>NC_135332.1:138532378-148532378 GCF_023851605.1 Tamandua tetradactyla
GGCTTACTCTTGTGAAGCTTATGTAGGTAGCAGAGAAGCTTAGCCTACCTATAGGTATGCCTAAGAGTTATTTCTGGAGGACCTCTTTTGTTGCTCAGATGTGGCCTCACTCTCTCTAAACCCAACTCTGTAAATGAAATCATTGCCCCCCACCCCACCCCACTTTGTGGGACATGACATCCAGGGGTGAAATTCTCCCTGGCGGCATAGGAGATGACTCCCAGAGATGAGTCTGGCCCTGACACCATGGGATCAACAATTCCATCCTGACCAAAAGGGGGAAAAGAAGTATAACTAATAAAGTATCAGTGGTAGAGTTCAAATAGAGTCGAGAGGCTGCTCTGAAAATCATTCTTATACAGGCTTCAGTTAGATATTGCTACCTATCATAACTTGCCAAACCCCAACTAAAATCATTCCAGCCAATCCTAAAGAACACCTAGGGCAGTATATAAGATTCCACAAGGGTTCCATGCACTAGGGTAACTTTCCCGAAACCTACAACCTCCAGATGGATCCCTGGACCAGATAAGTTCTGAAACGCAGAGGGCCTAGCCTCTCCAGAACATCAGTCAGCTAGTTCCATCTCCCTACCCCATATTATTGATAGCCCCTTCCAACATGAAAAAGTTAGAATGGCCATAGCCCAGATACCAATGAAGAGTGGGAAAGAAAGATGAAAGGTGATGGTGGAGTTATACGGAGAAGGTAGGGTTTAACAAATATGATGGCTGACTCATTAAATTGATATTTCTTTTAGTCTCTAGTATCTTAGAGCAGTTAGAAGTAAAAACCTAAAATTGTGAAATTGGAACCTACACCAAACTATGAAATCTGTTCTACAACTAATTGTTGTGCTGTGCTTTGAAATTTATTGCTTTTTTGTATATATGTTATTTTTCACAAAAAAGAAAAAAAATTGATTGTGATGATAAAAAAAAATTTATTCCTTCTAGCCTCTAATGTTCTGGAGCAGCTAGAAGGAAAATCTGAGATGATGGCATGGTAGCCCTTGACAAACTCCGGGATGTGTTCTGTAGTTGCTTGTTTAAAAATGCTTTTGAAAACTATTGCTTTTTTCTTTCTTTGCTTTGTATATTATACAATAAAAAAAAAGTTTAAAAAATAACTGCTTAACGATAATCAGTATTTCTCACATGATCAGAGAAGAATAACATACTTTTTTCCATTTGATAACACTTGCCTATCATCCATGTTTTTCCAAAGCACGTCTATAGAAAAAGATCCATCCAAATGTAAATAATGGACTACCCATTAGACTCTTCCTTTTATTGCCTATCAAGAACTTAAGGACATTTTTAAGTGAAGCGGGCTTTTTTTTAAACTGAGAACAAATGGCGAAGAATACACTGATTATTAATATTTGGTGCCACTGCCTTGATTTATGCTAATGCACGAGCAATTTTAATCATCATTGCTTTTGCATGATCACAGTAAATGTTAACACAGTGAAAAAGAAAATGTCTTACTTTTATTATGAAAATAGTTTTGACCTCAAAATGTCTTACTTTTATTATGAAAATAGTTTTGACCTCATGGTCCCCTTCATAGGTCCATAGATCACATTTTGAGAGCTGCAGATGTAGTTGTGCAAACCAGAATCCTGACAGTCAGTTTAATCATTCCTTTCTTCTTTTTTTTGAACTCCATAATTATAGCTAACACTTCCTGAGTAATTTTACAATTTTAATCTTTTGTATTCTTTTAACTTGTTTAATCCTCCACCGACACTGTAAGACAGATGCTTTACTGTCATCTTCCTCTTCCACCAGGCTATCCAACCACATGGTGTTCTTATACTGACTGCCCTTTTTACCTTTGGACCTTTGTACCTTCACCTCTCTTCTTCCTCTCCCTTACTGTATTTTCCCAACTAACTCCCAAGTAAGAATTAGCATGATCAATCTGGCTGCAGTGTGGAGAAGAGACTCTCCAGGAAAAGAGAAGTAGGGAGATTAGTTAGTAGACTAGCAACCCAAATGAAAGATGATGGTGTCTTGCACCAGGGTGGGGCCATAAAGGTGCTGAGAAATGTTTGCATTCAGGATATATGTTGTAGGTGAGCTGAGAGGATATGCTGATAGATTAGAGGTATGAGACAAAGAAATGGGGAAGTTGAAGGGAGAAGCAGCTTTGGAGCAGAATGAAACATGAGTTTGGTTTTGGACAGGTTAAATATTTTTCCCTTCTTTTATTATGAAAAATTTTTAATGTACACCAAAGGAAATTCAGTTTACAATGAACTCCCGTAGAGCTACCACTGAACGTTTTGCTGTACTTACTTTATCATAGGTCTCTCCAGCTATCCATTCCTCTATCTACACATCATCTATCTTATTTTTTGATGTGTTTCAAAGAAAATTGTAGACATCAGTACATTTACAGTTAAATATATTAGAGTTCAATATTTGATTAGTTTATTTTTCTTTTGAGGTAATATTTACCTTCAATGAAAAGTACAAATCTTAAGCCTACATTCTTAATGAATACACATGTGTAACCAAACACTGTTAAGTTATAGAAAATTACCATCAACCTAGAAAGTTTCCCCATACCCCCTTCCCAGTCATACTGTGGCTTACTTATAATAATTAAAATGAAGTAGAGGCACATGTGTCAACATGGATAAATTTTTAAAAAATGCCTAGCAAAAAAAAAAAGCAAATTGTGAATCAAACATTCAGTATGATACAATGTAAAGTTTGAGAGCATGCAAAACATACTGCACATAGTTATGAATACGTACTTATGTAGTAATACCATAAAAATATGCTTTGCAAAAATAACTGTCAATTTCATGATAGTGGTACAGGAGAAAAATGAAAACAGATGCTTCAACTATATTTGTAATGTTTTATTTCCTTAAAACCATCTGAAGCAAATATGACAAACTGTTATGATTGTTAAAACTAGGTTATGACTTCCGGAGAAGATGGCGGCTTAGTAAGACACGCGGGTCTTAGTTCCTCCTCCAGAACAGCAACTAAAGAAACAGAAACAATACGAAACAGCTCCCGGAGCCACGACAGAGACCGAAAAGACAGCGTACCCCATTCTGGAACGGCTGAATGGGCAGGGAGAATCCGCTGCGGTGAGATACCCGAGGGGTGTGCGTTTTCCCGGCCGGGGAGGCTGGCGACTGGGGTCCCCTCCACGCATGTGGCTCCCCGGTTCGACTGGGAACGTTGGATAACAGGGCCCTCCCGCCACGCTTGGCATCTCGGGCCAGCTGGGCAATTTGGACCGGCACTCCCCCAAGCTGCGGTGGCCGGCGACCCCCCCTCCATGCGCGGTTTCCCGGGCCGACTGCGAGATTCGGATTGGCAAGTTAAAGGAGCCACAGCATCTTTTACTGGTGGGACCCGCAGACAGACGAGCGCCACAAGCGCCACCTACTGGGCAGGAAAAGAAAAACAGAGCCCAGAGATTTCACAGAAAAACCTTTCAACCAGCCGGGTCCCACACCCAGGGAAATCTGATCAAATGCCCGCCCAACACCAGCAGAAAATAATGGATCACGCTTGGAAAATTGAAGATATGGCCCAGTCAAAGGAACAAACCAGTACTTCAAATGAGATACAGGAGCTGAGACAACTAATGCTGAATATATGAACAGAAATGGAAAACCTCTTCAAAAACCAAATCAATAAATTGAGGGAGGACATGAAGAAGACATGGGCTGAACAAAAAGAAGAAATTGAAAATCTGAAAAAACAAATCACAGAACTTATGGGAGTGAAGGACAAAGTAGAAAAGATGGAAAAAACAATGGATACCTACAATGGTAGATTTAAAGAGACAGAAGCTACAATTAGTGAACTGGAGGATGGAACATCTGAATCCCAAAAAGAAACAGAAACTATAGGGAAAAGAATGGAAAAACTTGAGCAGGGCATCAGGGAACTGAATGACAATATGAAGCGCACAAATATACGTGTTGTGGGTGTCCCAGAAGGAGAAGAGAAGGGAAAAGGAGGAGAAAAACTAATGGAAGAAATTATCACTGAAAATTTCCCAACTCTTATGAAAGACCTAAAATTACAGATCCAAGAAGTGCAGCGCACCCCAAAGAGAATAGACCCAAATAGGCGTTCTCCAAGACACTTACTAGTTAGAATGTCAGAGGTCAAAGAGAAAGAGAGGATCTTGAAAGCAGCAAGAGAAAAACAATCTGTCACATACAAGGGAAACCCAATAAGACTATGTGTAGATTTCTCAGCAGAAACCATGGAAGCTAGAAGACAGTGGGATGATATATTTAAAATACTAAAAGAGAAAAACTGCCAACCAAGACTCCTTTATCCAGCAAAATTGTCATTCAAAAATGAAGGAGAAATTAAAACATTTATAGACAAAAAGTCACTGAGAGAATTTGTGACCAAGAGACCAGCTCTGCAAGAAATACTAAAGGGAGCACTAGAGTCAGATACGAAAAGACAGAAGAGAGAGGTATGGAGTAAAGTGTAGAAAGAAGGAAAATCAGATATGATATATATAATACAAAAGCCAAAATGGTAGAGGAAAATATTATCCAAACAGTAATAACACTAAAAGTTAATGGACTGAATTTCCCAATCAAAATACATAGACTGGCAGAATGGATTACGACCCAGCAATACCACTGCTAGGTATCTACTCAAAGGACTTAAGGGCAAAGACACAGACGGACATTTGCACACCAGTGTTTATAGCAGCATTGTTTACAGTTGCAAAGAGATGGAGACGGCCAAAGTGTGCGTCGATGGACGAGTGGCTAAGCGAACTGTGGTGTGTACCTATGATGGAATATTATGCAGCTTTAAGACAGACTAAACTTATGAAGCATGTAATAACATGGATGGACCTAGAGAACATTATGCTGAGTGAGTCTAGCCAAAAACTAAAGGACAAATACTGTATGGTCCCACTGATGTGAACCGACATTTGAGAATCAACTTGGAATATATCATTGGTAACAGAGACCAGCAGGAGTTAGAAACAGGGTAAGATAATGGGTAATTGAAGCTGAAGGGATACAGACTGTGCAACAGGACTAGATACAAAAACTCAAAAATGGACAGCACAATAATAACCTAATTGTAATGTAACTATGTTAAAACACTGAATGAAGTTGCACCTGAACTATAGTTTTTTGTTGTTGTTGTTTGTTTGTTTGTATCTTTTGTTTTTGTTTTTTTCTTTTTCTTTATATATATATATATTTTTTTATTATTATTATTATTTTAATTTTCTTCTCCATATTGACATTCTATATCTTTTTCTGCTGTTTTGCTAGTTCTTTTCCTAAATCGATGCAAATGTACTAGGAAATGATGATCATGCATCTATGTGATGATACTAAGAATTACTGAGTGCGTATGTAGAATGGAATGATTTCTAAATGTTGTGTTAATTTCTTTTCTTTTTTTAATTAATAAAAAAAAACTAGGTTATGAAATACATGTTCTTTGTATTAATCTCTGTATTTTTTGATTCTCTGGGTGCTAATATGTCTCTGAGGAGCTTCTCCTGAACAATTTATTTACTCACTTCAACCCTGCCCTCTATTTATTAGATAATTGGGACTCTACTGAACCAGGATGTGGGGCAACAGAGCTGCTTTCTCCCTTTTGTGGCTACAATAATTCAAGAGAAGCTCCTCAGAGATTCCATGGAGGAGTCTTGGCCAAGACAGAGAGTACTTCTGACCTGTTCCAGTTACTAAAGCCTTATAGATACCTTCTAGGCCCTCCTTCCACTTTTAGTCTCTAAATTTAGGTCTGTGATCTGGGCCAGGCTCTCTTTCCAATCCCAATTCCAAACTGCTTGAAATTGAATATTTTATGGGCAGAGGTGTTGGCTGCACATTATTGTGAGAATAATTAACAGTGTTGAATGGTATGTCAATGTATTGGAAAAGGGTGGTTTAGAGTCATGTAGGGAAGTTGGAAATTAGAACAAAAACATGGGAATATACAACACAGTGAGTCTTACGGTGGACAACATCTGTGATTAAGTGTACAAATATAAAAAAGTTCTCGTGAACTAGAACAAATGTATGACATTATTACAAGGAATTAATAATAGAGGGGTATATGGGGAAAATGTAACTATTGTAAACTATGGACTATAGCTAGCAGTCATATTTTTAATATTCTTTTCATCAACAGTAACAAATGTACTATACCAATACTATTGGTGAATAATAGGGGAGCATTAGGGGTATGGAAGAATTTGGGTTTTCTTTTCTCTTTTTATTTATTTTCTAAATAAATAAATAAATTTATTTATTTGTGAATATCTCAATAAAATTGCATTAAAATTAATTTTTTAATTGAATATTTAAAACCATTTGGTCTGGTTCATTATATTGGGTTTCTCTTTAGGGCCTCTAACTTTACATTTGTTGTGACTTCACTTACCTGATTTCTGTATCATTTTCTCTCTGGTGATTTTTATTTGTTTCTATTTTATTTTTGCTTCTCTGATTTCTATTCTTTATGTCCTTCACAATATCTCTTGTTTTAGTTTGTTAATGTTGCTGGACTGCAAAGTACCAGAAAAGGAATGGCTTTTATAAGGGGATTTACTAAGTTATAAGTTTATGGTTCTAAGGCCTTAAAAATGTCCAAACTAAGACATCCAGAAAAATATACCTTGATTCTAAAGAAAGGGCCAGATGGTTTCGGGGTTTCCTCTGACATGGGAAGGCATGTGGCCAGTATCTGCTGGTCCTTGTTCTTGGCTTCGTTGCTTCCAGCTTCTGATTCCAGTGGCTTCCTCTCCAAGTGTCTGTGGGACTTTACTTAGCATCTCTGGGGCAAAATTCTGGGTTCTGGCTTGCTTAGCATGGGGAGGCACATGGCAATATCTGCTGGGCTCTGCATCTACAAATGTCCACACATAGATGTCTGCTGTCTGTCGGTACTCCAAGCATCTCCAATTGTCTACATTTATGTCGGCTCTGAAGCAACTCTAAAATGTTTCCCCGTTTGGGAAAAAGTCAACTTCCCGAAGTGGAGAATTCTTGATATTCTCACTAGCAGTGGGGACAACCAAAGCAATAGGCTAGGCCCCCAATCTTGGGGTTTGTTCATAAGAAACTTAACCCCGCAAAGGATAAGCTAAGCCTACTTAAAATTAGGCCTAAGCGTCACTCCCAGAGAACCTGTTTTGTTGCTCAGATGTGGCCTCTCTCTCTCAGCCAACACAACAAACAAACTCACTGCCCTCCCCCTCTCTATGTGGGACATGACTCCCAGAGGTATGGACCTACTTGGCAATGTGGGGCAGAAATCCTAGAATGAGCTGGGATTCAACATCAAGGGATTGAGAAAACCTTCTCGACCAAAAGGGGGAAGAGAGAAATAAGACAAAATAAAGTGTCAATGGCTTAGAAATTCCAAACAGAGTTGAGAGGTTATCCTGGAGGTTATTCTTACATATTAAATAGATATCACCTTTTTAGTTATGGTATAATGGAGAGCCTGAAGGGAACTGCCTGAAAATGTAGAGCTGTGCTCCAGTAGCCATATTTTTTTAAGATGATTGTAAAATAATACAGCTTTCGCAATGTGACTGTGTGATTGTGAAAACCTTGTGTCTGATGCTTCTTTTATCTACCTTATGGACAGATGAGTAAAACATCTGGATTAAAAATAAATAAATAATAGGGGGAACAAATGTTAAAATAAATTTAGTAGGTTGAAATGCTAGTGATCAATGAAAGGAAGGGGTAAGGGGTATGGTATGTATGAATTTTTTTGTTTTCTTTTTCTAAATTGATGCAAATGTTCTAAGAAATGATTGTGGTGATGAATATACAACTATGTGATGAAAAAAAAGTTTCCCCTTTTAAAGCACTCCACTAAACTAATCAAGACCCACCTTGAATGGTTAGAGTTGCATCTCCATCTGATAAAAAAGTCACACCCACAACTGAGTGGGTCAGTCACCATGGAAATAATTTAGTCAAGGTTTCCATCTTACATTATTGAATCAGTATTAAAGGGCATAGCTTTTCTGGGTGCACAACACTTTCAAACTAGTATACTCTTAGAGTGATGTCAAGTCTCACTTGTATTTCTTGAAATTTGGATTTCATTTCTAAAATGTTTTTGTACTTTTAATTTTCTAAATATACTAATTCCTGTTTCAAGTCCTCCTGCTGTCTGACTCTTGCCTTCTGTTGCTTGGTCATCCCTATCTTGAGTTCTTTATTTCTGCTTCATCATCTTCCTTCATAGCTACCATTGATTGCATCATTGATTGTTAAAAAATTCAAAATAGAATCTTGGGTTAAAATTTTCTTCTGTTTTGTGGGAGCATTTTTCTGAAAAGTTTTCTTAATCTTCAGGGAAGTTTTGCTATTCCTTTTCAGATTTTTTTCTTATAGTACCTTTGATTGGATATTGAAATACAACTTTTTGTCATTTATTTTTTATTGAAATGTATTTTTCTACACCAGTTGTTAGCAAGAGAATCCTGTGATGGGGAGAAGATAGTTTTCCTAGTTTCTTAGCTCCATGGCTCCCTTCTTTGTTATTATAGCTATGCATACTTCCTTTACTATATGGCTCCTCTGTGTAGCCAGGCCCTCTCCAGCTTTAGGTTCCTTACCTGCTTTATGTGGACTCCTACTATTAGTCCTGGTTCCTTTCTCGGCCAGAAATTCCGAGGCCTCTTGCCCATTTCTGCCAAAGTACTCCTTTCTCCTTTGGAAATGCAGTTTCCTAAGCTGCACCTCTGAGTCCTCATGCACTTACTATACTTCTTTCTGCCTCTCCCAGTGTTCCTGTCCAATTCCTTCCTAGTTGTGCTGCAAACAGTTCCCTCTCCTCCTGGGGTTGGATATTCTGTGGGAATTGGCTGGGATCTGCCACCAGCTGTATACTGTACACTTTCTGGTCTTCCCTGTGCCACCTGCATGTGCCTTGTGGCTTAGTGATAGTTCAGGGGCAACATTACACACAATATGAAATTTGTGAGCTTTCTCACTTCCTAATTTCACTGAAGATGAACTTTGTAGGTGCTTCACACCTTTGTTCTTGTTCTTCTTTATGGTTTTCAGGAATAGTGGAAAGATTTTGAACAAAGCTGTCATCATACTCCCATCAGATTGATTAGGAAATCCTAGCCAGGCATTCAAGGCCCTCCACAATCTGGCCCCAGTGTTTTCCCTTCTGTTTTTTCTTCCTACTCTTACGTATGAAACCTGCCCCAGCCAAACTAACGTGCTCACTACCCCGGGAACTCACCTTGTAGGTTCCTTTCTCTGTGTTCCTGCTGTTTCCCACAAGTATAATGTCTACTTCAGGGGCTTCTTTATAGTAGCTATTGTTTTTGGTGACCCAGCACATCTTTCTCCCCTCTCCCTTTCTTCTGATATCAGAACCTATCCCTGCCACCCACCAATAGGGATGGGTGCATAAACCGAACTTGTTAATCATAGTACCCCTTCCCTTGGCAACAGTGATTGTTTCATTGAAAAAGAAATGATCCAAGCAGAGCCAAAGTCCTTCCCTGCAGCCTTTTCACTAGAACTGGCCTAGAAGAATATTTCTTGCCTTGGAGATCACTGTGGAAGAATGTTCATCTGGAGAAATGCCTCATCTAATCTACAGTATTAAAGGACGTGGCTGACCCAGAGAGAGAGAGAGACCTTGTTTAAGTCCTAGATCTACCCTGAGCTTCTAGTAACATGAACCAGTTCATCCCATTTCAGTTTAACACACATTTTTTTTTTTTGGCTTTAACACCAGGATTTTATTGACTTATAGTTTTTGTTTGTTTGTTTAATTTATTTATTAATTAAAAATAAAGAAACAAAATAAAAGAACATACATAATCAGTAATTCACATATCATCACTTAGTTGCATATTCATCATTTCTTAGAATATTTGCATTAATTCAGAAAAAGAAAGAAAAAAGACAATAGAAAAAGAAATAAAACGAACACAGGAAAAAAAAAATTATACCTACCATACCCCTTACCCCTCGCTTTCATTGATCACTAACATTTCAAACTAAATTTATTTTAGCATTTCTTCCCCCTATTATTTATTTTTATTCCATATGTTCCACTCCTTTGTTGACAAGGTAGATAAAAGGAGCATCAGACACAAGTCACATTGTGACAGCTGTATCATTATTCAATCATCCTCAAGAAACATGGCTACTGGAACACAGCTCTACATTTTCAGGCAGTTCCCTCCAGCCTCTCCATTACATCTTGAATAACAAGATAATATATACTTGATGCGTAAGAATAACCTCCAGGATAACCTCTCGACTCTGTTTGGAATCTCTCAGCCATTGACACTTTGTCTCATTTCACTCTTCCCCCTTTTGGTCCAGAAGGTTTTCTCAGTCCCTTGATGCTAAGTCTCAGCGTATTCTAGGGTTTTCCTCAATCCCTTGATGCTGAGTCTCCATTCATTCCAAGATCTCTGTCCCACGTTGCCAGGAAGGTCCACACACCTGGGAGTCATGTCTCACGTAGAGTGGGGTAGGGTGGTGAGACTGCTCGTTGTGTTGGCTGGAGAGAGAGGCCCCATCTGAGCAACAAAAGAGGCTCTCTTGGGGGTGACTCTTAGGCCTAAATTTTAAGTAGACTTGACCTATCCTTTCTGGGGTTAAGTTTCATATGAACAAACCCCAAGACTGGGGTCTCAGCCTATAGCTTTGGTTGTCTACACCGCTTGTGAGAATATCAAGAATTCAACTTGGGGAAGTTGAATTTCCCCCCGTTCTCACCACTCCCCGAAGGGGGCTTTGCAGATTCTTTTCCACTCACTGATCGAATCACTCTGGGATTCATTGGGACATCACTCTGGACAAACCAACAAAATCTCATGTCCTACCTGAGATTCCAAGTACTTACGGCGTTCAATCAAACTATCTAGATAAGTTAAATTAGGAAATGCACTACTCAAAATATAAATTTCATAACATTTTTTGCTTTAGTCTCACACATAAGGTGACATTTTAAAATGCTAATTACCCTCTGTTTTCAGTACCCTGCAATAATGACATTCCTTTGTTCTTCCTCATGCAAAAACATTTTTAAAATTGTACCTTGTACATTTCATTATTATTATGCACTCTAGGCATTCCTAGATTATACCATCTCAATCTTTAACATCTATCTATCTTTCTGATTTCATTTATGTCCCCAGCCCTCCTCCCTCTATCATTCTCACATGCAGCGTCATTCAGTGTTTTAACATAATTGTATTACAGTTAGGTAGTATTGTGCTGTCCATTTTTGAGTTTTTGTATCCAGTCCTGTTGCACAGTCTGTATCCCTTCAGCTCCAATTACCCATTATCTTACCCTATTTCTATCTCCTGATGGTCTCTGTTACCAACGACATATTCCAAGTTTATTCACTAATGCCAGTTCATATCAATGAGGCCATACAGTATTTGTCCTTTAGTTTTTGGCTAGTCTCACTCAGCATAATGTTCTCTAGGTCCATCCATGTTGTTACATACTTCATAAGTTTATTCTGTCTTAAAGCTGCATAATATTCCATCGTATGTGTATACCACAGTTTGTTTAGCCACTCATCTGTTGATGGAAATTTTGGCTGTTTCCATCTCCTTGCAGTTTTGCATAATGCTGCTATAAACATTGGTGTGCAAATGTCCGTTTGTGTCTTTGCCCTTAAGTCCTCTGAGTAGATACCTAGCAATGGTATTGCTGGGTCATATGGCAATTCTATATTCAGCTTTTTGAGGAACCACCAAACTGCTTTCCACAGTGGTTGCACCATTTGACATTCCCACCAACAGTGGATAAGTGTGCCTCTTTCACCACATCCTCTCCAGCACTTGTCATTTTCTGTTTTGTTGATAATGGCCATTCTGGTGGGTGTGAGATGATATCTCATTGTGGTTTTGATTTGCATTTCTCTAATGGCCAGGGACGTTGAGTATCTCTTCATGTGCCTTTTGGCCATTTGTATTTCCTCTTCCGAGAAGTGTCTGCTCAAGTCTTTTTCCCATTTTGTAATTGGATTGGCTGTCTTTTTGTGATTGATTTGAACAATCTCTTTATAAATTCTGGATACTAGACCTTTATCTGATATGTCGTTTCCAAATATTGTCTTCCATTGTATAGGCTGTCTTTTTACTTTCTTGATAAAGTTCTTTGATGCACAAAAGTATTTAATTTTGAGGAGTTCCCATTTCTTTCTTTCTTTCTTCAGTGCTCTTGCTTTAGGTGTAAGGTCTATAAAACTGCTTCCAATTATAAGATTTATAAGATATTTCCCTACATTTTCCTCTAACTGTTTTATGGTCTTAGACCTAATGTTTAGATCTTTGATCCATCTTGAGTTAACTTTGTATAGGGTGTGAGATACGGGTCCTCTTTCATTCTTTTGCATATAGATATCCAGTTCTCTAGGCACCATTTATTGAAGAGACTGTTCTGTCCCAGGTGAGTTGGCTTGACTGCCTTATCAAAGATCAAATGTCCATAGATGAGCGGGTCTATATCTGAACACTCTATTCGATTCCATTGGTCGATATATCTATCTTTATGCCAGTACCATTCAGCTTAACACACTTTGATTCGATATTGTCATGTGCAACTGAAAGATTCCTGACAAATACATCTTACTATGTGCTTCCATTGTACTTGTGCTTTTACCTACTGAAGCACACGCTGCACCATTTTGTAAGTGTTACTATTTGTTTGAATCCCCTGCCCTATGCCCTTTAAGGCAAGACTAATGCTTCTTCACCGTTTTATCCCCACACCTAGCAAGCACTGGGCAGTCAATAAATATTTAGTTGAATATGTGTTGAATATTCAATTGAAACTACATTTCTACCTTTCCAAATTCCTCCCTTTGCTTAAGGTCTTAGACTCCCAGTCTTTTATGAAGCATTCTACATCAAATGAGAGGATGTATAGAAAATGCCCACATTGTAGACTCTTATGAGAGATGCATTTTTCTCCAGCTAGAAATTATGTCTCCCTCCTTGGAGCTCCTGTATCTCAGTTAATTAAGTGGTATCTTCTAAACTGTCTTCCATTAGAGTTGTTTGCTTTCTTCCTAAGAGTTCAACGGGATTGTAAATGCCAGCAAGCCAGTGGCCTAGCATAGTGCCTCATATAAAAGACATACAGCTAATGCATAAATGATTGATACTTTAAAAGTAAAATGAAGGATGATAGGCCATTATTGGCTGGGGGTGTTCTTATGCTATATGACACAAGGCAAAGGGTAGATTCAAAGAACCTGATAAAAGGATAAAACTGAAATTTACTTTTGCAAAATGTGTAATGCTGTTTGAAAATCTAATTAAGCTGTAAAACTGGCCACATCTGAAAAATAGCTGTGAGCATCCTGTATGCCTAAATTTCTCATTTGGTGAAGGCTTTAATTTGTCCAAGCTGAATAAATGGAATGAGAAATGAGGCATATGGAGAGTCAGAGTTTCTAAATGCCTTCACTTCTTATGAAAGGAAACTGTGTGTTACAAAGAGACTGGGAGCTCCCGGTCCAGAACTGGGCTTCATAACTCTCACATCAACCTCAGACTTTTCTTTGGCCGTATCATCCATATATAATTAGTAATAGTTCAACTGATTCAACCTTCACATATTTTATATCATCTATTGATCTTTTTCACTTGTGTTTCAATTTCAACCTCATCATCACTGTTACCCTAATGATTAGCTGTAAGTAGTCATTTAAAACCATTTCAGCAGTTTCCCACTCAAAGTATGCACAACAGGAACATCAGTGTCAATGTGGAGCATATCTTTGTTGTCAGTTCTATTCATACTCTTAGCTGATAAACTTTTGGCATAAAATGGTCTTTTCCTTAATGATATGAAATCCTTCAAAGTCTTCATTTATAGGTTCAATTTCAAACATCACTGCAAACTTAAGTCCATACCAAGAGTTTTTTTAAAAATAAACTTTAATTTTGAAATAATTTTACATTTGCAGAAAACTTGCAAATACAGTAAAGAGAGTTGCCATATATCCTTCAACCATCTTTCACTAATGTTAACAGCAATGGTACACTTGTCAAAAATAAGAAAAATAACATTGCTAAAATACCATTAAAGTAATGGTATTAAATCCATGCTTTATTCAGAGTTCACCAATTTTTCCATTTATGTCCTTTTTTCTGTTCTTGGATCCTTTCCAGAATACTGCACTGCATTTAATCCTCCTGTCTCCTTAGTCTCCTCTGATCTGCATTTCTTGTATTCCCTCCTGTTTTATGACCTGGAACTTTTGAGAAATGCTGGTCAATTATTTCTCATGCAATATACGAATTATAGAATGTCCTTTAATGTGACATTCCTTTTATCTGATGTTGTCTATTGATTAGTCTGTAGTTTTGCATCACATTATTGCCAGGCATTTTTTTTTTCACAGAACCTTTCTGTTTTTCTTAATGTCATGGTACTGTCTACACCATGGGAACAAGACTGTGGATGTCAAAAATGTTACACGTATTTGAATAGGGTTTAAATAAGTTACTAGCCAATTCAGCCATTCTTCCCATTATCTTAGTAGCCTACATTCATGTCAAGTGGCAGGGAAATATCCTTTCATGAAAAGAGATGGTTTAGGAAAATTTCATATACATAATGACTTTGCGTGGTTTTTCTCTCTCTCATTTTCTATAGCATGGTGACATTCAGCATATGTTGAGAGTAGTAGAGAGTTAACCAGAGTGTTCCAGGGTTTATTCAGCAGCTTTGTCCCAAAGATCTCACCTGACTCCTCCTACCCTGTCTAACATTAACAAACCAGACAGATAGCCAACTGGAGTCAAGCTGGATTAGGGAGATTGACAATTAGGGCAGCTAGGCAGACAGGTCCCAGAGTGTGGTAGGTTCGGTGGACCTGAATGTATACCTTGAATTATTTCAGATGAAGTCTTAGGTTTCTGCAGGTGGGTGGAGCCCAATGGTGATAGAGAGTGATCTGACAATATTAGGCCATTTGGTAGGTAGGTAGGTCTCGTGAAAGAGATGTTCCAAAGGAAACTATGGCTGAGTGAGTGAGGTCACAGGGAAACATTTACCAAGAGTCAGCAAGGTGAGGCACACAGCACCCCTTCTTATTTTCTTATTGACTCACAGAATAGTGTGTAGGGGCTAGGGAGACACTGGACATAACATGGGGCTGTACTGTAGGGAAAGACCCCTACCTCACTCTACTATATCCCCAGATACTATTGTACGAGCATGAAAGTGGCCTCAGATATGGGAAATACAAGGCTCTATTGCCAAGCGTTTTTAATATTAATTTATCAACACCATTCCAAGTCTTAGTAACTGTGTTAACTATATCCTAAAGGCTGAACTTTTCCAAGATGTGTTTGATTCCAAGGCCCTTGTTAACTACAGAAAGCAAATTGGTGTGTTTGGTCTTTCAGGTGCTATTACCTGTTCAACATGGAGAGGAAAATTCCACACTGGCATTCCAATCACTACCAATTATATTTAATGTGGCCTGCAATAGGGGTGCACTCAAGAACATCAGCCTATTCCTGAAAATCTGTGGTGCTCACTGGTCAACATTGTTGCTGTTTCTCCAGGAATATAGCAGTAAGTGTTGTTGCATAAGCATTGTAGCTTTGCTCAAGACTAATGTTTTCATCAGATATTGTCTTAGCAAATCCATCAATATAATTTTCATATGCTTCCTGATCAGTAGAAGCATTTTCTACTTTATTTTCAGATTATGATATACAATAATGTTCTTAAATTTCTATAGCCAACTTTGTTAATGTTCAATACACTTTCAAGGTTCAATTCTTTATGGTACGTTCTAGATATGTTCTGATATACTTTATTTTCTTGTTGAATTTACTCAATATATGGTCAATTTTTGTTCTATGCAAGTTTTTCTTATTTTCATTAATTCATGTTTGTTATCATTATAAAAAATTAACAATTTCTGTTTCTTTAAATCATATATGGTAGTGGTTCCCACTCCATAATTTTCAGTAAAATGCCTCAGAGACAAAACAGGATCAAACTCCCATAACAGCTTCGCTCTGTGCTGTTTGTTAATGACAGATGCTTCTCTTTTTCCTTTTTTCTTCTCACTCTTACCCGTACATCATGAAAGTCAAAATGACTTTTTAACACTTTCATGCTTACAAAAGAACAACAACAACAAAAACGCACAGTAGCTGTTTTGGGAAGAATGCTGTGATACAACTCTTAGGTCATTTCAAGCCAAGTTCTGCTCCAAAATAAGTTTTGGTGCCAGACTTAATGATATAACTTTTGGTTTTCAGACTTTAGAATTGCAACTAAGAGACTGTGGATCTGATTATTTGGAAGAAATGTTTTATGTTATAAAAGAAATATCGATTCCTTGATGTATCCATTAAGAACTATTTCCCAAGCACCTGGGACAGTACTCCCAATTATTGTTAACCAGAGAACCTGCTGGTCTTGGCACTGTGTGCGTATAAGTGTGACCAAAACTTCTGTTAGGCATGGCTAATCAGTTCACCCATACTGAAATGATACGATTTATATAAACAACACATATTTTGGTTTGTCTACCAATTGGAGTTATATTTAAAATTTGCTAGCTTAATATATATATTAGTTTAAATGTGTATACTGAAAATAGCACAGATTCCTTTTACTGGTTTTACCAAGATGTCCAAGAGTCTTAAGCGGCAAACTACTGTATATGTTTTAGACTCTCCTCACAAAAGTGAATATATAGCCCTTAAAAATACAATATATGTAAGGTGGAACCCATACATACATAGGTGAGTCATAGGCATCCAGGATTCAGGGCTTACAATTTTAAATGAGACCTGAATATGTTCAAAGATTATTTAATCAGAAGGCAAAAATTGTGTAGAAATGAAAGTGGGACTGTAGAGGAATGAGTAATTAAGTGTCTGTCTAGGAAGAAGTAGGGAAGAAATAGGAAGACTTACAGAATAAGTGACACATGAACCAGGCCTTGAAGAATGAATGGAATTTTAGTGGGTAGGTTAAAAGATTGCTAGAGATCTCCTTCCCCTGATATCTGTGCTCTCTCTATTAATCAGTATTCCTAATTTAGCTGTAATAAAGGATAAATTTCCCATTCTTGCAACTAGAAGAGCCATAGACTAAGTTAGGCAGTGAGGCATAAGCATGTAGTGAGTTTGAAGGCTGTTGAGTAGCTGAAGGAAATAGCAAGATAGTATAGGAAAGAGAAGAAATAAAGCCTCATGTAATTTCTTTTTTTTAAACATAGGCAGGCACCAGGAATCAAACCCGCGTCCTCTGGCATGGCAGGCGAGAACTCTGCCTGCTGAGCCATCGTGGCCTGCCCCTCATGTAATTTCTTAGACCCTGAAGTAGTATTTTCCCTCTGTTCTTTCTCAATAACAGATCAACAATGAATTGGAGGTGATCCTAACAAAATAAATATCACAGAGGCAAGGCAGACCCTGATCCTGTGGAATCAGTATCACCCAACAGCAAAAAAATTCCTCAATAGGACCATTGTCCACTAGTCAGTCTATCTGGGGGTGGGAGAAGGACTGGCAGTGGAAGCATTCACTGTCATCTTTGCATTAGACTTACATCCTCGGGGTGGTTTACAATACTACTGGAACTTCAACTCTAATAAAAATGTTGCTATACAACTAAAATCCACATTTCCAAATCTCCAGACTGGTATAATTTCCCCCTAATATAACAATTGGACATAGATAGAGAAATTAAACTAATTTCTGCCAAAATTGACATTAAAATATACAAAGTCTTGGGTCTGAAATGAATTTTTGTGTGTGTAATGACCAGGTGTTTGAATTACCAATATATGTATTGGCAAAACTGGTTTTGCACCCCCAAAAAACTGGTTTTAAAATAGATCAATGGTCCTATTGAGGAATTTTTTTGCTGTTGGGTGATACTGATTCCACAGGATCAGGGTCTGCCTTGCCTCTGTGATATTTATTTTGTTAGGATCACCTCCAATTCATTGTTGATTTTTTTGTGCAACCACAAATAAAAACCTATCAGTCTAAAGAATTTAGTGTGTTAGGAGATTTTAAATGTGTACAGATTCTATAAAAATAGAGTAAAAAATTTTGTTTTTTTAATAGTAATGCACATTTACTCTTTGTCAAAGCCTCCTCTAAATGTCATAACCTCATGCAATAATGTTTTACCAATTCAGTTTGTGCTGGTTTGAAAGGAAGTATGTCCCCTAAGAAAAGCCATGTTTTAATATAAATCCATTTCTTAAAGGTAGAATAATCTCTATTCAATGCTGTATGTTTGAAACTGTAATGAGATCATCTCCCTGGATGATGTGATTTAGTCAAGAGTGGTTGTTAAACTGGATTAAGGGACAACATGTCTCCACCCATTTGGATGGGTCTTGATTGGTTTACTGGAGTCCTATAAAAGAGGAAATATTTTGGAGAATGAGAGATTCAGAGAGGGCAGAGAATGCTGCCGCACCACGAAGCAGAGAGTCCACCAGCCAGTGACCTTTGGAGATGAAGAAGGAAGATGCCTCCCAGGGGGCTTCATGAAATAGGAAGCCAGAAGAGAAAGCTAGCAGATGACGCCGTATTTGCCATGTGCCCTTCCAGCTGAGAGAGAAGCCCTGACTGTGTTTGCCATGTGCCATCTCACTTGAGAGAGAAACCCTGAACTTCATCGGCCTTCTTGAACCAAGGTATCTTTGGACCTAGTAGAGGGATTTCTGGGTCCTATGGTAATTCTTTTTTTTACTTTTTTATCATATAATATAACAGAGGGCAGTTCCGGGTCAAGATGGCTGCTTAACAATGTGTGCATTTTAGTTCGTCCTCCAGAACAACTACTAAATAACCAGAAACAGTACAAAACACCTCCTGGGGCCATGTCAGTGACTGGACACACAGGGTACCCCAGTCTGGACCAGCTGCACCGGCTGCAGGCCTCCTCAGAACCGTGAGTTCCCCAAGCTGTGGTGGCCAGTGCCACTCCCCCACAGGCTGCTTCCCAGAGGGGAAAGAAAAGGGACTTTGCCAGCAGCAGGGACTGAGCACAATCAAATGCCAATTGTGGAATTAATTAACGAATTCTGACTACTAAAAATAGGCCCCCAGTTCAGGTGAACCTGGTCAGATTGCTCATTTTTGCCCCGGTGCCAAGGGGGCAAGGCTGATGGAAAAAGAAAAAAAAAAGAAGGAAACAGGCATTTAATTACCTTAATTAGTTTATTCTGGAGATTGATTTCACTTTTACCTAGGGTTTTCTTGCTGGATGAATTTGTTGTCTATCTGTTCTTTGACATTCAGTTCAGCTTTATCTGGATCTCTAGCTTAAGTTTTGTTTAACAGAGGAGAATTTTTCAGTTCTTGAAAAATTCAAGAACTGTGTTGAATTCTTGAACACTGGCTGTGTTTCTACAAAGGCTTGACTGCCTTTGGATATAGTGGCAGGATTTCTCAGGCTGCAACTGCCCCAGGCATAGGTGGAAGCGAGCTCATTTGGGGGCTTGTCTGGAGCTGTGCCTTCCCCAGGGGAGGGGTGAAGCCCAACTCAGGTGGAATCCCTCCATCGAGGAATTCAGACACCAGGGTCTGGAGATTTGAAGCCATTAAAACCAGCCTACAACCTCTCCTCTGTCTCCATCATGCCCCCAACAGGAAGAGTCTGCCAAAGTTAAAGGTACCACATCATCTTACGCTGGCGGGACCTGCAGGCATACAAGTGCCACATACTGAGCAAGATAAGAAAAACAGAGTCCAGAGACTTCACAGGAAAGTCCTTCAACCTGCTGGGTCTCACCCTCAGGGAAAACTGATGCAGGGGACTCTCTCCTCCTGATAGGAGGCCAGTTTGGTCTGGGAAAATCCGGCTGGGGTCTATAATACCTAAGTAGACATTCCTAAGGGGGGGGGGGGGGCGGGGGAGGCACCGTATAAGCAGGGCAAGAAACAAGAAAACAAGAACTGAAAAATTATCCTCTGTTAAGCAAAACTTAAGCTAGAGGTCCAGATAAAGCTGAACGGAATGTCAAAGAACAGATAGACAACAAATTCATCCAGCAAGAAAACCCTAGGTAAAAGAAGTGAAAGCAATCTCCAGAATAAACTAATTAAGGTAATTAAATGCCTAGATGCCAGCAAAAAATAGCAAATCACACTAGGAAAATTGAAGATATGGCCCAGTCAAAGGAACAAACCAACAATTCAAATGACATACAGGAGCTGAAACAATTAATTCAGAATACACAAACAGACATGGAAAACCTCATCAAAAACCAAATCAATGAATTGAGGAAGGATATAAGGAAGGCAAGGAAAGAACAAAAAGAAGAAATCAAAAGTCTGAAAAAACAAATCACAGAACTTATGGGAATGAAAGACACAGTAGAAGAGATGAAAAAAAACA
Source organism: Tamandua tetradactyla (assembly GCF_023851605.1). NCBI lineage: Eukaryota > Metazoa > Chordata > Mammalia > Pilosa > Myrmecophagidae > Tamandua > Tamandua tetradactyla. The sequence continues at coordinate 138,552,777 of NC_135332.1, forward strand.
ATAGAAACCTACAATGGTAGATTTCGAGAGACAGAACATAGGATTAGTGAACTGAAGGATGGAACATCTGATATCCGGCAAGTACAGAAACTACAGGGAAAAAAAAAATGGAAAAATATGAGCATGGACTCAGGGAATTGAAAGACAATATGAAACGCACAAATATACGTGTTGTGGGTATCCCGGAGGAGAAGAAAAGGGAAAAGAAGGAGAAAAACTAATGGAGGAAATTATCACTGAAAATTTCCCAACTATTATGAAAGACTTAAAATTACAGATCCGAGAAGTGCAGCGTACCCCAAAGAGAATAGATCCAAATAGACGTACTCCAAGACTTTTACTAATCAGAATGTCAGAGGTCAAAGAGAAAGAGAGAATCTTGAAAGCAGCAAGAGAAAAGCAATCCATCACGTACAAGGGAAGCCCAATAAGACTATGCGTAGATTTCTCAGCAGAAACCATGGAGGCGAGAAGACAGTGGGATGATATATTTAAATCACTAAAAGAGAAAAACTGCCAACCAAGAATTCTATATCCAACAAAATTGTCCTTCAAAAATGAGGGAGAAATTAAAACATTTTCAGACAAAAAAATCACTGAGAATTTGTGACTGAGAGACCAGCTCTGCAAGAAATACTAAAGGGAGCACTAGAGACAGATACGAAGGCAGAAGAGAGAGGTGTGGAGAAGAGTGTAGAAAGGAAGACTATGAGTAAAGGTAAAAAGAAGGAAAATTAGAAGGACATATGAAAGCCAAAAGGCAAAATGGTAGAGAAGGGTACTGCCTGGGCAGTAATATCATATAATATAACATATATACAAAGCAAAGAAATAAAGAGCAATAGTTTTCAAAGCATTCAACAAGTAGTTACAGGACAGATCCCAGTGTTTGTCATGGGCTACCATACAATCCTCTCAGACATTTCCTTCTAGCTGCTCCAGAATATAGGAGGCTAGAAGGCATAAATATTTTTTTATCATCACAATGGACTTTTTTTGTGAAAAATAATAAATATACAAAAAAGCAATAAATGTCAAAGCACAGCACCACACTTAGTTGTAGAACACATTTCAGAGTTTGGCATGGATTACAATTCCAGGATTTCAGGTTTTTACTTCTAGCTGCTCTAAGATAGTGGAGACTAAAAAGATATCAATGTAATGATTTCAGCAATCATATTCATTTGTTAAACCCTTTCTTCTCTGTATGACTCCATCATCAACTTTGATCTTTCTGCCCCTCTCTTTAGGTGTGTTTAGGCTATGGCCATTCTAACTTTTTCATGTTGGAAGGTGCTATCAGTAATATGGGATAGGGAGATAGAACTAGCTGATGTTCTAAAGAGGCTGGTCCCTCTAGGTTTCAGGATGTATCTGGTCCAGGGACCCATTTGGAGGTTGTAGGTTTCTGGAAAGTTACCCTAGTGCATGGAACCCTTGTGGAATCTTATATATTGCACAAAGTGTTCTTTAGGATTGACTAGAATGGTTTTGGCAAGTTTTGACAGACAGAATGTTTAACTGAAGCTTGTGTAAGGGTGACCTCCAGAGTAGCCTCTTGAGTCTATTTGAACTCTCTCTGCCATTAATACTTTATTAGTTATACTTCTTTTCCCCCCTTTTGGTCAGGATGGACTTGTTGATCCCACAGTGCCAGGGCCAGACTCATCCCTGGGAGTCATCTCCCATGCTGCCAGGGAGACTTTCACCCCTGGATGTCATGTCGGGAGGGCAATCATTTCACTTGCAGAGTTGGGCTTAGAGAGAGGGAGGCCACATCTGAATAACAACAGAGGTCCTCCAGAAGTAACTCTTAGGCATATGTGCTGGTTTGAAAAAGTATGCCCCCTAGAAAAGCAATGTTTTAATCAAAATTTCATTTCCTTAAAGTAGAATAATCCCTGTTCAATACTGTATGTTTGAAACTGTTATTGGATCATCTCCCTGGATGATGTGATTTAGTTAAGAGTGGTTGTTAAACTGGATTAGGGACGACATGTCTCCACCCATTTGGGTGGGTCTTGATTGGTTTACTGGAGTCCTGTAAAAGAGGAAACATTTGGAGAAAGAGATTCAGAAAGAGCAGAGCAGAACGACATAGCCATGAGAAGCAGAGCCTACCAGCCAGCAACCTTTGGAGATTAAGAAGGAACATGCCTCCTGGGGACTTCATGAAACAGGAAGCCAGGAGAACAAGCTAGCAGATGACGCTGTGCTCGCCATGTGCCCTTCCAGATGAGAGAGGAACCCTGATCACTGGATTCCCTGATGGTTAAATTTAATAGTTTCATATTTTTTCTCCCATCCCTCAAGGGACTTTGCCAATACTTGTTATCTGCTTAATATACTCTAGGATATATCCAGGCATTACATTAAGCTGTACAAGATTAAAGGATCTCTTTTTTATTCTGGGCTCCCTGTGTTTCAGTTGTTCAAATGAGCTATATAGATAGGTTGAGTTAGATTATGTGCTACAGAAAATTTAGGTTCCAGACCAAATAACCGTCTCTTCCTTTGGTCTCAAAGAGTATGTGTCCTTCTAAAATATATACAATGTCTTTCATACCCCTGTGTTCTGACTTACTTTAACCCCAATCTAATTGGCTTTGTTCTGATAGATAGAAAGAGAGAGAGAGAGAGAGAGAGAGAGAGAGAGAGAGAGAGAGAGAGAGAGAGAGCAAGATAACAGGTTCTTAAAATCCAGAAATAATTACCACTCCAGATTAAATGTGTCTGCTATAAAAGTTTATAATCTAGGCCCCTGTTTTCACATAGGCATTTTCTAAAGGAGACCATACCATAATTGTTCTTTTGTTTCTGGCTTAATTAGCCTCACCTATAGTAATTCTATACTCAGCTTTCTGAACAACTGTCTTCCAAAGCAGCTGCAGCATTTTATATTCCCATCAACAATGTACTAAGGGTTCTATTTCTCCACATCCTCTCCAAAAGTTGTTCTTTTCTATTTTTAAAATAGTAGCCATTCTAATGGGTGTGAAATGGTATCTCACTATGATTTTTTTTAATGTGTTTGTTTTTAACTTGTCATTGTGGTTTCTATTTGTATTTCCCTAATAGCTAATGATGTTGGGCATCTTTTCATATGCTTTTTTTGGCTATTTGTATATCTTCTGTGGGAAAATGTCTATTTAGGTCTTTTATCCATTTTAAAATTTGGTTGTCTTTTGTTGAGTTGTAGGCTGTCTTTATATGGTGTTAGATATGAAATTCTTATTGAATATGTGGTTTCCAAATACTTTATCCCATTTGGTAGGTTGTCTTTTATTTTCTTGATGACCTCCTTGATGGATGGAAGTGTTTCATTTTGATGATGTCCCATTTTTGAATTTGTTGCTGTTGTTGTTGTTCATCCTTTGGTGTAATGTCTAAGCAATCATATAAAAAGGTACTGTAGTGGGTCAAGATGGCGGCTTAACAACGTGCGCATTTTAGTTCGTCCTCCAGAACAACTACTAAATAACCAGAAACAGTACATAACAGCTCCTGGGGCCACGTCAGTGACCAGACACACAGCGTACCTCAGTCTGTACCAGCTGGACTGGCTGTGAGCACCCCCCCCGAACTGTGAGTTCCCAAAGCTGTGGCGGCCAGCGCCCCTCCCCCACAGGCCACTTCCCAGAGGGGAAAGGAAAGGACTTTACCAGCAGCAGGGACTGGGCACAATCAAATGCCAGTGTGGAACTAATTAACAAATTCTGACTACTAAAATAGGCCCCCAGCTTAGGTGAACCTGATCAAAGTAGAGGTTGCTCATTTTGCCCCGGCGCCAAGGGGGCAGGACTAACAGAAAAAGGGGAAAAAAAAAAAAGAAGGAAACAGAGGTTTTTGTGGCTGTGTATCTACAAAGGCTTGACTGCCTCTGAATACAGTGGCAGGACTTTTCAGGCTGCAACTGCCCCATGCATAGGCAGAAGTGAGCTCTTTTGGGGGCTTGTCTGGAGCTGTGCCTTCCCCAGGGGAGGGGTGAAGCCCCACCCAGGTGGAATCCCTCCATCGAGGAATTCAGACCCCAGGGCTTGGTAATTTGAAGCCATTAAAACCAGCCTATAACCTCTCTTCTGTCTCCACCACACCCCCAACAGGGAGAGTCTGCCAAAGTTAAAGGTACCACATCATCTTATGCTGGTGGGACCTGCAGTCAGACAAGTGCCACACACAGGGCAGGATAAGAACAACAGAATCCAGAGACTTCACAGGAAAGTCTTTCAACCTGCTGGGTCTCACCCGCAGGGAAAACTGATGCAGGGGACTCTTTCCTCCTGATAGGAGGCCAGTTTGGTCTGGGAAAATCTGTCTGGGGTCTATAATATCTAAGTAGACCCTCCTACGTGTGTGTGGTGTGTGGGGGGGAAGGCACCACACAAGCAGGGCAAGAAACAAGAAAACAAGAACTGAAAAATTCTCCTCTGTTAAACAAAACTTAAGCTAAAGGTCCAGATAAAGCTGAATGGAATGTTAAAGAACAGATAGACAACAAATTCATCCAGCAAGAAAACCCTAGATAAAAGAAGTGAAAGCAATCTCCAGAATAAACTAATTAAGGTAATTAATGCCTAGACAACAGCAAAAAATAACCAACCACACTAGGAAAATTGAAGATATGGCCCAGTCAAAGGAATAAACCAACAATTCAAATGACATACAGGAGCTGAAACAATTAATTCAGAATGTACGAACAAACATGGAAAACCTCATCAAAAACCAAATCAGTGAATTGAGGGAGGATATAAAGAAGGCAAGGAAAGAACAAAAAGAAGAAACTGAAAGTCTGAAAAAACAAATCACAGAACTGATGGGAATGAAAGACACAGTAGAAGAGATGAAAAAACAATGGAAACCTACAATGGTAGATTTCGAGAGACAGAACATAGGATTTCAAAACTGGAGGATGGAACATCTGAAATCCGACAAGAAACAGAAACTACAGGGGAAAAAAATGGAAAAATATGAGCAGGGACTCAGGGAATTTAAAGGCAATATAAAGTGCATGAATATATGTGTTGTGGGTGTCCCAGAAGGAGAAGAGAAGGGAAAAGGAGGAGAAAAACAAATGGAGGAAATTATCACTGAAAATTTCCCAACTATTATGAAAAACTTAAAATTACAGTTCCAAGAAGTGCAGCGTACCCCAAAGAGAATAGATCCACATAGACATACTCCAAGACATTTAATAATCAGAATGTCAGAGGTCAAAGAGAAAGAGAGGATCTTGAAAGCAGCAAAAGAAAAGCAATCCATCACATACAAGGGAAGCCCAATAAGACTATGCGCAGATCTCAGCAGAAACCATGGAGGTGAGAAGACAGTGGGATGATATATTTAAATTATTAAAAGAGAAAAACTGCCAACCAAAAATTCTATATCCAGCAAAACTGTTCTTCAAAAATGAGGGAGAAATTAAAACATTTTCAGACAAAAACTCACTGAGAGAATTTGTGACCAAGAGACCAGCTCTGCAAGAAATACTAAAGGGAACACTAGAGACAGATATGAAGACAGAAGAGAGAGGTGTGGAGAAGAGTGTAGAAAGGAAGACTATGAGTAAAGGTAAAAAGAAGGAAAATTAGATATGACATATAAAATCCAGAAGGCAAAATAGTAGAAGAAAGGACTACCCATGCAGTAATAACACTGAATGTTAATGGATTAAACTCTCCAATCAAAAGACATAGTCTGGCAGAATGGATTAAAAAACAGGACCCATCTATATGCTGTCTCTACTCAAAGGACACGAGGCCAAGGACACAAATGGACATTTACACACCAATGTTTATAGCAGCATTATTAACAATCACCAAGAGATGGAAACAGCCAAAATGTCCATCAACAGACAGTTGACTAAACAGTCTGTGACATTTACATAAGATGGAATATTATGCAGCTGTAAGACAGAATAAAGTTATGAAATATGTACCAACATGAATGGACCTTAAGGACATTATGCTGAGTGTGATTAGCCAGAAACAAAAGGACAAATACTGTGTGGTCTCACTGATATGAACTGACATTAGTGAATAAACTTGGAATATTTCCTTGGTAACAGAGACCATCAGCAGATAGAAATAGGGTAGGATATTGGGTAAGGTGAAAACCTTGTGTCTGATGCTCCTTTCATCTACCTTATCAATAGATGGGGGCGACTTTTAGGCCTAATTTTAAGTAGGCTTGACTTGTCCTTTGTGGGGTAAAGTTTCATATGAACAAACCCCAAGACTGGGGACTCAGTCTATTGCTTTGCTTGTCCCCACTTCTTGTGAGAATATCAAGAATTCTTTGCTTGGGGAAGTTGAATTTCCCCCCTTTCTCACCATTCCCCCAAGGGAACTTTGCAAATGCTTCTTTACTCACTGTTCAAATTCCTCTGGGGTTCAAGAGGGCCTCTTTTGTTGCTCAGATGTGGCCTCTCTCTCCAGCCAACACAACGAGCAGTCTCACCACCCTACCACTCTCTACGTGGTACATGACTCCCAGGGGTGTGGCCCTTCCTGGCAACATGGGACAGAGATCTTGGAATGAACAGAGACTCAGCATCAAGGGATTGAGAAAACCTTCTTGACCAAAAGGGGGAAGAGTGAAATGAGACAAAGTGTCAATGGCTGAGAGATTCCAAACAGAGTCGAGAGGTTATCCTGGAGGTTATTTTTATGCATCAAGTAGATATCATCTTGTTATTCAAGATGTATTGGAGAGGCTGGAGGGAACTGCCTGAAAATGTAGAGCTGTGTTCCAGTAGCCATGTTTCTTGAGGATGAGTGTATAATGATATAGCTTTCACAGTGTGACTGTGTGATTGTGAAAACCTTGTGTCTGATGCTCCATTTATCTACCTTGTCAACAAAGGAGTGGAACATTGGAATAAAAATAAATAATAGGGGGAAGAAATGCTAAAAATAAATTTAGTTTGAAATGCTAGTGATCAGTGAAAGCAAGAGGAAGGGCTATGGTAGGTATAATCTTTTTTTTTTTCCTTTCCTGTGTTCGTTTTATTTCTTTTTCTATTGTCTTTTTATTTCTTTTTCTGAATTAATGCAAATGTTCTAAGAAATGATGAATATGCAACTAAGTGATTTAATATTGTGAATTACTGATTATGTATGTTGTTTTGTTTCTTTATTTTTTTAATTAATAAATAAATTTTAAAAAATTCCTCTGGGGTTTATTGGGACATCACTCTGGACAAACTTACAAAATCTCACGCCCTACCCAAGGTTCCATGTATTTATGGTGTTTGATTGCGCTGTCTGCGTAAGTTATATTAGGAACTGCACTAGTAAAAATAAAAATTTTGTACAAATAAACATTCTTTGCTTTAGTCTCACAGATAAGTTAAAATTTTAAAATATTAATTACAATCTATTTTCAGCACCCTGCAGTAATGACATTCCTTTGTTCTTCCTCATGCAAAAATATTTTTAAATTTGTACATTTAGTCACCATCATGATACACTCTAGGCATTCCTAGATTGTACCATCTCAGTCTTTATCGTCTATCTTTATTTCTGATTTCATTTGTGCCCCCAGCCCTCCTCCCTCTATCATTCTCACATTCAGCTTCATTCGTGTTCTAACATAATTGTATTACAGTTAGGTAGTATTGTGCTATCCATTTCTGATTTTTTACAATCAGTCCTCTTGCACAATCTGTATCCAATTACCCAATATCTTACCCTATTTCTATCTCCTCATGGTCTCTGTTACCAATGACATTCTCCAAGTTTATTCACTAATGTCAGTTCATATCAGTGACACCATACAGTATTTGTCCTTTTGTTTCTGGCTCATCTCACTCAGCATAATGTCCTTACGGTCCATCCATGTTGTTATATACTTCATAACTTTATTCTGTTTTACAGTTGCATAATATTTCATTGTATGTATGTACCACAGCTTGTTTAGCCAATCATCTGTTGATGGACATTTTGGCTGTTTCCATCTCTTTGCAATTGTAAACAATGCTGCTGTAAACATTGGTGTGCAAATGTTCATTTGTGTCTTTGCCCTCATGTCCTCTGAGTAGATACCTAGCAATGGTATTGCCAGGTCATATGGCAATTCTATACTTAGCTTCCTGAAGACCTGCCAAAGTGCCTTCCACAGCGGTTGTGCCATTTGACATTCCCACCAACAGTGGATAAGTGTGCCTCTTTCTCCACATCCTCTCCAGCACTTGTTGTTTTCTGTATTATTGATATTGGCCATTCTGGTGGGTGTGAGATGATAAACTCATTGTGGTTTTGATTTGTATTTCCCTAATAGCCAGGGAAGTTGAACATCTTTTCATGTGCCTTTTGGCCATTTGTATTTCCTCTTCTGAGAAGTGTCTATTCAAGTCTTTTGCCCATTTTTAAATTAGGTTGTCTGTCTTTTTGTTGTTGAGTTGTCATATATATTTTTATATATTCTGGAGACTAGACCTTTATCTTATATATTGTTTCCAAATATTGTCTCCCATTATGTAGGCTGTCTTTTTATTTTCTTGATGAAGTTCTTTGATGTACAGAAGTGTTTAATTTTGAAGAGTTCCCATTTATTTGTTTATTCAGTGCTCATGCTTTGGGTGTAAGGTCTAGAAAACTGCCTACTATTGTAAGATTTGTAAGATATTTCCCTACATTTTCTTCTAACAGTTTTATGGCCTTAGATATAGTGTTTAGGTCTTTGATCAATTTTGAGTCAATTTTTATATAGGGTGTGAGATATGGATCCTCTTTCATTCTTTTGCTTATGGATATCCAGTTCTCTAGGCACCGTTTAATGAAGAGACTGTTCTGTCACAGGTGAGCTGGTTTGACTGCCTTATCAGAGATCAATTAACCATAGATGAGAGGGTCTATATCTGAACACTCTATTCTATTCCATTGGTCAATATATCTAATTTTATGCCAGTACCATGGTATTTGGACCACTGTAGCTTTGTAATACGCCTTAAAGTCAGGTAGCCTGAGCCTTCCAACTGCATTTTTCTTTCTCAGGAAACTTTTAGCTATTCAGGGCACCCTGCCCTTCCAGATAAATTTGTTTATTGGTTTTTCTATTTCTGAAAAGTAAGTTTTTGGGATTTTAATTGGTATTGCATTGAATCTGTAAATCAATTTAGGTAGAATTGACGTCTTAACTATATTTAGTCTTCCAGTTCATGAACAAGGTATGCCCTTCCATCTATTTAGGTCTTCTGTGATTTCCTTTAACAATTGCCTATAGTTTTCTTTGTATGGGTCTTTTGTCTCTTTAGTTAAATTTATTCCTAAATATTTTATTCTTTTGGTTGCAGTTGTAAATGGATTTTTTTTTCTTAATTCCCCCTCAGATTGTTCATTACTAGTGTATAGAAACATTACCGATTTTTGAGTGTTGATATTGTAACGTGCCTCTTTGCTGTACTCAATTATTAGCTCTAGTAGTTTTACTTGGATTTTTCGGGGTTTTCAACATATAGTATTATATCATCTGCAAACAGTGAGAGTTTTATTTCTTCCTTTCAAATTTTGACACTGTGTATTTCTTTTTCTTGTCTAATTGCTCTAGCTAAAACTTCCAACACAATGTTGAATAACAGTGGTGATAGTGGACATCCTTTTCTTGTTCCTGATCTTAAGGGGAAAGTTTTCAGTTTTTCCCCATTGAGGATGATGTTAGTTGTGGGTTTTTCATATATTCCTTTTATCATGTTGAGGAAGTTCCCTTCTGTTCCTATCCTTTGAAGTGTTTTCAACTGGAAAGGATGTTGAATTTTGTCAAATGCCTTTTCTGCATCAATCGAGATATCATGTGGTTTTTCTGCTTTGATTTCTTGATATGGTGTATTACATTAATTGATTTTCTTATGTTGAACCATCCTGGCACACCTGGGATGAATCCTACTTGGTCATGGTATATAATTCTTTTAATGTGCTGCTGGATTTGATTTGCTAGAATTTTGTTGAGGATTTTTGCATCTATATTCATTAGAGAGATTGGTCTTTAGTTTTTTTTGTTTTGTTTTGTTTTTTTATTAATTAATGGAAAAAAAGAAAATAACCCAATATTTAGAAATCATACCATTCTACATATGCAATCAGTAATTCTTAACATCATCACATAGATGCATGATCGTTTCTTAGTACATTTGCATCGGTTTAGAAGAACTAGCAACACAACAGAAAAAGATATAGAATGTTAATATAGAGAAAAGAAATAAAAGTAATAATAATAGTAAAAAAACAAACAAACAAACAACAACAAAAAAACCCTATAGCTCAGATGCAGCTTCATTCAGTGTTTTAACATGATTACTTTACAATTAGGTATTATTGTGCTGTCCATTTTTGAGTTTTTTTATCTAGTCCTGTTGTACAGTCTGTATCCCTTCAGCTCCAATTACCCATTATCTTACCCTGTGTTCTAGTTTGCTAGCTGCTGGAATGCAATATACCAGAAACGGAATGGCTTTTTAAAAAGGGAAATTTAATGAGTTGCTAGTTTACAGATCTAAGGCCGAGAAAATGTCCCAATTAAAACAAGTCTATAGAAATGTCCAATCAAAGGCATCCGGGGAAAGATACCTTGGTTCAAGAAGGCCGATGAAGTTCAGGGTTTCTCTCTCATCTGGAAAGGCACATGGTGAACACGGTCAGGGCTCCTCTCTCAGCTGGAAGGGCACATGGCAAATATAGCATCATCTGCTAGCTTTCTCTCCTGGCTTCCTATTTCATGAAGCTCCCCGGGAGGCATTTCCCTTCTTCATCTCCAAAGGTCACTGGCTGGTGGACTCTCTGCTTTGTAGTGTTGCAGCATTCTCTGCTCTCTCTGAGTCTCTCTCTCCAAAATGTTTCCTCTTTTATAGGACTCCAATAAACCAATCAAGACCCACTCAAATGGGTGGAGACATGTCATCCCCTAATCCAGTTTAACAGCCGTTCTTAACTAAATCTCATCAACCAGGGAGATGATCTCATTACAGTTTCAAATATACAGTATTGAATAAAGATTATTCTACCTTTTAGAAATGGGATTTATATCAAAACATGGCTTTTCTTAGGGGGCATACTTCCCTTCAAACCAGCACACCCTGTTTCTAACTCCTGCTGGACTCTGTTACCAATGACATATTCCAAGTTTATTCTCGAATGTCCGTTCACATCAGTGGGACCATACAGCATTTGTCCTTTAGTTTTTGGCTGGACTCACTCAGCATAATGTTCTCTAGGTCCATCCATGTTATTACATGCTTCATAAGTTTATCCTGTCTTAAAGCTGCATAATATTCCATTGTATGTATATACCACAGTTTGTTTAGCCATTCTTCTGTTGATGGACATTTTGGCTGTTTCCATCTCTTTGCAATGGTAAATAACGCTGCTATAAACATTGGTGTGCAAATGTCCGTTTGTGTCTTTGCCCTTAAGTCCTTTGAGTAGATACCCAGCAATGGTATTGCTGGGTCGTATGGCAATTCTATATTCAGCTTTTTGAGGAACCGCCAAACTGCCTTCCACAGTGGTTGCACCATTTGACATTCCCACCAACAGTGGATAAGTGTGCCTCTTTCTCCGCATCCTCTCCAGCACTTGTCATTTTCTGTTTTGTTGATAATGGCCATTCTGGTGGGTGTGAGATAATAACTCATTTTGGTTTTGATTTGCATTTCTCTAATGGCCAGGGACATTGAGCATCTCTTCATGTGCCTTTTGGCCATTTGTATTTCCTCTTCTGGTAGGTGTCTGTTCAAGTCTTTTTCCCATTTTGTAATTGGGTTGGCTGTCTTTTTGTTATTGAGTTGAACAATCTCTTTATAAATTCTGGATACTAGACCTTTATCTGATATGTCATTTCCAAATATTATCTCCCATTGTGTAGGCTGTCTTTCTACTTTCTTGATGAAGTTCTTTGATGCACAAAAGTGTTTAATTTTGAGGAGCTCCCATTTATTTATTTCCTTCTTCAGTGCTCTTGCTTTAGGTTTAAGGTCCATAAAACCGCCTCCAATTGTAAGTTTCATAAGATATCTCCCAACATTTTCCTCTAACTGTTTTATGGTCTTAGACCTAATGTTTAGATCTTTGATCTATTTTGAGTTAACTTTTGTACAAGGTGTGAGATATGGGTCTTCTTTCATTCTTTTGCATATGGATATCCAGTTCTCTAGGCACCATTTATTGAAGAGACTGTTCTGTCCCAGGTGAGTTGACTTGACTGCCTTATCAAAGATCAAATGTCCATAGATGAGAAGGTCTATATCTGAACACTCTATTCAATTCCATTGGTCGATATATCTGTCTTTATGCCAATACCATGCTGTTTTGACCACTGTGGCTTCATAATATGCCTTAAAGTCAGGCAGCACGAGACCTCCAGCTTCGTTTTTTTTCCTCAAGATGTTTTTAGCAATTTGGGGCACCCTACCCTTCCAGATAAATTTGCTTATTGGTTTTTCTATTTCTGAAAAATAAGTTGTTGGGATTTTGATTGGTATTGCATTGAATCTGTAGATCAATTTAGGTAGGATTGACATCTTAACTATATTTAGTCTTCCAATCCATGAACACGGTGTGCCCTTCCATCTATTTAGGTCTTCTGTGATTTCTTTTAGCAGTTTTTTGTAGTTTTCTTTGTATAGGTTTTTTGTCTCTTTAGTTAAATTTATTCTTAAGTATTTTATTCTTTTAGTTGCAATTGTAAATGGGATTCGTTTCTTGATTTCCCCCTCAGTTTGTTCATTACTAGTGTATAGAAATGCTACAGATTTTTGAATGTTGACCTTGTAACCTGCTACTTTTCTGTACCCATTTATTAGTTCTAGTAGTTTTGTTGTGGATTTTTCCGGGTTTTCGACATATAGTATCATATTGTCTGCAAACAGTAATAGTTTTGCTTCTTCCTTTCCACTTTTGATGCCTTGTATTTCTTTTTCTTGTCTAATTGCTCTGGCTAGAACCTCCAACACAATGTTGAATAATAGTGGTGATAGTGGACATCCTTGTCTTGTTCCTGATCTTAGGGGGAAAGTTTTCAATTTTTCCCCATTGAGGATGATATTAGCTGTGGATTTTTCTTATATTCCCTCTATCATTTTAAGGAAGTTCCCTTGTATTCCTATCTTTTGAAGTGTTTTCAACAGGAAAGGATGTTGAATCTTGTCAAATGCCTTCTCTGCATCAATTGAGATGATCATGTGATTTTTCTGCTTTGATATGTTGATATGGTCTATTACATTAATTGATTTTCTTATGTTGAGCCATCCTTGAATACCTGGGATGAATCCTACTTGGTCATGATGTATAATTCTTTTAATGCGTTGTTGGATACGATTTGCTAGATTTTTATTGAGAATTTTTGCATCTATATTCATTAGAGAGATTGGTCTGTAGTTTTCTTTTTTTGTAATATCTTTGCCTGGTTTTGGTATGAGGGTGATGTTGGCTTCATAGAATGAATTAGGTAGTTTTCCCTCCACTTCGATTTTTTTGAAGAGTTTGAGGAGAGTTGGTACTAATTCTTTCTGGAATGTTTGATAGAATTCACATGTGAAGCCGTCTGGTCCTGGACTTTTCTTTTTAGGAAACTTTTGAATGACTGATTCAATTTCTTTACTTGTGATTGGTTTGTTGAGGTCATCTGTTTCTTCTTGAGTCACAGTTGGTTGTTCATGTCTTTCCAGGAACCCGTCCATTTCATCTAAATTGCTGTATTTATTAGCGTAAAGTTGTTCATAGTATCCTGTTATTACCTCCTTTATTTCTGTGAGGTCAGTAGTTATGTCTCCTCTTCCATTTCAGATCTTATTTATTTGCATCCTCTCTCTTCTTCTTTTTGTCAATCTTGCTAAGGGCCCATGAATCTTATTGATTTTCTCATAGAACCAACTTCTGGTCTTATTGATTTTCTCTATTGTTTTCATGTTTTCAATTTCATTTATTTCTGCTCTAATCTTTGTTATTTCTTTCCTTTTGCTTGCTTTGGGGTTAGTTTGCTGTTCTTTCTCCAGTTCTTCCAAGTGGACAGTTAATTCCTGAATTTTTGCCCTTTCTTCTTTTCTGATATAGGCATTTAGGGCAATAAATTTCCCTCTTAGCACTGCCTTTGCTGCGTCCCATAAGTTTTGATATGTTGTGTTTTCATTTTCATTCACCTCGAGGTATTTACTAATTTCCCTTGCAATTTCTTCTTGACCCACTGGTTGTTTAAGAGTGTGTTGTTGAGCCTCCACGTATTTGTGAATTTTCTGGCACTCCGCCTATTATTGATTTCCAACTTCATTCCTTTATGATCTGAGAAAGTGCTGTGTATGATTTCAATCTTTTTAAATTTGTTGAGACTTGCTTTGTGACCCAGCATATGGTCTATCTTTGAGAATGATCCATGAGCACTTGAGAAAAAGGTATATCTTGCTGTTGTGGGATGTAATGTCCTATAAATGTCTGTTAAGTCTAGCTCATTTATAGTAATATTCAGATTCTCTATTTCTTTATTGATCCTCTGTCTAGATGTTCTGTCCATTGATGAGAGTGGTGAATTGAAGTCTCCAAATATTATGGTATATGTGTCTATTTCCCTTTTCAGTGTTTGCAGTGTATTCCTCACATATTTTGGGGCATTCTGGTTCGGTGCATAAATATTTATGATTGTTATGTCTTCTTGTTTAATTGTTTCTTTTATTAGTATATAGTGTCCTTCTTTGTCTCTTTTAACTGTTTTACATTTGAAGTCTAATTTGTTGGATATTAGTATAGCCACTCCTGCTCTTTTCTGGTTGTTATTTGCATGAAATATCTTTTCCCAACCTTTTACTTTCAACCTATGTTTATTTTGGGTCTAAGATGTGTTTCCTGTAGACAGCATATAGAAGGATCATGTTTTTTAATCCATTCTGCCAGTCTATGTCTTTTGATTGGGATATTCAGTCCATTAACATTTAGTGTTATTACTGTTTGGGTAATATTTTCCTCTACCATTTTGCCTTTTGTATTATATATATCATATCTGATTTTCCTTCTTTCTACACTCTTCTCCATACTTCTGTCTTCTGTCTTTTCATATCTGACTCTAGTGCTCCCTTTAGTATTTCTTGCAGAGCTGGTCTCTTGGTCACAAATTCTCTCAGTGACTTTTTGTCTGAGAATGTTTTAATTTCTCCCTCATTTTTGAAGGACAATTTTTCTGGATATAGGAGTCTTGGTTGGCAGTTTTTCTCTTTCGGTAATTTAAATATATCATCCCACTGTCTTCTAGCTTCCGTGGTTTCTGCTGAGAAATCTACACATAGTCTTATTGGGTTTCCCTTGTATGTGATGGATTGTTTTTCTCTTGCTGGTTTCAAGATCCTCTCTTTCTCTTTGACCTCTGACATTCTAACTAGTAAGTGTCTTGGAAAACGCCTATTTGGGCCTAATCTCTTTGGGGTGCGCTGCACTTCTTGGATCTGTAATTTTAGGTCTTTCATAAGAGTTGGGAAATTTTCAGTGATAATTTCTTCCATTAGTTTTTCTCCTCCTTTTCCCTTCTCTTCTCCTTCTGGGACACCCAGAACACGTATATTTGTGTGCTTCATATTGTCCTTCAGTTCCCTGCTCCCCTGTTCAAATTTTTCCATTCTTTTCCCTATAGTTTCTGTTTCTTTTTGGAATTCATATGTTCCATCCTCCAAATTACTAATTCTATCTTCTGTCTCTTTAAATCTATCATTGTAGGTATCCATTGTTTTTTCCATCTTTTCTACTTTATCCTTCACTTCCATAAGCTCTATGATTTGTTTTTTCAGTTTTTCTGTTTCTTCTTTTTGTTCAGCCCTTGTCTTCTTCATGTCCTCCCTCAATTTATTGATTTCGTTTTTGAAGAGGTTTTCCATTTCTGTTCGTATATTCAGTATTAGTTGTTTCAGCTCCTGTATCTCATTTGAACTATTGGTTTGTTCCTTTGACTGGGCCATATTTTCAATTTTCTGAGCATGATCCGTTATCTTCTGCTGGCGTCTGGGCATTTAGTCAGATTTCCCTGGGTGTTGGACCCAACAGGTTGAAAGATTTTTCTATGAAATCTCTGGGTCTGTTTTTCTTATCCTGCCCAGTAGGTGGCGCTTGTGGCACATGTTTGTCTGCAGGTTCCACCAGTAAAAGGTGCTGTGGGTCCTTTAACTTTGGAAGACTCTCGCCGTGGAGGAGGTTCGCCAGCCGAAGCGGCTTGGAAGAGTGCCAGCCAGCCCGGGGGTCCGAACGCCGGGAGGGTCACCGGGCGCCGCAGCCCAGGAGAGCGCCCGACCGAATTTCCTAGTCGGCCCGGGGTGCCAAGCATGGCAGGAGGGCGCCAGCCGCCGCAATCCAGGAGAGTGCACCATTCCTAGCTGGACCGGGAAGTCACATGTTTGGAAGCGACCCCCCCAGTCACCGTTCTCCGCGGTCTGGGGATTTCTGATCCAATTCTCTCAGTTGGTCCGGGGGGTTCGCGTGATGGGGGCGCCAGCCGCCCCGGCTTGAGGGGACCGCCTGCCCAATTCTGCCAGCTGGCCTGGGAAGGAGGAAGGGAGGGACTCCGGCCGCTTGCCGTCCCTCCCGGGAAAGCCCGCGCCCCTCGGCGATCTCACCGGAGCTGGTTCTCCCAGACAGTCAGCCGTTCCAGGATGGGGTACGCTGTCTTTTTGATCTCTGTCGTGGCTTTGGGAGCTGTTCTGTATCGTTTGTACTCCCCTAGTAGCTGTTCTGGAGGAGGAAAGGTGAGGGTGGCAAGGCTGTCGAGGACGGTGGCGGAGGAACCGGTGAAGGCGGAAGAGGGCACGGTGGCGGCTGGAGCGCTGCCGAAGCAGGAGGGGAAAGGGAAGGGAAGATGGCGGTGGGAGCGCCGCGGGCGGAGAAAGAGGGAGAGGAGGGCTGGATGGCGTGGGAGCGCCGCCAGCGGAGAAAGAGGGAGAGGAGGGCTGGATGGCGGCAGGAGCGCCGCCGGCAGAGAAAGAGGAAGCTCTTTAGTTTTCTTTCTTGTTATGTCTTTGTCTGGCTTTAGTATGAGTGTGCTGTTGGCTTCGTAGAATGAGTTAGGTAGTTTTCCCTCCTCTTCAATTTTTTTGAAGAGTTTGAGCAGGATTGGTACTAATCCTTTCTGGAATGTTTGGTAGAATTCATATGTGAAGCCATCTTGTCCTGGACTTTTCTTTTTTGGGAGCTTCTTAATGACTAGTTCAATTAATTGTTGCTTTAGAGAGGTTTGGTTTGTCATAAAACCTAATCATCTCTTTAAACACTAAACAGTTTTTCACCTTTAACAACTTTTCTATAAGCTATGTTTAGTCTATGAGATAGCTGTATAAAAATATCACTTCATTGATTTCTATATTATTATAACATAACTCTTGAGCATGGTTGTCAAACATTTCTTTGACAAGAATGATTTTATTCCTGTAATTCAGCATTAAAGAGGAACATAGAGAGGAAATACAAATGGCCAAAAGGCACATGAAGAGATGCTCAATGTCCCTGGCCATTAGAGAAATGCAAATCAAAACCACAATGAGATATCATCTCACACCCACCAGAATGGCCATTATCAACAAAACAGAAAATGACAAGTGCTGGAGAGGATGCAGAGAAAGAGGCACACTTATCCACTGTTGGTGGGAATGTCAAATGGTGCAACCACTGTGGAAAGCAGTTTGGCGGTTCCTCAAAAAGCTGAATATAGAATTGCCATACGACCCAGCAATACCATTGCTGGGTTTCTACTCAAAGGACTTAAGGGTGAAGACACAAACGGGCACTTGCACACCAATGTTTATAGCAGTGTTATTTACAATTGCAAAGAGATGGAAACAGCCAAAATGTCCATCAACAGAAGAATGGCTAAACAAACTGTGGTATATACATACGATGGAATATTATGCAGCTTTAAGACAGGATAAACTTATGAAGCATGTAATAACATGGATGGACCTAGAGAACATTATGCTGAGTGAGACTAGCCAAAAACTAAAGGACAAATACTGTATGGTCCCACTGATGTGAACGGACATTCGAGAATAAACTTGGAATATGTCATTGGTAACAGAGTCCAGCAGGAGTTAGAAACAGGGTAAGACAATGGGTAATTGGAGCTGAAGGGATACAGACTGTGCAACAGGACTAGATAAAAAAACTGAAAAATGGACAGCACAATAATACCTAATTGTAAAGTAATCATGTTAAAACACTGAATGAAGCTGCATCTGAGCTATAGGTTTTTGTTTGTTTGTTTGTTTGTTTGTTTTACTATTATTATTACTTTTATTTCTTTTCTCTATATTAACATTCTATATCTTTTTCTGTTGTGTTGCTAGTTCTTCTAAACCGATGCAAATGTACTAAGAAACGATAAAAAAAAAAAAAACCCTAAGATAAATAATGGTTAATAAGGGGAAAAAAAAATAGGAACTCACAAAATATTTATTGAATGAATGCATGACAATGAATAAATCCACAAAATGTGGATGCCCAGAAAAAAAAAAAAGAGGAACATAGAGCATAATGTATTCTCTGTTTTTAAACCCTAGCTAAATGTCTCACATCCTTTGCTTCCCTCCTCCTCCTGCCCTCTTTGCCTCCATCACGTACATCAATTCTGTCTTCCATGTATCTCCACATCCTTCCCTTTCCTATCCATTCCTTATGTTTTACCCTTTGAAGGTGTTCAGCAAATGCTCACCAACTGATAAAAGTCAGTTTACCTTTTATTCCTTACATTTGGATTTGAAAATAATTTTTATTTAGTTATATGTGAAATTTTATTTAAAATCTTTACTGTTGCTAAGTAAGTGGGTGGAATCCCACAGCTGGGGGTTGCCACTGCCCTCCTTTTACCAAGTTACCCCTAGCATTACTGCTGCTTCAGGGATTATCTGATGTAGAGCCTTGTATAAGGCAAAAACAAAGGAATGTGTCTTTGCTCTTTCCCTAAAGGGAAGATTATGAAGTTAAGAGGAGGCATTCCAGAAAAAAGTAGGCATCTTAATTGTCCCAGTTTCAGATGAGAACATGAAGTATGTTCAAGCATTGTGTGCAAAACATTGAGGTTACTAAAATGAGTGACCAAGCACCCATGAAGTCCAAGAATTGTGAAGTGCAGTGAGGATTAGATATGCTATGACTGAACGCTGAGGTACAGTGGGGAGCCACAGAAGTAAGGGAGTTTCTAACATATTTCACTAAAATGTCACGAATTATAAGAAACCCTATTTTAATGTATCACAAAGAAAGAACTATGAAATGTCACTGATTGTAGGATGCTACTGGATATCAGAGGTGTTAAAACAAGAATATATATATACACCTTAAAAGTGATGAAACTTGGTAATTCCGCAGTGAGAGTAGTGAAAAGAAACATTGTAGATAATTCAGAGGGAGCATAGTAACTAACAGGAAAAGCAGATCATTAAACAAGTTTAAAATTTTAATCCACATACCACTACATGTTAAGACATATTCAAGTCAAATTTGGTCAGCTCCAAGCACCCTTCTTACTGGTGTGCAGGAAAGCCAACTGCAGCAATTTTTGTTACCCTGTGCAGCCCTCCTCCAGGATCATACATGACTCCAGTGTGTGGTACAAGAAAACAAGGGGAAGGGCTGGGATTTGAGGCTACTGTGGCTTCCTTCATTGCAACTGCAACCCAGAGCTCTACTTCATTGACCCCTGGCTGGCCTTGGAGAGCTGCTTACAAGGCTATGTTGCATACCAGCTAGCCTATGCAGTATCACATAGCAAGCCCTCCTTTATCTGGGCCACTGCATTTAACTGGGGCTGAGCATCTGTATAAATGAAAGTCTTTAATTCTTTTCCCTGCTTACAATCTCAACTCCCCACCGGGCCCTGCCTCCATTCTTAGAGTACTTACTTCAGTCTTCTCTCACTCTGGGACCATTCAGCTTAACCCTCCCTAGCAAGACTAGAGGAAAAACCCTCTAATTGCTCAACTGAGAATCAGGGAGTTGTAAAAACAGCCTAGACAGTAGTGACAGAAAACCCAACCTTAAACAAGCTTAAGCAAAAAGAAACTTTTAGCGCACGTAACTGGAAAGTCCAAAGGTAGAGCTTGATCAAAGTACTCGAATTATGTCACTAGTGCAAGGTTTGTCTTCCCTTCTTCCTTTATTCCCTATGCATTGGCTCTCTCTATTTCTCTTTCCCATTGTCAGGCAAGATAGTTGCTGTAGTTCATGTGTTCTTTGATTGGAGTCAAGTGGAAATGAGTCTCTGACTCTCTCCCAGCAGTCCCAGTAAGAGTCTCAGTGCATCACATTCCCTTTGATTGGTTGGTTCACAGTCCTATCCCTGAGCCAACTGCTATGACCAAGGGAAATCCTTAGCTGATTGGCCAGAACTGATTTTTTTTTTAACATTTTTTAATTGTGAAATATAACATATACAAAAAAGCAATAAATTTCCAAGTATCTTTTAACAAATAGGTACAGTGTGGATTTTAAAGTTTGGTATGGTTACAGTTGAACAATTTTTCATTTTTTTTCTTCTAATTGCTCCAAAACACTGGAGAGCAACAGAAATATCAATATAATAACTTAGCAGTCATACTCAATTGTTAAATCCTATCTTCTCTCTGTTATACTTCTCCTTCTGTTTAAGTAACATATATGCAAAAAAGCAATAAATTTCAAAGTACATCACAACAATTGCCAATATTTTGTATAGCTATTCCTTCTTTCTTGTGGTTAACAACTTGCATGGAAAATCTTTCTCCATCCTTTTACTTTCAATCTACTTATATCCTTGTGTCTAAGATGAGTCTCTTGTAAGCAGCATATAACTGGATTATATTTCTTAATCCATTCTGCCAGTCTGTATCTTTTAATTGGTAAATTTAGTCCATTAACATTCAAAGTTGTTACTGAAAAGGCATTTCTTGAATCCACCATTTTATCTTTGGATTTTATTTGTCAGATCTATATATTCTTTTCCCTCTTTCTCTCTCTCTCTCTTTTTTTTTTTTTTCTTTTGCATGGGCATGCTCCTGGAATCCCCTCTTTCTCTTTTTATCCTTTAAGTTATCCTTACTGGTACTCTTCAATTCTGTGCCCTCCTCCAGATCTCCCTCTCCTGTTTTTTTTTTTTTTCAATGCAGAACTCCTGTTAGTATTTCTTGTAGGGCCAATCTCTTGTTGACAAATTCTGTCAGGATTTTGTCTGTCTGTGAAAATTTTAATCTCTCAGTTTTGAAGGACAGTTTGGCTGGATACAGAATTCTTGGCTGGAAGCCTTTCTCTTTCATTGTCTTAAATATCTCATACCACTACCTTCTCGCCTCCTTGGTGCCATTTGAGTAGTTTGAACTCAGTCTTATGTGGTTTCCCTTGTATGTGGTGGATTGTTTTTCTCTTGCTGCTTTCAGAATTTTCTGCTTCTCTTCAACATTTGACAGACTGAGTAGTATGTGTCCATACTAATCATACAAACAGGAAGGCCTATTTGAATTTATTCTATTTGGAGTTCATTAACCTTTTTTGACTTACATATTTATATCCTTTATGAGGTTGAGAAGTTTTCCTCTGTTATATCCTCAACTACTCTTCCTAGCCTTTTACTCCTCTCTTCTCCTTCTGGGACACTGATGATTCTTATATTTGTGGACTTTGTTTTGCCCATCATTTCCCTGAGCTCCACCTCAAAATTTTCCATCTTTTTTTGCCATTTGCTATTTTGAATGTTTGAAATCAGTTATCCTGTCCTCTAATTTGCTTGTTCTTTCTTCTGCCTCTTCAAATCTGCTGTTATGTGTCTCTAGTATCTTTTTTGTTTGGTCTATGGCATCTTTAATCTCTGTGATATCTGCTATTTTTCTGTTTATTCTTTCAAATTCCTCTATGCTCTTCTAGTGTCTTCTTAATCTCTTTATGTCATTAGCCATCCCACTTGTCTTATTCAATAGAGTTATATGAACATCTTTGATTAGTTGTTCCAATGTCTGTATCTCCTCTGGTGTTTTAGCTTGGTTGTTAGGCTGTTCTTTATCTGTCTGCATTGTGATTTGCTTAGTGATCTTTTATTGTTTTTGCTGCATGTAAATATCTCTTTTTTTGTTCCCCCTATTATTTATTTTTATTCTATATGTTCTATTCATCTGTTGACAAGATAGATAAAAGGAGCATCATACACAAGGTTTTCACAATCACACAATCACACTGTGAAAGCTATATCATTATACAGTCATCATCAAGAAACATGGCTACTGGAACACAGCTCTACATTTTCAAGCAGTTCCCTCCAGCCTCTCCATTTCATCTTGGATGACAAGGTGATATCTACTTAATGCGTAAGAATAATGTCCAAGATAACCTCTCGACTCTGTTTGGAATTTCTGAGCCATTGACACTTTGTCTCATTTCACTCTTCCCCCTTTTGGTTGAGAATGTTTTCTCAATCCCTTGATGCTGAGTCTCAGCTCATTCTGGGATTTCTGTCCCATTTTGCCAGGAAGGTCCACATCCCAGGGAGTCATGTCCCACGTAGACAGGGGGAGGGTGGTGAGTTTGCTAGTTGTGTTGGCTGGAGAGAGAGGCCACATCTGAGCAGCAAAAGAGGTTCTCTTGGGGGTGACTCTTAGGCTTAATTTTAAGTAGGCTTAATCTATCCTTTGTGGGGTTAAGTTTCATATGAACAAACCCCAAGACTGGGGCTCAGCCTATAGCTTTGGTTGTCCACACTGCTTGTGAGAATATCAAGAATTCAACTTGAGGAGGTTGAATTTTCCCCCATTTTCACCATTCCCTGAAGGGGACTTTGCAAATACTTTTGCACGCACTGATCAAATCACTCTGGGATTCACTGGGGCATCAGTCTGGACAAACCTACAAAATCTCATGTCCTACCCAAGGTTCCATGTACTTATGTTGTTCAACCAACTATCTACATAAGTTATATTAGGAGATGCACTAGTCAAAATATAAATTTTGTACCAAATAAACATTTTTTGCTTTAGTCTCATACATAAGTTGACATTTTAAAATATTAATTACCATCTGTTTTCAGCACCCACATGTAAATATCTTGATTGATTTACTTTGGAAGTTGATTTCCTTCAGTAGTGTAAAGCCTTGTGTTTGTGGGATGGGTGTGTGGCAGGATGCCATAATGCACTCCAGCGTAGGTATAAGTGCAGGTTGGGGATGTCACACTGGTGCTTGTGAACATGGGCGGGGCCCTGGTGTACACTGATCTAGGGCATGGGGCCCTTTGTGTGCGTGCACAGAGCTATGGCAGCGGGTCAGCGTTGTACCTGCATAGGTGGGGGGCAGAAGTGACCCACTGCACAGGTGAGCACTTTCCTGGAGCTGCGGGGCATGACTGTGGGTCATGCACGTACGCAAGTCTCAGCATGCCTTAAGCTGCTATACCTGTGCTGAGAGCCGGTGGAGCTGTGCGACTGTATGGTCTGGGGGCAGGTGTAGCCTGGGTATGGAGGTAAGCGCCTGCAACCTTTATGCACTGGAGAGCAAGGAGGGGGAGGTAGTGGTCACGAGGTTGGGCTGCACTTGGGGTGTGGGTGTGGGGCCAGTAGGTGCGTGAGAGGTTGGCGGGGTGGGGAGGTTTGGAGCGCAGGGAGTGGGGACAGGTGGTGGGGTTCAGGTGCGTGGGGTGAGGGGTGAATTGCAGATCATGGGGCTGTACTAGTGAGGGGAGTGTGTTCAAGGGAAGCAGCTGACCTACTTCCTTAGTCCCCTCTCCCCATCTGTGCACTCCTGAATACTCTGGGCTTCTGCATAAAGCTCCATTCCTCAGTTCCTCAGCTCTTGCAACCAGGGCTGCTCTGTGTGGTGCAGAAGACTCTCCCAGGTCAGTTACACTCTGGAATTGCTGTCTCAGTTGCCCTCCCATCCCTTCTCTAACTTTACCTTGAATCAGGGCTGAACTTGATCTATCCTGTTCTGGCATCTTCCCGAAACTCCCCCCAGAACTGATTTTTATGCTTACTTCTGGAACTGGGAATAATTAGCGACTTCTAAAATTAACATGGTCCATGCATGAAAGAATAGTACATACCCAGAAGAAAGCTGAGTTGCTATATCAGAAGAAGGGTAATGGATGCAGAATATTTATAAAATGATACATCTCTGCTTCAATGTTTTCGACAGAAAACTGCCCTCTTTCTTAATAACATCCCTCAGTGATGTAATGATTCCTGCAGTAAGGGAAGAGCACATGCCACAGGGAGTCCACTCAGGCTTTTCTACCTGATAGCTTCAGTTGCCTCTGTGAAATCATCTGCTGAGAGATAAGGCCAGCAATGAGGTCCAAGTGTGTTTTCTGGACCAATGGCAGCTAACGGAATAAGCTTATTAGAAATATACACTCTCAGGCTCTTCCCCAGTTCTATGAAATAATAATCTTTGGAAGTAGGGACCAGCAAAATTATCTAGAGAACCTTGCAGCAAAGTTCTCCAGATAATTGTGGTACATGCTAAAGTTTAAGAACCCCTGGGTTAGGGCTTTGCTGTTCAAAGCATGGTCCATGCATCAGCAGTGTGGCCATCAACTGGGAGCTTTCTAGAAAGACAGAATCTCTGGCCTCACCCCAGACCTACTGAGTAAAAATCTGCATTTTTAATAAGATCCTCCAGATCATTTATTTGCATATTAAAGTTTGACAAGCACTGGGTTAGGGGTCTTGAAGAGGATGGAAAAAGAGGATTGTGTGGTCAACCAGTGGCACACAGAACACTGACAGTGAACCTGTAGACCCTAAGTGTCTCATGGCTTCTATCCTTATAAGTGTGTAATTTCCTCCAGTAGCTCATAAGTAGCTCACAAGTAGGCAGCTCAAGAAGTCCTGTGTTCAAATTGATGCAAAGTTGGAG
Organism: Tamandua tetradactyla; assembly: GCF_023851605.1. NCBI lineage: Eukaryota > Metazoa > Chordata > Mammalia > Pilosa > Myrmecophagidae > Tamandua > Tamandua tetradactyla. The sequence continues at coordinate 138,577,598 of NC_135332.1, forward strand.
GTTAGCAGTACAGCTTGTCAGAAAGATAAGAGATTTAGAGTTGAGTGTGCAGCCATGAAAATAGTCAGAGTGGCACAGAATGGGATCTAGGCTGGGTAGGAAGGAAGGCAGCCATGCAGAAAAAGGGTGACAGTCTGAAAGTTTCTAAATAGTTGAAGCAGATAAAATAGGGGAAAAAGCTAGACAGCAAAGTAGTCATCCAAGATTGCTATTTAAATGTTTAAACCTGCAGCTGTGAAACTGTTGATATGTCTAAAGAAAACTGTCCTATAAAACTTTCTGGATGATGGCAATGTTCTATAGCTGTACAGTCCAATATGGTAGCCACTAGTCACATGTGGTTATTGAGCACCTCAATAACTGAGGAACTGGATTTTAAATTTTATTTAATTTTAATTACTTTAAATAATTAATAAAATAACCACAGGTGGCTAGTGACTACTATATTAGACACCCAAGTCCAGAGTTTGAGACTTTTTGGGGATCCTAAATTGTAAATTCAGTCAGAAGTTTTATTTGAAATTTCAATTTGTATGGGAAGGGTATTTTAAAACTAAAACTAACCGAACCTAACAGAATTAAAGTCATATTACTTCTCAGCTGTGTATATAATCTATGACCTCCTAAAACTGATCACTGAAGCAGTACCATTAAGGTGAAGGAATGGAAAGAGATCAAGAGTGAAGGATGAGACAGAAAGCAAGAGAGAGCTGCCAGAGGAAGGAGGGCTGGGGGCACATATGAAACGAGAAGGAAAGATAGTTGATAAAGACTGAGATGGTATAATCTAGGAATGCTTCAAGTGTACAATGATAGTGACTAAATGTACAAATTAAAAAATATTTTTGCATGAGGAAGAACAAAGGAAGGCCAATATTGCAGGGTGTTGAAAACATGGTCATTCATATTTTAAAACTTTAACTTCTGTGAGGGACTTAAGCAAAAAATGTTTATTTGGTACAAAATTTATATTTTGACTAGTGCATTTCCTAATATAACGTATATGGTCAGGTTACTTGAACACCATAAGTACATGGAACCGTGAATAGGGCATGAGATTTTATAAATTTGTCTAGTGTGATGCCTGAATAAATCCCAGAGTGATTTGAACAGTGAATAAAAAAGTATTTGCAAAGTCCCCTTGGGGAAACGGTGAGAAAGGGGGAAAATTCAGCTTCCCCATTTGGAGATTCCTGATATTCTTGCAACCAGTGGGTGTTACCAAAGCAATAGGCTGAGCCCTCAGTCTTGTGGTTTGTTCATATGAAACTTTTCCCCTCAAAGTATAGGCTAAGCCTACTTAAAATTAGGCCTAAGAGTCACCCCAGAGAACTTCTTTTGTTGCTCAGATGTGGCCAATCTCTCTGAACCAATCACAACAAGCAAACTCATTGCCCTCCCCCTCTATACATGGGACATGGCTCCCAGGGGTATAAACCTCCCTGGCAACATGGCACAGAAATTCTAGAATGAGGTGGGACTCAGCATCAAGGGATTGAGAAAACTTTCTTGATTGAAAGGGGAAAGAGAGAAATGAGACAAAATAAAATGTCAATGCTGAGAGATTTCAAACAGAGTCAAGAGGTTATCATGGAGGTTATTCTTATGCATTATATAGATATCCCCTTTTAGTTTAAGGTATATTAGAGAGGCTATAGGGAAGTTCCTGAAACTGTAGAGCTGTGTTCCAGTAGCCATGTTTCTTGAAGATGATTGTATAATGATATAGTTTTCGCAATGTGACTGTGTGATTGTGAAAACCTTGTGTCTGGTGCTCCTTTTATCTATGGTATGGACAGATGAGTAAAACATATGGATTAAAAATAAATAATAGGGGAAACAAATGTTAAAATAAATTTAGTAGATTGAAATACTAGTGGTCAATGAAAGGAAGTGGTAAGGGGTATAGAAAAAAAAATAGGGAAAACAAAGGTTAAAATATATGGGTAGGGCGGGCTAGGGTGGCTCAGCAGACAGAGTTCTCTCCTACTGTGCTGGAGACCTGGGTTCAATTCCTGGTGCCTGCCCATGCAAAAAAAAAACATGCATATATATATATTTGGAAATGCTAGTGGTCAATAAAGAGTAAGGGATATGGTATGTATGAGTTTTTTCTTTTTATTTCCTTTTCTGGAGTGATACAAATGTTCTAAGAAATGGTCATGGTGATGAATATACAGCTATATGATGATATTGTGAGTCATTGATTATATACCAAGAATGGAATGTTCATATTTTAAGAATGTTCATGTTTGTATGTTATGTTTAAAAAAATAATAATAAAATTAAAAAATATATATATATATATAAAAGAGAGAGCTGCCACTTTCTTTTCTGTTGGTCACATGCGACTAAGAAGTAATTTAGTAGTCTACCAACACTCTCACAGCTCTGTTAACCAGCAGCCTTCCATAGCCAGAGTTCATGCCTTCCTGCATTTAGCAAACTTAGACCTGGGACTCTGACTCTCAGAGAAGGAGCAGGTATACCTCATTTGATTGCCCTGTGCTTTATTGAGCTTTGCAGATATCTCTTTTTTTTTTTTTTTACACAAAATTGAAGGTTTGTGGCAATCTTGCATTGAGCAATTCTATTAGCACCATTATTCCAACAGCATTTGCTCACTTGATATCATTGTATCTTATGGTTTCTATACTTATAAGTGTGTGATTTCCTCTAGTAGCTCTTAGTAGCTCACGAGTAGGCAGCTCATGAATTGGTAATTCTCACAATATTTCATACTTTTTCATTATTGGTATATCTGTTAGATGACCTGTGATCAGTGATCTTTGATGGTACTATTGCAATAGTTTTGGGGCACCAGAAACCACACCCATTTAAGATGGCAAACTTAATAAATGTGTGTGTTCTCACTGTTCCGCGAACCAACAATTCCCTGTCTCCCTCTCCTTCAGCCTCCCTCTTCCCTCAGAGATAACAAGATTGTAATTAGACCAGTTAATAACTCTGCAATGTCCTCTATGTGTTCAAGTGAAACATCTCTCAATTTAAATCAAAAGCTATAAATGATTAAGTTTAGTGAGGAAGTCATGTTGAAAGCTTGAATAGACTGAAAGCTAAGCCCCTTGCACCAAACAGCCAAGTTGTGAATGCAAAGGAAATTATACTCCAGTGAACACACAATCTTATTACTTATGTGGTGGAAGTTTTAGTTGTCTGGATAGAAGAACAAAATGCAACATTCCCTGAAGCTAAAGCCTAATCCAGAGCAAGGCCCTAACTATCTTCATTCTATGAAGGCTGAAAGGTGAGGAAGCTGCAGAAGAAAAGTGTGAAGCAAGCAGAGGTTTGTTCATGAGGTTAAGAAAAGAAGCCATCTCTATAACATAAAAGTGCAAGATGAAGCAGCCAGAGCTAATGCAGAAGCTACAGCAAGTTACCAAGAAAAGCTAGCTGAAGTGGAGACAACCAAATCACTAGGACAAGCCCTTGATCTTGGGGTTTGCCCCTATGTAACTTCTTCCTGCAAAGAATAGGCTACTTAAAATTAGGCCCAAGGATCACCCCTAGAGAACCCCTTTTGTTGATCAAATTTGGCTTCTCTCTAAACCAATGCAGCAAGTGAACTCATTACCCTCCCCCACTACATGAAACATGACTTCCAGGGGGTATAAATTTCCTTGGCAATGTGGGACAGAAATCCTGGATGAGCTGGGACCTGGCATCATGGGATTGAGAAAACCTTCTTCACCAATAGGGGGAAGAGAGAAATGAAACAAAATTAAGTTTCAGTAGCTGAGAGATTTCAAATAGAGTCAAGGGGTTATCCTGGAGGTTATTTTTACGCATTATGTAGATGTCCCTTTTTAGTTTATGGTATGTTGAAGTGGCTGGAGGGAAGTACCTGAAACTGTTGAGCTTTCCAGTAGCCTTGATTCTTGTCAATGAGTGTTTAATGATATAGCTTTTACATTGTGACTGTGTGATTGTGAAACTCTTGTCTGAGTCTTCTTTTATCTAGGTATGGACAGATGAGTTTAAAAAAATGGTTAAAAATAAATAATAGAGGGGAGGGGCGCCAAGATGGCGGCTTAGTAAGGTGCGTGCGTCTTAGTTCCTCCTCCAGAACAACTACTAAATAACCAGAAACAGTACAGAACAGCTCCTGGAACCACGACAGGGACCAGACACACAGCATACCCCAGTCTGGACTGGCTGGACCAACTGCGAGACTCTGCTGCAGTGAGATCCCCGAGCAGCGCGTGCTTCCCCAGGCCACGGCGGCTGGCGGCCGGCGCCCCTCCCTCCCTCCTTCCGGGCCGGCTGAGAGTCTCGGATCAGCGAGATCCCCAAGCCGTGGCGGCCGGCGACCGGCGCCCCTCCCCCACAGGCAGCTACCCGGAGGGAAAGGAAAGAGTCTCCAACAGTAGCAGGGAGTGAGTCCAACCAAACACCAATAGTGGCATTAATAAACAAATTCTGACTGCTAAAAATAGGCCCCCAGCTCAGGTGAAACTGATCAAGGCGGAAGTCGCCTATTGGGCTAACTGAAAAAGAGGAAAGGGGGCGAAACAGAGCCTTCTGCAGCTGTTTCTATGGAGGCTTGGTGCCTCTGGGCTCAGCACCAGGATTACACAGGTTGCAACTGCCCCAAATGCAGGAACAGGCTGCTTTCAGGGCTCTCTACCACCTGAACCTTCCCCACGGGAGGGGTGAAACGCATCTCAGGTGGAATCCCTCTCTCAAGGAATTCAGATCCCAGGACTTCGCAATTTGAAGCCATTAAAACCAGCCTACAACCTTCCTCTGTCTCCACCACGCACACAGCAGGGAGAGCCTTCCAAAGTTAAAGGAGCCACAACATTTTTTGCTGGTGGGACCCGCAGACAGACAAGCGCCACATACTGGGCAGGATAAGAAAAACAGAGCCCAGAGACTTCATAGGAAAGTCTTTCAACCTGCTGGGTCTCACACTCAGGGAAATCTGATTAAATGTCCAGACGCCAGCAAACAATAACAAATCACACCAGGAAAATTGAAGATATGGCCCAGTCAAAGGAACAAACCAATAGTTCAAATGAGATACAGGAGCTGAGACAACTAATTCAGAATATATGAATAGAAATGGAAAACCTCTTCAAAAACCAAATCAATAAATTGAGGGAGGACATGAAGAAGGCAAGGGATGAACAAAGAGAAGAAATGGAAAGTCTGAAAAAACAAATCACAGAACTTATGGGAATGAAAGATACAGTAGAAGAGATGAAAAAAACAATGGAAACCTACAATGGTAGATTTCAAGAGACAGAGGTTAGAGTTAGTGAACTGGAGGACAGAACATCTGAAATCCAAAAAGAAACAGAAACTATAGGGAAAAGAATGGAAAGATTTGATCAGGGGCTCAGGGAATTGAATGATAATATGAAGTGCACAAATATACGTGTTGTGGGTGTCCCAGAAGGAGTAGAGAAGGGAAAAGGAGGAGAAAAACTAATGGAAGAAATTATCACTGAAAATTTCCCAACTCTTATGAAAGACCTAAAATTACAGACTCAAGAAGTGCAGCGCACCCCAAAGAGAATAGATCCAAATAGGCATTCTCTAAGACACTTACTAGTTAGAATGTCAGAGGTCAAAGAGAAAGAGAGGATCTTGAAACCAGCAAGAGAAAAACAATCCATCACATACAAGGGAAACCCAATAAGACTATGTGTAGATTTCTCAGCAGAAACCATGGAAGCTAGAAGACAGTGGGAGGATATATTTAAATTGCTAAAAGAGAAAAACTGCCAACCAAGACTTCTATATCCAGCAAAAATGTCCTTCAAAAATGAGGGAGAAATTAAAACATTTTCAGACAAAAAGTCACTGAGAGAATTTGTGACCAAGAGACCAGCTCTGCAAGAAATACTAAAGGGAGCACTAGAGTCAGATATGAAAAGACAGAAGAGAGAGGTGTGGAGAAGAGTGTAGAAAGAAGGAAAATTAGATATGATATATATAATACAAAAGGCAAAATAGTAGAGGAAAGTATTACCCAAACAGTAATAACACTAAATGTTAATGGACTGAATTCCCCAATCAAAAGACATAGACTGGCAGAATGGATTAAAAAACAGGATCCTTCTATATGCTGTCTACAGGAAACACATCTTAGACCCAAAGATAAACATAGGTTGAAAGTGAAAGGTTGGGAAAAGATATTTCATGCAAATAACGACCAGAAAAGAGAAGGAGTAGCTATACTAATATCCAACAAATTAGACTTCAAATGTAAAACAGTTAAAAGAGACAAAGAAGGATACTATCTACTAATAAAAGGAACAATTAAACAAGAAGACATAACAATCATAAATATTTATGCACCGAATCAGAATGCCCCAAAATAGGTGAGGAATACACTGCAAATTGTGAAAAGGGAAATAGACACATCTACCGTAATAGTTGGAGACTTCAATTCCTCACTCTCATCAATGGACAGAACATCTAGACAGAGGATCAATAAAGAAACAGAGAATTTGAATATTACAATAAATGAGCTGAACTTAACAGACATTTATAGGACATTACACCCCACAACAGCAGGATACACCTTTTTCTCAAGTGTTCATGGATCATTCTCAAAGATAGACCATATGCTGGGTCACAAAGCAAGTCTCAACAAATTTAAAAAGATTGAAATCATACACAACACTTTCTCAGATCATAAAGGAATGAAGTTGGAAATCAATAATAGGCGGAGTGCCAGAAAATTCACAAATACGTGGAGGCTCAACAACACACTCTTAAACAACCAGTGGGTCAAGGAAGAAATTACAAGAGAAAGTAGTAAATATCTCGAGGCGAATGAAAATGAAAACACAACATATCAAAAACCTATGGGATGCAGCAAAGGCAGTGCTAAGAGGGAAATTTATTGCCCTAAATGCCTATATCAAAAAAGAAGAAAGGGCAAAAATTCAGGAATTAACTGTCCACTTGGAACAACTGGAAAAAGAACAACAAACTAACCCCAAAGCAAGCAAAAGGAAAGAAATAACAAAGATTAGAGCAGAAATAAATGAAATTGAAAACATGAAAACAATAGAGAAAATCAATAAGACCAGAAGTTGGTTCTATGAGAAAATCAACAAGATTGATGGGCCCTTAGCAAGATTGACAAAAAGAAGAAGAGAGAGGATGCAAATAAATAAGATCTGAAATGGAAGAGGAGACATAACTACTGACCTCACAGAAATAAAGGAGGTAATAACAGGATACTATGAACAACTTGATGCTAATAAATACAACAATTTAGATGAAATGGACAGGTTCCTGGAAAGACAAGAACAACCAACTTTGACTCAAGAAGAAACAGATGACCTCAACAAACCAATCACAAGTAAAGAAATTGAATCAGTCATTCAAAAGCTTCCTAAAAAGAAAAGTCCAGGACCAGATGGCTTCACATGTGAATTCTACCAAACATTCCAGAAAGAATTAGTACCAACTCTCCTCAAACTCTTCAAAAAAATCGAAGTGGAGGGAAAACTACCTAATTCATTCTATGAAGCCAACATCACCCTCATACCAAAACCAGGCAAAGATATTACAAAAAAAGAAAACTACAGACCAATCTCTCTAATGAATATAGATGCAAAAATCCTCAATAAAATTCTAGCAAATCGTATCCAACAATGCATTAAAAGAATTATACATCATGACCAAGTAGGATTCATCCCAGGTATGCAAGGATGGTTCAACATAAGAAAATCAATTAATGTAATACACCATGTCAACAAATCAAAGCAGAAAAATCACATGATCATCTCAATTGATGCAGAGAAGGCATTTGACAAGATTCAACATCCTTTCCTGATGAAAACACTTCAAAAGATAGGAATACAAGGGAACTTCCTTAAAATGATAGAGGGAATATATGAAAAACCCACAGCTAATATCATCCTCAATGGGGAAAAATTGAAAACTTTCCCCCTAAGATCAGGAACAAGACAAGGATGTCCACTATCACCACTATTATTCAACATTGTGTTGGAGGTTCTAGCCAGAGCAATTAGACAAGAAAAAGAAATACAAGGCATCAGAATTGGAAAGGAAGAAGTAAAACTATCACTGTTTGCAGACGATATGATACTATACGTCAAAAATCCTGAAAAATCCACAACAAAACTACTAGAGTTAATAAATGAGTACAGCAAAGTAGCAGGTTACAAGATCAACATTCAAAAATCTGTAGCAATTCTATACACTAGTAATGAACAAGCTGAGGGAGAAATCAAGAAATGAATCCCATTTACAATTGCAACTAAAAGAATAAAATACCTAGGAATAAATTTAACTAAAGAGACAAAAAACCTATACAAAGAAAACTACAAAAAAACTGTTAAAAGAAATCACAGAAGACCTAAATAGATGGAAGGGCATACCGTGTTCATGGATTGGAAGACTAAATATAGTTAAGATGTCAATCCTACCTAAATTGATTTACAGATTCAATGTAATACCAATCAAAATCCCAACAACTTATTTTTCAGAAATAGAAAAACCAATAAGCAAATTTATCTGGAAGGGCAGGGTGCCCCGAATTGCTAAAAACATCTTGAGGAAAAAAAACGAAGCTGGAGGTCTCGCGCTGCCTGACTTTAAGGCATATTATGAAGCCACAGTGGTCAAAACAGCATGGTATTGGCATAAAGATAGATATATCGACCAATGGAATCGAATAGAGTGCTCAGATATAGACCCTCTCATCTATGGACATTTGATCTTTGATAAGGCAGTCAAGTCAACTCACCTGGGACAGAGCAGTCTCTTCAATAAATGGTGCCTAGAGAACTGGATATCCATATGCAAGAGAATGAAAGAAGACCCATGTTCACACCCTATACAAAAGTTAACTCAAAATGGATCAAAGATCTAAACATTAGGTCTAAGACCATAAAACAGTTAGAGGAAAATGTTGGGAGATATCTTATGAATCTTACAACTGGAGGCGGTTTTATGGACCTTAAACCTAAAGCAAGAACACTGAAGAAGGAAATAAATAAATGGAAGCTCCTCAAAATTAAACACTTTTGTGCATCAAAGAACTTCATCAAGAAAGTAGAAAGACAGCCTACACAATGGGAGACAATATTTGGAAATGACATATCAGATAAAGGTCTAGTATCCAGAATTTATAAAGAGATCGTTCAACTCAACAACAAAAAGACAGCCAACCCAATTACAAAATGGGAAAAAGACTTGAACAGACACCTACCAGAAGAGGAAATACAAATGGCCAAAAGGCACATGAAGAGATGCTCAATGTCCCTGGCCATTAGAGAAATGCAAATCAAAACCAAAATGAGTTATTATCTCACACCCACCAGAATGGCCATTATCAACAAAACAGAAAATGATAAGTGCTGGAGAGGATGCGGAGAAAGAGGCACACTTATCCACTGTTGGTGGGAATGTCAAATGGTGCAACCATTGTGGAAGGCAGTTTGGCGGTTTCTCAAAAAGCTGAATATAGAATTACCATACGACCCAGCAATACCATTGCTAGGTATCTACTCAGAGGACTTAAGGGCAAAGACACAAACGGACATTTGCACACCAATGTTTATAGCAGCATTATTTACAATTGCAAAGAGATGGAAACAGCCAAAATGTCCATCAACAGACGAGTGGCTAAACAAACTGTGGTATATACATACGATGGAATATTATGCAGCTTTAAGACAGAATAAACTTATGAAGCATGTAATAACATGGATGGACCTAGAGAACATTATGCTGAGTGAGTCTAGCCAAAAACTAAAGGACAAATACTGTGTGGTCCCACTGATGTCAACCGACATTAGAGAATAATCTTGGAATATGTCATTGGTAACAGAGACCATCAGAAGATAGAAATAGGGTAAGATAATGGGTAACTGGAGCTGAAGGGATACAGACTGTGCAATAGGACTGGATACAAAAACTCAGAAATGGACAGCACAATAATACCTAATTGTAATGTAATTATGTTTAAACACTGAATGAAGCTGCTTCTGAGGTATAGTTTTTATTTTGTTTTATTTTGTTTTTAATTTTTTTAATTTTTATTTTTTCTCTCTATTATCATTTTATTTCTTTTTCTGTTGTCTTTCTATTTCTTTTTCTGAATCAATGCAAATGTACTAAGAAATGATGAATATGCATCTATGTGATGATATTAAGAATTACTGATTGTATGTGTAGAATGGAATGATTTCTAAATGTTGTGTTAGTTAATTTTTTTAATTAAAAAATAAATAAATAAATAATAGGGAACGAAGGGTAAATTATATTGGGTAAATGGAAATACTAGCGGTCAATGAGAGGGAGGGGTAAGGGGTATATTTGTATGAGTGTTTTCTTCTTCTTTTTTGTTTCTTCTTTTGGAGTGATGCAAATGTTCCAAAAAATGATCATGGTGATGAATATACAACTATATGATGATATTGTGAGCCACTGATTGTACACCATGTATGTTTGTATGTTAAGATTTATCAATAAAAATATTAAAAAAAAAAAAAGACCTGCCTTTAATCCTGTATAGCTTAATATAATGCCTGGACACATCCTAGATTATATTAAGCAGATAATAAGAAAGTATTAGCAAAGTCCCTTGAGAGATGGGAGAAAAAATATGGAACTATTGAACTTTACCATCAGGAAAACCCCTGACACCGTGTCAAATATTAGGAACACTCAAATCAGTAGGCCATGCCCCTGATCTTGAGGTATACTCTGGTGAAGCTTATGTAGGTAGCGGAGAAGCTTAGCCTACCTATAGGTATGCCTAAGAGTTACTGCTGGAGGACTTCTTTGGTGCTCAGATGTGGCCTCACTCTCTCTAAGCCCTACTCTGCAAGGTAAAACATAGCCCTCCCCAATATGTGGGACATGACATTCAGGGGTGAAAGTCTCCAGCGTTGAATCCAGCCCTGACACCATGGGATCAACAATTCCATCCTGACCAAAAGAGGGAAAAGAAGTGTAACTAATAAAGTTTCAGTGGCAGAGAGTTCAAATAGACTCAAGAGGCAACTCTGGAGGTTGCACTTATGCAAACCTCAGACATTGCTACCTATCATAACCTGCCAAACCCCAACCAGGACCATTTCAGCCAATCCTAAAGAACACCTAGGGCAATATATAAGATTCCACAAGAGTTCCATATACTAGTGTAACTTTCCAGAAACCTGCAACCTCCTGATGAGTCCCTGGACCAAGTACATCCTGAAACCTAGAGGGCCCAGCCTCTCCAGAACATCAGCTAATTCTATCTCCCTACCCCATGTTACTGACAGCCCCTTCCAACCTGACAAATTTGTAATTGCCTTAGCCCAAACACCCCTAAACAGAGGGTTAAAAAGATCAAAGGTGATGGTGGAGTCATACAGAGAAGATAGGATTTAACAAATGAATATGATTGCTGAATCATTAAAGTGATATCTCCTTTAGTCTCCAGTATCTTAGAGCAGCTAGAAGTAAAAACCTAAAATTATGAAATTGTAACCCAGGTCAAACTCTGAAATATGTTCTACAACTAAGTGTGGTAATGTGCTTTGACATTTATTGCTTTTTATTGTATATATGTTATTTTTTCACAAAAAAAAAAGAAAGAAAAAAGTTCGCCTTCTACCCTCCTATATTCTGGAAGAACTAGGAGGAAAAATCTGAGAAGATCATGTGGTAGCCCATGACAAACTCTGGGATCTGCCCTGTAACTTCTTGTTGAGGCGTGCTTTGAAAACAATTGGTTTTTTTTTTTTTACAGAGATCATTTGTTTCTTTATTGGGGTACCAGTGGAAAGGGGGATTTTATTAAGTGTTTGTTAAAATGGTGATGGTAGCATCCCTTTCCTGATGGTTGGGGCTGGTTTAGAATTCACCTAAGACATCAACTTCAGGTCTGAACTCAGGTTTTGCTAGGATGTGGGGCAGTGTTTGCAAACGTCTAGCTTTAGAGCCACACAGACATGCGATCAGATGTTGGGGCCACCATTTCAGTTATGGAGTCTTGGCATCCATTTCTGGGCCTCCATTTCCCTCTTTTTAGATGGAGGTGGGGTGGGGCGTAAGCCTATCTTAGGGGCTTGTTTTGTAGATTAAATAAAATAACGTTCATGAAGCCCCCAGCAGCCATAACTGGTAGTGGCTTACTAGATGGTCCCTTCTCCCTCCCCTACATGGGATGCACTTTTTTAAAAACTTACAGAGAACTCCTACATACCCCTAGCACCCCAGATACACCAGTTTTAACATGTGTCACCTCTGCTGTATTGTTTTATCTCTCTCTCTCTCTATCCATTAACCCATCTCTCCATCTATCTGTCTGTCCATCTGTCTTTCTGTGGGATGTGTTTTTAACTACCAAAGTTGATTTTTAATAGCTTTAAGAGCAAATACCTGCATAGCACTGTGCACCAGGCCCTGTTCTAAGTGCTTTATGTCTATTAACTCATTTAATCCTATTAACAAACCTGTTGGGTAGGAACTGTTATTTGAAAACAATTGTTTTTTATTTCTTTGTTCTGTTTATGTGTTAAACTATAAAGTAAAAAAGTTAAAAAGAAGACCTAGCTGAGATAATTGATGAAGCTATATTAGACAACAGATTTTCAAGGTAGATGAAACAACCTTATATTGGGAGAAGATGTCATTTAGGACTTTTATAGCTAGAGAGAAGTCAATGCCTGGTTTTCAAGCTTTAAAGGACATGCTCACTGTTTTGTTGGGCTAATGCAGCTGTTCATTTACAATTCCCAATATCCTAGGGCCTTTCGAAATTATGCTAAATCTACTCTGTGCTGTATGAATGGAATAGCAAAGCCTGGATAACAGCACAAGTGTTTACTAACATAGTTAACTGAATATTTTAAGCCCACTGTTGAGACCTAAGAAGAAAGGATTCCTTTCAAAATATTATTGCTCAGGTGGTGCAACAGTGGCTCAGTGGCAGAATTCTTGCCTGCCATGCCAGAGGCCTGGGTTCAATTTCTGGAGCCTTCCCAAGCCAAATATATATATATTATTGCTCATTGACAATGCACCTGGTCACCCAAGAGTTCTGATGGAGATGTATAATGAGATTAAAGTTGTTTTTATGACTGTTAACACAACATCCATTCTGCAGCTCATGGATCAAGGAGTCATTTTGATTTTCAAGTCTTATTATTTAAGAAATACATTTCATAATACAACAGCTATCATAAACGGTGATTCCTCTGATGGATCTGGGGAAAGAAAATTGAAACTTTTGGTTTCACCATTCTACAACCATTAATTCATTAATTCATGGGAGGAGATCAAAATATCAACATTAACAGGAGTTTGGAAGAAATTGATTTCAGCCCTCATGGAGGCTTTGAGGGGTCCAAAACTTTAGTGGAGGAAATGACTGTAGCTGGATGGAAATAGCAAGAGAGCTAGAATTTGAAGTGGAACCTGAAGATGTGACTGAATGCTGCAGTCTCATGATCTTGCTTCCTATGGATGAGCAAAGAAAGTGGTTTCTTTAAATGGACTGTACTCCTGGTGAAAGTGCTGTGAACAGTGTTGAAATGACAACAAAGAATTTAGGATATTATATAAACTGAGTTGATAAAACAACAGTAGGGTTTGGGAGATTTGACTCCAATTTTGAAAGAAGTTCTACTGTGTGTAAAATGCTATTAAGCAGGATCGCATACTACAGAGAAATCTTTTGTGAAAGGAAGTCAATCAGTACAACAAATTTCATTTTTGTCTATTTTAATAAATTGCCACAGCCACCCCAACCTTCAGCACTCACAACCCTGATCAGTCAGCAGCCACCAAGACCAAGGAAAAACCACTTCACCAACAAAAAGATTATGATTTGCTGAAGGCTTAGATGATGGCTAGCTTTTAAATCGAGGGATGTACATTGTTTTCTTAGACATAATGCACACTTAATGGACTATAGTATAGTGTAAACATAACTTTTATATGCACAGGGAAACCAAACAATTGTGTGACTTGCTTTATTCCAATATTCACTTTATTGTTGTGGTTGGGAACCAAACTCGTAATATCTCTGAGATATACTTGTATAGGGTGCTCCACTTCAAGGGAAAGAAGAGGTTCTGTTCCATAGAATGCCTAACAACTCAGTCTGCTGACCTGGCTTCTGATGCCCTGCCCATTATTCCAGGGGTTCTCAACTTTAGCTGCCTAAAAATCACATGGGGAAAGTGGAGAATTCTTGATATTCTCACAAGTGGTGGGGACAACCAAAGCAATAGGCTGAGCCCCCAATCTTGGGGGTTGTTCATATGAAACTTAACCCCAGAAAGGATAGGCCAAGCCTACTTAAAATTGTTTTAAGTAGGCTTAGCCTATCCTTTGTGGTGTTAAGTCACACCCAAGAGAGGGTCACCCCCAAGAGAACCTCTTTTGTTGCTCAGATGTGGCCTCTCTCAGCCAACAGGGCAAACAAACTCACTGCCCTCTCCCTCTCTACGTGGGACACGACCCCCGGGGTATAGACCTTCCTGGGAACATGGGGCAGAAATCCTAGAATGAGCTGGGATTCAGCACCAAGGGATTGAGAAAACTTCTCAACTGAAAGGGAGAGGAGTGAAATGAGACAAAATAAAGTGTGAATGGTTGAGAGATTCCAAACAGAGTCAAGAGTTTATCCTGGAGATTTTCTTACGCATTAAATAGATATCACCTTTTTAGTTAAGGCCTAACAGAGAGGCTGGAGGGAACTGCCTGAAATGCAGAGCTGTGTTCCGGTAGCCATGTTTCTTGAAGATGACTGTATGATGATATAGCTTTTGCAGTGTGACTGTGTGATTGTGAGGGCATTGTGTCTGATGCTTTTGTCTACCTTATGGACAGATGAGTAAAAACATGGGGATTGAAGATGGATAAATAATATGGGGAACAAATGTTAAAATAAATGTAGTAGATTGAAATGCTGGTGGTTGGTGGGGGTTGGGGGGGTATGGTATGTATGAATTTTTTTCTGTTTTCTTTTTATTTCTTTTTCTGAATTGATGCAGATGTTCTGGGAAATGATCCTGATGATGAATATACAACAATGTGATGAAAAATAAATTAATTAATTTTAAAAAGTCACATGGGGAGCTTATCACTGAATCCAAATACACGTGGCACCCTCAGATATCCTGATTCAGTAGGTCTGGAATAGAACCAAGGAATTTGTTTTGTTTTGTTTTAAGTAATATAAGTACTAAGGATATACACAGTAAAAGGTGGATCTCTCTCCAACCCTACCTCCTAGACCCCAATTCCCTCTAGAGGCAGTTCATATATAGTGTATGTGAGTATGAGTATCCTTTAGCATGTATAGTATAAAGAATAAGAATGATATGACCTCTCATGTAACCAGCACCTAGATTAAAAAGAAGATGGGGCCAGTATTTTAGAAGCTCCGCTTTGAAAGGTGTCCTGTCTGATCATACCCTCTTCTCTTCCCTGCTTGGGAACCACCATCCTAACTTGAGTGATAATCATTACCTTGATTATTGTATTTTTACAGCTATGTATGTTCTCCTAAATGATATGTTGTTTAGCTCAGTCTACTCTGAATTTTATATACTTGAAATTATGTTGCAGATATGCTTCTATGAATATCTTTCATTCAACACTTATCTTTAAGAATCACCCATGCTGATGTGTATAGCTGTTCATGTTCACTGTTATCTAGGAGTTTGTTATATGAGTGTACCATAATTTGTCCAAAATACCAGTGGACGAAATGAGTTGTTTCCAGCTTCTGATTATTGAAAAAATGCTATAATAGAAGTTTCCATCTACAAATCTGGATGCCCAGAGCATGTGTTTCTGTATAGTGTAGCCCCAGAATGGAATTGCTGGGTATGCATATCTCCAGGAGGGTATCAGCACTTGGTATTCTTTGTCATTAATTTTTGCTGATCAAGTGAATATGTAGTGGTATTTCACTTTGGTTTTAATCTGCAGCCCTGTGATTTTTGATGAAATTGACCATTTTTTCAAATGTTGATTGGCAATTTGAGTTTTGTCTGTTGTGAAGTTCATGTTCAATTTTCTACTGGATTTTTAAACTGTTAAATTTCTACTGTTTTTACTGCTTTACCAGATTTCTTTATGTATTCTGGATACTAGTAGTTTGTTGATTATGTATTGTGAAAAATCCCTCCTACTTTGTGGTTTGTTTTTTCACTCACTGGGGACTTTTTCTAATTTTGGAATAATTTTAGACTGTCAGAAAAGTTAACAAAATTAATGCCCTTCACCCAGCTCCTTCTGATGTTAACTGCATACATAATCATAGTACAATGATCACAATGAGGAAATTAACAATACCCTATTATTAACTAAAACTGCAGACTTTATCCAGATTTCTGTTAATAACCTGTTTCTATTCCAGGATCCAATCTAGGACCCCAAACTACATTTAGTTGTTGGGTCTACTTAGTCTCTACCAATCTGTGGCAACTTCTCATTCTTCCTTCAATTAATGACTTTGACACTTACAATGAGGACTGGTCAATTATTTTGTAATAACTGATATTTGTCTGATATTTTCTCAGGAATCATGGTTAGGCCTTTCCAACAGTACTACCACAGAAGTGATAGGGTATGAATCATCTGTTTGTGTGATAGCCATATGTCTTATGACAGGTGTTTTAACCTCGATCACTTGGTTAAGATGCTATCTGCCATGTTCTGCCACTGTAAAATTACCTTCAAAGTTGATAAGGAAGTTGGGAGATACTTTTAAACTATGCTCTCACATTTCTTCTCAAACTTTGTCCACAATTATTTGCTTGCAATAGTCATTACTGTGATATTTGTCTAAAAGTGATTTTGTATTTCCCTCATTCTGTCTACATTTTTTAATTGGATTTCACCGTTCACCCAGAGCCATCTCTTCTCCTCCATTATATCAAACAGACTTGTGAATATTTATTTTATTATATGTTATAACCCAGTAATATCATAATTGTTTTTGTTTCTCAAATTTTTCCAGCTCTTCACCATTTGGAGCCTATATCAGTTGGTTCTTGTGTCTGTTTGTCATGGCCCCATCCTTTTTCAAGAATTTCCTTATTGTGTGGTGCAACAAGATGTTCTGAGATTATCTTATATATTTCTTACCCCAGCTTTGGAATGAACTGCTTCTTCAAAGAGCACTAATTCCTTTTATAAGAGCATGATTAGGAACCGTGTTCTGGATGCTAAGTGTTCTCATTTCTACTAGAGAGTCATTAATCTTAGGCCCTCTCAAGGAAAAATGTGTGTACTAATACATACATATGCCTCTATATTTAATTCTATATCTATCTGTACATATATTAAAAATCATGAATTTGTCCAGATACCTTCCATTTCATTCCAACACCATAAGGATCATTCTAGCCATCCCCCTTTTGTTAATTCTTTCATCGAACATGTAGTTTTCTATGATTTGTAATAGAATAGAACTATTACGTAGTGACTTAAAACAACACCCACTAATTATTGCAGTTTCTGTAGGTCAGCATATCTGGGTTATTTGCTCTGAGTTTCACAGGGATGAAATCAAGGTGTCAGCTTGGGTGTGGTTTCATCTGGAGGTTCAAATGGAGATCTGCCGTCATGTTCCCTCAGGTTGTTGGTAGAATTAAATTTTTTGTGGCTATAAAATTCATGGAGATTTGTTTACTTAAATCCAACAGTGCAGAGAGAGTGTGTCTCTGCTGTTTCAAGTCTCTGGTCTGTAGTTCCTCTTTCAAAGGGTTTACCTGATTAGGTCAGGCCCACCCACAATCATCTCTTTTGATTAACTTGAAGTGAGCTCATCATGGACTTCAATTATATCTGCAAAAATCCCTTACCTTTGCCACATAATATAACATAATCAAGGGAATGACTTCCCATCACTTTTTTGTGGGGTGCCTGGGCTGGGAATCAAACCTGGGTTTCCCACATAGCAGGTGTAATGGTTAGGTTCTGGTGTCAACTTGGCAAAGTGATGATGCCTAGTTGTCTGGTCAGGCAAGCACTGGCCTGACTGTTACTGCAAGGATATTTCATGGCTGATTGATAAACTGGAAGGCTGATGTATTAAATCATCAGTTGGTTGATTGCATCTATGGTTGATTACATCTGTGATCAACTAAGGTGCATCTCCCACTGATGAGATAATCCCATCAGTCAAAGACTTTTAAGGGAGTAGAGAGACTTTTTCACTGTTTCTTATGCCAGTGAGCCTCTCCTGTGGAATTCATCCAGACCCTTCATCAGAGCTACCAGCTTCACAGCCTGCCCTACAGACTCTTCCATTCCCACGGCTGCATGAGATACCTTTATAAATCTCATATTTACAGATCTCTTCTGTTGGTTCGGTTTCTCTAGAAAATCCTAATACAGCAGACAAGCATTCTACCACTGAATCACCCATACACCCTAAGAAGAGAGGGAGGCGTGAAGCAAAACCCTACGGCATCCAGGATTCCCAGGTGGCCTCCTATTCAAGTACTAACCAGGCCTGACCCTGCTTAGCATCCCAGCTCAAACAAGATCAGGTACATTCCGGGTGGTATGGCTGTAGACCATTTCATCACTTTTGCTTTATTGTTTCTTAGAAGTAAATTACAGGTTCAGCCTGCACTTAAGTGGAAAGGGATTATAAAAGCTGTGACTTACTGGGGTCACCTTAGGGTGTGTCTATCACATACAGTATGAAACCTGGCTCTCAGTATCTACCATATATTTACTTGTTCAGTCCTAGTAGACACATAAAGTATAGAATTGTTCATTTGTACCACTGTGAGAAACAGTTTTACTAATTATAGTAGTGCATTGGTCCAGTTTTTTGTCTTTACCCTTAAAATATCCAGTCAAAATACTGATTTCCAAAGTTACTTATTTTCTTTCTCATTACTTTCAGTAAATTATGTATTCATTTTGTATTTACTCCGCCCATATCCTGGTTGATTTTAATTTTGTATTTTGGAGGTTTTTGGAAGCATTACTATAGTTCTAATAGCCGAAGTTAAATTTTAAAAAGACATTCATAGAAATATTGTTCCCTCCTCATCTCCACTAACCTGTTCTCATTCCTCTCCTTTCCAGCCCTTTTCCACCCACCCTCCATTAGGAACAAATCTCTTTAGTTTTTTATTCTTCTTGTATTTCTTTTGCACAAGTGAGCAAATATGTTTTCTTATATTCCTTCTTTCTTACATGAAGAGTAGTCTACTCTAGATATCTTTTGCATTTTGCTTTTTTTTTCACCTTTAAAAAGGATGCCTCAGAAATCACTCTAAATCAGTTCATAGAGATTTTCATTTTCTTAAAGCCAGAGAGATGTTTTGTGAATGTACCATAATTTTCCAACCATTTTCCTATGTATATTTCTATTATTTCCAAGGTTCTACAATTAGAGATAATGTTGCAATTAATACCCTTAAGGGCAGTACAAATTCAAAGCAAAGGAACTACATAATCTAGACTCCCTGCAGTCATGCCCTTGACAAGACAGATCAAGCCATTAGATCACCTGGTCATCTTGTGAGTGGCTTGGTAAACAGTCTCTTCTTAGCAGCAACCATTCACCTGCCATTCCAGAGTGGGCTTTTTCTGTAAATGGCTAAGCCCCCTCATTTCAAGCTGCTCCTTCCCAAGTTAACTTTGGTGACCTTATTTCATCTTTGGGGAGGGCCCTTTTCTTCCCTGCCCCAAATCTTTTTATTTCAGCTGAGACACTCAGACATTAGAAAAAAACAAAAAACAAACAAACAAAAAACCTGTCCTATGAGGGGTTACTATTCTAGAATGCCAATTCCCCCCAAGGACATATTCACATGAATTATTCTTTATGCTTTCCATTTGAGTATTTTGAATAGTTTACTGGGCTATTTAAACTAGGGCTCCATAACAGGAGACTGTAACAGAGGGCATCAGGGAAAGCCATTAATTGCCTGAAAATGTTTATGGAAGATTGTGTATCTGCATTTATCTGCAGAGAACCAGCATTAAGAATTCACTGAGCTAACTTTGAAAAGGCTAAGAAACAGTGTACTGAATTCTCTATTTGCTTTTTAACATAGATTGATTGGAGGGAGAAGGTACTGGCTGGGGGTTCACCTTCAAATTCATTTTCATATTTGGGGACATGTGTGATTATTCATTTTAGATGAAAACTTTTAATATATTAATTTTACAAAGGAGTTTTTAAAAAGTATTTAAAGTGCTTATTAAGCATACCTTTTGGAAAAAACTAGCAAATATTTTAAGTAATTTGTACCTAATTTTAATACTATTTGTAGTAAAGATAAAATAAAGACACTGACAAATGTGAAGTTAAAAGACATTTTATTTACTGACAGGTTAAAAACTGCAACTTCCAGGGTAGTGCAAAGCATGCACCACTGAACCCAATTACAAAGAACTGGTGTTACTACACAATGTTTAAGCAATGCTATACTTATTTTTGGCAAAGGCTGTATTGTTCAGTCTGTGTATAAAACTGACCACCTATGAATTATTCAGTATTAAAAATTTCTATAAAAAGAAGAAAAAAATTCCAACAGTGGCTCAAGAAAACAAGCTGCCATTTTGCATAGATTCATGTACAGTATATACCTAACATAATGTCCCTTTTTTTTTCCCTAATGTCCCTTTTGAGTTTTCAAGTTATTGGAAAAACTGTGTCCAGAAACACACTAACAAGGCACATGGTACAATCTACAATGCTATCCAGCTCTATAACTGATGCCCTACCCTTGAAACATGTATGTTCACAATTTTACTTAAGAAAAAACCTAAAGCTCTTAAAAAAAAATTACACACATGATTATTGATTAAAGTTCAAAATCTCTGGAGGAAAACACAACCAAAAAGCAAACAAAACCACTCATACACACAAAGCCTAAAAACACACCCATCTAACCTCCCCAAGTACTGGTTTGGATTTTAGAAACCCACCTAGTTAAAGAACGGAATATTAAAACTTTAAGTACATACAGAACAAAATGGGGCATTTAACAATTACACAATTTTTAAAATGTTATAAGAAAAAGTCTCAATGAATACAAACATTCATTTTAGCCACCTTCCTCTTGAATAGTAACTTCTCCCACATAAAAGATACTGTTGTAAATAAAAAAGACATTTATATGCTTTCCTGTACCTCTGTCTCCACTCAAACCACTTTAATTGGTATCAAATTTCAAAGGAAATTGGTACTTGGCAAGGCTGATACTCGTATTATGTAAGCTTTCTAAGAATTTTATATACAATTTTAAGTATTAAAATAAGCAGAAAGGAATGACATTTACAATACATCAATCAGCCTGGCTGATGGCAGTGAAATCATTCATGACAGTAGCCCAAATTTTAAAAGAATTTAACCAGCATGTATGGGTCTTACAAAATAAAAAGATAATTTTAGGGAAACATTAAAAATACATACTAGTATCTCCCAAAATGAGGAGCAGTCTCTTAACTGATTATAGAAACAAAAACTAATACTTGCAAACTCTTATACTTTTCCACTAATCTATCTTCTAGTTGGAGTCCTTCATTTTTATTGTTTGTAACACAAAGTGTCATAAAGATACCCTTCCTTGCTCTTTTTTCTTAATATGTAAAGGCAATATATTTCCTTGAGCAGGATGAGAACTACTAAAGAAACTCAGATTCAAGGATTAGAAAGATTAGAAACCAGAGTACTATACAGATTTGAGATGTAAGAGATAATAGGCAAGGGTGAAAGGCCCTCTAAGATTTAAGTCAACTGTCTTCTAACTAGAATGATATTGATAACAGAGAAGGTATGTAAACAGGAACAGTTTGCGTGCGAAGTGGAAAAAAAGTACAGGAAATTGATGTAAAAAAAAGATCCATGCAACAGGAAGTCAAAAAATCCAATCACTTTGTATCTTCTGCAGAAAATCTCCCCTCCCTGAAACAGCAACCATATAAATGCAGTGCCACAGAAGATAAATAATGGATGGTTAATCTTCAACTTACAGTGCAGTATGTAATTCAATCATTTAAGGAAGAAAAAGTAATGAACATAGAATTACATTCTAAAACATTTTATTAACAAAAACACAAACTTTGAGAAACATGGTGTATTACAAAAAGAAGCGCCTTTGCAAAACACTGCTTGTGTACACCATGTTTGCCAGACTTTTTCCAAGTAACATTCTATGTTATCAGTTTAGAAATAGTCATAGCTACTAAATTCAGAGGGGTCTTATTTCTCACTGCTTGAATTTTAACGAATATGCACTAAAGTACACTGTAAACCACTAATAATATATACAATAATGAAAATCACTGTCAACTCATAATAAAATGCATTTTGGCATGTTTCAAAGAATACTTAACAGGTCAACATAATTCTGTGTTATTATTGGCCTTGTGTTTTGCATACAATAGATGACTAAAAAATATCTAATTCTGGCTTCCTCTATAACCTGCAGTAAACATCAGTTCTTAAACATATCTCATATTATAAACAAAGGTTAATAAATTGTTGCAAACATTAAAAAAACCTTAATGACCAAGAACTTCAACTGAATTACATAAACCATTTTCTTTAATTCTTACACTGCCAATTTAAAAAAAACTTTTTAGATGGTGATACAGAAGCCACAGTATATCATAGACAGTGTGGTAAGTCTTCACCTGGAAGAAAAGTCCCAGTGACTGAGATCAGTATTTCTCCAGGTACAAAGTATATAAAACTAGGCCTAGACAAGGTAAACAAAGTCAATAACTCATAGAGATGTAAATGTATTTAAAAGTATCTGAAAAAATAGGAGCAAAAAAAGACAACTGCAGTTTCATATATAAATCTCTTCATGCTGCTGAACAAATTTTCATGGCTGAACTTCTCTAGCTCTTGAGGTACTAACAATTTGTATGTAATGTATGAAGAGAAACCCCCATGAATTCAGAGGCTTACAACCAGAAAACATTTAGCTAGCCTATTTTCAAGTTATGGAAGTATGGCCCTGTAACTGACATGGTGTAAAACACACTTTCATGAAACCTCTATCTTATCTCCCAACTCTGGTAAACACAAATAGTAACAAAATAACTTCTAGCTCAGTTTGACAAAATGTTACAAACTTGGCCCCTAATTAGAAAACAAATAAATAAAGGAATAGCCATAACTGAAGGGAATGAGGAAGGAAGGGGGATCTAGATTCTTGTTCTCCAGAGACATTCCTGGCACTTTATCTCAGCCAGTGGAAGAACAACCTAACACCATCTTAACTACACTATGTGACCTCTTAGAATTCTAACCACTCCAGTCTAGACAGAAAAGAGCACAGCTCTTCACTTACAGAAAATAAACAAAAAAGAACCAACTCTCTCATTATTCCCTGCATCAAACTGTTTACAGGGTCATTGAAAAATATATACTTCACATAACTATATTCTACTTTTTCCTTGAAGGCATTTTATAGACATCTACTATTTAATTAGGGTTGCAGAAAAGTTGGAAAAATAAAGTGTTATTATGAAGATGTTACTACAGTTCTCTTGGTAAAATGTGTTTTTGAATCCATGTGTTTACTTAATTTCAGTGAGTGTGGATGGCTCAGCAAAACCCATCACAACTACTAAAAAATAAAGTGACTGAAACAGGTAAAGACATAAATTTTCTGTGTTGGATTAACTGGCCCACATGTGAACTGAACCCTGCACCAAGGTCTCATTAGCACCAACACTGAAAAAACAATTGTGGCAGGAAAACTGCCACAGGTCTCCCACCCCCACCACTAGATTCAGTAGAGAGGCCCTCGGAATTTCACACAGGGTTCAGCTCTCAACAGCCCACACCCCCACTTCAAATCAAGATACAATCCTCACAACAACTCTGGTGAGGGAGGTAAATATTATTACTCCCCTGTTGGTGGAAACAGAGGCCAAAGTGGTTAAAGATTTTGCCTGAAGCCCGAGTAAAACAAAGAATAAAACTCAAGGAAGCTAACCTGTCATTAGATACTACGAAAAGCTGTCACCAAGAGTCCCTTCCTCCCCCCAGACCATTGTTGCCACTTGGCAAGACAGGCTCCATGGTGGAGGATTTACCAATGTATCTGGAAATAAAAAGCCTATGTCTTCTCCCTTGAACACATATAAATGTAAAGTCATTCAAGTGCCTGGGCGAATACTTCTAAACAGCTGTTATGAGATGGCGTAGACAGAGCTGGCAGAAAAGAATTGAAACAACTTAAAGACTGAATTAATGAGTTAGTTATGGACACACATTTTTCCAAATGCAGTTTCACAGGTCTAACTTAATCCCTCTGTGTGTGAGACGAGTGCTGTTGTCCCATGATGCCTCTCTGTACTCCATCATAACGTCACATCAGAATTACTGAAAGCACTGTTAAAACTTAATGTACCTGAATTCCAAAGTGAACTGCATGACTAACCTGGAAAAAAAAACCCATACACACAGAAGTTTATCAAGTTTTCTTTCAAAAGAAAGTTCAGCCATAATTCCATTATATCCATGGCAACTATCACTTGTCAATGCTCATGTTAGTGTGTAAAAATGTATTCACTATATACAGAAAAGATTATCAAGTACTGGTGAATAAAAGTGTATGGCTGACCCTGAGAATAAATTTTTGCTTACTCAAAAGATTAAGTAAAACAGAACAAAATGAAATTGAAAGATGCCGCTTCTCGTACTTAGGAAGAATGTCTTTAAAATGCTGACTAATTTATGTACACCTTAATAGATTTAAAGACATCCCCAAACACCAAACACTGTAAATGTATTGATATGTTTCTAAAAACATTCTGAAAAATTTTATTTAAAAAGTGAATGTTAAGAGCAAGGCATTATGTGATATACAGCATGTAAATCTGGTTTTCAAGATAGTGTCTAAACACACTGATAAAACTGTGATTGGTTATCAATTGGCTGTAAAGAGACAGCATCTTCATTGTACATCCATACACATACACACACACATACTCAAACCAAGAGAAACCAACCAACGAACTTGAAATTCTTAGTAATTGTACTGACGCGGGCAGGGCTGATGAACAACCCAGCCATTGTGCTTGACTTGCCGAGAGTGGCAATCCCTGGTGAGATTTTGGCGACGAAGGCTATTTCTGTTCAGAGACTGTCTTTCACTATGTTCTTTTATCCACTGGGAAGGGCGAAAGCTCTTGGGTTGTTCCAAAAATGTTGTATGAGCAGCAAGAGCTGCAACATAGCAATGAATGTGCTGCCCTATTTCATTTTGCGCTTCCACTCTGAAACAGAGAAAAGTGGAAATGGTATTAAATAACAGTTATGTTATTAATGAGACTGAAAAAGTTACTTAGCAACTCGATTTGCCACACTAATTTGTTTACGGTTGAATGAGAATTTGGTGTCTCATGGCTAATAGGCAAATTTATATTTTGTGATCACAATGACTGATAGTTGTGGAAAGGAGAAGCCAACTTTTCATAAAAATATGCTACCTAAGCCACAGGTGGTTGATTAAGTAGACTATATTCTAAAAAGATGGTTTACATTCTGAGTGAATTTCAGTTACAATGTGTGCACACATACATGAATAAGCTTTTCTGGGAGGGGAACTAATATTTACTGAGTATCAACATTTGTCAACAGTGTATTTTAATTCTTACCATAATCTTAAATATGTATTTTAATATCCAAATTTTATTGCTGAGAGAGCTAAGGCTCAAAGATATTAAGGTCACAATCAGTTAACTAACTCAACTAGGATTTTAATACAGGTCTCATGCTAAAGGCCAGGGCTAGGAGGCAAGGTCACTGCTGATGCACTGTACCTGCAGCATCTTCAGTGACATTTTCTGTCTATAACTAAAAGTTTCTAGGAAACAAGCTTTAAATATATATTTGATATAATTATGTATAAGGAAATTTTACTCATTTAACATTTTTCTAGTTAAGAAACTAAAGCTTATTATAGAAAACAACTCTAAATTTTTATTTATGTCACAATAGGGTGCACTTTGGAATGGTGTTTGCATTCAGTTTTATAAAGACCCTTGATGAACACATAATCTTAAAATATGGGTACAAATAGTATTACTATTATATGGTTCTATATTAAAAGCTAATCAAATAGGGTAGGCCACAGTGTCTCAGCAGGCAGAGTTATTGCCTGCCATGCCAGAGACATAGGTTCGATCCCTGGTGCCTGCCCATGCGAAAAAAAAACACTAATCAAACAGGATTGATCTATACTATATTAACATAACATGAAGTTATATAATCAGCCTATAAACACTTGAAAAAATATTATCTTTTAATATACAAATTTTTTAAGCAGTATGATTAAATCAGGCCACATTAGGACACTAATGGGAGTTAATATTTAAAAAATGGCTTTTAAAAGGTGGATATTTTAAGTCCTTAGCTTCCTACGCAAACTGATAACACACATCACACAGTCTTAAAGTGAATATACTTACTCTGTGCCAGTGAGTCTTATAAGCAGCTTTTCCTGGCCCTACAAATGTTAAATGGCGAACTATTAAACCACTGGTTAGATTTAAAGTGCTATTTTAATTTTACTGTAAGGATGTGGTCAACTTTTCATTAACTATGGGTCATTAAAAACACATATATTACTTAAGATTTTGATGGCATGTAAACCTTTACAAAAATATTTTTAAAGGCTAAAATGAAGTAAAACACACACACTGAAGCCCATCTGTAATTACGAAAACACCCTCACTTTATGGTAATATCCCCAAGGACAGATAGGATGAAAGCAATCTACTTTTGAAAGACATATGATTTCTCTCCTGCTCAGAAAATATAGAGGTTTTATTACATAGCCATCCTCTCAATTTTGGTAACAACTGATTTCTAACTTGGTTTACTGGGCCTTTCTTATAAGAATCTCAAATCTAAAAATAAGTAAGTTAAAAAATAAATTTAGTTACTATTATAAAACTATAATAATTTGCAAGACTACTCTATGTGCAGAAAGAATTCATATTAAGTTGTGTTTCTTTGATCATTTATATACAAAAAAGTACATATTTGTTTAACTATCTTGTATTTTATAGCTACAATATATGAATGCAAACAAACAAGATACAAAGCATAAACATGTCACTGCATCAAAACTACAAACACATAACCAGATGTGCAGTGTGGTCCTGGCCTGGATACTGGTTTAGACAAACTAGATGAAATGTCCTTGGCTCTACTGAGGAAACCTGAGAATAGTTTTGAGTAGTAGATGAAGTGAAAACTTACTGAAACTAAACGTGGAGATCCTTGCTTAAAGGAACATTATAAAATAGTATAAGCAGCGTGATCTCATTTAGGTTAGCTATATAGATGGAAAAAACAATCTGGAGGACTATGCCCTAAGATATTAACAGTATTCATCTCTGTGTAGTGAAAATAAAATTTCATTGTTTTTTATTTCTGCATATTTGCATTTCCTAATTTGCTGCAATGCACATGAACTGTTATGATAAGTTATTTTGCATATATATGTGTATATGTATATGTTTACATGTATTTATATATACATACACACACACATACTTTAAACAATGAAAAGTAAACATACAATGCCAGTAAGTTTAAAGTGAATGTTAAACTTGCTAAATTCTTTTTTCTTTTTTTTTTTTTTTTTAACATGGGCAGGCACCAGGAATCGAACCCGGGTCCTCTGGCATAGCAGGCAAGCATTCCTGCCTGCTGAGCCACCGTGGCCCGCCCAAACTTGCTAAATTCTTAAGTGTAATTCCTCAGAGGTCAGATAAAATCAGGTAGAAAGAATTTTCAATAACTGAAAAAATTAATATGAAGCAATCATAAAACAATTAAATCAACACCACCTTCAAAAATATTATACTTTAAATTTTTCTTGGAATTCCTCAAACACTAACCTCATGATCAGCTTGTAGCTCTGAATAAAGTGCCAGTTAAAAACACATTTTCTGTCAAAGATCTGACTTGACATCATTCAACTATAGAAGCAAATTGTTTTTCTTTTTGGTACAGGCATATCCTCATAAAAGACTTAAGAGTACAAACCCTGATAAAGTTACAAATTAATGAGTTGCTTGGGCCATATTTGTATTTGGAAAATAGGGAGTAGAAGGGGTCCCATTAGTATTCAGAGTCTGGACAATCCAAAAAAAGTCCTTTGGATGACAGCACAAATCAAAGGAATATTCTCAACTGCTCTCAAGGATCCAATTCACCTGTACCCTTGACCTCAGAGAGCAAATTAAGTCAGTACCCGCATCCCCAAAATACTTTTAATACCATAGGGAACATCTCAAAAAAGTGTATTATATTTAGTTTGAAATGCTAGTGATAAATGAAAGCGAGGGGTAAGGGATATGGTATGAATAATCTTTTTTTCTCTGGTATCATTTTCTTTCTTTTTCTGTTGTTTTTTTATTTCTTTTTCTAAATCGATGCAAATGTTCTAAGAAATGATGAATATGCAACTATGTGATGATATTAAGAATTACTGATTATATATGTAGAATGGAATGATATCTTAATGTTTTGTTGTTAATTTTTTTAATAAATAAAT
Organism: Tamandua tetradactyla; assembly: GCF_023851605.1. Taxonomy (NCBI): domain Eukaryota; kingdom Metazoa; phylum Chordata; class Mammalia; order Pilosa; family Myrmecophagidae; genus Tamandua; species Tamandua tetradactyla. The sequence goes on from NC_135332.1 coordinate 138,606,124, forward strand.
AAATAAAAATTATGTACAGAAGAAAAAAGTGTATTATAGACTAGCTGGACTCTGAGCGAATTATCAAAATCATGGTCTTTAGGTCAGTGGGGAAGAGCAATCTCAAATATATCTGCTGGTTACATCCTCCAGAAAAAGGCCACAAACCATCTATAGGTTTGTTTTGGAACACACTAATCTTCCCTGAATCTTTCCAGGCTTCTAACCCATCTGCATTCAAAAGCCTCTCGGACTATTTGGGTCCCCAATATAACAACAAAACATTGTTTGAATATGAAATCTTTCCTTAGTAAGACAGAAAACAGTTCCAAACAAAATGTTTTGGCAAAACTGCACTTTTACTTTACTCTTAACCTTTCATAGGTTTTCAAGGTTAAGACCATTTATGTAATCTAGTAAGGAATAACTAGAAGAAGATAAGTTTTATTTTGAGACACAGTACTCTAAATTGATACTCCAAATAATCCAGCCTGTAATGTGCCGCAGTTACATTGTAAGATACTTAGTAAATGTAAAGAAAAGGCTGGAATTTCTGCTAACAGAATATTATGAATGACACAGCTCTGTATTGTATAGCCAGGACTATGCTACAATTACATTTTTTAAAAATCTAAAATGAACAAGTTTTTCTTACCATCATCTACCTTGAGCACTATGCATGTGCTTTCATGGATCTCTAACAAAATTACATTGTGACTTCTTAAAACTTAGCTTTGAACTAAAGTGGAATAAATAAAACAGATTCTAAACAGACTGCCCATGGAAAGACTTATATACTTACAACATACCTGGGACTAGTTTGGTTATGAAATTCGTCAGTCCCACAGTTGGCCTCATTGAGACTGGGACAGGAGTTATGCACAGCATAAACAGACATGCTGGGATGTTCGATGAGAAGATTTTCCATTGGACTAGTTTCCACCTTTATGGTGGTTAATCCACCTGCAGTAAAACATGGGGGAGGGGTGATAAACCAGCTCTCCTCCATTGGACAGGACTCAAACTGGAGGAAGCAGGAATCGCTTGTATCAGCCAAGCACTCAAGAGATGCAGGTAAACAGGAAAAAACTGAAGGGTGCTCTGTGGGCGACTCTTCACCCAGGTCGACATCCTCTTCTTCCTCTGCTGAGAAACTAGTACATGTGTCTAGATTGTGGTCCACATTGCATTCCAAAATGTGTTGATCACCAGTCCAGGGGAAGATGATCATCACATTGATTAGTCATCACGGAGCCACCCATCATAATTCAGAGCATAGAAAAAGAAGAGATAATACTATTAGCTGTTGCTCACATACCTCCCTTTATTTATGGTTAGAAACAAAACCATTCACTAAACTACTCGTATAAGGATTAGAAAGTAATTTTTGAGCATCTAATATGTGTGGTGTTTTTCTGTATGGGGTAGATTAGGCTGACTTTGCAGCAATAATTCTAAGACTGTTTCTATACTGCTGTATAAACAAATAGTGAGCTATATGGATTACTGCTTGCCTAATATCAGGGTTTCCTATTAACGTGACTCTGATTTGACCAGGGTGTAAGGGCTGCAAAACCGGAAAGTCTGATGCCCATCAATTTCACCAACTAATCACCTGGTAAGGATGTTTCCCCAAATTTTCTTCAACAGATTCTTGTTTCATTTACTTTTAAGGCTTAAGCCTTCAGAGCTACTGATTTACTTATGCAAAAACTGAAGATGCAAATCTTTCTGCTTTTACTGTGAAGATAAAATGCTAAGAATACCTTACCTATGAAGTCAACAAGAATCCATTCATCATCTTCTTTCTCACTAAATTCTGGTTCTTGGTTAGAAGTAGTATTCACTTCACCCACAAACATTTTATTTAGCCTTTGGAACATTGTAAAGGCAAGACTGAAACTTGGGCTGGATGTCTTGATAGCTGAGATTTTCTGTTTTCAGTAGTGCAATCGCACCAGCAGGAGACTAAAGTGCGCAGGGTGCTTATTCAGCTTAGGTGAGAAGGAACACAAGTTATTATTCCTAAAATAAAACAGAAAAAGAAGGTGATTTCAAATAAGCATACATTTATGTAATATCTGTGTAAGTATATTTTTAAAGCACATATATATACACACACTTAACCCTACATTCTACAGCTATTCCTCTACTGCTCAAGAAATACAATGTCTTATTTACAAAACATGATTTGTGTACTCAAAGACAGACTGAAAATATCTTAAAACTTGGAATAAAAGAGAAGGAGTTGGTTCTGTTTCACAGTTGTGTTTTTATAATAAGGGATGAATTCATATAATGCATTTCAAACTACAATATTGCTTTTCTGTAAATAAAGGACCAAAACCTAGCTATTAACCATCTTGCTATATGATATTTAACTGCCCAGAAATCTTTAAATGCACCCAGCAAAAGTGTCCAGTGATCACCATTATATCAGGCCCTCATCTTTCCCTGGCTCATTTCCCCTTCTACTCTGTACTTTTTGTATGTAATTTTAAGCATACCTAATTACATTTAAAATTTATAATTGCAGCATCATTTGACCTTCAAAACAATTTCTACAACTGGCATAGAGAAATTTACAGTGTAGAAAACTGAGCTGGACAGTGAAGGGAACTGGAAACAACAGTTCACTGTGCAGTGGTTAAGCAGATGGGTGCTGAAGTTGGAGTGCCTGGTTCAGATCCTGGCTTGGTTGTTTATTTGCTGTATCAGTTCACTACTTCACTACTTCAGTTGGTGATAGTTCCTACCTCATGGAGTTGTGCTGAATTCTGAATGAGGGACTGTCACCCTGCCTGATCTTATTCCAGAGTTCCAGATTTATATATCTATCTCTATCCAGTTACTTGATAGGCATCTCAAACATTATCTGTCCCAAAGAGAACTTTTAATTTTTTTCCCACATACTTACACACACACACACACACACACACACGTCCTCTCCAGCTGTTAGCAGCAGTATCCAGATATTATTTAGGCCAGAAATCTAACCGTTATCCTTGACTCCATTTGTTCCCTACCACCATTGTCCTTGCTCCCCCTCATCCAAAATATCAGCAAGTTCTGTTGACTCTAGCTGCCCGCATAGCTTGAATCCTACCTACTTCTCTCCTTCACTCTCAATTTAAACCAATCTGTGTGTCTCCAGTTCTCTAACAATCTCTTCTGAGAGGGGAACCCTGATCCTACTCTTGTTAAAATGAGATGATGTAGGCAACATACGTGGCAAGGACAGTGACACAAAATGCTCAGCTGTTGTCAATTATTCTTATTCTATAAATATTTACTGAGCACCTATTATGCATCAGGCGTAGTGCCAGCATAGAGGAGCCTGTGGTAAACAAGGTCCTCCACAGCAAGTTTAACAATCAAGTGGGATGAGTGACTTGGAGGGCTATGTATTGCAGATCCCACCTGGGTGGAGGTCAGGAAAGGCCTCCTTGAATAAATGACTTTAATTTTACATGGTTGAAAAGATCAAGAGTTGAAGAAGATGGATACAGAAATTTTGTTTGGTGTAATGAAAAAGTTTTGGTAATGGATGATGGTGATGGTGGCAAAATATTGTGAATGCAACTAATACCACTGAACTGCACACTTTAAAAATGGTCAACTGGCAACTTTTATGGTATATATATATATTTCTTTGTTTTACCACAATGCAAAAATAAATAAATGGTTATATTAAAAAAGGAGGGGTGGTGGTAGAGGGGTAGAGAAAGAACACTTAAGTTTTGAAAGCCTGCAGATGAGTGTAAGAACTGTGGCACTAATTCCTAATATAACTTATGTGGACAGCTTAACTGAACACCATAAGTACATGGAACTTTGAGTAGGGTATAAGATTTTGTAGGTTTGTCCAGCGTGGTGCCCTAATAATTCCCAGAGTGATTTGAACAGTGAGTAAAAAAGCATTTGCAAAATCCCCTTGGGGGAATGGTGAGAAAGGAGGAAAATTCAAATTCCCCAAGTGGAGAATTCTTGATATTCTTACAAGCAGTGGGAACAACCAAAGCAATAGGTGGAGCCCCCAATCTTGGGGTTTGTTCATATGAAACTTAACCCTACAAAGGATAGGTCAAGCCTACTTAAAGTTAGGCCTAGGAGTCACCCCCAAGAGAACCTCTTTTGTTGCTCAGATGTGGCCTCTCTCTCACAGCTAATACAACAAGCTAATTCTCCACCCTCCCCTTGTCTACATGGGACATGATTCCCAGGGGTGTGGACCTTCTTGGCAACGTGGGACAGAAATCCTAGAATGAGCTGGGACCCAGCACCAAGGGATTGAGAAAATCTTCTCAACCAAAAGGGGGAAGAGCAAAATGAGACAAATTAAAGTGTCAATGGCTAAGAGACTCCAAACAGAGTCAAGAGGTTATCCTGGAGGTTATTCTTACACATTAAATAGATATCACCTTTTTAGTTAAGGTATAATGGAGAGGCTGGAGGGAACTGCCTGAAAATATAGAGCTGTGTTCCAGTAGCCATGTTTCTTGAAGATGATTGTATAATGATACAGCTTTCGCAATGTGACTGTGTGATTGTGAAAACCTTGTGTCTGATGCTTCTTTTATCTACCTTATCGACAGACGAGTAAAACATATGGATTAAAAATAAATAAATAAAAGGGGGAACAAATGTTAAAATAAATTTAGTAAATTGAAATGCTGATGATCAGTGAAAGGGAGGGGTAAGGGGTATGGTATGCATGAATTTTTGTTTCCTTTTTGTTTTTCTGAATTGATGCAAATGTTCTTAGAAATGATGATGATGAATATACATCTATGTGATGATACTGTGAGTTATTGATTATATAACAAGAATGGAAGGATAATATGGTAAGAATGCTTGTGTTTGTATGTGGATGTTTCATAAATAAAATAATAATAAAAATTTTTTAAAATTATATTAAAAAAAAAGACCAGGGGAGGGTGGGCAATGGTGGCACAGTGGCAGAGTTCTCGCCTGCTATGCCAAAGACCTGGGTTTGATTTCTGGTGCCTGCCCATGGAAAAAAAAAAAAGAACATGGGCAAGTTACTCAGCAGGTTTGGCCCTGAGTTTATTAATCAGTAAAATGAGTTTCTTCATCTGTGAAATGTCTGTGTAATAATTTCGGCTATAATTTACTGAGTGCTTATTGTGTGTCCTAGGCACTTGAGACAGTTATTTGTCCTATTTTATTAATGAGGAAATTGACACACAGAAATCAAGTAATTTGTTTTAAAATGACAGCTAGTCAGGTGTGGAACCGGGATTAGAGCACAGATTGGCCTGCTTCTCCCTACACATACCCTCTCAGGGTCCTTTAAGACTCAACTCTGGTTCTATGAATTGCAGATAACAGCACCTTCCAGTTTGTTTTGGCTGCCAGTAGGCGGCTCCAAAAAACAACACTTTAAGTTAAAAAAAAAAAGAAAGCCTGCAATTCTGATGATCTAACTTCTAAATACGCGTACAGTTGTGGCTCCTTGACAGTTTTCAAAATATCAGGTGACTAAACTAACACATCATCATTGAAGAACAGCCTCCAAATGATCTTTTCTCTTTATGGTCCAACCTCTCCCACTAGTTTAGAAAATAAGTCTGCTAGTTCAAATAACTTAAAATTGATTTTGAGCTGCAGAAAAATCAACCAAGAAAGTTGGTTTTGCTTGTTCCACTTCTACCAGCTAATTTGTTAGCTAGCTGCAAGGGAGGTCATTTTCCCAGGGACTCACCACTGCCTGTCCTGAAGGGTGAATGACAGTGGACAATGTTTGCAATAAATAGAAATTCATAGCTCTTTAACTTTGAATTTTGAAAGTACTACCACTCCCAAGAGAAATACCACGGGGGCAATCCGCAGAAAAGATAGGATGAGAAAACATGGGCCCTTGTCATAGAAGTTAGTAAAGTCCTGGTTCCAGTTAAGAATTATAGAGGCTGTGACTTGAAATCAAAAGCTTCCCAGTGCTTTTTAACATTAGCAAATAAAAATGTATTCCAATTACCAAGCAAGTGATTTCAAGATCTTGGGGCACTCATGCTCAAATGACCCCACGGGTCACTTTTCCATCCCTTTTCCGAAAACTACTCTGCATTCAGAAAAGGCTCTATTAGCTACTGCTGCCCACATGCCTGGGAGTTACAGATGGAAATAGGCTCTTCCTCAATCTAAGTTAATGGGTATATGTAATTTAGAAATAAAATAAAAACGAAAAATTCTTTGAAATCGGAAACACCATTTCCTCTAAATGTGGTTTGCCTTGGGTTTCCTATCCATCAAATGATAAGGCGTACCTTCTAGGGTTAGAGTGAGGATCAACTGGGTTCACGGACGCAAAGCGGCTCAGCACAGTACGGCATTCAGTAAGCCCGAGGGATCACGATTGTGATTTTCATTATGAAGAGCAAGTGCTGTTTTCACAGATACAACCTCAAATCGTGATGTTTAAGATCAAGTTGGGTCAAGGAACTTGGAATAGTGAGGGAAACACTTAGGCAGGGGCCGTTAGCCGGGTAACAGGGCAAGTTTCCCTTAAGCAGCAAAGCCGACGATGCGGCGGAGCGCGACCCTGCACGAAGAGGTCAAGTTGAGGAGACGCGGCGCGCTCTGTTTGGGGCGGCGGAGGAGGTGCAGGAAGCCGCGGCCCCGCATACAAAAGCCGCTGCCTCGGAAGGATGCGTCCCGGGGAGGGGTCCACGAGCGCTCCTCCCGGAGCCAGAAATCCCCGACACCGAGTCTTGACCTGGCAGCTCCAGTCCAACGGCAGAGCGCCGGAGGAGGAGGAGGAGGAGGAGGAGGAGGAGGAGAAAAGAGTAGGAGGTCCCGCCGCCGCCAACAAAACACGCCACGCTCGGGGGAGGAGGCAGAAACTCAACACCCAACCGCCGTTCGGTGCCCGGGCTCGGCCCGGCCGGTGCCCGCCGGACGTCTCCGCCCGCACCTCCGGGGCCCGCCGAGGACCACCAGGGCCCACCGGAGGGGTGGGCGGCGGGGAGGACAGGAAACGAGAGGCTCGGGGAGCGCGTACCCAGCGCCCCGCGGGCCGCCCCGACGGCAGGACGTGCGGCAGCATGGGGGGCGGAGAGCCGGCAGCGCGGGGCGGCGGGGAGCTCGGCGGCGGGGGTCGCCGACCCCGCCCGCACTTACGTGGGCCCGACTTGCAAAACCCGGCTGTGCAGCGCAAAAGCGGACGGCTATCCTCCCAGAGGGAAGGGCGCACACGGGCGCGGACTGCTGAGGTAGCTGCGGCTGGGGGAGCTGTGCCCTCGCTCAGGCTTCCCGGACGGCGGGCGCGGGGTCGGCTCCAGCCCTCCTGTTGCTGCGCCGCTGGCCGCCGCTGGCCGCCGCCGGGCCGTCTCGCTCCTTTTGTTGTTGTGCAGCGCTCGAAACAGCTGATCCGCCGCTCCGCCCGCCAGCCGGGCCCGCCCGCCTGGCCGGCCGCCCCGCCCCGGGGCCGCGCCAGGCCGGCCGCCGCCAATCGGCCGCTCGGGGGGCCCGGGGCCGCCCTGCGAGAGGTTGTCACTAACGCACGTGACCTAGCGCTGAGTCGGGCGAAGCTCTGAAGATAGAAACAAGCCCGGGCAACAAAAGCCGGGGAGCCGGGAGGAGAGAAGAGGGGCACGCTGCTGCGGGAGAGAAGAGTGCGTAGAGGTGGAGGCCGGCCCTGGAGGACTGGGAAGAGCAGCGGGGGGAAGGGCGGCAACAGAAGTGATAATGGGCGGGAGAGAGGAAGGCAGGCAGGAATGTGAGGAAGGTCGGGAAGGGTGATGGGGAAGAGCAGAAAGAAGAGCCCCGACTCTAGTGGTCCCTTTTACCGAGCGAGGGGCCGAGGGTCTGGGGCACAGAAGAACACAGAACATGTTTTCCTGTGAGAGGAAAGTTATGGGCATTGAGCGTGATGGGGGCAAAAGACCCCCCAAAAGTCCCATTCTGGCAGGTGTACGGGGAAACCTGTGGCTGTGGTGCTTCAGGCAGGACGTCTTCTGGGCCTTCTTGGAAAAGAAAGTCTGGGCCCCAGACACTGAGGATGCCGGCTCACCTCACCTTATTAAGACAAGGAGATGGGCCCACCTCACTGCGGTGGCCAACACTTGATGACTGACTGAACTTGCCCACAGACTCATGAATCTTCCTGCTAAAGGGGCAGCCAAAGGCCCGAGGGGAGGATCCTAGAGGGCTCTCTGCTCCAGGAGACAAGAACACTGGATGAAGAAGTTTGGAGAGCTGCTCTGGTACTGTTTACAAATCTGTAAACTGTGAGCATTCACGCAGGACCTATCTACTAGGTTATTTGTAGTGAGGAGGAAATGAGACAGCTGTCTTGAAAATGCTTTCACAACCAAAGCTGTATACATACAGATGGATTAGCTGTGTCTGACAAAGGTAAGAGAGTCAGTCATGTTGATGCGTATGGCTCTCGTGTGGATCCTGTTTAGATTGAGATGAATTCCTCTGTCTGACCCAGGGAGAAATTTAAAACAACTTCAACAGCTATACATGCATGATAGTATCTGAAAGACTGTCATGTTCTGACCCTCACAAGAATCCTGTGTCTTTCCATTCCCAAAAACCCTGCTTTTAAAGGATGTGAATTAAAATGCAGGGGCTTAACTCTGCGAATAAGCTCACTACCCTTCTCCCTAGGTGGGACATGACTCTCAGGGTTGCAAGTCTCCCTGGCAACAAGGGACATGACTCCAGGGATGAGCATTTTGGAATTGAGAATGCCTTCTTGACAAAAAGGGGGGAAGAGAAATGAAACAAAATAGAGTCTCAGTAGCTGAGAGATTTCAAATAGAATCAAGAGGTCATTCTGGAGGTTACTTTTATGCAACCTTCAGCTAGATATTGCACATTGCTACAGTATGCCAAGCGCCAACCAGCATGATTCCTGAAAATCATAAAGAATTTTTAAGATTATAACTTTTTTCTTAGAAAGTTTATTTTTTCAGAACATAAGGTCTCCAGATGGCCCTTAGGCCAGATAAACCCTGAAATCCAGAGGTACCAGACTATCTGAGAACATCAACCAATTTCATTCCGCTACCCTATAAGGTTGAAAGCTCTTTCTAGCACGAAGACATTAAAATGGTCATTGCCCAGATATCCCTGAAGATTGAGAGAATGATCAAATGAGAGGGAGGAGGTATAACTGAGTCATTTGTATTTGACAAATGGTTATGACTACTGACTCATTATACAGATATTTTCGTTTAGTTTCTAGTGTATTAGAATAGTTGGAAAGAAATACCTGAAACTGTTGAACTGTAATCCCATAGCCTTGATATTTGATGATTATATAACTATAAGCTTTTATCATGTGACCATGTGATTGTAAAAACCTTGTGACTAACATACCTTTATTGAGTATTATCAAGTATATGGGTAGATGGTAATAAAATAAAGACAAAAAATAATAATGGGAGTGATAAGGGACATGGGATATTTTGGGTTTTTTTATTTTTCTTTATTTGGAGTAATGAAAATGTTCTAAAATTGATTGTGGTGATGAATGTACAACTATATGATGATACTGTGAGTCATTAATTGTATAGTTTGATTGGGTTATATGGTGTGTGAATATATATCAATTAAATTGCATTTTAAAAAAATGCAGGGGTTTGTGTGCTACCAAGGAGTAATGACCAAAATACGGTGGTCGTTTGATCATGTCTTGGATGGTAGAGCAAAACTATAACTTGGACACTGTTCAGTTTCACAGAATTGAACATGCTTTGGATTTCAGGTTTTGGCAAATCAGGCTTATTCTAAAATTTATACTCAAGTGTCAGTGCTGTGTTAGGAGACCCACAGTCTCTTGTTTCTCCATAGGAATCCATAAAGAGAACATCTTTCCATTCAGAGCCAATGCATGGTAACTTATAGGGTCCAATTATTTAAAAGTCAAACTGAAACCTACCTTTTTCCAGTTTTTAAGGTTTATCATAGTTAAAGGCAAAATGTGATAGCCTACCGTACCTTGGTATGATTGAGAAAGCAGTATGAGATGGATCATGTTTCCAGAGATGGCCACAAGAATGTCTCCTTCATCATGAAGTAGAGTCTGCTTTCCTGTCCTTGAATCTCCACTGGACCTGTTACGACCTTGCCCAATGAAATGTGGTAGAAATAATGGTCTAGGACTTACATACCCAGACATTAAAAAATCTGACAACTTCTGCTTTGTACACTGGGAAAAGCCAAGCAAAAACACCCATTACACTGAGACCACCATTCTGTGAGGTCCAGGCTAGTCTGAGATGCCTGGCCATTCCCACCTATTCAGGTCCATCCCAGCTGAAGAACCAGACATAGGAGTGAAAAAGCCCTATTGGAAGTTCCACCCCCAGCAGACACCATATAACAGAAGAGTCATCAGCACTGAACCCTACCCAAACTTCAGAATTGTGAACAAATAAGTGTTTGTTGTTTTTAAAGCCCTAAATATTGGGAGTGGATTTAAAGCAACAATAGAAAATCCAAACACAGGCTAAACAATATAAAGGCCTATAGCACACAGATCAGCTATCTCTAAACCCTACAAAGTAGGTTTTTTGGTGAAAAGATCTTATCTCAGGAGTCATTTACTTTCTGTTTATTCTTTTGCTGATTTATAATCTTTCCACCTGGTGCTTGTTTATCCCAGTGGTGTGTCAGGGGGTTGGGGGTGGAGTTCATGGGAGAAGTCTGCCCTAGGGGGGAGACATATTTTATCCCTGACATTGTTTAGATCTGCTGGAGAAGGTAATAGTAAAAAAGCAAGCAGACATTTAGTCAGTTTTATTCCTGTTTTAAAATTCTCTACAAACCAAAAAATAAAAAAAGTACTGCTTATTGCCCACCCTGGGGTGGATTGCTGCCATTACCTCCCCTGTTGGTATGCTTTATCCATACAGTGCGACTCGATGCTAGTGTCATCTTCACAGCAGAGAGCTGTCTGGACACAACCAAACTATCACATCACACAGCTGCAAACCAGCCTCTCATCTGTTGACTCAGACAGGTTCCCTGCCTGGGTAGACACAGTGAATCCAACCGTCCTTTAATTCACAGGATAATTCTTAGTGTGTTGCTATAGTATCCACTTTCAGGCTGACCCCCTGCTGTGAGGGTGACCCTGTTCCCATCTGTCCTCCTGTCTATTTTCCAATAAGCTCAATATGCTCCCTTATCTACTCCAACAAAAAGGATTCAAATTTTTTCCACAGGGCAGAACCACATTTATGCCAGCATCCAGAGGCAATGCAGCTAATGCCCCCTGCTTACTGCATACGAAAGTAGGCTACGACCATCACCCTGCCAGTTGTGTCAAGGCTGCTAGAGAATATTGTTTCCTTCCAAGCCGTGGATGGAGAATCCCATAGGGTGGCTGCCTAGAGCAACCTCAGAACACAAAGCATGTTGTCCAGTTTCTACTGAGGAGAATCCCAAAGTGAAGTCTGCTTAGATAATTTTCACCAACTAATAGTGTATGCTGCGCTTGCATCATGCAAGAGCATGTTGCTAAGTGACTGGGAAAGACAAAAGAATTTTTAAAATTGTGTTTTAGAACAATCACTTGGAATTCTAGTGAAATCTATTTTCTACCAGAAGAGAAGAAAGGGTCAGTCTGTGTCTCTAGAAAGCTTGGACCTGAAAGAAGAGAGAGGGTCAGTGAGCTCCACTTTCTGAATAACAGCGGAAAGCTGAAATCTAACTGTGTTTCCAGTTACCATCCAGGAAGGATCCAGGAGTTATATCAACGTGTAATAGCTTTCTAAGACCCTGGAACCTTGGTAAGTCCTATATATTGGTTTAGGTTTTTTGTTTGTTTTTTACCTTAAATCCACAGAGTGATTAGTAAGTGGTTTCATTTTAAGTGATTCTTAAAATGAAAAGGGTCTGGGTGCTGCTGAGGCACCAGAAAGGAGGAAGGACATGGACTCTTTCATCCAGCAGCCAGTGCGGGGGCAGAGGCCAAGGGCTCAAATCACAGTAGCATCCACTGGATTGACAACAGAATCTTAAGCATCTTCTGTAAAGTCCTAACTTCAAAGGCTTTATGGTTTCTAGGAGAATGCACAGATAAGAAGCCAATTATTTATTATATTAAAGAAGCCAATTAGAATTATATTAAAACTTATTCTTACACCAGTGCAGAAAGCAAAGCAAGCCATCCCTTACTGGACGTGCCCTAGATACATGTTATAGAATGTTTCTTAAACCCAGCCCCAGGGAGCCATAACATCTGAAGACACCCACCACCTGGGGCAGACCTGGCTGCCAGTCAGTTATCTGAAGTGTCTGAGCAAAGATCTTTTATGGCCCTCACACTGCCATAGCTATGTCTTCCCTCATGCAGCTACTTCTGGGTCACTGACCAGCAGTCTTTCTGTGCCAGAGGCAACCCAAGGTTGAGTCTGTAATCCATGGCTTGCTCTATTATAGGGGCAGCATTGAATAGAACATATCCTTCTGTCCTTCTTAAGAGGATGACAGAGACAATATGATTGGTACTTAACTAACATGCTACACTGCCTGTGTGGATTTGAATCTGTGGCGTACCCCAGAAAAGCCATGTCCTTTAATCCTCATTCAGTATTGTTAGGTAGGAGTTTTTTTTTATTGTTTCCATGGAGATGTGACCCACCCAATTTTGGGTGGTAACTTTTGATTAGCTGGTTTCCATGGAGGCGTGTCTCCATCCATTCAAGGTAGGGTTGGTTCCTGGAACCCTTTAAAAGGGAACCATTTTGGAGATGAAGAAGGAAAATGCCCCCAGGGGAGCTTCATGAAACAAGAAGCCTGGAGAGAAAGATAGCAGGTGTCCCCATGTTCGCCATGTGCCTCTCCAGATGAGAGAGAAACTCTGAACTTCATTGGCCTCTCTTGAGTGAAGGTAACCTCTTGTTGGTGCCTTAATTTGGACATTTCTATAGCCTTGCTTTAATTTGGACATTTTCACAGCCTTAGAACTGTAAACTTGCAACTTAATAAATTCCCCTTTTTAAAAGCTGTTCTGTTTCTGGTAAATGCATTCTGGCAGCTTGCAAACTAGAACACTGCCTAAATAATCTGAGTATTTAAGGAAAACATATTAGGGTTTTCTTTTTGTTTGAATTAACTACCTTAACTATCCACTACATTTTGCCAGATTAATTTGTGTTTCTTAAATGTTCCTGTTTTCCATGACTTTAGCAAAGCCAGGCCTAAGCATTTTGATAATCGGAGGCAGGGTTTTTGATTTCCATTCATTGAGCATCTTTGATAGGAGCCATTTTTATTCGCTTTACAGCTCAGAGGGAGAAGGATCTGAGTAGTGGAGTCCAGTAAAAATCATCTACTCATTCCTCCTGTGACACATCTGAACACCAGTTGTGTTCTGTATCCATCCGTTCATTCATACATTCACTGAACAAGTATTTAATGAGTGCCCATTCTTTGCCATCTACCAGAGATAGAGCAGAACAAAACAGACAAAGGCTCAGCTTCCATTCTAGCAAAGGAGATAAAAAAAAAACACAAAAATGCATAATGTAATGGGTGCTATGAAGACGAATAAAGCAGGGTACAAAGTTAGAGAGAGGCTGGTGGGGAGGCAGGATGGTCAAGCAGGCCTTTTTCAGGAGGTGGCATTTGAAGGGTGTGGGGAAGAGCAGTCTGGGCAGCAGGGAGAGCAGCGCAAAGACGCCGGGCAGACGGCCCGTGACGCGCTCAGCACCGTTCTTGGGCTAAACTGTGACTGATAATTTGGTGTGATCTGATAGCTGATGGTTATGAGTTGAAGAGGACTGGCCAAGAACTTTAAATTTCTTTGCAGTCTTTTTATTTTATGTATTTATTTATTTTAAAAATTTTTTGTGATACTTCCAGTAAGGCATAGAGGTCACTGAGAAGTAATTTTTCATATTTATCATTCTGGCATGGGACTAATTTTCCAAGCCCTAAGAACAGTGCTCACAGTACAGGCCCTATGTAATCAATTCTGGAGCATGTTGGGAAGACAAAAAACATTCTTGGAACCTGGGCCATCTGGTGAGGAAAGAAGGAACAGGTAATAATGAACAGGTAATACCTATTCCGTGATGGGAACAAGTTACTTTTGTTCTGGGTACCTCAGTTTCTTCACCTGTAAGAGAAGAAAAACACCAACCAAGAGAGAATGAAAGTAGAAAAGCACCTGGCACACATAAGTGTTCGGTAAATGTTCGTTTTTGTCAACACACAGACCCTTCTCATTTTAAGGATTTTATTTCTACTTGCCATATGGAAATAGGTTCGAAAACAAATAAACAAAACTAAAGGTTAAGAGCTTTAATAGCCTATAAGAACTTGAGCACCCCACCCAACCCCAAAATAACAAGATTAAGAGAAAATATCCAGATGTCTTCACAGAGAGTCGCCCTGGTTTCCTGCTTCAACAGCACTTGAGTGGAACCAGTGCTCGCTCCGTAGCCGGCCACCCTGGGCAGTCCCGCACTGCCGCCTTTCTTCAACCCTCCTGTCCTCAACCACTTGCCACAGCGACCACGTCCTGTCTGGGGGCTCCAGAACTACAACAAGGACTCAGAGGCCGCCATCAACCGCCAGATCAACTTGGAGCGCTACGCCTCTTCTGTCTGCCTGTCAATGTCTTACTACTTTGACTGTTATGATGTGGCTTTGAAGAACTTTGCCACAGGAGGAGAGGGAACATGCTGAGAAACTTATGAAGCTGCAAAACCACAGAGGTGGCTGAATCTTCCTTCAGGATATCAAGAAGCCAGAATGAGGTGACTGGAAGAGCAGGCTGAACGCAATGGAGCTTGCATGACACTTGCAAAAAAGGGAGGATCAGTCACTACTGGAACTGTACAAACTGGTCATTGACAGAAATGACCCCTGCTTGTGTGACTTTACTGAGCCACACTGCCTAAATGAGCAGGTGAAATCTATCAAAGAATTGGGTGACTATGCAACCAATGTGTGCAAGATGGGTCCCCAGATTCCAGCTTGGCAGATTGGCAGCGTATTCTTTGACAAGCACACTCTGGGAAAACAGTGATGATGAGAGTTAAAAGCCTATGCCGTCTTTCCCAGAGCCATGGGGTGACGTCTGTGCTCACCATGGCAGTACATGCATGCTGGGTTATCTTTTCTATAATTGTATCAACACCCATCAAATTCTTTCCTTTGCACCATTCCTTCACAGAAAGTAATTTGGTACCAAAAAAAAAGTAAATTTCTTCATCTTTTTTAGCAATCTATCCTCAGAAACCACAGAGATGCTTCTAGAACCATGTTTGAATGGGCCTACCCACCCTGCACCTGGCATTACCTGAAGGTTTAAAGCCAGAGTTTGGAAAATAAATCCCTTCCTGGCACACACCAATACACCTGAGTTATTTTATCTGCTCAAACACAAGTGCAATAGAAACTAATCAATCCTGGAAAATAAGCTCCTGGAAGCTTATCATCAAAATAGAGTTTAAGGTAAGAAACAGCTGAGTCTAATGGTTAAGAGCACTAGCTCAGGAATCAGGCCTTAATGTAAGCTGGGTTTGACTGCTCTTTGTGTCAGTTTTCTCATCTGTAAAATGGGGATAATAGCAATGCCTCTTTAGGTGGTTCTGATGATTCAATTAGATGATGCATGTATGCTGTGAGAGCTTATTAAATGCCATAAACGTAACTTGAGTGTATACAGTTCTCCAAGCTTTCGAATTTGCTCTGAAACAAAGAAGGCCTCTCTCGAAGGTGAATTCTGAGCTACGACCAAATGACTCCAAGGGAGCAGACAAGCTGTATGAAGCTCTAACTAGTGCTCAGTGGTGGAAGCAGAGGAAACAGTTAAGTGTAAAGGCCCAGTCTCAAGTGGGTACAAAGAGAACTTAGCGTTGTGGGCCAGAGGGCAATGGGGGGATGGGGAGAATAGGGGGAGATGAGGTCAGAAAAGTGGGCCGGGCCTGGACTGGGGGAGCTTGCAAGCCAGGATGAGTTTAGGATTTCATTCTAAATATGATGGGAAATTAGAGGGCCCAAGCATTTTAAAAGAATCCCTCTGGCCGTTGTGTGGAAAACATCCTATGAGGGAGCAAGATTGGAGGCAGCAAGTCAGGCAGGGAAATAAGATGCAGTAATTCAGAGAGGGGAAGATGGGGTTGTAGCAGGATGGTTGCAGTGGAGATGGAGATACATGGGTGAAATGAAGATTTATTTTGAAGATACAGACAATGAGCCTTCTCTGTAGATAGATGTGGGGTGTGATAGAAAGAGGGAATCAAGGATGATGCTTAGGATTCTGGCCGGCCTAACTGGGTGAATGATGTGCTACTGAAGGAGATGGGGAGAAACAGAGGAGAGGTTCTGAGGGAGGTCGGTAGGGTTTTAGACGTGATAAACTTGAAGTGCTCTTTGGATATCCAGGTGGGGATGCTCAGGGCAATAGAATATTTGAGACTGGAGCTCCAGGGAAAGGTAGGGGTTGGTGAGGTAGATATGTTACTTCTGTGCTTTTTAACGATATTTAAAGCCATAAAACTAGGTGGAGTGATTGAAGGAGAGATCTTAAGACAGAGAAGAGGACTGAAGGCTGGGCCTGGGGCGGCTGACATTTAGAAGAAAGAAAGATAAGGAGTATCGGGCGGAGAGGACTGAGAAGGAGCTTCCAGTGAGGTGAGTCCTGACCTGGAAGCCAACTACTGAAAGTGCTTTAAGAAGGGAATTATGACCAACTGGCTGGATGCTGTTAATAAGCTGCAAATGATGAGGACAGCCGAGCAGCCTTTGGATGGGGCACGATGGCAGCCAGTAGGTAACCCTGACATGAGCTGTTTTGTGGATTGGTGGTTACCGAATCCTGACTGGAGTGGGTTAAAAAGAGAATGGAAAATCAAAAGAAGAAAGGGAATGGGAGGTGAAGAAGTGGAGACAGTCTAGAAGCAGAGATACAAGTCTAATTTTGCTGCAAAGAAAGCAAAGAATTGGGGTGGAACTGGAGGGAATGTGGGGACAGGGAACTTTTGTCTTTAGTTTGTAATTTACTGTGAGAGAAATTACAGGTAATGAGAACAGTATGATAGAGAGGCTGGCACTGTTGATATAGGAGAAAGGGAGGTAATTACAGTAGCCAAGTCCTTGTGTCCCTGAGAGCCCAGAGGTGTAGCTGACTTTCCTGGGTCACAGAACTTGTGAGTGATGGGACTCGAACTTAACCCCGGGAGTTCTAACTTGCTTTCCCACCAAACTGCATTTTAATCCTTGTCCTTGGGAGCAGCAGTAACCATAGCAATCCCCGGGATAGAAAGCAGAGGAACGCTTAGGAGGAAACACATTCGTGTATCAGATTACAGCTGTCCTGGGCTCCCTACAGGCAGCTGCACTGGGGCTTGGCAGGGAGGTGAAGGAGTTCAGGCAGCAGAGGGCAAGACAAGGAGGAACAGGTGACGCTCTCTTTACATACTGATGAACAAAAACACCTCCAGGAAGTTCAGTTCAAAGGTAGGTGAATGTTTTGAATCTGTGACTTTGCACTGGCCTACTTATTTGAACTGGGCCGTTGGGTTCAGGTCAGCACTTGCCATTTCCGATTGTTACATCATTAGCTTTTCATAAACAGATGCCACTCACTTCACCAGGCCAGGGAGCACGTGGCTTTGTGATTTTGCTTCTGCAAACACTCTTATCATAGTACTTGCTTGTCAGAGCCCAGATGATACACAAATAGGTCAATCAGTCAACAAACACATTGGCTTCACATTTTGTACAGACAATTGTAACTGACAAAAAAGTCTTTGCAGCTATGCAGCCTCTGTGTCATGGGGTCTCTGCCTGAGAATATTTCCTTCTTTTTTTTTTGTAACAGCTTTATTGAGACTGTTTAAAGCGGACAAATTGTTTGCTTTTTAGTATATTCACAGAGTTGTGAACATTTTCTTCTTGCCACTGTGGCTCTTACTTGAGAGAGATCAAACTCCCAACCTCAGTCTGGCTTTGCTCTTTCAGTCATGGCAATTCCCAAGCCTGGAGACGTGATCTGAAGGCTAATCTAGTGGGTATGGCTGTGACTCCACCTCATTAGAAACAGACCGATTGTCCAAGTTCACTGGGTAAAAACAGCTTAGTGTCTGTTACACGGTTGACTGTTGTGGAATGAATAAACCAGTAACTGAGTGAGCAGGTTTTTATATAGCAAGGATGGTATGCCTTACTTGGTACTCATACGATGGCATCTCAATATTTTTAATGCAAATGGCAGAACAATAAATCCCTTACATTTGTTTCACATCTTCTCACCATCCCCTTCTCCTAAATGTTCCATTTCATTATCTTCCAAAGTGTTTGTTTTGAAACCGCGTATGTCCTTCTTCCTCTCATGGAAACCACCTGTAGCAGCAACCACTGGAGCTGCAGCAAACATTTGTTTTTGATAACAGTGTATTTTGAACGTCTGTGGTTTCAATTTCTATTTTTGTCCCTGACTGTTGTAACTTTTCGATCTCTTCGTACCTTTTATGGGTAGCTTTGCTTTTCCCAAGCATTTACACTTTGCCCAACATGTCAGCAACACAGGCTATGACAAGACTGTTGCAAGATTCCTCTATCATTATTACTCCCAGGAAATGTTTTTTTAAAGGCTACAAAGTCCTAAGAGACTAACATGTGGGCCTTTTTGGCCTTGTGCTGATTACCATACAGTCATCCCCAAACACTAGACATTGTGCCAAGACAGCGTCCCTTTTCTGAAACTAGACTTACAACACAGAGGGATACCATGAAACACCATTCAGCCCCAATATAGAAACTTCCTCTCTTAAGGTTTATTTTGTTTCCAAACTCTAGGCCTACTTTAGGACTTCTTCTTCCATGACACTGTCCATCTTTTCATTCATTCAACAAGAACTTTAATATTTCAGAATCAGTACAATTGTTTAATGTCTTTCACAGTCTTCAATATGCTTTCAGTTACATGGTTTAAGTTGGCCCATACATTCAGTGAATGTCAGGACAACCATTAGTATTTCCATTTTATAAATCGGAAAATAAAGGTCTCCTGGCTAGCAAGTAAAAGTTATAGTAAAAAATAGCTAATTTGAATTCTAGTCCAATATTTTTTCCTACCTTAATACTGACCATCCTCCATAGCTGTGGCTCACCAACCAGTCAGTCAGCACCCCCTGGAGCACTTGCTACAACACAGCTTGCTGGCCCCCACCCCCAGCATGTCTGATTCGGTAGGTCTGGAGTGGGCTCAAGAATTTTTTCATTCCACCCCCTGGATCAATCTCCTTCTCTCTTGTCTTTCATTCCCAGCTTCCTTTGTGGCTTGGGGTGGCCATGATTTGTACTTCCAACCAACAATATGTAAGCAGATGTCTTCTGGAAAAACTCGTGTGTTTCTGATGAGAAAGGGCAGACTGGGCTTTTCACCCTTCCTACTTCTTTCTGCTTGGAATGTGCACATAATATTCAGAGGTGCAGCAGCCATCTTATCACCAACACATTATAGTTGGGAGGTCAGAAAGAAAGGGAGAAGCAAGGTCCCTGACAACGTTGGGTTGCTTCCATCCAGTTATTTCAGCCACTGTACTCAGACTTGCTGTTACTTTTAGCCAAATGCATCCCTAACTGATACAGAGAAAAAGAAGGATAAAATGGTAGAGATGGTTTGGGGGACTAAGTGAGAAGAGTCATTTAACAAGCATTTACTGAGGCTCTATTGTGTCTGACATTGTGCCATGTAAATGAGATGGTGATCCTGCCACCAAGGTGCTCATAGTCAAGTTGAAAAAATCATCATGTAAATACACAAATAATAACAATTATTGTGGCAAGCACAGAAATACAAATAAAATGCTGTGGAAACTCAGAGAAGGAACCCTGCCTGGGGATATCAGGGAAGGCTCCAAGTGGTGACACATAAGCAAGGTTTTGAAGGATGAATAAAGTTCCATCAGGCAGAGAAGAGTAAAGAAAACTTTCTGCCCTTGAACCCCTTTTCTTCCACTCCTTGAGGGCCAGAGGCTGGCCCAGCTGGGGTGGTTGGGGACAAGGACTGTAGCAGGTTTCTGATCAGACAATAGATGATTCCAAAACCCAGGCTCTCAGCAGAGATAACTGCTTAAAGTTTCCTGTAGGAAACTCAAAGTCCGAAGAACCAGGAGGGAATTTGTGAGGATTGGCAAACCCTCTGACAGTAGATCTAGGGAGCCAGAAATCTGGGGTTAAAAAGGCAAGAGCAGGAGAGCAGATGGTATGTAGGGAGGGGCATAAGCTCAGCAGTTCAAGAAATAACCCATTTCATTATTTCCTACCATTGAACTTCGTTATCACTTTCAGCCCCCACCTGTTAGGTTTGTGGAAAATTCAATCTTAGCCCTTCCTGGGGTTCCCTTCTACACCCAAGACTGTGCTAAAACTCTGATGTCTTACTCAGCCTGCAGGGCTCTCAGTCCCCTCTGCTGCTATTTCAGTTACACAAGGAAGCCTGGCTGGAGGATCTCATTTCCTTGATGTAAGGGTATTTCCATCATGAACTTGACATATCCTTGAAGCTGGTGAATCCAAGAGACTTCTCCTCTTCCCAGGCCCAATGCATCTCCTTAGTCTGAGGGAAATTCCTCCCTCTAGTCCTGACTCCATCAGAGAATACCCTCTCACCTCAATGCCTGTTCACCTCAATGGGCTTTGGGCTTGGGGAAATACAAGCCAGGAAGTGAAATGTCTCTAGGCCAACTCTTGCTTTCCACCTGCCCCAAACCAGCTCTGAGACTAAGAACAGGTCCTTTTAGAATAGGAGGAAAAGAAGGGAGAAGTACAGGCTGAAAACAAATGAAGCTTTTAAACAATTATCATGCTACCCTGTGTTGGTGATGGTATGGTCTAAAGGATCAGGAGTGGAACACGTACACATTCCATCAGGCGTAAAGACCTGGTGAGCCTGATGTGTTGGGCAAGGGGTGAGTACGTGGGAGTGAAAAGCAAGAGGCCAGAGAGGACGGGATGGGATAAGCCCTGGGTTTGTGGAATCTGGGTTTTGTTTTGTAAACAACAAGTAGTCAGTAGAGGTCAATAAACAATGTTAAGATGTGATCTTATTTTTTTAAGGGAGTAACTCTGATGAAAGTGTGAGAGATTAAATTGGGATGAGGCTAATAAGAGTTTAAACCATGGAATAGCAGTGGAAAAAGAAAAGTACAGTCGTAGGTCCAGAATAAATATACCATGATTTCTAGCTTGGAAGACTGGGTTTATCTAGTCTTTTTTAACATTTACCTGAAGGTGAGAGATTACAGAAGCCAGAAGACTTGGTGGGGGCAAGGTGGGTGTGTGAGGAAAAAACTAAATGGGCCTATCACTGGTTATATGGCAGGCACTGTTTTACAAACATTTTTAACAGAAAAACCCTAGGAAATATGTATTATTGTGCTAATTTTACAGATAAGAAAATAGAAGGGTCAGAGACGCTGCTACTCACCCATGTTTACTCAGAGGTGATGGATTCAGGATTGGAAGCAATATCTACCCAACTCCACAATCCATGCTTTTCCCCCTGTGTGCCTCTGTGTGCCCTCCAGTTTGGGATATCTAGGAAAAATTAAGTCTGGAGCTTGGAAGATAGGCTGGAGGTGCAGTTCAGGGGTCCTTATTATGTAGATGGTTCCTAAAGTCATGGGAGCAGATGAGCTCACCTGGAGAAAGTCTGTAGAGTGAAAAGAGAAGACAAGGACAGACCCTGGGGGACTTCAGGGTTTCAGGGTCATGCTATTAGGTTTATGTTAAACTAGGCATAAACCAAGGAACAAGATTAGGATTTGTTTTTGTCTCATTGTAGAAGTTCAGGGGTGGTGTTTTCAAAGTTAGCATGTTGGCTCCCTTGTGGACTCGGGCTACTTGTCCCTTTTTTTTTTTGCACTATACCTAGTGTGTGTTCTATCCTCAAATTTATCTCTTTCACAAAATGGCTGCTTTAGCTCTCACCATCACATTTCAGGCAGCAGAAAAGAGGAAGAGGCCAAGAAAAAGGGGTATCTGCCAGCCAAGTGATCCTGCTTTTTTTTTTTTTTTTTTACTTTTTATTATAGTAACATATATGCAATTCAGAATTTCCCATTATAACAACTCCCAAGTGTACAATTCAGTAATATTAATTACACTCATCTTATTGTGCTACCATCACCAATATCCATTGCCCCCACTTTTTCATCACCTCGAATAATAACTCGGCAAGAATCTACTTTTTTTTTTTTTTTAACATGGGCAGGCACCGGGAATTGAACCCAGATCCTCTGGCATAGCAGGCAATCATTCTTGCCTGCTGAGCCACTGCGGCCCACCCAAGAATCTACTTTTAAGAAAGCTTTTCCAGAAGATCTACCCGATGATTTTTGCTTACTCATTGGCCAAAATTTAGTCAAATGGTCTATTTTCAAGGGAGGCTGGGAAACATAGTTCTTTAGCAAGGCCCTTTATTGCTCCTACTAAATCTGTGTTCTCTTGGTAAGGAAGAAGGAAGAATGGAGACTGGGTATGCAACTCTAATATCTGCCTTAAAGGATAGGCTTAGGAGAGGAGATAAGGACAAATTTTTTGGAGAGAAAAATGGGAGAGAATGATGTAATTAAAAATGTAATATAAATGTACAGCTATGTGATGATATTGTGAGTTATTGATTATATAACTAGAATATAATGATCATATGGTAAGAATGTTTGTGTTTGTATGTGGTCATGTTTCATAAATAAACAAAAGAAAAAAATGTAATGCATACTTTTGGTTTCCAGTTATTGAAACCCAACAAAAGCAGCTTAAACTTTGCTCAAGTAACCTAAAAAACTTACAGGTGGGACTGTTATTTTCACTGGGGCTCGGGCTCGGCTCTACTCCTGCTCTCTTGGATCTATCCCTCTGTGTTGTGCTCATATTCAGGCTGGCTTCATAAATGGTAATAAAATGGCTGTAGCAGGGTGCACGGGTAGTGTAGTGGTTAGAATGCCCACTTCCATGCAGGAGACCCAGGTTTGATTCCCAGACCATGCCCCCTCACCCCCAAATGGCTGTAGCAGTTCCAGGATTCACATGTGCACAGCATGTTGTCCAGAGCAAGACAGACCATCCGTGTCCCAGACTTCCTAGGAAAACTCCTGCATTTCATTAAGGACTTCAACAGACACGTTGCTGAGTACCTAGGATATGCCAGGCACTTTTCTAGGTGCTGGGAATAATGTGACTAAAACAAACGGACCCTGCTCTATCAGAGCTGTTTTTAGTCAACTGTTGCTGTGTAACAAATTCTCCCCAACTCAGAGGCTTATAACAACATTTATTATCTCACAGTCTCTGTGGGTCAGGAATGTTGGCACAGCTCAGCTGAGTGCCTCTGACCCAGGGTCTCACAGGAGGCTGCAATTGATATCAGCCAGGTTGTGCTCACCTCAAGGCTTGACTAGTGGGAGGATCTGCTGCCCAGTTCACTTATGGTGCTGTTGGCAGGCGTTGGGTTCTCACTGGCTATTTGCTGGAGACATCAAGTCTTTGCCCAGTGGCCATTCCTTTCAGCTCAGGCAGAGGGAGCGAGGGGGTCGGGGGGTAGGGGGCTGAGAATGAGAGAGAGAGAGAAGTGAGGAGCAAGGTGGAGGTTGGACTTTTTGTAACCTGGAAGTGACATCCTTATAGGATACATTTTTAAAGCTGTCATAAAAAAATTAATTTTTTCAATAAATTTAGAAGATATAATTTTTAAAGTATAATATTTTCACTTCTGAAGTATCTTTTCTCTCCCTAATTCCACTCCTCAGTGTTAACAGCTATTAATGGGGCTTTGTGTGCATTATTTTGGGGTACGTTCCTAAAAATTATGCCTGTAGTTTTTTTTTTTTTAGTTGTCAAGAAGTATTTATTGAATGAAGGAATTTAAACCTTCAAATAATCTTTCTCTGCTTAATCTTTCAGTGGATGAAAAATGAAAGATTTTAAAGAATCTGACTTAAAAAGAAACAGAGAAAAATTAATTTGTGTTCAACTTGAGCTCATACATCCTAGATTAGTCAAAGTTAGTCCAGACACAACTGATAAAATTAACCATAACAAGACAGAGGTTAACATATGTCCAATGCTTCCCAAATCAATAAACTCCCAGGAAGTGATAAGTCAAGGCAGCCTGGAAAAGCTGCAAAGTTCACAGTATTCTCTGCTAATTTTGAAATAGAGGTTCAGTTTGCCCTAGAAAAAAATAACACTGTTCTAGAGGTGGAGGGGGGAGTTAGAACTTTAAAAGCAATTGAATCTGATCAATAAAACAATGAGCTGAATGGATAAAGTTCTAAAGGAGAAGAAAATCCTATAAATCTTAGGAAATATACCTTTAATTATTCAAGTAATAGTCCAAAGAATAACATGAACTCACAGAACTCAGAGGAAATCCCAATCATGGGCATGTTACCGATTGATGGGTTTGCTGCCCAATACTGTGCCATCAGACACATGTATGTGCCAATACTGTGACACTGGGATTTCGAGAATAGGAGGAGTTTTAGTGCAAGGTCGACTAGCAAGGAGACAGAAGGCAGCTCAAATCTGTCTTCCTGATCTGAGAATCAGGGGAGTTTTATGGGCTGGGAACAAAAGGAGGTGGGGATAGTGATGGTGATTCAGGTAGGCATATTCTGACTGGTTGTTTATAGAACTGTGATATGAGCATAACGTGCCCACGGGCTGGATCTTCCTTGTTGAGGACCCCTTGCATTTTATTTGCTTCCAATGTCTCCTCATCCTCATAATCTTAGTTCCAAGAAGAGTGATTTTTGTTCCTAGAGTCCCAGGGGTCATTGAAGTGACAAGAATCTGCTTCTGCATCTGTTCCAGTTTATAACCTGTGGCCAAGTATGTCTGTCAAGCAAGTTCAGGGAAGACTTTCACTATGGGAGGAGAAGAGGTCCTGATAAATGGGTTTTGACCTGAATCCTGAGTGTTAGTTATGACAATAATTCAGGGACTCCTGCCAATACCTCCTACGCTGGTTTCAGTCCCCCCTTGAGTTTTTAACATTCCTCAATCATGAACGATTTGGGGCGATGACCGCTCTGGCTGCTTCATGCTGATTAGGGGTGTCGTTTGGGGCTGGAGGCCTGGAACTGCTTGGCATGAAGTTGAAGGTACTCACAGGTCCCCGGAGTAGAGGCTGTTTGGGAGAGTAATATGTGGTTGGTTATGTGAATGGAACAACAAGTGGAACATCAAGTCATCAGCTGGGAACTTAACTTGAAAAGGAGGAACAGTCCAAGCAGAGTAAGAGGATTAATAGGCCTTGTAGGATAGGTCAGAGGTTGCCTAAGTTTTCAGGGAACCAGAAGAAAGGCCAGTAGAAGATGTGAGGTAATCCCAAAATGACTTGGACAGCCCCAGATTTTGGATCAAAGTGGCGATCTCTTGAGTTTAGTTGCATCCTGAACAACTTGCCCAGACTCGTTGATGTAGAAACAGCATTCTTCTCCAAGAAAGGCGCAGGTGCCACCTTCAATAGCAAGAATAGTGTCTAAGGCCCTTAAGTTTTGGAGTTCCATTTCTGCTAGAGGTGTCACCTCTCTTTGTAGTCCAAGAAGGCTGAACCGAGTACGGTGGAACCCATTGTAGATCTGTAGCGAGATATTTCTGATGGCTGCTTCTAAGTCTCCATAGCTATAACTAGGAAGGAACTGATGTAGGATGGCATAGCCAGTGCCTGTCTTTTCCTCAAATGGCTTGAAGATGTTGTTGCGCTTCTGTCGTTTTGGTGGGAAAAGTTGGTAGGAGGTAAGAGACCCTAAATTCAGGATTAGAGATGAGTTAAGTCTGTTGTGATAATGTATGTCCACCATTAAGGAGACAAGGCCACAGGTTCCATGCCGGGAGTAAGGGAGCGCTACATATATTTTGTCTCCACATAGCCAGAAATATCCTGTGCCTTCTAAGGACAAAGACAGAGGCATAAAAACCTGGGAGTCTGGGTCTGAAGCATTTATCCACATCGTCTCACACGGGGCTCGGGTGTTATTCTGCTGGCACGTCAACAAGTCAAAGAGTTGTGACAACAGGCCGATGCCGGTGTAGTCACCAGGGCTATCTATGTCTTGTGAGTCGGAAGAGCAGTCTCCGGCAAGGGACATGTCATGGTATAGATTTCCACTCGCTACATCCACCTGGTAGGAGGTATTGGGAAAGAATACTTCTTGGGCTACCCATGTCCAGGAGTAAGAACTGGGGGGATAACTGGAGTTGGTAGCTTGTGGGAGGGATCCTCGGGTTTGGTGGTAGTAAGTGGAGTTAATGGTGGCGCAGGGCCACAAGGGGACAAATTCACCATTAAACTGAAAGGCTTGTCCCTCACTGTCAGTAGTGTTGGGGTAGGGGTAAGTTGAATACTCAAGAGGGGTGTTACTAAAGACAGCCTTAGACTGATTGAACTCCCAGCTCTGGTATTTTAGGGTAAAGTTGCAGTATTTTGTGGGGATATGTCCTAACGGTATCTGTCGGGTGGCTTTAGTCCTTGGATGACTAGTAGGGGAGGGAGTGGAAGGCTCGTTTCTCCCTTGGAGAAATGATAAGCGGAGATTGCGAGCAGGATTATAGACACAAAGTGAGAGGTGTCGATTAAGTATTTTCACATGACCTATCGGGACCCCCCGGTATTGAGCAGATGAGGGTGTTCCTGAATTATAGATGATTTCAGCCCATTCCCCAGTGAGTGGTCCTTCCCACGAATAAGAATTATAGTCTTTCCAAGAGCCATTGAGAAGAAGCCAGACTTACAAAGGGCAGGATCAGCAATAAGTGTGGGCTCAGGCTCGGAGTTGTTGTTACGTAGACAGAACCAACACTGAGATTTATTGGCGATTTCAGCTATTTTTTGAACCGATGCCTGGTAGGGATGTGGAGGCGAATGACTAAAGGTTGGAGGAGAAAGGTAGTAAATGAGGAGGACAGATCCTAAAACTTTTATGGGGTTCATGGTGAGGGGATTTGAAGCAGAAGTCATGATGACTACAAATAAAGTGGTTAAACCTGTCAGGTTGTTTACAGAGGCTCATTAATATATAAAAAACGGTCACAAAACAGGCAGACACAGACGAAGACACCAGCGTTGAGTCTACTTATCTGGTGGATTTTTATTTTTAAAGATTAGTTTCGGGTTTGTTATGGGTTCACGTGAGTATTTTGAAGATAAAAAGTTTTCGGGATAATTATGGACCCATCCAGTGTCCAGGAGGTTTGGTCGTGCTGATTCCTGTTGTCTGTGGAGACCGTTTCCTGGTTCCCGTAGATCAGCCTGGGATGTCAAGGAGGTTAACAGGTACACATTTCATCCAGGAATGGTGAATCCACGGTTTTGCACCTTTTTGAACCCAAGCGATGAATTTCTTCCACTAAGAGGTTAACTTCGTGATCCACATTCATTGCTGCCGCCTCGGAGTCTTCGGGTGGGAAGCGCCTGCATGTAGTTTTTTGGGAGGACCATAATTTTATTTTCCCTTTTAACGCTCTCTTGAGCCCCTTGTTCTAATTTGGTTATATAACTTCAATGTCTCTTGGTAAAAGAGATGCAGATTTATTGATTATACATTCTTTATATTTGCTACAAATTTTCTCTGCAATGAACATGCTTCTATGTACATCAATTTGAATTTGTCCCACTACTCTATTGGAATAATTCCTGTGAATTGAAACTGTTGGGGCATAGGATGTGCAGAATTTGCATTTTGAGTGAAAATTCAGAATTCCCTCTTAATATAAAGCATTTCTCATCAGTCCTCTTTACCAGTTCCCTATTTCCTACAACTGTATAAATGTATGTATTGGTATTTTTAATCTTTGACAATGTACTATTACAAAGAATGTCAGGCTTGATCATCGCATCATTAATAGCCCATTGTATTTCACGTTTCTCTATGTTCTCATTTTTCTTGTAATGTTTTCATTTGTCTTGAAGTAATAGTTATTGTTGTTACTGATTTCTAAGGCTCATTTACAATGAGTTAGTCTTTTGATTTTCATTCATCGAACATAAAATAGCATGTATTTTGATTTTTTTTTTAACCATTCTTTCTGTTTTATTTTTGCTTGTGCAGAAGTTATGTATTCATATATAATCATTTTGTATTGCATGGCTTTTGAGTTTTATATACTTAAAAACATTTACATCAGTTGCATACATATGTTTGTGCTGTATTTTTTTGTCATTTTTTAAATGTATGAGTCATAACTTTGGTTTTAAAGCATTACATTTTCAAACTTAAAAAAAAAAGAAGTGACATCCCAACATATTTGCCTTATTCTATTTGTTAGAGACAAATTCCTAAGTGCAGTCCACACTGAAGGGGAGGAGACTACCTCAGTGCAGGAATACCACAGAGGTACAATCTAGTCAGTGGAGACTGACAATAAACAAAAGATAGCTATATACGGATGAAAAATGCTATGAAGAAAAAGCAGAAGGGAAGATTGCTCTCGTGAGATGACATCTGATTAGATGCTGAAGCAGATGAGGGAGCAAGTCATGTGGGAATCTGGGGAACAGCATATCAGGTAGAATGAATAGCAGGTGCAAACTCCCTGAGGCAGGAGATTCTTGGAGTGTTTAAAGGTCATAAGACTGAAACTGAAACAGCAGAAATAAAGTCAGAGAGGGGGATGGAGACAGATTATGTTAAGACTCTTCAGAAGTGGTAAATATTTTATTGCAAGTTTCTGAGTAGTGCGTGGCATTATCTACCTTGCTTTTGACTGTGGCATGGGGAATAGACAAGGGTCAAGCATGAAAGCAGGAAGACCAGTTGGGATTCTAGTGCAATGGCCCAGGTGAGAGATGATGGAGGCTTGAATTAAGCTGGTATTGGTGGATGTGGGAGAAGTGATTGGATTATTGATATGTTGTGAAGGTAGTGCTGACAAGATTTGCTGATACATTAGACATAGGGTATGACAGAGAGGAGTCAAGATGTCTCCAAAGCTTACAGCTTGAGGATGTCTAAAGTTGATGTTGCCATTTGTTGGGATGGGGAGGACAAGTTTGAGAGAGTAGATTTTATTTTTGTCCTATGGATATGTTAAGTTTGAGATCCTGTTAGACATCCAAGGGAAGTATTTCATAGGAGGTTGGAGTCTGGAGTTTAAAGGAGAGGTCCAGGCTGGCAATATAAATTTGGAAGTCACTGGCATTGAGTTGGCATTTAATACCTCAGGTCTAGAGGAAATCAAACATCTGGAGAATAAGTATTAATGAAGAAGAGAAGAGATCTGTAGACTGAACCGTGGAGGCACTTAAAACCTTTAGAGAAAGAGAAGAAGATGAGGAGGATCTAGCAAAGGGGATGGAGATGGAGCAGCCAATGAGAAAGTGGGAACGGTGCAGGGTCCTCCTGGAGATCAAGTGGAGAGGTGCTCTGGGCCAGTCAGGTGCCTCCACAGTATCAGTTGGGACAACTGGATTTGAAGGACCGTAGAAGGTCAATGGTGACATTAGGGAGAGCAGCCTGATGGATTTCAGAGGGAATGGAGTTGAGGAAAGAGACCCACTGGGTATAGGCTCTGTTCCAAGACATTCAATGTTAGAAGCATGAATGAAAACACTTATTAAAATATGAAAAATTAGAAGATATCTATATCTTAATAAACAAATACTGTAGCATTAAAACCTAGGCCACAGAGAGAGGAAAATTGTTTTCTGTAAATGTGACAAGGCTTAGGATCTTCATTATAGAAAAACTGATGCAAATTGATAAGAGAAATACTAAGACTCTAAGAGATAAATGGACAAAAGAAATGAACATACAAGTCACAAAGGAGGAAATACAATTAGTAAACAAAGATAAGGAAAAATGTTTGGCACCATTAGCTAGGAAAGAAATACAGATTAAAACCACAAGATGACGTATTTTCAACTATCGAATTAACAACAAAAACAAAACCTATTCATGTGCTTTTTTTTTTTAAGGCAGTTTTATTTACACACCATTCAATCCATCCAACATGTACTGTTCATACTCTTTAACTCAGTAATTCCACTTCACGGAATCTATCCTAAGAAACTATGCCAAAATGCCAGTGAAATAACTGGTCATAGTTTTATTTATAATAGTTAATAACAGAAAATAACCCAAATACTGATCACTAGGAGAATGGCTTAGAAAATTATGGCATATTCATGCAATGGAATCTTAATCACATACACATGCAAATGTTTGGGAAGAATTTTTGGTAACCCAGGAAAATGCATATATCATATTTGTTAGAAAAAGCAAGATTCTGAAATGTATAGACTTTATATTCTCAACCATGAGAAAATATTTATGGAAGAAGGAAAACACTCAGAAAAACACAGCAAGTCAGGCCACCAGTTCTTTGATGTGGCACACCTTTGTTGAGTGATTGTCTGCCAAGTTTTCTGTGCCATATCCTGAGAGTACAAAGATAATTCAGAAAGTTCCTGCCCTTGAGTTCTTTGCACCTAATGAAGGGTTTTTTTTAACTGCAAAACATATTCACATACAATGTAATCATCCAAAGTGTACAATCAGTGGTTCACACTATCATCATACAACTGTGCATTCATCATCACAATAGATTTTTGAACGTTTTCATTACTCTCTCCCCCCAAAAATAAAAATAAAAGTAAAAAAAAAAAAACACCTAAAACATCCACCCCACCCCCCACTAATGAAAATTTGAAATGCTGTTCTATGAGAGAAAGCCCTGAAAAAGTCTAAGACATAAAACATAATTGAGATCCCAAAATATCACAGCAAAAATGAGCCCAGCAGCAAGGTAAACTGTGGCCATAGAGCTGGGCCTCCAGACACTAACCTGGTCTGTGGTTTTGGAGTCAGGAGGATGATGGGAGATGAGATGGGCAGACCGAGATGTTGGTTGAGTTCTTCTTGGAGACCCCAAGGCTAGAGTTTAGACAGCCCTGACCCCAAAGTAAGGGAAGTCAAGGCAAAGCTAATGGCATTGATAGGATGGAGCTGACATTCCCAAACGAATTGCTTGCTTTAGTGGTTTGATACAACCAAGCCCAGCCTCTCCTCAGAGCCACCGGAGAGATGGCAGATGAGTCATAGTGCTCCCTCCAGTTTAAGTTACTCCTGTACCCACCTCTTTGGCAAACACAGGCTTAGAGTTTCCTGTTGTGGTGGCAGGGGCAGGTTGGGGGGAATGTCTCTTTTTTTAGGGATTCTCACTGATGAAGATGACAGAGACCCACATCTTCATCTTTTATTTCACGGGTCTTTTTAAAGGATGTACATGTTTAAAAATTCTGACTCACCTGAAAGTTGACGAATGTAGTTGGTTGATTTCAAATTATGTATTATTTTCTTTCTGGCAGTATCACCTCATCTTCTTTCCTTCATCTTTCAAACTGCAGCTATTTGACAAATGCTGTATAAGAAAAATGGTTCTGATAGTATCCGTGAGAAAGCTCTCCTAGAAAGCTATTTTCTGAAAAGTTGTAAGAAGTTATTCTTTAAGAATCTTAAAAAGGGCTTTGGTCAATGCCATAGTAAGACAAATGTCAAGAGCAAAGCATAGATCTTTAAAATAGATCATAAAAGTCAACCTGAAGGAAAAATGAATTTCTGACTGTGAAAATCAGTATAACCTAAAAATCCATTTATTTTGAGGAATCCTCAATAATTACCATGTAATTATGACTATAATGTCTTAAGACAAATGTCTGGGTTCCAATTCAGGCTCTGTAACTTACCGTTTGTATGACTTTGAGCAAGTCATACAACTTGATTTCTCTGCTCAGTTTTTTCCTCATCTGTAAAATGGGGATAATTGATGAAAGCTAAATGAGTTAACGTTTGTAAACAGCTCTGAGAAGTGCCTGGCCCATAATTCCTACTACTTAAGTGCTTGACAAAGAAATACATTAATAAATTAGAAGTTAATGCTAATTTTTTCTTGTTATCACTTGTCAGTAAAGCAGGCATCACAAGTAAAAATAGAATACATGAAATGGTTCGTGACAATAAACTGTAATATCCATCTATGTTTCTTCTTTCTAGAGTTATCCTTTCCTCCCCACCCACCTCCGGTGCCTCTGGCCTGAGGAATTCTTGCAAGCTAGGAGTCCATGGGAACAGAGATTACAGGAAGCCCGTGGCTCTTTCAGTCTTGTATGAACACTAAGCCCATTCAAGTGATAGGTGATGCTGAGCTTCCCAGAAGAGGTGGGGAGCAAGTGAAGACTGAGGGTATAAGAACAGAGGCGAGTCTTCATGAGGTTAGGGGCACGGCCATGTGATATGCAAGAGAAGGCAGCACCCATCTTTCTGTGCCACATGCGGTCTAGAAAAAAACACCTCTCAGATCTTTGACAAGGGAAATGTCAGCCTTGACTGTGAAAGATCAGAGGTTGGAGCAGCACTGAATTTGGTCCAGTACTTTAAAGAAAAAAAAAGAAGCTGCTGCTGAAAACCCAGCTTCTCAAAGATGGACATCATGGAAAGGAAAATAGTGCAATCTAATGTTGAAACTGTGAACTACCTTGCGCTAGTAACTCATGTGGTGTCCCACAGATATTCCCCTTGAAATCCCTAACATGCTCCTTTGAGCTCATGCCAGCAAGCTAGGGTGATTGGACACGTATTTCAGGAATCATGGACCTATCACATGGTAGGGATTCCCCCGATATTTATTGCATGAATGATTTGGAGCCCCCTCTCCCTGTCAGGGTACCATTAGACTCCAGGAAGCTTATGTGGAGAAAGGAAAACAAGGCAAGAGACTACCCCTTTGCTATTCAACACAGTAAACATAAGCTACACATGGCTATTTTGCACCAGAAATGAGGCCAGTCTGAATTCAGATGTGCTCTAGGTAAAGTCTCATAGACTCTGCAAAAAAAAAAAAGAAAAAAACCTTCAATAATTTTTATACTAATTACATATTGAAATGATAACATTTGGGATATAAATAAAATATGGTATTAAGATTAGTTTCACCTGTGTCCTTCTCCATTTTATAATGTGGCTACTAGATACTCATGTCTAGAAATTTAAAACTTATGTATGTGATGTCCATCTTTGAGAAGCTGAATTTTCAGCAGCTACTTTGTTTAAAAAAGAAAGCAGGTACTGGACCAAATTCAACGTGGAACAGGAAATGAGGTGGCAGTGTCCAACATGATTGCAAGGTTTGAGCAATTTGTAGTGCCTAATAAGCACACATGCCCCAGTGATAAGTAACAGTGGTTTCAAGTTATGTGTTTTATTTTTTTCAAACAGGTACCAGGTTGTGAGGACATGCATATTATTAAGTTGTTTGGACCTAAATACTTAAAAGGCAGAATTGAGTATTTCTTTTGGGTACCATGAAAAAAACACAGACACTGTTGAGTGCCAAGAATGTTTGGGAACTGCTGCATAAGGCATGTTTCTAGGCACTTAGGAGATATCAGGGAACACCACAGATACAGATCCTGGCTTTGTGGAACTTACATGATGGGAGCAGCTGGGGAGACAGTAAACTACAAGGGTTACAAGTAATGCCGGAGTTGGGATTTCCTCTTGGTCAGTGGATGGGGTGTGGTAATCAGAATGAGGCTGACTTATTTCTTACACAATAGGCTTTGTAGACCTTGGCTCATTACATATATACCTGTGCTGGACTACGGGTAGTTATTTTTATTTTTAATATTTTTATTGACAAATCTTTACACACATACAGTCCATATATAGTATACAATCAATGGCCCACAGTATCATCATGTAGTTGTGTATTCTTCAACATGATCATTTTCAGAACATTTGTATCACTCCAGAAAAAGAAATAAAAAAATTTATACATTCCATACCACTTACCCCTCCCTCTCATTGACCACTAGTATTTCCATTTACCCAATTTATTTTACCCTTTATCCGCTATTATTTACTTATTTTTAATCTACATTTTTTTTTTTTTTACTTATCTGGCCATACCCTGGATAAAAAGAGCATCACATACAAGGTTTTCACAATCACACAGTCTTATTGTGAAAGCTATATAACTTTACAATCATCTTTAAGAATCAAAGCTACCAGAACAAAGTTCAACAGCTTTGAGTACTTCCCTTTAACCACTCTAATACACCATAAACTAGAATGGGGATATCTATGTAATGCATAAGAATAATCTCCGGAATAACCTCTTGACTCTGAAATCTCTCAGCCACTGAAACTTTGTTTCATTTCTCTCTCCCCCCTTTTAGTCAAGAAGGCTTTCTCAATTATGGGTAGTTATATTAATGGGAGGTTTATTTTAAGGATGTTCATGGAAGTGAGGAAAACAAATGTCATCTTCCTGAGAACTCTGGAAAGCTACTCAGCTGGTCCTCAAAGCGAGAACAGGAGCCCTGCTATCACCATGCCCCATGGACACCGGTCATTGGTCAGGGACTAGAAGGTCATTCAGGACACTGCCCAGCTTTCTTGACCAGCATCAGGTGTGGGATGGTTTCTGCTAGGACTGTCTCTTTCTCTGTGTGTGTCTTTGGATTCTGTTCCCAATAACAACTGCTGTCTCCTACCTCGGCTTCCTAGTTTGTTTCCTTACAGCTTCTGCTTTCTTTCTTTTTGTGTTTCTTCACTTCCACCTCTATTATTACCCAACGCTCTCTAAATATCTCTACTTTAAATTTTTGAGTGAAAGGCTCTAATAGACCCATTTAGTAATTTGTTACTAGGTTCTTATTGGTGACCAGCTCATAAGCCACTGGTTAGCCTATGGAGTGAGAGTTCAGGGGCCTTCTCTGGCCCAGTCATCTGAGGCCACAGGTGTGACCAGTGTGTGAGGAACCAACTACGGATATTTTCTCAATAGGGCTATGGACAGAACATGGCAGGCATGCTAAGTCTTATACTCTCAGAACATACAGTAAATGTTTAACCTTTTTTGGTATTATTTTAGAAAAAAAGGATTGGTTAAAATTAGAAATACACTATCATTTGAATTCACTCCAAAAAATTTAAATGGCTAGGTGTAAATCTAACAATCATGTACGGGACTTACACGCCAAACACTATACAACACTGATGAAAAAACTAAAAAAAAGATCTAAATAATGAAGAGACATGCCATACTCATGGATTAGAAGACTCCAACATAGTAAAGATGTTAATTCTCTCCAAATTGATATACATCCTTCATGAAAGTTCTATTAAAAATCCCAGCAATGTTTTTTTATAGAGAAGACTATACTAAAATGCAAATGGAAAGGCAACAGAATTAGAGAATTAAAGCTAAAACAATTTTGAAAAAGAAGAATAAAATGGGATGAGTCAGTCTACCCAATTTCAAAACTTACTATATAGCTACAGAAATCAAGTGTGGTATTGGCAGAGAGATACAGAAATAGATAACTAAAACAGAAGGGGGACGCCACAAATAGGCCCAATTAATTTTTGTCAAAGGTACAAAAGCAATTTAATGGAGGAAAAATAACCTTTTCAATAAATGGTACTAGAATAACTGGATAGCCATAGACAAAAAAGAGAGAGAAAGAAAAAGAACCTCAACCTAAGCATCACATCTTACATAAAAATTAACTCAAAATATATCATAGATGTAAATATCAAATGTAAAACTATAAAACTTTTAAAGAAAAAGACATAGGAGTAAATCTTTAGAATCTGGGGCTCAAAAAAGAATTCTTAGATTTGACACCCAAAGTATGACCCATAAAACAAAAAACAGGTAAATTGGACCTCATCAAATTATAAACTTTTGCTCTGTGAAAGACCCAGATAAGGGGATAAAAAGACAAGCTACAAAGTGGTAGAAAATATTTGCAAACCACATTCTATTATCTAGACTATATAAAGAACACTCAAAGCTCAACAGTAAGAAAAATTAAACAATTCCGTTAGAAAATGGGCAAAAGATATGTAGAGACATTTCACCAAAGAGGATGGACAGATGGCAAATAAATATGTTAAAGATGTTCAATGTCACTGGCCATTATGGAAATACAAATTAAACCACAATGAGTATTGCTATATACCTATCAGAACAGCTAAATGAAAAAATGGTAGCAAAATCAAGTGTTGGTGATGATGCAGAGAAACTGGATCACGTATACATTGCTGGTAAAAATGTAAAATGGTTCAGCTACTCTGGAAAGTCAGTTTGGCCATTTCTCAAAACTAAAACTGTGTATGAATATTTATAACAGCTTTATTTGCAACAGTCCCAAACTGGAAACAACCTAGATGTCCTTTAATGGGGGCATGGTTAAACACACTCTGTTACATCCAAGCATGAATCACTACGACTCTGCAATAAAAAAAAAGGAACTCAACAACCTTGACGAATCTCCTGAGAATTATGCTGAGCGAACAAAGCCAATTCCAAAAGATTATATATTGTATGATTCCATTTCTATAACGTTCTTGAAGTGACAAAATTATAGAGATGGAAAACAGATTAATAGCTGCTGGGGATTATGAAGGAGGTGGGGGGAGAGAAGTGGATGTGGCTATAAAAGAACAACATGAGGGATCCTTGTGGTGACGGAAATGCTTTGTATCATGACTATATAAATATCATTATCCTGCTTATGATATTATTCTATAGTTTTATAAGATGTCACCAATCAGGGGAAATTGGAAAAAAGGTACATGGGATTTCTTTATATAATTTCTTACAACTGCATGTGAATCTACAATTTCCTTAAAATAAAACGCTTAAAAAAAGTATTCAAAGGAATATCTTAACTACTTCCAAGTAGAAGTCTAATGCAAAGTAATAGGTTAGAAGCCATGTTGCAACCCAGGGTCCCTCAGATGTAAGTTTACTATTGGACAGAACTACCTTTTTCATGTCTTGACAGACTGAAAGCATTAATGTCCCTAGAAACTAAATTTTCTCCCTTTACTGCCTGAAAATGTAGAGCTGTGTTCCAGTAGCCATGTTTCTTGATGATGATTGAACAATGATATAGCTTTCACAATGAGACCCTGTGAATGTGAAAACCTTGTGTCTGATGCTCCTTTTATCTACTATATCAACAGAAGAATAGAACATATGGAATAAAAATAACTAATAGGGGGAACAAATGTTAAAATAAATTTAGTTTGAAATGCTAGTGGTAAATGAAAGTGACGGGTAAGGGGTATGGTATATATAATCTTTTTTTTTCTCTGTTATCGTTTTATTTTTTTCCAAATCGATGCAAATGTTCTAAGAAATGATGAATATGCAACTATGTGATGATATTAAGAATTACTGATTGTATATGTAGAATGGAATGATATCTTAATGTTTTGTTTATTGTTAATTTTTTTTAATTAATAAAAAAATTGAAAAAAAATTTACTCCCTTTATCATGGGCAAAATTAAATCCAATATATATAAAGAAATCTGGAGAAAGTTGCATAAATCTAGATCTTTTTACAGTCCTACCAATAGATATTAACAGAATATTGCAGGTATGTGAAACACAAGTGCATAGAAAGAGCACAATTTGGAATAAGTAACAGATATTAGCTGTGTGTTTCAGTCTCATTTCCCCAGTTCTCCTTCTGGTCAGTACCTGAGGGAAGACTGACCAACAACCTGTTGAGTATCTTCTCTGGGCTAGGGGCTGTACATTAACATAATCCAGTTTAATCTTTAGTGCTCTGCTGAGAAGTGGGTAATCCTGTCCACAGAGGTGATACCAGGTTCTCTGAATGGTAGACATTTGCCTGAAGGTTGACCTGAGGTTCAAACCCAAGGCAGGCAGTTTAGGCTCCATAAGAAAAGCGGCAGCCCAGGGAGGCAAACCCAGATCTATCTGGCTCTAAAATCCTGGCTTCTCTCTGCTACCCTCTTGGTGTACAAGGTAATTGGTGAGGAGCTTGCACACAGGCCCCAGCGCCTCATCTGGATCCTCCGTTGCCCCTGGGACAGGGCATCTTTCTCTCCCCTCTAGGGCCAGGACTATGACAGAGTGTGGAGGGGACTCAGAGGCCACGTGTCATTTGCACCCCTCAGGTGCGCCTATTTTTTCCCCCTTACTTGTCCATTTTAGCCAGATGTTCTCTTCCTAGAAGAGGAGATGAAAGTGCGTTGAGTTCACCCAGGACAAGCCTTCTTCCCAGCCAGTCCTCTCCACATCTTCCCTCACCGCAAGTTCGGGGCGCACCTCCAGCCCCGCGTCCACGCGAGTCCTGCCCCGGCCCAGGCAGAGGCGAGTTCGTCCTGCAGCTGCTGATCTCCGAGAGACTTTGCTGCTGTTGTTTGCTAGGCATTTGTTGTGGTTCACTTTCGAGCAGTGCATTTACAGGTACGAGGACTGAAGACTAGAGAGAGAGGAAAGGAGGAAAAGGGGGGAGGAAGAGGCTGATGAATGCCGACAGTTGTCACAGCTGGAGAGACGGACTTCAAGGTCGTGTTGAGGCTGACAGTCACCCCGTCTGTGGACTTCTGGTCCATCAACAATGGTATGCATTTTATTTGGGGGATCCTTAGTTGATTCTTTCTTATACACCAGTGTTGTTGTTTTGTAGCCTCCTGTTATCATTTCATGGACAGTATTCCCTACTTTAGTTCTCTGAGTGCTGGAAATCTGCTTTGGCCGCACATTGGACTCGCCTCGGAGCTTTAAAATTGCTTCCGCTCGGGCCCCACCCTAGAAAATTCCCACTTCATCGCGGAGCCGTCGGAAGTCGGGCTCAAAAGCTCGCAGGGGATTCCAGTGAGGCGCCCAGATGGAGAACCGTCTTCTCAAAGGATCTAAAATCTCTTCGTTTTAAAGTCCTCATTGTTCTGATGACGGTTTTGGGCGGCGCAATTTCCTTCTTTTGTTGAGCTTTTTATCTTTTATGATGACGTCGGCCTTTCTCCGAGGCTGCCCCAGCGCCTGCTTCCTGTGCTGAGCGGTTTGGGTTCCCCGGAGGAGACGCGGTGGGCTGCCCGGCTCGCCTCGCCCTGCCCAGCTCCGCACTGCCTGAAGCGACGCTGCCCTGCCTTTGCCGACCGGGCCCTTCTTTTCAGGAGTGGCTATATCGTCTTATCTCTTTCTTCCCTTTCGTTGTGTGTCTTTTCACAACAAAATCTCCTCTCGGTGTCTTATCAAAGAGGTGGTGTTTTAGAATGAGTTTAGTACTCATTCTTGAATCCTCACGATTTTACTTTCTAACTTTATATACGTCTGTGTTATTTAAATTACTTTATCACAAATGCACTACTTGTATAATAATCTTCCAAGATGTTTTTGTGAAAATGAATTATATTCATAAAGTCTATGAGCTAATCTGAGAAAATGTTTATGATTTAATGCTAAGGAAAAAGGTAAATGGAAATCGCCACAAAGAAGTTTTTGTTTTCTTTTACACTGTGCTTGAACCTAAGAAGCTGTAGCAGCTGTAGTCATCTTGCTTGGTTGCAGGGCCTGAAAATCAAGCCAACACATTGAGGGGAGTAATTAATTTGAACCCCAAATCTGGCCATGGTGAAGCCTGATCTGCCCTTAGATTTTTTTTTCTTACTTTTTATTTGAAATACTTTCAAACAAATCCCATACAGAGAGCTTCAGCATACCTCTATCCACACACCGTCAACCTCAGATACCAAAATCCACCAATTTTAACACATTTCCCCTATCATTCTACCTATCCATCAGTTCATCTTTCTGTTCATCCATCCATCGATCCATTTTCTGAATGTTTAAGTGTAGATTGTACACATCATGCTCCTTGAGGATTTAATATCGCTATGGGCGTTTCCTAAGAACAAGGATATTCACTTATGTTACCATCTTAAGTGCGCTATTAAGTTCAAGAAATTTAATATTGATATAAATTTGCAGCCTATATTCCAAATTTTTATGTGTCGCAATAACTACCCTTTGAGCCTGTCCTCCTCCCTTGCTAGATCCCATCCAGGGTCATGTATTGCCTTTAATTGTCATTGTCTCTTTATTTGCTTGCTCTTCATTTTTTTTTTAATTGAGGGAATATATATGCAACATAGATTTTCCTAGCTCAGTCACTCCCAATATACCATTCAAAGAAATTAATCGCATTCACAATATTGCAGTACCCATATCACCTACTAGTATGAAAACTTTCCCATCTCCCCATTCTCCCTGGCCCTGGCAACCTGTACTCTAATTTCTATCTCCGTGAGCTTACTATTTTCTGATGTTTTCTTTATAGTTACAATGTGGGCATAAATTTAACATCCTAATTCTATAGCGGTCTCATCTGCTTTGATGCTGACAATATGATAATATATACGAACTATGTCCCTACTCTGTCCCCACCTTTATATAGTTCCTGTCACAAACTATATGTTTATACAGTAAGTCAAAAACTACTGATTTCTTGTTACATTTTATACATTTGCCTATTAGATCCTGTGGGAAGTAAAAGTAGAATTACAAACCAAAAAATATAATAGTATTGGCATTTATACTTACCCATGTCATTACCCTCATTAGAGATCTTTATTTCTTCGTGTGGCTTTGATATATTGTCTATTGACCTTTCCTTATAACCAGCAGGCTGTCTTTAATATACCCTGTAAGGCCAGTTTAATGGTGACAAAAATGCTTCAGCTTTTGTTTTTCTAGGAATGTCTTAGTCTCACCCTCATTTTTGTTTCTCTCTCTCTTTTTTTTTTTTAAACTTGTTTTATTGTGTAATGTAACACCTATACAAAGCAACGAAAGAAAAAAGCAGTAGTTTTCAAAGCACTCTTCAACAAGTAGCTACAGGACAGATCCCAGAGTTTGCATGGGCTACCATACCATCATCCCAGATTTTTCCTTCTAGTTGCTCCAGAACATTAGAAGCTAGAAGGAACTTTTTTTTAATCATGTAATTGACTTTTTCTTTCTTTTTTGTGAAAAATAATTATATACAAAAAAGCAATAAATTTCAGAGCACAGCACAATAATTAGTTGTAGAACAGATTTCAGAGTTTAGTATAGGTTACAATTCCACAATTTTAGATTTTTTTTTTTTGTGGGGTGGGGTGGGTGCATGTTCCCGCAATTGAACCCAGGTCTCTGGCATGGAAGGCGAGCATTCTACCACTGAACCACCCCTGCACTCTAATTTTAGATTTTTATTTCTAACTGCTC
The DNA here is from genome assembly GCF_023851605.1 of Tamandua tetradactyla. Lineage (NCBI taxonomy): Eukaryota > Metazoa > Chordata > Mammalia > Pilosa > Myrmecophagidae > Tamandua > Tamandua tetradactyla. The sequence continues at coordinate 138,647,138 of NC_135332.1, forward strand.
TAAGATACTGGAAACTAAAAGAAATATCAGTATAATGATTCAGCAATCATACTCGTTTTTTAAACCCTACCTTCTCTGTATAACTCCACCATCACCTTTGATCTTTCTCCCACTCTTTAGAGGTATTTGGGCTATGCCCATTCTGACTTTTTCATGTTGGAAGGGGCTGTCAGTAATATGGGGTAGGGAGATGGATCTAGTTGATGTTCTAGAGAAACTGGGCCCTCTAAGTTTCAGAACTTATCTTGTGCAGGGACCCATCTGGAGGTTATAAGTTTCTGAAAGTTACCTCAGTGCATGGAACCTTTGTAGAGTCTTATATATTGCTGTAGGTGTTCTTTAGGATTGGCTGGAATGGTTTTGGTTGGGGGGTAGCAAATTATGGTAGGTTGTTTCTCTCTTTTCTAAAAAAATATTTTTGTTGAGAAATCTTCACACACACGCAGTCCATACATGGTGTACAATCAATGGCCTACCGTATCACCACATAGTTGTATATTCATCACCACGATCATTTCCAAAACACCCGCATCATTCCAGAAAAAGAAATAAAAAGAAAAAAGGAAAAACATACATCCCACACTCCCCACACCCCCACCAACTACCAGTACCTCAATCCACCCAATTTATTTTACCCCCCATTTCCCTATTACTCATCTATACACCATCCATAATTTTTACTCACCTATCCATATCCTGGATAAAAGGAGTATCAGACACAAGGTTTTCACAATCTCACAAAAGCTATATTGTCACACAGTCATCTTCACGAATCAAGGCTATTAGAACACAGCTCAACAGCTTCAGGTGCCTTCCTCCAGCCACCCTAATACACCATAAACTAAAAAGGGATATCTATATAATGCATAAGAATAACCTCCAGGATAACCTTTCAACTCCTTTTGAAATCTCTCAGCCACTGAAACTTTGCTTTGTCTCGTTTCTCTCTTCTCCCTTCTGGTCAAGAAGGCCCTCTTGTTCCAGTAGCCATGTTTCTTGATGATGATTGTAAAATGATATAGCTTCCACGATGTGACTGTGTGATTGTGAAAACCTTGTGTCTGATGTTCCTTTTATCTACCTTGTCAACAGATGAGTAGAATATATGGAATAAAAATAAATAATAGGGGGAACAAATGTTAAAATAAATTTAGTTTGAAATGCTAGTGATCAATGAAAGCGAGGGGTAAAGGGTATGGTATGTAAAAATTTTTTTTTTCCATTTTTATTTTATTTTTCTGTTGTCTTTTTATGTCTTATTCTGAATTGATGCAAATGTGTGGGACATGATCATGATGATGAATATGCAACTATGTGATGATATTGTGAATTGCTGAGTGTATGTGTTGGGAATGTTTGTGCTTCTTGTAATTTTTTTCTAATTAATAAAAAATTTTAAAAAATTAATAAATTAAAATAAATTTTTAAAAAAAAGAAGGCCCTCTCAATCCCATGATGTGGTCACCCTCATTTTTTTAAAATAATTTTTTAAAATATTATTTTATTTATTAAACATATCAACATACAAACAGACATTCTTACCATATGATCATTCCATTCTACATATATAATCAGTAATTCATAATATCATCAGATAGTTGTATATTCATCATCATGATAATTTCTTAGAACATTTGCATCAATTCAGAAAAAGAAATAAAAAGAAAACAAAAAAATTCATACATACCATACTCTTACCTCTCCCTTTCATTGATCACTAGCATTTCAATCTACTAAATTTATTTTAACATTTGTTCCCCCTTTTATTTATTTATTTTTAATCCGTATGTTTTACTCGTCTGTCGGTGAAGTAGATAAAAGGAGCATCAGACACAAGGTTTTCACAATCACACAGTCACATTGCGAAAGCTATATCATTATACAATCATCTTCAAGAAATGTGGCTACTGGAACACAGCTCTACATTTTCAGGCACTTCCCTCCAGCCTCTCCATTATACCTTAGCTAAAAAAGTGATATCTATTTAATGCGTAAGAATAACCTCCAGGATAACCTCTTGACTATGTTTGGAATCTCTCAGCCATTGACACTTTATTTTATCTCATTTCTCTCTTCCCCTTTTTAGTCAAGACGGTTTTCTCAATCCCTTGAATCTGAGTCCCAGTTCATTCTAGGATTTCTGCACCACGTTGCCAGGAAGGTCCACACCCCTGTGTGTCATGTCCCATGTAGAGAGGGGGAGGGCAGTGAGTTCATTTGTCGTGTTGGCTGAGAGAGAGAGGCCACATCTGAGCAACAAAAGAGGTTCTCTTGGGGGTGACTCTTAGGTCTAATTTTAAGTAGACTTAACCTATCCTTTGCAGGGTTAAATTTCATATGAACAATCTGCAAGATTGGGGGCTCAGCCTATTGCTTTGGTTGTACCCACTACTTGTGAGATATTAAGAATTCTTCACTTGGGGAATTTGAATTTTCCCCCCTTTTCACCATTCCCTCAAGTTGTCGCCCTCATTTTTGAAAGAAAGTTTTGCCAGATATAGAATTCTTAGTGGTTTTTTTTTTTTTTTTTTTGCTTTCAGCACTTTAAATGTATAATGGGTATAGATTTTCAGTTTGAGGAGATAGGAAAGTTTCATTTATGGATGGTGGTTGAAGTACTAAAACATTGTAAATATGAGTAATCCTACTGAATTGTATGCTTGGAAATGGTTGAGATGGGAAAGTTTATGTTGTATATATGTTCAAACAATTTTTAAAAAAGAGTGCAAAATTGCAGAGACAATGACAATTGAATGCAGTAGATGATCAATCAAGGTATGAGAAAAGGCTCAAAGGATGTTAATAGAACTTTGAAGAATTGGAATATAGACTGTAAGATTATATCAGTGTTAATTTTCTTGACCTGGATAACTGTTTATGGGGGTTACCTAAGTGAATGTTGTTCTTAGGAAATATACATGGCAGTATTAAGTGCTCAAGGAGTATGATGTGTATGTACAACGTACACTCAAATGTTCAGTAAATGTATTGATAAATAGATAAAACAACAGATGGGTAGATAGATAGAATGATACAGCAAATATGGCAAATTGTTAAAACTGGTGGATTTGAGTGTTTTTTGTTTTTTTGGACTGCTCAAGCAAATACCTTGAAATGGGTCAGATTAAACAATGGGAATTTATTTGCTCACAGTTTTGAGGTTAGGAAAAAGTCCAAATCAAAGCAATGCTTTCTCCCCAAAGACTGTGACATTCTGGGGCTGCCTGCTGGTGGTCCTTGGTTCCTAGCTTGTAACATGGCAAGGCACATGGCAGCGACTCCTGGTCTTGCTCATCCCTTCTGAGTTCCATTGATGTTCAGCTGATGGCTCCTCTCTCTGTGGCTTCCTCATACTGTCTGAATTTCATTCCACTTAGAAAAGACTGCAGTAATAGGTTTAAGACCTGTTCTGATTGGGCTGGGCTGCACCTTAACTGAAGTAACCTCAAAAAAGGTCCTTCCTATGTGGGTTTACAAGAATGGTTTAGATTTAAAAGCATGTTTTTCTGGGGTGCATACAGCTTCACATCGCCACACCGAGTCACTGGGAGGCAAAGGGTATGTTGGAGTTTGCTGTATGAGATTTGTAGTTTTTTATAACTGTCTTGTAAGTTTGAAAGTATTACAAAATAAAAGTTTTTTTTTTAAAAAACATTAATTATACACTTTAAATGGGTGAATTATATGGTATGTGAGTTATATTTCAGGAAAACTGTTATAAAAGAGGAAGGAAAGAAAAAAAGAATATAGTAATTTCTACCCTGTGCCAACATGTTTAAATGAATTGTTTTACAAATAAGAAAACTTTTTCAAATTATACAATAATCATATTTTGACTTCCCTAATTCCTTAAATTAAGCTGGTATACTCAAGGTTTCCCAGTGATCCTTGGTGTTTATATAGACCAGAGGTGCAAACCTCCTTAAAGTTCTGTAAATGAAAGTCAGATGAGAGGAAGCAGTTTAAGGATCATGAATATGGTGAAGAGAGGAAACAATAGCTGGACTGTAAGCTCCTTGAGGTCAGGGATTGTTGCTCTCTTGTTGTCTACTTATAGAGAACCAGCCCAGTGCCTAGTACAATGTCTGATTCAATAATACAGAGGTAAGAGTATGGTATGTATGAATTTTTTTCTGTGAATGAATGAACATATTATTAATGAATGAATGAATGATGAATGGTCACACAAATGAACTGAGAGTCACTGAATGGACATGATAAGACATCTTCATCTAGCCAACAAACCTTTTAATCAGTCAGCACAATCATGTTCTTGCTTTGATGTTGACAGTGACTGGGTGATTTGGGTGTTACACTTATTCCATTACCATGATATGTTAATTCTCCTTCATGCGTTGCAGATTACAATGGTTCCTCTCAAGGCTGAAAAGGGAAAATTTATTTTATAAAGACAATATCAATGTCATAGCCAAGATTTGCTTCCTTTGATTAATTCTGATGAGCCAAGAAGAGGGTTGGCCTCTAGAACAAAGGGTTCATGAGGGTTGATCTAGTCATTCACCAAGGGCAAGCAGAGAGGTCTGCTTTGCAACAGGACACGGGCAAAGCATTCACGAAGTAGTGTAGAATTAGGGCAACAATTTTGAGTGCCCCTGAAATGTCACTGGGATGGAACAGGAGTCAGAAGCCTGGGGGAAGCAACTAAACTCTGTTTCTTCTTATTTACCAGTTGGGAAAGGACTCATGGATATGGACCCCAGTTGCTATCATGGCAAACCAATGCCAGTTACAGCTGAAATCATGGAGGAGCACATTTCAGAGAGAACTCTCCATGTCTACTTCCTATGATGGGTTCTCGAGATTCCCCTTTCTCATTTCACCAAACCTTTTTTTTTTTTCTTAGTCTTTGCTACCCAAAGATTAAAAAAATTGGGACCCCCTGTGAAGGATCACTTGGGCTCATACATAAGTAACAGTCGTGAATATGTGGTTGAAGAACTTTACTTTAGCAAATGGACTGCTCAGAAAAGAACTACTTAGTTCAAGGCCAGGAAATTTCCATTTGGAAAATAAATCAGGGTTAAGAGACATTTCCTCATGACAGGAAATAAGGTCACAATTGGTTCAAAAAATATCTAGTACACAGTGTAAACCTGAACCAGTGTAACTTAACTGGGTGCCAATGCCTTCTCTCGAGTGAATTAAGTATAGATTTTTCCTTCTGTGTTCGGACAGTAAGTCCTTCCTATACAGAAGACTTCACAGCAGCAGCAGCAGAAGTCTTATCTAGGAAGAGACTTTTCTTCACCTTTTATTTCCCTTCCCATACCCTTAGTCACCTTCTTTGACAATATGTCCTGGAACTAAGCGACAATAACGGTAAACTTCAAAAGCCTCAACAAAAAATAACTTGCCTAAGGGAGCTATATGTGCCACATAAAATAAATCATCTTTTTATCCCCTTTTCCACTTGTTTGTTCCAAAGCCAGGAAGCCAACAAAGGAACAAATATACAAACAAAAAATACCGATAAAACCAGCCTGTTTAATTTTTAAAAGTCTGCCATTCTCTAGTCCCTTGTATTTATATGCAAACTTTAAAATAGGTTTGGCCATGAATTTTTATTATTCTGCCTTTGATGCCATTTATTTTTAGATTATAAATCTGAAGACCAGGGACCCAAATTTGCTCAGGAGGCTCTTTGGGTGGTGTTGGAGCATAGATTTTGGAGTCAGGCATAACTAGGCATGATGTTTACCAGCTGTGAGATCTTGTGCAAATGACTTAGTCTTTCTAATGTTTGTCTGTAAAATGGAGATAATAACTCTTTCCTCGGAGTTGCTGTAAGAAGATGAGATTATATATAAACAAGAAAATAATCTAGAATAATCCACTCTTGTCCCTATTCACAGCCTTCTCTCTATATAGCCAATTTTGTTTATTTATTATCCCCTGGATTTTCTTTATGCAAATTTAAAAATAGATTTTCTTCTCTTTCCTGCTTGTTTATATAAAAGGATCATACAAATGTTCTGTACTTTGTTTGTTTCGCTTAATCTATTTTAGAAATCTTTCCATCTCAGTAACAGGAGATCTTCCTCATTCTTTTTTTACAACATGAGATTCCATTGTGTAGCCATAGCACAGTTTATTTAACCAGTCCCTTATTAGAAGACACTTGGATTGTTTCCAGATTTTCCTATGACAAATAAAGCTGCTGTGAATATTTTTGCACATAGTGTCATTTTGCATATGTGTGAGGGTATTTAAAGATTTATTCATTTACAATTTTTAAAACAACTTTACTGAGGTATAATTTACTGAATTTGTCATTTTTATTGTTTTTGCCAAATTGTCCTCCAATGGGGTGTGACACTTTACACTCCTCCAGCAATGTATGAGAGTGTGCACTAAACTCTTGAAAGTGATTATTTCCAGAAGGCAAGGGTGGAGGGCCCAGAGAGGACTTATTTTTAAAATACTGCACATTAAAAATATGAACATGTTCTTATGGTAGAATATTTCGAGCAACAGAAATAAATGATTAGAATTTAAAATTCCCCTTGGCTAGCAATGTGTTAATCCCTGCAATGGATACTAGCCCCTTCCACATTGTGAACTGTGTGGTAGTGTGTTAGTTAACAATTGTCAAATCCAATGGCCATTGCTCAGTCCTCGTCCTCCTTGAGTTCTTCAAAGATCTCTTCCCGAGATTTTCTCTTCCTTTGACCTCCAGGACACAAACATCTTTCTGGTTCTCTCGTATTCCTCTGATCCTTCACCATCTTCTCTTGCCTTGAAAAACAGAACAAATAATAGGCATTACTTATTGAATGCTGATGAAGAACAAAAACAACAGAACCCCAAACCTCAAGCTTAAGATCTTGGATTGTGGCAGAATGTTTGCAAAGGTGGCTTCAGTAATTCCTCCTTCTCTATAAGCATGTCCCTTCATTATGACTTAGTTGTTTTTCCCATCAAGGGGAGGAATCTTTCTTCACTTCCTATATCTGGTTTGTGATTTGATTTAACTCATAGAATGAACCAAAAACGATGTACAAATTCTAAGACTCAGACTGAAGAGAATTGCAACTTCTACTTTTACTCTCTGGGATGCTACCCTGGAACCACAAGTCTGCCCTGTTCTCGCCTACTGGAGGATAAGGGGCCACATGGAGGAGAACTGAGATATCCCAGGCATGAGCAGTAAGCTCCAGTCACTGAAGTGAGGGCATCTTGGGGAATCCAGTTGTTCCCGCTATCACCTGGCTGCAGTTGCATCAGTGAAGCCTAAGCAAGGTCAGCCAAAGAAGTGTCTGGTCAATCCACAGAATAATGAGAAGTAAATACTTGTGGTGTTAAGCCACTAAATTTTGGGGTGGTTTGTTATATAGCAATGGTTAATTGACACTAGGGGAGATGTAAAAATTAAATAAAGAAATACAAATGTAATAAGTCTCATAAAAGGAAAAATACAGGTTGCCATGAGGCAAATTGTCAGATACAACGTGGTATGGGAGAAGGGAGTCAGAGAAGGCTTCTGGGGAAATGAAGTTCGAGACATACATGATGAAGAGAAGTAGTGAGACAAAGTTGGGAGCATGGAAGGTGGGAGGAAGATGTGGTAGATTAGATTCTATTCAGCAAATATTCACTATCTCCCCCTACCCTGACCTCCACAGGAGTATGTTTCGCTGCCCCATTGATGTTGGGGTGGGCCATGTGATTCGCTTTAACCAGTGGCGTGTGGGTTGGAGTGACACTGCACAGTTCTGGTCCTGTGCCTTGAGAGGCAGTGTGTGATTCTGCTTGCCCCTCTGGGGGCTTCCAACTTTTGCCATGAGAAGACTTTCTCCAAGTAGCCTATTGGTCCCAGAAGAATGGGAAATAACATGGAACAGACCCGAACCAAACCCACAGCCCAGCTTACATCCAACAAATTCCAGCTGACCTGCAGATGTGTGAGCAACAGATAAATATCTGGTTGTTTTTTATGCAGCAAGAGCTGACTAACAGGATCACTGGCATTCCAGAGGGATCAGCAAGTGCAGTGGCCCCAAGGCAAGAATACATGGTTTATTTGAGAAACCAGAACTGACCAGTATGGCAGGAACTTAATGAGAACTGGGGAGAAGGGCTCACGGGAGAAGGTAAACAGAAGCATATCATTCAGGCTCTTTCAGGCCTGAATTATGACTTTATCCTAAAGAACTCTGGACTTTATTCTAAAAGCATTGGGAAGCCATTTCAGGGCTGCCAATATAAGGCAGCAACCTGATCAGCATACCTTGCCTTCAAGAACTCATCCAACATTCCAGTTGCAGCTATCATCTACCTCGACTCTCACATCTGGATCTCCAGCTCTGGCTTCTCTCCAGTGTTCCAGTCTAGCCAACCAGCTGTCTTTGAGTTGTATTTTACTAGATGGCAAAAATCCATCACCTTCAATTCAACGGACTCTGTGGATTTAATAAAACACAGCCCCAAGCCTCTGACAGACAAACAACAGCTATAGAGAATACAGTGAAATGAATACTTACCTCTTTTCCTGGAAATGTCCTCTCTCCTTCAGCCTCTCCTAGTCCCACAATATGATTTCCTGGTAATTCTTTCTTCTGGAACCAGGTCAAGAATTACATGCCTATTATAAGAAAGTCTCCTTGGTACTCTCAGGATTAACCGTGCACTGTATAACTTATATGTGAGTCTGTTAATGCTATCATGTTCTAACTATATTTCCATGTATTTAGCTAATATGTATTAAAATAGGGAATTCTTCATTTCTCATTGTAAACTCGAGATAATCATTATTGCTTCTTATCTAGAAAATCAGAGAATTGGATAGACTCTGGGAAGCACTCTAACTGAACTTTCTCACCAGTGTGTGACAGTCTCAAGAAATTATGGGGCTGGAGCCTGTGCACCTGTGGATGCTGGGGTGCCAAGTCCACTGTGTAGTGTTGCCCACATTGCAGAGGAAATAGAAAGGGTTATGCCATTGACTTTACATTAAGTCAAGGAAAGAACTTTCCAAATTCATGAATTAGAAAGGGCTCATCTCAGAGCCTCCCTGTTTGGAGTTGATCCTCCGTTTTGGGGAGAAGACCGCAGCAGATGCAGCAGAAAGGAGCAAGTTACCCTGTACTTTCGCACACAGCAGGCTTATGCAGCCACAGGGCAGGCACTGGCTTGGGGCCAAGCTCACCCCCACCAGGATTTCAGCAGGCATTTAAGGAAAAAAAAAGAAAGAGACAAAGGGAGAGAGAGAGAAAACACAACAGACAGCCTTTGGTGTATAATGTAAAGGGAAAATTATCTTTTCTTCCACTGGCTGTTATGTTTGCAACATCACAATGATATTCCCAAACTAGGCACTATTATATTTTTGACTCAGAATCATTTCAGTGACTTTCACCGAGAGGTTTTGCTGGATTTTAGAAGGCTTGCAGATCTCCGCAGCCATTCTTGTTACAACATGTACAGTAGATGGCTCTCAATTAGTTGTCTTATTAAAAGGATTCACAGAGATACCTATTATTAGTGTATATTATTTTTCTCAATGTTTCAAACACTCTGGCATTTATTTTACTGTTGCCATAGAAACCCAGACCTGTAATAAGCAGCTCTTTTAATTTTGGCAATTACGTTTATATAAAAGGGTATTTTAATGAGGTAAAGAATTTGGAGAGCACAGTCAGAGGTCTGGCTGAAGAAGAGCCTTATTCTCCTAAAAGTTACAAAATGAGCTTAAATTGTCCTTTGTTACAGTGCCTTCTTTGACAACTGCTGAGTGTTCATTGGTCAGGCCTCAGTAAGGACCTGCGGTTTTCTATAAAGATTGGAGATTTGCATATTTCTCAGAAGCTGACATTCTGTCAGCTTTTCCCAGTTCTCCCTCTAACACCTGGGCTGCTCTCCTGGTTAGAAGGAGGTGCAATTTATCCTTCTTGCTAAGAATCAGCAAAGCTCTAGGGCTGCCTTTAAGCTTCACAGATGATAGATGCTCTGTTTTATTAGTCCAGGAAAAACAAAATGCCCTTCTATATTAGGGAATACTTAGAAGCAAAAAAAAAAATTTTGTTTTTCTTATATTCATTGCCTAAAAAAATATTTTGAAAGAATATTTATTAATTTAATTAATTTTATTGGTATGTAACCCATGCACATAGAACAAAAATCAAGAGGTACAAGAAGCGTATAGAGAAAGTTAAATCTCCTTTCCATCCCTGTCCCACTTTGGTAAGCATTGTTCTTAGTTACCTTTGTGTTCTTCTGAAGATATCATCTGCAACCAGATATGCACACACATACACTCATACATACATACATGCATAATGGAGACATATTATGCCTGCTGTACTGTACCTTGCCTTTTTATACTTAATGCTGAAACTTGGATATAATTTAATTTCATTACATAAAGAGCTGCCCCATTTTAATTTAATTTTTTTACCTTAAAAAAACTTTTAAAATGGTTTAATATAAAAAGAGTTTAATATATATATACAAAGCTAAGAAAGAAAAAAAAGCAATACTTTTCAAAGCACACTTCAACAAGTAGTTACAGAATAGATCCCAGAGTTTGTCATGGGCTACCATTTCATCATCTCAGATGTTTCCTTCTAGCTACTCCTAAACACTGGAAGCTAGAAGAAATATTAATATTTTGATTCAGCAGCCACACTCTTTTGTTAAATCCCATTTTCTCTGTATACCTCTGCCTTCTCCTTTACTCCTTCTCCCAATCTATAGGGATCTTTGGGCAATGCCTGTTTCGCCTTTTTCATGTTGAGAAGGGATGTCTGCACTAAAGGACAGGGGGATGCAATTAGTTGATAATCCTGGAGAGGCTGATCCCTGAGGGTTTCAGGATTTATCTGACCTAGGAACCCTCTGAGAATTACATGTTCCAGGAAGGCAAATCTAATGCATGAAACCTTTATAGAGTCCCAGTTTGAGCCCTAAGTTTCTTAAGAGTCAACATGAGTGATGTTAATTGGGATTTAGAAATCATGGCAATTAGAACTATCTAACTGAATATTTCATAAGAGCAGCCTCCAGGATAGCCTCTTGACTCCATTTGACCTCTTTTGGCCATTGTATACCTTATTTTATTACACTTCTTTCCCCTCCTTTGGTTAGGATGGTGTTGTCCATTCTACAGTGCCAGGGCCAGACTCATTGCCCCATCCTTTTTTTTAATTATTATTAATTAAAAAAAGTTAACAACAAACAAACAAAACATTAAGATATCATTCCACTCGCCCCATCCTTTTTTAATGGGTTTTCCATGCAATTGCAGTTATCATGTATGGGGTGCTACAGGCATTGTGTGGGGGCCACTCAAGAACCCACATTCTTGTAGAAGAGGTGCTGGCAAAAAGAGGTGTTTTAACCCGGGGTAAAAGCGCCGGGGTTAAGTTGGGTGTAAGATGAGGAGGAGGCACATGGGAGGAGTCTGTCTTTACTCTGATGTCTCACACAAGGGCTCAGAGGCCAGATACTAGGGCAGCATCTTGAAGGGTAAGCCTGGGGCTTCAGGTAGACAAGGAGGGCAAGTTTATTCCAGGTAGAAGGAACAATACATGCCAAGCCCTCTAGAATATAGAACAGCATAGTGTTCTGGGGAACTGAAAGTGGTTTGTTATGATTAGAGAGCAGGGTGTGTATGTTTAAATTAGATCGGTGGCTTTTAAACTTTTTGACCACAAGCCACAGTTAAAAAATATGTTTTAAATTGCTAAACAATGTTTGTGTACCTGTGTGTGTGTGTGTGTGTGTGTGTGTGTGTATAAGATGGAGACAAAATTTCATGAAATCGTACCCTTATTAAATGGACTTTAGTATTTTTTGTCTATTAACTTCCATTATATTTCATGCTTACCACATTGATTTCACAAACCACTATCTGCATGGTAGAAGATTCTGGACTATACAGTATTTAAAGACTGATATTCTATCACCTAGTTCAGTATTTCCCTGATTTATATGATAATGAACAGTTTTTAAATTCAAATAGATTGACAGGAGTCAAGAAACTCACTTGTAAATCCATTAAAAAATATTTACATAGCACCTATAATTCTTAGACATGGTGTTTTACATTAGGGATATAGTGGCAAAGGAGAAAATCATGGGCCCTACTCTCATGGAACCCAAAATTGGTCTCACAGATTAATTATTTGGAACAATAATCTAAAAAAATATATATTTTAATATAAAAATAAAGCATAATTACTGCCAAAAGTTTTAACCATGTAAAGGAGTATAATGTAGTAAGAAAAAAGAGACCTCCCCTACCTTTGTGTGTGAAGATGTTTCTGTATTTATTTACTTAGGAGAAAAGGAATGAATTTTCAGTTGGTTGAATTTTTCACCCCTAGGGGAATATTTTGGGGGAGGATAATTTAGTTTCCCAGAGCTTGCTCACCCCTACTTTAAGAAAGCTGGTCTATCAAGTTTTTGGTCCAGAAAAGTTGAGTGCCAGACCTTGATAATGCCACTTACACTGTGACATCCAACTCAGAGGCCAGCAGGCTGGCCTTTCCATATCTTCCCAGGAAAGCTTCAGGTGACCGAGAACATGAACAGTGGTGTGCTACTGAAATGACATAAGCTTTCTGGGGCATAGTTGCCCCAATGATTTTTGCATGACCCTCAAACTGTCCAGAGATTAGACTAAGATTCCTAGATTCTTGCATAAACCTCTGCTTCACTGACTGTACAGGGCTGGCCCCTTGATGCTCTGAAGGAAACCAAAGAGGAAAGACTGTGAGGAAGTTGGATGTGCTCCCACACGGAGGGAGAAGATTTGGTTTGAGTCGTTCATCGTTCATTCGGCAGATATCCTCAGAGCACCTGCAGGCTGCAAGGATCTGTGGAGGGGCAGGGCGGACAGGGCTCAGAGTCTAACATAGTTTTGCCTCCCTGTTTAACACAGAGCCCCAACCCTTGGAAAAGGGTGACCTTCACTGAGGTTCTCTGGAGAAGCAGAGCATGTTACAACCATGCTGTTCACCCAAAGCTAGCCATCCAGGGAGGATCAGATTAACCTACCCTATTTAGCTGGAAAGACATTTGGAGACAATGAAAAGAGGATTTAGTGACTCCTACAGTTGTTCTGTTTGGGAAAACACTGCATTTGGCTTTATGAGTGGTTTTATATTTCTAATATATTTGGTTACAGATCTATTTATAAAATGTTTCTGAGCTTGTTCCGCATTCTTTTGACGCTTCCTGATAAAAATATCTTTTGCTCTTAGTCTAGAGCTTTGTTTCTACACAAAAGATGTATGATGCTTTCTTCTACTTCATTTTCTGTTCATGCCAAGGCAATTCACAACAATATCTGTGGAACATGTGTTTTGAGTGCCTCAAGAACAGAAATGGAATTTAACCTATCTTTCTTTCATCCTCAGCACATCACCTGTCATGTAGGAGTGTAATTTAGAGAAATTAACTTTTATTAAATGCCTACTATGGAGACTTAGGCCCAGCATCCAGTGTCCTTAGCCTCTGGTAGGAAAAGAGGGCCAAGAACACAAACAACTAAGATAAGAATCAAGCTCCATAAAGTGCTACCAGGAGTCACAGGCATCCCACTTGGTTTGGGAGTTCAGTAAAACTCTTGCTGTAGTAAATGAAAATTTCAATTGGATATTGAATGACTGTTAGGAATTCAACATTTATTTAACATTATTGGGTATTCATTATGCTAGACTCTAGGAAATTTCTTTCCTGCCAGAGCTCAGAATCTAGTGGGGAAGATAACATCAGGATCCTCTTTTGGGGCAAGTAAGAGACCAGCTTGTCTAGGTTTCCTGGCTGCAATCACAAAACACACAAAATAAGTTGGTGTAAACAATGGAAATTTATTGGCTTATGGTTTCAGAGGCTTGAAGGCCTCTTTCTTCTCGGGGTCAGTATCTTCTGGCTTGCCAATAACCTTTGAAGTTCCTTGGCTTTTCCATCACATGGTGGTATCTTCTCCTTTCTTCCAGTTTCTGGTTGCTCCCTGTGGCTTCTCTTTCTGTGTCTAATTTCCTTTGCTTATTAGAACTTCAGACATATTGGATTAAGGCCCACCTTCACTCAGTTTGGACACACCTTAACAAATACCATCTTCAAAGGTCCTATTTACAAATGGGTTTACACTCGCAAGACCAGGGGTTGGGACTTGTCTTTTGTTGGTGATTCAATCCCCAACATAGCTCATGCCAATAGAAGCACTTGATTATCTCATATACTTAGAAAGTCAGAAGGGGACATGGCTCCAGTCAAAAATGGATCTAAAACCTGAAATGATGGTATAGTAGCCCATGACGAACTCTGGAATTGAGGAAGTTTACAAGTTTAACCTCAGTGTTTTTGTATAACTTTATAAATTAATTTGTATCACCTCAGTATTATTGTTGTATAACTTTATGAATTTATGTATATTCATGCATATCACCTTTTGAATTTATGTAAGTAATTATGTACTCCAAAAGCATGTAAAAATCAGGGAGTAAAACAAAATGTCTGTGGGTCTACCTGCTCCTGGTCCGGTCTGTAGACCCTGCCTTGGGTCACATCTGCAGACCCTGCCTCGGGTCATGCCCATAGACCCTGCTCCTGGTCATGTCCGCAGAACAGGGGTCCTCTGCGCATGTCCTATCTCAGACAAAAGAAATTCTGTACCTTTCCAGTGTTTACCACCTGTTCCCATAGTGACTCTTGTCTTGCTTACTAGCCTATATAATCTGGAAACCAAGAATATTCGGATCAGGCTTTGGATGGAAGTCCTTTGAGCCTGCTGGCAATGAAGTTTTGGCCACTTCTCAGAGGCTCAGGTGCTTTGTTGGAAAAACGGAATTTTCTGTACTTCAGAATCTGTCCTGTAACTACTTGAAAACTATTGCTTTTTTCTTTCTTTGCTTTATATATATGTTATATTATACAATTAAAAAAAATGGATCTAGAGACTCAAATAATTGATCACTGTTTAGGTCTCCTCTTTCCCTCATCACAAATGGGCTTCTTCTACGCAATGGTGGTTAGAAGTCATGGTATGGAATTTGGCTAGATTTCTGATTTACATCATCTCAAAGGGGTCTCAAAGTGAGGTTTTCCACTTTCTGCATAGACAATCCTATGAAGTAAGGCTGATTGACCTGGCTTGGGTTAAGTGCCCACAGTTAGAGCCAGGGATTCCTGGTACCATATGTGGGAGCCATACCAGATGAGTAAAAGAGGGGCAATTCTCCAGCTGCTGCATGGACTTATTACCAAAGGAAGGGAAGGGTCTTGGAGAAAGAGATGTTGGACAGATGAGCACAGCAGATATGTGCTACAAATGTCAATAAGTAATTAAAATGCAATGTGATAAGGATTATAGTAGACGTGTATTAAGTACCATAAGAACACTGATAAAATAATGATTTATGTCATGAAGAGGGTGTTACTGGACAAAGATCGTGGATTTTTCTGCTTGACACTCTCAATAACCAATTCCTGAGACACCGGCATTTCAAAGAGAGAAAGAGTTTATTGCTACACATGTAGCAGGAGAACACACAGCCTATGGCCCAAAATCTGTCTCCCTGAGTTTAGGGGGTTCAACGTTTTTAAGGATTTTAACAAGGGGAAATGAGGTCATTTCAGATGGTAAATTCAAAGCAGAAAAAGAGACAGGTGTTATCATTACTGTTTCAATACCAGAACAGAAGTTGAAAGGAGGGGAGGCAGAGCTATCACTTATCATTTCAGTAGGAGAACATAAATTGAAAGTAGGCGCGGCAGAGCTATCAGTTCAATAAACCAAAAGGAAGAAGTAGTTACTGGCTGACTTCATTAGCATTAGGACCTTTGCTTTACAAGAGAATGACCAGCTCTTACAATCACAAAGGCACAGGATAAGGGCTTTTTACACTCATTTCAGATATCAAGTTAGCTCCACTCCAATTCAGAGATCTCAGGTATTTCCCCGCCTATTCCAACATTCCAGAAAGCAAAAAGGAATTTTTATATAATGATTTACTAATCAAAATTATCCCTTGGATTCTGATTTCTTGGTTACAAGGACATTCTTGGGGGAGCAAATTTCAAAAGCAATGGCACAAAGGTAGAAAAACAATGGAGACATTGTAATATGTCAAGTGGTCCAATTCGGTTAAGCTCTGGATAGATAGTCTTAAAGAAGCAGAAGCTTTTAGAGGTCTGAGCTCCTCAGGCTAGGGCTGTGGACATGAGCTGTCCTCCTTTTGTTGTGCCTTTATTTTAAGCACTCGAGTTAAGACCATTAGGAATAACTAACTTTGTAGCAGAGATGGAAGAATTCAAACCCAAACTCTCCTTTCACTTTGTACCCTTTGTATCTTTTCTAAATCCCCTTAGTCAAATAATGGTATCTTCCTTTTGGTCTCAAACATGTACTTTCCCCAATTGGACAGTTGGCTTCATATTTTAGTCTGTTAGGTGGTACCAAAGTGGTTGTTTCTAACACTCTGTATTAATTTGTTGAAATAATTATGAGTGCTTCCCAAAGTGACAATGCAGTTGGGGAAACTGCAAGACAACAGGAAAAAGTTTCCTTTTAAGATATTTACAATTCAAATAATGACCTTTGTTAACCCATCACTCAGAATTAACCTTTACAACAGGAAGTTGACTTTCCTATTGTTTTAGAGGTCACTCCTTTCTTCTTTAAGATATTTCCTGTATTGGTTTGCTAAATGCTGTTAGAATGCAATATACCAGAAATGGGTTGCTTTTCTAAAGGGAATTTATTAAGATACAAGTTTACAGTTTTGAGGCCATAAAGATGTCCAAACTAAGCCATCTAGGAAAAGATACCTTGACTCAAGAAAGTTTGATGGCACCCTAACATCTCTGTCAGCTGGAAAGGCCCATGACTGGCGTCTGCTGGTCTTTTGGCTTCTGGTTTCAAACACCTTCCCCTGGGTTGTTTTCTTTCTGCATCTGCAAAATGTCTTTGTTTTGGCTTTTGGTTTCAAACAGCTTCCCCTGGGGTGTTTTCTTTCTGAATATCCAAAATATCTCTGTTTATGTCAGCTCTGAAGCAACTCCAAGATATTTCCCCTTTTAAAGGACTTCAGTAAACAAATCAAGACCCACCTTGAATGGGCAGTCACATCTCCATCTAATCAAAAGACCACACCTACAATTGGTTGTGTCACATCTCCATGAAAACAGTCCAACGAAAGTTTCCACTGTATAATATTCAAACAGGATTAAAGGACAAGGCTTTTCTGAAGTACACAACACTTTCAAACCAGCACACTCTGAAAGACTTGTATTTCAAAGAATCTCTGTAAATCAACTTTTATTCCAGCACTTCAGTTCTCAGGTGTCCCAGAACACTTGTTCATCATGCAGTTTACTCGGGTTGAGCCAAATTCAGAACATCACCAACATGCTATTTCTACAATTAGGCTTTTGACATTACCTCTGAAAGGGATTACGTGGAGATATTTTGACAGGATTGAAAGAAGATGGCCCCAACCAAATTTAAAATTCAAATCCACTATGGAAACATATCACCTTTAGTATACTATGGATTTTGAAAGTGAAATTTTTTAATTATATTGTGACCAGCACCATTGTTTTGTGTTGTAATTTTGTGTGCGTGTTTGCCAAGTTAACTAGTGACCTCAGATGGAAGAAGCATGCTTTAAAGGTGAAAATATTGTGTATTTTAACATGTACATTAAAATGCTGGAATAGCAAGACTGAAAGATTCTGTGGGTTCCATAAAACCAATATGGAGGCAAAAAAAGATGTAGCATTAAGTTTTCATTTGAAGCATATAACTCATTCTTGCTTACAACTTCCTTCTTTCCAGGGTTCTAGAACCTTAGTTCTTTATGCTTATATGAAATGTTCTTCCTACTTCATTGAAATGGTTTCACTCTAACCAAATAATTTCTGTCTTCTCACTGGTTGAGAGAAGCTCAACTGCCTCCATTATTTTTGAGTCTCCCATTATATTAACAAATTCTAAAATTCTAAAATGAGGTTTAAATAATTGTGGTATTTTGAATGCTTAGATTTTTTTTTTTTTTCTGGGTACATGGTCCAGGAATCGAACCTGAGTCTCCCACGTGAAAGGTAGGCATTGGAACCACTAAACTACCCATGCACCCGTATGCTTAGATTTTAACAAATTAATGCCCTTAACACGCACACAAAATTACAACACAAAACAATGGTGCTGGTCACAATATAATTAAAAAATTTCACTTTCAAAATCCATAGTATACTAAAGGTGATATGTTTCCATAGTGGATTTGAATTTTAAATTTGGTTGGGGCCATCTTCTTTCAATCCTGTCAAAATATCTCCACGTAATCCCTTTCAGAGGTAATGTCAAAAGCCTAAATTCTGGGGCTATGACGGTGGCTTGGTGGCAGAATTCTTGCCTGCCATGCTGGAAACCCAGGTTTGATTTCCGTGCCTGCCCATGCAAAAAAAAAAAAAAAAAAAAAAAAAGCCTAAATTCAAGGCCTTTCTATTTGTAGGCTCTCAGACCAGATGACCTTGCAGCCCTGCATCCTTCCTCATCATAAGCAGTGACTATTTAGCTAATCATTGGGAAATTACACTGTTACTTGATAATAAAAAATGAACTAAAGATGATGATTTTTAACCTTGTCCCTTTCAGTGTGTTAAGAGAGCTTGAATCTCTTTGCTTGGATAAGCACAAGAAAGGGCATATTCTAAAGCTAGTTTCTCCCCTAAATGCTGACTGAAGCCTTGGTTTTACTTAGCTAATTTATACATATACATATAGGCTTGATATATCTTGTTTAGATTACAAGCTCCTGACAAAAAAACTCTATTTATCCTGAGTTATTACCAAAAACAGTAATCAATATTGTCAGGTAACACCCTAAATATCCTTTTAATCTGTTTATTTTAAGATTTAAACTGGGAAGCAATTTTTCCTTTATGATATGGGCTATATTAACATTTAGGCACATAAGTTTATAGATGTGGAAATATCCTGAAATTCATGTTTGTGAACACAAACACCATCAGTGTTAGCCAACACATAATGCATATTATTCATTCAAAGGTTTGCTTTGATTCAGAAGCACCCTGTTTTGATTTTAGGAGCGCAGAAGAGAAGTTCAACTATCTGCATGTAATTTGCTGCTGAAACCACACTTTTGTGTAGACACATTGGCTGTGCCATGGTGTTGATAGAAACCAGATATAGTTGGGCTTGGATTATTAACCATCTTGTCTCGCAAGCTACTGGGTCAGTGGATCACAGGCAACACTGTGGATGGTGCCACAGAAATCCTCAAAGAAACAACAGAGAAAGGTTTAGGTGCCAGGGTCTTCCTAAGAGGCTGAGAAATCTTACCACAACCTCCTCAGTTCTAGGCCAGGCCAGACAGAAAATGGACCAATGAAGGTTAAAACAGTCTGGGCACCAAGTTGAGCTTCTTTCTGTAAAGGAGAAATTGCCAAGTGGAGATGTAATTTCAGCAGAGATCGCAAAAGAGGGCAGAGAAAGGAGTGTTTTTTTTTAACTTTTTTTTATTAATTAAAAAAATTAACAAACAAAACATTTAGATATCATTCCATTCTACATATACAGTAATTCTTAATATCATCACATAGTTGCATATTCATCATTTCTTAGTACATTTGCATCAATTTAGGAAAAGAAACAAAAAGACAACAGAAAAAGAAATAAAATGATAGAGGAAAAAAAGACTATACATACCATACCCCTTACACCTCGCTTTCATTTACCACTATTTCAAACTGAATTTATTTTAACATTTGTTCCCCCATTATTTATTTTTATTCCATATGTTCTACTCTTCTGTTGATATAGTAGCTAAAAGGAGCATTGGACATAAGGTTTTCACATTCACAGAGTCTCACTGTGAAAGCTATATCATTGTTCAATCATCATCAAGAAACATGGCTACTGGAACACAGCACTACATTTTCAGGCAATTCCCTCCAGCCTCTCCACTACATCTTGAACAACAAGGTGATATCTACTTAATGCATAAGAATAACCTCCAGGGTAACCTCTCCATTCTGTTTGGAATCTCTCAGCCATTGACACTTTGCCTCATTTTACTCTTCCCCCTTTTGGTCGAGAAGTTTCTCTCAATTCCTTGATGTTAATTCTCAGCTCATTCCAGGGGTTTTCTCAGTCCCTTGATGCTGAGTCTCAACTCATTCCAGGATCTCTGTCCCACATTGCCAGGAAGGTCCACACCCCTGGGAGTTATGTCCCACGCAGAGAGGGGGAGGGTGGTGAGACTGCTTGTCGTGTTGGCTGGAGAGAGGGGCCACATCTGAGCAACAAAAGAGGCTCTCTTGGGGGTGACTCTTAGGCCTAAATTTTAAGTAGACTTGACCTATCCTTTGTGGGGTTAAGTTTCATGTGAACAAACCCCAAGACTGGGGGCTCAGCCTATGGCTTTGGTTGTCCACACTGGAAAGGAGTGTTTTGAGGATAAAGGGAATACGTTCCCCATTTAAACACGGAGAATAGTCATTTTGAATGTCAATTTTCCCCTTTATTAATCTTTAAAGCTTATTAAACAAGTGATAAAAATAGATTAATGTTTCTTTTAAAGTTACACTTTTTTTTTGCATGGGCAGGCACCGGAAATTGAACACAGGTCTCCAGCATGGCAGATGAGAACTCTGCCCACTGAGCCACCATGGCCTGCCCTGAAGTTACACATTTTTTTAAAAGTAGTTTTTATTTTTTTAAAACAGAACACAGAATGGGCTGCCTCTCTATGCCCCCTCCCCTGCAAAAAATACACTGCATTAAATTAATATGATTGCAAATTCCCCATATTTGAAGGGCTAATTGTCCCTATGTGAGATGCATTGATTTTCTGTAAAAGAAAACTGAATTGTATCTTTAAGTAGCATAATGGATAAGTTGAAATCAATGAAAAGAAAAGTTGATCATAAAGATTCTATTTAAGATATAGCACACTTTGTATTTTACTGTAATAATTTAAATGCTAGCTTCTCTAGTTGGGTGTTACCACCTGGTATTAAAGTAATTTATTTATTGCCTAATAAACAGGTTATACTCATTTGGAGAATTAACTGTTTTATTAAGACAGTTGCACAGTTGTTTTTATTTTCATCTGTTTTTTCTTGTTTGTTTTTGTAACTGGAAACCAAGATTGCAATTCAAGCACTTCTAGGCTATGAATGAGTCCACATGCTCAGACGCTAAGTGAGGGGAATTTGATTAGAATAAAGTTTAAGATCCTTTCTGAAAATATTTTTAATTTATCTTTAATGGGAGGGAGGGAGGGAGGAAGGAAGGGAGGAAGGAAGAAAAGAAGGAAGGAAGGGAGGAAGGGAGGAAGGATAGGTTCCTGAGGGAATTTGGGATTGGTCACTCAGACAAAGCTAGGCATCATCTAAAGTTAAACAGTGATAGTGCTTCAGAGAACAAACTGGCACCGTTCAGTTTTATTTCCGGAATTTGAAATTTAAATGAGAAACATTTCCTCTCAGAGTCTTTAAAAATCATACCAGTGCTAAACTCCAGCAGATTCAAATAAGGAGTCTCTAGCTGTGCCAGTTGGGCTCCCCAGGAAGCAGATGCTGAGAGGGAGTAGGGGTGGGAAATGTTTAGTCTGGGAGTAAAACCTGTGAAGGCAAAGGAGAGGGAAGCCACTTGGACAGGGGAAGCCATCAGATCTACCCAGACTTGACAAAGACTCTGCCAGACCAAAAGGGTTTTCCATCAGACACTGTACGTTAAAGGAATTCTCGAAAATGGCCAGGCCCTTGTCCACCCCCCTGGCTCAGTCATTGGCTGGGGGCTGCCCAGAGAAGAGCCCAACTTGTGTCTTGTTGGCCAACTGCACCAGGAGGGCGATCTGAGAGGCCACCAAGGACCAAGGCAGCAAAAAGGATGGAAAATGTGTGGGCTGAGAAGGGTAGGGAGCATCAGGGAACTCCCAGGGCCACCCATAACATGTGACACATCTCTTTCATTACATTTCTCAGTGAGCCTCCCTCTTTCACTCTCAAAGCTCCTCAGCAATCATCTGTATCTCTGACCCTCTCCCCCTCTCCCCAGGAAACCTCTAGATTCCCCTCACCTTGTTATGCAGGGCAATTCAGCAGAATAAAAATAACTCTTCTTTCTTGGTGGTGGGGACACTACGACTCATCTTTCATTTTCAAAGAGGCCTACCAGATTTTTCCCCTGGGTATGAATATGCCACTCCTTTAGTATGAGAATGTGATTGTGTTAAATTCTTGCTTTAATAGCACTTCCTCCTTCTTATTACAGACAGGGACATCTAGGGGTGGTGACCGCAGAGCATGACATTGGGGAGCGGAAACTGAGAATTTTCCTACCCTAGGTTCATGAGATGTCTCCCTGTGCACATCTTTTGTTTTTCTCCCAACTTTTGTTTTGAAATACTTTCAAACTTACAGGACAGTTACAAAAGTTACAAACTTACAGGACAGTTACAAAAATACAAACCCCATACAGAGAACTCCAAAGTATTCCTATCCCCCCAGATATCCAGATACACCAATTTTCCCATTTTGCTACATTTGCCATATCATTCTGTCTATCTATCTATTTATATGCCTGTCTATCTATCTATCTATATGTCTGTCTATCTGTCTGTCCATTTATCTATCTAATCATCTATGTATGTTTGTCAGTCTGTCAATCTGTCCCTCTAGTTATTGATCCATTTTCTGAACACTTAAGAGTAGGTTGTATAAATTATGGTCCTTGAATACTTAATACTGATGTGTACATTTCCTAAGAGCAAGGACGTTCACTTAAGTGCAGTTATCCAGTTCAAGAAATTTAACACTGATATAAGCTTATGGTCTATATTCTAATTTTTCATATGTCTCAATAATGTCCTTTTGAACCTTTCCTCCCCTCCTTTTAGATCCCATCCAGGATCAAATATTGCATTTCATTGTCATTGTCTCTTTAGTTGCTCTTTCTTGTGCACATCCTTTTGACCTCCGACCTCTTAAACTCACCTTTGGAACCTAAAATTTTACATATATTGGAGACTGGTTTACAGTGGGGAGTGGTAGAAGCTGAAATTTTTATTTTCTTAAATATATAGGACATCTCCTAAAACAGAATTTAGGAAATCAGACACTTTGCCCCAATTGATATTTGATAAACATTGATTATGCTGCCCAGTTAGCAAGTAATTCTGTAGATAGTGTAAATTTTACTATATAAATTCAGAAGGACAAGAAATATCATATTCTTGATTTGTTTAAAATCAAATGGTCACACAGTGCCCTTCCTATATTGAAATCCTGGAGGCTCATTGATATGTATCTTCCTGAAGGCTGCTTTTTCTGTAGGATAAAACCTAAAAGTGGGATTTCTGGGTCAAAGGATAAGGGTATTTGGCATTTGAACATATGTTTCCAGATTCTGTTCCATCAGCAAAGTCTGAGACTATCTGAATATCTACACCCTCATGAGCCTAGAAGTTGTCAATCTTTCCAACTTTGGCCAAGTGAATGAGCAAAATGCAACTTTGTTTTTATTCGTATTTTCATTTTGCTAGCTACTGGCAAGGTTGCACAACCTTTCATATGTTCATGTGGCATGCACTTCCTTTGCTCCTTTTGTCGTTCAACTGCACAGCAGCACACAGGATGGCTGTCCACGTTTGAGTGGAACTGGGACATCATTCTATCACAAAATAAAAAACAGGGGGGCAGAGCAGTTCTAAGTGAGCCAGAACAGACACGCCTTCCCCTCAAATGCTATTGTTTTCTCATTTCTCAACATTGCAAGCTGAAACCTGTAACCTCCCTTTCCCACACTGAGGGATTTATGCAGAAGAGGTGGCAGAAAGATTGTTAAGAGCTGTGTTTCAGTAGCCATGTTTCTTGATGATGATTGAACAATGATATAGCTTTCACAATGTGACTCTGTGATTGTGAAAACCTTGTGTCTGATGCTCCTTTTATCTAACATATCAACAGATGAGTAGAACATATGGAATAAAAATAACTAATAGGGGGAACAAATGTTAAAATAAATTTAGTTTGAAATGCTGGTGATAAATGAAAGCGAGGGGTAAGGGGTATGGTATGTATAATCTTTTTTTTTTCTGTTATTGTTTTATTTCTTTTTCTTTTGTCTTTTTATTTTTTTCTAAGTCGATGCAAATGTTCTAAGAAATGATGAATATGCAACTATGTGATGATATTGAGAATTGCTGATTGTATATGTGGAATGGAATGATTTGTTAATATTTTTGTTTGTTGTTAATTTTCTTAATTAATAAATAAAAAAATTAAAAAAAAAGAGTGGCGGGATGGGGTGAATTGTAATATAATAATGTTTTTGCAATTTCCATTATCCCCCAACCCTTCCAACATTGTCAGCAATTATGCATATTCCTACATGTATTCTCTCAACTTTGTGAAAATATAAAAAAATGTACCCCTCAACATCACTTTAAGGGAGGGATTGAAGCAGGGTAAAATAGGACAACTGTAAGTCCCTGGTCTCCTAGTCAGCTATTTCTTATCTTGCTCCAAAGGAACTAATACAGAGCTACAAATTTCAGCTGTAAACTTCCTGGGGAAAAAATTTCCCTAAATCCTCCAAACCTCCCCAAACCATTGAATCCTCCCCAAACTATGAAAGCTTGTAAAATTCTGGACCCAAAGCAAATTCTTAGTTAATAATAAGAAGCACAGGGTCATAAACATTGTTATGCATTTGCTCAAAGACAAATTTTAGGTATGTGACAACAAACCATGAATTCTGCTAGCTGTCTCCTCTTAGAACAAAGAAGACACCTAGTATTCAAAGGTTACTGTGGAAACCTGCGACTGGAAAAACTTTCCTATAAAGCAAGCTGGTTCACTCCACTCAGTGTATATCCCTCCCTTGGGCACACCAGTGTTAGTCTCTCGAATGTGTACTCTCTCTTTTTAATAAACTTGGCTACTTATTCCTACTGGCAGAAAACAAAACAAAACAAGACAAACCACTTATTAAACAACTACTCACACTCACTACACTATAAAGCCAGGGGATAAGTACAAATCCATATGAGACTTGTTCCTTTGCTCTCAATCTGATATGGAGACAGATAAGAAAACACATTGTCTGGGAAGAAGGTGGGTGTGGTGGAGTAAAAGGGGTGTGCATTCCAGAAATCAGGATAAAAACACAAGTGTAAAGATGTTCATTACATACAAATTGCATTAAACTGATTTTGGTATAGTTGTGGAGAGCCATTCAATGTAATCATAAAAAGGAATGAAATTTTGATACATGCAACAACATGGATAAACCTTGAAGAATACATCATGTTGCGTGAAATCAGCCAGACACAAATGGACAAATATTGTATGATCTCACTGATATGAAATAATTAATATAAGCAAATTCATAAAGTCAGAATCTGGAACATGCGTTACCATGGTGGGAGTAGGGAATAGGAAGTTATGCCATAAAATTTACAGTTTCTATTTGGGAGGATGGAAAAGTATTTATAATGATGGAGGTAATGGTAGCATAACATTATGAACATAATTAACAGCACTAATTATATATTTGAATGCGCTTAAAAGGGGAAATTTTAGGCTATATATGTTACTAGAATAAAACTTTTCTAAAAATCCGTGAAAGTGCACCTAACAAATGGTGAGCCTTAAGTTAAACCATGGACTGTAATTAATAGTACAATTATAAAAATGTGCTTTCATCAATTGTAACAAATGTTCCATACCAATGAAAGGTATTAATAATAGGATAGTATATGAGAACCCTGTATTTTATACATAATTTTTCTGTAAACACACAACTTTTACAATTAAAAAAAAAAGAGGAAGAGAAGGAACAGGATGAGGTTTAGTAAGAAGACAAGAAGAAAGAGAGGAAGAAGAAATTACATCATTGGGAAGTCGTGGGGATTCTAACCATTTCCCCCTACATCACACACGATGACTTGTGGGGTGAGGTTCACAGGTATAACATACTCCCATGGGCACACTTGAATTAGGGGCTCAGGTATAGAGAAAGTATTTACCATTTCTGGCATTTAGCTGTAAATCCCCCCTCCCCCCCATAGGAATAACATTATCATAGGGATGACCTCTAATCATCTCTAATGTTTTAGTTTGCAAGCTGATGGAATGTGATATAACAGAGCTAGAACTGCTTCTAGAAAGGGGAATTTAATTAGTTAAGAGTTTACAGTTCTGAGCCTATAAAAATGTCCAAACTAAGGTATCCAGGGATAGATATTTCAATTTAAGGAAGGCCAATGGGTCAGGAACACCTCTGTCAGGTGAGAAGTCACATGTTTGGCATCTGCTGCTTTCTTGCTCCTGGGCTCCATTGCTTTCAGCCTCTGTTCCTGTGGTAAGAGATTCCTCACTTTGCTTCTCTGGGCTGGCTTTCATCTCTTGGCTTCCCTTGGCTCTCTCCAGGTTCTGGCTTGCTTAACAAAGCTTAACAAACCGGCTTAACAAAGCCAGGTTCTGGCTTGCTTGTGGTGATGTCTGCTGGACTCCAAGTATTTCCAAACATCTATGGCTCTGTTCTCCAAGTGTTGGCATTTGTATCAGCTCTGGGCTCTGAGGCTTCTGTCAGCTCTGCTCTCTCCAAAATGTCTCTTCTTTTAATAGGCTCTATTAAACTAATCAAGACCCACCTGGAATGGGTGGAGTCACATCTCCTTCTAATCACATCCACTATTGTTTGTTACATCTCTGTGAAGGTAATCTAATAAAAAATTTCCAACATACATTATTGATTCAGGATTAAAAGAAACAGCTGCCTCCACAAGATTGAATCAAGATTAAAACATGGCTTTTCAAACTGACACATCTAATAACTATAAAAAGTAAACTATTTTTAAACTTTGTCTTTTAATTCTAATTAGAAACAGATAATTCATGCAAACGCAATCTACCATAACCCCAGGACAACCATGACAGGCCTTGTACAGGGGCATAGTGGTCAGCAACCATTTTCCTTCTTCACAAATGAGTTTTTTTTTTTTTTTTTTTTTTGGCATGGGCAGACTCTGGGAATCGAACCCAGGTCTCTGGCATGGCAGGCGAGAATTCTGCCACTGAGCCACTGTTGCGCTGCCCCTTTCTTCACATATGATTTTGTGAATCATGTCTATGGAACATTTAGCAGCAATGTCCCCAGAATGGCTGATGGTCTACTTGTGGTTGCTGTAAGGTTTCTGGAAAAACTTACATGTAGAGGACTGCGAACAGATCGAGAAATAAAAAAAAATAAACTGAAGAAATGGTAGCTTTTACACTGAAAAGTTGGCAACTTAAAAATCACAGTGAAAACCAAAGAGAAGACCACTTTACCTCTTCCTGTTTCCAACAAAATAACATGGTGTGTACCCTTTTAAACTTGCCACCAAATAGGTATTGGGTTGTACTGGTTTGAAACTGTTATGTACCTCAGAAAAGCCATGTTCATTTAATCCTGATTGAATCTTGTGGGGGCAGACCTATTGTTTGGGTGGGACCTTTTAATTACATTCTTTCGTGGAGATGCAACCTACCCAACTGTGGATGGCACCTTTTGATTAGATGGAGATATGACCCCCCCCATTCAAGGTGGGTATTAATCCTTTCTCTGGAGCCCTGTATGAATAGAAGAAAAGGCAGATAATATAAAGAGGGTTTAGAGCCAACACAGAGCAGAGGGATGAAACCAGACACAGATACTTGGAGCTGCTGAGAGAGTCATTTGAAACCAGAAACCCAGAGAAAAGGACAGCAGATGTTGCCATGTGCCTTTGCATGTGACAGGGAAACCCTGGACTCAATCAGCCTTTCTTGAGTGAAGTTTTTCTCTCACTGTTGCCTTAATTTGGACATTTTCATGGCTTTAGAACTGTAAATTTGTAGCCTAATAAATCCCCTTTGTAAAAACCAATCCATTTCTGTTATATTGCATTCTGGCAGCATAAGCAAATGGAAACATGGGCCTTGACCAATTTCATTACAATTTCTAGGGCTTAGTCCACACCAAGCATATAACTAGTATTTAAATACACACACACACACACACACACACACACACACACACACACACACAGTTTGTTGAATCAACAGATGACTATTTTGCTTTCAAGTCTAAAATTGTATAATTTTATATAAAAAGAGTGAAGATAACTACACTACATTGAAAAGCATAATGCATTCAAGTTCCTTTTACTCATGATTGATGATAAATTTCCTAAAATCAGGTTAACACTAAAGCCTGATTGTTAGATGAATATTGGAAGCTTTTTCACAGTAGGAAATATTCAACTTTGCATTTCTTCAGATTCTGCCTTTCTTAAAGCTGCTCAGTCTGGTTTTACTCTTCTGAGATTAGGAAGATTGAAAACCTAGATAGTGTCTTGGTGCAAATTAGAAGGTGCCCCCTCTGGGCTGATGCAGCCCTACAGACACATGAGTCTGTGTGAGGAGAAAGGCTCCCTTTCCTCTGAGCAGAGACAGCCCCACAACAGTCCACACCAGCCCATACCAGCCCCACTTGCTCCCTTGCCTGGGCATGTTTGTGCAGTGCATTAACTGCACAACCATGTGTAGGTACCTTGTTACTAGTGCCCTAAACCGTGGCTTTCAAAACAAAACATTGAAGACCTCCCAGTGCTGGTCACTCCACCAGACACTGGAAATAAAGAGGGGCAAGACAGAGTCTACCTTTGGCAGGCTGGGGACAGGGCCATGCAAATAGATGATTGCAATCAGGCCTACTAATGTGGCCAAAGAGGAACATACACAAATTGTTATGGGTCACCAAGGAAGACCTAACTCATTTTTCTTGGTTGGGGTTATGGTCAAGGAAAATTAAAAAAGGAAGAGACATTTGAATTGGGGATCACAGAGTGAGTAGAAATTCATGAGGTGAGAAAAGGGCATTAGGACTTTTGCTGGCAAGGCCAAACTTGAGGCTCTCTTCTTGAACCCCCAACCTCTGGAAAACCTTGGGGTTGCAGCTCCATCACTTTAATCTAGGTCTCAGGTTGGCTTTGTCTTTCAGTGAAAAATCCCTTTTGCCTTTGAAGGAATTTAGACAAGCTCAGTAGTGCTGCAGTTTGTAAAAACAGTGTAATAAACAGTGTTCGTTTGCCAGGACTGTCTCTCTGAGTTCTCTTGGGAGTCTGCGGAGGCAGTAGGTGGCTGGTCAAAGGCCAGGGATTTGGGATCTTTTCCAAATGGCCTCCTTGAAGATACAGCACATTCCAGGAAGAGAAACAGCATAATCCCACAGTATTTTGTTTGTCAAATGGAAATACCCTTAGTGACAAACATTTTATTTAGCTATAGTTGTGACCTTTGAATTGTGGATCTGCTAGAACATAATGTTTGAAAGATCTAGACTGCATTTGTCCCTAGAAATTTCACTTTATTTTGCCCAGAAAAAACAAAAACAAAAACTGTTCTAAGACCATGGACTATATCTTGAACTCCAAGTTCCATTGTTGGCACATGCTACTGGTTGCTAGAAGAATCAGGAGAGAACATGTAAGTGGAGCTATGCTCCACACAAGCCACCGTTAGTCTCAGATAAACAAATCAGTGTGTGTTCTGGCAGAAAGTCAGAGGCATTTTCTCTGGGTTGTAATGGCAAAATAGTCATTTGCCCAGCATCAAACTAATTGTGTTGGGGGTGGTGGGTGTCAGGCGGAATGACCTTTATTTCTTCCCCTACAATAGACCCTCTAGTGTTGCTTTGATGTTTTTAATTGACTGTGTCTTCTGAACCTGTTTGTGAAGTTCAAGGACTGGAAGCTTTACTGGACACTCTTCTGCACTGGGACGACATCCACAACAATAAGAAACCCACCCACTGTGTTTTGATGATTAGTTCCAAACTAGCTATTCTGGACTATACACTCATAAGCCCAGGTTCTCCTTTGCTGACCTCTATGTTGAAATAAAAGGTGGTGGTGAGTTATGCAGCACCAGCCCTCAGGAACTGCCTGAGGGCCCTTATTGCGACAATCTGACACCCACAGAAAGCACTAAGGAGTACCTTGCCTGTGTTTATGATTCTCCAGAGCCCCAACTCTCCTCTGAAGCTCACCACTGTTGGGATAATGAAAAACCCAGGCCCACATTAGTACTCAGGAAGGAGTCATCAAAGAGAACATGAGACAAACTCAAAAACAGTTTGAACACATAACATAAAATACAAAATTTCTACAAGGCAAAAACTCTACGAGCAAAGGCAAAGCAAAAACAAACGGGGAAATTTTTGTGATTTAAGTACATCATAAACAAAGGGCTAATCTCCCTAATGCACATAAACATCAATATGGAAAAGATCTGCAACCCTACAGAAAAGTAGACAAAGCTTATGAAAAGAAACTTTATAGGAAAGGAAATAAATGCTTCTAAAATTATGAAAACCTGCTCATCTTCTCTCTTAATACGAAAAATGCAAATGAAAACTATACTGGAAACTATACACTTTTTACTTATCCCATTGGAAAAAATGTCCAAGCGTGATAACATATCCTTTTGGCAAGACTGCGGAAAATGGGCTGTCCCATATTAGTTGGTAGGAGTGCAAAATGCCACAACCTCCAAGAACAGAATTTGGCAGCATCTATAAAAATTACAACTTTATTTGTCCCTTTGACCCAGAAATTCCACTTCTGGAAATTTGTGCATTTACATACAAAATTAGTCCAAAGTTAATATTTTCAGTATTATTATAGCAAAAGATTAAAAAAAAATCCATCAGTAGAAGAATGGTTAAATAAATCAGCATGCAGCAATAAAAACAAATGGTGACACTTGCTATGTACTCATAGAAAGATCTATAAAAGAGATGATTAGAGAGGAAAAGTAAGTTCCAACTACGCTGGCTTTCACTCTGCACTTTGAGCAAAAACCCTTTACTGATCAGGGTTTTTGCACAAGTGGTTTCCTGTGGACACGCCTACCCTCCACTGTTTGCTTGGAGTGGAATATAGTGGTTAACCAGGTAGGCGCGGAAGCAGCCTTCCTTGTTGAAAATCCTGCCTCTCTGATTACTAGCTTTGTAATTTTGGGTAGATAACTTAACCTCTTTGTTTCATTTTTCTATAAAATTGGTATGATAGCAATGATGCCAATAGGGTGACAACCACCTGGTTTACCCAGAGCTGAAGGATCCCCCAGGATGCAGAACTTTCAGTGCTAAAACCCAGACAGTCCGTAAATGGCATACGGTCATTGTGAAGTTGATTAAATTAATACCTGTAACCTACTAGGAGTGCCTAGCACATGGTAAGCACTCAGTAAGCATCAGGTATTATTACTATTATTAATAATATTATATTTAAGAGGTCATCTGAACTGAGAGACATCTTCAGAGACTTTTCCTGAACTGGTACTCTAAATCAGGGTTCCCTGCTATGCTCATTCATTGCATCTGGTTCTTCTTTGTTAATTGTTCCCCAACATCCATTCTCCTCATTTTCAATAATAGTAGGATCTCTGGTTTTTAGCTGGGCACCCAGCTATCAGAATAAAGACTATTTCCCAGTCTTCCTTGCAACAGACTAAGTTTTTACCAATGGCATGTGAACAGATGCAATAAGTACAAATTCTATGCTGTTTCTTTAAAGCAGGAGGTTCTTTTTTTCAGAGGGGGAGGGAAAAGGAGGATATGTTTATTTTCTTGATTGGGGTAATGCTTTTGTGTATACATATATTAACACTTACAAGTTTGTACATTTTTAACATGTTGTTCATATTTTTATTTGAGTAGTTGTAGGTTTACAGAAAAATCATGCAAAAAGTACAAGCTTCCCATATACCCATCTTGCTCAAGTGGTTTTCCCTGTTATAAACATTTCGTATTAGTGTGCTACTTTTGTAACAATTGATAAAATAGTATTATTATAATTATGCTATTAACTTTAGCCCACTGTTTACATTAGCGTTCACTGTTGTCTTGTGTAGTTTTGTGTTTTGTTTTGTTTTTTTAAGGCAGGAGATTCTTAACCCAAAGAGCTGGTGGATAGAATTCAGAAGATCCGTGAACGTGACTGGAAAAAAAAATGTGTATCTGTATCTTCACCAAGGGCTAACTGAAATTTAACATTTGCTCCAATTATGAATAATGGCAACAAAATATAAAAGTATTAGCAATAACTGTGATCTTGTCACCAAAAGAAATCAGACATTCTCATTACTGGTGGCCGATGAGAGGGAGGGGCAAGGGGTATGGATGTATGAGTTCTTTTTTTCTCCTTTTTCTGGAGTGATGCAAATGTTCTAAAAATGATCATAAAGAATACACACGTATGTGATGATATTGTAAGCTACTGATTGTATGGTATGGTTGGACTGTATGTTGTGTGGATATTTCTCAATAAAAATATAAAAAAAAGAAATCAGACATTTTCATATCACATAACAGTTTTGCAGATATCTATAGGTCGCTTATGCTTCATTGGCACTTTGAAGTTATGGCAGTTATTAGATTCACTGCTAAATCTTATTTAATGCTTAAAGAAGCACATATATTACTAGTACGCCATGGCACAAAAGTGGTTACAGTCTCCTATATTAAAGAGGAGGGGCATGTCTTGCTTTTTTCACTCTTGTTGCTGACTGACGTGGGGACATAGTGGTAAGCCACTTCAGACATGCTCATGAGGGTGACACCATTCCAATGGTGGAATAACCAGGCTGAAAGAGTGTGGGTCCCCTGCACCTTGGAATCTTCGCGCAACCGTACATAGCTTACACCTGAACTGCTCCTTGAGTGAGAACCCCAAGTCTAGCTTAAGTCACAGTTATTTTGTGTTTTCACTCGAGTAGCTAAACTTATATCCTTGTTTGTACAATAGCAGTAATAAATATATATTTATTTGTGTTTGTTTGTTTAATATCTTTATTCACCATTAAAGACTCAGTGAGGACATGGGTTTTCCCTATTTGTTCACCCCTGCATCCGAGCAGCCGGTGATCATTGCAGATCTCAAAAAATATTTAAAAAATGAATGAAATTATAGCATGAGGAAATCTCTATGACAATGTCAGGTGAATCCAACAATTTATGTAGACAATATGTAAAAACAGAGAAAAAGTCTATCCGTAGAAAAAAGGATGAAGGAAATACCAAAATGTGAACTCATCACTTGAATGGTAGACTTAGCATGATTTTCTTCTACATTTGCTTCTATTTTCCAGATTTTCTTTTATAAGCATTGGCTTTAAAATGAAAAACATGTAATAAGAAAAATGCAACAAGAGAGTCAGTTAAATTCCTGAAGGCCTTGGAGAAGGCCTGGAGGAGGTGTGTGGAGGAGGCTGACCAGGGGAGGTTCAACCAGCCATCCCAGACCCCTGAGATACACAATGTGAATCTCAATGTTCACTGTGAACATACACAATGTGAAATGTTAAAGCACATCCCCATAAAGAATGGAATTTGCTTCTTTATAAAGGTGGAGCATTATGTCTCCCACAATAAGGCATGACTCTTTAAAATGTAGCAATCAAAAAAGGACGGTTTTTATGCCGCTAAAGCCTGGAAAGAAGTGTTATTCTGTTTCATCCACAACTACCCAGACGGGTCAGTCACAGTCACCATGGAGAGAATCACATTCTCAAAGAGGACACAGTGGGTAAATGCCACAGCTACAAGCAAATTTTAAAAATCATGCTTCTGTGGTCATTTACATCATTAAAGTTCATTTTTTGGTTACGCACTGAACTTCTGCCTTGACTGAATATGTGTATCCATATTTCAAACATATTAGTTTTGATATCAGGAAATTAGACTAAGGTAATTTTTTCATGTATTCTCAGTGCTAAAATAAAAACCCCACCAAAAAATAGGCAGCAGTAGTTTATATAAGAAAGAAATTAATTTTAAGATTGACAAATAATGGCTGATCAGTAAATGTTGGTGGTGACAATGTGCTATTCACAGCATATTTTAAAAGTTCTCAATTTTTCCTCTATTGACAGCAGTTAGAATCCGCCTTCAGGGTCACAGATTTATATACTCATAAAAACCTCTAATACATGTTTTCATTAACTAGAAGTGAATGTATTTCTCAAAATAGATTGATTGGAGTAATGAAATATGGAGACTAATCATGAAACAAATGAAATAGGTTTATCAGAAAGACGTAAAAGTGGGTACAGGCTATGGAAATGAAATAGAAGAGAAAGTTAATAATAGCTAAGGTCAATAATAATGATTATTATTTTAAAATAATTATTCTTAAAGTGTATAATCATGATTCTCATACAGATATAAAATGAACATATCAAAAATTTTATTTAACTCATCAATTAATAAGGGAACCAGTGAGATGTTACAACCAGTTCAAAGGAGTATTCAAAGACCCATACAAATACAGGCAGTCAGGAATGCTTAAATTAATCTGCTTAATAGATGTGAAACTACCAAAACTGATTGATAGGAATCAACTGAATCTTCATTGGACACGACCTGCTTTTCTATGGACAAGAATCATTTGCATTACCGTGAATATTCTACAACTTCAGAGACGTTTCAAAGACAATGAAAGATTCAGAGACCCCTTTAGACTCAGACTGTTTTCTTAGAATCAGAAAACTTAGACAATGCCAAACTTTCCATTGAAGACATACAAGTAAATTTTTGGTCCATTTCAAAAGTCTTTCATAATGTTTTCCCTACATAGCTGACTTGCGTTGAATGCTTTTATGGGCCAGGCACTGTTCCAGGTGCTTTAGATGTATTACTCATTTAATCCTACAATCACCTTATATGGTAAGTTTATTATTATCTCCAGTTTTTAGGTGAGGAAACTGAGGCCCAAAACATGGGAAATAACTCACCAACATAAAAAAGATAGTAGGAGATAGAAGCAGGATGTGAATACAAGTAGTTTTATAACAGCTGTGCTACCATAGGTGGAAATATGTGGAGGAAAAATAATGAATAGATCTGGCCAGTTAGATATACGTTAGCTACAGAAGAGGGAAGAGGTAAAAATGACTCCAAAGTGTTTCCGCTGGTCTAAGGGGTAAAGGGGAGGGGGGGGGGGGTCACTGTTCAGATAAATAAAGAGGCTATGAGGAGTTAATTTGATTTGCTTTTTTAGACATATGGACTTTGAAGTAATGGCAAGAAGTCAGATGGAAAAATCCAACTGGGCAGGAGATCAGAATTGGAGATGTGGATGAGTGATTTTTTTGTGTGTGTGTGTAGGAGGTTTTAACTATGGTTTTGAAAATACCAGCATGTCTGTCAGAGCTAAAGGACAGAGTCCAGAGTGAAGAGAGAACTGGGGTTCTGCTACTACATGGACTGAAGAGGGACAGTCTCAGGGTGTGAATTGGTTAGAGTTCATAGATCCATGAACAGTGCTCTCTCTGGTTTAATCAGAAACATTAGCTGATGTAAGGAATGCAAATGGCTAGAATTGAGGTTGGAAGGTAAACTGAGGCCACACCATTAAGGGACTTAATATCTTGTGCGCAGTAAAGGTCATCAAGCAATGAAGGATCATGATTGGATGTACATTTTAGAAAGAACCACTCTGGCTGTAGCATGATGAGGTTGGCTACGTCTGGAGGTATGACGGTGTCA
Organism: Tamandua tetradactyla; assembly: GCF_023851605.1. Lineage (NCBI taxonomy): Eukaryota > Metazoa > Chordata > Mammalia > Pilosa > Myrmecophagidae > Tamandua > Tamandua tetradactyla. The sequence continues at coordinate 138,682,710 of NC_135332.1, forward strand.
CTGGGATCCTGTTACAGGCTACTGCTGGCCTTGGGCCAGATGATAACTAGACCCAACTCTAATATTTAAGATACCCAGGGTCAAGAGTACCAAAGGAAGCCCATGGACCATATGAATAAATAAAGTCTAAACGAAGCTAGTAAACTTAAATGAAGTAAACTCTAGGCCCCTATCTTGATAAGTACATCTCCATAAGAACCTGGAAGGTCAGGTTTAAATTTAGAATTTTCAGGCTCCTTGGAGTTCCATGCTGGACCTTGGAGGCTCAGGGGAACAGGGTCTGCCCTGTGCCTACTCCCAACTCCTGGTACATCCCCTTCCCCCATGTCCTCCCTTCTCTTTCCACCCAAAACAGGACTGTAGAGTAATAAAGATCAGTTCTAATCTTGCCCTGCCACTTACTCTTTATGTGGATGGAGATCATCTTTCAGCCTCAGTTTCCTCATTTGTAAGCCGAAGTAAAAAAAAAAAATATTTAAGGATTGCTATAAGGAATATATGGGACAAAATACCCACGCTGCCCTCATGGAACTTAAGGGTGCACTTGGAAAGATAATCAGAGTGGGCGAGCTACAGGTAATGGTTATACCATGGCTTAAGGTATTGTTCCTCTCAGGGATTTCTGTGTTTGCTCCTGCAGGTGCAAATTAGGCAATGGTTCTTACGGAGGGCGACACTACCAGAGGCGTTTGGGAACGTGCGGGGCTTTCGGGGTCACGATGCCTGGGGATCCAGGTATGGCGATGTGCTGGACGGCCCCTTCCAGGGCACTGCTGTCGCGCCCGAAGTGCTAAAAGAGCCCCCGTGGAGAAATTATGCAAGGTGTTTCACTCTCATTGAGAGATTTGCGACACAGGGGTGGCGAGACGCAATTTTGGCGGCTATTTCTCTCAGAAGCGGGCTCCAGGGTCTGCTTGGGGATGGACGTGGAAGGGAGAAAACACGGGCGGGATCGGCCGTCCTAGGCTGGGATTGCCTGAAACCAAGGCAGATAAGAGCCGCGGCGGTTCCGACGCAGAAGAGCACAGCGACACCTGGCTCTCCTCGGAGACGCGTCCAGAGCGCGCCTTCTGCCGCGGGCAGGTGGGCGGGCCTCCCGGCCCGGGGCTTAACCAGGGCGTGGTGTTGCCAAACGCCGACGTCGCGGGGTCGAAGGGCACGCAGCGCCGGCGTCATGGCAGCCTCCGCACTAGCCCGAGCGTGGGGGCTGCTGCGGCTTGGTGTCCCCGGCCGGTGTCACTGCGGGTCGCCCCGGGACCACCTCGCGCGCATGCGGCATATTCCGGGTCCCGCGGTGACCGAACGGAACTTGTCTGCGGCCAGCGGGCCGGGCGCCTCAGGCACTGACCTCTACTGTGTGGAGCTGCTGAGGTGAGCGAGCCCGTTCTCCAAGCCCGAGGGCCCGAGTGGCCTAGTGGGGGCCGGTGGTGCGGCTTTGACCGGGCCGCGTCCGGGTGAGCGGACCGGCGGAGTCCCTCGCGCTCTTTTGCTTGCACGGTTAGGTTGGCACTGGGTGCAGGTGTGTAAAGAGGGTGAGGGAGCAAGAGCATTCACCTGTTACAGAGCTGTGGCAAAATTCATGCCAACCCTTATCATCTTGCTTAGTTTTAATCTAATTAATCTTTTCCTGCATACGAAGCTTTTTCGCTTGCACAGCAGTCAGTAATTTCAGTGACAACAGTAGCTAACATTTTTTTCTCTTGGTATCAAGCACTATGTACAGTAGTTTACAAGTAATTAACTTTTCTAAAAAGTTGTAAGAACAGCTGTAGACTTACCGTTTAGGATTGTGAGGATTAAAACATTTAGAACAATGTCTGGTACGTAGTAAGGGTACAGTGGGTGGATACAAGATAAACTATCATCAGCTCATTTAATAGACGAGGCAACGGAGGGTTAGAGAGATTAAGGAATTTGCCTGAGGTTCACTAGGCTATAACCCATGCAGTTAGGGACTTGATGTGATGGCAGCGTCCGGAACACCTAGCACGTGGAAGTTGCTTATTAATCATTTGTGGAGTTGTGTTGAGTGATTCAAGTCCCATGACTCCTTGGGTCCTGCCTTGGAATCCAAATCTGACTATAGAGACCATTCCTCTTGATTGTTAACAGTGGATTGAGTTACTTGGTCTTATGGACTTCTGAATCTGGGCAAATCCAATTTTTTAAAATTCCGCTTTAGCGAAAAGTAGCATAAACTACAAAATTCCCATGTATCTCGTTTTGTTTAATTTTTACCAACTTTTGTTTTTTAAATAGCGTGCCATTCCCACTTAAGCTGTTGATCAGAAAACAAGATAGCAATAATGGAAGTAAGGGCAGTAAGAATTTATAAAAGTCAAAACTGTCACAAGGTTGTATTCATTTTCTTTTATTTTAAAGTCATTTTTTGATGACAAAAACTTCAAGTTACCAACGAGTATACCCATATCCACTAGTGTCATAACCATCCTCTCTAAGGTAATCACTCTTACTAATTTCTTATATATTCTTCTGGTGATAGTCTGTGCCATTACAAACACATAAATACTTAATTTTTAATTTTTGCTTCACTCAAGTGGTAGTTTTTCTCAAATATATTTACAGATGCCCAGATACTTAACTTTTCCATATGGGTATTTGTTTGGAACAGAGAGTATTCCCTCTAGTGACTAAAAAAGGCCTGAATTTTTCAGGCAGACCTCATTTGAGCTTCTTCATCCCAACTCTGTTTCTTGGGAATTCAGTGTTTTCCTTATTTGTGAATTTCTGCTCTTACATAGCCTGATTGTCAGAATTAAAGGTGGTGTATATAAAAATGTTTAGCGGAGTGTCTGTTTCGTAATGTATTCTCAATACATAGTTTTAAAAATAAAAACAAAATGAAACTTGGAAGGAAGATTAGAACTTCTGTCTTCTAACTGTCCATTGGCAATCTGTACAAGATTTGTCCTTTGAAATTGTGCAGGGTTGTTTTGGACATGTATCTTATATAGGAACTCTGAATATAAGGAAGATTTCCAGACCAGAGCTTCAGCTTAGCCAGCTTTGGTTCTCCTAGGAATCTGTTAGGTTTGGTTCCTGGGAAAATCTCAAACCCAATTTACATAGGCGTCTTGGAGTTTTTTTTTTTTTTTTAAGAGATCCTGTTTGTGCCATCTACTTTTTTTTTAAACTTTTAAAAATTGTATAACATATATATACAGCAAAGAAAGAAAACAGCAATAATTTTCAGAGCACTCTTCAGCAAGTAGTTACAGGACAGATCCCAGAGTTTGTCATGAGCTACTATACCGTCCTCTCAGGTTTTTCCTTCTAGCTGCTCCGGGATAGAGGAGGCTAGAAGGGATATTTTTTTATTATCACAATCAACATTTTTTTTTCTTTTTTTGTGAAAACATATATACATAAAAGCAATGAATTTCAAAGCACAGCACCACAATTAGTTGAAGAACAGATTTCAGAGTTTGATATGGGTTGGAGTTTGTTTTTGAGAAAAGAGTAAACAAGGAGACCTGCCTCGGGTTTTGAGGTATACTGATAAGGTGCTGCTGGTGATGTGTGGTAGGGCACTTGGTGTCCTCTGCTTCCAGCCTCATCAGGGAGCCGTTGCTTCCTTCCGTGGTACTGGCGTTGCAGTCCTAACACCTGATGTGTTTGTTTATATATGTCTGAAGTCTATACCTAGCCTCAGGGTCTGGCACAGAGTAGGACTGAATAAATTAGAATGAAAGAATACATGTAAATATCCTGTTCCAGCAAACTTTTGACCCATTTAACATTCATTAAGGCATTCACTGATATTTTGTCTGACTCAGTTATTACTATGATAGTTAACTTCCATCATGTCTGTTAGATTTATTAGTTGTCATTTCACTTGTTGTAGAGCTTTTCCTTTTCTTCCCATTTATTTGTTAATTTATTTATATCAGTATAGGCTCATGGAGTCCTCTTAGAATCTGTTATTGTCATTATTTTTTTGATGCTTTAAGCCTAAATTGTTCCAGACTTGACAGTGAGAGCTCTCTCAAGCCAGTTTTTGTGACAAGTCCTCTCCATTCTTTGAGCTTACTTTACTTTCTGCTCAAGTTGTTTCAGGCTTATTCTCCTTGCCCCAGCCTTGGAGTCAATCTTTCCTCCAAGGAGCCCTAGTTTACTTTAGTGGTGAACATAATTTAGAAACCAAGGTCTTAGTGCTAGGTGTGATTCTGGAGAGTGATTACTTCTAGAGTGTCTTAGCTGACAGTGCTCGGAAATATACACACATAACTCCTACCTCTGTATCTGTTTTATCTCTACTTTGTTTGCTTCTCTGTGTATTAAAAACTGCTGGTTCACACTAATACCTGCTTAAATTATTTTTTTAACTTTATTTCTACTTCTGTGGCTCATTTGAATTCTTATTAAAACCAAAGTGATCTGAAACAAAATTATAACCCTATATAAATTAAAATAAATGAATAGAATTTGAGTATCTTATTTTTTAAACTGATCTGGGATTGGGGAAGATACAGTTTTCATGTAGAGAAACATAGAATATAAGAAAATTCAAGCCCATTCTGAACTGAAGTCTCATTTTTTTCAGTTAATTTTGGTCAGTTTTTGTACACAGTTTGGAAAGGGAAATAACAACTATCTTTTTTTTTGCTTATTTGTTATAGAAAACGAGATTATGAAGGCTATTTATGCTCCCTGCTACTACCTGCAGAATCCCGAAGCTCTGCTTTTGCACTGAGGGCCTTCAACGTGGAACTGGCTCAGGCTGGTATTAAAATATCTTAAAATACAATTTGCAAAATGGTGATATTATAAGTTTAATGCTGAACAATTAATAACTGTAGTTGTAGTTTATATGTTAGATATTTTTAAGATCTCTGCTGGTGATTTGTTTCTCCTACTAACTCTTTAGATTTAACAATTAAATTCCAAAAATAAAACTAGCCAATAAACTTAATGTTTCAGGAAGTTTTTATCTCTTGTAAGGATTAAAAATATAAAACAGTGTAATTAACTGTATTAGTTAGGGTTCTCTAGAGAAATAGAATCAATAGGAATCACTCGCAGATATGAAATTTATAAAAGTGTCTCACTTAACCATGGGAACGCAGATTCCAAAATCCACAGGGCAGGCTGTGAAGCTGATGATTCCGATGGAGGGTCTGGATGAACTCTACAGGAGAGGCTTGCTGGCCGAAGCAGAAAGAGAGCCTGTCTCTTCTGAATCCTCCTTAAAAGGCTTCCAGTTATTAGATTAAGCATCACTCATTGCAGAAGACACTCCCCTTGGCTGATTGCAGATGGAATCAGCTGTGGATGCAGCCGATATGATCATGATTCAATTCTAGGAAATGTCCTCTTTGCAACAGACAGGCCAGCACTTGCCCAACCAGACAAACAGTTGCCAGCACTTGGCCAAGTTGACACATGAACCTGACCATGACATTAACATTGCCCATTTGCCTTTTAATTGAATAGGTTAATCAGTATACTATTTATCTGTGCTGGTTTGAAAGGATGTATGTCCCCTAGAAAAGCCATGATTTAATCAAAACCACATGTCATAAAGGCAGAATAATCCCTATTCAGTACTGTATGTAATTAGGTCATCTCCCTGGAGATGTAACCCAATCAAGAGTGATTGTTAAGCTGTATTAGGGGAGCTGTGTCTCCACCCATTTTGGTGGGTCTTGATTGTTTTACTGGAGTCCTATAAAAGAGGAAGGATTTTGGAGAATGAGAGATTCAGAGAGAGCAGAGAATGCTGCAGCACCACGAAGCAGAGAGTCCATCAGCCAGTGCTTTGGAGATGAAGAAGAAAAATGCCTCTCTGGGAGCTTCATGAAACAGGAAGCCAGGAGAGAAAGCTAGCAGGTGATGCTGTGCTTACCATGTGCCCTTCCAGCTGAGGGAGACACTGTGACTGTTTGCCATGTACCTTCTCAGATGAGAGAGAGAACCTGAACTTCATTGGCCTTCTTGAACCAAGGTATCTTCCCTGGGTACCTTTACTTGGACATTTCTATAGACTTGTTTTAATTGGGACATTTTCTCAGCCTTAGAACTATAAACTAGCAACTTATTAAATTCTCCCTTTTAAAAGCCATTCTGTTTCTGGTATATTGCATTCTGGCAGCTAGCAAACTAGAACAATATCCTCCCAAACAATCATGTAATATCCATTTACATAGCAGCAATTCAGAGCACTTTTTTTTTTTGTATGGGCAGGCACTGGGAATCAAACACTGGTCTCTGGCATGGCAGGTGAGAATTCTGCCTACTGAGCCGCCATCACATCACACTTATTTATTTATTTTTCAGAGCACTTTTTAACGTGTGGTTTTAGCTTTAATGTGAAGTGAGGAATAGAAGCAATTATAACAAATTCAGACCTTAAGTCCCTCACTTTTGTTTAAGAAATACAAAGGAGAGACATTTCTTTTTCGTAAGATAGAGAGTGTGAAGATACAAAATAAGTTGGAAAGGAGGCTGGAGTGAGGAAGTTTAAGTAGAAGGACCTGGTCTTTTCAGTAAAGTTAGTGGAGAGGTCAGTTATTGGGAGTGAGGGAGCTAGGGAGAATTTGGGGTCTTGAAGAGTGTAGGGAGCTTTGACTTGACTTCACTGCTGATTATCAGAGGAAGTAAACAAGGAACACATTAAAGGATGTGAGCATAGCATGGAGGTGCAACTGAGGTTAGATGCGGAATCTAATGAGTCTAATAGACTCTGGTTTTTCCTTTGGTGTATTCGTAGAAGTCATGGGCCTATATTTTTTCATCTCATCTTTTTTTTCATCAGCATGTTAAATCAATCACAGTTCAGCCATAAAGAATCCCTACTGTGATCTTCCATTATAACTTTAAAATGATTAAAATTCCATTTTTAATAATTCAACCCTCAGGATTCCTTCTGAATTCTTAGTCACTTTGTAAGAGTCTCTTGTTATTTCTTTGAACACACAATCTTGTTTGTTCATTCATTCAACAAAAATTGATTGGCTGTTTAAAATATGCTAGGTACTGTTTTAGGTCCTGGAGTTATAGCATTGAATAAAACATACAAAATCCCTGCACTCAGGGCACAAGTAAACAACTGTTGAACACATCAGAAGGCGACAAGGGCTGTGGAGAAAAATAAAGTGGGATTGGGGGGGGGGCTGGGTGTGATGGGATTTCCTATTTTAAGTAGGATGATCAGGAAAAAGTTCACTCATAAGGTGCATTTGAATAAAGATTTGAAGGAAGTAAGGAAGGGTGCTGTGCAGATATGTGAGTGAAGATTATTGTAGGCAGAAGGAATAACAAATGCAAAGGCTTTGAGGTGCAAATATGTCTGGTATGTTCAAAGAACAGAAGGCCAGTGGTGTACAGCAGAGAAGGAGCAGGAAAGGAGATGAGGTTAGAGGTAGCAGTAGGTTAGATACGTAAGGTCCTGGAGACCATTGCAATCACTTTGGCTTTTATTCAGAGTGAGATGGGAAGCCATTGGAGAGTTTTGATCAGGGAAACACATCATCTCTTAATCATGTTTTAAAAGGATTATTCTAGCTGCTGTATTGAGACAGACCATACACCATTGGGATCTGAATACTAAGTATTGCTATGAAACCTACCTGCAGTTAAGACCATTTTTTCCTCCAATTTTTAATTTGGAAATAATTTTACACATAAAAATTAACAACAGTGCAAAGAAAACCGTGATTCTTCTGTTAATGCTTTGCCCAATTTGCTTTATTATTCTGTCTCTCTCTATTTGAAGCATTTTAGAGTAACTTGCCTACACCATGCCTCTTAGCTCTAAAAAATATTAGTGTATATTTCATAAGAATAAGGTTCTCTTACCATAGCTACAGTACAGTTTCAACTTGAATAAAATTTAACATTGATAACAAACTTTGATTGATTGTCTCGTTTTCAGCTTCATTAAATGACCCAGTAATGCTGTTTGTAGCATTTCTTTTTTCTTTTTTGCACGGGATTCAGTATAGGATCATGTATTATATTTTGTTTTCATGTCTCTTTAGCCTCCTTTAAGCTTCACTTTATCTTTTATGGCATTGAAATTTTTTTAAATGTTTTTTTTAATTGTGAAATATATATACAAAAAAGCAAAAATTTCCAGGTACTTTTTTTTATTAATTTAAAAATTAAAAAAAATATATAACAAACAAATGCAAACGTTCTTAACTTTTGATCATTCTGTTCTACGTATATCAGTAATTCACAATATCATTACATAGTTGTATATTCATCATCATGATCATTTCTTAGAACATTTGCATCAATTCAGAAAAAGAAATAAAAAGAAAACAGAAAAAAATTCATGCATACCATACTCCATACCCCTCCCTTTCATTGATCACTAGCATTTCAATCTAAATTTATTTTAAATTCCCCCTATTGTTTAATTCCATATGTTTTACTCGTCTGTTGATAAGGTAGATAAAAGGAGCATCAAATGCAAGGTTTTCACAATCACACAGTCACATTGTGAAAGCTATATCATTATACAATCATCTTCAAGAAACATGGCTACTGGAACACAGATCTACATTTTCAGGCAGTTCCCTCCAGCCTCTCCATCACATCTTGACCAATAAGGTGATACCTATTTAATGCATAAAAGCAACTTCCAGGACAACCTCTCGACCCTATTTGGAATCTCTCAGCCAATGACACTTTATTTTGTCTCATTTTGCTCTTCCCCCTTTTGGTCGAGAAGGTTTTCTCAATCCCTTGGTGCTGAGTCTCAGCTCATTCTAGGATTTCTATCCCATGTTGCCAGGAAGGTCCACACCCCTGGGAGTCATGTCCCACGTAGACAAAGGGAGGGCAGTGAGTTTGCTTGTTGTGTTGGCTGGAGAGAGAGAGGCCACATCTGAGCAGCAAAAGAGGCTCTCTTGGGGGTGATTCTTAGGCCTAATTTTAAGTAGGCTTGACCTATCCTTTGTGGTGTTAAGTTTCATATGAACAAATCCCAAGATTGGGGGCTCAGCGTATAGCTTTGCTTGTCTGCACTGCTTGTGAGAATATCAAGAATTCAACTTGGGGAAGTTGAATTTCCCCCTTTCTCACCATTCCCCAAAGCAGACTTTGCAAATAGTTTTTTATTCACTGTTCAGATCATGCTGGGATTTATTGGGGCATCCCCCTAGACAAACCAACAGAATCTCATGTCCTACTCAAGGTTCCATGTACTTAATGTATTCAATTAAGCTGTCTACGTAAGTTATATTAGGAAATGCACTAGTCATAAATTTTGTACAAATAAACATTTTTTACTTTAGTCTCATATATATTTAAAAATTTAAAATATTAATTGCCATCTGTTTTCAGCACCCTGCAGTAATAACATTCCTTTGTTCTTCCTCATGCAAAAACATTTTTAAAATTTGTACATTTAGTCACTATCATTATACACTCTAGGCATTCTTAGATTCTACCATCTCAGTCTTTATTGTCTATCTTTCTTTCTGATTTCATTTGTCTTTGCCAATACTTTTTGATTGTCTGCTTAAGATACTCTGGGATGTATCCAGGCATTGCATTAAGCTATATAGGATTAAAGGCTTTCATTCTTATTCTGGGCTCCTTGTGTTTAGATAGTTTAACTGATCTATTCAGACAAGTTGAGTTAGATTATGTGCTACAGAAAACCTAGGTTCTGGACATAATAAAACTTTCTTCCTTTGGTCTCAAAGAGTAGATGAAGTTCTAAAATTCAGATACTGTCTTCCTTACATTTGTATTCTGAGTTACCTTATTCCTGACCCAGTCATCTTCATTCTTATCTCTAAATATCCGGTTATACATATATGAAACAGCCCCTCAAAATCCAGAAATCACAATTATCGCTCTGGGTTAAATATGACTGCTATAAGAGCTTACAATTTAGGCCTCAGTTTTCTTAAAAGTATTTTCTAACTGGGATAATAGAATATTTGTTCTTTCGTTTCTGGCTTATTTTACCTCACCAAATGTCCCATAGGTTCATTCACATCATTATATGCCTCACAACTTCATTCCTTTTTGTAGCAGCAGCATGTTTGATCATATGTTTACACCATCATTCACCAATCTACTTCTCATTCGGTGCATCTTTCAGCCAACTCTAACAACTGGGACTCATGTGTAATGTCCAAAGTCAGCAGTCCATCAACACTCTCAATTTTAGATAATTTCATTGTTCTCAAGAGAATAATAGCCGTTAAACACACCCTCACTAAATAGAAAATCCATACCTCTCCCTAAATCTTGTCCCTCCCCCCATTATTTATCCCTGGTATTGCTGTGGTACTGTTGATGTTAAACATAGCCTATAGTATGCAATAGCAGTTTCCCCCTATACCCCTAAATTATACACTCTTTGTACGAGATTCATACCTTGCATTAGTTCATGCAAGAACTTTTTTATATTTGTAGTGTTCATCAGTGGGACTCATGAGTCTGTACAACCCCTTTCAATCATGTTCACCTTCAATATGGTAATATTACTTATAGACTCACTGGTTGAAAGTCTTCACTTCTGTTCATTACAGGTAAGTTCACCCTCATTAGCAACCTCATTATTCACCCATCTCAAGCTTCTGTGTTTCTCTAGTTCCTCTATATTCTGTATTATAAGCTTCCGGTTTTACCTTTACCATGGTCATAAAAGTAAAATCTAGTTCCTCTATAATCTGTATTATAAGCTTCTGATTTTACCTTTACCATGGTCACAAAACATACTTTTATGTCCTTTTTGTTTATCTGTCCTTTTGTTTCCAGTGTACTTCACTCAGCATTATGTCCTCAAGGCTCATCTATCTTGTCACATGGTGCAGGACGTCATTTTGTCTTACTGCTGCATAATATTCCATTGTGTGTGTGTGTATATATATATATATATATATATATATATATATATATATACACCACATTTTGTTAATCTACTTGTCTGTTGATGGGCACGTGGATTGTTTCCATCTTTTAGCAATTTTGAATAGCTGCTATGAACATGGTATGCAAATCTTAGTTTGTGTCACTGCTTTCAGCCCTTTTGGTTACATACGTAGAGTAGTGGTATTGTCTGGTCATAGGGCAACTTGATGTTTATTTTCTTAAGGAACCACCAAACTGTCTGTCTTCTATAGTGGCTGTACCATTATATATTCCCACCAGCAATGTATAAGTGTCCCAATTTCTCCACATCCTTTCCAACATTTGTAGTTTCCTTTGTTTAATAGCAGCCTTTCTTACAGGTGTGAGGTAGTATCTATTGTAGTCTTGATTTGCATTTACCTTTTAGCTAATAAGAATGAGCATCTCTTCATGTGCTTTTTAGCCATCTGTGTTTGCTCTTCAGAAAAATGTCTATTCATATCTTTAGCCCACTTTATAATTATGTTGCTTGTTCTTTTGTTACTGAGTTGTATGTTTTCTTTATGTATACAGGATATCAAACTTTTATCCTGTCTGTGATTTCCAAATATTTTCTCCCCTTCAGTTGGCTGCCTCGTCACCGTTTTGCAAAGTCTTTCGAGACACAAAAGCATTTGATTTTGAGGAGTTCCCATTTGTCTGTTTTTTCCTTTTGTTGCTTATGCTTTGGGTATAAAGTTTAGGAAGCTACCTCCTATTATTAGGTCTTGCATATGTTTCCCTACATTTTCTTCTAGGAGCTTTATGGTACTTGTTCTTATGTTTTGTGTTTGATACAATTTTAGTTTATTTTTGTATAGGGTGTAAGGTAAGCTTCCTCCTGATATCCAATTCTCTCGTGTCCATTTATTGAAAAGACTATTTTGTCCCAGTTCAGTGGATTTGGGGGCCTTGTCAAAGATCAGTTGACCATAGCTTTGCTGGTCGATTTCTGTGCTCTTGATTCAGTTCCATTGGTCAATAATTTATCTTTGTGCCAGTGCCATGCTGTTTTGACCACTGTGGCTTTATAATAAGTTTTTTTTTTTACATGGGCAGGCACTGGGAATCGAACCCGGGTCCTCGGGCATGGCAGGCAAGCACTCTTACCTGCTGAGCCACCGTGGCCCGCCCATATAATAAGTTTTAAAATCAGGGAATATTAATCTTCCCACTTCAATCTTCTCTCTTAGGATGCTTTTAGCTATTTGGGATCTCTTTCCCATCCAGAAGGTTTTGGTAACTAGCTTTTCCAAGTCTTCCAAATAGGTTGATGTAATTTTGATTGGTACTGTGTTGAATCTGTAGATCAATTTGGGTAGAATTGACATCTTAACTATATTTTATCTTCCTGTCCATACGTGATCAGGGAATGTCTTCCTGCCTATTTAGATCTTCTTTGATTTATTTCAGCAATGTTATGTAGTTCTCTGTGTACAAGCCCTTTATATCCCTAGTTACGTTCATTCCTAGATCTTGAGTTTTTAGTTGCAATTTTGAATGGAACTTTTTCCTTAATTGACTCCTCAGTTAGGTCGTTGTTTGGGTTTAGAAACATTACTGATTTTTTGTACATTAATTTTATAACCTGCTACCTTGATGCATTTGTTTATTAGCTCAAGTAACTTTCTTGTAGATTTCTTAGTATTTTCCAAGTGTAGTGTCATGTCATCTGCAAATAATGATACTTTTACTTCCTTTCCAATTTGGATGCTTTTTATTTCTTTTTTTTTTTTTTCTGCCTTATTACTCTAGCTAGAATTTCTAGTATGATGTTCTTCTTGGTGAATTGTCTCTTTATTAATATATAGTGTCCTTCTTTGTCTCTTATAATGTCTTTATCTTTAAAGTCTATTTTGTCTGATATTAGTATAGCTACTCCTGCTTTCTTTTGTTTACAGATTGCATCTTTTTCCATCCTTTTACTTTGAATCTATTGTATCCTTGTGTCTATGATAAATCTCTTGTAAGCAGCACATAGCTGGTTTATATTTCTTAATCCATTCTGCCAGTCTGTTTCTTTTAATTGGTAAGTTTAGTCCATTAACCTTCAAAGTTATTACTGTAAAAGCATTTTTTGAATCTACCATCTTATTCTTTGGATTTTATTTGTTGGATCCATATATTCTTTTCCCTCTTCCCGTTTTTATCCTTTAAGTTATCCTTACTAGTACTCTTTGCTTCTATGCCGCTCCTGTCTTTTTTTTAAGCTGGCAGAACTCCCTTTAGTATTTCTTGTAGGGCTGGTCTCTTGTTGACAGATTCTCTCAGCATTTGTTTGTCTTGAAAATTTTAACATCTCCCTCTTTTTTTTTTTTTTGCATGGGCAGGCACTGGAATTCAAACCCATGTCTCTGGCGTGGCAGGTGAGAATTCTGCCTGCTGAGTCACTGTGGCCTGCCCTATCTCCCTCAGTTTTGAAGACAATTTGTCTGGGTACAGACTTCCTGGCTTGAAGTCTTTATCTTTCATGATCTTAAATATATCTCACCATTGCCTTCTTGCCTCCATAGTGCCAGTTGAGTAGTCTGAACTCACTCTTATATGGTTTCCCTTTTATGTAGTAGATTGTTTTTCTCTTGCTGCTTTCAGGATTTTCTGCTTTCAGAATTTTCTGCTCAAGACACATACTGATTAGTATGTGTCTTGGGGTAGGCCTATGTGGATTTATTCTATTTGGAGTTTGTTGAGCTTCTTTGATTTGCATATTTATATCTTTTATAAGGTTGGGAAATTTCCCCCATTGTATCCTCCACTAATCCTGCTATGACTTTACTCTTCTTTTCTCCTGGGAACCAGTGTTTTTTATATTTGTGCGCTTTGTTTTATTTATCATTTCCCTGAGATCCACTTCAATTTTTTCCATCTTTTTTGCCATTTGCTGTTTTGTGTGTTTCAGATCAGTTGCCCTGTCCTCTAGTTTGCTTGTTCTTTCTTCTGCCTCTTCAAATCTGCTGTTGTGTGTCTCTAGTATATATATATATATATATATTTGGTCTACAGCATCTTTAATCTGCATGATATCTGCTATTTTTCTGTTTATTCTTTCAGATTCCTCTTTATGCTCTTCTAGTGTCTTGATCTCCTTTATATCATTAGCCATCCTGCTGATTTTATTTAGTAGAGTTACATGAATATCTTTGATTAGTTGTTCCCAAGTCTTTTTCCTCTGATGTTTTAATTTGGTCATTAGGCTGGGCTATATCTGTCTGCATCTTGATATGCTTAGTGGTCTTCTATCACCTTTGAAGCATGTAAATATCTTGATAGGGTTGCTTTGGAAGTTGATTTCCTTCAGTCTAAAGCTTTGTATTTGTGGGATGGATGTGGAGCAGGATGTGGGGCATTGGGCAGGGTGCAACAGTGTGGTAATAGGTTGCAGCACAGTTTTAGCACGGTTTGTGGATACTATGTTGGGGTCTATGAGCATGGGATGTAGGGTGCTTGGTTGTGGAGGTGCAGTGCTGAGGCTTTTGGGGTGGGTTGCAGCTCAGGCAGACCTGCAGGAGCAGGGTGCAGCATTGGGGATACAAATGGAGAGTGTGTCAGAAGGCAGATGGGAGGGGCTCTGCGAATGCATGGGGACTGGTGCACAGGCTTGTGTGCAGGTGGGTGGGCTCATGGAGTGTGGAAGTTGTAGGTCTCAGGGTGTAGAGGTTCGGGCACGGAGAGGGCAGGGCGCGGGTGTGTCTTTGCACTTGGGGAGGGGTCCAGTGGGTCCTAGATGTGGATGTGGGTATGTGTAGGGGAAGGGTACAGGTCATGGGGGTTACAGGATGTGGGTCAAGGGTGGGTGATGTCAGGTGGGCAGGGCCTGGCAGAGGTGTGCAATTGCAGGGGAGTTGGTGCATGTGTGTGCAGGATGGAGGCTGTATAGCACAGATGAGTATGTGAGCACCTCATGTGTGTGAGCAGGTTGCTTCTGCCAGGGGTGGGGCAGGGGTGCACATGTGCAGGGCAGGGGGTTGGGGTGCAGGCATCAAGAGGTCAGTGCATGAATGTATGGGTGCCTGGTGGCAGGGAAGATGTGACTCCATGTGTATGGGTCTGGGAAGTGCCACCCTGGGTATGCAGATCTGTTTTCCCCTAAAATTTTTCTTTTTTAATGTATTTTTATTATGAACAATAAACAAGCATACAAACATTCTTGACACGGTTACAATTAATGGCTCACAATATCATCACACAGTTGTGTATTCATCACCATGATCATTTTTTTTGACATTTGTTTCTCTCCAGCAAAAGAAAGAAAACAGAAAAAACTCATACCTGTCATACCCTTACCCCTTCCTCTCATTGACCACTACTATTTCAATCTACTCAGTTTATTTTAACTTTTGTTCCCCCATTACTTGTTCATTTTTTAGCCATATTTTTCACTCATCTGTCAATACTATAGATAAAAGGAGTACCAGACACAGGTTTACACAATCACATAGTCACACTGTGAAAGTTATATCATTAAACAGTCATCAAGGAACATGGCTACCGGAACACAGCTCTCCATTTTCAGGTATTTCCCACTAGCCACTCTAATACACCATAAACTAAAAAAGGGATATCTATATACTACATAAGAATAACCTCCAGGATAACCTCTTGACTCTGAAATCTCTCAGCCACTGACACTTTATTTTTTGTCTCATTTCTCTCTTCCGCCTTTTGAGTGAGAAAGTTTTTTCAGTCCCTTGATGCTAAGTACTAGCTCATTTTAGGATTTCTGTTCCATGTTGTCTGGGAGATTTACATCCCTGGGAGTCATGTACCATGTAGAATTTTATAGTTGCTTATCTTCACATAGAAACCATTTATGAGACAAGAACAAAATTTTGTTACAGGATAAAAATCTTAAGAACAAATTACAAATACTCAATTAAAAAGCAAACAAATGTTTTCCTTCCAAAAATGTAAACATCTAGTAAATAAAACACACATGCTATTCCAGGTATAGAAACACTGGTAATTCACTTATGAAAGAGATGTGTATTTGGTGGTAGGATTTTTGTTTATGTAAAAAGCACTTCACCAGTAGAACCAGGTTGTTATCATTTAAAAGATCTGCTCTTTTACCCAGTTTTCTTATTTGAGCAGAAATGTATCAATTTCTGTAGAATGTTGGCCATGGAAGTAGCCATAAGACAGATCTCAAATAGCTAAAAGTTGTTTGGCTAGAGAGAAGAATTTTCTTAAAACTTGGAGCAGTGTTCACTTTATGCTTAAAGGCATTCCGCAATGAACTTCTTCCCTACAAACTTCAGAGTAAAGCACAGAATCTGGGCACCCAGAAGGGGTTGCTTCCTCCTGCCACCCCAACCAGCAGGCCGTCCTTGCAGGCGTTCTGCATGCAGTACTGTTGAGGCTCTGCAGCCACCTGAGAAACCACGATCATCTCCATGCTGGCCTCCAGCTTGAGTTGCTCCATCAGGTGCTGCAGAGCTTTCATGCTGGCCCTGGAAGACCAGGCAGAGACAGCTGCACTGGGCTCCAAGGGTAGGAAAGCAGGGCTGGGTCTGGGACATGAGGCTGGGCTGGGTGCCACCCCCTTCTGGGATGCAGCTGTGCCTGCCTGCTACTGTGGCACCGTGCTTCCCTCCAGGGAGCTGCTGATGAGGGTTGGCATGGGGTACTGAATTCACTGAGCATCTTCCGGACTTTCTGTGAACTCTATCTTGACTCTCCATGCACTCTACAGTTTTTTACTGCAGTTTCTTAGCCTCTTCCTCCTGGTCTTCCTTGTTTGCTGTACAGTCTTCCCCTGGTCTCTGGAGTCCTAGAACAGTTGTTTCAGATAGTTCCTTCTTATACTGTTCTTATACTATCTGTTTTAGAGGAGGATTGAGTCCTAGAGCTCTCTGTTTTGTCATTTTCCCATCATTGTGATTTTGGTTCGTATTTCCCTAATGGCTAATAGTATTGAATATCTTTTCATGTGCTTATTGGCCATTTGTATTTCTTCTTTGGAAAAATGTTTATTTTTGCCCACTTTTTTTTTTTTTTTTTTTGGCATGGGCAGGCACCAGGAATTGAACCCCCGTCTCTGGCATGGCAGGCAAGAACTCTGCCACTGAGCCACCATGGCCCAGCCTGCCACTTCTTTTTTTTAAATGTTTTCTATTGTGAATTATAGTATATACAGAAAAGTGATAAATTTCAAAGTACAGTTTAGCACGTAGTTATGGAGCAAATTTCAAAGTATAGTATAGGTTACAGTTCCACAATTTTAGGTGTTTCCTTCTGGCTGTTCTAATATACAAGAAACTAAAAATAATAATCAATGTAATGATTTAGTAGTCATGATCATTTATTAAATACTAACTTCTCAGTTACAACTCCTCCCTCATTTGTTTTGTCTACTTTTTAATTTGTTAGTTTCTTTTCATTGTTGAATTGAAGGATTTCTTTATATATTCTGGATATTAAAACCTTATCAGTTAATCTAGTTTCCAAATATTTTGTTCCATTCTGTAAGTTTTCTTTTTACTTTTATGATGAAACCCTTTGGTATATACAAAAGTTTTAATTTTGATGAGGTCTCGTTTACCTATGCTTATTTACAATAAGAAGCCATTGTCTAATACAAGGTCCTGAAGCTGTTTCCCTATGCTTTTTCCTAGGATTTGTATAGTTTTGGGTCTTTTATTTAGCTCTTTAATCCATTTTGAGTCAGTTTTTGTATATGGTGTGATGTAGGGGTCACCTTTCATTCTTTTGCATATATGGCTGTCCAATTTTCCCAGCACCATTTGTTGAAGAGACTGTTCTCTGCTAGTTGAGTGGACTTGCACCCTTGTGAAAAATCAGTTGGCAAAGATGTGAGGATCAATTCCTGAACTCTCAATTTGATGCCATTGGTCTATATGTCTGTCCTGTGCTGGAATCACAATGTTTGATTACTGTAGCTTTGTAATAAATTTTAAAATCAGAAAGTGTGAGTCCCCTGACTTTGTTCTTTTTTAAAATGGTTTTGGCTGTTTGGTATGTGGGAAGACGTTTCAAGAACATGAACTTCATTAAAATTTATCTCTTTGATTAAACATATATTGGTGATTCTTATCTGAACCTAACAAGGCCAATTCTTTTTTTATAATTAAAATTTTTTTTATAAATACCAAAAAACACCAAACATATGCAAACATTCTTAACCTTTGATCATTCTGTTCTACATATATAATCATAATTCACAATATCATCACATAGTGGCATATTCATCATCATGATCATTTCTTAGAACATTTACATCAATTCAGAAAAAGAAATAAAAAGAAAACAGAAAAAAATTCATACATAACATACCCCTTACCCTCCCTTTCATTGATTAGTAGCATTTCAATCTACTAAATTTATTTAATATTTGTTCCCCCTATTTATTTTTATGCCGTATGTTTTACTCGTCTGTTGATAAGGTAGATAAAAGAAGCATCAGACACAAGGTTTTCATAATCACACAGTCACATTGTGAAAGCTATATCATTATATAATCATCTTCAAGAAACATGGCTACTGGAACACAGCTCTACATTTTTCAGGCAGTTCCCTCCAGCCTCTCCATTACACCTTGGCTAACAAGGTGATATCTATTTAATGTGTAAGAATAACCTCCAGGATAACCTCTCAACTCTGAAATCTCTCAGCCATTGACACTTTATTTTGTCTTATTTTGCTTTTCCCCCTCTTGGTTGAGAAGGTTTTCTCAATCCCTTGGTGCTGAGTCCCAGCTCATTCTAGGATTTCTATCCCACGTTGCCAGGAAGGTCCACACCCCTGGGAGTCATGTCCCATGTAGACAGGGGGAGGGCAGTGAGTTTGCTTGTTGTGTTGGCTGAGAGAGAGAGGCCACATCTCAGCAACAAAAGAGATTCTCTTGGGGGTGACTCTTAGGGCTAGTTTTAAGTAGGCTTGACCTATCCTTTGTGGGATTAAGTTTCATATGAACAAACCCCAAGATTGTTGACTCAGGCTATTGCTTTGATCGTCCCCACTGCTTGTGAGAATGTCAAGAATTCTCCACTTGGGGAAGTTGAATTTTCCCCCTTTGTCACCATTTCCCCAAGGGGACGTTGCAAATACTTTGATTACTGTTCAAACTTCTGTTTTTTTAATGTAAATCTTGGAAATATTGTTGACTTAGCACCAAATAATTTGCATCTGCTATGTAGAAAACTAATAATGACAGGAATTTAACCGACATAATTTCAAGGAAAAATTAAACCAAATGTATAGAATTAAACTTAGTTTTTGGTTGAATTATATGAAAAGATTTTTTTTTTTTTTTTACTGTGAACTGTGCATTTGTTAAAGTTTTAAAACCCTACTCACAGGTTAAGGACCTAGTCTCTGAGAAAGCAATTGGACTGATGCGGATGCAGTTTTGGAAAAAAACTGTGGAAGATATATACTGTGACAATCCACCCCATCAGCCTGTGGCCATTGAATTATGGAAGGTAAAACAAACAAAAACTACTACTTTTAATTAATAAGAATGTTATTAGAGCATGATTTTCTCTCTCTCTTTTTTTTTTCACATGGGCGGGCACCAGAATTGAACCTGGGTCAGAAGAGAGCTCTGCCTGCTGAGCCACCATGGCCTGCCCTAGAGCATAATTTTTAATGGGTATAATTTGTATATTGGTGGTAGTTATCCTGAAAATATTCTTAAGCTCTTGCAGTATTCAGATCTGTGTTAGTTTTGACTGCAGAATTAAAAATCATTGACTGATAATTTTCACGTCTTTGGTGTTTTTTTTATTGAAGGAAAAAAAGAGCAATCTGGTTTCCTTACATTATAAATTACTGTTTATTTTCCACATAGTTGGTTGCAGAATTTAAGCTCTGTGACTTTTGATGCATTACAGGTAAATTTTTTGTTCTGTCTTCCCAGGAGTTCCTTATATTAGTGTTTTCTTCCAGATTCTAGGCTGTAAATCTTTTGTGATGGGATGCTTGCTATCACCATTTGTCCAGACAAATCCAAAGCTACCTTGTCTAGTTTGATAGGCCTGTGTATTTGTTGATGAATTTTGGATATTAGAGAATGGAAACCTATGGGCCAGAGTATTATTTGTATTGCTAGATGTATATGGTAAATGGTTTTACATTAAAGCAGCTATTAGTGTCACTAGTAAACAGCATGCATGGTTTAGAAGTATACTGAACTGTGATTGGAGAACGGGAGTTAGGTAACTTTTCCTCTCTAATCTGTGTCCCTGTTACCATGTGATGAGCACTAACAGGAGCCACTGGCAGACCTTACAGTGGTGTCCCTCATCTCAGGTCTGCACACCAGCACAGGCAGGCTGCATTTCTGGGCTGTGGATTGACTTCACAGAGCCCCAGTAAGGATGGAAATCCAGAGCCCCCATACTGGGGATTGTGAAGAGAGAGTGGATGGGAAACTAAAAGTATTAGATTAGTTGTTTACATTTATTCATCCCACTTAAAGAAGCCCAATCTAGGTGAAATAGAGAAAAAGTTCCCTAAACTTCAGAAGCTCTTTCTACCTATTATTTTACACAAAACCTGTGACTACAGTGGAGGTTCATGCTTAGACTTAGATTCGAGGTTCTGTCCTTTGCAGATCAGGCAAAAGTAGATCAGGGATTCCTTTAATGTGGATTTATCTTGCCTTAGCTTCTCTTTCAAAACCAAAAGATGTATCTAAATTACAATTTGTCCACTTTTCACAGTTGCTTAGATTTTTAAAAAATTTTTTATTAATTAAAAAAAATTACAAGAAAGAAACACAAACATTCCTAATATATGCTATTCCGTTCTACATATATAATCAGTAATTCACAATATCATCACATAGTTGCATATTCATCATCATGATCATTTCTTAGAACATTTGCATCAATTCAGAAAAAGAAGTAAAAAGACAACAGAAAAATAAAACGAAGATAGAAAAAAAAATTTTGTATACCATACCCCTTACCCCTCCCTTTCATTGATCACTACCATTTCAGACTAAATTTATTTTAACATTTGTTCCCCCTATTATTTATTTTTATTCCATATGTTTAACCAGTCTGTTGACAGGGTAGATAAAAGGAGCATCAGACTCAGGGTTTTCACAATCACACAGTCACATTGTAAAAGCTATATCATTATTAATCATCATCAAGAAACCTGGCTACTGGAACACAGATCTACATTTTCAGGCAGTTCCCTCCAGCCTCTCCATTACATTTTGACTGACAAGGTGATATCTAATTAATGCATAAGAATAACCTCCAGGATAACCTCTGGACTCTTGTTTGGAATCTCTCAGCCATTGATACTTTGTCTCATTTCACTCCTCCCCCACTTGGTCGAGAAGGCCTTCTCAATCCCTTGATGCTGTGTCTCAGCTCATTCTAGAGTTCTTCTCAATCCTTTGATTCTGAGTCTCAGCTCATTCTGGGATTTCTGTCCCACGTTGCCAGGAAGGTCCACACCCCTGGGAGTCATGTCCCACGTAGACAGGGAGGGCGATGAGTTTGCTTGTCATATTGGCTGGAGAGAGAGGCCACATCTGAGCAAGAAAAGAGGCTCTCTTGGGGGTGACTCTTAGGCCTAATTTTAAGTAGACTTGACCTATCCTTTGTGGCACCAAGCCAAACCCCAAAACTGGGGCCTCAGCCTATAGCTTTGGTTGTCCACACTGCTTGTGAGAATATCAAGAATTCAACTTGGAGAGGTTGAATTTTCCCCCGTTCTCACCATTCCTTGAAGGGGACTTTGCAAATACTTTTCCAGTTGCTGATCAAATTACTCTGGGATTCATGGGGGCATCACTCTGGACAAACCAACAAAATTTCATGTCCTACCCAAGGTTCCATGTACTTATGTTGTTCAACCAACTATCTACATAAGTTATATTAGGAGATGAACTAGTCAAAATATAAATTTTGTACCAAATAAACATTTTTTGCTTTAGTTTTACGTAAGTTGAAATTTTAAAATATTAATTACCATCTATTTTCAGCACCCTGCAGTAATGACATTCCTTTTTTTCTTCCTCATGCAAAAACATTTTTAAATTTGTACAGTTACTATCATTATACATTCTAGGCATTCCTAGAATACACCATCTCAATCTTTATCGTCTCTTTCTCTGTGATATCATTTATGCCCCCAGCCCTCCTCCCTCTATCATTCTCACATGCAGCTTCATTCAGTGTTTTAACATAATTGTATTACAGTTAGGTAGTATTGTGCTGTCAATTTCTGAGTTTTTTTTTTTTTTGAAATTTTAAAATATTAAGTACCATCTATTTTCAGCACACTGCAGTAATGACATTCTTTTGTTCTTCCTCATGCGAAAACATTTTTTAAATTTGTACATTTAGTCACTATCCTTATACATTCTAGGCATTCCTAGATTATACCATCTCAATCTTTATCGTCTTTCTTTGTGATTTCATTTATGCCCCAGCCCTCCTCCCTCTATCATTCTCATATGCAGCTTCATTCAGTGTTTTAGCATAATTGTATTACAGTTAGGTAGTATTGTGCTGTCCATTTCTGAGTTTTTATATACAGTCCTGTTGCACAATCTGTATCCGTTCAGCTCCAATTACCCAATATCCTACCCTATTTCTATCTCCTGATGGTCTCTGTTACCAAGGAAATATTCCAAGTTTATTCACTAATGTCAGTTCATATCAGTGAGACCATACAGTATTTGTCCTTTTGCTTCTGGCTAATCACACTCAGCATAATGTCCTTAAGGTCCATTCATGTTGTTACATACTTCATAACTTTATTCTGTCTTACAGCTGCATAATATTCCATCTTATGTAAATGTCACAGTTTGTTTAGCCAACTGTCTGTTGATGGACATTTAGGCTGTTTCCATCTCTTGGTAATTGTTAATAATGCTGCTATAAACATTGGTGTGTAAATGTCCATTTGTGTCCTTGGCCTCGTGTCCTTTGAGTAGAGACAGCATATAGATGGGTCCTGTTTTTTAATCCATTCTGCCAGACTATGTCTTTTGATTGGACAGTTTAATCCATTAACATTCAGTGTTATTACTGCATGGGTAGTACTTTCTTCTTCTATTTTGCCTTCTGGATTTTATATGTCATATCTAATTTTCCTTCTTTTTACCTTTACTCATAGTCTTCCTTTCTACACTCTTCTCCACACCTCTCTCTTCTGTCTTCGTATCTGTCTCTAGTGTTCCCTTTAGTATTTCTTGCAGAGCTGGTCTCTTGGTCACAAATTCAGTGATTTTTTTGTCTGAAAATGTTTTAATTTCTCCCTCATTTTTGAAGGGCAATTTTGCTGGATATAGAATTCTTGGTTGGCAGTTTTTCTTTTTTAATAATTTAAATATATTATCCCACTGTCTTCTTGCCTCCATGGTTTCTGCTGAGATCTGCGCATAGTCTTATTGGGCTTCCCTTGTATGTGATGGATTGCTTTTCTCTTGCTGCTTTCAAGATCCTCTTTTTCTCTTTAACCTCTGACATTCTAATTATTAAATGTCTTGGAGTATGTCTATTTGGATCTATTCTCTTTGGGGTACGCTGCACTTCTTGGATCTGTAATTTTAAGTCTTTCATAATAGTTGGGAAATTTTCAGTGATAATTTCCTCCATTAGTTTTTCTCCTCCTTTTCCCTTCTGTTCTCCTTCTGGGACACCCACAACACGTATATTCGTGCGCTTCATATTGTCTTTCAGTTCCCTGAGTCCCTGCTCATATTTTTCCATTTTTTCCCTATAGTTTCTGTTTCTTGTTGGATTTCAGATGTTCCATCCTCCAGTTTTGAAATCCTATGTTCTGTCTCTCGAAATCTACCATTGTAGGTTTCCACTGTTTTTTTCATCTCTTCTACTGTGTCTTTCATTCCCATCAGTTCTGTGATTTGTTTTTTCAGACTTTCAGTTTCTTCTTTTTGTTCTTTCCTTGCCTTCTTTATATCCTCCCTCAATTCATTGATTTGGTTTTTGATGAGGTTTTCCATGTTTGTTCGTACGTTCTGAATTAATTGTTTCAGCTCCTGTATGTCATTTGAATTGATGGTTTGTTCCTTTGACTGGGCCATATCTTCAATTTTCCTAGTGTGATTGGTTATTTTTTGCTATTGTCTAGGCATTTAATTACCTTAATTAGTGTATTCTGGAGATTGCTTTCACTTCTTTTATCTAGGGTTTTCTTGCTGGATGAATTTGTTGTCTATCTGTTCTTTGACATTCCCTTCAGCTTTATCTAGACCTTTAGCTTAAGTTTTGTTTAACAGAGGAGAATGTTTCAGTTCTTGTTTCTTGTTTCTTGCCTTGCTTGTGTGGTTCCTTCCCCGCCCCCCCCACACACACTTAGGAGGGTCTACTTAGATATTATATACACCAGCCAGATTTTCCCAGACCAAACTGGCCTCCTATCAAGAGGAAAGAGTCACCTGCGTCGGTTTTCCCTGAGGGTGAGACCCAGCAGGTTGAAAGACTTTCCTGTGAAGTCTCTGGACTCTTTTTCTTATCCTGTCCAGTATGTGGCGCTTGTCTGACTGCAGGTCCCACCAGCATAAGATGATGCAGTACCTTTAACTTTGGCAGACCTCCCTGCTGGGGGTGTGGTGGAGACAGAGGAGAGGTTGTACGCTGGTTTTAATGGCTTCAAATTACCAAGCCCTGGGGTCTGAATTCCTGGAGGGAGGGATTCCTCCTGGGTGGGGCTTCACCCCTCCCCTGGGGAAGGCACAGGCTCCAGATAAGCCCCCAAAAGAGCTCACTTCTGCCTATGCCTGGGGCAGTTGCAGCCTGAAAAGTCCTGCCGCTGTATCCAGAGGCAGTCAAACCTTTGTAGATACACAGCCACAAAAACCTCTGCTTCCGTCTTTTTTTTCCCCTTTTTCTGTCAGTCCTGCATCCTTGGCGCTGGAGCAAAATGAGCAACCTCTGCTTTGATCAGGTTCACCTAAGCTGGGGGCCTATTTTTAGTAGTCAGAATTTGTTAATTAGTTCCACAGTTGGCGTTTAATTGTGCCCAGTCCCTGCTGCTGGTAAAGTCCTTTCCTTTCCCCTCTGGGAAGCGGCCTGTGGGGGAGGGGCGCTGGCCGCCGCAACTTTGGGAACTCACGGTTCAGGGGGTGTGCTGGCAGCTGGTCCAGCTGGTCCAGACTAGGGTATGCTGTGTGTCTGGTCACTGACGTGGCCCCAGGAGCTGTTTTGTACTGTTTCTGATTATTTAGTAGTTGTTCTGGAGGACGAACTAAAACACGCATGTTGTTCAGCCGCAATCTTGACCCCAAAGTCTGTAGGCTTGTTTTAATGGCTTCAAATTACCAAGCCCTGGTGTCTGAATTCCTGGAGGGAGGGATTCCACCTGAGTTGGGCTTCACCCCTCTCCTGGGGAAGGCACAGGCTCCAGACAAGCCCTCTAAGGAGCGTGTTTCTGCCTATGCCTGGGGCAGCTGCAGCCTCAGGAGCCCTGGCACTGTATCTGAAGGCAGTTAAGCCTTTGTAGAAACACGGTCACAGAAAAACCTCTGTTTCCTTCTTTTTTTTTCCATCGTCCGTCAGCCTTGCCCCCTTGGCACCAGGGCTAAAATGAGCGACCTCCACTTTGACCCGGTTCACCTGAACTGGGGGCCTATTTTTAGCAGTCAGAATTTGTTAATTAATTCCACAATTGGCTTTTGGTTGGGCTCAGCCGCTGCTGCTGGTAAAGTCTCTTCCCTTTCCCTCTGGGAAGCAGCCTGTGGGGGAGGGGTGCCAGCTGCCGGGTCTTGGGGAACTCTCGGTTCTGGGGGGGCTCGCAGCTGATCCAGCTGGTCCAGACTAGGGTATGCTGTGTATCCAGTCACTAATGTGGCCCCAGGAGCTGTTCTGTACTGTTTCTGGTTATTTAGTAGTTGTTCTGGAGGAAGAACTAAAATGCACACATTGTTAAGCCACCATCTTGGCCCAGAAGTTAGTTGCTTAGATTTTGAGCAACATCGTTGGCTAGTTTTCTCTTATTCCTGGTGTTGATGGTTAATATGTATATTTAAAAAAATAGTGTTCAGAGCAGTTGTTTTCTTTGCAGGCTCTCATTCCCTCCCTGTTCTGCTGGAACCTATGCTTATTACAACTCCAGTAACACTTCCCTTGAGGTTATTTGAAAAGTATCAGGTTGTTTAGAAGATTAGCTGAGAAGAAGAGTAACAATTTGATATCCAGAGAGCAGTTTTCTACTGTACTGTTTCATTGGTGCCCCTTTATGGTACAGAATAGTTGAATAGCTATAGTTTTTCATATGTTTTATAGGTGTTATTCATTTCTTCATCTATAAATGAATGAGTCATGTTTAAATGTGTTTTTTTAATTCTTATTTTTTTATTGGAGAAGTTTTAAGTTTACAGAAAAATCATGCAGAAAGTACAGTCTGAGTTTGTTTTTATAGTCAAACTTTTTATTTGCTTTGGCTTCATTTTCCAAAGTTATTGATTCTTGTTATCCTTAATTTACCAGGTTCACAGCTTCCTTTAAATATATATATATTTTTTTACCTTGATCTCTGATTATCTTCAGATATGACAGAAAAACTGTATTTTTTGGTCAAGGAATTGCATCCATTATAGCTTTAGCCTTGATTAAATAGGAGTATGATTGTTCATTGGTTAAATATTTACTTTTATGTGCCAGGAACAGTGCTTGATGATGTGGTTATAAAGATCAAACATGCCCCCTGCACCTTCCAAACATGCACAGAATAAAACAAGAGCAGGATTTTGTGGTGACTAAGGAATCCTAGACTGATGCCTGGGATTTAGGAGTTAGGCCTGTAAGGATTACTGCTATGTAATGGTCCTGAGAGCACTTCGGAACTGACTCCATGCAGCCCTTTTAACTTCTCGCAGGCAACGTATGCTCAGTTTTCTGAACTCATACTCTTTGTCACATAAATATGTACTGATAATTGTGCTAGCCTTTACATTTTAATAGCAGTCATAACTTAGAGACTTAGTTCAAGTAAAGAAAAACCTAATACTTCACTACTATATATTGTGAAAATATATCATACTTAGTGTTGACTTGGCAAGAAAATAATGCTTTTAAAGCTTACTTGCAAATAATTTCGAACTTGGTTTGAGAAATAAAAATAGGTTGCAAAAATAAAAATAGTACAAAGAACACCTTTGTATGTTCTACCTAGACTCATATATTATTTATGTTTTATCTCCTTTGTTTGATAGTTCATGTGCTCAAGCCTGTGTGCTCTCTCTCTCTATTTATATACACACACACACTTAATGTTTTTCAGACTTATTTGAGTGTTAGTTTCTTAATACCATGGACTTTTACCTTTTGTCCCTAAATGCAGCTTCAGTGAATTATTTCCTAAGAATAGGGTATTCTCATGTAAATAGAACCTGCTATTGACTTCGGTAATTTTAACTTTGATGCAGCACTTTTATCTAATTTTCCATTGTCAGTTGTCCCACTTTTTAAAATAGAACATTCCTCATTTTGAATTTGTTTTCTCATGATTAGATTCAGGTTATGGGTTTTTTACTGGAATACTGCGTAGGTGATGTGTCCTTCTCAGGGTGTATAACATCTGGAGGTACACTTTGTCCGTCTGTATTTTATTGGCATTGTTAATTTTTAATTTTAATTTTGATTATTAATTTTAATTTTGATCACTCATTCAAGATGCTGTCTAGTTTTTCTACTGTATAATTATAATTCCCCTTGCAACTAATAAACTATCTATGGGAAGACACTTTTAAGACCATACAAATATCCTGCTCCTCATCAAAATTTCCCCTTCAATTTAGCATCCATTCATGATTCTTATCTGATTCAATCTGTATTATTATGGTTACAAAATGATAATTTCCTGGCTCTAGCACGTTGTCTACATTTACCAGTTGATACTCAGCAAGAGCCTCCTTTCTACTTTATTTAGTTTATTGATTATTGGTATGAATTCCTTTTTTCCCCTTTTATTACTTTAATTATTTTCATGTTCAAATTGTCCCAGATTTGGACACTGGGAGCCCTTTCAGACAGGCTTTTTTGTCCTTATGACATGCTCCCCAGCCCACTTAATCATTTTTTGAGCACTTCCTTATAATCTGGTTCAAGAAGATATTCTAGGATCATCTTCAGCCTCTCCTGCCCTACTTCTAGAATAATCCATTTCTCTAAGGAGCCCTGGCTCTTTTAGAGAGGATTGGTATTAAAATACAGCAGGTGTGTTCTTTCCTACTGAAATATCTTTCCTTGCCAAGATTGTTTACTTTTGAGTTTCATGTTTCATTTTTTTGAGAAGTGGATATTTTTAAATAGAATATCTTTATCCTCTAGAAAAAAGTTTGAGTGAAGTAAGCATAAAGAAATCAGGATATATCATATAATAGAAAAACTGGTTTTGAATTTTTGTTTTGCTTTGGAAGTGGAATCATTAAATAACTAAATGATACAGGAAAATAAGTCAGATTAGTGGAAAAGTATTGAAATATTATCTTTACTTGGAAGTGTTTTGAGATGTTTTCTAGGGACGTTCTTTTTTTCCAGATTTTTTTTTTAAACATCTGGTGATGAGTTAGTTTGTTTATTTTATTCAGATCTGCAGAAATCATTACTAGTACTTTTTAAAGACTTGCAACACTCTTGTTTTTTTAGGCTGTCAAAAGACATAATCTGACTAAAAGATGGCTTATGAAAATCATTGATGAAAGAGTAAGTATAATTGCTCAAGTCTTAATTTTTATTTTTTTAATCCTTAAGCTAATCTTCAGGAAGGAAATGTTATAGCATATTAATATTTTATAAGAAGGAAACTTTTAGAGAACTATGCTGATTTATCTGTACTCCATCCTGGCACACCATCCTCTGCAGTTCCCTGCACCCTCACTTTGAGATAGACAGGTGGAGGCAGGCCCTGGACAAGGGGATGTGCACATCTACACTCTACTGTTTTTCTTCATTTTAATATAAATTTTCAGACTTATACAAAAGCAGAGAGCATACTGCAATATACTTTCATGTATTTGTTGCCTAGCTTTAATGATTATCAAAACTTGTGCAGTCTTGTTTGATATATATTTTATCCACCCCTCTCCCAACCCCCACTGGATTGTTTTAAAATAAATCCCAGACATCATATAATTTGATCTGTAAATATATTTGCATATTGAAAATATAAGGACTTTAAAAAACCACAACCATAATACCATCATACCTTAAAAAATTAATAACTTTAATATTATCAACCTTTACTATTAGCCATATACCCCCATTTATGCACATGATAGTACTTATATCTGTGTTCACATAATGAAGGGAATAAGGAAATTCTAATGGATCTAGTGAATGGAATATTATACTAAGTTCTTAGAAATGTTGTCTAGTTTCAACCAAACCTGCAGATTGTTCTGTGACCTTTGCCATATTGTATAATCTTTTTGATGCATTGTTGGCTCAGTGTCCTCATTGACCTGATATTTATTACATACTATTGTCATGAAAATTTATATTTACTTAATTTGCATACACTCTGTTAATCAGTTTGAGGCTATAGTGAAAATAATAAGAAGCCAATATAAGATGAATAAAGATTAAAACACTTTAAAAAAATGCTCAGAGTGACATCATCAAGATGATGACATAAGACATCTCCCGGCAAAGTCTACACTCAGAAACAACTAATAAAAGGACAAATCCCACTTGCTCGAAACTGTGGAGGATGATAGAGACTGGAGAAGTACTCCATAAGTACTGAATTGATGGGGGAAAAAAATCCACCAAAAAAGAAGGTAGGAGACCTGTGACTCAGACCTGCTAGTCAAGACCTCTCCCTCTCACTTGGCCTTTGGTGGCTTAAGGAACACACAGTGGCAGCACTCTTGCCAGTGTACCTCCTGCCATGATTGTAGACCACAAAATCACTTAAGGCAGCAGATTAGAACCCCATGCACATTCAGACAGAGGATCCAAGGCCACATAGACCCAAGGCAGAACCCAGATGGTTGGCAAGCATTTGTCTATGAAAGTGCTCCCAGGAAACAAAAGAGATCTTTGATGGAACTGTTGGCAAGAGGTGCACATACTCAACTCAGTCTCTGATTGTTGGAGCACCTAAAACAAAATGGGCATTTTTTGAATGCTGACTTCATCTGGCTTCCTGAGGTAGGATATCCTAATGTGGAAACAAAGAAGGACTTACAGTGGAACTGTTGATAAGCAGTACACACATCCAACCCCAGTCTCTAATTGCTAGAGCACTTCACTGTGGGTGGGAGGGAGAGCAGTTAAGCAAATCATAGGAACTGGGGAGGAAAGTCTGTACTAAATCAATCAGAAACAGCCCAGGACTTCCAGAGAAGAAACTGAGGAAAAGAAGCCTTTTCCTGGAAGTAAAACAATTGCACATAAAAGAGCAATCTAAAAGGCGGACCATATATCCAGGACAAGAAACAAGTGAGGAAGACCTGAGAAAAGCCAAGCAGTTAATATGGCTGTTCTAAAAGTTCAGTAGAAGCTGGACCAAGCATCAGAGAAGAGCCTTAACATGTAGCCAATTTATAATAAAACATTAGGCAGGAAGGAAAAACTGAGATGCAACTATCAAAGAAGTTCAAACAAATCTCCTAAATCAAGGAGTTGAAATAAAATATGGCTAGAAATACAGTAAATATGGATACAGAGCTAAAGGATATTAAGACAATGTGTCAGGTACAAGGATAATTCAGTGGTAAAATTCTTGCCTGCATGCAGGAGACACAGGTTCAATTCCATGCATTTCCCAAACAAACCAACAAGCAAGCAAACAAACAAAAAAACCCAACCGAACAAAAATTCAACAAATGGTGCTGCAAAAGGGAGATAGTCACTTGGAAAAATAATGAAATATGACCCCTGCCATACAGCATACCAAAAAAAAAAAAAAAAAAAAAAATGTGTGAACGAAAAGAAGATCTAGAAAGTTTAAAAAGAAACATGAATCATGGGGCTGAAAAGCACAATAATGGAGATTAAAAATACACTAGAAGTTTACAGCAGCAGATTTAAACAGGGAGAAAAAAGAATCAGTGAACTAGGAGACAGGACAATTTAAATCATATAGTCAAAAAAACAGGTAGAGAAGAGAATAGAAAAAACTGAGCCATGGTCCGAGGGACCTGTGACAGCATGAAGTTCACCAACCTATCATGGGAGTCCCAGATATGAGATTAAGGAGAAATGGAACAGAAAGAGTATTTGAGGAAATAATGGCTGATAAGTTCCTGATTCTTATGAAAGACATAAATATACATGTCCAAGAAGTACAACATACTGTAGGATAATCCCTAATGGACCTGCTTCAAGACATATACTAATCAAAATGTCAAATGTCAAAGTAGAGATTTTGAAAGCAGAAAGAGAAAAGCAATATGTCACATACAAAGGAACCTTAATAATACTAAGTGTTAATTTCTCATTAGAAACCATGAAGGTGAGAAAGCAATAGCATGATATATTTAAGATACTGAAAAGCTGCCAGTCAAAAATTCTTTATCTGGCAAAACCGTCCTTCAAAAAAGAGGGAGCAATGAATGTACAACTATGTGATAAAAAAGAATGTTCGTATTGTATGTTGATTGGTTTTATTAATAAAAATTAAAACAAAAAACCTTATAAGTTGTACCTTTTAAAATATGTGCAGTTTGTTGTATGTCAGTTATACCTCAATGAAGCTGTTAAAATAAATAAAACCAAGCAGAAGCATTCCTATAAAACAAAAACAAAAAAAGAGGGAGCATTGGGTTCATGGGTGGTTCAATAGTAGAATGTTTGCCTTACATGCAGGAGGCCTGGGTTTGATTCCTGGACCATGTACCCCCTGCCCCCAAACAAAAGAGGGAGTGTTTAAGACATTCACAGATAAACAAAAACTGAGAGTTAATTACCAAAAGACTTGTCCTACAAGAATTGCTAAAGGGCATTGTTTAGGTTGAAAGGGAAAGACAACATGAATGACAACATGAAGTGGACTAAGGTAATTGAATGATAACATGAAGCACATGAATATATGTGTTGTGGGTATCCCAGAAGGAGAAGAGAAGGGAAAAGGAGGAGAAAGACTAATGGAGGAAATTATCTCTTAAAATTTCCCATCTCTTATGAAAGACATAAAATTACAGATTCAAGAAGTACAGTGTACCCCAAACAGAATAGATCCAAATAAACATACTCCAAGACACTTACTAATCAGACTTTCGATGTCAAAGAGAAAGGGAGAATTTTGAAAGCAGCAACAGAAAAGCATCACATTCAAGGGAAGCCCAATAAGACTATATGTAGAGTTCTCAGTAGAAACCATGGAGGCGAGAAGACGGTGGTTAAGATATATTTAAGATCCTAAAAGAGGAAAATTACCAATCAAGAATTCTATATCCAGTAAAATTGTCCTTCAAAAATTGAGGGGGAAATTAAAACATTTTCAGACAAAAAATCACCGAGAGAATTTGTGACCAGGAGACAGGTTCTGCAAGAAATACTAAAGGGAGCATTAGAGGCAGATAAGAAAAGACAGGAGAGAGAGGTGTAGAGAAGAGTGTAGAAATGAAGACTATTAGTAAATATAAAAAGAGAAAAAATTAGGTATGACATCAAATCCAAAAGGCAAAATAGTAGAAGAGAGTACTCCCTTTACAGTAATAACACTAAATGTTAATAGATTAAACTCCCCCAATCAAAAGACATAGACTAACAGAATGGATTAAAAATAGGACCCATCTGACTTCCGGAGAAGATGACGGCTTAGTAAGACACGCGGGTCTTAGTTCCTCCTCCAGAACGGCTACTAGGGAAGTAGAAACGATACAGAACAGCTCCCGGAGCCACGACAGAGACCAAGAAGACAGCGTACCCCATTCTGGAACGGCTGACTGGCTGGGAGAACCCGCTCCGGTGAGATTGCCGAGGGGCGCGGGCTTCCCCAGGCCAGGGCGGCAGGCGGCCGGAGTCCTTCCTTCCCTCCTTCCCGGGCTGGCTGGGAGAATTGGACAGGCGGTCCCCTAAAGCCGCGGCAGCTGGCGCCCCCCCGCCACGCGCAGCCCCCCGGACCAGCTGGGAGAATTGGATCGGAGATCCCCAAGTCGCGGAAAACGGCGACCGGGGTCCCTTCCAAACACGTGGCTTCCCGGTCCGGCTGGGAATGGTGGATAGGCACTCCCCCAAGCCGCAGTGGCTGGCGCCCCCCTGCCACGCTTGGCGCCCTGGGCTGGCTGGGAAATTTGGACAGGCGCTCCCCCAAGCCTTGGAGGTCGGCGCCCCCCCACCACGCTTGGCGCCCCGGGCCGGCTGGGAAAATTGGACAGGCGCTCCCCCAAGCCGCGGAGGCCGGCGCCCCCCCACCACGCTTGGCGCCCCGGGCCGGCTGGGAAAT
The DNA here is from genome assembly GCF_023851605.1 of Tamandua tetradactyla. Lineage (NCBI taxonomy): Eukaryota > Metazoa > Chordata > Mammalia > Pilosa > Myrmecophagidae > Tamandua > Tamandua tetradactyla. The sequence goes on from NC_135332.1 coordinate 138,715,929, forward strand.
TTGGACAGGCACTCCCCCAAGCTGCGGAGGCCAGCGACCCTACCCACGCGCGGATCCCTGGGCCGGCTGGGAGATTCGGATTGGCACTCCCCCAAGCCGCTTCGGCTGGTGATCCCCCCCCTACAGTGAGAGTTTTCCAAAGTTAAAGGAGCCACAGCATCTTTTACTGGTGGACCCGCAGACAGATGAGCGCCACAAGCGCCACCTACTGGGCAGAATAAGAAAAACAGAGCCCAGAGATTTCACAGAAAAGTCTTTCAACCTGCTGGGTCTCACACCCAGGGAAATCTGATTAAATGCCCAGATGCCAGCAGAAGATAATGGATCACGCTCAGAAAATTGAAGATATGGCCCATTCAAAGGAACAAACCAATAGTTCAAATGAGATAAACAGGAGCTGAGACAACTAATGCTGAATATACGAACAGAAATGGAAAACCTCTTCAAAAACCAAATCGATAAATTGAGGGAGGACATGAAGAAGACATGGGCTGAACAAAAAGAAGAAATAGAAAAACTGAAAAAACAAATCACAGAACTTATGGGAGTGAAGGACAAAGTATAAAACATGGAAAAAACAATGGATACCTACAATGGTAGATTTAAAGAGACAGAAGCTAGAATTAGTGAATTGGAGGATAGCACATCTGAATTCCAAAAAGAAACAGAAACTATAGGGAAAAGAATGGAAAAATTTGAACAGGGGATCAGGGAACTGAATGACAATATGAAGCGCACAAATATACGTGTTGTGGGTGTCCCAGAAGGAGAAGAGAAGGGAAAAGGAGGAGAAAAACTAATGGAAGAAATTATCACTGAAAATTTCCCAACTCTTATGAAAGACCTAAAATTATAGATCCAAGAAGTGCAGCGCACCCCAAAGAGATTAGACCCAAATGGGCGTTCTCCAAGACACTTAAACTAGTTAGAATGACACAGGTCAAAGAGAAAGAGAGGATCTTGAAAGCAGCAAGAGAAAAACAATCTGTCACATACAAGGGAAACCCAATAAGACTATGTGTAGATTTCTCAGCAGAAACCATGGAAGCTAGAAGACAGTGGGATGATATATTTAAATTACTAAAAGAGAAAAACTGCCAACCAAGACTTCTATATCCAGCAAAATTGTCCTTCAAAAATGAGGGAGAAATTAAAACATTCTCAGACAAAAAGTCACTGAGAGAATTTGTGACCAAGAGACCAGCTCTGCAAGAAATACTAAAGGAAGCACTAGAGTCAGATACGAAAAGACAGAAGAGAGAGGTATGGAGAAGAGTGTAGAAAGAAGGAAAATCAGATATGATATATATATAATACAAAGGCAAAATGTTAGAGGAAAATATTATCCAAACAGTAATAACACTAAATGTTAATGGACTGAATTCCCCAATCAAAAGACATAGACTGGCAGAATGGATTAAAAAACAGGATCCTTCTATATGCTGTCTACAGGAAACACATCTTAGACACAAAGATAAACATAGGTTGAAAGTGAAAGGTTGGGAAAAAGTATTTCATGCAAATAACAACCGGAAAAGAGCAGGAGTAGCTATACTAATACCCAACAAATTAGACTTCAAATGTAAAACAGTTAAAAGAGACAAAGAAGGACACTATCTACTAATAAAAGGAACAATTAAACAAGAAGACATAACAATCATAAATATTTATGTACCGAACCAGAATGCCCCAAAATACGTGAGGAGTACACTGCAAACACTGAAAAGGGAAATAGACACATACCATAATAGTTGGAGACTTCAATTCACCACTCTCATCAATGGACAGAACATCTAGACAGAGGATCAATAAAGAAATAGAGAATCTGAATATTACTATAAATGAGCTAGACTTAACAGACATTTATAGGACATTACATCCCACAACAGCAGGATACACCTTTTTCTCAAGTGCTCATGGATCATTCTCAAAGATAGACCATATGCTGGGTCACAAAGCAAGTCTTAACAAATTTAAAAAGATTGAAATCATACACAACACTTTCTCGGATCATAAAGGAATGAAGTTGGAAATCAATAATAGGCGGAGTGCCAGAAAATTCACAAATACGTGGAGGCTCAAGAACACACTTTTTTTTAAATTTTTTTTTTATTAATCAAAAAAAAGAAAAATTAATACAACATTTAGAAATCATTCCATTCTACACATGTACTCAGTAATTCTTAGTATCATCACATAGATGTATGATCATCATTTCTTAGTACATTTGCATCGATTTAGGAAAAGAACTAGCAAAACAGCAGAAAAAGATATAGAATGTTAATATAGAGAAGAGAATTAAGATAATAATACTAATAAAAAAAATATATATATAAAAAAGGAAAAAGAAAAAACAAAAACAAAAGATACAAACAAACAAACAAACAAAAAACTATATTTCAGGTGCAGCTTCATTCAGTGTTCCAACATAGTTACATTACACGTAGGTATTATTGTGCTGTCCATTTTTGAGTTTTTGTACCTAGTCCTGTTGCACAGTCTGTATCCCTTCAGCTCCAATTACCCATTATCTTACCCTGTTTCTAACTCCTGCTGGTCTCTGTTACCAATGATATATTCCAAGCTGATTCTCGAATGTCGGTTCACATCAGTGGGACCATACAGTACTTGTCCTTTAGTTTTTGGCTAGGCTCACTCAGCATAATGTTCTCTAGGTCCATCCATGTTATTACATGCTTCATAAGTTTAGTCTGTCTTAAAGCTGCATAATATTCCATCGTAGGTATATACCACAGTTTGTTTAGCCACTCGTCTGTTGATGGACATTTTGGCTGTTTCCATCTCTTTGCAATTGTAGATAATGCTGCTGTAAACACTGGTGTGCAAATGTCCGTCTGTGTCTTTGCCCTTAAGTCCTTTGAGTAGATACCTAGCAGTGGTATTGCTGGGTCGTAATCCATTCTGCCATTCTATGTCTTTTGATTGGGAAATTCAGTCCATTAACTTTTAGTGTTATTACTGTTTGGATAATATTTTCCTCTACCATTTTGGCTTTTGTATTATATATATCATATCTGATTTTCCTTCTTTCTACACTTTACTCCATACCTCTCTCTTCTGTCTTTTCGTATCTGACTCTAGTGCTCCCTTTAGTATTTCTTGCAGAGCTGGTCTCTTGGTCACAAATTCTCTCAGTGACTTTTTGTCTGAGAATGTTTTGATTTCTCCCTCATTTTTGAAGGACAATTTTGCTGGATATAGAAGTCTTGGTTGGCAGTTTTTCTCTTTTAGTAATTTAAATATATCATCCCACTGTCTTCTAGCTTCCATGGTTTCTGCTGAGAAATCTACACATAGTCTTATTGGGTTTCCCTTGTATGTGACAGATTGTTTTTCTCTTGCTGCTTTCAAGATCCTCTCTTTCTCTTTGACCTGTGTCATTCTAACTAGTAAGTGTCTTGGAGAACGCCTATTTGGGTCTATTCTCTTTGGGGTGCGCTGCACTTCTTGGATCTGTAAATTTAGGTCTTTCATAAGAGTTGGGAAATTTTCAGTGATAATTTCCTCCATTAGTTTTTCTCCTCCTTTTCCCTTCTGTTCTCCTTCTGGGACACCCACAACACGTATATTTGTGCGCTTCATATTATCATTCAGTTCCCTGATCCCCTGCTCAAGTTTTTCCATTCTTTTCCCTATAGTTTCTGTTTCTTTTTGGAATTCAGATGTTCCATCCTCCAGTTCACTAATTGTAGCTTCTGTCTCTTTAGATCTACCATTGTAGGTATCCATTGTTTTTTCTATTTTTTCTTCTTTGTCCTTCACTCCCATAAGTTCTGTGATTTGTCTTTTCAGATTTTCTATTTCTTCTTTTTGTTCAGCCCATGTCTTCTTCATGTCCTCCCTCAGTTTATTGATTTGGTTTTTGAAGAGTTTTTCCATTTCTGTTCGTATATTCAGGATTAGTTGTCTCAGCTCCTGTATCTCATTTGAACTATTGGTTTGTTCCTTTGAATGAGCCATATCTTCAATTTTCCGAGCGTCATCCATTATTTTCTGCTGGTGTCTGGGCATTTGATCAGATTTCCCTGGGTGTGGGACCCGGCTGGTTGAAAGGTTTTTCTGTGAAATCTCTGGGCTCTGTTTTTCTTTTCCTGCCCAGTAGGTGGTGCTCGTGGCGCTCGTCTGTCTGAGGGTCCCACCAGTAAAAGATGCTGTGTCTCCTTTAACTTGCCAATCCAAATCTCACAGTCGGCCCGGGAAACCGCGTGTGGGTGGGGGATCACCGGCCGCCGCGGCTTGGGGGAGTGCCGGTCCAAATTGCCCAACTGGCCCAAGACACCAAGCGTGGTGGAGGGCCCCGCTATCCAACGTTCCCAGTCAGACCGGGGAGCCACGTGCGTGGAGGGGACCCCAGTCGCCAGCCGCCCCGGCCGGCAAAACGCGTGCCCCTCGGGTATCTCACCGCAGCGGATTCTCCCTGCCCGTTCAGCCGTTCCAGAATGGGGTACGCTGTCTTTTTGGTTTCTGTCGTGGCTCCGGGAGCTGTTACGTTTTGTTTCTGTTTCTTTAGTTGCTTTTCTGGAGGAGGAACTAAGACCCGCGCGTCTTACTAAGCCGCCATCTTCTCCGGAAGGTCCTTCAGATATTCAAGTACAGCTGCTGCCAGCGACTCTGGGCGTCCAGTTCCTCGAACTCCAGCTCGACCGTGACAGACATGGCGGCGGGTGCGAGGACAGCTTTGGCGGGCGGAGCGGCTCATGCCCCGCGCGGGGGCGGGAACGCTGGGCCTCAAGAACACACTCTTAAACAGGGAGTGGGTCAAGGAAGAAATTGCAAGAGAAATTAGTAAATATCTCGAGGCGAATGAAAACAAAAACACAACATATCAAAACCTGTGGGACGCAGCAAACGCAGTGCTAAGAGGGAAATTTATTGCCCTAAATGCCTATATCAGAAAAGAAGAAAAGGCAAAAATGCAGGAATTAACTGTCCACTTGGAAGAACTGGAGAAAGAACAGCAAACTAACTCCAAAGCAAGCAAAAGGAAAGAAATAACAAAGGTTAGAGCAGAAATAAATGAAATTGAAAACATGAAAACAATAGAGAAAATCAATAAGACTAGATTTGGTTCTATGAGAAAATCAGTAAGATTGATGGGCCCTTATCAAGATTGACAAAAAGAAGAAGAGAGAGAATGCAAATAAATAAGATCAGAAATGGAAGAGGAGACATAACCACTGACCTCACAGAAATAAAGGAGGTAATAACAGGATACTATGAACAAGTTTACGCTAATAAATACAACAATGTAGATGAAATGAACGGGTTCCTGGAAAGACATGAACAATCAACTTTGACTCAAGAAGAAATAGTTGACCTCAACAAACCAATCACAAGTAAAGAAATTGAATCAGTCATTCAAAAGCTTCCTAAAAAGAAAAGTCCAGGACCAGACGCTTCACATATGAGTTCTATCAAACATTCCAGAAAGAATTAGTACCAACTCTCCTCAAACTCTTCAAAAAATCGAAGTGGAGGGAAAGCTACCTAATTCATTCTGTGAAGCCAGCATCACCCTCATACCAAAACCAGGCAAAGATATTACAAAAAAAGAAAATGACCAATCTCTCTAATGAATATAGATGCAAAAATTCTCAGTAAAAATCTAGCAAATCGTATCCAACAGCACATTAAAAGAATTATACATCATGACCAAGTAGGATTCCTCCCAGGTATTCAAGGATGGTTCAACATAAAAAAATCAATTAATGTAATACACCATATCAACAAATCAAAGCAGAAAAATCACATGATCATCTCAATTGATGTAGAGGAGGCATTTGACAAGATTCAACATCCTTTCCTGATGAAAACACTTCAAAAGATAGGAATACAAGGGAACTTCCTTAAAATGATAGAGGGAATATATGAAAAACCCACAGCTAATATCATCCTCAATGGGGAAAAATTGAAATCTTTCCCCCTAAGATCAGGAACAAGACAAGGATGTCCACTATCACCACTATTATTCAACATTGTGTTGGAGGTTCTAGCCAGAGCAATTAGACAAGAAAAAGAAATACAAGGCATCAAAATTGGAAAGGAAGAAGTAAAACTATCACTGTTTGCAGACGATATGATACTATACGTCGAAAACCCGGAAAAATCCACAAGAAAACTACTAGAGTTAATAAATGAGTACAGCAAAGTAGCAGGTTACAAGATCAACATTCAAAAATCTGTAGCATTTCTATACACTAGTAATGAACAAGCTGAGGGGGAAATCAAGAAACGAATCTCATTTACAATTGCAACTAAAAGAATAAAATACCTAGGAATAAATTTAACTAAAGAGACAAAAAACCTACACAAAGAAAACTACAAAAAACTGTTAAAGCACAGAAGACCTAAATAGATGGAAGGGCATGCCGTGTTCATGGATTGGAAGACTAAATATAGTTAAGATGTTAATCCTACCTAAATTGATTTACAGATTCAATGCAATACCAATCAAAATCCCAACAGCTTATTTTTCAGAAATAGAAAAACCAATAAGCAAATTTATCTGGAAGGGCAGGGTACCCCGAATTGCTAAAAGTATCTTGAGGAAAAAAAACGAAGCTGGAGGTCTCACGCTGCCGGACTTTAAGGCATATTATGAAGCCACAGTGGTCAAAACAGCATGGTATTGGCGTAAAGATAGATATATCGACCAATGGAATCGAATAGAGTGCTCAGATATAGACCCTCTCATCTGTGGACATTTGATCTTTGATAAGGCAGTCAAGCCAACTCACCTGGGACAGAACAGTCTCTTCAATAAATGGTGCCTAGAGAACTGGATATCCATATCCAAAAGAATGAAAGAAGACCCGTATCTCACACCCTAAACAAAAGTTAACTCAAAATGGGTCAAAGATCTAAACATTAGGTCTAAGACCATAAAACAGTTAGAGGAAAATGTAGAGAGATATCTTATGAAACTTAACAATTGGAGGTGATTTATGGACCTTAAACCTAAAGCAAGAGCACTGAAGAAAGAAAGAAAGAAATAGGAACTCCTCAAAATTAAACACTTTTGTGCATCAAAGAACTTCATCAAGAAAGTAGAAAGACAGCCTACACAATGGGAGACAATATTTGGAAACGACATATCAGATAAAGGTCTAGTATCCAGAATTTTTAAAGAGATTGTCCAACTCAACAACAAAAAGACAGCCAACCCAATTACAAAATGGGCAAAAGACTTGAACAGACACCTCTCAGAAGAGGAAATACAAATGGCCAAAAGGCACATGAAGAGATGCTCAATGTCCCTGGCCATTAGAGAAATGCAAATCAAAACCACAATGAGATATCATCTCACACCCACCAGAATGGCCATTATCAACAAAACAGAAAATGACAAGTGCTGGAGAGGATGTGGAGAAAGAGGCACACTTATCCACTGTTGGTGGGAATGTCAAATGGTGCAACCACTGTGGAAGGCAGTTTGGCGGTTCCTCAAAAAACTGAATATAGAATTGCCATACGACCCAGCAATACCATTGCTAGGTATCTACTTAAAGGACTTAAGAGCAGAGACACAAATGGACATTTGCACACCAATGTTTATAGCAGCGTTATTTACAATTGCCAAGAGATGGAAACAGCCAAAATGTCCATCAACAGACAAGTGGCTAAACAAACTGTGGTATATACATACAATGGAATATTATGCAGCTTTAATACAGAATAAACTTATGAAGCATGTAATAACATGGATGGACCTAGAGAACATTATGCTGAGTGAGTCTAGCCGAAAACTAAAGGACAAATACTGTATGGTCCCACTGATGTCAACCGACATTAGAGAATATACTTGGAGTATGTCATTGGTAACAGAGACCATCCGGAGTTAGAAACAGGGTAAGATAATGGGTAATTGGAGCTGAAGGGATACAGACTGTGCAACAGGACTAGATACAAAAACTCAAAAATGGACAGCACAATTATACCTAATTGTAAAGTAATCATGTTAAAGCACTGAATGAAGCTGCATCTGAGGTATAGGTTTTTTTTTTGTTTGTCTGTTTGTTTGTTTGTTCGTGTCTTTTTTTTTCCTTTTTGCTTTTCGTTTTTTTTTTACTATTTTTTTAAATTTTTTTCTCTATACTAACATTCTGTATCTTTTTCTGTTGTTTTGCTAGTTCTTTTCCTAAATCGATGCAAATGTACTAAGAAATGATGATCATGCATCTATGTGATGATGTTAAGGATTACTGATTGTGTATGTAGAATGAAATGATTTCTAAATGTTTTGTTAATTGCTTTTTTTTCTTTAATTAATTAAAAAAAAATTTAGGACCCATCTATATGCCGTCTCTAGGAGACATTTTAGACCCAAGGACAAGCATAGGTAAAAAGTAAAAGGTTAGGAAAAGATATTTCATGCGAACAACAATCAGAGAAGGTCAGGAGTAGCTATACTAATATCTGGCAAATTGGACTTCAAATGTAAAACAATTAGAAAAGACAAAGAAGGACACTATGTATTAATAAAAGGGGCAATTCAGCAAGAAGACGTGACAATCATAAATATTTATGCACCAAGCAACTGTGCTCCAAAATACATGAGGCAAATGCTGAAAACAGTGATAGAGAAATCGACACATCTACCATAATAGTTGGAGACTTCAATTCCCCACTCTCATCAGTGGACAGAACTTCTAGACAGAGGATCAATAAAAAACCATAGAATTTGAATAATACAATATATGAACTAGACTTAACAGTATGGAACATTACACCCCACAACAGCAGGATACACCTTTTTCTCAACTGCTCATGGATCATTCTTAAGGATAAACCATATGCTGGGTCACAAGGTAAGTCTCAAATGTAAAACGTTTGAAATTATGCAAAACACTTTCTTGGATAATAAATGAGTTGGAAATCAATAACAGGCAAAGGGTCAGAAAATTCACAAATATATGGAGGCTAAACAACACATTCTTAAACAACCAGTGGGTCAAGGAAGAAATTACAAGAGAAATCAGTAAATATCTTGAGGCAAATGAAAATGAAAACACAACATACCAAAATTTATTAGAAATTTATTACCTTAAATGCCTATATCAAAAAAGAAGAAAGGGCAAAAATAGAGGAATTAACTGTTCCCTTGGAAGAACTAGAGAAAGAACAGCAAATTAACCCCAAAGCAAGCAAAAGGAAAGAAATAATGAAGATTAGAGCAGACAAATGAAATTGAGAACATGAAAACAATCAAGAAAATCAACAAAACAGAAGTTGTTTTTTTGAGAAAATCAATAAAATTGATGGACCCTTTGTAAGGTTGACAAAAGGAAAAAGAGAGAGGTTGCAAATAAATAAAATCAGAAATGGAAGAGGAGACATAGCCACTGATCCTTTAGAAATAAAGGAGGTAATGAGAGGATACTTTGAGCAACTTTATGCTAATAAGCTAGGCAATGTAGATGAAATGGACATCTTCCTAGAAAGGCATGAACAACCAATATTGATTCAAGAAGAACTAGACAACTTCAACAAACCAATCACAAGTAAAGAAATTGAATCAGTCATCAAGAAGCTCCCCAAAAAGAAAAATCCAGGACCCGATGGCTTCACAAGTGAATTCTACCAAGCATTCAAGGAAAAATGAGAACCAATCCTGCTCAAACTCTTCAAAAAAATTGAAGAGGAGGGAAGGCTACTTAACTCATTCTGTGAAGCCAACATCACCCTCATACCAAAATCAGAAAAGATAGTACAAGAAAAGAAAATTACAGACCAATCTTTCTGATGAATATAGATTCAAAAATCCTCAACAAAATACTTGCTAATCGAATCCAGCAGCATATTAACAGAATTATACATGACCAAGTGGAATTTACCCCAGGTTTGCAAGGATAGTTCAACGTAAGAAAGTCAATTAATGTATTACACCATATAACAGATCAAAGCAGAAAAAACACGTGGTCATCTCGACTGATGCAGAAAAGGCATTTGACAAAATTCAAAACCTTTTCTTGATGAAAACACTTCAAAGGATAAGAATGGAAGGGAACTTCCTCAACATTATAAAGGGAATATATGAAAAACCCACAGCCAGCATTATCCTCAATGGGAAAAGACTTAAAGCTTTCTCCCTAAGATTAGAAACAAGACAAGGATGTCCACTGTCACCATTGTTGTTCAATATCATGTTAGAAGTTCTAGCCAGAGCAATTAGACAAGAAAAAGAAATACAAAGGCATCCAGATTAGAAAGGAAAAAGTAAAACTCTCTGCTTGCAGATGATGTGATATTATATGTTGAAAAACCCTCAAAATCCACAGCAAAACTACTAGAGCTAATAAAGAGTACAGCAAAGTACCAGAGCACAAGATCAACAATCAAAAATCTGTAATGTTTCTACACACTAGTAAAGAGCAATCTGAGGAGGAAATCAAGAAAAAAAGTCCATTTACAACTGCAATCAAAAGAATAAAATATTTAGGAATAAATTTAACTAAGGATACAAAAGAAAACTAAAAGAAAAAATAAATTTAACTTAGGATACAAAGAAAACTATAAGAATTTGCTAAAAGAAATCATGGAAGACCTAAATAAATGGAAGGGCATATCATGTTCATGGATTGGAGGACTAAATACAGTTAAGATGTCAGTTCTACCTAAATTCATTTATAGATTCAATGCAATGCCAATTAAAATCCCAAAAACTTTCTTTGCAGAAATAGAAAAACCAATAACCAAACTTATTTGAAAGGATAACGTGCCCTGAATAGCTAAAAATATCTTGAGGAAGAAAAATGAAGTTGGAAGTCTCACACTACCTGGCTGCAAGGCGTATTATGAAGCTGCAGAGGTCAAAACAGCATGGTACTGGCATAAAGATAGATATACTGACCAATGGAATTGAATAGAGTGTTCAGATATAGACCCTCTCATTTATGGACAATTGATCTTTGATAAGGCAGTCAAGCCAACTCACCTGGGACAGAGCAGTCTCTTCAATAAATGGTGCTTGGAGAACTGGATATCCACATGCAAAAGAATGAAAGGATCCGTATCTCACAGCTTATACAAAAATTAACTCAAAATAGATCAAAGACCTAAACATTTGATCTAAGACCATAAAACTTTTAGAAGAAAATGCAGGGAAATATCTTATAAAACTTGTAACAGGAGTACTGAAGAAAGAAATAGATACATGGAAACTCCTCAAAATTAAATACTTTTGTGCATCAAAGAACTTCATCAAGAAAGTAAAAAGGCAGCCTACACAATGTGAGACAATACTTGGAAACTACTTATCAGATAAGGGTCTAGTATCCAGAATATATAAAGAGATTCTTCAACTCAACAACAAAAAGACAACCCAATTAAAAAATGGGCAAAAGCATCAATGGGCGCTTCTCAGAAGAGGAAATACCAATGGCTAAAAGGCATATGAAAGATGCTCAACTTCACTGGCTATTAGGGCAATGCAAATCAAAGTCACAATGAGATATCAACTGACCCCCACTAGAATAGCCATTATTAAAAAAAAAAACAAAACAGAAAACGACATTGCTAGAGAGGATGTGGAGAAAGAGGTATATTTGTCCATTGTTGGTTCCACCAACTGTGGAAGGCAATTTGGTGGTTCCCCAGGAAGCTAAATATAGAATTGTCATATGAGCCAACAATACCATTGCTAGGTATCTGTTGAGAGGACATGGGGGCAAGGACAGAAACAGACATTTACAAACCAGTATTTATAGCAGTATTATTTACAATAAGCAAGAGATGGAAACAGCCCAAATGTCTATCAATAAATGAGTGGCTGGACAAGCTGTAGTATGTATATACAATGGAATATTATGCAGCTGTAAGACAGAATAAAGTCATGAAGCATGTAGCAATGTGGATGGAACCTGAGGATGTTATGGTGAGTGAAATTAGCCAGAAACAAAAGTAGAAATACTGTATAGTCTCACTGATATGGACTAACATTAATGATTGAACTTGGAGAATTTTAGTTAAGAGCTCAGGTTATTAGGAGATAGAAATAGGGTAGAGATTGGGTAATTGGTGCTGAAGGGATACAGATTGTGCAATAAGACTGATTGTAAAAATTCAGAAATGAATAGCACAATACTATCTGATTGCAGTACAATAATGTGAGTACACTGAATGAAGCTGAATGTGAGAATGGTAGAGGGAGAAGGGTTGGGGGCACATATAAAGACAGAAAGAAAGATAGATGATAAAGACTGAGAGTTTATAATTTAGGAATGCCTAGAATGTATGATGATAGTGACTAAATGTACAAATTAAAAAATGTTTTTGCATGTGGAAGAACAAAGGAATCTCAATATTGCAGGGTTTTTGAAAATAGATGTTCATTCATATTTTAAAACTTCAACTTCAGTGTGAGACTAAAGCAAGAAATGTTTATTTGGTGCAAAATTTGTATTTTGAGTAGTACATTTCCTAATTTAACTTATATGGACAGTTCAATTGTACACCATAAGTACATGGAACCTTGACTAGGTCATGAGATTCTGTTAGTTTGTCCAGGTTAATGTGATGCCCCAATAAATCCCAGAATGAGTTGAACAGTGAATAGAGAAGTATTTGCAAAGTTCCCTTTGGGAAATGGGGAGAAAGGGGGAAAAATTCAGCTTTCCCATTTGTAGAATTCCTGATATTCTTGCAGGTGGTAGGGATAACCAAATCAATAGGCTGAGCCTGCAATCTTGGGGTTTACCCCTATGAAACTTATTCCTGCAAAGGATAGGCTAAGCCTACTTAAAATTAGGCCAAAGAGTCACCCCCAGCGAACCTCTTTTGTTGCTCAGATGTGGTTTATCTCTCAGTCAACACGGCAGGCGAAATCACTGTCCTTCCCCCCTCTATGTGGGACGTGACTCCCAGGGGTATATACCTCCCTGGCAACATGGGACAGAAATCCTAGGATGAACTGGGACTCCACATCAAGGAATTGAGAAAACCTTCTCAACCAAAAGGGGGAAGAGAGAAAAAATGAGACAAAATGAAGTTTCAGTGGCTGAGAGATTTCCAACAGAGTCGAAAGGTTATCCTGAGGTTATTCTTACACATTATCTAATATCCCCTTTTTAGTTTATGGTGTATTAGAGTGGCTAGAGGAAAGTACCTGAAACTGTAGAACTGTGTTCCAGTAGCTGTGTTTCTTGAAGATGATTATGTAATGATATAGCTTTTGCATTGTGACTGTGTGATTGTGGAAACCTTGTGTCTGATGCTTCTTTTATTTATGGTATGGACAGAAGAGTAAAAAATATGGATAAGAAATAAACAAAGGGGTGGGCCGCGGTGGCTCAGCTGGCAAGAATGCTTGCCTGCCATGCCAGAGGACCCGGGTTCGATTCCCAGTGCCTGCCCATGTATAAAAAAAAAAAAAAAAAAAAGTTTAAAAAGAAAGAAACTAATAGGGGAACAAAGGTTAAAATAAATTGAGTAGATTGAAATACTTGTGGTCAGTGAGAGGGAGGGGTTAGGGATATGGCATGTATGAGTGTTTTCTTTTTTCTATTTTCTTTTGCTGGAGAGATGCAAGTGTTCAAAAAAATGATAATGATCATGGTGATGAATGCATAACTATTTGATGATATTGTGAGCCATTGATTGGAACTATGTCAAGAATGTTTGTATGGTTGTTTGTTGTTTACAATAAAAATATTAAAAAAAAAAAAAGAAAGTAGGATATACATTTTTCTTGAGTGCCATTCTCCAGGATAGACCACATGTGTTCGGGCACAAAACAGGTCTTAATAAATTTTAAAAATTGACATTGTACAAAGCACCTTCTCTGGAATGAAGCTGGAAGTCAATAATAGGTAGAAAACTGAAAAATTCACCAGTATATATGTTAAACAACATACTTATAAACAATTAGTGGGTTAGAAAAGAAATTGTAAGAGAAATCAGTAAATACCTTGAATCAAAACAAGAACACAACAAATCAAAACTTACGGGATAAGTCTCAACCAATAGTATTCCTGAAAACCCTAAAGAGTACCCCAGGCTCTATCTGAGACTGTATAATAGTTTCACTCAGTTTATTTTTCAGAAACCTGAAACTATCGCTCTCAGCACTGCCTTTGCTGCATCCCATAAGGTGTTTTTTTGTTTTCTTTTTATAACATTTTGTCGTTGTGAAGTATAACATACATGCTGAAAATTAAAGATTTCAAAGTGTATTTTAACAAGTAGTTATAGAACGAGCTTTAAAGTATAGTATGATTCAGAAGTTTTAGGTTTCAGAAAACTGTTTTTGGTTTCTGAAAAATTGTTCCTATGTCAGAGAAGCCCTGAAACCCAGAGATACCAATCTTACCAAGAACATTAGCCAGGTTGCATCCCCCAACCCCAAATGTTGACACCCCTTTTCAACGTGAAGAAGTTACAGTGGTCATTGCCCAAGTATCCCTAAAAATTGAGAGATGGATCAAAGGAGAGGAAAGAGTTATAACAGAGAAGAAAGGATTTAACAAGTGAGTATGACAACTGAATCATTATATTGATATTTCTTGGTAGTCCTCAGGTTATTAGAGGAGCTTAAGGAAATACCTGAAATTGTGGAACTATAACCCATAGTATACTTTGAAGTTTGTTCTGTAACTGTGTGTTAAAATATCCTTTGAAATCTGTCATTTTCTGCATAAATGTTATATTTCACAATAGAAAATATTTTTAAAAAACTTAAGGGATACAGTGAAGGTAGTGCTGAGAGCGAAATTTATAGCCCTAAATGCCTACATTAAGAAGGAAGAGAGAGCAAACATCAAAGACATAAATGAACACCTGAAGGAACTAGAGAAAGAACAACAAACTAATCCAAAGTGAGCAGAAGGAAAGAAATAAATACCAGAGCAGAAATAAATGAAATTGGGAAAAAAACAGCAGTAGAGAGAATCAGTAAAATCAAAAGTTGTTTCTCTGGGAAGATCAATAAAATTAACAAGCCTTAGCTAGACTGACAAAGAAAAAGAGAGATGATGCAAATAAATAAAATCAGAAATGAGAGGTGGGGGACATTACCTCTGACCCCACAAAAATAAAAAATATAAGCAATAGCAAGTGTTAGAATATGGAGAAATTAGAGCCCTTCATAAATTGCTGGTGGGAATATAAAATGGTGCATCTGAAAAACAGTTTGGTAGTAACTCAAAAAGTTAAACGTAGAGTTACCATATACTAGTGAAATACCAGCAGTTTTACTCTTAGTTATATCCAGGAGAAATAAAAACAGATGTTCAAAAAACAAACAAAAAAACCACAGATGTCCATGTAAAACTTGTAAACAAATGTTCATAGCAGCATTCAATAACGAAAAGTGGAAACAACCTGGATGCCTATCAGTCAATAAAAAGATAAACAAAATGTGGTATATCCATACAATGGAATATGATTCATAATTTCATTGATAAAAAGGAATGAAGTACCGATACATCCTAAAACATAGATGAACCTTGAAAACATTATGTTAATTAAAGGAAACCAGGCACAAAACCCACATATTTTATGATTCTATTTATATGAAATATCCAGAGTAAAAAAACCCATAGAGATGAAAAGTGATTAATGGTTTCCAGGGACTGAGGAGAAGGGGAGATGGGAAGTGACTCTTTAATGGGTACAGGGCTTCTTTTTTGAGGTTGTGAAAATGTTCTGGAATTAGATATTGGTGCTATTTGTACAGCTTTGTGAATATACCAAAAACCACTGAGTTGTATGCTCTAGATGTGTAAATTTTATGGTATATGAATTATATCTCAAAAAAAGAAGTAAAGTACCTAACAATATTTTTTTACATTGGGCTGTTGCAGTGCCAGTTTTTCCTGATTTTGAAAGGTGCGGGGGGACAATTTTTTTTTTTTTATTAATTAAAAAAAAAATTAACAGCATTTAGAAATCATTCCATTCTACATATGCAATCAGTAATTCTTAATATCATCACTTAGATGTATGATCATCATTTCTTAGCACATTTGCATCGATTTAGAAAAAGAAATAGCAAGACAACAGAAAAAGAAATAAAATGATAATATAGAGAAAAAATAAAAATAAAAAATACAAAAAATATATTTAAAAAACTATAGCTCAGATGCAGCTTCATTCAGTGTTTTAACATAATTACATTACAATTAGGTAGTATCGTGCTGTCCATTTTTGAGTTTTTGTATGTAGTCCTGTTGCACAGTCTGTATCCCTTCAGCTCCAATTACCCATTATCTTACCCTATTTCTAACTCCTGATGGTCTCTGTTACCAATGACATATTCCAAGTTTATTCTCTAATGTCGGTTCACATCAGTGGGACCATACAGTATTTGTCCTTTAGTTTTTGGCTAGTCTCACTCAGCATAATGTTCTCTAGGTCCATCCATGTTATTACATGCTTCATAAGTTTATTCTGTCTTAAAGCTGCATAATATTCCATCATATGTATATACCACAGTTTGTTTAGCCACTCGTCTGTTGATGGACATTTTGGCTGTTTCCATCTCTTTGCAATTGTAAATAATGCTGCTATAAACATTGGTGTGCAAATGTCCATTTGTGTCTTTGCTCTTAAGTCCTTTGAGTAGATACCTAGCAATGGTATTGCTGGGTCGTATGGCAATTCTATATTCAGTTTTTTGAGGAACCGCCAAATTGCCTTCCACAGTGGTTGCACCATTTGACATTCCCACCAACAGTGGATAAGTGTGCCTCTTTCTCTTCATCCTCTCCAGCACTTGTCATTTTTTGTTTTGTTGATAATGGCCATTCTGGTGGGTGTGAGATGATATCTCATTGTGGTTTTGATTTGCATTTCTCTAATGGCCAGGGACATTGAGCATCTCTTCATGTGCCTTTTGGGGGACAATTTTTTTGATGGCAATAGTCTTTTAAATGTGCTATTATAACATGTTTACTCTAAGATTTGCATTTTTTTGCTCTAAGAATCTTACTCTAATATGTATATTTTTCTGTTTCCTAAAAATAACGTGTTAAGGTAATCAGTCCTGTTTCTTTATTAAACATGTTTTCTTTTTTTGGGGGGCAGGTCCATGGAAGTTAGTGATTACTATTTCTCTCCTTTCTTTTTCTAGGCACTTTTTCTTCATTAAGAGCATGAGATCTAGAGATAAAATGTGTGGGTTTGTGACCTTGGTCATTTTTATTCATGTGTCTGTGCCCCATTTTCCTCATTCGCAAAATGGAAAAATATTAGTTCCTTGTCTCTTGGGTTTATTGTTAGGATTAAGAAGATAATGTCTGAAGTAATTAAGAGCTCAGTAAAGTCAATTTCTCTTGATATCTTGGACTTTACAAGGAATTAAAAATTAAACTAACCCTGTGTCTGTGGTGCTTTGTACATTGAGATATTCTTGAGGAATGATTTGGAAGGATGATTTCTAAGTATTGAATATGTAGAACTTTAATTTTATTTTAATCTTTTCTTATTGTAATACTAAGCATTATATATTAAATAATTTTCTTCATTATTCAGTTATTTAGGGCAAAAAATATTGCCTTTTCTTTACAAAATATTGGCAGTTTCAGGAGACTTTATTTGCATTTTGTTTGACTGTAGGAAAGAAATTTGGATGACAAAGCATATCGAAACATCCAAGAACTGGAAACTTACGCTGAAAACACGCAGAGCTCTCTTCTTTATTTAACATTAGAAATATTGGGTAAGTTTTTTTTTTTTTTCTATTCATGTCTCCTAATTAAAACACCTTTTGGATTTGACTCTTTCATAATTTGACAATCTAACAAGTTTAGCACTGAAGTTTTTCTTTGTACCACTATGAAGAAACAGTTTAAAAAAACTTTTTAGCAATCAAGATTGCAATAAAGGAGAATATAGCTTTCTTTAGAATGAAGGTTATCACAGTACTTAGACATTTATAAAACTCCTTTGTACTTCATGGGAATACTTAACTAACAATCTAGTAATTACAAACAATTTTACTTGTTTACCATAGTATCTCCTAAAGTTTGGAAGGCCTGTAACTTGACTCCACTTTCCCAATTTGTCAATAATAATTCATGTGTTTAAAAACAATAGAAGAAATAAACTGAATTTCTAAAAGTTTTTTATAAAACTTTTCCGTTTCTTTCTTTAAAAAAAACAAATTTAAAGGGTACTTCCCCTCTTTTGACTTTGTCCTCAGTTAGTGAGGTCTTATTGTAATGAGGAAATTATTTGGGTCAAGGACAATACCATCTCATTTGAAGAAAGTCATCTATTTTTATGTTACTCTAAAGAATAATACTCGTCCCTATTGAATTTCCCAGCCCTGTTCTGAACTCCAGGTGACATGTTTGCCATTAGAAAGAAAGGAGGGAACAAAGAACAGAATGTTTATTAGTTAAGTATATACTTAAAATGAGGTCAGATGGAAATTGCACTGAGAAGAAATGGAAGTCTTGTAATGTTTTTCCATGATAGCTGATTAAAATTCCAAATGTGTTCTTGGTGTGCTATAGTCAGAGGAAAACTTTTCTTTAAAAATTGAGTTTCAGAAACCTGTTAGTAGTAAATAGCCAAATTGTCCTTGGGCCCAGTTTTCTCAGTCCTGTTTCAGATATAAAACATAGAAAAAGCACCTACTTTTGCATGTTAAGGTATTTTCTCTGCTCAAATTTACTTTTCACTTAAAAAGAAAAGAGGGCAGGCAGCAGTGGCTCAGTGGCAGAGTTCAGACCTGGGTTCGATTCCTAGTGCCTGCCCATGTCAAAACAAAACAAAACAAAAAAACCCATGAAGAATAGAGCCGCTCTGTTACTTATTTAACTTCTAAAATCACAGGTATAAAGGATCTTCATGCAGATCATGCTGCAAGTCACATTGGAAAAGCACAAGGCATTGTCACTTGCTTGAGAGCAACTCCTTATCATGGTAGCAGAAGAAAAGTGTTCCTTCCCATGGATATTTGTATGCTGGTAAGGCTATAATTTTTACCTTCTAATAACTTACCTGAAGAATACAATCAGGGAAGTAATCTCTTGGTTTTTTGCTCAGTCCATTCAAGTAGCTGCTTTGAATATGCTTACTTCTTATGGCTCATGGTTTCTTTTGTTTGCTCCAGAGTCTTTAAGTCGGGATTTTATCTATCAGACCTTTTAAGTCTTTGGTGAAGCTATAAGTGTGAAGGTTCAAATAACTGTCTTCCTCCCTTCTAAACAATTTCAGAAGTTATCTCTAGTGTTCATTTTAGCCTGTTCTTTTTTTTTAACTTTTTTTTTTGTATAGTATAACATATATATAAAGCAAAGAAATAAAAAATCAGTAGTTTTCAAAGTACTCTCCAACAAGTAGTTACAGGACAGATCCCAGAGTGTCATGGGCTACCATATGATCCTCTCATATTTTTCCTTCTAGCTGCTCCAGAATATAGGAGACTAGAGGGCTTAAATATTTTATCATCACAATCGACTCCTTTCCTTCTTTTTTTGTAAAACATATGTAAAAAAAAACTATACATTTCAAAGCACAGCACCACAATTAGTTGTAGAGCACATTTCAGAGTTTGACATGGGTTACATTTCACAATTTTAGGTTTTTACTTCTAGCTACTCTAAAATACTGGAGACTAAAAGAGATAACAATTTAATGATTCAGCATTCATATTCATTTGTTAAATCCTGTCTTCTACATATAACTCCACCATCACCTTTGATCTTTCCATCCCTCTCTTTAGGGGTGTTTGGGCTATGTCAATTCTAAATTTTTCATATCGGAAGGGTCTGTTACTAATATGGGGTAGGGAGAGGGAATGATCTGATGTTCTGGAGAGGATTGGCTAGGTTTCAGGACTTATCTGGATCAGGGACCCATCTGGAGGTTGTAGGCTTCTTGAAGTTACTCAAGTGCATGGAACCCTTGTGGAATCTTATATATTGCCCTAGGTGTTCTTTAGGATTGGCTAGAATGGTTCTGGTTGGGGTTGGCAGGTTATGATAGGTAGCAAGGTCTACCTGAAGCTTGCGTAAGAGCAACCTCCAGAGTAGCCTCTGGACTCTATTTGAACTCTTTCTGACACTGATACTTTATTAATTATATTTCTTTTCCACATTTTGGTCAGGTTGGAAATTTTTGATCCCACGGTGCTAGGTCTGGATTCATCCCTGGGAGACATCTCCCATGCCACCAGGGAAACTTTCACCCCTGGATGTCATGTCCCACGTAGTGGGGAGGACAATGATTTTACTTGCAGAGTTGGGCTTAGAGAGACTGAGCCACATCTGAGCAACAACAGAGGTCTTCCAGAAGTAACTCTTAGGCATGCCTATAGGTAGTCTAAGCTTCTCCAGTACCTACATAAGCTTCACAAAAGTAAGCCTCATGATTGATGGCATGGCCTATTGATTTGGGTGTTCCTAAAGTTTGACACAGTATCAAGGGATTCCCTGATGGTAAGGTTTAATAGTTCCATATTCTCTTACTTTCCCATGGAGCAAGGCTAATTTCGAGCCTCTCTATTCGGCCATCTTCTCAGAAGTCCTTAGTCTGGTCTTTTAAATCTCTTGTGTGTTTGTTTTTTGCTGGTGTGTGTGTATTCTACTTGCAAGTGCTGTTAAGGGTTATATATTTTTATTTCAGTGACTTGTGGCTTATTCTTCCAGGTCCTCCCTCCCCCACGTGTAGACGTTTATGTTTGTTTATATACATATAGATGCACATATTCTTAAAAACACAAAATTGGCATTATACTGTTCATATTGTTCTATCACTTGTTTTCTTGAGATGTTAGGATTTTATTTCCTAAACTTTATTTTGAAAGAATTTCAAACTTACAGGATAATTGCAAAAATAATTGCAAGTTAGTTTTAAGTGTGCTTTTAGATTCCTAATATAATGTGCATTTTTCCACACAGCATGATGTTTCACAGGAGGATTTTGTACGGAAGAACCAAGATAAAAATGTAAGAGATGTAATATATGACATTGCCAGCCAGGCACACTTGCATCTAAAGCATGTAAGTAGCATCCCTTCTTTTATTTTCAAAATCAAGAAATTTAGTATTTTAATACAATACAATTATCTAATACACAGTCCATATTTCCATTTCCACCTATTGGCCCAATAATGTCCTTCATAGAAAAATTTTTTCCTAGTCCAAGATCCAGTCCAGGATCATGCATTGAGTTTGGTTGCATGACTCTTTAATCCCCTTTGATCTGGAACAATTCCTCTGCATTTCTTTGTCATTTATGACATGGATATTTTTGAAGATTATAGCCTAGGTATGTTATAAACAGCTTTATATTCTTGATACAGAACATCAACCAAAGAAGTTTTTAAAAAAATATTTATTGAAAGAAGTACTTTCCCTTCTAAAAGCTTAATATAGGAAAGGAGTGTGATTTATTAGAAGAAGAACATGTGCTTTGAATTTACAGACCTAGATTTTAGTCACATTTCTGCTGTGTACTAGCTGTGTGGCACTGGGTAAGTTACTGTATCTCATTTACTCTTGGTTTCCTGAGCTGTAAAGAGTATAGACAATACATTGGCATGAAGAAATGAGATAATGTCTTTAAACAGAGTGTAGCACATGATGTATAGCAGTGAATGTTGTCTGTTAATGATATTCACTGCCGCATAACCTCCAACTTATGTGGGAATCAGTGCCCTGGCCATATTCAAGGGTTAAATACTTCTGTAATTCTCGTATATAGGAGGCAGTGGGAAAAATGCCCGAGTTAGAACAAGGAATTATGGAAGTCACTTCCTTGTCATGTTTTATTCTTTCCTTGGCTATAAATTTGTCTGAGAATCCCTTGTATTTCATAGGTACCATAGTTATGCTTACCAGGGGTATTTGGAACCCTCTGAATTTTTTTTTTTTTTTTCCAATCTACATGTACAATCAGTAATTCTTAATAACATCACATAGTTGCATATTCATCATTTCTTAGTACATTTGCATCGATTTAGAAAAAGAAATAAAAAGACAACAGAATAAGAATTAAAACAATAATAGAAAGAAAAAAAAACAGAAAAAACAAAAACAAAAAACCTATACCTCACATGCAGCTTCATTCAGTGTTTTAACATAATTGCATTACAATTGGGTAGTATTGTGCTGTCCATTTCTGAGTTTTTATATCCAGTCCCGTTGTACAGTCTGTATCCCTTCATCTCCAATTATCCCTTCTCTTTTTTTTTTTTTTTTAATTAACGGAAAAAAAGAAATTAACCCAACATTTAGAGATCATACCATTCTACACATGCAATCATTAATTCTTAACATCATCACATAGATGCATGATCATCATTTCTTAGTACATTTGCATTGGTTTAGAAGAACTAGCAACATAACCGAAAAAGATATAGAATGTTAATATAGAGAAAAAAATAAAAGTAATAATAGTAAAATCAAAACAAAACAACACAAAACAAAACAAAAACCTATAGCTCAGATGCAGCTTCATTCAGTGTTTTAACATGATTACTTTACAATTAGGTATTATTGTGCTGTCCATTTTTGAGTTTTTGTATCTAGTCCTGTTGCACAGTCTGTATCCCTTCAGCTTCAATTACCCATTGTCTTACCCTGTTTCTAACTCCTGCTGAACTCTGTTACCAATGACATATTTCAAGTTTATTCTCGAATGACCGTTCACATCAGTGGGACCATACAGTATTTGTCCTTTAGTTTTTGGCTGGATTCACTCAGCATAATATTCTCTAGGTCCATCCATGTTATTACATGGTTCATAAGTTTATCTTGTCTTAAAGCTGCATAATATTCCATCGTATGTATATACCACAGTTTGTTTAGCCACTCTTCTGTTGATGGAGATTTTGGCTGTTTCCATCTCTTTGCAATAGTAAATAATGCTGCTATAAACATTGGTGTGCAAATGTCCGTTTGTGTCTTTGCCCTTAAGTCCTTTGAGTAGATACCTAGCAATGGTATTGCTGGGTCGTATGGCAATTCTATATTCAGCTTTTTGAGGAACTGCCAAACTGCCTTCCACAGTGGTTGCACCCTTTGACATTCCCACCAACAGTGGATAAGTGTGCCTCTTTCTCCGCATCCTCTCCAGCACTTGTCATTTTCTGTTTTGTTGATAATGGCCATTCTGGTGGGTGTGAGATGATATCTCATTGTGGTTTTGATTTGCATTTCTCTAATGGCCAGGGACATTGAGCATCTCTTCATGTGCCTCTTGGCCATCCGTATTTCCTCTTCTGAGAGGTGTCTGTTCAAGTCTTTTTCCCATTTTGTAATTGGGTTGGCTGTCTTTTTGTTGTTGAGATGAACAATCTCTTTATAAATTCTGGATACTAGACCTTTATCTGATATATCATTTCCAAATATTGTCTCCCATTGTGAAGGCTGTCTTTCTACTTTCTTGATGAAGTTCTTTGATGCACAAAAGTGTTTAATTTTGAGGAGTTCCCATTTATTTATTTCCTTCTTCAGTGCTCTTGCTTTAGGTTTAAGGTCCATAAAACCGCCTCCAGTTGTAAGATCCATAAGATATCTCCCAACATTTTCCTCTAACTGTTTTATGGTCTTAGACCTAATGTTTAGATCTTTGATCCATTTTGAGTTAACTTTTGTTTAGGGTGTGAGAGATGGGTCTTCTTTCATTCTTTTGGATATGGATATCCAGTTCTCTAGGCACCATTTATTGAAGAGACTGCTCTGTCCCAGGTGAGTTGGCTTGACTGCCTTATCAAAGATCAAATGTCCATAGATGAGAGGGTCTATATCTGAGCACTCTATTCGATTCCATTGGTCGATATATCTATCTTTATGCCAATACCATGCTGTTTTGACCACTGTGGCTTCATAATATGCCTTAAAGTCAGGCAGCGCGAGACCTCCAGCTTTGTTTTTTTTCCTCAAGATGTTTTTAGCAATTCGGGGCACCCTGCCCTTCCAGATAAATTTGCTTATTGGTTTTTCTATTTCTGAAAAATAAGTTGTTGGGATTTTGATTGGTATTGCATTGAATATGTAAATCAATTTAGGTAGGATTGACATCTTAACTATATTTAGTCTTCCAATCCATGAACACGGCATGCCCTTCCATCTATTTAGGTCTTCTGTGATTTCTTTTAGCAGTTTTTTGTAGTTTTCTTTATATAGGTTTTTTGTCTCTTTAGTTAAATTTATTCCTAGGTATTTTATTCTTTTAGTTGCAATTGTAAATGGGATTCGTTTCTTGATTTCCCCCTCAGCTTGTTCATTACTAGTGTATAGAAATGCTACAGATTTTTGAATGTTGATCTTGTAACCTGCTACTTTGCTGTACTCATTTATTAGCTCTAGTAGTTTTGTTGTGGTTTTTTCCGGGTTTTCGACGTATAGTATCATATTGTCTGCAAACAGTGATAGTTTTACTTCTTCCTTTCCAATTTTGATGCCTTGTATTTCTTTTTCTTGTCTAATTGCTCTGGCTAGAACCTCCAACACAATGTTGAATAATAGTGGTGATAGTGGACATCCTTGTCTTGTTCCTGATCTTAGGGGGAAAGTTTTCAATTTTTCCCCATTGAGGATGATATTAGCTGTGGGTTTTTCATATATTCCCTCTATCATTTTAAGGAAGTTCCCTTGTATTCCTATCTTTTGAAGTGTTTTCAACAGGAAAGGATGTTGAATCTTGTCGAATGCCTTCTCTGCATCAATTGAGATGATCATGTGATTTTTCTGCTTTGATTTGTTGATATGGTGTATTACATTAATTGATTTTCTTATGTTGAACCATCCTTGCATACCTGGGATGAATCCTACTTGGTCATGATGTATAATTCTTTTAATGTGTTGTTGGATACGATTTGCTAGAATTTTATTGAGGATTTTTGCATCTGTATTCATTAGAGAGATTGGTCTGTAGTTTTCTTTTTTTGTAATATCTTTGCCTGGTTTTGGTATGAGGGTGATGTTGGCTTCATAGAATGAATTAGGCAGTTTTCCCTCCACTTCTATTTTTTTGAAGAGTTTGAAGAGAATTGGTACTAATTCTTTCTGGAACGTTTGGTAGAATTCACATGTGAAGCCATCTGGTCCTGGACTTTTCTTTTTAGGAAGCTTTTGAATGACTGCTTCAATTTCTTTACTTCTGATTGGTTTGTTGAGGTCATCTATGTCTTCTTGAGTCAAAGTTGGTTGTTCATGTCTTTCCAGGAACCCGTCCATTTCCTCTAAATTGTTGTATTTATTAGCATAAAGTTGTTCATAGTATCCTGTTATTACCTCCTTTATTTCTGTGAGGTCAGTAGTTATGTCTCCTCTTCCATTTCTGATCTTATTTATTTGCATCCTCTCTCTTCTTCTTTTTGTCAATCTTGCTAAGGGCCCATCAATCTTATTGATTTTCTCATAGAACCAACTTCTGGCCTTATTGATTTTCTCTATTGTTTTCATGTTTTCAATTTCATTTATTTGTGCTCTAATCTTTGTTATTTCTTTCCTTTTGCTTGCTTTGGGGTTAGCTTGCTGTTCTTTCTCCAGTTCTTCCAAATGGATAGTTAATTCCTGAATTTTTGCCTTTTCTTCTTTTCTGATATAGGCATTTAGAGCAATAAATTTCCCTCTTAGCACTGCCTTTGCTGCGTCCCATAAGTTTTGATATGTTGTGTTTTCATTTTCATTCGCCTCAAGGTATTTGCTAATTTCTCTTGCAATTTCTTCTTTGACCCAGTCGTTGTTTAGGAGTGTGTTGTTGAGCCTCCACGTATTTGTGAATTTTCTGGCACTGTGCCTATTATTGATTTCCAACATCATTCCTTTATGGTCCGAGAAAGTGTTGTGTAAGATTTCAATCTTTTTAAATTTGTTAAGACTTGCTTTGTGACCCAGCATATGGTCTATCTTTGAGAATGATCCATGAGCACTTGAGAAAAAGGTGTATCCTGCTGTTGTGGGATGTAATGTCCTATAAATGTCTATTAAGTCTAGTTCATTTATAGTAATATTCAGATTCTCTATTTCTTTGTTGATCCTCTGTCTAGATGTTCTGTCCCTTGATGAGAGTGGTGAGTTGAAGTCTCCAACTATTATGGTATATGAGTCTATTTCCCTTTTCAGTGTTTGCAGTATATTCCTCACGTATTTTGGGGCATTCTGATTCGGTGCATAAATATTTATGATTGTTATGTCTTCTTGTTTAATTGTTCCTTTTATTAGTATATAGTGTCCTTCTTTGTCTCTTTTAACTGTTTTACATTTGAAGTCTAATTTGTTGGATATTAGTATAGCCACTCCTGCTCTTTTCTGGTTGTTATTTGCATGAAATATCTTTTCCCAACCTTTCACTTTCAACCTATGTTTATCTTTGGGTCTAAGATGTGTTTCCTGTAGACAGCATATAGAAGGATCCTGTTTTTTAATCCATTCTGCCAATCTATGTCTTTTGATTGGGGAATTCAGTCCATTGACATTTAGTGTTATTACTGTTTGGATAATATTTTCCTCCAACATTTTGCCTTTTGTATTATATATATCATATCTGATTTTCCTTCTTTCTACACTCTTTTCCATATCTCTCTCTTCTGTCTTTTTGTATCTGACTCTAGTGCTCCCTTTAGTATTTCTTGCAGAGCTGGTCTCTTGGTCACAAATTCTTTCAGTGACTTTTTGTCTGAGAATGTTTTAATTTCTCCCTCCCTCATTTTTGAAGGATAATTTTGCTGGATATAGGAGTCTTGGTTGGCAGTTTTTCTCTTTTAGTATTTTAAATATATCATCCCACTGTCTTCTAGCTTCCATGGTTTCTGCTGAGAAATCTACACAAAGTCTTATTGGGTTTCCCTTGTATGTAATGGATTGTTTTTCTCTTGCTGCTTTCAAGATCTTCTCTTTCTCTTTGACCTCTGACATTCTAACTAGTAAGTGTCTTGGAGAACGCCTATTTGGGTCTAATCTCTTTGGGGTGCGCTGCACTTCTTGGATCTGTAATTTTAGGTCTTTCATAAGAGTTGGGAAATTTTCAGTGATAATTTCTTCCATTAGTTTTTCTCCTCCTTTTCCCTTCTCTTCTCCTTCTGGGACACCCACAACATGTATATTTGTGCGGTTCATATTGTCCTTGAGTTCCCTGATACCCTGTTCAAATTTTTCCATTCTTTTCCCTATAGTTTCTGTTTCTTTTTGGAATTCAGATGTTCCATCCTCCAAATCACTAATTCTATCTTCTGTCTCTTTAAATCTATCATTGTAGCTATCCATTATTTTTTCTATGTTTGCTACTTTATCCTTCACTTCCATAAGTTCTGCGATTTGTTTTTTTAGTTTTTCTATTTCTTCTTTATGTTCAGCCCATGTCCTCTTCATGTCCTCCCTCAATTTATCGATTTCATTTTTGAAGAGGTTTTCCATTTCTGTTCGTATATTCAGCATTAGTTGTCTCAGCTCTTGTGTCTCATTTGAGCTATTGGTTTGTTCCTTTGACTGAGCCATATTCTCGATCTTTTGAGCGTGGACAGTTATCTTCTGCTGCTGGCGTCTGGGCATTTATTCAGATTTCTCTTGGTGTTGGACCCAGCAAGGTTGTAATATTTTTCTGTGAAATCTCTGGGTTCTGTTTTTCTTATCCTGCCCAGTAGGTGGCGCTCGTGGCACACGTTTGTCTGCGGGTCCCACCAGTAAAAGGTGCTGTGGGACCTTAAACTTTGGAAAACTCTCGCCGTCCTGGGGGTTCGCTAGCCGAAGTGGCTTGAGCCGGCCGGGGTCCGAACGCAGGGAGGGTTGCTGGTCGCCGCAGCCAGGGAAAGAGCCCGTCCGAATTTCCTAGTCGGCCCTGGGCAACAAGCGTGGCGGGAGGGCGCCAGCGGCAGCAGCCCGCCCGGGAGAGTGCACGTTCCCCGGGAGTCACGGGTTTGGAAGGGGCCTCCCCCACCCGTCACCGTTCTCCGCGGCCTGGGGGTTTCCGATCCAATTCTCTCAGTTGGTCCGGGGGCTGCGCGTGGTGTGGGCGCCAGCCGCCTTGGTTTCAGGGGACTGCCTCTCCCAGCCGGCCCGGGAAGGGGGAAGGGAGTAACTCCGGCCGCTTGCCACCCCGCCCGGTAAGGCCCGCGCGCCTCGGCGATCTCACCCGAGCTGCTTCTCTCAGCCAGCCAGCCGTTCCAGGATGGGGTACGCTGTCTTTTTTATCTCTGTTGTGGCTTTGGGCGCTTTCTGTATCGTTTCTACTCCCCTAGTAGGTGTCCTGGAGAAGAAACTAAGATCCGCGCGTCTTACTAAGCCGCCATCTTCCAGCCCTCTGAATTTTTGCCCTAATTTTGCTCTCTGGTGGTTTTGATACTTTCCATTTGCTGTATATTCTTCAAGACTTTATAACTAAGTAGAAAATAGTAATGTTCAAGGAATCATTTACAGGGACAGCTTAGTATTTGCTTGTTAATTGGTTTATTGACATAAAAATCTGTGTGCTGAATTCACTGGAATGTGGCATGGTCAAATCTGGCTTCTTCCACTCCTGAGTTGTTGCAAGAAGCACTTGGCAGCTAGTAAAGTCCTATACTTTCAGTATAATTTGCCACAGAAGTAGCATTCTTGCTAGGTTGTACCAGTTTCAGATTGAAGAAGTTCATGCTAAGGGCTAGTAGTCTCTAGCTCAAGTTGATTCTCTCCTTGACTTGGCAGCCAGGAAGATTTCCAGCCGATTCCAAAACTAAATAACCTCTTTTTGCCATACCATTTAGGAAATTATCATTTGTAGATGTTTCTATAGCATAGTTGTGGTACTCCCTCCTTAGCCTTTTTAAATTCATCTCTACTTGAGTTCGTAGTTGATTTATCTCAGACTATTGTAAACTAACTTTTTTTTAAACTCCCATTTTCATCCCCCTTCCCTCACTCTCAGTAGATTGACTGTGCCCCTTACTGTGTTGATTAGCTTTCTCCCTTAGAGTCTTTCCTGATTTCTGTCCACTCGTCACTCCTCTGTATCTCAGTGGACAGGGTTCTTTCTGCCTTCCCCAGGGTGAGGCCTTTCCTACCTCTTTCAGCACCTTGCTTCCTCACAGCCCCTGCTAGGTTTTCACTTTGCTTTTCTGGTAACTTGTCCCTTTTGTCTTCTGTTTTGTTTTTACCACCTTCTGAAGTTACAGCCTGTGGATCCTTCTGTTTTTATTTTTCTTTCTTTTCCAAGTAAACTTTTTGAGTAAAAGGCCTATATTCATTGTTACCTCAGGGTCCTAACTACCCAGGCACTGCTCATTGTGCTGCTGTTTGGCTTCCATCTTGGATATGCTAATAAATAGTTATTGGTAAATAATCTCCTTGTTGCAAATTTTAATGGGCACTTAAAACTCACATTCTCTCAAACTTTTCTTGACACCATTCATTTCTTTCCCTCATTAAAACTTTCTCATGTTCTCTTCCCTTGACTTGGCTTCTTGGTTTCTTGATTTCTCCTGCATCTTAATTTTGAACGTTCCCTGAGTTATTGTTTCATCACAAACCTTAACTTATCTTATCTTTCAGATTTGACTCTGCTGATATTCCCCCTGTATTAGTTAGGGTTCTCTAGAGAAACAGAATCAACAGAGAACACTCACAAATATAAAGTTTATAAAAGTGTCTCACGTGACCGTGGGAACACAGAGTCCAAGATCCGCAGGGCAGGCTATGAAGCCAACGATTCTGATGGAGGGTCTGGACGAACTCCACAAGAAAGGCTCACCAGCCAAGACAGGAAGGGCCTGTCTCTTCTGAATCCTCCTTAAAAGGCTTCCCATGATTAGATTAAGCATCACTCATTGCAGAAGACACTCTCCTTTGGATGATTACAAATGGAATCAGCTGTGGATGCAGCTGAGGTGATCATGATCTAATTCTATGAAATGTCATTGCAACGGACAGGCCAGCACTTACCCAACCAGACAAACAGGTACCACAACTCGGCCAAGTTGACACATGAACCTGACCATGACAGTCCACCCCTTGTCAACTTGGCAGCTATATATATCACCTTAAACCATACCCAATTTCCAAATAAAAACAATAAAACAACTTTTTTTCTTTTATCTAACAATACTCAGCTGTCCTGCATATATCTGGAAACATGTTAAATCTCTCCAGAATAGGGTGCAAATCCTTGGGCAATATTCATTCTTTAATTTGATATCTTACAACTTAAATAGTATAACATGAACAAAAGAGCATTACAGTCTCGTTTCTATAACTGATCACGTGGTCGAAGTTCATATTTATCACTACCTTCTTCCACTACCCATTCCATGTTCCCTTTACCCTCAGCAAGCACTTCTGCTGGCCGTGGTTCTTTGCCTGGTGGGGTGACCCAAACCTTCATTCCTGAAGTTTCAGAGCCATTGGTAGTCCTGCCTGGATTGGGTTGTTTCAGTTTTCCATTGATTTTAATCACAGGGCATGGTAGTACTAAAAGACGCCCTAGGGGATCTCCTATTCCAAAAAAACACTTCTTTACCTCCATTATGTAGTTGCAGTCCTACTTCCCCCTGATAGTGAGGGTCAGTCACTCCAGACAATAATGTAATCCCCTTCTTGGCTTGTTGATCCAGTGGCATAAGTAGCCCAAAGTGACCAGGTGGTAGTCTTAACTTCCAGTTCAATGGAATCATTGTTGTTTCTCCTGGAGGAAGCACTCCCCGTTTTGGAACTGAAACCTGTAGACCAGCAGAGCTCAGGGTTTCAGGGACAGGAAGCAAAAATTTTCCTAGTGGATCACTAGGGGTAATAGTGAGTGGTACCACTCCCATTTCCACCCCTTGGTTCCTGGACCCATGGATCCTGGCTATGGGAGAAACAGCACTATACAGCGGACGCTGATTCAGAGCATATACAGCTTCCTTGAGAACATTACCCCAGTTCTTCAAGGCATTGCTACCTAGTTGGCACCGTAATTGAGTTTTCAAAAGGCCATTCCACTGTTCTATCAATCCACCTGCTTCTGGATGATGGGGAACATGGTAAAACCAGAGAATTCCATGAGCATGTGCCAGTTCCCGCACTTCATTTGCTGTGAAGTGCGTTCCTTGATCAGAAGCAATGCTATGTGGAATACCATGATGGTGGATAAGGCATTCTGTAAGCCCACGGATGGTAGTTTTGGCAGAAGCATTTCATGCAGGGAAAGCAAACCCATATCCAGAGTATGTATCTATTCCAGTTAGAACAAATCGCTGCCCCTTCCATGAAGGGAGTGGTCCAATGTAATCAACCTGCACCATATAGCTGGCTGGTCACCTCGGGGAATGGTGCCATATCGGGGGCTGAGTGTGGGTCTCTGCTGCTGGCAGATTGGGCACTCAGCAGTGGCTGTAGCCAGGTCAGCCTTGGTGAGTGGAAGTCCATGTTGCTGAGCCCATGCATAACCTCCATCCCTACCACCATGACCACTTTGTTCATGAGCCCATTGGGCAATAACAGGAGTTGCTGGGGAAGGAGGCTGACTTGTATCCACAGAACGGGTCATCTTATCCACTTGATTATTAAAATCTTCCTCTGCTGAAGTCACCCTCTGGTGTGCATTCACATGGGACGCAAATATCTTCATGTTTTTAGCCTACTCAGAAAGGTCTATCCACATACTTCTTACCCAAACCTCTTTGTCACCAATTTTCCAATTATGGTCTTTCCAAGTCCCTGACCATCCAGCCAAACCATTAGCAACAGCCCATGAGTCAGTATACAAATGCACCTCTGGCCAGTTTTCCTTCCAAGCAAAATGAACAACCAGGTGCACTGCTCGAAGTTCTGCCCACTGGGAGGATTTCCCCTCACCACTGTCCTTCAAGGACACCCCAGAAAGGGGTTGTAGTGCTGCAGCTATGCACTTTCGGGTGGTACCTGCATATCGTGCTGAACCATCTGTAAACCAGGCCCAAGTTTTCTCTTCCTCAGTTAGTTCACTGTAAGGAACTCCCCAAGAGGCCATAGCTCTGATCTGGGAAAGAGAAGGTAATGTGGCAGGAGTGGAGACCATGGGCATTTCTGCCACTTCTTCATGTAACTTACTTGTGCCTTCAGGACCTGCTCTGGCCCTATCTCATATATACCATTTCCATTTTACAATAGAGTGCTACTGCACATCCCCAACTTTATGGCTTGGTGGATCACACAACACCCAGCTTGTGATAGGCAACTCAGGTCTCATGGTAACTTGGTGGCCCATGGCTAAGCGTTCAGTCTCTACTAAGGCCCAGTAGCAGGCCAAAAGCTGTTTCTCAAAAGGATAATAGTTATGTGCAGCAGATGGTAAGGCTTTGTCCAAAATCCTAAGGGTCTGCATTGTTATTCTCCTATAGGAGCCTGCCCAAGGCTCCAGACAGCATCTCTATTTGCCACTGACACTTCCAGTATCATTGGATCTTCTGGATCATATGCCCAAGTGGCAGAGCAGCTTGTACAGCAGCCTGGACCTGTCACAGAGCCTACTCTTGTTCAGGTCCCCATTCAAAATTAGCAGCTTTTCTGGTCACTTGATAAATGGGCCGGAGTAGCACACCCAAATGAGGAATATGTTGTCACCAAAATCCAAAAAGACCAACCAGGCATTGCGCCTCTTTTTTGGTTGTAGGAGGGGCCAGATGCAGCAGTTTATCCTTCACCTTAGAAGGGGTATCTCAACATGCCCCACACCACACTGGACACCGAGAAATTTCACTGAGGTGGAAGTCCCCTGTATTTTTGTTGGATTTATCTCCCGTCCTCTGACAGGCAAATACCTTACCAGTAAGTCTAGAGTAGTTGCTACTTCTTGCTCACTAGGTCCAATCAACATGATAACTTCAGTATAATGGACCAGTGTGATGTGTTGTGGGAGGGAGAAACGATCAAGGTCCCTGTGGAGAAGATTATGACATAGGGCTGGAGAGTTGATATACCTCTGAGGTAGGACAGTGGAAGTATATTGCTGACCTTGCCAGCTGAAAGCAAACTGTTTCTGGTGGTCCTTACTAATAGCTATTGAGAAAAAAGCATTTGCCAGATCAATAGCTGCATACCAGGTACCAGGGGATGTATTGATTTGCTCAAGCAATGTACCACATCTGCAACAGCAGCTGCAGTTGGAGATACCACCTGACTGAGCTTATGATATTCCACTGTCATCCTCCAAGACTCATCTGTTTTCTGCACAGGCCAAATAGGAGAGTTGAATGGGAATGTGGTGGGAATAACCACCCCTGCATCCTTCAAGTCCTTAAGAGTGGCAGAAATCTCTGCAATCCCTCCAGGAATCTGGTATTGCTTCTGATTTACTATTCTGGTAGGTAGGGGCAGTTCTAGTGGCTTCCACTTGGCCTTTCCCACCATAATAGCCCTCACTGCATGAGTTAGAGAGCCAATGTGGGTAATCTGCCAGTTGCTCAGTATGTCTCTACCAATTATATATTCTGGAACTGGAGAAATAACTACAAAATGGGTCCAGGGACCCACAGTGAGATGGACCTCAGCTAAAACTCCATCAATCACCTGACCTCCATAAGCCCCCATCCTGACTGGTGGACCAGAGTGATGTTTTGGGTCCCTGGAATTAATGTCTCTTCTGAACCAGTGTCTAATAATCCCTCCAATATCTGATCATTTCCTTTTCCCCAGTGAACAGTTATGCTGGTAAAAGGCCTTTGGTCTCCTTGGGGAAGGCTTGCAGGAAGATTAACAGTATAAATTTGTGGCAGCGTAACAGGGTTCTCCCCCAAAGAGACTTGGCCTCCTCTTCATTCAAGGAGCTCTGGGTCTGTAAACTGTTTCTAGTCTGGAAATTGATTAAGGGGCCGTGAATCTGTGTTTCTGTAATTCAAGTTAGACTTCTGTTCACTTGACATAGAACTCTTTTGTTTATACAGCTCGAAGAAGAATTTAGTAGACTGCCTTTCTATTCTATTTCTAGGTACCCTATGATTTGCTTACCAGTGCCACAAATCTCTGCGAGTCATATAATTTTGACGCCTGCTTTGAGTTTGCTGTCTGTTATAATTGGCACATCTACCCTGTCTTTGGTGATTAAGTGCTGCTACCTAGCTTCTGCCAACTCGGGATCCTGTCATCCCCATTGTGTTTAAGGATTCCAGCTCAGTGACAGCAGTTCCCACAGTAATATCTGACCTACAGAGAAGTACAACCACAGAGCTCTTCAGGGATGATGGTGCTAGTCCCACAAATTTATTTCTCACTGTTCTGGTAAAAGGTGCATCCTCCGGACATTCCTGGGGTGTAAGAGCAGGCTTTGCATGATAAATCCACTCTAATCCAATCTCTCTAAGCCTCTGGATCCCCTCATCTACATTATACCAGGGCAGTTCTGGCATTTCAACCTCAGAATGTTGTCCACCTTTTGATCCATGTTTCAACCAACCATCCAAATAAACTGTTAATACCTTTTCTAACCCCTTGAGCTATAACATTGAATGCAAAATATCTGCTTAGTGGGCCCATATCAATAAATTCAGCCTGATCCAGCCTTATATTCCTCCCACCATTACCCCACATCCTTAAAATCCATTGTCATACATATTCCCCTGATTTCTGTCGATATAAATTGGAAAACTCACACAGTTCTTTTGGAGTATAAGGTACCTCCTCATGTTTGATACTTTGTACCTCACCTTTAGGGGCCTATTGGGACTTTAGTCCAGTTATAGGTCTGGAAGAAATGAGGGGTGGTGGGGGTGAGTCATGAAAATAATTATAAATATCTTCCAAGCCATTTGCTTCAGGGCCTTCATTTCCAGTTTCATCTGGTGAAACAGGATTAATCACTATAGGGCTAATCCCTTCAGGAGGAGGTTGGGCGGCCAACTCCTCAAGGCAGGTTGGAGGTGGGGCATTTATGTCCTCGGGGCAAACTATTACAGGGTTATCTAGAGAAGGCTCAGCATGATCTAGGGTTTCAGCCTCACCCCCAACATCATTATCAATCCATATGTCACCATCCCATTTTTCAGGGTCCCACTCCTTTCCAATCAATGCCCTCACTTTAACAGCAGACACCATGCAAGATTGAGATTTCAGTTTACATTGTAAAGTTGCTACTCTAACAAAAAGATTCTGAGTCTGATTTACAGAGATATCAAGTCTACGGCTACAGGAAATAAGATTTTCCCTCAGGATACTCATTGTCTAAGTCTGTCAGATGGCGCTTAAGCTTCTCGTTTGAAACCTTAAGCCCATCCCTTTCACCCCTTAATGTAGGCAGTGTATCTAACAACAACCAACCAACCTCTGTATACCTCTTATTTCTTTGAAACTCTGTAAGGGTGTCAAAAACATTATCTGCCAGAACCTGGCTTCATACAAGCTAAGCATTAGGAGAATCAAATGGTGATATTTTGCTTATCTCTTTTGCCAACTCACTCCCTGGATTGGGAGTGTCATTCTGATTATGGGAATCAGAGTCCTTAGTGTCTTTGAGTCCTGTCAGAGTAGAAAACCATTCATAAAACCCCATTTTTAAGATTCTGTTTCTTAAGAACCACTCCTGGTACCAAGATGTATTAGTTAGGGTTCTCTAGAGAGACAGAATCAACAGAGAACGCTCACAAATATAAAATTTATAAAAGTGTCTCACGTGACCGTGGGAACACAGAGTCCAAAATCCGCGGGGTAGGCTATGAAGCTGACGATTCTGATGGAGGGTCTGGACGAACTCCACAAGAAAGGCTCACCAGCCAAGACAGGAAGGGCCTGTCTCTTCTGAATCCTCCTTAAAAGGCTTCCCATGATTAGATTAAGCATCACTCATTGCAGAAGATACTCCTCTTTGGCTGATTACAAATGGAATCAGCTGTGGATGCAGCTGAGGTGATCATGATCTAATTCTATGAAATGTCCTCATTGCAACAGACAGGGCAGCACTTGCCCAACCAGACAAACAGGTACCACAGCTTGGCCAAGTTGACACATGAAGCTGACCATGACACCTCCTCTTTCTTGAAACTTGAGTCCTTAATTTCCATGATTATTTTCCAATTCTCCTTGAGCAGTTCCTTGTTGGTTTCAGGGACTCTTTGAAGGCTTATTGAAACTGGTACCTTTAAGGTTGTTTTCCCTTGTTCTTCTTATGAATGACTTATTTTTAGCTTCAGTAGCTCCTGAATTCTTGGTCAGGTACCTGCATACCCCAGGGCCTTTTTAAAAACAGGGCTGTTTCTGTGCCAGGTAGGCCCTCTCACCCCCTCCACACTTTCCTGAAGTCACAGAATCACCCTTCCTGACCATCTTATCTAAAATAACATCCTTTTTTCTCATCACCCTCACTGTCCCTACTCAGCACTTTCCACTACCTGACTCCTTAAAAGTTTATTTGTTTGTTGCCTGTTCCCTCTACCCCCACAATAGAATGTTAAACTTCGTTTGGTCTGTGCCATATTTCTCAGCATCTGAAGTGTCTGGTACTAAATATTTGTGAAATATTAGAGCAGAAGCTCTTTGAATGCAAAGTTTCTATCCTAAGTTTCTTTTTTTAAAAACTTTTTTTTAATTAAAAAATTTATAGTCAAAAATTTTTTTAAAGTAGTTGTAGGTTTACAGAAAAATCCTAAAGAAAGTATGGAGTTTCCACATATATCCCTTCACATGCACAGTTTTCCCTATTAACATTTTGCATTAGTGTGGTACATTTGTTACAGTTGATGAACTAATATTATTATATTATTATTAAAGTCCTTAGTTTACGTTATAGTTCACACTTTGTGTTTTACAGTATATATATATTTTTAATTTTATTGTGGTAAAATATGTCATAAAATTTCCCATTTTAAGTACTTCCAACTATACAATTGGATGGTGTAAATTACATTCACAGTGTTGTACTACCATCACCATCATCCATTACCAAAACTTTTCTATCACCTCAAATAGAAACTATCAATTAAGTGTTAATTCTCCACCCCCACCCTGGTCCCTGGTAACCTGTATTTTAATTTCTGACTCTGAATTTTCATATTCTAATTACTTCATATAATTGATCATACAGTATTTGTTCTTTTGTATCTGATTTATTTCATTAGCATATTACATTCAAGATTCATCCATGTTGTCACACATATGATTTCTTTTTACAGCTGAATAATATTCATTGTTTGTACTTTCCACATTGTGTTTATCCAGTCATCTATTGATGGACACTTGGGTTGTCTCCACCTTTTGGCCATTGTGAATAAATGCACTGTGAACATTGGTATGCAAGTATCTGAGTCCTTGCCTCAGTTCTTTGGGGATATATACCTAGAAATGGGATTGCTGGGTAATATGATTGTTCTATACTTTCTGAGGAACCACCAAACTTTTCCACAGTGGCTGTACCATTTTGCATTCCCACCAGCAATGCACAAGGGTTCCTCTTTTTCCGGACCTCTCCAGCACTTGTTAGTTCCCATTTTTTTAATAATATCCATTTTAGTAGGTGTGAGGTGCTGTCTTATTGTGGTTTTGACCTGCATTTTCCTAGTGGCTAATGATGTTAAGCATCTTCTCATATGCTTATTGGCCATTGTGTATTTTCTTTGGAGAAATGTGCATTAAGTCCTTTGCCCTTTTTTTAATTGGGTTGTCTTTTTTGTCATTAAGTAGAGGAGTTTGTTATATTTTCTAGATATTGAAACTTTAGCAGTAAAATATATGGTTTCCAAATATTTTCTCCCATTCTGTACCTTGTCTTTTCATTTGATTTTTTTTTCTTCCTTTTTTTTTTTTCGCATGGGCAGGTACTGGGAATCAAACCTGGGTCTCTGACATGGCAGGTGAGAACTCTGCGTGCTGAGCCATCATGGCCCACACTTCATTTGATTTTTAATTATGATTTTTAAACAACCAGGTTCAAAAACTACTGGTTTATAAGTTCAGTGAAATACTGTCCTGGAAAATACATTTGGAAGGGTAGATTGAAGGGAAGTTATGGAACATTGGAAGCTTTTGAGAGGCAGCAGAGCATGGTGGAAGAGAGTACAGACTCTGGATCCAGTAGCCTGGCTTTAAATCCTAGCTCTGCCACTTGCCAATTGTGTGATTGTAACCTCTTTAGTAGTAAGTTTCCCCCTGTATAAAAGAGGATCACATTAATACCTAACTCAAAGGGCTGTTGTTTGGACAAATGAGTTAACATATATAAAAGGTTTAAACAGTTCCTGGTACACAGTAAGTATAATAAAATTTAGCTATCACCACCATCATCACTACAATAGAAAACCCTGCCAGCTGTGTTTAAGAGATAAGAAAGTTTGAGTTTGGAAGATCAATTAGGAGGTTTATTTAAGAGAGGGAGAAAATGCATCTAATTTAGAGAGGGTAGAAGTTCATGTGTATATATATATGTGGGTATACTATCTATACACAGGGACATATATGTGTACATACACATATATGCACATATACACACATACAAACTACAGAAATAAAATCAACTAGATTTGACAAGTGATTTTGGATTGTGGCAGGATCTGGAAGAGGGAAAGTCAAGGTTGTACAAAAAGTTCCAATACAGATGATGTTGGTGCCATTCAGAGCCTACAGTAAAACAGTGACTCAACAACAAAAGAATAAACAACTGAATTATAAAATGGGCTAAAGGTATGAATAGACATTTTTCTGAAGAACAAATACAGATGGCTAAAAAGCATGTGAAGACATGCTCATTCTCATTAGCTATAAGGGAAATGCCGATCAAAACTACAGTGAGATACCACCTCACACCTATAAGAATGGCTGCTCTTAAACAAATAGGAAACTACAAATGTTGGGGAGGATGCGGAGAAATTGGGACGCATATGCACTGCTAGTGGGAATATATAATGATAGAACCACTGTGGTGTTTCCTTAGGAAACTACGTATCACCTTGCCCTATGACCTGGAAATACCACTTCTTGGTATACTTCCAGAAGAGCTGAAAGCTGTGACACAAACAGATTTGCACACCAATGTTTGTAGCAGCATTATTCACAATCACCAAAAGGTGGAAACAATCCAAGTACCCATCAACAGATGACTGAATTAACAAAATGTAGTATATATTCATGATGGAATATTATGCAGCAGTAAGATGAAATGATGTCCTAAAGCACACGACAAGATGGATCAACCTTGAGGACATAATGCTAAGTGTAATAAACTATACACAAAAAGATAGATACTATATGATTCTACTTTTATGACCATAATAAAGATTAAATAATACAGAATATAGGGGGGCTTATAATACAGAATATAGGGGACCTAGAGATACATGGAAGCTTGAGATGGGTGAACAGTTAGCTAATAATGTTGAACTTAATCGTAAGGAAATAGATAGAAGTGAAAGTGGTTCACTAGTGGGTCTCTAAGTATTATTGCCATATTGAAGGTGAACATGATTGAAAGGGGCTATCTATATAGACTCATGTGTCCATTGATTAACACTACAAATATAAATAAGTTCTTGCGTGAACTACTCCAAAGGTAGGAATCTTGTACAAAGAGTACATAATTTCCGGGTATAAGGGGGAAAATGCTGTGTTTAAT
The DNA here is from genome assembly GCF_023851605.1 of Tamandua tetradactyla. NCBI lineage: Eukaryota > Metazoa > Chordata > Mammalia > Pilosa > Myrmecophagidae > Tamandua > Tamandua tetradactyla. Next base: position 138,755,361 of record NC_135332.1, read on the forward strand.
AGGAGAAAACATCAACAGTACTGCAGCAATACCAGGGGTATATAATGGGGGAGGGGCAAGACTTAGGGATTTTTTGTTTGGTGAGATTGTGTTTATTGGTTATCTTTCTCTTGGGAATAATGAAATTATTTAAAATTGAGAGTGTTAATGGACTGTTGACTTTGGACATTATACATGAGGCCACTAGATGGAGGTGGCTGAAAGATGCCCTATCTGAGAAGTAGGTTGGCTAGCGATGGTATATTACATATGATTGAATATTGTGCTAGTAAAAAAAAGAATGACATTGTAAGGCATGCAACGATGTAAATGAACCTGTGTGACATTTGGTGAGGCAAAATAAGCCAGAAACAAAAGAGCAAATATTGCATGATCTCATTTAGAAAATACTTGTAGGAAGACTGGGGCCTGGATTGTAAGCTCTTATAGCAGCCATATTTAGCCCAGGGGTAATAATTGTTATTTCTGGATTTTGATAGGTTGTTTTATGTATGTATAACCTGGTATTTAGAGATAAGAACAAAGCCAATCAGGTTGGGATTAAGATAATTCAGAATACAGGGGTAATAAAGACATTATCTGTATTTTAGAACGCCATCTACTCTGAGACCAAAGGAAAAAAGGTGTATTTGTCCAGAACCTAAATTTTCTGTAGCACATAATCTAACTCAATCTGTCTGAATAGATCATTTAAACAGTCCAAACACAGTGAGTCCAGAATAAGAATGAGGGCCTTTAATCCAGTATAACTTAATGTAATGCCTGGATATATCCTGGAGTATATTAAGCAGATAATCAAAAGGTATTGGCAAAGTCCCTTGAGGGATGGGAGAAAAATTATGGAGCTATTAAGCTTTACCATCAGGGAAGCCCCGGATACTGTGCCAAACATTAGGGACACCCAAATCAATAGGCCAAGCCCTTGATCTCGAGGCTTGCTCTTGTGAACCTTATGTACATAGCAGAGAAGTTTAGCCTCCCTATAGGTATGCCTAAGAGTCCCTCTGGAGGACCTCTTTTGTTGCTCAGATGTGGCCTCTCTCTCTCTCTCTAAGTCTAACTCTGCAACTGAAACCATTGCCCTCCCCACTACGTGGAACATAACACCCAGGGGTGAAAGTCTCCCTGCAGCGTGGGGGATGACTCCCAGAGATGAGCCTGGCCCTTGCACCGTGGGATCAGCAATGCCATCCTGACCAAAAGGGGGGAAAAGGTGTGACAATAAGGTATCAGTGGCTGAGAGAGCTCAAATAGAGTAGAGAGGCTACTCTGGAGGTCACTCTGATGCAAGCTTCAGTTATACATTGCGACCTATTGTAACTTGCCAAACCCCAACCAAAACCATTCCTGCTAATCCTAAAAAATACCTAGGGCATTATATATGATTCTGCAAAGGTTATAGAACATACTCATAACAAATGAGTATGATTGCTGAATCATTATATTGATATTTCTTTTATGTCTCCAGTACCTTAGCAGCTAGAAGTAAAGACATAAAATTGTGGAATTATAATGCATACCAAACTTTGAAATCCAACCTGTAACTATTTGTTGTGATATACTTTGAAATTTATTGCTTTTTTGTATATATGTTATTTTTCACAAAAAAGAAAAGAAAAAAAGGAGGAGTATATCAGGATTTAGCAAATGAGTGTGGCTGTTGAATCATTATATTGATATTTCTTATGGTCTCCAGTGTTTGTAGCAGCTAGAAGAGAAAACTCTAAAACTTTAAAATCTGTTCTATATCTACTTGCTGAAATGTTCTTGGAAATTTATTGCTGTTTTGTACATATGTTATATTTCACAATTCTAAACAGATAAAAAAAAAAAAAGCATTGCTGTACTAGGTGCTGATCAGTAGACCTTTGCTAGAAAAAATTAAATTTGAGGGAAATAAAGCACATTTAGGGAGATGGAGTATTTTTTCTTTAATTAATTTTTAAATAAAAAAAAATGTAACAACAAACGCAAACTTTCTTATGATCATTCCATTCTACATATATAATCAGTAATTCACGATATCATCACATAGTTGCATATTCATCATCATGATAATTTCTTAGAACATTTGCATCAGTTCAGAAAAAGAAATAAAAAGAAAACAGTAAAAACTTCATATATAACATACTCCTTACCCCCCCTTTCATTGATCACTAGCATTTGAATCTAAATTTATTTTATTTACTTATTTTTTAAAAATTTAGTTTAACATTTGTTCCCCCTATTATTTATTTATTTATTTTTAAAATTTTTTATTAATTAAAAAAAATTACAAGAAGCACAGACATTCCCAACACATACACTCAGCAATTCACAATATCATCACATAGTTGCATATTCCTCATCATGATCATGTCCCAGAACATTAGCATCAATTCAGAAAAAGAAATAAAAAGACAACAGAAAAATATAACAAACAGAAAAAAAAAAATTTTACAGGCCATACCCCTTACTAGTCCCTTTCATTGATCACTAGCATTTCAAACTAAATCTATTTTAACATTTGTCCCCCCTCTTATTTATTTTTATTCCATATGTTCCTCTCATCTGTTGACAAGGTAGATAAAAGGAGCATCAGGCACAAGGTTTTCACAATCACACAGTCACATTGTGAAAGCTATATCATTATACAATCATCATCAAGAAACATGGTTACTGGAACACAGCTCTACATTTTCAGGCAGTTCCCTCCAGCCTCTCCATTACATCTTGGATAACAAGGTGATATCTACTTAATGCATAAGAATAACCTCCAGGATAACCTCTCAACTCTGTTTGGAATCTCTCAGCCATTGAGACTTTGTCTCATTTCACTCTTCCCCTTTTGGTCGAGAAGGTTTTCTCAATCCCTTGATGCTGGGTCTCAGCTCATTCTAGAGTTTTTCTCAGTCCCTTGATGCTGAATCTCAGCTCATTCTGGGATTTCTGTCCCACGCTGCCAGGAAGATCCACACCCCTGGTAGTCATGTCCTACGTAGACATGGGCAGGGTGGTGAGTCTGCTTGCTGTGTTGGCTGGAGAGAGAGGCCACATCTGAGCAACAAAAGCAGTTCTCTTGGGGGTGACTCGTAGGCTTAATTTTAAGTAGGCTTGACCTATCCCCGGTGGGGTTAAGTTTCATATGAACAAACCCCAAGACTGGGGGCTCAGCCTATAGCTTTGGTTGTCCACCTGCTTGTGAGAATATCAAGAATTCAACTTGGGAAAGTTGAGTTTTCCCCCGTTCTCACCATTCCACGAAGGGAACTTTGAAAATACTTTTCCACTCACTGATCAAATCGCTCTGGGATTCATCATGGTATCACCTGGACAAACAAACAAAATATCATGTCCTATACAAAGTTCCATGTACTTAAGGTGTTCAATCAACTATCTACATAAGTTATATTAGGAGATGCACTAGTCAAAGTATAGATTTGTACCAAATAAACATTTTTTGCTTTAGTCTCACACATTAGTTGAAATTTTAAACTATTAAGTAGCATCTGTTTTCAGCACACTGCAGTAATGACATTCTTTTGTTCTTCCACATGCAAAAACATTTTTAAAATTTCTGCATTTAGTCACTATCCTTATATATTCTAGGCATTCCTAGATTATACCATCTCAATCTTTATCGTCTATCTTTCTTTGTGATTTCATTTATGCCCCAGCCCTCCTCCCTCTATCATTCTCATATGCAGCTTCATTCAGTGTTTTAGCATAATTGTATTACAGTTAGGTAGTATTGTGCTGTCCATTTCTGAGTATTTATATACAGTCCTGTTGCACAATCTGTATCCGTTCAGCTCCAATTACCCAATATCCTACCCTATTTCTATCTCCTGATGGTCTCTGTTACCAAGAAAATATTCCAAGTTTATTCACTAATGTCAGTTCATATCAGTGAGACCATACAGTATTTGTCCTTTTGTTTCTGGCTAATCACACTCAGCATAATGTCCTTAAGGTCCATTCATGTTGTTACATACTTTATAACTTTATTCTGTCTTACAGCTGCATAATATTCCATCTTATGTAAATGTCACAGTTTGTTTAGCCAACTGTCTGTTTATGGACATTTTGGTTGTTTCCATCTCTTGGTAATTGTTAATAATGCTGCTATAAACATTGGTGTGTAAATGTCCATTTGTGTCCTTGGCCTCGTGTCCTTTGAGTAGAGACAGCATATAGATGGGTCCTGTTTTTTAATCCATTCTGCCAGACTATGTCTTTTGATTGGACAGTTTAATCCATTAACATTCAGTGTTATTACTGCATGGGTAGTACTTTCTTCTTCTATTTTGCCTTCTGGATTTTATATGTCATATCTAATTTTCCTTCTTTTTACCTTTACTCATAGTCTTCCTTTCTACACTCTTCTCCACACCTCTCTCTTCTGTCTTCATATCTGTCTCTAGTGTTCCCTTTAGTATTTCTTGCAGAGCTGGTCTCTTGGTCACAAATTCAGTGATTTTTTCGTCTGGAAATGTTTTAATTTCTCCCTCATTTTTGAAGGACAGTTTTGCTGGATATAGAATTCTTGGTTGGCAGTTTTTCTTTTTTAATAATTTAAATATATTATCCCACTGTCTTCTTGCCTCCATGGTTTCTGCTGAGATCTGCGCATAGTCTTATTGGGCTTCCCTTGTATGTGATGGATTGCTTTTCTCTTGCTGCTTTCAAGATCCTCTCTTTCTCTTTGACCTCTGACATTCTGATTATTAAATGTCTTGGAGTATGTCTATTTGGATCTATTCTCTTTGGGGTGCACTGCACTTCTTGGATCTGTAATTTTAAGTCTTTCATAATAGTTGGGAAATTTTCAGTTATAATTTCCTCCATTAGTTTTTCTCCTCCTTTTCCCTTCTCTTCTCCTTCTGGGACACCAATTAAATGTTTTGGAGTATGTCTATTTGGATCTATTCTGTTTGGGGTACGCTGCACTTCTTGGATCTGTAATTTTAAGTCTTTCATAATAGTTGGGAAATTTTCAGTGATAATTTCCTCCATTAGTTTTTCTCCTCCTTTTCCCTTCTGTTCTCCTTCGGGGACACCCACAACACGTATATTCATGTGCTTCATATTGTCTTTCAGTTCCCTGAGTCCCTGCTCATATTTTTCCATTTTTTCCCTATAGTGTCTGTTTCTTGTTGGATTTCAGATGTTCCGTCCTCCAGTTTTGAAATCCTATGTTCTGTCTCTCGAAATCTACCATTGTAGGTTTCCACTGTTTTTTTCATCTCTTCTACTGTGTCTTTCATTCCCATCAGTTCTGTGATTTGTTTTTTCAGACTTTCAGTTTCTTCTTTTTGTTCTTTCCTTGCCTTCTTTATATCCTCCCTCAGTTCATTGATTTGGTTTTTGATGAGGTTTTCCATGTCTGTTCATACATTCTGAATTAATTGTTTCAGCTCCTGTATGTCATTTGAATTGTTGGTTTGTTCCTTTGACTGGGCCATATCTTCAACTTTCCTAGTGTGATTTGTCATTTTTTGCTGTTGTCTAGGCCTTTAATTACCTTAATTAGTGTATTCTGGAGATTGCTTTCACTTCTTTTATCTAGGGTTTTCTTGCTGTATGAATTTGTTGTCTATCTGTTATTTGACATTCTGTTCAGCTTTATCTGGACCTTTAGCTTCAGTTTTATTTAACAGAGAATTTTTCAGTTCTTGTTTTCTTGTTTCTTGCCCTGCTTGTGTTGTGCCTTCCCCCCACACACACTTAGGAGGGTCTACTAATATATTATTGACCTCAGCCAGATTTTCCCAGACCAAACTGGCCTCCTATCAGGAGGAAAGAGTCACCTGCATTGGTTTTCCCTGAGGGTGAGACCCAGCAGGTTGAAAGACTTTCCTGTGAGGTCTCTGGATCTGTTTTTCTTATCCTGTCCAGTATGTGGCGCTTGTCTGACTGCAGGTCCCACCAGCATAAGATGATGCGGTACCTTTAACTTTGGCAGACTCTCCCTGCTGGGGGCATGGTGGAGACAGAGGAGAGGTTGTAGGCTGGTTTTAATGGCTCCAAATTACCAAGCCCTGGTTTCTGAATTCCTTGATGGAGGGATTCCACCTGGGTGGGGCTTCACCCCTCCCCTGGGGAAGGCACAGGCTCCAGATAAGCCCCCAAAAGAGCTCACTTCTGCCTGTGCCTGGGGCAGTTGCAGCCTGAAAAGCCCTGCCGCTGTATCCAGAGGCAGTCAAGCCTTTGTAGATACACAGCCACCAAAACTTTGTTTCCTTCTTTTTTTTTTTCCCCTTTTTCTGTCAGTCCTGACCCCTTGGCACTGGGGCAAAAATGAGCAACCTCTGCTTTGATCAGTTTCACCTAAGCTGGGGGCCTGTTTTTAGTAGTCAGAATTTGTTAATTAGTTCCACAATTGGCGTTTGATTGTGCCCAGTCCCTGCTGCTGGTAAAGTCCTTTTCTTTCCCCTCTGGGAAGCGCCCTGTGGAGGAGGAGCTGTGGTTGCCGCAGATTTTGGAACTCACTGTTCTGGGGGGTGCTCGCAGCCAGTCCAGCTGTTCCAGACTTGGGTACGCTGTGTTTCTGGTCACTGATGTGGCCCCAGGAGCTGTTCTGTACTGTTTCTGGTTATTTAATATTGTTCTGGAGGACGAACTAAAATGCGCACATTGTTAAGCCGCCATCTTGACCTGGAAGTCCAATCTAAATTTATTTTAACATTTGTTCCCGCTATTATTTATTTTTATTCCATATGTTTTACTTGTCTGTTGATATGGTAGAGAAAAGGAGCATCAGATACAGGGTTTTCACATTCACACAGTCACATTGTGAAAGCTATATCATTATACAGTCATCTTCAAGAAACATGGCTCCTGGAACACAGCTACACATTATCAGGCACTTCCCTCCAGCCTTTCCATTACATCTTGACTAACAAGGTGGTGTCTATTTAATGCATAAGAATAACCTCCAGGATAACCTCTTGACTCTGTTTGGAGTCTCTCAGCCATTGACACTTTATTTTCTCTCATTTTGCTCTTCCCCCTTTTGGTTGAAAAGGTTTTCTCAATCCCTTGATGCTGAGTCTCAGCTCATTCTGGGGTTTTTCTCAGCCCCTTGATTCTGAGTCTCAGCTCGTTCTAGGATTTCTGTCCCATGTTGCCAGGAAGGCCCATACCCTTGGGAGTCATTTCCCATGTAGACAGAGGGAGGGCAGTGAGTTTGCTTGTCATGTTGGCTGAGAGAGAGGCCACATCTCCTCAACAAAAGAGGTTCTCTTGGGGTTGACTCTTAGGCCTAATTTTAAATAGGCTTGACTTATCCCTTGTGGGCTTAAGTTTCCTAATATGAACAAACCCCAAGATTGGGGGCTCAGTCTATAGCTTTGGTTGTCTGCACTGCTTGTGAGAATATCAAGAATTCTCCACTTGGGGAAGTTGAATTTTCCCCCTTTCTCACCAGTCCCCAAAGGAGACTTTGCAAATACATTTTTATTCACTGTTCAAATCAGTCTGGGATTTATCGGGGCATCCCTGGACAAACCAACAGAATCTCATGTCCTACTCAAGGTTCCATGTACTTATGGTGTTCAGTTAAGCTGTCTATATAAGTTATATTAGGAAATGCACTAGTCAAAATATAAATTTTGTACCAAATAAATATTTTTTTGCTTTAGTCTCACACGTAAGTTAAAATTTTAAAATATTAATTACCGTCTGTTTTCAACACCCTGCAGTGATGACATTCCTTTGTTTTTTCTCATGCAAAAACATTTTTTAAATTTGTACATTTAGTCACTATCTAGGCATTCCTAGATTATACCATCTCAGTCTTTATCATCTATCTTTCTGATTTCATTTGTATCCCCAAGCCTCCTCCCTCTATCGTTCTCACATTCAGCTTCAGTCAGTGTTTTAACATAATTGTATTACAGTTAGGTAGTATTGTGCTATCCATTTCTGAGTTTTTACAGTCAGTGCTGTTGCACAGTCTGTATCCCTTCAGCTCCAGTTACCCAATGAAATGGAGTATTTTTAAACACTGTATGATGACTTTGAATGGAGGTTAGAACTGGAGATAGAGTTTGGGAGTTGTGGTAGTTAAGTTCACATGTCACTTTGGCTTGGTTATGGTGTCTGGTTGTTTGGTCAGGCAAGCAGTGGTCTGACTATTACTGTGAAGGTATCTCTTGGATTGAAATCATTAGTAGTTGATGGCATCTGTGACTGATTACATCTTCAGTCAACAAAGGAGATTGTCTTTAGCAAAGAGAGAAGTCTCATCCAATCAGTTAAAGGTCTTAAAGGGAGAAGTGTTGATTTTGGCAGTCAGAAAGAAGAATTTGCATCACTGCTTCAGCCAGCCAGCTTTTCTGAAGAATTTATTGAAACGTTCATTGGAGTTCCCAACTTGGCAGCCTGACCTACAGAATTCAGACTTGCAAATCTCCCATGGTCTTGTGAATTAATTCTATAATAGATCTCTTTTTTTAAATTTTTTATTATTTTTTTATTAATTAAAGAAAAAAAAATTAACACAACATTTAGAAATCATTCCATTCTACATATGCAATCAGTAATTCTTTTTTTTCCCAAGCTCCATCAAATTTTTTTTATTTAATTTTTTATTAATTAAATAAAATTACAAGAAACACAAATATTCCCAACACATACACTCAGCAATTCACAATATCATCACATAGTTGCATATTCCTCATCATGATCATTTCCCAGAACATTAGCATCAATTCAGAAAAAGAAATAAAAAGACAACAGAAAAATTTAACAAACAGAAAAAAAAAAAATTTTACAGGCCATACCCCTTACTAGTCCCTTTCATTGATCACTAGCATTTCAAACTAAATCTATTTTAACATTAGTTCCCCCTATTATTTATTTTTATTCCATATGTACCTCTTGTCTGTTGACAAGGTAGATAAAAGGAGCATCAGACACAAGGTTTTCACAATCACACAGTCACATTGTGAAAGCTATATCATTATTCAATCATCATCAAGAAACATGGCTACTGGAACACAGCTCTACATTTTCAGGCAGTTCCCTCCAGCCTCTCCATTACATCTTGGATAACAAGGTGATATCTACTTAATGCATAAAAATAACCTCCAGGATAACCTCTCGACTCTGTTTGGAATCTCTCAGCCATTGACACTTTGTCTCATTTCACTCTTCCCCTTTTGGTCGAGAAGGTTTTCTCAATTCCTTGATGCTAAGTCTCAGCTCATTCTAGAGTTTTTCTCAATCCCTTGATGCTGGGCCTCAGCTCATTCTGGGATTTCTGTCCCACGCTGCCAGGAAGATCCACACCCCTGGTAGTCATGTCCTACGTAGACATGGGCAGGGTGGTGAGTCTGCTTGCTGTGTTGGCTGGAGAGAGAGGCCACATCTGAGCAACAAAAGAGGTTCTCTTGGGGGTGACTCTTAGGCTTAATTTTAAGTAGGCTTGACCTATCCCCTGTGGGGTTAAGTTTCATATGAACAAACCCCAAGACTGGGGGCTCAGCCTATAGCTTTGGTTGTCCACCTGCTTGTGAGAATATCAAGAATTCAACTTGGGAAAGTTGAGTTTTCCCCCGTTCTCACCATTCCACGAAGGGAACTTTGAAAATACTTTTCCACTCACTGATCAAATTGCTCTGGGATTCATCATGGTATCACCCGGACAAACAAACAAAATCTCATGTCCTATATAAAGTTCCATGTACTTAAGGTGTTCAATCAACTATCTACATAAGTTATATTAGGAGATGCACTAGTCAAAGTATAGATTTGTACCAAATAAACATTTTTTGCTTTAGTCTCACACATTAGTTGAAATTTTAAACTATTAAGTAGCATCTGTTTTCAGCACACTGCAGTAATGACATTCTTTTGTTCTTCCACATGCAAAAACATTTTTAAAATTTGTACATTTAGTCACTATCCTTATACACTCTAGGCATTCCTAGATTACACCATCTCAATCTTTATCGTCTTTCTTTGTGATTTCATTTATGCCCCAGCCCTCCTCCCTCTATCATTCTCATATGCAGCTTCATTCAGGGTTTTAACATAATTGTATTACAGTTAGGTAATATTGTGCTGTCCATTTCAGAGTTTTTATATTCAGTTCTGTTGCACAATCTGTATCCGTTCAGCTCCAATTACCCAATATCCTACCCTATTTCTATCTCCTGATGGTCTCTGTTACCAAGGAAATATTCCAAGTTTATTCACTAATGTCAGTTCATATCAGTGAGACCATACAGTATTTGTCCTTTTGTTTCTGGCTAATCACACTCAGCATAATGTCCTTAAGGTCCATTCATGTTGTTACATACTTCGTAACTTTATTCTGTCTTACAGCTGCATAATATTCCATCTTATGTAAATGTCACAGTTTGTTTAGCCAACTGTCTGTTTATGGACATTTTGGTTGTTTCCATCTCTTGGTAATTGTTAATAATGCTGCTATAAACATTGGTGTGTCAATGTCCATTTGTGTCCTTGGCCTCGTGTCCTTTGAGTAGAGACAGCATATAGATGGGTCCTGTTTTTTAATCCATTCTGCCAGACTATGTCTTTTGATTGGACAGTTTAATCCATTAACATTCAGTGTTATTACTGCATGGGTAGTACTTTCTTCTTCTATTTTGCCTTCTGGATTTTATATGACATACCTAATTTTCCTTCTTTTTACCTTTACTCATAGTCTTCCTTTCTACACTCTTCTCCACACCTCTCTCTTCTGTCTTCGTATCTGTCTCTAGTGTTCCCTTTAGTATTTCTTGCAGAGCTGGTCTCTTGGTCACAAATTCTCTCAGTGATTTTTTGTCTGGAAATGTTTTAATTTCTCCCTCATTTTTGAAGGACAGTTTTGCTGGATATAGAATTCTTGGTTGGCAGTTTTTCTCTTTTAATAATTTAAATATATTATCCCACTGTCTTCTCGCCTCCATGGTGTCTGCTGAGAGATCTGCACATAGTCTTATTGGGCTTCCCTTGTATGTGATGGATTGCTTTTCTCTTGCTGCTTTCAAGATCCTCTCTTTCTCTTTGACCTCTGACATTCTGATTATTAAATGTCTTGGAGTATGTCTATTTGGATCTATTCTCTTTGGGGTACCCTGCACTTCTTGGATCTGTAATTTTAAGTCTCATAAGAGTTGGGAAATTTTCAATGATAATTTCCTCCATTAGTTTTTCTCCTCCTTTTCCCTTCTCTTTTCCTTCTGGGACACCCACAACACGTATATTCGTGCGCTTCATATTGTCTTTCAGTTTCCTGAGTCCCTGCTCATATTTTTCCATTTTCTTTCCTATAGTGTCTGTTTCTTGTTGGATTTCAGATGTTCCATCCTCCAGTTCAGAAACCCTATGTTCTGTCTCTTGAAATCTACCATTGTAGGTTTCCATTGTTTTTTTCATCTCTTCTATTGTGTCTTTCATTCCCATAAGTTCTGTGATTTGTTTTTTCAGACTTTCAGTTTCTTCTTTTTGTTCTTTCCTTGCCTTCTTTATATCCTCCCTCAATTCATTGATTTGGTTTTTGATGAGGTTTTCCATGTCTGTTCGTACATTCTGAATTAATTGTTTCAGCTCCTGTATGTCATTTGAATTGTTGGTTTGTTCCTTTGACTGGGCCATATCTTCAACTTTCCTAGTGTGATTTATTATTTTTTGCTGGTGTCTAGGCATTTAATTACCTTAATTAGTTTATTCTGGAGGTTGCTTTCACTTCTTTTATCTAGGGTTTTCTTGCTATATGAATTTGTTGTCTATCTGTTCTTTGACATTCCGTTCAGCTTTATCTGGACCTTTAGCTTAAGTTTTGTTTAACAGAGAGAATTTTTCAGTTCTTGTTTTCTTGTTTCTTGCCCTGCTTGTGTTGTGCCTTCCCCCCACACACACTTAGGAGGGTCTACTAATATATTATTGACCTCAGCCAGATTTTCCCAGACCAAACTGGCCTCCTATCAGGAGGAAAGAGTCACCTGCATTGGTTTTCCCTGAGGGTGAGACCCAGCAGGTTGAAAAACTTTCCTGTGAAGTCTCTGGACTGTTTTTCTTATCCTGCCCAGTATGTGGTGCTTGTCTGACTGCAGGTCCCACCAGCATAAGATGATGTGGTACCTTTAACTTTGGCAGACTCTCCCTGCTGGGGGTGTGGTGGAGACAGAGGAGAGGTTGTAGGCTGGTTTTAATGGCTTCAAATTACCAAGCCCTGGTTTCTGAATTCCTTGATGGAGGGATTCCACCTGGGTGGGGCTTCACCCCTCCCCTGGGGAAGGGACAGCTCCAGACAAGCCCCCAAAAGAGCTCACTTCTGCCTATGCCTGGGGCAGTTGCAGCCTGAAAAGCCCTGCCACTGTATCCAGAGGCAGTTAAGCCTTTGTAGATACACAGCCGCAGAAACCTCTGTTTCCTTCTCTTTTTTCCCTCCTTTTTCTGTCAGTCCTGCCCCCTTGGCGCCGGGGCAAAAATGAGCAACCTCCTCTTTATCAGGTTCACCTAAGCTGGGGGCCTATTTTTAGTAGTCAGAATTTGTTAATTAGTTCCACAATTGGCGTTTGATTGTGCCCAGTCCCTGCTGCTGGTAAAATCCTTTCCTTTCCCCTCTGTGAAGCGGCCTGTGGGGGAGGGGCACCTGCCGCTGCCGCTTTGGGAACTCACGGTTCTGGGGGGTGCTCGCAGCCAGTCCAGCTGGCCCAAACTGGGGTACGCTGTGTTTCTGGTCACTGATGTGGCCCCAGGAGCTGTTCTGTACTGTTTCTGGTTATTTAGTAGTTGTTCTGAAGGACGAACTAAAATGTGCATGTTGTTAAGCCGCCATCTTGACCCGGAACTGCAATCAGTAATTCTTAACATCATCATAGATCTCTTGATATTTACATATATGTATTTATCTCCCATCAATTCTATTTCTCTGGAGAACCCTGACTAATACTGAAGTCATCCACATAAAAGGCTTATGGTTAAAGCAAAAGTTTTTTTTGTTTGTTTGTTTGTTTTTTTTTAACATGGGCAGGCACCGGGAATCGAACCCGCGTCCTCTGGCATGGCAGGCCAGCATTCTTGCCTGCTGAGTCACCGTGGCCCGCCCAAAGCTCTAAGTTTTAAAAAAGAAAAAACTCTAAAGTTTGAATGATGTAGCCTAAGGAAAGTGTCCATCTAGAGAAGAGGACCAAGGACAGAAACTTAAGGCCCACTTGCATTTATCAGGTAAAAGGAGAAAGGGTCATTTCTTTGGTAGGAGAAGTAAAAAATGATCATAGAAGATGGAGAACTTGAAAACCATGGAAGAGTAAATTGTAACAAAATGGGAATATCAAAGGTTATTTGATTCAGAAAGACTGAGAGAAAAGATGGCTTTGGTGATTAATAAATCATAGATCTCAAAGAGAACAATTTTAGTAGGCTGTTTGGATAAAACTAGAATGCAGTGGTCTAACAAATGAGTCAAGAAGTAGAAGCAGTGGATATCTGCTGTTCCTGGTGTGAGGGATGCCTCAAACAATGGCATAGATGCAAAAGTGGGCTTGACAAGCAGGTGGTGATGGGTGTCACTCTGAGTAGATAGAAATACGTATCACAGAGTAGTCGGGAGTTAGGTTGGCTAGAGGAGATTAGAGTGAATATGTGGTGGCCTTTGAATTCCAGAAGGAATAGTTGAGATTTAATCTACCAGGGAGTTAAAGAAGAAATGAAATTGACTTAAGGACATTAATTTGGCTGGCTTATGCAGAATGAATTAAAAGTTGGAGGGCACAGAGGCTGAAAGACCAGTTAGGAGAATCTTATATTCAACTAAACAGGAGATGAGTAGAATTTAAGCTAGTGAGGTGTTTGGTAGTTTACCCAAGTATTTCTTCTTCACCCCTTATGTAGAACTAGGCACTCAGAGTTGGTTATTGATGTTTTGAAGCAGTTGGAAAATGTCAAAGCTAACCTGTTAGAAAGAATGGAATTCTTAAAATAGTAGCTACTTTTTCCTGATCTTTAGGCCTAGGAAATTGATCTTATTCAGTAGGAGATGAGAGCTGTTTTCCTGCTTTTCAGAGGAACCCTAGACATGCTGTTAAATTGTTGGTGTTGCTTTGTGTTCACTTTTAGAGGGAGAGTGTTTATTTCTAGAAATATTTATATTTCAAGCCAGTTTCCTTTTCTCTTCTTTTTTAGGCGCGGTCCTTCCACAAAAGTGTTCCTGTGAAAGCATTTCCTGCTTTTCTTCAGACGGTAAGTAGATTAACAGAAAAGGCTCTATAATTAGTGAAACAGATGTGTATGATCTTTTAAAATTTTTTAAGTGGCCAATGCTGGTCTTTAGTATGCAGTCTTCATTTTTGTTTCCTTCCCTTATGGTGGGTTTTATTAGTTACATTATGCTGTTAACATTATGCTCTTAATTCTTTCCTAAAGACAGGGAGCTGAGTTGTTGGTAGCACTGACTGTATCCAGACTACATGGATTTGAACCTGCTTTGTCACTCACTAGCTGTGGGACCTCAAATTCCTTATCCATTGTGCTCCTCAGTTTATTCATATGTAAAATAAGAACAATATAAAAACCTGCTTCTTAGGATTGTTGGGCTACTTATAGCTATATAAGTATTACTTATTACCTATTTTTTTTCCATAGTGACCATATTGTAGCACTGGTTCCTGAACAGTGGTCCCTAGTCCAGTGGAACTGAACAGCCTGCACTGGAATAACCTGAAAGCTTTTTAAGAATACAAATTGCTGGGGTCTTCCTACTAAATAATAGTGTCAGCATTGAAGGAGAATATGGTTCCTAGGGGAATCTGTGGTTTTAAAAAGTTCCCCAGGCGATTCTGATGTGTAGTCAAGTTTGGGAACTATTGTTTTCCAACATATAGAAAAATGATAATAACTACCAATTTTGTAGTAACTGCTATGTGAAAATTTGGACCATTTCGTACATTATTCCTAATCTTTGTAGGTTTTAATGAACTTTGATTTTTGATTTAGGGATTTTTGATAATTGAAAGGGCATGTGTTTTCCATTATGCCAAATATTTTCTACCTTCTTTCTTTCCTAAAATATATTTAAATGTTCATTTTTAGCTCTCAGTTCTGAGTGTTTGAAATCATTCTATTCTTTATTGATTGCTTAAAATAATACATTAATAATGTAAATGTTCAAATAAAATAAAAGAATATAAAAGAAGAAATTATGAACCTTCTAACAATTCTACCCTTCTAGAGATACTGTCCATCTTTTTGCTCTTTTTATGTACCTGCAATTACATATGTAGTTTTTGTATAAATGGGATATCAAGCATCTTTTTTACTTTAGTAGAGGTGTACATTTTTTAAAGAACTGTTTTTTATCCAAAGTTTTAAAAAGTTGATGTGTTTTGACCCAGCCATTTTACTTCTAGAAATTCAGCAAAAGGAATGAAGTAAATGTGAGTATGTAAGAAAGTTTAGCTACAAGATTGTTATTTATATATAGCAAAAAATATTGGAAATCAGTTTAAGAATTGAATAAATTGGCATATTCACATAATTGAAAATTATAATGCTATTAAAATTAATGTAGTAGAATTCTTAGATATGGAAAGTCTGTTATGATATATTGTTATAAAAACAGCTTACAGAACATTGTGAATCTCCCTTTTGCAAAAAATAAAAAAAAGTGTCTGTGTGTGTGTTTTCTCATATATATACACATACACGCATAGAGAACATGTGGAAGAAAGCACACCAAAATATTTTTAAAGTTTTTTCTTTTATTTTAAAAATTTTACTATTTGATAATACAAATGAATATATGCGTATGTATGTATATATATATATATCTATGTAGGTTAGAAAGCATAATATAATGAGCATGCATGAACTTACTAGTTAATGTAAGAACTAGAATGTTACCAGTAAATTGCACCTACTTCCTACTTAATGTGTTTTCCCCATCTCATATCCCCGACTCTGCCTCCCCCACCAGGGAGTCATCCTAAATATTATGTTTATTATTCCCTTGCTTTTTTCCCCAAAAAAGTTTCCCCCCATTTTATATATTCATAAACGGTATGTTTCTTAGTTTTGTTGAGCTTTATAAAAATGGGTTATTTTCAGGGTGCATGGGTAGTTCAGTGGTTAAAATGCCGCCTTTCATGCAGGAGACCCGCGTTCGATTCCCAGGCCATGCACCGCCCCTCCCCCCCAAAAAAGGGGTTATTTTCTATTTGTATCTTCAAGGACACACACACTTAATTGTTATGTCTCTAAAATTTATCCATATTATTGCATCTAGCTTTATATTCATTTCAATGCAGTATACTATTTCATTGTATAGATAGATTACAATTTATTTATGTTTTTTTGTCAAAGAACTTCTGAGAGGTTTCCAAGATTTTTGCTAATATAAAGCAAGATACTTGTGCACAATCAAGCTGTTGTATAAATATATGAGTTTAGGGTTAAAAGAAGCAGATGCTAAAATATTGCTAAAGAAATCAAATAAAACCTAAATAAGTGGAAGAAGACAGTCTGTGGTCATGGAATTGGAAGACTAAATATTGTTAAGATGTCAGTTCTACCCAAATTGGATTTACACATTCAACGCAATCCCAATCAAAATTCCAACAGCATACTTTGCAAAATTGAAAAAGCCAACTATCAAGTTTATTTGGAAGGGTAGGGGCACCAAATAACCAAAAACATTTTGAAAAATAAAAATTTAGTTGGAGGCCTCTCACTTTCCAACTTGAAAGCATATTAGAAAGCTGCAATTGTAAAAAACAAGTTGGAATCGGCTGTTTCTCCCTCTCTTGAAATGCTACCCGGCATTTCTGTTTCTCCCTGAAATGAAACTTTGCCTGAACTTCTTTGCCTCATCCTTGGTGAGTTTGCTATGTTTGCCTTTCATCTGGTGCCGAAACCCGGGACTGAGAGCAAGGTGACCCCCAATCCTCCAGCCTTGCAACCTGGGAAGCAGCAGGCAGTGGCAGCTCATCCCAGGCTTACTCCCAGATTCTTGTTGGTTGGGTCCTGGGTGTGGTTGACCTCTGTGTCTCTCCCTGCAGTCTGCAAGTCAAGGAACTCCTGGATCCACTCTGCCTTGCAACTGGGGAAGTGGCAGGCAGTGGTAGCTCGTCCTGGGCTTACTCCCCAATTCTGGTGGCTAGGTCAGGAATAAAATCCCAAAGCACTCCTCTATACTCACCTTGCAAACTCCACCTCTGATGACAGCCACACACCCGTAAAGGAAACTGGAACTTTACCCACCCCTGCTCGCCAAACTGCTAGAACCAGAGTCCTCCTCTCCCAGCTTATACACTGAGTCGTCCAGTCAATAACTCAAGAATATGTGAATGATGTCTCCCAATATGAGAAGGAACAGAAACTACTTTTTCTCCTGTCCCACGGCACCTCCAGTCACCCCCCAAAGTTTTCCCCTTAGGATGATTACATCCCATTTTCAGCCAGAAGCAGTTATAGAAAATGGACCATTGCCCCATTCCCCCTATTACCAAAAAGACTGGAATGTTAGGCCTGGAGGACAGGACCCCTTCCCCCATGATGTGACCTACCCATGGCAAGTATTTCAGAAAGCCTCTCCCACCCCAATCCGTGCCAGCCTGTTCTCCTTCACCCTCCAGCAGTTGCCCCCTTGTGATAAAACTCCCCTTACTCAACCTCCACCCTCTGTCAGTTACAACCCTGCATAACTTTCACCGATGGAAGGCTACCAACTCCCAAAAACTCACCTAACTCCTACCTACAACTTCCTATCCCCAAGCCATAAAAACCCTATCCCCTACCATCTCGAGGGATCTGTTTCTCCTTGAAACACTGCCCGGGTGGCTGTTTGTCCCTGAAATAAAACTTTGCCTGAAAAACAAGCAAACAAAAGCAGCAACTTGGTATTGGCATAAAAATGGACATAGTGAACAATGGAATTGAATTAAAAGTTCTCAAATAGATCCCCCAATCTGTGGTTAATTGATTTTTGACAGGCCTGCCAAGTCCACTCAACTGGGACAAAGCAGTCTATCGACAAATGGTGCTGGGAGAACTGGATATCCATATCCAAAAGAATGAAAGAAAACCCTTCTCTCTGCCCTTATACAAAAATTAACTAAAATTGATTAACGACCTAAATGTAAAAACCAGAACCATCAATCTTGTAGAAGAAAATGTAGGACACCATCTTCAAGATCTTGTGGTAAGCAATGGTTTCTTAGACCTTCCACCCAAAGCATGAGCAATGAAAGAAAAGATAGATAAATGGAACCTCCTCATAATTGAATACTTTTATGCTTCAAAGGATTTTTGAAGAAGGTGAAAAGGCAGCCTACTCAATGGGAGAAAATATTTGGAAATCACAAATCAATAAGGGTTTAATATCCAGGATATATAAAAAGGTCCTACAATTCGATAATAAAAAGACAACCTAATTTTTAAAATGGGCAAAAGACTTAACTAGATATTTTTCCAAAGAAGATATACAAATGGTTAAAAAACATATGAAAAGATGTTCAACATCACTAGCTATTAGGGAAATGCAAATCAAAACCGCAGTATCATTTCACATCTACTGGAATAGCCACTGTGCTGGTTTGAAAATATTATGTACCCTAGAAAAACCATGTTTTAATCCTGATCCGATCTTGTGGGAGCAGCCATTTTTTAAAAATCCTGATTCAACATTGTAGGGTGGAAACTTTTGATTAGATTATCTCCATAGAGAGTGTTGCACCCAGTCGTGGGTGTGGCCTTTTGATTAGATGGAGGTGTGACTCCATCCATTCCAGGTGGGTCTTGCTTACTTAGCTTACTGAACTCCTTTAAAAGTGGGAACATTTTGGAGAGAGTAGAGTTGACTCAGATGCTGACCCTTGGAGAACAGAGACACAGATGTTTGGAGATGCTTAGAGTCCAGCAGACATCACCATGAGGTGTTAAGTAGGTCAGTACCTGGAGAGAGCCAAGAGGTGAAAGCCAGCCCCAGAGAAGCAAAGTGAGGAATTCTCAAGGAACATAGGTGGAAAGCAGTGGAGCCCAGGAGCAAGGGACCAGCAGATGCCAGACACATGACTTTCTATCTAACAGAGGTATTATAGATCCATTGGCCTTCCTTGAATAAGGCATGTTTTCCTGGATGCCTTAGTTTGGACATTTTTATAGGCTTATAACAGTAAACTTGTAACTTATTAAATTCCTTTTTTAAAAGCCATTTCATTTCTGGTATATTGCATTCTGAGAGGTTACAGACAAATACAGCCACCATTAAAAAAAAAATCAGTAAACTACAGTTGTTGGAGAGGATGTGAAGAAATAGAAATATCCTTATTCACTGCTGGTGGGAATGTAGAATGGTATAGCTGCTGTGGATACAGTTTGGCAGTTCCTCGGGAAACTAAATATAGAATTTCCATATGATCCAGCTTTCAGCTACTCAGTATATACTCAGAAGAACTGAAGGCAAGGACGTGAACAGACATTTGCAAACCAGTGTTCATGGTGGCATTATTCACAATTGCCATAACATGGTAATAACCCAGGTTTCCATCAACTGATATGTGATATGTGTGTGTATATACACACACAAAATGGAATATTATTCAACTGTAAGAAGAAATGAAGTCTTGACACATGTAACAAGGTGGATGAACCTTCGCATTATGTTGAGTGAAGTAAGTCAGACACAAAAGGACAAATATTGTATGACCTCACTAATATGAAATAGAAAACTCATGGCATTAATATCTAGAATAGACTACCAGAAGATAGAACGAGGGCAGGGAATGGGGAGCTAATCCTTAATTTGTACAGAATATTTAATGAGGTTGATTGTATATGTTTGGAAATGGATAGAAGTGATGTTTGCACATTACAGTAAGTGTAATTAACAATGATGAAATGTGGATGTGATTGTGGTTGAAACAGGAAGTTTAGGGTCATATATGTCATTAGAAGGAAAGCCAGAGGATGAAACATGAGACTGTATAACAGTGAATCCTCTTGTGGACGATGAGTGTGGTCAGTAGTACAAATATAAGAATGTTTTTCCATGAATTAGAATAAATATACGATATTGTTACAAGGTATTAATAATAGGGGGGTATATGGGTAAAAAAAAAATAAACCCAAAGCAAACTATGGATTATTGTGAATAGTGATATATATTCTACCAATTGAAAAACAAACAAACAAACAGACGAACTAGGACATTATGCTAAGTGAAAGAAACCAGAACAAAGTACTACATACTGTTTGACTCCCTATAAATTTATACAGATGGAAAATAAAGTGTTTGCTCTGACAGAAATAGAATAGCGATTATGAAGAGAAGGGTAGAAGAATTGAGAGTGACTGCTCAGAGGTGTGGGGTTTTCTGTTTGGAGTGGTGAAAATGTCCTAGAATTGATTGTGGTGATGAAGGCACAACTCTGTGAACATACTAGAAGATTGTATACTTTAGATGGATTGTATGGTATGTGAATTTACCTAAATAAAACTGCTTTTTTAAAAAAAGGTGGTGTAGCCGGTGGCCCTGGGTCATGTGACAGGGCGGCGGGGTAGTGGGAGCTGGGACTGGGTGTTCTCCCAAGGGAAGAAGAGTAAAACTGGGGGGAGGGTAGGGGCACAGCGGCAGCACTGACAGTGAATTTTCTTGGAGGCTTTTTTGGTCCCATTTGTGATATCGATGTCCATTATGGCAGAAATGAAAACTGAAGACCGGAAAGCAGAAAAATACTATCTTTTCTATGATTGAGAATCTGTTTCAGAAAAGGTAAACCTAGCCTTTAAGCAGCCTGGAAAGAGGCTAGAGCACCAAGGAATTAGAATTGAATTTTGTAGGTCAAATTGAATTTTTCAATGATAAGAATAATACTCACAAATTTGTAAACCTAGTGAAAGAATTGGCCTTTCCTGGAGAACTGACTTAGAGAAGAAATTATGACTTTGAATTCATGCAAATTGAAAAGCCATATGAATGTTACATTGGCTCCAATGTCCACCTGAGGTACTAAAGTGACAATAGTGAGAAGACTGACAGACTTGGTAAAAGAGAATGATCTTACTGTTCACCAGCTTGCCACCTGTCCTAATGCAAACAGCTCTGTTGAAATGGAAGCGGGGGTTGTCTACACATAGAACTTCAATATGATAAATCAAAGTATCATTTAAAAGATGTGATTGTTGGAAAAATTTACTTTTTATTAGTAAGAATAAAAATCCAAGATATGGAATTACAGCTGATCAAAATACAGATCACAGGAATTGGACCCAGTACTACAACAGAAACAATTGCCAAATATGAAATAATGGATGGTGCACCAGTAAAAGGTGAACCAATTCCAATAAGCCTATGTTTAGCAGGATATGACCCAACTCCAACAATAGAGATGTGAACTCAAAATTTTCAGTAAGATGCTTTTTGAATCTAGTCCTTGTTGATAAGAGAGGAAGACAGAAGGTATTTCAAGCAGCAGGAGATCATTTTATGGAGAAAAATGCTTGAAAAACTGAGGAAACAGAGCGAACTTTAACCAGCACTTTGATTCTCTAGAACCACAGGCATCTGCTGAACAGCCTGAAATGTGAACTGAATAGGAAAAAACAAAAAAGTCCTGTAACTATTGAGATTAAAGTTCAGCAGGTTAAAGATGGTTCAGCATGTAGGGGGAAAGATGCCAAAACTCCATTTAAAGTAGTCTTCCTTTATCTTACAGTGCTGTATTTACTTTATGATATAACTAAATGTTCTTCATGTATATACATTTTAAAAAGTGCTTTGAGACACTGGAACTTTCTTAAGCTGCCCTTTTTTTTTTAAATTAACTATACTTTGATTTCATGATAAGCACTTAGATATATGTAAGCATAAACTAAAGATTTCCTGTGAGCAGACTGTTATTTATAATTTTGTTTTCTTTCTGCACAGTGTCGATTATAAATCTTTTTTTCTACCTTTTCATGCTAATGATTACTTCTTATTCATTACATGCAAAAAATTAAAATATTTTATGTTCAAGTAAAATTAGAAAACCTGAGTAGCGCTTATATTATCAGAAATTTAAAACAGCATCTCAATAATAAAAAAAAAGCACCAAATTGTTTTTACATAAGTTTGGGAAACACATACGGAGTGTTTAATTGTAGGTGCCTCTGATTCTACCTTTCCATGGCCTCCTAAATTTGTATCCTCTTAGAATCTATCATATGAATGTTGAATTTTTTTTCAAAGGGAAAAAAAAAATAGATGCTGAATTTGTTTGTATGTACACTCATATATTTATAAGTACATAGAAATATGTCTGGAAGACAGTAAAATAGTTTGTGCTTTCTTTTTGCTTATCTGTTTATTCGGAAGATTCTACAACAAGCATAGTCCCTAGTTGTGCACTGCAGAACTCTAGGGGGCGCTGTGTACATGGGCTAAGAAGACAGTGGTGCTTCTTAGAATGGCGTGGTGCAAAATTAAGTGGCTTCCCTGTTTAGTAAAAAGCTTACCAAAATGAGAAGCTATTCAAATAAAATAAAAATTGCTAAAATGAAAAATTAATAAAAATAACTGAAAAATAAAGGGCCTTCCCAGTGTCAGTGCTTTCCATCCTGCCCTCATTCCAGTGAAAATTTTGTCAGTTTTGTGTGATGGAGGTAGGAATAAGTGACATTTTCAGGGACTTATGATTATTCCCTCTAGTTGAAAATCATGTTTTCTAGAGAGTACAGAGACCCATTAAACTTTTTCATAAAATGTTTTTTTTTTTAACAGACCACCTCGTGTGGTATAATGCATTTCAGGTGCTTTTCATTTTCCATAACTGAATCATTCTTTTCATATCCCACAGAATGTAGTAGTAAGAACAGGGAAATAATAATTTCTCTAATTTTTGATGACTTAACCAGAGCGTTATAAATTCTGAGCAAAAGAAGCTTAATATTTCTTATACTAGATCAATAGTACTTTTACTAGTTTGATAGATGGAACTCCTAGGTAGGAGGCATATTTATTTTCTCTCTTTTAAAATTCACAGTACATAGAAGACCATCTTAGTCTAGAATAGCTTTAATCCTTGTAATTTCTTTTCAAGACTTGATCACTTTGTGATTTAGTGACCACTTTTCTGTTTTTTTCAGGTTGCTCTAGAGGACTATTTAAGGAAAATTCAACGAGTGGATTTTGATGTATTCCACCCAACTTTACAGCAGAAGAATACATTGCTTCCATTAGCTTTGTATATTCAGTCATGGAGAAAACGATATTAAAATTATTTTATGGCACTTGATATTAACTTATTTAGTTTTACAAAATTATACTGTTTAGGGTTCTTGTTTACAAATAAAAACTGATTCTGTTTACTTGAGAAAATGAATTTATTGGATGGGTTCAGGTAATCACAGAATTTATGAGAAGTTAGTTGCTGTAAGAATAGGGTGCCAAGACACTGCCAAGATTCTACCTTAAATACTGCTATTGGCATGACCAGCCCAGATCCTGTTTCCTGTACTGTCAAGTCAGTACCCAACGAGGGCGCATCGGGTTAGCTGTGGTTAGGTGGCTGGCCATGTTTCTGCCACCAGAGGGCAGGGAGAGGAAATGTCTTCCTCTTTTCCTCACCCCTGGGAAAGAGAGGGAGAGGGCTCATATAGCACAGAAGGTTTGCATACTGAGCAGCCAAAACTCTAGTGTCTAGTTTTTACAGCTGGAAAAAATGCATTTATTTAGGGGTCAACAAGGGTGGAGGTAACAGCTTAGGCATGGCAGTCATGTACTGAAGGCTTTTTATCTTTTAATCTTTACAATCCTTAAAAATGTATCCATGATGATAAAATAACTTATTTAAGGTTAGGCAGCTGTCCATGATAAGAGCTGGAGCCCTAATTTGACTTTTAGATCTGGTTGGTTCCAATGCTTTTATTCTTTTTTGTTAACTCATCTGTTTTGCTGTCTGTCATTCAGCATTATGATCATGAAGCAATAAAATTGAAAATTCATTAAGGGCTACTACATTTTTATAAACTAATATATATTGAGCTTTCCAGTGATAAATACTTTCATAAATATTTTCATTTGATCTTCTCAAAAAGCCTATGATATAAGGTACATTTTTGGAAATTAAAATTTTAAATTATAAAATGTAGGGGATGCAAGGGTAGTTCAGTGGTAGAATTCTCACCTGCCTTGCTGGAGACCCAGGTTTGATTCCCAGTCCATGGATTTCCCCCAAAACAAGCAAGCAAAACAAACAAAAATTCAACAAATGGTGCTGCAATAATGGGATATTTACATGGGAAAATACTGAAATGTGATCCCGCCATTCACAAAATATATGTATATAATGTATACTTGTATAAAAACCAAGTAGTTTAAGCTGCTGGTCATTGGCAGATCTGGAATCTGAATGAATCTCTGACTCCCAGGATTATGCCACATTTCCTCTTTCCTGCCTCTTCAGTGGTCTTGTATCCTAACCCACTAACACCTAGTGTACTTGCTCACTTCTCTATCCTATTTCTACAAATCTTCAGTCTCAGGTCTGAATTAGTGCCTACTTAGTGATGATCGCATAAAATATTACATCTTTGTAACTAAAATTCAACTGAGAGCTGCTTGAGGGCAAGAATATATTATTTCTTTCATTTTGGTATCTCCCAGTACTATGAACAGTTTCTGATTTAAAGCAAGTAGAAATGAACAAATGCATGATTGAATGTATGTACAATGTGGTTGTGTATGTTAGTGTACTGTTAGTTGATACTGATGCTGAAAAAATATCCTCCGGTTTAATTCTATGGCGTTAGAGACCTTTCAGCTTATCTTCAAAGACAAGTACAAGAAAATGGGATGTGTTTCCTCTTGGAATTCTGAATGGTCCAGGGTCAAAGAGTTCATTAGAGAGAGATCTTTTTTCAGTGAACATTGCTGGTAAATTTGGCAGCAATCGGCTGCTAAGCATCTTGCTTCCTCTCTAAGGGTCTTAAAAAAATGATTTTAACACTGAATTGGATTATTGGATTCAGAACCCAATTTACTCTTAAGCAAATAATTTCAAAATACTTTTGGAGCTGTTTTAAATTTGACACTTAGAGATTTGGATGAACTAAAGTTGCCAGCTTCTTGGACATGTTAAGTTGTGGTCTTACTTACTGACATTAAGTTCTGGAATAAAATATACCCCTTTAGATGGTGCTAACATTTGTTTTCATTTTTCAGATCTGTGTTCCTACATTAGGATATTTTTAAGGAGCCAGATACATTTTTCCAGCCATTGAAGATGTATGTCGATACTGAATAAGTAGAGAGCATGTATAACAAACATTAACTATAAATTACAGATTAATTGCAATATAAATTAAGTTTAATATCATTAGAAAATAAGTTTTGGGTAGTTCTCAAGCAACTGGCAATATTCTTTTGGTATTTAATAAGATTAAATTCTTGAGAAATTAAATTATTGTGTGAAATACAATAGTGTTTATGGAAGACTATCTGGGACAGGTGGTGTGTACTGCTCTTTCATGCTCTAATCTTCAGAGTGAAATAATCATTATTTTCTAAATGATAAAGTTGTCCCAAATATGTTAAGTTCCAGAACACACAGCTATTAGTACTAGAGATAGATGCCAAACCCACATTAACTCAACACCAAAGCCCCAAAGCCCATATTTTTTTTACCCTTCTTGAGATTGTAAAATAAACTGCCAAGTTTGAAAGCTCAAGAGCATAATTTTTTTTTTCAGGAACAAAGCATTACTTCATAAATTTCAATTACAAATTATGGTTAAAAAAAAGTAACTACAACATAAATTCCAACAACAAATTAGGTTAGAGAGAAGTAAAAGGGCAGTTAAAATAGATATTAAGTGTTGGCCATTGGGTGTATACAAAAGGGGCACTGTGCCTATTTGAATCTATTATGTACCCAGAAAACCCATGTTTTAATCCTGATCCAGTCTTGTGGGGGCAAGCATTTTTTAAAATACTGATTCAATATTGTAGAAAAAGAACTTTTGATTAGACTGCCTCCACAGAGATGTAGTGTGCCCATTTGTGTGTGTGAACTTTTGATTAGTTGGAAATGCGACTCCACCCATTCCAGCTGGGTCTTGATTAGTTTACTGGAGTCCTTTAAAAGGGGGAACATTTTGGAGAAAGCTAAGAGCTCACATAGCCAGAGAGCTTAGGAGATGAAGAAAGAAAACACCCCGGGGAAGCTGTTTGAAACCAGAAGCGAAGGATCCCAGCAGATGCCAGCCAGGTGCCTCCTTAGCTGACAGGGGTGTTCCAGACCCATTGGCCTTTCTTGAATTAAGCTGTCTTTTTCTGGATGCCTTAGTTTGGACATTTTTATAGGCTTAAAACTGTAAACTTGTAATTTATTAAATTCCTGTTTTAAAAGCTGTTCCATTTCTGGTATATTGTATTCTGGCTTAACAAACTAATACAGATTTTTTTCGCCCTCTGGACCCCCAAAAAAGGCATGTTCCTTCCATATACCAAATACATTAACTCTGTTACAATATCACAAAGCCTTAAAACATTTCAGTAACAATACAAATACAATCCAAAGTAAAACAGTACAAAATCTCATCAAAGTCAGCTACAGGAATGGCCTTTTCTAAGACAAAAATTATCCTCTGGCTCTGGACCTATGAAATTCAGAAAAAGTTATCTGCTGCCAATATACAAAAGAAGGACAGTTATAGGATACATGTTTCCATTGCCATAGGGAGAAATCAAAAGATAAACCAGGGTCACCAGACCCAAACAACTTTAAAAACCTGCTGGACAAACTCCATTGGATTTCAAAGTCTGAGAGTCACTTATTCTTGGGGCTTTAGAAAGTGGTCTCTCTCTCTAAGCCAACATGGCAAGTGACCTCACTGCTCTCCCCCCTCTATGTGGGACATGACTCCCAGGTGTGTGAACCTCCCTGGCAACGTGAGACAGAAATCCTGGGATAAGCTGGGACTTAGCTTCAAGGGATTGAGAAAACCTCGACCAAAAGGGGTAAGAGAGAAATGAGACAAAATGAAGTGTCAATGGCTAAGAGATTTCAAACAGGGTTGAAAGGTTATCTGGGAGGTTATTCTTATGCATTTATAGATATCCTCTTTTTAGTTTATGGTGTATTAGAATGGCTAGAGGGAAGTACCTGAAACTATAGGGCTGTGTTCCAGTAGCCATGTTTCTTAAAGATGATTGTATAATGATTTAGCTTTTGCAATGTGACTGTGTGATAGTGAAAACAGTCACTATCACACAGATAGTGAAAAACTGAAGCTCCTTTTATCTATGGTATAGACAGATGAGTAAAGAATATGGATAAACAGATTAACAATAACCCACAACCCTTGGACCAACTGAAATATTTCCATCACGTCCTTTTATTAAAACTAAGACTGACAAATGGGTAGCCACTCTCCAATTGATCATTTCTTATAAATCTATTTTTAACAGATTTAAAAATCTATTAAAATTTGTTTGTCCAAAATGCAGTATTCTAGAGTATCAATCAAAATAATTTTTTTTTTTTTTTTTGGCGTGGGCAGGCACCAGAAATCAAACCCAGGTCTCCAGCATGGCAGGTGAGAATCTGCCACTGAGCCACCATCACACTGCCCTCAATCAATTTTGGTTAATCCTTTCAAGTTTCTCTTTCACTGTCTTACCAGAACTAACATGAAAAAAATGGGTATCTTTCTTTTTGATGCTCTTGGTTTCCTCTTACGATTCGCCTTCTTTTCCTCCTCAAACAATGAAAAAAGCAGCAGACTTGAGAAAAAGAATAAACCAAGAGGCCTGGATAAACAACAATGCAAGCTGCAAGGCTCTGAGTAAAAAACTTGACACATCACACAGCTCTAAATCATCTCTGAACATCTGTTTTGTTATTCTCTTGGTTTTGGACAGGGACTTATTTGCAGACAATAATAGAAAAGGATCTTCAGTTTGTTCATTGATCTAGTTTCCTGATGGGTTACTCAGATATGAACCATAGTAAACAAGAGAAACGGCATGGTGGTCAAAAGGCTGCACCAGGAAGATGAGGCAAACTAAGTATTTAGTCTTTAAATAATTATTCTTTAAATAAATGTTCAAGATTGATTTAGTGGAATGTAGTAGGTGCCAATGAGGACTATTTTCTCCAGTGAAGGGGCTATTTTCTGTGGAAGTGACACCAGTTTGCATTTTGCAGTTATGTAAGGAGTTGCTTCTGGTGACCTGAGCTAACTGAAAACATATTTTGCGGCTCTTCCAGTGATGTTTACTATCCCGTATGAACTGATGTCCCATGCAGCTCCTCAGCTTTCCTCTTAGACTAGTTCTGGGGAACTAGTTCTAATTCTCACTTTTTCCTTGATGTATGTGTTTTATGTGTGTCTGTGTATGAGAGAAACAGAGAGAATGAGAGCAGAGGGGGAAAGAGAAAATAATGAGTGGGCATGGAACAAGTGGGCAGAGCTAAAATTTTATGTTTTACTGCCTCAGAGTAGCCAGTATGGCCTCATAGTGTATTGGCTCTAAAGACTTTGGAGGGTGGAGGAGCAGGAAGAAAAAGGAAGTTGGGGGTGGGAGTGGCTCTCAGGGACACTTGCTTTTGCTGAAAGGCCATTCTCCTGTCCTCAGCGCAGTCCACAGGCCACCAAGAGGCCCAAGCTTGATTCTACAGTTGTCCAGAGTGCACAGGACATGGAAACCTTGTTATCTGGGGGAAAAGGCATTTTCTTGTCTTTGGTCAATTTTTCCTGTCAAATTAAAAAAATTTTTTTTGTTTCTTCATCTTTTTTCCTCCTTGTTCAAGGAGAGGGATTCTTTCTGCTGTCTGTGAATGCGTATGTCTTACTTTAAAAAAAATTTAATTGTGATGCGAACTCCTCAGATGGGTATTTTTTCCCAATCACATTTCTGTGATATAACTCATTAGGTATTTCATAGTGATCTAAATCACTTTTTAGGTTGATATGATACTTTCTGTTTCGATTTTATCTTCCCAGAACTAAGGAACCCACACCAAGGAATAGAGAGTGCAGTGAAAGGTTAACTATGATTCCTATCCTGGGCAGTGATCTTCATTCTCCTTTGATAAACTTCAGTAATTTCTTCTACTACCGTTATCACTACTTTATCTACATTAACCAGCCAATCGATGGCTTCCAACTCCTCACAGTCTATACCTGTAATGAATAGTCCAATGAGTTTTGTTTAAAAAACAAAACTCTAATTCATCAATAGTCATCAGAAAAATTGCTGAACTCTTACCGGCTGCTGTGCTAGGGAATGGAAATGCAAAGAAATCTACAATGCAGTGAATGAGGCAATCGTCTATTTGAAAGAGAAAGCTGTACACAAGCCAAATAATTAAGCATAATCAGATCTGTGATGATGACCCATGATGACCAGTGTGCGTAGGGATCTGAAGAACAGAGTGCTAACGAGGATATTAGGAAAGAATTCTTAGAGAAAATGATACTTAAATGGAATCCCCTCTCCTCCTTTTCTTTCTTTCTTTTTTTTTTTTTAACATGTTCATTTATTGTGGACCCTTCTGAAATGTTCCTTTTACAAAAGGAGCACGTACATACTCCTCCCTCCACCCTTTTGTTTTGTTATTCTTCCCACCTTAGCTCTGCACCATGTTTGTTTCACTTGCGTGTCCTGTCTGTCCACATTGGTGGACCCTGGATCCAGCCATTCCTGACGCTGGCTCCCGCTACGACGGACAACACCATGTGTGACCCTCAGCATGTGTGGGGCGCCCAGATCAGTGCCCTGACGCCGGACTGCAGTGGATGCGGCCAGAGCCCCCCAGAAGTGGGCCTTACGGTGGGGTTAATGGCTTAGGCCTCCGAGTCTGCCCAAAACTCCTGACAGGAACTGCAAATTTTGGGGCTTCCGTGAATCGTCTCACTTATTACAGGGAAGCGCACAAGTCCGACACAGCCAGAGGACAAACCTGCAGGGCCACGCCTGGGGGCCTCCTTGTCCTCCGGTTGCGTTAGTGTGGACCCTCCTGCCACCCGGAAGCTCCAAGGCTTCGGGCTGACGCTGGGGCCGGTTCGAGGGCAAAATGTCTCCAGGGGTCAGTGCCCGGGAACCCGTAAATGTGAGCCCTTGCAAGGAGAAGGGACTGCATGTGGGACGAACTGAAAGCTCGAGAGGCCCGATGGCATCACAGGGTTCTCAGAGAAGGGGGCTGGAGGGTCGGGGCCAGAGAAGACCCTCGCAGCCTCCCCCAAGGACACACGGATCCCTGGGCCCAGGAGAACGGCGCCTCCAGGAGCAGGAAGAGGCGAGAAGCGGCATCTGCCCGGGTGCCTCTGGGAGGAACCAGCCCTGCAGCGTCTTGGTTTGAGGACTCCTGACCCCTAGAACCCGTAGAGAAGAAGCGCGTGTGTGGTTCAAGCCGCGACGTTTGCGCTCCCGTGTGCCACAGCGGCCCCGGGAGGCGCCTCCTGCCCGGAGGGGGCCGGGCTCTGCAGGGCGCTGCAGGCTGCGTTTGGAGCCCCAGCTGACCCGGACCTGCCTGGCCAGTGACACACGCGGGCGGACACACGTGGGAGGAGAGGCAGTGCCCTGGTGGTCCATCAGAGTTTCCGTGAATCGTGCAAAGGCGAGTTTCCAGGCTCACGGCAGGGTGTGCGTGATCCCGTTTCTCATGCCTTTGCCAATAAGTAAATGGAATCTTGAAAACATTGTTGATGTCCACCATGAAGATGAAGGTCTGAGGAATATTTGTGGTGGATGGAACAATGCTGCTGTAGTGGACATCATCTCCTGTCATCTATCATCTCCTGCTCTGTGACCTGGGAAGCTCTCCCATTCCTGGAATGAGCTCATCTGGAGCTGGGGAAAGACACATAGATCCAAGAGCTGAGTCTCAGGAGCTACTGCTGTTATGTTGCAAGCCCTGTGGAGAGCTGAAAAATGAAATTCGTATTTAGAAAGTAGTAGAAACAAAGGAAGGAGAGAGGAAGAGAAAGTCCTGAAGTTCCTGATTTTCCTACTGGTACCCTTTGTCCAGCCAACTGTTTGGTTTTATGAGCCTTGGAGTAACTTGCCCTCTCTGGCTTAAGCAAAGTTGAGCTGAATTTCTGTCATTCATAACCACAATAGGTTAATCAATTAAGAAGCTTAGAGCTGTGTCAATACTTCTGTCATTTGAAGAATGGTATATGCATGGACTCACAGAGTATGTAACCTTTGGAGATTGTCTCTTTCATAGTGCCCTGGAGATTCATCCATCTGTATATATTGACTGTCCTTTTTATTGCTGAGTAGTATTCCAGAGTCAGGGCTTCCCAATCCTCATCCTTTTGAATTTTTCTGTGGCATTTCCTAGTGTTGTCATCACTTTCTGAACTTCTTCCTTCTCTTGACTTTTATACTCTTTCAGTTTCCTGATTTGCCTTCCACCCCTACGAGTGCTCTCTTTCTCTACGTTCTCCTTCCACCCTCCAGAGAGTAGATTCCTCAAGATTCTTCCTTTCCCTTCATTGTCCTTTAACTCATTCCTAGCTCATCTAAGCTCACTGCCTCAGAAAGGCTGATAAAATGCACTTCTCCTTTCATTCATTTGGTATCCATTTTTTGAGCGCCTGTGTGTCTGTATACCAGGCATTGCTCTACAGCAGTGAACAAGGTAAACAAGGTGGTTCTTCTCATGGAGCTTAGATTTTTCATAGAAGACACAAGAATAAACAAACAGCAACAAATCCATTAGTTATGGAGCCATTGAGTAATTTTGTGATATTAATAAAACTTGTAAACTTCTGTGTGCATAATCTCAATTCTTTTACTAGATTCTAAGATTATTGGAGGGTAAGAATTGTGTTATCTACCACCTTATATTTACTTGTATGATGGTATACTTTAAAGAAGTGTTTCACATAGCTGGTGATTCAGAAATCCCATTGAATTAAAAAATATATGAAATATTTATTTTTTTCCTAGGAGCTTATTTCCAAATACCTCTCACAGCAGCAAAATATTCTTGATGTTATATAATGAATTTGAAACATGTCCTACTACATATCAACTGCACAGACTGGGACAAGTTTCTTAATCTCTCGTGTGCTAGAAGACCCTGGACTCATGAACCTTGTACCTAGACCAGGACTCAGCTCAAGGTAGAAGCTTTGGGGGAACTCTATGTCCTGAGGGAAGGGCCTCTTTTTTCTCTGAGGGGCATAGCACTTAGGCCAGGAATGCAGCGCTGGAACCAGGCTTCTCGGGTTGCCATGCCAGCTCCTCCACTTCCTAGTGTGTGACCTGAACAAGTTATTTAACCACTCTGTGCTTAGTTTTCTCATCCGTAAAATGGGGTAATGATAGTATCTACTTCCTAAAATCTTCATGAAGATTAAATGAAATAATACCTATAAAGTGCTTAGAACAATGCCTGGCACATAATAAGTACTACACGTGTGTTTGCTATTTTAATGCTTTTCAGAGAAAATCAGGTCACTAGATTTTATTTGTTGCAATCTCACTGCCATTGAGGTTCGAATCTTGGACTTTTGCATTTGGATACTTCAATGATTTAAAGTTTCAATCAAATGGCTTTTTACCATTTTCAAGTTCAGAATGAACTTCTAAAAATTGAGTGTTGCGCCTCTCTCCATTTTTGATTATAAAATAAAGGTATATATATAAACAAAAAACAGAGCACATAATCCATAAATTCACAAGCTATATTTGAAATAAATAGACCAGCTGGCAGATAATTAATATGTATATAATTGTTAATGTCACACATAAAGGTTAAAATGTATCAGCACCCAAAACTGGTAGAGAATTTCTAGTGTTGTAATTCACTTCCATGGCACTTTGCTGTGCAATTCAATTGCAATTAAAAACCCTCTCTCCCCCACCTCTCATTTTCTCAGGTTTGTGGTTTTAAAGGCTATCATATCTCCCATGATTTTTTCCCCAAGTTTGTTCACCTTTCCCCAATCACCTTCTCTTTATTATTTGCCTTAATCAGAGGAAGAAAATAATGTTAGAAAAGCAAATTAAGTAGCAAAAAGCAGTTTCAGTAACAGAGAAACAATGTTAGTGATAACCCAGACTGCTTAGAAGTTAAATTTACCCTTGCACAGTAAAAGCAACTGGTTTTCATCTCTTAGTACTGGATGGTTATTACTAAGCATAAGGCAGACATTACCAATCGAATGCCCACACTAGCCAGACTTGGGGACTTACATACTGCTATAGAGCTATCTCGGGTGGCTCTGGGCCAGTAGTGGGATTTAAAAGATTGGTCACCAAGGGCTGATCCAAGTGACTTTTGCAACTTCTCTGTGAGGGCTTCAGGGGACTTGCATTTTGTTCAGTAGGTACAGGGAAAAATAGCACATTATCTGGCAATACTCAGCCTGGCCCATTTGGCAGCAAGTATTTCCTGGCAAAATTTCTCTAGAGATAAAAGTTTAGATGGCAATGGAGACACACCTTTTCTACTTTTCTCTAAGAGATCAAGTGGTTTATAGAATCTGGAGGGCAGTGGGCTGAAGCCATTCTTATTCCAGAGTTTGGCTCCAGCAATGGCCCAGGGCCTCTCAACTAGCAGTACCATGTCAACCCTACTTCATGTGCCTTGTAGGGGCTGAGATCCTATTAAGAGGCATTTGATGAGGAAATGAGCTGTGTTGGCAGAGGCTTCAGTGCCAGTCCGGAGGGGATTTTCCTGTTTCTTGTGTTTACTTCTTTCAAAGCTTACTTCACTCTGCTCAGACTGGTTTTACCTTAAGGGGAGGGGAGTAACAAAAGATTATGGTTCTCTACCTCGATACATTTTTTAACATTTTTTTTATTGTGACATGTAATACATATACAAAAAAGCAATATATTTCCAAGTACATTTTAACAAGTAGTAATAAAACAGATTTTAAAGTTTGGTATGGGTTGCAGTTCCACGATTTCTTGTTTTTTCTTCTAGTTGTCTCAAGACACAGGCGACCAACAGAAACATCAATGTAATGATTCAGCAGTGATACTCATTTGTTAAATCCTATCTTCTCTGTTTTACTCCTCTTTCTCTTTAAATAACATATATACCTAAAAAGCAATAAATTTCAAAGCACATCGCAACAATTAATTGTAGAACAGATTTCAGAGTTTGGTATGGGTTATAATTTCACAATTTTAGGTTTTTATTCATAGCTGCTCTAAGGTACTGGAAGCTAAAAGAAATATCAGTATAATGATCCAGCACTCATACTCTTTTGTTAAACCTGAGCTTCTCTGTATAACTCCACCATCATCTTTGATCTTTCTTCCACTCTTTAGCGGTATTTGGGCTATGCCCATTCTAACTTTTTCACGTTGGGTGGGGCTGTCGATACTATGGGATGGGGGGGATGGAACTTCTTGATGTTCTGGAGAGGCTGGCCCCTGTGCATTTCAGGACTTACCTGGTCTAGGGACCCATTTGGAGGTTGTAGGTTTTGGAGTTACCCTATTGCATGAAACTTTTGAAAAATCCTATACAATGTCCTAGGTACTCTTTAGGATTGGCAGGAATGGATTTGGTTGGAGTTTGGCAAGTTATGATAGGTAGCAGTGAATAACTGAAGCATTCGGAATTATATCTCCAGAGTAGCCCCTCAACTCTATTTGAACACTCTCAGCCACTGAGACCTTATTTGTTACCCTTCTTTTCCCTCTTTTGGTGAGGTCCACATCAATAATTTTTAACTCCTCATTTTCAAAAGTTAATCTTTGCATACACCTCAGTACCAGCACAACTCCTGTCTCAGTGCTCGTTAAAAGGTTAGTTTCTTCCATATCTCCTGCCTCCCCCCACCCTGGCTATCTATTAAGACCTGGGTTCTCGTGTTGAGATACCCCACTTTGCTGCCCCATGTAGAATTGCCCTGGGATGCTCCCCACACCAGTACACTGCCCCCCAATCAGAACCTAAGTATCCATTTTCCACCTCCCCACCCCACCCTCAAAAGCCTTACTTTTTGAGGTTGAAGGTAAGGTATCTTATTTTTTGATCTACACCTTGGTGTTAATGAGTGCTCCTGGTGCATCTGTTGGTATACATTTTGGTTAGCTAGTACACCTGGTAACAGAGGCTTTAGACATCAAACCAAAGCAGTGACAGATAGAGTTTTGGGTGCCTGGGCAGTTAGAGAAAAGCAGCAGAACTGACTGTGCTTCTTAGTTCACAGGTTTCCTGCTAGGGCTCAGAAGACCTGGCCAGCATTTCCTTCTGAGGCTATATTTGCACTGCAACCAGCCTCTTTAGAGAACTCACCAAGGTGAGGACTTGTGGGACTTCTGCAGAGAGACTGGGCAAGGCAGCTGAATAAGCAGCCCAGGGACACAGGGACCCAAGTGGGTCCATTCCACTGACCTGAGAGACCAAGTGTGTCTGCATGGTAGTGCAATCTGCTGCTTTTTCATACGGTGCTATTGGCTGGGAGAGTCCAAAAGTTATGTCATTGATGGCTATGCTGGTTTGAATCTGTGCTGTATCCCAGAAAAGTCATGTCCTTTAATCCGCATTCAGTGTTTCTGGATGGGAGCTTTTTGATTATCCATAGAGCTGTGACCCACCAATTGTGGGTGGTAACTTTTGATTAGATGATTTCCGTGGAGATGTGTCTCTATCCATTCAAGGTGTGCTTGCTTACTGGAGCCATTTAAGAGGGAACCATTTTGGAAAGAGCTAAGACAGCCATGAGAACCCATGCAGCCAGAGACCTTTGGAGATGAAGAAGGAAAATGCCTTGGGGAGCTTCAAGAAACAGGAAGCCAGGAGAGAAAGCTAGCAGATTATGCCATGTGCCCTTCCAATTGAAGAGAAACCCTGAACTTTATCAGCCTTTTTTGAGTGAACGTAACCTGTTGTTGGAGCCTTAATTTGGACATTTTCATAGTCTTGCTTTAAATTGGACACTTTCACGGCCTTAGAACTGTAAACTTGCAACTTAATAAATTCCCCATTTAAAAATAAATTATTTATTAATTAAAAAAATTAAGAACAAACAAAAACATTAACGTATCATTCTGTTCTACATATATAATCAGTAATTCTCAATATCATCACATAGTTGCATATTCATCATTTCTTAGAACATTTGCATCAATTCAGAAAAAGAAATAAAAAGACAACTGAAAAAGAAATAAAACGATAACAGAGAAAAAAAAAAGATTATATTTACCATACCCCTTACCCCTTGCTTTCACTGATCACTAGCATTTCAAACTAAATTTATTCTAACATTTGTTCCCACTATTCCTTATTTTATTCCATATGTTCTACTCGTCTGTTGACAAGGTAGATAAAAGGAGCATCAGACACAAGGTTTTCACAATCACACAGTCACATTGTGATAGCTATCATTATTCAATCAATCATCAAGAAACATGGCTACTGGAACACAGCTCTACATTTTCAGGCAGTTCCCTCCAGCCTCTCCACTACATCTTGAATAACAAGGTGATATGTACTCAATGCGTAAGAGTAACCTCCAGGATAACCTCTCGAATCTGTGTGGAATCTCTCAGCCATTGACACTTTGTCTCATTTCACTCTTACCCCTTTTGGGTGAGAAGGTTTTCTCAATCCCTTGATGCTGAGCCTCAGCTCATTCTAGGGTTTTTCTCAATCCCTTGATGCTGAGTCTTAGCTCATTCCAAGATCTCTGTCCCACGTTGCCAGGAAGGCCCACACCCCTGGGAGTCATGTCCCACGTAGACAGGGAGGGTGGTGAGTTTGCTGGTTGTGTTGGTTGGAGAGAGAGGCCACATCTGAGCAAAAAAAGAGGCTCTCTTGGGGGTGACTCTTAGGCCTAATTTTAAGTAGGCTTGACCTATTCTTTGCAGGGTTAAGTTTTATATGAATAACCCCCAAGACTGGGGGCTCAGCCTATAGCTTTGGTTGTCCACACTGCTTGTGAGAATATCAAGAATTCAATTTGGGGAAGTTGAATTTCTCCCTGTTCTCACCATTCCCTGAAGGGGACTTTGCAAATACATTTCCACTCACTGATCAAATCACTCTGGGATTCATCGGGGCATCACTCTGGACAAACCAACAAAATCTCATGTCCTACCCAAGATTCCAAGCACTTACGGTGTTCAATCAAGCTATCAACATAAGTTACATTAGGAGATGCACTAGTCAAAATATAAATTTTGTATAAAATAAATATTTTTTGCTTTAGTCTCACACATAAGTTGAAAATTTAAAATATTAATTACCATCTATTTTTAGCACTCTGCAGTAATGACATTCCTTTGCTCTTCCTCATGCAAAAACATTTTTTAAATTTGTGTATTTAATCACTATCATTATACACTCTAGGCATTCCTATATTGTACCATCTCAATCTTTATCTGTCCATCTTTCTTTGTGACTTCATTTGTGCCCCCAGCCCTCCTCCCTCTATCATTCTCACCTGCAGCTTCATTCAGTGTTTTAACATAATTGTATTACAGTTAGGTAGTATTGTGCTATCCATTTCTGAGTTTTTATATTCAGTCCTACTGCACAATCTGTATCCCTCCAGCTCCAATTACCCAATATCTTACCCTATTTCTATCTCCTGATGGTCTCTGTTACCAATGAAATATTCCAAGTTTATTCACTAATGTCAGTTCATATCAGTGAGACCAAACAGTATTTGTCCTTTTGTTTATGGCTAATCACACTCAGCATAATGTCCTCAAGGTCCATCCATGTTGTTACATACTTCATAACTTTATTCTG
Organism: Tamandua tetradactyla; assembly: GCF_023851605.1. Taxonomy (NCBI): domain Eukaryota; kingdom Metazoa; phylum Chordata; class Mammalia; order Pilosa; family Myrmecophagidae; genus Tamandua; species Tamandua tetradactyla. The sequence goes on from NC_135332.1 coordinate 138,793,013, forward strand.
TCTTAAAGCTTCATAATACTCCATCGTATGTATATACCTCAGTTTGTTTAGCCACCCGTCTGTTGATGGATATTTTGGCTGTTTCCATCTCTTTGCAATCGTAAATAATGCTGCTATAAACATTGGTTTGCAGATGTCTGTTTGTGTCTTTGCCCTTATGTCCTTTGAATAGATACCAAGTAATGGTATTGCCGGGTCATATGGCAATTCTATATTCAGCTTTTTGAGGAACCGCCAAACTGCCTTCCACAGTGGTTGCACCATTTGACATTCCCACCAACAGTGAATAAGTGTGCCTCTTTCTCCATATCCTCTCAAGCACTTGTCATTTTCTGTTTTGTTGATAATGGCCATTCTGGTGGGTGTAAGATGATATCTCATTGTGGCTTTGATTTGCATTTCTCTAATGGCCAGGGAAGTTGAGCATCTCTTCAGGGGCCTTTTGCCCATTTGTAGTTCCTCTTCTGAGAAGCGTCTGTCAAGTCTTTTTCCCATTTTGTAATTGGATTGGCTGTCTTTTTTGTTATTGAGTTGAACAATCTCTTTATAAATTCTGGATACTAGACCTTTATCTGACATGTCATTCCAAATATTGTCCCCCATTGTGTAGGCTGTCTTTTTACTTTCTTGATGAAGTTCTTTGATGCACAAAAGTGTTTAATTTTGAGGAGTTCCCATTTCTTTCTTTCTTTCTTCAGTGCTCTTGCTTTGGGTGTAAGGTCTATAAAACTGCCTCCAAGTATAAGTTTTATGATATTTCCCTACATTTTCCTCTGATTTATGGTCTTAGACTTAATGTTTAGATCTTTGATTCATTTTGAGTTAACTTTTGTATAGGGTGTGAGATATGGGTCCTCTTTCATTCTTTTGCTTATGGATATCCAGTTCTCTAGGCACCTTTTATTGAAAAGACTGTTCTGTCCCAGGTGAGTTGGCTTGACTGCCTTGTCAAAGATCAATTGTCCATAGATGAGAGGGTCTATATCTGAACACTCTATTCAATTCCATTGGTCAATATATCTATCTTTATGCCAGTACCATGCTGTTTTGATCACTGTAGCTTCATAATATGCCATACAGTCAGGAAGCGTGAGACCTCCGGCTTCATTTTTTTTCCTCAGGATACTTTTAGCAAATCGGGGCACCCTGCCCTTCCAGATAAATTTGCTTATTCATTTTTTATTTCTGCAAAGTAAGTTGTTGTGATTTTGATTGGTATTGCATTGAATCCATAAACCAATTTAGGTAGAATTGACATCTTAACTATATTTAGTCTTCCAATCCATGAACATGGTATGCCCTTCCATCTATTTAGGTCTACTGTGATTTCTTTTAACAATTTCTTGTAGTTTTCTTTGTTCAGGTTTTTTGTCTCTTTAGTTAAATTTATTCTTAATATTTTATTCTTTTGGTTGTGATTGTAAATGGAATTCATTTCTTGATTTCCCCCTCAGATTGTTCATTACTAGTGTATAGAAACACTACAAATTTTTGAGTGTTGATCTTGTAACCTGCCATTTTGCTGTACTTGTTTATTAGCTCTAGTAGTTTTGCTGTGGATTTTTCAGGGTTTTTGACATATAGTATCATATCATCTGCAAACAGTACAGATGTTTTACTTCTTCCTTTCCAATTTTGATGCCTTGTATTTCTTTTCCTTGTCTAATTGCTCTGGCTAGAACCTCCAACACAATGTTGAATAACAGTGGTGATAGTGGACATCCTTGTCTTGTTCCTGATCTTAGGTGGAAAGTTTCCAATTTTTCCCCATTAAGGATGATATTAGCTGTGGGTTTTTCATATATTCCCTTTATCATTTTAAGGAACTTCCCTTCTATTCCTATCCTTTGGAGTGTTTTCAACAGGAAGGGTTGTTGAATTTTGTCAAATGCCTTCTCTGCATCAATTGAGAGGATCATGTGATTTTTCTGCCTTGATTTGTTGATATGGTGTATTACATTAATTGATTTTCTTATGCTGAACCATCCTTGCATACCTGGGATGAATCCTACTTGGTCATGATGTATAATTCTTTTAACATGTTGCTGGATTCAAGTTGCTAGAATTTTGTTGAGGATTTTTGCATCTATACTCATTAGAGAGATTGGTCTGTAGTTTTCTTTTTTTTTGTAATATCTTTATCTGGCTTTGGTATGAGGGTGATGTTGGTTTCATAGAATGAATTAGGTAGCTTTCCCGCTTCTTCAATTTTTTTGAAGAGTTTGAGCAGGATTGGTACTAATTTTTTCTGGAATGTTTGGTAGAATTCACATGTGAAGCCAGCTGGTCCTGGACTTTTCTTTTTGGGAAGCTTTTTAATGACTGATTCAATTTCTTTACTTGTGATTGGTTTGTTGAGGTCATCTATTTCTTCTCAAGTCAAAGTTTGTTGTTCATGCCTTTCTAGGAAGTTGTCCATTTCATCTACATTGTTGCATTTATCAGCATAAAGTTGTTCATAGTATCCTGTCATTACTTCCTTTAATTCTGTGGGGTCAGTGGTTATGTCTCCTCTTCCATTTCTGATCTTATTTATTTGCATCCTTTCTCTTCTTCTTTTTATCAATCTTGCTAAGGGTCCATCAATCTTATTGATTTTCTCATAGAACCAGCTTCTGGTTTTATTGATTTTCTCAATTGTTTTCATGTTCTCAATTTCATTTATTTCTGCTCTAATCTTTGTTATTTCTTTCCTTTTGCTTGCTTTGGGGTTAGTTTGCTGTTCTTTCTCTAGTTCTTCCAAGTGGACAGTTAATTCCTGTATTTTTGCCCTTTCTTCTTTTTTGATATAGGCATTTAGGGCAATAAATTTCCCTCTTAGCACTGCCTTTCCTGCATCCCATAAGTTTTGATATGTTGTGTTTTCTTTTTCATTTGCCTTGAGATACTTACTGATTTCTCTTGCAATTTCTTCCTTGACCCACTGGTTGTTTAAGAGAGTTTTTGAGCCTCCACATATTTGTGAATTTTCTTGTGCTTTGCCTATTATTGATTTCCAACTTCATTCCTTTATGATCTGAGCAAGTGTTTTGCATGATTTCAATCTTTTCAAATTTATTGAGACTTGCTTTGTGACCCAGCATATGGTCTATCTTTGAGAATGATCCATGAGCACTTTAGAAAAAGGTGTATCCTGTTGTTGTGGGGTGTAATGTTCTATAAATGTCTGTTAAGTCTAGCTCATTTATTGTAATATTCAAATTCTCTGTTTCTTTACTGATCTTCTGTCTAGATGTTCTGTCCATTGATGAGAGTGGGGAATTGAAGTTTCCAACTATTATGGTAGATATGTCTATTTCCCTTTTCAGTGTTTGCAGTGTTTGCCTCATGTATTTTGGGGCATTCTGGTTCGGTGCATAAATATTTATGATTGTTATGTCTTCATGTTGAATTGTTCCTTTGATTAGTACATAGTATCTTTCTTTGTCTCTTTTAACTGTTTTACATTTGAAGTCTAATTTGTTGGGTATTAGTATAGCTACTCCTGCTCTTTTCCGGTTGTTATTTGCATGAAATATCTTTTCCCAACCTTTCACTTTCAACCTATGTATATCTTTGGATCTAAATTGTGTTTCCTGTAGACAGCATATAGATGGGTCCTGTTTTTAAATCCATTCTTCCAGTCTGTCTTTTGATTGGGGACTTCAATCCATTAACATTTAGTGTTATTACTATATGGGTAGTACTTTCTTCTACCATTTTGACTTTTGGATTTTATGTGTCATATCTAATTTTCCTTCTTTTTACCTTTACTCATAGTCTTCTTTTCTACTCTCTTCTCCACATCTCTCTCTTTTGTCTTTTTGTATCTATCTCTAGTGCTTCCTTTAGTATTTCTTGCAGAGCTGGTCTCTTGGTCGCAAATTCTCTCAGTGATTTTTTTGTCTGAAAATGTTTTAATTTCTCCCTCATTTTTGAAGGACAATTTTGCTGGATATAGAGTTCTTGGTTGGCAGTTTTTCTCTTTTAGTAATTTAAATATTTGATCCCACTGTCTTCTCACCTCCAAGGTTTCTGCTGAGAAATCTATGCATAGTCTTATTGGGTTTCCCTTGTATGTGATGGATTACTTTTCTCTTGCTGCTTTCAAGATTCTCTCTTTCTCTTTGACCTCTGACATTCTGATTATTAAATGTCTTGGAGTATGTCTATTTGTATCTATTCTGTTTGGGTTATGCTGCACTTCTTGGAGTCTATAATTTTAAGTCTTCCATAAGAGTTGGGAAATTTTCAGTGATAATTTCCTCCATTAGTTTTTCTCCTCCTTTTCTCTTCTCTTCTCCTTCTGGGACACCCACAACATGTATATTCGTGTGCTTCATATTGTCATTCAATTCCCTGAGTCCCTGCTTATATTTTTCCCTATAGTTTCTGTTTCTCATCAGATTTCAGATGTTCTATCCTCCAGTTCACTAATCCTATCCTCTGCCTCTTGAAATCTACCACTGTAGGTTTCCATTGTTTTTTTTCATCTCTTTTACCATGCCTTTCATTCCCATAAGTTCTGTGATTTGTTTTTTCAGACTTTCCATTTTTTCTTTTTGTTCATTCCTTGCCTTCTTCATATCCTCCCTCAATTCATTGATTTGGTTTTTGATGAGGCTTTCCATGTCTGTTCATATATTCTGAATTAATTGTTTCAGCTCCTGTATCTCATTTGAATTGCTGGGTTGTTCCTTTGACTGGGCCATATCTTCAATCTTCCTGGTGTGATTTGTTATTTTTTGCTGGCGTCTAGACATTTAACTACCTCAACAGTTTATTCTGGAGATTGCTTTCACTTCTTTTACCTAGGGTTTTCTTGCTGGATGAATTTTTTGTCTATCTGTTCTTTGACATTCAGTTCAGCTTTTTCTGGACCGCCAGATTAGTTTATGTTTAACAGAAGAAAATTTTCGGTTCTTGTTTTCTTGTTTCTTGCCCTGCTTGTATGGTGCCTTGCCCCCCCTCCCCCCTTAGGAAGGTCTACGTAGATATTATAGATTCCAGCTGGGTTTTCCCAGACCAAACTGGCCTCCTATCAGGGGGAAGGAGTCACCTGGGTTGGTTTTCCCTGAGGGTGCGACCCAGAAGGTTGAAGACTTTCCTGTGAAGTCTCTGGGCTCTGTTTTTTTTATCCTGTCCAGTATGTGGCACTTGTCTGCCTGCAGGTCCCACCAGCATAAGATGATGTGGTACCTTTAATTTTGGCTGACTCTCCCTGCTGGGTGCATGGTGGAGACAGAGGCGAGGTTGTAGGCTGGTTTTAATGGCTTCAAATTACCAAGCCCTGATGCTGAATTCCTTGAGGGAGGAATTCCACCTGAGTTGGGCTTCACCCCTCCCCTAGGGAAGGCACAGGCTCAAGACAAGCCCTGAATGGAGCTTGTTTCTGCCCATGCCTGGGGCAGTTGCAGCCTGAGAAGTCCTGCCGCTGAATCCAGAGGCAGTCAAGCCTTCATAGGAACACAGCCACAAAAACCTCTGTTTCCTTTTTTTTTTTCTTTTTCTATCAGCCCTGCCCCCTTGGCACCAGGGCCGAAATGAGTGACCTTCGCTTTGAGGTTCACCTGAGCTGGGGGCCTATTTTTAGTAGTCAGAATTTGTTGATTAATGTCACAATTGGTCTTTGGTTGGGCTCAGCCTCTGTTGCTGTTAAAGTCTCTTTCCTTTCCCCTCTGGGAAGCAGCTGCCGCGGCTTGGGGAACTCACGGTTCTGGGGAGGCTCGCAGCCTGTCCAGCTGGTCCAGACTGGGGTACGCTGTGTGTCTGGTCACTAATGTGGCCCCAGGAGCTGTTCTGTACTGTTTCTGGTTATTTAGTAGTTGTTCTGGAGGACGAACTAAAACACTCACATTGCTAAGCCGCCATCTTGGCCCTTGGATCCTTGAATTCTCCTCAAATTCCCCATTTTAAAAAGCCATTCTGTTTCTGGTATATTGCATTCTGGCAGCTTACAAACTAGAATGATGGTCTGACACAAGAGTGACTACAGATAACTTTATAAGCTGCAAGAAAGTGGTACCTGGTAGCAAGGGTAGTGGGTACCAGGCAATTTGGAGAAAATGAGGGCTCAGAGTCATGAGGGAAAGCAGGTTAACACTAGGATCACCAAAACCTGAAAAAACAGATTGGCCCAGCTGGAGGACCTGGACCCTCTGCCCAGCTAGAAAGGAGGCCAGATGTAATTGCAAGGGCAGCTGCAGGGACTGTAGCTAGAGATGAATGTGCTGAGGACCAGGTGGACACCACCTGGGACATCCAGCATCAGGCCACCCCTGTCTCCTGGGGGAGGGCAATGCATTTCTGGACATTGAGAAGAAAGATGGGACAACGGTGCTGACTTACCTAAGGAAACAACCCACCAGGAAAAGGTCCAGCCAGTGCAGGGTGTCAGCTGTACTTAGCGAAAACTGTGTTCCCCAGAGGCAGGTATCACCATGCATTGTCAGGCACAAGTATGTCAGACCCATGCCCAGGGCAGTCTTTCTTCACTTTAGGGGGCTGAAGACTAATTTCTGCCTGCTTTCTCTCCCCAGAGCTGGCAGAATCCTGATCCAAATAAACTTACAATAAATAAATAAATAACATTGAACACTGACTTGATATTTGATAATATAAGAAAGTATTAATATTTAAAGACATAATAATGGTATTGTGCATATGTTAAAAAAGTGTACTTATCTTTAGAAATCATACTGAATATTTATTTCAAAAGGTATGATGTCTGGGATTTGCTTTGAAATAATAATGCAGGGGGTGAAAAAAAACATATCTATGTTTCTTAAGCAGTTGATGGAGTTTAAATAAAGATGACTATTTGGGCCTTGTGGGAAAAAAAATGCAGGGAGAAGTGGTGAGGGTTGGGATAAAATAAGACTGACCATAATTTGATAATTATTCAGGCTGGGTGATGGGATATAGAGGTTCATTGATAGAAAGAAGGAAGGAAGGGAAGAAGGAAAAAAGGAAAGAAGGGAAAGAAAGAGTCTTGTGTCTTCTGACCCTTAATTGGGTTGGCCTTTGACTTGGAGCTTGGGATGCATTGCTGGAGCTTCGCCTTCTCTGTACTTCCCTTCCTGACTGTGGACTAAAAGTGGCCCTGGGTTTCCAGTTGCTAAAGGATGTTTTCTATCCCTTCCAATCTCAGTATGTCTAAAACTGTACAGCTCCATGTTCTAACTCCCCACTTCCCCATTTCTGTTAGTGGCAGAGCATTTCCACTGCCTTGTCCCAGACTAGAAGCCACGTGGCTATCCTTGACATCCTTCCTTCTCTTCTCTCTGCACATCCAGTTAGTCGCCAAGTTCTATGGTTCTTCATTCATAGTATTCTCAGATGCATCTCATCTATGTAAGCATTTAGGGCTGTGAAAATTTCTCTCTTGGCACTGCTTTCGCTGCATCCTACAGGTTTTGATGTGTTGTGTTCTTGTTTCAGTCATCTCAAGATATTTACTGATTAAGAATGTGTTAATCATCCTAACCAAAATGGGGGGGGGGGAGGGGAGTATAACAAATAAGGTTTCGGTGGCTGAGAGAGTTCAAATAGAGTCGAGAGGCTACTCTGGAGGTTGTTCTCATGCAAGCTTCAGTTAGACATTGTTACCTAGCATAACTTGCCAACCCCCAACTAAAGCCTTTCCTGCCAATTCTAAGGAATACGCAGGGCATTATATAAGATTCTACAAAGGTTCCATGCACTAGGATAACTCTCCAGAAACCTACAACCTCCAGATGAGTCCGTGGACCAGATAAGTCCTGAAATGCAGAGGGCCCAGCCCTTCTGGAACATCAACTAGTTTCATCCCCCTGTTCCATATTACTGACAGCCTCTTCCAACAAAAAGTTAGAATGGCCATAGCCCAAATACCCCTAAGGAGAAAGATAAAAGGGGATGGTGAAGTTATAGGGAGAAGATAGGATTTAACAAATGAGTATGATTGCTGAATTATTATATTGATACATCTTTTAATCTCCAGCATCTTAGAGTATCTAGAAGTAAAAACCTAAAATTATCCACTTTTAGGCAAAGGAACATAGAAAATGGCTTATTCACTCAAGGAACCGAGTGTTTGCTTTATTTGGTTAATTAGCATCTGCATCTCAATGTTTATTTATCAATTATTTTCTGAATAATCATTATTAATCAGGTTTCCATGATTCAGTCAATTTCTTTTCATATTGATTTCTGTGTTATTTCCGACTTGGGTTCGCTGTTCTTTATCTTAAAATTAGTGGTATTTTAGTCAGTATTGTATCTCTGGTCTTGATATGCAAGCCAATTTGAATTTCTTTTAAAACATGACCAGGGTGATTTGGATTGAATAGGTTATTATTTCCCTGAAATAATCTCCGCAACCATCATACCTTACCCAGGGGATGGCTCCTTATTTAGCAGAATCCTTCATAAATAAGCATCAGCTTCACTGTGAGATTACCAGTGTTCCCAATTTGATGGTTTCTAAATACTATCTTCTCCAATAGGAGACATAGAAAGTAGAAGATGGTATTTTTTCCATTTGTAAAAATTTTATTTTACATCTCTTTATGTTAGAAGTGTATTTTTCTTTTGTTGTATGGTATAACATATACATAAAGCAAAGAAATAAAAAGTAATAGTTTTCAAAGCATTCTTCAAAAAGTGGTTGCAGGATAGATCCCAGAGTTTTCATGGGCTACCATATGATCCTCTCAGATTTTTCCTTCTAGTTCCTCCAGAATGTAGGAGGTTAGAGGGCTTAAATACTTTTTTATCATCACAATTGACTTTTTTTCCTTCCTTTTTTGTGAACAATAGCATATATGCACAAAAGCTATAAATTTCAAAGCACAGCACCACAATTAGTTGTAGAACATATTTCAGACTTTGACATGGGTTACAATTTCACAATTTTAGGTCTTTACTTCTAGCTACTCTAAAATACTGGAAACTAAAAGAGATATCAATTTAATGATTCAACATTCATATGCATTTGTTAAGTCCTATCTTCTCTGTATAATTCCACCATCACCTTTGATCTTTCCGTACCTCTCTTTGGGGTTGTCTGGGCTATGGTAATTCTAAATTTTTCATGTTGGAAGGGGCTGTCACTAACATGGGGTAGGGAGATGGAATTATCTAATGTTCTGGAGAGGCTGGGCTAGGTTTCTGGACTCATCTAGACCAGGGACCCATCTGGAGGTTGTAGGGTTCTGGAAAGTTACACTAGTGCCTGGAACCCTTGTGGAATCTTGTATATTGCCCTAGGTATTCTTTAGGATTGGCTGGAATGGTCCTGGTTGGGGGTTGGCAGGTTTTGATAGGTAGCAAGGTTTAACTGAAGTTTGTGTAAGAGCAACCTCCAGAGTAGCCTCTCGAACTCTATTTGAACTCTCTCTGCCACTGATACTTTATTAATTACACTTCTTTTCCACCTTTTGGTCAGGATGGAATTGTTGATCCCATGGTGCCTGATCTGCACTCATCCCTGGGAGTCATCTCCCATGCCACCAGGAAGACTTTCACCCCTGGATGTCATGTGCCATGTAGGGGGGAGGGCAGTGATTTTACTTGCAGAATTGGGCTTAGAGAGACTGAGGCCACATCTGAGTAACAACAGAGTTCCTCAGAAGTAACTCTTAGGCATGTCTATAGGTAGTCTAAACTTCTCCGCTACCTACATAAGCTTCACAAGAGTAAGCCTCATGATCTAGAGCACGGCTTATTGATTTGGGTGTCCCTAAAGTTTGACACAGTATCAGGGGGTTCCCTGATGGTAAGGTTTAATGGTTCCATAGTCTTTCTCTCCTCCCTCAGAGGACTTTGCCAATACTTTTTGATTATCTGCTTAATATACTCTAGGATGTTTCCAGGCATTACAGTAATCAATAAGATTACTTATATAATAAGAAAAGAGGATTAAAGGACCTCTTTTCTTATTCTGTGCTTCCGTGTTTCAGTCGTTGAAATGAGCTATACAGATAGCTTGAATTAGATTATGCACTGCAGAAAATTTCAGTTCCAGATCCAATAAACCTTTCTTCCATTGGTCTCAAAGAGTATGTGTGGTACTAAAATATAGACATAAGGATATAGATCCTTACCCCTATGCTCTGAATGACTTTAACCCCAATCTTTTTGGCTTCATTCTTTAAATATCAGGTTATATATATAAAACAGCCTCTCAAAATCCAGAAATAATAATCACCACTCCAGACTTAATGTGCCTACTCTAAAAGCTTGCAATCTAGGCCCCTGTTTTCCTATAAGCATTTTCTAAAGGTGACTATACCATTGTTGTTTTTTTGCTTCTAACTTATTTTGTCCCACCAAATATCCCACATGTCCATTCACATCATTGCCTGCCTCTTGACATTGTTCCTTTTTGAAGCAGCACAACCTTCGTTCATAAATATACAACCATCGTTTGCCAATTTACTTCTCTGTCAATGCAAACTTCAGCCACTTGCATTCATCGGGCATCATGTGTAGGGCCCAAAATCCACAGTCCCTCAACATTCTCAATTTTAGATAATTTCATTGTTCCCAAAAGATAGAAAACCAGTAAATACACCCTTACCAAATAGGAGCTCTAAACCTCCCCTTAACTCTTGTCCCTCACTTCATTATTTACCTCTGCTGTTGCTGTGGTAGTGCTTATGGTTTCCTTTTGAACATAGCTCATAGCATGCAATAGAAGTTATCCCCCTGTACCCTAGACTTGAACACTTTTTATACAAGTATCATATCTTCGAAGTAAAGAAGATAGTATTTTTAAATACTATCTTCTCCAATTTGAGTTTGATGTTTTTCTTGCAAGCACAGTTTTTCTACCTTGCATTTCTGAATATTGGCCATTCCTAACACGTTTAATTCTTTGATGTATGAACAGCTATATCATATAATTATCCTTTCCCTTCTAAGTTAGAAACAAACATAAAAAAGGTTTTAAGCCAAATGGAATTGATTTAACAGTGAATGGATGACTCTTGTTTACTAGTCAAAAAATGGAAGGCTCTGAAAATGCACCTCTTCTATCTTTTGCTTTTTTCCAAAAAGGTGCAACTGAAGTCACTTGTATTATTGGTACATTGTGGCATTGTAACTCATACCAAACTCTGAAATCTGTTCTACTAATTGTAATGATATGCTTTGAGATTTTTTCACAAAAAAGAAAAAAATATATATTTCTTCCACCCCCAGTGTTTTGGAGCAGCTAGAAGGAAAAACCTTAAATAGCGGGGTGGAAACCTGTAACAATCTCTGAAATCTGTAACTACTTGTTGAAGTGTGCTTTGAAAATCATTGCTTTTCCTTTCTTTTCTTTGTATATATGTTATATTTAACAATAAAATTTTTTTTTAAAGAGCATAGGTAAAAATTTTAAGACAGTAATAATATTAAAGGAAATAAGTAACCTCTGGACTAAAAGCAATAAAATAAATTCATCATTTACTGAAAAAAAAATACTGGGAGAAAGATCAAAGGTGATGGTAGAATTATACTGAGTAAGTCAGGTTTAACAAAGAGTATGATTGCTGAATCATTATATTAATATTTCTTTCAGTCTCCAGTACCTTAGAGTAGCTGGAAGTAAAAACCTAAAATTGTGGAATTGTAACCCATACCAAACTCTGAAATCTGTTCTACAACTGATTATTATGATGTACTTTGAAATTTATTTCTTTTATGCATATATGTCATTTAAAGAGAAGGAGGAGTATAGCAGAGAAGATAGTATTTAACAAATGAGTATCACTACTGAATCATTATATTGATATTTCTTTTGGTTTCCAGTGTCTTGGAAAAGCTAGAAGAAAAAACAGAAAATCATGGAACTGAAACCTATACCAAACTTTAACATCTGTTCTATAACTAGTTAAAATGTACTTGGAAATTTATTGCTTTTTTGTATATATGTTATATTTCACAATGAAAAAAAAACGTTAAAAAAATTGGTCTCAGTGGTTGCATCATTAGAAAAATTAGCCTCTGACAAGAAAGAAGTTTTTCCACGACTCACAACTTTCTGGAATTTTTAATAAAAATTGTATAGCTCTAGGCACAGCCTCTCAAATGCTGAGTTTTTCATTAACATTCTAAAGTGCCGTTTTCCTCAACTTCTGTCTCTGCTTGTGATCTCTCAGGACAGCCCTGTGGCTCTCGGGAGAAATTTCCAAACTCCTTAGCTGGATCCTCAAGGTATCAAGAAATGCACCTGATCTTAGCCATCAACCACAACTCTCAAAAAAAGCATGTTGCCCTGTTAATGCCAGTTTCTTTATTTCCTGCAGTTGGTTAGGCTTACTTATTTCCCACATCTCAGTTCAAGCTGTTGGCTCTGAATTAATCTTAGACCCATGTTCTTGCTTTTCTTCATCTTTCTTTCCCTTCCTTAAAAAAATTGAGTGTCCATTTGTAGTAGGTATGGTCCTGGGTGCTAGGAATTAAATGATTCTTAGCATGTGGTTTTTGTCCTTGAGGAATTTAGAGTCTAGTAAGGAGATGAATGAGAAAAGAAGCAAGGAGACTATGACAGGAGAAGCACACGGCCTGTAGGCAAGGGCAAGAAGTACCCAACCCAATTAGAGAAAGTGTTTTAGCTTGCCAGAGCTGCTGTAACAAAGTACCACATACTAGTTTGCTTAAACAACAGCAATTTATTGCCTCACAGTTTTGGAAGCTTGACGTTCAAAACCAAGGTGTCAGCAGGACCATGCTTTCTCTGGTCTGTAGCAATCTTGTGATGGTTTGCCGGCAATCCATGACACAATCTCTGCCTCTGTCACATGGCCATCTTTCTCCTCCTGCTGTTTCCAAATTTCCTCTGGTTACTAGGACTCCAGTCATACTGGATTAAGGCCACCCTAATTCTGTTTGCCCACACCTTAACCAGTAACATCTTTGAGAATCCTCCTTACAAATTGGTTCACATCCACAGGACTGGGGTTTAGGACTTAAGCATATCTTCGTGGGGGACATAATTCAATCTCTAACGGGGAGTATTAGGGAAGACTCCAAGGAGAGAATTGTTCTGGGTTATAAAGGTCATGAAAAGTATTTGCTTCTCTGAGGGCTGTGATGAGGCAGGCCCTCGGACATGGAGGTCTAGCTTTGTATCACACCATTCTGCTTCCATCCCTGAGTTAACACCTGTGCCAAAGATAGTCAGCTGCAGCCTGGGCATTGGCTTGGAGAAGATCTTACAGAGCGTGACCAAACAAATCATGTCCCTTACCTCTGCAGAAGGAGCCAGCAGTGAGGAAGAAACTGGTAGCCACTGAAAGTAGGCAGCAAGCAGCAGCCATGAGGCCACAGAGAAGTAAGAATAAGCAGTCAGTGTGGGCAGAAGGAGCCCATGCAGAGAATCAGCAGCAGTAGCTGGAGCCACAGGCATTATGGGGCTGCTGGAATTGAGAGAGTTCTTGGGGCTCCCTGTTGGGACCAGTTCCCATTGACGTGGCTCTGCAGCTATCGAACTTTTTTTTTCCGCCTTAATTAGAGAAGTAGTGGGTTAACGCTTTAAATACAGGATTCCCATATACCACCTCATCACCAGCACCTTGTATTGGCATGGTAGTTAGGTTCTGGTGTCAACCTGGCCAGGTGAAGGCGACCTAGTTCTATTGCTGTGGACCTGAGCCAATGGCATGTGACGCTTATCTGTTGCTGATTATATCTGCAGTCGTCTAGGAGGTGTGCCTGCTGCAATGAATGATGTTTGACTTAATTGGCTGGTGCTTAAATGAGGGTGCTCAACATAGTAGAGCCCAAGCAGCTCAGCATACCTCATTTCAGCACTTGCAGCTCAGCCCAGGGCTTTGGAGATGCAGAAAGAAATCACCCCAGGGAAAGTTGTTGGAACCCAGAGGCCTGGAGAGAAGGCCAGCAGAGATCACACTGTGCCTTTCTGCATAAGAAAGAACTTCAGTTGAAGGTTAGCTGCCTTTCCTCTGAAGAACTAATGAAATAAATCCCCTTTTATTAAAAGCCAATCCATCTCTGGTGTGTTGCATTCTGGCAGCTAGCAAACTAGAACAATTGGTGTGGAATTTGTGGCCACTGATGATATGGGGTCTTCATTTTCCCCCAGGAATGATAGGGAGAGCACTGTAAGTGTGGCTGACTAAGTTTGAGACACTTGTTCCCTTTCCTGTCCTTCTCAGACTCAGCCCATCAGAGGGACTAGTTAGATGTCTGGGACCATCTTACTCACCATGCTCCCTCCAGGCACAGTCCTTGTGTATGCCCTTTCTCTGCCTGCCCTGCTCTTCATTCCCCACATATCCTTTGGATCTTGCCCGAGTATCATTCCCCAACCCAGGAAACCTTCCTGGACCTCACATTAGCACATACCATCCTTTGTGATTGTTTTATTTTTGTTCGTGAGATAATTTGATTAATATTAGTCTTTCCGTGTAGTCTGTGCTGGATAAGGTCCACTTTGTGCTTCTTTGTATCCCCAGAAGTAGGTTTTTTTTAATTTGGGGGTGGGGGTGGGGGTGTGTGGTCCGGGAACCGAACCTGCGTCTCCCGTAGGGAAGACGAGGATTCTACCATTGAACCACGGGCACCCCTCCATATAGGTTTTTAATAAGTATTTGTTGAGTGAAGGCCTAGATCTCGATTATGCATGTGAGGGAAGGTTAGGTAATTCACTCAGTCACGTACCTGAAAAGTGGCCTGAGGGAAAAGTCAGACGAATGGTCCTTATCGAGCACTTAGGGGCACATACACATTCAACTAAAATCTAAAAAAAAAAAAAAAAAAAAAAAACAGCAAACAACAACAACAAAAAAAACCCTCTGTGGACTCTTTCTCAAGAGAATGGAATGCGTTATGATTAAAGAAATTAACTGACAAGTGGAAATAAAGGGGCGCTTTTATTGCAAATGCAGCACTTACCTTTTAGTTAATAATAAAGCTTTGCACCACGATCTGGGTGCAAGGTGTGTTCATTGCTACTGGGGTGTTGTTTCTTTTTGGCCATCTTAGCTGACAGAGCAAAGAAATATTTGTGCTAGCTAACTTTTTTATGTATACACATATCTGTAAGTATTTCTGTATGTAACCATCTGTATCTATATTAAGCTAAACATGAGCATATATGATGTCTTCAATTCTAATCCATACCACATGGATCATTTTTGCCTTCTCCTTTGCTTGTCTGTAGTCTTCTACTTCAACTATAAAAATCTGTCTCCCACCATCTGTTACATATTGCTCAATTCCAGTATATATGTATAATGGTTGCAGAATTTTTAACTTATACTCTCATGGGAAACATCTTCAACTAGAGTACAATGCTCATGGACAGCTATTTTTGCTTTCGTTTTACAAATTTCACTCATTTCCAAAGTTACTTAGGTTAGCACCTTTTTCTCCTGCCTTCTACAAGGAGGTTGTTTCACGTACTTATAATGCAGTTATATTCTTTTGTTATGTTCTGTATTCTCTCCTGGGATCCCCCAACCTCCTAAATTATTATTTTTAAATGGGCATACATTAAGGCTCATTCCTTGCCCTGAAAAGTTCTATTGGGTTTTGGCAAATGCATAGTGGCAGGCACCCACCATTGCAGTATCATATAGAATAGTTATACTACCCTAAAATTAGTGCCCTCAGCTTACTTATTCAATCTGCCACACGGGAAACTCTGGCAATCAATGACCTGTTTAATGTCTTTATAGTTTAGCTTCTTCCAGAATATCCTACAAATGCAATCATAGCCCTTTTAGAAATATTTTATGTAGTCTCATTTCTCTTTGGATCATGTTTAAAACAGAAATAGAATCAATATTAAATGAATATTATTATTAGACTTGTCAACTATTAAGAAGTGCATATACTATAATTCCTCAGCTTTCTCTCACAGTCCAAAAGTTATGAATGTTTGGAAAAAATTGGGTAAAAGCACATGTAATTTACCCAGTAATAAATCACAACTTGCTCTGCTAGGAAAGTTAAGTGTGTGAGCCAATCTGTCAGAAGGCCAGCATGAAATGAGAGAGGATTGGGGATCCCAAAGTAGATGTGTCGTATTTCAAAGTGGATATGCCATACACTTTAGGAAAAGTGTTGGCAATATATGCATTTAAAGCTGAAAATGAAAAGCTTCTATTCACACATGTTTTATTTTTCTTTTCTTTTCTTTTTAAATACTTTTGTACTTCTCCAAATATTCTTCTTAGGTTTTCTTTTGCACTGTGCCTATACAACACCCAGACACATCAATGAATATTAACAAATAATTTAAATATTTGACTGTATTACCTACTCAATTCTAAGCATGCAGATAATCTGAAAGGTCTTAGTATTTAGAAACATGCAGATATTTCATGATTTTTAGAAGGGCATTCACATGCTAAACTAAACTTTAAATAGTAGTATCATAATCTTATTTTGGATACTATTTCTGC
This sequence comes from Tamandua tetradactyla, assembly GCF_023851605.1. NCBI lineage: Eukaryota > Metazoa > Chordata > Mammalia > Pilosa > Myrmecophagidae > Tamandua > Tamandua tetradactyla. The sequence goes on from NC_135332.1 coordinate 138,809,392, forward strand.
AATGTAAGTATGGATATGAGACTTTGTTATTTGCTTAAGAAGACTTCATGAGGTATTAAATAGCTCTAGTAAGAGATGTTGACCAGTTTGGAGTTTAGACTAGAGATGGTTAGTGTGTAATCAAATTATGTCAGAGGGGAATGTGGGGCTAACCACATGCCAGATAATTTCACTTAGAAACAGTGGAAGACAACAGGTGTGATTCAAAACTCTGAGTGCGATGTGAAGTTGGGAACAAGGGTCCAGGTGTAAAGAGAAACACGTAAATGTGAAAGGTGAATGACGTGTAAAGTTTACAGTTAACATACAGCTACACAAACTGCCCAAGAGCATAACATAATAAAAGGAAGGAGGGTAGAGCTGGGCTTGTTTTAAGGACATGAAAAAATAAAGAGGAAGAGGAATAACTGAGTTATTTTTATCTGCCCAAAAGACTGCAGGGAAGGTTATTGGCTTTTTTGGGGGGGGGGGGGGGGGCGGTGAGGGTGGAGGGTATGATTAGAGGAGGCTTTGAGAGAGAGCTTTGGTGTGAAAATAAAGATAGATTTCAACTTGGATGGGGTACTTGGAGTATGGAACAGACAACCCTTATACTATTAAACAACGTATCAGAGGTGCAACAAAAAAATAATAAGTAGGGAGAAGATAGCTCTTGGGGAGGAAATGAAAGGACCGTGACTCAGGATTGTGTCCAGACTGCAGAGGAGGAAAGAGGAAGAGAACCCATACGCACATATCTTCAATGCACATGTCAAAAGGTAAACCAGACTTAATGAGGAATAAAAAAAGAAACGGTGAGATAGGAGAAGAACAAGAGATTCATCGCAGGAATCTCAAGTCTCCGATAAAGGAGATATGTTGGAACACAGAGCTCGAGCTAAAGGCAGAACATGAGAAATAGGAAACAGGAGGACGGGAGACCAGGGCATGAACTAAAGAGGAAACAGACATAATCTCACAAATATTAACAGTATAACACTTAAGTAGCAGGTGGGGCCATGAGACTTAAGTGGCAAAGAATGCAGAATTTTGGAGATTGAGCTCTGAGGGAAGAGAAGAGGATGTAATACCAGAGGGCCCCTTTCAGAGTGCAGAGACAGCTGTGGAGCTCTCATCTCAGCTGGTTATTTGGGACAGAGGGACACACTGGGTAAAGCCAAGGTGTGATCTGAAATATTTAAGTAGGAGTGTCCACCCAACATCTGTTGAGGCGCAGAATCCTGGAGCCCTTATGCTCTGCCAGGCCACAGGATGTAGAGGGAGGCGTTCTGGGGGAGGGGCTTGGAGGGGCTCAGGGTAGGGAGAACCTCAGGGCACAGAAATGTACTCAACCAGTAGAAAATCACAGTGAAAAGAAAACATAAACCTGCAATGGTGTGATAAGTAAGGTCCCATATTAAAGCACAAAACAAAGACCTTGCTATCGTGAAGTTAATTAAAAAAACATTTTTTTGGTTTGTCTGGGCTTTCACAAAAAGCGCAGAAGATAGAGAAGTTTACCTTGCATGTAAGTGACCCACCACCGAACTGAACAAGTCCAAATAATCACCGCACAGTGAGCTTTACGCCCACCCACAAAATAAGAATTTTGGCCCTCTTGGAAGAGGGGTGCCCATCTCCAATCGTAGCGCATTCCAGTTCACTTGATGGCAGGTTTCACTGGGATTGAGGGAGTGAGTAGCTGGCACAGCCATATCCGGAACTTCTTTGGAGAATTTCAGCTCCACCAACTATAAATGTGCTAAATCTCTGAGGCATAAGAGAAAGATTGGAGATATAAGTCATAGAGGAAAAATCCTACTTAATGGAATGTGTAAAGGAAGACTAATAGAAAACAAGACTCCCTGACCCCCTTTTCTTCCATACACAAGTAGAGCGATACTGCAAGGAAATTTCAAAGGAATCTTTGGTGAAAGTTATTGGGCTAAAAATAGCCTAAAATTCACTTCTGAAGCCAAAGCTTTAGATGACCATGTGAGAGTATGGGGACAGAATCCCCAATATACATATCAAGAAGAGAAATGGGCTGCAGAAGTGATACAAAGGAGTGGCCATGCAGACTGATCTAAGTGGGTTTAAAAGAGTGGGAAACTGCAGATGGGATAGGTATGCTTTGGGGGTGGGAAGAAGTGAGGTGGGGCATAAGGGAGTAGAATCCAGTCAGGCCATGGGCATTACAAGAATCTGACTCTTGCATGGCTTGTGGGAGTCAGTGATTATGATCCTTCTATTTCTCTGGAGGGAATCTACAAAGAACCTAGAGTGGAAAGGGGCAGCTTCATCTAGCAGACAGACTGTCCCTCTCTGTACCTGCCCATGCTCTAGGGATCCAAGATGGGCAGGGCTGCGACAGAGGTGAGAGAAGCTGTAGTAGCTGCAGTGAATTTAGCATAGCCAGCAGAGACTGTCAGCCTAGGCGGGTATCCTGGATTGCTGCCCTTGCAGCAATGAGGACAGTAGATGTCATTGCAGATGGCACAGCCTTGGTCTCAGTGGCAGCTGCAGTGTGACCATGTAGGACCTCTCGGTAGAGTTGAGCAGGCCAAGACACCAGGCTCAGCGGGACATGGTTAACTACTTGGTGAAGCCGAGGAGAGGTTAGGAGCTTCACCTTATCTCTGCTGCTGGGAACAGAACCCAGTGGGGTGGGTAGAGGCTGAGCTTCCACATTAGCTCAAGTTAGAGCTCTTGAGAAACGTGGGTTTTGTGTTAATTGTGTATGTGACTGTCCCTGAATGGAATGTGCAAGAGAGACTGGAGGTTGCGAAATGTCACATGGAAGACACTGCAGACATTGTGATTCTATGGTAAGCGTAGAAATGAAGGTCTCAAAAGAAAGGCAATGGATCAACTTTATCCAGCACACCAGCAACTGTGTGTTAGAACGGGAAGAAAAGAAAACAAACAGAAAAGATCAAAATAAGGAAATCTGGATCTCTTTTCAAGGAGGCACAGAATGGTAAGAAATGTTTAAAATAAAAAAGAAACAAAAAGAAAAATGTTTAGGAAAGGAGAAAGCAAAAGAAAGGTTTTAAATAGCAAATAAATAATAGATTTCTGGCTGCACAGAAGTTTAAATGGAGGACATGCATCAAGGAAACAAAAGTAGAGGAACGGAACGGCAGGTGAGAAATTGCAGAGTAATTGCCATTGTCAAATGATGGGACAAGAAAAACTTCCAGATAACAGGGGTGAGGGTGAATGGAAGGTGGTGTGTGTGTGTGTGTGTGTGTGTGTATGTGTATGTGTAAGAGGGAACTTCAGTTGTGAAGAAAGGGTTGAAGATAAAGAATCTTGAGATAATAGAAATGTGGATGTCTATAAAGGTGCAAGAAGTAGCCAAAAATAGAAAACACCTAATAGAAAGGAGAAAAGGGAAGTTACAAGTATGAAAAGTTGTAAATTGCTAGTGGTGCACCCGTAGATGGCGCCCCCCCCCCCACTCTCTCAGGTAAGGGCAGCTGCTATCCTGCATTCGTATACCTCATTTGGGGGGCTCTACTGTTAAAGTCTCATCAGCTGCAGACCACCAGGAGCAAGCCTGTCATCTGACGGAATTGGATTTTTGTCCTGATTGCAGCAAGGAGTGCATTCCAGAGGGCAAGACAAAAAGGGGAAGAATCTTTTGTGGGGTTTGCATTCCTGCCCGTGGGAGGATTCAGAGGAAGGTGTAAGGGGAGGGGAGGGGGGCATTTCTGGATTAGTTGCTGTTTCTGAGGCAGGATTAGGAAAAGCAGGGATTAATTAGGAATTAGCTGCTGTCATGCGGTAAGCATAGATAAGCCATGGAGTATCCCCAGTAATAAATAAAAATAGCAAAGTTGTCTCTGGCCATCATTGGTAGGAATTAGTAATCATTGAAAAAGAGGGTTATTTTTAGTGTTAGGAGAAACAATGTTTTCTATTAATTTTGCTGCTGACTTAATCTGTGTCTGTCCTCCCAGATTAATTAAAGGTATGGCTGCTTTTTCTTTTGCAATTGGAGCTGATTTTTACTCTTTCAGTCCCAGACAGGTTTTTATTCTTTCAGTCCCCTGTTTTGGCCAAGGGTAGATGAAGTCAGTCTGCAGCACACTATTTTGTGAAATCTAGATCCTCTCCATAGACAGTTTTTAGTTATTACAAATAAAGCCGCTATGAACATTAATGTACAAATCTCTGTGTGAGCATATGCTTTTATTTCTCTTGGGTGAATATTCAAGGGTAGAATGCTGGACTATATGGTAGGTGTATGCTTACCTTTTTAAGAAGCTTTTCCAAATTAGTAAAGTGATTGTACCATCTTACATACCCACAATTAGTGAATGGAAGTTCCAGTTCCTCTACATTTTAACCAATACTTGATATGTTGAAAGTTTTAAATGAATGTAAGTTTTCATTTCTCTTGGGTAAATGCTAAGAATAAGATTCCTGGGTCATTAGCATCAAGGGATTGAGAAAACCTTCTGGACCAAAAGGGGGAAGAGGGAAATGAAACAAAGTGTCAATGGCTGAGAGATTCCAAACAGAGTCGAGAGGTTATCCTGGAGGTTATTCTTATGCATCAAGTAGATATCATCTTGTTATTCAAGATGTAATGGAGAGGCTGGAGGGAACTGCCTGAAAATGTAGAGCTGTCTTCCAGTAGCTATGTTTCTTGAGGATGATTGAATAATGATACAGCTGTAACAATGTGACTGTGTGATTGTGAAAACCTTGTGTCTGATGCTCCTTTCATCTCCCTTGTCAACAGATGAGTAGAACATATGGAATAAAAATAAATAATAGGGGGAACAAATGTTGAAATAAATTTAGTTTGAAATGCTGGTGATCAATGAAGGCAAGGGGTAAGGGGTATGATAGATATAATCTTTTTTTTTTCTTTCCTGTGCTCGTTTTATTTCTTTATCTATTGTCTTTTTGTTTCTTTTTCTGAATTGATGCAAATATTCTAAGAAATGATGAATATGCAACTAGGTGATGATATTGTGAATTACTGATTATGTATATTTTATTTTTTCTTATTTTTTAATTAATAAATAAATTAAAAAAAGATTGCTGGGTCATATGGGAAGTGTATATTTGATTTTATAAGAAACTGCTAAACTATTTTCAAAAGTGATTGTTTAAGGGTGCATGGGTAGTTCAGTGGTAGAATGTTCGCTTTCCATGTGGGACACCCGGGTTCAATTCCCAGACAATGCACCACCCGCACCCCAAGAAAAAGTGATTGTTTGATTTTGTACTTCCATCAGCAATATATGTGAGATAGAGTTGTTCTGCATTTCTGCCAGCTCTTGGTATTGTTGGTTTTTAAAGAATATTATTTTAATCAATTTTAACATGTATGATATCTCATTGTTGTTTTAATTTGTATTTCCCTGATGACTAATACTGAGCATGATAGTATTGAGCATTTTTTTATGTGCTTATTTCCATCCATCTATCTCCTTTGGCATAATGTCTGTTCAAATCTTTTGTCCATTTTCTTAAATTAGGTTGTTTGTTTTCTTATACTTGAGTTTGAGAGTTCTTTAGTTATTCAGGGTGTAATTCCTTTATCAGGCTGTTTGGTAGTTATTTTCCAAATATTTTCTCCCAGTCTGCAGCTTGTCTTTTTTTTTTCCAAATGCTTTTATTGAGAAATATCCACACACATACAGTCCAACAATATTGTACAATCAATGGCTTACAATATCATCACATAGTTGTGTATTCCTTACCATGATCATTTTTAGAATATTTACATCATTGCAAAAAAAAAAGGAGAAAAAAAACTCAGACACCCCATACCCCTTCCCCCTCCCTTTCACTGACCCACAGTATTTCAATTTACGCATTTTTTACCCTTTATCTCCCTGTAGTTATTTACTTATTTTTTAATTCTTATTTATTATTATTCTTTAAATTTATCTGTCCATACCCTGGATAAAAGGAGCATCAGACACAGGTTTTCACAATCACACAGTCACATTGTAAAAGCTATATAGCTATACAGTCTTCTTTAAGAATCAAGGCTACTGGAACAGTTTCAGGTACTTCCCTCTAGCTGGTACAATACAACATAAAATACAAAGAGGTATCTATATAATGCATAAGAATAAACTCCAGGATAACCTCTCAACTGTGTTTGAAATCTCTCAGCTACTGAGTCTTTTTATTTTGTCTTATTTCTCTCTTCCCCCTTTTGGTCAAGAAGACTTTCTCATTCTGATGATGACAGGTCCTGGCTCATCCCCAGGAGTCAGGTCCCACGTTGCTGAGGAGATTTATACCCATGAGAGTCATGTCCTATGTAGAAGGGAGGGCAGTGAGTTCACCTACCAAGGTGGCTTAGAGAGAGAGAAGTGCGGCTTGATTTTTGGTGGGGGAGGGTGGGCAGTGCATGGTCCAGGAACTGAACCTGGTTCTCCTGCATGGAAGGCAAGCATTCTACCACCTAACCACTGTTTTTTAATTCTCTTAACAGCATCTTTTAAAGTACTAAAATTTTAATTTTGATGAAGTCTAATTTATGAATGTGCTGCTATAAGGATTATGCCTTTGGTGTCATATCTAAGAAATATTTGCTTAAGCCAAGGTTGCAAATATGTTTTGCTATGTTTTCTTCCAAAAGTTTTATAGATTGGGGCTTTACATTTAAGTCTGTGATCCACTTCAAATGATGCAAATTATGTTACAAATTATGAATCAAGTTTTGTTTTTTGCATATAAATGTCCAGTTTTCTTTGTATCATTTGTTGAAAAACACTATTGAATTACCTTTGCACCTTTGTTGAAGATCATTTGGCCATATGTGGGTTTATTTCTGGTATCTATTCTTTACCATTGATCTATGTGCCTTTGCATTCCCTACTGCTTGATTAATGTAGATTTATGGTAAGTCTTGAAAGGTATGGGAGGTACTCCAACTTTCTCTCCTGTTTTCAAAATTATTTTGACTATTGTAGTTCCTTTGCCTTTCCACATAAATATTAAAGTTGGCTAGTTGATTTCTACAAAAAGTCCTGCTGGGAATTTTGATTGATATTGAGTTGAACCTATAGGCAATTAGGGAAGAATTGATGTTTTAACAATATGGAGCCTTTCAATTCATGAACATTGTACATCTAACTATTTATTTAGGTCTTTTTTTTTTTTTTTCGCTGATGTTTTTGTGGACTGCAGCATACAAATCCTGCATATACTTTGTTAGATTTACCCTTAAATAAATGTTTTCCTTAAATTTTTATTTTAAATGGTAGCTATTTCTATTTCAATTTCCAATTCTTCATTGCTGGTATACAGTACAATTGATTTTTGTATATTGATCTCGTATCTTTGACCTTGCTAAACTCACTGTTTGCTTTGGTAGTTTTTTTTGTAGCATCTTTTGGATTTTCTATGTAAACAATAATGTTGTCTGCACATAAGCCTTGTCACTTTCTGCATAATTTTGAGAAGAGGTCCACTTCCCTGAGGCACAGTTTCTTCTTCTGTGAAGTATATAAATGGTACCTAGCTCATAATGTTACTATAAGGATTAAATCAGCTAATACATATGTCTTTAAGTTAGTACTTGTTGTGTAGTATATGATCAATAAATGATAGCTGTTTACTTAACAATCATCTTCTGCCTATATTATTGAATCTTCATTTGAAAATTAAGTATTGAAAGACCTAACTACTAAATGTGAAGGCACTGGGGAGCCAAGGATATAAAAACTGTAAAGTACTTTGGAAAATTCCTTCTAAATGGTGACTCCTCTGATGCTGGTTCCAGGATCTCTATGCCTACTATCATTTGCAGAGCCTGCTCCATTTTCTGAAGCTAAGTGCCGGGCTGGAGTAGAAATTGATGTGTAGGAAGTTTCCAGTTGCCTCTGAATCCCTTTGTTTGAGTTTGTTGTGCAACATCAAAAAGGAGCTTGCTGAGAGAAGGTTCCTTATTTTCTACAGCTCCTTGTTTGTAAAGGTTTCCATTGAGACTATCATGTGTCATAGTGGTGAAATTCTGATCTAGAGTTTTCCTGCTCCTTTGAGGTAAATTTTCCTAACGGAGTAAAAAAATAAAAAAAAATAAAAAAATCTATTGCATACATCTTCAGTGTTCAGAATTAGGATATATATATATGCAATCTGTTCAACTGGAGAGTGGCACAATGAACTGACTGCAGTTATGGTGAAAGGTGTGAAAACACATATACTTTCTGTTACCACAGCTTCTTATACCATCAAGGGAGGAAATGGGGACAGCTTGTGGAGAAGACAAAAACCTCATAGGTGACCACAATAATGACGCATTTCTGAATTAAATATTGATTTTACAAGTATGAGAGTGAAACTGTACTGCCTTGGAATTTGAAGTATATGGTATCCTAATTCTATGAAATCTTATTGAGAAATTAGAAAGACAAATATTGTGTACTAAGAAGAAGAAAGCCTTCGTAGCTGTGCTGGGAAGAGCATAATGACATTGAAACTTTTAGCCTGATGATGTGACAAATTTAAGAAAACTAGAAATTTAAGAGATGTTTAAATGATTATTTTTTAATTAAATTTTTTCATTGTACTACTTACTCATTATATAGATATTTCTTTTTAGTATCTAGTATACTAGAATATCAGAAGGAAATACCTGAAAAAAAAAGTTAGTTGCCTGTGTTTGTATGGATGTACTTATTTCTGTCTGTATATCTGTCAATACTACACTGTTTTATTAACTTACCTCTATTGTAAGTCTTAAAATTGTGTACAGTGCAATACTAGTGGTCAATAAGAGAGAGGGTTAAGGAGTATGAGATATTTAGGGTTTTCTTTCTTCTTTTTATTTCTTTTTCTGGAGTAATGTAAATGTTCTAAAACCGGTCATGATGATTATGCTGGTTGTGTACCCCAGAAAAGCCATGTCATTTAATCTTCATTCAATATTGCTGGGTGGGAGCTTTGTGATTATCCATGGAGATGTGACCCACCCAATGGTGGGTGGTAACTTTTGATTAGATGGTTTCCATGAAGATGTGTCTCCACCCATTCAAGGTTGGGTTGCTTACTGAAGCCCATTAAGAGGAAATCATTTTGGAGAGAGCCCACACGGGCAGAGATGAAAGGAAAATACCCCTGAGGGAGCATCATGAAACAAGAGGCCAGAGAGAAAGCTAGCAGATGTCACCATGTTTGCCATGTGACTTTCCAGTTGAGAGAGAAACCATGAATATCATCAGCCTTTTAAACCAATGTATCTTTCCCTGGATGCCTTAGATTGGACATTTCTATAGCCTTGCCTTAATTTGGACATTTTCACAGCCTTTGAACATGTAAACTTGCAACTTAATAAATTCCCCTTTATAAAGCCATTACGTTTCTGATGTATATTGCATTCTAGCATCTCAAAAACAGTGATGAATGCACAACTATGTGATGATACTGTGAACCATTGACTGTATACTTTGGATGGATTGTATGGTGTGTGAATATATCTCAATAAAATTACATTAAAAACTGTTCATTGTAGACGGTTTTGGAAAATACAAAATAGAATATAAAAATAAACTATTCTTTATCCCATCATCTGAAGTAACAATTCCTGAAATTTTGTTGTAGTTTCTTTTAGTCTTTTTAATATTATTTAAAATTAAAATTATACAATATATATAGAGTTTTGTATCCTTCTCCTTTCAATGAATATTACATATCCATGTCATTAAATAGTTTTGCCAGTGACAATTTTCAATATATTCTTCTTTATGGATGTTTCTCTTTTTTTAAAAAAAATTCCGCATGTGTATAGACATAAAGTTTTGTAAGGGACTGCTTTAGCTAAAGATGCCAGAATGCAGAAATAGGATGGTTTTTACAATGGGGATATATTAGTTTACAAATTTACAGTTCTAAGACCATGAAAATGTCCAAATTAAGGCATCAAGATGAAGATGCCTTCTTTGAAGAAAGACTGCTGGCATCTGAGGTTCCTCTGTCATATGGGAAGGCACATGGCTGGTGTCTATTGGTTTCTTTTGTCTCAGCTCTCTGCAACATCTCTTGGTGTTTTCTCTTTCTGAGCATCTGTCTTTTATCCTCATAAAAGACTCCAGTAAAAGGATTGACTTATCTTGAATTGGGTGGGCCATATCTCATTTGAAACAACCTAATAAAAAAGTCCCACCCACAATAAGTCTGCACCCACGAGAATGAATTAAAAGAACATGGCCTTTTCTGGCATATATAACAGTTCCAAACTACCACAGGAACATTCTGTAAAGTGTTTTAAGGAACTCAATAAAATTGATGGTGTTAAAACCTGTTTAATGAACCAGATAAATTTTTCATATGGTTTCTCATTTTTCTGTTTTGAAGCTACAATTGTTAGAATAAAAAAAATAAAAAAAATATGTATCTAATCTATAACTTAGTTCATTTTTTGAAACCACTTTAACATGATAAACATGTGTGCCAGCATTCTACATTTTTTCCCTATTATGATTTTTTACACACCAAAGAGTGGATTGTAAAACAAATGAGGCCATGTATGTATAACATTATGTTTTGTACGAGAGTTATAAGATTTTTGGTCTCACTTTTACCATTTCTTGCTCAAATCAAATTTAGACTAGATGCCGAAAAACCTGGGTGGTATTTACTTTTAACCTAAAACACACAAAAGGAAAACTTTTTCTCTTTAGAGTTGAAACAGGAAAATCTCTTTTATTTGAAGGTTTTGGGCAGCAAGGCAGAGACCTGGCTTTTGGGCCCCCACCCATTCTCACAATCCCTTGGTTCCTCTGTTAACATGAATCTGTGTGACATCAGGATCTTTGTGTGCCAGGCGCTGGGCCTCGTTGGTACCTGGGACCTGGTCATGCTCGTCCCTGAGGGACAGAGCCAAACTTGCAGCTGTGGTGAGGGTGGGGCGGAGTCTCTGATACCTAAAAACCCGTTTCCTCCTAGGACCTCATTTCCCAATAAGCCCCTCCCCAGGGCCATGCATTATGAAGGGAACAGAGTGTCTTTTTCCTTTAGACCTTAGAAACTATCCCCATGCTTAATCAGTCAAGTTCCAAAACATACTAAAGCAGACCATGTGATACGTTGACTCCCCAGGAAGATTAGATTTCAGCTAGATCCAATACTGAAGACTCAGAGTCTTTTTGTACAGTTGAGGCCTCTCTTCATAGTTGCCATTGCTGTGGGGACACCATCTCAGTTTGGAGAGATCCTTGAAAAGTGGCTCCCCTCCGAGAGTGTGTTCTTATGGACCAGTGCCAGCCACCGGTTCTCCTGGGCTTCCAGCTGGACAACAAAAACGGCTGCTCTTGTCTGTGCCTGCTTCAGTTTTCTCTGACTTCCTTTCTTGTACTGTCAAATGAATACTACTGATGGTCCCTGCAATGGGTTGACTGTACAACGCTCCTAATTCTTCCTTTCCCCGTCTGTGATGGTTTGGAGCTATGCATTCCATTGTAAACAGGAACTTTTGATGAGACTGCATCAATGAAGGTGGGGCCCAACCCAATCAGGATGGATCATAATCCTATTACTGAAGCCCTTTATAAGCAGGATGAAATTCAGAAAATGAATTTTTTGTTAATAAAAAATTCAGAAAAGGGTGGGACATGGTGGCTTAGCAGGCAGAGTTCTTGCCTGCCATGCCGGAGACCCTGGTTTGATTCCCGGTGCCTGCCCATGCCAAAAAAAAATTCAGAAAAATGTCCTAAATAGAAATTTTTTATTTTCTAAATGGAGAGAAAGCCACAGAGAGGGCAGCCAGAAGCTGAAAGTCAATGGAACCTATAAAAGAAGGGAAAGTCCAGGAGAGGCTGCCATGTTTGTTGTCAGGTGACAGAAGAACCAAGGACCAAGGATCACTGGCAGCCAGTCCCAAAATACCAGTCTTAGGGGAAAAAGTATCACGTTGATGAGGGCTTGATTGGCACTTCTCCTAACGTCAAAACCATGAGCCAATAAATTCCTATTATTTAAGCCAACCCACTGCATGATACTTACTTTAGCAATGAGGATGCTAAAACAATGCTGTCCTAAATGGAGAGGAGTGCTCTCCTAGTCATGGCCTCTGGAAACTGGTCTCTTGAAAGTTCTACATTTCCCATCTTTTCACCCTGGGATACAAAGCCCAAGCCTTCTCATTCTGTCTTGCCTGGAGGCATACCCACCCTGGAGTTCAGTTCTATGCATTCCTAACTATCCTACTTCTATTGTTTCATCTCTAAAGCATTTCCTATACTACAGCATCTGAAAGTGCCTATAAACGATTAATCTTCCATGGTAGAGGTTTGGCTTCTAAATGCTCTCTCAGGTACCCTTTTCATGACCCCAGGCTTCGGGAGAACATCTACGAATGCACTTACCCAAATTCTTGCTCTTTGGCATTGGTCTGGGCTGCAGATAATGATCCCTAAATTATACACGAGGCTTTGGAGTAAGATGAACATGGGCAGATCTATCTGATCTAGAAATTGATTTTAACCAATTTGGGAAATCAAATTGTAAAGGCTTGTTACAGGGGCTCTCCCTGCCCTCCTTGTAGCCTAATTAATTATTGCCTTGGCTCATTTTGTGTAAAGAATAAATAAGAAATCACTAAATGTCCCTGAAATGAGGTTATCTGTAAGAATTAAATTTGAAAATGATTTCCTCCTCAGGATGCAGTCTGCATGCAAAAAATAAACAGAACAATAGTCAAAAGAAGGACAAAGCAAGTAATTAAACTTGAAAGCATGTTCTGCTCCACAAAACCTGTGATAGAGCTGTGGCTGGATTGTTTTCCTTCTTAAAGTAAAGAAAAAATATATATTGATGGTGAAAAGGAGATGATCTGATTTTCTGAAATGTTTGGTCTAGAGTACTCCAAATAAATGTGACATGCGAGTTGCCTGTGACCTCTTCAATATATTAGGCCTTTGAAATAGATTGTTACTGATTTTCCATATGTTTTAGTTTCACTTTCTGTTTGTTTGCCTTATGCTAAACCAATTGATCCTGTATGCTAGAACTGCCTAGTTTTGGACCAGATATCTTTATAAGTTATATAAATTTGGAGGGTATTGGGAAATGTAGGCTAATCAATTAAACTTTCAGCATTATTTATACTCAGAAACCTTTGCTTTAATGATTCTGACTCAAAATATCTATATGTCAATAGACGAATACATTGTTTTGGGGCATTTTCCGATTAAGTTTTATATTCAGTGATGTAGGTGTGACTTGCTTTGTGTACCCTCGTAAACGGACAAACTAAAACTCAGCAGAACCAAGTTCTTTTTCTCTCCCTGCTCTGCAGTTACTACAAAAAGCAGGAATAAGATCAGTGTTGTGCCCTTCCCAGCTTAATGTTCCATACCTTGGGTTACCCTGGATCTCTGAGCATGTTTCATTTACCTACTCATTTAAGCAATCTAATTCTGACTTGGGTAAATATGCTTATGCCAAATTAAAACCAAGTGTTTAATGTGCTTACTTTCAGAATGGTTTTATTTACAGTAAAAGCTTTCCTGCTTTTCATGCAATGCATTGTGTTCTGAGCAGGCAAAGTAGTTTTATTTAAACAGCCTTATCTGGTGACTTAGTCCATTTTCTTTGCATCTGATGATAACATCTGGCAATATCCACAGTTCCCAAGTGATTCACATAATTCACAATGTTGCCTTTGTTTGGTTTTCTCTTAATTGGGAAGGTCTAATAGGATTTGGGCTAAGGAATTTCCATAAGCCTAACAGTGGAAACTTACATTTGGAAGTGACTTTATAGGTCATTTATGTCATTACACTTCCCAACCAATGTAGTAATCTCTTCCATAGCAAACCTAACGTTGATCCTTAGCCCTTTGCCCCCCAACACCCTCAGGGAGAGGGAACTCACAACCAGGCAAGGCAGTTCATTCCATTCTCTCCCATGCAGTTGTGATTAACTGAGAGTTTTGTCTCTCTGTAAGTTCCACTCATTGGCCCTCATTTGATCACCAGATGAAAAATTAAATTATAGTCACATAATTCAAATTGGCCATAAAATTCAAAGTCATCTTTCATGTGATGAGTATGTGCATAGTTTCATGCTGACTCCAAAGAAGATGACTCTTTTCTAGATAAATAGTACTTGTTCCTTTAATTGTGAATTCCAGCTTTTGCACTTTGTATAATCAGGACTCTTTAGTTTGCCAATGGCAGAAAACTGAACTCAAAATGACTCAAATAAAGAAAAGGAAAGTATTGGCTTATGAAGTGAAAGTCCAGAGGAAAAGATGTATTGGATGCAGTCGTATCCGAGCCAGCCCATGCCATCAGGGTCTGGTCTTACTTGCCATTTGAATGACACTGTGTCATTCAAAGTTCCTTCAGGAGACAGAAACCCCACAGGAATTTGAACAGGAAAATAAAGACTTATTAACTATAACAGGGAATCGGAGAAAAGAGGGATTGGCTAGTGTTCTGGTTTGCTGGCTGCTGGAATGCGATATACCAGAAACAGAATGGCTTTTAAAAAGGGGAATGTAATAAGTTGTTAGTTTACAGTTTTAAGGCTGAGAAAATGTCCCAACTAAAGTGAGGCTATAGGAATGTCCAATCTAAGGCATCCAGGGAAAGATACCTTGGTTCAAGGTTAATGATATTCAGGGTTTCTCTCTCCAATGGAAAGGCACACGGCCAACATGGCGATGTCTGCTAGCTCTCTCTCCTGGCTTCTTGTTTTATGAAGCTCCCCAAGGGGAGTTCCTTCTTCATCTCGAAAGGTCTCTGGCTGGTGGATTCTGACTCGTAGATCTGTCCTCACTCTGATCTCTTGAACTCTCTAGCCTTTTCTGAAATGCTTTCTTTCTCTCTTTTTTCTTTTTTTAGCATGGGCAGGCACCGGAAATCGAACCTGGGTCTCTGGCACAGCAGGCGAGAACTCTGTCACTGCGCCACCATGGCCTGCCCAGCTTTCTCTTTTAAAGGATTCCAGTGAAGTAATCAAGACTCACCTGGAATGGGTGGAGTCATACCTCCTTCCAGTGAAAGGTTAATACCCACAAGTGGATGAATCACATCTCTGTGGAGATAACCTAATCAAGTTTCCAATCTATTGAATAGGGATTAAGAGAAATGGTTGCCCCCACAAGACTGAGTAGGATTAAAATATGGCTTCTCTAGAGTACATAAATCCTTTCAAACCATCCTAGGGGAAAGATTTCCAGCAAGTTTTGCTGGCACAGCATCTCTACTATTCACGAGATACAGCTATGCCTTCTCTGAAAAGGTGGATGGGTTGGTAAGGTGATGGTGGGGGTGTTGGGTGGGTAGGTGGCAACTCTTCCTTAGCTGCTTTATCTCAGCCATAGGGGAAATATTGCTTCTTATTTCTGCATTCTTTAGAGCTTTCTTTACTTCTTACCAGAACCAGGAAACAAAACTCTTTTCTTATGCAATGTCTCTCCACCACCTTCCACTGTCAAAGTTTAACATCATGTTGCCAAATAAAGGAGAAATATTTAAAGGACCACTCAATTTTTGCAGATCAGATAATGAAGGGTGAATATGGAACTAACAGGCAATAAATTGATAACCAGCTCACAACCTGTGTATTGCTTTACTATCTATAGGCTATACAGATTCTCCTCCATGGTGGCAAAATGGCAAGAAGTCCACAGTTCCAGGCTTTTATCCCTGCTTTTCAGTAACCACATTGCAAAGAGAGAATTTATTTCTCCCAATAGTTTATCAGATGTCCCCAGATTGAGTTTATTTGACTCTGGTTTGCCAAGCTTGTGTCATTTGTTCATTCCAAACAATCAAAACAGCCAGTAGATTTCTTGCTCTGATTGGCCAACCCTGAGGTAGGGGTGGGTCAACCTCCATCCTATCAAATGTACTAGAAAATTCCAAGGACAATCAAACTGTTGATACCAGAAAAAGTGTTACTGGACAAAGGCTGTGGATTCTTTTCCCTAACATGATCAATAACCAATTCCTGAGACACTGGGGTTTCAAAGAGAGAAAGACTTCATTACTAGGCACATAGTAGGACAGCAAATGGCCTAGCAACCCAAAATCTGTCTCCCTGTACTGCAGTAATTGTGATAGTTTTATTAGAGTAAAGTTGGGCAGGTTTAGGATGATGAACACACTGGCCCCAGATAATGTAATTAGAGGTGATCTAATTATTGAGCAGGTGCAGATTGATTACATGCTTAGTCACACAACTTGTGTAAGAAAATGGTGGAATGAGGTATAGTGACTTGTATGTTAAAGTCTAAGCTACTGCGCTTGTCAGGTGGGCCCATTTGGTTAGATCCAGTCTTGGACATCCAGATAACTTTGGACTTGGGGTGGACTAGTTCTGGGCTGACCCAAGACCCTACATTAATAAACATTAGGGGCTATCTTTAGTAGTTACAAGACTCTAAAGTTGAAAAACTGGATAACTGGGTACAAACGAAGGTTAGTCACAATGTTTTTACAATGAGGGGGCTGAAGATAAGGGCGATACAATCATTATCAAAGATCAAGGCAGCTGGATTATAATTTAGAGATTTCAGGTATTTCCCTCTGTCTACTCCAATATACCAGAAAGTAAAAAGGAATATCTATATAATGATTTAGTAATCAAAATCATCCCTTAAATCCTGATTTCTTGGTTACAATTATTCCCTCTCATTTGATAATTATTTCTCAATCTTGAGGGATAGATGGGTGACAACTCTCTAACTGCTTCAAAGCCGAAAAGGGGCACTGTTATTAAGGGGCAAAGGGATGATATGGTGAAATTGGTTGTTATTCCTGGAGAGTCTGGTATATCTGGGTTCCAGAGCTTCTCTGGCATTGGAACAATCTAGGGATTTCAAGTCTTGGAAAAACAAACTTAAGTGAAATTTTATAGAGCACAAAATATTGTTCAGGATTTCCAGGAACACCATTGGCTGGGGTTTGCCGTATTGTGGCAGTTTGCTATATCTGGCTGAAATTTGCGTGAGAGTAACTCTTGACTCAATTTGAAATCTCTTAGCTATTGAGACTCTATTTCTTTTCCCCCTTTTGGTCAATTAATCCATGATGCCAGAGTCAGGCTCAACCTTGGAACTTATGTCTCATGATGCCATGGCCAGTTATGTCCTCTGATGCCAGGGTCAGTTACGTTTCATGATGCCAGGATCAAACATATACCCCTGGAAATTATGTCCCATATAGTGGGGAAGTTCAGAGTTTGGCTTAGAGGGAGACCACATTCGAGTAACAGCAGAGATTTTCTGGAGATGATTCTTAGGCATTAAGCATAAGTAGTTCAGTTTACTATTATAGAAATAAGTTTCATAAGGGCAAGTCTCAAAATTCAGGCCTGGGCTTATTAAATTGGGAGACCCTCTTGTTTAAGAAAATGTTAGGAATTCCCCAGGTGGGAAAGTTGAATAGTTCTATATTTTCCCAAACCCTCAAGGATCTTTGCAAACACTTTTTCATTTTCCACCCAAGATATTCTTAAATGTTTCATACTACAATATTAACATAAATGGAATATTATGGTTTTATTCCTTTTTCAACATTCTATATCAAATAAAGCTGAATTAGGTTGTTTAAATAAACAGAGCAGACAGACTTAGTGTGCTTCAGAAAACTTGAACTTTGGACAAAATAAACATTTTTATTTTTGTCACACAGAAGTTAAAGCTTAAAAGCATAGACAGACTTCTGGGCCAAGATGGTGGCTTAGCAATGTGCATGTTTTAGTTCATCCTCCAGAACAACTACTAAATAACCAGAAACAGTACAGAACAGCTCCTGGGGCCATGTCAGTGACTGGATACAAAATGCACCCCAATCTGGACCAGCTGGACTGGCTGCAGCCCCTCCCCGAACCATGAGTTCCCCAAAACACGGCGTCTGGCACCCCTCCCCCACAGGCTGCTTCCCAGAGGGGAAAGAAAAGAGACTTTACCAGCAGCAGGGGCTGAGCCCAACCAAATGCCAATTGTGGAATTAATTAACAAATTTTGACTACTAAAAATAGGCCCCCAGCTCAGGTGAACCTGGTCAAAGCGGAGGTTGCTCATTTATGCCCCAAGCCAAGGGGGCAGGGCTGACAGAAAAAGGAAAAAAAAAGGAAACAGAGGTCTTTGTGGCTGTGTTTCTACAAAGGCTTGACTGACTTTGAATGCAGCGGCAGGGCTTCTTAGGCTGCAACTGCCCCAGGTATAGGCAGAAACAAGCTCATTGGAGGGCTTGTCTGGAAACTGTGTCTTCCCTAGGGGAGGGGTGAAGCCCAATTCAGGTGGAATCCCTCCCTAAAGGAATTCAGACACCAGGGCTTGGTAATTTGAAGCCATTAAAACCAGCCTACAACCTCTCCTCTGTCTCCACCACGTCCCCAGCAGGGAGAGTCTGCCAAAGTTAAAGGTACCGCATCATCTTATGCTGGTGGGACCTGCAGGCAGACAAGCACCACATACTGGGCAGGATAAGAAAAACAGAGTCCAGAGACTTCACAGGAAAGTCTTTCAACCTGCTGGGTCTCACCCTCAGGGAAAACCGAAACAGGTGACTCTTTCCTCCTGATAGGACAGTTTGGTCTGGGAAAATCCAGCTGGGGTCTATAATACCTAAGTAGACCCTCCTAAGAGTGGGAGGAAAAAGGCACCATACAAGCAGGGCACAAAACAAGAAAACAAGAACTGAAAAATTATCCTCTGTTAAACAAAACCTAATCTAGAAGTCCAGAAAAAGCTGAACTGAAGGTCAAAGAACAGATAGACAACAAATTCATCCAGCAAGAAAACCCTAGGTAAAAGAACTGAAAGCAATCTCCAGAATAAACTAATTAATGTAATTAAATGCCTAGCCACCAGCAAAAAATAACAAATCACACTAGGAAAATTGAAGATATGGCCCAGTCAAAGGAACAAACCAACAATTCAAATGAGATAAAGGAGCTGAAACAATTAGTTCAGAATATATGAACAGACATGGAAAGCCTCATCAAAAACCAAATCAGTGAATTGAGGGAGGATATAAAGAAGGCAAGGAATGAACAAAAAGAAGAAATTGAAAGTCTGAAAAAACAAATCACAGAACTTATGGGGATGAAAGGCACGGTAGAGGAGATGAAGAAAACAATGGAAACCTACAATGGTAGATTTTGAGAGGCAGAAGGTAGGATTAGTGAACTGGAAGACATAACATCTGAAATCCAACAGAAAAAGAAAATATAGGGAAAAAATGGAAAAATATGAGCAGGAACTCAGGGAATTGAATAACAATATGAAGCATATGAATATACATGTTGTGGAGTTAACTCAAAATGGATCAAAGATCTAAACATTACATCTAAGACCATAAAACAGTTAGAGGAAAATGTAGGGAGATATCTTATGAATCTTACAACTGGAGGCGGTTTTATGGACCTTAAACCTAAAGCAAGAGAACTGAAGAAGTAAATAAATAAATGGGAGCTCCTCAAAATTAAACACTTTTGTGCATCAAAGAACTTCATCAAGAAAGTAGAAAGACAGCCTACACAATGGGAGACAATATTTGGAAATGACATATCAGATAAAGGTCTAGTATCCAGAATTTATAAAGAGATTGTTCAACTCAACAACAAAAAGACAGCCAACCCAATTACAAAATGGGAAAAAGACTTGAACAGACACCTCTCAGAAGAGGAAATACAAATGGCCAAAAGGCACATGAAGAGATGCTCAATGTCCCTGGCCATTAGAGAAATGCAAATCAAAACCACAATGAGATATCATCTCACACCCACCAGAATGGCCATTATCAACAAAACAAAAAATGACAAGTGCTGGAAAGGATGTGGAGAAAGAGGCACACTTATCCTCTGTTAGTGGGAATGTCAAATGGTGCAACCACTGTGGAAGGCAGTTTGGCGGTTCCTCAAAAAACTGAATATAGAATTGCCATACGACCCAGCAATACCATTGCTAGGTATCTACTCAAAGGACTTAAGGGCAAAGACACAAATGGACATTTTCACACCAATGTTTATAGCAGCGTTATTTACAATTGCAAAAAGATGGAAACAGCCAAAATGTCCATCAACAGACGAGTGGCTAAACAAACTGTGGTATATACATACAATGGAATATTATGCAGCTTTAAGACAGAATAAACTTATGAAGCATGTAATAACATGGATGGACCTAGAGAACATTATGCTGAGTGAGACTAGCCAAAAACTAAAGGACAAATACTGTATGGTCCCACTGATGTGAACCGACATTCGAGAATAAACTTGGAATATGTCATTGGTAACAGAGACCATCAGGAGTTAGAAACAGGGTAAGATAATGGGTAATTGGAGCTGAAGGGATACAGACTGTGCAACAGGACTAGATACAAAAACTCAAAAATGGACAGCACGATACTACCTAATTGTAATGTAATTATGTTAAAACACTGAATGAAGCTGCATCTGAGCTATAGTTTTTTTTTTGTTTTTTTATATATATTTTTTGTATTTTTTATATTTATTTTTTTCTCTATATTATCATTTTATTTCTTTTTCTGTTGTCTTGCTATTTCTTTTTCTAAATCAATGCAAATGTACTAAGAAATGATGGTCATACATCTATGTGATGATATTAAGAATTACTGATTGCATATGTAGAATGGAATGATTTCTAAATGTTGTGTTAGTTAATTTTTTTAATTAATAATAATAAAAATATATATATATATACATGTTGTGGGTGTCCCAGAAGGAGAAAAGAAGGGAAAAGGAGGAGAAAACTAATGGAGGAAATTATCACTGAAAATTTCTCAACTCTTATGAAGAACTTAAAATTACAGATCCAAGAAGTGCAGTGTACCCAAAAGAGAATAGATCCAAATAGACGTACTCCAAGACATTTACAAATCAGAATGTCAGAGGTCAAAGGGAAAAAGAGAAAAGAAATCCATCACATAACAAGGGAAGCCCAATAAGACCATGCATAGATTTCTCAGCAGAAACCATGGAGGCAAGATGACAGTGGGGTGATATATTTAAATTAAAAGAGAAAAATTGCCAACCAAGAATTCTATATCCAGCAAAATTGTACTTCAAAAATGAGGGGGAAATTAAAACATTTTCAGACAAAAAATCACTGAGAGAATTTGTGACCAAGAGACCAGCTCTGCAAGAAATACTAAAGGGAGCACTAGAGAAAGATACAAAAAGACAGAAGAGAGAGGTGTGGAGAAGAGTGTAGAAAGGAAGACTATGAGTAAAGGTAAAAAGAAGGAAAATTAGATATGACATATAAAATCCAGAAGGCAAAATGGTATAAGAAAGTACTACCCAGGCAGTAATAACACTAAATGTTAATGGATTAAACTCCTCAATCAAAGGACATAGACTGGCAGAATGGATTAAAAAACAGGACCCATCTATATGCTGTCTCTACTAAAGGACATGAGGGCAAGGACACAAATGGACATTTACACACCAATGTTTATAGCAGCATTATTTACAATTACCAAGAGATGGAAACAGCCAAAATGTCCATCAACAGACAAGTGGCTAAACAAACTGTGGCATACATACGATGAAATATTATACAGCTGTAAGACAGAATAAAGTTATGAAGTATGTAACAACATGGATGGACCTTAAGGACATTATGTTGAGTGAGATGAGCCAGAAACAAAAAAACAAATACTGTATGGTCTCACTGATATGAAATGACATTTGTGAATAAACTTGAAGAATTTCATTGGTAACAGAGACCACCAGGAGATAGAAAATAGGGTAAGATATGGATAATTGGAGCTGGAGGGATACAAATTGTGCAACAGGACTGAATATAGAAACTCAGAAATGGACAGCACAATACTACCTAACTGTAATACAATTATGTTAAAACACTGAATGAAGTTGCATGTGAGAATGATAGAGGGAGGAGGGCTTGGGGCACAAATGAAATCACAAAGAAAGATGGACGATAAAGATTGAGATGGTATAATCTAGGAATGCCTAAAGTGTATAATGATAGTGACTAAATGTACAAATTTTAAAAATATTTTTGCGTGAGGAAGAACAAAGGAATGTTATTACTGCAGGGTGCTGAAAATAGATGGTAATTAATATTTTAAAATTTCAACTTATGTGTGAGAGTAAAGCAAAAAATGTTTATTTGGTACAAAATTTATGTTTGACTAGGGCATTTCCTAATATAACTTATGTAGATAGTTGGTTGAACAACATAACTACATGGAACCTTGGGTAGGACATGAGATTTTATTGGTTTGTCCAGAGTGATGCCCCCATGAATCCCAGAGTGATTTGATCAGTGAGTGGAAATGTATTTGCAAAGTCCCCTTCAGGGAATGGTGAGAATGGGGGAAAATTCAACCTCCCCAAGTTGAATTCTTGATATTCTCACAAGCAGTGTGGACAACCAAAGCTATGGGCTGAGCCCCCAGTCTTGGGGTTTGTTCATATGAAACTTAACCCCACAAAGGATAGGTCAAGCCTACTTAAAATTAGGCCTAAGAGTCACCCACAAGAGAACCTCTTTTGTTGCTCAAATGTGGCCTCTCTCTCCAGCCAACACAACAAGCAAACTCACCACCCTCCCCCTGTCTATGTGGGACATGACTCCCAGGGGTGTGGACCTTCCTGGCAAGGTGGGACAGAAATCCCAGAATGAGCTGAGACTTGGCATCAAGGAATTGAGAAAAACTCTAGAATGGGCTGAGGCCCAGCATCAAGGGATTGAGAAAACCTTCTCACCCAAAAGGGGGAAGAGTGAAATGAGACCAAGTGTCAATGCTGAGAGATTCCAAACAGAGTCGAGAGGTTTTCCTGGAGGTTATTCCTAATGCATTAAGTAAATATCACCTTGTTATCTAAGATGTAATGGAGAGGCTGGAGGGAACTGCTTGAAAATGTAGAGCTGTGTTCCAGTAGCCATGTTTCTTGATGATGATTGTATAATGATATAGCTTTCACAATGTGACTGTGTGATTGTGAAAACCTTGTGTCTGATGCTCATTTTATCTACCTTGGCCACAGACGAGTAGAACATATGGAATAAAAATGAATAATAAGGGGAACAAATGTTAAAATAAATTTAGTTTGAAATGCTAGTGATCAATGAAAGGGGGGGTAAGGGGTATGGTATGTATAATTTTTTTTTCTGTTTTCATTTTATTTTTCTGTTGTCTTTTTATTTCTTTTTCTGAATTGATGCGAATCTTCTAAGAAATGATCATGATAATGTATATGCAACTATGTGATGATATTGTGAATTACTGATTATATATATAGAATGGAATGATCATATGTTAAGAATGTTTGTGTTTCTTTCCTTTAATATTTTTTTATAATTTAAAAATTAATTTAAAATATATATAAATATAAAAATTAAAAGCCACAAATAAAAGGAACATTAATTCCTCTTAATAAAAAGGGAAACAAAAGATGTAAAAAAATGTAGACAATATTGTTTTTTACCTTGCATTTTGATTTGCCTTAGTTTTAACCAGATCAATTTCATCACATCTTTAATTGGAGTTTGATCTGTCAGTTTTTTTTTTTTTTAAGTTGCTGTATGGACTTATGCTGACTCTCAGAGCTGGAGAACTAAACTTGGGTCTCAGGTGTCACACAGATACTTAAAGTTCCATGGAACTACTAGGTTATACAAAGAGCAGAGCATTTCAGAATTTTATAAGAAAAGTTAAAGCTTACAATCTGAGCTTTAATTTTCATAAGAATTTTTAAATGAAGCTACTTTCAGAAATAAAAACATTAAACACATTATTATATATTAACAAGCCATACCAGAGGTTTTGTTCTGTTTCACTTTACACATTTACCAGAGTTATGCTAATTAATAAATAAAAATATAATTCACATATTTTTCCTGCCTTTTAAAGATCTTTCCTTGTTATAGGTAGTACTCTGACCTGTAACCGACCACATATAGTTTTAGAGAAGTATTAGAGCAAAGCAGTGCAATTGATAATTTGACTGTTTCTATGATCTGTAGCTTTTAAGAATAAGTAAAACTATGACTAGCAACACCATATCATCGCTCAACATCATACAGATTAGTATCAAGATATAACATGGACAGTGAGAACATTGTCAAATTTTCTGGAATTTTATACAGTTTCTAAATATATGAATATTATTTTACTTATACTAGTTTAACCAGCAAAAGTTAGAAAATCTCTTTTCACCATTGTAGTACTTCCCAAACACCTCTTATGCAATAGGTTAGCTATTTTAGCACCTTATTTACACAAGATAAAAGAACAAATTATTTGTAACAGTTTTTCACTTAACAGTGAAAAAACTTGTCTTCTTAAATAAAAGATGAGTAGGCCAAGGACATTAACAAAGATATTATTCTGATGTAAGACCTTTGTTTTCTAGACAGAGTACTTGGATGATTAAGAAAAACTTTCTTTAAAACTTTACATTAAGAGCAGACTAACAATCCACATTATTTTAGCAGGAAGAAAACCCAACTTTAGTTTTGAATGAATACCCATCTTGAGCCAAAATCTTTCTTTTCTGAAATATATGATAAACAAACATTAAATTGTAGGCAGCACTAACTATGACAGACAGAATTCACTCTCATAAACTCTTTTTTATAATCCTCTACATTAATTCAGAGTTTATAGTCAACAATGACTATAACAAACAAAATTCACCTCCTCTAACTCTACTATTTTCTGTATCCATTCAGGGCTTGTAGTCAAACAAAAAACCCCATTTCTTTAAACTTTCTATCATCTTCCATATCCATTCCACCTATAATTTTTATTTATCAAGACTACACATAATCAGAAATAAATTTGATAATAAATTTACAGAGCTTTTGAACCTGCATACTTCCTTCCAATACAGTATTCATGAAGGGGAGAAGAGACAGAAATACTACAAAATAATGGAATAAAGAAGAAATTTATCCATGAGTTTGGAACAGAGCCATGTATTTATATACTTTATATTCAGAACACACAAATGATTACTCTACAATATGCCTAAAATTTCTCAGTCCAATTCAGTACTACCTTCAAAGGTCAGAAAAGACCCAAGTTTGAAATATAATCAGCTTTTCAATATTTAAGGGATTTATAGACAGAAGAAACTCAAATTTTTCACAATATTATTCCCAAGGTCTAAATAATACCAGGAATATGTTAGTTCACAAAGTTAAGTTATGGCTTTTAAGAAAACTAGTTCAGAGCTCTATTTATTTAAATGCTACTCTCTCATTTAGAGGTCTTACAAGTGTCATCTCTTCAATGAGGTCTTCTTAGGTCATTCTTTATATATCTCCTTTTAAAATTCTTCCAGTCCTTTTATTCCTTTATTATTATTGTCTTTCACTATTCACTTATACAGGTATATTGTAACTAGAATATAAACTCTTTGAAGCTAAGAATTAGGATCTCTCTATTTATCACAGCACTTACTAACAGAAATATTCTGATTGACATTAACAAAGCCACTACAAATTCAATTTTTTTTATATACTGAGGTAACAAATGGCCAAGTAACCAAAAGCCAGCTTCTTTGAAATCCAGATAATCAAGGTTATAAAAAAATCTACTTATGTTTCTGAATAAACTTAATTGATTTCTTTAATAGAATATGTTTGGAGCATTAGCACATTTTACATATTAATTTACTTTATGTAAGTGTTATTTTTACCAGACACATTGCTCAATTTATGTAACTTAGCCTATCTAGTTAGGCTATTTTAAGAGGAATTTTGAGAATGTTTTTATAATTCTAGTTTATTTTATCAGTAAACTTATAGAGATTAGGGAGAACAAACTCAAGCAAAATAAAATGGCATTTTCTCAAATCAAAATTTATCTTAATGACAAATTCTTTTTATTGGAGGTTGAAACAATCTCCTTGTCTTCATATCTTAACATTACAAACATTTTTAAAAGTATATTAACTATCAAGTTCTGGAAAACATACTGCAATTATTTAATTTGTTCCAAGCCTAAATCCAGGAAAACCTTTCCTTATCTCTCAAAGATCTTTCATTTTACTTACTAAAATTTAGTAATTAGATTTTATTCAGTTATGACTATCCCAAGGCTGTTTATATTTTAATAATGATCTGATTACTATAGTTACCATGGCAAGATATTATTGAAAAAAATCAATCAAACATAGCCTATTGTGTAGCTTTTTTTTTATGTTTACCATTTCTAATCTACAGGTCCAGTAAAAAAAGAATTCCAAACCACACTTCATCATATCTTTCTATGCCTAGTCCTCCCCCATAACTGCTTTAGATGGTTGGGCCTTAGATCAGGGATAGGTTTGACAGAAAGAAATGAGGCTTGTGGAGCTCTGATTTGAAAGTTTTAGGTGAGGGCCCATGGAATTTTGAGAGTCCCTATGCCGTTCTTTATTTCCAATTATTAGATTTATATTACTAAAAGCAGTGACCAGGACCATTGGAAAAGGTCTTTGCTTTTTCCAGAGGCAGTCCTTTGGCAGTTTTCTGCTGCCTTAAGGAAATTCCAGAGGTGGTTTCTTTTTAGTGTCCAGGTTTGTTTACAGTAATTACAAAACTAAAGTTTTGAATCTTGCTGTTCAGATAATTTTTTCTCTTTTTACTCTTTTACTTCAGAAGTACCAATTTATATATTTATATAAGATGCCTAATTATTTCTAAGCCATTCAAATAGAGTTCTTTAAGAATTTTCTTATTAATTTGCTATTACCATCCAGAGGTAAGAGAATATACATTGAACAGGCAGACAGATACAAACAGAAAGTTAGTTACACAACTAACAAGGAACAGAAACACAGAAATACTTTTGAACAGGACAAACAAAAGATTGAATATATTATCTCATCCCATTTCTACCTTTTTGCAGGACAATTTTAACTGTAATATCTTTAATTGTAACTGTAATGGTAGCATTTCAATCACTTTAACTGATAATGGTTTTATTTTCATTTTAAACCATTTTGAGGCCAGATTATGTTACAGAAATAAAATCTTTTTTAATAGACTCAACCAAAATCTTTTCAATTTTCAATACAGCCTAAATGTTCCCCTTTTTAAGAATTTCCATAATCAGTAATCAATTAGGAACATTTGACCAATACAAATGCAGGAACATACATTTGCATGTTTTATCAAGAAATTTAAACACTTAACACTTGTTATATTTAAGTAACACAACAATTAATAACTAGACCAAACACACCAACTAACAGACAGACTAAACACTTAACACACTGATTAACAATTAAAAAAACATTAACTCTTACTATACCCAAGTGTTTTAATTTGTTAAAGCTGCCAGAATGCAACACACCAGAGATGGATCAGCTTTTAATAAGGGAATTTATTTAGTTACAAATGTATAGTTCCTCAGTGGAAAGGCAGCTGGCTTTCCTCAGTTTTTCTCTGTCACATGGGAAGGCACAAGGTGGACATCTGCTGGGCTTCCCTCCCGGCTTCTGGGTTCAAACGACTTTCCCGGGGTGATACCTTTCTGCATCTCCAAATGTCGGGGTCTGAGCTCTGAGTGCTGAGACGAGGTATGCTAAGCTGCTGAGTTCTCTCTCTCTTTTAAGCTGCCAGCTAATTAAATTAAACATCACTTATTGCAGAAGACACTCCCTTAGCCAACTGCAGCTATAGAAGAACTTCACATGCTAATTATTTAAGTCCACAGCAACAGAACGGGGCATCATCACCTAGCCAGGTTGACACCTGAACCTAACTATCACACCAGGTAACATACTGGCTAACACTTAAAAGGCCTACTTAAATTCATTAAGTGCCAATTAATTGTTGGATTAGTTCAGGGCTTCAAACCCCATATATTATAGTACAGTACTCAAAAACAGAAGGTGTAGCGGTCAGAGCAAAGGGGATAGTTCTGGAAGTGTGACCCAGGCCTAGGTCAAGGGTACTTGAACTGCCTATTTACTCCCAGATCCACTTTTACCCTGATGACCCACTCACCCAATCAGATGTCCAGACATGGAACTGGAAACAGCTTCTCTCTCTGAAGCTTTTTAAAAATTATTTATTTATTTATTTTTATTTATTAATTAATTAAAAAAATTAACAACAAACAAAACCATTCTTAACATATGATCATTCAGTTCTACATATATAATCAGTAATTCAAATATCATCATGATCATTTCTTAGAACATATGCACCAGTTCAGAAAAAGAAAAAAACAACAGAAAAAGAAATAAAACAAAAACAGAAAAAAAAAAGATTATACATTCCATACCCCTTACCCCTCCCTCTCACTGATCACTAGCATTTCAAGCTAAATTTATTTTAACATTTGTTCCCCCATTATTTATTTTTATTCCATATGTTCTACTCTTCTGTTGACAAGGTAGATAAAAGGAGCATCAGACACAAGGTTTTCATAATCACACAGTCACATTGTGAAAGCTATATCATTATACAATCATCATCAAGAAACATGGCTACTGGAACACAGCTCTACATTCTCAGGCAGTTCCCTCCAGCCTCTCCATTACATCTTAGATACCAAGGTGATATCTACTTAATGCGTAAGAGTAACCTCCAGGATAACCTCTCGACTCTGTTTGGAATCTCTCAGTCATTGACACTTGGTCTCATTTCACTCTTCCCCCTTTTGGTCGAGAAGGTTTTCTCAATCCCTTGATGCTGAGTCTCATCTCTCTGAAGCTTTTTTAAATGTCCAAAGTCTCTGACAGAACAGAGAAACCCTGGTTGCCGAGCCTCTAGACTAAATTCAGTCCAGCGGTAACGAAAGGCTCAGTCACCTGGCTTACCTGCTCTGCTAGGGCTCTAGAGATTCAGGCATTCGTCCCATTTGGGTAGCCAAATTGTTACTGGATGTGCAGGTTTGAAAGGATTATGTGCCCTAGAAAAGCCATGTGTTAATCCTCATCCATTTTGTGGAGGCAGCCATTTCCTTTAATCCCTATCCAGCACAGTAGGTTAGAAACTTGATTAGATTATCTCTATGGAGATGTGACTTGTCCAATTGTGGGTATTAAACTTTGATTAGAGGGAGATGAGACCATTCCAGGAAGGTCTTGATTAGTTTAATGGAATTCTTTAAAAGGAAACATTTTGGAGAGAGCAAGAAGAGAACCATAAGAACCAGGAGAGCCCACGCAGCCAAGTGACCTTTAGAGATGAAGAAGGAAAACACCCCTGGGGGAGCTTCATGAAACAAGAAGCCTGGAGAGAATGCCAGCAGCTGTTGCCATGTTTGCTTGTGCCTTTCCAGTTGAGAGAGAAACACTTCTTGAACCAAGGTATCCTTCCCTGGATGCCTTAGATTGGACATTTTTATAGCCTTGCTTTAATTTGGACATTTTCATGGTTTTAGAATTGCAAACTTGCAACTTAATAAATTCCCCTTTTTAAAAGCCATTCTGTTTCTGGTATATCACATTCCGGCAGCTAGTAAACTAGAACACCGGACAAGGGTGGTGGACTCTCTTGCCTGACATGCTCAATAACCAATTCCTGAGACACTGGGGTTTCAAAAAGAGAAAGAGTTTATTACTAGGTGCATAGTAGGAGATCAGATGGCCTAGCAGCCCCAAATCTGTCTCCCTGAACAGCAGTAATTCTGATGGTTTTATTAGAGAAAAGATGGGCAGGGTTTGGGATAATGAGCACAGTGGCCCCAGATGATGTGATTAGAGGTGATCTAATTATTGAGCAGGTGCAAATTGATTACATGCTTAGTCACCGAATGTGTGTAAGAAAATGGTGATATGAGATCTAGGTGGCTTGTAGGTGAAAGTCTAAGCTACTGTGCATGTCATATAGTTCCATTTTGGTTAGATCCAGTCTTGGTCATCAAGATTGTTTTGGATTTGGAATGGGTTAATTCTGGCCTGACCCAAGACCCTTCGTTACAAACATTAGGGGCTGCCTTTAGTGATTACAAGACTCTAAAGTTGAAAAACTGGATGACAGGGTACAGATGAGGGTTAGTCACAATGTTTTTACAATGAGGAGGCAGAAGATAAGGGTGATCAATCATTATCAGAGATCAAGACAGCTGGATTATAATTTAGAGATTTCAGGAATTTCCCTCTGTCTACTCCAATATACCAGAAAGCAAAAAGGAACATCTATACAATGATTCAGTAATGAAAACATCCCTTAAATCCTCAGTTAGAAAAGGAGAATGGCTGCCGGGCAAGCAAAAATAACAGAAATCTACTGCACTGGTGGTTGTTACAACAGAGAATGTGGGGCTAGATAAATCTTGACCAACCTACACCTCAGCTTTCGCATTTTATGCCTAATGTTTCACATTTCAGTTTTCCATTTTATTATATGGAAAGATAACGCTTGTTGAACTTGAAAAGGATAAATAAATGTCATGCCTTTTTTTCCTGCCCAAATTTGGAAGCAATTGACAAACGTGGAGATTTACATAGTAAATTTACATAGTAGCACGGAGAATTATTACTAAGAGAAGTTTGATATTGAATAACATCCAGGGACTGTCACCGTGTCATGGTTTGGCAATGCTGAGTGACAGATGGGTCCCTGCCTCCCTCCCCGCTCCTCATGCCTTGTGAATTGACTTCTGTAAAATATACGGCATACACACAGGAAAGTACAGCATATCCTGTGCCCTTTGTAGGTGGGTAAATCTCAAAAAGAAGTGGGGAGCTGGTCAGAGGAATCCTCAATTTTCTTTTTCTAAACTCCCCATGAAATAAGATCTTCCTCATTTCCCGGGGTGGGGGGGGAGAGTATGTGATGGGTGAGACACAAAGACAGTGAGGAGATTCCTGCTGAGCTCCCTCCACATTCCCTGGCTTTTTGCTTCTTAATCAACAGGGCTTAACTATTAAGATCTTGGCTTTAACTACCCTTAGGGCACGAGATCAGGCATCTTTCAGAACCTGCTCCCTCTGTCATGAGGTGCTCCATCAATATCAACTTTTGTTATTTCTCCAGGGTAGTTGTGTGTTTTAAACTTGAAATAGCTGCCAACATTTAAAGATTGGACGATATCATATCACATAAAACCCCACATTTCCTAGTACTGAGGGAAAACAAGAGTCAGAATAAGCTTTTTTTTTTTTTTTTTTTTTTTTTTTTTGGCATGGGCAGGCTCTGGGAATTGAACCTGGGTCTCCGGCATGGCAGGCGAGAATTCTGCCTGCTGAGCCACCATTGCCCTCCCCTGAGAATAAGATTTAAGAAAAAAATTTGAGAACAAAAAATTGTAAACAGAGAAAATTATACCCATTAACAGCTAAATCTCAATGAAGCAAGTCTGAGCCTAACATGGCTGTGAGGGCAGAAAAGGAAATCCAGCAATTCTGAGGCTGTTCTCCTAACTGGGGTATATGTATGGGAGCTGGAGGGGTGGCCAGGTGGGAAATGGTGACTATCTGAGAGGGAATGCACTGAGATTAACCCACGGATGACATTAAATGACATCAGAGACTGTCACCCAGGCTAGATCAAGAGATAGGACCCTGTTAGGTAGGGGCTTGAGATGAGCTCTAGACCAAACAAAGTTTGAAGCTTTTCTCTCTATGTCCCCAAGCTTATGCATAAGTATACATAGTTGTATAAATATTTTGTGTCTGTAAATTAGAATGTTATAGAGGGACACGACATCTAGACCTAAGGGCATAGAAGCAGGCTGAAGGGAGAGAGAGCTGGAAGAGACTTAGGTAGAGGCTGCGAAAGAAAGTTTTGTCTGAGCCAGGTGAACTGTCTGTCCCTGATGCCCTAGCACAGAGCGAATGAGATGCTCCTCCTTCCAGATCCTCTAGGACAAGAGAGGGCTTCACATAACGTGTCATGTGAGATTCTGGGTACCCTGTGTAAGAAAAGATTTTGTCTTCCTATAAGGCTGGTCTAGGTCACCCTCTCCCCCTCCCCACCACCCCCTTGCTGATAAGGAAACTGAAGCTCTCAGATGGGTGAAGTGAAAGTAATTTACCCAAGATTATGCAGGTAGGTCTGCCTCTGCCTCTTTTAATGAGATATTTTGCTACATTACTGTACCATTTAAAGTTGCATATCACTGTCCTATAGGTATTCTCCTCTCTCTCTTTTTTTAATTATCTTAATCTAACCCACTGGATGGGGTGAAAATGCATTCTTATTAATTTAGGAAGGTGATCTTAATGACTCATCAGAGTTGTGGCAGTTTTTGCAATAATGGTGTTCTTAGTCCCCAAATAGCCAAGAATAGACGAGTGGCACATGCCTGAGAGATGGCTGAAGAAGCAAAGCTTAAGTATGGGATTATGGAACAGAATGAGTATATATGACTCTACCGCTGCAGACTCATTTCCATTTTACTTAACGAACAACAGCACACCAGACTGAACATGCCTCAGCTTCCTCCCCAGGAACCATGGAGATGTCTTTGCAGAGCTCTGTTTCAACAGCCACAGTCTTCTTTGCTCTGGGGCGCCTGGTACATGGATGCCACTTACTTAAGAAGCCTGTTGGGTGATCTTAACAGTTTCAAATCTCTGTGATGAACAGTGTTGGACACATTCCAGTGAAATTAATGGTAGCTAACACACATTGAGTGCTTGCTATCCCAGGCACTAAATGCTTTCTATATATTTAGTCATTAAAAATTTTAACCTTCAAAACAGCCCAGTGAGGTCAGTACTATTATCTGCATTGGGCAAGTAAAAAAAACTAAAATAAAGAGCAGTTAAGTGGCTTATCTGAAAGCAGCAGCCAATACGTGGCAGAGCTGGGATTTGAACCCCGAGAGTCGGGGTTCAGTCTGTGCTTTAAAATCCTTATGCCATTCTGCCTCCCTGGTACTGTATAGCTTGACATAATGGAGAATTCTGCGTCAGAATTGTGTTGTTTTCTAGCCTCCTGAAGGACAGTTTAGACTTTCTTTATGCTCTTGTTGTTTTTCCCATCGGGCATTGGATATCGTCCTTTCTGGGCATCACAAGTCAGGGTCTGCTCTAAGATTTGTGTGGCTACTGAAACATTCTGTCTGACTGCAGTTTTTCTTATGCTGACTAGCAAATAATTTATAACTTCTTCAGGCCATGTGATTCTGGAAAAGAATTATTATTCCATCTTTGAGGCCTGCTGAGCTGGCCTAACTTGCCTGACTCTAATTGACCTGGGCAGGAAGGCAGAGGTTCTTTCCCATGGTGATGAGGGAGAGGAGCCAAGGTTTCCACATGGGCAGCTGGGGGCAGCCGGGAACATGGGAGCTTTATTCTACCAGGTCATCTAAGAAGGTAGCATCAAGGTAGGTATGGTGAGTTGAAGCAGGGAAGGATTGGGCGCATAGAACCAGGGAAGACAGGAGCAACAGGAGGCAAGCCAAAGAAGCCTCTCGAGGGCATTCTAGGCAGTTCAGAGCAAATTTGTGCAAGATGAGGGACAGGGAGCTGTTTCCAGAAGCATAGACAACTTTAGATAAACTTCATAAAGTTTAGGAAGAACTTAAGTCGATTCACCTCGTTTCTAATTTACAAATCCTATAAATGCATGTGTAATCAGTATAAACTATTCTGTGCACTCTGTTCACTTAGCATAAATAAAACATTTTCAGGTATTAATATAGTCCCTATTTTTGTAATAGTTGTATGTATTCATTCATATTGCTGTTTAGCCATTTCCTTTTCTTGAGTTGGCTCCAGGAGCTTTCACTTCTAGGCTATGCTCTAACACAGCATTGTCCCAGGCACACTCACATCCCTGGCCTGCTCATTGCAGTCAGCAGAACCTGGGACCCACCTTGTCCAACTGTCCATCTATAGCAATAACTGAAGGGGTCCTGGAACTCAGGACTGCACAAAACCTTCAAAGAATTGAGAAGTGCCAAACTCAGACTATGAAAGGAGAAAAGTGTATTATTTACCAGTTATCCTACACATGATCATATATTCATTTCATGGTTACAAATAACATATAGGGTTTGTCCATGCTAACTTTAAAACCCTCTGGCCATGGCTAAGCTTTTTGTCCCTGATATCCAGCCTGATTCTTCCCTTGCTTTTATCATCCTGAGTCTGTGGTTTTCTTTCTCCTATCCTGGGACAGTTGGCCCTAGTCACTTCCCTGCTTAAAACCGTCCATTGAGTCCTACTGCTCTTACTGGTTTACAGCATAGTAGGGAAGTGCAGAAACGATCCTGAAACTGCTGTAACAAATCACCGCAAACTGCTCTTAGAATGAAACCCAAGTTCCCACCTGTGGTAGGCAGAATAACGGCCCCTGAACATATTCATGTTCTAATCCATGAAACCTGTGAATATGGTTATCTTGCATGGCAAAAGAGACTTGGCAGATGTGATTACATTAAGGATATTTAAACGGAAAGATTATTCTGGATTGTCTGGGTGGGCCTGATGTAATCAATATCTTTAAAAGAGGGAGGCAAGAGGGTCAAAGTCATAGGTAGGAAAAAGAGGGAGTAGAGGGCAGGGAGAGAAATAAAATTGAAAATGCTATGCTGCTGGCGTTGAGGATAGAAGAAGTGGTCATGAGCCAAGGAATGCAGACATCCAATAGTAGCTAGAAAAGGCAAGGAAACTAGTTTTCCCCAAGACCCTTTGGAGAAAACCAGTCCTGCGACCCATTCTAGATTTCTGACTCCCAGAACTGTAAAATAATGAAATTTTGTTGTTTTATGACATGAATTTGTTACAGCAGCAATAAGAAACTAATGTACTAACCAAACCTGCAAGGAAGGTCTTCCTTGGACCCTGCCTCTAGGGCATAACTCATTATTCTCTGGTCACTCTGGTTTTCTCTGTTCTGTAAATAGGCCATGCTTCCACCCACCCCAGGACCTTTGCTTTAGCTGTTACCTATGCTTGAAATTTTTTGCCTCCAGATTGTGTACTGCTGGTTCCTTTACAGTATCCAGGTCTCACTTCAAGTGTTACTTCCTCAGAGAGACTTCTTTGACCATCAGATTTCCTCCCTCCACCCAGTCCTTCTTTTTCATATCCCTGTTTTATTGTTTTCATGGTGCTTATCTGAAATTATCTTGCTTACTTATCTATCATCTATCTTATTACTAAAATATAAACTCCACAGGATTAGGGACTTGGGTCTGACTTGTTTACTGCTTTTCCTCAACATTAAATATCTTATATATAGTAGGGCCTTAAGAAAATAATATGTTGAATGAATTTTTCCCTTTATTTTAAGTTCTCTAATACCAAGTGCAGAAGATTCTTAGTTCTAGATCTGGAATTACTGTGCATAGACACTGCAGGTTCAAAGCCTTTATCCATCATTTTTCCATGGAGGTGTACGTCCTCCAACTCCCTCTTCAAATTGCTATCTGCAGCTACATATTAGCCTGGGAGTGGTTCACAGTTTTTCAGGGAGAAGCATGGCCATTCTGTTATATTTCCTGAGCATACTGAGCTCCCTATTTCTAGCTGGGTTGGAGGGACAGAGGGGTTTGGGGGCCTGACTCCTTCTGGTGGGAAGAGTAACTTCCAGATTTCGCCTTATGTGAAAAAGTACTCCCTTTGTATAGAAGGTTTTGAACTTTCTGAAATCTTCTTAGTTAACCCACTCACTTTGATTCTTCACATCTGTTGGGGATTGATCATGTCCCCCCAAAAAGGCTTGTTCACATCCCAACCCCTGGTCCTGTGGGTGTGAACCTATCAGTAAATAGTACCTTTGAGGATGTTATTAGTTAAGGCGTGCCCAAACTGAATGAGGGTGTACCTTAATCTGGGTTATTGGAGTCTAAAGGACTTATAAAGTAAGCAGAAGGAGGTTGAGTCAAAGAGAGAAAAAGGCATGGGAAGAAGCCAGAAGTTAATGGAAACTATAGGAGAAAGGAGAAGACATCACCATGTGCAAGCCAAGGACCAAGGATCTCTGGCAGGCAGCCCCAGAGCACCACAGTCTTTGGGGAGAAAGCATTGCCTGTGGACACCTCGATTTTGGATGTTCCTTAACCTTAAAATGGTTAACCGATAAATTCCTGTTGTTTAAGTCAGCCCATTGTATGGTATTTGTTTCAGCAGCTTGGAAAATAAGACAATGTCTATTACTACACACATTACCCTTGCAAGTAAATTTCAAGATGAGAGAATCTGCCAGTATGTGTGTAGTCTACTGAGTTGGAAGTTTTCCAGGTTATCATAAGTGAAGTATAACCCAGCCTTTAATTCTCTTTACATCTAGGGGCAGAACTTTATAGAAAAATCAAGTAGACCTATACCTATTCTGCCCTGTCCTTTAGAGATGAGTCATAAGGGGCACCTTATTACAACCAGAGCAGCTGGACCAAGCTGAGGGACATTTCTGGGTAAACATTGAGGCCTCTAAGATGTATTCTTCAATACCATAGACTTACAGTCCTCTGAAAATCATCAAATGCAATATAAACGTGCATCAGCCACAATGTTTAAGTGGTCTGTGTGTGCAAGGGCCTCTGCTTCTGTATACAATTGTGGTAGGTTGAACAATGCCCACCCCACCCCCCCAAACATATGTCCAAGTCTTGACCCTCAGAAACTGTGAATGCAAACTTATTTGGAAGAAGGGTCTTTGCAGATGTAATTAAGATCTTAAGAATAGATCATTTAGTGTGGGCTCTAAATCCAATGACAGGGATCCTTATTAAAGAAAGGCAGAGGGAGATTTGAGACACAGAGACACATGGAGGGGAAGGCCATGTGAAGACAGAGGCAGGGATTAGAGTTGCACAAGCCAAGGAATGCCTGGAACCACCAGAAGCTGAGAGGCAAGGATGGAAGGAGCATGGTTCTGCCAACACCTTGCTTTCAGACTCTGGCTTCAGAACCACGAAAGAATAAATTTCTACTGTTTTTTAAGACACCCAGTTTGCGGTGATTTGTTACGGCAGTTTCAGGATCGTTTCTGCACTTCCCTACTATGCTGTAAACCAGTAAGATACCATTTGCACTACCATGTTGCAGACAGAAGAAAACACCTTGCCATCCTCTCCCACCCATCCCTCTGTGCTTTTGCTCGTGATTCCTGGCTCACCAACTCTTGCTTTATGCCTGCAGTATCCATTTATCTGACTTTGCTTTCAGTACACATAGTACAAACCTCATCGATATAAAAAGTGTTTAGCTAATCAGAATGGATGCTGGCTGCAGTGAGGGAGCAAAGTCCAAGAGGCCCCTGCTGAGCCAGGCATTGCTCCTTTAGATGCTGGATGGTGGCAACCAGACATTAGGAAGACTTCCAATGTTAATTCTTACTGTTTGAGGAAACGTGCTGTGTGGACTTTCTCTTCAAAACCTCCACACTACCCTCTGTGGGAGGAAAAGTGAGGTTCAAAGAGGATTCATAATGTGCCTGAGGTCACACAGAGCAAGTAAATGGCCGAGTGAGGACTGAAACCAGGCAGCCAGACTCTCTAATCTGTGCTCTGTTGTGGGGGTGTGAGGAAATGCCTGGAGAGAATCATTTCTCTACAGAATAGGGAACTCTTAGAAAGAAATGCCCTGGGACCCCTCAGAAAAGTGAAGTATTTAATTCAGAAAAAGGGCACCAAAAGGGATACTAATGGACCCAGTCCTTCAACCCTAACTGGAACTGCAGGCTTAACGGCTGGGAGAGAGACCCGCATGGAGAAGCCCATCTCTCCTGAGGGAGAGCAGGCAGGAACATGGGGCCTCCCTACCCGCATCCCTCCTCAGGGAGAGGAGAGCCCTGTGTTCATGAATATCAGTCGGACACAGAGTATGTGGAGGATGTGGAGACAGAGGAACGTCCATTGAATCGAGAATTATAGGCCAGCACCCAGAAGGCGAAAACGTGGTAAGATTTCTTGAGAACTGAGGCTTCCCCACTTTTGCCGTTCCTTCCCTGCCTGTTTCCCTGAGGCCATTTGCACTGAGGTCACAAAATCAAAAGGAAACATAGAAAGGGAGGAGCAAAGAATCACGAACACTAGCAAAACAGCACCTCCAGTCTTGGAGGGGAGAAGTGAAGTCAGAGATGAAATGGGTGGTGGTGGCTTTAAAGGGAGAAGTGCCCTAATAAGCAATCTGTGGTGTAGAAAAGCAGAGAAAGGAGAACCAGGGAGGCCTGGGCTCAGCCTCAATAGAGGTTGGGCTCAGGGCCTTAATCTCTGAGCAGCTCAGAGCTTCCTTAGCAAACGGATAGAGGAGAAAGGGAGGGACCACATTAAAGCAAGAATAGCTGGTGCTGTGGAGTTTACCAGAAGGTGACCCCTTGCCTTTCCCCCATGTGCTGATGGCTATGTTTGAAGATCAGTGGCATTTTCTGGTGCTAAATATGTAGGTGTACTTGACGGGAACTTTTAAATAAATACAGATCAAATGATTCATTATTCCATTATATTAGTTAGTTGTTGGCAGATGTGTCACACCATATACAAAAGCTGGGCTATTTCAGTTACCGTACTTATGAGTCATCTTGTCAACTTTCTGTGTATATTTTCTATCACTGTTCTATAATCTCATTCTTTCATTCAGTGTGTAAAGGTGATAATTATGTTCGTCTCCTACATATTTTGTTAAATATGGGACCAAAGTAGCAAAAAAAGACAGATATGGCTTTCTTTAACATTTCATGGAGATTTGTAAAGCTGACCATACTTGTACTTCAACTGAGATCTGCAAATACAAATAAGCTAATGTAAATGCTCTTCTAAGATCTGTAATAAGCAAAAGTGTATATAAAGATTGCCTTGCATTATAAGGGCATATAAAATTGTATGCCCATCTTGCTAAATTGCCAAATCTTAAAAAATTCTTCTTGTGTTTAAGGGATCTGCTTTATCCATCATTGATACTGAAATCTATTATCTCAATATCTGTTAATACCAAGAGAGCTGAAGGGTCTTATTTAGGAAAGGAGAGAGGGGGAAGAAAAACATAAAACTATAGTGATCCAAGAAAATATGTGTTTGTATGACTGAGGTGCCAACAAATCACAGTTTCATTCACTGTAGTATTTCTGGAAGGTCTCACTTGGCAAGTTTTAAAAGTTGACATTTCATTGCTTCTTGGAGGTTCCTCTAGCTGTTCCAATGTGGTGAGAAGATAAGATTATAATGAGAAGGGAAGGAAAAGTCTTGCTCTTCTGATTGAAAAATGTTTCTCCATTTCCCCTCTTTTTGTTATCTTTGATACTCTCTCCAGTTTCCTCAGACTGTATTTACTCAGAGACCAGTGGTTAGAGCTGTGTTGCAAATCCTCACACATTTCCCCATTCAGGTGGGGAAGTTAGAAGCACAACTTCGACTCAACAGGGGTTTTTCTATCCACATACTCCATATAAAGGAGCTGTCAGAGCTCATATGAGGGTCTTTAGCCATGTCAAGATTTCTCCTCAGCTCTGCCAACCTGATTGCTCAACAGATAGTTTTGAGAAGCACTTGGACCTCAGAGTCTGAGAACTGCCCACAGCCACTTGTCGGCAGATTCCCTAAAGTCACAGATGTCTACATGTTAACACTTAAGGAATGCACTCTTAAGCAGCTGGAAATATGGAATGATCTCAATTTTAAAAATGTTTACTAGATGCTGCAGATGGTGATTTTGTTCTTCAGCCATGATTATAACCCTATTTGGGGAGCAGACCATATTTTTTATGGTGACTATACTCATTACATTTTGGTCTTAGATTAGCCTTATTACATTAGCCATCTGTTGCCTGTCTGTCTGTTTATTTATCAATCCATTTTCTGAACACTAGAGTGTAGGTTGTATGCATCATGCTCCTTGAACACTTAATACTGCAATGTACATTTCCAATGAATATAGATATTCACTTATATAACCACCTTAAATACAGTTATCAAGTTCAAGAAATTTAACATTAATATAAAGCATACAGTCTATATTCCAATTTTTTTATATGTCCCAAGAATGTCTTTTTTCTTCCCTTGCTAGACCCCATGCAGGATCATAGATTGCATTTAATTGTCATGGTCTCTTTTAATTTATTTTATTATTTATTTATTTATTTATTGATATTTTTATTGAGATATCTTCATGCAATACAATCCATCCCAAACTTACTATCAATGGCTTACAATATCACATAGTTGTGTGTTCATTATGATCTGTCATTGTCTCTTTAGTTGCTCTTTTTTTTTAAGTTGTGGAAACATACATACTACATAAACTTTCCCTTTGCAACCACTCCCAACCATACTATTCAATGAGATTAATCACAGTCACAATATTGCACTACCCTCACCACCTTCATTACTAAAACTTTCCCATCTTCCCAAACAGAAACCTACACCTATTACAAATGGACTCTCCACTCCTTCTTGCCCCCAGCCCTCACAATCAGTACTTAAATTTCTGTGTGAACTTGTATGGCTCTGATATTTTCTTTGTGGTTACCATGGGGCTTAAATTTAACATCCTAAATCTGCAACATCATTTGTTTTGATACCAACTTAACTTCAATAGTTTATACAAAGTATGTTCCTGCACCCTTCTGTCCCCCCACCTTTATTATTTCTTATCACAAATTACAATTATGCATTACCCTTTTAGATTTTTGTTCTAGTTTGCTAGCTGCCAGAATGCAACACACCAGAGACGGATTGGCTTTTAATAAAAGGGGATTTATTTTGTTAGTTCTTCAGAGGAAAGGCAGCTAACTTTCATATGAGGTTCTTTCTTACGTGGAAGGCATAGGATGGTCTCTGCTGGTCTTCTCTCCAGGCCCCTGGGTTCCAACATCTTTACCCGGGGTGACTTCTTTCTGCATCTCCAAAGGCCTGGGCTGAGCTGCAAGTGCTGAGATGAGGAATGCCGAGCTGCTTAGGCTGTGCTACCTTGCGGTCTCTCATTTAAGCACCAGCCAATTAAGTCAAACGTCACTCATTGCAGCAGACACGCCTCCTAGCCGACTGCAGATGTAATTAGCAACAGATGAGGTTCACGTACCATTAGCTTATGTCCGCAGCAACAAAACTAGGTATGCTCACCTGACCAAGTTGACAACTGAATCTAACTGACACAATTTTGTAGGAAGTAAAAAGTGGAATTACAAATTACAGTACAATACAATAGTAGTGGCATTTACGTTTACCCATGTTATAAACCTCACTGGAGATTTTTCTTTATGTGGCTTTGTTCTTTTGTTTATTGTCTTTTCCTTTCAACCTGCAGAACTCTCTTTCATCTTCTGTATGTCCTGTCTAGTGGTAATGATCTCCCTCAGCTTTTGTTTATCTGGATATGTCTTAATCTCTCCCTCATTTTGGAAAGACAGTATTGCTGGACATTGAATTCTTGGTTGGCATTTTTTTCCAGCACTTTAAATATGATATCCCACTGCCTTCTTGCCTCCATGGTTTCTGATAAATAATCAGTACTTAATCTCACTGAGATTCTCTCATTCATGACTAGTTGCTTCTCTCTTGCAGCTTTCATAATTCTCTTTTTATCTTTGGCAACGGACAGTTTGATTATAACATGCTGTAGTGCAGGTCTACTTGGGTTTATCCTGTTTGAAGTTCATTGAGTATCGTGGATGTTGTTTTACTTTGCAAAATCTGCCAGAATGCAATATATTAGACACAGAATAGCTTTTACAAAGAGGAATTTATTAAGTTGTAAGTTTACAGTTATAAAGCTATAAAAACATCCAAATTAATGCATCCAGGGAAAGATGTGTTGATTCAAGAAAAGCTGATGAGTCCAGAACACCTCTGTCAGCTGCAGAGGCACATGGCAACTTTTGCTGGCTTTCTCTTCTCATTTCGTAAGGCTTCTCTGGGAGCATTTTCCTTCTGCATCTCCAAAGTTCCCTGACTGTATGGGCTCTGTTGGCTTTCTTCAAAATGGTTCCCTCTTAAAGGGCTCCAGTAAGCAACCCCACCTTGAATGGGTGGAGACACATCTCCATAGAAACCATCTGTTCAAAAGTTATCACCCACAATTGGGTGGTTCGCATCTCCATGAAAACAATAAAAAAAATCTCACCCAGCAATATTGAGTGAGGATTAAAGAACATGGATTTTCTGGGGTACACAGTTCCAAACTGGCACAGATGTATATATTTATGTCTCTCATCAAATTTGGTAAGTTTTCAGCTATTATTTCTTTAAATGGTCTCTCTGCCCCTTTCTCTTTCTCTCTTATTCTTCTGGGACTCCCACAATGCATATATTGTATTGCTGGTATCCCATAGGTTTCTCAAGTTCTGTTCACCTTTCTTCATTCTTTGTTTTTTCTGCTCCTTCAAACAAATGATTTGAATTGTCTGATCTTCATGTTCACTGATACTTTCTTCTGTCAGCTCCAATCTGCTGTTGAACCCCTATAGGGAATTTTTAATATCTGTAATTAAGGTCTTCAGCTTATTTGGTACATTTTCATAATTTGCATCTTTCTATTGATATATTCCTTGTATTCCTGATTGCATTTAGTTCTTTGACCATGTTTTGTTTTAGCTCTTTGTGAATGTTTAGGAACATTTATTTAAAGTATTTGCCTGGTATGTCCCAGGAGTGGACCCCTCATTAATGGTTTCTGAAACTTTAATCTTCTCATTTGCCTAGGCCATCACTTCCTCTTTCTTTGGATGGTTGGTGACCCTTTGTTGAAACCTATACATTTTGATATTTTAATGTGTTACTGCTGGAATTCAGACTCTGAGCATCTATTCTGTAAGCTTGAATCAAGCCAGTATTATGACAGAGCTTCCTCTGATTACCAGGAGCTAAGAAAATAAGGAGGAGGAGAAAGAAGAAGAAAATATCATTCTTAGTCTTTGCTAATTGACATGATCAAGTGCTCTCCTTTAGGGTTTATCCATACAAAGAGCTAAGAGATTAACTCCAGGCCAAAGCATAGGGGAATTTCAAACTAAACATATCAAATACAGAACTCTTAATTCTCTTTCTATTTTCCCAAATCAATTCCTTTCCCAGTCATCTTCATCTTAGTAAGTAAATGGGGTCACAATCTACTCACTTGCCCAAGCCTAAATCTAGGAATTATTCTTCATTCCTCTCATTCACTAACCTTCCTGAAGTCAGTCAGCAGATCCTACTTATACCTCTTCCAAATATACCCAACTTGCCTATTTCTCTTCCTCTCCAAAACTGCCATCCTAGTCCAAGTCATCATCATCTGTCTCCTGAGCTACTGTAATGGGCTGCTGAGAGATCTTCCTGCTTCCATTCTTGTCCTCCTGTAACTCATTCTGACTGATCTGTTAAAATTGTAAATCAAATACTGTTACTCTCCTGCTTATAAATCTTCAGTGGCTCCCCATTATCCTTGGAATAAAATCTACAGATTTTAGATTTTATTCTAAATGAGAATCTGGCTCCTAAGTCTGCCAACTGGCTCCTTATGTCTTTTTCTACACTGATCTTTCTGGTCTGACATCGCTACAAGTTCTTTCTGCCTTGGGACCTTACACATGATCCTCCCTTGGCTTAGAAGATTTTTCTCACTGATTGTCCCTTTATCATCCTTGGGTTCAATTGTTCTTTCCTTAGAGAGGAATGTTCCTTGGGTTCAATTGTTTCTATCTAAAACGGTCAGTTGATTTCCATTAAAATTCCTGTGATGGCTCCAAAGTATTTTATTGGAAGTGTGTGATGGTGAGAGGGTCCGGTGGTGGCTTTGGCTAGGAATCTTGCCTTGAAGATGTATTTGCCATAAATGTACATACGAATGAAAGAATTTCAAATGTCCTTCTCAAAGAAGATTGAAGGTGGTAGTGGGGCTGATGAATATTTTGGGTTTAAGTTCTCCCACCTCAAGCAATCCTAGGTGATGTTACTGGACTCACAATGTTTATTTCTTTCATTACTCTTACCACTGCCTGCAGTTATCTTGTTAGAGTAGGCTCCATGACGACAGGGGCCTTTTCTGTCTTCTCTACCCACTCCATCCCCATCTCCAACTCCAAGAACAATACCTAGCTCAAAGCAGTCACTCAATAGATATTTTTTGAATAAATGAGTGAATGGGTTAATGAATAAATAAGATGAATTCATTCTATCTTTTCTTTCCATCTGACCCTTATCCCTAAATGGAAGACTTCCATGGATAATTTTGGTCTTCAAACCCATGAACCTATTTATATTTCCATACATACAGGTGATACTCCATTTCTGGGAAAGTAGAATGTATATCAGGACTCTTCTTGCAGGAAAACAGAGGTAAGATAAAATAAGATGAAGATGTGATAGATGATTTGAAATAGAAACCACAGAAAAAAAATTCAGCTGCTGGAGAAAGTGGGAAAAAGGTACTGTATAGTGGGAAAAGCCCATTCTTTGTGTCACCATCAAAAATTCATTCAGTGTTTTCTAGATCAAAAGTTTCCAACCCTTAGAAGTTTTGACCCCAATTTTAGAAACAGTCCTCTGTACTAGGACCCTGATGCCTCTCTTCCCTGTTTCTTGTCTGTCTTGCCACTTAGTTTCATTTCCAAAGTTTGTTTTCCTTTCCTAAAAGACAAATGCCTCTGTGCAAGTCACAATGCAGTAAATAATGGTTGTCTGTCTATGGCTCAATTGAAGTGGAGCAGGGCAACTGTTCTGCAAGGAGTGTTGATATCTTCCCCTGAAGGCTCTTGGTTCAGCCACCTAGCCCCTCTTTTCTAGGGGCCCTGTTTAACTGACTGCCCCTACATGCATGCCCTGGGCCTACAAGGCTGACTGGCTGAGCTTGACCTAAGAAGTGGAGAAACATATGTGGTGGGATGAGTAGAAATAAGAGCTGGAGGTAGGTGCTAGGGCAGCCCCATGGAGTTAGAGGTAGACCCAGGTGAGGAGTGGGACTGGGTGGCTACAGCTGAATGATGATGGCTTATTCACAGAGGATTTGTCTAGAATCTGTCCTGTTTGTGAACGTCCCTTTAATTGAGCTTGTGCTCAATTAAAAGTTTATCAACTGGGCAGGCCACAGTGCCTCAGCAGGCAGAGTTCTCGCCTGCCATGCTGGAGATCCAGGTTCGATTCCTAGTGCCTGCCCGTGCAGAAAAAAAAAGTATATCAACTGAGGAAATACAGAGGGAAGATCTTT
The DNA here is from genome assembly GCF_023851605.1 of Tamandua tetradactyla. NCBI lineage: Eukaryota > Metazoa > Chordata > Mammalia > Pilosa > Myrmecophagidae > Tamandua > Tamandua tetradactyla. The sequence goes on from NC_135332.1 coordinate 138,854,323, forward strand.
GCAAGAAATGCTAAGGGATCTGAGAATTAGACATGTCAAGGTATGACATACTATTTGCTGCCTTTTCACATAAGTGGTAAAAATTTATATTTTATTAATGTTAATTTCAACAACAACAATAATTTCTACCACAGCTATTACTACCGTGTCCACCTTTAGTGAGCACCTATTATTTGCTGTGTGTTTTACTTACATTATCCCTAATCGTCAAAATCTTCAGGGGTAGGAATTATTTCCCCCATTTACAACTAAGAACTTGAGGTTCAGAGCAGTTAAGACTTGTAAATAACATAAGGTTATAAAGCTAATAAGTTATAGAACCAGAATTTGACTCCAAACTCTAAAGGTTTTTAAATTTTATTTGAAAATGGATATTTTAAAAATAAAATCATGCTTACATTTCTTCTCTTTATATAGCAGTATGAATAACATATCTATGTCAATATTATAGACAAATATATTACCTCTTTAACAGATTCTCTTGATAATGTTCAAATTTAATGCTTGGGTAGAATTTTATTTAGCCTGCCACCAACTTTAAAAAATGTACTATGCTGTTTTAACTTTGCAGGCAGAATACTTATTTTGAGCTACTTTTATAGGAAATAAGCTTATTCACTAATTACTTGTTGAGATTGACGTTTATTAGTCATTTATAGATGTTTATGTTGAGGATAAAGGCATTTACTGTATAATTTCCCTTAGCTGGCAAGGTAAGTAATGTGTAAATAATTTAGGAATTTTCTACAAAGGACAGCAGTCGGTGTGTCCTTTGAGTTTTCTAGGGTAACAGAAGCAATAGGGGATACATATATGTAAATATTAGGAGATTTATTATAGGAATTGGCTCACGTGGTCGTGGGAATTGGTAAGTCCAAATCATGCAGGGCAGGCTGCAACTTGGGAACTCTAATAAAGATTTTGATGAATTTCCCAGGAGAAGTTGTCTGGCTCCCTTCTGACTGCTGTGATTATTGATTATCACTTCTCCCTTTAAGACCTTCTTCCTCTTTGGAAAAGACTTCTCTCTTTGCTGAAGGTAATTTTCTTTGTTGATTGTAGACCTAATCAGCCATAGATACAATCAACTGACTAATGATTTAAATCCACAAAATATCCTCATAATAACAATCAGGCCAGTGATTGCTTGACCAAACACCTAGACACCATAACCTGGCTAAGTTGATACATGACCTTAACCATCACAGTGTTGAGTGAGGGAATAGGATTTATACTTCACTGCAAAACTTACCCATGATTGTTCCTTGCATTAAAAAAAAATAAAACAATGCATACTTATTATAGAAGATTGGTAAAGTACAGACAAGAAGAGAAAAGAAAATGCTCATTTTGTCATGCAGAGTCCTACTAGACAAAAAAATGACATATATGTATTTTATGTCATTTTATACTCTTGTTTATGTATTTTACATGTAATTCATAATCTACCTGTAATTTATTTTAGCATAGGGCATTAAGCTTTGTATTTTTGATAAAGTCAGAGATGAGCATAAACCTTATGTTTTCAGTATGTTAAATAGATGATGCCCCTAGGCAGATCTCTGATCACTTTATATTCATTGTTAGAAAAATTCACAGGACTTTTGATGCATACTAGTTTCATATGTTGAAAATCCCAAGTTCAAGAATCAGATTTTGCCAAGAAAATTTGTTTTATTTATTGTTTAATGTGGATAAACTTCTGTTCAAGTTTAAATATCATTTTTTGGTTTGTAAGGTAAAATAGCTTGACACATAGTTAAAAGAGCAGTAATCTGAGCAATGTCATTTACAATAAACCTTTCAGGAAATGAATTAAAATGTCTGTCAGAAAGCTCCTCAATAAACTCCCCAAAGAATTCCAACCTCTCCAAGAGACATATGCATTATTTTTAAGGGTACCATCTATGACATTAAACTGAAAAACTTTTCTAAATGATCATATAAGAGTTGACTTACAGCTCTCTGATAAGATTGGGCATAGAATTTGCATTTCCACAAGTCCTGAAGCTTATTGCTTCAAAGGAAAAAATAAGCAATACTGTAATTTGTAGCCATGGTTACAATTAGAATTATTCTCTTTAAAAAATGAATTTTGATGAGGAATATAATTTCACTTTACGCAGCCAGTATCTGCAGCAATGTGGTTTGTAGGACATAGTGACCAGCAAAACCACAAATGTCCCATATTTAAATATTTAGAGAGGTGACCTGTGTGCCATGATTTATTTTTCCATTGAGTCAGGGGATATCTTGTTGTCTGTAAGAAAAGTATATTAACTTTTTGTTCACTGAGGAATTAGAAAAATAGCATAAAATGTATTGTTTTTCAATCATGTAGTATCAGTCTGGGTCTATCAGATAATTTAGATAAGTATCCTAGTTTGTTTTGCAATATTCTAAAGTTTATTTACATATGTACATTTTTAAAATTTTTTGTTTTTTTTTAAATAGGCCATCCACAGATGCCTTTATTATTATTGTTATTAGTTTTTACATGGGCAGGTACTGGGAATTGAACCTGGGTATCTGGCACGACAGGTGAGAACTTTACCTGCTGAGCCACTGTGACCCTACATGCATTTTTTAACTTATTTTTTTGGAAATCATTTCAAAGTTACTGACAGATCGCAAGAATAGAAATGATACAAAGAACACTCACATACATTTTTACCCAGATCCACCTATTAACATTTTACTCCATTTGCTTTATCATTTATGCATGTACTCCCTCTCTTTTAGATAGAATATTTAAATTATTATATATATACGTTTTTTCTGAATCATTTGAGGGTAAATATATACATCATGACCTTTTATTCCTAAATACCTCAGTGTATATTTCTTAAGAATAAGATTATTCCATTACATAACTAGAACAGTAACTTTAACTTTGGTAAAACACTATTATCTAAATTTCCACTCATATTCCAATTTGGTCAACTGATCCAGTAAGATCCTTTTCAGTGTTTTCTGTTCAATACAGGGTCCAGTCTGAGGTCAAGAATTGCATTTAGTTATTACACCTCTTTAGTTTCCTCTAACCTGGAACATTTCCACTGCTTTTTTTTTTTTTTTAAACAGTCTCCCTCCCTGCTGCTGCATTTAAAAAAATAGAATATTCATCTTCTTGGGTTTGTCTGATATTTTTCCAGAGGTCTAGGGAAACAGTTCCTTATGATCAGAGCTGCCTGCTTGAAGCTATACTGGAAAGTAATAGTTTCTCCTTCTCTTCTTTTAAATCTCACATATGTATCTCCATTGGCAGAATTTAACTTGGAACCATTTAGGGGAAAGTCCTTTAGAAAATATGGTTTTTGGCTTTCCCTCTGCAGTACACAGGAGAATGTAAAACAGAGTGGCTCTAATGTCAGGTTGACCACTGACAACCCAGCATACTCCTCTTTTTTTGTGTGTGCCAGACACTACTCTAGAGCCTGGGGACAGAAAGGAGACCAAGACATGAGGACCCTGCCCTCATGGCTCTTACAATCTCCAGGGAAGTCTCTAAGTACTAGTAATAAAATAAACAGAGGGCTGTGACCCAGAATAACAGGGCACCTCTCTTGTACATAGAGACCGGGAAAAGCCTTTCTGAGTCTTGGAAAGATGACAAACAGCCACAATTATGTGAAGAGTGGGGACAAGTGGGGTTGTGACTGTTTAGGGAGAGGGGTGTAATAGCAGTGGCTCTATAGCAGAAAAGTGTTTGATGAAATGACAGAAAGCTAATGTGACTGGAACTTGGTGGAGCTTGGCATAATTTTAAAGTGGGGAAATGGAAGAGATTGGACCGTGCTGGAACTTGTAGGACATGGTGATGAGTTGGCATTTTGTTCTAAGTGGAATAGGAATGTTCCTAACACATATGGTAACTTTGGGCAAATTAGAAAAAGGCATCTATTCCTCAAGACAATTCCATCTGCTGGAAAATTGTTATAATACACTTTTTTTTTCTTTAGAGATATTTAGAGATAAATTTATTGTGACTTGCTAAGGTGATATTTTGACCAATTTCACATAGGTTTTGTGATGGCAAGTCAGTGCCTGCTCTTTAAATGTACTTTAATCTTCCATGATTGATTATCTGCATGAGTTATATTTTTGTTAGAACAAGGCATTTAACTGAAATCTGCCAGAAGATTTTTTTTTGTAATAAATGTAACATTTACTAAAACTCTAATGTGAAAGGCATTCTTCCATAGGGTTGTTCTACCACAATTTTTAAAATTGTATATGGTGGCCTTGGTGGGGAACCATTAAAGGGTTTAGGCGGGGGAATGACAAAGTCTTGTGTGGTCCTCATTTGGAGGGGATTAGAGGGGAAGAAAAGAGATCAGATGAAGTGTTTTGGAGCCAAAAAGACTGGATGAAAAGGAGGGGAAAAGAACAAGCCAATGATGACTCACCAGGTTTGTGGATATCCGGAAGTGCCATTTTACCGAGATTGGCTGGGAGAAGACCAAGGTCTATGGGTGAAGGGGACAGAGAAATAAAAATGCATTTAAAGTCTATTTATTTGCTGTCTTCTTTTGAATGTTCAATTAAAAGTTCACTAAACCCTCTCCCCAGAACATCTAGTTCCATCCCTCTATCCCATATTATCAACAGCCCCTGTAACATGAAAAAGTTAGAATGGGCATTGCCCAAATACCCCTGAAGAGTGGGATAGAAAGATCAAAGGTGATGGTTGAGCTATGCATGGAGGTTGGGTTAACAAATGAGTATGACTGCTGAATCATTATACTGATATTTCTGTTAGTCTCCAGTATCTTAGAGCAGCTAAAAGTGAAAACCTAAAATTGGGGAATTGTGAAATTGTAACCCATACTAAACCCTGAAATCTGTTTACAACTAATTGTTACACTGTGCTTTGAAATTTATTGCTTTTTTTGTATATATGTTATTTTCACAAAAAAGAAAAAAAGTCAATTGTTACGATTTAAAAAAAGTATGAGGAGGAGGAAATAAAAAAAAATAAGGGTAAGGAGAAGGGCCATACAATTTTATTAAGTAAATGATTGTGAAAAACAGGAAAAAAAGTTCACTAAACTCATGTTTTCTTCCAAAACAGGTGTCCTTGAAAAACTTATCCATTAGAGTCAAGGACAAGAGACAGGATCTTCGTCTTTTCAGATTAATTTAAACTTAAATTTAACTAACATTTTCAAGTTCCTCTATGCATTAGGCACTCAGCCAGACACTTTACACACGTTATCTCATTTCCTCCACACAGCAGTCCATGAGGCAGTTTCTATTTTTGTCTTCATTTTACAGATGAGGTGTGAGGCTCAGATAGAGATCCTACTCACGTGATTTGAATAAGGTCCCTAGTTACAGGTCCAAGTCAGGAGTTGCAACTATCACCTTTCAGTAACTTTGAATCCCTTGTTCTTTTTTGTTTTGTCAGTAGTGCTCTCCAATAGAATTTCCTGCGATGACGGAAATATTCTATATTTGTGCCATCCTATAGTCATGTGGTTACTGAACACCTGAAATGTGGTCAATGTGATTGAGGAGCTGAATTTTAAAGTAAATTACATTTAAATAGACATATGTGGCTAGTGGCTGTATTTGTCAGCACGTCTTGAAATCATTGGTCTCCAAATTGATGTGCACACATCCCAGTTGGAGTATCAGATACGCAGAGTGCAGTAAGAAAACATTAATATATACATATATAATGTTTTAAATAATTATTTCTGATTTTCTAAATGTATTTTATAAGGTATAAGGTACATTATACTCTATATATGCACACATATTTTAATTATTATTTATTTAACACATATAGCACTTAGAATGTGCTAGGCACTATGTTTTACAAAATTAACTCTTTTAATAATCATAATGACGCTGTGGGGTAGATAATTTTATTATTCTTATTTGACAAATGAGGAAACTAAGGCAGTATTTGGATACGCCCAAGGTCACAGGTAGTTGCTGGCAAAGCCAGGATTTGGGTATAGTCAGTTTGGTTTCTGAATCCATGTATTTTCTGCAAACTAAATAAATCTATGGGGGTTGGGATGGAGGCTTGGGGGGTGGGGGTGGGGTGGAAACATTTTTACTGATGGGGTGAGTAACTAAAAATGTTTGGTGACTAATGGTTTGGATTAGACTTTAGACAACCAGTCAGGCAGAGCAATTCCTAATCTCAAAATTTAAAGGAATTTTAGAGATTATCTAGCCCAGCCCTTTTGTTCCTGGGAGATATTGTTCTGCATGTAGAGGGGGAGGTGATGGTTGAGATAAGAGTCCTGGGGACATTTGGGAACAACTGTAGAGGACATTAACAAAAGACTTTTTTTTTCATCTGTATGATTCTATTAACTGTCCCAATTAAAACAAATTCATCCGTGCCAGTTTTGTTCTAGTTACCAACTTACAAAAGATTTGTTTGCTTTTTCCCCAGACATTGAAACCGGAGAGTGGGAGGCAGAAGGCCAGGAGAGGAAAAGAACAGAAAGAAAGCTGGGCTGGACCAAGACCCTCATTCTTCCTTGGCGGAACCAGGTAGAAGCCGCTCATCTATACACAATTTGCCTGGTGCTGGCTCTAACTCAAGAGTAATCAAACGAAGGTAAAACATCCCTAAAATGATAGGTCAATAGGAAATATAAATTTTACCCAAACCTAATTTTTTACCCACTTACATTTTTTTTGTTCGAAGTGAGTATGCTCCCTCCATTTCTTGCTTAACCTAGACATCTTTGATATTAAGTACCTACCAGAGCGCTTAGCAAACAGAGGCTGGTATAAATGGCTAAGGGCATGTTAACCTTATAAACTATTCTATCATTACAGTCTCCAGATATCTGAGGTAGATAGATGAGGTGTTGAGGCAGCAGAGAAAGTTTTGACAAGACCAGGGTTCTGAAGTCGCGCACTTAAAAAAGGCTGTGTAGAGTAAGTTGGTATTTTTAGCCGCAGCGCTCTCGGCTTCAAAAGGCAAGGGTTTTAGAGAAAGCAAATGGAAGATGTGACAGGAAGGATCACTGTGCTAAATGGGAATAGCAGAAAAATATCTGTCCAGATGCCTTGGGTATTCAAATCCCAAGCCTTTCTTTCCCGGCTGCGTTAAATTCTTCAGTTCCCTGAGTACGCCTGTTAGTAATCTCAGTCTGTTCTGCATTCTTCCAGACTTCCTAAGTACTTCCAGAAAACGGAACAGTCCTTTCTAAGGGCTCAACAAGTCAGGCAAGGGAGGTAAGGAGGCCCCACGCACACCCAAACAGCTCCAAGACGCGAGGGTCCTCCTCACACAGAGCCGCCGAACAAGCCCCACCCCCGGCATGCCGAGGAGGGCGTGGCCTCCCAGACCAGCCCCGCCCCCTCGAGCGCGTCGTGCGGGGCGGGAAGGGCGGGGCCAGAGAATTGGCGTGAAAGTACGGGGAGCGAGCGGTGTGGGTGTACTCGTGCCCGTGCGCTCGCGCTTGGCGTGTGGGTGGGGGCGCGCCCGTGAACGCGCAGGGGAGAGAGCAGTCCCGGTGTTTGTTGTCGGGTTCGATTGAAGGGCGGGGGGAGTCACCTGTGGGCGGCTTCGCTGGCCGCCCGCTGCGTCCAGATCGCGCCGGCAGCGCGGGGCCGCGGGCAGTTCACGCCCAGGGAGGCCGGGACGGGACGGGAGAGCAGGCAGAGTTAGCGCCCCGCGCCCGGGACGAGGAGTCGTACCTTCGCTGCCGCCGCCCGCGTCCGACCGAGTAAGTGAAGCCTGGGTTCGTTGCCCGCAGCCCTCTGACTGACCGGGAGGGGAGAAGCGAAACTTTCCGGACGCTTCCTCCTGTGGTCCCTGGGCGGTCCGCGGCGCAGGGAGGTGTTGTCTTCGCGGGCGGCGGCGGCCGACGCCATGTTGGGGTCTGTGAGAAACGGGGCGCTCCCGGCTCGTTGCCCTTCGCTCTGGGGCCGGCCCGCGGTGGGGTGCGGGTGCGGGCGGGGCACCACTGCCGCCCCGCCAGGGTCTGGGGTCCTCCCGGGCGGGTCTGGGCTGGTGCGTGTCGAGCTGGCGGGTCTCGGGGGCCGCTGCAGGTCGGGTGGGCTAGGGGTGCCGGGGCCCGGGCCGGTGAGTGTCCTGTCCGCGGGGCTCTGCAGAGGCGGGCGGACGCGGGAGGGGATCCTAGAGGCCGGGTGAGAAGTTGTGAGTCCCAGTCATCTTAGGGCTCCAACATCTTTCTGTCCCAAAAGTTTGCAGGGTTTGGGATTGGGGATGTTGTAACTTGAAGGACATATTTCTCTGTCACTTAGGAAAAAAAATGGCATCGCAGAATTTGCTCTGGTAGTAACGATAGCCTTTTCACATTTATTTGGAGTCTTTTAAACTTTGATGGTCTTTTGACGAATTTGTTTCTCCTTTTAAAAATTAAAGGCCGAGAGCTCGTTGCTCAGGTTACTTCAGTGCCTTTATATGCTCTTAGTATGTGTTAGAAATAACTCGTGTGAATGTGCAGTGGGAGTATGTTACAGATTAAGCCCTTCTCTGTAATTCATCGACTCACAAAGTATTTTAAGTCCATAAATGCCTTCTTTGTTATCTTGTAGTACAGTTGCTGAAGAGACTAATTAAAGAAAGATTTATACATAAACATTGAGAAGCTAAAAGATGTGTTGTTTTCTTAAGAATAAGGTGAAGTGATCTTGATATTTCGAAGTCTCCCCCTCCCCTTGGTTCTTTAAAGGTGCCCATCTGTCATGTTTTGAACATTTAACTTTTTCCGTGCTGTGGTAGCTCACGGGGTCCCCAGGTTAATTCAGTATTAACGAAGCCTTCTATTTTCTATCTCTTTAGGTCCTGACGACATTGAAGGTGAATTCTATTAAGTTACTTATTTGGAAAGTACATGTAAATCGTCTCAAAAGATAAAACTTGTACTGACTAAGACAGTAAAAGAAAAGATTCAGTTAGAATTACCCCATTAAATGAATATAGATTATTTTAAATAAAAAGGCATCTTAGCTTTAAAATTCTGTTAAACGGACTAAAAGGGCTCTTAACCACAAATATAAAGCTAAAACATGTATTGGAGGATTTCTCTTACTCTTTATAGTTACAAAAGATAGCTTCTGCTCATATTTGATGGCTGATTTTCTTGGCTAAAAAGAGAAATAAATCCTTTCTATTTTGCTTCATTATCGAGAAAATTATACATACTCAATTTGATGGGGTGCTCCAGATAGTTATTGAAAATGAGTTTCTGTGTGCCTGATTTGTTCGATATGTGTCTCACTTGGCCTTGACAATAGTGTATAAAATAAAGGAGTGGATGGTTTAACCAGTTTGACAAATCCAGCAAGGTCTTATTCGTTTATGACTCTGAAGTCTTCTGATTTTTCCTGTAGTATAACTTTGTAAGATACCTAACTCATTCCTGTGGCACAACCTCTGTCTACCTCCTTTCCTCTTTGTTTTCTTTTGAGTTTAATTCCTCTGTACAAGTATTTCCTATAGAGTGGATTTACAAGGGTTCTTGTTACACAGTTTCCTTCCTAAAAATATTCACTTTGGCCTGTAATCTTGGAAGCCTTTTTTGCTTTCTCCCTCTCCTCACCTACTACATTCTTATCCCCTTTCTTCCTAGTATGTCAGGTAAATGTTAAATAGATCTATCTGACCCTCCTTGACAACAGCCATTGCATTGGGCATCCCAGGAATATAGCAGATGCTCAGGAGGGGTTTGAATGGATTGAATACACAGGTTTGTGCCTTATAAATATGCTTCATGGATTCCTTATTATCATTTCCACGGGCATAATGGTTAAATCTGATCTGTAGTCTTTTTCCCAGTACATGCCTTGAACCCCATTAAGTCCATAGATGAGTTGATCGTTCTTTTTTCTTTTTAGAATTTACCTTGGTTAATATGGTAACGCAATGAATTTTGGCCTGGAGGTACAGAACTTGAATGTTACGAAATTTCCAAGTAGCTAATGGACTGAACTATTATTGATGCGATGAGAGAAGGATTATCGTAATTTTAAAGTGCAGTTGAATTAATTTGCGTCAGATGGAAATATAGTTAGCACCTGGAAATTCTGAAGGTCATGTTTATACGAGTGGACTCTTTGACATATCAGATCTCATTATTGCTCTATCAATTATTGTCAGAGTTGTCTTAGAATTTTGTTTTTAAATGCCCTGCTTAATGGAAAACATAGAAAAACTGCTGCTTTTCTATTAATATTATTTTTGGAGAACCAGCTACATTAATAGTACTAATTTACGTTAATAATAATGTAAATTTTGGCTTGATGGAATAAACAATACTTCATAGATGTGTTTTTGAAGTACAGTTTTAAGTTGTAAAACCTCTTGAGGTGAATTGATGAAATTACAGTAGAATTTAAGCTTAATTCCCTGTTCCCAACCCAAGTTAACTTTCTCCCCATTAAATATAAAAATCTCAAACTGCTGTGCTCAGTTTGGAGGGTCCTGGGAAAGGAATAGAAGTATTCATATAGTTGCTGTGAATGAACTGGAAAGCAGGGTGGGCTGGAACAACAACAATAAAATGAACCTTGAATCCTGGCTGCTCCTGTTCCTTACTAGTTTGTGACCTGGAACATGTCACTTCATTTCTTTATAAGCTTCCCTGGACTCATTTGTGAAGTGGACACAGAAATATTTGCCTCATGGTGTTGCGAGGATTAAATAAGATGTTTGTGGAAGTGTCTGGTGCACGAAATTCAGTAAGAATTATTTCAGCAGAGGCCAGAGTAGCAATGAATTCTATAGTCAAGAATTTAAAAATTTTTGAAGAGAGATGTCTTTTAGAAATACTTAGCTCAGTTCTCAACCTTGCTTTGCATTAGAGTCTCCTTAGGATCATTTGAAAAATATTGATGCTGGACTTCTACCCAGAAAAAATAAATCAGAATTACTGGGGTTTGGGGATAGGGCCTAGGGTGATTTGTCCCCCCCGCCCCCAACCTTTTTAAAAAATTCCCAATCACTAGCGATTCTACTGGGCAGTTAGTTGAAAAGCTTTGAATTAATTTATAATTCAATCCCCATCTCCTTATTCTCCTCATTTTGTTGTTGAATAAAGTATGGAGAGGTTAAGTGCCAGCCCTGTCTGCCAAGCTAAAAAGTATGCATCTTTGCAGCTGAGGAAAGGAAGTACATACATGTTAAGTAACATCCATTTCAGGCCAGAAAGACCACATTTGGATGTGGTTGGTAACCTTTACCTCCCTCTGCATTAACACCTACATGTATGAATGTTATTTAACTTTGTCTCATTTAGAACACTCTTAGCCCAAGCCAGCTCTGCCCAGAGATGGTGATTCAGGGGCCTGTTTTTTCTATTTCTCTCTTCTGTCATACCTGATGAACCAGCTTTTTGCCCTCATAGTCACCTCCAGTCCAGGGCTTTAGTCTCTTCCTTCTTTATCTAACCCTGGGCTTTGTAGTTCATATTTTCACTATGAATTCACTAGCACCATAGTAGTCCCTTTTCTCCTTGATCTTCACTATATATAACTGGTCAATTCTCAACTTATAAATATCACTACCCTTTATTTTTTCTTCTTTTTTCCCTCTCTGCCCCAGGTCACAATTTTGGTGACTGCAACATATATATTTTCTGTTGTCTGTGTACTAGTTGTTTTCTAATTCTTTTCTCAGTTGCTTTTGTATTTTATTCAGATTGCTAACCCCAGTCTTGCAACAGTTGACATTTTAGCAGATCACCTTGCTTCCTTCTAAAATGATTATGTTTTTATAAAAATTTTCTGTTTTCTTCTTTGCATCAAATTTTTTCTTTTGTCCATTCCTCTTTTCAGAAGTGAAACTATCCTTCTTTATACTTGTTTCACTTAAGCGTATTTGGTTGAGGGGACCACAAAGTTTTGCATGTTCTTTGTCCATATGTTTTTTTTAATTGTACATGTAACTTTCTCTTTTGATTTTTACAGTCCCATTTTTCTACATATTCTGCTTTCCATTTTATTCCTTATTTAAAAGCCTTTTTCACCTTTTTCAGAGAGATATGTCTTCAGTATGAAATAATCAAGCAATATTAAAACAGTATCATTCTTAGTATTAAGAAATAATCAGTACTTAATTAAAAAATTTTTTTTATTGTATAGTATAACATATATACAAAACAAATAAAAAGGCAGTAGTTTTCAAATCACTCTTCAACAAGCAGTTACAGGACCGATCCCAGAGTTTGTCATGGGCTACCATATGATCCTCTCATATTTCTCCTTCTAACTGCTCCAGAATATAGGAGGGTAGAGTACTTAATTTTTGATGTATCTCTTTCCAGACTTAAAAAAAAAAATAGGTTTGCATTCTATTTGTTATTTGGAAGTCTTTGTTTAATAAAATGCCTTATTTAACAATTTTCCATATTAAATCTTAATCTTTGTTCTTTCAGAAACTGTCTAGCAATCCATTGTATGCATATACTATAATTTAACCAGTCTCCTCTTGCTGGGCATTTAGGTTGTTTCCAATTTTTCAGTATTATAGACAGAGCTACAGTGAAATTCTTTGTATCAGCTGTTTTGTACATTGGTCTTCTTCTTCTTATTTTTGGTATATCTTTTTGGAGGAGGGTTATTGTCTAAACTTCTAAAACCCTCATTACCGAAATGGTGTTAAAAAATTTAGTTCTAATATATACTTTTAAGGCATCTTCATTTTCCCCATATTTTAGAGGAGTGAATAATCTATCATTTTAATTTTTATTTCTTTGATAAATACTGAGATCCAACATTTTTATATTTACTGGTTATTTTTATTTGTTCTTTTGGAAATTGCCATTTGTGCCTTATCCATTTTTCTTTTGTGGTGATTTCCCTATTTCTTATTGAGTTGTTGATCCTTTGCCATATGTTGAAATATTCTTCAGCTTTAATGCCTTTTCCACCAATGATGAAGTTTAAAAATTTTATGTAGTAATGTTTTCTTTTATGTTTTTTTACATGATAGATATAACCATTCCTCTATAGTTAGAAATTTAGGTTTTGCTTTTTACTGTTATGACTAATGCCATAGGGAATAAATTTTTTTGTACTCTCTTGCCTTCCCTTCTTCTCTTGCTTTTGCTTCTCCTCCGGCTTTCTGAACTAGACATGCCCCAAAGTTTACACCTCTGTCCTCTTCTCTCCTCTAACATCAATCACCACATCTCTATGTGGATAACTACCCAATCTCTCTTTGTCCTGAAAGTCCCTGCTCGTTCTGGCATTTCTATCGGTCTTACAGACTTTCATGACGTGGATACTCTAAAGTTACTTCAAGATGAATGTCTTAAACTAATTTCTTCTTCTACCTGAAACAAAACTGGCATCTTCCTAGTGACTTAAATATTTAAATCTTTAAAGTCAATTTACACTCACTTTGCTTCCTCATATTCAGTTAGGTCCTAAATCCTATCTGCTATACCTCAGTAATATCTCTCATTTCCATCCTCTGTTTTCTATTTCTGCTGTCAGTTGTTCAGGCTTTTGTTACCTTGCAGTTAGAAATCAGTGTTATATTCTTCTCATTGTTTTCTTTGCCCTCAATCTTGCTTCTTTGTTTTCCCTCCAATCCTGTGTACTGCTTCCCATTGCCTACATGATATGATAAAGTCTTCAGTTTTATGCTTATTTTTTGTTCTCTTCTACCATATACCTTCTCCTAACTGTTTCTTCTCTGTAATATATTTGTGCAACACCATCCCCCCTTTTCCCCCATCCCCTCCCGGTTCTCCACCCCTCAAATGGCTTGACCTACTAGTATTGCTTTAAGGCCTAGTTGAATTTCTGATTTTAGGAGTTGTTTCTAGATATTTTCTCTGGTTAGAAATATATCCCATTTCAGCTCTTTGGCCCTGGGATTTCCATCAAAATTTCTTCTTTTTAAATGTTTTTGATTTGCTTCTTCTCTCCTATTTTTGACCTTAAGAGAGCACACATTTAAGTTAATCATATTTCTCATTTCATAGCACACTACGTGGACACCAAAACCCTTGTTTAATTTTGTTTTTTCTTTGTCAGTTACTCCCATCCTCCACTTTACATATAGCTATGTATATAAACATGATGCATATAGTTGTCCTTCTCCACAAATGTTTTTAGTTTTGAGTATCTGCTCTTTTTTAATACTGCTCTGCACTGAGCAGGTTGTCAGTAAATGCTTGGGTACTTGAAATTAATTGAAAATTATCAATGATTCTACTAGCTTCCACCTTACTTAGACTAAAACCTGGGGATTTAATTTCAGCTTTTATTCTTCTACATCCGGTTAGTTATGACAATCCTGAGTCTGACCTGTCCTACTATTTTTGTTGTAGGCTGCGTATGCTAATCAACTTTCCCCTCTGCAATAACTTTTCAGTTATTGAAATCTCTCTCTTCTTCCTTCTCTCACTCTTTTTCCACAGTTTTCAATCTCTCTCTTCTTCCTTCTCACTCTTTTTCCACAGTTATCTCAGAAAAATCGAGAACAAACCAGGCCACTCCTAAAAATTTCAGACGAAAATCTTAGGAGTCAACAAGATTTCTTGTTTTATTTTTTCTCACTTTTTCCCCCATTGAATGATTACCTATAGCTTCTGCTGCAACTGTATCATGTGACTTTTCTTGCAGAGCTTTGTGCCTTTGTATACCCTTTTTTGTCTTTTGAAGTTCCACTTACTGTTCATAACCTGTTTCAAGTATTCAAATGCTACATTCTCAGTGCCAAGTCCTCACTGCTTCCTTTTTTGCTTCCTTCCACTTTGTTAATATTTTTATTATAGCATTTATTTAATTGTGCTTTCTATTAAAATTTTTTCGTTCACAGCTTAATTCCCTGTGTTACACCCAAGTATAAAGCTTCAAATGCAGTGAGACAATTTTAACTGTTTTGAATATTGCTAAAGAAATTTGTTACTGATGTGTTGGGATAACCAGTTCCATAGTATTTTAGTCAAGCTTTACTAGCTTTATTTCAAATTTTATAAATGCTTTATATACAGCTGTCAGAACTGTACAGCTGCCCCTGCATAAATACTTTTTGAAATGATGCAGTTTTTTATCTGAATTTTGTTGATGAGGAAAATATGCACACATCATCTTTTTTTTATTATCATTTTTTGTTTGCCAGCTAAACAGCTGTGCTTTTTGGCAAGAGAAGAAGAAATCATTTTTACATATTATCATGAGATTGAGGTTTGTTTTTTTTTTTAAAAAGCAGAATCTGCCTTGCTTAATACCTAGAATTCATAATTAGATACTATAGTTACGGGGAACCAGAGCATTTGGTTGTAAATTTAAAATCTGTTGGTCTAGTGAAATAATCAGTAGTTGATGTGCAGGGTGTAGTTCCTGTTTTCTATGAAAATGAATAGAAATGTAAAAAATGAAGTTTTGATTTTCATCAAACTCCAGGTTGAGATGCTTCTGCCTTCTAACTGCTGATCGTATTCATTCAGCTCAATGCACAGTGATGACTGCATATGCGTTTTTGTAAGTGTTGTTGGGAATACAAAGTTAAAATAAAATTATTGTTTTTAGAACCTCTAATTTTGTTACAAATAAGTAGATACATCTTTATAAAACATAATAGAACGTAAGTGCTATCAAGTGTTATAAATAAAATAGTATGAGGATTTAAAGGCTGTGAGGCTACTGAAATGCATCATGAAGCACTGGCCAGATTTCAGCAACTAGAAGGGGAGGGCATGCTGAGCGCAGAGACAGGAAAGAAACCCAGAGCATGTTCTGGGAATGGGTAGTAGTCTGTTTTGACTGTAATAGAGGGAACCTGTAGACAGAGGTAAGACTGAAAAGATAGACCAGGACAGGTTGGGGCTTGACTGAACAGCTTAGAATGCCAAGGATTTTGGATTTAATTTTGTTGCCAAGGGAACCTTTGGTCTTTGAGTAAGGGGTTAACTGATCATAGCTATACGTAAAGAAAATTAATCTTGCCTTGTGTGGGATGCTTTAAACTAAAGAAGTAGAGGACTTGTTTAGAACTTTTGAGGTCCATATTTTTTCCCTCTCTTACCTCTTTAAAGACATCCAGTGTAGCTCTTCTGATCTTCCAAATTAATTTTCTGAAATCATCAACTTGGACTTAATTGGCCTCCCTACTGTGATCAGTTTCTCTGTCAAGCATAACCTATTTGAAACTGCCTTTTCTGACACCATGAATTAACCAGAGCTTTACTTTTCACTTTCTTCTAGAATTTGAAGAAGTGTTTTGAGCATATTTTGTACTTACCATATTTTAAAAATTGTTTTCTTCTTATTTTTCTGTGGTTTTCCCCAAATAGGATAATAAGGTCCATGTGAGAAAAATGTGTCTTGAATGTATATTAAGGAATATATAAGGTATAATGGAAAGAACATGCATTGTTAAAAATTCAAATTAGGGCTAGATTGAAAAACTAGCTGTGAGACCTTGTGAAAAATTGCATAATTAGTTCATGACTTAATTTATTTTTGTGTAAAATGAGTATATTATCATCAGGTAAAATTGAGATTGTTAAACAAGAGTGAAATGTGGATGTGCCTGGCACGTGTAGGTGGTGAGTTATTGTGTCTTTTGTTGTTGTTTTTCCTTTATTGACTGAGACCCTAGAATAACGCAGCTGAGTCTACTTTTCAGTAATAGGCATATTTGGTGCCTAGGAGAAGTTTTTGAGGGATACTAAATTCAAAATATATAACATTCCTTTGGATTTTTGAAAGCCTTAAGTCAGAATGTAGATTTGTTTGTTAGGAGAATACTCTATGAGAAAGATACAAAGGAGATGGTGATCAGTATAGACACCGTGGAAAGGTTAACATGGAAGACATCAAGATACTAATATGATTTTGCCTTTATTTGCTTTTAATAAATTAGGCAAATTTTAATTACTATTGCTTCTATAAATGTGATTTATGATTTTGAAGTTTAAATTCTTTGTAGTTTAACATTGTATAAATTTAAAGTTAAAATATGAAAAAGCTTGTTTTTATCTAAAAAGTAAACATTTGTTCTTTATCATTACTAGTTCCTAATATATATATTATGTAGTAAGTTTGCCACAGTGACAGTGGCACAGTGGAAATGAAGGAAAAGATATTGTCCTTCTTGTTGATGGAATAAGTGGAATTTACTAAAATTTGAAATTTAATTTGCTAATTTTCAAGTATTTCTTCTTTGCTTTATTGTCTTAATATTTTATTGAGAGTCTTACCCAGAATTCCCTGCTTGTTATTATTACACTAAATAAACTATGAAACTTTTCAAATTGAGAACTGTCTTGTTCCTTGCATGGTTGGCACACAAAGTATTTGTTTGTTTGGCTTAGATGTATTGAGAGAGGAAGTAGTTTTCTCTAATATTAAGCATTTCCCTGGGGGTGAGGGGGGTATAACTATCTGGTAGTACATTGCCGTTGTCTGTTTTACACCTTCCCCCCCTTCCTGTTAGTCTCCTTGCTTTCCTTTTACATTTTACATTTTCAGCAGTAACACAGGTGTAAGTCTTGATTGACATTAAGACATAGTCAAAAGTTTGATTGAAAATTAGTTTGTAGGCAAGTAAGACTTCCAGTAAATCAGAAATATGGCCTTTGACTATCAGACTCATTATTTAAAAAATGGAGACTTTATTCAGGGCTTCCTTTTTTTTTCAGAACAGTTAAGTAATTTGTATGAAATTTCTTACTTAGTTTCTGAGCCAAGATTAGAATCCACATATCTAGTTCATAGTTCATTGATTTTTCCACTAAAATGCACAGTTGAATGCTGAAGCTCACTGATATTAGATATCATGGGTACGAGTAAGAAATAAATTAGGTGATTTTTCATTTTAAATTCACCTGTAAGGATGAGATAAAAAGTATTGATTTTCAGTTGCAAGAACTGG
This sequence comes from Tamandua tetradactyla, assembly GCF_023851605.1. NCBI lineage: Eukaryota > Metazoa > Chordata > Mammalia > Pilosa > Myrmecophagidae > Tamandua > Tamandua tetradactyla. The sequence goes on from NC_135332.1 coordinate 138,872,156, forward strand.
ATCCATAGTATTCTGTGACAGTTGAGCTCTCTTGTCAGTTGTAAAAAGTATTCTGTGTCTTTTTTAAAAGGAGTTTTTGTCTCTTCTAGTATTACATTTTAACAGGTGGTAGACATACCACCAAAGAACATTTTACTTTGCTTTAGAAACAAAGTGTTACCAAAAGACTAGATTGGAGCTTGGACAATTCAAGTGCAGTTCTTGTCTGCAGTTTTGAAGGAGATATTGTGAAACCTTTGATAGTTTAATTTTTAAAATTGATGTATAAAGCTAGCTTTATGAAAGAGTTTTTTTAAAAAGTGCTTCTGCTGTATTTCTTGCATTTTAGCTATGAACTAGGGCTATTCAGACACTATTTGCTGGAAAAGAAGTCAAAGGAAGCCAAAGACAATCTATTGGAAAATTGTTGGAATTAATAGAGTTCTGTGAAGTGACTGGAAGTAGGGAAAACAAAACAAAGAGATGTGCATAGCTTTCCTCTCAGTACTAGTAACATTAAATACAAAATGACAACAAAAAGTTATACATTTTTTTTTAGTTTCTCTGCACTAAAACAAATACAACACAGTGCGTTGGCTTAAACAATGGGAATTTGTCAGCTCATGTTTTGAGACTGGGAAAAGTCGAAAATCGAGGTGCCAGCAAGGCAATATTTTCTTCCCAAACACTGTGACATTGGGTCCTGGCTGCCTGCGATCTTTGGTCCTTCTTTTTCTGTCAAATGGCAGCACATGTGGTAGTGTCTACATGTGTGGTTTGTCTTACAGGTTCCATTGACTGCTGGATGCTCCCAATTTCCTTTGTTTATAAGGACATCAGCTGTATTGGGTAAAGGCCCAGTTTCATTCAGTTTGGGTGCACATTAATTAATAACATTTTCATAAGTCCTATTTAAAAATGGGTTCATACTCACAGTACCTTAGCTTGAGACTTGAACATGCCTTTTGTGGAGGATGCAATTCAATTCCCAATGCCAAGGAACCTACTTAAGAAATGTACATTCTTGTGAGATGAAACCTACAAAATCACTGGGTCATAAAAGAAGATTTGAAATCTGGCCAGAACACTCAAAACTGTAAAGGTATTAGTTCATTCCAAATTAATTTGTAGGCATAATGCAAGTTCCAATAAAACTTTCAGTGGCATTTTTGTCTGTATTTTTCTATTTACTTACTGCAGCTGAAAAGGAGTCCTAACCTTTAGCTGCACATTAGAATTACTTGGAGAGCTTTACAACTATTTTAATACATAGGTCTGTATATACCTTAGACCAATAAAATCAGGGTGTCTGGGAGAGGGATCTAGTTATCTGTTTCTTAACCCTCGATATTCCTGTTACTTTGGCCCCAATTTTTTTTTAAGTTTCTTTTTTGAGCTGTTTAAATTATTTTAGCAATTGATATTTCATAACTTTTATACTTTGTTAGAGGTCTTCCAAAGGACAAAAGGAAAATTTCTTTAAAAAAATAGAATAAAATTCATTCTACCAGGCAATTAGCGTGTGGGTTCATTGGGTGCTTATAAGTGTATGATACATTACACGCTCTTAGTGATCTTGCTTTTCCTAAATCTTGATATATCTTGAAGTATTTTCTATTTCATTATCCTAGGAATTACTTGATCATTACTCATTAATTTTCCTCAACTGTGCCTAAAAGAAGAAAATGTAAGAGTAACGTAATTGCCTAGAATGATGATGCAGTGGTGAAATAATCTCTACTGCACCATCTTTCATTTTTCTTATTGCATTGCCCAAAGTATTACATCATCTTTTAAGAAGATATGAAAGCAGTTTGAGTTATCCTTTTTAGTCTTTCTGTTTTAAGCTTTTATTTAACACATCTGAGAATTCACATTTTTCCATTTTTATTTTCCATGTTTAATGGACAGGAAGACATTTTAGAACTATTAGATGAATCCATAAGATGAATGAAAAGAAACAACAACACTTAAGTAATGATGGTAAATATGAACATATAAGTGAAATCTCAGACTTTGAGTCTTTGATGATGATTTCCTAAATGAGGTTTCTGAAACTCAAGAATTAATTGCATGAACAATATTCCTAAAGACAAAAATGGAAATATTACATGTTCATGCATGAACTGATGAGCAGTTAGTTGCATTGAAAAGATGTTGCCTATATTGCATACGTATTCCTTTACCACCAGAGAAATGTGGAATAAAAAATTTGCTGTTACTGTTCATATAAAATTTTGTCTTGAAGTTTTTTTCTTTCTTTTTGCTATCCTTTTATTCTTATTTCTGTAGATTAGTCATAAAATGACTTAAAATATAAAAAATAAAAAAGGGCCCTTTGGACGTAGACAGTAATTTGGGATGACTATTTTTTTTCTGGTACCCTGAAGATTAAAGCTCCCTTGTAGATCCAATGTGCATCTAAGGTTGAGAGCCATTTTGTAAGTAGAGTTCATCTGGACAAGTAAATAGGAGAGTTTAGGTAGCATTTTTAGGAAAATTAAATAATGTGAGATAGTCTAGAATAGTGCCACTGGATGCATGGTACTGACACAAGAATTATATAACAGAATACAGTATAAGACCAGGCAGCCTAGAAGCAGATTTTAGAATATGTAAAACTTAATATGATAGTGTTATAAATCAGTATATTAGATTATTTTTTTAAATTTTTTTTATTAAAAAAAAAAGAAATTAACATTTAGAAATCATTCCATTCTACACATGCACTCAGTAATTCTTAGTATCATCACATAGATGTATGATCATCATTTCTTAGTACATTTGCATCAATTTAGGAAAAGAACTAGCAAAACAGCAGAAAAAGATATAGAATGTTAATATAGAGAAGAGAAAATAATAATACTAATAAAAATATATATATAAAAAAGGTAAAAGAAATAAACAAAAACAAAAGATACAAACAAACAAACAAACAAAAAACTATATTTCAGGTGCAGCTTCATTCAGTGTTCCAACATAGTTACATTACACTTAGGTATTATTGTGCTGTCCATTTTTGAGTTTTTGTATCTAGTCCTGTTGCACAGTCTGTATCCCTTCAGCTCCAATTACCCATTATCTTACCCTGTTTCTAACTCCTGCTGGTCTCTGTTACCAATGACATATTCCAAGCTGATTCTTGAATGTCGGTTCACATCAGTGTGACCATACAGTATTTGTCCTTTAGTTTTTGGCTAGACTCACTCAGCATAATGTTCTCTAGGTCCATCCATGTTATTACATGCTTCATAAGTTTAGTCTGTCTTAAAGCTGCATAATATTCCATCGTAGGTATACGCCACAGTTTGTTTAGCCACTCGTCTGTTGATGGACATTTTGGCTGTTTCCATCTCTCTGCAATTGTAGATAATGCTGCTATAAACACTGGTGTGCAAATGTCCGTCTGTGTCTTTGCCCTTAAGTCCTTTGAGTAGATACCTAGCAGTGGTATTGCTGGGTCGTAATCTATTCTGCCATTCTATGTCTTTTGATTGGGAAATTCAGTCCATTAAATTGTGTTATTACTGTTTGGATAATATTTTCCTCTACCATTTTGGCTTTTGTATTATATATATCATATCTGGTTTTCCTTCTTTCTACACTTTACTCCATATCTCTTTCTTCTGTCTTTTCGTATCTGACTCTAGTGCTCCCTTTAGTATTTCTTGCAGAGCTGGTCTCTTGGTCACAAATTCTCTCAGTGACTTTTTGTCTATAAATGTTTTAATTTCTCCTTCATTTTTGAAGGACAATTTTGCTGGATATAGAAGTCTTGGTTGGCAGTTTTTCTCTTTTAGTAATTTAAATATATCATCCCACTGTCTTCTAGCTTCCATGGTTTCTGCTGAGAAATCTACACATAGTCTTATTGGGTTTCCCTTGTATGTGACAGATTGTTTTTCTCTTGCTGCTTTCAAGATCCTCTCTTTCTCTTTGACCTCTGACATTCTAACTAGTAAGTGTCTTGGAGAACGCCTATTTGGGTCTGTTCTCTTTGGGGTGCGCTGCACTTCTTGGATCTGCAAATTTAGGTCTTTCATAAGAGTTGGGAAATTTTCAGTGATAATTTCTTCCATTAGTTTTTCTCCTCCTTTTCCCTTCTCTTCTCCTTCTGGGACACCCACAACACGTATATTTGTGCGCTTCATATTGTCATTCAGTTCCCTGATCCCCTGCTTAAGTTTTTCCATTCTTTTCCCTATAGTTTCTGTTTCTTTTTGGAACTCAGATGTTCCATCCTCCAGTTCACTAATTGTAGCTTCTGTCTCTTTAGATCTACCATTGTAGGTATCCATTGTTTTTTCCATTTTTTCTTCTTTGTCCTCACTCCCATAAGTTCTGTGATATGTTTTTTCAGATTTTCTATTTCTTCTTTTTGTTCAGCCCATGTCTTCTTCATGTCCTCCCTCAATTTATTGATTTGGTTTTTGAAGAGGTTTTCCATTTCTGTTCGTATATTCAGCATTAGTTGTCTCAGCTCCTGTATCTCATTTGAACTATTGGTTTGTTCCTTTGACTGGGCCATATCTTCAATTTTCCGAGCGTCATCCATTATTTTCTGCTGGTGTCTGGGCATTTGATCAGATTTCCCTGGGTGTGGGACCCGGCTGGTTGAAAGGTTTTTCTGTGAAATCTCTGGGCTCTGTTTTTCTTTTCCTGCCCAGTAGGTGGCGCTCGTGGCGCTCGTCTGTCTGCGGGGCCCACCAGTAAAAGATGCTGTAGCTCCTTTAACTTGCCGATCCGAATCTCGCAGTTGGCCCGGGAAACCGCGCGTGGAGGGGGGGGTCGCCGGCCACCGCGGCTTGGGGGAGTGCCGGTCCAAATTGCCCAGCTGGCCTGAGACTCCAAGCGTGGCGGGAGGGCCCCGCTATCCAACGTTCCCAGTCAGACCGGGGAGCCACATGCGTGGAGGGGACCCCAGTCGCCAGCCGCCCTGGCCGGGAAAACGCGCGCCACTCGGGTATCTCACCGCAGTGGATTCTCCTTGCCCGTTCAGCCGTTCCAGAATGGGGTACGCTGTCTTTTTGGTCTCTGTCGTGGCTCCGGGAGCTGTTTCGTATTGTTTCTGTTTCTTTAGTTGCTTTTCTGGAGGAGGAACTAAGACCCGCGCGTCTTACTAAGCCACCATCTTCTCCCTATATTAGATTATTAATACCATTAATAGGAACTGCCACTTGTTGACTGCTTGTTGAACATTATATATGTATTATCTCATTTGATCCTTAAAACATAACTGCTGTTTTTTGTTTTTTGTATACTATATAGTGGGGGTCACATTTCATTCTTTTTCCATGTGAGTATCCCTTTATTGCATTACCATTTGTGGAATTTTTGTTTGTTTGCTTGTTTGTTTGTTTGTGGGGGGAAGGGCATGGACTCTGAATTGAACCCAGGACTCTAGCGTGGCAGGCAAGAATTCTACCACTGAACTAACCTTGCGCCCCACTATCGTTTTTCAATTATTTATATACACAAATAAATGTAACCATCACCACATTGACCATTAGTGATCACCACAGTCAATTTTAAAACATTTCTATCACCTTTAGTTATGAAGACTGTTTTCTGTCTCTATAGATTTGCTTATTCTGGATATTTTACATAAATGGGATCATACAACAGTGGTATTTTTTTGACTGACTTCTTTCATCTAGCATAATGTTTTCAAGGTCGATTCAAGTCATAATATGTATTAATATGACATTCCTTTTTTTTTTTTCCACTTAAAACAACACCAATTTATTATCACAGTTCCAAGAGTCAGATGTCCAAGCACACCTTAACCAAGTCCTCTCCTCTGGGTCTCGCAAGTCTGTAGTTTAAGATGTCGGCAGGGGCTGCTTTCTCCTTGGTGTCCTCTCCCAAGCTCACAATGGTCCTTGGCAGAGTTCATTTTTTGTAGCTAAAGAACTCATAGTAGCTTCCTTCTTAAAAGCTAGCAAGAAATATATTTAGAATGGAATGGTCATATGTTAAGAATGTTTGAGTTTGTTATATTTAAAAAAAATTTTTTAAAAAAGCTAGCAAGAGTCTTTGAGCTCAGGGAAGGTCTTAAGCCTTCTCTGAAGGGCTCACTTGTTCAGGTCAGGCCGACTAGGATGAACTACCTTTAACTAACTCACGTAACTGCTGTTATTATTTCTATTTACAAGTGAGGAAATCAAGTCTTGAAGATGTTAAGGAACTTATCTCAGGTCACACAGCCCTTGGTGATTCTTGAGCAGTTAGTTACCTCTTTTAGAATGCAAATACTTGAAAAAAGGCATTTTTTACCTATGCCAGAATAAATTTCAGGTGGTGAAATAATTAAATATAAAATTTGTATCAGCAAACAAGTAATAACAGATATCTAGATAGGGAAGCTTAGAACTAATGGAAGAGAACAAACACCATAAAGTTTTAGACTAATAAACTAGGAAAAATAAAGAAATAAATTATTAGTAATCTTTATGTGTAAATGCACAGTTAATAACCCCTAAATAATATAGTCCTAGCAATACAAGTGGCTAGGAAATGCATAAGGATATGGACAGCCTTGCTTCCTATGAAATAGAACAATTAAATTGAAAGTACTGATCTTTCCTGTCTCAGGGCCTTTGCCAATAATATTAGATATCCTTCAGTGAGGCCTTTTGAACTACTCAGTACCATTGAGTTTCCCCGTATGCCTTGGCACCCTGCTTATTTCCCTCATACCTTTTGTAATTATCTATTTGTTTACTTATTGTCTTTCCCCTCTAGACTCTAAGCTTTGAGAGGAAAAGAATAATATCTGGCATCTGAAAAGTGCTTAATAAACAAACACTCGCTGAATAGATGAATGGAATGAATAAAAAAGAGAAGCAAGTGAAATGAATAAAATGATAATGCTATATTAAATGCGGGACAAGATGGGGTGCGCACAGTCATTGTACTGCTTCGTAACTTGTATCTTTCAGAATGGAAATGTTGTAAACAGTAGCAGGAGTCTTAAATATTCATGTTTTTTGACCCAGTAATTTTACTTTTTGGAATCTGTCCTAAATAAATCATCTCTGTTAGGGGTGGGAAAACTTTCCTCCTAGTTCTTTCTGTATTTACTCTTTTCCTTTATAAGGAAAGTAGATGGTAATCCAATTGGGCCATGTTTTTTACCCGTCGATGATTATGATTTCCCAAAGACCCAGTCCTTAGCTAGGCCAAATTATCTTGTACAGACATATCTTATTTTATTGCACTTAGCGTTATTGTGCTTTGTAGATACTGTTTTTTCAACCGACTGAAGGTTTGTGGCAGCCCTGTGTCGAAGTCTGTCGGTGCCATTTTTCCAACAGCATTCGTCACTTCATGTCTCTCCTGTCACATTTTGGTAATTCAGTATTTCATACTTTTTCATTATTATTATGTCTGCTTTATGATCATTGATCTTTCTTTCCTGCTGTATTCCTTTTTTCAATTTTTATTGAGATATATATTCACATACCACATAATCATCCAGAGCGGTTCACAGAATCATCATATAGCTGTGCATTCATCATCATCACAATCTACTTTTGAACATTTTCTTAACTCAAAAAAATTTTTTAGTTAAAAAATAAAAGTAAAAAGAGCACCCCAAATAACCTATACATCCCCCATCCCCCTATAGTTTATTTATTTTATTTTTTATTTTTTTTTACATGGGCAGGCACGGGAATCGAACCCGGGTCCTCTGGCATGGCAGGCAAGCATTCTTGCCTGCTGAACCACCGTGGCCCACCCTGTGTAGTTTATTTTTGTATTTTTTTTTTTTTCTTACTTATGTTATCATTGATCCTTGATATTGCTATTGTAATTGTTTTAGGATGCCATAAACTGTGCCCAAATAAGACGATAACTTAACTGATAAATGTTGTGTATGTTCTGACTGCTGCACGGTCTAACTGTTCGCCTTTTCTCTTCCTTTCCTTGGGCCTTCCTCTTTCCCTGAGATACAACAATAGTGAAACGAGGCCAGTTAATAATCTTGCAGTGGCCTCCAAGTGTTCAAGTGAAGTGAAGAATCTCATATCTCTTACTTTAAATCAAAAGCTAGAATTGAGTAAGCTTAGTGAGGGAGGCATGTTGAAAGCTGAGATAGTTTGAAAGCTTGCCCTCTTGCACCAACAGTTAACCAGGTTTTGAATACAAAGTTCTTGAAGGAAAATTAAAGTGCACTCCAATGAGACACAACCTTATTGCTGATATGGGTAAGTTTTAGTTGTCTGGATAGAAGATCAAACCAGCCACAACATTCCCTTAATTCAGAGCCTAATCCAGAGCATGGCCCTAACTCTTTTCAGTTCTACGCAGGCTGAGAGAGGTGAGGAAGCTGCAGAAGAAAAGTTTGAAGCTAGCAGAGGTTGGTTCATGAAGTTTGAGGAAAGAAGCTAGTTCCATAACATAAAAATGCAAGGTGAAACAGAAAGTGCTGATGTAGGAACTGCAGTAGATTATCCACTAAACAACAGATATTCAATGTAGATGAAACATCCTTCTATTGGAAGAGATGTCGTCTAGACTTTCATAGCTAGAGAGAGGTCATTGCCTGACTTCAAAGGACAGGCTGATTGATTCTCTTAGGGGATAAAGCAGCTGGTGACTTCAAATTGAAGCCAGTGCTTACTTACTGTTCTGAAAATCTTGGGGCTCTTAAGAGTTATGCAAAATCTACTCTGTGCTTTATAAATTGGACAACAAAGTCTAGATTAAAGTCCATCTGTTGACAGCATGGTTTACTGATTATTTTAAACCCACTGTTGAGACGTACTACTCAGAAAAAAGATTCCTATGAAAATATTATTGCTCAGTGATAGTGCACCTGGTCATCCAGGGCTCTGATGGAGATCTACGATGAGATTAATGTTGTTTTCATCCCTGCTAATGACAGCATCCATTCTGTATCCCATGTAACAAGAAGCCATTTAGACTTTTAAGTCTCATTATTTAAGAAATACATTTCTTAAGGTTATAGCTGCCATAGATAGTTATTCCTTTGATGGATCTGGGCAAAATAAATTGAAAACCTTCTGGACAGGATTAATCATTCTAGATGCCATTGAGAACATTCGTAATTCATGGGTGGAGGTTAAAATATTAACATTAATAGGAGTTTGGAAGAAGTTTATTCCAGCCCTCATAGCTGACTTTGAAGGATTCAAGACTTCAGTGGAGAAGGCCTCTGCAGATGTGGTGGCAATAGCAAGAGAATTAGAATTTTATCTGTAGCCTAAAGTTATATGTTTAGGTAGGTAGGTCAAGATTTGTGTATTCCTGGTTTTATTTATTTTTTAATTTTTTTTTTTAATTGTATAATATAGCATATATGCAAAGCAAAGAAAAAAAAGCAGTAGTTTCAAAGCTCTCTTCAGCAAGTAGTTTCAGATCACAGTTTGTCATGGGCTACCAGACCATCATCTCAGATTTTTCCTTCTAGCTGCTCCAGAACATTGGAGGCTAGAAGGAATAAATATTTTTTATCATCATGATCAACTTTTTTTGTGCATGTGAAAAAATAACAAGTATACAAGAAAGTAATAAATTTCAAAGCACAGCACAGCAATTAGTTGTAGAACAGATTTTAAGAGTTTGGTATGGGTTACTATTCACATTTTTTTTTTACTTCTAGCTGCTCTAGGATACTGGAGACTAAAAAAATATCAGAATAGTGATTTAGCAGTCATACTTGTTTGTTAAACTCTACCTCTTTGTATAATTACACTATCACCTTTTATCTTTCTCCTACTCTTTAGGGGTATTTGGGCTATGTCCATTCCAACTTTTTCATATTATTCTTGGTTTTTTTTAGCTTAGTGCTTTCCCAGCCTTTTCATGTCAGACATATACAGAGAATATTTTAGGACCAATAGGAATAATGGAAGAGGTTGATTGTATTAGTTTGCTAAAGCTGCTGGAATGCAATATACCAGAAACAGAACAGCTTTTAAAAAGGGAATTTATTAAGTTGAAAGTTTACAGTTCTAAGGCCATGAAAATGTCCAAGTTAATTGGCACCGACAAGAAAGGTTGATGTCTGTCCGGAGCACCTCTGTCAGCTGGAAAGGCACATGGCAACCTCTGCTAGCTTTCTCTTCCAACTTTTCCTTTCATAAGGCTTCCCCCAGGGCATTTTCCTACTGCATCTCCAAAGGTCTCTGGCTGTGTGGCTCTGAAGTGTTTTCCAAAAGGGTTCCCTCTTAAGTACTCCCATAAGCTACCCACCTTGAATGGGTTGGAGACATATCTCCATGGAAACCACCTAATCAACAGGTTCCATCCACAATACTGAATCAGGGATAGAAAATATAGCTTTTCTGGGGTACACAACAGTTTCAAACCAGCACACTGATTAAAACCAAAAGCAACTGGTCCAGAGACACTGACTGCCCTTCCATTAAGCTCCTCAGAGGGCTGAAGGGATCAATCAACATCTGGGCACTTTTGGATCATGGCATTTCTTTGGGGAAGTTCTTTGAGCCCATTTTCAATTACAGGTCAAACCCATTAGCAAAATCAATTAAGTGGGCTTCAGCCATCATTAAAATAAATGAAAAGAATGGAATGTTATTCACAGTTGAAAGAATTATATGAATGTGTGTAACTTTGCAGTATGAATTATGTGGGTCACTGTCATGCTTTGAAAGCTATTTGCTCCAGCCAAGTACCAATTATTAATGCCTAAACCTCTCTTAAGTGGCATCATTCTCAAGAAGGGGGGAAGATTTATAAACAAAGATTCAGGCTTATTACATTGCAAAATTTGAACATTAAAACATTATCAGGAGAAAAGCTAGATAAATCATGATGATGTATCCTTTTAGGTGATTTGCTCAGGTTAGTATTCCCTTATATTTCCTCAGTGTTTTTAGTGTTTACAGTGAAAGTCCATAGTTTCATAATAGCTTTCTTAGGCTTATTACAGAGTCAGTGTAGTCTTAAGGAACAATTAGTGTACTATAGTATATAGTTAGAGCACCATAGAATAGTGTTAACCACACAGAGGAATAAGTCCTTTCAGTCCCACTTCTGCTCCTGTTATCCCTGTGAAAGCCTTGGACAAGTTACTTAATGCCTTTGTGTGTGTTTACTCTTTCATAAAATGGAGCTAATACTGCATATATAAGATTGCTGTGAGTGGGAAACATGTTAATGCATGCAAAGTATTCAGCACAGTGCCTGGAACAGACTCCCATGAGTAGAGTTAATTGTAGGCTAAGTTTAGCCTTTTATATTATTGAATCTCTCTCTTGTGCCTCAGTTTCTCCTTTAGCTCACACTTTTTGGATGCTTCTTTACAGGATAAAAATTTCTCTAGTTACTTCATAGGAGGTTTGAGAGTTAAAATCAGAAGATGATAAATGTGAAAATGAAGATCACAGTACAGATTTATGGTAGTATTAAGTCTAGTAATGATAATAGGAAACTTGTTTGCATTTTATGAGCTGATTAATAACTGTATGTCCAAAGGGGTAGAATCAGTAGTTGATTCAGATGGCGATAATTGGATACTTCCAGTTCTCTAAAGGTGCCAAGTCCTTTCCTGCCTTTGCAGTTATTATTATTTTTGCGTGGAATATTATCCTGTCTCCTACACCTCATGTCTTTTCATGTCTAGTTCCTCCTTATCAACTGAAATGATACAAGTTTAGAAAGGCCTTTCTGACATCCAATCTGAATAGCTCTCAATTAATCTTTTTAAAACTACTTTTGAAAAAAATCATAACATTAATCACTACCTGGCTCTCAATTTTGTTTTTTATCTGTTTTCTTCTCCGAGACTAGGATGTAAGTCTTGAGAACAGAGACCTTGCCTTAATTATTTTTTCCTGCATGTACATAAGTGCCTGACAAAATAAATACCTATTGAATGTTTGAATATAATGCAAAGTATGAAAAATCACCCGTAATCCTATTTCCTGGAGATAAATTAGCCATTGCTAATAGTATGGTATATAGTTTTCTACATTTATTTTCTATGTGTGTGTCTCCATATTTACAAGTATCTGTGGTAATTAGGCTCTTATACCATATTTCATTGATTCTAAAGACTAACAGTTTTTCTGTATTTTAAATCTCTGAATTCAGAATGCCTTATAATCAGGGATATGCCATGGTTTAATTGGCAGCATTTTTTATTTTCCAGTAGCACATAAATTGGGGATATGTCTTAAAATCTATAGCTTCTTTGATTTAATGAAATATGGGATATACTGAAACAAAAATGGGGTCATGATGTTTATTTCTTCCCCAGCTCAGTATCTCGAGCATTTCCACTTATCAGTATGTTTAGATTATTTTAATCTTAACAGATATGGATCGTATTGAGGGTCCATCATAACTTACTTAACAAATCCTTTTTCTTTCTTTCTTCTTATTTTTTAACCAATCCCTTTTGATGGATATTTGGAATTCTTTACAATTTTTTCTGTTATACATGGTGCTGTGTTGAATATTCTTGTACAGATCTTTATGCATGTATGTAAAATTTCTTTTGAGTAAATACCTAAATCAGTGAGTATACTCATTTTCTGCAGTGTATAGGGTGCCTATTTCCCTACACCCTCACTAGCTCTGTATCAGAGCACTAGCTCTGATAGGTGAAAAATATCCTGAAAATTTTAATGATCATTTCTTTAATTATGAATGAGATTTAGCCTCTTTTCATGTTTATTAGCTGTTTTTTATTTCCTCTTCTGTAGTATATTTGTGCATAGGGCAGTAGACTTTTAATTGGCTGGCACATTAGTCCTAATTAGAAAGAGAAACCATCTCAGTTAAGAATCATGCATCATCATATTGATTTCCTGGGCACAACTTTCAGGCCTGCAGAGTCCACCCTTTTGGAGAAAAACAGAGCTTAAGGACCCAATATGGAAGGAGAGACAGAATTCAAGTATAATCAGAATTGGAATATCCTTTTATAATGGAGGCCAAGAAGGGTTACAGTATCATTGTTTTTAAGTTGAATACTTGCACTTAGACTGTACTGTTAGCCTGTAAACTTTAAATATTCCCCTTCTCAAACCCTATTCCTCTTTAAGGTCACTTGGTTGTGTAGTATAGTTATACTACACAACTGAAATAGGACACAACTCTTGGACTTGAGGAAAGTCAATATTGGATTCAAAGATTAAATCTTTGGTTGTTTGGATTAATATGTTTTTTTTCACCTTGTTTAAATGTTCTTGTCAACGTTTTTGAACACCTTTGTGCCTTTTTCAAAATTGATTATCAGATGATCTCTACCTTTAGGATCTACTGCAGCCCGTGGAGAAGATAGATTTCAGTCCTTTGGTAAGAGTAAAACTAGAAGATATGTTGAATATGGAGAGCAAAGCAAGAGGCTGAATATGGAAATTTAAGGAAGTCTACCTGAAGGAGATAGAATAACCTGAACTCAGTCTTGCAGAATGAGTAAGAACTGGCGATAGCAATTAGCAAAGGAACCATGAGCATGAGAAATGTCATGGATGGGTGAAATGGACTACAAATAGTAGATTACAAGTTTGAGGTGAGGACTGATTTAGGAAGCTAGGAGATAAACAAGAATCAGATGAAGAAGGGCCTTTAAACCATGCTGAAGATCATTTATTTATAGATTAAGGGGAGCCATTTTGCAAAATGGCAGGATCATATTTGCATTTTTAGAGATTACTACCTAAGGATTGATTTAGAAAGCAAGAATGAAGGCAAGGGGACCTGTAGGGAAGCATTTCTAGTAATTCAGGTAAGAGGATTGAGGATTAAGGCCTTACCTCAATGGCTTGCTGGTAAAATGGTAGCATTTCTCTTAGTTTATATAACTAAATATATGATCCTCTTTTTTTTTTTCAGAATCTCACTGAAATTAAATTTCATGAAACTGGGTTTATTATTTTTCAGAGATGATTGTTAATCATTGTCTGATTGTCTTTTATGTCTATAAGAAGTTTATACTTTTATAAATACCTACTTCCTGAATACGGTGCTAAATGGAAATGGTTATTAAGTGCTTTTGATGATTATTAAAGTGGGAGGTGTCAGCCTTTTTTGTGTGCTTAGTGATTCTCATAGTGTGGTGGTTTGTACCCCAGAAAAGCATGCTCTGTAACTTAATTCATTCCTGTAGGTATGAACCCATTGTAAATAGGACCTTTTTGATGAGGTTACTTCATTTAAGATTGTCCCACTTTCATCAGGATGGGTCTTAAATCCTATTACTGGAATCCTTTATAAGAGAATGAAATTCAGACAGAGAGAGAGACAGCCACGGGAAGTAAGAAGCTAAAATTCAGCAGAACCCATAAGGACCTGAGAGGCTGGGAAAGGCTGCCTTGTACGTTACCATTTGACAGAGAAACCAAGATCACCAGCAGCTAGTCCCAGAATGCCAGTCTTTGGGAAGAAATCTTTGCCTAGATGACACCTTGATTTGGACTTTCTCTTAGCCTCAAATCTGTAAGCTTCTTAATTCCCATTGTTTAAGCTGACCCATAGCATGGTGTTTGTTTGAGCAGCCAAGGAAACTAAAACAGTGAGAAAGAATTTTGTCTTTGTATAAAAGGAATGATTTGTTTCACTAAATTTGGGTTATGTAACCTCTATGAATTTATCATTTCTGTGTGCTAATTTCTTTTCTCTTTTATTTTTTTTTAAGGCTGTTAGCAAAAGATGGTGGATCGCTTGGCAAACAGTGAAGCAAATACTAGACGTATAGGTATAGTGGAAAACTGTTTTGGAGCGGCTGGTCAACCCTTAACTATACCTGGACGGGTTCTTATTGGAGAAGGAGTGTTGACTAAGTTGTGCAGAAAAAAGCCCAAAGCAAGGCAGTTTTTCTTATTTAATGATATTCTTGTATATGGCAATATTGTCATCCAGAAGAAAAAATATAACAAACAACATATTATTCCCCTGGAAAATGTCACTATTGATTCTATCAAAGATGAGGGAGACTTAAGAAATGGATGGCTTATCAAGACACCAACTAAATCATTTGCAGTTTATGCTGCCACTGCCACTGAGAAATCAGAATGGATGAATCACATAAATAAATGTGTTACTGATTTACTCTCCAAAAGTGGTAAGACACCGAGTAACGAACATGCTGCCGTATGGGTTCCTGACTCTGAAGCAACTGTATGCATGCGTTGTCAGAAAGCAAAATTCACACCTGTTAATCGTCGTCACCATTGCCGCAAATGTGGCTTTGTTGTCTGTGGTCCCTGCTCTGAAAAGAGATTTCTTCTTCCCAGTCAGAGCTCCAAGCCTGTGAGGATCTGTGACTTCTGCTACGGTCTGCTTTCTACTGGGGACATGGCTGCGTGCCAGCCTAACCGATCAGACTCTTATAGCCAGTCATTGAAGTCTCCTTTAAATGATGTATCTGACGATGATGAGGATGATGATAGCAGTGACTAAGGACACATTTTGAAATATTTAATTGGGTATGACCCTCTGAGAAATCTGCTTTGACGGAAATTTAGAATTCTGAGCTCTCTCAATTTTGCTCTAGCCATGAATTTGCCTGAGAAAATGTTAACCCATGTGCCTCAATATATTCTGTAGAAAGTAGGTCCTCCTGCCTCCTCCCACCCCTACTCTTGTACAGGGATAGACTGTTGCAAATATATCAGATAAATTTTTAGTTTCTTATTCTTGTTTATTTCTAGATTCTTTTCCTGGAAGATTGGGATAAGATGTTTATTTAACAGATCGTGTACTACATTGTTTTTTTTTCTGTTAATCTGGAAAGACTAAAAGCAAAGAATGGTTTAAAAAGGAATACAATGTGATTAATTAATAGTATTAACTTTTTTTCTAACCATTCTATCTTATAGTTAAGACACCAGTAACAAAAATTCATGATTTGGAAATACTTTGTTTGGCTTATTCATATACCAAATGGTGCCTTATAATAATAGCACTGTTAAACGAAGTAAGTCCCTACCTTTTCACTTTTTGGTTTGTTTAAAAAATATGCTGGTGCTCTTTGTGGTGATAAAATGAGTGTTATGAATGGGTGTAATTAAGAAATACTTCTCATCTGACAGCTATAAATAAATTTAGAGATAACCTCATTCTGTATAAATAAATATTTTTCCAAAAAACAATTGTTTATATTTTTTACGTTTTATAGGTTCCAAATTATAATTGTCAGATATATATATTTTTTTAATTAATATGTTGCCATTCTTAGAAATCTGGTTTGAAATTTATCAGATGATTTTGAAATGTCACATTGTATTAGCTTCTAATTTTAGTAAGACATTTTTAGGTATAAATTCATCTGCTTTAATATTTCTAGAATGAAAAATCTTCTTGTAAAACCCTTGAAAATACACAATCTCTTTTAAAAATCCCATCATAGAGCACAGGATATACTTAGGCTTGAAGATTTGGCAGAAATGGTGTGTAAGAATGGTAAAAGCTGAAAATACCTTTAGACTCTCAAGTTTGACTAGATTTAAATATTTCTGGAAGTTTTGTCTGTTTCAGTGTGAAACTGTCTTGAATTTACAAACATAGCATTATATTTTATAAAGTTTTGTAAAGTCCCAAACAATATTTCTATTTTTGTAAAACAATTATATGTTTAATCCATTTCTGAAATTTTTTTGTAATCTGGAAATAGAGTAGCAATTGGTATTTCTAAATTGTGAATCTTGTTGAATCAGTTTAGATTACTTTTGAGAAGTGGTAGGTTTTCACTCTACTTTTGAGACTGCAATTCAGTTGAAAGTGTATGTATCACATAAAACGTGATACGTTGTGCACTACTTTCTCCATTTGTATGCTGCAAATAACTATAGTCTTAAATACATGAAAAATCAGCAGTTCAAAGTTTGTTTAAAAAAATTTTTTTTGTATCTTTAATTCTGGATATATTGCAAATGTCATAAGAGGTTTGACGCAATAACTTCTGATGGAGGATTGATTCTTTGATATCTTACTGTTTGATTAAGGCACTAATTTTCTTTACTGTTAAATTTTGAAAGCGTTTGAGATATAAAGATCTCCCTATAGGAAATGTGAAAGAATGACACATCAGGGACAGTTTTTAATTATTTGTTTTTGGTATTTGGAAATATCAGATGGTCTTTTGTTTCTAAGCAATATACATACCATCAACATATCTGAAAAGGACCATGAAACCTGTGAAGTCCTAATAGAGATTTGTGATACATAGGAACCCAGCAAATTGGAACCAAGGGAAATATTCTGAGATAACATTTGCATTGTCAACCTCTATTGACTTTGTTTTTACAATAAAGATATTTTACAACTTGCAGTTACTTTCTGTTCTCTGCATATTGTGACTTGAAGAATTTTCCCCTTGTTAAGTAATAAAGATATTACACATTTTTTGCCTCATTATTCACAGCTATGAGTGCCTACTATATATCAGACATTGTTCTAGGAACTAGGGGTAGAGCAGAGAACAGTTCCCTGCTTTTCATTGATGGAATTTTTATGCGAATAAGATCTAAGAAGTTTTCTTTCAGAATTTTTTCTGTAATTTTTAAAGTTCTCATAAATCTTGGTTATATATAAAGCTGAGATTGTTTTGATGTTGATTTCTCATGCCTTTACTTTTTTTTTTGAAACTTTTTGAAGATTAAATATATATACAAAGAAAAAACAACAATAATCTTGAAAGTACATTTCAACAAGTAGTTACAGAACAGATTTCAGAGTTTGTTATGGGGTATCATTTCACTATTTCAAATTTTTCCTTCTAGTTTCTCCAAAAATATTGGAGGCTAGAAGAAAAAATTTTTTTTCTGAAAAATAACATATACAAAAAAAGAAAAGGAAAAAATTTCAAAGCATATCAACATTTTGTTGTAAAACAGATTTCAGAGATTGGTATTGGTTACAATTCCACAATTTTAGGTCTTTACTTCTAGCTGCTCTAAGATACTGGAGACTAAAAGAAATTCAGCAATCATACTCATTTGTTAAACCTTACCTTCTTTATATAACTCCCATCACCTTTGGTCTTTCTCCCACTCTTTAGGAGTATTTGGGCTATGCCCATTCTAACTTCTTGTTGGGAGGGGCTGTTGATAACTTAGGATAGGGGGATGGAACTAGCTGATGTTTTGGAGAGGCTGGCCCCTCTGCATTTCGGTACTTACTTGGTCCAGAGACCCAACTGGAGTTGGTTCCGTTGGTTGTGAATTGTAGGTTTCTGGAAAGTTACCATAGTGCATGGAACCTTTGTAGAGTCTTATATAATGCCTTAGGTGTTCTTTAGGATCGGTAGAAGTGGCTTTGGTTGAGGTTCAGCAAACTAGGTAGCAATGTATAACTGAAGCTTGTGTAAGAATTACCTTCAGAGTAGCCTCTTGACTCTATTTGAGCTCTCTCAACCACTGATACCTTATTTGTTACACTCGTTTTCCCCCTTTTGGTCAGGATGGCATTGTTGATCCCATGGTGCCAGGAGTAGACTCATCTCTGGGATCCTATCCCTCACTGCCAGGGAGACTTTCACCCCTGGATGTCATGTCCCACATAGAGGGTAGGGAAATGATTTCACTTGCAGGGTTGGGCTTAGAGAGAGAGAGCCCAATCTGAGCAACAAAAGAGGTCCTCTGGAAGTAACTCTTAGGCATAGCTATAGGTAAGCTAAGCTTCTCTGCTACATACATAAGCTTTACAAGAGCAAGCCTCAAGATCAAGGCTTGGCCTATTGATTTGAGTGTCCCAAATGTTTGACACAGTATCAGAGATTTCGCTGGTGGTAAAGTTTAATAGTTTCATATTTTTTCTCATCCCTCAGGGGACTTTGCTAATGCTGGGAGGTATCCATGCATTAAATTAAGCTATACAGGATAAATGCCCTCATTCTTATTCTGGGCTCCCTGTGTTTGGATTGTTTAAATGATCTATCTAGATTGAGTTAGATTATGTGCTACAGAAAACTTAGGTTCTGGACAAAAATAAATCTTTCTTCCTTTGGTCAAGGAGTAGATGAACTTCTAAAATACAATGTCTTTCTTAACCCCTGTATTCTGAATTATCTTAATCCCAACCTGATTGGCTTCATTCTTATCTCTAAATACAAATACAGGTTATGCATATATAAAACAGCCTCTGAAAATTCAGAAATAACAATTACTGCTCCAGACTAAATATGACTGCTATAAGAGTTTTCTTATAAGTATTTTCTAAATGATACCATACAATATATGCTTTTTTTGTTTCTGGTCTATTTTGCCTCACCAAATGTTCCACAGGTTCATTCACAATGTTGCATGCCTCACAACTTTTTTCCTTTTTGTAACAGTACAATATTCGATCAAATGTATACACCGTTGTTTGCCAATCTACTTCTCAGTCAGTGCATCCTTCAATCACCTCCATTCATTGGACATCATGTACAATGTCCAAAACAACAGTCCATCAACACTCTCAATTTTAGATAATTTCATTGTTCCCAAGAGTAAGATAACCAGTAATCACACCCTCACTAAGTAGAAAATCTAAACCTCCCCTTAACTTCCTTCCCCCACTATTTACCTCTGCTGTTGCTGTGGTACTGTTGATGTTTTCTTGTTAAACATGGCCCATAGTATGCAATGGAAGTTTTCCCCTCATATCCCAAACATGCACTCTGTGTACAAGATTCATACCTTTGAAGTAGTTCATGCAAGAACTTATTTATATTTCTAGTGTTTATCAGTGGGACACATAGGTCTCTACAGCCTCTTTCAATCATGTTCACCTTCAATATGGTAATATTACTTATAGGCCGACTGAGTGAACCACCTTCACTTCCATTTCTTTACATTTACGTTCACCCTCATTAGCTAACTGTCCATCCATCTCTACCTTCCGTATACCTCTAGGTACTCAATATTCTGTGTCATAAGCCTCTGATTTTACCTTAACCCCAGTCATAAAAGTGGAATCATGCAGTATCTATCCTTTTGTGTCCGGTTTATTCACTCAGCAGTATGTCCTGAAGGCTCATCCATCTCGTCCTATGGTTCAGGACGTCATTTCATCTTAATGCTGCATAATATTCCATCGTATGTATATACCACATTTTGCTAATCCATTCGTCTGTTGATGGGCACTTTTTTGTTTCCATCTTTTGGTGATGGTGACTAATGCTGCTATGAACATTGGTGTGCAAATGTCTTTTGTGTCATTGCTTTCACCATTTCTGGGTATGTATCGAGTAGTGGTATTGCCAGGTGATAGGGCAACCTTATATTTAGTTTTCTAAGGAACCACCAGACTCTTTCACAGTGGTTGTACCATTATATACCCACCAGCAATGCATAAGTGTCCCAATTTCTCCACATCCTCTCCAACATTTATAGTTTCCAGTTTGTTTGATAGCAGCTATTCTTATGGGTGTAAGGTGGCATCTCATTCTAGTCTTGATCTGCATTTCCCTTATAGCTAATGAAAATGAGCAACTCTCCATGAGCTTTTTAGCCCATCTGTATTTGCTCTTCAGAAAAATGCCTAATCATCTTTAGTCCATTTTATAATTGGGTTGTTCTTTTGTTGCTGAGTTGTATGATTTCTTTATGTATACAGGATATCAAACCTTTATTTGATATGTGATTTCCAAATATTTTCTCCCGTTGAGTTGACTGTCTCTTCACCTTTTTGAGAAGTCTTTTGAGGCACAAAAGCATTTGATTTTGGGGAGTTTCCACTTACTGATTTTTTCTTTTGTTGCTTCTGCTTTTGGTGTAAAGTTTAGGAAGCTACCTCCTATTACTAGGTCTTGAAGATGTTTCCCTACATTTTCTTCTAGGAGCTTTATGGTACTGGGCCTTACATTTAGGAGTTTGATCCACTTTAAGTTAATATTTGTATAAGGTGCAAGGTAAGGGTCATTCTTTTGGCTATTAATATCCAGTTCTACTATGCCCATTTATTGAAAAGATTATTTTGTCCTAATTCAGTGCATTTGGGGGCCTTGTAAAGGTCAGTTGGCCATAGATTTGGTGGTCTATTTCTGTGCACTCAATTAGATTCCATTGGTCAATACTTTTATCTTTGTGTCAGTCACATGTTGTTTTGGCCACTGTGGCTTTATAATAAGTTTTAAAATCAGTAATGTTAATCCTCTCACTTTGTTCTTCTTTTTAAGGATGCTTTTAGCTCTTCAGGGACTCTTTCCCTTCCAGATGAATTTGGTAACTAGCTTTTCCAAGCCTTCAAAGTAGGTTGGAATTTTGATTGGTATGGCATTGAATCTGTAGATCAGTTTGGGGAGAATTGACATCTTTTTGTTTATATACTTATTTATTTTCTTTTTTATTATTATTTTTAATAGTGTTTTAAAATAACATTTATTAAACATACCAACATACAAACACAAACATTTTTACCATATGATCATTCCATTCTACGTATATAATCAGTAACTCATAATATCATCACATAGTTGTATATTCATCATCATGATCAGTTCTTAGAACATTTGCATCAATTCAGATAAAGAAATAAAAAGAAAATAGAAAAAAAATGCATACATACCATGCCCCTTGCCCCTCCCTTTCATTGGTCACTAGCATTTCAATCTACTAAATTTAATTTGATGTTTGTTCCCCCTATTATTTATTTATTTTTAATCCATATGTTTTACTCATCTGTCGATAAGGTAGATAAAAGGAGCATCAGACACAAGGTTTTCACAATCACGCCATCACATTGTGAAAGCTATATCATTATACAATCATTTTCAAGAAACATGGCTGGGGGGCCAAGATGGTGGCTTAGCAATGTGTGCGTTTTAGCTCATCCTCCAGAACAACTACTAAATAACCAGAAACAGTACCGAACAGCTCCCGGAGCCATGTCAGTGACCGGACACACAGCGTACCCCAGTCAGGACCAGCTGGACCGGCTGCAAGCCTCCCCAAAACCGTGAGTTCCCCAAGCCACGGTGGCCGGCACCCGGCACCGCTTCCCCACAGGCGGCTTCCCAGAAGGAAAGGAAAGAGACTAAACCTGGTCAAGGCAGAGGTCAATCATTGGGCTCATGGAAAAAGAGGAAAGGGGAGGAAACGGAGGCTTTAGTGGCTGTGTCTCTACGGAGACTTGGCAGCCTCTGGATTCAGCGGCGGGACTTCTCAGGTTGCAACTGCCCCAGGCATAGGCAGAAATGGGCTGCTTTCAGGGCTGTCTCCCGCCTGTGCCTTCCCCAGGAGAGGGGTGAAGCCCAACTCAGGTGGAATCCCTCCATCAAGGAACTCAGACCCCAGGGCTTGGCAATTTGAAGCCATTAAAACCAGCCTACAACCTCTCCTCCGTCTCCACCACGACCCAGCAGGGAGAGTCTTCCAAAGTTAAAAGTGCCTCAACATCTTTTGCTGGTGCGACCTGCAGGCAGACGCACCACATACTGGGCAGGATAAGAAAAACAGAGTCCAGAGACTTCACAGGAAAGTCTTTTAACCTGCTGGGTCTCACCCAGCAGGTGAGCTGATGCAGGTGACTCCTTGCCCCTGATAGGAGGCCAGTTGACTCCGGGAAAACCCGGCTCGAGTCTATAATACCTACATAGACCCTCCTAAGGGTGGGGAGGGAAAAGGCTCCATACAAGCAGGGCAAGAAACAAGAAAACAAGAACTGAAAAATTATCCTCTGTTAAACAAAACCTAAGCTAGAGGTCCAGAAAAAGCTGAACTGAAGGTCAAAGAACAGATAGACAACAAATTCATCTAGCAAGAAAACCCTAGGTAAGAGAAGTGAAAGCTATCACCAGAATAAACTAATTAAGGTAATTAAATGTCTAGACACCAGCAAAAAATAACAAATCACGCCAGGAAAATTGAAGATATGGCCCAGTCAAAGGAACAAACCAATAGCTCAAACGAGATAGAAGAGCTGAAACAACTAATTCAGAATATACAAACAGACATGGAAAACCTCATCAAAAACCAAATCAATGAATTGAGGGAGGATATGAAGAAGGCAAGGAATGAACAAAAAGAAGAAATGGGAAGTCTGAAAAATCAAATCACGGAACTTATGGGGATGAAAGATACAGTAGAAGAGATGAAAAAAACAGTGGAAACGTACAATGGTAGATTTCAAGAGACAGAGGTTAGGATTAGTGAACTGGAGGATGGAACATCTAAAATCTGACAAGATAAAGAAACTATAGGGAAAAATATGGAAAAATATGAGCAGGGACTTGGAACTGAATGATAATATGAAGCGCACAAATGTACATGTTGTGGGGGTCCCAGAAGGAGAAGAGAAGGGAAAAAGAGGAGAAAAACTAATGGAAGAAATTATCACTGAAAATTTACCAATTCTTATGAAAGACCTAAAATTACAGATCCAAGAAGTGCAGCGTACCCCAAAGAGAATAGATCCAAATAGATGTTCTTCAAGACACTTACTAGTCAGACTGTCAGAGGTCAAAGAGAAAGAGAGGATATTGAAAGCAGCAAGAGAAAAGCAATCCATCACATACAAGGGAAACCCAATAAGACTATGTGTAGATTTCTCAACAGAAACCATGGAGGCGAGAAGACAGTGGGATGATATATTTAAATTACAAAAAGAGAAGAAAGCCAACCAAGAATCCTATACCCAGCAAAATTGTCCTTCAAAAATGAGGGAGAAATTAAAACATTTTCAGACAAAAAATCACTGAGAGAATTTGTGACCAAGAGACGAGCTCTGCAAGAAATACTAAAGGAAGCACTAGAGACAGATATGAAAAGACAGAAGAGAGAGGTGTGGAGAACAGTGTAGAAAGAAGAAAAATTAGATATGGCATACAAAATACAAAAGGCAAAATGGTAGAGGATAGTACTACCCAAACAGTAATAACACTAAATGTTAATGGATTGAACTCCCCAATCAAAAGACACAGACTGGCAGAATGGATTAAAAAACAGGATCCTTCTATATGCTGTCTACAGGAAACACATCTTAGACCCAAAGATAAACATAGGTTGAAAGTGAAAGGTTGGGAAAAGATATTTCATGCAAATAACATCCAGAAAAGAGCAGGAGTGGCTATACTAATACCCAACAAATTAGACTTCAAATGTAAAACAGTTAAAAGAGACAAAGAAGGATACTATGTACTAATCAAAGGAACAATTCAACATGAAGACATAACAATCATAAATATTTATGCACCAAACCAGAATGCCCCAAAATACATGAGGAAAACACTGCAAACACTGAAAAGGGAAATAGACACATCTACCATAATAGTTGGAGACTTCAATTCCCCACTCTGATGAATGGGCAGACCATCTAGAAAGAGGATCAATAAAGAAACAAAGAATTTGAATAATACAATAAATGAGGTAGACTTAACAGACATTTATAGAACATTACACCCCACAACAGCAGGATACACCTTTTTCTCAAGTGCTCATGGATCATTCTCAAAGATAGACCATATACTGGGTCACAAAGCAAGTCTCAACAAATTTAAAAAGATTGAAATCATACAAAACACTTTCTCAGATCATAAGGGAATGAAGTTGGAAATCAATAATAGGCAAAGCGCCAGAAAATTCACAAATATGTGGAGGCTCAACAACACACTCTTAAACAACCAGTGGGTCAAGGAAGAAATTACAAGAGAAATCAGTAAATATCTCGAGGCAAATGAAAATGAAAACACAACATAGCAAAACTTATGGGATGCAGCAAAGGCAGTGCTAAGAGGGAAATTTATTGCCCTAAATACTTATATCAAAAAGAAGAAAGGGCAAAAATACAGGAATTAACTGTCCACTTGGAAGAACTGGAGAAAGAACAGCAAACTAACCCCAAAGCAAGCAAAAGGAAAGAAATAACAAAGATTAGAGCAGAAATAAATGAAATTGAGAACATGAAAACAATTTAGAAAATCAATAAGACCAGAAGTTGGTTCTATGAGAAAATCAATAAAATTGATGGGCCCATTATCAACAAAACAGAAAATGACAAGTGCTGGAGAGGATGCGGAGAAAGAGGCACACTTATCCACTGTTGGTGGAAATGTCAAATGGTGCAACCACTGTGGAAGGCAGTTTGGCGGTTCCTCAAAAAACTGAATATAGAATTGCCATACGACCCAGCAATACCATTGCTAGGTATCTACTCAAAATACTTAAGGGCAAAGACACAAACGGACATTTTCACACCAGTGTTTATAGCAGTGTTATTTACAATTGCAAAGAGATGGAAACAGCCAAAATGTACATCAACAGACGAGTGGCTAAACAAACTGTAGTATATACATACGATGGAATATTATGCAGCTTTAAGACAGAATAAACTTACGAAGCATGTAATAACATGAATGGACCTAGAGAACATTATGCTGAGTGAGTCTAGCCAAAAACTAAAGGACAAATTACTGTATGGTCCCACTGATGTGAACCGACATTCGAGAATAAACTTGGAATATGTCATTGGTAACAGAGACCAGCAAGAGTTAGAAACAGGGTAAGATAATGGGTAATTGGAGCTGAAGGGATACAGACTGTGCAACAGGACTAGATACAAAAACTCAAAAATGAACAGCACAATAATACCTAATTGTAAAGTAATCATGTTAAAACACTGAATGAAGCTGCATCTGAGCTATAGGTTTTTTTTTTTGTTTGTTTGTTTGTTTGTGTCTTTTTTTTTCTTTTTCCTTTTCTTTTTTTTTACTATTATTATTTTATTTTTTTCTCTGTATTAACATTCGATATCTTTTTCTGTTGTTTTGCTAGTTCTTTTCCTAAATCGATGCAAATGTTCTAAGAAATGATGATCATGCATCTATGTGATGATGTTAAGAATTACTGATTGCATATGTAGAATGGAATGATTTCTAAATGTTGTTAATTTATTTTTTTCTTTAATTAATAATAAAAAAAGATTGATGGGCCCTTAGCAAGATTGACAAAAAGAAGAAGAGAGAGGATGCAAATAAATAAGATCAGAAATGGAATAAGAGACATAACCACTGACCCCACAGAAATAAAGGAGGTAATAACAGGATATATGAACAACTTTATGCAAATAAATACAACAATGTAGATGAAATGGACAACTTCCTAGAAAGGCATGAACAATCAACTTTGACTCAAGAAGAAATAGATGACCTCAACAAACCAATCACAGGTAAAGAAATTGAATCAGTCATTAAAAAGCTTCCCAAAAAGAAAAGTCCAGGACCAGACGGCTTCACATGTGAATTCTACCAAACATTCCAGAAAGAATTAGTACCAATCCTGCTCAAACTCTCCAAAAAAATTGAAGTGGAGGGAAAGCTACCTAATTCATTCTATGAAGCCAACATCACCCTCATACCAAAACCAGGCAAAGATATTACAAAAAAAGAAAACTACAGACCAATCTCTCTAATGAATATAGATGTAAAA
The DNA here is from genome assembly GCF_023851605.1 of Tamandua tetradactyla. Lineage (NCBI taxonomy): Eukaryota > Metazoa > Chordata > Mammalia > Pilosa > Myrmecophagidae > Tamandua > Tamandua tetradactyla. Next base: position 138,898,480 of record NC_135332.1, read on the forward strand.
ATCCTCAACAAAATTCTAGCAAATCGAATCCAGCAACACATTAAAAGAATTATACATCATGACCAAGTAGGATTCATCCCAGGTATTCAAGGATGGTTCAACATAAGAAAATCAATTAATGTAATACACCATATCAACAAATCAAAGCAGAAAAATCACATGATCATCTCAATTGATGCAGAAAAGGCATTTGACAAAATTCAATATCCTTTCTTGTTGAAAACACTTCAAAGGATAGGAATACAAGGGAATTTCCTTAAAATGATAGAGGGAATATATGAAAAACCCACAGCTAATATCGTCCTCAAATGATAGAGGGAATATATGAAAAACCCACAGCTAATATCGTCCTCAATGAGGAAAAACTGAGAACTTTCCCCCTAAGATCAGGAACAAGACAAGGATGTCCACTATCACCCCTGTTATTTAACATCGTGTTGGAAGTTCTAGCCAGAGCAATTAGACAAGAAAAAAAAATACAAGGCATCAAAATTGGAAAGGAAGAAGTAAAACTATCACTGTTTGCAGATGATATGTTGAAAACCCTGAAAAATCCACAGCAAAACTACTAGAGCTAATAAACGAGTACAGCAAAGTGGCAGGGTACAAGATCGACATTCAAAAATCTGTAGTGTTTCTATACACTAGTAATGAACAATCTGAGGGGGAAATCAAGAAACAAATTTCATTTACAATTGCAACTAAAAGAATAAAATACTTAGGAATAAATTTAACTAAAGAGACAAAAGACCTATACAAAGAAAACTACAAGAAACTGTTAAAAGAAATCACAGAAGACCTAAATAGATGGAAGGGCATACCGTGTTCATGGATTGGAAGACTAAATATAGTTAAGATGTCAATTCTACCTAAATTGATTTACAGATTCAATGCAATACCAATCAAAATCCCAACAACTTATTTTTCAGAAATAGAAAAACCAATAAACAAATTTATCTGGAAGGGCAGGGTGCCCCGAATTGCTAAAAATATCTTGAGGAAAAAAAAGGAAGCTGGAGGTCTCACGCTGCCTGACTTTAAGGCCTATCATGAAGCCACAGTGGTCAAAACAGCATGGTACTGGCATAAAGATAAATATATTGACCAGTGAAATCGAATAGAGTGTTCAGATATAGACCCTCTCATCTATGGACATTTGATCCAATCATCATCAAGAAACATGGCTACTGGAACACAGCTCTACATTTTCTAGCAGTTCCCTCCAGCTTCTCCATTACATTTTGAATAGCAAGATGATATCTACTTCATGCATAAGAATAACCGCCAGGATAACCTCTCAACTCTGTTTGGAATCTCTCAGCCATTGACACTTTGTCTCATTTCCCTCTTCCCCCTTTTGGCCGAGAATGTTTTCTCAATACCTTGATGCTAAGTCTCAGCTCATTCTAGGGTTTTTCTCAATCCCTTGATGCTGAGTCTCCACTCATTCCAAGGTCTCTGTCCCACGTTGCCAGGAAGGTCCGCACCCCTGGGAGTCATGTCCCTTGTAAAGAGGGGGAGGGTGATGAGTTTGCTTGTTTTGTCAACTGAGAGAGAGAGGTCACATCTGAGCAGAAGAGGCTGTTTTTGGGGTGACTCTTAGGCCCAATTTTAAGTAAGCTTAGCCTATCCTTTGTGGGGTTAAGTTTCATATAAATAAACCCCAAGATTGGGGGCTCAGCCTGAGAATTGACATCTTAACTACATTTAACCTTCCTACCTATGAGCAGGGAATATCTTTCCACTTATCTAGACCTCCTTTGATTTCTTTCAGCAATGTTATGTAGTTTTCTGTGTACAGGTCCTTTACATCCCTAGTTAAGTTCATTTCTAGATACTTGATTCTTCTAGTTGCTATTTTGAATGGAATTTTTCTTAATTGACTCCTCAGTTAGGTCATGCTTGTGTATAGGAACATTTGCACATTAATTTTATAACCTGCCACCTTGATGAATTTGTTCATTAGTTCAAGTGACTTTGTTGTAGATGTGTCAGAATTTTCCAAGTAGTGTGTCATCTGCAAATAATGAAAGTTTTACTTCTTCTTTTCCAATTTGGATGCTTTTTTTTTTTCTTGCCTCATTGCTCTAGCTAGAACTTCTAGTACAGTGTTGTACTAATAGTGGTGACAGAAGACATCCTTGTCTTGTTCCCCATCTTAAGGGTAAAGCTTTCAGTCTCTCTCCATTAAGTAAGATGCTGCATATGGGTTTGTCTTATATGCCCTTTATCATATTGAAGAAGTTACCTTTGTTTCATACCTTTTAAGTATTTTTATCAGAAAAGGACGTTGAATTTTGTCGAATGCCTTTTCGGCATCAATAGAGATGTTCATGTAAGTTTTCCCTCTAAATTTGTTGCTGTGCTGTATTACAGCAATTGATTTTCTTGTGTTGAACCATCCTTGCATTCCTGTTATAAACCCCACTTGGTCATGGCATATAATTGTTTTAATGTATTGCTGGACTTGATTTGCTAGTATTTGTTGAGAATTTTTGCATTTATGTTCATTAGGGAGATTGGCCTGTAGTTTTCCCTTCTTGTAACATCTTTACTTGGTTTTGGTATTAAAGTGATGTTAGCTTCATAAAATGAGTTAGATAGTGTTCCCTTTTCCTCAATTTTTTTGAAAAGCTTGAGCAGGTTAGGTGTTAATTCTTTTTGGAATGTTTGATAAAATTCCCCTGTGAAGCCGTCTGACCCTGAGCTTTTCTTTGTAGAAAGATTTTTGATGATTGATTGAATCTTTTTACTTGTGATTGGTTTGTTGAGATCTTCTATTTCTTCTTGAGTCAATATAGCTTGTTTGTGTTTTTCCAGAAATTTGTCCATTTCATCTAAGTTTGTTGCCATATATTTTTCATAGTATTCTCTTATGAGTTTTTTTAATTTCTTCAGGGACTATGGTAACAACTCCCTTCTCCTTTCTAATTTTGTTTATTTGCATCTTCTCTCTCTCTTTTTTTTTTTTTTTTTGTTTGATTGTTAGTGGTCCGTGGATTTTATTGATTTTTTCAAAGGCCCAATTTTTGGTTTTATTGATTCTTTCTATTGTTCTTTTGTTCTCCCATTCATTTAACTCTGCTTTAATCTTTGTTATTTCTCTTCTTCTATTTGCTTTGGGGTTAGTTTGCTGTTCTTTCTCAAGTTCCTCCAGGTGAGCAGTTAAGTCCTTGACTTTTGCTCTTCTTTTTTATTATAGGCATTTAGGGCAATAAATTTCCCTCTCAGCACAGCCTTTGTTGCATCCCTTAAGTTCTGAACTGTTGCATTCTCATTTTCATTCATCTCCAGATAGCTACTGATTTCTCTAGCAATTTCTTCTTTGACCCACTGGTTGTTTAAGGATGTGTTATTTAATCTTCATATATTTGTGAAAGTTCTCATTCTTTGGTGGTTATTGATTTCCAGTTTCATTTCAAAGTAATTAGAAAAAGTGCTTTGAATAATTTCAGTGTTTTTAAATTCATAAAGACTTGTTCTGTGCCCCAGCATATGATTTATCCTGCAGGATGTTCCATGAACACTAGAAAATAATGTATATCCTGGTGTTTTGGGTGTAACAACCTATATATGTCTGTTAGGTCTAATTCATTTATCAATTTTTTTAAGTTCTCTATTTCCTTATTGATCCTCTGCCCAATTGTTCTATCTATGAAGAAGAGTGGTGTATTGAAGTCACCTACTATTATTTTTACTTTTTTTTTTTTGGCATGGACAGGCACCAGGAATTGAACCCAGGTCTCTGGCATGGCAGGTGAGAATTCTGCTTGCTGAGCCACAGTGGCCCTCCCTATTTTTAAAGTGTCTATCACTCTCTTCAGTTTTGCCAATGTTTATCTTTGTATAATGTACTTTGGAGCTCCTTGATTGGGAACATAAACATTTGTGATTGTTATTTCTTCTTGGTGAATTGTACCTTTTATTAATATATAGTGTCCTTCTTTGTCTTTTATGATGTCTTTACCTTTTAAGTCTGTTTTGTGTGATATTATTATAGTTACTCCTGCTTTCTTTTGGTTACAGTTTGAGTGGAACATCTTTTTCATTCCTTTCACTTTCAATCTACCTGTATCCTCATATCTAAGATGAGTCTCTTGTAAGCAGCATATAGCTGGATTATATTTCTTAATCCATTCTGCCAGTTTTTATCTTTTAATTGGTAGGTTTAGTCCATTAATTTTCAAAGTTATTACTGTCAAGGCATTTCTTGATCCATCATCTTATCCTTTGGATTTTACTTGTCAGATCTATATATTCTTTTCCCTCTTTCTCTTTTTATCCTTTAAGTTACCCTTGTACTCTTCAATTCTGTGCCTTCCTCCAGACCTTGCTCTCCTGTTTTGTTTTTTTTTTTCCTACTGGCAGTACTCCCCTTTAATATTCCTTGAAGTGTTGGCCTATTGTTGACAAGTTCTTTTAGTGTTTGTTTGTCTGTGAAAATTTTAATCTCTCTCTCTCAGTTTTGAAGGACAATTTGGCTGGGAATAGATTTCTTGGCTGGAAGTCTTTCTCTTTCAGGATCGTAAATATATTAACCCACTGCCTCTCCCCTCCATAGTGGCAATTGAATAGTCCAAACTCAGTCTTATGTGATTTCCCTTTTATATTTAGACTGTTTTTCTCTTGCTGCTTTCAGGATTTTCTGCTTCTCTTCAATATTTGACAGGCTGATTAGTATGTGTCTTGGGGAAGACCTACTTGAATTTATTCTATTTGGAGTTTGTTGGATTTCTTTGATTTGCATATTTATGTCTTTTATAAGGTTGGGAAGTTTTCACCCATTATATCCTTAACTTATCTTCCTAGCCCTTTTCTCTTCTCTTTCTGGGACACCAATGATTCTTATATTTGTGCACTTTGTTTTGCCCATTATTTTCCTGAGAGCCAATTCAAATTTTTCCTTCTTTTTTGCCATTTGCTCTTTTTTGTGTGTGTTCAAAATCTGTTGTCCTGTTCTCTAGTTCACTTATTCTTTCTTCTGTGTCTTCAAATCAGTTATTGTGTGTCTCTCGTGTATTTTTTATTTGGTCCACAGCAACTTTAATCTTTGTGATATCTGCTATTTTTCTATTTATTCTTTCAAATTCCTCTTTATGCTCTTCTCATGTCTTCTTGCTTTCCTTTATGCCATTAACCATCTCATTGATTTTATCTAGTAGAGTTATACGAACATCTTTGATTAGTTGTTTCAAAGTTCGTGTCTCCTCCAGTGTTTTAATTTGGTCATTAGGCTGGGCTATATCTGTCTGCATCTTGATATGTTAGTGATCTTCCTTGAGGCATGTAAATATCTTGATAGGGTTACTTTGGAAGTTGATTTCCTTCAGTAGTCTAAAGCTCTGAATTTGCGGGATGGATGTGGAGCAGGATGCAGGGCGTGGGCAGGGTCCGACAGTGCGGTGACAGGTTGCTGTGCAGGTATAAGCACAGGTCAGGGATGCTACGCTGGTGCCTGTGAGTGTGAGGTGAGGGGTGCAGGGTTGTGGAGGTTCCGTGTGGGGGGCGTGGAGGTAGGGTGCAGCTTAGGCGGGCCTTGGAGCAGGAGCAGGACCTGGCATGGGGAACTCCGAGGTAGAGGTGTTGGGAGGGAGATGCAGGGTCTGTGCGGATGCATGGGGGCTGGTGCACAGGCAGGATGTAAGTGGGCATGTGGAATGTGGGTGTTGTGCATATCAGGGTGTGGGGTACAGGAGCCGAGCTCAGAGCACAGGGGGCAGGGCACGGGTGTGGTGTGCACAGAGCTCAAGGGCAGTGGAGTGGGGTTGCGACTGTGTGGGCTGTGGGTGGGTGTGGCCCGGATGTCAGCCCTTGCCCAGAGCTGGGGAAGTGTGGCAGGGGTGCATACATGCACGTCTGTGGGTCTGGGCAGGCTGGACACTGATGTACATACGTGCAGAGCTCAGGGGTGGTGGGCAGTGTTGTGCGACTGAATGGGCTGGGTGTGGGTGTTGCTGGGTATGAAGGTGAAGCCTTGATGTGCAGGTGACTGCCTGCAGGGGACAGGGAGGGGGAGGTGAGGGTCAAGGGGATGGGCACAGATGTGCAGGTCTCGGGAGGGGAGGGGGCGAGACTGTCCCTGCCTGGAAGAAGTAGGTTGGGGTGGGGGAAGCAGGTGTGTGGGGCGGGGATGCATGGGGTGGTGGGGGGGACAGGGCGGGTACGTTTGGAGTGGGGCAGGTGACCCACTTCAGGTGTGTGGGGAGTTGCAGGTAGTGGGGTGGGGTGGCATACATTAGTTTAGCACATTCAAGGAACGCAGCTTGGCTTACTTTCTAGTCCCTGTCTCCCTGTCTTTGCACTCCTAAGGGCTTCAGTCCTCCGTTTGGAAAGGTGCACGTTAGGCTGTTTGCGCTAGCTGGATGGTCTCCAGTCCTCTACCTCTCAATTCTTCAGCTTTTGCAACCAGGGGGTGGGGGGTGGGGGGGGGATTGGGGTGGGGAGTGAATCCTAAGCTGCTGCTGGGCAAGAAAGGGATGGAGGCTCCTGGTATTGTTTTCAGCACAGCTTCTTCCTTCTCTGTTCTGCTGGATCCCTTCTCCCCTTTCTCCATCCAGTCATCTCCAGACTGGACAGATCCAAGCCAGCACAGCCCGGGAGCCTCAGCCTCACTTCCAGGCATGGCCATCCAGCCAAAAGGAGTTTTTTATTATGAGGTTTCTGATCACTACCCCCTCCCTCCTTCCCTATCTAACTGACATCACTTTCATATGGAAATAATTTAGCTGCCATTGTAGTATACAACTTTATGTCCACTGTAACACAATGCCTGGCTTGTTCATTCACTTGAGTGAATGAATAAGTAATTTCCACCAGGCACTGTTTTAGGCTCTGGAAATAGCAATTATCACAACAGTCTGAAGTTCCTGCTCTCATGAAGCTTATGCTCTAGTATATAATACAATGTCAGGTAGTATAAATGCTATGGTGAAACGAGTTAGAGTGTGGGGATTGAAAATGATGGAGGGGGCTCTATGTCTAGTCTCTACTATGTACATAAGTGGGTGCTTCATAAATATTGGAATGAATGAATATTAAAGTTCAAGATGGAAATTTAAGCTCCTGTCCTGAACTGGAATCCACTATTATGCTTTAATTCTATTCTGAAGGATGATTTTTTGTTTGTTTACCTGATCCCTGCTTAAGAATAAAGTCTGCCTCCAGTCCTAAATGAAGCTAGACCCTGCTAGGAAATAGTTGACTGGGATTCAAGAACTTGTTCACTTACTGAATTCAAACAGAATTATAGTGTTTAGGTTTGCGTTTAAACACATCTCCTAATTAGTGAATTTGTTAATATTTCCCTTTGGGGACTACTGAAGATTTATCTTGTGCTGAGATGACTAAGAGAAAAAGACTTCTGTGAATTAATAAATTAGGCATGCCAGAAATGGTGATAATTGGAATGCTAGCCAAAATGTAGCTCAGCCAGGGCTTATTCTAATTTTAAGTCATCTGTGTCCTAGTCTGTCATCAGATGTGTTGCTTTGAAGCTTGCTACTCAGCTGCTTTATTTGGTTTCAGAGGATAACCACTAATTAGGATGTTATATAGCTAAAGAATGTATCTCTTTCTGAGCCCCTCTGAGTTCTTCTTAGAACAGTGAACTTTGAAGGGAAAGACTGGATTTACTTACTGGTGTAGGAAGTTTGTAGAAAACCCACTTCAAATGTGACCAGGTCTGAGAATCTTTCCCAGCACGCTCTTCTTTGCCCATTTCCTTCTCCATACCCCACTTCCAAGCAACTGTGTTTATACCACTGTGTTAGTGCTTCTGTTGTGTTAGAGTTGCTTTATCCATGCCTGACTCATTTGAGACCCGTGAGGACAGGGGCTGCCTTGTTCCTCCTCAGTGTCTTAGACAGTACCTGATTTACATTAGGTGCTCAGTAATTATTGAATTGAACTTAATAAAAGTGTCCATTGAGCATAGTCTCTTGGGAGATGGATAAATATCTTCTGGGTCTGCATACATTTGTTATTTCCTTTAAGCAAGTTCTGGAAGCTCAAACGAAGTACTGCTGCTTGTTGACGGTTTCATTCAAGGGAGAGTGTGCCAAGGAACGCCACATGGCCTAGTCCTGCCTGACAGTTCTGCTTGGTGAGCAGGAGGGTGGCTGCCCTGCCTTGGGTGTTAAAAGGGCAAGCCCACGGTGGGGATTCCCTTTGAAAAGGCACTTATGCCATTTCACCCCTCTTTGCTCTAGCTTTGAGCTGGATCAACCTCTTCTTTGCAAGGGCCTTTTTTTTTTGGTACTTATCCATACAAGAAGGCATAGCAGGTTTTTCCTTTTCAAAGTGAGTTTTGGAAATAAAATCTGGTCCAGCAACGATGTAGAATATCTCTTCCACTCTACGTCATCCATTTTCTACTCTTGTGCTTTGGTTACTTGAGTCCTTTCACAAGAAAGTCTACGTACTAAGCTTTAGGTCAACTTCTAATTGAAGTTAGAAAAGGAAAAACCTTTCTACTAGCTTTTCTTTTAGAGCAATTTAAATCTGTTTATTTAAATTTAGAGGATTCACTACAGTGTTTCCTGTGAAGTGAGAAACCCAAAGCTGCCTCTTTTTTTACTCTTACAGTTGGCTTATAGGTCAACAGGGGTCAGGACTATGATTGATAATTTAAAAAATGTGACAAGCGTGGATTAATTTCTTTAAGGGATGTCATTCATATAGTTGATTCAGGGGAAATCCCTGTTGCTTTAGCTATTGGTTACAATGTTACATATTGGTTACATGGTATAAATAATAAATATTCTGTTAGCATTCTAAACAAGTTTATCATCCTGCTAGACTAGAATAGACATTCCCATATTGGAGAAGCAATAGGGTAGAAAGGAGATGGGCTTTTTATGTTCAGTTGCAGCTCTGTTACTGGCCAACTAGATGATCTTGGATAGGTCTTACAGCCTCTCTGGGTCTCAGTTTCTTCATATGCAAGTTGGGGTTAATATTATCTTGCCAAATTGATGGGTGGATTCAATCAGAATCTACAAAGCACTTACGCTTGTGCTTAACACACAGTAACTGCTCAAAATGCAGTGGCCGTCATGATCTCAAAATGATCTCATGGTGCAGGAGTGACTGGGGTGTCAGTGGTGTCAGATCAGGAGGGGCCTTGCCACATCTGCTAAAAAGTTTTGACTTTAAGCAGGAATGTGACCCGATCAGACTTATGTGATGCTGGCGATGAAGGTGGGTTAATGCAAACCAGACAAGAGACTGGCTAACGTGAGCATTTATGGCACTCGTGGGGGGGGAAGGTGTTAGTGAGAAGAGCATGAAGTGTTGAGATTTAAAGGGAAGTCAAAGATGTGTGTGTGTGTGCATGAGAGAGAGAGAGAGAGAGAGAGAGAGGAGTGAGGGGGAGGAGAGAGATGAGCGCATTAGGGCTCTGTCCAGGCTTATACTGTGGCCCTTGCCATGTTGGCCCTCCACTCCCCTGATTTCCCCAGCAACGATATCTCACTACTAGCACAGCCACTAAGGAACAGGTTTTTTAGGTATATTTTTGTCTTTTTAAGACCTGATGTGAATAGTATATGTAATAACTGTTTGCTATTCTTCCTTTTTATAAAGGTTGATATTGGCTGTAATAAATCTCATTTGATTTATTCTAAGACACTGAATCACTTAGAAATCAAATGTATGCATGTCATTGAAGCCGCAGTGACCATACCATCTGACAGTCCTTAGATGAGACGTAATCATTCCTGATTTATAAATATATTCATGCCCTGACTTCTTTAATTAAAAATCTTGAGTATAGTAATTCAGGACAGACTAGAGAAATAAAAGGTAACTGAAATAAAAGTCTCAGTAGGGACACAAGATAGAATTTGGGGCTCCACAGTGCTATGGGGATTGAAGTCGCCAAAGGTGAGATAATTTTGATAAAGAATGTTGAAATTAAGACTTGTCCTTTAAAGTGGATGTTTTAATGAATAGAGTAGAGTGAAGCAGGCGAATCATTGCCTTGAGAGTTGGTGTCAGTGTGGCTTCTCCTAATGGCTCATCTCTCAGGCCTGGACAGTTTGGGCCTTAGGTGTGGTCAGGGTGGGAGTGAAAGGATAGCTGCTCTATGAGTCCATCAGTCCATGGGGGTTACGTTCTACAAGAGCACCTGGGCAAAAATTTGACAGAGTTAGGCTCTGTGCTGGTTGGAAACTGTTATACACCCCAGAAAAGCCAAGCTCTTTTAATCCAATCTGGTGAGTGCGGACTTACTGTAGGTGGGATCATTTGATTTGGTTGTTCTCATGGACATGTGGCCCACCCAGTTGTGGATGGGACCTGTAGATTAGAATATTTCCATGGAAATGTTACCCTGACCATTCAAAGTAGGTAATTACTTTACTGGAGTCCTTAAAAGAACAGACGCAGAGAACAGACACAGACATTTGGAAATACTTAGAGAGCCAACATAGAAAGCCACTGGAATCAGAAGCTGAAAGCAATGCGAAGGACCAGGAGATGTTGGTCACACGCCTTCCCAGCTGACAAAGAAACCCTGGACATGATCGGCCTTTCTTTTTTTTATATATAGTCTTTTATTGAGAAATATACACACACACACAATTCAGCCATATTATATAACCAGTGGTTCACAATATCATCACATAGTTGTATATCCTTCACTGTGATCATTTTTAGAACATTAGTACCACTCTAAAAAAAGAAATAAAAAGAAGAAAAAATAACTCATCTATCCCATAACTCTTACCCCTCCCTCTCATTGATCACTAGTATTTCAATCCCTGTCCATACCCTGTATAAAAGGAGCATCAGACACAAGGTTTTCACAATCACAGAGTCACACTGTAAAAGTTATATCATTATACAATCATCTTCAAGAATAAAGGCTACTGGAACACAGCTGAACAGTTTCAGGTACTTCCCCTCCAGCCACTCCAATACACCATAAACTAAAAAGGGATATCTATATAATGCATAAGAATAACCTCCAGGATAACCTCTCAACTCTGTTTGAAATCTCTCAGCCATTGAAACTTCATTTTGTTTAATTTCTCTCTTCTCCCTTTTGGTCAAGAAGGCTTTCTCAATCCCATGATGCCAGGTCCTGGCTCATCCCTGGTAGTCAGGCCCTACATTGTAATCAGCCTTTCTTGTGTGAAGGTATCCTTGCTGGTTTAAAACTGTTGTGCATGTTCTTTAATCCTCATTCAATATTACTGGGTGGGATCTTTTTTTTGTTTTTATTGTTTCCATGGAGATGTGACCTACCTAATTGTGGGTGGTAACTTTTGATTAGATAGTTTCCATGGAGATGGGTCTCCACCCACTCAAGGTGGGTTGCTTACTGGAGTCCTTTAAAAGGAAACCATTTTTGAAAAAACTTTAGTGCCAACAAAACCCACTCAGAGATCTTTGGAGATGCAGAAACAAAATGCCCCCAGGGAAGCCTTATGAAATAACGAGAGAAAGCTAGCAGTGGTCACCCCATGACTTCCCAGCTAAAAGAGGGATTCAGGATGGTATCAACCTTTCTCAAGTGAAGGTAACCTCTTGTTTGTGCCTGAATTTGGACATTTTCATGACCTTAGAACTGTAAACTTGCAACTTAATAAATTCTCTTTTTAAAAGCCATTCCATTTCTGTTATATTGAATTGCAACAGCCTTAACAAACTAAAACAGTATCCTCTTGTTTATGCCTTAATTTGGACATTTTCATGGCCTTAGAATTGTAACTTGTAACTTAATAAATCCCCTCTATAAAAACCAATCCATTTCTGTAACGTTGCATTCCAGAAGCTTTAGCAAGCCAAAATAGAGTCCTCTTAAATTCCTTTAGGAAGAGACCCACATATAATCTCAGTAAGACAAACACAGCAAGTTTTGCTCCAGATGAAGGCACTGGCTTGCATACAGGGGCCATGGTGTACCCCAAGCATATCTTTCAGAACTGTTCTCATCCCTGAGAAGTGAGGTGCTCATCCTCATGAACCCTTGGGTCCAAGGCTGACAGAAGGGACAGGAGGAGTTTGCCTTCTGGCCCAGCTCTCTCTGGCCATGAGCTCAGAGGGACAGAGGGCAGGCAGCAGCAGCTACAATAAACAAAATCTAAAACCTATTTAAAGGATCTTAAAAATCAGTTGATTGAATTTAAGTAATTTCACAGTGCATTTGATGCCACTGTTGAATGGCATTTTATTGAAACCCATAAGTTCCAATATGAAAATCATACAAATGAGATGATGCCTCTCCATTAACATACTTCTTTCTCTCATATGTGTTTCTTCCCATCTCCATTTACTTCCCTTCTCCAAAGGTAGCTTCTATTTTTTTCTTTTAACCCTACCTCTACTCCACTCAACTGTGCCTTGCATAGAATATACCCACTTTTTATGTCCCTCTGTTTACTTTTTAAAAATTTCTTTCCTTCTCCAGACTTGTTAACTGGAGCTTGTTTACCTTTCAGAGTTAAGGGTAAGATTTTTTGACATTAAAGTATTTTGCATGTTTGTTTTGTTCTTTTTAGGCAAAATATATTTAATGACTTCCCCTTCCTTTAATTGTTCCTCTATTCTACTCATGCTAATTTCCCACCTTGATCGTGTATTGGCTTTGTGATATGATAAAATTTTAAAAAAAACCAGCCCCATAGACGCCAGTGTTTATGCTGAAGGGATGTGGGCGGAATCCACCAGCAAATCATAAAGGCAGTGTCCATTCAGGCCCACTTCCAAGTGGGCGTGGTTGTGAGCATCCAGCGTCCCCCAGCTTGGCTTCTGCAAGGGAGCTCGTGGTGGGAGGGATCCCAGCCTCAGCTACTGCTTCTTCAGCCGGGCTGCCCCTGCGCCCACTCTTCTTGCTAGGCCTCCCCTCCAGAAACAAGGTGGACAACCAGGCAGAAGATTTGGCCACGGTTAACTTTTTTTTGCATGGGCAGGCACTGGGAATCAAACCTGGGTCTCCAGCATGGAAGGCGAGAACTCTGCTGAGCCACCCGTGACCTGCCCTAAGGTTAACTTTTAAGTTAAACTCTGACCAAATTAAGTAGGGGAAAAGGTGAATACTGTACTTAAAACGGCTTCTGGAGGGTTACCGTTTTCCATGTTGAGGCTGAGCCCTTATTTGCAGTCACCACACTTTGTTACAGAAGCAATAATAAGAATTCTTTTCCCCAAACAGCCAGATGTTTACAAAGTGAATAGAAGTGGAATTTGAACCTGGGGATGTAAAAATTACTCAAGAACAAGGCCTCAGAACGCTTCTTAAAAATCCTTGTCTATTGATTTATTAAAAGTAGGAGAAAAACATCACAAAAAGCAAGGGATAAAGAGGAAATCTTATTTTCTTCCTGAAATTTTCCACTGTAATGTCTGCTTTGTCAAGTATTATATTTGTCAAGAAATGCACTAAAACCCCATTTTTAAAAATGTTCAGAAATTAGTAAGCAATTCCCTTGTTGAATAAATTGAATAGTCTCCACGGATGTTTTAAAAGACAGACCTGTCTGTGTGGTGTTGAGGGTCTGGTGGAGGCCTGTGCTCTGCTGGGCAGATTAAAATAACCCTGGCAGAAGACACCGCATCCTCTCTCTTTCACTTAGGCAAATTGGGCATGTGATTTATAGAACTGGAGCAAAAATCCCCCAAAGCACTTATTGTTCAAGTTATGCTGTAGTCTTCACCCTCTCTCTTTCACTTAGGCAAATCAGACATGTGATTTACAGGACCGGAGAAAAAGATATTTAAAAATCACTTTTAGTTTAAGTTATGGTGTCTAATCAACTGGCTTTTTCAACCATGGGTTTGAAAGTTTTCACTGAAAGGCTGCTTTAAGTGTGGGCTACTGAACTTTCCTGGGACTATTAGAATTAATAAATGTTTCAGCCCTTACATTCAAAGAAACTGTTCTTAACAAACCTCATTTTCTGTTATACAAAATAGACCTGGTCTGAGAATTTGCCCAAAGGTAGTTCCCTATGCAGGAACATTAGCTTGGGGCCCCCTCTTCTGAGAAGCTTTCTATTCTCTGGCTACGAGCATGGTCCATTTTCCCCACTGACTTTCTCCTGTGATATTTTCTCTACTTTTAACTATCATGGTAAATGGCTGTAAGACCGTTAATACACCAACATCTGAAGCTGCATCCCCAATTCCATCCTTCCTACCCTTTCCCTGCCTTATTTTCCCTCCTTAGTACTTAGCTCCATATAACATACTATTAAGTCTGTTTACATATTTTGTTTATTATCTGTCTCTCCCACTAGAAAGTAAGCTTCATAAGACCAGGGATTTTTGTTTGTTTTATCTCCAGCACCTCAAACACTGCCTGGCATGTAGGTGCTAAGCAATTGTGGACTAAATTAATAATGGCAGCCCTGTATCTCAAGCCCACTTCCCACTCCTTAGTGCAGTGTTACTCAAAGTGGCTAACCATGGGACTGGTTGATTTTGTGAAGCGATCTGGTGCCATCAGGCCAGGCTTCATGGGTGTGTGCTGCGCAGTTACATCTGGTCCCACACTCTGAAGGGTCTGCACTTGGTTTAATGCTCTGTTGCTGTTTCAAAATACTTGATAATTTTTTTCTTTGAGCTTTTGCTTTGTTGAGTGAAGTCCAGTGGGACATTCGAACATGGGTGTGAGCAGAGAAACACGTGCAATATGTATGTCCTTGCTGTCCCATGCTCATAAAATGTTTATGATGCCTCCAGAGGTCAGAGCTCTGGTGGACCCATGATTTATGGGAGTTCAGACTTGAAGTAGAATGTGTGCTATGTCCACACCTGAAGAAGTGGAGACTCACAGCCCTGAGAAGCCATGCTCTTTGCTCAAGCCCGAACTTGCCTCTGAACACAAAATGAAGGCAGTGGCATTCTGTCATTTCCTTTCTTGCTGTTGCTACTTTCCTGTATTAGCCAACCATGAAAATGATGACATAAAAGGAAAGGGATAGAATTTATTTTCCTTTCAGTTCTTCTTTACTCATCAGTAAGCTGAAGATAGAAAGTGTTGGTACTCTACTTTGTATCCAGAAGTGAAATAAAAATTCTTGAGTCAGTTTTGTTTAGCATTTCTGTTGTTCTGTTAACAATAAAATACATATACATGTACCAGTTATGGAAAAGGAATTGTGTAAAATGCTCAGATTTGTGTTTAAAACTGGCATTGCACATTATAAAGAGGAACCCTAAAATTCATGCTAATAATTTTAAATTTTAATTTTTCTTTAGTTAGAACTACATTAAAGAGCAAATAAAAAAACACCATGACAAAATGGGAGAGAGATTATGTGAAGAGGGAAAAAGGTTTATATTTTAGTATTGTTCATGCCCTGTTTTCCTGATTTCTGAACAAGGGACACCACCCCAGGGCCCCACAAATTATGTAGTTGGCCCTGGTTGTCATGACTATGGTTGAATAATTCAGTCCAGACCAACCGTCAAATTCTGGGGCCATGTTTTTAAAATACTTTCCTAAGTATAGGAAGCCTCAGCTTACTAACAGATTGTGTTCTGATATATTTTTCAAGTGAGCTGCTTGAAGGTTGGCACACATTTTCTTATAGGTTCACTGTTTTCAAGAGTGGTCAGGTTTCCAAGCAAGCCCACAAAAGCTTCCTGAAATTATAAAGCAGCTAATGGTCTTTAGTCCACTTGAACTGTTGGAGTAATGTAGCTGAAAACCATTAGTGCTGTTTGCTAAGTATCTTACTGGGGGCTTGCAGTTCCTGGGTCCCTGACCATGGGAGGAGAGGCCACAGGAATTCAGGTTGGTTCTGGCCAATGAGTTGTGAGCACTGGCATGGGCCACCCCCTGGTCAGAACTTTTATTTAATTTTTAAAAATTTATTTTAAACATAACAGCATACAAACGCGAACATTCTTAATATATTAGTATTCCATTCTTGGTATATAATCAGTGACTTACAATATCATCACATACTTATATATTCATCCCCATGATAATTTCTTAGAACATTTTCATCACTCCAGAAAAAGAAATAAAAAGAAAAAACTCACACATACCATGCCCCTCACCCCTCCCTTTCATTGATTGCTAGTATTTCCATCTACCCAATATATTTTAGATTTTGTTTCCCCTGTCTTTTTTTCTGTACCCCTTACCACTCCCTTTCATTGATCTACTAAATGAAATTTAGTAGTATTTCATTCTACTAAATTTATTTTAACATTTGTTCCCTCTATTATTTATTTATTTTTAATCCATATGTTTTACTTGTCTGTCGATAAGGTAGGTAAAAGGAGCATCAGACACAAGGTTTTCATAATCACACAGTCACACTGTAAAAGCTATATCATTATACAATCATCTTCAATAAACATGGCTACTGAAACACAGCTCTACATTTTCAGGCACTTCCTTCCAGCCTCTCCATTACACCGTAACTAAAAAGGTGATATCTATATAATGCGTAAGAATAGCTCCCAGGATAACCTCTCGAATCCTTTGGAATCTCTCAGCCATTGACACTTTATTTTGTCTCATTACTCTCTTCCCTGTTTGGTTGAGAAGGTTTTCTCAATCCTTTGATGCTAGGTCCCAGCTCCTTCTAGGATTTCTGTCCCACGTTGCCAGGAAGGTTTACATCCCTGGGAGTCATGTCCCACGTAGACAGAGGGAGAGCAGTGAGTTTGCTTGCCATGTTGGCTGAGAGAGAGAAGGCCAGACTTTTAATGGCTGTTGTGAGACCCTCCAGTGGCTCCTTTCCCTCTACCACACTGACTGGCAATGTTCCAGTGATGGTTGTGCCATCAGCCTGGGGCCTGGCAAGAGGAGGGCACAGAGCAGAACCCCAGGGGACTATGACAGGCTTGTGACAAGGCGAGAGACTGTTCTTTGTTTTTTCAAGTCACTGAGATTTGAGGTTAATACCAAAGCATAACCTAATCTATGCTGGTGGAGATTGACACGAACCAAGTTAAAGTTCTTTGACTGCAAGCAATAGAAACCAATTCTGTACCTAGAGTGTATAATGATAGTGACTAAATGTACAAATTTAAAAATGTTTTTGCATGAGGAAGAACAAAGAAATACCAATATGTAGGGTGTTGAAAATAGATGGTAATTAATATTTTAAAACTTTAACTTATGTGTGAGACTAAAGCAAAAAAATGTTGATTTGGTACAAAATTTATATTTTGACTAGTGCATTTCCTAATATAACTTATGTGGACAGCTTAATTGAACGCCGTAAGTACATGGAACCTTAAATAGGGCATGAGATTTTGTAGGTTTGTCCAGAGTGATGCCCTGATAAGTCCCAGAGTAATTTGAATAGTGAATAAAAAAAGTATTTGCCAAGTCCCCTTGAGGGAATGATGAGAAAGGGTGAACATTCAACTTTCCCAAATGGAGAATTCTTGATATTCTCACAAGCAGTGGGAACAACCAAAGCAATAGGCTGAGCCCCCAATCTTGGGGTTTGTACATATGAAACTTAACCCCACAAAGGATAGCCTAAGCCTACTTAAAATTAGGCCTAAGAGTCACTCCCAAGAGAACCTCTTTTGTTGCTCAGATGTGGCCTCTCTCTGTCAGCCGGCATGACAAGCAAACTCACTGCCCTCCCCTCTCTATGTGGGACATGACTCCCAGGGGTGTAAACCTTCCTGGCAACGTGGGACAGAAATCCTAGAATGAGCTGGGACTCAGCATCAAGGGATTGAGAAAACCTTCTCGACCAAAACGGGGAAGAGAGAAATGAGTCAAAATAAAGTCTCAATGGCTGAGAGATTCCAAACAGATTCAAGAGGTTATCCTGGAAGTTATTCTTATGCATTATATAGATATCACTTTTTAGTTAAGGTGTAATGGAGAGGCTGGAGGGAACTGCCTGAAAATGTAGAGCTGCGTTCCAGTAGCCATGTTTCTTGAAGATGATTGTATAATGATACGGCTTTCACAATGTGACTGTGTGATTGTGAGGGTCTGATGCTCCTTTTATCTACCTTATCGACAGACAATTAAAACATATGAATTAAAAATAAATAGTTAATAGGGGGAACAAATGTTAAAAAAAATAGAAAGCAATTCTGGGCTAATTAAAGCAAGATGTGTGTTGGATCCTGGGGTCACTCACAGACTTGAAGGAAGAGCTGGCCATCCAGGTCTTAGGCATCAGGCAGCTCCAGGACTCTTTGTCAGGCATTCCTGGGCTGATACCATCCTATCTCAGCTCCAAACGTTTTCTGCTTCATTTCCACTGGAGTAAGATTCTTGAGAGAGAGGTTAGATTGGCTTAGTTTGGGTGACCTGCCCTTCCCTTAGCCAGGAGATGGGGAATGTGGTGGATAGTCCCAGCAGGATTGTTCTCAAAGAAACATGAAGATGCTGCTTCCCAAAGGAAGAAGGCAGATGTCCACCATCACTCTGTCCACCCACAATCTGGAGCAGCCTGGAGGAGAGGGTAGAGATGAAAGCGATGTGAAACCAGCCATTCTTCTGGAACATTTTTTCACAGGGTGGAGTCTATAGCTTGGGCATGCCAATAAATATTTTATAGTAGCTGCTATGGGCACTTCAGTTTTCGGAGGGCTTCTTCCTCCAAGCTTTTAGGGCAGCAGTTCTCAACCCTGGTTGCATACCAGGGCATAATGTGTGTGTGTGTATATGTGTGTGTCTGCTTTTATAAAAGTACCAATGTCCTGTCCTTACCACTGAAATTCTAATTTATTGTCTGGGAGCCTGGGCATCAGAATTTATTAACTGCTCTTCCAGTTAAGCTAATATGTAGCCAAGGTTGGATATATCTGCTTTAGGCCAAGCCTCACCATAGCATTAGAAGTGGAAAGCCTGCAGGTGGGTGTTTCTATCCTAGTAGGTTGACTGCATGAGAGAAGTTAAAGCTGCTTATTCTTTTTCTTGAAGCCAAGATATATTGCATGGGAGAAGTTAAAGCTGCTTATTCTTTTCTTGAAGCCAAGATATATTATCTGCAGTGGCTTAGACCCATTTTATTTACCCAAGTGCATTTTTAGGCCTGCTGCTGGAGCAAATGTTCTAAATAGGAGGGGAAAAGACAAAGACTTTGGGTGGGCATCCATCCTTCCACGGTTTCACTTCCTGCCTTGGCTGCCTTGCACATGCCCCTAAGGTCTGGTTACTCCCTGGTCCCTGCCTACAGAGAAAAGGAGACAGATGAAAATACTTTGGCTGTAGCTCCCCATGCCACAAGTGAATGGTGAATTCATTTCTCTGGTTTCCCATTGCAAAGCCTTGGGGAGTTAGATGTGCTTTTTCAGTGGCTTGAGCCAATTTCCCTTTTCAAAGTAATGCATTTAGCTGGAGGTGTGAGACATCCTGTAGGTAGGGACTTGTCTTACTTCTGAGTTGCAATTATTTGTAATTGTCATGAGATCTTTACTGTTGAACTGCTTTGTCTATTTCATCCCCACTTGGAGTGTTTCCTGTTATCATCATTGACCCCATAATCTGAGAGAGCCCTGAGGAAGACACTCTCACTCCAGCTTTGCTCTCCCATTCCTTCTGTCCAAACATCTCAGGAAGGAGTTGACTTTCTCATTCCCTTTTCATTTACATCTGAAGACATTATGGCTTTTCACATTTTATTATTTCTAAAATTGGGCCTTATTGTGTGTGTGTTCTAATAAAACTTTATAGACACTGAAATTTGAATATCATGTTTTTTTCCCACATCATGAAACACTATTCTTACAAAAAAGGTTTTAATCATTAAACAATGTGAAAACCATTCTTAGCTTGTGGGCCACATAGAACCAGCATCTCTGCCTAGTTAGCTGGTTTCTGAGCTGTATCTTTCAATCTTGTCAAAGGAAACATGCCAGAGACAGGCCAAAGACGAGTCATGTCATGATTTTCTTGGTCTCTGTACATGTGAGAGCTTGGCCTGACACACCTGCTTGTCCGATGCTCATCTCTCCTGAGTTATTTGCTTAGATGGCACCTCACGTGACTGAATTTTAACTTAAATTTAGATTCCTGATCATTACTCAGTGTCTTCAAGATTACACAATAAGCATTGAAATGAAAGCTGTTGTGCATGCAGAGGCTGGCATGCACGTGCCAGGCAGTGGAAGTGAATGCAGTAGAAATAGTCTCATCTCTCAGAATAGATCCTGGAGTTTTCAAAATTAGGAAAGGTTGGAGTAAGGGACAGTTTGTCAAAAAATTCTGGGTGACTTTCAGGAGGAGTCATTCATCTAATTTCCACAATGTGGAATTCCATTAAGGAAAGAAGAAACTTCAAGATCAACTAGAAAACTCTAGGCAAACCTACAGTTCTTCCACAGGATTTGAGCTTATTATACGTCCAATCTGGAAGGTGTAAAAGAAGGCAAGGCTGCAAGTCCTGCTGTGGAAAGCACAACCACCTTGAATATTTTGTGTAATTGCTGATGGCTCAAAAAAAGCTACAGATGTAGAAAACAGAGCAGGCTTAGACTTAAATGTTGATTGTGATACTAAAGAGGAAAGTGGTGCATTAGTGTTTTGGTAAATGCATGCTAGTGACTTAAACATATGTGTACTTGACATAGGGCCATGACTATGGAGAGGAGAGTGAGACACTTGGGTGTAAATGTAAGGAGGCATTCCCCACCAGGGTCCAACCCTGTGAGTGAGCACCCCCTTACATTTTGTTTCTGGGTGCCTCATTCATCTTACTGTAATCCTGACCCTAAATTTAAATATCGTTTATTTTTTCCTTCCTATAGCACTTAAATATCCGTGGTATATTTTATAATCCATAGTGTCATGGAATTGAGGAAACACATTGGTTTAGTTCTCCAAGGGAGTGGGGCTCTGTCCTCCTTATGTGTTTTTTTTTTTTGGCATGACTGACTTTATGTATTTTTTCAGCCGTGTGCCTAAGCTCCTCTGGTAAGTCTCCCGGGCCATTCCAGGCCAGGCAAGGGGTCTTTGCTCTGTGCTCTCATTATACCTTGAACATGTATTTATATAAGTTCTGATCTCAGTGCAACTGTTTTTTTAAATGTCTCCCCTACAGATTGTGAGTTCCTTGGAAAGAAAAACTATCTTCATCTCTTTGTTGACATCACCAAGTCCTGTGTCTAACAATGCCATTAAATACCAGAGCAGTGGATGCTTACAGAAAAATTATTGAATGAATGAATGAATAAACAAATACTTTTTAATAATAGTTATGTCACGTTTAGTGATTGGAGGATGCAGAGAAAGCAAAACCTGACCTTACAGCACAAGTTATTTTTGAAAATATTTTTCTTAATCTGGTCAACTTGAAATTATATAGTGACCCTGATTTAAAAAGTCTGAGCTTTCATCTTTTAAATGATCAATATGTTTTGTGATTTTCCAGGTCAAAGCAGAGAACAAACCCTTGGTCTCCAATGTCCGTTGTAGGAGATTAGGGCAGCTTTTGGGGTGGAGATTTTAGCAATTGTTGTGTTATACTGCAGGTACTACTTTTTGGTTGCAGGTGCTGTACCTGAGACCCCGCATGCATTGTGTGAGGTGTAGGTACATTGAATGAGGCAGCAGGTGCA
Organism: Tamandua tetradactyla; assembly: GCF_023851605.1. NCBI lineage: Eukaryota > Metazoa > Chordata > Mammalia > Pilosa > Myrmecophagidae > Tamandua > Tamandua tetradactyla. Next base: position 138,919,978 of record NC_135332.1, read on the forward strand.
TTGCACGTGGTTGCATATGCACTGTGTATGGCCACAGGTGCACTGATGTGTGGAATGGGTGCATGTGTGTAGTCACAGTAGTGTTGTGTGATGCAGCAGATACTTCATGTAGAGACCACAGGTGTATTGTGTGAGGCTGCAGATGCATCATCCTATATGCAGCCTCAGTTGCACCATGTGTGGCTGCGGTAGCATTGCGTTAGGTTGAAGACACATTGTGTATGGCAGTAGGTGGATGTATGTGGCCACAGGAGAATTGTGACATGTTAAGCCACAAGTGCTTTGTATGCTTACTGTTCAAAATGCTTTCTGACCCACTAAAATTGGAATCTAACTTTCAACAGGAGCAAGACCCTGGTTTTGCTGAGATCCCCAAACAGTCTGCCTTCAAATAAGAAAAAGCATAGCTGATATCTGACTCCAGTTTCCAAAATATGTTGTCCAGAGCTAACTGCTTTCTCCATCTTGCCCCCATTTAATAGCCACAGAATTTCCTCTTCATTTTATCCTGAAAATAGTTTGGGTCTATTTGCACTGGTTTATTATAATATGAGAACTAACATTTTAAAAAGTAACCATGTTTTATATAAATATCTCTATTTGTTTTATTAATCAGCAGGGGTGGAACATGAGCAGGAAGTGGGGAGGTACTGGAGGCTGGAGAGGATCTCAAAAGGATAAAGACGATTGAATAAATCCCCCATTCCTTCTTCCAGATATAACTGCTAGTATCTTCCCATTCAGTTGCTTTTAATTTTGTTAGACAAATAGCCCTCAGTTATTATAAAAAATGAAGGGGGAATGGGAAACCCCTGAAATCCCACCACCCATATCACCTATACTGCCTTTGTTTTTTTTTTTTTGCCCTGCATATTAGGGCAAATACTGAACATGTATTATAGCATAAGCATTTAATAAAAAATATAGTACAAGTTTTAATTTCACAAACTAGAAATAATAGTGCACATGACGCACATGAACCCTACATGTCAGTCTTACTTATAAATGTTGATGAAAAATGTCAAAATATTGGCAATACAACTCAGTAATATGCATTAAGGAATGCACCAGGACCAAGGGAAGGGCATTCTAGTAAAGCAAAAAAGCAACATATTAGGAAATCTATTAATATAATCAGCCAAAATATGAAAACCCCATATGATCATTTTGTTGCTGGAAAACCATGTGAAAATCCACAGATTTTTCAGTCAGCTTTATGCTTAATTTGCCCCATTAAAATCAGAAAAAGATAGTGTCACCATTATCTTCTCCTAAAAGTGCTATTCAATACAATTAGCAAGATAATTAAACAAGATTTCTAAATATTGTTGAGAAGGAGGCAAAATTATCTTCATTTGATCATTAAAACCTTTTAGAAATAATAGAGTTCAATATAGTATACAGGTACAAAGTAAATATGCAAAATAATAGTTTCTTATATATCAGAAAATATAATGGAAAAGCTATTTTATTCACAATAGCATTAGTAAATAAAGTAAGTAGGATACATGTAAACAAAACCAAATAAAAATCAAATAAAATCTTTATGAAACTCTCCTAAGATAAATATGACTTGAATGAAGAGATAAATCTTGTTTTTGGATGGGAAGACCCAATATAAAAAGATACACATTTTCAATGTATAAATCCTACGCAATCCTAATCAGAATCCCAAAGATATTCCAAGTGAATTCTAAAACTCACTGGAGAGAATCGTATGAGAATGGCCAAAACAATTCTAAAAGAGACAAGTAAGAAGAAGGGATTCACTTTACTAAGTTCTAAAATATGTTGCAAAGTTGCAGGAACTAATTGTATACGATACTAGCACAAGCATAGACAGATTGGTGGAACAAGATAGTTCAGAAGGACCCAAGTGAGTACGTGTGTGTGAGCATGCATTCATATGTGTGTGAATATAAACATATATTAGCATCTAACATAATGTATATAATAAAAGTGTCATTTCAGATATCTGAAGCAATTGTCTAAATAGGCAAACCATGAAGCTGGATCCTTACCTAATTTTTTATACCCAAAATAAATTGAAGGTAATAAAAAAGTCAAATATGAAAAAATGAAACCATAAAACACTACAATATGAAAGAATATTTTTATAGTCCTGAATTGCAGAAGGCAGCATACCAAAGAAATTATAAAGGAATGTACTATACATAAAATATGTAAAGATTTTTAAAACACCCTTTTACATGTCAAGAATAATAAAGTTGAAATACAAATGACAAACTAGGAAAAATGTTGGCAGTACATATGATACTAGGTTAATATATCCAACATACAATGGAAACTTACAAATTATTTTTTTAAAGAAAGACAAGTTCTTTAATGAAGCAAGCTTAAAAAAATAGGCAGTTCACAAAAGATGAAAGGAAAATGAGAAATGAATATATAGAAATATATTTATTCTTACTCATAATTGAAGGAATGCAGGTAAAAACAATGTAACCTATTTTTTGCTGACAGATTCGTGGAAATTATAAAGATTGATAGCATCAGAAGGTGATGGGGTGGGGCAGTGGTACTCAAAAACTCTTGCTGGAAATTGGGAGGCGTTATGGATGGTATGAATTACCATTAAAATAGGCATGTTCTTTAACCCAGAGAGCACCCTTATCTGCCTGTGTCCTAAGGAGATAATTGGACAAGTGTGAAAATTTTGATTTAACGTTGCTTTCTTGCCATATAAGAATTTAAATGTTTTTAGTGTAAGTTAAATCAATTCATCATTTCCTTTGTTGTTTCTGTGGTTGCTTTTATGCTTACATAGCCTTTCACTATTCAGATATGAAATAAAATTCAACTGTATTTTCTTATATTTTGTGTGTTTTAATTTTTACATCTTAACAATTACCTGAAAAGTTCTTTGAGCTTTTGAAGTGACATGGAGTTCTAAATTCTTATTTTTCCAAGTTTTCATTTCCTCACAATCTTTTGTTAAATAATTTATCCCTGCCCCTTTGATTTGAGGTGCATTCTTTATCATATGTCAAGTTCTTTATAAAAAGACACATTTCTGAACTCTTCATTCTGTTGTTGAAGTGATTGCCTATGCTTGCCTATCCTCACAATTTTCATTTAATGATAAGTGCTATTTGGAAGAACCGCAGGCCCTTATCATTACTACTTTTCCCTTTCCAACTTAGTGTTTCCTGGCCTGTTTAGTCTTTCAGATGTGTGAGGTTCATTAAAAACACAATAACATTTTGGTTGAAATTCATTGAAGCCAAAATTAATCTGGGAAGATTGACATGCTCCTTCCTCATTTTCAGAAATTTGGGGGTCTGTTGGTCATATCATCTTCCTCATTTCATTCATCAATCCGGGTGGGTTGGCGCCTGGCCCAAGGGCACAGAGCTGGGGCGTGGCCTCAGCGGGAAGGGGGCACCAACCCCCTGGTGGCTCCCCCACACCGAGGCTGGCTTTTGTATGGAGGTGGCTGGAAATTGTAGGTATGACAAAAGCCCTCCCAGTGAGACTTTATCAACAAGTGAGGTCCAGATTTATATTGAAGTTTTTATTCCAGAGCAGATTAGCCCTGAGGACAAGTGAGGTAGGTGTGTTTTGACACAAATTGCTTTGTCTGGGTAGAGAGGCATGAAAGAGCCGGCTCGACCAGTTATTGTCTTGTTCTGCCTTCCTTCCTTAATAGGGACAAATTCCGTTGGTGGGAGCTCCACGAGTGTCTTTGGAATCTCACCGGGGCTGTGTGGAGAAACAAAAAGCCAAGGACTTCGAGATAAGGCAGATTTGGGTTGGACTTCTAACAGCTATGTGATCTTGGGCTTCCTAACTTCTCTGATCTTCACTGAAATTGGATAACAGTATCTACCTCATAGGGTATTTGTGTTAAATGAGATAACATAAAGCACCTTACAGGGCCTGGACCATAGTCATGCTCAGAAAATGGTGGCTATTTATAATAGTAATAAGAATTTTTGGAGAGGGAGATTTAAAAGAAGTAATGGATATAAAGACCTATTATAGACCTGGCACATATTAGCTATTGCTATAGCTGTTCCCATAGTGTTTTTATTATTTGGGCTAATGGTATAGCATCCAGACAGTCCAAGCATGACCCTAAACCACTTGTGTACACAGGCATTAGTTATGAGCTGTGGGGCAGGTGCCGTCCCTCCCTCGCCAACTGTGTGGAGTTGCTTACCCAGCCCAGAGCCCCAACTGGGCTTGGCCCATGGGCTGGTGCTCCAGCTACACGGCCTGAGCCTGCCTCCTAGGATCAGCCTTTCTGAGGGTTATGATGTGTGATCCCCCACAGCTCAGAGCCAACCACAAGCCCCTCCTTGCCCTACAAGCCCCCGACCCCCTAAAGAGGAGGGTAGAGGAAGCAGCCCTGCACTAGGAGGGCACTGGCTTGGGGTCCTTGTCCCCAGCCCATGTGACCTGATCTGTGGTACATTAAGCAAGTCAGGTTACTTCTCAAAATATCTTTTCTCTTCTGTAAAGTGGGGTTAGTTAATATAACAATGATTGCGCCCTTCAGTAGTTAGGTTCAGGTGTCAACTTGGCCAGGTGATGGTTCCCAGTTCTGTTGCTATGGACTTAAACCATCAGCATGTGAATTTCATCTATGGCTGATTACATCTGCGGTTGGGTAAGGGGCGTGCCTCCCGCAATGAGTGAGGCTGAAAACGAGAATTCAGCAGAGCTCAGGACAGTGCTCAGAGCTGGCTCAGACCCAGATGTTAAGAGATGCGGAAGGGAAACGCCCAGAAAAGCTATGTGAACCCAAAAACCAGGGGAGAAGCCCAGCAGCCATTGCTGTGTGCCTTCTCAAGTTTGTAACTAGATAAATCCACTTTACGAAAGCTAGTCCCTCTCAGGTGTATTGCATTCCAGCCATAGCAAACTAAAACTCTCCCTCTCAGGGCTACAAGGATTGAGTGAGAGAATGCAGAGAAGACATCAGGTGTACAGTTGGCCCCCACCTAGGGTTGCCAGGTAAGTACCTGATACCCAATTAAATTTGAATTTCAGATAATTGTTAGCATAACCGTTACGGACATACTTATATTAAAAAGTATTTGCTGTCTATCTAAAATTCAAATAAAACTGGACATTCTGTTTGCTAAATCCGGCCCCCCTACCCCCAACAAATGTCACTTCCTTCCCCTTCCTCCCCTCTGAATGCTTGAATTTGTTGCCCTATCTCCCTGGTCACTCATTCATTCCCACAAACTCATTCAATCAGCAAATGCTTGTTGAGCTGGTATAGTAAGTTTCTGGCCTGGACTGGTATTATGAAATGCCATGAAATGGGTTGAGGGCCATTTAGAAGTGAGCTCTTGGTGGAATGGTGGTCTTTCCAGTTGCAATTCCCCCTTTCCTTTCAGACTAGAAACTCCAGAAGGACAGCATTTGATCTTTTTCAGGAGCTTAATGTGGCACCTGGTACCTCCCCCTGGCCCTCTAGGAAGGCTGGTTAGTGCAGAGGAGTAGTGGGGTCACAGGCGGTCAAAGGGAAGCCAGGATCAGTTCCTCCAGGCTTGCAAAGCCTCACCACCCCCGTTCCCCCCAACTCCGGAGCTCCAGCTCCACTCACACCTGCTCCATGAGTCAGCATTCCTTCTGGCTCCTCTGAAGACAGGAGCCCTCCCGCCTGCCCCAGGTGGAGATTCCTTTCTCATCACTTCAGGACTACAAAGGGAGAGGGCAGGCGACAGCCCTGGCCCACACCTTCAATGTCCCCTGGGTGCTGCATCACCTAAGAAAGGAGAGAGATGGCAGGTCCAGAGTCCTCTTGGCACCCACCCACTACTCTCGGGTCCTGTGAGTCCGTGGAAACCAAAAAGGACCTCACCCTGTCTTTGGTTGTGGTCTCGCTGGAGTAGGTATATTGAGGATCAACCTGCCAGGCCCGGGGGAATGGGATGTGCGCATCTCAGTACAGTGGACTCTTCTGCCTTTTGGGGGTGTTCAGCATGGAGGATAAGGCACCCAGCAAAGCTCGTAGTTGTCTCATCAAAGGGAGAAGCTTTCCAAGCTTGAACCTTTATCATAAACTTCGATTGGGTCACGTGACTAACAGATTGGCTGGTTGAGCAGCTTCACCCAAGGGGAGAAGGGAGACAGATGCTGTAGACCTGGGTGGAATGCTGATGCAAACACTGTGGAATCTCAGGGGAACTCCTTTGTGCTCATTTCCCTCATCTGCAAATTTGAGGTAATAAAAGTGCCTCCTACCTGATGGGGTTGCTGTGAGGTATGATGAAAAGATGCAACTAAAGCGCTTAGTCTAGGACATCAGATAAATAAGAGAAGGCTCTCCCTGGTCTCCCGGAGGTGTGTGTGTGGTAGGGGGTGGAGGTGACTGGTGTTGATTATCTCGAGCAAAACCACCCTGATCTTTATAAGCTGAAAATCTATGCCTGCAGAATGCCATCTAGTAGGCACACCCAAAAGACAATGTGGGACAAATTTTGTCACACCTGGAAAGGGCCAGTGATTAATTTAATGATGTCTCTGTCCCTAGTCCCAGCTAGGTCTGTATCTGTGTGATGGAGAAACTAAATGCTACATATTCCTCCCCTGTTTCAATGCCCACTGAGATGAAGACCAAAGAAAAGGTACCCCAAAAGGTGTTCTCTTAGAAGTGGAAAGAAGGGAAATAATACTTATTGGCTGCAACTAGGTCCAGGTGCTCTGCAGATATCACATCACTTAATTCTCTTATGAACCCCAGCATACATGCATTTTATTTTACAGAAACGGGCGCTCAGAGGTGAAACAACTCCCCTCCCCCAATTTCACACAACTTGTAGGTGGAGATGCCAGGATACCCATGGCCAGCTCTGCAGCATCCTTCCCGTTATGCCTGAAGCAAGTGCCTGGCTTCAAGCCGTCGCTCTGCACCCCATGCCCATGAGTGGTGCTGCCACTCTCATGCCAAATCCAGAGGCAGCTCTTAAAAACAGCTGGCTGCTACCAGCTGCAACACGGGTATGGGCACCAAGGCTGGGTACCACCTCAGCACCATTCAGGGACCTTCCTACTGGCCACTGTGGGCTCTTAGTGTCAACTCAGGTGTATCTTAGGTCCAACCCTCCCTGAAGGATTCTGCTGCCAGGTTCAGGGAGGCAGGGCCAGGTAGAGGTCTTGGTGTCTGACATGTGGTGGGTAGTCAGGGCTTCCTGTGAAGATCTAAGTCATAGGAGGAATGTTTTCATTAGCAGTTCACACATTTGAGTCAACCAGTTGCCTCTCGTCTTTTAAAATGTGAGTACCACTGGGACAGGTAATCCTGGACTTAACAATTTATTTTTGGATCGCTTTTTTTCTTTGCCAGGAAGAATAGGCTAGACTTTTTTCAGTTGTATGGGGATACTAGCTGAAACCCAAACCCTCCCACCTTTCCCCCACATACATTCTAGGTATTCCCTCCTCAGACCACCCCCATACATTCTAAAGAGAGGTGCTTTTTGTGGAACGCATGCTAAGAAGTATTGATAACTGGTCCTATAACTGCTGGTTTTGGCACATCACCCACCTCCAGCCCATATCTAAGAAAATGTTAAATGTTGCTTAGAGAGCCCAGGATTTTTTTAATGAGAAAAAAAGACATAGGTCATGCCATGTGGCTCCACAAGCTGAGCATGGAACTGTTCTTGGGAGGGGCCTAATGTCCAGATTTTGGGTCCCTGGACTGGAATGTTTCCTTGGGGTCCAAGGTGATATGATACTTATGGAGGTAGCCAAGGCTCAAGGGGTCTTAAAAGCCCCCACTCAAGGTTTCTGCCTGCTGAGAAGACCCCAACAGAAAGAGTATCTATGGGTGTCCCTTCAAGCAGGAGCTAAGGAATTATCAGAAGTTGGCTGGAGAGGGCATCACTCACATTGTCTGGATCAGAAACAGGCAGTGTGGGAAATCCTGAGTGTGGTGGTGGTGGGGGGTATGTTTCTCAGAGAACCCACAAAATGTCCCTTTGGGGAAAAGGGAAAAAGCCTGTCTGTGGGCACTTGCTATGGTAGGTGAATAACAGCCTCCAAAGATACTCATGCCCTAACCCTGGAACCTGGGAATGTGTTGTTTTGTAGTGAAAAGGGACTTTGCAGATGTGAATAAGGGAAGGATCTTGAAATGGAGAGATCACAATTGGATTTTCCTAATAGCCCTATGCAATTATAAGGGCCTTTGTAGGAGAGATGTGAGGACAGAAGCAGAGGTCAGAGAGGAGAGAGGATGCTATGCAGCTGGCTTTGGAGATGGAGAAGGGGGCCAGGAACCAAGGAATGCAGGCAGCTTCTGGAGGTTGCAAAGGGCAATGAAACAGACTCTTTTCTAGAACCCCTGGAAGGAATGCAGGGTAGACTTATTTTAGACCTCTGACCTCCTGAACTGTAAGAGAACCATAAGAGAATAAATGGAAGGTGTCTTGAGCCCCTGTTTTTAGTAATTTTTACAGCAGCAATAGGAAATTAATACACCTGCCATGACTGGAGGCACTTGGCAGCCAGAGTAAAGTTTCCGGATAAAATACAGACCATCCAAATATTGTATAGGACACACTTACACTAAAAAAAAATACTCATTGTTTATCTGGTATTTAAATTTAACTGGGTATCCTGTATTTTTATTTGCCAAATCTGATAACTCTAAGCCAGACAGGAGTAGAAAACCTGTTAACTAGTTAAAATGACACTTTTGCCCCTTTGCTTCTCATCTCTCCTCCCTGCCCCAAACCTGAAGAGCCAGACCCAGGTGGTGAGTGTGGAGGGAGGAGTGGAAATGCTGGGAGGAAATGCCAAGAAAAGAAGAGGCTGTGGCCCTCCCCAGGGCAGGCTTGGGGGTGGAAGAAAGGGACAGTGAGAGGAATAAAATTTGAATTGGCTGAGAGATTCAGGATTTCACTTGGACTGGTTTGGAATTTGTACTATTTGAAAATAAGGATTATTGGTTAATATCTGAATGTGACCAAAATGTTTTGGGCTCTTTCCAAGGTACTGTCCAAGGTGGGGAAAAGAGAACCAAGAGCAAAGATTAGGATGGCAGGGGTGGGAGGAAAATTAAGGCAATACCCAGTTACAGAACTGGGACTCCAGCCCAGTCACTAAGCCTGGTTATGACGTGTCCTTCCTCTGTTAGGGTACACTCATTTGGGAGAAAAGGGACACCCACAACTTCCCATGCTGTGGTTTTACTGGACTGATATTTTTTCTGTGCCAGGAAGAATGGGCCACAAGGCACAGGAGGGCTGACGAGGAGGAGAGGGGCAGAGAGGTGGAGGAAGGTGTCTGGGTGGACTCCAGGGACAAGCAGGACCACGTGTGAACTTGGTGGCCTTGTGGGGCTGGGAATTCCTTGATCTTGGGCCTGAGTGGTCTTGGTGAACCAGTCCCAAAGCCCACCATCCAAAAGAAAAATGTGTTCAGTGACAAAGTTATGTGCCTGGAGTTTTCAGGACACATTCTGAAAATTTCCCAAAACAGCGCTGGTCAGAATTCCTCATGATGACAATAGCATAGGCCTCAGGGACCTGCTAGAAGATTATTCTCCACCTGGGTTTTCATGACATAAAGAGTTGCGAATGGCTTATTCTGACCTGCCCTAAGCCTGCCCTATTTGTGAAGTGCTTTCTGTACAAAAAAGCTGGAGGTAAGTGTGAGAATTAGGTGTTTATAATCGCAGTGTAGACAGGATTGCCTAACCCTCTCATTTTAGCTGCTCCCTGTCTTGTCCATGGTAGGTGGGGGCTGACCAGATGTTAGGGAGTGTCTAGTGGCCTAACTCATTTACTTTGGCAGTAATTGCCTGGAAGGTCTTGAGGGATGGGATGGGGATGCAAAGCAGAAATGGCAGTCTGGGGAGAGTGCAAGTGCCCCAGAGTTCATTTCTAATTCTGTCTCTGCTCCATGCTTCACCCAGGCACCTCTAAAGATGAATGGGCCACCTATGAGATCCCAACACTGTGGGTATAATGGAAGAGTAATGGCATATCACTGTGCTTAGATTTTATCTGTGTCTCTCATTTACTAGCTGTTCAGTGGTGATACTTCATTCCATCTTCCAGATCCTTGGTTTCTTTGTCTGTCAGATGGTCAGGTTACTTACCCTTCATGCCTCTCAGACTTCTTATATGGGTGTTCTAGTTTGCTAGCTGCTGGAATGCAATACACCAGAAATGGCTTTTAAAAGGGGTAATTTAATGAGTTGCTAGTTTACAGTTCTAAGGCTGAGGAGATGTCCCAAATAGATAAGTCTATAGAAATGTCCAATTTAAGGCCTCCATGCAGGGAAAGAAACCTTGGTTCAAGAAGGCTGATGAAGTTCAGGGCTTCTCTCTCAAGTGAGAAGGCACATGGCAACCATAGTCAGGACTTCTCTCTAGGCTGGAAGGGCACATGGCGAATATGGTGTCATCTGCTAGCTTTCTCTCCTGGCTTCCAGTTTCATAAAGCTCCCTGGGAGGCGTTTTCCTTCTTCATCTCCAAAGGTCGCTGGCTGGTGGACTCTCTGCTTCATAGTGTTGCTCTCTCTGAATCTCTCATTCTCCAAAATATTTCCTCTTCTATAGGACTCCAATAAACCAATCAAGACCCACCCAAATGGGTGGAGACATGTCATCCCCTAATCCAGTTTAACAACCACTCTTGACTAAATCACATCATCCAGGGAGATGATCTGATTACAGTTTCAAATATACAGTATTGAATAGAGATTATTCTGCCTTTACAAAATGATATTTTGATTAAAACATGACTTTTCTAGGGGGCATACTTCCTTTCAAACCAGCACAATGGGTAAGTGAAATATTATGCATGAAAGGAAATTATGTACTGAAAGTGCTGGACAAAAGTTTTGGAAGTTCTTGGAGAGCTTTAAATGGGGTTTCTGATATTTCTCCTTTTTTCATTGGAGAGGAGGCTGAGCCGATAACAAATGGTGGCTGACGCTAACATGGGTTGGATTGGCTGGGCCGGCCACAGAAAACCCCATCTGCCCAGACTCTGCTCCCACTTGACTTTAACAGCAGGGTTTTGGGGTGAGAACCCATTGGGCCCCTGGTAACTGTGGGTGATAATTTTCACCCCCCACTATTAGCTGAAGAGCTACTGGGATAGTGTCCCCTGAGAAAGTTCCCATTTCTATCTCCATGTCCAGAGATGAGGAGGGAATACTCTGGGATTGGGTGGAATTGGTGGGAAGGTGACAGCACCTCACCAGATTCTGCCCTGGTCCCCAACTGGCTGCCTTAGTCAGCGTCACTGAACGTGGAACTGGGAAGGGATGTTGGTGATGACCTTGCGCTCAGCTCAGATGACACATTTGTACTTGCTGCTGAGAGCAGCTGCCTCCAAAGGTAGAGATGGGCTTTTTTTGTTTCTGAGGCTTGGGCTGTATCACATCCTAAAATGCCCTTTGGCTCTTTCTTTGAAAAGAGGAGATAATATGGTAGCTGTGTCATGTGTGCAGATCCTTGCTTGTTTCCCTGGAAATTTGATTGTTGCTATCAGGACCATGGGCAGGGGTGGAGCAGACTTCCTCTACCTCTTCTCCCCGACTCTTAGTGTTAGAATACCTAGACCCCAGGGACTTCCCAGGTCTGGTTGGACCAGTTTTGACAGTGCCAGGGGTCTGTCATCAGACAAGCAGGACAAGGAATACCCAGGTACCGGAGGGCATGACAAGGCCTGGAGGGAAAGCAGGGAGACCCTCCCTTGACCAGAAATGCTTCTTGCTGGATTTTGCTGCCAGTTCCAGGTGTGGTCAGCCTTGCAAGCCTTGGGCTTGCAGATGAGCAGCTTTCAGGAGGTGGCAAGCCCAAAAACTGGCTGCAGTGAGGAACAGCATCAGAGAAAATGCACTTACTCTCATTTTAAGAATCCATTCCAAATAAGAACCTTCTGAGATTTTTTTTGGGGGGGAGGGGGTTATGGCTGGGGTGGGGAGCAAAGCACATGTGGCTTGGCCTAGAGGCTGCTGCTGACTCTGTGGAGTGCCTGCAGTTTCCTCTGTGTATGGTGCAAGGGCATCCTGATAGAAACCAGGAAATCCTTCACTGAGCAGGTTAGTCTTCTGTGACCACTGTGGTTCTGGAATCCAGTGGTGATGATTAGCACAGGAAGTGGTCTGCTGCCTTGGCAATATTGACTTGTTCATCCTTACAGGACCTGTGCTGAGCTATCTGTTTCCATTCTGTCTAAACACAGAAGGATCATTGGGGTCAAATCATCTAGTGCCCTTCTTTGCTTGCAGAAAGCCATTCTGCCAATTTTTGTCAGCTGGACCCTGTCTTGAGTAAAGCAGACCTGAATTTGAATTTCTTGTGCCACCAATTACTAGCATTATAATTCGAGTAAGTTGCTTAAGCTCTCTAAACCTCACTTTCCTTGCCAGTAAAACGAGAAGGATTCCAGGACCCATCTCATCAGGTTGTTATGAGGATTAAATGAAAGATGCATTGAAAGTGCTTGCCTTGTGCCTGGCCCATATTAAGCATGCTGTAAACTATTATTTTTAAAATTCTACCAGAAAGCTCATCTTCATTAAGTGATATAACATAAAAAATAACAGTTCATATTTGTATGTCATTTTCACATCCACCGTCCCTGGCACAGAACAAATGCTAAGTATTAGCTGTCAACATCATTATTAATAATATTGACAGCAGCAGCTCTGCTTGAACAACAATGTACAGGGAAATTATCATCCAAGCTGTAGACCAGGGTTCTCTCTATAGGACCCAGGATCCCTTAAGGGTCTGTTGATAGAGTTCATAGGGTCTGTGAATTTGGATGAGGAAAAAATTAGACCTTTATTTTCACTAACCTCTAATTGACATGTAGGGTCTCCTTTAATTTTGAATGTAGGCAACAAAATATAATAGTAGTAACACTACCTGTGATTTTGATACCAATAAAAATCCATATCTCTTTATAATTGTCTTAGGTATCTTGACACATTGGCTATGCTTATTACTACTTCAGAATTATGGTCTTTATTAAATCCACTGCTAGAGCTTGTGGTTTAATGTGTTAATGAAAAGCATATTTTGAATCTCACATTTCAGTATAATTGGTTTTCTTTGTCAAGGTTTATGATATATTTGGTTTTCTTTGAATATTATTTTATTTTATAAAAATATATTTTATTTTATGCATATGAGAGTATTATCCTGAGAAAACAGGCTTCACCAGACTGCCAAAGGGATCCTCGGCATACAAAAAAGTTAAGAACTCCACTCTTGAAACAGTCACATAGCAGCAAGCTCAGGGTAGTTAGGAGTGGGTTAGTGAGTGGGGGATCAGCCAACACACAGTTGTAGCTACTGAAACACAATTTAGAGGAACTTTTTTTTTGTACCATGAGAAGGCAGTGTAGAATTTATTGCATCCATAGAGGTAAATGAAAAATGCCAGTAATTTAAAACGTGACTACTTGGCCTTGCACTTACCATTTTTCAGAATGTGTTTATATATGTTGTCTCATTTAATCCTCAGAAGAGGTAGGGAGCAAAGGGTTATTGTTGGCCTCTAAGAAGCCAGAGAACCAGGAGGTTGGGCCTCTCCCATGGTCATGGAATGTGGGAGCAGGAGTAGAACCCAGACCGTCCTGGCCTCCTGCCTTTCCCGGCCTGAACTCCTCCTCCTGCGTTGTTCCAACGAAGCAAGTTCTGTGGCCAAGAAGTTCAGCAGATATTTTGCAGCATCAGGTATGGTAATACCAGGGTGGTGCAAGGGAAGCTTAATGAGCTTTGGAGTTGGTCTGTTTTGGAGGACACCATGAAGTCACTGCCTCCCTCATGTAACCAGCTCATGTGGGCAAAGCATATTATTTGCCCATGTGGAGTCTCTGAGTCCAGCAAGTTTTGACTCATCTTAAGCAAGCCGTCGCCCAGAGTCATGACCTTACCCTGAAATCTGGTGTAAATTACACACAGTCAATCTCTGTGTTAATATAAAATTCACTCTTGCAGGGCCCTTGCCGTTTGGTGTCTGACCTGGAATTTAGGTCAGCTGGGTGTGGCATAGTGGCCGCAGCCGGAATCTAGATGGCTTTGTGTTTTCCCTGAAGGCTGCATCTGGTTGTGATCACAAGTATACTTGTATATAAGTTGTACTATTTTGTAAAGGTCCTTGCAGGATTTTTTTTTAGGCTACCTTTACAGGGCGTCATTTAAAATCACCATTCCCTCCTCCTCCTCAGCTGCAGCGTGCGTGTGTAATTCTCCAGAGCAGAGCCCTTCCAGCGATCGCCCATGTGGCTCTCAGGCCCTGGCACTCCAGCTGGTCCGGCAGCTCCATGGGGGCAGGTCTGTGCTGTCCTGTTCAGGAGTATCTGCAGCACCTACATTGAATCATGTGCCCCAACAAAAGGCATTTTTGTAATGTTAACCCGTGTTCCTGTGGGTGTGAACCCATTGTAAATAAGACCTGAAGATGCTATTATTGTGGCCAACTTGAATCAGAGTGGGTCTTAATCCTTATTATTGGAGGCCTTATGAAGAGAGGAACTTTGGACATAGTCAATAGAAACCAGAAACCAGAAGAAGCCAGAAAATGTTAGGAGCCAGAAGTCAGAGAAAGTGACTAGGGCATGAAAATAAGGGCAACTGCTATGTTAGGGGAGGGTTCCATCCCTGGAATGCTACCTACTTTGGGAGAAAACATGGCCTTGCTGACATCTTGATTTGGGACTTCTGGCCTCTTTAAACCATGAGCCAATAAATTCCTGATGTTAAGCTAATCCATTATGTGGTATTTGCCATGGCAACTCTGGCCAACTAAGACTGTTCTTCTTAGAAGGATATATGTAATTACATATGGGTCCACTTGGAAAATTCAGGATAATCTCTTTATCTTAATATCTGGAATGTAATCATGCCTACAGAATCTTTTTTTTTTTTTTTCATATATAGGTTCCAGGCATTAGCATACTGATATTTTGGGGGAGGCCATTATTCAGCCGACCACACTCACAAAGGGATGTAAACATGAAGACTGGCTCTCTCCCTCACTGAGGAGTCTGGCAGAGGAGGACACTCTTATTCCTAATTCATGGAAAGATGTCAACAGAGAATGGTTCTTAGGGAAAGCCTTCATGCCCATATTTGGAAGCCTATAAAGACTTCATTGTAGGTCTTCAATACTGCTATGGAGACTGTCATCACCAGGAATGAACACCTCCTTTCACACTTAGGATCCTAGCTCTCATCTCGTGTTTTAGTAGTATAAGTCAGGAGAAGTAGGGAAAGAGAACGCTTGTCCACAAGGGCCCTAGGGTTCCCTACAGTGTCTTTATGGGAGGACCCATCCCTTTCTGAACTGTGAGTATTAGTCACCCTTCCCCTCAGCAATACACGATCCCGCCCCCCCACCAACCGCACACACACATGCTACCACCATGGTTCTAAAACCCTGGTGGTGGGTGGATGAGTAGAGGGTAGAAGAAGCAGAACTATCCTCCATTGACTGGTAGGGAGACAAGGGAGTAGTTGATAATTTGGAGAGATCATATGCCAGGTAAAGAAAAGTCAGATGAGGAACCAGCCTCAGGCAAGCTAAGTATCTGCAGCAAATGTGGGCAGTTTTGCTTTTGTATTTCCTGAGTCTACAGATGTTGCTCCTGCCCCCTTGTCCCCCAAACAGATTAGAGTAAAAAAAAATAGTAAGCAAATGGAAAGGGTCTGGGCAGCTGAATTTAGCAGATTTATCTCTGCTCATCTCCATTCCACCTCATTTTCCTGCCAGAGATGCTTCTGCGCCAAATGGTTCTGAATACTTTTTGAGTCCTGAATGGATATTTAGGTGGACTCAGTGTAATTCTGCTCTGGATCACTGAATTTTTACAGATGAGAGAGCCTTTGCTTGTCTAAAATGCAATATGTTAAGATGGGCTGATCAACAAGGATCTTTCCAGTAAGGTCACTCAGGGCTTCTGTGATTCTGGGATTGGTTTAGGGACTTGGCATCATCTTGAAGCCCAGATTTTACTCTGGCTCTGGGACTTCTTTAAAGTGCCAAGGTGAACTAGGTTGGTTGTGCATGATTCTGTCTTGTTTGTTTCAGGACCAGTTAAGGAACCTGCTTTTCAGAGAGGGGAGAACAGCATCTGTTTTGCGCACTGAAGTCAAAAGGGCAGGTAGTGGGGTTGAGGAGAATGTGGGGGCTGGAAGGCTCTCTGGGCCTCTCCATCTGTAGTGCTCTGGCTGGGTGCTTCTGCCTAACCTTTAACTTGTGAGAAGAGCCTGAAGGAATATGCCAGTGGGTGGCTGTCCTTGGGGGCAGTGATACAGCAATGCCTTCTGTTGCTTATGGAGCCAGATGCCTGCTGGGAAGTCTGGGTACATATGTGAGGGTGGGTACAAAAGAGGACCTCCTTCAGCAGCGTCTTCCTTGGGGTTAAGCTTGCCTGGGCAGAGAGTTTTTCTGTTTACAGGCAGCACCTTGGTTAAGCTGCTTACTGTTACTTCCTTCTTCAGAAATCCCCTTGCTCCTCCTGAGGGCCATACCACGCCCTGTAGTAGGTAAGAGAAGCAGAGTGAGTCAGTGTGGAGCCTGCCCTCCAGGGGTTCTTCCCAGTAGGGAACACCGGCAGGTGAACCGGTATGGGAAGTCCAGCTAGAGAAGTCTGTGCAAGGTTAGATGTGACAACTTTGCGTTTTTCAGATGTACCCCACTCCTTCCCACCTCAAGGCCTTGCCCAGTGCTAGTCTCTCTGCCTAGGTACCTTTCTCTCCTTCACCCAGTGGACTCCTACATCCTTCAGGTGCCCATGCTAGTTTTTCCTTATTGCACCTCAGTGCTTGACACAGGGTGAGAGCTCGGTAAATGTTGATTGAATAAATGAAGGATGATGCTGCACAGTGATTTATCAGGAGGAAATCAGTGAAGGCTCTCCTGTGCAGGTGACAAATAAGCTGGTTTTTCAAGGAAAAATAGAAATGTGCTTGAGCAGCATGTGCAAAGTCTTAGAAGAGTGACATGTTGTGGGGATTCAGTGTTGTTGGAATAAAGTGTAAGGAGGGAGTGAAGGGAGATGCAGGCGCACCAGAGGCAAGGTCTGCTCATGGAAGGCCAAGCAGCCATATTCAGAAACTTAGGAGTATGGATAAGAATGGGCAAGACAAGACCTATGGTTGAGAAAGAATGATCGGCCACCTGGAGTTAGGAGGCCATTATGATGCATTAGGAGAGAAATGACAAGGCTCCAACCCAGGCAGCTGCTCAGAGGACAAGGAGGATGGATCCTGTATTAGTTAGGGTTCCCTAGAAAAACAGAATCAACAGGAAATATCCATAAATATAAAATTTATAAAAGTGTCTCACGTAACCATGGGAACATAGAGTCCAAAATCCATAGGATAGGCTGTGAAGCTGATAACTCCGATGGAGGATCTGGACAAACTTCACTACCTTCTTCTACTACCCATTCCACGTTCCCTTTCCCCTCAGCAAGCGCTTCAGTTGGCCGTGGTTCTTTGCCTGGTGGGGTGACCCAAACCTTCATTCCTGAAGTTTCAGAGCCATTGGTAGTCCTGCCTGGATTGGGTTGTTGCAGTTTTGCAATGATTTTAATTACAGGGCATGGTAGTACTAAAAGATACCCTAGGGGATCTCCTATATTCCAGGAAAACTCTTCTTTACCTCCACTGTTTAGCTGCAGTCCTGTTTCCCCCTAATATTCAGGATCAATCACCCTAGCCAGTAATGTAATCCCCTTCTTGGCTTGTTGATCCAAGGGCATGAGTAGCCAAAAGTGACCAGGTGGCAGTCTTAGATTCCAGTTCAATGGAATCGTTGTTTTTCCTGCTGGAAGCACTCCCCCTTTTGGAACGAAAACCTATAGACCAGCAGAGCTCAAGGTTGCAGGAACAGGATGCAAAAATTTTCCTAGTGGATCACTAGGAGTAATAGTGAGTGGTACCACTCACATTTTCACCCTTTGGTTCCTGGACCCATGGATCCTGGCTATGGGAGAAACAGCACCATACAGTGGACACTGATTCAGAGCACATACATATAATGGAGAACATTACCCCAGCCCTTCAAGGTATTGCCACCTGGTTGGCACTGTAATTGAGTTTTCAAAAGGCCATTCCACTGTTCTATCAATCCAGCTGCTTCTGGATGATGGGGAACATGGTAAGACCAGAGAATTCCATGCACATGTGCCCATTCCCACACTTCATTTGCCATATGAAGTGTGTTCCTTGATCTGAAGCAATGCTGTGTGGAATACCATGATGATAGATAAGGCATTCTGTAAGCCCATGAATGGTAGTTTTGACAGAAGCATTGCATGCAGGGAAAGCAAACCCATATCCAGAGTATGTGTCTATTCCAGTTAGAACAAATTGCTGCCCCTTCCATGAAGGCAGTGGTCTAATGTAATCAACCTGCCACCTGGCAGCTAGCTGATCACTTAGGGGTATGGTGCCATATCAGGGGCTGAGTGTGGGTCTCTGCTGCTGGCAGATTGGGCCCTTAGCAGTGGCTATAGCCAGGTCAGCCCTGGTGAGTGGGAGTCCATGTTGCTGAGCCCATGTATAGCCTCCATCTCTACCACCATGACCACTTTATTCATGAGCCCATTGGGCAGTCACAGGAGTTGCTGGGGAAAGAGGCTGACTGGTATCCACAGAACGGGTCATCTTATCCACTTGATTATTAATACTTTTCTCTGCTGAATTATACACTCTGGTGTTCATTCACATGGGATACAAATATCTTCATATTTTTAGCTCACTCAGAAAGGTCTATCCATATCCCTCTTTCCCAGACCTCTTTGTCACCAATTTTCCAATTATGGTCTTTCCGAGTCCCTGACCATTCAGCCAAACCATTAGCAACAGCCCATGAGTCAGTATACAAACGCACCTCTGGCCAGTTCTTCTTCCAAGCCAAATGAAAACCAGGTGCACTGCTCGAAGTTCTGCCCCCTGGGAGGGTTTCCACTCACCACTGTTCTTCAGGGACTCCCCTGAAAGGGTTTGGAGTGCTGCAGCTTCCCACTTTTGGGTGGTACTTGCATATCGTGTCGAACCATCTGTGAACCAGGCCTGAGTTTTGTCTTCTTCAGTCATTTCACTGTAAGGAACTCCCCAAGAGGCCATAGCTCTGGTCTGGGAAAGAGAAGGTAATGTGGCAGGAGTGGAGACCATGGGCATTTGAGCCACTTCTTCATGTAACTTACTTATGCCTTCAGGACCTGCTCTGGCCCTATCTCGTATATACCATTTCCATTTTATGATGGAGTGCTGCTGCACATGCCCAACTTTATGGCTAGGTGGGTCAGACAACACCCAGCTCATGATAGGCAACTCAGGTCTCATGGTAACTTGGTGGCCCATGGTTAAGTGTTCAAGCTCTACTAAGGGCCAGTAGCAGGCCAAAAGCTGTTTCTCAAAAGGAGAGTAGTTATCTGCAGCAGATGGTAAGGCTTTGCTCCAAAATCCTAAGGGTCTGCGTTGTGATTTTCCTATAGGGGCCTGCCAAAGGCTCCAAGCAGCATCTCTATTTGCCCTGACACTTCCAGCACCATTGGATATGCTGGATCATATGGTCCTAGTGGCAGAGCAGCTTGTAAAACAGCCTGGACCTGTTGCAGAGCCTCCTCTTGTTCAGGTCCCCACTCAAAATTAGCAGCTTTTTTGGTTACTTGATAAATGGACCAGCGTAGCACACCCAAATGAGGAATATGTTATCACCAAAATCCAAAGAGACCAACTAGGCATTGTGCCTCTTCTTTGGTCATAGGAGGGGCCAGATGCCGCAACTTATCCTTCACCTTAGAAGAGATATCTCAACATGCCCCACACCATTGAACACCTAGAAATTTCACTGAGGTAGAAGGCCCCTGTATTTTTGTTGGATTTATCTCCCATCCTCTGACATGCAAATGCCTTACCAATAAGTCTAGAATAGTTGCTAATTCTTGCTCACTAGGTCCGATTAACAAGATATCATCAGTATAATGGACCAGTGTGATGCCTGGTGGGAGGAAGAAATGATCAAGGTCCTTGCAGACAATATTATGACATAGGGCTAGAGAGTTGATATACCCCTGAGGTAGGACAGTGAAACTATATTGCTGACCTTGCCAGCTGAAAGCAAACTGTTTCTGGTGGTCCTTACTAACAGCTATTGAGAAAAAAGTATTTGCCAGATCAATAGCTGCATAATAAGTACCAGGGGATGTACTGATTTCCTTGAGCAATGATACCACATCTGGAACAGCAGCTGCAATTGGAGTTACCACCTGGTTGACCTTACGATAATCCACTGTCATCCTCCAACACCCATCTGTTTTCTGTATAGGTCAAATAGAGTTGAATGGGGATGTGGTTGGAATTACCACCCCTGCATTGTTCCTGTCCTTAAGAGTGGCAGTTATCTCTGCAATCCCTCCAGGAATCGGGCATTGCTTTTGATTTACTATTTTGCTAGGTAGGGGCAGTTCTAGTGACTTCCACTTAGCCTTTCCTATCATAATAGCCCTGACTCCATGAGTTGGAGAGCTAATGTGGGGATTCTGCCAGTTTCTCAGAATATCTATGCCAATATACATTCTGGAACTGGGGAAATAACAGCAGAATGCATCTGGGGGTCCACTGAACCCACTGTGAGATGGACCTCAGCTAAAACTCCATCAATCACCTGACCTCCATATGCCCCCACTCTGATTGGTGGGCCAGAGTGACATTTTGGATACCCTGGAATTAATGTCACTTCTGAACCAGTATCTAATAATCCCTGAAATATCTGATCATTTCCTTTTCCCCAATGCACAGTTACCCAGGTAAAAGGCCTTTGGTCTCCTTCCTCCTTGGAGGAAGATTAATAGTATAAATTTGTGGCAGTGTAACAGAGTTCTTCCCCAAAGGGACGTGGCCTCCCCTTCATTCAAGGGGCTCTGGGTCTGTAAACTGTCTCAAGTGTGGAAACTGATTAAGGGGCCATGACTCTGAGTTTTTGTAATTCAAGTTAGACTTCTGTTCACTTGACCTAGAACTCTTTTGCTTATATGTCTCAAACAAGAATTTAGTAGACTGTCCATCTATTGTACTTTTAGGTACCCCATGATTTACTAGCCAACACCAGAAATCTCTGCAAGTCGGATGATTTTGACTCCTGCTTTGAGTTTGCTGTTATTATAATAGCCACGTCTTTGGCGATTAAGTGCTGCCACCTGGCTTCTGCCAACTCGAGATCCAGTCATCCCCATTGTGTTTAAGGATTCCAGCTCAGTGACAGCAGTTTCCACAGTAATATCTGACCTACAGAGAAGTGCAACTACAGAGCTCTTCAGGGATGTTGGCGCTGGTCTCACAAATTTATTTCTCACAGTTCTGGTAAAAAGTGCATCCTCTGGAGATTCCTGGGGTGTAAGAGCAGGCTTTGCATGATAAATCCACTCTAGCATTCCAATCTCTCTAAGTCTCTGGATCCCCTCACCTACATTATACCAGGGCAGTTCTGGCATTTCAACCTCAGGTATTGTTGGCCACCTTTTGATTCATATTTCAGCCAACCATTCAAACAAACTGTTAATGCCTTTTCTAACCCCTTGAGCTATAGCATTGAATGCAGAATCTCTCCTTGGTGGGCCCGTATCGATAAATTCAGCCTGATCCAGCTTTATATTCCTCCCACCATTATCCCAAACCCTTAAAATACATGGCCACATATATTCCCCTTATTTCTGTCTGTATAAATTGGAAAACTCACACAATTCTTTTGGAGTATAATGGACCTCCTCATGGGTGATACTTTGTACCTCACCTTTTGGGGCCTGTTGGGACTTTAGTCTAATTATAGGTCTGGAAGAAATGAGGAGTGGTGGTGGTGGTGGGATCATGAAAAGAATTAGAAATATCTTCCAAGACATGTGCTTCAGGGCATTCATTTGCAGTTTCACCTGGTGAAACAAGATTAATCACTCTATGGCTAATCCCTTCAGGTGGGAGTTGGGTGGCCAATTCCTCAGGGTAGGCTGGAGGTGGGGCAGCTATGTCCTCAGGGCAGACTATTACAGGGTTATCTAGAGAAGACTCAGCATGACCTAGGGTTTCAACCTCTCCACTGACATCATTATCAACCCATATGTCGCCATCCCATTTTTCATCCCATTCCTTTCCAGTCAATGCCCCCACTTTAGTGGCAGATACCATGCAAAATTGGGATTTCAGTTTATGTTGTAAAGTGGCTACTCTAACAATAAGATTCTGAGTCTGATTTTCTGAGATCTCAAGTCTACGACTACATGAAATAACATTTTCCTGCAGGACACTCATAGCAGCGTTTACATCTGTCAGATGGCACGTAAGCTTCTCATTTGAAGCCTTGAGCCCATCCCTCTCACTCATTAATGTATATAGTGTATCTAACAACAACCAGCCAACATCTCTATACCTCCTATTTCCACAAAATTACATAAATGTGTCAAAAACATCATCCCCCAGACACTGGCTTCATACAAGCAAAGCATTAGAAGAATCAAATGGTGATATTTTGACTATCTCTTTTGCCAATCACCTTATGGATTGGCAGTATCATTCTGATTACAGGAATCAGAATCCTCAGTGCCTTTGAGTCTGGTCAGCGTAGAAAACCAATTGTAAAAACCTGTTTTTAAGATTTTGTTTCTTGAGAACCATTCCTGGTACCAAGTTGTATTAGTTAGGTTTCTCTAGAGAAGCAGAATCAACAGGAAATATCCATAAATATAAAATTTATAAAAGTGCCTCACATAACCATGGGAACACAGAGTTCAAAATCTATAAGGCAGGCTGTCAAGCTGATTACTCCAATGGAGGGTCTGGACGAACTCCACAGGAGAGGCTCACTGGCCGAAGCAGGAAGAGAATAGAGGCTGTCTCTTCTGAATCCTCCTGAAAAGGCTTCTGGTGATTAGGTTAAGCATCACTCATTGCAGAAGACACTCCCCTTGGCTGATTACAAATGTAATCAGCTGTGGATGCAGCTGACGTGATCATGATTTAATTCTATGAGAGGTCCTCATAGCAACAGACAGGCCAGCACTTGCCTAACCAGACAAACAGGGACCACCACCTGGCCAAGTTGACACATGGACCTGACTATGACAGATGCATTTGAGATTTAGTGGTGTAGTCCTAGGCTTGGTCTCTAATTTGACTGGGTAGAAAGAGAGTTGAGCAAGACCTTCTACTAACCGAAACCATGAACGTAAGAGGAAGAACAGATGCTGTGAAGGGAAGATTGAGACCAATTGTTTTAGACATCTTGAGTTTGAGGCTCCTTTGGGACTTAACTCAGCAGACAGTTATATTGGGGTCTTGAGGTTAAGAGAAGGAGGTGTAGATTTGGGTTCCTAAACATATAGGTGGAAATTATAGTCATAGGAATGGATGAAATTGTTTTTAAGAAAATATGGAGTATGACCAGAAGAAGTCTGGGGACAGGACCCTCAGTGAAGTAAATATTAATGGTACCTTCTGAGGGAAAGGACATGAGAGATAGGATGATAGAAGAAAGAGAACCAGGAAGAAGAAGTGTATGGGAACTGCCATAGGTGCCCTGAATGCCTACCTGTTCTAGTTTGCTAGCTGATAGAATACAATATACCAGAAATGAAATGACTTTTTACAAGGGGAATTTATTAAGTTGCTGTTTACAGGTCTAAGGCTGTGAAAACATCCAAATTAAAGCAAGGCTATAGAAATGTCCAATCTAAAGCATCCAGGAAAGATATCTTGGTCAAGAAGGCCGATGAAATTCAAGGTTTGTCTCTCAGCTGGAAAGCGACGTCTGCTAGCTTTCTCTCCAGGCTTCCTGTTTCATGAAGCTCCCCCAGGGGCTATTTTCCTTCTTCATAAAGGTCTCTGGCTATGCAGGCACTCATAGCTCTCTGGCTTTTTCCAAAATGGTTCCCTCTTAAAGGGCTCCAGTATGCAACCCCATCTTGAATGAATGGAGATACATCTTCATGGAAACCATCTAATAAAAAGTTACCACCCACAATTAGGTGGGTGACATCTCCATGAGTAATCAAAAAGCTCCCACCCAGCAATATTGAATGAGGATTAAAGGACATGGCTTTTCTGGGGTCCACCACAGATTCAAACTGACACACTACTCAATATATGTCACTCCTCCTCCTTCTCGAGAGATGTCTATCCTCCTCTACACAAGTATGTGAATCTTCCTGCCCTAAGGAGTGTGTGGCAGTTAGGTTCAGGTGTCAACTTGGCCAGGTGGTGGTGTCTACTTCTGTTGCTATAGACTTGAATCATTAGCATGTGAAATTCATCTATGGCTGATTACATCTGCAGTTGCCTAAGGGGAGTGAGTGCCTTCTGCAATGAGTGATGTTTAATTCAGTTAGCTGGAGGCTTAAAAGAGAGAGGTCAGAAGGAGAGCTCAACATAGCACAGTCCAAGCAGCTCAGCATACCTCATCTCAGTATTTGCATCTCAGCCCAGAAGGTTCGAGATTCAGAAAGGAATCACCCTGGGGAAGGCCGTTGGAACCCAGAAATCAGGAGAGAAGGCCAGCAGAAGCCACCCTGTGACTTCCTGTGTAACAGAGAACCTCAAATGAAAGTTAGCAGCCTTTCCTCTGAAGAATTATAAGTTTTTAACTAAATAAATCCCCTTTTATTATTTTTGTTATTATTGTATAGTCAATCCATCTCTGGTGTGTTGCATTCTGGCAGATTTGGCAGAATAAAACAGAGTGGGTCTTGATAATGGAAAACAGTATTGGGAATCCCATTCCTCTTGCCAGGGATTGGGTCAGAAATGGACTTGTGACCAGTTCTCACCAATGAAACATGAGGGGGAAAAGTTCTTGAGGACTTCTTGGAAAGGTTTCTTTGTTCTTAAGACAGAGGCAAAGATGAGATGGTCCTTTTACCTGTAGAATTTGTTGAGTCTGGATGTGATACCTAGAACTGCTGCAGCTGTCTTGTGACCATAAAGAAAACCAGTCAAGGAGCTAGGTTAATACTCCAAAGATGGAAGAGAGGAGAAATGGAAGAATGGGGGTCTTTGATGACATTGGTAACCCACTGTATCAGCTGTCCCTGGAACCTATTCACACTGGGTCTTTTCCTGTGTGATATGAATTGTATTTTTGTCGAAGCCAATTTGGGTCATGTTTTCTGTTTCTTTCACATTGAGTAACCAACAGAAGAAAATATTTCAATAGAGTCATATTCCATAGAAATCCAGTTGTGATAAACCTCTAATACTGTCAATTGCATTTGGCAGTATTGTGACTATGGAACAAATCCAATAGAAAGATGGCCTAGAAGGCTGACAAAAGAGAATAGAAAGGTAAGTGTGAGGTGAGGAAGTAGAGACAGTAAGTGTAGACAACACTTTTTAAGAAGCTTGCTCAAGTAGTGATCTTTCATTAATTGTAGTGTTCTGTCATTAACTGTAACAAATGTAATACACCAAAACTAAACGTCAATAAGAGGGGATATGAGGGAGAGGTATGGGATTCTTGTTGTTGTTTCTCTCTCTCTCTCTCTCCCTCTCCCTCCCTCTCTCTCTCTCTCTCTTTATCTCTTTTTTTCTTTCTTTACAGAAGAAATGGAAATGTTTTCATATAGATTCTGGTGGTGAATGCATAACTATGTAACTACACTGGGAGCCACTGATTGTGTACTTAGGATGGATTGTATGGTGTATGAATAAAACTGTTGAAAAAATATACAGAAAGATAGAAGTGCTGAAGAAGATGTAGAGAGAGATATATACCTATTCACTTTTGGTAGGTAAGTAGAATAGGGCAGCCCCTCTGGAGGGCAGTGTGGTGGTTCCACAAAAGGCTAAGTTTAGGGCTGCCTTATGATTCTATAATCCCATTATTAGGTGTATATGTGGAAGAGCTGAAAGCAGGGACACAAATAGACATTTCCTCATGTTGTCTATGGCAGCATTATTCACTATTTGCAGTGGATGGAAGTTGTCTAAGGGTACATCGGTTGATGAATGGAAGGGCGAATTATGGTGTATAAATACAATGGAATATTGAGTGGCTGCAGGAAGGAATGAAGTTGTGTGACATGCAGCTAGGTGAATGATCCTTGAGGATGCTATGTTGAGTGAAATAAGCCAGAAGCAAAAGGAAAAATATTGTATGATCTCACTGATATAAACTAACTATAATGAGCAAACTCTGAGAAGTGAATTTGAGAGCCTAGGTTATCAGAGGGATATAAAGTGGACAGAGATTGGGCAATCAATGATTAAGGAGCACAGAATGTTCAATAAGGCTCATTCATAAATTGTAAGCTATTACAGCAGTCACTCTATTGCTGAGTTTCAACTGTTATTTCTAAATTCTGAGATGCTGTATTCTCTGTGTATAACCTGGTAGTCCTCTGGAACCTGGGACATCTGTGTGACATCTGAGGCTCAGAATTAGAATTTTGCAGCTCTGAAAGTCAACATTACTTGATACAGCAACTATTAAAGAACTCGAAAAAGATATCAGACTTCAGTTAGAGATATGAATGAAGCTGATCTGTTTAGGACTAAGGTAAATCAGAATAAATGGTAAAGGATAATATTGTCTGTATTTTAAAACTTTAATTTCTATGTGAGACCAAATGAAAAGACGTTTATTTTTTCAAAGTTTAAATTTTCTGTAGCATACTATCTATTTTAACCTATCTGGTTAGTTTATCTAAACAACTTAATTCATGGAACCTAGAATAGCGAATGAGATTCTGTTATTTTGTACAGGTTAAGGTAATACCCTGATATATTCCAGAATATTTTGGTAAGAAAATAAAAAAATATTTGCAAAGTCCCTTTGAAGGACTGGGGGAAAATGTGGAACTATTAATCGTTCCCCCCTGTGCTGGTTTGAAACTGTTATGTATCTCAGAAAAGGCATACTTTTTTAATCCTAATCCAATCTTGTGGAGGCAGACCTACTGTTTAGGATGGAACCTTTTTTATTAGGTTAGTTCCATGGAGATGTCACACACCCAAATGTGGGTATGACCTTTTGATTATATTATTTCCATGGAGGTATGACCCTGCCCATTCAAGATGGTTTTCAATTAGTTTACTGGAGCTTTTTTTTTTATTAATTAAAAAAAAATTAACTAACACAACATTTAGAAATCATTCCATTCTACATATGCAATCAGTAATTCTTTTTTTTTCTTTTTTTTTCTTTTTTTTTTCTTTTTATTAATTAAAAAAAGAATTAACAAAACAATTAGAAATCATTTCAATGTACATGTACAATCAGTAATTCTTAATAACATCACATAGTTGCATATTCATCATTTCTTAGTACATTTGCATCGATTTAGAAAAAGAAATAGCAAGACAATAGAAAAAGAAATAAAATGATAATATAGAGAAAAAAATAAAAATAAAAAATACAAAAAATATGTATAAAAAACCAAACAAACAAAAAACTATAGCTCAGATGCAGCTTCATTCAGTGTTTTAACATAATTACATTACAATTACGTAGCATTGTGCTGTCCATTTTTGAGTTTTTGTATCTAGTCCTGTTGCATAGTCTGTATCCCTTCAGCTTCAATTACCCATTATCTTACCCTATTTCTAACTCCTGATGGTCTCTGTTACCAATGACATATTCCAAGTTTATTCTCTAATGTCGGTTCATATCATTGGGACCATACAGTATTTGTCCTTTAGTTTTTGCCTAGACTCACTCAGCATAATGTTCTCTAGGTCCATCCATGTTATTACATGCTTCATAAGTTTATTCTGTCTTAAAGCTGCATAATATTCCATTGTATGTATATACCACAGTTTGTTTAGCCACTCGTCTGTTGATGGACATTTTGGCTGTTTCCATCTCTTTGCAATTGTAAATAATGCTGCTATAAACATTGGTGTGCAAATGTCTGTTTGTGTCTTTGCCCTTAAGTCCTTTGAGTAGATACCTAGCAATGGTATTGCTGGGTCATATGCTAATTCTATATTCAGTTTTTTGAGGAACCGCTAAACTGCCTTCCACAGTGGTTGCACCATTTGACATTCCCACCAACAATGGATAAGTGTGCCTCTTTCTCCACATCCTTTCCAGCACTTGTCATTTTTTGTTTTGTTGATAATGGCCATTCTGGTGGGTGTGAGATGATATCTCATTGTGGTTTTGATTTGCATTTCTCTAATGGCCAGGAACATTGAGCATCTCTTCATGTGCCTTTTGGCCATTTGTATTTCCTCTTCTGAGAGGTGTCTGTTCAAGTCTTTTTCCCATTTTGTAATTGGGTTGGCTGTCTTTTTGTTGTTGAGTTGAACAATCTCTTTATAAATTCTGGATACTAGACCTTTATCTGATATGTCGTTTCCAAATATTGTCTCCCATTGTGAAGGCTGTCTTTCTACTTTCTTGATGAAGTTCTTTGATGCACAAAAGTGTTTAATTTTGAGGAGCTCCAATTTCTTTCTTTCTTTCTTCAGTGCTCTTGCTTTAGGTTTAAGGTCCATAAAACCGCCTCCAATTGTAAGTTTCATAAGATATCTCCCTACATATTCCTCTAACTGTTTTATGGTCTTAGACCTAATGTTTAGATCTTTGATCCATTTTGAGTTAACTTTTGTATAGGGTGTGAGATACGGGTCCTCTTTCATTCTTTTGCATATGGATATCCAGTTCTCTAGGCACCATTTATTGAAGAGACTATTCTGCCCCAGATGAATTGGCTTGACTGCCTTATCAAAGATCAAATGTCCATAGATGAGAGGGTCTATATCTGAGCACTCTATTCGATTCCATTGGTCGATATATCTATCTTTATGCCAATAGCATGCTGTTTTGACCACTGTGGCTTCATAATATGCCTTAAAGTCCGGCAGCGTGAGACCTCCAGCTTCGATTTTTTTCCTCAAGATACTTTTAGCAATTCGGGGCACCCTGCCCTTCCAGATAAATTTGCTTATTGGTTTTTCTATTTCTGAACAATAAGTTGTTGGGATTTTGATTGGTATTGCATTGAATCTGTAAATCAATTTAGGTAGGATTGACATCTTAACTATATTGAGTCTTCCAATCCATGAACACGGTATGCCCTTCCATCTATTTAGGTCTTCTGTGATTTCTTTTAACAGTTTTTTGTAGTTTTCTTTGTATAGGTTTTTTGTCTCTTTAGTTAAATTTATTCCTAGGTATTTTATTCTTTTAGTTGCAATTGTAAATGGGATTCGTTTCTTGATTTCCCCCTCAGCTTGTTCATTACTAGTGTATAGAAATGCTACAGATTTTTTTTTTTTTTTTTAAGGAAAGACAGAGAGAAGGAAGGAAGGATAGAAGGAAGGAAGGAAGGAAGAAAGGGAAACATCTTTAAACATTTTCTTGTTTTATTGTATTTTGTTTTTTTGTTTTTGTTACATGGGCTGGGGCCGGGAATCGAACCGAGGTCCTCCGGCATAGCAGGCAAGCACTTTGCCCGCTGAGCCACCGCGGCCCGCCCTAGAAATGCTACAGATTTTTGAATGTTGATCTTGTAACCTGCTACTTTGCTGTACTCATTTATTAGCTCTAGTAGTTTTGTTGTGGATTTTTCCGGGTTTTTGACGTATAGTATCATATCATCTGCAAACAGTGATAGTTTTACTTCTTCCTTTCCAATTTTGATGCCTTGTATTTCTTTTTCTTGTCTAATTGCTCTGGCTAGAACCTCCAACACAATGTTGAATAATAGTGGTGAGAGTGGACATCCTTGTCTTGTTCCTGATCTTAGGGGGAAAGTTTTCAATTTTTCCCCATTGAGGATGATATTAGCTGTGGGTTTTTCATATATTCCCTCTATCATTTTAAGGAAGTTCCCTTGTATTCCTATCTTTTGAAGTGTTTTCAACAGGAAAGGATGTTGAATCTTGTCAAATACCTTCTCTGCATCAATTGAGATGATCATGTGATTTTTCTGCTTTGATTTGTTGATATGGTGTATTACATTAATTGATTTTCTTATGTTGAACCATCCTTGCATACCTGGGATGAATCCTACTTGGTCATGATGTATAATTCTTTTAATGTGTTGTTGGATACCATTTGCTAGAATTTTTTGAGGATTTTTGCATCTATACTCATTAGAGAGATTGGTCTGTAGTTTTCTTTTTTTGTAATATCTTTGCCTGGTTTTGGTATGAGGGTGATGTTGGCTTCATAGAATGAATTAGGTAGTTTTCCCTCCGCTTCGATTTTTTTGAAGAGTTTGAGGAGAATTGTACTAATTCTTTCTGGAACGTTTGGTAGAATTCACATGTGAAGCCATCTGGTCCTGGACTTTTCTTTTTAGGAAGCTTTTGAATGACTAATTCAATTTCTTTACTTGTGATTGGTTTGTTGAGGTCATCTATGTCTTCTTGAGTCAAAGTCGATTGTTCATGTCTTTCCAGGAACCCGTCCATTTCATCTAAATTGTTGTATTTATTAGCGTAAAGTTGTTCATAGTATCCTGTTATTACCTCCTTTATTTCTGTGAGGTCAGTGGTTATATCTCCTCTTCCATTTCTGATCTTATTTATTTGCATCCTCTCTCTTCTTCTTTTTGTCAATCTTGCTAAGGGCCCATCAATCTTATTGATTTTCTCATAGAACCAACTTCTGGTCTTATTGATTTTCTCTATTGTTTTCATGTTTTCAATTTCATTTATTTCTGCTCTAATCTTTGTTATTTCTTTCCTTTTGCTTGCTTTGGGGTTAGTTTGCTGTTCTTTCTCCAGTTCTTCCAAGTGGACAGTTAATTCCTGAATTTTTGCCTTTTCTTCTTTTCTGATATAGGCATTTAGGGCAATAAATTTCCCTCTTAGCACTGCGTTTGCTGCATCCCATAGGTTTTGATATGTTGTGTTTTCGTTTTCCTTTGCCTCGAGTTATTTACTAATTTCTCTTGTAATTTCTTCCTTGACCCACTCATTGTTTAAGATTGTGTTGTTGAGCCTTCACGTATTTGTGAATTTTCTGGTACTCTGCCTATTATTGATTTCCAACTTCATTCCTTTATGATCTGAGAAAGTGTTGTGTATGATTTCAATCTTTTTAAATTTGTTGAGACTTGCTTTGTGACCCAGCATATGGTCTATCTTTGAGAATGATCCATGAGCACTTGAGAAAAAGGTGTATCTTGCTGTTGTGGGATGTAATGTCCTATAAATGTCTGTTAAGTCTAGCTCATTTATAGTAATATTCAGATTCTCTATTTCTTTATTGATCCTCTGTCTAGATGTTCTGTCCATCGATGAGAGTGGTGAATTGAAGTCTCCAACTATTATGGTATGTGTCTATTTCCCTTTTCAGTGTTTGCAGTGTACTCCTCACGTATTTTGGGGCATTCTGGTTCGGTACATAAATATTTATGATTGTTATGTCTTCTTGTTTAATTGTTCCTTTTATTAGTATATAGTGTCCTTCTTTGTCTCTTTTAACTGTTTTACATTTGAAGTCTAATTTGTTGGATATTAGTATAGCTACTCCTGCTCTTTTCTGGTTGTTATTTGCATGAAATATCTTTTACCAACCTTTCACTTTCAACCTATGTTTATCTTTGGGTCTAAGATGTGTTTCCTGTAGACAGCATATAGAAGGATCCTGTTTTTTAATCCATTCTGCCAGTCTATGTCTTTTGATTGGGGAATTCAGTCCATTAACATTTAGTGTTATTGCTGTTTGGGTAATACTTTCCTCTACCATTTTGCCTTTTGTATTATATATATCATATCTGATTTTCCTTCTTTCTACACTCTTCTCCATACCTCTCTCTTCTGTCTTTTCGTATCTGACTCTAATGCTCCCTTTAGTATTTCTTGCATAGCTGGTCTCTTGGTCACAAATTCTCTCAGTGACTTTTTGTCTGAAAATGTTTTAATTTCTCCCTCATTTTTGAAGGACAATTTTGCTGGATATAGGAGTCTTGGTTGGCAGTTTTTCTCTTTTAGTAATTTAAATATATCATCCCACTGTCTTCTAGCTTCCGTGGTTTCTGCTGAGAAATCTACACATAGTCTTATTGGGTTTCCCTTGTATGTGATGGATTGTTTTTCTCTTGCTGCTTTCAAGATTCTCTTTCTCTTTGACCTCTGACATGGAGTCTTTTTTTAAAAAATATTTTTTATTGTAAACAACAAACATACAAACATTCTTGACATGGTTATAATCAACAGCTCACAATATTATCACATAGTTGTGTATTCATCACCATGATCATGTTTCTGAACATTTGCATCTCTCCAGTGAAAGAAAGAAAAAAGAAAAAACTCACACATGCCATAACCCTTACTCTTTACTTTCATTAACCACTAGTATTTCAATCTACTCAATTTATTTTAACCTTTGTTCCCCCTATTATTTGTTTATTTCTTATCCATATTTTTTACTCATAACGTAGATAAAAGGAGCATCAGACACAAGGTTTTCACAATCACACAGTCACATTGCAAAAGCTGTATCATTATACAATCATCTTCAAGAAACATGGCTACTGGAACACAGCTCTATAGTTTCAGGTACTTCCCATTAGCCACTCCAATACACCATAAACTAAAAAAGCAGGATGTCTATATAATGCATAAAAATAAACTCCAGATTAACCTCTTGACTCTATTTGAAATCTCTCAGCCCCTTACACTTTCCCCCTTTTGGTGAGAAGATTTTCTTAATCCCTTGATGCTGAGTCCCAGCTCATCCTAGAATTTCTATCCCATGTTGCCAGGAAGATTTACACCCCTGGGAGTCATGTCCCATGTAGAGAGTGGGAGGGCAGTGAGTTTGCTTGCTGTGTGGCTGAGAGAGAGAGAGAGAGAGAGAGGCCACATCTGAGCAACAAAAAAAGTTCTCTGAAGGTGAGTCTTAGGCCTAATTTTAAGTAGGCTTAGCCTATCCTTTGCAGGGATAAGTTTCATAGGGGCAAACCCCAAGACTGAGGGCCTGGCCTATTAATTTGCTTATCTGCACTGCTTTCGAGAATATCAGGAATTCTCCAAATGGGGAAGTTGAATTTCTCCCCCTTTCTTCCCATCCCCTCAAGGGAACTTTGCAAATACTTCTTTATTTACTGTTCAAATCACTTTGAGATTTATCGGGACATCACACTAACCTTGAAAACCAACAAAATCTCATGCTGTATTCCAGATTCCATGTACTTATGGTGTTCAATTAAACTGCCAATATAAGTTAAATTAGAAAATGCACTAGTCAAAATAAAAATTTTGCACCAAATAAACATTTCTTGCTTTAGTTTCACACAGAAGTTGAAGTTTTAAAATATGAATGACTACCTATTTTCAACACCTTGCAATTTTGACATTCCTTTGTTCTTCCTCATGCAAAAACATTTTTTAATTAGTTCACTTAGTCATGATCATTGTACACTCTAGGCATTCCTAAATTATATCATCTTGGTCTTTATTGTCTATCTTTCCTTTTGGTTTCATATGAGCCCCCAACCATTCTCCCTCTATCATTCTCACGTTCAACTTCATTCAGTGTACTTACATTATTGTACTACAATAAGATAGTATTGTGCTATCCATTTCTGAATTTTTACAATCAGTTCTGTTGCACAATCTTTATCCCTTCAGCACCAGTTACCCAATCTCCACCCTATTTGTATCTCCTGATAACCTGCATTCTTAACTGAAATTCTCCAACTTCACTCATTAGAGTTAGTTCATATCAGTGAGACCATACAGTATTTGTCCTTTTGTTTCTGACTAGTTTCACTAAGCATAATGTCCTCAAGGTCCATCCATGTTGTCACATGCTGCATAAATTTATTCTGTCTCATAGCTGTGAAATATTCCATTGAATGTATATACCATAGCTTTAGTCACTCGTCTGTTGATGGGCATTTTGGATGTTTCCATCTTTTGGCAATTGTAAATAATGCTACTATAAACATTGGTGTGCAAATGTCCATTTGTGTTCTTGCCCTCAGGTCCTCTGAATAGATACCTAGCAATGGTATTGCTGGATCATATGGCAGTTCTGTACTTAGCTTCCTGAGGAACCGCCAAACTGCCTTCCACAGAGGTTGTACTACTTTATACTCCCAACAACAGTGGATAAGTGTGCCTCTTTCTTCACATCCTCTCCAGCACTTGTTGTTTTCTGTTTTTTTTTTTTTTTATAATGGCCATTCTAATGGGTGTGAGATGATACTCAATTGTGGTTTTGATTTGCATTTATCTAATAGCCAGGGAAGTTAAACATATTTTCATGTACATTTTAGTCATTTGTATTTCCTCTCCTGAGAAGTGTCTATTCATGTCTTTTGCCCATGTTTTAATTGGGTTGTTTGTCTTTTTGTTCTTGAGTTGAACAATCTCTTTATATATTCTGGATACTAAACCCTTACCTGATATGTGGTTTCTAATATTGTCTCCCATTGGGTAGGCTGCCTTTTATCTTTCTTTTTTTAAAATTAAAAAAAATATATGACAACAAAGAAACACAAACATTCTTAATGTATGATCATTCCATTCTACATATATAATCAATATCACAGTTGCATATTCATCATCATGATAATTTCTTAGAACATTTGCATCAATTCAGAAAAAGAAATAAAAAGACAACAGAAAAAAATTCATGCATATCATATCCCTTACCCCTCCCTTTCTTCTTTTTAATTAATGTATTTTTTGTTTATTATACATAACCACATATAAACACAAACATTCTTATCATATGATCATTCCATTCTTGTTATATAATCAATAACTCACACTATTGTCACATAGTTATATATTCATCATCATGATCATTTCTTAGAACATCTGCATCAATTTAGAAAAAGCAATAAAATAAAGACAGAAAAAAATCACACATACCATACCCCTTCCCCTTCCCCTTCACCGATCACCAGCATTTCAATCTACTAAATTTATTTTAACATTTGTTCCCCCTATTATTTATTTATTTTTAATCCATATGTTTTACTTGTCCATCGATAAAGTAGAGCATCAGACACAACCACACAGACACACTGTGACAGCCATATCAT
Organism: Tamandua tetradactyla; assembly: GCF_023851605.1. NCBI lineage: Eukaryota > Metazoa > Chordata > Mammalia > Pilosa > Myrmecophagidae > Tamandua > Tamandua tetradactyla. The sequence goes on from NC_135332.1 coordinate 138,954,944, forward strand.
CATACAATTATCTTCAAGAAACATGGCCACCAGAGCACAGCTCCACATTTTCAGGCAGTTCCCTCCAGCTTCTCCATTGCATTTGACTAACAAGGTGATTTCTATTTAATGTGTGAGAATAACCTCGACGATAACCTCTTGACTCTGTTTGTAATCTCTCAGCCACTGACACTTTATTTTGTCTTATTTACTCTTTCCCCTTTTGGTCAAGAAGATTTTCTCAGTCCCTTGATGCTGAGTTCCAGCTCATTCTAGGATTTCTGTCCCACATTGCCAGGAAGGTCCACACCACTGGGAGTCATGTCCCATGTAGAGAGAGGGGGAGGGCAGTGAGTTTGCTTGCTATGTGGGCTGAGAGAGAGGGGCCACATCTGAGCAACAGAAGAGATTCTCTTGGGGGTGACTTTTAGGCCTAATTTTAAGTAGGCTTAGCCTATCATTTGTGGCATTAAGTTTCATATGAGCAACCCCCAAGTTGGAGGCTCAGGCTTTTGCTTTGGCTGTCCCCACTGCCTGTGAGAATATCAACAATTCTCCACTTGGTGAAGTTGAATTTTCCCCCTTTCTCACCATTCCCCACAGGGGACACTGAAAATACATCCCTATTCACTGTTCAAATCACTCTGCAATTTATCTGGGCATCATTCTGAACAAACCTGCAAAATATCATGCCCCACGCAAGGTCCAAGTACTATAGTGTTTGATTACGCTGTCCACATAAGTTATATTAGGAACTGCTGTAGTCAAAATTTAAGTTTTGTACTAAATAAACATTTTTTGCTTGTCTCATACATAGGTTAAAGTTTTAAAATATTAATTACCATCTATTTTCAACATCCTGTATTATTGACATTTCTTCGTTCTTCCTTGTGCAGAAACATTTTTAATTTTGCACATTTAGTTACTATTATTATAAACTCTAGGCATTCCTAGATTACACCATCTCAGTCTTTATTGTCTGTCTTTCCTTCTGATTTCATTTGTACCCCCAGGCCTCCTCCCTCTATCATTCTCACATTAAGCTTCATTCAGTTTTCTAACATTATTGTATTACAGTTAGGTAGTATTGTGCTATCCATTTCTGAATTTTTACAATCAGTCCTGTTGCAGAATCTGTATCTCTTCAGCTCTAATTACCCAATATCTACCATATTTCTGTCTCCTGATGGTCTCTGGTACCAATGAAATTCTCCAATTATGTTATCAATGACATCGCTAATGTCAGTTCATATTGGTGAGAACATACAATACTTGTCCTTTTGTTTCTGACTAGTCTCACTCCGCATAATGTCCTTAAGGTCCATCCATGTTGTTACATGCTTCATGACTTTGTCTTACAGCTGCATACTATTCCATTGTATGTATATACCACAGCTTGGTTAGCCACTCATCTGTTATGGAAATTTTGGCTCTTTCCATCTCTTGGCAGTTGTTAATAATGCTGCTATAACCATTGGTGTGCAAATGTCTGTTTGTGTTTTTGCTCTCATGTCATCTGAGTAGATACCTAGCAGTGGTATTGCTGGATCATATGGCAATTCTACATTTAGCTTTCTGAGGAACCACCACACTGTCTTCTACAGTGGTTGTACCACTTGACATTCCCACCAACAGTGGATAATTGTGCCTCTTTCTCCACATCCTCTCAGCACTTGTCATTTTCTGTTTCATTGATAATGGCCATTCTGGTGGGTGTGAGATTATTGTATTACGTTATTGTATTACAGTTAGGTAGTATTGTATTGTGCTATCCATTTCTGAATTTTTACAATCAGTCCTGTTGCAGAATCTGTATCCCTTCAGCTCCAATTACCCAATATCTACCGTATTTCTATCTCCTGATGGTCAAAACCCAAAATTGTGGTTTTGATTTGCATTTCCCTAATAGCCAGGGAAGTTGAGCATCTCTTCATGTGCCTTTTGGCCATTTGTATTTCCTCTTCTGAGAAGTGTCTGTTCAAGTCTTTTGCCGATTTTGTAATTGGGTTGTCTGTCTATTTGTTGTTGAGTTGAACAATCGCTTCATAAATTCTGGATACCAGACTTTTATCTGATATATCATTTCCAAATATTGTCTCCCATCATGTAGGCTGTCTTTTCACTTTCTTGACGAAGATCTTTGATGAACAAAAGTGTTTAATTTTGAGGAGTTCCCATTTATTTGTTTGTTTCTTCAATGCTTGCGCTTTGGGTATAAGGTCTAGGAAACTGCTTCCTATTATAAGATTGATAAGATATTTCCCTGCATTTTCTTCTAATAGTTTTATGGTCTTAGATCTAATGTTTAGGTCTTTGACCCATGTTGCTTCCTATGAAATGGAACTCGAAGGATATTAGGAAGGAAGGAAGGAAGGAAGGAAGGAAGGAAGGAAGGAAGGAAGGAAGGAAGGAAGGAGGGAGATAAAACAGAGTGCCTACTTTTCAGTATATTACTCCTTGCATACAAGAGATAGCTAACAAGACCTTGGGGTTAAAGAAGAAATAAACATTTTCTCCCTTTCAGACTGTCCTCCAATTAAGCAGATAGCAATCTCCTCAGTTTCCTGCTGCCACTCTGATGCCAGCTGCTCCCAACAAATTCTGCAGATCTTGTTTTAGCACTTAGCTCCTACAGACCCATTTTGAGTTAATTTTTGTGTAGGGTGTGAGATACGGATCCTCTTTCATTCTTTTGTATGTGGATATCCAGTTCTCTAGGCACCTTTTATTGAAGAGACTGTTCTGTCCTAGGTGAGATGGCTTGACTGACTTATCAAAGATCAGTGGTCCATAGATTAGAGGGTCTATATCTGAACACTCTATTCGATTCCATTGGTCAGTATATTTGTCTTTATGCCAGTACCATGCTGTTTTGACCACTGTAGCTTCATAATATGCCTTAAAATCAGGTAGCATGAGGCCTCCACTTCATTTTTCTTTCTCAGGATATTTTTAGCTACTCGGGGCACACTGCCCCTCCAGTTAAACTTGGTTATTGTTTTTTCTATTTCTGAAAAGTGAGTTTTTGGGATTTTAATTGGTATTGCATTGAATCTGTAAATCAATTTAGGTAGAATTGACATCTTAATTATATTTAGTCTTCCAATCCATGAACATGGTATGTCCTTCCATTTATTTAGGTCTTCTGTGATTTCTTTTAACAATTTCTTATAGTTTTCTTTGTATAGGTCTTTTGTCTCTTTAGTTAAATTTATTCCTAAATATTTTATTCTTTTGGATGCAATTGTAAATGGAATTATTTTCTTGATTTCCCCCTCAGATTGTTCATTACTAGTGTATAGAAACACTACAGATTTTTGACTGTTGATCTTGTAACCTGCCACTTTGCTGTACTCATTTTTTAGCTCAAGTAGTTTTGCTGTGGATTTTTTGGGATTTTTGACATATAGTATCATATCATCTGCGAACAGTGAGAGTTTTACTTCTTCCTTTCCAATTTTGATGCCTTGTATTTCTTTTTCTTATCTAATTGCTCTGGTTAGAACTTCCAACACAATGTTGAATAACAATGGTGATAGTGGACATCCTTGTCTTGTTCCTGATCTTAGGGGGAAAATTTTCAGTTTTTCCCCATTGAGTATGATGTTAACTGTGGGTTTTTCATATATTTCCTTTATTATGTTGAGGAAGTTCCCTTCTATCCCTAACCTTTGACATGTTTTAAACAAGAAAGGATATTGAATTTTGTCAAATGCCTTTTCTGCATCAATCGAGATGATCATATGGTTCTTCTCCTTTGATTTGTTGATATGGTGTATTACATTAATTGATTTTCTTATGTTGAAACATCCTTGCATACCTGAGATGAATCCTTCTTGGTCATGGTGTATAATTCTTTTAATGTACTGCTGGATTTGATTTGCAAGAATTTGTTGAGGATTTTCCCATCTATATTCATTAGAGAGATTGGTCTGTAGTTTTCTTTTCTTGTAATATCTTTGTCTGGCTTTAATATGAGGGTGATGTTGGCTTTGTAGAATGAGTTAGGTAGCTTTCCCTCTTCAATTTTTTTGAAGAATTTGAGCAGGATTGGTATTAATTCTTTCTTGAATGTTTGGTAGAATTTGCATGTGAAGCCATCTGGTCCAGGACTTTTCTTTTTGGGGATCTTCTTAATGACTGATTCAATTTCTTTACTTGTGATTGGTTTGTTGAGGTTGTCTATTTCTTCTCGAGTCAATGTTGGTTGTTCATGCCTTTCTAGAAAGTTGTCCATTTCATCTACATTGTCTAGTTTATTAGCATAAAGTTGTTCACTGTATCCTTTATATCACTGTGTCATTACTTCCTTTATTTCTGTGGGGTCAGTGGTTATGTCTCCTCTCCCATTTCTGATTTTATTTATTTGCATCTTTTCTCTTCTTTTTGTCAGCCTCCCTAAGGGTCCATCAATCTTATTGATTTTCTCATAGAACCAACTCCTGGTTTTGATTTTCTCGATTGTTCTCATGTTCTCAATTTCATTTATTTCTCCTCTAATCTTCATTATTTCTTTCCTTTGCTTGCTTTGGGGTTAGTTTGCTGTTCTTTCTCCAGTTCTTCCAAGTGGACAGTTTATTCCTCGACTTTTGCTCATTCTTCTTTTTTGATATAAGCATTTGTGCAATAAATTTCCCTCTTAGCACTGCCTTTACTGCAGCCCATAAATTTTGATATGTTCTATTTTCATTTTCATTTGTCTCAAGATATTTATTGATTTCTCTTGTAATTTCTTCCTTGACCTACTGGTTGTTTAAGAGTGTGTTGTTGAGCCTCCATATATTTGTGAATTTTCTGGCACTCTGCCTATTATTGATTTCCAACTTCATTCCTTTATGTTCTGAGAAAGTGTTTTGTATGATGTCAGTTTTTTAAAATTTACTGAGACTTGCTTTGTGCCCCAGCATATGGTCTATCCTTGAGAATTATCCATGAGCACTTGAGAAAAAGGTGTATCCTGGTCTTGTGGGGTGTAATGTTCTCTAAATGTCTGTTAAGTCTCATTTATTGTATTATTCAAATTCTCTGTTTCTTTATTGATCCTCTGTCTAGATGTTCTATCCATTGATGAGAGTGGGGAATTGAAGTCTCCAACTATTATGGTAGATGTGTCTATTTCTCTTTTCAGTGTTTTTAGTGTTTGCCTCAAATATTTTGGAGCATTCTGGCTTGGTGCATAAATATTTATGATTTTTATGTCTTATTCTTGAATTGTTCCTTTTATTAATACATAATGTCCTTCTTTGTCTCTTTTTACTGTTTTACATTTGAAGTCTAATTTGTTGGATATTAGTATAGCTACTCCTGCTTCTTTCTGATTGTTATTTGCATAGAATATCTTTTCCCAACCTTTCACTTTCAACCTACGTTTATCCTTGGGTCTGAGATGCATTTCCTGTAAACAGTATATAGATGAGTCCTATTTTTAAATCCATTCTGCCAGTCTATGTCTTTTGATTTGGGAGTTTAATCCATTAACATTTAGTATTATTACTGTATGGGTAGTACTTTCTTCTACCATTTTGCCTTTTGGATTTTATATTTCAGATCTCATTTTTCTTCTTTTTACCCTTACTGATAGTCTTCCTTTCTACACTCTTCTCTACACCTCTCTCTCCTGTCTTTTCATATCTGCCTCTAGTGCTCCCTTTGGTATTTCTTGCAGAGCCAGTCTCTTGGTCACAAATCCTCTCAGTGATTTTTTTGAGTGAAAATGTTTTAATTTCTCCCTCATTTTTGAAGGAGAATTTTGTTGGATGTAGAATTCTTGGTTGGCAGTTTTTCTCTTTTAATAATTTAAATATATCATCCCACTGTCTTCTCGCCTCCATGGTTTCTGTTGAGAAATCTATACATAGTCTTATTGGGCTTCCCTTGTATGTGATGGATTGCTTTTCTCTTGCTGCTTTCAAAATTCTCTCTTTCTCTTTGACCTCTGACATTCTGATTAGTAAGTGTCTTGGAGTATGTCTATTTGGATCTATTCTCTTTGGGGCACTTCTTGGATCTGTTGCCGCTTATATCCTTAGCTGTCTTCTTATATCTGCCTTAGTATGCCCTGACAAGTCCAAACATTTCTCGATCCTGCAAGCCCTGCCAATCTAGTCCTCTGCCTAGCAACTCCCGAGCATATATCACACTAACTTTTCACCCCTTCCTCATTGAACCATGTACACTCCTCATCTCTCCGCCCATTATAATACTTACATTACTTCATTTTTGTTCAACACACCCCCTAACCAATCCACATCCTACACGACACCATACCAGCCGTCCATCAAAGTTTCCCCGCCTCCATTAACTCCCCCTCACCAACCCTTTATATTCCATGTTTTTCCTCATCTAAGGAGCCTAGTCCGTAAGCCTTGCCAGCCGGCTAGGTCCCGCGAGCCACTCATGCAATAAACTGCTGCTATTATTCTTTAGTCTCGGTTTATTGTGCTCGCGCGGCCTCCAGACCTTCGAGCCCCCCGGTTTCGGCTGACGTCGCTCTCCAGCCAAACCTCATCTGAGGACGAGACCCCAGTGCGGGCGGGCCAGGCAAGCCCGAGCACCGCAATTGGCGCCCGAACAGCGACCCCGACGAGCCCCAGACCCTCGGTCGGATCTCTTCGTCTCCTCCTCTCCAGCCGCCGCTCGACAAGGTAAGGGCCCCCGCTCTCTCCGGCTGAGAGCCCCTCTAACCTCTCACTGTTATAAATGAATTATTGGCTCTTGTTAATATCTCTCCTAGTGGTAGTGTGGGCAGCAATATTAGCACAAATCGCCCCTAAAGATTGGAATCCGGTAGAAAGAGTTTTGCTTGCCATAACGTTTCTCTGCGCTGCAGGGTGTATTACCCTGCTAGTTTTTCTCCCTTAATCGGAAAAACTCAGCACCCATCCTCCTTCAGCTCACTGCAACAACTTACCTCTTATCATGGGCAATCGCATTTCGGTGCGCCAGGCGCCCCAAGTCCGCGTGCTGGCAGCCCTGTTAGACACTCATAAATGCAAGGTTTCAGTTCGTTAGCTCCAAATTTATTGGGACCTCCTGCTCCCGTTCAACCCGTGGCTTACCACCTGCCACCTGTGGGACCCTACCACCTATGACCAACTTATTGATCGGGTCACCAAAAAAATGGAGCACGAAAACAAGCGCTTCCCCCCCGGGCTCCTGCCCATGCTCATTACTATCCGCTCCTGCCTACACGGCTCGCGGCCACCATCCGATAGCGCCCCTCAAGAGGCCTTATTGGCAACAAATTCTGCTAACTCAGAGGAGTCTCATGATAACTCTGACCCGGACTCTGAGTCCTTATTTGAGCAGCTGAATAATGAGCTCAAGCTCTGTCCTCCTAAACTTAACAATCTGGCGACAGAGCAAAATGGCGAACTTCCTCCTTCTTGTTTGAGCAGAGACAAAGAAAACAGGAAGTGCCTTTATCCCGCCCTTCCTAAAGATGGCGGTTCTGCGCCACCTCGCGAGCCACTTCCTCCTTTTCCTTCAACCAATAAGGGGAAGTGCCTCCCGACTGCCCCCCCTCCACAGAGGGAGGAGCCTTGTGCGACATCTTATGCTCCAGCCCCACCCTGCCCGCCATCTTGTGCTCTGGCCTCCCTGCCGGCGGCGCCATCCCGGCCGCCGTCTTATGCAGCGGACAACTTCCCGAGCCCATTATTTTGTGCCTCCGCCCCTCAATCGGCAGCGCCATTGTGGCCGCTCGATGCTGGCGCATCCAGCGGCCCGGCAGCCCCTCAACCTATTTTGCCACCACCGGTCGCTTGCTTTCCCATAAATGTCCAACCTACTCCCCAGCGTCCCCTCCCGTGGTACCCCTTTAATGCCGATGAAGTCAAACGGCTCCGCAAAGCGGTAAAGGAGGACGGATTTGCCAGTCCTTATGCTACCCACCTCTTAGAGGAAATATCACAACAGCTGTGCACTCCTCACAACTGGACCTCATTAGCCCGGGCCATCCTTACCCCAGGTCAGTATGTTGACTGGAGAGCGCATTTCAATTCAGAAGCCGAAAAGCAGGCTGTCCTTTCTCAAATGCATGGGCCCCCAGGCTTCCAGCTCCCAGTCGAGGCTTATACTGGGACAGGCCAATACTCGCTTCCTGCGATATATGTACAGGCCCCCCCCCGGGTTTTGGCTTCAGCTAAGGGAAGTGGCCATGCGAGCCTTTTGATCCTGCTCAGCGGCCAAGCCAGAGAGATTCACCAAACTCACACAAGGGAAAGACGAGGACTTTGCCTCGTTTGTTTCGCGAGTTACAGAAACTTGCGAACGAAAAGTGCTGGGGGAACAAGCACAAACCGCCCTTGCAAAGGAGCTTATATTCGAGGGTGCTAGTCTCGCCTGTAAGCAGGCAATACTGCCCATTAAGGAAAAAGCCATAAATGATTGGGTACTTGCATGTAGCAACATAGACTCTGGTGCAGCTTCACTGGCTCAGGCCATTGCCACGGCCATGACCCTGACATCAGGCTGCTTCAGGTGCGGAAAACGGGGCATTTTGCAAAAAACTGTACTACCCCTAGCCCGCCGCCTACCAAACCACAGTGGCAACAGCACAAGCCCCCTACGCCCTGCCCTCGCTGCAACAACGGCTATCACTGGGCTCGAGATTGCTGCTCCAGTAGCAGAGCACAACCTTTAAACTTGAAGGGGGGCATGTCTCAGCCCCGCCCCCAAGAGACACAGACCCAGGCCAAAACCGGCCCCAAGCCATAATGTGGTCAATCCCTATAACCCCCAACAAGCCTACCCGTGAAATTAAAATAAACAATCGCTGGTACACAGGCACTGTTGATCTGGAGCAGAAATTTCATGTCTGCCTACCCGCTTTATAGCTCAATGGAAAACGGAGGAGGGACCCTCCATCATCGGAGCCACGGGCTCTGCTCCCTCCCTGCGCGCCGCCTCTCCCATTAATTGGGAAGATAATGAAGGTCACTCCGGTACCTTCCGGCCTCTCTTTCTAAACACCATTGACCAAATCTTGTGGGGGCGAGACATTCTAGCAGCCTCAGGGGCATATATTACCACGCAGCCCCCTCAAGAATGTTTCCTAACCACCATCGGCCAAGCCCTCTGGGGACGAGCCATTCCCACAGACGCGAGGGCCAATATTACCACACAGCCCCCCCCAATAATTTGCGCCACTGCTCGCATAACACCTCCAGCACCCACTCCTCTCCAATGGGACACAGAGGAGCCCATCTGGGTGGAGCAGTGGCCTTTACCTTCCCATAAGTTAGAAATACTCAAAACCCTTGTCCTAGAGCAACTGGAAGCTGGTCATATCGAGCCTTCCACCAGCCCCTACAATTCACCTGTCTTTATCATTCACAAAAAAAACCACAAACAAATTTAGGAAATTTTCAGTGATAATCTCCTCCATTAGTTTTTCTCTTTCTTTTCCCTTCTCTTCTCCTTCTGGGACATCCACAACACATATATTCATGCACTTCATATTGTCATTGAATTCCCTGAGTCCTTGCTCATATTCTTCCATTCTGTTCCCTATATTTTCTTTTGCTTGTTGGATTTCAGATGTTCTGTCCTCCAGTTCACCAATCCTATCTTCTGCCTCTCGAAATCTAACATTGTAGGTTTCCATTGTTTTTTTTTCATCTCTTCTACTGTGCCTTTCATTCCCATAAGCTCTGTGATTTGTTTTTTCAGACTTTTGATTTCTTCTTTTTGTTCATTCCTTGCCTTCTTTATATCCTCCCTCAATTCATTGATTTGATTTTTGATGAGGTTTTCCATGTCTGTTCAAACATTCTGAATTAATTGTTTCAACTCCTGTATCTCATTTGAATTGTTGGTTTGATCCTTTGACTGGGCCATATCTTCAGTTTTCCTAGTGTGATTTGTTATTTATTGCTGGTGTCTAGGCATTTAATTACCTTAATTAGTTTATTCTGGAGATTGTTTTCACTTCTTTTACCTACGGTTTTCTTGCTGAATAACTCTATTGTCTGTCTGTTCTTTGACCTTCAGTTCAGCTTTTTCTGGACCTCTAGCTTAGGTTTTGTTTAACAGAGGAGAAATTTTCAGTTCTTGTTTTCTTGTTTCTTGCCCTGCCTGTATGGTGCCTTTTCCCCCCACCCTTAGGAGAGCCTACTTAGGTATTATAGACCTCAGCTGGATTTTCCTCAACCAAACTGGCCTCCTGTGAGGAGGAAGGAGTCACCTGCATCAGTTTTCCCTGAGGGTGAGACCCAGCAGGTTGAAAGACTTTCCTGTGAAGTCTCTGGACTCTGTTTCTCTTATCCTGCCCAATATGTGGCACTTGTCTGCCTGCAGGTCCCACCAGCATAAGATGATGCAGTACCTTTAACTTTGGCAGACTCTCCCTGTTGGGGGCATGGTGGAGACAGAGGAGAGGTTGTAGGCTGGCTTTAATGGTTTCAAATTACCAAGCCCTGGTGTCTGAATTCCTTGAGGGAGGGATTCCACCTGAGTTGGGCCTCACCCCTCCCCTGGGGAAGGCACAGGCTCCAGACAAGCTCTCAAACAAGCTTATTTCTGCCTATGCCTGGGGTAGTTGCAGCCTGAGAAGCCCTGTTGCTGCATCCAAAGTCAGTCAAGCCTTTGAAGAAACACAACCACAAAAACCTCTGTTTTTTTTTTTTTTCTTTTTCCATCAGCCCTGCGCCCTTGGTGCTCGGACAGAAGTCAGCGACCTCCGCTTTGAGCAGGTTCACCTGAGCTGGGGGTCTATTTTTAGTAGTCAGAATTTGTTAATTAATTCCACACTTGAAGTTTAGTTGTGCTCAACCTCTGCTGCTGGTAAAGTCCCTTTCCTTTCCCTTCTGGGAAGTACCCTGTGGGGTAGGGGTGCTGACCACCACTGCTTGGGGAACTCACAGTTCTGGGGGGGCTTGCAACCGGTCCAGCTGGTCCAGGCTGGGGTACGCTGTGTGTCCGGTCACTGACGAGGCCCCAGGAGCTGTTCTGTACTGTTCCTGGTTATTTAGTAGCTGTTCTGGAGGACGAACTAAATCCCACACCTTGCTAAGCCGCCATCTTGGCACCTCCCTCTCTTTTTTCTTTTTATTTATTTTTCTGGAGTACTGCAAATGTTCTAAGATTGATCATGGTGATGAATGCACAACCATGTGATGATACTATGAACTACTGATTATATACTTTGTGTTCTAGTTTGCTAGCTGTCGGAATGCAATATACCAGAAATGGAATGGCTTTTTAAAAAGGGAATTTAATGAGTTGCTAGTTCACAGTTCTAAGGCTGAGAAAATGTCCCAATTAAAACAAGTCTAAAGAAATGTCCAATAAAAGGCATCCAGGGAAAGACACCTTGGTTTAAGAAGGCCGATGAAGTTGAGGGTTTCTCTCTCAAGTGAGAAGGCACATGGTGAACACAGTCAGGGCTTCTCTCTCAGCTGGAAGGGCACATGGCGAACACGGTGTCATCTGCTAGCTTTCTCTCCTGGCTTCTGGTTTCATGAAGCTCCCTGGGAGGCATTTTCCTTTTCTATCTCCAAAGGTCGCTGGCTGGTGGAACTCTCTGCTTCATGGCGCTGCAGCATTCTCTGCTCTCTCTGAATCTCTCATTCTTCAAAATGTTTCCTCTTTTATAGGACTTCAGAAACTAATCAAGACCCACTCAAATGGGTGGAGACATGTCATCCCCTAATCCAGTTTAACAACCGTTCTTAACTAAATCACATCAACCAGGGAGATGATCTCATTGCAGTTTCAAATATACAGTATTGAATAGGGATTATTCTACCTTTCAGAAATGGGATTTATATTAAAACATGGCTTTTCTTAGGGGGTATACTTCCTTTCAAACCAGCACACTTTGGATGGACTGTATGATGTATGAATATATCTCAACAAAATTACATTAAAAAAAAAAGCTTGGTCAGAAAAGTATGATGGAAAAACCACCTACTCAGAAGAGCTGGATTTTTAGTCAGTTAAGGATAGGCCCTGGTGTAATAACAAACAAATCCCTAAGTCTCAGTGACTCAATGCACACAATTTTATTTCTCACTTGTGCAAAGTCTTCTGGATTCAGCAGCTCCCTTTATTCAATGGCTAGGGGACCGGGGTTGTTTCTATACTAAGGTCACACCACCTCGACTTGAGACAACCATGGCTGTGGAAGCTGTAAGAACAGCTAGCAGGACTTGCAGGGTTTTTTCTCTGCCTTGTCCTGCAAATAACACTTGTCACTTCTGTCCACAGTCCCTCAGCCAGAAATGATCACATGGGCCCACCTAGCTGCAGGGGAACTGGGAAATTTGGAGGAAACATGGATCCGAGGTGAGTGTCAACTGTCTGCCAGACCTTGACTTTTCTGTTGTCTCTGTAAGGTAAAAATATCATCCAACTCACAAACTGGATGTGAGAAGCACAGATATTGAGGCATTCTCTTTTCTTGTGGCTTCCATGATCCTATTGGGTCCTGGTTTTTCTATGCCTACTTGGCCTGGTATTATAAACAAAACACATCTCCTGAACACCTACTATGTAATAGTAATAACATTGATTTCCCCCATTTCACAGACAAGGAAACTGAGGCTCACAGCTAACATAGTGCCTGACACACAGAAGGCATTCAATAAGTGTTGACTGAATGGTAACTAAACAACTATCCAAGGTCACATTTTTTAAAAAGGCAGAACTAACACTCAAGGCCAGGACTCTCAGTCCCATGTTCTTTCCTCCAGGTCACATTCTTTCCTTCATTGTCTGAATTAATGCTGCTTCTCTTAGCAGCCCCTCTCTGAGGTAGCTGAGAGTACAGATTTGGGACTGGGGAGGATTTTGATCTTTCTGCATCCAGGGTTTCTGTATGTTCAGGTGTGTTAGGCTAAATAATGGCTACCATGGATATGTAGGTCCTAATGCCTGCAACATATGAATGTTCCCTTGTATGGCAACAAAAGAATTTTTCAGATGTAACAAATCAAGTATATCGAGATGGGGAGATAATTCTGGAGTAGTTGGGCAGGCCCTAAATGCAATCATGCATTTCCTTAAAAAAGGGAGGTAGAGGGAGATTTCACAAAGAGAGTAGAAGAAAATGCTATGCGATGATGAAGCAGAGATTGGCGTGAAGCCAAGGAGAGTTGAGAGGCACCAGAATATGGAAGAGGCAAAGAATGGATTTCTCCTAGAGCCTCTGGAGAGGGCATGGTCCTGCTATTGGGCTCAGTGAAACTATTTTGAATTTCTGTCCTCCAGAACTATGAGAATATAAGATTCTGTTGTTTTAAGCTATGCAGCATGTGGAGATTTGTTACAGCAATCCTAGGAAACTAATACTCTAGGTTTGAGGGTGTGGAGGAGAAGCACAGGAAGCTCCTCAATCTGCAATCCCCTGATCTCTCCTTGGCTGAGCATTTTATGGGTCAGCACACCAGGAAGGGTTCCCATGGGCTCTTGTGGCTGTGGCAGAAATGACAGGAAAGACTGAGCTGTGCTGGTGTTGGATTAAGAGGAGGATTAAAAACGGTCCACGGAATCCAGAAACCAGAAGTAGAAAGTTATCCTTCCAGGATTTTGTACCTGCTGTGTGCCAGGCCTGCGGGAATGCAGCTATATAAGAAGACATGGAATCTCCATGGACCTCAGAGACCAGGGACAGAAACAGGCCCCCTCACCCCCATACCAAAGGAGCTGGTGACTACAAAGAATCTTGCTGAGCTGGGGTATGGTTGGATTCAAGTTGTTGGGGCTGAGGTGAATCTGTCCTGAGATTGAATTGGGGCTTGAGCTGTGACTGTCAAGAACTTACAAGTCCATCCTGCTGACCCTTCTTAGGGTGCAGGCACCTAGTCAGGAAGGGGCTGGAATCTGGAGTCTTCTCCAACAGAAAGCAGATGCAAGGAGGGTGCTTGGTAGGCTCAAGGTCAGTTGTTTACCTAAAGAATCTCCTGGAGTCAAGTCAAGGCCTGTAGGATGTTCATGGGGTAAAGAGTGGAGGTCTGAGCTCCCGGGGGCCTCACCACCCTGTGGTCGAGGGTGTGGTATGGGGGCTTGGAAATAGCCCAGAGAGCTGCTGGAGGTGAGAGCTCACATCAGGTCCTTTCAGTGACAGGGCTATTTTCAGCCCAATTGAAAGCTCTGGTTTGGGGTCACTTTTGTGTCTGCTGGGCCTGGAAATGGAGTGATGTCCCTGGAGGACAAAGAGGCTATGCACCACAACTGGCATGCTGGGTGACCTTGGCCTTGGGCCTGAGGGTCTCTGGACTTTGCTTTTATGTGACCCTTTAACCTCAGGATGGGAGTGGTACATGCCCTCTTTCCAAAGGCCCACCACAGCACACTGGACAGAATTCTACCTGCCTGACACTTCGAGTCATGTGAGAGGGGCCATGGCAGCTTCTTCAACTTTATAGAAGAAACAGAGCTCAAGAGAGGGGTGTCATTGTTAGGAACATGTGTCAACTCGGCCAAGTTGTGGTAGCTGTTTATCTGATTGGGCAAGTACTAGCCTGTCTGTTGCAATGAGGACATTTCATAGGATTAGGTCATGATCATGTCAGCTGCATCCACAGCTGATTCCATTTGTAATCAGCCAAAGAGGAATGTCTTCTACAATTAGTGATACTAAATCTAATCACGGAAAGCCTTTTAAGGAGGACTCAGAGGAGACAGGCCCCATTCCTGCTTTGGCTGGTGAGCCTCTCCTGCGGAGTTCATCCAGACCCTCCATCAGAGTCGTCGGCTTCATAGCCTGCCCTGTGGATTTGGACTCTGTGTTCCTGCAGTCACGTGAGACACTTTTATAAATTTTATAGTTGCAAGTGTTCCCTGTTGCTTCTGTTTCTCTACAGAACCCTAACTAATACAAGGGGGCAGGGTCCAGTCAAATCAGGGAAGAAAGGATGGGTGGGGCTGGGGAATAGCCAGAATGGAAGCTGGGGATGCTGGTCAACCTCTAGCAACTGGCAGCTTCCAGCACTTCCCTGAAAGGGAGCTTCCTCAGGGAGAGAAGCCAATTCACTGTTAGCTTTTTTAGACAGGTGCACTTTGAAAATCTGAAATGGTGAAGACAGTCACAGCTTCTATGGTACTGAAGGCTGTTTCTTTTTTTTTTCTTAGTTTCTCTTTCTTTGGCTTCCTTCCCTTTTCTTCCTCTCTCCCCTCCCTTCCTTTTCCTATCTTTCTCTTTGTCTCTCTGTCTTTTCTCCCTATATGTCTCTCTTTTTTTTTTTTTCAGGTTTCTTTTTTTTTTATTAATTAAAAAAAATTAACACAACATTTAGAAATCATTCCATTCTACATATGCAATCAGTAATTCTTAATATCATCACATAGATGTATGATCATCACCTATATGTCTCTTGACTCGTCCTGTCTTTCTGTCCGCCTCGCATGTCTCTCTCTCTCCTCCCTCTCCCTACCCCTCCCTCATCCCCCCTCCCCCACCACCTCACACACACAGCCTGGCTTTATTTGACCTCAGCGAAAGGGCCAGAACATCAAAGGAAGTACCTCTGCCCTGATGCTGCCCAAGCTTACATTGTTTTCTCATTTACACTTCTGAGTTCAGCCCTTTCTTTATAAATACTTTCCTATATAAATGCTTTTTTGGCCCCCTCGAATATCTTCATCTGTTTTTATCAGCAGCACCCACCCCTCACCCTGCCCTTGGCCAGGACTCATCCTGGCAGAGAAGTCTCGTCTCCTCAGGTGGGCTCTGAGCCTGATAGGGATGAGTAGCAGGTAGGGCAGTGCCTGGAGAGGCCTGACTCCTCACCCATGACTCCTCAGGAGGGGGGTGGGCATTATAGCCTCTCCCCTCAGCTCTTAGCCCCCTGAGGCTGGACTGTACCTTCTCTCCTCTTCCCTCCTGAAGCCCAGAGCCCATCTGGAGTGCAGGAGCAGAGCGCCCTGGTAAAGGCTGCCTCCAGCTCCCCATTAGCACACATTTAGAGTCAGAAGCTTGTTCAGTCCATACAAGTGATTGCCCAGGTCCTGCGAGCACACAGCTATCTCTACCTTAGTCTTCTGAGGGACATGGGGCCACTGGGAGTAAGCAAGGGTCTCATCCAGAGCTTCAGTAACCATCTGTGTTTTCTTAGTGAGGTCACTTTAGGCTTTGTTACCACAATACATTTATTTTTGGACAATTACTATTCCTAGTTCAGCACACCAGGCCTCTTATTTCTCAGCAGCATTCTTTCTGGTTTTTGTTTAAATATGTTGTGTATTCACTTTGCTGCTGCTGTCTTTGTCTCGCTTCTAAAAAGAGTATTTGGTTGGGAAGCACTGTTTATTCACTCATTTCTTCAACAAATGTTGACTTCCATATACATGACACTATGCTGATTATTCTGGGGGTATCAAAGATGAAATCAGTATAGCCTTAGCCTTCAAGAGCCTTATAGTACACTAGGGACAAGACATGCACAAAATAACTATACTATCACGTGGAGTGCTACATGAGCATTATACCTGTTCCAACCCAGCTGTTGAAGAGTATGGGTCAGGGCAGCCCCAAGACCAAAGTATACACCAGGGATGGAGTTAGACGTGAATTTTAATGGGAACTTATGAAAGGTAGATTTTTCCCAATGGTGGCTGGTTGGGAAATGGAAGTTAATGCTCTGCAAAGGGGCAGGGAGGGCCGGGGCTTATAAAAGTTTAGGACAACGGTGCAAGGGTGTGAGAGCAGAGTTTTAGCAGAGTCTCATGACACAGGGGCCTCAAGGTTTGTTATCAGCAGTGATCAAGGGAGGGGAGTTTTAATGCTTTGTTTACAATACCATCTATCATAGTTAGGTTCAAGGGTCAACTTGGCCAGATGATGCCCGGTTGTTCTGTTACTGTGGACTTATATCATCAGCATGTGAATTTCATCTATGGAAGATTATATCTGTGGTCAATTAAGGGGAGTACCTTCCTCAATGAGTGAGGCTTAAAAGAGTTGTCAGAAGAGAGGAGATCAGAACCAAACGACTGGAGATGCAGGAACATGCCTTGAGAAAAGCCACTGGAACCCAGAAACCAGGATAGAGGGCCAGCATAACACCAGTCTGTCACTATATAGTGTCGGTACTAGGTTGCATTGCCACAGCCATCCATGTGGGAGTCTGCCCGCTAGCTGATTTAGCAGTGTACCAAGAAGATTTGGGAATGGTACCCATGCCTTCTATAGTGGGCATTTCAATAGCTACTTCAGGTGTAGCAACTTTACCTGTTGAATCTTCTATTTCGGACACTGGTCCAAGAATCTTGTGCATATCTGCTCTCAGAGGGCTGCTATTGAAGAAAATGCTGCACTGTGGCAGTTAGGTTTCCATTTGGTCAGTGTGCTCAGCTGGGCACTGCCAGATTGTGGTCTAGAGGCCACCTCAGTTATCCATCCCTGAATAGGGATGGCATTTTCAAGGTGGCTGGGCATTTTTGCATTAGTCCCTCCACTTGCAATAAGGCATTATATGCAGCACACAATTGCTTTTCCAGGAGGCTTATCTCAGTTCTGCCCCTTTCCATAATTGTGACCAAATGCCAAGGGACATTTATTTAGAATGTAGCCTCTGCCACAGACCCCACCCAAAGCCAACATCAGTGCTGGCTATAGCCAATTCACAGGGCAAGTCTGGGTCTATGCCCCCGAGTGCTTGTGCCTATGCTATTGCCCATTCTGCTTTTTCAAAAGCAGCCTGCTGGAGGTCCTCCCATTTCTAAGTGTGACTATTTCTAATTAGTGTATGCAAAGGTTTTAACATTTGGGCTAAGTGAGGAATAAAAGGTTTCCAATACCCTAACAACCCCAAGAAAGCCACTAGTTATTTTGGCATATGTGGCATAGGAAAACATTGTACCTTATCAATTATTGCAGAAGGAATAATTTCTACCTCACCCAACCATAAAACACCTAGGAATTTGGCAGGGCAGCCAAGGCATTGCAGTTCATCACAATTAATTGCCCATCCCCAACTCTCAAGGTGAGATGACAATAAGACTGAGGCTTCTTTTAGTTCTGAAAAAGAGTTACTGGTTAACATGTGTATTAGTTTGTTAATCTGCCGGAATGTAATATACCAGAAATGGAATGGCTTTTAAAGGGGGAATTAATAAGTTACAAGTGTACACTTCTAAGCCTATGAAAATGCTCAAACTAAGGCATCCAGGGAGAGATACCTTAATTCAAGAAAGGTTGATGGTTCTGGAACACTTCTATCAGCTGGGAAAACATGTCACTGGCATCTGCTGGTCTCTTACTCCTGGGCTCCATTGCTTTCAGCTTCTGTTCCTGTGGGGGTTCCTCACTTTGCTTCTCCAAGGCAGGCTTTCATCTCTTGGCTTCACTTGGTTCTCTCCAGGTACTGGCTTGCTTAACATCTCATAGAAAGGCACACAGCAATATCTGCTGGGCTCCAAGCTTCTCCAAACATCCATGTCTCTGTTCTAAGCTATCCAGTAAACTAATTCGTTTACTCCAGTAAACTAATCAAGACTCAACTTGAATGGGTGGCATCACATTAAAAGGCCACACCCATTTGGTCATGCCACATCTCTGTGGAGATAATATAATAAAAAATTTTCATTTACAATATTGAATCAGAATTAAAAGAAATGGCTGTCCCCACAAGACTGGATCAGGATTAAAACATGGCTTTTCTGGGGTACATAATAGCTTCAAACTGGAACGACATGATATTGTTGATAAAGCAAAATAGAGTTACACTTGCAGGACTCTTTCATTTAGCCAAATCCTTTTCCACAACACTGTGGCTGATGGTTGGGCTATGCAAATAGCCTTGTGGGAACACCGTGAAAGCCCTTTGTCTTCTTCTCAGGTGAAGGCCAAAGTTGGTTGCCCCACCTTATTTAAGGGAATACTAAAGAAAGCATTAAATAGATCTAAAACAAAGTGGTAATGACATAATTGAGTGCTAATTTCTTGTAAAGAGGTAACCTTTGTAACTGGTGCATACAAAGGTTGTGTTACTTTATTCTCCTCTAAACAGAGCACTGCAGCTTTCATCACTTGCTCTGCCTGAGTACCATTCTCAAGGCACCTAACAGGAGCCATGCTATGGCTGCTGTTATTAGGCAGTCTCCTTTCTTCTTACTCAAATTTAATTGTCTTGCTATCTGTTGTAAAACAGTTAGCAAACCCATTGGAGTTTTTAATATGTCCCCATGCTCTTGCAGCTGTCTCCATTCATCTAGGAGAGCAGCCACCCCTCCCCACATGGACAATACAGGCCAATTTGGGATCTCCCCCATGGATAATTGTCCTGCTGTCTGTTGTAAAATGGTTAGCAATCTCACTGGAGTTTTCAGGGCACCCCCTACACTTGTGGTAGTCCCTATTCATCTAGGAAGCAGCCACCCCACCCCACAGGGACAAGAGAGGCCAATTTGGATTTCTCCCATGGATTCTCCCTTCTGAAGACTCATGCCAATTATGGCCAGTGGCTCTTTTGTCTCCTGGCTGGCACACCGATCGATCATTCCAACCCAGCTCTTGAAATGCACAAGTTGGGGCAGTCCCAAGACCAAAGAAAACACCAGCCATGGAGTTAGACATGAATTTTAATTAGGATTTATGAACAGGAAAATATTCTTCCTGATGGCAGCCAGTTGGGAAATGGAAGTTAATACTCTGCAAAGGGGCGGGGAGGGCAAGGGCTTAAAAGAGTTTAGGAAATGGGTGTGAGAATAGAGTTTTAGCAGGGTTTCTTGGCATAGAGACCTGGAGTTTTGTTATCAACAGTGATCAAGGGAGTGGAGTTTTAATGCTTTTTCTATGACACCATCTGTATTGTTAGGATTCTCTAGAGAAACAGAATCAACAGGAAACACATGCAAATATAAAATTTATAAAAGTGTCTCACATAACCATGGAAATACAAAGTCCAAAAAACTTCAGGGTAGACTGTGAAGCTGATGATTCCAATGGAGGGTCTGGATGAACTCCACAGGAGAGGCTTGCTGGCCGAATCAGGAAGAGATCCCATCCTTCTGAATCCTCCTTAAAAGGCTTCCAGTGATTAGATTAAGCATCACTTATTGCAGAAGTCATTCCCCTTGGCTGATTGCAAATGGAATCAGCTGTGGATGCAGCCGATATGATCGTGATTTAATTCTATGAAATGTCCTCATTGCAACAGACAGGCCAGCACTTGCCCAACCAGACAAACAGGTGCTACCACTTGGCCAAGTTGACACATGAACCTGACCATGACAGTCCACCCCTTGTCAACTTGGCTGCTATACATGTCACCTTAAACCATACCTAATTTCTAAATAAAAATAAATAAAACACACATTTTTTCTTTCACCTAACAATACCCAACTGTCCTGCATATAACTAGAAACACATTAAATCTCTCCGGAATAGGATGCAAGTCCTTGGGTAATATTTATTCTTAAGCTTGATATCTTACAACTTAAATAGTATAACATGAACAAACAGAATTACAGTTCTCATTTCTGTAACTGATCACATGGTCAAATACATATTTATCATTACCTTTTTCCACTACCCATTCCATGTTCCCTTTACCCTCAGCAAGCACTTCAGTTGGCTGTGGTTCTTTGCCTGGTGGGGTGACCTAAACTTTCATTCTGGAAGTTTCAGAGCTGTTGGTAGTCCTGCCTGGATTGGGTTGTTTCAGTTTTGCAATGATTTTGATCACAAGGCATGGTGGTACTAAAAGACACCCTAGGGGATCTCCTATATTCCAGGAAAACTCTTCTTTACCTCCACTGTGTAGTTGCAGTCCTATTTACCCATGAAAGTCAGGGTCAGTCACCCCAGACAATAATGTTATCCCTTTCTTGGCTTATTGATCCAGGGGCATGAGTAGCCCAAAGTGGCCAGATGGCAGTCTTAGACTCCAATTCAATGGAATCATTTTTGTTTTTCCTGCTGGAAGCACTCCCCCTTTTGGAACTAAAACCTGTAGACCAGCAGAGCTCAGGGTCACAGAAACAGGAAGCAAAAATTTTCCTAGTGGATCACTAAGGGTAACAGTGAGTGTTGCCACTCTCATTTTCACCCTTTGGTTCCTGGACCCATGGATCCTGGTTATGGGAGAAACAGCACCATACAGTGGACACTGATTCAGAGCATATACATATAATGGAGACCATTACCCCAGCCCTTCAAAGTATTGCCACCTAGTTGGCACTGTAATTGAGTTTTCAAAAGGCCATTCCACTGTTCTATCAATCCAGCTGCTTCTGGATGATGGGGAACATGGTAAGACCAGAGAATTCCATGCACATGTGCCCATTCCCATACTTCATTTGCCATATGAAGTGTGTTCCTTGATCTGAAGCAATGCTGTGTGGAATACCATGATGATAGATAAGGCATTCTGTAAGCCCATGAATGGTAGTTTTGACAGAAGCATTGCATGCAGGGAAAGCAAACCCATATCCAGAGTATGTGTCTATTCCAGTTAGAACAAATCGCTGCCCCTTCCATGAAGGCAGTGGTCCAATGTAATCAACCTGCCACCTGGAAGCTGGCTGATCACCTAGGGGTATGGTGCCATATTGAGGACTGAGTGTGGGTCTCTGCTGCTGGCAGATTGGGCCCTTAGCAGTGGCTATAGCCAGGTCAGCCTTGGTGAGTGGGAGTCCATGTTGCTGAGCCCATGTATAACCTCCATCTCTACCACCATGACCACTTTGTTCATGAGCCCATTGGGCAGTCACAGGAGTTGCTGGGGAAAGAGGCTGACTGGTATCCACAGAACGGGTCATCTTATCCACTTGATTATTAATACTTTTCTCTGCTGAATTATACACTCTGGTGTTCATTCACATGGGACACAAATATCTTCATATTTTTAGCTCACTCAGAAAGGTCTATCCATATCCCTCTTTCCCAGACCTCTTTGTCACCAATTTTCCAATTATGGTCTTTCCGAGTCCCTGACCATTCAGCCAAACCATTAGCAACAGCCCATGAGTCAGTATACAAATGCACCTCTGCCCAGTTCTTCTTCCAAGCCAAATGAAAACCAGGTGCACTGCTCGAAGTTCTGCCCCCTGGGAGGATTTCCACTCACCACTGTTCTTCAGGGACTCCCCTGAAAGGGTTTGGAGTGCTACAGCTTCCCACTGTTGGGTGGTACTTGCATATCGTGTCGAACCATCTGTGAACCAGGCCTGAGTTTCGTCTTCTTCAGTCAATTCACTGTAAGGAACTCCCCAAGAGGCCATAGCTCTGGTCTGGGAAAAGGAAGGTAATGTGGCAGGAGTGGAGACCATGTGCATTTGGGCCGCTTCTTCATGTAACTTACTTGTGCCTTCAGGACCTGCTCTATACCATTTCCATTTTATGGTGGAGTGCTGCTGCACATGCCCAACTTTATGACTTGGTGGGTCAGACAACACCCAGCTCATGATAGGCAACTCAGGTCTCATGGTAACTTGGTGGCCCATGGTTAAGCATTCAGTCTCTACTAAGGCCTAGTAGCAGGCCAAAAGCTGTTTCTCAAAAGGAGAGTAGTTATCTGCAGCAGATGGTAAGGCTTTGCTCCAAAATCCTAAGGGTCTGCATTGTGATTCTCCTATAGGGGCCTGCCAAAGGCTCCAAACAGCATCTCTATTTGCCACTGGCACTTCCAGCACCATTGGATCTGCTGGATCATACGGCCCAAGTGGCAGAGCAGCTTATACAGCTGCCTGGACCTATTGCAGAGCCTCCTCTTTTTCAGGTCCGTACTTAAAATTAGCAGCTCTTTTGGTCACTTGATAAATGGGCCAGAGTAGCACACCCAAATGAGGAATATGTTATCACCAAAATCCAAAGAGACCAACTAGGCTTTGTACCTCTTTTTTTGGTCATAGGAGGGCCCAGATGCAGCAACTTATCCTTCACCTTAGAAGGTATATCTCGACATGCCCCACACCACTGGACACCTAGAAATTTCACTGGGGTGGAAGGCCTCTGTATTTTTGTTGGATTTATCTCCCATCCTCTGACATGCAAATGCCTTACCAATAAGTCTAGAATAGTTGCTAATTCTTACTCACTAGGTCCAATTAACAAGATATCATCAGTATAATGGACCAGTGTGATATCTGGTGGGAGGGAGAAATGATCAAGATTCTTTTGGACAATATTATGACATAGGGCTGGAGAGTTGATATACCCCTGAGGTATATTGCTGACCTTGCCAGCTGGAAGCAAACTTTCTGGTGGTCCTTACTAACAGTTAATTATTGAGAAAAAAGCATTTGCCAGATCAATAGCTGCATAGCAAGTACCAGGGGATGTATTGATTTCCTTGAGCATGGATACCACATCTGGAACAGCAACTGCAATTGGAGTTACCACCTGGTTGACCTTATGATAATGCTCTGTCATCCTCCAAGACCCATCTGTTTTCTGCACAGGCCAAATAGGAGAGTTGAATGGGGATGTGGTGGGAATCACCACCCCTGCATCTTTCAAGTCCTTAAGAGTGGCAGTTATCTCTGCAATCCCTCCAGGAATCTGGTATTGCTTTTGATTCACTATTTTGCTCAATAGGGGGCAATTCTAGTGGCTTCCACTTGGCCTTTCCTACCATAATAACCCTCACTGCATGAATTAGAGACTCAATGTGGGGATTCTGCCAATTGTTCAGTATGTCTATTCCAATTATACATCATGGAGCTGGGGAAATAACTACAGAATGGGTGTGGGGGCCCACTGGACCCACTGTGAAATGGACCTGAGCTAAAACTCCATTGTTCACCTGGCCTTCATAAGCCCCCACTCTGACAGGTGGACCAGAGTGATGTTTTGGGTCCCCTGGAATTAAGCTCACTTCTGAACCAGTATATAATAATCCCTGAAATAGGGTGGGCCACGGTGGCTCAGCAGGCAAGAATGCTTGCCTGCCATGCCAGAGGACCCAGGTTCAGTTCCTGGTGCCTACCCATGTTAAAAAAAAAAAAAAAAAAATCCCTGAAATATCTGATCATTTCCTTTTCCCCAGTGCATAGTTACCCTGGTAAAAGGCCTTTGGTCTCCTTAGGGAAGACTTGGAGGAAGATTAACAGTATAAATTTGTGTTAGTGTAACAGGGTTCTCCCCCAAAGGGCCTCCCCTTCATTCAAGGGGTTCTGGATCTGTAAACTCTCTCAAGTCTGGAAATTGATTAAGGGGCCATGTCTCTGTGTTTTTGTAATTCAGGTTAGACTTCTGTTCACTTGACCTAGAACCCTTTTGTTTATACAGCTCAAACAAGAATTTAGTAGATTGCACTTCTATTGTATGTCTAGGTATCCCATGATATACTAACCAATGCCACAAATCTCTGTGAGTCATATAACTTTGACTCCTGCTTTGAGTTTGCTGTCTATCAAAATTGCCACATCTACCCTGTCTTGGGCGATTAAGTGCTGCCACCTGGCTTCTGCCAACTCAGGATTGCGCCATCCTCATTGTGTTTAAGGATTCCAGCTCAGTGACAGCAGTTCCCACAGTAATATCTGAACTACAGAGAAGTGCAACTACAGAACTCTTCAGGGATGTTGGCGCTAGTCTCACAAATTTATTTCTCACAGTTCTGGTAAAAGGTGCATCCTCCGGACATTCCTCAGGTGTAAAAGCAGTCTTTGCAGATAAATCCACTCTAACATTCCAATCTCTCTAAGTCTCTGGATCCCCTCATCTGTATTATACCAGGGCAGTTCTGGCATTTTAACCTCAGGTAATATTGGCCACCTTTTGACCCATGTTTCAACCAACCATCCAACAAACTGTTAATACTTTTTCTAACCCCTCGAGCCATAACATTCAATGCAGAATCTCTGCTTAGTGGGCCCATATCAATAAATTCAGCCTGATCCAGCCTTATATTCCTCCCACCATTATCCTACACCCTTAAAATATATGGCCACACATATTCCCCTGATTTCTGTCTATATAAATTGGAAAATTCACACAATTCTTTTGGAGTATAACGTCCCTCCTCATGTGTGATACTTTGTACCTCATCTTTAGGGGCCTATTGTACTTTAGTTATAGGTCTGGAAGAAATGAGGGGTGGTCGGGGTAGGTCATGAAAAGAATTAGAAATATCTTCCAAGCCATGTGCTTTAGGGCATTCATTTCCAGTTTCATCTGGTGAAACAGGATTAATCACTCTAGGGCTAATCCCTTCAGGAGGAGGTTAGGCAGCCAACTCCTCAAGGCAGGCTGGAGGTGGGGCAGCTATGTCCTCAGGGCAGACTATTATAGGGTTATCTAGAGAAGACTCAGCATGACCTAGGATTTCAACCTCACCCCCAATGTCATTATCAATCCATATGTCACCATCCCATTTTCCAGGGTCCCATTTCTTTCCAATCAATGCCCCCACTTTAACGGCAGACACCATGCAACATTGAGATTTCAGTTTACATTGTAAAGTTGCTACTCTAAGAATAAGATTCTGAGTCTGATTTTCAGAGATCCTAAGTCTATGGCTACAGGAAATAAGATTTTCCTTCAGGATACTCATAGAAACTTCTACCTCTGTCAGACAGCACTTAAGCTTCTTGTTTGAATCCTTAAACCCATCCCTTTCACTCCTTAATGTATCCAGTGTATCTAACAACAACCAGCCAATATCTCTATACCTCTTATTTGCACAAAACTCCATACAGGTGTCAAAAACATTATCCCCCAGAGCCCGGCTTTATACAAACAAAGCATTAGGAGAATCGAACGGTGATATTTTGACTATCTCTTTTGCCACTCACTCCATGGACTGGGATTGTCATTCTGATTATGGCAGTCAGAGTCCTTAGTGCCTTTGAGTCCAGTCAGAGTAGAAAACCATTCATAGATACCCATTTTTAAGATTCTGTTTCTTAAGAACCATTCCTGGTATCAAGTTGTATTAGTTAGGGTTCTCTAGAGAAACAGAATCAACAGGAAACATTTGCAAATATAAAATTTGTAAAAGTGTCTCATAACCATGGGAACGCAGTGTCCAAAATCCACATGGCAGGCTGTGAAGCCAATGATTCCAGTGGAGGGTCTGGATGAACTCCACAGGATAGGCTTGCCAGCCGAAGCAGGAAGAGAACCTGTCTCTTCTGAATCCTCCTTAAAAGATTTCCAGTGATTAGATTAAGCATCCCTCATTGCAGAAGACATGCCCCTTGGCTAATTACAAATGGTATCAGCTGTGGATGCAGCTGACATGATCATGATTTAGTTCTATGAAATGACCTCATTGCATCAGACAGGCCAGCACTTGCCCAACCAGACAAACAGACACCACCACTTGGCCAAGTTGACACATGAATCTGACCGTGACACCATCTTTAACTCTGTCCTGGTCATTGTAGATAACTACATGCAGTAACTTATTCTCAATATGGAGATGGAGAGGAGCTTGAGCCCTAGGTCTCCACAGCAACAAAATACTCCCTAGAGAACTTCAGACAGAGATCTCAGAGAAAGTTTCACAGAGGAAACAATATATGATTAAATAATTAAGCTGTAGAGAGCCCAGAAAACATTGATTTATGTAAGATCAATCTTAAGATGGAATTTTGTTTCTCTCATGTAACAGGGCAAATGTAGGTGACAGTCCAAGCTGGTGGGGCTGCTCAGCTCCACAAAGTAATTCAGGGATCAAATTTTGCTTTATCTTATCGCCTTGCTTCACTATCCTGAAGAGTATTGTTTCGTATGTTGAGTCAAAGTTTGGTCATTGCCACATCTGTTTCATCTTGTGGGAAGGGTGAAGAGAGGATGGAGGAATGTATAACAGATGCTTTAAGGCTGAGACCCAGAAGTGGCTGATCTAACCTTTGGCCAGAGCTTAGTTATGTGACTTAATCTAGGTACAAATGTCTAAAGCCAGGTGGCCAAATATCCACTTAAAAGTTTAATATGGAAGAAAGTGTGGGGGTAGGATGTGAGTTATCTATATGACTTGATCATAATGAATAGCCCTTTGAGAATGGGTGGTACTGTTAGGTAGAAATTAGAAAGGAGGAGGCATTTCAGGTGGAGAAAATGGCAGAGGTGTGGGAAAGTGTTATAAGTATTTGGAGGAAGTGAATGTGCTGGTTTGATAGGATTGTGTACCCTAGAAAGGCCATATTTTAATCGTCTTGTGGGGGCGCTGTTTCTTTTAATCCCTATTCAATAATGCAGGTTGGAATATTTTGATTAGATTATCTCCAAGGAGATGTGACACACCCAATTGTGAGTATTAACCTTTGATTACAGGGAGATGTGACTCCACCCATTCCAGATGGGTCTTGATTAGGATCCTTTAAAAGAGGAAGCATTTTGGTGAACACAAGAGAGCCACAGGAGAACCACAGGGCCTACCAGCCAAGATCTTTGGAGATGAAAAAGGAAAATGCCCCTAGGATAGTTTCATGAAACAAGAAGCCTTGAGAGAAAGCCAATAGATGTCACTATGTTCGCCATGTGCCTTTCTAGTTAAGAGAGAAACCCTGAATTTCATTGGCCTTCTTGAACCAAGGTATCTTTCCTGGATGACTTAGATTGGACATTTCTATAGCTTTGATATAATTTGGACATTATCATGGCCTTAGAACAGTAAACTTGCAACTTACTAAATTCCCCTTTTTAAAAGCTGTTCTGTTTCTGGTATTTCTCATTCTGGTATCCAGTACAACTCAAGTATGGCTTTGTGTAGAGAAGGATGTGACCCAATTGTGCATAGAGATGGGGTGGCCTTCATCTTTTAAATAGTTCTCTCAACCTTCAACAGAACATGCAACCTTGCCACCTACACACCTGCTATCCAAAACACTTGGATTTTCTTTAATCTACCACACAGGATGTGTGCACTGTTGACGTCACTCAGGAAATTTAACCTTAAACTGATAGTGATCTAGATCCTATCAAAATATTGACTGCTTAAGGGTGTGCTATTTGACTACTCTTTTCAACAGTGACTCTGGTATTCATGTTGATCACCAGAAAATTCTATGAACACAGTATTAACTCAGTCTCTTAGCAAAAAGTCCTTCACAGACTTGGATTTTATGTCATGCCCTTGGGAAAAATGGCCACATGAAGGATACTTTTTTGTCTTCCAATAAATAATAAGGATGGGGCTCACTATTTTATTTGTTGTATAACATGGCATTTTCTTTATATAAGACTCAGTCAGCTGTATTTCTTATCTTGATGCTCTGCCCTTGGCAATCAACACTTCAACAAATGTTTATGAAGGCCCTGACTATTGACAGGTACTGTGTCAAATGCTGAAAATATGTGGCAATATTACACAGTCCCAGACTTCAAGGAGTACACAGTCTGGGACAGGGGATGGAAGGGGTGGTGGTAGAGACAGATAAGTAATAGGGCATTTATGATATCATTTGGTAAATGCTCCAAGAAGCATAGGGCAAGGTGCTAGGGGGACCTGTAAAGGGAGCACTTTACCCAGATTGGAGGTGAGGCTGGAAGGTGTGGGGAGAGAGGGAGGGTTGAGGAAAAGCTTCCAAAGGAGTTGAGTGTTAAAGGTTGAATAAGGGTTAGTGAGGTGCGCAATAGATAAAGAGTACCACGGGCAGAGGGAACAGCTTATGCAAAGGATGAAGAAATGAGAGAAGATGGGTGGAGGAGGTCAAGGAACTGGGGTAGCTCAGTGTGGCTCTAGTTTAGTGGGAGTGATGGCAGCTGTGGCTGGAGAAGTCAGCTGGGCCTGAAGAGTTTAGTCTTTCTACCTAGGGCTCTGTGCACATTCTCAGATCTATATTTAGAAATGTCAGCCTTGACAACATTGGGCAGGGAAGGGACTGAGAAGGAAAACTGTTGCAATATTTCAGAGGAGAAATAATATGACTTTAAACTTGTGAGGACAAGGTGGGAATAAAGAGGCAGGAACAGATTCAAGGAATATGAAGGAGGAGGTATCAGTAGCACTTGGTGGCTAATCTGGGGTAAAGAAGAGGGAGAAGTTGGGGTGGCTGTTAGATTTTTGGTCTGGGTGGTTTTATTCAACCAGAAGAAGGCTAGGTGAGGTGACTGATGAGTTGAAAGGATGCCTGGAGCAGTGCCTCATGCTGTCAGGTGTGTAGGGGGACACTAGGCATTTGGGAGCATGCAGGTGTTGTTTAAGATGGGAGTGTGTTATGTCCAAACCCTGGGAACATTTAATGACTCTCCTGCTATGTTGTCAGGCACTTTTATTCAATAAAAAGTTCTAAGGAATACTTACTTTAGGCCTGACACTTTCACACATACTTAATCAGCAGTCATATTAATCCTGTGAGGAAGAAATTATTCATTGATGTATACATATCTGGCGTGGCTGGAGAAAGGCTGTAAGTCTGTAGGTATTTTTATTAGTTTGATTTTAGAGTAAGGTTCAGAGAAGTGAAATCACCCAGCTTAAGGTCAGATCACACGAAAGGTGCCAGAGGGGCATTGGAAGGCAGGCCCTTTGCAGCCTGGTCTACACCACAACTGCCTTTCATGGTGTGGGTGACCTTTGAGTGGGAGATGCTTGGATTCCGGTGGAACATGTTGCTCACAGGGGTTGCATGAGTCAGTGGGGTAAGGGCAACCTGGCCACGCCCTTGACCCCAGCTCTATCAGCGTCCTCATCTGTGAGAGATGCATGATGTCCTTGTTGGAGGACTTTTTAATTCTTATTGGAGTGAGGCATCCCTTGCTGTCCCAGCTTCTAGAGGTAAGGCCTGGAATGAGCCAAAGCTGACACCAGGCAGGAGGACAGGTACACTAAGCACCAGCTATTGAAAGGTTTATACCTATGTGGCGTATAATCACTGACATCTACTTAGTGCAAGGTTGGCAAACACATGGCAGGTAAGTGCCTCCTGTGCCTAAGACACACTTAACATACCTTCCCATGGAGCCCTACATCACCTCCCATCCTGTCCAGAATCCTTCAGGCTGCTGCTGCTATGTGCCTGGAGGTGGCATGCCTATTGAAACTTAGAGGTATCCTTCATTTAGTGCCTTCCATATACCTGATACTAATCAAAAGTGGTAGATTATTTGCCTGATGCACTCAAATGACAAAATTCCTGAGACACCAGGGTCTCAAAGAGAGAAAGAATTTATTGCTAGGTAAGAAGAAGGTGATCAGACGGCCTAAAAATTCTGTCTCCTCTAACTGTAGTAATTCTGATAGTTTTATAGTATCAAAAGATGGGCAGGTTTTAGGATAATGAACACAATGGCTCTGGATGATATAATTACTGAATTCCTGAGCATGCACAGATTGGTTAGATGCTCAGTCACAGAACATATGTAAGAAAATGGCAGCCTTAATATGATGATGGCGTAATTTTTTATTATTGTAATGAGGTACAGGTGACTTACAGGTAGAAGTCTAAGCTGCTACACATGTCAGGTGGACCCATTTTGGTTAGATACAGCTTTCATTATTAAGATAACTTTGGACTTGGGTGGGTTAGTTCTGGGCTGACCCAAGGCCTTTCATTAATAAGAATTAGGAACTGTCTTTAGTGTTCACAAGACTGTAAAGTTGAATAACTGGATAAAATGGGGATTAGTGAGGGTCATTCACAAGGTTTTTATAATCACAAGAACTCAAGATAAAGGCTATACAAATCCTTAACAGATATCAAGGCAGCTGGATGATAGTTCAGAGATTTCAGTTATTTCCCTCTGTCTACTCTAATGTACCAGAAAGTATAAAAGGAATATCTATACAATGAGTCAGTAATCATAATCATCCCTTAAATCCTAACTTCTCAGTTACATACCAACACAGGGCTAGGCACCGGCAGTTCAGAAAAGGGTCTGGCATGGCCACTGCTCTTCAGAGGCTCAGTCTTGATATGTGTGTGGGTGTGTGGGTGTGGGGGGGAGTGAGCATATCATATCTGTAGCATTAATGGCTATTGCTGGTCTTTGAACATCTGTTCAGGCTTAAATGGATTCTGCTCCACAGCTGGGCTCACTCCAACTCCTTGGCTGCCCACATGTGGCTCAGCAGACAGCAGCCTGGGAGTTTTGGCTTCACCCCCTGAAGGGAATAAGTCACCCACAAAGCATTAACCAGTGGACTTGAGCCAATATAATAAGGAAAATGCACCAATGCCTGGGAAAAATTCCTGAGGGGGCCTCCCTAATTCTTTCTGAAGCCATAGAAGAAAATGGCATAGAGTAGGTAGAACATAGGAGCTAGATTTTGAAGGAAGTAGAAATTATCCAGATATGGACAAAGGGACAAGAAATCATTAAAGATGCAGTCCCCGCCACTCACGTGGGAGAGGGCTTCTTAGTCTTCTGGTAAGGCCTGATTTCTCACTCACTTGGGGCCTCTGCCGGTTTGAATCTGTAGTGGACCCCAGAAAAGCCATATCCTTTAGTCCTCATTCAGTACGGCTGGTTGGGAGCTTTTTGATTGTTCCCATGGAGATGTGCCCATACAATTGTGGGTGGTAACTTTTGATTAGAGGGAGATGTAACTCCACCCATTCCAGGTGGGCCTTGGCTAGAATCCTTTAAAAGAGGAAACATTTTGGAGAGAGTCCCTTTTTAGAGCCACGAAAATGACAAGAGCCAGAGCCCACGCCCTGAGAGATCTTTGGAGATAAAGAAGGAATATGTCACTGGGGGTGCTTCATGAAACAATAAGCCTGGATAGAAAACTAGTAGATGCTATGTTCTCATGTTCGCCATGTGACTTTCCTAGTTGAGGCCAGCAGAGATCACCCTGTGCCTTCCCACGTAAGAAATAACATCAGGTGAAAGTTAGCTGCCTTTCCTCTGAAGAACTATATGTTAACTAAATAAATCCCTTTTTATTGAAAGCCAATCATCTCTGGTGTGTTGCATTCCGGCAGCTAGCAAACTAGAGCACATATTATCTAGAAGAGAGAAAGCCTAATTGAAACTAAGCCTAATTGAGAGAGAAACTCTGAACTTCATTGGCCTTTCTTGAGTGAAGGTAACCTCTTCTTGGTGCCTTAATTTTATAGTCATGCTTTAATTGGGACATTTTCATGGCTTTAGAACTGTAAACTTGCAACTTAATAAATTTCCCCTTTTTAAAAGCTGTTGCCTTTCTGGTATATTGCATTCCAGCAGCTAGCAAACTAGAACAGGGCCCTTTTGTATTTTCTTTCTTTTGTGTTCCTTTAAAGCATGGTCCTCCAGATGCTTGCATCAGAATCACTCAGGATACTTATAAAGATGCAAATTCCAGAGCTACATCCCTATTGAGTTAGAATCTCTGAGGAGGGGACCCAAGTCAGTCTATGCAGTTAACAGCTCCCAGTGATGCAGATGCACCATCAACTGTGAATCACTGACCTAAAGGTACTTCCAGCGCAGCCCACTGTTGCTGGGCTGGAACAAAGTGAGTGTTTGTATCTTTCAGAGGAACTCCACTTTTACTTTGGGAAACTGGTCTTGGCATATGGGGTCTCCATGGCTCAAAACGTTAGAAAGAAAGCTGCACCTGAAAGAAAATAAACACTCACCCAGTTGTGGAGAAGAAAAGAATTTATTCACAATCTTGCAAGAATGAGCGCACAACCAAAATGTGGCTGGTGCGCCAAGCAATCGAATGCCACAGATTTTATACCCTAAGCCTAGTACACAGGTCCCTCCACTGTTTCTCCGCTGATTGGGTACTCCAGGGTTTCCAGCCTATCTGGATAGTCTAATTCAAATTTTCTGCCAAAGGTTCCCACTTTTGGTTACGTGTTACATTTCTGTGACCCTGGCCATTACTTATTTAAACTTGTTTTTACCTATATAATGATTTGGTGCCAATTCTAGGCTTGCATCAGAGGCCCTCCCCTTTCCCTGCCTTCAAGACCAGTCTGAGCTGTTTTGCAGCCCTTTGTTTAGTTAGTTATGGTTCTCTCATCCTGCGCCATCTTGTGTGAAAGCTTAACTTAATTTTATTCTTACAAAAACAACCCTATCCCTGTGGGCCTGTTGGCCAGGCCGAGACAGGGGTGGAGGCACACTGCGAGTGTGGCTTTGCTGCTTAACAGCCCTAAGCAAGCTCTTTTCTCATCGGTAAAGTGGGGATACCAATAGGATCAGTCTCCAGGGGTTGTTGAGAGAACTAATTGAGGGCTTCATCTGGGGCATAGCATAGGATTCCATCAAGCAGAGCTTGGTTTGTTTGTTTGTTTACAAATAATGATGATGAAAACTAAGTTACACATTGTGGTAGTGAGGTTCAGGTGTCAACTTGGCCAGGTGAAGGTGCTTAGTTCTGTTGCTGTGGACATGAGCCAATGGCATGTGAAGCTCATTGGTTGCTGATTACATCTGCAGTTGGCTAGAAGGCATGCCTGCTGCAATGAATGATGTCTGATTTAATTGCTGGTGCTGAAATGAGAGAGTCAACATAGCACAGCCCAAGCAGCTCAGCATACCTCATCTCAGCACTCGCAACTCAGCCTAGGCCTTTGGAGATGCAGAAAGGAATCACCCCGGGGAAAGTTGTTGGAACCCACAGGCCTGGAGAGAAGGCCAGCAGAGATCACCCTGTGCCTTCCCACGTAAGAAAGAACATCAGGTGAAAGTTAGCTGCCTTTCCTCTGAAGAACTATATGTTAACTAAATAAATCCCTTTTTATTGAAAGCCAATCATCTCTGGTGTGTTGCATTCCGGCAGCTAGCAAACTAGAGCACATATTATCTAGAAGAGAGAAAGCCTAATTGAAACTAACATCACATAATCCAGTTGAAGCTTGCCTGTTTAGGGAATAATGGTGAAATAATTGGTGAAAATAGGATCACATGTCCTGGCAGGTAAAGCATCAGTGATTCTCCACAGACTGCACAGTATAACCTCTGGGGAGTGTTAAGGACCATCAGTGACTAGGCTTCACCCAGACCTATTCAACTAGAATATGCATTTGAAAAAAAGCATTCCTAAGGAAATGCTGAACTCCTGGGAGCAGAGATAGGTGAGACTGAAAGAATGCAGCCTGGCCTGTTGAATTTGGTTTTAAAGCTTTCAAATGTGGGCGGTGGAATTTAAGACCGATAAGATGGCCCTATATGGATGAGAGTTCCTATGCCCTCTTTTTAATTGGTTCTAATTATCAGATATATTCCACCTAAAGATGTGACCTGGACAATTGGAAAAGTCTTTGCCGTTACTTGCTTTCTTTGACGGCTGAACTTTGCATCGCAGGAGGGTGTCCTGGGGAGCGTGGCCAGTGTTGCTGCCTTTGGGAAATTCTAGGCTGAGACATCTTTCCAGTGTTCAGGTTGTTTACAGTAATTACAAGTACTAACTTCCCAAACCCTGATGCTTAGAGGTGGTTTTTTTTTTCCCTTCTCTTCAAATAATTTTGGAACTGAGAAATTAAGAATTAACAAATGATTATGATTATTGAATCATTGAATAGATTTTTTTCTTTTTTGTAAAATAGCCAAAAATTAGCACGTGAAATTTCTAAAACTAGCCTACCCTCAACCCAGTGTGTATTTACTAATGCAATACTTATTCTAGCCTAGCCTCAGCCCTGTTTATACTTCATATTGTACTGGTAACAGCTCCATCTCCCCTTGTGTGAATCTATAAAACCCTGAACTTCTTAGACTTCAGGAGAAAGAATTTGGGGGCCTATAGGTCATCTGATCTGCTTTGCATGTAGCATGAAACTCTTTCTCTGAAACCTTGATGTCATGGGTTGCTGTTATGTGCACTGGACAGAGAACCCCACATTTGTTCAGTATCAGTTTTGTCTATTTAGATTTCTATATGACCTTCACCAGCAGTGTTTGCAGAGCTGGGCTTTGAATTTTAGAGCCTAGGCTCTTAAAAGCTGCCACACAGTACTGCCTCTTTAATCTTCCTGGCTTACATTGAAAGAGTCTAGATTAAGTCAGAACACAAAGGGGAAAGTCAGGAGGACTTTAAAGAGCACTAGAAATTTGTTTCTTTTTTTTTTTTTGTAAATTTCTGGGATACCAGGAGTACTAATTTATATGTGTATATATATTAATTTAATTTATAGATTTAAGCAAGTTGAATAAGGCTCTTCTAAGAATTTTCTTCGTTAATTTGGTATTACCATCTGGAGGTAATATATGTTGAACAAGTAGTCTAACACAAATAGAAAGTTAGACACAAAAACCAAAAACATAGAAATATAAAACTCACTACTTTCATTCTTTTCTGATATGATTTGCAATTAAGATATGCATATACTGTGTTAATGGAGCAATTCTTATGTTGTTATATAACTGCAGTACCTGACTATTGGAATTTCTTTTAAATTGGCCTTACTATTTTTGCATGTCTTGGTTTTCCATCAGCCCACGGCTCTGATTTTATAGGTTTTAAGATTTCTTCTGGGATAGGGAGCTAATAAAGACTCCATTGGATCTTCTGGACTTGAATCAGGGAAAGTGTTATTCTTTTCTCCGCTAGTCTTTACAGGTAAAAATTTTAGATTGTCTCATTAACATTGACTTTTGAGAGAGACAAATAAAGGATTGAATGAATATACATCATCTTGTCCCATTTCTGCTTTCTTTCACAGAACAAATCTAAATGTAATACAGTGTCCTTTTCTGTAGAACCATTCTCAGGCTATTTCTTTCCTGAATCAAAATCATATTGAGGCCAGACTGTGTTACAGAAATAAAAAAACATTTTTATTTGGGAAATTCTAGGCTGAGGCTTCTTTACAACATGAAGCAAGGAGATCATATATGGCCTATGGGCCTCAGATCTGTCTCCTGGAGTCTTCAGAGTTTAGGGTATTTATGGTTTCAAATAAGGGGCGATACAGTTGTTACCATTACAATAACAAGTATAAATAACTACAATTTACAAATGTGAAGGAACAGAGCTAAGCTAGGACTAAGCTAAGCTGACCATTACCATCACAGGTGTAAATACTGTACAGGTGGCTAGTTCTGGGTTGACTCAAGTGCCTTCATTAACAGTAGAGGGTTGTCTGTGATTATAAGACTCTAAAGTTGTAAAACAGGATAAGGGGATACAAGGTGGGTCAGTTTGGAGATTTTTACAAATTGCATTTTAGGGGGTTTCAGTAATTTCAGGTGTTCCTTTTTAGCTATTCTACAATGTACTAGAAAGTAAGAAAAAGGCATTTATATAATTAGTCATAATATCTACTTGTTAATTTCTTGGTTACATGATTATAATAAAAACCTTTGAACTGTATACTTTAAATGGATGAATTGTATGGCATGTGAATTCTATCTCAATAAAATTGTTACCAAAAAAATGGAATTTAATACTGAAAAGCACATGATTTCCTAGAAATGTAGTTTCTCATTTAAAAGTATAATTCCCAGGGTGGGCCACGTGGCTCAGCAGGCAGCATTCTCGCCTGCCATGCTATAGACCTGGGTTTGGTTCCTGGTGCCTGCCCATGCAAAAAAAAAAAAAAATATATATATATATATATATATACACACACACACACACACATACACACACACACACATATATAACATTATATATATATACATATATATAACATACCATTCTGTACAGGATCCAAAGCCCTGACCAGAATTTATCTGTTGAGTATATTCCTGAACATTAAGTAATCCAACATTTAATTGGCATTTAATGAAATTCTGTTTAATGTCTTTTTTATTGTTAACTGATATGTTGTTAGATACAGTAAGTACTAAGAGTCTGTTTAAGTTGTTAATATATAAAATAATATACATATATATAAAAATTTTTATACATATATATAAAATTCCCAGCTTAGGTGGGCCCTGGCTTTCTATCCTACCGTATCCTGTTAGAAATACCAGAGGATGGGGTGCCTTCCCCATAGAGGCTCCTTTCTTCTAGGACGAGAAGGGAAGTTCCAGCGTAAGGTAATTCCCCAGAGTGGAAGGTGCTGAGTTCCTTTGAGGGGCGCCGGTGAATGCTGCTGGAATAGCTCCAGATAATGCTCTTCCTGCTGCAGATCCCTGGGCCCAGAGATTAGTGTAGGGAGGGCTGCTGATTTTGTCTTTTGTCTGTTTGTGAACAAATAGGCTTTTATTTAGGGCAAATTACTGATGTGGATACTCTGCCTACATTAGGGCTTCTGGAAATTTGCTTAAATTTAGAAAATTTAGAAAATCAAATGTTTCAGGCTGGGAAGAAAAAATTTGCTAAAATGATGGTGGTTATTTTGTATTGTAGCATTTGCTATTGGCAGCTGCCAAGGTATTGTTTCTCTCCACTCCCATGAGTAATTAGTGTGGATCTCCTTCTCTGGCTAGTGGGACTGGGATGGGGGTAATTTAGTCTTCCTGCCCTTGACATAGCCTTCTCAAAAGGGGAAAAAAAAAGTGACATTCATTGCTCATATTTTGAATGAAGAGGCTGTAGGCAATGTGCCATTCAGAGGAGATGGTATTGGAAGATTTTATGTGTTCTGAAGCATGGCAGCTCTAGGCAGTGGCTGGTTTTGTCTGTCACCTCAAGTGAACTCTTGGAGAGGTGGGCTCTGAAATTACCTCAGATCTACAGTGCAGGCTTGGAATACACACAAAAAAGAAAGCTGCTCAGCATTTCACATTTTATGTATGTGCTGGTTTGAAACGATTATGTACCCTAGAAAAGCCAAGCCATGTTTTAATCCTGATCCAATCTTGTGGGAGCAACCATTTCTTTTAATCCCTATTCAATAATCTAGGTTGGAATCTTTTGATTAGATTATCTCCATGGAAATGTGGCACGCCCAATTGTGGGTATTAACCTTGGATTTGAGGGAGATGTGACTCCACCCATTCTAGGTGGGCCTTGATTAGTTTGCTAGAATCCTTTAAAAGAAGAAGCATTTTGAAGAAAGCTTCAGAACAATGGGAGAGCAGCAGAGCAGAGTAACGAGAACCATGAGAGCCCACGCAGCCAGAGACCTTTGGAGATGAAGAAAGAAAAGGCTCCTGGGGGAGCTTCATGAAAGACGATTCCTGGAGAGAAAGCTAGCAGATGTTGCTATGTTTGCCATGTGCCTTTCCAGTTGAAAGAGAAACCCTGAACTTCACTGGCCTTTCTTGAGTGAAGGTAGCCTCTTAATGGTACCTTAATTTGGACATTTTTATAGACTTGCTTTAATTTGGAGACTTTCATGGCCTTAGAACTGTAAACTAGCAACTTAATTCCCCCTTTTAAAAGCCATTCCATTCCTGGTGTATTGCATGCCAGCAGCTAGCAAACCAGAACAGTGTAGGTACTGCTTAGATGAGTATGACTTAATTTTCTGAGAAAGAGGGTGTGCTGGTTTGAAATGATGTATGTACCCTAGAAAAGCCATGTTTTAATCCTAATCCCATTTTGTAAAGGCAGCTGTTTCTTCTAATCCCTATTTAGTATTGTATGTTTGAAACTGTCATTAGATCATCTCCCTGGTGATGTGATTTATCAAGAGTGGTTGTTGAGCTGGATTAGTTGGAGGCATGTCTCCATCCATTTGGGTGGGTCTTGATTAGTTTCTGAAGTCCTATAAAAGAGGAAACATTTTGGAGAATGAGAGAGATTCAGAGAGAGCAGAGAATGTTGTAGCACTACGAAGCACAGTCCATCAGCCAGCGACTTTTGGAAATGAAGAAGGAAAATGCCTCCCAGGGAGCTTCATGAAACAGGAAGCCAGGAGAGAAAGGTAACAGATGATGCTGTGTTTGCCATGTGCCCTTCCAGCTGAGAGAGAAACCCTGTGTTCTCCATGTCCCTTCTCACTTGAGAGAGAGACCCTGAACTTCATCGGCCTTCTTGAACAAAAGTGTCTTCTTGAACAAAGGTGTCTTTCCCTGGATGCCTTAGATTGAACATTTCTATAGACTTGCTTTAATTGAGACATTTTCTCAGCATTAGAACTGTAAACTAACAACTTATTAAATTCCCCTTTATAAAAGTCATTCCATTTCTGGTTTGTTGCATTCCAGCAGCTAGCAAACTAGAACAGAGCATCTTGATTTTTCTGTGATAATTGAGAACCCATTGCAGCATAGGTTGAATAACTTGAATAAGTTACATTTTCTAATCACCCTTTTCCAGCTCTATAGAAAGGAGGTAAAGGTTTTTTTTTTTTTTTGATAGGTATATTCCTCATTAGAGCTTATTAAATTTACTAAAGATGTGGAGTGCTCTCAGGGCCCTTAAACAAAAATGACTGACTGGAAATTGAACCTGATGCCAAACTATAAACTCAAATGGCCTCCTGGTTCTGTGTTACTTGATCTTACATTTTGGTTAAGGTCGTATCTTGGGCAAATTTGCAGTTACTTTCTAAGAAGGGTCACTGAAAAAAGATACTTAAAGCTTTTCATTAGTTTCCAAGATCTGTGAGACACTTGTTTTCTTTCACCCCGATGGTGAGAAGAGGTGAGAAAACTCTAGTTATTTATGTTGACAAAGTAATCACCTTATTATGTTCATTGCTCAAAACATTTGTATGATTCCTTTTCTAGGGTAGCCTTTAGAGAAAACCTGAAGAAAAAGATAATGTCTTCTAGGTATAGTAGACCCTAGTCAGTAACATTTAGATGGACACCTTACAAAGTGCTTTCACATCCGTTATTTCCTTATGCTTGCCCTTCTCTCCACAGTAGAAGTGAGAATATACACAGAAAGGAAATCCAAAGGTATTTGTTGAATCAAACAAAATCCTTTCAGGTTCATCTGTTTACTAAAATAGAAATATAGTGTGTAGTTTCACTTTTTTAAATGCAACAGCTGTGCTGAAATTTTTTTATCATTAACACAAAGTAATAACATAGGCATTCATTTATTAATAAATGCTTCATTTTATTTATTTTCTATTATAGTTCAATTTGTGAAGATTGTGACTTTTTCTTTATCAACTACATTTTTACACTTGTAAGACTTAAAAACAAGCAAACAAGTAAAAAAGAAAATTGCAAATAGCATTTGTCCCTTCAGTCTCTACTTAGTTGTATAATTCTTTTAATTCACTTTGCCTTTGCAAACATTTGGGTATTTTCTTTATACTACCTTTGAGTCTTATATGGGAAGATTATGTAAATTGCATTCTTCTTGCTTATTTTGTGAGTAGAATGGGGGAAAAAGGTAAGACCAATTAAAAAATTAAATTCTATGCATATTTCTGATATGCTGTTTCTATGGTTGATTTTGTGGTGAATATAGGAAAGATGGCCTTTTAGTTGTATAGCCAAAGATACTTAGTATTTTCTGGTTCCTTATGGTGTTATTATACAACTTTGTAAAGGAATATTATTATTATTTTTTAATTGTTGGATAAATATTTTGACAAATGACTTTCTGAAGCAGCCACAATTTTGAAAGATATCAAAACTGACATGGATTTTTTTTTTATGACCCACATCATAAAAATGTATAAATTTGTCACACTATTAAATTTAATTGGTAGCAAAATGTGTGTCCTCCCAGTTTGTGTTTTAGAGTAATTGAAAATTTTATTATATGTTTAAATAATTTATAAAACTAAATCTGAGTAGCAAGACTGATTATAAATTGCAGCTTTTGTTTTTTATAGATAGACTTGAGAGACTGGAAACTCTGAAGCAGGAATACCCGAATTATAATATCAAGATTTTAGCTGTACCATAGGCCTTTGTATGCTACACATAATTTCATGTTTTTTTTCTTTTTTGCATGACCAGGCACTGGGAATCAAACTCGGATCTCCAGCACGGCAGGCGAGAATTCTGCCACTGAG
Organism: Tamandua tetradactyla; assembly: GCF_023851605.1. Lineage (NCBI taxonomy): Eukaryota > Metazoa > Chordata > Mammalia > Pilosa > Myrmecophagidae > Tamandua > Tamandua tetradactyla. The sequence continues at coordinate 138,995,519 of NC_135332.1, forward strand.
TCATTGCCGCACCACCCACTACACATAATTTGTATAAAGTTATACGTGTGCAAATTGGGTACATAAGCAGTTCTCCATTTTTCTAAGGGAATGCAATAAATGTAGCATCATGAATAAATTTAACTTTTATATTTCTTAAAAAAAAATCCTTTCAAGGATATCTTATCTTTGGTCCTTTGAAAACAAAATTTAATTCATTATAGCTAATCCTAATCTGAAATGTTAAATTGGAGAGCTATATTTTAGGGGTGAAACCCACTCATGACTATCAGGTAGATATGATTTTCTCATCAGCTCTTGATATAGCTCTAAAAGGGAGTTCTTGGAGAGGGGTTCTCAGAATGTTGAGCATCTTGGACCCCAGGGAATCTACTTTGAAGGTCAGTATTCATTAGGATGTGTAAGTAGTGGCACCTTGAGACAACTTGCCAACATTATTAGCATGCTGTTTTGAATGAAAACCTTCCCCAGATATCATGACAAGGGCTATCTTGGTTCCATAGTCCAGGTTCAGTGCTGCTCTCTCTTCTCTGCTGCCATCAGAATGCTAAATTTACCCCTGTGTCAGCTGTCTGCCCCATTGCCCGCCACCATCCTCTAGCACATGGGTAGAGCATCAGGAACAGAGTTGGCTCAGGCTTAAGTGCTCAATCCTGGTGATTCCATCCACTGCCATGGCAGAGTGCAAGAGCTTCTTAGAGAACCTGTGTTCCCATTTGTAGCTGTAAGGCAGGTGAATGTCATGATGGGTGAGCATCTAAGATAGGTATTTGTTCTAGTTTGCTAGGTGTTGGAATGTGATATACCAGAAACAGAAAGGCTTTAAAAAGGGGGACTTTATTAAGTTGCAAGTCTACAGTTCTAAGGCCATGAAAATGTCCCAACAAAAGAAAGGCTATAAAAATGTCCAATCTAAGGTATCCAGGGAAAGATACCTTGGTTCAAGAAGGCCAATGAAGTTCAGGGTCTCTCTCTCAAGTGAGAAGACACATGGCAAACGGGGTCAGGGCTTCTCTCTCGGCTGGAAGGGCACATAGCGAATATGGTGTCATCTGCTGGCTTTGTCTCCGTGCTTCCGGTTTCATGAAGCTCCCCGGGAGGCATTTTCCTTCTTCATCTCCAAAGGTCACTGGCTGGTGGACTCTCTGCTTCATGGTGCTGCAGCATTCTCTGCTCTCTCCAAATCTCCTATTCTCCAAAAAGTTTCCTCTTTTATAGGACTCCAATAAACCAATCAAGACCTACCCAGATGGGAGGAGACATGTTGTCACCTAATCCAGTTTAACAACTACTCTTGACTAAATCACATCATCCAGGGAGATGATCTCATTACAGTTTCAGACATACTGTATTGAATAGGGATTATTCTACCTTTATGAAATGGGATTTTGATTAAAACATGGCTTTTCTAGGGGCATACTTCCTTTTAAAATAGTACAAGTACCATGTCCTGCAAGAAGTTAGTTACATAATGGTGCATTTCTGAATCACAGATTAAAAGCACTTGCTTCTGAATTTAGTCATTGATTTCAAAACTATTTAACTTCTCCACACTTATGTTTCATTTCTTTTTTTAAGGTAAACTATCAACCTTTTCAAATTTTTGGATTTAGAATTCATTAGTAAGTAAAATATATTTTAAGCCGTCGTTCTGCTCACTGAGCTAATGTAATGTGTTCGGGCCTAGAGGGCCTTTGTGATCCTGGGTAGTTTGTCCACAAACTTCGGTGTATACAGTCACTCTGTTTCCCTGTGAAATGTACAGAGAATGCTTCTTTAGGAACACGTTCTACTTCCGAATGTCCCTTTGTGGTCTAAGTTGCTTACTCAGGGGTTTCACAGTAATAATATTAAAAAAAATTTTACTTAGCTGTTTAATTGTGTTTTCAGATTGCTTCTACTGCTAGGTGGTTAGGGTTCCTTTTAATAATTCCATAAGCACACTGTTCACTAGACCTTCCCTATAGAAAGTCTGGTTCCCACCCTGTCTCTGTCCACAGCCCTGCGTATAGTGGCAGTTTGCATGCTTTCTCACTGCACTGCTGCAGTGAGGCCCTAGGGTGTGATTTAAATGATCATTGACGGTGCCACTCTGGTGCGGTTGATGCATGCATTGATCTTTCTCCTCCTCTCTTTTATATAGCCCTTAATTAAAAGGAAAAAACATTCCACTACTCTGCAATGCAAAAGTTTTCAAAATTCTTTGGCTATTCTTATTAATCACTTTTCTTTCAGAGTGAATACATGTTTTCAGCTAAGCTATGTGAGAACGAGTTCTTGCTTGTTTGAAATATTTCGCTTAATTGAAAGTGTGTTTGCTGTTCCCTCCCTGAATCTTATAAAACAGAAACCTCCCTGGGATGGTTGGTACCCCTTACAAAGCTGATCTTGTCCATGTAGACTCCTTGTGTGTCTCTTTAGAGGTTATTTGGCATCAGTGACAATGAGAAAGGTGATCTAGAAGTTATTCTGTTGCATCTTAGGTTGATGAGCCAGTTTCATGACATGTTCGATGTATGATTCCTATGTGCTATGAGAATTTCAGTAGAATGTCTTTAAACAGCCCAAATACCTCATAATGAAATTGTATGTGCACAGTCCATGTTAGATGAGAAATGTGTTAAGATAACTGTAATCTGGTTAATATATTGAACAAAATGATGTCTGTATAACGAAGGAACACATTAGACCAGATGCCAAAGGCTAAAATGTACATAGGTTTCCATGGATTAATTTTTTGAAGTCGATGTTTGATTCCACACCCAGTGTTCTTAACTCAAATGTTAATGGTTGCATAGATCTTGAGCTTTGAATATCTGCTGTATGCAGTCTTATGTTACCTGTTCTAAAATACCTTCAGCATTTTAACTAAGCTTCACAATGACGGTAGAAAGCAAGTTAAACTATGGAAGTGTCAAGTGGTTTGTTGATTTCTTAATTTTAATGGACCTTTATTTAAAATATGATGTGTTCAAACCCTTTAGAACTGACCAAGAGATGAATAATATCCCATGTTTAGTTTATATTGTTTCTCTGTCCCAAGTTCCTACGCTATGTCTTGTAGGGAGGGGGAACAAGGGAGGGTTTTACTTTTTTTTGAAGAAAGGTTTGAAAGACTCTGTCAGATTTTATATTCATTGGTTATAATAAACTTATTTTTAACGTAAAAAAAAGAAGAAGAAAAAAAAACAGTGGATGATCATCCATCAGCACTATGAACCTGATTGCTCCCTGCGGCAACCCAAACCATTTGACTATTTAAGAGGGTGTAACTGAGAAATCAGGATTTAAGAGGTGATTTTTTTCTTTTGTTTTTTTTTTATTAATTAAAAGAAATTAACAACTAACAAACAAAACAATAAGATATCATTCCATTCTACATATATAATCAGTAATTCTTAATATCATCACATAGTTGCATATTCATCATTTCTTAGAACATTTGCATCGATTTAGAAAAAGAAATAAAAAGACAACAGAAAAAGAAATAAAACGATAACAGAGAAGAAAAAGTTATACATACCATACTCCTTACCCCTCCCTTTCATTTACCACTAGTATTTCAAACTAAATTTATTTTAACATTTGTTCCCCCTATTATTTATTTTTATTCCATATGTTCCTCTCATCTGTTAACAAGGTAGATAAAAGGAGCATCAGACACAAGGTTTTCACAATCACAGAGTCACACTGTGAAAGCTGTATCATTGTTCAATCATCCTCAAGAAACATGGCTACTGGAACACAGCTCTACATTTTCAGGCAGTTCCCTCCAGCCTCTCCACTACATCTTGAACAACAAGGTGATATCTACTTAATGCTTAAGAATAACCTCCAGGATAACCTCTCGACTCTGTTTGGAATCTCTCAGCCATTGACACTTAGTCTCATTTCACTCTTCCCCGTTTTGGTTGAGAATGTTCTTAAGAGGTGATTTTGATTACTGAATCATTATATAGATATTCCTTTTTGCTTTCTGGCATATTGGTATAGACAAAGGGAAATACCTGAAATCTCTAAATTGTAATCCAGCTGCCTCGATCTCTGAAAATGATTGTATAGCCTTTATCTTCTGCCCCTGTCATGGTAAAAACCTTGTGACTAACTTTCTTTTGTACCCAGTTATCCAGTTTTTCAAATTTAGAGTCTTGTAAAAACAGCCCCTAATGTTTATTAATTAAGGGTCTTGGGTCAGCCCAGAACTAACCCATCTCAAGTCCAAAGTTATCTCAAAACTGACACTGAACCTATCCAAAATGGGCTCACCGGACATGCGCAGTGGCTTAGACTTAGCCTATGTTACCTATACCTCATTCTGCCATTTTCTTACATACGTTCTGTGACTAGGCATGTGATCAACCTGCACAAGTTCAATAATTAGATCACCTCTAATTACATCATCTGGGGCCACTGTGCTCATTATCCTAAACCCTGCCCATCCTTTTCTCTAATAAAACCATTGGAATTACTGCAGTTCAGGGAGACAGATTTTGGTCCCCTAAGCCATCTATTCTCCCAGTATGCACCTAGTAATAATCTCTTTTCTTATGAAACCCCAGTGTCTCAGGAATTGGCTATTAAGCATATCAGGCAAAAGAATCCACGGCTTTTGTCTGGTAACAAGGGTGAGATTTGACAAATCCTAAAAGAACCAAAGAGTCTAATATCATTTTCTGGGTTGAGACTTACAAATGGAATCATTTGTATGAAATAACTAAAATATACAAATACATGAAATAAAGTAGATTATAGGTTACCAGGGGTAGGGGATAGGGAATAGGGAGGTGGGGGGAAGGGATGGGAGTTAATGCTTACTGGTCACAAGTTTCCATTTAGGGTGATGGAAAAATTTAGGTCCTGGATGGTGGAGATAGTAGCACAACATTGTGAATATAGTTAATGCCACTGAGTTGTATGCTTGAAAGTAGTTCACCTCTATCCAGCCTCTCATGCTTATGGCCTCAGTGTGGAGCTTGTTGTCTCACCTCTCAAATATTCATCTGACCACAGCCCCTTATTATGGGAAATTATAAGTTAAAATGGGAAATGGTATGTTTTATATGTTACCATAATTTTTAAAAATGTGAGTGGCCATGGATCCAGGTGAAAGTCAGACATCTTATTACTAAGGAAGAAGGGGTGATTGGGTATTGGGAGGGAACGCCTCGTATCTCCCATAGCACTCTCTGCCATCCCTGTTGCTACACTCCACTGGCATTTTGGTCCTTCCCCATGAGCTCTGAGGACTTTCATGTTTGATTCAAGTTCTCTTTTTCTCTCTGATTTTACTGTCATAGTGGGAGACCTTGGCATATTATAATCGACTGGCTATTCGACCTCTTCAATGCCCATCATCTCCACCTCCACCTAGCCTTCCATGCTTTTGGCCTCAGCCTGTTGTCTCACCTCTCACCACAGCCTCTTTATTAAATATTTTTTTAAACATAATAACATATAAACACAGACATTCTTACCATCTGATCATTCCATTCTTGGTATATAATCAATAACTCACAATATCACCACATACCTGTATTTTCATCACCATGATCATTTCTTAGAACATTTGCAACAATTCAGAAAAAGAAATAAAAAGAAAAAAGAAAAAAAGCTCATACATACCATGCCCCTTACCCCTCCCTCCCTCTCATTGATTGCTAATATTTCCATTTACCTAATATATTTTAGCCTTTGTTACCCCTATTTTTTTTATAATCCTTATCACTCCCTTTCATTGATCACTAGCACTTCAATCGACTAAATTTATTTTAACATTTGTTCCCCCTATTATTTATTTATTTTTAATCCATATGTTTTACTCATCTGTCCATACTATAGATAAAAGGAGTATCAGACACAAGACCCTCACAATCACACAGTCACATTGCAAAAGCTATATCATTATACAATCATCTTCAAGAAACATGGCTACCGGAACACAGCTCTACATTTTTAGGCACTTGCCTCCAGCCTCTCCAATATACCTTGACTAAAAAGGTGATCTTTACATAATGCGTAAGAATATCCTCCAGGATAACCTCTCTACTCTGTTTGAAATCTCTCAGCCGTTGACACTTTATTTTGTCTCATTTCTCTCTTCTGCCTTTTGGTCGAGAAGGTTTTCTCAATTCCTTGATGCTGAGTCCTAGCTCCTTCTAGGATTTCTGTCCCATGTTACCAGGAAAGTTTACACCCCTGGGAGTCATGTCCCATGTAGAGAGGAGGAGGGTGGTGAGTTTGCTTGTCGTGTTGGCTGAGAGAGAGGCCACATCTGAGCAACAAAAGAGGTTCTCTGGGGGTGACTCTTAGGCCTACTTTTAAGTAGGCTTAGCCTATCCTTTGCAGGGATAAGTTTCATATGAACAAACCCCAAGATTGAGGGTTCAGCCTATTGCTTTGGTTGTCCCCACTGTTTGTGAGAACATCAGGAATTCTCCACATGGGAAAGTTAAATTTTCCCCCTTTCTCGTCATTCTCTCAAAGGGACTTTGCAAATACTATTTTATTCACCATTCAAATCACTCTGGGATTTATCGGGGCATCACTTTGGACAAACTTACAAAATCTCATGCCCTACTCAAGGTTCCACGTACTTATTGACCACAACCTCTTGTCTTCCTTGCTCTCTCCTTCCTCCCACTAAATCTGTTCTATAACATCAGTAGGATCTTGTTCTTTGTCTCCTCTCCATTTACCAATTTCCTTCCATTTCAAGTCCATTCCCTATCAGCTTCTTGGCCTCCTAACCTTGTCTTACTCTCTAGCTCACTACCACCTTTGACTAACCCACTCACTACCTATCTGCTGAGTGTTGCTGGAGAGATCACACAGCTTCAGATTTATGGTATTCAACCACAGCTGCATCCAAACACTATTCCAAAATCCTCTTACATGGACAGTTCCTTCCCTCATTTCCCTTCACAACTATTCCAAACCCTAATGCATTTCAGATTTTCCCTGCTTCCTATTTTTCAGGAGTGGTCCTCAAATGTGGTCTCCTCCACTTCCAGCCCTACTACTTGAAAACTTATCCAAACCTGACCCATCCTTTTCCCTTTTCCCCATCTCCTAGAAACAGGAGTCTCCTCACCAAGCTAAGACAGTTCCACTTCTAATCTTGCTATCTCTGGGTTGTTAATACTCCATTGAATATCCCATAGATTTCTTCAACCTTCAACCTCTGATTCTTCATTGATCTCTCCCTCCTACCCTCCCTCCCTCCATCCCTCCCTCCCTTCCTCTCTCTCTCTATCTCGCTCTATCATGTGTGTATGTATATAATGACCTCTTACAAATTTAAAAAGCCCCTCCTGTTTTCCCCTGTAACCACTGGCTTATATAGACTGTTTCACAGCCAAGGTGTTGAAAAAGTTGTTTACACTCCTTTTATCCACTTCCTCACCCCATTCCTGCTTCTACCCTTTCCTGTATAGCTCCAGCTCCCATCATTTTACTGCAACTGCTCGGCCAAGGTTCCTACAGACACATACTCTTCAGCCTCTTCTTAGTGTCTCCTCTGGGACAGTAACACTCAGCCACTCCCTCTTCCCCTGGAAGTTTTCTGTTCCTTTACTTTTCCCAATATCACTCTTTTTTCAAGTCACTCCAACTCCTTCTCCCTCAAGTGCCTTGTAATCATGTTCTTTCAATATTCTTTGGCTCATTCTTCCTCTTACAGCATGGATTCCCAGAGTGATCTCTTTTGGGCTTAGGATTTCAACTAATATCTACATTCCAGCAGGGATTTCTGGCTTGAAGTGAAGTTCATTTCACCCCACTCAGGCATGTTTGGGCATTTCCAGAGATCTGGTGGACTGGATTTGCCCAAATCTATTTATAAAGGAACAAGGATTCTTTTGGGAAAGGTCTCAGCTATTATTAGATTCCCTCCATCACAACCAATCAACATATTTAAGTCAATACATATAAATGAACACCCTTCTAGGCTCTGGGAGTTTGGTAGGGAAAAAAAAAAAAGATAAAAAAAATCCCAGTCTTACTCCCTATATCCAGTATATGGGCAGATGAGTAATAAAATATAAATAAATAAATAATAGGGGATAAGTGCTATGGGATGTTTAGGGTGTTCTTTTTTATTTTATATCTTATTTTATTTCCTCTTGGGGTCATGAAAATGTTCTCAAATTGATTGTGGTAATACATGCACAACTATATGATGATACTGTGAACCACTGATTGTATACTTCGGAAGGATTATTTGGTATGTGAATACATCTCAATAAAATTGCATAAAAAATAAAAGTACGAATCAAAAAAAAATCCTGGTCTTCATGGAGACACAAATAATCAAGACAAATAAAAAATGTTGTGAGAAATGCTAAGGAGAAACAAGAAAGAAGTGCTGAGAGGACAGTGGAAGGTGCTTTGCTTGAGAAAGTGAAGGAAGAAGAGTGAAGAAGGAGTGGTATAGAAATAAGGTCAGTGTGTTTCTGGTGAGGTTTGGGAGGCAGATAGCATGGGAGCTCTGTAAGACTTGGGAAGACAGGGAGGGTTTTGAGCAGAGGAGTGGCATGGTCTGAGTGATGTTTTATAAGGCTGACTCAGACCCCTGTGTCTAAGAATAGGCTGATGGGCAGAAAAAGGAAGACCACTTGGGAGACTATTGCAACAATCCAGACCAGAGATGATGGTGACTGCCTCTAGGCCAAGAAAAATGCAGGTCGTAAGTGGGTAGAATCCTCATGTGTTTTGAGAATAATGCTAACAAGATTTGCTATTGGTTGACTCACAGATTATGTTATTTAAGACTCAATAATAATACACATATTGGATATGGATTTTTATCTAGTTGAGCTATGCCTCCCATCTGCACAGTGTAGATAGGGTTTAGGGATATATTCCCTGAAGCAAATTGATACTCCCAACTTCAGTTATTGTGGAATGTTGCTAATCCTGGGGTAGGAAGGGGAAAAGTCTTGGACTTGGGCCTGGATGTAAGTGGGGCCTGGATTCCCAGGTGAGGAGACTCTGGGAATACTCCTGGTGTTGGTGGTGATAGCGGCATTGGTAATGGTGGTGTTGGTGATGGTAGTGTTGGTGGTGATGGTAGTGTTGCTGGAATGGTGGGGTTGTTGGTAATGGTGGGGTTGTTGATGATGGTATTATTGGTGGTGGTGGTATTGGTAGTGATGGTAGTACTGGTGAGAGTGGTATTGGTGATGATGGTGGTGGTGTTGGTGATAGTGTTGTTAGTGATGGTAGTATTGATGATATGGTAGTATTAGTGGTGATGGTGTTGGTGATGGTGGTATTGGTAGTGATGGCAGTATTGGTGGTGATGGTAGTGTTGGGGTGTTTGTGGTGTCAGTGATGGTGGTACTGAGTGAGTTAGTCCTGACCTGGAGACAGATCAGGAGCTAAACAGGGCCTGGTCTGCTGAGGGGCCAGGGTTGGATTGGGTCCTATTGTTTCTTAGAGATGCCACTTCATCTGCTTAGAGATGCCACTTCACCTTCATCTGACCTTTATTCCCTTTCAATGCAGACATCAATGCCCTTGATGGCAGGCACTTGCCCTGATGGATCAGAGAAACAGTGGAGGCTCCTGGAGTGAACTGAGTCCTGGGTGGTCTGAGATATCACCATAGTGAGTCAGGTGCAGAGAAGGAGAAAACTGAGGACACCAAATGGCAGCAGAAGTCTAGTTCAAGAAGTAAGTTCATGTAGGGCTCCATTCCCACATACCAAGGGGTCCCACAATTCCTTTGAATGTAGTTGAGAGGGTGTTCTCTAAGAGTGGAGGAGACAGAGTCAGAGAAAGACCATCCTGGACACTTTCTCTTTTTTACTCCAAGCTCCTGCTATCTGGGGAATGTCCTTACATTTCAACTGCTAACTCTTACTCTCTCTCCAGACTAGCTTTTTCTCTTGTAACCACCTCTCCTGGACATTTCCTTAGCTATCCAAGACTTTGATTCCACATATGTCTCAATGTGAGTGTTTCTTCCCCTGTGGATCTTTTTTCCAACCTTGTTCTTTGGGTCTCCCAAATGACACCAAAATCCAGCCAGCTGCCCAGGCCAGAACCCCTGGGTTAAACTTGACTTCCTCTTTCCTTTCATCAGTTATATCCAGTTAAGCATTAAGTCCTATGTGCTACCTCCTAAATATCTCTTGATTCTTTTTCCTTTTTTTCCATTTCCATCTTCCTGTCCTGGCCAGAGTTCCAGGTGACTCCTTAGAGGTTACTCTTTGCCTTCATCGTGTCCTTATCTCCACCTTTCTAATCCCCCATGCAGCTACCAGAGTGACTTTCCGAATCCTGTCACCCACCCTGTCCACGCTTCTTCAGTGGTTCCCTATTGCCTTTGGGAATAAAGTTCTTTGTACCTGCACAGCATATGAGGGCCTTCTCTGTGTGGCCCAGGCACCTGTCCAGCCTCCTTGGCTACTCTCTATAGCATTTCATGTGGCAGCGAGTCTGAACTGACAAGTAATCTTCCTGAACATGCTACAGTGTAGTTAGGCTCACTTCTCCCCAGCATCTTCTGTTTCCATAGACTGAAGGGAATTTCCAACTCCCCAGACTGAATGGTATAGAAGAAACACAACTTCTCACAGCCCCTCTCTCAGTTCCCTGTCGGGTCTGGGAGTGGGCTATTTGGTCACTTAGGAGAAGAAACAGAGCAGCCCAGCTGAGCACTTCCCCTTCTTGTCTTACAAAAAGATGCATTTGGGTCTGTGATTGGAGTGGGTTCTGATTTAGGAAGAGGAAGGCCTGCAGTTTTGGATGGGAGGAGTTCAATTTATGAGGGACCCATTAGGAAGTTCACTTTCTCCAGTTCATCTTTATCAGCGATAAAACTTATTCTCTTGTATCTACCTGCCTCCACTGGGAAGGGAAAACAGAGTGTTATTTATTACTCACCCCAAACCCCAAGGCTTGCTCACACCTTTTTGCTTCAGCCTTTACTCCTCCCTCCCTGAAATGTCCTGTCCTTCTCATCTACAAGGCAGATTTCTTTTCTTTCCAGTCTCACTCAGGCTCTGCATCAACTGAGATAGCCACCCCCCCACCCCACAACCCAACCCCACTTTCCCTGTACTTCATTTTGTGTATCCTCCCATTATTCCAAATACCTAATTTTATTGCAATGTCTGCAAGTTTAATGCAGTTTTTGTTTTTGTACCCTTTTAAACATTGTAACCTGTGTACTTAGCTCAAGGGCTAAGTATTTAGCTTGGTATTTTGCTTGGAAAATGTTTGCTTACTAATTCAGTTCAACGAAGTCTATCCATCACACATTATGTTCTCTGCACTGAGGTGAGTAGGCATTGGGAATACAATTGTGAAAAAGATAAGATGGGGACCCCAGGAGCATATAGTCTAGTGTAAAAGACAGATTTGCAATATAAGTTAATGTGGTAAATTCTATACTAAATCTATGAAGGGATGCAGCTCTTGTGTGGTTAAGAGGTATTAGATTTGGAGCTAAGAACTTCATGTTTAAATCCTAGCCCCACAGTCCACTAACCTCCATTTTCATAGCTGTGATGTGGGAACAGTATTACCTATCTCATTGGCTAAGTATAAAATGAGATGATGTATGTAAAATCATCCTGATGGTTCCTGTGCACATAATACATGCCCAGTTAACGTTTGCAGAATTGAAGGCTACCGGACTTGGTGGAGCCTAGAACCTCAAGCCTTGGAAGGTCCCATTTTGGCATGGGACTCAGAGAAATCAGTTGTGACTTGCATTTCTGTGGAGAGGCCTTAGAGATAATCTTCTCTGGGCCTGAACTGGGGGCTGTAACCTCAGGGGTTAACATGAAGCTGCAGGCAAAGCAGCAAGAAAATGATGCTCCTTTCAGAGAATTTCCAAATGAGCCTCCAGTCAGCTGACAGGGAGCAGCAGTAAGAGCTGAGGTAGTGAAGCTCATGAGTCAGGATGAGGCCCAAAGGGCTCCGGTTTGTTCGCAGGAGCCTGAGGCTGCAGGGGGGGAGGGGATGAGACACGGGTTGTTTATGCCCAGGTCTGTTTTATGGGCGCAGCCCTGAATCTGTCTGATCCCTCTTGTCCCTCCCCTCCTTGCAGGGAGGTCCCAAAGCTCATTAGCCACCTCAGCCCAGATTCCTAAAGTGAGTTCCAGCTTGGGTTTAGAGTGGGTATTTTTTGGCTTGGAGCTTTGTTTTAGGCAATGGCAAGTTTAGATGTTAGGTGACCCTAGAGTGAAACTAGTTCTTTTCATTTGTAACCTTGGACAAACTGTTTAGCCACTTCAAGCCTAGTTCCTTATCTGTTCAATGGGCATAATAGTACCCACCTCCTAGGGTTGTTACCAGAATTAAGAAAATGCATGTAAATTACAAAGAGACCTTAGTAGCTGGCATTTATTGTTCATAGTGGCTGTGTGGGAAGCTAAAGAGAAACAACCTGGAGACTCTCACCTTCTGACCTAATCAATCATGGATTCCTCTAGAATTCAGTGCTTCTCAAATTTTAATGTCTATTGAAATCACCCAAGGATTTGATTAAAATGCAGATGCTGTCCAATGGGCCCAGGGTTGGGTAGAGGACTAAGAGTCTGCATTTCTAACAGGTTCCCTGTAGATGCAGATGCTGCTCTTTAGGGCCCACACCTTGAGCAGCAAAGCTGTGAAGGGCTTTCTATCCAGCCCCTCCCCATCTCCTTCAAGGACTGCTGCAATGTTTTTCTGACTGGTCTGGCCGCTTCCAGCCTTACCCAGCTCCACGCATCCCACTCATGGTTGCCAAATGAATTATCCTGAGGTGGAGGAGAAAATTGCTTATGTATAGCCACAAATGAGTGCAGCAGCTGCTGCTTCTGCTGGGTGTGAGGGTATAATTTCTCTCAGGAGTTCATGGCCTTTTAATCTAGCAAAACACTTCAATAGGCTGTTTTGGGTGTGGACGGTGAGTCATCCAGGGCTTGTCTTGAAGGAGACCTTAAATGGTCTGAAGCTTAGCAAGAAAGGTGGCTGTTTTAGTCGTGACTTCTGCATGTGGGGTGATTGCTGCTAGGTTATGTGCTGGGACTCAGTTCATTGTTGAGAAAGGGCTCAAATGAGTGCTAGGGATCCCTGCTGATCATCAGTGAGAAGGGCTTGCTTTGGGGAGGAGGCTGGGACCAAGAGCCCAGAGCTACCTTCACTTACCTGTCCCTGCTCAGCTCCAGTGTTAGAGCGGCCAGGGGGATAGGTTGGTTTAATCCTTTGGCCTTTTAGAAACAGTGGTCACATGAATATTTTAGGTGGATTAAATCCTGGTTTAAAGAGTTTGCAGCCATCTCCATGATGTGTAAGGAGATACTCTGGAGAAAGGAGGAAAATGGGCAGATGGATGTTGGGGATTAGGGTTAATGTCCTAATTGAGTTGCCTCCAGCACTGCTGGGGTATTCCCTTCATCAGGGATGGCTCCTCCATAGTTTTGAGAGCCATAGTTTCAGCAGGCAAGAAGCACTGTGCTAGCTTATAGTTCTAGCATCAAGAAATATAAAATTGAGACTTACAAATTTGCGCTAATCAAAGAAGGAGCTGTGTACTCAGGAGTCCCAAGTTGTAATCACAAATTCAGTAGCCAAAGATTGGAGTGGTTGATCTCTAAGGCTTGATTCTAAGAGTGGATCTGGAAGAGTGTAATTTTCTAGCTAATGAATGAATAAAATGTGGATGGCAATTACTGCACATAAATCACATTTTAGAGGACACTGGGGCCCCTGTGAGGCTTTATCCACTTTTTCTGTCTTGTGTAAGAGATGATTGGCGTGGACCTGGCTGGTCTGTAAACTAAACACAGATGTGTGCTTGCAGCTGTAGCTGCACTTGGGTTGTTGGGAGGAAATTGTATATTATGCATTGTGGGGATCCAGGGCTCAGGATTTCCCTCCATATTGACAGCAGGTCACTGTACTTAGCAGCCTAAATGACCAGGACAGACATTAGGGTCATCAGACCCCCTGAGAGGGGAAAGAATGTACAAATGATATCATAAACAAGGCATTGAAACTCCCCTCCCTTGATCACTGTTGATAACAAACCTTCAAATCCGTGTTAGGAGACCCTGCTGAAACTCTGTTCTTACACTCTTGTCCTAAACCCTTATAAGTCCTTGCACTCCCCATCCTCTTTGTGGGGTGCTAACATTCATTTTCCATGGCTGGTTGCCACCGTGGAAGATCTACTGGCCGTAAATCTTAAAAAACTCATTTCTTATGCCATGCCAGGCCTATTCTCTGGTTTTAGGACTAAGCTGGATTGTAACATGCATTAACGATTAAAGTATAGGAAGCAGATTATCCATCAGTGGTAGCTGTGATTCTACTCTGATCATTTAGACATAAGGGAAATGCTTTAAAACATTTGAATATCTTGAGTTGATCTATAACGAATACTTTACAAGTATCGTGGCTCCATGGGATTAAAAAACAGTCACTTTTATAGTCTTTCATTTATTTATTAGCTTACTTTCAGAAAGTAATGAAGGTAACTTATAATTAAAAGCACATAAATAATAAACCAGGCAGTTTAAATATAAGTCAAAAAGAGACCAGAAACCATAGAGAGGAAGTAGAGAGGAAATTCTGCTCAGAACCTAAGGTACTAGGCATTAAATGTAGTTCTGATTCTCTCTTGACTTGCTTTTTCCAGCTTCCTATATTTGTGATTCTGATGAAGTTGCATTTTCCATGGCTTCCTGCAAAGAAGTTATGTAATTTTCCCCAGGAATTCAAAACTTGAGTCTGGACTAGCATTCACCAGCTAGAGACCACAGATAGAGCTCTCCAGGCCCTGTCTTCTCAGGTCCTGTGATCCCCCTGCTCTCTTGCCCTCACCTCACCCAGGGAAGGTTGTTGCCCAATCCCCAGGTTCCAAGAAACCCTCTATCTCTGGCCTCAGCTTGGGTGGTGGGCATGCAGTGGGTGTAGTGAGGCTGACCAAGAGGCCAGATGCTGTGCAGCAACAGGCCCTGAGAAACAAGCCCCACTTCCCTTGGCCAACCTTCTTCCACCCACTCTGCTAAGGGGAGGACAGGTATACCTGGTGTATTAGAGCCCACTTCTGCTCCAAACCCCTTCAGTTCCCCGGGTGGGGCCTTCCTTAGTCATTGTGGCATGAATGGTGAGCAGCACCAGGAGGCTTGGAGGTGAAGGGCCAGCCTAGCAGGGAGAAGACAAGGGTGAGGAGAGATGTGAGAAGGCTGGAGACTGGGCAGGGCCTGAAGGCCGTGTTAAGAATGTGGGACTCCTGCCTTGAGCATTTTAAACATGTTAGGGAAATGGTCAGATTTGCTTCTCATATTCAGGCAGCACTGGGTCTCCAGCTACAGTGCCAGTGGCAGAAGGCCTGAACGCAGTTAGGAATCCATTATGTTTGGAACTTAGCAGTGTACAAGGCTTGGGCTAAAGATGGCTAGTCCATCTTATGGACTTCTTTCTGAAACATCTGGGCTGCCCAGCACTCCAGCTTTATCTCTGTCACTGTCCCCCCTCTTGGTTGCTCCCCACAATGGCTTTCTGAGCTCCAGTCTATACTGTAGCTCTGAAGTGCCTTGAAGGGCTGTATTCTTTCCTGCCTCGGGGTCTTCCATGACTGTCCCCTCTCCCTGGAATATAAACCCACCTTCTCATGGCCAATGCCTGCTCCTTTCTTAAGGAAGACTTCCCAGTCACTTCACCCTGGGTCAGGTTTCCTGTAGCACTTGACAATTCCTCTTCTGAAACATTTACCTCACTTGTAATTAGGTGGGTAGTGTGGACATTCCTATTTTTGTGGCCCAGCAGCCTTTCCATTTGTGTATGTGTGGCTGCAGTGCCCTGATTTTATTTGGGGTACCACCCCTCCTCCACTCCCAACCAAGATGCTCTAGGTTGGCCCTACCAGGTGCCAAAGGCGGAACATGTGACCTGGGCTAGGTCAATCAGTATAATCCATCTCCCTTGGCTTTGATGATTGGTTCAGGAATGGGCACATGATGCAAATAACCCAATCAGGGCCAAGGGCACTGGATCCTCACATTTTTTCTTGAGTTTTTGGGATATTTTGACTCATTCTTTTCCACTGATTCAAGCTGGTAAGGATGTGAGCCTGAAGCTGCCTGGGCCACGGTGAGTTGCCTGAGAATTGAACCAACCCCGAGGGAGCAGAGCCAAGACCTGGCTCCTGGTGATCCTGTTTAAACTGAATCAAGCTGTGCCTAAAGCCAAATCCATCTCTGCACATTTTAATTATAGGAGACAATTGATTCCCTTTTTAAGCTTAGGCCTGTTTGGGTTGGATTTGCTGTCACTTGAAATTGAAAGAATTTAAATGAGGGCAGAGACTATCGCTGTGTCTCCAGGGCCTGGCTTGGTACCTGATATGCAAGAATGTGTAACAAATGAATCAAGGAATGAAGAGAGGGATCGCAGAAGCAGAGCTTCTTCAACCTACTCTTTCTCTCTTTCAGACCTGAAAAATGAGGGAGCAGGTTGTGGTTCTTTATGGAATATGATCTTGTTACAGAATTCTTTAGGAACCAGTTTATTTATAACAAGGAACTTCAACTATAAGAAGCCCTCCTCTTGTGAGGAGTGACAAAAGGGACCATGGAAAGACCTGTTGCTCAGTGAGATTTGCAGAATGCCTGAAGTTCTACCGTTCCTTTGGTTCATGGTTTTGTGAACTCTTAAGAATTCTATGTAAATACGTTTCTGTATTTGCTTATATGCGGGTCAAGGAACATGAAAAGGGAAAAAAGAAACATAGAAATGTTTACCTGAAGAGAACTGGGTTGGGAACTGGTCCAACGGAAGGCAGATAAAGGAATGAACATAATTTTTACACTGTTTGAATTTTGAGCCATATGAATGTATTGCCTTTCCAAAAATTAAATTAAAAAAGAATATCTGTGAGAGTGCAGAATCACTAAGAGCATTTTCAGCTCTTAACAGCTGGGGGAGAGGACATTTGTGTACCAGTCTTTTTTCAACTGGGGAGCTGATTTCAGCAGGGTTTGTCTCTGTTGGGGGGGAGGTCATAGAGGGTTTCAAGAATCGGGGGCCACCACACTTGAAAAAGCCACCATACTTGACAAGGTAATAGGGAGGGGAATTAGGCAGGCCAAAGGAAAATGATAGGGCATCAAAGATACTCTTTCCTAGGGATCCGCCTGCCCCTGGAAGGACTTGATAATTTCCAAGTCATATCTTAAAAGAGTTCCTTACACCAGCTGTCTGTGTGTCTGTCCTTTCAATGTGCCAAGCCTGGTGACTCACCTATAAGACCAAGGGCCAGGACTGATTATCTCCAATGTTCCTTCCAGTTTTGATGCTCTGATTCTGATGCTATCTTCTCTCCCACTACACCCTTTGTCTGTCCTAAAGACCCACCTCTGTTCAAAAGATATACAAGTTATATCTGGGGAAAACAAAAAGTATCCTCATGACACTCAAAATATTTAAGGAGAGCTTTAGAATCCAAGCATCTGTTGAGGACATTAACAGTTCATTCCTTTATTTAAATATTGCTCATCGAGATTAAATGGAAGCGAAGGTGATGGATTAGTTAAGTGTGCAGCTGACTTACTTTCAGCCCCACTCACCCGGTACCCTCTGGGGCTCCTTCCGGTCCTCTGATTCCTCTGGAAGGATGCGGTATGCTCGCTCACTGGCCAATGGACTTCTGCAGAGTTGAAAACCTGTGCCATGTCTCTAGAAAGGCTGCTACCTTGGTCAATTTTTTTTTTCTAACACCAAATATCATTTTATTTTTTATTTATTTTTGTTTATTTTTTTATTAATAAAATTAACAAAACATTTAGAAATCATTCCATTCTACATATATAATCAGTAATTAATATCATCACATAGTTGCATATTCATTTCTTAGTACATTTGCATCGATATAGAAAAAGAAAAAGACAACAGAAAAAGAAATAAAATGATAATAGAGAAAAAAAAGCTATACGTACCATACCCCTTACCCCTCGCTTTCATTTACCACTATTTCAAACTGAATTTATTTTAACATTTGTTCCCCCTATTATTTATTTATTTTTATTCCATATGTTCTACTCTTCTGTTGATAAAGTAGCTAAAAGGAGCATCAGACATAAGGTTTTCACATTCACAGAGTCTCATTGTGAAAGCTATATCATTGTTCAATCATCACCAAGAAACATGGTTACTGGAACACAGCACTACATTTTCAGGCAATTCCCTCCAGCCTCTCCACTACATCTTGAACAACAAGGTGATATCTACTTAATGCGTAAGAATAACCTCTCCACTCTGTTTGGAATCTCTCAGCCATTGACACTTTGCCTCATTTTACTCTTCCCCCTTTTGGTCGAGAAGGTTCTCTCAGTCTCTTGATGTTAATTCTCAGCTCATTCTAGGGTTTTTCTCAGTCCTTTGATGCTGAGTCTCAGCTCATTCCAGGATCTTTGTCCCATGTTGCCAGGAAGGTCTACACCCCTGGGAGTCATGTCCCACGCAGAGAGGGGAAGGGTGGTGAAACTGCTCATCATATTGGCTGGAGAGAGAGGTCACATCTGAGCAACAAAAGAGGCTCTCTTGGGGGTGACTCTTAGGCCTAAATTTTAAGTAGACTTGACCTATCTTTTGTGGGGTTAAGTTTCATGTGAACAAAACCCAAGACTGGGGGCCTATAGCTTTGGTTGTTCACACTGCTTGTGAGAATATCAAGAATTCACTTGGGGAAGCTGAATTTCTCCCCACTCTCACCATTCCCTGAAGGGGGCTTGCAAATACTTTTCTAGTCACTGATCAAATCATTCTGGGATTCATCAGGGTATCACTCTGGACAAACCAACAAAATCTCATGTGCTACCTGAGATTCCAAGTACTTATGACATTCAATCAAACTATCTACATGAGTTATATTAGGAAATGCTCTAGTCAAAATCTAAATTTTGTAACAAACATTTTTTGCTTTAGTCTCACATATAATGTGACATTTTAAAGTATTAGTTATCTATTTTCAGCACCCTGCAATAATGACAATCCTTTGTTCTTCCTCATGCAAAAACATTTTTAAAATTTGTACATTGTACGTGTCACTATTATTATACACTCTAGGCATTCCTAGATTTTACCATCTCGATCTTTAACATCTATCTTTCTTTCTGATTTCGTTTATGTCCCTAGCCCTCCTCCCTCTATCATTCTCACATGCAGCTTCATTCAGTATTTTAACATAATTATATTACAGTTAGGTAGTATTGTGCTGTACATTTCTGAGTTTTTGTATCCAGTCCTGTTGCACAGTCCGTATCCCTTCAGCTCTGATTACCCACTATCTTACCCTATTTCTATCTCCTGATGGTCTCTGTTACCAATGACATATTCCAAGTTTATTCACTAATGTCGGTTCATATCAGTGAGACCATATAGTATTTGTCCTTTAGTTTTTGGCTAGTCTCACTCAGCATAATGTTCTCTAGGTCCATCCATGTTGTTACATACTTCATAAGTTTATTCTGTCTTAGAGCTGCATAATATTCCATTGTATGTATATACCACAGTTTGTTTAGCCACTCATCTGTTGATGGACATTTTGGCTGTTTCCATCTCCTTGCAATTGTAAATAATGCTGCTATAAACATTGGTGTGCAAATGTCCGTTTGTGTCTTTGCCCTTATGTCCTCTGAGTAGATACCTAGCAATGGTATTGCTGGGTCATATGGCAATTCTATATTCAGCTTTTTGAGGGACCGCCTTGGTCAATTTTTGCCTTTTCAACATAGAAATTCTCATAGGGAAGACACTCACCTCAGAAATGCAGCAGTGGTAGTTGCTGAGGTAGTCAGACGTTGGGGGCAGAAAGGGATTGGGCAACACTTGGGGATAACTAGAAGAACATAGACCTGGGTGCAGGGTGATAGGGGAGCATTGGCTGGTCCTGCACAGGGTAGTCTGTGGGGTTGGAGGATAGGCATGAACCCATGAGCACAGGGTCTGTTAAGGGGAGGGAACATGGGAGTCCCAGTTGGAACATTCACCAAGGGTGTCAGGTTTAGAGTTTCATATGAAAGCAACTGAGATAATGAATGCACAGAGAAACACTTAAGACTGGAAAATGTTCGTGATATTTCTTAGAAGTGTTAGCTCCTGGCCCTTAGGGTAGGGAGAACAGGCTGTGGGTAAAGATATCTCCAAGTCTGTGGCACAGAACCATAGAACCCACTGTCTATTACATACTGTAAAAATATAGTTTATATGGTATATGTAATGTATATACAGGATATATGTAATGCATTTTGTAATTATTTGGTCTGTATTAAAATGTTAATTTGCCTAATAAAATAATTTAAACATAGAATTTTTGTAATCTTGTTTTGAAGTTTTTTTTAACTTACTGGGAGCTACAGTAAATGGTTCTCTTGATTGGGCAACTCTTTCGGGAGATGGCTGGCCCTAGAGAACTCTCCTCTGAGCATGCCAGTCTTGTGGTTGCCCAGGCAGCCATGGGGGAATTGGACTACCAGCTTGGCCATTTTCTGATGTCTTGAGTACAGAGCTGGGGCATAAATCTCTTGAGTCAACCCACCCTTGCCCTTCAGCTGCCCAACAAGGAAAGTATCAGTGGATATCAAGTACCTTCCTATGCCTGGTACTTCTCACTTCTCACTGAAGTCGCCTCATCCCTACCACCAGGTGACTGGAATTGATGGCCTAGACTCTCTTTGCCCAGAGGGTCATTTTACACACATATTTCTTTTTGGAATATGACTTTGATTGGATTTAAGACCAAGAAATGCTATGTATTTCTCAAATATTTTTTTCTCTATTTCTCCTTAACATCACTCCTGTTCTCAATCCTGGCCCAAGTGGGATCTTGTAACAAACTTGTGTTCTCACTCCCTCCCCTTCCTGAGTCCCTCTTCTTCCATGGAGCTCTTGGCAGAAGTCTTTGCCAAGACTTTGCAAGTTTCTGGCTTACAAGCTTGTCTGCAGTCTCTAGTGGTGCCAGAGCAAAGAGGGTGAGGCCGAAACACACAGTGTGGGAGGGAGAGATGACAGAGCCAGAGGGCCGGCTGGGTGCTTGCTTTTTCTTTTCTTTTCCTTTTTAGTTCTGTGATCTTCAGAAACTACCAGGCAACATGACCAAAATCTTGGATTTCCACTAAATAATATGTATCTCTCTCTCTCTCTCTCTATATATATATATATATTTTTTTTTTTTTTACATGAGCAGGCACCAGGAAACGAACCCGGGTCCTCGGGCATCACAGGCAAGCATTCCTGCCTGCTGAGCCACCGTGGCCCACCCTGTATCTATGATTTGACTGATACTATATGGGAAGGGAAGTTGGTAAGAGAAATAAGTTTGGGCTTAGAAATCAAATAAATTTAGGTTGAAATCTCAGTTTAACAAATTAAATGAAATGGACAATCTTAAAAATAATTTTCAAATTTGACTCAAAAACCACAAAAATATGGATGAACCTTAATTTTATTCTATTGTCTGTGCTTTCCTGTATGTTTGAAATATGTCATAATAAAATATATCTTAAAAAGGCTAATAATGCTCACCAAATATAGACTCTTCTTTCCATTTCTCTAGGGGAAAAATTTAGTCACTCTAAATAGTTGGTCTTAATATAAATTATTGGAATCTTATGAAAAGATAATGTGGTCCTGGACCATGCACCCCCCAAAAATAAAATAAAATTATCATATAAATTAAAGATATGCATATTTTATGGCCAAGCAATCCCACTTTAATAGTCTGTTTCTAGGAAACACTTGCAGGTATAGGTACAGATATACATACAAAGGTATAGGTACAGATATACATCTCATACACTGTTTTACAGCAGAAAAATATTGGAACAAATCTCCAAAAAAAAAAAAGATTAAATAAATCATGGAACACCCATACCACAGAATAACACAGAACCATTACAAATAATGAGATAAATCTCTATATATTGACCAGAAAGATGTCCATCATATGTTGTTCAGTAAAAAGAGCAAATGGCAGAGTGATACATAGGAGGACCCTGTTTTTGTTAAGAAAAACACATTTCAGTGTATATCCCCATCATCCACCCACCATCCATCTTTCCATCCACCCAAAAGTGCAGAAGCGTGAGCACAACATCAACAGGATTTACTTCTTGGGGTAGTGGAGAGACTTCTGCTGTTCTTGAATCTTGTATTTCAATGCACACAAAAAGCAAGAGTATGAAATAATTATTTTCTTTTTCTGTAAATTAAACAACGACTAAAAACCTAGAAACAAAATCAAACTACTGTGCTCTGGGAAGATTTTTGCTGAACAACTGTGTTCAGAGATCATGAAGATATGGTTTCCTGGCTTCAGAAAGCCTGTCAGCAGAACCCCCCCTAGTAATTTCCTCATTTGGCTCTGTTAAGCCTGCCACCTTGATTTCCAATCTTCTTCTTCTTTTTTTTTTTTTTTTTGTAGTGGAGGAATCATTTCATTTCTCTCCTTTAACTTTAGAGCCACATAGATTCCTTGAAGTACTTAGGAGTCAATCTTTTGAGTGAAGCAGTTAAGAATGTTCCAATTTTCTTCCTAAGACAGGACCATAAGCACAAGATGACAAATGCTTCTGTATAGAAAGGGCCATTTTACTTCTCCAGTAAGACGATCAAATACTTGGTACCTATCCTTTTATCCTACAAAGACAGGTGGTTTAGACTAGGGAGGATTTCTATTTTCAGCCAGAGAAAAACATTTATCTCCACCGCTAACAGGGTAGTGTTAACAGTACCAGACTAGTTTTGATGAAAAACAGAATGGATTACTTTTTAGAAAAGTATTCAGCCCCCCACCCCCACCCCCAACCAAAGCCAGACAAAGAAGGAGATCTAGTATTTAGTGCAGGTCTGCCCCCTATGGGCTAGATTCTCAATTTATTAAGTTTCACTAAGTCTGTAGGGCTCAGAATGACAGGTCTTTTTAAACCCCTGAGTCGCTGGAGAAAAATTTGTACCTTTCTTCTCCACTGTAATTAGCTGTATCCCTGGAAAGTCTTCTTCAAGACTTCCCTCCTTGCTGGGTTTCCTCAGGTCTCAGAATGTGATTTGATGACCTGAAATCACACCAAGAATTTTGGACCAAAAAAGGGGAAATTTAGTGAAGTGCTTCCCTTTATGCAATGTGTCTGGAAGCAGTTTATATTTCTAGCACGAGTCTTGACACATAGGTTAGCAGCTTCCAGTTTGGTCATCTTGTAGTCAATGATGAGCAGACTGGGGATGTCCAGTGTTGAATTTTACTAGTTGTGAAAGAGTCTAAATGCACCAACTCTGTCTGCACATGTCTGTATTCTGATGTTTGGTATTGACCAGGGTCAAAGACATTTGACACCAAAGACAAATTATTAGAATTCCTCAGGAAGGATCCATGTTTTACCAACACCTCCTACCCTATCTAATGATTAGAACACCTACCCTATCTAATGATTAGAGCCTCTGGGCCCTGTTGCCACAAACACATGGCATAGTGCAGGCAGGAACTTTCAAGTGAAATGTGCCTGAGCAGTTTCATTTAAATTGCTGAGATCTGAGGCCTGGGCATGACAATTTTTAAAGCTCTCCTGGTGACTCTTATGCAGAGCCAGGGTTGAGAAGCACTGAGCTGGACATGAACACAGGGCCTCCCTCTATCCCAGGGTTATGAGACTCTTTCCAGTTGCACCTGACCTGGTTTCTTTCTCATACTGCCCCTGGAAACTACCACTTATACATCAGCTTTGGGAGACAACCTGAACCTTGCTATACCCAGACACTGTATCTTACTTCCTCTAAATAAAAACACATGAAATATCTGCAATTATTATTCCAGGAAAACTGAGATTGCATATTCCCACAATCTAGTGTATATCTGTATTAGTTCTTCAGTGCCCTAATGGGGAATACCAGGGTGAAAGTCCTTTGTTACTCAACTGAGTTTCTGCTCTAGCTTATGTGGCAAAAAAAAAAAAAAGCAACTTCTCCTTTCCCTTTACACACAGATGCAGATGGGCAGATCTAGGGTTGAAGTCTACTTTGCTACTTATAGCCTATGTGACTTTGGCCAAGTTCTTTGTGCCTCAGCTTCCTCACCTGTAAAGTAACAATGATGATGAAACTATGAAACTATCTCATGGTTCTTTCTTTTTTGCCTCTCTTCCCATGTTGATCCACAGTAAAATTGAAGCAGCTAAGGCCCTTGGCCTTTTCCAGACTTATCTGTCTGAATCCCAGTTCCCTCAGGTCCCTGATTAACTTGTGATGAATAAATCCTTGATGAGAGTTAGCCCTTAGGTCTTACTTATACTTAAAGTGCCTGTAAATGATCTTCTGAAGACAGTGACTAAAATTTCAAGGTATTTTTTGCGTTTGGTACTTTGTACTCCTTTAGCCAGTGATGAGCTTAGCTTATAATTTTGATCTATTTGCATCAATTCTCTTCAAAACTGAGAGCAAAGAATATAGACTACTGACTTGAATGCAAAAAACATTCAGCCAGCCCAGGTCACCACCCAGGGTCGAATCTGAGCCTCCTCTCTTCCCCCCACAGCTCTGCCCTCTGTCTACACCCCCCCCTTCTCTGATCCTTATAATTTCTGGTTGAAAGGCACGTGCTGCTTTGCTTTTCTTCCCTGTCTCTTGCCATCCCCTGCCTCCTTCCAGTCCCCACACTGCTGCCTCCTAGCCAACTCCGTTCACTATGCTTTCTGAAATTCCCATTTCATGGTATGCAAACTCTTCATACCCTCACCCTGCCTTAACCAAATCATGGCTTTCCTGGTAGCGCCTCTCCAGAAGGCCTTTTATTTTCAAAGTTTTGAAAATCATTATTCTTCCGAGTTACGAGTGTACAAACCTCCTGGAGGAAGAGGAAAGAATAATTGTGAATAACGTTTTCATGCACACAGCATTTGGCACTTTGAAAAAGTTTTTATGTTTAACAGTCGTCTTTTCCACTCAACTGTTTTTTCTAATTGGTTCAATTTCTATTCCACAGGGCAAGCAGTATGGGACAGGTTTAAGTCTTCATTCCATCCTACCTACTTCTCTAGTTGTGGAGAGCCGCCTCCCAGGTCAGGCCTAGTGGTCGCGCTGCAGCCTGCTCTAGAGTTCCCCCCGCCCATCGAGTGAGCCAGGATGGCGCCCGCATCCTGTTTCCGCGTATGACGTACGCGCCCACCAACCCTATCTTCCAATCACCTCTGTATACGTGGCACTAACCTATTGGGTTTGGGCACAGTATATAAGAGGTTACCCGGACAGGGTGGGTGGAGACGACCCGCAGGGAGCCGTGCCTGACGGCCGCATAGAGGTTGTTCCCCCGCGGGGTATCTTGTCCCGCGTGGAACCTGTAACAGAGAATGCAAGCTTAACTCCAGTAAAGGTCTGTGCTTACAACTGCTACGTGTCTTGGATCTGTGTTTCTCACCAGCGCGGATTTGTCTGCGTCTCTCTGTCTCTCCTCATTGTCTCACCCGCCGGCCGGGGGCTTGACGCTGAGCAAGAAGTCGCGGACAAGTGGTGGCCCGTACGGGGACCCTTCTGCTGCCTTTCCCCGAGCTGGTGAGGACGTGCTTCTTGAGTTCGCAGCGGACTTCTCGCGCCTGATCACCGCGAGGAGGTAAGTGCTTCCTATTACGTGAGAGTTAAGGGCTGTGGGCGTTCAGGTAGCCCCAGTGACTCGGGAGAGCTCCCCGAGTGGTTAAGGTACAGTGCCGACTGCAAGCATGGGGCAGTCAGGAAGTTCACCTTTATTACCCCCTTTAAAAACCCTTTTGAAGCAGCGGGGCATCTCAGTTAAGAAGAGTTCCCTCCTGCGGTTCCTTGACGATGTTGTTACCTTTGCCCTTTGGTTCGCCCATTCCGGTAGCCTCAGCCTGCCTTCTTGGCTGAAACTTGGTAATGACATAGAACGGGCGCGCCGGACGGGCCTTTGTATGGACCCGATCCTGGTCCCTATCTGGGAAACCGTCCGTGCTTGCCCTGAGGCAGAGTCTACTTCAGGCCTCAGTCCGTCTTCCGCCCTGCTGCAGGCACGGCACGCGCTCCAAGAAACTCAGTCAGTTTCGTCTGCGGACGGCTCCCGTAAAGGCAAGCCGCCAGAGTCAAGCGATAGTTCAGATAACTCTGATTCAGAGTCAGATGGTGATGAGACCGAGGGTGCAGACGCGCCTCCGCTGATCGATTGGGGGAGGCCCCCTGTCTCACCCACACAGCCTTCCGCCCCGCCAGCGCCTGCTGCAGGGACGCGGCGGCTTCCGGTGAATGGTTTTGGTGATCTCGCCAAAAACCCTCACCACGGGCTCCCTCTGGTGGCCGAATTAGGTAATTACAGTGGCTGTTCTCCAACTTCTAAGCGCTTGTTAAAAAGAATGGGATATGTCCCCGGCAAAGGCTTAGGAGCCTCATTGCACGGGCGCGCAAGGCCTATACAAGCTGTCTCCAATTCTGACAGACGAGGCCTGGGTTTTTCCTAGGGGCCACTGAGGGGAGATTCCCACCCACACCTATAAAACTAAAATGGAAGACCAGTACCCCGGTGTGGGTGCCTCAGTGGCCATTATCACAGGAGAAACTCTCAGCATTGCATACTCTAGTGTCTATACAGCTAAAAGAGAGCCATATCATTCCCTCCACATCGCCTTGGAACACACCCGTATTTGTCATAAAGAAAAAATCAGGCAGATGGAGATTGTTACATGATTTAAGAGCCGTTAATAATTGCATGGAGTCCTTAGGACCTGTTCAGATGGGGTTGCCCCTTCTTTCAGCTCTGCCAGAGCATTGGCCTATTTTCATCTTAGACATCAAAGACTTACTAAAGAAACAGAAAGGGGGAATAGGTCACGGCCTGTCCCCGAAGGCTCAACTGTCTGTAGCCTTATTTACATATAATTTTTTAAATGAAAATTCACTAGGAATGACACCTGCTCTTCAGCACACTACTCCGAGTCCTCCACATAGAGGTCTAGTCCGTTGGAAGGATGTCCTGTCAGGACAATGGCAAGGCCCTGACCCAGTGCTCAGCTGGGCCAGAGGCTCTGTTTGTGTTTTTCCCCAGGAGCCAGGACGTCAACCAGTGTGGGTTCCGGAAAGACTGGTGAGAACCGTGACATCGCCCGAGGAGGCCACGGAGCTGTTGCCTAAAAAACCAACAAGCCTTCAACCTGAACCATCAGATCAGGCCTCCAACTCTGCTGATGACGGCGGCGACTGACGAGATAGCAACGAAAGCGCCGGTCACCCTTCGATTGTTTAGAAGGGGGACCAGTTTTAATAACCCCCGTTGCCTTCGACCTTTCCAAACTGGGCGAGACTGTACAAAGTCTGTGGAACCGAGTCACCTCATGGTTCTCTTGGCCCAATTTGATTCTCGTAGCGGTGGGACTATTAGTGGGTTTAGTCACTGTTAAATGTTTGTTAGAACGCTTGTTCCAGACACAGCAGCAATTACGTGTCACTACCATGTTGGCTATGTCACTCGCCCCTGATGCTCCTGGCAACGACCGTCCCGCTGCCCGGTCCTCCCCCTCACCGGACGGTCCATCCCGGCCACTCAGGGCGGGGCGCTCGAAAACAGGATCTGCTGCAAAGCCCATGGCCGTGTCCCGGGTGTAAAAGGCGGCACCAGAAGTCATAATTTTTGTCTAAAGGATGATCTCTAAGGCAGAGTCACGGTCCTGGCCAGACTAGACTCCGGCCATTGCACAGAGACATCTAGTGACACTCTCGACTCTGGTTGCCGCTCTCCTGAGCCCCGCTTAGCCCAGTTGCGAGGCGAAGCACTGCAGGGAGAGTCACGTGGTTTCCAGTTCACGGGCTCTCCGGTCCCTATATGAGGAGGCATTCTGGTCGGTGCCAGAGGTTCAGCCGCAAGATGGCTGGAGCCTAGTCCAGACTCCCCAAAGCACCAAAACAAGTAGTGGGCTAATCAAGCTCACGGGAGCTCACTCATCAATGGAGACACTGGGTCTAAGAAAGGGTCTACGGACCAAAAATAATAAAAAAGGGGGAGATGTGGAGAGCCGCCTCCCAGGTCAGGCCTAGTGGTCGCGCTGCAGCCTGCTCTAGAGTTCCCCCCGCCCATCGAGTGAGCCAGGATGGCGCCCGCATCCTGTTTCCGCGTATGACGTACGCGCCCACCAACCCTATCTTCCAATCACCTCTGTATACGTGGCACTAACCTATTGGGTTTGGGCACAGTATATAAGAGGTTACCCGGACAGGGTGGGTGGAGACGACCCGCAGGGAGCCGTGCCTGACGGCCGCATAGAGGTTGTTCCCCCGCGGGGTATCTTGTCCCGCGTGGAACCTGTAACAGAGAATGCAAGCTTAACTCCAGTAAAGGTCTGTGCTTACAACTGCTACGTGTCTTGGATCTGTGTTTCTCACCAGCGCGGATTTGTCTGCGTCTCTCTGTCTCTCCTCATTGTCTCACCCGCCGGCCGGGGGCTTGACGCTGAGCGAGAAGTCGCGGACATCTAGTGTGGTCTCAGATCTTTCTATTCCATTCCATTTCCCTACATGCACTATAAAAATCAAGCCAAATCAACTTACATGTGGTTCTTCAAACATGTTAAGTCATCCACTGCTTCAGCACATTCTGTTTTCTTACTAATTCCTCCATCCTTCTTTAAGACAGTTTAAGAATCATCTCCTATGAGAAAGAACCTCCTTCCCTCTTCTTGATGTAAATGCCCCATTCTCTATGCTCCCAAAGGATCCTGTTTATTTCACTCTGAGAGTACTCATCTCCTATCTCCAAAGTAAGTGGTTCATTTCTTTTCCTCCACTGTCTGAAAGCTCCAAGAGGGTGCAGATGGTGTGTTTTTTATTAATTTAATTTCTTAAATTAGAGAAATTGTAGGTTTTTTAAAAAATCATGTAAAAAAATATAGCCTTTCCACTTACTCCCCTTTCCCACTGTTGACACTTTGCATTAATGTGGTACCTTTGTTGCAAGTAAGGAAAGGATATTAATATAGTACTATTAACTACGGGTCCATAGTGTACATTAGGTGTAGTTTTCCCTATATACCACCTGCTTTAGTTTGAAAGCTGCTGGAATGTGATATACTGGAACCAGAATGGCTTTTTATTAAGTTGCAAGTTTACAGTTCTAAGGCCATGAAAATGTCCAAATTAAGGCATCGAGGGAAAGATATTGTAACTCCAAAGAAAGGGTGATGAAGTTCCGGGTTTCTCAGCTGGGAGGACATATGGCGATGTCTGCTAGCTTTCTTTCCTCATTTCATAACGCTTCCCCAGGGCGTTTTCCTTCTGCTCCAAAGGTCTCTGGCTGTGTGGGGGTTCTGGTGGCTCTGTAGCTTTTTCCAAAATGGTTCCCTCTTCAAGGACTCCAGTAAGCAACCCATGTGGGTCACATCTCCATGGAAACAATCAGAAAGGTCCCGCCCAGCAATAGGATTGAGGAATGAGGATTAAAGGACATGGCTTTTCTGGGGTACATATAGCTTCAAACCAGCACACTACCCTATTTTAACACCTTATATTAGTGTGGTACATTTGTTATAATTCATGAAAGAACATTTTTATACTTGTACTAGTAACTATAGTTCATTGTTTACAGAAGGGTTCACTGTATTATAAAGTCCTGCTTTATGTTTTAATTTTTATTCTAGTAACTCATATGACCATTAGTTTCCTCTTTTAACCACATTCACATATATAATTCAGTGCTGTTAATTACACTCACAATAATGTTCTACCATGACCACCATCCAATTCCAGAACTTTATAGTTAAGCTAAATAGAAATTCTGTCCAAATTAGGCATCAACTCCCCATTCTCTACTCTCACCCCAGCCTCTGGTAACCTAGCTTCATCCTCTGAGGTCATATGATATTTGTCCTTTTGTGTCTGGCTTACTTTACTCAGCATAATGTCTTCAAGGTTTATTCATGTTGTTGCATATATCAGGACTTCACTCCTTTTAATGGCTGAATAATATTCTGTTGTATGTATACACTATATTTCGTTTATCCATTCATTGATTGATGGGCACTTGGGTTTCTTCCATCTTTCGGCAATTATGAATAAGGCTGCTATGAACATTGGTGTCCAAATATCTGTTTGAGCCTCACCTTTCAATTCTTTTGTGTATATACCTAGTAGAAAAATTGCTGGATCATATGGTAATTCCATGCTTAGCTTTCTGAAGACATGCCAAACTGTTTTCCACAGTGGCAGCACCATTTTACATTCACACTAGCAATGCATGATTCTTCCTATTTTTACACATCCTCTCCAACACTAGTAATTTTCTGTTTTTATTTTTAATAGTAACCATTCTAGTGGGGTGTAAAATGATATCTCACTTTGGTTTTGGTTTGCATTAGCTAGTGATTTTGAACATATTTTCATGTGTTTTTTTGTTTTGTTTTTAGCCATTTGTATATTCTCTTTGAAGAAATGTCTAGTCAAGTCCTTTGGCCATTTTTTAATTGGGTTGTCTTTTCTTTATTTATTTTTTTGCTAGTATGGTGGAGGTCACATTTCATTCTTTTTCCATGTGAGTATCCCATTATTGAAGCATCATTTGTTGAAAAAAATTTTTTTGGAGGGGGGAAGTATATGAATGGGAATTGAACCTGGGTCTCCTGCATGGCAGGCAAGAATTCTACCACTGATCTACCCTTGCACATCCTGTCTTTTTATTCTTGAGTTCTAGGATTTCTTTATATATTCTGAATATTAAACCCTTACCAGATATGTGTTTTCCAAATATTTTCTCCCATTGAGTAGGTTGCTGTGCTGGTTTGAATCTGTGGTAGACCCCCCAAAAGCCATCTCCTTTAATCTTCATTCAATATTGCTGGGTGGGAGCATTTGAATTGTTTCCATGGAGGTGCGTCTCCATCCATTGAAGGTGGAGTTGCTTACTGGAATCCTTTAAAAGAGGAAACATTTTGGAGAGAGTCCCTTTTGGTAGAGCCATGAGAAAGCCAGCATACGCCGCCATGTTCGCCATGTGCCTTTCCAGCTGAGAGAGAAACGTTGAACGTCATCGGCCTTCTTGAATCAAGGTATCTTTCCCCGGATGCCTTAAATTGGACACTTCTATAGACTTGTTTTAATTGGGACATTTTCTCAGCCCTTGTAACTGTAAACTAGCAACTTACTAAATTCCCGTTTTTAAAAGCCATTTTGTTTTTGGTATATTGCATTCTAGCAGGCAGCAAACTAGAACAGTTGTCTTTTCACTTGTGTGATAAAGTGCTTTGAAGCACGAAAGCTTTCAGTTTTAAGGAGGTCCATTTATCTATTTTTTCATTCATTGCTTGTGCTTTGGGTATAAAGTCTAAGAAACCATTGTGTACCACAAAATTTTCTTTTTTTAAAAAATTTTTTATTGAGAAAAATCTTCACACACACACACTTTTTTTTTGTTTTTTGCATGGGCAGGCACTGGGACTCGAACTCGGGTCTCTGGCATGGCAGACAGGAACTCTGCCTGCTGAGCCATCATGGCCCTCCCCACACACATAATTTTATACATGGTACACAATCAACAGCTCACAATATCATCACATAGTTGTATTCATCACCATGATCATTTTTTTGAACATCTGCATCACTCCAGAAAAAGAAATAAAGAGAAAAAATGAAAAACTCATACATACAGTACACCTTACATCTCCCTCTCATTGATCACTAGTGTTTCCATTTACCCAATTTATTTTGCCCTTTCCCCCTTATTATTTATTTATTTATTTTTAATCCCTATTTTTTACTCATCTGTCCATACCCTGGATATAAGGAGGATCAGGCACAAAGTTCTCACTATCAGACAGTCACATTGTAAATGTTACATCTTTATACAATGTCTTCCAGAATCTAAGCTACTGGAACACAGCTCAACAGTTTCAGGTACTTCCCTCTAGCCACTCCAATACACTATAAACTAAAAAGGGGATATCTGTATAATGCATAAGAATGAATCTCTCAACTTTGTTTGGAATCTCTCAGTCAGCTAAACTTTTTCTCATTTCTCTGTTCCCCTTTTGGCCAAGAAGGCTTTCTCAATCTCTTGGTGCCAGGTCCTGGCTTATCCCAGGCTTTCTGCCCTGTTTCCAGGAGATTTGTATCCCTGGAAGTTATGTCCCACATTGGAGGAAGGCAGTGAGTTCACATGCTGAGTTGGTTTAGAGAGAGAGGCCACATCTGAGCAACAAAAGAGGTTCTCTGGGGGTGATTCTTAGGCATAATTTTAAGTAGGTTTAGCCTATCCTTTGCAGGAGTAAGTTTCATAGGGGCAAACTCCAAGATTGAGGGCTTGACTTATTGATTTGGTAGTCCCCTCTGCTTGAGAGAATAGCATAAATTCTCCAAATGGGGAAGTTGAACATATCCTGCCTTTTCCCCATTCCCCCAAGGGGATTCTGCAAATACTTCTTTACTTACTGCCTAAATCACTCTGGGATTTATCAGGGTGTCACACTAACCTGGACAAACCAACAAAATCTCACTCCCCTATTCGAGATTCCATGTACTTATGGTGTTTAATTAAACTGACCATAAAAATTAAATTAGGAAATGCACCACCCAAAATATAAATTTTGCACCAGAGAAAACATCCCACCCTTTAGTCTCACCCAGAAGTTGAGGTTTTAAAATATGATATCATCCTTTACCATCTTCTAGTATACCTTAGTCCAATCCATTTTAGCTTCATTCATATTTCTAGTTGAAGTGTGATCCGTTTTGCAACTTTTTAAACAGTTTCTATTGGGGTAATGCTCACTTTCGTAGCTTCAGAACTCTAACTCTGAGTCTCGGTGTCACATAAGTACCTAAAATTTCTCGGAAGGGCCATGTTATATACAAATAGCTCAGTATCTCAGAATTTAGAATTAACAGTTACATATCATGAATATATGTGACTGCTGTAAGAGCTTACAATCTAGGATCCTTTACAATAAGCCCTAACCTGATAACCCATGCTCTCAACTTTAGTTCAATGAATTTTTATGTCATAGTAGTCCATATGATTGAGGCATGATAATATTTGTCTTTTTTTCCTGAAATTTCCTTCAACATACAGGTGTTAAGGTTCATTCACCTAGTTGCATGCCTCACAACTTCATTCCTTCTTGTGGCCACTCAGTAGTCCATTGTATTTATACACCATAGTTTCCCTTTCCATTCCTCAATCATTGTATCCTTAGGCCACCTCCATTCATTGTGGATCAGGAACATTACTGCCGTGAACACCAGCTACCACAAGATTTTGAACAGTCTTCCCTACGTTTTTTTTCAAGGAGTTTTATGGCCCGGATTCTTACATTTAGATTTTTGATCCATTTTGAGTTAATTTTTGAATAAGGTGTGAGAGGTAGGGGTCCTCTTTCACTCTTCTGTTGGATATCCAGTTCTCCCAGCACCATTTGTTGAGGAGAGTATACAGTCCCTATTGGGGACAAGTCTCAATTGAGCAGACTTGGCAGCCTTGTAAATATCAATTGGCCATAAATGTGAGGGCCTGTTTTTAAACTCTCAATTCTGTTCCATTGGTCATTATATTTATTCTTGTGCCAGTACCATTCTGTTTTGATCACTGTAGCTTTTTAATAAGCTTTAAAGTCAGGAAGTGTACGTCCTCCAACTTCATTCTTCTTTTTCAGGATGTTTTTGGCTATTTGGGGTTCTTTATATTTCCAAATAAATTTAATAATTGGTGTTTCCATTTCTGCAAAGTATGCTGTTGGAATTTTGATTGAGATTACATTGACACTGTAAATTAATTTGGATAAAATTGACATCATAATGATATTTAGTCTTCCAATCCATGAACATAGAATGTCCTTCCATTTATTTAGGCCTTTTAAAATTTCTTTTAGCAATGTTTTGTAGTTTTCTGTATACAAGTCCTTTATATCCTTGGTTAAATTTACTCTGATATATTTGATTATTTTAGTTGGTATTTGTAAATTTATTTATTTTTCTTGATTTCCTTCTCAGCTTACTCATTACTAATGTGTAGAAACACTACTGATTTTTGTATGTTGATCTTGAACCTCACCACTTCGCTGAATTCATTTCTTAGCACCAGTAGCTTTGTGGTAGATTTTTTAGGTCTTTCTTTATATTGGATCATATCATCTGCAAACAGTGAAAAGTTTTACTTCTTCCTTTCCAATTTGGATGCCTTTTATTTATTTTTCTTGCTTAGTTGCTCTGGCTAGAACTTCTAGTACAATGTTGAATAACAGTGGTGATAGTGGGCATCTTTGTTTTGTTCCAGATCATAGAAGGAAAATGTTCAGTCTCCACAATTTAGTATGATGTTAGCTGTGGGTTTTTCATATATGCCCTTTCAGGATTTTGAGGAATTTTCCTCTATTCTTATTTTTGTAAATGTTTTTATCAAGAAAGGATGCTGGATTTTGTCAGATGCCTTTATTTGTGTCAATTGAGATGATTATGTGTTCCCCCCCCCTTCATTTTGTCAGTTTGGTGTGTCACATTATTTTATTTTCTTATGTTGAACCACCTTTGCATACCTAGGATAAAACCCACTTGATCACAGTTTATGATTTTTTTAAATGTGTTGTTAGATTCGTTTTGCAAGTATTTTGTTGAGAATTTTACATTTATATTCTTAAGAGAAATTGGTCTGTAATTTTCTTTTTCTGTAATATCTTTATCTGGCTTCAGTATTAGGGTGATGCTGGCCATATAGAATATGTTAGAGAGTGTTCCATCCTGTTCAATTTTTTGAAAGGCTTTGAGCAAGATCGGTATTAATTCTTCTTGGAATGAACGGTATAATTCACCTGTCAAGCCATCTAGTCCTGGGCTTTTCTTTGTTGGGAGGTTTCTAATGACTGATTCAACCTCTTTACTTGTAATTTATCTGTTGAGACGTCTATTTCTATTTCTCCAAGAGTCAGTATAGGTTGTTTGTGTGTTGGTTTGAACCTGTTGTGTACCCCAGAAAAGATCATGTTCCATTAATTCATTCCTGTGGGTAGAGACTAATTGTAGCTTGGACCTTTGATTAGGTTATTTCAATTGAGATGTATTCCCCTCATTCAAGATGGGTCTTAATACTCTTACTGAAGTTCTTTTGTAAGAGGATAAAGGACACATAGAAAACCCAGAGAAGCTCACAGAAAAAGCCCCAGAGAAGCTGAGAGACAAGGAAACACCCACAGAAGCTGAGAGAGGAAGCTACTGAAGCAGAAGCTGGAAGCAACAAAACCTGGGAAAGAAGGACCAGCAGATGCTGTCATATGGCTTGCTACTATCTGACAGAAGAGCACAAGCTTGCTGGCAACGATTTTTCAGAAAAGGTATCATCCTGCTGATGCCTTAATAGGGTGCTTTCACAGCCTTAGATTTGTAAACTTGTAAGTTAATAAATCTCCATTGCTTAAGGCCAGTCCACTCCTGGTATATTGCATCTCATTAGCTTTAGCAAACCAAAACAGTGTGTTTCAAGGAAATTGTCCATTCTATCTAGGTTGTCAAATTTGTTAGTATATAGTTGTTTGTAGTATCCTCTTATGATCCTTTTTATTTCTGTGGTGTCAGTATAATGCACTCCCCTCTTATTTCTGATTTTATTTGTGTCCTTTCTTTTTCCTTTGTCAGTCTAGCTGAGGGCTTCTCAATTTTATTGATTTTTTTTAACTTTTTTTTGGGGGGAGGGGTGTGCATGGTCCAGGAATCAAACCTGGTCTCCTGCTTGGAAGGCAATCATTCTCCCACAGAACCACCCATGCACCCTAATTTTATTGATATTTTTGAAGAACAAACTTCCAGTTTTGTTAATGCTCTTTATTGTTTTTTAATCAATTTAATTTACTTCTGCTCTAATCTTTGTTATTTCTTTCCTTTTGCTTGCTTTGAGTTTAGTTTGCGGTTCTTTTTCTAATTCCTTCAGGTGTACAGTTAGGTCTTTGATTTTAGCTCTTTCTTCTTCTTCTTAAGTTTTTTTAAATTGTATAGTATAGCACATATACAAAGCAAAGAAATAAAAAAGCAATAGTTTTCAAAGTGCTCTTCAACAAGTGGTTATAGGACAGATCCCAGATCATTCTTTTTTAATATAAGCATTTAGGGCTATAAATTTCACTTTCAGCGCTGTCTTTGCTGAATCCCATAAACTCTATGATATGTTGTGTTCTTGTTTTGTCTTAAGATAAATACTGATTTTTCAAAAATTTCTTTGACCCACTGACTGTTTAAGAGTGTGTAATATACTTCCATATATTTGTGGTTTTTCCAATTCTCTGCCTGTTCTAGATTTACAGCTTCATTCCATTATGGTCAGAGAAGATGCTTTGTATAATTTCAATCTTTTTAAATTTATTGAGACTTGTGACCCAAAATATGGTGTGTCCTGGAGAATGATCCATGAGCCCCTGAGAAGAATGTATATCCTGCAGTTTTGGGGTCCAATGCTCTGTATATGTCTGTTAGGTCTGTTTCATTTACATATTATTTAAATTTTCCATTTCCTCATTAATCTGTATAGCATGAAAACTTTCAATTTTAAGGAGGTCTTTTTTTTTTTTTTTTTTTTTTTTTTTTTTTTTTTTTTTAAAGGAAAGACAGAGAGAAGGAAGGAAGGATAGAAGGAAGGAAGGAAGGAAGAAAGGGAAACATTTTTAAACATTTTCTTGTTTTTATTGTATTCTGTTTCTCCGTTTTTGTTACATGGGCTGGGGCCGGGAATCGAACCGAGGTCCTCCAGCATAGCAGGCAAGCACTTTGCCCGCTGAGCCACCGCGGCCCACCCAAGGAGGTCTTTTTGAAACACAGGTTTCTCTGATCCCAGAATCTGAACTCTCCACCACAACATGTACCAACTCTTCCAATGTATAGAAAGCAGAGTGTTGAATCTGCAAAATATTTTAAGAGGAACAGTATTCATAATATTTTCAAGCAACAAGGGAGCTTCTATGCAATTAAATCCAATTCTCACATTATAGATGAGGAAACCTAAGTCCAATGACACATTGGCTGACCCAGAGCACCCAAGAAATTGGTGGTATAACAGTCCCAGATAGTTTCCCTATACCACTCACAAAAATTTCAAAGAGCCTGAAACCTAATCTCTAAGTTGAATATAACAAATTCACAAATAATTATAATAGATGATATAAGAAACACAAAGTTTGAACAAAATGAATGGAGGGAGAATTCACATCTTTAGACTAGGGTGGGGCATGGGTAGGAAGAGCAATCAGGATTGTGTACAACAGCTCTCAATATTTTTGGTTTCCCCTTACACTCTTAAAAATATTGACAATCCTAAAGAACTTGGTTTTTGTTGTTTCATTGATATCTATCATATTAGAAATGAAAACTGAAAATATGTAAAAATATTTATTACTTAACAATAAATCCATATTTTTATGAAAAATCCATATTTTTCAAAACAAACAGAAGAGTGACATTTGTTTTACATTTTTGAAAATCTGTTTAGTTATCTTTCAATACTACCTGAAAACTCAACAAGTAGCAGTTTCTTAAAAGTTAGTTGCAATGTGGAAACTGAACTTATATGAATGAACTTTTTTAGTGGCTGGTACGTTGAAATTCATCGGTCTATCTTCTACTGTAAATTGATCTTTTTACTTATGTATAGTTTTGTGCATCATGTATTGGTCATTTGACAATATTGGTTTGTGGAATTATAAACATCTTCCAAATATTGTCACATTTCATTATACAAATTTATCACTTGTTCCCCTGATAAATCCCAGAGTGATTTGAACAGTGAATAAAAAAGTATATGCAAAGTCCCCTTCAGGGAATGGTGAGAAAGGGGGAAAATTCAACTTCTCCACGTGGAGAATTCCTGATACTCTCACAAGCAGTCAGAATAACCAAAGCAATAGGCTGAGCCCTCAATCTTGGGGTCTGTTCATATTAAACTTATCCCCACAAAGGATAGGCTAAGCCTACTTAAAATTAGGCCTAAGAGGAGATAGGGGCCAAGATGGCGGCTTAGAGAGATGTGGGATTTAGTTCATCCTCCAGAGCAGTGAGTAAATAGCCAGGAACCGTACAGAACTGCTGAGGCCACATCAGTGACTGGAAATACAGTGTACCCCAATCTGGACAAGCTGGACCAGCTTGGAGCCCACCCAGAACCACGAATTCTGCAAGCCACAGCAGCTGGTGCCCCTCTCCCACAGGCTGCTTCCCAGAGGGGAAAGGAAAGAGACTTTACCAGCAGCAGGGGCTGAGAGCAACCAAGCTCCAATTGTGGAATTAATTAACAAATTCTGACTACTAAAATAGATTCCCAGCTCTGCTGAAACTTCAGTAAAAGCAGAGGTTGCTGGTTTTTGCCCCAGCACAGAGGAAGCAGGGCTGATGGGGGGAAAAAAGGGAAAAAAAAAACAGAGGTTTTTTTTTTTTGGATCAGATAGCACATAGTACTTGAAAGGGTTTGGGCCCTGAAGGAAAGGAGGGGGCACATAGGACCTGTAGATATACAAAGCAACATATCAACTTCAGCTCTTGATTGGCAAACGTGAGGAATGGGGGTTCTGCTCTGAAAAGGATTTTTTTTCTGTCTTGTGGCTGTGTTTCTACAGCTTGACTACTCCTTAGATACAGCTGCAGGGCTTCTCAGGCTCCAACTGCCCCAGGCATAGGCAGAATTAAGCTTGTTTGAGTGTTTGTCTGGAGCCTGTGCCTTCCCCAGATGAGGGGTGGGGCCCAGATCAGGTGGATTCCCTCCCTCAAGGAATTCAGAACCCAGGGTCTGGAAAAGTAAAATGATTAAAGCCAGCCTACAACCTCTCCTCTGTCTCAATCATGCCCCCAGCAGGGAGAGTCTGCTGAAGTTAAAGGTATTGCATCACCTTATGCTGGCGGGACCTGCAGGCAGAAAAGTACCATGTACTGGGCAGGATAGGAAAAATGTAGAGTCCAGAGGCTTCATAGGAAAGCCTTTCAATCTGCTGGGTCTTACCCTCAGGGAAAGCCGATGCAGGTGACTCTTTCCTCCTGAGAGGTGGCCAGTGTGGTCTAGGAAAATCTGACTGGGGTATATAATATCTACGTAGACCCTCCTGGGGGTTGGGGGAAGGCACCATACAGGCAGGGCAAGAAACAAGAAGACAAGAACTGAAAAATTCTGATCTGTTAAACAAAACCAAAGCTAGAGGTCTAGAATAAGCTGAACTGAATGTCAAAGAACAGATAGACAACAAAGTAATCCAGCAAGAAAATCCTAGGTAAAAAAGTGAAAACAATCTCCAAAATAAACTAATTAAGGTAATTAAATGCCTAGACACCAGCAAAAAATAATGAATCACACTAGGAAAACTGAAGATATGGCCCAAAGGAACAAACCAACAATTCAAATGAGATACAGGAGTTGAAACAATTAATACAGAATGTTCGAACAGACATGGAAAACCTCATCAAAAATCAAATCAATGAATTGAGGGAGGATATAAAGAAGGCAAGGAATAAACAAAAAGAAGCCAAAAGCCTGAAAAAACAAATTACAGCGCTTATGGGAATGAAAGGCACAGTAGAAGAGATGAAAAAACAATGGAAACCTACAATGTTAGATTTTAAGAGGCAGAAGATAGGATTAGTGAACCGGAGGATGGGATATCTGAAATCTGACAAGCAAAAGAAAATATGCGGAAAAGAATGGAAAAATCGAGCAGGAACTCAGGGAACTGATTGACAACATGAAGTGCACAAATATACGTGTTGTGGGTGTCTCAGAAGGAGAAGAGAGGGGAAAAGGAGGAGAAAAACTAATGGAGGAAAATATCACTGAAAATTTCCCAACTCTTATGACTTAAAATTATAGATTAAAGAAGTGCAGCATACCCCAAACAGAATAGGTCCAAATAGACTTACTGCAAGACACTTACTAATCAGAATGTCAG
Source organism: Tamandua tetradactyla (assembly GCF_023851605.1). Classification (NCBI taxonomy): domain Eukaryota; kingdom Metazoa; phylum Chordata; class Mammalia; order Pilosa; family Myrmecophagidae; genus Tamandua; species Tamandua tetradactyla. Next base: position 139,035,382 of record NC_135332.1, read on the forward strand.
ATGCCAAACAGAAAGAGAGAATTTTTTTTTTTATTAATTAAAAAAAATTAACACAACATTTAGAAATCATTCCATTCTACATATGCAATCAGTAATTCTTAATATCATCACATAGATGTATGATCATCATTTCTTAGTACATATGCATCGATTTAGAAAAAGAAATAGCAAGACAACAGAAAAAGAAATAAAATGATAATATAGAGAAAAAATAAAAATAAAAATAAAAAATACAAAAATATATAAGAAAAAAGAAAAAAAACAACTATAGCTCAGATGCAGCTTCATTCAGTGTTTTAACATAATTACATTACAATTAGGTAGTATTGTGCTGTCCATTTTTTTTTTTTTTTTAGAAATCATACCATTCTACATATGCAATCAGTAATTCTTAACATCATCACATAGATGCATGATCATCGTTTCTTAGTACATTTGCATCAGTTTAGAAGAACTAGCAATATAACCGAAAAAGATATAGAATGTTAATATAGAGAAAAAAAAATAAAACTAATAATAGTAAGAACAAAACAAAACAAAACAAAAACCTATAGCTCAGATGCAGCTTCATTCAGTGTTTTAACATGATTACTTTACAATTAGGTATTATTGTGCTGTCCATTTTTGAGTTTTTGTATCTAGTCCTATTGCACAGTCTGTATCCCATCAGCTCCAATTACCCATTATCTTACCCTGTTTCTAACTCCTGCTGAACTCTGTTACCAATGACATATTCCAAGTTTATTCTCGAGTGTCGATTCACATCATTGGGACCATACAGTACTTGTCTTTTAGTTTTTGGCTAGACTCACTCAGCATAATGTTCTCTAGGTCCATCCATGTTATTACATGCTTCATAATTTTATCCTGTCTTAAAGCTGCATAATATTCCATCGTATGTATATACCACAGTTTGTTTAGCCACTCGTCTGTTGATGGACATTTTGGCTGTTTCCATCTCTTTGCAATTGTAAATAACGCTGCTATAAACATTGGTGTGCAAATGTCCGTTTGAGTTTTTGCCCTTAATTCTTTTGAGTAGATTCCCAGCAATGGTATTGCTGGGTCATATGGCAATTCTATATTCAGCTTTTTGAGGAACCGCCAAACTGCCTTCCACAGTGGTTGCACCATTTGACATTCCCACCTACAGTGGATAAGTGTGCCTCTTTCTCCGCATCCTCTCCAGCACTTGTCATTTTCTGTTTTGTTGATAATGGCCATTCTGGTGGGTGTGAGATGATATCTCATTGTGGTTTTGATTTGCATTTCTCTAATGGCCAGGGACATTGAGCATCTCTTCATGTGCCTTTTGGCCATTTGTATTTCCTCCTCTGAGAGGTGTCTATTCAAGTCTTTTTCCCATTTTGTAATTGGGTTGGCTGTCTTTTTGTTGTTGAGTTGAACAATCTCATTATAAATTCTGGATACTAGACCTTTATCTGATATGTCGTTTCCAAATATTGATTCCCATTGTGTAGGCTGTCTTTCTACTTTCTTGATGAAGTTCTTTGATGCACAAAAGTGTTTAATTTTGAGGAGTTCCCATTTATTTATTTCCTTCTTCAGTGTTCTTGCTTTAGGTTTAAGGTCCATAAAACTGCTTCCAATTGTAAGTTTCATAAGATATCTCCCTACATTTTCCTCTAACTGTTTTATGGTCTTAGACCTAATGTTTAGATCTTTGATCCATTTTGAGTTAACTTTCGTGTAGGGTGTGAGATATGGGTCTTCTTTCATTCTTTTGAATATGGATATCCAGTTCTCTAGGTACCATTTGTTGAAGAGACTGTTCTGTCCCAGGTGAGTTGGCTTGACTGCCTTATCAAAGATCAAATGTCCATAGATGAGAGGGTCTATATCTGAGCACTCTATTCGATTCCATTGGTCGATATATCTATCTTTATGCCAATACCATGCTGTTTTGACCACTGTGGCTTCATAATATGCCTTAAAGTCAGGCAGTGCAAGACCTCCAGCTTAGTTTTTTTTCCTCAAGATGTTTTTAGCAATTCGGGGCACCCTGCCCTTCCAGATAAATTTGCTTATTGGTTTTTCTATTTCTGAACAATAAGTTGTTGGGATTTTGATTGGTATTGCATTGAATCTATAAATCAATTTAGGTAGGATTGACATCTTAACTATATTTAGTCTTCCAATCCATGAACACGGTATGCCCTTCCATCTATTTAGGTCTTCTGTGATTTCTTTTAGCAGTTTTTTGTAGTTTTCTTTATATAGGTTTTTTTGTCTCTTTAGTTACATTTATTCCTAGGTATTTTATTCTTTTAGTTGCAATTGTAAATGGGATTTGTTTCTTGATTTCCCCCTCCGCTTGTTCATTGCTAGTGTATAAAAACGCTACAGATTTTTGAATGTTGATCTTGTAACCTGCCACTTTGCTGTACTCATTTATTAGCTCTAGTAGTTTTGTTGTGGATTTTTCCGGGTTTTCGATGTATAGTATCATATCGTCTGCAAACAGTGATAGTTTTACTTCTTCCTTTCCAATTTTGATGCCTTGTATTTCTTTTTCTTGTCTAATTGCTCTGGCTAGAACCTCCAACACAATGTTGAATAATAGTGGTGACAGTGGACATCCTTGTCTTGTTCCTGATCTTAGGGGGAAAGTTTTCAATTTTTCCCCATGAGGATGATATTAGCTGTGGGTTTTTCATATATTCCCTCTATCATTTTAAGGAAGTTCCCTTTTATTCCTATCCTTTGAAGTGTTTTCAACAGGAAAGGATGTTGAATCTTGTCAAATGCCTTCTCTGCATCAATTGAGATGATCATGTGATTTTTCTGCTTTGATTTGTTGATATGGTGTATTACATTAATTGATTTTCTTATGTTGAACCATCCTTGCATACCTGGGATGAATCCTACTTGGTCATGATGTATAATTCTTTTAATGTGTTGTTGGATATGATTTGCTAGAATTTTATTGAGGATTTTTGCATCTATATTCATTAGAGAGATTGGCCTGTAGTTTTCTTTTTTTGTAATATCTTTGCCTGGTTTTGGTATGAGGGTGATGTTGGCTTCATAGAATGAATTAGGTAGTTTTCCCTCCACTTCAATTTTTTTGAAGAGTAGAGGAGAGTTGGTACTAATTCTTTCTGGAATGTTTGATAGAATTCAGATGTGAAGCCATCTGGTCCTGGACTTTTCTTTTTAGGAAGCTTTTGAATGACTGATTCAATTTCTTTACTTGTGATTGGTTTGTTGAGGTCATCTATGTCTTCTTGAGTCAAAGTTGGTTGTTCATGTCTTTCCAAGAACCCGTCCATTTCCTCTAAATTGTTGTATTTATTAGCGTAAAGTTGTTCATAGTATCCTGTTATTACCTCCTTTATTTCTGTGAGTTCAGTGGTTATGTCTCCCCTTCCATTTCTGATCTTATTTATTTGCATCCTCTCTCTTCTTCTTTTTGTCAATCTTGCTAAGGGCCCATCAATCTTATTGATTTTCTCATAGAACCAACTTCTGGCCTTATTGATTTTCTCTATTGTTTTCAATTTCATTTATTTCTGCTCTAATCTTTGTTATTACTTTCCTTTTGCTTGCTTTGGGATTAGTTTGCTGTTCTTTCTCCAGTTCTTCCAAATGGATAGTTAATTCCTGAATTTTTGCCTTTTCTTCTTTTCTGATATAGGCATTTAGGGCAATAAATTTCCCTCTTAGCACTGCCTTTGCTGTGTCCCATAAGTTTTGATATGTTGTGTTTTCATTTTCATTCGCCTTGAGGTATTTGCTAATTTCTCTAGCAATTTCTTCTTTGACCCAGTCGTTGTTTAGGAGTGTGTTGTTGAGCCTCCACGTATTTGTGAATTTTCTGGCACTCCGCCTATTATTGATTTCCAGCTTCATTCCTTTATGATCCAAGAAAGTGTTGTGTATGATTTCAATCTTTTTAAATTTGTTAAGACTTGCTTTGTGACCCAGCATATGGTCTATCTTTGAGAATGATCCATGAGCACTTGAGAAAAAGGTGTATCCTGCTGTTGTGGGATGTAATGTCCTATAAATGTCTGTTAAGTCTAGCTCATTTATAGTAATATTCAGATTCTCTATTTCTTTATTGATCTTCTGTCTAGATGTTCTGTCCATTGATGAGAGTGGTGAATTGAAGTCTCCAACTATTATGGTATATGAGTCTATTTCCCTTTTCAGTGTTTGCAGTGTATTCCTCACGTATTTTGGGGCATTCTTGTTCGGTGTGTAAATATTTATGATTTTTATGTCTTCTTGTTTAATTGTTCCTTTTATTAGTAATAGTGTCCTTCTTTGTCTCTTTTAAGTGCTTTACATTTGAAGTCTAATTTGTTGGATATTAGTATAGCTACTCCTGCTCTTTTCTGCTTGTTATTTGCATGAAATATCTTTTCCCAACCTTTCACTTTCAACCTATGTTTATCTTTGGGTCTAAGATGTGTTTCCTGTAGACAGCATATAGAAGGATCCTGTTTTTTAATCCATTCTGCCAGTCTATGTCTTTTGATTGGGGAATTCAGTCCATTGACATTTAGTGTTATTACTGTTTGGATAATATTTTCCTCTAACATTTTGCCTTTTGTATTATATATATCATATCTGATTTTCCTTCTTTCTACACTCTTCTCCATACCTCTCTCTTCTGTCTTTTTGTATCTGACTCCAGTGCTCCCTTTAGTATTTCTTGCAGAGCTGGTCTCTTGGTCACAAATTCTGTCAGTGACTTTTTGTCTGAGAATGTTTTAATTTCTCCCTCATTTTTGAAGGACAATTTTGCTGGATATAGGAGTCTTGGTTGGCAGTTTTTCTCTTTTAGTAATTTAAATATATCATCCCACTGTCTTCTAGCTTCCATGGTTTCTGCTGAGAAATCTACACATAGTCTTATTGGGTTTCCCTTGTATGTGATGGATTGTTTTTCTCTTGCTGCTTTCAAGATCCTCTCTTGCTCTTTGACCTCTGACATTCTAACTAGTAAGTGTCTTGGAGAATGCCTATTTGGGTCTAATCTCTTTGGGGTGTGCTGCACTTCTTGGATCTGTAATTTTAGGTCTTTCATAAGAGTTGGGAAATTTTCAGTGATAATTTCTTCCATTAGTTTTTCTTCTCCTTTTCCCTTCTCTTCTCCTTCTGGGACACCCACAACACGTATATTTGTGCGGTTCATATTGTCCTTGAGTTCCCTGATACCCTGTTCAAATTTTTCCATTCTTTTCCTGATAGTTTCTGTTTCTTTTTGGAATTCAGATATTCCATCCTCCAAATCACTAATTCTATCTTCTGTCTCTTTAAATCTATCATTGTAGGTATCCATTGTTTTTTCCATCCTTTCTACTTTATCCTTCACTTCCATAAGTTCTATGATTTATTTTTTCAGTTTTTCTATTTCTTCTTTATGTTCAGCCCATGTCCTCTTCATGTCCTCCCTCAATTTATCGATTTCATTTTTGAAGAGGTTTTCCATTTCTGTTCGTATATTCAGCATTAGTTGTCTCAGCTCTTGTATCTCATTTGAACTATTGGTTTGTTCCTTTGACTGGGCCATATTCTCAGTCTTCTGAGCGTGGACAGTTATCTTCTGCTGCTGGCATCTGGGCATTTAGTCAGATTTCCCTGGGTGTCGGACCCAACAAGGTTGTAAGATTTTTCTGTGAAATCTCTGGGTTCTGTTTTTCTTATCCTGCCCAGTAGGTGGCGCTCGTGGCACATGTTTGTCTGCGGTTCCCACCAGTAAAAGGTGCTGTGGGTCCTTTAACTTTGGAAAACTCTCGCCGTCCGGGAGGTTTGCTAGCCGAATTGGCTTGGAAGAGTGCCAGCCGGCCCGGGGTCCGAACGCGGGGAGGATCGCTGGCCGCCGCAGCCCGGGAAAGCGCCCGTCCGAATTTCCTAGTCAGCCTGGGGCGCCAAGCTTGGCGGGAGGGCGCCAGCCACAGCGGCCCGCCCAGGAGAGTGCACGTTCCCGGGGAGTCACGGGTTTGGAAGGGGCCCCCCCGGCGCTGTTCTCCGTGGCCTGGGGATTTCCGATCCAATTCTCTCAGTTGGTCCGGGGGGCCACGCGTGGTGTGGGCGCCAGCTGCCGCAGTTTGAGGGGACCGCCTGTCCAATTCTCCCAGCCGGCCCGGGGAGGGGGAAGGGAGTGACTCCGGCCACTTGCCGCCCCGCCTGGTGAAGCCCGCGCCCCTCGGCGATCTTACCAGAGCGGGTTCTCTCAGCTTTGGGAGCTGTTCTGTATCGTTTCTACTCCCCCTAGGAGCTGTCCTGGAGGAGAAACTAAGATCCGCGCGTCTTACTAAGCCGCCATCTTCTCCGGAAGTCTTCGAAAGAGAGAATCTTGAAAGCAGCAAAAGAAAAGCAATCCATGACATATAAGGGAAGCCCAATAAGACTATGTGAAGATTTCTCAGCAGGGACCATGGAGGCGAGAAGACAGTGGGGTGATATTTTCAAGTTACAAAAAGAGAAAAACTTCTAACCAAGAATTCTATATCCAGCAAAACTGTCCATCGAAAATGAGGGGGAAATTAAAACATTTTCACTCAAAAAATCACTGAGAGAATTTGTGACCAACAGACCGGCTCTGCAAGACATACTAAAGGGAGCACTAGAGACAGACAGGAAAAGTCAGGAGAGAGAGGTGTAGAGAAGAGTGTAGAAATGAAGAATATGAGTAAAGGTAGAAAGAAGAAAGATTAGTTATGACATATAAAATCCAAAAGGCAAAATGGTAGAAGAAAGTACTGTCCATACAGTAGTAGCTCTAAATGTTAATGTATTAAACTCCCCAATCAAAAGACAAAGACTGGCAGAATAGATTAAAAACTAGGACCCATATATATGCTGTCTACAAGAAATGCATCTTAGACCCAAGGATAAACATAGGTTGAAAGTCAAAGGTTGGGAAAAGATATTCCATGCAAATGACAATCAGAAAAGAGCAGAAGTAGCTATACTAATATCCAATAAATTAGACTTGAAACGTAAAACAGTTAAAAGAGACAAAGAAGGACACTATGTATTAGTAAAAGGAACAATTCAACAAGAAGACATGATAATCATAAATATTTATGCACCAAGCCAGAATGCTACAAACTATACATGAGGCCAACACTGAACACTGGAAAGAGAAATACACCATCAACCATAATAGTTGGAGACTTCAATTCCCAACTCTCATCAATAGACAGAACACCTAGACAGAGGATCAATAAAGAAATAAAGAATTTGAATAATACAATAAATGAGCAAGACTTAACAGATAGTTATAGAACATTACACCCCACATCAGCAGGATACACTTTTTTCTCAGGTGCTCATGGACCATTCTCAAGGATAGACCATATGCTGGGTCACAAAGCAAGTCTCAATAAATTTAAAAAGATTGAAATAATACAAAACATTTTCTCAGATCATAAAGGAATGAAGTCGGAAATCAATAATAGGCAGAGTGCCAGAAAATTCACAAACATATGGAGGCTCAACAACACACTCTTAAAGAACCAGTGGGTCAAGGAAGACATTACAAGAGAAATCAGTAAATATCTCGAGTCAAATGAAAATGAAAACACAACTTATCAAAATTTATGGGATGCAGCAAGGCAGTGCTAAGAGGGAAATTTATTACCCTAACTGCCTATATCAAAAAAGAAGAGCAAAAATGGAGGAATTAACTGTCCATTTGGAGGAACTAGAGAAAGAACAGCAAACTAACCCCAAAACTAGCAAAAGGAAAGAAATAATGAAGATGAGAGGAGAAATAAATGAAATTGAGAACATGAAAACAATTGATAAAATCAACAAAACCAGAAGTTGGTTCTAATGGAAAATCAATAAGATTGATGAACCCTTAGTGAGGTTGCAAAAAGAAGAAGAGAGAGGATGCAAATAAATAAAATCAGAAATGGGAGAGGCGATACAACCATTGACCCTGCAGAAATAAAGGAAGTAATGAGAGGATACAATGAACAACTTTATGCTAATAAACTCAACAATGTAGATGAAATGGTCAACTTTCTAGTAAGGTATGAACAACCAACATTGACTTGAGAAGAAACAGATGACCTCAACAAACCAATCACAAGTAAAGAAATTGAATCAATCATTAAGAAGCTCCCCTAAAAGAAAAGTACAGGACCAGATGGATTCACATGTGAATTATACCAAACATTCCAGAAAGAATTAGTAACAGTCCTGCTCAAACTCTTCAAAAAACCTGAAGAGGAGGGAAAGCTACCTAACTCATTCTATGAAGCTAACATCACCCTCATACCAAAGCCAGGCAAAGATATTACAAAAAAAGAGAATTACAGACCAATATCTCTTATGAATATAGATGCAAAAATCCTCAACAAAATTCTTGCAAATCAAATTCAACAGCATATTAAAATAATTATACACCATGACCAAGAAGGATTCATCCCAGGTATGCAAGGATGGCTCAACATAAGAAAATCAATTAATGTAATTCATCATATCAACAAATCAAAGCAGAAAAACTACATGATCATCTCGATTGATGCAGAAAAGGCATTTGACAAAACTCAACATCCTTACCTGCTGAAAACACTTAAAAGGATAGGAATAGAAAGGAACTTCCTCAACATGATAAAGGGAATTTATGAAAAACCCACAGCTAATATCATACTCAATGGGGAAAAATGGAAAACTTTCTCCCCAAGAGCAGAAACAAGACAAGGATGTCCACTATCACCATTGTTATTCAACATTGTGTTGGAAGTTCTAACCAGAGCAATTAGATAAGAAAAAGAAATACAAGGCATCAAAATTGGAAAGGAAGAAGTAAAACTCTCACTGTTTGCAGATGATATGATACTATATGTTGAAAAACCCAAAAAATCCACAGCAAAATTACTAGATTTAATAAAGGAGTACAGCAAAGTGGCAGATTACAAGAGCAACACTCAAAATTTTTAGTGTTCCTATACACTAGTAATGAACAATCTGAGGGGGAAATCAAGAAAAAAAGTTCCATTTACAATTGCAACCAAAAGAATAAAATATTTTAGGAATAAATTTAACTAAAGATACAAAAGACCTATACAAAGAAAACTATAAGAAATTGTTAAAGAAATCACAGAAGACCTAAATAAATGGAAGGGTATACTGTGTTCATGGATTGGAAGACTAAATATAGTCAAGATGCCAATTCTACCTAAATTGATTAACAGATTCAATGCAATACCAATTAAAATCCCAAAAAGCTTACTTTTCAAAAATAGAAAAACCAATAACCAAATTTATCTGGAAGGGCAGGGTGCCCTGAATAGCTAAAAATATTCTGAGAAGGAAAAATGAAGCGGAGGTCTCATGCTACTTGACTTTAAGGTGTATTATGAAGCTACAGTGGTCAAAACAGCATGGTACTAGAATAAAGACAGATATACTGACCAATGGAATTGAATAGAGTGTACAGATATAGACCCTCTCATCTATGGACAATTGATCTTTGATAAGGCAGTCAAGTCAACTCAGCTGGGACAGAATAGTCTCTTCAGTAAGTGGTACCTAGAGAACTGGATATCCGCCTGCAAAAGAATGAAAGAGGATCCATATCTCACACCCTATACAAAAATTAACTCAAAATAGATCAAAGACCTAAACATTAGATCTAAGACCATAAGACTTTTAGAAGAAAATGTAGAAATATCTTGTAAATCTTATAATAGGCGGCAGTTTCCTAGACCTTACACCCAAAGCATGAGCATTGAATAAATAAATAAATAAATAAATGGGAACTCCTCAAAATTAAACACTTTTGTGCATCAAAGAACTTCATCAGGAAAGTAAAGACAGCCTACACAATGGGAGACAATATTTGGAAACAATATAACAGATAAAGGTCTAGTATCCAGAATACATAAAGAGATTGTTCAACTCAACAACAAAAAAGACAGTAAACCCAATTACAAAATGGGCAAAAGACATGACAGACACTTCTCAGAAGGGGAAATACAAATGGCTAAAAACACATGAAAAGATGCTCAACTATGCTGGCTATTAGGGAAATGCAAATCAAAACCACAATGAGATATCACCTCACACCCACCAGAATGGCCATTATCAATAAAACAGAAAACAACAAGTGCTGGAGAGGATATGGAGAAAGAGGCACACTTATCCACTGTTAGTGAGAATGTCAAATGGTACAACCGCTGTGGAAGGCAGTTTGGTGGCTCCTCTTGAAGCTAAGTATAGAACTGCCATATGACTCAGAAATTCCATTGCTAGGTATCTGCTCAGAGGACATGAGCAGAAGGACACAAACGGACATTTGCACACCAATGTTTATAGCAGCATTATTTACAATTGCCAAGAGATGGAAACATCCAAAATGTCTATCAACAAATGGGTGGCTAAACAAGCTGTGGTATATATATATATACGATGGAATATTATGCAGGTGTAAGATAGAATAAAGTTATGAAGTATGTAACAACACGGATGGACCTTAAGAACATTATGCTGAGTGAGATTAGCCAGAAACAAAAGGACAAATACTGTATGGTCTCACTGATATGAACTGAAATTAGTGAACGAATTTGGAGAATTTCAGTTGGTAACAGAGACCATCAGGAGATAGAAATAGGGTAGATATTGGGTAAGTGGAGCTGAAGGGATACAGATTATGCAACAGGACTCATTATAAAAATTTAGAAATGGATAGCACAATACTACCTAACTGTAGTACAATAATGTTAAAACACTGAATAAAGCTGAACGTGAGAATGATAGAGGGAAGAGGCCTGCGGGCACAAATGAAATCAGAAGGAAAAATAGAATGATAAAGACTGAGATGGTATTATTTAGGAATGCCTAGAGCGTATAATGATAGTGACTAAATGAACAAATTTTAAAATGTTTTTGCATGAGGAAGAACAAAGGGATGTCAATACTTCAGGGTGTTGAAAATAGATGGTAAATAACATTTTAAAACTTTAACGTATGTGTGAGACTAAAGCGGTTATTCTTACACATTAAATAGATATCATCTTTTTAGTTAAGGTGTAATGGAGAGGCTGGAGGGAAGTGCCTGAAAATGCAGAGCTGTGTTCCAGTAGCCATGTTTCTTGAAGATGACTGTATAATGATATAGCTTTCACAATGTAACTGTGTAATTGTGAAAACTTTGTGTCTGATGCTTCTTTCAGCTGCCTTATGGATTATGAGTAAAACAAATGGATTAAAAATAAATAAATAGGGGGAACAAATGTTAAATTTAGTAGATTGAAATGCTAGTAATCAATGAAAGGAAGGGGTAAAGGGTGTGGTATGTATGAATTTTTTTGTTTTTTCTTTTTCTGAACTGATGCAAATGTTCTAAGAAATGATCATGATGATGAATATACAACTATGTGATGATATTGTGAGTTATTGATTATATATCAAGAATGGAATGGTCATATGGTAAGAATGTTTGTGTTGTACGCTATGTTTAATAAATAAATACATAAATACATACATAAAAATTAGGCATAAGAGTCACCCCCAGAGAACCTCTTTTGTTGCTCAGTTATGGCCTCTCTCTCTCAGCCACCACAAGCAAACTCACTGCCTTCCCCTTCTCTACGTGGGACATGACTCCCAGGGTTGTAAACCTTCCTGGCAACATGGGATAGAAATCCTAGAAGGAGCTGGGACTCAGCATCAAGGGATTGAGAAAACCTTCTCCACCAAAAGGAGAAAGAGAGAAATGAGACAAAATGAAGTGTCAATGGGTGAGAGACTTCAAACAGAGTTGAAAGGTTATCTGGGAGGTTATTCTTATGCATTATATAGAATATCACCTTTTTAGTTAAGGTATATTGGAGAGGCTGGAGGGAAGTGCCTGAAAATGTGGAGCTGTGTTCTAGTAGCCATGTTTCTTAAAGATGATTGTATAATGATACGGGTTTTGCAATGTGACTGTGTAATTGTGAAAACCTTGCGTCTGATGCTCCTTTTATCTATGGTATGGACAGATGAGTAAAACATATGGATTAAAAATAAGTAAATAATAGAGGAATAAATGTCAAAATAAACTTAGTAGATTGAAATGCTAGTGATCAATGAAAGGGAGTGGTTAAGGGGTATATAAAAAATAGGGGAAACAAAGGCTAAAATATATTGGGTAAATGGAAATACTAGCAGTCAATGAGAAGGAGGGGTAAGGGGTAAGGGGTATGGTATATATGAGTTTTTTTCTTCTTATTTATTTTTCAGAATTGATACAAATGTTCTAAGAAATGATCATGGTGATGAATATACAGGTATGTGATGATATTGTGAGTAATTGGTTATATACCAAGAATGGAATGATCATATGGTAAGAATGTTCATATTTGTAAAAAAAATCACAAAAAATAGCAGATACATATTTTCCAAAATTCTAATATTTGCTTGAAGACTTAAATTTCATCACTGGCAACATACTGTCAGTTATTTTTTGGAGGTGACTCATTTTGTTAATTTTTGAGAAAATGTATGGCTAATACTCAAGTCTGACTAACAATTGTTTTGTCCATCAGTTCTTTCAAGCAAAGTGGATTCCATGAAAAGGTGACTTTCTAGCTCACACTCAATGGCACAAGTGCTTTTTCAAGGAAATTGCTTTCTTCAGTATGTAGCACAAGTGCTTTGTTTATTTCCATGTAGTCAAACAGAACAGAATAGTAAAAAGATGTGTTCTTGAGGGCTGAGATTAAGAAAATCAATAATTCTTTATTACCTTCATCAGGAGTATTCTTAAGCGAATTTGGCCCCCCCCTTTTTTTTAAACACTGCAAATGTATGGTGCCACTGCTTGGAATCATGCTAAGTGAGGTATTAGTAGTTTTACCTACCACTGCTTTTGTACCATCAATGCACAGGTCATGGCAGTGAAAAAGAAAATTAATGTTTTAGTGTTATCAAAATCTGTTTGACCTCAAGGACCACCTGAAATATTCTTAGTCCCCTGTGAGTGGGGAAATATCCCCACTCCCCTGTGAGTGGACTACACTTTGAGAATTACTGGTATATAAGTTATTGTCTCTGAAAAATGAATAAGATTTTGATAGGATAAGGGAGGCAGGAACATCGAGAAAGAAGTAAAACTGGGGCCATATCTGAGGAACAGTAGGTAGGCAGTTTGACTGGAGGAGATGGAAAGAAGAGGCAGATAAGCTGAAAAGAAACTGTGCGAGGCCAAGAAGGACTTCATGATCCCAATTAGGTTTAAGGTAGGCAGAGAGGGGGATGAGAGGCAACTGGGAACATTTTTTTTAAACGGAAAGTTGTAGTTTCAAATTATAAGAACTAAGCTGGCCTTGTTTATAGTCACTGTTCATAACTATAAAATAAATATTTGTTGTTATAAAATAAATATTCTTAATTATAAAATAAAAAGGATAGCACTCTTTGATCTTCTCATAGTGAATGTTTAGGGAATGAATAAACATGTCATCAAATGACATCTAAGAATCATGCTGCACTATTACTTTAATTTATATAGTATTACTTTTAGAAGAAAAAAGAATGACAACATATACTGAGCATTTATTTGAACCAAACACTACACTAGTCACTTTCCACATGTGTTATAATTTAATCCTTATAACAAGGTTACAAAGGAGATAACATTCATATAGATGAGGTAAATAAAGCCCAAAAAACCAAGTAACTTTCCAAAAGACAAGATTCTTATGTCTAACTTTCTAGCACTTCATTTTTTTTTTTTTTTTTTTTTTTTTTTTTATTAACGGAAAGAAAAAAAAGAAATTAACACAACATTTAGAAATCATACCATTCTACATATGCACTCAGTAATTCTTAACATCATCACATAGATGCATGATCATTGTTTCTTAGTACATTTGCATCAGTTTAGAGGAACTAGCAACACAACAGAAAAAGATATAAAATGTCAATATAAAGAAAAGAAATAAAAGTAGTAGTAATAGTAAAAAACAACAACAACAAACAAACCAACAAGCAAACAAAAACAAAAAAAAAAACCCTATAGCTCAGATGCAGCTTCATTCAGTATTTTAACATGATTACTTTACAATTAGGTATTATTGTGCTGTCCATTTTTGAGTTTTTGTATCTAGTCCTGTTGCACAATCTGTATCCCTTCAGCTTCAATTACCCATTGTCTTACCCTGTTTCTAACTCCTGCTGAACTCTGTTACCAATGACATATTTCAAGTTTATTCTCGAATGTCCGTTCACAACAGTGGGACCATACAGTATTTGTCCTTTAGTTTTTGGCTGGATTCACTCAGCATAATATTCTCTAGGTCCATCCATGTTATTACATGGTTCACAAGTTTATCTTGTCTTAAAGCTGCATAATATTCCATCGTATGTATATACCACAGTTTGTTTAGCCACTCTTCTGTTGATGGAGATTTTGGCTGTTTCCATCTCTTTGCAATTGTAAATAACGCTGCTATAAACATTGGTGTGCAAATGTCCGTTTGTGTCTTTGCCCTTAAGTCCTTTGAGTAGATACCTAGCAATGGTATTGCTGGGTCGTATGGCAATTCTATATTCAGCTTTTTGAGGAACCGCCAAACTGCCTTCCACAGTGGTTGCACCCTTTGACATTCCCACCAGCAGTGAATAAGTGTGCCTCTTTCTCCGCATCCTCTCCAGCACTTGTCATTTTCTGTTTTGTTGATAATGGCCATTCTGGTGGGTGTGAGATGATATCTCATTGTGGTTTTGATTTGCATTTCTCTAATGGCCAGGGACATTGAGCATCTCTTCATGTGCCTCTTGGCCATCCGTATTTCTTCTTCTGGTAGGTGTCTGTTTAAGTCTTTTTCCCATTTTGTAATTGGGTTGGCTGTCTTTTTGTTGTTGAGTTGAATAATCTCTTTATAAATTCTGGATACTAGACCCTTATCTGATATGTCATTTCCAAATATTGTCTCCCATTGTGTAGGCTGTCTTTCTACTTTCTTGATGAAGTTCTCTGATGCACAAAAGTGTTTAATTTTGAGAAGCTCCCATTTATTTATTTCCTTCTTCAGTGTTCTTGCTTTAGGTTTAAGGTCCATAAAACCACCTCCAGTTGTAAGATCCATAAGATATCTCCCAACATTTTCCTCTAACTGTTTTATGGTCTTAGACCTAATGTTTAGATCTTTGATCCATTTTGAGTTAACTTTTGTATAGGGTGTGAGAGATGGGTCTTCTTTCATTCTTTTGCATATGGATATCCAGTTCTCTAGGCACCATTTATTGAAGAGACTGTTCTGTCCCAGGTGAGTTGGCTTGACTGCCTTATCAAAGATCAAATGTCCATAGATGAGAGGGTCTATATCTGAGCACTCTATTCGATTCCATTGGTCGATATATCTATCTTTATGCCAATACCATGCTGTTTTGACCACTGTGGCTTCATAATATGCCTTAAAGTCAGGCATCGCGAGACCTCCAGCTTCGTTTTTTTTCCTCAAGATGTTTTTAGCAATTCGGGGTACCCTGCCCTTCCAGATAAATTTGCTTATTGGTTTTTCTATTTCTGAAAAATATGTTGTTGGGATTTTGATTGGTATTGCATTGAATCTGTAAATCAATTTAGGTAGGATTGACATCTTAACTATATTTAGTCTTCCAATCCATGAACACGGTACGCCCTTCCATCTATTTAGGTCTTCTGTGATTTCTTTTAGCAGTTTTTTGTAGTTTTCTTTATATAGGTTTTTTGTCTCTTTAGTTAAATTTATTCCTAGGTATTTTATTCTTTTAGTTGCGATTGTAAATGGGATTCGTTTCTTGATTTCTACCTCAGCTTGTTCATTACTAGTGTATAGAAAAGCTACAGATTTTTGAATGTTGATCTTGTAGCCTGCTACTTTGCTGTACTCATTTATTAGCTCTAGCAATTTTGTTGTGGATTTTTCTGGGTTTTCTACATATAGTATCATATCGTCTGCAAACAGTGATAGTTTTACTTCTTCCTTTCCAATTTTGATGCCTTGTATTTCTTTTTCTTGCCTAATTGCTCTGGCTAGAACTTCCAACACAATGTTGAATAATAGTGGTGATAGTGGACATCCTTGTCTTGTTCCTGATCTTAGGGGGAAAGTTTTCAATTTTTCCCCATTGAGGATGATATTAGCTGTGGGTTTTTCATATATTCCCTCTATCATTTTAAGGAAGTTCCCTTGTATTCCTATCTTTTGAAGTGTTTTCAGCAGGAAAGGATGTTGAATCTTGTCAAATGCCTTCTCTGCATCAATTGAGATGATCATGTGATTTTTCTGCTTTGATTTGTTGATATGGTGTATTACATTAGTTGATTTTCTTATGTTGAACCATCCTTGCATACCTGGGATGAATCCTACTTGGTCATGATGTATAATTCTTTTAATGTGTTGCTGGATACGATTTGCTAGAATTTTATTGAGGATTTTTGCATCTGTATTCATTAGAGAGATTGGTCTGTAGTTTTCTTTTTTTGTAATATCTTTGCCTGGTTTTGGTATGAGGGTGATGTTGGCTTCATAGAATGAATTAGGTAGTTTTCCCTCCACTTCGATTATGTTGAAGAGTTTGAGGAGAGTAGGTACTAATTCTTTCTGGAATGTTTGATAGAATTCACATGTGAAGCCGTCTGGTCCTGGACTTTTCTTTTTAGGGAGGTTTTGAATAACTAATTCAATCTCTTTACTTGTGATTGGTTTGTTGAGGTCGTCTATTTCTTCTTGAGTCAGAGTTGGTTGTTCATGTCTTTCCAGGAACCTGTCCATTTCTTCTAAATTGTTGTATTTATTAGCGTAAAGTTGTTCATAGTATCCTGTTATTACCTCCTTTATTTCTGTGAGGTCAGTAGTTATGTCTCCTCTTTCATTTCTAATCTTATTTATTTGCATCCTCTCTCTTCTTCTTTTTGTCAATCTTGCTAAGGGCCCATCAATCTTGTTGATTTTCTCATAGAACCAACTTCTGGTCTTATTGATTTTCTCTATTGTTTTCATGTTTTCAATTTCATTTATTTCTGCTCTAATCTTTGTTATTTCTTTCCTTTTGCTTGCTTTGGGATTAGTTTGCTGTTCTTTCTCCAGTTCTTCCAAGTGGACAGTTAATTCCTGCATTTTTGCCTTTTCTTCTTTTCTGATAAAGGCATTTAGGGCAATAAATTTCCCTCTTAGCACTGCCTTTGCTGCATCCCATAAGTTTTGATATGTTGTGTCTTCATTTTCATTTGCCTCTAGGTATTTACTAATTTCTCTTGCAATTTCTTCTTTGACCCACTTGTTGTTTAAGAGTGTGTTGTTGAGCCTCCATGTATTTATGAATTTTCTGGCACTCCGCCTATTATTGATTTCCAACTTCATTCCTTTATGATCCGAGAAAGTGTTGTGTATGATTTCAATCTTTTTAAATTTGTTAAGACTTGCTTTGTGACCCAGCATATGGTCTATCTTTGAGAATGATCCATGAGCACTTGAAAAAAAGGTGTATCCTCTAGCACTTCATTTTATCAACCATTATCTTAGGGCATTTGGGGGAAGTCTAAAGACATTTAAATATCATTCAAATGTATATCTATATATATATCCCACATCAATTTTTCAGTCAGAGTACAAAATGGTTGCCACAAAACCAAAGAAAATTGATAAGATATAAAGACTCTAAAGAGATATATTTTGAATTTTTTTCTTTTCTTCAGAAACTATTTTAAACAATAGATTTAAACACAACTTGGTGTTGTACTCTAGCTGATAGGATTTTGTTAAAACATAACAGCTGAAAACGATTAGCATTTGGAATTTACTGCTAAATTTCATCACAGAACTACTAGAGATAGACGATTTTTTGCCAAATTTTTTCATATCCACTCAATAAGAAAAGAAGGGAAAGCAATTCAAATTCAGTCTGATACCAGTCCACTGGCCCAAGAAAACATGTGTTCGAAATTTACCAATATCAATAAACAGGGTCTGAATACATACCACCATTGGTATATCAACTGGGCTTATTCTTCGTGGACTTGAACCTGCTTCTTTGAATGCTCATTCTTTCACACATACACATACATGTACATACACATGTACACACACAGATTAAATTTATGGACTGCCCATCCACTATTTTAACTGATAGTTGCAAACCATTTTGTCAACATTTTTTTTTGGGGGGGGGAATGCATGGTCCGGAAATTGAAGCTGGGTATTCCATATGGAATGCGAGCATTCTACCATTTGTCAACATTTTAAAAATTATCAAACTATTTTTAAATCAATTCCCATATGAATATTTTAATGTAAAATAAGGAAACTGTAACTAAATATAGCATAAGGCTATTATTTATTTATTTCTAGGGAGGATAAGGGACTGTGAGAGTATGATACAGATCAAATAAAATATCTACCTGGTTTGATAAAAAGGTAGAAAGTTATCATAAAATTTGAAAAAAAAATAGGCAAAATAACTTGAAAGTTTTACAGACTTTTGCATTAGATTAGATTTGCATTAGATTTTGCATGAGACTTTTGATTAGAAGTTATGTTCTTTTCTACTAAAATAGTTGCATTTTAGCTTGTAATCTGTAAGAACTGATTCATTTGTATATAAATGATATTTTTTCTACATTTTAAATTTAAAATACAACACTAAAAAGCATATAAAGTAAATTACCAATAAAAATGTGAAGTTATTGTATTAGGTAGGGTTCTTTTGAGAAACAGAATCAGCAGGAAATATCTATAGATATAAAATTTATAAAAGTGTTTCATGTAACCATGGGAACATAGAGTCCAAAATCCATAGGGTAGGCTGTGAAGCTGATGACTCCGATGGACGGTCTGGATGAACTCCACAGGAAAGGCTCTCTGGCCAAAGCAGGAAGAGCGCTTGTCTCTTCTGAATCCTCCTGAAAAGGCTTCCGGTGATTAGATTAAGCATCACTCATTGCAGAAGACACTCCCCTTGGTTGATTACAAATGGAATCAGCTGTGGATGCAGCCAACATGATCATGATTTAATTCTATGAAATGTCCTCATAGCAACAGATAGGCCAGCACTTGCCCAATCAGACAAACGGGTACCACCACCTGGCCAAGATGACACATGAACCTGACCATGACAGTTGTGGGGTAGCTGATGGCTGGTTAGCTGATGGCTGGGGGTAAGCTGCCGTACTGAGTCAGTCACACAGACACAAAGCACACAGCACGCAACTCAGGAGACAACCCTCAAGGGAAAATGGAAGGCATCTGCTTTATTCAGGAAGTGTACAGGCTTATATAGGCTGGGAAGCATGCAGGGACACATGTTGGGCTGGGATTGGTGGTCCTTGTTGCTAGGCTGGAGGGCAGATTACCGGGATTGGTCAGCATTGTTGCTAGGGCGGAGGGCAGATTTCAGGTCAGCCATTTTGTGTTGCCTTGCATCAGCCACGGCAGCCATGTTAGTGATGTTTTATGGCTTCTCCAACAATAGCGATATTTTATGGCTTCTCCAACAGACAGTCATACATACATTTCTGGCATTGGGGAATTATCATCATTATTTTTACATTATAGAATGCTAAATATGGATAATATATCCAAATTACAGGGTAGTTGAAATAACACAAGAGAAAGAATGAAAGAGGACAATTTTTGTCCCTCCAGAGTAGAGGCGAAGTAAGTAATAAAAAATTTTTCCAAATTAATGATTTAATCAATTTGACCATTTGAACAAACAGAAAGCACTACCATTATGACCAATGTAGCGAATTCTACTAGACAACCAAATGTATGAATCTTGAGGCCCTAGTATTTTTAGAATATGTAACTTCAATCAAAATTCATACTTTTGATACAACTACAGTGAGATAAATTTTATGGAGTAAAAATTTTTTATCGAAAAGAACTGTAAAAATATCCTTAATACAAAAACATGAGCATCTGCCACTATGAGATTTGTTCTGTTGTAATGCTAAACTTAAAAGAGTATGTTTTCAAGCATGTAAAGTTGTCATGGTTAGGAAAAGGATGTTAATGATCAGATTTCTTTCTTCCTTGCTTAAATTAAGTAGGGTGGCTGGAACAAGTTCAGCATAAGACTAAGCAGGTGATAACCTTGCTTCAATTACTCTCCAGTTGCGGGTCCTGTGTCACACATTTGAACTATTTATCAGACACCCATGGTAAAGAACTTTGGGCAGTTTGGAAATTCCCCAGACTCTCTTGCTGGGGCTAGGGGCTGGAGTCTGGTTATTTTGAGGTAACTAATTTCCTGAATGTGCTACTACTGTAGGCCTTTTCAACTCACAGTAATGTCTAGAAGGAGTCTGAATGGTTACTTGTTGGTTTAGCTACATTTTATTTCTCTTTTCATGCACTCATAAAAGATGTGTCTACCTGATTCTACTGGAGAACTCAACAAGCTGTTTGAGAAAATATCTTGTTCATTTCATATGATGGAATTTTAGGCATTAAAGGTTAGAAAGCACTTGGAAAATCCAACAATGACCTGTTTTCAATATTAGGATTCTTCTTTGTGACTTTACATCTATCAAAAATAAATATGTTGTTGTTTTTTAATATATATATATATATAAGTACATGCTAAAATAGCAAACTAAATACTTTACTGATATCTAAATAAAAGGAAGTGAAATATAACATGTACTTATTGTTAATGTACATAATATATCACTTTGAATTGGTGAGGAAAGATCAGACAGGCAGTGGTTTCACAATATACTTGTACTCTTGAAAACCCTTAGCCACTGGTCACTTGTTTCCTGCCATATCTAAATTATAATCTTTGGCAACAACAGTCTTGACTGTGGAAGGTGATGCAGATAGCCCTACAGGGACTTCTGTGCAATGGCTGAGGTAATCCTCTTTAACTGCTATAAATGAGGAATGTTTGTGCTAAGTGCATTAGCAGTAAATAATACTGTAGTCGCTAGTGAAAGGTAACATATTTGTATGAAACTTCAAAATCAAACTTCCATTTAACAGAAGATAGGCTAGGAAAAAAAAATTTGATAACTTGTTACCTTTACTAAGTGAAACATCCTTATATGAAAAAGGAATAATTCTGAACACATTATTTTCCCCAGTCTTTTTGGCCTTCAAGACTTTGTTCGGTTATGAAGTGAAATTCACTATCTTTTTCCAAAGAGCATGATATTGCTAATGTACCTTCACCTAAATATTATAATGATCAATGGAGACTACTCTCATGGATGTATTTGTCTGAATATGAAAACTCTGCATTCTTAATGTTTACCACAAACCCAACGAAGTTGATGAATGGTTTGAAGGTCAGTCAGTTCTTCAATAGTTCTCCAGCTACATTGGCAGGCATATGCCCGTGTTCCTTTCTTCTTTACCAGTTTTGTTTTTAATTTGTGGTATTCTGGCATGTTGTTCCTATTAGTAAAACACGAAGGTTTTAGCAAAGTAGCTTTGATCAGTGCTTAATGATTAAAAAAGAAAGATGTTCTAATTGCTTTATTTCCCTATATTTACAGTCTGAACACTAAACAGCCTTGGAGCCCTGATAGTAATAATAGTAGATATACTTTGATGCTTTATTTTTGATGTCAATCCTCTAGGCTTGTTTATTAAGGCTGTGGTAGAATACAGTCATGTAAAGAGCTAAAGAATTATTGATCTGTACCATCAGAGATGACATATGAGAATAGAGTAGGGAAATTGGTTTGTCTCCTACTTCAGATACTTATCTATACCATTAAAAAAACTTGCAATATATGCTTCTTTATATAAATATTTTTTTTCACACACACACACACACAAAGTCTATTGTGATGATAGAAAAAAAATTCCTTCTAGCCTCTACTGTTCTGGAGCAGGTAGAAGGAAAAAGCTGAGATGATGGTATGGTAAGCGATGATAAACTCTGGGATCTGTTTTGTAACCACTTGCTGAAGAGTGCTTTGAAAATTATTGCTTTTTTCTTTCTTTGTTTTGTATATATGTTATATTATTCAATAATAAGTAAAAAAAAAAAAAAAAAAGGACCCTTAAAAAGCTTGCAATATAGCAAGGCAGGCGGGTACAGGAGGCATAAAGATGACAGGCTTCTGATGACTGATGAATCAACTATAGAAATATTTCAATAATAGAGAACAAGTGCCTGTCAATTCCATGGGTTGAATCCATATTGTACCTTTCATTTTGTTCAATGATCTGCATGCTTACTTACACTATTAGGAACAAAATATATGCCTATACCAAAATAGTTTATAATAACAAATAAATGGGCAGGACCATCAGAAAATGATAATAATCTGATTTAAAGCTAATACAAAAAGGACTACAGAAATTAATTTGAGTTTAATTAATTGAAAAGCAATTATGATTTTCATGATAATCCATGTACTGAACTTATGTAAATATTCCATGGCAGAATAAAAATGGGAAAATATAAAATGAAATAATGAAAAAAATACAAAGTGAAATGATGAAAAATATATAATATTAAAAAAGGAGACACACTATTATAAGTTACCTATTCATGTCACTGTAATAGAAGGCAGGCTATAAAGTGCCCTCTGGTGGTCAAGGGGCATCATATTCAGTACAAAATTGTTCAAAATGCAAGCAAAGTTTAGGAGGTTAGAACCCAACAGACCCTGAGAGTTTTTCCAGGCCAACTGTCTGCATTCAGGAAACTGAGGTTCTGATCGGTTTAAGTGGCTTACCTAGGTTATGGTGAACTAGGGAAAGAACTGAAAAAAATCTTCATTTTTATCAGGAAAAAAAACAAAAAAATTAAGTTGGTTAAATTAAGGAAATGTCCTTTATTTAATCTGCAATATACTTTTGACAAACTTAACATTTAATACTTACCTGAATTCTTAATTACTAATTTTAGGAATAGCAATCATGAATAGCCAGGTAACTGGTTAATACATTTCAAACGGTTTTTAAGAAACACAAATTTTAAAAGCTTAGGAAAAAAAATACCATTATTTCTCACAAAGAAAACACATTATTTAATAGGAAAATAAAAGCATTTTAGTTATTGTGTTTGAGTAGTCAATACACACAGCTTATGCTTCTTTTAGAAAGTTCTAGAATTGCCTAAGCTACATTACTCTTATTTCCCTCATCTGTAAAATAAGGACAATAAAACAGCATAGCATTTCATTGTATAACACAGGTGCAGATCAATACCACTAAAAAATAAATGGCTCCCATATTCTGCTAGACATTCAAAGGCACTCAGCAAATCTTTTAACTTGCCTTTCTTTGGTTACTGCCCACTTCTGGTTTTCCTCAGGGACTAATCCCCACTTTAAGTTTCACCTCACAGCAGAGGTGCCCTCCTCCTCCTATCCGAAGCCTGCCCGCCATTAGACTCCACGGCTTCCTGGACCTCGTCCCTCACATACCCTTCCCTCTCATATGTCGTCAATCTTTTCTACCCGTACAATAGAAACATCCATGTGTCTCCTATCATAACAAAATGATCCCTTAACTCTGTATTCCCTTAGTTTTCCATGTCTCCTCCCTGGATCATATCATCTGATTGCATGGCTTCAGTTGCCACTTTACAGGTTATATTTTCTACATGAGCTTCAGAGCCTGGTTTCAACAGTTGGCTGGGTAATACCCACCTTGCATAAATGAAAAAATGCAATCCTTCCTTTAGATCTTTTCTTAAAATCTATCAATGGGCAATACTATTGTCCATCTACTTAAAGCTTGACAGAAATTAGGTGTCATCATCCTAGTCTGTGACCTTTCACAGCCAATTGGCCAGGACTACCACTAAATATCTCTCATTCAAATACTCCTTTCCATCCTCCTCACTGCTCTAATTCACATTCTCACTTCTTTCCCACTAGATAACCACAATATTCCTTTATTAGTCCCCATGATGTTAAGCTGGCTCAGTTCTCATACTGTAGTCGGTTATCCTTTAAAAAATTCAAAGCTATTCAGATCTCTCCCCTGATTAGAAATCTTTATCAGTTTTCTACTCCCTGCGGAAATAAAGTTCAAAGTCTTCAGTGTTACTTCCTGGCCCTTTTTGATCTCTTCTACTTCACCCCCAGCCACCTCTTGCCCTTGTATTATATCTAATGCATCACAAAATGCAAGCTACTTTAACTACCCAAACATGCCACACGGTTTCACCACTCTGCCTTTAAAAACATCCTCTAGAAGAACACCAGTCTCCATCTTCTTTGCCAGGTAAACTCCTAATCATTTTTCAAGACTCTGCAAGGCCTTCCATGATGTCTCAGGGTGGAATGCTTCCAACTTACCCAGTGTTTAATCTACCCCTAATGTCAAACCTGTCATGGAACATTGTGTTTCTTAAGTCTTTCTCTCTTTCAAAACAGTTCATTATTTGAGACTAGAAACTAGGTCAAACTCATCTGAGTCCAGTATCTAAGAAAGCCATGGATAATGTGTTAGATAAATACTACCAATAAGCTCTATAAAATAAAAAATATCATATCAATGATTTATATTCTAATGGTGGTCACGCCTTACTCTTTAGTTGTTTCATTCTTTTATCTCTCAAACAGATTCCTAAGCATCTTGAGGACTGAGAAAGTATTTTTTATTTATTTGTTTATAATGGTATAATAAATCTCTTAGTTGTCACAGTTTCATTAAAAAAAAAAAAATATATATATATCTTTAACCAGACTGCCACAGATCTACAGTAAACCAAATGATGTTCTTGATGACTCTGAGGAACTACAAGTTCCTCAAGTATCAGTGAGCTTACTTTATGCCTCTGCTAACCACAATTCTGGCATGCACTCTATTATCTTTTACTAGTTTTATAAAAAGTGATGGTTCATCTGGATTAACCACTTATTAGATTAACCAGAGGATAGTGAATAGCAGAGGGTTTAGAGAAGTCAGAAAAGGCAAAATTAAACCTGAAATGAAATCTAATTTTTCCCAACCATCGGACTAAAATGTGGGCTAAAACAAACCTAAAGAATGGGGCTTCTGACTTGGGATCTTCGGACTGTACTATGCTTTGTTTGGGTTGGGGACTGTGACATCTGTACAATTTTAATTTTTGCACATATTTGTATATTTCAATTTTTCTTGTGCAGAGGATTCAAAGCTTTCATAGGATTTTCAAAGTGGTTGCTGATGTGAAAACTTTTAAAAACTTTTAAAATTAAGGGAGCCATTCCTATGGATTTACATGAGGATGGCCTAAGAAGCTAGAAGAGGTATGGTAGAGAGATTTGTACCCTTTTCTTTACTCTTGAAAATTTTGCAATATATTCTGATTACTTGTTTCTGAAAATGTAATTGTTTAGGCACAGGTTTAGGGGGCCAAAAATGCATGATATAATTACTTTATTAATTTTTAGCTCTTACTTTTTGAAAATCTGAATATATAATTCAAATACATTTTAATAACTTGTAATATCTTAAAAAATATGTATTCAGTAAGTGTAAACAAATTACACATTATGAAAATATGAGTAAGACACCATTCCTGATCACAAAGACGGAGGCCGACATATACTAACCTACGATCTTCAATCTTATATTACAATAAGTGCTAAAACAGGTGTGAAGTGCTACAGACACACAGGAAAGGAAGACTTTAACTTCAGGGTGAGAAAGTGGTGAGCAAATCATGGAAGAGGTATGATGAGCTGTACACTGAGAGACAGACAGGGTTTCCAGGAAGTGGAGAGCTTACACAAAGTCTTAGGGGATCAGAGCATAGAGTACTTTAATGTAGCTAAAATCTTATGAAGGTGAAAAGAATACTGTGGAAAGATGAGGCTGGATATAGACAGGGACTGAATTGTAGAGGGTCTTGAATGTCTTGAAAGAATTTGGGTATTATTCTCTAAGAAGAATGGTGCTGGGCAGGCGAATAGCAAACTCACAGATATACATTAAGATAATTCCAAGCCAGGGAAGAATGGTTTGACAGAAGAGAGACAGTAAGCAGAAAAATCGATGAGGAGGCTACTGTGGTAAGAGTACCAGAGGTAACACTGTCTTTATGTAGACTACAGTGGACAGATATAAAGGAAATGGATGGGAGCAATGCTGAAGAGACAGAGGTGACATGATCAGGCCAAGGTCACCAAGAGACATTATAGCAAAATAAGATATATAAAATTGTACTTGGTACATTTTTTATAGAGTGACATTCTTTAGGAACATACCTGAAAAACAGGTAATCACATGATTTATCCCACATAAAGTCATCGTAGCTTACTACCAGGAAGTCACAGGCTATACAACGCAGATGGTCACATGTTCTGTGGAAAAAAAAACCCCATATATTAATGACTATTTGTGTGTTTAAATATGAAAATATGATGATTCATAGCATACAGCACATATTACTGAAAAGTAGAGATTAATTTGCTTACACATTTTTGTATTAAAGGACTGATTACGTGTCTGAACTTTCAGGTTAAATTTTTGCAAAAACCTTACTTATTTTATTAAGATCATACATATATAAGCATTTATGCACATTGTACAGATATAAATAAACAAAATGGATTTGTAGGTCTTTTAGTTCAATGATTTTCAAATTGGATCTGAGAGACATCTTCATTTAAGTTAATTTTAAGTGCTTCCCTTCCTACTGAAATTTACTGTGTTGGTTTTACACCACCTGGAAGAGTTTCTATATGTTATGGGATGCTTTTAACACAGAATTTGCTACATTTTGTTGAAATGGATCTGTCTCCCCTATAAACTATTTAAGTGTTGGGGAAGTATTTTATTTGTTTTTGTTTCCCCATTACTTGGCAAAATTTATTCATGCACTCATTTAAAAATATTTATTGAGACTCTACTATGTGCTAGGAATAGTTAAAAGAATTTGGGATATATTAGTGAATAAAACTGACAAAGGCTGTCCTTATGGAGCTTAGGTTCTAGTGTGACACAATGCTCATAATAACTAAATTATATAGTATGTTAGAAGGTGAAAAGTGTTTGAATGAAATTAAAAGTATAGTAAGTAAGGAAAATTGGAATGATTGGGTTGCAATTTAAAATACGGTAGTCTGTGCAAGGTTCATTGAGAAGGTATTTCTCAGCAGATCCTTTAAATTAAGTGGCAGCTGGCAGAAAAAGTGGGGTTAAGAGAAGGTTATGTATAAGAAGTGAAGAAGAACAGCGTGTTTGGATGCTGACAGGTAAAATCCAGTCAAAAGTAGTAAAACTGATGACACAGGAAAGGGAGGGCAGAACTACTAGAATGACACTTGGTATATAGGTTCATATATGAGGAACTGAGATGCCAAGGGATTTTCAAAACATATTATGTATATATTACATTATATACATATGGTATATAGGTATACAGTAGGTTCATATATGAGGAATTGAGATGCCAAGGGATTTTCAAAACATATTATATATATATTACATTAGTAAGGAGTGAAATGATAATATATATCAAGCTAAAAAAGAATTATGAATTGCTACTGTAAACAATTTGATTTGGGCGGGCCACAGTGGCTCAGCAGGCAGAGTTCTTGCCTGCCATGCTGGAGACCCAAATTCGATTCCCGGTGCCTGCCCATGCAAAAAAAAAATTTGATTTATGTAATTCTGATTTATTTCAAAGAAAGTAAAAAGGACATCTCTATCATTGTTTGAAATGTTTAAAAACCAGAATCAATACAGATAGGTTTGATCATCTACAAGTTAAAAGGAAATAAGAAGAGTTTTTAAGATACCAAAAAAAAAAAAAAATTAAAAGTCTAGTGATAGAATGGAAGAATGTATCAATACATATATGTTATATATACATGGTATATGTAAGTTTCAATATATATACCAAGAGTGCTTAGCAATGACAAAGAAAAAAAGAACCTATAGAAAACTGGGCAAAGGCTATAAACAAACAACTTACAGAGGAGGAAATCAAAATAATAAGCATAAAAATATACTCAATCTCACTAGTAGAGGCAGCATAGAAGCAGTTACGAGTATAGATTCTGGACACAGACTGCCTAAGATCAATGCTAATTCCACCATTTACTAGCTATGAATCATAGTCAAGTAACACAATGCTCTGTGACTCAATTTTCCTATCTGTAAAATGCGTATAGTTATAGTACTTATCCACTTCAGAGAACTACTAGGAGGATGTAATAAGTTAATATAGGTAGAGTGCTTTAACAGTGCCTGGCACATGGTGTTTGTTAAAAAGTTAAAATATTACATAGAGACCTGAAATTGAAAGTAACCACAGATATATATTTTAACTAATTAAATGAGCAAAAAAGTAGCACTCTCCCATATTTCTGGTGGGTCTGTGAACTGCTATAAGCTTTTGGAAAAAAATTTGGCAGTCTTTTAAAATTAAAATTATACCTTGCTGTTGCATTAACAGTCCTATTTGGGGGAACCTATTACACAAGTATATGAGTATTTATCTCAGGAATGCTTACTGTAGCATTGCTGAAGTGGCAAAAACCTGGATACCACCTAAATATCTATCAAAAGGGGAAAAGACTGAATAACATTATGCAGTATATTCATAATATGGAATAATAGGTAGTTAATAAAAAGAATGAATTAGATTTATCTACTGACCTCAAGGGATGCCCAAAGCAAGGTGTAGAGTGCACAGCTTTATCCTATTTTTGTAAAAACAACTGCCCAAAATTCCAACATAGGTGTTTAAAAGTTTGTAAGGACATGGAAAAAAATACAGAAATCTATAAACTACGCTGCTAACACTGGTTACCTCAGTAGTGGTGGGAGTGAGGGGACAGAGGAAGATTAGTATCTTTCTCAACATTTTTAATTTTGTTTTTACTTTTTTCATTAATTATACTTATGTAGTAAAAAAATATTAAAAATTTAGATTTTTTCATTTATTTTCCCCCAAAATTCAGATATGTTAACTTCAAAATTGCAAATGTTTTGTGACCTGAAAGTTTCCTTGAGAATAAATATTATTTATTTTTATTATTATAAAATTTCTAAGAAATATTATTAATCATGACAATAACCAAACATTTAAAATCTATACAAGTTTCAAAAGCAATTTCATATTTTCTTTCGAGCTAACAGCAATTTATGATGTTATATTTGTACATTTGGAAATTCAACACAATTACATTTGTACACATTTAAACTGAGATTTTGAATGTATAAATCAGGAAATGCAAAATGAGCATTCCCAAAGCTGCCATAACTTGCTTTCTTATACATATGTAGTTTACTACATGATTGCACAGGGTGTTAACCTTAATGCCTTAATACATATGTGCAATTTAGCTGAATTATTGCTGTTGTGGGAACTATAATTCAGAATTTCCTGACATTTTGTATGTGTAAAATTTCAACCATAATGTTAAATACAGCTTTTTAATTTAATTTAAAATTTAGTAGTTTATTCAAATCCATTCACACTACCACATTTTCCTAAAAACACTATCCTTTGAGAAAAATAAAACTAACTTGCAACTAAGAAATCATTCTGCTGCTATGATTCACTCTATTCGATCATAATTAGTACCAGTTTATGGAATAATCCAAGTAGTTTAAAAAATAATTAGCAGAATAAAATTTGATTTGGCTTGAAAATACCGCCTTTGTCTCATCTATATCATTTATTAATGCTACCACTCTCCCTGCTACTACTTTTTTTCCTTTCCATTAACTTGGCAAAAGACTCAAATCTTTACACTCTAAAATTATTCGCTATCAATCCCAGGAAAGAACTTTATCCAAAAATCAAACAAATAAAATAAATGGAAAATAGGCAGAATAGATGTGATTTCTTTTAAGCCCTGTGCATGTAAATCAGTGCTTATTATCAGGGCTTAACCTCCATAACTCACTCTCTCTCTAAAGTATATCTATCCAAATCTAATATAAAGTCCAATGAAAGATAAATCTCTAAAATATGGAGGAAATACAAATATGAAGGTGCCACCAAAAGCTTTGTCCTGTCCAGCTAATAAATAAGATTCTTTAATATTTTGAAGATGTTTATGGTGAGAACGCTCAAAATACAACCCTATATAGTCTCCTTTCCACACTCTGCAGTTGTCAGTTAAGTCCTCAGTTAAATAAAGTAGGGCTGAGGAGTCTTTCTGTTTGGGCAGTTTGAAAATAGCCGCAGCTGCAACAGCAAAAGCAGCTAAGATTCTTCCTTCTTACATACATCACATGACCTTCTGTGAACTGACATACTAGAAAAGGCATAAGTTTGGGTTCCTGCTTTGTAATAATTTGCTAGGTGACCTTGGACAAGGCATATTACCTGGGAGTCATTCTTGACAACTTTCTCTCTTACCTCCTATAGTTATTATTTATGTGTGTGTTTGCACTTTTATTGAGATATATTCACACACCATACAACCATCCAAAGTATACAATCAATGGCTCACAGAATCAACACATGGTTGTACATCAATCTCCGTGATCAATTTTAGTACATTTTCATTACTTCCGAAAATAAATAAGAAAAAAAATTAAACCCAAATCTTCCTGTGCTGATATGAAACTGTTGTGTACCCCAGAAAAGCCATGTTCTTTAAGCCTCATTCAATACTGCTGGATAGGATCTTTTCTATTAGGTTTCCACGGAGATGTGTCTCCACCCATTCAAGGTGGGGTTGCTTACCCATGCCCTTTAAGAGGGAACCATTTTGGAAAAAGCTTTAGTGCTGACAGAGCCCACACAGCCAGAGATCTTTGGAGATGCAGAAAGAAAATGTTCCCAGGGAAGCTGGTGAAGAAGTCTGGAGGGAAAGGTAGCAGACATCACCATGTACCTTTCCAGCTGACAGAGAAACCCCAAACATCATCAGACTTCTTGAACCAACGTGTCTTTCCTCAGTGCCTTATCTTGGACATTTTCACAACCTCAGAACTGTGCATTTGCAACTTAATAAATTCCCTTTTTAAAAGCCATTCTGTTTCTGGTATGTTGTATTCTGACACTTTTAACAAAGTAAAACACTTCCCATACCCCTTTACTCTCCCATTGTTGACCCATAGTTTGTACTGGTGTAGTATATTTGTTACTGTTGATGAAAGAATATTAACATATTACTGTTAACTCTAGATCCCATATTCTGTCAATTATATATTCTATATTCTAAATATATCTCAAATCTGACACCTTTACCCACACCCGCTACTACCACCCAGTTTCAGCTACCATCATCTCCTCTATTGCAACTACTTAATGCTGACTGATCTCCCTGTGTCCTCTTTTGCTTTGCCCCTCCAATTTTCCACATAACAGCCCAAATGAATTTTTTTTTAGAAACACAAATCTGATTATGGTACTTCTACATGCTTAAAAAAAAAAGAATGGCTTCTAATTGCATTTAGGATATATTTTTTCTAAAATCCTTCTAAGGATTATAGGACCTGCAATCATCTGTCCCTTGACTACCTCTCCTGCCCCATCAGCAGCAATTCTTATCCCCACTCACTATGCTCCAGCCACTGCGGCTGACCCTCTGTTCCTCTAACACCCCTACCTCCTTTCCTTCTAACATGGTGCTCTCTCTGGCTCTAATGGTCCCCTCCCTTTGCTTAACTCCTACTCATTTTTCATATCTTAGTTTAATTAAATGTTATTTGCTTAGGGACACATTCCCTGACCCTTTGTATTAGTTAGGGTGCTCTTTAATGAATCCAAACTTACAGTATCCTGTACTTTCCCTTCACATCACATATTAGATTGAAATTAAATTCTTATTTGTGGAATTATCTGCTTAAAGTCTATCTCTTCACCTAGACTGGAGGCTCCAAGAGGGCAAGGAAGTATCCATTTATTTGCCACAACTTGTTAACTCAATCATTAAGACCTAGTAGGTGCTGATGAATTTAACATTAATAAAATGGGGCTAAGCATTCTTCCTCTAGCTAGAGTTTGGGTTTTTTCTATGGAGCAGATGAACCAATATGCATATATAAAAAGTGCTTTTAAAAGCATAAGATGCTTTACATATAAAATGCTTTAAATATGTACATGTTTATCTTTAAACATAATATGTACATTAATATGTATGGGTTTATCTTGCTCTGAGTACAGATTTGTGTCATGAAAGGAGCAGTCGATGACTGGTATCTTTGTGATGGGTGAGGAAGAAAATATCTTTCTCTGTGAATACATGTACATATATGTACAGATGGTGTGTTTTCTCCTCTTTTAGCTGTG
This sequence comes from Tamandua tetradactyla, assembly GCF_023851605.1. Classification (NCBI taxonomy): domain Eukaryota; kingdom Metazoa; phylum Chordata; class Mammalia; order Pilosa; family Myrmecophagidae; genus Tamandua; species Tamandua tetradactyla. The sequence goes on from NC_135332.1 coordinate 139,067,494, forward strand.
CAGAAGGAGGGAATGGGGTCTGATGGATTTTGGCATCCTTAAAGATTAATGTTGTGTGATAGGACCCTCAAGCATTAAAAAAAGGCCCTTCTTTTATCTACTGAAATTCCATTTAGAACTAGACTTTTCTATGCTAGAACTAAACGCAAAATATACATACACAAATTAAAATATGTAAGAAAATCTTAATGATTTATTCTTTGGAAGTAAACCAGAATGTATTTTTTAAAGGCCATTTTTAAAACCATAAGGCATCTGTAAGTAAACACTGATACATATATCCTGAAATAAAATGGAAAGCAGTAGTAGAATACAGGATTCTAGATAGTATATTGATATATATTTGAGATATAACATAATGAGAAGGCAGGGCTAATGGATGAGAACGATATATACATAATCACAAACTAGAGTACATATAGTAGCTAGCTATTTCTGTACTATAGGCAGAACTCTCATACATTCTTTCGTTTAATCTTCACAATTTTTCTGTGGAGTATGCACATTTTTAATGGGTGCGGAAAGTGAGGTTTTAGAAGGTAACATTCCTTCCCAAAGTGTCACACCTTATAAGAGGCAGAAGCAAGACTTGAATTCAGGCAGATGTCATCAGAGCCTATCCTCTTAATTTCACAGGTGTAATCACTGCTTCTTTATCTGTTCCTCTATTGGTCATTTTTTTTTTTTTTATTGAGAAATCTTCACCCACATACAGTCCATACATGGTGTACAATCAATGGCTCACAATATCATCACAAAGTTGTGTATTCATCACCATAATCATTTTTAGAAAATGTACATTATCCCAGAAAAAAGAAAAAACTCATACATCCCATATCCCTTACCCCTCCCTCTCAATGAATACCAGTATTTCAATCTACCCAATTTTTTTACCCTTTATCCCCCCTACTATTTATTTTTCTTCATTATTTTTTACTCATCTGTCCATAGCCTGGATAAAAGGAGCATCAGACAAAGTTTTCACAATCACACAGTCACAATGTTAAAGCTGTATCGCTACACAATCATTTTCAAGAATCAAAATACTGGAACACAGCTCACGGTTTCAGGTACTTCCCTCTATCCATTCCAAAACACCATAAGCTAAAAAAGGGTATCTATATAATACATAAGAATAACCTCCAGAATAACCTCTCGACTCTGTTTGAAATCTCTAAGCCACTGAAACTTTATTTTGTCTTATTTCTCTCTTCCCTGTTTTGGGCAAGAATACTGCCTAATATTTTAACTTTCTTTGGCATCTAGTGCCTAGCACAGGGCCTAGGATATGGGGAACATTCAAAGAATATTAAATGAAAAGAGAATAAGAAATGAATCTGTAGTTAATGAATTAAGCATAAGACACAGGAGACAAGGAATACATGGAAAAATACTCAGAGGCAGAAAAGTGAAAGTGCAAAGTAAAAGATGAGAAAGGTGTTCCGATGAAAATGGAGGGAAGGAAGTACAAGAGGGGAAGGAACAAGGGTAACAATTTGATAGAGCACATAATGAGTTCAGAGTTAATGCAAGAAAAATGACAACTCTCATCTCCTTCTGAACAGAAAAGAGGTGTTCAAAACAGTCTTTTAGGGCCATTATCTTTAACGCAATATGTGGGCAAGGCTAGAGAAGGAAAGAAAATGGAAATAGAATGGAAAATCTTGCTGCAATTTGTGGGTGACTCAAAAGAAGCTTGGATTCGAGGTAAAATGGCTCAGTCTTCGACTGAGACAAAGCCAACAGAGTTGACAAGGATAATTCAGAATAATTGGTAGCAACAAGATTCTATCCTTCTCTATGGGCAGTTTGTGTCTCTAATTCTGTGTGTAGACAGTTCTTAATCCATGATGATTCAACTGCTGTCAATTCTTATTTATATCACTTAGAACAGGCATCACCTCCATTAGATTTATGTCAACCTATTTGTTGCCTAGTGCTCCTGATGTAAGGCTCCCCCAGAATCCCAATTTCAACTTGGTCCTATAGCCCTTCTTTGTAGGCTTCCTAGGATCTAGGCTAAACCACTACAGTTCTCCCGCAGAGACTTTTTAGATCCCTTTTCTGTTATTCAATGCAACAATTATCCCTCCAGAAATGTGATCAACATGCAATAATATATTCCAGTCTTTCCTTCCATAAAAAAATAAACAGAGAATCACAGAGGGTTTTAGAAACAGCCAGACAATAATATAAAAAATAATGTAGGTAAGTAGGCCTCTGCCAAAAATAGAACCAAACATAATAGGACAGCAGGAATATTTGTTTAAAACTGATCTGTTTCTGCATCTTAGGAACATGATAATGGTATGTGCTAGGAGTATGGGGCTAATATGGGGTGGGGTAAGTGGCATCATGACCATAAACTTCCCTGAAAGAGGAACTGAGTGGGAATGTGTGTGTAGGAAGAGTGGGTGGGTGGGGAGGGGCAAAGAAAGGAGCGTTTCTGCTTTTGAAATATGTAAATAAGTAAAATCAAGTGTCTATGGTTGAGAACTTTTTGGTTACTGCAGATATACCTTCTCATGCTTTGCCAAGTCAGTGTGGGTAACAAATAATGTAGCTGTGCAGCCATATGCCTTCACCTGTCTTACCCAGTGGCTTCCACTGTCTGGAAGGAAAAATGGAAAGGCAATAGTTCATTATCCTGTTGTCTAAGTAAAATGACCTGGGTTTGGAGTGATCCATGCATTTTAGTGGAATGCAGAACAGGGTATTAATGCAACAAACACATACCCAACACCATGGTTTTAAATATCTATCTCCTCAAAATAATACACATTCTAATAAAATACTCTTAGATTGGCTAATAAAATATACCTCTCATTATAAAAGGGATTTATACCAAGATGATAAAAATTATGTTTTACGAATAGGATATCAATTTTAAAAAACCTAATTAAGTAAGGAGAGTATATTTCTGACATCCTACCTCTGTGACGTATTTGTTCCAATACCACATGGAGCAGCGCTTCCACCAAGGTACACTGGACTGCAACTAGATATGTTCAACAGATGGGAGAAAAATGAAATCACAACAAAAAAGAAATAAGAGAAGTTAATTTAGCCTTGTCTACTATACATTCTTGTAATCAAATTGTCTATTTTTCTTAGTAAGCCAACTATTTCAAAGTAGAGGTATTTATTTCAGGGGCACTGCTTTATTGGATATAACTTGTACATTCAGGGAACACTCAAGGAGTTAAAATGAGTCACAGAAAAATGTGTTTGCCAAATAATATAAGGAACAAAGTAAATACTAAAGAATATAACAGAACATTAATTTTGAGAAACTGTTCACACTTTTTTTACATGGCAGAAAATTATTTACAATAGCAATAATCTCCCATTCAATCTCTTTTTTACACTATTGGGTTACAGTCTATAAGAACACCAAAGATATTGCTATTGGTTTTTCTCCTGAAAACCAACCAGTGCTTTATTGTTCAATGTCACTGTTGTTTAAATGGTAACAAAATCTACCAGACTATGCTCATAGTGTTTGCTCACCAGTGTGTATAATTTACTGAAGCAATCTTAACTTACCTTTTACCAAGGCCTTGAATGGAAGCTCTGACAGATGTGTTACTTGAAGATTTAGAATTTAATTTCTATTAAAAAAAAAAGCAAGGGTAACTTCGGAGAATTGTAACATGAAAACTAATATCTTTATTTAATAATAAGAATATTTTTAAATGATTTAAATTTTTTTGTGGCATCATTTTTAAGTTTCTGAAATAAAAACAATGATCAAAACCTTTTAAAGGCAAATAGGGAAGTGGAACTCTCTAAGGAATTTGTAAATTACTTTGCTAACTTTTAGTCTGGGAAAATGATATATTACCATTATTAGCAAGCTAAGATTTAGAGTCACTTTATAACTCTTCAGTTGATACTAAAGTTCAATGATTTAATATGAAGGGCGTGCTATTTAAAACTTCATCCTGGAAAAATTTAATTGAGGAGGCAAAAAAAAAAAAAAAAAGGAAAAAGAAAATGAGACCTATTTTTTAAAGGCTGTGAATGGTACTCATTTGAACTAAAAAAAAGTTCCTGGTTAACTTCAGGAATATTAATTTTGATCAAATGGAATGGTATCAGCCAACAGACATTCAAGAAAAATGTAGAGCTACTTAGTCACAATCATACAGTAGTTCCTATATGGTTACATAACATCATCATTAGTGAGCATTTATTAAGTGTTAACCAGTATACGGTACAAAACAACATGAACCAACCACATACTAGGACCACCGCCAAGAAGAGGAAGTGAGAAGGAGAAAAGGCAATTTAAACTATGTGGAGACATGCCTTCATTTTACCTAGTGGATGAGGAAATTTAATGGAGACAAAAATATCTCATTTTACTATTTCTCTTAACTCTTTTATTTGATGTTAACCAGAACTGGAAAACTTTTTGGTGTGTGTCTAGAAAATAATGTGCATGATACCATTTTTCTCAGGAGGGTGGCGAGTGGGTGGGGGAGTTGTGAACATGCTTCATATACCCCAGGATTCCCTACATCCAGGCTCAGGCTTATGACTCTAAGCTGGCACACCGTGACACTGCTGTTGGTTCCCAGGCTTTTTGTGTGTGGGTTTGAGAGCAATTCTAAAACAAAACAGAATGGGCAAGGGAGGCAGGCAGTACTCTTCAGTTAAGGACAATGCAGGCATAGATTAGTCATTTACAGACACCTTACCCAATAGATGATTTACATAGACCTGCTCTCCTCCAGAGTGCATTTGGGCTTCTCTTTTTCTTGCAAGTTGAAAACTCAATATGAGGATTAACAAAAAAGGAAGCATACAAAAGAATTGCATAAAAGTTTATTTCTTCTTAATTATAAGAGCTACTTTTGTTTCAAATTAGTATATCTTATTATCAAACCAGAGAAGTATTTATCTTCTCTTTTGAAATGCCTGGAGCTGAAGAGACAGTACAAGATAGTGCTTCACAAAGAAATGAAACACATAGGAATTAGTAATAAATTGTTCAAATGATCAATGAATAACAACAAAAACATCAATTTTTTAGACTACAAATTAAATCAGCATTACTATTTAGCATTTGTGAGGCAGAATATTTAATGTCATTGTTATTGTGCTAGCATATTAATTAACTAAGCCATTAGTTCATTAATCTACCTTAGATGAATTGAAAATCTTAAATTTAGAGAAATACAGATCTTAAAATCTTTACTAGTTATTTGGTTTTTGATCTGGCTGACAGAAATTTAAGTGACTCTTATCTATACCCCTAATACCAACATTACCTAGCAATTCTCAGTCCATTTATCTTGCTTGAATACCTTTACCTCCCCTTATAAAAAAACAAAAAAACTCCTTAGTATTATATTTATTTCTTGGATTTTTTTCTTCATGATCCTTGAAATTCAGATCTCTATTTGGCTTTTTTCTTTTAAAATTTAACAAATATATTTCATACCTCCCTCTGCAGAAAATTAAAGTCTATACATTCTCATAAATTGCTAGTATGAAGAGTATAAATGATGCAGTCATTTAGACAAGAATATGGCAATGGGTAGAGAAATTGAAGATGAGCACATCTCATGATCTTGGATTTCTAGGTTTATAAATCCAAGAGAAACTCTTGTACATGGGCAAATGAAGATATGTAAAGATGTCTGATGAAGCATTGCTTATAAGAGCAAAGAACTGAGCATAATCTAAAGTTTATTATCAGAGACGAGGACAAATTGTTGTAGAGTTAAACAATGGACTGTTATATAAGTCAAAATGAATAAATAGGTCTTGATGTATCAGCATGAATAAATCTCAAAAACATGAGTATAAAAAGCAGGTTTTAAGAGGATACATATAACATTATAGTATTATGTAAATTAAATTATATCTGAAGTTATATTATTTATGTTTTTATACATATGCAATAAAAGTATAAAAGCATAGATGCAATAAAAGTATAACAGCATAGATGAAAAACATAGTAGTTATGCCTGGGAAGGAAGGTAATAGAGTTTGAAGAGGCCTTTAATTACATCTATACTTTTTATTTCTTTAAAAAAAATTCCAGCCAATCCTAAAGAACACCTAGGGCAATATATAAGATTCTACAAAAGTTCCATGCACTAGGCTAACTTTCCAGAAAACTACAACCTCCAGATGGGTCCCTGGACCAGTAAGTTCTGAAACCTAGAGGGCCCAGCCTCTCCAGAGAATCAGCTAGTTCCATCTCCCGACCCATATTACTGACAGCCCCTTCCAACATGAAAAAGTTAGAATGGCCATAGTCCCAATTCCATAAAGAGTGGAATAGAAAAATCAAAGGCGATGGTGGAGTAATATAGAGAAGGTAGAGTTTAACAAATATGATTGTTGAATTGTTAAACTTATGTTACTTTTAGTCTCTAGTATCTTAGAGCAGCTAAAAGTAAAAACCTCAAGTTGGGGAACTATAACTCATACCAAACTCTGAAATGTGTTCTACAACTAATTGTTGTGCTGTATTTTGACATTTATTGCTTTTTTGTATATAGGTTATTTTTTCACAAAAGAGGAAAAAAAGAAGTCGATTGTTATGATAAAAAAAATATATTTATTCCTTCTAGCCTCCTATATTCTGGAGCAGCTAGAAGGAAAAATCTGAGAGGATGGTATGGTAGCCCATGACAAACTCCGACAAACTCCGGGATCTGTCCTGTAACTACTTGCCTAAGAGTGCTTTGAAAACCATTGCTGTTTTCTTTCTTTGCTTTGTATATGTTATATTACACAACAAAAAAGTTAAATTATAAAAAAAAAATCCAGAGAAGCAAATATGTCAAAATATGAACATATGGTCTTTATGGGTGGTAAATATATAGATGGCTGTTATATTATCTCCTGAACTTCTTAAAAGGTTGAAATAAATACCTAAACATTAAAAAAATTAAAGTATACACACTGGTTCATGGGATAATGATGGCACTGAATCTAAGTTGCTGAACACATGCCTATAACTAAAAGTTGTTTGTTTTAGCCTTTTAGAAGTGTTCTTAGAGTTAACAAATAAAAGTGACCACCTGGATCTGTGAGTTGACTTTTGCTCTAAAACCTTTTCTAATATTTCATTACTGCTTAGAAATGAACAGCAAAACAAATACTGAAAGTTTCTGATATTTTATTTTTTCTACAACTCAAAGTAGAATAATTTCTTTAAATAATTGTACTTCTCAGAATTCAAAATACTATAGGTACTACTTGTACCTTCTTTATGTTTTCAGACTATTCTAAACGTGTTGAAATAATGCAAGAATTACTACACATTTACAACACTTGACTTACAATGGGCTTTTTGTCAAAGTTGGGTTCTTCAAATATTTCATTAATAATATTGTCAAGATCATCTTCTTTTTTAAATGTCTCTGTTGATCTGAAAAAAAATACACAAAATATACCTGAAGCTTAAAAGGAGATAAAGTCAACCAATATCAGAAGAGTTTTGTTTAAATAAAGCCCTTTATTAGAGTTGATGACAGCTGCATAAGCATGACATTAATTAATTTAATTTTTCTCCTACTATGGAATAGCCTGTGTTTGTTAAAACAAAGATACAGTGTATCAAGTAGAAAATTCATATTTGTACTTTTCTGTTGCATACTTAAAACATTTAAAGCTATACATCATATTGAAGAGAAAGTGGAAGATGTACTTTTCTAAATCAAACCAACCAGTTATTTAGAGAACACAAAATACACAATTCTAAGTATAACCTGACATTATAAGTAAAGATAATTTAATCAGTCTCTTTCTAAGTTTTTTCCTAAGGGTTCCATTATAAGTCAAATAACCATATCTCTTTATTAGAGGAGCCAAAGTTTATGTTATCAAATGACCTATACAAAAAAAAAAGTTGTTTATTTGAAGGAAAATCTCAAATACCACATCACCTTTAGCTATCACTGATACAAACTGTTGTTGTACAGAACTTCTTTTTAATAGCTATTATTATCGAATACTTTCCATATGCCAGGTACTATTTTAAGGCTTTAGATGGGGATTATTTTTACTTACCCCAATTTAAAGTTGAAGAAACAGGAACTGAAAGATTGAGAAACTTGCCCAAGGTCATGCAGATAAAGGATGGAGAGGCTTGGATTTGAATCTAGGGCAGTTCACACACCTAACACCCTAACACTATACTAGACTAACTCTCTTCAGAGTCTAATATGTTGCAGATGTTATACATCAACTTAATTGGACTATTAAAATTTTTGTTTTATTAGAAGACAAGTTTTTAAAGTCACACTCTGATTTTAGAAGACTGTTTACTCTTTGGAAATTCTGAAACTAGAAATTTAGTCCTTCCTTGTTACTGCATGGGTAAGACAATTAACCCGAGGTAAGAAAATTCTGAGACTGCTGACTAATACTTGAATACTGATTACGTTTCTGTTCAGGACTTAGCCTCTTCAGTTGTTCCTCTTCAACTTAAGATTTTTAAATGTCTTTCATTCTATTCTGGCTTCTTCCCTTGATTTACAAGTATACTCAGGTTTATTTTCTCCAAAGAAAATATCTCTGAAACCTCTCATTCTCTCTACTGAAGAGGAGTCTATATCCATTTATCCATTATTTCAACTTCCTTATAAGTAGATTTGGTTTAGCATCAGCTGGGAACCTAGATAGGGATTTTTTCATGTTGGAACTACTGACATTTTGGGTTGGATAATTAAATTAGATGGAGTTGTTGCTGGTGGTGGTGTCCTATGCATTTTAGGATGCTTTCCAGAATTTCTGGCTTCTATCCACCAAATGTCAGTGGAGCACCCCCTTTTAAGGCCCAGCTGTGACAATCAAAAATGTCTAATGGAGGCAGGCCACGGAGGCTCAGCAGGGAGAGTTCTCACCTGCCATGCTGGAGACCCGGCTTCAATTCCTGGTGCCTGCCCATGCAAAGAAAAAAAAAATGTCTAATGGCTTCAATTAGCAATAAGAATGAAGCTGATTGGATTGGGACTAAGGTAAATCAGAATACAGGGGTAAGGATGACATTATTGGTATTTTAGAACTTCAGCGCTGTATGAGACCAAAGGAAGAGAGGTTTAGGTTGTCCAAAACTTAAATTTTCTGTAGCACATAATCTAATGCAACCTGTACAGATAGCTCATTTAAACAACTCAAACACATGGAGCCTAGAATGAGGAGGGTTTGTAATTCTGTATAGCTTAATGTAATAATTGGATATATCCCAGAGTATGTTAAGCAGATGATTAAGCATATTGGCAAAGTCCCTTGAGGGACTGGAGAAAAAAATATGGAACTATCAAGCTTAACCACCAGAGAAACTCCTGATACTGTCTCAAACATTAGGGACTCCTAAGTCATTAGGCCATGCCCTTGATGTTGAGGCTTGCTCTTGTGAAGCCTATTTCTGTAGTGGAAAAGCTAAGGCTATCTATAGTTACTTTCTTTCAGAAAACCTCTTTTGTTGCTCAGATGTGGCCTTTCTCTCTCTCTAAGCCCAACTTCGCAAGTTACATCATTATCCTCCCCACTGGGGAAGATAATGACATGCAGGGGTGAAAGTATTCCTGGCAATGTGGGACATGACTCTCGGGGTTGAGCCTGGTCCTGGCACTATGGGATTGACAACGCCTCCCTGACAAAAATGGGGAAATGTAACAAATAAGGTATCAGTAGCTAAAAGAGTTCAAATGAGTCAAGAGGCTATTCTGGAGGCTACTCTTATGCAAGATTCTGCTGTATTTTGCCAATTACCAAGGTTTGTCAAACCCCATACAAAACCATTCCTGTCAACCCTAAAGAACATCTAGGGCTTTATTTGTGATTCTACAAAGGTTCCTTGCACTATGATTACTTTCCAGAAACCTATAACCTCCAGATGGGTTCCTAGGCCAAGTCCTGAAATCCAGAGAGGCAAGCCTCTTCAAGAACATCAACTCATTACATCCCCCTATCCCATATTATCAACACTCCTTTCCAACTTGAAAAAGTTCAGATGGGCAGAGCTCACATACCCCTATAGCTTGGGAGAAGGATCAAAGGAGGAGGAGTTGTAACAGAAAAAATAGGATTTAACAAATTACTATGACTGCTGAATCATTATATTGACATTCTTTCAGTCTCTAATGTCTTGGAGCATCTAGAAGGAAAAACCTAAAATTGTGGCAATGTAACCCATATCAAACTCTGAAATCGGTTCTATAACTACTTGCTACAATGTACTTTAAAATGTACTTTGAAACTTATTGCTTTTTTGTATATATGGTGTATACCACAATAAAAAATTTAAAAATTAAAAAAAATAAAAATAAAGTTGTATATGGCAGATTGAAAAAAAAAAAAAGCCCTAGACATTGCCAAATGCCCCCTGGTTGGCAAAATCATGACAGTTTAAGAAACACTGACCAATTTTAAGTTACTTAACCTCTCTTAACCTCAAATATTTTATCTTGCAAAAATAAGATCTAGATGACTCTAAAACTCCTTCCAGGTGTAATGTTCTATTTCTGGCTTGGACATTCCTTAACTTTACCAAAGTTCCTCTCTCAAAGGTCACTATTGCCCAAATCACTTAATCCAGTCTTCTTTAACCTTTCTGAAGCGTTTAATGCTGTTTGGTACCAATTCCTTAAATTCGTTTCATGACAGCAAATTGCTAAGATATTCTCTTGAAACTCTCTCTTCTTCTTTGATTTCTAGGACATACCCTCTGAGTTCTCCTCTCTCATGCATAATTTCAAGAATTAGAAGCATTCAAACTTTATCAACCTAATCAATACTGTCAGGGGCCCAAACTGTCAGCTTACATAATATTCTGGTCTATTATTACATATAGAATATTCTGGTTTATTATTCTTGTCTAATAGTAGATCACACAAGCTCTTGATTCCTATACTTGCCTGTGCTTTGCTACAGTAATGAATAAGTGCCATCATCTAATTGAAAACTGATACAATTTTAAGACAGTATAACTGTTTTCATCTTTTGATGCTTACAATAATCTTAATAAAATTTTAATAAGTTGTCATTGGTTCCCTGAACTCTGCTTCTTACATTCTAATCTTGATTCAAGATATAGTTTCTGCTGAAAATAAAACAAAATATTTTAAATATAAAATATTAAAAAAGTACAAACCTAAACCTCCCTTTAACGTAAGAGATATATATAAAAGCTGGTTTTAAATCTACTTCCCCCATGTCCTGGTGGACCTAGCAATGTGAACTTGGGAAAATAACTATTTGTCTAAGTTTCAATTTGGTCAGTGAAATGGGATAAAAGAATTGCCCATCTACCTCATGGAGTGTGGCAACTAAATGAAATAATGCATATAAAGCCCTTATCACACAGAAAAAACTCAATAAATGTTGGCTATTATTATTATTATAGCTATCATCTAGGAAGTTATAGTATTATCTTTAAATATTACCATCTGTATCATCCTGAACCACTTTATTCCTATTGTAGTACACAAATCAGTCTTTTCTTTTTAGCTAATCATATATTTCTCTTTATCTTTTTGAACACTTCAGCAAATCTCATATGTTTTGACCATTTACATTAGCAATTTTTCCTGGTATCCAGATGTAGCATGGTCATTTATTCTATTATTTGCACAGCTAATTTTGTATTTTAACTGAAACTTCAGTATTTTAACAGAATTATAGGCTCTATTGGTATACAATTGTTAGGCAGGCTCTTGTTAATAGGTTCACAACATAAATTGGTTCCTAGCTTTTAAATGTCAATTTTAGCTCAAGGTAAATTTTAATGTCTGACATTGTATTCCAGATAGGGACTATATTTGGAATTAGGTTATGGCCTTTGTTGCTGTTGTTTGAATAATATATCTTTATACCTACATTGCCTGATGAAATGCTTTAATACCTAAATGACAGTAGTACTGGTTTGCTAGAGCTTTCATAAATCATGGAAAAATCTGATGTATTAAGTGGTGGGATGGAGTGCTAAAAGTGTAGTAGTGCAGTATCGAAAGAGACAAGAAAAGACCCTTGCTTGGAGAGGATCCACTCTAGGAACATTTCCATTTTGAGCAGCTGGCTCAAAGACATCCCACTCCTTTGCACTCTAGTTTTAGATGAACAGGCTTTGGAAAGGCTCTTTGATAAATCCTCTCCATCTCCTGAAGGAGCAAATAAAAACAGCAAAGAAATTTATGGTAATACTCTTTTGAGCTAGAGAGGGTGGATGTGCTGGGAATGGAATATAAAGATTTCCAGCATACATAACAATAATATATAAGTTAATGAGAGTGATACTTCCATAAACATTTAGCTAACTCTGTACTAGTCCATTCATAATAATCATTTTAGTTGGCTCTATATTTATTTTTTAATATGCTGCCCTCTACAACGCAACTAATTTTTAGAACTTCGTTTTTGAACTCCTATAAAGTCTTTTCAATGTTTATATTTTCTGAGGGTGAATTTTTATAAGCAGACAAACATCATTGGATCTAAGTCTTCTTAATAGGGTAGCAACGGAATTGGGTAAAAATAATGGGAAATCACACTCATATATACCCCCCCCCCAAAAAAAAAAACCAAAACAAAGCAAAAACACACCAATTCCCTCCACTCCCAGATGTGGCCATAAATTAACAAGAATGACTCTCTAGCCTGGTTCTTAAACTGCTTCTCCGTAATTCCAAACTGTTCTAGGTAAGAAGCGGTTTCAAAAAATTCTAACAGGAGTTATTGCAGAGTTTCTCAAATCATCGCTTTGAAGCACAATACTCACTCTGATGCGTAATTGTGGCCCTTTTTGGAGGGACGTAAGGATGAGAAGGGAAAAGTGGGAGTCCTGTTATCTTATAATCATAGTTTTTTGGACCCAAACCCAAAAGACTTAAGAAACTTCCCCAAATTTCGATTTGGATGCTTGAGATCCTACTAAGACCCTTATCCGGGGACCATGGAGAATATGAAGGTGGTTGGACTAACACAATGCTCACAATAATTACCTCCATTATCACAAATCTAATTTCACCCAACTCCCTGGGCTAAAACAAAACAAAACAAAACAAAATTCTGCCAAGGATGTCACAGAATAGAACGCGATGCTTTCTCCCTGCTCAACGAATTGCCCAAGAATTACTCTGCCTGGGGAGAGAGGTCAGAGGCAATAGGATGAAGCTCCCAGTAAGGGAATCTCGCCCAGAGATTGAGAACTGCTCAGCCAGACGGAGGCAAAATCTGGACCCTGTCAGGGCGGCCCTCTTGGGGCTAGGGAAAGGGAGATCTAAACTGCCCACCACCCCCAGTCCCCCGATTAGGACCCCCTGGACTTTCTCTGTCAGGCACAGACGGGGTGGATGAGACTGGGTTAAGGCCGCGGGTTTTAGAGGCGGGTTCAGCTCTGGGGTTTGCCGAGGACGGAGTCTGGACTCTCGGTGTTGAGATGCCAGAGTCCTCACCAACAAGGTGGCGGAGGTGTGAGCAGTCCCGGGGGTGGGGAATGAGGGTTGCTGGAGGTCGGCGGCGGGGTTTTGTTTTTCAGTCCAGAGGCGGAGGGGCGGCTTTAGGGCCTGGAGCAGGCTTTACCAGAGCAGCCCACCCCTCCCGCCCGTTAACCTGAGATTCTTTTTCGCTTCGGTTCGGTTCTGTTCGCTGCTGAAGATGGTGCCGCAGCCTGTGGGCCGTTCGACGATGCCCAGTCTTAGTGGATCTGGACTGCAAAATTTGGACTCGACTTCATCCAAGAGATCATCCAGTTCCTCCGCCATCTTGGAACGTCAAATCTTTCTCCCTTTCGCTAGCTGCTGCGCGGGGTGGTTTCCAGGGGCAACGCGAAGACCGCCCCACGCACCCTTCCTCTCGCTTGCTCCCGCCTTCGCGCATGCGCGAGCTGTCCCACTCGGCTTTCCGGAAGGGCTTTGGGGTCCTGCGCTGTAGTTCCCGCGCAGGACGCGGTGCATCCACGAGACCCTGGCAAACCAGGGCTCTCGGGGCCGGAGGTTGGAGATGCCTGTTTCGGTGAGACTTCAAGAGCTTTGCTTGTCTTCGTTTTGGTTTGTATGGCGTGTTTTGTCCCATCTCCCGCTCCTGGAGCCAAGCTGTCCTTCTGGAGAATCATGATTGTAGCGTCCCCAAATCTATACCTCTCCTAACGCTCTGTACTCATTGTGTTTCAAACATTCGTAGGTTGCTTGATGTACTGAAAGAAGAAGAAGGCGCCAAAACAGGACCAAATGACCGTGTTACAAAACTGCACATCGCCGTAGTCGGCAGGATTCGAACCTGCGCGGGGAGACCCCAATGGATTTCTAGTCCATCGCCTTAACCACTCGGCCACGACTACTGTTGAGTTGTTTTTGGTAGTGAGCTTCTACATAGTCTCTTTGCATAAATTTCTACTGCAGTAATAACTATGGAGACTGAAGAAACCAAATCATCATAAAGGTGAAAAGTGCATATTTTCATTTTGTGGCTCTTATAATTTGAGCTTTTAAAAGACGCTTAAAGCATGGAAAGGAAGGAAAGTCCCGTGCGATTTTCACTTGCTTGCACGATAATGGAGCCGCTTCCAGGAAGGAACCGGGAACTGTGGGTTGGCAGACCAGCCTTAGGGCCTTGCATGGCTTCACCCTTCCAACTCTGTTTGACAAGCGGCTCCCAGGACCCATTACCTACTAAAATATTGTTACCCACCGATTTCAATTCATCCTACAGGTCGGACTGTCCTACCATGCCATGAAAGCACTGCTTTGAAAAGTGTAAAGCATGAAGTGTGAAACAAAAGTAAGGTAGCATCATTAATGACGCTCCTATAAATATTCTCCATCGTGTAAACTGTACTTGATTTCAAAAGTAATTTAGCAAAGAGGTTGACACCCTTGGAAACTCTGGAGCTAGTTTGATCCTGATTACTTGGTAGCTTGTAATTTATTCAAATATCTTGACTATCCTTGAAGAGAGCTCATGGTACCTGTTCACTAGAGCACAATTTTAAATTTTCAGGAATTTTGTGAGCCAGTTGTTTAGTACCACCATTATTAAAACTTAAATTTTATGATCCTAGGTTTGGGTTAGCTAATGCTGCTGGAATACACTATACCAGAAATGGATTGGCTTTTATAAAGAGGATGTATTAAATTACAAGTTACAATACTAAGGCCACGAATAGTTAAGGCATCAACAAGAGGATATTTTCTCAGAGGAAAGGCAGCTGGCATCCAATTCCTCTGTCACATGGGAAGACACATGGTGACATTTGCTGTCCTCTCCTGGCCTCTCTATTTTTAAACGGCTCTAAATGACTGTGGGTCATCACTTAGCTTCTCTGGGGCAAAGTCTGGGCTTCATGTCTTAGCTTGGCATCTTGAAACATCTATGTCTTGCTTTCATCTCTCTGCTCTCTGTGTCATCTTTTTTAAGGACTCCTGTAAACTAATTAAGACCCATCTTGAATGGGTAGGGTCACCTCTCCAAGGAAATAACCAAATCAAAGGTCCCACCCAAACAGTAGGTCTGCCCCCACAAGATTGGATTAAGAGGACATGGCTTTTCTGGGGTACATAATAGTTTCAAAGCAGCACATCCTACAATTAATTATATTAAAAACTAAGGTAATATTCAAAACTCATCACATACTCGTTATTTTCCTATAATTTATGCAGTTGATTTTCATCTATCCTGTTTGGTGGAAATACTATATAATGATGTGCTATTGCACATCTCTTCCTAACGTCCCATTCAGCAATGTCACTTGGGTAGTTAGAAATCACCTGTGATGGGTATAATTACCCCAGGGAAACTGGCAAATGCTTCAAACCAGGGTCTTTCCCCCTAAGATCGGGTTGTTAAACACTTACCAGCACACCAATAACATTACTGTCAGATCAAATTTAATATTCCCAGAAAGACAACTTGGGGGGATAAAACAAAATTAAAAAAAAAAAAAAAAAAGATGCGTAGGAAACATACATAGTGCATATTGCCAGATTTCTAACAGCTACAACAAAGCTGCCCATGGTGGGAGAATAACCAGAACGGTACTACAAGTAGGTGGAGTAAGCAGTTAGAAAGGCCTTCCTTGCATTCCTTGACCTTTCCCCACCAGGGGTTTGTTTTTTCTGGTAGAGCATTGTCCCCTGTTAAAATGTAGTAATACATTTTTGCTATTACTGTTTACACCTTAGCAGAGACTGGTTTGTAAGATTTACCAATGATTACCCAAAAAGAAGAAAATTGACCGCTGAGAGAATATAGCAACAGTGGGATAAGTTTTGGCAGGAGAAGGAAAGAAGGGAAAGGTAGATTCTGACTCTAGGGCCTTGTTGGGTGGATCATTACAGTGAGAAATTTAGTCAGTTAGGGAATCACAGAAAGCTCTGGTTGCTTGCGTCTTTGTCAGGAAGAGAAGGCAGGAAGGAGCCAAAGAGGGCATGGAAATATTAATGAAGGAAGAGCTAGAATTTTGAGGACAGACTTCTGTAGTTTATTCTGTTCTTTTAGGTTGACCATGGGGTTTGACTTCCTTGTGGGAAGGGGAGTTATGTTACAGTAAGTAAAGCAGGTGCCTTTGGCTTGCCTGAAGGACTGCTCCTCTTTGAGGAATAGGTCCTTTTGGGATCATATATTGCATTTTTTTTTTTAAGAGAGAGGGAGGAAGGGAAGGAAGGAAGGATGGGAAACATTTTTAAACATTTTCTTGTTTTATTATATTTTGTTTGTTTATTTGTTTTTTTACATGGGCTGGGGCCGGGAATCGAACCGGGGTCCTCCGGCACGGCAGGCAAGCACTCTTGCCCGCTGAGCCACCGCGGCCCGCCCATATATTGCATTTTACAACTTACTTTACCCTTCCTTGACTTTCCATTTAACTTATTTTTTTTTTCCTGCTCTATTATATGCATTTTAGTTGCTACTTTAAATCATTTTCTGAAACAAGACGGCATATAAATAAATAATTTCATGTATTTAAATCTCTCTCTTTCTGCATCATCTCCTGGTTTTGGGTTCATTGACAGAGTTGGAGTTTCTATTCAGTGGACCTGGGAATTTGGCTCAATTCAGCGTCCTTGAAGCTCCTCTGGAGGTGTCCAACAATTACTGGAAATCTGGCTTTAGTGCAACCTTGTTTTCCTCATTGTAGGGTGGCTTCAAACTCTGTGGAAGGCTTCTGATTAGTGGGACTGTGGGTAGTGGTAGTGATGATGGCCATAGTCAACCCAAGCCTAGTACATATGCTTGGAAATGGCCTCCAGCAGAAAGACAGGAGAAAGTCATTTAATTCTTAGAATTGATTTCTTAGCTGTCCTGGCAGTATGGCTTCAGAAGGAGTAAATACAAAGCCTGTTGGCAGGTTTAAATTCATGTTTTAATTTTTCAGATGAAAAATCAAGTGAACTAGATGAGTTCATTCATCATACAATAGATGAACTAAAGGTAGTATGTGTCAGTAGTTGAAATAATCTACTAGCATGTAAAAGATATGTGTAAAAGACTGTGGAAAGATAAAAGAGGAAATGTTTTTGTTTGCATGGATATTAGGAAAAAAGTGGAGCTTGTTCCCTCCTTCCCCCCCTCTCCCATCCCATTTTAGTGAAATGTCGAGTATAGATCATCCAGAGTTTGGTATTTTGAGAATTTTGTTTATAGCCCATTCAGTTTCCAGTGGGCCTCCTGACTTTTGTCACGTTCTTTTCGGTTTGCCTCAAAGAAATAAAAATCAAATTCAGAGTCTACAGGAGAAATGCCACATATTCACAAAAGTGTGACCTTTATGTATATGGCTATGTGATGAATTGTAGAATGATGGAGACTGAAATATCAAAAATCTCCAGATATCGGTAAGCTTCAGTGGATTCTGAACAATGCATATTGACCCGTGTATACCCCGCTTTAGAAGATTCTTCTACATTAATGCATACAGTATTAGAAGATAAGCTTAAAAAAAAACATGTCATGTATTCCTTTGATATTTCCCTTTTGAGGAATTGCTTGAGGAAGTCCTTTAGGAATTTTGAGATTCCCAAGTGAGGAATTTTATTTATTACCTCTATAATTGTTAATGTGATTAGACAGTGTTGTGAATCCTGGTCCCCTAAGTATTCCCCAGTCTTTAAAGCATACAGAGCATCACATGTTTCATGAGGGAGTATAGCAAGTGCTTTCAGAGATGGAGTCGTTACACATGGTAAAAGGGGCATGCCATGTATTATTAAACTTTCTTTGTATTTTAAGAGAGCATTTTAGGGAGAAGTTGCCCAAATTAAGAGAACAAAGCTCTACTGGCTTTTACAAGCAATGAAAGAATGCACTGAGCCTGCGTTTTTGCTAGCACCATTATAAATTAGTTAGAGGTGGTGATGCAGCTGGTTCTATCGTCCCACACAGTTCCAGGCCAACCTCTCAGTTACAAGGTGTTTTATAATCCTCCTGTCTATTCGAATAATGAATTGCAAGGCCCCTTTGAATTCCCATGTACTTAATTTTCCAGCACTGCTTTTCTCCCCACACATTGCAGGCCTTCTAATAAATACCCACTGCTAGGCAGTGACCTCGGTGGGAGGGGAGGTGTCCTCCCTCAGCAGTTGCGAGCCTCCAGCAGCTGATGCTTTGGAAGAAAGGTAATAGCACTGAGGCAGCTCCAGTTCTTTTAAGTGGTCCCTGAGATAGGCCTCAATGTCATGTAGGTAAATTCAGTCCAGAACATGCAGAATTTTTTATTGGAATTTGTACATTCATCTCTCACAGCTGTGGAGAGTTTAGACTAATCACAAGCCTCCCTGGGATACTATCATCTTGGTAATTTGAAAAAGGATCAGGAGCCTGCAGGTTTGGAACATCTTGAGAAAACTCTGGCTCTGAAATACATCATCACATATGGGGGACACCACTTGCAGCATCATCGCAGAGAGCTTAAGAATGCTGGAATCAAGTATTTCTCTGGCGTGATTTCAAATAGCCTGGGAAATCTGAGAACTTTTTTTTTTAAGCTGCAAAACAGATTCTTTCCTCTTCCATCAATCCCGTTGCTGTCAATGTGTCCAATGTTAGGTGCCAGAAATGAGCAGAGCCTCTTAATGATAACAATGCCAAGGTTAACATGGCCGCCAGGGGCTCTCCAAGAATCTGTTATGGTGTATTTTGATCTACAGACACGTTCTGAGGGCGTGCACCCCCTTAGCCTTTCTAGCCAATACATTTCTCTTCAGCAGCTTGGATAAAACCTGTCATTTTTGCCAGAACTTCTCATGTTTTGGGGGCCATCGGACACCATTTTTCATTGACCCCAGGTGTCCATATGGTAGGGCTAGGTTCAAAGTTGATATTTGGGAGGCAGTCTCTGACAGCATGGGGGTCATTTATTTAAAAAGCCAGTATTCACAGATGTGCTACAGGAGTGTAATATAATTCTTGACCCCACCCAGATGGATATTTTGTCACCATCCACATAGCAACCAACAAACAGATCATCCTGAGGAAGCAAATGCTAATATATGTGGCCCAAATCAGTCAACTCTCAACCCTCTGAGGGGTCTGTAGCCCAGCCTATTTTTGAGGCTTTCACATTAAAATATTCCTTCCAATTCTGCAGTTCTCTGGGTAGAGCTTCTTCTTCCCTTCTTCCTATTTTGTATCATTTTTTTGCTCTATAATTTTTGAATCTTTGAAAAGTTAAACCTGATTTAAGGAAAAGAAGAAAGGATCAGTTGGGGATCTGGGAGGGAAGTAGGAATTTCAGTTGGGTACTACAGTGAAAGCAACGTGAGAATCAAATTGAAGGAAGTGATTGGAAATATCACACAGGTTAAATTTGGCACCTGTCAGTCTTGAATTTTTCTGGATTGGCCATATCACCTCTTAGGTAGGCACCAAGTTTGTTTTTTGTCTTAGTGTGGGCATTCTCCAAAGGAGGGGAAGCCTGGCACCAAGGTTTTAAGAAGACCGTATTTCTATATGTTGACCAGTCTTTATGTCTTAAAAAAATGGTATCTTAGTTTTTGAAAATTGAGAAGCTCTCTACCCACACAAAAAGCTCATGGAAGTCCCTAAAGGATGAGACCATCAGGGCTATCTACCTTAAAATGAACTGCCCAAGGAACGTTTGGGGACTGGAAAGATCTTTAGTGATTATGTAAAAAACTCTTTCATTTTACTGATGAAGCAGTCAAAGCCAGAGAGGTGAAATAACTGAGAAACTATTTGATTATCCAGAGATTTGCATTGCAGTTATGCATTGCATTAGAATGTGACATATAGAGGGAGGAGTTTTATTTCATAATAATCCTAGTTTTTCTGGACAAGACTATTGCTAGTGGCCATAAAATTGATTATATAAATTTAATATCCAACCACCACATTTTGGAATCCTTTCATTCATGTATTGACATGCCAATAAAAAGACAGCTTGTCCTCTATTACTCTGTGCGCCTCTAATGTGCCCACTGTTTTGTAAGTTAGTGACTATTTCTAGATCTCATATTAGACATGAGGGCACAAGCTCCTAAAAGATAGGGTTTACTCCTCTTATAGTACCTAGGATGGGAGTGAAGAGTGTGACTTTTGAGAAATATCTAAATTGAAATCCTATTATGATACTAATTTGGGGTCCCAGGAAATCCCCATTGTTTTGCGTTCCCTAATTCTCCATTCTCTTTTCTCTTTTGAGTGCATGGGCCAGAAATTGAGCCCAGGTCTCTTGCATGGAAGGTGAGCATTTTACCACTGAACCACCTATGCACCCTTCCATTTTTTTTTTTTTTTTTTTTACATGTACGGTCACCAGGAATTGAACCTGACTCTCCAGCATGGCAGGTGAGAATTCTGCCAGTGAGCCACAGCGGCCCGCCCCCTTCCATTCTTATTAAAATGGGCACTACATGGTCTGTTCAAACCACAGAAGCTCTTGGACGAGGGAGAGAATGAGACTATCTGAACTTGTGTGTTTGTGTTTGTGTGTGCTTAGTTCTAGGATTGGATATGGGGGCTATACAGGAAGACCCGAACAGCTGTGAGCTTTGGTTGGGCAAGGCCTGGTCTTAACTCTGTACCCCAGTTTTGGCATGTGAATGAAGGGAATTAGCAGTCTTAGGCCCATGGGACAGATTCCTACCCCAGCAGAAGCAGTATATTTTCTGGGTTTTTTTTTTTCTCTCTGAAATGGGCATCATCTCAGACAACATGTGTTCAGGTTCTAGAAGATATTTATCATTTATTGGCAAATGTCACTAATTGTTCTGTCAGTTCCTTTGTGCCCCATTTGACTATCGGTATTGAAATATTTCACCTACAGAATGATCCCCACCCCATGCCCGAGCCAACCAAGGACTACTTCCTCCTCATCATGGCAGGTATAGAATTGGTCTGGATGGTCTAAGTTTGATATCTAATGAGCAAAATGCCATACTGCAGTCTTCCTCATGAACTCATGTGTGCCAGAGCTTCTATTCTACCTGTAGATTGAACTCCACTCTATTCTTGGGTTGAAACTTTGTCTTAACCCCAAATCCTTGTCCAGAACTGTAGTAGTTAGGTTTAGGTATCAGCCTGGCTAGGTGATGGTGTGTTTTCCTTTATCTTCATAGACAGATTGAGGATAACTTCTAGGAGTTTGATAGTTCTGGCTCTTATATTAAGGTCTTTGATCCATTTTGAGTTGACTTTTTATGGGTGTGAGGTAGGGGTCCTCCTCCTTCTTTTTTTTTTTTGCAAATGGATATCCATTTTTCCCTGTACCATTTGTTGAAGAGACTATTCTTTCCCAGTTGCCACCTTGTCAAAAATCATTTGGCCATAAATGTGAGGGTTGATTTCTTGAGTGACATGAGCTAGCAAAAACAAACAAATCAATACACAAAGTACTTTTCATAGTTTTTAGAAGTTGGCTTTGTGTTGGTAGGTACTCTCTTTCAGAATTTGGCCCTCATATCAAGAAGATCAGTCTGGGGTGAAAGTGAAGTCCTCTCAGTCTTTACTAAGCCTATGTCTTTGTCCTGGGCTTGTGTTTGCTTGTGAATTTAGGAAGTCCTTCTTTTATAGGAATTCAAATATCCCTTCCACCCCCTATGAAATAGACTTTGTCGCCTTCCTTGCTGCTCTTTTGTATGACTTAAACCAGGTAATCCTTTGCTCCAGGCCACTTTAAATTAATTATTTTTATGCTGCTTTGGATGTCTGCAAGCTGCTTCTGCCTGCAGGGCAAGTTCTGGGAAGGCCAGCCAGAAATGTCTTTTCTGGTTCAGTTTTCCTGGTTCAGTCTTTTAGGCTGCCATCTGATAAACTGGCACCAACATACAGGCACAGCAGTATGTGCATAGGGGTTACTTTGCTCCTTTCAGAACAGACCAGGGGTTCACAATGGGAACACAGGCTGGCTTCATACTACGACAATGAATGTGTGTGGGAGGGGCCAGCAAGGGTGCCATGAACTTCTCTTGCTGTTGTTGTTTTTCCTGTTTTTTAAAGCTGCATTTTTTTTTTTTATTTGGCACTTGCCTAGTCACTGAAATCTTCTGTTTTCTGGAGTTCTGAGGATGATGGCACTGCCAGTTTTTGCTAATTGTTCAGAGATTCTGCATGGGAATAGAACCCTGTGGAGTCTTATATGCCATCTATCAGAACTCTCCTAGCAATCTTTTTAGAGCTTTCATGCTTTTTGACCTCACACCCACGATACACATACTTCTCTTTTCTTTGTCTCTATGTATCTATGTCTGTCTCTGTTTATCATCTATTTATATCTGTCTAATGATCTATCTATCTGTGTTGGTTTGAAATGATGTATGTACCCTAGAAAAGCCATGTTTTAATCCTAATCCCATTTTGTAAAGGCAGCTGTTTCTTCTAATCCCTATTCAGTATTGTTTATTTGAAACTGTAACTAGATCATCTCCCTGGAAATGTAATTTAATCAAGAGTGGTTGTTAAGCTGGATTAGGTGGAGGCATGTCTCCACCCATTTGGGTGGGTCTTGATTAGTTTACTGGAATCCTATAAAAGAGGAAACATTTTGGAGAAAGAGAGATTCAGAGAGAGCAGAGCAGAACGACATAGCCACGAGAAGCAGAGTCCACCAGCCAGTGACCTTTGGAGATAAAGAAGGAATATGCCTCCTAGGGAGCTTCATGAAACAGGAAGCCAGGAAAGGAAGCTAGCAGATGATGCCATGATCACCATGTGCCCTTCCAGGTGAGAGAGAAACCCTGAACTTCATTGGTCTTCTTGAACCAAAGTGTCTTTCTCTGGATGCCTTTGATTGGACATTTTTATAGACTTGTTTTATTTGGGACATTTTTTCGGCCTTAGAACTGTGTAAACTAGCAACTTATTAAATTCCCTTTTTTAAAAGCCATTCTGTTTCTGGTATATTGCATTCTGGCAGCTAGCAAACTAGAACTCTATCTAATCATCTATTCCCTATATTATCAATATAAAATAGAACAAAATCTTTATGAAACTATTTTTCTCCATGTGCTATGCATTTAAACATTATTTTATTCTGTTCTACTCTATTCTTTCTGTTCTATTCTATTCTATTTTATCCTACCCTAGTTTTATCCTTTTAAAAATATTGTTGGTCAAAACCGACTCAAATAGATTCCATGACCCACTGAGTAGTGACCACGATCTGAAGTAATGTCTTCTTAGAGCATTGCTCTGCTATAACCTTAGCTTCTTACTAAGTTTCTGATGGCTTCATATTGACTTCCATATGAAGTGCAAACTCCTTAGCATGAAGGGCTCCTAGCTCTATTTCAAATCCATTTCCCGTTACCTCTGGCAAGAGGCATCAGAGTAGAGTAGTGATCTTGAAAAGTAACTTAATTTTTTATATTTCTGCACCTTCAACTGTAAAAGTGGGATAATGATACCTCTTCATCAGGCAGTTATGAGGTCACGTGAAAGTGTACACAGTGTGTACTCAGTGGATGTTAACAGTGACACCATCACACCCAGTGTGTACTCTGGTCTGACATACTCCACTATAGGCCATTCTCTAAGAACATTTAGTGTCTTTTTGTCTCAGTGCATTTGCTCATGCCATTACTTTCCCCTGACTCTATTGCCTTTAAAAAAACTCTTACCTTTATGACTCAACTGAAATGTCATCATCACCTCAAAGTCTCTCCTTCCAACCTTTGAGAAGTGGTTCACTCCCCTATTGAGTATCTATAGCCCTACAACTACACTGAAGGGATTATCATTACCATCTGCCTTAGCTATTTCTAATCTTGCTTTCAAGAATGTGAGATCCATAAAGATGGGGAATGTGTGCACTCCAGTGTACCCACCCAATGTGTACCCCTCCCCAAACACCTAACAGGAATAATATGTTGAGTGATTAAGTGTGTCAAATTGTAATTTGCTATAAGAATCTGAGATGAACATGGCTCCAAGTTTTCTATATATATAGTGTGTATCTCACTAAGATAATTTTATAAGATATAAGATTAATAAAAATATTCCTTGGTTTATCTAATCCTTTAATAAATTCATAAACTGCCTGTGTAAGTGACCAACTTCTTTTTTTTTTAAACCAGTGTTATCAGTGCTGTTACCATCATCATTCCCAGAATTATCTTGTGTATATTTGTGTTATAATTCTTTTTTAAAAACCCTTTTATTGCAGTAACATAGACAACTCTGAATATCCCCTTCTAAACACTTTCAAGTGTATAATTCATTGATATTAATTACATTCAAAATATTGTACAACCTTTACCATTATCCATTACCCCAACTTCAATGCCTCAAACAGAAACTCCGCACATATTAAGCAGTGTATCTTTCTTCCCCTACTCTGTGCTATAATTCTTGAATCAATACATGGTAGGGGAAAAAGGGTTAGTTTGAAACTGTTGTGTACCCCAGAAAACTCATGTTCTGTAATCCTAGTTCAGTATTGCTGGGTGGGATCTCTTGATTAAGTTGTTTCCATAGAGCAGTGACCCACTCACTAGTGGGTGGGACCTTTTGATTAGGTGGTTTCCATGGAGATGTATCTCCCCCCATTCAGCTTGGGTCTGCTTACTTGAGTCCTTTAAGAATGAACTGTTTTGGAAAGAGCAGACAGAATCCACAACAGCCACAGACCTTTGTAGATACAGAAAGAAAATGCCCCTAGGGAAGCCATTTGAAAAAGCTGGTAGAGAAAGCTAGCAGCCATGTGCCTTCCCAGTTGAGAGAGAAACCCTGAATGTCATCGGCCCTCTCTTTGGAATTAAGATTTCTTTATCTGGATGCCTTAGTTTGGACATTTCTATGGCGTTAGAACTGTAACTTGCAACTTAATAAATCCCTTTTTTAAAAGTGATTTCATTTCTGGTATGTTGTAGTCCAGCAGCTTTAGCAAACCAACACAGGTATTATGCTAGAATTAATTTTGGTTTAAGAGTACACAGTGATGGTTATAGGTACAGTTTTTGTGCCTAGACTTCTGCGTTTAAATCCCAACTCAGCTACTGGTTGTGAGACATTGGCTAAGTTCATTTAATCTCTCTGTGCCTCTGTTTCCTCCTCTGTAAAACTGTACCTTCATGACTGGGACTGTAATTAGGATTAAATGAGTTAGTACTTTTGAAGCACTTAAGTAATATCTGATCAATATCCACCATGAGTCACTGTGCATACCCCATGACCCAGCAGTTCCAGCCCTGGGTGTATACTCAAGAGATATGGGTACATATGTTTACCAAAAGACATGTAGTAGAATGTTCGTGGTAGCAGGATTTGTAATAGCCCCATATCGAAAGCTACCAAATGTGCATTGATAGTAGAATGGATAAAGGTAATGTAGTATCCTCATATAATACAATATTATACAGCAGTAAAAATGAATAGACTCTAAGTACACTTCACAACATGGTTAATTCTCACAAATGTAATGTAGAGGAAAAGAAGCCAAATACAAAAAAGTAAATGCAGTGTGATTCCATTTGCATAAAGTCCGAAAACAGATAAAACTAGAAAATAGGATAATGACTGCGCTAGTCGGGGAGAATGACTAGAAAGGAACATGAAGCAGCTTGTGGGGGTGCTGCAATTGTTCTGTTACTTGGGTGGGTACTGCCTATGTGTGCTCAGTTCAGGAAAATTCGCCAAGCTATATATTTGTGATTTGTACACTTCTCTGCATATAAACTGTTTTTAAAGACCAGCTGGTGAATAAAAGTATTTAATAAGTTTTAGATATTACTAGTTAGAGCCAGAGAGAGTGGGTTTTGAATCCTGATTCTGTGGACTAGAAAGTCTCTTAAACTCTCTTTTTCTAAAATGGTAAACAGAGATAATGAGATTTTCCTTAAAGGTGTTATTGAGAATTTATGAGATGAGATTTTTTTTAAATGATGCTAGCCTCTTTAATATGTAGAAGCTGCCTCAGAGCAGATTTTCATCACAATAGGAAAACTTACTTGAGGGCATTCCTTAGTTCCAAAAAGCGCAAGTCTAGTAGACACCTTTTACCCCTGGGGAAATGTTATAAGGCGATCTTTTCTGTGATCTGGCAAATGTGGCCCTCTTATCATAGCCCTTGGTATATGGAACTTGTCCTGAGTAGGAGCTGTTAATTTTGCCAAGGGTCGAGGAACCCTGGGGGGACAGGGTTAAAGACCTTGACCCTTTGAGAGTTAATGATTCCTTCTAGCTCTTCTAAGCAGCCATATAATACTATCTTATTAACTATTTATAGACAATGCTTGTAATTGCTTGTCTGCAACTCCTGGGAGTACTTGTCTTCGAAATTTCATTTCAGCCAGAACCTTTTTTTTATAACATCATCTTATTTGACATCTTCTTCGGGGGTTTTGGATGTTAAGCTTTGTCTTTGAACAAAATAATTCAAGATGGTGATATGTAGAGAAACTGATGGTATGCTCCTTCCAAAATCAACCTTCAGGGACCACATATTGTGCATTTACTCTTAAACAATTCAGCAGTGTTCTAACTTGAGATTTCGGCTCTAAGACAGACAGACGCTCCCCATTACTGAGATGGATGATGTAATAATTAAACTACTATTTTTGTGCAATTGGTTTCACCTGAAGGTTCCAAAGCCTTAGCAACATCTGGTGGCGATTTGTTAGTTAACACAACATTATTTTGCATTTATTAAGTGTTGATAACACACTAGGTGTTGTACAGAACACAATCCCTACTCAGAGGCCAAGAGAAAGGACAAATATGGGTCCCAAAAGAGGTAAAGTGAGGCTTGCAATAATTAAACTTTCCCAAGAAATTTCTACCTAAATTAGTTGACAATTTATGGTATTGAAAAAAGCTATTATTTGTATAAATTTTCTGCAGTTTACAAAATGTTTTTACGTAGATCATCTAATTTAATCTTCGCTTCATCTGTGCTTCATTGTGATTTAGTTAGCTGCAAGCAAAAGAAAACCTGACTCCAACTGCATTAATCAATAAGGAAATTTATTATTGTCCTAACTCTAAATCCAGACATGTGGTGGTTTCAGGGTTGTGAATCCAGCACATCAGTGAGGACTTAGGTTCTTTTTTTCTATCTTCTCTTACCTCTACAGCTCTGGTTCCATCCGAGGCTACTCTCCCTCTTGTCAGGAACAGTTGGGGCTGCCCGTACCATTTTTCATGTCTAGCAGAAAAGCCTTCTCTTCATTCAATGGATGATTTACAGTGACAGGCAAAAATGGTTTCCTGAACCAATAGCTGGAAGGCTGGAGTGACCAATCAGGATTCACTCCCAGAACTGGAAATAGAGTCAGTTTTCTTTGGGAAAACACGGTTACATGGAGTGGGGAATGGAAGCTAGTTGCAATCATGTATGTGATGCTAATTTACAGAGGGAAAAACTGGAGCTTTTGCTCAAGACGTTGCAGTGGGTGGATAGTGGAACAGAGACATGTAATTACATATCTATTGCCCACCTTTGAAATAGTGCCCATCTGAGACAATAGGTGAAGCCGAGGTTTGAATATACTAAATTCCTCTCTTCCTACTCATCCTCTTTCATTCTTTCTCCCTTACAATTTAGGGAAAAAAACAACAACAAAAAACTGAAGATACCAGTTTCTGTACTGCCACGAGCTCTAGAACCTTGGGCCTAATATTTTGTTCTTTTGGACTTTCATTCTTTTTTACTTTTCAAAATTCTGGAGAAAAATGTACTAAATTGATTTCATGACCTTTTCACAGATCTCAACCCTTAGTAAAGCTTTCAGGGCCCACCAAAGAGTCAACTGACTCTTGGACCTTAGTTATGGCAAGTTTGATTGTCCCCAATCTCTCCATCTCCTACCTATCACCCAGGACTTTTTCACAGCCTTGTGTACATCAACTTGGGATCCTGGCACTGTTTTTCACTGTGGCAATTAGCCCGATACATCATCATTTTGATTATCAGTGTGCTGACAATCTGTGTTCTGCCCAATCATCTCTGACCTAAACTAGTATGAAATCCACTGGTTAGATCTTGTTGGGTCCTCATAGGGCATTTAGCTACAGTTAGGTCTCTCTCAAGTTTTTGATACCCATAAGTCAAAAATCAAACAGACAGAAAATATTCTTCCCTAAAACAGAGATAAAAGACTAGACTAGAACATTAAAAAAAAATGAACCGCTTCTTTCCTTAGAAAGAAGAACAAGATACTCCGCCTATCCTGGCCCTGCCCAATTTGCCCTGTTTTTCTCTCCTCTTTACTCAGCGAGGGGCCCAAGCGTAGGACTTAGTAATGTTTTGTCCCAGCTCAAGTAGTAGATCTCAACACCATGAATGCGTGACATTGGCTCTTTCTGTAGAACTGTAGCTTTGCCCAGATTTCCTGCAGAAATGCTGGATTTGTGCAGGTTCACAAGCAACCTTTACCCCCCAGAAATCAAGTCCAGTCTAGCTATTCATAAGTCCATAAATCATTTTAGGGAAGGTGAAAGTTCATCTGGCCCAACAGTTCTCCTCTGTTTTGGTTTATCTTAATCCCGTTTTGCTATTTTTCACCACACCCTCAATCTTCTCTGTCTCCAAAAGTAGTGTAGCTGCCCCTCCTCAACATTTACAAACTCTGTTAGAGTGACTTTCTTCGATAACTTATTCCATATGTTGCGTACATGAGCTCTGCCAGGACCCCTTCCACCTGCTTCCTCATTTTTGTAAGGCATCCCTCATATCTGAATCATTACAAGGTAAAATACCCTTCAGACCTACTCTAATGGGACCTTTTCCTCTGGGACATTCAGTGTGTTCTATCATTTAAAAGGTTCTGTGGGGCTTGGTGGACTTTTTTTTTTTTTTTTTTTTAAACATGAGCAGGCGCCAGGAAACAAACCTGGATCTCTGGCATGGCAGGCTAGAACTCTGCTACTAAGCTACTGTTGCCTGCCCTGTGGACATTTTTTTAACTCAGTAAGAACCAGTGAGAAGCAGCTGCTCTGTCTTTGTGCTCTTCCTCCTCCTTCCCTTTGAAAGGCCCCGTTGATTTGGGTGGCATGCCTGCCCTGCTTGGGACAAGGTCCTTCATGGGAGAAAGCAGATAAACTCTCGTTCCCCAGAGGGGAACTCTTAAGTGAAAATAACTCTTCTGCAAACACTCTCAGATTTTGGGCATCTTTAACTGTAGCTGAACATAGGGCTGATGAATTTAAAAAATGTATCCTTTTCTTTTTCCAGATAACTCCGTTTACCTCCCTTCTCACTCTTTTTCTGAACTGTGCTCAGATTTGACTTCCATGAGACACATACTCCATTCCTGATTCTCTGCTCCCAGACTAATTATTTAATTTCTCACTTGTAATAATTGTTTTTACCTTTCAGTTGGATACAGTTTTTCCTTGTGATAAGATGCTATCGTTCCAGTGCCCACCCTTTGCCTCCTCCTGCTTCTTTCTGCAGCAGGAGAGGTTGCCACCACTGTCCCTGCAGGTGCTAGGAGCTTCCAAACAGTTCCCTGGGAAGTTGTCCTTCATCATTACTGACTTATAAGCCTGAACTTTCTTATGCAAAGACTTGCAGGCTTCCAGCCCTGCCAGGAAGCTGCCTACTGTGTGAGCCATGCTGCTGGGGAAGCCATGGACACACGCTCAGAAGCCCTTGCCCAGCCCTACCCCACCTACATCCCCAGACATTCTCCCCACCCCACCCCCACCTCCTCTATTGTGCAGCAGTATTTCAGTCTGTTTTCATTCCACACCTGGGGGAGATGTTAAGTCTAATGAAAGGCCCAGCCAGACCTTAAAACCATAACAAGCAGCCCCAGATGCTAATGAGATCCTAGACCTATGCCTAGTATGGACATAAGGATTCTTGTACTTGGAGCTCCTCCAGGGATACAGTGATTTATGACAGGGAATACAAAAGGGGTTATCAGCAATGTCTGTGTCACCCCAGAGAAAAAAACAGCTGTTTCACTTCCCCAGTTTAAAGAGATGGGTAGGAATCAGCCTCATCCAGTTGTTGTTGCCTAATTATCCCTTTTCCTACTCTCAGGCATTCCTTTGGTATTTACTTATGCTATGACCACGTTTAAAGGTGTGTCTTTTGTTCGTGCAACTTAGCCCTAATCACTTTAATAATAATGATACTGGTAGGTGCTATAACTTGACTTTATAAGTTCTTTCTACTCCTAATTTTTGGCATGCACTGGTAATGCTATGGAATGGCTTATTGCACAGTGTGAGCAGTTTCTACCTCGTGCATCTTTCTCTGGGTGAGGTGCTATTTTTATCTTTTTTGTCAGATGAGGTACAGATAAGGCCATGATTATAGCAAAATGTGTTTAACTCTTTTGACTAATGGAATACAGTTTTCTGAGTCTTTTACTGCATTGTCAGGTTAATTGACTGAATCAATTGATTCATTAGTTCATTCGGTCAACTTGGCTTGGGTGGTTGGCTGATCTGTTATAATATAGACAGTTTCACTTTCTTTAACCCCATGCAAACACAAATATTAATTTGTTGTGTTGTTGTTGTTGTTGTTGTTGTTTTCCCAAACAGTACCTGTTCTCAAAGCCCTGCTACTGAAATATTCTCAGGTGCTATATAGATTGTCTTTACAACTCTCCTTATCCTATGTGTGAATCATTTCAGTACAACATGTTGGTCAGAACTTCTATATTGTTTCTCTGCCTTGATCCACTTGCCAAGTGGTTTAAGTCTTGGTGGGAAAACTTTATATTTAGTTTGTGTCCTTTCTTTATCACCAAGCAGGCCAGCTGCCAGTTGTATAGGATCGTGCCAGCCAGAGAAGTCCCGGAGCCTGGCTAATGTCTCAGCCTGGATTTGCTAGTGATGCAGTGCTTGGGGGTAACTCAGTTCTTATAGGTATAGTGTCCGCCTTTAGCTTTAAGATCTCAAAATTTATTTTATTAACGTCCATGCAGTAATAATAACAACTCCTACATAGCCCTTACAAGCATGCCAGGACTGCTCTAAAACTTTAGTTAGAGTACTTTATTTAATCCCTTCAACAGCTCTATGAGATCAGTCCTATTATACCCACTTTACAAACAAGAAAGCAGAAAGTGGCTCAGAGAGTTCAGGTTCTTGCTTGAAGTCCCATAGCCAGTCAGAGACTATACCCAAGGTCCCAAAGCCAGTGAGGTAAAACCAGGATTTAAACCCAGGCAGTCTTACTCCAGAGTTGTGAGTACTTTGCTCTACTGAGGTACTAACCTAGCTCATGCTGAAACCAGAATAGAAATGGATTTAATTACAATGAAAGATGTAATAACTATGATAATAAACTTTGGTTATTTTTTCTGGGCATTCTCTCCCAGTGAGCAAATCCACTTAGAAATATAAATCATTGATCAATTGCCTCTAGATGATCATACAACCAGAACAAAGGATCTAAGGGATCATGCCTGAGTCTGACCCTATGAAGTCCCGATCAGTGCCAAGAGTCTGGGGCACCTTGATTAGCTCCATGCAGGGTGATGCATCAAGAGGGAGCCAAGGTGAGAAGCCAAGGGGACTGAGAACCACCTGTGATGTATGAGGCAGCTCCAAGTAGGCCACAGGAAGGCTTTCCAGAGGAATTTCCTGAGTCAGAGTCGGGGTGTTTGTCCTGGCCTTTTACATGGGGACATCCTGGGGATAGTTAAAGGGGCTGCCAAGGAGGAGACTTGACTTCTAGGACTCTGAGGGAGCTGTGTGCCTTACCCTTCGTTTGTTAAGGGTATGTCTATCTCAAAACCCTGACATTGGTCTCAGAATCAGACCACCTATGGCTTGGGTGGGTCAGAATCACAATGGCATTACTCTCAAATACCTTTTTCAAAAACTTTTTACTTCAAAATAATCATAGCTCTTGAGGAGTTGAAAATATAGTACGGAAAGGTCCTGTGCACTCTTCTGCCAGTTTCCTCCAGTGGTGATGTCTTAACATAACTAGAGTACGATATCAAAACCAGGGAATTAACATGGTGCATTTCACAGACCTTATTCAGATTTCATCACCTTTATTTGGGTGTCCATATTGTGTGTGTGTATAAATAGTTCTATGCAATTTATTATTAGTAGATTTGTATAATTGCAACCACAGTCAATATATAGAACTGTTCCATTAGCACAAAGATCCTTGAATTCCTTTTAGAAAGGAAAAATCCCCCTCTGAAAGCACTCTCAGCTCATGCCACTAAAATTGCAATTTGCGAAGGTTAGAATTTCCTTTACATTTCACTATTGTTGTATGCATACATCTTGTTCACCTCTGTAGGACCTAATAACATTTGAACCTTTTTGACTGTATTGGGAAGTTATGTCACTTCCATTTTAGCATCCTCTTATATAATCCATCTAAAGAGACAGGAACTGGTCTGTCATGTGTGCCTTTATAACTCAGCACCTAGAATAGGGCCTGACACATAGCATATACTTAATAAACATTTCAGGAATGAATTAGCCCATTATACCTTGATTCTTACTATTTGCTCTTCTAGTGAGGGGGCTTCCCCCAACCTTGTTCTCACACATTGGTCTTTGTAAAGTTCTTCTGTGCCAGCTGCTGGACTTGATTTTGGGTCTGATTCAGTCTTAGAACTTTCATCACATTGTTCCTTCAATGGTCTTTAGCAAAATTTCAGTGAAAAGTTGTTTAGCCAAGAATAAATATATTTGACAAATATATATGAGTAGTGCTCATGCCTGTCTCCTCCCTCCTCATTTGCCTGCTAGCCTGTTTCTTCTAACAGCTCTTCATTTCACTGGGCTGAAACATCTACCAATTTAATGACATTCACATATTCACATACTGCGCCCCTCTCCCCACCGCCCCATCCCCCGCCATGTAAGTTCTGGTAAAAATCTCATGAATGGAGAGGCAGAGCAAATTATGTTTTTTCAGTCTCAACTTCTTGAATTTCATTATAGCTGCTGTGTGGTTCTTGTTTAGATGATGCACTTTGAGTTGCTGGCTGCCTGGATCAGAGCTTGTTTTTGTCATTTTTTAATTATAATTTTAATATTTTTAATGGAATTTTAATGAGGTATATTCACACACTATACAGAATTTGTTTTAATGCCTGGTTTAGGGTTATTTTGTAGTTATTGACCACCTCAGTGACAGCGATTGCTAGTTGCAAAGGGAGGGGCAGGAAGGCCAGGATGGAAAATCACTAAGTAAAAGGGCACAGATTTTCTTTGAATACTGAAATAGACTCCCAACTCCCCTTGCTGTTATCGAAAATTGAGGCAATTTGCTCATCTACCAACAAGGTGCTGCTCAGATGTTCAAATTGGCTCTGGTTAAGCTGCCATTCAAGCTAACTCTTTTTTTCCAGCGTTCCTAGTTTATACAGAGACACTGCCTTTTTTCCAGCTTTGATGCTTGACATCTGGTTGTCACCTTGAAATTCTCTAACATGCTAAGTCTTGTTGATTCTTCCTTTGACACGGCCTAATCTAAGGTCTGGACTTCTGGACCAGTCTTCTGAATGGTGTTCCTGACTTTAGCAACCACCCCTCCCTTCTCACCTCCCACCCATACCACCCATTATTTCCAGTTTAAACGTAAAAAAAAAAAACTGATTTCAATCAAGCCAGTTCCTTGTCCAAAAGCCTAAGGATCTAGTCAAATCAGAACCCTTGTCATTCACAACTCTACTTTTTAATCTGATGCTCATCGTTCTCCCGCTGCTTCTCCCCTCATGCTTATCCATGTCTTCCTACTAAGTTTCACTTATATTATTGTTTTCATGCCTTTTAAAATGTGTCCTTGGGTCCTGTATACTCCTTTGACTGCCCTCCCCCTGCCCCCCGCCCCATACAACCTCTGTCTCAATTTGCCAGGTTGCTATGGCAAATACCACATGATTGATGGGTTGGCTTACACAATGGGAATTTTTTGGCTCACAGTTTCAGAAGCTAGGAGTCCAAATCAAGGCCATGGTGGCAACCATGCTTTCTCCCAGGATTGGTAGCATTCTGACGCTGTCTTGCCACAATCCATGGGGTTTCTTGCCTTTCTCATCACATGGTGACATCCTCTCCTTTTTTTTTTTTTACCAGGTTCCTACTGACTTCTTGCTTCTTCCTGTGGCTTTCTCTGATGCTGGCTTCTAGTTTTGCCTCTTAATAAGGCCTCCAGCAATCTGAAATAAGGCCCACCCTATTTTAGTTGACCACACTTTAACTAAAAATAACATCTTCAGAAGGTCCCCTTTACATATGATCCCATGGGATCATACCCAGAGGAACGAGGCTAAAGGTTAAGGGAACATGTCTAAATTGGTAGTCATAATTCCATCTACCACAACATCTAACTTCTAATAATATATACCACAAGGAGGCACATAATAGGTAGGGGTTAATTTAAACACATAGTAATTTCATTTTCTGTGGCTGCTTATAACAAATTACCACAAATTTTGTGACTTAAAACACCAGAAATTTTCTCTCTCACAGTCCTGGAGGCCAGAGGTCCAGAATCCCTCCAAAGACCTCTAGTGGAGAATACTTTCTTGCCTGTACCAGCTTCTGGTGTCTCCAGGCATTCCTTGGCTTGTGGCTGCATCGCCAGTCTCTTCCTCTGTCTTTACGTGGCCTTCTCATCTCTCTGTATCCCTTCTGGGTGTCTCTTATAAGGACATTTGTCATTGGATTTAGGGCCCACCCAGTTAATCCAAGCTGATCTCACCTCAGGATCTTTAATTACATCAGCAAAGACCCTTTTTCCAAATAAATTCACATTCATAGGTTCTGGAGGTTAGGATGTAGACATATCTTTTTGGGGCCACCATTCAACTCACTGCAGTAATTAAGCAGTCAAACCCAAAAAGCTTGATTCTGAAGTATCAACTGATGCTATTAAAATGTAACAATTTGGACAAAAATATAAATACATGTCTATTAACTTTGTAGTTAGGATAAAAATGGGTTGGATAGTTATGCACTGAAAAACTCAAGCAAAACATTTCTATTGGTTGTAAAAATGAGCCAAACTTAGCAAAATGGACTTTTACTTTATACTCATCTCTATTACATCACTTTTTTTTATAGTACTGCCTTCCCACTTGAGTGGGAGTTCCTTGACTGTGTGTCTTGTGCTGTTCTAGTTTGCTAGCTGCCGGAATGCAACACACCAGAGATGGATTGGCTTTTAATAAAAGGGGATTTATTTTGTTAGTTCTTCAGAGGAAAGGCAGGTAACTTTCATATGAGGTTCTTTCTTATGTGGTAAGGCTCAGGGTAATCTCTGCTGGCCTTCTCTCCAGGCCCCTGGGTTCCAACAACTTTTCCCAGGGTTAATTCCTTTCTGCATCTCCGAAGGCCTGGACTGAGCTGCGAGCGCTGAGATGAGGTATGACGAGCTGCTTAGGCTGTGCTACGTTGCACTCTCTCATTTAAGCACCAGCCAATTAAGTCAAACGTCATTCATTGCAGCAGGCACACCTCCTAGCCAACTGCAGATGTAATGAGCAACAGATGAGGTTCACGTACCATTGGCTCATGTCTGCAGCAACAGAACTAGGTGTCTTCACCTGACCAAGTTGACAACTGAATCTAACTACCACATGTGCCTAGCATATTTGTTGTATTGATGAATAAAGGAAGAAATGTAAAGTCTCACAATTTGGTTCAAATAATCAATTGTACAGGTATAGACTAGTTAGAAATCTAGCCTTTTAGTAATTCACATGGAAAATATTAGGTAGACTTCAAATTTAAAATAACTCGGTATGTGACATGGCTACTAGAAAATGTTACACAATCTTGGGTTGTGTTATTTTGAAGTCTAGAGTTCAGCTCAAAAAAGTTAATTATCCTTTATAATTTGCACAGTCTCAAAGGCATGTGAATCATGCATTAGCCCTTTATCATTTATGTGTCCAGTTATTACTGTTTTTCATCAATTGATGACTGCTTTAAAAGAAAGATTCTCTAGTTGCCTTCTTATTTAATGAACATGTGCAAAGTCAAAGATGAAAGCTGAAGGAAGTGGAGTTAATTCGTTGTCACCGACTGATTCAACAGCTGTTCATCCATGAATCTTAGGTATATACATATCGATCTATTTTTTTCATTGTCTGAATAGAAAAGAGAAGGTACCGACTGTAATTTTGATGGTCTTTTTTTTTTCACATGGGCAGGCACCAGAATTGAACCTGAGTCTCTGGCATGGCAGGCAAGAATGCTACCACTGAGCCGTAATGGCTTGCCCTTGATGGTCTTTTTAACATGCCATCTTGACTAGGCTAGAGTCCCCAGTCATTCAATCAAATACTAATTTAGTAGGTGTTTTGTAGATGTGATTGAAGTCTGTAAACAGTTGATTTCAAGTAAAGGAGATTATCCTAGATAATCTGGGTGGGTCTGATTCTACAAATTGAAAGGTCTTAAAAGCTTTAGAAATAGGACTGAGGCTTCCCTGAAGAAGAAGATATTCTGCCTGTGGACAGCAGCTTCAGCCTATACCAGAAAGTTGCAGCTTGTCTTCTTGATAATCTGCCCTACTGATCTAGGATTTGCCTAGTAAGCCCCACTATTTTGTAAGCCAATTCCTTGCAATAAATCTTTTTATTTTTTTTTTTATAATTTTTTTTTATTAATTAAAAAAAGAATTAACAAAACAATTAGAAATCATTCCAATCTACATGTACAATCAGTAATTCTTAATAGCATCACATAGTTGCATATTCATCATTTCTTAGTACATTTGCATCGATTTAGAAAAAGAAATAAAAAGACAACAGAATAAGAATTAAAACAATAATAGAAGAAAAAAAAACAAAAAAACAAAAACAAAAAACCTATACCTCACATGCAGCTTCATTCAGTGTTTTAACATAATTGCATTACAATTGGGTAGTATTGTGCTGTCCATTTCTGAGTTTTTGTATCCAGTCCCATTGTACAGTCTGTATCCCTTCAGCTCCAATTATCCCTTCTCTTTTTTTTTTTTTTAATTAACGGAAAAAAAGAAATTAACCCAACATTTAGAGATCATACCATTCTACATATGCAATCATTAATTCTTAACATCATCACATAGATGCATGATCATCATTTCTTAGTACATATGCATTGGTTTAGAAGAACTAGCAACATAACCGAAAAAGATATAGAATGTTAATATAGAGAAAAAAATAAAAGTAATAATAGTAAAATCAAAACAAAACAAAACAAAACAAAACAAAACAAAAACCTATAGCTCAGATGCAGCTTCATTCAGTGTTTTAACATGATTACTTTACAATTAGGTATTATTGTGCTGTCCATTTTTGAGTTTTTGTATCTAGTCCTGTTACACCGTCTGTATCCCTTCAACTCCAATTGGCCGTTATCTTACCCTGTTTCTACCTCCTGCTGGACTCTGTTACCAATGACATATTCCAAATTTATTCTCGAATGTCTGTTCACATCAGTGGGACCATACAGTATTTGTCCTTTAGTTTTTGGCTAGACTCACTCAGCATAATGTTCTCTAGGTCCATCCATGTTATTACATGCTTCATAAGTTTATCCTGTCTTAAAGCTGCATAGTATTCCATCGTATGTATATACCACAGTTTGTTTAGCCACTCTTCTGTTGATGGAGATTTCGGCTGTTTCCATCTCTTTGCAATTGTAAATAACGCTGCTATAAACATTGGTGTGCAAATGTCCGTTTGTGTCTTTGCCCTTAAGTCCTTTGAGTATATTCCCAGCAATGGTATTGCTGGGTCATATGGCAATTCTATATTCAGCTTTTTGAGGAACCGCCAAACTGCCTTCCACAGTGGTTGCACCATTTGACATTCCCACCAACACTGGATAAGTGTGCCTCTTTCTCCGCATCCTCTCCAGCACTTGTCATTTTCTGTTTTGTTGATAATGGCCATTCTGGTGGGTGTGAGATGACATCTCATTGTGGTTTTGATTTGCATTTCTCTAATGGCCAGGGACATTGAGCATCTCTTCATGTGCCTCTTGGCCATTTGTATTTCCTCTTCTGATAGGTGTCTGTTCAAGTCTTTTTCCCATTTTGTAATTGGGTTGGCTGTCTTTTTGTTGTTGAGATGAACAATCTCTTTATAAATTCTGGATACTAGACCTTTATCTGATATATCATTTCCAAATATTGTCTCCCATTGTGAAGGCTGTCTTTCTACTTTCTTGATGAAGTTCTTTGATGCACAAAAGTGTTTAATTTTGAGGAGTTCCCATTTATTCATTTCCTTCTTCAGTGCTCTTGCTTTAGGTTTAAGGTCCATAAAACCGCCTCCAGTTGTAAGATCCATAAGATATCTCCCAACATTTTCCTCTATCTGTTTTATGGTCTTAGAGCTAATGTTTAGATCTTTGATCCATTTTGAGTTAACTTTTGTATAGGGTGTGAGAGATGGGTCTTCTTTCATTCTTTTGCATATGGATATCCAGTTCTCTAGGCACCATTTATTGAAGAGACTGCTCTGTCCCAGGTGAGTTGGCTTGACTGCCTTATCAAAGATCAAATGTCCATAGATGAGAGGGTCTATATCTGAGCACTCTATTCGATTCCATTGGTCGATATATCTATCTTTATGCCAATACCATGCTGTTTTGATCACTGTGGCTTCATAATATGCCTTAAAGTCAGGCAGCGCGAGACCTCCAGCTTCGTTTTTTTTCCTCAAGATGTTTTTAGCAATTCGGGGCACCCTGCCCTTCCAGATAAATTTGCTTATTGGTTTTTCTATTTCTGAAAAATAAGTTGTTGGGATTTTGATTGGTATTGCATTGAATCTGTAAATCAATTTAGGTAGGATTGACATCTTAACTATATTTAGTCTTCCAACCCATGAACACGGTATGCCCTTCCATCTATTTAGGTCTTCTGTGATTTCTTTTAGCAGTTTTTTGTAGTTTTCTTTATATAGGTTTTTTGTCTCTTTAGTTAAATTTATTCCTAGGTATTTTATTCTTTTAGTTGCAATTGTAAATGGGATTCGTTTCTTGATTTCCCCCTCCGCTTGTTCATTACTAGTGTATAGAAATGCTACAGATTTTTGAATGTTGATCTTGTAACCTGCTACTTTGCTGTACTCATTTATTAGCTCTAGTAGTTTTGTTGTGGATTTTTCTGGGTTTTCGACGTATAGTATCATATCGTCTGCAAACAGTGATAGTTTTACTTCTTCCTTTCCAATTTTGATGCCTTGTATTTCTTTTTCTTGTCTAATTGCTCTGGCTAGAACCTCCAACACAATGTTGAATAATAGTGGTGATAGTGGACATCCTTGTCTTGTTCCTGATCTTAGGGGGAAAGTTTTCAATTTTTCCCCATTGAGGATGATATTAGCTGTGGGTTTTTCATATATTCCCTCTATCATTTTAAGGAAGTTCCCTTGTATTCCTATCTTTTGAAGTGTTTTCAACAGGAAAGGATGTTGAATCTTGTCGAATGCCTTCTCTGCATCAATTGAGATGATCATGTGATTTTTCTGCTTTGATTTGTTGATATGGTGTATTACATTAATTGATTTTCTTATGTTGAACCATCCTTGCATACCTGGGATGAATCCTACTTGGTCATGATGTTTTATCATGACCAAGTAGGATCATGACCAAAGAATGGAGATAATTCTTTTAATGTGTTGTTGGATACGATTTGCTAGAATTTTATTGAGGATTTTTGCATCTGTATTCATTAGAGAGATTGGTCTGTAGTTTTCTTTTTTTGTAATATCTTTGCCTGGTTTTGGTATGAGGGTGATGTTGGCTTCATAGAATGAATTAGGCAGTTTTCCCTCCACTTCGATTTTTTTGAAGAGTTTGAGGAGAATTGGTACTAATTCTTTCTGGAACATTTGGTAGAATTCACATGTGAAGCCATCTGGTCCTGGACTTTTCTTTTTAGGAAGCTTTTGAATGACTAATTCAATTTCTTTACTTGTGATTGGTTTGTTGAGGTCATCTATGTCTTCTTGAGTCAAAGTTGGTTGTTCATGTCTTTCCAGGAACCCGTCCATTTCATCTAAATTGTTGTATTTATTAGCGTAAAGTTGTTCATAGTATCCTGTTATTACCTCCTTTATTTCT
The DNA here is from genome assembly GCF_023851605.1 of Tamandua tetradactyla. Classification (NCBI taxonomy): domain Eukaryota; kingdom Metazoa; phylum Chordata; class Mammalia; order Pilosa; family Myrmecophagidae; genus Tamandua; species Tamandua tetradactyla. The sequence goes on from NC_135332.1 coordinate 139,107,913, forward strand.
GTGAGGTCAGTAGTTATGTCTCCTCTTCCATTTCTGATCTTATTTATTTGCATCCTCTCTCTTCTTCTTTTTGTCAATCTTGATAGGGGCCCATCAATCTTATTGATTTTCTCATAGAACCAACTTCTGGTCTTATTGATTTTCTCTACTGTTTTCATATTTTCAATTTCATTTATTTCTGCTCTAATCTTTGTTATTTCTTTCCTTTTGCTTGCTTTGGGATTAGTTTGCTGTTCTTTCTCCAGTTCTTCCAAGTGGACAGTTAATTCCTGAATTTTTGCCTTTTCTTCTTTTCTGATATAGGCATGTAGGGCAATAAATTTCCCTCTTAGCACTGCCTTTGCTGCATCCCAGAAGTTTTGATATGTTGTGTTTTCATTTTCATTTGCCTCGAGGTATTTACTAATTTCTCTTGCAATTTCTTCTTTGACCCACTCGTTGTTTAAGAGTGTGTTGTTGAGCCTCCAGGTATTTGTGAATTTTCTGGCATTCCGCCTATTATTGATTTCCAACTTCATTCCTTTATGATCCGAGAAAGTGTTGTGTATGATTTCAATCTTTTTAAATTTGTTAAGACTTGCTTTGTGACCCAGCATATGGTCTATCTTTGAGAATGATCCATGAGCACTTGAGAAAAAGGTGTATCCTGCTGTTGTGGGATGTAATGTCCTATAAATGTCTGTTAAGTCTAGCTCCTTTATAGTAATATTCAGATTCTCTATTTCTTTATTGATCCTCTGTCTAGATGTTCTGTCCATTGATGAGAGTGGGGAATTGAAGTCTCCAACTATTATGGTATTTGTGTCTATTTCCCTTTTCAGTGTTTGCAGTGTATTCCTCACGTATTTTGGGGCATTCTGGTTCGGTGCATAAATATTTATGATTGTTATGTCTTCTTGTTTAATTGTTCCTTTTATTAGTATATAGTGTCCTTCTTTATCTCTTTTAACTGTTTTACATTTGAAGTCTAACTTGTTGGATATTAGTATAGCCACTCCTGCTCTTTTCTGGTTGTTATTTGCATGAAATATCTTTTCCCAAGCTTTCACTTTCAACCTATGTTTATCTTTGGGTCTAAGATGTGTTTCCTGTAGACAGCATATAGAAGGATCCTGTTTTTTAATCCATTCCGCCAATCTATGTCTTTTGATTGGGGAATTCAGTCCATTAACATTTAGTGTTATTACTGTTTGGATAATATTTTCCTCTGCCATTTTGCCTTTTGTATTATATATATCATATCTGACTTTCCTTCTTTCTACACTCTTCTCCATACCTCTCTCTTCTGTCTTTTCGGTTCTGACTCTAGTGCTCCCTTTAGTATTTCTTGCAGAGCTGGTCTCTTGGTCACAAATTCTCTCAGTGACTTTTTGTCTGAGAATGTTTTAATTTCTCCCTCATTTTTGAAGGACAATTTTTCTGGATATAGGAGTCTTGGTTGGCAGTTTTTCTCTTTTAGTAATTTAAATATATCATCCCACTGTCTTCTAGCCTCCATGGTTTCTGCTGAGAAATCTACACATAGTCTTATTGGGTTTCCCTTGTATGTGATGGATTGTTTTTCTCTTGCTGCTTTCAAGATCCTCTCTTTCTCTTTGACTTCTGACACTCTAACTAGTAAGTGTCTTGGAGAACGCCTATTTGGGTCTAATCTCTTTGGGGTGCACTGCACTTCTTGGATCTGTAATTTTAGGTCTTTCATAAGAGTTGGGAAATTTTCAGTGAAAATTTCTTCCATTAGTTTTTCTCCTCCTTTTCCCTTCTCTTCTCCTTCTGGGACACCCACAACACGTATATTTGTGCGGTTCATATTGTCCTTGAGTTCCCTGATACCCTGTTCAAAATTTTCCATTCTTTTCTGGATAGTTTCTGTTTCTTTTTGGAATTCAGATGTTCCATCCTCCAAATCACTAATTCTATCTTCTGTCTCTTTGAATCTATCATTGTAGGTATCCATTGTTTTTTCTATCTTTTCTACTTTGTCCTTCACTTCCATAAGTTCTGTGATTTGTTTTTTCAGTTTTTCTATTTCTTCTTTATGTTCAACCCATGTCTTCTTCATGTCCTCCCTCAATTTATCGATTTCGCTTTTGAAGAGGTTTTCCATTTCTGTTCGTATATTTAGCATTAGTTGTCTCAGCTCCTGTATCTCATTTGAACTATTGGTTTGTTCCTTTGACTGGGCCATATTTTCAATTATTTGAGCGTGATCCGTTATCTTCTGTTGGCGTCTGCGCATTTAGACAGATTTCCCTGGGTATTGGATCCAAAAGTTTGGAAGATTTTTCTGTGAAATCTCTGGGTTCTGTTTTTCTTATCCTGCCCAGTAGGTGGCACTCGTGGCACACGTTTGTCTGCGGGTCCCACCAGTAAAAGGTGCTGTGGGACCTTAAACTTTGGAAAACTCTCGCCGTCCGGGGGGTTCGCTAGCCGAAGCGGCTTGAGCCGGCCCGGGGTCCGAACGCAGGGAGGGTTGCTGTTCGCCGCAGCCCGGGAAAGAGCCCGTCCGAATTTCCTAGTCGGCCCTGGGCGACAAGCATGGCGGGAGGGCTCCAGCGGCAGCGGCCCGCCCAAGAGAGTGCACGTTCCCCGGGAGTCACGGGTTTGGAAGGGGCCTCCCCCACCCATCACCGTTCTCCGCGGCCTGGGGGTTTCCGATTCAATTCTCTCAGTTGGTCCGGGGGGCTGCGCGTGGTGTGGGCGCCAGCCGCCTTGGTTTCAAGGGACCACCTCTCCAATTCTCCCAGCCGGCCTGGGAAGGGGGAAGGGAGTAACTCCGGCCGCTTCCCGCCCTGCCCGGTGAGGCCCGCGCGCCTCGGCGATCTCACCCGAGCTGCTTCTCTCAGCCAGCCAGCCGTTCCAGGATGGGGTACGCTGTCTTTTTTTATCTCTGTTGTGGCTTTGGGCGCTTTCTGTATCGTTTCTACTCCCCTAGTAGCTGTCCTGGAGAAGAAACTAAGATCCGCGCGTCTTACTAAGCCGCCATCTTCCAGGAAGTCCCAGCCTCTCGCAATAAATCTTTTTAATATACCACTGTTGTCTAGTGGTTCTGCTTCTCAGGTTGAACCCTGCCTAAGACTGATTGCAGGGGCCCTGGCAATGGACTGAGTGGCTGGGGAGGGATTGGGAGGCAGTGTAGTATACGTCCATGTTCCTCAAACTTTTTTAAAAAATATTTTTATTGATAAATCTTCACACACTTACAGTCTATACATGGTATACAATCAATGGCTCACAATATCATCACATAGTTTTGTATTTGTTTAGAACATTTGCATCGCTCCCAAAAAAGAAATTAAAAAAAAAGAAAAAAACCTCATACATCCCATACCCTTTACCCCTTGCTCTCATTGACCACTAGTATTTCAATCTACTCACATTTATTTTACCCCTTATCCCTCCTGTTATTTATTTATTTTTATGCATATTTTCTTACTCATCTGTTCATACCCTGGATAAAAGGAGCATCAGACACAAGTTCCTCAAACTTTAATGTGCATATAAATCAACTGAGGATCTTTGAGTGGACCCAGATGATGCTGATGCTTCCAGTGGACCAGGCTTTGAGTGATGAATGTGTATTCTGAGCTCAGGCTCAGCATTAGAGTCATCTGAAGCGCTTTCCAAAAAATATTGATGCCTGGGTCCCACCTCTAATGATTATGATTCATGTTCTAGTTTGCTAGCTGCCGGAATGCAACACACCAGAGATGGATTGGCTTTTAATAAAGGGATTTATTTTGTTAGTTCTTCAGAGGTAAGGCAGCTAACTTTCCACTGAGGTTCTTTCTTACATGGGAAGGTACAGTGTGATCTCTGCTGGCCTTCTCTCCAGGCCCCTGGGTTCCAACAACTTTCCTCGGGGTGACTTCTTTCTGCATCTCCAAAGGCCTGGGCTGAGCTGCGAGTGCTGAGATGAGGAATGCCGAGCTACTTGGGCTGTGCTACCTTGAGCTCTCTCATTTAAGCACCAGCCAATTAAGTCAAACATCATTCATTGCAGCAGGCACGCCTCCTAGCAGGCACATATTGCAGATGTAATCAGTAACAGATGAGGTTCACATACCATTGGCTCATGTCCACAGCAACAGAACTAGGCACGTTCACCTGGCCAAGATGACAACTGACTCTAACTACCACAATTCAATACATCTTTCTAAGGTGCAGTCAAGAGTATAGAAGCAAGAGGTTAATGGTTCTCAAAGTGTGGCCCCCAGCATCACTGGGGAACTTGTTAGAAATGTAAATGCTAGGCCTCATGTCAGATCTTCTGAATCTGAAACTTTGGGATTGTGCCCTGTCAACCTAGTGATTCTTTTTAGGTGATTCAGATGCCCACCAACATTTGAGAACCATTAGTGTACCAAGATTTTGGGTTCTACAGTCAGACTTCCTTCTTGGGCATGAAGCTGAAGCTTGCTATGCCTGGTTTTCTGTCCCTAAAATGGGAGTAACAATAGGACCTATGTTATTGGGCTAGGGTAGTTCCAGTCAGCTATTCTGTGTTGCGAGATCAGGGTGCTGGATCAGAGAATTAACTATGAGACTATGCTGGGTGAAGCTGATGCCCAAATGCTGGTAAAGCATGGGTGAGTCCTAAAATTCAAGTGGTTGAAGATAGAACAGAAGTGAAGGCCATAGAGTCAAGCGTTTATAATAGAAAAGAGTGAGAGAAAACAGTATGGGATCAAGTGAGGAAATGGGGTGGGCACAGTCTACTCTGAAATCTTGCCTTAGAGGTCAGTGGGAGCTTGAAACATGAGGAGTTATTTCCTTCTCTCTGATTGAATACTTTTATCAATGCATCTGTTCTAGTTTTCCAGCTGCTGGAATGCAATATACCAGAAAAAGAACAGCTTTTAAAAGGGGGAATTTAGTAAGTTGCAAGTTTACAGTTCTATGGCCATGAAAATATCCCAATTAAAGGAAGTCTATAAAAATGTCCAAATTAAGGCACCAACAAGAGGTTACCTTCACTCAAGAAAGGCCGATGGGATTCAGGATTTGTCTCTCAACTGGAAACGCGTGATGAACACGTTGACATCTTCTAACTTTCTCTCTAGACTTCGCTTTCATGAAGCTCCCCTGGGGATGTATTCCTTCTTCACTCCAATTGTCTGTGGAGGCGTGGGTGCTCTGCTTCTTGGCTCTCTCTTGGGACTCTTGTCATTCTGAAGCTTTCTCCAAAATGCCTCTTCTTTTAAAGGATTCCAGTAAACTAATCAAGACCCACCTGGCATGAGTGGAGTCCCAATTACATCTAATCATTTTTTATTAATTAAAAAAAATTACAGGAATGAAGCACAAACATTCCTAGTATATGCTCATTCTGTTCTACATATATAATCAGTAATTCACAGTATCATCACATAGTTGCATATTCATCATCATGAACATTTCTTAGAACATTTGCATCAATTCAGAAAAAGAAATAAAAAGACAACAGAAAAATAAAATGAAAACAGAAAAAAAAAATTTTACATACCATACCCCTTACCCCTCCCTTTCATTAATCACTAGCGTTTCAAACTAAATTTATTTTAACATTTGTTCCCCCTATTATTTATTTTTATTCCCTATGTTCTACTCGTCTGTTGACAAGGTAGATAAAAGGAGCATTAATCAAATTTTAATATCTGCAATTGGGTGAATCACATTTCCATGAAGATAATATAATCAAAAAATTCCAACCTACATTATTTATTATTATTATTTTTTTGTATGGCAGGCATGGGGAAATGAACCCCCAACCTACATTAGTGAATAGGGATTAAAGAAATTTTAGATTTTAGATTGGATCAAGATTAAAATATGGCTTTTCTAGGGTTCATAAATCTTTTCAAATCAGCACAGCATCCTAGGTAAAGATGGTTGGGGCTACAAGAATGAAATTCCAAGGGATTGAAGTCTGCAGGATGATGTCTTCACTTGAGGCAATGGAAAAATCTGCAGAGGGGCACATAACTTGAACTGTGGGAGATGCAGGAAGATCATCAAATCGCCATGGGGCCAGAGTTTGGGCTCATAGTTGGAATATGAGGCTGTGGTTTAGAACCAGGGAGATAAGGCTGAGGGAAAGAAATCAGGGTCTGAATGGGATGGTGGGGGGCAGGAATGGGAGTGGGAGGTATGTCCTAGAGGGCTAGAAAATCAGTGAGTTCGGGGTTCATTCTTTGGGGCCAACATTGGAGAAATTTTTGGCCTAGGTTAAAAGACCCCTGATATGGCAGTAAAATCTACCATCACAAACTCTAGCCCTTCTGAGGCTTATCTGATGCCAGAGCTGGTCCAAGATCCCTGATCTAATAAGTGACAGGTCAGGACTAGCCTTACCTAGAATCAGTGGTGGGAATGCAGGGTGGGGAGGCACCTGCTGCAAATCCCACATATCCACTTGCTTGTCCCTCTGGCATTTTTAAAATTTGGAAGAGATATCTGGACGCCCTATTTTGGACCCAAAAGTGTCTTAGCCTTAAGCATATTGTGAGTTTTTAGTTCTTTGCTAAGAACTCAAAAGGTTGGTGTAACTAAAATAGAAATGACTGTATCTATGAACCATTGACATGATATGGTAATTAAAGGGGTGGGGGTCTCTGGCTATGAGGCAGGAGGCTGCCAGGAAGTGAATATTAGCCTCTTGGAACATGTGAAGTATAAAGAGAAAAGCTGCTGTTCTTTCTATAAGACCTTAGTACCCCAGGAGATTGGTTAAGGATTAAGCTTCTTCCTTGCTCTTTACAAATTTAAAATAATTTTCTGTATTACTGCACTGAACTGGTTCACTTTCCTTCCTCCCCTTTTTGTCTTTCCTTTAATCCCCTTCCTTCCTTCTTTGTTTTTCCTTCCTTCCTCCCCTTCTCTCCTTCCCTCCCTTTCCTTCTTTCTCTGATGGCAAGGGCATGGCAGGCTCCTCTGTTTCCCCATCTTGTTCCTCTACTTTCATCCCACTCACTCTGCTGCCCAGGGTTGTTGGAGGGAAGGAGAGAAGGAAGGAAAGCCCTTATTTGACAGGAGAGTTGTTATTTGGCACTGACTGGGGTCACCTTGTCCCTGCAGGGTCCATTTAAGATAACCAAAGTCTGGCTCTCTTCCGTGGAATTTGTTACTGCCCTATGAGAAAACTCTGATTATTGTTGCCTCACCAAAATCTGGAAAGGTAAGCCATTCCCTTTGGTGTCCTATTTCTTTGCCAATAGGCAAGACACTCCAGCCACTCTCTCACCTCTAACACTTTAGGGACAAGTCAGATATCGGCCACCAATTCTCCAGGAAACAAGTGACAAACTTTCTAAGTTGTCCTCTTGAAGAGAGTCCCTTACTTGGTGTAAGGTGGGGGAAGCACCCTTTTCTTATCCACAACGGCAGAGGGACTCTTGGGACACCAACAACTCTCTTCAGAGAAAATCCTCAGTACTAGCTTTTTCCTCTCCTGGTGAATTTTTTTTTTGCATGGGCAGGCAAAAGGAATCGAACCCGGATCTCTGGCATGGCAGGTAAGAGCTCTGCCACGCGCCACCATTGTCCACCCTCGTGGTGAATTTTTACATTTCTTTTTTTTTTTAATATTGCCAGGAGATGGGTGATGGGCTCCCACTGTTAGAACTACTTTTGGGCCAAACTCTTGCAAATTGGATAACTTTGGCATTTATTGTCTCAGCTTTGGGACACAGCCAACAGGCTGAGTTGGGAAGAGTCCCATCTGAACACCCTACTTCACAAGGCTAAGGTTAAGTGCTCACAGGGACAGCACTGTAGGAAGAATTCCTTGAGAGTCCTATTGTTTTTCCTGGATAACCAGAGGCCCCTGGACTCTCCTTGCACAAGTCTCAAACTCCTTAATACAAGTCTTAACTGGCTCAGCCCCAGCCACCCCAAACCAAGTTGCTGCTTTACGCTAGCTGGAGAAAACCAGTTTGGTTTGTGGAAATGCACAAGAAAGCAAATGCAAAACCAATGCAGCTAACCCCTGCCAGAGTTTATTTGCATATTGAAAGAGAAGGAAAATTCACAAGGGGTTTAAAAATCAACTGGTGAATTTCAGAATTTTTGGTTGATGAAATCCATTGTATCCTATTTGGGGCTGGGGGAAAAGGTCTTAAGAAGAATTATGACATTGCTGCTTTCTTTTCCTAGAGAGACGTTTTCTACTTTTCCACTTCAAGTTTGATCCCCCTCTCTCTTTTGACACTGAGTCTTCAACAATATAACTCACAGTTTCTGTAAACTTGTCACCAGGATGGTATATGTACCAAAATGGTACTCAACTTGAAATGTATGTGGGGGAAAAAATCAACCAACTAACCTACCGTATAGATTATTACCTTCAGCACCACTTAGAAAGTCCCTGCCATTCCCTCTATTCCCTCAGCCTGTTCTTAAAACAACCAGTAGGGGGCACTGCAGGGTGAGATTCCCCAACATCTCCCACCGTAAAAGGCTATTGAACTTGAAGTTTGGAATACAATGCACCCATTTCAGCTGCAGTAAATTTTAACTACAATAGCTGTTTGCTGAAAGAGTGATTATAAGTGTAAATTCTCAGTGGCTTTTGGGATTTGATTAACTAAAGAAGGTAGTTGTAGCTGGAAGGAAGGATACTTTCTGAGTGGGTGTTGAAAGAATGTGAAGCACTAAGCCTTAATGCTTCCCTGGGAGAATGGTTCAGAAATGACTGATGTGGGACCAGGTGGCATTTGGTCAGGGCATGAAAGAAGGACCTGGCAGCTTTAGACTGGAGGATGTAGGCGATCCAAAGAGACATGAAAGCTGAGTGTTTTAAGACCTCAAGAATCAGCTATCTTCCATGCCTGACTTTATTGGATACTGTGAACTCGAGCAATGGAATTTAGAGCCAGAAGCAGTTTACTATAAAATCAAATGAAGAAGGGACAAACAGTTCTTTTTGTCAAGGAAGGGAAATTGAAGTACCCATGGAGAGTAAAGAGATATTACAAAAATCCACAGCAGATTTTGAAACTGGAGTTTTTAAATTTAAAACAAAATTGTTTATTTTTCAATCAGAGAATACATTCACATGGTTGGAATCAAAAGGTACAAAGAGGTTTACAATGAAACATCTCCCACCTCTTTCTATCAGGTACTCAATTTTCCCTCCTTACAGCTTTCTACAGATATTTTATGGGTGCACAAATTATGTATCATTTTGGTTTACTTGTATAATACGACTATATCTTGGAAATGATTTTGTTTTAATCCTAAAGAACTTTCTCACTCTTTTAAAATTTTGATTAGAGAAGTTGTGGGGTAACAGAACAACTATTCATAAGCTACAGGCTTTCCATGTACCTTCCTATTAGTTACACCTTGCATTGGTGTGATACATTTATTATAATTGTTGAAAGCACATTTTATAATTGTATTATTAACTGTAAGCCATGGTTTAACTTAGGATTTACTGTTTGTTTAGTACAGTTTCATAGATTTAAAAAAAAATTATTCTATTACAATATATATAACCTAACATTTCCCCTTTTATCCACATTCAGATTTATATTTCAGTGCTGTTAATTACATTCACAATATTGTGCCACCATCACTACCATCCCTAACTGAAACATTTCCATCATTCAGAATAGGAACTCTGTACATTTTAAGCCCCAACTCCCTATCCTTATTCCTGCCCAGGCCCCTGGTAACTCATATTCTGAATTCTGATGCTGTGAATTTGCTTATTCTAATAGTTTCGAATCAGTGAGATCATACAGTATTTGTCTTTTATGTCTGGCTTATTTCCCTCAACATGATGTCTTCAAGGTTCATCCATGTGTCAGAACTCCATTCTTTTTCATGGCTGGATAATATTCCATTATGAGTATATACCACATTTTTTTATCCATTCATTGATGGACACTTGGGTTGCTTCCATCTTTTGGCAATTGTGAATAATGCCACTGTGAACACTGGTGTGCAAATATCTGTTTGAGTCCCTGCTTGAAATTCTTTTGGGTACATTCCTGTAAGTGGGATTGGTGGGTCATATGGTAATTCTATATTTAAAATTCTGAGGAACGGCCAAACTGCCTTCCACAGTGGCTGCACCATTTTACATTGCTACCAGCAATGAATGAATGTTTCTATTTCTCTATATTCTCTCCAACACTTACAATTTTCTGTTTTTTAAATAATAGCCATAATAGTGGGTGTGAAATATCTCATTTTGGTTTTTATTTGCATTTCCCTGATGACTAATGGTGTTGAACATCTTTTCATGTGCTTCTGGACATTTGTGTGTCTTCCTCGGAGAGATGTCTATACAAGTCTTTTGTCCATTTTTTAATTGGTTTATCTTTTTATTGTTAAATGACGGATTTCTTTATATAGTCTGGATAGTAAACCTTTATTGGATGTATGGCTTCCAAATATTTTCTCCTATTGTGTAGATTGGTTGTTTTACTTTCACGATAAGTCCTTTGGGGCACAAAAGCTTTTAATTTTGATGAGGTCCCATTTGCCTACTTTTTCTTGTGTTGCTTGTGCTTTGGGTGTAAGTCTCAGAGATCATTGCCTAACACCGGGTCCTGAAGATACTTCCCTATATTTTCTTCTAGGAGTTTGATAGTTTGGCTCTTATATTTATTTAAGTCTTTGACTTATTTTGAGTTTATTATTGTGTAATATGTGAGATTAAACATTCTTCATTCTTTTGCAATTGGAGATCCAATTTTCCCAGTCCATTTGTTGAAGAGACTATTCTTTCCCAATTTAGTGATCTTGGCCCCCTTGTCAAAATCAATTGGCCATAAATATGAGGGTTGATTTCTGATCTCTCAACTTGATTCCATTGGTCTATATGCCTATCCTTGACTAGTATCATGCTGTTTTTATTATTGTTGCTTTATAATAAATTTTAGTTCAGAAAGTATGAGTCTTCCTACTTCATTCTTCTTTTTCAAAATGGCTTTTCTATTTGGGGCCTGTCATGGACAAGTTCATGTGTCAGGTGGTGGTATCTGTCTGTCTGGGCAAGTGCTGGCCTGTCTGTTGCTATAAGTACATTTCGTAGACTTAAATCATGATCATGTCGGCTGCATCCATGACTGATTCCATTTGTAATCAGACAAGGGGAGTGCCTTCTGCAATGAGTGATGCTTAATCTAATCACTAGAAGGCTTATAAGGAGAATTCAAAAGAGATAGCCTTTCTTCTCTTCCTGCTGCGGCCAGCAAGCCTCTCCTGTGGAGTTTGTCCAGACCCTCCATTGGAATTGTCGGCTTCACAGCTTCCCCTATCGATTTTTTACTCTATGTTCCCATGATTACATAAGACACTTTTATAAATTTTATATTACAGATATTTCCTGTTGATTCTGTTCCTCCAGAGAACCCTAACTAATACAGTATGGTACCAGGAGTGGTTCATAAGAAACAGAATCTTAAAAACGGGTTTTTACAATTGGTTATCTACTTTGACTGGACTCAAAGGCACTAAGGACTCTGATTCCTGTAATCAGAATGATACTGCCAATCCATGGGGTGAGTTTGCAAAAGAGATAGTCAAAATATCACCATTTGATTCTTCTAATTCTTCGCTTGTATGAAGCCAGTGTCAGGGGGATGATGTTTTTGACACCTTTATGTAATTTTGTGGAAATAGGAGGTATAGAGATGTTGGCTGATTGTTGTTAGATACACTGTTTACATTAATGTGTGAAAGGAATGGGCTTAAGGCTTCAAATGAGAAGCTTACGTGCTGTCTGACAGATGTAAACACTTCTGTGAGTGTCCTGAAGGAAAATATTATTTGATGTATCCATAGACTCGAGATCTCTGAAAATCAGACTCAGAATCTTATTGTTAGAGTAGCCACTTTATAACATAAACTGAAATCTCAATCTTGCATGATATCTGCCATTAAAGTGAGGGCACTGATTAGAGAGGAATGGGACTCTGAAAAATGGGATGGCGACATATGGATTTATGATGTCGGGGCAAGGTTGAAACCCTAGGTCATGCTGAGTCTTCTCTAAATAACCCTGTAATAGTCTGCCCTGAGGACACAGTCACCCCACCTCCAGCCTGCCTTGAGGAGTTGGCCACCTAACCTCTACCTGAAGGGATTAGCCATAGAGTGATTAATCCTGTTTTACCAGTTGAAACTGCAAATGAAGGCCCTGAAGCACATGGCTTGGAAGATACTTCTAATTCTTTTCATGACCCACCCCCACCACCCCTCATTTTTTCCAGAACTGTAACTAGACTGAAGTCCCAACAGGCCCCTAAAGGTGAGGTACAAAGTATCACACATGAGGAGGTACATTATACTCCAAAAGAATTGTGTGAGTTTTCCAATTTATACAGACAGAAATAAGGGAAATATGTGTGGCAATGGATTTTAAGGGTGTGGGATAATGGTGGAAGGAATGTAAGGCTGGATTAGGCTGAATTTATTGATATGGGCCCACTAAGCAGAGATTCTGCATTCAATGCTATAGCTCAAGGGGTTAGAAAAGCCATTAACAGTTTGTTTGGATGGTTGGCTGAAACATGGATCAAAAGGTGGCTGACATTACCTGAGGTTGAAATGCCAGAACTGCCCTGGTATAGTGTAGATGAGGGGATTCAGAGGCTTAGATAGATTGGAATGTTAGAGTGGATTTATCATGCAAAGCCTGCTTTTACACCCCAGGAATATCCGGAGGATGCACCTTTTACCAGAACAGTGAGAATTAATTTGTGAGACTGCTATCATCCCTGAAGAGCTCTGTAGTTGCACTTCTCTGTAGGTCAGATATTACTGTGCGAACTGCTGTTACTGAGCTGGAATCCTTAAACATAATGCAGATGACTCGATCCCTAGTTGGCAGAAGTCAGGTAGCAGCACTTAATCTCCAAAGACAGGGTGGACATGGCTATTATAATAGACAGCAAGCTCAAAGCAGGAGTCAAAATAATCTGACTTGCAGAGATTTGTGGTGTTAGCTAGTAAATCATGGGGTACCTAGAAATACAATAGATGGACAGTCTACTGAATTCTTGTTTGAGCTGTATAAACAAATAAGTTCTAGGTCAAGTGAACAGAAGTCTAACTTGAATTACAAAAACACAGAGTCATGCCCCCTTAATCAATTTCTAGACTAGAAACAGTTTACAGACCCAGAGCCCCTTTAATGAAGGGGAGGCCAGGGGGAGAACCCTGTTACACTGCCACAAATTCATACTGTTAATCTTCTTCCAAGCCTTACCCAAGGAGACTGACAGATTTTTACCAGGGTAACTGTGCATTGGGGAATGGGAAATGATCAGATATTTCGGGGATTATTAGACACTGATTCAGAAGTGACATTAATTACAGAGGACCCAAAACATCACTCTAGTCCACCAGTGAGAGGGGGGTTATGGAAGTCAGGTAATCAATGGAGGTTTAGTCTAGGTCCATGTCACAGTGGGTCCAGTGGGCCCTGGACCCATTCTGTTGTTATTTCCAGAATGCATAATTGGAATAGACATATTGAGTTACTGGCACAATCCCCACATTGGCTCTCTAACTCTTGGAGTGAGGGCTACTATGGTGAGAAAGGCTAAGTGGGAGCCACTAGAACTTCTCCTATCTAGCAAAATAGTAAATCAGAAGCAATACCAGACTCCTGGAGGGATTGCAGAGATTATGGCCACTCTTAAGGACTTGAAGGATGCAGGGGTGGTGATTCCCACTACATCCCCATTCAACTCTCCTATTAAACCTGTGCAGAAAACTGATGGGTCTTGGAGGATGACAGTGGATTATTGTAAGCTCAACCAGGTGGTAACTCCAATTGCAGCTGCTGTTTCAGATGTGATAACACTGCTTGAGCAAGTCAACACATCCCCTGGTACCTGGTATATAACTATTGATCTGGCAAATGCTTTTTTCTCAATAGCTGTTAATAAGGACCACCAGAAACAATTTACTTTCAGCTGGCAAGGTCAGCAATATACTTTCACTGTCCTATCTCAGGGGTATATAAACTCTTCAGCCCTATTTCATAATCTTGTCCGCAGGGACTTTGATCATTTCTCCTTCCCACAAGACATCACACTGGTCCATTATATTGATGATATCATGTTGATTGGACCTAGGGAGCAAGAATTAGCAACTATTCTAGACTTATTGGTAAGGCATTTGTGTATCAGAGGATGGGAGATAAATCCAACAAAAATACAGGGGCCTTCCACCTCAGTAAAACTTCTAGGTGTCCAGTGGTGTGGGGCATGTAGAGATATCCCTTCTAAGATGAAGGATAAATTGCTGCATCTGGCCCCTCCTATGACCAAAAAAGAGGCACAATGCCTAATTGGTCTCTTTGGATTTTGGCGATAACATATTCCTCATTTGGGTGTGCTATTCTGGCCCATTTATCAAGTGACCAGAAAAGCTGCTAATTTTGAGTAGGGACCTGAAGAAGAGGAGGCTCTGCAACAGTTCCTGGCTGTTGTAAAAGGTGCTCTGCCACTTGGATCATATGATCCAGCAGATCAGATGGTGCTGGAAGTGTCAGTTGCAAATAGAGATGCTGTTTGGAGCCTTTGGCAGGCTCCTATAGGAGAATCACAACACAGACCCTTAGGATTTTGGAGCAAAGCTTTACCATTCTGCTGCAGATAACTACTCTCCTTTTGAGAAACAGCTTTTGGCCTGCTACTGGGCCTTAGTGGAAACTGAATGCTTAACCATGGGCCACCAAGCTACCATGAGACCTGAGTTGCCTATCATGAGCTGAGTGTTGTCTGACCCACCAAGCCATAAAGTTGGGCGTGTGCAGAAGCACTCCATCATAAAATGGAAATGGTATGCATGAGATAGGGCCAGAGCAAGTCCTGAAGGCACAGATAAGTTGTATGAGGAAGTGGCCCAAATGCTCATAGTCTCCACTCCTGCCACATTACTTTCTCTTTCCCAGACCAGAGCTATGGTCTCTTGGGGAGTTCCTTACAGAGAGTTAACTGAGGAAGAGAAAACTCGGGTCTGGTTTACAGATGGTTCAGCACAATATGCAGGTACCACCTGAAAGTGGACAGCTGCAGCACTACAACCCCTTCCTGGGGTGTCCCTGAAGGACAGTGGTGAGGAGAAATCAGAATATTGAACAGTGCACCTGGTTGTTCATTTTGCTTGGAGAAGAACTGGCCAGAGGTGTGTTTGTACACTGACTCATGGGCTGTTGCTAATGGTTTAGCTGGATGGTCAGGGACTTGGAAAGACCATAATTGGAAAATTGGTGACAAAGAGGTCTGGGGAAGAGGTATATGGATAGACCTTTCTGAGTGGGCTAAAAACATAAAGATATTTGTGTCCCATGTGAATGCACACCAGAAGGTGACTTCAGCAGAGGAAAGTTTTAATAATCAAGTGGATAAGATGTACTGTTCTGTGGATACCAGTCAGCCCTTTCCCCAGCTACTCCTGTCATTGCCCAATGGTTTCATGAACAAAGTGGTCATGGTGGTAGGGGTGGAGGTTATGCATGGGCTCAGCAACATGGATTTCCACTCACCAAGGCTGACCTGGCTACAGCCAGCAGCAGAGACCCACACTCAGTCTCCGATATGGCACTGTACCCTGAGGTGACCAGCTGGCTACATGGTGGCAGGTTGATTACATTGGACCACTCCCTTCATGGAAGGGGCAGTGATTTATTCTAACTGGAATAGATACATACTCTGGATATGGGTTTGTTTTCCCTGTACTCAATGCTTCTGCCAAAACTACTACCCATGGACTTACAGAATGCCTTATCCATCATCATGGTATTCCACACAGCATTGCTTCTGTTCAAGGAACACACTTCACAGCAAATGAAGTGAGGGAATGGGCACATGCTCATGGAATTTTCTGGTCTTACCATGCTCCCCATCATCCAGGGGATTGATGGAATGGTGGAATGGCCTTCTGAAAACTCAATTATGGTGCCAACTAAGTGGCAATACCTTGAAGAGCTAGGATAATGTTCTCCAGGAAGCTGTGTATGTTCTGAATCAGCATCCAATTTATGGTGCCATTTCTCCCTTAGCGAGGATCTATGGGTCCAGGAACCAAGGGGTGGAAATGGGAGTGGCACCACTCACTATTACCCCTAGTGATCCACTAGGAAAATTTTTGCTTCCTGTCCCTGCTACCTTGAGCTCTTCTGGTCTACAGGTTTTAGTTGCAAACAGGGGAGTCCTTCCAGCAGGAGAAACAACAATGATTCCATTGAACTGGAATCTAAGACTGGCACCTGGTCACTTTGGGCTACTCATGCCCCTGGATCAACAAGCCAAGTAGGGGATTACATTACTGTCTGGGGTGATTGACCCTATCAGTGAGAAACAGGACTGCAACTACACAATGGAGGTAAAGAAGAGTTTTCTTGGAATATAGGAGATCCCCTAGGACATCTGTTAGTACTACCATACCCTGTGATTAAAATCAATGGAAAACTGCAACAACCCAATCCAGACAGGCCTACCAATGGCTCTGAGACATTTAATCTAATCAATGGAAGGGTTTTTAGGAGGATTCAGAAGAGACACTCTTCTCTTCCTGTTTTTGCTGGCGAGCCTTTCCTGTGGAGTTTGTCCAGACCCTCCATCAGACTCATCAGCTTCACAGCCTGCCCTATGGGTTTTGGACTCTACCTTCCCATGGTTACACGAGATACTTATAAATTTTATATTTACGATATTTCCTGTTGATTCTCTTTCTCTAGAGAACCCTCACTAATACAGTGCCCCTCAACCTTCCATATAAATGTGATGATTGGCTTTTCCATTTCTGCAGAGAAGGTTGTTGGGATTTTGATTGGGATTGCATTGAGTCTGTAAATTGCTTTGGGTAGAATTGACATCTTAACAATATTTAGTCTTCTAATCAATGAACATGAAGTGTCCTTCCATTTATTTAGGCCTTTGATTTCTTTTAGCTATGTTTTGTAGTTTTCTCTCTATATCCTTTACATCCGTGGTTATAGTTATTCCTAGATATTTGATTATTTTAGTTGCCATTGTAAATGGGTTCTTTTACTTGATTCTCCTTCCAGTTGTTCATTACTTGTGTATAGAAATGTAACCGATAAGTTATGAATTAACAAATGATCATGATTATTAAATCATTACATAGATATTTCCTTTTACTTTTTAAGTGTATTAAAATAGTCAGAAGGAAATATCTGAAATTGTCAAACTGTAATCTAGTTGCCTTGATCTTTTATGATTATATAACATTTATCTTGTGCCCTTGCGATTGTAAAAACCTTGTGACTGACGCTCATTTTACCTAGTTTCTCAACTTTTAAGTCATGATCGCTAAAGATGGCGATCATGTTTATTAATGAAGGGTCTTGAGTCAGCCCAGAATTAACCCACCCCAAGTCCAAAGTAATCTTGATAACTAAAGTTGTATTTAACCAACATGGGCTTGTCTGATATACATAGTAGCTTAGACTTTAACCTTTAAGTTACCTATAATACCTCATTATAATACTAAAAATCACACCCATCATATGTTCTGTGACTAAGCGTGTAATCAATCTGTGCATGCTCAATAACTAAATGACCTTTAATTACATCATCTGGAGCAGTTGTGCTCATTATCCTAAGACCTGTCCATCTTTTGATACTATAAAGCTATCATAATTACTGCAGTTTGGGCAGACAGATTTTTGGGCCAACAGGCCATCTGATCTCCTGCTTTGCACCCAGCAATAAACTTTTTCTCTCTTTGAAACTCCAGTGTCTCAGGAATTGGTCATTAGAGAGCATCGGGCAGAAAATCTATTGCCTTTGTCTGGTGACAGAAACATTACTGGTTTTTGGCTGTTCGCTTTGTACCCCACCACTTTGCTGAATTCATTTATTAACTTTAGTAGCTTTGTTGCAGATTTTCCAGGATTTTCTGAATACAGAGGATCATGTCATTTGCAAATAAGGAATCATTCTCTTTTTATTACTGTAAAATATTCCATTGTCGTAAAATATTCCATTGTTTAAGGAGAGATGTTTAGACTATTTTCAGTCTTTCACTGTTACAGACAAGGATTTGTTGATTATGCTTGCTCAGGAAGTGGAGCTCTGAGGAATATATGAAGGCTGTCCTTGGTAGCCAGTTCAGTATCAGACTGCTTCATTGAGGTTGCCATGGAGAGATCGCATTCACAGGAGGAGGAGAGGAACCTAAAAGATATTTACATGCCCACAAACCCAAGATTGTATAAGTCTGTGAATCTATGATCTCAGCTCCAATCCAAAGCCATTTGTAATCTATAAAGTTTTGCTTTTCATGTGGTCTTGCTGTATAGAACTTGAGGAACTTTCTGACTTTCATCCTGTTCCTTTGTTTTTATGGGCCTCAGTTTATCCATCTGTAAAATGAGAAAGCTGGAGTATAAATTGTTTTCAAACTTGTTCTTAAGCCACAGTACGTTAAAAAAAAATCAAATGCAATTTAGGAGTAGCTCTAATAAATGCCACAAATAAAAGAAAGGTTTCATGCCACAGATAAGAGCATGGTTAACTAGACTGCTGGAAACATATTTTAATCCTATTTTACCTTATAGAGAAGGATTCATGATGAGGGCGTGTATCTTTAGTATGTTGTAGGAAAATTGACCCAGCAATGCTGGACTGGGGATATGCTTAATTAGGAATGTCCTCTGTGGGTTTGTTGTGCTGGCAGAATTTGGCTGTGGCAGGTTAGTTGTGGAGACTTAGCCCTAAAAACACTCCAGAGTAAATGCTCATAGCCTGAGTCCAGTGAATGATAACAGGGAAATCAGACTGCACTGAGTTTTAAGGAAAAAGCTGCTCTGAATTGTGAGTCACATGTAAAAGTTCCTGGCTGGCCTCATTTTCCTCCCCAAACTCCTTGGAGTTTGGATCATTAGTTTCACTCTAGAAGAGAAGTTGGCCAGTGTACCTTAGTGGAAGGAGCCTGAATGGAGGGTGGATGGCATCGTTGATCCCACTGTGACAGGGCCAGGTTCATTCCTGGGAGTCATCTCCCATGCTGCCAGAGAGACTTTCATCCCTGGATGTCATGTCCCACATAGAGGGGAGGGCAATGGTTTCACTTGCAGAGTTGGGCTTAGAGAGAGAGAGGCCACATCTGAGCAACAAACATGGTCCTCCAAGGTGACTCTTAGGCATACCTATAGATAGGCTAAGTTTCTGTGCTACAAACATAAGCTTCACAAGAGCAAGCCTCAGGATCGAGGACTTGGCCCATTGACCTGTGTGTCCCTAATGTTTGG
Source organism: Tamandua tetradactyla (assembly GCF_023851605.1). NCBI lineage: Eukaryota > Metazoa > Chordata > Mammalia > Pilosa > Myrmecophagidae > Tamandua > Tamandua tetradactyla. Next base: position 139,127,135 of record NC_135332.1, read on the forward strand.
AACAGTATCTGGGGTTCCCCAGTATACTCTAGTTGTTTTAGTATTCATGTGTTTTGTAGTTTTTGCTGTTTTCCAAAGTCAAGGAAGATAGGAACTATATCCCTACTTCTTTATTACCTTCTCTCTTCCTCATTTAACCTTTAGATTCCATGGGTTATTTTAAAGAGTTAATAAACTAGCATTGATAAATTCCCCACACAAAGCTTGGTACATAGCAGTTGTTCAATAAACATTGTAATTGAGCAACCTTGAGGTATTTAGTAAATGTGATAGAACTAATGAGTGAATAACAGTATCAAGTAGTTAATAAAATTTCTTTTTGATTAAGGACCTCCAAATACCATGTAATCCTGATGTTAGACAGTCAGCTACAGAGACAGGTGGTGTATAGGTTTGGGGTTCAGAGAACTCTAACTGTATCTCTCCCTGTGAGAGAGTAGCTCCATCTGTAGGCAGGTGCTCTTTTAGGATGCAGTGTTCCTGAATCTGCAACCACAGAAATCTACCCATGTACATGTGATATGCATACCGTGAGCCCATCAGGATTTGTAAAAATATTTAGTATAATCAACATTTAAAATTTTTGGACTATGCAGCATCCATTCTCCTTTCCTAGAAACACCACGGTTTCTTTTTGAGGTCTCACTGTGTTGTGATGTCTTGGGGGTAAGCCACATGTCAGCTGGTGGTTATGGAAGTGGAAAGGGAAAGATTCTTTTCTTTTTCAGTCCTGGTGTAGCCCTGGGCAGATGTGTTGCCTAAGTTTAAACAATCAGACACTCCCTCCTGGTGGGACATTGAATTTTGAGGGAGTAATGGAAAAATGAGAGAATCGGTTGAAATTTCCTTTTCCCAGCAGTGGTACCTTGACCAATTTTCAGTTACTGTTTCCTCATTTGCAGAGCTCACTTGGATCTTGTCTGTTTTTAGGCTGGTTCTGTAGCCTCTACTCAGTTCTGCAAACTCCTCATTTCCTCTGGATGGAGTTAGCCAGCCAAATTCAGTTTCTCTAGCCTGAAAATTAGTTGATACAAGTAAACCTAAATTTGCTAGTCTTATTTTCACTTCTGAACTGTAAAACTGCAATGCATCTTTTTTTTTTTTTTTTCCTTTTCATCTTGTTCTATAAGACTGGCTTTATTCGTTTTGTTGAACTAGCAGTCTCTTTAACAAAAAGTGTGGGCTTTTTGAATGACATCAGTTCCCCCTCCCACTCTCTCTTCTTTCTGCATCTTTGCTGGCTTCCATGACATTTTTTGAACAAGCCTGTCCATCAAGCAGGTTACAGGAGACTCTCTGATGTCATTATGTCATTCTCCACACTGATGTTAGGTGCCAACCTTGGGGCTGGCTGGATGGAAAAATGACCAGCTTGGCTCTGACACTTCTGGCTCGATGTTGCAACAAGTTGGCAATTCTCTTCTTACTTTTTTCTTTTTATGGATTATTCCACAGTCTGAGGAGCATACATATATAGTTGGCAGTCCTGCCCCTAAAGCCTTGGGACTCACCATTTTAAAGGCTTAATCTGCCTGCTGCTTCAGACTAAGTGACAATGACAGAAAATACTATGCCAGGCCCTTCTGCCAAAGACTTCTGAGCTAGAGGTGTGTGTAGGACTGTGTTAGAGGGAAACTGTCCATAGCATAAGGTTGTTCTCAAACAAGTAGCACATCATGCCCAGCTTTGAAGAGTCACCAACCAGCCTGGAGAAAGGTATATGTAAATATTGCCCTCAAAAACCTGTGGTTCACGCTCATTTCATTTTTTATTCTGCCCCAGTATTCACCATCCACACCTGGAAATCGCTCAGTATGAAGCAAACCACAACACTTTCCAGAACTGTTTTTGGTTTTTTTCAACTGCAGATGTCCGGGAAATAGTAAACTCTTGTTTTGAAGCTTTTTAAAGTTGAGCTTTTGATTCCAAGCAATTGAAAACTGTTCCTGTTTACGCTTCTTATTGGTGATAGTTTAACTAGCTGGATTTTGTTTTCTCTGGATTATGGTTTTTTTATGGTTTTCCTTTAAGAGTTTACCAGTCCCTTGAGTTCACTGGTAGCAGAGGAAAAAAAGTGTCCAGAGAAATTGAATTTCTTTTATGTGCACAGAAAAAGTGGCCAGTTGCCATTACAGGATAAACCTAGGGCTTTCTTCCCAGGGGCCCATGGATTTGTAAAATCTGAGCAATATTAATAACTTTTTTTTTTTTTTATGTTTTGCAAGGCTTGAGTATGTACTTTGGAAAGTGTCTATAAAATTAGGGCAAGATGGCCACTTATTTCTGGCATTTGTTATGGGATAATTATCCTAATAGTTCTTTACTCTTGTAATTTAGCAAAAGGGATATTTTCTTTACTCTTGAGTTGTTTGGGCAAGATGACTAATGTTTCCAAAGTGGAGATAGTTTATTAAAATGCCTAAATCCTTCTTTTTAAAGTCAGTCTAACAGGTAGTTATTAACATCCTGCACCATCTTCACTAGTTTTTCCCCCATCTACCAATTGAAAAAAGAATGCCCAAATAACCATTGCAAATCCACTGGGTGCATCCTCCTAGGTTCTGGGGTGAGGACTGAAGAGAGGATGTGATGCAGGAAATATTTAGAGATACAGGGCGCATGTTTGTAGCTAGTCTATACTGTACAAAACATGAGGAAATAAAATAGGGATGGGCTAGATTTGTCAGGGCACACATTACATTGGGTCTTGAAGGATGATGAACGTGGATTATCGAGTAGATAGTCTGAAGTGGTGATGAAAGGCTGGGGGATGGCTGAGAAGAGATGTGAATGGAAAAGTACAGTGGGTAAGCAACCTAATAATTGTTGGGCAGTCATATGTGTTAGGCACTGTGCCAAGTGTTTTACATGTATTTTGAAAAATTGAATCTTCACTGCTCATTTACAATGTGGTGGGAAGATTTATGTATTTATTTTATAGGAGTAACCTAACACTGAGGTTACAAAAAGAGTAAGTATTGGAGTCAGACCTAAAATTCAGGTCCATTTGACTGCAAAGAATGAAAGTGAACAAGACTAGCTTGGGGGGATGTTTTCTTGGCTGAAAGGGAGGGGCCTCCATTGCATGGAACAAGAGATGAAGTTTGTTACTTTGGTAGGGGGGCATTGAAGGGACACCTCTATTTCATGGGAAAGACAATCTGAAACTACTGTAGATATTTGAGCTGGTGAATGACCTGAAAGGAAGGAGGAGAGGAAAGCACTGGCCTGGGGTCTTGTGCCTCCTTTTAAAAAGAAAGAGTAATTAAAGTCATTATCGTGAAGCCTAAATATTGCTGAACTCCCTTATTTTGCTACCAGCTCTTTCCATTCTAATTGGCCCTATTCTCAGCAGGGAGGATGGTGTTTCTCACACAGTATTTGAGCCCATTCCTCTCTTCTTTCTTCTCTTAGAATGATCTGGGAGGCTATTACTACTTCTTCCTCCTTCCTTTGCACCTAACCTTATGTCATGGTTAGGGACACGTGCAACTTGGCCAAGTTGTGGTACCTGTTTATCTGATTGGGCAAGCACTGGCCTGTCTGTTGCAATGAGGACATTTCATAGGATTAGGTCATGATCACATCAGCTGCATCCACAGCTGATTCTATTTGTAATCAGCCCAAGGGGAGTGTCTTCTGCAATTAGTGATGCTAAATCTAATCACCGGAAGCCTTTTAAGGAGGATTCAGAGGAGACAGATTCCATTCCTGCTTTGGCTGGTGAGCCTCTCCTGCGGAGTTCATCCAGGCCATCCATCGGAGTCGTTGGCTTCGCAGCCTGCCCTGTGGATTTTGGACTCTGCATTCCTGTGGTCATGTGAGACACTTTTATAAATTTTATATTTGCAAGTGTTCCCGGTTGATTCTGTTTCTTTAGAGAACCCTAACTAATATATCTTGGTACCAGGAGTGGTTCTTAAGAAACAAAATCTTAAAAATGGGTTTTTATGAATGGTTTTCTACTCTGGCTGGACTCAGAAACACTAAGAACTCTGATTCCCTTAATCAGAATGACACTCTCAATCCATGGAGTGAGTTGACAAAGGAGGTAGTAAAAATATCATCATTTGATTCTCCTAATGCTTCGCTTGTACGAAGCCAGACTCTGGGGGATAATGTTTTTGACACCTTTACAGAGTTTTGTAGAAATAAGAGTTATTGAGATGTTGGTTGGTTGTTGTTAGATACACTGTCTACATTAAGGGGTAAAAGGGATGGGCTTAAGGCTTCAAACGAGAAGCTTAAGCACCGTCTGAAAGATGTAGACTTTTCTATGAGTATCCTGAAGGAAAATCTTATTTCCTGTAGTCATACACTTGAGATCTCTGAAAATCAGACTCAGAATCTTATTGTTAGAATAGCAACTTTACAACATAAACTGAAATCTCAGTCTTGCATGGTGTCTGCCGTTAAAGTGAGGGCATTGATTGGAAAGGAGTGGGACCCTGAAAAATGGGATGGTGACATACGGATTGATAATGATGTTGGGGGTGAGGTTGAAACCCTAGGCCATGCTGAGTCTTCTCTAGATAACACTGTAATAGTCTTCCCTGAAGACATAGCCACCCCACCTCCAGCCTGCCTTGAGGAATTGGCCACCCAGCCTCCTCCTGAAGGGATTAGCCCTAGAGTGATTAATCCTGTTTCACCAGATGAAATTGCAAATGAAGGCCCTGAAGCAAATGGCTTGGAAGATATTTCTAATTCTTTTCATGACCCACCCCCACCACCCCTCATTTCTTCTACACCTATAACTAGACTAAAGTCCCAACAGGCCCCTAAAGGTGAGGTACAAAATATCACACATGAGGAGGTACGTTATACTCCAAAAGAACTGTGTGAGTTTTCCAATTTATATAGACAGAAATCAGGGGAATATGTGTGGCAATGGATTTTAAGAATGTGGGATAATGGTGGGAGGAATATAAGGCTGGATCAGGCTGAATTTATTGATATGGGCCCACTAAGCAGAGATTCTGCATTCGATGTTATAGCTTGAGCGGTTAGAAAAGGTGTTTGTTAACAGCTTGTTTAGGTGGTTGGTTGAAACACGGATCAAAAGGTGGCCAACATTACCTGAGGTTGAAATGCCAGAACTGCCCTGGTATAATGTAGATGTAGGGGATCCAGAGGCTTAGAGAGATTGGAATGCTAGAGTGGATTTATCATGCAAAGCCTGCTCTTACACCCCAGGAATGTCCAGAGGATGCACCTTTTACCAGAACAGTGAGAAATAAATTTGTGAGACTAGCACCATCATCCCTCAAGAGCTCTGTGGTTGCACTTCTCTGTAGGTCAGATATTACTGTAGGAACTGCTGTCACTGAGCTGGAATCCTTAAACAGAATGGGGATGACAGGATCCCGAGTTGGCAGAAGCCAGGTGGCAGCTCTTAATCACCAAAGACAGGGTAGATGTGGCTATTATAATAGACAACAAACTCAAAGGAGGCATCAGAATTATATGACATGCAGAGATTTGTGGCATTGGCTAGTAAATCATGGGGTACCTAGAAATACAATAGAAGGGCAGTCTACTAAATTCTTGTTGGAGCTGTATAAACAAAAGAGTTCTAGGTCAAGGGAACAGAAGTCTAACCTGAATTACAAAACACAGAGTCATGGCCCCTAAATCAATTTCCAGACTTGAAATGGTTTACAGACCCTGAGCCCCTTGAATGAAGGGGAGGCCAGGTCTCTATGGGGGAGAAACCTGTTATACTGCCACAAATTTATATTGTTAATCTTCCTCTAAGTCTTCCCCAAGGAGACCGACGGCCTTTTACCAGGGTAACTGTGCATTGGGGAAAAGGAAATGATCAGATATTTCGGGGATTATTAGACACTGGTTCAGAAGTCACATTAATTCCAGGGGACCCAAAACGTCACTCTGGACCACCAGTCAGAGTGGGGGCTTATGAAGGCCAGGTGATCAATGGAATTTTAGCTTAGGTCCATCTCACAGTGGGTCCAGTGGGCCCCCGGACCCATCCTGTAGTTATTTCCCCAGTTCCAGAATGTATAATTGGCATAGACATACTGAGCAACTGGCAGAATCCCCACGCTTGTTCTCTAACTCGTGCAGTAAGGGCTATTATGGTGGGAAAGGCCAAGTGGAAGCCACTAGAACTGCCCCTACCAAGCAAAATATTAAATCAGAAGCAACACCGTATTCCTGGAGGGATTGCAGAGATTACTGCCACTCTTAAGGACTTGAAAGATGCAGGGGTGGTGATTCCCACCACATCCCCATTCAACTCTCCTATTTGGCCTGTGCAGAAAACAGATGGGTCTGTTTTCTGTGCAGAAAACAGATGAGAATGACAGTGGATTATCGTAAACTCAACCAGGTGGTAACTCCAATTGCGGCTGCTGTTCCAGATGTAGTATCATTGCTTGAGCAAATCAATACATCCCCTGGTACCTGGTATGCAGCTATTGATCTGGCAAATGCTTTTTTCTCAATAGCTATTAGTAAGGACCACCAGAAACAGTTTGCTTTCAGCTGGCAAGGTCATCAATATACTTTCACTGTCCTACCTCAGGGGTATATCAACTCTCCAGCCCTATGTCATAATCTTGTTCGCAGAGACCTGGATCATTTTTGTCTCCCACAAGACATCACACTGGTCCATTATATTGATGATATCATGTTGATTGGACCTAGTGAGCAAGAAGTAGCAACTACTCTAGATTTACTGGAAGGCATTTGCATGTCAGAGGATGGGAGATAAATCCAACAAAAATACAGGGGCCTTCCACCTCGGTAAAATTTCTAGGTGTCCAGTGGTGTGGGTTATGTCGAGATATCCCTTCTAAGGTGAAGGATAAGTTGCTGCATCTGGCCTCTCCCACAACCAAAAAAGAGGCACAAAGCCTAGTTGGTCTTTTTGGATTTTGGCAACAACATATTCCTCATTTGGGTGTGCTACTCCGGCCCATTTATTGAGTGACCAGAAAAGCTGCTAATTTGAGTGGGGGCCTGAACAAGAGGAGGCTCTGCGACAGGTCCAGGCTGCTTTACAAGCTGCTCTGCCACTTGGGCCGTATGATCCAGCAGATCCAATGGTGCTGGAAGTGTCAGTGGCAAATAAAGATGCTGTCTGGAACCTTTGGCAGGCCCCTATAGGAGAATCACAGCGCAGACCCTTAGGATTTTGGAGCAAAGCCTTACCATCTGCTGCAGATAACTACTCTCCTTTTGAGAAACAGCTTTTGGCCTGCTACTGGGCCTTAGTAGAGACTGAACGCTTAACCATGGGCCACCAAGTTACCATGAGACCTGAGTTGCCTATCATGAGTTGGGTGTTGTCTGAGCCACCAAGACATAAAGTTGGGCGTGCACAGAAGCACTCTATTGTAAAATGGAAATGGTATATATGAGATAGAGCCAGAGCAGGTCCTGAAGGCACAAGTAAGTTACATGAAGAAGTGGCACAAATGCCCATGGTTTCCACTCCAGCCATATTACCTTCTCTTTCCCAGACCAGAGCTATGGCCTCTTGGGGAGTTCCTTACAGTGAATTGACTGAGGAAGAGAAAACTCGGGCCTGGTTTACAGATGGTTCAGCACGATATGCAGGTACTACCCAAAAGTGGGCAGCTGCAGCATTACAACCCCTTTCTGGGGTGTCCTTGAAGGACAATGGTGAGGGGAAATCCTCCCAGTGGGCAGAACTTCTAGCAGTGCACCTGGTTGTTCATTTTGCTTGGAAGGAAAACTGGCCAGAGGTGCGTTTGTATACTGACTCATGGGCTGTTGCTAATGGTTTGGCTGGATGGTCAGGGACTTGGAAAGACCATAATTGGAAAATTGGTGACAAAGAGGTCTGGGGAAGAAGTATGTGGATAGACCTTTCTGAGTGGGCTAAAAACATGAAGATATTTGTGTCCCATGTGAATGCACACCAGAAGGTGACTTCAGCAGAGGAAGATTTTAATAATCAAATGGATAAGATGACCTGTTCTGTGGATACAAGTCAACCTGTTTCTCCAGGAACTCCTGTCATTGCCCAATGGTCTCATGAACAAAGTGGTCATGGTGGTAGGGATGGAGGTTATGCATGGGCTCAGCAACATGGACTTCCACTCACCAAGGCTGACCTGGTTACAGCCACTGCTGAGTGCTCAATCTGCCAGCAGCAGAGACCCACACTCAGCCCCCGATATGGCACCATTCCCTGAGGTGATCAGCCAGTTACATGGTGACAGGTTGATTACATTGGACCACTCCCTTCATGGAAGGGGCAGTGATTTGTTCTAACTAGAATAGACACATACTCTGTATATGGGTTTGCTTTCCCTGCACGCAATGCTTCTGCCAAAACTACCATCTGTGGGCTTACAGAATGCCTTATCCATTGTCATGGTATTCTGCATAGCATTGCTTCGGATCAAGGAACACACTTCACAGCAAATGAAGTGTGGGAATGGGCGCATGCTCATGGAATTCTCTGGTCTTACCATGTTCCCCATCATCCAGAAGCAGCTGGGTTAATAGAACGGTGGAATGGCCTTTTGAAAACTCAATTCCGGTGCCAACTAGGTGACAAAAACTTGAAAGGCTGGGGTAATGTTCTCTAGGAAGCCGTGTATACTCTGAGTCAGCAGCTGCTGTATGGTGCTGTTTCTCCCATAGCCAGGATCCATGGGTCCAGGAACCAAGGGGTGGAAATGGGCATAGTACCACTCAATATTACCCCTAGTGATCCACTAGGAAAATTTTTGCTTCCTGTCCCTGCTACCCTGAGTTCTGCTGGTCTACAGGTTTTAGTTCCAAAACGGCGTGTGCTTCCTCCAGGAGAAACAACAGTGATACCACTGAACTAGAAGTTAAGATTGCCACCTGGTCACTTTGGGCTACTTATGCCTCTGGATCAACAAGCCAAGAAGGGGATTACATTATTGTCTGGGGTAATTGACCCTGACTATCAGATGGAAGTAGGACTGCAACTACATAATGGAGGTAAAGAAGAGTTTTCTTGGAATATAGGAGATCCCTTAGGGCGTCTATTACTACTACCATGCCCTGTGATTAAAATCAATGGAAAACTGCAACAACACAATCCAGGCAGGACTACTAATGACTCTGAAACTTCAGGAATGAAGGTTTGGGTCACCCCACCAGGCAAAGAACCACGGCCAGCTGAAGTGCTTGCTGAGGGTAAAGGGAACATGGAATGGGTAGTGGAAGAAGGAAGTGATAAATATGAACTTCGACCACGTGATCAGTTACAGAAACAAGATCTGTAATTCTGTTTTGTTCATGTTATACTATTTAAGTTGTAAGATATCAAGTTTAAAAATGAATGTTGCCCAAGGATTTGCACCCTATTCTGGAGAGATGTAATGTATTTCCAATTATATGCAGGACAGTAGAGTATTGTCAGGTAAAAGAAAAAATGTGTGCTTATTTGTTTTCATTTGGAAATTATGTATGGTTTAAGGTGATATATATATAGGTGCCAAGTTGACAAGGGGTGGACTGTCGTGGTTAGGGACACGTGTCAACTTGGCCAAGTTGTGGTACCTGTTTATCTGATTGGGCAAGCACTGGCCTGTCTGTTGCAATGAGGACATTTCATAGGATTAGGTCATGATCACATCAGCTGCATCCACAGCTGATTCCATTTGTAATCAGCCCAAGGGGAGTGTCTTCTGCAATTAGTGATGCTAAATCTAATCACCGGAAGCCTTTTAAGGAGGACTCAGAGGAGACAGATTCCATTCCTGCTTTGGCTGGTGAGCCTCTCCTGCGGAGTTCATCCAGGCCATCCATCGGAGTCGTTGGCTTCGCAGCCTGCCCTGTGGATTTTGGACTCTGTATTCCTGTGGTCATGTGAGACACTTTTATAAATTTTATATTTGCAAGTGTTCCCTGTTGATTCTGTTTCTCTAGAGAACCCTAACTAATACACCTTATAATTTCCCCCCCCAGCCTAGCACCCAAATATCCTCCTGCTGGTAAAATTCTTGCATTCTATTAATCTTTCTCTCTTCAGTTCAACCAGTTTGACCTCTCCTATCAAGTCTTCCTAGATGAAATCAACCTGGCTTTGAGCTTTTTTGGTCATTATAATGAGGTTCTCAGCTTTTGTGATGAAAATTAAATATATTTACTAATATTTTCTATTCTTTTATCAGCTGCATTTGCATAGAGTGACTTGTGAATTTCATGTGTCTGCTGTTTGCCTACTCAAGGAGGATCATCAAGGAACTCTCTCATTCATTGCCTGTTGCCTCAAAATGCCTAGTTAAATATTCTACCCTTGATAGCCACTAGATTATCACGCAAATCAATTTAGTGTATTGCTCATGAGATTTTCTTCCTGTGGTCAACATTCTTGTTTGATGGTAGCTTTGTTTTTTTCAGGCCTGAATAAATACTTTTAGTTCCTGGGCCTTTGGGCATATTCTTCTTTGTATGTCTGCTTTAATTCTATAAGTAGGTCAGGAGAAGCATACTGGAAATCAGATTACTGATTCTGCCTTATATTGGGAGGAAAGAAAAAAATAGGAGAAAGAAATCCAAACCTCCAAATTCTACTTCTCTATCATACCACCTTCATAACCCTGCAGCTTTTCTGGAGGGCCTCCTGCTCTCCCTGGATCCCTGTGGGAACTTTCAGGGCTCTGTGTGTACAGTTGATGGACCTGGTGCAGTCAGCGCCCGGATGGCTGCCTTGTCTCCTGGCTTCTGCTTCACTATCTTTCCTGAATGTGAATGCTCACTGTCTGGCCAGAACACTTTCCTTGTTAAACCAGCTTCTTGATTTCTAGCTCAGCCCCACACAGTGTTCCTTACTTGAGATTAGTTTGACCTGCTCCATTTGATACAGGAATCAGGCTCCTTAGGTACAAATGGATAAATGTCCCACAATGAGAAAGATTAATTTCTTGATTCTTTTATGTTAATCAATCATCATTTTTGGTTAAGAAAGCATTGTAACCATTTTTATGATAGAGATGCTAAAATAGTTCAAACTTAGCAAAGTGAGCAACTCTAACTAGAGGTATTTCTCCAGGAAACTGTCCTTAAAATACTGTCTTCTTCCTGAATCCTTTTTGACTCAAGGAGAGGAGAGTTGACTATTTAAATTGGGCTCCCTTTTCCCGATGACTCTGTTTCAATCTTGATCTTTCCTCCTGTTCCCAGAACAATTCAACTTGGCACGTGGCTTCCCCATACTATGCATGCTTTAATTACTGATATGTATGCTTCTGGGGTCTTATTACAGCTTCCTATCACTCTATGAAGGGAATGAATAGACAACAGCTGTTTGACTATCTTAATGGCCAATTCTCATGCTTGTTTAATAGAACTTATCGACAGGGTTTCAATTTAAAAAGACAGAGATGCAATAGCCCAAGGATCATAAATCAATTTCTATGTCTGATGTTCTTTGACATTCCCTCAGATGTTGACTGTTTTGGATCATAAGCTCTTTAGAGGGTCAAGATTGCATCTATTTAGTCTTCTTATTCAGTGACTGGTGCTAGCCACAAGCACTTGGCTTCTCGATGAATGTCTTGGGAAAGGACACTGAGAGTGAAGATAGAATATTCAGCAAAGAAATAAATGTGAAACAAACTGAAGGACACTGATGGTTTCTTGTTTGTGTGTGTGTGTTTTGTTTCACTTTAGCCCCATACTTTGAATATTTGCTCTTAATGCAAATAAGACCACCTAGACTTGGGTTCCACCCAGGAGCAGGTGGAGCTGCTCATGGTCAGAGCATATGGTAAGGTAAATCCTAAATTGAGCTTTTAGTGTTGCCCTCAATCGCAGGCAAGGAAGAGAGAGAAAAATGTAGCAGGGAAGAGGGTCAATGGATAAAACCAGGAGCAATAAGAAGCTATTATGTATTAAAGTGTCAAAGCAAGGTCATGGCCAGGGAGATCTGTGTATGGCGAGTAGAGAAAACAGGAAGAATGAGATCCAGAACAGGTGTGGTTGGCAATTTAGGCGCTTGTTCTCAAACTAGGTTTTACTGTGGATCACACCTTGAATGCAGAGCTTAGAGTGCCAGGGTGGGACAATAGGGAAGAGAGGCACAGCACCTTTATGGGAGCCAAGATAACTGGGCTTCTGCAAGCATTTATCTATTTTCACATGTACAACAATGGAACTGTCCTTAAGCTGTTCCAACTATAATCAAGAGTATGAGTTTCATTTTTCCTTATGCCAGCACAGTCAGCTAGAAGGGTTGTTTGTTCGGATTAGATAATGATCTGGGCAAATTGTGGCTCATTGGTTTGAGTAAAGATGGTTCAGAACCATTTAGAGCTTCTCAGATGTGGGTCAAAATGGCTTGGGATCAGTTTGCAGTAGTCACAAATATTTCTCAAAGGGTGGTCCGTTCTTGTTTCAACAGGTAGCAGGTATTAAAAATGTAGTCTCAGGTTCATTTCAAGCCAGATGCACCAAAGCCGAAACGTGAGACTTAAATACACATACACAGGTGACTGAGATGCCCCCTGAAGTTTGAGAACCACTGAGTAGGTAGATGGTTCAGAAGAACTTGTCCTTCCACATTGAGTCCCAAGTCACCAAGAGGTGGGCCAATGAATTTTGAGGGGTTTGTAAAAATAAAACTGCAGGGAACATTTTTGCCTATCCAAATAGTAGCTATCCTTGTACAAAAACTCAAGTTTACCTTTTAGATGGAGGATTCCAAGACTCACCCAGGTCACAGAATGTGCTCATCCTCATTTCTATTAACAGAAGTTATTATTTGCCACTTTCTTGGCAACTATTCTTACTCTGGTTTGTAACATCTCTTGTCTAAATTTTATATACTTGCTGAACTTCATTTTTAAAATTGAAGTACAACTTACATATAGTAAGGTGCATAAATCATTTTAAATTATAGCCTGATGAATTTTTACATGTATACATCCATCTAATGACTCCCAGATCTTTTTCCAATATCCCAGAAAATTCCCTTGTGCCCACTACTAGTATTTCTCTAAATGTTCTCATATTCACTGTGGTGGTGAATGCATAACTATGTGGTTATACCAAGAGCCACTGATTGTATATTTAAGATGGATTGTATGGTACATGAAAAAAAACTAAAAAAAAAAAAATCTCTCTAAAGGCAGTCACTATTCAGACTTCTATCACTGTAGATCCATTTCTGCCTATTTTTAAACTTCACATACATAGAATCATATACTCTTTAGTCTTTTCTGCCTGACATCTCGCACATAACATTATACCTTTGATATTCATTGATATTGTTGAAAGTATTGTAGTTTGTTCTTTTTCATTGCTGTGTAGTATTCCACATACAAATATACCATAATTTATTTACTCATTCAACTGTTGAATACTTTGGCTGTTTGTTTACATTTTTGATGAAGCTGCTTGGACATTCTTTTAGCATTCACAAACATTAGTTTTCTTGTTGGAAAAATATGCTTAAGTGAAATTGTTGCATCTTAAGTATATATGTAATTGACTTTAGGAGACACCACTGAACATTTTTCCAAGGTGGTAGTGCTCATTTTATTTCCTGCTAGCAGTGTAGTAGGGTTCCAGTCTATTTAATAGTTAACTTTCTTATTTTGTCTCCCTGACATGACTGTAGACAGTAAAGTAGATAATGAGGGAAATATGTTTTGTGTCCACCACAGGGGCTACACAAAACTTCATGGGTCAAAGGGGTGCTATAAACACCAAAGGACTTAATTAGAAGCTCCCCCAAAACAGGTTCTCCACACTGCAAAAGGCTACAAGAAAAATCAGGAAAATCAAGATCACCCAGATCCTGGCAAAGGGAACAATAGGACTCAAACCTTCCATGCAATGTTTTAAACCTTACCCCATTCCTTACCATTTAGCATCAGGATATTACTTAAAGGTGAACCAAACAATCATCCATAGCCAACTGAGCTGAAAAGCCTGTTTGAAAACAATAGAGTCTTGTACAGAGATGTTTTTATTTGAGGGTAATAAAATGGTTTTGTCTTTGATCAAACAAATTTTTTAAGAAACAACTGTAACTCTTTGTTCTAAACTTTTTTATACATTTAGGCAAGAGCCTGAGAACTTCCAGCTAGTTGTTGACTATGTACATGACACTTCTTTCTTGAAAGACAGCAGCATGATGTGGTGAAAAGCACATATGGGTTTAAAGCTCACCTGAAGACACACGCTTGCAATGGGACCCTGAACTAATGCTGGCCTCTCCAGGCTTGTTTGCTCATCTGTGAAGTAGCAATGACAATATCTCTCTCTCTCTGGGTTGTGAGGAGGATGATTGTTAAAAATACAAGTCCAGAGCTGTTGTATAGATGGGACATTAAAAAATATTAGCCTTTCTTTTCCATTGCTCGGTGGCAGTGTGATGGTTGGTGACAGCATTGGCTTTGAAGTCAGACATGAGATGGGAATCTGGAACCTGACTCTGCCATGAATTAACTGTTTGACTTGGACAAGTTATTTAACCTCACACAGCCTCAGTTTCTTGATTTGTAAGATGCTTATAATAATATTACCTACATAATAGGGTTGAAGTGAGGATTAAATGAGGTAATATATATTTTGGTCATGACCTCTGAGGTTTTTGCTTCTCTTTAATGAACAATCAAATCTTCATAGGCAGTGCTTGTCTTCCACCACTTTCCCTTATCCTTTTTGGAAAAATTATCTGGTTCCTTTCTATGATGTTTGATGTCTGTGTATCAGAATTTTATACAATGTTCCAGCAGTTTTACATTAGGACAGAAGAAATTTTTCTGTTTTACTTGGACATTCTTGATTCTTCTTGGGCCATTGCTGATTGTTCCTCTTTGAGCGGAGCCTATGTTGCAGGGGGTTGGAAGTCAATCAGGAGGGGCAATTATCAAAGTGGCTGATGTGAGATAAGCCAGAGGATGAGTGGAATTGTTGTTTTAGGAATGAGGAAGACTTATTAGGAAGAAGGATGAGAAAAAGAGGCCTTCCAACTATTGGCACAAATGGTGCTGTGGGACTTCAATCTTTTGAGTGGCACTGGCCTCTTGGTTTAAAGATAAGGATTAAGGCAGATAATAACAGAACATCGAACCCATTTTCTCTAGGAATTAACTACAAGTAATGTGAGGTCCCTCTCCTTGATCAAAATCCATTCTCTAGAACCCTTCATCTTATATGCATATTTTAAATAATTTTTCAGTTGTTTACTTTAAATACATTTACCATTCCTTTGGTCACTCACACAGACTTATAATATCAGCTTTTATGTTATGTTTCCTGTCCCACAAGGCTGCCGTTTTGCCTGAGGGTTGTGGCAACCCCGGTTCTGGACTCAGTTTTGATCAAGAAAAGGATTTATCAGCAGCTGTGATTGTTAGGACAATCCTCCTTCAAGACTTGGGAACTGGTGGCTTAGTTAACAGTGAAATACAGTGTGGTGCAGTAGGAGGCAAATGGCCTTTGTATTTGGAGTCTCGCCTCAAGGGTCTGCTCTGCACTTATTAGCTTTATGTCTTTGTGAAAGTTATTAAACCAATTAGAAAGTTTCCTTAGCTATGATTGGAGATTATATATATATATATATATATATATATATATATTTACGATGTTGTTATAGTTTTATTTATTCTTAGAGGAAGGTTACAGATTAGAGAAACAACCAAATTTACTTATCAGTTATACTACTTTACTCTAATGCATCTCTAAAAGTACATGTGGTCAAAAAGGGACTTTAAAAGAGAAACAAGGCAAGAATATAAATTATGTTTTACCGGTTAAGTAACATGACCCCAGCCAATGTGCAAAGGTGAGACAGGACAAAACTGCTACGGCTTTTGGTTGATGACCCAAATATAAGTAGATGTCAGATATTTTTATTTCTGAAAACAGCTCCCTTTAGAAAATGCCTATAAGAAAATTAGGCCCTAGATTGTAAGCTCTCACGGCAGTTACCTTTATTCATGAGCTTTAATTATTATTTCTAAATTCTGAGATACTTTGTTCTTTGTGTACAACGTGGTATTGCTTGGAACTTTGGGTATCTGTGCAACACCTGAGACTCACAGAGTTTGTCAGCTCGATAATACCCATCTTGCAAGATTAATGTGTAGAAACTGTATATAAAGTGTCTTGCCCATAAATGCTCAGGAAATGGTAACTTTCAAAATTTGACTGTCATGGACTTCATTCTAGTTCTTGAGTGGTCCAATTGAAATAAGGAAAATAGGTGGTATCTTCCATCTTCTTGGGGATCTGCATAATTTTCCTAGTATTATGAATTAATTATAACAATATCACATAAGAAAACTTAGCATGTTAAATAGTTCTTCACTAAATTTCCTATATCAAATGGGTAAATATATTTTCTTATAGCTAATAAGTAAATAAATACTATAGTTACAATGTTAAAGGTTATATAAAACCATTAAAATTAATTAGAATTTAAAGGAGAAGTTATTATAGTAAATTTTACAATGACAAAATATAGAATAAATCTAATTCTGAAATGACAAGACCTTCACCTCTATCCTGGCTAATCTTTATACTGACAGTGTCTTCATGGAATCTTGTCTTGTATAGATGTCCATCTCTTCCCCCTTGCCTATAATGTGCTGGTATTCTCAAAGTCCTGGATCATCAAGTTCTTCAATCTCTCAACTTTCTGTTATTAATAACCTGTGCCCTCTGGTTTGAACTTCTAATAAAGTTTGAATTTTAAAATTTGTTTTGTAATTTTAAATTCAACATTCTCTACTGATAATAAAATAGTTTTCCCCAATTATAAGTTGCATAATAACTAAAATTGAACAATTTTTTGTATGACTTGGACTGAACCAATTTTCAGTGTTTAGTAGAATACATCCACGAATTTATGTGCATGCTTGTTTTCTTTTTGAGAAAGGCAAAAAGCATTAAGCAGATATCCAGAAACAGTAGTGAATCATTTTTCCTTAAGTATTTGATAATCTTCTGTTTGATTCAGCCACAAATCATTGTTATCATCATCATCATCATCTTATTATAACCTTTCTTACACTTTTTTGTCTTTTTTTCCCTAATATCACTATAACTCACTCAAAGTGTGATCCTCAGGTCCCTATATTGCCCAAGAACTTTATTAAAATGCAGATTCCTGAGTCTCACCCCATATCTACTGAAGTAGAGTCTTAGTGGGCCCAGGAATTGGCATTTCAAACATGTTCTTCAGATGATAAATATCATCTCTCTCTAATCTATCATCCATCTATTTATCTATCAATCATCTAGTTATCTTTCTATCATCTATTTATCTATCAATCATCTAATTATCTTTCTATCTATCTACAGATAGATAAAAACTGGTCTACTGTATGTCAGACACTTGACAGATGTTATCTCTTTAATCCTGAAAATGATCATAAATTAAATTCCTATTTTACAATTAAGGGGATTGTGGCTCAGAAAGGATAAGTGACTTGCCCAAGGTTATACAGCTAGGAAATTATAGAGCTGGGAGTAGGAGTCAGATTGTCAATACAGAAATAATCCTATATGGTTCAGAAAAATCTTTTCTCTGGGGACTGATCTTGATGCTTTCTGAATCACCCATCCAGTTCAGCTGCAAGGGTCTCTCTGGTAGCTGGGTGTAGCCATGGGCTAAATTGTGAGCTTCATATTTGGTAATGGAACTCAACCTCCATTCATTTATGAGATGAGCAATATCTCAGTAGGAGCCCTGGACAAAGCTATAAGTGAGAAGTTAGTTACATGTGGGGCAGCTGTGGATGATCAACTTAGGAAAGCAAGCAATACAGTTCCAGCAAAGAGTTCTGTGGTTGTTGAGATTGGGTCTGAACTTTAACTGGGGATCTAAGTTCATTTTCTGTTGGCAAAGCTAAGGCAAAGGCTTTAAAAGGCTTATAAAAATGTAAAGGGCCCTTGGACATCAAATGACTCTTACAAATTAATCAGAAACATATGGATTAAATTTCTCACAAAATACATTTAGGTTTAAAAATTATGGACAAAAACACAGGGCAAAATGTCTTTTAGGTTTGTCCAAATTGAACCTTGGGGAAAGTTGGGAATACTTTAATAACAGCAGGATGACACTGGGCACATATGCGACATCTTCAGGTTACGTGGGAAAACAGAGCCCTGTTCTCCGACAGTGGGGCAGGGCCTGGACTCACAGGGAAATGAGGAAGACAGCTCTGGAAGATTTTCACTAGGCTGGGTGGCGGTAATGGGGGTGGCGGGAGGAGATGGGGAAGGAACATGAGAGTTCAGACGATGAGGACACCGTCTTCCACTCTTCCCAGCAAAGCTGGCTAGGGACAAGTTTTTCCTCCCTAGGTGCCTGTCCACTCCCACCCTTGAAGAGCCTTCCAGAAGCAGCCTTGGCAAAAGAAGAATTAAAGGGCTGGGTGGTCAAAAAACTGCATTTTAATCCTAGATCAGCTGGCTGACATTGGAAAAAATACTCCACAACTCCCTCCTCCTCCCTCAATGATCCACAAGGCTGACAAAGCCTCAGTTTCCCATTCATTAAATGGGAAACAGCACAAACCTTGGAGTGGTGTTGGGAAGATTTAGATGAGATGACAGTGTAAGGCACTTAGAACAGTGCCTGACACCTTCTAAGTGAGCAATGAATGACAATTATTGTTATTCTTTGGCATGATCTGAATGCACGTATCCTGAGATTTCTCAGTAAAAACAGAATCAGTTGCTACCCAGAGTGCACCAGGAGGGAGGAGTCGGGGAGGGGTGGTGAAAAGAAAGATTTTCCCTTGCATCTGCTTGGAAGTAAAATTTGAGAATCAAATTTGAAACCAAGTGTGGGATTGAATGTTTCCTGGCCTGGACAGAAGAAGTTATAAATTTTGCTTTTGAATGCCGACAGCTTTTTGCTTCTTTCCTTTCAAAAAGAAGTATCAGACAGCAAAACTCAAATGGTTAATTAGTCTTCCAAATTTGTGTTTTAGTTGGAAATGATCTGGTTTTCAAATACCTTTATACATTTGGTATTAGCTGTTCTCTCAGTGGTTTGTGAAGCTACAAGCAAAAAAATAGTCTTGCCGTGGACTTAGTAGCGTTCCAATTCTTGTCTGGCCTAGTTCTCCATGCTTGCTGCCTCTCTGCCTAGAGAGCACGGCCCTCCATAAAGGGAACTCAAAGCTGTCGGAAGCTTCATAGAACCAAACTCTGAAATCTCTTCCACCACTAATTGTTGCGATGTGCTTTGAAATTCATTGCTTTTTGGTATATGTTATTTTTCACAAAAAAGGAAAAAAAAAGTTGATTGAGAAGAATGTACACCTATATGATGATACTGTGAACTACCGATTGTACACTTTGGATGATTACATGGTATGTGAATATATATCTATAAAATGCATTAAACAAAAAAATTAAAAAAGAAGCTGGATGGATCTTCATAAGTGGCCCACCTGCCCTTTCCTCCAGTATTCTTCTCCCTCTTCTATTTATCTAACCTCAGAGCTTACTCAAAGCTCATGGAGACTGAATACATGGCCAGATTTTTCCATTTGTGCAGGGATTCACCCACAAAAAATGTTTTTCTTGACCTTGATAAAGTTTTGGTTGCTGTTTTCTATATGGACATTCCCCCCTCCCTTAAAAGAGTTTTAAACAAAATGCATGGATACAACTATCATATAGTTGAGTATACACTCTGGGCATTCCATGATGAGTGTTAATTTGAAAAATATATAACTATCTAAGTAGTCATTCTGTTAATAATTTGTCATCTTTGATCCTGTATATTCATTTTTGTATTCAAGCTTATTTATATAACCTTGTGCACCATGTATCAAATAAAACACATCTGTTGTGCCTGGGAAAATAAATGTGAATCCATTTTGTTATTGGTTGCATAACTATTTATTCATTTGTGTGACTGTATACATATTAATTGCAGACTTGAAATGAGAGAGGGCTTAAAGGCAATAATTTAATGTTACCATGAGAATTCATTTATTTTTCCTGAATTTATGGTAACTGTAGTTTTGCTTATACAGTACACATTTTCAAGTTATATCTACAATGGAAAAAAGCCATCCACTGCTGAGACCCTTCAGGTAAAACTGGATTGCATAAACTCAGAGCAGTGTGTTACATAATAAGACAATTTGCAATCATCATGATAACAGAGGTTGTTTTCTGGAAAGAAATGATAGCAATATCTGTGAAACTGCACCTGCAAGGAGGCTATAATTTCTGTATGGCTGTAACAGATAATGTGAATCATGGATTATTACCATTTTTTAAAGGGCTCCATGTATTTTCTATTATTTACTATAGCCCTAACAGGACTTCCTCAGTGCACTCACATGGATTGAGATAGACATGTATTCAGACATACAGATGTGTATCCAGTTTTGTACTTATACACATATATTATATACACGCACATTATATTAATTTGTAAGAAAGAAAATGAATAAGCTCAATCTTTAAAACTATGCATAACATCTACAGTCAGACAAAAAGAACTTTTACATGTGCCTGTTAAACTCAAGACTAAATCCCTGGAAGTGCTCTCAAAGCTGCTGCCCATGTTTTGAAAAAGAAATCCCAATCTCCTTAATGAACTGTTGCAAAAGGCCAGGGGTCCCTCTAGTGTATACGTTCTCAGTGGGCCCCATTTGTCATTTTACTCTGGGCTCTGCTGAGTTGCATCCAGCCCCTAGGGCCCATGGATGTGACTGATTCCAGCAAAACCACATAGGGCTCTTTGTACTTTCCTGTAGTCTTCACAAACAGTGTAAATGAACCACTTTTGTGAAATACTTATAGTTCTATCAATTAGATAATTAATAATTGGACATGGCAAAAGTCAGGGGTGGCCTTGGGCAAAAATTAAAAGTATGCCAAGTTTAATTTCTGTCTCCTTTCTCTCTTTCCTGATAACAACCTTGACCATTCTCAGATATCCAGCAGTCCCAATAGTCTTCCTCTCTCTATTGGTTACTTTTGCCAAAATAATGCTGCGTAACAAACAACTATAAATTCTCAGTGGCTTAATAAGCACACATTGCTCATTCATCTGGAGTTAGCTGGAGAGTGGCCAGAGGGTACTGCTGATCTTGGCTGGGCTTGCTTGTCTCTCTGGGGGCGCAGCTGGCTGTTTGCTAATCTGATCTAGTGTGGCCTCAGCTGTAGCAACTTGGCTTGTGCCATGTGTGTCTCATCTTCTAGCAGGTGAGCCCAGACATGTTCTTATGGTGATGGCAGAGGTGCAAGAGGAAGGGCAATCTGGATTATGAAGTGCTTTTCAAATCTTTCTGTATCACATTTGCTAACACCCCTCTGGCCAAACCAAATCATGCAGAAGAGCCCGTTATCAGAGTGGAGGGTGTTGCATTGCCAAAGATCATGGATATAGAAAGGGGTGGAACATTGGAGCCATGCTTTTAATTTCTTTTTTTCTTTCCTATAGAACTGTCTCTTAGGAAAAGATCAAAGCAACATTTACACAAAGCTGCAATGGCGATTTTGTGCAAAGCAAATGTATTGACACAATCCTGACTATCTGCTTTTAAATAGGTGGCAAAAATACAAAAGAAAAGGAATGAGGCCCTGTGGTGGATTAAAGATGCCATAAATGCTTCGTCACTTCCCTGACTGTGAAGTGGGATTTGCTTCTCCAACCCCTTGAATATGGATGGGGCCAGTGACTACGTATGACTAACGAAACAGAGTGGAAGAGGCCCTGTACCTGTTTTGGGGCCAGCTTTACAGAGGCTTGGTGGCTTCCACTTCTTTCTTGAGTTGTCCTCTTTCAGAATGCAGTCTGATGAGGTAAGAAGCCAAGTCACACAGAGAGGGCATCTGAAGGCCCTCTGGTCAAAGGGTAGCCTCAGCTGCCAGCCTGTGACTTCTGACATTTCAGTCCCATTGGGCTCCTAGATGACTTAGCCCCAGCTGACAACACGTGCATCAGAAGACCTGGCCAGCCACTGGAGTGAGCCATTGTTGATGGTTCAGCCCAATTCCACATGAGAAAATTGCAGCCCCAGCTAATATCATGTGGACCAGAAGATCTGCCCAGCTGCGCCCAGAATCATGAGAGGTAATAAAATGGTTATCATTTATTTAAGCCACCAATATTTGGGCAGTTTGTTCAACAGCCATAGATATCTGAAACAAACCAGCCCCAAGAGTGAAATTTCAGGCATTAAATTAGGGTGAAGGTGGTGGTTTTGATCTGCGACTTTTTCCAGAATCTCCGAAAAAGACAGTGACCCAATTTAACTATACTTACAACCAATTCTGTTACAATGGTAAATGCAGTTTATCTAGGGTGCTGGCTTGCAAGTAGAGAATTATGTAAACTCCACAGGGATCTTAGTCTTGTAGGTTTTGCCACATAAGCATTTTATGCTCCATTCTCTATTTTGGCTCCAGAGGGCGCCGCAGAGAGCTCGTCAGAGGAGGAAAGAGACTGTATCTTCTCTGGCCACTTCCTAAGGCTTGCACGTGAACACACACACACACTTTATTATTATTTAAAAAAAACTTAGATGCACTTTCACTGTTGTCAATTTCACTCTCCAGTGACACCCAGTGTCCACTGTCAATCTCTGCTCAGGACATTGGATTCACTTTTCAAAGAAGAGTTGCCGGAAAATCAAGTGCCTTCCCAAGACAAATAGAATCTCTGCTTGAATTGCCACCCTATTATGGGCTTGCAACACTTTTGCTCTTTTCTTTGCTGACTGTTATCATCTTTTAAAGCAGCCAATTCTCCCACCTCCCACATAGCTGCAAATTCTTATCTTGTCACTCTTACACAAGGGCCGGGGACTGATAGGCAGCGTGGTGCAGTGAAGATAACTTATGAGACCGGGTCATGGATCTTTTTCTGCTACTGATTGTCCAATGTCTGTGAGTCTCTTCAGCCTCATTGGGTGTCAGTTTCCAAACCTGCAAAGTGGGGGCAGATTAGAGATGACCATCCCTAAGTCCCCATCTAACTCTTATTTTACAAAACACTTGGAAACGCTCACATTGACTTCTGGAAATTTCTTTGAGGATTTGTTCCATGATGTAGGCGTGTGGGCATCATAAGGAACACGTCCCTTAGGAAAATGAGTGAGCCTGTGATGCTTGAGATCCCTACCGCCTGCCTCTCTCTGCCTGCCAGTTTTAGTTTGAATATGAGATCCGTGGTCTTACAGTACTTCTTTGATTCACTGCCAATATTTGCTGAAGCAAACTGAAGGGAGAGTTTACACTGGAGTACGGCAAAGAGGGACAAATGACAATATTAGTCTTTCACTTCAACCAATGCATTGAAAACCAAGTTCTTTTTTTCGTGGTGGGGAGGGGTCTCTCAATATACCTCCTGGGTGTGGTGAGCTGAGACCTTTTCCCTTTTCCCTAATACTTTTCTGAGCCATTGGGAAAAGTCCAAACCTCCTAGAGTAGCTCTGGGTTTAGTACATCCTGGCCTGGGTCCATTCCCAGGAGGTGGTGGAGGCCTAGACTCCAGGGTGCAAGCTGAGAGGACTAAACCAGGTGGCCGGATGAAGGTCATATTGGCACTTGATTTTGTGGCAAAGTTCTGACGGTGGTGAATGGTACGCTATAAAGATGAGCATTACATTAGAAATTTGGAAAAGTGTATTTACATACCCGATGGCAAACACAGGGATGATCTGGATGTACCCAACCACTTTTCAAGTGTTTTGGGTCAGCAAAGCATAGAGCTTATTTTGCCCAATATTTTTTCCTCATAATTTTTAAACCCATGTGCATTTTAGTGGAAATGTAATAGCATGTTTCGGATTTATTTACACTTAACTCATCAAAATGTTGTTTGGCAAGAGGATTCAAGGTCCAAGAAACCTTTTGAGTTTTTTAATAAGCTTTTAAGGACCTTTCTTTTTCTT
This sequence comes from Tamandua tetradactyla, assembly GCF_023851605.1. NCBI lineage: Eukaryota > Metazoa > Chordata > Mammalia > Pilosa > Myrmecophagidae > Tamandua > Tamandua tetradactyla. The sequence continues at coordinate 139,150,996 of NC_135332.1, forward strand.
TTTGTAAAAACAGGAAACCATGTATCACTAAGAGCAAACAAATTTGAGCCCCAAAAAGGTTCAAGTTTGATTTGGAATTCAGAAGTCATGAATATCAGGAATACTTTTGGTGAAACGGATTTCCCAGTGGTTTTTTCTTAGAAATTTATAGGGAAAAAGCTGAGGGCTTCAGTAGAATGCAATCTGTTTTTTTTTTTTTTTTTTAATTAGTGAATATCCTGAGATATAGTGTATAAAACAGAAATGTTATGGCTATTTTTTTTAAACATCACTTGCTTTTTGACATATTTTCAATTTTTTTTCCTGTCAAAACGTTAAGTGCAAAAACCATTTTATAAGCAGAAATTTCATTTCATGTCAAGTTCCTTAGGACCATTAAGGTACCAAAAAAAAAAAAAAATGATGGTGCAAATGAAAGGGGCTACTTACATGTGGTCTGACTGGTTACAAAAAAAAAAAAACAAAAAACAGTCATTTTGTCCATGCTGGTTGTGTCCATATAAGCATAGTAGAGTGGACAGATGATTGGTTCATACGTAGTTGAAGATATCTGTAACATTTTTTTCTTTTTCTCAAGACATTGTAACAATTCTCAAAAAATGTCTAAATATTGAAGAAATCATGTTTGTAGTTTGAATCAGTATATTAATTTTATACCTTAATGCTTATATACTTTGTTTATATATTCTTCACTTTATTTATTTTATACCTATTGGTTTGATTACTTTTATTGAAGTACTTGTATTTATAGCCCTTGTATTTAAATATTTGACTTATATACTCTTTATTCACTTTATACTTATTTTATTTTATACTTAATACTTTATTAATACACTCATATAGAGTCTGGATTAGTACTTACAATATAATTAATTATTACTTTGGTTAGGCTGTACCTATATGTTGTCATCCTTTGGCATCAATGATTGCATTTTTCCCCTTGTAATTATTAGAATAAAATACAGATCATTGATTAGTGGTGGAAAAATCTATCCAAATTTAGCCTTATAACACTTGAAAAAAAGCAAAGTGGCTTGACTATTTCAACTATGAACTTATTGCTCAGTCCTTGATCTTTGCAATGGTTGGAAAAAAAGGAATTGGTCTAATGGCATTCAATTCCTGGTCGACAGAAAGACACCTCTATGGGTCAAGGCTCTGCTAATAGAGACAAATGCAGAATAGAAGATTCTTTATGTCCAGTTTTCTGCGCAACATGATATAAATTGCTCTTTTGTGGATCAGTATTCCTGATGTTTTGTTGTGTTTTGGTAGGAGCAATCGTTTTTCTAGGTCACTACTACCTGGCTTACACTCCTCTACTGTGAATCTACCATTGTCATTTTAAATATGGTTCAAGGTAGCATTAGTCTTTTTGTTTGTTTTTTAAAATAACATTGCTTTTTCAAACTTTTTTTTTGGGTGCATGGTCTGGGATCAAAGCTTGGTCTCCCGCATGGAAGGCGAGCATTCTACCACTGAACCACTCGTGCACCTGCTTTTTCAAACTTTTAAGTTAATTGTGCAATATAGAAGACTGAAAAATAGAAGAAGCAAAGATTACAAAAATCATCCAGAATCACAAGCATTTTACAGTTTGACATATCTTTCTAGGTTCTTTATGTGTATACACACTACTGAGCATATCTTTTTTTTGTAATTGTGAAAAATAACATAACAAAAAGCAATAAGTTTCAAAGCACATTGCAACAATTAGTTATAGAACAGAATTCAGAGTTTGGTACGGGTTACAATTTCACAATTTGAGGTTTATCCTTCTAACTGCTCCAAGATACTGGAGACTAAAAGAAATAACAATATAATGATTCAGCAGTCATACTCATTTTTAAAATCTACCTTTTGTTATAACTCCACCTTCTACTTTGATGTTTCTCCCAATCTTTAGGGTTGTTTGGGCTGTCCATTTAAGCTTTTTATGTTGGAAAGGGCTGCTGATAAAATGGGATGGGGGGTGGGTGTGGAACTAGTTGATGTTCTGGAGAGGCTGGCCCCTCTGGGTTTCAGGATTTATCTGGCCTTGGAACCCATCTGGAAGTTGTAGATTTCTGGAAAGTAATCATAGCTGTGCATGTTTTTTTTTTATGTGATTGAGAGCACACAGAATGTATCATGCTTTTTCATGAATATTCACCAATTCAAAGCCCCAAGGCCATGAGTATTATGATAACCGAGAATATATGACACCAACTCAATGAGGGGAAAAAAAATGTATTTCTGTCTTTTTTGGGGAAAAAATTTCATAAAAGACAAAAATGACAACAGGCCTCTATAGACAGTGGCAGAGTTACAAAGACCACATTCCTTTAATGCTCAATTTAAAATGAGACATAAAGCAACAGTGGAATAAGTATAATGTGTCTAAGAGAATTCACTATTGGATCTATATTGAAATATTTAAGTATGTTTCCACTGAATTATTTAAACAAGGTTTTCCTGTGGTACAGCCAAGAGATGTGCACATACAGTGGTTACATCAAAATGGAAATATGAACACATCTGCATACATCCCTTTTCCTGTACTTCCTTCTGCCCCTGTGCACCAAATTAATGAACAAGTCCTGAAGCAAACTGCTCAGAAGTGGTTTAACAAGTCCATGTCAAAGATGCTTTTCTACTAATTTAACAAAAAGGTGGTAATAAGTTAATTAATTCACCAACTCTACTTCTTAGCATACACTGTCACCTCAAGATATCTTGGATGTTGTGAAATAAAGAACGAATCTTATCCACAATAAACACAGGTATTTTAGAAAAAAGGTTAACATTAAACTATGGTTATAATCTAAAACTGTTTTCTAGATACGGAGATACTAGCAAAGAGCCCTTCCTCTTCTTTCTCTTCCACCGTTTCAATGACGATAGAAATACATCTAGCTGCAAGAGGTGGATTAACAAAAGTTACTCCCAACAAACAGTCCTTCCTATAAACTAACACAGGGATTCTTATTTAGGGATTATTTCACTTCCTCTATTTTTTTTTTTAATTTTTTTTTATTAATCAAAAAAAAGAAAAGAAATTAACACAACATTTAGAAATCATTCCATTCTACACATGCACTCAGTAATTCTTAGTATCATCACATAGATGTATGATCATCATTTCTTAGTACATTTGCATCGATTTAGGAAAAGAACTAGCAAAACAGCAGAAAAAGATATAGAATGTTAATATAGAGAAGAGAATTAAGATAATAATACTAATAAAATATATATATATATATATATATATAAAGGAAAAAGAAAAAAACAAAAGATACAAACAAAAAACGATATTTCAGGTGCAGCTTCATTCAGTGTTCCAACATAGTTACATTACACTTAGGTATTATTGTGCTGTCCATTTTTGAGTTTTTGTATCTAGTCCTGTTGCACAGTCTGTATCCCTTCAGCTCCAATTACCCATTATCTTACCCTGTTTCTAACTCCTGCTGGTCTCTGTTACCAATGATATATTCCAAGCTGATTCTTGAATGTCGGTTCACATCAGTGGGACCATACAGTATTTGTCCTTTAGTTTTTGGCTAGACTCACTCAGCATAATGTTCTCTAGGTCCATCCATGTTATTACATGCTTCATAAGTTTAGTCTGTCTTAAAGCTGCATAATATTCCATCATAGGTATATGCCACAGTTTGTTTAGCCACTCGTCTGTTGATGGAGATTTTGGCTGTTTCCATCTCTTTGCAATTGTAGATAACGCTGCTATAAACACTGGTGTGCAAATGTCCGTCTGTGTCTTTGCCCTTAAGTCCTTTGAGTAGATACCTAGCAGTGGTATTGCTGGGTCATAATCCATTCTGCCATTCTATGTCTTTTGATTGGGAAATTCAGTCCATTAACTTTTAGTGTTATTACTGTTTGGATAATATTTTCCTCTATGATTTTGGCTTTTGTATTATATATATCATATCTGATTTTCCTTCTTTCTACACTTTACTCCATACCTCTCTCTTCTGTCTTTTCGTATCTGACTCTAGTGCTCCCTTTAGTATTTCTTGCAGAGCTGGTCTCTTGGTCACAAATTCTCTCAGTGACTTTTTGTCTATAAATGTTTTAATTTCTCCTTCATTTTTGAAGGACAATTTTGCTGGATATAGAAGTCTTGGTTGGCAGTTTTTCTCTTTTAGTAATTTAAATATATCATCCCACTGTCTTCTAGCTTCCATGATTTCTGCTGAGAAATCTACACATAGTCTTATTGGGTTTCCCTTGTATGTGACAGATTGTTTTTCTCTTGCTGCTTTCAAGATCCTCTCTTTCTCTTTGACCTCTGACATTCTAACTAGTAAGTGTCTTGGAGAACGCCTATTTGGGTCTATTCTCTTTGGGGTGCGCTGCACTTCTTGGATCTGTAAATTTAGGTCTTTCATAAAAGTTGGGAAATTTTCAGTGATAATTTCTTCCATTAGTTGTTCTCCTCCTTTTCCCTTCTCTTCTCCTTCTGGGACACCCACAACACGTATATTTGTGTGCTTCATATTGTCATTCAATTCCCTGATCCCCTGCTCAAGTTTTTCCATTCTTTTCCCTATAGTTTCTGTTTCTTTTTGGGATTCAGATGTTCCATCCTCCAGTTCACTAATTGTAGCTTCTGTCTCTTTAGATCTACCATTGTAGGTATCCATTGTTTTTTCCATTTTTTCTTCTTTGTCCTTCACTCCCATAAGTTCTGTGATTTGTTTTTTCAGATTTTCTATTTCTTCTTTTTGTTCAGCCCATGTCTTCTTCATGTCCTCTCTCAATTTATTGATTTGGGTTTTGAAGAGTTTTTCCATTTCTGTTCGTATATTCAGCATTAGTTGTCTCAGCTCCTGCATCTCATTTAAGTATTGGTTTGTTCCTTTGACTGGGCCATATCTTCAATTTTCCGAGCGTGATCCATTATTTTCTGCTGGTGTTGGGCGGGCATTCGATCAGATTTCCCTGGGTGTGGGACCCGGCTGGTTGAAAGGTTTTTCTGTGAAATCTCTGGGCTCTGTTTTTCTTTTCCTGACCAGTAGGTGGCACTCGTGGCGCTCGTCTGTCTGTGGGGCCCACCAGTAAAAGATGCTGTGGCTCCTTTAACTTGCCAATCCGAATCTCGCAGTCGGCCCAGGAAACCGCGCATGGAGGGGGTTCGTCAGCCACCACGGCTTGGGGGAGTGCCGGTCCAAATTGCCCAGCTGGCCCGAGACGCCAAGCGTGGCGGGAGGGCCCCGCTATCCAACGTTCCCAGTCAGACCGGGGAGCCACGTGCGTGGAGGGGACCCCAGTCGCCAGCCGCCCTGGCCGGGAAAACGCGCGCCACTCGGGTATCTCACCGCAGCGGATTCTCCCTGCCCGTTCAGCCGTTCTAGAATGGGTACGCTGTCTTTTTGGTCTCTGTCGTGGCTCCGGGAGCTGTTTCATATTGTTTCTGTTTCTTTAGTTGCTTTTCTGGAGGAGGAACTAAGACCCGCGCGTCTTACTAAGTCGCCATCTTCTCTGGAAGTCTAAATTCCCCTTTTTAAAAGCCATTCCGTTTCTGGTATATTGCATTCCAGCAGCTAGCAAACTAGAACAGACCTGTATGTGTGTCCATTAGGGCATCCCTCGCCCTGGCACTCTGGAGTCCTAGGCCTGGGCGTGCTCCTCCTTGCTCTGCCTTGCAGACACAGCAGGAGTGGGAACAATTCCTCTGTCCGCCTCAGCCGCCCCCCTCTATTTTTAATATACCTTGGATATTAGGACTTGTCCTTTAATACACAGCAATAACAAAAATGCCTATATAATATAGGGCCAGACAATTTGAACTTGTCTAACAATTCAAAGGCAAAGAACCCTTCCCTCTGTACTTCCTTCCCTGCCCCTCTACCTCCTCAGGGTACTGCTCTAAGATATCTAGTTTAACAACGCCATTCCCCAAAAACAGCCATTCCTATGGATTAACCGAAAAAATATTTGAACTGTTACTTTACACTCTCTAATTTTAACATACGTTGTATACTTCTAAGCATCTAGAAAAACTAGAAGTTTCAAATAAGGACTTGAGTATGTCCATGATACACACAGTAGCATTGAAAAACCACCCACATGTAATGAAGAATATAATCTGGAAGTGTCTTCTAAATAGGAGCATTCTGGTCTAAAATCCTTCCTCTTCTCACCTCTATCAACCCAGTGGTTGCATCTGCAATGCTTAGAGGAGACTGTAATAATTTTGCTTCCATAAATAAAATTCTTTTGTTTTCGGAAAAAAGCCTTCCCTCGGAATTTTAACACAAAATGTACCAAATTTATTAATTTACTAACTCTACTTCTGTCATACAGTGGCAACTTCTTTAACATCTAGAAGGACTAGATAACCTAAAATAAGGACTTACTTGTCCATTATATACCCTATATATACAGTAAAGTAAAACAAAATGCACAGAATTTGTAAGATGATGGTTTATCTTGCCCAACCATAGACATTAGCATAGAGCCTTCGGCACTTCCTTCTCCCTACTTCCTGAAACAGCACAGACAGAATGTACTGTTCTAGAGATGGTTCGACCATTCCATTTCCAAAAGATATTTCATAGGCATCTAAAGAATATCCACAAAATGTGTCATTTTACTATCTCTACTTTCTACATATTTTGTGCACTTCTAAACATCTAGAAAGACTAAATGTTTCAAACAGGGACTTAGTTTATCCCCTCTATATTGAGCTGTCTTGAATTAACTGCACAACATATATATAACTGTATCAACAGTTACAATCTGACAGTGTCTTCGAACTATGGACATTCTGGTCTAGAACAACCCTTCCTTCCCTTTTATCCCTCCCTCACCAACCCTGTGGGCTAGAATGCTCAAATTCCAGAAGACAGTCTTCCCCAGGAATTTTAACACAAGATGTATTAGCTTACTAATATGAATTTTAAAAAGATGTTTATAAAATGTGTTCTTTTACTACCTCTACTTCGTCAGGCACTTCAGAACATCTAGGGAGAGATATTTCCAAAACAGTACTTAGCATTGTCAACTACATATAAAGTAGTGAGGAATAAAATGCTCACACAGAAAAATGGTTATAGTATGAAAATACTTTTTACATATGACCGGTGCCACCTTCTCCTCCTCTTCTCAGCTTTCTGCTCTAGGTCCTCTAACCCACAGAACAAGCTGTGTTGCTCCCCGTGTCACTTCCAGAGGCAGTCCAAATTCCATTTCAAAGCTATTTTCCAGAATACATTTCTTTTCTATGATTTTTTTTTAAACAAATGGGCATTACAAGATGTGTGATTTTCTATCATACCTCGCCAACCTCCTTACATCTAGAAAGCCTAGATGTAGCAAAAGTTTTCTTATAAAAGGTTGGGGGTCGTGGGTGGAAAGTTGAGAACAGCTTTTCATATTACATATGCAAGCCTTCTAAAAACTGCCAGTAAATCTTCTCAAAGATGGTGGGCACCTCCTATTGGACAAATGCTGCAGGTTCTTCTGTTTCTCTCTTCCAGTTTCAAGTAAGGATGGTGGAATTCCGGAAGACCTCGGTGGCTCCGCATTGTGCAAGGCTCAGCTCACCTTATAGGCCCGCGAAGGCCTTTGCCATTTCTTGTCGGGACAAGGAAGCGTCCCCTCCAGTTGGGCCGCGCGGCCGCCCCAAGTCCGGGATCTGCAAGACTCCAGGACCTGAAGGGGAGGCCGAGCGTGAGTCCATGCAGATCCGCCTTCTAGAGCCCTCCGTGGTGCTCGGAGGCCGAGGCCGCCATTCTTCCCACCGCGGTTTGGCCACATCTGCCACCAGGTAGGTTTGCTCTGGGGCACGCTGCAGCAGAGTTCAGAGTCAGGCCGCTGCCCTCAGGACATCATGGAGGGAGAGGAGGGCAAGGTTCCGCCACTGCCTCAGGGCCAGTGGGCAGTGTCCACCAGCACTCTGGGTCCTGGGTCCTGAAGGACCCCACCCCCACCCCCCTCGGCCCCCAGCTCACCCGCAGGCCTGGGCCGGAGCGTCCCAGGAACTCATGCTGGGGTCCGCCTCTCACCCTCATCCCTGGGACTCAGCATTAGTTTTGTAACTATTCTTAACATGGAACCAACTCATCATTTGAATTTACTAGTACTTAGTATCTACAACTAACAAGTTGGAAGAGTTTTCAACAATATCTTACACACTAAAGAATTCTTGCTTTCATACCAATATTTTACTACAGGCAAGTACACACACACACCTTTTGAAGAAATGAGTAGAGTTTGAAAGAAATGAAGCACAAAATGAAATTTATTGACGCCATAATCACAGCCAATGGAGTAAGTGACTAGAAACTTCCCCAAGTTCACATCCTTTTCAGCTGTTCAGAGGAACTCTATCAGATCTGCCTGGGGGAGCAATAAAGAAACCCAGTGGCAACATAAAAAAAATAATTGCTCATCCTGTGTAAAATACCTTCCATCTGTTCTGGGAAAGCCTCCTTGAGCAGGAAGAGGCCAGGTAGAAGGAATGAAAGGGTGAGTGACTACTGCCAAGCAGGTACCCAAGAGCCAGCTGGCTGCCCGGGACTCATGGGCGGAGACCCAGATTTGGAGGGCAAAAGTCAAAGGAAAAACAAGGATTCCACCAGCGTCAGAAAGGAACACTTAAAGGCCTCATCTGGGGAATTCAGCGCATAAATAAAGATAAACTAACTTCAAAACAGGCTTTATAGGCCTGGTGCAGTATGCTAGCTGTTTTGGGGCTCCAGCTGGTGCCCAAGGATGTGTCATTGTGGGTGATTACAGCTCTTGGAAAAGTGTGTAGCTGAGCTGTGGTGGTGCAGATAAGTTGCTGGATGTTTATGTGGGAGGTTGAGATCTTTTTATGATCAATTTGCAAAGTGGGTTGAACTATGCCCTATCTATGCAGGTCACATTCATCCTCATTCCGAATTTTACTGACTCAATCTGCATTATCAGAGTTGCTGCTTAATAATTATTTAGTGTCTCTTCTGTAAATTCAGAGAGCACAGCGCATGGTTGCAAACTCTATGTTAGAGCTGATACCCTCAAAAAATGTGATCCACTTAACCATGCATACGTGTGTGAGGAACATTTTCAACGTTCACGTTATGCTCATTGCTTTTGTAAATTTTAAGTAAAAATATGTTGACGGTTAACGAGGATTCCATGGAGAGGAGGGCTACTAGACAAGTTTGCAGAAAGTGAGACTCTTCATGGTGAGTTTTCCAGTTCAGAGTTTTTCTAGACAAATCTTTAGTTAGATTTATTTTGGGTTCGTGGTTATAGTAAACAAATCAGAAATGTTCTGGTTTTTTTTTTTTTTTTTTAATTTAAGAAACAAAAGTCCAAAAGTTCTTCCTACCCTCTTCCCACAATCCAAACAAATTCAAACTCAAGTACCCATCAAAATTTTGTTTCATCTTTAAAGGGCCTTTACTTAAAGGAGCCAAAGAACTTGGACTTCTCAATTCTTTTCCCTGGAATACATTTGGCTTTGTTCTTTGTAGCATAGGCAATTGCTGTTAAAGAGACTTTCAATTTAACATGTAATTAATAGTTTGGCATTTCCAAGGGCTTTCCTCAGGACCCTTTCGGTATCTGTTTTGTATTACCGAGCTCCCTTCCTAAATATTTCCAGATTATGTAGGTTTAGATAAGACAAGTTCCAGAACTTAGAGTATTTTTTATTTTGACTTTTTACAATATTTAGTAGTGTAATGAAAATAATGCTTTGACAAGTACCCAAGTAATAAGTTGCAATATTCTTAACCCCTGAGTAATTTAGGAGTAAGTTTCAGTGGCTAGTGACCACCTGCTATCCAACTGTTCCCCTTTCAGATGTGTTAGAAAATTTGAAATACCTTGGGATAAGTCCTTTTTATAATGCTATCTCCTGATGGTAATTGCATTTTCCCTCAGTCCCTTTGGGTATTGTGGGCCTGACATAGCTTGTTCTTTCATTTGTGAGAATTAAATAATTAGAAAATGATGGGAAAGGATGGGGCAGCTCTGGGACAAATCACATTTTGTTTCTGGGCTTAGCATGGGGTGTACTGAGAGTCATGTATTCAAGAAGACCTGCTATCTCCCCAAGCCTAGTGTATTAACCAGAGGGAAGTGAGGGCCACCCTGCATATATGATACAGGATACATGACTTAACGGAGACAAACAATTCCGACTCAGTCTGGGAACTAATTATAGTTCACTTGGATATTTTTGAAAACAGTCTTCAGTGAGGTGAGCTGTGTGGCATTATTTTGTTCTCCTTCTCTCCTACCTCTACAGATCTTTGCCTTTCTTAAGGAACTTACTTTATTTTGCCCATAACATAGTTACTTGAATATATGTTTCCATGCTTTACTAGGTTTGAGCCTAGGAAGGGACTGTACTTTTCTGGTTCCATCTCCCCAGTCTTATCATAACGCTTTGCATATTTTTCAAATTGTATCGAAACCCTAAATCTCACAGAATCTATACTTTCTATAGTAGTTAGGGTAATGCTACCTGCTTGTTACAAATAAACCACTAAGTTTCTGTGGATTCACACAAGAAAACTTTACTTTTGATTTCTATAAAGGTACAGTGTGAGTGAGTGGTGACATCCTCCACATGGTGATTCAGGGATCCAAGATCCTTCTATCTGTGACCATGCCTCCACAAGGCCAGTGCAATCCTCTGCATTCAGCCAGAAGATAGGTGAAGAGGGTGTTGAAGAGGAATTTGTGTTTTATGATCTCCTTGCCGGTAAGTGGCATATATCACCTCCAGTCATGTTCTACTGAAGAGAACTTGTACATGGCCCACCCAGATGGGAGAAACAGTGCCTGTCTAGGGACATAGTGACATCTCTACACTATGGAAGGAAGACTACCCATTTTTGAGGCTAGCTAGTCATCTCCACCATCTTTCCATAAGGGAAGCTCCTGGAAGAAGGATGGAATCATAAAAATTTAGATCTGAAAGGCTGTTAGAAATATTTTTAACCCCCCATCTCCATTTTCCAGTGAGGGAAATATGGGCTTAGAGAGGTAATGAGGCTTTTCCCAGTCCATTCAGCTAGTTAATGACAAAGTTGGAACTAGAATGTGTGTTTTCTGATTGCCAGTTGTTTCTGCAGCATTATGTCCAAAGTGCTTGTGATTTTTGAGCTGCACTTATCTATCAGGTACTAGAGAATGGTAGATGAGGGGTGTATTTGTGGAATGTTCAATTGGAGTGTGACTTCAGGTTTCTTTTTGTTATATTTAATTCAGCTTCTACTTTCCCCTTTCATTTACTCCCTGACTTATGGAGGTCTCCTATCTTTATGATAACCAACAATAGTAACAATGTGATCAGATTTGGAGGTAAGTGAGAGATGGCAGAGTGGTCTGAATAAAAGCTGCAGCTGGAGTGACTGGTGTTGCTGGTGGAGCATTCTAGTATCATCAGATAAGATGGAGCACGATTAGGGAGAATGTGTGTCTAACTCCTGAATATGATCAACCTGAATCTCCTCTTAGAGTAATTTTTTAAAAAAGAGTGTCTAGAGGGCTCTTGTTAAAGTGCATTTATGGAAATCATTTGGGTAATATACAAGCATCCAAAAATATATCACAAGTGATTAGTTTATCAGCATGTTGATCTAGGTGATCAGGGTCTTGAGGGAGCAGGAAAGAGGATGGATAGGTTTTGAGAGAACAGAGTAGAGAGAGGGTTTGCAGGGTAGGGTACTTTGGGGAGGGTAGGACAGCATGGGCTGCTAAGTAAGAGTAGAGGGGGAATATCTGTCAATCAAAGGTAAGGATGAGTGCACTTGGTAACTGGGAGATAATGGAAAATTTGAGGACATTAGATAGGAGGTGGGAGAGCACCAAAGATAAATTTCTTCTTTAACCTTTATGATATCATTGTGGGAGGCTGACCACAATTATCACATAGCAAAGAATCTTGGTTTCTATGTCTGACTCTGTCACTCAATTTTTGAATAACACTAAGACCAGGCTTTAGTTTCTCCAATGATAAAATAGGAGGATTGTACTTGAGGACTAGTTTTCTAACCATTTGGAGAGCTTGGGAGGTCTGTGGATCTGCTTCAAAGGAGGTTACTGCAGGGATAGGCAAGTTCCACCCCACTCTCACAACCACTGCAGCAGATCAGCTCTGTTGAATCTGTTTCCTATTAAATTCTTGCAGAAATTATTTCCTTTAAGGACAGGTTCTGTGTTTGAAAAATATTCAACCTAGACAATTTTTCTAGTTCTGACATTTTGGGAACCTAAAGCATCCAAACCTTGGAAATTATGAGCTCCCATATTGCCTGCCCTCAGGAGGCTGTAACTGAGTACGGAGAGTAGAGTGTCAGTTGTGGCAGAGAACGCACAATCATATGTACAGTAAATGGGTCTACCATATATTGGGGTCTTCTGAGTGTCTGGCTGTGTTCTTGGCATTTTACATAATTGAATATTTAAATCCTCTGACAATTCTACTAGATAGATACTATTATTATTTTAACTATTTTTAAAATGGGGAGACTGAGGCTTAAAGATATAAAGTTACCCAGCTCCAAAGAAACAGGCCCAGAATCCATGTCTATAGTCTCTTATTGATTCTAGTTCTCTGACCCAGGAATTCTCACGTGGGGCTCTAGGATCTTTTACAGGCTTTTCTGCCCTACTGATCCCCTCCCCTCCCTGCAGTTGTTCTTCCCCGGGTGTGTGTGTGTGGGGGGGGACGGGGGGTAGGTAGAGGGGGTTTGATGAAGACTTGGTGTTATGAAGTGGTGCAAGAGCCTGTTGGTTGTCATGGTGCCTTAAATTCTCACCTGGGCTGCAAAACACTCACTAAGTACAGCTCTCCGGAGCAGGTGATTTTGATGCCTGGGAAATGAACCATCTTTTACAAAAGCTCTTGAGTGCAGGAAGCCCTGGTGAGGTACAGGGGACACAGTTAACCGGGCATAAGGTAAGGAACTGTCCCAATACCTTCTTGATTATTCCAGGGTTAAGTGCAATAAGATTCTAGTTTTAGGCAAGGAAAAATCACTTGCCAGAAAACAGCAACTTAAATCTGCAAAGCAGCCATCTGTTGAGAGGGATCTGGATTTTTCTCAAAGACTTTCAACCTTTCTCAGCTTTTTGTTTCTAATCCATTATGTTTTTATCAGCATTGTCAATCTTAGTCCTATATGTAAATGTCATTCTACCTGCAAAGTAATTGACCAGGAGCAAAACGAAGTTGAAGATGGGCTTTTGATTTACTCTGTCTCTGTCTGCTTCCATGTTGGTCTAAGTTTTAAAGTTTAGCTGATATTCCTTATGCTGAGTCTTTGAATAGCATAACTCTGGGGATGAATTCCAGATGTTGAATTAAGGAGTGCTTCAGGGGCTTATATGTTATAGCTCTGAGTGAATAAATGTATTTTCTTTCCTCGTAATTAAAAGTCTAACCAGCAGCTCATATGTACCTATGTTTGAGAAAGGGTATTTATAATTGTGATGAGGTAAAATGCACCCAGATACTCCAAATATCACAGTTCTGTTTGATGTAATTGAATCTAAAACTCTAAGTGAACTCAAAAGACCAACTCCAGACTTGCTCTTTTTTTCTTTTTTTCCCATCCACTTTTTGTTCTTCCCTTTCCTTTCTGCTGGTAACTTCCTCATTCTACCCTCCATCTTTCCTCTCTTTTGCTTCTGACTCCCTCTTCTCTCTTTCTTTTAAAATTCTCTTTTGAAAGCAAAAGCATCAGTGCACCGTTCTTTCTCCCAGATCAGCAATGAATATAGACCATCATGGTTGATGTGAAGTTTTCTTCACATCTCAGAAAAGAACCTGAACTATTGTAGTTTATTAAAAGTTCCTGTTGGATGAGTTTCAGTAAAGGTCATAATCTTTGAGTCCTTTTAGAAGCCTGGAGCCCATACCTTAGAGAAGGTGTACTTTCTTTAAAAATATTTTCATGATTATTATTTCAGGAAGGTCATTGGAATGGGGAAACTTTCCCCAATGGTTTCGTATTTCTTAGAGGTGGGAGCTCCACCAGGGGGACACTGCTGGCTTTCTGCTCCATCCCTCTCAACCTGGTTGGAGAGCTTTGGGAAAGCAATCGGGCAGAGTGGCTCAGCTGGGGCAGCCTTCCTTCAGGGAATGAGCTGCTGAGGACAGCAGCACTTTCATCTGCCTTTGGCTTGGTAGGAAGCCTGATGAGGCATGAGTCCTGTTATTTGGCCCATTTAGACCATGCTGTATGTATGGTTTTGTCAGTAATAAGGCTGATTCTTTGATTTCCATCTTTCTGAAGCTTTGTGACACTCTTTCTCAATTGATTCAGTCCTGGGTGGGTGATGGGAGGTCTCCTTAGTTACCCGTTACTAAGGATAGGGTCTCCAATGGTTACTAAACTAATGCATGCTCATCATAAGAAATATGAAAGTGGAGAAGAATACAAAGAAGAAAATAAAAGTCATTAATGATCTTATAGGCCATAACCCAGTTAACTCTTGTTTATATCCTTTTATATTTTCAGTCGTCTCTCTCACATACTTACAAAAGTATATGCATGTGTATGTACAAGGATATACACAAATACATACATATACTCATATACATACATAAAGACACACTTAAACACAAATTAAGGTCATATAGTGATAATACTGGTTATTATTTAATAACTGCTTACTATTTACCATGTGCTTTTCTAAGTTGTTTTTGTATGATAACTAGTGTAACCTCACAGTAACTCTGAAGTGAGTACTAATTTTACCCCCATTTTAAAGATAAAATAACTAAGTCACAGAGAATTAAGCCCCTTGCCCAAGTTTACACAGATAATAAGAGCAGAGTAACCTTTAAACTCGGTTTTAGTTTTAATCACAGCTTTATAGTACATTTTATTTTGTAATGTGCTTTTTTGAACTCAGGAACATTTCATGAAAAGTTTCTCCATGACATTAAATCTTCTTCTAAAATATGATTTTGATAGTTGCATAGTATTTAATTGTAAGGATATGCATATTATTTAATCTCTGACCTTTAAATATTTTGCTTGTTTATACTTTTCTCTACGTAATGCAGCAGTGAACATCCTTGAGCTACAGTTTTGGCCAAAGCTCTGTTTCTTTCTTTAGTCTAGATCTCTAGATGTCAAAATGCCACAGTGCACAGGATCTGATATTTGTAAGGCTTTTGTTACTCTTATAAGGTCCTCATCCTAGCTTCACATAACAGCTCTCTGGTGCTTTGATGGATATCTGGACACAGTACTGGGAGATTAGCTTCAGTTCACTCCATAGTACTTGTGTAAATTAATCTGGTGTCTTTTCTTTTTAACTTCAGTTTTAAGGCTCTGATTTATAATACGGCTCTGCCCTTGCTGGAGCATTTGGGCCAAGTCCCTCAAAATATGTTTGTTTAGGCAAGGATAAGTAGGTATCAAGCTGGTTCCTGGCTCTGAGTGACTAGAGTTTGCTCCTTAATCTTTTCTACTGGAACAGGGTTTCTCAATCTTGGCACCAGTGACATTTTGGGCCAGATAATACTTCATTTGGCTGTGGGTGGGGGCAGAGGGAGGTATATCCAGTGCATTGTAGGGTGTTTAGCAGCATCCCTGGCTTCTACTCACTAAATGCCAATAGCACTCTTTCCCAGCACAGTTGTGTCAAACAAAAGAGTCTCCAGATATTGCCAAATGTCCCCTTGGAGCCAAAATCATCCCTGGCTGATTACTGGTATTATAGAACATATACTTAGATTTGTCCCAGCTGGGGGCTGAGAGAGCTCAGGTATTTATTCAATCATTTCTGTCAGTCATTGGTTGAAGGCTGCTGAGGGAGACTAGAGAAAGTTTTCAGGTAAGTACTAGCAGTTGGATGTTGGCTGGTGCTCACTGGAGTGGGAAAGCCTGCAGGAACTGAGCAGGGCTCTGATGGCATCTCCTTCCCTCTGTATAGCAGCTGCCTCCATCTCCTTTCAGGCCAGCTTTCTCTTTTTGTGTGTGTGCCTGGTGGAAGATGACTTCCACCACTCATCAATATGCCTAAAAGAGTTCCAGCCCATACAAATCCCATCACCCTTTAATATCTAATTCCAAATTCCAAGGACAGACATTTGGCTGATCCAGCATAGGGTAGGTGTTCATTCTGAGCCAATTAGCTGTGCTCATGTAGCACAAATGTGGCTTTTGAGGGGTCTCTTGTTTAAAATTAGTACAACCAGGTAGCATCAAGGAGACTGAGGCAGGGATGGGCGATTACTTCAGCAAGCATTTATCAGGTACCCTCTAGGTGCAAGGCTATGTAAAGCCTTTTTTCCTCATACCTGTTCCAAGGAGTGTGGGGAGAGAAGCTGAATTCTTTCCCTCTTTTTTTTTTTCAACTTTTTTTTATTGTATAATATAACATATATATGAAGCAAAGAAAGAGAAAAGCAATACTTTTCAAAGCATTTGTCATGGTCAGGTTCATGTGTCAACTTAGCCAGTGGTGGTTCCCTGTCAGCTGGTTGGGCAAGTGCTGGCCTGTCTGTTGCTATGAGGACATTTTGTTGACTTAAATCATGATTGCATCAGCTGCATCCACAGCATTTGCAATCAGCTAAGGGGAGCCTCTTCTGCAATGAGTGATGCTTAATCTGATCACTGGAAGGTTTTTAAGGAGAATTCAGAAGAGACAGTCACTCTTTCTACTTCAGCTGGTGAGTCTCTCCTGTGGGGATCATCCAGACTCTTCACTGGAGTCACCAGCTTCACAGCCTGCCCTATGGATTTGGACTCTTCCATTCCCACCCTTGTCCAGCCAGCCTCTCCTGAGAGTACATTGCAGACTTCATCGGAGTTACCAGCTTGCAGCCTGCCCTACAGACTTTGGACTCTACATTCCCATGGTTACGTGAGACACTTTTATAAATTTTATATCTACAGATATCTCTTGCTGATTCTGTTTCTCTAGAGAACCCTAGCTAATACAGCACTCTTCAACAAGTATTTACAGGACAGATCCCAGAGTTTGTCATGGGCCACCACATGATCCTCTCAGATTTTTCCTTCTAGCTGCTCCAGCATATAGGAGGTTGGAAGGAATGAACATTTTTTTTTGTCATCACAATCAACTTTTTTCTTTTTTTTTGTGAAAAATAACATATATTTAAAAAAGCAATAAATTTCAAAGAACAGCACAACGATTAGTTGTAGAACATATTTCAGAGTTTGGTATGGGTTACAATTCCACAATTTTAAGTTTTTACTTCTTGCTGCTCTAAGATACTAGAGACTAAAAGTTGTATCAGTGTAATGATATAGCAATCATGCTGGTTTGTTAAACCCTACCTTCTCTGTATAACTCCATCATCCCTTTCATCTTTCTCCCACTCTTTAGGGCTATTTGGGCTATGCCCATTCTAACTTGTTTATGTTGGAAGGGGCTGTCAGTAATATAGGGTAGGGGGTGGAACTAGCTGATGCTCTGAGAGGCTGGGCCCTCTAGGTTTCAGGACTTATCTGGACCAGGGACCCATCTAGAAGTTGTAGGTTTCTGGAACGTTACTCTAGTGCATGGAACCTTTGTAGAATCTTATATATTGCCCTAGGTGTTCTTTAGGATTGGCTGGAGTCTTTCACTCTTTAAGGTGAAGAGCAAAGTGAACATTTCGGTGGGCTGGGCCAGTTTCCTAGCCACTTCTCAACATTAATTTAGGCCTTGCTAGCAAATACTGACAGGTCTTCTCTTGTCTTAGAGCAGTCAGAGGAAAGGAACTGGGTTCCTGATATGGGGGGAGAGGGGGAAAGGTCTGTGTCTAACAACCTTGTCTTTCAGTTGCACTATGGTTAAAGGAAAGGCAGGAGAACTCCTCTGCCAGTCTTTCTCGTTGTCAGCTCATTCTTTTTGCAAAACAGTTAAACAAGTGGACAAAAAAATAGGGAACAGAGTGATTCTTCGTCACATCCTGGCACGAGGGGCTCTGTGTCCTGGAAGAGCCTGCTTGCCTGGCAAATGCAGAGAGTGGGTTGTCATATACTTTGTGGGTCCTTAGTATTCCTCTGCATCTGGTTGACAAAGCAAGGACCCTTCTTTTACCTTGGATGGTGTGTTTATTAGGAGTAGCTTTCTGGAAGACCAGATAGAGATAATGGGGCTTTGGCCATGCACAGTGCCTCTGACCACAGATGACGCAGTGTGAATGGTGCCCCTTGATTGCATCCTAGGGAATGTCGCCCCGGAATTGTGCCTCCATGGCCCTGCCAAACCACTGCCACTTCCTTCTCTAGAGATGACTCACTTATCCAAATGGGATGGCACTTCAGCCCGGTTTTGTCTCCTAGCTTCTTCTGGCCACTTTCAGGCCTGGCTGGAGTGGGACCCACTGTGGTGTGGCAAGGTGAACCATTATTTGAGTTAGCCAGGGTCCTTCTGACCTGATGGTCAGTAGATTTGTTTGTAATGGCCATTCCTCCATGCCTTGGGGCTTGGTCAGGCTGAGGAGAGGGCAAGAAGCATGGCCACAGCAACGTGTCGATGATCCAAGTCGCCTCTCCTCAGCAGAGGGATACGCAGCCATAGGAATGTGTCTGCCTCGCAAACCTACAGCCACAGGGAGGGTTGCTGACCAGAGTCCTACCTGCCATCCCACATTCATCCTGAGCTCACCCTTTCATAGGCTGCACTCAGACAGAGATTGAGTGTGGCAGGCCCGTTCCTGGGGATCATGGGCATCTTTTGATGACTGACTCTGACTCCAGAACCCCCTGACCACTTGCAAGACAGTTTTGGAGGCTTTTGTGCAGCCTCCCTTCCTTCTTTCTACTCATGGCTGGGGGCTTGTATGGTGATCTGAGGGCTCTCCCAGCTTCATCAGATTCCCTACCCTTTTCACCTCAGGAGTATGTTTCACTTAATAAAACCCTTGCACATGTAATCCCACCTTGACATCTGCTTCTCAGTCGTCTCCGACCAGCACAGATGAATGTATAATTTATACTTTAAATGAAAGCTCTTTTGCAAATGAAATGGGGTGCTAGTAATAATTATGATAAAAATAGCAGTGTACATGAGGGCTGTCCTAGGACAACATAGGTATATTGTCAATTTATTTATTCCTAAGCAAAATTTGGAGATTTTGGAGAAATCCTGACTTGTTTGGTTGAGATTCTTAGAGACACAAGAGAGGATGATAACTGGGAATTTTCTTGGAAAATATAAAAAGTGAAACAACCCATATAATTTTGAAAATGACCCATTCAGTCCAGCTAACATTTGTGGAGTGACCCTTGTGTGCCGAGTCAGAAGCTGAGGATAGGAAATGAATAAGACATAGTCTTTGCCCTCAAGTAGCTGTGGTCTGGAGGGGGAAACCTACTTGATTTGATAGTTTTAATGAAATATGATTTTTGTGAAATAATGATTTAACAATATAACTAATTCAGCTTTATAAAGACTGGAGCCAGCTGCAGCTGGTATTTCCTAGTTCATTCCTAGGAGACGGTGTTGACAAAGAGGTAGGGGCCTGGGCAAGCCTTTGAGGCTTGTTTTGTACTAGTGGAGGGACAGGGAAGACAAGTGAGATTTCCATTCTGGCTCCTATAGGATGAAGAAATATATATATATATTTATATATATATATTTAATTAGCAAGGAAGTGAGTTTTTTTTTCCTATTCACTGCTAGAAAAGCATCTTTGTAATGTAGACAGTGATTAGACTCTCAAGATGTGTTTTCTAAGAAACTCCCTGTCATATAGACATGTGTACAAATCAAATCAATTAAGTGATTATGTACGTTCTGGGGCAACTTGCATTTGGAAAATACTGGCCAAGTGAAACCTCCTCAGACAAACAGGCAGGTAATTGGTCTCCCCTGGGCTGTTTAAAATACCTCTCCTCTGAAGCAGCTAGTGCTACCAAGTTTTCTGGCAAAGCAGTTCCTTCTAGAAGTGAGGTTGGGAGAAAGCACAGTGCAATGAAAGAAAAATTGAACAAGAAAACCACTTGAACAAACAGATGCCTGGTTTACCCCTCTAGCCTTTTCCTGGGACTTGTGATGCCTAACAAAAGTCAGGTTGAAAGTGATGGCTGGTCTAATACAAGGCCAGCAATATGTCACCCGATCAAGCTAAGACCTCAAGGGATGGAAAAGGCATTTTCCAGCAGCTTCTCCCTCCTCCTTCTTTCCATATGATTCAGTTTCATACATTTGCAATTGTGAGACATAAGAACATTCCAGATTCCAGGCCCCTACCCTGAAGCGCCTTCTATAAATCCAGAGGAGACTCAACAGCCTCATACAGTCGGTGTTCCAGCCATATGCATTGGTGAGGTTCAAGGAGTAAAACTAACTCTTGGTTTTCAACTTTTAACACCAGTGGGTGGAAAATGTTTTGAACTTAAAAAGTTTCATGTTTTAAGAAAGAATTAAAAAAAAAAAAAAGATGAAATCTTGACGCCCATGATTTTATTTTTCTGCACTGCAGGGGAGATCATAGCATTGGCATATGTAGCTGCAGTTGGATGAAAAGGTACTGTAAGTCATCTCAGCATACAAACTTTTCTTACCCACAGGAAGGAAGAGTAGCAAGTATCACAGAAAGTCTCAAAGCCCATTAATGTGTTTGTGTAGCACCATCTTCACTCATTACCTGTTGTGTCATAGATCAAACTTTTTTTTTTTTTTCATTATTTTCCACCTAAGAGAGTCCTGGATGAAAGTGGCTTTTGACTTATAGAACTTGAGCAAGTATTATCAGAACTGGGCAGTTTCTTGCAGAAATGTAACAACTCCGGAGGTGTGTATGTCTTGGTGGCAATAGAGGACTAAATGATACTATTTTGAGTCCTTTAATCTGAGCTGTGGTTCAAAGAAACCTTGAGAGGTGATTCTAGCTTATGATAGGAGCGTACATCAAAATGAGATATGCCATATTGTCATGACAACAATTCAGTTTCATTTGAATAGGCCTCTCATCACCACATGGTTTTAGACTCCTCTTAAGCAGTTTCAGTGCAGTGCTGGAAGGCTGAAAGTCATAGTTCAGCTGAGGATGTGAATGAGAGGTTAAGAAAAAGGAGACGGGAGAATGTAGATTGCTCTGTCACATTTTTCTTCAGTTAATGGAAGGAGAACCAAGAGACTGAAGAGGGAAAATCGGATAGAGAACGGTCCCCACCCACCCCCTCCCAGGGGCAGAGGTGAGGTAATGGTAGAAAAGTACCCATGGTTATCAGTATAACCATGTTATACTGCCAGGAGCCATCGTTCATGATATTCTACATGAATGACGCTTCCTAAACTCCATAGAATACAGTGTGAATGCCACCTCCTGGAGCTAGTAGATCTGCCCTTTGTGAGATGAAGGGAAAATAAACAGTTGAAGAAAAAGGTTGAAGTTATAAAATCACTTTAGTAACCTCTTCACTGGGATTTAACGCTGAGTAAGAAACATCCGATTCCCTCAAAAAGCTTACAGTCTAATACAATATTAAATGACTGTACAGTTTGATAAAAACTTCAATAGGAGGAAGCATGGGATGCCAGGGATAGGGAAAGGAGAGCTTCAACGTCAAGGGTTGAAATTCCCCAGGAATCAGTGAAGTGGAAAGAGAAAGAAGGACTTTCAGATAGAGGAAATAGCTTGGTAGAGGCCTAAAGGGGAACTAGAAGTGGCTCCATGTGACTGGAATGTAGACAACAATGCAGATAGAGGAGGAGAGAAGTGGGGGGTGGGAGAGGGGAGGGCTGGACTCCTGAGTAGGAGGTGGGCTCTTGGGGAATCAGAGAAAGTTCTTTTTATTTAGAAAATTTATCATGAAATATTTCAGACTTATAAAAGGGTACGTTAAAAATGGTATAAGAAACAACTGGATGCCCACTACCCTGCTTACAGTCATCTGCCAACAATGGCACTAGGCAAAATAGGTTCAGGACCAAGTCTTTTCCTTCCAAAGCTATTGAAGAGTGAAAATATTTTAAGGAAGGGAAGGTTAAATATAGTAAAAATACCTAATATCATATGGACAAATTGATTAAATATGTTCTTGGGGAATGAAATTATAAAAGCCATTTGTATTCCATCTAGGAGTAATAGGGCTTTTCATGAGTTTTTAAAGCAGTGTCTAGAGGATAAATACAAATGGGTATCTTGAAATAGCTGATTTTAATTTTCTTTGAATATATGACTAATTTATTTTCATAGAACTTAATTCAGTGCTACATATGGAAAGGGAGGGTAGAGAGAAATGAAAATGAGACTATGAAAATATATTTCAGTTTTAACCTTATAGTTAGAAAAAATGTTAAACATGTGGTATGACCTTTTAAAACATTTATAGCAGTATCCTTGTGACAAAACACATACAGCCCTTTCAATGTCTTGAGGGCTGAACTCACATGAAGTCTCCTTCCATTTGCTGCTTCCATAAGAATTCAATCACATTCTGAAAAGAAAATTCCAGAACTCAGTGCTTGATTACATAGTTAAATGTGATAAACTACTCCTGACCTCACCTCATTGTTTCTTGTTTTACTTTAATATGATTTTAAATAAACAAATCAACTCTTGTCTCAAAAGAAAAGCAAATCATTACTAATACACTGTGTACCTCTCCCCAGTCACAACCACCTTATTCTGCAGAGGGGGACCCATTGCTCATGTTTGTCATTATCAAGATTTCTTTATGCTTGTTCTACATATATATCCCTAAGGAATGGGTTATTGGACTGTATGTTTTCAAGCTTCATTTATGAGCTCATACAGTGTGTATTCTTTTGTAATTTGATTCTTATCTCCTTTCACACCAATATGTTTGGGAGATCTATTTACAGTGATATATTTGGCTATAGTACATTTATTTATTCATTTCCACTGCTATATAGGATTTCATTCTGTGACTGCACCATACTTTATTTACTTTTTTTCCTGTTGAGAGCATTAGTATTTTTGAAATTGAGGTGAAATTCATATACTATACAATTAACTGTTCTAATGTGAATGATTCAGTGGCATTTAGTACATTCACAATGTTGTGCAACCATCAGCTCTGTTTAGTTCTAAAATATTTTTATCCCTCTGGAATAAATTAGGTTTTTGATATACTAAATAATAAGCCTGTGAATAATCTTATACTTATACTTATTTCCTTAGGCCATATATGTATGAGATTCTTTAGATATGTACTTTGGTGGCTCATTGGGTATTTTCAGCTTAAACTTTATTAGTGAATGGGGCCATTGATACACTGCTCATGGGAACATAAATTTCAAAGAAGGTGTAGCAAGTTATTCTCCCTTTAGTCGTGTATCGGTGCTCTCATTGCTCCACATCCTTGTCAGCACCTAACCCTTACCAGCCTTTACGATTTCTACCACTCTAATGGATGTGAAATTGTATCTCATTGTGGTTTTAGTTTTCATTTCCCCAATGACTCGTGAGGCTAAGCATCTTTTCATGCTTGTTGGCTGCTGTTGGATTTCCTGTTCGATGGATTACCTTTTTTATATGTTTTGGTCCACTTTTTTATTGGGTTGTTTGACTTTTAAAATTGTTCTGTAGGAGTTTGTTATGTATCATGTATAATAATTCTTTGATAGTCCCTGAAGAGTCTTAACCAGAGAATCGTAACTCTTACTTAGCCTTTGGAGTTGCTCTCTAAATCTCCTTTGTTGTCCTTCAGGGATGAGCCCTTTGGGCCTGCAAGGCTTCCTTATTTGGGCTCACATCATCTTAGTTGGTTTTCCCTAGATGACTTGTGAGATTCCTGAGTTTTTACTGATTAATTCATTAACTGTTTATTCATTAAACCAGTGTCCATGAAGCAAATATCATATACCAATCACTGTATTTTAAATGCTAGGGACACTGTAGTTTTAAAAAAACCATACCAAGTCCCTGACCTCATAGAACTTATATTTTAGCAGAGAGAGAGAGAGATTAAATAAGAAGTCACAAAAAATAAATAGCTCCAAATGGAAGTAAAAGCTTTGAAGAAAGATAACAGAAGGACTTAAGACTGGGGTAGGGAAATGTTGCTGTCGAAGTGAAGTGACTTGTAAGCTGATCCCTGAAAAATGAGGACAGTTAGCCAAGCAAAAGGAGGGGAAAGAGCTAAAATACTGAGATAGAAATGAGTTGGGGGATCAGTGGACCAGAAAGAAACCAGAGGGGCAGGAGCCTAGCAAGAGGAGAAGTATCCTGAGATCAGAGGAACTGTAAGAGGGCCCAGCATGAGAGCCCTCAGTCATCCTTAGGAGGCTGCATTTTCTGCTAAGTGCTGTGGGAAGCTGTTGAAGAGTTATGAGCAGTTTTAAAAGATTATTGATCTCCTGTGCAGAGAACATTAGAAGGGACAGGAATAGATATGAGGAAACCAGTTAGGAAGCTGTAGTAATAATCCAAGGGACACATGAAGTTGGGCTAGACCAGAGTGATGGGAATGGAGGAGAGAGAAAAGGATAGATCTGAGGGCGTAGACATTGGAGATGGAATCACCTATGCCCCATGATAAGGGAAGGAGGTGCGGAAGCGAGGCTAATTTCCAGGCTTAAGCAGGTGTATCATTGGAGATGTCATTTACCGAGATGGGAAAGACTGAGAGGGGGCCTGTTTTTTGGTGGTGAAGAGGATTGCAGTAAATTGATATGTCTGCATTCTAATACAGGGACCCTGTAGATGTGCTCTTATTTGTATAAAAGGTCTTTGAAGATGTCATTAAGTTAAGCATCTTGAGATGAGATCATCCTGGATTATCTGGGTGGGCCCTAAATTAAATGACAAATGTCCTTTTAAGAGATAGAGGGTTAGAAGGCCATGTGAAGATAGAGGCAGAGATTGGAGTGAGCAGCCCCAAACTTGTAGTCACCAGAAACTGAAAGAATCAAGGAACGGAATCTCCCCTGGAGCCTTTGTAGAGAGTACCACTCTGCTGACACCTGGCTTTCAGACTTCTGTCTCTAGGCTGTGAGAAAATAAATTTCTGTTGCTTCAAGCCACCAAATTTGCAGGAGTGTGTTACTGCAGTCCTAGGAAACTAATACAAGGATCAAAATTCAGTTTTAGAAATGCTATGTTCAAGATGATTTTTCTATACAGAAATCCAATTTTCTTTTAGGCCTCTAGGATCCAGTATTTGAAACAGTGAAGCCTTTCCACACAAGCCACCACAAGGAAACATTCTTCGAGGCAAAACCTGTGCGTTGACCATGCAGACTTTGCTTCATAGTGGCATGTCCATCCCCAACTCCACCCCAGATGGCATCCTGCAAGCCCCCTGTTACGAGATATATTTTTTTCTTTCATCCCAGCCCATTTGAATAACTTCCCTGCATTTGGGAATGAACCCCTTTCCTCCAAGGAGGAAACTAGAAACTCACCCTCCTGGCCATATATGACTTAGGCTTTGCCTATCAGATACTCCCAAGTAAACCTCCAATTCAGAACCTAGTGATGGGAGGAAGGAGGTGCTACTGCACAGAATCCATGATGGTTAGGGTGGTGGAGGATAGCTGCCAATTTGCATCACCCTGGGTCTGAGGGACAGCACTGTGAGGCCAGCTTTGGCATTGAAAGCCAAACTGTGCCCAGTGAGATGGAAGCGAATTCTTTACTGCCGCTAATGGTGCCATCTCGGTATTGCCTTGCTGCGAAGCCTCCAAGCCCAGTTCTCTACCCTCCTGGAGATCCCTGACATCCTTTAATGTATTCCTTTTCTGCATGAGCTGGTACTAATGGATCTGATGTCTGCATAACTAACAACCCCTCCCCCGCACGTTCTGTTCAGCTCTGAATTTCTCAAAAAAGCAGCCAACTCACTGTTGGGAATAATTATCAACCCTAAAACACTTATATAATTAATAGATTGTGTAAAATATAGTCTATATTTTGACACATTAAGAAAATGCCTGAAAACTTAACTTGCTCATTCTCAAGTTTTGTTTTAAGAATGTTAACAAAGATTTTTTTAATTGGAGAGTTGTGAGTTTATACAAAAATCACGAATAAAACACTGACTTTATGCATACCACTTTATTATTAACACCTTGCATTAGTGTAGTACATTCGTTACAATTTAGGAAAGAACATTTTAGTAATTGTACTTTTAACTATAGTCCATTGTTTACAATAGGGTTCACTGTTTGTGTTGTATAATTCCACGTTTGTTCTTTAAATATTTTTATTCTAGTAACATATACAACCTTAAATTTCCCATTTTAACCACATTCAAATATATAATTCAGTGCTGTTAATTATGTTCACAATGATGTGATATCATCAACACTATCTACTACTAAAACTTTACAATCAACCCAAATAGAAACTCCGTGCAATTTAAGCATTAACTACCCATTCCCTAACCCCATTCCAGCCCCTGGTAACCTGTTTTCAGATCTTTTGGTTGTATACCTAGTAGTAGGATTGCTGGGTCATATGGTAATTCTATACTTAACTTTCTGAGGAACTGCCGAACTGTTGTCCACAGTGACTGCACCATTTTACATTTCCACTAACAATGAATGAGTGTTCCTATTTCTCCATCCTATATAACAATTGTAATTTTCCATTTTGCATGTGAAATGGTATCTCATTGTGGTTTTGATTTGCATTTCCCGAATAGGTAATGATCTTGAGTATCTTTTCATGTGCTGGCCTGTGGCTGCTGTCCTTGTGATATAAATCTCCAAATACATATTCTTTGAAGAAGTGTCTATTCAAGACTTTTGCCCATTTTAAAAATGGGTTGTTTACCTTTTTAGTGTTGAGTTTTTTATTTCTTTATATATCTGGATATTAAATTCTTATCAGATATGTTGATTACAAATATTTTCTCTCATTTAGCTGGTTGTCTTTTTACTTTCATGATAAAGTCCTTTGCACAAAAGGTTTTCAGTTTGGTAAGTATCCATTTATCTATTTTTTTCCTTTGTTGCTTGTGCTTTGGGTGTAAAGTCTAAGAAACCATTGCCTGACAGAAGATCTTGAAGATGCTTCCCTATATTTTCTTCTAAGAGTTTTATAGTCTTGGTGCTTGCATTTAGGTCTTTGATCTATTTAGAGTTAATTTTTACACATTGTATGAGGTAGGGTTCCCTCTTTCATTCTTTTGCCTGTGAATATCCAGTTCTCCTAACACCACCATTTGTTGAAGAGGATATTCTTTCCAAGTTGAAAGGAGTTGACCCCCTTATCAAAAATCAGTTGGCCATAGATATGAGGGTCCATTTCTGAATTTTCAGTTCAATTCCACTGGTCTACATACCTATTTTTGTACCAGTACCATGCTGGTTTGAACACTGTGGCTTTGTAGTAAATTTTAAACTTGGGATGTGTGAGTCCTCCCAGCTTCATTCTTGGTTTTGGCTATTTGGGGCCTTTTACCTTCCCAAATAAATTTGTTGACTGGCTTTTCCTTTTCTGTAAAGAAGGTTATTCGAATTTTAGTTGGCATTGCATTGAATCCATAAATCATTCTGGATATAATTGATGACAATATTTAGTCTTTTAATCCATGAGCAGGGAATTTCTTTCCATTTATTTGGATCTTCTTTGATTTCTTTTTAGTGATGTTTTATATTTTCTCAGTATAAGTCCTTTACATCCTTGGTTAAATTTATTCCAAGGTATTTGATTCTTTTACTTGCAATTGGAAATTATTATTTTTTTCTTTATTTCATCTTCAGATTGTTCATTGTGTTTGGGAACACTACTGACTTTTTATTTATTTATTTTTCATTTTTTTAACACTGCTGTTTTTTGTGTATTGATCTTGTACCTCACTACTAAATTTGTTTATTAGCTCTAGTAGCTTTGTTGTTGATGTTTTTGGACTTTCTGTATATAGGATCATGTTGTCTGCAAATAGTGAAAATTTTGCTTCTTCCTTTCTAATTTGGATGCTTTGCATTTCTTTTTCTTACCTATTTGCTCTGGTTTAAACTTCTCACACAGTGTTGAATAATAGTGGTGACAGTGAGCATCCTTGTCTTGTTCCACATCTTAGACAGAAAGCTTTCAGTCTCTCACCATTGAGTTTACTGTTAGCAGTGGGTTTTTCATATATGCCCTTTATCATGTTGAAGAAGTTTCCTTCTATTCCTATTTTTCTAAGTGTTTTTATCAAGAAAGGATGCTGAATTTTTTTTCAAATCCCTTTTCTGCATCAGTTGAAGTGATCATGTACTTTTCCTCTTTTTTGTTCTGTTAATGTTGTATATTACATTAATTGATTTTCTTATCTCGAACCACCCTTGCATAGCCTGGGTAAAACCCACTTGATCATGGTGTATACTTCTTTTAATGTGCTGTTGGATTCAATTGGTTAGTTATTTATTGTAGATTCTTGCATCTGTATCTATGAGATATTGGTGTGTAATTTTCATTTCTTGTGATGTGTTTATCTGGCATTGGTATTAAGAGTGAGGTTTGCCTCATAGAATGAGTTAGGGAGTGTGGTAGTTAGATTCAGTTGTCAACTTGGCCAGGTGAAAGCACCTAGTTCTGTTGCTGTGGCCATGAGCCAATGGTAGGTGAATCTCATCTGTTGCTAATTACATCCGCAGTCGGCTAGGAGGCGTGTCTGCTGTAATGAGTGACGTTTAACTTAATTGGCTTGTGCTTAAATGAGAGAACGCAATGTAGCACAGTCTAGCAGCTTGGCATTCCTCATCTCAGCACTTGCAGCTCAGCCCGGGCCCTTGGAGATGGAGAAAGAAATCACCCTGGGGAAAGTTGTTGGAACCCAGGGGCCTGGAGAGAAGACCAGCAGAGACCATCCTGTGCCTTCCACATAAGAAAGAGCCTCAGTGGAAAGTTAGCTGCCTTTCCTCTGAAGAACCAACAAAATAAATCCCCTTTTATTAGAAGCCAATCCATCTCTGGTGTGTTGCATTCCGGCAGCTAGCAAACTAGAACAGGGAGTGTTCCCCACTTTTCAATTTTCAGAAGATTTAAACAAGATTGGTTTCATTTTTTCTTGGAATGTTAGGTAGGATTCACCAGTGAAGCCATCTGGTCCTGGCCTTTTGTTTGTGGGGAGGTTTTTGATAACTGATTCCATTTCTACTTGTAATTGGTCTGTTGAGATATTCTATTTCTTCTGGAGTTAGTATAGGTTGTGTGTTTTAGGAATATTTTCCATTTCGTCTAGATTGTCTAATTTGTTGGCATACAGTTGATCATAATATCCTTTTATGATCCATTTTATTTCTTTGTGTTCCATATAAATGCCCCCCTTTCATTTCTGATTTTATTTATTTGTGTATCCACTCATTATTTCTTTGTCAGTATAGTTAAAGGTTTATCAATATTATAGATCTTTTCAAAGAACAACTTTTGTTTTGTTAATTCTCTTTATTGTTTTTTATTGTGAAAAATAATATATATGAAAAAAGCAATAAATTTTAAAGCATATCACCACAATTAGTTATAGAATAGATTTCAGAGTTTGGTATGGATTACAATTCCACAGTTTTAGGTTTTTATTTCTAGCTGCTCTAGAAATATACTGGAGACTAAAAGAAATATCAATATAATGATTCAGCAATCATGCTCATTTATTAAATCCAATTTTTTTCTGTTATAACTCCACCTTCTCCTTTTATCTTTCTCCCAGTCCTTAGGGGTATTTAGGGTGTGTCCATTCTAACCTTTTCATATTGGAAGGGGCTGTTGATATATGGTATAGGGGGATGGAGCTAGTTAATATTCTGCAGTGGTTGGCCTCTCTGGGTTTCAGAACTTATCTGGCATAGGAACCCAACTAGAAGTTGTAAGTTTCTGGAAACTAATCATAGTGCATGGAACCTTTGGAGAATCTCAGATAAAACCTAGTTTTCTTTAGGATTGGCAGGAATGGTTTTGGTTAAGGCTTGGCAAACCATGGTAAATAGCAATTATACAGCTGAAGCTTGCATAAGAATAGCCTCCAGAGTAGCCTTTCAACTCTATTTGAACTCTTTCAGCCACTGATACCTTATTTGTTATAATTCTTTTCCCCCTTTTGGTCAGGAAGGCATTGTCGATCTCAGGGTGCCAGGGCCAGGCTGAACCCTGCAAGTCATGTCCCACATTGCCAGGGAGATTTTCATTCCTGCATGTCATGTCCTGCATAGTGGGGAGGATAATGATGTAACTTGCAGAGTTGAGCTTAGAGAGAGAGAGGCCACATCTGATTAACAAAAGAGATTTTCTAGAAGGAACTCTTAGGTATAACTATTGGTAGACTTAGCTTCTCCATTGTGTAAATAAGCTCAAGAGCAAGCCTCAAGATCAAGGGCTTGGCCTATTGAATTGGGGATCTCTAATGTTTGAGACAGTATCAGGGGTTACCCCAGCACTGAAGTTCATTACTTCTGTATTTTTAATTCTGTCCCTCAGGGGACTTTGACAATACTTTTTAATTATCTGCTGATGGAGATGTCATAATTTCTTGCCAACATGGCTGCCGTGGTTGATGCAAGGCAACACAAGATGGCCTAGCCCGTGACCAGCTTTCTACCCGGAACTAGAGGTCATGACTCAGTACGGCCACTTACCCCCAGCCATCAGCTAACCAACAATCTGCTGAACATACTCTGGAATATATCCTGCCATTACATTAAGCTATACAGAATTACAAGCCCTCATTCCTATTCTGGGCTCCCTGTGTTTAGATTGTATAAATGATCTATCCATACAGTTTGGGTTTGATTACATGCTACAGAAAATTTAGATTCTGGATGAAATAAACCTCTCTTACAAGTAGGTAAAGTTCTAAAATATAGACAATGCCTTTCTTACCCATGTACTCTGATTTACCTTAGTCCCTGCACAATCGGCTTCATTCTTATCTCTAACTGAAGCCTGATCTCTTTTTCAGTTTCTTTAACAGTTGTATGTGACAATGCTGACCTTCAGAAATGCCATACTCCAACTCTGAGTCTTAGGTGTCACACAGGTACCCAAAGTTCCAGGGAAATACCAGGTTACACATATATAGCACAGCCTCTCAATATCTAGAAATAACAATTACCGTTCTGAACTAAATGTGACTGCTATAAGAGCTTATCTAGGCCCTGATTTTCTTATAAGCATTTTCTGAATGAGGCCATACAATATTTACTCTTTTGTTTCTGGCTTATTTTGCATCCCATAATGTCCCATAGCTCCATTCACAACATTGCATGCCTCACAACTTTATTCCTTTCTGTAGCAGCACGATATTTGATCATAGGTATACACCACAGTTTGCTGTTCTAGTTCTCAGTGTATCCTTCAGCCACCTCCATCCATTGTGCATCATGTATAATGTCCAAAGTCAACAGTCCATCAACACTCTCAATTTTAGACAATTTTCATTACTCCCAAGAGAAAGAAAACTGATAAACACTCTCGCCAAAGAGAAAATCCAAACTGACCCTTAATGCTTGTCCCTCTTCCACCCATTATTTACCCCTAATATGGCTGTGATATTATTGCTGTTTTTCTGTTAAACATAGCACATAGCATGCAATAGTAGTTTTGCCTCTATACCCTGATATTTTGTGCCTTGTACAAATACATACCTTTGAAGTAGTTCATCAGGAGCTAATTTATATTTGTGGTCTTAATTGGTGAGATACATGTTGTTAACAACCCTTTTCAATCATGTTCACGTTCAATATGGCAACATTACTTACAGATCCACTAATGAACTGCCTTCACTTCTATCCATTCCCTTGCATTTAAGTTCAACCTCATTAGTTAACTTTTCACCCATCTCTAACTTCTGTGCATTTCTATGTCCCCTATATTCTATATTATAAATTTACCTTTACCATGGTCATAAAAGTGGAAACATACAGTATCTATTCTTTTGTGTCTGGTTTATTTTGCTCAGAATTATATCTTCAAGTATCATCCATCTTGTCATGTGCTTCAGAACATCATTTCATTCCCTCTTATGTACATGCTGCATTTTGTTTATCCACTCATCTGTTGATGGGCACTTGGATTGTTTCCATCTTTTGGCAAGTGTGAATAATGCTGCTATGAACATTAGTGTGAAAATGTCTGTTTGTGTCACTGTTTTCAGCTCTTCTAGGTATATACCATGTAGTGCTACTCGATATTTGTTTTCTAAGGAACCATTAGACTGTCTATCATAGCGGCTGTACCATTATACACTCCCACCAGCAGTAATAAAGTGTTTTCTCCACATCCTTCCAAAATTTGTAGGTTCTTGTTTGTTTAATAGCAGCCATTCTTATAGGTGTGAGGTGGTATCTCATTGTAATCTTTGATCTGCATTTTCCTTATAGCTAATGAGAATGAGCATCTCTTCATGTGCTTTTTTAGCTATCTGTGTTTGCTCTTCAGAAAAATGCCTATTATCTTTAGCCCATTTTATAATTGGGTTGTTTGTTCTTTTGTTGAGTTGTATGATTTCTTTATGTTTGCGGATATCAAACCTTTATCTGAGACGTGGTTTCCAAGTATTTCCTCCCATTGAGTTGGCTACCTCTTCACTTTTTTGGCAAAGTTTTTTGAGGCATAAAAGCATTTGATGTTGAGGATTTCCCCAAAATCTATTTTTTCTTTTGTTGCTTGGGTGTAAAGTTTATGAAGCTACCTCCTGTTACTAGATCTTGAAGATGTTTCCCTACATTTTCTTGTAGAAGTTTTATGGTACTGGTTCTTACATTTAGGTGTTTGGTCCACTTGAGTTAATTTTTGTATAAGATGTAAGGTAAGGGTCATTTCTCATTCTCTTGGCTATTGATATCCAATTATTCCATGCCCTTTTATTGAAAAGACTATTTTGTCCCAGTTCAGTGGATTTGGGGGCCTTGTCAAAGATCAGTTGACCATAGATTTGGTGGTCTATTTCTGTCTTCTTGATTCAATTCCATTGGTCAATACTTCTGTCTTTGTGCCAGCACCATGTTGTATTGATGACTGTGGCTTTATAATAAGTTTGAAAATCAGGAAGTGTTAATCCTACTCTGTTCTTCTTTTTTAGGATGCTTTTAGCTATTCTGGGTTTCTTTCCCTTCCAGATGAATTTGGTAACTAGCTTTTCCATGTCTTCAAAGTAGATTGTTTGAATTTTGATTGGTACTTCATTGCATCTGTAGATTAATTTGGATAGAATTGACATCTTAACTACATTTAACCTTCCTATCCATGAACAGGGAATGTCTTTATACCTATTTAGATCATCTTTGATTTCTTTTAGCAATGTTTTGTAGTTTTCTGTATATGAGTCCTTTATGTCCCTAGTTAAATTCATTCCTAGATACTTGTTCTTTTTTTTTTTTTTTTTTAACTTTTTTATTGTGTAGTATAGCATATACACAAAGCAAAGAAATAAAAAACAATAGTTTTCAAAGCACTCTTCAACAAGTAGTTACAGGACAGATCCCAGAGTTTGTTATGGGCTACCATACGTTCCTCTCAGATTTTTCCTTCTAGCTGCTCCATAATATAGGAGGCTAGAAGGAATAAATATTTTTTTATCCTTACAATCGACTTTTTTTTGTGGAAAAAAAACATATATGCAGAAAAGCAATAAATTTCACAGCACAGCATTTAGTTGTAAAACAGATTTCAGAGTCTGGCACAAACCAAAATTCCACAACCAGATTTTTACTCCAAGCTGCTCCAAGACATGGAGACCAAAGGAAACATTAATCCATAATTCAGCAATCATACTCATCTGCCAAACCCTACTCTCTCTGTACAACTCCACTATCACCCCTGATCCTTCTGTCCCACTCCCTAGGGATATCTGGGCCATGGCCACTCTAACTCTTTCATGTTGGAAGGGGCCATCAGTATCATGGGGTGATGAGATGGAACCAGCTGATGCTCTTGAAAGGCTGGGCCCTTTAGGCTTCAGGACCCATCTGGTTCAGGGACTCATCTGGAGGTTGTAGGTCCCTGGAAAGTTATCCCACTGTATGGGATCCCTTGTAGAATCTTATATACTGCCCTAGGTGTTCTTAAGGACTGGCTGGAATGGTTTTTATTGGGGTTTGGCACATTATGATTGGTAGCAATATATAACTGAAGCTTGTGTAAGAGTGACCTTCAGAGTAGCCTCTTGACTCTTTGAACTCTCTCAGCCACTGATACTTTATTAGTTATAGTTCTTTTCCCCCTTTTGGTCAGGATGGAATTGTTGATCCCACAGTTCCATGGCTAGACTCATCCCTGGCAGTCATCTCCCACACTGCCAGGAAGACTTTCACCCCTGGATTTCATGTCTTGCGTAGTGGGGAGAGCAATGATTTCACTTACATAGTGGGGCTTAGAAAGAGTGAGGCTGCATCTGAGCAACAAAAGAGGTCCTCCAGAAGTAACCTTTAGGCATACCTATAGGTAGGCTAAGCTTCTCTGCTACCTACATAAGCTTCACAAGAGTAAGCCTCAAGATCAAGGGCTTGGCCTATTGAATTGGATATCCCTAAAGTTTGACACCTTATCACGGGATTCCCTGATGGTAAAATTTAATGGCTCCATATTTTTTCTCCCATCCCTCAAGGCACATTGCCAGTACTTTTTGATTATCTGCTTAATATACTCTAGGATGTATCCAGGCATTACATTAAGCTATACAGGATTAAAGGACCTCTTATTCCATGCTCCCTGTATTTCACTTATTCAAACGAGCTATACAGATAGGTTGAGTTAGATTATGTGCTACTGAAAATTTAGGTTACAGACCAAATAAAACTTTCTACCTTTGGTCTCAAAGAGTATGTGTGGTTCTAAAATATAGACAATGTTTTCCTTACCCCTGTGTTCTCAATTAATTTAACCCCGACCTGATCAGCTCCATTCTCATCTCTAAATACCAGGTTATATATATATATATATATATATATATATATATATATATGTATTATGTGTGTGTGTGTGTGTGTGTGTGTGTGTGTGTGTGTGTATATATACACAATAGCTTCTCAAAATCCAGAAATAATAATTAGCACTCCAGATTAAATGTGTCTGCTATAAAAGCTTACAATCTAGGCCCCTGTTTTCTTATAAGCATTTTCTAAAAGAGACCATACCATAATTGTTCTTCTGTTTCTGGCTTATTTGGCCTCATCAAATGTCCCACACATTCACTCACATTATTGCATGCCTCACGACCTCATTCCTTTTGTAGCAGCATAGCATTCAATCATATGTATACATCATCATTCGCCAATCTACTTCTCAGTCAATGCATCCTTCAGCCTCCTGCATCTATCAGGCATTATGTATAATGCCCCAAGTCCCACAGTCCATCAACACTCTCAATTTTAGATAATTTCATTGTTCCCAAGAGATAAATAACCAATAAACACACCCCCGCCAAATAGGAAATCTAAACCTCCTCTTAACCCTTGGCCCTCCCCCCATTGTTTACCTCTGCTGTTGCTGTGGTAGTACTGATGTTTTCCTTTTAAACATAGCCCACAGCATGCAACAGCAGTTTCCCCCTGTACCCTGGACTTAAACACTCTTTGTACAAGCATCATACCTTTGAAGTAGTTCTTACAAGAACTAGTGTATTTCTAGTGTAATCAGTGGGACATATAGGTCTATACATCCCCTTTCAATTTTGTTCATCTTTAATATAGTAATAATATGACTTATAGACCCACTAGAGAACTGCCTTCACTTCTATCTATTCCCTTACATTGGAGTTCAACCTTGCTAACCATTCACCCATCTCTAGCTTTTATGAATCTCTTAAGTCCCCTATATTCTTATATTATAAGCCTCTTATTTTACCTTTACCATGGTCATAAAAGTAGAATCATATAGTATCTATCCTTTTGTGTCTGGCTTATTTCATTCAGCATTATGTCTTCAAGGCTTGTCTATCTTGTCATATGCATCAGATGCCATTTTGTCTTACTGCTGCATGATATTCCATCATATGTATATACTACATTTTGTTAATCTACTCGTCTGTTGATGGATATTTGATTTGTTTCCATCTTTTGGTGATTGTGAATAATGCTGTTATGAATATCAGTGTGAAAATGTCTGTTTGTGTCACTGCTTTCAGCTCTTCTGGGTATATATCACGTAGTGTTATTGCTGGGTCATAGGGCAACTCAGTATTTAGTTTCCTAAGGAACCACCAAACTATCTTCCATAGTGGCTACACCATTACACATTTCCACCAACAGTGCCTAAGTGTCCCAATTTCTCCACATCCTCTCCAAGATTTATAGTTTCCTGTTTGTTTAATAGCAGCCTTTCTTATAGGTATGAAGTGGTATCTCATTGTAGCCTTTGATCTGTTTCACCTATAGCCAATGAAAATGTTCATCTCTGCATATGCTTTTGAGCTGTCTGTATTTGTTCTTCAGAAAAATGCCTAATCATATCTTTAGCCCATTTTATAATTGGGTTGTTTGTTCTTTTGTTTTTGAGTATTGATTTCTTTATGTATACAGGATATCAAACTTTTGTCTGTTGTGTGATTTCCAAATAGTTTCTCCCATTGAGTTGGCTGCCTCTTCACCATTTTTTTTTTTAGGCATGGGCAGGTACTGGGAATTGAACCCGCGTTTCCAGCATGGCAGGTGAGAACTCTTTTAAGTCTTTTGAGGTGCAGAAGCATTTGATTTTTAAGAGTTCCCATTTATCTATTTTTTCTTTTGTTGCTTGTGCTTTGCATGTAAAGTTTCAAAAGCTACCTCTTATTACTAGGTCTTAAAAATGTTTCCCTACATTTTTTTTTTTGTAGGCACTTTATTATGTTAGTTCTTATATTTAGGTGTTTGATCCACTTTGCATTAATTTTTGTATAGGGTATAAGGTGGGGTCCTCTTTCATTCTTTTAGCTATTGATATCCAGTTCTTTCATGCCCATTTATTGTAAAGACTATTTTGTCCTAGTTCAGTGGATTTGGGGGCATTGTCAAAAATCAGTTGACCATCGATTTGGTGATCTATTTCTAAACTCTTGATTCCATTGATCAATACTTCTATCTTTGTGACAGTACCATGCTGTTTTGACAATTGTGGCTTTATAATAGGTTTTAAAGTCAGTAAGTGTTATTCCTCCCACTTCATTCTTCTTTTTTAGGATGCTTTTAGCTATTCTGGGTCTCTTTTCCTTCCAAATGAATTTTGTAACTAGCTTTTCCACATCTTCAAAGTAGGTTGTTGGAATTTTAATTAGTACTGCATTGAATCTGTAGATCAGTTTGGGTAGAATTGGTATCT
This sequence comes from Tamandua tetradactyla, assembly GCF_023851605.1. Classification (NCBI taxonomy): domain Eukaryota; kingdom Metazoa; phylum Chordata; class Mammalia; order Pilosa; family Myrmecophagidae; genus Tamandua; species Tamandua tetradactyla. The sequence goes on from NC_135332.1 coordinate 139,188,110, forward strand.
TAATCAATTTAGTCTTCCTATTCATGAGCAAGAACTATCTTTCCACCTGTTTAGACCTTCCTTGATTTCTTTTAGCAATATTATTTAGTTTTCTGTGTACAAGTCCTTTACATCCCTATTTAAGTTCATTCCTAAGTAAGTGATTCTTGTAGTTGCTATAGCAAAGGGAAATTTTTCCCTAATTGACTCCTTGATTAGATTATCACTTGTGTATAGAAACTACTGATTTTTGCACATTAATTTTATATCCCACCACCTTGCTGAATTTTTTATTAGCTCAAGTAACTTTGCTGTAGATTGCTCAGGATTTTCTAAGTATACTATCATGTTATTTGCAAATAATGAAACTTTTACTTCTTCCTTTCCAATTTGGATGGCTTTTATATCTTTTTCTTGCCTGATTGCTCTAGCCAGAACTTTTAGTACAATATTGAATAATAGTGGTGACAGAGGGCATCCTTGTCTTGTTCCCTATCTTAGGGTGAAAGCTTTCAGCCTCTCACCGCTCAGTATGATGCTGGCTATTGGTTTGTCATATATGCCTTTTGCTATGTTTAGGAAGTTATCTTTGAGTCCTTCCTTTTTAAGTATTTTTATCAGAAAAGTCTTTTGAATTTTGGTGAGTGCTCTTCAGCATCATTTGAGATGATCATGTGATTTTTCTCTTTTGATTTGTTAATGTGCTATATTACATTAACTGATTTTCTTGTGTTGAACCATCTTTGCATTCCTGGTATAAACTCCACTTAGTTGTGGTGTATAATTTTTTAATGTGCTGTTGGATTTGATTTGTTATTATTTGGATGAGAATTTTGCATTTGTGTTCATTAGGAAGGTTGTTCTGTAGTTTTGCTTTCTCATAGTATCTTTACCTGGTTTTGGTATTGAAGTGACATTAGCTTCATAACATGAGCTAGGTAGTGTTCCTTTTTTTCTCAATTTTTTTGAAAAGTTTGAGCAGGATTGAGATTAGTTCTTTTCGGAATGTTTGATAAAATTCCCCTGTGAAGCTTTCTGGCTCTGGGCTTTTCTTTGTAGGAAGATTTTTGGTCACTGATTATATCTCTTATGATTGATTTGTTGAGATCTTTGATTTCTTCTTGAGTTAGTGTGGCTTGTTTGTGTGTTTCCAGGAATTTGTCCATTTTATCTAAGTTGTCTAGTTTGTAGGCATATAGTTGTTCATAGAGTCCTCTTATGATTTCTTTTATTTCCTCAGGGTCTGTGGCAACACACCCCTTCTCATTTCTGATTTTATTTGCATCTTTTCTATTTTTTCTTTGTCAGTCTTGCTAGTGGCCCATCAATTTTATTGGTTTTCTCAAAGAAACAACTTTTCGTTTTATTGATTCTTTCTGTTGTTCTCCCATTCATTTAATTCTGTTTTAATCTTGTTATTTCTCTTCTTCTGTTTACTTTGAGGTCAGTTTGATGTTCTTTCTCAAGTTCTTTCAGGTGAGAAGTTAAGTCTTTGATTTTTGCTCTTTCTTGTTTTTTAATATAGGCATTTAGGGCAATAAATTTCCCTCTCAACATAGGCTTTGCCATATCCCATAAGTTCTCATTCTCATATGTTGTATTCTCACTTTCATTCATCTCCATATAGCTACTGATTTTTCTAGTAATTTCTATTTGACTCACTGGTTGTTTCAGATTGTGTTATTTAATGTCCTTATTTTGTGAAAGTTCTCATTCTTTGGTAGTTATTGAGATGTAGCTTCATTCCATTGTGATCAGAGAAAGTGTTCTGAGTAATTTCAGTGTTTTTAAAATTTTAAAGACCTGATTTATGCCCCAGCATATGATCTATCCTGGAGAATGTTCCATTAACACTAGAGAAGAATGTGTATCCTCGTGTTTTGGGGTATAATATATGTCTATTAGGTCTAATTCATGTATCAGGCTGTTTAACTTCTCTGTTTCTTTGTTGATTTTCTGTCTGGTTGTTTATCTATAGAGGAGAGTGGTATATTGATGTCTCCTACTATTATTGTTGAAACATCTATTGCTACCTTCAGTTTTGCCAATGTCTGTCTTATGTACTTCGGAGCTCCTTAATTGGCAAGAGCGTAAACATTTATGGTTATTATTTCTTCTTCATGAATTGTCCCTTTTATTAATATATAGTGTCCTTCTTTGTCTCTTATGATGTCTCTAACTTTAAAGTCTATTTTGTCAGATATTAGTATAGCTACTCCTGCTTTCTTTTGGTTACAACTTGCGTGGAACATCTTTTTCCATCCTTTCACATTCAATCTGTTTGTATTCTTGTGTCTAAGATAAGTCGCTTGTAAACAACATATAACTGGATTATGTTTTTTAATCCATTCTGCCAATCTGTATCTTTTAATTGGTAAATGTAGTCCATCAAAGTTATTATTGAAAAGGCATTTCTTGAATCCACCATCTTATCTTTTGGATTTTATTTGTCAGATCTATATACTCTTCAATTCTGTCCCTTCCTCCAGACTTGCCTGTCCTGTCTTTTTTTTCCAACTGGCAGCACTCCTTTTAGTATTTCTTGTACCCCTTGTAGGGCCAGTCTCTTGTTGACAAATTCTTTCAGGATTTTTTTGTGAAAATTTAAATCTCTCTCTCAGTTTTTTTTTTTTTTTTTTTTAATATGGGCAGGTACCGGGTCCTCGGGCATGGCAGGCAAGCATTCTTACCTGCTGAGCCACCGTGGCCCGCCCTCTCTCTCAGTTTTGAAGGACAGTTTGGCTGGGTACAGAATTCTTGGATCGAAGTCTTTTCTTTCAGGATCTTAAATATATCTTACCACTGCCTTCTTGCCTCCACAGTGCCAGTTGAGTAGTCTAATTTCAGTCTTATGTGGTTTCCCTTGTATGTAGTAGATTGTTTTTCTCTTACCCCTTTCAGTGTTTTCTACTTCTGTTCAACGTTTGACAGACTGATTAGCATGTGTCTTGGGGAAGGTCTGTTTGGATTTATTCTATTTGGATTTTGTTGGTCTTCTTTTATCTGCATATTATGTCCTTTCTAAGGGCTAGGAAGTTTCCCCCCATTATGTCCTCAACTAGTCTTCCTAGTCCATTACTCTTCTCTTCTCCTTCTGGAACACCAGTGATTCTTATATTTGGGCACTTTGTTTTGTCCATCATTTCCCTGAGCTCCAATAGAAAATTTTACATCTTTTTTTTTTGCCATTTGCTGTTTTGAGTATTTGAAATCAGTTGTGCTGTTCTCTAGTTTTCTTATTCTTTTTCTGCCCTTTTAAATCTGCTATTGTGTATTTCTAGTATGTTTTTCATTTTGTCTGCAGCATCTTTAATCTGTGTGATATCTGCTATTTTTCTATTTATTCTTTCAAATTCCTCTTTATGCTCTTCTAGTGTCCTCTTGATCTCCTTTATGTCATTAGCCATCCCATTTATTTTATTTAGTAGAGTTATATGAACACCTTTGATTAGTTGTTCCAATATCTGTGTTTCTTCTGGTATTTTAATTTGGTCATTAGGTTGGGCTATATCTGTTTGCATCATATGCTTAGTGATCTTCTGTTGTCTTTATGGCATGTAAATATCTTGATTGGTTTACTTTGAAAGTTGATTTCCTTCAGTAGGAAATCAGCCTTCTATTTTCAGGTTGGATGCAGAGCAGGATGCATGGGGTGGAGCACAACAGTGCAGTGATGCATTGTAGCACAGGTATAGGTGCGGGTTGGAAGATGCTACATGGTGCCTGTGAGTGTGGGTGCCCAGACATGGGGAGGATGTGGTTGTGTGGGTGCACAAGTCTTGGGGGGGGTGAGGCCCTGGTGTGCACATGCACAGAGCTCAGGGCAGCAGGTCAGTGTTGCACCTGCGTGGGCTGGGGGCAGATTTGGCCCAACTGTGCAGGTCAGCAATTACCCAGATCTGGGAGGCATGACTAGGGGTTGTGCACATGCACAGGTCTGGGAGGGCTGTAAACTGATGTACACACACACAGAGTTCAGGGGAGGTGGGGTGGAGTTACATGACTGTATAGGCTGGGAGTGGGTGTAGCCTGGGTGTGGAAGTAACTCCCATAGCCTTTATGCACTAGTGACCTCCTTCAGGGGGCAGGGAAAGGGAGGCAGGGCTCAGGAGGGGCAGGGCGAGACTGTGCTTTTGCAGGAGAGGTGGGCTGGGCTGGGGAAGGAGTGCACATGCTTGGGATGTGGGTATGGGGTGGATATGTGTTCAGGGAGTTGGCGGGGCAGTGACACTTGGAGTGTGTGTGTGGGGGGGTAGGTGACAGGGTTCAGGTGTGTAGGGTATGGGATGAGTTGTGGGTCACAGGGCTGCACTGGTGAGGGTAGCACATTCAGAGAATGTGGCTTTGCTTTCTTCCTAGTCCCTGTCTCCCTGTCTCCCCATCTCCCAATCCATACACTCCTGCATGGTCTGGAGGCAGATTTGGCCCAACTGTGCAGGTTAGCAATTACCCAGATCTGGGAAGCATGACTAGGGGTTGTGCACATGCACAGGTCTGGGAGGGCCGTAAACTGATGTACACACACACAGAGTTCAGGGGAGATGGGGTGGAGTTACATGACTGTATAGGCTGGGAGTGGGTGTAGCCTGGGTGTGGAGGTAAGCTAGGTAAGCCTAGCTTCCATGCTAGGCTGCTTGTTCCAGTGGGATGGTCTCTGGTTCTCTGCTTCTCAACTACTCAGGACTTTTGCAACCAGGGCCTCCCTATGTAGTGTAGAAGACTCTCCCAGGTCACTTACACACTGGAATTGTGGTCTTGGTCACCCTCCCTTCCCTTCTCTAGCTGTTCTTTGGAGCAGAAGTGAACTCAGCCTATCCTATTCAGTCATCTTCCTGGGACTTTAATTGCTATTTTGAATGGATTTTTTCCTTAATTGACTCCTCAGGCCATTACTTGTGTGCAGAAGCTACTGATTTTTTCTCATTAATCTTATATCCTGCCACCTTGCTGAATTTATTTATTAGCTCAAGTAATCCTGTTGTAGATTTCTCAGGATTTTCCAAGTATACTATTATGTCATCTGCAAATAATGAAACTTTTACTTCTTCCTTTCCAGTTTGGATGTCTTATTTCTTTTTCCTGTCTGATGCTCTAGCTAGAACTTCTGGTACAACGTTGAATAACAGTGGTGACAGAGGGCATCCTGTCTTGTTTCCAATCTTAGGGGGAAGGCTTTCAATCTCTCACCATTGAGTTGATGCTGGTTTATGTCCTTTATCATATTAAGGAAGTTCCCTTTGATTCTTACCTTTTGAAATGTTTTTATCAGAAAAGGATGTTGAATTTTGTTGAATGCTTTTTCAGCATCAATTGAGATCATCATGTGATTTTTCTCTTTCAGTTTATTGATGTGCTGTATTACACTGATTGATTTTCTTGCATTGAACCACCCTAGCATTCCTGGTATAAACCCCTCTTGGTTGTGATATATAATTCTGTTAATGTGTCATTGGATTTGATTTGCTTGTATTTTGTTGAGAATATTTGCATCTGTATACATTAGGGAGAATGGCCTGTAGTTTTCCTTTCTTATAGCGTTTTTACATGGCTTTGTTATTAGAGTGCTGTTATTTCCAGAAAATGAGTTAGGTAGTGTTCCTTTTCCTCATTTATTTTTTTTTTGGAAAAGTTTGTTGTTTTTTAATTCTTTATTTCACTTATTTATTTTATAATCTTTGTTATTTCTTTCCTTCTGCTTGTTTTGGGTTCAGTTTTTCTGTTCTTTTACTAGTTCTTCCAGATGTACATTTATGGTTTTAATATAAGCTTTTTTGTCTTTTTTAATTTTAGCATTTAGGGCTATAATTTTCCCTCTGAGTATTGCCTTCACTATGTCCCATAAGTTTTGATATGTTGTATACCCATTTTCATTCATCTCAAACTACTTACCTGATATTCCCTTATGATTTCTTCTTTGACTCATTGATTATATAGGACTGTATTATTTAACTTCCATATGTTTTTTGATTTTTCCAATTCTCTGCCTGTTACTGATTTCTAGCTCCATTCCATTGTGGTCAGAAAAGATTCTTTATATAATTCAGTCTTTTAAAATTTATTGAGACTTATCTTATGATACAATGGTTTATCCTGGAGAATGATCCATATGCACTTGAGAAGAATGTGTATCTCATTGTTTTGGAGTGCAACGTTTAGGATATGTCTATTAGGTCTAGTTAATTTATCATATTATTCAAGTTCTCTGTTTCCTTATTGATCTTCTTTCTAAGTTTTCTGTTTATTGATGGCAGTGATGTACTGAAAGTCTCCAACTGTTATTTTAGAGATGTCTTTTTTCTCTCTTTAATTTTGTCAATATTTGCCTCAAGTATAACTATTTATGCACCTAACTAAGGTGCCCCAAATTACTTGAGGCAAATATTGGGGTGCCTTGGTTAGGTGCATAGTTAATGATTGTCATGTCTTCTTAGTGGTTGTCCCTTTTATTAATGTATAATGTCTTTCTTTGTCTTTTTTAACAGCTTTTGACTTAAAGTCTAATTGTCTGATACTAATATAGCTGCCTCAGCTCTTTTTTGGTTTCTATTTGCATGGATTATCTTTTTCCATCCTTTCACTTTCAACTGTTCGTAGTTTTGGATCTAAGGTGAATCTCTTGTAAACAACATATAATTGGATCAGGCTTTTTAGAATACATTGTACCAATCTGTCTTTGATTGGGTAGTTTAATCGATTAACATTCTGTGTTATTACTTTAAAGGCAGTACTTAATTTCAGCCATTTTGTGCTTTGTTTTTTATATGTTGTTCTAGTTTGTTAACTTCAATTTCTGGTTTCTTTGTATCCAAGAGTTCACTTCTCAGTTTATCTATTTCCTGTCACATTTCACTATAAGCTTTGAGGAGAAACCAGACTGCACTTTCTACATTTAACTTGGAGATCTCTTCTACTAAATATCCAAGTTCATGGCTCTTAAAATCTGCCTTCCAGCCAAAGCCACTATTGAATTTTGCCAGATTTTCTGCTATTTTAGAACAAGGATCACCTTCCTTCCAGTTTGAAATAACACATGCCTCATTTCTGTCTCGAGCTTTGTCACGGGTAGCGTTAGAGTCCACATTTCTACCAACGGTCTCTTCAAAGCATTCTAGGCCTTCTCTATCAAGCTTCTCACAACTCTTCCAGAATCTTCCCATTATCCATTTAAAAAGCCGTTCCAACATGTTTGGTATTTGCAAAATGCAGCAGCAGCACCCCACTCTCCGGTACCAAAATCTGTACTATTTTGTTACCTGCTGGAATGCAATATACCAGAAACGGAATGGCTTTTAAAAATGGGAATTTAGTAAGTTGCTAGTTTACAGTTCTAGGGCCAAGAAAATGTTCCAATTAAAACAAGTCTATAGAAATGTCCAATCTAAGGCATCCAGGGAAAGATACCTTGGTTTAAGAAGGCCAATGAAGTTCTGGGCTTCTTTCTCAAGTGGAAGGGCACATGGTGAACATGGTCAGGGTTCCTCTCTCATCTGGAAGGGCACATGGTGAGCACAGCATCTTCTGTCTTCTTCTCCTGGCTTCCTGTTTCATGAAGCTCCCTGGGAGGCATGTTCCTTCTTCATCTCCAAAGGTCACTGGCTGGTGGGCTTCTCGTGGCTATGTCGTTCTGCTTTGTTCTCTCTGAATCTCCTTCATTCTCCAAAATGTTTCCTTTTTTTATGTGACTCCAGAAACTTATCAAGACCCACCCAAATGGCTGGAGACATGTCACCTAATCCAGTTTGACAACCACTCTTGATCAAATCACATCTCCGGGGAGATGATCCCATTACAGTTTATTATTCTGCCTTTACAAAATGGGATTTTGATTAAAACATGGCTTTTCTAGGGTCCATACATCCTTTCGAACCAGCACATATGTATATTATGCTTTTCTTTATTGCAGCCTCCTTTTCAATGTAGTAGATCTTTGTGCTATCTTTCACCAATCCTTTTCTCATTAGCATTTCTGTATATTTTAAAAATACTCTCTTTCTGGTTACCTTGGGGTTTGTAGTACACAAACCACATCTATAATCTACTAATTTGGAAAGATACCAACTTAACTTCAGTAGCATACACATTACTGCTTCTATGACCCTCGTTTTCCCCTCATTATTGTTTTTGTTCCATATTAACCTTTTATATTTTATGTGTTAATTATCAAGACATATGATTATTTTTTATTCTAGTGATCTAACTCTTATAGGAATTAAAGAGTAGAGTTAAATATTGAGGATACAGTACTACTGGGTTTTGCATTTACCCTTTTAGTTATTTTACTGAGTATCTTCACTTCTTCACATTGCTTCAAGATACTCTGTCCTGTCTTTACCTTTCAATCTGAAGGACTACCTTTAGCAGTTCTTGTAGAGTTGGTCATTTGTCACAAACTCTCTCAATTTCTGTTTTTCTATAAATGTTTTAAACTCTTCCTCAGTTTTAAGAATAGTTTTGCCAGATGTATTAGTTTGTTAAGCAACTGGAATGTAATATATCAGAAATGGAATGGCTTTTAAAAAAGGGATTTAATAAGTTGCAAGTTTATAGTTCTAAGGCTATAACAATGTCCAAACTAAGATATTCAGGGAAAGATACCTTAACTCAAAGAAAGATGATGGGTTTGGAATACCTCTGTCAGCTGGAAAGTCATGTGGTTGGCATCTGCTAGTCCCTTACTCATGGGCTCCATTGCTTTCAGCCTCTGTCCCTATGGGGGTTCCTCACTTTGTTTCTCTGGAACAGGCTTTCATTTCTTGGCTTCCTGTGGCTCTCTCCAGGTTCTGGTTTGTGTATCATCTCATGAGAAGCCAAATGACAAAGTCTGTTGGGCTCCAAGCATCTACAAACTTCCGTGTCTCTGTTTTTCAGTTGTTGGTATCTGTGTCAGCTCTGCTTTCTCCAAAATGTTCCCTCTTTTAAAGGACTCCAGTAAGTTACTGAAGACCCACCTGGAATGGGAGGAGTCACATCTTTATCTAATCAAAAGGTTGCACTTACAATTGGGCATGCCACATCTCCATGGAGATAATGTAATAAAAAGTTTCTACCTACAATATTGAACCAGAATTAAAATAAATGATTCCCCCTATAAGATAGGATCAGGATTAAATCGTGGCTTTTCTGGAGTACAAAATAACTTCAAACTGGCACACAAGATAAAGAATTTTTGTGGCAGCTTTTCTCTTTCAATACTTTAATTTTCTCATATCATTGCTTTCTCATTTTCGTAGTTTCTGATGAGAAATTGGCATTTTGTCTTACTGGGTATCCTTGTATATGATGAGTTGTTTTTCTCTTGCTGCTTTCAGAATTCTGTCTTTATATTTGGCATTTGATATTCTGATTAGTATATTTCTAGGAATAGGTCTAATAGGATTTATTCTGTTTGGAGTATGTTGTGGTTCTTAGACATGAATATTTATGTCTCTCATAAGAGTTGGGAAATTTTTGCCTGTTATTTCCTCAAATATTCTTTCCGCCCCCTTTTTCTTCTCTTCTCTGATTCTCAGAATCTAGAATTCCCATGATGTGTATGTTGGTACACTGTAAGCTTTCATTAAGTCCTGTAATAAATGCTCAATTTTTGATCTTCTTTTCTCTATCTGATTTTCTGACTATATGATTTTGATTGTCCTGTCTTCTAGTTTTGTGATTCTTTTTTCTGCCTGTTTAAATCTTTTGTTGTATGCCTCTAGTCTGTTTTTAATGTCTCATTGTGCTTTTCATCCCCATAATTTGTTATATTTTATTTTAAGCTTTCTTAGTTTCCTTTTGTTAACATATTATCTGCTAAATATCCATTAACTCTATCTACACCATTAATTAATTTTTATCCATCTTTTCCTTTATCTCCTTGAATTGATTTAGGAAACTGAACTTCTTTAATTAGTTATTTCACAGCCTGTTTCACATCTGAAGTTTTAATTCATTCTCTTGCCTGGGCCATACCTTCTTGTTTCTTAGTATGGCTTGCAATTTTTTGTTGCTATCTAGGCATGTGATTATTTTGATGTGCTACTTTACAAGTCAGTTTATCCCTCCTGCCTAGGGTCTCATTGAAGATTGGCTGAGTGTTAAGGCTCCTCTTTGAAGCTTGGTGCAACTTATACTGGACCTTTGGAGTAGCCCATGTTTAACTGTTCAGAATTTCTCAGATCTTTTGCACATAATTCTTGCTCTGGATATGTGGTACAACTTTTAAAATTGTCCTTTTTTTGTGCAATTGTTTCACCTCCAGTCCAGATCTTACTTTCCTCTGTTCTTTGTTCAGGAATCCTGATCTGTTCTTTTTGTTTTGTACAGAATTTTCTCCTCAGTTCCTGTGATTTGTTTAACTTCTGACTCTCTCAGTGCCCCCTTTTTATTCCAATTCCTGTTCTGTGACCTGTCCTGCCTTACAGTAGTACAAGTTCCTCCTATTTCTTCTGTGAGGCTTTTCTGCCTCCAGTTACCCATTAGGATATCCCACCTGAGGGAACCAGATTGGATCAATCCAAAAAGGTCCATTTTTCTGTTTTGGTGCTCCAGCTGTCAGAAACTGGGCAAGTATGTTCACCTCCTGGCAACAGTTCTACTGTAGTCTTATTTATCTCCTGGGTGCCTTTTTGTGCATATGCACTTGTCAGTCATTTGTGTCCCGCCTTGTGTCCCTGTAGACTTAGATCCTAGTGCCTGGATATGTATGGGGTTCTAAGTCACTGCAGTGAGTGGCTCTGTGGTCTGCAGCTGTGGCAGGAGGTCCCTTGGGCTGTGCTGCTTCTGTGTCACTGTTAGCTGCATGGAACCAAATGAGAGGGAGGGTTCTGGACCGGTGGGTCTGGTTGTAGATCTCCTAACTTTTTTTGGTATTTTTTTTCCCAATTTGGTATTTGTGAAGTCCTTTCCCAGCTGCTTTTGCTCTTCAGAGTTTGAAGCAAATAGGATTTGTCCTTTTATTAGTTGATTTTGAAGGGATACTTTTCCAGGGGATATTTTATGTTGCTGTGTTGATGATGTCACCTCAAGAGAGTTTTTTTTCCTTTTCCAAAATGTTAACACCCCAGTGGTTCTTTTCTTATATATTTATGGAAATTTTAGATATTTTGTGACCATGGAGATTTATCACACTTTAGTGTATTATGCTTTTTAGATGGTGAGTATTTGAGTTTATTTGTAGCCTGTATAGTGGGAAATTACAAGACAGAAAAGTGGTTGGGGAAGAGAGAAAAGTGGCTATTGGATAGCCACTGTGGTGTGCTCTGCAGACATTTTCAGGGACTGTAAGTCCTTAGAGAAGAGATTTACATAAAGGCAAATATTCAAGAATATTTCCTCTGCACTATTCACAAGAATGGATTTTTGTTTCTCATTTTCCAATGTCTTCCTTATCAGGATCACCTCTGAAGTTTTAGAAGACATTCATTTGTATCCCCATCTTTGCAAAGTGATTGAACTTGAGAAAAATCTTGTCATTTTCACTTTTTTTCTTTCTCAGATGGAAAATATGTCACAATTGTAAGGAGACACAGCACATATTTCAGAGTACAGTGCAGACTTGTCCTGGGTAGGGGTGGCCAGTGTGAGATGGATTCTGTGACAGTGTGGCCCAGCTTTAAGAAACTTGGTTTTTGATGGTACGTTTTTAAAGAACCTGGCTCCTGGTTTTTAAGTGAGAATTTCCTGTGCCTGGTTTGTTTTCTTGTTGAAGTAAGTGACTTTAATACGACGTTTTTAAGTGAAGAAAAAAATCCACTTTTCCTGAGATGCTTTTGCCAGTAGAAGGCTGCAACCTGGATGGATCTTTTCAAGAACAACTGCTGGTAATAAAAAGGTATTTAACAGGGAACCTCTGGTGAATGACTTCCAGACCCATGAGTATCAAATGTTGTGTTTAATGATCACCTTCAGAAATCACTTATTTATGTTCTTCTGATGTATCGTCTAACCCAGAATGTCAGCAAGTCACATAATTCTTGTAGCCTTTCCTCCTGCTGTTATGTGTAAGTCTTACTGACAGTGACCTCTCTATCTATTGGCTTGTTCCCAACCTCTGTGTGGGCAATGTAGAAGTGAGCTTCCTCCTGTCCTCTGAGCTTTACCTTGAACTTGGTAAGCACATCTTTCTGGTATAAAGAGCCAATAATTTCCCTTGGATGCCATTTTCATTTTTAATTGTTGTTTTCATCAATGATCCTTAGAAGCTTTGGGGAAGAGTTGTTTTTAGGAGACTTTGGAGGTAGGAGATGAGAAGTGTCCATGTGGCCAGGCAGCATTCCTCCTGGCTCAGTCTCCTTATGCCCTGGGCACAATGCAGGCTGGCAAGGTGCTGTTCACACCCTGTGTTTCCTTTGGGTTCCCACCTGGCTGGTGCAAGGGAGAACAGCCAACCTGAACTAAATGCTCCAAGGAACCACTCAGAAGTCCATGATGGGATCATGTTTGCTAGGGCTGGTTCCAGGAAAAGCAGGGATGTGGGCAACTTGGTGTAGAGGAAAGTGCCTAGTACCAGGTGTTTAAATGTTGACTATGTTACCTACCACCTTGTACCTTAGAAGGTTGTGCCTACTAGGGTGGGTACTGTGTCTTAATAATTTCCATTGTGCCTATGCGTGGAGCATATTGAATTTTTGTTGATTGAATTGATCTCACGAAAAGTTTCTTGACCCCTCTGAACTAGTTAGTTTCTCATTTGGAAGATGAAAATAATGATATATGTCTCAGAGGGAAAGAACTAAATGAAATATGTTTACATAAAATCATTTACCATGTTGTCTGCCATGTAGTAGGTGTTCCAGAGATGGTATTATGTTTTATTTCTACTTTTCTTTGGTGTCTCCCATTCACTGCCTTTCCTCTCCTTGGTGACCTTTCTTCCCAATTCCTTTAGGTATTCAGGGCCCCCTGCTTTCTCCCTTGTTGGTCCTGTACTTTGGAAACCATAGGAGATTTATCCACACGAAGGTGTAGGTCTCTATAAATGATTGAACATGTGGATTATGGAAAGTGTGAGGATAGATTAGGGTGTGTGACAGAGAGGGGCAGAGAGAGAGGAGAAATGGGAAAGGGAGGGAGTAAAATTAACTTTGCAGAGATGTGTGGGATGGGGTGCAAGGCAAGAAAGAGCATTCTGGGAATTGTTCTCAACACCTTGTATTAGGGCTCCAGGCAGATCCAGAGCTTCTTTGTTCATCTGGAGAAGAAAATTTGGAGCAATCCTGGGCCTGTTATGGCTATGAAGTCCAAGACTAATTTAGTATGCAAAGTGAAGGATGAAGGGGGATAGGATTAAAATTTTATAAAAATCAAGTAAGACCAGGGGCTATGTCAGAAGCTCCAGCATGATACGACATGGACTTAAGGAATACACTGCAGATCCAAGGTCGTTCTAGGCTCAAATGGTAAATAGGTCCAAGGAGCACACACTTAAGTTTGTGGAGGATGAGGTATGTGTTTTTTTTAGGTTATTCAATTTATTAGAAAATATTAATTGGGAGTAATTTTCTTAATACAATGATTCTTTTTTTATGCAGTTTTATTGAGATATATTCACATACCATATAATCATCCAAAGTGTACAATGAATTGTTCTCAGTATCAACATATACCTATGCATTCATCACCACCAATTTTTCATTACTGAACATTCTCATTACTCCAAAAAAATAAAAATAAGAAGGAAAAGAAAAAGAACACCCAGAACATCCCATATCCCTTATTCCCTCCTATAATTTAGTCTTTATTTTCTAACTCATCTGCCTATACACTGGATAAAGGGAGTGTCAGTCACAAGGTTTTCACAATCACACAGTCACACTGTAAAAGCTATATAGTTTATACTATCATCTTCAAGAATCAAGGCTCCTGGATTATAGCTCAGCGGTTTCAGGTATTTCCCTCTAGCTATTCAATCCATTAAAAACTAAAAGGAGGTCAAAATGACCTCTCCTCTTGATTCTATTTGAAATCTCTCAGAAACTGAAAGTTTATTTTCTTTCATTTCTTTCCCCCTTTTTGGTCAAGGAGGCTTTCTAAATTTCATGATGCCAGGACTAGGCTCATCCCTGGGAGTCATGTTCTGTGGAGGGGGAAGACGATGAATTTACCTGCAGAGTTGGCTTAGAGAGAGAGGCCACATCTGAGCAACAAAAGAGGTTTTCTGGTTGTGACTGTTAGGCATAATTTAAAGTAGGCTTAGCTTCTCCTTTGCAGGAGTAAGTTTACAAGAGCAAGCTCCAAGATCAAGGGCTTGGCCTATTGAATTGGTAGTTCTCCAGTGCTTGTCAGGATATCAGGAATTCCCCAGGTGGGGAAGTTTAATATTTCCATACTTTTCCCCAGTCCCTCAGGGGGGCTTTGCAAGTACTTTTTGATTTTTCTGTTCAGATTACTCTGGGATGTATTGGTGTATCACACTAACCTGTACAAACTAACAGGATCTCAACCCCTGTTTACCGTTCCATGTAATTATGGTGTTTGAATAAACTAACCATACAAATTACATTAGATAGTGTGCTACAGAAAATATAAATTTCACACCAAATAAACATTCCTTCTTTGGTCTCACACAGAAGATGAAGTTTAAAACACAGTCAATATAATCCTTTACCTTTTAGTCTGATTACCCTTAGTCCTAATCAGATCAACTTCATTCATATCTCTAGTTGAAGTCTGATCTATTTTTCAGCTCTTTAAACAGCTACTGTGTGGATAATGCTGACTTTCATAGCTGCAGAACTCTGGTTTGTTGCAGAGATAATCAAAGTTCCAGAGAATGACCAGGTTATACACAAAGAGCTCAGCATCTCAGAATTTGGAAATAACCATTATAATTCAGGAGTATATGTTGCTGCTATAAGAATTTACAGTCTAGAAGCCTTTACAATAAGCCTTCCCCTGATAACCTGTGTGCTGAATTTAATTATCAGAATTTGTACCTGGTAATTAGTCCATATTACTGAGGCATTATAATATTTATCATTTCATTTCTGGCTTATTTCACTCAGCGTACTGTCCTCAAGTCACCTAGTTGCATGTCTTACAACTTAATTTCTTCTTGCAGCTGCTCAATATACTGTTGTATGTATACACCACAGTTAAATGAGTTCTTAAGGAAAACTTTAGGTAGTTGCTGAAGTTATGAGGTTGGCATCATAGAGAAAGGTTATTTCCTCTGCAACTTGATGCTTTGTTAGAGATGATATGAGGATGCATGAGACACATGTCAGATCTAAGATGTTGAGGGAGAAGGCTCAAATTTTATCTAATCTTAAATGAATTTCATTACTTACAGACTATAATCTAAGCCTGGGAAGACTACCTCTATTGGATAAAAGCTATTTTTTATTTTCTTAAGAAACACTGATTGTGTTCTTGCTTGGGGCCAAGCACTGTGGGAAATGGTTCTTCTTAGTCAATGCTGGGAACCAAATGTGGTCCCTGGTCTCTAAGGCTCACAGTGCCGTGAGAGGTAGATATGGATCCAGCCAGTACATATCTGGCTGTTTCACATGGTGAATGAACAGGGGAAAAGGTCCAGGGCAGAGGTACCTGAACTTTCAAATGTTTTTGAGTAACTATCTTAATATCTTTCAATTTGGTAATGGAAGAGGCACTGTTCATCTCATTTCATCCTGGCAACAATCCTTGGAGAGAGATACTTTTATTGTCTTCATTTTACAGATGTACAAACTAAAGCTCAGATAGGTTTTGAAACTTGCCCGAAGGGAAATAGCTAGTAGTGGCAGAGTTGGAATCCAAATCTAGAGTTTACCTTGTAGGTTTTAATCTCTATTTATTTATTTATTTATTTATTTATTTATCTGTCTGTCCGTCCGTCCGTCCGTCCATCCATCCATCCATCCATCCATCATGAGCAGGCAACAGGAATCGAACCCAGGTCTCCGGCATGGCAGGCGAGAATTCTGCCACTGAACCACCATTGCACCACACAATTTTCTTTACTTTAAAAAATGTAATTGTGCATAGCTTCTCTTTGATAAAATTTATTTAAAAGTGTTTTGCATTCTTCAGATTGTAAATTTGATTTTTGCTTAATGATTAGTTTCATTTCATTGTGGTGAGAGCGTATGTTGCAACATGTCTGGATTTGTTTTTGAGGCTTACTGTTTGGAAATATTCTCTTTTTCAACAGTGATTTCAAACCTGGCTACACATTAAAGTCACCTGGGGTGCTTTAAAAACTATTTATTTTGGCTGTGCCCCATAGATTCTGATTCAGTTGGTCTAGGGTAGGACTAGAATTTAAACAGTCGGGATGTCAGGCAAGGGTTTCTTTTAATCAACAATTAGGTATTGAATAGCATATAAATGAAATTCCTCTTTGTATTAGTTAGGGTTTTATCTAAGCTGCTGTAGAACAAAAGGACCCCCAATATATAGTGGCTTAAATAAGTTAAAAGCCTATTCCTCCCTTGCATTGTAGGTTGTAGGTAAGAGAAACAGGACTGGCAGGGAGACTGCTTTGTTCTCAGCACACTGCTCCTTTTCTCATCATTTCCCAATTAACAGGAAGGGAGAAAAGAGGCCAGGGAAGCCCAATACCTTGTTTTGAGGGCAAGACCAGAAGTGGCAAAAAACTTTTGCTCATATTCAGTTGATTAGAACATAATTAAATGGCCTTACTGGCTTCAAAGGAAACTAAGAACTGTTTTCAGCTGGACAACTAGACATCCAGGTACAATTCTGTAATAGTAGGAAGAGGGAAGAATAGATTTTTGGGGATACCTGGCCTTATGTCACACCGTTACTGGTCAGTCTGTTTGCTGCACCACTTCCACTGGAAGACAGCCACCAGGCATGAAGTCTCAGAGAAGAATAGACCAGGAATAGCCTAAAATAGAGAAGGAACTGTGTGCCTTTGAGACCATAAAGGCATAAGCACCTGAAAATCCAGGCACTTTTTGAAAAATAAAGGGGAGGTCTGGATTCCTAAAGCTCCCATGACATATTAAGAGTAAACCTTAGTGGACTGAAATTTAAGGCATAGGTAGGAAGAAAATAGGTTTTGGTGTAAATGAAGTTCCTCCCACCTGAGATAGGGAAGGAACGGTGGGCAGGGAGGAAACAGAAACTCTGGACAGGTTGAGGGAAGCCAAAATTGAAGGAGATCTTGAGTCTTCAGATTCCATTGGAATCCTGGGAGGGTTCTACTTTGGTACCCTTGGTGGCTCCAGTGAGATAGTGGCCTGATAGAGTGTGTTAACAGAAAAAAGGCTCAAGTTTCCCCAGCCTCCTTCAACAACTTGTATGGATGGAATGGATCCAGAAATTTCATTTGTTCACTGAAAGATTAATTTTTGAATTCCTACTATGTATAAGGCCTTGTTTTAAGTACTTGGGATACAGCAGGGAATAAAACAAAGGCCCTTGCTCTGGAGGAATGAGGCAGGGGTGTAGGAGTGGGGGAGAGAGATAACAAAAAGAGACATGCTAAATCAGTAGCTTCTACAGTATGTTTGGGTAATAAGTGCTATGAAAAAATCAGAATGCAGAACAGAGTAAGGGGACTTATGAGGTCTGGAGGTGGAGGGGGGCAGCTT
This sequence comes from Tamandua tetradactyla, assembly GCF_023851605.1. Taxonomy (NCBI): domain Eukaryota; kingdom Metazoa; phylum Chordata; class Mammalia; order Pilosa; family Myrmecophagidae; genus Tamandua; species Tamandua tetradactyla. Next base: position 139,205,626 of record NC_135332.1, read on the forward strand.
GGTCAGAAGAGGCCTCTGAGAGAGGGTGGCTAAGAGCAAAGACAGGAAGGAGACAGGCATTTGGCTAAGGGTGATGGAGGCAGAAGGACTAGCTAGAACAAAGGGCCCGCAATGAGAACAGTGAGGAGGCCAGGGTGAGGAAGTGGTATGAGTGTGTGGCAAGGTAGAAGGAGAGGAGGTCGGAGAAGGAAGTGGTGGTTAGCTCAAGGACAGTCTCATGGTCAGTTTAAGGCCTTTGGCTTTTATACTGAATGAAATAGGAGCTATTGGAGGGTTTTGTGTAAAAAAAACTTACATGACTTGAATTCAGTTTTAAAAGGATCATTCTGGCTCTGGCTGATATGTTGAAAATAGACTGAAGGGGGCAGAGGTGGCAGCAGGGAGATGTGTTACATAGATGTTGCCAGAATCCAGGCAGTTGACTATGTGGCTTGGTCGGGTCATCAGTGGAGTAGCTGAGATATGGTCAGATCTTGTGACTTTAGTGGGGTGCTTAGAAAGGAGCTGAGAGTTGAGAACTGGTGAGCCCGCCCACTGGGGTTCCCATGGTGAGGGGTCAGGTGAGTGGCCAGGAACTTTGAAGTGGGCAGTCCATATACTAGAGGAGGGTTGTAGCTAGCACTCTTAGAACCAAGAGCACAGCAAGAGCTAAGGTGGGGCTGTGTGAGCCAATGGAGTTTGCATAGCCCAGGCCTTCCCAAAGGAGAGACCACATATTTCACCAGCTATGGACACTTCAGAAGAGTTCACAGTAGACAGAGACATGATACATGCCTCCTCTCCCAATGCCTTGAGAATATGAAATGTCATCACCTGCCCACTCATTATGTTAAGAGAGAGAGGAAGGAGGGGTGATTCTTTGGAAGATAAAGGTGGTCCTGAAAGTGAATTTGAACTTTGGGAGGCTGTTTGCTTGAAATGACGCTGCTTCAAATGGGAAGAGTCTGAGTAAATTTGACTAGCAAGTTTTATTATTATTTTTCTACTATCCCTAGGAATGGGGGATTTTAAACAGGCTCTGTTCAGTTATAGACAAATAAAAGATGCATCAGTTTGCACGTTGAAATGATAGTGAATTCCAGAACCTTGATACAGACATTGCTAGTTGGAGAAAATGATCGAGTTCCTTTTTGATGACAGTGACAAATTCTGGCTCCTAAATTTGTCTAAAGGGATGACTTAATGGGCATTTCCTGCAGAAGAATTAGTAGGCTTGTGAAGGAGATATTTGGGTCAGATGGACCTTTAGCAACAACTCCTGTCAACCCTAGTAAATCCTGATTGCTCTTGGTATGGATGGGGCTGACCTTTCTGTATCAGAGAATGCTTTGGGGATTGTGAAATAAACACACAGGTGCTTAGAAATTACTTATCTGGAGGCAATAACAGCCAATATTTTTGTTCTTTACATGTGAAGAAACCCACCAAGCATGTGTAAACTTAGTAGAATAATAAACGCTGATACACAGGGTGTCTTTTTCCCTGAAACTGTCTCCCCACTCCTTCCAGGTATCCACAGCACTTGGGCATGGAGCTGCTGTTCCTGAGGAACCTTCTTACCCCTGTTTGTGTTCTGAATGGAAATTAGTGAGGTGATTGAATATAATACTCTCAGCTTTGCAACCCCTCTCTCAGGGTACATAGCCTTTCCCTGGGCTGCCCTGGGGGTCCAGAGAGAAAAAAAGACATTTTCTTGGAGCATGGCCCACATATTACTTCATGCTGTGGGCATGCTGTGATGTCAGACTATACCCTAAGCCCTTGAAAAGGGATGAAGGCAGTCCTAGGAAGCTTGGAAGTCTAGGGAAGATGCTGTCAATTCTGGAAGTTTTGGGGAGAGGTTGGGACTGAAGGCAGGCAGGGGTCACATTTCTGACTCCTAGTGAAAAAAGGAATCCAACATACCTTCTATTAACATCTTGGAGGGCACTGGAAAGACGGTGGGGTGCTAGCCCACATCTGCTGTCCTACTGGTGGCCCCTCTGCTATTCTCTGTAACCTGAGAACTGTGGGGCTGCAGCCTGCTCAGGCTGAGGAGTGCACCAAGGGGAGGGCTGGGGCTGTAGCTGTGCCAGCAAAGCAAGGTTGGACCTGTTCCTTGGCATGTGCCTGGATATGATTTGCTTCCCTCAGTACCAGACTGCTGGCTTTGTGTGAATTCACAGAAAATAAGAAACTACCAGCAGAAAGCATCTTGTCTGGCTCTTTTCCAGACATGGTCCATTTGAGTCTAGTGGGACTTTGACATCTGCTGTTTTGTGGACTTGAAGAAAAAAAGTCAAGAAGCTCCCTTGCTCCAGAAAGAATTTAAAGCCATTTGGAAAGATGCATGCAACCCAAGATGGCACCCAACTCTCCATAAATATTTGGTGAAGGTTTCTAAAGGGAGAAAAATGAGATAAAGCAAAATACTGATCAGAGTCAGAAATGAAAGGAACCAGGAACTCCTCTTCTTTAATAGGTGCTACTAAAATGGGGATGATAATAGCATCCACCTCAAAGGGTTGTTGAGAGGATTAAGTGTATTTGATATGAAGTGCTTAACATGAGGCGTAAATATGGTAAGCATGTGATTAATGTTAACTATTATTACTGCAGCAATAATTATTATTTATGTTGTGAGATACATATAGGGAGGCAGCCTTGCCTCATGGTCAAGAACATGGGCTTTGCTGTCAGTTAAATGTGGACTTGAGCCTGACTTTAAATTTACTGCCTCTGCGGTCACCAGCATCAAGTGATCTCTTTAAGCCTTGATTTTCATATGTATTTCATGGAATTGAGAATACATATCTCACAGAGTTACTATAAGAGTGAAAGAAACAGCAGTATCATGTCAGGCAGACTGGAAATGATGTGTTGATCATTTGAGTGGTTCTAAAGTTTTATTTAGTGTTACTTGATGACCCACTCTGTGCAAAGCACTAGATGAAACGAAGTTGGAGTCCTCAAAGGATTTTCCCACTTATTGCAATAGGCAGACAATACATGAACCAAACTGGGAGCCAAGAGGGTAGGTGGGGTGCAGATGAAGGGGGATTTGGAGTTGGAATTGGAGCCTCAGTAGTTTGATGAGCATGAGTCCTGGGGAAGATTTGCTTTCAATGGTGAGACTGTGTATGAGAAAGGCTAAGCCTCAGTCAGCATGCACCTGTGTGACTGTTAAAACATGGAATGACTTTAGTACTGGTTGGTGAATAGTCTCAGTACAGCAGGGGCTTCTGGGACCCTGCCCAGTCCTTTGGCAAGTCCTACCTGATGTGTTGGCAATTTTTTTTTTTTTTTTAGTACCGTAAGTTTCATAAACCAATTAAAAATGAAGGCAAGCAAGGAAAAAATCTACTAATACAGATTTCAGAATTTCTTAAATTCTAAATATTAAGCACTGGATGCCTGGGTGGTTCAGTGGTAGAATGTTCACCTTCCCTGTGGGACACCCGAGTTTGATTCCTGGACCATGCACCAAAAAAAAACCCAAAAAACAAAAAGACTAAATATAAAACACTAATTTAAATACCATTTGATTAGCTGTCAAAACTGTGAATGTTTTCAAAATATCAAGTAGAAAGTTATTACAAATATCACGGTGTTATAGTAATGACCTATGTTACTGAACATTTTCAAGTTTTTGATATCAGGAAAATATAAAGATATTTACAATTAGCATATGAAAATCTTAACCACCAAAAATGGATATCTTGTTAGCTTTTCCATGGGTATATTTAAATAAAATATCAAAAGAATAATTGCAAAGCCTGTATTTGTACAGTTAGTTTCATAAACCAATTTAAAATTAAGGTATACAAGGAAAAAAATCTACAGATACAGATGTCAGAGTTTCCTAAATTCTAAATATTGAATACTATCTTAAATACCATTTGGTTAGCTATCAAAATTGTGTACATTCTCTACATATCAAGTTGAAAGTTATTACAAATATCAACTTTGCTATAATAATGACCTATGTTACTAAATATTTTCAAGTTTTTGGTTTCAAGATTCCATTTTATCTAATATTACTATCGCTGCCTATAGTTTATTTTTTGCACGGGCAGGCACTGGGAAATGAACCTGGGTTTCCTACATCACAGGTAAGAATTCTGCCCCTGAGCCACCATTGCACCTGTCTGCCTATAGTTTTTATTTATCAAATCTACATATTCTTTTCCCTCTCTTGCTTTTTTTTTCTTTGTATGCTGTATAGTGGGGATCACATTTCATTCTTATCCATGTGACTATCTGTTATTGCAGCACTATTTGTTGAAATTTTTTTCCTCTCTCACTTTTTAGCCTTTAAGTTACCCTTGCTAATCCTCTTCAATACTATGCCCTTCTCCAAACCTACCTCTCTGTATTTTTTCAGTCGCTAGAGCTTGCTTTGATATCTCTTGTAGGGCAGGTTTCTTATTGAAAAACTCTCATAGCCATTGTGTCTGTGAAGATTTTAATCCCTCTCTCAGTTTTGCAAGACAGCTTGGCAGGATAAAGAATTCTTGGCTGGAAGTCTTTCTTGTTCAAAGTCTTAAATATATCATACCTCTGCCTGCTTGCTTCCATGGTGCCTGTTGAGTAGTCTGAGCTCATTCTTATATGTTTTCCCTTGTATGTAATAAATCTCTTTTCTCTTGCTGCTTTCATGACTTTTTCTTCTCTTCAAGATTTGACATTCTGATATGTATATGTCTTGGAGTAAACCTATTTGGATTCTTTTTGGGAGTCATTGGGCTTGTTTGGTCTGGATATTTATGTCTTTTTTAAGGGTTGGGTAGTTTTCCCCCCACTATTTCTTCGACTAGCCTTCCTATCCCTTTACTCTTCTCTTCTCCTTCTGGGACACCAATAATTCTTATATTTACACTTCACGGTGCCTATCATTTCCCTGAGTTCAAAGTATGTTTTCTCCATCTTTTTTTTTTTTTTTTTTGCCATTGGTTTTTTTTAAATGTTCAGTTTCAATTGTCCTGTCTTCTAATTCACATAATTTTTCTTCTGCCTCTTGAAGTCTACCATTATGAGTCTCTAATATATGTTTAATTTGATCTACAGTATCTTTCATCTCTGTGATATCTGATTTTTAAAATTTATTATTTCAAATTCCTCTTTATGCTCCTCCAGTGTTTTCTTGATATCCTTTATGTTCTTATAAACAATCTTAATTAGTTGTTCCAAATTCTGTGTCCTCTCAGTTAATTTAACTTAGTCATTAGGTAAGCCATATCTGTCTGGATTTTCACATGCTTTATGATCTGTTGTAGATGGGGTATTTTAATGTCTTAATAAGATTATTTTGCAGATTTATTTTCTTCTCTCATCTAAGATTTTGAATCCACTTGTATTAGCTTTGAAGATCCCCTTTTGGATTTGGTTTGTCAGTCCTTTCCCTTGAAACCCAGCCCCTTGTATCAAGGGGGGATTGTAGCTCTCCTTAGGGCTTTATTTGAGAGCTAGGCAGATAGGTAATTTATCAGACTGCATTTTCTGCTTCTGCCCAGCAAATGGCACTTAAGTCTTAAGCTTAAGTCTTCTTGTTCCTTTAGGCTCACCTGTCCCCAACTGCAGGTACAGCGTCTACGGGCCAGTCATGGAGCTCAGCTCTGCTGGCTTCCTTGGCTTCACGTCTCCATCTGCACACAGCTGTGGTCTTCAGGCTTCTATGGAAGAAGGGGAGTGGCATCAGGACCCAAACAGGTCTCTTTCTCTGGTTGGATGCCAGACGTACCACTTTACGTCTCCCCCTCCTCCCTGGGGAAGAGCCGCCCCAGTCTTTGACCCCAAAAACCAGGCCCCCACAGCAGCATGTCACAGGGACAGGGAGCAGGCACTATATCGTGACTATGTGGAGTCTGTGCACAGGAAAAGCATGTCTATTATCTTCCAAGTTTGCCACGGGAACTCCCAGTAGGGAGCCGAAGGGAAAATCTTCCCAAGCCAGCTGTGGGAGTAGGCAGAGTTGTGGCTGAATACGTTCACCTCATTCTCTCTGTCCCAGTGTCTTCATTTTTTACTCTGAGGGCCTAGTTATTTGCAGGGTAGAGGACCCTCTGTAATCACTTGCACCTGGAACCTTTTCTGTCGCATCTCTTGTTGTACGGGGCCAGGGTGAACTCAGTCTCTCCTATTCCACCATCTTGCCAAGAATTGGTAAATGTTTTAAATATCATGCCTGTGCAAGAGAGAATTCAGGGAAAAGTTCAGACCAAGGTGTATCCGAGGCAGAAATGGAACATAGATGATGAGGCCCCTCAGGCTTTTATTTATTTTTTCTTTCTACACTTTGTCATTTGTCTATTTATTTATAATAAGTTCCTGGGTGCTTATGTATAACCAAAACTATTCATGATATTATGCATACATTTGCATATAGCATTTAATGAACTCTCAATATCTCAAAATATAAAATGAAATACATGAAGAAATAAGACTCAGAGGAGGGGTTCAGGAACTGTATTCAGGACCTACCACCCTTGAATCATTTAATGGTTTGTAAATCAGAGCAATTGCAGGCTTCTTAGAGAACCAAAGCCATTGCCTTTGAGTGGGTAACAGAGCTGGGGGTTGTGGTTCTTTTAGTGGTGTGGAAGATGGCTCTAGTGATTCTCTGGGGCTACTCAGTTGGTTATGCACTGATGAATCAAGGAATGGTCTTACACTTTTTTTCTGTACCTTCTTTCCCACTTTCTGTATACTTTTATCATCATCTATTTACATATCAATATCTTCTCTCAAAAAGTAGCATAAAAATGTGGGGACTGACAAAGATTAAAGAATTTCTCTCAAGGGGAATTGCATTGGTGCAGACACTAAGATTTTGGTAAAAAATTCTCTGAGATATGCCAAACATCAGCATCAGATCCTTTCAGTCATATGTAGGAAACCAAAGCTTGCCAGGCTTATGGCTCTGCTGGGCACAGAGTAAACACTCAATAAGTGTTTAAGAGTGACTTAGCTGAGTGTATCAGTGTCTGCTCACCAGCAGTCTAATTGAGACGTCCTGTAGAGGATAGAAAAAGTCCTTGGCATTTTCATCTTGAATCAGCCTCTTCATAGAAGAAAGAACCTCCAGGAGTTCTAGGGAGGTGGCTTTCTTTTGACTACTCTCAGTCAATCTAGGGATCTTGTGAAATCTACACATTTAACCATAGACTGGGGAATTGGGGAAATATGGAGTCTACCTGACCTTCTGTTCTCAGTTGTCTTATATGTTTAAGAAATTCCTGTTGTTTTCTTAGGGCTACTCTCTGAAGCATTTGAAAGAAAAGATACACCTTTCGGCATTCTATACTCAGAATCAAACCTCAGAAGAAAATAAATGCAACACGATGAACTCGTAAAATATCTTCCAGCCCAAGGAAGGATTCTTCTCCGAGTCAGTTCCTCTCTAATGCTTTAGTCCTTCCCTGATTTACAAAACAATAGACCGATCTAGGGCCTAAGAAAGGGGAATAATGCTTTCAAGTGTTGCGAAGCCTAGATATCAAACTAAATATATCCTAGAGGCCTAAAAGGCTAATATAATTTCTTAAAACTCTTCCTTTTGCATAAAACTTAAAGAATTTTCAGAGCATTTTCAGATCTATTATCTCATTTATCTTAATAACAATTATAGTGGAAGGGCAAACAAATTTAGGGCCAGAGGCCTGTGGATGTTAAGTGCTTTTTAGATGATCTTATATCTGGTTGACAAACAAAAGAAGGTACAGAGAAATGACCCAGCCGCTGGGGATGTGAGAGCCTGTGAGCCTCTGATAGTTTTGAGATTCCTGTCCAGGCTGAGACAAATGATGAGTGTTTCCTTTTGTCCCTGATTAGTCAGGTTACAGGGAGGGACTGTTGGAAACTGTTGGTAGAAGATGCATTGTTTACCTTTAGTGGCAGAAATGATGACACAGAGTGTGGGTGAGTTGGACATGTCAGATGTTTGAAAAACAAAGCATTTGTTTTTCATCATTAACAGCAGGGGTGAACATTTATTAAGTGCTAACTCTGTGCAAGGCCCAAGGCAGGATACAATGATGAATATAATTTGGTGTTTGTAGTACATCTGGGGAGGCAAGACACAGTTATTTGAAAAAAACAAGAACATCAAGACAAGGTGGTTATTTGGTGGATGCCAGATGAGTTACAGAGAATGAGCTCAAAGGGTTTGAATATGGGAGAGAAATTTCTCATGAGATGGTTTCTAAAGATAGGATCTCAGAAGATGCAGAAAAGTGGTGAAAGCATTTATGGTTGAGACAAGTAATATATGGAAATACACAAAGGCAAGAGAATACAAGGCTGTTTGGGGAACCATGAATAGATCAGTTTGGTAGGAGATGAGGGGTGATTTAGGAAAAGTAATGGGAGACCGTAAAGGAAAGGTAAATAGAATGGAGCTGGAGTATCAGTCTAAGAAGGACTTGAGACTGCATCCACTGGGGCATGGAGAACCAGGGAACTTTTTGAATGGCATGTCAAAGTAGAGTTCAGGGAGCCAGCACATTTTTTGTGAAGGCTACTGTCATGGCATGCATCACAGTGGGACTTTTATGAATTGCTTTGCTACTTTGTGTCAGACACTGTGCTGGTTCCTAGAAATATGAAAATGAGTAAGAATATTTCCTGTCCTCAAGGAGTTTCTGGTTCAGTGCCAGGTACTTGGACCAGAGCTAATTCTTCTTGGTGATGGAAGAGAAACACTTCCCACTATCACCAATCTGACTTTCTTTTTTTTTTTTCTGTCTTATTTCATATTAATTAGCTTCCCCTTTGTGGTCTTTCTTTAGTCTATACTTATCTTCCGTTAGGTTCCAGTCAAGTTTGTTGGAGCCTTTGAGCCAGTCTTTCTCTTCAAGTGACTTTGAATATGTCAGGCCTCAACTGCAGCATTATGTGTTGATTTTATTGGATAACCCTCTGGGAAGAAGCTGTATTTATTTTACCTCTAAATTCTTAAGGAATGTGCCATTTTGTTCCCCAAATATTATATACATAAAGATTCAACCACAAGCTCAAATGTCTGAAATTTCTTCAATCTCCTTTTTATCTCCTCTATTTTTGAAAATAGGATTAGAAGTTCCTTATGTCCAGTCTTCAGATTTCTCGCCTATTTTCCACTGTCCATATTGGTAACTGATACTGGCAGTTCTCTTTGGATTTGGGATAGGCTTGATCTGGTCCTGAAGACTTGAAACTTATTTAAAGCTGTTAGATGTTTCCTCTTAGTTTCTAAACTCTTACGTCTCAGTGTTTTCTTCATCATCATTACCATCACCATCACCTTTGTTTTTGAGAGTAGTTATTGTCTAGGAAATGCATTAAGCTTCTGAAATTCTAATGGAAAAATTGTTTATACCCCTTTTAATAACCCTGGCAGTTCAATAATGATATCCCCAAGATAAAGATAAGTTAATTGGGATCAGGTTAAGGGACTTGTCCAAGACCACATAGCTCCTGAGTGGAGACACACAGATCTTGAGCCATTACACTATATCCTTGCTCACTCCATAAGCCCTACATTTTTTCTAGTGATATCCTACTGCTCATGGTTCTCGCAGCAACTTGTACTCTAGGTTTTCTCTTTAGAGAGGAGGCATAATCAAGTCAGGCAGATACAAGTTTGAAACCTGGATCGACCTCTTATTAGCTACTCTGTAAGACTCTTGAAGGCTCTATGAGCCTTCCTTTCTTAGTCTGTGAAAGAGAGATAATTACCTCAGGATTAAAGGAAACAATGTATAGCCTCTAGAACAATACCTTGAACAATAGTAAATGCTCAATAAATGGGCCTGTTGTTTGTGAGGTCTGGATTCAAAGGCTGGGGGAACCTCATTTCCTGACACATTTCCAGTGATGCAGTTTCTTCTTCCCACTGTCAGGTTCTTCTCCTCACCACTCACGGTGACTCTGGTTCTGGTTCTTTATCTTGGGATTTGTTTTTCTTTCGTGTGTTACCATCTCAAGCTATTTCCTACATTCTATCCCATTAACTGGTATGGCTTCTTAATTCTTTCATCTTCTCCTTTAGCTCCAGAGTCACTTAGATTTATAACACACATAGTTGATGACTGGCGCAAGGAACTTTAAAAAAAGGCGAAAATAGAACATACCTTTTGTATGGTCATTGTCAGGTAATCATTGGCACTCATTCCTTGCTGAACAGATGTGTTGGGACATATGTGTGTGGTGTTTTCTCTAGCCTAGGGGGTGCCTGGACCAGTACAATATCACCTGGGAACTTGTTAGAAATGAAAACTCTTGGACTCTGTGGGGTTGGGCCCAGACATTTGTGGTTTTTTATTTATTTATTTATTTATTTTACAAACCCTCCAGGGGATTCTGGTGCATACTACATTTGAGAAGTACTGGAATGTTCCCCTATGACTTGGGCTCTTGTTTGTGTACCTTCAACTGCACAGGTATTCCCTTCTCAGGGCTAGCCTTAGCCAGAGGCCAGGTGTTAATTGTCAGCATTAATTTGTATGCTCTGATTCCTAAACTTTCGCTGTTTGCTCTGCTGATTAATGTACCCGCTCAAATGGCTTCTCAGAACTCAATTCTTTAGAGAGATTAATTTTCCTTCATATGAATTAAATTTAGTTTAATTTCTCTTGGTTTCTTTTTTAAAAAATAATATATAGTCTTATTATTTAGCCTAAGCCATCTAGCTTTATTTTATTATACAACCCAATTAATTGTCCATTTGCCTCTAAAGGATCACCTTTATCTAATGTATTTGGGGTACTGTTATAATTAAGACTATCATTTAAGACAAGTCTTGGATAAAATCTTACTTGAGGAATATTCTTGGATTATTGTGACTATGGATTATACTGTGAAAAGGGTAACAATTTGCTAGGGATGGCACGGGGTAAAAATTGAAATATATTCAAGAAGAGTTAGCCTCATCAGACTGGGAAGCTGTTAAGGAAAGGTACCATGTCTTACTTACCTATTCATTCCCATCATCCACACCATGCCTGTCAAAGATCTCTTGAGAGCCTACTGTGTACTAGAAGTTGGGGCTAGAGTGATGAACAAGATAGATGTGCTTCCTGTCCTCATAACTTTTATAGTTCTGTGGTGCTCAATGGATAAATTATGATTTAGTGAAAAACAATATATTATGGATTCTTAAGGGATACTAAGAGTGCAATGCTTCTTTTGGACTTGGGATTTAATATTGGGAAGGATAACCTGATGAACCAGATGATGAAACTGGGTTAGTATGGCACTTAAAAAATTCCAATGACAGATCTGAAACTAACCCTAGTGACTTCTCAGAGAAGACCTCACTCTTGGCAAAGAGATGAAAACCAGCTATAGTACTTAGTGCCTTGTGGCAGCAGAAATAACGTTAATGACAATAGTTATGGTCATTGCCAACATCTGTTGAGTGCTCATGATGTGCCAGGCAGGGTGCTTGCTGAGGCCCATGCTACCCTTATCCTGTTTAGTTTCATGAGCTGTGGACAGAGAGACAGAATCCCATGTTCCCTTCCCAGCTCTGCCACTAACCTGTGGGATCTCTCTCACCAACCTCATGGATCACTTTGCTCCTCTGGGTCTCAAAGTTCTTGTCCATAAAATAAGGAGATTAGGCTAAATGTTTCTTTTCTAGGTCTGATACCACTCTTTTTGGTGTCTTGTTAACAGAGAAATATTTAGTCAGAGGTTTGGGTTTAAATATCACTCATTTCCTTCAACTATAGTACTCTCTAGCACCGTGTTTGATGTATAGATAATGTGTGATCCTATAAAGAAATTTGCCTATATCTTAGGGTACAGTATAGCATAGACAGAGGACTTTTCTTTTACTGGGGCCTGGGATTGGGAAGGTATAGCATAGTTATCTCTAGAACTATCCTGTTCTTTTATACTTAACTTCCTTTAACAACTAAATTTTTGTATCTTATAAATAATAAAGTAATGCAAATTACATTAAAAAGCATGTCCATGACACCACATTATTTTGCTTATACACAGACTTAGAACTTATGCAAAATTTCTGAGACGTGCAACAGAATGTTACAGCGTTCCTGAGCCACCACTGTTTTACAAATTTGGCAAATGTAGGTCTCAAAAGACTGAGATGTTTTGAATTTATTTACACCCTGTGGTTTCCTTAAGGGACTGTTTTCCATAAGCCAATGAGGCAGTAGCGCAAGGGCCTCTCTGTTGTCTCTGGCAGGCACGCAGAGACACATCAGCCTGCTGCCCTGCTTTTTTTCCTCCATAGTCCAGTGCAGATAATAAATATAGGGAAATACATCATCCCTTTGAACGTGGGAGCCAAGATGCAGGGTTGCCAAGGTTAAAACAAAGCAATTGTAAGTTTGGAGTGTGTCTGCGTCCTGTGGCACATGTGCCCGCATTTTAGGGATGCCCTGAATGTTGCCTTTATCATGTCACATTACTTATTCAGAAGTTTACTGTCTGAAAAAATTGCCTTCTAGTAGATTAAAATGCACTCCATATGCCAGAGAACATGTCTTCTAGATTATGGGTTGATAATGGGAATTTATCAAGGGTCTCCAACATGCCAACATTGTGATAATGGGAATAGTGAAAGAGGAAAGCAGAATATGACATGCCTCTTTGGAGGCCCTCCCCAGTGCTCATGACCAGGTTGGAGTCAGTGTTTTCTGATTAGGGGTTGCTGCTCCTGCCAGGGGCAGTAGCCCCCACATGTCCATCTAACTTACTGAGATGTTCAACCTGACAGGCAGTTGGGTAGTCGATGCTGAAAGAATGAATAGAGTTAGCTGCTTTTGTCTACCATAAGAGCAATCTAGTGGGTGGGAGTTAAACAGATATTCAAGTTTAAAAAACAGAAATTGGTTAAATAGCCGTAAGCCTTCCCAGCCCCACACTCAGCCCCTAAGGCATACAGATATTCCCACCTCCAGCTGTCCTCTGATGTCACCCATGTTCAGCTTAACTCCATATGGGCAATTAAATCTTACTGATTTAATTGGACATATTTTCCCCCTTCTCATTTCTACTTTGTTTTCTCTGCTTGTCACTCTGAGCTGGTTGAGGTCAACCTGCATGTGCTTCCTGAGTTTGGAGAGGCAGTAAAGAGAATTTTAAAAACCCCACTTGGTGGCTCATGAGAAATGAAGGTCTTTTTAAGAATTAGAATTAGACAGATGTTTCTATCTGTTCTTTAGTTCTTAGGATGTGCTGATGCTTTTGAATGTCCTTTTCTGGTTCTAGCACTTTACTAATGTATTTATTTATTTATAACAGTTTTATTCACATACCATACAATCCATCCAGATTTTACAGTCAGTGGCTGTTGGTGTAATCACAGTTATACATTCACCACACCAATCAATTTCAGAACATTCTCATTGCTCAAAAAAAAATCACTCCCATGTTATTGATGCTTAGCTTTGGTATAGTACCTTTGTTACAGCTGATAAAAGACTCTTACAGTATTACTGTTAACTATAGTCCTACATTTTCATTAATTGCATTTTTTCCCATTTACTACCCTATTATTAACGCCTTGTAATAATGACGTACTTTTGTTCTAGTTCACGTAAGAACTTTCATATATTTGTACACTTAACCACAGTCATTGTCCACAAGAGGTTTCACTATGTTATGCAGTCTCATGTTTTATCCTGTAGCTTTCCTTCTAGTGATATACATGACCCTGGACTTCCCCTTTTAACCATACTCATACACAGCACTGTTAATTGTACTTACAGTATTGTGCTCCCATCACTTTAATCCATTTCTAAATATTTATGATCACTCATATGACTATACTAATGTTATGGATTGAATTGTGTCACCCCCCCCCAAGATATATTATCACCCTAACCCCCCAACCTCAGACTGTGAACTTATTTGGAAATAGGGTAATTGCAAAGTAATTAAGTAAGAATGAGGTCATACTGGAATTGGGTGGGCCCTTAATCCAATCTGACTGGTGTCCTTACAAGAAGAGAAGTGACATGGAGACACAGAGAGAAAACACCATGTGAAGACAGAGACACGTGGGGGAGAGGGCCCTGCAGAGGTGGAGGCAGAGAATGGAGTGATGTAGCTGCAGACCACAGACTGCCAAGGATTGCCAGCAACCACCAGAAACCAGAAAGAGGCAAGGAAAGCTGTAGCTCTTGAAGAGAGCATGGCCCTGCTGACACCTTGATTTTGGACTGTGAGAGAGTAAATTTCTGTTGTGTGAAGTCACCCAGTGTGTGGTACTTTGTTTCGGCAGTCCTGGGAGATGAGCGCACCAGAGCCATGCTGTCCTTCAACATGCTGTCCCTTGCTGGGGACGCCACCTTGCCATCCAGCCACTCAGGTCACATCCTCAACGAGAATGTGAAGTAGATGAAGCTTGTCTTGGTGCTCACCTTGTCCTCCCATGGTGCCCCTCTCTTGTGCTTAATTTCCTGATAGTCTCCCCTAGTTACCTATGATACATCCTTAGATTTTGCCCTCAGCTGCCTGTCCCTCAAGGTATTACTGGAGAATCAAAATTTTAGCTAGTAAGGGCTCAAGGAGTTGCATCTGCCTGGGCTACTTGCATTTCAATGTTAATAAACACTAAAAGGAAAAATGTTAAAGGACCGACAAAAGGATGGATATTATATCTGCAGCCTAGGTTCAGGGCCACCCAAATTAGTCAATGAGCCTGTGGCCTTCAGGAATATTTGGGTCACGCGTGGGCGTACTTTATATACAAAGTTGAAGAAGCCACAGACACTTGTGTCCACTTTGCCTCTGTTTTTCTGAGACCATAGGCCTGAAGGCTGGGGATTGCTTCATTCTGATGTGGCTGGGAACAGTCTTTTCTATTTAGTTTCTCTGTATGGAAAAATACAGAGACTTGGAAGGAAATCAGAAACTAGGGTGTAGTGAGATTATTTCTCCAGGTGCTAGGTGCTTCACATCTATTAGCTCTTCATATTAAGACAACTTTATGAGTGGTTTTTTTTTTTTTTTGTTATTTTACAGAGAGGGAAACTGAAGGTCTAAAAATTTAACTGCCCTAAATCTCACAGTTAATCGTGGCAGAGCCAAGATTCACACCCAGGCCTGTTTTTGCCTCTTACTATATTCTGGTGCCTTATTCAGTCTATGTGGTCTGTGCATTGTACGGGCAATCGATTTAATTTTTCACTGACCTTTGTAGGGTCAACAATCTTGCAGTGTTCCTAAGACCTCTTTTCCAACTGTAGGAACATTGGGAGCAAAAACATCCACAGCCCCAGGTCTCTGCACAAACTCTTCTTTGTGTCCAAAATCCAATTTTTTTGCTTTATTTATGGGGAGAATGTTAATCTCCCACAAATCTGCTTCCATGTAATCTCCTTTGTAAAATCTCCTTTGTAAAATCTGCTCACCAAAGACCAGAGCTGGCTCTCAGGTATCCCGTATGACCTGTGTGTGACTCGGGTAAGTACAGCATCCTTCATGCTGTACTGTACTTATTTGTATATACATATGTCTCTTTAGATAAAATATGAAGTCATGAGATCAATGGAGGTCTTCTTAGACCTCCGTATTTGGCAAGAGACATGCTCAGAAAAGATTGAATAAATGAATGATGCAAAGAGAAGAAATTTTCTTTACTCCTCTCTGCATTTCAGGACTACATAAAACTAATTCTTGCCTGAGCATGGGTGAAAATTGAGTACTGAGGATGTTGCTGTCTATGTAAGGTGAAGGCCAGTGGTGGACTAGAAGTGCCATGGTATGTTGGAAATTAAAGTTCCTCTTGAGTTTTGGCACATAGAAGGATCGATGACAGACTGTCCCCTGCTCAATTATATTTCCCAACTAGAAATTCTTTTAGGTTGATGAATTCTTCCCTAAAATGGAAATACCTCCTGGAGGGGTTAAGTTGGCTGATACTTCAGTGAGACTTGTATTACTCATATTTTTATAACTTTAATCATTATTTAAACATTAACTTCAAGCAACTTTCAGCCTGTCCAGAGTGATTTCTTTGAGGAAACAGAATGAGGATAGGATGAGGCCTGGCTTGGATGGCATAGAAATCCTATGGGGAATGGATCACTTTTAGGGCACCCTCTTTTCTTCCCAATGAGTACTCCAGTGAGGGGGTTGTGAATAGCCAGAGGCAGCACAAGGTTATCAGGGGCTGTTGGGTGGGGGAGAGCCCCAGAGAATGGAGAAAGGAAGGAGCAGAAAGGAAGCTAGAGGACAATGTCATCTACCCCCATGATGGGAAGGATAACCTTGACAGTGGGGAGTTTCTCTCATGGCTAAGTGCCAGGGCCAGAGCGAGACATGCCAGAGAAACTATAATTTTTGTCTTTGGTGGTAAGTAGTTGATACTCTGCTGGACATAAATGGCACATAGATGGTCTTTATATATATGTATATAGTAAAACCTTAACAAACAAATGTACAAACGTTTTTGGCATACAGACATAGATGGTCTTAATGAACATAAAGTTAACCTGTTCTCAAAGACACCTCAATTGCCTGGAACATAACTTATCAGAAGCCCCAGTTAACTTACATGTTTGTGATAATAAAGAGAATGCAGCAAGAGAGGGCAAGTTGGTGCCTGGGATATATAGGGGCTGTTCATAGGATCAAATTCTAGGTCTGGCAAATTGCCTATACCACCTATAGATTGCTAATGAGAACTGATTTTCACAAGAACTCTGGAATCTTGCAAAATTCTCATTTATTGAAGCCAGATCTTCTGGTGACAGTGAAGCTCGTTGGTAATGAAATTGTTCTTTGAACAAATGCATCAGAACTTGCACACACAGATGTGCTTACCCACTCAGCCAAAGCAACTGATGTAGGAACCTGTAGTATAATTTTATCAATGTAATCCCCATAGTTCTGTCATTACCCCAAACACTATTTAAATTTTGCCATCAGGGACTGGGTACTTTCTTCTGAATATTGCTAAGGGATTCAAATTCTCTTCTGCTGATGGTTGATGAAATTTGTGAAACATCCCAGAGTGTCTGGGTTTTGGGCCTGGGGAAGCAAACAGCTCATCAAACTGTATAGCATTGATTTTGATGCAGAAGTTGATGAAAAACATAGTCATGGACATGATATTTTGATCACATCACACCACAGAACTCAGTGGTCCCAAAGTGCACATTCTGAACAGGGCCTCCGCAGATGTTCTAGCAGCCCCGTTGTGATGCCCTATGGTAGACTAAACAGCAGCTGGCACCAATCCCTTTTCTGCACATCTCTATGAAAACAGTTGAAGCACAGCCCAAGGGAGCAGATCCTGGCCTGATGCTGATACTTATCAATAAAAGCTGCTGGGAAGGAGGCATTTTGCTTGCAGAGTAGGAAAGGAGTAATGAAAAGTGGGTTTTGGGGTTTGCAGACCTGGATTTGAATTCTGACCCTGGTTGACCCTTATGAATCATGAATTTTAGAGCCTCAGTTCCTCATCTGTCATATTGAGATAACAAGCTCAGAGGTTGGTTAAGAGGCTAAAATTGAACACAGGTAGGTTTTTCCTTTCACTAATTTCAACCTATTTTTAATAGTTTTGCTTATTCATGCCTTCCTTGATGAAACCTTCTCTGACCTCCTAAATCTGTATTAGGCTTCCCTTCTGTGATGATTAAGTTCATCTGTCAACTTGGCTAGGTTATGGTGTCCAGGTGTTTGGTCAAGAAACCATTGGCCTGATTGCTACTACAGGATATTTCATTTATTTAAATCAACAGTAAGTTGATTGGTTTCTATGACTCATTATGTCTACTGTGTTTGAAAGCTGCCAGAATGCAATATACCAGACCTAGAACAACTTGTATAAAGGGAAATTTAACAAGTTACAAGTTTACAGTTCTAAGGAAGTGAAAGTGTCCAAATTAAGGCACCAATAAAAGATTATCTTCACTCAAGAAAAGCTGATGAGTCTAGAACACCTCTGTCAACTGGGAAGTCATGTGGCTGGCATCTGTTGGTCCCTTATTCCTAGGCTCGGTTTCTTGCATTCTCTGTCCCTATGGGGGTTCCTTACTTTGCTTCTCCAGGGCTGGCTTTCATCTCTTGGCTTCCCTTGAGATGGGAAGCCAGGTTTTGACTTGTTTAATATGTCATAGCAATGTCTGCTGTGTTCCACACATCTCCAAACATCAGTGTCTCTGTTCTCCACATGTTTGCATCTGTGTCAGCTCTTTTGTGAGGTTTCTTTCAGCTCTGTGCCTTCTGTTATTTCTGTCACTTCTGACTCTCTCCAAAATATTCCCTCTTTTAAAAGATTCCAATAAGCTAATCAAGACCCACCTGGAATGGGAGCAGTCACATCTTCATCTAATCAAAAGTTAATAACCACAATTGGGCCTGCCACATCTCTATGGAGATAATCTAATAAAAATATTTCCACCTACATTATCAAATCAGGATTAGAAGAAATTGTTGCTTCCACAAAATTGGATCAGGACTAAAACATGGCTTTTCTAGGGTACAAAATAATACTTTCAAACCATATATCTACAATCAACTGAGGAAATTGCCTTCAGCAATGAGAGAAGTCTCATCCAATCAGTTGAAGCCTTTAAAGGGAGAAGTGAGGAATTCATCAGTTAGAAAAGAAACTTTCCATCTCTACTTCAGCCAGTCAGCTTTTCCTGGGGAATTCATCAAAAACCTTTATCGGAGTTCTCAGCTTGTGGTCTGCCCTATGGAATTTGGACTTGCCCATCCCCTCAGTTACACGAGACAATTCCTATAAAATAAATCCCTTGATATTTACTGCATATATATATATATACATATATATGTATATACATATGCAGTAAATATATATACAGTAAATATATATATGCAGTAAATATATATGTATGTATGACATATAAATACATATATATGTCTCCTGTCAGTTCTGTTTCCCTAGAGGGCCCTGACTAATGCACCTTCCATACTACTATTTTCTTCTTACTGTAGCCCTTAACACATTTCAAACAATTTTTCTTAAGCCCCAAACTCTACATAAACTCTGCCTTATTCCCCCAACTCCTAGCACAGTACCTGTCACATATTGGTTCTCGGCACTGAATATATGCTAATTGAATGAAATAAATGAAAAAAAAAAGTAGATTTAGTAGTACCGTTTGTTCCAGCCCTTTGATAATTGTGGCCAAACAGGTCTGGACATAGGACTTTTACGGTCCAACTTGATGGTGTAAAACCAGCTCTGGGAGTAGTCTGGGTGGAACTTACCTCCCAGGGTAGGTATTCGGGAGTCTTGGCCTAACCCCAACCCACTGCTTCCTTTAGTTCTGGCCACAACTGGCTGTAAAGGTACTTATCCACAGCAGGGGAGTTGGGAGGGGGAGATGACACTCATCTTTTCTTTTGCAAGTATTCAAATGCTTGGTGATTGGATGAGGTCAGTGGTTAAAAGGGTTAATAGAAGTGTATTTTCTCTTGAGTCTTTTTAAGAAGTTAATGGGTAGATCTGTTCATTTTAGGTTTGATTCTGCTCACTGGGTTGAGAGATGCATATAGTTGTCAAATTAATGTGGGTTATGATGGGTTTTGGTTGAACCTGGGCATGTATCAGAAACTTCAGAATATTTTGATCTATGTATATTACTCAGAAGTTTATGTGGATAATAGAATGGAGCTGGAGTCACATGACCTAGATATTTTGTGACGACTCGTGCTCCCCTGCTAGTTGATGACTTCGTCTTGCTGAGTTTGTTTTCCTATCTGTAAAATGGGCATAGTACTGATTTCAGAGGTTTGTTATGAGGATGAAATTAGTGCCGTATCAATGTAAGGTATAAGGTACAAGATATTAATCTTTGAAAAAGTTGAATCCATTCAGCATTGATGAGAGCAATTTGTACTCTGATAGGTACTGAGAAACTTGAGGCTCCTCTGCTGTTCTTTCCTACAAATGGAATCAGCTATCAAGCCCAGGTTGGCTTAGATGTAAATAGAAAAATAATATGACCAATGTAAACAAAATGGGAAATTGCATTTGTGTAATTTAAAAAAGGTTTGTTATTTTTTTTAAATTTAAGTCATTTGTTTTCATTCAAACCATTTCCCCTTGATATGAGTGGATTATTGCTTTGCTGTTATTGTGCTTTGCTTAGCGTTTTCCTCCTATTTCAAGACCAGATATTATTCTTTTGTTGATATAACTGCTGACTTTATGAAAAGTTTTTCCAGATAAATCTTGATTTTTAATATAAGGGAGACACTAACCCAAACACAGAAAGCTCATTACCACATGGAGGCTGGGATAAGTAAATGTTCTACAATTGGTTAATGGGGGCACATTTTAGCCAGAAGTCTGATTTTCCTTCTCGATCCGTTTGCAGTCTCAGTGGGAAATGGGTAGGGGCTGAGAGTTCACTTGTCGACTTGCGTGGAGTATTAACATTTTTAAGCAGTTTCCAGAGCATTTTGATTCAGATAAACTGAATGCACCCTGAATACTTTTGCAGAGTATGGTGTTGAGTGCCATTTTATTCCCTGAATTAGAAGTTCAGTACAAAAGGCCAGATTGACAAATGCAGTCTGACATGTTGTATACTTTCACGTATTTCGCTTAGGTCTGTGCCCCTTCTTAAGACTGGAATTTAAATATTCCAAGTGTACTTGGCGATGGGAAGCGGTGGTGGTAATAGTGGAAACCCTCAAAGCCTAAGAGGTATAGAAGCATCCCATTTGTGGGGTCCTTTATTATGTGTGCATGATGTGACACTCTTTAATGTGAAAAGTAAGCAATAGTCTTCAGGTGTAAGTCCTCAGATAGATGAGTTTAAATATTATCATGTATTTGTAACTGCAACCAGATTGTTTGGTAGCACCTATCTCTGTCTATTATCAGAGAACATTTGGAATGCTTTATTTTGTGAGGTTTTGTTCCATGAGAGAAAGTTACTGTTTTAAAATATAACAAATTTATTAGACTTCAGTTTCAGATATAAAAAATAATTGCTGAGGAGAACAGAGCATATACACAGCAGAAAGGCTCTTATTGCTACCATCCAGATTGAGCTGCTTTTAAGTAGTGACAAATGAGTCTTTTCTATGCTAGATAGGAAGTAGCAGGTGTCCTCTGTTGAAAAGGTAATTGTTTTATTTACCTGCCCTTGTTGTAATTCACCTGCATATTTATTTTTGAAAATGTATCTTATTTATCCTCATTTTTTTCAGGGTGCAAGGGGGAGTTTTAACACCCTTCCTATAATCTTTTCTTCCTTTCAGGGTCCTATATTCCACTCTTCTCTTTGCACACAATTAAATCATAGGAATCACACAAGGAGCCAGCTCTTCTGACTAGCAGAATAAAACTGACCAGTTTCCAACCAATCTGTAACTTTAGTTACCATGTTGTACAGATTTTACTTTGCAGTACTCTTGAATCTGCCCCCTCGTTTCCATCTCCAATACCACCCTGCTAGTCTAAGCTTTTATCAACGCATGGCTGAACTAAATACTCAGCCTTCTAATGCAGTTCATTTTACACAGTGCCACCCAATGGGTTCTTCTAATACAGCATTTTACTGCATAAAGCACCACGATGTTCCTCATTGCCTGCTGAAAAAGTGCCAACTTCTCAGTCTGGCATTTAAAGCTCTTATGATATGGCTCCAGACTCTCACCCATTTGTTAAAAACATTTGGAACCTTCCCTGTACACATTGATAGAAGCTGGAGACATAGTGGCAGTGAGGGAGATATAGTTAAATAGTTTATGAGAAAATCAATTATTTATGGACAATTATATAAAGTGGTACAAAGAAGAAGCATGGTATATTAGAGTTCTCTAGATTTATTTTAAGGAACTGGCTCACATGATTGTAGGGAGGGGCTGAAAAGTCTGAGATTCAAAGGACAGGCTGATAGGCTGGAAATTAGCAGGAGTTGATCCTCTAGTCTTGAGACAGAATTTCTTTCTCTCCTTAACAGCTCAGTTTTTGCTCTAAAGGCTTTAAACTGTTTGGATGAGGTCCACACATATCATCTAGGGTAATCTCCTCCACTTAAAGTCAACTGATGTTGATATCAACCACATCTACAAAACACCTTCACACCGACACCTAGATTAGTGTTTGATTAAATGATTGGATTCTAGAACTTTGCCAGGTTGATGCATAAAATGAACCATCACGCATGGTGTTTTCCAGGAACGTGAAGAACCACGGAAAACTAGCTGAACTCTGAAAGATGTTCTGAGGTGTGAGTAAAAGTTAACTAGAGGGAGTTAGTTGAGGGAATGGAAGTAGATGAATGAAGAGTGAGAATCCATGCGGTAGGACAGCTGGTATGAAGGAATTAGGCACACATTTGAAGAATTAAAAGAAGGCCTTGCAAAGAATAAGAAGTGAAGGACAGTAGAGAGGCTGGGGGAGATTTTGGATTTTATTCTGAGGCATGGGAAACTTTAAGTAGGGAAGTGACATGATTAGATATGGGTTTTTAAAGGTCACTCTGTTAAAAGTTCTGGAGACAGGTTTAGATGGGTGCAGGGAGACCAGTTAGGGAACTCTTGCAAAAGCCCATTCAGGAGACCACTGTTGCTTGGTCTAAGGTGGCAACCATTACAGAGGGAGAAGAGTCAGATTAGAGAAACATCTTGGAGGTGGACTGGATAAAATTTGGTGTTTGTTTGGACTTGTGGGTAAGAGAACAACTGTGGAGTTTCTTGCTTGTACAAGTCAGAGTGGTGTTGACAGTCTCCAAAATAGGACTACTGGAAGAAGACCAAGATTTTGGGGAAATATTGTGAGCTTAGTTTTTGCCTTTTGGAAACAAATAAATTGAGAGACAATTCTGTGTAGTGGTTAAAAGCATGGTCTCTGGAGCCAGCTTGCCTCTTACCATCTGTGTGACCTTGGGAAAGTTACTTAACCTCTCTGTGCCTTAGTTTCTTCTGAAAATTGGGGATGATGACAATAGTACTGACCCCATGAGATTCCTTTGAGGACTAAATGAGTTTAGCATATATAAAGAAGTTAGACTGGTGGCTGGAACATAATGAGTACAATATAAATGTTAGCCATTATTACTGTTATTTATATTTACATCCACAGCTCAAAGGAGAGAGAGGTCTGGGATGATTATATAAACTTAGAGTTTGTTCATAAATGATAGCTGAAGCTGTGCATGAGGATGAGGCTGTTTTGAGAGTATGTACAAAATGAGGAAGTAAAAGGACCTAGAACAAAGTTTTTAGGAACTCTAAGGGATCTTGAGGAAGATGACTGAGCCAAGGACTCTGAGACTGAGTAGGGGAGAGGGAAAGAGGGAGAGTTAGAGAGAGGAAAAGAGCAAATGAGAGAGAGAGAGAGAGAGAGAGAGAGAGAGAGAGAGAGAGAGAGAGAGGGAGAGATTAACTGGGAACAAATCATTTGGGATGTTTGGCTTTTCAGAGAAGGAGACTCCAGTTAGGAATATAAGGCTACCTTCTGGCTAATTGTGGGCTAATCTTAAGGAATGGCCCTAAAGAGAGTATGGATCTCCTTTATTTGGAACGGAGAGAGCTATAACTCCCTTCATAATGGCCTTCTCTAGGATGGAGGAGTTAGCCCTCAGAGGTCCCCTGAATTGGTAGAATTCTAGCAATAATGGAAATGGCCTCTGTTGGTTTGGTTGTTGCAAACATCTTGACTTCAGGAATGGCCACAAAAAGATCTTGCCATATGGGATGGGTAATGATACACCAGGCATCAACAACATGCAGCCAAGCTGTTTCCCTGACTTAGAGATAAACTGGCCTTCCAGTGTGTGAAGAGTGAACTTTGATTCTGGGATCAAAAGCTTATGTTTGGAAAGAGCACCCCTCTGCTCTGATAATGGGTGTGGAAGACCACAGGTCAAAGTAAGAATTTAATAAATGTGTGTTCTATCACCTTGGGTGGAGAAATATGGGAGAGCAATCAGGTCTGGGTGAAATATATGTTTTGTGGGAACATCCTTTTTTAGAAAGAAAGCCGTACCTGAAAGAGAACAAGTGCTCATCCAGTCGTGGGGAAGAAAAGAATTTATTCATGATTTTGTGAGAATGGGCGCCCAGCTGAAAAAAATGGTGGCTGGTGCACCAAGTAATAGAATGCCACAGACTTTATACCCTAATCTTAGCATGCAGGTCTCTCCCCTGTTTCTCTGCTGATTGGATACTCCAGAGGTTATAGCCTATCCAGATAGTCTAACTAATTCAAATTTCGCACAGAAGGTTCCTGCTTTTGATTGTGCTTTACATTTCAGTGACCCTGGCTGTTACTTATTTAAACTTGTTTTTACCTATATAACAATTTGACACCAATTCTAGGCTTGCATCAGAGGCCCTCCCCTTTCCCTGTCTGCAAAGCCAGTCTAAGCCATTTTGCAGCCCTTTGTTTAGTGAATTTTGTTTCTCGCATCCAGCACCATCTTGTGTGAAAGCTAAACTTAACTTTATTCATTCAGTCCTGCTTTTAGAAAAACTTTCTTTACATGTCCTCTTTGCTTGCAAGGTGTTAGCCTTTCAGTTAATGTGCTGTGACTTGCTGATGATTGCTGGAATGTAGATAGAGTTGAACTCTATCAGGTTATCCTGTTGGTCATGATGTCTAGTCACTAGTGGGCTCTGGGAAGGCTGGATTCATAACTGTGAGGTCAATAGATCTAGCATAGGAGAAATTAGCTGAGACCACTTGTACTTACTTTCTATATATATTTTTCCCCATTGAATACTAGACCTTTTATGAGAGAAAGAAGCAAATAATAGAAAATAAAAATATATATACATCAGCCTTTTCAACTTTTGTAGAGGTTTATGGGGAAGAATTGGTAGAGGTTAATTAGTCTAGATACCATCTAACACATCTTCTTACACTGAGATTCTGTAATTGTTGTGGGGGTTGATATCTAATCAATTAAATGCCTATATCTTTCTTTTTTCTAATCATCGCAATTGACTTTTTTGTGTGTGAAAAATAACATATATACAAAGAAGCAATGAATTTCAAAGCACATCACAACAATTAGAACAGATTTCAGAGTTTGGTATGGGTTACAATTCCACAATTTTAGGTTTTTACTTCTAGCTGCTCCAAGATACTGGAGACTAAAAGAAATATCAATATAATGATTCAGCAATCATATTCATTTTGTTAAACCTTACCTTCTCTGTATAACTCCACCATCACCATTGATCTCTCTCCCACTCTTTAGGGGTATTTGGGCTATACCCATTCTCACTTTTTCATGTTGAAAGGGGCTGTTGATAATATGGGATAGGGGGATGAAACTAGTCGATGTTCTTGAGAGGCTGGCCTCTCTGCATTTCAAGACTTACTGGTCCAGGGACCCGTCTGGAGATTGTAGGTTTCTGAAAAGTTACCCTAGTGCATGGAACCTTAGTAGAATCTTATATAACACCCTAAGTGTTGTTTAGGATTGACAGGAATGGTTTAGGTTGGGGTTTGGCAAGTTATGGTAAGTAGCAGTGTCTAACTGAAGCTGTATCAGAGTGACCTCCAAAGGTAGCCTCTCAACTCTATTTGAACTCTCTTGGCCACTGATACCATACTTTTTACACTTCTTTTCCCCCTTTGAACAGGATAGCATTGTTGATCCCAAGGTATCAGAGCCAGGCTTATCCCTGGGAGTCATCTTCCATACCGCCAGGGAGACTTTCATTCTTGGATGTCATGTCCCATGTAGGGGGGGGGGGCAATAATTTCACTTGCAGAGTTGGGATTAGAGAGAGGCCCCATCTGAGCAACAAAAGAGGTCCTCCTGAAGCCTTCTATAGGTAGGCCAAGCTTCTCTGCTACATACATAAGCTTCACAAGAGCAAGACTCGAGATCAAGGCTTGACCTATTGATTTGTGTTTCCCTAATGTTTGACACAGTATCAGGGGTTCCCTAGTGGTCAAGTTTAATAGTTCCATATTTTTTCTCCCATCCCTCAAGGGACTTTGCCAATACTTTTTGATTATCTGCTCAGTGTACACTGAGATGTATCCAGTAAATTCCTATATCTTTTATATCCATAATGCAACACAGTGAGGAGCTATTCAGAAGGATAATGTAAAGACAACACATGGTCCATTCTCAGGTTTGTTCTCTTTATGGTTGTAAGATGGTTGTTGCATCCATCCAGACATAACAAAGGAAAGAATGTTTCTTCCTATGCTTTTTCTATTAGTGAAACATCCTTTCTCTGGAGCGTTCTAAGAGATTTCCCCATGTATCTCATTGTCTAGGAATAATACATCACATGTCTATTCATGTCTATCCAGGCACTGGCAAGTATGATGGAACTACCACAGTTAGCTTTAATCGACCCTAATTCATCCCTTAGCACTGGGGCTGTACTCTCTTTGTCTGAACCACTTGGCATTGAAGAGAAAGGTGATATTCAAACAAAACTGAGGCTCTGCCAGGAGGGAAAAAAGAATAAATTTGGGGTAATTAGACAATAGGGTCTACCCTTCTTAGTAAAGAAGGAATGTGTACTAATATATAGGAAGAATTTTAATCCAAACATTTTTAATAAGGTTTTTAAACTAAAGCCTTCCATTTATTTCTCAGATATTCTAGCTAATTGAGATACTGCTTTACCTTTTGCTAGCGTTTTTTTTTAACCACCCAGCAGACTGCCAGGCCAATTCCACAGTGCCCTCCTGGATACTTAGCTTCTCAGAGAGAATCTTTGGCAATTCTTTCTGTCTTTAGACACTTATAAAAGAAGCTTACATTGAACCATGGTGTGGTGGTGGTGGCGGACTATGAGTAAGATGTTATGGAACTTAATCTTAGTATGGTGGAATAAAGGGGGTTTCGGATTCTTTGCTCCTACTCCCTTTGAAAGGTAGAATCTAATTGCTCTCTCATTGAGTCTGGGCTGGACTTTGGGGATTGCATGATCATTTGAATGCAGTGGAAATGAAGTTCTGGGACTTCTGTGACTAGGTCATAAGAAATCTTTCAGCTTCCTCCCAGGTTTCTTAGAATACTCACTCTTTGAATCTAGCCATTATGTTGTGAAGAAGTCCAAGCATTTCATGGAGAGGTCCCTGTGGAGAAGAACCAAGGTCGTTAGATTATAGTGCTGGTTGAATTCCCAGCAGACAGCCAGTGCCAAGTTGCCAGGCATGTGAGTAAGCCATCTAGGAAGTAGATCTTCTAGTTCTGGTTGAGCTCATGCCACATGGAGCAGAGATGAGCTATCTCCACTAAGCTCTACCCACATTGCAGATATTTGCAATGAGCAAAATAAATGATTATTGTTTTAGGCTACTATGTTTGAAATGGTTTGTTATTCAGCAGTAGATAACCAGAACACAAGAGAAAGCAAGACAGACTAAAGATTGCAAGAATTCTAGCTGGATACTTTATAAACCAATAGGCCATTAAATGCTGATTAATTATCCTATTCCCAGAATACTGCTCAAAAGTGCTTATTGAATGAATGAATGGCCATTTCTCACTTGCTGTCTTCAGAATAGTCAAGAAATAATAAGAAATCTTTAGGCTGTTATTTTCTAGGAAAATGCTTTCAACCTTTATTCCTTTTTTTTTGAAACATTGAGAAAAATCCTAGAATCAAACGGTTTAAAGGAAGCTTGTGCAATTCCTTATCCAGCCCTAGAGTTACATTCCACTTCATTTGTAGGCCTTCCAAGTTGTTTTTATTGCCTCTTTAACTTTTCTCTTGAAAATCTCAAGAGGAGGAAAGCATCAACATTAGTTTTTGTGACAAGCGAGTCACTGACATTAGTTAAGAAAATGGAGAAAAGAAATATTTCCTCCTCAATTTAGAATAAATAACAATTTTAATTTATTTTTTCCTTAAATTTACTTATTTCCACATTTTATGAAATAAAAAGTCCACTGCATTTTAAAGTGATTTCCCAATGGATGACATTATTACCATTCCTTCCACAGGTATATTTACAGCAGCTCATGGAGCGGAGCCCAGCCCTCATTTTGGGAAACATGGTGAGCTGCCTCAGTGGCCAGCTGGTGCCCGGTTTCTGTGGTGGAGACATTGCCTTGTGTGACCAGGCTCATCAGAAACCATAGAAACCAATGTTAGGGATATGTTTGCTCTCTGCCTGTGCATCGCCTTCAAGTGCTCACTATGGAGATGCCTGGACTCTTCGCATTTATATTATATAGGGAGGATATTTTTCTTTAAAGAGAAAGTTAGGAGCAATGAAGTCTGCACAAATAATTGTTTTCTGTCTGCCAAATTATCTCTTTGGTTCCAATATCATGAATTTTCTAGTCAGGGAGGCAGATGGATGTTATTGTAAATGGCCATGAATTGAGGAAGAAATGTTAATTCACACAGATAGGCTTTGTAAATCTTTTTAGCTGTGTTCACAGCCAATAGTCTCTATTTAATGCAATCGGAGAGGCTAGCTAGTCTTTAAACTAGCAGGATGTGCTCTATCAGGTAGTGTATATTCTAAGAACAACAAGCTGGAGAATTGCCTCCTAAAAGCCGATATAGAAATTCTACTGTGGCAAGACAGAGTGTTTTCAAAGGATAGCCTTCAAACTATATGCACCATAAGTACCTGGAACTTAATACCTAGTACCATAATCCTACTGAATCAGAAGAGGTGGGGCAGAATCTGCTTTTCTAAGAAGCTTCTCTGGTTGTTTAAGAGGCCCTGATACCTCCTCTCCCTGCAACAAGACAGATAATTTGTGAACAACTTCTGCGGTAAAAAGAGCCTCAAGGAGACATAGAAAGATCAATACCCAAAGTTACACTGCCCTCAAAGCAACTCACCAGGTAGTGGAGCCTGCAGAGAGGCCTTTGAGACTATCTAATTGGTATTTGATAATCTTAGACTTAAAAATCTTGAAAACCTGGATCTACCATTCCCTATTTTAAATTTCTGTCAATGATGTTCTCATGCAGGGGAGTTTCTAAGAATTTTCAAAATATTGCATTACCATAACCCTGTCTATCCTGAAGGTGAGAAATCAAAGAGGATGGACATTTACCCATTTGAGAGAATACTTTGACACTATAGTGATTTGGGTTAGAGTATTTTGTTCCTTATAGTGTAAAGAAAACTTCTGGTCACCAAAACATTGTAGTAGATTGTTATAAAATGGCCCCCCAAGAAATAACACCTTCCTGAATAGAATCTATGCTGGCCTGTCAACTTACTTGGATCAACAGAATTCTGGGGAATTAACATCCTACAAGTTCTGGGGCAGCATCTGCTTTCAGCCTCTTCCAGCCTTGCCTTGCTGTGAAACAAAGTTCTTTTTGAGGATGACAGACCATGTGGTGAGAGAGGCTTAGTCGTTGCAGCCACTGCATCAGAGGCATGAGAGTGGAGCCATCCTGGCTTCTCCAGTACCAGTACATCTGGCATCTGACTGCAAATGCATGAATGAGCCCAGTTAACACCTGGAGCAGAGACAGCTTACCCAGCTCAGATTATAAAAGGGTGAGCAAATAAATGGGTGTTAAATCCCCAAGTTTGGGGTGTGGGTGGGGTTGTTATTTGATACCTAGCAATAGACAACGGTAACAAATATGGTAGAAAATGAGCTCAGAGGAAACACATGTCCTCTGAGTCACATGATGGGCAGCTCAGGTAGAAGGAAGCATCATGGAAACACATGGGCTATGGCTGCTCAAATTAATGGCTTTTGAATTCATGATTACTTCTTGTTCTTTTGAGTTGAACTTCGTTCGTCTTTACTTTCTGTTTCCTTTCTGGATGCTTAGCAATTTCTACATTAATTCTTCACTCTGTGATAACTAGTATTACTGCCTGGAAAAAGGATATGGAAAGTCAGTGTAAGAATTTTTTCCCTGTGATTTAATTCCATCAATCTTGTATCTCTTGATATAAAGAGGCAACTTTATTTATGCTTATAGATGTCAAAATACGATGGAACTTTGAATGTCTTTGGTAGCAATATCTTAAAAGTAAAAAAATGAATGTTATTCCATTTTTGAAAGTTAGTGTATGAATGTAGGTGTGTTTGTATGTGTGTGGCTGCTCTAGATCGTTTTGGTAGCAATATCTTAAAAGTAAAAAAATGAATGTTATTCCATTTTTGAAAGTTAGTGTATGAATGTAGGTGTGTTTGTATGTGTGTGGCTGCTCTAGATCGCTTTTGAGTGTATTTCTAAGTGTCCCTTATTCTGTTTTTCTCCCTCTCTTCTTTGTCCCTGTTTTCCCTCTGTCTTCTGTTTTTTTATTTCCCTCTAGACACTTGCTCTCTTTATCTTATTTAGCATTAAAATTAAACTGTAGCACATATTTTAAAAATTACATTTGTCAAAGGCTTTTATATTTTCACATTTAAATATACATGTGTGATAATTAGAATATTATATAATTGTCTTTCTTGAAACTCCCCAAATAATAAGGAAGTTTTTTTCTTTTCTTACCTATATGAACCTCAACTGATTATTTTTCTGTGAGTGATAGCTGTTATGGATTGAATAATTTCCCCCACAAAGGCATGTTCAAGTCCTAAACTCCTGTCCTGTAAATTAATTCATTTGTAGATAGGACCTTTGAAGAGCCTGCTGGTTAAGGTGAGGCCAAACTGAATCATGTGGACCTTAATCCAATATGAATGGAGTCCTTAAAAGCAGAGGAAATTTGGACACAGTCAGGAGTAAGAGACAGGAGACAGAGGTGAAGATTGAGGTATGGATTGCTGTTCAAGTCTGAATGCTGCAGACCTCAAAGAATGCACAGCCCTGCTGACACTTTGATTTTGGACTTGTAGCTTCCAAACCGTGAGACAATTAATTCCCATTGTTTCAGGCAACGAGTCCATAACACTTTGTTACTGCAACCCTGGCAGATGAAGACAGTGGCCTTGGTATTATAACACACGTCCTCTCCACTGGGTGAGATCCTGTGTTTGATGCTTTTGAGGGCCTGTGTCCTCTCTCTAGTCATGTTGAATCTGAGTAAATGGGGAAAGAGGGATGAACTTTGGATTTTAGCTTCTCAAAAGCCTACAGAGGGGGTGGGCCATGGTGGCTCAGCAGGCAGAATTCTTGCCTGCCATGCTGGAGACCTAGGTTCAATTCTCAATGCCTGCTCATTCAAAAAAAAAAAAAAAGCCAACAGAGGATGTTCTATCTCTGTTCAGGGCCAAGATCCCAAGTGGAAGGGAAAGTCTTGGCCTCACTGGCTTTTTCTCTTCCCCAACTTGCCTCTTGAGCTACTTCAGGTATGGAATTGGGCCTTCCATTGTTGTCTCCTTTACTTTCCCATCACTGAGAGCAGAGATTTCCCAAGATAGGTTTCTTCTGCATTCCCAGAGTGTTACCACCTCTACCAGGCCTCATCTCTGCTTGGGGAGAAGAAAAAACGTGAGGTGCTATGATTTCTCCACCCTTGATGATCTTGCCTAATTTTCTCTCTTTTATCCCTTCTCTAGCCCCATTGACCCTGAATCCCTGGTTCTACCTTGGAGCCTGTAGTAGTTTGAATTGTGTCTGGAATGATATATGTTCAAGAATCTTGAATAGGGCATGAGATCCTGTTGGTCTGTATAGATTAGTGTGATACCCCTTTGTGCTGTCCTTTTTAGAGCCCAGAGAGTGGAATGTGCTGGTTTGAAAAGATGTATGTCCCCTACAAAAGCCATGTTTTAATCTAAATCCCATTTCATAAAGGCAGAATAATCCCTATTCAATACTGTATGTTTGAAACTGTAATCGGATCATCTCCCTGGAGATGTGATTTAATCAAGAGTGGTTTGTTAAACTGGATTAGGTGATGACATGTCTCCACCCATTCGTGTGGATTTTGATAAGTTTCTGGAGTCCTATAAAAGAGGAAACATTTTGGAGAATGAAGGAGATTCAGAGCAGAGCATGCTGCAGTACCATGAAGCAGAGTCCATCAACCAGTGCTTTGGAGATGAAGAAGGAAGACACCTCCTGGGGAGCTTCATGAAACAGGAAGCCAGGAGAGAGCTAGCAGATGATGCCATGCTCGCCATGTGCCCTTCCAGCTGAGAGAGAAACTGTGACTATGTTTGCCATGTGCCTTCTCCCTTGAGAGAGAAACCCTGAATATCATCTGCCTTCTTGAATGAAGCATATCTTTCCCTGGATGCCTTTGATTGGACACATCTATAGATTTGTTTTAATTGGGACATTTTCTCAGCCTTAGAAATAAATGAGAAACTTATTGAATTCCCCTTTTTAAAAGCCATTCTGTTTTTGGTATATTGCATTCTGGCAGCTGGCAAACTAGAGCACCCTTATTTTAGTTTGGTAGCTGCTGGAATGCAGCATACCAGAAATAGAATGGCTTTTAAAAAGAAAAATCTAGTAAGTTGCTAGTTTACAGTTCTGAAGCTGTGAAACTGTCCAAATTAAATCAAGGATATGGAAATGTCCAATCTAAAGCATCCAGGGAAGGATACTTTGCTTCAAGAAGGTCAATGACGTTCAGGGTTTCTCTGTCAGCTGGAAAGTCACACAGTGAACATGGCAACATCTTCTAGCTTTCTCTCCAGGCTTCTTGTTTCATGAAGCTCCCCCAGGGGCGTTTTCCTTCTTTATCTCCAAAGGTCTCTGGCTTCATGGGCTCTCATGGTTCTTGTGACTCTCTTGCTTTCAAGAGTTTCTCCAAAATATTTCCTCTTTTAAAGGATTCCAGTAAACTAATCAAGACCCACCTGGAATCTCCCTCTAATCCAAGGTTAATACCCAGAATTGGGTATGCCATATCTCCATGAAGATAATCTAATCTAATCAACAGATTCCAACCCACATTGTTGAATAGAGATTAAAGGAATCTGTATGGATATTTCTCAATAAAAATATTTAAAAAAAAGATATGTTCAAATTCTAAACCCTAGTACATATGGATATGACCATATTTGGGAATAAGGTCTTTGCAGATGTAATCATGTTAAGATGAGGTTATACTAAATTAGGGTGGCCCCTAAATCCAATGACTGGTATATTTGTAACGGAAAGGAGAGGGAGATTTAGACACAGAGATGCACAGCCATGTGAAGACAGAGGCAGAGATAAAAGCAGTGGCAGTTACAAGTTGAAGCTAAGAGGGAGGCATGAGACATGTTCTCCCTTAGAGTCTTCAAAAGGAACCAACCTTGCGGACATGGTCTGGTCTCCTGAACTGAGAGAATAAATTTCCATTGTTTTAAGCCACCATTTGTGGTAATTTGTTATGGCAGCCCTAGGAAGCTAATACAGAGCCCTAACTCCAAGGTCATAATTTCTGAACTCTAAATGCCACAATAAGCATGGCAGAGGTTACTACTGTCTACCTAGGCCTGCTCTCTCCTTCTTTGTTTCTCAGCCTCACTCAGCTAGATGTGGCCATGTATATTAGCTAGGGTTCTCTAGAGAAACAGAATCAGCAGGAGATATCTATAGATATAAAATTTATAAGAGTGTCTCACATAACTGTGGGAATGTAGAGTCCAGGGTCTCTAGGGCAGGCTGCAAGCTGGTAACTGGTGAAGGTCCTCAACAAGCTCTCAGGAGATGCTGGCTGGGCAGTTGTGGGAATGTAAAAGTCCAAGGTCTGTTGGGCAGGCCACAGGCTGGTAACTCTGATGAAGTTCCTCGATGAACTCTCAGGAGAGGCTGGCTGGACAACCATGGGAATGGAAGAGTCCAAAATTCATAGGGCAGGCCGTGAAGCTGGAGACTCCAGTGAAGGGTCTGGACAAACTCCACAGGAGATGCTCACCAGCTGAAGCAGGAAGAGTGACTGTCTCTTCTGAATCCTCCCTAAAAGCCTTCCAGTGATTAGATTAAGTGTCACTCATTGCAGAAGATACTCCCCTTGGCTGATTACAAGTGCAATCAGCTATGGAGACAGCTGTATACATAATCATGATTTAAGTCTATGAAATGCCCTCATAGCAACAGACAGGCCAATGCTTGCCCAACCAGATGACTGGGCCCCACCACCTGGCCAAGTTGACGGATAGATCTGACCATGACACTATGTAACTGAATTCTAGCCAATGGATCAGAAGAGGAAGCCATGTAGGCCAATTAGGCCTGCTCTGCCCAAGTGGAGGTGGCAATGCCAAGGATGTCCCTGGAAATCTCATGCCAGAGGTGACAGAGCTGTACTTATCTTGGGCTCTTGAATAACTGCATGGAGCAGACCTCCTTCCCACAAATCTGGAACCATCCTGGATTGTTACCTGAATCAAAAATTAAGTCCATTGGGATTGAACCATTGCTTTTTGGGTATTCATTATGGTATTAAGCTTATGCTAATTAATAAAAAAAGCTAATTTAAGAACAGACACAGACAACTGGACAGTTGTCTACATGTTCAGTAAAGAATTTCACCTTGTGATGTTGTCATGTGGTGAGTGGCTTATAGTAGGAAGAACTCTATGCTGAACATACCAAAGCACAGCTTATGCATGTGTATATTTCAGTTTGATAATGAATCCTCTTTTGCCGTATTGTAGTGTATCAGTCAGCCTGTGCTGCTTAACAAACAATCCCAAAATTTCATGGCTTCCAAAAATAAAAATTTATTAGGTTACTGTTCTGTGGGCTAGCAATCAACTGGGCAGTTCTGATCTTGATGGTAGCAGCTGCAAAATATTATGGACTATTTTTTTTTTTTTTTGGTCAGTCTACCTACCACTAGTGAGTCATGAATGTGTCTGAGGTGGCCACAATTCTAAGCCACCTTGTAAAGGTGGAAATAGCACTGATGGGAGTCACAAGAAGGTTCTAGTGCCTGAATTGCCCCTTATTAGCTGTGGGATTCTAGAGAAGTCACTCCCTTCCCCCTGACACCCCAAATGTGGAAATTGATGCACAGAAAAATTGTGAAGCACTGTGAATGCTCAAGTCCCATCCAATGCTCTAATTTTATATATTTTTCCTAGTTGAGGAGTCAGGTTCAAAGTACACATCCTGGTAACTAAAAACATATTTTAGTGTGTTATTTTATGGTGGTGCAGGGGCACCTCCTGATCAGCCAAGACCTAGAGCAAACCAGGTCGGTGCCAGTGCCAAGGGCACTGCCAGGCAGAGCCATGCCAGCCCAGCTGTGGCCACTTCCATCTCCTTTCAAGTTTAGTGTGAGTGAGTGGGAGGTGGGAATCCATTTTATTTCTGGTCTGCTTCCTGCTGATTGTGATTCTTCCAGTGATGCTCTGTGCCAGCTGAATCTCACCTCTACTGTCATCCTCAAGGCCAGTTTGTCCTTTTATAGGTGTTTTCTTTTCGGGGGTGGTGGATTGCTGCAGCCACATTTTCCAAATACTAATAAAGCAGAGCGGAAAGGTGCCCTTGAAAGCATAGTGCCTGGAGCGAAGTCCCGGAACTCTGTGGTGTTGTCTTCTCCTGGGGGTCACTCTCACTTTGCTCTTCCTTGTTTTGCCAGTGAGTCTGTTGGTCAGGGAGGGACAGGTGGTGATAATCCTCTACTTTAAGAAAACAGTAATTGACAGAAGAAGACGAAAGGAAGGGTGTCTTCTGGGGATGGGGGCAGAATTTTGAACTTTGTCTTTCACCCAAATAAATGGCTTTAATGATGAGAGGTCATGGGTCTTTTAACACTCCTGACACCTTCTGCCAGGACCTTCTTCCTCCATGGAGATTCATTCCTGGGGAGGTCCAGCCTGAGTAGGCCCCTGTGTTCAGCCGCATTTCCTTCAGCTTCTACATGTTTTCTTACAAATAGAAAATTAGTTTAGGCCACCGGCAAGGAAACTGCTGGAAGGAGAAAAGCTGCCACAGAAGGGGAGTCCAAGGGCCTAAGGTGGGGAGAGGCATTCCTGTGGTCTAAGGGGAGGAGCTGATGGACAGACTGAGTTTAAGAGCCTAGGGCTCTCTGAGTCTCTGCTGGCAGTGCTTCCCCGTATTCCCTCCACCCAGCCCTGGATCCCACAGCTGCCTCCTGCAGTCTCTGCCCAACTGGTAGCAGCAGGAAAGTTCAAGATCACAGGCCCTGGGGCTCCTAAGCTGGACTTAATTCTCTGAAAATAATGATGAAGATGATGGTGGTGGCAGTGGTGAAGGAGAACTAAGGGAAGGAAGAAAGAAGAAAGATTAAAATTTATCTTTCTCAATCTGGCCCTACAAATGGGAGTTTGTGGGTAAACATGGAAGCTCCTTTTAATCTAATATTGGTTCTTCTAGCAATAAAAATTAAAATAGGGAGAAAACATGAGCCAGTAAATGCTCATGATATGAAGCTGTTTAGCACAGTGCCTGCCCTGGAGGAGATCCTCAATAAGGTCATTTTCTTTGAAAATAAAAAGTTAAACAGAGTTATCAGATTTCCAGTTATGCTTAGTGATTCAGAAACTCTGGCTGAGTGTTTGATGACTATGTTGGGACAATGTACAATAGTGATAATTGAAAGATTAAAATTGTGAGCTGCAGTGACCCTTATTGATAGCAATTGAAGCAATAGTGGGCAAGTGAGTGTGTGCTAAGAGATCAACTGGGAAAGTGCTTGGGACAAAGGTTAAGAAAGAGAGGAAGTGGGAGTATTTTGGTAAATATAGGTTATTGAAAAAAGGAAAGGGAGATCTCAAAAGAAAAACAGACCGACACAATCGAGTTTGCCAAGGATATTTTTTGTTTCTCAGCCAAGAGGGGCAAACATGATGCTTTCTGGCACAAAACTGAAGGGAAGCTTATAGAAGAGTTTTGGATTTTTATACAATAAAAGGACTATGAAATGTAACTTCTTAGAGGCATTCCATCAACTACCGCTTAAAATGTTTCTTGACCCACTCTGACCAGGGCTGGCCATAATGAAAGATTAAAAGTAACTAGTGTAACCAATAAATCCCCAGGCTTACTACAGTCTGTGCCCTGCAAATAAGGGTGCACTTTCTTTTAACATCCCAATTAATTCATCTCTAGTACCCTTTGGCCTAATTGCAGGAAATTAGTTTCTCTCAAAGTTTCCCCAGCTAATTCTGGGAGAACTTCCTTACTGCATAATTAAAAGGGCTCAACCAAGTTACTGCTCCAAGAACAAAGGGATAGAGTTGTTTGAAAGGCAAATTCTGGCAGAATCCAGACTGCAGCAGCTTTTTTTACTTTCAGAAGGGAGTTTTTTTTCAGCTTCCAAGGAAGTTAAATTGGGCTCTGCAGACAATTCATTGCAATGTAAACAAAAATTCATTTATTAAGTGCTTACTGTTTACCAAACACTTTGTTGTCCTGTTAGATGAGATAGAGATTTAGTGGTTTAACCAACTCCCGAAATAACAGTGACTTCAACAACAACAGAAGTTTTTCTGTCTGTAGAAGTCTGGCTGGCTTGCTCACTCTGCTCTGCAAAGTCATTCAAGGTCCCAGGTTTCTTTCATCTTGCTGCTCTGGTCTCCCGAGTGTGTTGTCCACTGCCACATGTTGTACCACCACATCTACATATCTATATTTCTGCCAGAGAAAAGGAGACAGGGGAGGGGAGGACAAGCCCTGGAAATCTCACCCATCTTTTTTTTTTTTTTTTTTTTTTAACATCCCCGAGTTTGCTGCCTGGCCACATCAAGTTGTTAAGGGAGATTGAAAATGTAGGTTTTACTCTGAACGCCTAGCTACAATCACCGTTGCAATGAAAGAAAGGAAAGCCTAGAAAGGGTGGAAAACAATAGCTTTGGCCATAGGCATCTAACATATGTTTTATTTATGATAAGTCTGCAAGATGAATTATATTTTCTCTAGGAAATTTAGACTTAAAGAGATGCCTTCCACAGGGCAAATCTACCAGGAATCCAGAGGTTAAGGAAACCTAAGCAATGTAGAGTAGAGGAGGCATCTTAGCTTCGTCAGTACTAAAAGAACCACCATGCAATGGGGTCGGCTTAAACAAGAATTATTGGCTCATGGTTTTCAGACTAGAAGGAGTCCAACATTAGGATATTGGCAAAACTTGCTTTCATCCCTACAACTGTAGCATTCTGGTGCTGGCTGCCGGCGATCCCTGAGGTGCTTTAGTTTTTTTGTTGCTTGGTGATAGCCTCTCCTTTCCCACCTCTGTGACTTCTGGTCCTCTTTGTAAGGCTTCCAGTAATCCAAATTAAAACCCACCCTCATTCAGTTGGGCAATGCCTTAATTAAAAATAACATCTTCAAGAGTAAAAAATATGGATTAAAGATAAGTTAATAATAGGGGGAACAAATGCTAAAATAAATTGAGTAGATTGAAATACTAGTGAACAATGAAAGCTAGTGGCAAAGGGTATAGAAAAAAAAAAGAACACTTAGGGCTCAAACTGAGACTTATAAAAGGTTTCATGCACCAAGTTTGCTTTCCTGGAACCTATAAATTTCCTGAGGAATCCTAGGTCAGATAATGAAACCCAGAGGGACCAGCCTCTCCAAGATTATCAATTAATCACATCTCCCCATCCTTTAGTGTTGACACCCCTTCTCAACATGAAAAAGAACAGGTATTGCCCAAAGGTCCCTATGTATTGGGAGAAAGATCAAAGGAGAAGTTGGAGGCATAACTGATAAAATAGGGTTTAGCAAGTATGACTCCTGAATCACTGTTAATATTCCTTTTAGCTTTCAGTGTTTTGGAGCAGCTGGAAGGAAAAATCTGAGATGTATGGAATTTAGCCCATGACAAACTCTGGGATCTGTTCTGTAACTACTTGTAGAAGTATGCTTTGAAAATTATTTTTTTCTTTCTTTGCTTTGTACACGTTGTATTTTACAATAAAAAACTTAAAAAAAAATCTTCAAGAGGTCCTATGGACAGTGGGTTCACACCCACAGGAAAGCAGTTTGATTCAAGAACATGTTTTTTCTGGGGTACATCTCTCAATCTCCCACAGGAGGGAAAGGTTGAGGAATGGATAAATGACAGGCATATCATCTAGAAGTAACCATGGACCGGGCATGTATAAGAATCCCTACATCCTGAATAAGATGGAAATACTTATTTGATGGATGTGTCAAGTGGGGCAGCAAAAGGGTTTAGGAGAAAAGAGAATTAGTATCTGAGAATTGAGAATGAATATTGAGTATCTGAGTTTGAGATTTATTAGTACAAGGTCTAAAGCAAAATTTGCTAGTTGTGTTTTCCAGAAATCCTTGTTCCTCCCACCTGATATATATATATGTATATGTATATATAGAGAGAGAAATATGTATTTGTGAACATTTGAAAGAACTTTGGAAGTTGGAAGTAAATATAAAATAACACCAAATAAAATTTCACTGTTATCCTTGAAATGATGCTGACACCAGCACATTATACAAATTAAACTGTTACTGTATGCCATCCAACATTTGCTAAAACTGATTTCAAGTTTCTCAATGTTCCATGATTTCTCTGGTCTTCTGGTCCCTGTACCTGATCTTTTTCTTCACCCGCCCCTCCTACATCTCTCTTCCCACCCTGACCTTTGAACTCCTCCCCTCATATCCCTTCTTCAGGTTTCCCCACCTCCTCCTTCACACACACTGACCCTATCCCAGTCTGAGTTAGTAATATCTACTTTGCATACTGTTCTAGTTTGCTAGCTGCTGGAATGCAACACACCAAGAGACGGATTGGCTTTTGATAGAAGGGGATTTATTTTGTTAGTTCTTCAGAGGAAAGGCAGCTAACTTTCAACTCAGGTTCTTTCTTACATGGAAAGGCACAGGACAATTTCTGTTGGCCTTTTCTCCAGGCCTCTGGGTTCCAGCAACTTTCCCTGGGGTGATTTCTTTCTGCATCTCCAAAGGCCAGGGCTGAGCTGTGAGTGCTGAGATGAGGTATGCTGAGCTGCTTGGGCTGTGCTATGTTAAGCTCTCTCATTTAAGCACCAGCCAATTAAATCAAACATCATTCATTACAGCAGGCACGCCTCTTAGCCGACTGCAGATGTAATGAACAACAGATGAGGTTCACGTACCATTGACTCATGTCCACAGCAGCAGAACTAGGTACCTTCACTAGGCCAAGTTGACAACTGAATCTAACTACCACACATACTAATGTTAGTAATATTGATAGTTAGCTCTTAATGAGCACTTGTCTTCTGTCAGGTGCTGTGCTAATGCTTTCTTTCCAAGCATTTCATTTTAATGATCTGATAAAGTATGTACTAGTATTATCCCTATTTTAGGGTTGAGAAAATTTAGAATTCACGAGGCTATATGTGTTAGTTTCCTGCAAATGACTGCAAACTTGGTGGCTTAAGACAGCAGAAATTGATTCTCTCATAGTTCTGGAGGCCAGAAATCTGAAATCAAGATGTCAGCAAGGCCGTGCTTTGCTCCAGAGTTCTCTACAGGAGAGTCCTTCCTTGGCTTGCTTAGCTTCAGGTGGCTCCGGTGTTTCTGGGCTTATGGCTGCATCGCTCCAATCTCTGCCTCTGTCTTCACATGGCCTTCCCTTCCTTGTATCCATGTCTTCACCTCCTCTTTCTCTGGTAAGGACATTTGCCGTTGGATTTCGGGCCACCCTCTTGAGATGCTTAACCTAATTACATTTACAAAGACACTTTTTCAAAATAAGGTTACATTCACAATTCTAGGGACTAAGATGGTGATGTATTTTCTTTTTGAGGCCACCATTCAACCTGATGCACTAAGTAATGTGGGCCAATTACACAGAAATTTGGTATGAACTTGCGCAGTGAAACTTGAGGCTCTCAGGCTCACAGTCTCTGTGCTATTTTGCTTCACTGGGTGCTCTCTAATCAAGTACAAACCCTATCTTAGTTCCATCCACTATTATAGTTTCCCACTGACTGGTCTATGTCCTCACTAGACTTGGAGCATCAGGAACCAGACTGTGCCTTGATATCTTGATATCTTGATATCTACTGTTTTCCCAGCACAGAGCCTGGTTGGTAGTGAATTTTCAATAACCAAATGTCAAATGAGAAAATCAGTGCCTGTTTACACTGAAGAACTGCCAGAACTATGGGTTCAGTATGGCCCTGTACCTGGATACCTTATAGTCTCTTGGCTATAAAGTGCCTCCTTTCTGAAGGCACTGCCCAGGCTCTTACTGAATCCCTTGAGAGGACTGGAGTTGGAACCGAGAGCCCAGGCCTTATGGTCCTCCCTCATGCCCCGTACCCTGTGCTGAGGGCCCCTCTGCTTCCGAGTGCTGAGTGCCCCTCTGCTCATGGGCATGGACTCCAGCTTGCTCAGCCAATGCTGCAGAACTAGGTGAAATAACATGGAGGTGTGGGGGAACCACTGCCTATGGAGTAAACTTCTAGCCAGTGGGAAACAGGGGCTTGCAGACAAACTGAAAAAAGACACTACCATAAGGTCTGTTTCTGTAGATGTTCCTTGATAGGATATAAAATTATATATAATTTGCAAATATTTCTATGGCATTTTTTCCAGCTCCAAATTAGATTATAATTCCATTAGATTATAATGGAAATTGCATACCTATATGTGTTTTAGTTTTCTTTGGCTGCTCAAGCAAATACCATGCAGTGGGCTGGCTTAAACAATGGGAATTTACTAGCTTATGATTTTGAGGTAAAAGAAAAAAGGTCCAAATCAAGGTGTCATCAAGTGATGTTTTCTTCCTGAATACCAGCATTCTGGTGCTGGCTGCTGGTGATCCTTGGTCCTTGGCTCCTCAGTCACATGGCAGTGCATATGGTAGCCTCTCAGTTCTCTTCCAGGTTCTGTTGAATTTCAGCTTCTTTCTTTCTTTTTGTCTGTCTGAATTTCATTCTGCTTATTAAAAGTCTCCAGGAATAGGAGTCAGACCCATCCTGATTGGCTGGGCCACATCTTTGCTGAAGTAACCTCATCAAAAGATCTTACTTACAATGGGTTCACAGCCACAGGAGTGGATTTAGTTTAAGAACATGTTTTTCTGGGGTACATACAGCTCCAAACTACCATAATTTCTGTATGCGTGTGTGTATCTCCTCTTGAGATGCTTGTGTGTGTATATATATATATATATGTATATTATATATAAGAATGTATGTACACCTCTATATATGCATATATAATAAGAAATGCAATTTCATACTCAGGTGACAGAAAACCATATCTTTCCCCCCCCAACTTACCTGCTGAAAAGCCACATTGTGATCTCATCATCTACCTTTCTCATTCACTAAGTTGTGCAGTTATTGAGGGGCTTATTAAAATATAGTTGAGGAAATTAAGAAGGTAGGCACAAAGATATGATAAAAATGGCAGGAGTATGTGCTTAGAGGCCCTGGCAAAGATTCTGAGGAGGAAGCAATGAGCTCTAGCTGGGCTGGTTTCAGAGGTGGTGATAGATGATCTGGCCCTCAAGGGTAGTGTATTAGTTAGGGTTCTCTAGAGAAACAGAATCAACAGGGAACACTTGCAAATATAAAATTTATGAAAGTGTCTCACGTGACCGTAGGAATGCAGAGTCCAAAATCCACAGGGCAGGCTGCGAAGCCGATGACTCCAATGGATGGCCTGGATGAACTCCACAGGAGAGGCTCACCAGCCAAAGCAGGAATGCCACCTGTCTCCTCTGAGTCCTCCTTAAAAGGCTTCCCATGATTGGATTTAGCATCACTAATTGCAGAAGACACTCCCCTTTGGCTGATTACAAATGGAATCAGCTGTGGATGTAGCTGACGTGATCATGACCTAATCCTATGAAATGTCCTCATTGCAACAGACAGGCCAGCGCTTGCCCAATCAGATGAACAGGTACCACAACTTGGCCAAGTTGACACCTGTCCCTAACCATGACAGTCCACCCCTTGTCAACTTGGCACATATATATATATATATATATATATATATATATATATATATATATATATATATATATATATATGTATCACCTTAGACCATACTTAATTTCCAAATGAAAACAAATAAGCACACATTCTTTCTTTTACCTGACAATACTCAACTGTCCAGCATATAACTGGAAATGCATTAAATCTCTCCAGAATAGGGTGCAAATCCTTGGGCAACATTCATTCTTAAACTTGATATCTTACAACTTAAATAGTATAACACAAACAAAATAGCATTACAGTCCTCGTTTCTGTAACTGATCATGTGGTCGAAGTTCATATTTATCACTACCTTCTTCCACTACCCATTTCATGTTCCCTTTCCCCTCAGCAAGCACTTCAGCTGGCCGTGGTTCTTTGCCTGGTGGGGTGACCCAAACCTTCATTCCTGAAGTCTCAGAGCCATTAGTGGTCCTGCCTGGATTGTGTTGTTGCAGTTTTCCATTGATTTTAATCACAGGGCATGGTAGTACTAATAGATGCCCCAGGGGATCTCCTATATTCCAAGAAAACTCTTCTTTACCTCCATTATGTAGTTGTAGTCCTACTTCCTTCTGATAGTCAGGGTCAATTATCCCAGACAATAATGTAATCCCCTTCTTGGTGTGTTGATCCAGAGGCATAAGTAGCCCAAAGTGGCCAGGTGGCAATCTTAACTTCCAGTTCAGTGGTATCACTGTTGTTTCTCCTGGAGAAAGCACACCCCGTTTTGGAACTAAAACCTGTAGACCAGCAGAACTCAGGGTAGCAGGGACAGGAAGCAAAAATTTTCCTAGTGGATCACTAGGAGTAATAGTGAGTGGCACCACACCCATTTCCACCGCTTGGTTCCTGGACCCATGGATCCTGGCTATGGGAGAAACAGCACCGTACAGCAGACACTGATTCAGAGCATACACAGCTTCCTGGAGAACATTACCCCAGCCTTTCAAGTTTTTGCCACCTAGTTGGCACCGTAATTGAGTTTTCAAAAGGCCATTCCACCCTTCTATCAATCCAGCTGCTTCTGGATGATGGGGAACATGGTAAGACCAGAGAATTCCATGAGCATGTGCCCATTCCCGCACTTCATTTGCTGTGAAGTGTGTTCCTTGATCCGAAGCAATGCTATGTGGAATACCATGACGATGGATAAGGCATTCTGTAAGCCCACGGATAGTAGTTTTGGCAGAAGCATTGCGTGCAGGGAAAGCAAACCCATATCCAGAGTATGTGTCTATTCCAGTTAGAACAAATCGCTGCCCCTTCCATGAAGGGAGTGGTCCAATGTAATCAACCTGCCACCATGTAGCTGGCTGGTCACCTCGGGGAATGGTGCCATACCGGGAGCTGAGTGTGGGTCTCTGCTGCTGGCAGATTGGGCATTCAGCAGTGGCTGTAGCCAGGTCAGCCTTGGTGAGTGGAAGTCCATGTTGCTGAGCCCATGCATAACCTCCATCCCTACCACCATGACCACTTTGTTCATGAGCCCATTAGGCAATAACAGGAGTTGCTGGGGAAAGAGGCTGACTGGTATCCATAGAACGAGTCATCTTATCCACTTGATTATTAAAATCTTCCTCTGCTGAAGTCACCCTCTGGTGTGCATTCACATGGGACACAAATATCTTCAGGTTTTTAGCCCACTCAGAAAGGTCTATCCACATACTTCTTCCCCAGACCTCTTTGTCACCAATTTTCCAATTATGCTCTTTCCAAGTCCCTGACCATCCAGCCAAACCATTAGCAACAGCCCATGAGTCAGTATACAAACGCACCTCTGGCCAGTTTTCCTTCCAAGCAAAATGAACAACCAGGTGCACTGCTAGAAGTTCTGCCCACTGGAAGGATTTCCCCTCACCACTGTCCTTCAAGGACACCCCAGAAAGGGGTTGTAATGCTGCAGCTGTCCACTTTCGGGTGGTACCTGCATATCGTGCTGAACCATCTGTAAACCAGGCCCGAGTTTTCTCTTCCTCAGTCAATTCACTGTAAGGAACACCCCAAGAGGCCATAGCTCTGGTCTGGGAAAGAGAAGGTAATGTGGCAGCAG
Organism: Tamandua tetradactyla; assembly: GCF_023851605.1. Lineage (NCBI taxonomy): Eukaryota > Metazoa > Chordata > Mammalia > Pilosa > Myrmecophagidae > Tamandua > Tamandua tetradactyla. The sequence goes on from NC_135332.1 coordinate 139,250,323, forward strand.
GAGTGGAAACCATGGGCATTTGTGCCACTTCTTCATGTAACTTACTTGTGCCTTCAGGACCTGCGCTGGCTCTATCTCGTATATACCATTTCCACTTTATAATAGAGTGCTGCTGTGCACGCCAAACTTTATGGCTTGGTGGGTCAGACAACACCCAACTCATGATAGGCAACTCAGGTCTCATGGTAACTTGGTGGCCCATGGTTAAGCGTTCAGTCTCTACTAAGGCCCAGTAGCAGGCCAAAAGCTGTTTCTCAAAAGGAGAGTAGTTATCTGCAGCAGATGGTAAGGCTTTGCTCCAAAATCCTAAGGGTCTGCATTGTGATTCTCCTATAGGGGCCTGCCAAAGGCTCCAGACAGCATCTCTATTTGCCACTGACACTTCCAGCACCATTGGATCTGCTGGATTATATGGCCCAAGTGGCAGAGCAGCTTGCACAGCAGCCTGGACCTGTCGCAGAGCCTCCTCTTGTTCAGGTCCCCACTCAAAATTAGCAGCTTTTCTGGTCACTCGATAAATGGGCCGGAGTAGCACACCCAAATGAGGAATATGTTGTCGCCAAAATCCAAAAAGGCCAACTAGGCGTTGTGCCTCTTTTTTGAATGTGGGAGGGGCCAGATGCAGCAATTTATCCTTCACCTTAGAAGGGATATCTCGACATGCCCCACACCACTGGACACCTAAAAATTTTACTGAGGTGGAAGGCCCCTGTATTTTTGTTGGATTTATCTCTCATCCTCTGACACGCAAATGCCTTACCAGTAAATCTAGAGTAGTTGCTACTTCTTGCTCACTAGGTCCAATCAACATGATATCATCAATATAATGGACCAGTGTGATGTCTTGTGGGAGGGAGAAACGATCAAGGTCTCTGCGAACAAGATTATGACATAGGGCTGGAGAGTTGATATACCCCTGAGGTAGGACAGTGAAAGTATATTGCTGACCTTGCCAGCTGAAAGCAAACTGTTTCTGGTGGTCCTTACTAATAGCTATTGAGAAAAAAGCATTTGCCAGATCAATAGCTGCATACCAGGTACCAGGGGATGTATTGATTTGCTCAAGCAATGATACTACATCTGGAACAGCAGCTGCAATTGGAGTTACCACCTGGTTGAGTTTACGATAATCCACTGTCATTCTCCAAGACCCATCTGTTTTCTGCACAGGCCAAATAGGAGAGTTGAATGGGGATGTGGTGGGAATCACCACCCCTGCATCTTTCAAGTCCTTAAGAGTGGCAGTAATCTCTGCAATCCCTCCAGGAATACGGTATTACTTTTGATTTACTGTTTTGCTTGGTAGGGGCAGTTCTAGTGGCTTCCACTTGGCCTTTCCCACCATAATAGCCCTCACTGCACGAGTTAGAGAACCAACGTGGGGATTCTGCCAGTTGCTCAGTATGTCTATGCCAATTATACATTCTGGAACTGGGGAAATAACTACAGGATGGGTCCGGGGGCCCACTGGACCCACTGTGAGACGGACCTGAGCTAAAACTCCATTGATCACCTGGCCTCCATAAGCCCCCACTCTGACTGGTGGTCCAGAGTGAGGTTTTGGGTCCCCTGGAATTAATGTCACTTCTGAACCAGTGTCTAGTAATCCCCGAAATATCTGATCATTTCCTTTTCCCCAATGCACAGTTACCCTGGTAAAAGGCCATCGGTCTCCTTGGGGAAGACTTAGAGGAAGGTTAACAGTATGAATTTGTGGCAGTGTAACAGGTTTCTTCCCCATAGGGACCTGGCCTCCCCTTCATTCAAGGGGCTCAGGGTCTGTAAACTGTTTCAAGTCTGGAAATTGGTTAAGGGGCCGTGACTCTGTGTTTTTGTAATTCAGGTTAGACTTCTGTTCCCTTGACCTAGAACTCTTTTGTTTATACAGCTCCAACAAGAATTTAGTAGACTGCCCTTCTATTGTATTTCTAGGCACCCCATGACTTACTAGCCAATGCCACAAATCTCTGCGTGTCATATAATTTTGATGCCTCCTTTGAGTTTGTTGTCTATTATAATACCCACGTCTACCCTGTCTTTGGTGATTAAGTGCTGCCACCTGGCTTCTGCCAACTCAGGATCCTGTCATCCCCATTGTGTTTAAGGATTCCAGCTCAGTGACAGCAGTTCCTACAGTAATATCTGACCTACAGAAAAGTGCAGCCACAGAGCTCTTGAGGGATGATGGTGCTAGTCTCACAAATTTATTTCTCACTGTTCTGGTAAAAGGTGCATCCTCTGGACATTCCTGGGGTGTAAGAGCAGGCTTTGCATGATAAATCCACTCTAACATCCCAATCTCTCTAAGCCTCTGGATCCCCTCATCTACATTATGCCAGGGCAGTTCTGGCATTTCAACCTCAGGTAATGTTGGCCACCTTTTGATCCATGTTTCAACCAACCACCCAAACAAGCTGTTAACACCTTTTCTAACTGCTCTAGCTATAACATTGAATGCAGAATCTCTGCTTAGTGGGCCCATATCAATAAATTCAGCCTGATCCAGCCTTATGTTCCTCCCACCATTATCCCACACTCTTAAAATCCATTGCCACACATATTCCCCTGATTTCTGTCTATATAAATTGGAAAACTCACACAGTTCTTTTGGAGTATAACGTACCTCCTCATGTGTGATACTTTGTACCTCACCTTTAGGGGCCTGTTGGGACTTTAGTCTAGTTATAGGTGTAGAAGAAATGAGGGGTGGTGGGGGTGGGTCATGAAAAGAATTAGAAATATCTTCCAAGCCATTTGCTTCAGGGCCTTCATTTGCAGTTTCATCTGGTGAAACAGGATTAATAACTCTAGGGCTAATTCCTTCAGGAGGAGGTTGGGTGGCCAATTCCACAAGGCAGGCTGGAGGTGGGGCGGCTATGTCCTCAGGGCAGACTATTACAGGGTTATCTAAAGAAGGCTCAGCATGGTCCAGGGTTTCAACCTCACCCCCAACATCAATATCAATCCATATGTCACCATCCCATTTTTCAGGGTCCCACTCCTTTCCAATCAATGCCCTCACTTTAACGGCAGACACCATGCAAGACTGAGATTTCAGTTTACGTTGTAAAGTTGCTACTCTAACAATAAGATTCCGAGTCTGATTTTCAGAGATCTCAAGTCTACGGCTACAGGAAATAAAATTTTCCTTCAGGATACTCATAGAAACCTCTACATCTTTCAGACGGCACTTAAGCTTCTTGTTTGAAGACTGAAGCCCCTCCCTTTCACCCTTTAATGTAGACAGTGTATCTAACAACAACCAACCAACATCTCTATAACTCTTATTTCTACAAAACTCTGTAAAGGTGTCAAAAACATTATCCCCCAGAGTCTGGCTTCGTAGAAGTGAAGCATTAGGAGAATCAAATGATGATATTTTGACTATCTCCTTTGCCAACTCAGTCCATGGATTGGGAGTGTCATTCTGATTATGGGAATCAGAGTCCTTAGTGTCTCTGAGCCCAGTCAGAGTAGAAAACCATTCATAAAAACCCATTTTTAAGATTCTGTTCCTTAAGAACCACTCCTGGTACCAAGATGTATTAGTTAGGGTTCTCTAGAGAAACAGAATCAACAGGGAACACTTGCAAATATAAAATTTATGAAAGTGTCTCACGTGACCGTAGGAATGCAGAGTCCAAAATCCACAGGGCAGGCTGCGAAGCCGATGACTCCAATGGATGGCCTGGATGAACTCCACAGGAGAGGCTCACCAGCCAAAGCAGGAATGCCACCTGTCTCCTCTGAGTCCTCCTTAAAAGGCTTCCCATGATTGGATTTAGCATCACTAATTGCAGAAGACACTCCCCTTTGGCTGATTACAAATAGAATCAGCTGTGGATGTAGCTGACGTGATCATGACCTAATCCTATGAAATGTCCTCATTGCAACAGACAGGCCAGCGCTTGCCCAATCAGATGAACAGGTACCACAACTTGGCCAAGTTGACACCTGTCCCTAACCATGACAGGTAGGTAATTCAAGGCAGGTGTGGAGCAGGGGAGAGAGCATTCCAGGAGAAGAGAAGAGCATAGACCAGGCATGGAGGTTGGGGCTCATATGTCATGATACCTCTTCTTCCAAATGTTTCTTACCTGGGCTCCATAATAGTCTTTTAAACATGTCTTTCTTCTTTCATCTCTGTGTCTTCCAATCAACTCTCCATAAGTAGTAAGACTGATAGCACTAAACCTCAAGATTGACCATGATACTTCCTCTCTTGAATCTCTTCAGATGCCCTGGGGATGAAACTCGGTGTAATCCTGACTAACTATTCCTCCTTTGTGCCTTTTGTGTCCCTAGACTCCTTTGTGTCCAAACCCAGTTCCTTTCAGTTCTCTGCTCACCTCTATGCCTTGGTATATGCTGGAACCCTCGGTCCTCACTCACCATCCCCTACTCTGTGACTTCCCTCAAGAAATCTCTGGACAGGGTTGGTACCCTTGTTATGAGCTCTCCTCCCCTCTCCTTCCAGACTCATTACAACTGTCACTCTAGAGTATACTCTCTGGTTTAAATACCATTCTCCCCACCAAAGTAACAACTTCCTGTAGGTTTGCTCACTCTTTGTTTCTATCTCAAGGTTGGCCGTTAGTAATGTTTGTTTAATGAAGGCAGGCAGCAAGAAAGATGTATTCAAGGAATATCAAGTAAACAGTGTTTCAAAGGAGAATTCAGATTTTGGGCATCAGAGTTATGATGTAACCAAACTAGAGGAGTCTTGGAGCTAGGAGTTTAGAATTTGTCTTGTAGGTTAAAGGTAAACAAATTCTAAAAAATTCAGGGGCAGCAGAATCTATAGTGGATGAAAGGTCAGAAATGATGCAAAGGTGAGGTGGGTCTGTGGTGGGCCATGGAGTGCAGACTCCGAGGAGAGGGGCAGGTGCTGCTTAGCTTTAGTTGATTATTACCATGTGAGAACACAGGCCCAGAGTTGTGATTTTTAAAGAGAAGCCAGAAATCTGGATTTGTGTTTGTGTGTGTGTGTGTTCATGAAATCTCTGTTTTAAAATGTTGGTAATTAAATCAAGTTTTTAACAAACACAGTGTGAGCCAAACAAAAGCCATCTGTGGCCTGGAGTGAGCCACAGACTGTTAGTTTTCAGCCTTTGCTAGAGGCATTAAAGCTTGGGTTGGAAGTAACAGGTTGAAAATAGCCTTGTAGGAAGATCACTGTGTGGGTGATACACAGGGTTGCAGTAGCCCAGGGGAATTGTATGGAGGCCAGAAGCCCTGCCAGAAGGCTGATACAGTGCTCCAGTCATCAGTCAGTGCACACTGAACCCCAAGTTTGTAACACACTATGGGATAAATACTGTTCCCAGTGAGAAAAGAAATACTGTGGTACCTGTGGGACCAAACCCCAAATACGTTCCTCTCTCTATCTTTGCAGCCCCCACTCCCTGAGAGCTGTATGCCATCTTCTCCTAAGCAAGTGGGTAGCAAACTGTGTGAACCTTTTTGGAACTCTGAACCTAGTGATGTGACTGTTGCTTTGGTCCTGACCTCATACCTAAACTTGTACCCCTAGGTCTCTGTCTTGATCCTGAGTCTCACTCTTCACCTCATGTCTGATGTCTTGTTTTTCCATGTTAGAGATCCTGTCTTGATAACTCATCCAGTACTTCCACTTATCTGAGACCTGACTTATTTTAATAAGTCCCATTGCCTAGATTTATTATTGAGTTTTTACTACTCACTGACATATATTTTGATTGTAGCCACCGATCAGCTTTCTTGCTTAATTTATTATTTATTTGTTTGTTTATTTATTTATTTATTATCACCTGTTCCTGGGGTCTCCTCTGTTGTACTTTCCTAGTCTATTGAGACACCTCTGTTACTTTATTCAGATTTCCTACCCCAGCTATGATAGTTACTGCCAGCTGAATCTACTTCCTGTTCTGTTTTCTTTTGGGTGGACATTGTGTTCTGCCCTCAGGTTTGGATTTCCCCATATCCTTGCAGAAGGCTCTGTCCCTTCAGGTCTGTCCCTCTTCAACCAGTGGTCTAATTTTGGATCTTAAATTTTTATTATCTATCCAGCTGCATGTCAGAACTTGATAAAAAGTGTCTACCCATTCTTTAAGTCCAGCAGAAATAAAGGTATGGAGCATCTGTGTATGTTCCAGGGGTTTGTTTAGATGGGGCAAGAGTCATCCCCTAACACTGAAATAAATTATCGCTTCCCTTCCCACCTATATTTGGCTTAAAAAAGCTATAAAACTCCAAACTCACAAATATGGTGGAATTAAAATAGCCTCCTTTCCATTTTTCTGATGCAAAATTCTCGATAATTGAATTAAAACTAAATCTCTCTCATCTTTTCCCCTTACTTTGATGATGTCCTAAGCATATCAATCCATATTGGGCATAGGGGTATGACCAAGAGAGAAGAGAAAGAATGTGCAGCAGTGAAGCTGCCGAGGGGACAGTCCAAGCAAAGTATCAGTGAGACGGAGGTTAGGGTGATGATAAAACAATGATTTTTTTTCTTAATAACTCTAGTTCCTAGTTTTCTCTTAGCTCCTTTTCCTAGTGAATTAATGACATCAGTTACCTATAGGAAAGTCTAAAATAAAGTGGTCACTGAGTTTTAAATGGACTTAAGTCCAAGTAAAACAAAGCCAGGATTTCCCGAGAAAAAAAAGGGTTTCATAAATTTCGAAAGCTTCTCAGTACGTCCAAGAGTGGCCAACTCAGATCACAGAAGTTTTACCAAAAGTTACAGAGCCTGGAAAGGAGGAGGCAGTTGGCATGTAGGGAGTTTCTGGTAGGTAGGATGGGAAAAGCCCTGCTTGTGCCGGGATAGGGGTTTGGAGAGTTAGGGAAGAAAATGAGGTCAGATACATGGGATCTTCTTCCATCATATGATCAGAATGACCCTGTCAATTGACAAAAGTCTGATTAAGACAAATGGAACCAGAGCTGACAAAGGCAAGTGGGACCAGCTGAATATTGCTCAGCCAACTCCAGCACAGGACGTTTGGTGAGCAGAGGAATAAGAGACATCTTAGCAGAGGAAAGCAAAGACCTTGATCTTGAGGGCCCTCTCCATTGCCACAAAAAATGTCTACACGTGGGTACTTCTTGGGAATGAGAAGGGAAAGAAAGACCTACTGAATGGGAAGAAACAGTCCTGATATGGAGTTTGAACTTTGAGTGTTTTTAATTGGCTGCTTTAAATATTCTCATTTGTTTTTCTGTCATCAGCAGACATGGAGCTCAAGAGAAAAAATGAGATCAGTCATAGCAAAACAAAAGAAAGATCTTTTTCTTACTATCTGAATCATAGCATGTGCATTTCAAGTCTTTCCCCATGACCTACCCACCTCTCTCAATGGACAAAATGAAAGTCAAATTAATTTGTCTTATCACTAATAGCAACTTTTGATGCAATGGCTAGAAAAGAACTTAGAAACTTTTTCAATTCATTTTGACTGTCTTGGTATAATTAAAAGTTGATTTATGGAATAAGTGTAAGAATTTGAGAAAACATACTCTGTAAATTTCTGATGTTAGTGTAAATGTAGTCTTAACACTTATTGGAGAATTAAATAGTCTTGCATCTCAGAATTTTAGGATTAGAAGAAATCTTAGAAGTAAGTTGATTTAACTTCAGCTCAACACAAAATGCCCAGTACAATACTTTGGTGTTTTATCAATAACGTGAGATATTTGGAGGGCTCCTGGGAATTTTTTTTTAAAACTTTTTTTTTAATTGTATAATATATATACAAAGCAAAGAAAGAAAAAAGCAATAGTTTTCAAAGCACTCTTCAACAAGTAGTTACAGCACAGATCCCAGAGTTTGTCATGGGCTACCATACCATCATCTCATATTTTACCTTCTAGCTGCTTCAGAACATCTCCTGGGAATTTCTGAATTCCCAGGGACTTGAGCTATGCCTGAAACACAGTTAGCACTCACTAAATGTTTTTTTTTTTTTAACACGGGCAGGCACCGGGAATCGAACCTTGGTCCTCTGGCATGGCAGGCAAGTATTGTTGCCTGCTGAGCCACCATGGCCACCCTCTCACTAAATGTTTTAGTAACTGTTCAATATATTGGTTATTTGGTAAGAAGCCAACCAATATATCTTAGAATAAGTAATCTAAGTCTCCAAATCTAGTTTTGTTCATTGTAGACAGAAGTTTATTTCTAAACCATAGCTTTAGCATTTAAATGCTAGAAATATCTAAATCAGCAACTGTGATGGAGATGTTGAGACTATGCAAAAATTAAAATGATAATTTTCTATGCTTACATATCAGGATTAGGAAATAGCATACTTTGTTCAGCAAGAGTTTAAACAGTGTTAGGCCCATTCATTGTTTGAATCTATTAAAACCCTTCCATATTTTGAAGATACATACCCTTCTTTATACCCAGGTAAACTAAAGAATCATGACTTTAAAATATGCTTTCAATATTAATTCTTTTAATATTAAAATAGAGATTTCACATTTGGGAATAAAGGGAAAAAAAAAGCAATGAATTTTCTCCCCTACAGATCAGTTATGTCCTATCTAAAAGACAAGACAAGGCTGCTGGTTGAGTTGACATAGTTACAGTAGCAGTAGGGCAGATAAGCTTGCAGACTTCTGATAGGAATACTCAGAGTAGGGAGTGAACCCAAGTAATAAAATGAGAAGCTTTCCCAGTGATGGGACCCCAAGTTGTTGCAACTCCATGGCAACAGCAAATGCAGTATTTGCACGCTTATTTATGTTTCTATTTGGCCAAAAAATGCATGGCATTTGACATAGTAATTACCTACATTTTATACGCATGTATCAACTTCAGATAGGCACCTCCTGTTAGAGAAAACCAAACACATAACAAGACATGAGCATCATGTGAAACCTCTGCTCATTTTACAGTGTTTTGATTGAAAGTTGTGTCCCTCTGTACCTCATCATCTTTTTCTCAAGGACTGTTTTCCAGTTGCAGTAGCAAAAATCCAGATGTCTCTCTGCTTCTTTCTCTGCCATCAAGACAAGGTGGGAGTGATGCAGATGTGTTGTGATAAGTGGAGGTGCAAGGAAATTGAAGGTCAGAGTGGTAGGGCTAGGACAAGTTAGAGGGGGTTCCGGCTTTGATAGGAAAGAGGAAGGTGGCTCTGTGGCCTCATTGCCATTGATGATACTGATGACGAGCAGAGGAGATGGTCATCTATATTCCAGAGTGATTTTAGAAGCCTTGAAAGGCCTGTTTTCTCCAAAAGATTTCTTCATTGATGGATGAAATTCAGACAGTCACGTCTTTCCATTAAGGCAGTGATATTGCCTCTTATAATACAATTACTTAGGAGAATAATGCTTTAATTCCAAAGAAGCCATTATCACCTTGGCTCTTATAAATTGATGCATTGGCTTTCCCAGGCCCTGGAAAAGAATTGGACTGAGAATTCATAAGCTCTGAGTAGAGGAGAAGGAAGGTGTTGAGGGTGGAGAGAGGCTGGGCAACTTCAGTTTGGGTACCTCAGTAAAACTGGATACTGTGTGGCTGAGGGATGGGGTACAAGGTGCTGAAAGGGGAAAGGGGCCAGGGAATGAACACATAATTTGAGAAATATTGGTTGTGTCAGCTGCATGGCTGCTACCAAGCTCTGAAAACAAACTTCACAATTTTGCCTGTGGCTGTCCAGGTTTTCAGCTTTCTAATTTACTCTGTTTTGGCCTGACTTAAAAGTTTGGGGTTTGGCTGAGAAGCAAAGGTTCCATGCTGTGTTGTTCCACCTCCATCCCCATCCTCTCCTGAACCTCTTATGATAACAATCTTTCCCAACTGTGCATCTTTGGGATGGCTAGTCTAGCCACACGAGAGGGCAAACTTCCATCACTTATCAACATTTCCTGTCCCTATTTTATTTGGCACTTCTCCTCTTCCTTTTCTTTATTTGCAGTTATATGGCCACTGTTTCTTGTAGTTTCTGGCCCAGGTAATCTTGAGGAAAGTTAAGGGAGAGTGCCCTTATCTGAGCGTCAGGACTATTTTCTTCTCTTTCCAGTTTTCAGGCCTGCTGAGCTCTCGGTGCTTCTGGTTGCCTAGTTGCATTAGTCAGGCACGGCTTTGTTGTAGGATAGAACACACGCCAAAATCTCAGTGGTTTAACACATAAAGGTTTATTTCTCATTCATGCAAATTCTGAAAACTCCCTAGGGCATCTTCCTTCCAGGCCTAGACTCAGAGATTGAGACTTTTTCTTGAAATTGTAGTGATGCCATTGGAAGCAGAAGAGAGAGCTGGAGGTCCACCATATTTCAGTTCAGAGGTGATGTGTTTCCCTTTCACTCATGGCCCATTGGCCAGAAGTAGGCATGTGCTTCCCATCCCCATAACCACCAGGGGTCTCAGAACTGTGGCTGAGCTTATAGATACTCAGCAGCTGTAACTCATAGCCACACTGGTGGTATCTTCTAAGCAATCTTAGACTTGTGGTTCCAAGAATAACATCGGGGTAGTTAGGGTGAAGTTAGGGCCAAAGTGATCAGTCTTTGAGAAGACAAGGATGAAGTCTTCTGAAGATTTCCAGATTAAAGAGGGAAAAAGCTTTATTTGCCAGTTCTGCTGGGAAGGGCAATAATTGTCCCCAGACCAGTCAAACAAGCCAAAGACCTGTGTCAGATTGAAGAGCCTATTCCGTTTGTATCACAGGCTACATATTATTCTGTCAGTACAAACTAGAAGTAGCTTTTGTGGTGGAAGGTTCAACTAGAGCTCCCTAACTATTCCAGCTCCTAGTTCCCCAGCACTAAGCAGCCTGTTCTTTTGTGTTTTACAGGCCCTACCTGAGTTCCTGTCACCACAAATACCTGTAAATATAAACAATATGTTCTTTTACTGAATATATATTCTGCTAATCATATAAAGAAGCCTAAACACCTGGTTTTTCTGGAAAACCACTGAATTCTACCTACATTATAAAAATCAACTTTCCAAATTCCATTTGCTGTGTAGGGATGTTGTGAAATTAATCAAAGAGGTTTAATAATACATTAGAATGGTGACTATATCAACTTTGAAAAGCAGCATGAGACAGAAACCAAGGATGGAGGAAACTCCAGACAGGATCTTCATGACTGAGGCTGCCTCTGTGGAGACAGAGAGGAGGCCAAACTGGACAATTGGTCTTACTGAGGGAAGAAGTGGTGTGATTCACCAAGCCTCATTTCCCTATGGGAATCTGCCTTCTTTTGCTGAAGCACCAGTTTCTGGTTTGACTCTGACAGCAGTGTGGGTTCCTTTTCTTTAGAAAATCTCCATAACTCCTCCTCCCAGCCTATTTCACTGCCTCATTTGCCCCTCCCAACTGCCCGTCTATTCCAGGGAGGATCAGGTACCCCTTCTTTGTGGCTTTTGCAGCATTATTTCCCCTGTTAAAATACTCATCACACTCTATTTTAATTTTTCATGTGATTTTTTTTCATTTGAGGGAGGCAGCTGTATGATATTTATGCTTGTATCTCCAGTGCCTGGCTTAGTGACTAAGTAGGTACTCAATGAATGTTTGAAGAATGAACGCATCCGTGAATAAGTCACTGAGGATCAGGGACATTATGACATTTACCCAAGAAAGCCCAGCTGATGATGTAGAGCCAGGCCTTGAGCCCGGATCTCAATTTGAGGTCTAGAGTTCTTTTTACATCAGATGCCCTCACCCCTAACCATGGGCCTCACTCACTCTACCCCTCTTGTTCACATGGTCTAATCTGGTTACTTGGTTAGTGCTTTGCTGGCAGGGTGGGCAGAGTGATAGTTATCACCAAGACCTGTTACATAGTTTGCAGGGTCCAGTGCAAAGCCAAAGGGCAGGGCTCCTTGTTCAAATATTATTAAGAATTTCAAGATGGCAACAGCAGAGCATTAACCTAGGCACGGGGCCTTGTATGGCTGCCGAGGTTGCACCACAGTGAACCCAGCCCTGGTTATGGTGAGAAGCACACTCTTTCTTTCAGGAGGACAGCAGGGTTGCTAACTCTGGCCTGTGTGGTTTGGAAGAGGCTACTCCGCAGTAGAGCTGGGTCACTCATTTCACCAGCAGGAAGAGCTTAGTGCCAGACTTTAGCAGAGCTGAGGTCCAGAGACTAGCCTCTGCAGAGCACAGCCGAGCCCCATACCCAGATTGTGCCCAGGACTCTTCCCTATACCCTCTGCCCTAGAGCACCCCTCAAAAGCACAACCCAGGAAAGCTCAGTGCCAGAGGGTTACAGAGCCATGTGGCCTTTCCTCCCCCAGCTCCTGTGTCTCAACTACCCACTCTGTTTTCACTTTGAATCCCAAATAATCCACTTGCACAAAACATTAGTGAGCACATCTTCAAATTCCTCAAAAGGCATTTCTTTTGTCCCCAGTCCCCTATTTGACCTCAATTTCTAGTTTGTGTTGATGGAAAAATATGTTCTGTGGTACAAACAGAGTAGGCTCTTCAATCTGACGCAGGTCTTTGGCTTGTTTGACCGGTCTGGGGACAATTATTGCCCTTCCCAGCAGAAGGCGATATTTTTTTGCCTCTCTCTTTTCCTTCACTACAGTGCCTCATCCACATTTTCCCTCCCCTTTATTTAGGGAATTTCAGATTCCTGACCTCTTCATTATATAATGCAATTCAGCCCTGCGGCAGCATCTAATTCCAAATGGAACAGGAAAACTAAGAGCCCTTCAGCCAATGGAACCCTGCCCATTTATAAGGTGATTTAGTAGCCATCTTTGTTATTTGTGTGTGCCCTTTGGGGTCTCCCACTTCACCTGGAGTCTTTATCAGTGTATTTATTTGATATCTATAAGTGAATGAGCATAATTTTCCTTATCCTTGTTACTTTATCCTAGCATCTCTCCCATCCTGGCTTTCACTTGGCAGGGTGGGTGGCATTCCAGTTGGCTACAGCTGTCTGTACTATCTGTGTGTCTTTTGCCCTTAGTCCCTGGCAGAAGGTGATTATTGTCCAGGATTTTGGAGGAAACATGGCGGTGCTGAGTCTCAGTCCTGGATTGCTAGTACTGCCTATAAAATAACCACTTTATTTACTGCCATGAACCTGCTATTATTTTGTCTGGCCATCAGAAAGAAATACATTTTAAGTTTAGAATTCTGTACATTTAGCTATTGCCATTAGAGACTGCTTTTTATTTGGCTGGCCTTTGTCTTAAGCAAGAGAAATGCTTTTCTGCCAGAACAAGATTCAAACTTGAAAAGAACACAGGCAAGATATATTAGCCATTTGGGGAAAGAGACACATGCTGTCTGCTCTTCCCTCATGGGGAACATAACATGAGGATTAGTGTTACTAGGTGTGGTCTAATGAAGTCAGCTGGCTCAAAGTTGGATGGAACCCTGCTCCTTGGGAGAGCAACATTCATGTGCTAATCTAGTATCGTAGTTAGTTTCTTTTTAGTGGACAGAAAATTCAGATGAAAACCACAGAACGTTAGCATCTTTCCTGACTCAGTTCAGTGGCACTGGGCAACTTGGCTGAGTTTTCATTTTCACTTCTGGGCAGGTGCCAGCATCATCATTTCTCTCATGTAGGTAGGTGTATATGATGCTCCTGCCCTTTCTTATTTCAACCCCAGCCCCAAACCCTTCTCTCTCCTCTCTTTTGAACCAAGTCATTAGCTGCCCCAAGCTAGTAGCTGCCCCAGGGTCATGCGTGGCTCCACAGAGATGGGCTTGTTTGTGCTGTTAGTATCCTTAGCCCCTTGAGAATGGGGGACTGGTATCATTCATAGTGGTGTCTCAGGATCAAGCATAATGTCTGGCATGTAGCAGTTGCTCAATAAATACTCGCTGAATAAGTGAATAAGTAGAAGAAAAATTGGATGGTCATTTTCAAAGCTATCTCCAGGTACACACTGGAGGCATCTGCTCATGAGCAACTTCAAAGGCCTAGGGTTTGTCTTCATCAAAAATCCTCAGGTAAAGGAACTGGAAGAAAAGCAGGAGTTGGAATGGATTGTTGGCTGTCAGCCATAGGTGAAATTTCCAGACATGGAATTTAAGGATTGGTGATATTTTCATGAAATAGGATTCCATGAGTTGAAAGCCACATTTGAAATAATCTCATTCAACCTTTCTTTCTTCCTTGTCATCCTTTCCTCCTGCCCTCCTTTTCAAAGGTAGAAACTGAAACCCAGAGAAGTTAGGAGACTTGTTCGAACCACACAGTTAATTGACAACAGTTTCAAGAACATATCTGATCTCCTTCTGACTCAGGAACTCATTCCATTTCCCTCCTGTGATCTTACCCTGAGGGAATGGTTCTTAATCACGTTGGGGTCACTCTTTGATGATCTGATGGATGTGCTATACTTGTCTTAGAAAATGCATGTCCTCTGAGTCACCCCAAATTCTGCGTGTCGTCTCAGAGGTTCTGAGGATCTCTGTAACTCACTATTTATTCTTTCCATTTCTGTTTATTTTCACCATTGGCATTGGGCACATGTTAGAAATCTCTTGGGTTAAACCCGAACTCAATCCTCACTAATATTTTTGATCTAGAAGCCTTTGAGGGTTACAAACCCAAAAGGCAATTTTCCTGCTGCCTTTGATTAACTTTATGGAGGAGGAATAAGAAAATTGTAACTGTAAAATGAGGTGGAAAAAAAATTACAAAAGGAATAGTGGAGTTGAATGCCAGGGAAAAGAAAAAAAACCTTTCTAAGTGGAAGAACTTTCAGAATGTGGAGTCATTACCCAAGGTAGGGGACTTCAGGCTCATTGCTTGAATCATTGCAAACGGGTCTGGATATGGTCGTAGCACATATACCTTGGGGAACAATCTCTCTCTGGCAGGGGGCAAGTGCAGGATGACTTAATAAATCTTTTCCATCTCTAATTTCTATGATTCTGTGAAATGAAAACATTAGTCATAGACCTCCTAAAAAGCAGACCATTTCAGAGCTGGCCTGATCACAAAGATGGGAATAATGTTAATGTCCATATTTGAGTTTTAAAACTTAAAAATTATACTGTTTACCAGAAGATAGTAGGAGACATGTGCTGGAATCAATTATTTTCACACTTTTGCTTTTTCGCATTGGGTACTTCAGATGGTGTAAGAAAACCACTTAGGTCAAATATGGATTTTCTCACCGAAGGCCATCTGACATTCTGTTTCTCAGCGCAGGGCTGGGACTACTAGGATCCCAGAAACTTTTCTGTGGCTTTTGCCTCTGTGCATCCTGCCTAGTTTGCCAGGAAAGGCACTGTGGCCATGAGGATGCCCAGGTAGCCACAGGTAAAATATTGTAGTCTTAGGTCCATCCATTTATTCACTCACAAATTTAAAAATAATTCACCCAACCACGACTCTTTTACTTCCCACTGCATACTGCTATCTAACACTTCTACCTTCTATCACATAGAAAGCCATCCTCTGTTTTCCCATTGAAATCAGAAAAAAAGCCGAAACTCCTTGTGACGACATTCAAGGCCAAGAAACATGTTCTGGACCCCTGCCTACTCTGACCTTATCTTCCCCTCCATTCACCTCCTTTTCTATGATCCAGCCAATGCCCTTATTTGTGTCCCCCTATCATGTCCAAGCAATACCTGTGTCAGGGCATTTGCATTTGCTCATCCTTCTGCTTGAACTACTCTTGTCTTCGATCTTTACATGGCTTCCTCCCTGTCACTCAGGTCTCAAATCAAATATCCCCTTTTTTTGGAGAGGCCTCCCTACTCATCACTTGAACTAAAACCATGCCCCTGGTCACTCTCCAGACTTTGCTCAAAGTACTCACATGTATTGGAAAAGCACTATGTTTGCTTCTGTGTTTCTGAACATTAGTTCCAGGGCACAAACTCTCTTGTTCACCATTGTATCCTTAGTACCCCGGACAATGTCTGGTGTATAATAAATGCACAATTGTTGTTGACTAATTGAATAAACTTAAATTAGGCACCTACTACATGCCAGGAACTTACATATATATTGTCATTTAACATAACAGCCAGGTACCTTATGAGCTATTTTCTCCATTTTACAAGTAAGAAAATGGACTTAGTTAAAATAACTTGCTCAAGATCACAGAGCCAGTAAGTGCCAGAACTAGGACTTTTACTCAAGTCTTTGTGCATCTAAATCCCAAGTCTTTTCATTAGACACTCTCATTTTTTACAGGGAAGTCTGTCATTGATAAGTTGTGGAAGCCTATATACTTTAGATGTTTGTATTTTTCTTTCAGATTTAACTGGTAAGTCGAACTTTTCTAGTGGAATATTCATAATACATGCTCATTTCAAGGTTTTTGGTTGCGATGCATTGGCTTAGTTTATAACTCACCTAGTTCTGAAAATAGAGAGACCCAGGGAAGGCCTTTGGATGTCCTCTTAGCATGCTTCTTACACTCTATCTTCTTGGAAGCTCAGTTTTTGTTCAGATTCACCTGGGAGTCAGCCTCCCTGACCCCATTTACCTATAGAGTAATGGACATGTCTCTTCCAAGACCTTGCCCAACCCTCAGGTTATACTGAGTTCAGAAAATTCTTCCATGGGAGGTTCATAGGAAAAAGACCCTTCCCATGTTTGGGCAGTTGTGTTGGGGTTCTCTTTCTCTTTCCGGGCTGGTAATTTTAGATCCTAGATACAAACAGCCAAGTCACCTTGGGATCTTAGGTTCAGAAATCATCCTTCCTGGCATTGCCTATCAGCCCCGCACCCCCCCCCCCATCCTAATTTCCCAAACCATCCCCAGCCTGGGGCAAAAATAGGATCAGAATAAGGTCAAATCAGTGTTCTTCTTCCATACCCTCCTATTTCCCTACCTTCCTTCCTCCCTCCCTCCTTTCCTTCCTTTCCCTCCTTTTTCATCTTTCTCCCTTCTGCCCTCTCTTCTACCAAATAACATTTATTGGGCCATCTTCATCTGTCAACCCTGAGTTAGGTGATAGTGATTCATCCCTGTCTAGGTTTGAGTCTGGAAGAAAAAGTTAGAAATGTAAACAAGTATAATAAAGTCTGTTTTTCCCTCTTGCAGAATAGCCTGGGTAAAAACTAGTAGACCATTATTTTTCCTCAGAAAGTAACACACCACTGACTTTTGGATTCTGTTATTACTGATGAGAAGTGTGTAAAATTATTTTTCAGAAAATCTTTGATTTTTTCTTTAATTTTAGAGATTTTAAAAAAGAAATTATTAAAAAAATTTTTATTGACAAATCTTCACACACATATAGTCCATATATGGTGTACAATCAGTGGCTCACAATATCATCTCATAGTTGTCCATTCATCACCATGATCATTTTTAGAATATTTGCATCACTCCAGAAAAAGAAAAAGAATAAAGAAAACACTCATACATTCCATACCCCTTTCCTTCCTCTCATTGACCACTAGTATTTCAGTCTACCAAATTTTTTTTTACCCCTTATCCCCTCTATTATTTATTCATTTTTTTATCCATATATATTTTTTTTACTCATCTGTCTATACCCTGCATAAAAGGAGCATCAGATTCAAGGTTTTCACAATCACACAGTCACATTGTAAAAGCTATATCGTTATGCAGTTGTCTTCAAGATTCAAGGGTACTGCAACACAGCTTGGTGGTTTCACTGTACTTCCCTCTAGCCACTCCTATACACCATAAACTAAAAAAGGATATCCCTATAATGCATAAGAATAATTTCCAGAATAACCTCTCAACTCTGTTTGAAATCTCTCAGCCACTGAGACTTTATTTTGTCTCATTTCTCTCTTCCCTCTTTTGGTCAAGAAGGCTTTCTCAATCCCATGATGCTGGGTCCCAGCAAATCCTGGGAGTTCTATCCTACATTGCCTGGGAGATTTACACCCCTGGGAGTCATGTCCCACATAGGAGGAAGGGCAGTGAGTTCACCTGCTGTGTTGGCTTAGAGAGAGAGAGGCCACATTTAAGCAACAAAAGAGGTTCTCTGGGGGTGACTCTTAGGCATAATTATAAGTAGGCTTAGCTTCTCCTTTGCAGGAATAAATTTCTTAGGAGTGAATCCCAAGATTGAGGGCTCAGCTTATTGATTTGGTTGACCCCACTGCTTGTGAGAATAGCAGAACTTCCCCAAATGGGGAAATTAAATATTTTCTCCTTTCTCCCCAGTCTCCCAAGGTGACTTTGCAAATATTTTTTTTATTCATTGCCCCAAATTACTCTGGGAAATATTGGGGCATCATACTAACCTGTAAAAACCAATAAGATCTCAAACCCTATTCAAGATTCCATGTACTTATGTGTTCAACTAAACTGACCATACAAGTTAAATTATGTAATGTGCTACCCAAAATACAGATTTTGTACCAAATAAACATCTCATTCTTTGGTCTCACAAAGAAGTTTAAGTTTTAAAATATGGACCTTTACCCTGTATTCTGATTTACCTTAATCCTATCCAGATCAGCTTCATTCATATCTCTAGTTGAAGTCTGATCCCTAAAAAATAAATTCTTGGATGGTGAAATGGTGGCTTGGTGGTTCAATTCCCGGAGCCTGCCCATGCAAAGAAAAAAAAATTCTTGGTATTTATAGTTTTACTGTGATGTATCTAGGTATGGATAATCTTTATTTAATCAGCTCAGTATTTGTAGTATACCTTAATATAAGGACTCTTGCTTTTCTTTAGTTCTAGAAAATCTCAGCTGCTATCTTTTCAAATATTGCTTTTCTCCTACTGGAATATCTTAGAACTTTTAAATCTATCTTCCATATCTGCCTAAGCTTAGTTGTCTCATGCTGGATTCTTCAACCCTAATTTTTCTTTTTCTTTTAATTAAAATTTTTTGGCACAATCACAAACTTACAAAAAAGTTGGAAATAGAGTACAAAGAACATTTTGCCCCTGAACCATTTGAAAGAAAATAACTGACCTAATGCTCCATAGCTTCCAATCCTTAGAGTGTGTTTCCTACCAATGAGCCCATTCTCCTACGTAACCACACAATAACCATCAAGATTAGCAAATCCACATTGATACATTACTACTATCTAATCTGCAGACTCTCTTCAAAATTTCATCAGTTGTCCAAATTACAGTAAAATTATCCAGGTCAGTATTGCATGTTGCATTTAGCTGTCATGTCTCTTTTACTTTCAGTCTGGAATATGTCCACATATTTTATCAAGTTTTATGGCCTTGAGACTTTTAGAAAGTACAGGCCAGTAGACTTTTAGAAAGTACAGGCTGGTCATGTGGTAGAATGTCATCAGTTTGAGTTTGTCTAATGTTTCCTCATGATTCGATTCAGGTTATGCATTTTTGGCAGGATTATCGCAGAAGTGATGGATGTTTTACTCCTGATGCATCACATCAGATTGTACATTATTTCAAATTGTTCCATTACTGAAGATGTTGTCTTCGTTCACTTGATTAAGGTGGTATCTATCAGGTTTCTTCAGTGTAAAGTTATTCTTTTCCTCTTTGTAATTAATAAGTGTTTTGTGGGGAGATGCTGTCAAACTGTATAAATATATTTTCCGTAGTAAACTTTCAGTTTATTCATTCATTTGTTTATTTCTACATGTTTTCCTATTTTCTTTAATGGCTATAGTCTGATAGTCTTATTTATTTTGATGTTGAAATTGTCCCTCATTTGGCCAGCAGGAGGTGGTTACTTTTGCATCCTTTCGATATGTCTCATTTCCTTGCTTTCTGGAATGACCATATGTTCCAGGCTCATCTTATACTTTCCTGTTCCAGTTGTGGAATCAGCCATTTTTCTGAGAAACCCTGAAGTTACAGTGGAGAGCAGTACTTGGAAAGCAAGTTCCAGGTACTAGGTGTGCTCGCTGTTTCTATAGTGTACACTCCGAGGCCCTTTAAGTGGACAGAGCTTGAAAATATATGTATGTATATATGTGTATGTATGTATATCATGGATAGAAATGTAGATATCTATATGCACATATCTATGTACATATGTATACATATGTATTTATGTATGTATGCATGCATATGGATGTACACATAAACACATTTACTTCCGTATTTATTTTTACGCCTATCTCTGTATATTGAAAACCATGAATTCTTACTGACACCTCCAATTCCAGTCCAATACCATAATTTTTCTCCTTTTCCATTTTGTGTCCTTCTTCTGATCGGGAGAAACCTGGCTGCCATTATTCTTAAAATATTTATTTATTGGATCAACTCCTCCATATATCACCAGTTTTCCTTCTCTGCCTAATCCCAGCTTCTGGGCGGATGCTTTCCTTACCCTGCTTGGTCTCTCACACTCTGCACACTGCCTGCCTGAACTCCCTGCTCACCCTGCATGGGCTGACTCCTCAGGCCAGCCCGCCCTCCCGCACGGCTGCTGCTCTCACCTTGTATGATTGGCCTTAGGTTTCATTTCAGAAGGTGTCTGTTTGCTTCTAGTTTGCCAGGGCTTCTGTAACAAAGTGCCACAGACTAGCTGGCTTAAACAGCAGAAGCATTCTGGAGGCCAGGAGTCCGAAATCACTGTTTCTCCAGGGCCATGCTTCCTCTTACAGGGGGAATCCCCTCTGTTCTTCTCCCTGGCTTCTGGTGGGTGGCGGGCAGCCCTCGGTGTTCCTGCGTTCCTGGGCTTGTGGCGCAGAACTCAGTCTCTGCCTCCGTCATGTGGCCATCTCACTCTGACTTTGTCCAAATTCCTCTCCTTATAAGGACCCTAGTCGTACCAGATTAGGGCCCAACCTGATCAGTTTGGCCTGATTTTAACTAGTAACATCTTCGAAGACCCTGTTTACAAATAAGTTCACATTCATAGAATTGGGGGTTTCGATTCGAGCATGCCTTTTTGGGGACACAATCCATAAAATTAGTGTAGAGTTTGTCAGATCTTTTGAGTCTTTTAAAAAAAATTTTAGTAACTATATTTCTCATTTCCGAGACCTCAAATAAGTTCCTAAAGTCATATATTCTAGTTCCCTTTTCACTTTTGTTTGTTTTATAAATTTTTGTTCATTTTTAATGGCTTCCTTCCTTCATTTATCTCTCTGAATAGCCTAAGTAAGCACACTTATTTTTTCTCTAAGTTCTTCCATAAAATTTATTTTCATCTGGAGTGAATTTATGTTCAGGTGTCTTATTTTGTCTGCTAACTTTTTTAGTATTAGATTTCTTCTTGTGTTTTAGAATTTTGGTTTGAATGTTTATATTAAGTGGGAGCTTTTGCTGCTATGATTTTCTTTTTCCTTACTGTCCAGGATGTGTATATATATATATATACATAAATATATATATAGCAATATATATAGATTTGCTATTCCATTGTTGCCTTTGTCTTTGAGTTGCTGGATCTTAAAATTGAGTTTTGATGGTTAACTTAGCTCCTTGTCATGAAGTTTAGTCTCTTTGCTCCCATCTTCCTTGGCTCTCAGCTTCCTATGAGGCCACAGTCCTCCTTCTTAGGGACTGCTTAGGTCAGTAGCCTTTATATCCTAGCACTTTCCTGATCATCAGGAAAGTCCCAGCCTCACAGCTTCATGCAGAGAACCTGGCTCTATTCCTAGTCACAAATGGAGCACCTTTAGTTATTATTGCCTTGCCTTTGCTTCCAGCTGCTCCCAACTGTCACTGCTTCCAACTTGAAAACCATGTAGACTCACAGCTTCAGTTCTGACTTTAGATTTTTATAGATATTTTGAGCCTGGTTATGTCTTATGATTTCATCTCTTTCTATTTTATTTATTGTTTGGAACAGAAGGGAGGCCAAGTTGTGAAATTCTGGAGCCAATTTAATTGAGTGCCTTATTCTTATTTTTCAGTGTGTAATTCTGTGAACCATGGACCTCATCTGGTGTGATGTGACTTTCCTATAACGTTCAGCCACATGGAAGCTCTTAGCCATGCTCTTGACTTCTGGAAGGCAGGCATGTATAGCCCTTCACAAAAGTCTTATTTTTGGAAGATCAGACACATTTGGAGTTCAGAAGATGGTGCAAATCAGCTCTCCTCTCTTCTAACTTATTCCTGCCCATGTTGTGAATATCAGATGGGCCTAGGGGGTCTCTCTTCTCTGGTCGCCCTCCCCTCCCTTCTCCTTCTCTTCATGTTCTTCTCTGCATTTCCCAAGGTTTCCTTTTCTTCCTCCTCGCAGCCTCTGTCCTAGGATATCTGTCATTCAGTTTGTTTCTCTCAGTGATCTAAGTGTTGGTGGTGATGGTGGAGGTGTTGGTGATGTGCGTTCTTTGGATACTTCACAGAAAGGGGAGGTAATGAAGGAAAGTGGCTGTTTCTGAATCTTCTGAAAGCATTTCTCCCATGTGCTATTTTGCTAAAAGTCTCAGCCTCTTTTCCCTGCACTCCAAAGATCCTCTTCTACTATCCCATATGGCCAGTACTCTTGAAGGGAAATGGTTTGGCTTCTGGTTCCATAATGGTTTGATAGTAAGGAAAAAAATTCAATCCTGCCATACTTTCAAAGAATTAAGTTGAATCCCATTAATTGTGAGAAGATAAACCTTTCAGGAAACTTTTATTGACTATTCTGTTCTAATTTCTTAGACGGAATCACAAACTGAATTTAAGGTATATCTCAATACTTCAAGCCCACCTTACAAAATGTGATCGAGCAGGCAACTTCTTGCATGCTTTCAAGGAATAAGCGAACAAATGCAAATAGGGAGGATTCAATTAAAAGCTTTCTTAAACATTTAAAAGGATTTTTACAGCACCTGACCATTTAACACAGAAAACATCCAGTTATGTGGGAGGTAGTTTCATTTCTCCAGTCATTTCAGAGCCTAGTAATGTGGCAAATACATGAACTAATATACTTATTTGAAAAATAATTCATCTCCATTTTTGCAGTTCTCGCAGATAAAATCTGCTCGTACCTCAAAATGCTGGAAACTCTTCTTTTATATTTCACAGTTGAGATTTTCAACATTTCTGCTCAAGAGTCATTTTCCACAAGTTGTACAGAGTCTCGAGGAGTCGGGCAATCCTAGGTCAGCATCCTCTCCAAATACTCAGACTTTAGTATTTGTTCTGATAAAGAAGAGCCTCTTCTTAAACAAGTGCGGAAAACCACAGTGTAAGGAATGAGCTGCCTGTCCTTTCCTGATGTCTTGAGAGCAGAAACTTTGTTAGAAAAATTAGTCTGTTGCTCCAAAAAGTTTGGAAAAACTCCACCAGTTAGTTATATCATCACAGACTAAGTTCTGGGGGCTATGCCACTGGTAAACTCCCTTTTTGACCCAGGACACTGGTAATTGATCATCTGTTAGAACTAAATGAAAAAGGAGGTCACCTGAGAGCAGCAAGGACCTTGCTCTGACCAGGAACTCGTAAATCGAAAGGCTTTAGTGACCTGCAAGACCCCATCCTGGTTTTGGGGGCTCCTAAAAATAGAGCATATTGTAATGACACATGGATGTTTTATAGTTGCATTTATCTAGGTATGACAATATTAATTGAAGTCTCAGGTTACTGTGGTATGAGCTTCTTGGTCCAAATATTTGGAATTACAGAGAAAAAAATTCCCAGGGGGTCAAGGCAGCTAGACTCAATGTGGAATGCAGAACTCAATGTGGAATGCCTGCTTGCCTTTATCGGTAAGAGATTCCAGGGAGCTGCTGGCCTCATTCATGCTTGAATGATTATATTAAGAAGCCTGGGCCTTGCAGAGCTGTCTCAGGCAAGCATGTTGTGTGCACAGCTGGTTCTGTTACCTTAAAACACCAGTTAGCCTTGAATTAAGGCTTTGATGAAAGATGTCAGTGTTGATCTTGGGAAACTTTCTGCACACTAATTCAAGAGGTGTGTTAGCCAAAGTGTTTGGGGCATAGGTTTGGAGATGTACTAAGAGGGGAAAGGAAAACTAGGCATTATTTTCCATGTTATCTGCCTCTGGGTGGGGAAAGATGTCAGCTCTTCTCACCTTCTGAGATTTGGTGTGGGAAATAAGACACAAATAACCATTGATTTAAAAATATTTAGTTCATTCAATCATAAATCCAGCCAGCATGCAGCATTTATTTTCTCCATGGGCATGTGGCAGTGGCAACTCTGTGATAAACAAGTGGGGAATTAACGCTTTTGTTCTTGGCAATAACAACCTTGAATTCTAACTGCCAGAATCAGTTTTTGCAACTGTCATGACACTAAAAAGTTTTATGTTTGAAAGCTTAGGCCAAATTTGCTATTTAAAAATATTCTGTGCTATAGAATACATGCTTTTGGAAGAAACTGTCCTGGAAAGCTGTCATCCAAGGCAGGTAAGCTCTAGCCACTGCCAGGTAGGTCTGAGACGTACCATTGTACAGAAATTTTAGATAATATCTAGCTGGTTACTTGTAGCCAAAAAGCTGTTGGGAGAGTAAATATATTATCTCCCTATCTAGCTGGTTACTTGTAGCCAAAAAGCTGTTGGGAGAGTAAATATATTATCTCCCTATTTTCCATTCATTGCCTTTACCAGTCTATTCCCCAGTTGGAACTTAGTCTTCCCACTGTTGACTCTTGACCTGCCAGTTTGTCTGCTCACTATTGCCTTCCTTCTAAATGAGATAGTATATATAAAATTACTTTGTAATTTGTGCACTTCTTTTCAGTTAAAGTTATTCTCTTTCTTGTCTTCATGTCTTTGTTCACTCTGTTCATTCCATTTCCCTCCCACCCCCCTTCCTCTTCTCAATTTCCATCCAGATTCTCCCATTTTCTAGGGTTGGCACAGAGCTGCCTGACACTGAGTAGATGTTCAGTAAATATCTAGATTTATTTATTCAGTAAATATCTAAAAAAAAAAACGCATAAAAGGACCATCTCAAGACCCAGACTTTTCACAGAATTTCTGAGCCACCTCCCAGTGCTGTGCCCAGTTGGTGGCCTTCTCAGGCGAAGGCAGGCACAGTAGCCATCAGCAGGGTGTCACTACCAGGGTGTTGCTACTGCCTCAGGGCCCCCAAGCTGCTCTGTGTTCCCTGGAGACCTCCACTACCAAAGTCACACTGTGATCAGGGCAGAAGTGGAGAGATGGCCATGTCCTCTTCTCTGTTTCTCTTTGCTTTAAGGGCCCTAAAATGATTCTACTTTGTCTCCCAATATCTGAGAGTTTAAAGTAAACACAGCTGTATGTTCTTGACTAACATCTCCCAATCTCCTTACAACTCAGATAAATCTGAGCGAGAGATACTTGCTGTATTCCATCCATCTATGTATTCTTTTACAAAGCCATTTGCTGAACTGTCCTGGCTGGGCTAGATACCTAGGCTATAATGGTGACAAGGTAGAGAGAGTCCTTGCCTTCAGGAATTTAGACTAATGGAACTGACCAGACTTAGTGGGTCTGGTTCTTTCTTTCTTAGGTGTTTTCCTTATAAGATTCCACAGCAAGTTGACTCTTGGTAATTCTGCCCACTCTTCTGCAGTCAAGGCCAGGCAAGTGCATCGGGACTGGCTTTCATAGCTGTCCTGATAAGATGGTGGGGAGGGCAAGGTGGCAGGGAGCCTGTTTGTTTCCTTTACTCCCTCCCAATGTCAGGCACTAGGGGCTTTCCCTTCCGTACTAGCCCCTGCCTCGCCCAGTGTCAGGACTGCCACCTTTTATTTTAGGAGGTTTATAAAAGGAATAAGCTACTGGATAGGCATTGTCTATGTGGAACAGTTTGGATGGGCCAGGCAGATTCTCGGTTGGTGCATGAGGACAGCTGAGAGAGCTGCTCAGCATGGGTGATGCAGGAGCTCAAGGGAATCCTGGCAGATGGTCTGTAGGTCTGGGCTCTGCTCCAGCAGGACTCAGTTATTCATTTCTGGTCTGTGTTGGGCAAGAGTCTGCGCAGTCTCTCAGAGCTGACTCTGCTCCTTTTTTTTTTTTGCGTGGGCAGGAACTGGGAATCGAACCCGGGTCTCTGGCATGGCAGGCGAGAACTCTGCCACTGAGCCACCATTGAACCACCCTGACTCTTCTCCTTTTTAAGGTGCTCTCTTCTGTTCTTGCCTCTTCAACCTAGATTCATAGAGCTCCTCCCAGGCCAAACTTCCCCCTTCCTAGGATAGATAGTTTCTACCCAGTTTCTATATCATGCTGTCTGGCTCATCATCTATGCATCTTTCCAATCCATAATTTAAGCAGCTTCTCAACAAGAGTACTATTGGCATTGTGATAATTAAATACAGCCCTTCCATATTTCCAGCTCCACCCCATTTCCCACTCACACCTTCATTATGAGATAGGTACCACACTTCTTTTGGTTCAAAATGACAGGTTTGTGGGTATAAATGCTAAGCCTTGCTTCCTTCAGAGTTTAGCTTTTGATCTTCTTTTCTCTTAAAAAGGCTTGTTTCTATAGAATGAAAAAAATTGCCTTTCCATAGTCTTGTTTCTGTTCTGAATTTGTAATTTCTATGTAGAAGTTCTGAAACTAAGCATTATAATTTCTTCTCTTTGCATCCCTGCTGTAATTCTCCCTGGGGTCATGAATGGGTGTGGGTAGAGTAGGCCCTGGTGGTGCCAAGGAAAATCCTTGTTTAAAGTCTCCAAATTTTATGTCAGTACACATGTCTGAGGCTCGGCAGAAAAATGTACCTTAAATTCTATCTGGACTCCTTACTATATCACATATATCGGTGTTCTGCCCCTTCTCCCTTTTAAAATCAAGCTGAAGAGAAACACAGGGTAGCTTTTTAAAATGTCCAAAGTAAAATAGAAAAGCCATTCAGTAGATGGGAGTGCACTAATTTAGGAAAGAGACAACAGTACATACCTATGGTTTAAGACTAACAGATCTGTGGCAGAAAGCAAAGATGATGTTACAGTAAATTCCAATCAGTTGAGGGTCCCAGGCCTTCAGGTCAAGACTGTGAAAATTATTCAGAGAAAGAGGCGTTTATCATTAGAAAGATATGTCATGAGGGAAGAGGTAAAGGCAATATTAAAAGTCCTTGAGGGAGTGTGATTAGTATTTGCATACTTTGCCAGCAGGATTGTTGCGAGGAACTAGGAACAGGCTTCTGGGAATGTTATATGGAAACAAAATAAACTGGGGTTGAGGTCTGCTGCCACTAAATTTTTATAGACAAGATAGCTCGTTAGAGGTAGGGTGTTTCTAATATGGCAGCTGGCGATGTCTGAAGGAGATGATTGGCTGTGTGCCCATGATCAGACCTGGAAGGATCAGCAAAGCTGAGTATACAGAAGTGGATGAGCATTCATGGGGAAGGGGGCTCCTACAGAGCCCTCTTATCTTGTTTACGTGGGCTGTCAACCGTCCTTGGGACTGGGAGACTTTCCAAAGAGGAAGTGGGCTGAGTAAACAGGGGGCCTGCTTGCTGCCAGGGGCCTGCCTGCTACATTCCCCCCTTTGCTGCTTGCCCATGCCAGCGGGCAATAGCATCACCTATATCTTGTCCTCTTCTTGTTGTAGGTGTTGGTATGTCCCAGTCTGAGCTGGGCATGGGAAATAAGGTAGCCATGCAGGGTTTAGGCCCCTGCAAAGTTGGGATGGGAATGAGGATCTGTACCCCACCTCTGTTGGCCCCAAGTTTTCTCCTGATGGCCCCTTTGTGACTGCACTTGTCTTAGGTTGTTCCTTCCCTAAGGAATCTTTCCTGTCTTTGGCTAACCAGCCATCCTCTGGGGCTAAGCAGAGTGATGTGAGGTGTGCAAGTGAGGGGGGACTGCACCCCCCCTGAGAGAGCCCGATCTGTCTTTTTGACAGCCTATGCTCCCTGGCCTTCATGCCCAGTGCTTGCTTTGGGATTCCCTCACCTGCTGGCAGGGCCCTGGCTCTGGTCACATGTTTTGGGGAACCCAGGTTTTTTTTTTTCCAGTGAGGGCCTAGCTCATAGCTTTGGGCAAGAGACAAACTGCATGGCACCAGCTCCCAGGAGGCCTCCACCTCAGCACAGCCAAGGTCTACCCCCTGATTTTATATGCCTTGCATTACCAGGCGGACCACACTGGGAAAGGTATCAGATTCGGTGGTGGGTAAAACTGTATATGTGTTGAGGGTCAGGTGGTCTTGGGAACTGCTTTCCTTTCTAGGGGTTATGGCGATAGCCTTGCTGTCCTAGAGTAGCGAAAAACACCTGGCGCGGTGGGATTATAGCTTACTGGGGGACCTTCCTTTAGGGTGCATACAGATTACTGAGTTCTGTTAAGAATGCAGGTCTCAGAACTGCCCTGGCGTGAACACTGGTTATAGACACCTATGATAGTTTCCACCTTTTTCCCAACATAGGTGGTCTTGAGGCATGCCTGGCATGCGTCATTCCCCTTGGAAGGGCTTATGGCCATGCCGAGTAGACACAGAGGAGTGAGGCGCATGGTGCTGGCTATAGGGGGTGCCACCACATGATCGTACAATTAGCCTCAGGGAAGGAATGGAGACACACACTCTGGGCAGTGGCTAGGAAGAGGGAAGTTACCTGGGTAAGAGGGATCCCACCAAATTAGAGTAAAGTTGGTTTTCGGGAAGACCTCCTGGTGACCTATTTCCAGAAGGGCTAAAACTGCTAAATGAAAGACAAACACAAAGAGCAAGAAAAGACAATTAGTCCACAGGCCCAGCAGGTCAGGATGTCCATGTGTTGATTCCTCAATCTTCTGCCATGCGTGGATCAGTCAGCTTCCGGGGTGGCTGAAGCAGGGCTCGGAGGTCTCCTCAAGCTTTGGCCGTACATTAACTAGCGGCTTCCGCTGAGCTAGAGCAGGGCAATGACGGTCAATTCAGGCCTCAGTTGTGGGCTGGTCGGCTGATTTGGGCTGCGATGGAGAAGGGTGCAGTAGCTTCTGGAGAATGATGGGCGTCAGGTGTTCAGGATCAGGGGTGCTAGGGGTCATCTGCAGTGGCCTCCTTGAGCTGAGAGTGGTGAATTCATGGGATGATTTCTGTGACTCTAACAGCTGTTGGGATTACTAAAACAACACGGTAGTGTCCTCTCCACTGAGGCTGGAGGGAGCCTTATTTTTTTTTCAGTCTTTTACCCACACCAAGTCCCCTGGCTCAACCTCATGTGAGGGAGGGTAGATACTAAAGAGTTCGGGTACTGTTTCCAACACCTTTCCACTTAGTTCACCTAAAACTTTTCCTAACTTTGACTATAATTTCCTTTTCCACAAACCTTCGACAACTTACTACATTTGTTCAGGCTTTGTCTTACATTTTGCTCATTTTGTAAAAGCCATTTATTTTATCTTAGGACAAAACTACTCTCTTTTTCCTTTTAGTAAAAACACATCCTTTATATCCTTCATACGTAAGTCATTACTTCAAGCAAACATTTCACTACATATAATTACCATCAAAATCAAATTTGTCAGAATAATGTTAAATGCTTAAAGTGCTTTAGTCAATGCATATTTGAAACATTAATATATATTTTTTTATGAGATTAATGGCACATATCAAGACTTTTAAAAAAACTGCAAGGATAAAACTTGCAAGCAAGGAGTTTCTCAATAATAAACAGCTTCCCCAATTTAAAAATATGAAACATAAAACCAAACAAGAGCCACAAATTTGAAGTAAAAGATAATGGGGTTTGGCCTAATCCCTTTTTCTGGAAGAAAGGGACTAAGTGAGGGTACAGAGGTGGCAAGGAAGCTGGATGCCGGTCTTCTGCCTTGCCAGAAGTAGGAACACTATTCACTTTACAATTATAATCTAGTTTACATTTTTTTCATACATTCTCTTTATCTCATTATTTGACAAAAAATTAATACTTTTTCGGTTGACTCCAGCTTCCAGCAGGGCTTGAAACATGTCTCTGCGGGAAATCCTGTTACTGGTATTGGGGAACCATTTCCCATTATATTTTTTGGTCTTTCGTTCCCCTGTATTCCAGTTTCTCATGACTCCCAGCTCTGCCATTTTATTTAAGACATTGGTAAATGGATTGCCTGTTTCTCCTAATAACAAAGTCATTCTCAAGTGTTTTTATGCTGGAAGTGCTGCCTTAGCGATAGCATTTCTTTGTGAAGCACTGACAGGGAGGAGATTGTATGTGTCAGCTTCCCCTAATACAATTGCTCACTTCATAACTTCCTTTTTTAAATTTCTGCATAGCATTTGCAAAGTGTACCAGGCAGTTATTTCGTGGCCACATAGTGTCAGCAGGGCATTGCTCACTACATCCTTGTGCAGCCAATGCCAGCAAGTTAGAACTTTCTCCAATCTGCCAACTAAACTCCTGAAAGGCAGTTTGTATAAAGGGATTGGTGCAAATTCTTACAAGTTTCATGCGATCAGCATAGTCCAGCACTGCTCCTCCAGCCCCTGCATCAGCAGTTCTGACCATCTAGGCAATTAATGGCTCACAAGTTTTCTGACTAAAACACCTAAGAATGTCAGTTATTTCTTGTTCTTTTATAGTGGTTTTGAAAGTAACCTGATTGCCCTGTTTCTCTTCTTTTTACCTTTGTATTGGGTGAACTCCTGTTTCTGGAGGATATTTACCCTTTTCTTTCTGTCAAATTTTCTCATCTAAAATATTTCCATCTTTTTCATCATTTACCTCATCCCACACATCACCATCCCACTTATCAGGGTCCCAATTAGCAGTGGCAGTGGCTAGTACTATATGTACTTCCCCTTTGTTCAGTTTACCTCATCTCTTTTTTTTTTTTTTTTTTATTAATTAAAAAAAGAATTAACAAAACAATTAGAAATCATTTCAATGTACATGTACAATCAGTAATTCTTAATAACATCACATAGTTGCATATTCATCATTTCTTAGTACATTTGCATCGATTTAGAAAAAGAAATAAAAAGACAACAGAATAAGAATTAAAACAATAATAGAAAGAAAAAAAAACAAAAAAAACAAAAACAAAAAACCTATACCTCACATGCAGCTTCATTCAGTGTTTTAACATAATTGCATTACAATTGGGTAGTATTGTGCTGTCCATTTCTGAGTTTTTATATTACCTCATCTCTTTTTATATTTATATTGGGCCCCAGGGACTGCGGCCCTCTCAGCTACTGACAGATAATTACAAATTTGATCTTCCAAAACAAAATTTTGATTCTGCAGCATGGACAGTTTTTCCTATAATTCTGCCAATTCCTTTTCATAATTCATTTTTTCAGAGATTGCTTGATCTCTGTGTTCACACATTTTTCTATACTCCATTAACAAAGCCCATCTTCTTTAACACACTCCAATAATTTCTTTCCCTTTTTCTAATGGAATGTTTTCTAGACACAGAGCAACCTGAATAGGCTCTCCCTGTTTAATTCTATTCCCCCAATCTTCACAGGGTCCTGTGCATTTTGCCCTTTCCTTTGCAATTAAAGAGTAAGGTAAATCATTCCATCCTGGGATTTTCTGGCTCTTTACTTTGAGCTTAGAGGTCTTTTTAAAAAATGACATTATTTCCTAATCTATATCCAAAGCTTAGTGGCCCACTATTAATCTATCTCAAGTAAATCTTGAAGAGAGATTACTGACTTAAAAATTCCCAAATGTCTTACAGCATTAGAAAGTATAAACCAGGGAGACAAAATGTTCAAATCCAAAACATTCTGCATATGAAAAGGACAAGAAACTGGCAACTTCAAATTTATCAAGAGTGGTCCTAATAAAACATTACAATATTCAGAAGAACACAGTCCATATTTTTGCACAAATTTTCTGAAGCTTTTTTTACTGACCTTCACCACAATGAAGACATGCAGAAATGTGAATCCTGCCTATAGTGCCGATTTTGTCATACGAATGGCAACATGATATTTGTGGCCACTTAATTTATAGGTTCAGATTCACAGGCAACACAGACTTCAGTGATATAAAAACAGATTTGATTAGGAAAGTAATTAAAGAAAATAATTAAAAGATAGTAATTAAAAGTTTTAAAAAATAAAGCACAGTTACATCACTGGATAAGATGGCACCAACACCTGAAGAGAAGTTCTGGAGAGTTTCAGAAGCAGTATTTCAACTCTCATTTGTAAAAATCCACAGCAATCTTGGAGACAGCATTCAGAGACTCTTTAGTTAAGAGCCATAGCAGAGCATAAGATTCTGACTAGGTGTTCTTCCTCTCATTCTTTTCTCCCTTCTTTTTCTGCTAAGTTTCTCCTCTTTCTTTCTCTAACTGCTTGCATGCAGTTTTTTTTTTTTTTTTTTGCTTGTTTGTTTTGTTTTATGATATCTTTATACAATAGTGGCCAAATTTCAATTAGCTTATGTGACTGGGCCCAGTTCGGTCCTCGGGAACTGGCTAGGGACCAAGAGGAGCTTCCTGGGCCCTAGATTTATTTATTAAAGTACACCTCCTTCCAGGAGGATTGCCAGTCCTCCCAGCTAGAGTGCACATTTCAACTGTTTCTTACCAAGGTCACACTGTGGCAACATCAGTTGTACAGAACAGACTCTACAAATTTATCTTTTTCTTACTAGCTCATAATTTCCTTCAGGTAGGAATGATGGCTTGTTAATCTTTGTTTTCTTATTAGTGTTTAAGCAGTACCTTGCATAGAGTAGGTACACAGTTTTCTAAATGCATACGTGAATGAAATGATGCATATATATAATGCCTCATACTTTTAATGGTTGTGTAACAGGGTAGTCCTAACACTTCCTTGGTAGTATATGCAATTGTTATTGTGTGTAGCAAAATCTTGTATTAACACTGTTAGAGGCCTGTTTGCTTAATGAGATAAATTTTAAAATCCCTACACAGATGCTCTCCTCTTACTCTGAAATGTGAAAATTTTCATTTATAAGACAGAGTAATGATAAGCTGTAATAGAAGAGAATTTCTTTTTAATTCACCACTAATTCACAAAGTTTACTATAGTTGCCTGGGGGTCAGCTGACTCCCCAGTTATCATTAAAAGCTTTCTTAAAGTTGGACATCATGCACCGCAGTGGTGTCTTACTGACTTTGCCTCCTGTATCGGCAGTGCCAATGATTAGGGAGAGGACTCACAGACCAACAACAAATGGTTTTGAACAAATTGTCTTTTCATTCTGTCTGTCCTGGCCCTGAGCAGGATTGCAGGAACTGCAGGGTCCGAACTCGGTCGTGGCCTGGTGCTCAGCATCTGTGGCCCAGGACTTCCTCTCACTCACATCATCACATACACATACTCCAACACCCCTCCCGCACCACCCTTCCTGAACCGAACCTGAAGACTTCCATTTCCCTTGGTCCTCCAACTGGAGAGCTCCTCCAACTCGGAGAGTCTCTGGGAGATGATCAGTCTCCCCTTCCACTCAGGCTCCCCTGGCCTTTTACAGCCTGAAACTGAAGCACCTAGGTGCTTACCAGTCAGACGGGCAGTGCTCCCAGGAACCTGGTTCCAGTAACTGTCCCAGATCTGTTGCCACTCTGGCGGTGATGAGTGTCCCGGCTGGGGAGGTCAGGAATCCAAAAAATGGGGAAAAGCCCCATTGCTGGCACTGGATTCCGTCAGGTCTCTGGTTGGAATTCCCCAAGCCCTTGTTAATACCTTGGGTAAATCTAATCTCAGCACACAATTAAGTGACTTTATATATGTGATTCTCACTTGATCATTAAAACATGTACTGTAATAGTCTCTGGGCTTTGCAGACTTATTTCTTCCCTTTTACCCCCCACTCCATCCCCTTGTTCCTGAGAATATCACTAGCTTCTCGATCCCGGACAAGCCCCCAGAAATGTTGTACAAAACTCCAGTAAAGTTACGCGGAAACAGAACAAACTGGGGTCAAGGCTCCGAAATTTCAGGAAGTGGGTTTTATTAGTCTATGGCCATAGGCTCAGCCGAGTAGCTTCTAAAAGTCTGAGCCCCAAACAGGGACTGACACAAGATTTTTATAGACAAGATGGCTCGTTAGAGGTAGGGTGTTCCTAATATGGCAACTGGTGATATCTGAAGGAGATGATTGGCTGCGTGCTGGCGATCAGACCTGGAAGGATTGCAAAGCTGAATTTACAGAAATGGGTGAGCATTCACAGGGGAGGGGGCTCCTACAGAGGCCTCTTATCTTGCTTATGTGTGCTTTCAACTCTCCTTGGGGCTGGAAGACTTTCCAAAGAGGAAGTGGCCTAAGTAAACAGGGGGCCTGATTGCTGCCAGGGCCCTGATTGCTACAGAATCATAAGCTCAGATGGTCAGAAAATTCTGGAATACAGTTTGATGATAAGAATTGAAATCACTAGAAAATGTATAGTCTAATAAAGCAATTTTATCTTGTATACACAAAGAATGCTTATCACACCATTGTTTATAATGAAAAAATATTGGAAAACATCTAAATGTAAACCAGTAGAAGATTGGTTAAATAAATTATGGTGTAGCCATTCAACATGATCATGTTGAACTTTATTTATTGATTGGAAAACACAGTCATATATTTTTTAGGTGGAAAACAAGGAGATGATAAGCAGTGTGAATAGAATCAGACCATTTTGGTGAAATTCTTAAAATTATATGTGGTTATCTACACGTAAAAAATGTCTAAAAGTATATATAAATATAAAATTATATTGCTGGCTCTAAGATTATAGTTCATTTTTATTCTCTTCCTTATATTTGTTAGTATTTTATGACTGTTTAGCCAAGCAAATAATCAAAATAAAAGAAGGTATTCCTCAGAGTACTACTTAGGTTATTTAGGTTTTCCCACTGGTCAGAGCTCAAAAAGGGCTGGAAGAGATGAGACAGAAATATAACAGAAGTCCTGGGACTGCTCTGGAAGCTGAAGATAATGATCTTTTTTTCTGGTATAAAGAAAAAAAAGATTCAAAAAATAGTTAAAATGGAGTTTGGATTTCTATCAACTTTTATTCTGCCTAGTGTATAGCCCTATTATCAGAGGAAAGTCTCTGGCATACAATTCTGGTGTTTTATTTTCCTTAGGAGAGAATGATACATATTTGATGTCCTCATGCAGGTAAGTAGAGCATGTTAATTTGTCTCTGCAGGGCTGCTTACTCTCTCTATCTTTCCATCAGTTCCATCTCTATCAGTTCCATCTCTATCAGTTCCATCAAAATGGAACTGATCCCAAAGGCATACAATTGCCTATTGCTCATTGTCTTAGAGCAGGTGTGAAGAGACTGGAGGGAGAAGGCACCTAGGAGAAAATGGAGGATACCAA
This sequence comes from Tamandua tetradactyla, assembly GCF_023851605.1. Taxonomy (NCBI): domain Eukaryota; kingdom Metazoa; phylum Chordata; class Mammalia; order Pilosa; family Myrmecophagidae; genus Tamandua; species Tamandua tetradactyla. Next base: position 139,285,329 of record NC_135332.1, read on the forward strand.
GAAGCTTCCTCCATGGTTAATCTAGTGTGATTTAGAAGTCTTCTCTGATATTAGCCATTGCTCAAAGGATTTTTTTTTAGTAACAGAAACAGACATAAGCATGACCATACCTTTGTAGGTCAAAAGGTTGCTTGTTTTTTTTAAATAACAGAAACAAACACAAGCACGTAGGTCAACAGTCAGATTTAAGTTTTTACCTATCTCCTCTGCATCTGCGGTGGAGCCGTAACTCATCAACTCAGAAAATGGGTCTTTGTTTGTGCAAATCATTAGGGAAGCTTGTTAGAATTGTTGGAAGTCTCAAATTTGAACAGTGTCTTATAGACTGGTATTATATTGTTTTACATGCTAGGAAGACACTAAGGCTAGCATTGTTTGCATCCTTCAGTGAATAGATTAATATGCCACTAGTTTTTGTGAATGTTTTTCTGAAAAGTGCAAAAAAATGCTTTGTTTGCTTTAATCAACAGGCAGGTTAAACATTCCCCCTACAACTTCTCTCAAGCTTTTAAATTTATTCCCCAAGCCCTTGTTAATACCTTGGGTAAACCTAATCTCAGCACACAATTAAGTGACTTTATATATGTGATTCTCACTCAATCATTAAAACATGTACTGTGATAGTCTCTGAGCTTTGCAGCCTTATTTTTTCCCTCCTACTCCCTGCCCCATCCCCTTGTCCTTGCCAGTCCTTATTTCACTCTAGCTTTGTGCAGTGACCTCCACCCCTGCCACCCTTTTTGTTTGTCCAAGCTCACATATGTGAAACTGAAATATCATGAATTCCAGATGAGTGGAATCCAAATTTGTGAGGTTATTCTATATGCTTATTAATTCCACTGCCCCACACAGGTAGAAATGTGGTTTTGAGAGATGTCGGGTACTGTGAATTTTTCCTAGGCATTGCAAGGATGGAAAAAACATGTGTTAAAAAAACTGTGAGCTGACCGACTGTACAAACTCATAGTACTCAATAGCTCTTAAATTTTTATAATGGCCTGCTTACCTTTGGTGGTCTCATTACTGAGCTTCAGTAATTGTACTTTGAGATTCTGTCTAGTGGTGGGAGCATGAGGTAACGTTGCTTTAAGACTTCTTAAATGAGTTAATACCTGGGAGGTGTCCTTATCCTATTTCATTCATTAAACAGTATTTCTTTGTCTCTTAGCTTATATTAAGTACATACAAGAGGTCAAAAGATGTTCTTAAGGAAATAAAATCATGTACTGTACTGAGATTTAGACATGTACCTAGTAATCCTGTGTCCCGCAGTCTACAGTAGGACTCTGGGTGAAGGTCTACATCATTTGTTAGAGTAGAAATGTTCCTAAAAGAACACCAGCTGCCATAGATGGGAACTGTGTGTACAGCATGGAACGTGAAATGGAAAAACTGGGTCACCATGAGGATAAATAGTAGGCCAAAGATGACTTTCTTTTGAAATAGGTAATTAAAGCAGTTACTTTTAAAGTTTGACTTATTTAATTAAAAGTCCCAATTATTCATTTATTTGAAGCTGCCTTTTCTTTTTTTTTAAAGAACTGTTTTTATTAGAGAAGTTGTAGGTTTATAGAAAAATCATGCTTAGAAATATAGTTCCCATATACCACCCTATTATTAGCACCTTGTATTAATGTAGTATGTTTGCTACAATTCATGAAAGAATATTTTTATAATTGTACTATTAACTATAGTCCATCATTTACAATAGGGTTCATTGTGCTACACAGTTCTATGTTTATTTAAAATTTTTTATCCTAGTAACATATATAAAAGCCAAAATTTCCCCTTTCAACTACATTCAAATATATAATCTAGTGCTGTTAATTACTCTCACAATGTTATGCTACCATCATGCCATCCATTACCAAAACTCTTCTATCAACCTAAGTGCCCTTATTTTCTAAGTTTGTAGTTAGGAAAATTGGTTCTGGTGTCAGACTTCCTCCTGTCTTCAACCCTTAGCTGTATAACATTGGGCATGTAAGCCTTTTTAAGGCTTTTTAAGCCCTTATTTCCTCATCTGTTGTATGGGGATAGCAGTAGTATCAGTTTCATAATGTTGTTATGTGGATTAAATGAAATAATCTTTATAAAGCATTTGGTGCTGCCTGGCACATAATAAGGACTCAGTTAATGAGTGCATCCCTTCTAAAGACGATATTATTTCGGCTCTTTGGAGCATATGATATATTTTCTAAGTTCATTTATTTGATAAAATATCTCATTTGATTCTCTCTATCATCCTTTGAGGGAGCCGGCGTGGGAGTTATATTAACCCACATTAGTCAGGCTGCAGTAACAAATAAAGTTGGCACCCAACTTTAGTGGCTTAACCAGTCGAAGTTTCTTCCTTGCTCCCGGAACAGTCCAAGGCAGATATTTCAGGTTAGAAGGCAGCCTTCTTTCATGAGGTGATTCTGGGTTTCATCAGTGTGCGGACATGTTGCTCTCCATGGTTATCCACATGCAACTGGTGGGAAGGGAAAAGGTAGAAAGGGTACATAGTAATTTCTTGGCCCCTAAAATGGCACATACCACCTCTGGTCATATTCCATTGACTAAGCGTGGCAGTCACGTTGGCCATGCTAACTCCAAGAGATATTTAGAAATGTAACCTAGCTGTATGCCCAGAAACAGATGAATGAAACAGACAGCTTGCAGTCTTTCCCACATACCCATTTAACAGAGGATGAAGCTGGGGTCTGGAGAAGTTAAAGTGATTTGTCTAGTGTAGCATAGAAATTTGTAGACGTTGTCCAGCATGTGAATCCTACGCTAGAATCCTAATTGGAGGCAGTCAAAAGAGTGTGGAAGGAAAAGAAGAAAGAATTGAGGTTACGGAGGGCTATCCTTGACATTTGTCATGGGAATGCCCCCACTGAGCAAATTCCCTGGGATTCTCTCAGCAGCTTTGTTTAGTGCCAGATGCGAACTTGAACTTCCACTTTGCTCACATTTCTGTTTGTTGTTCTCATTTGTAGACACGTGTTGGGCCGTCAGTCCTGGGGAAGGGAGTTTCAAATCTCTACAGAGATAAAACAATAGCACCTTCCCAGCTGCTATTGTTGCAGGCATCCTGGCTCTAGGCTCAAAGAGAAAACCTTGAATCAATTTGTCTGGTGGAGGCCAAGGGGTTGGCTGCCTGCCCTTCACAACTTGTTAAAATGAACGCTTAGTCTTTGGGAAGGGGGGGAAGCCAAATCTATGTGGTGATCCTCTCTGCTAATTTTTTTAGGTGCTGGGATGTCAGTTGCATAGCTGTGGGGGTGGGAGAGAGGGCGCTGTGCCTTCCATCTCTTTTCTCGCCCCCCCCTTAAATGCCTTTTAAAAAGTAACACTTCAACTTTCTGGAATTTTGCCCAGATACCTTTTCTCTCCCAGCCAGACGCAAACACTCTCCCAAAGTTGTTCCTTTGGGACAAGAGTCTCAAAACTCCATGGCTCCTCCCCTTCTCTGAGGGGTGATTAATACTCAGGTCACATATGCATCAGACACTTCTGGAAGGGGCTCCCCCTCCACCCTGGCTAATGGCCGACTGGACCAGCCAACAATTTTGTTTCACTTGACATGAAAGCTGGTTGAAGTTAAGCAGGAGATATGTTTTTGTTTCTTTAATAAATAAAAGTAAGGGCCCTGTACATGAATAAAAGTAAAAGTTGCTCCCCTGAGGTTTTCAGGCTTCCAAAAATAGTCCCAAATGTAGCCAAGGCTAATGCAGCCAGAATTTCCATGGAAAGCTTCACTGGTGAGGAAAAGGCAGTGCCAGTGGGTGTACAAACACACCGCTCCATGCTTTCTCCCACCCCTTCCTGTCTCAGTCACCCAGAGTTTAGAAAACAGGCTTTTGAAATAGCGTTCATTTTCTGGTCTGAGATAAAGCCAGTGGCATCGCAACAATGTGTATTGATCATGGAATCCAACCAGCAGGTTTAGGCACCTGGGGAGAGTGGATGGTCCAGGGGGATTTACAATGTGGGAGTGGGAGGGGAATGGGAATTTACCCCTGTCAACCAGTGAGGACATCTTTCTTTATAAGAAAGAATGATGGAGCAAGAACATTATACTAAGCAAATGGATGTATTTATTTCTTTGTCTGTTTTAAAGTGTCTTCCTCTTGATTATTCATGACACAGGTGAGCTGGTAATTAGCAGGAAACTGTCCTCTAGTTTTTTTTTTTTTAACTTGAGAGCCTTACCCTGTGGAGATACCCCACAGTGTGGGGAAATGGATCAGGAGACAGCCTACCTGTAGATGACTCACCTTGCCCACCTGTAGTTGCGAGCAAAACTTCCTAAAGTGTTAGCATTTGTCTTCCCAGCAAACTTTACTGAAGTTCAGGGTTTCAGGGAAACCATCAGAAATGTGGGGAAAAAAAAAAAACTCCACTGAGCTGGGTGGATTACACCTCTCTTGCTGTTGGTCGCATCTTGGCTTCGGGGAACTGACCTGGAAGTTTCAGGAAAGCTGACTTAAAAAGTAAACACCTTTCTTTTTTTCAGGGGTGGGGAGGGTGTTGAAGAGGAAGGATAGTGGTGATGTTTGTAAGTATTAAAAATTCAGTCTGCTTGGAAATGAGTACATGGTTGCTTTAAAAACTGACTTTTATAAACAAATGTGTTCTTCACTAAATCAAGGTGACTTCCAAGAAGAGCTCAGAAGGAAAAATCAGAAAATCTGTTGTTGGATATCTTCAACCGAATTAAACAACCAACTACTCTTCCCTGACATCCCAATACTCAGTTTTTCTCATGTGCCCCAATTTGGAGGTGTGTGTGTGTGTGTGTGTGTGTGTGTGTGTGTGTGTGTGCACGCACATCTATTCAGGAGATAGAGGGGGTTTGTTTAGATATGGTATCTATCAGACACTTGCCAAAACAAAAGTTCCTCAGTTCACAAGACAGAAAAAAGTAACCAGCATGGGTAGTATTTATGTTTTTGTTTTTAACTTACACTTTTCTGTAGGCCAAATAATCATAACTAAAGGACTTTCGGAGAATCTTCTGTCTGTGGCTGGGGGGTGTAGTGGATAAGGATTGGGTGACTATCCTTTCCCTCATACAGCAGAGTAACTGAGCTTGGCCCTCCATATAGAGATGCTTGTTCAGAGAAACTGAAGTTTTATCCCAGCTCTTTGTTCAGAAATTCAGTGGACCCACTTGGTGATGATCATGAGTCTGATAGCAAAAGAGACAATGGTGTGTTATCTTATTTACGTTGGAGGAAATGTGAAACGTATATTAACTGTAAGAACTACTATGAGGCACATTTTCATTCTGGTGTCTTCAAAGAGTTTTAGAAAGCCCACCTACTCATTTATATTCTTCAAACAAGATCTTAGTCTTGATAAACTTGCAGGCTGAGAAAGAACTTCTACATTGCAATGGCAAATTTCAATTGGACTGGAAGTGGGTATTTATACCTGACACGCTGAAACGTCTTGAGATTCTGTGAAATATCCATTTTTCATGTTTCTAAGTTTTGGTTGCCTTTCTTCCTAAATTTTAGTTACATATGTATATTTAAAAGGGTCTTCCTATGCTGTATGTTTTGATACCCAACTGTGCTGGTTTGAAAGGATGTATGTCCCCTAGAAAAGCCATGCTTTACTCTAAATCCCATTTCATAAAGGCAGAATAATCCCTATTCAATACTGTTTGTTTGAAACTGTAATCAGATCATCTCCTTGGGGGTGTGATTTAATCAAGAGTGATTGTTAAGCTGGATTAGATGAAGTCCATCCATGAATTCATGTCTATGTAATGGGTAAATGGTAAAAAAAAAATCAGTTTATGAAGGAGATTGTGTTTTACTGTACATCACATTTTCAAATGTATTAAGCAGTGGTCCCTTTTAAATAATAACATCCCGCCTTTCAAGTTTTCAGTTCTAGAAATACACATTTCAGTATTTCTGAATACTGAAGCCCAGGTGCCTTTCACAACTCTACAGGCTTCTTTTTTTTTTTTTTTTTTTTTTTCCGCATGGGCAGGCACTGGGAATCAAACCCAGATCTCTGGTCGGGCAGGCAAGAACTCTGCCACTGTGCCACCATGGCCCACCCAGTCTTGAATTTTAACCTTTCCCGGTCTTCATCTTTCTTACGGGAAGTGGCTTACCTGTTTTGACCTGTCCCTAAGGACACCTCTTTTCTTTCTTGGTGACAGTTTCTGTTGTCTCCCATCTGCTATGCCTGCATCCCCAGACTCCCTTTCTTTAGGAGTGGTCACTATTGTGCAGACCTTTCTAGAAGGCAGAGGGATATTTTAGGATAATATTCTGGTTTTGGTCCCAATCACCTTTCCTGACTTTATCCAGGATTATGTGTGGCATAGTGAGTATAGGAAATGCTGATGTGCATTCAGGGACTTCCACATTCTTTTTTTGCAAGTTAATGCAAACTCATCTGTTTCTGAGCTTTTCCCTAATATATTCCTTTAAATTTATGTATTAGTCAGGGTCCCAGCAGACAGCAGATGGTGTACTGTGATAGAGTAATTGAGGAATTTTAATTAGAGTATGATCTGGGTGTCAACCTGTATGTGATGAGGGTTTTGGTGAATGAGCCCCGTGGGGTCGTCTGATAAGAATACTAAACTTCATTTGAGGGGTGCAGCCAGCTTGCAGCAACCCCTAAGGGAGTGGCTGAGGGTCTCTGACTCATGCTGGTTCTCCCTGTTGACCAAACCCCACCAGAAGCCAGAAGCCAGAAGCCAAGGGACACATGGATATCACCATACAGCTCAGTCTCCTGGGGCACAGAACAGGAGAGCAAAGTGTGTATCTGGAGGGGCAAACAGAAAATACCCGAAACAGCTCATATATGCATGTGGTACTTCTCTGCCCACTTCCAGGAGTAGTAGACATTGGTACGGCTGATCTGCTCGGCATCCTTTCTCTTCTCTTCTGGTGATAGCCCCATTCTCTTTGTGTCGGAAATGAACTATCCTCCACTGTTCTGCACCATTCTAGTGGGGCTGCCAGTCAGAAGATCCTGCCTCCCCTCGTCACACTGATGAGTGTGTGACCAGAAGGGGCTTCTCAGAGTCTTTCTCTCCCTAAATTTCAGGGAAAGTAGCTGAGTGGTGGTTTTCAAAGAGATAGCCCAAAGGTTCCTGCAAGTGTGTTCCTGCTCTGGTTTGTGTCTTGCCTGGGACTGGCTGTATATATCTACCTTCAATTCTTTGGGCTATTCAGTCCTTCCACCAAAATATTGATCCTTTTAACTCAGCCAGAATTGATATCTGTTGCTTGCAACTGAGGAACCCACAGATTCTCAGAAGATGTACCTATACTTGGTATTTGTTAACCTGGCTCATCTCTTATCCAGAGAACCAGATAATAAAGCAATGACACAAATACTACTGCTGTTTTTGATTACTATGCCCACACATTTGATTAGGATTATTTCATTTAAGCCTCACAGCAACCCTCTGAGGCAACTCTTCCTATGATCCTCTTTTTGGAGATTAGGAAGCTGAAGTGTAGAGAGGTGTAAATAGCTTTTTAGAACTTACACAGGCAACTACTAGTAGAGCTGCTTAAGTCATATTTCAGTCTGGATATTGCATCATGTACTTAATTATTCAGTGTTTTGTAAAAATGACAAATAAGTTGCTTCCTTGAGGAATCCTCTAGCAGACACTGCTTTTCTGCTAATGTACATTCCCCTTCTTCCTTGATTAGTAGAACCTGATTTTCTTTGAAGAGTAGGGGCGGATGCGGCAATACTTATCTTCCCTGACTGTCTTGTAGTTAAGGGTGACTTGTGTGATGTGGGTTCGTCCCATGCAACACAAGCTGAGGGTCTCAGGGAATGTTTTTGCTTTTCTGATGCAGGTTCTACCGCTTCCTCTTATCCTTTTCCCCTTCTTCCTGCATGGAACTCTCATGTGATATCTAGATCTACAGCAACCTTCTTGTGACACTGTGACACTCTCATGAGGACAAAAGTCTACATGCTAAGGATGGTGAGAAGGGAAGATGGAAAGCACTTGTAGTCCCTGATGGTATTGAAAGGGCCCTTATCAGCCCTGGGATGTCTTTACCTGGATCTCTTATTTTTTGAGATAAACAATCTATATCTGATTAAGAGGCTGTATTGGGATTTGTAATTATTTGCAGTCAAGTGCATGTTACCTCAGTAACACAGATCCCTGCCTGGTGAAGAGCATATTTATTGCTCTTTTTTATTTTGTTTCAAGGCTAGTTCCGATATATGACAAAACAATCTTTCTAATTCTGGCAACCCTAAAATCAATCAAACAAAGCTAAACAAACATTGCTATTAAATCTAGCAAAGCATTCTGCCCCGGACATTAATCATAAATAGCCTCTCAGTTGGATGATGCTTTCAAATACTTTCAAATAACCATGTGTGACAAGGTGCAAGGATGTTATTAACTGTGCTCTACAAAGAAGAAGACTGGAACTCAGATGGATTAAATGGTTTACCTTACATCCCGCAGCCAGTGAGTGACAGATCTTGGGACTTTCAGATGGAGGCTTATTTTTATATACCATTAACTGAACCGAGTTCTTTATCAAGTACGTACTACTAAGTCCAAAGCCACTATAGTAAGGTTCTACTTATGATTAAGACAGTGATGATATTGCTTGTCAGGGACTTTTAAATTCTTCGAATTTGGGCTTAGGAAAAAGGGTCTCAGTGGTAGTATAGGACCACATTTTCTCCTCAAGCTCCATCCCCCCAATGCCTATTCTCAGTTGACCAAACCTGACTATGATTTGCAAACCTTGTCTACACTGTTGGTCCTTTTAATTTCCTCTTAAGTGCAATATGAAAAGGCATGAAGATGCTCAGATGGTATTAGTCTACTTCATTTATTTAATGAATATTTGTTAATACTTACTATGTGCCTGGCACCATTCTCAGTCCTGACAATACAGTGGTGATGTAGACAAACACCTTGGCCTCATGAAACCTGTATTCCAGTGAGGGAGGCTGAACCCAGTGGACATATGAATACATAATTTAAGATTGTGGTGAGTGTGGTGAAGAAAATGAGGAAGGAGGTCCAGGCATTAGGAAAAGGGTAGTCAGGAAAGGCCTCTCTAAGAAAATATTGGAGTGGATACCTGAAGGATGAGGAGGAAGATGAGGGACCTGCCATTCTGAGACTGGGGGTTGGGGACAGAACCGCAGGGTTTTCACATCCATTGAGGGAACTATAAATTCAAGGGTTTTGCAGCCACGAGGTAGTTGTGCCAGCCATGGCTCTGAGATGGGAGTGAGCAGGAAGGTGTTTACAACTATCTGGCAAGTTACATGAACTTCACTGTTGATTAAAAGATGAAGAAATTGAGCCCAGAATGGTAAAGCCATTTTTTTCCCGCTTCAACGTGAAAATGAGCATCCTCTGTTTCATTGACTAAATATTTCTCAGGTTACCACTTCCTCTTTCTTTCTGCAACCACTACCATAGTTCAAGCCTTATTACCTGCCTTCTGGATCCTTCTGGAGTAGCCTCTTGTTCAGTCTCTTCTTATGAAGCCTTGCCCACTGACCCTTCCCACTGGAGTTAGAGTAATCAACTCCAAATCTGAAATTTGAATGTGGCCAATGCTGCTCCCCTGCTTAATACCTTAGGGTGAATTCCTAATCTCATTTTAGTGCTCCGTTTTTTTCTATGACTTGACTCTAATCTGTTTCTCATTCTCCATCTCTTTTTGTCTCATTCTTTTTTCTCTCTTGATACTGAACTTCTTGCTGTGCCTCCGCAATACACCTCCTACCACCAAACTGCTACTTATCTGTGACCTGTGAATTTTTCTCAAGTTGTTCCTTTATCAGCCAGGTGTTTGGGTTGCAACCAAATGAAACAAATGAAGTGTACTCAGAGGACATCAGGCCACTTGCAGAGATGCCACACAGGTTGACAAACTAGGTTCATAGACTACGAATTGAAACTATGGCTCAAATCTTACTCCAGAACAGGTCTGTCAAGGTCACACTGCTGTGTCCTCTGGCATGGCAACTTGTACTGCTCACACCCTTCCCTGGACACCAGAGGCAGCCTCTGGCTCCTTTGGCACTTCTATCTTTGGAAATTGTACCTTAGTATTTCTGCTTACATAGCCAGAAAATGATTTTCTGTGGTCTATGTTTCTTTGTGTCATTAGGTCCTAATTTAATGTTTGGCATGTGTATCTGATTGTCAAAGCATCAGTCACATGCCTGCTTCCTTACTGCATGGGATGCAGAAAAGAAAGAATCAGCAATGTTCTCCTTTTATGGGGGCAATCCCACCAAGCTCCAAAAAGAGGGAAATTCCCCAAAGAAAGAAAGTTTAGATGCTGAGTGTCTAAAAGAGTGACTAATGTCACTCTGTGACATTTCAGCCTCTGTGACAATTTTGTGAGCTTTCCAATGTCCTTTTACTGCTTACTGCCAGCACTTTGGCCCACCTATATGTCCCAATTAATTCTTGCTTGTGTTTTAAAATAAACACAGATAACTTCACCTCAAGGAAGTCTTCTTTGCACCCCAGTTTGGGATTTATTTCTTCTTTGCTTAGCCCTCTGGATATATTTCTGTCTTTTCACTTATGATATTTTATTGTGTTCATATTTGCATATTTGTATCTGACTCACTTGTAAACTCCCCGAGAATAGGTACTGTGTTTAGGCATCTTTGGACTTCCAGTGCCTAGTACATACTTCTAGAACATGCCTGATGAGTTCAATCATTCATTCATTTACTCACTATTTGCTGAAATAAATGGCACTGAATTGCCATAGATTACACAGGTTATTAGTGGCAGAGGTAAGAGGAAAATCCTGTCTCATCGCTTCAATTCAGTGTTTCTAAAATAACAGAAACAGGGACATCCCTCCTTTCCCTTATTCCACCTTAATCCTTATGTATTTCTCCCTGTGGTCAGTTCTGCCAGTCTTCATCATTCCTTCCTCAATCATTGCAATGGCAAATGGTTTAAGGAACCGAAAGCTGTTGACTTGTAAACTGTGGTCCTGCCAGGTCAAGGGGAAGCATGAAGGCCCTGGATTTGGAGTAGGAAAATGCAGTGAACTTTTGGGAAAATATGTTCAACCACAATTTGGCTTTGAATAACGATGCCAGGAATTGAATTAGGCTTCCTTGGAGTAGAAGGTCTAACAGATTAATACTTTGGTCCAGGGGCCCTCTGGCCAAGAAGTACATGCATTTTTAAGAGGAACATAAACACAGCTCACACTGGTCATATGGCAGCTTGAGAGATGGATTTATACTTCAGCAGACAGTTGGTCCCTGGGCAGAAATGTGGGCCAAGGGCCAGGAGACCCCAGTTCAATTTCCAGTTAAGTCATCTTTGTTTATTTCTCACAACATACATATTTAAAAAAATTGGAAATTAAAATGTCATGCTTAAAACATTCTACAGTAAACAGAGGCCTTAAAAGAAGAGCTGTTGCCAGCATCGCTTTTTGTTAAAGCTGTATCCAATTTAAAGTTTATTTTATTCCCGGGACACAGAATGGTGTGGAGAGTGCTCCAGAAGTCCTTGCACAGCTGTGCAGGATGGAGCAGATGCTTTAGCCATTCTTCTTGGGGGGTAATTAGATGAAGTAGCCTCACATCTAAGGAAAAGAAATCAACATCCATTTTAAACTGGATGAAGATTCTTGATTTATCAACAAACTTCTCATGTACCACGCTCCTTTTATGTACTATCTTTACACCAACCATGCAGATTAGTATTTTAATCCCTGTTATGCCAACAAGGAAGCTCAGAGGCTAAATCTGTCTTAAAATCTCTTTACAAAAAATATCTAGGCCCTCCAACCTAGAAGAGGAGTGCTTTTCAATGTATTATTATTTTTTTAATTTTAATTTTCTTTTAGCCCCTCACAAATCTCTAGGTCTTGAATTAATTGAGTCATGACTTTTCTCAAGTTTTAGGTGGACTTAAATGTCTGGGGGTGTGTGTTATTTTCTGCCAGTTCCCTCTCTTCCCTCTCATTTGCCAAAAGTCCACCTGCAAGAGTTTTCTAGGGTTCGGGTGCTGGTGGCCTGGCTTTTGCAGGAGTACCTACATCACCTTGTGGTTTTCTGGATGCCCCCCTGGATCTGGGAAAGGTGCAGGCTCTTCTCAGGGCCTTCTCCGTGTCTCCTAGGTGGTGAAGGAGAATTGAGCTCCCGATGACAGGAAATGCTGGCTTTGGTTCTGCCCTGGAGCTGGCGAGCTCAGTACATTCCTCTTAGACCCTCCTAGAGATGCTGTCCCCTTTATGCCCTTCATGCACATTGGGGTGAATCCAGGAGGGTGAGCAGTGGGATATGCTGAGCTCTTCTATCCTGGTGGGAAATGGGAATGGGTGCAATCTGGAGCATATTGGAAGGAAGGCCATGGGCCTCAGGTGAGATGCCCCAGATGGCATAGGGGCCCAGCACAGGGCAGGAGGCCTCTAGGGCAGTCATTTCTCAGGCACGTGTGAGGGGCCGCCTCTGAACCTTACTTGGCACAGTTCATCACTTCCCTGGATCTTACCACATGGCAGTGCTGATTGCCAGGGCCCAAGCATAGCTAACAAGGAACACTTGTCTGGCTTTCATGATTACAAATAACTTTCCTGTGCAAGATCTCAGAATGGTGAGTCTTGAGGGGGTCTGGCCCAACCTCTCCATGGCTATTTTGTTTCCATATTTTAGCAATCATTGATTCCAGTGTCTACTATGTGCAGTGATAACAGCAAACTCAGACATTTGGACTGCATTTTCCCATCAATGTATTTTCTGACTTTTATGATCTAATTTCATTCTCACATCAGTGCTGTGATGTTGTGTCTTATGCCTTTGTTTTTCTGGTGAGAGGCAAATTAACATGTACTCATTCACTAAGCTATGGGTAATAGTAATATGCTCAAGCTAATACAGCCACTCAGAAGAAGCAGAATTTGAACCGAGGCAGACCAGCTCCATAAACTGTAGTTTTAACCACTGTGCTACCTTGTGCCCCTAGAAGATTATATCTCCAGGGTTGAATTCCACACCCTCATCCACTTCGATTGTGGTATCCTTCTACGCAAGTGATCTGAGAAACATAAAAGAAAATGACATTGTTCCTGTTTATGGTTTGATATGGGGAGAAAGGTGTGCACCATGCCACACTTCAGGAGCAGAAATCAGCACTGAGCAGAGGTCAAGGGGACTTCTGTGGGAATACCGGAGAAATGGCCCTGGAGGCTTAGACCTAATAGGTTCTGCACACCCTTCCTTCTGATTCTTTCCCTGTTGGCCTGGCCCAGTTCTTCCAGTTCTCACCTAAGTGGAGTAGCCCTTGCAATTGTCCTGGATTTAGTGGTTTGGGGACATGCCTCTGGGAAATTTCTACTAGGAAGCCTGTCCCATTTGCAGCATGACCAATAAACATAGAGGTCACCAACAAGCCCATTGCTTAAAAGAAGTAACCTAAACTGCCCTGTACCTGGGGTTCCATGACCTGAATTCCAAGGCCTTGTGGGTTCTGGCTTTCTCCAGCTGGTTTCCTAGCAAATTGGATGGATCCTCTGCTGCTGCCTCTGCTGGGTGCTGCCTTTTCTGGTTTTAGACTGAACACAATACTCCATGCGTACTTTTCCCTAAACACTGGCCCAATTCAGCCTTGACTCTGACTCCTCCTCGGGCCTCAGTTGCTTGATTGCAATATCATATATTACTCTGCTGTTTCCTAAGTCATATTTTGCAAACCCCTAATTGGAATATGTGGTTTGACACATATTTGTATACTTCTCGTGGTGATGGTTTGAAACATCATTATGATTACAGTTATCATTTAATTTCTTGGCGATTTAGTTACCATCACTACCATATTGTCACCACCACTTTGCCAGAATTTCTACATCAGCTGCTGTGACCAACTCTTTCTTCCTATTAGCAAATCTCTGTTTCCTGCTCAGGGGTTCTTTCCTCTCTCTTTCCTTGCCTACCCTAAGTCCATGAGCTTGAAACTCCTGGATCCCTGGCCAATCGATGCCTTACATGGAGAGTTAGGAAACATTTATTTATTTAGTGCATGCTCTTAAATTAGCTTGGACCCCACCCCCCTCCGAAAAAAAAAAAAGAATGGTAATTTGTATATTTGATGGTTAGGAACTAACATGGGAGCTGTTGTCTCACTCACCAATAATGATATTCTTTGTATCTTACAGTGAGAAGGTGACCTACCTGCACGATTATATCACTATATAATATAAAACTATTTTATGTCCTGCATCCTAAGCAATAATCTTAGTGCCTATGTAGTTTTTAGAATTAGTTATTTGTTTTCATGCTTGTTTCTCCCATAGACAGTAGCCTTCTCAAAGTCAGTCCCTGCCTCATTTGTCTTTCCATTTTCAGTCCAAGCATAGTATCCGGGACACAATATGTGCCCAATATATGGTGTGGAAAAATCAAATCAATGTATTTTTATCTGTTTAATCAATGATTCACTATTGTCGCCTCCCAAGTCATAACTATATATTTATGTTCCTCTACCAAGTATTTTTAGCATGGACATTTAGCAAAAGCTATAGATCAAAATTCTTATTTTTTTCTCTAATAATTCTGTGTCCTTCCCTTTCTTCCAAGCATGTAATAGTAATAGTACTATTAGCCTGTAATTCTAATCGTAACACACATTTGTATCATGCTTACCATATGACAATTAGTATCCTAAGACCTTGCATGCATTATCTCAATGAACTTGCTATTTTCTCCCTTTTGCTAAGAACTGAAGTGATGTGCCCAGTCACTTCATGTGCTAAGTAAATGGTAGAGCTGGGATTTGAATCTGGGTAGGATGGGTCAGAGGCCAAGCACTTAGATCTTATGTTTATAGCCTTTTTGAGTAATTTACTTACTTAACCAATCAACATTTGCTGAGATTTTATGAGGGAGATGCTTCCGTATTAATCTCCTATAACCGAGTGTGTTAGGGTTCTTTAGAGATACAGAACCAATAAGAGAGATCTGTAAATAAGAGATTTATAAAGGTATCTCATGCAACTGTGGGAATGGAAGAGTCTAAAATCCATAGGGCAGGCATGAAGCTGGCAGCTCTGAAGAAGGGTCTGGATGAACTCCATAGTAGAGGTTTCCTAGCTAAAGAAGCAGTGAAGGAATCTCTCTTCTCCCTCAAAAGCCTTCAGCTGATTAGATTATCTCATTGTTGGGGGACATGCCTTCATTGATTGCAGATATAATCAGCCACAGATGCAATAAACTGACTGATGATTTAATCAACCAGCCATGAAATATTCTTACAGCAATGGTCAGGCCAGTGCTTGCCTGACCAGACAACTGGGCACCATCACTTGGCCAAGTTGGCACCAGAACCCAACCATCACACCTTGACAACAATACTAAAATATAGGTGTAATTATTAGATTAATTTTTCAGTTGAGGAAACTGAAACTCAGAGAGGTTAAATGACTGCTGCGAGGTCATACCATTTATAAAAGAAGAGTCATAAAATAGAAGCAGATGCCTTGCTTTTTCCATCATATTACAGATGGGTGGAAATCAGTTAACTCCAGCCATCTAATCAGTGCTAAATTCCTGAGATCAAGTTTGTCATAATTCTTACTTTGCAAATGAAGTATCTGAGTCTTATACTGGGTAAGAAAAGGAGTTTTAGAGTTTGACAGTCATTGGCTTGAGTCCTAGTTCTGGTGCTTTCTACTGCTGAGACATTAGTCAAGTCAGTCTTGGTGCCCAGACTCCTCATAACTAAAATAGGTTTTATGTGTGAAAATTAAATGAGATTATGCATGAGAACAATGCCTGGTATACATAGAGCTCTGTACATATGACATCCTGTCCACAAGGTGGCACATGGCCATACACAGGCTCCAGTGGCAAAATGAGTATTTGAATTCAGGATTGCTTGAACCCTCTTCTCATCTGTTTTCCCATATGCTCTCTTTGTTTCCTCCCATCATCACCTTTTTAAAGGATTTAAAAAATCTGCTTCTCACAGAAATAACAACATGTTTTACTGAAGTCACCTTAATTGATGCCAAGGTCTAGAAGCTATTTATTCTAGAGAGAAACCATTTTTGGTACAACGTTGCCAAGGTAAAGGATCAAGTACAACAGACTGAATGAAGTCTGTGGGAATTTGTCTGAGGGGCTCTCATCCATTATCCATTTTTTCTGAAGATAACTGTTTAGAACAATACACAAATCCTGGAAATAAATACCAGAGAGGTTAGATAACTTCTAGAACAATATAATAGCAAGCAAGCAACCGACCAAATAAAACACAATTTTTTTTTTTTTTTTTTTTTAAAGGAAAGACAGAGAGAAGGAAGGAAGGATAGAAGGAAGGAAGGAAGGAAGAAAGGGAAACATCTTTCTTGTTTTTTATTGTATCTTGTTTCTTTGTTTTTGTTACATGGGCTGGGGCCGGGAATCGAACCGAGGTCCTCCGGCATAGCAGGCAAGCACTTTGCCCGCTGAGCCACCGCGGCCTCCCCATAAAACACAATTTTAACAAGAGGTAAAAACTGAAAAGAAAGCATGAACACCTTTCTTTACTCCAACAAAACAGATTTGTCTCTTTTAGAGGCAGCCAATGGTGCCTTGGCTTTACCCAATTCTTTTCACTCATGAGGCTCAAAAATTTCAACCACATAAGCTTATGACTAATTTTCACCTTCTCTAAAAACATGGTAGATGGAGGATCAGCCTCAAGGAGAACCTATGTTTTGGGAGGAGGGAGCAGCAGTGACCTAGAGACTTTTCCCTGGGACCTGGACCTGGGTCCTCTGCTCTTCTGTTTGATCATGGTCCCCCGTGTCTGACTTTATCTTGGGCTTGGACCATCTAGAACTCCGACTCTCAGAACCGCTCCCTACTAGCTTCATTCCCTTTGCAAAATCATAGTGTTCTTTCCCATGTTAGCAGAGAAGAATTTTCTTTTCCAGAATGTACTATGAAACTAGGATACAGTTTCTCATATGGTTTAATTTAAAATGTAAAATCTCTGAAAAATAGGTATTTTCAGAATAAGCGTTTTGGTCTGGAGCTCTGGTTCTCATTAGCTTGGCTGAAGCCCTTGATGACATGCTGGGGTGCTCGCACCCCAGCTCACACGCCTGCTCTCAGGTGTTCATAAACCTGTGGCCTTCCCAGGGGACTGCTAGCCCACCGCATCCTGACAGGGTCTTGCTGGGCCTGGTGTTCCCCTCACTCCATCTGTGACTTCTTCGAAAGGGAGCTGAGTGGTTTAATTTGATGTTTTGCTAATCTTTGCCCACTCTGCTGAAGTGCATGGTGCAGAAATGGCAGTGCTTGGGGTCTGGCTTCAAACACTGGCACAAATCTTCTGGTGTTCAGGTTCTTCTGCCTTGCCTCGTTTCCTTGCCTCCACGGGCAGAAACTTACCCTCACTGGAGTTCCTTGCATGTGAGTCTTTAAGGACAAATTTTGGCCAAGGCTGAATAGTCTTTCAAGCACAATGGAAATTTATTCAGTTTTTTAGACCAAGCCAAAGGTATTCTCTGCACCTGCTGTTAAACCTAGATTGCGTGGTACAAAAAAGGCATTCCATAGGTATGTATAATTACGTGTTTATATTAAGCCAAACTTTTTATCTCTGATGTGCCAAGCATGTTAAAAGCATTAACTGCTGGTTCTCAGGAATAGCCTCCTTGAGGGAGGAAGGCAGGAAACTTTCTGGTAATCCTTGTTCTACAGGTCCCCAGGAAAGGGATAGCAGAACTCTTAATTGAATACACCTAAATTTTGGGGTCAGAAACCCTGGATGATGTGTGTGGGGTAAGGTCTTTCCTTTCTTCCAGCATGTGAGGAGAGGCCCCACACTGTGAACATGGAGCCTTAAACCACAATTCCCTCCCCTCCTCCCTCCTGCCCCCCACTACCTCAGCCAACCCCAGAGGCTGTGATTCCTCAGAGAGGTAGCATTTGGAAAGCCTTCTCCCTCCCTTAGCTACTTTGGCAAGACATCTCTTCAAAGAGTCCAGAAGAACCTCCCAGCAGTTTTCTGTTTGGAAAGTAAGAAAAGATACAGTCTTTTAATTATCCTTTTGACACCTCTGGGACTCAGCCTGCTCAGGCCCAGATCCTTGAGACATTCAGTTCATCCCTGTACCACATCCTTGGCATTTGGCCATGGCCCCAAATGTAAAGCCTCTACTTGGATACTTTCTTCTTCATACTACCCAGTGCTTCCTCCCCATCATCTTGCTATTTCCCCCTTTCCCAGCATATTCTGTTTTTTCTTAAATGCTTGGGCACATACTCCCTAAGCTATTAACAGAAACCTGTTGTAGATCTGCTCTCAGCTCTTCTCTGCTACAAGCCCACAATTTCTTACCTGTGATTCTGATAAAAAGGAATGCACTGAGAACTGAAAGCTTTTCTTATCTCATTTGGTGACAAGACAGACCTGAATTGATTTACCCTACTTACTGTCAATAACCATACATTTCTCTGCAGAAGCATTAATGCATTTGGTTATGGAGTAGTTCCCAGGTATTATGTATTAACTGTATGTATTCTGTATTAACTTTCTAAAATCTGAAAAATTCTGTATCCAGAAACACTCCTGATCCAAAGGTTTTTGGTAAGGGATTATAGAGTTGTGCTTTTAAATCATTCGTTTCTACCTTTCAGTAAAGTCCTTTCCTTCACTTAGGATTGTGCTTTCTGGCAATTCCTCAGTCCGCTGTGTCTATGCTAATGTCATCTGCTCACTTTCTGGTCATTTGCCCTTTCTTGATGAAGGCTTCACTTCCACCCTCATCTCTGCGGTAAATTCCCCCTAACTAAATTCACCGTCAGCTAACTCAGAGGACTTTCAGTCTTCGCATTACTAGTTCTCTCTTACTGGAAATCATTTGCCTAGTTCTTTTCCTCCTTTTCCTTCTTCAGCACCATTTCTTCTGATCCTCCTCTCCCTCTCTGAGCAGTACATTCTTTCTTTTCCTTGTCTTCTTTCTCCCCTTCCCTCTCTCTCCTCCTCCTCCTTCTTTAATTATGGCAATGTAGATATAACACAAAAATTTCTGAGTTTTACCGTTTTAAGTGTTCACTTCAGTGATATCAGTTACATTCACAACATTGTGCTGGCATCACCACCGTACATTATTGAGGTGGTTTCAGTAACCCAACAGAAACTCCGTGCCTATTAAGCAATAACTTCCCATTTCCTCCACTCCCAGTCCTTGGTAACCTTTAATCTACTTTCTGCTTCCATGACTTTGCTTATTCTAGATATTTCATTTAAGTGGAATTATAATATTTGTCTTTTTGTGTCTGACTTACTTCCCTTAATATAATGATTTCAGGGTTTATCCATGTTGTTGAATGTATCAAACATTCATTCCTATTTACAACTGAATTGTGTTCCACTGTATGTATATACCATATTTTGTTTATCCATTCATCTGTCAACTTTGTTGACAGTATTACCTTAGTGTACCTTCCCAGCGCTTCATCCTCTGCCCACTCCTGCTGTCAGAGCATCTCAGTATCTCTAGGTAAGAGGGCTGGTTCAGCCCAAGTGAATCCTATAAGCCCTATCTTCCCCTTGAGTCTTGCCTTCATTATTGGCATTCACTCATTCATTAAGAAAAGGAGTTACTAAATGGATGAATGTTCTCCAAGGGTTCTGTCTTTGCTTATTGTCCCTCCTCATTTTCACTCTGTAATTTTCTGCCATCAATCCCATGTACTCTTTTTTTAATCTTAATTGTGAAAAATAACATACATACAAAAAAGCAATAAATTTCAAAGCACACCACAGCAATTAGTTGTAGAATAGATTTCAGAGTTTGGTGTGGGTTACAATTCCACAATTTTAGGTTTTTCCTTATAGCTGCTCTAAGACACTGGAAACTAAAACCAACATAATGATTCAACAGTTACTCATTTGCTAAATCCTATCTTCTCTGTTTTATCTCTACCTTCTCCTTTGCTTTAGGGGTCTCATGCCCTCTTGTAGCTTCCCCTGCAGATTAACTCTTTCCCCTAAACTCTAGAGTGGGATGTACAACTTCCTATTTGATATTACCTCCTCAAACTAACAAGTCTACAACTGAACTCCTCATTTTCTCATCAGTCCACCTTCTCTTCCTGTAGTCCTTATCTTGATGAGTATCTCAACCATCCAGAAGTCACCAACCTAAGAGTTGTCCTCTGGACCTCCATGGTCCCTCATATTAGGGTGATCTGGCCTTCACATCATCAAGTGTGTCTGCCTTAGTGTAGGTCCTCCTTACCCATCTCCTGGGTGACTACTGTAGTGTTCTCACTGGCCTGCTGCCTCTATCTATGGCCAAGTTACCTCCTGTTCTTAAAACCCATCTGTTCCTCCCAGTGCTTTTGCAGGATGACATCAACTGTCCATTCATGGTCCTCCACGATATAATTTCTCCCAATTCTTCAAATTTATCTTTGACTAAACTTATCTCCTCATATTGTCTGTGCTGGTTTGAAAGGATGTATGTCCCTTAGAAAAGCCATGTTTTAATCTAAATCCCATTTCATAAAGGCAGAATAATCCCTATTCAATAGTGTATGTTTGAAGCTAATCAGATCATCTCCCTGAAGATGTGGTTTAATCAAGAGTGGTTGTTAAACTGGATTAGATGATGGCATGTCTCCACCCATTTCGGTGGGTTTTGATAATTTTCTGGGGTCCTATAACAGAGGAAACATTTTCAAGAATGAAGGAGATTCAGAGACAGCAGAGAATGCTGCAGCACCACGAAGCAGAGAGTCCATCAGCCAGTACTTTGGAGATAAAGAAGAACACCTCCTGGGGAGCTTCATGAAACAGGAAGCCAGGATAAGAAGCTAGCAGATGATGCTGTGTTTGCCATGTGCCCTTCCAGATGAGAAAGGTACCCTGACCATGTTCACTGTGTGCCTTTCCAGATGAGAGAGAAACTCTGACTGTGTTTGCCATGCACCCTTCCACTTGAGAGAGAAACATTGAATTTCATTGGCCTTCTTGAACTGAGGTATCTTTCCCTGGATGCCTTAGATTGGACATTTCTATAGACATGTTTTAATTGGGAAATTTTCTCAGTCTTAAAATTGTAAACTAGCAACGTATTAAATTCCCCTTTTTAAAAGCCATTCTGTTTGTGGTATATTGCCTTCCAGCAGCTAGCAAACTAAAACATTGGCCTTCTATTAATTCAGCTAAATAGAATTGCTTACTATTTCCCAAGCATATCAGATAGTTTCCCTTCTCAATTCCTTTGGATTGACCTTTCTGCCTGCAGTGTACATCTCCATTCTGTCTGATGACCACCATGGGGAGGCAGAGCTTAAATAATCTCCAAGGTCTAATCTGTAGTTCATTTAATTTGAATTTAATTTTCTTTGTTTTCACTCAAATAATACTGTTGTAAAGCTTTACATATTTAGGAGTATGTCTTAGGCTCTTTCTCACTATTGAAGGACTTTCTTCACATTTTACATATGTGGGATCATCAAATAGTTTAACATCTTGTCCAAGGAAAACCGATAGAAGCTGTGTCTAGAGCAAGGTCTGAAATTAGAGTTTCCACTTCAAGTCTAGTGAACCTAAAAGTTATTTAGTATGGAAAATTTCATGCCAAGTGCAAAAGTAGAAATGAGTATAATGAACACCTTACTCATCACCCAGCTTCAAAAATTATAACTTTGGGTTATAATTGGGTCAGGATACAAATAAGGTCTATGCATTGCAGTTGGTTTTTGACTTTTAAGTTTCTTTTAATCTACTAGTTCCCCCTCTGTCTCTTTCTCTCTCTTTTTTAATTGTAATTTATTTGTTGATGAAACTGGATATTTTTTATGTGTATTCTTTTAGTTTGTATTTTGCTGATTGCTATCTGTGATGTTATTTAACATGGCCCTCTGGAACTGTATTTCCTTTACATTGGTGGTTAGATTTAGAGGTTTGATCAGATTTGAGTTTATTTTTAGCATTCCAGAAGTGGTGTGTTATACTTCAGTCAGGAGGCATGTAATGCTTGGTTGTCTCTTATTTTGTGATACTAAGTGGCCACTGATGATCATTGCCTAAATCCATTCACTCATTGGGCCTTGGTACACATCACTTGGGAGCATGTTAGAAATACAGACTCTCAGTCCTCACCCCAAATACTGAATTAAATTCTGCTTTTTAACAAGATCTTTAGGTGACATACACATGAATGTTTGTGAAGCGCTGCATATGACAAAGGTGATATTTTAATTGTACCATTCCTTCCTAATTTATTAGCTGAAATATTTGTAGAAAGAGAAACATCTCATCAACTGTTTGATTCCTTGAGACATTCTTAAAAAATAAGTCTATTCTCTATCATACTTAAATGGTAACTAATTTTTAAGAAAGTGTCATGAAGAACTTATATACTTAAATGTGCTTGATGTGTTTCAATTCATTATTTTTATTAATGTTCAAATTGTCCCATTATTAGCTGATGAGACCCTCTTCCTGTGCTACCTCCCAAGTCTTTTTCATAGTATCATAGCATTCTTTCATAGCATCTTTTGCTTTCTAGTAAGATAAAAATTTTCCAGGCCCATCTTTCATAATCCTGCCCTAGACCTGGAATCATCCATTTCTTTGAGGAATGAAATGATGTTTAGAATCCAATATTAGTGCCAGAGGTGCTTATTTTGGGGGATCAGTGATAGTTTCTAGGCCTTTTCAACAGAAAAAAGCCATAAGCTATGAGATATGCATTTTTTTAAAAGATAAAATACATTACAATTTCATGTTGATATTGCCAATTAAAATTCTGGGCTACTATGTTTTTATTTAATCTCATAAATATTACATGGGTATCTCCTCCCTCTATACTGAAAATTATGGTTCTGAACTGATTTAATTCCACAACAATTGACAATAATCTCAGAATAACAAACCAAGATCACACTAACATTATGATTCCCTAAATCAACTTAAGTTGATGTTGATGTTGTTATTGTTTGCTGTTCTTTTTTGTTCTAAGGGAGTATCCCTACTAGGGATGTATAGTCAAATTGTTATAATTTAAAGCTTAGAATAATTACTCTATCTGATTAATATCACAAACTAGATATATGTTTTGGCTCACTTATTTACTTTGCTTTAAAATTGTAAAGACTTATTCTTAAAAATTAAATTTTGTGTTTTATTTACGTAAAATATGTTACATAAAATATATTAATTGTTCAAAAGAAAAAATCTGCAAAACTAAGAATATTTAAAGAAGTCTGGTTTCTATCCTATCCTGTCTGCCCTACTCCTGGACCAAACTAATTAATACATTAATGAGTGGAATTGCTTAATTAACTATATTAATAAATATAATAGGCCTAGGGGCACTATGAAAAAACTTACTGAGACACTAAGAACCTTATGAATTGAGAAAATTTGAGAATCTGTTTAGAATATATAGATATTCCTCATTTTTCTTCACAACATATTACCCTTTTAGGTGGATATACTATAGTTAATTCCCCCAACCCCCTATTAATAGACCTTTGAATAGCCTTTAGCTATTTCACATACTGAAGTAAATAACCTGGTGCATCTGTCTCTTTGTACTTTTGCCAGTATTTCTGTAGGAGAGATTCTTAGAAGTGAGTTTGCTGGGTCAAAGGGTAAATGCATATGACATTTTGCTAGATACTGCCAAATTCCCCTTATAAGGGGTTGTATCATTTTGCATTCCAGTCACCAAACTATAAGAGTGCCTGTTACCCAAAGTTTTGCCAACAGCATATGTCAAACTTTTGGGGTTTTGCCAATATGATGGTTGAGTAATTGTATTGTACTGTTTTACTTTGCATTTCTTTTATTATGAAAGAGGTTGAGAATTTTTTTTTCATATAGTAATGTATCATTTGCATTTCTTTTCCTGGGGCCTGTCTGTTTATATCTCTAGCCAATCTTTTTATAAGGCTTCTTGGTGCTTTTCTTCTCCATTTTTTAGAAGCTTTTTATATAGGACTTGCAAATATTTTTCCTTGTTAGTCCTTTGTCTTTTTAATTGTATATTATGGTTATGTAGTTGTTCTTTTTTACTTTGTTGTGTGTTTGTTTTTGTTTTTTTTTTTTTACTTTTGTGTTATCGATTTTTTTCTGTGGAGCCTCCTGATGTTGAGTCACACAGTTAGGAAAGGTTTTCCTACTCTGTGAACTCACGTTTTCTTTTAATGCACATTTGACTCTGTCCTGACTCTCTACACCCAGAAAGTTATGAAGACAATCAAGAAAAATCATGTGAAATTTGAGAGTGCCAGGACACAATTCCTTTCCTTGAAGCATCAGGACCTAAAATGACTTCACACACTTTCTTTTTGACATGTAGCTAGCCACTTTTTGTATTTTGACTTACATTCTGACTCTAAAATATGTCTGCATCTACCTGGAAGATTGGCTTTAAAATATATTGCCAATGGGCAGTTGCCTTTGTTTTCCCCTGTAAGAATGAAATAATTTGACTGCCAGAGCAGAGAAAGCATACAAGTGAATACAAGTGAAATACAAGTGAAAGCAGTGGAATTCTGGTGACTGATTTGGGTGAATTGAATGGAATTTTGTTCGTCACTGGCGGAGTTTGTGTGTGTGTGCACACGTGTGTGATGAGCCACAGTGGTAGAGTATCTCATCTGTGTTTGGAATGTGATATTGATTTATGACACTTAAATAATGTGATGTTTCATAGCCACTACTTGTTCAAATGGAATATAGCTGTATGGGTAAATCCAATAAGAAGTATTACTGAATTTTCTACTTGGGACCACAAAAGTCAACCTTTCCATTTTTCCATATATTTCATGGAAACATGTATAGACCCATATTTAACATCCTTAAAAATGTGCATTTACTACAGGTTACACAATCATTAAGAGGTAGAATTGGACATATAGTCATTTCAAGGTTAATAAAGCTGAAATCTTGTCATTTGGTTCTTTCCAGCATAAATGCACAGGTAATACGGAATATAATTTCAAGAAATGTATATATCATTGAAAGTTGGAAAGAAGATTTTAGAGACAATTTACACTGACTTAAACATTGGAAAGCCACTCATACTTAAATTGTTTAAAGATATTTGAGAGTGATAAAGAGATTATAAGAAAGAGTTAGCAAAATATTTTTTAGAGTAATTTTACAAAATTGAAGCTAGATAAGTAAACACCATAGAAGGAGGAGCAAAAGATCAAAGACTGTACATTTCTTTGTGGAGAATCAACTGAAGACAACTGGATGTGTCTTAAAGTTGTGGTCTCTACCTTGAATGTGCCTGGATTAGCGCAATAAGCATTAGTTGTACAGTGACAGGTACGAGCAGTTACCTGTTGAAATATTATTTATTTCAATGTATTAGTAGTCATGGATGTTCTACAGTCTGTATATTTGGGGTGAAATGTTTCTTCCAGTTTCTGATAAGGCTTGTTGTTATTTAATTAAAATTTTGTGCAATTAATATGCTTTGATTGTATCTGCAATTCCAGTTGCAAACATGATAGGTCATTGTCTGAAGCAAATAGCGATGTGGAAAGATAGCTCAATAGTTTTCAACTCTGCCTGCACATTAAAATAACCTGAGAGCTTTGAAAAAATGTCTTTGTCTCGGCTCCACACTACAAAAATTGAATCCGAATCTTTGGGAGTGGGGCCCTAGCATCTACTTTTTAAAGTCTCTCTGAGATGGTTCTTATACACAGAAAGGGCTAGGACCTAGAAGTACTATGATGAGAAACTGATAAGACCTAGAGAAAAGGTTGATCATTCAGTATAACTCATATCAGCTCAACTCAATCCAACTCAACCCAACCCAGCTCAACTCAATTCAATTCAGTTCATCTCAACTCAATATAATTTAAGAAATATTTGCTGAATCCTTATGATACAGCATTAAAGTAGATACAGGCTGGTCCTATTTTCATGAAGTTTGCAGTCTACTGGGTAAGAGACATACTAAATCAAGAGCTGTTAATTACAACCCATGGGCCAAATCTGGCCTGCTCTTTGTCTCTCCCCTCACACCCCTGTCTGTGTATGTATGGTCTGCAAACTAAGAATGTTATTTCATTTTGAAATGTTTGAAAACAAATTAAAAGGCTAATTAATATCAAGAGCTTTCTAGTACTCAATATTCTATGCTAAATCTTTGCATTTAACAACTCATTTACTCTTTACATCAATCCTGTGAAGCAGGTACCATTTCTCACTTTATAGATGAGAAAACTGAAGCTTCTAGTGGTTGTGAGTAGTCAAAAATCACACAACTAATGAGTAGTTTAGCTGGAGTATTAGCCCAGAATCTGTGCTCTTAACCTGTTTCCCCATGTGAAAAGTCATCCAGTGCTATGAGGGCAGTGTTTTTTTAAAAAATATTTTTATTGAGAAATCTTCACACGCATATATTCCATACATGGTGTACAATCAGTGGCTCACAATATCATCACATAGTTGTGTATTCATCACCATGATCATTTGTTAGAACATTTGTATCACTCCAGAAAAAGAAATAAAAAGGAAAAAACTAAACTCATACATACTGTACCCCTTACCTCTCCCTCTCACTGACCACTAGTATTTCCATCTACTCAATTCATTTTACTCTTTGTCTCCCCCGTTATTTATTTTTTATCTATATATTTTTTTATTCATCTGTCCATACCCTGGATAAAAGGAGCACCAGACTCAAGATTTTCACAATCACACAGTCACATTATAAATGTTATATCTTTATACAATTGTTTTTAATACTCAAGGCTACTGGAACACAGCTCAGCAGTTTCAGGTACTTCCCTCCAGCCACTTCAATACATCATAATAGAAAAAGGGATATCTGTATAATGCATAAGATAACCTCCAGTATAACCTCTTAACTTTGTTTGAAATCTCTCAGCTCCTGAAACTTTATTTTGTCTCATTTCTCTCTTCTCCGTTTTGGTCAAGAAAGCTTTTGCAATCCCTTGATGCTGAGTCCTGGCTCATCTTGGGATTTCTGTCCCACGTTTCCAGGAAGATTTACACCCTGGGAGTCATGTCCCACATAGGAGGGAAGGCAGTGAGTTCACCTGCTGAGTTGGCTTAGAGAGAGAGGCCATATGTGAGCAACAAAAGAGGTTCTCTGTGGGTGATTCTTAGGCATATATTTGAGTAGGCTTAGCTTATTTTTTGCAGGAATAGATTTCATAGGGTCAAACCCCAAAATTAAGGGCTTGACCTATTGATTTGGTTGTCCCCCCTGCTTAACAAGAATATCAGAAATTCTTAAAATGGGGAAGCTGAGTATTTCTTCCTTTCTCCCCATTCCTCCAAGGAGACTTTGCAAATATTTCTTTATTCACTGCCTAAATTTCTCTGGGATTTATCAGGACACCACACTAACCTGAACAAACCAACAAAACCTTATGCCCTATTCAAGTTTCCATGTACTTATGTTATTCAACTAAACTGACCATACAAGTTAGATTAGGAAATGCATTACAGAAGATATAATTTTTTTACCCAATAAATATCTCTCCCTTTAGTCTCACACAGAAATTGAAGTTTTAAAATATGGGCGATCATCCTTTACCCTGTATTCTAGTATACCTTAGTCCTATCCGTATCAGCTTCAGTCATATCTCTACTTGAAGTTTGATCACTTTTTAAATAGTTCCGGTATAGGGTACTGCTGAATTTCATAACTTCAGAGCTCTAACTCTGAGTCTTATATGTAAATTCCCTAAATTTCTGGGTATGATCATGTTATATGCAAACACTTCAGTATCTCAGAATTTAGAATTAATAGTTACAACTCCTGAATGTATGTGACCACTGTAAGGGCTTACAATCTAGGATCTTTTAGAATAGGCCCCAAACTGTTAACCCATTCTCTTGGCTTTATTTAATTCACTGAGTTTTTATATTATAGTTAGTCCATATGATTGAGGCATGATAATATCTGTCTTTTTTCCTGACATTTCATTGAACATACAGTCCTTAAGATTCATTCACCTCATTGCATGCTTCACAACTTCATTCCTTCTTTCAGCTGCTCACTAGTCCATTGTATGTATACACCATAGTTCCCCCTTCTATTCCTCCCATGTTGCACCCTTAGGCCACCTCCATGCATTGTTATTGTAAACACCAGTATGCAAATGTCCATTCGTGTCCCCACACTAGTTTCTTCAGGTATATACTGAGCAACTGGGTTTCAGGATCATGTGGCAACCCCACCCTTGGCCTCCTGTGGAACCACCACACTGCCCTCCAAGGGGCTGCACATGAGGGCAGTATTTAAGTAAACACGTTCTGGGAAGTTCCCATGAGGGAAGAACACTGTGTTTTAGAGAAGCAAGGGAAGGATTTGTAGGAGATTGAAGCCTTGTTTCTACCATGATATTAGGAAATACTAACTTGAATTCCAATTAAGCAAGACATGATCCATATAAAGAATTCCACTTTTCTCATTAGTAGGCCTATATTACAAAACATCGTATCTCATTGTATTTTCAATTAAAGAAAGTTTGTGGGAATTTCTTTTCTGTCTTGTTAAACAGGTACCTACATAATATCCTGGATTTTGTCTCTGGCATGAAAAGCCTAAAATATTTATTATCTGACCTTATTCAGGAAAAGTTTTCCAATCCCTGCATTAAATAAATGATAACACTTGTGATGGATCTTGAAGGAGAAAGTTCATGTGCTATAGAATGAAAGAATATAGCAAGGAGATCTTACTTAGATTCACATACTGTAGGGTATGGAATAATTCTTAGTGCCCTCATCCTCTCTAACCCTCTGATACAGCAGCTCTAGAGTGAAAACAAGGTATCTGCATTTTAAGGAAGAATCCAGATGATTCTGTTTGAGTTTGGGCCACTGTGGGAAACCTGGTCTGGGGTGGGGAAAGTCATCTCTAAGGAAGCAAAGTCTAAGCTGGGACTTGAAGACCAAATGAAACAAAAACGGGCCAGATTGGAGAAATATGTTCTGGGGAGATGGGACAGTACATGAGAGGCAGGAGTATTTGAGGAAGTGAAAGAAGTTGGGGGTTTCTGGGGAATAGAGGTCAGGACACTGGGGAGAGAGGCAGAGATTTACTACTAGTAGGACTATAAGCTGAATTATAGCACTTGGACTTGATCCTAAGGACAATTAGAAACCATTAAATATATGTTTTCAGAATAATTATTTTATGTTTAATATCTGTATATATCTACCAATACATACTCATAATTTGATGTAATTGCCTATGTATGCATTCCTTTATGGTAAAAATGTTAATAAACATATCTATATCTCATATTTCACTTAATCTAAGATGCTATTGGTGAAGACAATTATTTTGTATTCTATATAGAAAGAGAAAAATTGTGTCAATTAAACCATGGCTCAATGCTTTCTTAACCCTTGTAATTTTTTTGACTGCTATAAAAACTTACAATCTAGGCCCCAACTTTCTTATAAGTGTTTTCTAAAAGAGACCATACAATATTTAACTCTTGTAATTTTTGTTTTAAATTTATTGAACCAGTACTTTTAGACTTATTTAGACATAGTTTATCATATATCACTTTCTGCACACATGAAAATAAAAATATAAGTGAAATAAAATGGATGAGATATTCTTAAAACTTCTTTACATTTAGAGTTCAACTCTTCTGAATCCCTTTGCAATGTACAGAAATTGGGGACTTTCTTTTCCACATACTACTATCCCCTGGGCATCAAGAGCATTGGTGATGCAGTACTGCCTAAAACAGGGGTCCACTGTTGCCTTGGAGATGTTTCTTCAGTCCCCAGCATCCATTCTACAGGCTTTGATGTCCATATGGAGGCAAGGACAATGCTGTAATGACTCCCATTTGGCAGATGGTGATGCATCCTGATTTCAGAGAAGTTGCAAAGTAAAAACAATAGGCATTTCAGAATCAATGAAATGCATACATATGCAGGCATACACATATGTATAGGCATTTGTTGGGGTGATGTGGTTCCTGAATTTATTTGAACCAAGATGGCATCATACTATACATATTTTCCTGCATTTTGCTTTTCTCACTCAACAATAGGTGTAGAAGTCCCCCCAAGCCAACTAACAGAGCTCTGTTTCATTCTTTAAGTAGCTATATACTTTTCATGATGTGGCTGAATCATAATATATTTAGCTAGTTATCATTTATGAGCATTCATTTGTTTTTAAAGTTTTTGCGACAACAGACAATACTGCAATAAATGTCCTTGCATGTATGCCCTTAAATATTGGTGCTTTTAATTCCTATGATGAGAATTACTGAGTCAAAGGATATACTGCTAATTTTAATATATATTGCAAGTTGTTTTCTACAAATTCTATAAATTCTCCAATTCCAACTCACTATGTGAGTGCTCTGTTCTCCATAACCTGCATATTCATTTTGGGAGAATTGATGCTCTAATGAAAATAGGTCTTCTCATCCAAGAAAGTGTTAATTTAGTTATGTCTTTAATAATATTTCTAGTTTCATTCATATAGTTTTTGTTCATTTCTTGTCAAATTTATTTCTAAGAAATTTATAATTTTTGTTTCTGTTAAAATGAAGTGTTTCCCCCATTTCACTCCCTAGGGGCTGATGCTAGAACAAAACCATCAATATTTTTGTTAGCTTACATCCATTCCCTTTTGAAATTGTCTTGTTCAAAAGTGGTGTTCTTCCATGGCAGCCGCAGCATTTATGCCTTAAATTTTTGCTCTTTGATTTCCT
This sequence comes from Tamandua tetradactyla, assembly GCF_023851605.1. NCBI lineage: Eukaryota > Metazoa > Chordata > Mammalia > Pilosa > Myrmecophagidae > Tamandua > Tamandua tetradactyla. The sequence continues at coordinate 139,316,040 of NC_135332.1, forward strand.
CTTCCCTTCCTTCCTTTCTGTGTTCTCTGGACAGCACATTTGCCTTTTTCCTTGCTCCACCCTTTACATTGAACTTAGACATTTTGTTGAGATACTTAAGTGCTTTTTCTTACAATATGTCCCCTCCATTTCACCAGTCCTTATTTGCCACAAGTGATGCATCCTAGATAGACTTAATTCTTCACTAACAATTAAGTTTACACATACATATACATGTATCAAGGATCATTATGCAGTAATTTCAGTTGCTTTTCATCTTCTCCCACCTTGAAGTCTCTGATCTGATTAATTTATTATACAGTTAGTATTTTCTAAGTATTTTACTCAGATGGGAAACTTGAGTAATACAGATTTTTTCATTATCTGTTTTCTAGTTTTTTTCATCTAACAAGGGAAATAATATTTTGGCTAGATATCAAATTCTTGGTTTTCATCCATCTGATAAGGCTCTCCTTTTGCTTGACTATCTCAGGAGAAGGGAAGGTTTACTGAACTGTTCTAGCCCCCGGCCAGCTTTGGAAGGGATTGAGATACCTTGTACACTCATAAGAGGTTGATGTCAGTTTTGAGGAAGTGGAGGGCATAGGTGGGATCCATAAATCTCTGATTGAAAAGCTCTTTCCTTGTAGGTCTACACTTGTAGGTCCTGGCTACCAATTCTGCTCTGACACTGGTTTCCCAGCCCAATGGGGAGGGAATCCTACACCTGCTCTATCTAAAAGAACTTTATGGAACCCAAGGTCTCACCCACAGGTCCCAGCACCTGCCGATTCTGAAGAAGCAAGTAGTTAGTTCTGGGAGTGCTGAGATGGGAATTTTACTTAGCTTATCATGTTCCCGGAATCCTCAGTATGTGTTTCTTATTAAAGAATTTTAAGCTAGGAGTGATATAGCCAGATTAGCTTCTGAACAAGTTTGTAACATTGGAGGTAAGAAGGCTGATTAGAAGGCTGTTGCAGCAGTCCACACGAGAAGAGAAAATAGCTTGTACTATGGTGGTGGCAGAGCAGATAGAAAGTAGTGGATGGATTTGAGACTTACTGAGGAGGTAAATTCTATAGAACAGGTTCACTAACTGGAGTTGATAGTTAAGGAAAAGGTAGGGACAGTAATTAACAGGGTAAATTAATTAAATAGAATTCAGAAGACTGGCCATCCAAAATTAGCTATACAGAGAATACTCATGAGCCTTGGCAAGAAGACTATAAAAGTTTAGCCAAATTCTTTTTTTTTTTTTTTTTTTTTTTTTTTTTTTTTTTTAAAGGAAAGACAGAGAGAAGGAAGGAAGGATAGAAGGAAGGAAGGAAGGAAGAAAGGGAAACATCTTTAAACATTTTCTTGTTTTATTGTATTTTGTTTTTTTGTTTTTGTTACATGGGCTGGGGCCGGGAATCGAACCGAGGTCCTCCGGCATAGCAGGCAAGCACTTTGCCCGCTGAGCCACCGCGGCCCGCCCCAAATTCTTTTATGCTCAGTCTTTATTCAGGGGATCAGAATAAAAAGTATAAAATCAAAAGAAATAGGCTCTTATCCATTTATTTGCAAAGTAATTATACAGCACCTACTATGTGCTAGTCTTTGTGCTAGATAGAGCTATATGGTGATATGTCTAGAAGTAAACATGATTCCTGCTATGAAGGAGGTGATTATGTTTTTCAAGAAGTTCTGAGATGAACCAAGATACATGTGGCTGGTCTACCTTTTCAAAATTACTTGACCACACAATGAGAAGGAGGATGAGCCCAAAGCTATGTATAGGTGGACATCACATTAGAAGGAGTGAGGGGGAGGGTGCCTCTCAGATATCAATTTTGTGTTTTTTTCCTTTCTAGAGTGAGAGAAGTTTCAGCTTCCTCATAATTTAGAAAGAGGTGTCACTATGGAATCTCTAAATGTACACTCAGATAGAAAGGCAAATGGCCTGAAATCATTGAGAAGGGCTAGAGTGGGGCACTGTAAGATGGTGCCTGGGTTTGGATCTGGCTGCATGCCAGAACTGGTCCTATTTAGCACCCTCAGGGCCTGCTTCAGCCTGTGATTGTGACATGAAAGTTGCAGAATATAGACCAGGCCTAGCAGGGAGTGAGAACCTGGTAACCAAGTGTGTTAATGGTGATTGTCTTTTCTTAGAGCCCCAGTGAGGAGAGACTTTGCCCCAGCACTTGTGTAGCTAGTGCCAGAGGTTTACCCTCCTCCACTGTTCCCCACACCTGGCCTTCAGGACGAGCATCACAAGCATAAGCAGGGCTTCTCCCAACCGTGTGCAGACTTCACCTTCCACTGGGGAGGCACAGCTGCCTGGTGTTCCAATAGGTTATGTCAAGAGAATGGTATGCCCTTTAACCTGAGATGTTCTGACCTGTTTACCTGAAGATCCCCTTCATCAAAGATGTGGGAAATAGGAATGAAAGCACAAGAGCCAACTTTGTTGGGAACCTCAGCCTAAGTGCCACATGGATGACCAACTTGGGACTACCACAGCCGTTTCTTGAACTGAGAATCTCATCCAGTTTCTAACATTCAGACACAACTTTCCAAGGCCAACTTTACTTGGTCATAAGTAACTCACTCTCACATCCTCAATAGGATAGGATGGAACTAAGTTAGATTCTTTCCAAAACCTACATGTAAAATACTCCTAAGTGTTGGCTGAGCTCTTATACATAACAGGGATGGAGTTAGTACCTCTCAGGGCCACAGACTTGCTTGTGAACTATTGGCTGTTTTTTGGCACGTCAGGGACTTCAACATTTATACTTTGGGCCTGGAAAATCTATAGAGGGACCTATAGTGACTCTTGGAAATGAGGCAAAAGTTTTCTGTATTCTGGGATTTTTTTCAGACAACTGTTAAAGTGATTAAGAATGATCAAGGTCACCGCTTTTAGAACCCCACCTATCACAATATTAGAGAGGAGCCTTAGTCATTATGGGTAATATTCCTGGGAATCCACCCACTGGTTCTGGGAAGATGCAGCAATTTTCCATTTTTTTCCTTTTTTTGTGAGTTGGGATTTTACCACAGATAAGTGGGCATGGAACAGTATCAAAACCAGGTATGGATGATGGGGAGGAAGAAGAGGGATAGTGGTGAGTCTATCATCAAGATGTGAAATTACTCTCCTACCAACATGCCAGAGACGTTTATACTTCTGCTTCTTACCATGCCCATGTCCTTCCAGTAAGTTGTAGGGATCAAAGCTGAGGACTGTGCCATACAAGATGGAAGAAGGCAGCAACCAGGGAGTGGGAAAAGATGGGCCTGGGAAAGAATGGAATTGCATCCCTCTGAGGGTTAAGGAATTGAGCTGGCCATCCTCCCAGTGGAAGCATCTGTTAGAAATCAGAGGCACTCACCATCTGAGAACTCATCACCTTCCCCTTCCTCCACCTTGGATTTCTCTACACTGCCAGCATACTTATGAACAGTGGTATAGCTGTGTTGTTGATAGGGATTTGGCGACATTGCCAGTCTTGAAAGGTATAGTATAAAATCACTTCTTTGATCTATAGTCTTACTTAGTAAATATTTTAATCTTTATATTATATTATAGAACATTTAGATTTCAGATTAAATGTTCACAAACAGTGTGCAAGGCACCACGTTTTCTTTATGGTAGCTATTTATGGTGTGAGTCCTGAGCTAGGGTCCTGGGGCCAAGGCACATGCTTTTTCTTATGTCTTTGTGGTAGGTTCTTTCGTATTTATATGTTTGTTCTCTTGCCTTATTGCTTTCAGAGGGTAGGTAGGGCTGGGCAGAGTGTGCCCCCCTGCACAAGTCCACTTAAGTCCCTTTGTCTCTCTCTGGTTCTGTGTCTCAGCTAGGAGGACAGATCAATCTGCAGTACAGTCCAAGTTATTTTAGATATATGATAAAGGAAGTAGGAGCCTGTGCTGTTTTGAAACTGTTATGTACCCTAGAAAAGCCATGTTCTTTTAATCCTAATCCAGTCTTGTGGGGACAGACCTATTGTTTGGGTGGGATCTTTTTGATTAAGTTGTTTCCATGGAGATGTGACTTCCTCCAGTTGTTGGTGGGAACTTTTGATTAGGTAGTTTCCATGGAGATGTGTCTCCACCCATTCAAGGTTGGTTTTAATCTGCTTACTGGAATCTTTTAAGAGGGAACCATTTTGGAAAAAGCTCAGAGCCAACACAGACATTTGGAGATGCAGAAAGAAAATATCCCAGGGAAACTTTGAAACCAGACGCCAAAGGAATAGCAGATGCCTGCCATGCACCTTCCCAGTTGACACAGGTGTTCCAGATGCTATTGGCCTTTTTTGAGTCAAAGTATCTTTTTATGGATACCTTAGTTTGGACATTTTTATGGCCTTAAAACTGTAAATTTGTAACTTAAAAAAATATCCCCTTTATAAAAGCCAACCCATTTCTGGTATATTATATCCCAACAGCTTTAACAAACTAAAACAGAGCCTACTTAGGTTTCCAGGCCTAGGCCTGTGCTGCAGTTTGCCAGAGAACCTGGGTCTGGGGTATTCTGGGCTGGCCCTGATAGTACTAAAGAAATGCTGTGTTTCCATCTGTGCCATTGCTCCTTATATATATATATATATATATATACTCTCTGAGAGCCCAGAATGCCAAACATAGGGGGTCTGTGATCGGTTCTTACTTTATCATTTATTTGTTACACAAATCATATGCCAGTAACTATTCCAAGCTTTCTACTTTAATTAAAACATTTATTCTCACAGCAGCCTGATAGATATCTCCCATTTTAAGGTTGAGGAAATTGGGCACGCAGATGTTGAAGTAATATGTAGCAGGGAAGTTTTGAAGCTAAGCAGTTTAGTGCCCAAATCAACAGCTATATCCCTTCCTCTATTTTCAATAGCAACTCCAGAAATGGGTGGGCTCATTTTGAGGTGAGATTCAATGTTGACCAATATTGCTGCTTGTGTTCAGATGTAGCCAAGATAAATCACCACCAAACGTGCTTCAAGTGGTAGGAGGACAAATGGCCTACCTTTTAGGTAGAATTCTGCTTCTAAAAATCCACAAGGACTAGATGAGCAAAATCATGCGCCCTCTCCTATGACTTCAAACTTGTGGCCCAAACCTGTAAGATTTATTTTGCTCATTGAATAGTAATACCAACAGATGGGAAAATAATAGTTTCCAGAGCGATAGTTCCTGATGTGTATTCTAAGGAACCCTAGTTCTGTAAGCAGTTAGAAGATGTAGAAAGAATTTCATGATCAAGTAAATTTGGGAAGTTATGCTTTAAATAGATATAAATAGGTTTCCTTACTACAGGCCTTTTCAGAGCCTTTGACGTGTTAATCATGATAGTGGATTCCAAGAAGGAGATAGAACATTTATCTTTTTCCCAAACTGATTTGATCACACAGTCTAATGTCTATGACTACACATATCTCTTTTATTTTTTTAGGAACTCTGATAGGAACATATGAGACCCCAGATTTAGAGCAGAATGCAAATTTCTCAGGACTAGAAGCACAGTTTTTTTTCCTAGTTTGTCAATCTGCCTTCCCCCATGCAGTAAGCATTAAGGAATAAATAGTAATGTTGCCCTTGGCCTTTGTCTTGAAGATAAGAAGACTAGCTAGCACCCTATAGTACCCTCAGCTAGTTGAGAAACTTGCCTTTTTTATTCCCCCTTTGCAAAGTGCTCTTCACCATTCAGGGTAAAGCGCTTTCCTTTTTATAGTTCTTTTCTAAGCAGTTCTCTTAACATTACCTCATTTTAACCTATTGGGTAATTAATTTTTAGCCTCAAATCCAATTGATCCAAAGGTGTTAGGGGAGCCTGATCCAAATATTTGTCTATTAACTGTTTCTTAGGGGAAGTACTGAATTTTCCCTTTTCTGAATATAATTGCTGCTCTAGTAACCATGGCTGATTAAGGACGAAGGGACAGAATTCATGTGACAGGTCTGTGGCACCACAGAAGTCACAGGATATTTTAGGGAAGACCAAAATTAGAGAGGTAAAGATAACAACAAAAAATATGTTTCCAATCAATTTAATATGTTCATAATAGTTTACACATGGGGCTGCAACTAGAACATATTGGAAGCAGAATAAGTAAAATAAAGGCTTGAAAAACATACTCATTTTGTGGATTGAAACATTTTAGGGGAAATATTTGCTTTAAATTAATTTCAAGGCCCTATGATGAAATACGGATCTTTTCTCTGCATGTGGGGGTGGGATGGAGGTGGCGGGAATAGGATGTTGTATGAACAGGGGGAAAATAGATATTGAAAGAGCTTTGAAGTGTTTAGATTCAAACCAGTCTTCCATGAAAAGGCTAGCGAAGTGAAGTGTGAAAAAATTCACCATTTGGGAAATTCTCAAAATAGTTGTCTTTCATCTTTTTTTTTTCTTTTTTCCTCCCCAGATTTTTAATTCTGAGACAGTAATGATAAAGGGGCCCAACAATGCCAGCTCTTGGAACCAAGTTCTAAAAAGGAAGTGCTCAGAATCTTTTAAAGAAACTTGATCACTTGGATAAGTTTTAGTGGCTCAGGAAGCGGAAAAGAGAGAGCTGGGAGAGCCTGTCTGTGGCCACACCCTAGACCAGAGCAGGTGGCAGTCCCGAGGGAGGGCATGGGTAAAGCACCTGGCAGTGGATTGGTTGTGAAACATCTGCACCTGCATCAGGAGGGATCATTGCTTCCTTCCATCTTTGTTTCCTTCCTGCCAGCCTTCCTGCCTTCCTCCTTCTATTTTTCTTTCTCTCTCTCCTATTTCTTTTATTCCTTTTTCTTTCTTTTTCTCCCATAAAAAGGAAAGCAATCCACAATTCTTTATCCAAAATGCAGAGGCAAGGCATGTTTTGGAATTCAAAATATTTCAGATTTTAGAAAGGTGCTTCTGTGTATATACCCAATAATCTTTACACCCCCAGCAAGGTTGCGGGTGTTGTGCGAAACCAGGGACAAGGCTCAAGCTCCCAGGAATGTTACGCAGAAACAGAACAAACCGGGGCTGAGGCTCCAAAGTTTCAGGAAGTAGGTTTTTCCTCATCTATGGCTATAGGGCTCAGCCAAGTAGCCTCTGAAAATCTGGGCCCTGAACCAGGGCTGATACAAGATTTTATAGACAAAATGGCTTGTTTGGGATGGGTTTTTCCCAATGTGGTAACTGGCAATGCTTAAGGGAGATGATTGGCTGCATGCCAGCAATCAGACCTGGAAGGATTGCGAAGCTGAGTGTACAGAAGTGAATGAGCAGTTACAGGGAAGGGGGCTTCACTGGAACTTCTCTTATCCTGCCTATTGACCGTCCTTGGGGCCTGGGAGATTCTTCAAACAGGGAATGGCCCAAGTAAACAGGGGCCTGCCTGCTGCAACAGGAAGTGGCTTTAATAAATAGGGGCTGCCTGCAACGTGGGAAGTGTGAATATTGTCACTCGTAGGATAAATAAAGACTATGAATAGACTCACATCAGGCTAGGCCAGGTTTAGCAGTCACCAACATCCTTTGGTTTTCATAGCATTTGGATTTTGTCATTAAGAGTTTATGGACTTTAAAAAATTTGTTGCACTATAATTTACATACAGTTGAATGCATTTATTTTACATAAAGTGTGATGTGCTTACTCACAGTCAAGATATGGAACATTTCTATGGCTTCCCCCCCAAATTCCCTCAAGCTCTTCCATATCAGGCCCCAGGCAACCATTCAGTTTGCTATCACTATAGACTAGATTTGCCTTTTCTAGAATGTTTTAAATCATGCAATATTCAGGAACTAAATTTCAAATCCTCTCTTCTCTGTTGACCAGTTGGGTAACTTTGGGCAAGTTATTTAACCTTTATTTATTGAAAATTCAATCTGTACCTTTCCCACTGTACTAAGTGGAGGAATTTAAGCTAATCATTCCCACAGTCCTATGAAATAAGTAGTATCATTTTACAGATGAGGAATATGTGGCTTAGAGAAGGTTAGTAACCTGGTAAATATCATACAGCTCTTAACCTCAATTTCTCCAGGTTCTTTTAGTGCTCATATTTGAAGAGGGAAGGTGTTAGGTTACACATCTTTGGTGTTTAAGAAGCGATGCATCTGGGTAGCTTGATGCTTCACTGGCCTTGCTAAGAGACAATGGCTTCTTAAAGAAATCATTTAAGGAAGGGCTCGGATCATCTTTTTGTCTCACTTGTGCTGTGAAATAAGTCTGCATCCCCGGAAGCAGGTTTGGGACTCAGTGTCAGGAAGTTTTCTGAAAATGTGGCATCTTGGCTGTGATTCTTTGTGCTGATTCTATAACCTTAATCCGAAGGCTTGACTCCTGATTCCTTAAAGGGGTTTGAGGGTGGGCAATGGTGGCACAGTGGCAGAGTTCTCACCTGCTATGCCAGAGACCCGGGTTTGATTTCTGGTGCCTGCCCATGTAAAAAAAAAAAAATTAATTAAAAAAGTAATAATAATTATACTAAAGGGATTTGAAAAGATAATTCTTGCGTTGTTGATAATAGTTTGAATTTCACAGCATCCTTAATAAAAGGTAACTATGATTGCAAATATAGCCTAATGTAAACCTTCACTTCACCCCTTCTGTTGGAATCATTCCATTTTAGAGCTGCATCGCTTATCATTCTTTCTCTCTCTTTTTGTATATTTTTTGTAAAGCCAAGCAGTAATTTTAACCAGCACATTGTCACCTTCAGTATTACAACAGAAGTCTTCTCACACAAATAGACATAACACATAGCACAACACATACACACCTGCACCCACACACAGGGTCAGAAAATATCTACAAAGGAGCCTGGTGCCCTGTAGTATCAGATCTCCAGGAGAAATTTCTAGAAGTCCATCTTCCTCTTCTTCTTAAGGTGCAGAAACTCAATTAATGATGTTGTGTCACCCTTATGAAAAGTATTCTCTTGGGAACAGTGGGCCAGAATGTTTGAAATCTGAACTGTTCAGGCCACAGGGTCACCAAATCTCTCTCCCAAGTAAATGACTTGGCCAACTCTGTTAACTCTATCCTTTAGAATTGGTCATCTAATTCTACTTATTATGGCATTTCTACATGAGAAGCTGTATACACAAGGCACTGGTCATTTTTTCAGACCAAGTATGCCATCCCTAAAGGAACAGGGTAGGGGACTGGGAGTGAAAGGTGAGAGGCTGTGCTCCTGCGGCACTCATCATTCCAGGAACACTTACCCAGGGCAACAGCATTCAAACTTGTGTATTTACCTGGGGGTTATGATAATTTTCCATCGGGTATCAGCGCACAGCTGGTTTTAAAGGAAATACATGTCCAATCCTTTACCTTTCATTTGTACTTACTTTTACAGCTCTCTCCCTGAAAACTCACTGCTTTCACAATAGCCCTTCTCCTAAAAGAAGGATTTGCTACTCAGTGGAATTTTGCTCTGGTGCATCGTCCTAGATTATAAAAATCTGTGTGGCCAAAGTAATAATTACAAACATTGATTTTAGAGAAGCCTCCTTTTAATGATTAATCAGGTTGTCTTAAATGGGTGGGACTTTTTGTCTTTCTAGGTTTTATGTATTTTTCTATTTAGGGTGGAGTTGGATCTGTATTAGGATATTCTGGATTCAGAACAACCAAATGGTATAGGCCAGTAATACATCTTTAACAGTATTTTAGTCTTTTAAATTGAATGTTTTTTTGGATGACCACATTTTTTCAAGATAAATTTGCTAACATCCACAGATAAAGATTATACATGATTTCTTATGAATTTGGCACATTGCTGAATAAGGTAGTAAAGGCCCATTTTATCATATTGTGGAATGAAGTTTTTACTCTGATAGCAGTCATCATTATATTTCAGCTGATAATAGTTTTAGGATTTTCTTCCCACTCTTAAAAGTATACTTTCAAATGTATGATGAAAAACTTAGATTTCAACTTAAAACATTTGAGGGGTACATAGTTTTTCAAAATCATTCTGGGGATATGTGAACAAGTGTGTGACAACTGCTGTGGGAAAGACTCTGCTAGAACGGCCTGTGCTGCCTGCCCTCTAGGAGGAGGATGCATCCTTGCTGCAGGTGTCTCCCTGGACTCCCTGACAAGCAATCGTCTGCAGACGGGGCAGCTGAGGTGCTCATTGTCAGTGCCTTTAAAACATTTCCACAGATAACTGTTTTTGTATATCCACTTTTTTTTTTTTTTTTTTTTTTTTTTTTTTTTTGCATAAGTAGGCACCAGGAATCTAACCTGGGTCTCTGGCATGGCAGGTGAGAACTTTGCCTGCTGAGCCACCATGGCCCACCCTTTATATATCTACTTTTTAATAAACTTTTTTTGCTCTTTATGTTAATACAATATGGCAAAGAAAAGGGGCTAGACTGACATCTTTTTCATACTTCTTTGGAAGTTTTTGTTTGTGGGATACCTTGTTTTTATTTATTTCTGATGAGAATATTTGTTCTGATTTAAAATCTTTAAAAGTTGTATGCTACATTTGAGCAGCCTAATTACTGTGGAAATTGAAGGGCATGTATAAGATGGCTTGTGACCAGGCAGCCCTCATAAATTTAATTTCTATCATGCAGTTGCATATATCCTCAGAGCAAGAAAAGTACTAAACATAGACCGACATAGTGACTTAATTCTAATAAAGACTATGTATAAAAGGTGGAAAGCAGAGGTTATAACCAAAAATGAAAAGGAAAGAGGCCCATGCTTAAAATAATTTTGAAAAGCCAAAGCCTAAATAAGCTGGGGCTTTCAGAACATTCTAGCAACATGAAAAAAGTTTTAGCCTGAGACTCAGAGTTAAAGTTCTACGACTGTGAAAGTCAGTATTACCCCACACAACAACTTTTAAAAACACTGAAAAAGTGATCAGACTTCAATTAGAGATATGAATGAAACTGATCTTGCTAGGACTAAGGTCAATCAGAAAACAGGGTAAAGGATGGTAGTGACTGTATTATAAAACTTCAACTTCTGTGTGAGACCAAAGGAAGAGATGTTTATTTAGTACAAAATTTATATTTTCTGAAGCACACTATCTGATTTAACTTGTACGGTCAGTTTATTCAAACAACATAATTACATGGTACCTTGAATAGGCAATGAGATCTTGTTATTTTGCAAAAATTAGTGTAGTACCCTGATACATCTCAGAGTAATTTGAGCAGAAAATAAAAAGTATTTTCAAAGTCCCCTTGAGAGACTGGAGAGAAATGTGTAAATATTAAGCTTACCCATCTTGGGAATTCCTGATATTCTCACAAGCATTAGGGACTATCAGTTTACTAGGCCAAAAATTGATCTTGGGGCTTGCCCTTATGGAACTTATTCCTGCAAAGGAGAAGCTAAGCCAACTTATAATTATGCCTAAATGTCACCCACAGAGAATCTCTTTTGTTGCTCAGATATGGCCTCTCTCTGTAAGCCAACTCGGCTGGTAAACTCACTACTCTCCCTCCTACATGGAACATGACTCTCAGGGGTGTAAATCTCCCTGGCAATGTGGGACATGATTCCCAAGGACAAGCCTGGCCCTGGCATCATGGATTTAGAAAGGCTTTTTGGTCAGAAAGGGTAAAAGAGATGAAACAAAATAAAGTTTCAATAGCAAAGAGATTTCACATAGTTGAAAGGTCATTCTTATGCATTATGTGCATATTCCTTTTTTAGTTTTCAGTGTATTAGGATAGCTAGAAGGAAATACATGAAACTGTTGAACTGTAATTCAGTAGCCTTGATTCTTGAAGATGATTGTATAACTATATAGCTTTTATAGTGTGACCATGTGATTGTGAAAACCTTGTGACTGACACTCCCTTTATCCAGTGTATGGGCATATGGAGTAAGAAAATACAGAGAAAAAAAATAAAAATAAAAAATAGGGGGCCATAAGGGATATGGGATATTTTGGTGTTCTTTTTATTTTTATTTTCATTTCTAAGTAATGAAAATGTTCTAAAATTGTGGAGTTGAATGCACAACTATTGCTGATACTGTGAGCCACTGATTGTTGTATACTTTGGATGATTATTTGGTATGTAAATATATATCAATAAAATTGCATAATAAAAAGGTATTGGGAGAGAGGAGAAGATCAATTCAGGGCAGGCATGCTCCTATAGTGAGTGCATACTTTGGACAGAGGAATGAGGGAAAAAGGACAACGTAATTGTAATTTTAGTTTTGCTTTTTTTCTGTTTGGTGTAATCATCTTTGGATTAAAAAAAATTATTGAGGAGAAACCAAAACACAAGTAGAAAATAGCCGGATCTATATTTTCTAAATTAGCCCAGGGATTCTGACCAGGACCTCTTAAATTCCTACAAAAAAACTAGAGAATGAAATTATTTAATAACCGTTAGAAGTTTTTGAGGTATAGAAATGAACATAGTTCTGATTTTTTAAAAAAAAGAGCAGGAAAGTGGCTTCATTGCTGCCACAATACATCAAATATTTATTGAGAATTTACTGCGTTCCAGGCACCATGCAAGGGGCTACTAGGGATATGCCAGTGAACACAGTAGACACTGCTCACCTTCCCGGAGTGTCAGTCAGTGGGAGGTACAGACTTGTGAGAAAACAGTGACAGGTAGTTTAATAATTCTACGAGAAAGAAAATATAGAATGTGTGAGAACATGGGCCAGCGACCCCTCCAGATGTGAGAACCATAGTTGGATGACATCCCAGGCAGCAATGCAGAACAGATTATCAAAGGAATAATTTGGGAGATAATAAAGTAGTGATCATTGGGACTTTTCAGGACTTCAACAAGTCACCTCTTTCTTCCATAGAGGATATATTAGAAGGTCATTCATTCATTCAATCATTCAAAAGAAAATTTTTATAGTACCTGTGATAGGCAGGCATTATTATAGGCACCAGGATATAGAGTGGACAGACAGTAAAAATCACTGCCCCTGTGCAACTTACATTCTAGTGATTAATATAGGCAATAAACAAGAAAAATAAGTAAAATATATAGTATGTTAGATATTGATAAGTTCTGAATGCTTAAACAAAGTAGAGGAATTTGAAGTGCATTTGTATAGGAGTTCATAATTTTAGATAGTGAGAACACTTATCATGTGGCTATTTGGTAGAAGGGTGTTTCAGGTCGAGTGGCTTGCAAGGGCAAAGTCCCTGAGACAGGAACACATGAGGAATGGTCAGGCTGCTGGTGCAGCTGACGTAGAGTCCACAAAGTTGAGAATGCAAAGCTGAGTAGGTGCAAAGTTTATTTAGTGCGAGAGGAGGTCAGAGATGCAACAAGGGCTAGACTCATGTTTAATCTTGTAGATCATGGTAGGGCTTTGGTTTTAACTCTAAGTCATGTGGGTTTTGAGTAATGAGGAACAATGAGAAGCAATAAAAAGCAATGAGCCCTGACTTACTTTTGCAGAATCACTCTGATAGAAGATTGGAGTGGACTGAAGAGGCAAGGGTGGGAGCAGGTTGGAGATGCTGCTGACTGGTACCTGAGCTGTGGCAGTGGAGATGCTGAAAAGTGATCAAATTCTGAAATATATTTTGATGCTGGGGATGCAGGATTTGCTGACTGATTGGGTATGGGATGTGAGATATAGAGAGGAGTCAACTATGACACTGAGGTTTTTAGCCTGAGGGAATGGGAAAAATGGAGTTGTTATTTATTGATTTGGAGTAGGCTGCAGGAAGAACTGATTTATGTTGGTGGTGGAGGAGGTAGGACAATTATCTGAAGCTCAGTGTTCAGTATATTATTTGGAAAACCTACTAGACATTCGAATAGAGACATCAGATAGATAGCAGATATACAAGTCTGGTGTTCAAGGGAGACTGGGCTACAGTCATAAGCATGTTAGTGTTCAGCACACATCAGTGTTACCTAAAGCCATGAGTCTGGATGACATCATCCTGGAGTAGGTATATTAGAAGAGAGGAGAGATCCAAGGACTGAGTTCTGGGATACTTCAAAATTCAGGTGTCAAGGAAATGAAGAAGAACTTGAGAAGTAGCCAGAAATGGAAGAGGAAAACCCAAGTGGGTATAGCTTCTTGGAAACCAAATGATGAAAGTGTTTAATGTAGGAGGGGTAGATGAGGAAAAGACAATAGACAGAGTTTTCTGGACTTCAGTAAACATGTACTAAAGGCTTTAATGACATCCCATCAACAAGGAAGGAAAACAACCTGGATGAAAAAAAGTAGACTGAATTTATAGTTATCCAGTTGGTTTCAAGGATGCTGATTAATGGAATGTCATTAACTCTGGCAATGTCTTAAACTTTACAAATCCTGGGCCCTAATTATTAAACTTGAAATCTCCTATAGTTTCTATGGAAACCCAATATTTTTTCAATATAAAATTATAATATTGAATGTACTTTTTCAGCCCTACACAGTCCCCAACTTTTTATCATGTGCATTCTGATATACCTCCTAGAGAGTCATGCCCTGCTTCTGAATTGGAGGAAAGTCCCAAAGGTTTCTAAGTGTCCCAGGCCCACATTTTTCAAATTAAAAAAAAAAATCAATATCTTGGAGGCATAGAGAAAATTCTGACATTTGTGGATGTTGTAAAGCTTTTGGTAATAACAAATCCATCACATGATGAGATCTGAATTCAAAAAGAGTTTGAAGGGTGGGCTGCAGTGGCTCAGCAGGCAGAGTTCTCGCCTGCCATAGTGGAGCCCTGGGTTCGATTCCCGGTGCCTTCCCATGTTAAAAAAAAAAAAAAAAGGACTTGACTAAGAGTGTGATCTTTAGGCAATTTTGAAACACTGGAAAGTTATCAGAAGACTAGAGTAAGTAAATTGTTTTTAATTTCAAAAAGTAAATAAACAGTCTGCAGACAATAGACCATTGAGTTTTAAATCAAATATAGAGAAGAATTTTGAGGTGAATTATTAAATGGTGGTTTGTCACCAGTTGGAAAGGAGGCAATTTATCTTAGCATGTCAAGCTGCCTTTATTCTAGTCCAGGACATATGGTTTCTACATGGTAGAGAAAGAAACTACATTTTTTTTGGAGTTTGGTCTTTGACAATAATCTCTCATTACATTGCTAAAACATCATCAAAGAGTCTAAAGCAGAGTAATACAGTCTTAAAGGCAAGTGATTTTTAGTCAGAGGAACCAGATTCAGTCCCTAGCTTTACAACTTACTTATGTGGTCTGGGAAAATTTACCTAACCACTATAATCTTAGGTTTTTCAACTGAAAATGGTAGAAATCATACCTTTATTACAGATTGCTGTCAGGGCCAAATGAGGTATTTCGATGAAAAAAATTTAAATGGCACTAAAGTACTACTTAAAGAAATATTGCTCAAATGAAAGTTGTTACTGGAAGTGCTGATGAGATTTTAGGTTGGATTAAAGGAAAAATAGCATATAGAGCAAGGCAGTTGATAGTCAACTTCTCTTCTCTACTGTGGGAAGATTACGTCTGGAGTTCTGCATTCACATCTTTATTTTTCAGAAGGACATAGGAAAATTGGACTGCAGAGAGCCTTATCAGCACAGTGAGAAGGTTGAACCCCATGCCTAGTGAGGAATATTTGAGGGATTGAGAAGATTTGGTGTGGCAAAGGTGGTGATAATGGGGCAGAGAGAACCATCATCAAGTAGTTGAAGTTTATCATGGGGTGCCAACAGTTTACTCTGTTTGGTCTCAAAGGGTAGTAAAAGGACAAAATAGATAAACCTACAGAGAGTTAGATTTCTGGTCACAGAGAGGAAGAGCTTTCTGATAGAGCTATATCATGGCACTAGCTGGGGACTGGAGAATTCCCCATCAATGGATGCTGTCCCTCCATGGACTGGATGACCATTTGGCGGGAATGCTTAAGAGGATTCATGCATCAGATGGTGGTTGGGCATGATGACCTCTTGGTACTTTCTGACCTTACGAGTCCATCATTCTATGACAAAGTCTGTATATAGTTGAATAGGTCCTGCACCATATGATATTTACGGATATAGTGTGAAGATAACAGAACATATGAAGTTCTGTTATGATTATGCTATCCAAATTATTTAATCATGTGTTGAAAAAGTCATTTAAACTGAGACGTATCTTTTACTTTTTTCACCACTCTGCTTTGGCTCCTTGACACTTGTTCTGACCATTCAAATGCCTTAGAAAAAGCAGTTCCCAGAAAGATTTAATGTTATATAAAAGAAGTTTTCATAGGCAAATTAGCTGCATTCAGTCTTTATCCAAAATTAAGTAACAGCTTTGATCCATCAACTGTGAAAAGTAAACTGGGTATAACCTTCACTCATCACCAGTCGTCTCAATGACATTTGTTAACTTTATTCTGATATTAGGTTATGGTTTTTCTTTGTTCTTTTAGGGCTTTTTTGTCCAAATCTAATTATTTCCAAATATATATATAGGGAGAGCTTAGAAGTCTGATGTGTTGAATATAAAGTCTATCTCTGAGTGTCTGAAATTTTTAAAGTAGTTTGTTGTATTTGCTGGTATTTGCCTAAGAAAGTGAAGAAAAAAAGAGATCAGTTTTAAAGCCACTACTTTAAAAGTAATCACCTCATTGCCCTTAATATCTCAACATTTTCTTTTGCTACTTGGATTGTATGTTCTGGCTCTTTTGGCTCTGTTTTGTCTCTTTACGCTGAAGGTCTCCACATGACAATTACTATTTCTCAGAGGATGAAACTTCAGAGAAGCTGTCACAGTGATTCAGGTTGTGCTTGATTTGAAGAAACCTTCTCGGATCTGAAATGTTCCAAGTGTTTAATGCTATGGAACCTCTTCTTTGTTGAAAAGACATCAGAGCACCAAAAGCAGGTTATCTTTTGGCAGACAATAGGTTAATCCATTTTCTTATTAACATTTCTAGAAAAGCTAAAAACAATCATCTGTGTAGTCCTTTGTAGTAATTCTCAAATATTTTAGTATTTCCTGTTAAAACACCTAATACCTTTAAATTGATATTTAATTTCTGTAATCAAGACTGATAGTTTAAATATTTAAACTGTTTATGCCATATACAGATAAGAACTAAAATAAATTAATCTTGTAAATATTTGTTCAAAATCACTGGACTAAGTAAGAACATTGTACTTACCATAAACCTGGAATTGACTCCCTACCTGTCTGCTGGTTGAAGCCCTGCTACCCTAAGCCATGTCAGGTTCCCTTTATTCCGTCTCACATCAGAAGGCTAAAATAATACAGAGAGTGCATGTAAAAGTGTTCCCCTGCCCCCTTTCTTCTAATACTGGCCTCTATTAAGGGATAACAGAAGGGGAAGGAAAAGAGAAATAACATGTTAAGTTGATTTTTAACGTTTATTTCTAATTCTTTTTTTTTTGCCTCAGGTATGTATGAAGGCAGGTGTTTATTTTCATGGCTACATTCCTGTATATTGAATTAACTGAACCGTTAAAGAATGGTATAAACAAAGTTAAGCTTTTTAATCAATTTTATTCCAATAAAATGTAAAATTATACAAAAATGCAATGCCTATCAAATTGCATTTGTTAGAGTATCCTTGAGAGTAAGTGCCATTTTATTGAATAAATATGACTTAAAATAAACTCTCAGAATTTATATTATCAGTAATATGCTGGAAATAATGATCTTTAGGGTTGAAGTTAATAACCTGTGGAAGTGACTAGATTTGATACCATAGCTCTTGAATCTTCCCAGCATGTCACTAAAAATGAAAACCATTTTAGACATTTCGACTTGAAATTAGGCTTGAAAATAGCTACTCTCTTGGGCTGAGTTAACATTTAATATTGGGCCAGTAGAAATGACTGCTGATTCTCATTCTTTATATTAATTCCACTGGGAGGGTGAGCTAGTAAAACATTTGTGTGAGCTGGTCATTATTTGAAATTTATTTACCAAAGTAGCTTACGTAATAATCATCCTTGTGCTAAATCAGTCAGTCAACAAGTTTTTATTGAGTCCCCACTGGGTTAGAGTAATGCACAGTAATGATGTATTCAGTAGTGTACAGATGTATGCAGCAAAGATTAGACATGATCTCGACCCCCAAGGCCTTACGAGCCATTACAGGAGACAAACAGACGCATATCATCAACTCAAATGTAACCAGATGACTTAACTCCCAGAGCATGGAGTAATGGTGGGGCAGAGATTGTTCTGTTGGGTGATGGGATGGGTTAAATGTGGGAAACTTCCATGATGTGGGTGTCTTGGTCTGGGTGTGGGTTAAAAAAAGTTAGTCAGTGGTTCAGTATATGAGAAAAGCAATCTCGTTGAGGGAATACAGTAAAACTCAGACATAAAGACTGAGGTAGAGGATGGAAGTCTGTTTGATTTATCTGAATGTGTCCAAGAAAGAATAGTTTGAAGGTAAGATGAGGTAATGTATGAGAGTATTTGAAACCAAGGTTTGAACTGGAATGACACTGGAGGGGTATGAGTTGCACATCATGATGATAATTTCTATTTTAGCTCTGTTAAATGAAGGCGTGTCATGAAAACAAAGGTGAATTAGAAGTTTTTGTTTTGGGATTGCTCATGGGAAGTGCCTTCTAATGTTTACCATGTCTGGCATCACAGACTGAAAATCATGCGTGGTGTACTCAGGCTACTAACCAAAGGCTCCCTGCACAAACAAACCTCTTGATTCCCAACTGACCGTCATTCTGTGTCATGTGAGAGTCACTGATGAACCTTTACTTTTGTTAAGCTTTTCCCACATTTAAATGCTGTCACCTTCTGGGTATGTTACTTTAGATTCTGCCTTTCCTGTCATTCTAACTTCTTTCATATTTTTAAGGAAATAGTCTTTCTAACATGCTTGATTGTGGGATGAATGACTCCTTGTTTGTCTGGACAGTTAGGCTTCCCAGTACGTTTTATGGCAAAGACTCCCAGTCAAGGGGGTGAGGTCAGGAACAAATATTAGCTATTGCAAATGATAAAATTACATTGGTAACTGACCAGACAACTCTACTGTATTCTGAGTTTCCTGTGTTAACAAGATTTAATAATCTCTTATGCTGCTGCTTCTTTACTGGGTAAAAAATGGGTATCAGTTTAGCCCTTGGGAATGGTAATAGATTCTACTTCCTAACTCCTTAATTTTCACTTCAGAGACTCTCCTCTGACTGTTCATAAGATCTATAATTTATGAGCACTTAATATTACTGGGCAACTTTCTTGGGCTTTACATCTATTATCTCATTTAAACTATACAACAAGCCTGTTAAGTAGGTACTATCAGTTCTGTCTTAAGATGGGACTAATGAAACTCTAAAGAGCTAAGGGTTGTGTCTGTGGTAGCAGGGCTGGGGTTCAAATCCAAGTGAGTTCAACTCCAGAGCCCATATTCTTTCCATTATGATACATAAGCTGTCCAGGTTTTCATAAATTGTGGTTCTCAGAAACCACCAGCTTACTACCCTGCTCTAGTTAATTTGAATATGAGTCCCAGAGCATATCCTGGTCCCTTCCTGCTTATTATATTTTTTCTAGTCAAATAAGCAGTATGTATTGACTGCCAATTTATATATTGGGCAGTGTATGCCTGGAGAGTGTAAATAATAAGGAAATAAGAACCTTGTTTTCAGAAAGTTCATAATTGGCATAAGTATATCCTCTAGCCACCTAGAACATTTTCCCTTGGGTCCAAGAGCTGTTCTTTTGCTTGGAGCATCCTTTCACACTTCTTCACCTAGTTGGGGGAAGGTACAGTGAAAGGAAATAGATACAGATTCAGCTAAAGAAGAAACAAGTAAACTTCACCTTTCTGGAACATTATTTCTGATTCCTCAGCTTTCTTTGGATGCCTATGGTCCATGAACCAGCAATTCTCAAGGCCTAATTCTGTTGCACTAGGTTGTCTAATTGTTTTACTTCTCTGTCTCCCTCAAGACCGTGGGCACCCCAAGGACAATAAGTTAGTCTTATTCATCTTTGTATTCCTACAGTTTATCAGAGAACCGAATGAACGAGGGAAGGTACTAAGACAGTGCTGTCATTTGGGGGAGGATTGTGAGGCAGAGAAGTTCCTAGAAGGGAGAAGCCACTGCAGGTTGGTATTGTTGGAGAAGGAGAATTCACTGAAAAGTTGGAACTTGTTCTGGACGTTGAAACATGAACTGATTTGGAAGCTGCTGTGGAAGAAGGAAGATACCACTGCTGGGAGATATACAAGGTGCCTGTTCTTTACTTTTAACCCCCATCACCTCTCTGTGGCTTCCACCCTTTGTTCCTGGCTCAGTACGTTCAGGATACAGTCTGATCCCTCTTTCCAGATAGCCCTGAAATGTTTGAAAACCATAGATTTCCTTCAGTCTTCTCATGGTGGGACTTCCTGATTCTCTAACTGCTACCATATTCTTTTCTGAACTGCTCCCCATCCAAATGGGGTGTGCCTACATCATATACAGCAAAGCCTGTCAGGACTGACACCTCCCTGTGTGAAATAGGAGTGTCTGGAAATACACACTGCAACTGCAGGTAGCCACATTGACATTTATTCACATTGAACTTAGTGTCAACGAGAGATGTTTTCAGCAGAGAGAAGTTGTCGTGAAAATACAAGTTGCTATAGGATCTGACTTGGATCAGTAAGCAATTAAATTAATGGCAAACAAAATTAATCACCTAATCTTAAATGTGACTCCTCTACTTGGTTTTTTACACATTTCCCTTTCCACAATTCAAAATGGAAGATGTGATTTTTCTACAACATCTAAGTGGATGACCCTTCCCCCATATATGTTGGTTAAAGAACTGTGCCTAACTTGTAGATTATATTTTCTTAATGAAAACAGTTTAATTTGTTCTTTTGAAACAAGCTATGGGAAAAGCAAATTGCTGGCTGCCTCTTCTTTGGCTCAGGTGGTTCTAGTATCATCAATTTCTAGTCTGTTTCAGGGAAAACTAAGGGAGTTTACTCCTGATGCAAGATTTAAGGATATTGCCAAACCTGGTTTTGAAGGTGCTTGGGATATTACTTCTAATTTTTTAATGAATTCCAGCAGCCCTTTGTGATAATTAGGGAATACGCAAAGCCTCAGCAGCATGCCAGTACAGTGGAGTAATGGCCCTTAAAGACATGAGCTTTGGGACTATTTGGAAACAAATGGTCATTTCACCAGAAAAGTAAAACAAACTGAACAGTTTTACTCAACTTTCCTTCTTCGGCTCTGTGCCATATTTATAGGTCAACTCTAACTAGTCAGTCCTGGTGCGCTTTTAATTTGTCAGCTGTACGAACTTTCACTGTGGCAGTGCTCCGCTCTATTCTTGTACTGTGCTATGATACCAGGTACATATTTAGTTTCTTTATTTGAAAAAAGTGCTTCACTATTTTTTATAAAATAAAATATAAAATGATTACTCAGAACTGAAGGCAGTCAGCTCCAGCTCATCCTGGCAGAAGACTGCAAATAAGGGTACGGAGGTGTATTTGCCTGCTTTACCTTTTAAGTGTAGCAGCATTTTGATTTAAAAAACATTTTATATTGATGGAAGCATTACAAAGAATGTTAGGTAATATATACTCGTTCCTCCACCTCATTCAGGGTATAGCTTTCTGACTATTGTGTAAAATTTAACACTCTGATGATTCAGTAAGAAAAAAAGGCTCATTTTGTACCCTGTACAATATTCTACAAGGTGTTAAAGAATTGATGAAAATGAAGCAAGAAAGAAGAAATACTCGATAAAAATCTCCCCTTTTCAGTTTGACAATTCAAATGGATCTTTTTGCCTTTGTTGAAAATATGCTATGTAATGAAATAATAAAACTTTTACTAAAGAATTGTTGGTGGGTGAGGAGGCAAGGGAAATAGAAAGCAGGTGGGCCATGTCTGTGTTAGGTTTATACACCGCGCTTGGTGTCTTTAGTTTTCTTTTTTGTGGTCTGTTTTAAATTGCTGTTGCAATTTTTGGTTAGTCTAGCTGTTCTCAGTTACATAACTGCTCCCTTTGGCCTCTAAAGAGAAAGGTCAGTCTAAGGTTAAGAAAAAATCATGGTATAAAGAATAGACAGTAAATGTGGCTGGGTCAGAAATTCGGATTCCTATAATGGCAATGCTCTAAGAATGGCTGCTTAGCCTAGGTCAGTAGAAGTCTAAAAAATGTGGCTAGAAAGGAGTCTAGAACTTGAACATCAGGCAAGATTCCTTCAGCATCAGGCAAGATTCCTTCAGCAAATTCTCACAGAGACTCATACTTACGAAACAGTCAAAGTTAATACCTTATAGTCCTTCATTTTGGAGATGAAGAAGCTGAAGCTACACCTAAAAAAGCTGGACACCAGAAAGGTAACAGAAGGCACTCAACAAGTCATGGGAGAGTGAATGTTAGAACATGGGTCTAAGCCTAGTTTTCTTACCATCACAACTTCATAGCTGGCATTGGATCTCCTACCATAGTAGAGACTAGATGGTGAGAGCCACGAGCACTGATCACTTACTGGACTAGTATAACAGAAGCTCTAGGTCACAGTTATTTCCCAGAGTCTTTGAACAAGTCATTAACTCTGAACATCAGTTTTCTCATTTATAAGCTGGGTGCGTGACTATCTGTACCATGTACCTCAGTGGATCAAATGAAATATTGCTTGTGAAAATGCTTTGACAACTAAACACAATTCATGGGTAATACATTGTAGACTGCCATTGGCCGTGTCTTCGGTAAGGAGTTCTTAGCATTTATCCAGGGCTATCAAAACATCCCAGCTGACCACTTCAGAGGACATAAGGAAGACATACACAAAAAACTGGCATTCCAAATGAAACAGCATCCCACCAGTCTTAGGTATGAAATCCTCAAGAAGCATGCTTTTTACTCAACAACTTGTGAGAATTCATGTTTTTTTTAATCATGAACTCATCTGTTGAATAGTTTGGTAGATGCCAGGAATAAAAATTAAGTAGACATAAATGTTGTCCTCCCCTAAGTAGGGGAAACAGACAGGTAAAATAACTGTGAATCATTGTGGTAACTGTGAATCAAAGAGCACAAAGAGGTTTTCAAAAAGAGGTGATGTTTAATCAGAGCCTTGAAGGTTGAGTAATACTGGGATGTTTTGAGAAAGTGAGGACATGCTGAGAAGATTTCTTTCCTCAGGAGCCTCGATAAAGTCATGAAAATGTAACAGTAAGAGGCATGTTTGAGAAATACTGGGTTGTCCAATGAGCCAGAGGGTAAGGAATATGGGGTACACTAGTGAGAAATAGGCCTAGGGGCAGGATGAGGTCAGATCATGAAAGTCCTTGGTTAGAATGCTAAGGAGATTGATCTTTGTCCAGAAAAGATAAAAACCACATATCCAGTCTTCTGGAAATAACAAATATTACCATTAGGTGAGCATTGTCCTAGACTTCTCCCTATGCATATATACAAATAGATTAAAAGAGAAAAAACTTTTTATAAGAATAGGATCCTATTCTGGTTCTGGCAATATGGGCAGCTGAATTGACGTAAACTTCATTGACTCTTATTTCCCCAGATATGAATCCATAGGTGTATTAGATAAAATATATAAAGAAAAATTTTAAATAAATAAGTTAATGTGAAATTGAAGAAAAATGTTGGCATGCTAGAAATAAAGGCAGATTTAGATTTGAGCAATAAGGCTATGAGCAGATGTGGTAGTTTAAGAAGATATTAGATTGAATAAGGGGACTAGAGGCTGAAGTTTTAATGCCCGTGTAAACATGAGCAATTTGACCATGGATCTGAGTGAGCCAGCAGTCTGGAACAGATACTCTTACATAAGGCTGGGATCCTGAGAAGGCTGGTTTCCTTGGTAAAAGGAGACTAGTAAAAGCCTACTTACTAGTTTGGGTAGTATGACAAGAAAGGTTGCTACATTTTGGAGTTCTGAATGGGAAACTCTGAGAGTAATGAAAACCCCTGGCCATGAAATATAGATATGATGTTGGAATTTACATCACCAAAATGCTGGAAGGTCCAAACCAAGAAATTAACATCCAAACTGATTCCAGACCAAAAGCAAAAGTAAAATATTCTGTAGCGAGTCTTTTTCTTTGTTTTTACTTCTTATTAATATTTATATATGAAATATTTCAAAATTCAACAAATTTAAAGGAAACAAGATGACACCACCCAGAGTAAGACCATAAAACCTGACAAATGAACAGTGAATTGGTACAACCCCTATGGAAACCATTGGCAGTGTTCAGCAAAATTAAAATATGTCTACCCTTTGGCATCATAATTTCACCCTGTGTTCCTCTCTTCAATAATAATTCAATTCCAGCAAGCACTGCTTCCACTCCAAGTAATTAATATCTTCAATTTGGTGTTTATAATACTAAGATTAGCTTTTATACCTTCACTATAAATTCAGAAATGATATCATATTATTTATTTAATGTAAATAGTATATGATACACATTCCTCTGCAACTTATTACTTTTTGGCCCTCAACATTATGTTTTATGATGCTTAATCCATTTCATACATGTCAGTCAAGTTCATTTTAATAGTTATAGGGAATTCCATTGTAAGGCTACAACAGAATGAATTTATCCATTCTTCTGTGAAGGATGTTTAAGTTGGTTCCAGATACTTTTTTTTTTTTCTTTTTAAAAGTATTTCTGATCATACCCAAATGTACTTTACAAGTTTATGGTGAGGATTCAATGAGATGATATATGTGAATATACTTCGTAAATTATAAAATGCTATGCAAATGAAAGTTAATATTAATGTGAGATGAAAGGTGCTCAGTAATATTTGTTGAATTGAGTTAAATGGCAGACATTCTTTCTTCTCTGGTTAAATTACCTTAGAGTAGGGAGTAAATTTTTTTTTATTTTTATTGAGATATATATTTTACATACCATATAATCATCTAAAGTGTACAATCAGTATTTCACAGTATAATCATATAGCTTTGCATTCATCATCACAGTCATTTTTTAAAAATATTTTTATTGAGAAATCTTCACACACATACATTCCATTAATGATGTACAATCAATGGTTCACAGTATCATCACATAGTTGTGTATTCATCATCATCATATATTTTTAGAACATTTGTATCACTCCAGAAAAAAAAAATAAGGAAAGACTCACACATACTATACACCTCACCCCTCCCTCTCATTGACTACTAATATTTCCATCTACCCAATTTATTTTACCCTTTGTCTTCCTATTATTTAATTATTTTTTTATCCATATTTTTCTTACTCATCTGTCCATGCCCTGGAGAAAAGGACCATCAGACACAAGGTTTTCACAATCACACAGTCACATTGTAAATGTTATATATTTATTCAGTCGTCTTCAAGAATCAAGGCTGCTGGAACATAGCTCAACAGTTTTAGATACTTCCCTCCAGCCACTCCAATACACCGTAATCTAAAAAGAGATATCTGTATAATGCATAAGAATGTCCTTCAGTATAACCTCTCAACTCTGTTTGAAATCTCTCAGCCACTGAAACTTTATTTTGTCTCATTTCTCTCTTCTCCCTTTTGATCAGGAAGGTTTTCTCAATGCCTTGATGCCAAGTCCTGGCTGATCCCAGGATTTCTGTCCCACGTTGCTAGGGAGGTTTCCACCCCTGGGAGTCATGTCCCACATAAGAGGGAGAGGAGTAAGTTCATCTGCTGAGTTGTCTTACAGAGAGAGAGAGAGGCCACATCTGAGCAACAAAAGAGATTCTCTGGAGGTGAATCTTAGGCCTAATTTTAAGTAGGCTTAGCCTATACTTTGTAGGAACAGGTTTCATAGGGGTGAACCCGAAAATTGAGGGCTTGGGCCTATTGATTTTGTTGTTCCCACCGCTTGCGAGAATATCAGAAATTCTCCAAATATAGAAGTTGAATATTTCCTCCCTTCTCCCCAGTCCTCCAAGCAGACTTTGCAGATACTTTATTCATTGCCCAAATTCTCTGGGATTTATCAGGGCATCATACTAACCTGGACAAATCAACAAAATCTCATGCCCTGTTCAAGATTCCATGTATTTATGGTGTTCTACTGAACTGACCATACAAGTTAGACTGGAAATGTACTACCCAAAATATAAATTTTGTACCTAATAAACATGTGTCCCATTAGACTCATGCAAAAGTTGAAGGTTTAAAATATCGGCAATATCATCCTTTACCCTGTATTCTGATATACTTTAGTCCTATCCAGATCAGCTTCATTCATATCTCTATTCAAAGTCTGATCTTTCTTATGTGGGGTAATGCTGACTTTCATAGCTTCAGAGCTCTAACTCTGAGTCTCGGGTATCACATATGTTCTAGTTTGTTAGCTGTTGGAATGCAATATACCAGAAATGACTTTTGAAAAGGGAAATTTAGTAAGTTCGTAGTTTACAGTTCTAAGGCCAAGAAAATGTCGGTACCAAAATCTGTTCTAGTTTGCTAGCTGCTGGAATGCAATATACAAGAAACTGAATGGCTTTTAAAAAGGGGAATTTAATAAGTTGCACAACTCCTCCAGATTCTTCCCCTTATCCATTTAAAGAGCCATTCCAACATCTTTGGTATTTGCAAACCACAGCAGCACCCCACCCCTGGTACCAAAATCTGTTCTAGTTTGCTAGCTGACAGAATGTAATATACCAGAAACAGAATGGCTTTTAAAAAGGGGAATTTAATAAGTTGGCAGTTTACAGTTCTAAGGCTGAGAAAATGTCCCAATTAAAGCAGTCTATAGAAATGTCCAATCTAAGGCATCCAGGGAACGATACCTTTGTTCAAGAAGGCTGGTGAAGTTCAGGGTTTCTTTCTCAAGTGAAAGGGCAACATGGCAAATACAGTCAGGGTTCCTCTCTCATCTGGAAGGGCACATTGTGAGCATGGCATCATCTGCTAGTTTCTTCTCCTGGCTTCCTGTTTCAAGAAGCTCCCCGGGAGGCATGTTCCTTTTTCATCTCCAAAGGTCGTTGGCTGGTGGACTCTGCTTCTCATGGCATGTCGCTCTGCTCTGCTTTCTCTGAATCTCTCATTCTCCAAAATGTTTCCTCTTTTATAGAACTTCAGAAACTAATCAAAGCCCACCCAAATGGGTCGAGACATGCCTCCAGCTAATCCAGTTTAATAACCACTCTTGATTAAATCACATAAGAAACGGCTGCCTTTACAAAATGGGATTAGGATTAAAATACGCCTTTTCTAGGGTACATACATCCTTTCAAACCAGCACAACATACATACCCAAAGTTTCTGGAAATGACCGTGTTATATACAACAACTCAGTATCTCAGATTTTAGAATTAACAGTTACAACTCCTGAATATATATAACCGCTGTAGGAGCTTGCAATCTAAGACCCTTTACAAGAGGCCCCAGCCTGATAATCCATACTCTCAGCTTTAGTTAACTGAGTTTTTATGTTATAGTTAGTTCATATTATTGAGGCATGATAATATTTGTCTTTTTGTTTCTGACATTTCATTAGACATAGTCTTTAAGTTCCATTCACTTAGTTGCATGCCTCACAACTTCATTCCTTCTACAATCTGTTTTTGAACATTATCATTTCTCAAAAAAATAAAAAATAAAATAAAGATTAAAATTAAAATTAAAAAATAAAGGTAAAAAAGAACACCCAAAACATCCCATACCCCCCATATCCCTCTATTGTTCATTTTTTGTCTTTTTTTCTTACTCATCTGTCTATACACTGGATAAAGGGAATCTCAGTCACAAAGTTTCCACAATCACATGGTCCCACTGTAAAAGCTAAATAGTTTTTCAGTCATCTTCAAGAATCTAGGCTACTGGATTACAGTTCAACAGGTTTAGATATTTCTCTCTAGTTACCCTGATACACCAAAAACTGACGTGGGATATCTATATATTGTATAAGAATAACCTCCAGAATGACCTCTCACCTCTCTTTGAAATCTTTCAGCTACTGAAACTTTATTTGGTTTCATTTCTCTTCCTCCATTTGGCCAAGAAGGCTCTCTCATTCCCATGTTTCCAGGGCCAGACTCATCCCTGGGAGTCATGTCTCATTTTGTCAGGAAGATTTACACTCCTGGGAGTCATGTCCACAAAGTGGGGAGGGCAGTGGGTTCACCTGTGGAGTTGGCTTTGAGAGAGAGTCCACATCTGAGCAACAAAAGAGGTTCTCTGGGGAATGACTCTTAGGTGCAATCATAAGTAGGCTTAACTTCTCCTCTGCAGCAACAAGTTTCATAAGGGCAAGACCCAAGATCGAGGGTTTGGCGCATCAAATTCGCAGTCCCCAATGCTTGTGAGAATATCAGGTCTTCCCCATGTGGGGAAGTTGAATATTTCTACATTTTTCCCAAGGCCCTCAAGGGGACTTTGCAAATACTTTTTAGTGTTCTGCCCAGTTTACTCTGGAATATATCAGGGCATCACACCAACCTGTACAAACCAACAACATCTCATTCGCTATTCAAGTTTCCATGTAATTACGGTGTTCAACTAAGCTGATCATATAAGTTAAATTAGATAGTGTGTATAGCAAGTCTTTTACATCACAGGGTACACAGGTATTTGTGGGGGGAGGGGAGGAAGGAAGGGGCCCACCAGAGTCTGGGATGTCTCCAGTATTACATTAAGCTCTAAAGAATTACAAGGTCTTGTTCCTATTCTGGGCTCCATGAGTTTGGGTTGCTTAAATGAGCTAGCCAGAGAAGTTGATTTAGATTGTGTATTACAGAAAACTTAGCTTCTAGACACAATGAATCTCTCTGCCTTTGGTCTCATATCGTAGGTGAAGCTCTAGAGTACATACACTATCATCTTATGCTCTGTATTCTAATTTACCTTGGTCCAAACCAGATCAGCTCTGTTTTTTTATCTCTAATTGAATCCTGATCTCTTTTTTTGGTTACTTTTACTGTTGTTTTATGTAGCAGTGCTGACTTTCAGAGCTGCAGAGCTCCGGCTCTGAGTCTTAGGTGTTACAGAGGTACTTGAAGGTCCAGGGAAGTACCAGCTTATACACATATAGCTCAGAGTTGCAGAATCTAGAAATATACTTAACAACTTTGGGCTAAGTATGGCTGCTATAAGAGCGTCTCCAGTTTTCTTATAAGTTGAACTGTGGTATATATATATATCACTTTTTGGCTTCTCAGTCTTGTATACTTTGCCCTTTGGCCCCCTCCATCCATTAGCCCTCCATGAATAATGTCCTAAATAAGCAAAGTGTATCCTACAGTGTCATCATTTGGTTGTACAATCAGTAGCACTCTCGATTTTTGAGTTTTTATTGGTCCAGAGAGACCTGATGAACACAGCCTCACTAAATGTCAAATCAAAACCTCCCCTAATCTCCTGTTCTCCCCTCCCCAATTATTTACACCTGGTGTTGCCGTGGTACTGTTAGTGTCTTCCTATTAACTATAGGCCACAGCATGCAATGTTAGTTTTCCCCCTGTAGTCCTTTATTATTGACATTTTGTACAGGAGCAAACCTTTGAGGGCATTCTTGTGAGAACTTATTTATAATGATAGAGTTAATTGGGATACATGGCACTGTACATCCCCTTTCAATCATATTTACCTTCAATGTGGCTATGTTACTTATAACCCCACTAATTAGCCACCATCACTTCTATCTGTTCCCTTACATTTAAATTCAGCCTCATTGGGTAACTTTTCCCTCATCTGTAGCTTCTGTGTAGCTCTAAGTCCCCTATATTCTACAATGCAAATCTCTGAAATCATATTTACCAGAGTCATAATAGCGAAATGAAGCAATGTATATCCTTTTGTGTCTGAATTATTTCACTCAACATTATGTCTGTAAGGTTATCCATGTTGTCGTATGCTTTGGGACCTCATTTCATTTTATTGCTGCATAATATTCCATCGTATGTATATACCACATTTTGTTTATCCACTTGTCTGTTTATGGGCACTTGGATCATTTTCATCTTTTGGAAATTATGAAAAGTTATGCTATGAATATTGGTGTGCAAATGTCTGTTTGTGTCACTGCCTTCAGCTCTTCTAGTTATATACTGAGTATTTGTATTGCTGGTTCATAGGGCAACTTGATATTTATTTTCTGAGGAACTGCCAGACTGTCTTCCGCAGTGGCTGTACCATTCTGCATTCCCACCAGCAATGAATAAGTGTTCCAGTTTTTCCACATCCTCTCCAACCTTTGTAGTTTTTGTTTGTTTATTAGCAGCTATTCTTATAGGTGTGAGGTGATATCTCATTATAGTCTTGATTTGTAGTTCCTTTATAGCTAATGAAGATGAGCATCTCTTCATGTGATTTTTAGCCATTTGTATTTGCTCTTTGGAAAAATGTTTATTCATATTCTTTGCCTGTTTTATAATTGGGTTGTTTGTTCTTTTATTGATGAGTTGTATAATTTCTTTATGTACACAGGATGTCAAACCTTTATCTGATATGTGGTTTCCAAATATTTTCTCCCATTGAGTTGGTTGTCTCTTTACCTTTTTGACAGAGTCTTTTGAGTCAGGGGAGCTTTGGATTTTAAGGAGTCCCCATTTACCAATTTTTTCTTTCATTACTTGTGCTTTGGGTATAAAGTTTAAGAAGCTACCTCAAATTACTAGGTCTTAAAGATGTTTCCCTACATTTTCTTCTAGGAATTTTATGATATTGTCTCTTATATTTAGGTCTTTAATCAATTTTGAATTAATTTGTGTATAGGGTATAAGGTAGGGGTCCTCTTTCATTCTTTTGGCTATTGATATTCAGTTCTCCCATGCCCATTTAACTGAAAAGACTGTTCTGTCCTAGTTCAGTGGGTTTGAGGTCTTATCAAAGATCAATTGACCGTGGATTTGGTGGTCTGTTTCCCTGCATCAATTCAATTCCATTGGTCAGTGCTTCTATGTTTGTGCCAGTACCAAACTGTTTTGACCACTGTGGCTTAATAGTAAGTTTTAAAATCAGGAAGTGTTAGTCCTCCCACTTTACTCTTCTTTTTTAGAATATCTTTAGCTATTGGAAGTCTCTTTCCCTTCCAAGTAAATGTAATTACTAGCTTTTCCAAGTCTTCAAAGTAGGTTGTTGAAATTTTGATTGGTATTGCATTGAATATGTAGATTAAATTGGATAGAATTGACATCTTAATGACATTCAACCTTCCTATCCATGAGCACTGAGTGACTTTCCATCTATTTAGGCCTTCTTTGGTAACTTTCAACAATATTTTCTGTTTTCTGTGTACAAACCCTTGACATCCCTGGATAAGCTTATTCCTAGATACTTGATTCTTTTGGATGCTTTTTTTTAAAAAATTTTTTTTAGTTCCAATGCAATTTTATTGATATATATTATGTATTCACATACCATATAATCATCCAAAGTGTACAGTCAGTGATTCATAGTATCATCGTTTAGCTGTGCATTCATTGTCACAATTGACTTTTTAAGAATTATTTGTGAAAAATGACATGTATACAAAAAAGGAATAAATTTCAAAGCCTACAGTTAGCTGTAGAACAGATTTCAGAGTTTGATATGGGTTACAGTTCCACAATTTTAGGTTTTTACTACTAGGTGCTCCAAAACACTGGAGACTAAAAGAAATATCAGTATAATGATTCAGCAATAATACTCATTTGTTAAACCCTACCTTCTCTGTATAACTCCACCATCTCTTTGATTTTTCTTCCACTCTTTAGAGGTATTTGGGCTATGCTCATTCTAACTTTTTCATGTTGAAAGGGGCTGTTGATAATATGATTTGGGGGATGAAACTAGTTGATGTTCTTCAGAGGCTGGCCCCTCTGCATTTCAGGACTTATCTGGTCTAGGAACTCATCTGGAAGTTGTAGGTTTCTAGAAAGTAATCCTAGTGCATGGAACCTATGTAGGCTCTCATATAAAGCCCTAGGTGTACTGTAGGGTTGGCAGGAATGCTTTTGGTTGGGGTTTGGCAAGTTATGATAAAAGCAATGTCTAGCTGAAGCTTGTGTAAGAGTAACCTCCAGATTAGTGTCACGACTCTATTTAAACTCTCTCAGCCACTGATACCTCATTTGTTACACTTCTTTCCCCCCTTTTGGTCAGGAAGGCATTGTCAATCCCAGGATGCCAGGGTCAGGCTCATCCCTCGGAATCATATCCCATATTTCCAGGGAGACTTTCACCCTTGGTTGTCATATTCCATGTAGGGAGTGGGTAATGATTTCACTTGCAGAGTTGGGCTTAGAGAGAGAATGCTCACATCTGTACAACAAAAGGGGTCCTCTGGAAGTAACTCTTAGGCATACATATAGGTAAGCTAAGATTCTCTGCTACATAAATAAGCTTCACAAGAGCAAGCCTCAAGATCAAGGGCTTGGCCTATTGACTTGGGTGTCCTAATGCTTGACACAGTATCAGGGGTTTCCTGGTGGTGAAGTTTGTTAGTTCCATATTTTTTTTCCCATCCCTCAAGGGACTTTGCCAATACTTTTTGATAATTTGCTTAATATATTCTGGTATGTATCCAGGAATTACATTAAGTTATACAGGATTACAGGTCCTCATTCTGATTCTGGGCTCCCTGTGTTTGGGTTGCTTAAATGATCTATCCAGATAGGTTGAGTTAAATTATGTGTGTTTTAGTTTGCAAGCTGCTGGGATGTGATATACCTTAACTGGAATGGCTTTTAAAAGGGGAATTTAATAAGTTATAAGTTTACAGGCTTATTCTAAGCCTATAAAAATGTCCAAACTAAGGCATCCAGACAAAGATACCTTAATTCAACAAAGGTTGATGGTTCAGGAACACCACTGTCAGCTTGGTAGTTATATGGTTGGCATCTGTTGGTCTGTAGCTCCTGAGCTCCTTGCTTTTAGCCTCTGTTCCTATGGGGGTTGCGCACTTTGCTTCTCTGGGGCTGGCTTTCATCTCTTGGCTTCCCTTGGCTCTCTCCAGCTTCTGGCTTGCTTGACATCTCATGGTGCTGTCTGCTGGGCTCCAAGCATCTCCAAACATCCATGTCTCTGCTCTCCAAATGTTGGCATCTGTGTGAGCTCTGCTATGAATTTTCTATCAGCTCTGCCATTTCTGAGGTTTCTCCAAAATGTTTAAAGTCCTCTTTAAAGACTCTAGTATACTGATCAAGGCCCACCTAAAATGGATGGAGTCCCATCTCCATCTAACCAAAAGGTCACACCAACAATTGGGCATGCACATCTCTGTAAAGATGACCTAATCAAAAGTTTCCAACTTACATTATTGAATCAGGATTAAAAAATATGTCTGTCTTTACAAGATGGAATCAGGATTAAAACATGGCTTTTGTGGGGTATGTAATATAAACTGGCACAATGTGTGACAGAAAATTTAGGTTTTGGACAAAATAAATCTTTCTTCCTTTGGTCTCATAGAGTAGGTGAAATTCTAAAATATAGACAATGTCTTCCTTATTTCTGTATTGTGAATTACCTTAATCCAAACCTGACTGGCTTCATTCTTATCTCTAAATACCAGATTATACATATATAGCACAGCCTCTCAAAATCTAGAAATGGAGTAATTACCACTTCAGACTAAATGTGACTGCTATAAGAGCTTACAATCTAGGCCCTAGTTGTCTTATAAGTATTTTCTAAATGAGACCATTCAATATTTGCTCTTTTGTTTCTGGCTTATTTTGCCTCACAAAATGTCCCACAGGTTCATTCACAACATTGCATGCCTCATAACTTCGTTCATTTTTGTAACAAGACAATATTCGATCATAAGTATACACCATTGTTCGCTGTTCTACTTCTGTCAGTGTATCCTTCAGCCACCTCCATCCACTGGGCATCATATATGATGTCCACAGTCAACAGTCCGTCAACACTTTCAGTATTAGACAATTTCACTCTTACCGAGAGAAAAATAACTGATAAACACACCCTCACCAAATAGAAAATCCAAACCTCCCCTTAACTCTTGTCCCTCCCCCCCGTAATTTACCTCTGGTATTTCTGTGGTACTGTTGATGTTTTCCTGTTAAACATAACCCATCACATGCAATAGAGGTTTTCCCACCATACCCTGAAATTATACACTCTTTGTACAAGATTCATACCTTTGAAGTGGTTCATGTAAAAACTTATTTATATTTGTAGTGTTAATAGGTGGGATACATGGTCTCTACAATCCCTTTCAATCATGTTCACCTTCAATATGGCAATATTACTTATGGACCTATTAATGAACCACCTTCACTTCTATCTATTCCCTTACATTTGAGTTTAACCTCATTAGCTAACCATTTATCCATCTCTAGCTTCTGTGACTCTCTAGGTTCCCTATATTCTGTATTATAAGCCTCTGACTTTATGTTTACCTTGGTCATAAAAGTGGAATCACACAGTATCTATCCTTTTGAGTCTGGCTTATTTCACTTACATTATATCCTCAAGTGACATAATGTCATGTGCTTCAGGACATCAGTCCGTCTTACTGCTTCATAATATTCCATCGTATGTATATACCACATTCTGTAAATCTACTCTTCTGTTAATGGGCACTTGGATTGTTTCCACCTTTTGGTGATTGTGAGTAATGCTGCTGTGAACATCGGTGTGTAAATGTCTGTTTGTGTCACTGCTATCAGCTCATCTGGGTATATACCAAGTAGTGGTATTGCTAGGACATAGGGCAACTCAGTAATTTAGTTTCCTGAAGAACTGCCAGATTGTCATCCATAGTAGCTGTACTATTATACATTCCCACCAGCAGTGTATAATTGTCCCAATTTTTCCACAACCTCTCTAACATTTACAGCTTCCGTTTGTTTAGTAGCAGCCATTCTTATAGGTGTGAGGTGGTATCGCACTGTAGTCTTGATTTGCAGTTCTCTTATAGCTAATCAAAGTGAGCATCTCTTCATGTGCTTTTTAGCCATCTGTATTTGCTCTTCAGAAAAATGCCTATTCATACCTTTAGCCTATTTTATAATTGTGTTGTTTGTTCTTTTGTTGTTGAATTGTGTGATTTCTTTATGTACACAGGATTTCAAACCTTTATCTGATATGTGATTTCCAGATATTTTCTCCCATTGAAGTTGGCTGCCTCTTCACCCTTTTGACAATGTCTTTTGAGGACCAAAAGCATTTGATTTTGAGGCGTTCCCATTTATCTATTTTTTTTCTTTTGTTGCTTGTGCTTTGAGTGTAAAGTTTAGGAACCTACTTCATATTACTAGGTCTTGAAGATGTTTCTCTCATTTTCTTCTGGGAGTTTTATGATACTGGTTCTTATATTTAGGTGTTTGATCCACTTTGAGTTAATTTTTGAATAGAGTGTATGGTAAGAGTTCTCTTTCATTCTTTTGGCTATTGATACCCAGTTCTCCCATGCCCATTTATTGAAAAGACTATTTTGTTCCAGTTCAGTGGATTTGGAAGCCTTGTCAAAGTTCAGTTGACCACAGATTTGGTGGTTTATTTCCACATTCTCAATTCTATTTCATTGGTCAATGCTTCCTTTTATCTTTGTGCTAGTATCAGGCTGTTTTGACCACTGTGGCTTTATAATAAGTTTTGAAATCAGGAAGTGTTAATCCTCCCACTTGGTTCTTTTTAAGGATATTTTTAGCTATTCAGGGTCTCTTTCCCTTCCAGATGAATTTGGTAACTAGCTTTTCCAAGTCTTCAAAGTAGGTTGTTGGAATTTTGATTGGTACTGTGTGGAATCTGTAGATCAGTATGGATAGTATTGACATCTTTTTTTTTAATTTTTTAATTTTTTTTTTTATTTTTATTTTTTTATTAACGGAAAGAAAAAAAAAAGAAATTAACACATTTAGAAATCATACCATTCTACATATGCACTCAGTAATTCTTAACATCATCACATAGACGCATGATCATTGTTTCTTAGTACATTTGCATCGGTTTAGAGGAACTAGCAACACAACAGAAAAAGATATAAAATGTTAATATAAAGAAAAGAAATAAAAGTAGTAGTAATAGTAAAAAACAACAACAAACAAACCAACAAGCAAACAAAAACAAAAAAAAACCCTATAGCTAAGATGCAGCTTCATTCAGTATTTTAACATGATTACTTTACAATTAGGTATTATTGTGCTGTCCATTTTTGAGTTTTTGTATCTAGTCCTGTTGCACAGTCTGTATCCCTTCAGCTTCAATTACCCATTGTCTTACCCTGTTTCTAACTCCTGCTGAACTCTGTTACCAATGACATATTTCAAGTTTATTCTCGAATGTCCGTTCACATCAGTGGGACCATACAGTATTTGTCCTTTAGTTTTTGGCTGGATTCACTCAGCATAATATTCTCTAGGTCCATCCATGTTATTACATGGTTCGTAAGTTTATCTTGTCTTAAAGCTGCATAATATTCCATCGTATGTATATACCACAGTTTGTTTAGCCACTCTTCTGTTGATGGAGATTTTGGCTGTTTCCATCTCTTTGCAATTGTAAATAACGCTGCTATAAACATTGGTGTGCAAATGTCCGTTTGTGTCTTTGCCCTTAAGTCCTTTGAGTAGATACCTAGCAATGGTATTTCTGGGTCGTATGGCAATTCTATATTCAGCTTTTTGAGGAACCGCCAAACTGCCTTCCACAGTGGTTGCACCCTTTGACATTCCCACCAACAGTGGATAAGTGTGCCTCTTTCTCCGCATCCTCTCCAGCACTTGTCATTTTCTGTTTTGTTGATAATGGCCATTCTGGTGGGTGTGAGATGATATCTCATTGTGGTTTTGATTTGCATTTCTCTAATGGCCAGGGACATTGAGCATCTCTTCATGTGCCTCTTGGCCATCTGTATTTCTTCTTCTGGTAGGTGTCTGTTTAAGTCTTTTTCCCATTTTGTAATTGGGTTGGCTGTCTTTTTGTTGTTGAGTTGAATAATCTCTTTATAAATTCTGGATACTAGACCTTTATCTGATATGTCGTTTCCAAATATTGTCTCCCATTGTGTAGGCTGTCTTTCTACTTTCTTGATGAAGTTCTCTGATGCACAAAAGTGTTTAATTTTGAGGAGTTCCCATTTATTTATTTCCTTCTTCAGTGTTCTTGCTTTAGGTTTAAGGTCCATAAAACCACCTCCAGTTGTAAGATCCATAAGATATCTCCCAACATTTTCCTCTATCTGTTTTATGGTCTTAGACCTAATGTTTAGATCTTTGATCCATTTTGAGTTAACTTTTGTATAGGGTGTGAGAGATGGGTCTTTTTTCATTCTTTTGCATATGGATATCCAGTTCTCTAGGCACCATTTATTGAAGAGACTGCTCTGTTCCAGGTGAGTTGGCTTGACTGCCTTATCAAAGATCAAATGTCCATAGATGAGAGGGTCTATATCTGAGCACTCTATTCGATTCCATTGGTCGATATATCTATCTTTATGCCAATACCATGCTGTTTTGACCACTGTGGCTTCATAATATGCCTTAAAGTCAGGCAGCACGAGACCTCCAGCTTCGTTTTTTTTCCTCAAGATGTTTTTAGCAATTCGGGGCACCCTGCCCTTCCAGATAAATTTGCTTATTGGTTTTTCTATTTCTGAAAAATAAGTTGTTGGGATTTTGATTGGTATTGCATTGAATCTGTAAATCAATTTAGGTAGGATTGACATCTTAACTATATTTAGTCTTCCAATCCATGAACACGGTATGCCCTTCCATCTATTTAGGTCTTCTGTGATTTCTTTTAACAGTTTTTTGTAGTTTTCTTTATATAGGTTTTTTGTCTCTTTGGTTAAATTTATTCCTAGGTATTTTATTCTTTTAGTTGCGATTGTAAATGGGATTCGTTTCTTGATTTCCGCCTCAGCTTGTTCATTACTAGTGTATAGAAAAGCTACAGATTTTTGAATGTTGATCTTGTAGCCTGCTACTTTGCTGTACTCATTTATTAGCTCTAGTAATTTTGTTGTGGATTTTTCTGGGTTTTCTACATATAGTATCATATTGTCTGAAAACAGTGATAGTTTTACTTCTTCCTTTCCAATTTTGATGCCTTGTATTTCTTTTTCTTGCCTAATTGCTCTCGCTAGAACTTCCAACACAATGTTGAATAATAGTGGTGATAGTGGACATCCTTGTCTTGTTCCTGATCTTAGGGGGAAAGTTTTCAATTTTTCCCCATTGAGGATGATATTAGCTGTGGGTTTTTCATATATTCCCTCTACCATTTTAAGGAAGTTCCCTTGTATTCCTATCTTTTGAAGTGTTTTCAACAGGAAAGGATGTTGAATCTTGTCAAATGCCTTCTCTGCATCAATTGAGATGATCATGTGATTTTTCTGCTTTGATTTGTTGATATGGTGTATTACATTAATTGATTTTCTTATGTTGAACCATCCTTGCATACCTGGGATGAATCCTACTTGGTCATGATGTATAATTCTTTTAATGTGTTGTTGGATACGATTTGCTAGAATTTTATTGAGGATTTTTGCATCTGTATTCATTAAAGAGATTGGTCTGTAGTTTTCTTTTTTTGTAATATCTTTGCCTGGTTTTGGTATGAGGGTGATGTTGGCTTCATAGAATGAATTAGGTAGTTTTCCCTCCACTTCGATTATGTTGAAGAGTTTGAGGAGAGTAGGTACTAATTCTTTCTGGAATGTTTGATAGAATTCACATGTGAAGCCGTCTGGTCCTGGACTTTTCTTTTTAGGGAGCTTTTGAATAACTAATTCAATCTCTTTACTTGTGATTGGTTTGTTGAGGTCGTCTATTTCTTCTTGAGTCAAAGTTGGTTGTTCATGTCTTTCCAGGAACCTGTCCATTTCTTCTAAATTGTTGTATTTATTAGCGTAAAGTTGTTCATAGTATCCTGTTATTACCTCCTTTATTTCTGTGAGGTCAGTAGTTATGTCTCCTCTTTCATTTCTAATCTTATTTATTTGCATCCTCTCTCTTCTTCTTTTTGTCAATCTTGCTAAGGGCCCATCAATCTTGTTGATTTTCTCATAGAACCAACTTCTGGTCTTATTGATTTTCTCTATTGTTTTCATGTTTTCAATTTCATTTATTTCTGCTCTAATCTTTGTTATTTCTTTCCTTTTGCTTGCTTTGGGATTAGTTTGCTCTTCTTTCTCCAGTTCTTCCAAGTGGACAGTTAATTCCTGCATTTTTGCCTTTTCTTCTTTTCTGATAATGGCATTTAGGGCAATAAATTTCCCTCTTAGCACTGCCTTTGCTGCGTCCCATAAGTTTTGATATGTTGTGTCTTCATTTTCATTTGCCTCTAGGTATTTACTAATTTCTCTTGCAATTTCTTCTTTGACCCACTTGTTGTTTAAGAGTGTGTTGTTGAGCTCCATGTATTTATGAATTTTCTGGCCCTCCGCCTATTATTGATTTCCAACTTCATTCCTTTATGATCCGAGAAAGTGTTGTGTATGATTTCAATCTTTTTAAATTTGTTAAGACTTGCTTTGTGACCCAGCATATGGTCTATCTTTGAGAATGATCCATGAGCACTTGAAAAAAAGGTGTATCCTGCTGTTGTGGGATGTAATGTCCTATAAATGTCTGTTAAGTCAAGTTCATTTATAGTAATATTCAGGTTCTCTATTTCTTTATTGATCCTCTGTGTAGATGTTCTGTCCATTGATGAGAGTGGTGAATTGA
Source organism: Tamandua tetradactyla (assembly GCF_023851605.1). Lineage (NCBI taxonomy): Eukaryota > Metazoa > Chordata > Mammalia > Pilosa > Myrmecophagidae > Tamandua > Tamandua tetradactyla. Next base: position 139,355,508 of record NC_135332.1, read on the forward strand.
AGTCTCCAACTATTATGGTATATGTGTCTATTTCCCTCTTCAGTGTTTGCAGTGTATTCCTCACGTATTTTGGGGCATTCTGGTTCGGTGCATAAATATTTATGATTGTTATGTCTTCTTGCTTAATTGTTCCTTTTAATAGTATATAGTGTCCTTCTTTGTCTCTTTTAACTGTTTTACATTTGAAGTCTAATTTGTTCGATATTAGTATAGCCACTCCTGCTCTTTTCTGGTTGTTGTTTGCATGAAATATCTTTTCCCAACCTTTTACTTTCAACCTATATTTATCTTTGGGTCTAAGATGTGTTTCCTGTAGACAGCATATAGAAGGATCCTGTTTTTTAATCCATTCTGCCAGTCTATGTCTTTTAATTGGGGAATTCAGTCCATTGACATTTAGAGTTATTACTGTTTGGATAATATTTTCCTCTACCATTTTGCCTTTTGTATTATATATATCATATCTGACTTTCCTTCTTTCTACACTTTTCTCCATGTCTCTCTCTTCTGTCTTTTTGTATCTGACTCTAGTGCTTCCTTTAGTATTTCTTGCAGAGGTGGTCTCTTGGTCACAAATTCTCTTAGTGACTTTTTGTCTGAGAATGTTTTAATTTCTCCCTCATTTTTGAAGAACAATTTTGCTGGATATAGGAGTCTTGGCTGGCAGTTTTTCTCTTTTAGTAACTTAAATATATCATCCCACTGTCTTCTAGCTTCCATGGTTTCTGCTGAGAAATCTACACATAGTCTTATTGGGTTTCCCTTGTATGTGACGGATTGTTTTTCTCTCGCTGCCTTCAAGATCCTCTCTTTCTCTTTGACCTCTGACATTCTAACTAGTAAGTGTCTTGGAGAACGCCTATTTGGGTCTAATCTCTTTGGGGTGCGCTGCACTTCTTGGATCTGTAATTTTAGGTCTTTCATAAGAGTTGGGAAATTTTCAGTGATAATTTCTTCCATTAGTTTTTCTCCTCCTTTTCCCTTCTCTTCTCCTTCTGGGATACCCACTACACGTATATTTGTACGGTTCACATTGTCCTTGAGTTCCCTGATACTTTGTTCAAATTTTTCCATTCTTTTCCTGATAGTTTCTGTTTCTTTTTGGAATTCAGATGTTTCATCCTCCAAATCACTAATTCTATCTTCTGTTTCTTTAAATCTGTCATTGTAGGTATCCATTGTTTTTTCCATCTTTTCTACTTTATCTTTCACTTCCATAAGTTCTGTGATTTGTTTTTTCAGTTTTTCTATTTCTTCTTTATGTTCAGCCCATGTCTTCTTCATGTCCTCCCTCAATTTATCGATTTCGTTTTTGAAGAGGTTTTCCATTTCTGTTCGTATATTCAGCATTAGTTGTTTCAGCTCCTGTATCTCATTTGAACTATTGGTTTCTTCATTTGACTGGGCCATATGTTCAATTTTCTGAGCGTGATCTGTTATCTTCTGCTGGCGTCTGGGCATTTAGTCAGATTTCCCCGGGTGTTCGACCCCACAGCTTGAAAGATTTTTCTGCGCAATCTCTGGGTTCTGTTCTTCCTATCCTGCCCAGTAGTTGGCGCTCGTGGCACACGCCTGTCTGTGGGTTCCACCAGCGAAAGTTGCTGTGGGTCCCTCAACTCTGGAAAACTCTCGCCGTAGGGGAGGTTCGGCAACCGAAGCGTCTTGGAAGAATGCCAGCCGGCCCGGGGTTCCAAACGCGGGGAGGGTCGCCGGCCGTCGCAGCACAGGAGAGCGTCCGGCCAAATTAGCCAGTCGGCCCGGGGCACCAAGCGTGGCGGGAGGGCGCCAGCTGTCACAGCCCGGGAGAGTGCACTGCTCCCAGCCGACGGGGGAGTCACGTGTTTGGAAGGGATCCCCCGGTCACTGTTCTCCGCAGTCTGGGGATTTCCGACCCAACTATCTCAGTTGTTCCGGGGGGCCTCGTGTGGTGGGGGCACCAGCCGCCGCGGCCAAAGGGGACCGCCTGTCCAATTCTACCAGCTGGCCCAGGAAGGTGGAAGGGAGGGACTCCGGTCGCTTGCCGTCCCACCCAGGAAAGCCCGTGCCCCTTGGTGATCTCACCGGAGCTGGTTCTCCCAGATAGTCAGCCGTTCCAGGATAGGGTACGCTGTCCCTTTGATCTCCCTCGTGGTTCCGGGAGCTGCTCTGTATTATCTCCACTCCCCCAGTAGCTGTTCTGGAGGAGGAAAGGTGAGGGCGGCAAGGCTGTCGAGGCTGGTGGCGGAGGAGCACAGTGAAGGCGGGGGAAGAGGGCACCGTGGTGGTTGGAGAGCAGCCGGAGCAGGAGGGGGAGGAGAGGGGAGAGGGAGGGCGGGCAGCTCGGCTGCTGCGGGGCTTGGGCGCCGCGCGGCGGGCCGGCGGAGAAAGAGAGGGGAGAGGGAGGGCGGGCGGCTCGGCTGCTGCGGGGCTTGGGCGCTGCGCGGCGGGCCGACGGAGAAAGAGAGGGGAGAGGGAGGGCGGGCGGCTCGGCTGCTGCGGGGCTTGGGCACCGCGCGGCGGGCCGGCGGAGAAAGAGAGGGGAGAGGGAGGGCCAGTATTGACATCTTAATTATATATTTTTCCTGTCCATGAGCAGGGAATGTCTTCCCACCTATTTAGACCTCCTTTGATTTCGTTTAGCAATATTACGTAGTTTTCTGTGTATAAGTCCTTTACATTCCTAGTTTAAGTTCATTTCTAGATACTTGATTCTTTTAGTTGCGATTTTGAATGGATTTTTTTCCGTAAATGACTCCTTAGTTAGGTCATGGCTTGTGTTTAGAAACGATACTGATTTTTGCACATTAACTTTACATTCTGCCACTTTGCTGAATTTATTAACTTAAGTAACTTTGTTGTAGATGTCTCAGGATTTTCCAAGTATAGTATCATGTCATCTGCAAATAATGCAAGTTTTATTTCTTCCTTTCCAATTTGGATGCCTTTTATTTCTTTTACCTGCCTCATTGCTCTGGCTAGAACTTCTAGTACAATGTTGAATAGTGGTGTCAGAGGGAAGGCATCCTTGTCTCATTTCTGATCTTAGTGGGAAGACTTTCAGTCTCTCATCATTGAGTATGATGCTGGCTATGGGTTTTTCATATTTTATCATATTGAGGAAGTTACCTTTGATTCCTGCCTTTTGAGTTTTGTATTTTTATTAGAAAAGGAATTTGAATTTCATTGAATGCTTTTTCAGCATCATTTGAGATGATCAAGTGATTTTTCCCTTTCAATTTGTTAGTGTGCTGTATTACATTAATTGATTTTCTTGTGTTGAACCATTCTTGCATTCCTGGTGTAAATTCCACTTGGTCACACATCCCACAAATTCGGACATAGTATATTCTCATTTTCATTTGTCTCCAGATATTTACTGATTTCTCTATCAATTTCTTCTTTGGCCCACTGATTACTTAAGAGTGTGTAGTTTAATCTCCATGTATTTGTGAAAGTTCTGGTTCTTTGATGGTTATTAATTTCCAGTTTCATTCTGTTGTGGTCAGAGAAAGTGCTTTGGATAATTTCAATCTTATTAAATTTATAAAGACCTATTTCATATCCCAGCATATGATCTATCCTAGAGAATGTTCAGAAAGTGCTTTGGATAATTTCAATCTTATTAAATTTATAAAGACCTGTTTCATATCCCAGCATATGATATATCTGGTGAACATTCAATGAGCACTAGAGAAAAATGTATATCCTAGTGTTTTGGGGTGTAATAATCTGTATATGTCTATTATGTCTAATTCATTTATTACATTAAGTGCTCTATTTTCTTGGTGATCTTCTGTCTGGTTGTTCTATTTATGAAGGAGAATCGTGTATTGAAAAATCCCATTATAATTGTTGAAACTTCTATAGCTCCTAGACAGTTTTGACAATGTTTGTCTCATGTACCGTGGAGCTCCTTGGTTGGAAGCATAAATATTTTTAATTTGTTACTTCCCCTTGGTGAATTGTCCCTTTTACTAATATCTAGTGTTCTTTGTCTTTTATGATATCTTTACATTTAAAGTCTATTTTATCTGATGTTGATATAGCTACTCCTGCTTTCTTTTGTTTACAGCTTGCATAGAATATCTTTTTCTATCCTTTCATCTTCCATGTATTTGTATTCTTGGATCTAAGAAGCATCTCTTGTGAACTTGATACAGATTGACCATATTTTTAAATCCACTCTGCCAATCTGTAACTTTTAATTGGTGATTTTAGTTGGTAAACATTACAGTATTTTAATACTGCAAAAACAGCCCTTGAATCTACCATCTTAGCCTTCAGTTTTTTTTTTGTTAGAGCTATGCATTCTTTTCCCTTTCTATATTTTTATCCTTTGAATTACCCTTACTGGTACTCTTCAATTTTTTCCCCTCCTCCAGAAGTTCTTCTCCTGTCTTTTCTTTTCAACCAACAGAAGTTCCTTTAGTATTTCTTGTAGGGCAGGTCTCTTGTTGACAAGTTCTCTCAGTCTTTGTTTGAAGATTTTAATCTGTCCCTCAATCTTAAGGGACAACTTGGGTGGATAAAGTATACTTGGCTGGAAGCCTTCTCATTCCAAATCTTAAACATATCCTAACACTGCCTTCTTACTTCTGTGGTACCTTTTAAGTAGTCCAAACTCAGTCTTATGTGGTTTCCCTTATATGTAGTATATCATTTTTCTCCTGCTGCTTTCAGGACTTTCTTCTCTTTTAAACATTCGACAGTCTGATTAGTATGAGTCTTTCAGTAGATATATTTGGATTTATTATATTTGGGATTTGCTGGGTTTCTTTGATTTGCATATTTATGTCTTTTATAAGGATTGGAAGTTTTCTCTGATGATCTCTTCAACTAACCTTCCCAGCCCTTTACTCTTCTCTTCCCTTTCTGGGACACCAATAATTCTATCTTTGTGTGCCTTTTGTTGTTCATCATTTCTCTGAGATCCAGTTCCATTTTTTCCATCTTTCTTGCCATTTGTTCTTTTGTGTGCTTGAGTTCAATTGTTCCGTCTTCTACTTTGCTTATTGTTTCTTCTGCCTCTTCAAATCTGTTGTTGTGTGTCTCTAATATATTTTTAATTTGCCGTACAGTACCTTTCATCTCTGTGAGATCTGCTATTTTTCTATTTAATTTTTTGAATTCTTCTCTATACTTTTCTGTCTTTTTGATATCCTTTATTTCTTTATAAATATTATTGAGGTTTTTTTCCATATTCTGTGTCCCCTCTGTGTCCCCTCTGGTGTTTTGATTTGGTCATTTAGCTTATCCATTTCTTTCTGGTTCATCACATGCTTTGTGATTTTCTGTTGTATCTGGCACATTTGATTATCTTAATAAGGTTATTTTGCAAGTTCATTTCCTTTACTCTTCTAAAGTTTAATATTTACTTGGGGTTGCATTGAAGATCCCCTTTTGCACTTGGTTTATCAGTAATTCCCTACCAAATGAAGGCCCAGATGTCATGTAGGGGGTGCAATTCAATTTGAGGATCTATTAAAAGCTAAGCAGAAAAAAAATCTAGGCAGAAATGATGCACTGTGGTTCAGCAGCAAAACACCTGCCCATCACATGGGAGACCCAAGTTTGACTCCCAGATCATGCACCAAAAAAAGAAAAAAAAAAAGAAAAAATATTTGAGGATCTGTTGAAAACTAGGCAGAAAGGGTTTGCAGGTGGTTTAGTGCTAGAAAGTTAATCTGTCATGTGGGAGTCTTGGGTTTGACTCCTGGCCCAGGTATCAGAAGGGGGAGAGAAAACCTAAGTATGGTAGTGCACAGCTCGGCCAGCCTCCTAAGCCCCACCTCTCTGACCCTGCATGTACAAGATTCCCAGGTCTCTGTGGATAATAACAGGGAATGAACCCTGGACCCCATGAGACTCCATCACTGGCTGGCTGTTGGGTTGGCTTTGCTTTGCATTCCCCCTCCAAGAAGGAGGGGAGAACTCCAGGTCTCTGCCCAAACCAGGTACCCATGGTGGCTTGCCTCAGGGGTTGGAAAACAGGCACCAGGTATCAACCCAGTGTTCCCTGTGCACAAGGGAAGTAAGTTTTCCACCCTCTGGGTTCCCTGTGGGAACTCCTAGCCACAGGGCTGCAAGGGAAGACCTCCCAAGTCTGCTGGGTTGCTGGCTGGAGTGGAGGAGCATGCTGCTCCCTTGGGACCCACACCTTCCCATGCACTGCTTGCCCCTGTAGGCTTGTGATTGAGGACACTCACCCCTCTTTCTCTGTCCCAGTTTCTCTGCTTCAACTGCATTCCAAGTTGTTTATTTTTATTTTTTGACCCTATTCTTGTTCCACAGAGCTTGGGTGCAGTCAGCCCACCCTTCTCTGCCATCTTCCTGGAAGTCCTAGCTTTATCATTTTATAAGGAGTGATATTAAAGACCTTTTCAAGAAAATAGCAAAGAATCTACTAAGCACTCACCATTGCCAATAGACCTTTTAAGAGATATGCTTCAGGGAGAAAAGAATCAAACTTAAAAGGAAATGTTTGGATGCCAGATGCAATGATAAAGAAATTTTTGAAAATTGGTAAACATAATAAGTATTTTTGTTTTCTTTCTTATTTGGCTATAAAAATCTATAATAGTAGTGAATATTTTATAAAGGGTTTAACAACATAGTGTACTTTGAATATTACACAAAGTTACATGACGGATGAGGAAATCATTAGTGATAAAGCATTGCCACATCAGGCAGGAGGGCAGAGTCTATCAGAAAACATGAAAGGAGAAATAAATAAAAATACCAATCCAAAATCAAAAGGAAAATAAATATAAAACACAAAATAGGATGGTAAAAATAATTTCAAATATCAGTAATTCCAATGAATGAAAAGAGTTTGAATTCACTTGTTGAAAGGCAGAGATTCTTATATTGTATTGAAAATATCCAGCCATATGCAGCTTATAGAGAAATAAAAATATAATGATAAAGAGATGTTGAAAATAGAGGGATGAGAAAAGATATACTAATATTTAATAATAAATACTAAAAGACACAATATACACACTCAGAAGTACAAACAATATTGTAGTAGTAAGATTGATATCCCATAAAATAAGTATTAAGATAGAAAGCATATTAAAGAAAATGAGGTGATTGTGCAATAGCAAAGGTAACAGAGCAATTCACTAGGGAAAATATAATTCTGAACTTAATAACCTAATTTCAAGTTGCATAAAGCAAATTGAATGAACTAGATCTGCCTATAAGAGTATGGATAAAACTTTTGAAAATTATGAATAAAAATGGCAAATTGAGAAATAATAATTGTGATATGAAACCATATACATGTACTTTTTCATACTGTACAAAATAATGCCACGTTTTTCTATAGATATTGGACTGGTTATCAGTTTATTTCCTCTCAGCTCCAGCTTCACTCCTTTTTTTTTTTAACTGCTCTGTGAAAATGGATCTGGGCCCTTTAAATATTTGTTCTTTGCAATTGATCCTAAAGCTTTGTCAATAGAGGGCAATGGAGAGTCATTGCTGTTTCTTGTACTGGGCTCCTATTTGCTTCCAGCTTCTCCAGGGCCTGGTTACCAATGCCAGGGGCAGCAGCACACAGCTGACAGCAGCCGATCCCTACACTCCCACTGTGCACACCCACATTGGGCAATTTTGCAACAGAGTGCCTTCAATGTGATACTTCCTATGAACAGCTTTCTTCAGAATTCTAGATGGGAGATGTCAAGCAAGTTCCAGAATTATTTTGAAAAATAAAGATTTAATTCACATTTTCCTAAATTTATCAGAAGAGAATGTAAAATAAAACAAACCAAGCAACCAAAAAAAAAAAAAAAAAAAAGCAGCTGTGCTTGTAAATATAAATATATTCACTAAAGGTAATATTATATTTCTTAAAGTTTCCTCTAAAGTTCATATTCCATGAAATACAGAGCAAGTTTTCTTCAATATCCCAAGCAAGAATCCTGACATTTACCTGATTTGATCCACTTAAGTTACATACCCAGACCTGAATCAATATCTGTGGTCAGGATGGTGGAATTTGCTAGATTGGTTTTAAGTGATCAGACCCTCGTCTTGGCAATGAGCGTGGAATCAGCTTTCCAAAAGTAAGAGTTGTGTGGAAGAAAGGTGGATATCTAAATGAAAACCTGATGCTGTTCAGAAGGGGGGAGGGAAAAGGAAATTTGGTGGGCGAACAAGGATATCCACAAGATGGTGTACATTTTATTTTAATCAGCAGACTCAGGCTTTTCTTCTTTAATGGGGACATTAATCTTTTTATTTTTATTTTTTAAATGCATAGGTTTTTTTTAATTAAAAAAAAATTTTAAACATAGTAACATACAAAATGAACATTCTTACCATATGATCATTCCATTCTTGGTGTATAATCAATAACTCACAATGTCATCACATGGTTTTATATTCATCACCATGATCATTTCTTAGAACATTTGCATCAATTCAGAAAAGGAAATAAAAAGAAAAAAGAAAAAAAACTCATACATACCATACCCGTTACCCCCCCATTGATTGCTAGTATTTCCATCTACCCAATATATTTTAGCCTTTGTTTCCCCTATTTTTTTTCTATACACCTTATCACTCCCTTTCATTGATCACTAGCATTTTAATCTACTTAATTTATTTGAACATTTGTTCCCCCTATTATTTATTTATTTTTAATTCCTATGTTTTACTCATCTGTCCATACAGTAGATAAAAGGAGCATCAGACACGAGGTTTTCACAATCACACAGTCACATTGTGAAAGTTATGTCATTATACAATCATCTTCAAGAAACATGGCTACTGAAACACACCTCTACATTTTCAGGCAGTTCCCTCCAGCCTCCCCAATATTCCTTAACTAAAAAGGTGATATCTATATAATGCATAAGAATAATCTCCAGGGTAACCTCTTGACTCTGTTTGAAATCTCTCAGCCATTGATACTTTATTTTGTCTCATTTCTCTTTTCCCCATTTTGGTATAGAAGGTTTTTTCAGTCCCTTGATGTTGAGTTCCAGCTCATTCTAGGATTTCTGTCCCACATTGCCAGGAAGGTTTACACCCCTGGGAGTCAAGTTCCATGTAGCGAGGGGGAGGGCAGTGAGTTTGCTTGTCGTGTTGGCTGACAGAGAGAGAGAGGCCACATCTGAGCAACAAAAGAGGTTCTCTGGGGGTGACTCTTAGGCCTACTTTTAAGTAGTTTTAGCCTACTTGATTTTTTTTTTCATTCTTAAATATTTTCCTCTTATTGTTTTAATTTCTGCCTTTTTCCTCTGTAACTCTTGAATTATCCCTACCCCTTTCTTTGCCAGTAGTTTGATTTTCAGTTAAATTGATATTCCATTCATTTACTTAGCTTTACAATATCCCTTTTCATCTCATTCACTTGTTTTGTTCATATGAAATTATTTTGTAGATTGAAACACTCATGGGGAATTCTTTTCTCTTCTGTGTTTATGTTTTTTTGGCAGATTGGGTTCTTCACCGATCTTTTGCCTGCTTTTCATTTCTTTCTCCATTGAATTATGTCTGCAAAGTTATCACCCCCTATATTTTCACTTTGCTTATAATCAAACTAGGGGGCTTTGTCCAAATTGTTTTTTTGTTTTTTTTTGCACTGAACTATTGTAGGTGAATTGTTTCAACTCCCTCTCCTGTTTCTCTTCCTGTTCACTATACCTAGTTGGAGATACCTCCTCTTCCAATGGGGAGAGGGTCTTGGGTTTTGGAATATTTTCCCCAATCTAATGTAGCATCCTGGAGTCTTCGCTTCCATAAAACAGCACTAGCTCTGTTTATTCACTTCCCCTTTTTTCATCATTATCACCCTAGCAACCATTTTCTTTTGAAAGAAAGTAAAGATAAGAGATCTCTAGTTCAGATCTTTTCCTCCACATTGATCAGTAGGAATTGTCAAAATTCTTCACTACCTCTGGGAGACTTGAGGACACATTAAGTCAGAATTGTGTTTCCTCTGCCCCCAGTTTTGATGTTTAGACAGTAGGGTTTTCCCCTTTGTCAGTTTAGATGATCCTAATGTCTTTCCCCTCCCTTCCTTAATTTTTATTCATTTTCATTAGGAGTCGCAAGAGGTAATTGTGATCAATTTTATTTTCCTATGCTTTACCAGAAATCCACTGGTGGGTTTTAAGCAGGGAGGACTCATATTTTTAAATGATGGCAGGCATATGATGGTGTTTAGAAATGTTGATTGATTGAATAAATGAACGAATGATACCCAAATGTGGGCCAGGTTGGGGCAGGGAGTGGATCTTGTAACTTGATTTTGGAACTCTTGTGAGCTAAATGGCATTCATTTAATCTGGTCTCTACCTTTACATAGATGTTACAGATTTTCTGACACATAAACCATAATCCACAGAGTCATTTGTTGGAGATGAGAACTAACTAATGGTATAAATGAAAACTTATGCATGTATGCACACTTTTATTTTGTCAGTTGTATGACAAATGCTATTCCAGTTGGGAGCAGACCCTTTAGTTATGCCTTGCCTCCTCTCTCTTCACCCTTCACCCTCTCTACCCAACTGCCGGTACATGGACCATGATTGACATATTTACTCTGCCCAGAAAGAACATTATGTTCTAATAAATTGTTCCCATAAATTTGGTACTATAAATTTGACAAGCCTTGAGGAAGTTAATTGGTTGGAAGCAGGTTTCCTTGAATCTGAGAAGTGATCTCCTCACATCCTTCTGGATACTGTTTGAATTCGCTTGATGTCCAGTAGGGTGTAGACATGCGGCCTCTAGAGTGGGAGTGAACTGATCAGGACACTCCCCTTGAAAGTGTCAGAAATTCTATTTGAACTGGCAAAACATGAAAGAGGGATATTTTAACTTATGAACCGAAGCAGTGGGACAAATGGAGGAGTTGCTGGCTTCTGGAGTCATTAGATTCAAGAATCAGCATCTCTCATTTCCAGAAGACTCCATGAAACTCTGAGAGTCCAAGATCTTAGTTTATTACGTCCTGGTCACTAGAGAGGAAAGACTGCTCTTTTCCTCCAGTTCTTGTGAGATCACCTGGAGGAAGGTTCTGATTGGCTCGAACTAGTCATGTGTCCAACTTTGGGGTGGGATTGTAGGAAGTAAATTAGCTGCTTCTACCAGACATAGATCTTCCCTAGAGAAACAAGGGAAGAGGTGATAGTCTGAGCACACAAAATACCACATTTTCACTGAAGGGAGGAAGGAAAGCCTTGATGTGCATTGAAGGAAACAAATCCACCCCTGCAGAGCTGTCAGGGGATATGACCATGCATGTCCAAGTAAATGGGTGTCATTTGATAACTTTCCATTGCTTCCCTCTGCCAAACCCAGAAAAATGGTTGATTTTGTAACCCCAAGTAAAAGTGAACACCAGGTTGTTTCCAGGTTTAGCTTAATTCTAACCAATTGTCACTTACTCAGTCCAGTAATTGATATGGAAATAGGTATTAGGCATCTGCTGTTTTGGGTTATGGCTAATGCATGAGAGAGACACTTTTCCAGAACCAAAAAGTCCCAGTTACTCTGCTGAGGATGAAGAAAGACTGCAGGGGACCAACTGGTTTGTGTTTGGACCACGATTAAGAGAAGGCTTGGTTGCTCTATTTCTTTTAAAATCAGCTCTGCTCCAAAGCACTTGGGTTATGTATTGCCATCTTGCAGAAAGATTCAGCATTTGAGATTCAAGCCAAATGCTTTTAGCCCACTTATGAAAGACACCGTGGCCCTGGGCCTGCCAGCTGTAGGAGCTGACTGGGCAGGAAGCCAGCTCTTAGACTGACCATGATAGTGCCTACCATTTAATATCAAGGAGGAATGGTGACATGTTTTAGATTAGGAACAATACTAACCATTTACTGGGTACCTTTCACATGGCCCCCACGCTTTTTTTTTATACCAACTTTCTCTCATTACACAGTAAAAACTGCCATTTTAAAAAGCACTATTACTTATCTTATTTTACGATTTTAAAAAGGCTGGTATGTAGTATACAGTTCTTCCAGATTCAAAGGTTGAAAAATCAAAGCCCTGGAAGAAAATACAACACAGTTATAAAGATCGTAAAGGGAAGACCAGAATTGACCCTGTCTTGTGTCTTTCTGTTTCCTAAGGGAAGAACATTGTGTTTTCTTTTGTTTTTTATTTATTTTTCTGTTTTATATCTAACATCAGACACAATGACTGGCACATATTAGGCATTCAACAAGTATTTATTGAATGAATGAGTGAATAAATAAATAAATACTTAAAAAGGTTTAAGAGCAAGAATTGACAAGAACTTAAGTGAAATTCCAGCAGAACTAAGTCCAAACATATGCTTTCATACAAAGACGTTGATCACCTGAGGAGAAAAATCAATCTAGTTTTCTCTATATCCTATTTTACCCAGAACAGGAAGTGAAAGCTTCAAATCCTCAGACAAATGAATTATCCTTGCAACATATCTATCTTACCAGAAGTTCCTAGAAATTGTGTGAGTCCAATATGTCAGTTTTCTAGCTTAGTTTGTTAACAAAAGTATTTCAAGATAAATCTGTTTAATTGTAATCAAATACATGAGGAGTAACTCAGGATCCTTGTATGTTTTGGTGTTCATAAAGTCAGGAGCAGCTATATAATTTTTGAGGTCAAACCCAAAATGAAAATACAGGGCCCCTTGTTAAAAAAATTATTAAAAATTTCAAGGTAGTGACAGCAGAACATTAAAGTAAATGCAGGGCCTTTTAAGCATGGGGCCCGTTGTAACTGTGCTGGTAGCATGCCCATGAAACCCCGTTGTGTAAAGAGTGCTCATCTTCTGGTGCCTCTCAGAGCACTGATGTATTAATATGCCTAGCAATACCTGGTGGAAATTGATGGATTGTTTAATTATCTCAAATATGGAAATGAAAAGCAGGTACAATTTAAAGCACTGACACAGATGGCACTAGACTCTAGGGCCATTGGCCCCTGGTCCCGGATATCCAACAGCAGAGAGATTATAGCTAAAAATTCCAACTACATAGCTTAAAATAAATACTTTTCCTTGCCCTTACACTGTCTTTTTAGTATGTTGCTTTTATGTAATCTGAGAGTTATAATATCTGGGTCCTATAAAATCTTTGGTAAGTTTTACCCATTCTGAGAGTCATATTTACAATCTTTGAGACTTGTCTGCTATGTGTAATTTTTATCTTTGGTAAGTTTTAATCTTCTAAGTGTCATAGTTATAGTTTTTGAGACTTGCCTACTGTATGATATTAATTTCCAATATGAAACAATTCTGCATAATGAATGAGCGACAACTAAACTTGAAGTTATTTTTTTCTAATAATTGACCTCATCTGATCATACCTTATGAAAGTTTATTGATTTCTAGACAGTTCTTTATTTTATTCCATCTCCTTTTAATTTAAAATGTTAAGAGTGGCTTTTCCAAGGACCAATTCAATAGTTTTGCTTTATTTTGAAGTGTGACTATGAAGTGCTTTGGTTTTATGTATTGAATTTGGGTTTAGATTTCATCAGGTTTCAAGAGATTTTGTGATAGACACAGAAATTCTATATTATTGATGTGGAGGAATAATAAATAAGCAGAATAAAATATTTAGTTAAAATGATCATTTAGTAATCAATCTAGAAAGGCACTGTCCTATATATAAGATGCAAAACCCAGGGGCCAATAAATAGTTTTATAGCAGAATATTCTACAAATGGAAATATTCCCCTCTGCCCTCATCCTGACCAGCCATTTGGCCTCCAGAAACCAGAGATGTATTATCACTCATATCCTTTTAGATTTCTTCATGTCAATGGGTCCAGCCACATAGAAGCAGGAAGATAAGAGGACATATTGAAGAATAAAGAAAGATGGAGCAAATAGGAAGGTTTCCAGGCTGTGAGGTCCTTGAGAGTAGAACAGGTTAAGTAATCTCTGTGACTACCAACCACATAGTAGGTCACAAATAAATGTTTATGGACAAAAAATGAGTTGGAGGAGACTGAAGCATATCCCACTGGCTCAGAACTGGGGAGAATTGAGTCCTTTGTAGGCTGTAGTTTAGAAGTATTCAAAAATCTTTCTTTAATGCTTGAATGAATGAATAAATGGGTAAGTACTAAGTCAGATCACAGGCAATTCTCATAGATACCAATCAATGGCAGTAATACTAAATTATGCCTCACCTTTTAACAAATCCTACTTCTAGTAAACACTTTAGAAAATGTATTTAGTAAACACTTTAGAAAATGTATTTCTAAAGTATAGTAATACTTTACAAAATGTATACACTTTAGAAAAATGTATTTTATTCACCTGAAAATCCATCACAAAAAGAAATGTCAATAATTCAGATAATCCAGTGAGTTCTCCCCTGATTCAATTTGAATGCCAATAAAATTATGTTACAGAATGATTTATATGTACTTAACTTTGATTTTAATACAATGTGCTCTTTTTTGATTTATTGATGTATAATTTATATACTGTAAAGTTTGCCCATACCATACAGTCCTATGAATTTTTACAAACTTGTATAGTCATGCAATTGTCACTACAATAAAAATGAAGACCATATCCATCATCCCAAAAGGTTTCTTCAAGCCCCTTTATAGATGATCCTCTCTCCCCGTTGCAGCCCCTGAAACCACTGATTGGATTTCTGTGCCTCTGGTTTTGTCTTTCCTAGAATATCATGTGAGTGAAATTTGAGTCTGTCTTCTTTCATTAGCATAATGCCTTCTTTGGTCTCCAAATCCTCACTAACGGCATTTGGTAATGATCAGGACTTTTTCTTTTTTGCATGGGCAGGGACTGGGAATTGAACCCGGGTCTCCGGTATGTCAGGAGAGAACTCTGCCTGCTGAGCCAGGATTTTTTCTTTAAACATCTTAATATGGATGCAGTGGTATCTTATTATGACTTTAATATATTTATTTCCTTAATGATTAATGATATTGAGCATTTTTGTATGTGTTTATTTGCTCCATGTATCTTATTTGGTAAAGTGTCTGTTCAAATCTTTTTCCCATTTCTATCTTTATCTTTCTAACTTGAATTGTTTTCTTGTTATTGAGTTTTGAGAGCTCTTTATATATTCTTTATACATTCCAGTCCTTTACCAGATATATGCCTTGCAATTATTTTCTCCAATTTATGGCTTGTTATTTTCATTTCTTTAACTATATCTCATGAAGAGAAGATTTTGGAAAGCTGAATTTATGAATTTTTTCTTTTATGGTTTATGTTTTTTGGGTCTTATATAAGAAATTTTTGCCTGTACCAAAGTCATAAATATTTTTTCCTATTTCTTTTTTCTCAAAGTTTTATTCTTGTATGTTTTAACTTAGATGTGTGATTCATTTCAAGATAATTTTTAATATGGAGCAAGGTAAGGGTTAAGTTTATTTTTTGCATAAGGATATCCAGTTTTTCCACCACTGTTTGTTGAAAAGACTATTGTTTAGCCACTGAAATGCCTTGACACCTTTATAAAACACCAATTAGCAGTGGTAGAATGCTTGCCTTTTGTGTGGGAGACCCAGGTTTGATTCCTGGACCATGCACCACCACCACCCCCAAAAAACAATTGGTCATATACATGTGAATCTATGTTTGGAGTCTGTTTTATTCTGTTAATCTAGATGTCTGTCTTTTCAACAATACCACGCTATCTTGGCTACTCTAGCTTTGTAGTAAGTCTTGAAATTGGGTTCTGTGAGTCTTCCAGCTTTTTACTTTGTTTTCAAAATTATTTTGGCTGTTCTAGGTCCTTTTATAAATATTTTGATTTAGCTTGTTGATTTCTAAAAAATTTCTGCTGGAATTTTTATTAGGATTGCTAAAAATCTTCAACAGCCAGAAAAAGCTGCCGTGGCCCTTTTAAGAGAGCTTCCTGTAATAATTTCTTAGTGTCTATCTCTATTTCCCATTTTCATCACTTCCTAATGTACAGATTACCTAGAATGATATCAAGACAATGAAATAGCATGAAGGTGGTCCTGTGAATGGGATTGGGGTGTAAGAACTCAGACTGCCTTTAAACATGGGAGAATTAGTGCTGAATAGTAAATCAAGAGGCAGCCAGAGGTAAAGGAAGCCGGGAGAGAGATCAACTTTGTGTTGTTTCTTTCAGCCTTGAGTAGATTGGAACCAACTTCCTTGGCTTGTACAGCACTTCTCACTGAAATGTGAGAAATAGTACCAGGTTTCTTTGATTATTTTAAAGTCTTCCCCTCTCCTTATTTGTTGATCTTTTGAAAATCTCACTCATCTGTCATTCTATCCCCTTTGTCTTTTCCTTCACTTGTTCCAAATTCTCAAATTTCTGAAGCTCATTAGAAAACAATGTCCTTTAACGTTTAGAAATCTGAAGTAAATATATTTTGGTAAAATCTTCGAGATAAATGTTAAGCATTAAATTAATCAAAATCATTAGACTATGATGGCTATGATTAATTGTTGGATAAAAAGTTCTGACAACATAGGAATCTTTTCTGTATTTGACTCCAGTGTTAATCCACAACTTCATCTTCAAATAGCAGTGTCTCTGTAGAGCATCTTTTACAACTTAGTGGAATTACTGAGTTTCAGGTTTTCTTTCTTCTTTATGCCTGGCAACCATGGACCAATTAATTTGAAAATATGAACATTTGGGGAGAATATTCTTCAGTGACTCAGCAGGGCAACAGATGGCAAAATGTTTAATGTTTATTTCAAATCCATTTCCATATTGGATTCGCATCCAGGAGCATTTAAAAACATTTTTATTTGGACAGAGACTGTTGTTCACTTTCAGACAACAAACCCTGTTTGAGAACACCATCATTTGAATTACAACTTCTTTGACAGGTGTGGGCAGACATTGAAATTTCAGGGTTCATGAATATGGCCCTCTATCCTCCCTACCTCAGACTCTGTTTATTTATGAAGATATATTTACAAATGCTGGTTTTAAATAGCATTCATTTACTCATTCATTCATTCACAAAACTCATTTGAGCACTGTTTTAGTTTGTTAATGCTGCAGGAAATGCAATATACCAGAAATGGGTTGGCTTTTAAAAAGGTATTTTATTAAGTTACAAGTTTATAGTCATAAGTCCATAAAAATGTCCAAACTAAGGCATCCAGATAAAGATACCTTGACTCAAAAAGACTGATCTGGAAAGGCATGTGGCTATTATCTGCTGGTCCTTTGGCTTCTTGTTTCAAACAGCTTCCCCGGGGACATTTTCTTTCTGCATCTCCAGAAATCTGTCTCTGTTGGCTTTGAACTTTTTCCAAAATAGTTCCCTCTGTTAAAGGACCCCAGTAAGTGGATTAAGACCCACCTTAAAAGGGCAGAGACACATCTCTTTGGAAACCACTTGATCAAAAGTTCCCACCCAACATCTCCATGGTAACAATTTAATCAGAAAGTTCCACCCTAAGCAATATTGAATCAGGATGAAAAAGCATGGCTTTTCTGGGGTACACAACAGTTTCAAACTGGCACAAGCACTGAACAATATACAGGTATTTATCTGCAGGTGAAAAGACACAAGGAAATGGCCTAAAATCAAGGGCTCTAAAGTCTATTGGATTTAGTGAACTCATCTGGAAGATTTAATCCTATTGGTACATTTGTTTTACTAGTTAACCCACCTTTTGTTTGATGTGCCTTTCATTCTGTAGTGCTTGAAGACTGTTTAGGGAAACTGGTTTCCTGACTAACCTCCTGAGGCAGATTTATCTGGAATGGAATGAAATTTTTATTTCAGATCCTTCTTGCTTGCATAGGACCCTCCTAAGACTCTGGGAGGGACCTAACAGTGTGTTTATATGGTCACAATTTCTGTAAAGTTTGCAAAGGTAAGATATTTTAACAGCAATTGGTTAAGACTACTCTCTCTTTCCATTCTGAATTTCCTTCTGTCATTTCTTCTCATGTCAGATGGCAATGGAATGGCAATGGAGATTTTGGGGATCAATCTAAGTAGAGATTGAGTTGGGGCTTTACTTAGTTTGAGTTCAATAATTTATGGATTTGTAGTCAATTCCATGAACAGTTAAATTATTTTTAGCTTATAGGAATAAACCTACTACTCACTGAGATTACTTCTCCAGTGTTTTAACATGAAGGCACAAGACAAGAGGTCCTAAAGCAAAATAGTGCCCACCGTGAGAGCATGTGTGATATGGAGGGGAAGAAAGTTTAAAATTTGGGGAGCCAGAAGTTAATCTATGGAAAATCCTTTCAGACTTCAGATGTGCATAATTTAAAGCAATAAATTTAATTCTAATTGATACTTAAGCATTATAGAAGTTTTCTCTCTTGACAAGATTATATTTCTTAATGCATTGTGAACAATTGTAAATGCATCATATAGTTTTAAATTTTTATTTATGGCTATTATATGAAATAGAATTGAATCAGGATTTTTATATTTGTAGGGAACAAACTGTAGTTGTCCTGTAAGTAGACTATATATCTGTGTGTGATGTATGTTTTACACATCTCAGCGTATTGAATAACATCTTAGTGTGATATTCACCAGTTATAGTTATAAGGCTAAAATAAATATTCAAACTGTCAATTAAAAAATAATTTTGAGCAATTGTGCTCAAAATTCTCTATAGAAATATTACTATATTCTTGTTGTGTGAAAAGACAGAGTAATGCCAAAAATATAGGATAAAAGGTATTATTAATAAAAAATATTAGATTGATTTTATGATGTTTGTGGCTTTAGTTAGACTTTTAAAATTGTAGTTTGTTGTAATTTGTTTTCTCATTCTAAAAAAATACTTACATATCTATCTAATTTTGTTAGTAATTTTGCATTATTTCCCTTAAAGACACCTCTCAAGATTTATAAGCTTCTGACCTCCCAAAACCTGGATCTGTCCTTACTAACCTGAATGTGCTCTTTATCCACCCCAGATTCCATTTTCCATGTCCAGCCACTCCTCAAGGAAAAGTAAATCTTTGGGACTGTATTAACCCTATGAGAAGAAATAAAGAAAAAGGATCGGGGAGTGGTATTTGATGTACAGGGAAGGAAGGGGGAAAAAAGGGAAGAAAAGAAAAGTCAATGGATTGAACATTTAAATGGTTGATTTAAAAGTGGTAATGAATTGAGAGAAGAGAATTACGGAAAGAAGAATGGAAATGAGAATATATAAAGAAGAAAAGTGGTACCGCAAGTCAATTTAACTTAGTAGGGAGAACAAAGGAGCTGAAATGAGCAAACAAGTTTTTAGTCCATCCAATCAATTAGGTTAATTAGCTCTTAATCACCTTGCTTACAGTCTTTGAGCTTCTGCTTTCTCCTTTGTAAAATAGATATAATACTTATTGTGCCAAATCCTTGCCAGGATTCAAAACAACTAAACCTCCAACCTGCAGGTCCCCATAGCTATTATCATTGTGGTCGATCCAATCAAATGTTGTGAAGCTAAATGCTTAAATACAGAATCCCAGATCTCCAGAAAAACCTGAGGGGCAAATGTGAAATGAAAATGAGGCCACATAACTGAGAATTGCCTGAGTGTGAAGGGAAAATGTTAGGAAAACTAAAGCAGGGAAAGAGACATCAGTTAAAAGAGAGGATGATTTGGGATATTTAAGGTAAAGAGGAGGACGGAGAAAATTAATTCTTCAAAACCTACACACACAATGGGAAGAAAAGGAGAACAGGATGCCTCTTTGATGGAAGTGGCAGAGGGAGGCACAGAAAGAGAATGAGAAACTCTCCCAGGTTAAAACATTTGAAATTGGTGGCGTTGACAAGTGTGGGGTCATTTGGCCCAAAGGGTAATTGTTGCTGTGTCTCCATCTATCAGGCAAGGCCAATGAATGGCTCTAGGACACATACTTGGAAATAACTAAGGATCCAGGTTGAAAGGAAAACCCAGAGGCAACATTCAGATAAGCGAGACTAGGTTAACGTGGAATTTTATAATGAAACATCGGGTTTAGCAAATGAAAATTTTGGTTTGTATGTAGACAGTTGCCATTGTCCCTGAAGTTGACAGGTTTGGGGGAAGTAATAATAGACTTTAAATTAGTCAAAAAGAAAGGGAAATGTTCACCAGAGAAAACACATTGCCTTTAGGGCTTAAAATTACACACCAGGTGGCTTCTCTTTAAGAAAAAGTCTATAAATTAGAACCTGCATATTTATATTAATTGATCAATTTACAAAGAGATGGAAGGTAGAATGCCTTTAAAATTTATCTTGCTTACAGTACTTAAAACCTGAATTGAATTTTGAAATTTCAGTTTACTCTCTTTGGGCAACACATCTGTTGCCCAAACTTAATGGCTGGTAGGCAGATACAAAGCTGGGGGTGAGATGTGGCATAGATGTGGCCATAAACAGAGGATTGAGGAGAACTACAGGCAAAAGCTGAGTATGACTCTGTAAGGTAAAGTTGTCCCTGAAAACCGTCATTTTGGCCTGGTGACTCCCAGTGTTGGGAACCAATCCACTGTGCTCAGCGCTGGCTGCAGCCTTACCTGAGTAACTTCAGTAGTAGTTATATTTACCGCTTTTGTGCACTTAAGGAGTGCAGCGTCCTTCACATATATCATTTTATTTTCTCCCCACAGCAACCCTCATGAAGTAGGTAGTGATCTTACATATAGGAAAACCGAGGGTCAACCCCATTACCAAGTTGGCAAGGGCCACCCAGCTGGCAACAGTAGACTTGAATCGAGGCTTTCAAGATCTTCATTCACTCACTTGAGTTCAGTTTAGAATTTCAGCCTTAAAAGTGAAGTGGAGTTCATTGGGATGTTCTAGCAAAAAGCAAACTATTATAAAGATGCAGAATCTGCTGACTTCCATGCAGGAAAATAAAAGATTTAGATGGCGAGTAAATAACTTCTCTTAGGCATTAAGTCATTATTTTATGTATAACCCTGAATAATTTCTTTCACCACAGAGAACTCAGAGCTTCAATACATTTAGATTATAACAGAAAATACTTTTCTTTGACAGATTAAAAAGAAATCTTGGCTGTAAAGGTAATATAGTCTTGATGTATGACATCTCCATCATTCAACAAACTCATTTAAGTATCCACTGTTCTCAGACATTGCCTAAACACTGGAGGGAAAATGATGCATGCATTCAGAAGCTCACAGCCAGTTTGTAAAGGAGAGAGGCAGTCATACATTTAGTTTCAGAACAATGATAAAAGGTGTGTTATTTATGTAAATGGAGTGTGCTGATTAAAAGCAATCTTTGGTCTGCTCAGCTAATACCTGTCTATGGTAGGAGGCTGGACCAGCTGTTCTCTCATTTTCAGTTCTTTTCTCTCATTGAATTGCAAATCCTGTTTTCACAACAGCTACTATTTCTATTGCTATGGAAATGATGGTGATGTATATCACAAATTCAAATACTATGACATGACTACAGGACTCAAGAGGAGGAAAAGATGAGTTGTAAAGGGGCGCAGTTTTCCTCCAAGCCAAATACCTTTGCTAATGAGCAAGTATGCTAACAAAAAAATATGAAAAACATATGAGAATGCAATCGGCAGGGAGAACGGGATATGTGAGTGAGGTTCTTCAACAGATGTGCCTGGGGTGAGCTCAGTAGATAAATCTTCCATTGGAACATTTCTCAAGCCAAAATGCTGTCCCCTGAAAAACCCAATAGCTTCAGCCTCCTGTTTTTATGTAAGAGGAGGCCAACAGGTCTCTCTCTTGGTGAAGAGGGAGCTCAGTTACTCTTTGCCCCTGGGATATCTCCTCTCCAGGTAGGAGGTGATGTCAAACTTTCGAAGCTGCATCAAGACAAATGCTGATATGATGAGAAAAACCACCACCTTCCCAAAACGTTTTCAGATGCAGCTTCCTTGGACCAGTCCTTAGGGGAAAATTGTTCAAGTACCACTGTGACCTACCCTGTCCTGGCTTTTCCCCTGTGAGAGTATTTCAACTTGGTTCCTGGAACTCCCTCTCATCCCTCTTCCTCATTTGCAGAGAAAGTCCCACATGGCTCAACTGTCAGTCTGAGAAAGGGTTTGGAGGGACCTTTCTGAGGGACTACGGAGATTGAGCACCGAGGGCAGCAGCAGAGTTTTTACAACCAAGCAGCAGTGTCTCTGATTTGAGCAGAGTTGGCTGTGTGCTTGAGTCTTCCCCACCCTCTGGCCTGGTCTTCGAGGATGTCATGGTGAAAGTAAAGGAAATTTTGTTTAGTCTGCACCACAGCCTTGAATAGGCCATAAAAACTCCCCAGGCTGTGACCAACCAGACTTGGAACGCAGACCTCCACTCGTCACTTGCGTACCTTCCTTGTCACTTCATATTTTGCATGTTGTCTCTCCCTCTACCTTGGTGGCCTGTAAACACACACACGCCCACCATCTGGAAGTTGCTGTGCAGATGCTATGTTCTCCAAGGCCCCGCACACAGATTGATAAAATAATGGGACGCATGCTATTGCTTTTACCTTCAGGGGATGGGATTAAATATAGACATTTGGAATTCAAAAACTAAGGTGAAACATTTCTGTCATAAAATTCCCCCTTTGGAAACTGCCCCCCACTTCAAATGCTAGTAACTTCTGCATCTTCATAATGACTTTAAGGACTATAATGCAGGCCACATCTTGACTCCTAATAGTTCCTGGAAACGTCTCAATATTAGTTCGCTTATTCTGAGCATTAAAAAAAAAGTCCTTGAATATAAAGTGGCTGAAAGATTTCCCTATGTGAAAGTCCTCCTTTAACTTAGATATTGATAGCAATTTTTTTTATTATTATTTTAAACATTTTCCCAGAAGGAGGTGGAGAAGGACGGGGAAAAAAAAAAGAGTTTACCGCTGAGTTGAGAACTCGACTAGAAAGCCAAGGGCCAGCTTGGAGCAGAGTTTTACAGCTGAGTTATAAACTCTGAAAATAGGGCTTTATAATGGAAATGTTGACAGACTCTCTACTATAACTAGGCTAGCGGATGCCCGCTGTAATGTACTGTGTAATTTATAGGAGTCACCTGTTAAGCCATCTGGGAAAGAAAATTTCCCTTCTTTTAAAATGTTAATAACTTGATTAACCTTTTGAACTTCATCATTATTTCAAATTGAGTCCGTGTGAGCCAGTTGCTGCTGGATGGCCGATGTGTATGTGCAGATAAGATTAGGGATGAACAAAATGTCCACACTGAGGAAAGTGAGTTGTTAACGGAGAAGCCAGACCTTGATACTTGAGGCTTAGAGGAAGTACTTGGTTTCTACAAACTAAAGCTGCTTACAAGTTAGAGAAAGCACTGGGATATCTTCCTATAAGAATCCATGTGCACTTTCCTCTTCTGTCCCCAATCTCTTCCCTCATGAGCGTTTCAGGCCGGAAGGCAGGAACTGAGATCCTTCTTTCCCTTGGGGGAAAAATGGATATCGTTCACTCTGGGAACCTTGACTCTGTAGCTGTTAAATGAATTGCTAAATGGCTCGTATATATGGTTTTATGATTTATACTTGTGAAGTGGGAGGTCCCCATACGTGAACTCCTCTGTTTCCTTCTATTCCTCCTTCTTTCATTTTTACTATTACTCCTATTCCTTATCAAAACATTCGTATACAATCTATCTATTCTCAATCTCCTTTCCCTGAATGGCCAGCGACCCAGACTGGGCTCCACTAGCTTACCTCTATAATTTTTTGTAATTTGGACCTCTATGAAAGAAGTCTCATTGAACAAATCTGATAAGGCTAGAATTCCCTCAGAGGGGTCACTTTAATGAATGCTATGTCCGTTCTTTGTTGTAGGAAGATTTAATACTTTTTGAAGACTTCATCACTCATTTAGAGTTTTCTGATTTGAGAACACATTTCAAACATAGACCAAAGCCCTCTTACCTATTTCGTCATGTTTAATTTCTCCTGATTTTTTTTTTTTTTTTTTTTACTGCTAATCTGAATTATAAGGGTTTTGTGTGAGGGGCATGTTGTTGTCTACAAGGCATGGTATTCTTATGTAATCTTCATTGAATAACTTAGAAGATCTTTTTTTGTATTTTTTCCCTAGCACAATAAGTGGTGATACCCAAAGTAAGTCAAATAGAACTGATTAATAATAGGAAATATAACTCTAGAAAACCAATCATGCTATGAGACAGCCCCACCGTTTCCTCTAGCCCGTAATTAGAGAGTAAGCTTCCCCAAAAGGCATACCCTCCAGAAGATAGTTGTTTGATGGGAGGGTCAATATATACAATCACTTTGGACTTCCTAGTAATTTTATTTCTAATTTGTTCCTAATTAAGGAACTAATGTCCCAACCATTCCTATTTGCCTGGAATTCTCCTGGTTTTAGCACTGAAAGTCCTGCATTCCAGGAAACTCCTTAATCTTAGGCAAACTGGGACAGCTGTTCAACTTATTCTTACTGAGCAATTTGTAAAATTCTCCTTCATTACCCGATTGTAAGAGGACAAAGAGAAGAAGTATACCTGTATAAGACTTAGTACAAGGAACCGTTTTATAATTTTTAGAGTGCTCAGAAATGATCGCACTTTCTTGTGAGACGATAAGCTGTCTGTCACTGGGAAATGTTCAATCAGAAGTCAGATGACTACCTGCAAGGATGTTGGGGAGGATGCCTACTTTGGCAGAAAGATTGGACTTCACTTTAGAATTTTAAAATTATAGATAGCTCCAGAAGACAAAAACAGGACAGCCACAAGTGGACATCCAGGGTTCTTAAATTCTAGTGTTTTTAATATGCCTTTTGTGGGTTTTACATTTGTATGTTAGCCTGGTTTTATATCTTGCTTAGCTCTCTAATACATGGGTTAGTTGAGTGCTGTCCTATTTTGTAACTTTGTATACTATTTGGCTTCTTATTGCCTCTTCTGTGATTTTCAGGTTCTCACCTCATGATGGGAATGGAGGCTGGGCTCTTTGTTGGAATATGATGCTCATTAGTGCCTTCACCATTTCTCCACGGGAACCATGATTCCTGCTTACAGTTTGATGTCATCTACTGTTCAAACATACACGTGCTCCTACATTTCAGAGATGTGTCAAGAGAGGTCTCAAGATGTTGAGAGGAAAGATTTGCCAAGGCTATAGTGAGATATTGTGGCACAGTCAAGAATGAAAAAGTCAAAAGTCTGGCTCTGAGTCCTTTTTTATAATGACTGTACTCCACTCCCTCATTGGAACATATTTGTCATTTATGACTTAAAGGCACACAGGGAGATGGCTGATTCACAATACCATGATGCTATCTTCTTCAACCTTCCCTTGCGCCATCTTGGGGCTTTTGATCTTCCACACTAGATGAGTTCCTCCTCTCCCTGTCCTTTCTCTCCACACCGTTTTCTCCTTGATTCCCTCTTGAATTCTCTGGTGGAAGTTTATTCTGATAGTAGTTTGTTTAGAACGTCAGAAATTTCTACAGTACACAAAAACATTTCCAAGTACATACCATTATATGGCATCTAGATTAGGAGGCGATTCGTAGTTCATGTCTCCTAGGTGTCTATACTGAGATCTTGGATCTGGAAACAATATATTTTTTAAAAATAATTATTTATTTTTTATTGGTATTTTTATGTATTCACATACCATGTAATCATCCAAAGTGTATAATCAGTGGTTCACAATATCATCATATAGCTGTGTATTTATTATCACAATAGCCATTTTAAAATTTTTTCATGAAAAATAACATATCCTTTTATTTTTTCAATGTCTAGTTGAGCTTGCCCTACTTGATCTGCCAGAGAACTCTCTTGCTTTGATGAACCCAATCTTTCCTGAACTCTATCATTTCGTTTTTTCTCTTTGTTATCTTTCTTCCTCCCATCCCATATGGTAGGTTCTCTTTGATGTTACTGTAAGCTATTTCATTCATTCATCAAACATTTATTGAGCACTTGCTATGTGCCATATGTCATGCTGACTTGAGAAAGTAAAATAAAGCATGTCTGTATTGTTTCCTTGAAGAGCTTTCTTTGTATATGGTGGTGGTGAGAGAGGAGATAGTAAAAAACTCATCAAACAACTGACAATATAATTTGATAAATGTTACATGTTCTAAACTGAAAGTCATTTAGAGTTTTCTAGGTGGTACATAGAGGCATCTATTGATCTGCTAGACATTTAAATGTTTGCACTGATGATATGAAATGAGGGCCTTCATGCTTCTATTGCCATTTGATAAGTGAGATTATCAGATAGACTTCTGCCTGGGCTGCATTAGTTTTGGCCTTCTTTAACCCTCACTTCTGAACTTTGTTTTGATGCAATGGCATGAGCTCATCTTTTGTTATTTCTGTACACCATTAAAGCTTCCCCATAAAAACTTGTCATTGTTTATTGTAAGAAGTTATTTTAAGATACTTTATAGAGTGTTTTCTCTATCAGGACCCATGGGAGAAATTTTTTCCAAACTCAGAATTATAACTTGTTACACATTTTTGGAGAGCTGGGTTCTTTTTAGTTTTTGGAGGTGTAAGTCTTTTAACTGGTTGTGTTTTCCTCTTTGAACTGGGTGTCAATAATCAGATAGTTGAATCACTGCCATCTGGTACTTATATCCCCTCAACTGAATGCCTAACCCTATGTTTTTCCCTACTTTTTAGACTTTAACCCATATTAAAAAATGCATAGTACATTGTAACCTAGTAATACACTACACACTTAGGTAAGTCAAAAGAAAGCTCACAAAACATTATTTATTGCTATTGAAAGTTTCTCTTTTATTTTTCATTCTCTTTTCTATTTTATTCCATCCATTTTATTAAAATGAAAAGATGTAGGTCACAATTCACTACATTGATCTCATAACCCTTTAGTGAGTTGTGACCCACAGTCTGAGATCATTGATCTAATTCTTTTTGTGAACACTGCCAGCTGCAGACAACTCAATACTTTCCAAGGAAGTCAGTTTTTTCATTGGAAAATGATTGATATTAAACCTGCATCTTTGTTTGATCCTGCGCAGGGTTCCTTCTAGTTCTGTCTTTCAGAATCATGCAGAATAGTTCAGTCCTTCCTATTCCTGACCACCCCTCCAAATTTGATAAGAATATGAACCCTGATGACCCTTCATACACTTTTATTTGGTTGTGGCCCTCACAAGAGACTTGGTGGCCAGCTATCAATAGCTGAAGCAAAGTGTTGAGCCAGGGCAATCTTAAATGTTCCCTAAAACATTTGAGTAATTTGAAGGAAAGTGCTGCTTTTTAAAAATGTGCTCTATTTAACTGAACAATTGCCCCAATTCCCTACTTTACTTCAGCTGTGGAAAATCTGGCCCAACTTCTGCTGCATATTGATTTTGCTCAAAGGTGGCAAGTGACAACACGGCCATTACATGAATGACATGAGAAAACAGCCTCCTTCCCCAAAGGAATTTAGCACACTCCACAGATGGCAACCACCTAATTCAGTCCAAAGAAGAAACAAGTGAAATCATTCACTCAATTACTTTCATTGGGTAGAGGCAGTGTGGCTTTCTCAGCTCTCTGAGAAGAAAAAAACCTTTCCTGAAACAGCCATGCACGGGTAATTTCATTACAACAGAGTTCCAGTCACCCCTTGTTTTCTTAGACTTGTGTTATTGAAAGAGTAGTCTTCTGTTTATGGTTACATTGCCAAGTATCCAAAGCAGAATTCTCTCCTTCATTCAGAGTTAATCGAACTGAAATGGACATGGCACAACCAAGGCCCATAGCCCTATGAGATCAGAAAGATTACTCAATCTGTACTACTTAGGATAGAAGTTTTGGAAAGAACTTAGAATAGATTGACAAAGATTGCTTGCCTCAGAAGGAAGAGGACAAAATGCAGTTCAGAAAGACTTTTTTATAATTACATGCTGTAATGGGAAAGATTAAATGTTGCATGGCTGGGTAGTAGGACACACTTAAGTGATGGCTAAAGCCAAAATTGAGAGGTGATCAAGGGTGTTAATTTTGTTCTTAATTTCTATGTATAAAACTAAACTAAAGGTTGAAATTGTGTCCTTGAAAAGAAGTTCTGGAGAGAATGATCCTCAAAATTGATGGAAAATACCCCCAAAATATGTTGGTATTGAGAGAAGCATCCTTATCCTATATAATCCTTTAGCTGTTTTCCATTGAACTTTAACTGAAACTCAGGAATAAGACAAAGATATGTTATCAAACTGTTGAGGGTGGACTATGTTAAGAATTGATCTATATTTTCTGTTTTCATGCATTTTTAATTATGAGATATTTCTTTGGTATTTTGGATGGCTTTATTTTTAGGTGGTTTTGTTCAGAAAACAGACCAAGAGACAGAGCAGTCATTCCATAAATGATCTTTTTTTCCTGGTTCTATTTTTCCTTTCCCATTCCTAGGTTTATCATATTTCAGTCTACCTCCATTTAGTATACTCTTGGCTAAAATTTCTTATACTTAATTTCTCCATTAATTTAAATTCAGGCATTTCTACTTGGAGCTCTTGTGAGTAATAGCCATGAGACTTATTGATGTTTTTGCTAAGGTCCAAGTCCTTTGGAAACAAATAACCAAGAAAGGAGGGAAAGGAATTGAGTGGGAGAATAACCAAAATCTGTATTCTTTCTCATGATGCCATTTATCCAAACAGAATGGTATTCCTGGGATGAAGGACAACTGTCATGGAATTGGCAAGGAGACAACTTTCTTAGAAGGGCGGTACTGCTGTTTGACCATGGAAGGTACTCTCAGCTGGATGTAACTCTCAGTAACCTTGGAGAACAAAAATCACATGGTGATTTAGGAAGGATAATGAATATTCTTGACCTTCTCCATGGTTACTAGCATCATTCACTCCATCTTTTCCTCTTTCTTTGAATTGGTTAGGGAAAATCAAGATTTGGGCAAACTCATTGTAGCAGTTGCTGGACTGAAGGCTGAAAATATCCTGCACATAGGTTTTATTTGGCATTCACAATGTGACAAAAATAAAAATACCCATTCAAGATAAAAACTAACAGAAAAATAGGAATAAAGGGGAGTTATCTCAACTTCAAGAACATCTGCAAAAAAATCTACAGTTAACATATTTAATAGAGAGACTGAATGCTATCTCTCTAAGATCAGGAAAAGTTATGAATGTCCACTCACACCACTCTTAATCCATATAGTGCTGAAAGTTTTAGCAGTAACCTAGAAAGAGAAGGAAACAAAAGCCATACAGAAGAAATAATATTGTTCCTATTTATGGATGATGTGATTGATGATGGAGAAAATCTAAAGGAATATTCCAAAAAACTCTTAGAGAACTAATAAGTGAGTTTAACAAGGTCACAATAAACATAAAAAAATTCAATTGTATTTTAATACAGAAGCAATGAACACATGAAAAGTGAAATTAAAAATATAATATCTTTTACAATTGGCCAGTTAAAAAAAAGAAATTCTTAGTTGTAAATCTGACAAAGCAAGTATAGGGCTTATATGCTGAAAACTACTGATGAAAGGAATCAAAGAAGATCTAAATAAATGGAGAGTTGGACCTTGTTCATGGATTGGAAGACTCAACCTAGTAAAGATGTCAACTCTTCCCAAATTAGCATACAGGTTTAGTGCAATTTCTATAAAAATCCCAACAAGAATTTTTTTGTAGATGTAGAAAATTTATTCTAAAATTTGTATGGAAAAATAAATTCTAAAACAATTTTGAGAAGAAGAATACGGTAGGAGGAACCAGTCTACTCAATTTCAAGACTTATTGTATAACTGCTGTAATCAGTACTGTGCAGTATTGGCAGAGAAATAGACACATAGATCAGTGGAATAGAAGAGAGATGCAGAAATAGAAATACACAACTCTTCTCAACCAATTTTTGACAAAAATGTAAAAGCAATTCAATGGAGGAAGGATAAACTTTTCAACAAATGGTGCTAGAATATGTGGACAAAAAATGAACCTCAATCTAAGTCTCATTTTATATAAAAATTTAACTTAAAATGGGTCACAGACTTAAATATAAAACTATAATACTTTTAGAAAAAAAATATGATAATATCTCTAGTGTCTGAGATTAGGCAAAGAATTCTTAGACTTGACACCAAAAGCCCAATCCGCAAAAGGAACATGGATAAATTAGATATCATCAAAATTAAAAAGTATGCTCTGTGCATCTGAGGATGAAAAGATATGCCAAAGGCTGCCTGAAAATATTTGCAAACTAAATTTCTGAGAAATGACTAGTATCTAAATATATAAAGAAACCTCAAAATTCAACAGTAAAATAAAACCAAACAATCCAATTAGTAAATGAGCAAAAGACTTAAAAAGATATCTCAACAAAGAGAATATATGGATGGAAAAGAAGCATTTGGAAAGATGTTCAACACCATTAGCTCTGAGGAAGTACCAGTTAAAACCACAATGAGATATTAATACACACCTATCAGAGTGGCTAAAATAAAAAAAAATTGGTGACAATATTAAATGCTGGTGAGGATGCAAAGGAACTGATCACTCAAACATTACTGATGGGAATGTAAAATGGTTTAGGCATGTTGGAAAACAAAACAGTTTAGCAATCTCTTAAAAATATAAACATGTAACTACTGGATGACCCAGCAATTGCCCTCCTGGGCGTTTATCCCAGAGAAATGAAAGCTTATGTTCATACAAAACCCTATACATTAATGTTCACAGCAGCTCTATTTGTAATACTAAAAAGTTGGAAGCAATCCAGGTACCTTTTAATGGGTGAATGGTGAAACAAACTGTGGTATATCCCCACATGGAATTAGTATTCAGCAGTGAAAATGGAATAAAGTATAGATACCAGCAACAACCTGGATGGCTCTCTAGAAAATTAGGCTGAGTAAAAAAGCTAATCCTGAAACCGCACACTGTATAATTCCATTTATATAACATTCTTAAAATGACAAAATTATATAAATAATCAACAGATTAGGAGTTGCCAGCAACTAAGGAGGAGGTAAAGCCGGTGTAGTGGATGTGGCTATGACACAGCAACAGAGAGATCCTTGTGATGAAAGTTAAGGTCAAGTTCTGTAACTTGATTGTATCCATGTCAGTATGCTGATTGTGATTCTGTATTATAGTGTTGTAAGATGCTGCCTTTGTGGGATACTGGGTGTGATCCTGTGGTAATGATACACAGGATCTTTGTATCATTTCTTAAAATTGTATGTGAATCTACAAGGATCTCAAAATGAAAAGTTTGATTAAAAAACTTTTTTAGATGGGGTCTTCAGTTTATCAGCATCCCCATTATTTTCCCAAGTTTTACCCCCAGTTTGCTTTTCATATTTTTGTTTACATGTCTGTAACTACAAGCGTGAGAGAGAGTGGCAGGGGAGGGAGGGATGGAGGGAGGGAGGTCAGAGACAAAGACAGAGAGAGAGAGGGAGAGACAGAAGGAGGGAAGGAAGGAGGGAGGGAGAGAGAGAGAGAAGGAAAAACAGAATGAGATCTTGATGTCGAAATACCAAAGTATTCAACCTGGCAAAATACACAGAGGAAATGTCATATGGTGTTTCCCTTTTGGGAAAGAAGAATTATTTTTTAAGACGTTGTATGTGTTTTAGCATTTTATAAGCATTGTATTCTCAAAATAGTTCAGAGACCCATAATGAAGAATAGGACCATTTATCATTATACATCATGGTATAAGAATCTTTTTCATGTCTCTTTCCATTAAATTACTTGGGGCAGTGACTACAACTTGTTGCTTTTTTTTTTTTATATCTCCCTCCACCCTCTTCAGTTGCCATAGAAACTTAATCCAGAATTTAACAGGTGAGAGAACAGATTTTTATCTTGTTCAATAACACAGCATGATCACAAAACTTATTACAAATATCCATGTTCTGGTAACCACTTTACCTACCTTATTTCACACAATTTATCTCCAGGTGCCTAATGATTTGGCCAACCAAAGTGTGGCAGGCTGCAGACATGCTGGGGAGTCTTCTGGAATTCCCTTCTCCATCAATACAACTCCTCTAGATCTTTCAATATTCAGCCTAAAGGATACCTCTTCAGAGATGTTTTCCATGTTGCATACACTATTTCCATCCCATGACTTCCTTTCACAGTTTGTATCTCTGTTACCTTCAACTTTGAAGGGAAGTTTTCTGTGAATTCTGCCCTGTGCTATAGGTAAGTAATTGGCACAGCATTCTAACCTCCAGTACAGATGCATAAATGTGCATGGAAAGTGAAAAAAAAAAATCAGAGTGATCAGGCTGGTTTAATGGAGGCTTAAAGTAGCCAAATAAAAATGATAGGAAGCTAGAAAGGAAACCTGAGAGTGGATCAGAAGCAATCACGGACAATGTTGAAATGTTGCAAGGCTGATTTTACGTGGCACTGGTAGAGATTAGGCTGTTCACCACAGCCAGTTTCATTGTAAATCATCTAACAGACTATGTGGGAATGCCAAGATAGTAGAAGTCTGCTTAAAATGCAGAGCTCCAAGAAACCCTTGGCTTGGAACATTGTTTACTTTCTTCATTAGGAGCTAAAGAGAAGCGAGTACAAGGCAGCGGGTAGCAATTACCTAATATCTTTGCAGAAAGAGAGATTTTTCAAAATGTGCTTTTCTCACTAATCCTTGAGGGGAAATGAGGTTTATTTATGGTGTCAGAAGAGAACAAGGCATTAATAGTAAAAGATTTTATATGACTTCATGTTTTGGAGAAAGTCATTTGTTTACAAATCCGACTCAATCAAACCCAAAGGTATTTAATATATTCCAGATTTGAATTTCATCTGATTTTTCATCCAAACTTTAGGCCAGGGGAAGTAATTTTGATTGTGTGTATATATTGATATGAGAAGATATAGATTATACATATTTCCTTACTATAGATGAAAATCTTAGAGTTGGAACATCCTATAGTTGAGGGAGAGAAAATAGTTAAGCACATTTCTTCCATTCCCCTCCCCAGCTTTAACTAAATTGTGTGGTAACAGAGCTGTCTAATGTTACTTAACTATTTTATTTCATAATTCAAGGTATCAATATTTTGACCAAGAAATAATTATGTAAATAAGGTAAATAAACTAAAGCACACTTACATGAAAATAATTATGGTTAGTTTTATCCTCTGCTATTTGCTTATTTAACCATCCTTAAAGAGAATCTCTAACAATTAAAAATATCTCACATTTGGACAAAAATTTGTACTGTCAGAATAGGTTTGCAGGGTTTATTTTATTTGATCCTCTTTACAATAATCTTGTGATTCAAGCAGGGATTGTTATTAATTGTTTAACCAAGAACAAACTAAGACTAAAAATAATAAACCCTAACGAATAATCTTTTAGCACAGATTTTAGAGCTGGAAGGAGTGTCGTGAGGTTATATCTGTGAAACAATCATAACATGCATCTTGTGGGTTGTCGGCCCTGCCGACACCTTGAGTTCAGACTTGTAGCCTCCCTCCAGAACTAGGAGAGAGTAAATTTCCCTTGTTTTAAGTCACCCAGTTTGTGACACTTTGTTGCAGCAGCCCTAGACACGAATGCAAAATGTTTAATAGTTTAGTTGATCCTGGAATCTTTTGGTCAAGCTGCCTGACTTTAAGCTGTGTGCATTACTCTCAAAACTGTGCAGGTCTAATTGTCTTGGCCCGGGCCACTCGGCTGGGGACGCCTGCAAGTACACTGGACAATGAGGCGAGAGAGCTACCCCCACCCAGATCTCACCCTGCATCCTTTAAGGTCCTGTTTCAGAACATCCAGACTCACTTGTGGCCCATAATGTCCTCCTTGAATCTTAAGAGGGAGAGGTGACATGAAAGGAAGCACTTTGAACTTCAAGGCAAATAGTGATAATCTTGGATGTCAGAAGAGCTGTAAAGTGTCATGGTGAGCACACATAGTCAGTGCAGAAGCAGCTGGCAAGTCTTCATATGAGCTCTGCAGCAGGTGAGCCAAGTGTAGCTTATTCGTAAAAACAGTGATGCCAGCACCTGGGTTAAGAATTCTGCAAGAGTTGAAGAAGATACCACAGGCAGCAGAGACCCATTACAGGACCTCCTAGAGAATAACTGGCACTGCAGTCTTAGATATAAGGCATGGGTAAAGAAAAGTGAATTCTCCTAGAAATTCTCAAGGAAAAGACCCTTCCTATGAAACTGGAGCCCCCAAGACTACAGTCTTCTTCAGAGAACAGAATCAACTTGTCAGAATGACATGTGTGTTTTCTTTCTACCATGATAACGGTGGCAAGAATGTTTAAGGGAGGTATTTAATACTTTGAACTAGGTGAATCTTCACTTGGGTCCTTTTCAAATTCCTCAGCTTTTGTTTTGGAATTCATTTAATGGAAGGATTTTACAGGAATTGTAGTCATCATAATAGGCTTTCTATTATTCCTCTGTGTTATTGTTTTAATAAAAATAAAGTGGCGGACTAATTTCTGAGGCTGTTAATTTATGCTTTGTTCATTTCTTGGTTCCAGGAAGGTGATCTGATCTTTGTTTCCTTGTCTCATGGGCCTCCGAAGTTGCTTGAAGGCTCCTCTGGAGGTGATTATCCTAGGTTAGTTCAAAGAGGGAAGGAAGCATGCTTTCAGAGTAGAGGTAGATGTGGGCAAGCTGGGAAAGGAGGAACTATTCCAGTCTGGGAAAGGGTGGGAGCCTATAAGCTCTTGAGCAATGAGGAACAACATCCTGGTCCCTCACCCTGCTGCTGGGCATCCCAACAGGGAGAGACTTCCATGGTCCACCTGGGTAGCTTGGCCTCCAGAATCCAGAACTCCCAGCGGGAGCAAAGCAGCAAGTCCTGGGAGAGCAGTCTCTTCTCTGTGGCCTGGACAAACCTGGGCCTGGAAGTCTACAGCCTCCTTGGACTTGGGCCCTAAGCATATTCGCTGTGAGGAGTATGGACTGGGGATAAGAGGGCCCTCTTCAAATGTTATGGCCAGTTAGAGTCCCTTGGCACCTTTGAATGACCTTGGGGTAATGGGAGAAGCACAAACACGGAGATTGATTTTCTTGTCAATTTAGTGGCATTTGGTAATGGCTCAGTGTGATTTAGAGAAATAGAAATGTGGCATTAAGGTTATCTGTGATGGTTAATTTTATATGTCAGTTTAACTAAGCTATAGTACCCTGTTATTCAATCAAACACTAATTTAAGTGCTGCTGTAGAGGTATTTTATAGATGTGTTCAATACCTACAATCAGTTGACTTTAAGATTATCCTTGATCATATGGGCAGGCCTCATCCAGTCAATTGCAAGGACATAAGAGCAAAAATTGTTGTTTTTCCTTATGAAGAAGAAATTCTGCCTCAAGACTGAAGCATTAGCTCTTATATGAGAGTTTCCAGCCTGCCGTCCTGCCTTAGAAATTTCAAGCTTGCCAGCCTCGCAACTGTGTGATCCAATTCCTGAAAGTAAATCTCTTACAGCACACACACACATACACACACACACCACACATGCTCCTACTGGTTCTGCTTCTTCTCTTGAGAACCCTGACTGGTACACTACCTATGATTAAAATAAAAATATAGTGAAAAGATAGCAAAAATAACAACTAATGCCTGTATAGTCCTTGAAAGTTTACACAGTACATTCACACCTGCTATCTCATTTGGTCCTTCTAATGACCCTGTGAAGGGGATTAATGTGGTGCTTATATCAATTTTTTTTAGTGATTTTCCCAAGGTCTCAGAGCTTGTAACTGGTACAGTAGCTCTGAGTTGCTTCTACCCTCAAGAGGAGCTCACCTAGTCCAGGTCTGAGCTGTTTCATTCATTTTTTCCCACCTGCAACTCAAGAAAACATTTAACAAGCATTCCCTGAGGAACTGCAATGTAGTAGGGTCTGTGTAAGGCACTGGGAGCTCAAAATCCAATAAGACACAGTCCCTGCTGCAAGGAAGCTCAGCCCAAAGAGAGCTCCTGGAGAAGGGTGGGAGGCCCTGGCTGGGAGGCCTGGGGGAAGAGGCCCAGGGGAAGGCAGGAAACTGTTTATGAATGATTGTGCTCTGAACTTATTTTCCAGAAACTGTGAAGAGCTGTCATAGGCTTTTATATTTTACTTTTTAAAAATGAAAGATAATTAAATAGATAATAAATGAATTAATCCAACAAATATTTTGAAGTGGCAGGAGCTGCGCAGTGTTGGGGACATAATGGTGAACAAGACAGGTATGCTGTCTGTCCTTATGCAATTTATATTCTAGTTGGAAAGAAATAGAAAATATTCATTAGAATTTAATCAACATAAGTTGTTAATTATGAATTGCTATGATGGCATGCCATCAAGAAAACAGTCAGTGTCTTGGGATAAGGAGAAACTGATATTAAACAAGTCAGAGGTGTATAAAGGAAAAAAAAAATCTCTTCTAGTTCCACATTCAGTCCCACCTGTGGTACATATTCTTTCGCATCTTTATTCTAGAACAAATATGTACAAGGATTATGACTTTTTATTTTTACAAATACAGGTTTATGCTCATTATTTTGTGATCTGCTTTTCTTTTTAATTTAACCATATATTAAGGATATCTTTCCATGATAATACATTTAGACATGGCTCATTCTTTTTAATTGCTATATAATATTGTTCCATAATATGATATACTTTATCTAACTCTTCCTCAATTGATGGTCATTCAGGTTGTTTTGAATTTTTCTACTACTAAAAAAAGTGCTGCAATAAGCAATTATATACTGAATATGGGTACTTTTCTTTTTGTTGGTTAGAGTCTAAGGTAGGATAGCTGGCCCTAAGCTTTCATTTATTTTTCACTTTTAATAGCTACTGGCAGACTGCTATCTATTAATAGTTGGGCAATCAATGAAAGCCATAAGTTTACACACCATGCTAATCTAATAGGTGAAAAGTAGAATCTCATTGTTCTTTTGATTTGTATTTGACTGTTGATTGGAGCTCAAGAATCTTTTCATAAGTTTATTGATCATTTCATTTCCTAATGAATGAATTGCCTATTTATACCCTTTGCCCATTTCTCTGTTGTATTGTTTGTCTTCTCATCAATTTATGTGCACTCTTTATGTATCTTTGTATGGTAGGGATATTGGCTCTTTATCGTATGGGTTGCATATATTTCCTCTCATTTTATTGTTTGTTTTTTACTTTTTTTTTGACATCACCAAAAAGTTTTAAACAGGGGAGTAACTAGGTCATATTTGCATTTTCAAAGCTCATTCTGCAAGCACATGGAAGATTGATTGGAAGGAACGATATAAACAGCAGGGCAACTATTAATAGTTTGAAGATTTTTTTCACTATTCCAGAAAATAAATGATGTGGGACTAATTAAATCAATGTCAGTGGGAAAGGAGAGGAAAAATAGATTTGAGATCCTAAGGAAATGAAATCTACACAACGCCATGACTAATTGGATGGGGGGTGAAAGGGAAATTGACGTTGACTTTTGGGTTTCTGACACAGCTGAATGGGAGGGTGTTGGTGGCATTTCCTGAGAGGATTCAGGTGCATGTGTGACAGTGGAAGTATCAGGTTTGGATTTGGCTAGTAGTTTGGGGTGTCAGGGGTCTCCTCCACTCTCCCAGGGAGTCCAAGTCTCTTTATGACCTCCATTGTTGATCTCAATTCTCCATCTCAGTGAAAAGTGGTAGAATCTTTCACTAGCACACTGTAGCTTAATTTATGCCAAAGAAGTGAAATGAATTCCCCTTAAAGGAGTTCCAGTGAATGAGCTCACCCCA
Source organism: Tamandua tetradactyla (assembly GCF_023851605.1). Lineage (NCBI taxonomy): Eukaryota > Metazoa > Chordata > Mammalia > Pilosa > Myrmecophagidae > Tamandua > Tamandua tetradactyla. Next base: position 139,393,111 of record NC_135332.1, read on the forward strand.
CATTTGGTTTTTGATTTAAAAGACCACTCTGAAAGATCTGAACTGTCCTCCGTATACCAGAAAACTAGCTCCTGCCCATATGGAAATATTTGTAGTACAAACTAGGTTGAGGTACAACACTTTTGAAAGTTATTTATACTCAGTTTTTGTCCATTGAGATTAAAGGAGTTCTAGGTAGCACAGAAAGAGAAAACTTCAGTATTTGTCTCAGTTGATAGTGACACGGGTTTATAGAAGGACATGAATGTAGACATGATCTAAGACGGTAACGTTTATAGAAGAACAACATATGCTGTGTAAAACACCTGGTCCCTTAAACAGGAATCTGATACTTTCTTATTTATCCAAATGTGACTTTGTGATTAACTCATAGTCTCTGGCTCAGTGGCTGTTTGTCTCTTCACTTTGATGCAATGTAAATTGGCATGAACCTAGGGCCATCCATAGTTTAAAACTGCCATGGTGAATGAGTCATGATCATTGAATGTTATGGTTGGAAGGGGCTTCAGAGACCATTTAGGCTCACCCCCTCATTTTTCAGATGAGGAAACTGAGGAGTAAAAACTTGCCCATGATCACATGACTAGGCAGTGACCTAAACGGGCTTTCCACTCCCAAGTCCTACAGCCTTACTACACAACACAACCATGCTGCCACTTAAGCAGCAGGCAGGAAAGGTGGCTGAGCAAGGGAGGGGCTCTGCTTTGGAGCCTTCCTAGTCTCCAGCTTCTCCTGCCTCATCCCCAGTGTCTCCAAATAAACATAGAGTTTGAGTAAACCCACCACTCCTGTTAAGCAAACTCAGCTTTAGACAAGTCTTCTGAATCCCCCTCCAAGTGGATGGTTGCTTTGTAGGAGGAGCTACAAATTTTGGAATCTCCATTTGTTTTTACCATGAACACTTGAGCCATGAATCTGGCAGCAGTGTGAAGGGTAAATAAAGACTGAGGAGAAATATAAAAAAACTTGGGAAGCTATTATAATAGAGCAGACATTAGATAATAAAAAAAGGGCAATTAGCTCACAGGGGCTGAACAAGGTTCACCCCACTTTCTCCACTCCTTTTTTAAATCTGGCTCCAGTGATGCCTGCAGTATATTTAATACCCATTGGGGATCATTTTTTAAAAATACCTTCCTCTTTCATACTGAACTGAATAATGAACTAAACAATAATAATGGCCAGAAAAGAAACACAATGAAAGTTTAATTTTGTTGATGTTTGTATATGTATTCATGCCAATAAAAATTAAAAACAAAATGAATATTACAGTATAACAAAGGTAAAAGTAATGGGTTAATATCTTTAACTTATATTAAGGTTTTTTGTTTTGTTTTGTTTGGAGAAAGGGAAAAATCCTTTTATCTACACTGGTCTGAAACAGTAATGAATTATGGTTCCTGTTCTGAGACTTAATCTTTGCAAACTTGTCAATGACAAATTTACCTTCTTTGCATATTCATGTTCAATAGACAGTATGTCAACTAGAAGAAAACTTTTAATTAATTTTAATTTCAAAACATTTTTTCATGTGAAACAATAGATTTCTGTTTCAAACTTGCAAAGTTTTAATTCTTCTGCAAAAAGAATTAAATCAAGAAAATATGACTGATGGCAAAGAATACTGACACTGTTTGATCCAAGGCATTAGAATTAGTGTCCCGTTCTTGGTGAAAAAAAATTCAGATAGTGCTTTTTAATTGCTTCTAGCAATGGAAGACCAGCATCTTCTTTGTTTTTTCCTGGCATTTTTCAAGATTTGATTCCTTTTTTCTAAATAAAATTCTATTTCCTTTTATTTTGTTGATGCATAATTAATGGTTCTTTCAATAGTTTCTCTGAGCTGTTCTACAAAGGAGTGATTTTAAAGCTTGATGTTTCACCATGCATTGTTTAAGGTTGATTCTGGTTGCTTGCAAATATTTTTGTGTCTGACTAGCTTCATCTAAAGCGTCACACCAGAAGAAAAGATAACTCAGAATAGAAATATTGAATCAAGAGGCGTGATTAAAATTTGAATTGATCCTCCTGTAATCACATTTTCCTTTGGACTGCACAGGACTTCAACCAAAAGTTGAGATTAATTTTTCCAAAATTTGTCTTTACTGCAAACACAGCTTCATAATGAGCCCCTCATCTTGCCTGGGAAAGCCTTTTCATATTATACCTAAATTTTCCCACAATGAGGTGCTTTTGGAGTGAAGGAATTGTTTCTCTCCGAAGTTCTATAAGAGTTAGAACTTCAAGTGGTCACATTAAAATGCCAAATTATAGTACTTCAAATTCTTTGTCTATTCTTTTATAATCTCTGTGCTGCCATTGTTTATTTTGAACATATTTCATAAGTACAGGAATATGTAGTGACATGGGATGGGGGAGTCAGAGTGTACCTAAAGTGTGTTTGAAAGATTCAGAAGCAATACCAGCTTGCTCCCAAACAAATGTGTGTAGCTGAGTCTATGTGTATTGAGGGCTAACTGTATAACTAGGAGTTCTCCAAATTAATGTCCATAGCTAACCAATTTTAAATTAAAAAATATATAAGTAAAATGTGCTAATTTGAAGCTTGCAGATATAATGTTGTAACTCAAAGCAAATTTTAAAAATGTTAAGAACTTAGACTAAAGAGTTTTTTGAGAAACAGTAGTTTCTCATTGACATTGTTTCAAATTGACAGCACATGGTGATAATAAAAAGTAGATCGACTTCAGTTTTTATTATTATTTTAAAATTCTCTTCTAAGAAAGCGTGCCCACTGCATTCAGGCAGAGTGCTTTCACTTCCCTACCCTTGGTATGTCACTGCCGGGGTTCATTCTGATTGTGATTCAAGAAGCTATCTATGTACCTGGATGCTTTTGTCCATTCTTGCTTTGGCCTTCAGAGATTATGTTTATTTCCAACTTTTTGGCTTCAGTGAGAAAATGGTGGGAAAGGAGAAAGCGTATCAAATTATCATGGCAGAACGGTGATCACTGGACTTCATGCCTCTTTCCTCCCTGTCCATTGCCCTACTCCTTTACAATAACAAAAGAAGATGTGAGGATTAAGTAAGTTAATACAGGTCAAGTATTTAGAACTACATCAATCCCATGGTAAGTTCTTAACACATACTTCCCATTACTTGTGGATAATCAGAATGAGGATCATGCGTTCTGGTTATGGCTGGTCCTTGAACCATATCATCATGACTTAGATTCTTCCTCATGGCCTGTCCTCACATAACTCTTAAAAGTTAGAAGACTGATTTGGTTCCCAGACCATGCACCCCCATCCCCCCCAAAAAAAGTTAGAAGACTGAGTCCTCAGCAGAAGACTTCCCAGCCATGGTCTAAGGAATCATAACATTTTGTACGTGAAGATGAGGTGTTTTGGAGAGGAGGCATTGCAGGCCTTCACAGTGGACATTTTCATCATAGTGGTGGTGTCATCTCTGGATTGGGTACTGAGAGTCACTAAGGTTTCTCTTCAGGAATCATCATCATCAACACATAATCATGGAGCCTGACCTGAAATGGGCTTTGTGCTTCCTTCAGCTTTGCCCAGGCAGAATGGCATTACTTCTAGGGAAATAAAATCACACCCACCAGACAGAATATCTTGATGGCCATAAGGCTGTTTGCTCATTTTGTAAGTTTGGGGTATAATTTACATTAAAAGAGCATGATCTTGGCTGTTTATTTCTATGAGTTTCCATGAGTTTGAAAATTCTATACGTCCATCTATCTACCACTCAAAGCAAGATATGGAATATTTCTATCACAGCAGAAAGTTTCCTCATTAATTGCTCATTTTAAAACTTGGATCCAGATCTCAAGACCTTGGCTGCTCCATAAGATGTCTTGGATTGGGAAGGAGGCAGTATTGGAGTGATGTGGTATCTTGGCTCACAAAAGAATGCTAAAACACCCTGGCAGGTGGATCAGGAATGGGCCTTTTAAACAAATGGAAGAGCTTACTGCAAAAAGAAAACTCAGATGAATTGCAATGATTAAGAAATAAAGAACATTAATTTGGTACAGAATTTTCACTGGTGTTTAAGAAATATTTTCATAATGTTACCAGAATAGGTAGTTTGAACTCTGGGCTTTCCAGAGCTGCTTCTCTGATTTACCGGCTTGTAAAGAAGAGGACTGTAAATATTACTCCTTCTTTATCTCTGACTTGTTTATAGAATTCTCGGCCAAAGTTCCAGGAGGCAAATGTTTGATGACTACCAATGGACCAATGGAATAGAGGCAGCTTTTGAGCATGCCTGGGGCTTCTTCAATGACACTTGTTACCCACAGAAAAAGCTGCCAAATTTGAAACATTTTTAATGCACACTGATTATGAAAAATCTCTGTTGCCAGACTAACTAATGAGATACTAATTCAAAGGAAAACCAGCCCCATGGTGCTTGCAATATATCAGTGAACCCCAGCTCAGCACCTTCTCTTTTCATGTCTTATATTTTATGTATTTGAATATGTTGATGTTACACAGCTGTGAAATTGTGTAATCTGCATTTATATAACCCTTGTTACTTGAATCTGAACTAAGAAAAAGTTCTATTTTGCCAAAAATACTCAGCTAACTTAAATGCAATTAAATAAGGCAACATTATTAACACCTTATGCACTATGAGAAACTTCATGTTTAGCAGCTCAAAAGTTAAGTCTACAGTGTGGGCGTTTTGTATGTGTGTGTGACTGGGCTATGTGTGTTATACAGTAATTCAATATTTATTTTTAAAGGGGTGCTCACTTGAGAGTGAGGCAATCACTCTAGATTTATACAGAACCATATAGGAGAGTAGTCATTGCTAACAGACATAGCCGCTTCTCTGGTTTAATTGCAGGTTCAACAAACCAGGAATTGGGAGAAATTCTGATAGGTTAAAGTACAGTGGAGCAAAAGAGCTAGTAAGCAAGCTGAGGCTGGAGGATACTGCACCTGGTGACCTTGTTTCAATTCAAAGCTAATTATGAAAGTAGGTAAAAAATTCTGCATAATTGCTCTGAAAGGGATGAGCACACTCAGGGGTAGATTTCTATGTTGGAGTGCTCCTCCTGTTGGGGCAGACCAGCTTCAGGGCCCGAGTTTCATACAGCAGCTAAAGACTTTAAGCAGGGAGTCTGCTTCGATGTGCTCCCATGTCCTGGGCAGGATTTGCAACCACCACATTTTACTCACTGTCCTAGTTTGCTAGCTGCCGGAATTCAATATATCAGAAACTGAATGGCTTTTACAAAGGGGGATTTAATAAGTTTCTAGTTTACAGTTCTAAGGTCGAGAAAATGTCCCAATTAAACCAAGTCTATAGAAATGTCCAATCTAAGGCATCCAGGGAAAAATACCTTGATTCAAGAAGGCCGATGAAGTTCAGGGTTTCTCTCTCAAGTGGAAGGGCACATGGCGAACACAGTCAGGGTTTCTCTTTTGGTGGGAAGGGCACATGGTGAACACAGCATCATCTGCTACCTTCCTCTCCAGCTCCTCAGGAGGCATTTTCCTTTTTCATCTTCAAAAGTCATTGGACTTTCTGCTTCGTGGTTCTGTGGTGCTCTGTTGTGGCTTTCCTGTGGCTCTGTCCCTCTTCCCTGCTCTCTCTGAATCTCCAGCTTTCTCCAAAATGTTTCCTCTTTTATAGGACTCTAGTTAAGTAATCAAGACCCACCCGGAATCCAGTCTAACACCCACTCTTAAGTGAGTCACATTCCATGGAGATAATTTAATTAAAGTTTCCAACATACAGTACTGAATAGGGATTAAGTGAAACCATTAATCTCACAAAATGGGATTAGGATTAAAACATGGTTTTTCTAGGGTAAGTAAACCTTTTCAAACTGGTACACTCATTGATTGGAAGAGAAAGAAAAATACCGTGCTATCTCCAAGGTCAGCCACTTGGGCCAGGCTGATGTGTGCACTGGGCTAGACTGGGGCTGAAGATGAGGGACTTGGTGTGTTCAATATTATTATAGAGCAGCTCATTCTTCCCCCAATAAAAACCTCCATTTTATGCTCTCTCCCTTGATGTGAGAAATGAAGTGATTGCTACCTAGGAGTGTTTCTTCAGGGTATATGGAGAATTTGTGTGCAGAATCAGATGTAAGATTGTGAAATCATCTAAATGTGTTTTCAGGAATGATAAGGATGGCTCAGGAAATGAGGCAAGGCAGATACTGCTCTGATGTTAATGCTGATAGGATTTTAGATTACTTTGCAATTGTCTATACTGTTTGAGAATCTTCATCTCTACATGGGTGCTTTTTCTGCAATTAGAGGGTGCTATCGCCAGATGGTATCTTGGTTTTAAACATAAGGTCTGAAGAGCTGGACTTCTCATACAATATATGAATGTGTGTGCATGGGTGTGTGTAAGTAGTATAAATGTGTATGTGTATAACTGTATAAACATTGATACAATAAATATATGAATATAAATGCACACACTTTATATATATATGATGGCTTTACAAAAATTTTATTATGAGTGGTGAAAGAGCCTAGGTTCTGGATCTTGATTGCCTAGATCTGTTACCTACCAGTCTTGATTTGGGGCAAATTATATAACTTATCTGTGCCTCAGTTTCTTCATTTGTAAAATGGGGCCAATAATAATGCCTATTTCATAGGGTTGTTGTGAGAATTGAATGTGCTGGTGTATTTCAACACTTAGAATAATGCTTGGCACATAGTAACTCTATATAAAGTGTTATCTCTTATCATTATATAATATATTCATAAGTATATCTATATATCTGTGATTCTACTTCTCCCCTGATATGTGGCAGCCATCTGGTGAGGGGGAAGATTTAACTTAGCCCCAATTAAAGTGAGTGCGTGATTTGTGTAATCTAATCAGGATATTGATCTTTGTCATAGTGACTGGCCCAGGGAACCCAAACCCAAGTCAACCAGGGTACCGCATTTTCCTGAAACCTGGGGTTTACACACATGTACAAAGATGTATTGATCTGGGTAATTCTAATGAAATGTGAGGAGAGGTTTTTCTGGAGTTTGAGAGAGAGAAAGGCCCCTGTAATGTATGGATGCAAATCTTAGAACTATTGCAGCTCTTGCTTCTACAGGGGAGCCAAACTTAGGATGTGGCTGATCTCATAAAAGTAATAGGGAGCCCACGGAAGCCAGGTTATTGATGGCATCATGGACAGTGGCTTAAACCTGTCCTGAAGCTTGCTCTGTGGCTGAGACTAATCCCTTTTATTCTCTAAGCCACTTAAAGTTTTTTCTGATAGAGAGTCAACGTTGCTACAAGATTTAAATACATGTCTTTGTTAGAATAGCTGAACAGGGTCACTATTAGTCATTACTACTCCCATAAGATAATCCCTTACCTGAAAATATTAGAAAAATATAATATAAAACAAAATTAAAACCTTGTCATCACATGGAATGCTTCTTCTTACTTTTCTTAGCTACTCTGCACAATTGTTGGATCTTCCCTCCTTTTACTTTAGAGCTTTGGAGAGCATGCCTCTGGTCTTTGACCTCACCTATTTAATTCTTTAAGAAAATACCCATGTTTATGTATAGAAATAGCTTTGTGAGTGAGTTTAAAATGAAAATTCCTGGCTATAGCCTCCTCATAGTTTTGACCATGGCTTATTTCTCAGTCCCTCCCGTTCTTGGCTAGAATAAACCTTCAGAAGGGTGGGGAAGTGAAGAAAGACATAGTGCAGTTTTCCCCAAAGAAGGACACAGTACAGTTTTCCCCAAACTAGAAAACTAGTTCTATTAGCTAATAGTTAAAAACAAAACAAACCTATAAAGGTTCTGTGGTCAATTCAGTTTGGAAAAAAACTGGTTTTAATAAAAGTAAACATGATTTTGAACTTTAATACTTTTCAGACATTTAAAACTCAAAGCATTTTATTAGTTGGGATAAGTACTGTTGTAATAGAAAAAGCACTGGAATTTTATTAGTTGGGATAAATACTGTTGTAATAGAAAAAGCACTGAAGTCTCAGTGACTTAACATAATTAGATGTTGGCTCATAAGATGGTCCAGTGCTAGTGTTCTTGATTAAGTGGCTGCCTCTAAGAGGTAATTCATGAAGCCAGGTTCTGTCCATCATAATTTCATCATCCTCAATATGTCGTTTCTAAGGTCACTCAAGGTTTTTCTCGATTCCAGCCAGTTGCAAGAGACGAACAGTAGGGAAGATTGTACATAGAAAATTTTTATGGGCCAGGCCAGAAAGTAATGCATATGATTTCTGCGCAGAAGTCACATTCTGTTGGCCAGCACTCTGTCACATGGCCACACGTAGCTGCAATGAATGCTGAGAAGTGTGGTAGAGACAGATGCCCAGGTGGACACGGAAATGGATTTTTAGTGAAAGCATAATAGTGTCTGCCACACACCTGCTTTAACTTTCTGAGAGAGGCCAACGGTATAAATCTTTCCTAAAACTTACGTATCCACAGAAATTCCCTGCCTTCTACCATTTGAGAGACACTCCTGCTTGTATTTCTTCCCTTGTACCCTCCTCTTAAAGAGTTGCTGTTGGGTTTCCTGCCTTCCAACTGTGTTGTAAACAGAAGAAATATTACACTCAGAAGCATACATATATATAGTCTCTGTAGGGTTCATACTTTAAAATTAAAAGATGGGTTGTTTCCTTAGACTTTTATACTTTATCTTCTGTTTGAGATGCCCTTACTCATCCTTGTACCACATATTTGTCTAGTTCTTGGAAGCAGAGTTTGGGCCTAGCCAAGAGCATGTCCTCCATATAGTTACCATCCAGAATCATGGAAGCCCCATTTAAGTACAAACTAGAAAGCTTTCCATTCATTTCATGACCATTGCCTTCCTATGTCTCCTTGCACCCCCCGACCTCCCCATATGCAGTTTCTTTCCTGCATCTCCCAGGGCCTTCTCACATTTCCCAGGGCTTTCCCACATCTCACAGATCCTTTCTCATGCTTCCTTTTACCTTTCTTTTCTTCCAGTGCTTTCCTACATCTTCCAACCCCTTTCCCCCTTAGCTAGAATTCCCCTCCCCCATCCTTAGATGGTCATTTCAAACATGATTATTTATTCTATTAAAAACTCATCATCAGGAAGATAGAAATGACTATAAGCTTCCTGTGTTATTCTTTTCTTTGGTATTATGTTGCAGTATGGAGTAAAACAAGAAAGAAAGGAGTAAGGATGTAATGGCGGGATTTTGGCTGTCAGTAGCAGACTTGGGGCAATAGGGACAGCTTACTAGCATGTTTTGAATGTATGTCTTGGGTGTCTACCTCCCAAGTCCATTCATGAGGCTGACCCTGCCCAAAGGTGCCTTGGTATTTCTTCTAGGGAAGGAATTTGGCTATTATGTCATTTCTCTGCATGTATTGATTTTATTATAGGAAGGCGGGATTTTATTCCTAGACAAGCTTATGAGATGTCATTTCTCATTGCAATAACTACAACAAATTTAACAAGTTCAATTTTTTTTTACCTGTTTTATTCCATTTTGGATTCAGACCTAATTTGTCAAAATGTAGGACTATTCCTAGATTATTACACTGAGTGAAAATATGACCTGAAATTTGTTCTTCTCTTTTCAGATGATCTATTCTAAGTATTCTAAGATTTATTTGTACCCAAACACCTGGGATAAATCAGAAAATGAATTATTTCACATATGCAATGAATCTCTATTAAAAATTCTTATTAGCAATAAAAAGAAATATTTTGGCAAATAAATATTAAATTTTACTTTGTAAAGTAGAGAGCTCACTTGTCATTCTTCAGACTCCTTTTCAGTGGAGGAAGCTATTTTTTGGAAGTGCATTTCCTACAGAAGGTTGCATTTTATTAACTTGTTCCAGAAATTTTGCCAAGATAAATTACAAAAGTGAGATCATAATTTGTACATGAATTTTGGGGACCCAACATTTAAAAAAAGTTTTGGATTTATTTTTAAAAACTGAAAAGGACTTTCAAATTAAGGATTGTAGTGAATATGTACTTTGATAGCATATTTGAGGGAAATGGGGTTTATACATGAAAGGCACAACTAGGTGCTGTATATGTTTACCTGAGAATAAACTTTAATTTACGATCAATTTCAAGATTATTGATTTGTAATAAATATATAACTTTAAAAATAGATCAAGTCATTTTAACTTTTATTGTTTTTTTTTAGAGAAAATAATAGCTGTGGCAAAAATTACTGTTTGCCAAAACAAAACCGAGTAGTAAGTAGAGATTTAAAGTACACGTTTTCCTCCTTCATGCCATTTTTTTTGTTTTGATTTGTTTTTTTGCATGGGCAGGCACCAGGAATCGAACCCGGGTCTCCAGCATGGCAGGTGAGAATTCTGCCACTGTCATATCACCCTCCTTCATGCCATTTTTTAAGAGCTTTTTATTTTTAAATACAGAATTAGATTTTTGGTCAAGATTAAACTCCTGAATATTGAATAGTAAAAATGAAAAAAAAAAAAACTTTTCCATTTAATTCATGGACAAATAGAGGCTTCAAGCCCAGCTGTGTCTGTTATCATACTGTACTGTGGTTTCAATAGCAAAAGATGTAGAAGCCCATGACCCTCAGATTTTTTGTAAAAACAGCAGGTATCTATATTTTACTGTTGAATCCCCTCTGGTTTATCAATACCTTCAGCTATAGAGTTTCACTAATTACACAGATCCAACCAGAAACCAGAAGTGATCATCACGGAAGATGCATATTTTTCAAAACAATTCAGATGCATACTTTTACTAAATGATATAGTTTCTAATAGAATAATAAAGCAAGCTTCTTAAATAAGGTTTCCACTTTGGGTATGTGTATCACACCTGAGACTCAGAACTAGAGGTCTGCAGCTCTGAAAATCAGCATTTCCCCATACAACAAACTGTTTAAAAAATTGAAAACCAGATCAGACTTCAATTAGACATATGACTGAAGCTGTTCTAGGTAGGACTAAGATAAATCAGACTAAACGTAAAGGATGATATTGACTGTGTTTTAAAACTTCAACATCTGTGTGTGACCAAAGGAAGAGATGTTTATTTGGTGCCAAATTTATATTTTCTGAGTCACACTATCTAATTTAATCTGTATAGTCAGTTTATTCAATTACACCATAATTACATGGAACTTTGAATAGAGAGTGAGACCTTGCTAGTTTGTAAAGGTTGGTGTGGTGCCCCAATACATCCCAGAGTAGTCTGGGCAGAAAATAAAAAAGTTTAGTAAAGTCCCATTGAGGCACTGGGGGAAAAACATGGAAATATTAAACTTCCCCATCTGGAGAATTCCTGATATTCTTGCAAACATTGGGGACAACCAATTTAATAGGCTAAGCCCTTCATCTTGGGGCTTGCCCTCATGAAACTTGTTCCTGCAAAGGAAGAAGCTAAGCTATTTATAATTATGCCTAAGACTCACCCCCAGCAAACCCCTTTTGTTGCTCAAATGTGGCCTCTCTCTCAAAGCCAACTTTGCAGGTAAACTCACAGCCTCCCCTCTGCATGGGACATAACTCCCAGGAGGTGTAGATCTCACTGGCAATGTGGGACATGACTCCTGGAGATGAGCCTGGCCCTAGTATCATTAGATTGAGAAAGACTTCTTGACTAAAAGGGGGAAAAGAAATAAAATAAAGTTTTAGTGGCTGAGAGATTTCAAATAGAGTCAAGGGGCCATCATGGAGGTTATTCTTATGCATTATAAAGATATCCCTTTTTAGTTTTTAGTGTATTCGAATAGCTCTAAGGAAATACCTGAAACTGTTGAACTGTAATCCAGTAGCTTTGATTCTTGGAAGATGATTGTATAACTATATAACTTTTATGGTGTGACCATGTGACTGTGAAAACCTTGTGATTGACACTCCCTTTATCCACTGTATGGGCAAATGAGTAAGAAAAAAAGACAATAAATAAACAAATAATGGGGAGGGCATAAAGGGTATGGGATGTTTTGGGTTATCCTTTTTCACTTTTATTTTTTGATGGGTAATGAAAATGTTCTAAAATTGATTGTGGTGATGAATGCACAACTATATGATGATACCATGAATCACTGTACACTTTTATATAGTATATAAATATATTTACTAAAATTGTATAAAAAATATTAGGTTGCCAATTTCCTATCTGCATAACAGTTCTCTGTGCAGGTCTATGCATATATAGCATACTTTATGTCACTCTAATCTTGAATTTACATCCACTCTCCCATATTTTACAGATCTTGTATATAAGTTACTTATAACTCTAACATCGATGAGTTATTTTTAATTTATTCATTAAAAAAAATAAGGCCAGGCATTAAAAGTGAAACACTTACTGTGAAACCTACAAAGATACATTTTTTCACCTGGGCCTGCATTGAATCTTTTCTGCTTCTCTTGGATTCAGCTGAATCTTTGTGGGCTTAAGATACGTCAATTCAACCTCCAGTTGGGGTGTGCTGAAGGTTGCACAGCTTACTTGTATAAAAACCACTATGTTTTTATGGCAGGATTCTCGAGGGCTGCACTGATTTCCTGATAAATGTTGACAGGTCTATTAAAGCCATGAAACAACATCACTTGAGCATGGCATTGAATGAAAGAACTAACTGCCATATTGCTCTTGAGTATTATTAGCTGATTAAACTGGAGTCATAGGGGAAAATCCCCTTGATCCATTCATTACTTTTTCAGCTTTTGTTTGTTTCTTTGCAATGATTTCACAAAGTTGGTAGCTAGATGTCTCTATCACAGCCTTTAAACTCTTTCCATGACACAAAAGATGAACCAGTATGTCTCTGGGACCCTTTGCTGCCGTAAGGCACCTGGTGTGCTACACAAAAGGGAACCCTTTTTTTTTTTTGAGCCATATCTTTGGCTGTGAGTGTACATATTTTTGTAGAGACAGATTTGACTTAAACCAAATGCATTTCACCTTTGATCACATCCCTTATTTTCACCTGAGTATTTAACCTTTCTGAGTCTCAGTTTTCCACAGCTATAAAATGGGTATGATGATAATCCTACGCAAATTTGTTGTGGGAGTCAGAAATAATATAAAGTACCTAACACACTTCCTGGTATGGATTAGACACTCAATAGCAATCATTATTATTTGCAAGACCAGTGAGAGAAAAATGTGAGTTATTTGCCATTTTTGTCAGATGGAGAATAACTTGGAGAAAGCAGAGAGGAACAAATTAGTTTTTCCACTAATAGACTGAAATGGAATTTGAACACTTGCTTGGAACTAAATTTTAGGCATTTGGTAAAAATTGGCTTACCTCTTTGAAGAATTAATTTTGATGGGATTAGGTAATTTGATTTGTTATAAGGCTTTTAAATTAAGTTCCCAGGGAAGTTGGATGAGATTTTTCTAGTCATTGCACAAAATGTGTTGAGTATCTAAGAGCTACTTAAACTAAGAGCAGATAATGTGAAAATGAGAGCATATCATAATATGTGAGATGTAGGTTAGAACTAAAGCATCCCATGAATTTTCTATAAAGCTTTTGAAATTCTAAAGTAGGGCATTGAGAGAGACCCCAATTCTTTTCTGATATTTTAAATCTGCAAGTGGGGGTGTAAATTGACTCAATCTTTTGTAAAGGTAACTTGCTAAAAAGTAACAAGATTCTTAAAAACTTTTATCTTTTGAATCTACAATTCCATTTTTAATTATTGGCTCAATGGGAAAATACAAAATTCAGAAGAAATGCTCTATGTACAAAGATGCTCCCCATAGTGTTAACTATAAAAGGGAAAAATTGGAAATAATTAAAATGCCCCTCCAAAAGGAAAATAATCAAGGCAATTTACTTTATGCTTGGCTGCTTGGGGAGAGAAAATCCCAGCAAAAATGGCCTATGACTGTTGCTGGGGGCATCTGTGGATTGCTGGTAATCTAGTGCTTAGGTTTTAATGGCCTCATAAGGGGCAGGGAATAAATCTTAGTTTCCAAATAATATAGGGAGTCATCAAAGACACTTCTATGAAGCCAAGACCCCACCCACCCAAAAAGACTACACCTTCAGGGACTGGTGAACTAGAGGTAAATCATGCTTCATGAGGGAATCTTATCTATTTAACTTCAACTCTGGGTGGAGGTAAAAACAAAATTATTAGGGAAAAATAGGTTTAAAGATGCACTCCTGAAGCAAGTATAAATCCTTCCTGGATGATAGAACCCTCAACGCCAGGACTCTCAGAATTCCTTCATACATGGGCTCAACAGTCGAACAGTACAAAACAAATGTGTGAATAAGACACCTGGCAGAGAATCAGCAGAAATAAACAAATAGTTCAAGATATTCAAGTCATCAAATACAGAATGTAAAATGAACACATTTTTAAAGTTTAAAGAAATATAAAAGTGAACGGAAAGTATGAATAAGGTTTAGATACTCTCAGTTATGATAAAGCACATTTGAAAAAGAAGTTATAGACCTGAAAAACATAACTGAGATAAAAACCAACCTCAAGTAGTAGTTTAAAAGTAGGTTAGACACAGTTTAAGAGAAGGACCAATCAAGAAAATGGACCTAAAGAAATGACCAAGATTCTCCAATATGAAAGATATGTTGACGTTGAAAAACATCAAGACTCAAGCATGCTGTCATGAGAAGGTCCAACATACATGTAATTAAAATTAAAGAAAAAGAGGCTAGAAAAAATGAAAAATATGAAGCATTCAGAGAGAGAATTCTGGAAGTTTTCTCCAAAGTAATGAAAGACATAAGTCTTTAGATTTAAGAATCACAGTGAATTTAATGCAGGAAAAATGAAAAGAGGTGTATACCTAGTTACATTGTAGCCAAGATGTGAATGACATGATAAAAAAGATCTAAAGAACAGAGAGATAAGACACATTAGGCAACAAAGGAATAACGACTTAGATTGAAGATAAAAGTGAAAAAAAAAGAAATACAGTGTAATAATATTTTTGAAGTCCTGAGAGAAAATAAAAACAAACCTAGATTTACATAGGCAGCAAAACTATCTTTTGAAAATAAGAGTTAAATGAAGAATTTCAGACAAACAAAAAACTGTTTAACATGAGTGTTTACAGTATCACTAGAGAAATTTCTGAAGAATGTACTTCAAGAAAAATGAAAATGATTCCAGAAGAAAAGTCTGACAAAAAAGAAGGAAAGTGGAATAAACAAGAGTGAACATGTGGGTAAGTCTATGTGAGTATTTATTTGAGAAAACAATACTTAAAATAAAAATAACCATTATATAAGAATTATAATACTTAATTTGTGGAACTTGGACAAAAATTAGTTAGAAGTATAAATATTTTCCAGTAATAGCAGATAGGTTGGGATAAAAGTAGTCATTTTAGACATGCTTAGTTACGCTTGCATGTTAAAATTTCTAAACTACTGAAATAATAGAAACAGTGTAAAATGTCCAAACTAGTAAAGGTAAAAAATGGAAAAGATTAAAAAAATACCTTAAGCAATCCAAAAGATGGCAATAAAGAAAAATATAAACACAAAAATCAGTACAATTAAAAGGACAAAAATGAGATGATATAAGTAAATTCAAACAATAACCTCAATAAGTGAAGGTTAAATTCTTTGAATTAAATTAAATTCTTTGGTTACAAGATAAAGTTTGTTAAACTCGATTTAAAAAGATCTTCCTCTGTGCTGTTTATAAGATACGTGTCAAAGTAAAGGAAAATGGAAAAATCCACCACTATTATACGTAATATTAAAACAACTCTCAGCAATTGATAAACAAATTGGAAAAATTTGTTAGTTAGGAGATGGGACATTTGACTAAACACAATCCACTAACTTGATATATTGACTTTGCACCAAACAATTGAAGAAAAAATTCTTTTCAAACATCTATGCAACATTTATGAAAACTGCCCAGTTACCACAAAGTAAGTCAAATTGAATTTATAGAATTATATAGGCTATGTTCTCTGATCACAATGCAATTTAGAAATACATTACAAAAAAAATTCTAAAATACAACCATATAATTGAAATTCAAGGACATAATTCTAAATAATTCATGGGTCAAGTAAAAAATCTTAATGATACTTAGAAAATACTTAAAAATGAATTAAAATGAAAATTTTACATATCGAATTTGTGGAATGCACATTAAGCAGTAATTACATATTTATATTAGAAAAGAAAAATGGAAGAAGGTTAAGAAGCTAAGCCTAAAACTTAAAATTTATAAAAATAACAATACAATATATCCAAAGAAAGTAGAAAAAGTAATAATGATAAAAGCAGAAATGAATAAAATTAACTAAATAGAAAACAAAGAAAATCAACAAAGCCTAAGTTGTTTTCTTCTGAAGTGGTAAAACTGATCAACATCTCATGAGACTGATCAAAAACTAAGAAGTTACACAAAAAACCATATTGAGAATTAAAAACTAGGACATAAGTTCAGATACAGATGAAATTAAAAGGAGAATGTTATATACTACACTGGGAGAGCCTGGCTGCCACCATGTGGAGGGGTTGAGCGTGTGCCCCAGAAATGGCAGAGAGCCCAGGGGTGGCCCTGATACCTGGAGAGAGTGGAGCCCAGAGGTGGTCTCCTCGATGTTCCCCGAGGTTGATTTGGAAAGAGGCCAGCCACTGCATAGGCCCTTGGAAGGGGTGGGACTGCCACTTTCTATAGCCAAAGGATGAATGACTTTCAGACTTTGAAATCCCACGGCACTTGCCCTGCAGGTTTTACATCTGTGTTTCTTCCAATTTCTCCCTATGGAAGTGAAAATCTGTATCCTGTGAATATCCTCCTTTGCTTATTGGCACCGGACTTGTTTTGAGATTCACAGGTCCACAGCAAGAGAATTTTTTACATCTGTTTAAGGTGATGCTTGAAGTTGCCAAGTTGACAAGGGGTGGATATGTGTTAGTTAGATTCAGTTGTCCACTTGCCCAGGTGAGCATACCTGGTCTTGTTGCTGAGGACATAAGCCAATGGTACGTGAACCTCATCTGCTGCTAATTACATCTGCAGTCGGCTAGGAGGCGTGTCTGCTGCAATGAGTGATGTTTGACTTAATTGGCTGGTGCTTAAATCAGAGATCGCAACGTAGCACAGCTAAGCAGCACAGCATTCCTCATCTCAGCACTTGCAGCTCAGCCCAGGCCTTTGGAGATGCGGAAAGAAGTCACTCGGGGAAAGTTGTTGGAACCCAGGGGCCTAGAGAGAAGACCAGCAGAGACCATCCTGTGCCTTCCACGTAAGAAAGAGCCTCAGTGGAAAGTTAGCTGCCTTTCCTCTGAAGAACTAACAAAATAAATCCCCTTTTATTAAAAGCCAATCCGCCTCTGGTGTGTTGCATTCTGGCAGCTAGCAAACTAGAACAACTACTTCTACCAATAAATTGAAAGCTTAGAAGAAATGCACAACTTCCTTGAAAAAAATATAGCTTATCTAAAGAAATGCAAGAAAAAAAAGTGAAAACCAGAATAGTCCCATTATCATGAAACACCTTGAATCCGTGGTTTAAAGCCTAGGGTGAGAAAATACTAGGGTCAGGTGATTTTACAAGGAAGTTCTTCCAAATAATTTCAAATGTTTAAAATTACAGGTAGTTCTTTTCCAGCAAATAAGAAAAGGGAGAGCACTCCCTAATTTATTTTATGAGAATTATAAGCCAATCTCACATGCTGACATAGATCTAAAAATTCTAAAAGAAATATTAGGTAAATTAAATCCAATGGAATACGCATTATTACTAAGCTGAATTTTCTATTTATGAAAGGCTAGTTCAATACTAAATCCAGATTCCTAATTATGAAAGGTTAGTTCAATGTTAGAAAATCAACATCTTAACAGATTAAAGAAACATCTTTAATAAATCTATACATAATGGAAGTAATAAGTAAGACCTCATATCCATTCATATTTAAAAAATACCTTAGCAAAGTAGAAATAGAAAGGAACATCCTTGATCTGAAAAATGGTATCTAACAAAAAGCTACAGAAGATATTCATTTAAATCATGAGATGTTAACTATTCCCTTTATAATCAGGTACAAAACAGGAATGCTATTAGCATTTCTATTCAACAGTTTACTGCCAGTCCTAACCAGTACAATAAAAGAAGAAAAATAAATGAAAGGCATAAAATTTGGAAAGGAAGAAATAAAACTGCCATTACATCAGATCATGGAATTATCTACATGGAAGATAAATTGACAATTAAAAAAAAATTAATAGGAGACTCTAGCAAGGGTGCTGGATATATGTATATATATATATATATAATGCCAGTATATAGAAGTTAATTGCCTCAATCGGGGCAGGCCACAAACTAGTAGCTCCAAAGAAGTTCCTCACTGAACTCTCAGGAGAGGCTGGCTGGCTGGCTGAAGCAGGAAAAGTGACTGTCTCTTCTGGGTCCTCCTTAAAAGCCTTCTGGTGATTATATTAAACATCACTCACTGCAGAAGACACTCCTCTTAGCAATCAGCTGTGGATGCAGCCAACGTGATCATGATTTAAGTCCATGAAATGTCCTCATAACAGCAGACAGGCCAGCACTTGCCTGACCAGACAACCAAGCACCAGCACCTGGCCAAGTTGACATGTGAACCTGACCATGACAGTAACAAAGATAAATTTCTAGGAATAAATCTTGAAAGAGATGTGCAAAACCTTTATAGGAAAAATTACAACATTGAGAGACATTAATAAGATCTGGATAAATCATCTTTTCCTAGATGGAAAGACTTAGTAGCACACAGATATCAATTCTCCTCAAATTAACCACCAGATTCAATGCAGTTCTGACAAAATCTCAGTAGGGTTTTAATGGATAAATCAATTCTAAAAATACATACAGAAAAGTAAATGGCAAGAGTAGCTGAGACACCCAAAGAGCAAGGTAGAAGGGTTTAGCCTAGCTGATATCAAGACTTACTACAAACCTATAATTAATTACTACAATGTGTTTTTGGCAAAAGCATAGAGAATCAGACTGGAGAAACTGAATAGAGAGTGTAGAAGCAGACTTGTACTTGTTTGGAAGTTTTAATCTTATAAATCTGGCATTGTATATTTATGGTACTGGGACAGCTGGATAGCTATAGGAGAGATATTATTTGATCCCTATGGAACATTATATACAAAATTCAGTTCCAGGGAGATTAAGGAAAGGTGAAATTTAAAAGCCTTTAGGAGAAAGTATGGGTTAATATTATCTTTATAACTTCCATAGAGGGGAAGGATTTTTATTATTCCAAATATAAATGAAAGAACTTTGCGAAATATAACCACATTAAAATTTAAAACTTCCATTCATCAAAAAAATCATAAAATATAAAAAAAAGATGAGTCAGATTTTGGGGGGGAGATATTTATAACACATAAAAGTGACAAAGATTTAGTATCTAGAATATAAAATGTATTACTGGAAATTAATTTAGAAAATGGAGAAAAGTCATGGCAAGCATGTCAGAGAAGAGGGACTAAAGTGAGAAGATGTTCAATCTCATTAGTGGTTAGGAAAATGTAAATTAAAACGAGAGTGAGATGCTATTTCATACCTATTAGACTGGTAAAATTTGAATGTGTAGTTTGTTAACACACAGTGATCTGTCTGGCTTGGGTTGGTTTCATCTTCATGATTACATTTTTCTTGAGTGAGTTACTCCTCCAGTGGGCTCAGATGGAATCCCATTGTTGCTCCCTGAGGGTAATCTTCAAAAGATTTCACAAGTGATACAACTACCATAGAGTTGGAATAGGGTCCTAGAGCTCCTGCTCTGCCCTTTGTTAACATTTTGACCACTGGATCATGGAGAGGTCCTCGAGCCCAGGGGGTTGAGGGATCCACAATGCAAGAGTGGATCTTGGGAGCATAAGCAATTTCCCAAATGTTATAAAATAATTTTAATATTTTAACAGAGTGTGGCAAGTCTGTTGAGTCATCTGACTGCTACCCTGGTTTCTTTCTTCTCACCTGCTCTGATTTAGGTAAGTGGCTCTGCTCATTAAGCCAGATGAGACAATGATTCATTATTTTGACCCTATGATTTAGCACTGCAAAAAGTTTCTCATCCAAGAAACTGTACCTGAAGTTCAATTCTGGACTTAGGTCTTCTCTGTTTTGAGAGAGCACCTTATAAATACTTCCCCTGTAGCACTTACCTGGTTCTGTTGAGAGGTTATGGAGCAAGATTGGCTGAGTTCAAGAAAATTAGTTAATCTCCATTTTCTCACCATAAAATGGGAGATGATAACAATAATTTTTCTCTATCTCAAAATTCTTGTGAGGATTGAAAGATTTAATGTGGATAAAATATTTGAAACACTGACGCTATTATATACATATATATATAAAACATATATATTTATATGTTTTAGAATTGTATGAAAATTTACCTCTTCCTTTCCCTTCCTGATCCTGTGAGCTCCTTAAAGTTAGATACCGTCTAATCTTCAAATGCCCAGTGCCCAGCATGGTG
The DNA here is from genome assembly GCF_023851605.1 of Tamandua tetradactyla. Classification (NCBI taxonomy): domain Eukaryota; kingdom Metazoa; phylum Chordata; class Mammalia; order Pilosa; family Myrmecophagidae; genus Tamandua; species Tamandua tetradactyla. Next base: position 139,413,539 of record NC_135332.1, read on the forward strand.
CCTGGTGGTTGATATACCATAAGCATTTGTTGAACTAAACTGAGGAAAAGGCTGTTAGGAAAACTGTACTTTTGAAAACAGATGTACTTCCTATGGTGCTTTCTGGCTTTGTTGATTAATTACTTAAGTCATTCATTCTTGGTGCTTTGGGTACTGATAGGTAGGACATCCAATTCAGCCTGAAGGAAGGGATAATATCCAAGCTAGAATAAGGCCCAGGAAAGCAGGAACCATCTCACTCTCCATCACTGCTTTATATTCGGGGGCCTAGCCTATTTTCTGGTCCAATAGATGTTGGATGAAAGAATGAAGGAATGGGTATTAGGAGAAAAGGGAAGATGGTGGTGGAGTATTGCGTTCTAGGTAGAGAAAGCATGATCAATATTACCATGATGTGTTAGGGGGGAAAATGCAGACCGTTCCATGGGATTGGAGTGTAAAGTACGAGGTGGGAAAGGGAAAAGACCAAACCAGACAGTCGGCAGAAGAAAGATCATGATGGCCCTTGTATGTCATACCAAGAAAGTTGGCCTGTACCCAGAGACTAGGTCATTGAAAGCTTTTAAGCAGGGAAGTTATATAATTGGATTTGCTTTCCAGTTATTAAATTATTACCTTTGTGCTTCTTAACTGTCTGATGTAGAGAAACCATCATAGAGCTTTAAATACCTTTTTACTTTTCCCCCTTACCTTCCCTGCTTGGTGACTCTTGGTGCTTTATGTGGGCATTCCATTACTTTCCTTCATTTTAAGAGTACATAGTCATTAAACTTTCCAAATTTACTCAGAGGTACTTTACATTAATGTCAAACTCAGTGTCTTTTTTTTTTTTCAGTGATTCACACACATTTTTCCAAATTTTGTTTCTTTAAAGTCTAATGCCTTATTTTTTTTCCATTTCTGGAATACTCCTTGGACTTAATGGGAGAAATGAAGCATGCAAAGATCCACTTGGCTGCCATGCAACCCTGTTGATTTATCATCAACAGGTAAACAGAAATACCATCACTTTTTTTTTTTTTAACCTGTGCTTAAGATCTTTCTCTTTTAAACAGCTGTCAGGCAGAAAGTGCTATATAAGCTTGTGTAGACCTTCTCTGGAACTGTTTACTTCCCCTCATCTGCTCTGGGAACCTCCAGTCCCAGCATACAAGCAGGAGGGACTCCAAAGGACCACAGCCTCACTCCCTCCTCCCATCATGGGTGATCTGCCGCCTCCCCATGCCACACACCTGCTACTCCCTAAGTTAACATCTTTTACATTGTAGCAGGGCCATCTTATTTGAGAAACTTTTTCTGTGAAACCAGTGGGTGCAGAAATGTCAGCCGACTCCATTTTAGCAGTTTTGGTGGCCAGAGAAGAATTATTGCTTCCTTCATTTTGTGGCTCTGGTAAGTACCCAAGAGGTGTAGTCAAAAAATCAACACATTAGTAATCCAGCAGGATCGAGTCCAGCTGTTTAACGTGTCCCAGCTCAAATGTCACATCCTGGTGATGCCTTCCTTGACCCCCTTCCTCTCCTAGTCACAGTTTAACTGTGCCCTTTGTGCTCCCCATAGCCCTTTATACAAACTACTATTACAGCATCTGTCACCCATGTTATTTTATCTTTTTAAAAATTTCATTTCAGAGTGGTAGAGAGGAAAGGGAATAGGTTTTCAAGGATGGCAAATCTGGGCACCCATTCCACCTTACTACTCTAATGTTTGAGAGTTTGAGTAAATAAATGCCATCTCTAAACCCCAGTTTCCCCGTCTATAAGAGAGGCTGTGAGAATAACCAAAGAAAAACAGATAGTGCTTATAGCACAAAGCCTGGCCTCTAGTAGGTATGTTAACAAATGTCAGCTCCCCTTTGCCATTCTGGCTTAGATGCTGACCTGTCTGCCTGTCCCACTAAACAGTGAACCTTTCTAGAGAGATACCATGACTTATCAATCTTTCTAGCCCCCCAGCCCTAGTACCGTGCCCAGTGCAGGTATTCAATACAAGCGTGTTGGATGTTGAATGAATATAAACCATTTTGAGCCCTGGAAAATTTGGCTCAACCTACTGACTAACATCTTTGGATAATGCACTGGGCCTCTGTTTTGGTCTGTACCATTTTTATCCCAGCCTTTGATTTGAGAGTGATAAAGGGAGTCAGGGAATCTTAATTAAGTCTACATAGTCTCCAAACTCCAGATAGATAAAAGGAAGACTCCTTGCTGGAATTATTACTCTTTGGAAAACCATGAGTTATAAATTAGAGGGCCAGTTTTGCTTGGTGAAGAAAACTCAAGGCTAGATTGGAGTCATAGTGCTTTTGGGGGATGGTTTTAACTACAATCAAGGTGTTCCCTTGGGAATGGTCCTCAGTACCAGTATGATTTATGGTCAAGGCCTCTTGGCCATCTCCCATGGAAAAGTACATGTCTGGCTAAAAAGAAAAGGAGCTTGGCAAATACTGTACTGCTTTAAAGTCTTTTCAATTCCTGAATTAATTCCATGTCATTGCTCTTAGCTTCAAGCCAATGCTTTCATGTGAACCATCCCCTGGTGTACTTACTACATGGGGTGTGACCATAATAAGTTGATGACCATCTGCCTGTAAAGATTTCAGTCATATAGATAAGTGATGTTGATGATTTCTGAATAGTCTGTAGTTCTTGGTCATTTTTTAAATTTCCACTATCTCTATCACAACACTTCTAAGACAAGTCCCCAGTTTAGACCTGTATATAAATGTGGAATTCCTCATCTTTCCAGTGTGGCAAGTACTATTTTGGGTAGCGCTACAGTGGGAAACAAGTTAGACAAAGTCCCTGCTCTCAGGGAACTTACATTTTAGTGTGCCTATAAACTGCTTTTATTTCCTCTTATTTTGGGTATTTTGGCTTGAATTTCTTCATCTTCAGTTTTTTTCTCTGTGAATTCCATTAAATGAATCTGGTGCACTCCATTTTTGCTACTTAAGGCCTTTCACTTCTTCTTTCCACTTGAGGGTTTATTTATTTTTTTAAAGCTATGATATAGTCATAAACCTTTTGAGCCAGATAAACTTTGAATTTATCTAGTCTAATAATGAGCTATGGAGATGTCCTGATTTAACCTGCCACATAGCAACACCTTGGTGGGTGGAGCCACTGCCCTGACTCCCCATTCCTTACTTTCCATCTTCCAGTATATTGCCTTCCTGATTTCCCATCTCCTGCTTATCCTGATGCAGATTTTCTTTATTCAGCAAATACTTAAAAATTTCATCTTTGTGCTAAGTTCTGTGTTAGATATGGGGGAGCGATAAATATATATTCTTTCTTTAAGAAGATGACTGTGTTCCTTCTCTTGGTTTATTCTTTTCACTTTATTTTAAATTTTTTCATATTCCGAAAAAAATTGCTTGGTTCTCATATATCCATGCCAAATTTCTGGTTTTTTTCTGATTTTTAAACTTTAAATTTCACCTTTATTCTTACTTATACACAAACGTATCCCCTATTGACTCACTTCTCTTTTAGATGTGCCACTCTACATGGTTGATAGGTTTATACAAATAAGGACTCCTCAATTAGATTATCTTACAGATTGATCCTAAGTGTTTAATTTCAAAAGTCACTTTTTCATGTTTTCTGGGTAACATTCATGAAATCCCTTCTTACTACCAGACGACTCATAGGGGTGTAGCAGTGGTTTGAATCCTGTACATTGGAATCCCCTGGTGGGGGACTTTAGAAAATGCTGATGTTGGGGTCCCACCCCAAGCCAGTTAAGTCAGAATCTCTGGGTCTGGGGTCAGACATAGGTATTGCTAAAGAAGCTCTTGTAGGATTCTAACATATAGCCTAAATTGAGGAACACTGGACTATAAGAAAGTGCCATGTCTTTCCATAACTTTTCTTTTGCATTTCTTCTAGGACCATTTTCTTTTATATACTAGCTATTTTCCTATAACTCAAAGCCACATTTTTACCAGTGGTGACAATTTGCAAGCTTTCATTGAGTGTGTTAGACCCCATATATCTGTATTCCTATATTGATCTGTATGAAGAAGAGCCTCAAAGCAGTATCTTCCCCCCCACCCCCCCCCACCAAAAACCATTTCTTTTTATTCACCTTTCTTTCTTACTCTGAAATATCAACTTTTCTCCCAGTGTTCCTTTAGGGTACTGTATGCTTACAATATTTAAACCCCATGTTCCAACTTGAAGGTACATATCTCTGCATTTGTGATGTTCATGTTTTATTTAATCTCTTCTGACCTTCTTTGAATGCTTCCTTTTTTGTCCTTTGCTGTCTCAGACTTGGTGTTACTTCCCTCTTTCTATAGACTGTGAATGTGAGGTTCCTACAGTAGAATATTGTTTTTATTTTCATTTTTTCCCTTCATTAATTTTCCTAAAGCTCTCCTGCTCACTTACCTTTTGCTTGTGTTAAAATCAGTTCTTTAGAAAGCAGAAAGAAATAGCTCTCTACTTTTCTCCACTGTTTTATTTATGCCTCACAATTTATGTTTTCCTTTTCCATATGAAAATCTAAAATACATTGTCATGTATTCTTTCCCTCCTGTCTCATCAGAAATTCTTTCTGCTATCATTGTTTAGTCCTACCTAACTACAGAACTCCCCTTCCCTGCCTTTCGTATTTGTGTGAATTCTTCAGTTATACAAATAACACATAACCCCCTTTTATACCAACAGTCAAAATTCCGAAAATATTTAACCTTCGCCTTCCCTCTTCATAGATCTCACTCACAATCATATTTTCCTCATGTAAATTCCTAGTCTGCTACTTTCAGTGGGACTGTTAATACATTGCCCAATCAGTTAATTAGGTCGAATAATATCTTTCATTCACGGCTTCATTCATGCTTTAAGTAAATGAGCTTGGGGTCCAAAGCTTCTTAGGGACATCTCCATACAGTTCTTCCATAACTGTAGACCCTTCTTTTTTTGGTGCAATTTCCCTAAACAAATCCTCCTTCTCATTGCTCCAGGAGTTAGAACTAAATCCGGATGGTAGACATTAAGATTACTGCAAATAGATGCTTGGTTATATCCTAGAGTTGTGGAATTTCAGGATTGAAATAGATACTATATTTCATGTAGCCCAGTCTATTTTTTCCTTTATGATACTTGGATTTTCCTCAATCAGCTCTTGCTTTCACAGTGCTTCTATCTCCTGTCCTTGGTCCATATTACTCTATATGACTGCTTCCTATGTAAAATTGGTGGGCTGCCTGCCACTGACTCCCAGCTGCACAAACTATTTCATCCCTGAAGCCTGGCATCCCTGTACAATTACATTGCTTTTCCTGCTCACCCTATGAAGCTGCCAATATATCAATTTCCACACTAGTATATGGTATGGCATGGCCTGGTGAAGATGAGATTCAATTTCTCTGAGAACAGAGGCACATTGCTCTAATCTGAAAATGGGAAGGTGACACAATAGAGACCTCTACTCTCATTTATTCAGTAGCTTTTTGTTGAGTACTTCATCTATTCCAGGCACTTAGCTCACAAACAAATATGAATATGACTTTCAGCCCTGACCTCAAGGAACTTTCAAATTATGGATGAGATAAGACAGTATATCCATCATTAAAGCATGTCAGCAAATATATTTCAATTATTAGAAAGGTATAATAATATAATGCTAATGAGGAGAGGCTCTGAAGTCAGACAGACCTGGACTTAAATTTGGACATTGCTACAACGAGCTGTCCTAGAACAGGTTAATGTTTCCGCACCTCTATAATTGTAAAACAATAATAAGTGATAGTTCTTACAACATAGTATTGTCATGAAGATTAAATGAATGCCTAGTACTTAGTAAATGCTTAGCAAATTTTGGCTTTTGAAATGAGGAAGGTATGTATAAGTTGCTGAAGGAAAATAAGGTGGGGAGTTAAATGATGACTTCTTGGAAGAGGTGATATTTGAGTTTTGAGGGAAAAGCAAGCAATAGTCGAATGAAGTGAAAGAAAGGAATTCCAGGCAGAGGGAATAGCATATGCAAAGGCATGGAAGTGTTAATACTATGATGGCTACATAAATGCCAAGTAGTTAATTCAACATGACTGAAACAGAAAACTACATGAGAGGAAGAAGGGACAGATAATGACTAAGGCAAAGAAAAGGATCTGTTCTGTTTTCAAGAGAGAAATGATCAAGTCAATAAACAAATATTTGTCACACTTCCGCAAAAAGTACCAAGATCTACCAGAGAGATGCAACCTTACGCTTTCAAAGGTATCTAAGGGAAGACCTCCCGCTAAAATGTGAGGCAGAAAGGAAGGAGTGCAAAATGAAAAAAAAGAGGTGGCAGAGATTATGGCAAACTGCTACTCAATTAGAAACATGTCTTAAAAAAGACATTTGTGTTCTAGACCTTTGGACTAGACTTGTAAACTGTACCTTTCCTCCAGATCCATGACCCCAGTGCCCACATTTATTTTTGACCAGTCCCTCTCCCTGTTTTTCGTTATCAGGCACATTAGCATGTAGCCTAAGATCTTAATGAAAGAGCAAAGCAGCTTGGCGCTATGACACCTGAGTCTAGCAGCTGTGCGTGAATGACCTGCAGAATGAAAAGCAATACTCCTTGTCCAAGCAACCTAGACATGGCTGTGCTGTGTCCTGTAGACACCCAGGGTTGAATTTGCACAGTCAGAGCCAGAAAAGTACACCACACCCACATGTCAAAACAAACATGATATCCAGGGGAGGAAAATCAAGGTTTCAGTTGTTTCTTTTCTTCCCTCTCCAAATCCCAAGAATCCAGTGAGTTCTAATAACACTTCTAAAATGTCAGGAGAAAAAAATATTACTTTTAAAAAGGTTGGAAGAACCAAGGGGGTCTTTTGTGGGGTCTGGTTTCACTCTGGGCACCTCAGGGATGGTAAGAGTGCAGGTGTGCCTTGCTTTAAGAAAATGCAATGAAAAAAAAAATCAAACATAGAATAGAGACCTTAGAGGTTACTATTCATATTGTAGTAATGGGTTTTTAATTTTATCTGAATCATAGGTTTGCTTTGAAATAGCAGTCCCCCTCCTGTGAATCTGTGCCCGTTTTCAGATCACTAATTTGGTAGAGTTGGGAAGAGAGTGTTGAGAAATTTAGTGTTCAAGGATTAAATAATTACTTTTATTTATGGAAAATATATTAAAAACAAAGGCTAAGCATTTATGAAATGTTGGGAGTCACTGAGAAGGGAAATAGTATTTGTTAAATATTTATTATGTGTGAGACACTTTACATATGTGATGGGGATAAAATTTATTAAAGCATAATTCTAATTTTACTTCCTTCCTCCTTTTTCTCTACCTCTTAGTTCATGTAGTTCTCTCTACTTTAAGAAGAGACATGAATTTGTGGCTGTGTTCTTATGATTTTTAAATCCAGAATCAGAGACAGACAAGACTGGATGGTGCGGGCTGAAAGCAGGGAAGGGAACAAGAAAACAAGAGCTGATAAAATTAACAGCTTCGGAGGGGAACTTGGAAAGTGTATGAATTAATAAGGGCTTTAGATGGGACTCTAAAACAGCTGTGGGCTATGAGAAACCTGGAGTTTTAAGTCATACTTTTATTTTTGAATTGAATTTCCTATATGTTCTTTAAGAGATGCAGAGAAAACTGCTTTTGAATTATGGACTTCACTTCTTTGAATGTGAAAGTACATTGCTATTATACAAATAGGAGGCTCTGGGGTTTGTGAGAATTCTTTACTTGAGTCTGAGGCTGGAAGACTTAGTGAATGGAGATGCTGTAATAGATATGGTGTGACCCAGAGGACCAGGGGCCAGATGGGAACAAAAGATGTCTCAGGTGTGCTCAGCATGGAGATGAGGTGTTGGCTGAGGCCTAGACAGACCAATGTGCATCTCAGCAGATGCCCGTGTGGAACAAATAATGACCAAGTTCCAGGAGACTCCTCTGGATGAGATGCTGCTCTGTAACCCCTTGGAACTTAGATGCCAGTATCACTACCTATTACCTTCTCATGGAGATTTAGGGAAAATTACTTAACTGAACTTGTCAAGATCCTTGGTTACAAAGAAACTCAGTCTACTTAACATACACAGAAAAGGAATCTATGGGAAGGATACCAGAAAGTCCTCAGAATCAGTGGACACAGAGAAAGGGCAGAACCACCTTCAGCCAAAACTACAGCATCTGGTTATAGCTGATGACACCACCACTGGCATCACCACCACTGTCAGAACTGGACACAGGACATCACTGCACTCAACCTCTGCCACTCCCAGAACAGCATGTTGGATGCCACTGCTACAGCCCCTGCCAGGATAAATTCTCCAGAGTCCCTCAGTTACTACTTGTGCTGGCTTGAAACTGTATATACCCCAGAAAAGCCATGTACTTTAATCCTGATTCCATATTGTAGGGTAGAATCCCTTGATTATGTTGTTTCCATGGAGAAGCACTCAATTGTGGGTGTGACTTTTTGACTAGATGGAGATGTGATTTCTGCCTATTTAAGGTGTGTCTTGATTAGTTTACTGGAGACCTTTAAAAGGGGAAACATTTTGGAGAGAGCCCAGAGCCAACATAGATGCAGCCAATTGGAGATGCTTGGAGGGCCAACAGAGAGAGCTGATGCTTAGACACTGACATCTGGAGATGCAGAACCTAGCAGAGTCGCCATGTACCTTCCCATGAGATGCTAAGCAAGTCAGAACCCAGCATTTTATCCTGGAGGAGCTAAGGACACTTAGTGAGGAAACCACTGGAATCAGAAGCTGGAAGCAACGGAACCGGGAACAAGGACCAGTAGATCCCAGCCATGTGCCTTCCCATGTGACAGACACCTTTCTTGAATCAAGGTATCTTGTTCTGGATGCCTTAGTTTGGACATTCTTATGGCCTTAGAACTGTAAACATGTAACTTAATAAATTCTCCTTTTAAAAGTTACTCCATTTCTGGCATATTACATTCTGTCAGCAGTTAGCAAACTAAAAGACTACTCAATGCTGATTTGATATGTTGAGATCATCTTATTGGCCAACATTAGTCGTGTGTACACTTACACTTGCTTGGGAGCAGAGAGAGTATCTCTTTGACCTTCTTTGTCTTTGATCCTATAGGGTGGACCCTGTTCCCATTTTTTGTAAAAGCTCATTCCACCCTACCCAAGGAAGAAGGCCCAATTCATAAAGTCAAAAATGACAGTGTCTAGCACTTTTGACTTAGAATACCTTGAATCAACCTCATTTACCTGAAACTGACTGGATTGACTTTCTGTTACTGGATGGAACTGGGGCTTAAGATACAATCTAAATTTAATCATTGAACAAGATTAAAAAAAAGTTTTTTTAAAGTTACATTTTTACACACCTTAGCATTTTGGCTTGAGAAATTCATATCTGCTTCACACAGTAGGATGAAGACCCCTTATTCATATACATGGATGCTCTGCCTAATCATCACAATGACCCTGGACTGCATTATTACCCCAATTTCAAATCAGAAAGATGAAAGTCAAGGAAGTTCAGTGACTCTTTCACACCAGTAATTGACAAGAGTGAAGACTCAGTATTGGATCTTTTGTTCTTGAGCTTTGAACCCTTTCCACTACATTGTGATTGTTCTCAAGACCCTGAAGACAGATGGTTGCTAAATTACATTTTTCTAGATAATTTATGTGCTTCTATCCTTAGCATGGTGTCATTTCCCCCTTCCATTTTGCCTAAAAGTGATCTGTACAATCATCTGAAATGTAGCATGTCTCTTCCAAACATGCTATTGGAATTTAATAAACCCTGCAGAATCTGTTCTTCTCAGGTTACAATTCTGAGCCACCAGAGAAACAGAATTAGTCAGAAACAGAGTGAGGTATTCTTTGCCCACGAGCCACATTTTATTCAATTACCTGTCCCAGTGACTTTCTTCCTTTTTCATCTCTTGGGTATCAATAGGAAGGGATGAGTAAAGAAGAAAGGTGTTTTCCAGGTAATCTTGTCTGCTGTGCTTCACCTGACTGCACCTGGAGACATCATGGATCCCTATGCCTTTTACCTCCCTTTAGCTGAGCAGAGTACTCACATCAGCGGTGTACTAGACATATGTAAGAAACGTGTCTGTTTTCCATTAAAGAGATTAACTTCTCTATTGGGATTGTTGTTATAGGACTAGGTCGGGGACTTCTTGGGGCTAACCAGTGCCTTTTCTATTTTCTGACTGGGTGGGCATTACTGCATTGTTTCCCTGCCCTCTCCCCACCCCCCCACTCCCAGCCCCAACTGTGAGCCAGCTCTCCTTCCAAAGCAGGTGATCTCTTCTTCTGAACCTACCGTCCCCGATGAAGTCAGATACATCAGAGGTCCTGCTTTAATTATTAATTTTAATATGGTAATAATGTGGAGACCTTATTTTCAGGGCAGTAGAAAGTGGGGAAGGAAGCACTGTATCCATGTATTTTATAGTTGTTCAATAAGGCCTATCCTGTGTGGAATTGCAAAATAGCTAAATTTTATAGTAAAATAACATCTTATATTGGATTCTCATGTAACATGTTTATCTCCTAATTACTTATATTAATCCAATCCAAGCATAGTACCTCACACAGGCTCATCATGTAGTAAATTTTTGATGAATAGAAGAATAAAAACTCTAAAGAAAAAAGAAACAAATGCAAATAATTACAGTCCAACAAATTAGATTTAGAGTAGAATTAGACTATGGATGTGCCATGAAGAATGTCAGTGAAAAATAGTTGACAACTAGTTGCAGCTATTCATTTATTTTGGAGGTCTTTCTTTTTCTCTTTTAAACTTTTATTATGGCAATTTACAAACGGAAACAAAATAGGGAGAACTGCCCTTTGAACCCCCAATGTACCTATTACCCAGCTTTAATAAACATCCATTTTTCTGCTTCATCAATCTCACACCCCATCCACCCTTTTGGGGTGGTATTTTAAACAAAACCCTGACATTAAATAATTGTATCCACAATTGTTTTAGTGTGTATCTCAAACAGAAGAGGACTTAAAAAGAAATAACCACACTACCATTATAAACTCCCCAAAACTAACAATCTGTCCATAATACAATGTAATACTCAATCTGTGCTTGATTCTCATCTCTTTTGGACTACCTGTGAGGATTCTTCTTAAATTTAAGCTTAAGACTAGTATTTTCTACTGTTAGAGTTGTCATCTCCGATTTGAGATATAGAGGATAGTAACTTCTCTCACCAACCCTTTCCCTCCAAACTCTAGTCAAGTACTTACAGCTGCTAAATGAATAATTGTATGCCTCCATTAATTCACCTAAAGAATATTTCATGAGAACTTAAAATGTGCCCAACATTAAGGAAGGTTCTGGGGCTATAATGATGAATAAGATGAACAGTTCCTTGGCTTCAAAGAGCTTATACTTCCCGGGGGAATATGGTCAACTTGAGTATTCCTCTAACACTTCATACTCAGCATGATGAAAATCAACCTCATCATCTTGCCCGTACAGGTCAGCTCCCCTTAAGGTCCTAATGCCTCACCCTTTTCCATGTCTCCCAGGCTGATTCTTTATCTTTAACCTATATACTTTGTCAGTTCAAACTTGGCTATTTTTCTTCAGAAATCTTTTTTTTTCCTTTAAGAAGGTAACCTACTGTGATGAAAAAGAAAGCAAAGAAAGACAAATAAATGGTGTTAGGATTTGAACAGGACCTCCCTTCTATGTTGGGACAAACTGAGGAGTTAGCAGCAGCTGTGAGGGTGTGGAGTCCAGTGTTGTGCTAAGAGAGGCTTCATGTAAGGTGGGCCCCAGTATGCAATGCTGGGATGCAGCTACAAAACATGGTGGGAGGAACCCAAATCATAACCAGAAGACATCACAGGTATGGTAAGTAGAGAATAGGCAAAAAGTGAGTAAAGCTATGACCCTAGGAGTGACGAGAGTGAATAGGGTAGATAGATAGGAGCCATGACTCCAGTTAATCAGTTTAGAATTTCATTTAGAAATAGAGAATGAGTGTTTGATTGCCTCTTTTACCTACTGTATCAGTTTTCCATTGCTGCATAACAAATTACTAAATTTGCAGCTTAAAGCAACACCCACCTCTCATTTCATAGTTCTGCAGGTCAGAAATCCAGGTAGTTTGACTGGGCTCTGCCTCAGGGTCTCAGAAGGCTCGAGTCAAGTTGTTGGCTAGTTAAGGAGTCAAGTTGTTGGCTGGTTAGGGAGCTGAACAAGAGACAGGGAGGGCAGTGCAACTGTGGCTCAGTGACAGAATTCTTGTCTGCCATGCCAGAGACTGGGTGGAGCCTGCCCATGCGGTGGGGGAAAATAAAAGAGATGGGGAAATCAGCTATTTATTTATATACAAGTTGCCCTCCCCCTCTAGCTATTTAATAGAGAAAAAGGTCAACTTTAAATGATGGGATTATTTATACTTTCTCTGCAATTTTTCCACCATTGGAATTGAGAACGCAATCTTTCTACCTTTTTTCTCAACTTGAACTACGGTTTAGCCTCTTTACTTAACACAAGATCCCGTGTTCTTGTTTTGTTTTTTTTTTAATAAAAAACAAAAACAGATTTCTCTTATACATAGATTTGAAAAGACTAATGCTTTTTTTTAGTGCATGCTTTTATTTAAATTTAAATTCTTGTAACTTCATGACCTCACCTCATTGAAAACTGAGATGCTAAGACCCATTGTGTTTTCTCACTGATCTAAAGGCCATCTGGAATATTTAATGTATTTAACACATGATCACATCAAAAATTAGGTTTCTAATTGGTTTTCAAGAGGCTTTTTCTTAGTTTATAAACATTATTAAAAAGAAGTCTCTTACTTTCCAACTCATAATATACTCCCTTGTCTTTTAGACTTACAAACCATTTCTTCTAAAATTTCTTCAAGAGTTTGCTAACTGTAATTTTCATTTCTGAGGTTAGCATATGAAAATGGGTGAGGATTCTTAACAGACTAAGTGATTCTACCAAAAATAGGATTGAGCATTTCATACTTCCCACTTTTGTGTTTAGACATCCAGCTCAGAAGAAGAAAACGACCATCTATTCTCTTTCGAACTACTGCGGACACCTTTTTCTTTTCTTAATGTGAGATTGCAGTTAGTGCCTAGTTATTGTTTTAGCATTTTAGGAAAAATGTTCCCCTGCAGCTTCTTCTGAGATCCAATAGTTTGCTTAAACAATGCGATTTTTAAAATAAGATATTTACTTGAAACTAAATATGTTTTATGTTCCTTGAAAACTAATGGCAATCTTAGAGAAATAGAGTTCTTAGGAAGCAGTACAGGTATTTAAAGATAGTATTCCAGAATTAGGTACTATCACCTGATCAAAATGAGATGATAAAATTGATTCCTGTATTTTCAAGTTTATTTTTCAACCTAGAATCCCTCTGAGCTAGCTTTGGTTTAAATTGACCACACCCTAAAGAAACCTATCCACTTCAAAAAGTGTTTCTACCTAAGACCTTCAGATATTTTAAATATCTCTTCCATGGACAGGGCTTAAATTGCTTTCGAAGGGATTTGGGATGGTTTGAGCTCATCTGTTTTTTCTACCATTACCTCCTTTTTTCTTTCCTTCAACACTCTGAGCAGGAAAAAAAGCAGCAGTAACAGTACTCCCTGGTCTATAGTTGGTGCTCAGGAAACGGTTTGAATGAGTAAATGAATAATGAATAAATGAAGGAGGGAAGCCCCAAAGCAGGAAGGCTGTATTATTCTGCAGTGGTTTTTATCCTCTATAAGGCAAGCAGGTGATTTTCAGGCAGCAAGAACCAAGAACAGAACAGCTGCTTCCCATCACTTTCCCCAAAACTCCAGCAGTGAGTGTTGGTGACCTCAGTCTTGCTGGCACTTACTGCACAGGGAGGATATGCAGGTTCAGAAACCTTGCGAAATAAAGTCAAGAAAATTTACAGGATGCCTGCAGAGTAGGGGGTACCCAAAAGACCAAATGGGAGTTTATGTAGTGACTGTTCCGGCAAAAACTTCCCCTGGTGGCTGGCCCTGAAGTCTAGAATTTGGCTCCTAATGTCATCAAGAGTGACACATGTTATTGATGGAACTGCTTCCTGGAATCTGCTTCTCTCTCTCTCTCCGCCTCTCTCCCTCTCTCCCTCACTCCATGCTTCTCACACACAGAGACACTCTCCATCCCTCCATGGTGGTGGTGGACAGCTATAGGGAAGACAACTTTACCACCTAAGATCTGCTGGGGCGGAGGGACAGTTTCTCTTGTGGTAGACAGATTCATGAACTTAGGGTCGTACTCCAAGAACATCTAAAGATGATTCAGCATCAGCATGAGGTACTTTGAGTTTTTTGGCGTTTTCTAAACTACCGGGGAGGGGGACAAAAAAGGTGGAAATGAATCACTTCATGTAAATAAAACTTCAATAATACTTTTCTGGAAACAAAACAAAACAAAACAGAAACAGTTCATCATAGAAACGACAGCCTCTGTGCCAAGAAGGAAGTGAGCAAGGAGCAGCTGGCTTTTCACCAGGTCATCTCCTGGCATGACCCTCTTGCTCCTGGGCAAAAACTGGGATCATTTGCGCAGGAAATGTAAGGAAGACAAATACGTGAATGAATGTCATGATGAAAATCATGACCAACAGTTGTGTAAAAGAATGATAAAGCCGTTAGGCAGGGAGACACTAAGGAATTTCATTCCTCCTAGAATTTTAAGATAAGGATCTCAAATTATTGTTATTATTATTCTCTTATTTGCAGTGGCTCGGAGAGAGTTTGCTCCTGTCCTGAAAGGACTAGTGTAAGGAAGTCTTGATTTATCCACACCATTTCCTCACCTGTGTGCACTCATGACTCCTTAATATTGGCCAGTACTTGGCTTGCCCAGTGGCCAATGTCCTGTTCAGGTTTCTGGGAACACAAACCTGCAGATGCATGGGGAGCCATTACATAGTCAGGACAATGAATAAACAGCTCTGAACTGACCTCCTTATGCTCTGATAAGCAAGCATCATGATCTCAACACAGGCAAGGAGCAGGAATCTAAACATATCCAGTGAAAAAGTTAACTGTGTGTTATCTTATCTTCACATGCCTGCCTTTCCCTGTGGTGAAGCACAGCCCTGGAGACTTGCAATGTTTTGCAATCAGCTCTTTATTTTCTGTCCAGGAACTGCAGTTCTTAAAGCCTCTTGACTGCATTGCTTACTATAAATTCAGTATAGAAATATCAACAAAATACAGAAAAACAATGAAAACAATAATTAAATGCAGCTAGAATTCAGGAAAAAGGTACTGCGTAGGTGTTTTTATCTTAATAAAAACAAACATGACAGTAAACAGAGGTTAAATTGCATTGACTGCAATTATTACTTTATATTTGGCTATGTTATTTTCAGTGTCAAAGAATATTTGGTTCTCCCCCCATCCCATATAGAACCTTAAAATATCATCAACCCGTAGAATATTTTCTTTAAGTTGGTCAATTTGGAGAAGTAATTTAAATAAAATAAATTTTTAGAAAATATATTTTCTCTTTATTTTACAAAATGAGTAATGCAAGGTGGGATGTGGACTTATAAAGCCATTGCAAAAAAAAAATTACACAGCAAAACTGCTTTTTTTCGCTTTTTCTTCCCACCAGTTTCCCAACTTGTTGCAAGTTATACTTATCAAGGGATCATATACAGTTTTTTCCTCTTGTTTCATCTGGAACCCTAAAAAAGCTAATAGAGACCATGAACGGTATTTGATTTAATTTGCTAGCATTTCTATTGCTTGTTACATCTCCCAGCTCTAAATATCTCTAAAAATAAGCTTCCTTTGATTCCTGCTTTTAAGTGACATAAATTGTATTCATAGGAGAGAAGGCATTACTTATGTTATCTAAAATATATCTGTTTATACTTCTAACTGGTATACTTCATCACACAATCCTTGGTTTATGTTATTAAAAGGATAGCTCTATAATAAGTTAGCAGAAACTGCAGGCATTCCTTTGAAATACCTCTTAATGGGAAATTAAAAAAAAAAGAATAAACTTTACAGAAATGAATTTTTAAAGAAGTAATTTTATTTTATTCACTCCCTGTGATATTTGAGACATTGAAATTAAACATCCATAATATAGAGTATATAGTACACAGGTGCAGTTGCTATTTTTTTTAGACAGAAGGTATTTAGTGAATATCATTTGGGTCATTGAAATTTAACAATTTTAACCTACTTTATACAGAGACAGACCTCTTCTTAAAAAGAGATAGAACATTTATGTAAAGAATGCTATTTAATAGTCAAGAGCTTTTTTTTTTTTTGGCCAGAATTCAAAGGAAAGAATTGCCAAATTTAGATATGAAGTTCAACACAGCATGTGGTAGGCAGAATTCTAAAATCACCCCATAAAGTCTTTTTTCCGCATGCCCCTAAAGTGTACATGGCCTGTATAACCCCTGGGAATCTTAGTATGGTGGATTTTCCTTCTGTAATAGGTTCTGTTAGATGACGCATGGATGTTAAGGTGAGGAGAATAATCCATGTGAGTCTGAACCAACCACTTGAGCCTTTTTCCCTGACTGCCTAGAAGAGCAAGTTAGAGACTGGAAGCGCAACGAAGGATTTGATGTACTGTTCCAGGTTAAAGATGAAGGTGGTCAAGTGGTAAGGAGTGTGGGTGATGTTTAGGGGCTGAGCGCAGCCTTCAGCTGAAAGCCAGCAAGGAAATGGGGACCTCAGTCCTACCCCTGTGAGGAGCTGAAATCTGCTAACAGCAAGAAAGAGCTTGGAAAGTGATTTTTTTCTCCCTCAGGGCCTTCAGACATAAAGTCAACCAGGACAACCCCTTGAATTCAGCTTCATGATACCGTGAGCAGAGAACCGAGCCCCATGTGCTGGACCTCTGACCTAAAGAACCGTGAGCTAATGAGTGAGTATTTTAAGCCACTAACTTTGTGGTAATTCAGAACACAGCAATGCAAAACAAATACAAAGCATAGAATTTTAGTTTGGGAAAAATTAAATTTATTAATCATTGCCATTCTTCACATGAGAATAGGTGAGAGGGTAGGTGAGGGCACAGTCCCGTCCTCAACTATATTAAACTATCTGTGGTGAAGGACTAGTTTTGTTTATTTACAATCTATCCTGGCTGATACTTTTATAAATACAGTCAAAATGCATTAGTATGAAAATGAAATGAGAGACACACACAAAGTAAAATGCCACACTTGTTGTTATTAGATTCAGTGGACATAAAGTTACTCATTAAATTGCTATAAGTGGTTCTAAATACTTATTCTCAGTATTTGCACTTTTCACAGATCAGTAACACAGTCCATGAACTGGCACTGATCCACAGACTACACTTTGAGTGGCACTGGTTTAGGTTACTTTTTTTTTTTTTTGAAGATTTTTGAGGCTGAAAACAGAAATCAGCCTAAGACTTAACAGATAAAAATGTAAGACTTAGCAGATTCAAGTTAGCCATTAGAGTGTTTTCAGCTGCTTTTAAGTCAGAATAACTAGAGAGATTGGTGTGTTGACCTCAGAACCCTTTTGTCACCAAAGCATTGAACTGTAATGAGACGTGGAAAAGTCATTTTACGTGCAGGCTTGACAGAAACGGACTGAAAATACTTCCATGAAACCTGAGTGTTTGTGTGTCTTGAGAGTCTAGAGGACAACACCAATTACAGATATTTACAGGTATTAAAAGAAAAATTAAAAGTGTTCTCCATATTGACCACTTTATGCTAATATGGAGCTATTTCTGAAAAAATGAATGGAAAAACTACAGAGGCACAGAATTTACATGTACAGAACTACCCTGGCCCAGGAAGCACCTATTCTCCCCGTCAGTATCACTCGTCGGTATGTGTGGATTTCTTCTCAAAATATTCATGTTGTACAGACATGATAATGAATGCTCATTGTCTCTGACGTCTTATGCAGACAATGTCCCTCAGTTTACTAATCTGTTGAGTTGAAAATGCCTCTTACTTTCTTTTCCTAGTAGTCTTCCTTGATGTTAAAAACATTTGTTACAAAACTCGAAGGGTTATCTTTGATGTTATGATTCACGGACAAGCAGTATAATGAAGATGGGATGGATTAAACATGATTTCGACTAGACAAAATAAAAGTAGCAGAATGGCTTATAGCATCTTCACATCATACTTTTCATACTTTATGAGGAATTCTACCCCCTGAGGACTGTCATCCTCCTGAGAAATCTAACAGTAACTAACTGATCATAGCACCATAGATCTGGAATCAACATCAGGGTCATCAAATGTCAGCCTTGTTGCTAGGACACAGATGGCATAAGCACTGCTTCTTTTCTCTCCTAAGTCTCTGGCTAATCAATCATGTTACCTTCTTTTGCACTGGCTCTAGATACTACCTCAGAATCTTTCTCAACGTAGTATTCCAAAAAGCTAATATTAATTTATTGAGATTAGTACAGAATTAAGTTTATATGCCATCTGTAGTCTGCTTAAATCATCCGAGTTAGATTCCATCTTTTTCTGTTGGTTAAATTGATTACTGCCATCTAATTCTCATTAAGGAACATTTGGACCTCTGTTTCAGTACAACCCCATAAAGAAAACCCAATATCGTTAATATGTTTTGAACACAGGACATAGCTGGATTAAGAAGTTTAAAGGTCTGCAGCCTGTAGGCTCCAGGATGGGGAAGTTATGCTCGTTTCACAAAAGTACTAGCTAACACGTCTATAGGTTATGTTCCTTTGAGACTTCTCTGCCAGAAATCACCTGGTATTACTAAGTGCCCACTAGAGCCAGAATTTGCTGCCTGATTTGCTGCCATGTTGACTGAAGCAGAGACAAGTACAACCAACAGTCAGCCTGACCAACAAGTTGCACCAAAAGCACCATTGAAGAAGGAAAAGAAGAAAGGCTCTGAAAAGACCGATGAGTATCTCTTGCCCAAATTTAAAGGTGATGGCGTGAAATACAAGGCCAAGCTAGTTGGCACTGATCATGCGCCACGTGCAAGAGGAGATAAAATGAGCCAGGATTTCATGATGAAACTGAAGGGAATGGCAGCAACTGCTTAGTCTCAAGGACAACACAAACAAAAGCTCTGGGTTAATATTTTGCTTTCTGGGATAAAATTAATTGATGAGAAAACTGGGGTAATAGAACATGAACATCCAGTGAATACAATTTCTTTCATTGCTTGTAATGTGACAGCCAACCAGGCATTTGGTTATGTATGTGCAGGAGGCCAGCACCAGTTTTTTCCATAAAAACAGGGCAACAGTCCAGGCCATTGGTTGTTGATCTTAAAGATCTTTTTCAAGTGATCTACAATGTAAAGAAAAAGAAAAAAGAAAAGAAAAAGACTGAAGAAGCTAAGAAAGCAGTAGAGAATGGGAGTGAGAGCCTCCTGACTCTTTATGACCAAGCTAATAAACTGAAATTGGGTATTGACCAGCTGGATTTGTTTGGGGACAATTCTATACCTCCTGACCTAAATAGTCCAACATCTTCAGCCAGTGACTTGTTTCCATCAGACCTCTTTGCTCCTCCCATCTCAGAATCTCCAGGCCAGATGTCACCCACTTACAGGACAACCCACAACCCAACAAGCCAACCCTCTGGATCTCTTCAAAACAAGTGTTTCTGTCCCAGTAAGGGCCCCTTATGGTTCTAGGTTATATACCAATTATACCTCCTCAGGCAGGACCATGGATCCCCTCACATCATTAGTTTTTAATCAGTCCCCTTCAATGGTCACTGGAGTTATTGTGGGGGGTCAACCTTCAGGATTTGATTAGTTGCTAACTTTTAGCACAAGTCCAGCTATTCCAGGTTTGAACCAGCCTTCATCCTTCATAGCCTCAGCTTCTCCTCCAGCCACTGCTGTTAGGGGCCGTTTAGCATCTGTGGTAGCCAATGCTTGGCCATCAACAACCTCCTTGGGGAATCTTAACTCCTACTGTGTCAGCCCAGTACTCTCTTATGCTCCCCTCTCTTCTGGTTGCTCCTCTTCAGCCACCTCCCAGAACTGCTACTGCACAGGACATCTCCAATGATGCTTTCACTGTGTTAGACCTACTGGGGAATAAAGAAGTTAAGGAAGTGAAAGAAATGTGTAAGGACTTACAACTGCAGCAGCCGCCAGTTGTACCTGCAAGGAAGGGAGCACATATTTCTTCTGGGACTTCCACTGCCTTCTCTAGTTATTTTCACAACAAAGTTGGCATTCCTCAAGATAACACAGACCATGATGACTTTGATGCTAACCAACCGTTGAGCAAAATCAATGAACCACCAAAGCCAGCTCCCAGAAAAAGTGCCCTGTCAGTTATCAAATCTGCTGACAATGCATTTGAGAACCTTTTCTCTAAAGGTTCTTTCAGTTCATCACCACAAGTCCCTGTGGCTTCTCAACTCACAGCTCCTGATGTATATAGGGATTCTTTTGGGAATCCATTTGCATAACTTTTGAACTTGTTATGCTGACTGTCCAGAGGAACAAAGATTGGCTTTTTTAGCAGTCAAGGACAAAGCTAATAGCCAGATGTATCCTGACTTCTGCACTTGTTCCAGCTTTGACATATTATCTATTGCCTTATTTCTTTCTGCCTCTCCGACTTATAAGATGCCTTTCTCTTTCTGTCTAGGTTAAAGTTAAACTGAGTCTATGGTTTTAAATAAATTCAGAAGCTAAACTCTCTAGCTTAAATGTAAATGAAGTCATTTCCCTACTTGAGCTCTTGGCTACTGTGTCCCTAGAACCTTCTAGAACACTATACCATGTGGTTGGGAGATGCAGGCATCACAAACTCCTCAGATCATACTTTTTTGAATGAATTTTTAAGTCCTTACAAAAATAAAAGAAGTTTAAAGGGCATTTTCCTTGGACTTATCAAAATTTGGTCTTTCCTGTGAGACTAAAAGTTCAGCTGAAATTCACTTCCAAATCCTTCATCTTAGGTCTAATTTAAGTACCTTTAAAAGTTTTTTTTAAAGTATTTTTAAGTATTTTAAAAGTATTTTAAAATTTCCAGAATTTTAGTGAGGCTGGGAATTGTTGGAGAGATTCACTCAGAGATTCTAAAAATTGGGTTTTGATTCAAGCAACTGCCAAGAGAATGTGCAACTGATAAAACATTGTTCCTAGTGACTTATCAATGGTTTTCTGTCAACTACTTGGGAGAAGAGAAGATCATGTGTAGTTCTGTTAAGGCCAAGTCCTTGGCCAGTCCTTGGCTGGCACACCATGATGGTTTCAGTCATGATTAATGAGATGCAGTGGAGAATACTCATTAAATTTGCAGATGGATGAGTTGGGTAGTACCTTCTATAACTGCATTAATACTCAAAAAGACTGTAGTACTGTAAACATGTTAGCTATTCTGTTTCTAATACAAGTGAAATGTAGGGAACTATTGGAAGCATTGCTACAAACATATTTACCTTTGGCAAAAATGGATTTTGCCAAATATTCAGAAAATACATAGCAATATCAAGAAATTGGCCCAGACTTGAAGGCTGCTCTGTAATAGATGTGGCTGGATGTGTTCAGGTTGATGTCACACTCTAGGTCATTACAATGGCATCACATATCTAAAAACTAGGCATATGTGTGGAGCATATGTTGTAAGCCTAATGTTTCCTAAGGGAGAAGCTAAAGTCAGCATGCCAATACAAGTTAAATTAAACCTAAGGCAAAGAATTTGGAAGTGAACTTCAGCTGAACTTTTGCTCTTACGTGAAAAATGATAGACTATCCTAAAAGTCATTCATGAACTGCTATAAGTCAATGACCAGTGGTTAATAGGGTATTGAGTAAAAATCAACATCATTAATTTTTCTGATTCTTCCAGTTTGATTCTTTGATAGAGATTGAACAGAATAAGAGTGAAGGGAAAAGAAGGGAAGCAATATGCCTTAGCTTTAGGAAGGTTTTACAATGTAAAGTGCATGGCATACTAATTAAAACTCTGATGCTCAGACAGTTATTTAAGATGAATGAGACATGACTTCCAGAATGGTGCTGTGATGAGCTTTGTGAACTTTCTTGCCACAAAACTGGTGAAAATTGTATATTATTTGTGAGAACAATGGAAATTTTTCTATAGGCATATAGCAAAGGAAGAAACATTTGTTTAAGAAAATCTACTCTATCTCAGAAAGAACATCAAGAGTCATGGAATTTGAGCCATGATCCTCCCTCACTACTCCTTGCTCAGTATGACAGAAGTTATACTGCATGTAGGTGCAGTCTTGGGAGCTTCCTTCCACCCCCACCCTCAACCCAGGTCCATAGTGCAAAGGCTCTACTCCATGCAAGAGTGGCTGAGAAGACTGGAGCTCTCTTCCACCACTGAGCCCCCACTCATAGGACAGAAGTTCTGCCCCAGGAATGACAGGCCAAGAATCCTAGGGCCCTAATTGCCCTTGCTTCAGCGTGCATGTAGGGTAGCAGTTCCCTACTGGGAAAGGCAAGCTGACAATAGCCCAGCCCTCTGCTCCTGAGGCAGGGTGTCATTCTGAGAGAAGTGGGTCACTGTCCCCATCCCCAGTTCTCATAGTTTTTCCTATGGAGAAAGTAGTGTATAAGAACACCGAACTCCGAAGTCTCCCTAAAGAAACTTACTTTTATTTGAAAGGGTGTGGGAAAGTTCAAACCTAAGCCTAACGGTGCTGTTGAAAACAATGGAGGTTGTGGTGGTAAACAATTAAGAGAAGGCTCTTAGTTCAATGAGAGCAACAAGTTAAATTGTAAACCAGCTAAAAATTTACCATTTACTGGGGAGAACCAAGGGAAGAGAAAGCTAAAAAGATCCTTCCTAGTTTCAGAAAAGAAACATCAAAGATTTACTTCAAAGATTACTCCTGCAAAGGCACCCACATTTATTTGAATCAGACTGTGAAGAAATGTATACCCCAGGGAATTATTGAAAACATTAGAGCCATCAGCTGGCAATTAGTGGAAGCTGATTGTGACACTGAGGCAGACAGCTTAACAGAGAAATCAAGGAAAGAAGGTGGGTAAAACCACTGTTATCCCAGAGTAACTCTACATATGCCCAGTGCTGTTCCCTTTGAGGAGTGACAACAGAGGCTTTTCACTGTGGGGGAATTAGATTAGTCAGGATAAATCACTAAACTGATTCAGCCAAGTCATCAAACAAATAATTAGATAAAAAAAAATACACTCCCAGGAAGGAAAGGGGGAGGGTCAGTATCCAGAGTTGACACAATATATTATCTAAAACGTTCATTTTTCAACAGAAATTTGGGAGACATATAAAGAAACAGAAGTGTAAACCATATGCAGGAAAGAAATCAGGCAACGGAAACTGTCTTTGAGATGGCCCAGGTCAGAGTTAACAAAGACTTCAAGAAGCTATTATAAAGGAAACCATGCTTCCAAAAGTTAAGGAAAGAATGATGATAATGTCTCATCAAATAGAGAATATCATCAAAAAGATGAAAAGGCAGTGCACAGAATGGGAGAAAAAAAATTCAAATCATATATCCGATAAGGGGCCTATATATAGAATATGTAAAGAACTCTTACAACTCAATAATAAAGACAAATGACCCAGTTAAAAGTGAGTAAGGGATCTGAATAAACATTTCTCCAAGGAAGATACACAAATAAACAATAAGCATATGAAAAGATGCTCAACATCATTTGCCATCAGGGAAATGTAAATCAACCCCATAGTGGAATACTACTTCACACTCTAGTATGGCTATGATAAAAAAGACAGATAATAACAAGTGTTGGCAAGGATATGGAGAAATTGGAACCTTCATACATAGATGGTGCTAATGTAAAATGATGCAGCCACTTTGGAAAACAGTCTGGCAGATCCTCTAAAGGTCACACATAGATTTACCATAAGACCCAGCAAGTCCACTCTCTGGTATACATGCAAGAGAAATGAAAACATATGTCCACATAAAACGCATATTAGTAGCTGTATTTTTAATTTTAGTAGCTGTATTTTTTCATATAGGCCTCAAAGTAGAAACAACCCAAATATTCATACTATGAAATATTATTTGACCATTAAAAGGAACAAAGTACAGATACCTGCTACAACATGTGTAAATCTTGAAAATATGCTAAGTAAAAGAAGACAAGTCACAAAGAGCACATATTTCCTTATTCCATTTACATAAAATGTCCAGAATAAGCAAACCTATATATAGAGAAAATAGATTAGTGCTTGCCTTGGGCTGGGGGCTAGGAGGGGGGACACAGAATGACTGCTAATGGATATGAGGAGATTCTGTTTTTGTTCTAAAATTAAATTGTAGTAATGGTTGCACAACTTTGTGAATATACTAAAAACCACTGAATTGCACACTTTGGATGAAATGTATGGTGTATGATATATATCTCAATAAAAATTTTTAGAAAGTAAATAAAAGATGTATTTAGAGGGTCTTGGCTAAACATTTTTTATTGATAGTATTTGGGGAAAGGTTAAGACCTGTGAATTGACTGAAAAGGTAATTAAAGGGCATTGAGTGGAGTACTTGTCCTTTGCCTGGGTATCCTTCATTCAACAAGGAATCAAAGAAATATTCATTTATTCAACATTAGGAGTAGCATATTTTTATTTAACAGGTCAATATAATTAGCTACTACCTTGAGTAAATGGATTCGCATTGAAAACAACCAGGGAAAATGGGCATTGGGCTTGTAACTAAGTCTGGACCTAACGTTGCTCTTGAAAATTGCTGTTTTACACAAAAATATGTGGGTGGGGATTTCAGTTCAGATTTTTTTGTGTGGCAAGAGAGAAGATACTTACCTTTCTTTTAGTCATTTTCTGTGCAGTTATTAGTGAAGGAAGAGCTTGCAAATTGGTATAAAGTGGATGAAAGCATCTGGCTTTTCAAATAGTAGTGGTCTAGTGCATAAGGGTGAATAGGGCTGTGGATATTTAACCACGCAATAGATAGAAGCCACGTGTGCATACTGTAGTGATAATTTGTTTTTGTGTGTTGATTCTCATTGCCTACAATAGACATTTGTCACTCATTTCAGCGTTTCATTTATTTTGGCTCATATAAACCCTTAATAAGAGGTCAAAGGCATATTTATTTAATTCCCTATCCCATGTATCTTGGTGTTGAACAAAGATTGTCATCTATTACAGGAGCTGAAAATGCTAGATTTCTGGTTTTCCTTCCTTGTAATAGAATACAAGCACCCAAAATATCATCTATGAGTCAAGTACACCTACATCGGAATTCGATTCAGGACTAGTGCCTCAAGAAGCAAAGAATGAGACCTTTTACTGTGTGGATATAAAGCTAATCCAATGAAACTGTTTTCTCACTGGACAAACATCTAGATTGTGGGAGTTCACATGACTGCCTTGCTTCAAGCTTTTCCAGTGATTCTCTGATTTACCTGATATCTTCTTAATTCCTTTTTCTTCTTCTTTAAGCCAGAATCTACTTCTGTTACTGCCACTAAAGGTCCTGACTAATACATCACAAAGAGCACACTATCTAGTTAATCTAAGGGCTAATCAATCACCAGCATGGGCTGCTTTACTTGAATGTGAAGGGCAATGATATTAAATGGAGGATGTGTAACAAATTAAAAACAGAAGGCATTTATAATTCTTTGACCATATTAAAAAACTAAACATTTCATTTTATTAAATAAATTTAAATAATTAAAAATGAAACTGTACACTCATATCACTTACATCAGTTTGTTTCCTCATGGGAAGATTAAAAAGTATTGTTCCATAGTGTGATATTCCAGAAACAAAACAGCTTTTAAAAAGGGGAATTTATTAAGTTGCAAGTTTACATGTTCTGAGGCTGTGAAAATATCCAAATTAAAGCAAAGCTATAGAACTGTCCAGTCTAAGGCATCCAGGAAAAGATACCTTGGTTCAAGAAGGCTGATGAAGTTCAGGGTTCCTCTCTCAATTGGAAAGGTACTTGGCAAACATAGCAACGTCTGCTAACTTTCTATCCAGGCTTCTTGTTTTATGAAGCTCCCCCAAGGGTGTTTTTCTTCTTCATCTCCAAAGGCCTCTGGCTGCATGGGCTCTAATGCTTTTTCCAAAATAATTCCCTCTTAAGGGGCTCCAGTAACCAACCCCACCCTGAATGGGTAGAACACATCTCAATGGAAACCATCTAATAAAAAATTACCACCCACAATTGGGTGGGTCACATCTCCATGGATAATCAAAAAAATTCGCACCCAGCAATGCTGAATGAGGATTAAAGGACATGGCTTTTCCAGAGTAGACCACAGATTCAAACTGGCACATTCCAACTTTTGGACCCCCAAAAGGCATGTTCTTTCCAAATGCAAAATGCATGCATTCCATTATAATATCACAAAGCCTTAAACCATTTCAATAACAATACAAATACAGTACAAAGTCAGAAACAGTACAAAATCTCATCAAAGTCAGCTACAGGCAGGGTCTGTCCTAAGCCAAAATTCTTCTCTGGCTCTGGACCTATAAAACTCAGAACAAGTTTTCTGCTGCCAACATACAAAGGAGGAACAGTCATAGGATACATATTCCCATTTTCAAAGGGAGGAATTGGAAGGAACACAGGGGTCACTAGACCCAAGTAGCCTCAAAAACCTGCAGGGCAAACTGCATTAGATTTCAAAGTCTGAGAATCATTTATTTTCAGGGCTTTAGAAAGCAGCAGTCCCACCCTTTCCAAGGGCCTATGCAGTGGCCCACCTCTCTCTGAATGCAAATTTGGGGGACACTGGGGAGACCACCTTTTTCATGGCTCCATCCTCTCTAAGCATCAGGGCCTCACCTGGGCTCTCTGCCATCTACACGGCAAACATTCAACTCCTACAAGTGATGGCATCCAGGCTCTCCCCAATCCCCAAGAAATGTGCTCCACTTTCTCCAAGGCCTGAGGCAGCATGACTTTTCCACTGTAGAGAGATGGAAGGCCCACCCTCTGCCTTCGGGGCAAACTCACCCTCTCCAAGTGCTTGGATGGGTCTGCTTTCCTGGCCCATGGTTTCTTGACTTCAGACCTTAGATTCCGTAATTCTGCCTCTGAAATAATTTTACCTTCACTTTGTCCCTTTTCTGAGACTTTTGGTCCAGACTGACAGCTGTTGCATTTATACAGAACCCACAGTGCTCTTGCTGGCTTTCTATGCTGTAGGCTCAGATCATGCCCATCAGACAGGGGTTTCCACAAATCCTTCCTGAATTACTCCATCTCCAATCCTGGGTGTCTCTGGAATGGCTGACTGGTTCCACATTTGGCCAAATCCTCACATGGGGCACCACTCTCTGGGGTCCCCCTTCCTAGAAGCCAGAATTTTCCAGAACATTACCTTCTGGTTTTTTGGACCCAAGAGTTCAGTTTTTAGCTTATCTCTTTCCTTTTGCATTTCACTCTAAGCTACAAGGAGAAACCAGGCTGCACTTTCCACATTTAATTTAGAAATCTTTCCTGCTAAATATCCAGGTTCAGGGCTTTTAAAATCTGCTTTCCAGCAAAAGTCACTAGTCAATTTTGCCAGATTATCTGCCATTTTAAAACAAGACAATCTTGTTTTAAGGAAGACAATCTTAAAACAAGACAATCTTGTTTTAAGGAAGACAATCTTTTTCCAGTTTGCAATAAAATACACCTGTCTAAGGCCTTAACAGAAGTATCTTTAGAATCCACATTTCTACCAAGTCTCTTCAAAGCATTCTAGGTCTTCTCTATTAAGCACCTCACAACTTCTCAAAAATCTGGTCCTGGCAGATAAGAGGAAGATTTTCGAAACAAAGATATACTTAAAGCTGGGACCAGGTGGGACTCTGAGCTCTGGTGGAGACTCAAAGACCCAAGAGGTTCAACACTGTTTATTTTATAGGGTTGCTTGGACCCAAGAGGTTCAACACTGTTTATTTTATAGGGTTGCGGAGGTAAAGAAAGTAACAAAAGTATAACTGAAGAAGGAGGAAGCAGGGGCTGAATCAGCTGCTTCCCTGTGCTTGGATGAGTCAAAAAGTTACACGTTTCCCAAGGCCTCCTTCCCTCCAGACTCAAGCAGCTTTGCAACACTTTAGTCTTTTCAGGACATCAGGTGCCTATACCCACAGAGACAGCTTTGCTGTATCTCTGCCATGAGCATGTGACCTCCGTCTCATCTGTGTTCCAACACTTGTTCAATTAAAAAGCCATTCCAACATGTTTGGTATTTGCAAACCATAGCAGCACCCCACTTCTCCAGTACCAAATCTGTTCTAGTTAGGAAGCTGCCAGAATATGATGATATACCAGAAATGGAAGAGCTTTTAAAAAGGTGAATTTATTAAGTTGCAAGTTTACATGTTCTAACACCATGAAAATGTCCAAATTAAAGCAAAGCTATAAAATGTCCAATCTAAGGCATCCAGGGAAAGATATCTTGGTTCAAGAAGACTGATGATGTTTGGGGTTTCTCTCTCAACTGTAAAGGCACATGGTAAACATGGTGACATCTGCTAGCTTTCTCTCCAGGTTTCTTGTTTCATGAAGCTCCCCAGGAGGCATTTTCCTTCTTCATCTCCAAAGGTCTCTGGCTGCATGGGCTCTAAAGCTTTTTCCAAAGTGGTTCCTTTTTAAAAGGCTCCAATAAGCAACCCCACCTTGAATGGCTGGAGACAGTCTCAATGGAAACCATCTAATCAAAAGTTACCACCCACAATTAAGTAGGTCACATTTCCTTGGATAATCAAAAAGCTCCCACCAGAAATATTGAATGAGGATTAAAGAACATGGCTTGTCTTGAGTATACCACAGATTCAAACTGACACAAGTACATACAGTACAATAGAGAAATTTTTAGATAAATTAGAAAAATGAGGGAAAGTAAAATAAAGTTAGGCTCTCTCTAAGCCAGCTTGGCAGGTGAATGCACTGCCCTCCCCTCTACGTCGGACATGACTTGCAGGGGTGTAAATCTGCCTGCAACATGGGACAGAACTGCTAGCATTCACTGAGACCTGGTGTCATGGGATTTAGAAAGCCTTCTTGTTTGTTTGTTTTTTTTTTCCTTTTTTTTATTAATTAAAAAAATTAACAAAACATTTAGAAATCATTCCATTCTACATGTACAATCAGTAATTCTTGATATCATCACATAGTTGCATATTCATCATTTCTTAGTACATTTGCATTGATTTAGAAAAAGAAATAAAAAGACAACAGAATAAGAATTAAAACGTTAATAGAGAGAAAAAAAAAACCTATACCTCACATGCAGCTTCATTCAATGTTTTAACATAATTGCATTACAATTAGGTAGTATTGTGCTGTCCATTTCTGAGTTTTTATATCCAGTCCTGTTGCGCAGTCTGTATCCCTTCAGCTCCAATTACCCCTTCTCTCTCTTTTTTTTTTTTTTAATTAACGGAAAAAAAGAAATTAACCCAACATTTAGAAATCATACCATTCTACATATGCAATCAGTAATTCTTAACATCATCACATAGATGCATGATCATCGTTTCTTAGTACATTTGCATCAGTTTAGAAGAACTACAACGCAACCGAAAAAGATATAGAATGTTAATATAGAGAAAAAATAAAAGTAATAATAGTAAAAACAAAACAAAACAAAACAAAACAAGAACCTATAGCTCAGATGCAGCTTCATTCAGTGTTTTAACATGATTACTTTACAATTAGGTATTATTGTGCTGTCCATTTTTGAGTTTTTGTATCTAGTCCTGTTGCATAGTCTGTATCCCTTCAGCTCCAACTGCCCATTATCTTACCCTGTTTCTACCTCCTGCTGGACTCTGTTACCAATGACATATTCCAAATTATTCTCGAATGTCCGTTCACGTCAGTGGGACCATACAGTATTTGTCCTTTAGTTTTTGGCTGGACTCACTCAGCATAATGTTCTCTAGGTCCATCCATGTTATTACATGCTTCATAAGTTTATCCTGTCTTAAAGCTGCATAATATTCCATCGTATGTATATACCACAGTTTGTTTAGCCACTCGTCTGTTGATGGAGATTTTGGCTGTTTCCATCTCTTTGCAATTGTAAATAACGCTGCTATAAACATTGGTGTGCAAATGTCCGTTTGTGTCTTTGCCCTTAAGTCC
Source organism: Tamandua tetradactyla (assembly GCF_023851605.1). Classification (NCBI taxonomy): domain Eukaryota; kingdom Metazoa; phylum Chordata; class Mammalia; order Pilosa; family Myrmecophagidae; genus Tamandua; species Tamandua tetradactyla. Next base: position 139,443,599 of record NC_135332.1, read on the forward strand.
TTTGAGTAGATTTCCAGCAATGGTATTGCTGGGTCATATGGCAATTCTATATTCAGCTTTTTGAGGAACTGCCAAACTGCCTTCCACAGTGGTTACACCATTTGACATTCCCACCAACAGTGGATAAGTGTGCCTCTTTCTCTGCATCCTCTCCAGCACTTGTCATTTTCTGTTTTGTTGATAATGGCCATTCTGGTGGGTGTGAGATGATATCTCATTGTGGTTTTGATTTGCATTTCTCTAATGTCCAGGGACATTGAGCATCTCTTCATCTGCCTTTTGGCCATTTGTATTTCCTCTTCTGGTAGGTGTCTGTTGAAGTTTTTTTCCCATTTTGTAATTGGGTTGGCTGTCTTTTTGTTGTTGAGTTGAACAATCTCTTTATAAATTCTGGATACTAGACCTTTATCTGATATGTCATTTCCAAATATTGTCTCCCATTGTGTAGGCTGTCTTTCTACTTTCTTGATGAAGTTCTTTGATGCACAAAAGTGTTTAATTTTGAGGAGCTCCCATTTATTTATTTCCTTCTTCAGTGTTCTTGCTTTAGGGTTAAGGTCCATAAAACTGCCTCCAGTTGTAAGATTCATAAGATATCTCCCAACATTTTCCTCTAACTGTTTTATCTTAGACCTAATGTTTAGATCTTTGATCCATTTTGAGTTAACTTTTGTATAGGGTGTGAGAGATGGGTCTTCTTTCATTCTTTTGCATATGGATATCCAGTTCTCTAGGCACCATTTATTGAAGAGACTGTTCTGTCCCAGGTGAGTTGGCTTGACTGCCTTATCAAAGATCAAATGTCCATAGATGAGAGGGTCTATATCTGAGCACTCTATTCGATTCCATTGGTCGATATATCTATCTTTATGCCAATACCATGCTGTTTTGACCACTGTGGCTTCATAATATGCCTTAAAGTCAGGCAGCGCGAGACCTCCAGCTTCGTTTTTTTTCCTCAAGATGTTTTTAGCAATTCGGGGCACCCTGCCCTTCCAGATAAATTTGCTTATTGGTTTTTCAATTTCTGAACAATAAGTTGTTGGGATTTTGATTGGTATTGCACTGAATCTGTAAATCAATTTAGGTAGGATTGACATCTTAACTATATTTAGTCTTCCAATCCATGAACACGGTATGCCCTTCCATCTATTTAGGTCTTCTGTGATTTCTTTTAGCAGTTTTTTGTAGTTTTCTTTATATAGGTTTTTTGTCTCTTTAGTTAAATTTATTCCTAGGTATTTTATTCTTTTAGTTGCAATTGTAAATGGAATTCGTTTCTTGATTTCCCCCTCAGCTTGTTCATTACTAGTGTATAGAAATGCTACAGATTTTTGAATGTTGATCTTGTAACCTGCTACTTTGCTGTACTCATTTATTAGCTCTAGTAGTTTTGTTGTGGATTTTTCCGGGTTTTCGACGTATAGTATCATATCATCTGCAAACAGTGATAGTTTTACTTCTTCCTTTCCAATTTTGATGCCTTGTATTTCTTTTTCTTGTCTAATTGCTCTGGCTAGAACCTCCAACACAATGTTGAATAATAGTGGTGATAGTGGACATCCTTGTCTTGTTCCTGATTTTAGGGGGAAAGTTTTCAATTTTTCCCCATTGAGGATGATATTAGCTGTGGGTTTTTCATGTATTCCCTCTATCATTTTAAGCAAGTTCCCTTGTATTCCTATCTTTTGAAGTGTTTTCAACAGGAAAGGATGTTGAATCTTGTCAAATGCCTTCTCTGCATCAATTGAGATGATCATGTGATTTTTCAGCTTTGATTTGTTGATATGGTGTATTACATTAATTGATTTTCTTATGTTGAACCGTCCTTGCATACCTGGGATGAATCCTACTTGGTCATGATGTATAATTCTTTTAATGTGTTGTTGGATACGATTTGCTAGAATTTTATTGAGGATTTTTGCATCTATATTCATTAGAGAGATTGGTCTGTAGTTTTCTTTTTTGTGATATCTTTGCCTGGTTTTGGTATGAGGGTGATGTTGGCTTCATAGAATGAATTAGGTAGTTTTCCCTCCACTTCAATTTTTTTGAAGAGTTTGAGGAGAGTTGGTACTAATTCTTTCTGGTACGTTTGGTAGAATTCACATGTGAAGCCATCTGGTCCTGGACTTTTCTTTTTAGGAAGCTTTTGAATGACTAATTCAATTTCTTTACTTGTGATTGGTTTGTTGAGGTCATCTATGTCTTCTTGAGTCAAAGTTGGTTGTTCATGTCTTTCTAGGAACCCATCCATTTCATCTAAATTGTTGTATTTATTAGCGTAAAGTTGTCCATAGTATCCTGTTATTACCTCCTTTATTTCTGTGAGGTTAGTAGTTATGTCTCCTCTTCCATTTCTGATCTTATTTATTTGCATCCTCTCTCTTCTTCTTTTTGTCAATCTTGCTAAGGGCCCATCAATCTTATTGATTTTCTCATAGAACCAACTTCTGGCCTTATTGATTTTCTCTATTGTTTTCATGTTTTCAATTTCATTTATTTCTGCTCTGATCTTTGTTATTTCTTTCCTTTTGCTTGCTTTGGGATTAGTTTGCTGTTCTTTCTCCAGTTCTTCCAAGTGAACAGTTAATTCTTGCATTTTTGCCTTTTCTTCTTTTCTGATATAGGCATTTAGGGCAATAAATTTCCCTCTTAGCACTGCCTTTGCTGCATCCCATAAGTTTTGATATGTTGTGTTTTCATTTTCATTTGCCTCGAGGTATTTACTAATTTCTCTTGCAATTTCTTCTTTGACCCACTCGTTGTTTAAGAGTGTGTTGTTGAGCCTCCACGTATTTGTGAATTTTCTGACACTCCGCCTATTATTGATTTCCAACTTCATTCCTTTATGATCCGAGAAAGTGCTGTGTATGATTTCAATCTTTTTAAATTTGTTAAGACTTGCTTTGTGACCCAGCATATGGTCTATCTTTGAGAATGATCCATGAGCACTTGAGAAAAAGTTGTATCCTGCTGTTGTGGGATATAATGTCCTATAAATGTCTGTTAAGTCTAGCTCATTTATAGTAATATTCAGATTCTCTCTTTCTTTATTGATCCTCTGTCTAGATGTTCTGTCCATTGATGAGAGTGGGGAATTGAAGTCTCCATCTATTATGGTATTTGTGTCTATTTCCTTTTTCAGTGTTTGCAGTGTATTCCTCACATATTTTGGGGCATTCTGGTTCGGTGTGTAAATATTTATGATTGTTATGTCTTCTTGTTTAATTGTTCCTTTTATTAGTATATAGTGTCCTTCTTTGTCTCTTTTGACTGTTTTACATTTGAAGTCTAACTTGTTGGATATTAGTATAGCTACTCCTGCTATTTTCTGGTTGTTATTTGCATGAAATATCTTTTCCCAACCTTTCACTTTCAACCTATGTTTATCTTTGGGTCTAAGATGTGTTTCCTGTAGACAGCATATAGAAGGATCCTGTTTTTTAATCCATTCTGCCAGTCTATGTCTTTTGATTGGGGAATTCAGCCCATTAACATTTAGTGCTATTACTGTTTGGATAATATTTTCCTCTACCATTTTGCCTTTTGTATTATATATATCATATCTGACTTTCCTTCTTTCTACACTCTTCTCCATACTTCTGTCTTCTGTCTTTTCAGTTCTGACTCTAGTGCTCCCTTTAGTATTTCTTGCAGAGCTGGTCTCTTGGTCACAAATTCTCTCAGTGACTCTTTGTCTGAGAATGTTTTAATTTCTCCCTCATTTTTGAAGAACAATTTTGCTGGATATAGGAGTCTTGGTTGGCAGTTTTTCTCTTTTAGTAATTTAAATATATCATCCCACTGTCTTCTAGCCTCCATGGTTTCTGCTGAGAAATCTACACATAGTCTTATTGGGTTTCCCTTGTATGTGATGGATTGTTTTTCTCTTGCTGCTTTCAAGATCCTCTCTTTCTCTTTGACCTCTGACATTCTAACTAGTAAGTGTCTTTGAGAACGCCTATTTGGGTCTAATCTCTTTGGGGTACACTGCACTTCTTGGATCTGTAATTTTAGATCTTTCATAAGAGTTGGGAAATTTTCAGTGATAATTTCTTCCATTAGTTTTTTTCCTCCTTTTCCCTTCTCTTCTCCTTCTGGGACACCCACAACACGTATATTTGTGCGGTTCATATTGTCCTTGAGTTCCCTGATACCCTGTTCAAATTTTTCCATTCTTTTCCTGATAGTTTCTGTTTCTTTTTGAAATTCAGATGTTTCATCCTCCAAATCACTAATTCTATCTTCTGTCTCTTTGAATCTATCGTTGTAGGTATCCATTGTTTTTTCTATCTTTTCTACTTTGTCCTTCACTTCCATAAGTTCTGTGATTTGTTTTTTCAGTTTTTCTATTTCTTCTTTATGTTCAGCCCATGTCTTCTTCATGTCCTCCCTCAATTTATCGATTTCGTTTTTGAAGAGGTTTTCCATTTCCGTTCGTATATTCAGCATTAGTTGTCTCAGCTCCTGTATCTCATTTGAACTATTGGTTTGTTCCTTTGACTGGGCCATATTCTCAATCTTCTGAGCATGGACCGTTATCTTCTGCTGCTGGCGTCTGGGCATTTAGTCAGATTTCCCTGGGTGTCGGACCCAACAAGGTTGTAAGATTGTTCTGTGAAATCTCTGCGTTCTGTTTTTTCTTATCTTGCCCAGTAGGTGGTGCTTGTGGCACACGTTTGTCTGCGGGTCCCACCAGTAAAAGGTGCTGTGGGTCCTTTAACTTTGGAAAACTCTCACCGTCCGGGAGGTTCGCTAGCTGAAGCAGCTTGGAAGAGTGCGAGCCGGCCCGGGGTCCGAACGCGGGGAGGGTCGCTGGCCACCGCAGCCCGGGAAAGCGCCCGTCCGAATTTCCTAGTCGGCCTGGGGTGACAAGCGCGGCGGGAGGGCGCCAGCGGCAGTGGCCCGCCCGGGAGAGTGCACGTTCCCGGGGAGTCACAGGTTCGGAAGGGGCCCCTCCCCCCGTCACCGTTCTCCACGGCCTGGGGACCTCCGATCCAACTCTCTCAGTTGGTCCGGAGGATTGCGTGTGGAGCCGGTGCCAGCCGCCGCGGTTTAAGGGGACTGCCCATCCAACTCTCCCAGCCGGCCCGGGAAGGGGGAAGGGAGCGACTCCGGCCACCCACCGCCCCACCCGGCGAAGCCCGCACCCCTCGGCGACCTCACCAGAGCAAGCTCTCCCAGCCAGCCAGCCACTCCAGGATGGGGTACGCTGTCTTTTTTATTTCTGTTGTGGCTTTGGGAGCTGTTCTGTATCATTTCTACTCCCCTAGTAGCTGTCCTGAAGGAGAAACTAAGATCCACACGTCTTACTAAGCCGCCATCTTCTCCGGAAGTCCCCACCAGCTGTTTTTTAAAATAATTCAGTCCAAAAGATCTCAAGCTGTCCTCCAACTCCGACTTGGGTAGGGGATGGGGAAGGAATCAGAAATGGGTGGTTTGGAGCAGACATGCGGTCCGTCAGATTCTAGAAAGCCTTCTTGACCAAAATAGGGAAGAGAGAAATGAGACAAAATAAAGTTTCAGTGCCTGAGAGATTTCAGACAGAGTCAAGAGGTTATCCTGGAGGTTATTCTTATGCATTATATAAATATCCTTTTTATTTTATGGTGTATTGGAGTGGCTGGAGGGAAGTACCTGAAACTGTTGTACTGTGTTCCGGTAGCCTTGATGCTTGAAAGTGATTGTATAATGATATAACTTTTACAGTATGTCTGTGTGATTGTGGAAACCTTGTGTCTGATGCTTCTTTAATCCAGGGTATGGACAGATGAGTAAAAAAATATGGATTAAATAAATAAATAAATAATGGGGGGTAAGGGATAAAATAAATTGGTTAGATTGAAATACTAGTGGTCAATGAGAAGGTGGGGTAAGGGATATGGGATATATGAGTTTTTTCTTTTTTCTTTTTCTTTTTCTTTCTTTATCTGGAGTGATGCACATGTTAATGATCATGGTGATGAATACACAAGTACATGATGATATAATGAGCCATTGATTATGTATCATGTATGGACTGTATATACGTAAAGATTCATCAATAAAAATGTTTTTTAAATTACATTTTAAAAATTTAGGAAAATAAAATGGAGGTTTATTTTGAGGTTTGTGCACAAAATGAAGTCTTATATATTTGCTAGAGGGAGGCAGTAGCCCTATGGTGCCTCTGTAATTTGTGATCTAAACTGGGGAACTTGTGAACATTAAAAGAAGCTCTGTGACTAATTACTCCAGAACTAGAGATGTTAATCTAAGCTGTCTTAGACAAACAAGACATTATCATCCTCAATAGTGTATGTGTTCATTTTATAAACTTACACACACATATACAGATTACACTAAAATAAACTTGGTCTCTGATATTCTAAAGTCCTGGAATGTTTTATCAGCATAATTTGAGTATGCTGTGGGAAAAAGCAACCAACCCTTAAATATCAGTGACTTAAAAAATAAAGTTTCGTATCTTAGTCACCATGTACGTCCACTGATAGTCAGGTGGAACTCTGTTTCTCCTTTATCATCACTCAGGCCCCAGAGTGGTAGAACATCCTCTATCTGAAGCATTCTCAGTCGCTGTAGCAGAGGAGATTGGTGTCTTGTATCAGCAACTGTTTGCTATGCTGGGAAATACTTCCAGCCCCAAATCATTAATCAGAGATGGTCACATGACTCCACTCAATTACAGGGATCCAGGAAGTATGTGCCTGGAATCTGGAGAACTGCAAATACATGGTCTGCAGCATTAACAGCTAGCTCACATAGTGTATTTTTTTACACAGATGTTTCTTTTTTAAAAAAACAAACATTTCCTTTTAGGATAGTTTTAGATTTACAGGAAAGTTTTGAAGTCCAAAGAGTTACTAAGGAGAAGGAGAAGAGAGGCAAAATGGAAGTATATTGATGCCTAAACCCTGTAATTTTTGGTGATTTTTTCCTCCATTCTTTCTGTCTGCTAATATTGCAAATGGTGGCAGTTACTCCTAGGCTTGTCCTGCTACCTGAAGCTCTGCCGGTGACTATCTCTACCATCTACTCTTTGCACATTAGCATTTAGAGGAAGAATTATATTCTTATACTGATCGGAGACCATGTGACCAAGTACCATTTGGAGTGACAGTCTTCCATTGCTGCAGAATCTATAAAATTGACCCAATTAAAGAGATAGGTGGGAGATATTAGTGACAGAAATAAAAGTCCCAGACAACTTACCATCAAAACATAAGCCTTGGGTTTCCTTTTTGGTTGATCTCTGGAGGTGTATCGCTACTGGTAGAGTAACCGTAAAACATGGGTTATGTATGAAGGAGTGACCTTACCTGATATAATGTAATCTGCGCTAGCTGACACCTATCATGTTCTTATTGTAATATGTATATTTTGGAGAATGGAAATATTTTATTGGTGTAATGGAAGATGGTTGGGATGTTACTTCTGCTACTTGTATACCCATAAAATGAAAAAAAGTACTTTTTGTCTGAAGGAGCGGTCAGACTCTGAATTGGGGAACTAATCCCTTATCTCCCACAGTTTGACAGCCATGATTGGCCTGAAGTTGAATCATGCAGTTGACGCCAAACATCTAGTGGAATGCAAGGTGGGAAACAGGACCATTTTTGCAATCCAGAGTCCAGGAGACAAAAATATGCCAGATATTCAGGAGAAACACAGCTACACTGCAGCTGAGATCAGAGAGAAATGCCTCTCATGAGTCCTCAAAGAGAAGAAACACCTTAACATAATGAAAAACATCCTTGGCAAACACTGTGATGGATTATCTCGAGCTCCATCATTTAATGTTTTTTGATATATGCCATTGTGCCAAAATGTTATTTAATTAAACTAAATGGAATTTATTTAATTAAAAAAATGGGTCATAGGATGGCCCTATAATTTTTTAAAATAAAATTTTATTAATGTAATCAATCAACATACAACACAAGCATTCTTAACATATGAACATTCCATATTTGGTGTGCAATCAGTGGCTCACAGTATCATCACATAGTTGTATATTCATTACCATGATCATTTCTCAGAACATTTACATCGCTCCAGAAAAAGAATTAAAAAGAAAAAAGAAAAAGCTCATACATACCATACCCCTTACCTCTCCCTCTTTTGACCACTAGTTTTTCCCTCTACCCAATTTATTTTAACATTTTTTCCTCCTATTATTTATTTATTTTTAATACATATTTTTTGCTCATCTGTCCATATCATAGATAAAAGGAGCTTCAGAACAAGGTTTTCAAACAATCACACAGTCATTTGTGAAAGCTATCATTATACAATCATCTTAAAGTGACATGACTACTGGAACACAGCTCTACAGTTTCAGGCATTTCCCTCTGGCCTGTCTAATATACATTCAACTGAAAAAGGGTTATCTATATAACACATAAGAATAACCTCTCGATTCTGTTTGAAACTCTCAGCCAGTGACACTTTATTTTGTCTCATTTTTTTCTTCTCCCTTTCTAGAACAGAAATCCTAGAGTGAGCTGGGACTCAGTATCAAGGGATTTAGCAAACCTTCTTGACTGAAAAGGGGAAGAGAGAAATGGCTCTATAATTTATCACCCACATAATTGGATACCTTTGAGATCAGAAGGAGATGCTACTAGCAATTTATGCCTAGATGCTAGGAGTAAACCAGGATTCTCTTGAGCAAAATGGGACAAAGTGTCACCCTAATTGCGATATAGTTGTGGCATGTACTTCTCCATGTATCCTGAAAGTCTGAATGCCTCCCTGCTGCAAATGTCCACCAATATTCCCAGGCAGTGAGGGTTTCTGTGCTGCCAACCAGTCTTTTAAAAGATTCAGAGATCTGGAACCAATGGGATCTTAATTGGAGTTTTGCTCATTGATTCCAAACCTTAATCCTTAATTGTCCTCAGTCAAGGTCTTTCCGTACAGCAGAAGTTTTTAATAACTTAACGTCCAGTTTCCTGCATTCTTTATAAGGTCACAATAGATAGATGGAGGGAGATTCGTTATTTACTTCTCCCCTGTACTGATTTATCCTTGGGTTTCCATTTTTTAAAAATCTCTAATATAAATATGCTACTGTGATGAACATCCTAGTATCCACACCTCTGCACATTTTTTTATTTTTGTCTTAGGTCTAATTTCTAGCATTTGGAAGTATAGGTCAAAAAGCTTCACATTTGTAATGCTCTTGATAGATATTTTGAATTGTTTTTCTAAAATTGTACCAGTTTAAACTTATCCCAATATTAAATGAGGAGGACTATTTCTACACTATCATCAATATTGAGTTTTTAAAAATATTTACAAATTTAGAGGGTTAAAAGTTGTACCTTATTTTAATTCTTGTAGTTTTAAATACTGTAGTTTAGACCCAGCTCACTGACTCTACATCATACATTTTTGTAAGCTTATGGGATAATTAAATGTGGTTGTGAATTTCCTGTAGGTATCCTTCACCCATTTCAAATTGGTGTGTCTGTTTTTTCCTATTTGACTTATGAAAACTCTCTATATGACTCCATTGCTTTTATGTAGGCACTTTCTTGAAGAGTCTTTTGTCATTGTGTTTTATTTATTGTGATTTTGGCACCAATAAGTTTTAGTCTTACCCTCCTGCAGTAAGCTTTATGCTTATAAAGACCAACTTTACTCTGAGCCAAGAGAAAAATTACCTCTCCTTCTTTTACTTTTTAAAAAATTTAACCCTATAAGCTTCATGGTATTAATTTTCAGGTATGTCATGACACAGAGAATGTATTTTTCCTAGAATATAAAGATTCCAGTTTGAAATTTCACCTTTAACATTTATTAAATTTATGTATTCTTGGATTTTTTGGTGATGGGGGTTGGTGCCTGTCATGGTCAGGTTCATATATCAACTTGGCCAGGTGGGGGTACCCAGTTGTCTGTTTGAGCAAATGCTGGCCTTTCTGTTGCTATGAGGTCAGTTCATAGACTTAAATCATGACTACATTGATGGCATCCACAGCTGATTGCATTTGCAATTGGCTAAGGGGAGTGTCTTCTGCAATGAGTGATGCTTAATCTAATCACCAAAAGGCTTTTAAGGAGGATTCAGAAGAGACAATCACTCTTCCTTCAGCCAGCCAGCATCTCCTGGGAGTTCATTGAGGACCTTCCCTGGAGCTGCCAGTTTGTGGCCTACCCTATGGATTAGATTCTTATATCCCCATGGTTGCCCAGCCAACCTCTCCTGAGAGTTTGCTGAGGACCTTCATTGGAGCTGGCAGCTCATGGTCTGCCCTACAGACCTTGGGCTCTACATTCCATAGTTACATGAGACATTTTTATAAATTTTTTTGGGGGGGGATACATGGTCTGAGATTGAACCCCAGTCTGTCTCATGGAAGGCAAGCATTCTACCACTAAACCACTTGTGCACCCAACTTATAAGTTTTATATTTACAGATATCTCCTGCTGATTCTGTTTCTCAAGAGAACCCTAGCTAATACAGCTTGGTACTGGGAGTGATTCTTAGGAAACAGAATCTTAAAAATTTTTTTTGTTATACTATACAATTTAAAAAAAGTAAAAAAAAAATGGTTTGTTACAATTGCTTTTCTACTCTGACTGGACTCAAAAGCACTAATGACTGCATTTCCCATGATCAGAGTGATACTGTCAATCCATGGGGTGAGCTGGCAAAAAGAGATAGTCAAAATATCGCCATTTGATTCTACTAGTTGTTCACTTATACGATGCTGGGCTCTGGGTGATAATGTTTTTAACATCTTTACAGAGTTTTGTGGAATTAGGAGTTATAGAGATGTCGGCTGGTTGTTGTTAGAAATGCTGTATACATTGTTGAGGGAAAGGGATGAGCAGAAGGCTCAAATGGGAAACTTATGCACCGTATGAGAGATGTAAAACTTTCTATGAGTGCCCCGAAGGAAAATCTTATTTAGTGTACCGCAGACTTGAGATCTCTGAAAATCAGACTCAGAATCACATTGTTCGAGTAGCAACTTTGCAATTTTAATCTGAAATCTCAACCTTGCATGGTGTCTGCTGTTAAAATGAGAGCATTGATTGGAAGGGAGGGGGACCCTGAAAAATAGGATGGCAACATATGGATTGATAATGATGGCTGTGGAGACTTGAAACCCTAGATCATGCTGAGTCTTTTCTAGATTACCCTGTAATAGTCTGCCCTGAGGACATAGCCTCCCCACCTCCAGCCTATCCTGAAGAGCTGGCCACCCAACCTCCACCTTAAGGGATTAACCCTTCAGTGCCTGTGAAGTACGTAATTACTGCCCTTCACCCCCCATGGGGAAAGAGCCCTTGCTCCTCTGCCTGGAGTGATTAATCCTTCACCAGATGAAACTGCAAATGAATGCCCTGAAGCAATTGGCCTGGAAGATGCTTCTAGTTCTTGTCATGATCCACCCCCACCACCCTCTTTTCTTCCAAACCTATAACTAAAGTCCCAATAGGCCCCAAAAGGTGAGGTACAAAGTATCACTCATGAGGAGGTATGCGATACTCCAAAAGAACTGCATGAGTTTCTCAATTTATATAGACAGAAGTCAGGGGAATATGTGTGGCAATGGATTTTAAAGGTGTGGGATAATGGTGGGAGGAATATAAGGCTGGATCAGGTTGAATTTATTGATATGGGCCCACTAAGCAGAGATACTGCATTCAATGTTATAGCTTGAGGGGTTAGAAAAGGCATTAACAGTTTGTTTGGATGGTTGACTGAAACATGGATCAAAAGGTGGCCGACATTACATGAGGTTGAAATGCCAGAACTGCCCTGGTATAATGTAGATGAGGGGATCCAAGGCTTAGAGAGATTGAAATGGTAGAGTGGATTTATCATAGAAAGCCTCCGTATACACCCCAGGAATGTCCAGAGGACACACCTTTTAGCAGAACTGTGAGAAATAAATTTGTGAGACTAGCTCCATCATCCCTAAAGAGCTCTGTAATGGCCCTTCTCTGTAGGTCAGATATTACTGTAGGAACTGCTGTCACTGAACTGGAATCCTTAAACACAATGGGGATGATCGGATCCCAAATTGGCAGAAGCTGGGTGGCTGCACTTAATTGCCGTAATGGACAGCAAACTCAAAGCAGGAGTCAAAATAATCTGACTTGCAGAGACTTGTGGCATTGGCTAGTAGATCATGGGGTACTTAGAATTATAATAGATGGGCAGTCTACTAAATTCTTGTTTGAGCTATATAAGTAAAAGAGCTCTAGGTCAAGTGAACAGAAGTCTAACTTGAATTACAAAAACAGAGAGTCACGGCCCCTTAATCAATTTCCAGACTTGAGAGAGTTTACAGACCTGGAGCCCCTTGAATGAGGGGAAGGCCAGGTCCCTTTGGAGGAGGCCTCTGTTACACTGCCATGAATTTATACTGCTAATCTTCCTCCAAGTCTTCCCCAAGGAGACCTACAGCCTTTTGCGGGGGTAACTATACATTGAAGAAAAGGAAATGATCAGATATTTTGAGGACTAGTAGACACTGGTTCAGAAGTGACATTAATTCTCATCCCCCCAAAAATGTCACTCTGGTCCACCAGTCAGTGGGGGCTTATGGAAGTCAGGTGATCAATGAAGTTTTAGCTCAGGTCTGTCTCTCAGTGGGTTAGCGGGCCTCTGTACCCATTCTGTAGTTATTTCCCAAGTTCTAGAATGTGTAATTGACATACTGAGAGACTGCAGAATCCCTGAATTGGCTCTCTGACTCATGGAGTGAGGGCTATTATGGCAGGAAAGGCCAATTTGAATCCACTAGAACTGCCTCTACCTCTACCAAAATAGTAAATCAGAAGTAATACCAGATTCCTGGAGGGATTACAGAGATTAATGCCACTCTTAAGGACTCGAAGGATGCAGGGGTGGTGATTCTCATCACATCCCCATTCAACTCTACTATTTGGCCTGGTGCAGAAACCAGATGGGTCTTGGAGAATGACAGTAGATTATAGTAAACTCAGCCAGGAGGTGACTCCAATTGCAGCTGTTGTTCCAGATATGGTATCATTGTTTGAGCAGATCAATACATCCCCTGGTACTGGTATGTAGCTGTTGCTCTGACAAACACTTTTCTCTCAATAGCTGTTAGTAATGACCACCAGAAACAATTTGCTTTCAGCTGGCAAGGTCAGCAATATACTTTCACTGACTACCTTGGGGGTATATCAACTCCCAGGCCCTATGTCATAATCTTGTCCGCAGGGCTCCAGATCACTTCTCCCTCCCACAAGACATTGCACTGGTCCATTATATTCATGATACCATGTTGATTGGACCTAGTGAGCAAGAAGTAGCAACTACTTTAGACTTACTGGTAAGGCATTTGCATGTCAGAGAATGGGAGATAAGTCCAACAAAAATACAGGGGCCTTCCACCTCAGTGAAATTTCTAGGTGTCCTGTGGTGTGTGGTATCCCTTCTAAGGTGAAAGTTGCTGCATCTGGCCCAAAAAAGAGGCACAATGCCTAGTTGGTCTCTTTGGATTTGGGCAACAACATATTCCTCATTTGGGTGTGCTGCTCTGGCTATTTATCGAGTGACCAAAAAATCAGCTAATTTTGAGTGGGGACCTGAACAAGAGGAGGCTCCGCAGCAGGTCCAGGCTCTTATACAAGCTGCTCTGCCACTTGGACCATGTGATCCAGTAAATCTATTGGTGTTGGAAGTGTCAGTGGCAAATAGAGATGCTGTTTAGAGCTTTTGGCAGGCTCCTATAGGAGAACCACAATGCAGACCCTTAAGATTTTGGAGCAAAACCTTACCATCTGCTGCAGATAACTACCCTCCTTTTGAGAAACAGCTTTTGGTCTGCTGCTGGGCCTTAGTAGAGACTGAATGCTTAACCATGGGCCACAAGTTATCATGAGACCTGAGTTGCCTGTCATGAGCTGGGTGTTGTCTGACCCACCAAGACATAAAGTTGGGTATGCACAGCAACACTCTATCATCAGATGGAAATGGTATATATGAGATAGGGCCAGAGCAGGTCCTGAAGGCATAAGTAAGTTACATGTGGAAGTGGTCCAAATGCCCGTGGTCTCCACTCCTGCCACATTACCTTCTCTTTCCCAGACCAGAGCTGTGGCCTCTTGGGGAGTCCTTACAGTGAATTGACTGAGAAAGAGAAAACTTGAGCCCAGTTTACAGATGGTGCTGCAGGATTTGCAGGTACCACCCGAAAGTGGACAGCTGCAGCACTACAACCCCTTTCTGGTATGTCTCTGAAGAACAGTAGTGAGGGGAAATCCTCCCAGTGGGCAGAATATCGAGCAGTGCACCTAATTGTTCATTTTGCTTAGAAGGAAAACTGGCCAGAGATGCATTTGAATACTGACTCATGTGCTGTTGCTATTGGTTTGGCTGGATGGTCAGTGACTTGGAAAGCACATGATTAGAAAATTGGTGACAAAGAGATCTGGGGAAAAGGTATGTGGATAGACCTTTCTGAATGGGTTAAAAACATGAAAATATTTGTGTCAAATGTGAATGTGCACCAGAGGGTGACTTCAGCAGAGGAAGGTTTTAATAATCAAGTGGATAAAATGACCTGTTTTGTGGATACCAGCCACCCTCTTTCCTCAGCAACTCCTATCATTGCTCAGTGAACTCATGAACAAAGTGGTCATGGTCGTATGGAGGTTATGCATGGGCTCAGCAACATGGAATTCCACTCACCAAGGTTGAATTGACTACAGCCATTGCTGATTGCCCAATCTGCCAGCAGCAGAGACCCATACTCAGCCCTCAATATGGCACCATTCTCCAAGGTGATCAGCTAGCTACATGGTGGCAGGTTGATTACATTGGGCCACTTCCATCATAGAAGGGGCAGTGATTTGCTCTAACTGGAACATACACATACTCTGGATATGGTTTGCTTTCCCTGCATTTAATGCTTCTGCCAAAACTACCATCTGTGGACATCCAGAGTGCCTTATCCATCATTATGGAATTCCACACAGCATTGCTTCTGATAAAGGAACCCACTTCACAGCAAATAAAGTGCAGGAATGGGCACATGCTCATGGAATTCTCTAGTCTTATCATCTTCCCCATCATCCAGAGGCAACTGGATTGATATAATGGTGGAATAACCTTTTGAAAATTAATTACAGTGCCAACCAGGTGGCAATAACTTGCAGGACTGGGGTGATGCTCTCCAGGAGGCTGTGTATGCTCTGAATCAGTGTTCACTGTATGGTGTTGTTTCTCCCATAGTCAGGATCTATGGGCCCAGGAACCAAGTGGTGGAAATGGGAGTGGCACACTCACTATTACCCCTAGTGATCCACTAGGAAAATTTTTGCTTCCTGTCCCTGTGACCTTGAGCTCTGCTGGTCTATAGGTTTTAGTTCCAGAAAGGGGAGAACTTCCACTAGGAGAAACAACAATGATTCCATTGAACTAGAATCTAAGACTGCCACCTGGTCACTTTGGGCTACTCACGCCCCTGGATCAACAGGCCAAGAAGAGGATTACTTTACTGGCTGGGGTGATTGACCCTGACTATCAGGAGAAAATAGGACTGCAGCTACACAGTGGAGATAAAGAAGAGTTTTCCTGGAATATAGGAGATGCTCTATGGCATCTCTTAGTACTACTATGCCCTGTGATTAAAATCAATGGAAAACTGCAACAACCCAATCCGGTAGGACTAGCAAGGGCCCAGAAACTTCAGGAATGAAGATCTGGTTAAACCCATCTGGCAAAGAACCATGGCCAGCTGAAGTGCTTGCTGAGAGTAGAGGGAACATGGAATGGGTATGGGAGAAGGTAGTGATAAATATAAACTACGACCATGTAACCAGTTACAGAAATGAGGACTGTGGTTGTATGAATATTTCCTCCCTGTTTTGAGTTTATTTGTATTTGCACATGAGCAAATATCTTGTTTTTCTTTTATCATACAACATCAGTTGTATTGTTCATCTTATAGTATTGAAGTCATAGGATATGAATATTAAGAGTGACTTGTTACCTAAGGACTTGCATCCTCTTCTGGAGAAGTGTAGTGCATTTCTGGTTGTATGCAGGACAGTTGAGTAATGTTAGGTGGAACATTTGTCTGTTATTATGCACTATTTGGAAATTTAAGCATGTTTCAAGGTAATGTGTATAGCTGCCAAGTGGACAAGGGGTGGAATGTGATGGTTAGGTTCTGGTGTCAACTTTGCCAAGTAATTATGCCCAGTTGTCTGGTCAGGCAAGCACTGGCCTGACCTTTGCTGCATGGATATTTAATGACTGGTTGATAGCAGCATCACATGCAACAGTTGATAAACCAGAAGGCTGGTGTAGTAAATCATCAGTCAGTTGATGCATCTGTGACTGATTACATCTGTGATCAATAAAGGCATGTCTCCCATAACAAGATAATCCAATCAGTTGAGACTCTTTTACTGCTTCTTCAGCCAGTTGGCCTCTCCTGTGAAGTTCGTCGGGCCCCTTCTTTGGAGCGACCAGCTTCACAGCCTGCCCTACGGATTTTGTACTCTTCCATTCCCATGGTTACATGAGACACATTTATAAATTTCATATTTACAGATATCTCCTGTTGGTACTGTTTTCTAGAGACACATAGAGCCTCACATCAGTCCCTAATTCCATTGTCCAAGTTTAACATTTCTGATTCAATTGGATTATTTTTCAAGCAGCAAAGTGTCATTATTTAAATCATATGGAGGAAAGAAATCAAAGGAATACCGTTTACATACAATTGAGAGTTTAAAAACATTGCTAAAGTCCCTTGAGGGATGGGAGAAAAAATATGGAACTATTTACCATTAGGGAATCCCCTGATAACCATGTCAACATTGGGGATGCCCAGATCAATGGGCCAAGCCCTAGATCTTGAGGCTTACTCTTGTGAAGCTTATGCAGGTGAAGTTTAGCCTACCTACATGTATGCTTAAGAGTTACTTCTGGAGGACTTCTTTTCCTGTTCAGATGTGGCCTCACTCTCTTTAAGCCAAACTCTTTAAGTGAAATCATTGCCCTCCGCCTTTGTGCGACATGACATCCAGAGATGAAGGTCTCCCTGGTGATGTGGGAGAGGACTCCCAGGGATGAGCCTGGCCCTGGCACCCTGAGATCAACAACCCATCCTGACCAAAAGGGGGAAAAGAAATGTAACTAATAAAGTATCAGTGGCCGAGAGAGTTCAAATAGAGTAGAGAGTCTACTCTAGAGGTCACTCTTTTGCAAGCTTCAGTTAGACATTGCTACCTATCATAATTTGCCAACCTCCAACCAAAACCATTCCAGCCAATCCTAAAGAACACCTAGGGCAATATATAAGTTTTTACAACAATTCCATGCACTAGGGTAACTTTCCAGAAACCTACAACCTCCAGATGGGTTCCTGGACCAAATAAGCCCTGAAACCTTGAGGGACCAGCTTCTCCAGATCATCAGCTAGTTTCATCTCCCTACCTCATATTATTGACAGCCCCTTCCAACATGAAAAAGTTAGAATGGCCATAGCCCAAGTATCTCTAAAGAATGGGATGGAAAGATCAAAAGTTATGGTGGAGTTATACAGAGAAGGTAGGGTTTAGCAAACAAATATGATTGCTGAATTATTAAATTGATATTTCTTTAAGTTTCCAGTATCTTAGAGCAGCTAGAAGTAAAAACCTAAAAAATTGTAGAATTGTAACCCATACCAAACTCTGAAACCTGTTCTACAAACTAATTTTTGTGCTGTGGAATTTATTGCTTTTTTGTATATAAGTTACTTATCACACACAAAAAATGTCAACTGTAATAATACAAAAATATTTATTCCTTTTAGCCTCCTATATTCTGGAGCAGCTAGAAGGAAAAATCTGAGAAGATGGTATGATAGTCCATGACAAACTCTGGGATCTGTCCTGTAGCTACTTGTTGAAGACTACTCTGAAAATTATTGCTTTTTTCTTACTTTGCTTTGTATATATGTTATATTATGCAATAAACAAGTTAAAAAAAATTGCTAAAATCTTGTTT
Organism: Tamandua tetradactyla; assembly: GCF_023851605.1. Classification (NCBI taxonomy): domain Eukaryota; kingdom Metazoa; phylum Chordata; class Mammalia; order Pilosa; family Myrmecophagidae; genus Tamandua; species Tamandua tetradactyla. The sequence continues at coordinate 139,461,598 of NC_135332.1, forward strand.
CACTGTTTTTTTATATTTCGAGTCCTGAATTTTGCACCTTTCCTTAGCAGCCACAGAGAATTAGTGACCACAGAAAAGGGGTCTATTAAGATGGCACACTATTTATGGTCATTTTTTCTGGCACCCACACTGAAATATAAAGCAAGTGTAAAATCAAAGGCATATAAACGTAAAGTAGCTTCAGAAATAATCTGTTCACTACATTCATTTCATAGGTTGAGGAAAGAGCAACCCAGTTACGACTATTGTAATGAAGCCACACAGATATTTTATGGGGTATTAGGACTAAATCCTTAAGTCTCTTGAATCGTATGATTTTACCCCAACCATATTGCCCTAGACTTGGTGCTTTAGGTATTGTTTCACCAAGGGTTAATGAATTCTTAACATCAGTTTACTTTTTTACAAAACGTCTCCAGAAGTTCAAGAAGGTCATTCCTTAGGAGTGATACCAAAATAGTCCGTATTTATTTTTATTGAATTTCACAGCTTTTCAGTTAATTCATTCTGTTGTTTCATTTGTCCATGGTAAATTAGCATCTGCCTTGAACTCTTGGTTCTTACAAGTTTTACGATGCATTTTACATCCTATTATCTAAGTCATGTCTGTGTGTGTGTGTGACTATCACCCTGAGGACATCAATTATTGAAGCTCATAAATTATTTACAAATAATTTTATTTAGATGAAATTATATTATTTAGACACTAAGTACCTTGATTATTCTTTAAAAGTACGTATCATTCCTCCATGGCCTTCCTTATTTCATCTCCTTCCTCCTTCTTTTCTTCCATCTTTGCTTCAAAAAATATTTATTTAGTACCTAAAGTGTCAGATGAAGTTTGAGAGTCCAGAAAGACAGTGGAGAATAAAACAAACAACAAACCTGACCTTGTAAAGCCTGGCACCTTAGCAAGGCAAAGAAATATTTTACATGCAAATATAATAGAGTATGACCGATTTTCTACTAAAATTGGTAAGCTTTTCAGCAGGGGGCATTAGACTGCTCCTGATATGTAAAATACAATAGTTACAAAGTGATTTTTAGCAGAACCCCTGAAGTAGCAGTGACTGATAATATGTTTACATTTTCTCCTCCTGTATTTGACCTTAGAAGCCATTATGTATTCTGTCTTCTTTCTATTCTCCTATAATTTCTCTTTCCATCAGCACTATTTCCATATTATTTCACTGCATAGAACCTGGTACAGTTTCCTTTCAACATTTTGGCACCAGTGACATTTCATCACCCAGAAAGCTTTTTATAAAAAGAAATTATAAATTATAGTGAAGGGGAGGAATTCATACCTTGAAAAATTCTAAAGCATATCTCCCGACAACCTTGCTTTTCTCCTTCTCAATCATGATTTTTGGGTAAGCTTCTTGTTCCTAAGGAAGTGGAGACACAGATGTTAATTTATATGAGCGGATACATGTCTGCGTTGCTTGAGGGGGCAGTAAAAAATGTTACATGTACTATTGAATAAAATATTTGATTAACCTACTGTTAAAGTTAACCTACTTAATATTTGATTAAGCCACTGTTTTGATCCTCTTTTCTGTCTTCCATTTGGTAGCTGATAACTTTGTACCATTAGTTATTAGTTTCTAATGGGGTACCTTGATTGTCAGTTATTAGTTTGTTTCCCATAGCAAGAGTTGTGAGTGGTGAATTGAGCTCACAGAAGCCCATGGATCCAGCAGCAAACCTTTTAGGTAAAATTACCTGGTCCCTGATGCCTTCCTGGTTCTCTGATATCAGATCACCTCATCTGCTTCAAATTCAATCTTATCATTGTGCCTTCCTTTGAATGTGCTCAAGGTGTCCTCATGCCCTCATACTTTGCTTCACTTCACCTGTGCCCTGGCACACGCTCCCATTTGTCAGTCTATTCTGTCCTTGGTCTCTGTTACCCAGTTCTATCACATCTCACTGTTACCTGAAAAAGTCATCTTGTGTTGCTGCCTCCCTCTCTCTGCAGCACTCATTTACAAGGGGTGACCTTCACTCCCTCCTAATTACTTCCTTCACCTGCTTAAAACCTGCTGAAAATAACACCCAATTGTAAAGCTTATAGTCCCTGCCATACTTTCACTGGGGAAGATGGAGTTTGTTCTTGCTTGGCATTGGAAAGCAAATTTTACTTTTTGCCATCATTTAATCAGTCACAATTCTAAATTCTTTCGTCTTCCTTTCCTTTCGCCTCCTGGTTAGTTAAAGGTTCTGGGCAATAATTTTACACAGTTATCTCTTTACATTTTGGCAATGTCTATAGGTTGGAATAAAAAGTGGCTCAGATGGGATTTTCCGTTTTCTTATTTATTTAGGTAGGCAAGACTTCAAGTAAGAAAGCTGTGCCACTGTTCAGCATAAGAACGTTTAGACAAATAATTGTTCAGATTGTCACATGGAGCAAGGCCAGTTTGTTCTTGACAATCCTTGAATGTCCTTTTTTTAATCATCACAGTCAATTTAAGCTTACTTGGCTAGAGACCAGATTGCCTTCATGAGGATTACAAGTTATTAGTGTCATTGCCTCTTCCACTGAAAAAGGGTTGTATGGTTTGAACAGCAAGCAAGCAGCTTTCTAAATATGCTTTAAGGAAGGGCATCATATATGTTTGACCTTAATATCAGAATCTCCTCTCTGGGTTTTCTGAGTGATCTAATTTTACTTTTGCCCATAAATGCTCTGCTTGATAGATGAGTAACTGTCAAAAAAAAAAAAAGATTTGTCCCCCTAAAACAGGCTATATGTTAACCCCAGCCACAGATCTTTAGGATCTTTAACAAGATAAGCCTTCTTTCCCTACAGTTCACTCATAAAATGGAAATAATCTCTGCTAGATTTCAGTTGGACTTTTCCCTGAAACCAGGTGTCAATAGGACCCAGTGAAAATCACTCTTTTTCGTTGTCTTCAGTTTTCCAGCTGCCACCCTTTACCTCCACTTGACTTTTCTCTGGGCAGGTGTTATAGGCTGTAGAAAAGAACTGGTGGGTCTAACTTTGAATTTTTAAAATCTTTTATGCAAAGGGATTTTTAGTAGTAGAAAACAAAAGCCAGATAAATGATGATGCAATAAATAGTGATTTTAGGGTAGCCCAGGCCAGTTTCATGGAATATTGTGAAATTGGGACTATATCCTGATATCTGCTTAATAATATTTCCAGAGCGCTTTATGTCTGAGTTTATGTTTTCTGAAAAGGTGGGAGCTATGTAAATTGGTTTTGCTGACAGTGCAACCTGAGATTGGTGACTTAACTTTCCTGTTCCTTATCCTGTAAAATGGGCAAAACAATCCCTACATCTATGAGAAAATATGTAAAATTACCTCAGTATTGCACCTTTTTCCAACACATCCAAAATTTTTCCAAAAGGATTTCCTTCAATTAAAATGGACAATAGCACAATAATTGTAGGATACTTGAGAAGTTATTTAATTCTTTATGAGATGGATTTTGTTACAAATACCTAAATCAAGCAGGAGCTTAAAAGAAAATTCTACTTTCTTTTCCTCATAATGCTTTTATTTGAACTTCACCATTACAAATACATTGCTACATTGCGTGCATATGTGATATGGAATCCCTTAGCCAAGGGTTGGAAAATATTGTCAGTGATTAAGTGAAAATAAATCTCACCTTGGGATTGAAGGGAATAAGTATGTTTGAGAACAACATTGTGCAGGGTTTGGGGCAGGACTGCCTTAATGTGGTAATCCTTTAGAAAGGTTCTAAGCCAAGTAGATAACTAATTTGTCCTAGAGAAAGCCTTCTCAGGTTGCTCTATGTGCTGGATGGTCTCCACCCCACTTGAGGACTTTGTTGTTCAATGCACTCATCATTCGACTGCGGCTGGTCAGAGTGGAATGAGGGAAGCTTAAATGGAAGAGCTTTGTGTCCTAAGACAGTTCTTATGCTTCTAGGAAAATTAATTAGGAAGTGAAACCTTAAGCAGTTGACAGCATGCATTGTTGGCTACCAGGGCACGGTAACAAATAGCCCTGAAAGGTCGTCACTTTCTTTTGTAAACAGAAAGGTAAGGAATTTGCACAAAAATGCACCGGTGAAGATCTGCTTTTCATCAAGGTCTAACCACATAGTAAACAACAGAAATAATTTGTTTTAATAAAGCACGGTGTTGAAACATTTATCAGCAAGTGCTTTCTACTAGCTTCAAAAGGTATATTTGATTTTTTTTTTAAAAAAAGGTGTATTTGGATAAGGGAAACTCTTGCCTGAATGAATACAATCTGAAATTTGGTTATACCATTTTCTTCATGTCAAGGTCAAGACACTTAGGAGAAAGTTTGACTTTCAGTTAATCATGAATTTGTCTTTTATAAGGCTGAAATATAGCAATATTACAAGTAAGTGTTCACTTATTATTTGGGGATAGATGTGGTGGGGAAAAAGAGAGAGCTCTGCAAAATGCTTGATTTGAAAATGATTTAATGAATCCTATTATTTTAAGTGTTTGTTTCCTTCTTTTACCTCTGGATAAAAGTGTACTGGGTTCTAAGGGAGGAACATTTTTAAATGTAAAAATGTGTTGCAATGATGAGAAAACATAACAAGAACCAGACAGATTTGATAGGTAGGGGAGGAAAGCTGGGAGGCAGGCCAGAGCCTGGTGCAGGGAAAGTGTTTAAGTGTTTGAGATGCAAAACTCAAAGAAGTGGAATTGAGAAGTCCTAATAGATAAATCGGAAATGAAAGTGAAAGAAGAGGGAGAAGATTAACAAAATAATTTCCAGGTTGGGGATGGGTACTGAAGGTTTGTAAGAACTACAGCGAATCAAATGCACATGCTTTTGTTATCTAACAGGTTTTTGTTTACACCTCATTTTCTCTCCTCCAAGTAAGGAGTACAACCTCCTAGAAAGGCTCTGCAGCACTGCTGAGTAGAATTTTCTGAGATGATGGAACTAATCTTCTGTGCTATCCAGTAGTGTACCCATGGGCCGTGTGTGGGTTTTGAACAACTGAGGTGTCATGAATGTGCCTGTGGAACTGGATTTCTAATTTTATTTAATTTTAATTAATTTTAATGGCCCGTATGTGGCTGGTGGCTATTGTCTTAGATAGCACAGCTAGGCTTTACCTGTTCAGACTTTTGTACGTCGTGATCAAGAGATGGACTTTGCCATAGATAAGAAAGGGTGGTTTTAATAAAATTTGAGGGCTCAGCTGAGAAAGGACAACTTCTTGCCTTAAATCTGTGACTAGTATTTAATTGTAAACTTTGCATATCTTGGTCATCCCCTTTCTGCACTAAGGATCAGTCATGAAACAAACCCATTCTTTCTTGGACTGGCAAGAGAAAAAGGGAAGCTCCAGTAGAGAGCTTTTTAAATTGAAGTAGTTAGTATCTCTTGTTTCCAGCTACCTTGGCCTTGGAATGACTGCTGATTAAAAAATATGGGTTTTTGTTTGTTTGTTACCACTGTCAGAAATTTGTTATAGTAGTTTTTTTTTTGGTATATTTATCCCTTGGATTTGTTAGTTTTGTTGGAATACTTGTTCTTTGGTCCCTGGACAATCCAGGAAGCAAAATGCTTCTATACAGATAAATATATTCACAAGTTGATATGTCTAAGTGAAGTAAAATGTTAGTAAATATATGTAAAAGGGGTGGTGCGACAATGGCTCAGTAGAAGAATTCTCACCTGCCATGCCCAAGACCCAGGTTGGATTCCCGGTGCCTGCCCATGCAAAAGAAAATAAATATATGTATATATATGTATATGTAAAAGAACCACAGAGGAACAAGAGGAAAACATCTTTGACCTAAAGCTGCTTTGGCACATATATTGAATAACATCTAAGGATTAATGATCTCTAAGTAATGTTGACAGATCGTCTGTATGATGGGATTTAATCATTAAATTCCCATCTGCAGCAGAACCCAATGATCTGTTGGACTAGGAGAAAAACTTGTTTTTAGGAGATTACTAGATTCTCAAAGGGTTTTCACCTTCAACATAGTTTACTCCATCTTGACTAGATCAACCCATCCATGAATTCCTGTAATTCACCATCCACATCTCCCTCTTTTTGTTGTCCTTCCCTTTGTTTCCATGTTTCAGCAACAATGGAGATGAGAGATTGATGAATTTTAACAGTGAACCAGCGAGGAAAATCCTGATTTCTATTTGGGTAAAATGCTTCATTAATCATTCCACTCCCTGTTCGTTGTCCCCAACTATGTATGCAATCTCAATTCCTTCAATAACACATTTACAATTTCCAACTGTAATATTTGACTGCTTGTTTTCCAAGCTAAATGCGACTGAAAATAAGAAAAGGAAAATTTCCCGGACCTCATGACATAGTCTCTGATACAACTTCTCTAATCCTGTCTGCAACTATACTTTTTCATTCTCAGCTTCTTGTCTATGAAGGCAGATATGGAAGAATTGTTAAATATTTTATTTATCAACTTGAGAGACAATCTGGGACTCTAAAGAGGTAATTTAAACTACTCCTTTGCAAAGTGTTTTACAAGATTTTCCATGAGAATGACTGTGTCCCCTACTATCTAGGAGCTTCTGATATTCTTTATCCCTTCCTCATTTCCAAAGGATTTTTGGGGCCTAAAGGAAACAAGTTAAACTTATTGTGTTAACCAACTAATCAATCAACTAACCAATGGGGCTTGAGTTCGTTGCATGCACTAGTGACTGGTAAAAGTGTGCTTTTACCTTGGTGTGCTGCCTTTGAACTGAGGGCCATGTTTCTGAAGAAGTGTAAATCCCTCTGCCTCCTTTTTCAACCACCTGTTTGGTTTAAAAACAAATATTAGATCCACATTATATAGAGAACAGAAATTTTCTACACTTTTAATGGCTTCCAAAATGTCTGGAGAATTTCAGTATTATTGAATATTATGAAAGAGAATAGGAAGTAAAAAAAAAAAAAAAAGAAAGAAAAGAAAAGAAAAGTGAGAAAAAGAAACTTTTATTGCTTCAAAAACAGTGGCGAGTCCCCTGGAGTGCTAAATGCACCATCTGTGTGCCCTGGCACCAGAAAATGTATAATTTCTCTTGAAGTACCAGGTATAGCTGTCCTTTTAAATGTCCATCTGAAATAATGTGTGTATTGTGTATGGAAATGAAGCAGAGAAACAGAGTGGACTTTTAAAACATGGTGTGACTATTTACTTCAAAGCTATTATTCTTCCTGTCAACAAGAATAAAATTTATTAACTTAGGTAAATAGAAAGAATCAGGCATTTCCTTGCAATAAGGAGGGTATGTGGATCATGCCTCGAAAACTTGTCCGCTCCCATTTGGAAATGCACTGCCTTAAATCCTAAACGTTTTATTTGAAAGCCTACAGACATTGCAGTGGGAAAGGGGCAGCTTAAGTTCTGACTGAACTCACTTACCCTCCCAGTAGTCCTAGAATTAGTATCTTTGGGAATACTCAAGTCCCACTGATAGTTTGTATAGGTTTTCAGCATTAAATTAAGAGTCAAGAGAAAGGACCTGTTATAACCTTTGGCTTATTCCAATCCCTCTTTTCTCTTCAGGATAGGTTACTCTTTGAGGTTTATAGAAACACAGAAATCAGAAATGGAAAATCTCTATGGATTTACATTTAGCATCTGCCTATGCACTTTTTCCCTATGAATGAAAGTGTCCTGATCACCTCAAAACTATGTATTTGTGAGGGGTGATTTGAGTTGATGGAATAGAGTAATATTTTAGAAAAACCCAAGTTTCTGGAACTGATTCTCTCCCACGACTTGCTCTGTAGGTAGTCTTCCCTCAGTAAAACCTACCTTTACATTTCTGCCAACCTGGTCTCCGTTCAATTCCTGGAATGTGTCTGGTCCTTTCGTGCCTATGGACCTTGCCATTTGCTGCTTATTTATTCTTCTGGTCACAGTTCAAATGCCTCTTCTCTGCAGAAGTTTTGTCCTTTGACTTGATTCATGTAATGTATACTTTGCCTCTAAAAGAAATTTGTAAGAGTTGGAATTTTGAAGTTGGACCAAAGAGAATTATATAGCCATTTAAGACCAAGCCCCAAGAATTAACTGTGACTTCAATTGTCAATTAAAAAAAAAAATCCTTCTGCTTCTGGGTGTTATTTAATACACTGTAATCATTTGTTTTTCTGTAGTGACTCTTCTTTACTTTGAGATTGAATTTCTTCTCTTCATATACTGGTAATTTATGATCTTTTACTTCTCAAAGTTGCTTTCTAATTCATAAATATGATCACATGTTAAATTATTATTTAATCTTTTATATATTCTTTATTTTTTTGTAAATATAGTATATGTATATACTGAAAAGTATTGGAAACACACAGGTACAACTTATAGAACAAATACCTGTGTAATGACCAGCCATTTTTTAATTAATATTTTTATTGTAAGAACTTAACATACAAGCATACAAACATTCTTGATGTATAAATATTCCATACATGGTGTACAATCAATGGCTCACAATATCACCTAGTTGTGTATTCATCATCATGATCGCATTTTTTGAACATTTGCATCACTCTAGCAAAAGAAATAAAACAGGAAAAATAAAAGACTCATACATACCATATCCCTTACACTTCCATCTCATTGACCACTGGTTTTTCAATCTATTCAATTTATTTTAGCCTTTGTTCCCCCTATTTGTTTATTTTTATCCCTATTTTTACTCATCTGTCCATACCTTAGATTAAAGGAGCATCAGACACAAGGTTTTCACAGTCACATTGTTAAAGCTATATCATTTGTGCCAGTTTGAAAGGATGTATGTACCATAGAAAAGCCATATTTTAATCCTAATCCCATTTTGTAAAGGCAGCTGTTTCTTCTAATCCCTATTCAGTACTGTACATTTGAAATTTTAATTAGAGTAACTCCCTGGAGATGTGACTCAATCAAGAGTGGTTGTTAAACTGGATTAGGTGGAGACATGTCTTCACCCATTCTAGGTAGGTCTGGATTACCTCATTGGAATCCTATAAAAGAAACATTTTGGAGAAAGCTTGAGAATCTGAGAAAGCTGAGAACACTACAGCACCAGGAAGCAGAGAGTCCACCAGCCAGCAACCTTTGGAGATGAAGAAGGAAAATGCCTCCCAGGGAGCTGGAGAGGTAGCTAGCGGATGATGCCATGTGTGCCAGTTTGAAAGAATGTGTGTATCCCAGAAAAGACATGTTTTAATCTTTTTTTTTTTTTTAAAATTTTTTTTTTAAAGACAGAGAGAAGTAAGGAAGGATAGAAGGAAGGAAGGAAGGAAGAAAGGGAAACATTTTCAAACATTTTCTTGTTTTATTGTATTCTGTTTCTCCGTTTTTGTTACATGGGCTGGGGCCGGGAATCGAACCGAGGTCCTCCGGCATAGCAGGCAAGCACTTTGCCCGCTGAGCCACCGCGGCCCGCCCGTAATCTTAATCCCATTTTGTAAAGGCAGCCATTTCTTCTAATCCCTGTTCAGTACTGTATGTTTGAAACTACAATTAGGTCATCTCCCTGGAAATGTAATTCAATCAAAAGTGATTGTTAAACTGGATTAGGTGGATGACATATTTCTACCCATTTGGGTGGGTCTTGATTAGTTTACTGGAATCCTATAAGAGAAAACATTTTGGAGAATGCAAGAGATTCTGAGAGAGCAGAATGACATAGCCACAAGAAGTAGAGAGACCACCAGCCAGCGACCTTTGGAAATGGAGAAGGAAAATGCCTCCCGGGATGCTTCATGAAAGGAAGCCAGGAGAGAAAGTTAGTAGATGACACCGTTTGCCACATGAGAGAGAAACTCTGATCTTGTTTGCCATGTGCCTTCTCACTTGAGAGAGAGACCCTGAACTTCAGAGGCCTTCGTGAACCAAGGTGTCTTTCCATGGATGCCTTTGATTGGACATTTCTATAGACTTGCTTTAATTGGGACATTATCTCAGCCTTAGAACTGTAAACTAGCGACTTATAAAATTTTTATTAAATTCCCCTTTTTAAAAGCCACTCCATTTCTGGTATATTGCATTCCAGCAGCTAGCAAACTAGAACACCATGTTTGCCATGTAGCCTTCCAGCCGAGAGTGAAACCCTGACCATGTTCACCATGTGCCTTTCCAGATGAGAGAGAAACTCTAATCATGTTCACCAAGTGCCTTTCCACTTGAGAAAGAAACCCTGAATTTCATCAGCCTTCTTGAATCAAGGTATCTTTCCCTGCATGCATTAGATTGGACATTTCTATAGACTTATTTTAATTGGGACATTTCCACAGCCTAAAAACTGTTAACTTGCATCTTATTATATTACCCTTTTTAAAAGCCATTTCGTTTCTGGTATATTGCATTCTGGCAGCTTGCAAACTAGATCATTATACAACCATCTTCAAGAAACATGGCAACTGGAACACAGCTCTATAGTTTCAGGTACTTTCCTCCAGCCACTCCAATACAACATAAACTAAAAAAGGCTATCTATATAATGTGTAAGAATAACTTGCAAGATAACCTTTCAACTCTGAAATCTCTCAGCCACTGACATTTTATTTTGTCTGATTTCTCTCTGCCCCTTTTGGTCGAGAAGGTTTTCTCAATCCCGTGATGCTGGGTCCTGGCTCATCCTGAAATTTCTGTCCCATGTTGCCAGAGAGATTTATAGCCCTAGGAGTCATGTCCTATATGGGTATGGGGAGGGCAGTGAGTTCACTTGCCATGTCTGCTTAGAGAGAGGCCACATTTGAGCAACAAAAGAGGTTCTCTGGGGGTGACTCAGGCCTAATTGTAAGTAGACTTAGCCTATCCTTTGCAGGGATAAGTTCATAGGGTTGAACCCCAAGATCGAGGGCTCAGCCTATTGATTTGGTTGTACCCAATGCTTGTGAGAAAATCAGAAATTCTCCAAATGGGAAGTTGAATATTTCCCCGTTCCTCCCCATTCCCCCAAGGGAACTTTGCAAATACCTCTTTATTCACTGTCCAAATCATTCTGTGATTTATTGGGGCATTACCCTAACCTGGACAAACCAACAAAAGCTCATGCCCTATTCAAGATTCCATGCAGTTATGGTGTTCAATTAAACTGATCATACAAGTTAAATTAGGAAATGCACTACCCAAAATATAAATTTTGCACCAAGTAAAGATTTCTGCTTTTAATCTCACACAGAAGTTGAAGTTTTAAAATATGTAAGATATCATCCTTCACCCAGTCTTCTGATACACTTAGTCCTATCCAGATCAGCTTCATTCATATCCGGACATCTGATCACTTTTTCAACTTTTTAAACAGTTCCTTTATGGGGTAGTTCTGACTTTCATAGTTTCAGGGCTCTAACTCTGAGTCTCAGGTGTCACATAAATACCCAAAGTTTCTGGGAATGACCATGTTATATACAAACAGCTCAGTATCTGAGAACTTAGAATTAACAGTTACCTCTGGAATATGACTGCTGTTAAGAGCTTACAATCTAGGACCCTTTGCAATATGCTCCAATCTGATATCCCGTGCTCTCAACTTCAGTTCACCACATTTTTATATTATAGTTAGTCCATATGATTGAGGCATGATAACATTTGTCTTTCTGTTCCTGACATTTCATTGAACATACAGCTCTTAAGATTCACTTATCTAGTTGCATGCCTCACGACTTCATTCCCTCTTGTGGCCTCTCAGTAGGCCATTGTATGTATGCACCATAGTTCCCCCTCCCATTCCTCAGTCCTTGCACTATTAGGCCACCTCCATTCATTGTGGATCATGAACACTGCCACCATGAACACCAGTGTGCAAATGTCCATTCCTTTGTGTCCCCACACAACTCCTCCAGATATATACTGAGCAATGGAGTTTCAGGATCATATGGCCTATAGCCTCCCGTGTAACAACCACACTGCCCTCCAAGGGGCTACACTTCGCATTTCCCTACCAACAGTGAATAGGTTCATCTTTTTCTTCACATTTTCTCTAGCACTTATTTCTCTCTTTGTTCATTTTTAAATAGTTTTATTCACACACCATACAATCTAGCCTAAGAGTATAGACATGCCTTCGCCACCATACTATATCTGAAGACATTTCCTTTTCTTCTACAAAGAATCCCTTCCCTGTGTCCACTGCCTGTTGACATTTAGTTTTGGCATAATGCCTTTGTTACATTCAGTGGAAACATATTACAATGTTACTGTTGACCACAGACCCTAGATTGCATTGATTGTACTTTTTCCCATATACCATCTATTTTCAACATCCTGCAATACTGACATTCCTTTGTTCTTCCTCGTGCAAAAACATTTTTTAATTTGTACATTTAATCACCATTGTTGTGCACTCTAGCATTCCTAAATTATACCATCTCAGTCTTTATCCTCTATCTTTCCTTCTGGTTTCATACATGCCCCCGACCCTTCTCCCTCTATCATACTCACATTCTGCTTCATTCAGTACTTATATTATTGTGCTATAATCAGATAGTTTTGTGCTATCCATTTCTGAATTTTTACCATCAGTCCTGTTGCACAATCTGTATTCCTACAGCACCAATTACCCAATCTCTACCCTATTTCTGTCTCCTGATAACTTGTGTTCTTAACTGAAATTCTCCAAGTTCAATCATTAATGTTAGTTCATATCAGTGAGACCATACAGTATTTGTCCTTTTGTTTCTGACTAATTTCACTTAGCATAGTGTCCTCAAGATCCACCCATGTTGTTACATGCTTCATAACTTTATTCTGTCTTATAGCTATGTAATATTCTGTTATATGTATATACCACAGCTTGTTTAGCTACTCATCCTTTGATGGATGTTGGGACCAGCCATTTCTTGATGTAACCATTTTCCTGATATTTGTTGTAATGATTTCTTTACCATATTTTTATGCATCATTAAGCTATATAATTTATTTTTGCTTATGTTTGAAATTTATATACATAGAATAATATTGTATGCATGTTTTGTGGCTTGCTTCTTTCGTTTAACATTTTTTGTAAGATTTGTTGATGTTTTTGCATGTAGTTGTAGATCATTTCTAAAATTTATTTATCCATTCTATTAATAATGGAAGAAAAATTGAGTTCTTTCTGGATGCACATGTTTGAGTTCTTTCTGGATGCACATGTTTGAGTATTTATCTTGGTATACATGTACATGGACTCCTCTTGAATATATGTAAATATATATTGATGTCTTTATTTTTAACAAATGACAGCTTTACAACAAAGTGGGTGTCCCCGTATACCCACCAGCAATATACAAGACTTCCTATTGCTCTCCATTTTTGGCAGTGCTTGGAATTATTAGACTTTTACATTTTTGTCCATCTGATATATATATATATATATATATATATATATATAACATGCCTTTAATTTGTATATCCATGATTATCAAAGAGGTTCCATGGATTTTTATGTATTTATTCACCATTTGGATATATTCTTTTGTTTAACTGTTGGCCCATTTTTCCTTTGGGTTATAGGTTTTTTTTCTTACTGACTTGTATGGGATCTTTACATTAGAGTATGTTGTAAGGGGGCTCTGTTTCGTGCAGTCATTCAGAGAACCAAGCTCCTTCCTGTTAGTGGCTCCAACATCTCCAGAGAACCTTGGAGTCCTCCACCAGATTCTCTGCATTTGACCAGCCAATGAGGACAGAGGCATAATGTGGGAGGAGAATGAGGACCACATGGGAAGTTTATAGGAGCCAGGCCTGAAAGCGTTGTATTTCAACCACTTCTACCTATATTTTGTAGGCTGGATCCCAGTTATATAGTCCCCAGGAAATGCAAATGAATCTAAGAAAGGTGTTCTTAGTTCGCCTACAAGGAAAAGGATATTGGAGTTTGGTGGACCCAAAGCACTGTCTCTGTCATATGTCCTGTCATGGCCATGATTACATTCTTCTGTACGATTTTCTTTCTTAAAATGTAAGCTTTATAGGTTTCATTTTACATTTAAGTGTTTAACCAATCTGAAACTGCTTTTTGTATATGAAGTGAAATCGGCATTCTCTGTCTTCCTTCCTTACCTCCCTCCTTACCTACCTCTTCCTTCCTTCCTTCCTTACTCCCTTCCTTCCTTTAATTTGGGTATCCAGTTTCTCTAACATCATCTTGAAAGTCTGTCCTTTCCCCACAGACCTTTAGGTGGCACTGGCCATAGATGAGCCTGATTATAAGTGGGTCTATTTCTGTACTCTCTATTCTGTTTTGATACTCTCTACATCATTCACTGTGTCAATATCATACATATCACATTGTCTTTTTTATTATACTTGTATGTGTTTGTGCATGTTTAATTGGTGAAAGGCAGGTAAGACTGTGGCTTAAGGATAATGAAATAGAAACTGAGGAATAAACCTCTGTCTGCAACTGCCTCACCTGGGCCTTGAATAGATATTTAACCATTGTTAGTCTCATGCTCTGCGATGAGAGGAATAGCAGACTACCAGCATGGTTGATGGGTTAGCTTTAATTTATAAAAAGTACTATTTTTCATTTAAAAATCATTTTATTCAGGCTCATTGAGTATTTATTTTTCAGTTGCTTATTTAATCAATCTTTCTTAATGGTAAATCAATTTTAACTGACAATTTAGTGTGTTTGACTTGTGATAGTAATCCCTTAGCCTCTTGTCGATACGACAACTAACGATTGTGTTCTCTTGGGGAAATCATTTAATGTGAGGCAACCTCTCTTCCAAAAACCTTTGGTTTGTTTATTTTCCTACCCATTGTATAGCTTTCCCCTTTTTACCCCTGCTTAATTTCTGGAAGTCTTAATTTCATAGACCTCTTCACTGAAAGCCCTATGCTCCCCTGTTTTCTCAGTTGCTTTCCTTTCCTTTTCCTTTTCCTATTTATTTTTTTTAAAACTGGATTCTTTTTGCCTTTATATCTTTCAAGAGTCCCCTGTGAATCCACAGAATCTATTTCTTGATGCTTTCATTTTTCTGTTTCAATGAAACTGTGACTTATTTAGTCTTTTTAGCTATTCTGACTCTTTTCTACACACATGCATTTTTATTGCTTCCTCCTATACACCAGTGGTTCCCCACCTGTCCCCTCATGAGCCATGAGTGGCTCACAAAGCTGTTTCAGGTGGCCCATAAGCTGCCTGTCAGCTCACTGTTCCTGCCCTCACAAGCAAAGTGGGTCACCAATGAGGCCTTCTTATGCTTCTTTGCAACTGTTAGAGCTGGTGCCCACCTGTTCTACAGTTTCTCCCTCCACCATGGAAGTGGACTTCTTTCAAAATTTATGACACATAACATTGTAAATGGAGTGGGCAAGAGTAATTTGGATATTAAAATAGAAGGCCCTCTCAAGTCCACACTTCATTACAAGTATGGACCTTACATGGTCACCAACTCAGGTATACCAAATAATAATAACAGTAATAATGGTCTCTTTATCTACACCGACACTCAGCCAAGATTTTCAGATCCATTTTGACTTGGTAGCTTGAACTCTTTGACAACTCATGAAAATTCACTAACTTCTAGTTTAACACTTAATCCCTTAGTGGGGAAGGGATGGTAATTAATTAGCCAAATTAGGGTTTTTCTCTCTATCCAGATTTTCTTTGTCATGGGTTGGAAGAGGGCATTATATCATATGTGGCATACACAGGGGTATTGCGTGGGGAGGTTGACATGGGTCCCTGGTCACCTCTGCCCTCGTCGGCCTCTTCCAAAGTGTTGTTTATCCTGCAGGTCTTGGGTTTTGCCATCTAAGCCCACACCAGCTTCTGCTAGTTTGATGGTTCCTCCACCTCCTAAGTGTTGGTTCCTCTCACTCTGGGCTCTCCTCATTCTGTGCTGTCCTTATCCCACATCTTCTGGTCTGTCAGTCCCACAACCACTTTGTGTGCACGCGCCAGAGAGGCTGGGGACTTCCCCACAGCACTTTTGGAATGTTGAGGATTCTGTGGGGCGTCTTTGAGATCTTCCTACAACCCTTCTTCAGTCATTGCTCCTTTACTGCTTAGGAACCATGCTGTTGGCGGAGATCCTCCACGGGGCTTCTCTGTCTTCCAGCTTGTGCTTTGAGAAACAGCCGGAAAATGGATTTCTCCTTGGGGATCCCTTCAGACTTCTCTGGGTCTTCTATCATCATGCGCTCCTGGAGTCCAGCTTGGAAGGAGGGGTTGCTGCTGTTCCCTTTCACAAGGTGGCAGAGCCGACTTCTCCTGTGGTGGCTGGATGACGGTACATCACCATGCCTTCATCCCCACCTCATGGTATAAATTATTTACTCTGAGTCCTTCAGATTTTGGTCCTTGACACATAAACCAAACTTTTGAATTTCAAAAAAATCTTTTTCTCTTCAAGTGCCTGTCTCTTGCAACTGAAAGCTATGACCTTCAAGACTATGATCTCTGCTCTGGATTTACAAAAATCAACTTCACAATGAAAAAGCCAAGAATGTAATGTTTTGTTCTCTCCCTGAAAATCCCTTCCTATAGTGCATATAGAAAACATGACTCCCACTTGAGTGACTGGTATAGGAATATGGGGAATGGAACCCCCTTGCACGTATTTCAGCATTGAAATATTACCCCTGTAAGTTTGTCTTTCTTTAAACAAAGTGTGTCGTAAACAATCTATAAAGGTCTTTTTATTGGAGAGCCTGTGACTTGTAGGTACCTGGAAACTATATAATTGTACTGAACCCTAAAAATAGAATAGCATCCTAAAATATTTAGAAACATATGATTTCATTTGGATAATTTTAGTTATTTCAATACATGTATTTTAATGAGAGAGCTGTGGTAGAGTAGTCCTGAAGTCAGACAAATGAGGATTTGAATCCTGGATCTGGCACATATTAACTGTGTGATCTTTGGTGACTTATTTAAACTTTCTAAACATTTCCTCCTTGATAAAATGAAGGGTAACATCTTTTTTGTGCTGTTTTATGGAACACTATTTAAAAAGAACATAATACACAAAAGGGAGATTTTGTGGTCAAATAAAGTTGAGAAACACTAGAAAAAGAGCTGTGAAACTAGTGTTCTGACTAAAGTACTTCCCGATCCTTTATTTGACTAATTTGCTTTTTGATTATGCAAGAAGAGACTATTCAATAGTTCTTAGTTGCAAGCAACAGAAACTAATTTATAAATATAAAAGGAGTGTATTTACTTTCTTAGGCTATTCCAGAAAATACCATGAAACAGGTTGGCTTAAACAATAGGAATTTATTACCTTACAGTTCTGAGGCTGAGAAAATGTTCACATCAAGTTGTCATGAAGGTGATGCTTTCTACCTGTAGACCAACTACTGGAGCTCTATGGTTCCTCTGCAACATGGCAAGGCACATGGTGGCATTGCCTGGTCTCTTACTTCTCTTCTGGGTTTCATTGCTTTGTGCTTCTTGCTTCCATTGCTTTCACTCTCTTTGAATTTCATTCTCTTATAAGGACTCTATCCTGATTGGAGTGGGTCATCCCTTAACTGAGGTAGCCTTGTCAAAAGGTCCTACAGTGGGTTCACAAGAATGGATTAAATTTAAGAAAATTTTTCTGGATTACATGTAGCTTCAAACCACTACAGTTTGGCTCATAGCAATGACAGGATGTCTTTTGATCTGGTTTTGGAGAAAGGGCAGGAAAAGGGGGATGGAAGGCACCAAATCCACACTTGTGCACTGAAACAGTCTGAGGAGGACCCACTTGACTGTCTCTGAACACCGCTTGACTGCTTCTGCTGGCACCTGACAGCAGATCCTACCACTGCCTTTGGAAACTCAATGGTGCCATATCTATGATCACCTCCTGCTCCCTGCATAGATTGTCCACAGGCCCTGGGTCTTTTTTTTGCTTCCATTTTTTTTAGTGTGAAATATAACATATATACAAGAAAGCAATACATTTCAAAGTATATTGTAACAAGTAATTACAGAACAGATTTCAGAGTTTGGTATGGGCTACAGTTCCACAATTGTAGGTATTTCCTTTTAGCTGCTCCAAGACACTGCAAACTATAAGAAACATCAATATAATGATTCAGCAGTCATATTCATTTGTTAAATCCTATCTTCTCTGTTATAATTCCTTCTCCTTTGATCTTCCTCCCAATCTTTCGGGGTGTTTGGGTTACGCCCATTCTAGTTTTTTCATGTTGGATAGCTCTGTTGATAATATGGGATAGGGGGATGGAGCTAGTTGATGGTGTTGGAGAGGCTGGCCCCCTCTGGATTTCAGGACTCATCTGGCCTAGGAACCCATTTGTAGGTTGTAGGTTTCTGGAAAGCAATCATAGTACATGGAACTTTTGTAGACTTTCAGATGGACTCTTGATGTTCTTTAGGGTTGGCAGGAATGTTTTTGGTTAGGGGTTGGCAAGCCATGATAAATAGCAATATCTAATGGAAGCTTGTGTAAGAGTAGCCTTCAGAATAACCTCTCGACTATTTGAACTATCTCAGCCACTGAGACCTTATTTTGTTATAATTCTTTTCCCCCATTTGGTCAGGCAGGCATGGTTGATCCTATGGGGCCAGGATCATCCCTGGGATTCATATCCCACATTGCCAGGGAGACTTTCACCCCCTGGGTGTCATGTCCCATATAGAGTGGGGGAGAGGTCCTGAGTCTTTGTCTCATTAATTTCCAATCGAAAATCTGGGAGTCTGTGGAAGGTTGAATAATGACCCCTGAAGATGTCCATGTACTGATCCCCAGAAACTGTGAATTTGTTGCTATGCATATATTATCTTAATGGTAAAAGAGACTTTGCAGATGTGATTAAGTTCACGATCTTGAGATGGGGAGATTATCTCCACTGACTCTGCTTCTCCTGCCTCCCTCTTATGCAGGTGGGCCCAAAGTAATCAAGTTGCCCTTATAAGAGGGATGCGGGAGGCTCAGAGTCAGTGGAGATGTGACAGTGAAAGTAAGAGGTTGGAGCAATGTGAAGTAAAAGCCATGAGCCAGGATGTGCAGGTGGCCTCTTTTTTTTTTTTCATCATTTGGTTGTGTATTTATCACCATGATCATTTTTGGAACATTTGCATCACTCCAGAAAAAGAAATAAAAAAAAAAAAAAGAAAAAACTTATACATCCCATACATCTTATCCCTCACTTTCATTGACCACTAGTATTTCAATCTACCAAATTTATTTTATCTATCTCCCCTATTATTTTTTATCCATTTTTTTACTCATCTGTCCATACCCTGGATAAAAGAGCATCAGACATAAGGTTTTCACAATCACACAGTTACATTGCAAAAGTTATATCATTATACAGTCATCTTCAAGAATCAAGGCTACTGGAACACAGCTTAACAGTTTCAGGCACTTTACTCCAGCCACTCCAATACACTGTAAACTAAATGGGGGATATCTATACAATGTATAAGAATCACCTCCAGGATAACCTCTTGACTTGTTTGAAATCTTTCAGCCACTGAAACTTATTTTGTCTTGCTTCTCTCTTCCCCCTTTTGATCAAGAAGCCTTTCTCAATCCCATGATGCTGGATCCTGGTGAATGCTGGGAGTTCTGTTTCACATTGCCAGGGAGATTTATCTACCTGGGAGTCATATTCCACATAAGGGAAAGGGCAGTGAGTTCACCTGCCGAGTTGGCTTAGAGGGAGAGGCCGAATCTAAGCAACAAAAGAGGTTCTTTTGGGGTGATTCTTAGGCGTAATTTTAAGTTGGCTTAGCCTGTCCTTTCCAGGAACGTTTCATAGGAGCAAACCCCACAATTGAGGGATCAGCCTACTGATTTGGTTGTCCCCACTGCTTGTGAGAATATCAGAAATTCTCCGAATGGGGAAGTTGAATATTTCCTCCTTTTCCCCCAGCCCCCTTGGAAGTATTGCCGATACTTCTTTATTTACTGCCCAAATTACTCTGGGGTATATCAGGGCATCACACTAACCTGGATGAACCAATAAGATCTCACAACCTGTTTGAGATTCCTTGTACTTATGGTGTTCAACTGAACTGACCATACGAGTTAAATTAGGTATGAACTACCCAAAATATAAATTTTGCACCAAATAAACACCTCTACTTTTGGTCTCACACAGAAGTTGAGGTTTTAAAATTTGGACATTATCATCCTTCACCCTGTATTCTAATCTATGCCAGTCCTATCCAGATCAGCTTCATTCATATCTCTACTCGAGTCTGATCTCTTTTTCAACTTTTTAAACTGTTCCTGTATGGGGTAGTGCTGACTTTCATAGTTTCAGAGCTCTAACTCTGATTCTCAGGTGTTACATAAATATCCAAAGTTTCCGGGAATGACCAGGTTATATGCAAACAGCTCAGTATCTCAGAATTTAGAAATAACAGTTACAACTCCAGAATATATGTGACTGCTTAAGAGTTTACAATCTAGAACCCTTTACAATTGGCCCCAACCTGATAACCAATGTTCTCAACTTCATTTCACAGAGAGTTTATATTATAGTTAATCCATATCAGTGAGGCATGATAATATTTATCTTTTTGTTCCTGACATTTCATTCAACCTATAGTCCTTAAGGTTCATACACCTAATTGCATGCCTCACAACTTTATTCCTTCTTGCGGCTGCTCAGTATTCTGTTGTATGTATATACCACAGTTCTCCTTTCCATTCCTCAGTCTTTACACCCTTAGGCCCCCCCTCCATCCATTGCAAATCATGAACACTGCTACCATAAATATCAGTGTGCAAATATCCATTTGTGTCCCCAATTAAGTATATTCCTCCAGGTATTTACAGAGCAACAGGGTTGCAGGATCATATGGCAACCCCATCGCTAGCCTCCTATGGAACTACCACACTGCCCTCCAAGGGGCCGCACCTCCGAGTTTCCTTATGGACAGTGAATAGGTACATTTCTTTCTCTGTATTTTCTCTAGCACTTGTTTCTCTCTGTTCATTTTTAAACAGTTTTATTTGCACATCATACAATCCAACCTAAGTGTATAGACATGCTTTGCCGCCATAATCTATCTGAAGACATTTCCTTTTCTTCCACAAAGAATCCATACCCCTCCCCCATACCCCCGCCTGTTGACATTTAGTTTCGGAATAATGCCTTTGTTAAATTCAGTGGAAGCATATTACAATGTTACTGTTGACTATAGACCCTAGCTTGCATTGATTGTACTTTTTCCTGTATACCATCCATTTTCAATATTTTGCAACGTTGACATTTATTTGTTCTCCCTCATGCCAAAGCTTTTGTTTATTTGTATATTTAATCACCATCATTGTACACTGTAAAGCATTCCTAAGTTATATCATCTCAGTCTTTATCCTCTATCTTTCCTTCTGGTTTCATACATGCCCCCAGCCTTTCTCCCTCAATCATACTCACATTTAGCTTCATTCAATGTACTTATGTTATTGTACAACAGTCAGGTAGTATTGTGTTACCCATTTCTGAATTTTTACAGTCAGCCCTGTTGCACAATCTGTATTCCTTCAGCACCAAATGCCCAATCTGTACCCTATTTCTATCTCCTGATAACCTCTTCTTAACTTCAACTCTCAAAGTTTACTCATTAATATTAGTTGATATCAGTGATACCATAAAGTATTTGTCCTTTTGTTTCTGGCTGATTTCACTTAGCATAGTGTCCTCAAGTTTCATCCACATTGTTGTATGCCTCATGATTTTATTCTATCTTACAGCTGCATAATATTCCATCGTATGCATATACCGCAGCTTGTTTAGCCTCTTGTCTGTTGATGGTCATTTGGGTTGTTTCTATCTCTTGGCAATCGTAAATGATGCTGCTGTAAACATTGGTATGCAAATGTCTATTTGTGTCCTTGCCTTCAGTTTCACTGAATATATATCTAGTGATAAGATTGCTGGATCATATGGGAATTCTATACTTAGCTTCCTGAGGAACCACCAAACTGCCACCCAGAGCAGTTGTACCATTTTACATTCCCACCAACAGTGGATAAGTATGACTCTTTCTCCACATGCAGGTGGCCTCTTAAAGCTGGGAAAGGTAAGGAAAAGGATTCTCCCCTCGGAGCCTCCAGAAGGAACCAGTGCTGCAAATACCATGACATTAATGTAGTGAGATACATTTGGGACTTTTGACCCTCAGAAATGTAAGGTAAAAATTTTGCATTGTTTTAAGTCAATAAGTTTGTGGCAAGTTTTTACAACAGTAGTGGGAAACTAATACAGGGTCCTTAAAACTGATTGGCACAGCCAAGACTATGCCCAAGTCATAGACGGGAAGACTGGGAAAATGAATATAAAGAGTTTTCAATTTCTCTAATGGGAAGTGTGCTCTACTGTTGCCAAGATGCATCAGAGCATAAGAAATGAATCCTGATGCAAAGACAAAAGCTACTATTCCCAAGCTCTACTATACACTGTTTTCTAAATTTAATGGATAACAGAGCCTCTATTTCTCATTTGTTTCTTGGAGCAATTCCAGAACATCATTTGGCAATGGTTAGAAATAATGAAGATAATTCATTTATCACAATGTCTGGCACATAGCACATTCAAAAATTGTGATCTTTCTGTGATTGCTATTGGTAGCTACACTATGATTAAAAACCACCTAAGTTCATTAATAGCAGAAAACTATTGTAGTGTTGGTAGTCTTGTGAAAGAATTAAAAAAAACTTTTGTACAAACCACGGGAAGTAGGGGATGTTGAAGCAGTAGAGTTTAGGTAGAGGCTATGAAAGAAAATGAGAAACTAGGCAGGAAACAGACACAGAGGAGCTTGGCAGTGATGCTCCATCCTTGGTGTGGGGAAGGAATGGTGTCAGGGAGCCAAGAGTGGTGGCCAAGTTGATAATCTTGAGACCTTGAAAGCCTGGGCCCAGATAGTAGCAATGGACATAGAGAGGAAAGGTCATATACATGGGCCATTCTGTGAAGGAAGAATTAGCAGGACTTGGAGACTGACTTTGTCACAGGGGATGAATTTGAAAAGAGCCAAGATGGCTAAAAGTTTTTAAGCCTGGGGCCACTCAAAAAACGGTAGTGCTAAAATTAAAAATTTGTAAAAGGACGCTATCTGGGGCATTCCTTGGTTCCTGGCCCCTGCCTTACATCGCTTTAACCTCCCACTTTCTGATTGATGCTCCTGCTTTTGTCTTGTAAAGACTCTTGTGATTACATTAGCTGGGCAATCCAGGATAATCCCCCCCAAATCATTAACTTAATCACAACTGCAAAAATTTAGTCTGTATTTTAATTTCCTGTCAGCAATTTGAAATTGCCTATAGACTAAAACCAGGTCAAGAGTTGGGTTTGCAGGTGTAGCTATGGGTGTCAACAGGACAAAGTGGCTGGTTTAAGCCTTAAGAGTGTGTGAACTCTGCTAGAAACAGGGGGGTAGGGAGCAGGGGAGGGGCAAGAGGTAAGAAACTACAGAGGCATCTTAGTGTTTGGATTTTGAGATAATTTGAACCAACTCATTTTACCTGTAGATGAGGAAATGAGGACCAGAAATTTTACTAAAAAGGAAAAATAATCAGTAAATGAGACTGAAAAAATTAATCAGAGTTATGGCAAAACAGTCAGAGATGCCCAATATTACAGAAGCAAAATAAAGGAGACACGGGTGCACCGAAGAAGTACATGAAGAAGCTAACAATCCCAACCCCATAGTTTCCAGACATGGTATTATATATTTTTAACATATATTGCCCATTTTTAATCCTTGCAGCATCCTTGCATTCTAACATCTTCTTGTCATTTGACAATGGGTAAAACAGAACAAGAGAGACATAAGTGTCCTGCCTGAAGTCATGCAGTCAGTGAGTTGTAAACCTGGGATTTGACCTCATTTGCCTGACTCAAAATCCTTGTTCAGTTGTAGAAGTGTTTGCATGGGGGAGCAGGTGGAAGAGACATCTGGAGGAGTTAGAATTAGTTTAGGAGATGTTTCTGGAGGCCTGCAAATGAATTCTTATAAGTAGATCCTTACATGGTCTGTATGCTCAGCCCACTTTGGAATATTATGCCACCAGCTAAAATTCTCAAGGTGCAAATGCTTAATACAGATTAACAAGTTCCAGGTCTACAGTGGAATCACAAAGGACTGCTTAGCCCATTTTGAGAGACAGGATATATCAGAGGACAGTCCTCTTGATCTAATTCCCTGAAAACTTCACTTTTTAACCTAGGCTTTCCCAGAGAGTCTGGTTTCTCTTTTTAGGTCTCCAAACCAGACTATCTTTTACCTTCAGAGTTTCAAAATAGTTGTGTCCCTTTTTGAGGTCCCCAAGCCTGTCCAGGTCTCCTGCTTCCAGAAGCCCTCTTGTGCTAACTGTTCTTGATTATCATTTTCTAGGTCTTTTGAAAATCACCCACTGGTTTCCTACTCCAGTCTATTCCTAATAATAGCTTGTCTGCAATTTCTTACTATACACTTACACGTGTAAGAAGTCAAAAGACAAGAGGTATGTACTTGATTTATACAACGAATGAGACCAAGATTATTTTTCACAGAATGATCAATGATAGGAAGAATCATTCAGGGAAGTCAGAGGTTTGGAAACCAGATTTCAGAGTGGTAAAGAAATGAATAGTGGATAATATAAATAATCAGTTTGAAAAGCTTGGCTGAGGGGCAAGAAGGGGTAGTAGTTGTGAGGACTGTTAAGAACTTATCTAATTTATTTTAGGAGTGGCTGCTGTGTATGATGGAATTGGAAGACAGTGCATAGTGATTAAGAGATGGCGCTCTGGAGTTAGTCATGGGCTGAAATCCCAGGCTCCACTCCTTAACAGGTGGGTATTTGGAGGCATGTTTCTTAACCATCAAAGTTCTTGCTTCTCAAAGAGTGGTCTATGGCTCAGTATCCATCTGCATCATCTGGAGCTTGTTAGAAATGCAGAATCTCAGTCTCTGCCACAGACTTTTGTATTTTTAAATGATCCCTGGGTGGCTCATATGTATATTACAATTTGAAAGATACTGCTAGAATTCCCATATCTGTGAAATGGGTACAATAATGACACCTACTTCACAGAGCAGCTGCGAGGATGAAATGGCATGGTACTTGTCAGGCACATAGTGAGTGCTCAATAAATGCTAGGTGATTATAACTGTTACTATGATTGAGGTTGAAGAAGTTGAAAGAGAGAACAAATTTGACAACACTGGTCCTTAGGAAGAAGGAAGTGTTAAACTTAGGGTGTGGGTGGAGGGGTTAGCTCTGGGGAGGAACAAGTCTAGCTTTTCCACAGAGGCATCAAAGAAGAATGTTTCTCCTCTGAACCACTCACTTTTCCTGGAGAATTGCAATCTCTGAGCCCAGCTCTGGTTCCTCAGGATCTTCAGTCCTTCTGATTCTTTCTCAAGTGTGATGATGCCAAAAATTGTGAAGGCTCACTTTGAATACTCCCATGGAAAGTCACTCGATTCACAAATACATTTTAGTGAATATGACATTATTTAGTGAATAGGCATTATTGTTAAGTGTGGGCAGAGACAGTGACTCTTCACCTGGTGCCTAAGTATTCATTTGAATTTTGCTTAAATTGGTGGCAACTCTTAAATGCACAGTTTCGTGAAGAAATAGACAGTAAAGATAATGTTATTTCTGTTGTTTCCATGACAACGGATATGCTTCATGGAATATATCCATCATACATAGTCTTGAACCATCTGGTTTCTAAGTCCTTGGTGCAAACCTCTAGGAATGAAGTGTAGGTAAACTTTAATCAGTTTTATAATTACTGTAGTCTTTGCAGAAATTATTTAACTTGATTTTGCAGCTGCTTCCACATGAGACCCAGAGGTCTTATTAGGGTTTTTATTGCTACTTTTAAGGAGCAGTTTAAGAATCGTTATTGTACTTTAGCTGCAGATGCCACTGTTTCTGTTTTAGGATCCGAGACTAGGTTGTAGTGACATCACACAAAGACGGAGAAAGGTCAAAGTTATTTTTTCCAACTGGCTCTGTCAAATATAAAAATTAACCACACTTTGAGCTGGGTTTTATGTATTGGTAATGTATGTTTATGTTAGAGTTTCTGTCAAAACAGGGATTAAAGATAAATGTAGCTAATTAAAAGAACATTTACTTAGAGCTCCTGGTAATAGATACCCCTTTGTGAGGTCTTGAGGTATGGCTTTCTTTAAGAATTGATGCAATTTGTATGAGTGAGTCTGAAAAGGAGAGGAGACTTTCAATTTTCTGGAAATAAAACATGACTCTATGAACTATCCAGTTTGTGCTCTAAGGAAATAACCCGAGTCATACTTAGGTAAAGTTTGCTCCTGTGGTAAGCTGTTTAAATGCACGTGTCTAAATGACTGACCTTTCACTGCACGAAATACTGCTTCTTAGCAAAGTCTTCAATGCATATCTACTCTTTCAGAAAGGGACACCTCTTAACTGGGACTGGATGAGTCAACCTATTTCATACTGAGACCTTCCTAGGTGATTGAAAAAGATGAAAACATTCAGAATCAAATTAGGCAATTGTTGCCTTTATTCTTTGTTGAACCCTGCCAGGCAGTTGAACCTTTACTGCTGGTAACTATTTCTGACATCTGCATTTTTTTGTTTTTCTGTAGTGAAGAAAAAAAAAATTGTGAGAACTAAAAGGTAGTGTTTTCTGCCTTTTGGAAACCACCATCATCTACCAAAGTCAAGTGGATTTACCAGCCAAAACCTGTGAGTCAATTCCTAGGAATTAGATGGCACCTTAAAAAACCGGTAGTATCACTGATCTCTAGAAACCCTTCGGGTTTTATAAGCTACATGTAACATGGGTGCTATGCAAAAGAACGGTTACAACTACCAATAAGGAGAGATTTAAGTATTGGGTGTGGGATGCAGTAAAATTTCCAAATAAACACAATTGTTGCAAAATGTTTTGGTCTTTGAAAACATTTTGTATTTTAGGGAGTTAGGGGCTGCTAGAACGTCCTCCTAATCATCAGTGATTCATGAGCTCATTTCTATCCTCTAATTTTACTTTGACATGCCTTGAGAAGTGCTGTGTCATGGATTTAAATACGTTTGCTTCAAACCCTTTGCCAGGAAAGTGTGTGTGCTTGCACACAAGCACACACATGCACATGCACGCACACACTCCACAAAGAGTTATATAAAGTAAAAATCTGCACTCATTTCGATAAAAGGCCACTCTGAAAATTAAGAGTCACCAAGTTCCTGGAAAATAAATGTAATTTTTGCCACTAGATCACTGAGTTTTATGTTAAGGAACTTACTGTGAATGTAGTAACTTTACCACCAGAGGGCTCCATATTTTTTCATGAACACTGAAGAGAAAGAAGTCTTGGGATTTAAGAAAAAATTGCTTTTTTGTCCCATATATCCAAGTTGTACACCATAGCTTTGAGGCAAAAATATGTTTCTATTCATCTACTCACAAGTTTAAAAACATATAGGTAAAAATATATATAGGGGAAATTCTGCTTCCAGGTCCCTGGGACAGTTTTATTTCCTTTATGGAAATAAAGGAAAAAAATTGAATCCCCTTCAGGTGCTTATCTTTCTGTGTGCATGAAGTTGAGACTTCTTATATCCTTAAAAATCTTGAGGTCTCCTTGTGGACAGGAAGAGTGAGGCGAATGAGAATGATGCTTCTGGTCAAGTTGGTTTACCTACTAGGAAT
Source organism: Tamandua tetradactyla (assembly GCF_023851605.1). Lineage (NCBI taxonomy): Eukaryota > Metazoa > Chordata > Mammalia > Pilosa > Myrmecophagidae > Tamandua > Tamandua tetradactyla. The sequence continues at coordinate 139,489,164 of NC_135332.1, forward strand.
TCCAGGAAACTGTGAAGAGTGAGTCGCAGAGGAGGAAAGGATGTGGTTGCAGCACTGATTTGAAGGAAAAGCTGTAAAGGACCTAAGTGCTTACTGAAGAAAGCGCTCTGTGCTCACCAGCAGGCTACGGAAGGGAAACCAGGTGCTACAATTATAAAGAGTGACAGTTTGGGTTGGGAAATTGATTTCCTAACTGAATTCCTACACTTAAAGCAAGTTGAACAATATGGAATAAGACAGGAGATATTAAAACATATGTTTGAATATAAGTGTCTAGAATTTATTGATGCTGAATGTCTAAATGGTGTATCTACCCATGTATCTATTCACTTATCATCAATTTATCCCTCTTTTTTTTCCAAAAAGGATTTACAGCAGTTATTTCATTAATTTTTTTTTCAGTTGGCTTTTGTGATATCCCAGGAACTTCATAGGGCAAAGCTGTTGGTTACGAGTTCTTATTTCTTATTCTCTCTCTCACTAAACTACCTCTGTAACCTTGAGTAAATTACTTACCTCCTGGTCCTTGGTTTTACCAATAGTAGATTATAGAAGACATTAGATCATAGAGTTTAAGGTGCCATTGAGTCTATGATTGGTCTAGACAAAAATCTAACAAACTATAGCATAGTGCTTCTTATAACTTAGAATTTTTATTCACTACCTAATGATAGGGCTCTTTCTGACTTATTTAGGCAAAGCCTTTTATCGCGTTATTCTTGTGTAAACATACAAATGAAAACATAAGTGAAAAAGTTCCAAACATTTTTACATTCAGAGTTCAATTCTGAATTACTTATTAAAACAGCTGTATTGAGGTATAATTTACACACCATAAAATTCACCCATTGTAAGTGTATATTTTAACGAATTTTAGAAAATTTATAGTTATGCAACCATCACCACAATGCAGTTTTAGAACAGTTTCATGACTCCCAAAAGTTCCCTCCTGCTTCTCTGCATTTAACTGCCTCTTCTACCTCCATCCTCAGGCAAACAACAATCTACTTTCTGTCTCTAAGGAGTTGTCTTTTCTGAAAATTTCATATTAATAGAATCACGGAGTATGTTGTTTTGCTGTGTGTGTCTTCTTTAACTTAGTATAATGTTTTGAGGTTCATCTATGCTGTAACATGTATCAGCAATTTTTCCCTTTTTATTGCTGAGTAATATTCCATTGTACGGATATGTCACATTTTGCTTAAAAATTTTGTTTGCAAGCATTTGATTTTTTTCCAGTTTTGGACTATTATGAAACATGATGCTATGAATATCCACGAACAAGGCTTTGTACGATACATGTTTTCATTTCTTTCTCTTGGGTTGGTACCTAGGAATGGAATTTCTGGGCTGAATGTAAATTATATTTAATTTTTAACGAAACTGCCAAACTTCCTCAATGTGAAATGGCTGAACCATTTCACATTCTCACTCACAGTATATGAGGGTTCCAATTTCTCCACATCCTTATTAACCTTGGTATTATTAGTCTTTTTTATTATAAAAATTCTAATGGATATGTAGTGGTATATCATTGTGGGGTTTTTTTTTGTTCTTGTTTTTTGTTTTTACATGGGCAGGCACTGGGATCTGAACCCGCGTCTCTGGCATGGCAGGCAAGAACTCTGCCTGCTGAGCCACCGTGGCCCTCTCAGTGATTGCAATTTTAATTGCATATTTCTACTTTTAGTTATGTCAGTGTTTGTTTCATGTATTTTGTTAGGTGATCATATACGTATACTATCTCTTCCTGATCTATTCAACATTTTATCATTATGCAGTGTCCCTCTGTTTTTTTTTTATGTCCTTCTATTTTAATTGATTTATGCTTACCACTTTGCTGTTTGTTTCTATATGTCCCATGACTTATTCCCTCCTTTACTGCTTTTTATGTATTCAACAAATTTTTAAGGTACCCTTTAAATTCTTCAGGTGGCTTTTACACTATATTCTTCAAGTTATTTTCCTAGTAGTTTCTCTGTGGATTGCAATACTCACCTTAATTGATAACAGTCTACTTCAAGTTAATACTAACTTAATTCCAGTAAAATACAGCAATTTTTCTCCAATATCATTCTATACCCCCCCACCTTTGTGCTCCTTTTGTCATATACATTGCAAATATGAATGTTCTAAACTCAATGATATTGTAATATAATTATTTATACAATCTTATGTTTTTTAAAAATTAAGAGAATAAGCAAACTATTTATTTGGTCATTTTTATGTGGGTATTTACCCACATATTTGTCATTTTCCATGCTTTTAAATTTTCCTGTGTTTTCAATTTATTTTCTAGAGTCATTTCTTTTCAGCTAGAAGGTCTTCCTTTAGCATTTTTTGGGACAGACTTACTAAAAACAAATTATCTCAGTTTTTGTTAAAAAGGAATGTCTTTATTTCATCTTAATTTTAGAATGATAGTTTTGGTGGATGTAGAATTTTTGGCAGTTTTATTTTCTTTTATCACTTTTAATGTTATTCCTCTATTTTCTGGCTGCCATTGTTTCAGATGAGAAGTCAACTTTTAATTGTATTGCTATATTTCTGTATGATATGAGTCATTTTTCTCTAGTGGTTTTCAAGGTTATCTCTCTTAGTCTTTATTTTCCAGCAATTTGAAAATGAAATGAATAGTTTACATATGTTTTATTCATTGAGCTTCTTGGTTTTCATCAAATTTGATAATTTTTTGGCCATTATTTTTTCAAATGTTTTTCTACTTCTTTCTTTCTTTCCTCTGGAACTCCCATTACACATATGTCAGTTTGCTTGATGTTTCTCTACAGGTCTCTTAGACTTTACTTATTTTTCTTCAATCCTTTCCTTCTTTGGTTTTAGGATTAGATCAGTAGAAAATTTTTTTCCTGCCATGTCAACTCAGCTATTGGACTCATCTAATTAATTTTTTATTTTGGTTGTTGTACTTTCTTCCACATGGTTCTTTTCATAGTTTCTATTTCTCGTCTGTGATTCTCTATTTGTTGATTTATGGTTATTGCACTTTCCTTTCATTCACTAAGCATCTTTTCCTTTAATTCTTTGAACATATTTATGTGCTTTGAAGTCTTTTCAGTTAAATATAATTTTTGAGCCCAATCAGAGTCAATTTGTGCTGATTTCAAATCTTCTTTTGTATGGATCACCCTTTCTTGTTTCTTTGCATATCTCATAATTCTGTGTTGAAAATTGGAAAGTTTAGAGAATGTGTTGTAACAGCTCCAGATTGTGATGTTTTTTTCCTGAGGTACATTATTATTATTATTATTAGTAGTAGTAGTAGTAGTAGTATTTTAATATAGTAATTTGTCTGGGCCTAATCAGCAGACTCTGTTTCCTTTGCAATGTGTTTTACTTAGTCTTTTTTATTTATTTATTTGTATATTTTTAGCCTGACTTTTCATGCATCTCCTCTGTGTGGGAAGAACATATTAGCCATTAATGATTGGGTACAGACCATGCCTAAACTGTCCAAATCATAAGGCTTCTATTCTGGGATGATTGGATTTATGTTGCTGTTAGGAACACATTCAAAGTTCAAGCAGTTTTTGATCCTATATCAGCTTTCACCTTCTGCTGACCCCTGTTGAATCTTTCCTGTGCATACTCATAGTTTTTCAATCAACCAGAAATGAGAACTCACTTAGGACTTCTGTGGTTATCTCATTTCCAGAACCTCCCCATTAAATTTCTGGTTTGGATTATGATCTTAGGCTAAAAGAACTGCCTACAGCTCTACTTTTACTAACTATGGCACTGGGTGTTAGTTTCCATCCAACCTTCCAAATCAGCCCATTCTGGCAATGAAGCTGCTGGTTAACACAGCCAACCCACCCTAAGGAGACTTTCATGAACTTTGCTGGAAAGGATGGATGAGAGTAGGCACACTTAGGAATTCTGCATACTTTTCTTACTCCAAGTTTTAGTAGCTTGTCATGAATTAATGTTTATCAATCTGTCATTTATCTTAGGTCCATTTCCAGAGCCCTGAAATAATTATTGTTGGCAATTTTGTCTAGTTTAAACTTGTTTTTGGGGAGTGGATTTTCCAATCTCTTCACTCTGCAATAGCAGCAAGTCCCATTCTGAATCAATTTTTAATTTACATTGATTGATGTCTGTGTTACTTTGCACATGATATCATATTCTTTACCACTGGATGCATTAATGATGCAGTATTTCTTAAAGGAATGCTCTACTATAGACTCCAGGATGTTTTTCCACAATATTGATGCTTGCTCTACAAATTTTGATGCTGGAACTTTCTTGATCTCAGCAGAAAATATCAACAAAAGATTTTCAGACAACAACCAGTGCTCATTTCTTCTTTGAATAGTGCTTAAATGACTTAACTAAATTATTTAGAAGTTACCATTGTTCAATCATTCCACCAGGAATAACAGTAAAGCTTATCTAAGTGCCTACAGTGACAACTACATCACCACTGTTGCCTACATAGCAGTAATTGTGAGGGTCATTCCAATTATGAAGATAGAAATATATACTTCTTAGAATTGATTAAATATGTTAACATTATAACCCAGGTCACCCTAGAGAAGAATGTAAAGTAGATAATGTGTATTGCTTTTTATCTAAAAGGTTTGAGAGCCTGAAGAAAATAAGAGATGCTTACCTATAAAACAATTGTATATATGGAATCATCTTTCAGGGTGAGCTCAGGGAATAAAGTCTTAGAGAGACTCAGGTTTATTTCTTCTCCATGTTTATTTTTGTGGAAACTGTAATATTGTTATAAAGACAATAAAAATGTTTCACTATGATTCAAGACAAGAAAAGGGCAAAGACATTAAAACAACTTGAACTGAATCAAAATCCTATCTGTAGTGAGCCTTCATATTGGAAGTCAGCTTTAAACTATAAAATGAATATATTTTTGTCTTTGAGTATTAACACTTTTTTAAATTACTTGCCATTCAAAGAACTTGAGTAGTGTTCACCTTTAGCTTTCCCTCCAGTTTATACTTGATATATAAAAACCCTTATAAAAAGTAAATAGTATCAGAGGAGACAAAGGCAGAAAAAAGAACATTTTCATCCTCATCAATAACTTCTTCACATAGAGAGGTACTGTTTTGTATGTATCCCAAATGATGTATCTTAAATATCTATTATCCTCAAAACATGATTTTAGGTAGGGATTGGTAGAAAGAGGTAGGGATTGATAAGAGAAATGAGGATGATGTTGGCAACCATCATCAGACCACAGAATCATGGAACTGGAAGAAATTGTTCAGATCATGTGGGCTTGGTGACAGAAATCTTAAGGCTTATAGAGGTCAGAGAGATAATGCAAGTGAGTGAAGTGGGCAGATTTTATGATCTTACTTGCTTTCTTGAAACATATGGTCCCCTCACTGTTGATAGAGATATAAGCAAGGAGGAATATTTCTCTGAGATAAACAGTTGTGCAAGTGAGCAGATGTATAGCAGAGGCTAGCAAACCACAGCTGATTGGAAGAATTTGTCCCATTGTTTTTGTAAATGAATTTTTATTGGAACATAGCAACTAATTTCTTTACATTGCCTATGCTGGAATGGGAGAATTGAGATATTGTGATAGAGACAGTATGGCTCACAAAGCTAAAATATTTGCTGTAAGACCCATTGTAGAAAGAGTCCTGATAAATGGATAACACAGCCTCAGCAATAGGGAGATAGAAAGTGATGAGGACTGTAGCAAGCTGCAAAGTCTAAGTTCCATCTTAAGGGGACAGTTGCTGCACAGCACAAGATGATTGTTGCTTTGTATGAAATGGCCCAGTGTTGTCAGATCTCAGTTTAGAAGAGAAACTCAGACTTTTGAATTTTTTGTGAAATATTCCTGGTTTTGAAGATTGTTTCAAATTTTATTTATATATTGTGCGCCAAGCTCTCAGAATCCTCCAACATGTGTTCAGGCTAAATTTGGCCTTCAGGCTGCCATTTTATTACTTAAAATATATTTCTTAATTTATGCTATTCAATTTTTTATTTCTAGAAGTTTTGTTTAGTTCAAAACAAATATGCATTGCTAGTTTTCATATTTTCTGTATTTCCTGCATGTATTTTAAAGTATGGTTGTTTTGTAGTTTGCAACTGATAATTCTAATATCTGAAGTTTCTGTAGTTCTGTTTTTGTAGCTTGTTATTTCTGAAGCTTATCAGCCATCATTTCTTCTTTCCCTAAATACTAGGTTATACTTGACTATAAGCTATCACTGTTTTTGAAAAAAGTTGTTTGTAGGGGTAATTTGAGGTCTAGGATGAAGGTACTTTCTTCTGGAGCAGGTTTTTTTTTTTTTGCTTCTTTTGAGTACATGAAGGAACTAAAATCTGGGGCCATCTTCTTTAAAGTCCAAGGTTTCAGGTCTATTGAATTGTGGAAAATGGGTTGTAAGAACATGAAAGGGAAAGTTTATTTTGAAATTCTAGTTCCCTGTTGGAGATTCTTTTGTTGGACACCCCACATTATCTGAACCTAGTTTATGATTTTTATCCCCATGCCCATTGAGGCCAACAAAATAAAAACCCAAATTTCTTGGAATTGGCAAATGCTATCAAGTCAAAAGTAACTCCTTTCCTTGCTTCACACAGTGATTCCTTATTGTGTTCTGGTTTTTCCTTTATTTTCTTTTTAAATATTTGATATTTTAAGAAATTTTTCATTTTTTGTACATTTTATCCAGCATTTATAGTTTTAGTTGTAGGGTTATACAAATAATAACTCATCATTATCAGAAAGTGAAACCTGTTCTATTTTGATTTTATTTCTCATTTTATAGGTGAGGAAACTTTAGGCCCAGTTTGTGAAGAGAATTATTCAAGGCCATACAGATAGCACTTTGAAAATTAAAATTAGCATTTAGTTCTCCTGACTCCCAAACCAGAATTCTTTCCACCACCCACACTTTTATTTAGGATGTTAGTCAGTTGTGTGCTGGCAAATGTTTAACAGCTGGCTTTCTGGAAAAAAGTCCTTGTCATTGTTTGCCAATTTCGGTAGTGTAAATACTCCCACATAACCAACTTCAAGCTACCAACTTGATAGCACTGAATGTGGAGTTTAGAAAAGATGAGCACAGTTGGTTCTCTTGAGCTGGTATAAACTGGCTCCAGCACACCAGTTTCTAGTTGAGATTGAATATCCTTACATACCAAGTACTTAAACTGCCAGATTTTATTTTCATAACACTACTGCAGGATTGCTAAAATAATCATGATTTTATGGATAAGCAACTTGAGATTCAGAAATGTAAAGCTAATTACTCAAGGCCACACAGCCAGCAGATGGCAAAACCAAGATTTAAAACTAGGTCTGTAAGATTGGCAAGGCAAGCTTTCTCCAATAAGTCAGCATTATTTCATGAGTGGTGTGGAAAACTTAATGTCCCTTCAGAAGGTGAACTAACTGGGGGCTAGGTATAGATTTTCATTCCAAGTGACTCAATAAGTTGCTTTCTTTTATCATTTGCTTCTAGGTGTTTTTCTCCTGGTTCTTCTGTGCCTTCTCAAGAAGGGGAGGCCAAGTTAATATATACCTTTCCTTATCCTTTTTCTGTGAAGTTTCCCAAGCTTACTCTAGAGTTTTAAATAAAAATCTAGCTTCCTTCTAAGTACTTCCCAGGTCCCTTTTTCTGTGCATATTTGGCTCAAGGTCATCTGTCAATCCATTTTTCCAACCTTCCATCCATACATCCAGAATTGTGCCAGATGTTATGCTAGGATCTGGTCTATGGAAATTTATCTGGGAGGTTACCAGTGTCTGCCTTGTAGAAGTTCACAATTGTAACATTCAAATTATTTCAAGAATGTTGATGCTTCTTCACCCAAAACAATAAAAAATGACATCCTGTCATAACAGCCATAGAGTTTCATAAAGCTGTGAAAAGAAAATAGCCTAGGTAGGAAGTGAGTTTTTCTTTTCTCCCATTTTAATAACAATTCTCTATTTTGTGACAGTCTCCTACACTGAGAGGGAAGGATCATATTTTAAAATGACAGGTAGACAAACTAGCATTCTCCAGCAATCCTCCCACTTCCAGCTGCAGAGGATGACCTCTTTGACCTGTTGGAGACCCATTTCACACATCCATTTCAAAGGATAGGGGCTATGTTTTCTTTGCCCTCCTCCCATCTGCAAATTCCTAGTCTTATTCCCCATTTTCAGTAATGATTTAATATAAATATATTTTAAATAATAATCATGTCCTCCCTTTGCCCTCCCTTTCACAGCTGCAGCTTCCTACTTTGAGTTGCATCTGATCTGTGATTAATATATGTGTTTAAAGAAACAATCCCTTCCCACCTTTTCTTTTTTCCTTCCAGCTGTATTTTTCCCACCCTAGAAATCCCTTTCCTATCTCTGTTGCCCATACACATAGCTCTAGATTCACATTAACATTAAAAAAAAAAACCAAACTGGACTTTGTAACTATGCTCTCTCCGTGCTACCTCACCACCCTCACACAATGGGTCCATCCTAATATCCAGAAGCTGCTTTGAACAGATATGTGCACTAGTCTCAAATTTAAAAAAAAAAACAAAACTGCTGATAACAAATGCCCAGTAGACACAGCTCTTCTTTGCTTAAGTGAAGCTAGTTTTCCATTTCCTTTTTTGCTTTTTTTTTTTTTTTTGCATGGACAGGCACTGGGAACCCACCCTGGGTCTCCGGCATGGCAGGTGAGAACTCTGCCACTATGCCACTGTGGCCCACCCTCCATCTTCCTTTTTGACACTAAAGACCACTTCTCAGGCAGGGCAATTTCCACAGTTCACAGCATCTCCAGAATCTTGAGTGTTTAAGATTTACCCTTGTTTAGTGGAGGATTCTCCTCTTCCTGTCATCTTAGAGGCTATAATTTCAGAAGATCTTCTGGGTCCATCTGATAGATGTGTCAGTCATATTGCTTATTTGAATAAACTTCTGAATGTGGTTTGTTCCACAACTGATGATAAGGTTTCAAAGCTACAACTATCCAGCAACAGGATGGCACCAGCATATTATACTTTCACAGTATATTAGTTTGTTAAGTTGCTGGAATGCAATATACTAGAAGTGGAAAGGCTTTTATACTAGAAGTGGAAAGGGAATTTATTAAGTTGAAAATTTGCAGTGTTAAGGCTGTAAAAATGTTGAAATTAAGGTGCAACAAGAGGTTACCTTCATTCAAGAAAGGCTGATGCTGGCTGGAACACCTTTGTTAGCTGGGAAGGCACATGGTGACTTCTACTAGCTTTCTCTATTGGCTTGCTGTTTCATAAGGCTTCCCCAGGGGCATTTTCCTTCTTCGTCTTCAAAAGTTTCTGGTTGTGTGGGCTCTATCGACATTGAAGCTTTTCCCAAAATGGATTCCCTCTTAAAGGAACTCCAGTAAGTAACCCCACCTTGAATGAGTGGAAGCACATCTCTATGGAAACCACCTAATCAAAAGTTAACACCCACAATTAGGTGGGTCATTTCTCCATGGAAACAAAAAAGATCCCACCCAGCAATATTGAATGAGGATTAAAGACCATAGCTTTTCTGGGGTACACAACAGTTTCAAATCAGCCTACACAGTTAGAGAATATCTTGTTGACTAATTTAAATATGGCAGATTGGATTTGGGTAGCATATGGTCTACCTCTTTGAAATCCAGATTTAACATGTGACAATTTGCTCTGAAACACTGTGAAAAGGGAAATTTCTTGACTCCATCTAGCAAATCTCTTATCAATATGGAAGAAAAAAATCTGAATACCATAGAAAAAAAATAAAACCTGGACAGAGAATGAGGAAGGAGCATAAGAAAGCTTCTAAACACCTGGAGATCTTTTCTGTGTACAAGATCAAAACAAAAGGAGAAGAAAGTTTTTAGCTTCACTCCTCTTCCCTAGATTCAGTCATGATGACTGGGCCTCCCTCCTACTCAGCTAATTCTGGAAGGGCATGAGTTGTGATAAGAGTTGGGCCTGTGGTTTTCCATCCATTACTGTGTTTCTTCAGTGGCTCCAGTATGTTCTGCAGGACATTAGTGCTAAAGGGAGTAAATAGGCTTTATTTTTAAATGATTCCATAATGTGTTTACTTATTTATTCATTTGCTCATTCATCCATCCAATAAGTGTTTTCTTAATTCCTCTGATATACTTAGCAATGTCTAGATGCTAGGGATACAGGGATGAGCAAAACAGATAAAGCAAGTAAGTTTGTACATTAAAACTGTTTTCTTTACTACAGGTCACCCCAGTGCCTAAATTTAATATATTAATATGAATTGTGACTATCCAAGAGGAATTTCAAAGAGTTCTTCTCAGAGGGATTTGACCACACTGAACTTGTTTCTCTGGATTTGGCCACATTGAATTTGCATACTTTAGAAAGACTTTGGAAAAGGCTACTCTATTATTAAGTGTGAAAAATAGTTTCTTGTTCTTGATTCTCCTGTTGCTCTTACCTAGTTCCTCAAGTAGGCCTCTCTTACTTTTCTTTGTATAAAAACATAGCTCCCTGTTTTTTCCCTTCTGAGCACTTATTGCAGTTTGAAGTTATGTGTTTATTTTGAGTTTTACTTGTGTATGCCCATCTCTGCCACTAGACTGGTAGCTCCATGAAAACATCATGCATGGCAAGCAGTAAATAATTTGAATTTTTTGGATGGATAGCTGAAGTAATAAAATTACTTGTCATCTTCATCAATCCTCCTTAATGTCACCTCTCTTCCTCAATTTTATCATTTATTTAAGGCACAGGGACCTCTTAGAACAGTTCTGGGTAGGCAGACTACTATAGGTAAAGTCACATTTTTTGACTGGGCTTGGTGATTGCTGCAGGTGGTGAAAGATGTTAGAGACCAAGCTCTTGAATTCAATGAGTTATCATATTAAAATAATAACAAACATTTTTTAGCATTATTTTTAGCACTAGGTCATTGTCCATGCAATAACTCATTTAATCATTTAAACAACCTTACAATATTGGTATTATATCTTTCTGGCTGATGAGAAAATGTAAGGTTAAATAACTTGTTCAGGGCTACACAGCTAGTAAATATCAGCTCTGGGTTTCAGGGTCTATAGTCTACACCATTATGTTCTGGCATGTGCATCTGTAATACTCATATTTTTGGAGCAGAATCAATTTTATGGTACTGTGATATTAGCTAAGAAAAGCAATGGAATCTTTGAGTGCTCCAATCATGAGACATTGGAAGATACTCCTCCTCATAAGGATAGTCAATATTTTAGGATTTAATTATTTTGTCATGATTATTCTATGATGTATCAGGGATTGAGTTCAGCTAGCCTTATTCCAGTTTACCACATGCAGTAATGATCAGATCATACTGCCTCAGGTTTTGGATAGTCTGTACTTCAAGAACACATATTACTTCCTTAATTGAGTTTTCCTACTTTTTTCCTTGATTTTTTTTTAGTTTTGGTATCTTTTTAAAAAATAAATTGGTTGTATGTGCGTACACATGAATATGTTAAGTTTTAGCTTTAATTGAGAGAAAAAGTTTAAATGAATGAAAGCCTTACCATGCTTTAGGAAGCCATGCTTTAGGAAGAGCTTCTGCAGGGGTTAATTTGAGAAAATCCTGAGTAAAGTGGGAAGCGGGAGAAATTAGTGATCAGAAGTTTCGGGATGTAAGGGGCAGCGTAGCAGCAGGTCTGGATCTCAGGTGAGGAAGGAATTGAGAGCTTCTGCAACAGAGTGAGGAAAGCGTGCCCCAGACTAGATGGAAAGGGGCTCAGGCAGATGGGTTAGGAGAGTGAATTTGTGGCTTACTGCACCTGAAAGGAAGCAGAAAACACTACTTGGTAGCACAGACGCATCTGACAAGGACAATCAACTTCACAGATGACTGGAAAGAACAGAAGGAGTGGAAGGTCCTTTGAATTACTGTTTTCATCTTTTGGATGAAGCATCTGCATCTCAGTGAGGTTCTGCTTGGTTCATGGACACATGTCTGACTGATTATTTAACTACTAACAGAGAAGAGCTTTTCAAACTTTAATGCACATACAAATCACGTAGGGATCTTGTTAAAAATGCAGATTCTGATTCGGTGGGTCTGGAGAGGGGCCTGAGATTCTGTATTTCTAACAAGGTCCCAAGTGAGTCTGATGATGCTCGTTTGCAGACCACACTTTGAGCAATGCAATCATAATCTTCAGTGAGAAACAGTGGTTATCCTTCATGGACACCTAGTATAGATGGGTAAGTCTGTCAATGCTCCTGTAAATGGAGTTCTTGGTGGAACTAAGGGAGAGTGAATAAAGACACAGAAAAGATCATTTTACTTCAGAAGAGGGAAAAGCTTCCGTGCAGCCAGATAGCAGTTTAAGTCAGGCACCAGAAGAGATTTTCATAGAATCCAGTAAAAACAAACAAACAAACAAACAAAACAAACTAGAACTAGTTTGGACTATAAATAAGGGCACATTAGGGCACAGTTCTCAAAAAAAATTACCTTGTGGTAGGCTGTGTGCATAAAACGCTTGGTATATTGCTTAGAGTTACTCAATAAATATCAAGTAGATTAGCATCTTCAAAGGTAGAGACTGTCCTTCATGCATCTTTGCATCTCCATAGAGTGGCATGTAGGAAGTTCTTAATAAATATTTGATAAATAAGTGAATGGCACTCTGGAAAGACTTGTTTCTCAGAAGCAGAGATAAAACATTGTGTAGCTTGAGTGCTCAACACCAGCATCTACAAAACCAAGAGCCACGGATGGAGCACAATGGAAAGCACTTCTGTTCAGTAGTCATATTCAGTAGTCATCTTTTAATAGGAAAAGCAATAATTATTCATCTACTCGTAGAGACTGGACTGCCTTCATTTGCTTTTACTAGTGTATCTGTAATGTGTTCCTTTGGGTCCTTAGCAATCATCACCTTTTATTTTTCAGTAAGTGAAAATAAAAATATACATATTGACCAACTGGTTCTTGGTAGATCTTGAACCAAGGTGAATACTTCTGATTTTCTTTCCATGCACTCTGGCCCAGAATCACACAGGATCCAATGACATAGTATTTCATTTGCAAGGAAAGAGTGCTCTTGAATGCTATCTTCTGGCAAACAAGCCAGAAGTAGGTAAGAAAAAAGATTGAAAAAAGGCAACTTGGTGTTCAACATCATCTCACCCTGTCACAAAGAAGCAGCTGGGATTGGAGTTCTGAATTTGACTGAACTTGATCTAGGAATAGTTTGTCTTCTTCCCAGGAGACTAAGTGCCATTTCACAATTGCTTCTTTGCTGATTCAACAGGAAAGTTCATAGAATCCTACCTACCCACAAAAATTGCAGGAATGCAAAGGCGGGGCTGCCATGCCCAGACCTTCTCCAGGGGAGAAATTCAAGGTTTAAATCTTCATCTTTGTGGGTGAAGTGAACAGGAATGGAAGGAATTCCACATGCTTTGTTTCCACTTCCTTTTTTATATACATAAATATTTTAAATGCAATTTTATTGAGACATATTCACGTACCATATAATCCATCCAAAGTATGCAATCAGTGGCTCACAGTATCATCCTATAGTTGTATATTCATCACTATAATCAATTTTAGAGCACTCTCATTACTCCAAATTTTTTTAAATAAAAATTAACAAGAACACCCCAAACATCCCATACCCTTATCCCCCCTATTATTTGTATATTTATTTATATCTTTATTTTATTACTCATCTGCTCATACACTGAATAAATGGAGTGTCAGTTACAAAATTTTCACAGTCACATGGTCGTACCATAAAAACTATATAGTTATACAGTCATCATCAAGAATCAACTCTATTGGATTACAGTTCAGCAGTTTCAGGTATTTCCTTTGAGCTATTCTAATACACTAGATACTAAAAAGGAATCCAGAATGACCCCTCGATTCTTTTTGAAATCTCTTAACCACTGAAACTTTGTTTCATTTTTTTCCCCCATTTCTCAATCCCAAAATGCCAGGCCAGACTTATCCCTGGGAGTCATATCCCATGTTGCCATGGAGATTTACATCCCTGGGAGTCATGTCCCACTCTATCACTTTTAAAGGAGACTCTCTTCCAAATTGTCTTTCTAAATTTCTTTATTAGAGCAGCAGGCTTTTAGTTTGACAAGATAATTTTGGGAACAAGGGGAGTTAGATTTTTCAATTTTCATGAACCCTACAAATAAAATTCTAAAACTTCAGTGGGGGTAGGGTATTGCCATAATTTTAGTTTGCCAAATAAAAACATTAAAAGAAAAAAAATAACATCTGTTGTGGTTAGCACTTTATAAGAAAAAGGACATTTTAGTATAAAAATGGACAATTCTTTGCAACTGTGTGGTTGGCAAACATACCACATGGGCATGCTCACACATGAAAATCATTCTAATTTTTCTTATTTGGATGTAAACTTGTTAGGATTTCATCGTGGACAGCTGATCAAGTACATAGTTGTTTTGAAACCACAGGATTCGGTGATTTCTAAGGCTGCTTGAGACATAAGATTCTACAATTTAATCTGTTATCCCAACATCATATATCACCCTCCTTCATTATACCCCCTATGAATGCCCTGGGTAGGAGAGTCACACCATACAGAACACCCAAACAAGCTAAAGGATACTGAAGAAGACAGTCTGCCTCCTTTCTGATGAAGGGTGAAAGTGCCTTGAAGAACAGAACAATGAAATTCCTGCATCAATCTCATCCCTCCGGTTACCTGGCTTCATCTCAGAAATTCACCTTGAGATTTCTTCACGACAAGACCCAGATCAGCAGGTCTACATAAATTTGTTGAACAAAATTAAGCTTGTTTCTAATGAGGATGATCAGTGGGTAGAAAAATAATAATGTTAAAAAGAACTTTGGTTACTGTGTCCCCAGATTTTGTCTACGTTTTCTTCATTATAGAGAGAGTGACTGATGAGCTGACTCCAGTGGATAATCTATCTAAAAGAGGAAGTAAATAAGGGAAAATGTAAGAAATTTAATTGATCCACTTGTGTACCTTACTCTTAGCCTAGGTTTTAGGGTTTTTCCCAGAGCACAAATTCATTCAGTCAACAAAGCATGTGATTGACCATTTTCAGGGTAGGAAGGATGTCCAATTTCCCACAAGTTGTTTCAAATGAAAAACTCTGCTCAAGCCTTTAATGTGACCAGAGCCAGAGAAAATTTCACCTAAAGGAATTTTATGAAAAATTTGTTATACTGTGTCTTTATTACATGGGTAGAACTTTTTCCCACTTAAGCTATTTATAAACATTCTGCATCTGACCTAGCTCCCTTTAGAACTTTTTTTTTTTACCTTGTTTACACAAATGCATTGCTCCTCCTTTCCCAATGGCCCTAATCGGACATTTATACCTTCCATATAAGCCTCATTATTATTATTCATTTCCTCAACTAGGGAGTAATGCTTTTTAAATTTTGGGTAGGCATTCTCCTTTTGTATTTCCTCTCATCCTCAGTCACTTACGCAATTCTTCCGCACCGTGAAATACCAGAAATCTTACTGTGGTTCCTCCTGGAAGAAATCTTGAAATCCTCCTGCTCTGTTTGTGTCCCTTGCCATAGCATTCTTGAGCTTATTGTCATAGTTATTTAGTGAGGCTTTTGGTACATGGACATATTCTGTGCATGGAATGTCTGTGAAATAACCAGCTGGTTCAGAAGTACAAGAACTGAAAGTCGCAGCTGAACGAAGTAGTGAAAATATTACCCCTTTGAAAGGAAGATTTCATGATAGGAATTCTATAACTAGTCAAATCCCATGTGACCAAATTCTGCTGACGGGTCCAATCCTTTAGATATTGTTAATTGCATAGAAGATGCTCAGTGAGAGAAAGATGGAAGGAGAAGGCAGGATGCCAGTTTGCCCTTGACTGAGCTTTGAGATGGATTGGGCAGCTAATGTATTTACATAAGGGGATGCAGCAAATGAAGGTCCAACAATTAATGATGGTGGACTTTAGATTTATAGGTATGTGATAAAGTTAAGTTGAGCTGCCCTGGTCAATATAATCAAGTATATACTTCAATATAAACTTGAAATATATTTCTAAAGATTCCTACAGAAGGATCTTCTCAGAATTCTCAGAATGCACAAATTCATTTAGGATTTGACAACTGTGGGACAGAGTCAGGGAACTTTGTCTTAAAAGAAGACCCAGAGCATTCCACCACCACTCCCCTCTATCCCTTGTAGATAAACAAGAGCATTATTGGAAAAAGTGGGACTATGGGTTGGACTGTAGTAAAGAAAAGGATTTCAGGGCGAAAGAGGGAAGAATGAGGATTATGTTAGAGAACTATGTAAGAGTGGATAGAAGAGTCAGGATTTTTGAAGAACTGTTTCTAGTGTTTTAAAGGAAGAAAAGTCTACAAAGGAGAATTCTGGTGATCAAAAAAGGGAAAAGATGTGCCCAATGAAGGATCTAATAGAAGAAAATCATGACCTGAGTATAAAAATGAGGATTAAATAAAGGCCCATCAACAGAGCTTTAATTGAAATGAAATTGAGTAGAAAAGATGATAGGATATATGTTTAACTTTTAAGCATATATGAAGTGTTTGCTCAATCATTATCTTACTTGATTTACAACATGATCATGAACAGTGAAACTAGGGATTTTTCTCCTAGCGAGGTAGCTAAGACTTGGAGAAATGGAGTAACTTCCTCAAGGTCATGAAGCTAGCAAGTGATAGGTCAATAATATTGTTCTCCTGAATTAGAGGTCCTTGTGCATTCCTCCATGCCATGCTGGAATCTGGGACTTTCTCTGTAGTGTCCATTCCTTTCTCTTTCTCTTCTGAGTGGAGGCTCAATATTCTACACTATTGCCAGATAAATTTTTGCAGTAAAGGGCCAGAGAGCAAATATTCTTATCTTTTCAGGCCATATGGTCTCTGTCCCAACTACTCAACACTGCCTTTGCAGCATTAAAACAGCAATAGACAATAAATTAATGTGTGGGTGAAACTTTATTCGCAAAAACAGGTGGTAGGCTGGATATGGCCCATGGACTATACTTTGCCAACCCCTGTTTTACACCATAAAATCCCTGGAATCTTGTTGTTGTCCCTGTGTAAGAACTTCTAAATCCTCCTACTCCATGTTTTGTATATCACTTTCCCACTTAGACAATTTTAGCTTCTTTAGGGCAAGCACCATGTTTGGTTTACCAAAGTACCTGTAATTCTTAGGGGTCTAGAACAATTATTTGTTGAAAAAAGGTTTACTGTATTAGTTGCACACATTTTGTCCTCACTTTCTTTCCCTGTTCTTCATTCCTGCCTTACCAATCTCTTCACCTCTTACAGCATACTGTATTTTCCAATAATGGCTACAATAGCACCTATCCTACATGTTCTTCTGACAATGTGACAGTGACACTCCTCCTATCAAGGGTTGGGGGTCTGTGTTCACCCCCCTTGAATATGGATGGGTGTGTGACTACAGCAGAAGTGATGCTTTGTAACTTCTGAGGTGAGATCTTAAAAGGTGATACAGCTCTCATCAGGTTCTCCTGTAACTTTGAGCACCACATAAACTTTCTGTCTGCCATAAAGCTTCCAAGCTCTGAGAAAGACCAAACTAGCTCAGATGGAGTGATCCCATGGATAGGCACTGACACTACCTACAGAACCATCCCATTAGCCATCCCCAGCCTCTTTAAGTCCCTCATCCTACCCTAGTTGTTCTAGCTTCAACCATTGTCTTGAGAGCAATGGAATAAGAGACCCTGAGCCAGAACTCCACTGTAAGTAAGCCCTTCCTGAATTTCTGACACTCAGGAACTTGTGAGAGATAATAAATTGTTGCTGTCTAAATCCTCTAAGTTGTAATGCAGCAATAGATAATTGAAACATTTCTCCCCTCCCTTCCTCTTTTCTCTTCTTAGGGAAGTGATGTCATTAGGTGATAAGCTCAGATCCAATCTTCTTTGTGTCAATCTCAGCTTTCATACTTACTAACTAAGGGGCATTGTGAAAATTACTTACTTAAACACTCAGAGTCTCCATTTCTTTATCTGTGAAATGGGGTTAATGAAAATAATATTTTAACTCATCCCAGAGAGGAGGTGTTACATGAATTAATGCACGTGGAGTGTATAGCATAGGGTTGACAAAGTAAACTCTAAGGACTAGGTGTTATCATTCCATTCCTTTCATCATTTCCAAACATTTAAGATAGATTGTCGGTTGGTTTACTGTCAGTCAATTGGTAGCGGAGGTATCACCTCTCTGCTGATGACTCCCAAGTGTAATTTTCCAACTTTACTCTGATGACTAATGAGGTTGATCATTTTTTCATGATCCATGAAAATATCCATGGCTATTTGGATATTCTCTTGTTCAAATCTCTGACCCTTTTTTGTATCGGGTTTTCGGTCTTTGAGTAATTGATTAGAGGGTGTTCTTTTGTATTTGAGATGTGTGCCGTTTATTAATTATGTATCACCGAAACTTTCTATTCTGTGACTTGCCTTTGCAGCTTTTTAAAAGGGTTTTTTTTGAGGAAATAAAGTTCCCATTTTAATGGGATTCAATTTATCAGTTATTACCTTTATGGTTAGAGCTTTCTGTGCCCTAAGAAATATTTCCCTATTTCAAAGTCATGAAGATATTTCTGTTTTATCTTCTAGAAACTATATTCTCTTATCTTTCAAAATTAAATGTACAATCCACTGGAAATTCATTTTCATGTATGGCTTGAAGTAGAGGTGAAATTTCAAATATTGAATTGAGCCACACTCTGACTGAAAAGACCGTCCTTTCACCAGTTCTCTTTAGTGCCATCTTTTTTCATAAATCAAATGTCTTTAAATCTGTCGATCATGCTGTGTTGTCTATGCTGTGTCTAAATGATTGTACCTATACAATTTCTTGATTCAGTAAATTCCCCCATGTCCTCCTCCTTCTTGTTCTTCAAGACTATCTTGCCTATTTTTGACTGTTAATAATGCAAGATCCTTAGAACACTTTAACTCTATTCCCTCCAGAATTTTGTACTATGGTTGCTTATTGTATTTTAATTTTATATGTATTATAAACCCATTAGATATTACTATTATTGTTTTACTCTGTGGATATTCCTTTGAATTTAACATATTTACTACTTCCATTTCTCTATATAACTTTCTTCTGCGATCATTTTTTTTTGAATGATGGGTAACTTTTAGGTTTTTTAAAATGCTATTGGATAGATGACAAATTACCTCAGAATTTGTTTGAAAATATATTTTTCCTTCATTTTGATGAATTTTGGCTGGTTATTGAATTTTAAGTTAGCAGTTATCTTGTATTGGTATATTAATGATATTCCATTATCTTCCAGATGTCATGTGTATATTGATAAGTCAACTGTTAGTTTTATTGTTCCATGTTGGAAAGTAGTAGATTAGTTTTTTACAGATTCTTTTAAATTGCTTCTTACATATTTAGTTTTAGATGACTGGGTGTTGTTTCCTTTCATAGGGTTTATAGTATTTCTTGAATATGAGAATTATTCAAGCCTTTCATCACTTTTGGAATAGTCTCAGTTACTACCTCTTCATATAATGCTTCCAGTATTATTCTATAGTTCCCATATTTTTATCACTCTATAATTGAAATTTTATGTCAGAGTATAGCTTCTTCCTCCCATGATTATTTTTGATTGTCAGACAGTGAGTAGAATATATAAAACTAGAATTTGGGGCTCTAGATGATATTATCATCTTCCAGAGGGGATTAACTTTTACATGCCAGGCTAGGGGAGGGGCATCCTAATCCAATTAAGGGTTGAGATAATTCATAGCTGGACTTCAGTTCCTTTAAGCTTGCTCTATTTCTGGTTAACCACTTCTTCTCCTATGCAACAGCGAAGGCCTGGGCTGTTTATCAATGCACCTCCTTATTGGTGGGCCCTGAATTACAGTGTTTGTCAAGATCAGGTCTGAACATTGATTTCTGTTTTCTGAATGAGCAATATCGTCAAGAAAAAAGTTACATCACTTTTCAGGTAGTGTAACACCATCCCTTTCCTGGCTTCCTCGCTGATGGATCTTGTCCCTAGAAATCTCTCTTTATACTGCCTTTGAATAATTATAATTGTTATTAATATTTTATTTAGATTTTCTAGTTCTTTTCAGTGGGATGACCATATCTAAATGACCAATTCAGTCATGGTCAAAAGGTGAACCAAAATAATCTTTTAAAAACATAATTCAGATCCTGCCTCTCTCAGTGACTTTCAATTGCTTCTAGATATAATTCAACCCCCCATTCTAGTATTCTAGATCCTATCCCAGATCCTTCCATCTGCCTAATTCTCCAAACCCTTTTCATTCTCCCTCTTGTTTCCTAGGAACTAGTCACACCAGTCTTTCTATCTCTCAAAACACTAAGTTTTCTCCCATCTATGATTCCTTCTTGATATTCAACTCTCATCTCAAATGCTATCTTGTTAGAGAGGTTTTCCTCAACTACTAACCTAAAGTATCCCATCCCCATCGTTCTTTCTTACATCATTCTGTTTAATGTTCCCTATCAACACTCATTATTCTTTTAATTCAACTAATTTCTGTCTTTACTTCCACACGCCAAATGAAAGGTCTAGAAGAGCAGAAGCCTTATCTGTTGTTCATAGTTATGGCTCCAGGACTGTGAGCAATGCCTGGCACATAATCACTGTTCAATAAATAATATAGAATCACAGAAAGTTGGAACAACTTTTTCAAGGAATATTTTATAAGACCACTAACAAACTAAATTTAGAGTGGTCAACGTGACCAAAGATGATTAAAAAAACCTTTTACCTGAAAAGCACTTTAGAGTTTACAGAGGACTTTCATATATATCATAAATTCTCATTTGTTGCTGACCAAAAAAAAAAATGGGTAGGAGCCAGAATATAGCAATGTAACTGATAAAAAAGACTAAATAATTTTTCACCAAAATTTTGACCAAATTTTAGCTATGGATTTTATCACTAATATGTTACCCTTATTTTGGGTTGGGTAAAGACCTCTGAAATTGTACTCTGGTTTTAAATTTTCCAAATTACACTGCTTTTTTTGACCACTGCATAAATATAATTTGTAAATATATGGTTTTTCCCTTCATATTTTATCAGAGAATTCCTTTTGAAATATTGAGAGCTATGTAAGGCCCATGACTTCAGGTTTACCTCACAGGGCCACACTTTTAGTTCTCAGTTTCACTTCCAATTTTTCCTGCCTCCTTTCTAATGGTGGCAAAAGAAGCAATGACCTGACTTAAAAAGCACAGGCAGGAGAGGAGGAGGAGATGTCAGGAGCCTGTATAATCAACACCCATATAATTTCATTGACTGAATCTAGTCTGTCAGTCTTCTGGGATATATTTCTATTTCTCTCTTTCTCCCTTGGTCTCCAAGGAGTTTCGTTTCCCTCTTAAACGGCTTAGCTCAGAGAGGAAGTGGTAAAGTGGGAATAATCACTTAAGAAGGGCAGCCAAACCACAACTACACCTTGTTATTTTGGAGCCTTGCCTGTCCTCCTGTTTGAAGTCATGTAAGTTGTTCTATTTGTGTCTGTTCCACTTGTACCTGTTCCCTTAGGGTTGTGCTTTATAGAGCATCCATCGTCTAAACCTTTAATAAACATTTTCTTCTTAAAATGAATATATTACTTGTATTATTCATCTCTTCCTAAGGGATACTACTACCAGTCAATCTTCTAAACCAATTTGTATAAGCCACAGATGTTTCCTCAGTAGTATAAAGGAATACTACCCCAACCCCACAGATTCATTTTCCTGGATTGGGAACAGTTTGCTTTATGGTCCAGTATAGTCTTTATTCACAGAAGACTTAATAATAATACATATTGGACAAGTTGCTTTCACTTCATTTGTTCCATAGAAATCTGACTCCATTCCTCAGATACCAGAGCTCTGACTTTAGGGAATGTTTTTGGCTTCTCCATTTTCTAAAAACAAGTCCCACGATTGAAGGGGATGAGGAAGCCAAAAATTAAAGCCCAGGTTCAGGAAAATTTCTTTTCATGCGGAATTCTTTTTACAACCTTCCTACTTTTCCTTCTCACTGCCCAGGTCTCTGGTCACAAAAACAATGTAAGGGGTGAGGCGCAAGGGTGAGGGGTGGGGAGTAAGGGGTAGTTATTTTTATTATTATTCCATTTGTAACTCAACATTCTCTTTAAAGACAGAAAATATTAATTTTACAGAAGGCAGTTGTAAATTTGAGACCTTTAACATGCACATGTTAATCCTGATTAGATTATTGTTATTATTTTTTAATTAGAGAAGTTGTGAGTTTACAGAACAACCAGGCATAAAATACAGGATTCCATATAAATCATAATAGTTTCACTGAATCATTCTTTCTGGCACAAAATGACTTCAGTTGTCACTAGAGAATTGTGATTCCTCTTGCTTTTCTTTTTCAAGATGGTTTATCGGGTTGCTTCATTGCCTAGTCCATTTAAACCCTAGGACTCCAATTGCAGTTTATTTTAGATTTTTTTTTTTTTAATCTATAAACTTGGAGTTTTCCATTAGCCTCAAAGCTGAGCCAGGTTTGCTGACCTTTATACGTGGTTTTGGTTCAACAATTGACTGAATTGTAAGGTGCACATTTGAGTAAAATGCTAGATTTGAAATGCCATCAAAATGATAGTGTTTCCCAAATGCCTTAGGCAGTGGAACAGTCAGATCTGGAACTTTGCAGAGTGAAGTTCAGAAGAAACTGGAGACCAAGGCTTATTGTTAATTTGATATTTAAAAGCAACATTTCAGGGTCTGAACAGGCTACTAAAATGGAATTTTCTGCCCATAACTTAATTGTTGGTTGTGTTTAACACAGGGTATTTTTGCAAGCTAACAATATCTTGTTGTGGTTCCCTTCGCTTTTCCTCCTTTCTTTGCTGTCCTGTCTATTTTTGGACATTTTTAATTAGTAATTGCCTCATCATTGATTTGATACTTTTCTAGCTCACCCCATATCAATCTTTTTTTTTTTTTTTTGTTATCCTGAAGGTTATTTATTTATTTTTTTTTATTAATTAAAAAAAGAATTAACAAAACAATTAGAAATCATTCCAATCTACATGTACAATCAGTAATTCTTAATAACATCACATAGTTGCATATTCATCATTTCTTAGTACATTTGCATCGATTTAGAAAAAGAAATAAAAAGACAACAGAATAAGAATTAAAACAATAATAGAAAGAAAAAAAAACAAAAAAAACAAAAACAAAAAACCTATACCTCACATGCAGCTTCATTCAGTGTTTTAACATAATTGCATTACAATTGGGTAGTATTGTGCTGTCCATTTCTGAGTTTTTATATCCAGTCCCGTTGTACAGTCTGTATCCCTTCATCTCCAATTATCCCTTCTCTTTTTTTTTTTTTTTTAATTAACGGAAAAAAAGAAATTAACCCAACATTTAGAGATCATACCATTCTACACATGCAATCATTAATTCTTAACATCATCACATAGATGCATGATCATCATTTCTTAGTACATTTGCATTGGTTTAGAAGAACTAGCAACATAACCAAAAAAGATATAGAATGTTAATATAGAGAAAAAAATAAAAGTAATAATAGTAAAATCAAAACAAAACGAAACAAAACAAAACAAAAACCTATAGCTCAGATGCAGCTTCATTCAGTGTTTTAACATGATTACTTTACAATTAGGTATTATTGTGCTGTCCATTTTTGAGTTTTTGTATCCAGTCCTGTTGCACAGTCTGTATCCCTTCAGCTTCAATTACCCATTGTCTTACCCTGTTTCTAACTCCTGCTGAACTCTGTTACCAATGACATATTTCAAGTTTATTCTCGAATGTCCGTTCACATCAGTGGGACCATACAGTATTTGTCCTTTAGTTTTTGGCTGGATTCACTCAGCATAATATTCTCTAGGTCCATCCATGTTATTACATGGTTCATAAGTTTATCTTGTCTTAAAGCTGCATAATATTCCATCGTATGTATATACCACAGTTTGTTTAGCCACTCTTCTGTTGATGGAGATTTTGGCTGTTTCCATCTCTTTGCAATTGTAAATAATGCTGCTATAAACATTGGTGTGCAAATGTCCGTTTGTGTCTTTGCCCTTAAGTCCTTTGAGTAGATACCTAGCAATGGTATTGCTGGGTCGTATGGCAATTCTATATTCAGCTTTTTGAGGAACCGCCAAACTGCCTTCCACAGTGGTTGCACCCTTTGACATTCCCACCAACAGTGGATAAGTGTGCCTCTTTCTCCGCATCCTCTCCAGCACTTGTCATTTTCTGTTTTGTTGATAATGGCCATTCTGGTGGGTGTGAGATGATATCTCATTGTGGTTTTGATTTGCATTTCTCTAATGGCCAGGAACATTGAGCATCTCTTCATGTGCCTCTTGGCCATCCGTATTTCCTCTTCTGAGAGGTGTCTGTTCAAGTCTTTTTCCCATTTTGTAATTGGGTTGGCTGTCTTTTTGTTGTTGAGATGAACAATCTCTTTATAAATTCTGGATACTAGACCTTTATCTGATATATCATTTCCAAATATTGTCTCCCATTGTGAAGGCTGTCTTTCTACTTTCTTGATGAAGTTCTTTGATGCACAGAAGTGTTTAATTTTGAGGAGTTCCCATTTATTTATTTCCTTCTTCAGTGCTCTTGCTTTAGGTTTAAGGTCCATAAAACCGCCTCCAGTTGTAAGATCCATAAGATATCTCCCAACATTTTCCTCTAACTGTTTTATGGTCTTAGACCTAATGTTTAGATCTTTGATCCATTTTGAGTTAACTTTTGTATAGGGTGTGAGAGATGGGTCTTCTTTCATTCTTTTGCATATGGATATCCAGTTCTCTAGGCACCATTTATTGAAGAGACTGCTCTGTCCCAGGTGAGTTGGCTTGACTGCCTTATCAAAGATCAAATGTCCATAGATGAGAGGGTCTATATCTGAGCACTCTATTCGATTCCATTGGTCGATATATCTATCTTTATGCCAATACCATGCTGTTTTGACCACTGTGGCTTCATAATATGCCTTAAAGTCAGGCAGCGCGAGACCTCCAGCTTCGTTTTTTTTCCTCAAGATGTTTTTAGCAATTCGGGGCACCCTGCCCTTCCAGATAAATTTGCTTATTGGTTTTTCTATTTCTGAAAAATAAGTTGTTGGGATTTTGATTGGTATTGCATTGAATCTGTAAATCAATTTAGGTAGGATTGACATCTTAACTATATTTAGTCTTCCAATCCATGAACACGGTATGCCCTTCCATCTATTTAGGTCTTCTGTGATTTCTTTTAGCAGTTTTTTGTAGTTTTCTTTATATAGGTTTTTTGTCTCTTTAGTTAAATTTATTCCTAGGTATTTTATTCTTTTAGTTGCAATTGTAAATGGGATTCGTTTCTTGATTTCCCCCTCAGCTTGTTCATTACTAGTGTATAGAAATGCTACAGATTTTTGAATGTTGATCTTGTAACCTGCTACTTTGCTGTACTCATTTATTAGCTCTAGTAGTTTTGTTGTGGATTTTTCCGGGTTTTCGACGTATAGTATCATATCGTCTGCAAACAGTGATAGTTTTACTTCTTCCTTTCCAATTTTGATGCCTTGTATTTCTTTTTCTTGTCTAATTGCTCTGGCTAGAACCTCCAACACAATGTTGAATAATAGTGGTGATAGTGGACATCCTTGTCTTGTTCCTGATCTTAGGGGGAAAGTTTTCAATTTTTCCCCATTGAGGATGATATTAGCTGTGGGTTTTTCATATATTCCCTCTATCATTTTAAGGAAGTTCCCTTGTATTCCTATCTTTTGAAGTGTTTTCAACAGGAAAGGATGTTGAATCTTGTCGAATGCCTTCTCTGCATCAATTGAGATGATCATGTGATTTTTCTGCTTTGATTTGTTGATATGGTGTATTACATTAATTGATTTTCTTATGTTGAACCATCCTTGCATACCTGGGATGAATCCTACTTGGTCATGATGTATAATTCTTTTAATGTGTTGTTGGATACGATTTGCTAGAATTTTATTGAGGATTTTTGCATCTGTATTCATTAGAGAGATTGGTCTGTAGTTTTCTTTTTTTGTAATATCTTTGCCTGGTTTTGGTATGAGGGTGATGTTGGCTTCATAGAATGAATTAGGTAGTTTTCCCTCCACTTCGATTTTTTTGAAGAGTTTGAAGAGAATTGGTACTAATTCTTTCTGGAACGTTTGGTAGAATTCACATGTGAAGCCATCTGGTCCTGGACTTTTCTTTTTAGGAAGCTTTTGAATGACTAATTCAATTTCTTTACTTGTGATTGGTTTGTTGAGGTCATCTATGTCTTCTTGAGTCAAAGTTGGTTGTTCATGTCTTTCCAGGAACCCGTCCATTTCCTCTAAATTGTTGTATTTATTAGCGTAAAGTTGTTCATAGTATCCTGTTATTACCTCCTTTATTTCTGTGAGGTCAGTAGTTATGTCTCCTCTTCCATTTCTGATCTTATTTATTTGCATCCTCTCTATTCTTCTTTTTGTCAATCTTGCTAAGGGCCCATCAATCTTATTGATTTTCTCATAGAACCAACTTCTGGCCTTATTGATTTTCTCTATTGTTTTCATGTTTTCAATTTCATTTATTTGTGCTCTAATCTTTGTTATTTCTTTCCTTTTGCTTGCTTTGGGGTTAGCTTGCTGTTCTTTCTCCAGTTCTTCCAAATGGATAGTTAATTCCTGAATTTTTGCCTTTTCTTCTTTTCTGATATAGGCATTTAGAGCAATAAATTTCCCTCTTAGCACTGCCTTTGCTGCGTCCCATAAGTTTTGATATGTTGTGTTTTCATTTTCATTCGCCTCGAGGTATTTGCTAATTTCTCTTGCAATTTCTTCTTTGACCCAGTCGTTGTTTAGGAGTGTGTTGTTGAGCCTCCACGTATTTGTGAATTTTCTGGCACTCTGCCTATTATTGATTTCCAACATCATTCCTTTATGGTCCGAGAAAGTGTTGTGTAAGATTTCAATCTTTTTAAATTTGTTGAGACTTGCTTTGTGACCCAGCATATGGTCTATCTTTGAGAATGATCCATGAGCACTTGAGAAAAAGGTGTATCCTGCTGTTGTGGGATGTAATGTCCTATAAATGTCTATTAAGTCTAGTTCATTTATAGTAATATTCAGATTCTCTATTTCTTTGTTGATCCTCTGTCTAGATGTTCTGTCCCTTGATGAGAGTGGTGAGTTGAAGTCTCCAACTATTATGGTATATGAGTCTATTTCCCTTTTCAGTGTTTGCAGTATATGCCTCACGTATTTTGGGGCATTCTGATTCGGTGCGTAAATATTTATGATTGTTATGTCTTCTTGTTTAATTGTTCCTTTTATTAGTATATAGTGTCCTTCTTTGTCTCTTTTAACTGTTTTACATTTGAAGTCTAATTTTTTGGATATTAGTATAGCCACTCCTGCTCTTTTCTGGTTGTTATTTGCATGAAATATCTTTTCCCAACCTTTCACTTTCAACCTATGTTTATCTTTGGGTCTAAGATGTGTTTCCTGTAGACAGCATATCGAAGGATCCTGTTTTTTAATCCATTCTGCCAATCTATGTCTTTTGATTGGGGAATTCAGTCCATTGACATTTAGTGTTATTACTGTTTGGATAATATTTTCCTCTAACATTTTGCCTTTTGTATTATATATATCATATCTGATTTTCCTTCTTTCTACACTCTTTTCCATATCTCTCTCTTCTGTCTTTTTGTATCTGACTCTAGTGCTCCCTTTAGTATTTCTTGCAGAGCTGGTCTCTTGGTCACAAATTCTTTCAGTGACTTTTTGTCTGAGAATGTTTTAATTTCTCCCTCATTTTTGAAGGATAATTTTGCTGGATATAGGAGTCTTGGTTGGCAGTTTTTCTCTTTTAGTATTTTAAATATATCATCCCACTGTCTTCTAGCTTCCATGGTTTCTGCTGAGAAATCTACACAAAGTCTTATTGGGTTTCCCTTGTATGTAATGGATTGTTTTTCTCTTGCTGCTTTCAAGATCTTCTCTTTCTCTTTGACCTCTGACATTCTAACTAGTAAGTGTCTTGGAGAACGCCTATTTGGGTCTAATCTCTTTGGGGTGTGCTGCACTTCTTGGATCTGTAATTTTAGGTCTTTCATAAGAGTTGGGAAATTTTCAGTGAAAATTTCTTCCATTAGTTTTTCTCCTCCTTTTCCCTTCTCTTCTCCTTCTGGGACACCCACAACACGTATATTTGTGCGGTTCATATTGTCCTTGAGTTCCCTGATACCCTGTTCAAATTTCTCCATTCTTTTCCCTATAGTTTCTGTTTCTTTTTGGAATTCAGATGTTCCATCCTCCAAATCACTAATTCTATCTTCTGTCTCTTTAAATCTATCATTGTAACTATCCATTATTTTTTCTATGTTTGCTACTTTATCCTTCACTTCCATAAGTTCTGCGATTTGTTTTTTCAGTTTTTCTATATCTTCTTTATGTTCAGCCCATGTCCTCTTCATGTCCTCCCTCAATTTATCGATTTCATTTTTGAAGAGGTTTTCCATTTCTGTTAGTATATTCAGGATTAGTTGTCTCAGCTCTTGTGTCTCATTTGAGCTATTGGTTTGTTCCTTTGACTGAGCCATATTCTCAATCTTTTGAGCGTGGACAGTTATCTTCTGCTGCTGGCGTCTGGGCATTTATTCAGATTTTTCTTGGTGTTGGACCCAGCAAGGTTGTAATATTTTTCTGTGAAATCTCTGGGTTCTGTTTTTCTTATCCTGCCCAGTAGGTGGCGCTCGTGGCACACGTTTGTCTGCGGGTCCCACCAGTAAAAGGTGCTGTGGGACCTTAAACTTTGGAAAACTCTCGCCGTCCTGGGGGTTCGCTAGCCGAAGCGGCTTGAGCCGGCCCGGGGTCCGAACGCAGGGAGGGTGTCCGAACGCAGGGAGGGTTGCAGGTCGCCGCGGCCAGGGAAAGAGCCCGTCCGAATTTCCTAGTCGGCCCTGGGCAACAAGCGTGGCAGGAGGGCGCCAGCGGCAGCGGCCTGCCCGAGAGAGTGCACGTTCCCCGGGAGTCACAGGGTCACCGTTCTCCGCGGCCTGGGGGTTTCTGATCCAATTCTCTCAGTTGGTCCGGGGGCTGCGCGTGGTGTGGGCGCCAGCCGTCTTTGTTTCGGGGGACCACCTCTCCAATTCTCCCAGCCGGCCCGGGAAGGGGGAAGGGAGTAACTCCGGCCGCTTGCCACCCCGCCCGGTAAGGCCCGCGCGCCTCGGCGATCTCACCCGAGCTGCTTCTCTCAGCCAGCCAGCTGTTCCAGGATGGGGGTACGCTGTCTTTTTTTATCTCTGTTGTGGCTTTGGGCGCTTTCTGTATCGTTTCTACTCCCCTAGTAGGTGTCCTGGAGAAGAAACTAAGATCCGCGCGTCTTACTAAGCCGCCATCTTCCAGGAAGTCTCCCCATATCAATCTTGATTAAAACACTGAAATCCTCCTGGTCAATTGCTGATGGCAGACAGTGTCCCCTGATTCAGTGTGAACCATGTCGCCTCTCTGCCCGACATGCTTTACCTTTGTGATACTTGGCTGATGGGATGTACATGAGAATAACACCAAATACACTTTTTATTCACAGGGCTTCAACTTCTTGGCTTCTCAGGGGAAATGACTTTAGAAATGTTTCTTTGAATCTTTCAGCTCCAATATCTAGACAGAGCTAGGGAAAGGGTAGAGCATAATAAATACTAATTAACTTGATTTCATAGCATATAAGCACACACATGACTTATTCTATTCGGATTACAGGTGATTTTCAAGCATAATTCTTTATATAGGCAATTTCTGTCTTGAAGGCTTTAGCTGCAGAGTGAATGTCCTCTTAGAAAATCCATGAGCTCTACCATTTGCTCCAGTCCATACTCAGATCGCTTACTTTCTTTACATTGCTTCCTAGACACTTGTAGGTATTTGATTTTGCAATCCCTCTTCTAAAGGTTATCTCCTCTGCAAGACTTCTCTGGTTCTATCCATATGAAACTGGTATCTTCTCATCTGAACCCTTCTCTTCCCCTGACATGTGGCACTTAGAACTTACTACCTTAAAAAATGTGTCAGCCTTCCTGATTCATAAACTATTTTTCTGTAATCATGGTGACAGATGAACACTATGTTTAGGAAAATTATGGGTAGAATAGGGGAGCATGATCTGGGGGAGGACAAATGGAGGAATTAAAACATAGATTTGCAGGCCATGGAATGTGATATATTTATCAAAGATGAATTCCACTGTTCCTTGTGGTCAAAGCAAAAAGAACAAATAATTGCCTGATTCCTATACATGTCCATAATGAAAAAATACACGTGAATTCCTTAGGGAAAGCAGACATCATTTCTGCTAACAGTTCTAAGTCTCATGAGTGCTAAGACAAAGTTTTTCATTTATCTTTGTATTGCCCCACAGTTCCCATCACAGAACTATTTACTGGGTAGGAACTTGGTACACATTTGTTGAAAATTTTTTCAGAGATTTCATTGACCTGGGGAATGGCCAGTTTGCCACCTCAGCTTTGTGAACTTCCAAAGGCAACTCATCCAGAATAGCATTAGCAGGTCAACTTGGAGATAATTGGCTGACAATAATCAATAACTGACCCATTGTAGCATTTTGCCCCAGATACCCACTACTTCCCATACTACCTTAATGATGAAAATGGTTTTCCATCTCATTGACCTTGTTGATTTGAACATAAACTCAAACTTCTCTCCCATCCCTTTGCTGTTTACTTTTCTTGGTCATAACATCTAAAAATTTTAAATAGTGTTATCACAGATGTTATATTAATTAGAATAAGGCAGTAGTTGTGGGGTGTGAAACAGCCCCTCAATTGTATTGAACCAGATTCTTGGTGTTTTGTGTTCACATGCAAGTCCATTTAGTTAGAGGCACGAAGAGTACAAGAAGAACTGATTATAGTGAAGACAGGGCAGAGTCATACAGGGAAACAGACTTGGAGGTTGTAAAATTCTTTCAAATTGTTATATCCTTAACATTTTGATATGGAAGAGAAACAGAAAGCTGGGGAATTTGAACACTAGGCTGAAATGTGTACATTTATTAGATTGAACAATAGGGAGCAAAGAGTAGACATAGGGAAATAAAGTGGTTGTTCTATTTGTCCAGGTCTTTATTTCCCTGGAGTATTTTCAGGGCTGTTTTCATTCTTGTCTGTGAAACAGAAGAAGGGTTTGGCTCAGTGGCTGCCACCAGGAGAACTCCTGCCATGCTGTGTCACTGTCTCTCTGCCATTCCTTGACAGGTAGGAGTGATACACCTGGCTTACTGCCTTGGTGTTTTATTCACAACTCTCAGGAACCTACCTTTATACCCCCTACTTTCCCTTCTTCCTCCACCCAGCATGTCGTCCCTTCCCTCAACCTGAGAGCTGATCCTGGCTGCCAATCGGTAGTGCCAATGCCAGATGGGTCTTTCTCATCCAGGCTGCCAAAGGTCAAGATTTCAGCATGTAACTTTTCCCAGAGACGTGCAGAACCTCAGCACATCAAAGCTTTTATAGTTTGAGTTGCTGGGATGAGGTAGAGCCTCCAAATATGCAGAAGATGCTACAATGGAAAGCTTTCTTTGTTCCTATTTATTAGCTGAATGAGTTATGGCCCATCAAGAGGATATGAGTGGAATGCAATAACCTTCTCTCTCATCATCCCCACCTCTATCCACTACCAGTTCATGTTTATACTCAACTGCTGAATAACTTTTTTCAGATAAATTATCATTTCCCTATGCCTACTCTTTGCTCCCTATTAAATGTAAACATTTCAGCCTAGTGTTCAAATTCCTTAGCTTTCTGTTTCTCTCCCATATCAAAAATGCAAAAGATATGACAACTTGAAAGAAGTTTACAACCTCCAAGTCCATTTCCTTGAACAGACAATGGATTGAAAACCATTTAGGTGAAGGGACTTGCTCAAGACCACACAACACTAAATAGTAAAGTTGGGGATGCAGGCAAGATGTCAGAACCCCAGCCAAAGTTTCTTTTGCCTGAAACACATGTACCTCCTTAATCATAACTTAATGAGCAGAAAATGGAAATACACACTATTATCATCGAGCTCTGTGTGCATAAGGGAGGGTATGATGGTTGGAAGTTTGGAACTGGAACATGTGCTTATGTAGACAAGTTAAGTCTGCAGACTTTAGGGTCACAGAGACTGTACTTGAATCCCAGATGTTACTCACTAGCTATTTTGGAGCAGGTTGCTTAAGCTTTCTAATTCTTGTTTTTTTTTGTCAATGAGATAAGGTTATAGCTTTCTTGAAAAAATATTGTGATGATATTGTTAAGGAAAACAATGATCATTTACATTATTTTACAATGCTTACCTAACACTCATGCCCTCTATGGTGATAGAGTTGTCCCCTTCATATAGCCTTTCTCTACCAACTTCTTGCTGCTTTCCTCCTCTTTCTGCCTTTGGATGTACCACTTTCTCTTTCTTTGTCTACACATTAAGTCCCTCATTTTTTCAATACCTCTGCTATTCTCCCAACATGGCTCTATTATCTCCCTCACTTACAACATCATTCAGCAAAACTGTGGTTTGCCAGAATCTTTGAAAGAACATGATAGCAAGTCAGTGGAGAAGACATATATCTGTAGATATTTTGTTATTCCTTGTTATGTGATTTCCCAGTATATTAGTTGAGATTCTTTTAGTTTAGTGACAGAAAAATGGACCCCAACTGGCTTAAAAGTTTCTTTATTGTTTCTTATTTCTACTATAACAGATTGCCATAAACTTAATGGCTTAAAACAATACAAATTTATTCTCCTACATTTCGGGAGGTCAGAAGACAGAAATGGGTGGAAAATCATGGTGTTAGTAGGACTACATTCCTTCTGGAGGCTCTAGAGGGGAATCATTTTCCTTGCTTTTTCTAGCTTCTAAAAATGTAGAGCCACATTCCTTGGCTCATGGCCTGATTCCTCTGTCTTCAAAGCCAGCAATGTTGGGCTGACTTTCCCACATTGCCATCTCTCTAGTTCTCTTTCTTTTGCCTCCCTCCTCCACTGATAAGGATCTTTTTTATTACCAGGACAATCCAGAACAATCTACCCATCTCCAAGTCAGCTGATTAGCAAGAAACTCCATCTTTATCTTCAATGCCCCTTTGCCATGTAACATAGCATATTCAAAAGTTCCAGGATTTAGGCTGTGGACATCTTCAGGGGACCATTATTCTGCCTATCGCATTTATATAAATCAATAAAAATATATATGTATATATATTTCTTGGCTTTACTTCCTAAATGTTGGTTCTATTTTCAGGCATGCCCTTGTGGATGCAAAATGTCTTCTAGTAGCTCCCACGTCTATATCTTTCCAGCTTCATTTTCAACATAGACTAGTGAACATCTTTGTTTTCCATTCTCAGAAAAGGTCATGGTATTTCCATTGATTAGGTAAGCAAAGGTCATGTGCTCAGCTATAACCTAATCATCGAGGCCAGCTAAAGAGATTTGATGATTGGCTTACTCTGAGTTATGAGCTCCTCCTCTCTGGGAGGGGCAGTGGAGTCATAAAGGGATTATTCATAAATCTGCAGGTATGTGTAGGGATATCAAAAGGAAGAGCATAATTTCTCATGGCCCAGTAGCAGCAGAGGTAGAAAGCATGAGAGGAGGGAGTTGGTACCAAAACCTGGAGACACAGAGATCTGTGTGGGAGGACTGTCTGATAGAAGCTGAGGCTTCTAGTGGAGGGACATAGCCAGTCCATGAAAATCCCATAGAGAGGAAGCTCAGGAAATATGAACTCTGATATCAACCTCCTCCCTCCCATCTGCTGTGCTCTCAAAGTCAGAGTGCAAGGGAGCTTGTGGAGGAGTCCATACAAGTCAGGGTAAGGGCACACAGCGGGGTGGGAAGGTTGGAGAGTGGATCTGGAAAGATAATGGGAGCTACCCAACATAATCACCATACAAAAATCAGTACAGCTGCTGGGAAAATAGGGAATTGTTGTTAGGGAAACAAATGAGTGTGCACTTTGCAGGTGAACAGAGGAAGCTGAATGCCTTTGGATTCATTAAAGGCACAAACAAATCAAGGCTTCATATAGTCATTTTCCATCACACTGATTCAACCTTGATATTTTCCATTGTAGAAACATTCTTAGGCTATTTGATAAGAGGGTGACAATTCTTTTGGCCATCTTCACATGTTCATTGAGTTCGACATAAAGCATACAAAGTATATGTTTATGTGCCAAATGGACATTAAGAACCTTTTAGAGCAGGCCTGATAAGAATAAGTGAAGCTTCTTCAATTAAATACAGAAAATCCATTGAGCATCTGCTCTGTTCAAAGCTATGTGTTAGGTGGTGGGGAAGGAAAAAACCCAAAGCTCCCAGTGTAGTCAAAGGAGGTTATCAAAAGCTGTTGGTGGGAACTTTTTCATACATTTAAGGTCTTCACTTCTTTTACTTTTTTCCAATTGGCCTGGAACTTTCTTCTCTTCATCCTTCCAGGCCAATTTCAATTGCCCCCTGCTTGATTAAGACTTTCATGAGCCACTCCTACCCCAACAGAGTAAATAGCAGCTAAATCTGTACTGAGCAGCATGGTATAAACACAAATATTATAACACTTATTGCATTATTATTGAAACCTTGCTTAAATATTTACCTTTTCACTAGACTAAAAGCTTTCCATGACAGAGTCTGACTTATTCTCCTCTCAAAGAAGGTTTTGGAAACATTAGATACAGAGGCCTTGAAGAGCCTTCTGGAAGGTCAGTCACTGGCAGAATTTTAAATCCGAAAGACCCAGAAATTCTTTCAACAATACCCCAAGGAAAATTGGGAAACTTGTCCTCATTCCTCCTCCAAATACATACCTTTATATCCCTCAAGTCTCCTGCTAGGCACTCCTCCTCTGGGGAACCTCACATACCTTCTCTGCCTCCTAAATCGGCACTCTAAGGTTGCAATGGAGTCTTCCCTCCTTAGGCAATATCCTAGACCCTTTCTATACTTCATCAAAACTTATCTGTCTGGATAAAGACTGAGATGGTATAATCTAGGAATGCCTAGAGTGTGTTATGATAGTGACTAAATGTACAAATTAAAAAATGTTTTTGCATCAGGAAAAACAACAACAACAACAACAAAAAACTTATCTGTCTGATACCTAACACTCGTGTGCTTTCCTAGGTGACTAACTACTAATAGAGCAGACAATTTTACTAGACATGAAGGGATTAACATAATAACTTGCTATATTAGTTAAAACCTTAGCACAACATTTTTCCAAACTGGCATTTCACAATAAAGCATTTAGTGTTTGGGAATGACAGCATCAAACAAAACTAAAGAGACCTTCTCAGAGCATTTGACATGCTGAATCTTTAAGAGGGGGGTGTAATATGCGGTGTTTCCCACAGTCCCCCAACTACCAAACCCTTCACTTTGAATCTCTTTGTAATACTTTTTAGTGAAACACACAGCATAGGAAATGCTAGTTCTACGTGTTATTTCACTCTGTTTTGAAATACAGATTCCCTCTTAGCCCACGGGGATAAATTGTCAGTGATTGAATTTCAGAGACTATGACAGTTTACTTCAGGAGATATTTTGGGGGAGAGTGAGGCCTTTCAATGGACTCTATTATCACCTGCCTTTAATCAAAAGGTTGATTCTGACCATGCCTCCTCGATATCATGTAGATAAAATGAAGGACTGGGGAAGGAAATTTGTGGAAGAAATTCTTCATTCACTACAGACAAAGATGACATCAGTAGAGATTCAAGTAGAGAAAGAGAAAGCAAATCAATCCATTTTTCTTCATCTTTTTTCCCCTTCATTTACTCGTTACCCAAGTTATGTGACCCATACCTTTCAAAAGAACACTTCTTTCAAAGTAATTTTTGCCCTTAATATTTATTGAGTCCTACAGTTCCACAGAGGAAGCATGGGCTTTGATAAATGATATATTTTGATTACACCATATCCCTGATATGAGATATCTGAGCTGGGGAAAAGTCATCTTTGTCCTAGATTCTTCATTTGCTCTCCCCCTCTTCAGCACCTCTTCCCTTAGTGATTTTTCCTGGAACTACACAAATCAGAAAATAATAAATCATTATATATTTGTACACTTTATTTGCAATAATTCCCTGGGTGAGAGTATTGGCAGTTATATTATAGAATGAATTAAATTATGTCAAAAGGGAAAACTCCAACAATCTGTTTTTTGAAATCACCTCTCTTCATCTTGATTTTGAGGAAAATATATAGATTTCTCTTTTTATTTCAGAAAATGCAATTATCCTTTCTCTCCCTCCTTCAACTCAAAGGTCTGTGATCATTTGATCATATCCTTGGATTGACTACACTGAATGCAACCAAGACCTTTTCATGGAGGAGGAAAATGTTATGCATTCTAGTTGTTCTTTCCAATCCTCTGGTATCAAGAAGCATCCCAAATCAAAGCTCTAAGACTTTAATTGGGGGGGATAAGTGTTCACTAGTTATATCCTAGAGAAGAAGGAGGGAGTGTTTGTAAAAAAGGCCTCTCTCCATCTTCAATCTTTCTGTAGAAATGCACAGACATTGATTGATAAGCACTTCATGTTATCTGGTGCTTGCAAGCTACTGATAGTCCTGAGTTATATTTGTCAAGGCTATAATTTATTCAGTCAACACTGACACTCAAAGCATGGCTCCATGATCTTAGGTTACTGCACTGGCATTATGCCTCCTTGATGCCCACATTACCCCACAGGAAATTCCATTGTAATATCACATATGAATGTATTGATCACATTTCAATATATAAGAACATAAGCCTGACATCCCTAAGCCCTTAATGGGAAGCATTCGTATGTTTGCCCTAGGATGATGAACACTAAAGTAACTTGCTCCACCGCATGTAGCCATTGCATTTCTGTCACCGATACTTCTAGGGACCCAGCAGTACAGAGAAATAGAAATGGTGGGGCAGCCTGGCATGAACCTACACCATCAAGTCTTTGCTATTTCAAGATGTTTCCAAGTGCCCCAGGACCCCAGACATTTCCTTACCTAAATCTTCTTGGTACACTGGAGCTTACTCTCCTGGACAACCAGCTCTTGGAGGAATTTTAAAGAAACACCCCTACTCTTTCCAAATGTCCATGAAGCTGCCATTGAATTTCTTAGCTGTTACTGTAGCTCTTCATCCACATTAGCTCCTAGGACCTTGGCTAGAGCCATCCTTTTGTCCCTTTCAAGGCATGAGTCCCTCATTATCAGCGAAAAGCCTTGGCTTCCCCTTCTTCTCCTTCCTTGACAGGACTTGATACTCAAAGAAATAGGAATGGTGACCAGATTCTGCCTAGTGAAGCTTAGAAAAGAAAGTGTCAGAGTAGTTCTAGTCTGCTCTTGATCTGAGCTACATTTTCTTACTGTAATCTCTCTATGGCGGTGGTCTCTGAATCTCTAAACGCAGCACTGTTTCCATGCCCTTCCAGTAAGGAATTAGGAAATTAGTCGGTGCTACCTCTGTCTCTCAACAAATTTGTAAGTTTGTTTTAGTGTGCTGATATGAAGGGGGCTCTGCTTTGAGCCCAGATGCTGGAGTTTGCAGCTATCCTGTTGATGTATAGAGTTTCTTGGACTCTAATAATCATTTCAGGGATATTTTTGTTGATGCCGATATATAAGGCTGTTGTTAAAATATTGAAATACTTCCATCACAGTTGATAAATGGCTGAAGTCCTGCTATCCCCACCCCACCACCCTTATTTATCCACTGGTCTAGCTGGCCAAGCCCTCCCCAGACCACCCCTCTCCCTCAAACTTCCCACAACTCAGCAACCAAGTTGTTAATGCCTGGCACAGAGAGAGCCCCCAAGAACCTATTTCAGTGCTATTGCTGGCATCCAATCTAACTGATTAATGCCTGTGCCATAGTGGTTATGAAATATTTTAAATTTCCACCCGTTTGTATGTCCTAGTCAGCCTTTCAAGACATCATACATTTTTCCCTCTTGTGTCAAGTCATTATTATGGTCAGTAGACTGGCAGACGCCACAGCAAATTTCACTGATTCACTACTTTGCTGATACATCTAGCCCAGAACTGCTCATTCTAATTTGTTTCAATGAAGTATCTCACCTTCTTCCTGTCCATCATAATCAATAGGAATCCCCTCCTTTAACATTTTGTAGAATGGCTTGATCTCCTTCCTCTTCTACCATTCTTCTAGCAGTCTGTTACTCATCCTAAATGATGGTAAAGGTATGAAATAGAAACGCTTGGCTCTAGGCTATGGCAGCAACCAAGCTTTTACTGCAACTTATGTTGCCTCAGACTGCCCAGTTCCTAATTTGATGAGCCCCTAAATTTATTGAGGCTGTATTCATCACAGTCTTAGCTCAGAAGTGATCTTGAACCAGCACTAGTCAGCACCTGATTGCACCCTGAGGACTTTCTTTTCGAACACAATTACTGCAGTAGTTTTTCAAGACTTGCAGGATCTTAGGAAATGACAAGGGATTGACATTACTTCTGTTTGATGGCTAACAGAAAAGTTCAGATAAAGTGCAGTCATCTGAAGGTACCTATGTAAGGATCAGCTAATCTAGACCCTAGAGCAGAGAATGCTCCCTGTGTTGAAAGCTGAACTGGCCTGGATGCTGCTTCATCTCCCTCATGGTTCCTGGGCTCTCAAACAAGCCCCCCACAATAGATCTTTGCACACACACACACAAAATGTTACTCTCAGATGGCCCACCTACCTCTGCCCTTCTTACCTCCTCTTCTGTTTCACTCTCTACCTGTTCGTTTCATTTGGGGCATCCTTGTTTGATAGGCAGATAGTGTCCTACTCTCTATCTCTTGATGTTTTGCTCAGATTTTTAGCTAACTCCAGAAACTTCTTTATTCCCCTGAGAGCTGAGGATTTGGAAAAGTGCCAGGAAGAATCCTTTTACTTTCTTCCTTGTTGCATATTTTCCCTGATTCCATAACCCCAGAATGGTTTAATTGCTTGTATGGAGAAAAGACAGAGTAAAACATTTTTGGTTACAAAATCCATTACATTTTTTAAAATGTTATTCCATCACATTAAAAGTATTTTAAAAACTCTTTTACAAGTAATGTGATTTTCAAATATTATTTGCCAGTCTCATGAAATGCCTTCCAGAAAGATGTATGAGGGACCTATAGATTATGATAAGGTTCTAGATTGTGTTCTCCAGGGGCAGGAGTGGCATCTGTTCCATTAACTTGGGACAACACCCAGCAAATGTAGGTTCTTTGAAGTGCTTTGAAGTTGGGTCCACAGACCTATAAACCTTGCCAGGGATGGCAATCTGCTTCCTTTTTTCATGAAAGATAAATAATGGTTTGGGGGCTGGCCACAGCATTCTGAGTAGACTGGGAAAGTCAGAAGGAAATAAAGATGAGTGATGCTCAGCTCACAACTTCTAAGAGGGAAAATCCTCTTTGCCAAGACAATTTCATCTGCTTATCACAACCTGATGTACAATTAGCTTTTTATTCTGACTCTGACAGGAGACATCTATCTCTGAGCCTCCAGTGGGGTTGCTCTCCTTCTCTGCTTGGGAGCGGGAGTGGGATCTATTTGGCACGTGGATTATGAGGTCCTTACAAATTGCTCTTTGGGCCTGCAGCTGTGTTAGGCTTTCTGGCTCTCCCTAACACAGCTGAGTGCCTTCAGCTACCTTGTCTCCCCCTCCCTGCAACTATTACCTTACTTTTCCTTTTAGATCAAACGACGGCATTCTTTCCTTTTGGCTTCTGGGATTGATTCCTATTAACCCACGTCAACAGTGAAGGTCCACATAGACAAAGAAGCCTGACTTAGCAGAGATGGGACGCCCCTGCTTGGTTCGACCACAAGCGGTCCGTGTCCCCATCATGGTAAGTCCCTGTGAGGCTACAGGGAGAACTGTTGGAATGCTGTAGCTTACCGCAGTTAACAGGTGGGAGAAAGTATTATAGAACCATCTTTAAAATCTCCCCTGAACTTATCTGAGATTTCAGAGAACATAATTTTTGTCTGACAGGACAAATGCATGAATGGAAAAGAGAAAACCTCACTTTGGGTTCCCTGTAACTGAGGTCACTCTGTCCCAGGTTTATGTGGCAAATATTTTACATCCAAAACAGATCCTTTCTATGCAAGAACATTTATATGTATAAAAATAGTCAGTGATCTCTCTTTATGAATTGTGTTGACAGGCTGGGATAGCCATTGTCTCCCTAATCCTTCTCAAACATCTTATTTAATCTTCAGGGAAGCACTGCTTCCAGTGATAAATCTCAGAGCTTCTTCTGTTTGATGTCTGATGCATTGCTGGAAACACGACATAGGAAAATGTAAAAGCTGTTTTTGTACCCTGCTTTCAAGTTGTTAATCCTCCCACTACTCTCTTTTCTGTCTTGGGTACTAAAATCTTTCAAGTTTTCCTTTAAGGTTAATGTTACTTTTTTTTTTTCAGTGTTAAAACCATTTTATTACCCACCAGCCTACATTAACATTCTTATTAAGCAATCAAATAGTGTGTGTCTCTGTTGTGATACAATACATCACCTATGATTTGTTCAAGCCAACAGTATTTGACTTGAATCATTTAAGCCTTTAGCTATAGGAAAACACTTCCACAAGCCAGTGCCATAAAACACAGTTGGATGGGGGCGATATGGTGGATTAATAGGGAGAGAATGGAAAGAACAACCAGATGCAACATGTAGTACTGGATCAGATCCTGGTTTGAACCATTTATTTTTAAAGGAACTTTTGGAACAAAAAGGTCCATTTGAAATTAGATTAGAAGTTAGATAGCCATTTGTTAGTATGTGAAGGGAGATTGTTAAGAGAAAAGTAGGTTACACAGCAGTATGTAGGATATGATATGATTTTGGATTACAGTTACACTTCTATTTTTACACACACACACAGACACATCTATTTAATATGCATAAGAAGGTCTGGAAGCATATATAATAAGGTGTTAGTACAGATGTCTTCTGTTTTTATTTTCTTATTCCTATTTGTATTTTCTAACATTTTACCAGACCCATGTGTTGCTTGTAATGACATAGGTCATTTAAATTAATTAATTAAGAAAGAAAGTGATCTCTGTTGTAATAATGTGATGACTAGTACTGCTTTTCGATGACACACCAAATAAGGAGTGGTAGGAATTTTAGGAATTCTATTATCGTAACTACTGTGATTCTCAAGCATCAAGAGAAGAAAATTCTTCTGGGATCTAGGTCTTAATTTACCCTTGGCCCTCTTCATCAATTTTTGAAACATTTGCCACCATTTATTAAAAAGGGGAGTGAAAAAAATAATCACTGGTAAAAATGAATCCAGATCCGAAGCTCTATCTTTATTCACACATCCTGTCTTTTGTTAAAAAGTACTGTTTAGAACCTAAGACTCTAGGGAAGCTAGCTGGTCGAGCAATCTGAGAAAAAGGATGGCGAGTTAGTGACGTTCAAATGACTGAAGGTTTAACCCTTGATTTTCACATTCGTGCTTTATGCTCTGTTGGTTTAAAGTAGCAAAGAACCAGGTGGTACTGCAACCACTAGGTGGTTTGGAGAACAGCCTGATCCCTGGAACTACTTTTATACCATTTCAGGGAACTGACTTATTTCGTATCTAACATTCGTGAAGTCCACTGGCCCCAAAGCCTGTGGCTGTGAGGGCAGACATTTGCTTTTAGCACCTTTGGGCCTCACTCCTGCGCCCATGGCCAGCATCACTAATCAATCAAGGTACCTTTCCTAGGGTCTGCATTCTCCCTCAGGGTTCCTGACACCGTGCCCGACGCGGTGCTCAACAGCTGCCCCCAATGACCAGAGTCGACACTTGATTTGTCCTCCCTGCTGTAGCACATGTGATTCTTACAAAACTGCAAGTTCCTGTTATTTCTACTTCAACAGTTCATTCCTATAATTTAAACAGATCTAGTTCCAGATCTTTTTTCTGTTTAGCTTACTTTAGCTTTAAGACAAATGAAGGTATTAGGATAATTCAGGAAAGTAGTTACATACATAATAAATAGTACAGATTAAGCTAACAATCCAGGGAGTATTACTCCTTTAAATATCTAATCAGTTTGTTAATAAATGTATAAAGCATTTCAGTTCTTCTCAGCCTGGCGCTGTGGAGGGAATTCTCTATAATCATGGTAATCTAGGAGGATGCAGATATATTCTGTGAAAATATATTCACATCAACTTATGTTTATCCCCTGGTCCATTCCGTTCATGTGAGCTCCTAATTTTCAATTTTCAGGAACTGAACACCCTGGAATAAACGATGACAGTGGTTCCTAGTGGTCCTCTATGTTCAGTGGCTCTTGGGGTTATCGACTGCTGCATAACAAACCATTCCAAAAGTTATGGCTGAAAACTGTACTCATTATTCATTTTTCTCATGAATCTGCAATTTGGGTAGGACTTGCAAAGATGGCTCTTCTCTGCTTCTTGCAGCATCAACTGTGGCAGCACTACTGTTTGAGTTCTACTGGGGGCTAGAAGATGTATTTCAAATTACTTTGCCTATATGGATGGCAAATTGGTGCTGGTTCTTAGCTGGGAGCTCAAACAAGGCTTGGGCTAACAGTCTTCAGTTCCTCCCTGTGTGCATCTCTGCTAATTTCTTGGATTTCCTCATAACATGTTGCTTGATTCCAAGTGTATCCCAAGAAGAAAGCAATTGTGCATGGCATGTCTATGACCTAGGCTTAGAAATTACACATCATCCCTTTGTCTGTACTCTACTGGTCCTGTCCTTAGCACTAGAAAATACCTTGCACACAGTAGGTACTCAGAAAATTGTGTTGCACTGAGTCAAATACTTGCTGAAATGTGGAGATAGCAGAGATAATTAAAGTTTGAGCCAGGGTGTCAGGTGGATAGTGATGCCAGGAACAGAAATAGGAAGGACATGGGGTGGAAGTGATTTCATTGCAGTTACTGTTTTAGTGCCATTTCTAAAGATCTTTCTTGTTTGAATCACAGATTTGATTGCATTCTAGGATAGCCCAAGGACATAAAAGCAGCTAAATGTTCCAAAATGTTTCCTGACAGGCACAGCATTTTGTTAGCCATTTGGCCTGCTGCTCCCTCCCAACATCTTCTGAGATGTCTTTACTACAGGAAATGCTACTCCAAGTGTCTTAGGCTGATCAGTCTCCATGGTTAGGTATTAATCAAACAAAAATGATAATGACTCATGTTAGCTTTTTATCCTTGGCAAGGCTGTTTCCTATAAGTAATATCCAAACATGATGAAGTGTGGAATCTCAGTTGCCAAGGCTAGAGAAGGTTAATGTTGCTCTCAGTTCCCACTCAGGTGCATGGGGTAAGGGGAGATAATGGAAAAGGTCTGGGAACCCCAGACACAAACAGGACCTCAGGGTCAAGGAGGACTTCCCCAAAATAATAACTGTTCAAGAGCCAGGGCCTTTCTGGGTGTAAGCCAGTGGACATCAATAGGACACACAGCATTCAAGTGGAAACAGAGTTGAATGATTTGAAATTGCTTCCTGGCCACAAAAAAACTATGAAAGAAAGTTATATTAACATGAAGCTAATAGAAGGATTGTTGCAGCTGTAATGTGACTAGTTCACATTAATTCTTAGAGCCT
Source organism: Tamandua tetradactyla (assembly GCF_023851605.1). Lineage (NCBI taxonomy): Eukaryota > Metazoa > Chordata > Mammalia > Pilosa > Myrmecophagidae > Tamandua > Tamandua tetradactyla. The sequence goes on from NC_135332.1 coordinate 139,532,831, forward strand.
AGAAATAATGGATTCTAGGTGGCTTTATTAGGCAAGAAACCCTAGTAAGGAGGCATAACCAGGGTTCCCATGATTTTCTAACCTCTGTGATCCTGAAGAAATTGGAGGTATCTAAGGCTATTCACTGGGGAAGGATGAAGAGGGAGGACAACAGATCACGATGCATTTTTCTTATCAACTCTGCTTCCCAACTCAAGTCTGCTGAATAGTGGTTCTCAAACCTATCTAGACCTGGGAGGCTTTAAAACTGCTTTGTCTAGGCTTCTCTTGACAGCAATTAAAGCATCATCACTGAAGCCTGGGCATAGGTATTTCTTAAAGCTTTCCAGATGATTCCAATGTACATTCAGCAAGCATCACTGACCTAAATTGGACTTGGGCTTTCCTCCACCCAGCCACTCAGGGAAGAGAAAGAGGAAAAGGGGAAAGAAGAGAAGGGAAACATTAGAACAGCTCCAGTTTGACCATAGTTGAGGATGTAGAAGGATTGCTGTTCTTCCTCGTGCCCTTCGCAAGTCCTTATCCCCAAGTGTGAGAAGCACCTGCTGAAGAAAATCACTCTGGCTTCCCCTTCCTCCACCTATTTTGACTAAGCAAACCTGATCTCTCTTACCAGATTGATGTAGTGACTTTCTCTGTTTAGTGCCTAACTGAACAGAGAAACAGTCCAGAATAAACATTAGGACAACCTGGGGAGCTTTTAAACAAAACATCGAAGTGCAGGCATCATCTCAAGTAAGTAAATCAGAATCTCTGTGAGTGGAGTCTGGCCACGGGAATATTTTAAAAATTCGCCATGCTTCTATCTATGATGTAATAATTGGACTGAGTTTTCCCTTCTGTTGTAAATAATTAGAAAACTTGAAAAAAACATATGAAACAACAGTTTTCAGACATTGGACAACAGGAAGCACAGGGATATAATCCTCAAGAGTAGAGAAACTAAGGAGATGCCCACCTTTCTTTCTGGAGGCACCCTATGACTGTGGGCAGGAAGGGGATATGAAGCTGAGCATACTGAGTTGAGCATATGAAAAAACAGAGTTCAGGAAAGCTAGGTGGCTAGAAATTGTAGGACAGAGTACCAGAGAGGAGGGAACTCTACAGAGAAATATGTGTAAGTTTTCTATTGAACCTGTTCTGAATACTAAGCCATACATGTTTAGGGAGAAACTCTACAAATCTGATAAAAACTTGCCAAATAGCAGTAAGCTCAACAATTCCTAGGGCTCACATAGGACTGGGAGACATCAGATTCTGTCCTTACAGAAGGCTCCAGAAGGGTCATGCTGTAGAAATAGTGCTAAACTAGCCATAGAGTAAGGACTACTCTACACCTACTTTAACAAAGCCTAAAAATCAGTCTCATAAATATCAAGCTGATCCACAAGTCACATAAATGCCTACCAGAACAACACCCAACACTTAAAGGCAGTGGAACCCATCACATAATAATGTAAAATCTGCAGTGTCTGCAATCCATTCAACAGTTATATGGGAGGTAGGCAATGGTGGCTCAGTGGCAGAGTTTTGCCTGCCATGCTGGAGACCTGGGTTCATTTCCCAGTGCCTGCCCATGTTAAAAAAAAAAAAAAATTATATGTGAAGGAGCATGAAAATGTGACCCAAAACAATTAGAAAAACAGTCAATAGAAACATCCTCAGAAATGGCAGCAATGATGAAATTAGTAGAAAAGAATTAAAAAAAAACAAGCTATTATAAATAGGATTAAGGAGTAGAGGGAAAATAAGAATATAATAAGTGAAGAATAAAAAAATTCCCAGATGATTACAATATGCACCTAGAGTTGGAGTAGCTATTAGATGCTTTGCCCTAAGACAAATCAGGTTGAAAGTAGTTTTATTTTTGGAGGAGTTTGGGGGGAAGACTTTAAAAGGGTTGGATAATAACCCATGGTTCATGTTACTTAACAATGATAGCTAACATTTACTGAACGCTTCTATGCTCCAGGTACTGTGATAAGATTCTTTATACTTTTGTTACCTTATTTAATCCTTCCCACATTTTTAAGGACATGTTTTATTACTATTTTCCACATTTTATGGATGGGGGAATTGAGGCATAGGAAGGTTAAATAGCTTGCCTGAGATCACAAAGGTAGGAAATGGTAGAGAGTTTGAATCACATATCTAATTTCAAATCCTTTATGCTTGAACTTTTGGTTATACTCCCATTTGTAAACTATTTGTCATTCATTGATAGTTTAAAATATTATCTCCAGCAAGCAGAAAACTTTTAGGAGACAATTATTTTGAAAAAAAAAAAAGAGTGTTAGATCTTGGAATTTTCTCTTAGGTCTATATATGTCTTTGATAATTTTTTTCTGCTGAAGATCAGGGAACTGTTTTCCCCTCTTATAGAATATAGAAGATCCTATAGCCTGACTTAAGTAAAGATATTTATGTAAGATTCATAAAAAACACCTTGAACCTGAAAGATGTGGCTAGTTAGAAACTCAGGAAAAGAGTACACATTTCTGAAATGCTCATCATCATACAAAAGTAAAACTCTGTTACTAGCAAAATCTGGAGACCAATCAGGAGCCTCCATACATAAGAAAACTACCCAGTAAGCACTTAGCCTTGCAGAGAATCCCAGAGCCTAAAACATTCCCTAATTTACCTTTGAAAATTGCCTTCCCTCTCTTGACTTGACTTGACTTAACTTAAAAATATGGGTACTTCTTTAAAAAAAAATTATTAGGGTACACAATTTTCTAGGCAGGCATATTATCAATTCACAGTGGCATGGGTATGATTTGTATTTAACAGTAATATTTTAGATATTGAAGATAGAACTTCCTGGAAGAACACCCTAAGGATGAAATGTTCTCATCCTGGTCAAAGCTATTTAAAAGCAAAGTTCACCAACAACCTCTGAGGAGTTGTCAAAATCAATGGACTCCCTTTAGTATTCAACTTACTCACCCTCCCTTGAGCATTTAGTGCTATTGACCAATTTTTCCTTGTTTAGATTTTTACCCTGGTGTATTAGTTAGGGTTCTCTAGAGAAACAGAATGAACAGGGAACACTCGCAAATATAAAATTTATAAAAGTGTCTCACGTGACCATGGGAATGCAGAGTCCAAAATCTGCAGGGCAGGCTGTGAAGCTGACAACTCCGATGGAGGGTCTGGACGAACTCCACAGGAGAGGCTCGCCAGCCAAAGCAGGAATAGAGCCTATCTCTTCTGAATCCTCCTTAAAAGGCTTCCCATGATTAGATTAAGCATCACTCATTGCAGAAGACACTCCCCTTTGGCTGATTACAAATGGAATCAGCTGTGGATGCAGCTGACATGATCGTGATTTAATTCTATGGAATGTCCTCTTTGCAACAGACAGGCCAGCACTTGCCCAACCAGACAAACAGGTACCACCACTTGGCCAAGTTGACACATGAACCTGACCATAACACCTGGCTTTCTTAATATTTTCTTTTATGGCTCTGCTCCCACTTCTTGGATAATTCCTTCTTAGTCTCTAGTGGTTTCTCTTTCTCCTTTGGTCTTTTGCTCTTCCCATGGACCTGAACCCCACTGTTCTCTTCAGTCTACATGATGGTTTTAACTGCTATCTTTGTTTGCTAAAGCTAATGAAATGCAACATGTCAGTGTGTTAGTCTGGGATCTCTAGAGAAACAGAACCAACAGGAGATATCTGTAAATATGAGATTTACAAAGGCATCTTACACAAATGTGGGAATGGAGAGTCCAAAATCCGCAGGGCAGGCTGTGAAGCTGGTGGCTCCAATGAAAGGTCTGATGAACTCCATAGGAGAGGCTTGCTGGCCAAAGAAGCAGTGAAAGAGTCTCTCTTCTTCCTTAAAGGCTTTCAGTGAGTGAATTATCTTGTTATGGGAGACATGCCTTAGTTGATGGCAGATGTAATCAGCCACAGATACAATCAACTGACTGATGACTTAATATACCAGCTTTCTGGTTTAGTAACCAGCCCTTAAATATCCTTGCAGCAATGGTAGGCCAGTGCCTGCCTAACCAGACAACTGGGCATAATCACTTGGCTAAGATGACACCAAATCTAACTACCACAGCCAGAAATTCGTTGGCTTTTACAATGGGGATTTATTAACTTACATGCCAGAGGATGTCCAAATTAAGGCATTGTCAGATGATATCTGGACTCCTCTCTCACCTGACATTGCACATACCAGTATCTTCTGGTCCTTCTTTCCTAGGTTTCATTGTTTCAGTTTCTGGCTTCAATAGCTTCTTTCTCTGGATTTTCTCTCAGAACTTCTCTGTGGTTTTTTTCTGCTTGTATTTCTCTGAATTTCCTCTCTTATAAAGGACTCCAGCAAGAGGACTAAGACCTACCTGAAACATGCCTTGACTGAAATAATCTAATCAAAAGATCCCAAGCACAATAGGTCGACACCTACAGGAATGAATTAGTGGATCTTCTCTGAGCTTGATCTTTTTCTGTGGTACATACAGCTCCAAACTATCACAACTACCATTTACATGCTAATAACGCACAAATCTATTCCTAGAGATAGCTTGCACTTTCTCCTGAATGATAGCTCCATGTCTGTAACTATAGGGTAGAATTTTCATTTGGCTGTCCCAAAGGCTTTTCAGAACCTTTATGTTGGAACTGAGCTCTCAACTTTTTCCAAAAACCTTCACTCCCCTTGTTTCTCTATACACTCATCAACACTGCTTACCTATACTCTTTGTTGCTCTAAGTTGGAAATCCAGATACCAACCTCAAACTGCTTTCTTTTCTCTTTCACCAATGCTACAAATTTTCCTTCTATAAGATCCCTCCAAATCCATCTCTCCTCTCTATTCCTACCTTCAGTGCTCAATTCTGGGCTTTTGGAATGGTACCTCATCTGCATTTCTGTATCTCTAGTATCTACATTTTCAAATCAGCCATTCTTCATGCTGCCAAAGTTACCTGTTGAAAGTGATTTGCAAGTATGGCTGTACTCCCTTAACTAAACCTTTAGAGTCCTCTCTTATACTGGGAAAACATCAGAATGTCTTAGGGTTTCACACATCACCCTTTGTGACCCAGCCTTAATTACTTCTCTAGTACCATTTCCTGTCACTGCCTGCCTCATGCTGAAATACATAAACTGTGTTGTTTCACATCTTTATGTCTTTTCTTTTGCCATCCACTTTCCAGGAAAGCCCCTTTACTAAATTTTTCCTGGATAGTTTCTAAAGCACTTCAAGACTCATATGTCCTCCCTTCTTCTCCTTCCCAGACACCATAGGCCAAGCGAGGTTTCTCTCTTCTATACTTCCACAGAAGCCTGTGGGTACATCAGTCAACAGAATTTCCAAGCTATATTGAAATTATTTATGAGTTAACTTCTTAGAAAGAAATGTATATCCCCCAGCTCAAGTACAGTTTGCTTGGTATATAAAGGCGCTTGATAAAGTGATATTGATCCTTTGCATTGATATCTATCATGGACAGATGATAGCTCTCAGATTGGTGTGAGTGTGTGTGTGTGTGTGTGTGTGTGTGTTTGTATTCTCAACTAACAATATGTTATGTCTAGCATGAGAGGATGACTTAATGGGTTTTAATTTTTTAAAAAAATAATAATCCACTTTTACATTTTGGCATACTTTAATGTCCACATTTTTTTGTCCAATTACAGAAAATGAAATGTGAGCCTCTGAAGGTCCCATTAATGAGTCCTCTCCTGCATTTTTGCAGACATTTGAAACTTGGATCTCTGTTAAGAACATTACAATACAAGTCATATGCTCACTACAGAAAAATCTACAGAGATAATCTAGGAAAAGAATTGTTTTAAGGAGCTACTTGAATCCCTATTTGTTTGCCAAGGTGGGATAGTTGACTGCTTGAGAATGTATTGGGATCAAGTCACTGACTTTAGAAATAAGAACATTATTCAGTTGCTTTAAAAAAATCTTTCCATCTGCAGACAAGTAACTAAAATTATTATTTTAGAATCAACCAAATCAAAATGTGATTAAGACATTTCTCATTTGTGCTTGAGACCCACAGTAAGTGGTAAAGAATTTATATTCAAATTAAAAATAATAAAAATATTTGAGTATCTTGTGGTTTTTATCTGGATCCAGAAGTCTGCCTTGATCACAGTTGATCATAATTACAATCTTGTATCAGTAGATAAGCAACAGGACTGAGGATATTTTCAATTTGAGTAAATTCATCACTAGCTATATATATATTTTTTGTCATCTGTTCTTTTCTTTGGCTTTTCTTTATTAATTAAAAAAAGAATTAACAAAACAATTAGAAATCATTCCATTCTACATGTACAATCAGTAATTCTTAATAACATCACATAGTTGCATATTCATCATTTCTTAGTACATTTGCATCGATTTAGAAAAAGAAATAAAAAGACAACAGAATAAGAATTAAAACGATAATAGAAAGAAAGAAAAAAAAAACCTATACCTCACATGCAGCTTCATTCAGTGTTTTAACATAATTGCATTACAATTAGGTAGTATTGTGCTGTCCATTTCTGAGTTTTTATATCCAGTCCTGTTGTACAGTCTGTATCCCTTCAGCTCCAATTACCCCTTCTCTTTTTTTTTTTTTTTAATTAACGGAAAAAAGAAATTAACCCAACATTTAGAAATCATACCTTTCTACATATGCAATCAGTAATTCTTAACATCATCACATAGATGCATGATCATCATTTCTTAGTACATTTGCATCGGTTTAGAAGAACTAGCAACATAACCGAAAAAGATATAGAATGTTAATATAGAGAAAAAAATAAAAGTAATAATAATAAAATCAAAACAAAACAAAACAAAACAAAACAAAAACCTATAGCTCAGATGCAGCTTCATTCAGTGTTTTAAAATGATTACTTTACAATTAGGTATTATTGTGCTGTCCATTTTTGAGTTTTTGTATCTAGTCCTGTTACACCGTCTGTATCCCTTCAACTCCAATTGCCCATTATCTTACCCTGTTTCTACCTCCTGCTGGACTCTGTTACCAATGACATATTCCCAATTTATTCTCGAATGTCTGTTCACATCAGTGGGACCATACAGTATTTGTCCTTTAGTTTTTGGCTAGACTCACTCAGCATAATGTTCTCTAGGTCCATCCATGTTATTACATGCTTCATAAGTTTATCCTGTCTTAAAGCTGCATAGTATTCCATCGTATGTATATACCACAGTTTGTTTAGCCACTCTTCTGTTGATGGAGATTTCGGCTGTTTCCATCTCTTTGCAATTGTAAATAACGCTGCTATAAACATTGGTGTGCAAATGTCTGTTTGTGTCTTTGCCCTTAAGTCCTTTGAGTATATTCCCAGCAATGGTATTGCTGGGTCGTATGGCAATTCTATATTCAGCTTTTTGAGGAACCGCCAAACTGCCTTCCACAGTGGTTGCACCATTTGACATTCCCACCAACAGTGGATAAGTGTGCCTCTTTCTCCGCATCCTCTCCAGCACTTGTCATTTTCTGTTTTGTTGATAATGGCCATTGTGGTGGGTGTGAGATGATATCTCATTGTGGTTTTGATTTGCATTTCTCTAATGGCCAGGGACATTGAGCATCTCTTCATGTGCCTTTTGGCCATTTGTATTTCCTCTTCTGATAGGTGTCTGTTCAAGTCTTTTTCCCATTTTGTAATTGGGTTGGCTGTCTTTTTGTTGTTGAGATGAACAATCTCTTTGTAAATTCTGGATACTAGACCTTTATCTGATATATCATTTCCAAATATTGTCTCCCATTGTGTAGGCTGTCTTTCTACTTTCTTGATGAAGTTCTTTGATGCACGAAAGTGTTTAATTTTGAGGAGCTCCCATTTATTTATTTCCTTCTTCAGTGTTCTTGCTTTAGGTTTAAGGTCCATAAAACCGCCTCTAGTTGTAAGATCCATAAGATATCTCCCAACATTTTCCTCTAGTTGTTTTATGGTCTTAGACCTAATGTTTAGATCTTTGATCCATTTTGAATTAACTTTTGTATAGGGTGTGAGACATGGGTCTTCTTTCATTCTTTTGCATATGGATATCCAGTTCTCTAGGCACCATTTATTGAAGAGACTGTTCTGTCCCAGGTGAGTTGGCTTGACTGCCTTATCAAAGATCAAATGTCCATAGATGAGAGGGTCTATATCTGAGCACTCTATTCGATTCCATTGGTCGATATATCTATCTTTATGCCAATACCATGCTGTTTTGACCACTGTGGCTTCATAATATGCCTTAAAGTCAGGCAGCGCGAGACCTCCAGCTTCGTTTTTTTTCCTCAAGATGTTTTTAGCAATTCGGGGCACCCTGCCCTTCCAGATAAATTTGCTTATTGGTTTTTCTATTTCTGAAAAATAAGTTGTTGGGATTTTGATTGGTATTGCATTGAATCTGTAAGTCAATTTAGGTAGGATTGACATCTTAACTATATTTGGTCTTCCAATCCATGAACACGGTATGCCCTTCCATCTATTTCGGTCTTCTGTGATTTCTTTTAACAGTTTTTTGTAGTTTTCTTTATATAGGTTTTTTGTCTCTTTAGTTAAATTCATTCCTAGGTATTTTATTCTTTTAGTTGCAATTGTAAATGGGATTCGTTTCTTGATTTCCCCCTCAGCTTGTTCATTACTAGTGTATAGAAATGCTACAGATTTTTGAATGTTGATCTTGTAACCTGCTACTTTGCTGTACTCATTTATTAGCTCTAGTAGTTTTGTTGTGGATTTTTCCGGGTTTTCGACGTATAGTATCATATCGTCTGCAAACAGTGATAGTTTTACTTCTTCCTTTCCAATTTTGATGCCTTGTATTTCTTTTTCTTGTCTAATTGCTCTGGCTAGAACCTCCAACACAATGTTGAATAATAGTGGTGATAGTGGGCATCCTTGTCTTGTTCCTGATCTTAGGGGGAAAGTTTTCAATTTTTCCCCATTGAGGATGATATTAGCTGTGGGTTTTTCATATATTCCCTCTATCATTTTAAGGAAGTTCCCTTGCATTCCTATCTTTTGAAGTGTTTTCAACAGGAAAGGATGTTGAATCTTGTCAAATGCCTTCTCTGCATCAATTGAGATGATCATGTGATTTTTCTGCTTTGATTTGTTGATATGGTGTATTACATTAATTGATTTTCTTGTGTTGAACCATCCTTGCATACCTGGGATGAATCCTACTTGGTCATGATGTATAATTCTTTTAATGTGTTGTTGGATACGATTTGCTAGAATTTTATTGAGGATTTTTGCATCTATATTCATTTAGAGAGATTGGTCTGTAGTTTTCTTTTTTTGTAATATCTTTGCCTGGTTTTGGTATGAGGGTGATGTTGGCTTCATAGAATGAATTAGGTAGTTTTCCCTCCACTTCGATTTTTTTGAAGAGTTTGAGGAGAATTGGTACTAATTCTTTCTGGAACGTTTGGTAGAATTCACATGTGAAGCCGTCTGGTCCTGGACTTTTCTTTTTAGGAAGATTTTGAATGACTAATTCAATTTGTTTACTTGTGATTGATTTGTTGAGGTCATCTATGTCTTCTTGAGTCAAAGCTTGTTGTTTATGTCTTTCCAGGAACCCGTCCATTTCATCTAAATTGTTGTATTTATTAGCGTAAAGTTGTCCATAGTATCCTGTTATTACCTCCTTTATTTCTGTGAGGTCAGTAGTTATGTCTCCTCTTCCATTTCTGATCTTATTTATTTGCATCCTCTCTCTTCTTCTTTTTGTCAATCTTGATAAGGGCCCATCAATCTTATTGATTTTCTCATAGAACCAACTTCTGGTCTTACTGATTTTCTCTATTGTTTTCATGTTTTGAATTTCATTTATTTCTGCTCTGATCTTTGTTATTTCTTTCCTTTTGCTTGCTTTGGGATTAGTTTGCTGTTCTTTCTCCAGTTCTTCCAAGTGAACAGTTAATTCCTGCATTTTTGCCTTTTCTTCTTTTCTGATACAGGCATTTAGGGCAATAAATTTCCCTCTTAGCACTGCCTTTGCTGCATCCCATAAGTTTTGATATGTTGTGTTTTCATTTTCATTTGCCTCGAGGTATTTACTAATTTCTCTTGCAATTTCTTCTTTGACCCACTTGTTGTTTAAGAGTGTGTTGTTGAGCCTCCACGTATTTGTGAATTTTCTGGCATTCCACCTATTATTGATTTCCAACTTCATTCCTTTATGATCCGAGAAAGTGTTGTGTATGATTTCAGTCTTTTTAAATTTGTTAAGACTTGCTTTGTGACCCAGCATATGGTCTATCTTTGAGAATGATCCATGAGCATTTGAGAAAAAGGTGTATCCTGCTGTTGTGGGATTTAATGTCCTATAAATGTCTGTTAAGTCTAGCTCCTTTATAATAATATTCAGATTCTCTATTTCTTTATTGATCCTCTGTCTAGATGTTCTGTCCATTGATGAGAGTGGGGAATTGAAGTCTCCAACTATTATGGTATTTGTGTCTATTTCCCTTTTCAGTGTTTGCAGTATTCCTCACGTATTTTGGGGCATTCTGGTTCGGTGCGTAAATATTTATGATTGTTATGTCTTCTTGTTGAATTGTTCCTTTTATTAGTATATAGTGTCCTTCTTTGTCTCTTTTAAGTGTTTTACATTTGAAGTCTAACTTGTTGGATATTAGTATAGCCACTCCTGCTCTTTTCTGGTTGTTATTTGCATGAAATATCTTTTCCCAACCTTTCACTTTCAACCTATGTTTATCTTTGGGTCTAAGATGTGTTTCCTGTAGACAGCATATAGAAGGATCCTGTTTTTAAATCCATTCTGCCATTCTATGTCTTTTGATTGGGGAATTCAGTCCATTAACATTTAGTGTTATTACTGTTTGGATAATATTTTCCTCTACCATTTTGTCTTTTGTATTATATATATCATATCTGACTTTCCTTCTTTCTACACTTTTCTCCATACCTCTCTCTTCTGTCTTTTCAGTTCTGACTCTAGTGCTCCCTTTAGTATTTCTTGCAGAGCTGGTCTCTTGGTCACAAATTCTCTTAGTGACTTTTTGTCTGAGAATGTTTTAATTTCTCCCTCATTTTTGAAGGACAATTTTGCTGGATATAGGAGTCTTGGTTGGCAGTTTTTCTCTTTTAGTAATTTAAATATATCATCCCACTGTCTTCTAGCCTCCATGGTTTCTGCTGAGAAATCTACACATAGTCTTATTGGGTTTCCCTTGTATGTGATGGATTGTTTTTCTCTTGCTGCTTTCAAGATCCTCTCTTTCTCTTTGACCTCTGACATTCTAACTAGTAAGTGTCTTGGAGAACGCCTATTTGGGTCTAATCTCTTTGGGGTGTGCTGCACTTCTTGGATCTGTAATTTTAGGTCTTTCATAAGAGTTGGGAAATTTTCAGTGAAAATTTCTTCTATTAGTTTTTCTCCTCCTTTTCCCTTCTCTTCTCCTTCTGGGACACCCACAACACGTATATTTGTGCGGTTCATATTGTCCTTGAGTTCCCTGATACCCTGTTCAAATTTTTCCATTCTTTTCCCGATAGTTTCTGTTTGTTTTTGGAATTCAGATGTTCCATCCTCCAAATCACTAATTCTATCTTCTGTCTCTTTGAATCTATCATTGTAGGTATCCATTGTTTTTTCTATCTTTTCTACTTTGTCCTTCACTTCCATAAGTTCTGTGATTTGTTTTTTCAGTTTTTCTATTTCTTCTTTATGTTCAGCCCATGTCTTCTTCATGTCCTCCCTCAATTTATCGATTTCGTTTTTGAAGAGGTTTTCCATTTCTGTTCGTATATTCAGCATTAATTGTCTCAGCTCCTGTATCTCATTTGAACTATTGGTTTGTTCCTTTAATGGGCCATATTTTCAATTATTTGAGCATGATCCGTTATCTTCTGTTGGCGTCTGCGCATTTAGACAGATTTCCCTGGGTATTGGATCCAAAAGTTTGGAAGATTTTTCTGTGAAATCTCTGGGTTCTGCTTTTCTTATCCTGCCCAGTAGGTGGTGCTCGTGGCACCCGTTTGTCTGCGGGTCCCACCAGTAAAAGGTGCTGTGGGACCTTTAACTTTGGAAAACTCTTGCCGTCCGGGAGGTTCGCTAGCCGAAGAGGCTTGGAAGAGTGCGAGCCGGCCCGGGGTCCAAACCGGGGAGGGTCGCTGGCCACCGCAGCCCGGGAAAGTGCCCGTCCGAATTTCCTAGTCGGCCTGGGGTGACAAGCGTGGTGGGAGGGCCCCAGCGACAGCGGCCCACCCGGGAGAGTGCACGTTCCCGGGGAGTCACGGATTTGGAAGGGCCCCCCCCCCCACCCGTCACCGTTCTCCGTGGCCTGGGGATTTCCAATCCAATTCTCTTAGTTGGTCTGGGGGGCCGCGTGTGGTGTGGACGCCAGCCGCCATGGTTTCAGGGGACCGCCTCTCCAATTCTCCCAGCCGGCCCGGGAAGGTCAACACTCAAAATTCAGTAGTATTTCTATACATTAGTAATGAGTAATCTGAGGAGGAAATCAATATAATCCCAATCAAAATTCCAATAGACTCTATTAAGAAATTGAAAACCAATTATTAAATTAATTTGGAAGAGTAAGGGGCTGCGAATAGCCAAAAACATCTTGAGAAAGAAAAATGAAGTTGGAGGACTCACACTTCTTGACTTTATAGCACATTACAGAGTTACAGTGGTCAAAACAACATGTTACTGGCATAAAGATAGACATACTGATCAATGGAACCAATCTGAGAGTTCAGAAATAGACACATTTATGGTCAACTGATTCTTTTTTTTTTTTTTTTTTTTTAGAGAGAGGGAGGAAAGGAAGGAAAGACAGAGAAGGAAGGAAGGGAGGAAGAAAGGGAAACATTTTTAAACATTTTCTTGTTTTATTATATTTTGTTTGTTTGTTTGTTTGTTACATGGGCTGGGGCCGGGAATCGAACCGGGGTCCTCCGGCACGGCAGGCAAGCACTCTTGCCCGCTGAGCCACCGCGGCCCGCCCGGTCAACTGATTCTTGACAAGATTTTCAGATGCACTCAACTGGGGCAGAACATCTCTTCAACACATGGTGCTGGGAGAATTGGATATTGATAGCCAAAATAATTAAATAAGATCCCTAACTCACACCTTATACAAAATTAACTCAAAGTATATAAAAGACATAAATATAAGAGCCAGGACCATAATGTTCCTAGAAGAAAATTGAGGGAGGCAAGTTCAAGATCTTGTAGTATACAGTAATTCATAACACTTTACACCCAAAGCACAAGCAACAAAAGAAGAAATAGATAAATGAAACCTCATCAAAATTAAATACATTTGTCCTTCATAGGACTTTGTCAAGAAAGTGAAAAGGGAGTCAAGTCAATAAAAGAAAATATTTGGAAACCACATGTGCCAGTTTGAATTGTTGTGTACTCCATAAAAACTGTGCTTTTTAATCCGATTCAAAACTGTTGGGTGGGACCTTTTTGATTAAGTTGTTTCCATAGAGATGCAACCCATCCAACTGTGAGTAGGATATTTTGATTAGGTGGTTTACATGGAGATATAGCTCCACAAATTCAAAGTGGGGTTGCTTACTGCAGTCGTTTAAGAGGGAACCATTTGGGGAAAAGCTGCAGAAACTGATACAGAGACAGACATTTGCAGATGCAAAAAGAAAACACCCCAAGGGAAGCTGTTTTGAAACCAGAAGAAACCAGCCATGTGCCTTCCCAGATCAGCCTTTCTTGATTGAGTCATGGTGTCTTTCTTTGGATGCCTTAGTTTGGACATTTTTCTGGCCTTAGAACTGTAAACTTGTAACTTAATAATTTCCTTTTGTAAAAGCCAGCCTATTTCTGGTATAATGAATTTCCGGCAGCATTAACAAACTAATACACCAGATATCCAATAAGGGTCTAATATCCAAAATATATTAAAAAAAAATCCTGCAGTTCAACAATGAAAAAACAAAAGCCCAATTTAAAAATGGACAAAAGGGAAAGTGCCAATTTAGCATCTGGCACTTAGCATCTGGCACATAGCTGATAGTGTCCCTTTTCTTTTGGCCCCTATGAGACCACACAGTGAGTGACAGAAGTGAGTTATCCAGAGCAGTGCACTTTGGGGACTTTCTAGGAGAGCGGGAACCCCTTTGGACTGGGGTGGGGCGGTCTATGGAGGCTTCTTTGAGATGCTGGGGTTCACCCTGGATTTGGAGCAGGTGTTGCAGATTTGGTGAGGTAGAGTTGAGCTCTCTAGTTCTTTATCCCTCCTCGGTGACACTTCTAGATTTTCAGCTTCAGACATTTTCAGGTATGTCTAATTCAGTCATCTATTGCTGAACTCCCCACCCCCACCCCCAACAAAAAAAAGGGCAAAAGACTTGAACAGACAGCTTTCCAAAGAGGACAAAGAAATGACTGAAAAACACATGAAAAACTGCTCAACATCCCTAGCTATTATATAAGTGAAAATCAAAACCGCAATGAGATATCATTTTATACCACTAAAATGGCCAGGATCGAAAAAAAAAAAAACCCAGAAAACTACAAGTGTTGGAGAGGATATGGAGAAACAGGAAGACTTATTCATTGCTGGTGGGAATTTAAAATGGTCAGCTGTGTGGAAGACAGTTTGGCGGTTCCTTGGGAATCTAAGCATAGAACTGCTATATGATCTGACAATCCCACTACTAGTTACATACTCAGAAGATCTGAAAGCAGGGCTGTGAACAGATATTTGCACACCAATTTTCGCAGAGGCATTATTTACAATTGCCAAAAGATGAAAACAATCCAAGTGTCCATCAACTGATGAATGTAAAAACAAAATGTGGGGTATACATAATAGGGGAACATTATTCAGCTATAAGAAGAAATGAAGTCCTGATGCATGGAACTACATGGATGAACCTTGAGTACTTTATATTGAGAGAAATAAGCCAGATACAAAAGGAGAAATATTGCATGATCTCACTAATACAAACTAAAAATAATGAGCAAATTCAAGGAGTTAATATCTAGAGTATAGGTTACCAGAAGATAGAATGAAGGTAGAAAATGGGGAGCTAATGTTTAATTTGGACAGAATTTTTGATAAGGTTGATTGTAAATATTTGGATTTGGATATGGATCAAGGATATGGTAGGACATTATTGTGAGTGTAATCAAGACTACTGAATTGTGAGTGTGACTGTGATTGAAAGGGAAAGTTTAAGGTCGTTTATGAAACTAAAAGGAAAGCTAGAGGATAAAACATGGGACTGTAAAGCACATCGAACCCTGTTTTGGATGATGAAGGTAGTTAATAGTAGAAATATAAGAATGTTCTTCTATGAACTAAAACAAATGTACATCACTATTACAAGGTCTCGATAATAAGGTTGTATAGGGAGAAAATACACCTAATGCAAACTATGGACTATAGTTAACAGTAACATAATATTCTTCAGTCAACTATAACAAAGATACCACATATCCCTATGACTCTGGGCACTTTGAACCCCTATATTTGGTTGAGTTTTGTTTCACAATAGACGCTGATCTTCCTCTGCCTGAAATTATTTTTCCTTTGCGTGAAGAAATTGTAATAGCCTTCTTATCTAGTTGCCTTGCTAGGGATTACTGATTCTCCTATTACCTCTCTTTGCTTTTAGACCTATAATTAACAAGCCACAGAAAATGAGATGCAAAGTGTGATCATGAGGAAATGTGGTACACATCAAAATAAGTGCATAATTTTGCCAATTTCTGTTGGTAGAAACCTGAGAAATATGTGGAGAAATGGATATATCATAACATAGTCTGCAGAGATATTGGTTGTTTTTCTCTTCCACAGGACATGACACTGGTCCACTACAGTGATGATACTGTTTGCTTTAACCTGGTAAGCAGGAAGTAGAAACTAGTTTAATCACATTGTAAATGTACCTGTGTGCAAGAGGGTGAAAAATACCCCCTCCTCCCCTAATTCAGGAGCCTGCCATCTTGGTGAATTTCTAGGGCTTCAGTATGGAGCATGTTAATTATCCTAGTGAAAGACCTACCAGAGGCACAACACTTAGGGGATTTAAAAAAAATTTGAGTCTACATATAACCCATTTGGGGCATACTACTCCAACACATTTACCACATGACTTGAAAATCTGCCTGGTTTGAATGGGTCTCAGAATAAGAGAAGACTTTAGGACAGGTCAGGGCTGTTATGCAAGCTGCTCTGTCACCTGAGCTATCTGACCCAACAGATTTGATGGTGCTTGAGGCATTAGTGACAGACAATCAGTTAGAGTATTTAGTGGTCCTTTATGGATGAATCACAGGTCATATTATTTGGATATCTACAGACCATCCTCTATAGATAATTACCCTTTCAGCTTATTATTGGGACTTAGTGGAAATTGAAACTGACCATGGGCCACCATATAACACTATGATCTGAGGTGCCTATCAGAAGCTGAGTGTTGTCTGCTTCAAGTTCCAGCATAGATGTGAAGGACACAGTGCCAACTGTGCTAAGTCAAATCCTTCTAACAAATCTATCTGTCTAATTATCTATCATCTTTATCATATCATATTGTATCATATCAAATCATATATGACTTTTAGTGGTTCTCTTTCTCTAATTGACCCTTGACTGATATATAGCTATACCCCTAAACAGAAGACACAAACACTTGGGGACTGGGTGGTATGGTTGAGTCAATGGTAGAGCTGCTACCAAGTTCAGATTCCACCATAAACTGACAAGGAAATCACTTAGTTGATATGGTTTAAAGAAATCTGGAAGTTCTACATCTTCCCTACCCAACTGTGCTTGTAAAGATTTTCCTAAGGAACTCGCTGAGTGAAATGCTTACATACATGGAAGGGGTAACCCAGTTTGTAAGCTATTTAGAAATGAAAATCATTTTCTGTATTAGATGGCATGACACCTGCTGCTGCAACTTGTTTCAAAATGTAAAATGGCTTCCAGTCAACCAAGATGATGACATGAGATGCTCCAGGCACTTGTCCCCCACCCCACCAGAATCACTGAACAACTGGAAAAACTGGCAGACCCATCTTCCTCAAAACAGTTAAAGGGCTGCAGTAACACAGCAGTGTTGAATCAAGAAAACACAATTTACAAAAACATTAAGAGAAGCTTGTGGTGCCTTTGCTGCCCCATCCTCCCCCTCCCAGTTGCAGTGTGGAGCCAGGCTTTGCTCTCATTGTGTATCCCTGGATCTATTCCAGAGGGAGCAGAATAACCCCTATGGGCATATTAGGGAACCTGTAGATCAGTGTCCATCTGTTGGGTGCTAGCTTGAAAGAGTGAACTAGGATATTTGCATCTAGCTTACCCTCCCAGAACTTGCTGTACAGGCAGAAGCCACTTACAGATAGCTAAAGCAGTGTAAGAAAAATTAAGTCAAAGCAGGCCAAGGCAAAGAATTGCCTGCTTTAAGAAATAACAAAAGAACACCTGGGAGGGAGGGGTGTCTATTCATAGGAAGTAGAGGTCACATTCAAATATCTGTAAACAGGGAAATTCATAAGGTCAGGAGCACAAGTCCAGAACAAGATGCAGGCTTGGAAAAGATGAAGAAGACTTCATACCTTTGTCTCAGTCTGATCTTCTTGATAGGAGGGCTAAACTCTAAAGCAGAGCACTGGATAGTACAAGACAATTTTCAAAGAATCTGAGAGGTGGTTTTATTTTTTGTATCCATGGATTTATTTGTTTTTGTTAATTCTTGGCACTCAAATCTCTTGTCAAATCACCACCTGCACACAAACTTGAAGACCAGACAACCAGGGACTAAATCCCAGAGTTAACACATTAAAATATTACAATGTACAATATGCAACAAAAGATTAAAAGGCAAACAAGGAAATGGGAAATGATGGCCCTAGCAAAGGAACAAGACAAAGATTCAGAAAACATCAATGAAGAAGACCAACTTTAGACATACCAGACAAAGACTTTTAAAAACTGATCTTCAATGTGCTCAAAGACATAAAGGAAAACATGGAGAAAGAACTAAGGAATATCAGGAAAATGATGAATGAACAATATTAATATCTCAATAAAGAGAGAAATTTCAAGAAGGAACCAAATATAAATACTGGAGTTTAAGATCATAATAACCAAAATGAAAAGTTCAGTAGAGGGTTTCAACAGCAGCCTGGAGATGGTAGAAGAAAGAATCAGTGACTATGAAGATGAAACTGCTGAAATGATTCAGGGTGATGAATAGAAAGAAAAAAGAATGGAAAAAAGTGAACAGGGCCTAAGAGACATATGGGACACCATGAAGCATACCAATATGAGCCTACGGGAGTCTCAGAAGGAGAAGAGAGGAAAGGGTAGGAGAAATATTCAAAGAAATAATGGCAGAAAACTTCTCAAATTTAATGAAAGCGCATGCATAAATCTCAAAGAACCCCAAACAGGATAAACACAATGAGAACCTTGCCAAGACATAGAGTAGTTAAACTGTCAAATGCCAAGAACAAGGAGAGAATTCTGAAAGCTGCAAGAGAAAAGCAACATATTATGTACAAGAGAGTGCCAAGACAATTAAGTGCCTATTTTTCATCAGAAAACACGGGAGGTAAGAAGGCAGTGGAACGAAATATTTGCAGTGCTATAAGAAAGCAATTGTCAACCAAAAAGTTTATATCCAGCAAGATATCCTTCAAACATGAGGGAGAGATTAAGACATTCCCAGATAAACAGAAGTTGAGGGAATTTATCACCTTTAGACCTGCCCTACAAGCTATGGTGATGGGAGTTCTTAAAGGAAAGGACACTAGACGTTGGACAAAAAGGCATAAACAAATAAATAAAAGATATCCATATGGGTAATTATAAATGCTAGTACTATTGTATTGAATTTTTTGATATATGTTCTAGTTTGCAAGCTGCCAGAATATGATATACCAGAAACAGAATGGCTTTTAAAAAGGAGGAATTTATTAAGCTGCAAGTTTTCAGTTCTAAGGCCATGAAAATGTCCTAATTAAAGCAAGTCTATAAAAATGTCCAAATTAAGGCACCAATAAGTGGTTATCTTCACTCAAGAAAGGCCAAGAAGTTTAGGGTTTCTCCCTCAACTGGAAAGGCACGTGGTGAACATGGCGATTCCTTCCAGGCTTTCCACCTTTCTTTCCAGGCTGCTTCTTTCATGATGC
The DNA here is from genome assembly GCF_023851605.1 of Tamandua tetradactyla. Taxonomy (NCBI): domain Eukaryota; kingdom Metazoa; phylum Chordata; class Mammalia; order Pilosa; family Myrmecophagidae; genus Tamandua; species Tamandua tetradactyla. The sequence continues at coordinate 139,551,965 of NC_135332.1, forward strand.
TCGCCCAGAGGCATATTCCTTCCTCATCTCCAAAGGTCTTGGGCTGTATGGGCTCTCATGGTTCTTGTGGCTCTGCAGCTTTTTCCAAAATATTTCCTCTTTTAAAGGATTCCAGTAAACTAATCAAGACCCACCTGGAATGGGTGGCGTCACATCTCCCAATAATCAAAGGCTAATACCCACAATTGGGTGTGTCAATTCTCTGTGGAGATAATATAATCAAGTTCCAACCTACAGTCCTGAATAGGGTTTACAAGAAATGGCTGCCTCCACAAGATGGATCAGGATTAAAACATGGCTTTTCTAGAGTCCATAATCTTTTTCAAACCAGCCCAGTACGTAACTCCATTTTTAACTTCTTTCAGGTTCTGAAAAGAAAATGCTTAAAAAAAGTAGTGATAAATCTAATCCACAGGCATATATTATATAAAATATCATTTTTAACAAGAACAACAAAAATATGGGAGTACAGTGGGGGCATAGAAAATGTGTTTGTGCTATTGAAGTTAAGCTGGTATCAAAACACATGTGATTGTTATAGATTTAGGTTGCTAACTTTAAGCCCAATAGTAACCACAAACAAAATATCTGAGAAATATATACAGGAGAAAATGAAAAATAATTCAAAATGGTATACTACAAAAAAATTAAATGAATATGAAAATAGGCCCTAATGGAAGAATTGAGGGATATAAAAGGGATATGCAAAGATCAAAGAGCAAAACTGCAGAAGAAAGTCCTGTATCATCAGTAGTTACTTTTAATGTAAGTGGATTAAATTCTCCAGTCAAAAGGCAAGAAACTATTAGAGTGGATTAAAATGCATGACTCAATTATGTGCTGTTTACAGAGACTATAGGTTGAAGGTGAAAGGATGAAAGACATAAAGAGGTTGAAAGTGAAAGGATAAAAATATATACCATGCAAATAGTAGCAAAAATAGAGCTGGAGTATTATACTAATATCAGATAAAATAGACTTTAAGTAAAAAACTTAAGGGGAGAAAACAGGACACTATATACTGATAAAGGAGTCAATTAAACAGGAAGAGATAATAACAATTGTAATGTATATGTACCTAACAGCAGAGCTCTAAAATATAGGAAGCAAATATTGATTGATTGAAGTGAGAAATAGAGAGTTGTACACTAATAGTCAGAGACTTCAGTGCACCATGTTCAATAATGGATAGAACATCTGAACAGAAGATCAATAAGGAAGCAGAAGATTTGAATGATACTATAAACCTACCAGACCTAATAGACATATATAGTACACATCATGCAACAGCAACAGAATGCACATTCTTCTCTAGTGTACATGGATTATTCTCCAGGATAGACTATATATTAGGGCACCAAAAAAATCTGAATTAATTTTAAAATACTGAAAATCTTATAATGTACCTTCACCAATTAAATGGAATGTAGCTAGAAAACAGTAACAGAGTGAATTGGGAAATTCACAAATATATGGATTATTAAGCAATGCACTATTAAAACACCAGTGGGTCAAAGACTAAATCACAAAGGAAATTGGAAAATATCTTGAGGCAAATGAAAATGAAAACACAACACACTAAAATTTACAGGATGCAGCAAAGTCAATGCTGGGAGGGAAATTTATAGCTCTAAATGGCTACAATAAAGAAGAAGAAAGATCTCAAATCAGAGGCCTAATTTCACAACTGGAGGAACTAGATAAAGAAGAGCAGACTAAACTCAAAGCAAGCAGGAGAGAGGAAATAACAAAGATTAGAAGGGAGATAAATGAAATAGAGATTTAAAAAACAATAGAGAGAATCAGTGAAACCGAAGTTGATTCTCAGAAATGAACAATAAAATTGACAAACCTTTAGTCAGATTGACAAAGAAAAAAAGAGGACGCAAATAACTAAAATCAGAAATGAAAAGAGGGACATTACTATTAATCCCACAGATATAAAAAGTGTTATATAAAAGGATATTATGAACAACTGTATGCTGACCTAATCAGATGGCCTAAATGATTTGGACAAATTCCTAGAAATACACCAGTACCTACCCTGACTTAAGAAGAAATAGATCTCAATAGACCAATGACAAGAGATACAATCAGTAATCAAAAACCTCACAACAAAGAAAATCCTAGGACCACAGGTGAATTTTATGAAACATTCAAAGAATACTAATACCAATCTTGCTTAAATTCTTCAAAAAATTGAAGAGGAGGGAAAATTTTCAAACTCGTAGTATGAGGCCCACATCACCCTTCTTGAAAAAACATTCAGAAAACTAGGAATAGAAGGAAAATTCCTCAACATGACAAAGTGCATATATGGAAACCTACAGCTAGTTTTCCCCCAAATGGTGAAAGACAGAAAGTTTTCCCCCTAAGAACAAGAACAAGACAAAGATGCCCACTGTCACCACTGTTATTCAACACTGTTCTGGAAGTTCTAGCCAGAGTAATTAGGCAAGAAAAAGAAATAAAAGTTGTGCTGGTTTGAAGCTATTATGTACACCAAAAAAGCCATGTCCTTTAATTCTCATTCAGTATTGCTGGGTGGCATCTTTTTTGTTGTTTCTATGGAGATATGACCCACCTAACTGTGAGTGATAGCATTTGATTGGATGGCTTCTATGGAGATATGTGTATGTCTCTCCCCACTCAAGGTGGGGTTACTTACTGGAGCCCTTTAGAAGGAACCATTTTGGAAAAAGTTTTAGAGTGACCAGAACCACCTGTGCCCCTATGACCAACAGAGCCAACAGAATGGACAGAGCCCCGGGAAAGCCATTGAAAAAGCCTGGAGAGAAAGCTACCAGACAGCACCACATGCCTTTCCAGCTGAGAGAGAAATCCCAAATCATCGGCCTTCTTGAGCCAACATGTCTTTTCCTCGATGCCTTAATTTGGACATTTTTATAGCCTTGTCTTAATTGGGACATTTTCATGGACTTAGACCTGTAAACTTCCAACTTAAGTTTTAAAAGCCATTCTGTTTCTGGTATATTGCATTCCAGCAGCTTACAGACTAGAACGAAAGGCATCTAAATTGGCAAGGAAGAAGTAAAACTTCCCCTATTTGCAGACGACATGATCCTATGAAGAAAATCCTTAAAAATTCACAACCAAGGTACTAGAGCTAATAAATGAATTCAGCAAAGTGTCAGAGTACAAGATCAACATGCAAAAATCATACACTAGAAATTAATAATCTGAAGAAGGACTCAAGAAAAAATCCATTTATGATGACAACTAAAGCAATAAAATATCTAGGAATAAATTTAACCAAGGATATAAAGATTTGTACATGTAAAACTATAAAACATTGTTGAAAGAAATCAAAGAAGACCTAACAAATGGAAAGATATTCAGTGATCATGGATTGGATGATTAAATAATGTTAAGATGCCAATTCTACCCAAAGTGATTTATAGATTCAGTATAATCCCAATTAGAATTCCAACGGCCTTCTTTACAGAAATGGAAAAAACCATCAAATCTACATGGAAGGCTAAAGGGCTCCAAATAGCTGACACCATTTTGAAAAAGAAAAAAGTTGGAAGATTCACATTCCCTGATTTTAAAACTTATAAAGGTACAGCAATCAAAACAGTATGGTACTAGCACACAGACAGACATATATACCAATGAATCAAATTGAGAGTTCAGAAATAACCCCTCATATCTATCACGAATTGATTTTTGGCAAAGGTGCCAAGTGCACTCAATAGGAAAAGAATACTTTCTTCAACTCATGGTGCTGGGAAAACTGGATATTCATATACCTCACACTTTACACAAAAGTTAGTTTAAAATGTATTAAAGACATAAATATAAGAACAAAAACTACCTTAGAAGAAAACATAGGAAAGAATGTAAAATGGTGCAGCCAGTTTGGAAAATAACTTGGCAGTTCCTCAGAGAAGCAAGTATAGAATTACCACTGACCTAGCAATACCATTTCTAGGCTTTAAGTATCCAAAAGTACTGAAAGCCGGGACTCAGATATCTGGTCACTGGTGTTCATAGTGGCATTGTTCACAATTGGCAAAAGATGGAAGGAACCCAAGTGTCCATCAACAGATGAATGGATAAACAAAATGTGGTATATACACTCAATGGAATATTTTTCAACCATAAAAGAAATGAAGTTCTCATACATGCTGCAATGTGGGTGAACCCTGATGACCTCGTGTTGAGAGGAATAAGCCAGACACAAAAGCACAAATATTGCATAATCCTACTGATATGATATAATTATAATATACCCATTCATAGAGTCAGAAACTAGAAAACCAGTTACCAGGGGCTTGGGTTCAGATAGGAAATAGGGAGTCAATGCTTAAGTGGTTCAGGGTTTCTTTTTTGGGTGATTGAGAGGTTTTGTTAATGAACGGTGGCAAGGGTAGCACAACATGTTATTAATACCATTGAATTCTCCATTTAAGTTTGATTAAAAGGGGGAAATTTTAGGTTATATATATGTCACCAGAATGAAATTTTTAAAAATCATAGAATTGCAAAACACAAACGGTGATTCCTAATGAAAACTATCGACTGTAGTTTAAAGCATAATTATAATAATATTGTTTCATCAATTGTTACAAATTTACCTCATTAAGGCAAAATGATAATAAAGAAAACTGTATGTATGGGGAGGGGGGCATATGGGAATGCTATACTTTTGCCATTATTTTTCTGTAAACCTACAATTTCTCTCATTTAAAAAGTGCTAACTGACTCAAACTATATACACACCACCACTCACACATATACTCACAAGGACACTAAACTATGAATGATATCAAAGTTATGGAACAAAAGTTCTTTCTTCCTTTGACTTTTTATGAAGATGTGTTATTTTTGTTTGATTGTTAGGCATGGGCAGGCACAGGGAAGAAGTGTTATTTTTTAAGTAGAGAAAACTTGCGGTAAAAATTGTTACGTCCTTTGTGAGCTATAGAGAAAGTGGGTCCTTAGGTCATGGGCAGCACTGTCTCTTCAGTTTGGCAGTGGGGAGGACATTAAATCGAATTTGGAGACTTTTCTGTACTTGATCAGGATACCACCATAGGAGGCTGAGAGAATTTACTTCACTGGGAAGGTAACAGTAGAGAGGGAGGAGAGGCGGTGCCTTCTGGTGTTTAAATACACAGAATCTGGTGTCAGCCTGCTTCTCATCCCACCTCCACTCCTTATTTATTCTGTGGCCTTGAGCAAATTATTTTCTCTATCTCACTTTCCTTAACTGTGAAATAGGCACAATAACAGTAGGCCTCCTTGGGTTGTTGTAAGGATTAAGTGAGTTAATATATGTGGGGTTCAGGAGTACGAGAGCTATCACCATCACTGCTTTTATTTCGGCCCTGAGGTTGCCCCAGTTCAGCAGTGACAGGCCTGTGTCATCGGAAGGATGGCGTGCCCTCCTTAGCCATCTTTTAACCTGCTCTGGCTGCTCCATGAGGGCAGCATCCAGGCTCTCTGAGCTACAACTCTGTGGCTGATTTATATATATTTTTGTCTTGAGGTTGGTGGAAATCTTTCCACTGCTGCCATGGAACAAAATGGTCTCTGTCTGTTGCTGATTTTTATCACTGATGTCACCGTTAATAGCTTTTATATTAAGCACAGAGTTGTGGATGATTTGAAAAACACAGGGATCACGAACTAACAGACCTAATCCCTCTGCACCCAAAACTAAACCCCTGAGAAAAGACCACAATGTGGTATTTCTTTTATTTTCCGTGTTTTAAAATGTTAATTTAAAAATGCCATTCCTTAATTAAATTTTTATTTTAAGGAATGTTAAATAAGAACAGTCTCTGCTATTTTTAACACCGACACTTCCACTGGTTCAATGTGAGACTAGGAATGCTATGTGCTGACTGTGAATTCCATGAGGACAGTGACCTTACCTACCGCTATGGCCCTAGCTCTCCAAGTGCACAACAATCTTCCACGGGTGATTTTTGAATAAATTTTTAAATGAAAAAGTATTCTAGCCCTACTTTTTACATGTGCAATCAAAAGAAATTCCAAAATGGAGCAGCTGCTTTGATGACATGCCTGGTTAGAATTTAAGTGGGAAATTTTGTTTTTAGGAGAACTCTATCTATCTATCTATATGAATGGTATATAATTGAATATAACACATATGCAACACATAATAATATATAACATATTTGTTTTTGTTATAAAGCATATACTTATGTAACAAGTTTTTTAGTTAATATTTATTGGACATTTACTAATTTCCATAAATAATTGGGCTATACACTTTATGTGGGGCTTTTTGCTCCAGTCCCACAAACACGCTTTGAAGGTAGATAGCAGATACCAGGATTGTCCTCATTGGGTAGTGGAAAAAACAGGCATGGAATGATGAGGAAGCTTGTCTGAGAACACAGTGAATAAGGGCACAGGTGAGGTTGGAATCCAGGCAGGCTCATTCAGCCCTTGCTGTGCCTCTTCTCTATCGGGGCCTCTGCTTGCTTGTGTGACAAGAGAGGCCACAAAACAACAGAAGTGGAGGTTTTGTATTTATAGAATTGTTAGAACTCGTGACACTCTTTGAGCCTTGGAAAGGTAGTCTTCTGGAATCAACCTGGCTGGCCTGTTGAGCCATTGGTGAGTAGGGATGGCTCAGGAGCCAGGCATTCCCTTGGCAACAATTTCCCCAGAATTTGAATAGGAAGAAGACAGATAATATTGCTATGGATTGGCAATCTTACTAGAAGACAATAGAGGGATCACTAGCCTTTCTTCCATTCTTCATTCTTCCTTCCTTCATTTTTTTGCTTCCTTCCTTTCTTCTTCCATCCCTTATTTCCTTTACCATTTATTGAGCAACTACTTTGTGTTAGGCCCTGAAATACAGAGATGAAAAGGGCACAGTGATCATCCTAGAGATGTTCACAGTCCAGGGCCATACATGAGGTAATCAAATGGAGATATATGCAGTCTGTTGTGGGAACACAGAGAAGGATGTGACTCAACCTGGGGATATTAGGAAACACTTGAAACTGAGAATGGGTCATTTGAACCAGGTTTTGAAGGATGAGTAGGAGTTAGGGGAAGGAACAAAGGAGCAGAGGAAATAGTACTCATTTCTGCAGTCATTCACACATTCACTTTTGTTGAATGTCTACTATATTCTTGACTATATGTCCTGACTCAGAACACCCTGAGGTTATTAAGACATATAACTTCTTCAGGTTCCCCAGCTTTCAAGAATTGTATTTAATGTCCAATTAATAGTGTAACATTTCATCTGTTTGACCATAGGAAGCCCAGTTTTTACCAGGGTCCACTCCCTGAGGCTCAGTGGCCCATCTTGGTTGTCCTTTACTTGTGGCCCTGGCTCCAGGCCGTAGCTCTTCTTCACTGGATATCCTCTTTCTTGTCCAGAACCAGGTTTACTCATGCTACTGCTATTCCCTTCTCTACTTGTCCCAGACTTGGACCGCTAATTCCACACAGCAAAACAACTAGGACCAGACCCTATCGTTTAAGAAAACTATTGAAAACCTGCAGATAATAACTGGAGATATAATGCAGGAAACAACTTCAATGATGACATCATATAACATGGATACCAGATACCAGACACAAGCCTCCCAAATACCCAGGCCACATTCTCCCCTAGAAGTGTCCTGTTTGGTTTTATAGCTCTAGCCTCTTGTCAGGTTGCAGGAGCCACCTAGATTCCATTCTCTAGGAGTCTACCAGCTCTCCCATATCTGGAATCTGAGCTTTTACAATTGAGATTCCCAGACAGAACAAAACCCCATGCTTCCTATAAAGACACCATAAGGTAGAGAGCTGCAACTCTGCTCGTAATGTACTTGGTACTTCCAATATTTCCATTCCAGAATGAAAATCGTGTTTTATCTTTGTATAAAAAAAAAGTTCTCAGCAAAGGGGCCACACCTAGAACAAAGATCAGTAGTCTTAGAGGAAATAGCAGGCTCCCGTCTAGAAAGAAAAATAAAAAGCTACTTGTAATTTTAAAAATTCTAGCCTCTTGCAAATGACTCTGCCCACCCCAGCTATCCATCTTAAACATTTTAATAGGCCACTGAGGGTTACTATAACCGTAGAATGTTAGTATTGAATATTGGCTTAACATTAGGCTGAATCTCACCCCATATGCACTGATACAGGTGTGCCATCTTTTTCTTATTGGGTGATGCCCACTGTGATTATCTGTTCTGATTGGCCAGCTCTGTGCTGTACCAATCGTCACACACTTTGATTCACATCCTGCTCATAGAAAGCATCTGGTCCAGGGCATGGGAATACCTGTCATGTGTACTGTCTCTCCTGGGTCAATGACTGACATCACCCATCTCTCTTCCCTGAACCTGGATGCGGCTTCACGGTCCTCCTCATTGTTTTGCATGCAGTCCCTGTGAATTTATCAGCCTTTGCATTCAGGAGAATACCTATTTGCCCTCCCAGATCTAGTCAAAACCTCTCACCTTTCAGGCAAAGCTTTGCTGAATAGAAAATAAAGAAGGCTCTCCTGATATATACAGGTGATGGAGTTGGGAGAATAAGCCAATGTTGGTTACATAGTAGGTACATTAGATATTGGATTTTCTTCCCTAAAATCCACAGGTACGTTCTTTTTGTTATGTAAACCTATGTCTTGTAAGATCAAGTTTATTAGTTCCTTTCTTCTGCAATTTCTTCGGAAAAGGAAAGTATTTACTTACATAAAAGTAAAAGTCTGTGTTGTGTATTCAAGCATTTCTTCCTTCTGCACTGTTCCATTGAGATTTTCCTCTTTATTCTGTCCCAAGTCTCTCTGGAGCCTGTCAAATTAACTTACTTGTATAAACTTAGATGGTGGATGTTCTCTGTGAATAAATTCGGTCTGGGACAAAGTACAGTGTTCACTTCTAGGATGAAAAATCAGTTTGCCAGAAGAATTTCTTTACTGTTTAAACCATCTTATGTATCCAAATATGTGAACACTAGTATATAAATCATTGTTCAGAAATTGATTTTTCCATTATCTATTCCAAGAAGTTGCTTTCCAGTTCTTCAAATTAATGTGAGAGACTTTTCAAGTATAAGATTTGAAAAGTTAACTTTGATTTTTCTCATTGGCACCTCAAATGGCAGATGAAAACTTCAAGATGACAGCTGTTTCATGGGACAGGTATTGCCCTAGTTTTTTTACTCCCACTCATTCTGAAGATTACTTACAGCAACACTTTCAAAAAGGAAAGATGTTCAGACCACCCAAAGTAGTGATAAGGTCATAGGTCAAGAAACCTGCAAATATACTTGCATAAACTGATCCTAAGCTACTGCCATGTTCTGAGCCAATTTGTCTAACAGGGATGATGTGAATAGTTATAAAGCATTGGAAACTGGGTTCTATCTGGCTTGCTGACAAACACATTCGGCCACAATTCTATCCAAAACTCAAAAGGAATATGCATTCTATGATTAGTGAGTTGCTGAAGGCTTCCTGAAGTGGTGCAGTGTACACACAAACAACTGTCTGTATCAAAATGTGAGTTCCCTCTAGATTTTCACTTAGGAACTATGTGGCAGCTCCCTTGATTAGGAAACAATATTTTTGTCAAAGATAAAGCAGATCAATAATGCCACCAGTGGATGATGGTCAGTGGAAGTACTGAAGAGTAAATAAACACTTCAATTTGCAGAGTAATGAATCTGGGATCTTACACCTGCGATCCAGTTCCTGTGACATGCTGCTCAGTCAAATCCATCAGCCATTCACAATGTTATACAGCAATAATGGCTGTGAGATGTGTCTAGTTCTTGTTTAAAAAACAACTTAGTGCCAAAGGTATCATTATTTGGCACATCAAATACTTAGGCACAAGCCAACCATTCACTTTCATCTTTCACTTTCATGATTGTAATTCTTATCCTTGCTCCTCTGTAGGTAAGGTTCTTTTCTTTCCCTCTGGTCACCTTCAAGATTTTCTTTTTGTCTTCGATTTTCAGTAATTAGAATATGATATGCCTAAGTGTGGGTCTGTTTTTGTTTCTATTTGTATAGTTGTTCTCTGAGATATTGGATCTGTTGTTTTGTTTCTTCCACTGATTTTGGAGTATTTGTATACTTTTCTTTAAATATTTCTTTTGCTCTGTTCTCTCACTTCCTTCTGGTACCTCATTTATGTATGTTGCACCATTTGATATTGCCCCATAATTCTAGGATATTCTGTTCTGTTTTACTTTGTTTTTTCATTCTCCATTCTCTCTGAATTTCAGTTTGGGTAGTTTCTATTGATGTATCTTCAAATTCACTGATTCTTTCCTTAGCTGTGTTGAGTCTACTGAGCCTTTTAATGATATTCTTTGTTCTCTTGTTCCATTTTTTAACTTCTAGCATCTCCTTATGATTCTTTCTTATAGTTTCCATATTTCTGCTGACACAACAAAACTGTCCTTGTGTGTTATCTACTTTTTCCATTACAACATAGTAATCATAGCTGTTTTAATTTCTCTGCCCAATAATTTCAGTGTCTGTTCATATTTGAGTCTGGTTTTGATGACGGTTTTGTTTCTTCAAACTATGTTTTTTTTGGCATGCCTTATAATTTTTTGTTGATAGGATAATAAATAAAGAGGTAAATCAGTCTTTAGTGTAAGAATTCATGTCAATCTGGCCAGAACTTGGTCTGTGCTTGATGTTTGTTATAGCTATGAGCACCCTAGTGGCATTATTTTATCTCCCCCCTTGGCTTTGTTGCTGCTCCTCAGAGAGAATCTGTCTCCTGCAGCTCTCTTATCTGTAATTCACTGCTGTTGTTACTAGAAGCATATCAGTGTGGTGGTAGGGTGTGGAGGAGGGATTTATTCTCTAATATTCTGAGTAAGTCTCAGTCTTTGGAGTGCACAATGGGCCTGGGTCTCAGGGTGTGGCATTCATTCACAAGTGTTTCCATCTCTCTTCCGGTGGTAAGTTTTCTGTGCCCTACCCACTAATCCTTTTTCTAGGTGGGTATCTTCCAGTTTTCCCAGTCTATACCCTTGAAGCCTTCTCTTCTGTGGATTATGGTTCACATTTGGCCTCTAACAACTGATCAATATTTCTACTGTAATTTTCCTATGAGCTTCAGCATCCAAAGACTTCTGCTTCCAGTAAGCAGTGTCCTATGTCTCCTTGGAGTCCCCTATCTCTCCTGTTTTAGATATTGTGATCTTCCATGCAACCCCAGTTCTCTGATGGGTCTAAGAAAGGTTATTGACTTTTAGTTTCCCTACCTTTTTCTTGTTGTAAGAAATGATAACTTTCATGCTCTTTCTATGTCTGAGCTGAAACCAGAAGTTCCCACCTTTATTTTTTATTTGCTTTATTACTTAAAATCTGTCTTAGTTAGATTCAAGTGTCAACTTGACCAGGTGAAGATACCTAGTTCTGTTGCTGTGGACATGAGTTGAAAGTTAGCTGCCTTTCCTCCGAAGAACTATACATTAACTAAATAAATCCCCTTTCATTAAAGCCAATCCATCTCTGATGTGTTGCATTCTGGCAGGTAGCAAACTAGAACAGATTTGGTACCAAGAGTGGGGTACTGCTGCAGTTTGCAAATACCAGACATTTTGGAACAGCCTTTTGGATGGATAAGGGGAAGATTTTGGAGAAACTGAGAAAAGAATGATGGAGAAGTCCTGGAGTGCTTGAAGAGACTGTTGGTATAAATGAAACTACTGCCAATCTAGACAAAGGGGGACACAGAAGGGACAAATTGGAGTTTGCATAGTGAGAACCATGGAAGTTTGAGTCTGAAGACAAGAAACCTTGGTCAGGAGAGTGAACCCACCCATATACATAGAGAGGATGAGTCTCCCACCTCAGTGCAGTGGAAGAGTTGTGCCACCTCAGGCCTTGGAAAGGTACAGCATGCTCCTTGGGGACTGGGGAGAGCCTGGCTACCACCACATGGAGGGGTTGAGCATGTGCCCTGGAAATGGCAGAGGGCCTAGGTGTGGCTCCCATGCCTGGAGAGGGTGGAGCTGAAAAAAAGGTAGTCTCCTTAATGTCCCCCGAGGTTGATTCAGAAAGAGGTGGACCACTGCATAGGCCCTTGGAAAGGGTGGGACTGCCACTTTCTAAAGCTGAAGAATAAATGACTTTCAGACTTTTAAATCCAATGGTGTTTACCCTGCAGGTTTTCCTTCCATTTTCTCCCTATGGATCTTATGACTGTCCCTCCTTTGCATATTGGCACCAAATAACTTGTTTTGAGATTCATAGGACCACAGTCAGAAGAGAATTTTTTGCACTTTAATATCATCTAAGGTGATGCATGTAGCTGCCAAGTTGCCAAGGGGTGGACACGATCTTAGTTAGATTCAGGTGTCAACTTGGCCAGGTGATGGTGCCTTGTTCTGTTGCTGTGGACATGAGCCAATGGTACGTGAACCTCATCTGTTGCTGATTACAACTGCAGTCGGCTAGGAGGCGTGCCTGCTGCAATGAATGATGTTTAATTTAATTGGCTGTTGCTTAAATGAGAGAGCTTAACATAGCACAGCAAAAGCAGCTCAGGATACCTCATCTCAGCACTTGCAGCTCAACCCAAGCCTTTGGAGATACAGAAAGAAATCACCCCGGGCAAAGTTGTTGGAACCCAGAGGCCTGGAGAGAAGGTCAGCAGAGATCATCCTGTGCCTTCCCATGTAAGAAAGAACCTTTCTTTCTTACATGGGAAGTTGAAAGTTAGCTGCCTTTCCTCTGAAGAACTATGTGTTAACTAAATAAATCCCCTTTTATTAAAGCCCAGCCCATCTCTGGTGTGTTACATTCTGGCAGCTAGCAAACTAGAACAATATCAATGATTCCATTTGGGTTCAGGTCCAGCTAGAGGTGACACAAAACCCAAAATACCAGTGGTTTTCTCAAGATAGTCTTTTCTGTCTCATGTAAAAGGCAGTCCATGGAAGGTATGGTGTCCATGGTGTCAGTGACTCAGACTCCTCCAACCTTGTTGTACCACTGGTATCAGCAAGTAGAATCCACATAATAGTCCAAAACAGTGCAAAAGCCTAGCTATCACATGTGCATGTCAACCATCCGGTAGGAAGAAGGGGTAAAAGAAAGTGCTCTTTTAAAGGATTCTCCCTGGAAGCATGTGGCGTGACTACTTACCTTTCATTGACTAGAACTTAAGAACATGACCATATCTAACTACAAATGAAGCTTGGAAATACAGACTTTATTCTCAGTGGTTTCTATGTCCAGCTAAAGTATAGGAGTTTTCTTGGGGAAAACAGAAGAATGGATACTAGAAAATAATTAGCAGTTTGAGTGAGTGAGTGTATTGTGTGTATGTCTTTGTATCATGTATATGTTAACTTTAGGGCAAGCTTTAATCTTGGAAATACATTAGTATACCCAATGGCTGAATTATCAATTTGCTTTTTTTTTTTTTTTTTTACCTCTATCATTTGACCAGCCCTGTCTATGCATTTCTGCCTTTTTGGAACACAGAGGCCATGTTTTCATATCTTAGCAATAGTGTTTCTGATAAATAATATGCAACAGTTAATCAATTGATATTAAGATAAAAGTTTTGATGACAAATGCAAATAAGCAATGGGGCAAAGTAGTTTGTAGATGAAGAAGTGTAAATCTATGAACCGGGTTGTTATGCTGGAGAAGCTGGTCTATTGATTGCTTCTAAATCAACTTCTCCTACACTTAATCATATCAAATGATCAATGGGAAGTATCAATTGGTATTTGGATTTAAATAAGAAATGAAAGACATAATCCCTCTTTTCAAGGAACAATGACTAACAGATGAAACAATTTCATGTTCAGATGATAACTGTCAAAGTACTTGAGAAAATGGGGCAATTAGTGGCGGCAGGAGAATTGGGGATGTTTCACTCACCTCATTCCTAGCCAGGCAATGATCTGTTTGATGCTTGCATCCCAGTAGCCTAAGAATAGCTTCAATGTGAATTTATAGTCACTGGAACTAGAGAGGTTTCTGACATGGATTAAATAGTAATATCTAGGGAGTTCAATGGAGAACAATACAAAAAGGTTTTGAGAGTGAAGTATTTTTTCTCAAAAATGTGCACCTGAACAATAATTCTTAATTTTTTAAAAAAGATTTTAATTTTAGTGTAATATTGGCTTTTGAAAAGCTAACTAGGGGTGGTGCAATGGTGGCTCAGTGGCAGAAATCTCGCCTGCCATGTTGGAGACCCCAGTTTGATTCCCGGTGCCTGCCCATACAAAAAAAAAAAAAAAAAAAAAAAAGCTAATCAGAAGGCAGTACAAGGGTAGCTCAGTGGTAGAATTCTCGCCTGCCACGTGGGAGACCTGGGGTCAATTCCCGGACCCTGCACTTGCCAAAAAAAAACCTAATCAAAGCTCCTCAGAGCCTTTAATAGGCTAATGTACATTGTGAGTTTCCAAAGACAGGCTATATAATATTCCCAGGCATATTGTATCATGGAACTTCCACCTCTTTTATTGTACAAAGTAATGCTTTGGGGATATTACTTGAAGAAGGGTGTATTACCTGGTTACAGACAGAGTGAAAAGCAGCCTGTATGTACAAATTGTGGTCTTCCCTTTGTTTATGGCTATTGTCACTGTGATTAGATCAGTGAGGCAGCTTTTCTGAGTGGTCCACGCTCCTACCTTACTGATTGTTGTTTTGAATGCCATCCTTGATTATAGTCAGTATGATCCTGATTTTATAACTTCTCTGGGCCTTTGTTTGCAAGTGGCATAGATATGTGGCATATTGAAGTTGTTCAGGAAGTCTTAGTTCAAAACTAGTTATAAGGGTGGTTCACGGTAGCTCAGCAGGCGTAATTCTCACCTGCCATGCCAGAGACCTGGTTCGGTTCCTGGTGCTTGCTCATACAAAAACAAAAAGAAAAAAAAAAAAAAACTAGTTATAAAACCTTGGACAAGTCTTTTGATCTACCTGAGTCTCCATTAATTATAACATATAAGAAGTTGGAATAATGGTACTCTCATTATCTACCAGACGGGATAAAATAAAACATTGTGCAAGACATAGAATGGTTTTATAGAATGCAAAATAAAACATAACTATTAAGGGATTCTCCTTATCTAAAAACCACAAAGGTTATTGCTTCATATTTGTTCTGAATTTCAGAACCAACGAAGAGTAAACAAATGCCCCCAGGCACGTGGCAATTAATAGCATGTTTCAAAATAGCTACTAATTCTAATAGGCTTTTATTTAGAAATGAAAATATCAAGACAATCACTCACAGAAGGAAAATTATCTTAGTTTCCATTAAGTAATGTTTTTTTCCAAAAAAATACTTACAGTTGGACTATGGTTTTCCTTGGTAGGCTCCTTTGAGTAACTTTACTGTTTCTAACATCTCTAACTAATCATACTCACATAAATGACAGGTCCAAACTAGACAGATGTTTCTTGAAAATAAAATGTCTAAAGGCAAAAACTATTGCCCTTGCCAATGAAAAAGCAAAGGCATCTGCACTTCTCAACTAAAAGGGGTTGTTTCTTGGTTTTTCAGTTCTTTGTAGTTTCAGGCCGCATTTAAATGAATCTGTTTTGCTAAAATACTGAATTTTCCAGTGAAATCGGTTATATATTAACCTTTGGTCAAGCATAACAGGATCTTGACATGCTCAGAGCTCCATTGTGTTTAGTATAACAGTAATGCAGTTTTACCTATTCTCCTTAAACTCTGCAAAAAACAAGATGCCACAGTCTGGCTGTTTGGAATAATTTTGGAGCCCCAAAGAGTCTTTGCTACTATAGAATGCTTCCATAGTGAAGCCTGATCTGTTTCAGGAGATAAGACAGTGTGAGGAACTCAACTGGAGTGACCATACATCAGGGTGGAGAACTGATACACACAAGGAACAAAGGATGACATATCTAAAGAACAGTGTGAGTTTAGAGTTTAGATTTTTGTTGGTTGATTGGTTTTTTTGTTTTTTTTTTTTTTTACATTTGCAGGCATCGGGAAACGAACCTCGTCCTCTGGCATGGCAGGTGAGCATACTTGCTTGCTGAGCCACTGTGGCCCGCCCTGTTGATTGGTTTTTTAAAGAGAAAATTTGGATTAGTCTACTTTTAAAATTAAGATTAGGGAACATAGACATCTACTAAAAGTACTGTAAATTATGCAGAAAAAAAACCCTTCCCCTTTTCTCTTTTGAAGAAAATAAGGTGATGGGGGAGAGAGATAAAGAGAAAACTAGGAAGGAAAGATGAAAATAAAAACACAATCAACAGTTGTAAACTGACAACTTGTCTGTTAAAAAAAAAAACAGAAAATAAATCCACGATCAGCAAAACAAGAGCCTTCAGTGAAGGTTCAAAGAGACACTTTAAGGAATAATTGTCCCCAAATGTGGCTTTTTAGAATATCTGCTTCTAATGACATGTCTAACTCCATGTATTTTTTTTTCCACTATTGCTCCAATGACAGCAATACTGTTATTTTTTTTTTATTTGCCTCTTCTCACAGAAGTGGTTGAGGACCTCATTATGGCCTGAAGATTTTTGTTCATTCTATTTTGCTGATTATTTCAAACTACCCAGAAGCGTATTATTTAGGCTGTTTAGGCTGCTATAGAACTGTCTTTTTGTCCTTAAAGTCTATCAAACATATCAAGGAGACTAAAACTTAAACAAAAATTGGATAAAAAATAATGATGTCTTAGAGATGGCAGGCCTTGAGTTATTCTAGCACAAGCACAATATCTTACGGCTGAAAATATCAGAGCCCACACACTTGAAATGACTTGTTCAACGGTCATAGAGTTAAGTAATGATATGGAACCCAAGTTGCAGCTCCTATTTCTAGTCTCCTGCTCCTACATATATAATAAAACCTGTTACTGAACAAGCTATGGCATGCATGTACCTCCAAAGAATTTTCCACTGCATTCCACATTATGCTCAAAAAGGAACCCTGAATAACTGAGCCAGGTGCATAGTAGACACCAAAATTACACTCGCTTTTCCTAAAACCTCTGCATTAAAGATATCAGTGATATTTGGATGCAATTTCTCTTTAAAAGACACGAGCCAACGAGATGGCTCCTTGTTCCTTCCCACACCAAAATTAAAGGAAGAGTAGAATTTCCGTTTTAGCTAAGCCTTTCACATTATAGAGAACTGGATGAGGAAAAGGGATGTGTCATTGTAATAAAACTACTGATGTCTCCTTTTCCTATTTGGGACCTGTAACAGCCCCCCTCCAGAACAAAGGAGTAAAGACTGAAATGGTAGAGACTACAGCCAAATGTTCTTTCATCAGTTTGAAGACTCTTTAGTTTCCCATCTTCTAAAAGAAATACCATACAGTGGGTTGGTTTAAACAAAGAGGGGTAATTGGCTCATAGTTTTGAGGCTAGGAGAAGCCACGTTTTCTCCCCAAAGATTGTGGTGTCCTGGGATTAACAGCCAGCAATTCTTGGCCCTTGGCTTTTCTGTCACATGGCAGTATACATCCGATGTCTTTTGCTTTCTCTTCTGGGTTCTGGGTTCCACTGACTTTTAGCTTCTCGCTCCTCCACGTGGCTTTCTCTCTGTATGTCTGAATTTCACTCTGCTTGCAAAGGATTCCAGCAATCCCAATTAAAGCCCAGCCTGATTCAGTTGGACCACACGTTAAGTGACATAACATACACACACACAGTCTCAGGTTCCTAAAGTCACTAATAGTTACGATGGAATGTTGTAAATGATACTAATGACCTCTGAGAACAAACAAAAATGTCCCCTCTTTAAATCTGTTAAATTAAGTTATCCAATAAGAATACATTAGATTATCTATAAATCTTGGAAAATCATAAGAGCAAACCAAGTAAAACACCATATACAGTCACTTGAAGTTAGTATTAAATACTGTGAAATGTGCAATATAATTGGCAGGACATTGAGCACCAGTCAGGAAGTCCTTGTTCTCTATTTTTTTATTGCTTTATTCTTTTCAAAACAGAACTTAGAATTTATCCATTCAGGGATATTTACAAAGAGAAATGATAAAATATTTTCATTTTGCTGAACTATCAGGACATGGAAAATGAAAACCCTAATTCCTTGTTGTGAGCAATCCAAAAAGTTTGACAGGAACCATTTCTTTCTAGTTCTCAACCAAGAATTGCTAATGAAGTGACATTTCTATGACTGTTTTAGACCTTTGTGTTGTTGATTTGAATTTGCATTTGAAACTATTCTAATGGGCAAAAAAAGAAATTGAATTTAGCAATTATAAATTTATCTCAAACAATTTAGACCTACTGGATAATTCCTTCAGTTTCTGAAGTGATTATCTAGTTTGATAGTCCACATTTATTGACATACATTAGCTAAAAATACACTTCTCTTAGAGGAAAAAAGTGTTGATAAATCCATCGTAGTGAGAATGCAGGACTCATTAAAATGTGACTAAGTTCACCTAAAATATTTCCTTTTTGACATTTTTATGGTATTAAACACTGATACCATGTGAAATATTTACCTTTAATTGCTTATGTTGTAAGAATTTAAATATTTGGTAGAGATAAATGAAACCTAATGTCAGGTTTCATTGAACCCACTTGATATTGTATTGTCATATTTTCTACTAAAATACATTGGATAAGAAAAACCAAACATAGCTGTTAGTCTAGAGATCTAGAGAGGGAAATCTAAAACTTGATTTAAGTTAACTAATACTAAAGTACAAAGAAAATTACTATTATTTGTATTCTGGATTTAATCTAGAATGAATAAAAATCAGCTTTCTGTTGACAGCCAATTAATTTATGCTTTCCTTCATTTCTTCATTCATCCATCATCTACCCATCTAAAAGATCAATAGTTTCCATGTTGAAAAACTTCAAGTATATCTCTGATGGACAGATTTTAATTCTTAGAGGCAATAGACTCTAAATGAATCAGAAGATAAATAGTTTCCTACTGTACAATTTTTAAGGCTATCTGTATGCTTCATGTTATTATGAAAAGCACTACTATTTCTTGTCCTTCATCCCACCCCTTTCTACTTTTAAATTGTACCCATTTGGCCTGGCAGTTATAAGGAACAGATCCCTTGCTCAGTCAATGTCCTATCAATGGATATTTAGCTACCCCCAAATAAGAAAGGGATTTGAAATGATCAATTCTAGGGGTTCCATCATGTTTTTCCCAAGACCTGGACTCCTAGAGTCTGGATGGGGCCAGAGGCATAAAACTGGCAAGAAGGGGCAATGGCTGTAATTCTCCACTTTCCAATGCTTCCAAATCTTTATTGACTGCCTGGTACATGCCTGACACCGAGCTAGGACCTGGGTGGTTCTCTGCCATCTCCACTGGTTCCCCTCCTCCGTCCATACCTTAAATGGTTGAGTTCCATTCTTTTCCTCATTAGATGTGGACTTCCTAAGCCTCCCTGCTGAATCTAATGATGCTGTCCTTTTCTTTCATTAGCCCTAATCAGATGGTCCATACTTGAAAAGAAGCAGATAAATAATCAATACAAAGTAGTTACTAACTGAAACAATTTTACATATTCCTCTCTTGGAAGCATTGGAAGCTTTAATAGTGGATAAATATATATAATGGATGTCATGGCTGTGTTGTGTATCTGTGTGTGTGTAAAGTGGTTTAATTTCAGGCTGAGGGAAGAAAATTCGTGGTAGGGGCTTCTCTGGTCCCTTCAATGCATAGCATTTAAGCCATCACCTCTGGAAGGTCGGCCCTCTTCTCTCATTTAGTAGGAGGAGGCTGGACTATGTCCACAAACCAGGGTTATAGTGGGGTTTACTTCCTTTTTGGAGAAGGAGGCTTTTGGAAGAAGACGAATTCCTTTTATCAAGGAGAACCTTCCCACCAGCCTCTGAACAGTAGCTCCTGCCCAGCCTGAAAATATTAGCAACCTGTTTATTTAAGAAAGTTACAGCAAGGACTCCTATCCATAACAATATCCTCCCATCGCATAAGCCTTTCTCCATAATGTTTCCTGTGGTAAATTTGTTGTCGGATTAAAGAAAAAAAAGAAAAATTTGGAAGAAACTAAGATTTCCAGATAATACTAAAAAACCCAGACTCACTTTCCGAGAAAAAAATGCCACTTGAGAAGAAAGAAGGGGAAATTGGCCTGATTTGTAAAGGCTCCTGGCTCTTGAGGGAAGGACTCGCTGCCTCCATGGGACAGGGTCAGTACCAGCTGTAGCCTCAGGCACCTTGCAGTTCAGGCCTCGGGAGCCTGCAGGTGGAAGCCTGTGGCTGAGGACGTGACTTAGAAGTTGTGGCCAAAATTCCATGAATCTGGCAGGTGGACGAGGCATTGAAAGGGCTGGGCCTTGACAGCAGGAGGATGTGGGCCAAAACCTGAGGGAGTCTTAGCATGGAAAAGCTGACATTTGGCCTGGAAATCAAATTCCAGGCTTATGTGGCAATGTGGTTGCTGTTTTACAGGCATGCTCAGGAAAATGTCTCAGGAACTGCCAGGCCCAGGTCATCTGCTCCCTGCTCTGACTCTTCTGAGGGTCACAGAAGGGAGAGCACCAAAATGCCTAGTGCAGTCCATTGATAGGGTTCACTCTGCCATTATCCCTCTGCTGTCCACCCACCACTGCCTGAGTTCCTTCAGTGCAGGAATTCATTTTGTGGCATGGATCCTCTTTAGCAGTTGGTAAAGGCCATTCATTTCTTCTCAAAATGTTTTTAGATATAGAAAATTAAACACATAGGTTTACAAAGGGAGCCAATTATATTGAAACAGAGGTATCAAAATATTTAAAAATGTATGGGAGTTAGAAGTATATATGTGTGTGTGTGTATATATATATATATATACAATTTTTCAATTCATTACATAACAAGACAATGGCAAATCTAATAACTGATGTAATTTCAAAGAAGTGATAATTGTAAAAACATTTGCAATAACTGAACTGTGATATGAATACAGTTGAGATTTAGATTGGAGGCCAGAGGCTCAGGTACACCTAATACCATTGAAGTTTATTGCTTTGTTCATAATTGAAGCACATGCTAAATTCTAGCTAGAGTTAGTAAAAACCAAGATGTTATTTTTTTCCCTATGCTCATGGACCCCAGGTTTAGAATCTTTGTTCTAGTGCTGATTCTCTGCATTTCTCATTGGCAGTCACAAATAACTTCTTGATTGCTGAGATGTCCAGAAGTCTAGAATGTCTACTTCACCATGACATTGCTGTTTGACAGTGGACGAGAAAGGAGTCAAACAATTTTGAAGGTCTTCCATATGCTGGAAGCTTTACAAACATTTTCTCATTAATTTCAATCTTCACAACTTTCAAAGCAGATGTGGCCATGTGATGGTTAGGTTCTGGTGTGGCCAAGTGATCACAACTTGGCCAAGTGATTATGCGCAGTTGTCTAGTCAGACGAGCACTGGCCTGACCATTGCTTCAGGGATATTTAGTGTCTGGTTGATAAACCAGAAGGCTGATATATTAAATCATCAGTCAGTTGATTGCATCTGTGGCTGATTACATCTGCCATCAACTAAGGCATGTCTCCTACAACAATATAATCCAATCAGTTGAAGGCTTTTTAGGAAGAAAATTTCGCTGCTTCTTCAGCCAGTGAACCTCTCCTGTGGAATTTGTCCAGACTCTTCATTGGAGCCGCCAGTTTCATGACCTGCCCTGCAGTTGTTGGACTCTTCCATTCACGGTTGTGTGAGGCACCTTTATAAATCTCATATTTACAGATCTCTCCTGTTGGTTCTGTTTCTCTAGAGAACCCTGACTAATACAAGCCTCCTCTGTTAAAAAGATAATTAAACTGAGCCTCAAAAGGGTCAGGTGGCTTAGCCAAGGCCATAGCCATGGACCCTCAGAAGTAGAATTTGAATACGGAGCTCTACACAACCATGCTTCCTCCTCATGTTTATCTCATTTCCTTAGAGCAATTACAGGCATCCAAAATTAGACCTTCTTAGTTTCCTAGGGTTACTTTAGAAAAGTACCACAAATTGAGCAGTTTAAAATAACAGAAATTTATTGTTTCAAATCTGGAGGCTAAAAATATGAAATCAAGGTGTTGGCAGGGCCATGCTTTCTCTGAAGTCTGCAGAATTTGGGCAGTCACTTGCTGGTAATCCATGGCATTCTTTGGCTTGTGGCATACCTCTCTCTCTGCTTCCATTGCATGGCCGGTCTTCTCTCTCTGTTGCTCTGTCTACAAATTTCCTCTCCTTATAAGAACACAATCATAATGGATGAAGTGCTATCCTACTGCAGTATGACCTCATTTTAACTTGTCTAATTCCACTTGTAACAATCCTATCTCCAAATAAAATCACATTCTGAGATACTAAGGATTAGGACTTCAACATATGTTTCAGGGGGACACAATTCAATCCATAACAGGTACTGCACAAGACTTGTTAGAGACTTCCAAATAAATACACTGTTGTATATATAGCATACTCACTGCCTCAGCTCAAATCCCACTTCTGTCTCTTATTGACTCTGTAACCTTAGGCAGGATACTTAACCTCTCTGAGTCTCAGCTTCCTCAACTGTGAAATACTTTAGCAGGTTGTTGTGAATATCACACGGATTAATCCATATAAACATTAGCTACTGTTTGCAAAAGCTACATGAAAAGTCTCATTACCTTAAAGCCATGAGTTAGGATTTTTTTATACCCTCATTTCTAATTTTGTCCCCTCTTTCCATTCTCTGTAATAAAGCCAGACTATTATTTCCAAATTGCAAATCTGATAGTCATTTCTTTGCTTAAAATGCTTCAGTGGCTCCCCACTGCTTAAAGGCAGAAGTCTAAACTCAATCCTGTGACTTAAAATGCCCATTAAAATTTGGCCTATTCCTACTACTCCAGACTCCACCTAACTTCAAACAAAAATTTGTCCTCTGCATTCCAAACACATTGAATTATTTGAATTTCCTGAGTGTTTCATGATGTCTGTAACAAACACTTCAGAGTCTATTCTTCTTTGCTGAGGAAACCTGGAAGTTTTTACCAGTTCCAGAGTAGATATATCTTTTGAGATGCTCTTGGGTAAAAATTCTAATAACTCTAAGCAATGTCGGTCTATTCCTTCCTCTCTTCAAATGAGTGGTTTAGTCTTAGTCATGTGACACTAATCTGGCCAATGAGACTGAGATAAATTTATTGGGGGCTTTTGGAATGTAAGACAGATTGGTCCTTCTTCTTACCTCTGGAGTCTAATGTGTGAGGATGATGACTGGAGATGTTATGGCCAACTTATGATCATAAGTGGACTGCTAACTGCTGAAGAAGGCAGAGTAGAAAGATAAAATAACAACGGGGGTTCATGATGATTCCGTGGAACCCTTAAATCAACCCACTCCATCCTTCCTCCAGACATCTTGCTAAGTGAGATAAAAAAATGACCTTATTATTTGAAACACATTTGGTTAGTTTTCTGTTATTTGCTCCTGAAAGCCCAATGTGTTCCCTCACCTACTGGCCTTTGAACATCTTATTATTTTTTTTTGCCTAGATCTCTCTTTACCTGTCCCACTTTTTCTTTACCTGATCAACCCCAACATAGATAAGTATTAAATTTTCCAGACTTTCATTTTGCTGCTAGTAGCCATGTGACACAACCTGGTCAATCAAATAAAATCCAAAATTTGCTGAGAGGTTTTGGACAGCTATGGTTTCTCTGATAAAAAAAAAAAACAAAGTTAACTGTCAGCCCTTCTTTCTGCCTTCTTCTTGCCTTGAAAGTAGAAATGCTATTTGGAGCTGCAGTCATCTGGTGACCTTGAGATGAAATGTGGGAATGGCCAAGAGAATCTCAGAGACCTCAACACTTGCATCACTGAACTGCTGAATCAGTACCAGTAACTACCTAATTCCAGAGTTTTTGGTAATTTAGGAAGAAAAACTTAGATTCTTTAAGCCACTGTATTGAGATTTTATTGTCCACAGCCAAATGTATTCCATACTGATACAAAGGTACTCAATCAATATTCAGCACCAGATTAAACACAATAAATCAGTTTTGCTCACTAATACGAAATGATCTCTCAAGAGACTTCCATTTTTGTAGTAGATTATGGCAGGTCCATTCGCCCATTATAATAATAGAAAAAAAGTCAGATAAATGGCAAATATTACATTTTAAAGATATCATAGAGCTGTGGAAATAATGAAGATTAGATGAGCTAAAATTTTAAAAAGTGGAGAACTTCTCAGAGGTGAGATGACAAGTCATAAGCTATTTTTCCCTTGAGGCCTTTTGCTGGACTGGGTGCAGACTGAGGATCATGGTTGACTCAGGGCCCCTTCTTGAAGAAAAAGAAGCTCACAGTGTTTTTGTGATCAGTCAAAAACAAGATGAAATTTTGAATGTTTTCCTAAGGGTCATTTGTTGAACACTGGGAGTACGTAAAAGACTCTAAGACAGGCTCAAATCTTCTAAAATGCGGAGTAAAATCTCCTGCAGTCTTGCAAAAATTGAGAAATAAAGATTCTCCAGTGGGATGTAAGCTACTTTAAGCACATTTCTCTTCTCCCATTGTCGTATTTTGAATTTAGAGTAGAAAGCTGGAGAGCTAGGGTGTAAACATCTAAAAGCTGGAGCTGAAGCTCATGCAATCATTTAAGGCTGAGGAAATGGACATCTGCCTGGCTTTCAAAAGCGTGGGAAAGCCTTTCCTTTAAAAAGAGGCAAGCCAGAGGAAGATAACACCCTACCAAAACTGAATCTCAGACCCACTCTACTCAGCCCTTAACCTGATTTGCCTAATAGAGGAAAGAGGAATTTATTTCTGATGTAATAGAATATCATCTGGAGCCTCTAGAATTGTACAATGTACAGAATACAATAAAAATTACTAGTCAAGGGGTGCAAAGGTGGTTCAGTGATAGAATTCTCACTTGCCATGTGGGAGACCAGAGGACGATTCGGGTCCAGGCACTTTCCAAAAAAAAAAAAAAAAAAGCAAAAAACAAGCAAAACAAAGAAACAAAAAACTTCAACAAATGGTGCTGCAATAATGGGATGTTCACACGGAAAAATAATGAATTGTGACCTCACCATACAGCATATAAAAACAATTGCTGGACTTCCGGAGAAGATGGCGGCTTAGTAAGACGCGCGGGTCTTAGTTCCTCCTCCAGAAAAGCAACTAAAGAAACAGAAACAATACAAAACAGCTCCCGGAGTCACGACAGAGACCAAAAAAGACAGCGTACCCCATTCTGGAACGGCTGAACGGGTAGGGAGAATCCACTGCTGTGAGATACCCGAGGGGTGCACGTTTTCCCGGCTGGGGTGGCTGGCGTCTGGGGTCCCCTCCACGCACGTGGCTCCCCGGTCTGACTGGGAACATTGGATAGCGGGGCCCTCCCATCACGCTTGGCGTCTCGGGCCAGCTGGGCAATTTGGACCGGCACTCCCCCAAGCCACGGCCAGCGACCCCCGCCTCCACGCGCGGTTTCCCTGGCCGACTGCCCCGCAGACAAACGACCGCCACGAGCGCCACCTACTGGGCAGGAAAAGAAAAACAGAGCCCAGAGATTCCACAGAAAAACCTTTCAACCAGCTGGGTCCCACACCCAGGGAGATCTGATCAAATGCCCAGACACCAGCAGAAAATAATGGATGACGCTCGGAAAATTGAAGATATGGCCCAATCAAAGGAACAAACCAATAGTTCAAATGAGATACAGGAGCTGAGACAACTAATGCTGAATATACGAACAGAAATGGAAAAACTCTTCAAAAACCAAATCAATAAATTGAGGGAGGACATGAAGAAGATATGGGCTGAACAAAAAGAAGAAATAGAAAATCTGAAAAAACAAATCACAGAACTTATGGGAGTGAAGGACAAAGAAGAAAAAATGGAAAAAACAATGGATACCTACAATGGTAGATCTAAAGAGACAGAAGCTACAATTAGTGAACTGGAGGATGGAACAACTGAATTCCAAAAAGAAACAGAAACTATAGGGAAAAGAATGGAAAAACTTGAGCAGGGAATCAGGGAACTGAATGACAATATGAAGCGCACAAATATACGTGTTGTGGGTGTCCCAGAAGGAGAAGAGAAGGGAAAAGGAGGAGAAAAACTAATGGAAGAAATTATCACTGAAAATTTCCCAACTCTTATGAAAGACCTAAATATACAGATCCAAGAAGTGCAGCGCACCCCAAAGAGAATAGACCCAAATAGGCGTTCTCCAAGACATTTACTAGTTAGAATGTCAGAGGTCAAAGAGAAAGAGAGGATCTTGAAAGCAGCAAGAGAAAAACAATCTGTCACATACAAGGAAAACCCAATAAGACTATGTGTAGATTTCTCAGCAGAAACCATGGAAGCTAGAAGACAGTGGGATGATATATTTAAATTACTAAAAGAGAAAAACTGCCAACCAAGACTCCTATATCCAGCAAAATTGTCCTTCAAAAATGAAGGAGAAATTAAAACATTTATAGACAAAAAGTCACTGAGAGAATTTGTGACCAAGAGACCAGCTCTGCAAGAAATACTAAAGGGAGCACTAGAGTCAGATCAGAAGAGAGAGGTATGGAGTAAAGTGTAGAAAGAAGGAAAATCAGATATGATATATATAATACAAAAGCCAAAATGGTAGAGGAAAATATTATCCAAACAGTAATAACACTTAAAGTTAATGGACTGAATTTCCCAATCAAAAGACATAGAATGGCAGAATGGATTACGACCCAGCAATACCACTGCTAGGTATCTACTCAAAGGACTTAAGGGCAAAGACACAGACGGACATTTGCACACCAGTGTTTATAGCAGCATTATCTACAACTTCAAAGAGATGGAAACAGCCAAAATGCCCATCAACAGACGAGTGGCTAAACAAACTGTGGCGTATACCTACGATGGAATATTATGCAGCTTTAAGACAGACTAAACTTATGAAGCATGTAATAACATGGATGGACCTAGAGAACATTATGCTGAGTGAGTCTAGCCAAAAACTAAAGGACAAATACTGTATGGTCCCACTGATGTGAACCGACATTCGAGAATCAGCTTGGACTATATCATTGGTAACAGAGACCAGCAGGAGTTAGAAACAGGGTAAGATAATGGGTAATTGGAGCTGAAGGGATACAGACTGTGCAACAGGACTAGATACAAAAACTCAAAAATGGACAGCACAATAATACCTAAGTGTAATGTAACTATGTTGAAACACTGAATGAAGCTGCACCTGAAATATGGTTTTTTGTTTGTTTGTTTGTGTGTTTGTATCTTTTGTTTTTGTTTTTTTCTTTTTCCTTTTTATATATATATATATTATTAGTATTATTATTTTAATTCTCTTCTCTATATTAACATTCTATATCTTTTTCTGCTGTTTTGCTAGTTCTTTTCCTAAATCGATGCAAATGTACTAAGAAATGATGATCATACATCTATGTGATGATACTAAGAATTACTGAGTGCATGTGTAGAATGGAATGATTTCTAAATGTTGTGTTAATTTCTTTTCTTTTTTTTGATTAATAAAAAAATTAAAAAAAAAATAAATAAAGTCTCAATGAGATGAAGAGGTAAAGAGTATGGTATGTATGAATTTTTTCTTCTTTCTTTTTAGCTCATTTTCTGGAGTGATGTAAATGTTCTAAAAAATGATCATGGTGATGAATATACTCCTATGTGATGATATCATGAGCCATTGATTGTATACCATGTATGGAATATTTGCATGTTAAAAATGTTCATATGTTGTTTTGATTTGTCAATTAAAAAAATAAATAAAAATTTAAAAAAAAAAAAAAACAATTGCTAGTCAAGAGAATAGGCAAGAAAA
The DNA here is from genome assembly GCF_023851605.1 of Tamandua tetradactyla. Taxonomy (NCBI): domain Eukaryota; kingdom Metazoa; phylum Chordata; class Mammalia; order Pilosa; family Myrmecophagidae; genus Tamandua; species Tamandua tetradactyla. Next base: position 139,579,755 of record NC_135332.1, read on the forward strand.
TGTGATTGATAATTGAAGGATAAAAGGAACGAGATAACAAATATCCTGGATATTACTGCTAGCAGGAAAGAACTTTAAAACTATAAAAATAATTATGTTTGAAATTTGACAAAATAGATGAAAGGGTGGAAAAAATGTAATGAAGATTTGGAATTTATACTATAAAACCGTCAAATAGACACTACGGAACTGATAAATATAGTATCTGAATTTAAGAACTCATTGGATGGGTTAAGCAGCAAAATGGATCATAGCAGATGAAAGGGATTAATAACCTAGAAATTAAATGAATAAAAACATACCCAAACTGATGCACAGAGAGAGAAAAAGAGAATTGCATAAGAGACATGTGGGAAATTCTCAAATAAATATATCAGTGGTGCTCCAGAATAAGAGGAAACAGAAAATGTGAAGCTGGTTATTTTTAAAGGCATTTTCCAAAACTGAAGAAAGACATCAATCCACAGGTTGAAGAAGCTCAGCAATCCCCAAGCAGAATAAACTCATAGATAAACCTACATAGGCAGATGAGTTTCCAACTTCTAAAAGACATAAAGAAAATATTTTAAAACATCCAGGAAAAGAAAAAGGAATTAATCTCAAACACAGCATGACATATCTGATTTTTAAAAGGAAATGACAGAAGCCAGAAGAAAATAAAATCATCTCCTTAAGGAGCCAAATGAACAAATAAAAATTGAAAATATTTTTCAAAAGTGAAAATGAAGTAAAGATATTTTCAGAAAAATGATGAGTGGAGAATTAATCATTGTAGGCCCTCTCTAAAAAAAGTGCTGAAGAAATTCCTTCAGGAATATATATATATGGATAAATATAAATATATGTTGACTGTAGAAAACAGTTACTATGATGTATCTGAAGTTTCAAATATGTGTATCACCAAAATATATGACGAAAATGGACAGGAAAGGGAAAAATTGATTTTAAAAGGTCTAAGTATCAGGGAAATGATAAAAACAGAAATTTGTATTAGATAATTTGTATTATGACTTATCTAATAAGTCATGCATCTAGGGTAACCACTCAAAGAAAGCAAAAGGGTGTATACCTAACAAGTTAGAGAAAGGAAAATGTAATAATAAAAAAATTTGATTTATCAGTGAGACAGTACAGAAGAAGAAAGGAATTGTAAAACAGATGAACATATGGTCCAAATAGAAAAAAAACTATTAAGATGGTAAATGTAAACCCAACCCAATTATATTAAATATAAATGGGCCAAATACTCTAGGCAAAATAATAGTCATCAGGCTGGGCAAAAAAAAAAAAAAAAAAAAGCCCACACTTTGCAAGTTTACAAGAGATAAACTTTAGCTATAAAGACCAGAAACTTTGAGAGTAAAAGGACAGAAATAGATATTTCAAGCAAGCACTAACCAAAAACAATTTGGGGCAATTATGCTTCTATCAGAAAGAAAAATGTACTTTAAGTACAAAGGCATTATTGAAGATAAACAAAGGTATTACATAATGATAAGGGAATCAATACAAAAATTTTTAAAACCACAGTTATGAATCTGTGTGTATCCAATAATATATTCAATATTAACAAAGCAAAAAAAAGATAGAAAATAAGAGAAACATGAACAAATCCATAGTCATAGGGGGAACATATTTCTCAAAAGGATAGAACTAAGGGTGAAAAGTGGTAAGGGTATAGAATAACTGAACAAACTGGACCAATGCTGGTCCTTATAGTGACACAATTTGAATTTTATTTCAAGTGCACAAACAACATTTAACAAAATCTACTATATGCTAAGCCATAAAGCAATCTCTTCAAATATAAAAGATTGAAACTATTCACATATATACTTTAACAACAGTGGAATAAAGCTAGAAATCAAAATAATAAAATAAACAGAAAATCACAAATGTCTGCAAATTAAACAATAAATTTCCAGATAATCTATGGCACAAAGAGGACATTAATACATCTCAGAAAATGTTTTTAACTGAATATTGATATTGGGGGTGATGATGACTTTTTCAGTTTGCTAAAGCTACCAGAATGTGATATACCAGAAATGGGTTGACATTTTCAAAGGTTAGGTTACAAATCTATAGTTCTAAGGCCAAAAAAATGTTCAAACTAAGTCATCAACAAGAGGATAACTTCACTGAAGAAAAGCCAATTGTGTCCGGGGTACCTCTGTCACATGGGAAGGCACTTGGTGACATCTTCTGGCCCTTCTCTCTTGGGTTGGTTTCAAAATGTCTCTCTCAGCTCCCATGGATCCTGCTGGCTTCTCCTGGGGCATTTTCTTTTAAGCACTCACTCTCCGTGAGATTTCTTAAAGGACTCCTGTAAAGGCTGAAGAGCCATCTTAATTGGATGGGTCATATCTACATGGAAACAACCTAATCAAAAGGTCCTGCCTATAATAGGTCTGTATCCACAAGAATAGATTGGAAGAACATGGCTTTCCTGGGGGTACATAACAGTTTCAAACCAGCAAGATGATGATGATGATGATGATGATGATGATGCTGATGATACAACATGTCAAAACTTGTGGACTTCAGATAAGTAAGAGGATAAGGAAATATATAGTCTTAAATGTATATAATTAGAAAAAGAAGGAAGGCTGAAAGTCAATGATCTAAACTTCTACCTCAAGAAACTAGTAAAAGAACACCAAACCAAACCTAAGGAATTTAAAGGAAGGAAATAATGAAAATGAGGGCATAAAGCAAATAGAAAATCACATTCAATTTAGAGAATAAAAACAATAAAATCACAAAAGTTGATACTTTCCAAAAATCAATAAAAGTGATAAACCCCTAGCAAGATTGATCAAGATGACAAGTGACAAAAGATATGTTACTGTTATCAGGAATGAAAGAAGAGGAAATAGCTCTGGATCCTATAGATATAAAAAAAGATCAAAAGAAATGAATATATTAGTTTTCTATTGCTGTGAAAAATATTGCCATAACTTAGTGAATTAAAGCAAGTACTTTTATTATTTCAGTTCCTATCTGTGAGAGTCCAAGTATGGCACAGTTAGGTTCTCCTCAGAGTCTTGCAAGGGTGAAATCAAGATGTCAACTGACTGAATTTTCATCTGGTGCTTTGGGTCCTCTTCCATACTCATTCAGGTTCTTGGCAGATTTCAGTTCCTTGCAGTAATTGGACTGAGGTCCCCATTTTCTTGTTGGCTATTGAATGTTGGAAAGTGTTCTCAGAGCCTAGAGATTACCTGATATCCTAGTTATGTGGCTGTTTCACAGCATGGCAGCTTATTCAAAATCAGCAGGGAAATTTCTCTTCCATCAGTTACAATGAAGTCTCATGTAATATGATGTAATCACAGGAACACTGTCCTATCATCTTTGCCATATAATGTGACCTAATCCAGGGAACAACAATCCCATCATATTTATAGGTTGTGCTCACACTTAAGGAGAGGGAATTATACAGGGTAGGTATACCAGGGGAAAGGAATCTTGGGAACATCTAAGAATTGTGTCTATCTTAATTATTTAACAAGACTGTATATGACAATTGGGATAAAATGGGCAAATTAGATAAAAAGAATGACAGGGTAAAATGAACAAATGTTTCTAAACATACAATGTACCACAGTTGTTGGAAGCAAAAAGAGCCAATATGAATTGGCCAATATCTAGTAAAGAAATTGATTTAGATAATAAAAACTTTCAGATTCAGTAAATAATCTGAAAGAAAACCTCAGATTCAGATGGATTCAGTAGTGTACTTTTTCAACTACTTGAGGAAGTAATAGCATCAATCTTGCCCAAACTCTTTCAAGGAACAGAAAAAGAGCAAACACTTTCCAATATTCCTAATGGGATCAATGTAACCTTGATTCAAAACCAGTCAAGGAAATTATAAAACAAGAAAATTATAGGTCAACATCTTTTATAAATATATTTTATTTTTAAAATATATTTTAAACAACTTTTAAAATATATTTATAAAAGTTCTAAAATATTTTTGTTCTTTTCATATGTACAAAAATTATTTCTGACACTCTTCTTTTTTCTCTCCTGCCCTTCCATGTATCCATCTAGGTTCATTTTCCTTTTGCCTGAAGAAATCCCTTGAGTATTTTTTTTGTTTGTTTTAAATCCAATGATGTACAAAAAGAATAAGAGTTACACAAAGTCCTTGAAGGTAAAAGCTTTGAAAGAACATTAATTGCATCTCAAAAATGAGGAAAAGCAAGATAACCTAAAAAGTTATTGCTTTATTTGAGTCCATCTGCAAGCTTAGGTGAAAAATCAGCCTGGTGAACTGAATTCCAAAGAATAACAACCTCCTGTGTGGTAGGACAGCACACAAAGTCACTTTTGGCAAAATATAGAACCAAGAGAACCAAGGATTCCCCCCTTGAGCTTAGCACTAATTAACGAGCAGGGGCTTTTTTTTCTTTTCTTTTCTTTTTTTACTGTGAGAAGGGCCAAAGTGTGGAGAGAATTCCATGGTGACACAGGCATGCTAGGATATGCTCAAACCTGAAAGTCAAGCAGGAACATTGAGAACCTCCAGGCCCTCAGGGCCCACACTAAACAAAGGGATCAGCAGAAAATCACTAGAGAAAGTTGATGACTGTCATACACTGAAAATAACTATAGCAACAACAAAAACAAACCTAGGTCAAAAACTGACTAGATTGACTCAGCACCCTCCCCCCACATAGTAATGCCTGACTGAAGAAGAGGCATCCCCATTTCTGGGCATAAATACTGTTTACCTCAGTTTCCATTGTTCTTCTGAACAGCATTTGGAATTCAAGAGAAAATGATAATCCACACAAAAAGGCAAGAAAAATAATTAAATTAAACTATTGTCAAGCAGTCAGTGTAACTAGATCCAGAGATGACGCAGATGTTGGAATTATCAGTGATGGACCTTTTATTATTATTATTATTTTAATATTATGAGATTTTTATAGAAACTATCTTACATGTCTGGGGGAATGTACAAATCCAAATTCTGCAGGGCAGGCTGCAAGCTGGGAACTCCGGTGAAGGTTTTTAATGAATTCGCCCAGGAGAAGCTGGCTGGATGAAGTAGAGATGAAAATTCTCTCTTCTGACTGCCGAAGTCATCACTTTTCCTCTTTTTTCAAAAAAAAATTTTTATTGAGAAACTTCACATACACATACCATCCATCCATAGTACACAATCCCTTGGCTCATAATATCATCACAAGTTGTGTGTTCATCACCATGATCATTTTTAGAACAGTGTCACCCCAGAAAAAGAAATAAAAGAAAAAAGAAAATATTCATATATCCCATACCCCTTACCCCTCCCTCTCATTGACCACTAATATTTCAATCTGCCCTTTTTTTTTTTTTACCCCTTATCCCTCTTGTTCTTTATTTTTATTCTTCTTTTTTATTTTTCTTTAACTCATCTACCCATACCCTGGATAAAAGGAGCATCAAACAAAAGGTTTCCACAATCACATCGTCACATTGTAAAAGCTATATGGTTGTACAATTGTCTTCAAAAATCAAGACTACAGGAAGACAGTTCAACAGTTTGAGGTACATCCCTCTAGCCACTCCAATGCACCATAACTAAAAAGGGATTTCTATATAATGCATAAGAATAACCTCCAGGATAACCTTTCAACTCTTGTTAAAAAAGTTTGTTTTGTCTCATTTCTCTCTTCCTCATTTTGGTCAAGAAGTCTTTCTCAATTGCATGATGCTGGGTCCTGGCTCATCCCGGGAGTCCTGTCCCACATTGCTAGAGAGACTTACACCTCTGGGAGTCATGTCCCACATAGGCGGGAGGGCACTAAGTTCACCTGATGAATTGGCTTAAAAGAGAGGCCACATCTGAGCAATAAAACAGGTTCTTTGGGGGTGACTCTTAGGCATAATTATAAGTAGGCTTAGTTCTCCTTTGCAGGAATAAGTTTCATAGGGGCGAATCCCAAAATTGAGGGCTAAGCCTATTGAAATGGTTGTCCCACTGCTTGTGAGAATATCAAGAATTCCCCAGATGGGGAAATTTAATATTTCCTCCTTTCTCCCTAGTCCCCGAGAGGACTTTGCAAATACTTTTTTATTCTCTGCCTAAAGTACTCTGGAATATATTGTGGCATCACACTAATCTGTATAAACCAACAAGATCTTACATCCTATTCAAGATTCCATTTATGGTATTCAAATAAACTCACTGTACAAGTTAAATTAGATAATGCACTACTTAAAATGCAAAGTTTGCACAAAATAAACATCTCTCCCTTTGGTCTCACACAGAAGTTGAAGTTTTAAATATGGATCATATCGAGGTGCAAGGGTAGTTCAGTGGTAGAATTCTTGCCTGCCATGCAGGAGACACAGGTTTGATTCCCAGTCCATGCACTTCCCAAAAAACAAACAAGTGAACAAACCAAAAACCAACCAAAGAAAAAATTCAACAAATGGTGCTGCAATAAGGGGATACTCACATAGAAAAAGAATGAAATGTGACCCCCGCCATGCAGCATACTATATATATATATGGCTCATATCATCCTTTACCCTGCATTCTGATTTACGTTGGTGCTATCCAGTTCAGCTTCATTCCTATCTCTAGTCAAAGTCTTATCACTTTTTCAACTTTTTAAACAGTTCCTGTATGGGGTATGCTGACTTTTATAGCTTCAGCTTGCTAACTGTGAGTCTCAGGTGTCACATAAATATCTGAAGTTTCAGGGAATGGTTATATCCAAACAGCTCAGTATCTCAGAATTTAGAAATAACAGTTACAACTCCTGAATATATGACTGCTGTAAGAGCTTATGGTCTAGAACCCTTTAAAGTAGGCCCCAGCCTGATAACCCATGCTCTCAACTTCAGCTATCAGATTTTGTATATTATAGCCCATATGCATGAGGCAGGATGATATCTGTCTTTTTGTTTCTGACATTTCATTCAACATGCTGTCCTTAAGGTTCATGCACCAAGTTACATGCCTCACAACTTCATTCCTTCTTACAGCTGCTCAGTAGTCTGTTGTATGTATATACCACAGTTATTCCATTCCTCAGTTGTTGTACCCTTAGGCCACCTCCATCCATTGCAAATTGCCATAAGCACCAGCATGCAACTGTCCATTCGAGTCCCCACTCTCAGTTCCTCCAGTTATATAAATAGCATCAGGGTTGCAGGATCATATGGCAACCCCACCCCTAACTTCCTGTGGAACTACCACACTGCCCTCCAGAGGGACTGCACCTCAGCTTCCCTACCAACAGTGGATAAGTATATCTCTTTCTCTACATTTTCTCTAGTTCTTGTCTCTTTTTTCCTTTTTAAACAGTTTTATTCATACGTCATTCAATCCAAGCTAAGTAAATAGCCATGCCTTCATCATCATGATCTATATGAAGGCATTTCCTTTTCTATGCTAGGAATCCATACCCTTCCCCTATATCAACTGCATGTTGACATTTAGTTTTATCATAATGCCTTTGTTTCATTCAGTGGAAGCATATTATAATATTATTGTTGACTATAGATCCTAGTTTGCATTGATTATATATTTTTCCTGTATACCATCCCATTTTCAACATGTTGACATTCATTTGTTCACCTCCATGCAAAAATATTTTCATATTTGTACATTTAATCACCATCATTGTCCACTCTAGGCATTCCCAAGTTATACCATCTCAGTCTTATCCTGTATCTTTCCTTCTGGTTTTATACATGCCCTCAGCCTTCTCCCTCAACCATACTCACATTCAGCTTTATTCAGTGTACTTACATTATTGTGCTACCATCAGATAGTATTATGCTATCCATTTCTGAATTTTTCCAATCAGTCCTGTTGCACATTCTATATTCCTTCAGCACCCAATGCCCAATCTCTACCCACTTTCTATCTCCTGATATCCTGAGTTCTTAACTTAAACTCTCAAAATTCACTCATTAATTTTTGGTTCATGTTAGTCAGACCATGCAGTATTTGTCCTTTTGTTTCTGGCTAATTTCATTCAGCATAATGTACTCAAGGTTCATCCACATTGTTATATGCTTCGTGACTTTATTCTGTCTTACAGCTGTGTAATATTCCACTGTGTGTATATATCACAGCTTGTTTAGTCGCTCATCCATTGATGGATATTTGGGTTGTTTGTATCTCTGGGCAATTGTAAATAATGCTACTATAAACATTGGTGTGCAAATGTCCGTTTGTATCCTTGCCTTCAGTTCCTCTGAATATATACCTGGCAATAGGATTTGGATCATATGGCAGTTCAATATTTAGTTTCCTGAGGAACCACCTGTGGGGGTTAGGTTCGGGTGTCAACTTGGCCAGATGATGGTACCTAGTTCTGTTGCTGTGGACTTGAATCATCATCATGTGAAATTCATCTATGGCTGATTACATCTGCAGTTGGCTAAGGGGAGTGCCTTCTGCAGTGGGTGATGTTTAATTTAATTTGCTGAGGCTTAAAAGAGAGAGAGCTCAAGGCAGCACAGCCCAAGCAGCTCAGCATACCTCATGTCAGCACTCACAGCACAGACATTTGGATATGCAGAAAGGAATCACCCCAGGGAAAGCTGTTGGAACCCAGAAGCCTGGAGAGAAATCCAACAGACATTGCCCTGTGCCTTCCCATGTAAGAGAGAACCTTAGATGAAAATTAGCTACCTTTCTTCTGAAGAATTACACATTTTTAACTAATAAATCCCCTTTTATTAAAAGCCAGTCTGACTTTGGTGTGTTGCTTTCTGGAAGTTTTGGCAAACTAAAACACCACGAAACTGCCTTCCAAAGGGTTTGCATCATTTTACATTCCCACCAACAGTGGATAAGTGTGCCTCTTTCTCCACATTCTCTCCAGAACTTGTCATTTTCTGTTTTTATGATATTGACCATTCTAATGGGTGTGAGCTGATATCTTATTTTGGTTTTGATTTGCATTTCCCTAATAGCCAATGAAGTTAGGCATCTTTTCATGTGCCTTTTAGCCATTTGTATTTCCTCTTCTAAAAAGGTCTGTTCATGTCTTTTGTCCATTTTAAAATTGGATTATCAGTCTTTTGGTTGTTGAGTTGTAAAATTTCTTTATATATTCTGGATATTAAACCTTTATTTGATATGTGGGTTTCCAAATATTGTCTCTCATTGCATAGGCAGCCTTATTATTTTCTTGACAAAGTTCTTTGATGCACTAAAGTGTTTAATTTTGAGGAGATCCCTTGTATCTATTTCTTTTTTCATTGCTTGTGCTTTGGGTGAAAGGTCTAGGAAACTACTTCCTATCACAAGATTAATAAGATATTTCCCTACATTTTCTCCTTGAGGATTTATGGTCTTCATTATAATGTTTAGATCTTTGATCCATTTTGAGTTACTTTTGGTATAGGATGTGAGATCCTCTTTCATTTTATAGATGTATATCCTATACATCTATAGGATGTAGATCCTCTTTCATTCTTTTGCATATAGATATCCAGTTCTCCAAATACCATTTATTGAAGAGGCTGCTCTGTTCCAGTTGGGTTGGCTTGACTGCCTTATCAAAGAGCAATTGTCCATAGATGAGAAGGGTCTATTTCTGAAGACTCAATCAGATTCCATTGGTCAGTATATCTATTTTTATGCTAGTACCATGCTGTTTTGACCACTGTAGCTTCATAATATGCTTTAAAGTCAGGTAGTGTGGGACTTACCACATCATTTTTCTTTCTCAAGGTATTTTTAGCTATTTGGGGAAGCTTGCCCTTCCAAATAAATTTGGTACTGTTTTTTCTATTTTTGCAAAGTAAGTTGTTGGGATGTTAATTGGTACTGCACTGAATCAATAAATCAATTTGGGTAAATTTGACATCTTAAATATATTTAGTCTTACAGTTCATGAACATGGTATACTCTTGCATTTACTTAGGTCTTCCATGATTTTCTTTTAGCAATTTCTTGTAGTTTTCTGTTTATATGTCTTTTGTATCCTTACCTAAATTTGGTCCTAAATATTTTATTCTTTTGATTGCTGCAGGAAATAGAATTTTTTTCTTGATTTCCTCTTCAGATTGCTCATTATTGATATATAAAAACACTACTGATTTTTTGGGTGTTGCTCTTGTATCCTGCCATTTTGCTGTACCCATTTATTAGCTGTAGTATCTTTGCTGTAGATTTTTCTGGATTTTTGACATATAGTATCTTATCATCTGCGAATAGTGAAGGTTTTACTTCTTTCTTTCCAGTTTGGATGCTTTTTATTTCTTTTTCTTGTCTTATTGCTCTGAATAGAACTTTCAGCACAATGTTTGTTCTGGTTTGCTAGCTGCCAGAATGCAATATACCAGAAATGGAATGGCTTTTAAAAAGGGAAATTTAATGAGTTGCTAGTTCACAGTTCTAAGGCCGAGAAAATGTCCCAATTAAAACAAGTCTATAGAAATGTCCAATTTAAGGCATCCAGGGAAAGATACCTTGGTTCAAGAAGGCTGATGACATTCAATGTTTCTCTCGCAGCTGGAAGGGCACATGGCTAACATGGCGGCGTCTGCTGGCTTTCACATGGCTCTACCAAAAAAGACTCTCTCCAAAATGTTTCCTCTTTTAAAGGATTCCAGCAAGCAACTCCACCTTCAGTGGGTTGAGACATACCTCCATGGAAATCATCTAATCAAAAGTTACCACCCACAATTGGGTGGGTCACATCTTCATGGAAACAATCAAAATGCTCCCACCCAGCAATATTGAATGAGGATCAAAGAGTATGGCTTTTCTGGGGTCCACCACAGATCCAGACCAGCACAATGTTTAATAACAATGGTGACAGTGTACATCCTTGTCTATTTACTGATCTCAGAGGGAAAGCTTTCAATCTTTCCCCATTGAGGATGATGTTAACTGTGGGATTTTCATATATTCCCCTTATCATGTTGAGAAAGTTCACTTTTATTCCTATCCTTGGAAGTGTTTTCATCAAAAAAGAATGTTGAAAAAAGTGATTAGACATTAAGTAGAGATATGAATGAAGCTGATCTGGATAGGGCTAAGGTATATCAGAAGACTGGATAAAGGATGATATCATCCATATCTTAAAACTTCAACTTCTGTGTGAGAATAAAGGGAGAGATGTTTATTTGGTGCAAAATTTATATTTTGGGTGGTGCATTTCCTAATTTAACTTGCATGGTCAGCCTCGTTTGAACACTGTTAATACAGGGAATCTTGAATAAGCCATGAGATTTTGTTGGTTTGTCCAGGTTAGTGTGATGCCTCAGTAAGTCCCAGAGTGATTTGGAGAGTGAATAAAGAAGTATTTGCAAGGTCCCCTTAGGGGAATTAGGAAAAAGGGGGAGAGATTCAACTTTCTTATTTGGAGAATTTCTGAAACTCTTGCAGGTAGTGGGGACAACTAAATCAATAGGCTGAGCCCTTGATCTTGGTTTGTCCTATGAAACTTGTTACTGTAAAGGAAAGGCTAAGCCTACTTAAAATTAGTCCTAACAGTCACCCTCAGAGAGTTTCCTTTTTTGTTCAGATGTGACCTCTCTCTCTGTCAGTGCAGCAAGTGAACCCATTGCCCTCCCACACTACCCTGGGATATGACTCCCAGGGCTGTAAATCTCTACATGGTACAGAAATCTTGGGATGAGCTGGGATCCAACATGAAGGGATTGAGAAAACCTTTGTGAACAAAAATGGGGAAGAGAGAAATGAGAAAAAATAAAGTGTCAGTGGCTGAGAGATTCCAGAGTCAAGAGGTTACCCTGAAGGTTATTCTTACACATTATATAGATATCCCTTTTCAGTTTATGGTGTTTTTGAGTGGCTAGAGAGAAGTACCTGAAACTGAAGAGCTGTGTTCCAGTAGCCTTGTTTCTTGATGATTGTGTAATGATATGGCTTTTACAATATGACTATGTGATTGTGAAAAGCTTGTGTCTGATGCTCCCTTTATCTAGAGCATGGACAGATGAATAAAAAATAAAGATAAAAAAAACCAAATAATTGGAGGAACAAAGGTTAAAATAAATTGGGTAGATGGAAATACTAGTAGTCAATGAGAAGGAGGGGTTAGGGGTATGGTATGTATGAGTTTTTTCTTTTTATTTCTTTTTCTGGAGTGATGCACATCTCCTAAAAAAAATGATCATGGTAATGAACACACAACTATGTGATGATATTGTGAGCCATTGATTGTACACCATGTATGGAATATTTGTATGTTAAAAATGTTTGTTTGTTTGTTGTTTTATCAATAAAAATATATTTTAAAAATGGATGCAGTTTAAAGTAGGTAAATTATACTTCAATAAAGTTGATTTTAAAATACCAATTAATAAAAGAATGTTGAATTTTGTCAGATGCCTTTTCTGCATCAATTGAGATGATCATGTAGTTTTTTCACTTTGACTTATTGATATGCTGTATTACATTAACTAATTTTATTGTGTTGAACCAGCTTGCATACCTGGAATAAATCACACTTGGTCATGGTGTATAATTCTTTTAACGTGCTGTTGGATTCAATGTGGAAGTATTTTATTGAGGATTTTTGCATATACATTCATTAAAGACATTGGTCTGCAATTTTCTTTTCTTGTATGAGCTTTGTCTGGTTTTGGTATTAGGGGGATGCTGTATTCATAGAATGGGTTAGGTACCTTTCCCCCCTCTTCAATTTTTTTGAAGAATTTGATCAGGATTGGAACAAATTCTTTCTTGAATGCTCAGTAGAATTCACATTTGAAGCCATCTGGTCCTGGACTTTTCTTTTTTGGGAGCTTCTTAATGACTGATTCAATTCCTTCACTGGTGATTGGTTTGTTGAGGCCATATATTTCTTCTTGAGTCAGTGTTGGTTGTTCATGCCTTTCTAGGAAGTTGTCCATCTCATCTACATTGTCTAGTTTATTAGCATATAGTTGCTCATAGTATCCTCTCATTACCTCCTTTATTTCTGTGGGATAAGTGGTTATGCCCCTCTTCCATTTCTGATTTTATTTTTTTGCATCGCTTTCTCTTTTTTTAATTTTTGTCAGCCTAGCTAAGGTTCCACTCATCTTACTGATTTTCTCAAAGAAACAATTTCTGGTTTTTTTAATTTTTTCTATTGTGTTCATATTCTCAATTTCATTTATTCCTGGTCTAATCTTTGTTATTTTTCCCCTCTTTTGCTTTGGTCTTATTTTGCTATTTTTTCTCTAGTTCTTCCAGGTGAACAGTTAATTCCTCAGTGTTTGCTGTTTCTTCTTTTTTAAATATAGGCATTTAAGGCAATATATTACCCTCTCAGCACTGCCTTTGCTACATCCTGTAAATTTAGATATGTTGTGTTTTGATTTTCATTTGCCTTGAGATGTTTACTGATTACTCTTGTAATTTCTTTCTGGACCCACTGATTGTTTAAGAGTATGTTGTTTAGCCTACATTTATTTGTGAATTTTCTGGCCCTCTGCTGTTATTGATTTCCAATTTCCTTCCATTATGATCTGAGAAAGTGTTTTTTATTATTTCAATATTTTTAAATTTATTGAGACTTGCTCTGTGACCCAACATATGGTCTATCCTTGAGGATGATCCATGAGAACTTGAGAAAAATCTGTATCTTCCTGTTGTGGAATGTAACGTTCTGTAAATGTCTAAGTCTAATTCTGTTATCATATTATTCAAAATCTGTGTTTCTTTATTGATCCTATGTCTAGATGTTCTATCCATTGGATGGAAGTGGGGAATTGAAATCTCCAACTATTTTGGTAGAGGTGTCTACTTCTCCCTTCAGTGTTGTTTGTAATTGCCCATGTATTTTGGAGCACTCTGGCTCAGTGCATGCATATTTATGATTGTTGTGTCTTCTTGTTGAATTGTTCCTTTTATTAATACATAGTGTCCTTCTTTGTCTTTTTTAATTGTTTTACATTTGAAGTCTAATTTGTCTATCAGTATAGTTACCCCACTTTTTCTGTTTGATGTTTGCATAAAATGTCTTTTTCCAACCTTTCAATTTCAACCTATATTTGTCCTTTGGTCTAAAGTGAGTCTCCTACAGACAACATAACTGTGTTCTGTTTTTTCATGCATTCTGCCTGTCTATGTCTTTTGATTTGGTAGTTTAATCCATTAATATATAATGTAATTACTATGAAGGCAGTACTTTCTTCTATCATTTTATCTTTTGGATTTTATATGTCATATCTAATATTTTTCTCTATCTTTACTGATAGTCTTCATTTCTATACTCCTCCATACTCCTCTCTCCTGTCTTTCCTATCTGCCTGTAGTACTCCCTTTAGTATTTCTTTTAGAGCCAATCTCTTCATCATAAATTGTCTCAGTATTGTCTGAAGATATTTTAATCTCCCCCTCATTTTTGAAGGACAGTTTTGCTGGGTGCAGAATTCTTGGTTAGCAGTTTTTGCCTCTCAGAATCTTAAATATATCACACTACTGCCTTCTCACTTCCATGGTTTCTGCTGAGAAATCCATGCTTAATCTAATTGAGTTTCCCTTGTATGTGATGGATTGCTTTTCTCTTGCTGCTTTCAAAATTCTCCCTTTGTCTTTGACATTTGACAGTCTTATTAATAATTTTCTTCAGGTAGGTCTATTTGGATCTATTCTGTTTGGGGTACACTAAGCTTCTTAGATCTGTAAGTTTATGTCTTTCATAAGACATAGGAAATTTTTAGTGATCATTTCCTTCATTAGTCTTTCTGTGCGTTTTCCCTTTTTTCTCCTTCTGTGACACCCATAACACATATATTCATGTGCTTCGTGTTGTTATTAAATCCCCTGATCCCCCTGCTCATATTTTTCAATTCTTTTCCTTATATTATCTTTTCTGTGTCAGATTTCAGATGTCCTCTCCTCTGTTCACTAATCCTTTCTTCAGCATATTCAAATCTATTCTTGTAGGTCTTCATTGTTTTTTCATCTCTTCTTTTGTGCCTTTTCTTCCCATAAGTTCTACAATTTATTTTTTCAGACTTTCGAGTTCTTCATGTCCTCCCTCAACTCATTGATTTGATTTTTGACAAGATTTTGCATATCTGTTTGAACATCCTGAATTAATTGTTTCAACTCCTGTACTTTATTTAAAATGTTAGTTTGTTCCTTTGACTGGGCCGTATCTTCAATTTCCCTAGAATGATTTGTTATTCTTTTGCTGCCATCTAGGCATTTGATTTCCTTAAATCTGTGTTCAGTAGCAGTAGAGTTTGTTAATTAATTCTGCAATTGTAGCTTCAATGAGCTAACTCTTGCTATCAGTGAAGTCTGTTTCCTTTTCCCTTGGGGACCCAACCTGCTGTGGCCATAGGGTAGGAGCTCTGGCTTCCACAGCTTCAGAAACTTAATGTTCTGTGTAGGATCTCAGTTCTTCCACCCATGCCAGGCTGGTGTACAATGTATATCTGATCACTGAACTTTCCCCATCAGTTGTTCCATATAGTCTCTGGCTATTTACTAGCTGCTCTGAAGGATGAACTGAATTCCATACCTTCCTAGGCACCATCTTGCCTCACCCTCTAGTAATGGACTTTAAACCAAGATAAACAAGTTAAATATTCAATGAAAAAGGTAGACAGTATGCAAGGACATATGGGGTATTTCAGCAAAGAAAAGGAGACTATAAAAAAAGAGTTGTGGAAATGCTTGAATAAAAAAAAAAGAAATTAGAGTTGAAAAATTCCCTGCAGTGGGTTTCATGAGTGGACTAAACATAGTAAGGTAAGTATTAGTGAACTCAGAGATATGTTGGTAGAAATTATGCAATCTGAAAAACAAACAAACAAAAAGGAGTTAAAAAAATCATGAGAAATCAAGAAATATGAGGCAACATTAAACAGTGTAACATATGTGTTATTGAAGTCCTAGAGGACGAGAGAGTAAATGGGGTAAAAAGTATTTTAAAGATAATGGTCAAGGATTTTCTAATATCAATAAAAGAATACACTATAGATCCAAGAAGTTCAGAGAATCCCAAGCATGTGCATGCACAAACACAACACTCATCCAGACACATCATAATAAAATAGGAAAGATAGAGAAAATTTTGAAGGCAGCTGAGGGGAGGATAAGAAATTTTGTCTACAGAGGAACAATATTAAGAATAAAGACAGACTTCCTATTAGAAACTATGCTAGGCGGGAGATGATGGGGTAATGTGTTTAAATACTGCAAGGAAGAAAAAGCTGTCAACTCAGAATTCTGTACCCTAGGAAAATATCTTCAAAGACTAAAGACGAAATGTAACTTTCATAGTCACAAAAAGATGGGATAATTTATTGCCAGCAGACTTACAATAAAAGAAATAAATAAATGCTCATGTAGAAAAATTAATAACATATGGAAATTTGGCCCTACATAAAGAAATGAAGAGTGCCATAAATGATTAAAATGACAAAAAATACTTAAAAATCACAATTTTACTTAATTATTTTGAATCTGAAGATTTTGTGGAGACATATTTACATAGCCTATGTTCTATTCAAAATAGTCAGTGTCTCACAGTATCTTCACTTGCTTGTACAATCACCATCACTCTCAATTTCAGACAATTTTCATTGCTTCAAAGGGAATAGTACAGATAGACACACCAAAAAGGAAATCCAAAATACCCCGTAACTCATATCTTCCCAATTATTTACCCATAGTATTATTGTGATACAAGTGAGTTATTCCTGTTAAATATAGTCCATAGCATACACTAGATAGTTCTTCCAACATAACACTCTATTACTAACTTTTTGTACATTCATTATTTTTAATTATTTAAATCACTTTAAAAGAACTGACAGGGGGGCGCAAGGGTAGCTCAGTGGTAGAATTCTCGCCTGCCATGCTGGAGACCCGGGTTCAATTCCATGTCCATGCACTTCCCAAAATACAAGTCAACAAGCAAAACCAACCAACAAAAAATAAACAAACAAATATTCAACAAATGGTGCTGCAATAATGGGATACTCACATGGAAAAATAATGAAATGGGACATACAGCATACAAAAAAAAAGAACTGACCATTTAAAGTAAAAGTAGTAACAATTTATTATAAGATTAATATATGGAGATGTAAAATGTAAAACAATGGCACAAAGTACGAAGGAGTAAATAGAAGTATATACTACTATATTGTTGCTACATTATTCATATAAAGATATATCGCTACTTGAAGATAGACCGTGATAAATTAATTAATGGGTTGTAAAGCTTAGAGCAAAGATCGGCAAACATTTTCTGTCAAGGGTTAAGCAGTATTTTTGCCTTTGCAAACCATATAGTCTGTCACTATTACTCAAGTCTGACATTGCGGTGAAAGAGCAACCATAATACTCATATTCATAAATGAAAAGGTGAGGCTGTATTCCAAAGAAACTTCATTTCCTAAAACAGTTTGAGGGAAAGATTTGAACTGCAGGCTGCAGTTTGCTGTCTGTCCCTTGCCATAGAGCAAGAAAACAGCAGAGATTTTGGTGGTCACGAGGAGACAGAAGCAACTAAAGTAGAAATTTGAGGGGCTCTTTCCTCTTAAGACATTTGCTAAATTCCAAAATTGTATGAGGTAGAAGGCAAAAGACTAAGTCAAAACCATGTCAAAGCAAAGTAGAATTTCCCAGCCTCCTACTGTAGGGGAGACAAAGCCCCACTGAGGGAGGGAACCTGATAACAATTGGTCAAACTCTGAAGCCCTAGATTAATAGTCTACAACCCTTTTCTCCTAGGGAATCCTGCTAATCTAGGACATCACAAGGGGAGAATCCAAGCTTGAACTTTAGCAGAAGCTCATTCTAGAGGACAGAGAAACAAGGCCTCCAACAAACAGTTATTATTTCCTTTCGTGAGAATGAATGACTAGAAGAAAATAAAACTGGGACTAGTTGTTAGTAATGTTTCAATATCATTGTTTGCATATGTT
Source organism: Tamandua tetradactyla (assembly GCF_023851605.1). NCBI lineage: Eukaryota > Metazoa > Chordata > Mammalia > Pilosa > Myrmecophagidae > Tamandua > Tamandua tetradactyla. Next base: position 139,597,629 of record NC_135332.1, read on the forward strand.
CATTTTGTGAAAATTTGAGCTGTGCACTTTGGATTCTCACACTTTAGTGTATGTATGTTATCTTTCAATAAATTTTCAAAACTTTCGGTTCTTTGGCTAACATTCCACGTCTTCCCTAATCCAAAATTTCCATTAGTTTCCAAGATATAGAACAGTTTAACTTTATCTTTTGCTTACCTGACTCCCACTAACTCATGCCTTCAAGGTCTCTCTTCTACCTCAGGCCACTTACTGAGTTAATTTCCTAAACACAGTTACTTTCTTAAAAATAATTCTGGCTTCTGTTATTCAAATGATTTATTTTCACCCCTCTTTGGAAGTAGTAGTAACATTTCATTCTGTATAGATAAGGAAAATAACACATTTTAAGAAGGGCACTGATGGTCTGGGATATGGCTAAAGGAGGGCAAGTAAGAGGATAAAACATATTCACACGTATGTGAAACATTCAAACAGACTGGGTTTCATTTTTAATGAAAAAATAGCAGACTAGAGTCAGAGGGACAGTACAGTCACTATTTTCAAACCCATTAACATATTTTGTGGAAGAAGGATCAGCCTCATTCTAAGTATTTTGAAGGCAGTGTAAGGGCAAAAGGTTAAGTTTGCCTAATTATAGGGGGGGAGTTTCCTTCAAATACACCATTACCCATTCATTAAAAAAAGTCATGCTATTTTTCCACTCATTTAACAAACATTGAATGATGAATATATTACAGTCCCTCTCCCTGCTGTCAAGGAGCTAGAATCTAGTGGTAAAGACAGAAGTACAAACAATTACAAAACAAGGTGAAGATTATAATAATGTCATTTCAAAGCAATTTGGGGGTTCAGAGGAGAGAGGGGTGGGTAAGGGACAGGAAGTAAGGAGATGAATTACAAATCAGAACTTGGAGTTTTCTCACAACCATACCTGTTCTCTGCCCCACATTCCTCCTGGAGACAAATGGCACCACTGTCCACCCAGTTGCCCAGGCTGGTAGCCTGAGAGCCCACCATGACTTCACCTTCTTTCTCACACACATGTTCAAACATAGTCAGCTTTTCATTCTATCAGTCCTAGTCCAAAGCATTTCTCAAGCAGATTTCTTCTTCATTCCTGCTACTACTGCCTGAATTGAGGTCCCTGCATCCCTTGACTGAATAGTTTGATAACATCACTGTTCTCCTACAGTCCTAGCCCCTTCAAATCTGACCTCACACAGACCTTAGGGTTACCTTTCTAAAATAAAAACTGGGTCACAAAAATGCCCTGTTAAAACCTATTCATTGGCTCTATGCATGTAGAAAAGTCCTCACTCTGTAGCATAGGATAAACCCCTTCTTTCTTTGGCTCCTGCCCATCCATCCACCTCATCTCAGACCAGTTCTCCATGTGTACATGTCCATTTCTCTCCAATCCAATAGTCCCTGGCTGGTTGTCATGTCTCCATTACTCCACGTCATTGCACATGTTCACATCTGTGCTCACCATGATTCTTTTATTAGAAATTTCCTTCCTCAGCTTATCCATCTGGAAATACTACCCACCCTCCATGTGTCAGCTTTAATATCAATCCTATGAATTCTTCTCTGGCTCCCACAGTTCGAAGATGGACAACTTCCTCCTTTGTGCATCTACTTTCTTTCTGCAGGCTTTTCATATACTTTCTGGCTTTGTTTCTCTTACTGCCAGCTCTTATTGGAAGCTACTTGGAAGCATGAACTAGGTTTTATAACATAGTGGTTAAGTGTGTAGACTCTGGAGTCAGACTACCTGGATTTGAATTCTGGTTCCATTTCCTATTAGTTGTGTATCTTTGGTTTCTTCATTTCTCCAAATATACAATGGAGATGATAATATTACCTACTTCAAAGCTTGTTGTAAAAATCAAATGAGATATTAACTGTAAAGTGCTTAGAACAAAGCCTGGCATATAGGAATTCCTTAAAACGTGTTACCTATCATCATCATCATCATCATCATTATGAATATTGCTGCATGGGGACTGTGTAGCCCAAAAGGTGGTATATAGTAGATCCTCAAATCTTCAATCAATATTTGTTAATTATTTTTTTCCAAATGCACACATTGTAAGAAAGCTTCAAGATTTGAGCACACACATGCATGCACACATGTGCACACACATACAAACACAACACTGCCTTGGGGACTAGAATCTGAGAAATTTATCACTCTCAGACATTACTTCTCTCATGGTAGCCCCTTTCTGGGGATATTTGTCCTCATAGATCAATATCCTGATTCTACAATCTTTCTGTTGCTCTTTATAGAGCATTTTAGGAGGTGCTTTAACTTAAAGGCTATAGCTACTTCCATTAAATGTATCCATAAGATATTAGCAGGTAGAAGTAAAGTTGAGGATGAAAATCTTAATCCACAGGCAGCTATTTAACTGTTCTATTCAGAGTAAGTTTTCACAATATTTATACTCAAATCATTTCTATGGTCCAGTTCAAAAGTGTAAAAACCATTCTTCAAGCAAAAACCATTTACTATGAGCTTTCATAACATTAGAACTTGATACACAAAGTCATATAATGCAGTCTTTGTAATGACACTATTTCTGGCTAGTCCTTGTCACCACACCGAGACCTTCTAAGCCTAATTAACTGGTAGGATTTTTTTTCTTTCATCTGTGCATTCTGAAAAATTTTATTTGAAGTGCAGAGTACTTCTTTCTTTATATTTCTAAGGAAGCTTTCATAACATGAGGGCCAAATTATTTGAAAAATGTATTCCTGTGGTGATGTCATTTTCAAGGGAAAACATACTTGGGATATGAAGTATTCCCATAAGAAATCTCTGAGATCTTGCATCTGTACTCTTAACCCCAAGAGGTTATCAAATGATAGTAGTTGATTGTAGAAGAGATGACTTCTAATGGGGTGTTGGCAGGCAAGCTGGTCAAAAGTCATAGGTCACTGCACAAATATTTATAGAGGAAGTGAAGGCTTCATTTTTGCTTTCACTATCAGACAGCTTTCATAAATGTGCAAAGAAAGACTAATGTTCAGAATTAAGATACCCTTGTACTTGAGAAAATCCAGAAATCAATTGTTCTGTTGGCAGAATTTTATATGGTGTCAAATGCCAACCTATAATTGTACAATGTGTGCTGTCTAAAGGATTTCCATATGAAAGGGAAAATATCATATATAAATAATCAAAGCCAGGCCAAGAAGTTTGAAGAAAATGCATCATCTTCCTAAATAAAACATAAAGAAGTCTTTTAGAATGTGTAGATATTAGTTACAAAGCCGTGTAGAAACATTTCTTCATTGATGATTTCAAGATGATTGGCAGTATCAGTCTCAGTAGAGAAACTTTATTCTTCCACTCCAAACGTGTATTATGACAGTTTTCTGATCTGTTACTCATTCACAGAGCAATATCTACATGATGATAAATACAGTTAGGCTGCAAAAATGGAAGAGAAAAGGCAGATTTTTGGTTTCAGGTGGTCATTTAATTGGCCCATCAGGAAACAACATAGTTGTGGTGAGAGGACAGGTTCCAAAGCAAGAAAGACTCAAGTCTGAAGTTTTGCTCATCAACCTGCTAGCTCTGCCTTACTCAGGGTCCTTAGCTTCTCTAGGCATCATTTCCGTTTTATGTAAGATGGGTCAGTCCACCGGGTCATTGTGAGGATTAAACAAGATTGTGGAAAAAAAAAAAACACATTAGTATGGTTTCTGGCACTCAGACATTATTAGTTATGGTACTGTGGAAATCAGTGACCATAAAAAGGGGTCATCTTCTACTTCATTCATTTCACAGAATGAGAGACCTAATTTTTCTGATGTATTGACAAGCCTTCTCAGGGGCTGGTGTTGATGTTTTCAAGTCTATTAGGAGAGGCACAAGACCCGGACACTGACTTCCCAGGTATTGTTGGGGAAAGCATTATGAAGGCTGAGTCTGGCTTGCAAAATACATGTTGAAACCTTGATTCATCGCTATGGTTGATGGCTGCTCAGGAAGGACAGGATCATGGTGATGGCAACAGAAATGAGAGTTCTGAGATGAGTCACAGAATAATCACATCTGACCACATGGATTTGCACAGCTCTGCCAGATGGCTGACTTCTTTCATTTCGCAGAATAAAAGGATATATATGAGGATTTTTAAACCAACTTCCAGGTATCAAAGAAGAGAACACGATCAATGAACAGCAATACTTAAAATTGATTGGCAGCTAATGAATCTGTTTCTGGAAGTGCTAGAAGAAACATGAAATACAAATTTCTTGTTGCAATCCCTTTGTACACTCACTCATGAGAAAATTTGTAGCAAATGCATTCTTCATTTACATCACAATTAACTCACAACAACAAAAATATGTTGACTGGGTATTCTCTAATTTGAGAAAATCTCAAACCTTTTATACAATCAATTGCTTTCCAGTGAACAACTTTGCCTGCTAATTTTATTTTGAATTGGACAATTTACAAAGAAGCATGGCAACTTGGGCATGCACTGTTTATTTAGAAGTATATTATATGCCTCAATACCTTATCAATTCATAATGTACCCACATAACATTGAACATCTGTATTTCTTATCCCGTAAATGCATAATATACCAACATAACATTGAACATCTGTAGTTCTTAAAGGACTAGACCAAAACCCTTTAGATCACGTGTGTAAAATTAGTTACTTTTCCTACTCATAATCCAAAAGATGCAACATGTATGCAACAAACAAAGGGAAGCTTCCACTATGAAAAGAGTAATAAATCATGACATGGTGGCAGCTATGAATACATATATGCATTGTATATGCATCTGCATGTGTGTGTAATTGAAAGGGAATATGCAAAATAAACTAGTTATGCTAAATATGGCATTACAACAGATTCAATTTTCCATATTCCTACCTCACTGCACTTGTCATGGTGTTGCAATAAAGATAATAAAATAAAATGAACTGCATGGTTCCAAATTTCTGTCTCAATAAACACAGTGTACTGAATATAATGACATATCTTTGCATTGGTTTAGGATCATATAGAGACCCATCCTGAACATCCACATTTATATGGGAAGTGGAAGAGAAAGGGAATGAGGTATGATGATATCAGAATATGGCCTCCTGTGGTTATTATAATAAATTACCATAAACCGGATGGCTTAAAGCAACAGAAATTTGTTCTCTCACAGTTTTTGGAGGCCAAAAGTCCAAAATCAAGGTACCAGCAGGGTTAGTTCCTTCTGGAGGCTCTTCTCCCCTTATCTTCTCTTATGTGCACACTTGTCACTGGATTAGGGCCCATCCTAATTCAGGATAATCTCATTTCAGTATCATTAATTTGATTACACCTGCAAAGACCTGTTCTCCCAAATAATGCCACATTCACAGATTCTGGGTACATATATCTTTGGGGCTCCAAGCATCTGACCCAGTACACTGGGTGATTTTGGAATAAATCCCAGTTATACCACTCTCTTAGCCTTTCTTGTATTCCACATGACCGTCACAAATAAAACAAAGCTATGTTACTTGCCTGATTTCCTCTTTTATGTTGACTGACTAAAAGTTATAGACAACTCAGAGGGCCACCTGAAGTTGCTGTGGAAGTCATGATAGAATGTTTTTATTGTTCTCATTTCCGGTTTTATTTTGTAACCCTGTTTTTTCTTATTTTCTTCTCTTTCCCATGTTTTAAATGTATACAATCTGCTGGATTCTGGGGAATCATCTTAAAACTTTTCTGGAAAAAGGTAGAATATAAATACATTATATATGTCTAAATTAAAGGTGGTTTTTCCCTCAAAAATTATTGAGCAGAAAGGAAGAACTAGCCTTATTGCCAAGTCTTTAAAATATAATAGAGCACTCTGTCAAGTATTTTATATTGAATAATAAGGTACAGTTTTGGGAAAACAACATTAGCCTAAGATGAGTATAATTGGTGCAAGTTTGAAATATTTTATAGAGGTCATCTGACAAAATTCATAAAATGAATCACAATAACAGAAGGAAACCTTTAGCAATTATTTCTTAGTGTATACTCTCACAATTGCAATTAGTGAATGTTATTAAACAAGATTTTAAAAATCACTTGAAAAAACAATCAATGTGATAAACAGGTAGGCTGTGTATATCAGAGACATGCACTTACAGAATAAATAGGATGGATATCTATTACAATGCTTTATAAATGGGTTGGGAAGCTTGCAACTGGGGATAACATTTCCAGTGACAATATTGTATACAAATCCTTAAAGTGCTAATGGTCTGTTTCAACAACTTGGAACTGAAGATGATAATTCTGCTTCGGAAAACCCAGATGACCTTACAAAAGTGGCTGTGCTGATTATTTGTTCTTATTAGGGTAATCTTAAATACTGTAATACCCTACCATGACAACCCTCTGAGATGACCCCCAGTGCCCTATGTCCACTGGTATTCTAGTGTATCCCTCTCTCACATTGAATACAGTGGACTTGAATAATCAATAAAATATTGTGGAAATGATAGAGTGGCTCCTAAGGCTAGGTCATGGAAGAAATTGCAACTTCTACCTTGTTTTCTTGGATCACTCCCTCTGAGGGAAGACATTGGCTATATTGAGAGGACACTCAATTAGCCCTATGCAGAGCTACATGTGATAAGCAAAAAAAAAAACCTCCTGCCAAGAGCCAGAATCACCTGCAAAAGAACCAACTTGGAAGTGGATCCTTCAGTCCTAGACCAGTCTTTCAAATGACTTCAGCTCTGGATGACATTTTGACTGCAACCTCATGAGAGCCCATGGACCAAAAACACTCAGCTAGACAGGCCCCAGGTTCCTGACCCTTCAAAGCTCTGTGAGATAATAATGCTTTATTGTTTTAAGCCACTAAGTTTTGGAGTAAATTGCTGTGTAGAAATAGATAACTGACACATATTTTGGTACCTGAGAATGATAAAAACAAGCAAACAAACAAAAACTAAGAATGAGGTAGCATGGCTTTGAACCAGGTGGTGGGAAGATGCTTTGAGGAAAGTGTTAGTGAAAGCCTAATTTTTTAAAGAGACAGTTATTAGAAGCTTGATACCTTGAGAAGATTGATAGTTAGAGCTTAAAGAAATGTGAGTTAAATGTTATTTAAAACTGCAGAAAAGGGGATTCTTATTAAATACAGGCAGAGATTTTGGGGATTCCTATTATGTACAGGCGGAGAGTTTAGCCAAACTGTTGCCAGCAGTAACATGGAAAGAAGAAAATGTATCCAGCGAACTAAGATGATCTAGATAAGGAGATTTCTACACACAGTGTTGAAGGTGGCACCCAGTTTCTTCTTGTTGCTTATGTCAAAATGTGGGAAAAGAGTAAAAGAGTTAAAGGAAAGATCATTAAGCAAACAAACAAAAAAGCCAGGACTTTCTGATTTTGTAATTTCCAAGCCTCTGTGATGGCCAATTAAAATAAAAAAAAAAATAGCTTCTAGGAAAAGATAAAATCCAGGGCACTGCTGGGAAAGCATAGACTAAAAATAAAGCTGAGGGTGTAATTTTAAAAATCATTTTATAAGGCCTCAGAAAGATTTAAGGCAGTACTTCATTAAACTTCTTAGCCAAACAATCGTTCCTCTAACAAAATCAGCAGTCTCAGGAGAGCCAAAGGTATGAATTGGCTTATTTTCAAGAGATCTGTGCCTGTGGTTTTTATATAATGGAGTGAATAACAATAAGATTTATGAAAGACACATGAAGAATTTAAGAGAATCATGTTGAGAGAAACACCATCAGCCTGTATTGAAAGGTACATAAATACCAAGAATAATGAAAGGTCTTTGGGCTCCCAAATTTCTATAGACAAAAAGGACATAGAGAATACTACTCAGCTGAAAACACGGGCTACCTTTCATGAAAGAATGCCTCACAGAGTGAAATCAAAAGCTCAGAGGATGGAGCTAAGAGTCATGGAGAATCATTCCTAGACAGGAAAGCTGGGTATTTTTTTTTTCTCGCACGGGCAGGCACTGGGAAGTGAACCTGGGTCTCTGGCATGGCAGGCGAGAACTGTGTCTGCTGAGCCACCGTGGCCCACCCAAAGGCTGGGTTTTAATCAAGAAACTTCCAACATATGCCCAGCTATATTTCAGAATTCTATGAACCTGTGACCCCTGTGTGCCTTCCTTGTTCCCCTTTTGTAATAGGAGTGTCTATAGCAGTTATCCTATGTCTGAAACACCACTGTTTATTGCATGTATAGGGAACTGTTCTAGTTTGCTAGCTGCCGGAATGCAATATACCAGAAATGGAATGGCTTTTAAAAGGGGGAATTTAATGAGTTGCTAGTTTACAATTCTAAGGCTGAGAAAATGTCCCAATTAAAACAAGTCTATAGAAATGTCCAATCTGAGGCATCCATCCAGGGAAAGATAACTTGGTTCAAGAAGGCAGATGAAGTTCCAGGGTTTCTCTCTTAAGTGAGAAGGCACCTGGCGAACACAGTCAGGGCTTCTCTCTCAGCTGGAAGGGCACTTGGTGAACACGGCATCATCTGCTAGCTTTCTCTCCTGGCTTCCGGTTTCATGAAGCTCCCCGGGAGGTGTTTTCCTTCTTCATCTCCAAAGGTCGCTGGCTGGTTGACTCTGCTTTGTGGTGCTACAGCATTCTCTGCTCTCTCTGAATCTCTATTCTCCAAAATTTTTCCTCTCTTATAGGACTCCAAAAATCTATCAAGACCCACCCACATGGGTGGAGACATGTCGTCACCTAATCCAGCTCAACAATCACTCTTGATTAAATCACATCTCCAGGGAGGTGATCTAATTACAGTTTCAAACATATAGGGATTATTCTGCCTTTATGAAATGGGATTTTGATTAAAACTTGGCTTTTCTAGGGTCCATACATCCTTTCGAACCAGCACAGGAGTAGATAACTTATCTTTGTAGTTAACAGCTATTCAGATTATTAAAGAAGACTCAACTGTTTCTGAACCTTATTTAGGTGATGAGATTGTGAATTTGAGCTGATGCTATAATAATGGATAAGATTTACTTTCATAACTATCTTAATAGATGTTTGTGTGTTTGTGGGGAGCTTCTCTATTGCATCATTCAGGGACTCAGGTGGATGGAGACTCTGCTAACTTCAACATGTGACTTCAACTTGTAACTTGTAGGTCACCTTGAATATCGAAATTCAGCTGTGAGCATTTGAAAGATATTGTCCCATTATCTTCTGACCTCTATTATTTAGGATGAGAAGTCAGCTGTTATTCTTATAATTGTTTTCTTATATGTAATTTGTATTTTTTCTTTGGCTGCATTTAAGATTTTTCTCTATACTTCAGGTTTTTGACCATTTTATCATGATATTCTTAGTTATAGTTTTCTCTGTATTTACCCTGCTCAGAGTTCACTTAACTTCCTGGATTAGCGGATTCTTGGTTTTAATCAAATTTGAGAAATTTTATAATTCATTTCTGCCCCATTTTCTCTCTGCCCTCCTTCTGGGATTCCAATTACACAAAATTTAGCCTTCTTATTATTGTCTCACAGGTTATTGAGGCTCTGTGCCCTTTTTTTCCATCTTTTTTCTCTCTGTCCTTATCCATATACAAGAATTCAAGTTCACTGCTTCTTTCTAGTGCAGTCTATAATCTATTATTAAGCCCATTTATAGTGTTTTATCTTCATATTTTGTACTTTAAAGTTCTAAGATTTCCAAATGGTTCTTTTGCAGATTTTCCATATTGCTCCTTAAATTCCTTGTCTCTTCACTCATTATATATATATATATATATATATATCCTTGCACATAAGTTCCTTAAAATATTTATTATAATTATTTTAGTTTTTATTGTTAATTTCAACGTCTGCAACATCCATGGGTCTCCTTCTGTAGATTACATTTTCTCTTGAATTATAGGCCAGTTTTTACTGCTTCCTTGCATGTATATCAATTTCTTATTTTAAATTGGACAACATGCTTCATTGTAGAAGATATGCTGTAGAGATTTGGGGTCTGGATTTTGTCATTTTCCTTCAAAGAGTGTTCACTTTTGTTCTAGCAGACAGCTAAATTACTGACAGATTATCTCATTTCTGTAGAGATGAGGGTGAGTTTATTTTGGTTCTTCCTTTAGAAATAAAGCTATAGCCATTAGTCCTGGGACATAGTTCTTACTTCTAAGAAATGGCCCTTCCATTATTTAATGGAGAACCTGAAGTATTTACTAATTTCTTGTAACTTAGTAGGACTTGAATTCCAAACCCAGTTTCCCCATCACGTCACCTACTAACATCTCTGCTCAACTCTTTAGCTTCCAGCTGTGCATTCTGTTGGTTTCTCCTTGGAGTCTTGCCCAGCACATTCATAGTTTTGAAGTCAGCCAAGAATTTGAGAGGAATTTTTTTGCAGATATGTGGCTCTTCTCTCTATGATTACCTCCTTTCCAGGATAGTCTCTTTAATTTCCAGCTGTGCTGGCAGACCAAAATTTAATCTCTGACTCCTCAGTCCTGTAAAATTGATACTTACAGTCTGTGCTTTATCCCTCCATTTCCATGCAAACTGAAGAGTTCCTATAAAGGAAAATTGGTTAAATGTGAAATCTCACCTAATTTGCATTCCATCTTTCAAAGGTCATATCTCCCTCAATGTCTGCCTGCTTTCATTTTCTCTTTAATACCTTTCAAGATATATATATTTTTTTGGTCCAGAATTTTTAGCTGTCTTCAGCAGATGGGTTAGTCCAATAAAAGCTACTGTGAATTACAAGAACTGGAACTCCTCTCATTACCTGATCGTTATTTAAAACACACTTTGTAAATAAATGAAAAAGCTTATTCAGGAGCTAAGCCTAACACTGCAATTGTGGCTCCTGGTTCATTTTCTAGTACAAGTCTCCATACACATTACATAACTTCCTCTGAGTCATTTCAAACCATTAAAAATTCTCACTATGAAGTGTAAACTCAAACCCATTTTGAAGTAGTGCAGAACCTCATTCAATACGTTAGCCATGACTGCCTTGAGTTCAGTTTATGTATCAGAGGAAACAGCAGCAATTCTCCCATTGACTGGAGAGTCTCCTCTACCATTTTCCTCAGCAATATCATCTAGATCTTGGAAGCCTCTTAGCCATATAACACATATGTTGCAGCCCTCATTAAAGTTTCCACAAAGTACTAACAGGTCATGTTACCTGTTTTTTTTTCAGAAGGTTCCATTTTGTGCATAGCTCTTTTTTTTAAGCCATAAAAAAAATTCACCTTTTAGAGTTTGGTTGCTCCACAGCTTAACTCCATGCCATTCCAAAGAGAACGAACAGAGACAATTCAACTTGGTAGTGAGATTGCTGCACTTTGTGTCTTAGCTGGATTCTGTACCTCAAGCATAAAAGGTCACCTTCGATTTTAGAATTTCACTGGAGCAATAAGTTATGATTTTTCTATTCATGCCAGGAAGTACTTTACACCTTTTAATGTATTTCATACTCACAACAGACACATTTATAGCTGAGAAAGTGGGCACAGAGATTCAGTTACTTCCCTAAGATCTCACAGTTCTTACAGGGCCAATGTGTGATTTGGACCCAAGATAGATGCTGTTTCTCATCCACTGGACTGTACTTCCTCTCAACCTCTGTTAATGCCCTTACACCATTTGTAAATCTATAGAGAGTACAAGTAGACCATACCAAAGCCTACCACCTCTTGGATTTTTATACTTTTTTCCTCAGTGTTTACATGGTCATTCTGCCAGATTTCAGTCATGTCTGATTGTTTCTCTCAGGAGCATTCCCTTCATCTCAAAAGCTGAGGTAACCAAAGCCATCTTCTTCTCTGGAATGACCAGAGTTTGAACACTTTTCAATGTAGTTGAAGTAACACATCTCTACCAAGTATCTCCTCTCTGCCAGACATTACCTATTGTAGATAAAATAAGATCATTGCTGGCCTTGAGAATTCTGAGTCTAGTGGAGAAGAAATATACATAACTATACATAAACAGATGATAAAGCAGTGTGGTGGAAAAATGAGTGAAAAACTGTGAGAACACAGAGGAGAAAGCAACTAACTCTAACTAATCCTACTTTTGGGAAGACACCAAAATGGAGTCTTGAATCATGCATAGAAATAGTTTAGGAAGAGAAGGCTGAGAACAACGTTTCACACAGATGGAATAACATGTTCAAAGCAGGAATGAGAATGACTTCCTAGGAGGATGCTGAGAAAGACAGTATAAATGTATGGGAAGAAAAGTAGAGGATGATGCTGCACAAGCAAAGAGACAGATTGTGAAGGAGTTTGAATTTCATCCTGAAGGAAACAGTGATATGATTACCCTTATTATAAGCCTGATTTCTCGTTTCAATCCTCTGAGCAAACTCAATCCACTCTTCACATTTCACACTCACAAATACATATATATATGCAGAATTCACAATTCCTTCAGTCCCTCTCCTTCCCTCTAGACAAATGCACAACTCTGGCAAGAGTATGTAGTCCTTTAGCCCTGCTTTAGCCTTTTAGTTTTCTAGCTCCTTCAATGTGCTGAATTTAAAAATCAAATTTACTTAAAAAAAATGCTTCATAATTTTCCTGTTGCCCCCAAAAGGGACACGTCGAGTGTCTCAGGGAGAGAGCAAAGTGCACAAAGAACCCAAGTCCTCACAGAAATACTGTGGAGGTATTTCCCATTCCTTTTCTCTTCTACTTCTGTGCTTCTGTGTTCTTCCACCCACCCGACCCATATTCACCACCCCCACAAAAAGGAAAAAGAAAGAATCTTTTTAGGGTGCATGATTAGTTCATGCCAAACAATCTGCTGCTCATGCTTATCTGTGTTTCATTTAACCTGCTAAGAAATAAGGTGTCAGCTTCAACAAGTTATTGTCTTTTTTTCAATCATGATATTTATAAAGAAACCATCTGCCCTTTGCCACAACTACAAGGCTAAATTGGGCCTTTTGACTTCCTACCATCCCAGATTAGATTGAGGTCCAGAATAAATATTGTTGTAGGCTGTCTCTTCAAGACTCATCCTTTTTTTCCAGAAACTAATAAATTCTGAAAATGCTGCCATAGCTGCTACTGAAGTCAGCCTCTGAAAAAAGATCTAGTATGCATGACTTCTCACTTGATCACTGTTAATCACAGAGAAGAGAAATAAAAAGAAAATAGAAAGGGCAATTTCTGACTCATCTCTGCTCTTCTCTTTCTTGCTGACTCTCTAATATTTCCTTCTTCCCTTCCTCTCTCCCTCCCTCCATCCTTTCCCACTACGCTCTTTCTTGTCCTTTCTGTCCCTCCCTCCCTCCTTCACTCCCTCTCTCCACCTTTTTGTCTTTACTTTTTTCTTATCTTTGCTCTTCTCTCTTTCTAATGCCCCCTTTAAATGTCTTCCTTACATTTCAAAAGGTGAATCATCCATTTAAAAATAAATTGAGTACTCACAATGTGCCAGGCTTTGGAATTAGCATTGGGGGTAAAATAAATAAATAAATAACAGAGCAAAAGGAGCCAAATAGACTGTGTTCCTGCCCTCAGGGAGCTTCCAATTTAGTCCAGCTTAGTAAAACACCAATTAATAATAATATCAATGTGAAAGTAGATTAATGCCTTATATCTTCTCTGTGGGAGATTTGACATGATTTATAGTGAAACTTTGTAAGGTTTTATTTTTGTCTTATAGCAATAAATTCTGTGATTTTCTGCATTTCAGTTGGAACTTTGTCTAGATAACATTAAGTTAGAATTGTGATTGAGGAATTATCTTTAAGTGGCAGAATTTTCTCTACATTGTTTTTCTAAATTTTCTACTTTAATTCATTTTCTGAATTTCTGAAAGTTTAGGAATTTTATAACTTTTGCCATAAAGTTCTCTTTTGCTCATAAGACCAATAGTAAATGTTCTTATGGTAGAATTATGGAAGGTGCATTTTTCCTCCCTTTATAGAGTTTAATTCTTAGAATTATTATGCATGATCTATTTAAAATAACAGCATTAGAATAAAACAAAAAAGTAGAAAAAAGAAAATACAATACCACATTATCTATTTTCATGTCTCTACCTTCTTCTAGTATGTGTAGGCATACACCTTTTCGGTAGGCATACACATTTTTACATGGTCTTAGTAATAGCATCAGTTAAATTTTTGTCACCCTTACATGGAAATATCTTTTGCATTTTGAATATCTTAATATCTTCAGTGTTTTGAAGAAGAGTTTCTCTTTAGAATGATGAGAGCCATGAGAAAAGTCTGCACAGCCAGAGACCTTTGGAGATGAGGAAGGAAAACGTTGGGGGAGTTTCATGAAACAAGAAGCCTGGACAGAAAGCTAGCAGACATCACCATGTTTGCCATGTGACTTTCCAGTTGAGAGAGAAACCCTGAATTTCATCAGCCTTTCTTGAGTGCCTCAATTTTGAATTTGACATTAACCTCTTCTTGGTGCCTTAATTTTTACATTTCTTTAGACTTGCTTTAATTTGGACAATTTCACAGCCTTAGAACTGCAAACTTGCAACTTATTAAATTCCCCTTTTTAAAAGCCATTCTGTTTCTGGTATATCTGACAGCTAGCAAACTAGAACAACATATAAATATCATCTAATGGGATTATGCAACACTCAATGTTCTGCTTTTTATTTTTACTTTTATTTATCATTTGTTCATTCAAAAAAAATTATGGAGCAGCTACTCTGGGTTAGGCATTTTTCTAGGTCTGGGTCCTACCATGAAGAGCAAGGCAGGGTGAGTCTCCGGGTCATGGAATTTGCAGCCTAGTGGGCCTGTGGGTGAGGAAGGGCATTCAGTAACCACAAGTTAGTTGGTGACGTGCTGCATGGTTGTGGCCATCTCTCTATTCCAACACATTTCAATAGCTGCGTAGTAGTCCATGGCGTGGTTGTAATAATAATTGTAATACAAAGAAGAAGAATACTTATTGAGTGTTGGCTGAAGGCCTGATGCTGTGCTAAGTAATTTTTCTGCCTTATTTTATTTGTCCCACTCATAGCACTAGGTGAGAGAGGTTCTGTTATTTTTCCTATTTTATAGGTGGAAAAAAAACAGGTTTGTGCAGGTGAAGACCCTTGATAAAATTCTCACAGCTAGAGAGAGCTAAAATTCAGCTGAGTCTTCAGACTCCAGAGCCTATACTTTTGATCTCTCTACTATAATGTCACATGATTTACTTATAAAAGTCTTTATTGCTAAACACAGGTATTTCCAGTTTTCCCATTTGTAAATAATACTGCAATTAATATCCATTTTGATATTATTGTACGAACTTATGTGCATATCTCTCTACTGAAGTTGCTAAAAATATAATTTGGGGTTAACCAGAAATAGTTATGATTTTTGTATATACATTGTCAAGTCATGAGAGTTCATATTGTCAAATTACCCTTCTCAAAGCAATGACCATTGAGAATTTCTAAATAAGTTTTGAGCAATTTATGTTTATTTAGCATGTAACAATTAAGATTAATGAAGCAATATATGTAAAATGTGCAAAAGGCACATAATGAATATTATCTATTATCAGTATTATTAGAATCAGCAACACTACGTTTATGTTTATAATAATATATTTATTATACTCCAATTATATATTGGGTTGGCTATATTGCAATCCAATATATATACTGGGCTGGATATATTGCAATCAAAACCCAGTAAGTTTGGATTACAACAGTTAAGTCCAGTTCTATTATTCATCATGAAGCTACCCGTTTGAAAGATTTCAAAAGCTCAGATTTTCAACCAGAGTGCTCATCAACCATAATCCTAGTAAGGGTTGTTCGCTCTAATATATTCAGCAAAATGCTTGAGTCAAGTGCACACTCACTGGGAACGGCTTATCTAGCCATTCTGGAACTGTGAAGCTTTCTGTCTCCTGATGTTTTCTCTGACTGTTGGCTCTGGGCCTTGTCCCTCTCACATTGAGACCTGAAGGGAATTTTGTAACACCAACTTGAAAAGGGTCATTGGACAGTAGTAATAAAGGCCAGGAAAGTTTCCATGTAGAGCTAATAAACATCCCCTGTGCCTGCCAAGCTAAGGAATCACCTGTTTACTCTCCATGTTCACTTACTATATGAGGAACATAAACTCCTAGGAGGAGAAATGAGGTCTTGGAATTCTCTTATAACATGAGTATAACCTAGCACGTGGCTGGCAACTCAACCAATATTCACTCCTTTTAAACTTTTAAGTTGAGAATCTAAGTTTAGTTTCCCGCTTAGTCATTGTCTTTCATTGAGCTGTGGACTAAGTGTTCACCATTCGACCTTCAGATTGCTTTTTTATGTAAGAGGATAATAAAATCAACAATTTTCTGCTAAAGTGGAAACACACGTGTAGAGATAATAAAGGGAAGAAAATTAATGTTCAACATGGAGAGGAGGATGGTTTTGGGGAATGTAGATGTTCTCTACATTTTTGTTCTCTAGAATTGAAAGGACCAAAGGACTTGTTGCTTACAGCCAAAGGAAGGAGAAAACGTAATGACAAGAAATCCATATGAACACTCAACATGTTTTTTTGCTGTCATTTCTGACTTTCCTCTCTCTCTCTCCTCTTATGATTCCAAGTTCAGTTATTTGACGAAATATTTCACTTCTCAACAAGTTATGCTGGTGTTATATAGAGACAACCTTAATTAAAGTTTGGATGTGGTGAGTGAGAAAGAGAAGGGCATTTAAACTCACGAAGTTAGGCCATGTTAGGAAAAAAAAGTGTCAGAATGACACAAGGAAAAGAAGGGAGGTGCAAAAAGCCATTGGTTTTGATCTCTGCTAATTCAGGCCAGGAAAGAGGTAATGCTGAGTCCTGAGGGGGTGAGTTAAGGACAGGGCTTCTGCCTTAACTCTCAAAGTGCTCAGTTTTATTAGTTTAGGCCAGGCGGCTGCTAACATTATTTTAGTATCTATTTTGTGAGTGATTATGTTGTATGCATGGGCAGAAGGTCAGGTGGGTCAAGTCTTTCTGCTCCAGACCATCTCTGCATGAGCCTTTCACCTTTAGATCTTGCTGAAACTTGCCACCTGTAAAAGCAGACAACCTAATGGGAAAAAGAGCAGCCCTTAAAATGCTGTTTTTCCTCCACCACTCTCTAGTGTAAAGAACGTTGTAAAAATATTTCAAACTGGATTTTTTTGTTTTGGTTGTGTTAACTCTTTGTTTGACCATCGTCATGATTTTCCCACAAAATTTACTTTCAGTAATGAGAGATGTTTTGGAGAAACTGAATATTATGTCTGCAAACAGAAGGAAACAGTCAGAGAAACCCAAAGGGAGACTTCTAATGCCCTGATCACTTAAATTCATCTGTTGTATCACACACAATGACCACAACTTTGGAAGGTTAACAAACCAGTCTATTTTTTAGAGACTCTCTCTTTCATTTGTGTTTGAACGAAACATCCATGAAACTTGGGCCTGCTCCAAGCACAATATTTTTGATAGGCAACACCCAAAAGAAGAAGGGATGTGGTCTAGAGCTTAATCCTAATTTCTTGCCCAACTGCCTGCATGACCTTTAGTCCATCATCATGCCTCAGTGCCTCAGTTTAACTTTTAAAAGCAACAACTTGCCTTACAGTTTGGGAGATTTAATTCATTCATTCACTGTTACTGAGAGCTGTTAGAATATTAGTCAGGAATCATGGGCCCATGAGGATGCAAAGGGTCTATAGATGGGGCCATCTCTCTCCTCTCTCTAAACTTTGGTTTTGCCCAGCAAAGACTTGACTATAACTGGCTCAAGCCTGGCACTGAATAGTAGTTGATGATGCACATTTGATAAGAAAAGTCACTGGCCTCACTTCTCTCTAGGTCAGAGCTGGGCCTTGATGCTCTGTAACCTATCCGGTCTTCTGTCTAAATCCTCGAGAAACTTATTTGAACAGATATTCCTTTATTCATTCAATAAACAATTGTTGAACCCCTCTTCTGCTCCAGGCACTATACTGAGGCTCCCTAGTACCAAATACCAAATCTCTGCTCTACGAATTTTCTATTGAGTGAAGACAGAAGGTGTGTTCAATAAACAAATAAATAAATGCACAGCATGTCAGATGGTGATAAGTGCTGTGTAGGAAAGTTAGCAGGATAGAGGGATGGAAAGGACAGCAGGAAAAGGGGAAATTTTTACTTTAGACAAAGTGGTCAGTGAATGTCTCTCAATGAAATGACATTTAAGCAGACACTTGTATTAGTAGGAATTGAGCCATGTAGCTATCTGGGGAAGAGCGTTCCAGGCAGAGGGAAGACAATGTGGAAGGTGTTCGGAGTGTGCACAGACAGTAATGGGACTCGTGTGTCTAGAACAGAGTGAATGAGCAGGATGGTGGTAGGACAAGAGGTTAGAGGGGTAAAGAGGGACAGTTCCTGGATGACCTGTGGGACAACTTTGGACCTTGTTTTGAGTGGGATGGGGCACCACTGGACTGTTTTGACAAGAGAACTGTCATGATTTGAACTTGTCTTTAAAAGCATCATGTACTCTCTATAAAGTGGATTTAAGAGGGTCAAGGGTGGAAGCTATAGGACTGGTTAGGCATCTATTTCAGTGCCACAGGTGAATGATGCCAGTGACCTGGACCAGGGTAATAACAATGAAAGTGGTGAAAAAAGCTGACTTGGCATGTATTTCACATGTAGAGATAACAGGCTTGCTGATGGTCTGAAGTGAGATGTGATAGAAAGAGGGAAGTCAAGTATGACGCTTGAGCAACTAGATTCATAGTGGTGACATCACCGAGAAAGAACACACTGGAGAAAAGAGCATAAAGGAGCAGCTAACTTGGGGACTCCATAGGCTGATGGGAAAATCTGAGACAGAGTTTCCAGGGTAACTTAAAGAGGTTTGTCTGATGAGCTTTTCAAGGCAAAGTTAATCACAGTAGATAGAAGGGTAAAGATAGTCTTATGGACTGCAGGTGAAATGACCTATAAAATAAGGAAGAAACGACATCCAGACTTTGACTTTTGGATAGAACAATATCACTATCGGGCAGATATCTCCCTGTCACCAAGGTAGCCAATGCTGACCACAGGCTCCTCATGCCTGCTGGGTCTCAATGGAGTGGTTGGGCCTCCTGGTTATAGGGCTCTTACTGTCTGGGGTTCCCGTTGCTGTTCTAAAAGCAGCTTGAGCAAGGTTGAGACAGGCCAGCCTGAGAATGACCAGAAACTGGAGTCTCTGCCTTCTGGAGTCCTGCCCCGACTCAACCCTTATGCCTTTCTTCCCAGAAAAGAGGTGACGAACACTGAGAAGTTGTGGGTGGAAAGGAAAAGGCAGACAAGCCCAGAGTGAGCAATGTTTGGTAGATTGGAAATCTATAATAGAAACAAGTCCAAAGCAAGACATTTTCAGAAGCAAAGAGGTAGAACAATAGGTACAGGGTTCTACCATGGGGCAGGACAGTGTTCCTTGTAAGGAAGGACTCAGAATCTAGAGTGAAATGTTAAAGGACATCAGCTTATTTCTTTATTTCTTCCTTCCTTTCTTATCTTTCTCTTCATTCCCTTCTTTTTCTTATTCCCAACTTCCATTCTTTGCATTTAAGCATTCATGTCTTTAGTAAACATTTACTCAGTGCCTGCTGTGTACCAGCCACTGTGCTAGGTCTTGGGGAGACTCAGAAAAAACAACCTCGACCTTCCTAATTTAGTGGAGGAAATTCTTCAAATTCTCTCCTGGGTCAGTGGAAGAGATAAGAGTTGTGGATAGGGGCCACACACAGATTTGTTGTCTGTTTTTAATATGAAACCACTCTAATCTAAGCTTTCTTTTTTTTCTCTTTTATGTTTCTTTTCAGTGAGTGATAGGACTTCCTTTCCTACAGGTTTTTTCAGAGTCTTATCTTATATACCAGCCTAATGCTCCATTTTCACAGCAGAAGTTGACCTCTTCTATTAAAGGACAGCATTATTAGCTTGATGCCTTACAAGAAAGTTGTCGGTTTATTATTGTTTGAAGGAAGTATTTTTATTGACATTCTAGGTCTTACAGCAAAGTAATTAAAATAATGGGTTCTGAAATCAGACAGATCAAAATTGAATCTAGGCTCTGGCATTTTAACAGCTGTGTGACCTTAGACACTTTAGACTTTCTTAGCCTCAATGGCCTCATCTGTAAAATGGAAATAAAAGTATACCTAACTCATAAGGTTGTCATAGATATTAAATAAAATGGTGTAGACTAAGTGTTTGGTATATAAATAACAATCAATAATAGCTCTTTGGGATATCAAATGCCTGATCTAAAAGTTCCAGGTTTTCTTCCAGGATTTACCTATGCTTTTGCATCTCTTACCTCTCAATATTTATTTAACATCAGTTACTCCATAAACTCATTAGTTGTGTCTATTGTTTTATGCCTAACTGAAAATCATTCAGGGAAAAAAGCGCCCCAAGATGAGACCAGAAAAGCTCTATGAGCTTAGGGTTAGCAGCCCAGTATAAATGGTTCCCAAATGAGGGCACATGGTCAGAAACAGCAGTTGGGAGAACACTGTGATCATTGTCTATCCTCAGAAACGAAACATAGGGAACTTCTCAGCACACATTAAGAATTAGGTTCTGGCAAAAGAAAAAAAATCCACAGGAAGAAAAAAAGTTTTGCATCTCATATTTGGATACTGTTGAACAAGTGCTTTAACAGGTTTGCAATGACAAATGCATTTTTTCACATGTGCCCATTCTAACTGATTGGTACTGGCTGCTGGAGAGCTATGAAGAAGGCCTCCGAGGTTTATGTTGGAAAAAGAATACTGTGACCCATTAGTAATATCTTTCACAGGCAAATGCATAGGCACGGCTGGCATGAGGGTTCCGCAATTGCCATTCCTAGTATACACTCCACTAATCCGGGGACATTTTGAATTTTAGTGACTTGTAAGACGAAACAAAATACTTATCCTAAACTCTTGTTAGGTTTTATTTTAAAGTGATTTTAAGTTATTTGGGGGGGAGGGTGCAGACTTAATCCTTTAACAGAAAATACTTCTGAATCAGTAATCTAGAATTAATTAAATTCAAAAAAGCAGTTATAATTAGATACGAGACATATACAAATGGGGCAAAGCAGGAATAAAGATGGTTACTGCAAAAGAAAAGTGAAGTGGTGATCCAATGGAAAGAAACCTGATTGAAATGACTTGAAAGATCATGCTAGGTATAAAGGACAGAAAATGGAGAGCTAAGCTGTGAGAGAAGAAACTGGGACAGTTGGAGATAAAGGTTAGTTAAAGATCTCACGTCAGGGAATCAACTTCAGTTGAAAAAGGAAAGAAAAAAAAATTGATTCTCCAAGTCAAAGAATATTGCTTTGAAAAAAAAATTACTAATTTTTAAAGTTGGTTAGAGCAAAATCAAGATCCTCTTTATATTTCTATATGGCTGATCTGATATATTAACAACAGATATCTGAGAAAATGAGTAAGGCAAGGTGGGATTATTAAAGCATTTGTGTAGGTGTGTGACTTTACTATCAAGAAAGAAAGAGAGAAGGAGGAAGGGAGGGTGGGAAAAAAAGGAAGGGAGGAAGAAAGAAAGAGAGAGGGACGGAAAGAAAGGAAGGAAGGAAGGAAGGAAGAAAGTGAAAAGGGAGGGATGGAGGAAAGGGAAAGAAAACAGAGAGAGAGAGATAACTTTACAAAAACTTTAAAAAGAGTTCACTGCAAATGTCAAGTAATAGCTAAAAATCTAAAAATAAAGAAGTAATTTGGAAAAATTACAGAAACCTTTTTGCTTGCTTTATTTTAAACTTCCCCAACCCAAGCTTACCATAAACAGGTATCCATTTGATTGGGATATTAGCACATGAGTTATTAATGTAAAAATCCCCACCACTCTGGCAATCTGCAATGATAATAGTGGTCTGTTGGCAATTAGAAAGAGAGAGATAACTTAGTGCTTATACCAAGTTCTACACTCATAACTCTCCAAACCTAGCCATTTGCCTCGTACAGTAACACAGTCAAATTAGTATTTCAATCTCCATTTTAAGATAAGGCTGTGAAGGTTTTGAGAAATTAAGTATGAGAGCCAGGATTCAACTTCAGTTTAATTCTGAAGCCCGTGCTATTTTAACCCCAATGACAGCATACAACCTTTCCAAATGGGGAGTCGCTTAAGCTAAGAAGGGTGACCCCTGGTGGCATGAACCACAGGAAAATCCGGGCAATGATCCTTCAGTACCATGTTCCCTCCCAAAGGCTCTCCTCACTGGAATTCATAATTAACCACTTCTGCCGCATTCAACAACCAAATTACTATGGCCAATTGGGATGTAGGGGGGAAGGGGACAAGATACCATTTTGTTTTTCTCTGGGAAAAGTAAGCATTTTTTATCTGCAAGTTTGTTGAAGGTATTTCTATACAACGCAATCATGTTCTTTTACTATGCGTTCTCCCACTGGGAGTACAAGAGAACATTTTCAAAACTCCCATGAGCACAGAACTCTCCAGGTTGTGGGACGTTGTTCACATCGAAGGAATCCATTTAACCATACATGCAGGTATTTATTTCCTGCTGTATCTGCAGTGGAAGAATTGAGTCAACTCAGTTTTTTCAGTATTTCATCTCCTCAGATTGTGCTGGATCTGCAGATTTACAAAGTTGCAGTACAATATCTCTCTTTGACCCTATAATTTACACATTTATTTGTGCTTTTATCTTCAGTACCAGATTCAACAGTCCTTTAATTTGTTTAAAATGCAACTCAGTAAAATGCAATAACATTCTATATGGGGATTAAAAAGAAATATTTGTGTTGATTAGGGAAGCAAAAGTGACTGACAAATAACTTTATATATAGTTTTAATAACATTCAACTTTCCCTAAATAACCACCCACCCCAACTTGATTTCACAGTGGCTTTTGAAAAGAATTTAAATCTGGTACCAAATCACAGTATTAAATTTCCAAAGTCCCCCAATTCACCTTTAAATTCCTTTTATCCTTCTCTGCTGGATTATGACTTTCATCCAAAAGTTTTCCCACAGCTTCGTGGTCCCAGAATCAAGAGAATTCCTCTGTACGTTGGACTGATATTTTGGCCAGTAAAATGGAAGTTGCCTGGATATTCGTTTCCTATCACACTGTTATGATTCGTTTGAAATGGAAAGGACCACCCTTCATTTGGACTATGCGAGAAATTTCTCCTTTAAAAAAATAAAAACAAACAAAATATAAAGGAAGAATGGGGACTCCTGCCCCCAGCCTGTGTTTATAGAAAAAAAAAAAAAAAAGAACAAAAACAAACTAACAAACACTGAAAATTAGGTGTGAGGGCAGGTCAGAGAATGTTAGTGCATCAGTTTTGTTTAAACATTGCCAAAGAATTGCCTTGAATATTTTTTAAAATATAGTTTTGGATTTCTGTAGACACAGTTATGGTAATAAGATACGTTTTGAGTACATGAGACATTTAATGAGAGCCCAGAAATCATTTATCCATTTATCGTTTATTCTATATGTGAACTCTACTGTGCATCAAAGAACACTATGCTAAGCCCTGGGGAATATCTTGATGAAAACAGACCCCCTTATACTTTCATGGGCACTTATGTGGTGTTTGTGAATAACTCACTGCGTTGTGCTTTTCAGAGGGGGAAAATCAGGTCTTTTTCATAAGGGGCCTTAGAGGTTTAATAAGTAATATAATTTCAAACATACCAGATTCAAAGCAAGAAGGTGCATAGTATCTTGGTGAGTTCTGATGCTAAAACACCAAACTGTTGAGCAATAATATTTCAACACATAGCTCATCTCCAGCATGTTTTCAAAATATAGGCAGCTCCTACCAATAAGCACAAATGGAGAGAAACTGCGATGTGGCAGATAACAAAGAATACCACTTTTTTTTTCTGCTTTTGTGCTTGCATTTATGTTTAGGTGCTCTTTTATATTTTGGCGGGGGGGGGGGTGGACTCATTTCAAATGGAATCATGCAGTCAGGCTGTGAAGATGTGATTCAAGAGAAAGCTGGCAGTTTTCCAGTTTCCTACTCCTGCCTCTGCTCAGCAGCACCTTCAGCCACATCCACCCCGGGACAAGTCCATCTTCTCTGATTAAGACCAAGTGCCTTTTTACAAATCTTTCCTGGAATAGGAAGTTACTTAAGTCTGCTTTTCAAAGGGCTGCTGCACAAGCAAAGTAAACAGGGAAGTTTATTGGATTAGTAAGGTTGAAATTAAGCAAATTCATTTCTAACTCTTAATAGTAGTTCCCCAAGATGTCAATAAAGCAAGACTCAGTGTCAATGATATTAAAAGCAAGGCCAGGGAGCTGAAAGCAACAACACAAACAGACATTTGCACACCAATGTTCACAGTAGCATTATTAAAATCACCAAAAGATGGAAACAAACCAAATGCCCATCAACAGACGAGTGGATCAACAAAATGTGATATATGTATACAATGGAATATTATGCAGCAGTAACCCAAAATGATGTCCTGAAGCACATGATAAGATGGATGAGCCTTGAGGACATAATGCTGAGCAAAATTAGCCAGACACAAAAGAATAGATACTGTATGATTCCACTTTTATGACCAGCACAAAGGTATAAACAGAGGCTTATAATACAGAATACAGGGGAATTAGAGATGGAAGCTGGAGATGGGTGAACCGTTAGCTAATGAGGTTGAATTTCAATGTAAGGGAATAGACAGGAGTGAAAGTGATTCTCTAATTAAACACTTCATGTACTCAGAATATATATTATTACCATGACTGTGTCTACAAAAATCCAAAACTATATTTTTAAAAATATTCAAACCAATTCTTTGGCAATGTTTAAACAAAACTGATGCACTAACATTCTCTGACCTGTCCTCACACCTAATTTTCAGTGTTCTCTAGTGGGTCTAGAAGTAATATTACCATATTGAAGATGAACAAGACTGAAAGGGGTTGTATAGACCTGTGTGTCCCACTGACTCACACTAGAAATATGAATGAGTTCTCGTAAGAATTATTTCAAAGATATGATACTTGCATAAAGAGTGTTTAAGTCCAGAGTACAGGTGGAAAACTGCTATTGCATGCTATGAGCTATGTTCACAAGGAAACCATCAGCACTACCACAGCAACAGCAGAGGTAAATAATGGGGGGAGGGACAAGAGTTAAGAGGAGGTTTAGATTTTCTGTTTGGCAAGGGTGTGTTTATTGGTTTTCTGTCTCTTGGGAAAAATGAAATTATCTAAAATTGAGAAGGCTGATGGACTGTGGACGTTGGGCCTTCTACGTGACACCTAATGAATGCAGGTGGCTGAAGGATGCACTGGTGGAGAAGTAGATTTGCGAACGATGGTATATACTTATGAATGAAGATTGCACTGCCACTAAAAAGGAACAATGTTGTGAGGCATACAACGATGTGAATGAGCATGTGGGACATTTGGTGAGACAAAATAAGCCAGAAACAAAAAAACAGAAATGGTATGGTCACCTTTAGAAAATGTTTATAAGAAAGCAGGGGGCTAGATTTAAGCTTTTAGAGCAGACCATTAAGTCCGGTGTGGTGATTATTATTTCTGGATTTTGAGAGGCTGTTTTATATATGTAACCTGATATTTAGAGATAAGAACGAAACCGAACAGTTTGGGGTTAAAGTAATTCAGAACATAGGAGTAAGGAAGACAGTGCCTATATTTTAGAACCACACATACTCTTTGAGACCAATGGAAGAAAGGTTTATTTGATCTGGAACTGAAGTTTTCTGCAGTGCATAATCTAATTCAACCTATCTGAATAACTCATTTGAACAATTGAAACACAGGAAGCACAGAATAAAAAAGAGGTCCTTTAATCCTATATAAATTATTGTAATGCCTGGAAACATCCTAGAGTATATTAAGCAGATAATCAAAAAGTATTGGCAAAGTCCCCTGAGGGAGGGGAGAAAGAATATGGAACTATTAAACCTTACCAACAGGGAATCCCCTGATACTGTGTCAAACTTTAGGGATATCCAAATCAATAGGCCATGCATTTGATCATGAGGCTTACTCATGTGAAGCTTATGTAGGTAGCATAGAAGCTTAGACCATGTATAGGCATGCCTAAGAGAGACTTCTGGAGGACCTCTTTTGTTGCTCAGATGTGGCCTCAGTCTCTCTAAGCCCAACTCTGCAAGTGAAATCAAGGCCCTCCCCCCTACATGGGACATGACATCCAGGGGTGAAAGTCTCAAATAAAGTTGAGAGGTTACTCTGGAGGTGGCTCTTAAGCAAGCTTCAGGTAGACCTTGCTACCTATCATAACCTGCCAACCCCCAACCAGGACCATTCCAGCCAATCCTAAAGAACACCTAGGGCAATATATAAGATTCCACAAGAGTTCCAGGCACTAGAGTAACTTTCCAGAAACCTACAACCTCCAGATGGGGCCCTGGTGCAGATAAGTTCTGAAACCTAACCCAGCCTCTCCAGAACATCAGATAGTTCCATCTCCCTACCCCATAATAGTGACAGACCCTTCCAATATCAAAAATTTAGAATTGCCATAGCCCAAACACCCCTAAAGAAAAGTATGGAAAGATCAAAGGTGATGGTGGAATTATACATAGAAGATAGGACTTAAATGAGTATGAATACTGAATCATCACATTGATATCTCTTTAATCTCCAGTATTTTAGAGCAGCTAGAAGTAAAAATCTAAAATTGTGAAATTGTAACCCATGTCAAAGTCTGAAATATGTTCTATTTCTAATTGTGGTGCTGTGCTTTGAAATTTATAGCTTTTCTGTATATATGTTATTTTTCACAAAAGAAAAGGAGG
The DNA here is from genome assembly GCF_023851605.1 of Tamandua tetradactyla. Lineage (NCBI taxonomy): Eukaryota > Metazoa > Chordata > Mammalia > Pilosa > Myrmecophagidae > Tamandua > Tamandua tetradactyla. Next base: position 139,624,387 of record NC_135332.1, read on the forward strand.
AAAAAAAGTCGATTGTGATGATAAAGTATTTAAGCCCTCTAGCCTCCTATATTCTGGAGCAGCTAAGAAGGAAAAATATGAGAGGATCATATGGTAGCCCATAGCAAACTCTGGGCTCTGTCCTGTAAACACTTGTTGAAGAGTGCTTTGAAAACTATTGCTCTTTTATTTCTTTGCTTTGTATATATGTTATACTATAAATAAAAATAAAGTTAAAAAAAAAAAAAAGCAAGGCCCTGGCGGGCCACCATGGCTCAGAGGCAGAGTTTTCTGCCTGCCAAGCCAGAGACCTGGGTTAATTCCCAGTGCCTGCCCATGAAAAACAACAAAAGTTAGGCCAGTGGCATTCATCACAAAACAAATAATCCCATGGCAGAAAGTCAAGGGTTGACTTTATTTAAATTGCTTCTGAGCTCCTAGATTCTAAACATCCCCATGAAATATCACTGGACACTCCAGATTGGGAACTGGGAAAAGTATTCCCATAAAATAATATTCGTAAGAAAAGGAATAATGATAACGAATTATCTTTTAGGTCCAGTGCCAAGTGAAAAAATATACCCTAAACTTTGGTTGGCTAACTTCACCAGCCCCATTTGCCTCCTTTCACCCACATTTTTGTAATAAACTAACAGGTATTCCATACAAGAATTAATTCTTACTCTCAAAGTGTGTAATTCCATCCGTAAAGAAGCCCAGCTCCCCGCAGAAGCCTGGGTCTACTGATCATGTATGAGATGCACTGATGACGCCTCAGATTGCACCCTCTCTCTTTATTGAAAGCAGAAGGACCTCCCCTCCTGCTCCGCCGCCTTACTTATGAACAGTGTTGATCCATTTCCTGTTCCCTTCTGTTAATTCATACCAGGACAGACACAAGATCAGAATGAGGGACCCTGCATTTCGGCACCTCCTTGGAGCAGTGTTGATGGGAATAAGTGTTTGCAGACTGCAGGTTCCTGTTCAGGCTACCAGAGGATGACTTTTCAATTCTTAGTTAACCAGTTCCAGCTCAGAAAATAGCCACTGTACACCAGCACTGTTCTATAGCTTGTTGATTTTTTCTCCCCTTGAAGAATTGACCACCCAACAATTATCACTCTCAATTTAAAATGAAATATGGAGAGGCTCATTTGGATTTCAAATGAGATGCAATTGTCCCTTTGTTCTGCTGAAATCAATCAGAATCTTGCCCAAATTGGGGAGGAGGGGGAGGGGTGTTTCATGTTACTACAAAGAATGTGTTTCCAGGGGTATTTGCTCTGAAATGAAAAAATGTGATAATCATTACTTGGAGAGCCAATAATTATAAGCATTTCCTGTTGGAATCACAGTGAAGAAAATCGAAAGCCCATATCAACATCAAAAAAGGTAGCATTGAATTTCTGTCTGATTTATTAAAGCACCTAGTTGGGGCTTTGAATGCTGCTGCATTTTAACATCATTGTAATCCTGATTGAATCTGCCACCCTGTTTTGCTAAAAGTAGTGCTGTATTTGTCAAGGCTTGTTTTTCTTAAAGTGAAACACTGTTTAGTAGAAATAGAGCTGAAATTATTTGTTAAAACTGTAATATTTTGCTTGTCAACTACAAGTGATCATTAATTCTAGTTCTAGGGAAAGGCCAATAGAAAATGAGATCCTGTGAGCAATTACAGGCACAAGAGGTGACGTCAAGCTTGGCAGGTTATTTTTCACTATACATTCTTAACTTTTTCATTAGATAAAAGCAAATGGCCATGCAGATAAAACAGATGCCCCCTGTCCAACTCAAGATTTACCTTATTTCTGCCTATTAGCCTAAGTATATTGTTTTAAAACCAAGGGAAATTTCCTAAGTAAAGGCTATTTGCATGTCCAGTTTGGATGCCCTAAACCTCTGCTGGAAGCTACCTTCAGTTTCATTCCCTGAATCTCTGCCTGCCTCCCCCCACCTCCCCTCACCACCACCACCCCCCAAATCAATGGATCAGGCTGATAATCCTAAATTGTGCTGGCTGAAAAGACAGAGGAATGCTTTCAGAGGCTTCTACAGCAATTAACTTCCTCTGCCATCCCCTGTCTGTTTCCATCAAAGGCTCGATCAAGACTTCCCAACGAAACCTTCAAACCTCCACAGGATTCTTCTCTAGAGAAACCCAGGCATTGCTTTGGACCCACAGACTGTTATACCCATCCCACTCTTCTTTTACTTACTTTTACCCTTACCCTTGACTACCCAAGATGAATCTTGCATAGGCAAACCCCACTAGAGCATCTGGATAGGTGAAAACCAAGCTTAGGCCTAGTATTCTCTATGTGTGGTTGGCTCTTCATAGACTGTTGAATTATATCCTCAGGACCAACTCAAAAAGTAGGTGGTTTATTCCCACTTTGAAAATGTGAAAATTGGGATCAGAGAAGGAAAGCAGTTTTCTTGAAGCCTGAAATTAGTGGCAAAGCTGGGATTCATATTTAGCTCTGTCCTACTTCAAAGAAATACCCTTTCCCCTAAACCAGGCAACCACTCATTTCATGATATCTGTAGAAGTTCACAAAGAGGGGTTGTAGATAACATCAAGTAGAGCCCTTCCTGTTATAGCTGAGGAATGTGAGAGGCTTAAGTGACTCATCTAAGGCCAGCAGATGTTAAGACCAGACACAGATTGCTTCTTCATGGTTACTAAACAAATAGTACCATTTAAGAACAAATGGAGTTTTAAGAAATGGGGCCTGCTAATCCCAAATGTACGCACTTAAAAACACTTTCTTGTATCTTATTGCTGATATAATTTCCAAACTGCCTTATAGATATGGATTTCTTTTTCATTTAGGGGTGTACTTGGTAATTTATAGTTGATGTGGATTCTCATAAAGCACCATAGTTGAGAATTGGGGTTTTAAGTAGGAATAATATACCTATAGTAATGCTCTTCTTAAAATGATGATGATGATGATTTATGTGGTATTTATGAAATATTTCACTTGACTTTATATAGAGTCTATAAAGCTTCTTTACTTGTCTCTCTCTAAAACTCTTTCACCCACATTATTTCCTTTATTCCCACAAGAACCTATTAGATTTAAAAAAAAAACAAAAAAACCTGGACCAAGACAAACCTTGGAATTTTGTACAATATTTTTGTGGATTTTAAATTTCCCTTTTAATTTGATAAAAGAATGTGGAACCTGGTAAAAGAGGAGATGAGGGTATGCTTAGGGAGGAGGTAAGAGAAGAACTGGCATCAAATCTGTGTGGATATTTTCATGATAGTTTGAAATTGGAAAACTTATCTCAGATTCATTCTTGTATATATTGGAACTTATTAAGTTCATGGATGGAGAACCCAGGACCATTGGAGATTATGACTAACTAAGAGGCAAGGCAGCTAGGACAAGTAGCATCATTACAGAAGCATATCATAAAAACTCCAGCTCCGGGGAAACTACACGCTGAAAGGACTCACACCAAGGGCCTCTGGGGACCCTTTTTATGCACACACACCAAGAGTGCCCTCTGTTGTCTGCCAGGAATTCTAAGGAGTTTCAGGAAACCTGTCCTGCTAGAGTTTTCTCTTCCCATCAAGTTTTTTCCACACCAGACAAAGGGCTGGAATATGGTTTATACCCTAGACTGAGGTTTTTTTAAATTCACAGCAGAATATTAGAGTTTTGAAGAAGCCATAAAGTCAACTGATAAAAATTCCCAACTTGGTAGGAGAGGGAGCCTCAAAAAAGGGCTTATTGAAGAGTATTTCTATGAAGTTAGTGACTGATCTTGGTTTTGAGCCCAAAAAGTAAGCTAGAATAGACCCAGTCTAGGGCCACCTCCTTTGCAGACTCCTAACCCTTATTCTGCATCCTTTGAACTCTTTAAGGATGGATGATAACCCTGTGAAACAGAATCGTAGGGCCCTAGAATGCTTGAATAGAAGGAACCTCAGTGAAGTAGCTCAAACCTTCATATTTTACCAATAAGAAACTGAAGTCTATGAACTTACCAAGGCCACTTAAAGAGGAGGGAAGGCCCAGGACTCCAAGTTTAATCCCCTTTCTACAACATGGTGAAGGGAAAATAAGGAGAGAAGAAAAAAATATGCTCATTTCTCATAAGATGTGGCTCTCTCCTTCAATTTTGTGTGTGTGCCATCCTCCACTCTCACTCCTTTATTCTTTATTCTTTATTCATCATAAAGATTATCTGAATCTATACAATTAAACGTGACTATACTATTGAAAAACCAAATGGATGGAGCTAAGATGAAATACAGGCTGAAACCGAAGGATGATGGTCTGTGAAGATGGTTGTTATTCAGGATGGGATGGCATAGCTGGCTGGGTAAGGCAACTGTGTTTGAGTCTGGAAGCCAGGCAGGTACCATGTCAAGCTTGTGCCTGAGAAGAGCATCAAAATACTTCTTTCTACTCTTACACAAAATGGTGGTAGGGAATAAAAATGATTAGTCCTGATTTCCCCAGTTGTATTCCCAAGCAAGCGTATTCCTTGCTTTGTACAGAAGGGAGATGGGAAGTACCTCAAGTGGCTGTTGCTCAAAACTGCCTCCAGTTTGGGCTGCATCATACCTTGTGTTTGAATTCCTCAATCCAACCTGTCCTTACCTATTTTTTAATACTAGACCTTAGGAATAATGCCACGGTAGAATCAGCTCTTGCTGAAGAGGGTAGAAAGAGAAATAGAGAGACCTAAGATTTCTGATGGCTGATTGTATTCCAGGCACTGGTTTAGGTGTTTTCTATGCATTATTCTTTTTAATCTTCATGTTTCTTCCATCAGGAGGTACAATTATTCTGGATATATAAATGATGAAACTGGCCTTCAGTTGGATGAATTACCTTGCCCAAGACCCACAGTGGCACTTGAGGCAGAGTTGTAATTTGAACCCAAATCTTCCAAAATCGAAGTCATTACTTTCCTTTAGAGTAAGTACAAGAGAAGTTTGGATAGCAAAGAGGCTTGTTTAGTCTCTTTGACCTTAGGGCAGAGGCTCTCCTCCTACCCTTCTCCTCATCCTGGCTACTGACCACCCTTCAGGGTGTGGACACCTTGGGCTAGGCGGGTAGAGGGTACTGAACTCATCCGCTTCTTGGCTGTGTATCTGGGTTTGGTCTGTGGTTTTTCTAACTGTGCAGTTTGGATTAACCCCTCTTATCCTAATTCTCCACCATTTTCTGTCTCTCAAGTCCTTTCTTAGCTGGCTAAAACCATGACCCAGCCCCTTTTGCCATATGGCCACCAATCATCACAACAACAGCAAAAGCACCCAGATTCCTCTGCCACTTGAAGATAATCCCAGCCTCTGCAGAAGGAGGCTGGTGGCATTAACTCTCTTTGCTTCCCATGCCATCTGTAACACCAGAATAAGATTACCTCCAGTTCAGGGCTGTTTGGGGATTAAATGAGATAACAGTTGTAAACTGCAAAGCATACCCAACAGGAACTCAGTATTAGCTTCTTCTCCTTTGTGTTCCCTGGGAGGCAGAACCAATGCACAGATCAATCGACAAAGATAGTTATTCTTCCTGGGTCATAAAGATTATCTGAATCTATTTTCTCCATGTTTTGTTTTCCTCAAGGGCCTCTGTAGAGACCCATCTATATCTGACAGAAATTAAATGCACAAGACACAAGTCCTTTGTGTCCCAGAGGGGCTTTGCAGACAGTTCAGTGTTTAAACAGATCCCAGACCCTGGGTTTCTCATGTGGTCTTCAGAGTAACCCATATTGCAATAGAAAATGCACTTGAGAAATTGGAGCTGACAAAGTCTCAAGCTGGTTCACCCACTAATTTCCATCCCTGTGCCATTTACTAAACGTGATACAGGCGGGTGGAAATCGGGTGAGGCTTGCCTCTCAGAAGTAACCAAAGATGCCTGCACACCTCCGTGTATCACTCAGCCTATTCTTCCTGGGAATGCTGAATGCAGTCAGGTGTGGGGCCTGGGCTTGTAGGGATACCCAAATATTTTCTTGGAAAGTAATCTCAGTTTATTAGAGTTCCTTGTCTCAATTCAGAGTATAGATTTTTGAATGCGTTTGCTGACAGATTGACCTGGACTATGTTTTCCCCTTATTCAGGGAGCGATCGATCTTTATCAAAAGGATTTGTTGACGGACGGGCTTTCAAGGTTCTAATGTGCTGTTTGATACTTTTAAGAGACATATGCCCCTTTGTATAGCAAACTATCTGATAAAAGAGGGAATGAAGCTCAGGTTTTCAGAAGCATCTCAGCTCTTGGCAGCTTTGGTGACCGCCAGGGAATTTTGTTTTTATTTGCCTGTGATGGAAACCTTACAACCCTTGGTGAAATTGTTTTCGAATATTCAAGTTTCTAGACCATATACTGTGTTTCTAGGCCTAAGGGCCTGAACTAAACCAAGATTGTGTTTCCCTCAGGTAAGTACTTCCAGACACTTTATCCTCTCTGCCTTTGCAATCCTCTTCTCCTCGTTACTGTACTATGTAACACTAGACGCGCATTATATTCCACATAAAAAGCCATTTCTGCAGCATCTTGTCATCGTTTCATGGACGCTGCTTTGAAGCCGTGTTGAGTTCTGAACTCAGAGCCTAACAGCAAGGGCTCAAGTGCAGTGCACCGTATTATTTACCCAGATGGGGTTAATTGTTGAATAAAAGAATGGTCCCTTTCACTTTACCTTTCTGCAATCTCTCTCACACTGGTTATGGAAGACAGGGAAGTCTATGATAAATATCAAACTTTCTAATCAGAACCGAGTCTAGTCGTATTTGAAATCTTGAACTTAATCCAGAATCAGGAAATGTAGCCACTTGTGTTACTGTTGCTGAAAGAAGAAAATGACCTTTTTATTGTAGCTTACATTCACTATTGTACTTGGGACTTGCAGGGAATGGAGCAAGTAAATGTAAAGGCTTAAGTAGGTTTTTCCTTTTAACAGGAAGGATACAATTTGATGTGCCAGAACCGTCATCGCCATTCATTTTTTTTACCTAGAGTGAAGCCTTGTACTGAATCATAAAAAATATATATATTGGCCTAAAACTTTATATCAAATTCCTTACAGCTTATGATTTCTCTGTGGCTGACTACTATGGCTTGATTGATTGATTGAGGTCTGATTTGCAGAGTATAACTTTCACAAACTTTTAGTGTATAGCTTGATTAATTTTTATATGTGCACAGACCCATATAACCACTGCCCAGGCCAAGGACATTTCCTGTACCCAGGAGGTTCCCTCAGGCCTCTCCTAGTCTAATTTCTAGCACCGCGGATCACTTTTCTTCATTTTTGAGTTTCATATCAATAGAATCATACGATATGAACTCTTTCCTGACTGACTGTTATTACTCAGAATGATGGGTTTTTACTTTCATCCATGTTGTTGCAGGTATCATACCACTAGCTTTCCAGACACCTTATTATTTTGGAGGTTGATGACTGAAATGCCAAAGATTTCCCGAAGAGGGTTTTTCATGGCAGCATCAAATTAAAGAGCAAAGACGATTTTACTTCTTATACCTTAATCTATGTTGGTCTTAACTGTAGTAATATAATAAAGAGGTTAGGGGAAATTTTATTATATGCCTGTACATATATAATCTATGATGTTACATATATACCTATATATAAACTTTAAAAATTTGTTCGTATTGCAATGAAATATCATCCACAGACAAGTACTCTGCCACTAAAGTTGAATCCAGCATGGAGCAGCTGATTCTATAAGTCTTCATGTGGAAAAATCCCTCCCAGAAATAAGCTAGATGATAGAATCAAACATTGGCACTTGAGCTGCTCAGTTTCCCAAGAACTGCATAAAAGATGGGATTTTAAAATTATTTTAGGGCACATATAAATGTGCCCATAATAATATGGGCAAAGCTTTTATAAACTATTTTACTACTGACTTATTACTCGGAGTTTTGTCGGAATCAACAAGTTTAAAAGAGACTAGAGGTCCCATTAATTCTTTCAATCATTAATTCATAACAATTTATTCATTCTTTTGATAAATATTATTGTGTATTTGCTATGGGCCAGAGCCTGATCTAGGCTAAGAATCAGCAGTAAATAAGAAAGATAAGGCCTCTGTTCTCATGGAGTTCTAGTCTAGTTGGGGTGAACAGTCAATTATAAGGTAAATAAAAATCATTTGTGATAGTGATCAGTACTAAGAAGGAAATAAAAATAAAGTAGTAGGGAAAAAATAAGGGTGGGATGGGAGCAGTTTTGGGTAGAGTGCTCGAGGAGAACACTCTAGGGAGTGGTATCAGAGCAGAGAATAGGGAGAAGGGGCTGCCTATGCAAATACTTGGGGTAAGACTGTTCTAGGCCAAGGGGATATCAAGTGCATGAGTGTTGAGGTAGGAAAAAGTGGGGCTGGTTCGAGGGGCAGAAAGAAGTTCAGTGTGGCTGGAGCCTGATGGGAAAAGGGTGACAAGCGTGGGAAATCAGCAAGTAAGCAGCAGAGTCCAATAGAACTCGGGAGGAAGCACAGGCAGCATCTGTTAGCTTCACATGTTGGGGGATGGATGTCTTGGGGAATTTGAAGCAGGAGAAATGATATGATTCTGTTATTAAGTGGTCACTCTGGCTGCTATGTGAAGATTGGATGGTAGAGGGACAGGAATGGGAACAGAGACCACAGTCAGGAACCTGTCATTGAAAGTTGACCTTGGCTTAGACTTGGCTAGTGGCCGTGTTAGGCTTCTTTCAGAAAGTACCACAAACTAGCTGCCTTCAACAACAAAAATGTATTGTCTCACAGTTCTAGTGGTCAGAAGTCCAAATTCAAGGTATCAATAGAGCCCTACTTCCTCTTAATGGGAAGAATCCAATGCATGCCTCTCCCCTGACTTCTAGCAGGTGGTTGGTAATACATAAAGTTCCTTGGCTTGCAACAGCATAACTCAATCTCTACCTCCATCATATGGCTGTCAGGCCCCCCAGGGGCATGCCAGGTCATACACTCAGACTACTATTTGGGATTGAATCAGCCTCCAAGATCATTCAGAGAATAATCAAGACTTTGGGGGAGTCTCCAGTAAGAAGTACACCAGCTCTGATGGGTGACCGAGACAGACTGGGAATACAGGCATGCCCCATGTGGACTAGGCAGGATGACACTGTGAGAGAGGGAGATGGGAACCCTTAAAAGCAGCACCTGCACATAGCCAGTGAAGGCGAAGAGCCTACTCATCTGGTAACCCCAAGCAGAAACCAAGTAAAGGAAATGTCAGGAATGTGGATCGTGTGCCTAGCCTTGAAGATAGGGTCTGCTGTGAGGCTACCACAGCATCCTGAACTCTCCCCAGGAGTTCCACACTGTCACTTACCCAGTGGCATGACATAGGAGGAGTCACTGAGTCCACAGACTTTGCTCTGGCTAAAAGCAAAGCTTCAGAATTGGGATTCAGGCCTGGATTAAATGCACTAACTCTGTAATCTTTATTCAGCAAGTCATGTAACCATTTTCTCAGAAGTATCAGAAAACATGTGCCAACCTTATAGCCAGGGCTGGAGGACAGCACTGGTCCACTGAGTTTTCTGCAATGATGGTAATATCCTCCACCTGCATAATCCAATGCAACAGCCGCAGTCGGTGTGGTTTATGCAAATGAAGAACTGAATTTTAAATTTCATTTAACTTAAATAAATAGTCACATGTGGATAATGGCTAGCTTTTGGAAATGTCCTTTATCACCATGCCTGGCATCTACTTGGTGCTTGAACTATTAGCTAGAATGCTCATTACATTTTTATAGGTTCAGTTTTTCTTATCTGTGAAATGAGATTAAAGATGACAACATACCACATGAGGCTATTGGGAGGATTAAATAAAATATCGCAGTTGAAGCAACAGGCACAGTGCTTACCCCACTGCAGGTGCTGAGCAAATGTGAGCTCCTTTCCTATTCCATCTAAAGTTCTTTGGCACTGTCAAAGTATCTGTCCAGTAACGTACGAGGCCATTGAGAGCCTGTAGTGAGCTTCTCGGCAAGCTACTCACTGTTCAGCAGTTGTTTGTACATCTCTAATGCTGCCTTTGCCTGATGTAAAAGTATACTTGAACAAGAAAGAAAAAAAATATTGGCAGTGGTCAGTGCACTACAAGAATTCCACAAATATGCCTTTGGCAGAAGCCTGACTGTCCAGGCAGATCACAATCCACTAGACAACACACCTGCTAGATGACAGGGAATGTTCTTACGGTTCTAAAAGTATGATTTATGAGTAATCTAAAGCCCAGGCAAATTCTCACTTGTAGCAGACCTATAGTCCAGACTAGTAACTGGCCTGTCAACTGAGGAAATGGCAGCACTGATTGTAGAGACAGCAGCAGAGGCCATGATGTAAGCAAAGTATTTGACCCCATGTTCAGTGGGAGACTGAGACCCAAGACAGGAAAAGATGCTGGGTCATAGCTACTTATCCAGATGTTGCAAAATGGCTGGTGTGATAGAAGACACTAGAACAATGGCAGATATGTTGGTCTCTGAAGGGGTGGCTTCTTAGGCTTTCTCATGGCGAGGGTGGTTTAAAATCATGTCTTTTCTGTCAAAGGTCAGCAGAAGAGAAAGGATATAAGAAGTATGTTTTCAGAGAGACAGCTTTCCCCACCCACCCCCAAAATACTCCCAGAAACTGCTTGCTAGTTCCTAAAGCACAGCTAGAAATTAGTTTTTTTAAGGATACTGTTTCATGGGTAAGCTGATATTAGACTTGACTTCTGTTAAAAAAAATTTAACTCTTGGACTGTGATGCCTTTCAAACTTGTAAGTTTTTTTTATTAGGTTTTCAGATACTTCCTGAAACATAAGGGAAAGTGGGACAATAGCCTAAGTGCTATTGAAGCAATTGCACTTTGTGTCACTGAAGCAATTTGTGTCATGGAGAGATGACATTTTTGTGTGTGGAGATGGTAGAAAAGGGTTGAAAAGGGGAGGCTGTACAGCTGTACTCTAGAAAACACATTTATTGCATGGCAAGTGATCAATATGCAGTAATATTTACACCAGAAGATTTTTGAGGTCAGTATCTGAATCCCCTCCTCCTTCTCTTTGTTCTCCATCCTCTTCATCATCACCATCATCATCATCACCATCATCATTACCATCATCATCACCACCACCATAATCCTCATCATCACCATCATTATCACCACCACCATAATCCTCATCATCATCATCATCATCATCATCATCATCATCATCACCATCGTCACCATCATCATCATCTGCTATTCGTCAGTCTGCAAGGTTACTACCAATATGTAATTTACAATAATAAAACAATCTTACAATGTAGGTAGTGTTAGCCCCATTTTACAGGTGAGAAACTAGGACTTATTGGGTAAAGCAACTTGAGAATGTCAAGGTCACATAGCTACTAAGTGGCAGAGCCAGAATTAAAATCTGTATCTGTTCCTATATATACCTATGGTCTTTTCATTACTTATCTGTCTCATAAAAAAATATTCCTTCTGATTCTAATACCACCCTCTGCTTCTAGTACCACCCTCATGCCTAATGAGGCTCCTGTGACTGAGGGACTGAATTTTCAATTTTATCTAATTTTGATTAATTTAAAGTTAAATAGTGGGCAGTGCAATGGTGGCTCAGCAGGCAAGAATTCTTGCCTGCTGAGCTGGAGACTGGTGTTCAATTCCCAGAGGCTGCCCATGCCAAAAAAAAAAAAAATTAAAAAAAAAACAAAACAGTTAAATAGTCACGTATGAATAGTGGCTACCATACTGAACAGCACAGGTCTCAGGACTAAAGGAATTAATGTCCTTTTGTCACTGTGCCTGGGATCTAGTCAGTGTTTGTATAGATTGAAATTGCTGACTCTCATATGTCCTGACTACAACTAGGAGACAATTTCATCTTAATGAACCTTTTATTTCAAACACTCAATCAAAACCAGAAAACATTACATAATCAATTACTACTGTTCTCTGAGTCTTCATGCTCTCATGCTGACTTAGCTGTCTTCTTTCTTTCTTTGTACTAGTAGCCTATTACTACTAACTGCTTGTAAACTCAACGGTATTAGCGGCAAAGATATTCTCAAAAATAAAAAGATGGTATTAGGCAATGTGTGCAAGATGACGTGATGGCTCACTAACCAGAATGCCTAGAAGTTGTAGGTATTTATAATAATTGTATTTGCGTAATGATTTATGACTTTGATACTTTCAGATATTTTAACTCATTTAGTAGCATCCATTGCATTCTCTACCCATTCCCACATTCCCATATCCACCAACATATTTTTCTCTTTACTTCAGTAATCTCTTCCTATATGCATCTTTTACTATAGGCCACTTCAGATAGCTTATATTATTTAAAAAAAGCTGAATTCTAACTACTCCACACCAACAGAGAATAATAAGTAAATGAATCTACAAATAAAATTATTTGCACTCTCATTAAATAGAAGTGGAGACAGTAGAATCGTGTATTGGAATGAATTCCTGTCAACCTTGCTTTGGTGGGCAGTATTGAAATCATATTTACTGCCGAGAACAAATCTATGCTATCCCAGCAGACAAAGCGACATGACAGAGGTGATTCTGAGTCAGCTTCACACAAGACAGTTCAACTTGACTGACTCAGCTGCCCAAACACATGGATGGAGCCGCGGCAGAGCTCCAGTTTCCCTGGAAGTTGTCGGCCAGCATGACGGAAATCGGGTCCATACCCACAGATCACCATTTTCTTTATTGTTACGCCACCAGGCTCTCCATGCATTGACTATGCCGTGAGTTTTTGTTTTGTTTAGTTTTAAAAATTACCAAGACGTGGAAAATGTTCCTCTTACCTAGTTTTCAGATTTTGGTTTGATCTCTTTATTTGCACTTCAGTTCGGCTATACTGAACCATTTATTCCATGTCACAGTATCATTATTGTGACTGCTCAGTGCTTTTATATGCATTATCTCATGTGATCCCTCAAAAACCTATCAAGGATGTGTAGCTATTACTTATTATTCAAATGAGAAAACTGAAATGAGTGATATTATAATGTGCATTCACCTATTTAATTGAACACATTTCTCAATCCTCTGTGTCCCTTATTCTCTTTATTTTGGAAACCAAAGCTGAAGGAATTTAAATAGTATCTCCAAGGTTATCAATCATAGCAAGCTAGAATTTGGGTGAGTTAACATTAAAGCATGTCTAACTCCAAAGGCCAAGGTTTATCTAAGTTGCTCTATATGAAGAGAAAGAAAAAAAGAAGTGAAATTTTTTTGTTCATTTTTATCCTTTCCTTTATTTAAATAAATATTATGCCGAAAACTTCCGACAGTAGGAATGGTGCTTCTCGCCCATTGCTTTTATTCTAATGTAGTACTGATGTAACCAATTCTATTGTAATTACTTCAATTCAATTCAATAATTCAATAAACATTTGACTATACCAGGATGGAAATTCTCTGATTGAAACTGGGAATAAGAATGGCCTTAGAGTCCATTATTCAAGACTTCATAGCTCAAGGCATGCTAAACAACAATCAAGAAGGCTAAACTGTGCCAACCAGAATGCTAAGGCCATGCAACTGAGTGATAAAGACAAAAGTTCATACAAACCTCTCAGGGCAACTAGAGGCAGATAACAAACCTGGTGCCAGCCCATCCACAGTAGCTATCAGCTTTACCCTTTCTCTACCCTTCCCTCTGCTATCTCAAGTCCTTATTCTCTTACCTCTGGGCTGTTGTTATAGGAACCTGGAGTTTATTCTGCCCCAAGTCTGGAACCCCAGTATCTCTGGCCCTGCCAGACTCTGGTGAAAAGTTTCCTTTTATCCTATGCTCTTCTGATAAAAAAAACTCTCAAAGCAGATGGTCTGAGTTATACAATTCCAGGGTACACCATTTGCCTTGTAGAGAAGGAAAAGGAGAGAGTTCCATGACCTTGACTCTTGCTTATGCTAGAACAGATCTCCTTTTATCTGCTCTGAAATTTGTTTTCCAAAAAGCAGTGTCTAAAGGCCACCAGTTTCCTACATCATTTGCAGAAGCCTTCATTTGGCCCTAAAGGCCCTTCCCTGTTTGAACCTTTTCCCCCAGTCATTAGTTAAGATACCCAGTGATGAGACAGATGTGTCTTTGTGGCTCATGGACATTGTTTTTAATATTTTGAGCTATAACTAACTACCTCATCACCTGCTACCCTCAGCCCAGAGGCCATCTTCCCCCAGCAGCCAGGTAGGTCCTTTGTGGTATACAAACTACCACATCATAGCCCCAGATCACAGCCTTTGTTTATGCAATTCCCAACTTACATATTTGTCTAGGAGCCAACTCCAGCCTTTCTCTTCATTATCAAGAAACTACCTCCATTGTGTCTCTTAGTTCAGAGTCCCTGTAAGAGCTCATTGGTGGTGCTATATCCATTGCATTGGTAGGGTATAACCTTTGTGTCTCCTCTGGTCCAATCAAGCTCTATGGAATATGACACCTAGGCTAGTCCCTTTACCAGTAGCAATGGGAAGGGAAAGTTTCTAGAGTAGAACATTATCAGCAAAGTAGAGATCCAAGATATGTCTACTTTAACACTGTATGAAGCCTCATTGCCTATTTACTTGTCTGTCTTTCCCATTATAAAAAAAATTAACTTTGTTTCAGTGTCTGTATCTTGTCACGGTTGCATCTTCAGCACCTAACATGAACTTAGTGTATAATATATAATACATATTTGTAGAACAAATGAATTGGTGGACTAATGGATAGAGGGATGGAGAGAGGAGTAGATGGGTTTTGAGGAGCAGACAGATGGAGATAATATAGAGTAGTAGTTACTCTACTCTGGAGCCAAACTGCTTAGGTTTGAATCATGACCCCGTTACTCTCTAGCTGTGTGACTTTAGAAAATTATTTAACCTTCCATGGCTTAGCTACCACCTCTTAAAATAAGAGTAACAACAATACCAATTTCATAAGGATTCTGTGAGTATTAAAGTGAATGAATCCATAGAAAGCACATAGAACAGCACCTGGCATATGCTAAGTGCTCGTCTCTTTTTGCTATCATTACTACTACTATGGATGGATGAGTCTTAAGCCAGCAGATTCACTTAAAGGCAAAAGAAAAAACAAAAGATTTGTTGAAAGGGTTTTAAAAAAAATCAGAACAACGCCAAACAAATGGCAAAGGACAACAAGATAAAACCTTGTCCCCAATATCAGGAAAACCATACAACTAAATCTGCAGTTCACCCTGCCAGGGGAATGAAGGCATTGGAAAGAAAGATATGGGAGAAAGATATGTAGCAAGGATATGGCCAAAACAGGGCAGTTCACTACCTCATAGAACAATACTGTGCAACTGACATCAGTGTTACTGCTTGTTCATGTGCTTGCACTATTCAGTCTGCCCAGAGGTGGTGCCTCTCTGCATTTCTTCCACCCGGAGCACCCTTTTTTTTTTTCCAATGAGCTGAGGCCCCTTTTGCTAACAGCAGCCCTGTTTGCAGCCCTGGGAGGGTTAAAACAAAGCCAAAGATAAGCTGGTTTTCTGGAAGAGGGGAGATTAATGGGGCCACAGAAAGATGGATGTGAGTTTGGCGCTGCCTCTGCCTCTCTTCACACATGATGTGGCTAGCAGCGAGGCCAGTGGGAATGACCCTGAGTAGAGTTACATATTTTTCACACCTCCTACTAAAACTCAGCAAATACTTGACTTGCTGTTCCCAGCACAATTTTTCTTCCTGCAAAACGTGTTGGGATTATCACTTTTAGTCACATATGGCCAGGGTGTACCTTGTAGGAGCCCCACAGTCTGCAACTGTTTGAATCCCTCTACCTGACTTGGGGAAGCAGGAACTCAAAGTGCCTGACCAAGGGTTCCGATAGAGGGATGGCTCCTGTTAATTGAATCCAGTTTCCAAGACTGAATCAAAGCTGTCATCTAAATTAATTGGAAAGTCAGGAGGTAAAATACAAGTTTCAACCCTGATACCTTTTCCTTATCCATCTTGTTGAGCCATTTCAGGACATTTGGTAACATATGACTTTTCTTTTGGTCAATCCTAGATATTATCTGCTGAAATAACCCTACTGGTATGAGGGGGGGTTGGAAATATGTAACAGATGCACAGCTGCCACCTGAGATAATGCATTATGAATTCAGAACTGTCATCACCTCCCCCACCACCCCTTACCCTCACTCCTCAGCACATATTTGTTCATGTGGTTTACACCTGTGGGACTGTGAGATGCAAGATGGGAATCTGATTACTGTTTGGGAGACAACCACATTTCTAACATTGATCCATGTATCTTGGTTTCCCTGGAGAAGCTGAAATCTGTTGCCAAAATTCTCATGTGTTTCAGGTGGGTTAAACTCCCAGTTCAATTTTCTGGGTGTTGGTACCAATGACTAACTATGAGGCTTTCCTTCAATAAATCCTATAAGTTCTTTCTATCTCAGTCTCCCTGTTTATAACCTGGCATTAAGAAAGAGCAATCTTTCAGTGGTTTTGAATATAATATTAGGTGATGTATACTTTGATTAAAAGGGAAATGGAGAGCTCCTGGCTCATGCCCATCTGAGGCAAAGGCTTTGTTTTACTTTACATAGGTGGAAGGTCCCTGCCATGGTATGATGAGAAACATCATCTAAGTAAGCACCAGTGGGGAAGAAATAACTGGTGAGAAGAGAAAGAAAAGCAAAAAGCTGTTCCAAGAGGTTGATGTACGAAGGGACGTGTAAAGAGTTAGATTTTTAAGTAGAGAGGGCCCTTCTACAAAAACAAAAATGACAAAGAATCCCTCACATCAAGAACTTTTCACAGCTTTTAATTATATGTTAGTGTTATCATTATTGAGTTATTCCATTCCAATAAATCCCATGAGAGCAGAAAATCGTATGTATTACTCATGCCTAGAGTAGCACCTAGACACATAGTAGGTGCTCAGTAAAGATTTGTTGAGTGATTGAATGCTCCCTGAGTTCAAGCTGAACATCTGAAAAAATGGTTTCTAGAGTCAACCTCTCATTCTTTCAGAGGGAACTCTGGTTTCAGACATGAATGTAGGGCAAACTTGGCAATGTTAAATCAAACCTATGCCACTTTATACTTAGGCCACTGAGTGGTACCGACCACCGTGATGCCTGCTGTCACAACCTGGGTTCTGCTTCTGCTACCTCCATCTTCTCCTCCTGGAGAAGGATCTGATCCTGACCCACCCCAGAACCATTCTTCTCAAGCTTTCTTATTCTTCACTTCTAGAGGAAAGATAGGAATCTCCTATCCCTTGCCCTCAACTACAAAAGCAGGTATTGCCCATCACTGTGTAGGTTTGGTGTACATGATAGCCTGGCTGGATTGGCTGAGGCTCAGGGTTCGAGAGTTGAGCTCATCGAGAGTCCTAACACATTGTCATATTCCTGGCCTCCTTGGAGCATCTTGATTATGCATGTAGTCCCAACCCTTGCCAACAGCTCATACCTTAAATTAGTTTATAAACCTAGAATTTGGTTCATATGTATTTGATCCTGCTCCCAATCCTTGACAACAGCTGTGTCCTTTCCTGTTTATGTCACGAGAAGAAAGGTTGGTGGCAAGGCCATCTCTGAGGAACTCAGCAGATATGCACAAGAACATTATGCTTTCTCCTTTCCCAACAAGGGAAATCTACCTGGGGTCTAGGGTTGGAATGTAAAATAACAAAGATGTGAGAAGTCAGACTACAGATTTGGCTTGGATGTTCAATTACTAAAGCAATGAAGATTAATGTTTCCACATTATAAATGCATTGTATGTTCAAATGCTTACCAGAGGGAGTCCCACCCAGTCATAACCCACCTTAAGAGATTCCAAAGAAGAGTGTGAGATATGGATATTTTCACATATGCCTTGGGCACAGGGATGAGCTTCTAATTGACCCTATGCCCTTAAATTTAACCTTTGTCAACCTTTGTTTCTCTATTCTGAATACCTGGTGATGAAGGATCCTTAGCTGGATCTCTTGAGAAAAGTGTCTTCCTCTGATAATAATTATCAGGAACATGGAGTGCTCAGACCAGCACCTTGGACCACATTCCTCAGATTGGGGGGTTTAGTTGACCACTCCTCTGCTTCTTGGCTTCCAACTTTACAAAATAGCTGGTACTCAAAGTGAAAAAGTAGGACCTTTGCTTGGTGAGCCCATTGGACAATGTATTTCTGCTTCTCCTGCCTGCTCCCCTCAAATCCCCCAAAGAAACTTGAAAGTAAATACTTATTGCTAATACCTCCAATAGAGCAAGCTCTCCATCCCTCATCTCACACACTCATTTCAACGCACCACACTGTAGATCAATTAACAAAATCTAAACCCGTACTTTTACAAATAAGAAATGACCTTACAGAGGATCCACATTCTCAAGTCTTCTCCCAGTTCAAATCTTAAGGAAAGGAGGGAACATGGGGGTAGGTAGAAGTAGGAGAACTAGATCTGGTTCTGTTTATTCCTTTCTAGGTCCAATATTATATATTACCACCAAGTGCTTTATTGTTTCCTATGTACTCTGAAATGACAGCCTGTCCCCAGATTTGATCAACAAGAAAATGACAGCAAATCTTTTCACTTCCAGTATCACAGGATTTCAATAATTTTTTTAAATTTGAGACACAATTCTTCATTACAAGAACAAAAGAATTATTTTCTTTTAATTTAATTAAAAGCAAAGCACACACACAGAAAAGTGAAGCACAATTTAGAACAAGACTTGAAGAAATTCAAATATGTAGTATTGATAAATCAAATATGTAGTTATAAGCAAGTTCTTTACCTATTAATCCTTATCTGGTATTAATTACCCTGGTTTCTCCTAAACTTGGATAGAACATTGTTTACCTCAAATAGACACTCTACATGTAATGGTTACTGAGCCACAAAGATAGATCTAGAAGACAGAGAGCAATTTAATGTTAAAAGCCATGGCAGAAGTTGCTCTCAAATTTTCATTGCCTTCCTTCCCTCACCAGCAAATGAATAAGTCACTTGCATGGCTGGTACAGGCAATTAAAGAGAAGACTTTGCTATTTTCCAAAGATTCCCCAACTCTTAGCTTTTTCTTACCTCCTCTCTACATCAGTGGGACAGTAAAATCTCTCACCAGTACCGTGAGTGGCCCAGTCACCTTCTCCCCAGACAGAAGCACCCCTTCCTGGTTTTCTGTTGAAATTTCCTCTTGCCCTCCAGCATTTGGTGTTAGCAACGGTCCCTAAGGCAGCAAATTTTAGCCCACATCTGAGATATAAATATTTTCTTCTTTTAAAATGATCAACCCCCTTCCCTTAGTGCTATTTCAGATGATCAGAACATGATTTTAACCCATTAATTTTTGAACTTGACAGGGTTGTTTCACCAATCCAAGTGCCTGGAAAATTGAGCTAATTTATGTTATTTAGTTTTTCATATACTCTACATATCGTATGTATGTGCATTTTGGAAGAATAAGTGCACAGGAAGTTTTTGGGAAAAAAAAACCCTAAAATTTGAGTAAAAATAATTTATCCTTAGCTGTACTTCTCTCAAGATATCTTTGTTAATGCTGGTTAGGCAAGTACTGGATATCTGTTTTCTCATTGATAAAAGAAGAATTTGGACTAGTTTGGTGGCTTTCAAATAATGTTCTTAGAGTTACAGAATTTCAGATGGGGCATCCTCAATGGCCACAGAGCAGGGTAGGTAGATTTTGGGAGTTGAGTAAGAAGAGGTCACAGCTTAATACTATTATCCTGAGGAAATCTGTTTTTATATATGGAGCTTCTGGGTAGGAGTTAGTAAAACCAAGTGCTTCATAGCTTTTAGCCATTTCTTTGAAAATCACTGGCCTATACTGTCTCTGAATTTTGCTCTTCTTGCCCTAATTTTCAAAAGATTCTTATTAAGATTACACTCCTCATTATATTCTTGGTATGAACCCAGTAAATTCACTGTGAATTGGAGCAATGGAGTGGAGAATTTAAGCAGCAGGAGTTTAGAGTCCTCAAATAAGTTTTGTTCATAAGATGGCCAAGGATGATTATATACTAAATAGTTTCAATTGTCAAAAAGTAATTGTGTCTTTACCCAAGAAATGCCCCTCCCACATCTACTGAGTGAACATTTTTATTGTTCTTATTAAACCTGGAAACCAAGCGTTGCAGGAACTTACAAATGAGAATGCTTACGTTTGTCCTGGAGCTGGAAAGCATTCTTCTACTGAAAGGAAATAAAGTAAAATGTCAGTTATGTGTTAAATAAGATGCCACTGCCCATTAAAAATACATGCATACCTCGTTTTAATGTGCTTCACTTTATTGGGCTTTACAGATACTGTGTTTTTTACACATTGAAGGCTTGCTGCAACCCTGCCTCAAGCAAGTCTATCAGTGCCATTTTTCCAATAGCCTGTGCTCACTTTACATCACATTTTAATTATGCATATTGTTTTTTAGATATAATGTTATCACACATTTAGAATGTTACAGTGTAAACTAAACATACACTGGAACATCAAAAAATTTGTGAGACTTTTTTCACTTTATTATGCAATCTGGAACCAAACCACAACATATCTGGGGTATGCTTGTAAATAAATAAATCAAAATAGAATTTCTGACTTGAGGTCAACTGCCCACAGTTGGGTAGCTCAGCCTTTTCTTCCCTAGTATCAGGTTGAGTCCTCAATTCAGTGCCTCCCTAGGTGGGCCCACCATTGGCCCTTCCCATTGCTAATTGGCCCTCCACCCTCTTCAGCCCTCTGTAGGACTAACTGAGCCCTGACCTCTAGTGGTGGGAAGGAAGTAGCCAGAAGAACAATGGGGCAGTGTCAGTGCCTCCTAACTGAGAGATGCCCCCATGGGTCCTGTTTGGCTGGTTTGCAGAGACAGCTAATCTAGGAAACTAGTAACTCACACATGGATAGCTTGTAAGGACTCCAAATATAAAAGGAACCTTAAATGTTACCAATTCTTAGCTCCATTGAGAAGGTGAAGGAATAATCCTGGCAAGAGAAACTTTTTTTCTCATCTAGTAGCACTAATGCACAAAGGACTGGGGGATGGGAATTAGGGGGTGGGGGTGGGGAAATCCTTCATGAACCAACCTTATGTATAAAGCAACTCAATTTTATTGATATTTTTTAGAAGGAAAAATGTTATTCCCTTTTAGGGACATAAAACTTCATTCAAAAAATAGTACCTACTGCATACAACGTAGATTAATTCCATAGACATGATGTAAACAAAAAATGTCAGACACAAAAGAATACATGCATGATTCTAAACACAGGAGTTTTCAGACTAATCTGTGGGGCTAAAGGTCAGAATAGCAATTAACTCCAAAGTTGGAGTTGACTGGGACAGGGCAAGAGGGAGCCTTTGGGCAAGCAGGGTGGAAAGGAGAGCTGGAAATGTCTTATCTCAACCAGGTGGAAATTATACAGGTATGTAAATATGTGAAAACTTTTTAAGCTGTACAAGTAAGATCTGTGCACTTTGGTGTATGCATATCATATTTTAACTACAAAATTCATGATAATAAAAATATGCTTGACACATAGCGTGAGCATCTTAAGTATTTGTTAAAGGAATTAATCAATTAATTATTCAGTTTGCTATTATCACCAGAAGAAAAGAGACTAGCTTAGAATGACGACAGGAAGAAGAGAAAGAGAAGAAAAAAGGAAGGAAAGAGAAGAACAGGCTGACAAAAGAAAAGAAAACGGGAGAGAGTCATGTGGAGAAGACAAATAGAAGAAAACATGGAGTGGGAAAAGAAAAAAGTTGGAGCAGATCAGAGAATAAGAAAGACACAAGGAAGAAAGAGGCTATCTCAATGTTTGCTTTTCCCTCAGGGAATAAGCTTAATAGAAAATATTACCCCTGAAAATTATTCTGCACTTATTTAGAAATAGCCCCTTAGGCCATAGGAAATATCTAGCATTCTTTAATTTTAACTTCAAATTTTCTTTTAAAAATATTTTTCATGAAATTATCAAGTTTTGCATTTTAAAAAAATACCTAAAGTTGTAGATTTATACTTTGAACCTTGAATTGTGCTAATTGTTTGTAACATTTATGAACTATTACCTGAAATCTCAACAAATATCTATTGATCACCCATAATGTATCAGGCATTACTCTTGCCACCAGGAATACAGTAGTGAACAAAACAGATAAAGCATTTCCTACTTAGAGCCAGTAGTCTTATTTTCCTTTATTTATTCTTTAGGAACTTAGGAATGTCTAATTTCACAATAGCTAACAATTGCCTTAGACATCATTATACTACTCTTAGCTGTTTTATGTCTTTGTTTTAATTAAAGACAGGTTCCATTACTTTATTCAACTGAGTATAGAGGAATAAACAAAATAAAACAAAAGGTCTTCTAGAATAAATGAGATAACAAATTTTTTTTTTTTTTTTTGCAGCTAATTCACCCTTATGAGCATTCTGGCTCTTGCTCTTTGACTGAAGTAGCCAGGGTAGCCCACCAGGCATGACCAGGCTCTGTGGTCTGAGCTTATATTGGACAAGATGACATGACTCCATAAGCCAGATATATGGTATGGGCTGGAAGTTCTCCACCATGGCTTTGAATTGTCCGAAAGTAGAAGCCATTCAAAGTCTTCTTGAAGATTTCCGTGAGATTTTCCTCACTGGTGAAATGCAAGTAATAAAAACAGCAGCAGCCAACTACTACTAATACACAACAACCCTCTTAAATGGATATGGATGAAACTGAGGCACAGAGTTTTTAGTAAGTGGCAGAGTCAGGATTTGGGATTCAAACCAAGCAGTCTAGATCCAGAGTCTGCTTTCTTTGCATCACCTTTTTGATTCAGAATGTTTTAATAATTTTATAAAATCATGGCAGGGGCAGAGCAGAGAACTTAGGATTGCCTGTGTTTTATTTTCCTCATTGCCAGTTACTAACTCTGCAACTTTAGTTACCTAAACACTTTGGATCTGCTTCCACATTTTAAAATTGAAGGTGTTGGTCACTTGCAGCCTTTAATCCCCTCGAGCCTACAGATCTTAAATTGGTAGATGCCTCAACTGGCATCTTGTCCAATGATTACCTTATCTGGAGGATGGTCAGAACCATCTGGGGAGCTATTAAATGGTGTACAATCCTGAGGCTCATCCCAGATTTATTGACTCAAAAATTTCCAGAAGTGGGGCCATGAAATCTTCATTATTTAAATCTATGTAGAAGAAACTGGTGTTCAGGAACCACTGATTTAATTCAACTCTCCCTCTCCCCTCCCCAGTGCTAGAATCCTGTACATACATTTTTTGTTCATTTTATTTGGGAAAATGTCAAAAATACAGAAAAATTATAAAAAAAATAAACCTGCCACCAGCTTAGAAATGATCAACTCTTCCCAGTGCCTGCTCATGCAAAAAAAAAAAAGATTAACTCATAGCCAAATATTTCATTTTTGCTTCCATCCATTTCGTAGCATTTTTGACAGGTTATCTTCTTACCAAAGATAGAGACCTCACTATCTCCTGAGATACCTAATGTTAGTTAGAATCTTTTGAACTGCAAATAGCAAAAACCCAACTCTAAAGAAAGTAAGAGAGACAACCCTTAGGAATGATGCTAGGGTATTTCACAAAACCCAAGAAGGTGCTGAGTGACCACGTCATGGGATGATAAGAATATAGCGAACATCAGAGATATTTGGAATCCAAGACTCAAACGTTTTCCTTTATCCCTCCCACTGCCCATACTTGACTGTGTTCTAGATTTATTTTTCTTTCTCACTGTTTTGCTGTACATCCGTCTTCTCATTGTGGGAAACTCTTCCCTAGTTCTACCACTTAGAGCTTCAAGCACAGGCAGCCTTCATCTTTCTCACTCCCAAGCCCCAAAATCCTAGGGACAGGACTCATTGGCCTGGCTTGAGTTAAGTGCAAACTCCAGCGTGTTCCTATGATAACATTAAGGGGGTGGGAAGCAATTCCCAGAAGTGGGGGTGAGGAAGCTAAGCTGCTAAAACATGTTTTCTGGCACCCAAATGTGTCCAGACCACAGGTTTGTCAGACATTATTGGCTGTTGGAAATGTCTTCCTTGTAAAAGGTTGGCCTCCCTCTTGTACCTTTTCCCTTAGGTCTTTTTCTCCAACCTGGAAACTTATTTTTCCTTTCAGGAGATTTGAAAACCACTACCAAATCCCCACTTAATCTTCCCTCCCCAAACTAGACGGCCCTGGTTCCTTCAACACTCCCTGGCCTGATAGGATTCTTAGCCCTGTGCTCGTCCTGGTCACTTTCCTCTGGATGAGCTCCAGTTTGTCACTTAAAAATTGGCACCCAGAACTAAAGCAATAAATGTTCCAGATGTAGATGGGCCTGCAGAGCCAAGTGCGGGACTAAGGGAGTCCCACATACCACACACGCACGTATGCGCACTGCAGACATAGCTCTGTCTCAACACAGCATGTTCACCCTTGTCTTCTGGACCTCAGGGCCCAACTCAGGTCAAGCCTGCAGTTGGCCAAACCTAGGAGCTCTTCATGGGGATAACCGATAATCCAGCAACCACCCCACCCCCCAACCTTTTTATTGAACCCAAAATATCGTTCCAGCTTTAAAATGTATCTTGTTTAGTTTGGCCTGATCATTCCAATCTGTCAGAATCTTTTGGAATCTTTATTTGGAATTCTCAAATATTAGATCTGTTTCTAGCAAGCACGACAAACAGATCTTCTTTGTCTTCAAGTTACACCACAGACGCGATTGAGGCACTCCATTGACTAGCTGCTTTTGCATCGACTGTTTAAGTCCCTTACTGGACTACAGGTACACAATTCCTTATTCACAGTTCCAAAGTAAAAAAAAAAAACCTCTGGAAAACAAAGTTTTTTTGTTGTTGTCTTTAGATTTGCAGCAAACTCATTTTGTGATAAAGCCTGACATGATTTGACACACAATTATTTGTAGTTTTTATTTATCCCACTAGATATGAAGAGTAGTGTATTTTTTCACAGAAATAGTAATGCATTTGATTATAGGGTACTGTTATGGACACTGCTGGGGAATTTTACAGAATATATAATGTCTATGGATATAAATTTTTCCAAAAGTCTGAAAAATTCTGTTTTCTCAAGAGTAACCCTAGGATTTTTTATTAAGGGGTTAAGGTCCTTTTCTATCTAGCACCCGACTCTTCTCAGGATCTACAAGGATGAAAGGAGAGTCCTTTGGCAAATACCTTTCTGGGGTATTGGTTGGGGGAGAGGCCTTTGAGCCCAAACAGGACAAGTAGAGCAGATCCTGAAGTTGGACAATCGAAATTCAAATCCCAGCTATAGCATTTCCTAGCTCTCACTACATTCTGGCATGTTATTCAGTCTTCTGGAGCCTCAGTCTCCTCATCTATAAAGTGAATATAAGAATCTACTTACGAGAATAAAAAATGCTACAACCATTAAGGAACACTATCTGATAGTTCTTTTGAACTTCAACATATGCTATCACCCAGCAATTCCATGCCTGGGTATTTATTCAAGGGAAATGAAGGCATATGTTCACAAAGACAAAAAATATTTATAAAAGAAAGTTGATACCAACTTTGTTCAAAGTGTAATTCCAAACTGGAAGCAGACCAATGTACATCAATAGGAGAATTGCTAGCAAATTGTGATGCAAATGTAAGCTGGACTACTATTTAATTATGAAATGAAACAAACTAGTGAAACAAGCAACAGTATGGAGGAATCTCAAAGACATGATGCTGAGCAAAAGAGTCATAGAAACTGTATGATTCTATTTTCATGAAGTTCAGTAATAGACAAAACTAATCACAGAGTTAGATATCAGAATAGTAGGTATCTCTGGGAGTGGGAGGGGAATTGACTGGTGGGGAAGGAAAGGAGGGAACTTTCTAAGGTGATGCAGTGCTCTCCATCTATCTTGAATTGGTGTTGATGTCATAGTTATATACATTTATCCAAACTCATTGTATACTTAAGATCTGTATGTTATAATATATATAGTAATATCTCAGTAAAGAATAGAACAGGGAATACATGAATCGGATAGAAGGGTCAAATACATGTACCTATCTCATAGCCTTCTTGAAAACCAACAAAAATCAGTATGTAAAGCCATTATCAAGTGACGGGCATGCATAAAGTGCTCAAAAACTGTTGGCTGTTAATATTATTAGGCTAAGAACATCCCCCTGGTTTACTGGTCCAGTCATTTTAGCAAAAAATTTTTCAGACATTTACAGGTAAATGTGCACATTTTGCTTTGACTCTACCCCTTTCCCCAGTGTAATCACTCACATGCTACTTTAATAGGCAAAATTTAATGTCATGAGACAAGGCCAAGGGCACCAGTGACTGGCATTATGGTCATGCAGTTGGTAGAAAGAGAGAAATTTTCTTTAGTACCACTTAAAAGATTTTAATCATAGAGAAATAGAACAACATATTCGGGGGCTCTGTTCAATTCACATGCCTACAGTTATAATAAAAATTGCTAAGACATATAAATCACAATCTAGCTTACAAAGCAATAAGGATGCTAACTCTCAGAAAAGTTAAGTGATTTGCCTAAGATCACACAGCTAAAAAATGAGGGAGAAATTAGAGCTCAAGTCCCATGCTGTTTTCATTATCTTGCGTGCTTTTAACCAGGGCTCCATTGACCCCAGGTGAACCTCCTGAAATATGGGTTTCTGGGGGAGGAGGAGGTCTATTGCTTTCAAGAGATTCTCAAATGTCTGCTTAAAAAAAAAATTAGAAAGCACATGCCTTTGTAAAATAGAATAATCAGAATATAAATATGCAGAAAATTTAACTATGAAGATTTTTGGTTTTCCTTTTGAAAATAAATGGCAAATACCAAGGCTTCATGCCAAAAAGCGACACACTCAACTTTGCCCTCACAGCTTCTATGCCAAGGTCTACAGCACCGACTACTGCAGGAACCGTGCCAAACATATTTGATCAGCATCTGTGACATCCTGGACCCGTTCTCCAAGTATTAAAGATTTTACTATTTATTTGATTATCGTGTTTAAGATAATCAAGCTTCTTTTTAAAAGATAAAATGGAACAAATATGAATGCTGGTTGCTAAGTCTTCTCTGCAAGGGGTTATTGGATATTTTTAAATTTAATACTTCTGGTAGTCAGTGGGGACAGGAGCTGAGGGAAAGCTAACATTCAAAGGAAAGTAGATCTTCCATTTGCAATGGATGATGGGGTTTGCCTAGCTTTTGGCTCTACACATCCCCATTTCAATGTATTTGAGCATGGAATATGCCCAAGTTTCTCATACTGATGAAAAACATAGGAGAAGTCTCTTATATTCATTGCTTGCCATGAGTGATTGCCTCTCTGAATATACTAGATACCTGTGTAATGAAAGAAAGACTCTAAGGATCCCAACTGACTACTCTTTAATTCTATAATAATATGCTTTTCAAAAACTACTCTTTTGCATACCTGAGTACCAAAAATATTTTTTTTTTATCTTATTGACTATTGAGGCTATGGGAATTTTGCTTTTACAGCATGAATGGGACAGTTAGTTACAACTTACACAAACTTTTAAGCAAGGCCAAAATTTGGAACAAAAACCCAGGTTTAATTTTAATATCATAAATCATAATAATTAAATTATTCCCCTACCCATCTTGCTCCCAAGAAAAAGCAATCAAACCAAGCATTGAAGTGTCACTGGCATGGAAAGAAGTAGGACTATATGTATTACCGATCTGGTCTCCCATAGAGTCTTAACTAAACCATAGTGCCATATAACCATGATTATGAAGTTCTCCAACAAATTTTTAGGGAATCTTTTTACTCATGGAAAATAAAGTGATCGTAACCTTGCCCATGACCTTTCAGTGCCTAATTATAAGTGATAAATGAACAAAAGGTCATTATTCTACAGAACATGCATATACTCTGATTTTATTGCTGAGATACTAGTAAGTAAAAGGAAAAGTCTCCTTGGAACCACAGGCTGAGTCTCCACCAGGTAAAGTTGACACAACCCTCTCTCCTCTTATCGGTGTCTGAAATCCTCATCAGCAGGCACAACCTCTGGGCATCGATTAGCCAATAATAATTTAGTAGCTAATGTAGACAGACTTATTAGGGATTGTCAGAAACTAGAATAATGACCACACGCAAATCCAAACCATCTGGTCTATAACAGAGTATGTCCTTCCATAGGTTTTATCTTGCTTTTGCAGTAATAAATTATTCTATCACATTCCCAATAAAGCACTGGAGAGGGGAGGTCAGGTGACCCTGAAGTCTCTGATTTAATTCAAGATTCAATTTCTGCAGCTCCACATTTTTATCACCCTCTCCAAAGCAGAGGGCATTCTTTTCTTTTCCTACTGGTCTGACAACCAGGAATGCTACTAGCTGAGTTATAGGAACTTTGGAAGCATTAGTCAAGCCCTGTTCTTATAGGACAGGTGGCAGGAAGGGGGTGTAAATAGTCTAGAGGAGAGGTTCCCAAACCTGAGTGATTATCAGAATCACAAGAAGAGCATTTTAAAATTACTGGTTGCTGAGCCTTAGATTATGTACATGAATGGGTAGAGGGGAATATTCTCATGTATGGGTCAGCTTTTGCTGCGGTTACAAACCCCAGCCCCTCAATGGCTTACAGCAAACCCGCATGCATGTGTTTCCAGAGAGCTGGGAGTCTGCTGCAGCGCTGCTGGGCTTGGCATAACTCCATGTGTACTCTCATTCCAGAACCCAGGCTGGCTAGGGCATGCCATTCTCAGAACCGAGGGCAGAACTTCAAGAGGCTGTTAGGCTGAACCATGGCAGCACAGGGAAGGTTTCTACATTGGGGTGGCATACATCAGGTCCACTTGTAAATCATTTGACTAAGGCAAATCTCAGGACTAAACTAACGGGGTGAGACCTAGACTCCACCCACAGGAGTTCTTGGCATGTATTGCAGGGGTGGGAGTGGGGAAGGAGACAAATAATTGTGAACAAACAACACAATTTCCCACAGCTAGGGATAATTTTTAAACTCCCCAGGTGATTTGGCTAAACCCCTGACTCGCTATTTCACGGGAACAGCATCTTCCTTTATGCACCTGCTATGACAGCCGAGTGTCCATCAGCAGCAGTTACAGGTTATTGCTAACCTGTAGTTAGTTAATCACTAGTCCCGTCAACAGATATGTGTGCCAAACATATAACGAAGTTTGTGCTTCTATGTGCCTTAGCAGTTTTCACAAAGAATAGTTATAGTCTATATCTCATGTACTCTTCATAGCTACCTTATGAAGTATTGCTATTCCCATTTTACAAATGCAAAGCCAAGGCTCAAGGAGATTAAATGCCTTACGGCAGTTTGGTTAAAAAAGAATGGACCTGGGTTTGATCCCATGCCTCTGTACAGGCAACTCTCCTTCTACAATGGATGTCCTTGGTGCCAAGCCCCATTGTCACCACCACTTTCTCTTCAACTGTATTTGCATAGAGATTGGAATCTGTAATGTAACTGTTAATTAATTCATTCATTTCACAAATAATTATTAACACGTACCACATTACAGACACTATTCTAGGTGCTAGGGACACAGGATGAACAAAATTGATAAAAATCCCTGCTTACAATCTAGCCAGGGGAGACAGCTGTTGAACAAGTAAATGCATAAATTCACGTCATACAGCAACAAAGGAAACATATATCAGGTTGGGACAAATGCCACGGGAAAAAATAGCAGGTATTTGGCATGTTCAGAGACAGCCATGGCTAGATATTATAGGAAGGAATTCCTTTTAAGGAAATGCAGAAAGAATTATTAAAAACTTTTAATCTTCAGGCTTCACCAGATGGCAAATTATTTCTAGAGTCTCTTCTAAATCTCTTCCATGCTTCAAAAGATAAATATTTAACTCACACTGAATTTTATGGGATAAACATGTTTGTTTAAAAAAGTCAATTATTGAAATTCAATTCTTATTAAAATGATCCATGTGGTCTTTCCATGAGTAAATATGATAAAAGTAAATAAAATGAGCACATTTTTCTTCATCTATAACACTATCTTACATGCCTGAAGGCACATCAACATTATTTAGTGGATTTTACTCTTAGGATAAAGCATTTCTATTATAATCATAAACCAGGTATCCTGACTGTCTCATGTTTTAATAGAGTAACTTCCCATAATGAACATATTAGCTACATGCCTATTTCTATTAGGGCCTCTCCTCCCTTGAGGAAAACCAAGAAAGACATTGCTGTTAGTTTCTGCTTTTATCCATTCTTTCAACAAACATTAAGTTGAGCATCTATTACATGCTAGACATCCATCTAGGAGTCAGATATACAGCAATAAACAAAAAAGGCAAAATCCCTGCCCTTATCAAGTTTATATTCCAGCTGGATGGAGACAACTACCCAAATAATTTGCCTGTTGGATAGAGACCTTAGGAAGAAAACTGCATACACGCAACTGCTGTAGAGCCCTAAAGCCGCGGGAAGCAGTGTCTGGCGCATGCGCCTGGGCCTTGTTCCCACCGCCGCGGTCCCTCGCTGTGGGCCCCAGGCGCGTACTGCACGGGCGTGTCGTTTGGGAGATGCTGCACTTCAAACCTTCCCAAAGGGGATCATCTGTCAGCCAAGATTTCTCTCTAGCACTCAGATGTGGTTTGGGGCCATCTAAAGGGAGTGGGACAAGATCAGTCGTTTTGGAATAATTTGTTTGAAGAGTCATCGTGGGCCACAGCTGGAAACGAGCACATTAAGAGTGACAAGGTTTTGGCAGTCACAGAGACTGAGGCTTGGAGTCTCGCTTTTCAACCAAACCGAA
The DNA here is from genome assembly GCF_023851605.1 of Tamandua tetradactyla. Taxonomy (NCBI): domain Eukaryota; kingdom Metazoa; phylum Chordata; class Mammalia; order Pilosa; family Myrmecophagidae; genus Tamandua; species Tamandua tetradactyla. The sequence continues at coordinate 139,655,173 of NC_135332.1, forward strand.
TGGGAGGGCCGGGGCTTTCGTGGGGGAAGACACGGTGTCGCCTCCGCAGTGGCTCTGGCATTGCCAGGGTGCAATGGCTCTGTGTCACTGAAGAGAGCAGCCCCAAGGTGCCAGTTCACCAAGGTGAGCAGGTCATTTTCAGCAGAAGTAGAATTTGATTTGAGAATCTGAAAATTGTAGCATAAAATCATTAATAATTCTAGAGAGTGTTTACCTTATTATGAGTCGCTTCAGTCATTTGATAATGAATGCATAAACAGAAGAAAATTCCTATAAAGTCCTTGTGTTAAAAATCAACAAACTTTAACCCTGAAAGCTATGTGCCTGAAATCCAGCCCTTAACTTCTTGGGGGAAAAAACTCCGGCTGTTGAGGAATTGTCTCAGCTGCTAGTAATTAATTTTACATTGTAGGCACAAGGATCCTAATATCTGTAACATCTGTAATATTCAGTTAAGCACCTGTATCACTTATTAATTTTACATTATAGAAGCATTTATATTTATTTTCTAATATTTATTATATAATAATTGCTAATATATTACCTTCATGTTATGTTATTATTGTGCCAGGGACTAGATTCAGAGTTTTACATACATAAACTCTTCCTAATGCATCAGTACTATTACTATCTTTTTGCATCTCAGAAATTGAGATTCAGAGAACGTAAAAAACTTGCCCAAGATCAGAACTGAAATTAAAGACCAGATATGTCTGTTTCCAAAACCTGTGTGCTCTTTTGCTATTTCAAACTGACCAAAGCCCTCTTTTATCTTGCAAGAACAGATACCAAGGACCTAGGAGACCAATGGAACCAAAAAATGGTTCAGTGAGACCTGAGAGAACGCAAGCATTCTCCTCCAGTAGTGATGCTGATTTGGCTGATTGCAATGCTCAAATGGGCATTTCTTGTTTCACTGGCTCACAAGCGTCAATCTAAAAAATGACGAGAATTCCACTCTTCAAAAAAATACTTAAAAAAAAATTGGAGCCTATATTGTAAGCTCTTATAGCAGCCACACTCAGTCTGAAGTTGTAAATGAATTTCTAGATTGTGAGGCACTAAGCTATATGTGTGTCAGCTGGTATTTCCCTGGAAATTTGTATAACTCTGTGACAACCTAAGACCCAGAAATGCAGTGCTACAGCCCTTAAGGTTAGCATAGCTATATATAATAACAGTTAAAGTAACCATAACTGAAAAGAGATCAGGCCTCAATTAGAGTTAAAAATGAAGCCAGTCTGGCTAGATCTAAGGTAAATCAGAATGCAAGGTAAATCATGATATTGTATGTACTCTAGACCTTCACCTTATAAACTATAAGAGACCAAAGGCAGAGAAGTTTATTATGTCTAGAATCTAAACTTTTGGTAACACAAAATCTAAATCAACTTGTCTGGATAGCTCATTTAAACAAACCAAACTCCTGGAGCCCAGAACAGGAATGGGCTTTGTAATTCTGTATAGCTTAATGTAATACCAGGATACATCTAAGACTATGGTGGGCTGGTAATTGAAAAGTATTGGGTGAGTCTCTTGAGGGTCCAAAGTTTGGGGGGGAGGGGGAAGGAACAGAATAAATATATATGTAGCTATTAAACTTTCCTATTTGGAAAATTCCTGGTACCCTCTCAACTATTGAGGACTCCCAAGAAAATAAGCCAAGTCTTTGATTTTGAGGCTTGCCTTTATGAAACTTATTTCTGTAGTGGAGAAGTTAAGACTACCTACATGAGGTCTAAGAATTGCTGCTAGGAAACCTCTTTTGTTGCTCAGGTGTGGTTTTTCTCTCTGTAAACCCAGCTCTGCAAGGAAAATCATTGCTCTCTCCCCTACATGGGACATGAAATTCAAGGGTGAAAGTCTCCCTAACAACGTGGGACATGACTCCCAGGGATTAGTATGGGCCTAGCACCATGGGATCGACAATGCCTTCCTGACCAAAAGAGTGCAAAGAAGTATAATAAAATAAGGGAACTGTGGCTAAGAGAGACCAAATAGAGTCAAGAGGCTGTTCTGGAGGCTCCACTTATGCAAACTTCAAACTGATAGTGCTAATTGCCATGGTTTGCTAAACCTCAACCAACATCACTCCTGTTGACTCTTAAGAACACCTAGGGCTCAAACTGAGACTTTATAAAGGTTTTATGCACGTTTGCTTTTCTGGAACCTGTAATTCCTGGAGGGCTCTTAGGACAGATAAATCCTGAAACCCAGAGAGACCAGCCTCTCCAAGATTATTGATTGCTTTCCTCCCCCTAAATATGGATTTTATTGTTGAGACCCTTTCTCAAAATAAAAAAGTCAGAATGGGCATTGCCTAAAGATCCCTATAGATTGGGAGAAGGATCAAAGGAGAAGGAGGAGGTGTGACAGAGAAAATAGGATTTAACATATGAGTATGGCTTCTGAATTACTATATTAATATTTCTTCTAGCCTTCAGTGTTTTGAAGCAGCTAGAAGGAAAACTCGTGATGGAATGGTAGCACATGACAAATTCTGGGATCTGTTCTGTAATTGCTTGTTGAAGTGTGCTTTGAAATTATTGCTTTTTCTTTCTTTGCTTTGTATTTATGTTACATTTTACAATTAAAAAAAAAAAAAAAAGAATGACCTTCCAGAGAGGGAGAAGCATGCTTTGGTCAGTAGTATCTGAACGGTGGTAACTGTCTTTACAAACAGTTGCTATCACTGTTAAAGATAAATGGTAATGGTGCCCCTTAAAGGTTTCTTGGCCACTAATATAAAATGCATCCAGTGGGGTGCATGAGTTTGAGGATCTTTAAGACAAAAAGAGTCCACAATGCTGCCTGGCTTCCTTTCCTCATTGCCTTCTCTAGGCAGCTCTTTCTAATGTAATGCTTGAGGGTGGGATTTCAGGGGAATTTTACTTTCCTTATCATGCACTATGCACTATTGTCCTTTTGAAAATAAAGGGCATGTAATACTTGTGTAATAAAGCTTATATTTGATAGTTACAAAACAAGACTCAGTGCTCTGAAACCTATTCATTGTCCCTCCTGTCCCTTGACCTTCCCCTGTTGATGCTTTCATCTGGATCCAGAAAGATTTATATACTGTTGTGCATAGGACTTATGGTTCAATCACTAAGGAACCAGTGGCCTAAGGAAGACTTGGATTCCAAATGAGAATTTGTCTCTGGAAGACTAGGGCTGAAATGGGCCACACTGAGAGGTGGTGGTACTTTCCCTACCAGGAGGTCTTTAAGAGAAAGGGCAAGCATTTAGCCTGATAATTCAGGCATTTACCTGAAGGTCTAGACTAAATGATCCTTTATATGTAAAATGGAGATAATACTTCAAGTCACAGAATAGTGGTGAGGAATAAATGAAAGAAGGCATGTAGAATAATTAATGCAATGGTTGGCACAGAGCAGGAGCTCAACAAGGTTGAGCTTTTTCTCATTGACCAACAGATTATGAAATCCAAGGATTCATTTCTAAGGAAAGAGGTCTGGTTAATGCTGAGTCCTCCATCCTTATACACACTGTGTGGCTCAGAATTCATCAAACTGAATTTGATTTTAAACTTAACCTTTGTGAGCTAAAAGTTTACACAAACTGAAGGAGGCCAAAGAAGCAGCCGAGCAGGAGCATTTTTAATCTAATCACCTCTGTCCTGCAGATGGGCCCCTGCAATTGGTTGTTCTCAGTCCTCCTTCCTATTTTCCAAGGTTTCTCCCCTCAGAAATTTCACTGAAGCAGGATTATTTTGCATGTCAAAAACCTCAAAGCAAGAACAGTTCATATTTCTTAAAAGAGACCCCACTATTAGTCAAAAACAACACTTTGAATCATTCCAATTAGTTATTTACTTAAAGTTCCACATCTTTCTGTGACTATAGATGGTCTCTGGGGAGCATGACTTGTTTTTTCCTTATGGGTGTTATTATATTAGGTTACTGAAGTTAACGTATTACATCAGGAATGTTCCACTTGCTAAACTTTTTGAGGGTTTCTTCAATTCACTAACATATTCATCAACTAAATATGAAGTCTTCTAAAGAACTTTTATCTTTTCTTTCCATATTTCTCCCTTGGCTCTGAAGTGGAAATATGCGTTCGATTAATAATGTCCTTTTAAGATTCTTTGGGGGCACTTATAACTGTGTCAGGTTAGGCAGGGGTGCTTTCTGAGGACTTGGGTAGTTCAGCTTACTTTTCATTCTGAATGTCTGAGGAGCTCATAAAGGCTCCACCTGATACAGATTGCCTTTCTGTGTGCATTTTCTCTCTTCAAAGAGGAACTGGATCATGAAATGAAAGAAAAGAAGATAGAGGGAGGAAGTTAAGATTCAGAGGTGAAAAAGAACGAGATGGAGAGGAAAGAGACAATCAGAGAAGCCAAGCCCCTGGTGTGATGCTGAATGGAATCATCAAACTTCACCTTGCAAACCATACCTTCCCTGAGACCATGGCTAAGTTGCCAAGAAACACAAGTGCCTGTGAATAGCAGGATAACAAAATTACTTGTGCAGTATTCATATATGCAAAGAAAATGTCATTTATTTGTTTATCTGGCCTGATTTTCTTTATGCACCCTCTGCCTGCTTGGGTAGCAAGAGAAAAACCAACTACATTTAATCCCCATGGCTTCAAGTTAGATTTGCCCAAATATTTCACCAGAGTCTTTCAACTAGCTAGTCTTTCTGTTAAGTTTTTTCTTATCTCTTTCTTGCTCCTTTCCCAGGGTTGCATGACCCATACACTGCGTACTTGTGCTTCAACTTGAGGTGCCTGGTGTCTCCTGAGGAGTGCTTGACACCTAGCTGGTGCCCACATCTGACATCATGGTTGATTTGTGGTCTAAATCTGCCTGGCTTGCTCAGAGTCTAGGGACCCTCCCTGAAACCTTGCTTCCCCCACCCTCACTCCTGCGTTCACTGAAGACCCTTTTGAGTTTCTTCCACAGCTGCCCTCCAACTTCTGGCCTCATCTGTCAGCTTTGGTACTGAGCTCAGGTTCATCTTACCCTCCACCCCAGCAGCAGATGGAGGGCCTGTTGATTCCCTATCAGCATCCATGCCATGTGAGAACAAGTGGAAGCTCAGGCCTACAAGCCAGTCCCTTTCTCAACCCAAACATCCCACTCACACTCTGAGTACAGAGCTCCCCCTCTCCTCTGTAGTTTCAAGGCAAGTTGTCTCCATCCAGGGCTCCAATCAAGGAATAGGTCAAGAGTCCCTGTGATCTAACTGTGGTCTCAATTAAGCACTGCCCCTCCTCACCCCATGGACGTTGGAGACCGAAAGATAAGATATTCACCTGGCTACTTTCTTCTCCACCTGTCTCAGCCCTTCACTCAGTCATCCCCCTTCTTCTCTACTTTTTATTAAGTTTAATATTATATTTCACCAGGACTCATCCTTGATATGTTGAATGGGCATCAGAGCACTTTAGAGAATTTTTTCACAATTCTTTATTTTTTCATTACTTTGCAACAATCTTAAGTTATATTGATTAGGAAGCTGATCATGAATACAGAAATTCAAAAGAGAATGAGAGTTAATATTATTCAAAACATTAAGCTCCTTGTATGTGTTGCCAGGTAGAGGGTGACTGCTGGGACTGGGGTAGCTTGAGGGGTAAAGAAATGGCTTCACTGGGCTCCTACCTCAGGAACTATGCCTTGTAATGGGCTCATGCCTCTACTTGGTTTTGGGGTTAGCAGATTAGTAACTTTACCATGTAATTACCCCAGTAATTTTCTTTCACTGCCTGAACCTTGGTCTACTCAGGACTTTTTTACTATCGAAGCCATCTTCCCTTGAGATACAACTAAAGACTTGTAGCTAAAAATGAAATGACTGTTGCACTTGCTCCTTTTGCCACATCACTAACTTGATGTCCCCAGCCCCCAGAACTATCAATAAAACTGTTTCCTTACAGTGGATGGCAACCATTTTCAGTACTATGGCAATTTCACCAATCATTTTTTTAAATATTGAATTCCATCATAGTGACTCATGCTATTTACCTACTTTTGCTTTTTACTTCAAATCAGTTTTATATCTGTTCCTCATAAGCTGATGGTGACTGCACTTAGTAGGACTTCTGTAACCCCTTACTTCCTTCTCATTGACCATAGGAGGGAGATGCAGCATTTATTTATTTTCCTTTTTTAACAGATAAGGTGAGAAAGAAGTAGTAAGGGTTGATTATAAAAGAGTAATAGCTAATGACTATTGAGCACTTACATGGGCCAGGCAATATCCTCAGCAGTTATGTGGATTAATTCTTTGCAACAATTTCATCAAGTAGGTACTATTATTATTATACCTATTGTACTGACAAGGAAACTGAGTCACCAAGCGTTTAAGTGACACTTCTGAGGCCAAACAGCTGGGAAGTGGCAGAGTAGGAAACCAAGCCTAGGTAGGCTGCACCAGAGTTCAAACCCTTATGGACCTGTCCCACTCAGGAAAGTGATTTGTCTGAGAACGAGGCCAGAATCACTCATCAACGTCCTCAGAAATACTGGGAACAAAGAGGGATCTGGAAAGAATTTTCGGTCAGCATCTTCCATGAACTGAACCCTATGTTGGCTCTATTAAAGCAGCTACCTTGCTGACTCCTCACATCAGCCTGTGGGTCAGCATGAGGAGGTGAAGTCCCTGGCCAAGGCTGTATAGCTGAGAGTGGTGGGCCAGGCGTCCACCTCAAATGTTCTCACTTTTGTGTGCCCACCTCCACCACTGTGCTCAGATACAGAGTCCCCAAGGGATGCCAAAGACTCTGCAGAGTCAGATTTTGGTAAACGAGGAGGAAAAGGAATGAAAAAAAAATAGGAAGATCCCTCTGAAATAATTTTCATTTATAATGGATGGGATCCAACCAGATGCCAAGCTCCAGCTCTGCATTTCTTTATTTTTGTGGGGTTGAATAACCCACAGGCAGCCTGCCAGGTCTCTGTCCTCTTCAAGCTGAACTGGCTTCAGAGGAAATGCCACGCATGGAAGAAAGGCCCAGGGAGTACCAGCAAATGACCATTTGGTTACAAATGCCTGGGGGACAATATAAAGTAACCACTGGAAGATGTGGGGCTGTATTATTTTAGGAAAATCAACCGTCACAGCCCAGCTCACTCCCACTGTGACTGTCCTGGTGAATTGAGAAAGGCAGAAGCTGTTTTGCAGCTAGTTTTACCGAGCCCAGACACTCTTAAATGTCTATTTTACTTCTGTCACTCAAACATGACCCATGTGTGCACAAAGCAAGTGGGGACAACTTGATCCCTACCCTTTTGACCTCATTATTCCAAAAAGGCAGAAATCATGATGCGCCACCAGCAAACCAGAACCAACAGTCTCTGTGATCTTAGCATTTCACCTACATGTGTCCATCACTTGCCCCCCTCCCATATTATGGGAGATAAACTAGATGAATTGCAGGGTGCTTTCCAGCTTGAGAGATTAGTGATTCTAAGAAAATGAGAGGTGGCCAAAGAGCGGAGTTTTTAAAGAGCACCAGGGAATCAGGCGCAGTTGAATTACAGTATTCCATTTATGAACCACTTGTATCTCCTAAGTCTTCATCTGTAGTATGGACAGGATGAGTGATCACCTCATATGGGAATTTTTCTGATTAAATGAGAGAATTTATTTTAAAAATACTAACCCCAGCTAGAATTCAGGGACCACTAATCATTCACTTTTATGAATAAGTAGGTCGTCTTTATTTTCTACAAGAATCATCAAAAAAATTTTGTTTAAATAGGAAGCAGTAAGGAAAGTAGACAAGCAGGATTATGAGAGTACATTAAATGTAATACCCATTATTAAAAAAGTATACACACACACAAACCTAAAAACAAAACAAGACGCTTTCAATGGCATTTGAAATGGTCATGATTGTTAGAAAAAACAACCTTCAAATTAGACAATCCCCAAAAGGAATACATAAATGCAATGAATGAGGGAATAAAACCCGTGATTTTGACATGCAGCTGAGGAATGCAGCCCAGACGTGGCCTGTGAACAAAGGGATAGCAGGAGCTGAAGATTGTGAAGACTGAAGAGCACAGGGTGTTGAAGAGGCTACGTGAACTGGAATGCAAGCCTTTGATTTGGTTTATCAACAGCTCTGAGATTTTACCAAGTGCCATCTACTTTCAAATCAAAAAGCATTTACTGGAAATCTACTGTGCAACACAAAGCATGTCCTCAAGTGTTCGTGTAAAGTTTGCACAAAACTACCTCAGCTATGAGGGATGCTGCAATAAATTATTTGCACCCTTGGAGCTTAGCAGAGAGGGTGTCATTAGGTATTCTCAGGGACAGAGTACAGACCAACCCTGGAGTCAAGGGGTTTACAGTCTGGTTGGAGAGATAAGGCAAAGAGTTTAGAACAAATTTGACAAACATGAAGGCAAATTATAACTAAAAAGGTCTAAACTATCCCCAAGTACATATCTAACTCTCTTCTTAGCTTACCATTTGCTTGCCAGTACATCTGTGCATGAAATTTTGCAAAGATGTCAAAAGTTATTTCATGCTTGAGTTATTAGATCAGAATACGGTATCATTTTTTTTTTTTTTAACCTGGGTAGGCACCGGGAATCGAAGGTATCATTTTTCTTAACCATTTTTTACAATGCACTAAAGAACCCATATTTCTTAAAATTTAAGAATCTACCGTGAATGTTGCATCCTGCTAACATAGGCATACTATTTTTTTTTTCATTTTTAAACGTTTTTTATTCTGAAATATAACTTATATACAAAAAAAAAACAAAAACCCAATACATTTCAAAGTAAATTTTAAAAAGTAGTTACAAAACAGATTTCAAAGTTTGGTATGGGTTACCATTCCATATTTTCAGATTTTTCCTTCTAGCTGTTCCAAAACACTGGAAGCTAAAAGCAATATAATTTTAGTGATTCAACAGTTTGTTAAAACCCAACTTCTCTGTCATAACTCCTCCTTTTTTTATTTTAATTTTTTAATTGTATAGTATAATGTATATACAAAGCAAAGAAATAAAAAAAGTAATAGTTTTCAAAGCACTCTTCAACAAGTGGTTACAGGACAGATCCCAGAGTTTGTCATGGGCTACCATACAATCCTCATATTTTTCCTTCTAGCTACTCCAGAATATAGGAGGCTAGAGAACTTAAATATTTTTTTAGCATCACAACCAACTTTTCCCCACCTTTTTAAATAAAAATAACATAAATAAAAAAAAGCTATGAATTTCAAAGCACAGCACCACAATTAGTTGTAGAACATTTCAGAGTTTGACATGCATGGGTTACAATTCCACAATTTTAGGTTTCTAGTTCTAGCTGCTTTAAGATACTGGAGACTAAAAAATATATCAGTATGATGATTTAGCATTCATATTCATTTGTTAAATCCTATCTTCTCTGCATAACTCCACCATCGTCTTTGATCTTTCCATCCCTCTCATTAGGGGTGTTTGGGCTATGGCAATTCTAAATTTTTGATGTTGGAAGGGTCTGTCACTAATATGGAGTAGAGAGATGGAACTGTCTGATGTTCTGGAGAGGCTGGCCTAGGTTTCAGGACTTATCTGCATCAGGGACCCATCTGGAAGTTGTAGGTTTCTGGAAAGTTACTCTAGTGCCTGGAACTCTGGTGGAATCTTATATATTGCCCTAGGTGTTCTTTAGGATTGGCTGGAATGGTCCTGGTTGGGGGTTGGCAGGTTATGTTAAGTTGCAAGGTCTAACTGAAGCTTGTGTGAGAGCCACCTCCAGAGTAGCCTCTTGACTCTATTTAAACTCTCTCTGCCATTGATATTTTATTAATTGCATTTCTTTCCCCCTTTTTGGTCAGGATGAAATTGTTGATCCCATGATGCCAGGTCTGGATTCATCCCTGGGAGTCATCTCCCATGCTGCCAGGGAGACTTTCACCCCTGGATGTCATGCTCCATGTAAGGGGTAAGGCAATGATTTCACTGGGAGAGTTGGGCTAAGAGATACTGAGGCCACGTCTGAGCAACAAAAGAGGTCCTCCAGAAGTGAAATAGGTATGCCCATAGGTAGTCTAAGCTTCTCCACTATCTACATAAACTTCACAACAGTAAGCCTCATGATCAAGGGCATAGCCTATTGATTTGGGTGTCCCTAAAGTTTGTCACTGTATTAGGGGATTCCCTGTTGGTAAAGCTTAATAGTTCCATACTCCTTCTCCCATCCCTCAAGGGACTTTGGCAGTACTTTTTGATTATCTACTTACTATACTCCAGGATGTATCCAGGCATTACAGTAATCTATACAGGATTAAAGGACCTCTTTCTTATTCTGTGCTCCCTGTGTTTCAGTTGTTCAAATGAGCTGTACAGATAGGTTGAATTATATTATGCACTGCAGAAAACTTCAATTCCAGACCAAATAAACCTTTCTTCCATTCGTCTCAAAGAGTATGTGTGCTTCTAACATATAGATACTGTCTTCCTTACCCCTATGTTCTGAATTATTTTAACCCCAAACAGTTCGGCTTCGTTCTTCTCTAAAATATCGGGTTATATATATAAACGGTCTCTCAAAATCCAGAATAAATAATCACCACTCCAGACTTAATGTGTCCGCTCTAAAAGCTTACAATCTAGGCCCCTGTTTTTTTTATAAGCATTTTCTAAAGATGACCATACCATTCTTGTTCTTTTGTTTCTGGCTTATTTTGTCTCACCAAATGTCCCACATGTTCATTCACATCGTTGCATGCCTCAAGACTTTGTTTCTTTTTGTAGAAGCACAGCCTTCAATCATAAGTATACACCATCGTTCGCCAGTCTGCTTCTCTGTCAGTACATCCTTCAGCCACCTGTATTCGTTGGGCATTATGTAGAGGGCCCAATGTCCACAGTCCATCAGCATTCTCAATTTTAAATAATTTCATTTTCCCAAGAGACAGAAAACCGATAAACACACCCTTGCCAAATAAGAAATCTAAACCTCCAAACTCTTGTCCCTCACCCCATTATTTACCTCTGCTGTTGCTGTGGTAGTGCTGATGGTTTACTTTTGAACATAGCTCATAGCGTGCAATAGCAGTTTCCCCCTGGTACCCTGGATTTAAACACTCTTTGTACAAGAGTCATATCTTAGAAGTGATTCTTGCGAGAACTAATTCGTATTTCTAGTGTTAATCAGTGGGACATGTAGCATAGACATGCTGTTTTAAAAAGTCAGGGCCAGGCACAGCTAACCTGCATGTGGAGGTGGTAAGTCCCTGTGAGGGAGAGGTGCTGCTGGGTGCTGGTTAAAGTCGTGAGCTTTGGAGTGACTGACTGTGCATAAACCTTGACACTCCTACCCACTAAATCTGTGACTTTGAGCAAGTCACTTAATTTCCCTGGGCCTCCATAAAATGAGCTTACTAAGAGAACCTACTTTATTAAATTGTTATGAGGATTAAATAAGGCAAGGTATATAAACCTTTTAGTAGTGCACGGCATGTAGAAAGTGTTTTTTAAGTTCACCCACAATATTATCATGACAGCATAACTAATACTATTATAATACTTATATTCTGTTTTTCTTTTCTATGCACAAAAAAATGATAATTTTTTGTACTATTACATAACCAATAGAGCTGTGACTTCTTTGAATTACTCCTCCCCCTTGCTCTTCATTTAACCTGGCAAATCATCAATTGGTCCTTTAGGGACTTTCCAAACCCCTTCAAAACCAGCTTGAATGACCCTTTCTTCAGTATGTCCCTACTGACACCATATACTTTGCTTTGCCATGACACTTATTATTGTGGGATGTGCTTTTCTATTTATTTGTCTGTTTCTACCTCATTCACCACCCATCTGCCCCAACCCCCATTCCCCGACTCCCCATCACCACCACCCTGCCCCCAAGAGGGGCGATTTCTTGAGGGCAAGGATGGAGTCGTATTTATTTTCTTATTTTCAAGGCCTAACATGGTGCCCAACATAATATTGAGTAAATATTTGTTGAAAGAAGGAAGGGAGGGAGGGAGGGAGGGAAGGAGGGAAGGAGAAAGGAAAGAAGGAAGGAAGGAAGGAAGGAAGGAAGGAAGGAAGGAAGGAAGGAAGGAAGGAAGGAAGGAAGAAAAGAAGGAAGGGTAGAAGTGTTCTGCTCTTAGCAATGTGATATTTTTCTGAATCTGCACTGTCTCTTCCTTCTGCCTCCCCTGTCCCTCTTGCCCTATAAAGTGGAGAGAAGGTTGAGCAATGAGAATATTTTACTTACCCCAAATCACCATAGAAGAAATCCATTGCATTACTGCGCACTGGTAATGTGTTGGCCCTGTTTCAGTATATAGGGTTTTGCTGCCCCTGCCAAGCAGACTTATCCACGTGGAGCTCAGCTGGTGCCTTTGCCCACACCTGTCTGGCTCAGGGAGCTTGCTAGGCTGTCAAGGGGAGAGCTGAGCATTGAGGAAGGTTGATGGGCTTTGACAAAAAAAGAGAACCGGGCACACAGGTCTCATTTATAATCCATTCCAGCTGCTCCTCTGCTGGGGGAAACTGGCATTCTGTTTTGTTGGCCCCTTTTCCATTAGGACAGCTGTGAAACCCTACTCAGTGAAGTAATCGCAATAACAACCACCACTTTGCATGTTGATGCCTTTCTTCCAAGGAACTCAAAGTTCTTTGGAGACATAACCTCATTAATCCATCCTGCTCGAAGTGGTGGCTGATGAGGAGGGGTAGGAATTCTTACTCTTATTTCTAGGGCTGGGGGATTTAGGAGAAGGGAGTAAAAGAGTCTCTTACTCTTTTCCTCAGAAAAAGAGTCTCCGAGCTAGAAAAGATGAGAGATTCTATCTTTTTCCTCCTTAATCTCTGTCTGGCACAAACAGAAGATTTCAAAGGACAATACTCGGCTAAATATGTTAATAAAAGACACACACTGTCTACTCACTATTCCCCTAAAGGATGAGAATTCTAGACAAAGAGTAGAAAGTCTTGATTTCTAGCCCTGATATTGACACTGAATAGTTGTGACACCATGAGCTGGCCCCACCCTCAGAACTGTATTTTCATATTACAGCGTGACCTCATGGTAACATACAAAGAGCACAGATCCAAAAGTCAGGAGACTCATTCTTGCTTCTGCAGCTGCAGGTTTTAAGGTGTATTACTTCAGCTTCTCAGTCTCAATTTTCTTATTTGAAAATGAGGTGGTCAGAATAGATTATCTCTGAAACTATTTTTGATTCCAGACAAAGCAATGATTCTGGAATGGGTGGGCTCGGGAACATGAAACGGAATTAGTGGTTAGACTTTAAGGAAACTAATCATCATCTCTACCAATTGTCTATCACTGCTGCTCCCAAACTCAGTCGCTTCTAAAAACCAAAAATTAATGATTTATCATGATTTTGTGCACTGGCTGGGCAGTTCTGTGGCTTAACCCAGTTCCCTCATGTGGCTAAACTCAGCCTGAGGGTCGTCTGAGCAAGGGGCTCAGGTGGAATAGCTGCCATAGCTGGGCGATCCTTGCCTTGTGGCCTCTCAGCCTCAAAGACGCTACCCCAGGCATCTTCTGCCCCAGGCATCTTCTACCCCAGGAGTCTCTGCCCTCAGTTGCTCATCCAGCCTCTTCTGTGTCAAGTGTATTGATGTCCCATTGGCCAAAGTAAGTCATGTGGTCCAGAATCAATGAGGGAGGAGAGTACACAGCGCATGGATACTAAGAGGGAGGCAATCTCCAGGGGGGCATACCATGTACAACAGTCTCCCACACCATCTATTTCATGGGCTTAATTAAAAATACGTGATTATTCTCCAAGTAGGAGAAAATATAGGTGTGGTAGATCGTAATAATTATCCCATTTTTTACCCTCCCTAAATCCATGCCATTTGTCTTATGATTTTGTACATATCCCCCAACCTAAAGAAGGGGAATCTACTTTCTACCCCCTTGACTTTGTGGTGGTCATGTGGACTTGCTTTAGCCAATAGCAAAAGGAGGAAATGATGTTGTGCCAGTTTCTTAAGAGGCCTTTACCTTATGTGCAACTCATGAACCGTTGCTACTGGGCCTCATGGCCAAGCTGCCTTGCTGTCTCCTCGTGCCTCCAGAGCTGTCCCCAGTTAGGTATGAGCATAGCATCTCCATTTCCATCACGCCTCAGGGTTTCAGAGCCATGTGTTGCTTTTGGTTGAAACTAGAGAGAATTCCCCAACTCTACAGGTATAAAACCTACACATAAGCTGGTGGAGGCTTTCTTGCTTGCTTTTCTACATTTCCTCTCTTGGGTGCCAGTGGCCCTAACACCTCTCTCTCTGGTGCTTTTTTCTCCCATTCTAAGCACTCACACCAACAGAGATGGAATCCCAGCTTTTCTACTGTGGTTACATAAATAGATATGTCTTTATTACCGAGACGCTGTCACATTACACCCTTAACTCTGCAATTTGCCATTTTTACTTAACATTATATCATAAATGTTCTTCCATTGATGTAAATACAGATTTTAGTCATTATTTTTAATAGCAGCATGTATTTATTTCTACTACACATGAGCCCTATTTTATTTAGACAATTTCCTATTATTGAACATTCTGTTTGTTTCCATTTTTGTGTATAAGTTATGCTGTGATAAACACCCTTTTACATTTGTCTTTGCATATTTGTCCAGTTGATTTCTCCAGATAAATTCATAGAGATAGAATTACATGTGCAAAATCTTGTTTTTAATGCTTTTGATGTACATTTCTAAATTATCTTCCAGAAACACTGTGTTGACTTAAACCCGCCAATGTATGAGTGCTTATTGTTTACTTCTATGTAAACAGCATCCATTGTTCTTTATAACCTTTGCCAATTGATAGAAGAAAAAGTTTGTGTCTCACAGTGTATTATTCAGGCCCTTTTTTCCCTCGTCAATCCCCCTTTAAACAACTGGGTTGCTAGAAAACGCATTTCTGAAATGCAATAGAACAGGGACAGCAGGAATAAAGGACACTAATAAAATCAGAAATGAGCTCACAGAAAGAACCAGAGAGCAAGGAAGTAACAGATGTCGTGTTGTGGCAGTATTGGAATGAGAGTGCCTCGTGGAGTTTTACTGGTCACATTAAAATGGCTCAGATGTGAGAGAATTCAAACACTTGCTTGGGCATGGTAAGTCAACATGCTCAGAAAGCTTAGGAATATAGGATGAAATACTAAATGAGAGGAGATCTGAGGCCATGTAAAATAATATATCAGGGGAGAAAATAATCCGAACAATATCGGATTTAGTCGGAGGGAATTAAGTCGGAGGGAAACGCAGTAATCAAAACATACCACGGAGTAGCCAAGCTATATATGGCTTGCAGAGAGAAGAGAAAAAAAGACCAGCCAAGGTTAATGATTTATACCTGAACAGTGTCTTTCTATTAGTCTCCTGTGATTGGACCCACTTAGATACTACCTCTGTGTTATCTAGTGGGCAATGGTTCTAGGGAGGGAAACGGATCCTTTATCAGGGATGCCACCTGGATGTTAAAAAGAATTCAAAGAATTGCATTTTCTCTGTTGGTTTCACCTAGTGCTGGTAGGAGTTTCAGTTGGTTCAGTCTCTCTAGAAGGCACCTGGAACACACCATGAGTCTTAAAACTGTGCATACCAGCTGACCCACAATCCCACTTTTAAGAATTCATCCTAATGAAATGGTTTAGCATATACCCAATTTTATTTTATTGGTAAAATCCAATACTGAAACCATTTAAAATTATATTACAGAAATACATTTACTAACATAGATGGATTATAGCAATAGATTTTTAAAAAACGTATTACAGAATGCATTATAGTATTTGTTGACCCAAACAAATTGTCAACAGTCTGGAGATTCCATTAAGGACAACTACCACAAATGTTTGAATTTTACTTAGCACCTTATTTCTCTATTCCTGTACTCAGTTAGAGGAGTCCTACTACAAAGTTGTTGGTAATCCTCGATATTAAACTCCTGCTTTTGCTTGCTCAGCGTCTTCTTCCCCAGAGAGCACCAGGAGGCTAGGGGGTTGGGAACTGGGTGGATGGGGTTGAAATCATAGCTACACCCGGAATCCAGAACCATGACTTTCTCCATCAGTCCCTGGTTCTGGATTCAGCCCAGCGAGCTTGACCTTTAGAATTAATCTTTCCCAGATTATCCCATATATATTTCTTGATATTTGGCTTTTATTGGGGGAACTGCACCACAAGCACACTCACACTCACAGTTTGCCAGACATAACTATAAATGTCTGAACCCCACGTTTGAACACATTTTTCATGTCTTTCTCATAAGGCTTTTCAATCTCCATATGTGAATCATGTGGAAGCAAGCAGGTATTTGGGTAGAGCAGGAGGCAGGTGGGGGCTGACCCCTACCTAACAGGACATATACCAAATATATCTGAATTTTAGCTCTGGTCAGATATTTTAGTATAGCCAACAGGATATCCTGTTATACGTGTTCGTGTATATAATTGTAAAATATATTAATATGAAGTCTCATATAATCCAGTGGTGGGTGATTTTTATCTTCTTTTTTCATATCTATATATTTTAATTTCTCTGCAAGGATCATGTATCACTTATGTAATATTAAGTAATACAGATCATTTTAAAAGGTACTCTTATAAAAGTAAGAGTATATTGAACAACCATCAAAGGTGTCTATTAATTCACTCCCATTCATTGTATAGTGGCAGGTTGGTCCTTTATCCTAGTGCTACCAACTCAAGCACTTTGGCAACACTTAGTAATTTTTGTTTCAGATATGATTCCTTTAATCAAAATAACTGCTTCCTGAAAGCCCTGTTAGAATAACCATTTTTTTACGTTTATTATTTATCATAACAATTTACTGTTTTTTCCTTTTTTGTGAAAAATAATGTATACAAAAAAGTAATAAATTTCAAAACACATCAAACAATTAGTTGTAGAACAGATTTCAGAGGTTGGTATGAGTTACAATTCCACAATTATAGGTTTTTACTTCTAGCTGCTCTAAGATACTGGAGACTGAAAAAAATATCAATATAATGAGCACATAGGAATTTTTAGACATTTTAGAAATCTATCCATGATTGGAGAGTAAACCTAGAGATGGCCTGTTTATTTAGGATTAGCAGTCCATTAGAGTGATAGGGAAAGAAGGAGTAAGATATTCCGGTTTGAAAATATGAGAGAAAGTCTTCCAGAGAAAGTTTCATGAAGCATTTGGGGAAGTAGTTGGGTGTCACGGAGGATGACAACAGTGGCTGTACAATGTGGCAGATGTGTGTGTGATGGACGCATCCAGGTTTATGATCAAAGTCGGGAGGGTGGACAGCAACACATTTACATACAGAGAACAAATATAGACTCCAGTGAGGAAGGGGAAACATAGTAAAAAGAGGTAAGGGCAGATTCCAACTTGACCATAGAAGAGATGTGACCGCAACCATGGATTGACTCCTTCAGTTTCTGTTCATTTTTTCCCCAATGCTATAGGTCCTCCCACTTTATGTGGTATCCAGTGAACTGCCCTACCCTTCGGATCCCCCCAGCCTTGATCTCAAGAGTGGCCCCACGTTCACGAAGGCATTCTGCCATGTTTGGTCCAGTTTCAACCCCATCAGGCTCCTCAGAGACGGGGGATGCCAAATTTCTTTTGCAAGTATGTAGTGAGAGTTTGAGTCACACTCTTGCTTAAGAGCACACTCTATGCATTTTCAGACATATGACTAACTGGGTAAAAAGATTAAAAAGTATAATTCAGAATAACATGGTATTCGGCTGTAGAGTTGTTCTTTGCTTTTCATGCTGTTTGGTGGTTTGGGGGAAGGGAGGTAGGGGATCGGTATGAAGTATGGAACTCCATAAAGAGACAGATAGACAGAGAATCAAAGTCCCTGAATGGCATTTAATTCCATGTTGCTGTTTTTCCTGGTCTTGGTTCAGAAATCCTCTGACAGTTGGACTATTTGCAATTTAGTCATTTCACTGTACTCATTTCCCTGACAATCAACAGTCATTGCCTAATTTCACACTCAAATTAATAAAAAAGACCAAAGCAGACTATAATGTCAAATATAAGTTTAATTTAATGGGATTTTTTTTTAACGTTTTCAAAATAAAGCATAAGTAGTAAGAGCAGCAGATATACGGGGTTGGAAGACATTTAAGTACTTTCGGGTTTTAGCCAAAACAGCTTGCAATAACTAGATTAGAGAAAAAAAAAAGCCTAATTGGACGCTTTCACATTAGGTTCTGAAACACATTTTTTGGTCCCCTTGTGCCTTGTTTCCAAGATGGTAGCACCTGGAAAAACATGCAGCTTGATTTTCGTAATAGATATGAGCTCAGATAGTAAGGACCGTATTACACCAGTTCCTTTGAAACGGGTGGCAGTTATTGCTGGAGTCTGAGTGGCTGAATCGTATGCTTGGAAATAGGAGAATATTCATCTGTTTGTGAAAATCACCAGGCATAGACCGTTTCCACACAACACACCATAGAAACTCACAAGCCTCCTGTTACTAGCAAGAACTGAAGCCAAAATTCAGCAAGAGCAATGCCAGATAATTGCTGCTGTTTTCCTTAAGCCTTTATTTTGCATGCTGGACCTTGGATTACTATACATTCTTTCCTAAGTGCGAACCTTCTGCCAGACCGATGAAAGTGTTGTCCATGAGGCAGTGGCAATTTCCACCAAATCCCTGACCAAAAAAAGTGTTCAGTGTATGTTCACTTTTCATCACGACTTGATTAATTACCCCAGGAAACTTCATTTCATTCTGCTTGCTAAAATGAGAGTAATTAGAGCAGTCTTTGACCCTTTCATCTCTGCCCCTCTTAGTTTACAGTGAACTGTGAAATGTGATAAGTTAATTCTTAAATATATACTCTTATGCCAAGAACAAGTATCTCCTATTTGACTTGCTGTCCCCCTACAGGAACTTGGTATTGTTTATTTAAGAATTTGACATCCAGCCTTTTTGTCAGATGAAATTGAGAAGAAATGTCCTCCAGATGACACAGTGGCCCTATCAATAGAGGGTTCACGAACTTCCCCCTTATCTTAATATCGGTAAAAATAACTGGACTCTTTTGCTCTATGTGGAAGGTACAAGTTTTCATTACTATTTTGAACTATGAGTGCAGCAGGGATAGAGAAAATGGTCAGGCTCCATTATGATAAAACACACGCATACAAAGGATCACATTTGGAAGTCAAACACCAATTGTTCGCATATTTTGAAACATAACTTTTGATACATTTTGGGGTGGAAAACATCTGGGGCTTAGTGAACCCACCTTAAATTAGCCCAAAAGTACAAATCAAATTTTCAGACCACCTTTTATTAATATTCATTTTTTCCAGATTTTATATGAATAGTTATGTGTCCCATAGAAATATAAAAAAAAGAAAATTAAAGTCATTTTTAATTCTACCTACAGCTATAACCCCTTCTGAGATTCTGGTGTATTTCCTTCCAGTCTAATTTTTATGCAATTTTTTATTTATATAAATGTCACCAGAAAATGAATGTTGCTCTATAAACACTTTTATTTATTGTTTCTTGTCACTCAACTTTTTATCATGAGCATTTTCCTTTTACATTAAGCATATATCAAAAACATGATTTTAGTTGCTGCAAAGGTTTCATTATGCAAGAATTCTTCCCTATGGCACCGAGGGTTGCCTGCATTCTTACTGAAGTGCACAGCCAAGCAACACCATCGTGTATTTGTCAAGATTCTCTCTGTTGCAAGAGATAGATTATAAACCACAAATAAGTATGAATTCATTGGCTCTCATAACTAAGAGTTCCCTTTAGACATTGTCTCTCTCTCTCACTCACTCACTCCTCTCTCTCTCTCACACACACACACACATACACACACACACACACACACACACACACACGACACTTCTCTCTGTCTTTCATCCCTACTTGCCTCTGCTTGGCTTTGTTCCCAAGAAGACTCTATGCAGAAGTGAGATATTACTGTCACCCCCAGGCCTACACCATCTTCACACATTGAGGTGAGGGGAAAAGCAAATGTGCCTTTCTCAGAGTTCCCAGAAGGTCCCCAGGATTGGTCTTGCATGGACCACAGGCTCATGTCTGAACCAAACCCTGTGGGCTGGAAGATGGAGAGCTCTGATTTGTCAAGTCTAGGCGAAAAAGCCTATATCCTCTTCCTGTTGCTTTTCTTTCGTTTTCTTAAAATTTGCTTATTTACTGTGATAGTTAGGTTCAGGTGTCAACTTGGCCAGGTGAAGGTGCCTAGTTCTGTTGCTGTGACCATGAGCCAATGGTATGTGAACCTCATCTTTTGCTCATTACACCTGCAGTTGGCTAGGAGGCGTGCCTGCTGCCCAAGCAGCTCAGCATACCCATCTCAGCACTCGCAGCTCAGTTCAGGCCTTTGGAGATGCAGAAAGAAATCACCCCAGGGAAAGTTGTTGGAACCCAGAGGCTTGGAGAGAAGGCCAGCAGAGATCACCCTGTGCCTTTGCATGTAAGAAAGAACCTCAGCTGAAAGTTAGCTACCTTTCCTCTGAAGAACTATACGTAACTAAATAAATCCTCTTTTATTAAAAGCCATTCCATCTCTGGTGTGTTGCATTCCAGCAGCTAGAAAACTAGAACACCTACCAAGCATCAGCACTAATTAGCAGTGCTATTCAAATCTTGCCTCTGCTATTTTATCTTCAGACAAATGCTTTTCTTAGCAAATTTATGAATGGTGCACTAAAATTCAGTAAAAATTGTCTTCCCTGAACTCGGAAGAAAGGCTAAGTCAAGAGTCATTTCATGAGAAGACCCTTTATCTTTGCATTTCCAAAATAGTTTTGGAGGTGCTGGATTATATCTCACTACAAGTTAAAAAACAAAACCATAACAAGTTGAGGCACTTTCAAGGAAATTGTCAAGGACATGGGGAATCAAAATCAGCAAAGTTTGAGGGAAGTCCTTTGGCTTTGTTAAAGGTTACTTTCCTAATACAGCCTGGGAGGACTGGCCAATAACTGCAAGAATGCCAACTGGAAGACCCCATGGGTGGTGCATGTCATGGCTTCAGGAGCTTCGAAGAGAAGAGGAATTGCCAATGCACCATGCCAGGAACACTTCCCCACAGGGACTGGCCTGCTCTCCTACATCAATGTCTCTGACCTACTTAGCATTTCCATTTCTGGGAATAAATGCTCTGGAATAAACCCCTTATATCTGGATGGGTGAGAAGTGAATTACTAACCAGTGAGGATGAGAGAACCCATAGGCAATTATTTCTCCTTGGATAAATTTCTGAAATATTCCAGGTAACTGGTAAGTCCTATTACTAGTCTTATAGGACCACCTTTCATGGTCATCTGAACTGGTAGAAGTAACTTTGATTGCATTACCTTTTAATGAGGTCCAGAATATGCAGCTATCACAGCACTTACTACTCTCTATTCAAAACTGTCTACTTCTTTGTCTTCTTCACTGGACCATGAGACACTCAAGCATCAGGATAGAGTCATCTAACTTTGGATTCACTATGCTCTAGTGGACTTCCTTGCATATGGTATGTGTTCAATAAATATTGAATGAATAAATAAATGCTTAAGAGAGAAATCTTGGAGCTGTCCTTTGTTCCCCCTTCTTCCTCATCTTCATTCTCATATCTGATCTACCACAACAATCTGTTGAGGGAAAAATAGCTCTGGAACCTACCCACTTTTCTTTTTCCCCACTGCTGCCACCCCCCAATCCAGGTACCAATGCTCCTTCCTAGACTTCTACCACTACCAACTGAATGCTTCATTCCTTCCCCTGTTACAAAGCACACATTTCTTTTTTGTAAAAGCCACAAAGATCTTTCAAAAAGATTAAAAATCTTCTACTGGGTTTTCATTCCACCCAGGGTAAAATCCAGAACCCACCTGCCTGCCTCTCCAGGTATATCTCACTCTGTTTTCCCTCCTCTTCACTCTCTTGAGTCATGCTGAACTTCTTTCCATTGCACACCAAGATCTTCTCTACCTCTTTTTAATTTGGCAAAAACTGTTCTCTCTGAAATGACCTTCACCATCCCTCTCTCTGGTCCTCTCTTTTTTTTTTTTTTACAAACAAACAAAAAACTATATTTCAGGTGCAGCTTCATTCAGTGTTCCAACATAGTTACATTACACTTAGGTATTATTGTGCTGTCCATTTTTGAGTTTTTGTATCTAGTCCTGTTGCACAGTCTGTATCCCTTCAGCTCCAATTACCCATTATCTTACCCTGTTTCTAACTCCTGCTGGTCTCTGTTACCAATGATATATTCCAAGCTGATTCTCGAATGTTGGTTCACATCAGTGGGACCATACAGTATTTGTCCTTTAGTTTTTGGCTAGACTCACTCAGCATAATGTTCTCTAGGTCCATCCATGTTATTACATGCTTCATAAGTTTAGTCTGTCTTAAAGCTGCATAATATTCCATCGTAGGTATATGCCACAGTTTGTTTAGCCACTCATCTGTTGATGGACATTTTGGCTGTTTCCATCTCTTTGCAATTGTAGATAATGCTGCTATAAACACTGGTGTGCAAATGTCCGTCTGTGTCTTTGCCCTTAAGTCCTTTGAGTAGATAACTAGCAGTGGTATTGCTGGGTCGTAATCCATTCTGCCATTCTATGTCTTTTGATTGGGAAATTCAGTCCATTAACTTTTAGTGTTATTACTGTTTGGATAATATTTTCCTCTACCATTTTGGCTTTTGTATTATATATATCATAACTGATTTTCCTTCTTTCTACACTTTACTCCATACCTCTCTCTTCTGTCTTTTCATATCTGACTCTAGTGTTCCCTTTAGTATTTCTTGCAAAGCTGGTCTCTTGGTCACAAATTCTCTCAGTGACTTTTTGTCTATAAATGTTTTGATTTCTCCTTCATTTTTGAAGGACAATTTTGCTGGATATAGAAGTCTTGGTTGGCAGTTTTTCTCTTCTAGTAATTTAAATATATCATCCCACTGTCTTCTAGCTTCCATGGTTTCTGCTGAGAAATCTACACATAGTCTTATTGGGTTTCCCTTGTATGTGACAGATTGTTTTTCTCTTGCTGCTTTCAAGATCCTCTCTTTCTCTTTAACCTCTGACATTCTAACTAGTAAGTTTCTTGGAGAACGCCTACTTGGGTCTATTCTCTTTGGGGTGCGCTACACTTCTTGGATCTGTAAATTTAGGTCTTTCATAAGAGTTGGGAAATTTTCAGTGATAATTTCTTCCATTAGTTTTTCTCCTCCTTTTCCCTTCTCTTCTCCTTCTGGGACACCCACAACACGTATATTTGTGCGCTTCATATTGTCATTCAGTTCCCTGATCCCCTGCTCAAGTTTTTCCATTCTTTTCCCTATAGTTTCTGTTTCTTTTTGGAATTCAGATGTTCCATCCTCCAGTTCACTAATTGTAGCTTCTGTCTCTTTAGATCTACCATTGTAGGTATCCATTGTTTTTCCATTTTTTCTTCTTTGTCCTTCACTCCCATAAGTTCTGTGATTTGTTTTTTCAGATTTTCTATTTCTTCTTTTTCTTCAGCCCATGTCTTCTTCATGTCCTCCCTCAATTTATTGATTTGGTTTTTGAAGAGTTTTTCCATTTCTGTTCGTATATTCAGCATTAGTTGTCTCAGCTCCTGTATCTCATTTGAACTATTGGTTTGTTCCTTTGACTGGGCCATATCTTCAATTTTCCGAGCGTGATCTGTTATTTTCTGCTGGTGTTTGGGCATTTGATCAGATTTCCCTGGGTGTGGGACCCGCTGGTTGGAAGGTTTTTCTGTGAAATCTCTGGGCTCTGTTTTTCTTTTCCTGCCCAGTAGGTGGCGCTCGTGGCGCTCGTCTGTCTGCGGGGCCCACCAGTAAAAGATGCTGTGGCTCCTTTAACTTGCCAATCCTAATCTCGCAGTCAGCCCGGGAAACCGCGTGGAGGGGGGGTTGCCAGCCGCTGCGGCTTGGGGGAGTTCCGGTCCAAATTGCCCAGCTGGCCCAAGACACCAAGCGTGGCAGGAGGGCCCTGCTATCCAACGTTCCCAGTCAGACCGGGGAGCCACGTGCGTGGAGGGGACCCCAGTCGCCAGCCGCCCCAGCCGGGAAAACGCGCGCCCCTCGGGTATCTCACCGCAGCGGATTCTCCCTGCCCGTTCAGCCATTCCAGAATGGGGTACGCTGTCTTTTTGGTCTCTGTCGTGGCTCCGGGAGCTGTTTCGTATTGTTTCTGTTTCTTTAGTTGCTTTTCTGGAGGAGGAACTAAGACCCGTGCATCTTACTAAGCCGCCATCTTCCTCTGGTCCTCTCTTGCTCATTCTGCAGGTCTCAACCTAAATGTCATTCCCCAGGAAGCCTCCCTCACCATCCCAATTTAAGGCTGGCCCATAGTCTCTCTCTCTTAGCATCTGTCCTTTTCCTTCTAGGCACTTGTCAAAATTTATAGTTATGTGGTTGGCTGATTTAGTTAACATGCATCTCTTGCTAAACTGTAAGCTCTTCCTTGAGAGCAAGGACTGCATCCATTTAGTTTACTCCATCAGATCCCCTACTCAACACCTAACATTCTGTCAGCTTCAGCTTATGGTTCTGGCAAAGAGTTACAGGAGGTTTTAGATTGCTTTCCACTGACAGTGCCCACAAAAAGCCAACACCACACCCCTCTGCTTCCTGTAATGGAGCTTCTCAGACTCCCCAGGATGCAACACCTGCAGGAGCCTGCTGGACATCCATGCATGTGCAACCTATCAGTGTACAAGTGTTAATGCCCAGTGTGGGAACTCCCAACCAATGAAGGGCAGGAGCCAATGACTAAACGCTTCTCACTCCAGTCCCTAAAATTTACCAACAGGATTAAGCCCCAGCTACCCACAGTGCTGGGCAGCTCTTTAACACATCCTCGTATTGGCGTTCCCCTTTCCCTACTTCAGTCTCCCTGGCCCCTCACTTCTACTTTCTGTGATCACTTCCCACATGTCTGCATGTGAGCCTTACTCTCAGGCTCACCTGTGGTGAAATCCCAGGCTAAGACAACCAATTGCCCAGCATGGTACCTGGCATAAAGTAATCATTCAATACATATTTTTAAATGAACAAGTAAGTCAACTATAAATGAGTTGCAATTATTGCACAACCAAGGGGTGAGAGAAAGAAAAACAGGAATAAGGTACCCATTTCTCACTTTGGTGCAATAAAATTCAGCATTATTTAAACTTATCAACTCAGCAGATGTCTTCACTACGTCATGCTGATAATATCAGAAATGTGATTTCTTTTTAAGCAGATGAATTTCCATCAAGATTCATGTATTTAATTCCCACTCCCACTTGAGATAGTTTGGAATAGTGGAGCAAGAATGAGCTTTGGAATTTGACCTAACCGGGCCAGAGTCTCCACCTCACCACACTTTTTATGTGCATGATCTTACCAAGTTCTCCAAGGTCCACTTTGATTGTCTGCAAAATGGCAGCATGAACACTGCTCTATAGTGTCATTAAAAATGGGATTAGCTTAATTTCCAGTGCCTGCCCATGCCAAAAAAAAAAAATGTGTTTAAAAAATTTGACTTTAGAGCCCAAGGCCTGGCACAATAGGTCCTCAAAAAATAGTGGTTTCCTTTTCCCAAAATATCTCCTCTCCTCTCCACCCATCCACTCCCCAATTCCAAATTACACATACATGCTGCCTTCGAGAATTTATTTCTAAACCTGTGATCCAGAACTTTGAGCTGAAAGCTTGGTGCAGGAACTTTCTGACTGAATTCGTTCATCTTCACAATCTCTGGACTGAGACTATACCAATGGAAGGGGGGGAGGGTCCTCTTACTCGGAAGAAAATCTTTCTCATGTAAGAATCTTTCTAATTGCACACAGAGCCTTTCACTGCATCATGGTTCTAGGGGGCTTTCCCCAAGGGAACAACGCAGTGTGTCATGGGTCGGAGAAGAGGTGAGTAGGAGCCTATGGGGTGTCCTGGGAGCCTGCCTCTGCTCTCCACCCGTCTCTGGCCATTAGGGCCTTTTGTCTGCTTACTCTTAAAGGTCAGACCCCTGTGAAAAATACTTACTCTATTAATCATCTTGGAAGACTGCTCCAGACACATTTTCAGAAGAGATGCAGTAAGTTTTGTCTGCACAGTGCACCCTGGGAAAAGAGTTTCCCTTCTGAAAAGCAATCTTGCCTCCAGCCAAGTTTTTCTTTCTACTTACCTTTTTTTTTTAAAAAAAAAAAAAAAAAAAAAGCAATGAAATTATTGCACGTTCTGAAGGCATTTTGAGGCCCAACCACCCCTTTGGCATAGGCACGTCATGGTACCCAGGGGAGATGTGCCCAATTAGTGGATTTTACATGACTGCTAGTGTTGGCAAAAGATCGACACCCAGCTGGTGTCCAGTCTTTGGGGGAGCAGAGGGAGGTTTAACCATTATTTGACATGGACTTAATCAGAGACTGAGTGGTATAATGGAGAGCTATATCCCAGAGCTAATGAAAGATGACCCAGTAATTATACTGGCTCACAATCTGGCGAAAAGTTTTATATTCACATTTGGACCACAGAAGTAAACAGAGTGGGACTGATCCCCTTTACTGTATTGGGTATTAGGGGAATAAAATATAAGACACCCTCCTCCCTCTTCCTCCTCTGGACATTGCAGCTTTTAGATCTCCAAACATGGCAGAGGCACTTCCATCCATCATTTGAAAGAAAGCCAGTCCCACCTGCCTGTCTTGGCTGAACTCCCTGGGTGGGATACGATTCTGTAAGGAATCACTTCATGTGTGCAGTGGTGAAGTAAGCAAAGATAGAAATTCCAGGCTTGCTTTTGTCTCATGCAGAATTTTCATCTTTTGTGTTTTCTTCTTGTATCTTCCCAGTCCTCACATGATCCAGTAGTTTAATCATCACAGCCATCTGTTGACAACAACAATTGGGAGAAAAGTGCTGACAAATATGTCATTCATTCACTGAGCTTGTTTCTTTCCCATCCTAGAAGGGTAAGATTTAAAAAAAAAAAATTATGGCCATAGTTGATATATTTTGGATATTATTTTAACAACTCTGTGTCCTGGTTGGAAGCAGAATTTGTTTCTATAGTGATTCTCACATGGATGAGAAATAAGTATTAAATCACATACCACCGAGAGAAGCCCCTCTAGATGACTATGCCAAGGGAGGGAGATCACCATGTTCGGTGAAAATACTTAACACCCTGGGATGTTTCCCAGTGGGATAGAGACTGAATGAAAGGCACAACACAGACTGCTTAAGAAACTGTCTGGAGATCTTTGTGAATGGCACTTGCCATAGATGAGCATTGCTTCCCCCTCAAATTCCTTCTCCCTTGTATGTACAGGACTTCCAACTGAGTCATAGTTTTCAAGAATGAATGTGGGTGTCAGAGTCCGTGATCTGTGGTGTACAACTTCATAAATAGCTTGTTCCAAAAGTACTCAAGGCACAGCTGAGCATAAGCCTAATGGACTTCATTCCAAGCCCATTTCAATATGCCTCTTTTTATTGTCTACATTCCCATCTACTGCCTCAGCTAAGCCCCACCATCAACCAAAAAAGTTTTCAATGAAGAAGCACTTGAAAACAAGGAAAATAAGGACAACGAAGTGGTAGCCAACTTGCAACTGAGTTTTTTTGATAACAGTTCTAAAGCAGTGCTTCCCAGGCCTAACCACAAATGGTAATTTGATAAGTTTACACCTAATTCTCATGCGCCAGACAGTGAACCCCTGCTAAGGGACAAGTACTCCATTCGCTTCCAGACAACAGAAATAATAAGGAGAATAAGGTTTCATCGTGCCCCCTGAGGAGAGCTCAGCAAACGTTCTCACTACGATGACGACGATGACGCTTAAAAGACTGTCTCAACTGAGAACCAGGGAAGGTACCGTAGGAAAGTTGGTCTTTAAGAAGGAAGAGGAGTCTTCCTGGTAGAAAAGGGGAAGCTTGACCATTCCAAGAAGAAGGGCTCTGATGGGCAGAAGCATGAGATGTGAAACTCATGGCATGCTCAAAAGATTTTAGAGTTTGTGAATCTGGAAAGTGGGTCATGGGCAGAGCACAGAAGGAATGTCTTTGTCAGGCAACTGTGAAACCTAGCACTTTCTGAGCTAGATAAAGCCAGAGAGTTGTATTATGATGTAGGGATATTTTATTCCATTTAAATCAAGGACAACGAGGCTTAGGAATGGGAACACTATCAGACACTGAGGCTGGAGCCACCCTCTCTACCCCTCTCTCTTTCTGGGCCCTGGCATCACTCTCTTTGCTGATGTTCTGCTCTATTCTACCCTCCCTGCTGGCCAGCATCTCTTCTCACTTGGTCATGAAACATGACCCTATTGTGATCTTTTGGAATAACAGACTGAGAGCTCAGGCTCCCAATCTGTATAGCTATCCAGCTTCACTCTCCACCCAGTTTAACTTTGTGTCCTAAAACCAAATATCAGAGAGATAAAATTGTATTGACCTAGCCTGGTTCCAACTACCTGTGCCCAAGTGGTTTGAACTTGTGCTCCTTAGAGCGTCTACTTCTAGACTGTGCAAGTGAGTGATTTAAGAGGGCCCAGCGTTGGGAAGGAAGGAAATAGGATCTCTAATGCCAGAAGCTGGAGGAAGAGACTGGGGCCATTTGGGGAAGTGGTTACATGCTTCTCCAAAGCACTCAGGAAGCACTGGGTTTTATGAGTCACCGAAATACAGGATAATTAGGTTTCCTTGATCTTCTTCTTACTCTGTCCCATTTTCAACTGTCTCTGCCTGGGGAAGCTGGTCACCGTAAATTTAGCGGGCAAGTTATCAGTTCAACACTTTAAGGAGTTTGCACCGCTTCTTACACATGTAATTTGAATAGCATAATGGTAGCTTACATTTATTGAGTGTTTACTCTATGTACTGTGCTAAATCTTTTATATGCATAATTGCTCTAACTTGTCATACAATCCTATCAGTTTAGTATCGTTAATTTCTTTTACAGGTTTAGAGAATCAAGAAGCAAATGACCCAGAGACATAAAGCTAGTATGTTATGGAGCCAAGATTGAAAGCAGAGATTTACAACTTCAGAGCTTGTGCTATTAAACTCTACATTATATATGCAGCCCCCAATTAAACGTTCCTATGGAAAGAAAGTTTCTGCCTCACAAGGCAGCCCAGTCTACTGATAGACAACTCTAAATTATTCATTCTTTCAGTCAGTCAAGGAATGTACATGCTCCTTCTCTGGGTTCTTCTGCTCTTTGTTAGCTCCAGTAAAATAGGACCTAGAGCAGGGTTGATGTCTTGGGCATAGACTTGTGCAGTCACACTGAGCCCTGAGATAAAGGGCCCCACATTTTGTTTAAGTCTCTGCTGTCATTGTCTTGGAATTCTTAATTTTCTGTTGAACTTGTATTCTGATGAGACAGTGAAACATGCACGTGAGCAGAGGACATGACCTCAGTTCCTTGCTTATCCATTCTCATACAGTTTTTATGATATTCCACAAGTTATATACATACCTTCATTTAAAACTGGCATTGAACACTATAAAGATGCACAATAAAATCCATGCTAATAATTTCCAATTGCAATTTTTCTGTACTTAGAATGCCGTGAAATTACAAATAAAAGACACAATGGCAAGTTAAGAGTGTAGAATAAAGGAAAAAGATTTTATAACAGAACTCTGTTTTATAACAGAACAGAATTTTTTAACAGAACTTTTTTCATGCTTTTTGAATGACACACCCTACCTTTTCATGTTGCACTGAGCTCCACATACTATATAGCTGGCCCTGACCTGGAGATGGGTGGGTGAAGAAAACAGACCAGGTCCCTGCCTTCATGGAATTTGCCTTCTGTCTGGGAGAACAATAATACATAAATAAATAAATAAATATCAAGAAAATCTCACTGTTTTGAAAAAGAAACCAGGTGACATGATCAAAAAAAATGAGGGGAGGTGATCTACTTCAGCTTGGGTTGCAAAGAAACCTCTCCAAGGAAGTGACCTTTGAGCTAACCTGAAGTAGGAACAGTTAATCACTTTGTTGGAGTGAAATCTCCCTCTCTATACGTATGCTCTGTAATTGTGCACTTTGAAGTCAGGGCAAGCCTGTTTTCCCTTGCACAGTTTTGAAGATGGTGGCCAGGTCTTCCCCAGGCTTCCCCACTTCCTCCCACATGCCTAGCCTCTTGGTGGCCCTCCTCTCTGAGCCTGCTGTCAGAGCACTCTCCAGAGACTTTTCCCATTGAAGCTATCAGTAGACTAGGACAGGTTGGGGGGATAAAATGAGGTGGTCCTATTCTGCCCAGAACCTCGAACAGCCCAGAAATAGAGTTCCTAGAGCCAGAATTCCCTGTTTTCCCAAAAACTCCTGGGAAAAGCCACCTGGCCAAGCCTCCTGCTTTTGTTAGTCATGGCAAAGAAAGTCACATCAGAAGGAAGGGTAATTTGAACGAGCCCAGATGTTTCACTTAAAAACACAACCAGGCATAGCATAAGAGCAATTTTTATTTTACAGTCATTTCATGTCACACAAATGCTCAAAAGTGGACTAGGGAGACAGCATGTCTTAAAAGATAGCAATTACAAATGGCAGCAAATAGCAAACACGATAATAACTTGTCATGTTTAACACAAAGTTACAGCAAAGGCAAGCTGTTTAGCAGTAAGCAGATGTGGACTAAAAGGAAGACTGCACATGGCCAAATGCAGGCAGGTCACATAGCATTTTGGCAAGGGATTATAAAAATACTACCTTCAGTAGGACATGCACAATAAATATAACATTTTTTTGAAATTCATTTTGAAAAGGATTCAGAAATGTACAAGACTTACTATTGGAGAGTTTGATTTAAAAAAAAAAAAGAAAAAAGCACCACTGACGCCTCAATCAAAGGAGTTAAGAGTTTTGCCAAGCAAAGCAGAATACGATTATGTAGAGGATTCTAAATCAGGATTTTTTTTTACCCAAAAAGAATGCTGCACTTGGCAGCTCTCTTAATTCCAGTGAACAGAAGTTAGTAAACTGACTAAATTAACAGGGGATTCTCCTAGAGAGGCTAATTGCTACATCAATTTCTGCC
The DNA here is from genome assembly GCF_023851605.1 of Tamandua tetradactyla. Taxonomy (NCBI): domain Eukaryota; kingdom Metazoa; phylum Chordata; class Mammalia; order Pilosa; family Myrmecophagidae; genus Tamandua; species Tamandua tetradactyla. The sequence goes on from NC_135332.1 coordinate 139,686,213, forward strand.
AAGACCATTTGAAAATAAACCCCTTCTGTCTTATTTGTACTGTGACTGGAAAGAGATTGGGGTTGACAATTAAAAGCTGAACAAGTAAAAGCTAAGTTTAGGCACTTAGGTCTAGTGTGTGCTCAGTAAATATTTGTCAAATGAAATGAAAGGATAAAGAGAGCCAAGAAATTTAGGTTGCAAGACAATCTTCTGGACTGAACTCTGGGGAGTGCTAAACGCTTTTCAAGGGAAGGGGTATATTTTTACACAAGCATGTACATTTACAGGTGTAATTATCCAACATACATGAGCTAGTATGTCCTAACTACATGCCAGTAGTGAACTTGAGAAGCTTGGTCTAAATGTGGATAAGACGAGCTTACTTGCCACAGATAGGCACCTGCAGCATAGAGTGGAAAAGGAGGCTTCATCAGTATTCCCGGAGGTAGAGAAGGCTGCTGTGCCCGCTGCCATTGCCTCATCCCGCAAAGGGCTGGGACCGTGACCTCTGTAGGCAGGTCTGATGCGTGACGTGATGCAAGAAGTGACTCCAATTGAGAGTGTTTCTAAGCCGGTCCCCGTGGCCATTGCCAGTTTATTAGATATTTGGAAGCAGTTAAACCAGCATGAGAAAATTCTGTTTGTTTTTATGTTGTCAGACAGGAAACTTGATGACAAGATCTACTGAACTGCTTCCTCATATGAAGGACTTTCAGGAATAGAAGGACTGAGGAACCCAAATAGTCCAAGTGCTTGATGCTTTCTTATGGTTGTGACAAAACCCCAAATACATTGAATTTGAAATGTCAAGAGAAAAGAAAGAGCAAAGAGCTTCACTGGCTGTTGCAGACATGTAGTTATTTATTTTAAAACTGAACAGATACCTTGTGAAGAAAGCAATCATCATGCAATAAAATGTGTGAAGCATTACAGAGATATTGATGAAACTAGTTGCAATTTCAGAAGCAAATTCTAGGCTTTGTTAGAAATTGGAATCATGATTTTAAGGACTGAGCAAGGATTTACTCTGAAAGGATAGCACAATTTAAGACCTCTTCTAGACCTAAAAGCAAGAGGTTACCACCAACAATTTTGTTGATAAGTATGTTCATTCAAGAGCTAGTATTTTTACTATATATCAAACTCTGATTTATGTTTGGATTCCCCTGGATCTGGCAACACACATTGTGTTTCTTTATGCTTCTGAAAATCAAAGCAGAGTTGCTTTCGATGCTACAAACCTGAAATCCAAATTAGGGTGTGCACTCTGACTAAATACTGAAAATCATTCAGTTTGTTAAATATCAGCATTCTCATCTACATGTTCAAAATTGATCAGAGATACAAATGAGCATCTACTGTGTATGCATACAGGAATAAGACTGATTAAACTGTTGCAATGTGGAAGGGTTATAAAATACTATTATTACTGTTTAAAATCTCCTGTAATTCTGAGTAGCTTAATGAGCTTCACCACTCTTATTCACACCTCTATCCATTGGAATTTCTAATCATATGGCTTACTACCATTAAAAAAAAGAATCTGAATTTTCCAGCTCCAGAGTCTAATATTTGCTGAGAGTGAAAACTGCCTTGGAATCCACTCCTTCCCCTCTGAGGTCCCTTTGTGCTCCCCCTGGGCAAGGAGTCAGACCCATCTGTTTATCTTTAGCCTTGTCTTCACTCACAGACTCACTTACACACTGGTGAGGCAATGCTGTCACCTTGCATTTCATGGAGAACTTCAACCCAGCCTCAAGTGCCCCATGACCTTCATGACTCAGACGTTTATAGTCTTATTCTCTTCCATGCTCTCTGGACCCACTATACTGAGGGGTTACATAAAGGATCAGTCATCGGCTGGTTCTGAGAAGACTTCCCAAAATAACTGCTGCAATACTTTTAAGAAAAGTATGAGTTTTAAATATCTAGAATGTTGTCCATCAACCAGTCTAGAATGGAGGCTATAAACTGGTGGCCAAATCATCCCACAGGCATGTTTTATTTGGCCAGGCTAGTGTCGGCCTGCAAAGTGTTCAAAAAATATTTAATTAGTTCCCAACAATTAAAAATCAGGAGATTTCGTGTAAAAACCCGGATTTCTGGCATCATTGGATTTGGTAGCACAGAGTTCGCATTCTTACCTGGCAGTGATAGGCCATAACGGTACAGCAGCTGTCCCATCTAGATGGAGCAAGCCCAGCCCAGGTCACCATGGGCCTGCCTCCTTCCCCACCAGGACTGCTTCACTCTTCTGGCTTTGGTAGGCCTTTGAGTTTGGAATCTTTAGTCTAGAACTTCAGTGTGCCTAGGACTGTGCTTGGAACTGTAGAAGAAAACAGGGAAAAGATGAAGCATTTGTAGGCTTTCCTGGGCTCTCATTTAGTTAGAAAAAAAAAAAAAAGGCAATTTGTGGATCAATTAAGGCTTCAGTTGTGAGTGATCAGCTACAGAATTAACCCCTGACCCACCCACACCACTAGAGCATGGCCCATTCATATGATGAGACCAGGAGAATAGCCCAACAAAGAGCTTGTCCAGTTAGGCCTTCAAGGTGACTCCAACTTAGAGTTCAGGATTCTTCCACCCATTTCTTCTCTTAACCAATATCTAAGAATTGCTGTGAAGGCCGTGGAAGTAGCATGCAGACCTCTTTCCTGGTGAACGTGCCATGTTGACCCTAATCAACAACAGTCCTAGGTGCTACACTTTGGATCCACTAAGCTCCAGCATTCCCTGGGCAACTACTCCTAGCTACCATCTGAGCATTCCAGAGATGCTGGAACCAGTCTATTCTTGCTCAAAGTGGGACTCTTTTAATGAGCAACCTCTACATGGGCTCCTTATCAGCCTGATCAAGACTCTCAGAACAGAGATGCGCTTCTAGGATTTTTCTACCCAATTCTCTTTCCTTCCCTTGCTACCTTGACAGATGTCAGATCTGCATCACAGTCTGAAGGCTCATCCTGTCTACTTCTGCTCTCTCCCCTTTATCCTTTACAGGTGTTCACCCTGATAAGTTTATTACAGCTTCATCTTGGCATTTGCTTCTCTCATAACAGGACTCACATGACACAACTGTCTCCTATGTATCAGGCACCATGGTAGGTGCTGAGAATCTAGAGTGAACAAAACAGATAAGATCTGTCTATTTGTGGAGCTTGCTTAAAGTGGAGGATGATAAACCATAAGCAAGAGAAGGAATAAATGAATTAGGGAAAAGGCTAGAGAAGGACTTGTAGATTGGTGTGAGTTGACAACTGAATTATGAGAAGGAGCTAGCTGGTCAAGTGAAGATCTTAGAAGAGAACATTTCAGGCAGAAGGAAGAACCAGCACAGAAGGTTCAGACAGGAACAACTTTGACATATTTGAGAAACAGATAAAAAGCCAGTGAGGCTGAAGAACAACAAAAAAGGGGAAGACTCGCATTAGCAAGGATGTTAGAGAGTAGGCAGGGGCCTGGCTGTTTTGAATTTGTAGGACACAGTAAGAAGTTTAGAGCAAGTCAGGGAGAGGATGTCCTTTACCTCTAGGGGCATATAGAGCTCTGATAGCCAAGGATAAAACCCTAAAGTTTTGTGTCTGCTGCTGTAAAAACACATGGGTTTTCCATCATACTATAAATGCAACACTTTGGACGCACTTGCATTTAACAGTCTTCATGCACCATCCTGAGAAACTATGAACCACACAAGTATTGTATCTGTACAAAATGCAGGCTCCAAGCTATAAATGTATTATCACATTTTTGTTTGTGTATGTAGAAAAGCAGCCAATTTGAAAGCTGTGTCACCTCTGCATGTCTTCAAGGTTCAGGGAAAGAAGAGATGACTGTGAGCTGGAATAAGTCCAAGAGAACTTCTTACAGGAATGGGAGGTTGGCTTATCAAAATCATGTTCCCTGTAAGAAAAAGGATAAAAAGCCAGACAGTTTCTTTTGCTTAAACTGTCAGACTGTATCTCCATTCTAAGAAAATAAGGAGCTAGCAACATCCATTGCAGATATTCCACTACTCCATTCGACTCTTCCATTACTTCCTGTGTTGGCCATTAGCAAGGCTGTGGGAGTCTCTGAATAGATGTTAAAATGCAGTGAAATTTGGAGATGGGTTTTTGCACCTAGTTCCAGAGAGCAGAAATGCAGCTTCTTCGGAGAATATTTTCAAGAATTGTCATCTTGGCTAATGGCTACTGCTCTTGGTGTGAAGGTTCCTGGGATTGTGTTTCTTGACCAAAGGACCTGGGCAGGGTAGTGTTCATTTCCACATCTGCCTGCCCAAGTGTGGTTTGAGTCTAAGAGACTTTGTCTTCTCACCTTGCCTTCCACCCTATCAGGGGCAGCACAGTGAGAAATAGATCTGTGACGGCCCATCAAGCCTTTCCTTTGGAGAGTTGTTAGGTAGCTACACACACCAGGAAAATTTGTTCGGCTGGAATTGCATTCATTGAGGCCTGGAAGTGGTAATGGAAAAGCTCACTTAACTGTGGGGAAACTGATGAAAGGCCTGCATGGTTCTGAGCATTGTCTAGGGAGCTCAAATTATCTAAACAGTCCCCAAATGTCATTAAGCTCCTGCTAAGCCAGGCAACATGATGGCAAACAACTGGCTGAGCATTGAAGAAGCTAGTCTGTTTTCCTGTGAGAATGCCTGCTGTTTGAAATACAAGTCGGATTTAAAAGTTACATTGAATGTTTTAAAATTAACTTTTTGTTGACATATAGTAAACATACAGAAAATCACATATATTATAAGGGAACATATAAGAGAATGAATTTTCAAAAATTATAACCTTATAATCACACCAGATCAAGACCCAGAACATTGCCAGTACTTCAGAAATCCCTCTCTTGTTCCCTTCCTACAAAGGATAGCCACAATCTTCAATTCTAACACAGACAGATTCATTTTGTATGTTTTGTATTGTATATAAACGAATTCATACCATAAGCACTCCTGAGCTCAAGGAGGAAGTTTCAGTATTGCCTCATTGAATATGGTTTATCATGTAATATTAAATGTTAAAACATGAAGACATTTTTCCCTTCCTTTTTTCTGTAAGTAGTGAATTATGTTGATCAATTTTTAAATGTTAAATCAACTTTACATACCTTGAATAAACTCCATTTGGCCGTGTTGCATTACCCTTTTTATATATCACTTGTTTTGATTTGTTAATATTTTATTTAAAGGTTTTTGCATCTATGTTTATGAGAGAATTGGTCTGTAATTTTAATAATGAATTGCATCTCTTACAAAATGTTGGACTATACAGAATTTCTGTAATTCATCTGTCAGTTGTGACAAGTGATATTTATTTGAGAGGACTTAGTACATTTTATCCAAATTATCAAATGTGTTGGCGCAAAGCTTTTCATAATACCCTCTTTTTCTATTTGGTGTGTATAGGATCTGTAATTACATTCCGTTTTTCAATCTTAATATTGATCATTTTTAAATTTTCTAATCAGTTTTGCTAGATATTGATCAATAAATCTTTTCAAGGAAACAACTTTTGGCCTTGCCAATTTTCTCTATTCTATATTTGTGTGCGTATTTTTTAAAATTTCACTGATATGCGGTCCTCTCTTTACTATTCATTTCTGTTCGTTCTTAAGTTTGATTTATGCGTTCTTTACTAGCTTCTTGAGATGGAATTTTAGACCCTTGATTTCCTGAGTTTCTTCATTTTTTTGCATTTAGAGCTGTACATTTCCCTCTAAGCAGTGGTATAGTTGCATTTCACAATTTTTGATGTGTCATATTTTCATTATCATTCCATCCAAAATGTTTTAATTTCCAGTTTTATTCCTTTTTGATAATTGGATTATTTATTAACTATTGTTTAATTCTCAGGTAGATGAAGTTTTTCCTAAGTATCTTTTAGTTACTACTTTTTTCTTCATTCCATTGTGACTAGAGAACATATTCGATATAATTTTTATCTTTTTAAATTTGTTAAGACTTATTTTAGAGCTCAGCATATCATCAGTTTTGGTAAATGCTTTATGTGCACTTGAAAAGAATGTCACTTAGGGATGCAATGTTTCATAATTCTCACATAGGTCAAGTTTGTTAATTGTGTTATTCATATTTTTCATATCTTTCTAAGTTTTTTTTGGCTGCTTGTTCTATCAGCTGTTGATTTAATTATGTTAAAATCTTCCCTTATGATAATGGATTTGTCTATTTTTCATTTCAGTTCTGCCAAATTTTTCTCAAAATATTTTGAAGATTTATGGAATGCAATTAGATTTAGGGATATAACTTTGAATTGGATTGCACCCTTTTTTTTAATGAGGAAAAGTCCCTTTAAAATGTCTAGCTGATTCTTTTTTATGAATTCCAATTTGCTGTTGAAATTCTCTGTCTTTGCATCTAATTTACCCATCTTCTGTTTCCTTTAAATATTAATCTTTAGCCTTTATCTGCTAATTCCAATAGCTGGATCATCTGTGGATTTGCTTCTACCATCTGTTTTTTTCTCCTGTATTATCAGCCATATTTTATTATTTATTCACAATAAATATTTTATGGTATATCAGACATTGTGTCTGAAAGAACTGTAGAGGCTCCAGATGATATTGTCTTCTACCAAAGAGGATTCCCTCTTTCCTTTGGAAGGCAGGGAAGATGAGGAGCTGACCACTCAGCATGCTGGCAATTAGGCTGTCTTGGTGTTGGGTGACAGTTTTAGACTCAGTCTACCTCTAAGTCTCCTCATAGACCTCCACAGTTTTGTTTTTTGGGTTTTTTGTTTGTGTGTTTGTTTTTTGTTTTAGAGGCATTCTATTTAGATAACTAAAAACAATTAGATGTTCAGAAATATACAGTGAAAGAGAAATCAAACCAATTGCTTTGTCATATATTCCCTCTTCTTTACAACTTAAGCAGAAAAGGCTTTCTGCTGTAAGGGAAAAGTCAGAAAAATAGGCCATAATATATTTTTTCTCCATAATAACATAAATAGCCACAAGAAATCTAATTGTAATAACAGAAACTGAATATTGGCTTGCACATATTCCTTCAAAAGACAGTAGGCTGGTCATTACTGAAAGAACATTACTCCATCTGCCTTCTTCAGATACTCTTAACAGTTTTCACTCATAGGTAGCACAACATGATAGTTCCAGAACTGGAGCTAAGTGATAGTCCCATTATTTACTGCCCATGTTTGCCTTGAGCAGAGAGCAACTCTGGAAGGCTGATATGTTTCTCTGCTTGCTTCTTTTAGTCTGTAAGTTTATACTATTTATTTCATATGCCTGATGCTCAGGCCTTAATTTTAGGATTTGAATTATAGCTGGAATCTGAATTTCTTCTAGCTCCTCTTCTGCGTCTCTGGAAAAATGATCTTTGAGTTTGCCAGTTCACCACTATCTTCTGCAGAGCACATCTTTCCAAAGGCCATGTGTTTTTCCTACCACAGTTTGCTGTAATCTCAATGTTTCATTTTCAGAACCACTGGCATAGAGTTCCCCATCAGGACCAAATGTCACGCAGTGAATGGAACCAAAGTGTCATTTGTAGGATTCTAATTCTTCTCCACTATTAAAATCATACTTAAAAAGTTAAAATCTTCATGACCTGCAACAAGAAATTTTTTCTCTGGATGAAGAAATGCAGAATTAATAGTTGCAGAAGTTTCAAAGGATTTAATTGGCTCCAAACTTACTCCACTGTGAAAAGCAATAGACCATCCATAAGTTATTGCCAAAATCTCTCCCTCAGCAATATAGTCCATACTACTAACAGACATATTAAAATTTAGAGATTTCACTTCTGTCATAGTAGCCTGATCCCAAAGACGGACAGTTTTATCATCATCTGATAGGATCTGTTTATTGTCACTACACTGTAGAACCTTTTTAATAGCAGAGGTGTGACCACTGATTTCCTTAGGTTCAAATTCAAGTTTGTTCAAGTCATATATGCATGATAGTTTATCCTGTCTCCCAGTTAACACATAATTACTCGCCTGAGTGAAATCCACAGATTTGACACTGTGTTTATGAGCCAGGGTCACCAATACATCTCCTGAGACTGCATCCCACAATTTGGCTGTAAAATCTGCTGCTGCTGTAGCTGCTTTGGTGGCATCCTTATTCAGTGTTGCACCCCAAACACCACTCTTATGACCTAAAACAGTTCCGATCCAGTCTCCTGTATCTCCCTGGCATAGCAGAGGTTTATCACCTTTGCAAGCGCTGGTTAAGAAATAGCCGTAAGGCATGATGCCACCTAAGGCCAAATCAACCACGGGTCTCACATGGCCTGAGCAGGTGAGCGGTGTCTGCTCAGTGCCATGGCTGCGCGAACTACCATCTGGCTGGTGAGCGGAGGCTCATCATCATTTCCCGCCTGGACACTGGGGCTGGGTCGGGAAACAGGAAAAGGAGGCTAATCCTGTGGACCTAGGTCAGGAGGGGCTCGGGAAGGGACAGGGAGCAAGCAAGCAAGCGACAGCGTCTGAGGGAGGGAAAAGGAGGGAGGGAGGAGAGTGGAGAAAGGGGGACAACTGGAGAAGCAGCTGGGCCATGACCCACCCCTCCAGACTTTTAATTAAGGTCATACCTGGGAGACTGCACTAGATTTATAACTCCATCTTTCAGAGGTTCCCAGCCCAGCTCTCCAGCTTCCTGCCTCGGCAGCTTCAAAATATGACAAACATATTACAGGGGAGGTTAGACATGGGTTTTAGTCCAGTCTTTTTCCCTAGCAGATCTTTTATTCTGAGGTACTCTGAAATTGAGGGGAATTTCAACTCTGTCTTTTAGGAACATTTGGCTTAGCTCCCCAGCATTTAAGGCAGCCTCAGGGCTGAGAAAATATCTAGCCAGGAAAAGTGTTCATGTGTCTGAAGCTCCTGATACTCAATTTGTTATCCTGGTCTTGTGAGACCACCAAAATCTTTGCTGATTTCTCTGTGGTCTAGCAAAGATTCACTCCCAATCATAAAGACGTCACAATCAGCAAATGTTCTAGTTTACTTAGGAAATACCCTCTATGCTTTTAACTTTCAGTTCATCTAGTCCTTGTTACTTCCACAGTTCTCTGCAACTTTTAAAAGAGTGTGACTTTAAAAAACTTATCTGTGGATGGGCCATGGTGGCTCAGCAGGCAAGAATGCTTGCCTGCCATGCCAGAGGACCCGGGTTCGATTCCCGGTGCCTGCGCATGTTAAAAAAAAAAAATTATCTGACTTCTTCTGGTTTTTGAAGCTGCCACCACATGTCACATGCTTTCTGGAAGTAGAAGAAAAAAAGACAGTTAGCAAGGAAAGTATTAAGGACATGACATCACAATCAAGAAAGTCTTTCAAAGGAAAGAAAAGTCAATTATTTTCTGTTCACTTTGACAGTTTTGTTATCTTTATCACATTTCAGTGTGCATAGGTGAAAGCTTTATCACCATCCATGGTTCTTGTATTTGTATTTCCGTTTAGCTTTTCTAATAAAAGCTAAGAATGCCTGGACAGCAGGAAAGTCAGTTCTGTGATATGGTAGAAGCTTAATGAACGTTTGTAGAGTGAATGTATGGTTGAATAGCTATGATCAAGGTGCCACCCAAAGCATCCAAAGTTCTAGTTTTGAAGTTCAGTCATTCACCAGGCACAGAGGGCATTTCAAACGTCAAGGGCTGCCTATGAAAGGCCAGGGAACCATAAAAAGATACACAGCATTTAGAAAATTGTGAATGTAACAGTGCACCTTTAGCACAAGTAGAAGGTAGATCAATGGGAGATGAGGCTGGTGAGGAGGCAGAAAGGATGGGGAAGTTCAGATCCCAAAGTGTTTTGTCTACTTTGAAATTTTTCCCATGGAAAGAGGAGTCATTGAGGAATTTTAAGTAGCTGAGTGACCTAATCTCATTTACACCCATAAATTGTATATATTACTCATAATCTTTCCACATGAGCACTGCACTTAAGTATGAGTGGCTATTGAAAAATCATCATGCATCCTTTTGTCCTAGCTTTACTGAGGTATAATTTACATACATAAAAACACCCAATTTAAATGTACAGTTTGAAAAATGTTGGTAATTGTATACAGTTGTAATCACCATCAGTTAAGATATAGAATAGTTCTATCACTTAAAAAAGGTGGCCTTATTTCACTTTGTAGCCAGTCTCCTTTTCCAACCCCTGGTTCCAGGTAACCATGATGTGATTTCTCTCACTATAATTTCTCCATTATAATTTTTTTCACTAGAGTTTCTTATGTATGGAATCATGCAGTACATGCTATTCTGTGTTTGACTTGTTGTTGTTTTTTTTTCCACATGGGCAGGCTCCGGGAATCGAACCTGGGTCTCTAGCACAGCAGGCAAGAATTCTGCCACTGAGCTACCATTGCCAGCCCTGTTTGACTTCTTTTAATTAGCATGATGTTTTGGAGATTCTTTCATATTGTTGCATATATTAACATTTTGTTCCTTTTTATTCCTGAGTAGTAGTCCATAAATTGGATATACCACAACTTGTTTATCTGTTCACCAGTTGATGAACATTTAGAATATTTCCTAAATATTTGGGGCTAATAATAATGCTCCTATGGATATCCATGAACATGTCTTTGTGTGGATATAAAATGTATTTTAAAGTTCATTTCAGTTGGGTTTTGGGGTCAGACCTGGATTTGAATCCTATTTCTGAGTCTTCTGTGATCCTAAAAATGCTTTTCCATTTCCTGGCCTATAATATGAAGATAATCATGTCTACCTCAGAGCTGTGATGAGGATTGACAGACATCACATATTCAAATGCTTGACATTAGGATATACTCTTTAAAGGTGAGTTTGCCTCCAGAGCCACATAAGTTAAAGATTTGAAATAAGCCAAAATGAATCATTTTGTTATGGGCACTTAACAAATGTGTAGTGTTGGATACAGAATGGAAACTATTCTTATTGGTTATCACTCATCCTGGGGCTGAAGAGAGGCTCAGTGCTGTTGCTTCCCCATAATCAATAGAACATGTAGCCCCAGAAGTTTCTTTGGTGGTCACAGCCATGCTGGAGGCCCAGCTAGGGTTCACCTCCCAGTGCTCTGATTTTCAGAGCAATGAGCTGCACTGAGCTCAGCTAACCCAGCTTCCTCCACCAAAGTGGATATTATTATTGCATTAAGGAAAGCAAGAATTACCTCTCTTTCACCCACAGCAAAGTTAATATTTATATCCCTTTTCCAATTTAGCACAATGCATCACTATGTCCTACAACAGTTTGATGTGTGTTGGCCTGCTCTTCCAAGCTTTGTCTTGCTGTTGCGCCATGGCAGTATACGTTTTTGAGACGCTAATTTGTTCTTAATTCCCATTCATTTAGGTAATGAGCAGTATTCTAGGTACTGGAGAAGCTGCAATGAATACAGCAAAATGTTTACTTTTTTGGACCGTACGTTCAAATGAGAGGAGACACCAAAAAAACAAATAAACAAACATGCCATATTTTATTTACAGAAGATTTGTGCATGGTGTGTCTGAGGCGGTCAGTGTGTATGAGGTCTTTTGGCCCATTGTAAGGACTAAATTATTATTTACAGTAAAATGGGGAACCATTAGAGAGTTCTCAGCAAAAGGGTGATATGGCCTAATTTGTACAGGGAGGGCAGGGGGGAGATGGGGTTCCTGCTTTCTCTATTTATATAATCCCCTGCTTAAAACCTTATTTTTAAACATTCTGGGGGTGGTGGTGAATGCTCTGGGAATTGAACCTGGGTCTTCTGCATGGAAGGCAAGCATTCTACCATTGAACCACCTGTGCACCCCCTATTTTTAAACATTTTAAAACCATAAACCTGATTTCTGTTTTAAAAGAATCATTCTTTCTATTGTGTTGAGATTAATCTGGAAAAGGGGAGGCATCTCCAAGACAATCTCTTACAAAATTTGGGGATGTCTGCAAAATGGAAAGCCTGACATCTTGTTTCCCAATTGGGTGTCTGCACAGCCCTAGCCATTGAGCATGCTGACCTGTCTGGTACCACTGGAGTCAGGGAAAACCTTGAGAGCAGACTCTAGGGGGGAAGGAGATGGAGGGAAAAAAGGCAGTGCATACAATTGTTCAAAGGTGGAGTTTGGGTCCAAACATTTATCCTGAATCTCTACCCATGGATTTTTAGCTAGTTCTTCTTTACTGAGGATCCAAAACAAGTTTTAACCTGGCTCAAACTGACACTTGTAGCCTCACTTCAGTGGTAGATAGCATACTGGATGGCTAGGTGGAGAGTAAACAAACATCGTCCCTTGGAATCCCAGATCCGAAAATTACTGAAGGCAGACCCTGCCCAGGCCTGGAGATAGTGGCTGTGCTTTGTGGGGAGTGGGTGTGATTATATGTCTCTTTCCAACTCTACTTTCAGTATTCTCAATTGGCAATAGGAGTATTTATACCAGTAAAGTTGGCATTTACTGAAAATCATGTTTTGTTTTTAAATTCTTCTAGAGAGCAAGTTGTTAAATATTTATCATCATGAAACTGCTTGAAAGTACCATAGTAGGAACCCAAAAGGATTGGTGGCTAGAGCATTTTGAGGGAGCATGACAGCGTGCGGAGAGATCATGCACCCTGGAATGCCATGGAGCTTGCAGATGAGGGTCAGTGAGTCTCCTAGGTGACCGCCAACACCTTGGGGAGTTGCTTGGGCCTCAGACTTTAGGTCCGTTAACTTCCCCTAATCAGAGATGCAAGGACTTGATTTGTCTCTTCTCTCTGTTTTCTAATCTAACAAGAGAAGGATGGTCAGCCTAAAGAAGAGGGGTAGGTGGGAAAAAATAGCCCTCCCTCTGCCCTATCAACTTCAAACTGCTGTAGCCAGGTGTCTAACCAGCATCCAGGGCAGGGGAGCACTGTTATATCTTAAAATGGATGAACTTATGTCTCAATGCCAGAATGATGCTGCCTTATCAACTGAAATCATAGAAAAGTTATTCATTCTAAAATGGTGATTGGTAGCAGTTATTGGGGAAAACAAATAGGATTATCTCATATTTATAACAAAGTAGCAATGTCTTATATATATCTGACTGAACAGAAATAAATCTAGTGATTTGGAACCATAACAAGATCAGAATCACCTAAGTTAACCAGAATCTTAAAAACGGTACATCAACAATCTGATGGGGATTTTGAGAGATGAATATTTAGAGAGGAAGTGTAATGTATGATCCAGTGAGCCTAACTCGTTTCCCCAGCGGGTGTTCCCTCCCACTCCTAGACAGATTTGTGCTACAATCATATTGCTCCAAAGGCCCATTTATATTTTCCTGATTTTGAAGTGAATACATGAAAATAGGAAAGTCAGATCCACAAAATTTGCAAATGTTTGGAACACAGAATCCAATTTGTGAATTGTCTTTGTATATCCTTTGTCTCTATATCTTTGCATAGCTGCTGGTTAATATCAGCTCACAAGAGGAAACTTCCTAAGGGAGAAGACAGAAAAATTTAAAATTTGCTTAGTATTGTATCAATTTAATAGCTCTGATAAATGTTTGATGGCAGGAAGAGTTCAAAATAGTAGTTAAATTGAGTTTTTAAAAAGTATCCATAGATTATCTTTATCCATGCCTTATCATGAATCACTCATTATAGCAAAAAATTAGTGGGACGCATAACTATCATAATGAATATGTATTTCATAGCTTCTCCAGGCTGATTATTTCTCATTTCATCAAATCTTGACAAAGGATCTTTTGAAGTAGTTTTTGTTACCCCTGTATTACATCTGGGGAAACAAGGCTCAGAAAGGTAATATGACTTGAACAAGGTGATCAAGTAAATGGCAGAGTCAATTTTAAACCCAGTTGCTATGGTTTCGAAGCCCGTGATTTTCTTACTACACCAAGGCGTCTTGATACTGCAACTTGGTTCCATGTTAATTGTACTATTGGTCATGGTAAGAATATTAATGAATACAATTACTAATGATTTAGTAAGGGAACAATTTTTAAAGCTTAATTTTATTAGAAATGGCCAATTTAGTTTTATAAGGGATAGGTCATATGGAAATAAGTGACTGGATTTTTCTAGGATATGGTTTCCATAGTGACCATGGAAAGACTAACATTATATACTTGGAATTCCAAAAAGCATTTGGTAACATCTCAGAGATCATTAGCTCAGAGCTTGGACTGAGGGTAAAGTACCTTATTAGATAGAAACCAGGCACTCAAAACAGCAACTAAAGGATGGATTTTTCTAACTATAAAGAAGGCAGAAGTAGAGCACTCAAGGGTCTGATTGGATATTCTTCTTATTTGTGATTTATAGGAACAGTCAGAATTGTAAATGCTTAAGTTCCTGGTGGGTTCACAATGTACACATTAGAAAAAGAAAAAACATCTAGCCAAATTCACAATAATGTGTTCGTTTCAGCACACTCCAAATAATTATTGCAGTTAATCTAATTCCTTTTATAAGAGATAGTGGGTCACTTGGCCAGACAAGTGTGTGGATGTACAGCCCACCCCAGGGTGATCCCCAGAGAAACAAAGTATATGACACTCTGAGACCTCTCAAGTCCTTTTCTCTTTTGGTAGTAGGCGAGGTATGAACAGTAGACACATAAGAAGCAAAAATAAGATGTTCAGAATTGAATAGGAATATATGCAATTCCAAGTCAAAAGGAACACTTAAATTGTCCTTGAATTTTCAATCGATTGTTAACCGTTGCATATTGAACTTCAAAATCTTTCACGAACTCATTTATGCCGACTGAGAACTCATCCCAGTCTGAGTCTGTCTTTCTCTCTTTCTCTGTCATGTCCTTATCCCTGTCCCCTCATGCAAGCCTTCTTTCTTATCTTCATGCCCTTTTGCTATAAAATGCCTCTTCTCTCTGCCATTTACAATCTGTCCCTTACTTGATGTCCAAGTTGAAGCCTAATTCCATAAACAAATGTTAGATTGATTGAGCAAATAATAAATTAATCTACCTCTCCCAGACCTCAGGGGTCAACTATACCTTACTGAACGATGTTTTCATGCCTTGTCCCCTCAATATTTTTCTGACACATTTACATTGCTTCAATTTTCACCCATCTGTATGTTATTTTATGATTATTCAACTACTTTTTTGGGGGGGTTTAAACTACTTTTACAAGTAAAACTAGACATCCCTATAAGGCTGCAAAATCTTAGAGAACAGGGATGATTTCTCCGATTTCCTTTACACCTTCCACATTATATGAAATTGAAGTAGGCAAACTACCACCTGTGAGCATTTTTGGTTGGGAAACTCAAAAAAATAGTATTTCATGATATGTGAACATAAATTGAAATTAAACTTTCAATACCCATAAATAAAGTTTTACTCAAACACAACCGCACATTAATTTATGTGTTGCCTATGATCACTTTTGTAGTGCAATAGCAGAGTTGTGTAGCTGTCATAAAGCCTAAAGAATTAAAATGCTTGTAGTTTCGTTTCCCGGTGCCTACCCCTGCAAAAAATGAAAAGAAAAAAGCTAGTAGTTCCCACAAGTGTCAAAGGCCAAATAGGGCACTTTGAATGTGGCCTCACTTTTCAAAGTTAAGTTTTATTTACCCAATTTTATAGGTGAGGAAACAGAGACACAGAAAGGCTGGTAACTGACTCATGTCAGACAGGTGGTTAAGGAGTAGAGCTGGAATCTTACCAGGACTGCCTGACCCCAAAGCAAATATTATTCTATACTTTCTATACTATGCTGTCTCCCAAATTGTCTCCCAAATGGCAATATTCAAGGGCCCCCACTTCTGGTCAGACGTCTTTAATGCATCTTTCACACCGTAAAGATATTTTTAAAATTCTAAATTCACAGAGTACTAGATATCAAGGAAGTCACTATGATTTTTAAATTAGTTACCTAAAGATGGTATTTATCAATTTTATTCCACTAGAGGATCCCCTGGATACTAGAGAGGGCTGATCCCCCTGCAGGCTCCAAATAGCACTTTCGAAGGAAGCTGACGTTTTTCACAGGACTCTACAATGAGACCCCCTCAAAACTCTGAGACCCTAAAGTACCTTCTTATTCCTTGAATAAAGGTTAAATTATACATTTAATATCAAGCCAAGTATCAAGTGTTTTCTTTTTTCAATTGTAGGTCATTATAATGTTAATGCTTTAACATATATGCCAATTATAAAAATGCAATTAGTTCATTAACTAAAGCATCTCATTCCTTATCTGACCTGCAGTGAGAAGAATTAAGGGATAAGGATTTAAGACTAGGCTATAATTCCAGGCCTTGTTATTAATATCAGGTTCAGCTAATAAGTTGCACCGGAGTATAAATTGTCAAGATAATACAGTGACAACAAAGTTTAGTAGAGAGCAGATCATGTACGAGTGGAAGGAGACCTCCAGGATTTCATCTTGGCCTCAGCAGCAGATCAACATGTCATAACCTTATCATGAAGTGGAAGAGAGATGACAGCGGGGAGGTGAAAAAAGATCAAAGGGAGATAATGTTAGATAAGATTCATGTCTATTAATAATGATTGTATTCCTTCCTCTAAAACTTCACTCCTAACAGATAGGGACTCCTAAGAATGCCATTCTCTCATCATCTGTGTGCCTGGCACAGAGCTGGACCCGGGGGTACATTGATGGACAAGGCAGCTGAGGTGGAAGCCTCACAGGGGTACAGAGCTGCCCCTAGGTGAAGGGTGGGAAAAGCTTAGGGGCCACGAAGTTGCTCCACATTATCTTTAATAGTTTGAAAATCATAATTATTGTGTTTCCAGCTCAAAGGGTAATGGGGTGACATTTAAAATAAAGAATAGGGTGGGCCACGGTGGCTCAGTGGCAGAGTTCTCGCCTGCCATGCCAGAGACCTGGGTTTGATTCCCTGTGCCTGTCCATATGAAAAAATAAAAATAAAAATAAAAAATAAATAAATAATAACAGAATAAGTTAGGTACAACTCACATTCAATCATTTCTTTCCACTCAACACATTTTTATGAACACCCTCTGTCTTAGCCTCCTAGGATTGCCGTAACAAAGTACCTACCATAAAGTTGGCTTCAAATGACAGAAATGTATTGTCTCACAATTCTGGAGGCTAGAAGTCCAAAACCAAGGTGTTGGTAGGGCCAGGCTCCCTCCGAACCCTATGTGGAAAAGCCCTTTGTTGCATCTTCCTAGTTCTGGTGATTTGCTGGCCATCCTTGGTGCTCCGTGACTTGCAGCCCTTCAGTCTCTGCCTCTGTTGTCACCTGGTTCTCCCTCCTGTGTCTGTCTGGGTCTCCTCTCCCCTTCCTATAAGGACACCAGTCGTATTGGACTGAGTCCACACTAATCCATTTGCCATGACCCTATTTCCAAATAAGATTACATTTATAGGTAGTGGGGGTTAGTACCACAACACATCTTTTCGGGGAACACAGTTCAACCCATAACACTCTCCAAATCCCAGCCATTTCACAAACACTGAGGAGATGGAGTGAGCAAGTTGGACAAATACCCTCAAATAGCCTATATTCCAGTGCAAAGAGATAGTTAATATAAAAGTACCCAAGTAAGTGAATAAATATGATACATTCAGAGAGCGACATGGGTTTTGAAAGAAAGAGAATCATATTGTGAGATAGTGAGTAGAATGGACCAAGCAGGAAGGTTCTATTTTAGTGGGGATGGCAAAAGAAGGTGTGTTAGTTAGACTCAGTTGTCAACTTGGCCAGGTGAGCATAGCTAGTTTTGTGGCTGCGGACACAAGCCATGGTACGTGAACCTCATCTGTTGCTAATTACATCTGCAGTCAGCTAGGAGGCGTGTCTGCTGCAATGAGTGATGTTTGACTTAATTGGCTGGTGCTTAAATGAGAGAGCGCAATGTTGCACAGCCTAGCAGCTCAGCATTCCTCATCTCAGCACTAGCAGCTCAGCCCAGGCCTTTGGAGATGTAGAAAGAAGTCACCCCTGGGAAAATTGTTGGAACCCAGGGGCCTGGAGAGAAGGCCAGCAGAGACCATCCTGTGCCTTCCACGTAAGAAAGAACCTCAGTGGAAAGTTAGCTGCCTTTCCTCTGAAGAACCAACAAAATAAATCCCCTTTTATTAAAAGCGAATCCGTCTCTGGTGTGTTGCATGCCGGCAGCTAGCAAACTAGAACAGAAGGTCTCTTTGAAGACAGGGTATGTGGACTGAGAAAGTCTAGTGGGACAAAGATCTGGGAAAAGAATGTTCCAGGCAGAGGAAACAGTAAGCCTAAAGGACTTGAGCCAGGAACAAGTGTGGCATGTTCTAGGAATGGAAAAATGTCCCCATAGAGTAACCTGTGTGTTAGGAATGAGTGGGTAAGCATAGAAAATGCCGTCAGGGAGTGCAGGACTGGGTTGTGTGAAAGCTGATAGGACAGGATCTGGACTTTGGATTTGACCCTAAATGGGATGGGAAACTCTTGGAGGGTTTTAAACAAGGGTGTGATATGATCTGATTTACATGTTAAAAGCACCTTACTACTTAGGGGCTGTACAACACTCACAATGAACTCTACTGTCAACTATGGACTATAGTTAATCGTACAAGTAAATTCATGCTCTCATCAATTGTAACAAAATTACCACACAAATGCAAAATGTTAAAATGGGGGCAGGTATATGGGAACTCTATTTCTTCACGATCCTTCTGTAAACCTACAATTTCTCTTTAAAAAATGTGATTCACACACCCACACACCCCCACCCTATTGGCTACTGGGCTGCTTAGTGGAGAATGAAGATTAGGGAGCTGAGAGCAGAGGCAAGGAGAGCAGCAGGTATAATGCAGTTCAATTCCTAGACCACTTCAAACTGTGAAAAAGTAGCTCCGGTGGGTTTGCCATGTCCAAATACAGGTCTAGATGCATAGGGACTTACCCTCCTATAGGATGCCTGGGAAGAGACCTCAGGATCTTTTCCAATAGGGTCTTTCTCTCTTCAAAGTAGTACTGAGTAAAGAGGAGGGGCCCTGGCTTTAAAATAAGACAGATTTGTGTGGCAATTCCAGCTCTGTCATGTCAACTCTCCAAACTCAGGTTCTTCCTCTGTGAAGCAGAACTGATGTACCCTCTTTTCAGGGTGGTGAAGAAGTTTAAATAAGATAATATATGCAGAAGTGCACAGTAAATATTAGTTTCCCTTCCCCTGGGGTTGCACAAGTCAGGGAGAAGAGGCAAGGACTGCTATTGCCCTGCACATTTCAGACTGTGGAGGTGATTGCGTCCAGACTCTACCCTCGTCTTTATCTCTCTTCCATAAGAAGTGGGAAGTTAACTAGGGGACAGGAGATTCATGCCAACCTCCTTTATTCAAGAAAAGAAGTCATGGAAATGACTTGGCCAACTCCAGCCAAATCCCAAACCACAGACTCACACCTACTCTGAGAAAAGGCCTGAAAACTAACTTGAGCAGAGTTGCAAACTGTTTCAAAGTGCATTCCTTTTGGTAACATGTTCTGAGAATGTGATTTGGATGGTGAAGGAGATTTCCAGAGTTTGGATCTACATGTAAAGAAAGGGCCAAAATGAAGGTTGGAATAATAACTTTAACCTGACAGCCAGTGGAGGGGTTTACTTGGGTAAATGGTTTTCTAATTGACAGTTTTAGGCCCTGGCAACTGAAATAAAGTGGATTCCAAATCCTTTTGAGGGACTGTAACTCTAAAAGCTGTGTTAATGCGACAGATTAAATGTAGCAAAGCTAAAACGGCCCAGCAGCTGACCCCTGTGTTGGTGATTGCCTTTTCCTAGTTTCACAACCGTTTATTTTGATTGCTTTAAGTATTGCGAGGCCCCGCTGGCTTTTTTTCACATCCCTGACCCACTTCTGCTTCAACCGCTTGTTCACTTGAGCTTCTTTACGACTTTTGATTTCTCCATTAATCATGTGGTCAAAGATTTTGGGTGTAAAGTTTGGTGTATCCTGAAGAGGAGCATCTTCTAGGATACTTCCATGCATTTGTAGAACTTTTTAACATTCATTACTCTGCAGTAATCAGTTTTTGCTGTATAACAACCAACCTCACAATCTTAGGGCCTTATGGATTGGTAGGTCAACTGTGGTTCAGCTCATTTAATCTGGGCTCACTCAGCTAAGTGGTTGTGCTTTGAGATGTGGGTTTGACAGGCTTGGCCCAGGCTTTGAGTTGGAGCTGGGTGTTCTCCACATGACTTTCGTTATACTAAGACCAGCAGCTACCTGGGACCTGCCCTCGTGGCAAATGCAAGGAGCTTAAACACATTTCAGCTGACCCTAAACTTAATGGCACTTCTAACCTCTTCTAGCCTCTACGCATTACCCAATTCTAAAGCCATGTCCACATTCTTAGGTATTTTGTTACAGCAACACCCCACTTCCTGGTTCTAAAAACTGTCTTAGTTTGTTAGGGCTGCTGTAGCAAGACACCACACACTGGGTGCCGGAAAAAAATGGAACTTTATTGCCTCACAGATCTAGAGGCTAGAAGTCTGAAATTGAGGTGTCATACTGGCAGAAGCTTGCCAGTAGTCCATGACAAAACTCAATTGCTGCCTCTGTCACTTGGCCATCTTCTCTCTGAGTCCAATCCTCCTCTTCTCATAAGGACACCAGTCATAATAGGTTACACTAAATTTGCCCCGAATCCTGATTATTGAAGAAGAGGGAGAAGAAAATCCATTCTTTATGTACCAAATGTTATGTAGTGCCTATGCTAAGCCATGAGCTGTGCTGGACACTGAGGATACAATAAGAAGCAAAGAGATAAATTCTCTGACCTTACAGAACTTAAAGCCATTTTAAATCTCACAGTTTACCTGAGTCAGATTCACTCAGTAACACATCAGTCCCAATTCCACCTCTCTCAAGCTGCTCAAAATGAATTCATTGCATTCATATGTTTCTCTAATTTATGATTATATCCTATGACCTGTTTAGAATTCAATGCTAAGTTTGTAATATTGCCCAATCATCATCTGAGAATAAGAGAGGAATAGCCACACTCACAAATGTTCTGGGGAGGGGTCCTGTGTCCAGCGAACAAGGCCGAGCATGATTATATCCTGAAGGGAATTCAAAGGACTGTTGCTTATATAAACAACAGTTGTACAAAGCAGATCAGAGAAATGTAGAGAATGCAATGCACATCTACCTGGTTGGCCATTTTCCTTCAGAAGGTAAAGAAATATTTAACCAGAAAAATAGAACTAGTGTCTGTTTGAGCTGCATTGAGAAATTCTGAAGCCAAGGCCAATCGGAGATCGAAGAATGATGAAAATATCAAAAAGGAAATCAGTAAATTTGAAACCCCAGATCTGGAAACAATTAGAGGTCAGCTGGCAACTGTCAAGAATCGATATAAGAAAGATGTAATTTTTAATAATTTAGAAATAGAGAATGCTGTTTGCATGTTAGGAATTGAGGGAGGAGGTGCAAAGAAGGGAGTAGAAACATGGTCTGGTAACAATTACGACGGAAGCCAGGGCCAGCTTAAGAGGGGTGTCTCTCACTTCTCAGTGCTCCACTCTGTGTTCCGCCTCCATGCAGCTCCCACCGGCCTGGCATCCCCAGGGCACTCCCAGCCTCTCTACTACTTGCTGGTTCAACCAACACAACTTATGCACAATTCGGCTATCTGTCATCAGTCCAAACATGGTGTTTCTGCCACCCTCCAGATGGCGCTTCTTCAAAGAAGTTCATACTATGGGGAACTTTGTATTGAGGGCCCCTTGATTTTGTAATAAATAGATGTCTATTTATTTATTTATGTATTAAATTGACCTCTGTGAATATGAAAAACTTCCAGGGGCAACTCAAAAACAGCTTAGGCAAGAACTTCAGGTTTGGCACGGTTTTTTATATTTCACCAGGCACAAATGTGGATCTAAATTGGAAAACATTTTTCCCTAGAGAACTGTAGCTGAGCACAACTGGAAGGTCACTTTTGACATGCACACTTCTCCAAAGGAAGGAAAGAAGGAAGACCATCTTAAAGGTAATGACATGCAAGCAGATAGAGAATCCCTGGAAAAGTTAGATCAGCATTTTCCAAAATGTTCTTTATGGAATATTAATTTTAGGGATTTAATAAACATTGCATGAAAAATTAAGCAACAAAAAGAGCTCCATTATCAAACAAGCTTGCAAAATGCTGGGTTAAACAAAGATAAACAGATTCCTTTGCTGCAGGACTTTTCAGATCCTTTAATGTACAAATGGGCATAGCAAATCTCAGAGCTTTGTGTGTGGAGTGGGATACATACATACTATCGTATACTGTAAAGTTATATCACCATGAGGTCATCTTTTTTTGTTGGTTGTCTTGCCAAATGAGGATACTAGTTGGCTTAGGTTTTTCTCTTTAACTCAGCTGGTGTCAATATCTTAAGGACACTGAAATTCAATTGAACCATTACCAGGAGAAGGATTACAGAGACACCTCTGGTACCTTTTCCTAACATATTTCTTCTAATAAGAGTTCTGGGATAAGAAAGAACTCTAACGTTGTGTGCTTCTGAATCTCTCTGATCTTCAGAAATGGACCCATATAGTCCTGGCCCAGTTAGTTTGGCCCCATTCTGAATCCTAGTCGAGCATCAGGCCAGTCCCAATGCCAGTCCCATTTGATCTTGTTGTGCTAGGAATTCTCTGCTGTTTTATTTCCCTGTAGCTGAAATGGACCTTAGAGATCGTCTCTCCAACAACTTCAGTTCACTGAAGTTGGAGGAAACTGAGGCCCAGTTGGAGGAAAAGAACTGGCCAGACACCTGCACAGACACATGTTCTAGAAGCCAACCACCCAGACCACTAAGTCCTGCGCCCCATCCCCCAACAGTCTCAGGCATAAAAAAGCTTACGTTTTCTCCAACCTCAGGTCCTGCTGGGCTCTTCAGGAGTCTGCAGCAACGTGAGCAAGGCTCTCTGGGCCCTGTCACAGACTGGAGCACATTAAGGACAGGAAATTAGGCAGGGGCATGTTTGTAGATCCGGTGCCGATTACTCTTCCATTCAGGCTGTACATCCAACAATACGGAATGGATTTATCTCTAATTTATTAAAGGTCAGTCAGCATGGATTGATAAAGGAAAGGCCAGGTCTGATAAATTCACCTAAATTGAATTCTTGGGCCACATTACCAAATCAGCAGACATAATTTATCTGGATTTCAGGAAAGCATTTAGTGCTGTACCATGTAACAGATGCACTTACTAAGGCAAAGCATTGTGTGACGGTTAAGTGTCAGGTGGCAATTCTGGAAGCATGTTTAAAATGGCCCAGAACCCAAGGCTGGGTGCACCGACAGGAGACACTTAGGAGAACAGACAGAGGGGTCAGCCTGGGGGTCATTCTTTCAGAGTCCTTGACCCTAATTATAATTTAATTTCCACAATAAGCATATCTCTTGAGAGTAAAATTGGGGTGCAGGGGACAGTTTTAAAAGGAATGGACTGAAAATGAGTTCTGAATTTCTTTTTTTCAGTCAGACTGATTCAGTTAGGGATGAATGAGTTATTCTTCTACCAAATGAATACAAATAAACAAAAGAGCAAATGAAGCCAAACATGTCTACCCAAGAAGGAAAAGCAATGAAGAACTAAGAACAGGAAACTGAAGGGAGGTAGTGGGTGTTACTAATACTCCAAACTCAGGGAGTCTAAATTGACACCACGAGAGCAAGAAAAAATAGAATGTGGTATTCTTGAGATATAAATAAGCTCAAATAATTACATAACTGTGAGTCATTAATATCCTTGCTATGGTCTCAAAAGGCACAAGCTCCTTACTCTGGTTTGAATTTACCTCTTCTTAAAGTCAAGATTTATGCATCAGCCTTGCATCTCTATCCAGGCAATGTGGAATGGATTTCTGTCTAATTCATTAAAGGTCAGTCAGCATGGATTGATAAAGGAAAACCCATGTCTGATACATTTGCTTAAATTGAATATTTCCTCTAGGCTACTGCAAAGGTAACCTAAGGTGACCGTCCTCGAGAATTCACCCCAGCAGTCTTAAACTGAGGCCTCCACCTAATGTCCTCATCAATCCTTTGGAGTCCAAGCATAGAGCAGTGGCTGAATGATGGCTCTTTCTATTACTCAGAAACAAACTATGATATTCCACGCTTGGCCTTCATCATTAGTTTCCAGGTCTGTTCCCAAGGGGAATGTTGAAGATGCCCACAATAACTAAGCATCTTCGCTGTGGCATTGAGCATATACACACTTATACACATTTGTTCTGTCTCTGTGCTTCCACCTCTCACTCCACCTTGGATATCTGTTAAAGCTAGCCAGGCACTAGAGCTATTTCTGGGGGACAGTTCTCTTTGGGGGCTCTCTTCTCAGAGAGATCAGTAACTATGCCTTCACCCAGATTTCTGGAGCTCCAGCCTTAAGTGAATTCCCAGCTTCAAATTTACTTCTCTGTTTCTAGAAAGCTCCCTAGATCCACATGAAAATAATTCAGGCATGCAGCAGTTGTGCCACAGGCTTGCAGTAACTATGTTATGGACCTATTTCAAGAATTAAGGGAAACTTTGGGATCTGGGAGCAGGAGACTCCAGAACTCAACACTACAATATCAGAAGGCAGTTTACATAAAAAGGATAGCATAGAATCCCTTTGCTATTATTGTATCTATCACTGCAGACTTCTGGTAGCCTTAGCATGTCTTTTGATCTCATGGAATCTGGCTGCTGCTATGAGACACAAGACAGAGTTAAGGTGGTTAACTCTAACACACTTTTCTCTACTTAAATTTGAGTCCTTGACTGAATCAGAATGGTACTTATGCAAGTTTTCACTGCCTATCAAGGAAAAACCTCATTGGTTTCAAATGGAACTTCTACCCACAAGGCCACAGCCATTACATAGGAGATTATAGCAAATAATTTATAGTACCTCAAAGCACTTGCAATCCAGTGTCTATAAAGATATCAGCATTTGTGAAATAGTATATAAAGTCTATTTTTTATTCAATTTTGCAAAACAGTTTCAACCATAGCAAAGTCCAGAGGATAATTTCACAATATTTATGTGGGCATCAAAAACCCATGACCTGCTTAGGCACCTGCACACATGTTGGCAGAGCTAGCTAGGCCTGGTCTCCAAGCTCATAAACTATGAAATTGAATCAGAAAAGTATGGGTGGGTTGACATATGAACTTGATGCATGGGCAGAGCTGAATTGAGCACACTGATTATCACAACCCAAATACGAAATACAGGATCTGGCTCTTAGGTGGTCAATAAATAAATGTGAAATGTATTAATGAACTAATGAAATCATTAGGATGAGGAAGAACAACTGCATGCAAAATATTTTATAAATCAAAGGGGAACTGGGGCACTGTCTACAAAGGAGCAGTGCACTAGAGAAGCCAAGCTGCCCAGCAGCCTGGCTGTGTGTAGCTTTCAGCCGTACCAGAACCATGGTATTGCTGAAGACCCCAGAATAAGAGTGATGGATAGAATCAAAATTGTCAACTGCCATTAAGTGTTAGGTTGAATGAAGGAGTAAACCACAGACTGATTGAGTCCTATCGTATGACATGCAGGAAATTGGATGACATTAATGTAGGAAGACTTCCTGAAGTAGGCCAGGACTTTCAAAGTATATCCTCAGATATTATCTCAAATAATTCCATCCTCGTGTGATCATTGTTTACCTGCTAATCAACTTTGAGAGCAATCATAATGGATTAGGATTTCAACTTGGAATTCCAAAATGCTCAGACCTGTCCCTTTCCTGTGGGTCCTGGGTGGCTCATGTTCATTCCTGATAGTCGGTTCTTATTCTGTGTTGTCCCCAGTGCTGATTTGCCTACTCTCCCCAACACAGACCTGGTCTTGCCTCTTAAAATCAGAAGATATTGCCCATTCAACATTTAAGTGGCGTAAGCTCTTTAAATCCTCATCCAGCCTTTTTTTTAAAAAAAAAAAAAATCAGCTTTATAACCCTTATAGTGGAGTAGCCTGGTAGGCTTTTGAGTGGCAATGTCCTGAATATACTTGGACCATGGCCGCTCCCTTCCATCGCTAGGTCAGAGTTCATGTCTCTTTTCTTTGCTCGAAAGGTTTAATTCCAGTGTCCCAAAGCCTTTTTGCCATTTCTTCCATGGTATCCAGGGTCAAGGGTTGTCATGGGCAGAAGACCCTAAATCCAAGGCCAGAGTGTGAGTCAGTAAAATTCGAGCTAGTTGTTGAGAACTAAGGGGACATCTGGTCTAGAGAAAAGGGTAAGGATAGTTTTTGAAAGATTATTTTAGAGTTATTATCAGTGTCAATTATACTGCCAGATCATTCCTGAAATTCTATCTGAACAAGGCAAGGAAGAGTAGAGCCAGCTCAGCTGGGATGAAGACACGAATGCTTCTCTCCCCGACTTACCTGGCAACATAAAGCCTTCGGAAACCCAAAAACCCAGCCAGAAACAGAGTAGGCAGAGCCTGGAGCCACTTCTTAAGGATATGAAGTGTGGGGAATGGCAGCATCCTGACTGCAGTGGAGAAAATCCTGGCATTTCTATCCTTAGCTTTACTAAATTCCTGTGGCTCCTGAGTTGAGGACTTTGGCAAGGTATAGGCCTTGCATTGGTTGAAGAAATGAAATGACAACATCAGACAAATTTCGATGCTCTTTCTTCAAAGCTAAATGGGGCTAGACCAGGGCTGATTTGTGGGCCCTTGTGAGAGTGGGATTTCTGGGAATATGTGCTGATACTATCAAGGTGGCATTTCAGGATATATTTGACAAAAAAAATCCATGAAACTTCCTGCTAGGTCTCCAAAGTTATAAGGAGATTTTTGTTTGAGTTTTGGTTAGTTGATTGGTTTTTATAAATTCATGAATGAAAGATAGGACTCTAAGAACAGATGTAGGTCTGAAGAACATTTCAGTCCAACTACTCCTTCCATTTCTTTGTTTATTACTCATGGTAATGTTGAGTAATAACAATATTTGACCACATTGGTTTTTCAGCCCTCCAATAGTAAGTTTTTCTCCTAATTGTTGAACTCTGAGCAGGGATTTATCCAATAGAACCCCATAAAGACATGGCTAAGCAGACCTTAATCTGCAAACATGATTTGATCATTCCCTTTCCCATTTTAATGGCCTGCTTCACTCATTCACACCCAAGACAATTGACAATGATGAGATATAATCACAGTGTTTCCTTTCAAATATACGTGGAACATCAAGCAGCAAGTTCTTCATTCCTCTAATAGAGATGTTACAAAAAAGCAAATTTGCCAGAAAGCGTCATGATAAAACACTGGGCATAAAGACTAGAAACCATCCTGTGCTCTATTTGCTTCTCTCATCATAATTACATAAATTATTTTCTGGGCCTGGAACTGCCAATCCTTATTTCTCAATGGCAATTTTCCAAATTTGTATGCAGACAGAAGAAAGCACTATGCTAGCCTTTGGGAAAAAGTCTAGGACAACCATCAGCCAATTTCAGTGGAGCTGTCCAGAGTCCCTGGCCCACGTGGGTAAGCACATCATGCTTACATGCCTCTGTGAAATGGGTCATTGGTGCCGCAGTGCTACTAGACTGACAGTGAAACTGAGAACCAAGAAAGTGAGTTCATGCATCCAAGTTCATTCAAACCATTTAGAAATTAAGCTGAGTACACTCAGTCTTGAGCTGTAGCCTCATTAGCCAAACAAGTCTTTGGATAGGATCAAGATAGGACCTGAACAAGACCCTTGGATAAGAACTGGACTCTAAAGGAATGTCGCCAATGAAAAATCTTGAACTTGATTTGAAAGAGCTTCCTGAACCTTTTCTACCACCTCTCTTGTGCAGATGTTCTACTGTACGAAAAAAAAAAAAAAAAACTGGAAGAAAGGAAGGAGGAATTCTACAACTTCTTCTGGATTTTCTTGATTCAGTCACAACCTTCAAGCTTCAAATGTGGTTCTTTTTTATTTTCTTTTACTGTTTTTATTTATTTATTTATTTTGCATGGGCAGGCACCAGGAATCAAACTGGGTCTCTAGCATGGCAGGCAAGAATTCTCCCACTGAGCCACCGTCACACCGCCTCCAAATGTGGTTCTTTTTTTGACTTGATAGATTCATGACTTCTTGAGCTGCTAATATAATTATTACATTTTAATTTAACATGGGTGACTAGGAAGAGAAGGCATTTACTACAATGATTCAATAGAGATATTTGGAGAAGGCCACATTTGTAATAAACTAGCTTCCCAGGGCCATTTGAAACATCACCAATTCACTTATCACTAACATTTTCCATGAAAACAGAACCTCTCCTTTCTCCTTCTCCTGTCAGCCTGCCAAAAAGTATTATATTGTCATGGTCGGTTATGAAATGGAATGGGGCAGAAGTAGATATTAATTATATTCTGAAGCCCACCATAAATTCACTGCAGTGGCTCTGAACAGGGAGATTAAATAGCATTTAGGAACGTTTTCCAAAAAATTACTTGAGTATAAAATAATAGTTTGTGTAGGACTGAAATAAGATGAAGTGGGATGACTCTGATTTATGATTGTATCATGCTGGGTCACCACTCCTCAAGGGAAGAAGTTGAATTCTTATTCTGAATAACTGTCCGCAGAAACTCATTCAACACCTTGCTTACAATGCATATTCACTGAATAATTCCATTACCTATCACACCATGTTGGGAGTGGATTATTTTAGGGACACCCAGGGAATATAGCAAGTAACTCAGGGTTTGAAAAAAAGAAGTGATATGTAGTTGACAAGGAAGCTATTGAAAATGTGAAGGAAAATTGCAAACACTGGGGTCAAGAGTTTAAAAAAATTAAGGAGACCATAGAATTTATTGTCCAAATTGAGATATTTTGGAGAGTTAAAGGAGGCAGTATTAACATGATGCCAGGCCAATAGCCATAAAGTTTATCCTGGCAGTTGAGGATGTGTGGTCACCCTAAACATAAAGTTCTTTGGCAAAGCTTACATATCAGAAAAAAGTATATCTATTAATGCATGAATTAATGACAATGTCAAGAGATATGTCCTGATTCCTAGACAAAGAAAAAAGTTTCAAAAAGGCATCTGAGAACGACTGGGCCCTTTCAAAGAGCAAGAATTTCAAGATTCTGAGATTCTCAGACAGGTCAGGTTAGAGCTCACTAAAGGTCACAGTCATATTCCAGTGTAGCAGATAAAGCAAAGTTTCATAATAAGAGTGAGAGTGATGTTTAAAATATTTGACAACTGATTTGCTATGGGCAATTGATAATTCAAGTACAAATATCAGCTGAAACAAGCATCCAAGAGGCTTCTTGCTGTGTCTGGTGTTAACATTTAGTTGAATGATGCTAAGGAAGGCTTGAAGGTGGGGTTAGTCACAGGGTAAAGGCTGGAAAAAGGACAGCAGGAGGTATTCAGGAACTCAAAGAAACAGCTATTTACTAACTGTATAGAAGAACTTCAACATTTCAATACCCCTGTAACTGGGTGTATCAGCTGTATATCAGCCCCTGTTAAGAGAAAGGGGACTTGAGTCTTACTACTTAGTAGCCATTGGTCTTGTCTAATAATATCACTTCGTTGGGCTTTAGTTTTGTAATCTATGTAAAATCTGCATGTCCACTAGTTTCAGGTACTTGAAGACTCAAGGTATTGTTCTGTTAGCAGTTTTCCTTTGGGATTGCTGGCACAAAAGCCTCATCTTCCAAGGAACAGAATGGTGTCAATTTCCTCTCTCTTTCCCCTTCCCCTTCCTGCCACTCAGAAACTGTAAGGGAAGGAAATGAAGATCTCTCCTTCGTAACCAGAGCCACTATTTTCAGCATGACACCAAGAGGTTAGCTTTTGAAGGTGACCAGTTAACACTTTGATATTTGAGAATAAAATTCCAAAAAGGTTTCAATAAACCATGGAGTGTTTTCAATCTCTTTCAATAGACAAGATCCCCTTACACTGACAATGAAATGCTCTTAGTAAACAATAAATTGTACACTACCAATTTTGCGTGTATTAGCTTGAACTATGCTTGATTCTCTGGGTTTCTTCCTCTCATGATGTGGGTGAAAGATTTTCCAAATTTAAAAACAAGAAATAAGTAATAGGCAAAGAGACTAGTATTAAAGACTAGCGGAATTGGCTAAGCTAGACCAAAGTGTCAACAACTCCGTGTTTGAAAGCAGCTCATCTTCACCATTTCAAGTTGTGTTACACAGAAAATAATGATAATATGCTCACCATTTCTAGAATACTCCAAAATAATAAGAAATAGGCATAAGAAATAATTATAAATAAGTATTTCTGACATGTCGGAGTTCTGGGTGAAGTAGAATTTTGTGCTTTCACAATGTTTTAAATCAAAGCAGAATCTCCTCCTTGCAGACAGGAGGGTAAACATGACTTTTAAAAGACTCAATCCAGTGTCAGATGATGAGAATTAAATTATTTGAAGACAGTAAAAGCCAATAATTCTTTGTGGGGCTTTGTTTGCAAGGCATTAGGTGTCAGTCCTTAAAACATACATACATACATACATACATACATACATACATAAATAAGAAGTCCTCTGATTTTCTTTTCTGGATTTAGTGTCAAACCATTTGCAGAGAAATCTTGGGGGGAAACCTGGAACAGGAGATCATTTTATGCAGTTAAAAATTCCACCATGGGCCAGACATGCATTTCACTCCAGCCTGACAGAGGGTTTGGAAAATCCACCAAGCAAAGAAAGGGTTATATTGTATTGGAGCTAAATCACAGCAGAAAATACTGCTGGGAGGATCTTCATGTTCTGTCTCTAGTATGGAGGATGGAAAGAGTGGAGGATAATGACCACCTACAGTGGATAGGAAAATTTAGCTGAATATGGAAGTTTCAAGAAGATATATAGGATGTGGAATCCCAAAGCACTCAGATTCACTTTGGAGTTTATAGGTGATGATTCCCTTTGATTCATGGCTGCAGTTCTTAGGGGCAAAAGAACTCGTTTAGCTAGAGATGGGATGCAACCAGAAAGAAAGGCTTCTCCAGCTGGGAAAACAAAAGATATTTGGGATGATGTTGATGAAAGCTTTTGCAAAATGAAAGGTACAGAGAGAGTGTAAGAGAAAGGCAGCTGGAGCTACTCCAGGTCAGCTAATGATGCGTGGAGCTGCTGACACAGCAGTTCATCCAGCCAGTGCAAGAGAGAGCTGCCTTGGGGACATGCCCTTTTCTCTTGGGTTGGACCCTAAGAGTTCAGGGCAGGGGAGGCGTTACCACTTAGTTAAAAAAAATTTTTTTTCTCATGCTCTAATTTAAATGCTTTCTACTGGGATATATTTACCTAAAACTCAGCTTAATTTTTCCCTTTTCAGATCTCATCCCCCTTGGCAGGTATTTGGCTTTTAAGAGTGAAAGTCAACAGGGAGGAATACTAGTGGCCAATGAGAGGGAGGAGTGGGGGGTATGGGCTATATAAGTTTTTTCTTTTTGTTTCTTTTCTTGGAGTGATGCAGATTTTTAAAAATGACCATGGTGATGAATACGCAACTACGTGATGATATTGTGAACCATTGATTGTACACCATGTATGGACTGTGTGTGAAGATTTGTCAATAAAAATATTTAAAAAAAAAAGAAAAGAAAGAAAGAAAGTCAACAGAGAGAGGACGTTAGTCCACATTATAAAATGAAATGGAGAGCAGGCCACAGTGGCTCAGCAGGCAGAGTTCTCAGGTGCAATGCAGGAAACTCATGTTTGATTCCTGGTGCCTGCCCATAAAAAAAAAAAAAAAAAGAATGCCTCCATTTTTTCATGCCCTTTTTCTAAAACTCCTGGTGCCCTGCCGATGAAGCTGAGAAAAGCCCACTCCAGATGTGAAGTACTTAGTTGTGTGGTGATCATTTATCCATCTCAGGAACTCAGGGAACTGTGGGTCTTGATAAATTACATCTTTCAATTTGTGAGGCTCTTCCTTATGTGTTCTGAAATTTAAAATATTATGTATGAGGACATATTTCATTTTAATCTCTCTTTTTCTCATGTTGTTATCCAATTGAGGCAAAGTGACATGCACCATAAATTCAGCATATATGATGGTCTTAGAATTTACATATTCAGAGAAAATGGGAATTGGAGTGGTCCTAGAGGTTGAGTCACAGATTCCATGCCATTCCTCTCCAAGGGGGCGCACTAGATGCTCTCTCTTCTGTTCAGGCAGGTATTTCTCAGACAGTGGCTACGTGGCCTTAGTGATTAATCAGCAAATTATGGCCCACAGGCCAAATCTATTCCATTGACAATTTTTGCAAGGTCCTGTGAACCAAGAGTGATTTTTACATTTTTTAATGGTTAAGAAAAATACTCCTAATATGTAGAAATTACACAAAATTTACATTTCAGTGTTAATAAATACAGTTTTCTTGCAAAACCAAAATTTTTGTTTGCCTGCTGTCTGGGGCTGTTTACACATTAAAAGGGCAGAGGTGAATAATTGTGACAGAGATGGTATGGCCCACAAAGCTCCAAATTTTTATTACCTAGCCCTGAAGAGAAAAAGTTTGCCGACCCCTGACACACATTCTCCCTGAGTCTTCTAGATCATTTTGCCTTCAACTCAAGAGCAGTCCCTTTGTTTGGATGTGTATCCTCAACTCATTGTTTACAAAGCTTTCTATACAGAGCCTGGCACATACTAGAGTCTCAAAAAATGCCTACCGAATGTACTTAACCAATAATTTTACCAAATACAAACAAAACGGGCTAATAGATGTTCCAAAGATGAAAAGCCAATGGTACTTCTTGTTGCAAACAGCATAGCACAGAAAAGTTTTCCTTAATGAAAATGCCCACCATCGTCTCCTTATGATATCTGAAACTCAACAGCCTATGCAGTGATTTTAGACTCCCTGCCTTGTAATTATGAAGCAAAATCTTCTAGCGCAGATTGTAAGACCAGCCTCTATATCTTTTAAGTGCAATTTTCTTGATTACAAGCAGCCACTGACTAAACACATCAATTAGAGAGGGGGATTTCTTCAACCCTGGGGCAAGAGTTTAGTTAAAAACAATTTGACTATCACCCCACACCCAGCATGAAGCATTCAAAGCAAACCCATTATTTCCCACAGATTAGAAGAAAAGAACCATATTGTGTTTTGTATTCTTGTTGGGTGGTTCTTCTTTCCTAAACTCTCCCCACTCTGCTTAAAACTGAAATGGAAGAAGTGCAAGCAGGGGAGATAGATTGCATTTTATTGGGTCTCATCCTGTTATCCTATTTCAAAATATCTTGTCTTGGTTTTATAGCATTTGGGGGACTCAAAGCCCTTTGGAAGATCACATAGATAAGTTGAAATTATCCCCACCCACCAGAGACCCCAGGGACTCCTATCATTCACTATATCTCAGGAAGATCCAAGCACTCCTGCACAGGAGCCAGCCCAGCAGGGAAGTAGAATGGCAAAAGAGAAATCTAGAATTTCCAGAGAGAACCAAGAAATGTTTCATCCACCAAACAAATAAGTAGTCGATAGTTTCTGTTTTTAACCATTCAGAATGAGACAAGTTATGCAATCAAATATAGAGAAAATAGGAAAATGTAATACTCTTATACTTGTTCATTCATTAATTCACCCACTCATTCTTTCTATCACCTTTTCTGTGAAGCCTCAGCTAGGGTATGTCACTAAAGAGCACTCTTTGTGCTCCCTGTGTCATCCATGTAGGCTACGGCACCAGATGGGACACACTGACCCAATGGCAAATGAATTACATCCAGCCCCTTCTGCTCTCAGAGGGGAGCAAGGTATGCATGACCATAGGACTTCTGTTAACTTTCCCACTGGGGAAGGTGAACTAGCAAGCCACCATCTGCTGTATGGAAAAGGTGAGCGCTCTGTATGGAGTTCCTGTACAAATAAACAGATATGGGGGACCTCTTTCACAGAGTAGATAGCCCTGTCCTGGGCCATGGATCAGGATATCATGCGGACGTTCCATCTACCTTGCAATCCTACAGGTGTGGGCGTTAGTGAAAGAGTAAATGGCTTATTAAAGAACAGCTAAAAATTGATAAAAGATCTTTACAGCAGTGAACTAAGAGGTTCTATCAAGCCTTAACTCCCTTAAGTGCAATGCTGTGAGCTGCTGTACCTGCCCCCATTGAAATGCTGATGGCTGGATCAGTGCAGGCCCTGAGAATACCTGCTTTATAGCCAAAAAGGGGAAATGAGAGTAATTTGTTGTTGCCTGTGTCTCAGACCATACAAAATGGGGAAAACAGGGTCAATAGGCCTTGGTGCTGACCTATGCAGCTGCGCTGGTTAGGAATCCTAAGTTCCTGGAAAATAGGAGTCACCCAAATATTGTAATAAGAACTCATTTTATACAGAAAATGTCTGTTAAAATCTTTATCATCAATCCAGGACCTCTAATTTTCATGGGAACTTTATGCATAACTACAGGAACCCTTCTTATGCACAGATTAACAATCGATGTAATGGTAGAGGACTCTCAAAATTTGCAGGGGGAAAATATTTGGTATTTAAAGCCTCTTGTTAATATTCCTCTGCCTGGCCTTATTATCAATCAATGGAACTCTAGTATGTATATTATTAGATCAGCAGGAATTATTCCTTATTGTTCCCCATAAACATCCTTTTTTGCCCATAGTACCCTAGCAAATACCTTCCTACAGTGAGCTTTAGCCTAACTTATGCCACAATCAAACCCAATGTTGTGTTTGCATGGACTTGCCATTTTCAGGCTTTACAGGACTTCTTCGAACTGTGACCCCTGCAGAATGGACTGCATGGAATACCCTTCTGGCCTGGCAGGATTCAACACATCAGAAAACCTGGAAAAGAATCTACTCATTTAAGACTAAAATCCAACTACCATCCTATAATGAGACCTGGGCTTACATCTTCTCCCTTGTGTGGGAACAGGTGAACAAGCCCCAAACTGTATTTGGGTATGTGGTATAAGATGGTTTAGGGTAGCTGACAACAGAAGCTGTAACAGTAAACCATGTTGCCCCTTTTTGTATGGAATGACTTGATGGAATTCATGATGTGGGGTGGTTATCCCACCAAACTGTCTAATTTTACTGTTAAGCAACAAAACAATACTCTTTTCCACTGGCAAAATATTCCCAACCAACATGAGGCTATAGACCTGTGGGAAATGTGGTTGGCCCTATTTACCCTATAACTGGACAGGATGTTGTACATGGGGACCATCCTATGTCCCCACTACCTTATATGACTCTTTACCCTATACTCTAAGTAATTGGAAAATGGTTTAAGTTAAATATGGAATAAAATGCACTTCTGGTGATATTATCCTTCAGCCATTTTTGCACCAAGTTACTGAAAAACATGTGGCAGCTTTAGCCAGTCACACCTCCCAAGTACTTCATGATCCCAAAATAGCTATATCCTTGCTAAATGAAGAAACCACACAACTTAGAAAAGGAGTTTTAAAAAAAATAATGGCCTTAGTTATCTTCACTGCAGCACAAGGTGGCACCTGTGTCTTAACAATTAACATGTATGCTGTATATATATTCTTGATCATTCGCACAATGTTTCAGAAGCTTTAAATCATATGCAAGATCCATAAATAATATTGATCACTTATCAGTACACTCCTTGTCTAAATGGTTTAATTCCCTTTCTTGGCTATGGCAGCATCTTCCTGTGGGGTGGTTATCTCTGTGTGGGGGACTCCTAGTGTTCGGTTGTCTCTTACACTGTTGTGTGGAATATGGAGCTATGTCTGTCTTATGGTCGATGTAGTCTTCTGTGTGGGGGCAGACTGTGAGATTCCAGGGCCCAGGCTCCCCCCACCCCCTAATACTGAGAGCTATTCACTGCATATAACCACCCACGGGACCTGGACATAAGCTAAAATGTCAACAGACCTCCTCAGGGAGGAAAGAATGGGCAGATGGCCTCATAAACCACTTATCTTGTAAAGCATTAAAACTCCTGTCCCCTGATATCACTGTTAACAACAAATCTCCAAACCCCTGTGTCATGAGACCCTGCTGAAACTCTGTTCCCATACCCTATGGGATGTCTCAGTGCTGAACCTTATAAGCTGCCCCTTGTACTCCTGCCTTTATGGAAACGCTGCCTTCATTTTCCAGATGGCTGCCACTGGACACTCTTCTGTTCATAAGTCTGAATAAAATTCATGTCTGACTCTGTGCCTAGAGTGTTCTTTGGTCTTGAAGCTGTGTTGAGCTGAATCCTTCAAGAGCTGGGTTGGAGCAGAAGCCTTTCCTGATTCCTGTTGGGTAAGACTCAGACTTCCTCCTATTAGTTCCATATTTCTTCACTCTTGGCTTCCTTTCAACCCTCATGACATTATATTGTGACTTGCTCTCAGTGGCACACTTCAGCCTCTAGAGGGAGTTCCAACCCCCAAACCTTGAGGAAGAAGAATCCTATTAGATTTGAGTCAAGAACACAGATGGACCTAGGTGTCCGCGATGGAGCCTCCTGAGAAAGGAGCAATGAGATTCAAAGCCCTCTTTCCTGCTGGGCAAGCCCACAGGGTGCGCCATCTCCTTTCAAGATCTCCCTTGTCCTCCTAGCTATTTAAAACTGTCCTTTTGAAAAATCACTTTACCTTTTTCTTTCTTTTCCTGCCTATGTGGCTCTGTGGTTGTTTAGACAATGGCAGCATTCCCAGCTCATATGAAGTCCAACATAGCTAATGAGGAAAGGGGACCAGATACGCATTTCATAAAAAACTCTGATTAGGGGGGTGTAAGGGTCCTTCAGTGGTAGGATTCTCACCTGCCATGTGGGAGACCCAGATTCAATTCCCAGTCCATGCATTTCCCCAAAACAACTACAACAACAACAACAAAAACAAAATAACAGAAACAACAACAACAAAAATTCAACAAATGGTGCTGCAATAACAATATAGTCACATGAAAAAAAGAATGAAATGTGACCCCCGCTATACTGCATACAGGAAAAAAAAGCTCTGATTAGTAATAATGTGACAAGATAAATAAATATTGTGATAACAGTGGTCAGGGATTCACCATCAAGGAACATTCTTTGCCAGATCAGTTTCTAAAGCCTCTACCTACTTTTCCTGTTGGGAGTAAGGCTAGGTTGATCTACAAAATGATAGAGTGAGGGGAGTTGCAGGGGTAGAGGCAAGGAGAAAAAAAGACTGTGTGGGCTGGGAAACAGGCTCAGGAGAGTTGTATGTATAAAGAAAATGGATGGGAGAGGAAAGGGAGTCTAATAAGTATTTCTCTGGATCCCATTTAATATTCATTGGGCCTTAATGATTCAAATTCCCTTATAGTCACTCTTGGCTTTGAATTTGTTCAAAGTCAAACAAATGGGACTGAGCTACATGGGTGTCTGGGTTAGTCTAAGCTACACAGAAAATATTCACATGTCTATTCATTCCCCTTTGCATATTTCCATCAAATTCATAGATAAAGGCTGGCTGAGTTTGTGCAGGTTTTAGACATTTGCCCTATTC
This sequence comes from Tamandua tetradactyla, assembly GCF_023851605.1. Classification (NCBI taxonomy): domain Eukaryota; kingdom Metazoa; phylum Chordata; class Mammalia; order Pilosa; family Myrmecophagidae; genus Tamandua; species Tamandua tetradactyla. The sequence continues at coordinate 139,723,614 of NC_135332.1, forward strand.
ATCACAATGAGTATTTGGCATAGTTCAGCAGATCAGGGCAAATACAGTCTACCTTCATTATTCACAGATTCCATATTTAGGAATTTGTTTACTCACAAAAAATGTATTTGTAACCTCAGTATCAATACTCGAGGTGCTTTCACAGTCATTGGTGGATGCACACAGAGCAGTGAGAACTTTGAGTGGCCCGAGGCATGTGCATCTAGCTGAGGTGGAACAAGGCAACTCTCTTCCTTCTTGTTTCAACTCTCATATTATAAACAAGTGTCTTGTTCACGGGTATATTTAGTCCTACCTTTTTGGCATTTTCACGCATTTTGTTGGTGATTTTGCTGTTTAAACTAACCCCCAAGCCTAGGGCTGAGGAGCTGTCTTGTGTCCTTAAGTGCAAGAAGGCTGTAATGTACCTGACGGAGAATTATATGTGTTAGATAAGCTTCATTCAGGCATGAGTTATAGTGCTGTTGGCCAAGAGTCCAATGTTAATGAATCAACAATATATATTCAATAAGGTGTCTTTAAACAGAAACCCATAAAGCAAGGCTATGTATTGATCTGTTGAAGAAAATTGTGTGACCAGAGGCTTGCAGGGACCTAACCCTAGGAGCTATGATTCAGTATTCGCTATTTCAGCATTCCCAGTGACTTTATCCAACATAACTACCACAAATAATCAGGATTGACTGAATATGCACAAGGGACTAGAATCTGGGTGGCAGGTCCACTGGGGGTGCTACAGCACCAACCTAACCTCTTAGGTCCAATTCCCAGGAGGGAAGGAAGCATTGAGAGAGGCTCTGAAGAAATAGCATAGTATTATCAGGGAAAGTCATTCATTTCTAAAGCCATAACAGCCTGTCTTTTCATGAGCAAAGTTCCAGAGAAGTTATGGGGGAGACTTTAGAAGTTGGAGCCTGCTGTAAACAGGGATTCTTTACCTATAAGTGCAACTGCTTGGACTCTTGGTTGACATTTCATAAAAATAAGCAATTATCTATTCTTGGCATAAATTAGAGCTCAGTTCTAGATTCAGGATGAGGTCATTCTGCAGGCTCTTGGACGATGCAGTATTTGCTTTCTCAATTTTCCTTTTTCAATTGAACTTGCCATTCATCCCCAGGACTGCAAGACTGGCATATTACTTCAGAAGAAACAGACAAGATCTACTTTAAAAGGAAAAAAAATGGTATTTCCAGGAATAGAGGTCCCTTCTGCCATGGGTGTAGTGAAGCTTACAGAGGCAGCATGGCTCAGCTGACAGAGACCAGGGTTCCAGGGCTGCCAAAGTTGGGGTCTTAGCATCATCACTTACTAACTGAGTGACTGGGAAAAATTCATTTGAGTCTCTCTGCCTCAGAGCCCTCATTTGTAGAATAAGGATAAGTTATATATATTTCATGGGGTTATGATAAGAACTGATGAATTAGTACATATAATGTAATTAGAATAGCGCCTGTAACACAGTAAATATTTACTGCTAAGCTTACTGGGAAAGCCAAAGCTGAGGGAAGATAAAACTTGAAGATTGAACCTGCTTGAGCATATTGATATGCTGGCAAATATACTTTAATTTATAAATAAATTATTTGGGAGGAAAAGAACAAGTATTTTTTATCATATGTCTTAAAAGTTCATTTAAATTTGTTTTATAAGGAAAGATAGCTTTTGATCATGTAAATAGAGTAAGCTATATTCTGTAATCCATCAAGAAATCATAACTCCTAGATGATATCCTAGGATTTCATTGATTACAGCAGAATACTTAAGAGCAAAGGCAAGGAAAAAGTTATATGCAGGAATTTCCTGATATTCTGAAGATCTCCTCCACGGCAAAGGACTCTTGCAGCTCAGGGAGCCTAGACGGTTTTGGGTTAACCCAAGAAAGGATAAAATATGGAGTGCAGTGGCACTACCCTTCTTCTAGAGCAAGTAGTTTCCCCAGACCAAGCCATGTACTGGTGCTGAGCTGCTTGTCTAAAATCACCTAGGGTGCATGAGAAGGATATAGATCCTAGGACCCTCACCAGAATTTTACCAGAAACGAGGCCTAGATTCTTATAACCTCTAGGGGTGTGTGGTAGTTAGGTTCACGTGTCAACTTGGCCAGGTGAAGGTACCTAGTTCTGTTGCTGTGGACATGAGCCAGTGGTACAGTTGGCTAGGAGGTGTGCCTGCTGCAATGAGTGATGTTTGGCTTAATTGGCTGGATGCTTAGATGAAAGAGATCAACATAGCACAGTCCAAGCAGCTCAGCATACCTCATCTCGGTTCTTGTAGCTCAGCCCAGGCCTTTGGAGATGCAGAAAGGAATCACCCCGGGGAAAGTTGTTGGAACCCAGAGGCCTGAAGAGAAGGCCAGCAGAGATCACTCTGTGCCTTCCCATGTAAGAAAGAACCTCAGTTGAAAGTTAGCTGCCTTTCCTCTGAAGAACTATACATTAACTAAATAAATCCCCTTTTATTGAAAGCCAGTTCATTTCCGGTGTGTTGCATTCCAGCAGCTAGCAAACTAGAACAGGGTGGTTTTGATACACAGCTACAGTGGAGAGCAAATGTACTGAGCTACAAGTGTATCTGGGCTCAAAGCACCAACCAATAATAAAGTAAGAATTTTCCAGAGTATCTCACAGGCATCTCTTTTCCTGTTTTTCAGAGACCCAGAAGAGGAGACAGTAGCTTTGGTAATGTGGGTCAAGATCAGCAATCTGGAATTTCAGTGGCATCACTCCTCTCTAATGTCCTGCCCCACACTCTGCCACAAGCCAGTATCTTTTCTTTTTTTTCCTGTCATTTGTCTGTATCAGTCAGGTTCATACTATATGCTCAATACTATAGTGCTGCAAAATAAATTATGTGATACTTGCTTTTGATCTTTCAATATAGTAAGAAAATATGGCACCTTAGAAAATTAGAAAAGTATCAGTTCCCTAAGAGGATCTTGGACCTAAGTCATACAGTGGAAGTACCAAGAGAAAAGTATGCAAAATTGTGTTGTTGAAATCCAGAGACAAAACCCAGTTTCCAACCTTTCTAACACCTGACTGATCAGCTCTTCTTTCCATTCTATAAGCAACCCATCAACCTTCCAATAAATCCCTTTTTATTAAAAAAATTTTTTTTGACAAATCTTCACATACCATGTGAAGATCCATGCATGGCATACAATCAATGGCTCACAATATCGTCACATAGTTGTGTATTCATCACCATGATCATTTTTAGAACATTTGCATTTTAGAACTCCAGAAAAGGAAATCAAAAGAAAAAACTCATATATCCCATACTCCTTTACCCTTCCCTCTCATTAACCACTAGAATATTTCAACTGATCCAATATTTTTTACCCCTTATCTCCACTATTATTTATTTATTTTTATCCATTTTTTTTTCACCTATCTGTCCATTCCTTGGATAAAAGAAGCATTAGATGCAAGGTTTTCACAATCGCATGGTCACATTATAAAAGTTATATTTTTATACACTCATCTTCAAGAATCAAGGCTACTGGAACATGGTTCAACAGTTTCAGGTACTTCCCTCCAGCCACTCCAATACACCATAAACTAAAAAGGGATATCTATATAATATATAAGAATAACCTCCAGGATAACCTCTCAACTCTGTTTGAAATCTCTCATTTTGTCTATTTTCTCTCTTCCCTGTTTTGGTCAAGAAGGCTTTCTCAATACCGTGATGCCAGGTTCCGGCTCATCTGGGGAGTTCTTTCCCACACTGCCAGGGAGATTTACACCCCTGGGAGTCATGTCCCACATAGGGGGGAGGGTAGTGTGTTCACCTGCTGAGTTGACCTAGAGAGAGAAGCCGCATCAGAGCAACAAAAGAGGTTCTCTGGTGGGGGTGACTCTTGGCCTAAATTTAAGTAGGTTTAGTCTATCTTTTGCAGGAATAAGTTTCATAGGGGCAAACCCCAAAATTGAGGGCTTAGCCTATTGATATGGTTGTCCCCACTGCTTGTGAGAATATCAGAAACTCTCCAAATGGGGAAGTTTAATATATCCTTCTTTCTCCTCAGTCCCTCAAGGGGACTTTGCAAATACTTCTTTATTCACTGCCCAAATTACTCTGGGATATATAGGGTCATCACACTACCCGGGGCAAACCAACAAGATCTCACTCTTTATTCAAGATACCATGTACTTATGGTGTTCAACTAAAGAGACCACACAAGTTAAATTATGGAATGCACTACCCAAAATATAAATTTTGCACCAAATAAACATCTCTCCTTTTGGTCTCACACAGAAGTTGAAGTTTTAAAATATGGAAGATATCATCCTTTACCTGGTATTTTGATCTACCACAGTCCTATCCAAATTAGTTTCCTTAATATCTCTAGTCAAAGTCTAATCTCTTTTTCAACTTTTAAAACAATTCCTGTATGGGCTACTGCTGAATTTCATAGTTTCAGAGCTCTAATGCTGAGTCTCAGGTGTCATCCGAATTTTCTGAGAATGACCAGGTTATATACAAACAGCTCAGTATTTCAGAATTTAGAAATAACAGTTACAACTCCTGAATATATTTAACCTCTGTAAGAGCTTACAATTTAGGACCCTTTACAATAGGCTCCACCCTGATAACCCATGCTCTCAACTTCAGGTCACTGAGTTTTTATATTATAGTTAGTCCATATGAGTGAGGCAGGTTAATATCTGTCTTTTTGTAACTACCATTTCATTCAACATACAGTCCTTAAGGTTCATTTACCCGGTTGCATGCCTCACAGTTTCATTCCTTCTTGGGCCACTCAGCAGTCCATTGTATGTATACACCATAGTTTCTCCTTCCATTCCTCAGTCTTAGGCCACCTCCATCCATGGTGAATCTCAAACGCTGCCGCCATAAATACCAGTGTGCAAATGTCCATTCGTGTCCCCACATTCAGTTCCCTCAGTTCCTCCAGGTATATACTGAGCAGCAGAGCTTCAGGATCATATGGCAGCCCCACCCCTAGCCTCCTGTGGAACCACCACACTGCCCTCCAAGGGGCTGCACCTCTCAGTTTCCCTACCGACAGTGAATAGGTACATCTCTTTCTCTGCATTTTCTCTTGCACTAGTTTCTCTCTGTTCTTGTTGTTGTTGTTGTTGTTGTTGTTTTTGCATGGGCAGGCACCAGGAATTGAGCTTGGGTCTCCAGCATGGCAGGCAAGAACTCTGCCTGCTGAGCCACCATCGCTCACCCTGTTCATTTTTAAAGCTTTATTTGCACATCATACAATCTACTCTAAGTGTATAGACATGCTTTGCCATTATAATCTATATAAAGACATTTCCTTTGCTTCTACAAAGAATCCGTACCCCTCCACCATGCCCCCCACCTATTGACATTCAGTTTTGGCATAATGCCTTTGTTAAATTCGGTGGAAGCATATAACAATGTTGACTATAGACCCTAGAACTTGCATTGATTGTACTTTTTCCCAATACCATCCATTTTCAACACCTTGCAATGTTGACATTCATTTGTGCTCCCTCATGCAAAACTTTTTTTATTTGTACATTTAATCACCATCACTGTCCACTCTAGGCATTCTTAAGTTATACCATCTCAGTGTCTATCCTCTATATTTCCTTCTGGTTTCATACGTGTCCTTAGCCCCACTCCCTCAATCATACTCACATTCAACTTCATTCAGTGTACTTATATTATTGTGCTACAATCTAGTAGTATTGTGCTATCTATTTCTGAACTTTTACAATCAGTCCTGTTGCACATTCTGTATTCCTTCAGTCCCAAATGCCCAATGTCTACTTTATTTCTATCTCCTGATAACCTGTGTTAACTTCAACTCTCAAAGTCCTCTCATTAATGTTAGTTCATATCAGTGAGACCATACAGTATTTGTCCTTTTGTTTTTGGCTCATTTCATTTAGCATAATACCGTCAAGGTTTATCACATTGTTACATGCTTCAAGACTTTATTCTGTCTTACAACTGCATAGTATTTCTCATATGTATATACCACAGCTTGTTTAGTCACTCATCCATTGATGGACATTTGAGCTGGTTCCATCTCTTGGCAATTGTAAATAACACTGCTGTAAACATCAGTGTGCAAGTGTCTGTTTATGTCCTTGCCTTCAGTTCCACTGAACATATGCCTAGTAATGGGTTTGCTGTATCAAATGGCAATAATATACTTACCTTCCTGAGGAACCACCAAATTGTCTTTCAGAGCAACACAGTTGCAACACTTTACATTCACACCAACAGTGGATGTGCGCCTCTTTCTCCACATCCTCTCCAGCACTTGTAGTTTTCTGTTTTGCTTTTTTTTTTCATAATGGTCATCCTAGTGGTTGTCAGATGATATCTCATTGTGGTTTTCATTTGCATTTCCCTATAGCCAGTGAGGTTGAGCATCTTTTCATGTGCCTTTTAGCCATTTGTATTTCCTCTTCTGAGAATTGTCTGCCACATCTTTTACCCATTTTTTAATTGGGTTGTTTGACTTTTTTTGTTGAGTTGAAGAATCTTTTTATATATTCTGGATACTAAACCTTTATCTGATATGTGGTTTCCAAATATTGTCTTCCATCGTGTAGCCTGCCTTTTTACTTAAGAAAAAGTTCTTTGATGCACAAAAGTGTTTAATTTTGAGGAGTTCTCATTTATCTATTTCTTTTTTCAGTGCTTGTGCTTTGGGTGTAAGGTGTAGGAAACCACTTCCTATTACAATATTTATGATATTTCCCTCTAAAAGTTTTATGGTCTTAGTTCTAATGTTCAGGCTTTGACCCTTTTTTTTTGTATGCAACGTTGTGGGGATCACATTCTTTTTTGCAGGTGACTGTCCCATTATTGCAGCATCATTTGTTGATTTCTTTTTAGGGGGGATACACGGTCTGGGAATTGAACCTGGGTCTCCTACATGGCAGGGGAGAATTCTACCACTGAACAACACTTGTACTCCAGGTGTTTTATCCATTTTGAGTTAATTTTTGTATAGGGTGTGAACTATGTACCCTCTTTAATTCTTTTGCATATGGGAATCACTTCTCCAAGCACCATTTATTGAAGAGGCTGCTCTGTCCCAGTTGGGTTGGCTTGAATGCCTTGTCAAAGATCAGTTGTTGGTAGATAAAACGGTATATTTCTGAATACTCAATTTGATTCCATTGGTCACTATATATATCTTTATGCTAGTATCATGTTGTTTTGAGGACAGTAGCTTCATAAAAAGCTTTAAAGTCAGGTAGTGTGACACCTCCCACTTCATTTTGCATTCTCAAGATATTTTTAGCTCTTCAGGGCACCCTGTCCTTTCGATTAAATTTGGTTCTTCTTTTTTCTCTTTCTGCAAAATAAATTGTTGGGAATTTAATTGGTATTGCATTGAATAAATCAATTTGGGTACACACCCATTGCCTTAACTAAATTTAGCCTTCCAATCCATGAACACAGTATGCCCTTCCATTTACTTAGGTCTTACATGATTTCTTCTAGCAATTTCTTGAAGTTTTCTGTGTATAGGTCTTTTTTATCCTTAGTTAAATTTATTCCCAAATATTTTATTCTTTTGGTTGCTATTGTAAAAAGTTTATTTTTCTTGCTGTCTTTCTCAGGTTTCTCAACATTAGTGTATAGAAATACTACCGATTTCTGGGTATTAATCTTGTGCCCTGCCACTTTGCTGTACTTATTTATTAGCTTTAGTAGCTTTGGTGTAGATTTTTTTGGATTTTTGACATATAGTATCATATCATCTGCAAACAGTGGGAGTTTTACCTCTTCTTTTACAATTTGGATGCCTTTTATTTCTTTTTATTGTCTAATTGTTCTGGTTAGAACTTCCAGCAAAATGTTTAGTAATAATGGTGACAGTGGGCATCCTTGTGTTGTTCCTGATCTTAGAGGGAAAGCTTTCAATCTTTCCCCATTGAGGATAATGTTAGCTATGGATTTTTCGTATATTCCCTTAATATGTTGAAGAAGTTCCCTTCTATTTATATCCTTTGAAGTGTTTTCATCAAGAATAGATGCTGAATTTTGTCAAATGCCTTTTCTGCATCAATTGAGATGATCATGTGGTTTTTCTGCTTTGATTTATGATATGATTATTACATTGATTGATTTTCTTATATTGAACCAGCCTTGCATACCTGGAATAAATCCCACTTGGTCATGGTGTATAATTATTTTTAATGTGCTGCTGGACTCTATTTTGAGGATTTTTGAGATTGGTCTGTAATTATCTTTTCTTGTAATATCATTTGTCTAACTTCGGTATTAGGGTGATGCTGGCTTCATAGAATGAGTTAGGTAGCTTTCCCTTCTCTTCAACTTTTTTGAAGAGTTGAGCAGGGTTGGTACCAATTCTTTCTTGAATACTTGGTAGAATTCACATGTGAAGCCATATGGTCCTGGATTTTTCTTTTTGGGGAACTTCTTGATGACTTATTCAATCTCTTTACTTGTGATTGGTTTGTTGAGGTCATGTATTTCTTCTTGAGTCAATGTTGGTTGCTCATGCCTTTTTAGGAAGTTATCCATTTCATCTATGTTGTCTAGTTTATTAGCATATAGTTGCTCATAGTATCTTCTCATTACCTCTTTTATTCCTGTGGAATAACTGGTTATGTTGCCTTTTCCATTTCTGATTTAATTTATTTGCATCCTCTCTATTTTTTTTTTCAACCTAGCTAAGGGTCCATTAATTTTATTGATTTTCTCAAAAAACCAACTTCTCTAGGTCATTGGTTCCAGCCAGTGGCAAGGGGAAAAAGAACACAGGAGACACACCCATTGCCTTAAGTCCTACATCTTGCAGTGGCACACATACTTCTGCACACTTTTCATTGGCAAGAATTTGGTCATATGGCCATACCCACCTGCAAGGGAGGCTGAGATATGTAGTCAAGCCATATGTCAAGAAAGAATAGTGTAATAAATTATGGTGGACAATTTATTGTCCACTAAATTGGAATAGAAAGAGTACTAAACTGGAAATGAGAAGACTTGGCTTCTAGTCCAGGATCATTTAACTAATCAGCTTTATTAGTTTGCTAGGGGCAAACCATTCCATTTACCCACCTGTAAAACTAGTGAATAGTATAGGCTGACCTCTGAAATATTTTTTAAAAATAAAGCATGACAAAATCTTGAAAAAAAAACCCAAATTCTTGTTTTGTAAATTGTTTTCATGTTCTCAATTTTATTTATTTCTGTTCTAATCTTTTTTATTTCTTTCCTTTTGTTTGCTTTGAGGTCAGTTTGCTTTTCTTTTTCTAGTTCTAATAATTGAATAGTTAATTCTTTAATTTTTGCTCTTTCTTCTTTTTTAATATAGGCATTTAAGTACAGAAATTTCCCTCTCAGCACTGCCTTTACAGCATCCCATTAATTTTGATATATTGTGTTTTCATTTTCATTTGCTTCAAGATATTTCCTGATTTCTCTTGTAATTTTCTCCTGGACCTACTGGTTGTTTAGAATGCAAATATTTGTGCATTTTTTTGTCCCTCTGCCTGTTACTGATTTCCAGCTTCATTCTACTATGATCTGAGAAAGTGTTTTGTATGATTTCAATATTTTTAAATTTATTGAGACTTGCTTTGTGACCCAGCATATAGTCTAACCTTGAGAATGCTCCATAAGCAGTTGAGAAAAATGTGTATCCTGCTGTCATGAGGTGAAATGTTCCATAAATACCTGTTAAGTCTGGTTCTTTTATCATATTATTCAAAATCTCTGTTTCCTTATTGATCCTCTGTCTAAATATTCTAGCCATTGATAAGAGTGGGGAATTGAAGTCTCCAACTATTATGATAAAGGCGTCTACTTCTCCCTTCAGTGTTGTCAGTGTTTCCGCACATAATTTTGAGCACTCTGGCTTGAGGCATAAATATTAATGATTGTTATGTCTTCCTGTTGAATTGTTCCTTTTATTAATACATAGTTCTTCTAGTTTGCGCACTGCCAGAATGCAATATACCAGAAATGGAATGGCTTTTAAAAAGGGGAATTTAATAAGTTGGTAGTTTACAGTTCTAAGGCCAAGAAAATGTCCCAATTAAAGCAAGTCTGTAGAAATGTCCAATCTAAGGCATCCAGGGAAAGATACCTTGGTTCAAGAAGGCCGATGAAGTTCAGGGTTTCTTTCTTAAGTGTAAGGGCACATGGCGAACACAGTCAGGGTTTCTCTCTCAGCTGGAAGGGCACATGGAGGACATAGTGTCATCTGCTAGCTTTCTCTCCTGGCTTCTGGTTTCATGAAGCTCCCCAGGAGGTGTTTTCCTTCTTCATCTCCAAAGGTCACTGGCTCATGGACTCTCTGTTTTGTGGTGCTGCTCTTTCTGAACCTCTCATTATCCAAACTGTTTCCTCTTTTATAGGACTCCAATAAACCAATCAAGACCAAATGGGTGGAGACATGTTGTCACCTAATCCATCTTAACAACCACTCTTGACTAAATCGCATCATCCAGGGAGATGATCTGATTATAGTTTCAAACATACAGTGTTGAATAGGGATTATTCTACCTTTATGAAATTTGGTTTTTATTAAAACATGGCTTTTCTAGGAGACATACATCCTTTTAAACCAGCACAATAGTGTCCTTCTTTGTCTCTTTTGTTTTACATTTGAAGTTTAATTTGTCAGATACTAGTATAGCTACTCCTGTTCTTTTTTGATTGTTGTTTGCATGAAATATCTTTTCCCAACCTTTCACTTTCAACTTATTTTTGTCCATGGGCCTAAAATAAGTCTCCTGTAGATAGCATACAGATGTGTCCTGCTTTTTAATCCATTCCGCCAGTCTATGTCTTTTGATTGGGGAGTTTAATCCATTAACATTTAATGTTATTATTGTAAAGGCAGTTCTTTCTTCATCTATTTTTTCTTTTGGATTTTATATGTCATATCTAATTTTTTTTCTCTTTTTACCTTTATTGATAGTCTTCATTTCTACACTGTTCTCCAGATCTCTCTCTCCTGCCTTTTCTTATCTGCCTGTACTGCTCCATTTACATTCCTTGCAGAGTGAGTCTTTTAGTCACAAATTCTCTCAGTTGTTTGTCTGAAAATATTTTAATCTCCCTATCATTTTTGAAGGACAATTTTGTTGTGTATAGAATTCTTGGTTGGCAGTTCTTCTCTTTTAGAATCTTAAATATGTCATACCACTGCCTTCTCACCTCCATGGTTTCTGCTGAGAAATCACACATAGTCATATTGGGCTTCCCTTGTATGTGATGGATTGCTGTTCTCTTGGTGCTTTCAAAATTTTCTCTTTGTCTTTGATATTTGAGAATCTGTCTTAGAGTATTTCTGTTTGGATCTATTCTGTTTGGGGTACGCAGCATTTCTTGGATCTATGAAATTTTAAGTAATTATTTCCTCCATTAGTCATTCTCTTTTCCCTTATCTTCTCTTTTTGGGACACCTACAATATATATATTCATGTGCTTCATGTTGCCAGTCAATTCCCTGAGAACCTGCTCATATTTTTCCATTCTTTTCCTTATATTTTCTTTTGTGTGTCAGATTTCAGATGTCCAGTCCTCTAGTTAACTAATCCTTTCTTCTGCCTTTTCAAATCTATTATTGTAGGTTTCTGAGGTTTTTTTTTTCCATCTCTCCTACTGTGCCTTTCATTCCCATAAGTTCTGTGATGTTTTTTCAAACTTTCAAGTTCTTTTTGTTCACCCAATGTCTTCTTTATATCCTCCCTCAACTCATTGATTTGATTTTTGATCAGATTTTCCATGTTTGTTCAAACATCCTGAATTAGTTTTTTTCCAACTCCTGTATCTTATTTGAAGTGTTGGTTTGTTCCTTTGACTGGGCCAAATCTTCAATTTTCCTAGTATTGACTCATTATTTTTTGCTAGTGTCTAGGTATTTAATTTCCTTAATTAGTGTATTCTGGAGGTTGTTTCCACTCTTTTACCTAGAGTTTTCTTGCTGGATGGCTTTGTGCTCTCTCTGTTCTTTGACTTTCAGTTCAACTTATTTTAGACCTCTAGCATAGGTTCTGTTTGATCAGAATTTTTCAGTTCTCGTTTTTCTGTTTCTTGCCCTGTGCATATGGAGCTTTTTTTTTTTTTGAGGAGGAGGAGGAGGAGGAGCTCCTCAGATATTATAGATCCCATTCAGATTTTCCCAGACAAGACTAGCCCATGTCTCAGGAGGGAAGAGTAGCCAGTATCAAGTTTCTTTGAGGGTGAGATCCAGCAGGTTGTCAGACTTTCTTATGAAGGCACTAGATTCTGTGCTTTTCCTATCCTGTCCAGCATGTGGCACTCATCTGCCTGTAGCTTCTCACTTGCTTAAAGTGATGGGGTGCCTTTAATTTCAGCAGACTCTCCTTGCCAGGGTTGTGGTTGGGACAGAGGTGAGGTAGTAGGATGTCTTTAATTGCTTCAGTTTTCCATTCCTTGAGGCCTGAATTCCTTGAAGGAGGGATTCCATTTGAGCTGAGCCCCACACCTTTTTTAATGGGGAAGATATATCTTCTAGGTAATTAACTCCTTTCACCTGACTGGTTACTTCATCTTTCAGAGAAGCTTAATTTCACCCTTGCCTGGGGCAGTGTGGGAGCCTGGGAGTGCTTTCAGTTCTAGCTAATGAGCTGTTGAGAAGTTTAAAAAACCTTTTTTAGAGCTGGATTCCCACTTTATCTGGGCTTACCAATCAAGATCTTGAGTTGGTACATGACTCTATGTGTCCTCAGGTTCTATGTGCCCCCTTTTCTTGTAGTCTAGCTCTTTTCCAGTATTTTGTGCTGTCAAACTCAAAAACCTCTATTTTTTTTTTCCATCAGCCCTGCCCCTTCTCTTTTGGGGCAAAAACTCCTAGTTCCTTTAGTGCTTATTCCATATTTATCTGTATTTGGGGCTTGTTTTTAGTAGTTAGAATTTGTTAATTAATTACACAATTGGAGGTTGGTTGAGTTAAGCCCTTGTTGCTAGTAAAGTTTGTTTCCTTTCCCCTCAGGGATCCAGACTACCATGCCTGTGGGTGAAGGACACCAGCCTCCAAGGCTTAGGGGACTCACAGTTCTGTTTGGGATCTCAGCAATTCACCTTGTCAGACTGTGTGTTTGCTGTATGTCTAGTCATTGATGCTCTCCCAGCAGTTGTTCTGTACTGTTCCTGGCTATTTACTAGATGCTCTGGATGATGAAATAAATTTCACGCCTCACTATGCTGCCATATTGCCCCACCTCCCTCAATAAATCCCTTTTTATCATTTAAATTGGTCAGAATTAAGTTCTGTTCCTTGCCATGCCCTCTAATTGATATTGGTAAATTGGATATTATATTCTCATGGAGTGAGTTTTGAAAGAGGAAAACTTGAGAATCAGGAAGATGAATGAGGAAGATCTACTCCTGTTAGCAATGGACAAAGCCATAGGAGGCTGGCCAGAAGAAGAGCATGAAAAGAGAGGAGAGACCACAGACATTTTGAAAGAACAAAATTTGGTGACAGATGTGGGACAGAATCATGGCCCCCACAAAAGTCATGCTCAGTTCTCAATCCCTGGTCCTGTGCATGTGAACTCATTTGTAAATAAGAACTTTGAAGATGATTGAGAGTGGGCCTAAATCCACAATGGCTGAAGTCTTTAAAAACAAAGAAAATTGGATTGAGAAGAAGAAACCATGGAGAATAGCTAGAAGCTACACGTCGACAGAACCCAGAAAAGAAGTGAAAAGATGCTGCCATGATGAACTGCCATGTGCCAAGAAAGCCAAGAAACACCAGAGATTGCCACTTAGCCATAAGAGAACAACCTTGGGAGAGTAACCTTGCTACCCTCTGAAACCGTGAACCAGTAAATTCCTATTGTTAAGCCAAACAAAGGTATGGTATTTTTTTTTTTTAGTAGCCAGGAATTGAAGACAACAGGTTTTATATAAGGATAAAGGAGAAGGATGGCCAAAGATAACTCCAAGTTTCCTATCCTAGAAGGCAGAATTATGGGAGCAACTTTTACTCACTCATTAAACCTTATCGTAGGTCTATATCTGTCTGGTACTGGGCTAAGGGCTAGTGATACAGAGATTAAAAGTGATTTGCCACAAGTTTAGAGAAAAGAGTGTGAGTTATACTGTGGACAGGAGGAGTTTGAGGTGACAGAGAGAGTGAAAAACAAAACCAGAACACATCTGAAGGAGCAGAAATTAAATGATAAATTTGGAGGTCATTAATGAATTGAGATATTACTTTAGATAAATCCTCCATAGAATTACCAAGCCAAAGGTATAAAACTACCATATTGCTCTAAATAAATATTGTCATATAATTTCCCCAAATGGCTGTATCAATATATAATGCCACCAAAAAATTATTTTACTACAGTCTAGTTAACATTCATTATAATTATTGTGTCATTGGTAGTTAAGAGGTTTACCATATTTCCATATATTTATTAATAATTATATTCTTCTTGTACAAATCATCTATTTATGTTTCTTGCCAGTTACCCATAAATTTTATTATATTTAAGGTGCTTCTCAATTCATGATATGTCTTTTGACTGCACTTTTTTTGTTTTTATTGGACAGTTTTAACATTTTTATGTAGTCAAATATGTTCATTTATCTTATTAATTCAATTTGGCATAATTATATCATGACTCCACAAACATAATAAATGCATTTCTACTATCTCCTCTGGGGTGATTTTTTTAAGCAAGCAATTAGTCTGGAGTTTATTTTGTGCTATAAGATGTGACTCTCACTATTTTATTCCAACATGATATCTGGTTATTAGCATGTATTAACTAATCATGATTTTACACATATCCTAAGGGAAAACTAGTAGAGTGATAAAAGGCCATACATAGTTCTGCACCTGGTCTCTAACACTGATGAGCTCAGTGACCTTGGACAAGTCCCTTTGCTTTGACAGACCTCAGTTTATGTACCTCTAAAATGAATGGATTAGGTTAAATTTCTTCCAAAATTAACAGTCTATGATTTTCTGAAAAAGATTTGACCCTGAAGTTGGGATTAGATATGTGCCTGTGAGCACTCATCTGGAACATGGTAATCCAGCATTTTGGCTGTGGTTGTTTGCATTTCTCAGTTACATTACAAAAGTTCACGGCCACACAGCCAGGGGGAAATCCCAGGATCCCAGCATATTTACTTCATTTAGGAAAGGTGCACAGGATATGCCTGCCTGACATGAATGGTGCCTAATGAGCTGTAAATAACTTTTGACCACTTGACCTTGGTCATGTTGATATGACCCCCATCATATCCCTTCGACTGTGGAATCACACGGATGCCCACGCACCACTTCATAACTGAAAAGGGCATTTACCCTAATTGGGAAGAGGAAGCACGGTAATGCAGAGCAGCGGTAGCCATGCGTTTCATGAACGCTCAGCTTCATTGGATACCACAGTAAATTACCCACAGCCCAGCCCTGTCACTTTCTCCTTTGAGCTGAAAGACCCTACAGAACCACAGTTTTGAATTACTTGCCTAAGCTCAACTAAGCCCCACTTCTGCCCCCCACATCTACCGTCACCCCAGCAGCATTTTCTACCTTGCTTGCATACTCCTATCTCTCGTCCCTGCTTTCTGGTTAAAGCCATTTTTCCTTTCATCCTATATACATACTCCCACCCCAAGCCCACCCCTTTCCTTGGGGTCTTTGCTCAAAACCCAATTTCCCCAAGAAAAATGTCCAGTGTTATGGTAATGATAACAGTAGCCCCTCCTGCCACCACTACCACCACCCAAGCCCCTGTGATGTGATTGGTATTAAACAACATGATTCTTTCACCTTTTCTCAGCTTATAGGTAGGCTGCTGAGTCTGGCTCTTAGCTCTGCCATTTACTAGCTGTGTGAACTACCGTTAATCACTTCACATCTCAATGCCTCAGTTGAACTCATTTGGAAACTGGGAATATTAAAACTACCCATTGCACAGCATTGCTGTGAGGATTAAAGGCAACATACTTAGAACAATGCCTGGTACACAGTAAAATTCCAATCAATGTCAAGCAAATATGATGCTTACAAATATTCTAAGAAATGATCATGTTGATGAATATACAACTATGTGATAATATGGTGAGCCATTGATTGTGCACCAAGTACAGAATGTTCATATGTTGGGAATATTTGGGTTTGTATGTTGTTTGTTGTATCAATAAAATAAAAAAAAAAACAGAAGAAAAGAAAAAAATATAATGCTTAGGATGATGATGGGTGTCTCTGCTACAAAAGTGAGGAAACTGAGCCCCAAAGAGAGTAAATTATTACCCAAATGTTCAGCTTCTTTGTTGCTGCGTAACTAATTATCCAAAATTTTAGTTGCTTTAAATAACAACTAATTTCTTTTATCTCACGATTTTGTGTATCAGGAGTTTGGGCAAGCCTTGGCTAGGTGATTCATCTGTTCCAACTGGCACTGACTGTGGTCACAGCTGGTGGCTGGGCTGCGCCGGATGTTCTGAAATGGCCTCATTCACATACTTGGCACTTGCGTAGGGGTGTGTGGAGGCTGGGATCAGCTGGGCCCCTAACTGTCTCCAAGCAGTCCAAGAACACTTCCATGTGGTCTCACCACCAGGCAAATCAACTTCTTATAGGGCACTGCAGGTGCCAAAGAGATCAAACTGGAAGCACTCAGCCCCCTTAAAGGTTAGGCCTAAACTGAGATAGTCATTTCTAGGTCAAAGTCGTCAAAGCCCCATTCTCAAAAAGAGAGGACACAGATGCCACCTCTTGCTGGGAAGAGCAGAAAAGAATGGGTGGCCATGTTCAATCTGCCATCCGGTCAGGCACCTAGGAACGTACTTGGGTCTCCAGCATGGCAGCGAGAATTCTGCCACTGAGCCACCATTGCACCAACCCTAGTAAGAGAAATTTAAAACAGATATTACTTTTACAGTGTTAAGAATAATACCTGGTATATACTGAGTTATTAATAAATGAAAGAGAGATGGAAACTTTTGTCTATCTGACCCCAAATGCTGAGCTCCCAGTCCTCTGCTCTTCCATATTGTGGAGATAACACCCCTGATGTGGCCAGCTTGAGTTTCAGCAGGCTTTACCAAGGACTGCCCATGGATATGTCTCATCTCCTTATGTAGGCTCCAATTTTCCTGGAACATTGATTGAACTTTATTTTCCTTTCAATCCTTCACAGCACCTACAATAATGCAGGTCATTCAATAATAATTCAACAAAATCATTCATTCAGTGAATGTTTGTCAGAAAACACTAGAAATAAATAAGTTTAATAAGTGAATTGATTTTAAGGGCATTGTTTGTGCCTTCATTATTCCAATAAATGGTAATTGGTAAAATGTGTATTTTATTTATAGAGCCTCAGTTCATTGATGCAGAAATAATAGAGGTGAAGGGAATATAGTGGTCGTCATGCTTGACACACCCACTTTGCACAGACAGAAATCAAAGTTCAAAAATCTTAAGTGACTATCCTAGCTGAAACTTTGAAAGTTAGGGCAGAAAGTTCAGTCTCTTAACTCCGAGGACACTTTTTTCCATTATGTCATCTGCCTTTTCAAACATATAATAGGCGTTAAACTCTTGTTGTAAAAAGTAACTATTTGTCTGGATTAATTATATCAGCATTTTAATATTAAATTTGAATTGGAAATATTAAAAGGACTTCATGATTTTGTCTCTTTCATAAAATACACATTTTCTAGTTTTTTGCCACTGAAAAGGCTCAGAAGCAATGGCAACCCAGTAGCAATGAGCATCCTTAGCAGGAGTAATTAATTGTGATCCTCATAAGAGGGTAGGGCTGCTGCTACTTAGTAGAGGGAAGGAGGAGTATGATGAATAGTCATGATCCACTGTTAATCCACTTGATAACTCCCATGCCAGGCTTTCCTGGTAGAATGGTGAAATAAAGCAACTGAGGTACAATGATAATGGAATGGTAACCAGGGATTCAGATCTCCTCTCCCCACATGGGAGCCATTTAAACCAGCAGAAATTCTAGCCAAGGGGGAAGAAGTGACCAGATGGGAAAGAGATGATGTGGTATGACCTCAGGGCCAGCTGCAGCAACCAGTAACCAACCACTAATCCTCCTGTAAGTTTTACCATAAACTAGAAAAACCGAATCCAGAGGAAGCTGTGTGGATAGAGAGAACTTACTGTGAAAGCAAGCAGAACCTAGCAGAGCAAGGGGTGAAATCAGGCGAATGCTATTGGAGCCTCACTCAGATCCTCTCTATCAGGTCCATGCTCCCAACCACCTGCTACAACGTATGTGGGTTGATAACTGTTCTGTGCTACTCCCTTCTTCAGAGAACGACCATTGGCCCAGTGGGATTGGCCTTACTTGGGAGGTTATGGGTCACCTCACCCCAGGTAGAGGAGTGGAAAACAACAGACAAGAACCAAGGACTGACAAGCACAAGGATATAAAGATGAACCCCTCGACTTCAAAGTGGGACAACTCTGAAGTGTCATTTGTGAGTCAAAGCTCCTCGTGGGACCAGGCTGAAGTTGGACTTCAGTTGAGCCCATTTCCTTGGCTGCCTTCCTTCCTCTGCCCTAGCCTGCTTCCCACACTCCCTTTTCCAAAAATTATTTCCCCAAGATTCCTTATTTCAGGCCCTACTTCTGGAAAACCCAATCAAAGATACTGTCTTTGAAGGCCCAAATTAAATTTCAGCCTTTCTGGCTGGTTAGCCCTACCCTTGAAACCACTATCTCCTCACTGGTAGCACTCATTTTCCCTTCATTCATTGCCACTTGCCATGTGCAGCCTAGTAGTACATTTTCATTTTTTCATGGGTGTTAGACTGTAAGGTCCTAGACAGCACTGACCAGAGGAGATGTTTATGCTCATCTCCCGGTTTAAGGAGTCCTTTGGGTTAGTTTTAGCTTTATGATAGAAAACCTAGAAGCAGGTTTTGTTGTAGATTCTTATTTTAGTAGACACTCCCTGTGCATAAGAGAAAGGGAAAAAGAAAGTTGAGAATCACCAGAAAAATAGGCTTTCTGACTTTTTATGAAAGGTTTTGCTTTCTTTATGGTTGGACCACATTGGCTCAGGGGGAAAAATTAAGGCAATGTCATAACTAAGAGGACAGGCTGAAAAAAAAATTGAAATCTGGTGAAAATTGAAGGACATAGAATATTTGAAAAAAAAAAAAATAGGCATTTTTTTTTAGTCTCCTTGCTCAAAAAAGACCCTAAGACAATTTGGTCCTTTGAGGTCATCTCATTTTCAAGATCATGCTCTTAAATTCCTTTGGAAGCTGAAGCAGACCTAAAACAAATACAGGTGCACAGAAAAAAAGTTATTTATGGGTTGAATGGAAAACAGAAACATGCTGGTCTCAATTTCAAGTTCTTTGATTTTAGCATCCAAGAACACTTATTAATTAAGGAGACATTTGCATTCTGAGCTTCCCATTGCTTGTTATTATTCTCATTTCAACATCTGGAAAGTTTCCTTTGAGAACAAGTGTCCCACAGAATGCCAGCGAACTATCAGGACCACATTTCTGGGACTGTTCTCTTCTGATTACACTGTTTCTGGGAGGTTAGAGGAAGGGCACTAACAAGGAAAGTAGTGCTAGCCCATTGAGGAAGGATTAATAATATCAATGAAACCATCTTGTTCTTGAGAACTGTGTTGTCAAGGTAGCCTTGTCATATATTCTTCACAAACAGTTTTTAAGACTGAACTTCAAAGATGGTATTCACCAGGCAATGTGGATAACCTCAGATCTTTTAAATTTAACATTTTAGCCAACTCAAAAAGAAGAGTTCTAAAATATCAAATCTAGTGTTTGTTTTCCTCTAAGTCCCCAAAGGAAAGGTGGAGATGATTCAATTGTAAACTACTTGACTAGAATAAGATGACTCATTGTCAGAACTAGCCACTGATCTGGAATTGTACAAGTGATGAACAATATAAAAGCCAGATAATATAATGACATGCCCAATTTTATATTCATAACAGAATTACAAGTAAGAGATCCCTTACTGATTGTGCTGAAAGATTTTCTTTTTTACCCTCTAGGCCTTTCTTGTCACCTCATCCCATTTTCCTAAAATACATCAAAATGTTAGCAGAATAAGGACACTGTTCTTCTGCTCTCAAAGTCTTATATTCAAAATATTCAAATGTAAAATCAGATCAAAAAAGTGCTCAGGTTTTGGAAGGCAAAGAACACGAGAAGGTTGAGCCTATCCAGTGTCATCCTACAAAAACCCTTTTTTTTCCCCATGTGGAACTTTGATAACCTGCCCTGGAAAACCAATACACGGTATTGTACAACTTGATAAGGTGTGCATACTGCTTTGTGAAAAGTTGGCAGAAAAAGTAAAGGGAAAAGAAATAATACAGTATTAAAGGAAAATAATAAGGTGACTGCAAGCAGAATTGCTCCTTTTGTCAAGTCTTGGTACCCATCATTTTCCTAAGATTGGATTTCATTTGCACTTCAATCCTGAAAGAGAGAACTTCGTGTTTCTTCTGCCTATTCATCTGCCTGTGACAATCTCAAGATCTTAAGAGACAGACCACCAAACAGGAAATAGTCTTGCAGATCAAATTTTTGAAGCTCTCAGTCCACAAGCTTTGTTTGCCAGGAATATTTTCCAAAACCTCTCGACACTATCCATTAAAATAAATTTAACACATACTGTACACATAAGTGTTGTTTATGGATCTTTACACATATAACAGATAATAAGATCTAATCCAGGGAAATGAGGTTATTTATTTATTCATTTAATTATTATTCACTACTTCAACCAACACAAGTAAGGAAATGCGCTAATCGTCAAAACTATGAAGATGAATAAGACATTGTATTTTCCTTCAAAGGCCTCTTAGGAAGGTAGGTGGACAGACACTGACTAAGATATAATGTGAGTTACAAAGAGTTGCATCCAGCTCCAAATAGGCCAAAGCAACTCCACCCAAGTGGAAAGAAACATTTAGGGCCCTTCAGAACCACTGGGACAATTAGCTCTGATCTCAGATAAGTGGGGAAAACAAATCCCCACTCAACTGGGAATTTGTTCTGCTGTGTACCTTTCTAAAACCTTAAAAGCCAAATTCTTCATTTTCTTCCTTGTTCTCATTCCAAGAGCAGGTAACTTTGAGTTTGCTTTGCCCAAAACGTCTCTTCAACGTATGTTGGCATTTCAACTAGTTTCAAGCAGTTCTCATTGTCTGTGTGTGTGTGTATGTTCTTCTTCAATGCTGAGGGGAAGTGTGTGTGTACATTTGTGCTTGTGCATGGTAGGCTGCAAGGCTGCATTTCTTTAAGGAATTTTACCTGCCAGTGAGTAAGGTCACTCCCCACATTCACTCTCCTTACGCAACCTTTGATACTTAGGTGGTTTCCAGACCCATTCCAGGGCAAGAGAAAAATAAAAGATAATCAGAGCTGTAGCAGCAAGCTGTCCCAGCTATCAAGCCTTACTCTAACCAGCCTTATCCCCCTTAATTGTCTCTGCTCCACTCTTCTCACACTCACTGACCCCTTGAATCCTGGCTTCTGAGTTCTTCTGCTTATACAATAGCTCAGACAGTAGGTCAGTTGTTATGCTTGTCTCCACCCCCTAATTCTGAGCATGGATAACTGCATACTGCAAAGTCTCAGCCCTATTCTAATTTTCATAACCCATTGACCTTTACACTCTACTGCCTCTTTCCTAGTAGTAGCTAACCTGCTTTGTTCTCAGGGAGAGAGAATAACAGTAGTAGAAAGAATGAGGCTTTGGAGTTAGTCGGAACTGGGTTTGAATCTTGGTTATAGGATTTATTAACTGTGTAACCTTGAGAAAGACAACTTCTCTGAGGCTCAATTTCATGTAGTATAATTTTCTGGTAAGTTTGTTGGGAGGATTAGATGTGCTGACAATTGTAAAGCACCTGGCACATAGCACAACCAATAAACAATAGTCATGTTTATCATCATTTGCATACCCTCCCTGCTCATAGTCAGGGGCGAGCATGCCCATTTACAGTGAAGCACACCCATTCATTTGCAATGTGTCAAGAAATATGACTTCTGCTTTCAGATCTCATGTACATGCCTTTTGTTGAAAAAAACTAAGCCAGACTTTGATGGCAAGGAGTTTAGGAATGTACTTCCAGCCCTTACACTAGAGGGGAGAATGGGAAAGAGAAAAATGGTGCTGGGTTACTAAATACAATCTAGCATACTGAAATCAGGAAGTAGTGATAACCCTACTTTACTATCTTTGTTAATGATTTTTAGAAAGTTTTCAAATTTTGATTACTCACTTGCACAAAGTCAGCCTTAGTGCTGTCCTTGGAGAGCTTGGTTGTGCTCCTTTGGGCTCTGCAGACTGCCTGTGCACACTGCACTCCTAACCGAAGGGACTGTGTGGTGATTCAGCTTCCTATTGATCATTGGAGACCCTGTTCTCGCTTTTCATTGGTGTCATATGTGCAGGAGCAATAAAAGGGAAATTTAGAAATCCTTTTAGCAGAAATAGGCACTTCTTGCCTAGAGTATGAGCTGAAAATAAATCCCAGTAACACAACAACTGGCACTTTCAATGCTGTATCTTTGAACTTTCCCCATCCCAACAGAACAACTCATGGAGCTTAATCACCTCTGATAGTCTGGAGATTGCCAGCTCTGGCATAGAAAACTCAGTAGGTAGAGAGAATTTAGCCTCAAAACACTTGGGTTAATCTCCAGTCTACAATGAACTGCGATTATGGAGGGGTATTTTAAAGTCTGTTTGGAGAGAGGTATGACTTCCAGCTTGGATTTTATTTAAACACGGATTCTCTTCCCCAGGGGCACCATAACAATTCCTGTTCAACACCGTTAAGCATTCTTCAGGGAGCAGCAGCTCAGAAGCAGCTTAAGAAATTCATCTATGCATTCATTCATTAAACACATATTTCTTTCTCGTCTTCTTCTCTTGCCTCCCAAAACAACTGAGTATTAAAGCCATCTGATTGGGCCAACCATCGTAGGTGTCCTCATCAAGGTGGAAGGAGGTGCAGGGTCCACAGCAGGTATCACTCCTCACCTGTGAGGAGGCTGAGCACGTCTGAGTAGGGATCTCTGTCTGTGGGGGATTTGGGAGTCCACCTGGCATGAGGAGAGTGTCAGCAAAGGAGGGCAGTGCAGTAAAGGTGCCAGGCATTAAGCAGAGTGCAAAAGGCGTCACCACAGAAAAGTGACCTGGCATAGCACCTCAGAGCCAGCAGCGGGGAGGGGCATCCGTGCAGGGAGGTGCAGCCTGGCATGGCATGTCAGACCCTGTGTGGGGGGAGGCAGGCATCTGTGCAGCAGGCTGAGGCCCAGAATGGAGCATCAGAACCGAAGTGGGGGTACAGATGGCATCCATGTAGGGGAAGGGCAGACAATGGCAATGGGAGATTGGTTATATCTGGGGAGTGGATCCAATTAGTAAGTATATTAAGGATAATAGGTGCCAGGTTTATTACTGTTGAAAAAGAAGTTCCCAAGATGGAAAGTGAGAAAACTAGACTGAACCCTGTGTATTTGGGTTTGAACTGGAGTTTTCTGTGTGAAGGCATTATAGTCTTCAGTATATATGTATGGATAGAAAGAAATATAAATGTAAACACACACGTATTATCTCTATCTCTGTCTATTGAAAAGGTCTGGGAACAAGAATACCCAATAACAACGAGTATATCTAACATCACATCTGAGTTTCTGAATATAATTCTCCACTGAAATTAGGAATAGGGGAGAATCTAATGAGTCCAGAGCTGGGGCAGGGAAAGAGTAACTGAGCCTGGAACAGGTGCCAGAAAGTCATAATGATGGTGAGACAGCAAAAGAACATAGAAACCAGGTTGAATGATCTCCCACTGACCAAATCTGGGACCATTTGAACATCAGAATAAAAAATGATAGTAATGGGTTATATGACCCATGGAATACAGTAGGAAAACACAAGGCCAAAATGATCTAATAATGAACAAATTGAGATATCGATGAGAAAGAGGCTATCTCCATATTCTCAAAGTGCATTGCTCCAGAAAATTATTAGTCACAAAGGGAAAAAGAATAACTTTCCAGTAGAGAGACTGGTAGATAGCACCAAAATTAAGTGACCAACGTGAACTTCATCAGTCACAGAACAGATTACCCCCTAAAATGACACAATGAGAGCAACGTCCATCATATCTGTGACATTCCTGCCAAAGATGTGTAACTTCAATCTAATCGTGAGAAAACACTCTACAAACCCAATTTGAGAGGCATTCTATATAATAACTGGCCTGTAATATTCAAAAGTTGCCAAGCTCAGGAAAATGCTGCATAAACCTTCCAAAGTGAAGTAGATGAAGAAGACTTGCTAAGTGCCATGTGAATCTAGACTGGATCTTCGTTTTTAAAGACCTTCTCGGGTTAATTGCTGAAATCTGAATGGAGCCTGTGGATTAGATGATGACAGTTATGCATCAGTGTTAATTTCTTGATACTGATGGTCACACTGTAGTTAAATAGGAGAATGTTCTTGTTTGTAGATGTTACATGCTCAGGTTTCTATGGGTGATGGGGCATCATGTCAGTAATTGGCTTTCAAACAAAACTTTCTTTGTATTGCACTTGGCAATTTTTGGTAAATTTGAGATTGTTATTTAGGACTTTTTAAAAAACATTTAAAATTTATAATAGTTTTAGGTTTATAGAAATATTGCGAAGATAGTGCAGGAAGTTCCTGTATATTTCACACTCAGTGACTCTATTAATGATATCTTACAGTAATAAGGTGCGTTTGTCACAATTATTGAACCAATATTGACACATCATTATTAACTAAAGTCCATACTTAATTCAGATTTTCTTTGTTTTTACCTTGTGTCCTTTTTCTGTTCAAGGATACCATTCAAGACACCCTTTTACATTTTGTCATCACATCTCCTTAGGCTCCTCTTGGTTGTGACAGTTTCTAAGGCTTTCCTTGTTTTTGATGATTTTGATAGTTTTGAGGAGTACTGTTCAGGTATTTTGTACAATGTCCCTCAATTGGGATTTTTTTTTCTGATGTTTTAATCATGATTAGACTGGAGTTATGGATATTTGGAAGACTACAAAGTAAAAGTGCTATTCTTATCATATCTTATCAAAAGTACATTCTATCCACATGTTCTATCACTGTTGATGTTAACCTTGATTGCTGGCGGTACTGTTTGCCAGGTTTCTTCACCCTCAAATACCCTCCCTCCATTTTCTTACTATATTCTTTGGAAGGAATGGGTTATGCACAACTTGTACTTAAGGACTGGGGGTTAAGCTCAACTTCCTTAAAGGTGGACTATCTACATAAACTATTTAAAACTCTTCTGGATGGGAGATTTGTCTATTCTTCCCATTTACTTGCCCATTCTTTGATTTATATTCCTGTGGACTCACAAATATTTATTTTATGTAAATATATTCTTTTATACACATAGTAAACATTTCTATATGTGATGATCTGTATATATTATGCTAAAAATGAGATCATGCTGATCTCCAATTCTAACCCATCGCCACACGGATCATTCTAGCCTTTTCCTACTGTTTACCTGTAACCTCCACTACAACAATGAGAAACCTGGCTGTCAGTATCCACCATCCATTTACCTTAATGCTCATTTCCAGTTTTATGTATAGTGGTTTCAGAATTGTTAACTCCTACCCCCATGCAAAATAATTTTATCAACCAGTGTACAATGCTCATGAACAGTTCCTTCTGCTTTTAGTTTCAGATTCCATTTTCCAAACTTACTTAGACTAGCCCTTTTTCCTCCCAACCTTCAATGAGTTTTTTTTCATACCTTTGTAAAACACTTAGGTTCTTTTGTCACATTCTGCCTTCCATTCTGAGATCTTCTTGCCTTTTAAATAGTTTTTAATGTGCATACATTAAAGGTTTACACTTCATGCTATCAGGTTTGATGGATTTTGACAAATGCATGTATCCACCATTACCGTGTCATACAGAATAATTTCACTAAAAATATTCTGTGCTTTTCCCATTCAAACTTTCTTCATACCCCTAGCAGCCACTGATCAATTTATTATTCCTATGGTTTTGTCTTTTCCAGAATACTATATCATTGGAAACATTCAGACTGATTTCTTTCACTTAGAAAAATGCATTCATGTCCTTGCATGACTTGATAGCTCATTCCTTCCTTTTCATCCTTGAATACAATTTCTTTGTATGGATGCACCACAGGCTGTCCATTCACCTTTTGAAGGACATGTCGGTTTCTTCCAGGTTTTAGTGATTATAAATAAAACTGCCATAAACATTTGTATAGAAGTTTTTATGTTGACCTAAGATTTTAATTGAGATGGATAAATATCTAGGAGCATGACTGCTGGTTCAGACGATGCTTAGTTTTATGAGAAACTATCAAACTGTCATCCAAAGTGGCTGTTCCATTTTGCATTACTGACAGCAGTGTCATCCCCCCAAAAAAAGAAAAAATAAAAAGAGATGAAGCAGCAATTAATTTCAAAATCTTCCTGCCTGATTGTGTAGCCTCCCATCTCTCCCTGCCAACTTACATACTACTAACAAAATTGTCTTTCTAAAGAAAAGAGCTCAAAATCTACAAACAGATTGCTGCTACATGTAGAATGAAATACAAACTCCTCAGCTTGGTATGCAGTCCTTCTGCGGTCAGCTCTAAATGCCTCTGCTAGTGTTAGCTATAGTTCCCCCACAAGTTTTGTCTGTTTCAGATGCCCCAAATTAATGGTGATTTCTCAAGCAGGCCATGTGCTCTCCCACCTCTAAGCACATGCTAATCTTCCCATGTGTCAAAGTCCCACCATCTTTCAAGGTCCTGTTCAAATGCTGCTTTTTCTCTCAAGTCTTCCCACATGGCCCTGGTTGGAATAAATTTATTTTTTGTTTCCCCATCATCTCACTACATTTTACTTGTACCTCGATGATAGCACTTTCAACAATCTGTTTTTTATTATAGTTATATTCTATAGTGCTTTTTATGATGGTTATATTCTATAGTGTGGGGGATATGTCTGTCTCCCCTACTATAGAATGAGTCTTTGAGGGCAGAGGCTATGATCCAATCCTCTTTCTATCTCTCCCACAAAATCCAGGATGACGCCTTGCTAACAGCAGGAGAGGAATAATTATTTGTGGATTTAATTGTGAAGTGATACCAGTGGAAATCTGACCCTGATGTTAACTGAGTATCTGTTCCCCTTTTCTCCCACTTATGGTGCACCTTCCACCCCAAGTTATTCCCTCAGTAAAGGGGTGCCAATCCCTCCGTCAACAGGGAGAACTAAACATTGACACCTTGTACTGTGACCTAGAGAGGACCCGGAGCTTCCCTTTCTGACCTCCACTGGCCTGGGATAAGGATGGCACCTACCATTGCAACCCTCCCCCTATCCAGATGCAGGCACCTCGTGAACTCAAAATCCAAACCTTCTTCCCTCCCCATCCCCGTATCTCCTGTGTCTCTTCTGTCTACCCTCCCAAGGTGGCTGCCCCAACTATTTAGAAAGTTTATATTTCCAACCTTCTTGACAGAATGAGTGAGTTGATTCTAGTGCCTCAAAGGACTCTCAGGCGTGATCAATGTGAATTTCTGGGACCTCTGTGGTTAGAGAAGAAACAAAACAACACCCCCCTTCAATGTGCCACACTTATACCATCTCCAGAAGGCATCTCCCAGGATCAGTATAGCGTACGGTTTCCCCGCTATGGCACTGCTGGAATTTTGGGCTGGATAAGTCTCTGTTGTGGGGACATTTATGACCTCTACCCACTAAGATGCCATAACCTGCTCCCCGGCTGTGACAACCAACAATGTCGCCAGGTATTACCACATGTCTCTTGGGTGGCAAATCTCACCAGTTGAGAAACGCTAACATAGGGATATCCTGGGACAAACTGCCACCTAAGAGACCCTCGTCAGGCTGACTCCATTAGGTCTAGCTCCAGCCCTCCATTAAATAGCCTATGACGTCATCTGTGGAGTTAGTATCCATAGCTCAGCCCCTGGTATATGGATGTTCCTGAATAGCTGCCTCCAGGATGGGTGGTGTTTTGTCCATAAACTGAAGGGATGTGATATACCAGAACTGAAATTGCTTCTAAAAAGGGGAATTTAATAAGTTGCAAGTTTGCTGTTCTAAGACAGTGAAAATGTCCAGATAAAGGCACCAATAAGAGGCTACCCTCATTCAGGAAAAGCTGATGAAGTTTGGGGTTTCTCTCTCAGCTGGGAGGGCACATGGCAGCATCTGCTAACTTTCTCTCCCAGCTTCTTATTTTATGAAACTCCCCCAGGGGTGTTTTCTGTCTTCATCTCCAAAGGCCTCTGACTGTGTGGGCTCTGTTGGTTCTGGTGGCTCTCTAGATTTTTCCAAAATGGTTCCTTCTTAAAGGGCTCCAGTAAGCAACCCCACCTTGAACGGGTAGAGACACTTCTCCATGGAAACCATCTAATCAAAAGTTACCACCTACAGTTGGGTGGGTCACATCTCCATGGAAACAATTTTAAAAATCCATCTAGCAATACTGAATGAGGACTAAAGGATATAGTTTTTCTGGGATGCATAATAGCTTCAAACCAGCACCGGTGGCAAGAATGTTAACTGTGACATTGGAAGGGATTCCCAGTAACCACAGTTTCAACAAGAATTGAGAGAGGTGTGCTTCGGCAGACATCTGTTCAGGTTGGGTTCGGGTTGGGTGCTGCTTCTTTGATATTCGCTCACTTCAGGTTCTGGTACTATGAATTGGGGCCCTACAATGGGCAAAATCAAGCGAATTAGGTTGATCACAAGGCTCATTTTCTAACTACCTTATATTGCTTTGTAAAATAGTTTTGGGCAGATTTCATTTTATGAAGGCTTGACCTAAATTCAAGTAACATAAGGTACCTTCTTCCATTGTTTCCAGAAAACAGCTCCAAGGGTTAATAAGACATTTAACAAGGGAGTGGATATTTAGGAATTATATTTATATGTATTTCCACCCTCCTTCAAATTCACATACACACAATTTCCCTCACACATACACACACCTTTATCCAAATTCTCCTTTTCCTCTCTGAGAAGTTTTAATATGTATATGTTTAAATGAAGACAAAATATCTTGTCAACAAATGTTCGAAACTATGGAAAATTGTTCACAATCTCCCAATAACTTACTTTTCTGAAAATTCAGCAGTACAAGTTTATATTATATTGGTGTTTGCAATGTTTCTTTATGTAGCTTTTTCTTTGGTGTTAAATAGCCTAAAGTACCATATGTTCCTTCATAAAAAACCATGTAAAAACCTACATTAATAAACTGAACTCAAAGTAAAGCTCCCCCAAGATGGCTCTAACCAGTCCTTTTTATGGGCTTGCCAACAATTTCAGGACTGTTTTAATGAAAAAAAAAATTATGTTCCTGCCTTTGTGGACCACAGCACACCATTCCCTGCTTGGCCACCCCCACACCAGGCCCAGTCCATTCTCCAGAATTCTGCAGAAGGGGGCACTCATAGGTTGGCAGGCTTGCTGGAAGGGGTGAGCCATTCGGGAAGCCCTTGCACATCCATGTGCTCAAGCAGCCACTTGCAAGCCCTCAGGAGCTACAAGGGACTTGGTGTCAGCTGCACAATCTACCCAGGTACCATGTTGCCACACCCATAGTCACCCCAACCTCTCCTAGGGCTGCACTTACCCCAACCTCTCCTGGGGCTACACTGTGAAAGTGGAGGCAGAGGACCCTGGGAGGCCCAGTGACTTAAAAAGGAAAAGTCCTTGGAGCTCAGAATAACAGGACACAAGCATGCTTCCAGATTTAATGTTTCTCATTGTGATAAAAGGAAAAGAACATAGCCTTTGGAACAATGCTTATCATTCTATACTATAACTGCTTATTTATTTTCTGTTCTCAGATACTGGATGGTAAATTCTTTGAAGTAGAGATTGTATTTTGTTGACCAAATATAGTATTTAGCAGCATAGTGCCTGGTTTAACCAGAGGCCTTCAATCTTTAGACATTAATTTATTTGACTGCTTTCAAATCCCAATTTGGCCATAAGTTATCTAATAAATGCTTGCTCATTAAATGAATGAGTGGGATAGAGTATATTAAGTAAGAATTACAGGAAACTATTATGTTATCATTCACTCAATAAACGATGGTTACCTTTATTATTAATGCTTTGATTATCATAGCTAGTTATGTGTACCTGGGGCAATTTAACCTCTCTGAACTTGGTTTTTAAAAATGGCCTAAAATCATAATACCTATCTCCTTACTAGGTTATGGTGAGCATTGGAGGCTCATAGTTGATGAGCAATAACATTCGATTCTTCTAGTTCATCACAGCAGAAATGATGACAACCTTGTTTTCTGTCACCTACCACCTGAGCCCCACATCCCCACAGCCCTCATTGCTCAACCCATGATATACTATCTCCATAATCCTCCAAAGGGAAGATGTGATTTCATTGTAGCGCCCCTTCCCCATCCTTATAAATACCAGGAGGCATCCTGGCTTAGAGGAAATACTAGCTAAATCTGTGGTGATATCATCTTTCTACTTTTATACCTGTTTCTCTTATTCATTTTTCTTCTGGCTCTCAATGCATTTATTTTTGAAAAATGCTAGCCTGTCTCCACAGAACTAATGAGAAAAAAGACTGTTAACTCTTCATGGTCTTAAGACATCAGGGCATTGCTTAAGATCAGGTGTGTTTGTGATCATCTGGGAGGATGAACTTCTCTTGGGGTGGGGGCAAAAACTGAAAGAGACACTTTGGGCAATTGTTGGACACATCATCTCTTCCCATCTAGAGTTATTTTCGTAATGAGCTCCAGTTTGTTTTTTCTTATATCTTGGGTGGTTTTGTGGTTTAGGTATTTTTAAACATTTCCATCTCTTACAGATTACCACGTAGGAAAAAAGAGAATGTGTATTCTTGTGTGATCACAGAGACAGAACAATGGATGATAATCATAAAGATGATAACCTGGGCCTTTATAGGAAAGAACATTCCAACAATAAGAATGGTTCAACAAAAGGAAGGAGCTGGCTAAAAAGACAGTGAGCTCACCATGCCTGGAAATGAGCAAGCAGAGATTTGGACAATCTGGACAGAGATGCCAAAGAGGAAATTCTTGCTTTGAATGGGGAATTGAGCTAGATGGCACAGTAACAAAATTGAAGATTCTTTGGCCCCATGATTAATATAAACATGTTCTTATTTCTGCTTCATTTATCTACTTAAGCTAGATGAATTTAACATAACTTCTTCTTTGTATCAGGCCTAATAAGACCAATATTAGACTAGCTTCTATCTCAACAGATACCACCTGGCTAGTATGGGAGATGTCAAGAGTTCTTTGTGGCTAGTCCGTATAGTTGTTCTCCTAGCCCCCTCATCTTGGCTGGCCAAATTTACTTTATTTTTCTCTCTTTTATCATGGGACTAGTTTTCCCTCCTCTCTGGTTTTCATCTGCATGAAAAGGTTCTGACCCTTGACTTCTCTTGACTCCTGATCTCTGCACATGCCCTGGCTTTTGCTTGTCTGCTTGGTGTCTGAATTTCTGCTTTGCCTTGATTTTAATTTATATTTGTATGCAGGTCTTAACTACCTTCAGATTTACTGTGATGGTTATGTGATTGAACTCTGGATTAGCCTGGGTTCAAATCCTGGTTCTGTCACTTGCTAACTGGCACACTGTGGACAAGTTACTTTAGTCATCTAAACTTTTTCTTAGTTTTCAATGAAGTAATTCTAGGACCTATGTGATAGGAGGGTTGGCACACAGTCTGTGCTTAATACAATTACTACAATAAATATTTCAGAAAGACTCTGAGCCTTTATTCACCAATGCCCTGACACTATCAACCTATCAAACAAGATCTGAATTTAGGCTTCCCATGCTTAACAGAATGGGTATGTTCCAGTTAATTTGGCTGTAATCACATTTCCATAAAGCGAGTCCTATTTGCCCATTAAGTTGCCTTGAAATCCTGCAAAGCCAATTCCCTCAAAAACATTTTGGACCTGGAGTATAATGAAGCTGAATTTCAGAGTTTGGAAAATCTTTAAAATAAAAAATAATTAACAAGGGAGATATTAACCATATTCAAAATTGCTGTTATAGTCACACACTATATGCAATGTTATAATAGGGTCAAGACAGCAAATACAAGAAGCATGGAACTCCCAAATTCCATCTGTCTGTGAGGTACAGTCCTTTAGAATGAATGTGTTCTTAAATTCATGAATTTGTGAGTTTAGAAGTCTTCCAATAAAGTGAGATCATTTGTCAGTGTTGCAAAATCACTACTCACTACTATGTTTAGCATTATTATTCCATCTCAGGACAGCAAAGTTAAAGAGAACCAGATATCATTCGCGTCCAGGCAAGGGGGCCATGAAAATGTTTTTGATGAAACAGGCACACAGTGCATTGGTTGTTTCCTGAATATGCCCATCAAACTAAAATTCACCAGACTCCTGTAAGCAGGACTTAAACCAAACCTAACTTCAAACCAAAATTCAAACAGAACCAGACCCAAATGTTAACGTTTCACTAACCCATGAACTGAACCAACTTTCCTGAGGGAGGGGAAAAAACTACTAAAGCAGCTGATTTGAAGCCAAAACTATAAGTTTTATGAAACTATTGAACTGGAACAAAATCAGACCAAAATATTCCCTGAAAGAAATCTAAACTAAACAACTAAACGTTTTATTTCTTTAAAATTGAATTCCTGGCTCCAAATAAGGCTAACTTTAATGCATTTGATATTTAATTCAATACACATATAGACCTTGGGCAAGTTATTTTACTCAGTGTCAATAATTATCTTTTGTACAATGGGACAGTGATAACTACCTACTTTAGTAGAGTTACTGGGAAGAGTAAATAAAATAACAAGCACTTCCATTATATTATGATTATTATTATTAGCTCTATATTATATCCAGCACACAAAGGGTCAACTCGGCATTCTAAGTCCTCCAGTATGTTGACAAACCACCAGAGGGCAGCAAAAAGGTAGAAACCCTAGCTAGAACTGACTGGAGATTGTCCTTATAAGAGCAAGGAAGCACTGAGTGTTTACTGTGTGCCAAACACTGTTCTAAGCACCTTGCATATATTAACACATTTAATCCTTAAAGAAAGGCTATGAGATGGTTCTGGGCTTTTTTTTTTTTCCCTATAGAGCAAGTGAGGAAACTGAGGCAAGGAGAGGTTAAGAAATGTGTTCATGGTCACACAAGTAGCAGGTGGCAAAGCCAGTATTTGAACCCAGGCAGCTCATCCACAAAGCCTCCAGTCTTAGCCTACCACGATATGCTTCCACTTGACCTTCATTTCGAAAGTTGCTAACCTGGAGAGGGTTAGGTCCTGACCACGTTCACAAGCATGGGTGGGACCTGCAACCCAGGATGACCTCCTCTGTCTAAAGGAGTAGGATGGGTCAGCAGCAGTGAGGGAACATTTCAGGGCATAAGCATTAGCCAAATAAAAAACAGAGAATGTTCGATTGGGGGTGGGGTACAGATGGGATTCAAAAAATGTAAGAAGAGGATCAGGACCATTGCCCCTGGCAAAAAAAAAAATAGTTATTCTAATGACTGTTGAGTCCAATTGGCTCACCCTCCTGCAGAGTGTCCTGAGGTTTAAGAAGCCAATACTAGTAAAACAACAGAAAGCTGATTTGCTTCCATTCTCACAGCAATGCCCATCTTTTTTTTTTTAATTTTTAAAATTGGAAAGAATGAAAAAAGAAGAAAGCTGTCATCCTCCTCATCGCAGCTAAGCCTCTCAAAATAACAGTCCTTGCTCACTCCTAACATCTTCATTTCCAATGCCCTCTTCAAACCACTCCATTCCGACTTCCACCCTCACTATTTCACTGAAACTAACTTCACCAAGATCACCAGTAATCCACCAAATGCCAAATCCAAAGCACATGTCCATCTTTTCAGATGTGCCTGAAGCACTGGACACTGTCAGCCATGCTTTCCTTCATGAAACTCTCTCCCTTGGTTTGAAGTTCCTTATTTGACTGCCTTCAGTCCTGGATCTATCCCTGCTTCTCTGAACACCATTTGTTAGTCTGCTCACTTCCTCCTTTTTTCTACCGACTCTTGTCAAAACTACTATAATGGTTTCTAACTGGTCTCCCTGTCTCCATTCTGGGCTTCCCCAACGCATCCTCAACACTGCTGCCAGAAAGCACTTCCTAAACTACTAAAATACTAATCTGATCATGTTTCTCTTCTGCTTCCCATCGTCCAGTGGTTCCTATGTCCCACGTCATGAAAAGTATTTAGTGTGGCATCCAAGACCCCTCCTGACTGGTTTCTGCACACTTTTCCTTGTGGTTCTGGCTCACCTTCATGAGTGCCCTCTATTTAATTCTACTCATGCTACTCAAAGTCATTGAACTCCCATGGCTACTCAAGCTTCTTTTCCTTTGCATCCTTCAAAGTCAGTTCTATCACCTCCTCCCTCTTTTATAAGGCCCTCCATAAAATCCTTTACCCTAGACAGAGATGCTGGTTTCTCCCAGAGAGCTCCATGCTTGGGTCTCATTGTATTACTGGGGCTCATTCACAGCCATGGGACTCACGTGCCAGACTCTTATCTCCTTGGGTAAAAGACCCATGTGGGATTTAGCTTAGCATTCCCAGCACTTTGCACAGAGTGGTACTTAATATATAAGCAAAAATGCGTGGATTCTCTTGAGAGAAAATGAACTACCAGAGAATGTTGGAACTGAGGTACAACTGACACACTAAGTACCTAACAAAATGGTAAGTGACTCAGAATTGGAAGCCTGACTTAGAATACATAACTTTAGGTCTTACAGATCTGAAGGGCAGAGGCAATGCTGGAAGCTGCAAATTAAAAGTCAAGTAGAAGTCATCATATTGATTTTATTTCTTTATCAATGAGAAGGAAAGGAGAATGTTAATGAGAACAAAAGAATGCTGGATAAATAAAAATGTTGGGTACCACTTAGTGGACAACACATGGTAGTTTCACATGGGGCATAAAAGGAGCTCTCTGGGTAGCAGGACATTTAGCATATTCGAGTAGAATCATGTGGACTAGATTTTTTTGGTTTGCTTGTCTTGCCAAAAGAGTAGAATCTGTCCACCCTGCTTCACTCTAATTTAGGAGTCATTAAAATTCTGAAAGAAAACTTGTATATACAACTTCCCCATTTGTTTCATAACATTTCAGAGAAACACCACCATTTCTCTAATCTGTTATCCAAACGGAAAACTGGACCATCCTGAGAAGGCCAGAGACTACAGGCCACACCCATGTGGCAGCTGCTTACCTGGTGTGTCAATTTTTATTTTTTGCCTTGATTCTAAAACCTGTGAGAGCATGACCAAGGTAAGCTTCCAGTTCTTCTCCAAATCTGACCATGAGGTAAGTTTCAGATTTGGGGGCTGAAGAATAAGGTAGGATGGAGAGTGGAGCAGGGAAAACTTCTATTCTATTACTGTAAATAAATAATGCAGGTTATGTCCCTCTTTCCCTCTGAGCTTACTTCCATTTCCCATGGTAGCATGGTGACCATGCACATAGACCTTGGGTTCAAACATTCTGGGTTCAAATCTTAGCTCTTCAATCTATTAATGATGTGACTTTCAGACAAGTTATTTAACCCCTTAGGGTTAAATCAGTGTCCTCAGATGCATCGTGAGGATGATAATACCATCCTCAGAGAGTTGCTCTAATGAGAAAATGCCTATAAGCCATTTGGTATAGAGCCTGAATCAGCCTGAATTTGTAAATGTAAGTTGCTACAACTCTTAGTTTAAATTCTAAGAAATTGGATTGATTTTCAAGAGGTGCCAAACTCAATGTGCCTTCATAGTTGGCCTAGAGTCATTTGGAAACCTCCAGAATGACTGTCATGGCAGTCATGGCAGAGAACCATGTGAGCTGACGAGAAAGACCAGCTCTGCTCCCTATGGCTGAAGATAATCGCCCTTGCAATCACAGGCAAAGCTGTCGGCATCACTGAGCCAAAATTGATGTGGACGAGAAATTTGGACCCCTCTGAGTTTGTGCATATATAAGCCAATCTATCAACAAAGTTCCAAATGCCCCCTCTTCTGAGTGATGAAGCAACAAAGGAGTTGAAAGGCCAGTTCGTTGGGTCTGGAATCCTGCATCCAACTGCGTCCTGCATGCCGAACGTCAGATCAAAGTGAAAAAGAAATCATGAGAGAATTGAGCCAACTTTCCATCTGCAGGACTAAACATAATTTGATTTTCAAATTACAGACCAAGTTCTTAGGACTGGCCACTGGAAAAATTCCTTTCGGATTTTCTTCTCTAAAATCAGATGTATAAATCATAGAATAAATAAAGATGTTGTTTCCACAGCCACTTTCTTGAACATAATCTCCTTTCTGTAGATGCAAAGTAGGTTGGTTGGTCAATGAGGGATACTAAGGAGAAAACAGGGAGGAGAGGTTAATAAAGGAGCCTTGGAAATCAACCTTCCTGGATTTCACAATTTTTTATCTTATAAAGAAATCTCTCAAGAGAGCTACTGGGGATCCATTACTAGGTCACATTCACCAATACAGAGTACCCAAAATAAATGTATTTTAACCACAACCAAAACAATAACAACAAACCCAAGTCTTTACACCAAGTCTCCATACCAGCCTGACATATACAGATGGTTTCAAGATTCAACCAGAGGACGTCTTCCAAGGAAGATGTCAGAGTAGGGAGCTACAGGACTCACTCCTCCTCCAAAAATAGCTAGTGGACAGGCAGAAATGTATATTTATTTGGAAGGGTAAGGGTCCCAAATAGCCAAAAACACCTTGAGAAAGAAGAATGAAGTTGGAAGGACTTAGACTTCCTGACTTAGAAGCATATTACAAAGCTACAATGATGAAAACAACATGTTTTCTGGCCACTGGCATAAAGATAGATATATCGACCAGTGGAACTGAATCGAGAGTTCAGAAATAGACCTTCACATCTATGGCCAATTGATTTTGATAAGGCTGCCAAGTCTACTCAACTGGGACAGAACAGTTTCTTCAGCAAATGGTGTGGGGAGAACTGGATATCCATAATCAAAGATTGAAAGAGGTACCATATCTTACACCTTACACAAAAATTAATTCTAAATGGATCAAAGACCTAAATATAAGAGCAAGGACATAAAACTCTTAGGACCAAATATAGGGAAGCATCTTCATGATCTTGTGATAGGTGGTAGTTTCTTAGACCTGTACCCAAAGCACAAGCAATGAAAAAAAATAGATAAATGGGATCTCCTCAAAATTGAAGACTTTTGTGTTTCAAGTGACTTTTTCAAAAAAGTGAAAAGCCTACTTAATGGGAGAAAATATTTGGAAACCACATCTCTGATAAGGGTTTAATATCCAGAATATATAAAGAAATCCTAAAGCTGAACAATAAAAAGACAACCCAATTTAAAAATGGGCAAAAGATTTGAATAGACATTTCTCTAAAGAATAAATACCAATGGTTAAAAGGCACATGAAAAAATGCTCAACATCACTAAGTATTAGGGAAATCCAAATCAAAACCAAAAAAGAGATATCATTTCACACCTACTGGAATGACTTCTATTTTAAAAAAGAGAAGATTACAAGAGTTGGAAAGGATAGAGAGAAATAGGAACACTAATTCACTGCTAGTGTGAATGTAAATTGGTGCAGCTGCTGTGGAAGACAGTTTGGGTGTTCCTCAGGAAGCTAAGTATAGAATTGCCGTGTGATCCAGCAAACTCACTTCTAGGTATACACTCAGAAGAACTGAAAGCAGGGACACGAATAGCTATGTGAACTGTAATATTTATAACAGCTTTATTCAAAATCACTGAAAGATGGAAACAACCCAAGTGTCCATCAACTGATGAATGGATAAACAAAATATAGTATGTATATTTGGTGGAATTTTATTCAGCTGTAAGAACAAATGAAGTCCTGATGCATGCAACAACATGGATGAAACTTGAGGACATTAAGTAGTGTGAAATAAGCCCAAACAAAAGGATAAATACTGTATGATCTCACTAATATGAACTAATTATAATAAAGCAAACTCATAGAGTTAGATTCTAGAATATAAGTTACCAGGAGATGGGATGAGGGTAGAGAATGGGAAGCTGATGCAGAATTTTTAATTAGGTTGATTGGAAATATTTGTAAATGGAGAGGGGTGATGGTAGCACATTATTGTGAGTGTAACTACCAGTGCTGAATTATGGATTTGAATATGAATGAAAGGGTCATGTATGTCACTAGAAGGAAAGCTAGATGATAAAACACAGGACTATGAACCTTGCTGTGGATGATGGACTGTGAATAGTAGTACAAATAAAAGAATGTTCTTTCATGAATTATAAGAAATGTATGACACTATTATAACGTGTTAATAACAGAGCAGTATATGGGGGAAATATACCTTGTGCAGGCTGTGGAGTAGAGTTAACAGTAATATTTTCCTGTTCTGCCATCAACTGTAACAAATGTACCACACCAATGCTAAATGCCAATAATAGAGGAGTAAAAGGAGTATGGGGTTTTTCTTTTTTGGAAAAATGAAATGTCCTAAAATTGATTGTAATGATGAATGTACAATTCCATGATTATATTGTGAGCCATTAATTGTATACCTTGAATGGATTGTATAGTGTATAGATATAGCTCAATAAAACTGCTTCAAAATTTTCAACCAGAACCGCAGTGGGTGTGTATGTGTGCGAGAGAGTGTGTGTGAGAAAGTGTGTATGTGTGTGTGCACACATGCATGCATATTGTTATATATAATATTATGGGGATTTAACTAAAGTTTGAAGTCCAGAGGGCTAGGCTGGGTGGAAGCAAAGTTAGATATAATTTAGAGGAGAATCCACAAGCTTAAGCTACAGCCCCACGAGGACAGATTGAAACTTGTGTCAGTTTCTGTTGCTCCTGACTTTAGTGGCATGAGAAGTTGGAACCCTTCATCACAGAGCTAAACACATACACTTGGCCCAGGAGTTGGAGTTACTGAAGGAGGAACAAGGGGGAAGGTGAAGCAGATGCTCATCAATGACCCGATAAGCTACAGAAGGAAAGCTGCTCCAACTTCCACCCTCCAAATCTCCTGCAGCCTCTTGAGGGCCCTTACAGGAAAGGGAGTTCTGGGAAAAGCAGTTCAGCCTGCCCAAACTGACACCGTATAAAGCCACCCCAGATTGCTGGAAGGCCTCTTTGCCCCTGATCTCTGTGTAACTACTCTCTGGGGACTGCCTTTTCCAATTTAGAATGGTTTAAAAGTCCACAGAACAACAACTAATCTCTTACTTCATTGACTCATTCACAAACTAAAAATAATTATTATTTCCAAAAGTAATTTAGATATTCAGAATTCTCAAGTGAATTCTCAAGGCCTAGGAAAAGATTATTCTAAGGGTTATAGAAGAAGTTAATCTATTCTTTTAGGAACACCTTCTGTCCTACACGTACACACATGCACACACACCAATCTGTAGTCCAATAAACATCATTCTGCAAGTTCAAGTTTCATGTCTTCTCAATGTTCAATAAATGTCAGACCTTGACAGGTATGCACTGTGGGAAGTGGGTGTGCCTGTCCTCACTGACCACCCTAAGCACCGCACCTATGGCCTTTAGTTGGAGAGATAACTTTGCCTTATACCAAGTCATCTGGAAAGCATCAAACCTGGGCTGCTCGGTGGCTCTTTAAAGTTCATGTGCGTCTCAGTTTTACAATACACAGTGTATTGGGATCTTAGAGGTGAGCATTACCATTGCAGCCAACTCTCTAAAATAGAAAAGAATATGTAGGGAGCAATCACATAACAATATTAAATATTATTTTTTCATTATATTTTCTAATAACTCACAAGCAGCAGTAACCACAAAAACTTTCATAATATATTTATTGAGACAAGTAATCAATGCAGGATGGAATTTTCAATATAACATGGGTAGGCACAGGGAGCAGTACCCCCTTGCTGGAATATAAACTTGACTCCCTCTTTAGGGCATTAAAGTAGTAAAACACAAGAGAACTTCCTAATGGAAATGAGACCATTCTCATTAAATTAAATGAGACCATTTAAAGTGGGTGAAAGTGATTTAAAATTCACACAACTCCTGCAAATATGTTCTCGATTTACTTTTTAAAGAGTAAAATGGGTTTAGTAAATATTTCCAGGTATAATAAATCATAAAACATTTAACACCGATTTGTCAAATGTAGTTTACATGAACTAGCACTTAGTGTTATTTATGTCAGACAGAATGAAATGGCTGATGTGCTAGCAGGATTTTCCACCAGTTAGGAAACATGCAGTGAGCAAAACATCGTGCTGTTTGGTATATTGGTTACAGAAAATTACATGACCGTACATTATCCCTAAAGTGCTTAGAGTCTGGAGAAGATGCTCTATCAACACTACAAGGCAGGATATGAGACAGGCCTCCTCAAACCAGCTAGGTTTCATTTAAACTAAGTAACCTAACTGACCTTCCTCATCCAATTCCACCCATCAACCCCAACTGGACCACCATCCATTAAGGAAGTCTCAGACCTCTAGAATGGTTGATCTAAACCTATAATTCCAAACGCTATCTCACATCACTCTATACTGTTTCCGAAATTCTTAGGTTTTCAGCACTTGAATTGTGGTCTTGGATGACTTCACATTCTCTTCTGTGACAAGCCTTTGGATTCAATCTTCAAATATGACTGTTATTTGTGCTTAGACATGTATAACTGGAACTGCTCTGCGTGACATCCTGGTGTAATTCAATTCACACCCTGGGACCCTTCCTTCCCTGATACAGGGTGAATTGGTTAATGTCTTCATGTAATCTCCTCCTGTTCTGCCAAACATATAGATTCATGCAGGTGCTACGGGGATTTACATCTATTTCCTCAGAAGTTAAGGTAGGTCAGAGAGGGATGGAGGACATTTTGATCACTGGAGGTCTATTCCCTAGCATGCTGAAAAAACCGAAGTTCTAAAATGGGAGCAAACTCTATCAGGATAACCGGCCACAGTATCAACATTCACGAGATTTTTAATTCTTTTTTTTTTACTATTTTTATTATAAACAACTAACAAACATGCAAACATTCTTGACATGGTTACAATCAATGGCTCACCATATCATCACACAGTTGTGTATTCATCGCTATGATCATTTTTTGAACATTTGCATCTCTCCAGCAAAAGAAAGAAAAAAGAAAAAAGGAAAATCTCATACATGCCATACTCTTTACCCCTTCCTGTCATAGACCACTAGTATTTCAATCTACTGAATTTATTTCACAAACTTTTAAAATAATAAATAAAGTCTTCTTCCTTGGCATAGACACTGACAGAGCACGATTTCAACTACAATGCCAAAAGACCTTGATATCATTCCCTCATCTCTCAGTGATCTCATCATGAGTAGGACACTGATTTGTTACTCCATGATTAAGAATTCAAGATTGGTTATTTTTATCCAGAGAAGACTTTATGATAAGTGCTTGAATTCTGTGGGAGAGGAGTTGGGTTATAAGGAGATGAGGTCAGGAGTTGTTATAAAATGTGACTTTGTATGCTAGAATCAGGAGATGCAAGGGAAAATGTATTCTCTTACATGGAAAAATGGAGATTAAGAATTTGGGCAACAGCACGCTGTTAAATCATTTTTCCT
The DNA here is from genome assembly GCF_023851605.1 of Tamandua tetradactyla. Lineage (NCBI taxonomy): Eukaryota > Metazoa > Chordata > Mammalia > Pilosa > Myrmecophagidae > Tamandua > Tamandua tetradactyla. The sequence continues at coordinate 139,765,310 of NC_135332.1, forward strand.
GTTAGTGTTCTGTTGCTTTTTAACAGGCATTGCCATTTAAAAAGTATTCTTCAGTAATGACAGCAAGTCAGCATCTGGTTGGCTAGGATTTGCTAAATATGAGGGCTTCAGGTTATTTTCCACTGGAGCTCTATTTAACAGTGCTGTTTTGGGGGGCAAAAAGACACATGAACTCTAAAAGTGAGGGAAACGGGGGGCAGAATAGGAAATGGTTGAAAAGAGGCTCCAGAATTCCAGCCAAAAGAAGTCTATTCACCAAGGGAGTCATAGCCTTCTATATCAAATGAGTGCTCCACCCAACACCAGACATTTTCTCTGCTATATTTTTTCATTTGCGTTCCTCTGGTGCAAATATGTAAATTATTAAATTTATAGCTTTGTCATAGGATTCCTTCATCACCAAGGTTGCAAATTTCAACAGGAAGCCATGTTAAGACCAAGCCTTGGTTACAGCCAGCCAGATTTTCTTTCATGGTCTAATCTTGAGGACATATGGTGTTCTGATCCCATGGAAAATGTATGCTGTAGGAGATACTTCTGGTGCCTGCACCACAGCTTCTTGGCTCACCTTGGATTTCAGCTATAGCTCTGGTGAACATTTTCAATTCAGCTTGAAAGATCAGCACCCACTTCAAGAATGTGTCTGATTTCTTTCCACATTCTAACCCCAGGACTCTCTTCACTGCCAAGAGAGTTTGATTGGCACAGGAGCAAATAGAGTGGGATACAGAAAAGTTGGTGCCTCCAGAGAAATGCCACCCATCCTTTTTTTTTTTTTTTACAAAGTTCTGTATGCTTCTTAGAAGTCACAGCAGAATTAAATTCCATTTTCTACATTGGCAATTCCTCCTGTCTTGCTTTAGTTGCACTACATCTGTTCATGGAGTTACTTTCTAAATAAAAATTACCTGCACTCAAGTACTAGTATTAAGTTCTGCATTCAGGAAAAGCCAAATCAAAACCTATTCTAAACCATAAATCCTCTGTTTCTCTTTCCCAAATGTACACACACACACAAATATGCACACATGCACAAAAAGGAAGCATATATCTTTTCATGAAAGCATCATAATATATTAAAGCAAGATTTCTCTCAAATTATTAGGCAACAAAAATTTATCTTTAAAAGAGGAGAGGATGTCCATTTCTTCCCTTGAAAAAATGAATTCCTATGATAATTGCCCTCTTACTAGAAAACTAGACAAAATATATGATATAAGTGTTTTCAGAAAATAGTAAGCAAGCAGTATAACACTAACTCCTAAGTAAAGGGAAGCAAACCAGGTGAGCCCTACAATTACTGACTGGAGACAGTTTTCACAATGCAATTCAGAGAGGATTAATCCAAACAGAGCCTAGCAATCTTGCCAAATAGAAGAAACTGAGATTACAGAGTTTAGGAGGGTAAAATGTCTAGAATTTATGGGGCAGAACACCAGAAAAGAGGAAGGTACACAGCGTGAGAGCTCTGAATCTAATGAGGGATCCCCTTTGAATTTTGGTTAAATAGTGATGTGTGCATGTATTAGTAGAAATTCTCTGAGGCCAGGGAAAGAAACACTGGAAAATAGTAAGCCAAACAATGCTTAGAGCTCACAAAGATGAATCAGTATAAACAGATGTTCTAGTTTGCTAGCTGCTGGAATGCAATATACCAGAAATGGAATGGCTTTTAAAAAGGGGAATTTCATAAGTTACTAGTTTCAGTTCTAAGGCTGTGAAACTGTCCAGAAAAAAGCAAGTCTATTGAAATGTCCAATTTAAGGCATCCAGGGAAAGATACTTTGATTCAAGAGCACCAATCAAGTCCAGGGTTTCTCTCTCAAATGGAAAGGCACATAGTGAACATGGTCAGGGTTTCTCTCTCATCTGGAAAGGCATGTGGTGAGCATGGCATCATCTGCTAGCTTTCTATCTTGGCTTCCTGTTTCATGAAGCTCCTTGGGAGGCCTTTTCCTTCTTCATCTCCAAAGGGTGCTGGCCAGTGGACTCTACTTCCCGTGACTATGTCGTTCTGAAGCTTTCTTCAAAATACTTCTTCTTTTATAGGTTTCCAGTAAACTAATCCAGACTCACTTAGAATGCGTACAGAGACGTCTCCATCTAATCAAGTTTAATACCCACAATTGATTGAGTCACACCTCCATGGAGATAACTTAATCAAGCTTCCAAACCTACTGAATAAGGATAAGAAGAAACTGTTGCCCCCACAAAATTGATTATGATTAAAACATGGCTTTTTTAACATACATAAAACTTTTCAAATCAGCACAAGAGACCTTGTAATAAAAAGTATTTCACCTTTGTAGTAGAACTAATTTATCACTATTATAAAGGTTGCTCTGGACCTGAATTAACAAAGATTAAAAGCATCTCAAATGGACCAAACTGATAAAAACTAAATACATGCCAAAAAAAAAGTTCAATTGTTCAAAAGAATATGACAAAATCCATCATGCAACATTTTAAAATCACAATGTTCAGCATCCAATAAAAATTAACAGTCATACAGAAAAGATTCTTGACTCATGATCAAGAAAAATCCAATCAATAGACACAGACACAGACATGATGGAGAGGAAGACTTTAATATAAGCTATAATAAATATTACAAATATGCTCAAGTATATAAAGGAAATGTGTATATTGTGAGAAAAGAAATAGAAGATATTAAAAAGATGCAAGTGGAATATGTAAAGATGAAAAATATAATGTCTGCATGAAAAATACATTAGATGACCTTAATAACAGATTAAACACTGAAGAAAAAAAGATTAATACATTTGGAGACAAGGAAAGATGGCAGCATAATGAGGTGTGGAATTTAGTTCATCCTCCAGAGCAGCTAGTAAATAGCCAGGAATTGTACAGAACAACTTCTGGGGGGACATCAGTGACTGGATACATAGCATACATCAGTCTGGAACAGGTGGAGTGGCTGAGATCCCACACAGAACTGTAAGTCTCCCAAGCTGTAGAGGCTGGCACCGCTCCCCAATAGGCATGGAAGGCTGGTTCCCCAAGGGGAAAAGAAACAGACTTTACTAATTGCAAGGAGCTAGCTCCATGAAATTCCAATTGAGGAATTAATTTAAAAATTCAGACTGCTGAAAACAGGCCTGGAGCACAGATAAATCTGGAGTAAGCAGTAAAATAACCAAGAGTTTTCACCCTGGTAGACAAGGAACAGGGCTAATGGAAAACAAATCAGAGGTTTTTTGAGTTGGATAGCACAAAATACTGGAAAAGGGCTGCACCCCACGAAAAGAGGGTACATAGAGTTTGGGGATGCACAGACTCATATAGCAACTCCAGACTTTGATTTCCAAAGCCAAGGAGCAGGGTTCCCACTCTAAAAGGGCTTTCTTTTTTTTTTTTTTTTTTTAACTTCTTAACACCTCATTAGATAGAACTGAAATCACTTTCAGGTTCCAGCACTGCCCCTGACAAGGCTAGAATTGAGGCATGTCTGAGAGACAAAGTAAACAGGTGGAAGGGGCAATTCTCTAAAGGGTGTATATTCCCCAAGAAAATGGGGAAGGGACCCAGCTCAAGTGGAGAACCTTCTTCAGGAAATTCAGGCCCCTGGAGCTGAAAAACAGAAGCAATTAAAGCCCACCCACTACCTCAGACTCAGTCTCACCCACACCTCTGGCAGGGAGAGACTGATGAAATTAAAGGTACTGCATTACTTTATGCTGGTGGGGAGTTGCAGGCAGACACATTCTGGGCAGGATAGGAAAACAACAGAGACTAGAAGTTTCATAGGAAAGTCTGACAAACTGCTAGGTCTCATCCTCAAAGAAACTTGATACTGCCTATAATTTCCTCCTGAGACATGGGCCTGTCTGGTCTTGGAAAATCTGATGGAGCTGAAAATATATGAAGAGACCCTCCTGAAAAAAAGGCTCCCAAGGGTGCAAACTGTGGCCAGCAGGCAGAATTCCTGTCTGCCATGCTGGAGTTTGATTTCTGGTGCCTGCCCATGCAAAAAAAAAAAAGTCTTCATATAGACAAGGCAAGAAACATAAAAATAAGAAGTAGAAAATTCATATCAGTTAAACAGAACCTAGGCTAGAGGTCTAGAATAATTTGAACAGAAAGCTAAAGAACAGATACAGAACAAAGGCAATCAACAAGAAAACCTCAGGTGAAAGAGACAAAACAACCACCAGAATACACTAATTAAGGAAATCAAATGCCTAGATGCTAGCAAAAAATAACAAGTCATACCAGGAAAATTGAAAATATGGACCAGTCAAAGGAATAAATCAATATTTCAAATGAAATACAGGAATTGAAACAACAAATACAGAATGTTTGAAAAGATATGCAAAATCTCATCAAAAATCAAATCGATGAGCTGAGGGAGGCTAGAAAGAAGACATTAGGTGAATGTAAAGAGGAACTGAAAAGTCAGAAAAAAAAATTACAGAATGAAAGGTACAATAGAAGAGATGGAGAAAACAATGGACACTTACGACAATAGACTTAAAGAGGCAGAAGAAAGGATTAGAGGACTAGAGCGCTGGATATGAAATCCAATACACAAAATAAAATATAGAGAAAAGAATGGAAAATATGAGAAAGGTCTCAGGAAATTGAATGAAAACATGAAGCATATGAATACATGTTATGGATGTCCCAGAAGGAGAAGAGAAGGGGAAAAGAGCAGAAAGACTAATAGAGGATATAATCAGTGAAAAATTCCTATCTCTTATGAAAGACATAAAATTAGAGATCCAAGAAGTACAGTGTACCCTAAACAGAATACATCCAAATAGACCTATTCTGAGACATTTACTAATCAGATTTTCAAATGTCAAAGAAAAAGAGAGAATTTTGAAAGCAGCGAGGGAAATGCAATCTATCACATACAAGGGAAGCTCAATAAGACTATGTGTGCATTTTTCAGCAGAAACCATGGAGGTGAGAAGGCAGTGGTATGATATATTTAAGATTCTGAAAGGCAAAAACTGCCAACTAGGAATTCTATTCCCAGAAAAACTATCCTTCAAAACTGAGGTGGGAGATTAAACATTTTCAGACAGTTGCTGTCAGAATTTGTGACTAAGAGACTGGATCTACAAGAAATACTAAAGGGAGTACTACAGGCAGATAGGAAAAGACAGGAGAGATAAGTCTGGAGAAGAATGTAGAAATGAAAACTATCAGTAAAGGCAAAAAGAGAAAAAAAATTAGACATGACATATGTGCTGAATCCAGCTTGAGCAACATTTCAAATAGGGCCAGATGGGGCAGTGGGAGATTTATGAAAAAACACAACACATAGTTTAAGAGAAAGTGGGGGCTAGGTGGTTCATTGCCTGATTGATGGCAACTGACTCTGAGAAGCCAGCGCAAGTTTATTTTATACTGTTTAACAATAGAACATCAGAAAGGCATGCACATGAGAATGTACATGACATAATGGATAGGGATATAGAACTTTCTTGAGAACAGAGTGAACATTAATTAGACTGCTTGAAACTGCAGAGGCAGAACTTTCCCCCAGTAAGGCCAGATTAGATAAGGCACAGCCCAGGCCAGACCTCATTACACAGGAGACCAAAAGGCAATGCCTCCAAGGTTACTCTGATGTGGTATTGCCAACAGTCAGAGGCCTACTTCATGAAAAACCTGACCTGGGCCCCAACACATATGTATTAGTGTGGAAGCTGCCAAAATGCAATATATCAGAAATGAAATGACTTTTAATAAAGGGAATTTAATAAGCTACAAGTTTACAATTCTAAGCCTATAGAAATATTCAAACCAAGGCATCCATGGAAAGATACCTTAATTCAAGGAAGGCCAATGGGTTGGGAACACCTATCAGCTGGGTAGTCATATGGCTGATATCTGCTAGTCTCTTGCTCCTGGGCTCCATCGCTTACAGTCTCTGTTCCTGTGGGGGTACCTTACTTTGCTTCTCTGGGGCTAGCTTTCATCTCTTGGCCTCCTTTGGCTCTCTCCAGGTTCTGGTTTGCTTAACATCTCATGGTGTTGTCTGCTGGGTTCCAAGCACCTCCAAACATCCATGTCTCTGTTCTCCAACTGTTGGCATCCGTGTCAGCTCTGCTCTGAAGTTTCTGTTGGCTCTCTCTGTCAGCTCTGAGTTTTCTGTTGTTTCTGACTCTCTCCAAAATGTTTCCTCTTTAAAGGATTCCAGTAAACTAATCAAGATCCACCTAGGTGGAGTAACATCTCCATCTAATCAAATGTCACATCTACACTGGGCATGTCACACCTCTGTGGAGATAATCTAATAAAAAAAATTCCAACCTCAGTTTTGAGTTAGGATTGAAAGAAACAGCTGCATCCACAAGATTGAATCAGGACTAAAACATGGCTTTTCCGGGGTACATAATATATTCAAACCAATACATTCCACCCTCTGGAGCCCAAAAAAAAGACATATTTTAGCCATATATAAAATATATTCACTCCATCACAATTTCACAAAAGTCTTAAACCATTTCAATAATAATACAAAGTAACAAACAATAGAAAATCTCATCTAAGTCAGTTACAGGCATGGTCTGTTCTAAGGAACAAATTCTTTTCTGGCTCTGGACCTGTGAAACTCAGTACAGGTTACCTGCTGCCAATATGCAAGAAGAGACAGTCATAGAATACATGTTTCCATCTCCCTAGGGAGAAATTAGAAGGAACACAGGGATCACCAGACACAAACAGTTATGGAAACTTGCAGGGAAAATTACATTAGATTTCAAAATTGGAGAGTCATTTACCCTTGGAAATTTAGAAAGTGGCAATCCCACTATTTCCAAGGGCTTATGCAGTGGCCTGGCTCTGTCTAAATACAACATTAGGAGCCACTGCGGAGACCACCTTTTTCTCAGCTCCACCCTCTCCAAGCATCAGGGCAACCACTAGGCTCTCTGCCAACACCAGAGCACATGCTCAACCCCTCCAGAACAAGGTGGTGGTAGCCAGGCTTTCCTCAACACCAAGGAATGTGCTCCACTGTCTTCAAGGCCTAAAGCGGCAAAACTATTCCTGAACAGCAAGGAGGAAGGCCCAATCTCTGTATCTGGGGCAAACTCACCCCCTCCAGGTGCTTGGGTAGGTCCAATCTCCTGGCCCAAGGTTTCTTGGCTTCAACCCTTAGCTTCCTTAATTCAACCTCTGAAGCTCTTTTTCCTTCAATTTGTCCCTTTTCTGTTCCTTGAGTCCAGACTGGCAGTGGTTACATTTGTTCAGATCCCACAGAACTCTTGTTGGTTTTCTATGCAGTACTCTGGGACCATGCTCATTAGATGATATGACTTTCCAAAAATCCTTCCTGGATAACTCAATCTTCCATTGTAACTTTTTCTGAAATGGCTGACTAGTTCCATGTTTGGTTAAATCCTCATGTGGAGCAATATTCTCTGGGATCCACCTTTGTGGGAGCCCAGAATTTTCCAGACTATCAGTTTCTGATTTCTTTGTATCCAAGAGTTCAGTTCTCAGCTTATCTCTTTCCTGTTGCATTTCACTATAAGCTGCAAGGAGAAACCAGGCTGCACTTTCCACATTTACTTTGGAAATCTCTTCTGCTAAATATCTAAGTTAGTGGCTCTTAAAATCTGCCTTCCATCTAAAACCAGCAGTCAGTTTTGCTGGATTCTTGGTCACTTTAAAACAAGGATCACCTCCCTTTCAAATTTCAATAAAACATGCATCATTTCTGCCTAAGACCTTATCAGAAGTATCTTTTGAGTCCACATTTCTACCAACAGTCTCTTCAAAGCAATCTAAGCCTTCTATATGAAGTATATCAGATTGAAAAGAAATGGCTTCCTCCACAAGATTGAATCAAGATTACAACATGGCTATTCTGGAGTACATAATATTTCCAAACCAGCACAACATATAAAATACAAAAGACAAAATGGTAGAAGAAAATACTGCCTTTATCCTAATAACATTAAATGTTAATGGATTAAACTACCCGATCAAAATACATAGACTGGCAGAATGGAAAAAAAACAGGATCCATCTATATGCTGTCTACAGGATACTCACTTTAGACCCAAGAACAAAAAGAAGTTGAAAGTGGAAGGTTGAAAAAATATTTTTCATGCAAACAACAACCAGAAAAGAGCAGAGGTAGCTGTACTAATGTCCAACAAATTAAATTTCAAATGTAAAACAATTAAAAGAGACAAAGAAGGGCACTATGTATTAATAAAAGGAACAATTCAACAAGAGGACATAGCAATTATAAATATTTATGTACTAAGCTAGAGTGCTCCAAGTTACATGAGGCAAACACTGAAAACACTGAAGGGAGAAATAGACACCTCTACCATAATAGTTGAGGACTTCAATTCAGGGCTCTCATAAATAGACAGAACATCTAGACAGAGTATCAATAAGGAAACAGAGATCTTGAATAATACAATAAAAGAACTTGACTTAACAGATATTTACAGAACATTACATCCATAACAGCAGAATACACATTTTTCTCAAGTGGTCATGGACCATTCTCAAGGATAGTCCATATGCAGGGTAAAAAAGCAAGTCTCAACAAAATAAAAGGATTGAAATTACACAAAACACTTTCTCAAATCATAGTGGAATGAAGTTGGAAATCAGTAACAGGTAGAGGGCCCCAAAACTCACAAATACATGGAAACTTAACAATGCACCTTTAAACAATCAGTGGGTCAAGGAAGAAGTTACAAGAGAAATCAATAAATATCCCAAGGCAAATTAAAATGAAAATACAACATATCAAAATTTATGGGATGCAGCAAAGATAGTGCTGAGAGGAGAATTTATTGCTTTAAACACCTTTATTCAAAAAAGAAGAAAGAGAAAAAATCGAGGAATTAACTGTTCACTTGGAAGAGCAAGAGAAAGAAAAGCAAACTAACCCCAAGGCAAACAAAAGGAAATAAATAATAAAGGTTAGAGCAGAAAAAATGAAATTGAGAATATGAAAACAATAGAGAAAATTAACAAAACCAGAAGTTGTTTCTTCAAAAAAATCAATGGGCTGACCAAAAAAAAAAAAAGAGAGGATGCAAATAAATTAAATCAGAAATGGAAGAGGAGACATAACCACTGACCCCACAGAAATAAAAGAAGTAATGAGAGAATGTTATGAACAACTATATGCTAACAACTAGACAATTTAGATGAAATGCACAACTCCTAGAAAGGAATGAACAAGCAACATTGACTATAGAAGAAATAAATGACCTCAACAAACCAATCACAAGTAAAGATATTGAATCAGTCATCAAGAAGCTCCCAAAAAAGAAAAGTCCAGGACTGGATGGTTTCACATGTGAATTTTATCAAGCATTCAAGAAAGAATTAGTACCAATCCTGCTCATACACTTCAAAAAAATTGAAATTGGGGAAAAGCTACCTAACTAACTCTATGAAGCCAACATCACCATAATGCCAAAGCCAAACGAAGGTACTACAAGAAAAAAAAATTGCGGATCAATCTTTCTAATGACTATAGATGCAAAAACCCTCAACAAAATACTTCAAAATCAAATCCAGTAGCACATCAAAAGAATTATACATCATGACCAAGTGGGATTTATTCCAGGTATGTAAGGTTAATTCAATACAAGAAAATCAATTAATGTAATACACCATATCAGTAAGTCAAAGTAGAAAAAACACATGATCATCTCAATTGATGCAGAAAAGACATGTGACAAAATTCAGCATATTTTCTTGATGAAAACACTTCAAAAGATAGGAATGTAGGGGAACTTCCTCAACATGATAAAGGGAATATATGAAAAGCCCATAGCTAACATCTTCCTCAATGGGGAAAGACTGAGGCTTTCCCTCTAAGATCAGGAACAAGACAAGGATGTCCACTGTCACCATTCTTACTCTACATTGTACTGGAAGTCTAGCCAGAGCAATTAGACAAGGGAAGGAAATAAAAGGCATCCATATTGGAGGGGAAGAAGTAAAATTCTCACTGTTTGCAGATGATATGATACTACATGTCTAAAATCCTGGAAAATCTACACCAAAGCTCCTAGAGCTAATAAATGAGTATAGCAAAGTGGCAGGGTACAAGATCAATACCTCAAAATCAATAGTGTTTCTATATACTAGTGATGAGCAATCTGAGGAGGAAATAAAAAAAAATCCATTTGCAATAGCAACCAAAAGAATAAAATATTTAGGAATAAATTTAACTAAGGATACAGAAGACCTATACACAGAAAACTACAAAAAATTCTGAAAGTAATCATGGAAGACCTAAATAAATGAAAGGGCATACCATGTTCATAGATTGGAATACTCAATATAGTTGAGATGTCAACTCTACCTAACTCAATTTATAGATTCAATGCAATATCAATTAAAATTCCAACAACTTATTTTTCAGAAAGAGAAAAACCAATAACCAAATTTATTTGGAAGAGTAAGGTGCCCCAAATAGTTTAAAATATCTTGAAAAAGAAAAATGAAGTGGGAGGTCTCACACTACCTGACCTTAAACCATATTACAAAGCTACAGTGGTCAAAACAGCATGGTACTAGCATAAAGACAGATACACTGACCAATGGAATTGAAGTGAGTGTTCAGAAATAGGCCCTCTCATCTATGGACAACTGATACTTGACCTGGGACAGAGCAGTCTCTCTAATCAATGGTGTTCAGAGAAGTAGATATCCATACACAAAGAAATTACAGAGGACCCATACCTCACATGCATAAAAAATAACTCAAAACAGATCAAAAACCTAATATTAGAATTAAGACCATAAAATTTTTGGAAGAAAATATAGGAAAATATCTGATAAATCTTGTAATAGGAGGTGGTCTCCTAGACCTTACACCCAAAGCATGAGCAATGAAAAAATAAGTAGATAAATGGATCTCCTCAAAGTTAAATACTTTTGCGCATCAAAGAAATTTGTGATGGAAGTAAAAAGGCAGCTTATGCAATAGGAGCCACAGTTATCCACAGCTGGTGGGGATGTAAAATCTTGCAACTACTCTGAAACACAGTTTAGCAATTCCTCAAGAAGGTAAGTATGGAATTGCCATACGATCAAGCAAACCGATTGCAAGGTATATATTCAGAGGAACTGAAGGCAAGGACATAAACGGACATTTGCACACCAACATTTATAGCAGGATTATTTACAATTGCTAAGAGATGGAAACAACCCAAATGTCTAACAATGGATGAGTGGCTAAACAAGCTGTGGTATAAACTTATGATGGAATATTATGCAGCTGTAAAACATAATAGTCAGGAAGCATGTAATGCATGGGCTGGTTTGCAAGTACTATGTACCCCAGAAAAACCATTTTTTTATCCTAATTAAATCTTGTGAATATTGATTCAATATTACACATTTGGAATTTTTTATTAAATTGTCTCCATGAAGATGAGACATGCCCAATTGTGGGTGAGTACTTTTGATTAGATGGAGCTGCAAGATGGCCCATTCAGGGTGGGTCTTGATTAGCTTACTGGAGTCCTTTAAAGAAGAAATGTTTTGGAGAGAGTTCAGAAATGACAGCACTGACAAAAACTTCAGGGAAGAGCTGACACCTGGAGAACAGAGACACTGACATTTAGAGATGATTTGAGCCCAGCAGATGTTGACATGAGATGTTAAGGAAGCCAGAACCTGTAGAGAACCAAGAGAAGCCAAGAGATGAAAGCCAGCCCTGGAGAAGCAAAGTGAGGCACCCCCACAGCAATAGAGACTGAAAGCAATGGAGCGCAGGAGCAAGGGATCAACTGATCCCAGCCATGTGACTACTCAGCTGACAGAGGTGTTCCTGATCAATTGGCCTTCTTGAATTAAAGTATCTTTCTCTGGATGCCTAGCTTGGACAATTTTATAGGCTTATAAAAAATAACTTTACGCTTGTAACATTAAGTCCCCTTTTTTAAAAGCTTTTCTAGTTCTGGTATATCACATTCTGGAAGCTTGCAAACACACACAGATTTTGGTACCAGAGTATTTGGGTGCTGCTGTGGGTTGCAAATACCAAACATGTTGGATCAGGTTTTTAAAAGGATAAGGTGAAAATTCTGAAAGAATTGTGAGGAGCTTGCTAGAGAAGGCCTAAGAATGCTTTGAAGAGACTGTCGGTAGAAACGTGGATTCTAAAGCTACCTCTGACAGGGTTTTAGACAGAAATGATGAATGTGTCATTGAAAACTGGAAAGAAGGCATTTTTTGTAGATGGAAGGCAGAATTTGAGAGTGATAAACTTGGATATTTAGAAGAAGAAATTTCCAAACTAAATGTGGAAAATGCTGTTTGGCTCCTTGTAGCTTATAGTAAAATGCAGGAAGAAACAGATAAGTTGAGAACTGAACTGTTGGGTTCATAGAAAACAGAAACTGATGGTCTGGAAAATTCTGGGCTTCCGGAAAGTGAGATCCCTCTGAATAGGGCCCTATATGAGGATTTAAGCAAATATGGAAGCAGTCAGCCATTTCAGAAAAAGCCAGGATTGGAGATTGAGCTATCCAGAAAGGATTTGTGGAACATCCTTTTGAATGATGGTCATGATCCCAGCATACTGTACAGAAAAGCAACAAGAGTGTTGTGGGATCTATATAAATGGAACTACTTCCAACCTGGACTAAGAGGGACAGTTTGAAGGAAAAAAATAACTTTGGAGGTAGAACCATGGAAGCCAAGGAACCTCAGGCCTGGAGAGCAGATCCACTCATATGTGTGGAGAGGGTGTGTTTGCCCTGAAAGCAGAGGGTGGGTCTTCCGCTTCATTGTTCAGGAAGAGTTGTGCCCACCTCAGGCCTTGGAGATTGTGGAACACATAAACTGGGGATTGGGGGGGCCGGGGTGGAGCCTGGCTGCCACCTTCTTGTTCTGGGGGGTTTGAGCATGTGCCCCCAGAAATGGCAGAGATCGCAGGTGCTGCCCCAAAGCTTAGAGAGGGTGGAGCCCAGAAAAAAGGTGGCTTCCCCAGTGTCTCCAATGATTGCAACCACCCCAGTGTTTGGAGAGAGCAAAGCCACTGTGCAGTCCCTTGGAAAGAGTGGGACTGCCACTTTCTAAATCCCCAAGGATAAGTGACTCTCTAGACTTTGAAATCTAATGAAGTTTGCCCTGTTGGTTTTAGGAATGGTTTAGGTCCAGTGACTCCTGTGTTCCTTCCAATTTCTCCCTATGGAAATGAAAACATGTATCCTATGACTGTCCTTTCTTTGTATACTGGCAACAGACAACTTGCTCTGAGTTTTACAGCCCAGAGTAAAAAGAAAATCTTTGCCTTAGAGTAGATCATGCCTGTAACAGATTTTGAGCTGGTTTTAACTTTGTATTGTATTTGTATTTTTACTGAAATGTTTTAAGGCTTTTATGATATTGTAATGGGGTGAATGTATGTTGTATATGGAAAAAAACATGTCTTTTGGGGGGGCCCAGAAGTTGGAATGTGCTGATTTGAAAATATTATATACCTTAGAAAAGCCAAGTTTTAATCCTGATTCAATCTTGTGAGGGCAGCCATTTCTTTTCATCTTGATTCAATATTGTAGATTGGAATCTTTTGTTTAAATTATCTGCACAGAGATGAGGCACACCTAATTGTGGGTGTGACTTTTTGATTAGATGGAGATGCAACTCATCCCATTCAGGGTTGGTCTTGATTAGTTTACTGGAGTCCTTTAAAAGAGGAAATATCTTGGAGAGAGCTTAAAAATGACAGCACTGACAGAAACTTCAGAGAAGAACTGACACAGATGCCAACACTTGGAGAACAGAGACATGGATGTTTAGAGATACTGGGAGGCCAGCAGACATCACCATGAGACGTTAAACAAGCCAGAACTTGGAGAGAGCCAAGAGAAGAGATAAAAGCCAGCCTTGGAGAAGAAAAATGAGGAACCCCCAAAGAAACAGTAGCTGAAAGCAATGGAGTCCAGGAGCAAGAGACCAGCAGATGCCAGCCATGTGGCTACCCATCTGACAAAGGTGATCCTGACCCATCAGCCTTCCTTGAATTAAGGTGTCTTTCCCTGGGTGCCTTAGTTTGGACAATTTTATAGGTTTAGAATTATAAACTTGTAACTTATTAAATTCCCCTCTTTAAAAGCCATTCCAGTTCTGGTTTATCACATTCTGGCAGCTTGCAAACTGAGCAATGTGGCTGAGCCAACTCTTCTACCTCTCTCTTCCTCTTTAAGGATCCTTTGATTATATTGTCCCAACCTGAGTAATACAGGATGAACTGTTATTTAAGGCAACCTGATTAACAATCTTAATTCCATCTGCAATCTTAATACCCAACTGCCATGTAACATAACATATTTTCAGGTTCCAGGGATTAGGACTTGGATGTCTTTGGAAGGCCGTTGTTCCACCTACCACAAACATATGTTTTCTTATTTTTTAATTCTTTTAAAAGATAATTTATTGTTTAAATAAAAAATAACAGTATTGTAGAAAATGTAAACCAAAAGTAAATTCAATTTAGCTCCAGAATTATTAAATGAAATAAAAAATGGTAATTTAAAATGCTGAAGAGCACATTTCACAATGAAGATAAAATGGCTATGAATACCTTTGTACCCCAAATCATCCCTGATCAAAAAAAAAAAGAAATGTTAAAAATTACAAATTTAATAATAAAAACTGAAAATGAAATGCCCATACCTCCTGAAAATTAAAAACAAACAAAAAATTTTTAAAAACAGCAATATTAATAAAACATCTCTCTTAATTCTGTGTCAAAAAAAGAAATCCAAAAGAGATTCTGGGAGGATGGCAGCAGTTGCGCCAAAATTTGTTTGTTTTTTGTAATCTCTGCAATCCCCACATTAAAGACAAGGCACCTAGATACTAAAACAAAATTCCTATGGACAACATATATTGAAAATTCCAGGTGACATCGTATGCCTTGAATGCAACAAGGTGAGGACAAAGCACCAGCAGGTCAAATTGAGAAGAGTGGCTGAAATGGGGAGATGTTTTGCCTAATTCATCAGGAAGTGAATGCAAGGGGCCCACGGTACTATCAGAAAAAGTTAGATGAGTCTAATCCCTGTGAACTCTCAGAATTGACCAGCTAGGGCTTCTTCCAAGACAGGGCTCCACACTGAGGAGAAACTGCTGAGAACAGAATCAAAATGGAGCAGGAAAAGGACAAAAGAGATGAAGCCAAGAGAAGGTTCATATAAAAGTGGGAGAGAAAAACAAAGCCTGGAAATCTCAGAAAGCAAGCCGTCATGGGTTTTATACACGCTTAGGATATCCAATTAAAGAAAATGTAAGTCAAGGATTTTATATCCAGAAAAATTGACTTTCATGTATAAAGGGTACAATAGTTATTAAAAATAGTGGGTAAAAATTGGGAGAACACATGCAAAAACATTTTTTTAACTATTCTCAGTAATTATGCTGGCGTGGGTGATATTACAATTATTCTGTGACTATTGTATGTGTCATGTTGAACAAAGTAAATGAGTAGTTTATGGGATAATATAATTCTTCATATTCCCTGTGTCCTTGAGAATTAGGAGATTCAGTTTGGAAGAAAGGAGATGAATAGATAAAATACCGCAAAGTTTTAGAGGAAAAAAAGAGGTTTTGAACTGGGATTATCATATGAACTTCTGAGGAGACCATGAATTTTGGCTCTGACCACTGAAGAGACTGCCTGACTGGTAATAATTAGTACTGCTGCTCAGATGGTGATCTTGAAATAGGGTTTCTCACAAGAAGAACCAGATTCTCATTGGAATGGCTGGTTCTCGATCTGAGGCAGGACGCATACAAGATGAGCCTGGAACAACTTGTCATACCAGAAAGCCAGGTAGATATCAAAGACTACCAGGGTGGTGCCAAAAGGACCCAGAAGCCAACACGAAGAATCTCCCAGTGGCCAAAAATAGGACAACATGAGCAAACAATAATAATGACAGTTCATGGAAACTTCACAAATATGTTCCAGTCTATGAATTATAATGGCATTTTTATGCATAAATAACACTTAAAGGACAGAAGTAAACCCAATAAAACTGGTAAACAAAGGGAAAGACATGAGCGTTTATCCTGTCTTTCCAATATGACTGGCAGATGAGGAAAAACATCTCAATAGAAGAATAACAAATAGCAAATGAAAAAGAAATGATTAAATTAGATGACCACCATTTTGTAGCCGCATGGGTTAATGGATCTAAATAATGGACATCAGTGGTTGACAACACCACGAAAGGAGGAATAGATTCTGCTGTGATGAAAGAACAGACACCATCACTTGTAGTCTTGCCAAACAGATTGAACATCAGTCTGATCTGGTTACTAATTTGAAGGAAACAAAAAAGTCAGAAGAACATGTTACCTAGGTATACAATCAGCAAAATTTAGACTGTGGGAAACTTTATAAGTCATGTGCACCAACTTCTTCAACAGATAAATTGTAAGGAAAAGAAAGGGATAAAAGACCAACCTGTAGATTAAAAGAATATGAAAGAGTTCAATTTATTGTTCAAAACGGGCAAGACTAAGCTAAGATTTCCAGGATGTATATGGTTGATAAACTATAAAGATATTCAAGGAAGTGAAAAAATCCCAATAAATTTTGAAGACTATCTCAAAAATAATCACAATGAAAATATGTATCAGCTAAAACAGTGTTCAAAGGAAAATGCATAGCTCAAAGTACTTATATTAACAGTTAAGAAAGAATTTAAGAAATTATCAAGAAGTTAGTTAATGAGAGCAGAAAAATTATTCAACTTAAAACGTTAATTAATTTGCAAACGCAAATTTTAGGACTAATATAATAATTCAGAAGCTGAATCTTTCAGAAAATAATAAAATAGAGATGAGCTGTTTAATAACTTAATCAAGAAAAGCAAAAGGAAATATAAATACACTGATAAAGATATAAGGGAAAGTAATTTAAAATGCAGACAAAACCAAACAATTATATGCAATGACTTTCTCAATTTAATAAATATGTTAGGAAACCTTGATGAAATGGATGATTTCCTAGAGAAATAAAAAGCTCCCAAACCAACTGCAACCGTCATCTTCTACTGACTGAAGAAGGAACGGAGGAAGTTAATAACTATTTTTCTTCAAAATTACGAGGCTTAGGTGGTTGGTTGTACAAGGAGACTCCATCTGCTTTGACAAAAAAAGAAAACAGGTCATTCATCACCTAGGTGAAGATGAAAGAAAGCTTTCACATTTTTATTTATCATGTATAATACTGATAACAAAACTCAATATGCCAAACTTATGATTATTAATGCAAATGCTAAAGAAACAGTAGTAAACAGAATCCAACAATTTATTAAAAGAATAATATGTTATTACCTAGGAGTTTATTTCAACCATGAAGATGGTTCAGTAATGAGAAAAATGATTATTGTAATTTATTATATGAATAGATCAAAGGAAAACA
The DNA here is from genome assembly GCF_023851605.1 of Tamandua tetradactyla. Lineage (NCBI taxonomy): Eukaryota > Metazoa > Chordata > Mammalia > Pilosa > Myrmecophagidae > Tamandua > Tamandua tetradactyla. The sequence continues at coordinate 139,782,717 of NC_135332.1, forward strand.
ATCTTACAATGATCTCCATAGATTTTGAGAAGACATTTGGTAAAATTCAACATTTACTCTTGGCCTTAAAAATAGCTGATGAAAACTATTAAATAGGAGAGAGAAAACTATTCTCAACATGATAAAATGTATCTTTCTCAACACATAAGCCAGCATAATGCTTAATGGTAACACACTAGAAATATTGCCCTTAATGCCAGAAAAAAAGGTTATGATGTCTGCTATCATCACTAATATTTATTTTGATATTGTTTCTTGGTATTAGCCAAACCAATTTTGGAAAGAGAAAGAAATTAAAGGTACAAAAATGGAAGACGAAGTAATAAATTGTCGGTATCTGAGCTAATACAGAATCAATAGATTTCACATGGACAAACAGAGGATAGGAAAACAGATTCCATTTACAATAGCAGCAAAAAGAGAAAAAATACTAGAAACAAGTAATACAAAATGTGCAGTTTTCCTATTCGATACCTATTTTAAATACCCCTAAGGCCAGAAAAGAGCATTTGAACAAGTAAGTCGGGCCATGTCCTTGGGTAGGAAGATTCAGCATCATAAAAATCCCAGATCCTGCTAAATTAATCTTCAAATACAACATAATCTCAATAAAAATAGCAACACACTGTATTAGTTAGGGTTCTCTAGAGAAACAGAATCAACAGGGAACACTTGCAAATATAAAATTTATAAAAGTGTCTCACGTGACCACAGGAACGCAGAGTCCAAAATCCACAGGGCAGGGTGTGAAGCCGACGACTCCGATGGAGGGTCTGGATGAACCCCACAGGAGAGGCTCACCAGCCAAAGCAGGAATGGGAACTGTCTCCTCTGAATCCTCCTTAAAAGGCTTCCCGTGATTAGATTTAGCATCACTAATTGTAGAAGACACTCCCCTTTGACTGATTACAAATGGAATCAGCTGTGGATGCAGCTGATGTGATCATGACCTAATCCTATGAAATGTCCTCATTGCAACAGACAGGCCAGCACTTGCCCACTCAGATAAGCAGGTACCACAACTTGGACAAGTTGACACACGTCCCTAACCATGACACACACATTTTTCTGGAACTAGGCAAACTGATTCTAAAATTCATATGGAGAAATAAACAAGTAAGAATTGAGAGGAAAATTCTGAAAAATAAAAGTAATTAGAATGTACTAAAGACAAAAATTATTATAATTATGTTTATAATACAGTATAAGATATTCAACAATGAAAACAGTGTGGTGCTTGCATTTGAACAGTCACACAGATTATCACACTAGAATAGAAAAGTAAAAAAAGAAACACAAATATATATGGAAATTTAGTTTTTGCTAGAAATGGTATTTCAAATTTGTAGGGAAAAATGATTATTAAATAAATGGTGAGGGAACTAAGAGGTAGCCATCTGCAAAAAAAAAAAAATGGAGCCATACCACACATTTTATTCAAAATATGTTCCAGAAAGATAAGACATAAAAATTGAAACAATGCAATTTCTAAAAGAAGGACAATTCTCTTACAGTTTTTTATTGGGAAAGACTTCTCTAGCTATGACATAAAATCCAGAAGCTATAAAAGAACATTTTGATAGATTTGGCTACTTGAAAATGTTTTTTTAAATTGCAAAGCAAAACTTATCATAAGCAAGTGGGGGAAAAAAAGACAAATTAGGAGAAAGTACTAGCAATTTATATCATAAATAAAGAATTAGGGCCACGGTGGCTCAGCAGGCAAGCATGCTCACCTGCCATGCCAGAGGACCAGGTTCGGTTCCCGGTGCCTGCCCATGTAAAAAAAAAAAAGAGAGAGAGAATTAATTTCTCTAACATGTAAAGAACTATTACAAATCATTAAGGAAAAAGATTTACACGATAATAGAAAAAATGAGTAAAGGGACGATTCTTCAGAAGAGAAGATACAACTTGTTCCCAAAGAGGAAAGGATACTTACCCCCAGTAATAAGTGGCTTAAAACTTTAAAACAAATAGAAAACCCACGTTCCTTGTATCAGACTGTCAGATATTTAAAATTTTGATAACATACTCCATTGGTATAGATGCGGATAAATAGGAATACTCATACATTGCTGGTGGGTGTGTAAATTGGTTTAACTTCTATTAAGGGCAATATGTCAACACAGTACAAAGTTAGGCATCTATTACACCTTTGACCTTGGAATTTTCACTTGTCTGAATTTATCTTAAGTGATAGACTCACACTCACAAATCTCTTAAATACAACTTTACACAGATAAAATTATTTGTGATAATAAAGTTTGGAAACAACCTAGATGTCCATCAGTAGAGGAGAGGTTATTAATGTATAGTCATACAGCGTGAAAAAGACTTAGGAAAGTCTTTATATATTTATATGAAAAAAATTTGAGATAAATTGTTAAGTGTGAAAAACAAAGAGATATGATTTTTCTGGAAAATACTAAGATGCCCAACAGTGAGCACATTGTTACATATATATAACAAATGTGTTTGTGTATATATGTATGTATACATACATCTATACAGCTTTTCTTAAGGACAAAATATCCCTGGGTAAAATATCTCCAGAGAACAATTCAAGGAATTAATATGATTTTAACATGTGGAAAGGGAGATTGTAAGAGTAATGGTGGGGAAAAGACTTGTATTCTATGCCCTTTTTGAAATTTGAATGATGTGAAGGAAATATCTTGAAAATTATACAAATACACATACATGTGTATATATATACACATGTATGTGTGTGTATATAAATATACACTAAATCTTTAACTCTATTACGTGCATGTATAAGCATATACATATGAATAAAAATAAGTATATTAATAGAATTGCTGATTGGTCCTTATTGTTGGTGATTTTTACTCTTCTATATTTTCTACAATAATTTTAAATTATAACCATAGAGGTATAAATGTCATTTTAAAAGAATAGAGGGATCCTGGTACATGGACAAAGGAACCTCATGAATGAGAATCAAAAGTCCTGGGTTCCAGTCCCAGATTCACTTACAACATATTTTAATGTGTCTAAGTCTTAGTTTTCTTATCTGTAAAACAGGGGTAATACTGCTTTCCTTGGTATTTCTACGTTTTGGGGAAAATCAACTGAGAAATTTTTTTTTTAATGCTACAGAAATATACTGTAATGTTACAGTTAATGATGTAAGAAACATTAGTGAAGCATTTGATTTCTCTAATTCCTAGATAAGATACAAATTGTCCAATAACTTGAGTGAAATTGATTAAGGTCTGCGACAGTTACTAGGCAATTGAGCTCTGTCCTTCACAGTTATTCCCACTTGGAAAGTGGAAAGAAAAAAGAACAAGGAAGAAAATTTTAAGGGAAAAGTAATTCTCACCCAAGGAAATAATTTTCCCTCATGCTGTCCTAAAGCCAGAAGTTACCCTAATAAGCCACACTCAATTCTCACCATTCATTCTACCATGACCAGAAGCATTTCTGCTGTGCAAACTAGTTGCACTGTAAACACAGCACTTTGGGCACAACTGCTTTGTTGTCTATACTCTGAAAAATCTGAATGGACTGCTCAGTCCAGATCTCCCCCGAGAGATTCTCCTGTCAACCCCCATCCCCCAACACACACACGCAAACACGTGCACACGTGCACACACGTGTACGCACATTTATCTAGATATTTTTTAAATTATGCATAGAGTTACCAGAGAAGATGCTGAAACCATGAAATAATAATTGTTATATCAGCAGGAATGTGGGATTGGAGCTCAGCACTGCTTGTAAAACAATATATCGTTTCAACAAAAACAAGGCCAGAATATCAAAAACAGTTCTGAATCAGTGTCCAAAAAGCTCCATTTTCAAGTAATGGTTTCAAAGGATTTTTCCCTTAACATCTGAGGCAACAAACCAGACATGGGTAAGCAGCTGGATTCTCCTCACCTTGGCCAGCCCTCTGGCTCCAGCTTGCTGGCTCGCTGGCCTGTCCTCTGTCCCCACCTCCACCCACTCCCTCCCTCTTTCTTCTCTTCAGCTGTCAGAATCTTTCAAAACGTTTAAGTGGAAAATCTAGCTCTTGTAAGTGCTCAAGGAAATTCATTCCCTTAAGTTCACAGAGCAGTGCACGCCAATCTGCTTCACCATCCAGGGCGTCTCCAAATATCTTAAAGGCCGTTACACAATGCTAAAAAATAATGGAGAAAACACATTTAATTGGTTCAGGTTCTTTCTTTTCTTATACCACTCAGAGCCCTTTAGAGGAAGTCAGGATGGGTTAAAAATAAATCGCCACAAGGTTGCACAGGTGGTTCAGTGGTAGAATGCTCACCTTCCATGCAGGAGACGGGGGTTAAATTTCCAGACCGCACACCCTCCCACCCCCCATAAAAAGTCACCACAAATAGAAAAGGTCATTTCGTGGTACATATATAATGGCTAGAGTGTGGTCTGGGAGCCGTATACTGCCTAGGTTCAAATCCTGATTTCAACACTAGCCATGTGACTTTAACAGTTTCATAAACTCTATATGCCTCTTTGTCTCTCATAGAGTTGCTGTGAGGATTGAACACAATGCCCCGCATATAATAAACTTTCCATTAACGTTAGCTGTTAATTTAATTATTGTTAGTGGTACCCCAACAGAAAGTGACTAACTGGTCCTTGAACACTTTGAAAGAGTGTATGTTCTTCCTTAAGAATTTACACTCATCATCTTGTTATTATGGAGACACTTGGGTACTATAGAGAATCTAAGGTTCCAGAAAGCGGACTCTTTGTAGCTTCTTATTGTCTCAAGTTTGGAGACTCTGTCTTTCAGTCTGAACCATCAACATGTGCTCAAAAAAATGCATGCAAGTGGGCCAAAACCATGTCCTCCATCTTGCAGTGATGGATGCTGCCAGGTTGGTATGCTGCATTCAATTTTTATGAGACTGGCTCTTCTCTTACTGCATTCCAGCTCATCTCTGAGCTTCAACAGATGGGTGGGCAATGCAGGAGTAACACAGAACACACTGCTTTGTTTTGGTATCTTAACACTTCAGGCAGATGAAAAGAAGAGCCCTTAAACTAGCCCATCTTTGGAGACTGTGACTTCAACAGAACACACTTCATTTTTTCCATGAGTATGACCAAATGACCTGTTGGTAAATGTTTTAGGGAACAGATCATAGCAAGAAAACTAAAGGCATGTTTGAGTTTATGGAGATACCTAATTTTCCATCACTGAGAGATGTTCTTCTTTATCGCCGTGTATGTTATTCATCAAGGCATCTTGACACTATTTACTGGAAAGTAATGGTACTGTTTACCAGAAAACTAGCTTAATCTGCTACTCATTGTTTTCATCAGTTAAATAAAACTGACCTTTCATCTTTAGAATTGTGCTTCCAACAAAATTCTGCCAAAATCACTAATGATCTGTGTTCCTTAGACAGCTGCAAGACATTCTCTGTGAATTAAGAAGTGGTGGGATTGTCAGTCCATTCAGAGATAGAAAGGCCCAGCCTTCCAGGCCACGTTAGAAGGTTGGCCTTCAAGCCAACTCACTGGGATCCAGGACAAAAGGAAAGCAGAGGTAAGAAGCTTAAAAAAGAGAAATCCCTAAATTAAAAGCATTCAGCTATTAAGACTGAATCAATAATGCTCAGCGTTAAGAGTAGAGTTAACAACCAACTGAAAAAAATCAAGTTTTTCAGAGATTCACCCTATAAAACTAATGTAGACATTCGTCACTCATCAAGGCTAGCTGAAGACCTGCCAACCCTCCCATTCATTAAGAACGTTATCAATATGGTACGTAATCGTATATTAGTGCTCACATTGATAAAGGTTCTCGTGCGAATTTAAGCTCAGTTTCAGTTTATGTCAGAAAGATCAAAATGTATCGATTTATGGGTTATAGGTCAGTTATTCTCAACCTAGATCTAAGCCCCAAGGCATACCATCGGCATTCTCACACAGCTCATTTACATTACAGAGCCAAACAAGCATTTTACTTAAACTGGTAAGGCCTCAGTCTGGGGCAATGGACCTGTGTTTTTGCTTACCACCATTCATCCATCTTTTCTGCAGTAACAGTCCCTGATTCTCTTTTGAGAAACCATCTCATCTCACTCCAATCCATGTATCTTAAATTTGTACTCCAAGAAGTTCATTGTAGAAAATATTTAGGAAATATCCAAATGCTGGATATTTAATAGAATAGTTACAGCATTCATAATAAAATATTATGCAGAATTAAAAAGAACATGAGAGATCTATATGTACTAACATGGAACAATCTTCTTGATTATTATTACATGAAAGAGTAAGCTTCAGAATAGCTTGATTTCATTTATGTAAGTAAAACCTAAACATGTCATAGGTGCTTAAATACACACATGTATATGAACAGAAGTTATCCCAAAAGATATATCCTGGCCTGATAATGATGGTTAACTCTGAGTAGAGGCAAATGAAATTCAACTACATAATTCTATTTTTTATGATGAGCATTGATTTATGATTTAAATATATAAGATTTAAAATAAAGTTAATGAAAAAATTCTGAGATAAAAATAAAACCTTTTTATAGGAACTAACTGTGTCTTCAGACTTTGGAAAACACTTTGGGTTATTATCAAAAGTGGTGCTTAATCAATATGTGGACCTAGCAGTTACATTTTTTTCAGACATACTTAACTGGAAAAAGCAAGGACTCAGCATATAATTCATTAATTGATGCATCAGTTCAATATCTCTTTCAAACGACTCATATCTTCCCTGCTCCAACACCAGTCCCCATGCTAAATGACCACCATTATTAGTGTAGGAAATATACATATAGATTTATGCACATATATGTCAACATTAGAAATATCCAGAGTTGTGCCTTTAGACATGCACCCACTCCACCCTTAAACTCCAGGAAATATATATCTGCCTCTCCAATGTCTCTTACAACCCGGAAATAGTGTCTTGAATTTTCAGCTCCACGTGTTTTTTGCATTTTTTTTTCATTACTTTTATTAGAGAAGTTGTGGGTTTTCAATCACGTATAAAATACAGGATTCCCACATACCTCCTGGTGTGGAACATCTGTTACAATTGATGAAAGTATGTTTTTATAATTATACTATTACCTATGCTCATGGCTTAACTTAGGGTTCACTGTTTGTGAACTGCAACTCCTAAATTTTAATTCTTTGATATCTTTGAATTGGGCAAACAATTCAAAGATCACAGAGCTGGTTAGTCCTTTATGGGTGGTCCAGCACCTAACTTTGGAATGTGGAGACAATTGCCACCTATTGCCTTGGGACCTCAGTAAAAATGACAAATGAATTACACTTTTTTAATATTTAATTAGTCAAATATCTTTAATTAATTTTCATATGATGCTCATATACTCAGTCACTTTTCTTAATTCCTTATTAGTTATTTCTCTTGGGGTTTTAATAAATATCATTTGTCATAAATGATGACCCTTACTTTGTAATACTTATATCTCTCATTTCTTCTTTTCATCTTAATGTATTGGCTAAGATCTCCAGAACAAAATTTACAGTCTCAACGATAATAGACAACTTTCTCTTTTTTCTAACATGATTAGAAGTACTTCTGTCTCACCAGTAGATATGAAGTTTGCTTCGGATCTCTGGTAGATGCTTTTAAAAAAATCTATCCTTCTATTTCTAGCTGACTAAAAGGCTTTGATTTATGGGTCATTGAATTTTTCTTAATATATTTTTGTTTTTTAGTTCTGGGTCATTGAATTTTAACAAATGCTTTTTCAGCATCTATGGAGATGATCATTAAGGTTTTCCCCTATGTTTAGTTTCTTACTGCACTAAACTATATTTGTAAAATTTACTTGTGTTGAGACATCCATGCATTCCTAGGATAACTCTACTTGGTCATGTGCATTATTCTTTTAATAAGAGTTGGGTTCTATTTGCTAATATATTTTTTGCCCTATTTTTATAGATAAGTATGCAGTTTCTGTTGGTTTCCTTTTCAAATTTTGGAAGTCTGGTTAAATGGGTTACATAGCTTCCCACTTTTTTGACATACAGGAACAATTTATGGATTATGGATATTCTTGTTTAAAAGCTTGGTATAATTCATTCATAAATCAATTTGGTCCTCTTGCCAGTTTTAGTGCTAGGCCTATGATTCCTTTTTCAATTATGCTGTTATAAACTTATTCAGTTTTCTGCTTTGCTTTTGGATCTTTTTTATAACTTATATTTCATGTTGCCTTGCAAATATGCTATTATAAAGTTTTACGTATATTATAGGATTTACTCTTCTATTGGTAGTTATGCCCCCTATCTCTTTCCTAATGAGGTTTTGGTCATCTTTTTTTATTAATCAGATTTGGCAAAAGTTTTGTAATGTTATTGTTTTTAAGAACAAGCTTTTTTTAATGTATTAATTCATTAACTACTATTTGTATCTATTTCTACTTTTAAAATGCTTTCCTCCTACATTCTTCATGTTTATTTTCTTGTTCTTTCAAAGTTTTTTGAGTTGAAAGACCATTTAATTTATATTTAGTCACCATTGCTTTATAATATTTGACTTATGGTTATAAATTTTCCTTTGACCACAACTTTGGCCATATTCCTTAGGCTGTACCATGTTGTGCTTTTATTTATCATTTCTAAGAAGTGTATAATGTCTATTTTTCTTTATAGCTCAAAATATATTTGAAACTGAGTTTAAAATTCAAAGTGTATAGTTTTTTACCATCCATCTTGTATACATTTTAATTTTATCATAATGAATGTGCCTGGTATAATTTTTGCCTTTGGAATCAATTGGGATTTGTTTTATGACTTAATATGTCATCCATGTTTTTTGTGTGTGAATTTTCATATATATTTGTAAAAAATGATATTTATTCTATTTACTGGTTATGATGATATGCAGATATAAATATACAGATAAGGGATCAGGTTTATTCACTGCATTTTTCAAATTCTATATGTAAGTTATTTTGTCAAAAATTTCTAAGAGGTGTGCTAATACCTCCCAATATGATCATGAATTTACCAGTTTCTTGTGTTAAGCTTCTCACAGATGTTTCATATTTTTCAAAGTTATGCTTTTAGATGCAGGAAAATTATGGCTTTCATAACTTTTTGGTGGATTTTTGCTATCACTTGTTTTTCAGACTTGGATTATGATTTGCTGTTTATTCTCTTAGTTTCATGTTTTTGCTTGTTTCCTGGGTCGTTACTGCTTTTATGTCTTATGCCTCCCCTTGGGATTTATCGTTCACTTTATTGGAGTACATATCCCATTAATATTCCTAGAGTAAGTTTTTGGGTAACAATGTGTTGAGTAATTGAATATCCCAAATATCTTTACTTTCCCCTCATGCTTTAATAACTTGCCTAGATATAGAATTTTAGGCTCAATTTCTCTTCAAATATTTGAAAATATTATTCTATTGCTTTCTTACACACTATGTGTGGCTGACGAAAAATAAAATATCTGACTGCTACTTTTCCCCAAAAAATTTTTTGCTGTTAGCAGCTTCTAGGATCTTTTTCTTTAAATATGGTATTCAAAGATTAAACTATCACTGTCTAGATGTGGGTCCTTTTTATTCACACTGCTTAGCATTTCATGTACCCTGTTAGTGTGAAAACTCTCTAGGAAATATTCCTCTGCTATTTCTTTCACTCATATAATATTTTATTTATCTTACATATAGAAATAGTGTATGAATATATTATTGTTGTAAAAAATTTGTACAATTCAGAAGCATATTGAGTAATACTTGGATAATTATCATAATTTTCTCAAGCTCATCCTCTCCCTACGGGAAATCACTACTATCTATTTAATATGCCATCTTTGCAGACATTTTATTTTTTTCATTTAATTTTTATCAAATCAATGCATTTATGGTTTACAAAATAAAAAATAAGGCTTTTAGCAACAACAACAACAATGAACACAATTCCTTGTCCCACCTTCCCCATCCCTGATTCTTGTTCTCAGAGACAACCACTTTCAAATCTTAATTCTTTCTTCTGCTTTATTTACACCACAAGTTTATAAATAATACATTTATACTATTGTTTTATTTTTAAATTTTGGACATTATCCTTTAAATTTGTAATATGGAATATGAGGACTTACTTAGCTTAACACTCCCCTACACCCCTACAGTACTTCCCTCTTCAATATACATAGATCATAATTTTTAGTTAAATAAATATTCACTGTTCACGCTAATATGGCTTTGCAAATAGTATTCTCGTCAAATCACTGAGCGGTGCCACAGTCTCCTTTCATCCAAGCACTGATTTTGTCAGTCAACTCATGCATCCCCTAGCTAACCACCTAATTGAACTTCTTGAACTTTCAAGGATTGCCCATTTGTAATTATCCCTGTTCAAGGTGGCCATCTGAAACTTGTTTCCCTACTCCTTTTACAACATAGAAATGGGTGGCTTCACCAGGAGCAGTTATTCCTTCCAGGATGCCATTTCAGTGAGCAGATTTGGGACTGACTCTTTTTCTCACAACCAACACACTCTTTTTGGTTTCAGCTAGGATTTCTAACAAAAGGAGGTATGTTTAAAGATAAATTAATCACCTACTATGTATAAAAATTCCAATTAAATGTGCTAAACACTGAAACATGACAATCAATTTTAAATAATCCTTCCTCCTCAAAGAGTTGGTAAATGTTCTCTAGAAATACTCAGCTGAGTCAACATCTTCATTGTGATGTCCCTTTTGTCTTTCAATTAGATGCGTTTCTGGAGATGTACAGTCCAACTGCAGGTGTATTTGTACATTTTGCTTGACTATCTGCTTCTGAATTTCTACCTTGTTCCAATCTCCTGTTCACACATGGCAGACCCCACATGTACTCAGCCAGGCCTGGCTTCCCACACTGCCTCCTGCTTTGTGTCATCTACTGGCCTGGCTCAGCCTAGGTCAGTATATATCGCCATTTAAGAGATGATGCTCTAGTTTGCTAGCTGCTGGAATGCAACACACCAGAGATGGATTGGCTTTTAATAAAAGGGGATTTATTTTGTTGGTTCTTCAGAGGAAAGGCAGCTAACTTTCCACCGAGGTTCTTTCTTACATGGAAGGCACAGGATGGTCTCTGCTGGTCTTCTCTCCAGACCCCTGGGTTCCAACAACTTTCCCCAGGGTGACTTCTTTCTGCATCTCCAAAGGCCTGGACTGAGCTGCAAGTGCTGAGATGAGGAATGCCAAGCTGCTAGCAGTGCTACGTTGCAATCTCCCATTTAAGCACCAGCCAATTAAGTCAGACGTCACTCATTGCAGCAGACACACCTTCTAGCTGACTGCAGATGTAACTGGCAACAGATGAGGTTCACGCACCATTGGCTTATGTCCGCAGCAACAAGACTAGGTATGCTCACCTGGCCAAGTTGACAACTGAATCTAACTAAAACAGATGACAAATTGGATGTCTTAGTTTTTTTAAGAGCAGTTTAGATGCGTTTAAAATACTTAAATTGTCTTTCATCCATCTCAACCATATGAAAATAAAAGTAATATTTAATTGAATTCATCACTAAACTAAAAGAGGAATATTTTTTTATCAGATTAAAAGTCAAGTGCCTCCATCCTCAAAGAGATAAAATTGGGAAGTATTCCCTGCAGGAGAGAAAAATCCCATAAACAGACACTATATATTTGGTTTATAACTGTTTTCACTATTATTATTTTTAATGTTATACATGTGTAAAAGGATACACAGTGAAAGTAAATCCCCCTCCTCCCTCTGACCCTTGTCCTCCAGGACTTTACCCCAAAGGCAGTTATGTGAACAATCTTTTGGGAGCTGTGTTACAGAGGAACTGTCCACAAGTCTTAAAAGGGCTCTCTCAGGTTAGGTTGCTCCTGCAATTTAGGATGGCACAGATAACATCCTTGTAGGGGAAGGGGCAGAGTGGAAAACTGGTCATGTGGAGCATGCTGGGGCATGCAATTACTCAAACCTTCACCGGAGGAGTGTGGGATGAAGAGCAAGAAGAGGGCAAGAGACTGGGAGCTGAAGTGGCTGCCATACTTAGATACTAGGGGAAAAAATCATGGTTATAAAAAAGCTGGCTACTCTCTTTGCCCTAATAAGGATCCAAGCATGAAAAGAGTAATTGAAGGTGATGAATGTGCTACTCAAAACAGAGCAGGAAATCTGAAACCATTAGTGGTAGCTTTGGAGTCTCTCTTAAATCCTGTTGCCTTAGAATAGTTAGAGCTGAGTGACCATCTCAGTACCTGACAGTAAAGGCTGCAGAGCTGCAGAACAAAATAAAGGCTCAACACTGCCAGGTCTTGGCAGGTCAACACTGCCTTGACCAAGGCAAGGGCACTGTGGGGAAGGTATAGGATCCAAGGTAGAATTTATTGGCATGGATATTCCCGCCCCGTCTCCCCCAAGGTTTGATTTAATGTGTTGATTCAAGCACCTTGCAGTGGTATTATTAGTTTGCTACTTTAATTGTCAGTGAGGATGAAAGGCTGGAAGTTCCCTGGTATACTGAGGAGAAAGGAATTTGAAGGTTCAGGGAGATGAGACTGTTGGAAGATCTACTGTGTGACCTGCTCAGCCATTCCTTTAGCAAACCTTAGATACCCACCCCAACTCCCATTTCACGAAGTCTCATAGAACTGCCGATCAGGATTCTCACTCGACTGGTCAAGGGGTGAGCGTATGACCTATGAACCAAGCTAGACTAATCCAATTCTCTCAGCTTGAAGAACAAATCTCAAACTGTATCATAAAATGGCAATAACTTACGTAACATTTTTTCTTAGATTCTGTGAACTGTGTCAACTGTGAATGTTGCCAACTTTTCTCTCCCACTCATGCCAGTTTCGGAACTTCTGCAAGAGTTTTATGTGCTCCCTAAGCTATGCCTGGGCAAGAGGGAGAAACACACTTACACTTTCAGACTTAGTGCATCAAAATAATCAAATGTCCAGACATCAACAAAAAATCACATGCCATACCGAAACAGTAAGAGATTGCTTAGTCAAGGGAACAAATTAAAACTTTAGAGAAAACAGACATTGTTACAACTAATCAAAGATATTCAGTCATTCTCCTAAGTCAATTCAAGGAACTAAGAAAACTAAACTCATATATCCATAAACTAAATATGGATGTAGAACTAAAGGATATAAAGAAGATAATGCATGAGCAAAAACACAGTAATAGAGATTAAAAATACACTAGAAGGATTCAACAGCAGATTTGAACAGGCAGAAGAAAGTATCAGTGAACAAAAAAACAGGATGATCAAAACCATACAGTCAGAAGAGAGATAGAGAAAAGAATGAAAAAAAAAGAGAAGAGCCTAGGGGAATTCTGGGCTACACGAAGGATAACAATACACGCATTATGGGAGTCCCAAATGAGAGGAGAAGGAAAAAAGTACAAAAGGAATATTTGAAACACCAGCAATAGAAGAAAAAAATAGATAAATGGAACTTTTTAAAAACTTTTGGGCATCAAAGGACTTTATCAAGAAAGTAAAAAGGCAACCTACAGAAGGGGAGAAAATATTTGGAAACCATTTATCTGATATTAGTTTAATATCCAGAATATATAAGGAGCTCCTACAGCTCAACAACAAGAAGACAAGCAATCCAAGTGAAAAATGTGAAAGAGGCTGGAATTGACTTTAAATACAGGACCAGTCATGGTGCCTGCTTTGGGAAAATGGCGAAGAAATCTGCAATCATGTATCATGCCAAGTGTACTTGCTTCTTCTGTGATGAAACCAACAGGAAGATGTGAGCAGTGGGACTCTGGCACTCTGATTCCTGCATAAAGGCAGTAGCTGGGGCTGCCTGGACACACAACACCCCCTCTGCAGTCACAGGAAAGCTCTCCATTAGGAAACTGAAGAGACTGAAAGGCCAGTAGAGGCTCCACAATTATAAACATCTCTAGCCTAGCTTAAGGGGGTTAATTTAGGTAAAATAATAACAATAATAATAATAGGGAAAACTGTGTGTGTGAGAGGAGGATATATGAGGACTCTATTTTCAGTGCTCTGATAAAAAAATAACTTAGAGTAATACCTTGCATAGAAGAGTTCAATAAATATTTGATGAATGAATGAGCAGCCTTCTGCTAATGAGCTTGCACATGCAGCCTATCCAAATTAGTAACCAGTTTGTCAAAATTCACTTCCTTCCCATAGTTACCACTAAGGGTTTGACATGCATGGGTCTCTGGAAACTTACTCTAGACATCCTGCCCCCAGGAAGCTTGCTTTAGGGAAACATATTTACCCAGGTGAAAAATGTTTCCAGATAAGAACATTGCCAGCTGGCAAGCTGAAAAGGATCCAAGGTGTTTAGGTGTAATATTTGTGCCTGGTGAACTTCAAAAGTAGAGGATCTCATGCAGGGATTTTCAGAATGGGTCACTTAGACTGCTACAAAAGAGAAAAAGTGAAATGGCAGTGGTGGGGAGGGCACTGGGAGATTAAATGGCCTAGCACGTCCTCAAATTCTACCATTTGAAAATGGCCTTAATTGGGGTTCCTTTTTTACAGCATATTTCCTAAGTGGAATAATAACTTACTTTCCGAGTAGCCAGTGGGGAGTGGGCTGGCAGCAGATGTTTTTTTCACACAGATCGAGTAACTAGAGGGACAAAGTGCAAATTCTAACACTCACAATAGTACACGGACCATAGCCAATTCTTCATGGATTTGATTCTATAAAAAATGAGTTTTAGCAGTTCAGGACAGTAAAATATTGCTTCCTTGTTCTTAAAGGAGATTATTTTTAGGGAAGCCTTCTCCTCCCCTCTCCCATCAGCCTCCTTAAATTTCAACCTCCATCATGCATTCAGCCCAATGAAGAAATGCCTATGTAGATTTATGCTGAACCTCCAGGGTTATAGTTCTGTTGGTCTCATTATTATTATGGGGTGACAATGAGCAATCTTGTTCTAGAGTGAAAAGTTCAGGTTTTCTGAGATTTGCTGACCCATGATAATAATTATTACATAGCATCCCAGAGCTAGTGCTTGATTGGATAGACTCCAGAAGGCTGCCTAGAGGCTCCAAAATCCAGCTCTTTACCTCAAGGGACACTGCTGGAAGCAAGCGCAGGAAAACCAGCTGATTTCACTGGAGAAAAGGAGAGATGCTTCCTCAAGAGAAAAGTTGAGATCTTAGGATACAGACCCTACAGACCTGAAGCAGAAAATGAGATCCTGAAGGCCAGAGGATATATAAAAAGGAAAAGAGAAGTAAAATTCAGGTCAAACTGCCATGAAATGGAGCACTAGGAAGGGAGAGATGGCTTGATTGTAATTAGATCAGCAGAAATTACTGGAGCCTAAAGAGCTCTCACAGAGGAGAGGAAGAGGTGCATTATATCCATGACAGAATGGGAAATGATTCCTCCAGAGGACAGAATCCGGGAAACTATTGAAAGTCCAAGTCATAAGTAACAATTGCCTAGTACAGGCAAACAGGAATTGCCCTGTAAAGGCCAGGAGAGCTGTATGTAGTGGTTATAAAAATTTGAGAAAGGAAGACTAGGAAGATCTGTGAATACCCAAAGCACGGTTTTGTGAATTTTAAGGGGTGCATCCATTGTGGTGCCGATAAGGGTGTTGCCTGGAGTCTAAAGGAAACTGCCCTAGAAATTCATGAAATTGGATGCTAGGGGCAGGCAGGACAGAAAGGTAAAGGGGACCATGCAGAATAAGGACAAATAAAGATCAGGCCTGGATTCAATATCTGTCTCATGATCAGGAGAATATCTCTTGTTCCTTTTCTGCTCAGGACCCTCCAAAAGCTGTCATTTCACCTATAGTAAAAGCCAAGTCGTCAGATCAGTCTACAGATTCTATGCAATCTGGCTCACCGCCTTACCTCTCTGCCTCATCTCCTACCTTGCACACTCCCACATAGCCCTGCACACCAGCCTCCTTGTATTCCTGCACACTCCACACATACCTTCTGCTCTTGCTGTGCCCTCTGCCTGGAATCCTCTTCCCCCAGGTAAGTGCATACATCTTCCTTTACCTCCTTGAGGCTTCTGCTCAGATATTGCCTTCTCAGTCAGGCCTTCTTCCCTGACTGCCCTATTTTAAAGCCCAGCAACCCCAACCCAACCCCTAATCACTTCCTATATATCTCTCTGCTCTTATTTTCCTTCAGGGCATTTTTCATTCCCTGATCTATATACATTTTCCAACATGTGTTTCCTATCTTCTTCACTCAATAGAATGCATGCTCCTTGAGGGCAGAGAGCCTCTTTGCAAAAGAAAATTTTTAGAACTCAGTAGATGCTAAAATTATACTTGTTGAAGGGACTGAAAAAAATTTTTAAATAATGGATGTTTTTTAGCATACCTGGAATTGATTCACGTCATAGCTTTCACTATGAGAATCCACATCTAACAAAATCTAAAGGAATAAACTAGAAAAGAATAAGTCTGGAATTAAAAACAATGAAAAAGTAATAGAAAGGAAGATGTTCTCTCTTATCTCCAATCTGGTAAGTATTAGAGAAGAAAACAGTTCAACTTTAAATTGTCAACAAAGCTTCGCTGGAGGAAGAGTGGAATAGAAATGGAGAGTGTTGCAGAAAAAGGTACAACAGAAAGAAAGGCTCCTCAAATTCTGAAATATTGAAAAAGACCACGCATGGCTATTATTGTTCAAACAGTGTAATGAGTAGACGAGGAAGTCATTACATTAATCTGTCTACTTTTGCAGATGTTTGAAATTTTCCATAACAAATAGAGCTTATGTATTTTACATTTTATAAAAAGTAGAAGGACAGCGTTCCAAAAGCGCATGGCAGAGGCACAGAGAGTCACCAAGCAAAGAGGACTACAATCTTCAGGAGCAACAACAGTTACAGCTCATAGATCTGCTTGGGGTGATTCTCCAGCTGAGCAAATGTGGGGATGGAGACACCTTCCTAGAGGCCAATCCATCACAGTGGCGGTGGAGCAGCCAGTATGGCTCAGTGGTGAGAGTGGATGTTGGATCTCGACCCTGAGCCCACTTCCATGCCCATCCAAGGCACCAGACACTAGGCCACAAAGGGTAGCTGAAAAACAAGATATTTGGAATGTTGAATGGTAAAAGATGAATGAATGAATCAATGAATGAGTGATATACCTCAAATAAGGCCTGAAGACTAGGGTAGCTCCAATGAAAATTTCTAAACTGGGCAGAGTCTGCAACATCTCCAAGACCACTCCCTGAAAAAAGAGAAGGGGCCCACAGGTGAATGTCTGTTTACCCCTCCCCATATATGGTCATTGCACAGTGGTCTCTTAGGAGAGAGCTCGCTCAAAGGAGTTTAAGTTCATAGGTCATAGATTCCAGAGACTGACAGAGTGTAACACTCCTATGAAGGACTCAAACCAAGGTGTTTTTCCAGCAACATTTCTTCTCTCAATACCATTAGTACTGGCTTCTAGCAACATAATTCTTCTTGGGTTGACTGTGTAAGGGCTGGCAATTGTTTTGTTTCATGAATATGTGGGTAGGAGGCCCCCACTTTGGCAATCTGGCCTGTCTTTGAATTCTTTTAAAAGGAAAGCAGTTTAGAGATTTGACATTGAACTGGTACAGCTTCAGAGTACTAAAGGACTTCGACAGAATCCAGGGCGAGACTGGAATCTGTAGAAAGTATTCCAGCCCCCATTCCCCAATTCCCTGCAAGCAAAAGCTCCACAGTTGAGAACAGACAAGAAATTGGACAGGGAGTAAATTTTGGACTTTAATTGCTTTGAACTTCCAACTCACCAAGGCAAGATAATCTGATTTTCTTCTTTATTCCTTTACTTTGGACTTTAAGGTCTAAGGTCTTTATCTGGTAAGGGGATTTTATATGGGGGCTCCCAGGATAATAAGAGAGGTTTTCACATTCAAATTTGGTGTCTTTCTTTTGTGCTGGCATTTTATTATTGAGTTTTATGCATTTAATATTGATCTATCTTAATGTTCTATTTTAGTGTCCTGGCAGAATCTTTAATTGTTTATATGTTATACCTGGCTGGAAATTATTTGGGACAGGAATAGGTAATGAAATGTGCTTTTGATGTCAGTTATAATGTAACATTCAAGTGCATTTAAATATTATCCTATTCTGCCCTATTTCAGAGCTCTCTAGGAGAAAATCTATACTGCCCCTTGCTTTGCACAGATGGGGAAAAAAAATTCTTGTCTTCTCTCCCAGACGAGTATGCTCTCCATGCATAAAACCAGTGGACAAAGAAATTAAAACCTGGGGAACCTTGCAGGGAAAAGCCCATTCCTCACACTTCTCTTCCCTCAGTAGGGATTTCCCTATACTCCTGGCCTTTCATCTCATCCCTTGCTCCACCCAATGGAGACAGACTGAGATTTCTGGTGGGCAATACCCAGTCACTAGCCCCAGCTTCTGTTTCACAATTCTTGACATGGTGGAGCTAATCTGCCAAAGATCCCATACACAGGAGATTTGCTCTCTGTCTCTCTCTCTCTTTTTTTTTTTGCATGGGCAGGCATTGGGAATTGAACCCAGGTCTCCAGCATGGCAGGCAAGAACTCTGCCTGCTGAACCACTATGGCCCACCCTCTCTGTCTCCTTTTCTCTACACTTGCTCCAGTGTGAGGCAGGAACCTGTTAAGAATGTTTTCTCTGCAAATTCAAACTTTCCCTCAGATGGCATTGACGTCCTGAGTAGTAGTATTTCATGTGTCACGGTTCCATACCTTTCTGATGCCACTCACAACTTCTTTTTTTAATTTTTTTTATTTAAGGAAACAAACATTACACTTAGAACCACTAAAAATGGATATCTTAGTTAGTCAACCATAGGCATATTTAAATAAAGTATCCATATAATCATTGTAAAGCCTGTGTGTGCACAGTAAGTTTCATAAACCAATTTAAAATTAAGACAACAAGGAAAGAAATCTGCAAATTTAGATAGCAAAGTTCTTAAATTCTAAGTATTAAACACTAACTTAGATACCATTTGATCAGCTGTCAAAATTGGATGTTCTTAAAATATCAAGTAGAAAGTTCTTACAAATATCTGCATTGCTATAGGAATGACTTATTTCTTACAAATATCTGCATTGCTATAGGAATGACTTATCTTACCAAATACTTTCCTGATTTCAGGAAAATATGAAGATACAAATATTTTTACAATTAAAATATGAAAATCTTAACCACCAAAAATGGACACCTAGTCAGCTTATTCATAGGCATATTTAAAAAAAATCTGAGTAGTCATCATAAAGCCTGTTTGTACAATATGTTTCATAAACCAATTTAAAATTAAAGCAAGCAAGAAAAAAAATCTATAGATACAGATATCAGAGTTTCTTAAATTCTGAATATTTAATACTATCTTAAATATCATTTGATTAACTATCAAAACGGTGTGCATTTTTTGGTAACTCACTACTACAGCAAAGTTGATATTGTAATACACGTTTACTTGATATTTTGAGAACACATACTTACAACTTCTTGGTCTATTTCCTTGTTCTCTTTACTTATGCATTTAGGGACTTATAACTATCTGGAGGTCAGAAGTCATGTCTTTACCATCTTTGCACTTTCTGAAACACAGAACAGAATGCCCTGCGTGAAGAGTGTGCTCAACCAATAATTACTTAAGAACTAGATGAACAAAGAGTAATCCAATGTTTACTATTAATTATTAAACCTAGATTTTCAGATTTAAATAACCCCAAAAGGAAGGTCAGCAATTTCTCTTTATTCTAAGTAGAGTTTCTTCTCAGGCAAAATTCTGCAGAAGAGGAAAATGTTCAGGTTAACACATGGGCCAGTCACTGAAAATAAAGCTGAATCCCAGTGGAGCTCACCTAGTTGTTTTTCTCAGGGAAGCTTGAAGCACTTTACAGTCAATACAATACCCAGGTTCACAGCAATCTGGAGTGTTCTAGTTTGTAAGTGCCAAAATACAACATACCAGAAACAGAATGGATTTTAAAAGGGGGGGATTTATTAAGGCTCAAGTTTACCATTCTAGGCTGTGAAAATGTCCAAATTAAAACAAGTCTATAGAAATGCTCAATTTAAGGCATCCAGGGAAAGATACCTTGGTTCAAGAAGGCCGAGGAAGTTCAGGGTTTCTCTCTCAACTGGAAAGGCATGTGGCGAACATGGTGACGTCTGCTAGCTTTCTCTCCAGGCTTCCTGCTTCATGAAGCTTCTCCGGGGCATTTTCTTTCTTCACTTCCAAAGGTCTCTGGCTGCATGGGCTCTCGTGGTTCGCCTCCAAATGTTTCCTCTTTTAAAGGATTCTAGTAAACTAATCAAGACCCACCTGGAGTGGGTGGAGTCACACCTCCCTCTAATCAAAGGTTAATACCTAAACTTGGGCAAGTCATAGCTTCATGGAGATAATCTAATCAAGTTTCCAATTTACAGTGCTGAATAGCTATTAAAAGAAACAGCTGCTTCCACAAGATGGATCAGGATTAAAACGGCTTTTCTAGGGCACACAATCCTTTCAAACCAGCACATAGTGTAACTATCTGATCTCTCACAGCTACCTAAGTACTTCATAGGTGATACGCTTTCCTGTTTGAGATCTTTCCTTCAGACTGCAAACATGTAGATACTTGTGGTGGTTTGGAGCTATATGTATCCCAGAAAAGCATGTTCTTAAATATAAGCCATTCCTGTGGGTGTAAAGTAGGACCTTTTGATAAGGTGTGGCCTAATTCAATGATGGTCTCAATTTTACTACTGGAGTCCTATATAAACAGAATAAAATTCAGAGAGAGTGAGAGAAAATCACAGACACAAGAAGTGAGAGGAAGCTGCCGTGGAAGCAAGAAACTGAAATTCAATGGAACCTGGAAGAGAATGGAGAGGCTAGAAGAGGCCGCCATGGGCGTCACCGTGTGACAGAGGAGCCAAGGATGAAGGATGGCCAGCAGCCAGCCCCAGTACGCTACAGTCTTCAGGGAGACGGCATCGCCTTGACTTTGGACTTTTTCCTAACCTCAAAACAGTGAGTGGATAAGTTCCCATTGTTTAACCCAACGCTTTGCTTGAACAGCCCAGGAAACTAAAGCAGTGCTTAATAAATATTATTTTGAAAAACAGTAACATTTATTTGAGGTGCCATCATGAAGCTAAGAGACTGAGCCCAGTTAGAGGCTATAGGAGAATATACAGTCTCCTCAGCAGAGCAGGAGACATATGTGACCTCACAACCACTGTGCCAGAGAGACACAGTGTTTTCAAGTGTGGCCACGCAGGCAGCCCTCTATGACAAACTGAAGAAAGAATGAAGAAACCAAACACTGGGGAAGAGATGGCTCATGGCCTTGAGTAGCTCTCTATCAAAAGGAAAGAGAAACTCTCTGAAAAATAAGAATATATATGGTGGAATACATATAAGTGCATAAAATCATGTGGCTGCATATAGCTACAAAACTACATGGTGAAAAGAATTCTCAGGATCAAAAAATCTGTACTTGATCTTCATTTTTCTTTTACTTACCTGATTATGTAGTTGTGAGATGTCAACCCTGACGTTTCTACCTTCAGCTGTGTAACCTGGGGCTTCGTCTCTCTAAGCCCCAGCATCACTGTCTGTAAAATGAACAGAAGTGTAGTCCTCACCGAATAAAATTGGTGTGAATATTAAATAAAATAATTCATGTAAATTGCTCAGCACAGTACCTGCTACATAAGAAGATTACCAAAGTGCTTTTATTATTATCATCGTTTTGCCTACATCATAAAACTGAATGTGTGTGTCCTATTTTATTCTAATTTTTGCATTATGATTATAAATGTACTATATTTTCATTGTAGAAATGTTAATAAATACAGAAAAATATAATTTGTAAACTAAATCTCAACTATAATCCACTAACCACAGAACACTATCAGCATTTTGATAACTTTCCTTCCATTTATTAAAAATGTATCTTCTATGCTGCACTGCCTCTCTCCTGAAGGATGGGCGGCTGTACTGTTTCATTTATTCAGAACATCTGGCACATTACAAGTGCTCAGTGAGTGAATGTTGAAAGATCTCCTAGTCACAAACAAGTGTATGACAATACAAATGTGTGTATACATAAGAGAAAGGGAAGCATCCTAAGGATGATCTTCGGGCCCCTTTAAATTAAAAATTCACCCAGATGCTGACTTGAAATTTTTCCTATTTGAACAAGCAGCCCCGCATTTCCATTTTGTACTGGGCCCCGCAAACAATGAAGCCACTCCTGTTCTTTCACTTATGTTTAATAAAGGCCTCTGCTTTGAAGGGTAAAGCAAACAAACAAACAAACTTACCCAGAACCACTGGAAGAACAAAATGTAAATGCATATTCTGTAGGTTATATGTAGGGCTCCCTTCAAGCCACACAACCTAAGGATGATGCTATCCTTGTTTACTCTGTAGAACCTACTAATTTGCTCATATCTGGATGATGCTTCTTATATATTTTTATTGCTTTCCTTTAATTCTAATTTCTGATGACACAGATATATTGAAAACTATATGTGATGGTTTAAAGTTGTATGTACCCCAGAAAAAGCAGGTTCTTAAAGCTCTTCCATTCCCATGTGTGGACCATCTTAAGTAGGATCTTTTGGTGAGTAGGATCTTAACTTGAGATGTGGGACCCACCTCATTCAGGGTGGGTCTTAATCCTTTTACTGGAGTCTTTTATAAGTGTGTAGAAACAGGGAGAAGACACAGAAAAAAAGGCCCCAGAAAAGCTGAGAGAGAAAAGTCCAGAAACTGAGGGCAATAAAACCCATGAGAGAAGGACCAGCAGAAGGCATGTGATACAGGAGAATTGCTGGTAGCCAGTCTTTGGGGAGAAAGCATCCCCTTTTGATGCCTGGATTTGGACATTTTCCTGGCCTTAGAGTGCTCGGTTTGTAAGGTAATAAATTCCTGTTGTAAAAGCCAACTCATGTCTTGTATGTTGCATTTCCACAGCTTAAGCAAACTAAAACACTACATCGAACAAGCATCTGTATTTTCTCTCTCTTTGGTATTCCCCATTATCTAGTCCCAGACTTTATCCTCAATGGCCACAGCCTAAATTTTATGGACTGATAAACTGAGTCAGCACACATTCCAGGCTACCGACTTATCCTAATCAGTTAGTAATATTCTACAGAAAACAAAACATCTTGTATTTTGTCCAGCATCGTTTCCATTTAATTCCATTTAAATCTCCCAAAGAATATAAGGAATAGCACAGCTGATCATTAGCTGTTTCTACGTCATCCCTTGCATCATATCAAAGGCATCTGTTGAGAAACTGAGCTGCTGAACAAGTGCCTCTGGTTGTGTTCTTAAAAGTTCCACTCACAAACCCTATGTGGGTATTCTGTGGCAACTTCTCTCATGATCAAGTTTAAATTAAGAAGGAATGTAGCCCTTGGAGTCCCACCACCTGGGTTCAAATGCAGAATCCACTGCCTATTACCCAGTGTTGAACAAAAGACTAAACCTCTCTGGGCCTGTTTCCTCATATGCCTGACACATGGTAAGCATTAAATAAATGTAAGTTGCCATTAGAGGTACTAGAGTAGTAATCAAATCAACCCTAGTGATTGGTGGCCTGGCAATGTCCCAGTCAAGTCATCAGTCCTACCATGAATCAGAGGTTACATGGGTATAATCTGAGCAGCTACACATTACATATCTAATCATTCATTCATCTGACAAATTTTTAGAGGATAAATTATATTCAAATTACTGTGTTAGGAACTGTAGGGAACCAAGAGATGAATAAAACATATCTTGCCTTAATAGTTTCACAGTGCAGTAATAGCAGACTCAAAGACTCAAAATCCCAGATTGCATTAGGAGTTGTCACTTTGAAATGTAGAATGCTATTAACTTCATCTGGTAAGATATATAAAAACACAATCTAAAGACCAAAGTAATTAGAAAAATGGGCTCCCTTCTACCCCAGGAGATAGTGGTTGATTCCCAACTTACTAGTGCTATAAAATCACTCTCACAAAAGTGAATGCCCAAATTGTTCAAAGCATATTTGGGCTATAAAAGAGGACATCATCAACATTGTTATTAATGTATTAAGAACAGACAGAATCTGCCTGCCACATCAAAGAAGGGTTTTCAACATGCTTTTTTTCTCTGTTTCTCAAAGAAAGGGAAAGAGAAACTAGGAATATAAAGTCACACAAAAATATGTTTTGAGATAGGAAATGCAGAAATATAGAGTCAAATGCATGCTGAAAGGCTTATAAAACATTAGGCTCTGACTTCTCAGTGGCTTAAGGCTTGACCATGGATATAGAAAAGGGAGACTCAAGATCATCCCAATCCATCTTAAAGCAGGATGAACAAGTGCAATTCAATCATACATGGGATAATACTAGGTAAAGATAATGCAGCTGTCTTGAATTGAATCATGAGCCCAACAAATGACGTGTTCTTAATCTTAATTCTGCATTCCTGTGGGTGTGAACTCTTTTATAAACAGGATCCTTTGAAGATGTATTATCAGTTAATGTGTGGGCTCACAGGAATAGGATCTTCTAAGGTCCTACTTTATGGTCAAACTGAACTAGGTGGGTCTTAATCCATATTACTAGACAGCTAATAAAGAGAAGCCAAAGGTCAGAGAAAGTCACAGGTGAAGACGAAGGACATCACATAATGGAGGCAGAGATGCAAGTCAGGGAACCCCATGAATTGCTGCATGCCATCACCAGAACCTTGCAGATTCCATGAGAAAGTGTGGCTTTGTCAACACCTTGATTTTCAACTTCTAGCCTCCCAAACCTTAAACCAATATACTCCTGTTGTTTAACCAAGCAGTGAATTGCATTTGTCACAGCAGCTGTGGCAAAATAAGACAATGTCCCAAAACCAAAAGTTATCAATAGATGGAGAAGTCGGGCAATTCACTTGTGCTCACAGCCCCCTTCTGTGAGCACAAGAAGAGATTCCAGATTCACAGTTCACCACAACTGATTTGGCCAAGGAGAAGTAACTCCCAAAGGCAGGCAGACTGAACAGTAGCCCAGCCTGTGAAGTGACCTAAATATAACCCATTAGACAACAGTCACCATAGGGCAATAGAAGGCAAGAGTAAACAGAAACTATAAGGTAGAAAGAAAAGCAGGTAGAATGTCCTCAGCAGGGACCAGGAAAGTTGATGAGGTGAGGTTGAGTTACTGGGGCTCTATAATGGTAGAGCACTGAGTAGGGAAACATTGTGAAGCTATCACTGGGCCCCTAGAGTTACAGTGACATCCCACTGGCATTTCAGTTCTCTATGAGGTCTGGCTATGGGGTGAACAATTTTTCACTGACCTGACTTCCTTATATATTCTCATCACATTAGCTCCTCATTAACCAAGACAGCCTGGGAGTCTCTTGTTTCTTGCAATATGAAAGAGCCTAGCTAATCAGAATTACAGGTGGCAATTTTGATGATTTAAATGACATACCACTTGATCTGATACTGAAATCCAGTATAACTTCATGGATAAGAATATGGGCTTTGAAGTCAGATTAACAACATTTCAAGTTCTAATCTGATCACTTATAAACTATGTGAACTAGGATAAATTACTAAGATCTCTTGAGCTGCATTTTCTTCATCTGAAAAAAATGGAAACAAGCTTCATTTGAAGGGATGCTGTGACTAGTAAATGAGGCCAAAGTGCCTAAGATGGTACATAGCACATAGTAAGTTCTCAATAAAAAATAGCTACTATAACGATTGCTGTTGTTAATGGTCATTTCCATGCACTGATTCCAGAATCACTGCAAACTGTTTGTTTGACATCCTTGGGTCAAAGCAGACAGGCTTCAGGGCTATTATCTTGAGCAGAAAGATAGCAATTTCACCAGGGGAGAAATGTGGCCAAGGTGCCCTGGGCCTGAGCTGATCTCTGCTTCTAACAACTGCCTGGTCTCTTCAGGGTTGATTCCGTTTCACTTCTGAGCTTCAAGTGGCTCCTTCTGCCTTGCAGTGAAACCCTCTTCCATCTGCTTACCAATCAACTTCTGAGATCCCTAATTCACCCTGAGCTCTGGTCTTTTCTAACTGCTAATAACCCAATCCCTTCCTGCACTCCCTCTCTGCCCTACTCCTCTCTGCCCTGTGCCTCAGGAGAAATGGTTGCAGGAGGCTCCGGTGGGAGTCATCTATGTCAGGCTGACCAGGTCTGCCCTGTCATTGAATACATCTTGACTGCAAGTTTATATCTGAATCTAGACCTGCTAAAACAGCCCCTTTTAAAATCCTCTAGCTTTGTCTCTCTGCACTTTGGGCACCACAACACAAAGTGGAAGGAAGTGGCCAAGGGAGGAACAAGGCTTAATTAGCAATTCCTGCTTAGACCAATAAAGTCACACTGTTTGCTTTGGAAGTGGAACAGCCTGAGTGCTTTCCCCACTGTTTGCATGAACCTACAAAGCATCTGATCCATCCAATTACACTCCATAGTAAGGGCTAATGGATATTAAAATTACATGGGTCAAGGCTCAAATACAAGAGCAGTTCTCTAGGTTTGAGTTAAATCAAGTATTTACTTTGAGACCAAAAGTACAAATTGTGGGATGTTGAATCAGCTGGAGTTCTCAAAATAGAATTTGACCTGAATAGAGATAATTCCATGAAAACACTACTGGAAACCAAAATGCTTATCTAATCTGTAAGTCTGGCAACATGTACAGTATTACAGATCGCTGGTATTGGTGAAAAAGTCTTAACTTTTATGTCTAGAGGAAATTAAGCCAAGAAAAAGAGTACCATTTAGTTCAGAGGAAAGATGTTCATACATTTTACATTTTAAATTATTCCATTTGAGCTCTTGGAAAATTAAAGGGCCTCTGGCCAAAAACAGCTCCATGTCATTTGACTATGTAGAGCTTAACTAAAGCTTGGCCTTATCTAACTTCTCAGAAATACACTAACCAGAGACTCAGTATAAGAGTTCCAGAACTAGCATATGTCTACAAGGGATTAGAGGGAAACCAAAGTGAAAGAAAGCAATTTACTTATAATGGAGAGCATAATGGTTATAGACACTAAGTATGAGAAGGGCCATTCAGATCGTCAAAATGAACTTCAGGCTTTCCATCACGAAAACACCATTTCCACAGTGGGCAGGAAAGAGCTCTGGCAATGCCTAATAATCATGAGAAATGAGCTTCCTCTTGGGATCTTTAAAAGCACACCTTTTCCTGGCATTTAAAGATACACAATTCTGAAAGGGAAGAGAACAGCTATTACTTTTTGCACAACCGTGTATATTTTTAGCTTTACAAACTGAATATCCAAATCTAGTGTTATCGATTTTCCAACAGGCAACTAGCTAGAAACTATGACTTCAAGAATAGCTGTTATGACTTCCCATGATCCTCATCCCACCTATATGTACTTAAACAGGTTAAACATGTGTGTGTGTGTATATGTGTATATGTTTATGTACACACACATACAGAGACACACACAGGTATTCTGCACGCAGTGATGGCATGCCTGAAATTATATCCTCCTTAAATTTGGTTTCTTTTGTCTAAGTCAAATAGGGACTTGATTTATAAGAAAGGGAGTCTCATTTACCCTTATCATTCATTTATATCTTAGTGGGAATGAGTTCATCAGCTGCTTTTGAAAGAGATGGCATGAGTCATTGGAAGGAGAAGCTGGAATTTAAGGCCACTGGCTCAGGTATTTATCAGTGGGTTGAGAAATGAAGAGAGGCATAAAAAGAGGAGGCTGGATATATGTAAAACTAACATGACCTTCTGACCTTCTGATTAATTCTGGTAAAGTTCAGCCCTAGGCACAGCAATGAGAATAAAAAAATGAAAAAACAAGCATTCAAAAAAAGCGGCAAATCTCTAAACTGCAAAAGAAGATGAACAATTCTCAACTCAGTTTATCAGAGGATTGCTTATCCTGAGATGAGATTTACAATTTTATAATATAGTATACAGTTACATAAAATTGGGCTCCAACTTCTATAGTCACCACGTCATATATATATATATAACCTATATATATGAAATTTTATTTTGAAATAGTTTAAGACCCAAGCAGTTACAAACCTAGTGCAGAGTGTTTCTGTATACATTTCACCCAGCTACCTCCAGTAATAAATGCTACATAACCACAGTACATTTGTAACACCAGGAAGTTGGCATTGGCACACTACTGTTAACTCAAGCACAGGCCTTAAATTGGAGCTTACTGGGGTTTTTTGTTTGTGTTTTGTTTTGGTGTATAGTTCAACAAAATTTTATCACATGTACAAGCTCAGGCAGCCATCACCACATCCACCATCCAGACGGTTGCATCACCTCAAAGAAATTCCCTTGTGTTTCCATTTATTAGTCACAGTCTTGTTCAAATCCTAAGCCATAACCTTTGCCAACCCCCATATAAAGTGCTATCTCTATAATTTTGTCACTTCAAAAATCTTATGTACATGGAATCATACAGTATGAAATCTTTTGGGATTGTTTTTTTCCACTCAGTGGGATGCCCTTGAGATTCATCCAAGCTGCTGATTTTTTCAATAGTTCTTTTTCATTACTGAGTAGTATTCCTTGGTACAGATGGCACAGTTGATCAATCTGTTCACCCATTGAAGGACATCTAGACTGTTTCCAGTCGGGAGCAATTACAAATAAAGCTGCTCACTATATTTTGGAGTTTTGTAAAAGATTGATTAAGATTGACTCAAACACCAACCCCAAGTACAGCAAGAAAACCTGCTCTTCTCTCCAACGAAAGCTACAGGATGGGGAGTGATGAAGCACTTGTATTTCTACAAGTTGCCTCTGTCTCCAAGATTCCACATTTTTGCTGAGTTCTTAACCTCCATTCTGCTTTCCACCTTTCGTGTGCACTAGTTAGTTCTTTCCATTTCTTACCAGGTGCACTATGGTCTTTTTGCTTTCAAGGTACTACTTTCTGACAAAGTGTGCATGGAGGCTTTGCTGAAGATTTCAGGCACTGAAAGGGAATTCCATCAGTGTGAATCGCAGCAACAGTGAATAAAGCTCTTGTCCCAAAAGCTCTTGGATCATTCCTGCCATAGAGAGATTCCCAGTGGTCTCTCTGTCAAGCAGACTTTATCTATCTTCTACGTCTCTAGGAAATTTCTTTCTTGTTTCTTTGATGTCCTTCCTTTACAATCTTACTCTCCAGGCAATGACTCATAAAATGTCTGTTTATTTCTTATCCAGAAGCAGATTAGCTACCTTTGTCTCACTTATAGCTCATTCTGGACTATCCCTGCAAACAATCTCTCTGCAACGAAAACTACTCACCCATCAAAATGTTTTGCTAAATAACAATATTCTTTCCAAGAGAGCTCATCTATCAGCTTAAACTACCTTATTTTCCTGCCCCCATTACATTTAAAACAGAGGTCATCAGAAACATACAACTTATTCTACAAGTCCTTTATAGCCTACGTGGTATCATTTGAATCTCTGTTGCCACTCCTGTGAGATGAAGAAAGCAGTGGTATGAGATAAAAACCAATTCATTAAGATCTCTGCTGGGGAAAGAAGAAAGACCCTTCTCTTCTTCCCTTATCTCTGTCCCCTTCCCTTCCCCCTGCCCCAGTCCAAATCAGTTCTGTTCAATAACCAGTCACTGAGTGCTCACTCACTGCTATGCTGGGTGCTGAGGACATAAATGCGAAAACCACATGGTTCTGTCTTCAAAGTGCTCCAATAGAGTAGGAGAGAAAGACAGGAAGAAGACAGATGAAAAAAGTGATATTTTGTAAAGAAAGACCTGAGAGGACCAGGTGTTCAAGCTAAAGAAATTTAAGCAGGAAAGTAATATTACTGTCATTGTGGGGGCAAACTCTGGCAGCAACATTGAAAAGAATGGGCTTGAATAGGGAGGGATTGGATGCAGGGAGGCTAGGAGCAAAGAAAGTAATCAAAATTAGAAATAATAAAGTTCTTTTCCAAGGCAGAGTCTGAGATGATGGAGATGAGAGGCCAAACGCAAGGATAGACTCAACAGAATTCGGTAACAGACTATGATGTAGGAGATAAAACTGAAGAAACTTAAAGATGCAAAAGATTCATGGCTTGGGAGGCAGGGAGAACAGTGCTGTGCTCGTTAGACGGCCAATTTAGCGGTGAGGGCAAATTGGGAGGGGGTACATGGGGCCAGGCATGAAAACAAAATGTCATTCTGGGATGTGAGAGACTTCTTCGGGCATACAGGTAGGGGGGTCAGAAGGCAATCAAATCTGATGGACACATGTTAAGCACACAATAGGTATTTGTTGAATGAAATACCAGTTTGGAACGCAGAAGAGGATGGAGACAGAACAGGAATTTAGAGTCACAAATGGGACCAGCAGTCACCCAAGAAGCCTCCAAAATTGCATCGCAAGCCCTCTCTTCTTCTCCTCCACTTTTCCCCACACGAATTTCCTCTTCTCTTTGCTCTGCTAGGAAATACTTGACGACGCACCTGAATCACTCAGGACACAGTCAATCATCTGCTACTTAATTACTTGCATTTTTTATGTATATATAATCTTTATACTATTGCATCTTCTTAAAATATTAAAAGAAAGAAAACTATTTTGGGGCCTTTATTCCAATCCTACCCTCTTCTGATGGAGTCATTTCTATATATTAAAAATCCTCTGACAGAAAATAGCAGGATTTTCTTCAGCTCTCTGTCCTAGGGGAGATACAGTCACCTGACACCTTTGCTTTAATAGCTTTGGCTATTTATATTTCTTCTTTCTCTTTGTTCTTTCTTAGATAAAGCAGAGAGAACAAAATAGGGATAGGGAACAAAGTTTACATTTCCAAAACAAAAACCTATTAACAGCCCTGTCACTCAATAGCTGAAGTCCATAATGAAAGGCATTTTACATGAAGTTATGTATTTACCAGACGTTTCCAGGTGCTTCAAACCCATACCTTAAAGGCTGTGTCTATTTGTCAGTCATAGCCTTTATTACTAATATTCTTACATTCTCCTTGCATGTCTATAGTGGCGTCCACATCACTGATTAACTAATGCACACCCATTAATCCTTTCCAAGGTATGTGACTGAATAAAGCTTTCCTTGGTAGCATTTCAGGTAGCTTTGAGGGGAAGCACCTCGAACAGGGGTAATTTCTCTTCCCTCTTCCCCCTCAGTGTATTATATGGAGGGAGGTATTTGTGACCCCACACCCAGCCCAGCTCAAAAGAGCAGAATGGCTCCTGGCAGGTGAGAAAAGGAGAGCCTCGTATCTCCTTCAGAAGGCCTAAGGAGGCCCCGCTCCAGTGTCGGGCAGGACAGCGCCCACCTCCCAGGGCACAGGGTCTCTTCGCTGACAGCTGTTTAGAGTTGAGGGCTACTGGGCTTGATGATGGAGGAAAAAAAACAGTGGCTGATTCCTCTCTTCTAGGGAAGGACAAGCCAGGAACCTCAAATGTTTCATTTTCCACCCTCTTTACTAACCCATTGCTTAACCAAGTTAACTTCAGCAATGCTTGGTTTGACTTCTCCACAAATCACTCACTGAGCTGTCCACCAATGCCTCAGTCTCACACAGCAACGATGTTGCCACTTCCCTTATTAAACGTATTCAATTGTTATTTGATTACAAGTCAAATTTTTGCTCACTTTGGCTCAATCCCCATTGTTAGCTATTCATATACAGTATATATTTATTGCTTTTTAATAATAGAGAAACCAAGACAGTAAAAAATAATCCTCGTAATTTATTGAAAGTGCATATAAAATAGGGAGATGCTTCTTTTATAATTTAAGTGAAAAAATATTAAAATTGAAAAGTATATATAGTCTGAAAATAACTATTATTTCCTTAATAAAGGAAAGTGGGGGTGGGGAAACAGCATGGAAAAAAGCTAAGGAAACCTACCAAACTCTGAGTGATGGTGGCCTTGGGGAGGACGGCGGACTTCAGGCCATTTTCGTCCCCTTCTTGCTGTTTCTCCATGTTTCACTTTTCCTTTAATGAGCACGTGGGTTTCCCAAGTCTCTGCCCCTATTTGCACAGGAAGTAATGAACTCATGCACCCTTTGGACTCTCCTGCAATGTTTTAAAATCCCCCAACCCCAAGCACCAATTCCTCCAAAGCTTTGTTTCTTACTCTTTCTCAGAAAATATGGGAAGGCCATGATTTGGGTAAGAGCCCAAACCTAGGTTCTGGATTCTTCTTTATTAAGAACTAGGCTGAGTGAGAGCGTGGGTAACAAGGTAATTGAAAAAATGATAAAAAGTGATTAGTAAAATCAACCCAGATAGCTTCTCTTATTCATTTATCTAAATGCCCCTCCACATTTTAGCCCCAGTTGACATCATCGTGCCCTTCCCGCAGGGGTTAATACGTCTGAGGTCAGCCCTTGAGCATTCCAAGTCCTCCAAAACAGGCCGCGTTACATCCTTAATCCCACGAGTATGTACAGTTCCTTAACAGATTCCAGAGTCCTTTGGTGTCCAAATGCATTTGCTTTACTGCCCATTTTCTGCCACTCCCATTGCCTGTGTCTCTTACTAAGGAAAACATTTCTAGCATATATATCTAAGAAAAATATTCAGAAAGATATGGACAAAGACTCTAAGGTCAACTCCAATAATTCATTGGTTGCATTCATTGTGTTAGGCATGAACTAGGCATAAAAGTGTAAGAGATTGCTCATGCCTTCAATGAGATCAAGATCTAATTAGGCACATAGGAAGAGCAATTACGATTTACTCTGGAAGGTGTCATATGGGTAAACGTAGAGGTTTTGAGAATACATGGGAGGCCTAATTCAGCTGAACTGAGGGCACAGGCAGAGAAGGCTTCCCAAGAGGCAGAGGGCTGAAGGAAAAATAGGGGTTGGGGAGTAGAGTAAGCATTCCAAGTAGAGGGAACAGCAAGTCAAAAAGCCAGAATCAAGAGAGTGTGACTATAATTACTTCAAAATGGCTTGGCCTGAGTACAGGGAAAGGAGAGGGGAGTGACACAGCTGGAGAGATAGTAGAGGCCTATCATGCTGTGCTAAGTGAGGGCACAGAACTGTAGGATTTTTCAAGTTGATAAAGTGGGCAAAGTACCATAGGGCTGCTAAGTAGCTAAAAAGATCTGACCATACTATTATACAGTATTAAAGTTAGAAAGGATCTTACAAATTTTGATGGTCCATTTTGCAATTGAGGAAACTACAGCCCAGAGTGTTTAAGCAACTTACACAAAGCCACACAGCTTGTTAAGAACAGAGTTGAGTCTAGAACTCTTTAAGACCCTTTACACGCCATCCTGTCACTCCCAAAAGAGAGATGACTGATCATAGTCCTAAGAGACAACTCCATCCTCTGGTTCTCCAGAGACTTTACATTTGGTTATACGCTCATGAGGCAGTTGCAAGTTTGGCCTCTCCCAGTATGAAACCAGTCTTCAGTGCTAAGCCAGCCTGCTGAATCCCCAAAGCTGAGCAGATGATCCATTGGCTTCCATGATCCTCCCACTAGAGATGAAAGGCGAACACAAACACTAAGCAGACAGGAATCCTAGCTTCTTCTGAGCCATCTCAGTGGGGTGAGGTGGAGGGAAATGAGGCACTTGGAGGTCAGCCACTTCCAGTCCGACAGGGTCAGGCTGCTGGGCCTTGGCAAGGAGTGCCAGAGAGGTGGACGCCAC
The DNA here is from genome assembly GCF_023851605.1 of Tamandua tetradactyla. Lineage (NCBI taxonomy): Eukaryota > Metazoa > Chordata > Mammalia > Pilosa > Myrmecophagidae > Tamandua > Tamandua tetradactyla. The sequence continues at coordinate 139,816,340 of NC_135332.1, forward strand.
TGCCCCCACCTGAGCAGAAAGACAGGTGGGAGGGTGGGAGGAGGGCGGCAGCATCCAGCTTATCCCTCAGCTCCTTTGAACTTGTTTGGACAACAGGGGAACGGGCCCTGGAGGGATCAGGGAGAAGATGACGCTCTTTGCGGGAGTAGCTCTGCCATTGCATGATGTATCGAGCTGGGCGAGCCAATCTCACTTGCAGATAAAGCACATTTGTTTTGTCCTGCTTGGAGCTGACAGGAGGAGGTTTGCTGGCGGGTTGGTTTCCTGCCTCTTCTTCCCTCTTCTGGTAAAACCACCTCTTAGGGGAAGGTGTCTAGGTTGTTTCCTCTTCTGTGGCAGCTAAACACCTGCCGGGTGTGGGGAGCTTCTGCAGACTCCAAACAGCTCTCCAACCCACAGGGACTTCTCCCAGCAGCCACCTGAGCCACTTGAGTTTTCTGATAACAGGCTTGTCAACAGGGAGCAAATGACTGATGAGACCAGAGGCACTCATCCCCTTCCCAGGAAGAAGATGAAAGCAGCATGGGGCTCAAATTCAGCAGTGGTGATTCCTGCTCTGGTAACCAACACTTGCTGGATCTGATAGAGGATCGGAAAGGAATGCACTGACAAGGAGATGCCTGCAAAAGGGAGCTCAAAGGGGAGGGCGAGGCGCCTCTCTTGTCTTTTCACCAGACCGGCAACTTACAAAGTCTCAGAAACTATGGGGAAATCGGCTTTAGCAATTTTTATTTTCCAATTTAAGTGTTTAAAACATCTAAAGATTAGGTGTATCCTACAGTTACATTGAACAGAAATGACCTAATTGTAAAGGTTCACTAATTTTTACACTGCCTTGGTCCAGTTCTGCTTTATAAGTTCAGATTCAAGGTTCATTTATTCAGCCACTCAGTAATTCTATAAATATTTTGGGGTGTCTCCTATGTGTGGGCCCTGGGACACAGGGATGAGTGAGAACACGTCCTGTCCTTGAAGGGCTCACAGTCTGGGGGAAAGATGAGCCTGTAAACGAAGACATTGAAGTATACTGGGATAAAGACTTTGAGCAGATGCTGAGTCAAGTTCTGACAGCTCAGGGTAAATCGGAAACCAACTCCAGAGGAGATATTTGACATCAGAAGGGAAGGATGAGTCAGCGGAGAGAACTGCTGAGTCAAAAGCCAGCAGGATTGATCTGAAAGGCACATTCAAGAGTTGTGAGAAGTCCGTTTGGACTGAAACCAAACTTCCAGGCAGAGATGGCTCGAGAGAGGGAAATCAGGAACTCACCCCCCCCACCCAGGACTTAGTCTGTCATGAAATAAGCATTTGTATTTCATCTTATAGGCCAGGGGTTCCCAACATTTTTGGGGAGTGAGGATCCCCTTTCGACATCAAAAATTTAGCAAATAGGGAAAAAACAGAGAGCCCATGGAGATTTCAGCAGGACGGTCATTATTAGTTTTGTTTATGGTGAAATGGCATGGTAGCCATGCCAAGGGGCGTGAGAGAGGGAAGAGGCTGTGGAAGGGAGCTCAACGCAATGAGGAAATAGTAGGTCCTCAAGAAGCAAGTATTGACTGAATTGGGATTCACTGGCCAGTTTATCTACGTGCCTTGATTGGCACCAGGAACAAGTGAGAGCTTCACAAATGTTGAAGAGGATAAAAGCAGCTTCCCACCCCCACAAAGCAAACGGAAGGGGGATTTGGGGAGAGTGTGACCACCCTCAATTGGGCAGGGTACATTTTGCCACAACTGTCACCTACAGTTCAAATAATTTCCCCAGACGAGGACGGGCATCGAGAATAATGAGATGTAAAGAAATCTTTCAGGTGCTGTCCAGCCCATATCCCTGCCTCCCAGGGTCAGGTGCCTTGAGCACAGATCATTTCAATCTTTAGCAACTAGACAGAGCTCCATGAGAGAAGGATCCATGCCTCAGGTTCAGCACTGTGTCCCCAGGTCCCAGCATAATGCCTGACACATGGAGGTACTCATTAATATTTTTGAATGAATAAATAATTCAATATAAGAAGACATCCCATCACTATCCTTGGTGTCTAAACATTTTGTGCCAGTTATTAGTCCACATAAATGCTAATGCTATGTTCATGAGGTAATCCTATAATCTGTAAGGGGCTATAGGGTTACGTATAATACAGGCAAGCCCTGGAACTATGCATGAAGTATGACAAATTCCCAGAAATTCTAACTACAGTAAGAGTTTTCAAGATATCAGACTACTTGGAAATAACCATGAATGAAAGAAACCCCTCCCAAAGTTTTTAGCACATGCACCGTTGTGTTCAGAATTAGTCCGTTCTGTCCAACACCAATGCCAATCTTGTACATCTCAGGACAGAGCAACAAATTGACAGATTTTCTGGAAATTTATGGGGAATTTCTAAACTAAAGAGAAGGAGGCTAGCAAAGTTGTATTCTTCTTGCCAATGAGAGCAGCAAGTAGCCACATGTTAAGCCCTTGAACTGCGGCTACACTGCATGAACAGGTACTATAGTGTAAAACACACACCAGATTTTGAAGACTATATTTGGAAAGGAGAATGCAAAATATCTCATCAACAAGCATTTATATTCATTAAATGCTGAAATGTTAATATTTTGGATCTATCGGGTTAAATAAAATCTATTACTAAAAGTAATTTCACCTACTTCTCTTTACTTTCTTAATGTGGTTTGTGGTATGGGTTTTAACTTTGTTTATGGTGTTTTTTTTTTTGTTCGAAAGAATTTTTTTACTTTAATGTATCAAAAGTTTTATTTTATGGTTTGTGCCTTTTGTATCACATTTAAGAAATCCTTCCCTCCTTTCAATATCATAAAGATATGCTCCTACATCTCCAGCCAAAAGTTGCAGACTTTACTTTTCACAGTAAGTGGATGTTGAATTTATTCTTGCGTAAGCTGTGTGGTTCGAATTCAGGTTTCTCCCCCATATGGAGTTCAAATCTCCTAGGACCACTTATGGCATAATCCTTTCTCACTCATGGTGATTTTACATGGCATCCCTGGCATATATCAAGTTCCCAGAATGTGGCAATTTCTACTTCCTTAGTCTGGTCTTTCGACATGATGAGTCTATCCTTTTGCTTCTTCCTGCCTATTCTTGAATTTTTTATTCATTTTTTTTTTATTAATAGACTTTACTTTTAAAAACAGTCTTAGATTTACAGAAAAATTGAGCAGATAGTACTGAGATTTCCCATGTAGCCCTCCCCCCACAGTTTTCCCAATTAACATCCTAAGTTAGTATGGTTCCTTTGTTAAAATTAGTAAACAATTATTGATACAATATTATTAACTATAAGTTATTATTAGCATAAATTTCCTTAGTTTTTTACCTCCTCATGTCTTTTTTCTATTCCAGGATAGAAATAGAAATTCTATTCTTGGATACTTCTTTATAGTTAATAATCAGGTCTCCTTAGGCTCCTCTCACCTGTGACACTTTCCCAGATGGTCCTTGTTTTTGATGACCTTGACAGCTGCGAGGAGGACGTGTTAGGTGCACTGTAGGATGCCCTGCTGTTGGGATTTGCCGGATGTTTCTCTCATGATTAAACTGACTTGAACTTTTACTTTTTTTCAAAAGAATTTTAGGATCAAATCCAAAAAAAAATCTCACTAATATTTTAACAGTTGGACTTGCATTGAATGTTTAGATTTCTCTGTGAAAAGCAGCATTGATTATCCCCATCCGTGTACACAGAATCTCACTGATTATGTAAATCTTCTTTTACATCTGTCATTGTAATTTCATCTGTGAAATCTTACACATTTTTGTTAGATTTATTTCCAAATATCGTACAATTTTTGTAGCAGTAACTATAATATTTCTTTTGATTACATTTTCTAATTAGCTACTGCTAGCTTACAGCAACAGTATTGGGTTTTGTAAATTGATCCAATATCCACTGACCTTGCTACAGTATCTTGTTTGATCTGATAGCTTTTCTATAAATTCTATAAACTTTCTATAAATTTCTATAAATTCTCTTGGATTTTCTTTGTATAAATAAAAATATAAGTGAAATAAACAATAACTATCCACTACATAGTATTATTAATAAGTAATACTGTGGATGAAATTTTGACTATTGATTTAATTTCTTAATGATGATATGTATATCCAGACTGCTTATACTTCTTGATTCAATATTGGTTATTTATATTTTTCTGGAAAAATCTCATCCTAGTATTGTGTATGTATATTATTCTCCTTTGCTTTTGATCAATCTTGCCAATAGTTTTGAACCAGTGTTTGGTTTTCTATTTAGTGAATTTCTGTTCTGTTTAATAATTTCCTTATTTTACTTTCTTTGGATTTATTTTGTTATTCTTTTTCTAAATTTTGGATTGAATGTTTAGCCCATTAATTTTCACATTTTTAAATTAGTGTTCTTGATAATATAAATTTTCCCCTATGTAGCATAAGTTTTTATTTGTAGGATTTTCTGGTTATTTGTTCAGTTTCAAATAATTAATAATTGTAATACTTTCCTTTATGATCTTTTATTTGACCCATGGATTATTTTGAAGTGTAATTTTTTAGTTCCTATTTCTATAGGTTCTTTTTATACTGAATTTGAAATTTATTGCATCATGGTCACAAAATGTTGTTTGTATTAACTACATAATAGTTGATTAGATTAACTTTGTGGCTTAGTGCAAGTTCAATTTTTTTTTTTTTTTTTTTTGCATGTGCAGGCACCGGGAATCAAACCCGGGTCTCCAGCATGGCAGATGAGAACTCTGTCTGCTGAGCCACCATGGCCCGCACAAGATCAATTTTTAAAGGTTTTTAAATATGGTTATTTTTATTTTTTAAAGGTTTTTATATATGTTTTAAATAATATAAGTACTCCAGATTTTTATGTGTCTATTGGAATTGACATGGTAATTGTGATGGTTAGGTTCTGGTGTCAATTTGGCCAAGTGATGACGCCCAGTTGTCTGGTCAGGCAAGCTCTGGCCTGACCATTGCTGAAGGGATATTTTAGGACTGGTTGATAAACCAGAAGGCTGGTATATTAAATCATCAGTCAGCTGATTGCATCTGTGGCTGATTATATCTGTAATCAACTAAGGTGCGCCTTCCACGGCAAGATAATCTAATCAGTTGGTGGCTTTTAAGGGAGAAGAGAGACTCTTTCACTGCTTCTTCAGCCAAGGAGCCTCTCCTGTGAACTTCATCCAGACCCTTCATCAGAGCCGCCAGCTTCACAGCCTGCCCTACAGATTTTGCACTCTTCCATTCTCACAGTTGCATGAGACACCTTTATAAATGTCATATTTACAGATCTCTCTGTTGGTTTTGTTTCTCTAGAGAACGCTAACTAATACAGCAATCACATTTTCAAATCCTCTATAACACTATTAATTACAGAAAACAAGTTACAATTTTTATTCACTTGAGTTCTTTCCATTTTTCTCACTTTGCATGATTGAAATATATATTTTCAGATCATTTTAAACATTGTATATTATAGTCTCTTCTCTTGAAACATCATCAGTTTTATTTTCACAAGTAACTGCATGTTTACCATTTACCTCAAGTACTTAGGTCAAGCTCTCACTAGTCACTTTGCTTGTCTGAAGCTTTATTTGCCAGTAGATTCCTTAGTCAAGACTCTTGGGAACAGTATTTCCTGAATTTTTTTTTTTTTTTTTTTTTTTTGGCCTGGGCAGGCTCCAGGAATCGAACCCTGGACTCCCGCATAGCAGAAGAGAATTCTGCCACTGCGCACCATTGCTCGGCCCCTATTTCCTGAGGTCTTGAATGTTGATAACAGTTTATGTGTACTTCTTAGACATAGTATTTTCTTTCCTTTACTATTGTAACCATATTACTCCACTTTCGTCTGGCATAAGCATTAATGTTAAAAAGTCTGATGATCAAATTTGATTTCTTTTGAAAGTTATTTGTCATTTTTGCTTAGATGCCGAAAGGAATTTCTTTCTTTTTCTTTAAATGTCCAGTAACTTTACTAGAATATGTCTTGGTGTTGCTCATTCTTCTTAGGTATACAATACACTCTTTCAGTGTGTTATTCAAATCTTATTTTATTTCTATACAGCATCCTTAAATAAGAATCTTTTGTATTTATTCTGTTCCTTTACTTCTTTTCATCAGAGACTCTATTATCAGTATTTTGGATCTTTTTCACTATCTTCAGTATTTGTCAAGTTCTCTCAAGCATTGTTTATCTCTTTCTTCCTCTTGACTTCAAATTTTCCTCCTTTTTGTGTTATATTTCTTTTCTTCAGACAGTTGTGTGGTTATTCACTTTTACATTTCTTCTAGTTTAGTCATTTCTAAAATGATTTTCTCTTATATATCTATTTCTTGAGTGCTCTCATCTCATTTCTCAGGCTTTCCAGTTCTGATTTATGTTGTTCTTTTCTGTCTCATATAATTTTCTTAATCCTTTTAGTTTGTTTTGAGATAATACATTACAGTTTTATTTAGTTTTTTACATGATTTTCTGGCATGCTTTCTTTGTGTGCAGGGAGATTCTATTTTTTAATCTCTTTTTTGCTTATAATAACTTTGCATGCTATTTGGCCTCAAAACTTTTCTGTAGCTTGTTTGTATGTGAATTTAGCTTCCTGAATTTTTAGAAGGAGATTTGGTTCAGGGAGCTCTTCTAACATCACAGACCAACCTCTTCTGTTGCTTTTGTTTAATATTCAACAATAGGATGGTTTATTTTCTAAATGTTCCTGACTCTGTTCTCTCTACTCTTCTCCTCCCAGAGGCTTTTTCTTAGGATGAAGCCCTAGCCTAAAGAAACCATGCTGGGTCAGTTTTCATGAGTGTTATGCTGCTCCAGCCATTTTAGGTCTTAAAGTGAGCACTTTACACTCACCCACTACCACAGAGGCAAAAGCCTTCCCAATTTCATCCCCTTTCTCAAACTGGCCAACTACCCTTCACAGTGAATAACTTTGGGCCTTCTCCCACTTGTGGTTCCTCTGCTTTCCCTAGCACAAACATGGATAATATGAAGTTGTGTGACAGTGGTGATTTGTCAAAACTCTCATGTTTCATTTGTGATGATATTTTGTCATCTTGTTTGTTGTAAATGATATCAATGAATTATGTTTTGCAATCTACATGTTCCATATGTGTATATGCGAGGATTCAGGGAAATCCAAAAGCTAATGCAGCCACCAACAAAGAAACCTTCCCCAAAACTCCCATTCTTGAGTTTTTAGTCACTTATACTCTCTTGATTAGCAGAAGTGAAGCATTCATTAGTGTTTTGGGATATCTGTTTGTTCCAGGAAGATTCATAAATGATTTATTTTCTGAACTCTTTCTTAACTCAGAATTTCTTTCAATATGAAAGTTCACTGAGTAAAAAATTCTTGACCCTCAACCATTTCCCTAAATGCAATACTCAGTGTGGCCCTGTCTTCCAGTTTTCAGCATTGCGAAAGTGAAATTCAAGATCATCTCATATATGTGTATATGATATATTTGTAATAATCACTCAAACTAGAAGAAATTTAACACTTCGATCTTTATAGTCATAGAAAATTTTTAATGGTTTAAATTTAAATATATATTCATATTTCTACTGTAGGAAGGATGATGATCAATTAAAAAATCCGTGCTTAAAATATATTATATTAATTTAAATCCTATAAGGAAAGGGGAAGGGGGCTGGAAATGAAAAGAATGATTTTAAATGCCCAAATATTAGCGATGAGCTTGTTCATGTACTTTTTAAAGTAGATAATGATCATTATAAATATAATTATGATATTTAAACTACATTTTATACATTTTAAATAGTGATGTGAAAGTCTTGTTTTGAAATATCAATGATCATAATACATTAGAATGTAGATCCTTTCCAACTGTTTAAACTTATGATACCAACTTAAAAACTGTACAACTCATTTAAACTTCTTTACTATCTTTATCTTATTGAGCTTTTAAAACTCTCTTCCTACACCTCAAGCAACTCTCTTTTAATCTTAATCTATTGTCTTATCTTATTGTCATATTCTCTTTCCTCTTTTGTTTGATAGGGGACAGGTTTTTGAGAATATATTGAGAACATGAAACAGATACTTTTGAAGATTTACTTTGGATTCCTTTAGTAAACTGTTTCTCTAACACAAGTTTTTCCTTTTCATAAACCATTTACCATTTCTTATATTACATAATATTTTCGCAAATTATTTGTTGTTTTTTTTTTCCTTGTTGATTCATGTGCCTCTGATTTTCCACTTCCTCCTCAGATGTGTGATTGTTCTTCATTTGTATGTAGGCAGTGAGGGGGGTAGAACTACCCAAATAATGTACTTCTTCCTAATCTTGCAGTATCTTTCAGGACTCTATGTGTAATTGTACTCATGCAAAATTTTTCCTGCAAAATGGCAGATCCTTGGCCAATATTCCTACTGATGTTATTGGAATTTTGCATCCCTTTCAGTGATTTTCATGGGAGTTCCTATGGAAAGGCAAATCAGACTTTATTAACCAGTTACCCTGGTAATCATTAAGTTAAGGTTAAGAAGCATTCAAATGTTTAATATCAATGTGGCAATCCTTGTTTTTATAAATCATAAGGGGAATGCAGTGTGTTGAGAATGGCACATTGGTCACACTGTTCTTAAAATGGATGCAGCAGAGAGCTATGATTCTCACAAGTGGCAGGAAGAGGTGTGTGGCAATGAATCCCTAGCTCACAGTTCACTGAAAATCAGCATGCTATAAGATGCTGATCTTTGATTCAAGCATTTCCTCAGACCAGCTGCTGCCTAAGAGCCTTTAATTAGAAGAAACACGATACTCTTCAGACTATGATGTTGGCCAACATCCATTTGTACTAGGTTCTTATAAAGGCCAATATTTAATGCCATCAGCGCTCACTCTGGGGAGAGTGTGAGCCTGACCTCTTAAAGCCAAAAATATCCCCAGGCACAAACACAAACGTGGGTTCCATTTCCACACTTAGTTGAAGAAACATATTATTTTCATACACAAAAGGCAGCTCTCCAAATAGTGCTGAATTGTGTAGACAATGCCAATGGTATTCTCTGCCCAGAACCTCCTCCAGCCAGTAGTGAACACAAGAACCTCCGTTTCAGTATAGCATGATGATCCCCTCTCACCTACAGTTGACTGATTCAAGTCCAAGCTAAGCCAATCGTGTACCACATCTTTCTGGCTATAGCTAATCATTCCAGAGGGGAACACCTGAAACATGCTAGGCCAATAACTCCCAAAACTCTGAATATTTGGACTTGGGACTGAAAGAGATCAGTCTCTTTTCCATGGTGAAGATGGGAAACTCAGGCCGTCTTTTCTCCAGTGTGGGAAAAGCCAAGGTGCACCAAAAGAGAAAGATCTAATTGTAATTGAGGTACATCTTTATCCTTGCTATTTCTATAGCTACTGTCTTTAACTCTTCTTTGAAGATCCTAAGATAATCAAGGATCATGAAAATGAAATCTCTCTTTTTTTTCCAGTAAAATTAATTTGAGTTTGGTGTCTGGATTTGCAAACCAATGGATTCTTGATATAAAATCAGGTTAACAGGTCTGGCTCCAAATGAGTTATCAGTCATTATTTTAAGATCCAGAAAAATGTATCATTCTTCTTGGTCTTTGAATCTTTCCTTTTACTCTCTTCTTATGGCTTTCTTTTCTGTTCAATTTGGGATTAGAAAAACCTTCTTTCGAAATGGCTTCTTGTGACCAGTGATTGCCCTGAAGGTTTATCTAGATAGGATTGTTTCCATGTGTACAGTGTTTGATGGATAAATGCAATAAAATATCCAGTACTTGTACCTTTTACTGCCAAAATTCTCTTAGAAATGGAAACCAGAGCAGCTTTTTTTAAAAGATAGGCCATATGCCAAGATTTTGTTCATTTAAGAAAGAATATAGGAAATAAAATAAATGAAAGAAAAACAAGTCAGAGCCCCAAGTATAATTGCATATCACCCAGCAACTGCTACACATGAACAGAGAGCAAATGCCTATGACACAGCATAAGCAGGACTCACCAGGAAGGCTGGGGAATCACCGCCCCTTTTCCCAAGGTTGAGTTCATGAGAATGAGTGTCCCGGTGATCAACAGAGATGAAATGGATGGGCATTGTGTATGTGCGTTGTGTGTGTGTCAGTCTTTTAAGTATTGAGTTTGTGAATAAAAAAATCAGACATTTCCCTAGGAGATGCAACAGGAATTTGGAATAAGCTCATGAAGGCAGCACTTCTGGGGAGCGGTGACCTCACTGTCAAGGACAGTTGACCACAAACCAGCTTTGGCATGGCTGCTCTCCAACATCCTTGCTTTGCCTTTTCAGCCTCCGCTCTCAATTCTATTTCAAAAGGTCACCTTCACACATACATGCTATAGAGAAGAAGTCCTTTCCTGGAGTTTCTTTTACATTCAAAGAGACTCCTACTGAAATTGCAGTTCTCTAGAAACTGCACAAACTTAGGCAGAATGGTACAGCCCTTTCTGAAAGACAGCAAGTTTTGAGATTTCCATCTTCATTGCTTGTTTGAAAACAGATGTGATTAAAGCTTCCTCCCACTCTTCCTTGTGAGCACAACCTGGAAAGGAGCATCAGTCACCAGAAAGACAGCCTTGAAGCCTAGGCACCAAGATCACAGACCTTTTCCCCTTCCTTTGCTTTTAATTTCTTCTATTTATGCAGAAGATGCTGCTCTAGCTGCTGATGTTGACTGCAACTTCTAGCACAAGGAATTAATTAATTGCCAACTTGGTCAAAACAAGCAGCCTTGCTCTATTTGTTTTAGATTCTCTTCCTTTCTAGTTATTTACAGCAGAGGAAAACATGGAATTAGGCATAGAAGAGCAGTTAACCCACAAAAATGGATAGTCACAGCAGCATGCAGGACTTGACCAGGATTTTGGCATTGTCAAGTACAGAACAAAAACTCAGGAGCAGAGTCCTGTTGCCCACTGAGTATTTGGGATCAGTCAGCAGAGCATATCCAGGAATCATGCCAAGAAGATCCCTGCTGCCGTCAGTTGGTCCACACTCCCTCTGTCCAGAAAGTTTCTCAGTACAGTCCCAGAAGAAGACACCACAGATGATTCACAAGGACAGTTCTTATAGGAGCTCCTCTTTCTCCAGACTACTGAGCTAGAGTTGTTAAATGAAAGAGGATGCATGAGGCACTCAGGTAGCGTTTCGTGGGTTCCAACCCTTAACAGGCTCCAGCAAAGTTGCAGATGTGGTGGCCTCACATGTCCCCACGTTAGCAGTACAGCATGATGTACGATTGGAGACAGGCAGTGAGAAAACAGCCCGGGTCAAGCTGAGGCTTCACTCAGCAATGGTCTTAATCATCCATTATTAAAAACATCAGCCAATATTGATGAACATTTTGGCCTGGACACAGTTCATTTCAAAGAAGAGTTGGACTTTGCTAGGAATGAAGTCCAGTCCAGTAGCCCCATCAATCAGCATTGAAAATGTGTGGAGACCACGTTGGCACGTACTTCAGTTCCAAGAACTTTTCTTACAGCAGAAAGACAGGCTGTATGTGCTATGCGGTCTGCAGCAGAAACTGCCCACAGCAGGCAGCGAATGCTGGAAAACTCACACTTGCTTTGGGAACAGCAATGTGCGTGGGGAGGGGTCAGTCACATTATGGAGGAATTATTGCCCCTTTAAAAAGCAGCAGAGTGGAGCGGTATGGGAGACTTGAGCAGGTCTCGGCTCTGCTGAGATCTGGAGCACGTCATTTACTCCCCATTTCCTCAAACATGAAAGGACAGGGTTGAATTAAATGATCTCTAAGGGCCCTTTCTGGAAGGAAAAACCACGATTACTCTATAATTATTTAGTAGATTTCAGGAAAATCAGTGGCATATGCTTTTTTAAAAATTACAGCTGTGATAAATGGCATACTTGGAATGTTATTAGTGTAATAATCAGGTGCTAAACAGTACACAACATATTCCTAATATTTTCTTTCAAGTCTTACAATGTACTGACTGATGTAACAGAGATGACCTGTGTGTAAAGTAAGTCCTTTACTGCAAGCAGTATATTTTGGACATCCTTGTTGATGATGAGCACATTGTGGTCACATCTCTTAAACTGGCACTTTGCCAGAAGAAAAGAATTATTTGAGCTCAAGATGAGAGAAATGATCAATATTAATACAATATGATACCAATTTTAACTGATATCCATACCCTAAGGATGTGGGGGTAGGTAACAAATAATGTGACCCCTGAACTATTTGTGCATATATATGTTGCTAGCAGTTTCCTGCATATACTGTGTTTGTCAACAACAGTATGCTAAATTCATACCAGGCTTGAGCTTTCAAAAGAAACTCAAGACTAATTTAAAAAGGAGACCAATAATAATTATTATTAAAATGTGGACATAATTATAGACAAGTCATAATTTTTTGTTTGTTTGTTTGCATGGGCAGGCTCCAGGAATCAAACCCAGGTCTCTGGCATGGCAGGTGAAAATTCTGCCACTCAGCCACCATTGCACTACCCAAGACTTATATTTAACATTACAATAATATGTTGGTTAGGTTAAATAGCTAGAGGCAAATTTGAGGAAGCAGATTATACAGAAAGAAGAAAACGTCAATAAAAATTGCTATTAGCATACTTACAGAAAAGAGAGAAATATTGGATTCATGAAAAAAGAACAAGATACTATAAAAAAGGAACACACACACACACACACAAAGTACTCTTGGAAATTAAAAATATGAGAGAAGAAATGACACACCATTTTAGTTTCCTAGACTGCTAAAAGCAAATACCTTGAAATGGGTTAGGTTAAACAATGGGAATTTATTTACTCACAGTTTTGAACTCAGAAAAATGTCCAAAGCAAGGACAGTTTTCAGTTTTTATACATGACCCCTCAGAGATAACATCATCAATCAGTCGATGCCCTCCTCAAGAGTTGAGCTCCAGCCCAGCCGTATCCCTCCAACAAGCTCCTGATATACCCATGTGATGAGAATGGCACATCATCTTTTTTCTCCCTCCCAAAACCAGAACTTCAGTATATTCATGAGAAAAACGTCAGGCAAATCCCAACTGCAAGATAATCTATAAAATACCTGGACAATAGTTCTCAAAACTGTCAAGGCCATCAAATATCAAGAAAGCCTGAGAAACCATCACACTCAAGAAGAACCTAAGGAAACATGATGATTAAATGTAATGTGGTATACTTGATGGTATCGTGGAACAAAAGTGGACATTAGGTAAACACCAAAGACATCTAAAGAAAGATTAATTTAGCTAATTTTAAAATCTCATTTAAAAGATCAGAAAATTAGATCGTTTTGCAAGTGAGTTCCATCAAGTTTTCAAGGAATAAATAATTTCCATCTTCTATAAAATAAAGAAACACACACCAACATATTTTATAAGTCAAGAACAGTATTGGAAAGGTAAATTATAAGCCAATATCAACCAGGCACATAGATGCAAAAATCCTAAATGCAATATTAATAAATTGCATACAAAAATATCAAAGACAAAAGAGAGAAAAAACATAATATATCATGTCCTAGCATCATGTTCCTTATCACTGGCACAATAAAGTGTTTAAAACTCCATCACATTAAAAAAATTAAGGAGAAAAAACTTAATCAGTTCACTTTATACAGAAAAAGTATTTGATAAAATTTCAATATGGTGTTAGTTATTGTTTTAGTTTCCTTGGCTGCTCAAACAAACACCATGCAATGGGTTGGCTCAAACAACGGGAATTTATTGGCTCACAGTTTTGAAGCTAAGAAGAGTCCAAAATCAAGGCATCATCAAGGCAGTGCTTTCTCCCCCAAAGACTGTGCTGTTCTGGGGCTGGCTGCCAGTGATATTTGGTCCTTAGCTTTCCTGTCATGGCTATGCACACAGTGGCCTCTCCCGGCCTCTCCTTTCTCTTCCAGGTTCTATTGATTTTCAACTTCTGGCTGCTTCTTGTGTGGCTTTCTCTTTATCTGTCTGAATTTCATTCTGCTTATAAAGGCCTCCAGTAATAGGATTCAGACCCATCCTGATTGAATTGGGTCATACTTTTTGAAGTAACCTCATCAAAACGTTCTACTTACAGTGGGTTCACACCCACAGGAATGGATTAAGTTTAAGAACATGTTCTCTGAGGTACGTAGCTCCAAACCACCATAATTTTCTAGTGCTGATTAACAAATTACCACAAGCTTAGCACGTCAAAACAACCCTGGGTTGTCTCAATGTTTCCCTGGGTAGGGAGTCCAGGCCTGGCCTGTCTGGATCCCCTGCTCGGGGTTGTACTAGGCTGCAGTCAAGGTGTCAGACAGGCTTCATTCTCATCTAGAGGCTTGACTGGGGATAGTCTACTTCCATCTACCTTTGTATGGTTGGCAGATCATCTCCTGGGGCTTGTAGGACTGAAATCTCCATTTTCTTCCTGGCTGTTGGCTAACTGCTGCTCTCAGCTCTTTTCTACTGAGATTCCTTCCCACATGATCCTCCCAAAACAGGTGTGTGTGTGTGTGTGTGTGTGTGTGTGTGTAACATAATCATGGGAGTGGCATCCCATCACCTTTACCATATTCTATTAGCTAGAAGCAAATGACAGGTCCTGCCCACACTCAAGGGGGGCAGATTATATAGGGTATAAGACCAGGGGGCAGAGACCATGAGGCCATCACAGAATTTTGCCTACCACAAGTATTCATTTATTATTAAAAAAAAAAAAAAACAACTCTTCACAAACTAAGAATAGGTGGAAATTTCCTTATCCCTAAGGGGCAGCTACCAAAAACCATGATCATACATCGTATTTAAGGTTGAAATAATGGAAAAATTCTCTTTTAGATCCACTTTGCACTGGAGGTCTTAGTTGGATATAAGGATGACAAATAAAATCACATTTCTTTATAACAACAGCTAACTGTTGGTAAACATTATTCCAAAAGATATATACAATTTACAGTGGGAACAAAAATAATAATAATAAGTTACTTAGGAAAAAATTCTAACAAATGTTGGAAAAAAACAGAAAAAAAGAAATGTAAGTGGAATAATATGGCATGTTTGTAGATAGAAAGATTCAATATTGTGAAGTATCCCAAATAGTTCATTTATAAAGTCAATGGAATAATTATCAAAATTCTGTTTTATATATGCATGCATGTATGTAAATCTCTGATATACTGATACTAAGAGCAAAGGAACCAAAATAGTCAACATGATTTTTAAGAACAAGATAAGGGCACTTGTTCTAGCTAATAATAAGGCATAATGTAAGGTTATATTTGTGCTATTATAAAATTATATTTATGAATTTAGTGTTATTTATGCTATTGTAAAATTATGAATGCAGCCCTCTTTGTTGGTGCAGAAATAGAGAAATAAACCAATGGACCAGAAGAGAAAGTCCAGAAACAAACAATGAATGTGTGGATGCTGATGAGTGGAACTGGATAAATTGGTTATACATAGGGAAAAACCATACAAAACTATATTCCTACCACATGTGACACATAAAAGTTAATTACAGGTACACTAAAAACCTAAATGTGAAAAACGCAATTTGAAAACTTTTGGAAGAAAATATAATGTGTTTATGACCTACACTATGGTCATGTGAGAAAATATTTTAAAACTACAATTTAAAACTTCTGTTTAACAAACAACATCATAGCCAAATGAAGGGACAGGTTATAAACTAGGAAAAGATATTTGCAACAAAGAATTGCTTCCCAATAGATGGGAGGCATGGAGGTATAGGATTATCAAACACGATTAAGAGGCACAAGGAAGAAAGCAAAATAAGAGAGAATTCCAATGTTCTGGTTTAAACAACTCAGATGTGTTCCTCCCTTTTCTGCAATCTTTTTTATTTTTGCATGATAATATTAATGTTTTCTTATAAGTCTGCCTCCCTACTAGGCTAGAATCTTTTTGAGGCAAGACCTAAGTCTTTGTATTTCCAGTCTCAATAACAAAATAGTTGCAGAAGAATCCTGGAGCCAGGTTGCCTGGGTTTCTGCTGGCTTAACCACTTGCTGGATGTGGGACAGATTCCCAAGTTTGCTCACATATATGATGATGGGAATAATAATTGGACCTGTCTCAATAATCATTATCAATAGCAAATGAGTTAATACACATAAAGCATTTATAATGGTGCCTGGGACATGGAAAAATTTACACAAGCATTTGTGGTATGAATTGGCCATATTAGTAATATGGATAAACTTTTCCTTGTGTCTCCCTGAGGGACTTTAAAAAGCATCATTTCAAATACATTTCACCCATAGTTCAAAACAAATAAGCACCTGAAAAATATTTATTTTCTTTCTCCCATTCCAGAAATTACAAAAGATGATACAATGAATCAGAGTTTTCAGAATGTTGAGGGAGAAGTAAGAAACAGCGGGGAGGAAAGAAGGGTCTTTCCTTATTGTTATAGTTATTGACTACCTATTACATCTCAGGTGCTTTGCTGTATATTACACACATCTTAGCTTATGTAATTCTCACATATTCTATGAGAGAGGTATTGTTACTATCCTATCTCTATAGATAAGAAAACTTAGGGAAACCAGGTCACTTACCCAAGGCTTCAGAGCCGGTAAGTGGACTAGCAAGAATTAAAATCCAGGTCTGTCTGTCTCCTAAGCCTCTTGGGGGAATAATAGTGAGTGTGAGAAAAAATCTGCTCTGATTCCCTTGGCTCCTCTGTCTCAAGAGGGGCCCCAGCCCTTTCCAAATGTAAAGTCCCTCATATATGCAACTGTACTCATTGGCAACCCCCATAGTTTTCCCTTACCTGTGTGCCCACTTACCTCAGCCCAACTCTATCCTTCTCTCAGCCCACTCATCTTTGGAAGGCCTCACTCAGTTCCCTTCTGCTGTATCTTGGGCAAATTGGCTATCAGTTGGAGTGGTAGTTATTCATGTACAGAGACTTGTTAAGAGTCATCAAACTGTAAGCTTAAAATGGGTGCATTTTATCATGTGTAAGTTATACGTCAATAAACATGACTAAAATCCCTTCTGCTCTATGGCATCTTCTAACCCAGTGATTTCTTCACAACAGAGAAGGTCTTGTTCACTTTTACTACCCTTACACAAATATTTTAAAGTTCATTGAATGGTTTGGTCATTTTTGCATAGTCAATTTTCTGTCTGTAATTCTACCTAGACTTCAACCCAGTCAATCAAGACATTGTACATTTCTTTAATGTCCAGTTTATTATCACCCTCCCACCTTTCTGCCTTTGTCCAGGTTTCAGTAAAGAAGTGTGTTCAACAACTTGTTCCTCTGCTGTTTAATAAATTGTTAATAGAAAACACAATACCCAGAGCTAGTCCTTGATAGGACTGGGTTGGTTCATGAAGTGTCATCACCCTCAGCCACACTGGTCTCCTGCTGCTCTCCACCAAATCCCATCTCAATCTTCTAGGACCCAGAGGCATACTCTGTCTTTAGCCCTACTCAAAACTGCTCCTAGTAAAGAATACAAAATTCTCATTCTCACTGGTGGCTGGTCAAGAAGGTTCCTTGTGAGAAGAGGAAAAGAAAGGGAAGGAAAAAAAGAAAAAGAAGGAGAAAGTTGAAAGGGATAGGAAAGGAATAAAGAAGAGAAAAGAGGGAGAAAGGACAGGACAAGAAGTTTTCTTTGGAAAAGAAAAGAAAGTGATTAATTTCCTGAGCTCATGACCATTACTGAATATAACTGCCATTTGCATTGCCTTCCACATTAGTCAGAGCAATTGTTTGCTTCAAAAGCCTCACAACCACCCTATGAGGAATTCAGGGGTTTTGTCAAGGAAATGGCCCTAAGTTCCCCAAGAAATGCTGGAAACCAGGAATATTGGCCTTACATCCTGTACTTTCCAATCCAATACACAGTGTCTGTTTCTCATACTCATGCCAGTCTTCATTTGGCCCCAACTCTGCGAACTTTAGACTCCTCTTAAAGTACTCAGAATTGTCTCTTTCTTACTCTGAGTTCTTAGCTTTTCATAAAGTTGTGTGATGGATTAAAAAAGATGCATATCAGCATTTTCATACTTAGGAACAATAAATTTAGGCCAAAACTTATCAATAGGGTATGCAAATTTCTGCTTTGTTCCGGAATCTTGCTTTAAGGAAGCAGTCATTTGACTCTTAGACCCTTCCCTCCCAGCACCCTTTCAGCACCTCTTATTGATGAGACTGGCACATTCATCGAAGAGTTAACAAAGGGATCTTCCCTATATGATGCATTGCATGCAAACAACAGGTCACTGGGCTTGGGCATCATGATGGGGTGATGAGACAGGATGGGCCAGATATAAAACATTTTTGCCCCACTGTTTAGACTCTGTCCTACATCCAATTCCTATGATTGTGTTTTTGCCCATAGCTCCAGTAAAAACTTACCACCTAGCATTCCTTTATCTAATTATTATCGAATGTTATTGGAAGAAAAACACAAAATCACTAGCTGGATACAAGATTAGGAATAGACACCTCAGAGTCTAAATTCCAACAATAACTGTTCTAGTTTGCTAGCTGCCAGAATGCAATACACCAGAAATGGAATGACTTTTTAAAAGGGGAAGTTAATAAGTTACTAGTTGATAGTTCTAAGGCCAAGATAATGTCCCAATTAAAGCAAGTCTATAGAAATACCCAATCAAAGGCATCCAGAGAAAAATACCTGGGTTCAAGAAGGCTGCTGAAGTTCAGGGTTTCTCTCTCAAGTGAGAAGGTGCGTGGTGAACAGGGTCAAGGTTTCTCTCTCATCTGGAAAGGCATGTGGTAAACATGGCGTCATCTGCTAGCTTGCTCTCCTAGCTTCCTTTCATGAAGCTCCCCAGGAGGCATTTTCCTTCTTCATTTCCAAAGGTTGCGAGCTGGTGGGATCTCTGCTTCTCATGGCTATGTCATTCTGTTCTCTCAGAATCTCTGGCTTTCTCCAAAATGTTTCCTCTTTTATAGGATTCTAGTAAACAAATCAAGACCCACCCAAATGGGCGGAGACATGCTTCCAATCAATCCAGTTTAATAATCACTCTTGATTAAATCACATCTCCAGAGAGATTATCTAATTACAGTTTCAAACATACAATACTGAATAGGGATTAGAAGAAATGACTGCCTTTATAAAATGGGATTAGGATTAAAACATGGAATTTCTAGGGTACATACATCCTTTCAAACCAGCACAATAACATACTAAAATATCAAAATGCTCAGGTTTCAACAACATATTACAAAACATACAAAGAAACAGAAAATAATGGCCCAGGAAAAGGAGAAGTATAGAGCCTTAAAAATGTGGAAAACCAGATCTGGAACATACCAGGCAAAAACTTTTGAAGAATGGTATTAATTGTGCTTAAAGATCTAAAGGAAACTATGGAAAAAGAACCAGAGGAAATCAGGAAAACAATAGAAGAACACAAAGGGAATATCAATAGAGAAATGGAACCAAACATTGCTGAAAACCACATTAACAGAAATGAAAAATTCCCTAGAGAGGTTCAACAGCAGATTGGAGACGGCAGAAGAAATATCAGTGATCTCAAAGATAAAAAAATTGAAATCATCCAGAAAGAAGAATGAAGAAAAGTAAACAGAACCTGAGGCTGTAAGATACCATCAAGCCACCAGGAGAAGAAAGAGAGAAAGGAAAAGAAAGAATATTCAAAGAAATAATGGCTGTAAACTTTCCAAAGTTAACAAGCACCATACATATACGCATCTAAGATATTCAGTGAACTCCAAACAGATTATGTGCAAATAGGCTCATCACAATATATTATAATTGAACTGTCAAATGTCAAAGAAAAAGAGAGAATCCTGAATGCTGTCAGAGAGAAGCAACATGTCATGTGTAAGAAATGAACATTAATAAGACACAGTGCTGAATTTTCTTGAGAAACCATGGAGACAAGAAGGCAGTGGGATGACATATTAAAAGTGTTGAAAGCAAAAATTGACAACCAAGAATTGTACTCTGAAAAAACTGTCTTTCAAAAATGAGGGGAGAGATTAACAGAAGCTAAACAAAAGCTGAGGGAGTTTATTACTATTAGCCCAACCTTATAAGAGATGCTAAAAAGAGTTCTGCAAGTTGAAAGGAGAGGACACTAGGCAACAGTTTGCAGCTGCATGAAGAAATAAAGATTTCCAGTCAGGGTAACAATATGGGTTGATATAAATGCTAGTACTATTAGATTTTTAGTTTGTAACTTCACTTTTTAATTTCTATGGGATCTAAAAAGCAAAGGCATAAATGTAATGATCAATCAGTGGTTTGGGAGTCAATGCAAAAACATGTAATTTGTAACAAAAGCTACATAAAGATGGAGATGGAGAGGTATAGGAACATAGTTTCTGTATACTATTGAAGTTAAGTCAATATCAAAGCAGATGAGATTGTTACAGATTTAGGATGTTAAATATAACCCCCATGGTAACAACAAAGAAAGTATCAGAGAATATACAAGCTCACAGTGATAGAAATTAGATAGCTGGGACAGGAGATGGAGAATGGGGAGTTAATATATAATGGGTATAGGGTTTCTATTTGGGGAAATGGGAAAGTTTTAGAAATGGGAAGTGCTAAGTGTGATGGTTGGGTTCTGGTGTCAATTTGGCCAAGTGATTATGCCCAGTTGTCTGGTTAGGCAAGCACTGGCCTGACAATTGCTGGAAGGATATTTAGTGGCTGGTTAAGAAACTGGAAGGCTGGTGTATTAAATCATCAGTCAGTTGATTGCATCTGTGACTGATTACATCTGCTACCAGCTAAGGCATGTCTCCTACAACAAGATAATCTAATCAGTTGAAGTTTTTAAGGAAGGAGAGAGATTCTTTTACTGCTTCTTCAGCCAGTGAGCCTCTCCTGTGGAGTTCATCCAGACCCTTTTTGGGAGCTGCCAGCTTCACAGCCTGCCCTATGGATTCTGGACTCTTACATTCCCATGGTTGCATAGGAAAATCTCATGTTCACAGATATCTCCTGTTGGTTCTGTTTCTCTAGAGAACCCTGTCTAATACAGTAAGAGTACCGCAAAATGGTGACTGTGATTAATCCCACTTAATGGTAAACTTAGGAGAAGCTGAGATGGGAAGTTTATGTTGTATACATGCTTCAACAATTAAAGAAGAAAAAGAGCTACTGAAGGGACGAGGATAATTAAATGCAACAAGTGATCCTAGACTGTATCTAACAGGGAAGAAAAAAGTCTCAAAAGGATATTATTAGAATATATGCAAAAATTGGAATATAAACTGTAAGCTTTACATCAATGTTGAATTTCTTGAACTGGATAACTGTACTTAAGGTGAATACATAAGCGAATATCCTTGTTTTTTAGGAAACAGTATAAAATGTTCAAGGAGCATGATATATACTACCTACACTCAACTATTCAGAAAATAGATTGATAAATAGACAGACAGACTGACAGACAGATAGATGGATTGATATATAGATAGAATGATATGGCAAATGTGGCAAAATGTTAAAATAAGTGTATCTGGGGATATTTGGAATCCTCTGTATGGAGTTAGTACTATTTTTGTTACTGTCCAATTAAGTGTGAAAGTATTTCAAAATAAAAAGTTTAAAAATAAAACTTTGTTATATATGAAACACTGAAGAAAAAAGTGGGAAGCAGACTTTGTAGAAATATTTTTTAATGAAACTGACAGTATCTAAAATTGCACATGGTTTAATATGTTTAATAGCTGCAAATGAATGGAAAAATCCAATATTGATGTATTTATAAAATTTGACCTGGGAAATAAACTTGATAGAAATAATTTCTACAAAAGAAAACTCATGGTCACAGAATGTACAAGTGGGTAAAAATTGAATTAAAATAAACAAATCAACCAGAAAGTAATTTAATGACAATCCTTTTATTGAAACTAATAAAAATGTCCTAACTGTTTTATGGAAATGTCATCAACAAATTTAACTGAATTGACTTAGATTGACCCTGAAAAAAAATTTTTTTCAATAGAAGTTTCTCAGTTTTGGTATAATTTGTATTAAAATATTTGTGTTCCTAGAAACAGAGATAAAATATTATGGGATCATATGGAAGTCCAAATCAGTAGTGTCAAGACAGCAGAGTCAAAATATTATTTACTTTTTTGCCCTTTTCTGTGGGACTGATGTAAAATTACATAACTATTAACTTCACAGAAAGCAACGAGTTGTTTCTGAAAATAAGACCTATGTCTACAAAGGCAATCGATGTAAATAATGTGTTTGGTTCGCATATCACCTGGAATGCAGAAAAAGGTATCTAATCTGGCCTTGTGGGCAGGAGCTCGGACATGTCTTGAAGCTGAAGACATTAAAGCAATGAAAAACAGATGATGAGTTAAACCCTTAGAGCCTTCCTGACCTTGCAGCTCTTGCAACGGCTGCAAGTCGCCACCGGATCAAGATCGCCTACTTCTCTGACCGTATTTCTTTTCACTCCCCACGAGCACCTTTTCTAGCCACATGTGTGGTAAAGCATAGTTGGGGAGAAGGAGGATTCACAAATGAGTCAGCATCACTTCACCTGATTCTGAGACTCAGCTCAGAATAGATGGTCATCTGCCATCTATAAGAACTAAGTTTCCACCTTATAACCCAAATGAGTCCACTCTTGCTCCTGACATCCCAGCATCTCCAACAAGACCACCCCCTCACACCCCAAACTAACTTTTAATGCACAGCAATCAGAATCCTGCCCCAAACTCCAGCTCTGTAGCTGGAGCAGCCATCTCTACCAGGCTAACCTGAGATGGCCACTAAAATAGCTGTCTGTCCACCTGCCAGAAGACATACTGTTTTTGTTCTGATCCTCCCTGTTTATCTAAGCAACCATCATACCCTCCACATAATAGACAATGGTCAGTCCAAATGACCAAATTTATATTATCCACTCTTGGGGCTGCCTCCACCCTAGCACCTGTCCCAACCCGGTAGACATTCTGATTCAAAGTCCAAGCCCCCCTGACTGCCAAATCCCTGGCCTTTCTCAGCCCAGTTGTAACAAGATGAGCCACTGGCTGGCTTCCTGCTTATTGCATTCACTGTCATAATATTCTAACTGAGCTAGGAAACCCTTCAACAGGCCCAGATGGAAAAGCAGTGATGCCAGCATGGCTATGAAATCCCTCTCAGAGACCTCAGAATTAAGTTCAGGGCAAGAGGAAACTACAGACCATGTGTTGAAGAGGCCAATCAACAAATTTTCACTGGATACCCACCATGTGCAGGCAATGCCTCAACCCAAAACTTTCTTCTTTAAAACAAAACTATTTTCTTCTGACCTCCCTCATCCTACCCTTTTCCTCCCTCAGCATTCCAATCAGATTCCTTACAAATGGCTTCTCAATGAATTTAATGTAAATCTCTTGGTCCCAATTTATCTGGCAATTCTAAACTCACAAGTTTTTCTCTAGAGCTAACTTTCCAGAGGAGTCTTGAGTTTCACAATGAATAGTCATATTACAAAACAAAAATAAAACAGAACATCACACTGGGTTGAAGCCATTCGTGGATTTTTTTTTTTAACTAGGAATGGGGATTTGTGATACAAGCAGCTGCTACAAAACCAAACAAACGACAGCACTCAACTCAAAGTTTGAGTCTATCCAGGGGCCGAATTATGTTTGCTTTGAGGTTTTGTGAAAGGTCACGAGGCCTAACAAAGTTCAGATGAAACTTGGCTGTTTCTCTGTTAGGCTCTGGCTCAGAACTTGTGGTTTTTCATGTGGTTTGGAGTTTTAAAGGAAAACTTTTTGCAGAGCACTAATAAATGATTCTTTCTTAGCATGGAAAGCAATTAAACGTATGGCCTCTTGGGTTTTAGTCTTAGGATCAGTATTTATTTATTAGGAGCTGGGAGAAGGGCTAAATGGCCTAGAAGAGAGATCAAGCATAATGAGGTGGGTGAATTTGCTGAAGACACCACATTTTAGATGACGGGAGACCTGAAAAGCAAGAGAGGAACTCCTGAGAAACTAATAAACTTGGGCCACTGGGAAACTTGCTAATGAATGGAATTTAGCATCGGCCTACAAGCAACAAGTTATAACTGCTTGCAAAGCCCCAGGGAAGGCCACATGAAAGGACCCTGCACCATCTGTCTTCAGCCTTCACCAGCCACTCTGTAGGGTTCCCGGGAGCTTACCAGAACATGCAACTCTGGGAGCTTCCTCTGTGGGCTAACCTCTCTCCGACAGTCAACTCGGATTCCTCTGGCTCACACTGGGCATAGGGACAGGGGAGTCCCTCCAAACAGTCCCTTCTAGCTGTTCCCTTTTAAGAAAGGGGGCACCACACTCTTTAGCTCAGTGATGTCATCTGTCCAGCAGTACCACTGAGCCACTTCTCCAGCCCCTAATGGAGAGTGATGAGGCGAGACAAGGCCCTGACTGAGGGAAGACTCCTCTTCTCCTGGCACTTCATGCCCTGGACTAGGTTCACCTGCCTTGGTCGAAAATGGAAAGAAAGTGAACCAACAATGCATCAAGCCTAGGTGTGCAGCAGAAAGCCATCTTTGTGCTTACTTATTCTCAGGGACAACCGTCTGCTTATGGGGACTTGGTGGATTGAAACAGGTCCATAAAAACCATCCTCCAAATAACTCCCTGTGTGAACCCAGCAGCATTTATATATGGCCTCAAGGAAAATGTATTAGCGTCACTGAAGGTACAGCAGTGAAAATACAGACAAAGTCTCTCCTCTTGTTGGCTTACATTTTAGTGAGAGATACTGGAAATAAATAAGCAAACAATTTGATGAATAAATAAGTCTTCATCATTTGGGTTAAGGTACCCTACAATGATAGGCAGATTGATTGCATTAATGAGGCCAATTCTTTGTCCATAGATCCATGTCTTTTGCCATGTGACTTTACAGTCCTCTCACAAAGAGGATGAGTCTATTAAGTCACGTGACTAATTAGGATAAGGTCAACAGAACTGACTAAGAGGTTGTGAGCTAATGGGATACAAGCCCAAGCTTGGAAAAGAGTTAGCAAGTTTCTAATTCTACTATTGCACTTCGGCCACTATGCTGAGAATTCACCTGGGCCAGTCTGCTGGAAGGAATGGGAGAAACATGGGGGGAAGAGTTACATAAAGAGCCATTTGACCTAGAATAAAAGTTTTTTTAAAATGTGATTCTGCAACACAAACAGTGAACCCTAATGTAATTGTAATTATATAATAATATTGTTTCATCAATTGTAACAAAGGTACCACACTAATGCAAAGTGTTAATAATAGGGAAAACTGGGGTTATAGGATGGGGTATGTGGGAATTCTGTACTTACTGTATGCTTTTTCTATAAACCTATAAATTTTCTAATAAAAAAAAGAATAACTTGACCACCAGCCAATCCCCAGACATGTAAGTCCCAGCCAATTCACTCAATGACCCCAGTTATCTGAGCAAGCCTAGTCAAGACTAGAAAAACTTCCCAGCCTTAGTCTGCAGACTCCTGAGCTAAATAAATGCTTATCATTTAGAGCCCCTGAGTTTGGGGGTTGTTGTAATACAGCCTCATTATGGCACTAATATAGGCACTGAAGGCTCCCAATAAATCATGACCTGAAAGAGCTAGCACCTTGGCTGACCAAGAGTGTATAAGGTGAGCTTGCCAAGGCTCTGAGAGACATGATAAGGACAAGAAGGTAATGTAAGAAATGGGGTGATAAACAAGCTTATAGAAAAGTTCAAAGCAGCATTGACTGACCTACCATGTTCCCCATGACCTCAGATTCTTTACATACAACATTAAGGTCTTCCTTGCTCTGGTCCCTGCCATTTCCCCTCCACACCTTCTCTCCTCTAAGACACAGGGAGCTAAACCCCACAGGGGGTACCCATCAGGGTCTCTCGTCTTCTGGCTTCCAGGTGGCTTTGCCAATGAGAGGTGAGCACAGCAGAGTGAAAGTCGGGAAGACAAAGAGGTCAGAGCTTGCATTCCTCTAGCTCTCTTCCTGCTGGACTGCAGTTTGGCCATCACTGCATTTCTATATCAAAGACCACAATTCCTGTAGGGTAGTCCTACAGCCATCTCTCAGGTTCTCTTCCTTCTCATTCTCCTCAGGCTGAGGGATAGTAAGACATCTGGTAGTTTCCAGTCCTAGTGCTTCAGTATCCCCTGCTGTTTTCCCTTCACCCAGCTCAATCATTGTAAAAGAACCCTTCATTAAACTCACTTCAATTGCCCCCTCTGAGAGTGCCACCTATTTCCTGTAGGACCTTTCACCACATGGCTTTTCCAGCCTTATCATCCACCTCTCTCTTCTCCAGACTCTTACACTCCAACCACGGTTTCAAACCCAGTCATTCTGTCATACCCTTGCTTCTTTATACCCTTTGCATAGAAGCCCTTGACCTTTCTTTGCCAAGCTAATTCACCAATAAAGCTAAATTCTGAACTCAAAGACTGCCTTTTCCAGGAAGACTTCCTGGACTGCTGTCCTACTACTCCATCATTCCTCAAGAACAAAGTTAGATGCTCCCCTTATATGCTTCCACAGTTGCCTCCACTCCCTTCCATCAGGACACTAATCCAAGTGTTTAATTCTTATTTATGAGCATGTCCAAATCCCTGTGGTTAAGGCAGAATGATGGCCCCCAAAGATATCTATATCCTAGATATAGATATTCTAGATATAGATATACCCTAATCTCCAGAACATATTGTTACATGGCAAAGGGGAAATAAAGGTGCAGATGGAATTGAGGTCCTTAATCAGCTGACCTTAAAAAAGGGAGAGTACATTGGACCAACCAGTGGGCCCAACGTAATCACAAAGATCCACAAAGTGGAAGAGATAGGAAGACAAATCAGAAGCAGAGAGCTGGCATCATAAAAAAGACTCAGCTGGCCATTGCTAGTTTTGAAGATGGAAGAAGATACCAAACGTGAAGGTACTATGTGGCCTCTGGAAGCTGGAAAAAGTAAGAAACTGAATCTCCCCTAGAGCTTCTAGAAAATAACACATCTCTGATAATATCTTGGTTTTACTTCACTGAGACCCATTTCAGAATTCTGATCTGCACACAATGTATCTCACACAAATGTATAAGATACATTTGTATTGATTAAAACCACTAAGTTGGTAGTAGTTTGTTACAGCAGCAAAAGGAAACTAATACAATCCCCACGTTGGACAGTCAGATCATTGCCTTTCTTCTGTGTCTTCCCAGCTCCTCTCACAAAATTTGTCTTAGAATAGTTCTCAGAATAGTTAAATGAGATTGGATGCAAAATTATCTACTCCACTCATGTTTTTTGGTACCTTCTGGGTCTATGGTTCATGTAGCAATCATTAGTTTATCTGAAGGAAGGGATGTCCATTTTGTCTATAGGACCCAACAAATAGTTTTTAGGTATGTCATCCTACCATATAATCATCAATAAAAAAATAACTTAGCAGGCTGACAAAGAGGATGAGGACACAGGCAAGTGAAGGTGCTCCAAAGCTCCTCCTCCTCGGGAGAGCAGCAGTGGTTGCAGAGCCCTGCTTCAGGCATGCCCAGCTCCCCAGATGGGCAAGGAAAGAACAAATTGTTCCTTCCCCTGGAGCAGCTGGCTCTGGGTTTGGCTGAATCTAGATTCCTGGGCCTTACGGGCACCGGTTGCTACAGTTTGGCAAGAGCCACCCTCCAGGCCTGGCATTTGCAAAAAAGATTGTTCTATTACTAATCTGGAACAGACGCATCCTATCATCACCACAACCTCATTCTCACAGCAGCACCAGCAACAAATGACCTGGAAATCCCACGACTTCATAAAGTGAGAGCTGCCACCTCACTTCAAGTGGGAGGGAGAGAGGGGGATAAAGGAGAGGAAGGAGAGAAAAAGGAAGAAGGGAGGGAGGATGAGTGGATGGATGGATATGGGGGAGAGAGAAAAAGAAAGAAGAAAAGGAAAGAGGGTGGAATAGAGAGTGAGAAGGAAGAGGGAAAGGAGGGCAGGAGGGAGGAGGAATTTATTGAGCACCTAATAAGCACCAGCCCCTTTCTCATACCTCAGCTCACTCAAAGCTCAGGCCAGAGACTCACAAAATACTCCACCAAAGTACCTCTGATTTTAGAGAAGAGTGACCAGTATCCCTGTAGAAAGTAGGAAATCTTAAGTCTCATTTTTATCTTAAAAGTTTACATGAATTTTGTATTCTACTATATAAACAGAGGCTTGTTTTTTTTTTTTTTTTTTTTTTTTTTTTTTTTTTTTTTAAAGGAAAGACAGAGAGAAGGAAGGAAGGATAGAAGGAAGGAAGGAAGGAAGAAAGGGAAACATTTTTAAACATTTTCTTGTTTTATTGTATTCTGTTTCTCCGTTTTTGTTACATGGGCTGGGGCCGGGAATCGAACCGAGGTCCTCCGGCATAGCAGGCAAGCACTTTGCCCGCTGAGCCACCGCGGCCCGCCAGAGGCTTGTTTTTATATAAAAATAGTGCTTTTCATTTCTATCATGGAGTAAAAGTGATGCTGAAGGAAGCTGCAGCATGTTGACACTGTACTGTGCAAACCCCCAGCCCACTTCTGCTTGTCTCTGAGCCAGGATGCTAGAGGCAGGAGCCTGGGGGGTTCAGAGAGGGGAGGGGTGTATACCCAACCCCACCCGGTCACAGAAGACTGGAGGTTACTCGGTTAATTACAGCCAGAGAAATCCAGGAAATAAAAATGAAATTCAACTAGCTCAGAAATGTTGCCTAAGAGATCTGGGCTGACAGGTTCGCTGGTACAGTCCTGCCTCCATGTAGGCTGTGCCAGAGAAGAAGACAAGACTGCTCTGTTTGTTACTGTGTTTACTACAGCGAGGCATATTAGTACTCTGTTTGTAGCACTGTCAGCAACTTGTTAAGGCAGCTTTTTGGGTGTTTATTTTCAAAAGCAGTAGAAGTCAGGGGAAGTGGGGGCAACATCCCAGGGAATCAAGACCACATGCTCGGGGTTAGAAAAGAAAGCGAGCAGGGAGAGGGCCTGGCTGCCAGCAGGAGGGAGACCAGATGGGACTTAGCCATGGACCAGCAGAGTGGGAACGCAACTCTAGTCAGGACTCCTGGAAGGCCAGCCAGGGCCAAGCCCAAATGCAGGGGAATTGCTACGGTGAGGACAGGCGGCCCTGCACATTATTTGCAAGGCTACTGGGAGGTGACAATGAGCTAGGATACGCCTGACACGTAATAGGTATAAGCACTTGCTGTTGTTATTATTATTATCCATCCGGAATGAAGTCACCTGCCTTGCGGCAGAATCCATCATCAGGAAAGGAACCCCAAGCCGTGCACTGGGCAGGGACTGAGGCTGCACTTGCAAAGTTACAGAGGTTCTGAGAAAGAGATTGAAAAACTGGAACAGATTTAGCTGCCAACATGACTTATTGAAGCAAGGGGAAGAGCCTCTGAAGGGGACTTTGGTCCCAGGCTCATAGGTAGTTCAGACTTGAAGTTCAGATTTCAAGTTCAAACTTGAAGAATTCACAGGGATGTTGGGAACATGACAGCACTAGTATTATCAAGAGGAGCAGACAGAGGGAAATGGGAAGGGCAATACGATGAAGGACACAGGCACAAGTTTGAATCCCAACCGCCATATCTGGCACGTGACTTCGGGCAAACCATGGAAACTCTCTGAACCTCTGCTTCATCTTCTGTAAAATGAGGATGATAACAGTACCTCCCCCAACAGATTTTTGCAAGATTCAAGTGGGATAATTTGTGGCATACAAGAAATGCAAGTAAGTGTATGGTTTTCTTACTATTGGTCATTTTGTCATAATTACAAAGGAAGTACATGGTGCTTCATTAGTATTCTGAGGTTGGATTGGAAAAAAAGTTGGACAGGAAAAAATGCTATTCCAGAGTCCCTAGATTCTTTTTTTTTTTTTTTGAATAGTCTGAAAGAGTTGGAAAGAATGAAGAAAAAAAAAGATGAACAGGAGGGAAGGAAGAAAAGGAGAATGAAAACAGGCAACAAGACAATTTAACATGAGATATTCTGAAACACATCTTCAACTGGTCCCTTCCTTCTCGGCCTCCCTTACTTCAGCTCATCCTGTAAATGCCAAAGTTCTCCAGAGGCCTGACTTTGGCCCTATTCTCACTTTATAAGACCTTCTTGAGCAATGCCATCCTTTCCCATGCCTTCACTTACTACCCAGTCTTTAATCCTCAAATATTTATTTCTAGCCTGGATATCTCTCTTGAGCTTCAAATCCATATTTCCAGTTGCCAATTGAACATCCCCACCTGGACTCATCAAAATCAACACATCCCAAACAGATCTTGTATCTCCCAATAAAAATTCCTGCTCTTTCTCCTTTATTCCTTGAAGTTAAAGGTAATACCATCCCCCCAAGTCAGAAATGTGGGAATCCTTTGGGACTTCTCCTTTGCCCTAGACCTCTGTCACTTCTCCCATCCTCAATCACTCTTGATATTTGTTCCAACTTTCCATTCCTGCATTTATTGCCTCATCCAGATCCTGGTAAAAGTCTCCCATCTGGTCTCTCTGCTGCCAAGCCTGTTCCCATCCAATCTATCTACTGCGATCAGACAAATGTGATGTGACCCACAATATTCCCTGGAAAATCTTTCAAGTACTTCATTTCCGATGTACAGGATATAAATATAAATTCTTTATCCTAACATATAAAGCCCTTCATCTGACACCTGCCTACCTTTCCAGCCTTATCACCCTTCTCTTCTCTAGCCCCCAACCCACATGCACATACCCTCTATTCCATCCTGACTAAACTCTTCATTTAAAGATGTTCCCCACTCTGCCTAGGAGAACTTCTGATCATTCCATCTACCTAGTAAACTTCTGGTCAACCTTGTGACTCTGTTCAAATGTTACCTTCAATGGGAAGGCATTCATATGCCACTTTTTCTCTATAACTCTGTTAACAGTACTTAGCACATAATTGTGATTATGTGTTCAAAATCTGTGCCTTCCCAACTGGACAAGAAACTCTGATGGGCACCGGGCAGGGTTCATCTTTGTACCCTCAGTATTCAACAAACATAATGGTAATTTGTTACATAAATAATTGAAGGAGTGCATGAATAAAGAATATTTAGAAGATACTTATGAACCAGATTCAAATTAACCAGAATTTCAATTATCAAATTTAAAACAAATAGCATCTAACTCTTATGTTTACAGAGAGAAAGAACTCATCTGAAGAACCCAGTGGATACCCATGTCATGCCACCTTGGAGACAGTGGACTGATAAAAATCACTACAAGCCACCCAGGAGCTGCTGAAATCCTTAGAAACTCCATTTGGTCTGTGTACACTATGGTGCTCAAGCTTGGGAGAAGGCCAGTTTATTAATTAACAACAAAGATATACCTGCCCAAAACTTTGATTACCAGCTTTCTTTAGTCAGAGCTTTTTCTGTAGGCAATCAACAGGGAAAACAAGATTATAGCAGAAAGTTGTTTGAAAAGCATAGAGTTAAAGGAAGAGGAGTCAGTCCAACTCACCCACCCATCCAACAACTCAGAACTGTCTCTATCCTGATGAGTCAATGGAAATGGTTCCAAAGGCAAGAGGGCCAGCTGATGGAGATGCTCTGAAAAATTCTACCTCTTTAGCTTCTCATTTTCTAAACTTTGTGCAGGGAGATAATCCCCTTTCATCGACTGAGAAGACACAACTGACCAAGCTTCCATTTTAGACATGCTAATACAGTCACACACACCTTGAGAATACACTCAGGTTAGAGATCTCTGTCACGTATGTGCAAATTATTAATTAGTGAAAGCTAATTTTCTCAGAAGACAGATCTCATCCAAAACAAGTTTCCTTAAGTTTTGAAGGGGACCTTGCTGTTATGTCTTTGTGCTAAATTTATTATTTTTTTGGAGATAAGCACATTCTGGATTATTAAAGTTTCATTCAAGTGGGCAGCAATTAACATGTTCTGGGAAGGCTCTACAGAAAAACAACACTAAAAAGATGATACTAATCATACAAATTTTGCTGATGGATTCCTCTATACTCATTGATAGCTCAAGTATAGAACAGGAAGGATGCAAAGGTTTTAAAAAGAGGACACCCATTGGAGTAGACCAAATATTAGGCTTTCTACTTCAATGTATCTGTCTTTCCCATGGAATTCCAAGGAGGAGGAGGTAAGCTGATTTGGACTGGAGAAGGGCAGGCAGCCTTTAACAAGGGAGTCTGGAGGGCTGGGGTGGTGGGGGACAGACCACAGAAAAGGGGAAGCCCATGCTGTGACACAGCTACGCGTCTACAACATGGGAAATATGTGCTTACCCAAGGTTTGGACATAGGACTGGAAGATCACATTCAAGAAGTAGGCCCCAAGGACTCCCTGAAGGAAAGAAACTTTGGGTTAAATCATCCTCCCGAGAAACCCAACACTATTTTCTCTCTCATTAATGTTCATTTTGAAAGACAAGATAAATAAGCAACCTTCTCATCCTTGGTCTTTCCCCCTCCTACTTCCAGTTTCTTCAGATGTTTGCAGTCACCAGATCTAACTCTAAAAGCAAATTTTGACTTAGGGGAGATCATGATCTTGTGTAGCCTGAAGTACAACTGGGGGGCCCACTTTAATAAAAAATAAAGCAAAAATATTGTTTTCAACTGAAGAAAGAGTTATTATATTTATTTTTTAAATAATACATTTAAAGAAAAGTGAATATGCATTTAGAATAGTAAAATAATCACAACAAATCTCAATTATGTTAAACCTGACAAATACTACAAGTATAGCAAAATTCATAAAAATAGAAATAATAATATTGTTATAGCACACATTACATGAAATCATTACATTAATATTGTATTTTATTATAAGATTACTATTGTTAATTAACTTTGACATGCAGAGTAATTTTTTCTATAATTTTAACTACTTGCTCTGTTTACCTCTTCATATGAAAATGATAGTGTAATATTATTTTCTAAAGAGAGAATCAGAAAATTATTCAGCCTTTGCTTTGGCAAGGTTAATTTATTCTTTTTTCATTGGTAGTTAGGAAGAGTTCCTTTTTGCTTTATAATTCCCCTGTTCATGTCGCACCTGTAACGTCCTCCACCAGTTCTTGCTGAGGTGGGTCTTCTGGCCCAGTGCCAAGTCTGGGAAGACTCCAGCCCTTTGAGCTTTGATCTTTGATCTGAACTCACCTCCTGGGACTCCTCATCCCCCCCACTTCTGGTATGGCCCTAGGGGCAGAAGTAGAAGTGGCCAAGAATCCTAGATTATGGTTGGGATCTTTCTCTTTGCAGCAAAGAAATGCACTGAAATAAGGATGTCCAGTGACCATGAGGAGAGTGGGTGAGTGGGGCAGGATATGGAGATAGTTCTGGCAGGCCACTGACCCAGGCACAGCCCTAGTACGATGGAAGGGATGACCCTGAGGTTGGGTAATTCTCTGGGCCACCTAGGAATGACTGGATCTGCTGTTCCTTCCCTGCATCCCTTAAAGAATGGGTCAGTGAAGGGAAAGCGCATCTGTGGAAGGGGTGGGTGTAAGTGAGGGAAGCTAAACTTAAACTTTGATAGCTTCACAATAAATTTGCCTCCGTAGAAGCATACCAGCTGTCTCAACTCCAGCTGACTCCATGTTTCCTGGAGCTTACAACAAAAGCATCCTATTGATCAGGGGACCATTGACTCAGCAGAGACTCCTAGCCCCCTGAGCTCTTCCCTACAATCCTGTGTCACCACTTAGAACCTAAGCCCTGGCACCTCGAGGAACTCCCCCAGGGAACTTGGTTGTAGCAGGGAAAACTGTGTTACCTCTTCTGCTTGTTTCCCTGGTCTCTGTCACCTTCCTACCCTCACTACTCATTAGTTAGGTTTTAGCTCAGTCCTAGATCTTGGCTTGTATGTAATTTTAGTCATACTACCCTAGTCTTCCTCTAAAATGAACCCATGACCACCTGGTTCTCCTCCCCCTCGTCCCACAAGATGCTATTACGAGATAAATCTGGAGAGGCAAGCGGGGCCAAGAGCCCTTGTACGAGCTGAGGTCCCTGGGTGTTATAAGTAGGGGAATAACACAATCATGTTCTTCACTTCAATTAATTCTCAAATGAGATTTGGAAGGCAAATGTGATAAGGAGAGTGTGGTATGGAGGTCAACCATAAGGAACTGTTTTCTTTTTCTTCCAACAATTCTATGTTAGTTCATGAGGAAAGAATTTCCACCTTTCAGAAGTGTGGGAAATGGCACTTTCACCTAATCTCTTTGTCCTTCTCACTCAATTATTCTACCATTGAAAATGTACACATCTTTCTCCTTCCTTCTTTCAGACATGCCCTTCCACAATGCAGGTGGGTTTTGTTCTCCATGGTGCTTTTTAGATGCATCTCCAGAAATTCACCATTTCTTTCACACCATCTTGGCTGCGGGCAGCAATTCTGCTCTGCAGACTCAAATTGCCTCTCAGATGGTTGTCCTAAAATATTGACTTGGGTTGGAAGTACTAGGAAGTCCAGTTATGATGGGCACAAAAAAATGGCCTCCCAAAGACGTCCTAACCTTAGGAACCTGAATGTGCCAGAGCCTGTGAATATGTGACAGGGAAAAGGGGGATGAAGATTGCAAACGATGTCATGCTTACTAATCAGCTGACGTCGAGAGGGAGTGATTATGCTAAATTATCCCAGTGGGTGCAATGTAATCACAAGGTCCTTCTAAGTGAAGAGGGAAGCAGAAGAGAGAGAACCAGGGAGATAGTAGCCTGAGAAGCACTCTACCTGCTGTTGCTAGCTTTAAATATAGAGGAAGGGGCTACAAGCCAAGGAATACAGGTGGTCTCTAGAAGCTGGAAATGGCCAGGAAACAGATTCTCCCTATAGCCTTCAGAAAAAATGAATCCCTGCTGACACCCTGACTTTTGCCCAGGGAGAACCATTTCAGATTTCTGATCTCTAGAACCAAAAAAAAAAAAAAAACTGGTGCTGTATTAGACCCTTAACTTGGTGATAACTTGTTATAGCAGCAATAAGAAATGAATATACCAATTGTGGCCAAAGTTCCAAATCACATGGTCCAATTAGACTTAATCACTTATAAGCTGATTTTCTAAAATTCCCATCTATTTGACTCTGGTGTCTTATTTCTCAATTGGGTCCAAACTGAAACCCTGATGGTTTCAAGAATAGGCACAGTATAAGAAAGGTGTTAGTTCCAATATAGTTCTAGCTCCTTGGATAAATTACTTGGCCTCATGAAGCTCCAAGGTCCTCATTCGAAAATTGGGGGTGAAATAGCTCCCCTATATGGTGGCTGTAAAGATTTAAAAAGGCAATATGTGCAACCCGGAGTTCGATGCTTTGCACAGCGTAAGGATTCAACACACAATAGTTACATAAGAGACAGTCATGAGGCAAAGAATCCAGAAAGGAAGTTCCTTCAATGGTCCAGATAAGAGTTGAAAAGGACTTTAATTGCTTCAGAGTAGCAAAGATAGAGACGGAGATGATGGGACAGGTATGAGAGAAGACACCACGTTGAGTGAAATAAGCCAGACACGAAAGTACATATACCATATGATGTCACGGATATGAAATAATTAAAATAAGCAAATTCATAGAGTCAGAAACTAGAATACAGGTTAGCAGGGGCCAGGGTGGGGGTGGGGAATGGGGAGTTGAGTTAATGCTTAATTGGTAGAGTTTCTGTTTAGGCTGATGGAAAAGTTTTAATAACGGGTTGTGGGAATGGTAGCAAAACACTGTGAATGTGATAAACAGCTCTGAACCATGTATTTGAATGTGGTTAAAGAGGGAAATTTTAGGTTGTCTACATATTACGAGATAAAATTTTTAAAAAAAAACACCATTCTAAGACTGTTTGAACCCTAACGTAAACTATGGACAACGGTTAACAGCAGAATTATAATAATATTGTTTCATCAATTATAAAAAGGTACCACTCTCATGCAAAATTTTAGTAATTGGGAAACACAGTATATAATAATAGGGAAACAGGTGGGTTTATGGGAGCACTTATTTTTTGCATAATTTTTCTGCAAATCTATAATTTCTCTTACAAATAAAAGAGAAGACAGAATTAACAGGGTGTACTTGCTGGATGATTTAAGGAGCGAGCAGAAGAAACACTAACCAAAGGAACTAAAAAAGAGCAATCAGAGCCTCAAACCTCAGTAGTGCCTCAGGGTGCACCTGTGGATTGGACACACCTAGAACATGCCAGCTGAGGAAGTGCTGTGCTTGCCTAAATTTGTAAATGTCAAAAGCTTATTCAGAATGTAAGAAAAATAAGTGAGAAAACTAATGCTATGATAGCTCTAAATTACTAAGAGATACAGGGAGAAAAGCAGCCAAATCACCAGTTTCATTTTTTCAGGATAAAATGCATTTTTCAAACAGAAAATCATACATGCTTTTCTGTTGATAAACAACATCCAGTTGAGAAAGGATGCTTGACTGGAAGTCAGTGCCCTCGTTTCAGCTCCATGAGTTAACCCACTACCCTTAGTGTCGTCTTATGTTGAAATTCTGGTACTGGTTTACTGATGCATAAAGCAGCCAGGCCTCAAACAGGCAGGCAGGCAGAAAGAGAGAAGATACTTGGCAGGAAGTATGCTCATTAGCATAGAATAAATCAAGATAGGCAAATATGCTCTTATTTCCCAGGCGGTGCCCGTAGAGACAACATTAGTTAATCACAGCGTTCTTTCCCACTAAATCTACACGTAGACTTTGTATTTCTTCTGTGCACAATGTTCTAAGCAGCCATGAGCAATTAAGAGTTGACATCCACATACGGGGGTCTTGGTGTATCAGTCAGGATAGGCTAAGTGAGGCTACAGCAACAACCTCAAAATTTCAATAGCTTGAAACAACAAAGATTTCTCTCTTGTTTAGGTCACACGTCCTTTAAAAGTTAGCAGGAAGCTCTGTTTCACATCCTGATCAGGCTCACTTCAGGAGCCCAGCTAATGGGGCACCCTCATCTAGAAACTGCCAGTAGGAGAGCCAAAGGAAGAGAGCATGAGGAGGCATGAACAGGTTCTTAAAGCTTCAACTCAAAAGTGACAGCCTACACATCTATTCACATTCCATCCACCAGGGCAACACTGCCACGTCTACCATCTAGTAGAGAGGGACCCACCATCCTGCCACGTGCCTGGAAGGGAGGGGAACCACAGCATGAGGGAACAGCCCAAGTGCTATCACATTCTATCAGACACGGAGGAATCTGACCCAGTCGCAGAGTTCAACTCCACAGGCAAGTGATCACACCCCACACTTCTTTGTGATTCACCCTATAGAATCCCTTAAGCATTGTGAAGTCTATTTTAGAAGGAGAAGAATGTTCAAGAAAACTGACAATTACAGTACAGAATAATAAAGTGCTATCTCAGGGATAACTGTTGGGTGCCACTGGCGCACAGAGGGAGGGCGCTGAACCCACACCTGAAGGGTGAGGAAAGGGGCAATAGATAAGCTAAGAAGCAAAGAATGTTAATCGTTTGCAGAATAAAACGGTGGGGAGGAAGGGAAGAAGAGCAGTTCATATACAGGTGAGAGTGTGTGCAAAGACCCAAGAGCAGAGGGAAGCTGGCCTGTTGCAGGAAGAGCAGAGATCTGTGTGGCTGCAGAGTGGCAGGGAGGGCAGCTGGAGGCGAGGCCGGATCATCAGGAAGAACCTGTCAGCCAAGGAGAGGGTGTGAGGCGCAGGAAAGTTTAGAGCTAAGTAACCACATCTCCAGATTTGCATTCAGAACTGAATCAGGGTCACGAAGCAAGAAGATAGCAGGAATTCGGCTCAAAATGAAGCCTTGTGTACATAGTTCTTTGGTCAAGAATGTTTTATAGCAGAACTTACTGAAACGACCACACGTGTTGTCACTTGAAAATGAAGCCAACTAATGTCTTTTTCAGTTAGATGTACTTAAAAATAACTTCAAAATATGTCTTGTTTTTCCATGACCCTGTTGAGGAAAACCTCTTCAAAAGCAGAACAGCATGCACAGGACAAAACATTGACGCCCTGACCCAGAGCTGTTGATAGTCAAATTAGATCAAGACCCAAATTAACTGAAGACACAAGCATCTGAGATGACTGCAGCCTTCAGACCCAGCAGAGACATCTGCTGGTGGAACTCGAGATGGGACCTGAGTTTTCTAAAGGACTTCTCCAGAGCTGAAAAATAATGAGGGGATTTAGCGTGAGCACACGCGATGTGTGTGTGTGTATGCGTGCATGTGCTTGTGTTGTGTTCTCTGGATCCTCATGCGCCATGTGAGAACTCAGATCTTTTCAAAGTGCTGAATCCTGACAGGAACATTTGCCTGGCAGGTAATGCAGGTCAGCAGGCCATGCTGAATTAGCAAGCAGAGCCCTAAGCAAGAAGTCAATCCTTGGGTGGAGGCGTCCCAGAAAGGACCTTCCATCTCCAAAAAAAAAGCTCTATCATCCTGGCTTTCTTAAGAGTGGGAAGCCAGATTTGCCAAGGGAACCAGGGAAGAGATTGCTCGAACTGCACCATCCCAGGAGCCAGATCTTCTTGGAAGAGTTGTGTTGTCTTTCTCTCCCAGCTCTTCTTCCAACAATGTGGAATATCTCCAAAGAAGGAGAATGAAAACCACTTTATTTCATATTGCTCTTTCCTGAAGTTCTATTTTTCTGTGGCTTCATATCACCTCTAGTCAGTAATCCCTTCCAGGCTCTTTTCAATTCGCATGTAGCCTACTTTTCATCCATTTTGCATACTCCCTCCCAATTTCTGGGCATTTTCACATGAAACTGATTATATGAGAAAATTCCAGTTCTTTCCTTGTTTCAGACAGAAGCACAGTGGTAAGGAGAGATGTATACTGCTTTTCCTCAAATGTTGTTCATTTCCACACTTCACAAAAGTGGGATTCTTTATGCTAGATATTGCTCAAAAAACATGAGCCCAAAAGCTACTGCGACTCCATGACTCTATTAGGAACTCTGGATTCTTTCTACATCGTTACATGCATAGAATAATACATTTTACATGCTTGGATTTGTACTTAAGCATATTTCTTTTCAGTGGTAGGTCCTATTACAAAACTACAGTCTTTCCTTTGAGAAAAGGATCCATATTACAGTCCATGTACAGAAAAGCACTCAACAAAAATTATTCTAAAGGAGAACACAAAATTTAATTTTAAAATATAGATATTTACATGTGTTCTTTTAAAATGAAATTGTTCTGTGCTACCTTAAAGAGATGGTCTCATGAGAAACAGCATCATGACTTTTTTTCCACTAGGCACAGATTTTACGAGTTTGTCCAAAGCTTATAGCTACATCTAAGGCTTTATCACTCTATAGAATCAATAGAACAAACTTAAATTGGGGGTAGGGGTGGGGGGAAATGTAATCCTCATGGGAATCCACTAAGAACCCAGCCAAAACTGTTGCAGGTTAATATAGCATGGATTTGGGGGATGTCAAGAAAGAAAGGTGGCTACATTTTAAGTTGAATCCAATATCAGGCTACTTAGGCTGAATTTGTGATTAGTTTAAGATTAAGATAAATTTCTATTTTCTTATTTCTGGAGAACAGAAGGTTCCTTCTCCTCCTTTCTGACATTGAACTCTTCATTCTTTACCTCTGCTGTTCCTACAAGGCATGATATTCCCTGCTTGCCACACCCTTTCTACCCAGCTCTCTCACAGCCAGAGAAGTCTCTCGCTCATGCAGTGTCCTGATTATCCGACAGCAATGCCTATTTAGAGAGAAGGCTAAAGCCATCGCCGCTAGAGTTGGTTGTCTCTTTTACAGCCAAGGTACTCAGCGTCTGATCCATCCCAAGATCACAGACACCTGCCTCAAGGGAAAACCGAAACTCGGTTTTCAGTAAGAGCAATTGGAGAAAAGACAGTGACTTCTGCATGGATCACCCTGAGAAATGCGCTCTTCAAAAGAGAAGGCAACGGCATAGATGTTTTACCAAATTTTTGAACTGCAAAAGTGCTATGTTCATATTGTAGAAAATTTTAAAAATACAGAAAAACACAAAGAAAAGAATTTAAATGATCCATAATCCCTACCCAGTGAAACATATCTTTCTAATTTTTTGTTCGGAATATACAATAAAAATATGTCTTGTAATCTGCTTTTTTTCCCACTTGATATTATGTTGTGACTATTTTCCCATACCTTTAAATAAATTTTATCACATTTTCTTAACAGCTGCGAACTATTTAACATATGAATCATCTATTGTTGAACTGACAGGTTGTTTCCAGTTTGATGTCATAATACCACAATATACATTCTAGTAGCTAATCTCTGTCTGCTTTTGTAAACTCATAGAAGTAGGATTTGGGGGATAATAGAATATTAATGTATTTAAGGCTTTTGCTACCATGCATTCATTCAACAAATACTTACTGAGGGCCAAACTCTGTCCTCGGCACTTCTAGGCTCAGAGGCTAGGGATGCAGTTGTGAATCAGTAAGGCAAGGTCCCTGCCCTTGTGAAGGTTTACACTGGTGGGGGGAAGCAAAAAATTCACAATTAAATGCATAAAGTGAATTTGGAGACTGATGAGTGCTTGGAAGAAAAATGAAGATGGTAAGGGAATAGTGACAGGGCTGGTATTCTGGAGAAGACAGACAGGACATGTGGGTGGAGACTCCATGTTTTCTTGGTGGAGAGAACTAATACAAGACCTCGGGGCAGGACTGAGCTCAGTGGGTTTAAGCGCCAGTCAGGCCAATATGGTTGGAGCACGGGGGGCCAGAGGAGAAATGTGGGAGGCTGGCAGGGGACAGCTCACTGGACATCCTGAGAACTGCAGAATGGAGTTTCGATTTTATTCTAAATACAATGGGAAGGCTTTCGCACAGCAGAGTGGTGTGCTAGGCATTACATGCTAAGGACATCACCCTAGCTGCTGAGTGGAGACTGGGTGATGGGAAGCAGGGGTTCAGTTAGGTGGGTGCTGCAATAGTCCAGATAAGAGATGATGGCAGCTTTCAGTGGAGGAGGGGGTCCTGGGGTGGTTTCTGAATGTGTATTTCAAAGTAGAGACCACAGGACTTTTAGACAGACTGGATGTGGAGTAGGAGGGAAATAGAGGCAATAGATTTTGGCTCCAGAAAAGCATGGCACTCAGCAGAGTGCCATACACCCTCTTTCCCTACAACCTCATTGGAGGTATTTTTCTTTCTTTGCCATATGATAGGCAAACATGTTAAATTGTTTTACATTTCTTGGTTACTACTGAGGTTAAACATGTTTTGTGTTTATGTACTACGTGTGTTTTGGTTGTGAAAACAAAATTTGCAAGTGAAGCTGGTTATCTGAAAAATAATAAGAATGGATAGTGGCCTTCCGCAACAGCATGTGAGTTTCATGAAAGCAAAGGGCAAATGGGCTTTGTCTGTTTAGTCACTACTCTATCCCTGGCATCTCAAAGAGTACCTACTATAAAGTGATGATGAAAATAGCTCTTAATAGGAGGTAAACACTGTTCAAACTGCTTTTCATATAATGACTCATTTACACCTCAGAACCCATTTTAAACATGAAGAAAACTAAAGCAAGAGGTTAAGTAATTTGCTCAAAGTCACACAACTGGTAGGAGGCAGAGCTGGGATTTGAACCTATACAGTCTGTCTCCAGAGTCTGGCTCTTAACCACTGTGTTCTACAGCCTTTCAACGTAAGTGCCAATAAATATTTGAATATGGATTAATTTTAAACTGGATTTTTTTAAAGTTATAGTAATAAAAATTTAACCTTAAGTTTTGGGGAGAGAATGAAATCAATTTGAATCTAAACAGAATTAGGCTAAGTTCAACAAATTCACTACAGAAATACAGTAAAGTATTTACCATAAAAGAAAGATGATTTAAAAATGCATCTGGCCTAATATAATACATTTTCATTCTAGGATCATGCTTCAAATTTGGAACAATGAAATAATGGCCTAGGAGGTATTAAGTGAGCCTCTAAAATGGATGTTGGTCTCCCAAGCATCTCCTACCCTTGACAAAGCTCAAATCCATTCCACATTCTATAATTAATCTTCCCATAATACTGCTGAACACAAATCTCACTTATCTTCTCAACAATCCCTCATGTGGAACTTTCTTGTCGAATGAAAGGTGGTATACAAGGAAAACCGACTCACGCATTAGTTCCTTGGAGTAGCAAGTGTGAACCTCTTCTGGTAATTAGCAGAGTATCCTCAGGAAAATCATTTAGTCCCTATTGTCTTCCATGTCTCAGCTATAACAAAGGAAACATGGGCAGGTGTGAGGATCAAACAAGGTAAGGTATACTATCCCTCAGTGCACACAGTAGCTGCTCAATAGATGTGAGTTGTGACCAGATGTTTCTGGATTTCCTTCCTCCACTGTCATTGTTAGCAGTGTCATCAGGACAAATTAAGGTAATATGTCTATGTCTCAGTTTCCTTATGATCGCATGACATCACAATTGATGCAGAAAAGGCATTTGACAAAATCCAGCATTCCTTCTTGATAAAAAGCACTTAGGAAACTAGAAATAGAAAGAAACTTTCTCAACATGATAAAGGACATATATGAAAAAAAAATCACTAACACCATAACATCATAATCGTGAAAGAATGAAACCTCTTTGATCAAGAACAGGACACAGATACCCTCTATCACCATGCTTATTCAACATTGTATTAGAAGGTCTGGTCAGAGTAATTAGACAAGAAAAAGAAAAAAATGCATCCAAATAGGAAAAGAAGAGGCAAAACTTTCCCTTTTTGCTGATGATATGATGCTATGTACAGAAAATCCTGAAAAATACACAACAAAGCTACCAGAACAAATTCACAAACTGATGAAGTACAAGGTCAACATGCAAATATCAGCAGTGCTTCTATATACTATTAATAAACAATCTGAAGAGGAAATCAAGAAAAAGTACAATTACAATAGCAACAAAAAGAATCAAACATCTAGGAATAAATCTAGCCAAGGATATAAAAGACTTGTACACAGAAAACTATAAAATAATGCTAAAGGGTGGTACGATGGTGTCTCAGTGGCAGACTTTTTGCCTGCCATGTGGAGACCTGGGTTCGATTCCTGGTACCTGCCCATAAAAAAAAAATGAAAAAGTAAATCAAAGAAGACCTAAATAAATGGAAGGACATTCCATGTTCATGGATTAGAAGACTAAATCTTGTTAAGATGTCAGTCCTATCCAAAACAATTTATAGATTCAATGCAATCCCAATTGAAATTCCAACAACCTTCTCTGCAGAAATGGAAAAATCAATTACCAAATTTATGTGTAAGGGTAAGGGCCCTAAATAGCCAAAGCCATTTGGAAAAAGAACAAAGTTGGAGGATTCACACTTTCCAATTTAAAAATTTATTACAATTATGCAGCAGTAAGATGAAATGAATTATGCAGCAGTAAGACAAAA
This sequence comes from Tamandua tetradactyla, assembly GCF_023851605.1. Classification (NCBI taxonomy): domain Eukaryota; kingdom Metazoa; phylum Chordata; class Mammalia; order Pilosa; family Myrmecophagidae; genus Tamandua; species Tamandua tetradactyla. Next base: position 139,859,766 of record NC_135332.1, read on the forward strand.
TGATGTCCTGAAGCACATGACAAGATGGATGAGCCTTGAGGACAAAATGCTGAGTGAAATTAGCCAGATACAAAAAAATAGATACTGTGTGATTCCACTTTTATAACCACGGTAAAGGTGGCTGAAGAATGCACTAACTGAGAAGTAGATTGGCGAACGATGATCAAATACTGTGCTGCTACAAAAAGTAATGAAGTTTTGAGGCATGCAACATTGCAAATGAACCTGTAGGACATTTGGTGAAGCAAAATAAGCCAGAAACAAAAGAACAATTATTGTACGGTCTCCTTTAGAAAATGCTTATAAGCAAACAGAGGCCTAGAATGTAAGCTCTTTTAGCAGTCATATTTAGTCCAAAGTGGTAATTATTATTTCTGCATTTTGATAGGCTCTTTTATATATGCATAACCTGATATTTAGAGATAAGAATGAAGCAAATTAGGCTGTGATTAAGGTAATTCAGAACACAGGGTTAAGGAAGACATTGTCTATATTTTAGAATCTCACCTACTCTATGAGACCAAAGGAAGAAAAGTTTATTTTGTCCAGAAACTAAATTTTCTGTAGCACATAGTCTAACTCAACCTATCTGGATATCTCATTTAAACAATCAAAATACAGGGAGCCCTGTGTTCTTTAAAGATGAAGTCCTTTAATCCTGTGTAGCTTAAACCTGGATACATCCTAGAATATATTAAGCAGATAATAAAATATGTATTGGCAAAGTCCCTTGATGGTTGGGAGAAAAAATATGGAACTATTGATCTTTACCACTAGGGAAACTCCTGATACTGTGTCAAACATTATGGACACCAAAATCAATAGGCCAAGCCCTTGATCTTGAGGCTTGCTCTTGTGAAGCTTATGTATGTTGCAGAGAAGCTTAGCTTACCCATAGGTAGGCTGCACCTGTACCTCTTTCGTTGCTCAGATGTGGCCTCACTCTCTCTAAGCCCAACTCTGCAAGTGAATTCATTGCCCTGCCAACTACATGGGACATGGCATCCAGGGGTGAATGTCTCCCTGGCAGCATGGGAGATGACCTCCAGGGATGAGTCTGGCCCTGGCACCAAGGAATCAACAATACCATCCTCACCAAAAGTGGGGAAAGAAGTGTAACAAACAAAGTATCAGTGGCTGAGAGAGTTCAAATAGAGTCGGAAGACTACTCTGGAGATCACTTTTATGCAAGCTTCAATTAGACATTGCCACCTAGCATAACTTGCCAAACCCCAACCAAAACCATTCCAGCCAATTCTAAAGAACACCTAGGGCAATATAGAAGATTCTACAAATGTTCAATGCACTAAGGTAACTTTCCAGACACCTACAATCTCCAGATGGATCCCTGGACCACATAAGTCTTGAAACCTAGAGGGCCCAGCCTCTCCAGAGCATCAGCTAGTTCCATCTCCCTACTCCATATTATTGACATTCCTTTCAACAAGAAAAAAATTAGAATGGGCATAGCCCAAATACCCCTAAAGAGAGGGATAGAAAGATCAAAGGTGATGGTGGAGTTATACAGTGAAGGTAGGGTTTAACAAACTAGTATGATTGCTGAAATCATTAAATTAATATCTCTTTTAATCTTCAGTATCTTTAGAGCAGCTTGAAGTAAAAACCTAAAATTGTGGCATTGTAACCCATACAAAACTCTGAAATCTGTGCTATAATTAATTGTTACAATGTGCTTTAAAATTTATTGCTTTTTTTGTATCTATTTTATTTTCTACAATAAAGGAAAAAAGTCGATTGTGATCATAAAAAGTATTTATTCCTTCTAGTCTCCAATGTTCTGGAGCAATTAGAAGGAAAAATCTGAGATGATGGTATGATAGTCCATGACAAACTCTGGGTCTGTTCTGTAACTACTTCTTGAAGAGTGCTTTGAAAACTATTGGTTTTTTCTTTCTTTGTTTTGCATATATGTTGTATTATACAATTAAAAAAAAGTTAAGAAAACAATAGAGAAAATCAAGAAAAAAACAATACTTTGTGATAGCATCAAAAACATTAAATGGGGAAAGGGAAGACAGGAGTATTAGTTTGCAAATTGTTTTTTTTTTTTAATTAGAGAAAAACTTATTACCATGACACAGTAATCAAAACAGCATGGTACTAGCATAAGGACAGACATATAGAAAATCGAATTGAATCGAGAGCTCAGAAATCAACCCTTGCATTTATGGCTAACTGATTTTTGACAAAGGTGCTGATTCCATTCAATTGGGAAAGAATAGTCTCAAAAAATGGTGCTGGGAAAACTGAATATCCATGTGCAAAAGGATGAAGGTTGACTCCAACCCCACATCATATACAAAACTGAACTCAAAATGGATAAAAGACCTAAATATCAGAACCAGGACTATAAAACTCCTAGAAGACAACATAGGGAAGCACCTTCAGGATCTGGTGTTAGGCACTGATAACTTAAACTTGACACCCAAAGTATGAGCAACAACTACAAAAATAGATAAATGAAACCTCATCAAAATTAAAAACTTTCATGCTTCAAAGGACTTTATAATGAAAGTAAAGGGACAGCCTACAAAATAGGAGAAAATTCTTGGAAACCACATATCTGATAAGGGTTTAATATCTGGAATATATAAAGAAACTCTACAATTCAACTACAAAAAGACAAACCACACAATTTGAAAATTGGCAAAAGACTTGAATAGATATTTCTCTAAAGAAGATATTAGAATGGACAGAAAGTATATAAAAATATACCCAGCATCATTAGCCAGTAGGGAGATGCAAATCAAAACCAGGAGACATAATTTCACACCCACTACAATGGCTACTAAGAAAATGGAAAATTACAAGCATTGTAGAGGATGTGGAGAAATGGGAAAACTTTCATTATTGGTGGGAATGTAAAATGGTACAGCTGCTGTGGAAGACAGTTTGGCAGTTCCACAGAAAGTTAATTATAGAATTGCTGTATGACCTGGCAATCCCACCCCTAGGTATATACCCAAAAGAGCTGAAAGCAGGGACTTGAATTTATTCACTGACATTCACAGCAGCATTATTCACAATTGCCAAAAGATGGAAGCAACATGAATGTCCATCAACAAATGAATGGATAAACAATGGAAGATTATTCTTCCATAAGAATATTATCCTGATACATGCAACAACATAGATGAACCCTGAAGACATTAGCCTGAGTGATATAAGCCAATCACTAAAGGACAAATCTTGTATAATCTCGCTGATATGAAATAATTAGCATAGGCAAATCAGAAACTAGAAAACAGGTTACCGGGGGCTGGTTAGGTGTAAGGAATAAGGAGTAAATGCTTACTTGGCACTGAATTTCTGTTTAGAGTGACAGAAATGTTTTGATAATTAAAGGTGGTGCAATAGTAGAACGTTAGAAAGTAACTAAACACCATTTTATTATGTATTTGAATGTGGTTTAAAAGGGAGATTGTCAAGCTATATATGTTACAAGTATAAATTAAAAAAAAAAAAATACATAGGCTTTTACAACACAGTGACCGCTAATATAAACTATGGACTATAATTAACAGTACAATTATAATATTCTTCCATCAATTGTAACAAAGTTACCACACCAATGTAAAGTGTCAATGTAAAGTGGAGGGGAGGTATATGAGAATTCTCTATTTTTTCATGATTTGTCTGTAAGCCTACAACTTCTTTAATTTTTTTTTAAATAGGGAGGAGGTATTTTTACACAGCAAGAGAAAAAGAACAAACTGAAAAAGCAGAAAGGTCAACATCCGCTCTGATATGAATCCCCCAGGAATAACACTTAAAGATTTTGAAAATGCTGTGCATTCTTGAGGGCTTAAGAAATGGGCTTAATATTAAGACCATAAGAATACCATAAAACATGAAAGACATGGAAGATAAAGCACAGAAAGCCAACATGTAAGCTATAAAAGTACCAAAAGGGCAGAATTAATCAGAATGGAATTTATGAATTTAAAAAAAAGTAATCGCTGTCAAAAGTAAAGAAATAAGTAGAAACCAACTCTAGAAAATAGTTATTAAAATTCTTAAATTTTGAGAATAAAGATTTCTCAAATTCATAAGCAGAATTTCTTCATATTTCTTTACTTCTGTCCCAATCCATGGAGATAAATCTTCAGAATTCTTAAAGACAGAAAGCCCAATATATGAATATTCACAGCCAAGCTGTAAATCCTAGGGGAGGATTAAAATTTTAAATGACTCATTTTTAGAAAACTTACAAAACACACTCTCCTCAAATATCACATGTGTGTTAACCAGCTCTCCAAATCATGGGATAGAGGAATAAAATGGAATCCTGGAACAAGGATGTTAAGGCGGAAAAATGATGTAAGGTGCTGTGACGGTTGGGTTCTGGGGTCAACTTGGCCAAGTAATGATGCCCAGTTGTCTGGTCAGGCAAGCACTGGCCTGACCATAACTGCAAGGATATTTCATGGCTGGCTGATGCATTGGAAGGCTGATGTATCAACAGGATAATCCAATCAGTTGAAGGCTTTTGAGGGAAAAGAGACTCTTTCACTGCTTCTTCAGCCAGCGAGTCTCTCCTGTGAAGTTCGTCCAGACCCTTCATCAGAGCCACCAGCTTCACAGCCCACCCTATGGATTTTGGACTCTTCCATTCCCACAGTTGTGTGAGACACCTTATGAATCTCATATTAACTGATCTGTCCTGTTTGTTCTGGGCCTCTAGAGAACAGACTAAAGCCAATTTTCCCCTGCTTTCCTTTTATAAAAATAAGCAAATGTTAATTGGAAATGGCAGAAAAATAGAAAACTGCTAGAACAAGAGTAAATATGTAAGACAGAAATGGGAAGGATGTTGTTTAAACAAAAGTAGAACAAAATAAATAAAATATAATGAAGGTATAAGAACTTTAGATTAAGTAATGAACAGAAGAAAGGGGAGTTATAAAGCATAAAAAGTCTTATTCTTCTGAAAGGAGAGACCAAAGTCATTGTGTTTAAAGTGTAGATCTAAATGAATGATTATAGCACTGAACATTTGCCAAAAGTATTTGCGGCTGATTTTATAGTAATAGGTTATTGATTACTGCAATTAAGAGTGCTTTACGAAATGTTTTAAATGAATCATAAGTAACTGTAAGTATGACTCTTAACTTTTTAATTATTGTAATCTGAAAAAGAAAACATTGCAATCAATTCATCAAAAGTCATAAAGTAACAGAGAAAATATGGAAGTCTTTTAAAAATAAAATACAGTGTGATAGCGAACAGAATAAAATAAAGAACAAAAAAACACTTCACTCATCAAAGGACATAACATTTGATTATTTAAACACATCCACCCTTATAAGAGATGCACACAGTGAATAATAATATTGACGAGTTTAAAATATATTTTAGGCAAATAATAAACTCCTGCATGCAAAAAAAAAAAAAGATTATTATTTATGACAGCAGATATAAGTTAATTATAATGACAAGACATTAGAAAAGTGTTTGCATGCAACTAACAGGCTAGCACCAGAAAATACCATACGATGTCACGGTCCCTTTTGCGGGAGGCGGTGGAGAGGAGACACAGAGCCTGCGGCGGGTGAGTGGCGGCGCATTCTTGCTGGGGTCGCACATGAATGGGGTAGGAGGGGGACTCCCCTCGCAGAAACCCTGGACGGGTCTGTTTCCCCCGAGAGTCTGCACACTGGCTGCCATGGGCTCTTAAAACAACCATGGCCGCCAAACCTGGTCCGCCAGCGGCGGGTCCCCAGGAGGGGCCAAGGGGTGCGCAGAGGAAGCAGTAGGGGGACGCATGCGGACGGGGGCTGGGGGCCCATCCAGGGGCGTTTGTGATTTGGAAAAAAAATAATAATAAGCAAGAAGGGGCGTTGATACCGGATGTATTTTTTTGGTGCTAGATTTTTAGGTGCATACAAACATTTTAATGCCTTGACTTTAACTTAGAAATTGTGACGGTTAGGTTCAGGTGTCAACTTGGCCAGGTGATGGGGCCCAGTTTTCTGGTAAGGCAAGCACTGGCCTGCTACTAATGCAAGAATATAGTCGTGGCTGGTTAATACACCAGAAGCTTTCTATTAAATCATTAGTTCGTTGATTGCATCTGTGACTAATTACATGTACAATCAACTAAGGGTGTCTTCCACAATAAGAAAATCCAAGCAGTTGGATTTAATTCAATCAGATGAAGACTTTTAAGGGAGAAAAGAGAATTTTCACTTTTTCTTCAGCCAGCCCATCCTTTCCTGGAACTGCATTAGAGTTGCCAGCCTTGCAGCCTGCCCTATGGATTTAGGACTCTTGCATTCCCACAGTTGCATGAGACATTTTTATAAATCTTGTATTTATAGATACCTCCTGTTGGTTCTGTTTCTGTAGAAAACCCTACCTAATACAAAAATGTTAAAAGACATTTTTAAAAGAGAGGAAACTTACAAAAACTATACAGTACTTGGAACATTTAATTTTTATAAAAATACATATATCTGTATTTTAATTAATATTTTAACTCAAATATAATTTAGCAAACATGTTATCTCAGAAATGCAACATGTTTCAATATTTTAAAATCTAATAGAATAACCACATCAAAAATCTTTAAAATAAACTCATTTTTCAACAGATGCTGAAATTGGCCAATTTTATTCTCAGCGAGTACTCCTGAAACCTCCAGAGAAAAGCAAAGAAGCCAGCCACTACCATTTTTATTTTAATATTATATTAGAGACTTTTAAAAAAAGCAAAGCAGTGGGACAAATAAAAACACACACATTAGAAAGGAAAAGACAGATTAATAGATGAAGACATCATAACTATATATCTCAAAAAGATCTTCTGAGAAATCATTTGATTTTAGAAATCAAAAAATAATTAGCAAAGTTCCAGATGAATTCTGAAAAGTCAATATTATTCCTTTAGCAATAACTAAATTTACATCATTTTTAGAAAAAGATAGAACCAGATCCCATTTACAGTAGGAAGAAAACAATAAAACAGGAATAAACCCAATGAAAGAAATCTAGGAAGTTTATTCAAAAAGTCTAAGTCTTACTGTGAATATTTTAAATTTTTATTTTAAATTTATGGGCATATTATCATGTGGCTATAGAGTACTATGGAATATTTTAAAACTTAACTTTTCTGCCCATATCATTTTGTAATGGAATACAATATTAGTTACGGAATTTGAGAACATGCTGATAGTCTACAAGAAAAATATAAACATATGAGAATAGCAAAGAAAGCTGAAAAAAAGAAAATTGAGCTCTATTAGGCATTAAGCCTATAATACAGAAACAATAATTAAAACGGAGTCATAAGCATAACTTTTTTTGCAATAAAACAAGAGTCCAGAAATAGGCCTAACTATCTCTAAACACTCAATATGTGATAAAGCAAAGCTCTCCAAAATAAATAATCATAAAATATGTTAATAAATTATTTAAAATTCAGACATATATACATTTTAGGGGAAAATGTATTTTCTAGAATAATGTCTTATAGCATATATCAAAATAAACTGCAGAAGGAATTAAAGGGTTAAAGAGTTAACACTTCATGGAGAAGTGTTAATAAAGCTTAAAACCACTACCAGGATAAAGAGACTTAAAAGTTATAGACAAAGTAAATTTTTAAATTAAAAAAGCATGATAGGTAGTAAAAATGGCCACATTTCTTTGCAACTCCTCCCATTGAGAAGTGGTGCATATTTCTCCACTCCTTGCCTCTGGGCTTGTTTGAAACTTTCTTTAGCAATAATAAAATGCAGAAGATGCACACAGCAAGTTCTGACCCTAAGCCTCAGGATGCTTTACAAACTTCCACTCTTGCCCTTGGAACGCCTGCTATTGTTGTCTGTCATTTGCTGGATGAAAGCAGAGACTAGCCATCCCACTGACACATCTTAAACCAGTCAACCCCCAGCTGACCAGGCAGCGTGGCAGATGCAAGAAGGAGCTCAGACATAATCAGCAGAGCCACCCAGCTGAGCCAGCCCAAACTGTTGACCCATGAACTACATAAGTGGTTGATGTTTTAAGCTACTCAGAGTTAGGGTGGTTTGTTACACAATAGATAACCGATACTCTGAGCATATAGTAGGACTCAAAATTAAGAGGGAAAATTCTTAACAAGACAACTTCAAGAAACAGAAGACAGATGGGATTTATTTAAAAGAAAAAAGATCAGTCTGAATACGTACATGAATCCTAAGAGAGGATTATCTCAAATGGTGGAAAGGACACGCTCTAGCCCAGGGAGGGACCAGGACCAGGAGGAAGCCTGTCTGTTCGGGGTACTGATGTGACAGCGGGAAAGCCAGTGGACCTCTGCACATCAGCCCCGAGCCCAGGACCAGTTAGTGCAATGTGTGTGATGGTTGCGGTAGTGACCACAACTAGGGCAGCGGCACTGCTACATGGCTAGTTTTGCCTGGAAAGAAAAAGGATCCATGGCCAAAAAGGTGCAGCCAAGATACCATTACCTGGCAGCAGAAAGCCTCATCCATAACACTCACACTGAAAACTTTATGGAGCATGAACCCCAGCATCTATTGTGCCTCCCAAATCAGTAGGTCTCTGCAGGCAGAGGAAACATCCCATGTGGAAGACAACCTCTAACCGTTCTTAGAGTGTCTCATGTGTTTTCTCATTTGGTCATCACAAGAAGTGCGTGAATATGGTGTTATTTGTAATCGTCTCCTATTAAAGATGAGAAAAATTGAGACCTGGAAAGATAAAATAATTGTCTATTAAAATTGATAATTTCAACATAATTAATAGCATCAGAATAATAAGGTAGCACATTCAATATATGGGGAAAAAAGATGATTTTGGAATATGAAATGCCAATTGGAGAAGTTGGAAAAGAAAATTGTCAAAACAAAAATTCAATATATTTACTGACAGATGGGAGTACTCAAAAAGAATAGGTTTAGAATTTCCAAACATCACTCAAAAAAATAAGGCAACAGAGAAGAAGCACTGTCTCATGAAATAACAGGCAAATTCCCGAACACAAAGATGACAAGTGTCCTCACATTAAAATATCCTACTAGGTTCTTAGCAGCATAAATTTTGTAAACCAAACACGGAACCATCATAGTGAAATTTGAAAAAAATAAATCATCCTTAGAGATTTGTTTTAAAATTCTCTAAGGAAAAAAATGATAATAATTGAAGGTGGGTGATATATTTATGGGAGTTATTATACTGTGCCCTCTACTTTTGCATAGGTTTGAAAATTGCCATAACAAAATTTTTTTTTAAAAAATCTCCCTTGGAGATTATCTTAGAATATACTGGATATGTATTTCCAAATCTCCTCAAGGAAATGAAACTGTAATGAACTAAAACCTAGTTCACTGTGACTCACTTAAGACAAGGTTGGCATGATAAGGGATGGTGGTAGAGGTGGCGTTTGCGTGAGGTCTAGAAAAAGGACTAGTGTAGGGGATAGAATATGTTAGTGTATCTCCATTACTATCCAAGAAAGAAAATATACCATATTGGATCTCTGTATAACTGTTCCTTTTTAATTCACAGCAAGCCCATTTTACTAATATATTCGTAAATACATCCAGCCTAGCATTCTAGCCCTTTACACATTTCAATTTCTTGGCATAAATTTGGAAATTAGTATTTGGCTTTCTCACTTGTTACTTGTTAGTGTACTTAGTATGAATCATTGCTCCCCAATATTTTCATAGATTAATAAACTGATAAAATCCCCAAGATCCGAAGGACCAGATCTGGAATCTGTATGACTCCACTGAATGGCAGACCTCCCATGAATCAGGATCTATCCTTTGGGATCCAGAATGTCTGCTTACCATGAAGTTGAAGCATGAGGATTCCCTAATGATTGCGTAATGAAGGGAGAACTAGATCACACTCTAATTTGAATAAAAACACCTGCCCTTTGTGTGTGTGTGTGTTTTTGTTGTTATTGTTATATTTAAATTTTCTTCTTTTTGTTTTTCTTTTATTTTGTATTTTTATTTGTCAAAACACCTGCTTTTTTTTTTAGTCCCATCTCTACTGTATGACCTTGGGTAAATTTACTAATTTCTCTGATCCTCAAAATTTTATATATATAAAATGGGTAGGATGAAACTTACCTCACTAAACTGTTATGAACATTAAGTGAAAGAACTTGTATAGCACACACACTAAACTCTAGACAATTCTACAAGTACACAACTGCTTGTTTAAAAAAATTAGTACTGAGAATTTTCTTTGTTGTTTGAAAATATGCCAAAAGTTTGAAATCCTTGACAAACTGGATATTTGGAAGGACTCTTTAAATTACCAAAACTGACCCCAAAAGGAATAGAAAATGTGACTATTTGAAGAATATATTTAAATAAAGAACAGCCAAAAATATTCAAATTTGACCAAATTAATAGGCTCACAGGTCTTTTCAGTAAAAGCATTTCTACTATATTTTAGCAACGAAGAACCTCAAAAATAAATTCATTCCTACTTAAGTTCTTGCAACCAAGAACCTAGACTGTCAGTACAGAAATTGGTACCATGAAATGATTTGTACAAGCTCTCAAAGAAATAGAGGGAATTTAGTTTGGAAATCTGGTTTCTTTGAAAATGAAGGATGTAAAAATTCCAGTAGTATTCAGGGATAGGAATCTAGCATAATAGCTAATTAAATTATCATCTGTGGTCATCAGATATAAAGAGCTCCTAAAAGTAAGGCTTTGGGATGGGGGCTGTTCAACAAATGTTTTCAATGTTCTCTCTCTCTCCAGCTCCTATCCCTGATTTCCTCTGCCTTGGCTTCATTATCAAGCTCTCTCCATATATATTTACAGATAGCTGTAATCAGTTTGAGTCTTAAAAGTGTTTAGAATTCACAGTGTCTAAACAAAAGAGACCCTCTCCCTTTCCTCTCTCTCCCCAGCATTTATACAAATCCCTGTGAGAACATTCAGCTTGGTTTGGGACCTATGGCCAACTGGGGATCAGTTGCTGTGGCCGTGGATATAAGGTATCCTGATGGGTCAGCCTGGATTATGTGCCCTCTCTTAAGGCAGAGAAGACAGGACCCTTTGATTGGCAGCTCCACCTAATTTATGTGAAATGGAAAAGAAGTAATTTCCAAAATGAAGGAAAGCTGGATAGAAAAAAATAATAATAATAACAGTTCATCACCATAGAGAGAAAGGCAAAAATGCAGCAGAGACAGGAGATAATCTATTAAGCAAAATCCCTTTGAGAAAGTTGAAGGGGGCAAACTCAAGAGCAAAAGTGGAGAGATTGATTGTAGATCAGAGGAAGGATGCACAGTCTTTTGCAATCTACATATTTGTTAAGTGCCTCAAATCTTTAATAAGTTAATAATAGCTCTCACCTAAATAAGAGCACAAAGGCATTGTGTCCTTGAAAATAAACCACTTTTAAGCATTTAGCATCTTATCCATTTGCACATTTTTGGATCAATAGTTAATGTGACAATTATTAACAATGCTAATAATATTTCTGTCACCATTAAACATGCACCCATAGAATGTTAATTTAGCACACTTGGTTAATTACTTTGGGTAATCCCTTGCGCCAGAACGTAATGAAGTAGAATTTATAGATGGATCTTGGCGGCCATATGCAACGTGGTTAAGAATGCAGATACGGAAATAGGTAGACATGAGGTTGTTTTTTTGAATCAGTCTCCCCACAAGTATGTGTGTGTGTATATACACATACAAACATACACAAAGGCAGATTTGTGATATGTATAGCATAGGAAGTTTTCCACGTTTTTTTTGGGGGGGCGGGGTGTTGCATAGGCCAGGATTGAATTCCAGTCTCCTATACGGCAGGAGAGAATTCTACTAGACATGAGTTTGAATCCTCGCTACACCACTTGCCAGCTACATGATCTAAGAAAAGTTATTTAATGTTTAATTCATGTAGAACGTTTGGCACAGGGCCTAGAACATAGTAAATTCTCAGCAGGGATGGTCCACCATCATTATCAGGATTCTATAACATTAAAGCCAGGTAATCTAACACATAACCTTCTCATCACTCAGACTCTTCTCTAATTCAGGTGGAATTAGTGAGGTTTGATTTATACATTATACACACAATGTGTACATAGATTGAAATACAGGATTACATAAGTAAGCAACCACCGTGCTTTTTTTTTTTTTTTCTTAAGCAAAAATTCTCTAGGTTTCTCTTACCCAGAAATCCTTCCCTGGCAGTCTGTCTGAGAACTGTAGCCACACCATGTCACTCTTTGAGGATTCCTCACTATGCTGAAAGAATTTAACCATATTTATGTTGTCCAGTCAAAAACTTGGTAGTTTCCACTCTTAAGAGCATGTTTTCTAAACATCTCTCATAAATGGAGATTTTGACTTTATGCCTGGGACACCCTGAGAGCTGCTCCTACAGAAAAAAAACTAATAGGATAATAAATCCCAAGGCCTTTTTTTCTCTCTTTCTGAACAAGAGTTGTTTCAGTTCAGCTTGCATTTGCTTTTCTCTAAACGCTACCCCCACTCTCCTCAGGCCATCGTGTTTAATACAGGACTTTTGACTCACCCATCATTACTCACACTTTACTGATTTTACTTTAAACACTGTTGGCTAAAACGACAATTTATCAAGACTGTTTTGCCTAGCGGTTGGGGGATAATTTATTTGCACGTTGAAGGGCTTGATATTTATTAGCGTGGCAGCAAGCTGGTCAGCTGAGATGCACGCTCCAGGGGACCAGCTCCGAGTGTAGCTTCAAGGCCTGCTCCGCCCTCCTCTGCTCAAACTCCAGCCCAAAGTTTCTCCTGAGGCAACACCTGGCTGGTGCCCGAGGGTGTGGGAGATGATAAGCGTGGGGCGTGCCTGTTGGGAAAAGGAGGTTCTGATGCTCGCTCCGGGCCCCCGCCCCCCAGAAGCTGGTCTCGCGGCTAGGAAGGCGCAGAGCCAGCTCTCCCAGGGAGAGAGCCCGGATCTCAAAGCCTGGTCCGCAGCGCCAGCGCCATCCGGGGTGTTCAGACCGCCGACTGATTACAGAAATGCGTGCATCTGTAAGCAGAACTCGCTGGAGATGGGCCAAGCCGAGTCTCAGCAGCCAGTCTCTGGTTGGCAAGAGAGCGCTCAGGTAAGGTGGGGCCTGCTGGAGAGTGGAGAACCCCAGGCCTCTCATGCCACTGGGAAATAGCTCTTACTCAGGACAGGCAGCATCTTGATGGCGCCATCTCAGAGCTTAGTGGGAGTTGGCTTTTAGACAGAGTTCATGGAGCAGCAAGTGAGTAATTAGAAAAAAAGAAAAGTAACTTGGGTTTCTTGTGTGTCTATTGTGTGCCTGGTACTGGGTTAGGTTTTATGTTTACATGCATCATTTCATTTAATCTTTGCAATAACCCTAAGAACAGGTGTTAGTTTCCAGTGGGTTCCAGGAGATTCTGTAAATTTCCTATTTTTCCACAGCTAGTACACGGGAGAGCCAGGGAACTGACCACAAAGGCCATGCATGCCCTTCCAGTGCCTCATACCACTCCCTGACTGAATGAAGGGCCCTGGAAAGCTGACTCCAACCACCCCATATGGTGCCTGGAGTTCCCACCTCTCTTTTGACATAGGGCATCATCTCGAATGGAAATAGGTTATCTGAAAGACACAGGGGAAAAATCCTTTAACACTTAGGCCACTCAGAAGAAATTAGTGAAACCTTTTTTTTTTCTTTTTTCAGAATAGAGGGAATGGGACGTGCACAGTTAAACCTCAATGCTTGAAGACTAGCACAGTACTGGGGTGAGAGACTGGAGAGTAAGTGTCTATTGAATACTGTTGGGGGAGGCGTCTGCAGACACACGCAGGAGAGGAGTAGGTGAGCGCATACTGCAGGCCTAGAGGAGGGTGAAAGGAAGAAAAATGTCAGACTGAAAAAGGGCATCAGGTCATAGCCTTCCACCTCCCGTCACAGTTCCTGTGCAGAGCTTCAGGTGTCAAGACATCTGCAGTCATAGAAGTTTCCCAGCATGTGTGAAGGGCCCATTATGTGCTAAGCACTGTGCTGGAACTACAAGTTTGTAATCTCTTTCTCTTAAGGAGTTGAGAAAGCCCCTAGGATGTCAGGAAAAGAAAAATCATGGAGGAGTCTTGAATTTAAAAGGGGGAGGGGGTAGATGCCTTTTAGGAAAGGGAGCAGGGCAGGGACATTGAAGATAAAGTCCTCCCAGTCTTCTGAGGAGATGCCTACAGCCACGGCAGGTGCCCAGGCAAAGGTAAAGCATCTTAGCACAGCCTTGGAGGAGGGGGGTCTCCACACTCAGCTGGTATCGGAACACATTGGCTGGCATAACCCGCCTTATTCCCTAAGAGCCCTCTTGGAGGGGAAGAAAGTTGGGTGCTAGAAAGAGATTCCACTCCCGTCTTTCCCGCATGTGAGGAATGTGACACTGGCACCAAATCCTGGATGGAACTTCCTCCTGTGTGTGCCAACTCTTCCTTCTTGGTGTACCTGCTGAATGGTCCTTTCCTGTTTTCTCCTCACCCACCTACCCCCACACCCCAACGTGGATTACATAAAGACACTGCCCTAAAGAACTTAGGTCAGGAAACATCTAAACTAAATTCTACTCTACATTAAACTCCTCAAAAGATAAATTCGCTGAGGGATGAACTCAGCTGTGAGGACATCAGGGGAAGCCTATGACGTACAGGGATTGGGGACGGACAGTTGCCTGAAGACCAAGCAGCATGTGGTGCCCAAGTTCCATTGTGATTGTGTCACCGTCAGCGTGGAAAGACACTGAGGCAAGGACCCACCCAACTTGGCCAGCAGTTCATCAGGGCCTTGTCCCCCATGCCTCCCCCTTCCAGCCAGTCACTGAAGGTCCCAGCTCATTGTTTTGTTCCGTCAACCAAAACAATATTTTTTCCAGAGCCTTGATTAGCCTTTTTAGAGCTCAGAAAATGCAGAGTATTTGAGCCTGTCAAAACGTCTCCATTTTCTTCTAGATATTTGTGGTTGGGGGTAGTTTTGCTGTCAGTTCAATTAAAAAAGAGATGTAGTAAAAGAAAAAAGAGGCCTCATTAGAATGATAAATTGTTGCTTCTCAATACCCTGTGAAAGTCTGTGTAGAAAACGTGCTGAGACCCCAGGAAGAGGGTGCAGTATAGAGAACATCTCTGTCCTTTTCACAGCCGAAGATCAAGGTGACTTCTAGCTGCTGGGGTGTGGGACTTCTGACGAATGCAACTATATGACACAATATGAGCCATTTTGTCCTTGTCCTAAGATGAAATGTGTGCTGCTGTATAGCCATATTTATTAGGAGTATTTCTGTTTCATAGCTGGTGTGTGGTCATGGGCTGTATGTACCCCATTAAGGATGGAAAGCTGAGGCTAGCTGCATCCTGGGTTTACTGAACAGTTTGGTAGGGTCCAGCAGAGCCCAGGGCATTTTTGCCAGTGTCCTCCCCACAGACCCCTCTACCCTCTTAATTTAAAAACCCATCTGTATTGTAGCAAAAAATTATTGTAACAAAAATCTCATTCATATGTTTTTGATTCCTTTACACTTAACTGGTCAAATCTCCTTTTGTCAAGGTTGTCTTGTCCCACAAGCTCTGCATTGGTGTGTCATTCTGAACTCTTCTTCTCTGATAACAAGAAGTCTTTTTAGCCGAGAGATGGCAAACTCCATTCCCTGAGGTTGGATGGGGTGTATTTGGGGACATAAGGAGAAAGAGATTCCAAATTCCAATCCTCTCCCCTCTCTCCTCCCAAGTACTTCAGTCCACTGTGGACTTGGCAAAAATGTCTCCTCTCATTCACAGGGCTGACTTGATGAGCTGTTACTGTTATGGTGTGTGAGCAGGAATGTGTGTGTGTGTGTGTTTGTGTGTGGGTGTGCATTGGCTCGCTGTGGCATTAATTCAGACCAGGGTGGGCTTCACTGCTCTACAGTCAGACCAACTGGCTGGTTTAAGGGGTGCAGGGCTGGGCTGAATTCCTCTTATGACTTCTGCTGTGCTGGGTTTCATCTACCTGTCACCAGAGGCAGAAAAATGAGAAGGAAGATGGCCCAGAAACAGGAGGAAGAGCTCAAGTTCTGGGAGTTCCCTAGACGTCTCCTCTCTAGGCAGTTTGTTCCCCATAAGGGACAGGGTATGCAGATGCCCACAGCAGCAGAACCACTTGCAGCATGGACAGAAGAGGGGAGTAGTCACTATTGCAGCAGTCCTGTCAAAAACTGGCAGAGTGCCAAGCTTCTCAAAGCCTGTCCCAAACCTGAAACCATAATAACACCCTAGGCTACCTATAGCTGTCCCCACAGCCCAGGTAAGAGCTGCCATGACCACTGGTGAATGCTTTCCTCTACCTGTCCCTTGAGAAACAGATAGGGCCACCTATATCTGAACTCGATCAAATGCAAAACATGCTTTTTAAAAAAGTGCATTGAAATCTTAGATAATCAGTATCCCTCCACTTCTCACAATATGCAGGGTGATGGCATCAGCTGCATCTACCAATCCAGTTTCCTGTAATAAATATTCTTTTCCTATAGGCTCAGATTATCCCATTTCTTCATAGTTTTTGAGTAAATACTAAACCATATAGAAAATGTAACACGAAGTTACATCTATGGAGTAATTTGAATATTTGGGCTTACATGTTAGAGTTCCTAAAGACTTTGCAACTATCAAGCTCAATATTATCTGCTAACCTCATAAACAGACACGAGGGTTAAATAAAGAACCACTACACCCAAGGTCTCAGAACATGTCACAATTGGAATTGTATGGCTCTTTGTCACTTGCTAACATAAAGGGATTCCATTTTACTATTTGTTTTTAGCCCAGTACATTACATAAGGCAACTTCACATTCACAAGAGGATATTCAAGAGTTTTAGTGGCCAAAGCAGCATTTTTGTATAGCATGATTTTCTAGTAAGGCAGACTTAGGAAACGGCACTGACATTGGTACATTTCTCCTTTTTGCGTGTATATGTGTATGTGTCCATGTATATGGTTGGTTGATGGGTTGGTTGTTCAATGTATGAAAGAATTACTGAGTCTGTGAACTATAGGAACACTGTGTCCGAGATAAGATCTGGAGAAGCATCAAGAACTTTATTAAAAAAACCCTAGATGAGGTGCTAATTAGGTCAGTGTCAGGACTCCTTGTTTAATCCAAGTATTGAAACTATTCAACTTTCTAATACTCCATAGGCATAGCCTGGAGGGGAGGCCGTAAATCCCATGCCACTTCAGCCTGCAGCTGGTGTCTCCAAATGCATACATGTCATAACAGAACCAAAAGATCAAACAGGACAATCTATATGGATCACTGAAGACTTAATGTCCCCAACAGTCTTAAAATAAAAAGTCTCTGCCAAGGACACAAGGGTGAGCTCTCTGAAGTTGCAATTTTAACATTTCTAGAACCTAGATTGCTCATTTAAATCCCCATTTAGACTGAGGGTGTGTGTCTTAGTTTGCCAGGGCTGCTATAACAAAGTACCATAAACTAGTTGGCTTAAACAACAAGAGTTTATTGTCTCATGATTTTGGAAGCCAGAAGTCCAAAGTTGAGATATCAACAGGATCATGCTTTCTCTGTAGCATTCTGGCAATGGTTTGCTGGCAATCCATAACTCAATCTCTGCTCTGTCACATGGCTGTCTCTCTCTCCATCTGTCTCTTCCTAACTATCTCTAAATGTCCTCTGCTTATTAGGACTTCTGACATATTGGATTAAGGCCTACCCTAATTCCATTTGGTTGTAACTAACAATCTCCTCAAGGATCTCATTTACAAGTGAGTTCACATCCATAGGACTAGGGTTAGGAGATGAACATGTCTTCAGCTCAATCCGTAATAGCGTGCTGTATAACCTGGTGAGGAAGGAGAGCCCATAATTCTTTCAGGCAGGGCCATCTCATGTTTCCTCTTTGGCATGTGCCTGTCATCTCTGCTCTTAACTACCACCTAATCTTGACACAGAGACTGTACTTTTAAGTTTGGACAAATCCCACTTGGCCATCATTCACTGGGGAGAAGGAACTCTAATATGTGCCACTCCTTTTCTCACCAATAACCACTAATAAAGAAAAATACAGGATAAGGTTTACTAAGAGTCCCAAATGTACCAAACAGCTAATTAAGGTGACTTTTGCCTTATCTTTCACCACCACCCCCAGTCTTCCTGCTCATACTCATCCTTCACCTTAACTAACAAGCAACACATCTTCTCTCTCTCCCATGTTATTACCAATTTTATGGTTTAACAGTCCAGAAGCTTTCAGCTATAAGTAGCAGAAATCCAAAAATTCAAACTGGCTAAAACATGAAAGAATCATGTTCGTTGAGTCTCTGCATGATACGTCAGAACTCCATTTCTCTTTGATCCTCTGCCCTCTTCCATGAGTTAGGTTTATCCTATATCTGCCTTGCCTTCTGGCCATAAGACAGAAGCTGGCAGCAGGAGTAGAGACCAAGCTTCCTTGTTTAAATCCCTTGAAAGAAGAAGCTGATTTCTGTCCTGCTCTCTTAAGGAAGAATTTTCCCTGAAGCCACCACCAACATTTACTAGGTCAGAATTGTCCTTTCCTGAAGCATTCACTGACAAATGGATTAGATTCCCATGCTTTCTTCACTTAAGTGGGTCACACCTCTGATGCTAGAAATGGTGTAACTTCCCTCTGAGTCATATGAACAAACCTGAGAAATCTTTGTGAAGAAATGGGAAAATGCATGCTGCAGAGATTGGATATTTTCAAACCTAAGTTCTATGTCAGTTCCCTTTATCTGTTCAGATGGAATACTTATATTATATAAGAAATAATAAATTGTGAAGCGCTAGTCAATAGCTTTTTTTTTTTTGGATCATGAAAGCTCCAGAGAGCTTTGTGTGGCCTTTGGGAACCACATCTGAATAGCATAGTGGCCCTTTAGGTGAATTCCCCTTCCATTGGGTGGCAGTTACATAATGAAGTAAAAACCAGGCCTAAAAGCTTATCTGAACTTAAGCTCCCTTCCTGGAGAAGTGGCCTACTCGACAATCCTCTGCTGCAAAGCACTCAGGTGTCTGCATGCAAACTTGTCACTCCTGGGATTTCAAAGGGCAGGCCATTCCTCAGATGGGGAAGCCAATGGGGCTGGACTCAGGCACATAGCTCACATTTGTCTGCTCACAATATTTTCTCCATTAACTCAAGCAACAGCTGCTTTTTAGAGGACCATGTTTGCTTACGATGACACAGACTGTTTCCAAAGTCTGAAGTGGTCATCTTCAGATTGGGTGTGATATAACCTTTTTAAAATCTGACTTCTGTTGTCTTGAGTGCCCTAGTAGTTTGAAAATAGGACTTGGGGTGGATGGGAGAACCATCCATTAACATGTAGATGCAGCAGTTTCCTCTGAACAAAAGATGGAAGGAACCAAGATTATCATCACTGATCCCTTGGCATTAGCTGGTCCAGAGTTGCCCTTACCCAACTAATTCATTCCTTATATTAAGATCCTGTAAGATCCCAGACTCTCCCCACCCTCACCTCAGCTACAACCAAAGGCTCTTATACAGATTCAAGACTGTCCTCCCAAATAAGTCTGTCCTGCCTTGTTCACAACCCTACCTTGATTTCCCTAATGTACCAATTCAGTCAACTCTAACCCTCCTTCCCCTACTCTCCTGAAAAATATTTCAGTGTTACTATTCCTGAGTTATTGTATCTCACATGAGCAAGTCCTAACCTAGCTCCACTTCTGTCCTTTGCATCTGGAATTCTGTTCAACATACATCAATTTGTATAATTGACAATGCCAGACAGTATGGTGACCTCCATGTGAACTTAAGCACATTTTTTACCTCTCATCGTATAGTAATGACATATTTATTGAGGGGCAACTATGTAACAGGCACTGTGCTAAGCTCTAAGAATCAGTTTCTTCATCTATAAAAAGGAACCAATAATAAAACACATAGTGCTATAAGGGTTAAATGAGATAATGCATGTGAAGAGATTATCACAGTGTCATATACATAGGAAACTTCCACAAATGGTGGCTATTTTGGCTTTATCATTATGGAAAAGGCACCTAGTCCATTTGTTCCTCCTCTGCAATGTTGTCCTGAGGTGCTCAGGAATCCCTCAATCCTTTCTTCTGCATTCATTCCAATTTGTCATACTTCCTGGATATCCTGCAGGTATAGATTGGATAGCTGATTTAAATGGGTCAGCTGGTGATGTCAACCCAACTGTGTTCCCACACCTGAGCTTGGTGCAGCCTGGTGTGCGATGACCAGCTCCTGGAAAGAGACTGTCACAAAGCACAGGATCCAGCCACAGGCCCAAGTCCCAAGGGCTGTGTCCCTAGTCTGCACCAGAGAGTGCTATGCCTGTGTAAGGGGCGCACATGTCTTTGGTCATAAATGCTGCCTAGCTGTTATAAACCATGAGTCCGTTAACACCAGCAGCAGCTTATCAGGTTTCAAATGTACCACATTCTTCCAGATTTCCAGATGCTCTCACTCTCGCACTCTCTCTCTTCCCACCCCTCCCTCCAGCCACCCACTCGATCCCTCTATCCCTATCCCCATGCTGAAGTGTCTCAGATTGCTTGTTTCAATCTAACAATTTGAAATTAAGTTGAATAAAACTTGGGGAGAGGGCAAAACAGGAGGAAGTTTATATTTAAGGAGAAACAGGCATGAAACTTATACCGCTGTGCCATGTGGTTCTCACAGACCATGATTGCATCCAAGAAGGTTAAGTGAAGGTAGCTCAATGCTCACCAACTTAGAAGAAAGAAATGGATTAGAGGAGTTATATTAATATCATCACAAATTTACAGCTTATTTCAAACTTCTTGAAAGGTATCCATTTGTCAGTATATAACATATTTTTTGTTAACAAAATATAAACCATTAAAATGGCCTGCTTACTGAAATTACAGATGGCATCTCAACTGCAAAGGAAAATTCCTTCTTCCAAGAAAAAACCTATTTTGCTAAGAACATCTTTGATAAAAATGTTACTACTAGGGGGAAGAACATGGGCAAATGGGTCATTCTTCCTTGACTTACCTTTTTCTTTATAAATTGGAAATAAACATATAGCACCAGCCCATTGCTTTGAAGGACCTCAGAGTTCCTTCTGATATCATCTTCCCCACTACCCCATCATGGTGTTTGACAGACTCAGTTTATGCTTCCGAAGGATGTTCTCAAGAAGATGTCTGAGTTAAGGCAGCATAACCCCTAGAAAGGATATCATAGAGAAATCACTCCACTTGGAAATGATTTACCCTATTAAATGATCGCTACTTATTGGCAAAGACCAATGAATGATGAAATCAGACATACGACAAGTAAACCTTGGTGGGGACAGAAAAGCAAGAGCCTGGCATGATAGTGGAACACACAGAGAGACCTGAGTGTAAAGGTTACAGCAGAGTTGGGAAAAGCATTGAAAAAAGTTGGGGGAAGAGAAACAAAGATGGGGCAATGTTTTAAAAGGAAGGGAGAATATGATTTACAGAATTCCACTGGACTTTTCTGATCTTGTCACCAAATGGTGTGCATGGTAAGATGGCTTCAACCCTCCGCCAAGTCCTCAATAGCCCATCTCATAGGTGTTCTAGTTGGTTATGCTAGGAAGTGTCCAGTGAGGGGCAAGTTTGATTGAATTTGAAAGACTAACTTGTGACTGAAATTGCAAAGCAGGCATCAAAGATGAATGCTAAAAGTGGGAGGATTCCATTCCTTGGGCACACTTTCTTCTATTTACTAAACAACTTTCCAAGCACTCAAGGCAGTCTGCGAAGCTCTAAGAGAAGGCAGGGACCTTTGGCTTTCAGTGACACGGATGTAAATTTGTAGAAAAGTGGAGCAGGGTATTAGTTGGTTTCCTAAGGTGCCGAACGCCTTATTCCAACTGATCTCCCTTTGAACTCAAACCACTGAATTTACCCAGACAGTGGAGAGAAATAATCACAGCGTCCTGATATACAAATCATTCTGGCAGTAGATTTTCCAAAAAGGAAAGGATCCAGGATTTCTTATTTGCAGAAGCAAATCTAGGTGATGACACAAAGGAGCGCCATGGTATTTGTGTGCCTGCCATGGTGGAGGACTATGCTTGTACTTCTTCTGGTCCAAGTGTTTTCAGGTGCAATAGCAGTTCTGAGCTTGATTATTTCCTCTCCATGTGCGGGAGAGCTATTTAGAGACACTTTTGGCATCTGGCAACTGGATTTCCTGACCACAAAGTCAAAATGAAATAATGCACATACCAAAACATAAACACATTGTAAAGTGCATGCAGCCTCAGATTCCAAACGCAGCACCCCTGCATGATTTCACAAAGCGTAAGCCAGATTCCTGTCCCAGTGGGGAGAAACAAGGCCTCCAAACTGACAGCTGCTATCATTCCAAAACAAGTCATTGTTTATAAATGAATATTCTTTGTGATAAATTATCGAATTACATGAAAACTCCATGATTGCCTGTTGCTGCCAGATTTGGTTTTGGTGTCAAAAGCCAGCATGGAATGTACTGCAGACAGAGAGCAAAATTAAAAACTGCTGGTCTTTCCTCATGAAAATCTGCTCTGAACCCTCAGTCTTCCACTGACCTGCAATGCTACTTCTGGTTTTGGACACCTAGAGAACCCTTCAAAACATTTATGATATATAAGGGTTTAGAGACAACTTTGGCCTATTCTGAGAAAAATGCATGTATGAATCACAGTTCATGATTTATTTTATGATAAGTGCTATCTCAAAATAAAAAAGTGAAGGAGGACAAAACTTTTCCTGGATACCTACTATGGGTCAGGCATTGTGCTGTATGCTTTACATTGTTTTTCTAATATAATCTTCACAACAGCACTAATTTTAATACCCATTTTGCAGATAAGAAAACTGATGCATGGAGAGGTTAAGTGATTTCCCTACATTCATAAAGCAGTAAAATGAGGATGCAGTCTGATACCAGGTGTCTTTCCTCAATAGCATACCGACCCTATCACAGCTTAATAAATGATTGTATTTAGTAGAAGTACTCAAATAAAGTACGGTATTATTTTCCAAGCGCTCACATTGATTCCTTGTATACGATCATTCAAGAAGGCCAGTTTTATTAAAAAAAAAAAAAAAACACACTGAAAACGAAAAAATGCTGTCTTTGATTTGTTTGTTTCTTTGGAACTGGATTTCCCTGTTCTTCCAACTGAATCCAGGAGAATTAGCAAGAATAAGAAAAAATATCACAGCCTTCTAATCCCAGTTTCACTCCTCTGGCTCCTCCCTCATGCAAGAGGGATGAAAAGACCTCCCCGTCCTAATTTTCACAGATTCTTGTAATAGTCAAATGATATAATGTCAGGGGAAGCATTTTGTAGCTCTGAAAGCTTTGAAGAGTATAAATAATTATGACGCCTTGGACTCTCCTCTGATGTGCAATCAGAAAGAGGAGAAGTACATTGGAGAGCAATAGTCCAGTGCTAGTAAGCTGGATCCATGAGGCGGAAGAGTTGGGCGGGGGCGTTGTTCCTTATTTTTTACTCTTTGCCAATTTCCATAAGATGTCTAAATTCTCCCACAAACGCCAATGTTACATCCCCGAACAGAGAGTTGGGGAAAATGCACAGTCAACTCTCATAGGCCAAAATAAACCAGATCTAGCACTCCTCTAGTTCGTACAAATAGTGACATCTTTATTTAAAAACACTATCACACCTGGAGTCATACTGTGAAATGTCTGAAATATCTCCTCCTCTTCATGCCTTCCCTTGATGGAACAAGACTGTACCTTTTGCCTGGGGCAGGGATGCAGACCTGTATGGACTCCTGAACAGAGCCCAAACAAACAAATCCTGCCACTCGCAGCTTTGACCCTGGTCTGTAGAGCTAGTGTCTGCCTCATAGAACTTGTGTGTTGCCCACGAAAAACTGTGCTCCGGGGAAATTTCATCACTACAATTAGACACTGGGGGCCAAGAACCAGAACTCACTCCACCCACTCTTCCCTTGTCCACAGTATAACAGTTAGTGTTAGATTTGGCTACATTTTACACACACACATGAATGCAGTGGCTTAAACAGGATCATTTTTCTCTCATATAATAGAAGAGTGAAAATGCAACAACCAGAATTGCCCCACATCTAGAACCTAGACTTGTTCTGGCAGCCCGTCTCCCCTATCCTAGTGGTCCAAAATGTCTGCTGGCGCTCCAGCCATGACATCTGAGTTCCAGGCAGCAGGATGGAGAAGGGAGAGAGAAGAAAGGCATATGTTCTCACCTTGCAGGAAACTTCCTAGAAATCCCACACAACACTTTTGCTTATATCTCATTGGCTAGTAACTAATCACTGACCAAACCTAGCTACATGAGAGGCTTGAAAATATATATAGCCTTTTTCTTGGAGGCAATATGCCTACCTAAACCTGTTACTTTTATTGAGGAATGTTGTGAATCGTATTATGTCCCCCAAAATGATATGATGAGATCCTAGCCGCTGATACCCATGAATGAGACTTTATTTGGAAATAGGGTCTTTTCAGATATAATCAAGTTAAGATGAAATCACACTAAGTTATGATGAGCCCTAATCCAATATTACTGATGTCCTTGTAACGAGAGAAGAGACACAGACAGAGACAGAGGGCTGATGGCCATGTGAAGAAGGAGGCAGAGACCGAGGTGATGCTGCCAAAAGCCAAGGAATGCCAGGGATTTTTGGTAACTGGTAGAAACTCAGAAGAGGCAAGGAAGGATATTCTCCTAGAGCCTTCAGAAAGAGCCTGGTGCTGCTGAAACCTTGATTTCAGATTTCTAGACACCAGAACTGTGAAGGAAGATGTTTCTGTTGTTTTAAGCCACCCAGTTCATGGTAATTTGTTATAGCAACCACAGTAAACAAATATAAGGAGGAAGAGAAAATGGATGTTGGGATAGGCAACTGATAGGCAGCATCCTCTGGCCCATGGCTCCTCATGTCTGCACAGTAACTCAACAGAGGATAGAGAAAGAAAAAGAAATAGATACTTTTCTTTCTTCTACCTGCAACTCGGTGGCTTCTTCATCTCCTGAGGGTAAGGGGAAAGATTAGTAGTCTAGAGGTCATTTAAATTACATACCTATTGAGGTCCAAATGAAGAGAAGTCATATATATTTCTGAGATATGCACGCAAAACATATCATGATGTTCAGATCATCATGGTTTGAAAGATAGAAACAATCATTTATGGTTATTATAGATATTATTGTTGGTAGAGAGTAATGGAAATTCTTGTCTCTCTAGATGCACCTGTCTCAACACAGCAATATCAGTTACCTACTATGATAAAGACTCTAGCTGATGCTGATAAATGGGGGGGATATCCTCTTCCTTTCCAAATACCACCCATGTAGCCTCTTTGTTGGACTGGAACTAGAGAACTCTTCCATTGAGAAAGTTTTGCTCAGGTATGCAAATGTCTACTTGCTAACTGGTGCCTATATCCTCCACTTTCGTTCCCATTGGAGCTAAGAAGCAGCCTATCAGACTTCAGGAATATTTGCTCTGACTCCTTTAAGGAAGAAGTCTCATACAGCTAAATGAGGCTGTTCACTTCTATTCTTCCCCAAATGGGAATGAAAGTAGAAACAGAGACACATGAATCTACAGAGAAGCTTTCTAGTGACAAATGCAAAAGCCACACAAACATACAAACATATGCTTGAGAATGTAGACAGCCTGTGAAGCTGGAAGTATCTGCCCATTATCAAACCACATCCAGAGATGAGATGCATCCTGGCAACCACCCATCCATTCTTATCCCATTCTAGGCCAGAAGAAAAAGAAGCACCATTACACATTTCATTTCAAATCTCTGTATTTGGAATTTTACTTTAATCTTATTTAATGTATTATTCCTTGACCACTCAGATGTACCAAATCCTCCCACCTGCATTCTTCCTTAAATTTGTCCCTAAAGAGCAAAAGCCCTTGACTTGCTAGTTTTGGCTGTCTTTTAACATACAAATAATCCAGTGGATGGACCCAGGCCCACAGATGGTTTAGTCATTATGGACACCTGGCCTGTGGCCCTTAATTATTCATTCATTCATTTATTCATTCGCTTGGCAAATAACAATCACCTATTATGTGCCAGGTCCCCTGCCAACAGCAGGGGTACCTTAGTGAACAAGATTATACCCAAGCCTTGCCCTGTGGATGTTGCAGTCTGAGGGGGGGTACCTGTCATTGAATAAAGGGGCAGCAGGGATAGAAGAGGATGAAGAGAGAGGGAAAGCTCCGTCAGGCAGGGTGTTACAGGCCATCTTAGGAATTTGGGACTTTGTCCTGAAGGCAATGAGAAGCTATTTAAGGGTTTTGAGGAAGGAAGTTAAATGATTAGACTTGCAATCTAGAAAGATCATATCTTAGCTGGCTAGAGAAAGGACTTGGAGAGGGAAAAGGATGGCTGCTGGAAGACCAGTTACAAAACCATGCAGCATTCGGGAGAGAGGTGGTGGAATAGAAAGAAGTGGGGTGATTTGTGGTGGTGCTGAATATACAGTCAAGCACCTAGAGGTAGCAGTGTGCATTTATCCTCACCCTCAGGAAAACTGGCAAAGCATAGCCTAGAGCAGGTAGAAGTTTCAGGAAGGGGCATTTCACCTTTTCTGTGCATTCTTACCAGCCAAAAAAAATCCAAGAAAAACCTAAGGAGCTACACAGGAATTAGTGGTTGGTCCTGCAACCCTGAGTGCTGTCAATGAAAGTATGAAACTGGGGAGTATAAACTGTAGGACAAACTGGCTGTCAACACTAAATCGTATGTGCTTGGATCCTCCTGCTATCCATTTACCCCTGGTAAGTAACTCACAATGTACCGAGTATGAAGAGAGAGCTGCTCTTTGTAAAAGATAGAACACTATCTTTTAGTTACTGAGTTGCATCAAAGATCTCAGTCTGCAGCCTGGTGGGGCTGTGGGTTCTGAGGCTTGGTCTGCCTCTGGTGATACTTATCTCTTCTCAGTCCAGGCATTCAGCACCATAATCGCTTTTGCTCAATGAAAGTGGGCTTGGGATGACCCTGTCTGTCAGATCCTCCTGCTGGAGTATTTAGGATCCTTTTGATGTTTCTTTTTCAAGTCATTTAGACACATTACCTCTTCATGAGTTTAAAGAAATCCTAACTAGCTTTCCCTGAGAGGGACAGTGGGACCCAAAGAAGCAGGCTGTATTCATGTTGGAGGAACAAGCTGATTGTGGGTGGGTCTTCCAGACAAGGCTGCGTAATACCAGGCATCAGAGCGCTTCACGTCTCTATCAAGCACAGAAATTAAGCGGAGAAGTGGCTAATCAGCAGATAAGAGCCTTACAACCCCAGAGAAGCATTTTTCCTTGCATTGCATACAAAGAGCATCTTTGAACAAGGAAATAAACACTGCTGAGGTTGACATTAAAGAAGAAAAATATTGATGTTCTCCACCGGTCCAACTCTGCAAGAAAAATAAAATAAAACATTGCTGTACAAACTACAATATGACAAATGTCATACTAGAGGCACAGGCTGCCCAAATATGTGCTCCCACTTCTCTTCCACGTAGTTTGGCTAAAGCCAGGTCCTGGAATGTTAATTGAGACCTGATCGTAACTAATGGACCAGAAATTATGAAATGCCTCATATTACCGATCATTTAAACCAGATAGTTAAGAGCCCAGTTATGGTTAGGTTCAAACTGAGCCTTAAATCTAATATATTTATTGCAAGTAACACTGAACACTCAAGCACCCTTACTTTAAATCTAAATGACACCATGTATCGTATCCACTTCCTGCATCTTTGAACCATGGAGTGGCTGAATCTGTCATCTTTCTTTCTCATTTGGGAGTATTCAAAGTGACATCTCCTACTATGTCACCATACCTGGGAAAAAATAAGGAGTTTGGTTGCCATGCACTGTTTTACATTAGAAGAATTTAATCTGAGTATCTAATGCAGAGCTGCCCACCCCCATGCAAACTGGGAACCCAGATGAGTGGGTTCTAAGTAGGGGGGTGTATCAGTGTCAGGGTCATTTTCATTTTTTCAAAAAGTTCTGGCCTGTTTGCTTCATAAAAATATTTTACTTTCCTTGTTCCATTATCATACCCCTTCTTTTTTCCTAGAAATATCCACTGGGAGTGTGCACTGTACGTGGATATGCAGACAAGAACCAGAGCTAAGAAGGGCCAGTGTCCCCTGACCTCAAGGTTTTTGTAAAAAAAAATACACAGAGCCAGCCACGCCTTACTCTGGCTTCCTAATAACCCCAGAAAAAAATTCCAAAAATGTGTTTTAATTCTTTAGCCTGAGTGACAAAAAGGTTCAAATGTTTCCCAAAGTCCACTTAAGAAAAATTCCGACCTTGGGAAAATGGATTTTGTTAGCCCCAGAGCTTATTAAGATTAATGGCAATAGGGGCTCATTATTCTGCCAGAAAAAATCTACTCACAGATCTAGGAGGGGGTGTTTAATTCTGTCCATCTCAGAGAGCAGGGGACCCAAAGTGCCTGACACATATCCACTAGGAATGGCAAGAGTCCATGAGCTGTTCACTTGGGATGGCATTGTGTGCAATAAGAAAGGGGTTCTTATAAGGGATCTTATATATATATTTAGGTCACCCTGCTCTCATTCATAAAGCCCACACCCTGGCCACTGCCAGGATTTATGGAGTCCAGAACAATACTCAGAAATTGGAGCCTCGTTCAGAATATAAACAGCTCTTAAGTCTGTTGACCATGTTGCCCTTAGTGGCAGCAGGCCTCTGCTCCCCATCTGAGGCCTCTGCCTTTGCAGTAACCCCACCACCTCTTGGCTTCTGCTACCCCTGTTTCTGCCACTGCCAACCAGCTGACTCTTCATCTGCAGGGAGGATCCCAGCAATCTGCCCCTTTACTACGCAGTACTAGGTGTTTCTGTGGGGTGGTGCTGTTGCGTTAGCTGCCTCACAGGCTGCTGAACGGATGGCTGCCTTTTGGCCAATTTCTCATTCCTGGTCTTCTTGATTGGACAGAGCATAGAAACCTGTCGCTAAGAGACTGGAATTCCCAGATTCAGAGATAGCTAGACAAGAACTCTGGCTTTCATTACCAGTTCATGGAATTGATAGGTGGGAAATAGACAGGAAGTCTTCTACATTTTAAAGGAATTAGGTTCAACCCAAGAACCCCAAGCCTGGCTGACAACTGACTGCAGTTTTCAACTCTTAAGGCAATTCCGCAAATTTGCACCAAAGTAATGGGCTACAAAGCAGTATAGATCCCAGAAAGGATTGCCAAGGTGGGCACACCTCACTGCCCCTATTAAGAAAGATGCAATATAAACAATGTGTCAGTGACCACTGTGTGTTGTTTTCACATTGTCCAAATAAAATCTTTCAAATAAAAATTTCCCTTTCAGTTATCCTCCATTATTTTATATGGATAGGTTGTATTAGAAAGAGGTAACAGGTTTAGGTGTTGCAACACAGAAAACCTAAAAATAGGGTGTGTGATGGTGTCTCAGCAGCAGAATTCTCACCTGCCATGCCAGAGACCTGGGTTCGATTTCCGGTGCCTGCCTATGTGAAAAAAAAAAAAAAACTAAAAATACAGTGGCTCAAAGAAGACAGAAATTTATTTCTTTCATGTAATAGTCTAGAAAAATAGTACTGTCCAACAGAAATATAATGTAAGCCATATTTATAATTTAAAATTCTTGAGTGGCCACATGGAGAAAGCAAAAAGAAACAGGTGAAGTTAATTTGAATAATATATTTCATTTTATCTATATGTCCAAAATATTATTTCAATATGTAGTGAATATTTTGAAAATTGAGATATTGGACATTCTGTTTTCTGTACTAATTTATAGCCCATCTCAATCCAGACTGACCAGATTTCAAGTGCTCAATAGCTCCATGTGGCTAGTGGCTACTATGTTGCATAGGACTGAGTTAGCAGTAGGAGAGGAGTTCAGCGCTGATACATGGCTCTGCTCTACCAGATTATCCAGAGACCCACAGTTCTTCAATTGTATTAATCCACCATCTCTTAGAGCAGGATTTCTCATCTTTGGCACTGCTGACACTTTAGATCAGATCGATCTTTGCTGTGGGAAGCTGTCCTGTGCATTGTACAATGTTTAGCAGCATGTCTGGCTCCTGCCACTCACTAGATGCTAGTAGCATGACCTCCACTCCCGTCCCTAGTTATGATAATCAAAAATATCTCCAGAAGTCAGATGTCCCAGGGGACAAAAGATAAAATCACCTTCAAAAGACATTCTCAAATTTAAGCACGCATCAGAATGACCTAAACAGCTTGTAAAAACAGATTGCTGGTCCCCATACCCAGATTCTTTTGTAGATCTGGATTGGGACCTGAGAAATTGCATTTTTTTTTTTTTTTTTTTTAAAGGAAGGAAAGACAGAGAGAAGGAAGGAAGGATGGAAGGAAGGAAGGGAGGAAGAAAGGGAAACATCTTTAAACATTTTCTTGTTTTATTGTATTTTGTTTGTTTGTTTGTTTTTTACATGGGCTGGGGCCGGGAATCGAACCGAGGTCCTCCGGCATGGCAGCCAAGCACTTTACCCGCTGAGCCACCGCGGCCCGCCCAGAAATTGCATTTTTATCAAGTTCCCAAGAGATGCTAATGCTGCTGGTCCTGGATCACTCTTTCAGAAGTACTGCCCTAGGTTGTTGAGTCTTCCTCCAACTGACTCCACCAATAGCATTCTTAGACCCAGGAAGGGAAAAAGAAAGAAGTAGAAGACAATTTTTTAAAGCTGTAATGGGGAAGTTATACTGTGACTTTTGTTCACATTCCTTTCTTAAGTATTTATACTCATAGCCACTGCTAGATTCAAAGAAGGTGGGAAATGCTGTGTCTAGCTGGGTAGCTGGGTAGCTACATACCTAGTTGAAATGTAAAATCTGCTATTAGTAAACATGGATTGGGAGGTTGAATAATGAGGAGCAATTTGCAAGCTCTTCCACAGGGTTGGATGGTTTTATTTAGCCATAAGTTATCAAACTATAAAAAGCTCCATCCAAGACCTTGCCTAGAGGAAGACATGTAACCCATAGATACTAGATTAAAAGCTCAAGCATGAGAGGATATGTCCATGGCTCATGTAGGCACAAACTCTTTAAAGGTATATGCACAGGAAGAAAAGACTATGTGGTATGATGGGAGGACAGAGGAATGAATTTGCTGGTCGGCTTCTCTGTCTCCATTCCTCTCGCCTATTCCTAATAAGACCTGAAATTTCATGCTTTTGTGTTTTGAGAGGCTTTAACTCAACCCTCCAGCTCCAGAAGTTATCCCTGATTGGTCTAAGCCAATCAAGGAATCAGATTTCCCATAACTATTTTTTGATATTTGGGACAGGAGAAACTCAGGAATGTGAATGAGGAACTGTAGTCCTGGGCCAGCTGAGCCATCTCTCTGTCATGAGAGCAACCAGCCAGAGGATGAAGTGCAAACAAGAAGGAAAACAGAACCAAGAGAATCACAGGGAAATGGACCTGCAGACCTGATAACATTCTGAACCTCTGTCAAGCCATTCCCAACGTCCTACTTCTGGGATTTTCAGCTGAATGAGCCAATAAATTCACAATACTTGTTTAAATGGGTTTGGTTTAAGCTTTCTGTCACTTGCAACCAAAATTATTCCCAACAGCAGTATGACTTGAATGTGTTTTTACTGGAAACCTAAAAGCCCCGAACAAAGGCAAGGACAGTTTTTCTCATGAGCACCTACTAGAAGTGTCTCACCATGTGCACTCTGGACATACATTAGCTTATGCAAATCTCCCAACAACTCTAGAGGTAAGAATCAATCAGGAAATTGAGGTTCAAAACAGTTAGCTAACTTCCCCATTGTCATCCTAAGAATAAGTGACTGAACTGAGAATTGAACTCATCTGATTCTAGGTCCAGTGCTCTTGCCACAATGTTGACCTCATATATTATTGTTTGAACCATGTATATAAATAACAAAGGTTTATGTGTTTACTCAAACTCCACGTGGAAAAGCATTCTGACTTTTGAAAATCTGATTCAATGATCAAAAACACATGTAGAATATTAGTTTGAAGGTGGTGTAGTCTGTAGTAGGGTTTTATAGGCATCTTGGGCAGGTCCTTCAGAGTAATTGGAATGTGGAATGTGGAAGTCATTTTTATGGGAACTTTGGGACATGGCCTCCTGTAGGCAGCCTCCGGCGAAAGACTGAGTATATCAAGAAAAAAATCACATTGAACCTGATGATAAGGTTCATGGGGATGTTGATTAAAAGAACTCTCATATTTCAAGGCTGTATTGGTGATGCACTTTGAAGCAATGGCACATGACGAGTACACAACAGAAATAGGTTTTACCCCCGAGATGTGAGTATTCTTTTGAAAATAGCATGTATGGTTTATTTAGCCATTCAAAGAATTCCTCTCTTGCTCACATAATTTATTACTGTGCCTGCTTATTCTTAAATACTCTTGCTCAGCCACAAAAGAGTAGAAAGATACCTGTTATTATATCTTTGTTTGAGGATGCTCAAGTTTGACTCAACATGGTACTGTTAGCCAAATCCATAGTCTCTTATTTATATATTATTCAAAATGATTATTCTTTTGTTAGGATTAAAAATAAGAATTGTTCATTTCTATCTCCATGGTAACTGACACATGGCTTGTACCTGAAAATTATCCCTTGAATTAAGTACCTGATCTATTTCTATAATATCCTAAAAACGAAAAAATACCATATGCCCTCATCTTCATTCCACATTTCCCCTACTTATGTTCCATTTTCCTTCAGAAAGTTTACATTGAAAATGTCCTCAAAGCTTCCGAGGTCAGTTTAAGGAACTACAGCTTCCAGAGTGTTAGTCTAACGGTAAGTTTGTTTAGAGTTCAGGTCGGTTTAGGAACCCATTTGGAAGAGGCTGCTTTTACCACCTAAGCATATGCATAATGTCTATAAATACAATGCTTAAAATGTTAATGAAAGAGACTTGGTGGGATCCTTTTAAATCAGGTACTGAGCTATAAAGTAGATTTAATGCCATGTCATTCATGTCTTTAATTTGTCTCTTATGAAATAAAATGAATTGAATTTTTTTTCCTGGACCCAGATTTTATTTTCTCTGTTCAAAAAGTTCTTTCTGTCGAATGGAATGATCATGTGTTAAGGAATGGAATGATCATGTTAAGAGTGTTTTTGTTCATTTGTTGTTATATATATTTTTAATTTAATAAATATATTTTATATATATATATATATATATATATATACATGTACTTTCTATCAGTTATGCTATTTTCCCTTCCTGGTTTGTGACAGGATTTGTTTAAAATTTGGATTCCCTAGACCTAGTTACCCTTCCTGGGCACTCAGCTAAACCATATTTTCCACCTCCTTTTCATCAGAGTACTACAATATAACTAATTCTTATCATTGGCAGGAGTGGAAATGATGTGCCTCTACTGGATGGAGGCAGTTAAGAGCAGGGGATTCTTCATTACACACTCTCTCTCTCTCCATCCATTGGCCAGCCAGATGCAGAGGACCCAGCAGAGGACTCTGAGGCCTAAAGGGACAGTAGAGTCACTAGAAAGAAAGAGCCTGGGTCCCTCAATGACAACATGGAGCAAAACACCCCACCCTCAAACCCTAGTTGGACTGGAATATAAGTGAGAAATGAACTTCCATTGATTATGCCACTGAAATTTGAGAACTAGTTATTTGTTCTATTGAGAGAGCAATTGCGAATTGTCTATTGCCTCTGGAAAGCCAGAAATATACAGAGAAAACAACCAATCATGCAACTTCACAGCTTTATTAATCTGAACCATACTATTTAGCCTTAGAGTTCACCTGCCTTTGTTATTTTCTACTGGTAATTTAATTAATCTTGCATCCCCATGTCACTATCCAGCACCTGGGAAACAAAGACCTAGTGTTACCTTCTACTGTGTAGTGCCTACTGCAATTAGCATCATTCTGAGTAGTCACATTGGCTAATGAATAAAATGTTTGGAGAATGGCTTTCATTTAACTAGAAAGGGACCAAGGCTGAGGCACAAAGCTAAAATTTTCTGGGACTCTTATTATATGCCTGGTGCTTTATAAATTGTAAGCCAAACGTTCATGGAAATTGTCATCTAGACAAGATCACCTTAATACTGACAAAGCCCAAAGCCCTTCCAGTACTCCTGCAAATTTCCAGGAGGCTAACATTCCCATCTGAAGCTCCAGATTCCTGCTTCTGCTGCATTCATTTAGTTAATAGATCATCTGTCCACTGCATGCATCCTATGTTTTGGTCCACTTCACATAAACTCAAGCATGAAGTTCAGTCCCTCCCTCAGTTCCTACCTCCAAAAATCTTAAAAGTTATTGGTATGTGTGACAGACTTGATCAAAGATTTAGCCAGAAGTGAGATCGTTGCATTTTAGCAACTCACTACCTAATTTAAACATTATCATTCCTGTTCTTCAAGACCCTGTGGCACTAACCATCAGGCATTTTCCTTGGTCCTTTATACAACTGCAGACTCAGATCATCCCAATAATCTCTTGCCCTTTTTGCTTTCTCATCCTTCCTTCTCATGCCTTTCTTTCCAGGTCAGTCCTACCCAGTTCCAATCCCAATTCTTCTCATTTATGGATGAAAAGTTCCTGGTTCCCCACAGATTCAATTGCCTTGAATTCCAGGCATACCACTGTACACCTTAATCCAGGGTCAGCTGACCCAAAGATAGGCAGTCTTCCTAGAAGGACAATATGGCATAAATGTTTTCTTCTTCCGTGGCATACATATATACATAGAACAACATGTATGTATGTTGTACCTCTACACTGCTAAATCCAATGTTCAGTTCACATCCTACTTGACTTTTCCATAGCATTTGACACTAATGGGCTATTCTCTCCCCCTTAAACCCTTTACTCACTTGACTTCTAGGAGACCATACTCATCGGCTTTTCTTCCTACCTCCCTGGCCTCATTTTTTGCCAGCTTTTTTTGCTGGTATCCCCTAGCACCTCAACTTCTAAATGCTGTTCTTTAGATTTCATCCCTCTTTTCTTTATTCAATATTTTAAAACATTAGACTGGATATCGATCTCAACCTGTCACCTAACTTGAAATACCATCTCTTTGCAACAACTTCCAAATTTTTATCTCCATTCCTCTCTGAAATTCCAGACTTATATATCCAACTGTCATTGGCTACCTCCACTTGGCATCTTGAATTTAAGAGGTCCAAAAATGGAAACCTTGATTCCCATTCCATGCTCCAGACTGACTTCTACCAAAACATTCCCCATCTCAGTAAATGGCAACTCCATTCTTTCAGTTTGTTTAGAATTCACCCCGCCTCCTCTCCAACCAACTAGACTGGCCTATTCTCTATTCCTCAACTCTGCCAAAAACACTTCAGCTTCAGGGACTTTGCACTTATGCTTCCTCTACCTAGAATGCTCCTCCCCAGACACCTAAATAGCTTCCTCTCTCACTTTCTTCATATCTTCACTGAAATATCACTGTCTCGAATTGCACATTCCTATCCTCCTTTCTGCTGCATTTTTTTCTTCTTAGCACTTATCACCATCTAAAATATTATTTTACTTATGCACCTTATTTTTTTTCTCTCTTCCCTCCCCAAATATGGCCAACTACTTTTATTGATGGGGTTCACTGCTGTGTTCCCAATGGCTACAATGGTGCCTGTCATGTGGAAGATACTCTATAAATATTTGAACAAATACCAAGTTCAGCCCAGTATGAAGTTACAGCGCATTAGCAGCCTTTCTTCACAGAGAGGGAAAATGAGATTTAGAGCAATGTTAAATTACCTGCCCAGTGGGTGCAGGCAGTTGTGTAGTCTCATGCTCAACTCCTCTTGTTTCCTCATATCCCACATCCAACTGGTTGCAAAAACCACTTAAATTCTACCTCAAAAAATAAATATTTCTCTATTTTAGCCACCCCTACTTTCTCTATTCCCATTGCCAATTATTTGGTCTGAACTGTCATTATTTCTTACTAAGATTTATTTTTTCTTTTATTTATTTATTTATTTTTGCATGGGCAGGCACAGGGACTCAAACCCAGGTCTCCAGCATGGCAGGTGAGAATTCTGCCACTAAGTCACCAAGGCACCACCTTAAGATTTATTTCTACTTAACAAATATCTATAATATGCTTACTATGTACCAGGCATTATTTTAAGCACTTTGCAAATATTGACTCATTTAATTCCCCTAGCAACCCATGAGACAGATCTTTTATTAGACCCAATTTATGGATGGAGAATATGAGGCATGGAACAAATAAGCAACCTGCTCAAGATCACATAACTAGGAAATGATAGAGTTGGGATTTGAACACAAGTTGTCTAACTTCTGGCTGTGATCTTAACCATTATATCACAGTGTCCCTCCATATAATTTTGGTGCTATCTTTGGTGGTTTCTCTGCTACCAGCTCTCCACCCAGCCTCAAAAAATTCTCCGCAATTTACTTCATAAAAATATAACTCAAATCTCTTCCCCTACTTAAAACTCTTGAGTCCCAATGTAATGACACATCCCAATTTCCTTTCCCCTCACACACTAAACCTCTCACTCCAAAATCATTGCTCTTCCCCATACCCTTTCCCACCTTCATGACCTTGCATATGCTGTTCCCTCTATATGAAATGCTCATCTCACCTCAAATAAGTCCAACTGATCCTTCAAGATTGAAATATCACCTTCTCTTAAGGAGGTTCATTCCTTTTTTATATCTTAATTTTCCAGGACTGCTGTAGCAAAGTACCACAGACCAGTTAGCTTAAACAACAGAAATTTATTGCCTCACAGTTCTAGAGGGTGGAAGTCCTCATCAAGGTGTCATAGGGCCATGTTTCTCCTGAAGTCTATCAGGTTCTGGGTGGTGACCAGCAATCCAAGATGTTCCTCGGCTTTTGACAGAACTCAATCTCTTCCTCTGACATGGCTCTTTTCTGTCCTCTGACAGTATCCAAATTTCCTCTCCATATAAGAATGAAAATAATATTGAATTAAGGTCCACCCTAATCCATTTGACCTCATCTTAACTAATAATGTCTTCAAAGATCTTATTTCCAAATGGGGTCACATTCATGGCCCCTGGAATTAGACTTGGGTATACTTTTGGAGGGACACTATTCACTCTACAATATAGCATTTATTGCATTACATTCAAATAATTTTCAACCCTCTCCTCTTCACACCTTCCTTCCCCCATTATCTCCCACACCTCAAATGGGGCTGCAAAGTCCTTTAAAACTGAAAGCTTGTCTTGTGCATCATTTCAGCCCTTTCAGCAATTCTCAAGATACAGTGGTTCACAATCCCTATTTGCTGGATGACACATCAGATTTATATGATTTGTCCAGACCCTCAAAGGAGGATGTTGGAACATTAGCTTCCTGAAGTTCCAATTTGAGCAGATGGGGAATAAGTTAAAGAAAAAAAAATAAGGAAAAGATTAAAGGTTTGCATTTCTTTCTGTGGACAAAATCAGAGTTGAGTATGGGCATACACAATTTGAGAAAATAGTTAGAGTCATCCTTTGAGGGAATTTTCTTTTAACATTTACCACATAACCACAGCACATTGCCTGATAGCCAGAGCACATACTTGACTTCCCCACCTTCCTGGAGCTTATATTTCTCAGGAGAAAGGAACATCTGTGTGGAATCCCAGCTCACAGTATTCTGCAAGCATTCGCCAATGTCTTTTCATGGCTGGTTAGCTGTTCTGTTTTGTTTTTCCTTTTTTTTTTTAACTTTTGCTCATTCTTTCATTTGTCCAATAACAACAATAATTTCTTGAATACCTGATATGGACCTGGCACTGTGCTAAGACTTCTGATAAAATCAGTTTGTGAACTTCTCTCTTGTGAGCATTAGAGTAAAATAAAATTTCTGGATCTGAAGTTTGGACTGACAGCAAACATCTTTGAACATATTTTCTACATACTGGCATCTTTATGATGTCAACTAGAATTCCAAAAGTGGGGTTGCAATGTCAAAAGGATAACAGTCCTAATTTTGAAAGATATTAAGACATTATTGGGTTAAGAACATGCATCCTATATGAGGGCATCCCTTATTTTGGTCACAAATGGATGATAGCAAGCCACTTCATTTTTATCAATCTAATGAGTAAAAAATGTAATGATTTTTAAAAATTTTTCCTGTGTGATTCTAGAGAGTTGAGTATTTGTACCTGGAAATTATCAGTTGCTACTCTGTGAATTATCTATTTATAAATTTTGTCCATTTACTACTCCTGTTTCTTATGAATTTGAGGATGTTCTTTATATTATAAGGCTTATAAGCTCCATATAAGGGAAAAACAGGAAATAATCGAATGCACATCAATAGGGGAATGGCCAAATAAATTGTGGTGCTCTCTTGCTATGGAATATCGCACTACAAAAGGATGAGCGAAATCTATTTGTACCAGCCTTGAGGGATATCTTGAACCTATTGCTAGTGAAAAAAAGCAAGTTGCTGATAATCTATTTAGTATGATATCATTTTTAAAAATTATAAAATAAATCCTACTATCTGCATTTGTGTATATGTGTATATATATGTGTATATGCATACATGTATGCTTATATATGTATATTTTTACACATTTGTAAAAACATAGGGAAAGTTGTGAAAAGGTATGCACCAAACTAATATCTCCAGGAGAGTGGAATAGGGGAGAGGAGTGAGTACTCACTTTTTCTTTATGTGCCACACTATTCATTGACTTCCTTCAATGACAACATTAGTGATATTTTTTAAATCTAAAGAAAAACAGTGAATTTTGAAAAAATAAACTCTGTAACTCTTTACCCAAGCCCCCCTTTTTGAAGGTATATATGGTTGCAGATGTTTTAAAAAAAAAGTGTCATAAACTATAAAATGTATACATCACATCACCTTACCTTACCTTCAAAAGCAGGTGCATTTCCTTTAAAATACACTTTAGAAGGCACTGTAGTTTTCTTCTGAGTTATCAATGACATATGCATAAACCAAATCCCTCTACTCTATCCAAATATGAGGACATATTTATGAGTCTGAAAATCACAGACTAGTAATCCAAAGGAGGAGGAAGGGAGGGTCTTCAGTGGTGTGTCCTCTCACTTCAGGGTGCACTGCAGAGCAGGGAGGCAGAGCACCTGCTGGGGTCACAAGAGAGTTTCCCAGATGAAGATTTATCTCAACTGCCCAACTACCCACTGATTACCAAGGTTCTGCTGTGAGAGCTTTTCATTCTTTTATCTAAGTATTTTCTTCCCGTCTTGACTAAATGAAAATACGCCTGAAAGGAGACAATATACCAGGACTGATCAGCAATTTGCACCTCACTGAGAGTGAGTCTGTTTCTTTCTCTGAGATGGGATTTAATAAGAGGGAAAGGGCAGAGAGACACCTGCAGTGGTGGGGAGGAGGCATAGGACAGCACCGGAAGAAGGAACTAGAGACCAAGGCCATGGAAATTAAAACTTTGCCTAAATGACACTTTTGTCTGAGGTCAAACAACTTTCTTTGATGCTAGCCTATTGTGGCGGAGAGGGGAAATAGGATGTGGGAGAGAAAAGAGTGGTCCACAGGACTCAGTGCTGATAGGTGGGTCCTAACTGGATGATTGTTTAAATCACCATAAGACCATCCTGCTTC
This sequence comes from Tamandua tetradactyla, assembly GCF_023851605.1. Taxonomy (NCBI): domain Eukaryota; kingdom Metazoa; phylum Chordata; class Mammalia; order Pilosa; family Myrmecophagidae; genus Tamandua; species Tamandua tetradactyla. The sequence continues at coordinate 139,899,460 of NC_135332.1, forward strand.
TCAATGTTTGTTTGTTTGTTTAATCATTTATCGCCATCTTACATCCTTCATGAAGAGATAAGATATGTAGGAATAAATTTGTGTAATCCAGACCCAGACAAGTTGTTTTTAATGTAGCTCAGTGACAATTCTTTTCAACATTAACAGTTAGCTCTTAGCACTTCTGGGGGGATCAAGTGAGAAAAGCAGGCCTAGCATAGCACCTGGCACTGAGGAGACGCCAGCATCCTTCCAGGCAGTCCAAGGGAAGGTCAGAGGTCAGCAAAACCACCCTTCTTCTGGATTAAAGCCAAGGTACTTTGGACACACAATCCGTGCTAATTTGCATAATCTCTTGCTATTCTGTGCTTATTCTGGGATAAACAGAGGACTGCAGGTGTCGGCACTGTCACCCCAATTTTAGCTATAAGTGCCCAGAACATATACCCAAAAAAGAATGAAAGCAAAAAGAGAACAAAATAAAGGATGGAAGAGAGGAAGGAAAGGGAATAAAAAGGAAAGGAAGAAAGGAGAAGGAAGGGAAGGGAAGGGAAAGAAAGAAAAGGAAGGTAAGTAAAGAGATGAACGGGAAGGGAAGGGGAGGAAGGAAAAAGGAAGAGAAGGGAAGAAAAAGGAAAGGAAGGGAATTGTGGGGAGGGGAAGAATCAGGAAGGGAAGAGTAGAACTGGTTTGTTGAACAAGCTACTACTACACAAGCTAATGCTTCTACTGGTAACCTGATTGGCATTTATATAATGCAGAAAAAGTAGAAGCAAGGACCCTAGCAACCCACCAGGGGTGTTGAGGATCTCCAGTGCAAGAGAACAGGGTCTCTACCCCTTCTGTTGCCTTTTGCCCACAAGCATTGGGCTGGAATCAAACCAAGAAAATCTCGTCCTCTGTTTAGATTGTCCCTTTATTCTTCCCTGTGGAGGGTCGCTTCTTATTGAAGATATTATCCCACACCCAGCTGGGGTCATTCTTCAAGATCCTCCATCCAGGCATGAGTCAGACTGAGAAAGAGTAAATCAGCCTGCTGGGCAAAAATTACTTTCAAACTGAAGAAGAAAGTGCCCCCACATCCGAACTAAAACTGGCAAAAATCAACTTTTTAGATCTTTATTTGTTGGGGTTGTGTGATGATTTGAAACTGTAAGTACCCCAGAAAATCATATTCTTAAAGTAAATCCCATTCCTGTGGGGGTGAACCCATTGTAAATAGAATCTTTTGTTAAAGTTAGTTCAGTGAAAGCATGGCCTGGGGCTGGGTGGGAGGGGTGTCTAGATCCTCTTATTGGAGTCCTTGTTCAGAGAATGAAATTCAGACAAAGAGAGAGAAAGCTGAAAGCAAGGACACCCACAAGAGAAGGGAGAGACCAGCAGATGCCCCCTGTGCCTTGCCATGTGACAGAGGAGTCCAGGATCTCTGGCAGCCAGTCTTCAAAAGCATCAACCTGATGATGCCTAGATTTGAACATTTCCTCCCTCTCTCCCTTCTTTTCTCCTGCCTTCTCCTTACTCTTTCTCTCTGTCTCCCACTTCTTGGATGTCTGGCTCTGGAAGAAGCCAGCTGCCATATTGTGAGGAGCCCCCTGTGCCCAGGAACTGGAGCCTCCAGCCAAGAGCCACACAAGTGAGCTCAGACTGACTCCTCCAGCCCAGTCAAGCTTTGAGGTGACTGTAGTCCCAGCCAATATCTTGAAGCAATTGCATTAGAAACTATGAGCCAGAGCCACCGAGCTAAGCCACTCCCAGATTCCTGACCCTCATAAACCCCATAAACTGTGTGAGATAATAGATGTGCATTGTTTCAGGCCACTGAGTAATTTGTTACTTGGGAATAAAATAGAGATCTCATTACCAATTCTTATCTGTCTCCCCCAAAAGAATTTAGCTCCATTTAGCTCTGTTCTCCAAAAGAGAACAGAGACCATGTCTGTCGCATTCACTGCTGTATCATCAGTGCCTGGGACTTTTTGCCTGGCATACAAAAGGCATTCAATGGGTATTTGCCGAATAAATGATTAAAATGCCTGTTGTTATAATCATCATCAATAAAACATTCATTTGTTTATCACTTTACAGTATAGAAATATCTGGATTGTTTCAGTTAATCCTGTAATTAACAGTCAACAAGGAATTATTTCCATTTTGTAGTGAAATACCAAAGGCACCAAGATCTCTGATGATTTGTCCATGGCCACCCTTCCACTGCATTATGTAGAGCCAGCGCTCCAAGCCAGGACTTCTGATTCCAACCCTGGTGTCCCTTTTCCTACACACAACCATACAGCACGAGTTCAGCCATTCTGATGCTCATGTTTCCATATAGCCGCCAGCAAATGGGCATTTCAGGGCTGCAGCCACCTCCTGCCATCTAACTTGTGGTTCGGTGCATCAGACCTGCTTTACTCAACCATCAACAGTGTGCAGGAAAACGCCTAAATTAGGGAAGCAGAATTGTTCGTTCCTTTTTTAAAATAGCAAAGAAAATGTAATACGTGACTTTTCTTTTCCCTTCCAGAACCATAAAGAAAAGAGAAAACATGCTTAAGAGTCCCCAGGACGCACTTTTAAATATACTACCAAATTTCAAGCCCTCTGAGGGCTTCTGAAAGTGGATATTTTCTTCAGTCCCTAGATAAATATTATTTTGAAATATAGCAAGTTCTCAAGTATCTGAGGTGATTTCCCACAGGCCAGATTACCTGAGTGTCCTTCTCTCCCAACCCAAGGAAGTCCCGGGTTGGTGCAGGTAATAAAGAGCAAGTACCTGGCTGAACACAAAACTGAGTAATCCAGAAAGGCATTTATGACTGAATCAAAATGTGTTTCTTTTGTGTCATTCTTAAGCCAAATATAACCCGACTTCAAGGGATGTATAAGAGTTTCAATATATTTATCAAATTGTTTTCCTAAAATATTAAGTTTTTAAAGAGGTTTTTTGATTATCACCTGAGAAGTCTTATCATCATTTTCCTGATAATTCCTATTATCATTTCCTTGCCCTCATGGGGAACAATCTGGCCACAAGATAAAATTGGCTCTAGTCAAATTAGAACCCTAGATTTGTTTAATGAACATGTCGGTTATGTTGCCTCCAATTCCCCATCTGTAAAATGGATAAAATGGTTGTTATTTTGAAGATTAAATATGAGCTTAGAACAGTCTGACCTATCATAATAATTTTATGTGTTGGCTATTAGTAATAGTTTAGCTATTATTATTATTGTTTGATTGTCCATGTCTTTACATCACTATGTACAGGTGGTTTGTACTCAGGACATATATAAACAAATACACCCTTCCCCCAATTGCTTCCTCCTTCAATGCTATTTAAAGCAAATCATTCCTGTATCTTCATCATTTATACTCTAAATAAAACATGCTCGAAGGATCTTGGAGAAAGCCTCATGTGCTATTCCTCGTTGCACCATTGTTTTCCTGTGCCCTTTTAATCAAGTAATGTCTTTAATCTTTTGTGTCCAGAAAGTTTTATGCGCCCAGACAGTGGAGTGAGAGGTTGGTAGTGATTACAGGTCTGAAGATAGATCAAATACTTTAGGTCTTCCTTTGTGAGGTGCCGGGAATAAGACTTGGAATTACTCTTATTCTATGTTCCGAGGGATAAAAGGGGTAAGGGAGCTACACATTGTTTGTCCAGATATCTCTGGTCAGGATTAGCTTCGCTGAGCCATTTCCAAGATAAAGTATAGATTGCCTTATCTCATACACTTTGAGATAGGAGGGATTATTTTTTAAACAACAGAAATTTTGGAGCTGGTTCCATATGTTTATTCACATCACGAAATAGTTCCTCAGCACCGGTATTTTTCTTTCCGTGATCTCATTTTAGGAAAGTAGCATTTTCAATTGTTCCGAGAGACAGATGATGATGGGTATAGCCAGACAGACGGATGGATAGACAGACGGATGATGGAAAGATAAAGAGATAGACAATAGATAGACAGATGATAGGTAGAAATAGATTAAATCTCATTAAAGAAGCACTAGTGATACATAATAGAATAAGTCCATTTCACCGTTAATAAAAACCAAAGACTTTCCTTTACCCAATGAAAAGAAGCCTTCTGAGAAGTTTCATATACATTTGCTGACATATAACACGAAGTTCATACAACTCCAAAAAAAATGATTTCACATAACCATAATTGAGATAGTTTAAAAAGAAAAAAAAAAGTTATTTTTAGTATCTTAACAAAGCAGGTTTTTAACCCCGCTTTTTTTTTAGTTTTAATTCCAAAGGATGCATTTTCAAACTCTGCTATACTGTGTGTCATCCCAGTAGACACCAACTGCCACATCTTTGTCAATGACTTAAAATTCTCCAGCTCTAGTTCCAGGCTATTTCTTGAGCCCCAGGTCCCATATTCCCAAAGGGCTACAGGGCATTTGTACTTGAACATGCAGCAGAATTGCTCAGACTAGATGGTTAGTCAATCATTCTTGCCTCAACATTTCCATAACGCTTTGGAGAGACTGCCAATATGGTCCTTATTACACTGTAATTTAATGATCTACCTATGTTTCGATCTTATATTCTAGAAAGTGAGTTCTCAGAACACAGAGATCTTTGGGAAGTCTATATGTTTCTACTTTTAGCACATGACAAATATTTGATAAATGTGTATTGAGCAAATACTTGATGCAACAACTACATTTATGACTCAGGTTAATAAGAATGCAGCATTATCAGGCAGACAGAGTGGGAACTGTCTGCTTAGCTGGGTGGAGATGGAAGGGGAGAAGTGTAGAAAAGGTCAGGAGATAGAGCAGTCATCATTACAAGTCTCTTACCTTCCTTTTCCACATACATGATACTTGGATTGAAATCATAAGAAGCTCCAAATTGTCATCACCGCCTTCATCACCTCTATGTCAATTTCTCTTGGCAATGGATTTTGCCAGTGGATGTGGGGGGGGAGGGAATATTTCATGTTCAAAGCCTCAGAGAAACCTGAGACTTCTTGCTTCATAAATAGGTCAAATGTTAGGCCATGCACAGAGAGTGGTTCAGATTCATAAAACAATTGGCCCCTTGGAGCTTCATTGAAGTAAAAAATGTCCTAGCATACTGAGGTAACAAACAAGGATGTCATCTCCCAAAACTGTATAATTCAACTGTCTCACAACTCTAGGGAGTTTCTGTGGAACTGAAGAGGAAAAGAATTCACACTGGTCAGGAAAAAATACTATTCCAATGTAACAGAATCGCCTGTATTTGAAAGGGCATCTAGGTTCAAGAACTTAGGGTTTTAAAAGTGCTATAAATAGGGTAACCATGTAATTTATTTTGCACACTAAGACACTGTTGAGAGTGAGATGGGACACTAATAATTTCACTACATAATAGCATAAACCAGAACTGTCTGGGCCACACCAGAGCATGAGATTATTCAAGCTGTAGAGGAAAGGAATGAGGGATTTAGAAGTGTGTGTATAACCCTGTCCCATGCTGATGAGTAAATACACAGTTTTCAGCAAGTTGGACCCACCTAGCTCACGGTTTGTGTAAATGCAGTCACTTCCAGTGATTTTCATACTTACTTTGATTGTATCATCCACCAATAGTTTGAAATATTTGGGGACAGAGGTGTGATGGATTCTAACCTGTTTGTATAAATCCTCTCCAATTAGTCATTAAGTCATTCAGCAAACATTTCCTGAGCCCCAACTATGATTTGGGAACTGATTGAGGCTCTGGGAAGGACAGTTACAAAAATGAAGACACATGCCTTCCCTCAAAGAGCCCATGTGTTAATAAGGGAGATACATGAAACCAAATAATTATGATCAAATGCCAAATGTACATCTTTCCCAAGAGGGCACACTTGACTACTTAAAATTCTTGAGGCTACTGACATTTGTCATTACACTATGGCATCTTATTTTACAATGTGAAACCCAGGTAAATTGTCTGTCTCCCTGGCCTGGCTTTTCTTACTGAGGTCTATTTGTATCTTATTAGTTCACAACATGTACTTAAGATTTATGAAATTACATGTATTTAAATATCATCCATACTTCAAACTGTTAACAAAAAAAGTCTCTTCTCCTTCTTCCTTTTCTTCTAGTTTTAAATTACATGGTTCTGGGATTCTCCTTTGTCTTTTATTCCACAAGAGTAAAGGTTTGCTCCGCAGAAGTACTTATTAAGAAAGTATGGCCACCTCAGCCAAATTGCAAAATACCCCACACAGGTCTGAGTGGGAAGCCTGATGAATGAACTGCCCAAAACTCCTCTTCACTTCAGTACTGCTGAAACGGCTCATCTGCAGGGTTACATTCTTACAAAATCTTTCTAAGAACTTAAAATTCCAATCTTCAGACCAGATCATATCCCTTCTAACTGTTGCTACATATACTTCTATTTTCCCTGCTTGGTTTTTAGAAGTTATTAACACCTTTAATTTTTGTAATTACCCAGTCAGTCATCTAAGGATTGCCAGACAGACATATCACATACATAGACTGGCTTATCTGGCTTCATTCCCTTTGAAATCAAGAGAGTTTTCTAAACATGTCCATTTATTTGAGAAAGGTGGATGGTGAAACGGGGTGTGGGATACAGAGCAGGAATCGTGCATTCATGTATCTGATGTCATATACTATTTCCCCCATTTTACATGTGGTAAAGGTAAAATTCAGCGTACATCTGTGACACTATCTGCCCAGCATCCCTTTCTCTATCCTTCTAAGATTCAACACCTTGCTCTCCTGCTCCCCTAATCCCATCCCCCTGGGCTACTGTGAGAGACATGGTAGCTTTACCTGACCTGATCTTACCCCCAACCATAATGGAGGAGCCAGAGTGAACATCTACCCAAGTGTAGCCAATTATAGCACCCTGCTCCCTGCAGAATCACCAGTCTCGTCAAATCCAGTGGTTCAGGATAGGCACTGGCTAGTCTTCGGCCAAGTGCAATCTTGCAGGAGTATTCAAAATATGCTGAAAAAAAGATACTTATTCCTCTCTGGCACAAGAAGTCATAAGACATATCATCTATTTATATTTATGCTCAGGTTGAGAATCCCATATCCTTGTTACCAGTGAAATAACAATCTTCCTATTTTTTGCTACTCCGATTTTTGCTATTCTTTTTGACAAAAGATGATTTTCATTGTTATTTTAATTTGTAGCTACTGAATGTTAATGAGGTTGAGTTTCTTTTCATATGTTTCTTGAACCATTCACATGTCCTCTGCTATAAATTCCCTGCTCATATCCTTTGGGCATTTTATTTGCAGATGTTATTCTTTTTCTTATTGATTGGTATTAGTTCTTTAGAGTTTATGAATATTAACTTTTATCAGTTTTATTTGTTAAGTTTCTATGACTATAAAATACAGACTTCATAGTTCGAATCCAGTTATATATTATTTAGAAGAGACACTCTTTTTTTCATCATATAATTGTGTATTCATCACCATGATCATTTTTAGAACATTAATTACTCCAGAAAAAGAAATAAAAAGAAGAAAACTCATACATCCCATACTCCTTACCCCACCCTCTCACTGACCATCAGTATTTCAATCTACCCAATTTTTAACTCTTTATCCCCCCTATTATTTATTTAGTTTTTATCCTTATATTTTTACTCATCTGTTCATACCCTGGATAAGTGGAACATCAGACATAAGGTCTCACAATCACACACATTGTAAAAACTATATGGTTAAACAGTCATCTTCAGGAATCAAGGCTACTGGAACACAGTTCAACCATTTCAGGTAATTCCCTCTAGCCACTCCAATGCACCATAAACTAAAAAGGGATACCTATATAATGCATAAGAATAACCTCCAGGAAAACCTCTCAACTCTGTTTGAAATCTCTCAGCCACTGAAACTTTATTTTGTCTTATTTCTCTCTTTCCCCTTTTGGTCAAGAAGGTTTCCTCTATCCCATAATTCTAGGTCCCAGCTCATTCCCAGAAGTCAGGTCCCATGCTTCCAGAGAGATTTATACTCCTGGGACTCATGTACTACATAGTGAGGAAAGCAGCAAGTTCACCTGCTGAGTTGACTTAGAGAGAGAGGCCACATCTGAGCAACAAAACAGGTTCTCTGCAGGTGATTCTTAGGCATAATTGTAGGTAGGCTTAGCTTCTTCCTTGCAGCAATAAGTAGAAGATACGCTCTTAAACCAAATGACAAGGAAAGGTTAAAAATATAAAGATAGAAATATATACCAGGCAAGTGCTAGCAATAACAACACCAGTCTCCATAGAAGGAAAAATTTAGATAGCCTAAGATATTAAATATTATACCAAGGCTAGATTATTTTTATACACAAATTTTACAAAACATCTAATGGAGAAACTCTATTATACAAACTATTCATGGGCATAAAAAGAAAAGAAAGTTCTCATCAACTCATCTGATAAGACAAATATAACACTCATATAGAAACTGAACAATTATAGCCCAAAACAAATCAAAACTATCAATTATTCTTCCTATGAACAAAATTCAAAGATCTTTTTTAAAAAATTATTTCAACTCAAAGTCAGCAGATGAACAAAAATTATTCATCAAGATCACTGAGGGTTTGTTCCAGGAACACAAAAATGGTGATGCATCCACTTATATCTGAATTCATATTAGCAAATTTAAGGAGGAAATTCACATATTCATTGAAGCATTTCTATGCACAAAGCATACTTCTAGGCAATGGATATATAGTAGTGAACAAAACAGAAGAAGCATTTCCTCTATGAAGCTTACATTTTATTGGGGGAAGATAGGCCACAGACAAATTAAAATACAAATGACTATACATGTTGATAGAGCTGTAGAGGAAAACTAAACAGGGAAGTGAGATAGGGAGAAGTAGTGTGCTGTAAACTTGATGGGTGGTCAAGGGAAGGGTTTAATGAGAAGCTGACATTTAAGCAAAGACCTGAAAGAGATGAGGGAGTGAAAAGGACTAAAAGAACATGAGTCAAAGAGGTTATAAGACAGGCTGATCATGTAGACCCTTAAGGGCCACTGTAGGGAATTTTAATTTTGTTTGGAATAAACTAGGAATCATTTAGAGGGATTTGACCAGTAATATCATTTGAGTTATAAATTTAAATACTTTTTCTGGTTGCTGTGTTGAAAAGAGATGACAAAGGCAGAATCAAAGAAACCAGATGGGTGAAAGATGGTTATGGCAGCTTGATCAGTATGGAAGTGGTAAAAGTGACAGAGGTGGTGAAATGATTCTAGATATATTTCAGTGATAGAGACAACAGGATTTTCATATGGATTGGATATAAGGGATGAGAAAAAGAGGAATCAAGAATGATTCTCAGGATGTTCACCCAGAAGAACTAGAAGTTTGGAAGTGCCATTTCCTGAGATGGAAAAGATTGCAGGAGTGTGCTGGGGAAGACAGGAAAGCAGCAAACCGCAAACATAACAACTAAACATTTGAAGCAGCCCCCAAAATAAAGAAAAAGAAAAGGATAATCCAAGTTATGGTTATTATTTCAACATCATGCTCAAATTCCTAGCTAATGCAACAAGATAATGCATATACAGAGACAGAGAATATAAATTTTTGAAATTAAGAGATAGAATTGGCATTATTTGAAGACATTATTATGTATTACTTGGAAAGTCAAAGCTAATAAAGACTAAGAATAAGGAAGTTCAATAAGGCAGGACAAGATGGTGGCAAAGGGAGGTGTGGAAATTATTCATTCCTCTAAAGCAGCTAGTAAATAGCCAGGAGCTGTCTGGAACAATCTGTGGCTGGAAACATATTGTATACCACTCTGGAGTGTGTGGAAGGGTCAAGATCACAATGCATAACTGTAAATAAAACCTGCCCTGTGGAGGCCAGCACCTCTCTCCCACGGGCCTGGCAGGCTGTGCTGGAGACACTTCCCATGGGAAAAAGAAGCATTCTCTACTAGAAGCAAGGAAAGGTAGCTTAACCAAGCTCCAATTGCACTTTTTTTGTGTGCTGTATGATGGAGTCACATTTCATCATTTTTCCATGTGAGTATTCCATTACTGCAGCACCATTTATTGAATTTTTGTTTGTTTGCTTGCTTGTTTATTTGTTTTGCTTGTTTGCTTGTTTCTTGGAAAGTATATGAACTGGGAATCGAACCCAGGTCTCCCACGTAGTAGGTTGAGAATTCTACCACTGAACTACCTTTGTACCCCTCCAATTTCACTTTTAATAAACAAATTTGGACTGCTGAATACAAGCTCTGAGAACAGATAAAACCAGAGCAAGCAGAAAAGGAACCCTGAGGTCTCTCCTGGAAGAGAGGAGGCAGAGCTAATGGAAGAAAAAAAAAAGAGAGAGAAGCAGAGGCTTTTGGAGTTGACCAAACTCAGAATACTAGAATAGGGCTGCACTTCAAGAAAAGGGGCACATAGAGCCAGGTACCAACTCTGGCTCTTAACTGACAAAACTTGAGGGCTGAGAACTGACTCTGAAAAAAGGATTTCTTTTTTTTTTCTTCAATTATTCTAAGTAGTTCATTAGAGAAAGCCTTAGGCATTTTCAATTGTCAGCACTGACCCAGGCAAGTTAAGATATGTTTGAGAGAGAAAGTAACTAGTCAAGTGAAGGACATAATTCCTGAAAGGGCACATTTTCCTCCAAGAAAATCTCAAATGGTGGCTCTCTTTCAGAGTATTCAGACTCCAGGGCTGGAAAGCAGAAACAGCTTAACCTTGCCTTCTACCTCAGCCTCTAATTCAACCATGCCCCTAGCAGGGACAGGGTCTATGGAAAATTAAAGGCATTGTACCACTTTACGCTACTGGGGCACTACAGGATGACAAGCACCACCTGCTGGGAAGAATAGGAAAAACACATAGTTTAAGAGGCTTCACAGAAAAGTCTGATAACCTGCTGGGTCTCATCCTTAAGGAAACGTGATACTGATTCCCTTCTCCTGAGACCTGGGACTGCCTTCTCTAGGGAAATCTGATTGGAGTCTATCATATCTGGGAGACCCTCCTCAAAAATTCTGATCAGTTAAACAAAAGCTGTGCTAAAGGTCTAGAACAAATTGAACCGAATGCCAAAGAACAGATTAAGAAAAAACATAGCCAACAAGAAAGCCCTAGGTTAAAGAGTGAAAATGACCTCCAGAATAAAGTAATCATGGAAAGCAACAGCCTATACACCAGAAAAAATTATGAGTCATACTAGGAAAAACAAAGATATGGCCCAGTCAAAAGAGCAAATTAACACTTCAAGTGAGAAATAGGAGTTGAAACAAATAATTAAAGATGTTCAAACAAACATTCAAAATAAAATAAAATCAACAAATTGAGGGAAGAAATGGCAAAAGAGATAAAGGATATAAAGAAGACATTGGGCAAACCATAAAGAAGAACTTGATAGCTTGAAAAAACAAATAGCAGAACTTATGGTAATGAAAATCACAACAGAAGAGAAGAAAAACACAACCGAGACTTACAACAGCAGATTTGAAGAGGTAGAAGAAAGGATTCATGAACTAGAGGACAAGACATCTGAAATCCTACACACAAAAGAACACATAAGGAAAACAATAGAAAAATATGAGCAGGGTCTCAGGAAAATGAATGGCAACATGAAGCATGTGAATATATGTGTTATAGGTGTCTCAGAAGGAGTAGAAAAGGGAAAGGGGGCAGAAAGAATAATAGAGGAAATAATCACTGAAATTTTCCCATCTCTTATGAAAGACATAAAATTATAGATCCAAGAAGCACAGCATAACCCAAATAGAATAGATCTGAATAGACCTACTCCAAGAAACTTACTACTCAGATTTTCAAATGTCAAAGACAAAGAGAGAATTCAGAAAACAAGAAGAGAAAAGCTATCCATCACATCCAAGGGAAATTCAATAAGACTTTATGTGGATTTCTCAGCAGAAACTATGGAGGCAAAAAGGCAGTGGTATGATATATTTAAGATATTTAAAGAGAAAGTGACCAACCAAGAATTCTATATCCAGAAAAAATGTCCTTTGAAAATGAGAGAATGTTTAATATATTTTCGCTGAGAGAGTTTGTAAACAAGAGACCTGCTCATACAAGAAATACTAAAGGGAACACTTCAGGCAGATAAGAAAATACAGGAGAGAGAGGTTTGGAGAAGAGTGTAAAAGCAAAGACTATCAGTAAGGGTAAAAAGAGAGAGAAAAAATAAGATATGACATTGTCATGGTCAGGTTCATGTGTCAACTTGGCCAAGTGGTGGTACCTGTTTGTCTGGTTGGGCAAGTGCTAGCTTGTCTGTTGCAATGGGGAAATTTCATAGAATTAAATCATGATCATGTCAGCTGCGTTCACAGCTGATTCCATTTGTAATCAGCCAAAGGGGAGTGTTTTCTGCAATGAGTGATGCTTAATCTAATCACTGAAAGCCTTATAAGGAGGATTCAGAAGAAACAAGTTCTTCCTGTCTCAGCTGGTGCACCTCTCCTGTGGAGTTCACACGGACCCTCCATCGGAATCGTCAGATTCACAGCCTGTCCTGCATATTTTGGACTCTGCGTTCCCATGGTCACATGAGACCCTTTTATAAATATTATATTTGCGAGTGTTCCCTGTTGATTCTGTTTCTCTAGAGAACCCTAATTAATACAGACATATAAAATCCAAAACACAAAATGTTAGAAGAAAGTACTGCCTTTAAAACATAAAATGTTAATGGATTTAACTCCCCAATCAAAAGATGTAGACTGCAGAATGGACTAAAAATAAACAAGATTCATCCATATGCCATCTACAAGAGACTCACTTTAGACTCAAGGTTAAAAATAGGCTGAAAATGAAAGGTTGGAAAAAGATATTTCAAGCAAACAACAATCAGAAAGGAGTGGGGATAGCTATAATAATATCAGAAAAATTAGACTTCAAATGTAAAACAATTAAAAGAGACAAAGAAGGACACTATGTATTAATAAAAGGAACAATTCATCAAGAAGAAATAACAATCATAAATATTATGCACTGAGCCAGAGTGCCCTCAAAATACATGAGGCACACACTGAGAGCACTGAAGGGAAAAGTAGACACCTCTACAATAACGGTTGGAGACTTCAATACACCATTTTTATCAATGGATATAACATCTACAGAGTCTCAATAAGGAAACAGAGGTTTTGAATCGTATGAGAAATGAACTAGATTTAATAGACATTTGCAGAAGATTTCACCACAGAAGAACAGGATACACATTTTTCTCACATTCTCTTGGATCATTCTCCACGATATACCACATGTTGGGTCAGAAAACAAGTCTCAATAAATTTAAAAAGATTGAAGTTATACAAAACACATCCTCAGATCATAATGGAATGAAGTTGGAAATCAATAACAGACAGAAGGCCAGAAATTTCACAAATGCATGGAGGTCAAGGAAGACATTACAAGAGAAACCAGTAAATATCTAGAGACAAATGAACATGAAAACACAACATATTAAAACTTATGGGATGTAGCAAAGGCAGTGCTGAGAGGAAACTTTATTTACTTAAATGCCTATATTAAAAAAGAAGAAAGGGCAAAAATCAAGGAATTAGCTGTTCACCTGGAGTAACTAGAGAAAGAACAGCATACTAACATCAAAGTAAGCAGAAGGAAAGAAATAACACAGATTAGGCAGAAATAAATGAGGTTGAGAATATGAAAACAATAGAGAGATTCAAGAAAACCAGAAGTTGATTAGTTGAGAAAATCAATAAAATCAATGGACACTTAGCTTGGATGACCAAAAAAAAAAAAAAAAAGATAGAGAGAGAGAGGATGCAAATATATAAAATCAGAAATGGGAGAGGGGACATACCTACTGACCCCACAGAAATAGAAAGATAGTCACAAGATACTATGAGCAGCTATATGTTAACAAACTAGACAATGTAGATGAAATGGACAACTTTCTAGAAAAGCAAAAACAACCAACATTACATTGACTTGAGAAAAATAAAAGACTTCAACAAAACAATCGCAAGTAAAGAGATTGAATCAATCATCAAAAAGCTCCCAAAATAGAAAAGTCCAGGAACAGATGGCTTCACATGTGAATTCCGTGAAGCATTCAAGAAAGAATCAGTGCCAATCCTTCTCAATGTCTTCAGAAAAAAATGAAGAGGATGGAAATGTTGGTTGTTTATGCTTTTCTAGAAAGTTGTCCATTTCATCTACATTGTCTAGTTTGTTAGCATATAGCTGCTCATGGTATCTTGTGACTATCTTTCTATTTCTGTGGGGTCAGTAGGTATGTCCCCTCTCCCATTTCTGATTTTATATATTTGCATCCTCTCTCTCTCTCTTTATTCTACCTAACTCATTCTATGAAGCCAACATCACCCTAATAGCAAAGCAAGACAAAGATATTACAAGAAAAGGGAATTACAGACCAATTTCTTTAATGAATATAGATGCAAAAATCCTCAACAAAATACTTGCAAATCGAATCCAGCAGCACATTAAAATAATTATACATCATGAACAAATGGTGCTTATTCCAGGTATACAAGGCTGGTTCAACACAAGAAAATCAATTAATGTTGTATTCGCATCAATAAATCAAAGCAGAAAATACACATGATCATCTCAATTGATGCAGAAAAGGCATCTGACAAAATTCAACATCCTTTCTTGATGAAATCACTTCAAAGAATAGGAATAGAAGTGAACATCTTCACATGATAAAGAAAATATATGAAAAACCCACAGTTAACATCATACTCAATGGGGAAAGATTGAAAGCTTTCCCTCAACAACGCCCATAGTCATCATTGTTATTCAACATTGTGCTGGAAGTTCTAGATAGAGAAATAAAGAAAGAAAAAAAAGGCATACAAATTGGAAAGGATGAAGTAAAACTTTCACTGTTTGCAGATAACATGATACTATATGTAGAAAATCCCTAAAATTCTACAGCAAAGCTACTAATGCTAATAAATGAGTATAGCAGAGTGACAGGGTTCAAGATCAACATGCAAAAATCAGTAATCCTATTCATTAGTAATGAGCAATCTGAGGAAGAAATCAAGAAAAAGTATTCTATTTACAATAGCAATCAAAAGATTAAAACATATAAGAATAAATTTAACCAAGACCACAAGAGACCTATATGCAGAAAACTACAAGAAAATACTAAAAGAAATCAAAGAAGACCTAAATAAATGGTAGGACATACCATGTCCAAGAATTAGAAGACTAAATATAGTTAAGATGTCAATTCTGCCAAAATTGATTTATGGATTCAATACAATACTAATTAAAATCTGACAACTTACTTTGCAGAAATAGAAAAAGCAATAACCAAATTTATTTGGAAGGGAGCATACCCCAAATAGCTAAAAATACCTTGAGAAAGAGGAATGAAGTGGGAAGTATCACACTACCTGATTTTAAAACATATCACAAAGCTACAGTGGTCAAAATAGCATGGTGCTGGCATAAAGATAGATATACTGATAAATGGATTGTTCTGAGTGTTCAGAAATAGACTCTTCATCAGTGGACAATTGATTTTTGATAAGGAAGTCAAATCAACTTAACTGGGTCACAGCAGCCTCTTCAATAAATGGTGCTTGGATAACTGGATCTCCATATCCAAAACAATGAAAGAGGACCTCTATCTCACACCTAATACTAACATGAACTCAAAATGGATCAAAAATGTAAACATTAGCACTAAGAACATAGCACGTTTACAAGAAAAGGTAGCTGACAATCTTAAGGATCTTGTGATAGGAAGTAGTTTCTTAGACCTTACACCTAAAGTGCAAGCAATGAAAGAAGAAATAGATAAATGGAATCTCCCCAAAATTGAACACTTTTGTACATCGAAGGACTTTGTCAGGAAAGCAAAAAAGGCAGCCTATCCAATAGGAGACAATATTTGGAAACCACATATCAGATAAGGGTTTAGTATCCAGAATATTTAGAGATCCTACAACTCAACAACAAGAACACAAACAATCCAATTTTTAAAATAGGCAAAAGATATGGACAGACACTTTTCTGAAGAGGAAGTACAAATGATTTAAAAAAATATGAGAAGATGCTCAACTTCACTGGCTATTAGGGAAATGCAAATCAAAACCACAATGAGTTATCATCTCACACCTACTAGAATGGCCATTATAAAAAAAAACATAGAAAATTACAAGTGCTGGAGAGGATGTGGAGAAAGAGGTACACTTATTCACTGTTGGTGGGAATGTAGAATGGTGCAACTGCTCAGGAAGCTAAGTATAGAATTCCCATATGATCCAGCAATCCTATTACTAGATATATATTTAGAGAAACTAAAGGCAGGGACACAAATGGATATTTCTAGTGATGATGTTTATAGTGGCATTTATTGGTTACCGAGAGATGGAAACAGCCTAAATGTCCATCAATGGATAAGTGGATAAGCAAACTGTGGCATATACATACAATGGAATATTACGCAGCTGTAAGACAGAATAAAGTCATGATGTATACAACCACATGGATGAACCCTGAGGATACTAAGTTGAGTGAAATTAGCCAGAAACATGAGGACAAATACTGTATGGTCTCACTAATAAGAGCTAACATTAATGAGCAAACTTGGAGGGCTAAAGTTGAGAACATAGTTTATCAGGAGATAGAAAGAGAGTAGAGATAGGGCATTTGGTGTTGAAGGAGTACAGAATGTTCAATAGGATTGATTATAAAGATCCAGAAATGGATAGCACAATAACCTCTGATAGTAGCACAATATTTTAAGTACTCTGAACAAAGCTGTGTGTGGGTACGGTTGAAAGAAGAAGGGTAGGGACATGTAAGACACCAAAAGGAAAAATAGAAGATAAAGACTAGGACTGAATAACTTAGTTAAACCTAGAGTGGATGATAATAGTGACTAAATGTATGAATAAAAGAATGTTTTTCATGAGGAGGAACAAATGAATGTCAACATTGCAAGATATTAAAAATGGGATGGTATACGAAAAAAATACAATCAATGAAAACTAGGATCTATAGGCAGCACTGTGATATGCTTCCATTAAATGTAGCAAAGACAATGTACCAAAGCTAAGAGTCAGTAAGAAGAGGATGTAAGGGAAGGGTATGGATTCTTGCTGCTGTTGTTTCTCCTTTTTAATTTATTATTTTAAAATTTTTCTTCTTTTTTTCTCTCTTCCTTCGTTGCAGAAGAAATAGAAATGTCCTCACACAAAATGTGGTGGCGAAAGCATACCCATGTGATTATACAGGGAACCACTGTTGGTTTACTTATGATGGATTGTATGGGGGTGTGAATAAAACTGTTTAAAAAAATGCAGAAAGATACAAGTGCTAGAGAAAAGGTAGAGAGAGAGATGTACCTATTCACTATTGGTAGGGCAATGGAATGGTGCAGCCCCTCTGGAGGGCAGTGTGGTGGCTCCAGCGTCACAGGCAGCTAAATATAAGGTTGCTATATGATCCTGCAATCCCGCTATTAAGTATATACTTGGAAGAACTGAAAGCAGGGACACGAATGGACATTTGCACTCTGATATTTATGACAGCAGCATTCATGATTCACAATGGAGGTGACCTAAGGGTACATGAACTGACAAATGGAAGGGCAAACTGTGGTGTATACATACAATGGCATATTCAGCACTGCAAGAAGGAGTGAAGTTGTGAGGCATGCTACTAGATGAATGAATCTTGAGGACACTATATTGAGTGAAATAAGCCAAAAACAAAAAGACAAATATTAAAATACCTCATTCATATGGACTAACTATAATGTGCAAACTCAGAATTATATTCGAGAGCATAGTTTATCAGGGGAAGACTTATTTGAAATGTTCTCAGATTATAAACTCTTACGGTAGTCACATCTATTCCTGCGTTGTAACTGTTAATTCTGAAGTCTGAGATGTGGAGCTCTTTGTGTATAAGGTGGTGATTCCTGGAACTTCAGATATCTGTGTGGACCTGAGACTCAGAGCTAGAGTTCTACAGCTGTGAAAGTCAGCATTACTCCATATAGCAACTGCTTCAAAAAAGCTGAAGAAGAGATCATATTTCAATTAGAAGTATGAATAAAGCTGATCTGGTTAGTCCTAAGGTAAATCAGACTAAAGGGTAAAGGATGGCACTAATTGTGTTTTAAAACTTCAACTTTTGTGTGAGGCCAAAGGAGAAGATATTTATTTGGTGCACAATTTATGCTTTTGGTAGCACACTATCTAACCCGTGTTCAGTTTCTTTGAATACCATATTTACGTGGAACCTTTAATAGGGAGTGAGATCTTGTTGGTTTATACAGTTTAGTGTGATGTCCCAATAAATCCCAGAGTAATCTGGACAGGAAATAAAAAAGTATTAGCAAATCCTCTAGAGGGACCGGGGAAAAATGTGGAAATACTAAGCTTCCCCATCTGGAGAATTCCTGATATTCTCACAAGGATTGGCTATACCAATTTAGAAGGCCAAGACCTCAATCTCAGGGCTTGCCCTTGTGAAACTTATTCCTGCAAAGGAGAACCTAAGTCTACTTATAATTCTGCCTAAGAGTCAACCCCAGAGAACCCCTTTTGTTGTTCAGAAGTGGCCCCTTTCTTTAAGCCAACTCAGCAGGTAAACTCATTGCCCTCCACCTTATCTGGGATATGACTCTCAGGGATGAGCCTGTCTCTGGCATCATGGGATTGAGAAAGGCTTATTGACCAAAGTGGGAAGAGAAATGAAACAGAATAAAGTTTTAGTGGTTGAGAGATTTCATATAGAGTTGAGAGGTCATTCTGGAGGTTATTCTTATGCATTATTAGATATCCCTTTTAGTTTTTATTGTACAAGAATAGCTAGAGGGAAATATCTGAAACAGCTAAACTGTAATCCAGTAGCCTTGATTCTTGAAGACGGTTCTATAACTACACAGATTTTACAATATGACCATGTAATTGTGAAAACCTCGTGACTTACACTCCCTTTATCCAGTGTATGGACAGATGGGTAAGAAAATAAAGACAAAATATAAATAAATAATAGGAGGGGATAAGGGGTATGGGATTTTGGGGGTGTTCTTTTTACATTTATTTTTATTTTTATTTTTTTTTGAAATATTGGATATGGCCAAAAATTGATTATAGTGATAAATGCACAATTATATGATGATACTGTAAACCACTGATTGTATACTTTGGATCAGTATATGGTATGTAAATATATCTCAGTAAAACTGCATTAAAAAAGAACTACAAAAGAAAAGAAAGTTTAATGAAGTAGATGGATGAGATCAACATGCAAATGCAGAAGCTTTCTTTTTCTCCAGTAATAATTGAAAGGAAGATTTAATCTGAAAAAGAGACCATTTACAATACAACAAAACTTTAAAATATCTAGGAATAATCAAACCAGAAATGAACACAATCCATAGGAATAAAACTACAAAATTGACCAAAAAAAAAAAAAAACAAAAAACTGAGAGTAACTAAAGGAGAGATATACCATGTCGCTCCAAGGAAAGCTCAATATAATAAAAGTGTCAATTATTTTCCAAACTGGTCAATAAATTCATCAAAATCCCCATAAAATTCCTAATGGGATATTTTTGTGGAACTTAGCAAGCCAATTCTAAACTTCACCTGGAAAGAAAATATGTAAGAGGAGGCAAGAAATCTTGAAAAAAGAAAAATGTCAGAGGACTTGCCTTGCCAGCTACAGTGATTTAAAACTTGATGTATTGTCTTACAAATGGACGAATAGATCAATAAAACAGATTAGAGTCTAGAAACAGACCTATATATGCATGAGAAATTAGCATATGACATAAGTGGCTTTTGAAATAAATAGGAAAAAAGAGTGGTACAGTACAATGTTAGGACAAGTGAACATCTATATAGGAAAAAAACAAGAATATTGGATCTCTATTCCACAGTACACATAAAAACAAATTACAGAGTGAGTAAATATCTATCTATGTTGTCCAATATGTAGTCACTACCCACATATAAGTGGAGCTGCAGCCCATGGTATACAGGTTAGGCAGGTTATGGCCTGATAAAGGCTTTTGAGTCCATTGTAGGAATTTCTTATGACATTTTAACTGTTGCATTAAGAGGCCATTCATTCTTTCTATAAGGCCTCAACCTGTGGGGTTATAGGGTAGAGGAAAAGTCCACATTACATCATGGTCCATAGCCCATGCTTGGGTCATTTTTCCAGAAAGTTCCCCAATCTAGGGAATTGTCTAGCTATCCCATAGAGAGCAATTACCTTTTCTAGGCAATGTATGGCTACTTGTTGATTAGCTTTCCCCACTGGAAAAGTTAACAGATGTCCTGAGGCAGTATCTACCAAGGCAAATGCATACCTTGCCCCTTCCAAGAGCAGAAGGGGACTGATGTAGTCCACTTGCCACCACGTCACTGGAGCTTGTGATTAGCCAATATGTCCCATATGGTGGGGCAATCAGCATGGTCGTGGCAGGGAGCACAACAGAAACTCCCATGTGATGTCTATAAGTTGTTGGCACATGATGGGTAGCTGAAACTGCTGGGCTTAATGCCACAAGGTTTGATACCCTTGATGTCACTCTTATGATGAAGCCACTCAACCACTTCCCAAGTTTCAGTAGTGTGGCTTCAGACGCACGTAAGGGTGTCTGCCACAACGTTCCTGGGTAGCATATTAGAAGGGTGGGCAGAGATATGGTAGATAAGTTACCTTTCATCACTGGCAGGCATCCCAGATGCCTTGTCACAGCCCTCATCCCCATAGGGGTTTTGCTAGTTTGAAATTGTTATGTACCCCAGAGAAGCCATGCTTTTTATCCTGATCCAATCTTGTGAGGGCAGCCATGTTCTGTTAATATTGATTCAATATTGTAAAGATCTCTTGATAAGGTTGTTTTCATGGAAATGTGATACACCCAATTGTGGGTGTGACCCTTTGATTAGATGGAGATGTGACTCTACTCATTCCAAATGGGTCTTGATTAGTTTACTGGACTCCTTTATAGATGCAGACACTTGAAGATGCAGAGCCCAGCAGACATCACCGTGTGCCTTCCCATGAGATGCTAAGCAAGCCAAAGATCAGAGTTTTGCCCCAGAGTTGTTAGGTGAGACCCACAGAGACTTAAAAAGGAAGCCACTAGAATCAGAAGCACAAAGCAACGAACCAGGAGCAAGGAACTCAGATGCCAGCCACGTGCCTCCCCACCTGAAAGAGAAACCCTGGACATCATTCAGACTTTCTTGAGTCAAGGTACCTTTCTCTTGATGCCTTAGGATATTTTTATGGCTTTAGAACTGTAAACTTGTAACAGAAGATTCCCTTTATAAAACCAATCTATTTCTGGTATATTGCAATCTGGCAGCATTAGCAAACTAAAACAGGGGGCAACCTATGACTGTCCGTATTCTTGCTTCCATGTTGCCATCCAGTTTGTTAGGACTTTGTAAAAAGCCTAGCTGTTGGTGCAGATAGCATATTTCCTGGTTCATGCACTATAACCATCTATATGGCTCTTAATTTGGTCCATTGACTCCTTTGCATAGCACCACCATATAGTGTCAGTACTGGATTGCACCACTACAGCTGTCCATGAAGGACGCTGTCTGCTAGCAAATTCATCAGTTTACCAAGAAGATTCAGGAATTTTTCCTGTGCCCTCTATAGTGGGTATTTCAACAGCTATTTCAGATGCAACCATTTTAGCTGTTGAATCATCTAGCATAACACTCTTCCTAAAATCTCACGTATCTCAGCACTAAGAGGGAATAAAAACATTGCACTGTAACATGTAAGCTTTCCACTTTGTTAAGGTACATAACTGTGCACTGCCAGAATGTGGCTTATTGACCTTATCCATAATCCACCCCTGTATAGGGAGGGTGGTATTCAAGGTGACAGGATAAATCTGCATCAGAATTTTGACTTGTAATAGAGCATTATATGCTTTTCTAAGGGGCTATATCTTAATTCTGTCCCCTTCCATAACTATGAACAAGACACTAGGGGCATTCATTTGAAATGTTGCCTTTGCCACAAATCCCACTGGAACCAAATATTGGTTTTAGCCACATCCAAGTCACAGGGTAAATCAGGATTTACCCCCCTTAATGCTTGTGCCTATGCTATTTCTTTTTTTTTTTCCCTTTTTTCAAAAGCAACCTGCTGGGGTTATCCAATTCCCAAATGGAACCTTTTCTATTTAGCTTATATAATGTTTTAATATTTGCACTAGAAGGGTAATGAAAGGTCTCCATTATACTAGTAGTCCTAGAAAGGCCGTTAGTTGCTTCAGAAACTAATGAAAGTAGGAAAACATTGAACTTTACCAATTATTGAAGAAGGAATAATTTTTGTCTTAACTGACCATACACTACCCAAGAATGTGACAGAGCAGCCAGGCCTTTGTAGTTGTGGTTGATTTCCCTGCCCCAGCTCTCAAGATGGGATATTAAGGTCTCTGACACCTCTTTTACTGAAAGAGAAACACCAGCTAACGTAATATCATCAAAATAATGAAATAAAGTCACAAATTTGGGATTCTCCCAATTGGCCATGTCTTTTGCCACTAGACCATGTCAAATGTAGATATGTAGATAGCCTCGTAGGAACCTGGTGAAAGTCCTCTATTGTCCTTCCCAGGTGAAGGTAAAAGCAGGTTGACTTGCTTTATTTAAGGGAAAACCACATAAAACATTAGCAAATCTGAAACAAAATGATATTGGAATAAATGAGTGCTAATTTCTTGTAATGGGGAGCGAAGTTTGGAACCACTGCATTACAAAGGTGGTGTTACTTTATTTAATCCGTAGTAATCCACTGTCATGCTCCAGGTTCTGTCAGGTTTCTGTACTGGCAACATAGGTCTATCCTAGGGGCTATGAGTTTGCACTAATATTCCCACTCTTTCTAGTTCTTTAATGGTTGCAAAAATCTCTTTATATTCTCCTGGGAACTTATGTTATTTAATGGCTACAATCTTCCAAGGTTGCAGTACTTTTCCAGGAGACCATTTGACCTGCCCCCTTAAAACCACTTTTACTACTCTACACCAGAGGCAGAACTCTCCTACAGTAGTTTGTAATGTGGAATTTAAGAGAAGATTAATTCCTAGTATATATTCGGTGTAGGAAAAACGTATACAGTGAATTCCCAAAAGGAACAAACTCCCAATTTGTGAGATCAAATTGTATCATTTCGCTATGATTGTCTTTCCCTCATAGCCATCTATGGATAGCACAGGTCTGTTAAACCAGGCTACATTTCCATAAATTAAAGTACATTCAGCTCCAGTGATTAATAAATCTCACATTCTCTGTTTGTTACTTGGGGCCAATAAGCAGTTAATTCTATGTGTGATCTCCAATCTCTTGGGTTCCTGTTTATCACTCATACCTAGGGGTCTGGACCTCTCCCATAAGGAGCTTTCTGGTGTGTGGAAGATGGTTGGATATTCCATGTTTTGGAAGGGATTTTCTTAGTCAGTTTATCTTCCCCTTTAGCTATTTGGGGATTCATTTTAATGCATTTCTTGTTTTGGGGGTAATTTGCTTTATAATTTAATTAAAACAGCACTTGGTTATTTATCTATGGTTTCTAGTTCTGTCTCTGCAGCAATTAGATCAGCCTACATTTTCTTACATGAGACCCAGTTAGGGCTCTCATGTTCTCTGGACATCTTTCCTGACACCCTCATTCCTCTTTTCCAGAGCTGCTCTGATTCCTCAAGATCTCCTATAGCTTGACCATCTGTCAAAACAGGATGCCCCACTAGAAGACTCAAAATGGACAAAATGGGTCCATAAAAATGATTAGAAGTGGTGTGCAGAATGGTACCTTTCATTACCACTGTAAAAGTTTCATTGTCAGGGCCTGCAAAATGCTCAGATTATATTGCATATTTCATCCCAAGACCCCACAAAACATCTCGCATTTCTTTCATAGATCACAATAAAATCTCTCTTGGTGATGTAAAGTTTCCACTCAGGAGTTTGAAAGTTCTGTGGGTCCACCCCATTAGGTCACTCCTGGGCTGTTTTTAATATTGCTGTAGCACTGGGTGTACCTGCTGGGGTGGCTGCTCTTCCTCCACTTCCCATACGTCTTCCTTTTCCTCCTCTTCTTCATCAGGTGAAGAATCTGTGAGATCCCAAGCTTTTGGGCCCCACTGTAGATTAGTTAGTATTCTCCGGACTCGAACTTGGGGTAATTTTTAACCATGGGCTCAAGCATATCTACAAGCTAAAGTTTCTAATTGATAATCCACATGATGCAAGCTCCCAGTTAATGCATCTTTCATGTCTTCTTGAGCAAGCTGTGTGTCCCTTTCTAATGGTAATTCCTCCTCTAGATATGGGCTATTGTTTTTGCCATTTGTTCTACTTCCTAAAAGCTGCTCTTAAAACTACTAAAAGGGGTTCTAAAAGGGGCCAGGCTATGACTGCTGCTACTTGGCATTCTCCTTTCTTTTTGCCAAGATTTAGTTGTCCTGCTATCTGTTGCAAAAAGTTATTAGGAACCTTGCCTGAGTTTTTAGGGTGTTCCCATATTCTTGTGGCAGTCCCCATCTGTACAGGAGGGCATCCACCCCTTCCTATACAGACAAGGCAGGTTTATTCTCTGCTGAATCTCCCCTCCCTGGACCCATGCCTACTGCTGCCAGTGGTGTCTCAGTCTTCTGGCTGGCTCACCTATCAATTGTTTGGGCCCAGCCTGAGTTCATGAAGAGCATGAGCCAATGCCACCACAAGACAAAAAAACACACCAGGCACTGAAGCAGACATAGTTTTATTAGGATTTGTGAACAGGAGATAGTCTCCCATGCTGGTGGGCTGGAGGGGTAGCACATCACAAAGGGGCAGGAGCACAAGGGGCAATATTTATGTGATTTTAGAACAAAGATATTCCATATGGTATGAGGACATTGAGCTTCTAGATAATCATTAAACGGGCTTAAAATCTGATGTTCTACTGAGATTAATGTTTAAGATTAAGATACAATTAGTGACATGCCTTTATATTATGATTACGTTCTTTTCCATTTGGGGAGGTTGTTTTCTTTCTTGACTTTAGTCCTGGTCTGCATGAGAATGTTACGTGTTTGGGGCTTCATTCCTGTTTTTGGGGGGGGGGGGGGGGCCTGTGTCCTAGGCAGCCACTGTTGGACAACACAGATATAGAACATTTCTATCATTGCAGAAAGCTCTACTGATATTGAAATATCTTTAAAAATTATATCATTATTAGAAAAATATCTTTATAATATTAAGGTAGAGCAGGCTTTCCTGAAATTAAGAAAAAAAAACAAAAAAACAGGCATTAATTTGACTACTCAAAAATAGAAACTACAGCTCAACAACACAAAGACAAACAAACAATCCAATTTAAAAGTGGGCAAAGGATTTGAACAGACATTCCTCCAAAGAAGATATTCAAATGGCCAATAAGCACACAAAAAGATGCTCAGCATCTTTAGTCATGAGGGAAATGCAAATCAAAGCCATGATGAGAGATATAGCATTTCATACCACTAGAACAGCTATTATCAAAAACAACAATAAAACAGAGGATGCAGAAAAATTGGAATATTGGTACATTGTTGGCGGGAATGGAAAATGGTACAGTGCTGTTTAAACCAGTTTGACAGTTCTTCAGAAATTTAGATATAGAATCCAGCAATTCCATTTTGAGATATACATCCAAAAGTGTTGAAAGCAGATTTTCTAACAAATTCTTGTACATAACAGCATTATTCAAAATAGTCAAGGGTTGGAAATAACTCAGTTGACTATCAACATATGAATGGGTAAACAGAATGTATTATATTTTATATGTCTATAATTTCTAAAGCCAGAGAATGGACTGGAGATTACCAAGGGCTCTGGGAAGGCGATAATGGGAAGTTACTGCTTGATAGGTGTGGAGTTTCTCTTTGGGATGATGGAAAAGTTTTGGTAATGGTAGCACAACATTGAAAATATAATCATTTGTAAATTGTATGCTTAAAAATTATTAAAATGAGAAATAGCTATAATAAATATAACACATAAGCAAGTATATTTTTTAAAAAAAGAAATAGTCTGTTTCAGGAAAGACAGCATAAAATTAAAGTCAAATGGCAAATAGATTGAAAACATTTGCAACACATGTAACAGAAAGAGAAAGAACTGCTAAAAGGCAGAGAGAAAAAGACAACAACCTAACTGAAATATAGGTAAATTATATATACAGACAATGTACAGAAAAAATAAAAGGGAAAGATATTTTGCAACCTCACTGGCTAAAAGAAAAGTAGAAATCAGAACACTAATGTAATTGCAAGATTTTCTCATCACACAATCCCCTCTTGGAATATCAAAATTAAATTATCTGAGAAATCCTGTGCTGCATAAACAAATTTAACTTTGTTTAACCCAATGTGTCCTAAATTTACCAAATTCTTTCCCATCCCAGATGCCTTAGAAAACACTACAACTACAGCTGTTAATGTAAAAGATAGCCAAGCACAGCTCCCTAGTTCAACTTTAATTAAATTTAATTCTTTCTACATAAATAACAGTACCAAATGTGCTTGTAAACAATTGAGACTTTTCAATAGATTAAATAGCTAAATATTTCCTCTACCATTTTTTCTCTAGTCAATGCTTAGAAAACCCTTTTCTTCATAGATAAGGCATAGATAATCAACTCTTGTAACTCGACTAAATTATTACAGATTCATAGTCAGTATGGTTTAAATTAATAATACATTTCTGTATATGTAGTAACTCACTTCTTATTGCTTAAGAGTAGCCATTGTTTTTCTTTATTGTTCCCATTGGGGAGGGAGCTGTCACCCATCACGGAGCAGAAGGACAAATTAGAATCTGGCCAGAGAGAAAGTAGTGAGGAAGGGCTGCAGCAAATCATGTGTAAATTTAAAGTCTTAATATACCTCCCCTTCTGCCTGAAAATCACTGGCTAAAAGAATATACTTTCAGCTAAACAATTTTTTATCTTCCATTGTCTACATATTTTCCCAGAAGTCTCTCGTCAGCTTATTTGGCAAGTCTGTTTTACTTACATAGCAGTCTGAAGTTTTAAAGTTAAAATTTCTGTGTTATTCATACATCAACTCCAAAAATAGCAAAAAGCAATTTTATCCAAAATTCAACAAATTTTATATTTTCCCAATGATGGCCTATTTGTGAAAATGTTTTTTAAAAAACTTTTTATTTTCTGGTTTCCAGAACAATTTTTAAAAGTTCCATTCAAGCATTCTCCAAACATCATCTTCGTAAAGAAATATGAAACCTCCGTCTGCCTTTCTTCAGAATTAAAACTGAAAATGCCTCAATAGCTTTAGTTGTAAATAAATTGGTTAATAATTTAGTAGAATAAAAAAAATTACTTATTTGTAGATAGCTTCCTAGAAATGTTAAGGGAGCATTCTGGTATATTAATAATGCAATTATTTAATCTTTATTAGATACAAGTATATATATTTAGGAATGAAAAATACAATGTAGTTAATTGTATTCTTTTGTTCCCCTTAAAATCTTAGTTCCTGATCTTTAAAACAATGATTACTTCAGGTGCTAAAAGTCACTGGATTGTACTGCTAAAATGTACAGTTAATTTAACCACGTTAGAGTGGTTAGAATGGTGAATTTTACATTATATGAAGTCTACTTGAATTTAAAAAAAAAAAAAAGGTTACTTCATTTATCACTCAAATCTTCTAAAATTAGCTTAAGATACTGAGGACAAATCATTCCTCCCTAATAACTGGCTTTTAAACAGCAGACCATCTCTTTGAAGTGCCAAGCTCTGCCACATAAACTCAGTGCATGTAGTTCCGTAAATTACAGGCTTTTTATTTTGCATTGAGCTCTTCCCACAAACTCCGTAGTTTGGACACACGGTTCTGTAAAATAAGCATTCTTCATTGCTGATGGTAAAAACCACTGTCCTAATCTGCCGTTCAGCTGCAAGTCTGCTAATAATGGTTCCTTTACCTCAAGGAGAAATCCTACAGGCAAACATGTCAGGAGTGGCCCGGCTTGACTGAGAACAGAGCCACGCCACTGGTCACAAAGGGTAAACAGTGAAGACATTTAACCCAGTCGGAACAGTGCTAAATGGAAGGGGATGGTCATCTGGATTATGAATCACCTAATTGACATGTCAGAAAATAAGCATTTTATTGACAGACAGTGATTGTAGGGGAGAGTCATTTTTCATGTAAATGGCCAGATACCTTCCCTCCTCCCTCTCTTTGTATCCATACCTGGAAGGGGCTGGGAGCCGGGAGAGGCGGGTGAGAACAGAAGTCATATTCTGTTACAATTTAGTATCACTTGAAATGTAGTCATTTACTTCTTGCTTCGGGTTTTTCCTTTCAACAGTTCTCCAAAGATCTGTCCTTGTTCACAGTTTCTAAACAAATCTCAATTTTTTTTTTACATGAGCTCTTTAACTGTCTCTGTAATTCCTACTAGTAGTTTAATGAAGAATTTTACATGGAAGGTTGATATATTACCCCTTTGTCTATTGTTTCTCATTTGGACACTTTTCCCTGGTCAGTAAGACAAAGACATTTTCAAAGCTTACGCCCCACACACAAACACAGGCAATCCACAAACCCCACACACATTGTTTACAATAATGGAAATGCATTAACTACGAAACAGCCAAAACTGCAAGATGCCGGAGGTTAGGATGCTGTTGTAAACCATCTTTACCTCTCCTCTCAATACTCTACCTCCATTCTGTTTAAAACAAGTCGCTCCTACATAGAAGGTACCCAATAAATATTTGTTCGTTTTAATTTAAATTAAAAAAAAATTTTTTTTTTTTAACATGGGCAGGCACTGGAAATCGAACCCAGGTCTCCGGCAAGGCAAGCGAGAACTCTGCCACTGAGCCACCATTGCCCTCATTTTAACTTTATTTAATGTTTGTTTACTTAATTTTAATTTGTTGGTTTATCAAGTCCAGAAAAATAGAATCAGACCTGCTCATGATAGGATTAATAATTTTAAATTAAAAAGGATAACTTTTAAATTGAGCCAAATTCTTTCACCAATTTCTTGGTTACAAATTATATTTTATCTTAATTCTTGTGTATTTCATAGGTACTCAATAAGTATTGGTGATCAGGTTTTCAAACCACTCCTCTATCTCTGAACAAGTTTGTTTCATTCTCTACTGTTTGTTGATTTACTTCCCACCTTTGAAAACCTTTCCTAAAGAGGAAGATGACTGCTTTGTTCTAATTTGCTTCTTTTTGGTGATATCTTGGCTGAGGGAGCTCATTAATATACTCCATCACACTTTGTAGAAGCTGTAGTTCTCAGCATTCTTACATGTAAATAAGTCAGAATCAAAGCCTTAATTTCAGACTTCACGCAAGACAATACATAAAGGGAAGAAGCCCACTGCATAAACTCAATCAATTAAATGCTTACGTAATCAGAGATATGTATCACATTTGTAGACAAACCCACTTACAATTTGGAAATATTGAAATGTCAATTAGTATTGTATTAGTTTTCAAACTGAATTACATTTTTCTTCTTACGTCTTTTATAATTTACACATAAATTATAAGCTGTTGGATTATGGATTTGTCTACACTCCCTCATTCCAGGAAGTGAAGGTGTCTGCCAGCTTCTGCTTTTTTTCTGTGTGTGTGGGCAGGAGGATGGGAATATAATATGAATACATTCTGAAAACCTAGGTATGTCCAGAATTGACAAATAATGGCCCCCAGGAATATTAATAAGTCTTTTAAAGCAGGTCTTGAAGAAATGAGTGAATCAAATAAGCCTGTCAAGGGTGAATACATTGGGCAAAATGTAATTGAGAGATAAAAATTAATGTGCTGCCAACCCATGGAGAAATCATAGAGTAACACAACTTAAGAATCTCGCACAGTTAGTGCCAAGCAACTTTTGATCCCATGATTGGCTAGCTGAAGAGGATTACGAACATCTAACTGGCACAGGAGCTTGTTATTAACGTCAGCTGGCCCTCTGCCTCGGGGAGTCACCCAGGGGAAGCCCTGGACCTGGGGCAGCCCCGGACTCACGTGGCGTGGATCACAGAGGCAAACAGGGCCCATTTCTCCAAATTAAGTTCCTGTTAAAAAGAAATTTTGTGAAGACAAAGGCAGCTCAACTGAGGTTTGAATCATCTCAGGGAAGGGACAACATCTCAAATTTCTTTTACCCCAGTGCATAGCTTAGTTTATAGGGCTAGTATAAGCTCAATGCATTTCTGTTATTAACGACTCAGAGAGTGGGGCAAGTCAAGGAGGTTTTCACTGATTTGGGAATAGTAGAAACCTATTACCTAAGACTGGATTATTATAAAAAAAAAAAAAAAAACATAAAAGAAAAAAAACCCAGAACTTCTAAGGTAGCATTAGCAGGAAAATCTAGAAGTTGGCAACAGGTAGGCCAGTTGATGCCTCCTCTGTTCTCCTGAGATGCATGTCCCCTTTATGGCAGTGCTTCTCAGTCTTGGCCCTATTGACATTTGGGAACTGCTCTGTGCACCACAGGAGGTTTAGCAGCACCCCTGGTTTACCCACTAGATGCCAATAGCATGCACACATGCACACACACACACACACACACACTCAACAGTTGTGACAACCAAGTATGTCTGGAGATAGTCAAATGTCCCCTGGGATGCAAGAACGCCCCCAGTTGGAACTGCTGCTTTAAGGCTGTCCCCTTAATTAATCCCTGGTCCTGGGAGAACCCTTTTCACTACTTTAAAACTGCCCTAAGTGTGCCCCCAAACACCATACTTCCTAGTAAAGTCAAGGTTGGAATATTTAGAAAAAGGAAAGTCAAGTCTGGAAGATAACAAAGGGGAAATCAATCCGGAAAGAACCATAAAACTACATAACCTGGTTTACAAACTATAGCTGACTGTTGGGAGCTCAGAGAAACAAGCAATATTACAAGATTTCTTCCAACCTACTGAAAACCACATTTAAAACATTCCTCAAAGAATAAGCTTCCCAAAACATGGGAAACCACAAGTTGTTTCTCTAGCCTACCATACCCAGTGTCTTCTGTTTCAATCCCTTTTTCCTACGTGAGGATATTCCCCTTCTTACCAGTAATTGAAACAGAAAGGATCAGGATGACCACATCTTAATATAATAAAATAGCCATGACATCCATTCAATGAAAGAAACACAATTATGTTTTGGGGAAATTGTTTCCTCATATAAAGTCACATATTGCATCTTAACCTAATTATATTAAAGTCACACATGTGCTCACCCTATTTTTCTAAGCACATCTTTAGCTTTCCTATGATCCCTGTGAGTTGCCACAGAGGACATGGTGAAGAGGGAATGAAGGGAATTCATTTTGGGATGCTCAGTTGGCAGTTGCCAGCACAGCACATCTGCAGTGGCACGCAGCAGTGGATGGGTTAGATGGTCAGAGAATGACATTTCTGCTGCAAGGGCTTTCATTTGTTTTTCATCACAGTGACACACAATTTCCGGCATTCTTTGCCCCTAGGGTATTTTTGGTAAAGGGAAAACATTACTTTTAACTTTTAGCATATCTGCCCTAAATTAGCCACATAAATTCTCTGTGTGCTTCAAGACCCAGGAAGAATGAGTGACAGAGCAAAATCTAAACTTAAGTAGAACCAATAAATGCTGTGCTTACTGGAGAAATTCTCTAAAACAGTGTGACGGGACCTGCTGCCATCCCCCAAGCGGAAAGCAGTGAGCAAGATCCATTCTAACAGGTGCTCAAGAATGAATTCTGGAGCATTTAGGAACTATGCTAAAGTTTCCAAAGGTATTTACAAGTATATGCAGACAAAAAGAAGGACATATTCCAAGTGACAAAGAAATTAGAGCAAAAAAAGTCATAGTTCTTGATGTTACACTTTGAGGCAGCGTCAGCTTGAATAGGCATCATAGTATCTGGGTCTTCGCACGGCCTTCATTTGCCATTTGGTTTTGAACAAGTCATTTTAACCTCTCCAGGTCACTGTTCCCTCATGTCAGGTGAGATGTTTGATCTAGAGAATTTCTTTTAGTTCTAGGATTGATCTTTGTATATCTTTCAGATCATAAGTACTCATGAGTACATTTCAATAGGAATCGGTAGAATGTGGATTTGTCTTGTAAAAAACCTTACCAAAATAGTCCCCAATCTTAATTCTCTTAACTTGCATTACAAATCATTTTCAATTCAACACTGTCTGCTCTGCCCAAAATGCCCTCTGTTTTAGTACCTGGCCAAAGCCTACTCATTGAGTCTTTTGACTCAGGCATTTCCTCTCCGGGCACATACTTCATCCACCTCGATAGAGAAAGGTTTCCTTTCTCTGGGCTGCCTGCAACACCCTTGGCTTATACCCATCATTGCAACTAGTGCATTCTATTAAAATGTTCTGTTTTCAGGAAGCTCCTTAAAGGCAGGAACCATATCTCGTTTTATCTTTATATCCCAAGTGCCTAGCCTAGTGGCAAGCAGATAACAGATACTTGAAAAAAAAAAAATCGCTTGGTGACTTGTTGACTGTATCTGTGAGTGGGGCTAGAACTCTGACAAATATGTTACTTCAAAGAAAGTTAACTCTACCTGTTTTGTATGTGTCCTGAAGTAGGAGAGAAATATTTGGAAAGTGAATGATTATTCAGCACTTAGAAGAGAAGTTTAAGTGAACATAAATCGTATGCTTTATAAAAGGCAACGTCCTTACAAGGGCCAATAAGTCCTACATTGTCTGGCTCATCCATTCTCTTTCCTTTGTGACCTCATCCTCTCCTCCCTCCTCCTCCTTCACCAGCCTCCATCCAGCCTGAGAAGGGCAGCCACACTCAGGCATTTACATTTCGTTTTCTCTCGACCTGAATCCCACTGGCCATTCCCTCCGTTAACCACATGTCTTGGCCTCCACCTCCTTTTAGATCTTTGCTCAGGCGTCACCTTTCTAGAGAGTTCCTT
This sequence comes from Tamandua tetradactyla, assembly GCF_023851605.1. Taxonomy (NCBI): domain Eukaryota; kingdom Metazoa; phylum Chordata; class Mammalia; order Pilosa; family Myrmecophagidae; genus Tamandua; species Tamandua tetradactyla. The sequence goes on from NC_135332.1 coordinate 139,932,384, forward strand.
CTTGACTACCCTGTTTAAAATTGCAATAACCACCCTTCCGCATGCCCTACTCCCCTTCTCCATGTAATTTTTCTCCAGACCAAATCACCATCCAACATACTATATGCTTTCCTTATCTATGTTGCTTACTGTTGTCTCTCCCCACTCATAAGCTCTGAGTATATGATGCCATATGTCCTATGCTTAAAGTGATACCTGGAACATCATAGGTGTTCAGTAAACAGTAAACAAATCAGTTGAATTGAATAAATAGATTGTTAGAAACACAACAAAATACACAGCCTAAGGCAATCATGGCCTTGCCCAAATTATCTAGGAATTTCCTCATGGTTTATATAACCACCCCCAAACTAAAGACCTGAGTATAAAATGACACCACATCACCTGGATGACTACTAAGCTTAACAAGTCCATAACTGATTACTCAATCTCCTCCCACAAACTGGATCCTCCCCTGTCTCCACCATGTCAGTACAAGAATAGCACTGTCACCAGCTCCAGTCAAAATCTGAAAATCATTCAGGGCAGAGACAATGCTATGTACTCATCAGACCTTGTTCTAGTTTGCTAGCTGCCAGAATGCAATATACCAGAAATGGAATGGCTTTTAAAAAGGGTAATTTAATAAGTTACAAGTTTACAGTTCTAAGGCTGAGAAAATGTCCCAACTAAAACAAGTCTATGGAAATGTCCAATCTAAGGCATCCAGGGAAAGATATCTTGGTTCAAGAAGGCCGATGACGTTCAACGTTTCTCTCTCAGCTGGAAGGGCATTTGGTGAACATGGCGGCGTCTCCTGGCTTTCTCATGGCTCTACCAAAAGGGACTCTCTCCAAAATGTTTCCTCTTTTGAAGGATTCCAGTAAGCAACTCCACCTTCAATGGGTGGAGACACACCTCCATGGAAATCATCTAATCAAAAGTTACCACCCACAATTGGGTGAGTCACATCTGCATGGGAACAATCAAAATGCTCCCACTCTGCAATATTGAATGAGAATGAAAGGACATGGCTTTTCTGGGGTCCACCACAGATTCAAACCGGCACAGACCTATTTCGTTTTCTTCCTGGATATGCAGTCAGACTCCATTTCCTAGCCTCCCCTCCAGAAAGACATGGTTATATTATCAAGTTCCAGCCAAAGAAATGTGGATGGAAGTGCTATACTCCATGTCCAGGCCTGACCCAAAAAAAAGTCCCACATGGTTGTCCATGTTCTCTCTTTCTGTTGCTGGTAATCTTGGAGGTTACTTGTTGAAAATGGAGACTCTATCAGATATAAAGTCTTAAATGTGGGGAGCAGCTCTCCCTTAAACTCTCCTGCTGACCCATGTTGAACTTTGAGAATAGCTTTTAAGGGACAAAGTCACTGAGATTTGAAAGGGGCTGTTTGTTATAGCAGTTACCACCCTAACACACGATTTTGATACCCCCCTCTCCTTCCCAAGTCTAATCTCTTATCCAAATTCTGAGAATTCTTTCATTATAATATATCTTAATTCTGTCTCTCCTCTCCATCTGCATTGCCATCACCCTAGTCTAAAGACTGCTATTTTTTGTTTGGCCAGCTATTATTTTCATTCTTGTCACTATCAAGCGTATTTTCCAAACAGTTGCCACAATGATCTTCAGTTACTTCTCCTTCTGCTTATAATTAAATTCACTCACATTTAATTATAAATTAATTAATTTATTCACTCACCCCTTGCCTACCTTATTCCCCTCTTCATCACTACACTCTGGCCTTTTTGACCTTTTTTTTACCATCCTGCAGTCCTTGTTTTGTCCTCCACTTAAACTACACTTGCTCTGACTTTTAATATGGCCAACCCCACTCATAATTCAGATCATATCTCAAACCTCATCTTGTTAGGAAGACCTTCTCTGAGTGCGTAATCTGAAATAGGTCTTCAGATTGTTCTTAGTTATGACAATCAATATTTAACGGTTCTATATTTTTATTTACTTGTTTAAAGTCTGTTTCCACTACTAATGGTATGGTAAATTCCAAGAATGTTGGGCCTTGTCCATTGTGAAAGCCGGCACCTAGCGTAGTACCTGGAACATGGTGAGAACTCAATAAATATCCCTTGAATAGTTGAATGGATTGATGTCGATTGATCACTATCAGGCTCTGTCTGGAATTCATCATTTCCTTTCTCTTTCAATACTATGTGTTCCTCCAAATAGCACCTTAATCATAATTGTGCAGCTTCATTTCATTTCTGTTTTAACTTGCAGGCTCACATCCAAGTTTACCTTACTTATATGTCCAACGGGTATTAGTAAAACAAATGACAATTTTGATCAATCACAGTGTTTTTTTTAAAGAAATAAATCAATATATCACAATCATTTTTATACTGGATTCAAGATACTTTTTCTTAAAAAAAAAAAACTTTAAAAAGCATTTCTAAGAAGAGAAAATGATTAACAGAATCTTACCAGTATACTACAAGAAATATTTTCACCATTTTTGCTTGAGACACAAGGAGTGCTGCACAAGGGCAGAGAGTGGGAGGTAAAATGAATATCAGCCACAGTGGAGTGAATTAGACTGTGACCCAAGAAGCCAAAAGGAATCAGATAACGTGCATCAGTAAGAGGTTTCCCTAAGAATGTTTCCAGAAGTTTCCGAAAAGCCATAATCCAGGGCAAAGCTGAGTTAAGACAAAGGAATTTAGTTAGGAACAGAGTTCTTAGTAATGATGCATATTCTACCAAGAGTTTTTATTGTAGTATTTCAGTTTTGTTATTTTTTTTCTTTTGACCACTTGGGAAGCTTGGCCTCAGATTATTTTTTCTCATTACTTCTCAGTCTTTATCCACAACCCTATATATTGCACATCGTTTCAGTCACAGGGTCATGACATTTGTATTTCATTTTTATGTTGCTATACAGACTTCTCCAAGTTCATATACTATTCCCCTACGCGCAAAGCACCAGAGCATGGAGGTTAAAGATTCACATTTTAGAACAAGCCTGCCTGGGTCAAAATATCAACTCTGAGGCCTCGAAAAATTGTTTGATCTTCTTTGGTCTTTTTCCCCATCTGTAAAATGGGACTGATAATGCCTACTTCCTGGGGCCACTGTGAGGTTTAAGTGAGGTATCAGGTTAAAAATATTTAAACAGACAAAAGTATTTAAATGTACTTCATGTGTCAGCTAGTCTTATCGTTGGACATTTATGTTTCTGATTTTTTTTTTACATTTACAGATAAAATGACACTAAACATCTTAATGCATAAACCTTGTTTCATCATCATTTCTACCACACCAAGGAGTTATTTTCTTTTTCATGTTTTAGCCGAAAGACTAAACCATATCCCTCCCTTAGTAACTATACTTATTTCCTCTAAACAGCTGACAACCGAAAACCAGACTATGAACAAGCTTCCATCAGGTCAGTGTTAAGTAGCAGAAAGCATGCATTTATGCTGGGGCTTGAATTTTGAGGTTGGACTCAAAGTAAACAAGCAGGTGATGGGGTTGAAATGATGAAAGACAATAGACTATTACCCAAGACTAATGGTGTTGTAAAGGAGATAAATGTCTTTGAAGTAGCACCCTTAAAACCTGTGACCTTTAGGTTGACCTTTCCTTTCAGATTATGGTATGCAGGTTGCTTTGGAGTTTTTGCAAAGTCGACGATTAGAAAGATGGGACCTTGGGAGAAACAGGGCTTTGAGAAAGGTGCCTATCCAGCCGTCTGCTTCCATTTTTTCTCCCAACTACCCATTGGCTTCCAATTCCTGATCACCTTCAAAAATGCAAGCGCTTTATGGCTCAACCTCTTACAGGTGCACTTTCTCCCAAACAGAAATGTTCATAGTCCTGCTTCGTTATTACAGGCCAGGCAGTGAACACAGAAAAGAATCAACAATGGAACTTGGATGTATTTCCCTGTTCAGAGGACTAAGGTAAGGAACCAACAGCTAATAACTTTAATCGCCTTCCAAGAAAATGCTGTCTATATAAATTATTCATTTTGTGTACTAATGGCATAGGAGAAGATTTGATGACTTTGCTAGGAGACACCAGAAACTACATACTTTTAATCAGAATTAAGGTTATAGTAGATTATTTGAAGCAATTCACATTTATACAGTAAGCAAACATTTTTGGAAAAAACTTTCACTTTCACTTTTATGACAGTGAATCCTCACACAGCATTGTGAGTTAGAAAAGCATTTTTTATTATTCCCAAGGAAACAAAGCCACAAAAAGGTTAAGAGTCTTCCCTGAGGTCACATAGCTGGAATAAAAACAAATTCCACGTCTTCACACTCCTGATAAAATATACTATATATATTAACTCTCCACATTAAGCAACAGTCTTCCAATACCTAGAGTATTTAGTATTTGTAAGTTAAACAGTACCATGCCAAACAAGATTGGAGCCTGAAGCAAAAAGAAAAACTGAGCCTGTCTTTTTTTTTCCACAAACACACACTCCCCTTTCTCCCTGATCCCTTGCCTTTATTTAAAATTTTGGTATTTTGCTAATCACAGATCTTATGCACTCATTTGAAATATTGTACTGAAATATATTATTTATTTTGATTATTGAGTTTTTCGGTGTCCCCTTAAATGTTGTGCCTGAGGCAAATGTTTCTCTTGACTCACCCCTAGTCCCTTAATTATCAGTTAAAATGTCATTACCCTTTGAAATGCTATTTTAAAGTGTCATACCGTTACAATGCAGCAATATCAGTTAGTAAACTTAGTTAAATCCCATAGAAGTGTGTCTACACGTTACACCTAGGGCATGTTCTGCTTCCTGTGCTGTGCTCATATGCCAGTGTGCCAAATCTAAGGAATTGCCCATTTCCTGTTATTCTGTACTCAAAGGAATGGACATACGGCTGTTTTCTGTTTAATCGGCTTAAATTAAAAATATATATATATTTTTAATCAAAAATTACATATACGTAATTTTCTTGAACCAAAGACTAAGGAAGGCTTCTAATGGAGAACACCAGTTCCCTCTCCACTTTTTTCTTTCCTGTTTTCTAGTCCAATTTTCAGAAGGAATACTTGTAACTTTTTGGAAACTGTTTCTTCTAGTATTTACCTTTATTATTTTTTAAAAAGGCAGTGCAGTGCTATTATTTATTACTCATTTATTTTCTTATTGCTTTATTTATACTCATTGCTATTATTATAGATAAGAGATTAAATTCTTCTGTATCAACATACTTTTTCCCTCCCCTCTCCTCCCAGTACAGTAATCATGCATTTTTAGTTAAATCAATAACTGTCATTTCCATTATTATAACAATGTAAAATATCATTCTCTGTAGAGTCAAACAATACAGCATAAGTATGCTTCTAATTCAACTTTTTATTTTTACTGGAGTTACCTAATTACCTTTTTTATTTTGTAATGTTCAACTTAAATGTTTCAAACCTCTCCATCCATCAGATGCCTTTGTTTAAACAGACCGGATGATGTTTCAATTCCGCTTTGTTCCTGGAGACCTTCCCCACAGACCTCTCCCTCCTTCTTCCCTATTCTAAACTGGTTGCTCTCTGGGTTACCTTCTGAATGTCCCTTTGACAAGATCTTGTGCTGGATATCCTGTTTCCTGAAATTCAAGCCTTTCTCTTCCCTGCTTTACTCCCTAATTTTTCTGAAGTACATCCTTTTAACCTCCCCAGAAAAGGCAAATGAAAAATACATTTTTGAGTGTGCGGTTTAATTCCCACATATTTGTGGGTTTCACAGGTTTCTTTATGTTGTTGTTCTAGTTTGCTAGCTGCCAGAATGCAACACATCAGAGACGGATTGGCTTTTAATAAAAGGGGATTTATTTTGTTGGTTCTTCAGAGGAAAGGCAGCTAACTTTCCACTGAGGCTCTTTCTTACGTGGAAGGCACAGGATGGTCTCTGCTGGTCTTCTCTCCAGACCCCTGGGTTCCAACAACTTTCCCCGGGGTGATTTCTTTCTCCATCTCCAAGGGCCCGGGCTGAGCTGCAAGTGCTGAGATGAGGAATGCCAAGCTGCTAGGCTGTGCTATGTTGCGATCTCTCATTTAAGCACCAGCCAATTAAGTCAAACGTCACTCACTGCAGCAGACACGCCTCCTAGCTGACTGCAGATGTAATTGGCAACAGATGAGGTTCACGTACCGTTGGCTTATGTCCGTAGCAACAAAATTAGGTATGCTCACCTGGCCAAGTTGACAACTGAATCTAACTAACACAGTTGTCAATTTCTAATTTAGGTCCATTGTGATCAGAGAACGTAGAGTAACTTGAATGCTTGTTCATGTATACCTGGTACTTGACAGACTTGTTCTCCGTGTACTTGAAAAGAATATGTATTCTGTGGCTTTTGGGTGAAGCACTCTATAAACGTCAATTAGATAAAGTCGGTTGATAGTGCTGTTTAAGTTGTCTCTATCCTTCCCAATTTGCTGTCTCCTTATTCCGTAAATTATTGCGAGGGGAGTATTGAACACCCGCTGTAATTGCGGATTTATCTGTTTCTCCTTGTGATTGTATCAGTTTTTTCTTCACATATGTTAAAGCCATGATATTAGGCCCAGAAATATTTAGATTTGCTATGCCTTCTTGATTTATTCACTCCTTTATCATTATGAAATGACAATCTTTATCCCTCATCCTATTCTTTACTCTGAAGTGTACGTTGTCTGACATTAATATAACCACTGCAGATTTTTTTCTATTTGTGTTTGGATAGTATTTTTAACATATTTGACCCAATTCAATTATGACTGCCTTCTAATTAGGGTGTTTAGACCATTTACATTTTCTGTGTATATTTAAATGGCTGGGCTTAAATCTACTATCATGCCATTTGTTTTATTTTTTGGTCAACTGTTCCTTGTTCTCTTTTTCCTCTTTTATCTGCTTATTTTAGGTTGAGTGCTTTTTATAATTCCATTTTATCTCCTTTGTTAACTAATAGCTACAATGCTTTGTTTTGTTATTTCAGCAGATTTTTAAAGAATTTATAGTATCCATTTTTAACTTATAACAGTCTACCTCCCAGCAATATTATACCACTTCACATCTGGTATAAGAGCCTTAAAATGCACAGTATTTATCCCTTCATAGTCTTTGTGCTACTATCATACACTTTTATTATATAATATATAATATATATCATATATATGATAAATGCCACACCACAGTGTTATTCTTGCTTAATAGTAAGTTATCTTCTAAAGAGATATAATTTTAAAAGACACACATACACATTTATCATTTCTGGTGATCATCATTCCTTTGCTTAAATCCATATTCTATCTGGTATTATTTTCCTTCCGCCTAAAGGACTTTTAACATTTTTTATAGTGTGGATCTATGGGTGATAAATTCTTCCAGGTTCTGTATGTCTGAAAAGTTCTTTAATTCACCTTCAATTTTGAAAGATATTTTCTTGGGTACAGATTCCTAGGCTGAAATTTTTATCTCAGATGTCAGCTCTGGTTTTAATCTCTGGACTATACGTAATATAGTTATAGAACTATTTTGATGTCTTTCCATGATAATTCCAGTATGTGTCCATTTTACATCAGTTTCAAATGATTGATACTTTTTTTCCTCCTCAATATAGGTTGTATTTTCCTGCTACATTCCATGCTAGAAATTGTGATTTTTACCCTATTGGATGCTAGATATTTTTGTATTCTTATAGATATATTTGAGTTTTGTTCTAGAAGTTAGTTAGAAATAGTTTGATCCTTGCATGTTGCTTTTAATATTTGATAAGCAAGATCAGAGCAGCACTTAGTTTACAGCTAATGATTCTCCAGTAATAAAGAAAGAGCCTCAGAATACTCTACCCAGTGGAGTTTTCCAGTTTGGATGGTAGAGACAGAAACTATTTCCAGCTCCATGTGAGCTCTGGGTACTGGTTCCCTTAATTCTTTTAGGTGGTTCCCCACACCCACCACCCACCCACCCACCACCACCACCCCCGACTTGGAAAGTTATCTCACACTTGGGTGCTGACCAGTACTCTACTGAATAGCTGAGGGTACTCTTCTGCAGATTTCTAGAGTTCTCTCTCTGTGCAACTTTGCTCTCTCTAGCACCCTGCCCTGAAACTCCAGCTGCTTTGGTCTCCCCAGATCTTCAACTTAATCTCCTTAGCCTAGAGAATTCACCAGGCTCCACTGTTCCCTACTCCCTGCGCCATTGACTGAAAACTCTCTGAAGGCCATAAGCTGAGGAAAATTCGTGTTTCCCATCTTACAGGGATCACTGACTTTTGTTGCTTGGCATCCAATGCCTCAAAAATGTTGTTAGGTTATGTTTTGTCTTGTTTTCTCAGTTTTTCAGGCAGGAGGATAAATCCAGTCTCTTCTCCTGTCTTAGATGAAAGCAGAAATCCCTCCATTGTCTTTTTTTCGGGGGGGGGGTGGTGGTACAGGGGCAGGAATCAAACCAGGTATCCTGCATGGCAGATGAGCATGCTACTACTTCCACTGTCTTTTAATGTCTAATGTTGAAAAGCCAAGCTTTTCTCGTTTTGTTTCTTTGCGTGTAAGCAATTGAAAGGGGTTTTCTTTTTATTTCTGGTGTTCTAGAACCTCATGAAATTTCATGATTTTGTACTTTAGCGTGAGTTCATTGTCATTTATTGTGTTTGCTTCTCAGTAGGTCTTCTCGGTCTGAAAATTCTTAATTTTAATCTTGGGGTAATTTAGGGAAATTCTTTTTAATTGATTTCCTTTCTCTATATTCTTTTTTGCCTAACCTTCCAATTAGCTGAATGTTGGACCAAAGTCTCATTATTTTTCCACTTCTTTTTTTTTCTGTATTTTCTTTTTCAAGGAAATTTCCTTGACTTTATCTCCTATCCTAGCTATCTCACTGAGGTATTTTGACAGTTTCTGTGGGTTTTCTGCAGTATCTTTGTTTCCTCAGGATTTCTCTCTTGATAGCACTCTTTTTTTTACTTTGGACACTTTTCCTTTATGACTGATTTAAAGGAGAAAATGTCAAAATGGACCGGGATCATCTTATTACAAATGACAAAGAAGTTATCAATAAATAATAATGTCAAGTCAAAAGTAACCAACCTCACTGGCCAAAATTTGGACAATTTAAGCATCAATAGATTGAAATACTATAAATATGTGTAAATCCATGAGTTTATAAACACCATAAAGCAAAACAAAACCCAATTGGTCATCACTGAAGAATATTAGTGAACCAACTCATTACTTAGAAAATGTTAAATAAAGAGATACCATACCATTCCTGTATGTTGCAAATATCAAATAAGGGGAAGTTTATCTTTATGGAAGCTTCCCAGACAATAAATGATAGAACTAGAATAGCACCATTTCGCATCCCCGAATAAGGGCTGATGAGCATCACCCACTTCTAACATTAGAAAAGAGAAAGCCCACCAGATATTAAGTACCTCCAACTCAAAACCAAGAAAAAAGTATTCTTTCCAAAAATAATTTAACCTAAACCTGACCAGGCCTTTAGATCCATTTTAAGGCAACACAGAAAACAAAGGAGTATGTTAAACTACACTATAAAGGATCTAAACAGTAAATCTTACCAGATGGAAATTGTCCTGAGGAAAATCCAACCTAAGTAGGATGATGAAGAGAGAAAGAGGGAGAAAGAGAGCAAGAGCTAGTGAGCGAGCAAGAGAGAGAGAGATGGAGCAAGACCTATAGATGAAATGGTTTAAAACTACCTATCAACTAACTGCACTAAGTGGACTTAATTTCAATCCTGTTTCAAACAAACTATGAAACAAAATTAAGACATTTATAAGTCAATTGAAAATCCAAACACTAACTAGATATTGAAAGATATTAAAGAATTATTTTGGTTCTGATAATGATATTGTGGGCTATGTTTACTTTTAAGACCAGTATCTATTAGAGGAATGTGAGACACAAGCTAAATATCTAAAGATAAAATGATAGAATGTCTGAGATTTTATTCAAAATAATAAATAAGGTGAGAGTGGGTAAAGGTACAGATGATACATGATGGGCCATGAGTTCATAATCATTGACACCGAGAAATGGGTAGATGAGGGTTTTGTTATATGATTCTTTCCACTTTTATAAATGCCTGAAATTTTCTCTAACAAAATGTTTTCAACTAAGCTGGCTGGGAATGCCGTGAGTGAGCGGAACTTGTGGACTGGTAGGACCCACCCCAGGGAGCCGGGCCAGCGGCCAGCTGTTTGTTGGGGACTCCCAGTTATCGGTGTATGGAAGTCTTTTTGCAGAAGCAGCTCAGTTTCTCTTCAGAGGTGTTTCTCAGTCTCCTACTTGAGGAGTCTTTCGCTGACTATTTATGTTTACAGAGGGGAGAGAAGAGAAGGATCTAACAAGACCCCCATTTCATTATGAAGGCTTTTACTTAATCCTCATTCCAACTCAACAATACCCTACCCTCTGCTCTATTAGTACCCCTGAATGATTACAAAGAATAACTTCTCAGCGTCATTCTTGGAGATAGAATCTCCTCCTTATCCACCAGCATACAGGAGATCTTGGAGTCCAATCGCTCCCTTAACAGAATTTCAATTCAACTAGCCCCCTGCTTCTAGTGACACAGCTGATGCCCACCCTTGTCCCCTCATCAGCATCCTTATTAACAGACAATTTAGATTGTACCTTCTCCTATCCTACTATGTCAGGTACCACTCCTTCATCTGTTTTGTATCTTCAAAAAATCGCTTTACATCTCTCTTAATTTAATATTAACTTTTTCCTTTTGGGGGCTCGTGAGGGAGAGGGAGAGGAGAAAAACACGTGAAGTCAATGCATCAATTTATTTGGAAGACTATCTAATTTAAAATAAAAGGTGCTTCATGATGGAGACCATATCTGTGTATCTTGTTTAGCATCACACCTAACACAATGTCATGTGCAGGAGAAATTCCGAATAATGTTTACAACATTCACAAATTGCTTTTTTTAAAGATTGTGATGTGTGGCAAGAGGTCAAAGGCGCAAGAGTGGATGAAAACTCTTCTGCTTGCCAAAGAAAACAGGAAAATATCCAGAGCTCAGAAATTGATCAGTGATGTATGTGCCATCATTCCTTTTAAAGCTGCATTTTGAAAATTTTTTGGCTTTAACTTTCCTTCCTGTATACCAATCATCTTAGTTGTTAAGTTTGTTTAGAAAGTAATTTTTAAAAGATTACACTGATAACCTCAAGCCAGTTTGAGACAGAGTGCGTCTGTTGATGTGAAACTCTTAAAATGTCCATTAGTACACTTCTCTTGTCACTTAACACCCAGGGGGTCAAGACTTTGGTATGAAAGTTGTTTATAAACTGGTAGCTTTATTTTTAAAACAGAAAGGAAGGGCTGAGGTGGAGCTGGGCAGAAGACTGTATAATAAAAGTTTTCAGAGATCTGTACACATTGTGAACCAGCCCTGGGTTTGTGAGTATTCTATAACTCTGCCATTAACCACTAATCTTCGCTTGGAACCTTATGCAAAAGATCTCAATATCTTTCTAAAACCAAAAGGTATTGTTGGGAAGCCAATTTTTTTCTGCATAATTCCTCAACAAAAGGAGATAATGATAACTTTTTCTGTAGATGACAAAATTTCATGAAACTTATGATTATCTATTTCACAATTATTTTGGCATTATGGAAATCTTCTCTGATGTTTGGTATGCTTTTGAGATGCGGTTAAAGAGTCTAAATTGACCTAACTCATCAGGGCTTCAAAGATCCGACTTTCTTGTCAACAACTATTCTCCTGGTTGAGGTGGGTATGTGTTATTTGTGGACCCAGCATGCACTCATCCCCCTAAGATTTTCACTTGTGTCATCCTCTCTCCCCAAACCAGGCATCCTTCCTAGAAGCTGCCTCCCCTCATCCCACTGCTCCTACCAGCTCCAGCTTTGATTGGCTTAAGCCATTCTGTATATTCCACTCCCTGGTCATAATGATTGGTTCAGGGTACACATTGACAAATGCTGGGCCAATCAGGGTGAGTCTGAGGATGCTTGCTGTGGAATCCTGACACCTAGAAGTGCTACACACGTTTTTGCCTGAGAATTAAGCTGATGTCTAATTGGGATCAGAACCACAGAAACAACAAAGTTACAGAGAAACAGAGCTGGGGCCACAGTCAACCTACTTTTGAAACCAGATCTACTGTGGACATTTTCTGGGAAAACAATCCCCTTTATTGGCTAAGTCAATTTGGATTGGGTTTTCTGTGACATACAACAAAAAAGGTCTGGAATTATGTAACAGCCTTTTAGGATTACTCTTGGGGAAGCACCATGGATATTAACCTTAATTTCTTGTGAGTGTATGGCAAAAGTGAGGAAAGATACATTCCTGTTCATAAATGGACATGGAAGCGTTCAATTGAGCAAATGCCCAAGGTCAGAGAGTGAGTCAGGAAAATGTATTTGATTTCTAGATAATACCCACAGAGGTTTCTTATATATGCTAAAGCATAGTTTTCATTCTTTCAACAAACCCTCTACTTCCAGGACGTTCTAAAATTTCACGTAAAATATTTCGATGTCTTCCCATACCAATCGAGCAAAATACTCACAAGGGAAGTAGTGGAACGATGTCTCCATTAGCCAATTTGGCTAGTACCTATGCGATGAAACTTCTAGGACCACACAGTTAGGAGAACAATATCTGCAAATATCGAAGGTCAGTCAGCTTGAGCTGAACTAACCAAGAACTGGAAGTCATCTGTGAGTGGTGCTTTCTGAGTTTTGCTTTCTCGGTTGTAGGTTGGGGTCTTATTCTGTGTTTGTTTGTTTGCTTTTCCTAAAACCCTGATCCTGGTTTGTACGTTCTAAGATTTACCTCTTTCTTTGGAAAATGAACTCCAAATCTTGGTTATTTAAAGTAGTCAGGAGTCTCATTAAGACTACTCTTTTTGAATGTAAAACAGAATAGCAGCTTGTAAACAGGCAGGCTGAGTATTTGAAGCAGTACCTATGCTGAAAACCAGAGTCCCTGCAGAAGAAAGAAAGTCCCCCCAACATTGTTTATACTGTACTGTACTGTATTGTATTGAACTGTATTGTATCATATGGTACTGTACTGTACTACATTGTATTATATTGCATGTATTATAATGAAAGGCTTTCACGGGTCACCTGATGTGTCTGTCAAGTGGAGGTGGTGTCCTCAAGAATCTGCAAGACAACCCACAACCACCCCTGGCGGTGAGAGTGTTTGTGTGAGTGAGTCTGGGAACGCTGCTGCCCCAGGCTTGAGAGGACACGGTGGCTGACCACACACTGCCCCAGTGAGCCTGCTCTCCCCCAATGCTCTGGTTCCAGGCACTCAATCAGAATGTGGCCTTCTCTGTGATAAGTCTGTGGCATTTTCATCTGATAAAGAACAGTGGCTGCCCTTCGGTAAGCCCTTTTCATGGGAAGGCACAGGACTGGGCACTTTACATGCATTCTCTTAATCCCCACAGAAACCTGTCCTGAAGGTATTATTGTCCCATTTTGTGGATGAGAAAGGTGAAACTCAAATTACTTAAATAGCTTTCAGTAGCCTACAGATATTATAGTGAGTACGTATTACTCAGCTAGGCATTCTGCTAGGCCCCAAGGATACAGACAGAAAACCCTCAAGGTGCTGGAGGGCTTGTGGGAGTGATGGACACAGAAACAGCATCACAATATATTGTGAGAAGTCAAATGATAGAGCCACAAACAGGGCACTGTGAGAGCTGAGGGGAGGTGCCTGGGGTGGGGAGAAGGAGAAAGTTCAAGGAAGGCTTCCTGGAGGAGGTGACACATGGGCTGAATCTCCACATTTGCGTAGGAATCATCAAGGTGAAGAGGTTGAGGGAAGAAAAGGGGATTTCTGAGAGAGAGCAAGGTGAGTATAGGAAAAGAGACATGCTGAACTGGATATGGAACCCCATGGAGTGCTGTGAAGATGGAACATGAAGGGAAGGGAGATGAGGGCAGGGGATGAAGCAAGCCAGAGTTTGCTGGGCTTCAGATGCTGTTAGAGATCTTTGATTTTCTCCCTATTGGGATTTTAAAGCATTTTAAACTAGGGAGCGGCAGGAACACAACAAAACAAATGAGGAAACTCTCATCTTCTTGATGTTAAGTTTTCTATACAAATGTATAGAAAACTTAGGAACACACTAACTCCTTAAAATCTATGGGGAACCTAGGGGTGAACTTGATTTGGTGTCTTTTCACAAGTCAGCCTGTCCTTTTTTTGAAATACTATTCATGTTTGATTTTAGTTATGTATTTACTTATTGATTGATTGATTGATTTGCTTTTGCTGCTTTCCGAAAGCTTGCCTGAAGAGTTGTTGTAGGTCTTAGTAGTGCCTCTTCATTTGCAGTCTTGCTTTTTATTGCCACAACCTTTGTCTTTTGGTGTGTCAGACAAAGGGACCCTAAGGAGCGCCTTGAAAACAATTGAGTCCTGGGAAATGTACCCAGGCTACCGGTTTAATGCTTACATTCTTCAAAGAGAAACTGGTGAGAAACAAAACAAATCAGAAAAGGCAGGCTCTCATCAACACACTTTTTCTGAGCCACCTTAGTGGAACAGTGGCAAAAAGATGTCACTGGAGAAACAAACTATGACTTTAAAAAGCTGAAGTTAAATCTTTCGATGGTTATAAAACAGTTCATAATGATGTGATCCAGACATATGGCTAAGCTTTAAGAGACCAGAGGAGTATTTGCTGAGTCTTCTTGTGTGCAGATTATGCTCTGGAAGTGCAACATACATACCTTAATTTTTTTCATTTTTCACTGTCCAGCGCATGTCTGCAAACGGAATGAAACAAATGGAAGTGAGTGAATGAATGAATGTTACAAAGGATGTGGATGAAAAAAAGAAAGCCTGTGTGGGTCTCAAAGGAACCTTAGAGATAAATTTGTACAGACCCTCCTTTATCAGCTAAGGAAATAGAGGTCGTTAAAAGGTTTTATTATTCTTATCTATGAAAATCATCCCAGAGCCCACAGAAGTCTGCAAAACTAGAGTGTCCTTCACAAGCCTCAAAAGAAAAGGGCCCTATAAGCAAAGTGAGTCATCCCCACCCCTTCTAATTGTGGGAACCAAACAGTGGCAGGTTGTAAAAGGAGATGCAATGTGTTCCCATAAAATGCAGGGTAACAGCCTTGAAGTGTCCTCCTCTATCTTATCAACCCTGGTGCCTACCCTTGGGGAGTTTATAGTCAAAAGACTAAGACAAAATATGCAGTCCTAACAAGGGTTTAAATCATTCAGGGTGTCACTTCCAGTCCAGAGAAAATTAGCAGAATGCAGGCAGTGAAGGTTGAGGCCCCCAGGAATAACAGAACACTGGATCACTCCTTGGTCGACAGCAGGGCACCTCTGACTTCCTGTCAACTGAAGGTTCCCGTTGGCTGGTTTTCTCATTAAGAGTGAGGAGCTCCCTCAAAGCACCCCAGGTCTCATCCCCCCACCCATGAGCCCTAAGTCACAAATGTCAAGGGGGCCCCTTAGCAGTGTTAGCTGCACAGCCCACAACCATGGAATCATTTTTCTTTCTTTAAATCCATCTGTCTTTTTGTAAGATCAAACATAGCTGTGGCTAAAATGCCCCGCTCCACCCCAGCTGCCCACATGAGAAGATAAGCACTAAAAGACACACCAACAACCAAGACCTTTGATTTGATCTCTCCCTGCTTGAGACTACGCTGAGAAGGACCATCAGCGTCCTGAAAGCCTTCAGAGGTATGGTTCAAAAGAATCGCTTTCCACCTCCTTTGTTTGCATGCAAGATTGTCTTCCTTTCGTTGGAAATAGTCATTCATGCACCCAGCTTTGTGCTGGACTCTTGGTTCTACCCTAGGGATATGACGCAAACAGGGAAGTCCTGGTGGCAAGTCTCATGGGGCTTTCTAGAACAATCCTTCATAAGGTGTGGGCTAGGGGACTCCACAGAAGCAGCATCCTGGGGTCCCCATTTCCCTCTGCCTGTGGGATTAGGCTCTTAGAAGAGAAGTGCTGGGGCCTGGGATGCTATAATTATGTCAGCCATTTAAGGATTATGCTCCTGGGAGACTATAATTATCCAAATATTGTTGCATTCAGGGATATTTGACTTCCAAGGGAGTGCCTTCATTTTTGCAGGATCTTTCCAGGGGACCTAAAGGGTGTGTCCTCTCTAATGTGGCTCCTGAAAAAGCTAGAAATAAGCAGCTGCATCTGGCATGAGGGTGGGGCCCAGCTGAATCCAGCCCAACCAAGGACTTTCCACGTGGGCAGATAGCAACCAGCTTCCTTTGTCGCCTTATTAAAAAAAAAATAGTAATCAGTCACCCCAGGGCAAAACCTCAGGACTTTATTCTTTCTTAGTCCCTCCTCTCTCCTCTCCCCTTGCCTCACTAACCCACAAATACCTCCCAGTCCAAAGTACCATCTGTTTGGAGAAATTATTAAAGAAAATTCCAGACATTTAATTCACACTTCTTCCTGAGGTTTATACCCCATGTTGTTCACGTCATAATATGCCCCCACTCATGCCCAGGGTTGGCCCTTTATTGTTGCCACTAAATCCAATGCAATGCTACTTGCTACTAAAAAAATTTAATTGTATAGCCTAAAATGTTGTGAGGGGAGAAAAGACAGAGGGTCACAACAGTGTGGAAAAGAGGTGCATGATTCAATCTGATAAATTTCCTTGGTTAAAATGTATACAGTTCTTACTAGGTGGCGACCATTATTCCAAGCGTTTTATGTGCCTCATTAATCCTGAGAGCATCCTTGCGTAGTAGGTATCGTTATCCTCCTCATTTTATGAGTGATGAAACCAAGAAACAGAGACATTAGGTCACTTGCTCAGGATCACAGAGAGTAGGTACTGGGTGAAGAAAGAACCTGGCAGTCTGACTCCAGGCCAACGCTCTTGGCTGCTTCGCCATGCTGCCTCCTAATCGTGAGTGCCTGCCCTATGCAGCCTGTGTCCGCTCCTCTCCCTGCATTGCTTGCAATGAAAGGACATGGTTCTGCTCTCCAGGGCCTTATGAGCTACAAGGAAAGAGGGACATATATAAATATCACCTCAGAAGGAGACAATGTGACAGATACGATAGGAAGGGCACAGAGAAACTTGTGGGAGATTAGAGAGAGACCAAATGAATTCTGGTGGTGACATTAAAAATGGATGTATGGAGGGGGTGGCATTTGATACGCAGCTAGATGCAGGGAAGAGGTGGGGTGAGGACATTCCACATAGAGAGAAACAACATCATCACATGCCCAAAGATCAGTATGGGCAAAAACACAGCAAAAGAGATAGCTAAGAATGTGGGACAAGAAAGGATCCTCTGTGGCTGGGGAAGAGGCAAGGGAAAAGACAACCATTGATAAGAGGGTTTGGCCAAGTTTTGATCCACTGAGGTCTAATAGTATAAATCACCTGCTCATTCAGGAAGAATGTTTTATCTTTTTGCATCTTCTGACTATTTTTTTCAAATCACCTCTTGTCTAGACTTTTAGCCTATTCAGCTCAACAAATAGCTATTGAGATATTGAGTGCCAACCACCCCAAAACTTAGTGGCTTAAAGCAACCACACTTGTTTACTTGCCTTTGATCAGGACTCAGCAAGGAAAGCTCGTCTCTGCTCCCCATCAGGGAAATATAGCACAGGACAGTGATCATACCGTATCTTCCCCCACAGCTTGTTGATGAGAAAGCACCACCTTGATACCAAACATAGGGAGCTCCCTCAAGGATAGCTTGAGTTCAAGAACCTCAAGGAATGCTGAATGCTTTTGCATACCTACCCAGGATCTTGCTTCTGGGTTCTGGTTCTAGGTCTGAGGACAAATCTATTTCCCAAATAACTACACCCTTCCAGGGATACTCCATGCCTGAAACCAAAACCACAGCTATTGTATTCCTGTAAGGAAAACAAAACACACACTTCTGGAGACTCCTTCCTGCAGAGCCTTCTTGCCACCACTCCTCTGCCTTCTTTTCCCCTGGTACCAAACATCCCAATGTTGCTTTTCCCTCCCTTCACAACATCTGCCTGCTAACATGAATTATAAGTTTATTTTCTCCTCCTGTGTGTATTGCTCCACTAAACACACACACAAACACAGGATTCTTGAAGTTCTCTCTTCCTTGGCTTCCATGATACTATCCCATTTTGAACCACCTTCTCTTTTGCTGATCCCCTTTTGCTCCATGCCTTTTTCAGGCTCTTCTTTCTTCCTAAGCAAGTTGCTCACCAAGAATACGTTACTTCACATCCTCGGTGGTTTTCAACCCTGGCTGAACGTTGGAATCACCTATACAGCTTTTGAAAGGTATGTGCAAGCCCTCTTCTTAGAGTTTCTGATTCTGTGCATCTGGGCTGGAGACCAGTCATTCAATTTTTATAAACATCTCCAGGTGATTCTGACACACTGTACAATGGAAAACACTGCTCTGTCCGTTCTCTTCCTGAGCAATCTTATCAAGTAATTGAATGAATAGATGCGTGAGTGGAGGAATGAATAAAATCATGGCTTCAAATATCACCTCTATGCTATGATAATAAAGTACAAGTTTTCTGTGGATATAAATTTAGCATCTTAAAAAGGCATTTAGTGGATGCAAGGGTAGTTAAGTGGTAGACTTCTCACCTGCCATCTGGGAAACCCAGGTTCGATTCCTGGTCCATGTACTTCCTCCAAAACAAACAAACAAACAAACAAATTTAAAAATTCAACAAATAGTGCTTCAATAACAGGATACTCACATGGAAAAATAAAGAAATGTGACCCCACCATGCAGCATACCAAAAAAAAAAGGCATTTAGTAATTCTCTCATGCCACAGAATCAATACTTAGTTCCAGCTCTAAGCATATCATTGGTTTTTAGTAAGTGATTATTGAATGAATAGTGGAGTCATGTTATTTCTAGCCCTGACCTCTCTTCTGAGCTTCAGCCCAACATGTCCATTGGCCTGAAAGTTTGAGATGTCCACATGCATCTCAAACTAAATGTCTAAAACTGAACTCCTCATCTCTCATGCAAAAGCTGAGTTTCTAGTATCAAAATCTTCTCAGTCTGAGAAGATCTGAACTCTAAGTGTCATCTTTGTCTCCATGTTTGTGCATTAAGTCTGACCAGTTGCCAAATCCTTTCAATCCTATTTGGCAGTGTCTCTTGCA
The DNA here is from genome assembly GCF_023851605.1 of Tamandua tetradactyla. Lineage (NCBI taxonomy): Eukaryota > Metazoa > Chordata > Mammalia > Pilosa > Myrmecophagidae > Tamandua > Tamandua tetradactyla. The sequence continues at coordinate 139,951,526 of NC_135332.1, forward strand.
TCTCTCAGAGCAGTATGCCCACGTGTGAAATGTGCTTCCTCCAGGCAGAAGATGCAATAAGATGTCCTTTATTTGGAAAATATCCTGGTATGCTCTAGACCATTGGACCCCTGAAAGTTTCATTGATATGGCAGGTTCCTACATCTTCTATGGTTTATTTCTCACCCTCTAGGAAGACCCACGTGTCAACTCAAGGTTCCAATATACTTACCACTTCTTACTCAATAAGTTCGATTAGCACAATGCCATTAATAAAGTGGATTTGTGTGGCATTCTGCAGGGGGCGGGGGGGGGGGTGTCCAGGTCACTTTAAACTCTATTATGCCAGAAGACAAGAAAGTTGACAAAGTCCTGGGACAAGACTGTAAATGTCTCTTGTTATCCACTCCAAGTGAACAACAACTGTTTCTGGCCCTTCTTTCCAATGCAGGTAGAAAAAAATCACATTTGCATATCAGTGGCTGCATATCATGTACCTGAGAACATGCCAATTGGTTTTAGCAAAGATACCACATCGGGAACAGCAGTCTCAACTCAGGCTACTTAACTGAGTTTGCAGTGACCTACCATTATCTTCCACAATCATTAAGATTTTGTAGGGGTTAGACTGATAAATTAAATGGAGATATGATGGGGACCATTACCTTGCATGCTTTAGGCCTTTGAGTGGGGTACTAATCTCTATCTTTCCCCAAGATGCAATGTTGATTTTTATATACTATCTTGGCTGGAAGGGATGAGCAATTTCAGAGGCTTCTGCTTAGTCCTCTCCCTTTCAAGAGCTCTTACCCGAGAGGCCTATGTAGTAAGGAGCAGATGTGCCAACTATTGAGTACATTCGGGTGTGCCTGTGATCCCAGTAAACCCACTAAAACCAGAGCTGGGCCAGGATGCCCTTACTACGGGTCCCCTATATGTGCCTGCTCTAAGAGAGGGCCATGATGATCCTTGGATACTCAGGTATCAAGTTAATCAGGCCTCAAAATGTTTGGCTATTTCCCTCTTTCCAGCGTACGGTTATAGCATCTGTGACAGAGAAATGTGCTTTATGGAAGAATCCCAGCAAATAAAGAGACACAACTGAAAATACAATCATGGGCTTTGTTTGAATCCTTATTTGAACAAACCAACCATAAAAAGACACTTTTGAGATAAGGAGAGAAATTTGAAAAGATACTGCATCAGATGGTTTTTAGAGAACATTGTAAACTGTGGTGTGACAATGATATTATGGTTGAGATAAAAAAATGTATTTTGGTCAAATGATGCATAATTTGTTTTAAAATAACCACATGAAATAATGATAAAATGCACTCCTTTTGATTAATCTTCTGAATTGCCCCAGATCCTACTTCATCTTTTTATGAAGTATCAGCTAACATAGTGTGACAAAACATAATCAGAAAAAAATCCCCTAGAATGGAATAGGAAGCGCCAGTGAACACTTCAGGAGGAATTAAGTTATTTTTGGATCACATACTAGCAATCAATTTAAGCAACAGGTATCCAGTACAAATTCAAGGAACAGTTCAGCCAGCTGACAGCCTCAGAGAGCAGATAAGTTATACTGAAGCATTGCTGAACCACCCGTGAACTCAAATACCTCCTGAGCTTTGAATGATAGTCATGTGGGCAGACCTTCCTGCTTGTCATTTTGGATTTTTTTTTTAAAGAATTACTGGTTGTGAGCCATTTTGTGCATATGGTAGGTCTCTCCTGAAGAGAGGTTCATGCGTGTGTCTTGCAAACGAACACAGGATATAGAAACCAAAATTCCCAGAAACAGAGAATATCTGTGGATATCACCCCATCTCCAAATATCTGAATTTCTTCCAAATGATAATGTGAAACTTTCTTATGATATGATCTATTACAAACCGAGACCTCAAGAGACAAACCAATGTGCAAGTATTTAAAACAGCCGCTAACACAATGACTGTGCATACCTATATAATAATCTAAGCTCTGTGACCCATTTAAGTGTTCACAGATTGGAGGTCTTCCCAGGTTAAACCACTGCACAAAAAAAGACATTCTTAAAAATCCAGATAAATAGACTAAATAAAACTGCAGGCCATAATCATCCATTTTATATAAATATATCTCTGTTCACACACCCATTTCATCACATGGCTATACTTTAAATATTTGCCTATCAATGAATAGTTGTTGAATAAATGAATGAATGTTTGGGGGTTGTGTTAGTTCAGACTTTTTCAGTATCAAATAAGTAAAAAAGAACTCAGACTGGCTTATAATAAAAGTAAAAGATAGGAGATAGAGATTTATTTCCTTGTATAACTGAAAATTCCAGTGTAGAATGATTTCAGGTTCAGATGAATCTGGTGGCACAATGTCACAGGACAAAACTTCTCTCCATCTCTCAACATGACTCTCCTCTGAACATCTCCATTTTCAGGCAAGCTCTGCCTGTGGTAGTCAACACTCCAGGATTTCATGCTCCTCTCTGCAATCCCAGAAGAAGAAAGCATTATGGCAAAATGGTGGAATTCACTCTGAACTTGTAACCTATTTTTATCCCTCTACCAATCAAAGGGACCCAAGGGAATTTGGTGCTGTGATTCACCCCACAGCCCCTCGGACATCCTGAACTAGTAATGGAGACTGAGGGCATTTAGTTCTCTGATGGGCTGTTATGCCTCACAGGTCTATCTCTGGACTGAGGCGATGACCCCTACCAGAATCACATGACAGAGTAGAGGCAGGGATGTCCCCCAGAGGAAATTGGAGTGTTGTTACCAAAGCAGAGGGAACAAATGTAGGGCAGCTGATTTGTTTTTTGTTACATAGATGATGTTATGGTTTGGATATTGTTTCAGTTTGTTAAAGCTGCCAGAATGAAATATGCCAGAAATGGAACAGCTATTAAAAAGGGAATTTTTTAAGTTGCAAGTTTACAGTTGTAAGGCTATGAAAATGTCCAAACTAAGACATCCAGGAAAAGATACCTTGACTCAAGGAAGGGCCAATGATGTTCCAGGTTTATCTCTTAGCTGGGAAGGCACATGGCCACATCTGCTAGCTTTCTCTCCTGGCTACTTCAAACGGCCTCCCTGGGGGGCATTTTCTTTCTGTATCTCCAAAGGTCTCTAGCTGTGTGCACGCTTTCCAAAATGGTTTCCTGTTAAAGGACTCCAGTAGGCAGATTAAGACCCAGTTTAAATGGGCGGAGATACATCTTCATGGAAACCATCTAATCAAAAGGTCCCTCCCACAATTGGGTGGTTCACATCTCCATGGAACCAATTTAATCAAAAAGATCCCACCCAGCAATATTGAATGAGGATTAAAGAATGTAGTTTTTCTGCGGTACACAACAGTTTCAAAATGGCATATGTATGAAGGGAAAAGTTGCTGCTGATGTCAACTTACGCATCATCTAAAGTGATTCTATGTCATTGAAATATTTGGACACAAGGCAATGATGACACATCTCAGAAAATTGGCCCCCTGTTGAATGCTGTTTGACCCAGAAAGCACACTGTACTCATTATCACTGCCTGAGGCACAAAGGGATTTTCTCTGGGATCTAACTAAGAGGTAAACCCAGTCCCACTACCTACTCCTACTGCTTGGAAGCAAAATACAGGACACAGAGAAATGAAAGGCAGAATAGGAAATACGACTAAAGAGCAACAAATGTTAGCAACTTAAACCTCTAAATGAATGCTCTCCTTTTCAAAGGACCCCCATTCTGTGGCTAAACCTTTACTCCAGCAGCCCTACCATTGGGCAATCCTTTCCAAAACGCCTTTGGAGTTGTCTTCACATCATTCTGGGGGGGGGGGGGGGGGGCGGGGGGAAGTGTAAGCCAGGGGGTGCTTGACTCATGCACATGGGAGCCCCAGAACTGAGCAAAATGCCTAGTACATATCAGGTGTTCCATAAGTACTTCTGAGTGAATAAATAGAAAACTGTCGAATCTCTTTAGGTTAACTTGTAATTTTGATCCTCCCTGCCCAAATTACCAACCTGTTTGATACACAGTTTTCTAGACTTGATTTTAAGGTAGATTTCATCTATTCACAACACAGTAGAGTTAAGAAAAGGCACAGATCCTGAATTTAAGAGTATTTCACATGGTATTTTGCATAGTGTTTTCAACATGCTATAATATATTCTCAATCAAAATGACTCTGAGCTGCGGACAAGGCATTAACTCTATCGTGATGAGGAAATGAAGACTTATAGAAGTTAGGTCTAAGGTCATCTGGCCAGTCAGTAGTCTGGCCAAAGTCAGTATCTCAGTCTTGCTCTATTACACACTCTCTAATCCCAATATTGTTATAATCTATCTGTGTGACCTTCAACAAACCTCTACTCTCTTGGCCTGTCCGTAAAATAAAGATATGAATTAGATACAATGTTTTTCGATTATTTTTGTAATAGCCGAACTGATTTTTCAAGCAAAATATCAAGCAGAACCCCAATTTTAAATAAATAAATAAAGTGAGCCTCTCTGGCTGAAGGAGTGGTGTACCTGGAGTTCTGAGGTACCTGTGCTAAACCCTGAGCAAAATTCAGTGATCCTTAAGTTTTTTTCATGCTCTTGATAGAGAGGAAAGAGAAAAAAGATTTATTCCAATGAAGATATTAATGACCATTTGTGGGCAGTACTAGTGACCATCTCGCTGGACTTAGAATAACATCCCATGAATTCCAAAGGCTTTTAGGCCAATGGTTAGCAAACCTGTCTGCACAGTTGAAACACTGTGAGAGCTTTTAAGAATAGTAATGCCTGGATGCATACCTTCCCCCACACCCCTAGTTCAAATAGGTTAGCATTTCCAGCAAGTGGAGCTAAGGCGTATTTTTTTAGTGTCTCAAGAGATTCTACTCTGCCCCGGCTGAGAACCTCTGCCTTATACTTTTCAGTCTAACATTAAAGTCCTTGCCACCACCTCTTCTTCCCAGTCTGAGCTCTCAACACTCTCCCAGCTATTCCAGCTAAGCCTTGACAACCTCTTCAAATGACTTGTGAAATTACTGCGATAGGGTGGTACTCAGACTATACTAAGAAAATCTGATGATGCATTTTGGAGCAGAAGGGTCCTAAATGAAGGTTTGAAAGACAAAGTGGACAGAAAAATGTGAATTTTCCAAACTTATCACTCAGCCAGTATGAAGGTTGAGAATGCCCCTTCACCAAAGAACTGGAGAAAGGGCGAAAGCCACAAATGAGAAAAACAATGGAAACAAAATGTTCTCCAAAGCACGGGAGAATATGATCCAATGAACAATGAAAATCAATGAGATTTAAAAAAAAAAAAAAGCTAGACTCTCATGGAAAATGAATGAGGTGAAAATAGATCAGCCTCTAACCTGTAGTCCCTCCTGCATTTGCACCTGTTTCCAATAGTCAGAGCCTGTTTCAACCACATGCCTACCTGCACTAAACCAAAAATGAAAACTCCCCAGTTCCCTGATCCTCAGCCAAACCCCATCATTTTTTACTATCCCAGAACATCTTCCCACCCCACCCCCAAAATCCTTGCAAGTTTTAAAACAGATGAAATTCATCTCATTATTCTTTGACATGAGTAGAGTCATGTGTACACTTTACTTAAATGTATTCACCTAACAAACATGCTAAGCACAGTGTCAGGCCCTGATGATTCAGAGATGAGAAGTGGCATCTTTTTTAAACTGGGTCAGGTTAACTGGGAAAGGGAGACTTATGGGCAATGATGGCTTTTGTAGGTAGGGCCATGCTAGAGGGTATGTGAAGTGCAGTGGGAGCTCAGAGGAAGAGGCCCTACAAAGAGAAGAAACTTCTAACAGGAAAGTTGGGCAGTTTCCAGGTGAGCAGAGGCACAAGGAATCACGTGAAAAGATATCAAGGCAAGATAAAGCAGAACATTTATAGGCAACTAAGAGAAAGCTGAGGGGTAGAAAAGGGAGGTAGGAGGTAGATCCTGGAGGCCCACTATGATTTTTTTTTTTTAAAGACTTTCTCCTATAGGTTATGGTTGACTTGGCAAGTGTGATGATCTGATTTGCCTTTTTTTTTTTAAGTATGGAAACTGGATTGGAATGGGTGAGTCTAGAGCCAGCACTCTGGTTTAGCCATATAGTAGACACTAAATGTTATCTACATACAATTTCCCTCTCCTTCCCAAGCCCAGGCTACACTTCCTTGCCACCTTACAGGGGAAATGAGAATTGTATCAGTTCTGAGCTGAGGCATATAAGAGCTGATGGTGACCTCCAAACTCTCTCCCCGGCTGCAATAAAAGGCCCCAGTTGAGAAGGTAATGCCACAAGAAGTAGGAAGCCTAAATCCTGAGGAAAGGTCTCCACTGCCCCTACCCAACACTTGCAATAACATCAGAATTTGCATGAATGAGACGTAAACTCTTATTGTGCTAAGCCATCAAGTAAAAGACTTCATTCCACCCATCTGAGACCTGGTCTATTGGAAAGATGGGCACAAACCCCAAAGAATGGGTCAGAGAACAACACAAGCCAAGATACAGCAGAGAGGAAAATTCGATGGATAGGTTGTCACGTGAGGAGTGGTCTGGAAGGTTTCATGGAATAGGGAGCCTCTGTAAGAGCCTTGAAGAATGTCAAGTGGAACTTGAAGAGGTCTTGGGGGTCATCAGGCAAGTGGTTGAAAGGACATCACAAATATGCTTGCTTTAATTGGGAAATGCTTGACTTTTCATGAAGCAGGAATCTATAAAAGGATGGTGATAGCTCAAGTTCCGTCTGATTGTTTTTCCAAGTGAGGAAGATCGAGCCTGGTTTGTTTTTTTAACGAACCATATTTTTAGTGGAGTCCATTATGAATCTTACATTTTTCAAGCTGTCTCAAAGCTTATTTTATGTTGACATATTTCAAAGCTTGCAAAATTCTTGCTCAGGCTGAGATGGGGAGTTCAAAATGAAAGGAAAGTGCATAGACAAGAGCATTACTTCATAAACCATTTAACAAAAGAGAGCTCGAGAGAGAAAGGATCATTTGTGGAATCCCTCATGTTATCATCCTGCTCTTTTAAAACACTCCTGTTTACAGTAGGCTCTGCTTGGTGAGAATTCATTGCAGACCAGGTGGCCATCTTCTGCCCTGTCCCCTCCTCAGAGCCTACCTCAAAACAAGTCACCCACTTTGGCAGCTGTTCAGCAGATCCAAAACCATGGTACATAGTGAACTGCTCTATTACTTCAGTCTTCTATAGCTTCAAGTACTCTGTGACAAAAATATGAACTCCTGGACTTGGCATGAGGTTTCATTCCTTAATATATCACAGCTCCTCATACCTGCTCCTAAATTGTTTGTTTGAGCATTCATTCAACATGCATTCAATGAGGAACAGCACCTGGCTCTAAGGGTCAAGGGAGAGATGAAGAAGACATGGTCCCTGTCTCCTAAGATCCCAGCCTTCTCTCTTCTTTTGACTTTTGTCAGGCCTAGAAGTTTCTCCAGAAAGTTGTTCAGGTAAATTATTTTTCCCTGGTGTGATGGGCACAAGCTATACCCTTTGGTTCTAGAACTCTGCTGATTCCTATTCCCCTCACAAAATCCAAACGAAAGCTTTGGCTACTGTCAAACTCAGGACTCTACTTCCAGCCAAATTTGAAGTGTCAGTGGGACTCCCCAGAGATCTAGTATATCTACCTGTCTTACTGGGCTGAATCAATTTGAATACCTAGATTTTCACACAAATGTCACACAAGAGAAATAGTTCTCCTCTTGCTGGCCTGCTGAATGGACTTGTACTCAACCATCAACCAAGTCAGTTAACAAAATTCATAACCAGGCCTGGCAGCCTGGATAGAACTTCCCCCAAAAGGAGTTCTGTGGCATCCAAGGTGAAGAAAATGTTCCTCCTACAATCTAACAACTGATCATCTTAATTTAATAAGAAGAAGAAGCAGGAACAATAATTAGTTTCTATTCCTCCATTTCGTTTCCAAGAACACCTGACTCTAAAATTAACAGGAAGAGATGATGAGGTTGGAAGCAGTAGTAAAAGATAAGCTACTATTTAAAGGCATCAGCTAAGCAAATCAAAATAGACAATAATTTTATCACATGAAAAAACATTGACTTTTATTTTTAAGTAATGTCCTTTTCTTGAGTTCCATAAATCCATACATACTCTGTAGCATAACAGTAAAATACATCAATTTTGCAGTGAACCTAAATTAGAAGATGACAGCTGACTAATGGAATAATGGGCAATTAATGTTGCCCACATGTGGAGCCTTCTCTCTTGGTTTTTCTAAATCACGTTATTTTGTGGCTGCCTTGTTTTATGTTCAATCTGATTTATTTGTGGGCATTGCTTTCAAAGTGGAAAAAAAGTTTGATTTGTTTGTCAGAGACTTGCCTTGCAAAACACACGCTTGTTCTGGGACATTTAATTGAACTGGCATCATTCTGTTTTAAAACATTGCAGTGTTACGTAAACTTGACCTGGGGTACCAAAGCGCTCGTTCCTCTCCAGCTGCATCATGCCACTGAAACGCATTTGCACATGTCATACCATAACCTCTCCAGCTGACGAACAAGAGTAAACGTCTCTCTGAAAAATAACCACGACCCTCTCCTCACCTCCAAAATCTTAAGGTCCTACTGCTTTTTGAAAGCAAAACTCTTGCACCAAAAATAGAACATTTATATTTACTACTTCTTGGTCAAAGTATTTTTCCTGGAATTAGGTACTGGAAGTGAATATGCACATAGAACTGGACTCCCCTAATCTCCTGTGGGGTCATGCTAAAAATAAGGTAAAGTCTTCAAGAATTCTAAGAATCAGAGATTTATGCACAAACATGTTCAATACAATATGAATCATAATTGCAAGGGAAAAGAGAAGAAAACGCCCTCTATGAGCAGTTATGTAAATTATAGTATAATACAATACATCCTTTAAAATTATGTGACTAGACATTTTATATGGCATGTAGAAATGAGCCTTATATAACAAATGAAAGATTAGAATGCAAAATCATATGCATGAAAGAGTCTCTACTACCTGCAAAAGTAGAGGGAAAATACCACCTGATAGGCTAAAAGACGTACCATTATGATGTGATAGAGGTGGGAATGGAGACTGGGAACTGGGAGTGAGTACCTGTTTTTTTATTCTTTTCATATTTTCAATTTCCCACAATTGGCACACATTACCTCCAGGTTTTGTTGTTGTTCAGTAGATATTAAGGCAAAGAAAAAAAAACGGGGGGGTTTATATCTCTGGAATTCAGTCTTATCATCACAACAGTTTAATTTCTGGTTTGTTTTCAGATTTTTTTTTTTTAATCCCGGGATTGCATAGTAACTTCTGCACTAATCAGAAGACAAGCTTTGGAGGAGAATTTTAAGACACAAAATGCTTTGGCTAAAGTTTTAAAATACATGGGGGAAGGCAGGGGGAGGAAATGTCACACGGAGGAATCGGCACCAATAGGTGCTAAGGACACCAGCAGAGCCTGCCAGGAGGACAAAAATGGCAGGTTTTAACTGTCAACCATACCAAACTTTGAAGTCTGTGCTATAACTACTTATTAAAATGTACTTTGAAATTTACTGCTTTTTTGTATATGTTAAATCTCACAATAAAAAAAGTTTAAAAAAATGAAAAGTTTTGAATTCATAACTAATACCTATGTGTTTAAGAAAAGAAAAGTACATAGGACTCTCAGGCATCAACCGTACTCATCCAAATTGTAAAGACCTTTTTTTTTCCCTCTTTCTAGGATACCTGAATCCAAGATTTCTAAATGTCAGCCCTCTTATTCAATGCTAAAAACAATCAAATAAAGTCCACAAATCCCATACTACAAATAGCCCCTCATGACCCTCCAATACTTAGATAGGCTTATGGACGCAACCAGGCAGAGAAAATGAGCTTCTCCAGGTCCCATTTTAGGCAATGAGAAAGCTAAGAATAGATTTGAACAATAGAGTCCCAAGTCTTGTTCAAAATACAAGATATGTGAGAATTTCTTAAGAGCAAATAGAATGAAGTGGAGTAGATAATGATTTAAAGAAAAATTATCCATCCTAAAATTGTACACCTCTGGGTTGCCAGGTTTAAAAGAAAAAAAAGGAAAGAAAAAGAAGAAAAACACAGAAAAGAGCCCCTTGTGGTTACAGAAATCACATAGCTATGTTATGAGGACCAATAAAACTATTAGCTATTGGCCCAAAGCCAAGAATCCATTAATGACAGACTGGTATCTATCCAGGAATGTAAAATGTTTTACTAAATAAACACTAGAGCAGGAAACATTCAACTTCTGTCATTATGTAAAACTTAAGTGTGATTCTATCCTGAAGTGGAACAGCAAACCAGCCCAGTTCAAAAAAAAAAAAAATCTCTTTGGTACCAGGAGGAACCAACAAAACTTCAAATATTCACAGTGTAATTTACAAAGCCTGGTATATAAAGTTTAATACTATTGTTAGCTAAAGCCAATAGTGGCATTTAAAAAAAGAAATGAAAGAAGGAGCTTGTTTAGAAGGAAGTGGAGTGAGCCACCAGGGATAGTGGTTAGTAATTAAACTATAATGACTGATTTTTACAGCTTTTCAAGGCTATACAAACAAAAGATTAAGGCTAATTGAAATATGAGATTGAAATAACGATTACTATTTGTTACTTGAGACTAACTACAGCATTCTCGTGTGTATTTACATAGTACTTCAGTGTAATGAAATCTTGTGAAAAATTACCTATAAATATATAACAAATTCCCTGGAAGCATAAAGCATCTGATAATAAATTAAAGCAGAATACTACCTCATTACTCTTAACACTTAGACTTTGTATGTGTCCCAAAATATTTAGGATTTTTTTTAACCCACCCTATAACATGTAGGATTTTTCAAGTGAACTTTAGCTACAGTCATATAGACTACAGGGAATAGTTTCTGTCTGATTTTGCTTAAATCAACATGAACTTTCATCAGGATTTAAAACTTTATCTAACTGAAGAATCAGGAAAGGAGATCTATGGGGGGTATACAAAAGTAAATGTCATTAAAATATTTTAATAATAGTAAGGTAGCCCTGAACAAGTCTTTTTTGACTAAAACAACCACACATATCTAAAGAATACACAGTTAGATATTTCCCCCTAGCAATCTCTTCCCATCTTCTGCATGAATCTGTACCTCTGTTGTATAACTTCCATACCCTCTGCATGTCTTTCATCTTTGGAAAGTCAATGTTAAAAAAAAAAGACAAGACCCAGATTATACTCTTGAACTAGCTACTCAGATTGCTAGTCAATGATGAACCAGCTCAGACTTCTCTATTTGTAAGACAAAACCATTTTCAGGATATAGTTTTTCATCCCCAGCTGTCAGATAAATGCTCAGTCATACACTGTATGGCTCGCGGGGCGGGGGGGGGGGGGGGGGGGATGTGAATTTAGGTACAGCCTTCAAACCCGAGGATATGCAATAGAATTAGACTACACAGCAGCAGCTACAGCTACAACCTGACAGCCAAGTAGGGTCCATTAAGGAGCTAGGAATTCAAGGGGTAACTCTTCAGAATGCCAAGGTCAAGTTAGTAAAGAAAGACCCTTGATCTTCCAAATATTGTTACCACCTATAGATAACACAGAGGAAGGGAAACCTCTGCATGATGATACCAACAATGGTTGCCATAGCAACAGAACTGCCTCAAACTGTTCTCCTGGCACTATTTGTATTTCCATTATACAAGTACAGTTCTCAGGTGGGCAACAGTGGCTCAGTGGCAAAATTCTTGCCTGCCATGCCAGAGACCCAGGTTTGACTCCTGGAGCCTGCCTGTGTCAAGGAAAAAAAAAAAAAAAAAAAGTCCAGTTCTCATAGCTTTCTTTTTTTGGTATGCTGTATGGCAGGGGTTACATTTCATTCATTCTTTTTCCACATGAGTACCCTGGTATTACAGCACCATTTATTGAATTTTTGTTTGATTGGTTTTTATTTGCTTGTTTGTTTGTTTTTGGGAAGTGCATGGGTCAGGAATCGAAGCCGGGTCTCCCATATGACAGGAGAAAATTCTACCAGAGAATTACCCTTGCACCCCCAACATCTTTTTTTTTTTACAAGACGAAAAACAAGTGCTGCAGAACATGCTCAATGTAGGTATTCACTTACTAAAACTGCTTTTCTAGTATAGGAATAATTTAGGTGATCTCTTCAATTAGCAGGAAGAATAAATTCTGAATTAGTAAAAAGTCCTGTAAATAAAGCACAGAATTTTTAAATAAAATTTATCTGCTCCTTCCAAATACATAAGCTGCTTACTTTAATAAACAATCTGTTTGAAATTAGAGACTCTCAGTAAACTTAGAGAACATCATCAAAACTTCCATTACTCTGAATCCCCTAATGAAATTTTGCTGCAGTGCGACTGTAGAAGAATGTATAAACTCACAAAATCGCAAGTGTGCATTAGGAATTATCATTTAAAACTTCCACAGACCCAGTGTCCTAATTATTAACATCTAGCGATTTATGCAGAGTGATCATTACTGTGCAGAATGAAATCCCTGAGGAACTAAAATATTCATAAATTGAATTCAATTACCATATTAGCTGAAACGGAAAAGGAGGAAATATTTTTACGATGTTTCACAGGGAAAAAAAATAACTTTGTGATGCAGAAATGTTAAACAACTCTATAAGATTTTTCCTTACTGTACTAATGATCTCAAAAGCAGTATGTTCTCTGCAATGTAGTTTATACTGTTATTTGCTTAGCAAACTCCTCAACCATAGCAAAGGCATATTTAAAGCTCAGCTCAGGATGAATTTTCATAATGTCTAAATTAGGGGACTCTTAATTAATAGGCTTTTTGCCATATTTGCAAATCTCCACCCACAATCTGTCTTTATCAAAAACTATGCTATTCATTGCTGGTATCATGCCGGATTTGATCCTAAAGTTGAAAAAAATATTTTACCAAATCCTGTAAAATCAGTGTGACAATAATTAAAAATACTTCCATAGCCTGAATCGGTAAGTATAATTAAAAAAAAAAAAAAGGAGAGGAGGAAACTTTTTTGACATGTTTACATTACAGAATTGACAGTAATTATTAAAAGAGGAAAGATTAGGCTAAATCTGGAAAATCTCAGGACAAAAGTGTCTGAGATTAGGAGTGAAAACAGCTTTGCTAGTTGAAATAACAAAGAGAAACAAAATAATGGCTGCATATTATAGATAAGGCTTGGTAAACCGAAAGGATAGAATTTTTTAAATTCTCTAATATTCGTGATCTAATTCTTGGATACAAAACAAAATGTGAGCTAATTAAGCAATTATTTGTAATACATACCAAGAAGCCACTAAAATAACATTATTTGAATGGATTGTAATATACAGGTTGATTTTTTAAATTATACATATTAAAATGTCATGAAAGATTTATACTAGTGCTATGAGATAACAATATCCTTCTTCAATCTTGCTATTGAAATGGATATGGTAAATGTGTGTCACATCAACAACAGGCAACAGGATTCCACACACAGATAAATGCTGAAAATAGGAAATGTGAAGGTGAAAAAGTGATAAAGTCCTTATGACTCTCTTAAATGGAGTTAAGATCTATTAGGTCAAACCCTGCTGGGTAAATAAACTGCTCCCTGGTGTAAATTAGAAAGTTTTGGAGGTGCATTAACTTTTTCAGGGCCCTAAGGTACTGTTAAGTAAATTACTGTTCCAGCAAACTAAATGATACCCTAGGGGACCGAAAGAGTTAATGCACCTCCAAAAAATGAGCTATTTACTCTCTCTCACCAGTAGAATATGACACACCTGCACATTCTTGCCTCACTAGCTGAGTACTTCAGATAAAATATATTCATTCAGTCAACTACTATTTATTATACTCCAGCTCTGGGTTAGGCATGTCTTAAAGAGCTGAGAATACAGCAGAGAAAATGACAAAGTTCTCCCTTTCACAGAGTTGACATGCTGATGTGGAAAGACAAATGCTAAACAAGAAAGAAACATGTTGGTAGTGATTCATGCAATGGAGAAGTTAAACAAGGGGACAAACTAGAAAGGACTGGAGAGCTACTCTGTACTGACATTAGAAAGCCTCCCAGGCTTCCCCTCAGAGGGAGAAGGCGAAAACAGAAGGGAACTTCATGGGGCATATTACCCAGGCCAGGGCAGCCCCAAATGAAAAGCTGAAGGAGCCTCTTCAAGGAAGGTTAGTGCTCCTTGAGTGAAGGAGCACCTGGGGGGTTGAGGGGAATTAAGCGGGGTGCAATCACATAAGCTTTGCGCTATTTGTGTCCCCACTATGAACCCACAACTTCCTGGCCCTGTCAGGTTCCCTATTAGAAAGCAATCTTGTAAGAAAGAGGGAAGTGAAGGGGTAAATTTCTGAAGTTTTTAAAAATTCAGAAAAACGCCTCCAGATGCTTAGACAGAGTTTTCTATAAGGAAAGCAATAAGCTACAGGAGATCTAGGTTAGCTGATTGCTAATTTTTTAAAGAGATTTTGTCCTGAATTGGACAGGTTCACAAGAAGAAATGAAAGGAGCCTATCTCTCTGCTCAGTTTGGTAGGTGACTGTTCTGGCACTTTCAGAGCCTAGAGCTTCTACTTCTTATCTACAAGCCCCACACTGGGCGAGAAACTGAGGTCCCAAGAGGATTCTGCAGCTCTCCAAGGTCAGATCCCTAAGAATCCCAGAGCCCATGCCCTCTGCCTCTTGTGAAGGGAACCTGACTTTGGAGTCAGCCAGACCTGAGCTGAAATCTGGCTCTGTCACAAAATAACTATATGAGCTTCAACAAGTAATTTAACCTCTCTGAGCCCATGCCTCCTTATTCATAAAAGGGGGCAATGATCGCAATCACTTCATGGAAGAGGTGTGTGGTGAATAGAAAATGAAATGGTACGAATGGGCAATGGAGTACTTGCACTATGCTCAGCTCATAGTAAGCATCCAATAAATGTTAGTTCTAATTGCCCACTAAAGTCTTTCCCATAATGTCTGTTCTACTCCAAAATCCTTGAACCATTGTCATGTGTGCAATAGGGAAGGGCAGAGAGAACCCATAGTAAATTTTCCTTCCTTGACCCAAGGACAGAAGAGGAGATTACTTTAGGGACATGCCTCTTGTAAGGCTGAAGTGACTCCTATCACTCCCCCCAACCCACTGTCTGGGAATGTTCTCAAAGGCCCCTTTTCTCTGGAGATTACGAGTCTAAAGACCCATTTATTTTTTACATTCGAATCTAAAATATAGCAAGGCTAAATTGATTTCCTTAAGCGCCCTGAGGGAACTGTCTACAGAGAGTCATTTTGACCCATTTATGGAGAAATTGGATAGTAAAATAATTATTGTCTAAATATTGTCACGTAATTTCAAAAAAAATATTTGCAAAATAATTCAATCTTGCTGTTAGGAAGCAACATGAATCAAATTATTTATAGGTAGATTAGTCATAAGACCTAATAGCATATCTGTAAAATCAAGATCTTGCTGCTCAAACACCACCAATAAATATGATGGGTTAAACCTCTACTATTGCCTGAGATATGGCTAAATAAGGATGGGGCCTTGGAGCTCTCTCCTTGGGTCACTCACATATTTTTCAGTAGCCAGAACCTTAAAGAGGAAATGTCTTTGAATGAGGAGGGTAAATGCTCCCTGCAAGTTGTGTCACGTCAGTCGGGCAGCACACGTTGTATGGTACAAGCCTCACAGCCGAAAGCACCCCACACACTGCAAGGCCAATCCTGGCTGGGTTTTGTCACGGTTGCTCTACTGAATCTGAGGCAGTCTATCTGGAAGCTGCTTCGCTTAATGGGACAGCTTCTTATACAGGCCACCCCCATATGAAAGTGAGAGGAAAAGATAATTACTCCCACAAACTATTTAGCAATTGCCCATGGGTAGGACCAATTAAGAAAAGGAAAGGACAGCCAACCTGTCACTAAGTAGAAGATAACCTGATAAAAAGAAAGAGAGAGAGAGGAAGGGAAGGAAGGAGGGAGAGAGGGAGGAAGGAGTGAAAGTAGGAAGGCCCAAAGGAAGGAAGGGAGGGAGGGAGGGAGGAGGGGACAAAGAAAGAAAAAGAGTCTAGTCTAGTTCCAAAGAAAAGTTCATTTCCAGGATCATCCTATACCCATAGCCATACAACTCACAGGCACTCTCTTTCTATCGCAAGAGAGGGGTAAACAAGTCCTGAAATGCCAAAACAGAAATGACGTTTTGGGCTCCAAATCTCAGCTAATTCATTGAGTTCTCTGTGACTTTAAACACTACCTGCAAATTCTGGGTCAAAAGACGTCAGACTTATGGCCTTTTACCTAGTCATTTCTTATCCACACTCACAATAAACCTAAGAAAAAGGTAGAGTGGTGATATCCATTAAGTTTGCTCCAAGTTTTATGACTGCTAAAAAGAGGAATCAAACTCAAACCACTCATATTCTATTTCAAGGACAATGCTCTTTCCACTAAACTGCACTGCAAATAATCATAACCTCCCAAGGGCCAGAATCACATCTGAGAATCTATGCAAAATATTGTCTATTTGTGTGTGCTTGGGTCCAAATTGCCAAAACCCTCTGGCCAGTTCAAGAGAAGTGGCATTAAGCAATTATTCATAAAACTCAAGTGTTGTCCACACTTGATCTGAATTTTCTGGGCTGATGGTTCAACTTTCATCCTCTCCTTGAAAATAAGCTTGATTTTAATTTGCCTGGTTTCTGCTAGTATTCCCAAACCCTTCTTCCATGCATACTTTCTCCTCTGGATTCTTTGGGCTGCTTGATTTTTTTTTTAATGATCACAAATCATTTTTACAAAACATTGAAAGTATTTAAACCAACACAACAAAATAGGCTCCTTAATCTAGCCAACCAAAATCTATACCTAAGAATAATGATGATGAAAAGAAAAAGAATGGAAATATCTAAACGCAGTACTTAGATACATCATAATCTAATCTAATGGGTCTATTATTCCCTGCCAATCAACAAGCAAAATGTATTTGGAAACACTTTTTTCACCAATCTGTCATTTAAAATAACCACTAAATTTGAGCCTCCAATGAGGATGTTTAAGAAATAAAAACATTTAACAATGATGTAAAATTCCATGGAAAAAAAACTAGACATTATTAAGCTGTCCAGTCTCATTATTGTGTATATATATATATATATATATATATATATATATATACAATGTTTCACCAAACTTTTTGAAACACTAAAAAAAAAAGTTGAAGAACACCATTACTGCTTTAATGGACCCCAAAGAGGACCTCAGAATGAGGCTGACTAATCTAGAATAATTGGCATTCATATGTGTCTCAAAGGAATCAAGAAGTATTTATTTATTAGATGCCTCCAGTAATGCATAGAATCCTTGCTCTCAATGAAATCCTTGCTCTCAATTCCTGAAATTTCTTCAGGACTCCACCTGAAGAAAAAAATACATTAAAGAACACTTGGGGGTACGAGGGTAATTCAGTGGTAGAGTTCTCACCTGCTATGCGGGAGACCTGGGTTCGATACCCAGCCCATGTACTTCCCAAACAAACAAAGAAACCAACAAAAACATACAAACAAACAAAATTCGACAAATGGTGCTGCAATAACAGGATACTCACATGGATAAAGAATGAAATGTGGCCCCGGGTACAGCATGCAAAAAAAAAAAATAATACTTACAAAAGGAGAGATACAGTTAATTAGCATATTACGGGAAGAGGTCAATCTCACAGCTAACCAAAATTCTTCATACACAAGATACCATTTTCTGCTGATAAAAGGACAGAGATGTATAAATATTATAATGCCCAATGTTTACATAGGTGCAAGGAAATGAATATTCTCAGGCATTTGCTGCTGGTGCTAGGTGAAATGGCACAAGCCTCTTAGAGGGCAATTTGGTAACATGCAGTATTTTGAAATTTAATCATTTAGATGAAGAAAATAATTGGAAGTGGAAATGTGCACAGAGAAATGTACAGAGATGGACCTTGTAGAATTATTATAATAGTGAAAAATACGAAACAATCTAACTATCCAGTAACTGGGGAACTTGTAAAATCAAATTATGGTGTATGGTATGTCCCCATAATTAAGTTATATAGAGTCATTAAAAATCATGTTTTAAAGCCCCAGCCCATTGGCCCTCTGCTAGTGTTCTAGTTTGCTAGCTGCCGGAATGCAACACACCAGAGATGGATTGGCTTTTAATAAAAGGGGATTTATTGTGTTAGTTCTTCAGAGGAAAGGCAGCTAACTTTCCACTGAGGTTCTTTCTTACATGGGAAGACACAGGGTGATCTCTGCTGGCCTTCTCTCCAGGCCTCTGGGTTCCAACAACTTTCCCCAGGGTGATACCTTTCTGCATCTCCAAAGGCCTGAGCTGAGCTGCGAGTGCTGAGATGAGGTATGCTGACCTGCTTGGGCTGTGCTACATTGAGCTCTCTCATTTAAGCACCAGCCAATTAACTCAAACATCATTCACTACAGCAGGCATGCCTCCTAGCCGACTGCACATGTAATGAGCAACAGATGAGGTACACGTACCATTGGCTCATGTCCACAGCAACAGAACTAGGTGCCTTCACCTGGCCAAGTTGACAACTGAATCTAACTACCACAGCTGGTTTGCAGCTCCCCATTCCAGCAAGCCATTATTAAGAGAGTGTTCTGTATCTGAGGCAGGTTTAGTACAATAAAAATTTAGAAGAATATATTAGGATTTTGGAAAACGTTCCTGGCATTGTTAAATCAAAAATTTACATAATCATATACATGATAGGATCCCAATTTTGTCTGAAACCAAATATAAGTGAGTGTGACTGCATGTGAGACTGGACCTGCATAATCACAGGAACAAAGACTAGGAGAATGAAATCATCCCAGCAAGCCAACAGTGGCTATGTTTGAGTAGTGAGATCATAGGTGATTATTAGTTCTTTTTTGCACTTTTCTATATTTTCCACATTTTCTAAAATGAACATATTTTGCATTTGTTATCAGAGAAATATATATATTATTTGCAAGCCAATGAAATCTCTTCTTCAACTATAAAAGTAAAGTCATTTGATGCTGATAAAATGCATAATTCTGACAATAAACTCTTATGGATGACTTATGAAAGTATACATTTCTACAAAACTTTTAGAAACCAATTTGACAATATGTATCAGGGATTTAAAATTGTTCACGCCTTTTGACCAATAATCACAATTCTTAAGTTTATTTTAGATGGCTAATCTAGATGCTTGCACCTACTGATACACAGCATTAATTATAACAACAAAAATTAGAAATAACAAAAATGTTTAACAGTAGGGTATTGGTTAAGAAAAGTGTGGCACCCATTAATGAAATATAAGCCACAATTTAAATTATGTTCAGAAAGAAACCTTGAAGGTGGTTTAAAAAAAAACAACACGATATAGATTTATAAAATGATCATCAGGTATAAATTTTAGTCTACGAAATTTTCTGTATTTTACATTTTTTCTATATGTTTTCTAAATTTACTTTCTGTAATATATTATTAGGTATACCATTCCTCTGAGTGCTAGAAACTTAATCTCAGAATCTAGGGTTCCCTTCTTTCTCCTAGCTGACCACTAGATGTCTGTGGATAAGTCCACCCCTCAATCTGGCAATGGCCCTTATTTCAAGCCAAGGACAATTCTCCATCTCTAGTCATCCTGATGCATCCAAGCCACAGTGGGGTACAGGACACCATGTAAGTCTGGTTTAGGCGTTGGCGCCTAGATAGGCCCACAGGCATTTCTTCTCTGTGATTTTTGCCTCTTCCCTGGGTCCCACCTGGAAAATGGGAATGGGTTCCTCTGCTCTCAGATGCGAAAGCCTGTCTTGAATTTCTGCTGTTTTCCAGGGTTTGGTCTGACCCAGAAAACAGGGTTTAGGACCCTTCTCTCCAAATCCTCTGAATTTCCCCTGTTTCTTCTTTCTCTCTTCCATAGCTGCAAGGGACTGTAGGGGGGTGGGGGAGGAGATTGGGGAGGTGGAGGTAAGAGGGAGTACTTAGACTCCTCAAATTCATTTATTGGTCTATGCTCCTTATACTCTGACAAGCACATTTGCTTTTCAAACAGCAAAGCCAGGGAGAGCTTTCATTTTCTCTGTTCTTTGCTTAGTCTCATCCTCCTCCAGAGGCAAGGAGCCCAGAAGAGTCCAGCTGCTTAGACTTTTTACAGTTATTAATAACTTAAATATTATGCTTATATAATCATTAATAAGCAAAAAGGAATTAAGAATGAAGAAAAACTCGCTAGAGTAAACATGCTAAAATGTTAATAGTGGCTATGGTATCTGGAAAATGATCTTATGGGTGATTTTGTTTATTTCTTCCCTTCTCAAAGTTTTTCTGAAAGTATGAGAAGTAAGATATGGAGCAGCTATTAGGGAAGGAAGGAAAAGAAAAGAAAAAGAAAGGTTGCATGTACTTGTGAAAAAAAATTGTAACTGAGATATATTTGAAAACATTGCAATGTCAATTTAAAAAAATATTTGTAGAGATATAGACCATCTCCAAAGTATGAAATGCAGTTGTGCCAGTTTGAAAGTTTTATATACCCCTAGAAAGGGCATGTTTTAATCCTGATCCAATCTTGTGGAAGCAACCTTTCTTTTAATCCCTATTCAATAATGTAGATTGGAATCTTTTGATTAGATTATCTCATGGAGATGTAAAGCGCCCAATTGTGGGTATTACCTTATTTATTAGGTGGAATGTGACTCCACCTATTACAGGTGGGTCTTGATTTAGTTTACTGGAATCCTTTAAAAGAGGAAACATTTTGGAAAAATCTTGACAACGAGAGAGCCATGCAGTCATGAGACCCAGGAGAGCCCATACATCCAGAGACCTTTGGAGATGAAGAAGGAAAATGCCCCTGGGGCGGCCTTGTGAAACAAGAAGCCTGGAGAGAAAGCTAGCAGATGTTTTGTTTACCCTGTGCCTTTCCAGTAGAGAGAGAAAAACCTAACTTCATCGCCTTTCTTGAGTGAAGGTAATCTCTTGTTGGTGCCTTAATTGGACATTTCTATACCCTTGCTTTAATTTGGACATTTTCACAGTCTTAGAACTGCAATCTAGCAACTTAATAAATTCCCCTTTTTAAAAGCCATTCCATTTCTGGTATATCACATTCTGGCAGCTTGCAAACAAGAACAGCAGTGCTCTAAGAATCCCAGTGAAATGATCATGTAAAAAGAACTTTCTAAGCACTCCTATATTATATATTGCACTGGTAATCTCAAAATACACTATTCTCATCTCTTAAGGCTTCATTCTACAGATACCACCTGGTTGCAAGACACCATTTATTCTACCTTGTAGACTTTGAGAAGGTCCACAAAATAAGTGTGCAAAAAATTTCGAGGTATTCTGATGGGTCTGATCATAAAAAAGTTTTGAAAGCAGTTAAAATGGGAAATTTTAGGTGTATAAAGGTTACCATAAAAAAGGGCGGTGCGATGGTGGCTCAATGGCAGAATTCTCGCCTGCCATGCTGGGGACCCAGGTTTGATTTCCGGTGCCTGCCCACGTGAAAAAAAAAAAAAAAACCACCATAGAATGCACATCACAAAGAGTGAAACTTATTATGAGCTATGAGCTATACTTAATAGCATAATTATAATAATATTGTTTCATCAGTTGTTACAAACGTACCACACTGTTGCAAAGTGTTAATAACAGGGAAAACTGTGTAGGGGGGGTATGGGAACTCTGTACTTTCTGCACGTTGGTTCAGTAATCCTACAACTGCTCTAATAAAAAAAAATTTTAAGAGTTTTGAGAAAATGAGATGCTTTTTAATAAGGTAGAGCAGAGAATGTCTCTAATGAAGCCGATTTGAAAGTCAAATTTATAACTGTGCTAGTACTGTGAGCTTGTTAACTGCTCATCCCCATGAAGTCACCAAGATATACAGTTAACTTTTCTTTCCTTTGACTTTGCTTATTGCATTGTCAGTTTTATAGCATTTGTAATATACTGTCTAATTACATGCTAGACGAGATGAGCTTCAAAGAGAGAACTTTTCTACTTTACTGAACGTTTGGTCCCCACCTCCATGAAAATTAAGCGTTCTCTTTTTGACTTAGACACGTTCTAAGTCAAAATAGACACGTTCCTATGACTAACTTATTTTGGGCTTACCACTGACCAGCTAGGTGAATTGAGTAAGTCACTTCTCCCTTCTGGGACTCAAGTTTTCCTTATCATCAAAATACAGACTCCCATACCCATTTTGGGGATTCTCTATAGTGTAAAAGACTCTCAATTGTAACTGTTATCTGTGCTTTTCAGTCTCTTGCATGTGTTCCCCTCTTCTCTAGACCCATTAATATTAGGCCATCCTGGGTGCAATTTAGGACCACTTGCCTCTCTATCTGCACACACTCTGAAAACCCTCGCCTTGACCCATGGCTTTCCATCTGTACCATCGTACACTGATGACCCCAATTGACTTCTCCAGCTGTGAACTCCAAACCCAAATGTCCACCAATGGCCCTGTTGAATATGAGATTATTATCTCTGGCTTAACATGTCTAAATCAAACACCTAGTCTTGCTCCCAAAACCTGCTCCACTTGCTGCCCTCCATTTCAGCAAATGGCAATTCCATTCTTCGACATGCTCAGGACAAAACTCTTGGAATCTCCCTTGATTCTATTTTCTTTTCACACACTGCCCTTCCCCCATATCCATATGGCTCGCTCCTCCACCAGGTTCAAGTCTTTGCTCACACGTCAGTTTCTCAATGAGGCTTACCCTAAGCACCTCATTTTAAGTTGCAACATGAAATCCCTCCTGCCCACCCACTCCCAGGTACATTGCTTTATTTCATCTCTGTAACACTCAGTGCCTTCTAACAAACTGTGTCATTGACCTGTTTATGATGCTTACTGCTTGTTGCCTGCCCCTCCCTCTAGAACGTGAGCCCCATGAGGAAAGGGCTGCGACCATTTAGTTTACTGCTCTATCCCCAGTGCTGAAAACAGTGCTTGGCTGTTGATGAGATCTCAACAAGTATTTGCCGAATAAATGAACAGCTTGAATGGGCAGGTCACAGACATGGCCCAGGCTTTTTGCAGTTCCTAAAATCCATATGCTTTGCAAAAGTGGAAGTGTGATGCATAATCAACATTTATTAAAAGAATAATGTTGTGAAACTACCTTCAAATAGGTTTCCCAAATGAAAGGCTTTTTACGAATTCTTCTCTCATATGCAGCTGGTTTCCCAGGCTTACTGGGGAGCTTGTCTGCCTCCTCCTTTGGAATCCCTTCAAATGACAGCTCGGGATAGGTATTAACACAAACCGTGCTCTCCTCTCCCAATCCCCCTACCCCCGGATTATGGGCTTTCCCTCCCCCACTCAGCCCGTGATGCCTGGCCTCTCTCCCCTGTCGCCTTCCCTTCTCTGTTCTGCTCCCTTGGCCCTCTCTCAGATTGCAGGACCTGGCTGCTCCCCCATATCTGCTTTATGTCGACGGTCCTCAGCCCGCTATGTCAGGGATTACTTAGCTTCCATTGTTCTGCTGAGGACCACACACTGGGGCAAGGCTCAGGTACCTTTCACTCTAAGGAGGCCTGTGGGAATCTCGGAGAGAGGAATGAAAAGGACAATGATTGAACAGTACTTAGGAGGGGGCAGTTAAATGTCAACCCCGATTAATGATAACGATAATTTAGAATCTGCTTATGATTTTCCATCCTTAGGCTTTGCCAAGAAGTTTCCAATGTGAATTTCAAAGAGTTCGGGGCCGGCTGACGATGCAGGCTTACTTTTCACTGCCAGGACGTCAGTGGGGTGGGGTGTGTATTGTTTAAGAGGCAGTGGCATGCCTGACACGGTGTGCTCTGTCATTAATGTAGGACCTGTCTGGTCAGGTGTCTCTTCATTCATGTTCACCATTATCCACCCACTCCAGTGGAGCTATTTAGGGACAAAAAAATCTTTAATCTCATTACAAAGCCAGGTTGTTGAGATCATGCCATCTCCACGGTTCCCTCTTCTAAGTTTCTATGCTCACCCAAGCTCTGCCTCCCTCCCCAAAAAAGTAAATGCACTTCCAAACTGAGGACAATGGACTTTAGCAAGCTCTGTTATATGGAGGAGGGGTGTGATGGAGGGGTAAGGGTATTGTGCATTCGTCTCAGTCTGTTGAAGATTCAGTCCTGACCCACCTACTTACTAGCCCTGGGACCTTCAACGACTTAATGTCTCCAGGAACACCTCACCTCCTCACCCTAAAAGTGGTGCTGGGAGGTGCAAAAGTAGTACAGTGGTAGAATTATCTCCTGCCATGGGGGAGACCCGGGTTTGATTCCCGGCCCATGCACTTCCCCCCACCCCGCAAAAAAAAAAAAAAAAAAAAAAAAAATCACAAATGGTGCTGCAATAATGGGATTGTCCCATGGAAAAAGAATGAAATGTGACCCCCACCTTACAGCACACACACACACACATGCCCAAAATAGTGCTGTTTGTAAGACCTACCTTTTATGTTGTTATGAGAAATTAATGAGATATTGTATATAAAACACCAAAAACAGTGTCTGACACATGGTAAGTGCTTGACAAATATGATCTACTATCACTGCACAATTAGTGAAGGGTTTGGGGATTTCTTCCTTCAGACTAGGGTCTCTCAATCTCATCGCCCAATGCCTGGCATGTACTAGGTGCTTTTGAAAATATATTGAATGAAAGCAAGAGAGGTGATCCTGAGTGCTTTAGCTCAGTTTCTCTTCTTTTTCCACTTTTGTTTATTGTGGGTTCATAGAACAACATCATCTTTTCAAAAAGGAACAAATTCCACACAAAACAGAAATCCCAGGGTCAAAACAAGAAGGTACATGAAAGGAAATAAAGGTTCCAGCCTACAAGCCCTTAATCTTGGGGCTTGCTCTTGCAAAGCTTATCTATACAGCAGAGAAGCTTAGCCTACCTATAGGTATGCCTAAGAGTTACTTTTGGAGGACCACTGTTGTTGCTCAGATGTGGCCTTAGTTTCTCTAAGCCAAACTCTGCAAGTGAAATCATTGCCCTCCCCGCTACATGGGACATGACATCCAGGGGTGAAAGTCTCCCTGGCAGCATGGGAGATGACTCCCAGGGATGAGCCTGGCCCTGGCACTGTGGGATCAACAATGCCATCCTGACCAAAAAAGGGAAAAAAAAAAGGAGACAAAAGTGTAACAAATAAAGTATCAGTGGTTGAGAGAGTTCAAAGAGAGTTGAGAGGCTACACTGGAGGTCACTCTTATGCATGCTTCAGTTAGACATTGCTACCTATCATAACTTTCCAAACCCCAACTAAAACCATTCGTACCAATCCTAAGGAATATCTAGGGCATTATAAAAGATTCTACAAAGGTTTCATGCAGTAGAGTAACTCTACAAAACCTACAACCTCCAGGTGTGTCCCTGGACCAGATTAGGTACTGAAATCCACAACATCAACTAGTTCCATCACCCTCTCCCATACTATTGACAGCCCCTTCCAACATGAAAATGTTAGAATGGGCATAGCCCAAATACCCTTAAAGAGTGGGAGAAAGATGAGAGGTGATAGTGGATTTATACAGAGAAGGTAGAATTTAACAAATGAGTATGATTGCTGAATCATTATGTTGATATTTTTCTTAGTCTCCAATATCTTAGAGCAGCTAGAAGTAAAAACCTAAAATTGTCGAATTGTAACCCATACCAAACTCTGAAATCTGTCCTACAACTAATTGATGCACTGCGCTTCAAAACTTATTGCTTTTTTGTATATATGTTATTTTTCACAGAAAAGAAAAAAAAAATGATTCTGATGATTAACAACAACAACAAAAAAAACGGCCCAGCCTAGAAAGAAGAGGTATTGCCAAAGGAGTGATGGTGGGATGTTCTCTAGCCCCCTCCTCTGGGAAGCATTATTATACGTCCCTGTGCACAGTTCAGGGATACAACACCTATTTTGAGCAAGGGAAGAAGAAAAGGGAGATCTTCTCTAGAGGCTTAGAGACCCAGGCACCTCCCCACCTCTGCCCTTTCTGACTGCCGCTGGGTGGAGTTGGAAAGTCTCCTCTAAGGGAAAATGAGAACTCAGAACGGGACTCAGAGAACTGAACAGTGGGAGCAATACTGTTGACATCTCACCCTGAAGCTGAAGTGAGAGAAAAAGGAAAGCAGACCTATGAAAACCAGAGAAACGATTGGAGATGGTAAACAAAGGACAAGGTCTGGATTCATCCAGTGGCTTCAACTTGATGAGTGTCAATCATCTTGACCCATGCTTTACTTCTTCCCATCCAGGCTCAGGACAGTGACCATCTGGATTTCGGGCACATGGCAGTAGACTCCTGGGTGGGGAGAAGTCCCAGAGGGAAATATTTTTACTGATTTTAATGAAGGGTGAGGAGGACATTAGAAGGAAATGCCTATTTCCCTGGAAGGGCAGAAATCCGGAAAAGAGAAAAGAAAGAGACAACTCCCCTCCCCCCAGAAAAACAAATAAACAAACAAGATCAGGGACAGAAAATGCTAATTCTGAGAAAGAGAAATGGGCCCACACTGAAGAAAGCTGGGTGAATCAAGAGGCTTAAGTATATGGTGTCCTCCTTCAGACTTCCATCTTGGCCTCTTTGCTGAAATTCTCCTCTTCTTTCTCTGAACTTCCTGATAGTCTGACTGTGGTAGATTCAGTTGTCAACTTGGCCAGGTGAGCATACCTAGTTTTGTTGCTGCGGACATGAGCCAATGGTACGTGAACCTCATCTGTTGCTGATTTACATCTGCAGTCGGCTAGGAGGCGTGCCTGCTGCAATGAAGGACGTTTGATTTAATTGGCTGGTGCTTAAATGAGAGACCGCAACGTAGCACAGCCTAAACAGCTCAGCATTCCTCATCTCAGCACTGGCAGCTCAGCCCAGGCCTTTGGCGGTGCAGAAAGAAGTCTCCCCAGGGAAAGTTGTTGGAACCCAGGGGCCTGGAGAGAAGGCTAGCAGAGACCATCCTGTGCCTTCCCACATAAGAAAGAACCTCAGTGGAAAATAGCTGCCTTTCCTCTGAAGAACAAACAAAATAAATCCCCTTTTATTAAAAGCCAATCCGTCTCTGGTGTGTTGCATTCCGGCAGCTAGCAAACTAGAACACTGACTTTCTGAGACAATGGTGTTCTTGCTGCTCTTGTCTTCAGGGAACTCCATTTCATCCTCCCCTTTCCCTGTGACTAGAGGAGAAAACCCTCAGGTGGGATATAACACTGAACTGCTTAGACCAGGAGATTTTCTGGAGGAGCTCTCCAATGGTGGATTTTGCTGATGGCCACCTTGAGCTCATGGGGTGGAATGTTGTAGATAAGCTGGCATCTTGTTGTTGTTGGGAATTCACTCTTTGTAGTAGCTTTTCTCCCACTGACCATCTATTTATCCACCTCCTTCACAGACATCTGCCTTCAGAAAATGCGGATGATGCTATTAACAGCCATGGCCTAAGGTACATGAGGCCATCTTCCTATGGCATTGATGACTTGCTGGGTTGGCTTTGATTCAGTCTTGCCTGGGCCAACAGGTTTAAGGGCAAAACCTGGTATGAAGAAGTGAGGTATTGAAAGGGCACTAGACAAACCAATAGCCTGCAGAAGTTAGGATTAAATTGGCCAGGGAAATGGAGACAGGCAGAACAAGATGAAGTGGCTCAGGTTACTGTATGTCAGAGGGGTCAGCTTGAAATTTCAGAAGCAAATTAGACCACCTCATTGTGGATGGCTGCCACCATTCTCCAGATGGAAAGAGAACATGGGGTTTGGCCACAATGTGTGAAGATGTCATGAGGTGGTCAGGTTCTCTTCCTGGATCTTCCAGATGAGAAGAATGGCCATACCAGAGCCCATGCCTCTATTCAACCAGTGATTCAGTAAGACGCCCTAAAGCCTGTAACAGGTCTTCACTACCTTAGATAATATATCATGGTGGAGTCTCTCAGCTCTGCCTCCTCCTAACTGCAGCCCTTGGCTGCTCCAGACAGAGGAAAGACCAAGTTGTCTGGCCTGCAGATCTGGTCAAAAGGACTTGAACGAACAGATTTCATAGTCCTTGGTTGATAATCATGCAAGATGGCAGGGGAAACAAATTGACTGCATGTGATTTCATTGCAACATCTGAAGATCTGTTCTAGTCGTAGATCACAGTTTCATTGTAAGTTCTGGTGGGTTCAATGCTATTCTCAGTACTGAGCTGAGAACCTCTTGATTGCCAGCACCAACCTCTTGATTGCCATACTGGACAGCTTGGATATGCAAAATTTCCCTCAGGGTAGAAATGATTTATTTTATTCTTCCCTCGAGATATATGGATAACAGGAGAATTGTAAATTTTCTATTTATCACACCATTTAAGGATGATTCGTGGCCTGGGAAGTTGCCCCAGTAGATCTGAACCCAAAGATTCTGAAACTGCTGCAATTCTCTTTCTTCATGCATTTTTCTAATTGATTTTTGCCCATTTTAGGTTAGAAACTTCTAAAGGGCAAAGGAGAGTGTCTTCTCCATTCTATTAACTGTCACTGTACTTATAAGAGTATTCAAGCTTGGCCAATGATTCAATAATCATTGACTATTTCAAAGAAAAAAACTTTGAAGACTGTCAACATAACAGATACCTCTTCTGCTCTTCATTTCTCAAACATGACACATGGGTGGATTTAGCTCAAAATGAGAAATTTCAGCAATATCAAGACAGTAATTTTTCAGGACTCCATTATTTTCTGTTGCTCACTTTTCTTGGTGTCAGACCTGAAGAAGCACCAGCTACACATACATCAAGATAAGAGCTATGCTTCCATTAATGAAAGGGGAGGGTTCGGTGGGAATCAAAGAGTGTTTTACATTGCAAATGGTAAAAGGGAATTTATTTCAAGACCTTATCTGGCTTTTGATCATCTGGACAGGTTTAAAGAAGGAAAAAAGTTGGTGTTTACTTTAAAGGCAAAAGTTGCCATTTCATTGCATCAAATCTGTGTTGTAGCTACCTGGACACATTGCTCCAAGGTAAACAGGGTGAACCTGTTCAGCCCAGGTATACAAGACAGTGGGTATTCTAATGAGAAAACGATCTTAATGCAACCAGTTTGTAAAGAGCAAAAGGACCTTCAAACTTTATGTCTGACTGCCTAAGTGAACAGCATCCTACAATAACCAGAGGTTATCACAGTTAATAAGCAAGTGTCCTTTCGCACTAAGAGAAACAGTGTTGCATCAAATGTGTTGCCAATGTGGGACCAAGACTCCAAGAGAGAACAAAGCTCACCTGGACTACCAATGTCAAAACCTTCAATCTTTCCAGGCTGCCCAGCTTTTTCTAACTTGTTCTGGCCATGCAGCTACTTCTCTGTGGATCCTCTAAGCTTAAACTCATGGATCTATCGACTGCTGCCCTGTCTCAATGAACTGCTGTGTCCTCTGCACCTTCTGATTTTTAACATGGTGTTTGGCAGTTGCTAATAAACATTGAATGAGCAAATAAATGAAACAGTGAGTGAACAAATGAATGAATGGAGTCCTGTCATTATTCAAGTATGATTATCATTACTTCAAGTTGCTCTCTTCATGTACACAGGAGGAAAAAATTTGAATCCCCAGTACAGCTTTAAACTTAGGCTGATGTCCATCAATGACATATGATAACCTAAGCATGACCCTTCACAGGTGTAAAATATCTGGCTAACCCTGATCAGGTAATCCTTTTCTTTCAGTCTCTATCAACCTTATTTTTATGGACTCCAACAATCTCTTTTCCACTTTGCTTCTATCTCCCCTCCATTTCTGCACTCACCTTTTCTGTGCTTCCATAGCATTCCCCCCTTAGTTTTTTATCAGTTTTAATTCTTTTTATGGCAAGTAAGGAAATCCAATCCAAATGGCTTAACCAAAAGAGAATCTGTCTCTCTTTCCACCTTTCCAAGAAGACTGTCTCTCTTTCCGTATGTTTAATGGTGCATTCCACCATGTTGATTACCTTCTTTGATGGGCTCTTCTCCAGGTTGTGAAGTATCTCTTGCAACCCCAATTTATAACATTGTAGGTTCAAGTCTGGCATAAAAGAAAGGGCCCTCTTCTTCAAATTTCAATTTTTTTAAAAAAGGTCCCAGAAATGAGCTTCCTTAGGTCTGGCTTGAGCTATACCATGCACATGGGCCAATCGTTATGCCCATGGGGTGAAATACACTGTTAAGATTGAACCAAGTCACACACTCCAAAGCTGGA
Source organism: Tamandua tetradactyla (assembly GCF_023851605.1). Lineage (NCBI taxonomy): Eukaryota > Metazoa > Chordata > Mammalia > Pilosa > Myrmecophagidae > Tamandua > Tamandua tetradactyla. The sequence goes on from NC_135332.1 coordinate 139,981,786, forward strand.
GCCAGGGCAACCACTTTAGCCCAGTGCACTCGGGCTAATATTGAAGGATGTTTCCCCAAAACAAAATCAAGGCACTCTCACCCATAAGCCTGTTGAATGACAAAAACGAAAAATACCCAGTACTATCCTAAACTCAATTTCTGACTTTCTCATCTGTTCTTACTCCATCAGATATCCACATGATTCCATAAATTCCCTTTCTTCTCTTCCATTTTCTACAGATCTCTCTATTGATACCTTGGGCCCCACTTCAAACACACATTTTTGTTTCTGATTGCTCTCTGCCTCTTTGTTCAGCAATTTACCTTCTTCTACATATAGTCCAATTTTCGCCCAGTTTTAACCATCATCTCCAAGAAGTCTTTATTGAGTACCTGCTGGGTTAGAGCATAGTACCAGAACTGTAACATCTGCTGGAACTGTTTGCTTTCTTTAGCGACCTCAGAATCTCCCTCATTTTTCATCAGCCTTTTCCTTCTGTTTCTCTAACCCCATCAAAACCAAATATACCCAGGCTTCCCCATCCATCTTAGGAAACAAGACAAAACCACTTTCATTTAACCTTGGCAGTGTGCCCACTCCCACCCTTCTCTTTCCTGTTCTCTATCCCCTCCCCACTATGAAACTATCACTCCATCTCAACTCTCCCCTCCAGGCTTAAGCTCTTTGAACCTGTCTCTGCTTTCTTTCACCAAATTCATTTCTTACATCCATGAAGCTCTGTTTCTGTGGCTGTCTCCTTTCACCACCCTCCAAAATATTTCTTCATAGTCAAAATATTTGACCCCTCCCTTTCCCTCACCTTCCACTTCCAAAACGCCCTCAAGACCTTTCGAATAGATGTTCCTTAGCTCCATCCCTTTCCCTCTATTCTATCCGTGTCCACCATATTAGGAATTCTTTCATAGCTTACCCGTCTTCCTTGTTCGAGTCTTTTTAGCTTTTGATCAGTCCTTCCATCCTAGCTCCGAGATAATTTGTGAAACACTGTCCTTCTTCAACAACTTTTCATGGTGAGCCATAGAATAAAATTCATATGCCCCCATCTGTTCACCATCAGCCCTCATTTGCCATCACAATCCCAGTGCCTTGCACTCCGGATGCATTTGCTCACACTGATTCTTCCACATGGGATAATTTTCTCACCCACCCGACCCCCACTGCTGCACTGGAAAATTCCTATTGTTTTGCAGGTCAAACATCTCCAACTCTTTGAAGTCTTATTCCCTCTATCCCAGCACCTTCTTTCATCGTAAACAGAATTATTCCCTTCTTTTAACATCCATCACTCTGATTTATAACTGCTTACTTGTAATTGTCTTAATGCACCAGATCATGCAAAACCTGAGCTCTGTCCCCTTGCATCTCTGTCCCTCATGCCCTGTGCAGTCCTGGCACACACTTCACCATCCTCCATTCCTGGGCCTTCACTCTGCTCTACATTTCTTCCATATCCCAGATTGTTGCTTCTACATTTTCTCTTCCATCCTTTTCAGCCTTCCCACTCAGAGCAAGAACCCACAGAACCCTCCATGCTTCTTCCTATATGTTTTTTTTCCCCCCTGGAAAATCAAATCTGCTTCCAAGTGCTCACTCTCAGGCTTTGATCCATTCCTCACATCAGATTCTGCTTCCACCTGTGCACAATTCTGTTCACCTAACTAGTATCGATGGTTGAAAAACATTTTTTATTTCATAAATATCTATTGTCCCTGGGGATCTTGTTATCGATGGAACAATGCTTCTTTCCCTTTTGGTCCCGTCACTCATTGTTCACTGTCTTGGTGACAGTGTATTGCAGTGTATCACCTTCCACTGTCCAATCATTCTGCTGTTTTGATTTTTATTAAACTTTTTATTGTGAAATACTTTCAGACTTACAGAGGACAGTCACAAAAATAATACAAATCCCATGCAGAGAACTCTATCACATCCCCCCTCCCCCCAGATGCCACCAATTTTAACATTTTGCCGCATTTCCCATAGCATCCAATTGATCTATCTATCCGTTCTCTGAATACTTGAGTGTAGGTCATATACAACGTGCTGCTTGAATACGTAATACTTCCTGGTACATTTCCTAAGAACAAGGATATTCACTTAGGTAGCCACCATAACTGAAGTTATTAAGTTCAAGAAATTTAACATTGATATAAAGCTTACAGGCTATACTCCACCTCTTTTCTTGTCTCAATGATGTCCTTTAGAGCTTCTCTTCTCTCCTTTGATAGATCCCATCCAGGATCACATACTGCATTTAACTGTCATTGTCTCTTTAGTTGGTCTTTATTATATTTTTAAGTCGTGGGAACATAGGTACAACATAAACTTTCCCATATCGACCAATGCCAAGTATTCAATGGGATTTATCACACTCACTGTGTTGTGGTACCCTTGTCACCTTCCATTACTGAAACTCTCCCATCTCCCCAAAAAGAAACCCTAGACCTATTATGCATTAACTCCCCATCCCAGCTCCTGGCGACCAGTACTCTAATTTGTGTTTCTACAAGCTTGCATATTCTCTCATATTTTCTTGTATTCACCATAAGGCTTAAATTTAACATCCTAAAGCTATAACAATCTCACTTGCTTTGATACCAACTTGACTTCAATAGTACACACACGCACTACATTTCTATACACCTATATCCCCTACCTTTTGTAGTTTTTGTTACAAATTACATGTTTATACATTATGAGTTCAAAACCACTGATTTCTCATTGTATTTTATGCATTTGCCATTTAGATCTGTAGGAAGTAAAAACATGGAGTCACAACCAAAACTACGATAATGATAATACTGGCATTTACATTTACCCATGTCATTACCCTTTCTGGAGATTTTTATTTCAACATGTCAATTTGAAACTATCGTCTAGCATCCTTTCCTTTCACCCTGCAGAACTCTCTTTAGTATCTCTAGCAGGGCCAGTCTAGTGGTGAAAACTTCCCTCAGCTGTTGTTTACCTGGGAATGTCTTACTTTCTCCTTCATTTTTTTATTAGAGAAATTTCATGTTTACAGAAAAATAATGCCTAAAAACAGAGCCCCCATATACCATCCTATTATTAATACCTTGCATTAGTGTGGTTCATTTGTCACAATTGATGAAAGAGTACTTTAATAATTGTACAATTACCTATAGCCCACGACTTACTTTGGAGTTTGCAGTTTGTGTTCTAGAATCCTATGGATTGTCTTTTAAATGTTATTATACATTAATAACATATATGCAACCTAAAACTTCCCCCTTTTAACCACATTCAGATATATAATTCAATGCGCTCATTATATTCACAATGTTCTGCTTTTATTACCAAAAGTTTTCCATCATCCCAAATAGAAACTCCATACAATTTATGCATAACTCTCCATTCCCCGTGCTTATCCTGACCCCTGGTAACCTAAATTCTAGTTGCTAGCTCTGTGAATTTGCTTATTCTGATTATTTCATATCAGGAAGATCAAATAATATTTGTCCTGTTATGTCTGGCTTATTTCATTCAACCTGATGTCTTCAAGGCTCATTATGTTGTTGCATGTATCAGAACTCCATTCCTTTTTATGACTGGCTAATATTCCATTCTGTTTTGCTACCTCATTTTCTTTGTTCTCCATTGGTTGATGGACACCTGGGTTGCTTCCATTTTTGCAATCGTGATTAATGCCTCCATGAACATCAGTGTGCAATTTTCTATTCAAGTTCTTGCTAAAGTGGAATTGCTGGGTCACATGGTGATTCTATATTCAACTTTCTGAGGAACCCCCAAACCACCTTCCACAATGGCTGCACCGTTTTACATTCCCACCAGCAATGAGTGAATGTTCCTATTTCTCTACATCCTCTCAAATATTTGTAATTTTCCATTTCTTAATAGTTGTAAGAAGTGGAGTGGTATAACAAAAATACAATACAATAGTACTGGTATTGATAATTACCCTTATGGTTACCTTTACCAGAGGTCTTGATTTATGATGCCACTTTGATCCACTGTCTAGTGTCCTCTCCTTTCAGTCCGAAAAACTTCTAGCATGGCTTGCAGGGAAGGTAGAGTGGTAATTAACTCCCTTAGTTTTTGTTTATCTGGGAATGTCTTAATCTTGCCCTCATTTTTGAAAGAAAGTCTTTCAGATATAAAATTCTTGGTTGGCAATTGTTTTCTCTCAACACTTTAAGTATTTCATCCTATGGCCTTTCTTTCTCCATGTTTTCTGATGAACAATGGGCACTTAATCTAATTGGGACTCCCTTTTATGTAATATGTAGGCTCTCTCTTGCAGCCTTCAGAACTCGCTTCTTGCCCCTTGTATTCAGTAACTTGGTTATATGACTGAGCATATTCTTTTTAATTTTACCCTTTGTGGTGTTCGTTGGGCTTCTTGAATATGCATATGCACAACTTTGCTAAGTTTAGGACGTTTTCTGTTATTATTTCTTTGAATATTCCATTTGTCCCTTTTCAATCTTCTTCCAGTAGCCTCATAATGCATATATCAGTACACTTGAGGGTGCCCCAAAGGTCTCTTTGGCTATTTTCGCTTTAGCTATTTTTGCTTTAGCTAATTCTTCTTTTCTTTCTCCTATCTGCTTCTGAATCCTCTAAGGGATTTTCAATTTCTGTTAATGTGGTCTTCAGCTCTGTTAGGTTCCTATTCATTATTTCCATCTCTATATTGATATTCCCTTTGTGTTTATCTATCATTTTCTTGATTTCCTTTTGTTCTTTGTCCATGTTTTCCTTTAGCTCTTTGAGCATACTTAGAACCACTTTTTAAATGGTCTTGTCGGTACATCCCAGGTCTGGTCCTCCTCACTGATGGTTTCTAGTGTTTTATCTTCTTCTTTGCTTGAGCCATCGCTTTCTGGTTCTTTGTGTGCTTTGTAATCTTGGGTTGAAATCTGGACATCTTTATTAGAATGTCATCAGTGAATTTACACTTAGCAATTCTGCTCCTTAAGCTTGTACTATGACAGAGTTTTCCTTGGATGCCAAAAGCTAACAGGAGAAGAAAAAAAGAAAGCATCTCTTCCAGCCTTTGAAGACTGATTTGTGCCAGTGTTTTCCTTCAGAGTTTATTCATACAATACATTTAGAGAATAGCTTGAGGCCAAAGCATAGGAACTCACACTATTCTTTCTCTGATTGTGTCTTGTGCTGGGCATGAGTTTGTGGCCCTAGGAATTCCCCCATTTACATGAATACTCTTCCCTAGGAAACAGTTCCCTCACAGTCCTGGGCACTGCTCTGTATGTTCCACAGCCAGAAATCCCTTGTCCCAGGCAGCCATACATGACTGCCCTCCCATAGCATTCTGTAGAGGAGCTCTGTCCACTGCCCTTTACACACAGGGCAAGTTGTGGGACAGCAAGCCTGCAACAAGTGTCCTATTTCAATCCCTCAGGCTGCCAGCAGAGAGACTAGACGAGATATCCATGCTTCCAATACGTGCACAAGATTAACTCTGCTCCCTCTGAAACTGGGACCAGGTACCCACACTGGGAACACGGGCCAGCTCAGTGTCAAGATGGTAAGGGAGTAGGGGAGGGGCCAGGGAGGACGCTGTAAGATCCTACAGCTATTTTTAGATACCTTTACTTGATTTGGCACGTGCCCAGTTACTGCAATCCTTTAACTGTTCTCTGAAGCTTTGAGAAAGATGTTTCTGTCAGTTCTTGCTGGTTATTCAAAGCTTCTGCAGGAGGACAGAGCCCTGAAGCTTCCTGCTCTGGCATCTTCACCGGGGTGGGGGCTGTGTTATTTTACAGCACTCTCACCAAAACCTATCCTTTCCTCTCTGTATGTGTAGCTAAGTGTGATTCATTCCTCTATCATTAACCATACATAAACTAAGGCTAGGGTCACCACGTAAGAGTGGCCCACTTTGACAGCAAACAGAGCCACTAGTAATAGTTTTACTTGGACAGCAGGTATAAATTGACACCTTCCCTCTCCGACCAATACACCTGGCTTCCCTAACTGTGGCCTTATTACTTGAATTTCCCCCCACCAAGAGCTACCACTTTAAATGCTTCCAGCACTATCTGATGTTGTCATCATCACCTTACTCTTCACTCTTGCCTCAATTCTTTTTAGTAATTCCCCACTGTTTTCAACATCAAATTCACAGGACTCTTCCTGGAGTTTGCCACAAGTCTGCTGACCCAAATTCTTTGTTCCCATCTGCTATCAAACAAATGCTGGCTACTTTTGTTCTCTTTTTTTTCCCCCTTTCCATCTCATCTTCCATTCACTCCTCACTTCGGGGAATCACCTCCCCTTTATAGTTCCAATTTACTTTTCTCCTAAAACCTAACCTGAAATTCAGCTACACTAAGAACCTTGCCATGACTGTGAAGAAGAGGAGAGAACATTCCTATGTAAAGCCAACTATTAGCCTCCCATTTGTTTGCATTCTGCATTATTGACAAAAAAGAACAGAAAAATAAATGGCGTGGGGGAAGGAAATTCTAACATATAATCACATAATGTCTTTCACATTTTAACTTATTAGACCTTGCAATAGGATCCATGCCCTCAGGTGTTGCAAACACTAACACCCAGACTAGCACGTGTGTTGACAATATCATGGATATAAAATGTTTTCAAGCAGCCAATGCCCATTTGTGGCAGCTTCCGCATATTTCGAAAGCAAGCCGCCCAAAATGATACCTAGAGGCTCAGAGACACCAGAACATATTGCTATTTTCTGACCCTAATGGCAATTTCTCTATTTAACAACTGGCTTTCGTCCTCAAACTCTCGAGCATTTTTTGGGAGATGGAAGCCCATGCTAACATATGCCTGCACGTTTTTTCACTTTTTTTGTTTTTTTTTTCCACCTTCCAACCACAGCTGCTCCCTCTTCTGGTCGACACCGAGAGGGAGAGCGCGGAGGAAAGAAAGCTCTTCCCCCTTCGAGCGCGCTGGGGTGGAGTGTGAGAAAGACAGTTCATCTTACATTGGCAAGACAAACACAAAGATGTGAGATAGGCTAGCCTTCAACTCAATTATCACATTTGGCTTAATCGGCTTTGGGAGGCTTTCGTTCTAATCAGAGAGACGGAAAATGCCCACCGTCATTCTCCGCGACTCCACCGGGCGAGAACAATCGCTTCCATTCTCAGCAAAGCCTGCAGCCCGGCCAGCGCGCTGTATCGCTGAACTTGGCCGCCCCGCCCCGCTCCCCGTCAGCTCAACACCGGGGAGCACTGCCAAGCTGAAAAGGAAGGAGACGGCAGTTCGGGTCACTAGAGAGAGTTGCCAAAAAGCGCTCAGAAAATGAACAATTAATTTCGGCTGTCAAAACAGATACTAGAGGAGCCCAGTTGAATTGCAAGCATTTTTTCTCTAGCAGCAAATCCAAGGTTTTGTCGGTGATAAGAGATGGAGCAGATTCTGAGGATGTTTGTGAGACAATATTACATAGTAATTCAGACCGCCCTGGGCTTCGGGATCAGATTGCCTGGTGTGGATCCAGGCTTTGCCCTTTTCTGACTGTATCCACAGGCATCTTATTTAACCTCTGAGCCCTCAGTTTTCTTATCTGTAAATTGGGGATAGCACAAGTAGAAAGGAGGAAATGGGGAGATGCACAAAAAGTCCTTGGTACTGTAAGTCGTACACAAATGGTTGCTGCTTTTTCTTATTATCATTGGTGGTGATACTATTACGCAAAATCTCCTGCTTCTCTTGCAAGTTAGTAGGTTCACTTTGTTTGTTTGGGTTCCCTCTTCCTGGATAGCTAGTGCTTTGTCCAAATTTCAGAAGATCGCTGGTAAGCAGTAATTTATTGCCTCAGTAACACACCACATGCATGTAAAGCCTCAAAGAAAGGAGAAATATTTTTTGTTGCTGGTCTCCCCCACCTCCCACCCCCACCCCCATGAGGCTGTAGTATAGATGACACATACATAAGTAAAATGGAATTTGAAAAGCAAGAAGTGGAGTATTTGGAAAAATTAAAAGTTTCTTATAAATCTTTAAGAAAATGCATCTGTGTCAACACAATAAAAATAATATCCCAGCCTACTGGTTTTCATCTTCTAGCCCCTGGTAAGCACTGACTCATTAACCCTTCCGCTGCCATCCAGTGGATAGGAAAGCCAACTGCTGTGCTCTTTAGTGAAGAGAAGTGAGCTCTCCAGTCTCACCTCCCATTGACATGCGCTTTCTCCCTTATGGGATCACAATGTTCCAGATAATTCAAGAAAGCAAGATCTTAAGAGTATGTTGTACAATAACATTTAATGATGTTAGAGTGATCTTCATAATTGAGAAAATCAGGTTGTAAATTCTTGTTCATTAGAAAATAAAGTGCACCTTACCCCTAGTTCCTGAGTTTCTTGTCCTTGCTCTCTTCCCACTGAAATGTTCCATACCACTAGGGAGAATTCACATCACCTCTTTTGAAAAGGTGCAACCTGGTAATCTGTACTCGTATCTATTGTGGCAGCGACAGCCAATATCTGCCCAATATCCATCTCCCTGCCTCAATTTTATTTTAAACAATAATGTGCCCAGATAAAAGACTATATTTCCCAGCCTCTTTTGGAGCCAGGGAAGGCCACTGGACCATGGAAGGAATGCAACTGTTACCCTTCGTGAAAGTTTACCATTTTCCCCATCTGTAGAATAAATATCAAAGTGCTCAGTAGTGAACAACGCTAGAATGTTTTAAGTGTGGGGCAAAAGATGCCATTTGAATGCATAAGCAATACTCACAGGATTTCACACAACCCACCAGAACCATCCATGTCATCAAGTTTTGCTTTTTGTTTTGTTTTCTCATAGGAAATAGCACAAATGCAGCAGACACTGTGATTGTTTGAAGTAACCTGGTCTTTTCATCTTTCATCAATATGCTTTGGTTTGGAGGCTAAGGAGGTTTCAGTCCTTAACTATACTTGGCCCTGACTGGTCCTCACTTCTACCCACTGACCACCCATCCAGAGGCCGGGTCAACGCTGCATTTCAGTCGAAGTGTGTATGGTTTGGCTTCTATAGTTAACTTGAGGTTTTATTTACTTTTCATCTTGATAAATGATAAAATGATATTCTCGTGGCACATACAACGAGATTGCCTAAAGTAAATTAATTTATAGCGGTGCTTTCCAACAGTTTTTGGGCCAGAGCACACACTGAAAGTGATGTTTGTATAGTACGCTGGGATAAGTGGAAAAATCTGCTCTTGAATGGAGATGATCTGCTATAGGATTGGGCTGGTCCAGGCCCCACCTACTATCTCAGCATACCTGTAATCCTTTTCGAGTTCACTAGTTGCAGAGCTCAGACTATGCATTACCTGATATATAGCATAGGGAATACATAGAGAAAGTTCATATACACATAGAGATAGACATAGTACATATCAGTGCGTCCATAATAATAATAGGATATTTGTACATCAATATGTATCTATGTCTAGATACACATAGAGCCTACCAAGTATACCTACAATAGGAAAGTTAAGGTTGAGGCAGAAATGTCAGGTTTATGCCCCTCTCCCTCGTTAGGTCTTCCCACGGGAGTTCCTAATCTGGTCAGAGTCACAGAGTTAACTTTTCCCTTACTATGCACTTGCTCTGTTTTTTCAGTTTAATCTTCTCTGCTTCTACAATTAAGTAGGTAAGTCAGGCTGGTCTGCATTACAGACCCAGACATTTTCAATTTAAGACAAGGGCAGCAAAAGGCCCTAATTAGTGGTTCATGCCTCAGCTTCATTCTGTAGCCAAGCTTTTGCTGGAGAGTCTGCATGGCTCTGTATCACTTTTGGGATACTTGAAGTCCATTTCTTCCCTTTGTAGCTCCTGTTCTCTATGTGTAAAGCTCTCTGAGTTAGGAAACCCCAGGGAGGAGGAGGTACACATGACAGTAATTGGTTCATGCCTTAGTATCATGGGGCCAGAAGCTGTTGCCTACCCAAGCATGGGCACATGCTGCCTGGGTAATACTACATTTCCTAGTCTCCCTTGAAATTAGGTATGACTGTGCTCTGACCAATGTAATATAAAGGGAAATGTTGTTTGGGGTTTCTAGGAAGGCAGCCTAAAAGGGGCTGACTCAGCTGGGAGTGGCCCCTTTTGCATATTTGTTCTTTTTCACTTCTTCTCTCAGCTGGCAAGTGTGATGGCTGGACTCCAGCTGCCATGTTGGGCCATGAGGTAATGTTGACTCTGTAAGCCATGCACAAGGATTGTAGAACAAAAAGATAAAAAGAATCTCAGGATCTAAAGATACTGTGAGGTCCTCATCAAATCCTAGAGTACCTATTGTTGAAACTTTTCTTTTTATGTGAGCACTACACTTCTCTTATTTAAGCCATTCTTATGCTGGGGGCTTCTGATTAATAAAATTGAGCAAAAGCCTAAGTAATGCAACTATCTGTTATTGTCAAAACCTCATCTCAAATCTCTAATGTTTAAGAGGACTGACACCAGGACACCATCACCACCACCACTGTCTATAACATTAGATAAGTAAGAGAGTCAACCTCACATTGGCCACCAAATCCATGAACATTCCAGCAAAACTGAGCAAATGTCTGTCCACAATTACCTCTAGGTCACACACTTTATCTGGTGGGGAGGATACAAAGTCCTGCCTGCTTCCCTGCCAGAACTACATGGACCCAGAAAACATGATGACAGAGCAACCACCTGTTTAGCTTGTTCACCCTGATAGATTGGGAGATGCCGATGTAAGAGAGTGAGAAAGCCTGTTCGGAGCATACCTCCAAGGAGTCTCCTATATAGCCATTGCCCTAGCCCACTGAGTACCCAGGGATTCTCACTGCCTTCTAGGGAACAGCCATCAATGTGCTGGCTAAGAAGTCCTTTGCCAGTTAATACAAGTAAACTTCTAGAAAACAGAAAATTGTTTTTTAATGAAACTATTGTCTGTTTATTGGAAAAACTATTTGTTCACTCCAATGGCAAGGATTCTTGGTCACTGGCCATTCACTCTTAATACTCTTCAGTAATCAGGTTTTAGTGAAAGATGAGACATGCAATGAATATACACAGATTTGTTCGAGTCTAAACCAAACACTCATATCAGATAAATTGTTGTCCACTTGTTCTGGACAGCAGTTTTAAAGTTAACAAAATTAAAAGGTCTTTCTGGTGTCAACAGAATGCGAGAAGGGCTCTCTAACCAAGGGCCTTGGTAATTTGAAATGTTCTATCATGACTTGAAAGCTATCAGTGTCCATTAATGGTGGCAAAAATAATAATATAACTCAGAAGGTAATCCTCTCTGGTTTGCACGGTTTATCGGAGATGTTAGGCATAAAACTGGAGATAAAGGAAGTTCCCAAATTGAAACTGAACCTCTGAGACTTTCAAGACTATCTCATTCATAGGTAAATATTCCCCCAGGTAGATGACTAGATTAGTTTCAAAGGAAAGGAGTGAAGACATTTAGCAGTCCAAAAGGGCCTTTTCTTCCAACAAATTGGAACCTGTCATTTCCCTAGAACTTACAAAAGAACTCTAACAAAGCATGTGTCAAGTCAAGAAGAGAAAAAAAAATTTAAAGACGTTTTTGGCATACTGGGTATTCCCAGAGACCTGAGATACTCTCTGTTCTAAAGAGGTGCAACTAAACACAGGGCTGTAGACGGCCGAATCTCTGGGGCACAGATGTCATCCTATTCAGTCACTGCCCTGGGTCAAAAGAAAAGAACCCCATTTTGCTTGTTTTAACTTTCCCTGGGCACATACTGTTGGTTTCCTACCTGTTTTGAGGGGAGAAATTATATTAACTAGTTTCACATTCTTTCTACTAAATAATTATCATGATTAAGAGCTCCCAACGGAGGTAAAAGAATAACCACTTTGAAATGTGAATTTTCAAAGGAAAGGCTCATCAACAGGTTCTAATTTCCACTCCCACAATTGTTCTCAGTAACATCCAGTGAATTCGGCATCTATTCATGGCTGTCACTATTATATGGTAAGCACGTATTAACATCTCTCTTTAAATTCAGCATGTTTTATTCCTAATAAGTTTGGACATTGGGGAAGGGTTAGCATTACAACTGTTTTGAATATCTGAATGCTATAGAAAGAGAACCCATGCCTAAACAAGTTTCTCTTCACACACACACACACACACACACACACACACCCATCCCTCAACCCCTAATTCTACTTTCCCTGTTTCCTCCAGTCATTGCATGGGGAAAAATTTAAGTTTTCAGAGAATTTGTGAGTTGTAAAGGAAGGGAATAAGCCATAAAAAGCAGAGTTTAGCTAGAAGAAGGAAGGAGCCTGCCCTTGCCTTTAGGAGTCCAGAAAGCCTTGGAAGTTTAGCTTCAATTTAGGGACTTCCTTTATTCCTAATCTTATATGTAAAGTTTCCCAGGCCCTTGAACAATGCCTGCCAGACAGTGGGAGGGCATTAAGTAACAGCTGAATGACTGACCAGCTGAGAAGCTCTCCTGGATCCTACCAAATTAAATCCTAGCTCCTCCACTGATACCAAGCAAGTTATTTAATCTCTCTAAGCCTCAGTTTTCTCATCTGTAAAACAGGGTAATATTGCCTAGAGTTACAAATATTACCTAATGAATTAATAATAATAATATTCCTAGGAACTCCTCATGCATAGGGACCACGTTTGCACTAGTACAAATTTAGTATTGTGACCCTAGAAATGGACAAGGAGCAAGGGAATTATAATTTCCATTGGAAAAGTCATTTTAATATCTGTATATTAAAACTAGAATTAATAAACCGTTATAATTAAAGCTCTTCCAAACTGGAAAAATATAGGAAAAAAACACAAAACTCTAACAGAGTTTGGTGGTCATCATGGATTGCATTGTGGCCCTCCCCCACCCACCCCCACCCACCCCCACCCCAAAAAGGTAAGTTCAAAGCCTAACCCAGATCCCTTGAATGTGTCCCTATTTGGCAGTCAGTTAAGATGAGCCCAGACTGGATTAGGTTGGACCTTAATCCAATTTGATTGGTGTCCTTCTGAGGAGGGGAGATTTGGACAGAGGCAGACAGAGAGAAGATCCCCGTGGTGGAGGCAGAGATTGAGATATGCCACAAGCCACAGAAAGCCACGGATTTCCTGCAGACCAGCCCCAGAGCCCTACAGACTTCCGAGAAAGCGCGGCCCTCCCAACACCTTGATTTTGGACCTCTGGCCTCCAGAACCGCGAGACTATAAATTCTTGTGATTTTAAGCCATCCAGCCCAGGGAACTTTGTATGGATGTCCTAGCAAACTAAGACAGTGGTAAAAGTTGAAAGAAGGTATGAAGAATTATGTAAGGGCAGAATAATTCAATAAAGTGGCAGTAAAATCTTTTCAAAGACATGTCCTAAGGTAGTTGAATAAATGTGAAATCCAATTAAGCACAGAGAAAGTTAGCTACGACCTTAATGGGGAATGTGGAACTCACTTTACTCAAATCCAAAGGAAAAACCCGTTAATGGGATTTCTTGAACTTAGGAAAGGCCAACTCCTTATTAAAGATATGCATTTGGGTTCCTATTGTTACAGTGACTATTAAAGGGGGCTTAGCCTGTTGGTCAGTGTCCCGGGGAGAATATATCTCCTTTTTCAACCAAAGCCTCTGGTAGATTTGCAGCCAGAATCTACTGAGACAGGCAGTCACCCCTTCTTGCTTGTAATACCACAACTTTTCCTTAGTTGGTTAGTGTTTTTAACCCCAGGAAATTTGAGTATAGAATATAAAGATGAAGTAATTAAATCTAAATTTTTAATACTGTTACATTCAGTTTCAAGATAGGTTTTTGCTGTCATTGGGACAATCTGTGTATATTTGGTATTTTAAATGTTTGCAAGCTTTAAGAAAATGTAGCTTATTAAGGTTTCTAACAAATTAGCCTTCTGATATCAATTTAAATGGGTAATTGAGTAATTAATTTTAGGCTCCTTATGTTAAGTCAAAAGGTATAAACGGTATTGGAAGGCTTAATAAAGCTTAAGAACCACCATCTTTAGAAGTTTAGTTTATTAGCTTTACTTGGAGTGGTTTCAGTATGTGGGAAGGTTTTGCCTGTTAGAGAAATGCAAAAGGCTTTAAAAAAAGAAAATTGAACATATTAAATTTATAAAAGCAAAGAACACTGTTTAAAGGATGTTTATGAGCTAGGCTTGTAACTGAAATTGATTAAGGAAGGTTGGTTTATTCTATTTGAGTTGAAGAGACATTAATCAAAGGCTCCCTTAAAAGTGGTTATTAAAATTACTACATTTATAAGTTGAATAGGATTTGTGAGTTTATGCATTCAATGTATTTACTGAAGGTCTACTATGTGCCAGACACTATTTTGGATGCTAGGAATACAACAATGAACCAAACAGAACTAAGAACTCATTATCTTTATGTGGCCTTCAGTCATTAAACTTAAGAACTTTAGAAAAAACTAAATTATAACTGTTTTGCTTTATCACATAGGATATTCATTTTTAAACAAGTTAGCTATAACTAGTCTTTTCATTGGCTCAATAGTTCCACTAAGGGACACCAAAAGAACACTTTGACAAGTGTCTCCATTCATCCTTGTATCTCCAGTGGCTAGTACATGTAGGACACTCAAAAGTGTGCGTGGTTTTGAGTGTTGAATCTTCTCCTACGTTGTCTGATTTTTTTCACATCACTCACAAGAAATCTGAGCTAACCAAGGTTTTCTTCAGGAAGGTTAAGGAGCTATGAGAGATATACAACTCTGTGTAAATCAGACTGGGTTTCTCCTGACACTGGAGTTAGGGAATAAACTTTCCAACAGAGGAAAAAGAGGAAAGTAACTTGGTGATGGAAATACTTGCAGAAAATAGGGAACTTGCTGGACTGGGGGCATAGTAAGGTGCAGAGTTAGGAGTGCTCAGGGCAGCTGGGAATTTGGGGGAACTGGGTGAGGGGTGCAGAAAGTGGAATAGAAAAATGTGAATAATTCTCCACTCTTTTGAAAACTTCCTCCACTCAAGAAAGAGAAAAACCTCCCTCTTGTTTTCCCAGGTAATTATCCATTCCCAAAACCAAGAAGTCAAAATTGGTTCATTAAAAAAGTTCCATTTTGGGCGGGCCACGGTGGCTCAGCAGGCAGGAATGCTTGCCTGCGATGCCAGAGGACCCGGGTTCGATTCCCAATGCCTGCCCATGTGAAAAAAAAAAAAAAAAGTTCCATTTGGGTAAATAACGCTCTTGCAGGGCAGCCTGAAAACTCAACATTCTTTCTGTGAAAAATGTTTCAGCTCTAAAAAGCCCACTTACAACCATTCTTTTGAAGTGTAACCAATTTGTAAATTGACCATTATTGTGAAAACCAAAAATCATAAGAATCACACCGAGGCAGTTCCAGCAAACTGTAGAGAGCAGAAGCCCAGCAATGGCCTAAACCACCGGTTTTCCAGAGCAAGCCCAAAGCTAAGAACTCACTGAATTTGCAACCCATGTTTCAGTCGCCTCCATCCCCCGGTGGTCACAGATCACATATTCTAAAACTGCAGCCCATGATAGTGGCTCCCATGGCTGTGGCTCCCCCACCAGCTGACTCCAAGTTCCCCACAGTGACCTTTAGGGACAATGAGAGAGCTGAGGGTACTGGGGGGAAGAGGCAGTGTGGTAGAGTGGTTAACTCCTCAGGCTTCACAGCTGAAGAACTACCACTCCATGGCTAAGTGGCCATAGCAGGATTCTTCAACTCTCTGCATTTGTTTCCTCATCTGTAAACTAGGGATTCTACTAACACTGACTCATGGGGTTTCTGAAGGGGTAAATGAGATGATCATGTGCGACAGCGCGCTGCCTGACACAGTGAGGCACTGCCACATGCATTCCCCAATTTCTAACAAATGGACAAACAGAAAAAACATGTCATATTTTCTGCTTCCAGGTTTTAATATAAACAGTAATTACCGACCTCTTAGTTGATTCAGTAATGCACTGCTCTCTTTTCTCGGCATTAAAGAAACCAAGAAATAATCCAATTCCTATTAGCTCTTGAGAGGCGGGGATGAGGTATAGTCTTATAAATGTTGTTCTAAAGTTTTTTGACAAGGTTTTGGCTTTAATATGGTGAGTGAAAATTTCATGAAAGGAAGAGCTATGAAGAAAAAGTGCAGTGATCGAAATGATAAGATTTTTAAAATAAGGAAGTGTCTTTTCAGACATTCGATTCCATACTGCAACAAAATACCACTGATAATAATTTGTTGAGAAAATGATTTATCTAAATAGATCCATATAAACCAGGCTGTTATTAGGAGGGAAAAATGAGTTTAATAATACAGTGTTAGAGTTCCATCCACGAAAAGTGTACTGTAAAAAAATGTTTTGAATATTCATTTACCTCTGGTAACTTTAGTGTTGTAAATATTTGTATTATAGTGAGGTAGACAGTTTAAAAAAAACTCTCCATTAGACAGAATTAAAATTTTGTAATAATATTTAAAGAAATGATAACATTATGAAAGGATGAAATATCTGATTAATGCTTAACTTTGTACAACTCGAATATAAATTTTAAAAATATTAGAAATTATAACATTTGAGTGCATATAACGTTTTGTACATTAAGATGAATTGCATGCTGTCCAGTTCCTCTTTGCACTTTCAGTCACCTTAAATAAACAAATATATACAGCCTTAACAGAACAACAGTGCATCCAAAGCAAATGTGCATTTTAAATTATTTCTCCTGGCCAAGTTTTTTTTTTCTTTTTTTACTTAGCATTTTATATTAGCATTTATTATCATTCCCACCCTTTCCTTGACGGTTTGTAGTTCTCTGAACCAAACAAGCAACAGGTTTACATTGGGAGACAGCAAAACCACATAGGAAAACAAAACTTTTTTTCAATGGTTGGTGCAAGTTCTCTTGCTTAAACCAATTCATGGTCAAAGATGAGAAGGAAGCTAAGTTTTCAATGGGCCTACTATGACCAGTGTTTGAAAATAATACTGGTACAGGTTGGGGGAAAGTTCATGTTTTATACTCTCTGGGAATGGGTATTTAAATTATGCTGTGCTTTCTCCTGCTACCTTCTGGAAGGTGAATTCCACCCCTGCCTCCTTCTTCACTGCCCATTCCCCATCTCCCACCCCAAGCTCAATGTAACACTTTGCTCTTTTCACAGTTTTTCATTACTAAGTTTTAGAAGCATTGCCTAACTGGTAATTACAATCTGAAACAATTATTTTGGGGGAGCCCTGGGCTATTCTGGCTGGTAATCTTTCAGGAATGTCAGAGAGAGGGGAGGGAAAA
Source organism: Tamandua tetradactyla (assembly GCF_023851605.1). Lineage (NCBI taxonomy): Eukaryota > Metazoa > Chordata > Mammalia > Pilosa > Myrmecophagidae > Tamandua > Tamandua tetradactyla. The sequence goes on from NC_135332.1 coordinate 139,999,037, forward strand.
TAGATTTTAAAGAAACTTCAGACACAGAAAATGAGTGGCCTTTCATCCTTCCCTTCCCTGCTCCTGGCCTGTCCCTTTATCCCCATCCTCCTGGGGGGCCCACTATCTCCCCTCTTGACCTTGCCCTTTGACTCATTTGGTCCTTTTCACCTCCTCTAGACCTCTTACCTTAGTTATATAGTTCCCCACCTGCCCTTTAAAAAAGAGAGAGAGAAATCATCTTCCCCTTGAAAGGGGATTTCTGAATCTTTGGCAAGTTCAGGTTTTGTTTTGTTTTTTTTTTAACCTATTTGAAACACATCATAAAGGGCTTTTTGAAGAGTTATCTCCAGCCTAGGCGCATTAGCCTCAGCTTCAGTCCCAGTGAGATGGAGGCCTTGTGGTTTCTCATTATCCTGGAGGGGGTTCCATTTGGACTAATTCTTGTCATTCCATCCATACCAACTCCCCTTTACTGCATGAGAAAAAGCAATAGTATACGGCAGGGACCTGAGCCGTCTGGATCCATCTGGAGGTTGCCAGTTCCCTGGACTGGGAGAAGCCAGGGCAGAGCCAGTCAACTCGCAGGAGTACACAAGTGGACCCAAGAGCCTTTTGGGTCCACTTCTCCCAAATCTCTTCCAAAGGTGGGGTCTGTCTCGGCTTTCCTATTCCCTCTGCCAATTTCCCCATTCTAACACGTTCAGTTTGGGAGGCCACAAGACACGAGTTGTGCCGCGGCCAGAAATACCACATCTTTTTACAGACAGAAAACACCAACACCACCAAGCTGTGGTCAAAGGTGAGCCTTCCTCCTACACTGCTTTCTTTTTTTAAATTACTATTTTTCAATCCAGGGAGCAGTTGAGAGACAAGTATGTGCCTCCCCTTCCCCCACCTCCTATCAAAATCTGCGAGACACACAAGGAAATCGAAAGCCACAATGATAAGAAAGAAAAAAAAAAACGAAAGAAATCTTCCTTGATTTGCTTTTCCAGGGTGGCCAGGCAAGGTGTGAAAATCCATAACTCCCTCTGGGCTGACAGGTGGAAGGTTCTGGGAGGGCTGCTCTCCCGCCCCTCCCATCCCGCTCGCAAGTCCAGGCTGTTCCCCCACCCCCAGCCTCCTCCAAAGCCGGCTCCTCCTCCCCCCTCTCTGCAGTCAGGCCTCCCCTGCGCTCCCCGGCCAAGGCGGCGGACAGGCGCCGCTACCTGCAGCCGCACGACTCCACCACCATGTCCTCGTACTGCTTGTAGACCACGTTATTGCCCGCGTCGATGTACAAGATGCTGATGGGAGTCAATTTGGTGGGCACGCAGCAGCTAGGCGGGGTGGAGCCGGGGTCCATGGAGTTCATCAGCGTCTGGATGATGGCGTGGTTGGTGGGCTCCAGGTGTGAGCGCAGCGGAAAGTCGCACACGCCCTCGCAATGGTATGCCTCGTACTCCAGGGGCGCGATAATCCAGTCGTCCCAGCCCAGCTCCTTGAAGTTCACGTGCAGGGGCTTCTTGCTGCAGCGTAACCTCGACTTCTTGCCGTGCCGTTTACCGTGACGGCTGGCGAAGGCGGTGCGCCGCCGCCGCCGGCCGGGCGAGGGCAGCCAAGGCCCGGCGTCCCGGGCGCCCGACGGCGGCGGCCACGACCCCTCCGCGCCCGTGCCGGGGCCCGCAGCCTCGGCCGAGTCCAGCTGCTCGCGGATCTCGGCGAACAGGTTTTTGCGCTGGGACCTGGTGAACACCACGAGCAGGGCGCGCTCCTGGGGAGGCCTCACCCTGCGGCCGAAGCCCAGACTCCGCAGGTCTGGCGGCGGCTGCTGGGACTCCGGCGTGCGCGTCTCGGGTTCCCAGGTGCTGCCCGGCTCGCCCCACGCAGCCCTCAGCTCCAAGCACAGCTGCTTCCAGGGCTGGTGGCGCAGGCCCTGCCACACGTCGAAGACTTCCCAGCCGGCCGGGGGCGCCCCCTGCGGGTCCAGGGTCCGCGCGTCCAGAAGCAGGGGCGACAGACAGGGGAAGAGTTGCACGTGGAGCGGCCCGGCCGGCGGCCCCCGGGGCGTTGCGGGCGCCTGGCGAAAAAGCCGCAGCTCCGCGCCCACCAGCTCTTCTTTGTCTGAGAGCGTGGACACATCAAACAAATACTTCTGTCTCGGGAGAGGAGTGTGCGAGAGATCGTCTGCGAGATAAAAAATAATTACAGTCAGTTTCACTTAAGGGGGAAATCAGCCCAGTTAGTTCTCTGCGGCCGCCCCCGGGAGGAAGAGGGCGGGGAGCGGAGCAGGCCGGCCAGGGAGTATAGTTCGGCTGTCCCGGCCTCACCACCCCCAGCCTCCCCACGCTGGCCGGTGCACAACAGCGCGGGGAGGGGTGCACCAGGGAATGCCCCCTCCTCCCGGCCAGCGCCGGACTCCGAAGGCGGAAGTCAGTGGCTGCTGGAGAGGGTGGCAGCAGCCCCGGCCTGCCGGATTTCCCCCGGGAGGCTGCGTTAACCACTAATGTTCCCTTTGTGGTCGTGAGCCTGGGCCGCGCTTCCCCCAGAGCTCCTCTCGGCTGGCTCCTGGTCATCATTCGCGTCTCGGCTCAAATGTCACTTCCTCTGAGAGGCCATCCCAGACCACCCTGATTTAAAATACCTTCGGTCGGTCACTACCGCAAGATCCTGGTTTATAATCTTCCCAGCACTTTGCGTTGTCTAGTTACCTCGTTTATATTGGTCGCATTAGTCGTCTGCCTTTCCTAGCAACACCCCACCCCCGCCAGCCCCATAGGGGCTGGGTCGATGTCCATTTTTGTCTTGCACCTTAAAGGGCCTAGACCCTTGCCTGTCCTACAGCAGCATGCTGGTGAATGAATTAGAAACTTCTAAAGCAGCGATTCTCAGTCTTGGCTGTACCTTAGATTATATGGGGAATTTAAAAAGTAGCAATGCCAAGGCTTAGCCCCAGACCAAATGAATCAATATCTGAACACAGGGCACAGGGCTTGGGGATCGGGTTTGTTATTGTTGACCCTTTTTTGAAGCTCCAAGATGATTTAAAGATGCAGCCCTAGTTTAGACCCACTGATCTGGGAGTAACATTGTTCCCATATCAGACAATTTTGCTGGGGCTTTTAGGCCCAACACAATGCAGACAGATTATTTGTTTGTTTTCTTAATTCACACAGCAAACAAAAGAGCAATGAGGATCTCAGAAGTCTGCAGGAGGCAAGGAAACATACACACACACACCAGCACATACACACACAGGGTATGTATCCATTGAGAAGATCCTGCAGTCAATAAGAAAAAGATACACCCGGAGGGAGAAAATTCAGTCATACACACACAGTAGCGTGCCTCCCACAGACCCAATCTGAAATCCTCTTGCTTTGCAGTTGATAAAATATTTGGTTACAAGTGGAAAAAAGAAATTTGGGGCACATGAGAGGTAGTGGGCTTTTAAAACTCAAGATGAATTTTTCTGTACAGAGGCAAAATTGGACTTCTTTTTTGACACATTTGTACACGAAGCCAACCCCACTTCAATGTGCAAGGCGGAAAGCTAACCAGATTTTCCCCGGCTGGCTTCCCATAAAATATTTACAAGCCATTGAAAAAAAAAAAGCCTCCAGCTTTCTCCAGAAGCTAGTAAAGTTTGGGGTGATTTCAATAGTAAACGTTTCACTGGATCCCGGGTCCAGTCCTCTCCTCTCCGCCTGTCCAGATGCATCCTGGGGCGCTGGATGTGAAGCCTTGGCCACACCCAGTACCCAGTCTGGGCTGATCGCGAGGCTGACTGCCTCCCTCTGACACACATGTCCCAACCTGAGATGGAGCTGTGGGAAGGGTTAGAGAGGTGAAAAGGGAAAGGCCGCTGGAGGCAGTTGATTTATGGAAGCCAAGACCTTCAACCGACCAGGGTCACATTAAAATCAGTGGGAATTCAACACACTTTCTTTTCCTCCTTTAAAGAAGCCCCTATCTGACAATGCTCAGCCACTGCCTAGATCTCAGGATCTATTGCCTTAGGCTTCCCTTTCCTGCTTTTTCTATTTCTTTCTCCTCAAACTTGTGATGAGAGGGACAAACCTAAAGCGCTTGCTGCACTTGCTGAGTGTTTCAGTAGCAAACATTTCTATTCCTTATCTTATCCACATTCTCAATTCTGTAAAGTAGGTACACTTATTGTTCCCATTTTACAGATGAAAAAGCAAGATTTAGAGCGATTATGTTAATTAGCCCATGTCAGATAGCTAGTAAGTGCTGATGCTGAGATTCACACCCAGGCCTGTCTCATTTCAGAATTGGAACACTTAATTCCTATGCCCTATTGCCTCTCCACTGTGGTTCAGGTACTATAGTATAATAGCAATCAGAACTGGCTGGGGTATAAGGGAGGGGAATTTAATCCCAAATTGTATTTGCAGGGTTCCTTAGGAATATTAGTTGGGCTGCCTTAATAAATCATTTCCATCTCTGCTTGCATGACTCTTGAAATAGCCCTAGGAGACTCTGGAAAGCCTCAGGCAGGTGTCAGGGATAATGATTTCTTTATTTCTCTCTCATGCAACATGGAGAGGTCAACCTACTTTTGTCTTCACTTTCTTTCTTTTTTTTTTTTTGTAATTTTGGGCTAATAAAGGATTAGTCTGCACAGTTGAAATATTTGTCTAGTTTTCAAGAGTGATCAGACAGGGGAAGAATCTGTAAAGAGGGGTCTCTATTGATTATGCAGCCTTGGGATCACTGATGTTCTTTCTACCAAGACCAGCCCACCCTTATCCATTTCCAGGACTCAGGGAAAGAGTGCAAATGGGGGCTTCATCCCAAGTCTTCCTCCCTTCTCTTTCCACACTAGCTCCATCCACACTTTGAGGGCCCTTTCCTGCATTCATGTGAACACCGTAGCCCACAGGTCCAAGCTTCCCAGATCGAAGGGAGTACACATTGGTGATGTGGTCCCCTCTTGGTAGGACAGAGTGAACAGAATGATGAAAAGGCTAGCTACCCAGTCCCTGGACATGGATTCAGGGCTATTTGGTCAAGAAATCTGTGTCCCCAAGTAACAGCTGCATAGTCTAAAATAGTGGCTCTCAAGTCTACTGGGCCTGCAGGTGGTCCCTAAATTTGCAGCATCAGCAGCACATAGGAACTTGTTAGAGATGGTAAAATTCTCAGGCCACAGAGGTCTGGAGTAAAGCCCATAACTGCGTTTCTAATAAACTCCCAACTGGGGGGTTACTCTTTAAGAACCACTGGTCTAGAAGAAGAAGGGGTGCTACTCTGGAAAGGCATGCCCCCTTGGCTCTTGGATTCTCCACCCTCTAGAGGAGGGACAAAGCAGAGCCCTTCAGAGCACAGGGCCCAGGGCAGGGTCTAAGGCCGTACTCACTAGAACCAGGTCACTTATGCTCCCAGTCCCTTCCTGCCCCCCCACAGCTGCCCCATTATTTCACCCTTTCAGCTACACATTCTCTTACTGGGTTTCCAGAACCTCTAAGCCCTAAACAGAGGGTCCAAGGAGGTGGCTGCTCTGTGCTGCTCTCCCACAGACCACATTCCCCACCTGTCTGGGCCTGCTCTGGAGCCAGGCATCACAAAAACAGCCCAAGGGAAGCATGCAGCCTGGGGAGTGGACGCATCAGCACCCACGGTGCCCCTGCACACACTCTTCCTGCTGGCCAGGCTCAGCAAGGCCTGACCTGGCTGCAGGGGGCCACCTGTGGGCAGAAAACCTGCCCTGCACAAACCTCATCCCTTAAGTTCTTGAAAATGAGAGCTGTAATCATCAAATGACCCTCTCTTCCATCCCTTGACTAGAAACATGCGCTTTTTCTTTCAGAATCCGTCTTCTGGACACTCCTGGAAATGAATCTTATACTTCAGGCCTTTGCATTGAAGTTGACCAGTAGTACCCAATGAGAACTTCTAATTTTGCTATAACTTAGCTCACATCCCAGTTAACTTAGTATTTGTTGAATATTAGACATAAAAGTCTTCCAAATTATAATTCTTGGATTTGTGCTTACTCATTTTACCCCTTAAGTGGTAGCGTATTGGGGGGGGGGGGGGCAAGGCCCTGGTGTATATGAATAAAATTCTTCATAAATAAATCACTTTATTTTAAGGTAAAAATAAGTCTGAGGGCACCTCATACAGACATGCACTTCTGATATGAATGTATACAAACTAAAAAAGGGAAAAAGTAAGGGAATGAGAAACAGAACTAAGTACTTGCAAAGTACGTGCTATCACGCCCATTTTAAAGCTGAGAAAAACTAACTTAAAAGGCTAATCCGTCCGTGATTGGCGAAAGCTTAAAGCGACAAACACAAGAGAGCCCTCCCGCGGAAAGGAAAGCAGGACGCTTCTCCCAATGCGTCACAGACCCGACGTCCCCGGAACCCGCAGTCCCAGGAAGGCTGCCTGATGGAGCGAGCGCAGGAGCAGGAAAAGCGCCTCGCTGGCAGGTTCCTGGGGGGCGATTCCCAGGGCCACCCCATGTAGGGTTTCTGAAAATCGGCAACTTCGTTTGGCTTGGAGCGAGAAAGTGGGCCCAGGACGGCATTTTTACAAGACTTTGCTGTGATAAAACCCTCCTATGGGTCGCCCCCCAGTACCGAGAGCGCGCGGCTCCAACTTTCCCGACCCTCCGGCCTTTTCCCACAGCAAACCTGCTCCCATCCTTTGAGTTTCCAAACTCCTTTGAGTTTGCGGTGACACTGAAAGGCTACTACCGGGCCTTCGGCCGGCCCCGGCCTGCCTCTTCTAGCGGCGGCGCAGCGCGTGCTCGTGGATGCCCAGACCCCGCGACTCAGCCGCGACTCAGAAAGCCAAGAAGTCGGAGGGCTTTCCCACACCATCCAAGCCCGGGTAGGGGTCAGGTTCGGGATTAATCACATATCTTTGCAGCTACGCCATTCCCCTCTCAGTAGAGCCAGCAGCAGCAGCAGGTTCGGTACCGTCTTTGTGCCAGGCACGCGCTTAGCGCCGGGACGCTCTCTTTCACTGACTCCTCACCGCAAGCGTCCGAGGTCCATTTGACTGCTGTCCTGCTTTATAGATGAGAAAAATGAGGCTCTGGAGGTGTCCTAATTTTTCCCAAGGTCTTGCAACTAGTAATGGACAAATTCTGAAGGTCCTAAGTCCAAAAGCTGCCCCCCAGTCCTGCAACCACGCATCCCTACCAAGGTTCTTATTGCACAGTGGAGCACAGGGAGGGATTGGACACTAATGTTCACAATCAATGCAGTCAACACAAGGAAGGTGTCCTCTGAGTCCACAATTCACGGTTGGTTTGGAGTCACTTCTTCCCTAGACCTCTCAGCTTACAGTGTCAAAATATTTGGGTTGGATATAACCAGGTCTACTGAGGAAAAAATGAGCCACCAGCCCCTCTCTTCCTGGGTGTGAAGGCCTCAGGGTAATCTGTGCTCCAATCATTCCCATCCTGCTGGAACAGGGTGATCTGCTAAGCATGCCTCCTAAGGGTGTATCCTTGTCCAGAATCAGGCCTCTGTTGAGATCTGAGTCTTACAAAGTGTTGACTGGCTGCTATGCATCCTTATTGGGGTGTGGATTCAAGAAACAATCTATTCACTTCATCCTTTTCATGGCACCTCGGTCCCAGTACTCTATCTTAACTATCCAGTACAACATAATGATAGCAAACACTAGGTAGCACTTACTATATGCTGCATATAATCTAAATTGTATAACCTGCATTAACTCATAATGAAATAAAACATGGGAAAGATCTCTGAAGACTTTATGCAAATGTTAGTTATTACAGACACTGAGGACTGAGAGTCCAAGATACCTAGATTTGAATCCTGATCTGTGACTTAGTGGCTAGGTGACCAGTTACATTATCTCCTGAAGCTTCATATGCCTCATCTGTAAAATGAAGGTGTGGGGGCTTGGCACTATGTACCCCAGAAAGATGTGTTTTAATCTCAATCCATTCCTGTGAGTGTGAACCCATTGTAAATAGGACCTTTTGATGAGGTTACTTCAGGTAAGTTGTGGCCCGAGTGCATTTAGGATGGATATTAATTCTATTAAAGATGGAGTCCTTTATAATACATAGAGAAAGAGAGAAAGCCACAGAAAAAAGCTGGAAATCAATGGAATCCAGAGAAGCCAGGAGAGGCTGCCATGTACACGGCTGTGTGGCAGAAAAGCTGAGGACAAGGGATCATCAGCAGACAGCCCCAGAATGCCAATCTTCTGGAAGAAAGCATTGCCTTGAGGATGCCATGATTTTGGACTTCTCCTAGCCTCAAACCAATAAGCCAATAAATTCCTGTTGTTCAAGCCAATCCATTGCATGGTACTTTTTTTTTTTTTAGCAGTCAGGAAATTAAAACAGGGGGAAACTATCCCTCCCTTTCAGGATCACGGTAAAGGTTAGAGTCACTACAAGGCACAGAGTAATCACTCAACTAATGCAGCCCCTGTCACTATTACCACCTATATCCAGATGATAGCAAGTTACACCTGTCCTCATCTTGGCCTTCTCTGAGATGTGCTCAGGTTCTCCACCCCAGATGTGCAGGAGGGAGTGGAAAGGAGCTAGGCAGTAGGAACAAGAAGAGAAAAAGTTGCTTTGGATTCCTGCTCGTCTGGAGCACAGCAGATGGCAACTCCCTTAGCTCCCACAGCCTCGCTCCCATCTCCTTAATCCCTCCCAGTCCTGCGGTGCTGTATCCCCACATCCCTTACTGCTGCCTCTCCCACAGGACAGGTGAACCGAGGACCTCCATGCCGTAATAAATCAATGATTAGGGTGTTCCTTGTAGGTTCCCTCCTCTGCAGGGGCAGTGCCAGTGTCGGCAGTTAGGGATGCCTCGCTGGAGAGCTGCAGCCCTGAGTGTACTGTCCCTCACCCATCTCTTTGGTGCCCACTGAGCTCGTCTGAAGAAGGTGGGGAGGCAAGAGCGTTCAGTGGGCCACGATGTTCTGCATCTTATTCACTCAGCACCGGGCCACGTACATGGTGGACAGTCTTGTTTATAGCACAACAGCTCACCCCGGAGGTCCCGTCGGTCGTTCAGTCTGTCTGTCGGAGTATGCCTCCTTGCCACACACTCATCAACCCAGCTACCTCTCTTCTCTCCCAGGCCTAACGGATCCGCGCCTTCCGCCGGCGTCGAGCCTTGGGTCTTGGGGAGTCTACGGGATAATACGGGTCTGACGCCTTGCCTGGATCCCACAGAGAAATCCCATTCTTAGCACAGCGAGCTCTGACTCAACCCAAGGCAAAAAACGAGCGAGGCTTTTTGGGAACCCTGAATCCCACTAGACCAAACCCTAACTCCTCGTGCCCTGGAAGTGTCAGCACAGCCTTCAGTGGCAGTAACGCCAACCCCGAGGGCGCAGCTTTCTGAAGTTGAGGGGGCCCCCGGCTGCTCGCCCTCTCCGGCGAGCCTTGGGCAACCCTAGCAAGAGCCCAGAGGTGGTTCAAGAAGACTTTCTTTGTCTCTCTAGGATGAAACGGATAAATTTACCAAGGAGTTCCCCTGAACTTCATTAGTAACAATGCTCGTGGCCATTTACTCAGCCGAGGGTCTGGGGAGCCAGGGAAGCAAACCCAAGGTCAAGAACTCTTCTCCTTGAGCTCGAGACCAATTCACAGTCTCAATTCTTAATATGACACCTTTGCAAACGTAACAAAGGAAAACTTAGACCCTTCCGGCCTGAGCCAGACCCTCTGGGACTCCGCCTCCCCGCGGCGCGCGCGCGCACATCCTGCGCTCTGGCGCGGTGTAGAGGGCACACCCCCGTTCCCTCCGCAGGTCACCGCCCTCCGCCTGGGGCCGCGCGTACGAGGCACAAACCAGGTTGATTAACTGGGAAAAGCCCTCCCCGCGCTATCGACCCTGTAGGGCCACACGGGAGCCCGGGCAAGCGACACAGTCCCTCTGGAACTAGGTATCGGGGAAGGGAAGTTGCAGCCTGAAGTTGCTGTCGAGGCTAGAACAGGATCCTCCGCCGGACTCTCCTGAGAGCTTTGAGGTCAAAAGTAGAAGAAAAGGTGCCCGTTTTAAGCGGTTTCCCTTTCCCGCTGCTCCAAACTCAACCAGTTCTGAGAATGGGGGGGGGGGGGGGGGGAGTGTCAAACTGGCATACTGTCGTGGGCTAGATATGGGCCCCTAAGCGCTATAGCCAGAGGCGCAGGAGAAACCACTGTGATGTGTCCTTTAAAGTACTGGGGTTCGCGCAGCCTCTGAAGAAGGGAACGCCGCAACCCGGCTCCGCTACATTCACCTTGATCTGACTCTCAAAACCACGTCGTAGCAAGACGAGATTCGCGTTCCGTTTCCTTTCCGGTAGGGCGCTGTATAGGCAGTTAGCTGGGAAGTGGGGTGGCGGCTGGACCAGTTTGCCTGGAAGGCACTTTTACAACGCCGGCGCACGCATTCTCCGTGGTTCCTGGAATGCAGGGGGCCGGTGCGTAAAGAGCCCCCATCAAGCCGACCCTCCTCGCTGTCCCTACTCCCGCCCTTTGCCCATTCTCTCCAAGCCAGCTTGACACCCAGCCAGCGCAGGAGGCCCGGCCCTCACCTCTCCTGCACTCCCCAGCGGTGTCCCGCCCCCGCGCGTCCCGGCCCCCGGCTGCGCAGCGCGCGCGTCTCCCACAAGGCGGGCCCGCACCGCCCCCTCCTGCCCCCCTCCAAGCGCTTGCAGCCCCAACCCTCTGCCCCCAGCAGTGCTAATGGACTGTCCCGGAAAGCCAAGAGCGGAGACCCTGGAACCCATTAGGCAGACGAGGACCTATTTAATTCCTGTAAACAGGAGACACCATTTAGCCAACATTGAGCTTAAAAATAAACAGGCAGGGCTTTAAGGGAGATGATAGATACCAAGCAACGAAATGGAGCGGTGAGTCCACAATCCCGCTTTCCAATTGGGAACCTCGGCTCCAATCCTGTCCCAGGGTCCAGGGAGAGCCGTTTGATCCGGGTTATTTAGTGACCCGAGGGCTTATCAAACTAATGCCCTTCGCTTTACTTAAAAGTCCCCAGGGATTATTGTCGTCTTGCTATGAATCGTAGGATGCACGCAGCAGTCCTGGCAGGAAACAAAAGCTGTCCGTCCTACCCTATTTCTATCACATCATCTTCCCGCTACCTCCCGGATCCGCCCATCTCACCCTACCCCACCCCCATCCCGCCCAGAAAGACGTCACCAATTTCGAGGAGGTCCGCCGCCAGAACCCGGCAAACTCTAGCAGCGGAAAACCGACTGTGCTAGGGGCTCCATCAATGCAATACCCCGTTTTCCCGCGGTTCCATGCGACACGCCCCCCCCCCCCCAGTCGGAAGGGAAATCTTTCATGTTCTGATTCAGTTTGGTGATGAAGGGATTCACAGAGTTTTTCGTGGGCTGTGGTTTGGATGAATTTTTCTGACGTACAGAAACAACAAGCATGATTGGACACGGTTTTCGATATCTTCCCCCACCGGCAGCTCCACCGCGCAAACTCTCAGAGGCCAAAGAGCCTCACGCGTTGGGGAAAACACTCAGGGTGCCTCTCAAGAAGGCTTACCACGAATCCCCGCACGAACAGCCCTCTCACTGCGAAAGATAGCTGTTTCCTTTTTGCTTTTCCTTGTAAGGCAGTCCTTAGGACCTTAGGGATGGGGGTGATCATAACTGATATTTAAAAACAAGCCAGTGGCTAAGCGGTTGGTTTGTGGCCTTTAAAAATACCTTAATCACTTCAGTCAGAAGAACAGAACAACATCTAGCTTCCGGCTGCCTTCCCCTACCCCCTGGCCTTTTCCCAAGACTTTCCGTTTCACGGAGCTGGAGAAGGAGCCTGAACCTGGACCGCGGCGCAAAGCCCCGCGAAGGCGCTCCTGCGGACGCTCACGCACACGCAAACACTTGAATGCTCAGCAAGCCTTTTCCAAGGCTGTTCCCTCTTTCCGGAGAAATAAAGCCTAGATTGGAACCTTCTGCCCGGCTTCCTCACTTGGCCGTCTGGTCTGAATTAGTGTTTTTATAAGGGACTCAAACAAATCGAATACAAGGTCACCAAATAATTAACAGTTGTGAATTCCCTCCGTCCCCATTAAAATACTTCCCTGCTTATATTTCATTTTCCGTTTGCCAACGACAACAGGGGCCCGGCAAAGTGCTGCTGCGTTGATTACCCCACCTTGGGGCCTAGATCCACCCAGAAACTCGCTTTTTTGCATAAACATGCTGTACCAGACGAACTTCAATGGCGAGGGAACCATGCAGCTTTCCGAATGCCTTCCCTGCAGACCGGCCGTCCCCAGAATTGTCCTGCCCCCCCCCCCCAATAATCATGACCCAGACGGTAAATCAAGATGCCAACAAATAATCAGTGGCAAACTATCCTGAGAGTCAATCCTAGGGTGTCAGGTTCCTTGAGGATGTGGCCATCTCGTTTTGTTTGTATCCGTTCCTTACTGCATCCTCTCTGAGAGCCCTCTCGTAATAAAACAAAGCAAAACAAAAACACTTTTAGAAGAGTATTCTTCTTTCAAAATCATCTGGAAGCCTAACTCACAGCAGTATTCTTAGACTCGTTTTGGTTCTTTCATCTTTGAGAGTGGTCTTTTTGTTGTTGTTGTTTGCCCCTTGTTGGAATTATGTGGCACTTTTCACTAAATATAGAGTCCCAATTCTACCTTCCCCCACCCACCCTGGGCATGTTGAATTTATATAAACTCGAATAGTCTTTCTCAGGTCCCAGAGCTGGGAGTCAAGGGTCCCTGTACTAGTATCCTGTTAATGAATCATTTCCCAGAGCTAACTGTAATTTCTCTACGTTCAATCCGGTCCGTTCTGACTCTGTGACTGCACTAGCATGCGCGCGTGCACACACACACACACACACACTTTCTCATTTTCATAGATCCAAAGGCATTTTAAAGTACTTAGACATATGGAGGCATTTTAAAAGATCAGGAATAATGTGGTTTGTGCTTCTGCTAAAATGAGGAGGAAACAAGGCACATCACAGATTCAGACCCTTCAGTCCAGCTCCAATCCAACCTTTCCCTCCCATTAACTGAGTCACAACAGATTATAGAGAAATATTAGACAAGGAGAAAATCTGTCAAGCTCTTGACTTCACTTCTTGCCACCCTCCCTTAGAAACCTCCTCACCTCTTGCCCTACCCACATAGAGTGGTTGTTAAGCATGCAGGTTCTAGACTCAGATAGGGGCCTCACCTCTCACTAACTGTGTGACCTTAAGTAACTTCCTTATCCGCTTTACCTTCTTTAATTCACCGGTAAAACCGGGTAATTATAGCACTCTCCCTAGAGGCTGCGTGAGAAATTAAACGAGATAATTCTATGTAACAGATTTTAGAACAGTACTTGGCATACTGTAAATGCTCCATCAACTTGGCTTTTATTATTGCCCCTGTATGTTTGGAGACCAATCAGAAAAGGACATATTAAAAACTTACATTAATATCTCCTCATGGGCTGGGGTGGGGTTGGTACAGGACGTGCTGTCTTTATAGAAGACCTAAAGTACCCTTCATTCATTCTGGATCAGTTATCTCTGCTCTTCCCTCCTAATCGCCGCCTTCAGTGTAACTTTGGCGGTTTCCAGATGAGGAAGGCTTTTTTGCAAGAACTGTATATGAGCAAGTCGTTCGTCTCTGGTGAGCTGGCTTTGGGGTTCCTTTCTTTTTCGTTGCTCCTCTTCCTGTGGGAACCCGGTTCTAGGAGCCCAGCCTGCCGCGTTCGATGGTGATTTAAACATCCCGGAGGCAAGGCGCCAAGTTTGCGGGGCTGGCCTGGCATTAGGCTGGCCGCTCGCTCCTTGCTCCTTGCTCGGCAACTCCGCGGGTGGCGGGAGTTGGAGGGGAAGAGGTTCAGGGCTTTGGCGCAGCTAAGAGGACTCACGTGAGAGGGGCGGAAGTACTCGCCGGGAACCCGGGATGAGCGGCTGGCGGGTCCCTTCCATCACGGGAGACTAGACACCGTTTGATGTGTTATGACATGAACCCTCAATTAGATCGCTGAGTTGAAACACTCCAATCAGGGGCCCAATGCTAAGCAAGCCCCAGAAGGTCCAGCCCGAGGTCACCGCCGGTGACACATCAAATCAAAATCAGTGAGAGGGAAAGTGAGGCTTTCCCTTCATCAAACTGGGGCTATGCAGCCTACAACATACCCCTCCCCTACATGCCCCCTCCGGCCTGCGACTCCGCACTACTTCACCCCAGCGCGGCGTGCGACGAGTCGCACAGCCCTCCCAGCCAACTAACCGCCTTTCTTCGAGTTTTCTGGGAACCTGGGGGTGGGGTGGAGACAGCGCCTTTGAAGCTGCCTCACGCCGCGTCTCCTCCCAGTGTGCCACCGCGCTCAGCCCCAGCCCTTGACGGCGTTCCCGGGTTGAAGCTGGACGTCTGGATCTCGGTCCAGCTAGCCTGGAGACCTTGGCTCGGGAACAGAGCCCCCTCCTACCCACCCCCCAAGCCTGGGCGCGCAGCCAGTCACTCCCCTACCTCCGGCCCCCAGGAGCAGACAGCGCGGTGTCCTGGAGGCGGAGGCTGCAGAGCAAGCACGGGTGGAAAAGAGAGTTTTCACCCCCGAGACTTTCCACACTTGCCTGAACCCTCAGGTTTCCGTATACACCTCGGAAAGACCCACAGGGTTTCTTGGTCTTGTGCCAAACCCACTGGGCTCAGCGAACGCCGTAGAGATGCCTGGTTGGGGGGGAGGGGCGGAGATTCTTCGCTTCCCTTTGGGGGATAGAAAATGCGCGCCCAATCTCTGGCTAGTTGGGGACTCCAAGACTTCTACCTTTATGTGGGGTGGAGTGAGAAAGTCGGGGTGGGGGGGGAGGGAACGGGGGAAGGGTGGTCTTAAGCAATTTTCTCCGAGCCTCCTTGGTCTGTCCTTCGATCAAGGTAGTAGAGAAGGTAGACAATAAACAGAGGACTGGAGGAAGGGGGGTGATCCAGGCGGGGTGGGGGGTGGGTGTAGCAAGCTACGCTGGAGGCACGGAGACCCACTTGGGATCCACTTGCAGTGCTACGAAGAAACCACGTGTCTTTGCAAAGGCGACTTTAGTAGTCCTACAATCATCATAAAATACCCGGTGTTAATTTGCTGTCCGAAGCTTTCAGCAGCTAATGAACCTGCTGACCCCAGGCTACAGCGGCTAACTCGGCGTGGGCAGAATCCTCGCCCACAAGGAAAGACACTTGGAGAATGGAGGCCAGCGGCTGAGCCGGGAAGGGACTTGGGCTGGGGGGCACATAGCCTGCGCTGAAAAGCTTCCAGAACGTGCGAGCACCTAAAGCAGCCAGGATGGAGCAGCTTCTTCAGCCTGAACCCCAGCTCTTGAGGGTTCCTAGGTGACCCCACTGTCACAATCTGAAGCTGGAGGAGGGGAAGGGGTTAAAGCCGTAGGAATAGGTCCGGAGTCGGTAACTGCCTAATTCTCCTTTATTCCTTCCTTTCTTCTGGTCGTGTCCCCGCCCACCTTCCTTTCCTATCTTTTTCTCCCTTTCCTGTTTTCTCCTTCCACATTATTGCCTCTTCTCTTTACTAATTGAGCTTCCCGAGCCTGCGGATCTCTCCCCAATTCCTGGGATAAGGCAGGCCTCGGGGTTTTCTCAAAAGTCCACGCTGCGGACCAATGCCAGTGGCAAAGACACGGCGCAGGGGTTTCCGCAGACACCCAGTCATGCACCCCGCACCATCGTGGGATGGAGCAGTGGGGCTACCGGTGGAAGCGCAGCCAGAGGAACGTTGCCTAGCTGAGAAAAGTGGATGGGATCACCCACGCACTCATGAGGATTAAGTACTAACGAACCCCCCTAAACTTAGCCGCCCTCTGCCCAGGCCAGTTGCTACCACTGCCTGTGCAGAAGCATCTCAGGTTGTGGCCTCCAAGGGGCCGGGAGCGGGACGCAGGAGCAGAAAAGTCCAAGGGCGCGAGACTTCCTCCTAGCTAACGAAGCCGGCACTTGGCCACAGGGACCGGGTGGAGAGCCCGCTGGACCAAGGTATTGCCTGGAGCCGGTTGCGGACCTGTTCCTTGGACAGTAGACTCGCTTCTGCGGGGGCTTTCCCCGGAGCCGACAGGAGCTGACCCACCCGCCTCGTCCGCCTGGCAGCTCAGGCCGCGGACCGCGCATCCCACACAGACCCGGAGTACCAGGCGCGGGCTCCTCGGGCTCCTTCGGCAGATCGCTTCTGGAATGTCCCGAGTCTTCTCCAGCCCGGGTCGTCTACCTGCCTCATCCACTCCCACCTCCCCACCCCACTACCACACGTTTCATACACCAGCCACCGGACGAGACGCCACCACGCCACTTTCTGCAAAGAAAGAAAGGAGAGGAAGGAAGGAAAGAATGAAGCGAGAAAGGAAGCAAGGATTGCAGAGTGAAATAAAATCTGCAGCCGCGTACCGAAATCTACTAGAGCTTGAGAAAAACAATTTAAGAAAAGGAAAAACATAGTGTTCGGAGCGGGAAGGGAACTCACGAATCTTAACCTCCAGAACAGAGCAGCGCCCTGACTGCAGAGCTCCAGGAGGCGAGGAGTCGGGCGTCTTCTCCGCCACTTACCTAATCCCCTGTCTACAAAACCAGTGATCGTATTAGCCGACTTGGAAGACTGGAAAAAACTGGCATTGATGCCCAGCTTCTCGGCGATGGAGTAAGTCCTGTAGATTGACAGCATGTAATCGTGGGGCACTACCCGCGGGCCCCTACCCGGCGGCTCCGGATCCTGGGGCTGCTGTGGTCGCCGCCGCCGGGGATCGTCCTGAGGTCGCGTCTGTGCCTCCTGGCGCTCCGGGGGCGCTCGGTCCGCCCCAGTCTCCCGCGGCGCCCGCGGCATCTTGCCTTCCTTGCGGCTCCGCATGCCTTTGGTGGAGCCTAACTCCGCAGACGACGAGGATGATGAGATAGAAGCCTGCTGGAAACCCGGCAAATCCCACAGGAAACTGATGAGGAAGACAGCCGAGAGCAGGACCCTGGGAGTATCCATGGCGAGAGAGCGGCTGCGTCTCAGCGAGAGGCGAGAGCGGTGGCGCAGGGCGCGAGGGGCACTGCGCGGCTGGACAGCGGCCGGGGCCGGGCTCCTCGGGCAGACTCCGAGTGCTAAGAGCCGGGTGCCAGACACAGAAACCCCGGTCCTGCCACGCCCCCTCCCGCCCCTCGTCGGGAGGGAGGGGAGGGGTAGGGAGGGTGGGAGGAGAGGCCTGGTGGTGCGGGCAGGAGGTGTGGGGGGAGAGGGGCCGCGGTGAGCCCGAGTGGCAGGAAGACGCAGCGCCCCCGCGGGACGCGCGCGGGGTTGCCGGACTGTGAGCGCTGCGCTGGCTGGTGAGCCGGCCTAGGGAAGACCGTCTCGGCCTCCCCGCGGCGACAGAGGAAAGGGCCGCCCGCGGTGCCGGATCCCCACCTCGCCCTGTCCGAGGTTAGATGGCTCCGCAGCGCCGCGCCGGCTCTCTGTCCTCGCCGGCAGCCTCCGCTTTCCTGGGAGCAAGCGGCCCCGGAGAAAGGAAGCGGCGCCTCTGCCGCTGGCTGTGCGCTGGCTCCGAGTGGTGGTACCTTCCTTCCTCGGCCCCGAACACCAGGCGGGCAGTTTGCTCAGCTCAGGGACCTGTCCAGAGCCAGATTAGCCTCGCCGTGCGCCAAGCGCAGGACCCAGCCCTGCACAGCCCCATTCTCTCGGTGGGGTACTGCTCTCCACAAAGACAGGGAGTCTGTTCACGGCCCTCGAGGTCAGGAAAAGGCCACGAGTCTTTAAAATCTAGATCGATGCTGAAAGCTGCTGTGCTCCCATGCAGGCCCCTTCTTCTCCTCTCGCTGTCCCCAACCTCTTCTGACGCAGGCTTTAGCCGCTTCATTTCTCCTTCGTCTGCTCCCCGGGCCCTCTTCCCTGTCAGTGGCTGCTCCCCGCCTCCACTCCATCCCCATTTCCCTCTCTTGTTTCCCTCCCGCCTCCAGTACTTCCTCCTTCCCCAAGTTCTTTCTCCATTCCAATCTCTTTCCCCAGTCTGCTTTTCTTCTCTCTGTCTTCCCGTCTCTTTTCCTTCCCACCCTTTCCCTCCCCAGCTCCCCCCTCCCCTTCCAGCAGCCCCCTCCCTTTGCAGCTCTTCCCCAATCTGTTTCTCTTCAGCCCAGCCTCGCCCCATCACGAGTTTCCTTTATCTGTCCCCAGATTCCCTGTGCTTGACTTCTCCGCCCACTGCCTTGCTCATTCCTGGGCCTGAATTTAGGAAGACAACGGGCTGCTTCTTTCTCTCCCAGCACTCTGTGTCTCTGGACTGCTATGGAATAGTTTCTTGCACATTTATTGGGTGACCAGGCACCACCATTAAATTATCTACTTTAATCAACCCAAAAGTTACTTTATTCACTTTCACAGATGAGAACAAGGAGGCTCAGAGAGGATAAATGACTTTTCCAAGGCCACTCAGCCAAGAGGTCAGGCAGCAAGAGATGGAACCCAGGGCTTGAGTCCAGTACTCTACCTGATACAGCAAGAAGAGTCTATTCCTGGCCTAATATCTAGATTCCATTCCTTGCTTTTTAAATTTTAATTTAATTGTCACAACAGTCCTATGACACAGTTGTTGTTGTTAAATTTATTTTACAGATAGGGAAACTGAGGTCCAAGGCATACTGCTCCATGTCCTGTGCTTTTAGCCATTGCACTATATACTTTGGCTACTCTCCTCTTGATCTTCTCCGTGGATGCCCCCTTCTTTCTTTCCTATCCTAATCCCACTTCTTTTCCCTAGTTTTGTTTTCATGATTATCAAACTCTGAGACCTCACACCTTTATTCAAAGGTGCTTTGCCATAACTGTTCCTCTCTTCCCCCTAAAATGGGTTTATTTTCTGATTTCACAACACAATAGGAAATGGAACTGAAAGGAAAAAAAAATGTTCCCCAGATTTTTGCCACTGCAACAAATCAAAGGTTTTTTACTTTTACAGGTTCTTTCCCATTCTTTATTTTTGTGCACATGTCATTTTCCTATTACTACATTCCAGGGATAGACACTAAATCATATTCTTCTCTTGTCATTTATTATATCCAAAACATGTTTGCTGGCCCTTCTTTCCACTTGTTTGGTTTTGTTTTACTGCCAGCTTCATTTCTATACCTCCTCTGGGTGCCTCATTCCCTCTCCACAGGTCTTCATTACCCCTCTACTGGCCTGTGCACAGCACCTCTACAAATCCACACAAGCAAACTTCATTTCTCACTTGCAGAAGCAGTGGTTCCCCTCCCGCTTACCTGCCGTCCCCGGGATGAGCATGGCCTTGTTTGGCTTGCTCCGCGTTGCACTCTGTACATCCGCCTCTCAAGTGTCATCCAGGGAAGGCTTCCTCTTTGTGGTTTGCCTCCATCCCTTCCCTGAGGGAAGTGAACGCTTGTGGTTTGTGCCATCAGTCTTTTCATTTCTATCAGTAGGAGTCTGGTTAATGATGATTCATAGTTTCAGACCCTCCATCCAATAAGAACTTGGTCTGCCTGCAGCCCTGCATGTTACCTCTTCTTTTTGCCCACAGCAATTATTATCTGCTACATGTTATCAGTAAACAGGAAACAAAGTAATGAGCCTATTTGCTGCAGTTTAGGATCTTTCCAAGAACTTGCTGGACATAAGTGGAAAAGTAAAGGACACTGGGTAGGGACCATAAAGAAGGTGGCCTGTCTTCCAGGCTTCAGGACTCCTCTTGGGCAGGTATTGCCCTCCCTTGGTCCTACCAGCATGAGGTCTATGCAAGCAGAGTGGATGGCTGCTCTTTTCCAGAAAGGGCCGCAGCAACTGCTTTACAGGTGAGGAAACAGAAGCACAGAGAAAGTCAGTGGAGAGGGCCCGAGGCCTCAAATTAGTCAGAAATAAACCAGGACTAGGTACCAAGTCTTTCTGACTCTGAATCCAATGCTTCTCCTCTAATAAAAATAAATAAATAAAATATCCACAAATACTCCGAATTTCATGACAATGGTCTACAGTACTATAGAAAGCCTTATCTCTTCCTCCTTCACGGGTATGTTTTTGAAGAATCCACATCAGTGTTAACAAGGCCACACCCAGGCCTTGGCTGTCTATGTCCATTTGTGCATGTGTATGTATTGTGAGCATAAAGATATTAAAAATAGAGCAAACTACAAGTCAAAGTCTTCTGTCAGTGCGCCACTGAGCATTTTCAGTATTTGAAATAACGCTAGAGAACTTAAACTTTCAGCCTAGTCTCAGATCTCCTCAGTAATTGAGCAGTTTCGTCAAGAACATAAACCTGGGCAGAGGTTCTTGAGCCGAAGTGAGATGGTATGGCGCAGGCACCTTTGGTGCACGCTTGTTGACAGCATTCTTGATATGGTCAGATTTTTTCCCTCCACAACTAGCTGCAGTATGGTATGTCCTGCCCCCCTGTGGATGCTGTGGGAATTACCTGTGGAGAAACGAAAGTGACAGATGTGGGAAAGTTTGTACGCATTTTCAAAGTTGAGCAAGCGATAGTGACATTGACTAAAATAATTTAAAGAAATGAGAGAGTCATATGCGAGTGTGTGTAGCATCTGACACAAAATACCCATACATGAGGGTTCTGCTAGCCCAGAGATAAAGGTCTGAGAACATATAGAATTTCCCGGTTCCTATCCCAAAGCTGTGCTTTGTTATTGTTTTAAAATTATTTTCTATTACTCTAGGAAGAGAAAATGATGAAAAATAAATAAACAAACAAAATAAATAAGTAAATAAATAAAGGAGTGTATTTCTTTTAGAATGTCATTTGCCATTAAAGTGTCACTTGAAGGACAACTTTTAACATTTAGTTTGGGTCCCACACAATGGTGAAGTAACTATTCTTCAAAGGGCTCCCAAAATGTATCCTACCAAGATGTCCCAGCCAATGAAATGTTTACCAATGGAATCATTTCTTTAGCTTCAGATACTGTCTTCATAGGCCCCAGTTAAAATTAAAACATTATACAGTAGGCCTCCCATTCATATTCTGCTAGTCCTATAATACTATGCTAAATAAATTAGTAAACTGATAATCATATAAAGTTAGCTAACTGTCACCTCTGTGGCCCGAAGTTAATGAGACATAGTAGGCTTTGATTAAAAGAAGGCTAATGACAAAAAGGACGAGAGCAGTGGTTTTAAAACTTGGGTCCTTTGAACCCTAGCATCCCTGGCAAGGAGAGGAAAGAGGGCAAAAGCCACATGAGGCTTACTTTATCTCTTTTTGACATTAGCATAAGATTTCATCGCAGAAAGGGTCCTGCTGCCCCCCCGCCCGCCCCTCCCCCCACACACGAAAAAACATTGAAAGCTAATGGCTTAGAGCAATGTTCCTCAAAGAGTGGTCAAAGGAGAAAAATTTTGGGAGTTCTGAGCATCAGGAGCAGAGGTAAAGATTTGGCTTCAGAGATGTAGAGAAGAGGAGTATAAGCATGGGAAGGGGACATCTAAGATAAAACTCACCTCCTTCACAATTTAGACTGGGAAGTACCAGTTCTGTTAATTCCCCCTGCTTTCCCCAGTTTTATTGAGACTGATTATTCAATTCCTTTTGTTTGTTTGCTTGCTTGCTTAACTTAGTTTTAGCACACCCATTCTTTTACAGAATGGTTTACAGAATGATTTAAAGGAAATGGAATGAAGCGTTGTGCCAGATAACATTATACTTATAACCCCTCTGGACCTCAGTTTCCCCACCCCACTGAGCTGAATTGGGTATGACTCAGAATTTCATTAGGTCCACCAACTTAACAGCACCGAGACTGGCAAGGAATTTGAGTTCTAGTTCTGGATACTGAAAGAAGTATAAAGATTCACTGGGAGAATCAAAGTAACCCAGACACAGTTCTCCTTTGGTTCTGCTGCTGGGCATGAAGATGCTCCAAACATGTCATTTGCCAACATCAGTGTTTCTTAAAGTGTGGCCCTGGACCAGCCACAGTAGCAGCACCTGCAAACTTGTTAGAAATGCCAATTCTTAGGCCTCACCCCAGACTTACAATATCAGAGAAACAGAGACTGGGCCCCAGCAATGTGTTCTAACAAGGCCGGAGGGGATTCTGATGCATGCTAAAGTTGGAGAGCCACTGCCTACACCATGAAATAGAGGTAAGATACCTGCCAAGAACTTCAAGAAATGTTTTGAATTTTAAGGGAAAAGCTGTAAAGGAAATGCATAGTATGCAACTTTATTCCCAAATTAATGATTCTCATTCCTAATGAGCAAATGATTTTCATTCCCCATGCGAACCAGGTGTATTTAATTGCCTACAGCTATACCAGGCTAAGCTGGCCTGATCTCTGAAAATAAGTGGGATCAGTTTTGCTTAGAACCGGGTAGGGACTCAAAAACCACATCAGAATGAAGGAAACTGTAGGTATCTTCCTATACACTATGGAAGCTAAAAGAAAGAGGAAGAGCTTAGCACTATAGGCTCAGAACCCAGTTGTGTCACTTACGAGCCATATATGTGAACTCAAACTCTTCCAACTTCAGATTTATCACCTTAGTTGACAGTGAAAGTACTTCCCTTTAGGTTTTTGGTGAAGATTACATAAAACAATGTCTGTAAATTCTTGTCACAGGTATTAGTAAGCCATTAATTACCCATTAATTAATTAGATGTTTTAAAATATCCAATCATTCTCTGTTAATTTAAGTAGCTCTCAATCTTTATTGCTTTGGAATTAAGTTTTAAAGTTTCAGTGTAACTAGCTTTCATAGTCTCATAAGGATCCCTTTTATTAAGTTAGTTCTCTTAAAACAAGAGAAGAAAGGGCTAAACTTGTTTGACACCATGAGATTTTACTGTATTTCACTGTGAATTTGTGGCAACACTTTTCTTCCATAATGATTCAACATGTTTTATGTTTGTCCAAATATTCTAGATTAAAACCACATTGCAGTTTGCTAATAGGTATTGTGATACTTAAAGTGAACAAAGTACCTTCTCAAATGAGCATATGGGATGCTTGTGCGAGTGAAGATGATTAAATTCTAGGAATGGTCTGATCCTTGCCAAATCATGCATAGAAAATTACAATTACATAGGAAATTGTCTTTCCTGTTTAGGATCAGATTTGGTTTGAAAAATTACTACCAACTTTGTAAACATTAACATAGAAGCAATAAAGATGTGAAATTTCACACAGGGGATCTACAATGTTTGGATAATTATAAGCATATGGCTACTTTACATGAGATCTCTGTTAAAAGTGTATTTACTAGAGCTCTGGGAAAACAGAGGTTCTCAGATTCAGGGTTTGTTTACATGTACTGAAAATGTCACATTTACCATCAATTTTATCATAATACATTTTTGCTTCAGAACTCTAAATAGTAGTAGCTAAATAACCACTGTATCTGTTTATTATTTGATTTGTTAATATATCAGGTTTTACTTGTCAGAGAAATTGCCAAGAGTTATTAACTAGTCAATCAAAAGTGGAAAATGCTTTCTCAATATTTTAGAAATAATTTAATATATCTTATGTCAGTATTAGACCATGAGCCTGAATTGGCTAGGTTCAGCATATTCTAGTCAACTAGAAATGAATAATACTTTCATTTCTTGGGAGTTTAAATTTTGACCTAAAACTGCTCTGTAGTTTATATTAAAACTACTTTAAAGTATCTGTTCCTAGGAATCACTGAACATAAAAACAAATTTGTCCCATGTTCAGTTAGGAGTAATTAAATGAACACATTAAACATGAGAATGGTTGAAATTTCATTTTGAAATTATGGTATTTAAGAAAAGTCAGGGTAAGCCCTACTTTTCTGAAAAAGGCTTCTCTCCATGACTCTACTTCTCAAATTCTAAGATAATGAAATGCCACAGGTACAAGGCTAAAAATTGATCTTAAAAACAAAGCATAAATCATACAATAAAACAATCTGAGAAATGTTCCTTTGCAAAATATGCTTAAAAGGCAAAACTCTTACAGACAGCTTTGTTCACAATTTCTCACTTTTTATCTCACTGCCAAAATGTGTTATACCAATTTACATACAATGTCAAGGGGGAATTTTTTGTAGTCCTTTTGGGGTTAAAATTCAACTCCTCTTCACTTGATATAAGGTGAATCATCTTCAATTCTTCTTCTTATTTTTCCCCTTAGGCAGGATCATTTCAGTAAAGGTTAGAATTTCCCAAGTTGATTCACTTTTATTGAAGGACTAATATGTAAAGGAGATTTTAAAAAAGATTTTTTAAATACATAACAACATACAAACATGAACATTCTTATCATATGATCATTTCATTCTTGGTATGTAATCAATGACTCACAATATCATCACATAGTTGTATATTCATCACCACAATCATTTCTTAGAACATTTGCATCAACTCAGAAAAAGAATTAAAAAGAAAAAAGAACAATCTCATACATACCATACCCCCAATCTCTCCCTCTCGTTGACTGCTAGTATTTCCATTTATCCAATATATTTTAGCCTTTGTTTCCCCTATTTTTTTCTACACCCCTTACTACTCCCTTTCATTGATCACTAGCATTTCAATCTACTAAATGTATTTTAACATTTGTTCCCCCTATTATTTTTTATTTTTTAATTCATATGTTTTATTCATCTGTCCATACCGTAGATAAAAGGAGCATCAGACACAAGGTTTTCACAATCACACAGTCACATTGTGAAAGCTATATCGTTACACAATCATCTTCAAGAAACATGACGCTGGGAACACAGCTCTACATTTTCAGGCACTTCCCTCCAGCCTCTCTAATACACCTTACAGTAAAAGGGGATATAATGCATAAGAATAGCCTCCAGGATAACCTCTCAACTCTGTTTGCAATCTCTCAGCCATTGACACTTTATTTTGTCTCATTTCTCTCTTCCCTCTTTTGGTCTAGAAGGTTTTCTCAATCCCTTGGTGCTGAGTCCCAACTCATTCTAGGATTTCTGTCACATGTTGCCAGGAAGGTCCACACCCCTGGGAGTCATGTCCCACGTAGACAGGAGGAGGGCAATGAGTTTGCTTGTCGTGTTGGCTGAGAGAGAGGCCACATCTGAGCAACAAAAGAGGTTCTCTGGGGGTGAGTGACTCTTAGGACTAATTTTAAGTAAGCTTAGCTTATCCTTTGTGGGGTTAAGTTTCATATGAACGAACTCCAAGACTGAGGGCTCAGCCTATTGCTTTGGTTGTCCCCACTGCCTCTGAGAACATCAGGAATTCTCCACATGGGGAAGTTGGATTTTCCCCCTTACTCACCATTTCCCCCAAGAGGACTTTGCAAATACTTTTTATTTACTGTTCAAATCACTCTGGGATTTATCGGGGCATCACTCTGGACAAACCTACAAAATCTCATGCCCTACTCAAAGTTCCATGTACTTATGGCATTCAATTAAACTGTCCACATAAGTTATATTAGGAAATGCACTAGTCAAAATATGAATTTTGTACCAAGTAAACATTTTTTGCTTTAGTCTTACACATAATTAAAGTTTTAAAATATGAATTACCATCTATTTTCAACCCACTGCAATACTGACATTCCTTTGTTCTTCCTCATGCAAAACCAATTTTTAATTTGTACATTCAGTCACTATCACTGTACACTCTAGGCATTCCTAGATTATACTGTCTCAGTCTTTACCTTCTTTCCTTCTGATTTCATTTGTGCCCCCAGCCCTCCTCCCTCTGTCATCCTCACATCCGGCTTCATTCAGCGTTCTAACATTATTGTATTATGTTAGGTAGTATTGTGTTATCCATTTCTGAATTTTTACAATCAGTCCCGCTGTACAATCTGTATCCCTTCAGCTCCAATTACCCAATATCTCCCTATTTCTATCCCCTGATGGTCTCTGTTCTCAACTGAAATCATCCAAGTTCATTCATTAATGTCAAATCATAACAGTGAGACCATACAGTATTTGTCTTTTTGTTTCTGGCTAATCTCACTCAGCATAATGTCCTCAAGGTCCATCCATGTTGCTACATGTGTGAAGGAGATTTTTAAAGCACTGTCTGAAAAGTTGATTCCACACCTTCCCAGTGTGCCAGTTCCAATATTCAAAAGCCCTCAAAGGAAGGGAAAATTCTGAAATAGGTAAAATTGCTTTTTGTCCTTTGCTTTCTCCTTCCAGAGCCATCTTTTTCGTAGTGTCTTCATCCTCTCAACAAATTGTCACTTAACGCTTGATGCCCATTTAAAGAGTAGATTAAGTCCAGACTTGACCTCACAGAAATATTTATGTTTTTTAATTAAATATTTCATTAAAGCTTTCTGGTCAAAAACCATGATTTTTTTAAACGGCGGCAATCCGGATACATAGCCAAGTCTATGGGTGATATTCCTTCCTTGAACTCCTGACCCATTTACTGTGTATAGTTCACAATCATAACTGGCTGGGCTGGACAGATTATAAAGGTCAGATAGTACAGCCCCTTCTTTTAGAGATGAGGAGCTATGATTCAAGAAACTAGTAAGAAATTACTCAAAAGCACTCGCTTCACCAGGTCTAGAGCCCAGACCCCACCCCCTGACTCTCAACTTCTAGGCTGTTTCTAGAGCACCAGCCCTTGCTTCTGTATTGATCTCAAATGAGTGTCCATTTGAATGTCGTCATTTCCCAAAGATCTAGGACTCTTTGGGGATAATATCCAGGCGTTATATACTTTTAGGTATTGGGCTGAGGTGTCTATTTAGGTGCATTATACAGGTAATGAGAAGTATTAAATGTAGGCATTTACGTGCCTTATATACCTTAGCATGTATTTTATATCCGGGTACACTTTATGTATTTTATACACTATAGATGGACCCCATGGACGAGGCAAACCTGACATATCTATGTCAATTCCTAAACTTCTATCAGTATCAATTTTATCATCTTCACCTATATCTGCATTCAGATAGGTTGACCATCACGTTCTCTTGTCTTCTTTCTCCTGTAGGGCAAAAACAACAGACATTATAATCCAGTGACCAGCATTTTGCTTATGTGGAAACCACCATGAATTCACAGCCAATTTTCTCTTTTCCTTGTTGAAGAATTATAATCGCATCAAGCATTTCAATAGGACTTTATTTGGCCAAAGCAGTGGTTCTGAAAACACGACCCTCGTAAAGACAGGGTGTGATACCTGGTCTAGACAGACTTCAAATCAGCAGCCTTGTGTTCATTCAATTCAGTCTTCAGAAATTTCTTAGTTCCCCTGTGCACAGCAGAAATAATCACTGAGATGGAGTGTAGCATATTTCCATTCATCGAGGAACACTAACTTTCTAATATCAAAGAACAATTGAAGTTGCACAAAGTGGTTGATCTACCCCTTAGCAATTTAAAGAGACGCCAAGGCCCGCTAATGAAGCAGGGGCGACATTAGCAGTTTGCCTCCATTATTTCCACTTTCCTGACTCTGAATTTTTTCAACTACAGCCTCGTTCACCCTCTTTCTGCTCCTCTGAGCGATGCTTTCACTCTCTTTCTGCTCCCCTCAGTGACCCAACCAATTCTCACTGCCCCTGCCCTGCTCTTTCTCCACTTTTCTCTCTTTTTTCATTCCTACCTCCTCTTTCCCCTGCCTTTCCTTTTTCTCTTCCTCATTCCATCTCTCTTCCTGCTCCTTCTCCTTTAACTAACTAGAATTTGGGATGAAGCACATTCCAAAACCCTCCTTTCACACTGATCCTAATTCAAGCACTAGATGAATTGAACTTTATATGTTCCTCTTGGGGGGAGGGGGCTATAACTTAAAACTAACCTACTTTTCCTTTTATTTAAATGCGGCCCTTGATAGATTTATTTTCCCACAGGGCCCCCAAAGAAAAAGAAAAAGAAAACCCTATCTCTCCCATAAGGATTTTATTATTTGATATGTGTTTAAATATGACATCAAATAAATACTGATTCCTTCTCTGAATTGGTTCATTTTTATAGGTGGGTAGAGCCCACGCCAGGATTTCCTCGCTGCAGTTTTTGAAGTTGCAAACGGCTGCCCTTGTATTCAGTTTGACCCTTTCTTAGTTCGTATTTTGGCAACATTATGCAATACCCCATTTGCCAAGAATAGCCCTTTAGGAGTGTAATACAATAATATCTGGAATTACAATTTCAGGTCTCTTCAGTGAGCACTTTGGCTTTTCCTGGCATTCAAGGCTTGCTAGAACCTAGCCCTAACTTCAATCTCCCCTGCCCCCATTACTCCTGAGCACAAGCCTGGCTGTTGAGTCTCACCATGTTCTGGATCACCTGAATCTGCACAAATTTTCTCACCAGGGCTGTGCCTCATCTGGAAGGCCAGCCTGCGTGCTCCTTCTCTACGGGTCTGCACTTAATTGTAAAAGACCCATTTTTGATGCCTATTTCTAACATAGCTCCTGATGGGTCCTGCAGCAGGCAGTGGAGGTATATGTGGATCTGGGGTGACTTTATCAGCTTTCCTGCCCCCCCATCCCCGCCCCATTTTCCCAGTCACCTCCCCATATACACACACACTTAAACACACATCTTCTGGAGTAAGAAACATTGGTTGGGGTTGGTCCTATAGAAGTCATATTTCTCTAGGGCCGTATATCACAGAACTCTGCCAAAGAATCGCAGGGAGGATAAATTAGCAAGACTCAGTTTTAAGAAACTTCTAACTATCATGGCAAGGAGAATATAAAGTCCACCCTGAGAAAGGCCCAAGAGATCACTTAATTTAATTGACCCAAAATAGACAGGAGGAAAACAGTTCAGTCTGAGCAGGCACAAATCCCGGCTCTACCAAATGTAGCCATACAGTCTTGCATTTTGTAAACCATTACTGGCCTTAACTTCTTCAGCCATGACGTGGAGATCAAAATAATATCTAACTTACAGGTTTGCAGTGAGGATTAAATGAATTATTGCATAGAAAACATGGAGAATAGTGATTGGCTTATAGGAAGCATTTAATACATCTTAACTGTTAACACTGCTGTTGTTTTACAAATAGGAAAAGTGGGCCTGAGATTTGGGTCCTGTGTGGAGTCATAGTTGCTGGCAGAGCTGGTACAGGACTTGGTTTCTCCCAAGTCCTAGTCCATTGGTCCCTCCATTCCAAGTATAAGAAGACGGATGTACCTCATGAAAGTTCTATATAGACTCTATATAGTGGTTGTTTTTTTTTTTTATGGACGACTAAACAGATCAGAGAGAGGACTCATGAAGGAGCAGAGCCATCCTTCCTGCTAAAGTCTTTTTCTAATCACCCGCCACCCTTACCAGATTAAAAACCAATTGACAATTTCAATATTATAACTCAATGCCAAATACTCTAAATTAAAGTGCTTTACCAACTGCAGATCATGGCATTAGAGTAATGAGCAATGACCCACAGTTTTTTAAATGAAATAATATACTAGAATAGAAATACCAGAATGACTTGAGCATAGCAGTTTTCGTTTTTGCATGGGCAGGCACTGGGAATTGAACCCAGGCCTCCGGCATGGCAGGCAAGAACTCTGCCTGCTGAGCCACTGTGGCCTGCCCAGCATAGCAATTTAAATATCAACTTATAAAACTTTTGTTTGAGATGTGTGCACATCTATATATTTGCGTTGTGTTAAACGTACTTCCTACTAAGAGATGGGGTTAAAAAATTTTTTTGTTGGAAAAACACTTCTCTAGAAAGATTGATTCTCTAACACTTTTTAGTGCAGCATATGGCTAGAAAACAGGAAGTTGGTGAGGAACAGCCACGCTTCTCTGCTACTTCACTTATTGGTTGTCCAGGCAAAATAACTAGGAAAGGAGGAGAGAGGGAGCAATTGGAGGGTGGGAGGAGGGTGTTCATGGCTGCAGTCTTCTGGAAAACCATCCCTGCAGCCAGGCCCACAGCCCTGACCACAGCCTTCAAATTTCCACCAAGACAAGTTGCACCTGCCACGTAGTGACTGACGGCTGAGAAAATATTAAAGGCACCATCAGCTTGAATGAAAGAAGGATTAAAAGCCGGAGTCAGTGTCTCTGACGATAGCACTCACCCTAGGAAACCCGTTAACAAACTGATGTTTCCTTAAAGATTGTCTGCGAAATGTGTGAGCTGACAAAATGTTTACAGAATCCCTAGCACTCCACCAGCCAGGTTTACCTTTAGCAAATCCCCCTAATTACTCTACAATTACTACAGTACTGTGGTTATCTTTCATACATGGCTAGAGATGAAAGAAAACCAATAACTGAGGCCAATTAATTCAAGCTGCCATTCTGCACAAAGAATTAGAAGGTATCTTCACAGCAGCTGCTATTTCTCATTCCAAGCACTCTTTTATAAATCTCAAATACATAGGCAGCAAGGTTAGTCTGATATTCCTCACCTCCACCTCTACCCTGCTCTCATCAAATCACTGTTTTTGTAATTTATTAATTTGGAAAAACCCAGGGCGGGCTATGGTGGCTCAGCAGGCAGAGTTCTCACCTGCCATGCCAGAGACCCGGGTTCAATTCCCAGCGCCTGTCCATGCAAAAAAAAAAAAGAAAAGCTCAATCTGTACCATTTAACCTCAGGGTATGCTATAAAGTACTTTAGAACCAGACAGTTGAACATCTATGAGGACATTAAGGAAAAAAATTGTGGAAAACACAGCAGAGTGCCTGGAAGATGTGGGCTATGACTCCAAGTGGGTCAACTGTCTGGGTCAAGGCAGGTGACTCTTCCTGTCTTATGGGAACATCCTGTCTTTAATATTTAACTTAAAAATATTTGGGACCTCCCTCAAACTGGAAGTGGAAAAACCAGCATCCTCCCTGTCTGCCAGCACTTTGGGAGATTCTTGGGAGAGTGCATTTCTTCTAGTTTCTCTTCGTCCAATATACCACTATTGCTGAATTCGCACCCTCTTCTGTCCTCCCATGGTTGTCTCCATTTACAAATTTTCGCCTTGAATTCAGTTGTTATTCCCTTTACATCTGGTTTCCCACAGCACATAAGGATACCACGAGTGGTGGGCTGGTATTGCGGGTCTAGGAAAGTTAGACTGCCACAAGGCCCTGCAGATACTTAAAAAGCAATATTCGATGACTTTATTCTCCAACAGTCCCCATTTGGGCCCACCTCTGGGACCTTCTCACTGGCCGTCTTTGCTGCCATCCTCCTGACCTCTGCCATGTTTCCTCGGTCTCTTTCCCCCATTATACAGTTCTGAGAATCTTGAAAACTCCATTTCTTTATTTTATAAATCACATCCTTATTTCTTCCCCGACTGGTGTCCCAGAGACAAGGCCCATTACAATGAATTGCAAAATAAAGGCATCAACAGAGATGACCAGCCTCCATCATTACATATAGAAGCCGGCCAAACATTTTGAAATTAAAAGCTTTTTTTTTTTTTTTCATTGAATCAGGTCAAATTCTTGGGTGAGGCATCCTTAACCTCATATGACTTATGCTGCCCCATCTTCAAAGGCGGGAACAGATACACTACTAGATTTTCTAAATATTTGTTTTTAGCAGCATTTTTCCTCTTCTGACTTTATGGATAATTATCAAATGTTCTTGACTCAGAAAGTGATTTTTAAAATATGTGTCACTTAGGGAGGGCCACGGTGGCTCAGCAGGCAAGAATGCTTGCCTGCCATGCTAGAGGACCCAGGTTCGATTCCCGGTGCCTGCCCATGTAAAAAAAAAAAAAAAAAAAAAAAAATATATATATATATATATATATATGTGTGTCATTTAGAGTTTGTACACACCAACCATCTTGAAAGAATTTTCTAAGCAAGGAAATATGTGCTCAGATTTTCAGGCCCTCTCCCCCCGCCCCCAATGCTGCACTGAGTCACTGCTGTTGGTAATGACACTTAGCAACCAGCCCAGTGCACTCACAATTTACACCTCCAGCATAAGGTTAAATGTTAATCAAATGGGTAACGCCTGCCTTTCTAGCTAGTTAGCCTCTATCCTATCCACTCTTTTCATCTTGGCTAAAGGAAAGCCACTTAAGTCAGTAATGTTGGCTGAGGCTATAAGCCTTTAATTAAATGAGTTGAGTGTACATTTCAACATTTGGTTGGCCTGATTCCTTCGAGGCAAAAAGACAGGATTGGACAGGACAATGTGCTCTGATGCACACACCTGAAGCACAACGCCAATCTCGATGTCCACTTCTTTATCTATTCCGAATTGTCCTGATTTGAGATGCTAAAGTTTTCAAGACTTGGCTAGAGTTTATTCTCTGTTTAATTACATGTGGTTCATAAAGAGAGTATCCAACAGTGAATAACATTTTTTTTCCATATTGGTTGTGCAAGAATAATATGGTATTAAAAACCCCTAAAGGAAATACTTAAAGTTCTGTATTGGGACTCTTATTCCTGAAAAATAATTGTTTGAAAAACCCATGCTTCAAATCTTAAGTAGACTATAAATCACCTTCTCATTATAAGTTTTTATAATTTAATCCATTCCAACATTTCTGGTACAGACTTCCTCATCAGCCTGATGTCTAAATAAGTTCTCATCTATTTTTAATATTCAAGTAATCATTTGACCTCTCCCGGTTAACAGAATGTTCAGTTTCTCTCATCTTCTACTCTCACTCCTGCGGTCCTGCTGGATGAATGGGCCAAGAACCTCAGAGGTTACTGAGTACAAAGGAGCCAGTCCTGCCCTCTCCCTCCTGCATTTTACTCTCTACCAGATATGCCCCACTGAGTTCTCTGGTGTGAAGCTTTTATATCTGTGCTCAGGTTTTGCTCCCAGTCTTTCCTAACAGGTTGTCAGGGCCGAGAGTGGATACCAGGCTCAAATATAACTGGACCAGAATAAAATCTTCCAAGATGACCTGGAGGGCCCCCTTTCCTTCATGTGAGTTCCCTTCAAGCTCCTTTGGGGTCCTGTCTGCCAATGGACTTTAGTTGAGGCCATCTCAGTCCATTTGAAGGGTTCTCATCGGAGAGGATGGCTGGGTGTCTGGAGCTGTTTTCCTCCTAGATGACTCTTTTACCCCCAGGCACATGTCCCCCCCGCCTTCTAAAATTTCCAGATCAGCTTATTAAAGAGTATTAGCCACAAAAAGTTCTATTATACTTACCCCCCCCAAACTGATGGAAGCCTGTTTATACTTACACAGATGGAAAAGACTGTCCAAATGACTCTTCTAAGGGAAAAAAAAACAGACATGCTCTTCAGGAACAGGCTGTGTCCTAGACTCAAGAAGCAATAAGCAAGCTGTCTTGCTGAAAAAATCAAAAAACAAAAAACATAGTCATAAGAATTGAAAGTTAATTTCCCTCTTATCAGGCATTAATTAAGCATTAATTTTAAAGGGATTGCCTCATTAAAGCCTTTTTATTGTTCTTCTTCTCCTCCTTCCAGTAGGACCCAATTAAAGTCACATTAGAGCTTTGGAGGAGAAACTCTCAGTAATAAGTGAGTTAATAAATGTTGGACCCAAATACAAAGGTTAATGTGTGTAGGATACAATGCCTGTGCCTGACACTTAATAAAACTTCAGTAGAAGTTGTCAATCCCCTACCCAAGCTGTTCCTTCAGTGGTAGTCTGCTGTTATTTGTTTGCCCAGCGCCCCTTTCCACCTCTGCTGGTGACAGAATTTTCATTCTTTTAGGAAACCAGTCTTGCTCTAGCCCAACAATGTGAACTGGTGTGCGCTGGTGATTATCACCCCCACCTCCCACCCCAGCCAGAAGGGTAGGGGGCGCCAGGCCAGGCTGGGCCGGAGTTCCCGCCCTTGACCTCTGTGATTGGCCCAGGGTTAGGTAAAGACAGATGCTGAGCCAATCAGGATCCTTTACCAGGATTTTCTAAATGAGTTGGAGAAAATGGCCCCTTTTCTCTCTAATGGCAAAGTTGAAAAGGTGTCAGCAAAGAATTTCCAGCAACCTTGGTTTCCGCCCCGTAGAGAAAGCCAATGATGGGAGGGACAGAATGGAGCTGGCACCCACAGAGGCTGAGATGAAAGAAGAGAAAGAGGGTCCTAGTTCTGTTCATCTCTAATCCTTCCCTGCCCCGTTGGGCCTAAGATAGGCTAAGTTGGCTTCCTGTCACTTGCAACCCAAAGCATCTTGCCTAATGCAGAAGTCGGGTCCAGTCTCTGCGGTCTGCAGATCTACCCAGTTCTAGCTTACTGAAGCTGGGATGGCCAGATTTTCTCTCCATCCTGAGATACTGAATGTCACTCCAATAAATCAGAAAAAGCTTCTGAAACTTGCTAATTGACTTTTCTGGATTCATTTCCTCTTTCCTCAATTTCTCCATGGACCAGTGGCCTTTATGAAGAAAAAAATGTTCCTTTTCCTCCTTTAGAGACACACAGTTTCATGAATATAGTCAAGGAGAGAAAAGAAACACATTCTCTTCCAGGTCTGAAGGAAAGAAGGGAGTGCCTGCTCTTCGTGGGCTGCATGGTGTCTGTCCTCCACCCGCCTGGACTCTGCCTGGCACAGTGCTTGGCACATAAGAAATGTATGTTGAGTGAATGAGTGCACAGTTAGATAGAGAATAATGAGGGAGAAGGGCACGACCCACCCGTTCATACGGAGTTATTTCTCTTCTGTTTCAGTCCATTCCAGTCCTTATTTTAGCGTACAGCAATTCCGTTTTGCAGGTATTATCCCCTACAAGACTGTGAACAACTGGAGGGAAAAGAGCCGCACCTCGGTACCAGGTGCATATGGGACAGGGCGGCAAACAGTCGGTGTTTGATCAGTAATTAATTGAATGCCAGTCGAATGAACAGAGAGTCTGAATTAGTCTGCATTTTAATTATTTTTCAAACCGTAACTGCTAACAGTGTTTCCAGGTGAATGTCCTGCTGAGGCTTGCCTTTATGGCCCGGTGAGATTCATCTGTAATAAGCTCAATCTATTTACACACAACAAAAAAGCAATGGACCGAAAGCTTTTATCACGCTCTCCTGAGATCTTGTTTGCAGTTTTCATTTACTTAACGTGTGTTTTTTCCATAGCCTATTGCTGCTCAGCTAAGATTCAGAAGAGGACAAATTCCAGATGGAAGAACCCCAGATGGCTGCACATCAGTCTCTTGGTGGATTACCTGAAAACAGAAACTCTCAGAATAGTATGGAAAATGGTATGGCCTGGAGGGAGCTATAGAGCTAGAGAGAGATAGAAGGGGGCTCCCTATCCAGTTTTGAGATAATTGAAGTGGCAGAGTCTGGAAAAACTTCTCACTGGAATTAGTTACAAGATTTAGTTAAAAGATTTCCTGACCCGTCACAGAAAGTTCAATGTTTCTCGTGCACGTGGCGCCCTCTGGTGTTCAGACTCAGCAGGCGCCTTTCTCCTGCTCGTCGCCCAGCGCGGCCGAGGGTGAAGCGGGGGAATAAGGCGAGGCCGAGCCCAGCCGCTGGCGGCGTGCGCTGCGCTGCTCTCCTCGTGGAGAGTGGGGCAGGCTGAGGGGGTGCGCGTGCTCAGCGCGGCTTCGCTGCGCACTCTGCAGCCCGGGAGCCCGCCCCCACCCTGGGAGTATGATGGCCTTGCGGAGACTGACCAAACCAGTGTCCTTCTGTGTTTGGGCGTGGGGAAGGGCGCCTCCTCCTCACACTGGGGAGAACGGCGTCCCCTGCCCCACACTCAGAGCGGCGCTCAGATCCAGGACGGGGCCCGAGGGGAGAGAATCATGTCCACCGCCACGTCAGCGCTAAAATGGTTACGCGTGAACCCTGAGTGCGGGGACGGGGCGGGCGGGCAGGGCAGAGGAGGTGCGCGCGTGTGCCAAGGTGCCCATGCTGCTTAGGACGGGGAACCCCTTCCACGCCCGGCAGCGACTCTGTCTACCCGACGGAACCGGAGCTACTCCCCCGTTGGCCTGGGTGGCTGGGCGCGCCACCATCTAGCACCCGAGCGGTGTCGGCAGGGCGTCGGGCACCGAGTCGTTAGGGAATCTGCGCAGCACAGCGTGCGAGCCAGAGCCTAACAGGTTTATTGAGCAGAGAGAAGGCAAGTGGGAGCCACCAGCGAAAGGAAA
Organism: Tamandua tetradactyla; assembly: GCF_023851605.1. Lineage (NCBI taxonomy): Eukaryota > Metazoa > Chordata > Mammalia > Pilosa > Myrmecophagidae > Tamandua > Tamandua tetradactyla. The sequence continues at coordinate 140,034,944 of NC_135332.1, forward strand.
GAAAGTGACTCCAGCTCCCTTTTTGAGAGCTGGGTTTTTAAAGGGGGGGAAAAAAGCACCGGGAGGTGAGGGTTTCAAGGCAGGAACAGTCCTTTGACCGCCTGTGTGTTTCTTCCGATGGGTGTGGTGCCAGCATGCCTCGGGGATCTCACTGCCACATCTGGTTCTGCAAAAAGAAGCCGAGGGACCCCCTGGTCACAGAGTCCATTGAGTATGTGGAGTTCTTTTCCTGAAGCCTGACACAGGGAACCGCCACCTCGAAAGGGCCCAGGCCCTGGACAGCGAGCCCGGATGTCCACCGTCACCACCGCGGAGCGCTTGCCACAGAATGGTTCCCACCACCCACTTCATTTTTTTTCTGAAAAATGTGACAATCCAAGGAATGAGGAGGGAGCCACAGCAAAGGTACTGAAATTCTCCCCAATAGTGGAGTGCAGGATCTAGAGCAGGTTTTCATTTTGATAAAGAAATGAAATGTTTCTCTCACTTTGCAGTTCACATCTGTTGTAAGTATTGGTTGTGCACCCCACCCCACCTCATTCCCAAAGGCTTTTCTTCTTTTCTTTTCTTTTTTCTTTTACTTTATTTATTATTTTCTTTTGTTTTCACAAAGGCTTTGCAATCTATAAGGGGAAAAAGCCATAAAATACAAATAAACTCTAATGGACAGCATCTTCGTTTCCTGAGGCTGCTATAACAAAGTCTCATGAACCATGTGGCTTCAAGCAACAGAAATTTATTGTCTCCCATCTCTGGAACCTGGAAGTACAAAAGCCAGGTGCCAGCAGGGCCATACTCCCTCTGAAAGCTGCTGGGGAGAGTCCTTTCTCACCTTTTCCTGCTGTCTGGTGTTTGCCAGCAATACTTGACGTTCTTTGGCTTTTTGCAGTGTAATTCTAATCTCTGCCTCCATCTTCATGTGTCCATCTTCTCTCTGTTCTCCCTGTCTGTGTCCAAATTTCCTCTTCTTATAAAGACACCAGTCGTACTTGATTACAAGCCTGCCCTGCTCCAGTAGGATCTCATCTTCGTTTGACTAATTCCATCTACAATGACCCCTTTTCCAAATAAATTCATACTCTGAGGTACAGATGGTTAGGACTTCAACATATCATTTTGGGACACAGTTCAACCCATAACAGCCAGTTATCAATTGGGCGGGGGGCTGCCTAATATCTGAACTTCTTTCCCTCATTTGGAGTATTCCCTATTGTTTGAGTCAGGGTGGGAGCCAGGGCCGTCTCACCTACAGACACCAAGAAGGCCGGATACTCACTGTGCATTGCTCCCCTACCTGCAAGTGAGCCTGCACAGGTAACTGGTCTTGGCTGAGCAGACAGTCACACCTAGGGCTCTGCATCTGCAGTGACTGTGGTAGCAGCATCTTCCCCAGGTGGTCCCTGTGATATGATTAAACTGTGGTTCTAGCTGCCCAGGCTCTGTTGGTACCTGCCTATTTCCTGAACCAAAATTTTAATCTTCCAAGAGATTAATCATGGCAAAGATGAATATAGAGCATGAAGTAAAGACTAATGAAAAATAGAAACATAAATATGAAGGCCACAAAAACTTACCTAGCTGCTATATATGAGTTAAGTGTTTGGTCATGAGCTTCCTGGCAGCCAAAGTGAAAAAGGAAACATAAGTTCTGTTACCCAACTCTTGAAGACAAAAGTACACACTGGTTCCCCAAAGGAAGTGAATGTATTGCTAAGGATTGAGCTCTGGAAGGAATTTCTCACACTGGCATTTCTCAAAGTGGCTCCTGAGGCTATAATGTATCATCTCCCTAATATCATTTGAATAGCAAATGTTTTTCATAGTATTCCTCAATGAAAGCCCAGGGCACAGCACAAAAATGCAACTCAGCTTAAGGTACTCTATAAAAGGGACAAATTCATAGTTTTTATGATGGTGTAACATCAGAAATATTTAGAGAAATAAAGGGATTATATGCCTCTATAGATTTTTTCATCAAGAAATTATTTTAAGAATTGAACAGCACATAGTTTGAAGTTATTTTCTGTGGTAATAGCCTTGATGATTATGAATTGTTAGAAATAAAATCAGAGAATGGTAAAACTGACACCTTTTCCTGGTAAAATAAGAATAATAATAGCAGCCATATAAATGTATTTTAAGTTCTGAATACATAAGTGCTTTTAGTATAAATGTACTAAGCATGGTGCACATAGCAGTGAATATGGACTTGTGGAACTTACACTCTAGTTGGGGAGACAGATAATAACCGAGTGAATAATATTTCAAATTGTGGTGTTAGCCAAACAACAAAATGGAGCAGTGTGTTGTTCACAATTACTAAAAGAGGGAAGCAATGCAAGAGTCAATCAGCTGAGGAATGGATAAACAAAATGTGGTATACACACACATATAATGGAATATTATTCAACTGTTAAAAGGTAGCACAACATTGTGAGCATGATTAACAGCCCTGAAATATATATATCTGAATGTGGTTTAAAGAGGGACATGATAGGCTGTGTAAACTGTAATCGAATAATTTTTTTTTTAATCCATGCAGCTGCACTACAAACACACACACGTAGCAGTGTAATAAAAGTGTCAGGGATGGCCATTGTTGATGGGGTGGTCAGATGATGAAAAGAAATTAGCCCTGGGAAATTCTGTGGGGAAATCATTCCAGGCAGAGAAAAGAGCAAGTGCAAAAGCCCCGAGGTTGGAACAAGCTTTGCGTGGCACATGCAATCCTTACAAACACTTAGAGTTTACTATTGCCGTTGTTTTCACTTTACAGAGTAAAGCCCCAGGTCCTGTAGGTCAAATGGCAGAGCTGGGCTTCCAGGTGGGCTTCCTTGACTTCCCTGGAGAACACAGCCCTTCAGACACACTGGGTGGCTCCGCTGCTCTGCATGGAAGGTTTGGGGCAGCAGGGGTGGGGTGAGGGTTTCTTCCTAATGATGCCTGTCTGTCAGTTCTGTGTTCTCTACCTGCAGTAAACTTGGGTGCAGGCAGGAGGAGGAGGTGGGAGCCTTACCCCAAGCCTCTCCACCCTCCCACAGCAAAATATGGAGCATAAAGCAGTTCCTGAGATTCTCCCAGCCAAGGCGAGAGTCCCCAACCTGGCCGTGGTCCCCCTGGGCCACTCATATGCATCTGTGCTTTGCAGTTTTAAAAGGAGACTCTTTCAACACGCATCATTTCATCTGATATTTCCAACCCTGTTACTAGTCTCTCTGCCTCAGTCCAAGCCCCACGCAGCTGACAACCAGCTTTCTCCTATGACCCGCAGCCCTCCCACCCACTGCAAATGGCTTCCCTGGCACTCTGGATAGCCCACCCTCCTCAGAGCCAGCCTCCACAGCTCCCGTCTCCCCACCTGTGTCCACATGCTTCATGGTTCCATGATTCCATGATGGCCTTTAGCCCCCAAACATATCACTGTCTTTCGACACCTCTTCCTCTCCATAAGTCATGCCTTGTGCCTAGAATCCCATGCCCCATTCTCTGTTCCTCTGCCTAGAAATCTCTTTATCGTTTACTCAATCGTAGGTGATAAAGGCTGGCATTTCCTATACACCAGGCACCATTTCACTTAGATTATATTACTTCTCACCTATATGGTGGATACTATTTATCATGCCTCAGATGAGGAAACAGGCACAAAGATATCGATTAGCATTCTCAATGGTACACAGCTCGTAAGTGGCAGAGCCTGGTTCCAAATTAGCTCTGTGACACCAGCACAAAGGTCCTCACATCATGTACACTGTCCCAGTGCCAGCCGTTATACAGCTGGGTTCTAGTCCAAAGTTCAACTTCCTGGGACAACTTCTCCACACCCTTCTCTGCAAGGTTAATTATTTCTTCCACTCTATTATGCTCCCTTTGTGTGTACCCCTGTAACAGCAGCATTATGGGGCGTTTGTCTCCCTGGGTAAATGGTGTTGCCCTAGGCGGAGCTAGCACAGCACCAGAACTTATTTGTGGAATAATTTTTAAAATGAAGACACAAGGCTCAGGAAGGTCAGCTCACATGCTGGGGGAGTGCCCGAGCACAAGCTCCTGCCCTGTTATCTGAGTCTACATGGTAAGCTCTCTCTTCTGCACCACAGCTCCTACATTGCCCCCAAAAAGGGCTGGAATTTCTATAGGGAACCCAGACTTCTTTGTAAACCTGTATATTCAAGAAACAGAACTAAATTTGTACAGTTCTTGTCTCAAAGGAATAGGGAGTGGCCATGACAAATTTTTTAATTCTCTAAAAGGTCTTTTCTTATAAAAATTTTGCTTTACTCACCTGTCACTGATATGGTGACAGATACCTGCAATTTTATTAAATACTTCCCTTCCTTATAATATCTTTAACTTTAAAAATGCAAATACCAAAGAGTAACGGATTAAATTTTTTTGGGTCATTCATACCTTGATATACGACCTTTTCCACTGAAAAGCCCACTGATTGTTGGAATTTAGTAACTGGGGGAGAGAGTGACGTGTCCTTAGCAACGAGATGGCAGTTCCATGGCATGAGCCCTGACCAGGGTGAGAGCGGGAGGGATTCCTCAGAGGAAGAGGCACCAAAAGGAAGAAAGCTGGGGTGTATCTTGAGAAGTAGTGGCTAATGCAAGGTTGGAGAAGACTCCAGAAGAGTCAAGTCTTCATGGACAAGTCCATCTAATAGTTTCAAATAGATTAATGGACTAATAAAAATCACCATCTTCAGCTAGCTGAAGTATTTGGGGTTTTAATTATAATTGTCTGTTTCCTCAAGGCAGTTTGGCCCATTTTACCAGAATAACTCCAATACTCCTCTGTTTCTTTAGGTTCTCTCATCCGTATCTTCTGCCATCCTGGTGCCACAACACCCTGTTTGGGCCTCATAACTTGGTTTTGTTCCAGGACCCCAGGTCTTGGATTTGCTACCCAAACTTAAACTCTCCACACTTCAAGGGCACAATTCCAAGCCCCTTCTCTCCTAGTTGATGTGTCAAGCCTTCAGTCCTCTGCCCAGCTTCATGAGATTTGCTCAAGCCAGGCTAGCCCTACTCCCACTGCTCACTCCTGGGCAGAAGGGGCTCATGTATTGATAAAGAATTGCCATCATCCCTAAAGTGGAGTTGACTAACTCTCAACAGAAGGCGGTCAGCGCGATGTGTAATATGGCGCCACCTGGTGGCGGGCGGCAACCTCAATGTGCTCTCAAAGTCAAGGTCCTCCTCTCTATACAACATTCAGCTCTTTTATGTTCTGGGGGAATCTGGAAATGATACTATTTGTGCACATACTTACAAACACACACACATGCACGCACAAAGGTGGTTTTAGGATTCCATTGCAATCTTCAAAATAATATGTTTTTAAAGAATATGTAGCCCACATGTGGATGCATTTTCTGCTTCTGAGATTGCCTTTGACCATTGAGTGCAAGGTGAGGAGCTCACAGGTGGCTCAGGGTGGTGATGCCAAAGTGGAGCAGTAGCAAGCTGCTTGCTTTTCCTCTCTAGATGTCAAGCTAAGTGGGCTGAGCTCACGGTCCATCTCTTCAATCTTGTGAAATCAGGGATAAGGAATAAAACTTCTCTTCTGGGCTTCCTCCATGTTGGCATCAGAGCCTCCACCTCTAAACCAATGGTTCTTAATCCTGGCTGTACATTGGAAATATTAGGGGGATTTATTAAAAACCCCATTGCCTAGGCTGCACTCCAAATCATTTAAGTTAGCATCTCTGAGGGTGGAATGCAGGAACAGTATTTTCTTAGCTCTTACCCAGTGATTCCAATATGTAACCAAGCCTGGGTTCAAGGGATCACCAGCATTACAGTATCACTGTCATCGTCACCCTCATTTAACTTCTTGTCCCATCTTCTCCCAAAGTTAAGTATTTTGAAATAATAGAAAAATCACGTCATTTGGTATAAGAAGACTGGTTTTTGTTTTTTTTTCTGACTCATCAAAAATGTGCATCTTTTAACTAAATCACAATTACCAGTTTTACTGATGATGATGATGATGATGATGATGATAATGATAATAATGGCTTACATTCTGTTTCAGTCTGCAAGCTGCCAGAATGCTTTATTCCAGAAATGGAATGGCTTTTTAAAAGGGGATCTGATAAATTACCAATTTACAACTCTAGGGAAGTAAAGTGTCCACCATAAGGCACCAATAAGAGGTCACCTTCACTCAAGAAAGGCCTATGGGGCAGGAACACCTCTGTCAGCTCTTAAGTCATATGGCTGGCATCTGCTGGTCCCTTGCTCCTAAGCTCTGTTGCTTTCAGCCTTTGTTTCTGAGGCCATTCCTTACTTTGCTTTTCTGGGACTGACTTTCATCTCTTGGCTTCCCTTGGCTTTCTCCAGGATCTGGCTTGCTTAACATCTCATGGCAACGATTGCTGGGTGCCAAACGCATCTCCAAATATCCATGTTTCTGTTTTCTGAAGCAACTGTTCTCCAAGCATCTACATCTGTTCTCTCTTTGGGCTCTGAGGCTTCTGTTGTTTCTGGCATTTCTCCAAAATGTTTTCTTTTTTAAAGTCTCCAGTAATCTAATCAAGACCTAGAGTGGGTGAAGTCACATCTCCATCTAATCCAAAGGTCATACCCACAATTGGGTGTGCCACATCTCTGGGGAGATAATCTAGTCAAAAGTTTCCAACATACATTGTTGAATCAGGATTAAAAGAAATAGCTGCCTCCACAAGATTGGATCAGGATTAAAACACAGCTTTTCTGGGGTACATAATATTTTCAAACCTGCACACATTCATTGCCCTCTTACCATGTACCAGAAACTGTGCTGATTGCTTTCCATAAATTATTTCACTTAATCTTTATAATCACCCAATAAGCACTCATTTGCAGGAGAAGAAACTGAGGTTCAGAGAGGTAAAGTCAATTGTCCAATATAGACTAAGTAGCAGAGCAAAGATTCAACCGCAAGCTATTAGATTTAGCAGCTTGACCCAATCTAGGGTAAAGGGTCTGTGGGTTGTACTACAAAGCAAAGAACAAGCAAGCAAGTCCCAATTTAGACGTTTGGGGATTTCCATTTGTAAGAAGAAAAACACAATTCATAGGTGAGATTTAAGACCAGAAACTGCAGGTTTGCAGGCTGGCAAATTTTTCTCGCACTGTATTCCATATGGCAATAGCAAATAGCGTCTGTGATTTCTTTCATTTTTTTAGAGACCACAAAAAAGTATACATTTGCAAAATCAGTATGTGTTTCCTTTTCTGCCATTTCGCATGATAGATAAACACAACCCCCCACCCCACAATAGAAATTACATTGTACGTTTATATTGACCCAGAAAGTATGTACATAGCAATGTCTAAACTCATCAGAAAGTTTAATTCCAAAGTGTTCTGGTGTCCTGGGCCAGAATCTCATGGGAATGCACATGGTTTCTGGGAAGCTTCGAGGACATCTAAAACAAGGTCTGAGATTGATTAGGGTAATATATTCCAGGAGAAATGTTTTGCATGACCTTCCTGGAGGAGGCTGTCATCACGCTTGGATGAGCCCTGCAAGCCCACGGTAACTCACACCTGCCAACAGAATCTGGTAGGCAGGACTGGGCAAGAGGCCCAGGTCATCCTAATGGTATGTGACCGAGGGATGACTGTCTCTCCCTTTGCAACCAGGTGAAGAAAGCACCCTCAAGGTCTGTACGTCCAGGGAAATTTCATGTAGATTTATTGTAAGCAGGTCCTAGAGAAAGAAGAGAAGTCTTACGAGGGGATCTCTCTGGAGGTTTATCCCCACGGGGTCCTGGATCATATCAGCCATTTATAATATGGAAAGTGAGGGGGATAGGGAAAAAGAGAGAAAAAGAGGTAGAGAGAGAAAGAGATGCCTGTTTTCTTTAGCTGCTTCACTACCACTACAGGGTAGAAAGATGGCCTAAAGTAATGAAAAAAGCATCCTAGTTGTGTTCCATTACTCTTTTGCACATTCAACAAATCCTGAGCACCTCTTTTTGAGGCACTGGAGTTAGAGTAGCAAACAAAAGACCTTGTCTTGTGAAGTGTACAGTCTAATGAAGACAATTTAATAAACAAAATCACCAAACAGATACATACTGTTAGGTGGTGACAGGTTTCATAAGTTAAAAGAAACAAAAAACAAGGAAAGAAAAACAGAGTAAGGGGTTAGAGTACCAGTGGCCAGGAGGGCATGAACTCTAAGGATGTGAATTTTGAGCAAAGACAAGAATCAAATAAATGTACACTATGATTGGGCGAAATGAGCTTTTAAGGTATCGGGAAAAGCGAGTGCAAAAGCCGTGACTGGGAATGTGCTTGGCTTATGGAAGAACAGCAAGAAATAACAATTCAAGCATACTGGTTTGAATCTGTTGTGTATCCCAGAAAAGACAAGTTCTTTAATCCTTATTCAATATTGGTAGATGGGATCTTTTTTTGTTGTTTCCATGGAGATGTGACCCACCCACTTGTGGGTGGTAACTTTTGATTAGATGGTTTCCATGGAATCTACCGATTCAAGGTGGGGTTGCTTACTGGAGCCCTTTAAGGGGGAATCATTTTGGGAGAAGGTTCAGAACCAATAAAGCCCTCACAGCCAGAGGCTTTGGAGATGTGGAAGGAAGGTGCCCCTTGGGAAACCCTGTGAAATGAGGAGAGAAAGCTAGCAGATGCTACCATGTGCCTTCCAACCTGAGAGAGGTGTCCAGAAGCCATAGACCCCAGCAAAAGCCAGCCAATCACTTCCCAGTGACAAAGGTGTTCCAGATGGCATCAGTCTTTCTTGAGTGAAGGTAACCTCTTGTTGGTACCTTAATTTGGACATTTTCACAGGCTTAGAACTGTAAACTTGCAACTTAATAAAATCCCTTTTTAAAAGCTGCTCCCTTTCTAGTATATTGCATTCCAGCAGCTTTAACAAACTTAAACACCAGTCATTCCAATGAGGAACTTATGAAGCAGCTCATGAAAGCCACATCAGCTGGATCTAACATCCAGGTTCCAGTTGTGACTTCTTAATACACACATCAGCACCATATTCCTAAATTGTCTACAGATTATATACAATGGTGACCAGCTATCACAAGAATATGATTGACTTGCAACTAGGTAATGATGATCCTGTGGACATGCATAATCAAAATGTGGTATTTTTTAATACTACAGGGATCCTGTATATCTATTTAACACTGTGTGTATATTTGTGCTTTAAATGTGCAAACAATAAGTACAACGCTTATTCAATGCAAGGTTAAGATGACAAAATAAAATGTGTAATTTAAAAGTTAAATAAATCGCTAAAAAGATATTAGTTGTAACATTTGATACAACTTTATAGCTGTGTATTTGCTGAGAAACTTTTATTATATGCCATCTATTTACTTAAATTGCAATGCGTCAAATTACATATGCAAATCAGCAGCTTATGTAAATATACAATAAAAGCAATGCAATCAAAATTTTAAAAAAATTATCCAACTTCTATTTTTCCAGAAACCATAAGACAATTGAGAAACTAAATTAATTTATTCAAATTTATGTTAGTGAACTTACTTTAAAATTTTTATTCAATAGGAGAAAATAGCTTTTATTTTAACTAGCTACTAGGGATTCATTTGACATTGTCGACATTTTTTTTTCTTTTCAGCATGTGATATGAGTTGCATAATTTTTGTAGAATTAATAGTACAATATGAACTATTTGTATTTAATTCTCAAAGCCCAAAGTCATATGCAAAAATGGTGAGGCTCCAAACAGAAGCAGCATCTATGAGTCAGCTAACAGAAGCCCACAGGGACTCACAGGCTACCTCTCATAGTAGGACTGCAAGATGGTGCAGTCAATGGAGAGAAAGGCCTCCAATCACAGTCCTCTATTTACCCTGGTGTTGCAGCTCTGATCTTGCAAACATCTGTGTATTTAAATGCCATTTATATGCAGAAGGGAATGGTGGATCAGAGAAAAGAGAAAACTGCAGCAGGAAAGTTCTTGAGTAGGTGAGAAGTGGTAGGATTTAGTGCACTGTACTGGTTTGTTCACGCTGCCAGAAAGCAATATATCAGAAATGAAACAGCTTTTAAAAAGGTAATTTAATAATTTACAAGTTTACAGTTCTAAGACTATAGAAATGGCCAAACTAAGGCATCCAGAGAAAGATATCTTAACTCAAGAAAGGCTGAAGGGCCCAGAACACCTCTATCAGCTGAGTTGGTGTCTGCTGGAATCTTTCACTTCTGGTTTCAGGCAGCTTCCCCAGGATGTTTTCTTTCTGCATCTCCAAACAGCTGGGTCTCTTATTAGCTTTGTCGACTCTGAAGCTTTTTCCAAAATGGTTCCCTCTTAAAGGGCTCCAGTAAGCGACACACCTTGAGTGGGAGGAGACAGCTCTTCATGGAAACCACCATCAGCTGATCAAAAGGTCCCATCCACAGTTTGGTGGTTCACATCTCCATGGAAACAACTTAATCAAAATGATCCCACCCAACAATATTGAATGAGGATTAAAGAACATGCTTTCTCTCAGGTACATAAAAGTTTCAAACTGGCACTTGCATAAATGAAGGGATTTACTTTAGATGGGAGCCAGGAAACAAACAAACAAACAATAACAACGACAGCAAACCCAGTGTTCTAGTTTGCTAGCTGCTAGAATGCAATATACCAGAAAAGGAATGGCTTTTAACAAGGGGAATTTAATGAGTTGCTAGTTTACAGATCTAAGGCCGAGAAAATGTCCAAATTAAAACAAGTCTATAGAAATGTCCAATCAAAGGCATCCGGGGAAAGATACCTTGGTTCAAGAAGGCCGATGAAGTTCAGGGTCTCTCTCTCAAGTGAGACGGCACATGGTGAACACAGTCAGGGCTTCTCTCTCAGCTGGAAGGGCGCATGGCAAATACGGCATCATCTGCTAGCTTTCTCTCCTGGCTTCCTATTTTGTGAAGCTACCCGGGAGGCGTTTTCCTTCTTCATCTCCAAAGGTCGCTGGCTGGTGGACTCTCTGCTTCATGGTGCTGTAGCATTCTCTGCTCTCTCTGAGTCTCTCATTCTCCAAAATGTTTCCTCTTTTATAGGACTTCAGAAACTAATCAAGACCCACTCAGATGGGTGGAGACATGTCATCCCCTAATCCAGTTTAACAACCGTTCTTAGCTAAATCTCATCAACCAGGGAGATGATCCCATCACAGTCCCAAATACACAGCATTGAATAGAGACTATTCTACCTTTAAGAAATGGGATCCATATTAAAACATGGCTTTTCTTAGGGGGCATACTTCCCTTCAAACCAGCACACCCAGTTTATTCTTTTAACAGGAGGAAAGGCAGGATATGTGGGTAGATATTCAGAGAGATTGTTGTTTTAATGGTAGAAAGATGAAGTAGTTCACTTTTGCTTACTTCTCTTTGCTTAGTGAAATGAGGATAGAGGTCTTCAATGAGAAGGGCAAGTTTGAATATTACTTAAGATGACAAGAGAAGGGGTGAAATAGTGCTCTTGGGGGAAGGGAGAGTGAATTAAGGAGAGAGCAGTGGTGGGACCAGCAGGCAGTAAGTGGGCCACTTTAGATTTACGGTCATAAATTGAATGAAGACTAATCTTCAGGGTTGCATGTTTCTCCCCAGTGAGTTAGCTGCTTGGGCACAGGCACAGAGTAGTCACTTGGGTTTATTTAGAAGTGATGGTTTTCCAGGTGAATATTGTGGAGGAAAAGAGGGGCAAGGGAGTTGAGGGTACCCATAAGAGAGTGTCTGCAGTGATGGACTATGGAATCCACTGGGTAAAGAAGAAAATCAGAATGTTGGAGCAGAAGAGGAAGGTGAAGGATAGTGAAAAAGTGAGAGGCCAATGGTTTTCAGGTGCTGCTAGGAATAAATTATTTGGGGAGTGGGAATAGTAAACAAAGGAATGTGGGGTGCTAGAAATCAAGATTTTGGAGGTGGGACAGTTATTGATAAGACCATGGGTGTAGGTGGCTGAATGGGGTAGGAGGAAAGGTCCTTTGAAGAGATGAGGTCTAGGGAATGAAGGTCATTGGAAGAGATGAGGTCTAGGGAATGGGGCCAATGTGTTTGAGATTATGTGGATGTCAAAGTTACTAAACATGATTACAGGAGTGAAGACAGACCACACCTTAAAAGACTGTTTTAGCCATCTTTGGCTCCCTGAGGCCTGCTAAGGTCACAGTGTTTTGTAATCTCAAGATGTCCAGTTTTCTTTATCACAGTAATCCCCATTACTTGAGCTACACTGACAATGTCTATTCCTTGTAACCAAAAAAACCACAGTCGGAGTTTACCAGGAGTCCCTCCAATTTTCTATTCCAAATTCAAATTTCTATTTTATTTCCCTTGAATTAAACTGGCAGAACCTTGGAGCTTGCCTGAGAGATGAGATTAGGTTAGGTTTTAGGGATGCACAAAAGAGCAGAAGAGACTGTATACACTCACCTTGCTTTATTTTTCACTAGCAGACTGGCCAGGAGCTCTAGGATAGCCTTGAACATCATTTCTACAAGATAAATAAAATCTTCTTCATCGCACCCTCTACCTGTAGCAGCTACAGACCATACTCTGCATGTATAGGTCAGCCGCATCGTGTTTCACAAATTGTACTTTTCAAACCTGGATCTACATCTTACATTCCCAACATCATGCAGAAGGTTCAAGTCAGATCATGCATTTAACAAGATCCCCTTGACTGTGGGACAAGATTTATGATAAGTTAAAACTCAATTGAATCACCTAGAAAGATTCGTTCTCAAAAACAAAACAAAACAAAACAGTAGAAGAAGAAAGAAAGAAAGGAACAAAAAATTCCAGGCACAATAGTGTCATTCGAAGAGTCTGCTCCATTGAAGTTCATTGGCACATCATTGAAAGTGATCTGAAATATTCAGCAGCTCCTAAGTTTGGACTGCCTTTGATGGCCTATAACCTTCAGGGAGACACAACTTTAGCGTCCTCCGAAATGAAAAGAAATAGTTCTCAGAAATGAGCCCCTGAAATGGTCACATAGTCTGTGGCAGGTGTGCCCCATATGCTAGAATTTCAGCAGACTGCTGGTCATTTCCCTGTTTCTCTTCAGGATAACCATGTAACAAAAATGAATTTAGCAGGTGTATTATCATCAATGTTTTCTGGATATGTAAGTGTACCTGTGGATTGGCCCAGGTAGCTTAAAAACAGCTGCTGGCTAACGGTTAAAACACAGGAACAGATGAACAAGTGTAGCTATCACAAGGAAGAGTCACAGTCCTAAGGAAAGATGACTTCTCACCCCATGGTGATCACCAGAATGTGTTTGGCATGTGGAATCCTTGCTTCCCTGCTCACTAACGGCATCAGCATTTGGAAGAGCTATTGGAGCCTGAGACTCCTATGACTTTGCTTGCCTTCTGCTAAGAACCGTAAGAGGATTCTTGGCATAAGCCAGAAAACTTGCCCATAGATTTCTCATTTCTTAGGATTAGCCACTCTGTAACCTATAGCTTTACAAGATGAAGCAGCCCAGCCCCACCCCAATAAGAATCTTGGCATGAAGAGGTTTTGTTTGGTTGCTTATTTCCAGAATTGGTGCTTAATGTCACACACTATATATAAATATGCGGTTTGGCCCAACCGCTAAGCTATCGGGGACCCTCTACTCCTCAGCTTCTCACTGCTTGCTAGACGACACTGCCGCACGCAGAAAAGGGGCTCGAGCTGGGGGTCTGGGTCCAAGGGGTGCGCGCAGGAGACCTCGCTGCAGGTCTAAAGGACTGGAGGCCGAGTCAATTAAGGCATGAAGCGAGGTAGCTTTATTGTTGGTAGACGCTTATGCCAGGGCCGCCAGAAGCTAAAGACCACAAGGCTTGACGAGCCCTGGATTATATACAGTTTGAGGAGAGGCAGAGTTAGGGCGTGGCCTCCAGGGGAGGGTAGCCAATCACACAGGGAGGACGGATGAGTGACTGTGACCATAGAGATGCTGTTCCTGAGTGTACCCGTAGCAGAGGATGTTGGGTAGGTGGAGGACTAAGGAGAAGGTCAATAGGGTTAGAGAGACAAGGCTGCATCATCACTAGTCGCCCGTGAGGCCTGTAATTTAGAGGTCTAGAAGAACCGGACGTGCCAAAATGGCGAGGGAGGGAGAGAAAGAGACTAAGCTACCAGGCCAAAAATAAAATTATGCCACATAAATATATGTATACACATACACACGAACATATGCACCCATATACATACATACATGTATACTTTTTAAGATTTTCATTTCTCTAGTACCTGGCAAACATTTAAATTATTAGGAGAGGAAGCTAGAAAAACCAAATTTCTGGCTAAGAAACTGAGTCATGAAAAGAGTTTACATCCATAGTTATTAGAAGAGAAGTAACAATTGAGGGAGAGCTCTTTTTTTCTTAAGGTATAGACTGGGTCTCATCCATCATTGAGTCCTTTATGCTTTGAGGATTAAGAAATAGCATATAACACAAGCACAAATTATGTGTTCAAAGAATGTTTGCTGAAATTAAACACGTATGCCTACCATGTGTCGGGTATGTAGTTCATCTCCTTTGATCCTCAAAACAACTCTGTGAGGAGAGGTCATTATCCCCATTTCATAGATAGGAAACCGAACCCAGAGAGGCTCAGACCTTGCTCAAGGTCACACACAGGTGGTAGTAATTAGACTACAATCTGTAAATTCAAGTCTTACTGACTGTGGTTTTGCCTCTAGAGTGTTTAGGGCAAGACTTGCAGACAGCTCTTAAACATGTTTGTCAACCTGCCTTTGCAACCAAAACATGAGCTAAATGAGTGCAGGGGTTTCTCTTAGGTCATAAGTCTAAAGGAGAGCACCAGACCTTGGGACCAGCAATACTGGCATCTTATTTGTCTTTGTATCCACAGCATCTGACTGGAGAATCTGCACATTGTATGTAATAATATACATAATAAATATTAACTAAATCAAGATGCAAACTCATTGTGAGACTAAATTAATCAAAACAGAACCAAACACTTGCTATGAGCTCTGCTTAGGCACTTAATATATACTGTTTAATGATGACTGTGATTCTCACTAAGAAAACTATTTCTCAGAGATATATTCCTCCATTCTCCCAACAAGGTATTGTAATGTAGCCAAATGTTTTAGTTTGTAAGCTGCTGGAATGCAATATACCAGAAATGGAATGGCTTTTAAAAGGGGAATTTATTAAGTTGCAAGTTTACAGTTCTAAGGCCATAAAAATGTCCAAATGAAGGCACCAACAAGAGGTTACTTTCACTCAGGAAAGGCTGATGCTGTCTGGAACCCCTCTGTCAGCTGGGATGGCACGTGGCTGGCGTCTGCTGGGGTGTCTGGCTTCTGGACACCTCTATCAGTTAGGAAGGCCTTGGTGATGTCTGCTAGCTTTCTTTCCTGATTTCATAAGGCTTCCCTGGGGGCATTTTTCCTAATTCATCTCCAAAGATCTCTGGCTGTGTGGGCTCTGTTGGCCTCACAGCTTTTTCCAAATAGTTCCCTCTTAAAGGGAACCCCAACTTGGATGGGTGGAGGCACATCTCCACAGAAACCATCTAACGAAAAGTTACTACCCACAATTGGGTGGGTCACATTTCCATGGAATCAATAAAAAAAAAATACCACCCAGCAATATTGAATGAGTACTGAAGAACATGGCTTTTCTGGGATACACAACAGATCTAAACCAGCATACCATGGCTTTAAGACAACCACCTCTCTTTTGGGAACAGAATGCCACAAAGTTTTAGCACAAAAGAGCTCACTGAGGAGAGCACCCAAGCATGACCATAACTGATGGTGTGGGCCTTGCCTACTTCTCCGGCCGCATCTCTCCATTCCCCTGCCTCCTACTTTGCCTTTCCAGTTGTCCCAAAAGACTTGTAGTCTCTACCCTCTATCCCACAACACCCATTATCCTATTTCCCATCTCTTTACATTTGCTTGCATTGACCCTTTGCCTCAGATTCCTTCCCTCTGTCCTCCTATGCCTACCACCCCCAATTCCTATTCATATTTTATGAAACAGTTTAAATGCTGCCTCTTTTTCAAGGTTGTATTAGTTTCCTGGGGTTGCTGTACCAAAGTACCAAATAGCAGGTGGCTCAAGAAAATAGAAATTTATTGCCTCGTAGTCCTGAAAGTTGAGATGTCCAAAATCAACATGTTAGCAGGCCATGTTTCCTCTGAAGGCTCCAGGAAAGGCTCCTCTCTTGCCTCTTCCTAGTTTCTGGTAGCTACTGGCAATCCTTGGCTTGGGGCAGCATCACTCCAAGTCTTACTGCTGTCATCACACGCCCTTCTTTCCTGTGAGTCTCCTCCATGTCTCTGTGTCTTCACATAGCCTTCATATAAAGACTTCAATCATTGGATTTAGGACCCACTCATCTAAACCAATTACATCTTCAAAGACCCTATTTCCAAATAAGGTCATATTTCGAGGTTCTGGGTGGATATGCATTTTGGGGGGATACTATTTGGTCTTGGATTTTCTTCCAGGCTGGTAGATATTCTGCTCCCATTCAGCTCTCAAACAACACACTTCTACCTTCCACTAGTCTGTGAATTTCTCAAGAACCAAGACTGGATTTATTTGGCTAAACATCCCCAGTGTCTAGATCAATGAGTACTTATGAGAAGGAGGAAGCAAGAGTGGAATTTTTCATAGATGGTGAGATTGGGACAATGAAGCGTAAAGAAGAGGGTGGCAGTTCCCAAACTGAGGGTCAACTTTAGGAAAGACTGTGTTGTTAGCAACATGGAGAAAAGTTCAAAAATATCAGAGGAAAGGATGTAATTAAAATAGAACCAACAGGGTGCATGGGTAGTTTAGTGATAGAATTCTCACCTGACATGCAGAAGACCTGGGTTGATTCCCAGTCCATGCACCCCCTCCCCCACTAAAAAAAAGAGACATTGTGAACAAAATTCCCTATGATATATATATCATGTATCTGCCTGTGTGTGTGTATTTATAGAAATAGAAATACATCTATGTAGGGATGCACATTAAAAAGAATAGAACCAACAAGGTGGAAAAAGCAAGACGGAACACAATGAACTTCTCTCATATTTGCTGCACATAATAAGGGAACAGGAAACAGTAGAAGCAGTCTGATTCTTTATGTATAGAGACAGCTAGGTTTTTAATTCCCAGTGTTTAAGTGATTCTTGCAGTATGTGCTGGACTTTAAAACTCGAATGGCTGGGCCAACTTTGCATACTGTGAATATTCTGAAGAAATGGATATTTATGCTGAAATAGTTGGACAAATACACAACTTGGTGTTTTTTTCTCCTGTGAAAGCTATCAAAGTGAAAGGAAAGTCGAATTGACGAATAATGGGATTTGCTGAATTTTCATTTCCCTACCTGGCCCAGGGTTGTGCAAATGTGGGACTAGTAGAAAAGCACTTATATGTCTATTGGGTGGTTAAAAAGCAGTTGTATAAAATCATCATCAGGTATCATTTTCATAGGGCCCCAATTCACTCTCACCAAGTAATTCTAGAGTTAGGAATCTTTCCAAAGAATTCCTGCAGAGCTATACCGGGACAAAATCTGGCCCATTGTGAATATAAAATGGCAATTTTATTTAAACAGTTGTAGCTCTTTGGGTCTCTTCTGGCTGACTCTAATATTGCTCCTTGTCTATGTACTTTGGACACATTTTCACCTCTCTCTAAAAAGAGTTTTACTGCTTAATCATCTTCCCCTTGCCACCTCCCCCTTCTAGTGGGTCCAGTGCTGGGACAATGGAATGACTTTTGTTGGATTTTGTAGGAAAGTTATCTCTCATAATTTCCAACAGATATCCCTAAATTTGGCACATTGGCCAAGCCTCTTGACCTTCCTATACCATCATTTTTCCAGCTGTAAAACTCAGCTAATGAGTCTTAGTGCTGCAAGTCTCTCCACTGCATAGGTCCTGCTGCATAACCTTCCCCCATTTCTTTGCCCAGAGTGAGTAATGACTTTTAACAGCCAAGTCTAAAAAGCTGACTCCAATTATTGTCCCCTCTTTGTCACTTCTCTGGCAAACATGGGCTAATAAAAATGCATGTGACCTGGACAATCTTTAGTAGAGTTTTGCAAAGTATTTCTACTATATGAATGTGAACTTGAATTGGCAGTGCATTGGTCAAATAATCTCATCATCAGACAGCCATCAGAATGAGTTTGAGCTTCAGTCAATAATAGATTATAATTTAAGTTATTATTAGAGGAAAAAATAGATTGATTCACATAGCTAAAAAATAATTACTGGGTAAGTACTATGTCCCAGGCATGGTGATACATGGTGTGGGTGTTGGTTAATTGGATTTTCCTTCAGTGGGAGAATGAATTGACAAAATAGTGATAGTTGTCTGTTTTAGGGCTGTGAACAAAGCAGTTCCCATGGCCATGGGTGCTGATGAAGGTGCGTATAGATGACCAGCAGATGTTGTCTGGGCAAGGGCTGGTACCAGCTCAGGAAGGCCCTGACTTTATCCCTTTTGACAACCAGCCCTTTGGCGAAACGAAAGAACCAAGCCCACCTCCCTGGGAGTGAAATGTGTCCACGGTAGGATCATCACATGAGCTGCGTCAGCCTAATTTTGCATCCTTCCCTGAAACCTAACCTGAAATTTCCCTCAAACAATCATGTAGTCTTTTTTCCCCTGGTCCACCAAACTTCTTGAAAGAGAAGCCTGTTTTTGCTGCCTACGTTTTCGCCTCACTTTCTCCCCTCTCCGGTTCATGGTCAGCATCGCTCACGGTCAGATCCAACCACATTACATTACTGCTTGAGCCTTTCCTGGCTCCCTTACATCCAGCATGTCAAGTTCAAAGTGCAGAGTTTGAGATGAGATTATTTCTAGCTCTTTAATGAGATACAGTAATAATATCTAACCTTTATGGAAAGCCTAATATGTGCCAGGCATTGTGCTTCATGCTTCTTAAGCATTAACTCATTTTGACCTCACAGCACTGTGAGGATATGTGATCATTCAGACTACAGATGAGAAAAATGAAGTCCAAAGAGGTCCAGGAACTTGGCTCAGGCCAGCCATCTCAGCACGGAGCTGGGAGTCAGACCTGGAGCTACTTGACCCACTGTGCGCCTTCTGTGCTGGTTCCTTTCCACAACTTATCTTAATGGGATGGTTCAGTGCAAGGGGACATGCTGTCACCCTGAAACAATGTCCCTTATCATTCCCTTATTGTCTTCTGTGTGGGCAGGGGCTTCCCACAGGGACGCCAAGATTGTGAGAACACAACTTCAATATGAAAGACTCATATTTCTAAAATACACCAACAACTACATTCACTGAAATCTATGACAAGAGGGTGATAAGGCCTGTATATATAGTGTCACATTGGTAAGGATCATCTTTGGACAGGTTAGAGGAGGTGCATCTTTGAACTAATCTCAGCAAATGCCAAACACTGAGTAGGCTGTCCCCACTCCCCATACACAACATGTAAACCTGCCCTCACCTCTTCCTCACTGGGACCCTCTGTACCCCCTGTGGACTTTATCAGGATAGGTATTTCATTTCCTAATGCCTGAGCTCTTCTGCCTCCTTCCTGAGAATGCTTCCCCAGCACCAATTCACATGCCATTTCTCACTCCCAAGCAGAAATACAAGGCCCTCCTCTGTGTCCCAAAGCACCACATTTTTACCACCAGCAAAATATTTGCATTATAGAGAGTTGGGTCTCTTTCACCTGTGGTCTATCCTTGACTATCTCTCCCACCTCACCTCTTTCACTGTACCCCTTGCTTTTTCTGCTTTATCCTTCCTGGCTTCCCTTCTGTTTTTCAATCAAGTACATTACCACCTCAGAACCTTCGTACTTGTTTAGAACACTCGTCTCCCAGAGCCACATTGCTCTTTCCCTCACTTCCTTCAAGTTTCTTTCCATGGATCACCTCCTCAGAGAGTCTGCTGCTGAACACCTCTTCTTAAAGAACACACACCACCATTCTCTAGCTCCTTGCCCTCCTGTATTTGTCTTCATGAAACTTCCATTATCTGCCTGCTATTATCTTCTTGTTGTTATTGGCATACTCATTGCCACTTTCAGTAAAATGTAAGCTCTTTCAGGCCAAGGACTTGGTTTGTTCTGCCTCGTAAAAGCACATAGCTAATATATGATGAATGAATGCATGAATCTCCTCCAGGACTGTGAGAGCCCCTAGTACCAGGATTGTGTCTCACTTTTCTCTGAACCTCCAGCACCTTGTACTGTGGGTCTAGGATGCAATAGGAGCTTCATAATTGATTTATGATGCAAATTAGAGATGTGTGCAAGAAAGCAACGCTGAACTTTATTGAGTGTCTACCCATGACAGGCAACTCTGCTGCTTGCCTCATTTTTTAATGTTTTGCTTCATCCTCACAACTTTTTGAAGTAGTTGTTATTGCCCCCCACATAAAGGGGGCAGACTCTGTGGGGAGCTGATGTAACCGGCCCAAGCTCACACGGACAGTGAAAAGCAGAGTTGGAATTTAAACCCAGGTCTGTCACCAATGTCTGTGCTCTTTCTCTGTGCCTCTCCAGAGAGCCCCACTACATTTAAACAAATGGATATTTGAGCCCTAAAAAATCTTGTAATTAATGAAGTAAATCAAGGTAGAAAATTCAGAGAATTTTTTTCTAAGGTAAGTTCTTTCACTTTTCCAGATTTTAAAATTTATTTTTCCCTGATGTCAGTTATAGCTTCAGGTTCCCTTTCAAGAGGAAGTAGGAGTGACAGTGATGATGATAATAAAATGACAGTTATTGAAACCAATTGTGACTATCAAGTGCCATATAAAGCACAGCAATTGCTAGACCAAAGGCATTGTAATTGCTTTCTATTGACCACATCTTTCTCAGAAAAAAACAATTAACTTGCTTTGGCAGCTCCTTTAACTTAGCCTTAAGCATTCATGAATGTATCTTTTTAAAAACCAAGGGATCTGCAGATATACTCCATTCCCCGGGTCTCAGTAAAAGACTTCCTCTCAGAAGCACGTCATTTAGGATGCGCTCTTCCAGAGACTGAGGCGGGATGAGCAGCACCAGAGCAAAACTTGTGTTCAAACTGTGTTCACAGAAACTTGACTGGAGTCTGGGTATTTTGCAAGAGGAGTTAAAACTTGGACTGGTTTTGTGGAGTTACTGACGTTTGAATATTTAGAATATTTATAAGTCTGAAGTCCGTTCCTTTGCCAGATTGCGCCATTATCTTGGTGGTTGTGACTAAGTATCAATTGAGATTATATCAAGAGATAGCCACTGAGAGCCTGGCCATCTAGAGACAGATGTTTGTGTAACTTTAACTCATTAATCAGGGCCATCAGGTCCAGCCACTTTGGTTTTGCTGTGTGGTAGCCCTGTCAATTAAAACAAAACTAAACTAAAATTTGTTTACAATCTAATTTAGCTTTGAATATGTTCTGTGGGTTGTTGACTCCTAAATTCACACCTCCAGCCCAAACCTCTCAGTGGACTCCACACCTATCTATCAGCTGCCACTCAATATCGCCATTAGATTACCTAATAAGCACTTCAGATGTAACCTGTCCAAAACCAAGCACCAACCTGGCCCTTAACCTCTGCCCACCCAAACCAACCCCTCCTATGTCTCCCCATCTCATTAATGGAAATTCTGCTCTACCAATGACTCAGTCAAAATTCTTGGAGTTGTCTTGACTTCTCCCTTCTCTCACACCATTTGTTTGGTCTATCAGAAATCCTGTTGCTTTACTTTCAAAATATACCCAAAATCTGGCCCCTTCTCGCCACCTTCACTGCTCCCATCTGGTCCTAGCCACTGTTACCTTTCAGTTGAGCTGTTGCTGTCATCTCCTAACTGGTCTTCCTGCTTCTGCTCCTTGTTCCCCCACCCCAACAGAGTAGCTAAAGTGACTTTTTTTTTTTTTTAATGAAAACCAGACTGTGTCATTCCACTACTTAGAACTCTTCACTGGCTCCCCACCTTTCTCATTTTCTAAGACAAATTCCTTAACATGATCTCTAGATATTACTTTCTTATGGCTTCTGTAACAAATTATCACAGCCTTAGTGGCTTAAAACAACAGAGGTTTATTCTTTCATAGTTCTGGAAGCTAGAAGCCCAAAATCAAGAATTGAAAGGGCCACACTCTCTTTCTTATTGAGGGGAGAATCCGATTCTTCCTTGCATCTTCCAATTTTGGAGATCTCAAATACATACAAATCCATCCAATACAAAAAAACAAAACAAAACAAAACTTAAATTCTCCACCCTTTTCAGGCTTGCAATCATTCTTTTTCACTTCACTGCTAAACGTCAAAAGTGCTGGTTTCCATTTCTCTTTTTGTTTTTTTTTCAGACACTTGAAATTATCCTTCTCCCACCACCCACTGGCCTCAACAAAGTCCACAAGCCCAGACTTCTGGCTTCTTTTCAATTTGCATCATCTCTTCCCCTTACCACTTCACTCTGCTTACCACACCTTTGGCTTTCGCTTCACGCCATGTGTTCCTCTCTGACAACCAGGACTGTTCTTTGGTTGACAAAGGGGGAAGAGAGAGGAAGGTGGGGAAAGGAGGACAGTTGGCAATTTTTGGTTGTTGGCGTAAGTACAGAGATGCCTAGTATTTAGGGTTGCCAGACAAAACACAGGGTGCCATGCCATATTTGGGACATACTGAAAAATCATTCACTGTTTATCTGCAGTTCAAATTTAACCCGGAGTCCTGTATTTTTATTTGCTAAATCTGGCAGCCCTACTAGATTCAATTGTAGGTTGAGGGCCTTGCTGGGCTTGCTACTTATCTTGTTTATTGTAGATGGAAGCTCCCTGAGAGCAGAAGGTTTTGACTGTATAGTTCAAGTCCCCTGCACCTAGAATAGTATCTGGCACAGAGTCTTTCTGTAAGTATTTATTGGAAGGATAAAGTTATAGCATGTTTAGCCATTTGCTAGGTACAGAGCTAAGGGCCTTATACATATTGCCTCATTTTAATCCTCACAACAACAGAAAATACAATTATTCCCATTTTGTGGAAGAAACTGAACTTCATGACTTAATAAGTCACCCAAGATCATCTAGTCCCCTGCTCTCACCTTCTGCAAATCACAGTCAGTGATAATCTGGGGACTAAGGGAAATGTGGTAGTCTCCTAACAGGGCAAGGGCTTGAAGATGGGAAAACGCCTGCCTGAAATTGTAAACTCAGAGAGCTGACTACGAGAAAGGTTAAGTCTACCCACAAAATCTACAGAGATACGGAGAAGGATATACTGGGTGCTCACATGTATGAAAAAGAAGTTCAAGCCAATTGAATTCAAGAAATAGCAATGCATGTTGTCTATAATTTAATTTAGCACACCTCAGCATGGACATGTAATTCCCCACTAGGAACACCTATCAGAGAGACAGCATTTGGAAGACCCTAATTAGGCATCCACATCCCAGAAACAGCTACTCCAAGGGCTTCAAAAATTGCATTCGTTTGTAAAGTAGCATGAAGAACATTGTAAAATTGTCTCTGTGAGTGAAATGAATGGTGTTCAAGATATGGGGGACTGGTAGAAATGCTTTCAGGACTTTTGCCCTTGCATGAATGGGCTCTTAGATCTGGTGAGTCCAGCAGCCTGGTGCCTTCAGAGGGCCTCCATGTGGCCCTGTGCACCCCAACTTCAAAGAGGACTCATTCTATTAGCCTAAAAATGGAAGCTGATCCCACCATAGAACACTGTCAAATCTGCCCAGGGAGTACCTTTCTTATAAGATATTGTTGGGGAACAAAAACTTCACCAAAATTACAAGATAAGTTTGGTTGAAGGAATGTTTTGTGCCTGCTAATTAATATAGGTAGCACAATCCTCTAAGACTTGTTTTTTCCTTCATGACATGACTCCTGGTGGAGATGTGCTGTGATAGGGGCATTTGCTTCACATGTACGTCTATTCCTGGTACTTCTACTCAAATCACCCTGGTGTTGGTGAGTGGCCAACAGGGGCTTGAGTGGTTGGAAGACTTGGGGATGCCTGGGGAGCTGACAGTAGTGAAACATAAGCAATCTCTCCATTCTGTTTTTGGTATCTTTCTCATTTCAGTCAATGCTTACTCTCCAATGCATCTGCTCCCATGGCTTCAAGGATCATTTTTCTGAGGTGGTCAAACTTCACATGAGTGGTCTTATGGTCTTCTCTGGAGCACCAGATTCCCACCTATTAGGTAGACATTCCCACATGGAGCCACTCATTCATTAATTCATCCATTTCACAAATATTTATTTGGAAGTAAGTATTCTAACTACATAAATACATCAGACATCTTGCTGTCCTCACGGAGTTTATGGTTTATTGGTGATGTCATGCAAAGCACCTAAACTTAATATGGCCAATAAATAAAAGGCCCATTTCTTTTTTTTGGTATTGAAAGCATCACCATCTCACCACATGCTAAAGCTTTATAGCTCCAAAGTCATTCCTGCACCCTCTCATTCCATCATCTCCAAAATTCCCTCTTACCTTTCTGTCCCTGACCTGGTTTAGATCTCTGTTATCATTTGTTAGACAAGAGCAAAACAATACAGTCATAATGAAGGTTTTCTGGGTTGAACTGAACTTTATTACAATCCTTAAAACCTCCATCTCCAGCCTTCCGAAGTTAATGTTTTATTAAGTAATTATTACAATTCCCTTTTATTATACAGATTATCATCAACAAGGAGGTATACATTGCACTTTATTAACATCTGCCTTAGATCTTTAGAACATATCTCTTAATCGAAGTTCTCATTTAAAAAAATATATAAAGTTTCTAAGACCTCAAAAAGCCTGAAAACCCTATTGTCTAGAAGACCGAATCAAGCCAACTGAGATGATCCGGTTTTTTGAGGCCAAACCTGAGGTAGCTAAAGGAACGTCCTTGCAGCTTAGAAAGATGCTGATGGTGCTTTTCAGAAAGGGACTCTAAGGATTCCAGTTTTAAACAAACTCTAATAACAAAACACATTCAGCCAAAAGAGAAAGCCGATCTCCAGACGTTAGCGGTGCCAGCAATACCACCTCCCTGCCCCTGATCACAGCTGCTGACGTGCGGTGACGTATCTCCCACCCTGTTTGCGGAAGAGCCAATCAGTTCCCTTTGAATGAAATCTTTATTCAGATGTTTAAACACTCCAGGGGAAAGGAGGGAGAGGACAGAGAGGTATTTCAGAAACAAATGGGGACCCAATCGCCAAGTTTCTGTTCTCGTTACTGTTCAGGGTTTGGCCCCGTGAAAATGGTCTCAATTCCATGTTTTTCTTTAAGCTGGTTTGTTTGGCAAAATCCAATGATAAATACAAAACTCTGAGGTCAGTCTCACCTTACTCAGAAAGCTTCAGCTGGGAAGCTCAGTTTTCTGTGGTCGGGAAACTTTGGAAGCCACTGATCTGCTGTTGACAACGGGAGGCCAAGATATGGGCCAGATAATTTTTTCTTTACAAATGTAAGCACTAGGCCCTTCCCTTCTCTTAAAAACCCAACATACAAGCAATCCTTTGTTGATGGTGCCTTGGCGGTGGCAAGGTGGGGGAGGGGAAAGCAGGATGGAATTTAGGATCCAGGGAACCCCTGGATTCCATAGATAGGCCTTTAATTATCAATAAGCAACAACACTTTCCCCTGCTTCTCGTACCCTTAGCCACCCATGGTCAGTCACAGTCCTTCAAGGACCAGATATTACAAGAAATGGGCAGGATAGCAGCCTATAGGTTCCACATTCCAGCCTTTCACTCTGGAACAGTTGATGGTGACTTCTAGGGACTCAGATCCTTTTTGCTGGCCTTGCCCTCCAGGCCATGTTTCCCAGAGGCTCCTTATCGCTGATTCAGTAAAGTAAACCCTTTTCCCCTCCCTGCCACTGTTGGCACCTCTCACCTAAAAACAAAGGTGTCTAAATGTGAAGAAATGTGAAGGAAATCTGTCCTTGTGCTGGATCTGAAGGCCAGGGTGAACGTTTGGTTCTGCATCACAACTTGTGAAGTCCTAACAGGCCTGGTGTACGTGCTTACCACATGCCAGGCCCTACTCTGTGTGGTCACATACTCAGTGACAACCTTGTAAAATGAGTATTGCTATTATCATCATCTCAATTTTGATAAATGAGGGAACAGAGACACAGAGAGGCTTAGCTACTGGTCTGAGGTCACAGAGCTAGTAAATGGCAGATTGGGAATTTGAATCCAGGCAGTCTGACTTCAGAGCCCATGCCCTTAACCACCTCACACAGATTTTGCCTGTTCCCCAAGGAAAAGCACATGACCAAAGGCTGCCCAATCCCATGGGTGAAGGGCACCAAGCGAGGGCTGCTAGAGAAGCAGGGAGGCCCACTAGGGACGGCAGCGACAGCACTGGCTCCTTGGAACAGGTCCTGCCAGGAACACAGTGTCCCTGCTGGGTCAGTCACTGGGTCAAAAGGGCAGACACTTCATCTGTTGTGTTCACCATGGAACCTCCAATGTTCCAATGTCTGAACCTTAGAAGCTTATATTGTTGAACTGAATTTCTCAGACTCTCCCATTCCTCCATGTAATCCAGGTTTGCATACATCTTTTTCCTGGGACACCCAGCGTGTCTGAACTTCATGCAGGGTCTCTCAGTTCTCACTCGACTAAGAGTCAGCTCACGGCAGAGATAACTATAATTTGTGGTTACCGCAGGCATTTTCATGATGGAAGGGAAGTAAAATTTCCAGAGTAATGATACTTTTGGATTGAAAGGAATTTAAAGATTTTCCAAGTTAACAGAGAGAAATCTAAAAATGCTGTATCTTTATTTTTGTTTAACTTAGGCACAACCTCTAAATGTAAAATACAAATACAGATATTTGCTTGTTAAATGAAACAATCGCTTCAGATATTTAAACACTGTGTTTGCCAATCTTTCCACCTCCAAACCCCTTTCTTAATTCTAAGTCCGAATCCATAGACTCTTCTCTCCTAGGAACAATTTAGCTATAGAATTGAAGTTGTAAATTCAGTCAGGCCCCAAAACCCAGCTCCAAGCTGAAGTGTTAAGGTCTAATGTTGATATTTTGGATTTTAAGCCAACCAAGTCATAATTTGAAACAGTTGTTCATTGGCAAAACAGTTTTCTTACTTTTCCCTGATCTGTAGATAACAATCTCAATATTTAAAAAGGTTAAAATATGGGTTATTGAGCTAAGCAATGCATTTAGGACTCAATCTTTAAGTTAGTTAACAAAATATTATAACAAAATTTCAGTCAGAATTAGAAAGAAATGCAATTTGGGGAGAAAAAAAGAAAAATGAACGATTGCTAAAAAAATGACTGCTCCTTCTTTGGCCCTCCCATTTGTTATCTGCCTTGTGCTGTAAATATTTGAGTAGGATGCTTGCTCCCTAATCCCAGAGAGAAGCTCCAGCAAGTGTTACAGCATGTTCTTTGCCTTCTCAATCAATTTCCAGAAGGAACTTCTTCCCTGAGAAAAGACATCTGATGCGTTGCTTGTATACCAAGTTTTACTCACTAAATTAAGTAATGAAGTTGTGTAATTTTCCATGTAAGGGCATAAAATTTGACCCTTTCTCTGGTTGAAATTTAGGACTTATTCCTCCTATTGACAGCAGCTGCTCCCAGATCTTCCAAGAAGGGACATCCAAAGTAACTTTTTGATAGTTGGGTATTTAAAATTATTGAAATGGTGGCAAAGCAGCAAGGGCTTGCTATGCTGGGAATTTTATTTGAGAATGTATTGTCAGCAAGCACAATTCTAAAAATTTGTAGACAATAACATTTGTACCATACTTATTAAAGGGTGAGAGATTTCTAAGATGTAAGTTAGAATAGTGCTTTCTGGTTAGATGTAAATTATTAAGAAGTAGAAGGGGTGAAGAAATGAAGAGTAGAAGGACTGAAGAATCATTATATATTGTAGCTAAGATGAAATGAAAAGAGATAGGGCATTAGGGTTGAGGGACATTTGGAGTGTTGTTAATATGAGGAAAACATATATTTGTATATATATTATGTTAACCTTAACAGAGTATAACAGAGTATAATATCTGTTAAACTTAACCAGTGGTGATTTTTTTGACATACTGAATGAGAATCTCAAGAGGTAGGACCTGGGTATGTGTATTGTAAAAAAAGCACCCCAGATGGTTCTATCGTAAGCCTCTAGTTAAGAAAAAAAAAATTGCCCTACATATGCATTTTGAATCTTGATTTTATCCTGGTATCACAGCTTAATTTTTCCAATGTCATCAATTTTTTTAAAAATCTCCTGATGAAAGCAATTCATTGAAAATTTGGAAAATATGAAAAAGTACACCTAGGAAAGTTAAAACTGTCTTTAATCTCATTAGCTAGAGATATCCAGGGACTTTAAATCTAGTCTTCCTGGGTGGATTTCGGAGGGTCCATGGACTGTACCTCTGAAAATTTATGCAAAATCACCGTTAAGTCTTTTTTCCTAAGCTCATAAATAGCTTTTAAAATATTAGGATCACATTCTATGTTTTATTTTGAAACTCTTTTTTTCAGTGGACAAGAATGCATGCACATTTCCCCACATATTTAAGTACCCTTTGAGAATATTACTCTTTTAAAGAATATACAGTATTCTTTTAGCTATTCTCCTATTGTTGGACACTTATATGACCAATTTTTCCTCTAATAAATACAGTTGTAATAAACATCCATTTACATAAATTCTTGTACTGAGGCATATTTTAATTTTTTCTACTCTGTAATGGGGAATTACTGAGTCAACCACTATGTCTTTTTAAAAACTCTTGGCATCTATTCTATTTGCATTTATTTATTTTCACACACACCCAAAGATGTCCACGTCCTACCCCCAGACCCTGAAAATATGTTTCCTTACATGGCAGAAAGTGTGAATGACTCGTTTTTTTTATTTATAGCTTTTAAAACAATATTGTGAGTCTTTGATTTCTTTTCAGGTCCCTTTATTAGTAAAATGCCTTTGGAAAATGACAGTCTGGAAAAGAACCCACGAGCTACCTGAAGAAGAAAGACAAAGGACTCAAACAGCCTATTTGAACATCCTCCCTTGGACGGCCCAGGCATCTCTTCCCCAGGATGACCTCCTCAGTGGTTCTTTCCTCCCTGCGGTATGTTATGTGCTGATGTGCGGGTATCTGCCCGCAGCACTGGAGCACCCTCCTGCGGGGGTGTGGCGGGGGCCCTTCAGAGTGTGAGTCCTGGAGGAAGGCAAACCCTGCCTCCCATTACTAAGCTTTAGGAACCATGCGCTCTTCCTGATAGCTAGCACGCAGAGGCACACCTGAGCCAGGCTTGGCCAACTGCATGTTTCAGTTCAGGATTTTCATCCTGAGGGAATAGCCCAGGCACAGGAACTGCTGAGAAATGGCTCAGGCCAGCAGCAGATCCAGCAGCTATGGTGGCCAGTGCAAGTCCTGGGCCAGGGCCCCTGCTGTGTAGGGCTGCACACCACTCCAGCCTCCACCCTTCCCTTTCCCTGAGGTTTTTGTCTTGCCTTCTGTGATGGGCTGAATAATAACACCCCCTGTTAAGACTCCACATCCCAGCCACCCAAACTTGTGAATATATTACCTGACATGGCAGAAAGGACTTTACAGATGTGAAATTAATTTAAGGTCTTAAAATGGGAGATTTTCCTGGGTTATCCGGGAGGGCCTGTATTACCCTTGGAACCTACCTGGGTCCTTATAAGAGAGAGGCAGGAGGATCAAAGACAGGAGACGGTCCTGTGATGATAGAAGCAGAGACTGGAGTGATAAGGCCATGAGGAAGGAATGCCAGTAGCCTCTAGACTGGAAGAGTCAAGGCACAGATTTGCTTCTGGGACCTCTGGCTGTGATGCCACCTTAAATTTAGCTCTATATGTCCCATTTTGGATTTCTGGCTCCCAGACCTGTAAGAGAATAAATTTGTGTTGTTTTATACTACTAAGTTTAAGGTAATTTGTTCCATCAGTAGTAGAAAACTAATACTCTTCTCACTGACCCCATGAGATCCTCTCAATATATAATACTGCTTGATTTAGCTGGAGTCCATTTCGGCTGCTTCTGCCAACTGAAGTTCTGCCACCTTTAAGCCCCCCGAGTCTTGGCTTGGTACATCGTCCAGGCTCCTATACCATATCCTGCTTCCCAGGAAGAAGCCTTTTCACCCCAAGTTGTGGTCATTTGCTTACTTGTCTGTATTGCCCTTCAGATGTGAAATCAGTGAGGGCAAGGGCAGAATTCATTCTTGCATATCCTGTACAACGTTTGAATAAATATTAATTGATTGAACAAATTAAAACTTATTTGCATACAAACAAGTGCAAAAAAGGTGGAAAGGGTTGTCTGTCTCTTCAAATAGAGTAACAGTCACATTAGGCTCCTTTTCCTTAGAAAATGGGAATCATATTAAAAACAGTCTATTTATCTATCTTAAAGGAAAGTTTTGTTTTGATTTATGACAGGATTTTTAAAAGCTGACATTTATGTGAATATAAAATATCAAACACAGAATAGGCTAGTTAAATCATTTGGGTAGAACTGAAAGCAGAGTAAATGTAATCAATTTACAATATTATTAAAACCTAAAGGGAAATCAAATGTCTGCTTCAGTAATGCTGGGTGTGTCCTTGTTTCTCGCACTTGAATGTAATTATAGGACACTCCAGTGGCTGGCTGCAAATGTCTGCTAAATCCAGCTTTATCCTGGCTGGTGTGGGACATACATTTGAGACACTTGAGTTTAAGAGCTCTCTCTCCCTTGCATGGCAGGGAGTTTTAAGTGATTTTCTCTCCTCCCCTCCAAACATGTTCCTTGTCTAAATTTTTTAAGCCTTTGGACTCTGTCCTACAAAAATGCAAAGGCACAAGTACACAAAGATATTCACTGCAGCACTATTTTTAATAGCCTTCAGTTGGAATCAACCCAAATGTCAATCAGCAGGAGAGTGGTTGAATAAATTATGGCTCATCCATACTCGGGTCAGTTGTGCAGTCCTTCAAAAGAGTTAGGTAGGTTTTAAAGTACCACTTGCTTTAAAGTCATATTTCACTGCCCTGCTTAACACTCTTCAGGGCTTCCAGCCGCATTTTAGTAAAATTCAAACTCCTTCCCCAGGTCTAAAATGCCTGTCATGTACCAGCTCCATCTGCCTTTCTGACCCGTGGCTTTGCACTCTCCCTCCTATGTTTGAGTCAGTACAGGGGTCTTCTCTTCACCAGGAGTGTTCTTCCCTAGATCACAGTTGCCCATTACAGTCATCTGGAGTTGGGGGAGCTTTCCCAAAATCCCAGCTGTCATTCCAACCCAATTAACTCTGAGCCAATTAGCTCTTCTCCAATATTCAAGGCTTAGTTCAACCATCACCTCCTCAGAGTAGATGTGATTACACTACTTTTTAAATTAAAGATTTATTTAATTTACAGTGTTAAAAAGAAAAGTAAATCAGATTTGTGAAAGTAAAGATGGTAAGTATGCGACAGCATATGCTGAAAAGACCTATGCTGAAAAGACACTTTGGAGGTTGATGGAATTTAAACTTCAGTTTGGTTACTTGTACCAGTTATTTAAAGTCTCTGAACCTTTAAGTAAAAAGTGTAACAATCATCACCTTATAGAGTTTTTGTAAGGAATTAATGAGGCCACTTGTAGCACCTTTAGATAAGATTAGATAACATTAGATAAATTGTATTAGCAATTGTTAAGCACCAAATAATTAGGTGAAGCAATAAGTGCTTCAGAAATTCAAAGAAAAATAGAAATGTCAAGTGTCAGAAGTGATCAGGGAGAACATTTTTGAGTAGGCAGAGTTTTATTTTCATCTTAAAGGTAAAACTTGCTCAAATGGAGAAAGTGGTGGGGGCCTGGAGTGGAGATTCCAGGAGATGGAAAAGAGAAGAGCAAAGGTTAGAGGGAGAATCTGCACAACTGTTTGGAGTTAAGCAGGAGACTCAAGCTTGCCTAGAAAAAAGGCTCATGATATGTCAGGGTAGGGAAACCTTCTATTTTCCATCATGCAGTATCTTTTTTAGCATTGGCATTTATCTGAATGAAATTGTACAAAAGTAAGTCTCTGATTGGAAGTAGATCTATCGGATGTGGAGGCAAAGGGAGTGGCAGGAGATAGGCTTGGTGTGGCAACCCAAAGGTTGGGACCCCATCCCTTAGGGAACCATATAGCAGCCCGCATGATATCCATTAAAATTCCCCTCCCCTAAACACTGTTGGTAACCAATTCTTATAGGATTCTGCCAAATCTTGCAAGATTCCATTGTAACCAAATCTTGTGAGATTCTGCTGAACCTTATAAGCTGTCTCCTTGGCAGTCCTCTTTCCTTTTGGTTTTATTGCAGAGTGCTGACTTCCATTTCCTAACCAGCCACCATTAGGAAGAATCTTCTCCTGTTAGTAAGTTACTAATTAAAACTCATGGGTAACCCTCTGCCTGGCATGTTCTTTGGTCTTATGTTGTGCTGGGCTGGAACATTTGGTGAGCCAGCCAGGAGACCAAAGAGCAGCCAGCCATAAAAGGCATGAGTACTGGGAAGGGAGACTTTGTGGGGATAATCCTGGGTGAACTACTTCCTTGATGTGGGGATGGGTTGCCCACATGCTTTACTGCACTGTAGTCAGTTGGCTATTGTGTGTAGTATGGCTAACTATAGCAGACTGTCTCAAAGAAGACAGAGAAACTGAAAGTTTGTGGGAATAATCCTGGGGTGGCTTGCTTCCTTGATGTGGGGATGGGTTGCCTACTTGCTTGACTGCACTGCAGTCAGTTGTCTGTCATTGTGTGCAGTGTGACCAGCTACAGCAGACTGTCTCAGAAAGACAAATGAATCAGTAGATCTGAAGCATGCATTGAATGAGTGCCTATGCCATGTAGGTAAGTGTTTAGAAATATTGGCATGCTGGTTTATTACAGTAAGAGGGTATAGACTGCCCAAGGGCATCTGGCATATCTTCACTTCACCTAACTGGGACACAAAGGTTTGGGATCCTGTAGATTCTTCATCCAATGATGATAAGGAGAAAAAAAGAAGGGGCTTGAGAAACAGAAGATAAAGTAAGACCATCTTTGTATGCAGCATTTCCAAAGGTTGCCTCTTTACTACGAGGAATTAGCACTCAATTATATTACTATAACTTCATTTCCTTTAGCATTCTCTTACATAGGGTCAGTTTAACCTGTTTTCACCTTCACCTTGGAAGGAGAACAAAGAATTTTCCTTGCACTCCTATTTACATAGCCCAACCATCTGCCATTGTCCATAGCAAAGGATTTGGCTGGTAGGAAAGTGTGACTCTATCTCATTACATGAATGATGTCATGTTAACCAAAAACTCTTCCAGATCTAAAAGAAGCCTCAGGCTCATTGCTATTTCATCTTACAGTTGGGGATGGGCAATTAATAGTGATAAACCACACCCTTGGCTACCCTGTCAAACTCTTGGGCGCTGTATGGTTGGGAAAGGCAAATTTTATTCCTTTTATAATAATTGATAATGTACGATGTTTTCCTATGCTGTTTATGCCAAAACAACTAACGGCTTTCTTGGGATTGTTGGGATATTGGAAACCTTTCATTCTTCACTTAGCCCAAATGTTAAAACCTGATTAGGTATGATTAGGAAAATGTTTGATTGGGAAAAGCCATTCTTGGGAATGGGATACTTCTCAGCAGGCTGCTTTAGAAAAAGCCAGATGGCTATAGCACTGGCTCAGGTTTTGCAGAGGGATGGACTCAGCTGTTTCTTGTGAATTAGATATGGACAATAGCAATATTCGCTTTGGGTTGGGCTTGTGGCAAAGGCCACAGGCAAAGTGAATTGCCATTGGCTTTTAGTTTCATCTCTGAAAAGGAGCTGAACTGTGGTTCAGTTCCTTAGAAAAACAACTGTGTGCTGTCCATCATGCCTTGCTGCAAGTTAAAGGATTAACTCTGAAATGTCCTGTGAAATTAAGAACAGCCATCCCCATACAGGGGTGGATATGTGCCACTGCTACTAAGCCTCATTCTGGAAGTGCACAATTAAGCGCATTAATGAAATGGAAATCTTATCTGCTGCAGCACAGAATTTTCAATAATAGCCACTTAAGTGATATATTGAGACCAGTTTCATATGTGGAAGAACAATGCTTGCCCCTCCCTGCTGATACTCCAGAAATGGCTGTGCTAACTATTGATGAATGTGGTAGTTTACCTGAGTCTGTCTGATATACTGATGGATCAGCACATGGCAGTAGCCATGCAACCTAGTGCAGACACTATATGATGGGAAACTGAGACTATGCAAAGTAGCCAATGGGCTTAAATAAGGGCTGTATGGATGGCCATTGTTCACAAACCAGGAGAATTAACTATTTGGCATTAACTATTTGGGCTGACAATTGGGCAGTGTACCAGGGCTTGATGGTGTGGATGGCAACATGGAAGCAAGAGCAATGGACTATTGTCAACTGCCCCTCATGGGGAAAAGAGATGTAGAAAGATAGTTGGACTACCTGTCACAAGCAAAATGTAACTGTGTTTCATGTCTCTGCCCATAATACCGATTCTTTACCTGGTAATATTGAAGCAGATGTTTTAGCAAAAATCCGTAGCCTAAAGTCAACATCACACGAAGCTGCTAAACGGTTGCATAGAAAGACAAGACACCCAGAGTACCAGACCCCATGGAGACTGGCACAGCAATTCCAGCTGCCCATCACTAGACAACAGCTGAAAGAAGTCATGAGCACCTGCCCCTCCTGTTCACTGTGATGCCCAAAGATGATTTTTCATCAACTGTCACATTGGCCACAAGAATAGTTCAGTCACCAGATGGCAGGTAGATTATATTGGGTCCCTTCTCTTATCCAGAGGTGCAAAATGTGCTTTTATAGTCATAGATATGGCCACTAGACAGTTGCTGGCCTTCCCAGTAGGGAAAGTTAATGAAAGAGCTACAATACATAGCATAGAAAAGGTAAGTACATTCTTCGGGGACACATCACTATCACACATGTGGACAGTGATAGAGGGACCTCTTTTGCCAGACAGCTAACCCCAGTCTAGGCTACAGAACATGGCATCTTATGGATATTTTATTTGCCTTACAGACCCACAGCAGTGGGGTTTAATTAAAAGAATGAATGGGCTTTTAAAGAAACAGTTAAAAGATATCAAACAATCTCTATGGCAGTGTACACACAGGTTGTATTTGGCCCTCCCAAGCCTTGATTCACAGTCCCAGCAGCTGCTCCCACTCCTGTTGAAATGATAATGGTGGGGCCCACGCAGGTTGCAAATTCAGGTAAAAAGATCAGCAATACTACAGCCACAATGAGGTAATGAAAACAACTTTCTTTTGCCTGTGCTACAAACATTAGAAATTGGGGGAAATAAGATCAACTGGACATGGGCCTGGCTGATGCAGCTGCACTGGTTGGGAATCCTAAGCCCATGGGGTATTGGGGTCACCCAAAATTTAAGTATTGGACAACATTTTATATACAAAATACCAAAAGTTGTATATGAAACCAACCTGGGAAACCCCCACACCCCAAGGCACAGCACGTATAACTCTGTGGGCATTCATTATGCTCAGGCTAATTGTGGATTTGACTCCAGAAAACTCCCTGCAATTGCAGTGGGAAAAAGTGTTGTATCTGTCTACCAATGGAAATTTAGCTTGTGTCCTTTTCACCCTTAGTGTCATAGTAAATACGTTTCTGCAACAGACTTCTGTGGTAAACTACATGCACAATAAATGTCAATGCAAAGAGTACACTGAACTGCCACTGTTGGGTGCCACTGTCCTGCCTTGGACTGTGACCCCTGTGAACTGAACTGCATAGAATACCCTACTGGCCTGGAAGAAGTCAGCATATTAAAAAAAAATCTGGAAAAGAATCTTCTCATTTAAGACTGAAATCACAGGTTTTCTATTATACTGTTGTTGTGGGATATCAGTGCAGTGTCTGTCCTGTAGTCAGTGCAAATTGCTGTGTGTGAGTGGATTGTGGCAACCCAGGGATTAGGACCTCTCCCTTAGGGAAGCACATAGCAGTCTATGTGAAATTCATGAAAACTTTCCTTCCCTAATCATTGCTGGTAACTGTTTCAGTTTTCTAGCTGCCGAATGCAATATACCAGAAACATAACATCTTTTAAAAAGGGGAATTTAATAAGTTACAAGTTTACAATTCTAAGGCCATGGAAATGTCCCAATTAAAGCAAGTCTATAGAAATGTCCAATCTAAGGCATCCAGGGAAAGATACCCTGATTCAAGAAGGCTGATGAAGTTCAGGGTTTCTCCTTCAAGTGGAAAGGCACATGGTGAACACAGTCAGGATTTCTCTCTCATTTGGAAGGGCACATGGCAAACATGGGGTCATCTACTAGCTTCCTCTCCAGGCCTCATGAAGGTCCCCCAGGAACATTCTCCTTATTTCCAAAGGATGCTGGCTGGTGGACTCTGCTGCAGGGCTCTTGTCATTCTGTCATCCTTCTCTGCACTCTCAGAATCTTCAAAGGTCACTGATTGATGGACTCTGTGGTTCTCTCAGCCTTGTGGCTCTGCTCAGTTCTGCTGTGGCTTTTTCATCATTCTCAAAAAGAGTTCTCTCCAAAAATGACTCCTTTTTTATAGGATCCCAGTAAAGCTAATCAAGACTCATGTAGAATGGGTGGAAACACATCTCCATCTAATCAAGTTTAATACCCACACTTGATTGAGTCACATCTCCGTGGAGATAACGTAACCAAGTTTCCAAGCTATAGTACTAAATAGGGATTAGAAGAAACCATTGCTTCCACAAGATTGAATAGGATTAAAATATGGCTTTTGAAGGATACATAAGTCCTTTCAAACTAGCACAATGACCAACTCTCAGGGGACTTTGCCAAGTCTTGTGATACTCTGTTGTAACCAAATCTTGTGAGACTCTGCTGAACTTTATAAGCTGCCCTCTTGGCACTCCCTCCCTTTTGTGTTTTTGCGTAGAGTGCTGACTTCCATTTCCTAACCAGCCACCAATGGGAAGAATCTTCTCCTGTTAGTAAGTCCCTAGTTAAAACTCATGGGTAACCTTTTGCCTGGTATGTTCTCTGAACTTGGTGTTGTGCCATACTGGAACATTTGAGAAGACTATTGCCTTCAACAGGAATTCAGGTGGCCTCTTTTTTGAGGCTGACTCTGGAGCGTGAGGTAACCAGCCTCTAAGAGACAAGCTTCTGGGTTTCCTGGAGGAAAGACAACAAACCAATTCCCAAGAGGCAGTGCTCCTCTTTCCTTCTCTCCCATGTGACAACCCAGCGATTCTTTGGGGGGTGGGGGGGACCCAGCTCTATCAGTGCCAGTCAGGGTCCAGGTTGAAAAGAATCATACACCAAATTGGGCACCAACGAACATCCAGTGAAGAGCAAATGGCAGTTAAATATTAAGAAATTTTATTCATTCCCTTTGTCCCCATATTTTCACTTCCCAGAATCTATCCCAACACTTTCTTGCTCACAAAGAGCATCTTCATGTATCATTCTGCTTT
Source organism: Tamandua tetradactyla (assembly GCF_023851605.1). Lineage (NCBI taxonomy): Eukaryota > Metazoa > Chordata > Mammalia > Pilosa > Myrmecophagidae > Tamandua > Tamandua tetradactyla. The sequence continues at coordinate 140,072,442 of NC_135332.1, forward strand.
CTAGCTCTATCTCCCACTTCTCCCCAGGTGACATTGGATACTCCGTCAATACAAAACCCCCTGTACTTTCCTAGACATACACCAGCACTTGTTTTTCTGAGCACTTTCCATTTTCCTCTGCCTGGAAAGACCTTCACTGCCTTCTCTTGGCAAACTCTACTCGTTCTTCTGCAATCAGCTAAATTGTCAGAGGGTCTTCTGGGGTCCTCATCAAGGATGAGATGGTTTCCCCCTCTCTTAGTTTGCATAGCACCTGTGCATGTATTTGTATATCTATGTACATATCTGTCTCCACTATCTTGGTTTCTCTGTTTCCCCTGCACTGGTGGGACCAACTGGGGCCAGTTCTGCCCCCTCTGCCCGGGACAGTTGGCAATATCTGGAGACATTTTTAGTTGTCACAATCTAGTGGATAGAGATCAGGAATCCTACTAAATACCCTGTAATGCACAGGACAGCCCCCATAATAAATTATCCAATGGTGCTGAGGTTGGGAAACCCTGTCCTCCACCTAGCTAAGTCCCAAAACAAATGACACCCAACTATATAACTGATAAGGGTAAAATGAAGTTTTAAAGTCCAATTTCTTCATCTATACAATATGCCTAATAATATCCATGCCAGAAGTTTGCAGGGGGCCATACATGAGACAGCATATGAACAGTGCCTGGAACAAACTTGGCACTCCATCAACATTAATTAATTCTAACTAACAATAACATAGGTAAATTAAATCACAGACCCAGAATGTTCTGGTGTTGACATGAGTCTGATGGACTTTATAGTCAAATCCCTTCATAGTTGAGGAAGCCTAATCCATAAACAGTAAGTGACTTGCCCCAAATTCTAACAGATCTGAGTTTCTAACTTACTGGAAAACCACATTTTAAATGCATGCATAAGAAAAAGATTTCAAACTGACTCTTTTGTAAAGCAAAGAATTATCTTTTAGGGAAGGGGTTTGGCATGTATATACATATATAAAAAATTTTCTTAAAAATAGTTACAGTACTAACAGACAAATGATCCAACTGAATAATGTTACTAGAAGTTTCATGGGAATTTATTTTTAAATTACATTTTTGGCATTAAAATGACATATTTTGGCAAAAGTAGGCAATTGTATTAAAATACAGAGTTAAATAATGCATTCCTTCGATAGTAGAAAGATATAGTCAGAAGCCAGGTTGACATTTAAATAGCTTTGTTATAATATAAAAGCCTTCAAATATTAAGAAGCATTCTGGAATCTACGCTTAAAATTAACTAACTTGTAATGAATCATCCAATTCTTCCCTGATAAATTGCTAATACAGACAATGAAATGTCTTAGCAAAATGTAATTCAGAGGGCACCATCCAATCTCAGATTTTAACATGTTATGGTTTTTCATATGAACATGAATATAACCAAATTTAAACAAATTTATGGCAAATAAATTAAAACATCTATATTTTAACATCTATAGGCTTTATCAGCTGTTCCTTATATAGTCATCTGATATTTTTAAAGAGTGAGCAATCATATAAAAGGAAATATGGTCATAACTGATTGAAGTAATAAAATCCTGAAACTAAATAACATCTCATAATTCATTGCACAGCATATATTAGATTTCATTACGTCAGTATATAGCTTAGTAGTAAATTCTCCTGATAGCCATAAACCTCTAAGGTGTTGTCATCCTGAAAAATGAAGGGGACGGAGTTGGTGGGGATACAGAATGGATAAAAGTGCTGGTGGGTGTGCTTTCACGTTGTAAAGTTGTAGTGCACCGCCACCTAGTGGCCGAACATGCTACCTTATTCTAATAAAGAACTTTTCCTGTATTTTCTATTGAGTTATGCCATCTTGTTCCCCTCTACCTGTGTTCATCTCTGATATTGAAGTTCCTGAAATTCATGTCGCCCATACATTGTAAACCCATGTGCTCGTCACCAACCAGGATGTCAAGAATTTGGTTAATACAGTTTTTATGTTCAATTAACTTTTTAATTCCAAGTACTTTGCTTATTTCAAAGTCATGATAGGGTGTCTGTATTAAACTTCCATGTTCCTGCTTGTGAGTACAGAAGGATTACAGTTATAGGATCTTTGGACCTTGATACGATTTTTATTCTTATTATTGAATCTTTTAACAAGTCAATCAGTACAGAGTTAATGCTTTAAAAGGGAGTTGCTCTAGTTTGCAAGCTGCCAGAATGTGACATACCAGGAATGGAATGGCTTTTTAAAAGGGGAATTTAAGTTGTAAGTTTACAGTTCTAAGGCCATTAAAATGTCCAAATTAAAGCAAGGTTATAAAAATGTCCAATCTAAGGAATCCAGGGAAAGATACCTTAGTTCAAGAAGGCCAATGACATTCCGAGTTTCTCTCTCAGCTGGAAAGGCACATGAGACATCTGCTAGCTTTCTCCCCAGGGTTCTTCAACAGCTTGTCTGGGGCTCTGTCTGTTCTGTTGGCTGTTGGCTGTTGGCTCTGGTGGCTGTAAAGCTTTTTCCAAAATGGTTCCCTCTTAAAGAGCTCCAGTAAGCAACCTCACCTTGAATGCACAGAGACAGATCTCCATGAAAACCATCTAATCAAAAGTTACCATCTACAATTGGGTGGGTCATATCTCCATGGAAACAATCAAAAAGCTCCCACCCAGCAATAGTGAATGAGGATTAAAGAACTTGGCTTTCCTGGGGGTACACAACAGATGTAAACTGGCACAGGAGTCCTTAAACAACTATATGAAATCATTATGAAAATCCGCACATAGGTTTTTATTAAGATTTCAGAATTTAGAAAATGGCAATGGTACTATGTTAATAAAGACTCCCTTCATTAACATTTTGGTACCATTCATAGAGTGTCGCATAAATGTCTAGGCCATGTGAAGAATTCAGTTCAGGATTGTTGTTTCTCTGTAGTGTGGAACTGGGAGCAGAGTCAGCATTTGTGGGTGTTTAAGGCCCCAGTATCCCATACCTGGTGTCCTGCTCCTTAAGTGATGCCAGGGAGTGTTCCACACTAAGGACAGAGCCAGCTGTCTGAATTTTGGATAAAATGATAAAGTATAGTAAAATAAAAAAACAGACTCTGCTCTGATCAAGATGGTGGAGTGAGACACTTCAGGGCTCCAATCTGCCCCCAGAGTCTTTGAACAATCAGCAAGAATTGGCTAAAACATCTTTGTCAGAGCTACAGAAAACAGTTAAAGGACCACATTAACAGGCTCCTGGAATTCAGGAAAGGTCTGTCATAACACAAAGATACAAGCTTATGGAACAGATGCCTCACAGTCTAAATTCTAGGAATTTAGAGAGGATGATAGACAAATAGATCAAAGCCACATGAAATATCAAAATGTCCAGGTTTCAACATAAGATTACAAAACATTCAAAGAAGCAGGAAGTAATGATTCAAGCAAAGGAAAAAATTAAAGCATTAGAAACCACTGATGAAGAGACATGGGCCATACCAAACAAAGAAATTTTTACAATGGTCCTAATTAGCTCAAAGAGTTAAAGGAAAGCATAGACAAAGAACTAAAGGAAATCAGGAAAATGATAGATATGAGTATCAATATAGATATGGAAATTATGAAAAGGAACCAAACAGAGCTAAAGACCACAATAACAGAAATTAAAAATTCATTAGAGGAGTTCAATAGTAGATTGGAGCTGGCAGAAGAAAGAATCAGTGATCTCGATAAGACAATTGAAATCAGTCTGAGGAGAATAAAATAATGAAGTAACATGAACAGAACCTGAGGAAACTATGGGACACCATCAAGTGTACTAATAAGCATTGTGGGAGAACCAGAAGAAAGAGAGAAAGGGAGAGAATATTCAAAGAAATAATAGCTGAAAACTTCTCAAATTTAATGAAAGGCATGAATATACACATCTAAGATGCTCAATGAACTCCAAACAGTATAAACTCATGGCATATTATAATGAAACTGTCAAATGCCAAAGACAAAAAGAATCCTGAATGCCACAAGAAAGAAACAGTGTGTTTATAAAAGGGAGCCTCAATAAGATTAAGTGCTGATTTCTTATGAGAAACCATGGAGGCAAGAAGAAAGTGAAATGACATATTAAAAGTGTCGAAAGCAAAAAATTGTCAACCAAGAATTCTACATCTGGCTAAACTCTCTTTCAAAAATAGAGGGTGAAATTAAGACATTCCCAGGTAAACAAAAGCTGAGGGAGTTTGTCACTATTACTAGACCAGCCCTATAAGAGATACTAAAGAGATTTCTGTAAGGTGAAAGGAAAGAATGATAAATAAATAGATCTAAGTCACATGAAAAAAATAAAGACCCCTGATAAGGGTAACAATACAAATAAGTATAAATACCAGTACTATTTTATTTTTGGTTTGTAATGCCACTTTTTACTTCCTAAAGTATCTAAAAGGCAAATGCATAAAATTTAATTATAAACTAATGGTTTTGGAGTCCACATGTAATTTGTGACAAGAACTATTTAAAGGTAGGGGGATGGAGGGCTGTAAGAATATATGTTGTGTATGTTATTGAAGTTAAGTTGGTATCAAAGCAAATGCAGTTGATATAGACTTAGGATGTTCAATTTAAGCCCCATGGTAACTATAAAGAAAGTTTCAGACAATATGCAAGATCATAAAGACAGGAATTAGAGTTGAGGTTGCCAGGGGCAGGGAGCAGGGGAATAGGGAGTTAATGCATAATGGGTGTAGGATTTCTCTTTGGGGAGTTGTGGGGAAGTTTTAGTCATAGAAGGTGTTAAGGGTACCACAACATAGTGAATCTGATTAATCCCACTGAATAACAGGCTTCGGAGTGGTTGAGATAGGAACACGCTTATGTTGTATATATGTTTCCACATTAATAATAAAAAAAGAAATAGCAAAGAGATAGTGATAAAAGTAATGCATGACCTTTAATGGGATTTAACAAGGGAGAGAAGTCTCAAAAGGACATTATTGGGACATATGAAAAACGAAATAGAGATTGTAAGCTTTATATGAATATTAAATTTCTTGAACTTGATAACTTGTATTTAGGGTGGATATATAAGTGAATATCCTTGTTCTTAGGAATTGTACATGGCAGTTTTAGGTGTTTAAGGAGCATAATGTATATAACCTACATTCCAGTGTTCAGAAAAATGGATTGATAATTTTTCAGTGGATAGATGGATTGATAGGATGATGGATAGACCAGAATGGAATAGCACATGCGCAAAGTGTTAAAATTCACGGATTTGGGTATCTGAGGGATAGGAATATGTTGAAGTTCTCTGTATGGGATTTGTATTGTTTTGTAACTATAAGTTTGAAAATATTTCAAGATAAAAATTAAAAAAAAAACAGAAAGTAGACCACTTCAAAGTCAATAAATCTTTCTTCATGATCTAAGAGAATCATATATTTAAACCTAACCAACTGTAATACCTTGCTAAAGCCGCCGGAATGCTATAAAACAGAAATGGAATGGCTTTTTAAAGGGAATTTATTATGTTACGTTACAATTCTATGTTGATAAAAATATCTAAACTAAGGCACCAACAAGAGGTTACCTTCACTTGAGAAAGGCTGGTGGAATCTGGAACACCGTCAGCTGGGAAGGCACATGGCTGGCATCTCCTCGTCCCTTGCTCCTGGGCTCCACATGGCTTTCAGCCTTTGCTTCCTGAGGGGGTTCCTCACTTGGCATCTGTGGGCCTTCACTTAGCTCCTCTGGGACACAACTCTGGGTTCTGGTTTGCTTAGCTTCCTATGGGAAGGCACATGGCAACATCTGCTGGGCTCTGTATCTCCAAATGTCTGGGTCTCATGTTGGCTCTGTCAGCTCTGAAGCAACTGTTCTCCAAGTGTCTGCATCAGCTCTGAGGTTTCTTCAAACTGTTTCCCATTTTAAAGGACTCCAGTGAACTAATCAAGACCCACCTTGAATGGGCAGGATCATATCTCTAACTAATCAAAAGGTCACATCCACAATTGGGCATGCCACATTTCTGTGGTGATAATCTAATCAAGTTTCCACACTGCAGTGCTGAATCAGGACTAAAAGAAATGGCTGCTCCTGCAAGATAGGATCAGGATTAAAACATGGCTTTTCTGGGGGTAAATAATAGCTTCAAACTAGCACACCAACCTCAAACTTTGAACAATAAAAGAAATCTACCCTTTTAACTGTATAAAGCAAATTAATAGGATTTAAATGTTAGGAGTTTAAAAACCACTGCCAATCCTAAAGGCAAAACAAGGACAAGGCAGTGTTAGCTGGGCTCCATTTTAATCAGAGCTGGAAAGCAGATTCCACTTCTCAACTTGTAGTTGATGGAAAAGGGTACTTCATTCAAGGAAGTCGGCCATGCAAGGGGAGTAGTTGGACCAGAAATGAGAGTGCTCGCCCAGCAGGTAATTGAAAGGAACAGAGAACCTTGGTCCTCAATTACTACTCAGCTGTTGGACTTGACGAATATTCCTTTTCTATTTACTCTTACATGGTGCTTACTATATGCCAGGAACTGTTTTTTTTTCTAAGTGCTTTAAATATAACACTCTAAAGTAGGTGCTATTATTAGCCCCATTTTAGAATTGAGGAAACTGTGGCACAGAGAGGTTAAATAGTATTCTCAGTTTCACAGTAAGTTAATGGTTTCAGACTTGGGCTGTCTAACCCAGAATCTGCTAGGAACCACTCTATGATGTCTACAGAGATGATGGGCCTCTGTTTCAGATCCTCGCAGTGATTTTCCCCCTTAACAGGACAGCCTCTAACAGTAAGGACCTCTCATTCAAATGAAAGGATTTCACTGACAGATTAACAAAATTATACCTTTCTCTGTTCTCTCAATGGCCCAAATACTCTTTCAGTCTTATTCTTCATAGGAAACAGCACAATAATAATAACAGTAAAAACGTCATTGATACAGAGGTTTATTTTTTCATTTCAGTACATATTTTTGCATTTAGTTACTTCATTTCAAGTAACCAAATGAAAGAATTGGCATACAATTTTGCTTTTAGAGGAACTCTTATAAACTTAGGGAGATCATTATAAATTGCTCTCCTATCATGCCACACCTTCTACCTTTAGCAGGTAACTCCCCTATGGGAGTTACCCTCAACTTTGGTGAGTTTTGCTTGTTCCCTTGGCTTTTAGTGGTGCCCTTAGACTTGCTTTAAATACATTTGCATTTATAAACATGGTTTCTGGGGTCCATACCCTTGCATTCCCTTTCTCCCCCACCACTCTCCTTTGTAGTGCTCTGGTTTGAGACACTCAGTTTTGCTTTCCTTGTAAAGGTGCACATCAGATGTCTAGTTGAATGAGACTAGATTCCTGCAAAAGTGATTTTGAAATTATGAGAGTCTTAGGGAAATTTTCGACCATACAGATGTTCCAGAAAGGATGTTGTCTTTTGATGGGCCATACTTTCAACTTTCTGCCAAGTAGTATGAAGCTGAAACCACCTCACATAGCACCCTCCTTTTTTTCTTAAAATCCATCCTTTGGCATTTTTCAATCCACATCGTGCTAAGGAACACACCAGCAATGGGGTTCCTTAAAGGGCACCCATTTAAGGCCTACCCATTGTTCTTCAGTCCAGTCTTCCTTATTCAGTTTGAAAATGTTTGAAGAAAATTGTTTTAGTGTTAGCTCCCATTTCACCCACAACTGCAACTAAAGTAGTAGATGGCTCAGGTAACACAAGACCTATGGCCTAAGACTTTTGGACCAGAATATAAATATTTATATTGTTTTTCTCATTATAATAGTGATTCATTATCAAGTATTTAAAAAATGCATATCAGAGAAAAGGAAAAAGAAAACCACACTCTTGTGTACTAAAAGATAACCACCACAGCATTTTAGTGTTTTCCTGAATCTTTCTTTTTAATTTTATTTATTAGAGAAGTTATAGGTTTACAAAAAAAAAATCATGCAGAAATATGGAGTTCCCATATATCCCCCTCAGACACGCAGTTTTCCCTATTAACATTTTGCATTAGTGTAGTACCTTTATTAAAATTATTGAATATTATAATTATATACTATTGACTATAGTCCATACTTTACATCAGGGTTCACTACTGCTGTTACACAGTCCTATGGTTTGTTTTTAAATTTTATTCTCGTAACATATATATAACCTAAAATTTATCTTCTTAACCACATTCAGATATGTAATTCAGTGGCTACGATTTTGTACTACCATCACCACCATATATTACCAAAACTTTTCAGTCACCACAAACAACTTCTGACCAACTAATTTTGGGAAGAGTTTGGGCAGGATTGGTGTTAATTCTTTTGGAATGTTCGGTAAAATTCACCAGTATTGCCATCTCACCCTGCATTTTTCTGTTGAGAAGTTTCTGATTATTGACTCAATCTCTTTACTTGTTATTGGTCTGTTGAGATCCTCCAATTCTTCTTGAGTCAGAGTTTGTGTTTCTAGGAATTTGTCTTTTTCATCTAATTTGCTGATTGTGTTAGTGTACAAGCTTCTGGAGTGTGATATACCAGAACTAGAATGGCTTCTAAAAAGTGGAATTGATTAAGTTACCAGTTTACAGTTCTAAACCTATAAAAATGTCCACCTAAGGCATCCAGGGAAAGATACTTTAATTCAAGAAAGGCCAATGGATCAGGAACACCTCTGTGGCTGGGTAGCTTGTGGCTGGCATCTGCTGGTCCCTTGCTTCTGGGCTCAGATGCCTCCAACCTCTGTTCCTTTCAGAGTTCCTTCCTTTGCTTCTCCAGGGCTGACTTTCATCTCTTGGCTTCCTTTGGTTCTCTTCTGGCTTACTTAACATCTCATGACAATGTCTGCTGGGTGCCAAGCATCTCTAAACATCTGTGTCTCTGTTCTCCATGTCTACATCTCTTTTAGCCCCTGCTGTGAAGCTTCTGTCGGCTTTGAGGTTAAGGATCTGTCACTTTTGGGTTTCTGGCTCTGTCCAAAATGTTTCCTCTTTTAAAGGATTCCAGTAAACTAATCAAGATCCACCTGGAATGGGTGGAGTCACATCTACAGTTAATCAAAAGGTCACACCCACAACTGGGTGCGCCACATAAAATCAAAGCTTCACATTACAGTATTGAATATGGATTAAAATAAATGGCTGCTCCCACAAGATTGGATCAGGATTAAAACATGGCTTTTCTAGTATGCATACTTTCAAACTGACACATTGGTCTAGTTTTTCTTAGTATTCACTTACAATCCTTTTTACTTCTGTGGGGTCAGTAGTTAATGTTCTCCATTCTGATCTTTTAATTTGTTTGCTCTTTCTTTTGTCAGTCTAGCTAAAGGTTTGCCAATTTTAATGATATTGTCAAAGAACCAACTTTTTGGTTTATTGTTTTTATTCTCTATTCATCTACCTCCATTATCTTCATTTCCTTCCTTTTGCTTGCATTGGGTTGTTTGTTCTTTTTCTAGACCCTCCAGTTGGAGGTTATGTCTGGTTTGCAATCTTTTTTCTCCTTTTTTTTAATATAAGCATTTAGAACTAAAAAACATATGCTTTCAGCACTGTCTTCGCCACATCTACTAAGTTTGCTATGCTGTGCTTTCATTTTCCTTAAGAAATTTCCTCATTTTCCCTGTGATTTCCTTTGACTCATTGGTTAAGAGTATGTTGTTTAATTTCCACGTGTTTGTAAATTTTCCCATTCAACCTTTGTTTCGACCTCCATTCCATTGTGGCTGGAGATGATACATTGCCTGATTTCACTATTTTGGAATTAACAGAGATTTGTTTTGTGAGCTAACATATGGTTTATGCATGTGCACTAGAGAAGAATGTGTATTCTGCTACTATTGGGTGGAATGTTCTATATATGTCTGTTAGGTCTAGTTGGTTTAACACATTCAAGTCTTCTACTTACTTATCGAGCTTGTCTCTAGATGTGCTATTCATTATTGAAAGTGGTATATTGAAGTCTATTAATGCAGAACTGTGACTTTTCCCTTCAGAACTGTCAAAATTTGCTTCATGCATTTTGGGACTTTGTAGGTACATATATATTCTTAATTGTTAAGTTTTCTTATTGAATTGACCCCTTTATCAGTCTATAATGGCCTCGGTTCCTCATAACAGTTATTTTGCCTTAAAATCTATTTATTTGCCATTGGTATAGTTTCCCAGCTCCCTTTTGGTTACTGTTTTTTTTTCTCATTCATTCACTTTCAGCTACATGTGTCTCTGAATTTAAGGTGATTTTCTTGTAAACAGCATATAGTCAGGTCAGGCTTTTTAAACCCATTTTGCCAATAACTATTTTTTATAGGAGAGCATATAACATTTATATTAACTACTGATAATGCAGGATTTTCTTCTGCAATTTTGCTAGTTGGTCTTTGTAAGTCACACCTTTTTGGTCCCTCAATTCTTCCATTAATACCTATGTTAATGTGTGAATTTTTTTTGTACTGAACCATATTGAGCCCTTCTATTTTCTTTCTGTATACATTTTTCACATTTTTTTTTTTTTTGGTGGTTACCATGGGGCCAATATATAATATCCCAAATCTCTAGAGATTTCAACTACTTCAATAGCATACACACATACTGCTCCTATATCTCCCCTTCCCCTAAACTATTGTTTTACTTGTTACAAATTATATCTTCATACATTGTATTTCCCAAACCATGGACTAATCATTACTTTTTATGCATCTGGATTTTAGGACATGTAAAAAGTATAAAAGGGGAGTTACATACCCAAAATACTATACAATAATACTGGCATTTATAATTAGCCAACTGAAGGTCTTCAGTTCTTCATTCAGCTTAAATGCACTGTCTGGTGTTCTTTCCTTTCAGTTTAAATAACTCTCTTTCGCACTGCTAGTCGGGCAGCTCTAGTGGCAACAACTCAGGTTTGTTTATCTGGGAATGTCTTAATCTTTCATTTTTTTAAAGTGTTGCCAGATAAAAAATTCTTGGTTAGCAATTGTTTTCTTCCAGCATTCAAATATTTCATCCTGTTGACTTCTTGCTGCCAATGTTTCTGATGAGAAGTTATTACTTATTCTTATTAGGAATAAGTACATAACTCATTGCTTTTCTCCTGCAGCTTTCAGAACTCTCTACCTTGTCTTTTGACATTTAACAGTTTGAATACTGTGCCTAGGTGTGGTTTTCTTAGAATTTATCCTGTTTGGGGCTCTTTGGGCTTCTTGAATGTATTTGTTTTTTGTTAAATTTGTTAAGTTTTCTGCCTTTATTTCTTTGAATATTCCTTCTGTTCCACCTTCTGGGGCTTCCATAATGCACAATTTGTACACTTGGATTTGTCCTACAGCTCTTAGTTTCTTTCCATTTTTTTTTCTCATTCTTTTTGCTTCTCAGTAGGAATACTTTCAATTTTTTTGTATTGAAAAAAAAATAGTATCTGCCAGCTCCAATCTGCTGTTGAAACCATCTAGGGAATACTGCATTTCATTGTTAATTTAGGGATGTAGTCCCTGAGTTTTTACTTAAGTGTGTATCCAGCTAGTGGTAGGACAGATTTTCTGGAGTGTAGGAGTTAACAGAAACAAATTAACCAACACAAAAAGCCTTTCGGTCTTTGCAAGTTGACTCTGGGTTGGCTGGTGTTCTCCTTTTTAGCCCTACTATTAAGTTCTGCCTGAGGTGAACATGAATGAAGTGCAGGGTTCTTGTCTTTTCTCAGCCTAGTTCTTGGTCTGAACTTGTGTTGATTATGAGAATTCAAATTCATTCTCTATACCCTATGAAATACTTTCTCTCCATCCCAGGGGTCTATTCTATGTCTTACAGCAGGTGATCCTTTGCCTCAGACTGCTCAGTCTTATTTATTTCTTATACTGCTTTAGCTGTCCACAAGCTGCTTCTGCCTGCAGGGAGGGCAAGCCAGAGATGAGTTTCTTGGTTCAGTCTTCCATGTTGCCGTTGGATAGTTTGACACCAAAAAACAAGCATCATACATCTGCACAGGGGTTACTCTGCTCTCTCTGAAGTAGGGTTAGGGACCAATTGGAGTATAAGCTGCCTTACACATGCTGGGGAAATGGTGGGGGAGGGAACAGCAAGGGCACCAAGAGGTTTGTTCCCCTATCATTTCTTAGAGCTGTGCTTTCTTGACTGGGCACTCAGTTACTGTAATCTTTTATTTCCCAGAGTTCTAAGATGGCTCTACCAGTTTTTATTAGTTGTTAGATTCTGTAGGAAAATGGCACCCTGGCGTGTCTTATGCGGCCATCTTGTTCCTCTCTCCCTTCAGTTTTTCTTTAATGATTAAGAGTCAGTTTTGAGGTTTTTTTTTTTTTTTTAACCTACTTGCATCTTTTTTTTTCTATTTTCATCTAACTTTAACATCAGAGGAAACGTCCAAATTTTAAAGCTATCTTTATAAACGTACATTTTTCCCACTTACCAAGTTCGCTTAATCATGTCCTACTTTTGAAAATTCATACTGTGCCAAATTTTTCATTTCTATATACAATGCTGCAACAAATATTTTTTTTTCATAAAGCAGCTTCCACTGTGGTTACTAGCTTAAATTCTGGAGATGTACACTATTTTAATCTTGTGAGTGAACAATCTGCACAAGTTGCTTGACCTCTGTAAGCTTTAATTTTAATTTTCTCATCTGTAAACAAGGGGTAATAATACCTATCTCACTGTATTGCTGTGAGATTAAATGACTATGAAGTGCCAAATATAGGATCATAAAATGATCACTCAAAAAGGGGTGGCGGGTACTGGATTTAGAACAATTTTGAGGTTCTGGATAAATATTACCAAAATGTTTGCCAAATAGGTTATGTGAACATCACTCCCATTAAGTTATGAGATTCAAACTCATTTGAATCAGGTAAGAGAAACGGAATTGGAACGTAACTAGTCAGCAGTGAAACACTGGAGGTCCTTGGTTTCCAAGAATTTATCATCTTAGGATCTACAATTAGATTTGGTATGGATGCATCATGACAAAAATACTTACTCATCAACTGACCCTTAAGTAAACAGTCTCTTGCTAAATTATCCCTTAATATTAGCATCTATCAACATCTTATTCAGATTTTGATTTTAGATGTGGTTCCAAAAATATAATGCAAGTTGACTGCAAAGTGAAATGGCAACTCTTATTTATACTATGTGCTAAAGTAGAACTGCTTTTACCATGAGCAAAACCATTGTCAAATGAGTATCGTAACAGATTTGGAACTGACAAGTAACAGAGAATCTTCAAGAATAATTTCAGGATAGGTGTTTCAGAAATAATCTGAGTATTTACTAGAAGAGAGGCCCTTAAGGAATTTAAAGAGGTTTCTAATATTTAACTTACAAAAATTTTAAAAAGACCCCCTTTATAATCATGTTGCAACTTAAACATAATGATTGTGGAGCATCATATTTCATCTTTGGGAGGGGGAGGTGATTTATACATGCATTCACATACACATATATACACAGCCACTGAATATAAACACACACTTTTGATTCTTTCAGAATTTAAAATATAATCTAAAACTTGTTTTTCTTAGTCTGTTTTGTCTTTCAGGATAAGATCCCAATCAGTTATTTCTGCCCCACACAGAAATGGCTTGCTGTGGACAACTTTGGTGTCCACATAATTTCATCCCTGCTCGCTGTGCTTCCAATCCTTTCACTGCCACCAAAGAAAGCAATTCAGAATTTAGGGGCAGAAAGGACATTATTTTAGTTTATATTCAAGGTAATTAAGCTAAAACCTTAAAACTTCACTCACATTCAATCCTTGTAATATACCTTATACAATAGCTAAAAAAATTTTTTTTAATAATAGTGGACAAGCCACTGGAATATGGGGGAAAAACTAATTTGTCTCTACATGTTTATCTATTTTTCTAATGTCTACTTTTGTTTTCTAATATACACATTAGCACAGGAGTACATACATATGATTTATACATCTCCATATTGGGGCTGTATACATTTTTTTTATCAGTTAGGATACAAATCAAATACTTTGAAAGCCAGTGAGTGGTTTAGAAGGGCTGAACTGGGGCTGGTTCCCAATCTTGGCAAACTGGGGAGTGAATCCTTTCTCTCTTTTCATTCTACTGAAGACTTATGAAGCATGAAAGCCAGTCTGTTGGGCTGCTCTGTTTACTTCAGGAGGAATCAGATAATGGCTTTTGTTTATTGCTCCATTTCATACCTGCAAATTAGGCCCTTATGGGTCTGACTTCCAAGCATCTTGCTAACATAACATACAACACAATGTAAAGATGACTACTTGGTATATTATTATATCCTTATACCCTTTAGTAAATTGAGGTTATTCAGCAGTGAGAACTGATTTAAGTATTCTTTCTGAGTCCCCAGGAAACAATTAAACACTAGCTAAATATAGCTTAGAAGTCTGGAAAGAGTTATAACAGATAAGTGAAATCAGTAGTTAAAATTTTTATAAGGTTTAGAATTCAAAAACTCCAACAATCATTACAAATTATATATTTTTTAAAGGAATACATTTTAGCCTAAATTGTCCTTAAATTGTACATTTTAGGTTTTACCACCTTCATAAAAGTACTTTGGGGACAGCTGCATCATTTCAATTACATGATTATTTCTTTGCCCATTCTTCTCTCTCTTTTCTTTCCCGAATAACTTCTTTCAGATATGGTTCAAGATAGAATTTGTCCTAAAGAACAAATAAAAGAATAGCACAATCACATACGGATATATCCCGAACACCCAATAGGTTCTACAGAACAAATACAACCTGTGGTGGTTTGAACTATATGTACCCTAGAAAAACATGTTCTTAAATCTAATCCATTCCTGTAGGTATAAACGCATCATAAATAGGATCTTTTGATGAGGCTATTTAGTTAAGGTATGACCCACCTCATTCAGATGGGACATAATCCTATTACCAGAGTCCTTTATAAAACAGAATGAATAGAGAGACAGCCTCAGAAGCAAGGTGAAATCAATGGAATCAGAAGAGAAGTGAGAAATCAGCAGATACCGCCACATGCCTCACCATGTGGCAGAAGAGCCAAGGATTGCTGGCAGCCAGTCTGGGAAGAAAGCATCACTTTGATGATGCCTTGATCTGGACATTTTCTCAGACTCTAACCATAAGTGAATAAATTCCTATTGCATAAGTCAACCCATTTCATAGCATCTGCTTTGAGCAGCCTAGGAAACTAATGCAAAACCTATCAAAATTACTTTTATTTCCTATTTTAAAAAATTCATTCTCAACGAAACTAAAAATTGTCTGCTCTTCTAAAATTTAACTTCCCCGAAGATGCTGTAATGTTTCTTTGATTGCTTATGAGAAGGAAATTTGTCAGGGAAGGAAAGGAAATTAGTCTACAGGCTTTGCCTACTTTCAATGCAGTTCAAGGGGAAGAGTTTACTTCATATTAGTCTCTCCTGGGAGCTAGAGGGCACTTAATGGGCTGATCACATGAACCCACATGATCATCTGATCAGGAAGTAGAGAGCAGAGGAAAAAACAATGTACTAGGAGGCAGATGACCTGGACTCTCTATATCAGAAAACACGGAAGAGCCACTTCACCTCTAAGTCTCAATTTGTTTATCTAGAAAATGGGGCCAATAATTGTTCTATTAACCTCATCATGCTGTCATAAGGATAGTTACTTGAAAAAATTTTGGGAACTCTAAAGCACTGTAAAAACAAATGTGCTCTACTGTTACTAATACTCAACCCTTAACTGCCAACATTATCAGAACATTAAAGCTGCTCTACCTCCTCATATTTTGTCCACTGCTCCTTAGGCAAGATTTGCTGTCTCATGCTCAGGTCCAGTGCTCTCTTAATGCGAAACACCCTGTCATTATAAAGGTTCTCAGGAAGCCTTCTTATGGCTTCTTTCACATCTTCGGTCTCAGTTAATGTATCATCTCGCATTAACCCTAGGATAAAAAACAAGAGAGTTAGATTGAACATATATCTCTAAAATCAGGAATTTTTTTAAATGAGTAAAATCTTTATAATTTACTACTTGGTGATTATATCAAGAATTCAGATACTAGGTGCAATGGAAACTCTAGGGAGCAATGTATGTCATACATAATGTGTTATTTCTTTAAAATTGTTTAAATTAAACAATATGTGAGACTTTGAAAATTTACTAATTTTTAAAATATTTAAAATGCCTACTTTGTTTTTAAACACACATCAATAAACTATATCTCTACTTTCTTAAGCTTCAGATCTGAGATCAAGATTTTAAAGACCCCAAAATGATAGTACACTAAGGAGCCAGTAACATTTACAAAGCTTCCATTAAGCTTCAATAGCAAAAGATGGTGCTCAAGACAAATTATAATGTTCTAAAAAAACTTATGTGTAAGATAATGAAGATATTCCATAACTTTAATATTTGAAAAATGTCTACTTTCAACAATCATATAAGTTAAGTTTTACAATGTTAGGTGGTAGAATTGGAAATGGAACATATCATAAGAAAAATTCCCAGTACTGTATTTCCAGAACATAAATCATTTTCACCTCAAACACAAGACAATTTCATCCTCCTTTTAAAAGAATAAAAAGGAAAGAAATTTGACTAAGCATGACAAAAAAAAAATGACACCTAATTTTAAAATATTCTGATGTACACAATAACAATTAGTTAAAAGTATTTTGTTGGAACCATAATGATTCTTGCAAAAGCACCACTCAGAAAAGACAGGAAAAACAAGAAAACAGAAGCATAGATACTCACCCAGTTTATTGAACCCTGCAGCATTGTAATACCATTTTCGAATACCATCCAGCCATCGGCCTGATGCTGCAACTGATGTCACATTGTTAGTTGCTACAATCCACTCATATTATATGAACACATTAATAGGCAAGGAGACAGTACTCTTCTAAAGCATCTCTTGTTACAGAACACAAACACTGGAAAGAATTTCCTCTTAAAAGTCTATATTCTATTTATTCTCCATAAAGCGCTTTTGTATTCAGGTAAAAAATCAGGTGGCAGATCACGGGAGAAAATGGGTAAGGTCAAACACCCAACTTATGAAAGATTCATAGGTACAATTACTGCCATTCCAATCCCTCAAACTCAACATCCCTAGTCCCTTAGGTGCCCTGCTACCAACAGAATTCAAGGGGAGAAGGGAATGGGAAGGGGACTGAGAATTTCTTGATCATTTATAGTTTCAGAAATAGATTATAGGAAACAATGGCAGATTTTTCAAGAGAATTGGGATTGTATGTAAACAGCATGAGATTTTAGGATAGGCTGGCAGGTCTAAATAGTTCCCATCCTCCAAAATTTTTATTTCACACTCTCTTTAAAAGTATTTCTGGAAGGATTTTGATACCATTTAGTCATTTAAATAATACGGATGAATAAAAGAAGCCCACTTTTTTCCTCCTCGTCAGTTAACTTACCACCAAGGATATCAATATTTGGGAATGTGTGAGTTAATGTTGAAACTCTTTGCGGAATAGGGCTGAAACCTTAAGGGGTAACTCAGTGAAAGAAAAGGGTAAGATGACAATTTCCAGGATTTATGGGAGGGATACAGTACAGAACAGGAGGCAGAACAAGTTCAAACTTTCTTTTACAAAGAGTTAACAACTTCCAAACATACTTGTAGAAGACAAATTATTCATACATATGTACCACTTAAAAATAACATATGGGGCAGGCCATGGTGGCTCAGTGGCAGTGTTCTTGCCTGCCATGCCAGAGACCCAGGTTCGATTCCTAGTGCCTGCCCAGGCAAAAAAAAAAAGTATGACTTTTAAGTTTCTCAACTGAATCTGAAACAAATCTTACAGGTTTTGCCCCTAGTCTAACAAAAAGAAATGAATAAAGCTTAAAAAAAACCCTATTACTTCTGAACTTAACGTCCTTAACAGGAGGTAGAAATTAAAAGTTCAGTAGCATGTACTTTTTTATTCTTTTATATTAGCAGTACTTCTTTAAAATGTCAGCGAACGACCACTATGTTCACTCCAACAAGATGAACTGAAGTCGTATGCTAGATATGGGGATACAAAACACATGACACCTTACTCCCAGTTTCAACCTGTCACCACCTAGTAGAAAAGTAGACACAGCAAATTAGTGCCATACAACAGGACCCCCACAATGAAAGGAGAATGCACAGAGTGCTAAGGAAGCCAAAGATAAGGGGAATGGCATCCAGGGCAGGGGCAGCATTAGGGCTAGGGAAGGCTTAGGCACATGATGTCTGAGGTAGGTCTTAAAAGAATGGGTAGGAGTTACTCAGACAAAGGAGGGAGGTGGAGGTAGGAGAAAGCAGTATCATCAGAGGAGCATACACTCTGGGGTCAAACTGTCTGTCTTCATATATAGGATCCTGAAGCTAGTTACCTCAAATGTAGGCTCCTAAAGCTAGTTACCTAACTTCTCTGTATCTGTTTTTCCATCTCTAAACTGTGGTCAATACCAATTTTTATCTCCCAGAAACTGCTTCAGAGGAATAAACAAGTTAATACAGTATTATATTATTTTATTTAAATGAGTTATTTAAAGACTCCTATATTAGTTATATATTAACATATCAATATTATAAATCACATGTATATTTTTAAACTTTTTAATTGTGAAATATAACATATATATAAAGCAGCAATAAATTTCCAAGTATGTTTTAACAAGTAGTTATAGAACTAGATTTTAAAGTTTGGTATGGGTTACAGTTCCATGATGTTTCATTTTTTCTTTTAGTTGCTCCAAGACCAAAAGAAATATCTATATAATGATTCAACTGTCATGCTCATTTGTTAAATCCTATCTTCTCTTTTACTCGCCTTCTCTCTCTTTTTTTTTTTGTGTGAAAAATAACGCACAAAAAAGTAGTAAATTTCAAAGTACATCATAGCAATTGGTTGTAGAACAGATTTCAAGTTTTGGTATGGGTTATGATTCCACAATTTTAGGTTTTCACTTCTAGCTGCTCTAAGATACTAGAGCCTAAAAGAAATAACACGATTCAGCACTCATACTCATTTGTTAAACCCTATATTTTCTGCATAACTCTATCATCACCTTTGATCTTTCTCCCACTCTTTAGGGGTATTTAGGCTACACCGATTCTAACTTTTTCATATTGGAAGGGGCTGTCGATAATATGGGATAGGGGGATAAACTAGTTGATGTTCTGGAAAGGCTGGCCCCTCTGCTTTTCATGACCCATTTGGAGGTTGTCCGTTCCTGGAAAGTTACCCTAGTACATAGAACCTCTGTAGAATCTTATATAATGCCATAGGTATTCTTTAGGATTGGCAGGAATGGTTTTGTTTGGGGTTCGGCAAGTTGTGATAGGTAGCAATATCTAGGGGAAGCCTGTGTAAGAGTGACCTCCAGAGTAGCCTCTCAACTCTATTTGAACTCTCTTAGCCACTGGTATCATATCTGTTAGACTTCTTTCCCCTTTTTTGGGTCAGTATGGAATTGCTGATTCCACAGTGCCAGGGCCAGGCTCATCCTAGGGGTCATCTCCCACGCCGCCAGGGAGACTTTCATTCCTGGATGTCATGTCCCATGTTGCGGGGAGGTCAATAGTTTCACTTGTCAGAGTTGGGCTTAGAGAGAGAGAGGCCACATCTGAGCAATGAGAGGTTCTCCAGAAATGACTTTCAGGCATACCTATGGGGTAGGCTAAGCTTCTCTGCTACATACATAAGCTACACAAGAGCTAGCCAGGGCTTGGCCTATTGATTTGGGTGTCCTTAACGTTTGATACAGTATCTACAGTTTTCCTGGAAATCACATATATATTACAGGGACTAAATGAATAAATATTTAATGAGATTCTTAGAAAAGTGACTGGTGATTTATAAGCTTTATTATGAGGGGAAGATGAAAGTATAAGCAAAGCTGAGAGACAGCATTCTTTGTAAGGGAAGCTACATGCAGTTAAATATAGTGGAAGAAGGAATGAATAAACTCTACCACATATTCAGATTGGAGAAGGATGAATTTCCTAATACTTCTTACTTTAACACAAACTTATTTAGGTAGCAAAAGTTAATGGATTAATGGTGCTACTATCAGAATGCTTTTAAAAACTCGAGTGGTTTATACCTTTATTCTATGAATTAAGTATTAGGAATGCACTTTGCCTTCCAAATTAGACATATTTACTAGTGGTAATAATATTTACTGAGCGCTTATATGTCAGCTATTATTCTATTTGCCTTATCTCCATGAGCTCAATTTACAACACGTCTGCGTTGCAGAAGAGGAAGCAACTTCTGCAACTTTATAGAACTTACCCTACCTAATGTCAGAGGTAGCTAGTGGAAATCAGTGCTATCTCACTTCAAGAATGCCTTCGACTTCAGTTGTCAAATTAATGAAATACTGAATTCTTAAACGTCTCTCCACCCCCACCCCACCAGCTCAAAAAAATAACGGATTTTTTCGTCAATCTTATGTTTCCTAAAAGCATCACAAGTATTGGGGAACGGGAAGGTAGGGAGCAATATTTTTTCTTAAAAACTAGTCCAATTTAAACTGCGAAAAAGGTAGAGATCTACCAAACAAAACAAAACAAAAAAACCAAGCAGAAAAAAACCGGCGTGACGTCCACGCGGTTTTAAATATTAGTGCAATTTCTTCGTTCTATCCCATAATAAATGGATTTGTTTTCGTTCTGAAATAAAAAAAATTCCTCAAATCTACAAATTCAATTACTGTTCCAGATAACCCTTGATCTACTGACACTAACTCCCAGGGTAAGAAGCACCCCCACCCTTATTCCACCCTATTTCCTCAATCACTTTGCCAGTTATTTCCTCAGCGTAAATGGAAAACTAATCGTATCGCTGGTAAAAGAACTTCACGAGCTAATGCATATGAAAGCGCTTGGCTCCACAGTAAGCACTTAGTGCATTTTGGTTGATACTTAACCACTAATGATCTCCTTGGGCGCCTGAACACTTTACGGGGTCCGGAATCACATTCCGGAAAAATAATGCGGACTGCCGAGCACCGCCAGCTGGAAGGAAGGCCGGGGCTATCGGAGACACCGCGGGCACCTTCACGAACAGAATGTTCGTTTACCAACTTTGCGCAAGGCAGGCCCGGGGACAGCTGGGGCGGGGGGAAAAACGTCTTTTGCCTGGGCCAGAGCCGCCACCCTCCCTTACGTTACAAACCTAGCCACACAGAGTGAGCAAAGGAAGAGGAATAAAAGGTAGACCCGGGGGATAATCGCCAGACAGGACGAGACACTTACCAGCAGGGCGGCCCGCCATTTTGACCCCAGAGTAAAGCGTTGCCTACTGGGTAAGTCCTAGAAGACGTGCCGGACCCAGTGCGCAGGCGCCTTAGCGGAGCCAAGCGAGAGAAAGGGTGGCCACCGCCGGAAGACGCTCGCGCAGGCGCAGCGCTGACGGCCGATGTTAGGGACGCTGGGGTTAAGCTAACGGAATCGGTCAGACGTTTCGTCCAGTTTCCCAAGAAACATTACTTATGATATGGAAGAAAGAATAGTAGGCAAGCAGTTAGGAGAACTAGGGTTAGCCCGGATTCTGTTACTGTTTAGCTGTAAGAGCTTTTTTTTTTGGCAATGTTAAATTTGAGCCCTTTGTGCCAAGTTAAAGTGTTGTGCGTTTTACGGTCATGTTCTCATCTAATTCTTCCCCCAAATTTTTGAGATAAATACACTGATCCCCATTGTAGAGTGAGAAAACTGAGGCTCAGAAAGGTTGGACAAATTTTGTTCAAGGGCATGGGGCTAGGAAGTGTTCAAATTCAAGACTCCTTGACTACAAGTCACAGGCTACACTATTAACCATAAAAGATACTAAACCTCTCTTGCCTTCATTTTCTCCAGCTGAACAATATACATCACACCACTTTAGGGGAAGATTAGGGTCAGAAAAAAATGTCAATATTAAGTCGAAGCTATACTGCAGAATTTGTATATTACTATAGATACAACAGGAACAAGTACATGGATTTATCCATTTGAAAGGTCTCAGACCAACTTCTTAAGTCTAAGGTATAAATGCCTAGAAATAGAAAACAATTGAGGGGATTAGTATGACTGATAAGTTGAATCTCTTACTAGTGGCTTTCTACCATTACCTACCAATACTGTTTTTTCGAGTCTTAAGCTGAAACCTGGGACAGTACAGGATTGTCTCACTGTAAAGTCAAGTTAGATTTAATGGTCTTAGTCCCATTCCAGTTCTAAAACCCCATCTGCTGCCTTTTGTTTCTTCTGACTCCATGCTGCGTCATTTTCTTGTATAAGTTTTCTATGCAGCACTAAAAATGGACGAATGAGTGCTCCCAGACTACACTGGCCAGTGAAATCTTAAAGATGTGAAGAAATGCAATATATTTGTACGCTGGCACATTGCATCACAAAGGGCATACTCAATAAACCTTTCTTCCTTCCTCTTCCACCTTTAAATTTCAGCTTGCTGGCTGCAGGGTGAAGAAGATGCCAAGAGAAGAAAGTTCTTATGTCAAGGCATGAAGTAACAGGACTATCATAAAATCGAGCTCCTACAGGGAAAGCCTGGGTGTTTACTGGTAGTCATTAATACTAGCACAGAATATTTTTGGTTTTTCTCCCTCCTGGCAAATGGTAGGATTGCACTTCCCTTCCCCTTCAAGTTAGGCATGTGGTTAACCTTGGCTAGGAAATACATTTTTAAGAGCAATTCTCCATTTCCCTTTCCCCTTCTATGGACTTGCAATAGTGTCAGAAATTGTGGCAATACTCCTGAAAATGACAATACTCTATCAACCTCTATCACTACATGATGTGGAGCAGAGCCCCTTGTGGTTCCAACATGGATAAGTATGATTGAGAGAGAAACTTTTGCAGTTTCAAATAATTTGAGGTTTTAGGATTGTTCATTATAGTAGCATACTTAGCCTATCTGAGTGGGTTGAGACGAAATGAAGTTCTCGGCCTCAAAGACCAGGCAGGACCGTGGCCTCACAGCTGTACCTCATCCTTGTTTCCTTTGCTTGTTGATCTCATTCATTAGACAATTCCATGAAGCTGCGTATCTCTGCCACACTCACCAGTGTGTTTAGGAACACAAAGGTTTGTTGAGACAATGAATACAATATGTAACAGGAGGGCCACTATACTTGGCCCTGATCAATTACAAATTTAGTTACTCATGAGGTTTCAGGACATACAGCACGCCACAAAACACTGATGAACACCAACTATCCCCAAAGTTAGTGGCTTTAAGCACTTTATTTCTTCCAGTTCTGTCTGGTGCTTAATTGGTATGGCTGAAATAGCTGGGGTTTGGTTAGACTGCTCTCTTCATGACATTTCCCTTCTGTCTGGTGCTTCATTGATACAAATGAAATAGCTGGGGTTTGGTTTGGTGGCTCTCTCTACGTCACATCTCTTAGTAACCAGACCCAAGAAAATGTTGCAAGATGACAAGCTCCAGTGTGCAAGTGTATATCAAGTTTCAATTCATGCTGTGTTTTTGCATGTTGGCAATAAGTAAAAAGGTTTATTATGGTCTTTTTACTATGTCTCATTGCCCTCTCCATACCTTCGAACTTTACTTCCCTCCCTATCCCTTTTCCTTTGTTAATTCTCAGTAGTCAACTTTGCACAGCTTCTGAATATGCACACTCAGGGAGATGAATAACACTGTAGAAAACCCAAAATTGAATAAGTTTCGTAGCATTGTCTACATTAAATAGATGTTAGATGAATAATGTACTATACTTCAGATATAACAACTTAAAAAACAAAGTGTGATGAAACCACTTTAAATGACCTGTGAATGAAAGAGTGGGAAAGTCTCCAGTGTTCTTGTCTTCACCAGAACTCTCTATCAGAGTGACAGGAAAATCAGTGACAGAGCACCAGCCTCAACTAATTCTTAGTAAACTTTCTCTAAGCTTGCTATATTTTCAGTTCACCCTTTCCTGAGAAGGAAGGAAATGATTGTGTCAGAGAAGAATTTATGTCACTAAGAACTTATAAGAAAATCTACCAGAAGTGTACTCAAATTTATAATATCAAGCCACTGTTTCCAATATCAATGGAGACCTGAGGAATTTATTTAAAATAGATTTATTTATTCATATGTACATTCATTTTACATTATTATATTTTAACAGTCATCAAAAACTAAAGAGTTTTTAAGAATTTTTCAAAGTCCTGTACTGAAGCTTTGGCAATCTCTTGACAGAATATTTCATCGGGAATAGATACTAATTTGTCCAAAGAGATGTAGTTAGGTTTTACTGGATCATACTGTGCTCTTCCCAAATAGGTAAGAAACAAATGTCTTTCTTTGACTTTAAGCAGCTTTGTATTAAATACCTAGAAAATAAAAAAAAAGTTTTTTAAAAACACTGTGCCCTGAAAGATGAAAAATTAAAACTTACTTGGTTAAAAATTTTAATAGGTTAATATTTATAAAGTATTGAATACATGCTCAGTAAATATCATAAATGCTACAGGATTTTAATCCTATTGCTTCTGCTAAGAAACAGTTAAAAGGGACTCAAAACAATTATAAAATAAAGTCAAAGAACAACAACTTTTCCAGGAGAAAAGAGAGAATTTGTTAGTCTTAACAGCAAAGCTACAGGTTCCACTCAGACCTACTTACTTAATCAGAAACTTTGGGAGTGGGGTGCAGAAAACTGTTTTAACACGCCCTCCAGATGATTCTGATGTTTGCCAAGTTTGAGAATCATAAAATATCAAGGTCTACAGCATCAAACATAAGAGTTCACAATCTGTGAAGCTTCCCTATATGTGTATCTTTTTTTTTTTAATTTAAATTCCTGCTGTTATTTCTGTCCAGAATAAAAATGAAATGAATATAGTTTCTTTAAGGAGCAACTAGGGAAAGTATGTCTTACAGCCAACCCTGTAATCAAAACTCTCCAAAAATAGCGGTGGCAACTTTAAAAAGGAATCAGAAACAGGCTAAGTCCCTGTAGTCACTGCAAAAAAAAAGGGTGGATGGGAGATCTAGCCAGGCTTGAGATAGAGCCCTGAAGCTTGAGAGAGATCACCAAGACTTGTTAAGGCCCAAATGAACCACAGTTGGTATTATGTCTAAAATTCTTCTCTTGGCTATATTATGACACATTGGGAACACTTCATGGCATATAACTTCCAGGACTCTTTCTCTTTGTTCAAATGCAAACAAAACAGTAACACACCACTTCAAAAGGACATTATGAAACACAACTGCTGAAAACTAAATGCTCTGAAAACAGTGATTAAAAAATATACAGTATGCTTATTTAATATGGGGTTGACTTGTTTTTGGAACAAGACACCCCCTTTCTGTCCCTGCAAAAACAAATTACACGTTATTCTGCCTTTATTTTGGTCATTAAATTCTCGATGCCACACTGTTACTGCTCACAATATAAAAAGCAAAAAGGACATAGATGGAATTTTTTCTAAGTATGGCTCCTATGCAGACTCGTGGTCTACAAAATTATCATTCAATACAACATATAAATTCACATATGAATCTCAGCTTCCAAGGTGTTAACTATTAATTTCCTAAATATAATAACACTTTGAAAAATTTATATATTTCTCGAGTAGTTCAAGGTTACCTTATGATTAGAAATTTGTGTGACCTTTCAAGTTCAAAAGCTATAGCTTATATTGAGAGATAATTTCTTTCTTTTTCTATTTTTGTTGCTCTTGAACACCAGGGGTTACGTAGCTATTGTCAAAAAAAAAATGTAATTCTGTTCACGACACATGAAATTAACAGAAACTAAAAAAAAAAAAGACACTTGGCCTGAGAATTAAAATAACTGATCTTTGGTCCTAAAGTGAACCTCACCTTTGCCTTCATAGGAACACAGTGGGAGGGGAGAGAAAAGGTGTCAGGGGAGTCCTGGATACAACTTCTTTCCTCAAACTAGTGATTTCCTCATGTTCATTACCCTCAACACTGCTTTTGTTATATTTAATCTTCTATGATCTCTGCTCTCTGCAAGGACTAAATTAACCATAGTTAAGTCATACTTGCTCCCCCATTTTTAACTGCTCTTAAGACATATGTGTCAACCAGAACTGTTATTCGCATGAGAAAATCAGTTTCACCCCAGTGAGTTGTTAAAACACCAGCCCTCGATTTTTTTTTAAAGTCTGTATCAGTTTTCTTGGAGCTCTATTGACAGTTAAAAGATTTTTCCATTACTGAGCTTTTTATTTTCTGTTTTGTTTTACAACAATATGACCCAGACCCATAGGAGACTGAGAATCCCAATTTGGAAGTCACAGTTCTAGGACTGGGCTTTCCAGAAGCTGAAGTTGGGGTGCATTGGGGTGTTTGATGCATTTTGTCAGCTTATAGTTCCTTTATTTGGAAAATTTCTCTCCATATTTTAGACTACACTCATTCTTTGAGTGACAATTTCAATGTCGTTTCCTTAGAGTGGCAGCATATCCTAATGGTTAAGAGCAGGGAATTTAAGATTCAAATGTCAGAGTTCCAATCCTGGCTCTGCCACGTCACCTGAGTACCTCGAACAAGTTATTTAATTTCTTTATACTTGGTTTTTACATTTGTAAAATGGGCCTACCTCATCATATTGTTGTTATGAGGACTGAATAAGTCAATACACATAAAGCAGTAAAGAAAGGCAATCAACATTTGTTGTTATCATTTCTATGAGTTTCCTATCTAAATTAGCTGTGTAAGACCTATGGGTAAGACTCTTTACTACCTTTTACAAAATTTGTCTTCCACGCCAGATTACAACCTTAGTGTGGCCACACAGTGAACTGGCACAGGGTAGATGATAAATTATGAATTACAAGAATGATTAGACCTCTAGGGTTTGGAGGTGACAAGATCAAATTCCCTTATCATGGTCTATTGTCACTGAATGTCTACCAATTTAAGGGAAAAAAAAATTGGCATTGCCTTCTGTTTGGGGGGTGGGGTGCTTAGTCTGGGAATCGAACCCAGGTCTCCCATATGGAAGGCAAGCATACTTCCACTGAACCACCCATGCACCGTGGCATTGCCTTTTAGTTGAAGATTCTTTTACAATTGCTCCAAAAGCTAAATCTTCAGAAGACATTAATTTGTACAACTGTTGGCTGCTCACACTTTTATAGGGAATATATTCACATTTGGTTTAACAGGAAAATTCTATATGACAGGCAAACAGAGTTCTATTTGTGAAAGAACTGAACCAAATGCAATCTAGTTCTGAAAGTTGTATTCAAGGCCATGTTTCTTTTGCCTATTTTAAGAACTAGGACAGGAACACACCTAGCAAACAGAGCCCAGGGATCATCTTAACGAAATTCAATCTTTCATTTATCTGATGAACACTTATTGAATATCACATTAAAAAATAGGGAAGGATTACTTTTATGAAATTCAATTCTTTGTTCAACAAATTTTTACTGAGTGCCTACTAAGTGCGAGGTGTAGTTTTAGGCACTAAGGATTCAGGATAAGGTTTCTGCTGTAAGAGTTAACATTCTTGTCAAAAAGCAGATAATGTCTCTCACTAGATAAAGAATATCACCTTAGAAAATATTATTATGTCTTTGGCATGAGGGGCAAACTGGAACAGTTTTATGTTTTAGCAAGTCATTACAATATGGCTCATTAATTCATGGATTCAGATAGATTGTGGATAAAACGTGCAGGAGTTGAAAGAAGCTTTAAGAGAAATGATCCATTTCAAACAACTATTTCAAATTTAAATGGAGAAAAAGAGAGGAATATTTACAAATCCAAGAGAAATTTCTTCTGCCTGTTCCCTACAGATCAAACTAGTAACAATACATAGAAACCACAGCAAACAGATTAATCACGTATTTTTTTCCCAGGAGATGTACACGTGTCTTGGAAATTATAAGCATCTCATAAATAAATAGCACTATGCACCTGGACAGCAGCACTGACTGAAGGGCAAGTATGGCTTTTACAAAGAGAGATATGCGCTGCATTACCTGTGGGAACCTTACAATGATGTGGTGGGGAATCTTCATCACATTGTGCACATAATCAAAAGTCTCAGTAAGCTTCCTTTTATTTGCAGTTAACATCTTTGGGATTCTGGTGATCATATGTTGAATTTCATTGCGTTTAAAACCAAGTTCAAGATGATAAACCTAAAAAAAAGTAAAGTTGCTATGAATCATGAATAAAAATAAGCATTTTTGTTACTAAGCTAGAGGACACTGATTCTTTTTGGCATTTTAGAATCTGGGAAATTGATGCACCAATGGCCTCATGGGATTATAGCTTTCTACTTCTGGTGTAACCTGAATTTCAAACTCCTCTTCTGAGAATGAGAACATGCTGATCATCATGAAGATCACCAAAGAAGTTAGTTGTACTTGCGAAAAAAAATAATGATGGACATGATAGGGCTTGTCAGGTTATCTGCATGGGCCTTATACCAAATAGGCCAGCAGTAAAATTTTCAATGTGCTTTTTGGTTCCCGACCAAACTGATAAACATGGGATCTGAAAAACTGGGTGGCAACATTTCAGAGACAGATGATAAAACTAAATGCCCAAACATGGGTTAAGCCCTCTACTTGCTTTCATAATATGCTATGCTCCCCATGAATTATCTGCTTTGCATTTTATCTCCCCACTAGATAGTATGTTCCATGAGAGTGGGCACTATCGCCCCAACAGAGTGCTTGGGTAGATGTTCAATAAAAATTAATTCAACAAAGGATTATGAAACACTTTAAGCACCTCAGGAAATTGGCCTTATGTGATAATTTCAAAATATAATTACAGTTTTGTATCCTAGGTTGTCAGGTGACCTTGGCTTCACACTATTCTTTGGGAGGAGGGACAAGAAGAATAGGTGATATGTTCTGTTTTTGAGTTTGAGTTAGCAACTGGCACAGGGTGCTAAGGAGAGCAATGTGTAGGCCACTCCTCTCCTCACCGGTGTGCAGACACAGAATCTTTTGGATTCAGACCCCAAAACTTCTCAACTCCCACCAGGTTAAAATAAGTACCACCTATATACTTAGTCTATTACCTGAGAGTTATGGATGTCAATGTCTGTAAGGTGATTTACTCATACAACACCAGTGAAAATATTATTAACCGAAACAGATGCTAGACATTTATTATATCATTTCCTATTTTTTGAAATAAAATCTAAAACTCTAGTTTTCTTTAGATGACAACAGCAAAATCTATTCTCTTCAGAGGAAAACAGAAAATAAAGAAGCTGATTTCTCAAAAGCTTAAAATAAAGTTGTTGTACCTTCATATTTTCTTTCACGGGCTCTAGACTTCCAGTTAGTAGCCTTGGGAGACGAACCACCAGATCTCTAGTCTACAGTTATAAAAAAAACAACAATCTATTATTATTATTTGTGTATATTTAACTACTTTGGAAAACCAAGGGATTACCAAGAATACAAAGCTAAAATCTAAGATATGATCCAATCAGAAACATGCTAGGAACCCTGGAAATACATAAATTTAATGCTGTTTGAAGAAAATACAAATACTGAAAACAAAACTTTTAAAAGACTCAGTTTTGGGTGGTGCGACAGTGACTCAGTGGCAGAATTCTTGCCTGCCATGCCAGAGACCCGGGCTTGATTCCTGGTGCCTGCCCATGCAAATAAAAATAAAAACACTCAGTTTGATGGAATATTATAAAAAGACGTAGCTATATGTTTAACCTAGCAGGGTAATTCATTCTTGCATGGAAAACAGCAAGCATTTATAGGATTCATATGGGAGAAAAGTAAATTTAACATTTACGAAATGTACCTACATGGAAATATATGAATTCTCCCCCTTTTTACCTTCTTCACATTAAGTTCAAGTTCTTTCTGAAAAAATCCCAATCTGTTATCCAGCCTTTCCACTGAAAAACTCAGCAAAAACGGTGCATTTCTAATCATCTGTGCAACATCTGCCTTACTGAACTTTTTTGACTGTAGATAAGCCACCCTAGAGAAATAAAAAAATACATATATATGATAAACTTTACTAGTATCATGCTGACTTTCAAAGTAATAAGTTTATTAAAGTTAATAGACTCCAACACCAATATATAATTTATATAATTATATATCTATTTGGTGTGTGTGTGTATATATATATATATATATATATATATGTAAATTATAAACCAATATATAATTTAAGAAAATTATTCTGTAATAATGACCTCTCTATGGTTAAAACAAAACAAGAATCCACCCAACTCTAGAGTGGTTTCAATTTATACTTAAAAACAGAAATAACTCTGAAATCTGTTAAAACTTGATTTCGTTTTCAATTAATCTGATTTAGCAGTTGGTAGAAAAATTACCAGTAGCTTCTGTTTAACTCCAATTATTACTTTTTCTTTTCAGTTAAGAATGGAGAAACACAAATTAAGATGTCCAGAGCTCTATTTTGCAAAGAAAGACCCTTGCACATGATTGTAACTGAGGAAGGAATATTTTTATTTTAGAATATTTACTGAGTATACATTTTCATAAACCAGTCAATAATTTTTACTAGTCTTTTAAAATGTACTTTATTAACAACTGAGAAATTTTCCTGCTACATTTCTGGAAACGAATATAAGGTAATAAATTATAGATAGTTTGACTATAAATTAACATTGATTTTTTTAAATCTATAAAAGGCAGCTTTAATTAAATGCCTAAAATGTGCCAGGGGATTAACTTGTTTAATTCTCACCCAAAATACAAAACCCCCAAAAATCTGGGAGCCAGGTAAATATTTCCACATTATATGTGAAGAAATAGAGAATCAGAGATGTTAAATAAATTGTCCTAGATCATCAGCTCATTAAGTGACAGCTGAGATGTGAATTTAGGTATGCCTACACCTAAAGTCCATGATATTTCCATACTGTCTACCCAAGCCTGTATTTATATACAAATGAGTACTACTCCTTTAAAGTAGTTCCTTGGAGGTCTTAAGAGGAAAGATTAACTATATAAAAACAAAAAATGTCTGCATGACAAATAAAACATTATAAACAAAATCAAAAGACGATATGGACGATATGGAGAAAATATCTGCAACATGTCAGAGAAAGAACAATTTTTTTTTCTTTACAAAAAAAAAAGAAAAAGACCAATTAAAATGTGGCAAAGGACATGCAGTAGATCCTCCTTATTTGCAGATTCCATTGTGGATTCACCTACTCACTAAAATTTATCTGTAACCCCCATATCAATACTCTTGGTGCATTTGTGGTCCCATGGGCACATGCGCATGGTTGTGAAAAACCGGAGGCACAAGGCACCTGACGTGTATGTTCTCCACCAAGGTTGAACAAAGTGATGTTTTGCCTCTTTATTTTAGCTTTCATACTGTAAACAAGAGTCTTTTTGTGGTATATTAAGTGCCCTGTTTTTTCAGATTTTTGTACTTATTGTTGCTGATTTTAATATTTAAAATGGCCACCAAATATAGTGTTGAAGTGCTCTCTAGTGTTCCTGAGCACAAGAAGGCTGTGATGTGCCTTATGGAGAGAATATGAATTAGATAAGTTGTTGAGGTACGAGTTATAGTAGTGTTGCCTCTGAGTTCAATGTTTATGAACCAGAAATATTTTTTAAAGGTGTTTTGAACAGAAACACACATAAAACAGATTATGCATTGATTGGTTGACAATGTGACCAGAGGTTTGCAGAAACCTACCCCAGTATTTTCCCTAGAAGCAATGGTTCAGTATTCATGAATTCAGAGTTTGTAGCAACTTCACAGACCATAACTACTACTGAATAACAAGCAACGACTAGATACAGTTTATAGAAAAAGAAATGCAACTTAAAAATTTAAACTATGAAAAGATGCTCTTACATTTGATGCTCTAAACAAAATTACTTCCTAAACAAGACATTTTTTACCTATAAAATCAGCAAATTTCAAGTTTGATAACACTAATAGTGAGAATAAATG
Source organism: Tamandua tetradactyla (assembly GCF_023851605.1). NCBI lineage: Eukaryota > Metazoa > Chordata > Mammalia > Pilosa > Myrmecophagidae > Tamandua > Tamandua tetradactyla. The sequence goes on from NC_135332.1 coordinate 140,104,339, forward strand.
GGAAACTGGCACTTTAAATTGGGGAATTGGTACATTGTTAGTGGAAGTATAAACTGGAAAATAACATATATAAAGGACAATTTGGCAATATCTACTAAAATTACATATACACATACCCTTTCACCTAATATTCCACTTCTAAAAATTCTTCCTACAGATACACTCCCATATGTGAAAATGATGTACATACAGGCATACCTTGCTTTACTGCGCTTGCAGAAATTGTGTTATTTACACAATTTCTGGCAAACCTGCATTAGGGTCACAGAAAGATTTTAATTAAGGTATGTATATTGTTTTGCTAGACATAATGCTATTGCACACTTGACTGTAATATAGTGTAAACATAACTTTTATATGCACTGAGAAAACAAAAATATCATGTGACTTGCTTTATTGCAGTATCTCCTTTATTGTGGTGGTCTGGAAACGAACCCTCAATAACTCTGTGGTATGCCTGCATAAGGACAGTCACTGCAGCCTTGTTTATAATGACAAAAGACTGGAAACAACCAACCTCCATGTTTATCAAGGGGGACTGGATAGATCCATACTATGAATTATTACTAAGGTTAAAAAAATAAGCAAGTGCTAATAAACAGCAACCTCCAAGATACAGTTAAGGCAAAAATGTAATATCATGAATAATACACTACCAATTGTATATATGTGTGTATGTATATGCTGTATATAACAGAATATTCCCAGAAGGCAGAACAAAAAACTTGATAACAGTAGCTGCCTCCGCAGATAAGGGATAAGAGTAAGTTGGAAGATGGGTGGGCCACGGTGGCTCAGCAGACAGAGTTCTAGCCTGCCATGCCGGACACCATGGTTTGATTCCCAGTGCCTGCCCATGCAAAAAAAGAGAGTAAGTTGGAAAGTGCTTTAAAAAAAAGAGTAATAAAGCAAGATTCAGGCAAAAAAAAAGGCATACTTTATAAAAAAAAAAAAAAACAAAAGAGAAATTGGAGGGAGGAAGGACAACTTCTTTCTTTCAGTAACAAGAATCAGTATCTAATTAAAACATTATCAAAACCATTACCTCCATTGTGGTGATTTTTCTAATAAAAAGTCAAGGTAAGGCCCAACTAAAATAAATGCATTTAAATAAGTATTTTAAATTCACAGATTATTCATTTGAAAATTCTTATAAAGAATCAAGTAATTTTTCATATGTTTAGAATTTTCTGCATTGAAAAGAAAATGAGTGTATGAACTGAGTGCTGTTATAGGAATACTAGAAAATAAGATTGCTTGACATATCAGAGTCATAAACTAAATTCAATTAAATAAAGATTATCATGCTTATTCTACCACAGGCTATTTTTCATTGTTTATCCTTTTGAATAAAGGTTGATGCATCACCTATTGAAACATTCTTTCTTTTTTTAAGTTCTACAGCTTGATAGTTAACCAGATTTAGGAACCATTAGACATACTGTCTATATAAGGAGAGTACTTCTTAGTTGTTAGAAGTATGTGTGAGTTTAAGCTTATAACTTAAGCTCCCTTTAAGCTGAAGTTTCCTGCAAAGAATTAAATGTAAGGTGACAGTATGGTGCAGTAGTTAAGGGGACTCTAGAGTTTAACTGGTTTTGAATCCCAGCTGTTTCACTTACCAGCTGGGTAATCTTGGGCAAGTTATTTAATCTGTGCCTAACCTGTAAAATGGAGCTATTAATAATGGTGCATGGAATCTTTATAGAATCTTATCTAATGAACACCCTAGGTGTGCTTTATGATTGGCTGGAATGGTTTTGGTTGGGGTTTGGCAAGATGTTAATGAATTTTTAAAGCAACTTATTCCATAAATATTGACCCAGTAGTACATTGACATCATAAAAATAATAATGCATAGCTGAGTAAAGGAACTCTGTTTTAGATACTTAATTTATATGAAAGAAGGTCCACACACCACCACCCCCTCCAAAAAATAATAATATTCATACTAATTTCAATAGATCCTTATTCAGCAGTCTTAAAAAAATAACCTATACATATATTTCCTCCATAATCGATTCTTGGGTTATGTGAGAATCATTCTGAAGCCTTACCTTATTTTAAGATTTTCAAGGTCTTCAGAGAAAATGGCATGGTTTTTAGTTAGGAATGCTCCCAGCTGGTTATCCTCTATACCCAAATCTTTAAGAAACAGGAGTAATTTCTTAATGTCTTTCTCAAAATCCAGTCTCAGAAGGTGGTTGGCTGCGTCAGGATGTTTTTCTATCTTGGACAAATCCACCCCTAAAATAAATTACACACACCGCTGGAAGATAACTGCTTGGCTCAGGCATTAAACTTCATCCACATAAACAAAATAAATTACTGATGTAGATCAATGATCAATCCAAAGGAGAATCCAAACAGACCAATAGAATTGTCCTAATATTTTTGTTTGCAGAGATAAAAATAAATTAAAATGAAAACAGAGTATTTATTTCAATGCAAAGTGTAGAAGAAAACCAAGCATTTGCCTAAATTTCCCTTTAAAACAAAATCAGTAAGTCATATTGTCCTAGGACCATCATCTTTACGTTTTTTTTTTAAATTATCATTTGAAGGATGCTATGAGCCCTTGCCCTCCATAACAACAGTTCAACTGATAATTTCAGAGTTACAAACCCAATGAATAAATTATTACTTTCCTGAAGTTATCATTTTCTTAATTATAAGCATATGCCTGTGATTCCTTCCCAGAGGGAATAAAATGACCATGTCACCCATCATTGTAATCTCCAGATATTCAACATTAAGACAAGTCTCTTGAAGGAACGCTGTAAATGTGTGAGTGAGAATGAACGAACATATACAGCCCTTAGGTATGGAACAAAGAAGAATACACACAAACCTACAACCTTTACTTAACTGCAGTTAATCTAATGAAACAAGGAGAAGGAGAGATCAAGTAAGAAGGGAGAGAAATCAAGTTGTTTTTTAAAAGCATTCTACATTTTGTTTTGTATAATTAGATGTCAGCATTAATTGGGCAGCGAATGAAAGCAACCTATAATTCAAAATTTTCATAAAAACTGAGCATTTTATTCTTTTTTTTTCCTTGTATCTTATAGCTTTGAAAACAAAATTAGGGCAGTGCGATGGTGGCTCAGTGGCAGAATTATCGCCTGCCATATTGGAGACCCGGGACGGTTCCCAGAGCCTGCCCATGTTAAAAGAACAAAAACAAAACCAAAATTAAATATGAATAGGAAAGGTGTACTCTATATGTTTAGAATAAGCATTTGAAGCTAATGTAAAACCTTAAGTTTAGACTCAAATTTCACATTCTTAAAATAAATTCCTCAGATGAAAAATAACTCTCCCAAACCAATTTCTAGATGCAACTGTACAGTCTTAAATAAAAAACTATTAGATCTAAATATTCTTGATTTTAAATAGGTAGTTACATAAGATGGCCAGGAACAGAAAAGTAGATTAAACATATGCAGAGAATGAAGTTCAGAAACAAACACAGGGTGAACTAAAAATAGAATATATACTAATAAAAGCATTTCAAATATATGAGAAAAAGATGGACTGTTATTTAAAATATATTGGGATGGGGTGCATGGGTGATTCAGTGGTAGAATGCTCGCCGTCCATGTGGGAGACCAGGGTTTGATTTCCAAACACACCCCACTACCCCACTACCAGCCCCCCCCCCCCACAAAAAGAAGAAAAGAGAGAGAGAGAAAGAGACACACACACATATACACACAGCACTGGCTATTTTACATTGGAAAAAAAAAAGGAAAAACTTTTGCTGTATCTTACACAAAAATTAAATCCAAATAATCTAAATGTGTATCAATTCTAAAATAATAGAAGAAACCAGAATTTTAAAAAATCATATTGGAAATGAGATTTTTCTAAATATGATACTACAAACATAAAGGAAAATACATGTTTGACTACATAGAAATATAAAAGCTATATATGGCTTTCTGTAGGATATATATTTGTATAGACCAAGGTCTGGAAAGCTCGTCAATGATTTGCTAATAGTGGCTACCTTTGTGAAGTGGAACTGGTGACGGAGACAGGACAAGAAGCCTTTCCCTTGTAACATTACTTGCAATTTTAACAATTAGATGTAATTCTTTTATAATTTAAAATTAATAATATTAAAAGAAAAATAAATGGAATTATTGGGTAAATGAATAAACAGTGGAAACTGGTTCCATAAATCTGTGATAAATGGGGGAGGGAGTTCTTCAAAATTAACATAGAGGGCTTAGACCTCAAATTTAACGAAATATTACAGCTTACATGTGTTGAATTGCCTTGCTCAGCATGAGCTGTCACACCCTGACTGTGCTGAAACAGAAGGCCTGAAAAGATTCTTTTTAATAGCAGTGGGAAAGCAGAATCTTACCAGGAAAGCACACTGCTGTCAGTACAAATCACTTGGGCTCACTCATGATTTCATTAACTTGAAACACATTCACTGAATGCCTTCTATAGACAAGACACTTCTGTTAGGCACTGGAGACATAAAAAATTAATATATTATTGATTCTAACCTCTAGGTGATTTTAGTCTAAGTTGACCTTATCTCATCAGTTCAGTAACTACAAATATTACAACTGTATTCAGTTATGGTTACACTGGTAGGCAACGGAAACCCCCCACAAAATTCAAATGAAAAGAACTTTAATGATGGGACACTATATAGTGGTGCGAGCAGAGTCCAGGGAACAAACAACAGAACTTGTCTGACTAAAGAAACAAAAGAGAAAAAAATGTACTATCAGAGCCCAGAGGGAGCTGGGAGATAGTAAAGAAAGGGCTGCTGGGTAGAAGCTGTTGTCATGGAGGCAATTACATGATCCAAATCAGGGAGGGTAAAAAACACCCCCAACAGCTTTCTATCTTCTCCTGCAAGTGCCTCCCATTGGCTGAAGCCACCCAGAAGCCAGCTGGCAAAGGAGTCCTAATGATACAGTGCAGAGGGGTAAGCCACCTGGGACTGAACAGGCACAGAAAAGCAGAAACAGGATCTGGGAAGTAAGGAGAGAATAATAAGCACAGTTGGCACACAAAATGTTGTCTGACAATGCAATCATGATTCTTTTAAAATACTGTCATTTAAGTTCCTTCTAAGACATGCTGTTGAAGTATCAGCACATAGATGAAGGGATGGCTAAAATATATTCCATAGTTGAGTGGATTTCCAGTTCTGAGTGGAATTCCACAATTTTGAGTATAATTATTTAAAGGTACTGATCATGTTTTATGTTTATCTTGTGTCACCCATAGCACCTACTACAGGCTGGGAAAGCTGTTCCAAAAGGACTAGTGAGAGAGCCAATGTCATCCTTCTCCCTCTGTTGAACCCATAAAGCACATTATCTGTATCTTTCCTGTGGGACTTATCACATTTTACCTTTCATCCTTGCATTTCAGTTATTCTTATTTATGTCTATTTAGATGCTTCTGAAGACTTGAAACTTCTTGAGAACAAAGGCATTTCCCAATACATTTGGGTAACTTGCATAGTAATAGATGAATAAATGATTACCAATGCAGTGTCATTAGTGTCAAGAAAGAAGTAAGCAGGTGGTGAAGTAAGAGCCCAGAGGAGGGGAACTCTGTCTGGATGATCAGAGGAGACATTTTAGAAATTACACTTACATTCTCTAGCTGTCAGAGTTGGTCAACCAAAGGAGGATACTGGCAAGAAATGAAGCTGAAAGGGTAACCAGGGGTCAAACCGTGAACAGCTTTGATTCCGTAGAAGGTTTTGAAAGATTTTAAGGAGGTCACTGACATAGCCAGCACAACATTTTATAAAGAGCGCTAACACTAAAGATGTTATCAGGGACAATATTGCTGGGAAGAAGACTATTAAGTTAAGAAATGCCTGCAGTCATTCAGTGGAAAATGAGGACCTTAACTAAGGCAGTGACTACAGACTAGAGAATGGAGAAGCAGATGGATTTGAGAGATAGAGAAAACAGAAACCATAAGATTTAGTGGCTAAATTAGGTGTGAGGAGTGAAAGAAGAAAGCAAGAATCAAGGATGACTCGTAAAGGTTTCTAGAGAAGCAAAGGCTTTTCTTTTTCCCTCATCTTATAAAAATTATTCCTCAAGGGGAACGAGAAACAAAAAAATAAACTTCTCTGATGAAACAAGATTTATCTATAACCTCAAATCACAATAAATGAAAACAGATGAAAGAGTGGTAATGGACTCAACAGACAGGAGAAAGAAGAAACGCAAATGAGAATTCTGATAAGAAGCAAGTTGATACTATAAAAAACTCAAAAAGGCTCAGAAATTGGAGTCACCAGATATTGAAAAAGTTGGGAGTGAGAACAGGCTGAAAACAGGGAGACAGGATAACACTGTAAAAGTGTTCCTTACCTATCCTGTTCCACTCAATCCCTAGTAAAAGGGAGGCTTATTATCTGGGAAAAATCAAATAAGTTAATGGGCAAAGCATAAGGTTACAATGAGGATTCAATTTAAGGTTGCATGTGAGATCCCCTGGCTATATAGGGTTGATTGTACGGTAAACTGTTCTGAGAGGCATTTAGAAGGTATGGGAAAATTCAGCCTAGGAACAAAGAAAACTAATCAAATGAAAAACAAGGCAATTGAGTCTAGGAAAATGAAAAGTTGTACAGGAAGAAAAGCAATCATAATACACTTTTGGAAGAGCAGCAAGCAATGTTTATAGTCATAATGTAATCACTGACTAGTGACTAATTTAAAAATTATAATATAACCTAATTGGGAGAATTGAAGAGAATAGGAGAAAAGTACATGCGTATGTATAAGACATCAACTGATGAACCAAGCAACAGTACTATAAATAATTACTTAAAAATTTGAAAGATAAATACAAACAGAGATAACAATAAAAGTTAAGCAGATAAGCCTGGGGAATGGGATGCAAAGTCTGGAAGGATGAAGCATGAAATACAATTTTTCATGATAAATCTTTTCTCACTGCTCAAATTTTGCTTCCATTTATATACGTACTTCGATATAGATCTATTAAATATTTTAATTTAAAAAATAAGCAAAAAGTAAATGGAGTGTACAGACTCAAGAGGTACTTGTAGTTTGTGCAGACTTACCTAGAAGCACTAACTTCTGCAGAGTCTCAGAATGATCCACATAATCTCGAAGTGTGGATGAAACTGGGGGCAACAGAGGGTCTGCAATAATTTGAATAGCCTCCTTCTCAGAAATTGGTTGCAAAGGAGACAATGGAGGCAAATCTTCCAGTTCTTTGAAGCCAGCCACATGGAAGGAGAGAAGCAAGTTAGGTCTCCAACCTGCACAATAAAACAATTTCTACAAAAACCTCTTCCCTAGTTGCTTCTTTCACTGGGTAAATCTTGGGATCATTTCTGATTTTAAAATCTAAGAAGTTCAAGTATTTTCTAAGAGATAAGGTTACAACTATTTAGACAGACTGTTTCTCCAAGAAATTTGTTATTTTCAAGGTACACAATTTCTTTCCTTCCTTTCACTTTTTTAAATTTATTTTTTATTGATGTATATTATATATTCACATACCATGTAATCATCCAAAGTGCACAATCAATGGTTACCAATATTCTCCTTATTTTTAACCAACATGTAAGAATAAAGATCTTCAGCTGATCTTGAAGTACATTTTCAATGGGTCTACCATACCTTACCTGGTCAAAAGTATAACATATTACTATCAATCTGAATTATATGGGTCAAAGTCATCACATCCTGAAATGTCTTACTTTTGATCCTATCCCCTGCTTTCCAGTCATTCTCAAACTTATCTTTAAGAGAACTTCTATGATTCTGTTTCTATCATCTGCTGTCCTTTGCTAAGGATGTGAGCCTGGTCCTTCTTTAAATTGTAGCAGGCAGGCCTTCCCCTCTTTCTAGTTCAGCTGTGCTCTCTGTGGAAAATCCCCAACCCCCCTCTCCCTGCAGGCAAGCAAGATAAAGCACACCTTCTGGTATAGAAACCCCCTCCCCTAGCCTTCAGGAACTGGTGAAAATGCACGTAGGCAAAAGAAGACATTCCTGGGATGGGGGCTCCTCCATGGTTCAGCTCTGAACCATTCTCAACTTAAATCGGCCAATTGTTTACCTTGTCTTTAACATGTCAAAGAGTCTATAAAAACTAAGGTTGCCTTTTGTTCAAGGCTCAGACTTTTGAAGTGACTCAGCTGGGCCCTCGTGCACACGAGCTAATAAAACCTGCTTCCAGAAACTACGGATCCTTAGTCTCAGCCTGTTCTAGCTTCGTGGAATGTTCCTGGAGGCCTGTGGCCTCGTTCCTGGTTTTCGCACTACAAAATAGCCTTGAATCTGAGAGCTATTTTTTTCTTTCTAATGAAACACAGTACGGAAATACTGGGAACTGAAACCTACCTTAAGCTAAGGAATCAGGGCTGTGATCTTTTGTTCCATTTTTGCCTCTGATCACCATCTCATCCTCATTTTTTAATGCCAGCCTCTCCTCCCCACACCTCAGCTTCTCTCTTTCATGTTCTATTTAACCTAATAGTATCTCATTTGTGAGGAAACATTTCTGTCTATTATGTAACAATGTTTCTTATTACCACCTCATTCCTCCCCCAAAATATTAAATACCTTTAAACAAGAATTCAATATCAAGAACTTTATTTCTTTCAAAATCTTTAACAGGACTTTGTTGATTAGGTACCTTTTTCATTTTTTAATTCTCCACCAGTTTCAACCAATGAGAACAAAAGATTTTCCAAAGACAGAACTGCCAATTCACTTTTGTAACTCATTTTCAGGTAGAAAACCACATGGCGTGAGGAAAGTAAAAAGGTCTAAAAGTAACCATCATAACACTTATACGCATGTCTACAGTTTTATGCTTTAGAGGCCTGAAAGGGAAAAACCATCTCCTTCAATCCCAACTAGCAGTAACTCTTGTAAATTGAACATTCCTGGGGTGGGAGAAAAAGAATTTGCACTTTGTGTCTAAGGCAAGTTAACTGAGGAAGTAGATACAGGAAAATTGTTGTTAAACCTTGCTTTGCTTTTGTCAATTAAGTTTCTGAATTTCTGAAGCTTCAAACATTCTACTTATTTGATGACTTGCCATGGTATCGTTTTTCTGATAAATTGTCTTTGATTTATAATTTTAAACTGGTCACTCAAAAAACATAAACCAGAGAAGGAAAAAACTGAAAAAAGTCCAAAGCCTCATTGAAAGGCACTGTTAAAATGAAAAGACAGGCCAGACTAACAGGAAAATTATACAACACATTTGATAAGGAACTAGAATCCAGAATAAAGAATTCCCATAATCCAGTAATAAAACAAAGAACTCACATAAAATAGGCAAAAGATCTGAAGACACTTCACCAAAGAAGTAACACAGATGACAAATAAGCACATGAAAATATGCTCAACTTCATCAGTCAATAGGGAAATGCAAAGTTAAACCATAAGATAACACCCTACAATATAAGAATGGCTAAAAACAACGACAACAAAAACCACCAAACAACTTGACAATACCAAGTGCTGTGTAGGACACAGAGCAAAACGAAGTCTTATACACTGATGGTGGAAATGCAAAATGATATTATCATTTCAGAACAGTCTGGCAGCTTCTTATAAAGGTATACATTCATGTATACATACAAATCTGGTAATACCACCCCTAGAGTAATGGAAACATAGGTGCCCATATAAAAATCTGAATGAACACTTGTCAGGGCTTTATTCATTATCGACAAAAACTAGAAACTCAAAAGTCTTTCAACTGATGAATGGATAAACAAACTGGTACAGTCATATAATGGACTACTACTCAACAAGGAATGAACTACTGAGACCCCCAACAACACAGATGAATCTCAAATGCATTACCCAAAGTAAAAGAAATCAGGCTACATACTATATAATTCCATACATATAACATCTTGATAAAGAAAAAGCCATGGGGACAGAAAAGAGATTGGTGCTTGCCAGAGGCTGGGGATGCAGGGAGAGGACTGACTGCAAAAGAACACAAGGGAATTGTTTTGGGTCCTATATACTGGTCTATTTGTTGATTGTGGTGACTGTTACCATATGCATCCATCAAATTCACAAAACTATATCCCCCCAAAAAAGGTTAATTTTATTTGATGTAAAATATACCCTAATAGACATAATTACTGAGAAAAGACTTTTCTTAAAATAATCTAATAAAAATATTTAGAACACAAATGATAGATGATGTAACTATAAAATAATCTTATATATATTAGTCTACAAGCTTTTTTGTAAATCAGTAAAATAAAGGCATAATAAAAGTAAATGAATGGAATTGGCATTGCTCTTTGGCTTGCTTGGCACAAGATATGATCTAAAATGGACTAGCAGGATGTAAACTCGTAGCTCTGTTCGATCTAGTAAAGGCAGGGAGGGAGTTGTTTACTTTCCTGAAAGTACAGAATTACCTTCTAAAGACAGATCAGAATCAAAGTTGGGTGTCTTTTGTGTCTTCTGTGACTGTTCATTCATGGAAGGAAGCAGGGTGCTTTGGGCAGAATTACTCTGTTGCCTATGTGAATTGGTAGGCTTGAAACCATTCCATAAGGAGGAAGTCCTGTAAGTCTTAATTCCCCACGGGAGTATGCAATTGTCAGAAGACATCAGAGGTGCAGCAGAAGAGCCCTGCAACAATGTTCTTCCTGGTCTCAGAACATGTTTGCTGAGTTGTGTAGCACTAAAGAAGTCACTCAATTTAATTGAGTTGAACCATCTGGGTATCTGCTGGGCTGATAGGGCCATTTTTCTTAAAGTAGCCTACAAAAGAAAAATATAACCATGAAAGAAGACAGATTTAATTTACTTAAATGTTTAAAACAGTATTCAAACAGCAATATGATACACTGGAAGGTATCATTTTATCTTTACTTTCTTTTTTTGAAAGTGCCATTTTAAGTGAAGGTGTTTAATGAGTTAGATGACTAATGCAGTCAGGTGTTTCTGAAGTAGAGGAAAAGCCAAAAATAAGGTAGTCTTCATTACAGACCATACAGAACTTCTGAACAGGAAATACAAGCATATACTTTATAATTCAAAAACAAAAAGCAAAATTGCAATTGTAAGAAAAACATTTTAAACAAAAATCTAAATGTTCAAGTTATGTTAAATCTAATACTCTCTATTAATTTAATCATTAAAAAAAAAATAAAATAGGGCAATCACATATCCTTAAAACTTGAAGGACATTTAAGCAGCAGAGTGCTGATCAAAATAATATAATTATTCAAATGCTATTTTATGTCCTATAAATTCATCACAAAATAAAAAAAGAAAGCAATCCACTGTCATAAGTGACTCATCAAAATATTATCATTGCCATATAGAACAGTAAAAGCTGTTTTTTGCTTCATACTCAGAGCTGAACATTGTGATTATGTCACAAAAAGAGCCGTTCCTTAGTTTTGTCATCTGCTTTACTGCAGAAAAAAGAGAAAGCCTTCAAAAAGAAAAGATTAAAACAAGCAAGTAGAACAAAGTGATAGAAATAAGCAATCAGCAATGAAGGTATGCATATTTTAAAAGAAAAAGTAGTTGCTTTTAAAAAGCTTTCATCAGGAAAGGCTCTCACTACTTCAAATTCAGGGTATATGAACGAATTTTATATTTAGCCCAACTAAGCTAGGAAAATAAATTCAATGCCCACAATTTCACATCAAATAAAACAATACATATAAAACACTTAGCACCAAGTTGAATTCTTGATATTCTCACAAGCAGTGTGGACAACAAAAGCTATAGGCTGAGCCCCCAGTCTTGGGGTTTGTTCATATGAAACTTAACCCCACAGGGGATAGGTCAAGCCTACTTAAAATTAAGCCTACAAGTCACCCCCAAGAGAACCACTTTTGTTGCTCAGATGTGGCCTCTCTCTCCAGCCAACACAGCAAGCACACTCACCACCTTCACCCTGTCTACGTAGGACATGACTACCAGGGGTGTGGATCTTCCTGGCAGCGTGGGACAGAAATCCCAGAATGAGCTGAGATTCAGCATCCAGGGATTGAGAAAAACTCTAGAATGAGCTGAGACCCAGCATCAAGGGATTGAGAAAACCTTCTCCACAAAAGGAGGAAGAGTGAAATGAGACAAAGTGTCAATGGCTGAGAGATTCCAAACAGAGCCGAGAGGTTATCCTGGAGGTTATTCTTATGCATTAAGTAGATATCACCTTGTTATCCAAGATGTAATGGAGAGGCTGGAGGGAACTGCCTGAAAATGTAGAGCTGTGTTCCAGTAGCCATGTTCCTTGATGATGATTGTATACTGTATAACTTTCACAATGTGACTTTGTGATTGTGAAAACCTTGTGTCTGATGCTCCTTTTATCTACCTTGTCAACAGATGAGAGGAACATATGGAATAAAAATAAATAATAGGGGGAACAAATGTTAAAATAGATTTAGCTTGAAATGCTAGTGATCAATGAAAGGGATCAGTAGGGGTATGGCATGTAAAATTTATTGTTTGTTTGTTATATTTTTCTGTTGTCTTTTTATTTCTTTTTCTGAATTGAGGCTAATGTTCTGGGAAATGATCATGATGAATACGCAACTATGTGATGATATTGTGAATTGCTGAGTGTATGTGTTGGGAATGTTTGTGTTTCTTGTAATTTTTTTTAATTAATAAAAAATTAAAAAAAAACACTTAGCACAGGATCCAGCATATGGAAAATGCTTAACGTCAGGGTATTGTTGCTTACACAATCAAATACAAATAAATTCTGTCAACTTAATTTTTGCAAACGACTTTTTGGTTTATCTCCATAATGGAATTCAGCTTTGTTTATGCTCCGAATTAGACCAATTATCTGAGGGCCTATCCTCCTGGAGATTCGTAATTTATGGAGGTTTGATGAAAGAGATTTATAAAAGTGAAAGTCTCACTGCCATTCTGAAATAAGTATTCACAAAATCCTTGCCAGCAGGCTTAAAAAAAATTTTTTTTTGGATAGAAGTGACTTGTCAAGTTTTTTCTCAAACCTACAACACCCATTCTCTGCACAACAAAGTCATAAGGGCACCAACTGAAAGACAGAAGATCTCAGTCATGTTACTTTGACAAGAACAAGTTTCTTGTGGCAGTCCAGCATAATGCACGGCCCATGCTGGGAGGTCAGCAACCATCCCTTACATAAGAAACATTTAGTGTACAAGATGATTATGATTCCTGTCAGCTCTAAAAGTTTCCAACTCTTAAGATGCCTAAGTATTTCATCTACTTGAAAACAAACTTCTGATATCCCAAATTCCCTCTTCAGCCTTTCCAGACTCAAGTTAGTACCCCTCCCACATCAGGCAGGATGAATCTTCATATAAATTAAAAGGCATTTGTGCATATAATTAATGTTTATCCTTCTATTTTAATTTACAACTGCACTTTCTTTTCCACATCATCATTTCACTCTGTCCAACTTAACAACTGAATAATTGTTCACTCATGAGAACAGAGCAGCGGCTCATCTCAGAATCCACCTCGCAGCAGCTATTCTCCACTAGTCCAGATGTCTGTTGAATGGCAATGTATCAACAGTAACTATTACTTGCCCACCCAGCATGCAAAGAGGGGAATCCATTTGCATACCAAAAAAGTGACGAAAATAGTTCTTCTAACAATGGCAGGACGATTAAGAAAAATTCAAGTCCTTTAAAATACCAGATAGTTCTCAACACTGCAAAGTATTTCGGCGGGAATAGTAGTTGGCACTGAAACACTGCTGTTTCAAGGGTTCAAAATTTCTAGCTTTGTAGGGCTAATATGTGGAATGAGGCTACTAAGGTGGGGAAGGGTAAGCTTCGTAATAAAAGGGCCTCCCAAATAAAACTTTACGCCCTCCCTAGGTCATTTTAACAAGTCAGTTTCAGTTCCCCATACTCAACTTCCGTAGGAAGCCCATTTGCACTTTGGGCTTCCTTCAGCGTCCTCCGCAAAATGCGGTAATTAACAAGTTTCCGTCAGATCAGCCAGGGAAAAAAAAGGAAACAAAAAACAAAACCAAGCGCCCTCAACTGGGCCGCAAAGATCCAAAGGCAGTGATGTTCACTGCGTGGATGAGGCAGGGTAGCGGGGTGCGGCCTTGTCGCCGGTGCTTCGGGAACCAGAAACGGGCCGGACCCCAGCCTCTCCCGCTCTGGCGGTTCCTAACTTTACCTTGTGGCGAGGCCTGGGCCTTGTCGCCTAAACCGTGGTGGCCGCCCGGAACGCCCGGCCCGGGTCCTGTGCCCAGGAACCTCACATCAGCTCATCCGCCGGCAGGCCCCGCGCCGCCGGCGTCCGGACACCACGTGGGCTGCGGCCCGTCTGGGCGAAACCATTTGTGAGGCTGCGCGGGGGGAGAGAGCGGGCGGCGGTCCGATAGAGGAAAGAGCCCACTGAGAGTCAAATTCCCTTCTCTGCTTGCTCTTCTATCAAACCTCATTTTGTGTGAGTCCGAAGACCCCCGTGAGTGTTTGGAGATAGCCCTCACAGAGCGCCAGTTTAGGGACAGCCGGCGGCGCCCCCCGCCCAAGACCGCGTCGTCTGCGCCGCGACCCCGCCCTCCCGCGCCGATCCTCCCCTGGGTTCCCAGCCTTTGCTGGGCGCCAGAGCCGGCCCGGCCGCCCGACCGCTGGCCTGTCGCGGTTCACCACCACCTGGGTCCCAGCCTCCGCGGGCTGGGGCCGCCGCCACTGCCTCAGGACGGGGAGGCGGGCCATGGCGTCCTGCGTGGGGAGCCGGACCTTGAGCAAAGATGATGTGAACTACAAGATGCATTTCCGGATGATCAACGAGCAGCAAGTGGAGGACATCACCATCGACTTCTTCTACCGGCCGCACACCATCACCCTACTCAGCTTCACCATCGTCAGCCTCATGTACTTCGCCTTCACCAGGTGAGGCGGGCCCGGCCGCGCGAGGCGAGCGCCAGAGGGCAAAGGGAAGAGGCGAGAGGGAGGCAGTGGCGGAGAGGGTGGCCCGATGTGACTCTGGGCTGAAGAAGCAGACTGTCTGCTCCACGCACACACAGTCATAGCCAGAGCAGACCCGCCGCCCACGCAGCTCCTCCACCCGTGCGTTGTCTCACGGCACACCCCAGCCGCCTCCCCTACAACCCCCCTGGACTAGACGCCTTTACCTCCCCTTTGCTCCCCCCCAACCACTCCCCACCTCTCAAAACTACCCTCTCCCATACAGCGCCTCCCATACAGCGCCACATCCCTAACACGCGGGTCATCCCGAGCCGCTATCTCCCACCGCCTTCAGCATCGCGCCCCACGCATGTCACGACTCTGGCCCCTTCCTTCTGCAGCCCCTCCATTATCCGTCCTTACCCAGCACACCGCATGAATCATCTCCTATGCACCACTTTGAGGACACAACACTACACAAAACCCACAGCGCCTCCAGAATGCAGCACCCCATACCACACACACGCCCAGAAGTCCTCCAGTATTCAGCACAACGTGCCAGACACACAAAATGCACACTTGAGGCCACCCACAATCCTCTTCCATGCAGCGCTTCCCCTCTTCATCACAAAGTCACCTACCATAACTCTTCCCCCATCCTCAAACACCGCCCATCTATACCAGGACACAAACTGCTGCTCTAGACACAGGACGCAGCAGATGGTTCCCCATCCAGCACAGCTGATGCCCCTCACCTCTTGAATACCATCATGCCACACAGCCCACCAGCAGAGACATCACGTGGTACACACTCAGCCAGTTCACCACTTAGCATACATGCTGAAAGGAGACTTTGTAATGCCTGTGGCATAGTAAATGCTATATCTATCAGATAAATACAACATAACAACCCTCTATCCTCCTGCAAACATATACACACATACTCAAAGCACTTCTGGTATAAGTCTGTTCACATATCATGTAGCCCTAAAATATATCCCTATACATGTGGCCTTTCGTTCTCAACCCAGGGAACAAATACAAACCTGGTGTGTAACGGGCAGACACACTATGGTTCCTATACAAGGATTTGTATTTTTTGAATGAACCTCCTTAAGGAAAGGAAAGTCATGCCTACCCACATCGTTACAGTTTAAAAGACCAATCCAGATGAGTGTAGTTTTGGTTTCAAAATTGGCTGTGTCCTTCATAAATTACTTAACCTTTCCCTCGGCCTCAGGGTCCACACCTGTAAAATGAAGATGAAGTAAATACTTACTCCATATAGAGTTACAGAGATTAAATGGATATATATATAAATGCACTTAGCAGAGTGCCTGGTACATGATAGTCACTCAAACTGATATTGCTTGGCTCCCAGTTTTTTTATCCAACAGTGGTTTTCAACAGGGAGGCTGGAAAATGTGTAGGTTTTTTTTTTCCCTTGGTGGTCCCAAGGATTGGGGCAACACTTCTGGTATTTAGTGGGTGGGGCTTAAGGATGCTAAACGTGTCACAATACATGGGACAGCATTGTACAACAAAGAATGATTTGTCCCCTATGCACACAGACATACACAAACACGAATGGCAGTGGTGCCTCCCTTGAGAACCACTGCAATTATTCAGATTTTCATAAAGCCATCTTCCTACACCACATTTGTTCCTGACCTCCATAATCCATTGGACTTTTGGTTCTTATTAAGGAAGTATTTGTCTTTTTGAATTAAACTGCCTAAAGATATAGAGCATGTATGATGATTACTTGCCCTTAATGATTGAGGGATCCTGCTGCTATTATCATAGTCTTCTGCTATTGCTATATAGTGAAATAAGACTAGACTTTTCTAAGGAATCTGACCAAGAATGTATTTTTAGCTTTGAAGATAGATCAGTTGTGCCCCTAATTATGATTACCCTCGAATACTTCATCATATCATCTGATTTCATCACTTAATACCCGTGTGGCCACTTAGTTTTGCTAACCTCAGTTTCCTTATCTGTATGTAAAATGAAAATATTAATAAAATAATACCTCATAAGATTACCTGTCGTGAGGATTAATCTTTTTAGATAATCTATGTGTTTAGCTCAGTGCATGGCAAATAGTAAGTGCTCAATAAACATTAGCTGTTATTACATGATTTCATTGTATGCTAATGCCTTCTAAATTATATTAGAAGATGCAATATGCTCTGTAATTGAAGCAAAGGATAAAAGCTTTGGAAAAATGGACGTTGCTTTGACTGATTGACATAGATGTCTGTTTCATATTAACTTCATCTCCTGTATGACTTGGCAGTGATGAAATAAGTAAGAGAATTTCTTTGGAAATTAGAAAACAATCATGGCATTTTATTTTAAATAATGAGAAGCAAAAATGAGCAGGTTGTTTCAACCTTTTATCTTCAATATAGTTTAGCCTCTTTCAGAATAGATCTCTCTTCCTCTTTTCTATTATAGTAAGTCACATTCTTCTAGAATTTCCCCTTTTACAACATACTCTGCCAAAGCAGTTAATAAATTGTGAAAGTAAAAGAAAGTATAAGTGAAAGTATAAGAAATAAATTTTAATTTTAAGAGATGGTCAAAAGTAATAGAAAAAACATAATCTGAACTTCAGACTATAGCCATTTCTAAAAGGGGTGCTTTTATTTTTTCCACTAATTTTGTGCAGAGACAGAAATCACATAATGAAGAGCTAATTAATAACACATTTCATGTTATATAAAATCAATAGCCCAATTAATATAATTTGTACTTACTACATCTTACTCATTTTTTTGGTAACAATTTCTGACCCTTTAAAGCAGATTACAAAGATCTCTGTCTTCCTCCGTAAAGATTTAAAATAATGACCTCTTAAATGAAAATTATTCATTTTGTGTTCTTTGTAGGGATTTTCTCTAGTCCCTTATCCTTATTTTCTAACAGGATTTTAGTTGGATGGCTGTTAGTGCAGTTCTTTCAGTAAAACCTTAAAAATAGGACTTAAAGTTTGTTTCTCAAAGACTAGTAGTCTCAGAGAACAGGAGATAGAATACATTTGGGGCATCAGATTTCCAGTATGTGGGAATCAGTACCTGGGTAATATCACATCCTGTAGTGACCAAGTGAGAATTTAGGATTGAGGATTATACACCTCACACAGAAGTCTGAGACAAATTTAGATTTACCAAGTAGTTCTTTCGTTAAAAAGCAGGTAAACCAACTCACTGTTAAACCATAGTATTTAAATCTCCTGTCCGCCTCCTTAAAAATAAAGTCAGATGTTACCTAGTAGATTCCTCCTAAAATTATAAAAAGCTTGCTTTGCCATATTTTAGAATAAGTATATTAAAATTAGATGCTTTGGCATATGTCTTATACATTTATTCAGCCAAGGTACGGCAAGGAAAACCTTTGTCTGAAGCTCAATGTTTAATTACCAAGGTACCCTCATATTTACTCTGATTTCAGAGGCTGATTAACTCGGAAATGTTGAACAACCTTAGTTTCAAAAATTCAATGTTAGATCAGAAGACACCAAAATGTACTAAATCCACTTTGCAGCAGCCCACCTTCTCCTCAAGAATCACCTGCCAATGAAACAATGAAAGCAGCCTCTGTTAGCACTCGCCCAACAAAAATCATGACTTACTTTAAAGGGGTCGGGTTGGTGGCGGGGGGGAGTTGCCATCCTACATATTGACTGTCCCTAAGTGCTTATCACCTTGTCTGTGTTAGGTTTCTCCTTGATACAGGATTAAGGAGACAGCCAGGAGCAGAAGAAGGAACAGACTTTTGATGTATTTGTTGGTGAATAATTGTTTTTACTTTAATTTCCCTTAGTGACTTTGGAGCTCTAGTTCATCATATCCCTTGGGCCACATTTCTGGCCTTCTGTGCCACTTCCCTTGTGGAAAACTGCCAGCTTCCCTTGTTCCTTTCCCATTAGACCATATAAATTCCCATTAGAATACATCTCTTGATACTGCAGATTCAGTTGTTTAGATCCCGTTTCCTTCATGTACATTATGTTCTTTCTCTCTCAGTAATAGGAAACCCTGGATGTCCTTGTTCTCTGACCCCAGCCATATTTAGTGATCCCCTATAATGACTGTATGGGATTAAGCAGACCCTGGAGGTGACCAAAGGCCACTGTGCTTGGGTCACTCTTGGGTCCAGTTAACATTGACCTTGAACATTTCTCTTCCCCAGTTACTATATTTCAATCATATATATAAACTATTTAAATGAGCATCCTTTTACCTTCATTTTTATTTCTGGTGTTTTAGGTCCCTAAAAGATTTTAAACTTATTGAAGGAAAAAATGCGCCATGTATTTCTCCGGGGTCTTTTGTAGCAAACAGGCATTTGGATGGTTCAAATATTTGTTTTTTGGGTTAAGTGGTGTCTCACCTGAGAGATTACATATCTGGGAGCCACTACCTCTCAGACTCCTCTTCAGTAAACAGCCCTAATTCCTGTTTGTTTGTTTTTAAATAATTATGCTTAGCCTTTTAGATAACAGTTCTGTTACCAGTTATAACATCAGTTTATCTTGTGATATAATCCCTCTAATCCCAGAGTTCTGAAGAGAAGTTAGGAGTTTGTCAGTCTCAGCTAATTCAGAAACCAGCCTGGACCACTTCCTCAGCCTCAGCTCCAGCAAACTGTTTTATGCGATTCTACAGCCCATGTTCCATCCATCCCAAGTCTCTGCCCTTCTAGAGTTCACCATCAAGCGTATCCTTACCAGGCCTGGTTGGACCCAATGACTGCTGTTTTCCCCTCGACCTTTTAAAGACAATCACTGTGGTCCCATCTGTCCCTGCCTGCAGTCTTTCCCGGGAGCCCCATTGCCTGTAGGGAAATGCTAGCCAGACTCGAAGGCCTTTCGTTAGAGAGCAGGCCTACTTCTCCCTCTCCCCCTGCCCCCACCCTCTGCACACAGCACATGCAGCAGCTCACAGGCCCGGCTGGCTGCTTACTATGTGCTGCTCTCTGTGACTGCAAAGCTCCACGCGACTCTCCCTGCCTGCTTAGGAGCCCCCAGCATTTAAGAATCCATTTGGATGGTACCCTTCCATGACACTTTTCTTGATTGTTCTAGGAAGCACAGAGAAAGAAATGTTTATATATTTCTAAACACTTTGTATTAGAGTATTTCTCATAATATTTGTATCTATGTCAGTTTCTCAAGGGCAAATAATGTCTGAATCGCTCCAGTATTCCCTGTGCATAGGCACCCAGTCAATGCCAAATGAATCAAATATAAGAAATCATGTATCTATTTATGCCAATTAAAAATAGCATTCTTCTCCTTTTAATATCAGCTATAATTCTTGACAAGAGCCATAAATTTCTATCACATGAAATGAATGTGGCATGCAAATATAAAACAAAGGCTGGTTAACATCGCTCCACTTTGTAACCTGGGATTACATTTGCCACTGGGAGAGAGAGGTTTCTTAACAGTGACTAATCTCATAAACACAACCCGGTGTGTGTTGATTTCAAGGACTCGTATAAAAGGTAAATGAAGGAGAGGGGATGGGACAATCAACTTAGCAGCCTTTGGAGTGATGGTAATGGCTAGACATTGTCTGCCTGGCTCCATGGTGAAAGCCTTTTTCTGAAGATTGTATGTGCAAGTTCATGGAGTTGGCATTGGTTTCCCGAAGATTCCACACCTTCCTGTGTAGTCAGGTAATAAACTGGTGCAGGATTTGGGTCAAAAAGTTTTCAGAGTCCTTACTTTTTTTTTTTTTAACTTAGAACTTTCCTTACAGTCCTGCTTTCAGGACACTGTCTATTCTGAGGATAGTTCCTTATATTCATTGAAATACAGTGTTTGCCAAAGGAGTTTAAGTATTTGAATACTCTGCACAGGGCCTAGGAGGTTTTTGTCAGTGGACCCTGGGAGATTAGGCTGAGATTCATACTTTTTACTGAAGTTGCAGGGCTCACTTGGCCACATCATCTCTCTCAATCTTGCACCAACTCTATTTAGAATGCCTCCTGGGTGCCAAGCACTGTACCGGGCTCAAAGGTATTTGGGGGGACACCTCTTAAGCCTCTAGAGACTTAAATTACAGTCTTATTGTAAGCTGTATAATAAGTATTTTTACTCTATGTAGTAAGGGCTATGCCATATCCTTCAGGAGTGCCAGGGGTGCCAACCAGGTTTAGTGGAGAGGAAAGAGGATTTTGCTTCCCTGAGCTTATGTTTGTATCATATTGATGAATGTGACAATCATGATCTAGAGCCAGCTTTCTAGAAGCTATTAGTAGAGTACCAACTCATACTCTGCCTCTACTTGTGTGTAATTGTGAACAAGAAAAAGCAAGAACTTTATTCTTATCCATTAAGTAAAGATAATACTCGCCCTATAGAATTGTGGAGCACTTGAAAAAAATACCAGCTATGAAAGTTCTTTGAAAAGTTCAGAGCACTATAGACTGGGATGTTCATTGATAATTCTTTCCCTGGATCCCCATTGCCTGTAGAAAAGTGCTGGCTAGAATTCAGAGTCGCACTGAAAGCTAAAGTCTTTTTGTTTTTGTTGCTGACAAGCAAAATGTCTTAGTTTAGCAAGAATCCTGAGACTAGGAAAATTCACATGGGGATTGGACAGCCCAGACTGTAAGTCATAATTTTAGCTGGGAAGTGGGAACTTCACTGCACCTTCACAAAGTTCTTTGGAGACAATGACAATGGCATGAATTGGGACCAGATACATGTCACCACCCCAAGTTGTACTTTTTTGATGTTTGTCAAGTTAATCAAAGACAGTTCCAGAAAATAAAAACTTTTCCTTTAGGCCAATACTGTACTAAGAAAATGATTTGTTTTTGTGTCTCATTGACCCATTTATTGTGATCCTCTTAAGAATAAGGGCCGAGTCTCATTCACGTGTCTAGTTTGACTTTATCACGTATCTAGTTAATGCACAAATATAAGCATTAACTAGATAAGTGATAAAGCCATAGGTGGGCAGAAATAAGAAGTGCTGAAACAGTGACCAAATCATAACTGATACTTCCTATGTGCTAAATACTGCACTGAGTACTTCAGTGTATTAAGTCTTCTATGCTTGATTCTTTCTTAAGTCTAGAAATTATTTCATTGGGTGCAAAACCTTAGCAACCTAACTAGAAGTTAAGACCTAAGTTAATCTTTTTTTGAACCTGAAACCCTACTTTCCCATGCTTTTCCTTAACTCCCTCAGATGTTATCTACTTCATCTAACACCCTAGGGATTTGACCTTAGCTAGGTAATTCATTTTGGTTGTATTCCACACTTCATGTATTCCAGTGTTCTAGATTTTTCTTTTTCTGTGCAAACTTGATTCTCATTTAAATTTTTTGACCTCTTAATTTTCCTTTATTAATGTTTTTTTTTCAGATTTTTCTTATAGTAATCTATATTATACTTCAAAATTTCCTATTTTAACCACTTTCAATTGTGTAATTCAGTGGTATCACTTATAGTCACAATACTGTGTTACCATCACCAACATCCATTACCCTAAGTTTTGCATCACCTCCAATGGAAGCTCTGCACCCATTCAACAATAATTGTCCATTCTGTTCCCTGCTTTATTAGTGTTTAATTTAGTATTTGTCTTTTGAAATTTCTTTTACTGTAGTCCTTCCCCAGATAAACTCAACCTCTTTTATACTTTTAAAATTTATTGGTGCTGGTCTTATATTCTCTAAAATATTTCCTTCCATTCTGTTCCTTCTCATATTTTCTGCCTATTCATCCTGCATTGTTTTTTTAAAACCATCAACCGAGATATTGAACTTCTCTCTTTTAGCCTCTCAGTAATTATCAGTAATTCAGAAAGTCTTCCTACTGTCTTAAATATCTGTTTTTTTTCCATTTTGTTTGCTTCTCTTGAGCCCCAGGTGTGTTACCAGCTCTTTTTTCTTTTATGTGAGCTGTCAAAACCTGATTCTTCCCTGCCATCAATGCTGAGAAAATTTCCATTTGGGAAATTATACACAATAAATGTTGTCCTTAATCAAGAATCAGTCCACGGATATCTCTTGAGTTCCTACTATGTGCCAGGCTCTAGGATGAACAAGTGAACGATTACCCATCTTAGAAGAGTTTACTTTATTTGGAGGAGACAGACAGTAAACTTTTTATAAACCAACGAATGGAATTATTTTTGACTACTGGCATTATGGAGAATATAAAATATGGTAGTATAGTAGAAATGACTAGGCATGGGAGCTGGGAAACTCACCTGTTGACAATCTTTTCTTGATAATACTTTTAATTCTGATGCAATTTCAAATCGTATATGTATTTTGTTTTCTCTCTCTTTTTTTAACACTGTTCCCCACCGCTGCACACCTTTTCTTCTAACCTTAGATAGCCAACTGCCTATTTTTAAGAATTTATTGTATACGCTCATTGTGCTGCCTTCTTCCTTATAGTCATATGTTTCATCTCTGATTCCTAAAAAATGTCTTTGCTACAAATATATAGTACTTTGACTGTATAACTTCATAAAAGTCATCTTTAGTTATTCTTAAAGCCAAAAGGCATTTCCCCCAAATAAACCTTACTTTTTGACATGCTGGGTTTTTTTTTTTTTTTTTAAAGAAAATGCTCATCTGAATAGAGTTTATGTTGGTATGTAAGATTGTCCATTGCCTTTCTTGTAAGAACTGGACTTTATTATGAGATTATATTATTTTAGGAAATGATAGTGCATGGGAAGTTGTGTGGGTGCTTAATGACTTTGCTCAGCAAAATGAAAAGTTAGCAGTACCCCAGTTTTAGAACATGGAGCTCTCATTCCTTCTCGGTTTGTTGTTTAGATCTGAAGATGAATACTCAGTGTTGTTTTTCTATTTTCAGGGATGATTCTGGTCCAGAAGACAACATCTGGAAGGGCATCCTCTCTGTTATTTTCTTCTTTCTTATCATCAGTGTATTAGCTTTTCCCAATGGTAAGTGATGTAATGTTTTATCACATTTTTCCCGTGCTTTGTGTCCTTCTGATATTTTTAAGATGTGCGTCATGGAGAAGATGAAACTAGAGGGTGGAATTAAAAAAAAATCATCTGAGTTTGTATAGTGGTTAGTGGCCTAGTCTCTGGAGGCAGGCTGCCCATTCTGCCACTTCTTGGCTGTGTAACCACAGAGAAGTTCTCTAGCTTCTTTGTGTTTTGTGCTTTCTCTTCTGTAAAATGGGGTAATGATAGGCACTATTGTGATGATTATCTAAATACACATTACACACCGTGACCAGAGACCGACAAATACAGGCTCTCCGTAAATGTCATCTATTGTTCTGTTTATGTTATTATCAGCTGAATAATAAAAAAACTTGATAACTGCTGAGTTACTCCTCTTTGCTAAGGACAGGGTCAATGCTAGTTAGGTATTACTTAAATAAAATTTTTTGTTGTCCTAAGTGATCTTTTATCACAATAAACTTTCTTCACTGATTATGAATTTAGGATAGGAATTTTCGTCATCAGAAAAAAAAAAAAGACAATTATTACATTGAATTTTATTCCCTGTCATGGTTATAGAGAGAGTGAGGCAAAAAAGCCTTGTTTTTCTTTATTTTTTTGAAGGCAAGGTTGGTATTTTCCCATACTTAAAATTCACCCCTTACCTCTTAATTGTCCCTTATAAGTTCCTTTATTTTTTTTTAATGACCGTTCAGTAACCTTTCCCTAAAATATTCTCTATTTATTCTCTGTAGCCACTTCTAAAAACTCACTCTTTGTATCCTGTTTCTTTTATGCTAATTTGAAATTGTCATTTAGTCTTTTTTTATGGGTTATGCTCTATCAGCCCTACTCAGGTTTTAAATATCATACTTTAAGATGTATGTTCTTCTACATCCTTCCATGCTCTTAGTAGAGTATGGTATGTTATATAATAAGCTCATTATCCATGTTATTAACTCCTTCCTGGGAATGCACTATGACAGGCCATCACACTTTCCAAGCTGGTGGCAGTAGAATTTTGGTTTACATTCTTTCTTATCTCATATAGCATTATATTTACAAGAAGATGGTTTTTGCCTGTAGTGGAATAATTGAGTCGTTAATACTATGGCTCTCTGAATCCCTCTGGAAATGGGTCCTTCTAGATAACCAAGTTATTTGGGTAGCTGAGGTTACTCTCCAGTTGCTCAAGCTTTTGAAGTTTTTCAATGAAAATCTTTCAAGATATGACAAACTGCCTTATGCAAATTCGACAAATGTAATTTGGCCTTTCCGTGAAGACTGAGGATTCTGATAATACACAATCACTGGGGTATAAAGACATGGTGTACATTAGATGTCTGGGTCATGAAATGAATAAGTTTTGATCCTACAGTAGAATCTGCTTTCTAGGAAAAATCCCCAATGTCAGACAGCTTTTTAGCCATAAGGCCACTTCCTTTTTTAAACAAAGGTTCAAGCGGCCATTTGCTAGTGTTTCTTTTCTTCCTACCACAACACAAAAGATCTTAGAGTTTTAGGTTGAGAGGAGAGCTTGGACACTATGAAATCCATCCTCTCTTCCAAAGACATGATGTAGTACCACATACTGGCCACTTCTGGCATGAGGCATCATAGCCACCCGTGAACCACCAGAGGCTATGGGTACCCACCCCCACCTCACCCCCAGCTCATCCAAGGGTACCATATGAATTAGTGGATGGTAAGTAAGCTCCATCTCAGTCAGACACCAACTTAAGTTTCTCAGCCATCAAAGCCCCAAGGGCACTGGAACTTTGAAAAGGTGAGTAGGTGATTCTTGGGGTGGTGAATGTTTGCCAGGCTTCTGCTCAGCTGTTCTACTTTCTGTGTCCTGTGAATGTCTGCTGTTTACTTCTCTGTCATCAGTTGATGCCACAATCAACCATTATTGGTCTGTGTCCTCTATTCCTACTTCCTTCTTATCTCTTCTGTCCCCTCATTTGGGATTTTTTTTTCCTTATGAATCAATCAGAACACAGTCCTTGCTCAGGAAACTGATGGATCCAAAGACATCAGGTGTATTCTTTAGTTTTCATCTTTCCTTGACTATTTAATTTGTTACTTAGTTCTCAGAGGTTACTTCTTTCATTTTTATTTTCTTTTTTGTTCACTCTTGTTTTCCTTGTGTCTAAATTCAGAGCCATTTTGGAAGTATGAAGATTTTAAAAGATAAGTCTCTCCAACCATGATTTTACTGCCTTGCCCGCAATGAAGTTTTACCAGGAGCTGAAGTTTTGGGGCTTCGTTGGCAGATGTTTTTCTTAAGGCACCAAGGGCACTGAAAGTTTGATTAAATCTATTTGACTTAACATTTTGTGTGATTTCTGTTGGGTTTTCCTATGTTCTCTAATGAAGACCTCTAATTGGCAAACTATTTAAACTGCCCAGTGGCCATTGTAGAACCATGCTTTTGTTTTCCTTTTAGAAAGATAAACCTTAAGTTTGTTTTATACTTTTCTTAATCTGCAGGTGGACTTTGAGATACGTGCAAAGTAGGGTAGAATCTTAAGGCTCATCTAGTTCAGCCTGCTCGGTTTACAAATGAGATGAGGTCAGCCTCTGTCAGACTGGGGTTAGAGCCTTGGGCTCCTGCATTTTCCTTTACTCTGTGTTCTGATATATTAAATTCGTTGTGATGTGTTTTGACACTCTGTCTTCCTGTATAATGTTTCTTTCACCCTGTTTCTCATCCTTTCTGCCAATTTCTGGCTTTTCTTTTTCCAAGGAATGAGCACATTCTCAGTCTATATCTTGTTCTTTACATCCTGCAGAATGTGTGTGGTTCTCGTGTCTTTGCTATTCAATTTCCCAAGTGTTTATGTCCAACAGAGATCAGCAGATTGATCTGAACCTTCCTACTCTCTCATTGGCCTACTCTATTTCTGATTTACCCTTCCCCCACTCCCCACACAGAGGCAACTCAACTGTAGGCAGCACATGCCAAAAATAATATTTCAGATAGGTGTACAAAGGACAAGGGCAGTCCAGTGTTGGATTGGGAATGTAGTCAGGGAAGGAGGACTTGGAGGGCTTCTCCTGAAGCCCTGTGTACATAGCAAACACGTTGTATTTATCTAGTTTGTTTTCTAAAGATCTGTTTATTCTCACTTTACATAAGATTAGTGAAACTGTAAGTTTACACAGTAAAGAATATTATTGAATATTTTAAAATTAGGGGTGACTTTGGGTGGTGCCAGCAGAGCTGGTGGGGAGTTATTGCCCCTCTCTTGGCACGGGCCCTGGGATGAGGGCTCTAGAGCCAACATTTAGGCTTCAGGCCTTTGCAGAAGTCTGCTGCTGGATGGCTACTTCTCTAAGTGGAATGTACATGCAGCTTGTATCTTGTTACCTTATTTTCCATTCTCTCCACCCTTGGCACATATGTTTAAATTAAGTAATGAAAATGAATGGGATAAATGGAGCTCCAAACCTGCCTTCTCCTTCAAAGGAAATTTTGGAGATGTGCCTGCGGTGGCTAGCATTCCCAGAACATTTCCATTTTGGTAACTTCATATGCAGTTACCCTTGACCTGTAAAGACTGCCCTGCATGTTAGCATGTAGGCCTAAATTTGCTGTGTCCATCTATCTCATATGTATGAGTTCATATATGCTGTCTTCTTGGTGGATATAGGCAACTCCTACAGGAGATGTAGCCATGTGATTCTTTGTAGTATCTAAATAACAAAGAAGGTCTTTGCCTTTCTCCATGGGGTTCTCTGCTTTTTGCTATTGGTAATAGAAAAGTCATTTCAAAGTAGCTTAAATAATAAGGAAAGTGTTTATTTTCTTCCATAACAAGAAATTCCAAGGTAGTGTGGTGTTAGGGTTGGCTAATTCAGCAGCTCAGTGACATGTGAATGCTCAAGTTCTATACAGCTTTCTGCTCTGCTGTCTTCAGCATGTTAGTCTTAGTCCTGTCCTCTGCCTGGATGCCTTGGCGATCCTGAGATAGCTGCTATAGTTCTGAATTTATCATGGTGGACAGTGTCCAGTGGAAGAAGAGGTCACCTCTTCCCATGTGTCTTCTTAGACTAAAACACCTTTTCCAGACTTGCCCCTTCAGCCAATTTAGAGGATGGATTTTGTAGTGCCTGGAGCAGGCACATGGTAGATGTTCAATAGATTTATTGACTGAAAGAATAAAAGGGAATAGGACTGCCTTGTCTGGCTGAGAATTTATCCCTTAGTTATATGGAGAAGAGATGGACACTCAAACAAAATTTGTTTGGCGGCCAATAGGGTGAACAACAGGGTTAGGTTCTAGAGTTCCTTCCTTACTATTGAGGTGAGACCAAGGGAAGGACTGGGAGTCTGATGTCCACCTCACCCATCTTCTCTCCTGCTAACTTCTTCCCCATTCTCCTCTCGTGTTCTCTTCCATCTGAGTGTAATTTTAACTGTACCACTGTATTGCTAGAATGAAATTTAGAAACCTATTTGAATCTCTGACTGGCTGTGGAATTTCTTTCAAAAAGTGACCGTCAGGTGCACTTTTCTAGCTTCTGAGGGCTTCCTTGAATGGTCTATACCCCTTCCACCCCTTCTACCAAAATGACCAAACCTTACCTATACCTCCAATGCCTGGCCTATAGTAGACTTTCAATAAATATATATTGAATTTTGTAATAAATTCATGCAGGAAAAATGTCAGAAATTACCCACCTCTTCTTACAGATATTTGAAGAAAGTGAAATACTAGTATTTCTGGCTTTTCCTGAGTTTCTCCTCTGTCTATTCTTGCTCATTTGACTTCTTTGAGCTAAGATAATGCTAATTATATCTCCTTGAGGTTTAAAGGCAATCCAGAAGCTTCACTGTCTAGTACTGTTTTCCTGGAAAAAATTTATTCTTAGGTTTGAGATTTTTTGGAGATAATTTTATTCACCTTCTCTAATTTTTCCTGAAAGGACTTTAAACATTAAAGTAATATTAATCCAGAGAAGAAACAAACTGAGAAAGTCTTCCTAGGGGCCTCTGGCCAGGTTAATTGTTGGAGAAGCAACTTCTGATTTTTGTTAAAAGAATTATATGTCCCTGAGATTTAGTTCCTTAAATTGAGTTATTGATAGGTAACTGATTCTGGCAAATCAAGCAATGATCTTAGTTTCTAACTTCTGAGGTAATTTTTAAAATGCTAACTCATCTCATGAAGAAGACATTTGGTTTCTATTTCTTTTTAATTTAAGCGTGCTCTTAATGTCTGACAGAAAATTATGTATTCTAGATTGAGAGATTGATTTTTTTACAACACCTTTAGTTTTTAAATGTGACTTGTATGAACCCACAATTCAGGAAATAAAGCAGCATCTTTTTCTCCATTGCTGCCCTAAGAAGCCGAGCCATTTCTCTTGCATAATTGAGGAGATAAGTAACTGAATTGAAGATCTCACCTTTTCCGGGCAGCTGTTAGCAAATCAGAAATAAAGTACAGATAAGAAGCACAACCTGCACCTCCCCATGGAAAGCACATCAAGGGGAGCATTCCTAATAATTTCCTCTCATGAACAATAGCCAGAGCAAGAAAAAAAAATCCTAGTTACAAGACAACCGAAAAAAAAAATAGGCTGTTGGGAAATAAGTGTGGTGAGGTCATTGAGATAAAGTAAATGTTCCCAGGATTGCTCTCGGTACTGCTGACATGCCCGGGCAGTAAACAGTTTGGAATGTATGAGCTCTGCTGCTGCATTCCCCACACTCTTTAAAGGTAACTTGACTCGAATAGCCAAGTGTGGGTGATCTAGGTAACATGAGCAAAAGAGTTGGGGTTTGTAATATAGAAAAATGGCAGCTCCATTCTCTTTTTAAAAGTAAGATGATATGTTTAGTACCATTGCTGTCTTTGACAGTAAAGATGTCATTATTGGTGAGAGATTCTACTAGAATGTACTTAAAATACTACATTAAAAAGTTCAGTGTTTCTTTTCAGAAAGAAGTGTGAGATTATGACAAGCCTTTCCACTTGGGAGGAGGCAGATTTGATGACTGAAATAAAGACTGTATTGGTTTTTTTAAATTTTTATAAGAAAAGTTGTAGGTTTATAGAAAAACCATGCAGAAGGTACAAAAGTTTCCATATACCCCCCTCACATACCCAGTTTTCTCTAATGTTAACTCTTTGCATTAGTATTCTACCTTTACTACAGTTGAGGAAGCAATATTATTATAATTACACTATTAACCACAATCCATAATTTACATTAAGTTTCACTGTGTTATAGAGTCCTTTGGTGTTTTATAAAAAAAATTTATTCTAATAACACACATACAAACTAAAGTTTCCCCTTATAACCACATTCATATATATAATTCTATGGTGTTAATTGCGTTTACATTGCTGTACTACCATTGCAACTATCCATTACCAAAACATTTCCGTTGTCCCAAAGCAACTCTGCACCAATTAAGCTTTAACAGCCCAATCCCTAACCCCCACTCACAGTCCTCTGTTGATGGACATTTGGGTTGCCACCATCTTTTGGCAATTGTGAATAAGGCCGCTATAAGCATGCACACTTCTGTTCTAGTCCCTGCTGTCAGTTCCTTTAGGTTTATACCTAGAAGTGGGATTCCTGGGTCATATGGTGACTCAGACTTAACTTTTTGAGGAACCATTAAACTGTCTTCCATAGCAGCTGCACCATTTCACATTCCCATCAACAGTGAATGAGGGCTTCTATTTCTCCACATCCTCTTCAATGCTTGTTATTTTCTATTTTTTTAATAGTAGCCATTCTGGTGGATGTGGTATCTCACTGTGGTTTTTGTTGTTTCCTCTTTTCCTAATGGCTAATGATATTGGGCATCTTCTCATGTGCCTTTTAGCCATTTGTGTATCTTCTTTGGAGAAATGTTTATTCAAGTCTTTTGTCCATTTTTTAATTGGATTGTCTTTTTTGTTGTTGAGTGTAGGATTTCTTTATATATTCTGGATATTGAACCCTTATGAGATATGTGGTTTCTAAATATACTCTCCCATTCCGTAGGTTGTCTTTTTACTTTCATGATGAAGTCCCATATTTCTATTTTTCCTTTTGTTTATTGTGTTTTTGGTGTAAAGTCTAAGAAACAGTTGCCTAACACAAAGTCCTGAAGATGCTTCCTATGTTTTCTTCTAGGAGTTATATTTTTTGTTCTTTTATTTAAGTTGTTGACCTGTTTTGGGTAAATTTATGTATATGGTGTGAGATAGGAATTTAACTTCATTCTTTTGCATATGGACATCTAGTTTTCCCAGTGTCATTTGTTAAAAGAGATTATTCTTTCCCCAACGAGTGGACTTAGCACCCATGTTAAAAATTAATTGGTGATAGATATAAGGGCTTATTTCTGAACTGTCAATTTGATTTCATTGGTCTATATGTCTGTCCTTGTGCCAGTACCACTGTTTTAATTTCTGTAGCTTTATAGTAAGTTTTAAAATTGGTTCATGGGAGTCCTCCTTCTTTGTTGTTCTTTTTCAAGATGTTTTGGCTATTTGGGACCCCCTTACCCTCCATATAAATCTGACGATTGACTTTTGCTTTCCTGCAAAGAAGACTATTGGAATTTTTATTGGAATTGCATTCAATCTGTAAATCACTTTTGGTAGAATTGACGTCTTAAGGATATTTAGTCCTCCAATCCATGAACACAAATGTCCTTCTGTTATTTAGGTCTTCTTTGTTTTTTTTAAAGCAATATTTTGTGGTTTTCCATGTACAAATCCTTTACATCCTTGGATAAATTTACTCCTAGGTATGATTCTTTCGATTGCTATTGTTAATGGAATTTTTTTGTTGATTTCCTCTCCAGATTGTTCATTTCTAGTGTATAGAAACACTACTGATTTTTGCATGTTCATCTTATACCTTACCACATTGCTGAATTTTATTAGCTCTAGTAGCTTTGTTGTGAATTTTTTCAGGATTTTCTACATATAGGATAATGTCATCTACAAATAGGGAAAGTTTTACTTCTTCCTTTCCAATTTGGATGCCTTTTATATCTTTTTCTGGCCTAATTGCTCTGTCTAGAACTTCCAGTACAATGTTGAATAACAGTGGTAACAGTGGGCATCCTTGTCTTGTTTCAGATCTTAGGGGGAAACCTTTGAGTCTTTCAACATTGAATATGAAGTTAGCTGTGGGTTTTTCATATATGCCTTTTACTATGTTAAGGAAGGTTCCTTCTATTCCTTGTTTTCTAAGTGTTTTTTGGGGGGTGTTGGGTTTTGTCAAATATTTTGTCTTCATTAATTGAGATGATCATGTGTTTATTTTCCTTTGCTCTATAATGTGGTATCTTATATCAGTTGATTTTCTTATGCTGTACCACCTTTGCATAACCTGAGGTAAAATATGCTTCAGTTTGATAAGATTTTGTTGAGGATTTATTCATCTATATCCATGAGGGATATTGATATGTAATTTTGTTTTCTTATATCTTTATCTGGCTTTGGTGTTAGGTAGAAGCTGGTCTTATGGAATGAGTTCAGGAGTTTTCCCTCTTATTCAGTTTTTTTTGGAAGAGTTTGAGCAATGTTTGTGTTAATTCCTAGAATGTTTGGTAAAATTCACCAGTGAAGCCATCTGCTCCTGAGCCTCTCTTTGTTGGGAGGTTTTTGATTACTGATTATATCTCTTTTCTTCTTACTGATTTGTTGAGATATTCTGTTTCTTCTTGAGTCAGGTTATGTAGTCTCTTTTCTTCTAGGAATTTGTCCATTTTATCTGGGTTATCTAATTTGGTGGCATACAGTTGTTCATAGTATCCTGTTATTATCCTTTTCATTTCTGTGAGTCATGTTTTAGTTTCCCACAGCTAAAACACATACCATACAATGGGCTTGCTTAAGCCATGGGAATGTATTGGTTCATGGTCTTGAGGTTGGAAGAAATCCAATATCAAGATATCAGCAAAGCAATGCTTTTTCCAGAAGACGGTGGCATTCGGGGGCTGGTTACTGGTGATCCTTGTTGGCTTTTCTGTTACATGGCAATGCACATGGTGGTCTCTCCTGTCTCTCCAGTTTCCATTGACTTTGTTTTTTTTTCTGTGGCTTTCTCTCTCTATCTGATTGTGTCTCTGCTTATAAAGGATTCCCGTAATCTGTATTAAGCCTCAGCCTGATTCATTTTTGTCATACCTTACCTGAAGTCACATCTTCAGGAGATTTTATTTACAGTGGGTCCACACCCACCAGGATGTTGACCAAGAGCAAGATCATGTTCGGCTTTGGGTACACAATTCAGTCCATGTCAGGTTAGTAGTAATGTCCCCATATTCATTCTGATTTTAGTTATTTTTGTCTTTAGTTATTTCTTTGTCAGTCTAGCTAAAGATTTGTCAATTGTATTGCTCTTTCCAAAGAACCAACTTTGGTTTTGTTGATTTTGTTGTTTTTTATCCTCTGTTTCATTAATCTCTGCTCTGATCTTTGTTATTTTCTTCCTTCTGCTTGCTTTGGGTTTAGCTTACTCTTTTTTTTTCTAAATCCTGTAGTTGTGAGATTAGCTCTCTAATTTGAGATCCTCTTTTTTTAGCATAAGCATTTAGGACTACAAATTTCCCTCTCAGCTTTTGCAGCATCCCATAAGTTCTGAGATGTTGTGTTTTCATTTTCATTTGCCTCATAGCATTTCTTAATTTCCCTTGTGATTTCAGGATGTTAAATTTAAGGCCCATAGTAACCACAAAGAAAACATATGAAAAATATATACGCAAAGAAATGAGAAGAGAACATATGAAAAATATATACGCAAAGAAATGAGAAGAGATGGCCATCTCTTCTCATTTCTTTGCGTATATATTTTTCATATGTTTTCTTTATGGTTACTATGGGCCTTAAATTTAACATCCTGAATCTCTGATAATAATTTGATTTGATACCAAGTTAACTTCAATAGAATACACATTCACTATTTCTGTACCCAACTTCTCCCCACCTTTTTGTTTTACTTGTTACAAATTTTATCTTTATGCATTGTATTTCTAAAACCACAGATTTATCATTCCTTTTTATGGATTTGCATTTTAGCACCTGTAAGAAGTGGAGTTACATACCAAAAAATACAATACCATGGTATAGGCATTTATAATTGCCTAGATGATTACCTTTACTGGAGGTCTTCATGTCTCAATCTACTTTGAATCACAGTCTAGTTTTCTTTCCTTTCAGTCTGAAAAACTCCCTTTAGCATTGTTTGTAGGCAGGTGACAAACTCCCTCAGCTTTTGTTTATCTGGGAATGTCTTAATTGCTCCCTCAGTTTTGAAAGACAACCAGATATAAAATTCCTGGTGGCAGTTGTTGCTCTCTGCATTTTAATTACTTCATTCCACTGCCTCTTTGCTTCTGTTGTTTCTGATGAGAGACCAGGACTTAATTTTATTAGGACCTCCTTTTACATAACACATTGCTTTTCTTTCCTTGTCCTCTTCTCCTTGAGAGTTTGACTGTGTATCTGGGTGTGATTCTCTTTGAGTTAATCCTCTTTGGGGTTTGTGAGCTTCTTGCATGTGTATCTTCATGTCATTCATTAAATTTGGGATGAGGCAGAGCTCTTCATACCAACTCCCAAGTGTCACCAGCTCCTGAGGGCAAGTCTGTCACAGGTGTAACTAAAGGACCGAGTCCTGGTTGTAAAGAAGACTGGGAAACAACGCTGGCATCTCCCCTTGAAATATGTGATCCAAACATAGGAAGGCTGTCAAAAGTCTTTCTCTTCTGTCTCTGTCTCTCCGTCTCTTTCTCTGTCTCCCTCTACTTTTCTCATTCTCCCCAGCCTTACTCTCTCTGTCTCTCTTTTTCTTTCTGCCTGTCTTTCTCCTTCTCTTTCTCCCTCTCTCCCCTTTCTCTCCCCACTCCTGCTCCCTCTGTTTTCCTCTCTGTCCATCTGTATCTATCTCTCTTTTTCTCTTTTTTCTCTTTCTGTTTTTCATCTTCTTCTCTCTGCCTCCCTCTCTCTCTGTTGATCTCTCTTTTGCTCTTTCTCTCTGTCTCTCTTTTCTACACACATAACTGGGATGTCCAGAATCTCTTTCTCTGGGGCTCCTGGGTAGCTGGAAGATTTCACTTGTTAAGGTGCAATATGTATTACACTATATCCTTAAAATTCATATTCTAAGTAACCTACTCACTGTTATAATGTTGTTTCCATGGGATATTATCTTCAGAGTTCTAAAGAAAAGTTTTAAAAAACTTATATTTTGGAGAGTGGTGCGTTTATGATTGTGGTGACTGATATAATATTGATGAAATATTTCGAGCTAGACTTCAGCCTCAAAATATTTATGTAGAAAGGGTCTTTTTTTTTTTTTAACAAAAGAACTTTTAATTATTATTGTATGGACATCAGCATCACTTTATTTAGCTTTGGTTTCCTCTGTCTGAAACCAGTTGATTCTAATTCTATAATGTTATCTACCTACAGGTCCATTTACCCGACCTCATCCAGCCTTGTGGAGAATGGTTTTTGGTAAGCTTCCATTAATAGATTTAAAAGTATATTTTACTTAAAACATTTTTTTCTGTGTACCAATATAGTAGGCTTACATACTACTCTACAGTTAAAACTTTATAGCTTTTTATTTTTTGTTGTCCTACTATAATTTTTTTTAATTAAAATTCTCTGCCACAAAATAAAGTATCGGTGATATCTTATTGTCCTCTTAACATGTGAGCTGTTTCAGCCCGACATGCCCCTTTCTGGAACTGTTGCTTCTTAATGTGCAGAACATTTACTTGTTTTCCTTTATGTGCCTTCGTATTTCTTTTGGTTACTATTTGGTTACTTAGCTGTTTGCTAAGGCACGTTCCTTACGAGCACATTTGTCTTATCAGTGTCTGGGAGGGAATGAAAACTCAAAGATATGAATGGGCAAGAACTTGGAAAAGGGAGAAGCTTTTGGACAAACAGCCCTAATTTTAACTAAGGTTTAGTTATTGACATCTCATTTAAATATTGGTTGTCTTATTTTTACCTGATTTTCTAGTCCAAATAGTCAAATTCCCTGAATAGATTTAAAATAAATCTTTAAAACTTCATCATTTGGTTATTGGCTTCATCTTGTCTAAATAAGACATCAAATGAATTATTTTAGGTTTGGAAAATATAATCTTATATAAAACTGTAAAAGGACTCTAAAAATGGATATTTCCTAATGGTTGCCTATTGTTTGGTGAACTCGTTGCCATTTGTTCAGCAGGTGTGGGCTGAGTGTTGTTGTGTGGTGGGTACTGCCCTGAACTGAGGCTGCAGGGAGGACCAGATGGACAAGAGTCTGTCCCAGGCACTGCCCGTACAGGGGAGCTGTTGTACACAAATTATTAAGCAAATAAGTAATACCAAAATTCACATGTCATAAAGTGTTAGCAAGTCTATCAAAACCATGTGTAGTGAGAGTGACTGGGTAGATGCTTCAGCTTGGGTTATGCAGAAACCCTAGTGGATTAAGGCTTAAGCTGAAACCTGCATGCAAGGAAGGACCGAACCTTGTAAGATGGATGGAATGGGAGTGGGGGCATTGCAGACAAAGGAAAGTCTGCTAAAATGAAGTGTGCCCGGCCAGTGAAGCCAGACTAGAGAGCTGGAAGAGAGATCACAGAGCCAGACATAGACCGAATCCTATAGGGCTGGGGGCCAGGATAGCAAGCTCAGACCTCAAGGACAGCAAAAAGTCATGGAATGATTATATAATTATATAGTATGTCTGTGTAATTGTGAAAACCTAGTGGCTGGTGCCCCCTTTATCCATGGTATGAACAGATGAGTAAAAATAAATAAGGACAATAAATAAATAATTAGAAGGGGATATTTTATAAGAAAAAGAGGTCATACGTGGGTTTTCTGCAGAGGAGTGACATGACTTCATTTACGTTTTTAAAAGGATAGTTCCTGCTGTATCATGTATATCTAATAGACTTAATATCACTGTTGAAAGTCACAGGTTATTTCAGCCTGTAGGCTGTATCTTAATTTTTCCTGTTTCAGATGATCCATTGTACCTAAAGAGCAGTTTTATTTCTTCCCCGAGACCTTTTTTGAGATCATGGAGTGTTTTGATAATCTGATGAAAACTAGGTAATATCCTGGGCAGCACAAATCTTGACACCCAACCATGAACTCCAGCTTATGAAGTCCTGCTCCACAGAGACTTTCTTTCTGTCTTAAAACAATTATTTCCAAAGGATTATAATAAAAAGTTACAATGGGAGGTGTTCAAGTGAAAATCCATAAAAATAGTTGGTGCATAAGTACAAACCTAAGGAGGTCCTCATATCAATGAGCTCAAAGATATGTGTTCCCTGGGTCCCCAGAATGCCCAACCATGGGTCGGCCACACTGCTCTGAGCACTCTCGGGACTGGGAGAGGGGCCCGTTGGGAGGCCTGGCGCTGTCACAGTTATAGTGCATTTCATTCCAGCCACGGATGTTCTCTCCTCTGGAGCGGCTCACTGGAGATTAGCGCTGAGCCAAATTTGGATGGGGTTCTGTGATCCAAGGTCATTTGTATCATAGTGTCTGGATGTCCTACATACACAGATTTTAATTCTAGTGGGATCAACAAAAGAATTACAAAGCCATTGGTGGTTTCCAAATCTTTCTAGAATGAATTATACAGGCTTTTGCCTTCTTAGAGTACATCATTGACTTTCTGTTTTTAAATGATTCAGAATGATTATTAAGATAGCAATTATTGTGTTACAATAAAATGATGCCTGCAAGGGCTCATTTGGAGTGTAGGAATCTGACAGACGGCCCTGTGTCATCCCTCTCCTCTCACTGGACCATCCAGCTGGCCCCCGGACTTGACTGTCCAGACCCATTCTTCCCTTCCTCTTGTCCCAACTCGCACAGCCACCCTTGTAAAAAGTCACCTAGATCATCTTATCTCCCTACTTAAAACTCTTCAAGTGCTCCCCATCTCACTTGAGATAAAATCTGGAATCTTTGCCATGGCCTTGAAGCCTGTGTGACCTGGCCCTGTCACTGCAGTGCCATCTTGCTTGGGCTTCTTTCTGCCAGGACCCCAGGCACATGTCCCATCCTGAACATTTCTCTTTTCAGAGACCTGTGTGCACGTCCTTTGTGCTGCCTGCATGTTGCATCTACCCTCCACTCCTGTCTATACACCCTTTATCTGCTAGTCCTTCAGCTCTCAGTTCAAGCAGACAGAACCTCCTCAATCTGAGCTAGGACTATTTATTAGACTCCCTAATCAAAAAACACCAGATTGTAGGAAGGGTTTTCACAGAGCGTTCTTCAATATTAGTGCCTGATTGGATAGTAAGCTGCTTGGGTCTAAAATGTTCTGAGTGTTTGACAATGTGTTCTTGTCCCTTCAGGCCTCAGTGTGCTCTACTTCCTGTTCCTGGTATTCCTGCTCTTCCTGAATTTTGAGCAAGTTAAATCTATAATGTATTGGCTCGATCCAAATCTTCGGTACGCCACGAGGGAAGCAGATGTCATGGTATGTACTTGTCATCGGTCTCTTAGAGACGTTGGGTGTATAAGGTAGTCGACTTCACATTTTAAATAGTTCCTTCTCTATATTTCTGGTGTAGATATCTAAAGACCAGGTGTCTGGGAACGTTGTTGAGAGGTGTGTGTTTTCTACATGTAATAGAGTCCAGGGAAATGAAATCCTTTCATAGAGCAGAGGGATGTAGTAGGAAGGAAGAGAGTGGACATTATCTGCAATCAGCCTTGGGCTCAAATTCCGCCACCATTGCTTTTCAACAGTAGGACATTGGGCGAAGTGCTTTTAGCCTGTTTGCTTTTTTACGTAAGGTGAAGATGGTTTTTGGGGGGTTCTTGGGAGTAAGTCCCAGGTACTCAGGAATGGCACTGCTCTTGCCACCATCGTTCTCATCACACTGCTCGCCCCAGCCTCCCTCCCTGATGCTGTGATCCTGCCTACCACTTCCAGGCAGGGCCTTTTGTAGTTACTTAGGTGACTTCATTCATTACTTTGATTAAACCATTAAAAAGTTTATTCTTGGTAAAAACTACTCTGTATCTGGGCTTTTATCAAAAAGACTTTTTTAAAAAAAGTATCTTCATACACATACAGCCCATCCCAAGTATACAATCATTGGTCCACAGTATCATCACGTAATTGTGGATTCGTTATCATGATCATTGTTAGAACATTTGCATTGCTCCAGAAAAAAGAAATAAAAAGAAAAAAGAAAAAACTCATACATCCCTCTCACTGACCGCTAGTATTGTAATCTACGATGATTTATTTTACCCCTTATCCCTCCCCCACCATTATTTATTTATTTATTTTTGTCCTTAGTTTTTTACTCGTCTGTCCATACCCTGGATAAAGGAACCATCAGACACAAGATTTTCCCAATCACACAGTCACATTGTAAAAGCTATGTAGTTATACAGTCGTCTTTAAGAATCAAGGCCACTGGAATACAGCTCAACAGTTTCAGGTACTTCCCTCCAGCCACTCTAATACACCATAAACTAAAAGAGATATCTTTATATTGTATAAGAATAACCTCCAGGATAACCTCTCAACTCTGAAATCTCTCAGCCACTGACACTTTATTTTGTCTCATTTCTCTCTTCCCCCTTTTTGGTCAAGAAGGCTTTCTTAATCTCATGATGCCAGGTCCCGGCTCATCCCAGGAGTTCTTTTCCACATTGCCAGGGAGATTTACACCCCTGGGAGTTATATCCCACAGAGGAGGGAGGTCAGTGAGTTTACCTGCCAAGTTCGCTTAGAGAAGGAGACTACATCTGAGCAACAAAAGAGGTTTTCTGGGGGTGACTCTCAGTCATAATTATAAGTTGGCTTAGCCTCTCCTTTGCAGGAATAAGTCTCATAGAAGCAAACCCCAAGATCAAGGTCTCAACCTATTGATTTGGTTGTCTCCACTGCTTGTGAGAATAGCAGGAATTCCCCAGATGGGGAAGTTTAATACTTCTTTTTTCCCCAGTCCCCCAAAGGGACTTTGCAAATACTTTTTTATTTTCTGCCCAAATTACTTGGATGTATCAGGGCATCATACTAACCTGTACAAACCAACAAGATCTCCCACTCTTCAAGATTCCATATTATTATGGTGTTATAATAAACTGACCATACAAGTTAAATTAGATAATGCAATACCCAAAATACAAATTTTGTACCAAATAAACATCTTTTCCTTTGGAAAAGACATTTTTTAATGCTGTTCTTTTCCAATTTTTTTTTTTTGGTAATGTCTAACAGTTGATATAGTGTGCAGAAAAACCTGGCAATGCTCAGAAAAAAGAAAAGAACAGGCATATTGGGCTGTAGACAGGTTTACTTTGACAAACAGGAAACACTATGAAGGAACTTCATATGAGGTCCAAGGAGTAATCATTCTACTGTAGTGACTGGTCAGACCCTTTCTGGAGTGTTCCTTCCAGATTTTACCTTTAACTACTTTAAGGGATATGCTAAAGGCAAAAATAAGAATGCCAAAAGTTATTTAAAAGGCTTAGGATCTGTTTTGGGGTTTCTTACTCTATGGTAGACAATGTTGGATGGTAATTTTCTAGCTTTTATTGATGATGATGATGATGATGATGAGGGAGGATGAGGATCGTAGCAGTCATTGATTGTTGACCATCTGCTCTGCTGGGCTCCGTGCTCAGTGTGCTGTACTTTCTGCATAAGCCTCCCTGGCCTCCACGCTGCACATTAATAGCCCCATTTTACAGAGGAGGAAATAAAAGCTTAAAATGGAAAACTGTCTTGCGCAAAGAACAAGTCGGGAGATCTCTCTAGCTCCAAAACCTGTACTTGTCCTTTGACTGTGTTTCAAGTACGTAAGACCTAATCATAATAAGTGCTTTAATCCTCACTGTAGCTTATGAAATAGAAATTGATGGAAATAGAACCCCGTTTATGTTATTTTCAAATCACATCAATTTTTGTTTGTTTGTTTTTTGTGCAAAAGTGGTGAACTGTCTTGAGGGTGTTTTGCTGCTGTTGATCCAGTTCTGATAGCCAGTGGGAGGAGACTGAGTCTAATTACACTCTTGACATCTAGGAATTTGACATCACAGGGGCATCCGAATGTCACAGTTACAGTCCCCAAAGAACTCAAAAGTGGCTTTTAAAATCTAGTTGATGTAGCTCTTAAATCTCTTGTAGTTTACTCCCCCTCACTTTTTTTGCCCTTGAAATTTATTTGTTGAAGAAACCATATCATTTATTCTCTAGAGTTTCTGGTGCCTGGATTTTGCATCTTGCTTTCGCATGGTATCTTTGAATGTGTTCCTTTGTCTCCCTGTATTTCCTATAAACTGGGAGTTAGATGTAGAGGCTAGATTGGATTCGGGTTCAGTTTTTATGGGAGAATTATTTCATAGGTGGTACTGTGTTTCACAGTAGGAATATATCACACCTGCCCATCTCTCCTTGGGTGACTTTAAGATAAATCAGTGAGTTCCGGAAGTCAACATTAATTTTAAGATGCACCATCAATTGTAGGTACAGCTTTTGGGGGGAAGATAATCTTATATTAATTATACCATACATTATAATATATTGGAATATTCGTCCTATTTCTTGAAAGAATATAGTATGAAAAGGGTGTGTCATAGGATCAAGTAAGCATAGTTATTACATCTGTATGAAGTGCTATAAAGGAAAAGAGAGGGTACTATCAGAGCTTATAAAAGGGACCTGATCTAGTCTGGAAAGTCAAAGAAGACTTCCATGAGGAGCTTATGTTTATGCTGACAACTGAAAAGTGGGTGGGAGTTACCCCACAAGCAAACTGGCAGAGGGTCTCGGGCCAGTATTCAGCCTGTGTGAAGGCACTGTTAGGAGCTAGGATCAGCCCAGAGCCAAATCAGGTAGAGGTCAGTACTGGGGAGGCTGCCAAGGCCGAGCAGACTTGGGTAAGGAGTTGGGATTCTATTCTAGTAAAAGACCATGGAGGGTTTATAAGCACAGGAGTTACATGATCTGTGCTGGTGTTTTAGGGAGTCAAGAAGTAATTTCCCTTTTCTCTCATCATATTTGGACATAGAAAAAAAGAGTTCCAAATATCAGCTGATTTCTACCTATTAAAACTTCATCAGAGGAGATGACTTTAGACTATGGACTAAATAGTCTTGGTAATAATATATCACTCTGGATTAGGCAGGTTTACTCTCTTAGTTTTCCAGGACTGACATAACAAATACTACAGACTATTTGGCTTAAACAACCAGAATTTATTTTCTTACAGTTTTGGAGGCTTGAATTCCAAAATCAAGGCATCAGCAGCATCGCGCCTTCTCTGAAGTCTATAAGCATTCTGGTGGTAGATAGCTGGCAGTGCATAGTTCCTTCTCTGACTCTGTCACATGGCCATCTCTCTCTTTCCATCTGTTTCCTACTAACTCTGCATCCAAATTTCCTCTATTTATAAGGACTCCAGTCATTTTGAAGGCCCACCCTGATTCATTTTGGCCTCACCTTTACTAATAGATTGTCAAAGATCCTATTGATAAATGAGTTCACATTGTAGGACTTGGATTGGGATTTAAACATGTCTTTATGGGGGACATGATTGAGTTCACAAGAGTCTTCCTTCTGGATCCCCAAAATACATGTTCTTCTCACAATGCCAAATACCTTCACTTCATTCTAACATCCCCAAAGCCTTAAGCCTTTTCAGTAACAACTCTAAGTCCAGAATCTCATCTAAAACAGTTAGGGGTGCAGTCCATCCTGCAGCAAAATTCCTCTCCATCTGTGGACCTGTGAAACTTAGGAAACAAGGTCCCAAAATGCAGGACCAGTTGGGAAATGGGCAGAATTTGTCTTTATTTATCTCTTACAGGCACACACCTTCCCCACAAGGCTCCTTCCGGGCTCTGGCTCTGGGCTGTGAGCCATTTAAAGCCTACTCCTCTTGGTTCTCAGGGGTATCCCTGCAGTACCACTCCTTAGCTGCATAAAACTACATTGTCCTACATTCCTACCAGGACCTCGGGGTCTTCCAAATGTGATAATCAACATATCTGCTCATTAATATGATACATAATACTAATTTGCATGTTTAGTTCTTTATGATTTTCAAAGTGCCTCTCCATATATCCAAGTCTGGAAATATTCTAATAGAGTGCAAATGCCTCTAAAGTAGTCTTTAACCTGTGTGAGTGCTTTAAGAGAAGCCTTCTTAAAACACACTCAAGGCTTTCTGGTCTAACTTGAAACAGTTAATTCCACAGTAAATAAAATGATGGGGTAATTGGGGAATTCAGAGTTGATGGAACCTTACTGCTCTCCTTAATATATATCCTGCTTCAGCCAAGGTGTTTCCCTTTGTCAGTCTGTCTTTCACTGTGACAGGCACATGTTGTTCCCGAGTCTGGGAAGAAATTTTTTTCATCTTACTGCAGTTCACTTTATTATTTTTTAAGCCTTATCTTGTCTTACACCTATTGGATTTTGTCCTATTTTCTCCACATTTTTCACTTACACATCATAATATCACATCACATTGTTTCTAAAAATACATGACATTTTTTTCAATATCCTTATTGCTTTTCAAATCGACAAGGATTTTATCTGAGAAAGGCTTAAGAAATCTGATGTTATGGATTCCAAGAGATAGAGAAGCACTGAATTGCCCTTTTGCTCCCTCAGAAAGTATCATTTCTAGAATTTGAAAATTACAGGAATTCTTTCAACTGGCTGATATAGCTGGATATTTCCCCCTGATTGTACCACCAGCTAACAGATTAATTTGGAGAAGAAAGAATGTGAAATATAGACAGTCTTAAGAAATGTTATATTGTCATCATGTAACTATTTTCATAGTAAATACTGAATGTCAGTTTAAAATTACTTAGAAATATGTATCATCTTAAAAAAAATATTAGAAATGGAAACATTCTTAAAAGCTTTGTAATTTTTAAA
Organism: Tamandua tetradactyla; assembly: GCF_023851605.1. Taxonomy (NCBI): domain Eukaryota; kingdom Metazoa; phylum Chordata; class Mammalia; order Pilosa; family Myrmecophagidae; genus Tamandua; species Tamandua tetradactyla. Next base: position 140,148,120 of record NC_135332.1, read on the forward strand.
AGTGTATAAATTATGTGGTATCTGATACATTTTTGGATGGGGGGCTTATTCTGCTTCCCTTTTCTTAAGCTGGATACTTAACTCACTAATTTTCAGTTTTTCTTCTCTTCTGATATAATGATTTAAGGTTTAACATTTTCCTTTAATTTCTGCTTAAATTACTTAATCACTTTTGAAATACAGTATTTTCATTACCATTTAGTATTGAATATTTAAAAAATTTCTGTTGTGGCTTCTTTAACCCATGCCTTATTTAGAAATATGTTTTTAAATTTCAAAACCTATTGAGATTCTTTTATTTATGTTTTTAATTGGCTTTAAGTCAGTTGCTTTATGGTCAGACAATGTGATCTGTGTGATAACCATTTCTTTAAATTGTGTCCTGCCTTGTAAAATGATTTAAACCCATTTTAACCCAGCTTTTGCAAATCAGAGCAAAGCATTTCTGATTTACAAACTTTTTTCTCAAGAATCCATTTTTCCTCAAGAACCTTCAGTTATTAAAAATTTTATTTTTTAATTGAAGAAGACATATATTAGTTTTCCTGGTTGTATCAGTTCTTTTCGTTTCCTGCCAAAATCATGTTAGCATGGAAGTTGAGTTCTGGAGTATCATTATTTCCCTTTTTATTTTAAATAGGAATATGCTGTGAACTGTCATGTTATCACTTGGGAGAGAATTATCAGCCATTTTGACATATTTGCCTTTGGACATTTCTGGGGCTGGGCCATGAAGGCTTTATTGATCCGTAGTTACGGTCTCTGCTGGACAATCAGTATTACTTGGGAGCTAACTGAGGTAAGAAAGGGCAAAAGGGGGAAGGAGAGGGAGTATTTAGACTATAGTTTGTATAGTTTTTATGTAGGGAAGAAAAAGTCAGTCTGTATTTAAAACTGTATTTAAACCATCCCCTAAGAATATTTTATACCTTTGCTTGGGGGTGGGGTGGGAAATCACTCCTTGTTAACTTAATAAAATGTGTCTATCCCATATGGTTTAAAGAGAAACAAATGAAATAAAGCTTTAGATGCGATTTAAATCCCATATGAGAGAAATAAATGGGGGTGAGGAGATCTTATGCATAAACAGGTAAGTTTACCTACCAGCTAATCACCCATTTGTGATGAACAGAATTGTGATGTTTAGGAATTACTGAAGCATCTGGGATGTTTTATATCTGCAAAAAAGAGATTCCTGACATATAACTCCAGTATTTCAGTAATCAAAGTTTGTCTCTTTTGATGAATGAAATAGATATTGTCTTGAAAGAACTTTAACAAAGTGAGATTTGAGAAACTGATTCATTTATTGTTCAGTTATTAAATTATCCTTAGTCAGTCCAAGACAATAAAATTTGGCACAACATATTTTTTATGTCAGTCATTGTCCTGACCCTCCCTTAGAGAAATGTGCCAGCTAGATGGTTTCTTTTGTTGGGCCCAGTACTTTACATATACCATCATAAATCTGCACAATAAACCAGAAAAGGCAGTGTATATTCCCATTTTGCAGATGATGGAACCAGAGCTTGGCACCTTGGTTCAATAGGGAAGCCAGGATTGGATTCCAGCTGTGCTTATCTCCAGATGTGAAACCCATGCTCCTGCCTGTGTACCCCGCTCTAACTCTGAAGTCAGAGCATCTCCATAATTTTTGCCTTTCTCAGCTTCTCTTGCCTCCTCTTCACTTACGCTAAACTAGGCATCATGTCGTACTTTCCTTTCCCTGCTCCTCAGCATCCTGTAGTCACCAGGTCCTGTAGACTGTTTTTTAAAACACCTGTATGGTCCATCTAAGTTTTTCCATACTTTTGTTCCCTCTAACCTGTGTCTAATCCACTGTCATCATCTGTCTGAATTACTTGTCTTCTTCCTTTATGTTATTTATTGTTAAAGCAGTCCTTTCAGACCTCTACCTGATCATGTCCCTTTCCTATCAAAAACTCTTTCTCCACTGCTCTTAGGTAAAATCAAAACTTCTGAACCAGGCTACAAGGCTTTTATTAACCGATCCCTGCTCACCTTTCCACCCCTGACTGAGACTCTCTCCACCTTCTTTCTCTATGTTTTGGCCATCTTTGCTTTCTTCATTTCAAAGACTTTGTATACTTCCCTACCACAGAGCCCTCATATAAGTTCTTGCCTCTCTTCCCTGCCCCTTCACCTACTAACCTGCTCACTTTTCAGGGCTCAGTTTAAATCTTCTCTTAAGAAAGCTTTCTCTGGTCCCTCAACCAGCTTTGCCTCACATTTACACATCTGGGAATGTGGCACCTCACTCTTCTCCTTTGAAATGCTCATCACGTTTTAGGTACTTGACAGGTGTCTCTTTTCCACTAAATGTTATGCCTTACGAGGGCAGGGACTGTTCCTCCTTACACATAGTAGTTGTTCCATAAATCTGTAGAGAATGAATGAATGAGGACCCCTCTGGCTCCTTCAACTCTGATCTTTCAGCCCCATCTCATCCCCAGAATCACTCCAGGAATTCCCTGGAGAGCTCCTCAAGTTAAAATAGGTCCTCAACATCTCACTCTTGTTTGTTTCATCGAATCTGTGTCATTGACTTCTGTTTATGTTTCCATTTTCATTTGTGGTAGGGCAAGAGCTAATGCTCTGTCTAGTGGCTTGGTACCTCGAAATATACTTGGGGTGAGAATGCAGCTCCAAGCCATCAAATGCAGTCGCTGTTCTGTATCTGATAGGCAGTAGATGCACATAGAAGAAGAATTCCTTATTTTAGATATTGGTTTACAGCTTACAAAGTGCTTTCAGGAATAAAGTTTTATCTCTGCAGTATTTATTATAGTCACTTCAGAGGTTGGTAATTACGGGGGTTGTTTTGTTCCAGAGAACCTCCCAAGCTTCGTCTGTAATTTCAGACCTTCTTAAAGTGGGCCTTCACCCAGCACGCTTCCTGCTCTGGCACAAAAAGATTTCCAAAAGAGATTTCTGTTCTACCCTTGACCTTACTGTTCTTCTAGGAATGCCCTCATTTCATCTCTACCCCTTGAAATTGTTCACACCTGTCTCTAAGGATTCCAGTTGTCTTGGTTTTCTAGGTCTGCTGTAAGAAAGTACCATACACTAGGTAGCTTAAAAAATGGAAATTTGTTATCTCACAATTCTGGGGACTAAATCTCAAATCAAGGTGTTGTGGGGCCATGTGCCCTCTGAAAACTGTAGGGGAGACTCCTTCCTTGCCTCTTCCTAGCTTCTGGTGTTTGTTGGAATCTTTGCCTTTCCTTAACTGGTAGAGGCATCACTCCACTTTCTGCATCTGTCTCCACATGGCCCTCTTCCCTGGGTCTGCCAGCCTCTTTGTCCACGTTTCCCTCTTCTTATAAGGCCCACCCTACTCAGGTTTGGTTTCATTTTAAAAGATTAAATCTTCAAAGATCCTATTTCCAAATCGGGTCATCTTTGTGGGATGGGGTTAGGACTTGAACTTTCTGGAGGACATAATTATGTCTTTTTGGAGGACATGGTTCAATCCATAACATCCCTCCAATATGCCTTTCTTCCAGAAACCTTCTCAAATTACCCTCAGTCCAAAAAAAAAAAAAACCTTTAGACAGAATTAATCTCTCTTTTGTCACTATGGTACTTCGTTTATGACACCATTATAGTACCTGCCGCAGTCTACTTTGTGGTTATGGTTATCTGGATAGGCGTCTGACTCCTCTACCTGAGATCCAGAACCCTGACTTCATTTTGTCCCTCCACCTTGCACCTTACGGGTGTTTAATAAAAGGTGGTTCTTTTTGTGAATCAGTGAGTGTGAGGTTTTCTATTAAGCTCTCAGTTTTCTACATCATGTCAAGAAGACTTACGTTTCTGATCTCATGATTTACTCACTGTTTTACGTGGCTGTCTGTGGAGTATTTCTGAAAATGCACAACTCGAATTCTTAAGCTGATAATTTTCAGGCTTATTGTCACTGCTTTGTTGTCAGGTATGAGAACTTCTCCTTTTCCCCTCCCAGATCCTTGTCATGTTGTTGTTATCCAAGGAAATTAATTGTTAATATTTTTCAAGATGGACGATCATTTCATGAGAGCCTTTATTTTAAAAAACAAGAGCAGTTGGATTAATATTTGCAAAAGCATGGACAGCAATATAAAAAACGAGAACTAGGTTTTAGACCCTATCATTAGGGGAAAATGAAATGTCAACTACTTTTCTTAAAACAATGTATTGTAAAAAGGAAAGCTATCTTTCCGTATAGTACCCCAATATTTTTTTACAGTCATCATCTTTTTGCTTATGTTTCTCAGCTTTTCTTCATGCATCTTCTGCCAAATTTTGCTGAGTGCTGGTGGGATCAAGTCATTCTGGACATCCTGTTGTGCAATGGCGGAGGCATCTGGTTGGGCATGGTCGTCTGCCGGTTCTTAGAGATGAGAACTTACCACTGGGCAAGCTTTAAGTGAGTCATCTTTATGGACACGAGTCACAGTTTTTCCTAATGTATGTTTAAGTGCTTTAGTAAGATACAGTGTTGGTGATAAGGAATAAAGTACATGTTAGTAGTTGAAACTCTTAAATGATTATAAACCTAATTTTAGGCATTCTTCTAGAAAATGTGAAGTCATTTAAAAGTATTATCTCTTCTCTCACCCCTTGTATCCAGAGGGTCCTAACAACCTCTAGTTCCCAAAATTTTTTTCAGGTCTGTCTTCTCCTTTTTATCCTTACAACCTCTGCATCCCACGGCTGGTTCAGTTGTCCCCCTGGCCCCCAGCTAATCCTTCCAGTCCTTCTCTCCTTAGTGCTTGAACGATCTTCTTGCCGACATCAGAGTGCTCATGTCATCCCTCTGATGGTTTGTTGTGGTCTTTGGAATGAAGTGGAGGTCCATGGTCTGGAAAGCCTAGCTCCCTTTCTCCGCCCCTGCCCAGAACCCCAAGATCTGGCACCCGCGCACTTGTTCTTCTCTCACTGGGGTTTGACTGGGTACCTGTGGGCCCAGCTGCCTTATCCTTTCCTCTCCTGACTCCGCTTGGTTATCACCTCTTCTGGAATCCCCCTTGGCTCTCTAGTTTGTTAGCTGCATTTCCCTCTGTGCTGCCTCCATAGAGGACAGAGTATACCTCTGCTTTATCTGGCCTCCTTGAACTTGCTGCTCCATCTGGCTGCCACTGATAGGAGAGTTCAAGGAGGAGAGCAGGGTAGTGGTTGTTGTTGTTATGTTTAAAACTTTATCTTATGTGGTAAAATATGAATATTTTCTATTCTCCTGAAACATGACTTCAAAGGGCTTCTTTATATCCCAGCATAAGGAAAAATGACCAAATTTTTAGCCAATTCCCTTATATGGTCATTTAGTTGTCCCCAAGTTTATATTGACAGCTAGAATGAACATTCTTGAACATATAACTTTGTGTGTTGTATCTTTGATTATTTTGTAAATAAATTCTTAGCAGTAGATTACATCAACGTATACTCTATAATGGATAATAGTGTCCATTTCACTATTTCTTGAATTTTATTTTTAACCTTTGCCAATTTTTCACATGTAAAATTGTATGGTATAGATTTCTAATCTGTGTCTATGAATTCCTCCTCTTATTTCTTTTAGTAGACTTTTTTTTAAATAGATGAACAATATTAATATTTTGTCATAAATGTGACTATTTTCTATTTTGTCAGTTCCCCCTTTTTAATTTTATTTGTGGTGGGTTTCTTTTAAATTTCAAAAGCTTTTAATTTTTTTTGTTGAGATAAATGTTCACCTGTATTTTCTTCTAGCCCTGCAATGGTTTCATCTTTTTTATTACAAGTAACTTATTCAATCTACCTGAAATTTATTTTGATATTTAGTATGAGGGGAAGATTTCGTAGTGTTTTTGCAGATGGTTGACCAATTTCCCCCTGCCCTTTATTGAATAATCTTTTATTTGGCCACAGCTTTGCAAGAATGCTTTTTGAAATATATTTGAGGTCGTATATAATGTAACAAAAACTGTGGCTGTGCTAAGTATTATCTCCAGCAAGTTTTATAAGCAGTATCTGAGCCATACATCAATTCTGGGGATAGACTTTTTCATTGTCTTCATTTTAGGTATGATGCAACTGAGAGTTCAGTGTAGTAATTTGTCTAAAGACTCACAGCTAGCAAGTAGTTGAGTCTGAATTTGCACTGAAGCTGCCTGACTCCTTAACTGTGCCACAGTGTTTTCCTTTTTTCTTATAACTATACTCCAAATTTGACATCAGAATCATTCTGTCAAGTTACCAAAACATAAGTCCACTAATAAAAAAATCCTATTGTTTTAAAAAAATGATATTAAATGCATAAATTAATATAGATTAATTTCGGTTGAATTAACTTCTTTACTATATTAAATATTCTGTTTTTTTGGTTATTCTGTCTCTTTCTTTATTCTAGTCTTCCTGCATATCTTTCCATGAAGTTTTACCATTTTTTTATATAGATACTGCATAATTCTTGTTTATTTTTAAATAGTCTCTCTTTTTGTTGTTTTGTACCTCAGATCATTTTGCTGTGATATTTTCTTATTACATACTTGATGGGTAGAGGGTGAATGAAAGGCAAACCTCATTCCCACCACTCTCCCTCACTGCCCTCCCCACTAGAATAAAAGATCTGTTAGGGCAGGAACCAGGCCTGGCTGATTATTAACCAGTATTGATGTCAGGTTTCGGCTCTCCCCACTAGTGTGGGAGAGCCAGAATCTACATCCAGCTCTGCTGCTTACAAGATGAGCCTCTGTCAGCCAGTTCTCTCTGAGCCTAAATTTTCTCATTTGTAAAATGTGGTCTTGCTTATTTCTGTCATGATGATGTGAGCATTTTAATTGAGTCATTCTGGGACGAAAACTAAGAAAGGTTAAAAATCACTGTTCATTAGCCCAAACCGTTCACTTCTTTGGGGCATAATTAGGGTGAAGAAGTGATGTAGGTGAACTGAAGAATACAGCGTATCTTCTCTATTTTAATGATCACCCCCACCTGGAAGATGAAGGCTGTGAGTTCCGTAACCTTGCTGGGCTTGCACATTCCTGGCTGATGGTTCTATTTATTACCTCTCAGTATCTTTTTGCAAATTAAGGCTTTCCTGGCCCTGCAATAACCTGACCTCTAGCTGTGCTGACAGCCCTGTGCTGCGCCTGTAACCACTGAATTCCCTTTCGAGTGTGCTGCTTTCACTGTCCACCTGTGACTGGAGAGGCCATTGTTTGAGAGACGATTCAAATAGAAAAGGATCCTTTTGATCTAAGCATTTGTTATAAAATCGTCAGTGTGAAGTTTTTTTTCTCATCGTTTTCCCCTCCTTCCTTTAATCTTTGGATTTTCACCAGCACCATTCTCCTCTTACAGGGACATCCATACCACCACCGGAAAAATCAAAAGAGCCGTGCTGCAGTTCACTCCTGCTAGCTGGACCTACGTTAGGTGGTTTGACCCCAAATCCTCATTTCAGAGAGTGGCTGGAATATATCTTTTCATGATCATCTGGCAGGTATCTTTTCAGATGCCCAGAAGTAGAAAAAACTAAAAATAAACTATTTTGGGGAATTTAGGGTTACTGTTAGTTTGCATTGCTTATCAGCAAAATGCTTTAAAAGATAAACTCTTCTCCAGCTGGCATATAGAATAATTAAACAAAGTGATGTTGCAACTAAGGTCTTGTTTCTTTGTGAAGATTTTTTTTTTAAATATGAATCTTTAAATTACAAATTAGAAGCAGATTAGAATTCCCTGAAAGAAAGTAGTGCTCAGCACCCACACCCAGTGAGTTAGTTTTCTGATTGCTTCTTACAGTGATCATTTTCAGGATCAAAGGAACACATGGACCTGACATTCCAATCAAATTCAGTGTTTGATTGTTAAAGTTGTATTTCAATCCGTCCCCCCTTGGGTGGTTTGTAAAGAAGTCCTCTGCTGCCTGTGGGAAGTTAGAGAGCCTGAGAGATCTGATTCCTCCAGAATGTCATAGTCAGTGGAGAGAAGCTGTAGTTCCAAGCAGGCCGTTACCTTGTTGAACTAATTTAGACAGCTAAGGATCTTAGAACTAAGACTTATCAAACATCTCTGTTTTCTGGAGACAGACCTTTTACTGACCTTCCATTCCCCAGGTTAATTGTTTCACAACTTTTGGAGAATAGCCAAGGGAAACTAACTTTTATCCAAAGAGTTTTTCAAAATCACTAGAAAGTATATCTTGAGCGTTTATGCATAAAATGCTCCCAACATAAGGAAGATGCCAGCATGTATCACTTCTAAGACTGACAGTCTTCCTTGTCCACACACTCCATCTTAATAAATGAAGTGTAGGTATACAGAAGTATATATGAATATTTAAATACTGGTCGTGGTTTGGAGAAATCCATATTTATAAAAATGGATTTGGAGTGAGACTTACCTTATCAGTGCATATGTCATGGAAGTTTAAAGTTTTCTTTTATTAGAAAAACTGATGAGGAATGAGTAGTCAAGGGGAGATCTGGTGTCCTGGATGGAACCCCCAGGTGGCACTCCCCATAACTTACTTCTCCCATGGGTGTGAATGCTCCATGTGATCAGCTTTCCATATGTACTGTTAATTAGTGGACCATTTTAAAATTTTATAGTCTTGAAGTCAGCACTGTGGGAAAATAACACAAGTTTTATGTAATTGAAATTCACCTGCCAGTTCATATAATGTATTTCTGAAACACAGTGAGCTTGTGTAATCAAGCCCCTTGCTTGAAATCTGGGGAAGAAAGGCAGGAGCCAGTCTCCAGGCATAGCGCAGCCACACCATGACTGTACCCGCTGTTGTACTGCCCCAAGGGCTCATCCTGTGATGGACTACACCAGGATGCTAACCTCAGTGGAAAATGCCACTGCCCCTAGGTGAAACCAGCCCTTCACACCCGCTCTTGTGAACTGCTCTAGGCTGCCATTTGCTTGGTCCCAGGATGGGCAAGACATGCACACAGTCCTCTGTCAGTGATGCATCTCCTCCAGGTCATTACAGGGCTTGCTTTCTACACATGGACTTCTTTTTGATGTGGCCTGATTTCTGTAAGGTTGCATAGATGTTCTCTAGCATATGCTTGTCTTCATGATGTTGCTGTTCTCAGAACATTTCTCTTCTGACTATGCCAATGGATCATACTTGTGACCCAAGTGACAATCATGCAAACCAGGAAACATGACAGGTCCTGATGCCCTGAGCCCTTCTGTGTCCATGCCACCATCCCAGCACCTCGCCTGGGTCTCCAACTGGTTGGTACTCATATTGTACTGGCTCATAACTAGTTTGAATAGCAGCCCTTAGAAGATTCAATATAATTCCTGAAAATGCTTTGAACATACCAATTATTTTTAGTTGTAGGAATCTATGAGTATGACTTACGTGGTACTGGGTTGACTCATTTCTCCTTCTTTTTTAGCTGACAGAGTTGAATACCTTCTTCTTGAAGCATATCTTCGTTTTCCAAGCCAGTCATCCATTGAGTTGGTGTAGAATTCTCTTTATTGGTGGCATTACGGCCCCCACAGTAAGGTAATTGTCTGCAAGCCTGTCATTTGAGAATGTTGACCTGCTTTATGTTCTCCTGCTTAGCATAAGAGAAGTCACATAACCATGAAAATGCCATTCCGAAGAATTATACATCCAGAATATCAATAAAATGGCTTTCTCTCATTTCTGGGGCTTTAGAAAGGGGATAATCAGTAGCACATCAGTACTATCCCCTTCACAATATTGTTTTGCCATTCTTTTTTTTCTCTCTCATATCTAAATTTAAAAAAAATTAGCAGCAACAACTTTGAGTTTTGTTAAAATGAGATTATTGGAAAATACAAAAGTTTTTAAGGTAGAACTGAAGTCATATGTGACAGTGCTTTTAGAATAAGACTTTATTAGCTTTCTCAGACTCACTTGAGTCAGTTTCCTTTTAAAATGTCCTATACCACGGAGGTAAGTTTGGATGGGAATATACCAACCTTTCCCTGGATTCGTGAAGGTCCCTATAGATGGGGCCTTATTCAGAGACTGTCCCTCACATAGACTCTTCCTGGTGAACTTAAAAGCAATACATCTTCTTTTATTTCATGCTTCCTATTTAAAATGGCAATTAGGTTTTATAACTATATGGAGTACCAGCATTATTCAGTAGCAGCACCAAAGATCTCTACACAATTGAAATGAATATAGACTAAGCAGTTAAAAGATTAGCTTTTCAGGAACTCATTATGAATATTTCCAACCCGCACAAGCAGTGGGCTTCACTTGCCAAGGAGAGTGGCAAAACCAAGACATTTGGACATTTGCGCCCTTTCCTGCCCTGCTGTCAAGCCAGTTAGCACCTTTTCTTTTCTTCTTCATCATCACCATCATCGGCATCACCATTATGCAGTGTATTAAACTCCTAGTATCCCCAGACGCTGAATTAAACTAAGCAAAAGACACTGCTGAGCCTTCTGGCATTAATGTAAAAGATTCCAACTTTTCTTTTTATAACAAACCAAACAGAAGAGTAACAGTTGGTAACCAGCTGCCCTTTGATACTTTATAGGCCAGGTCTATTGAAGTAGTCATCTCATAAATGCTGTTATCCCTTGATGGTATGGAGTCTCCCTCCTCATTTAAGTTTTAATTCAATTTGAGGCTTGTAATTATTTTCAGAAACAATCAGTAGTGGTTCCTTCATAAAATTAGGAGCAATCAGCAAAGTGGTTCTTTCATAAAATTAGGAGCAATCAACAAAGTCAATGAGGATGGTGTGGAAGAAGCTCCTCTCATAAAATCAAATTGCAAATCACATCTGATTTATCATGAGATTTCAATGTTATTAAACATTCCAAAACAGTACCAGCCGCTAAAAATTACATTTTTAACTTTTGGGAGTGCCTCAAAATTTTTGCCGAACTTTTTGCATTTTTGCACAATTCTTACTTCTTGGTGCAGTTCCCACATAAGGAGATGCTTTGACAATTTACCTGGAAAATTAGAAGTGCTCTAATTTGGTTTAAGACAGCCATCCCAATTAGCAAATACCAGGTCCCAGGAGGAGACAGCTGTTGATTTGGGGAAAATTTGTATACCGTGTCTTCATTTTCTCCCTTTTTGATTAGGGGGAAGAGAATTGAGTGAACATTCTTTGAATCTGGTAATAAAAGCAATATGCTGGCACAAGTGCAATTAGAGGGTAAAGTAACTGATTAGGTAATAAAACTGTAAAGTTAGATGAAAACCTGAATTCTTTATAACCAGAATCCTTTGCTTGGGTCTCTCGGGAGGAGAAGGTGATGGTTCTTGGATGAGCTGTAGGTATCTGTGCATCTCTTGAAGTTTAATGCAACATTCTGTGTGCGTATTTTATGTGCCTTTATTATAGCTTTCATCATATCCTTAAAGGAGTCTGTGACCCCAAAGAGATATTGAGCCACTGATTCATATGCTACTTGTGAAGGGAGGGAGAGGAGTTCAGGGGTAATTGTGAGGCCCTAAACCTGTGCTATCCATATGGCAGCCATTCACCACCTGTGGCTTTTTTTTTTTTTTTTTTTTTGGCATGGACAGGCTCCAGAAACACCTGTGGCTTTTGAGCCCTGGAAATGTGGCTAGTCCATGTTGAAATGTGCTCTAAGTGTAAAGTACAAACCGGATTTTAAAGACTTAGTATGAAAAAGGAATATGTTTTTGCTATGTAGGGTTAAATATGTTATTAAAATTAATTGTATCCATTTCTTTTTTAATATGGACAACTAGAAATTGCATTTGTGGCTCATATTATATTTCTATTGGGGGGTGCTGCTCTAAGCTTTTAAACTCCATGTCATTGCCTCTTTGTCTAGTCTGATCAGTGACATTTGAAATCACTGGCATTTAGTGACTGTGAAGTATAACTGGGGTCTCCTCCAGTTTCTGACAGCCAAAAATATGCGTATTTCTTACCTGGTTACGACTTGCAACTTTGTTCAGCGAGAGCCATGAACAATGGAGTAGAACTTCAAGAATCCCCTCCAAGGAGGGAAACAGAAATTCCTACCTGGGTTTGCTTTGGCTCAGGCAGGGCTCTGGGGGTCTGTGGCTGAGTCAAAACTGCCCTTGCCAATGCTCTGGCTCTTTAAACTGCTCCCTCCCACTGCTTTCTAACCCAAACGGGAATGTTCCTACCAGCACTGGATCTCTTTTTCCCTTAATAGAACTAGACTAGGCAGATCGAGTACATTGAACAAGGCAGGGTGTTTTTTATATTTGCTCAGTCAGAATTATTTAATTGTATATTGATTTGTTCCTCTAGAAGCTCCCAGTGAATTCTAACTTTGTTCTTTCAGACAGTACTATGCTTACCTCACCGACACGCAGTGCAAGCGCGTGGGAACACAGTGCTGGGTGTTTGGGTGAGTCATCCAACAATTAAACACCTCATAAGCCTCTAAATTTCTTTGGTTACTGTAGTGCCTTTCAGTGTAGTTTTCCTTTGAAAGCAGATGGACAAGGTTTGCTTTTGTTTTATGTACCTTCCACCTTTTTTAAAAATTAAAAAAAATTTATTGATATATATTGTATATTCACATATCATGTCATCATCCAAAGTATACAATCAGTGGTTCACAATATCATCATGTAGCTATGCATTTATCATCAAAATTGACTTATCTTTCTTTTTTTGTGAAAAATAACATATATACAAAACGCAATAAATTTCAAAGTACTTCACAACAATTAGTTGTAGAACAGATTTTAGAGTTTGGTATGGGTTACAATTCCACAATTTTAGATTTTTACTTCTAGTTACTCTAAGATACTGGAGACTAAAAAAAAAACCAATATAATGGTTCAACAATCTATATAACTCCACCATCACCTTCTTTCTTCCACTCTTTGGGGGTATTTAGGCTGAACCCATTCTAGCTTTTACATGTTGGAAGGGGCTGTCGATAATATGGAATAGGGGGATAGAACTATTTGATGTTCTGGAGAAGCTGGGCCCTCTGCATTTCAGGACTTATCTGGTCCAGGGACCCATCTGGTGTTGTAGTTTCTGGAATGTTACCCTAGTGCATGGAATCTCTTTTTTTTTTAACAGTTTTTTTATTAATTAAAAAAAAATTACAAAACAATAACATATCATTCCATTCTACATATATAATCAGTAATTCTTAATATCATCACATAGTTGCATATTCATCATTTCTTAGAACATTTGCATCATTAGAAAAAGAAATAAAAAGACAACAGAAAAAAATAAAATGATAATAGTCTCTGAAGAATCTTATATCTTGCTCTAGGTGTTCTTTAAGATTGGCAGGAATGGTTTTGGTTGGGGTTTGGCAAGCTATGATAGTAGCAGTGTGTAACTGAAGCTTGCATAAGAGTGACGTCCAGAGAAGCCTCTTGAATCTATTTGAATGCTCTCAGCCACTGATACCTTATTTATTACACTTCTTTTCCCCCTTTTGGTCAGGATGGCATTGTTGATCCACGTGTACCTTCCATTTTTAACATTCCCTTTTCTGATTCAAGTTTAGGATAGTTCCTTGGCAAAGGTTGTAGAGACTGCTTTTTAAAAACATCATGAAATCAGAAGATAACTCCCACATAGAACTCTGAGACATTTTATGAAATAAATTGGATAGAAAATGAATTGGTCGAATTCTGTCATGAATTTGGAACATCATCCCATCGTGGGCTTACCTATTCTTTATTTTGCTATCACATCAAAAGGACCCCTTGAGGGATAGAAGGAGCAAATGGGGAGTTTTTATAATTAAATTTTATAATTAAATGCTTTTAATTATAGAGTTCCTATTTGGGGTGATGGAAAAGTTTCAGTAATGGATGGTGGTGATGGTAGCACAACATTGTGTATGAGATTAGCAATGCTGAATTATGTATTTGAATGTGATTAAAAGGGAAAATTTTTAGGTCATATATATTTTACTAAAATATAATATTAAGGAACCAAAAGGATCCCTTGAAATAGATGATTACCTTTTACTGAGATATAGTTTTACTATTCCAAAGAGAATTACAACATAGATATATGGACACAATTTATTGTCATGTTACAGATACAAATGTTGTATCTTAATTTATTATTATTTCACGGATTTGAAAGAGACTGTATGTTCTAGTTTGCTAGCTGCCGGAATGCAATATACCAGAAACAGGATGGCTTTTAAAAAGGGGAATTTAATAAATTTCTAGTTTACAATTCCAAGGCTGAGAAAATGTCCCGTCTCTAGAAATATCCAATCTAAGGCATCCAGGGAAAGATACCTTGCTTCAAGAAGGCCGATAAAGTTCAGGGTTTCTCTCTCAAGTGAGAAGGCACAAAGTGAACACAGAATTTCTCTCTCATCTGGAAAGGCACATGGTGAACACGGTCAGGGTTCCTCTCTCATCTGGAAGGGCACATGGTGAACATGGCATCATCTGCTAGCTTCTTCTCCTGGCTTCCTGTTTCATGAAGCTCCCTGGGAGACATTTTCCTTCTTTATCTCCAAAGGTCCTGGCTGGTGAACTCTGCTTCTCGTGGCTATGCCATTTTGCTCTGCTCTCTCTGAATCTCTTTCATTCTCCGAAATGTTTCCTTTTTTATAGGACTCCAGAAACTTATCAAGACCCACCCAAATGGGTGGAGACATGTCACCTAATCCAGTTTAACAACCACTCTTGATTAAATCCCATCTCCAGGGAGATGATCTGATTACAGTTTCAAGCATACAGTATTGAATAGGGATTATTCTGCCTTTATGATATGGGATTTTGATTAAAACATGACTTTTCTAGGGTCCATACATCCTTTCAGACCAGCACACTGTAGGTTTTCTAGTTTAATCCCAGTGTTCAATGTGAGACCCTCTTCAGCATTTCAGGTAAATGGTTCCTTTGCCAAACATCAACAGTTTATCATCCCTCTAGCATCAGAATGCCAGAGATGCCCAGCAAACCTATATGTGAAGTCCCATTCTTGAGGTAGCTTATATTCAAGATCTAGGTTCTAAATAGAAATTGAGTGTGACAGTGTGAAGGAAATTTAATGAAAACTTGTAATAGAAAAGAAATTTATATTTCCAACAGATTTTTAAGCAATATTTTTTTCAAGTTAAAAAGTTTTTATCAATGCCTCCCTATTGATAAAAATTCAGAAAAGAATGTAGAAGAAACTAAATATCACATAAAAAGCCAGCCATTCAGAGATAATTGCTCTTAACATATCAACATCACTCCTTACAAACATTTATCTGAATGTGTGTATGTGTGTGTGTTTGTGTATGTGTGCAGGTACCCCAGCTCTCAATCCAGATTCTGAGGGATTCTGTTGTTTCAAAGGATGGTGATACTCAAGTTAGATTTAGGTGTTTTTCTCTCCCCTAGAAGACAAAGGGCCGCTGCTGTTTGTTTTTTATATATTCTGTTGGTAAGCTGATTTTTCTACCCAAAATGATTGCAGCTTAAAGGGTGATGAGATGGATTAGAGTTCCTTTGCTAACTGGAGAACAAAGAAGAGAGAATTTTGCATCTACCAAGTTTCTAATATCTGAGCAAAGGAGACTTTGTTCACTTAAGGTGTAAGGACACAGCTGTGTGATAGCAGGGGGGAATGTGGACTTTTTCTTATTTGTGTCTTGCTGGAGGATGAAGTCATCTTTCTTGCATTTGAGCTCTTCCTACATGCATTTTTTCTAACATATTTAAAAGTCCTTGGCGATACTTCCCAGCTCTGAGAAAGTCCTGACCTTCGTAGCCAGGTCACATCTGCCTTGAATCCACGAAGGCATAATGCTACCTGCTGCCACAGTTCTTTGCATGCGCACAAAGGGCCCCAGGCCTTAGACTAGCACACACCAGGGTTACACCCCCCAGACCTGTGCACCCACACAGCTATATCCTGCCTGGCCGCTGGGCGCCCATGTTCACAAGCATCAGCGTAACATCCCCAACCTGTACTGATACCTGCCCTGAAACAAATCACTGCACTGAGTGACCACCCTGTGCCCGGCTCCCTGCTGTACAGCCATCCCACAAACACAAGGCTTTAGACTACTGAAAAAAATCAACTCCCAAAGTAAATCAATCAAGATATCTACATGCAACAAAGACAGCAGAAGATCACTAAGCATATCACAATGCAGACAGAAATAGCCCTGCCTAATGACCAAATTAAAAATCCAGAGGATTCACAGATGCTGGAACAACTAAACAAAGAAGTTCATACAAATCTACTTAATAAAATAAGTGGGATAGCAAATGACATAAAGGGATCACGAAGACAGTAGAAGAGCGTAAAGAGGAATCTGAAAGAATAAATAGAAAAATAGCAGATATCACAGAGATTTAAGACGCTTGACCAAATAAAAAACATACTAGAGGTACACAACACCAGATTTGAAGAGACAGAAGAAAGAATAAGTGATATAGAGGACAGGATAATTGACTTCAAAGACTCAAAACAGCAAATGATGAAAAAAGATGGAAAAAATTGAATGGAAACTCAGGGAAGTAATAGACAAAACAAAATGCACAAATATAGGAATGATTGGTGTCCCAGAAGAAGAGAGGAATAAAGGGCTAGGAAGAGTAGTTGAGGAAATAATGGGGGAACACTTCCCAACCCTCATAAAGGACATAAATATACAAGGCAAAGAAGCCCAAAGAACTCCAAACAGAATAAATCCAAATAGGCCTTCCCCAAGGCACATACTAATCAGTCTGTCAAATGTTGAAGAGAAGCAGAAAATCCTGAAAGGGGCAAGAGAAAAATAATCTACTACATACAAGGGAAATCAAATAAGGCTGACTTCAGACTACTCAGATAGCACCCTGGAGGTGAGAAGGCAGTGGTATAATATATTCAGAATCCTGAAAGAGAAAGACTTCCAGCCAAGAATTCTGTACCCAGCCAAATTGTCCTTCAAAACTGAGGAAGAGATTAAAGTTTTCACAGACGAAGAAGTCCTGAAAGAATTGTCAACAAGTGACTGACCCTGCAAGAAATACTAAAAGGAGTTTTACTGGCTGAAAAAAGAAAAGACAGGAGAGGGAGGTCTGGAGGAGGGCACAGAATTGGAGTACCGCTAAGGGTAACTTAAAGAATACAAAGAGAAAGAAGAAAAAGAACATACAGATCTGACAAATAAAATAAAAAAGATAAGATGGTGGAATCAAGAAACACATTTTCAGTAATAACTTTGAATGTTAAAGAACTAAACTTACCAATTAAAAGATACAGATTGGCAGAATGGATTAAGAAATATCATCCAGCTATATGCTGCTTACAATAGACTCATCTTAGACACAAGGATACAAATAGATTGAAAGTAAAAGGATGGAAAAGGGTTTTCCATGCAAGTTGTAACCAAAAGAAAGCAGGAGTAGCTATATTAATATCAGACAAAATAGACTTTAAATGTAAAGACATCATAAGAGACAAAGAAGGACACTATATGCTAATTAAAGGGTCAATTCACCAAGTAGAAATAACAATAATGAATGTTTATGCTCCCAATCAAGGAACTCCAAAGTACATAAGACAGACATTGGCAAACCTGAAGGGAGCAATAGATATTTCAACAATAATAGTAGGAGATTTCAATACACCACTCTTTACAGATAGAACAACAAGACAGAAGGTCAACAAAGAAATAGAGAAGTTAAATAACTTGATGAATGAATTAGACCTAACAGACATATATAGGTCATTGCATCCCAAAGCACAAATTTATACATTCTTCTCTAGTGCTCATGGAACATTCTCCAGGATAGATCATATGGTGGGGCACAAAACAGGTCTTTATAAATTTAAAAATATTGAAATTATTCAAAGCACTTTCTCTGATCACAATGAGATGAAGCTGGATCTCAATAACCACCAAAGAACGAGAACATACACAAATATATGGAGATTAAATTACACACTCTTAAACAAACAGTGGGTCAAAGAAGAAATTGCTAGAGTAATCAGTAGCTATCTGGAGATGAATGAAAATGAGGATACAACCTATCAGAACTTATGGGATGTGGCAAAGACTGTGCTGAGAGGGAAATTTATTGCCCTAAATTCCTGTATTAAAAACCAGGAAAGAATGAAAATCGAGGACTAAACAGCACACCTGGAGGAATTTGAGAAAGTGCAGCAAACTAACCCAAAGCAAATAGAAGAGAAATAACAAAGATTAAAGCAGAGATAAATGAGTGGGAAAACAAAAGGACAATAGAAAGAATCAATAAAACCAAAAGTTGATTCTTTGAGAAAATCAATAAAACTGATGGGCCACTAGCAAAACTGACAAAGAAAAAAAGAGAGAGGCTGCAAATAAACAAAATCAGAAATGAGAAGGGGTGTGTTACAATAGACCCTGAAGAAATAAAAGATATCATAAAAGGATACTATGAACAAGTATATGCCAACAGACTATACAACTTAGATGAAATGGACAAATTCCTGGAGACACACAAACAAGCTACACTAACTCAGGAAGAAATAGAGGATCTCAACAAACTAATCACAGGTAAAGAGATTCGATTAGTCATCAAAAATCTTCCTACAAAGAGAAGCCCAGGGCCAGATGGCTTCACAGGGAAATTTTATCAAACCTTTCATAAAGAACTGACACCAATCCTGCTCAAACTTTTCAAAAAAATTGAGGAAAAAGGAAATCTGCCTAACTCATTTTATTAACTAATATCATTTTAATACCAAAACTGGGTAAAGATGCTTTAAGAAAAGCTGCTGTAGAAAACTACAGGCCTATCTCCCTAATGAACATAGATGCAAAAATTCTCAATAAAATATTAGCAAATCGAACCCAGCAGCACATTAAAACAGTTATACAACATGACCAAGTGGGGTTTATACCAGGAAAATCAATTAATGTAATACAGCACATTACCAAATTGAAAGGGAAAAATCACATGATCATCTCGATTGCTGCTGAAAAAGCATTCAACAAAATTCAGCATCCTTTTCTGATAAAAACACTCCAAAAGATAGGAATCAAAGGTAACTACCTCAATATGATAAAGGGAATATATGAAAAAACGATGGCCAGCATCATACTCAATGGAGAGAGACTGAAAGCTTTCCCCTAAGATCTGGTACAAGACAAGGATGCGCACTGTCACCACTCTTATTTAACATTGTGCTAGAAGTTCTAGCTAGAGCAATCAGGCAGGACAAAGAAATAAAAGGCATCCAAATTGGAAAGGAAGAAATAAAACTCTCATTATTTGCAGATAATATGATACTATACTTGGAAGATCCTGAGAAATCTACAGCAAAGTTACATGAGCTAATGAATTCAGCAAGGTGGTGGGATATAAAATTAATGTACAAAAATCAGTAACATTTCTGTACACAAGCAATGACCTTGCTGAGGAGTCAGTTAAGGAAAAAATTCCATTCAAAATAGCAACTAAAAGAATCAAGTACTTAAGAATGGACTTAACTAGAGAGGTAAAGGAATTGTACACAGAAAACTACATAACATTGCTGAGAGAAATCAACGGAGATCTAAATAGGTGGAAAGGCATTCCCTGCTCATGGATAGGAAGGCTAAATATAGTTAAATGTCATTTCTCCCCAAATTGTTCTACAGATTCAACACAGCACCAATCAAAATTCCAGCAGTGTACTTTGAAGATTTGGAAAACCAAACTACCAAACGCATCTGGAAGGAAAGAGACCCTGCATCCTAAAAAAGAACGAAGTGGGGGGATTAACACTCCCTGACTTTAAAACCTATTATAAAGCCACAGTGGTCAGAACAGCATGGTACTGGCACAAAGATAGAAGCATTAACCAGTGGAATTGAATCGAGAATGCAGAAATAGACCATCAAGTCAATGGTCAACTGATTTTGACAAGGCCCCCAAATCCTCTGAACTGGAACAAAATAGTATTTTCAATAATTGGGCATGGAAGAATTGGATATCAATAGCCAAAAGAATGAAAGAGGACCCCTATCTTACACCCTACACAAAAATTAACTCAAAGTGGATCAAACACCTAAATATAAGAACTAGCACCATAAAGCTTCATGAAGAAAATGTAAGGAAACATCTTCAAGACCTGGTAATCGGAGGTAGCTTCCTAATCTTTATACCCGAAGCACAAGGAAGAAAGAAAAAATAGATAAATGGGAACTCCTCAAAATCAAATGCTTCTGCACCTCAAAAGACTTTGTCAAAAAAGTGAAAGAGTCAACAAACTCAATGAGAGAAAATATTTGGAAATCACATATCAGACAAAGGTTTGATTTCCTGTATATACAAAGAAATCATACAACTCAACAATAAAAGAAGAAACAACCCAATTATAAAATGGGCTAAAGAAATGAATAGGCATTTTTCTGAAGAGCAAATACAGATGGTTCAAAAGTGCATGAGGAGTTGCTCATTTTCATTAGCTATTAGGGAAATGCAAATCAAACTACAGTGAGTTACCACCTCACACTTATAAGAATGGCTGCTATTAAATAAACAGGAAACTATAAATATGGGAGAGGATGTGGAGAAACTGGGACACTTAGGCACTACTGGTGGGAATGTATAATGTGCAGCCACTATGGAAGACTGGCGGCTCCTTAGGAACCTAAATATCGTTGCCCTATGACCCAGCAATAGCACTACTTGGTATATACCCAGAAGAGCTGAAAGCAACGACACAAACAGACATTTGCATGCCGAAGTTCATAACAGCATTATTCACAATCACCAAAAGATGGAAGCAAACCAAATGCCCATCAACAGCTGAGTGGATCAACAAAATGTGGTATATACATATGATTGAATATTATGCAGCAGTAAGACAAAATGACGTCCTGAAGCACATGACAAGATAGATGAGCCTTGAGGACATAATGCTGAGTGAAATTAGCCAGACACAAAAGAATAGATACTGTATGATTCCACTTTTATGACCAGTATAAAGGTATAATCAGAGGCTTATAATGCAGAATATGCAGGTCTTAGAGATACATAGAAATTAAAGATGGATGAACCGTTAGGTAATGAGGTTGAACTCCAATGTAAGGGCATGGATAGGAGTGAAGGTAATTCTCTAGTGGGTCTAGAAGTAACATTACCATATTGAAGATGAACAAGATTGAAAGGGGTTGTATAGACTTGTGTGTCCCACTGATTAACACTAGAAATATGAATTAGTTCTCGTAAGAATTACTTCAAAGGTATGATTCTTGTATAAAGAGTGTTTAAGTCCAGGGTACGGGGGAAAACTGCTGTTGCATGCTATGTTTAAAAGGAAACCATCAGCACTACCACAGCAACAGCAGAGGTAAATAATGGGGCGAGGAACAAGAGTTAAGAGGAGGTTTACATTTCCTATTTGGCGAGTGTGTGGTTATTGATTTTCTTTCTCTTTGGAACAATGAAATTATCTAAAATTGAGAATGCTGATGGACTAACTCTAGCATGCTTCAGTTAGACATTGCTACCTATCATAGCTTGCCAAACCCCAACCAAAACCATTCCAGCAAATCCTAAAGCACACCTAAGGCAATATATAAGACTGTACAAGGTTTCCATGAACTAGGCTAACTTTCCAGAAACCTTCTACATGATGCCCAATGAATGCAGGTGGCTGAAGGATGCACTGATGGAGAAGTAGATTGGCAAACGATGGTGTATACTTATAAACGAAGGTTGTGCTGCTACAGAAAGGAACAAAGTCATGAGGCATGCAACGATGTGAATGAACATGTGAGACATTCGGTGAGACAAAATAAGCCAGAAACAAAAGGACAACGTTATTGTCACCTTTAGAAAATGCTTATAAGAAATCAGAGGCATGCATTGAAAGGTTTTAGAGCAGACACATTAAGTCCAAAGTGGTGATTATTATTTCTGGATTTTGAGAGGCTGTTTTATATATATAATTTGATATTTAGAGATAAAAATGAAGCCAAACAGGATAGGGTTAAAGTAATTCAGAATACAGAGGAAAGGAAGACAGTGTCTGTATTTTAGAACCACACATACTCTTTAAGACCAATGGAAAAAAGGTTTATTTGATCTGGAACTGAAATTTTCTGTACTGCATAATCTAATTCAACCTATCTATATAGCTCATTTGAACAATTGAAACAAAGGGAGCACAGAATAAGAAAGAGGTCCTTTAATCCTGTATAGATTGTTGTAATGCCTGGAAACATCGTAGAGTATAAAGCAGATAATCAAAAGGTATTGGCGAAGTCCCCTGAGGGAGGGGAGAAAAAATATGGAACAATTAAACTGTACCATCAGGGAATCCCCTGATATTGTGTCAAACTTTAGGGACACCCAAAACAATAGGCCATTCCCTCGATCATGAGGCTTACTCCTGTGAAGCTTATATAGGTAGCAAAGAAGCTCAGATTACCTATAGGCATGCCTAAGAGTTACTTCTGGAGGACCTCTGTTGTTGCTCAGATATGGCCTCAGTCTCTCTAAGCCCAACTCTGCTAGTGAAATCATTGCCCTCCCCCCTACTTGGGACATGACATCCAGGGGTGAAAGTGTCCATGGAGGCATGGGAGATGACTCCCAGGGATGAGTCAGGCTGGGATCAACAAATCCATCCTGACCAAAAGGGGGGAAAGAAGTATAACTAATAAAGTATCAGTGGCTGGAAGAGTTCAAATAGAGTCAAGAGGCTACTCTAGAGGTCACACTTATACATGCTTCAGTTAGACATTGCTACCTATCATAGCTTGCCAAACCCCAACCAAAACCATTCCAGCAAATCCTAAAGAACACCTAAGGCAATATATAAGACAGTACAAGGTTTCCATGAACTAGGGTAACTTTCCAGAAACCTACAATCTCCACTTGGGTCACTGGACCAGATAAGTCCTGAAACCTAGAGGTTCCAGCCTCTCCATATCAGCTAGTTCCTTCTCCCTGGCCCATATTATTGACAGCCTCTTCCAACATGAAAAAGGTAGAATGGGCATAGCCCAAATACCTCTGAAGAGACAGATAGAAAGAGCAAAGGTGATGGTCGAATTTTATAGAAAAGGTAAGGTTTACCAAATGAATATGATTGCTGAATCATTAAATTGATATTTCTTTTAGTCTCCAGTATCTTAGAGCAGCTAAAATTAAAAACCTAAAATTATAGAATTGTAATCCATACCAAACTCTGAGACCTATTCTATAACTAATTGTGGTACTGTGCCTTGAAATTTATTGCTTTTTTGTCTATATGTTATTTTTTCACGAAGAAGAAAAAAAGTTGGAAAAAAATGAATCTAAACCTCCAAGTTACAAATAAATAAAATAATCGGAAAAAAAAGGAGTGGGGACAAGCAAATCAATAGGCAAAGCCCTCAGTCTTGGGGGTTGCACCTGTGAAACTTATTCCTGCAAAGGATGACTAAGCCTACTTAAAATTAGGCCTAAGAGTCACCCCCACAGAACCTCTTTTGTTGCTCAGATGTGGCCTCTCTTTCTAAACCAACTCAGCAAGTGAACTCACTGCCTTCCCTTCTGTGTGGGACATTACTCCCAGGGATGTAAACCTCCCTGGCAATGTGGGACTGAAATCCAAGGATGAGATGGGACCCAGCATCAAGGGATTGAGGAAACATTCTTGACCAAACGTGGGAAGAGAGAAATGAGACAAAATAAAGTGTCAGTGGCTGAGAGATTTCAGACTTGAGAGGTTATCCTGGAGGTTATTCTTATACATTATATAGATATCCCCTTTTAAGTTTATAGTGTATTGGAGTGCCTGGAGGGAAATACCTGAACTGTAGAGCTGTGTTCCAGTAGCCTTGTTTCTTGAAGATTGTATAATGATATAGCATTTACGGTGTGACTGTGTGATTGTGAAAACCTTGTGTCTGATGCTCCATTTAACTAGGGTGTGGACAGATGAGTAAAAAATATGGAAAAAAAATAAACAAATAATTGGAGGAACAAAGGTTAAAATTAATTGGGTAGATGGAAATACTAGTTGTCAATGAGAGGGAGAGTTGAGGGGTATGGGATGTATGAGTTTTTTCTCTTTTTATTTCTTCTGGGGTGATGCAGATGTTCAAAAAAATGATCATGGTGATAAACACACAACTATGTGATGATATTATGAGTCATTGATTGTATACCATGTATGTAATGTTTGTATGTTGTTTTATTAATAAAAATATATTTTAAAAAATGTAATGCCCATGGCGGGAGAAATGGCCAAGATACATTAAGCCTAAGAGTGGTGGAAAATGCTGCTCTAGAAAGTTGGGTCTGGTTGGGGAATGATTAAAATAAAGTGCAATGCAAATGAGAAATCATTTGGCTTATCTAGTATGCTTTTTGGAGGATGGAGAACTCCCAGAACAGTAATTTCAGAATTGGTGAATCTTCTGAGAACTTGTGTGCCACTCAGAACAGTAGCATATTCCCCTAAGCCATGTACACATACCTCGTGGGTGAACAGTTGGTACCCTCTGCCAGCGAATGGGAGGTCAGGGCCTCCGGCCTCTGTTTGCCCCTCAGACGCCACCACCTCCCCTCTTCTGCCGCATCTCTTCCCCTGCCTCCCTGTTGCCTTCAGTTTTCTCTCCTCTCCTACCAAAATGGAAATGCTCAAATGTGTGATTTTCTTAACGGACTTCAACTAGTTGTTTTATAGCGTTCTTTTCACTCATTTTAGAATGCTCTCAGGCTTCAGCAAGGTGTGGAGATGTGAGTGAGGATGGAGTGGACACGCTCCATGTGATGACATTTTCTAACTGCCTGCTGGGGGCAGGAGGGCAAGGTGGGGTGCTGCAGAGGGTGCTTTTCATCTCTTCTGTAAATATTTAAAAGCTGGTATTAATTACTTGCTGATGTAACTAAATCCAAATTGCAGCATGGTCTCCTGCAGTTTCACCACACACATCTGAGCTTTTAATAAACCTTTTCTACTTAAACATGTGTGTAGAGCAGACCTAAGACTCCCTCCAGCAGGAGAATGGAAACCTACCAGTGAGAAAGCAGTAGTACGGAAAAAGTTGGTACTTTATGCTATGTCAGCTCACTGGGAGTTTTAGAACCAGACCAGTGGAAACATATTCCCCAGTTGTGGGGTTTATATCATTTTCGTCTCTCTCTCTCCCCATACTGCCCCAATTATAATTGCGCTTCTGTGCTCAGAGGGAGAGTAGTAGCCTGGCTCATAAGGAAAAGAGTTTGTTTTGCCGGCTGGTCCTGGAAGGGAAGAGGGTAAGCTTTGACCAGAACAGGAGGGGCAGTTTCTCTTCCTCTTCCAGAGAGCCCTGGTTGGCTCTTTGGCCCTTCTCTGCACTGTGGGGTCATCGCCATGCCCCGTTGCTTGTTGTTTCACAGCCTCTCGCACCATCCTCTCCTTCCCTGTCCACCCTGTTTCAGGTCCCCAGCGCTCACTGTGCTGGGTAGCTTTATAGCCAGTTTCCCTGTTTCTGATATCTTCCTCTTCACCTCATTTTACCCTGGATTGTCTGTTCATCCTCTCTAGACATCAGTTTCTTCCTGCCATTCCACTGCTCCCTCACTTTTAGCAGATTCTCTTTAGCTACTAAATCCCTTTGCTCAAATGAAATCTCTCTCCGAACCCTGATACACATAAAAGCAGTTGAGCAGAATGGTTCTGAATATGCAGCCCAGGACCCTTCTGCCCTCTCTTCTCACACTCCCCACTCCACTCCTGGGGTTCTTTGGAAGCCAAAACGTACCTTGGAATACAGTTGAAATTTTATTTATCTGTTGAGGACCAGCTTACTATCACTAAATCCAAAAAGTGTCTTTGATCACACTAATTACAACTGGAGCCTCCTCTGTACTTCGAAGGTTCTTCCTGGCCATCTGGGTGATTGTGCAGTAGTTTTTCTTAGGTATGCTTGTGTCTTGCATCCTCGGTTGGAGGATCTGCTTCTTGTAGTAGGAAGGGGCTCACCCACTTCCTGCTGCCATAAGGGCAGAGCTTTGTCGTGCAGCTGTGAGGCAGCACTTGGTAGCCGCGAGCGGGCAGGTGGGGCTGTGCTCACAGCAGTGGCATTGCTGTGGGTACCCCCAGAGTACAGGAGCAGAATTTGTGGGCAAATTAAAAACTTTCCTTTGCTTTGCAGCATTGAAAACCCAACCTAGACACACTAAGCCTAGCCTTTTTTTTTTTTTAATTGTAGTAACATATGTAACCAAAGTTTCCCCTTTTGACCATTTTTAAGTGTATTCTTCGGTAGTATTAATTGAATTCTCAATGTTGTGCCACCATTCATTACCAAAGCTTTTTTGTCACCCCAATCAGAAACTCTGTACCCATTAAGTATTAACTTCCCATTCTCCCTCCCCCAACCTCTGGTATCCTCTAGCCTACTTTTGTCTCAATGAATTTGCCTAGTCTAAATATTTCATATAAGTGGAATCATATACCATTTATCCTTTTGTGTCTGGCTTATTTCACCCAGCATAATGTTTTCAGGGTTCATCCATGTTGTAGCATGTATCAGAACTTCATTCCTTTTTATGGCTGAATAATATTCCAGTGTATGGAAATACCATGTTTTGTTTATCCATTCATCGCTGATGGGCCCTTGGGTTGTTGAGTCCAGAGCTTTTGTGTCCCAAATTTCTTTTATAAACCTGCTTGCATTCTTGTTTACTAAGAAACTCCTTATCCTTGGCTCTACACTAACATCGTCTTTGCCTGCCCTGCAGAGCAGGCTCCCAAGAGAAGAGAAGTTGAGTGTGAACATTAGCAGACGGTACCAGAGCAGGCGGTTCTAATGCCACCTCCATGCAGAAGCATCTTGAGCAGTCCAGATGTTGATTTGCCTTTTAACCTTGCTA
Organism: Tamandua tetradactyla; assembly: GCF_023851605.1. Classification (NCBI taxonomy): domain Eukaryota; kingdom Metazoa; phylum Chordata; class Mammalia; order Pilosa; family Myrmecophagidae; genus Tamandua; species Tamandua tetradactyla. The sequence continues at coordinate 140,174,887 of NC_135332.1, forward strand.
ATGTAAGATGAGGATGGCCATAGACAACAAAAGAAGGGAAAGAGTCGAGTGAATTCCATCAAACCACAATTTGGCCACCTCTCTGTCTGCTGTCTTGCTAGAATGATTCTGATACTGGAAACTCAATTGTTTAGAGCCATCCATCCATCCATTTGCTGATCACAGTGACTTCTGTATCTGCCAGTGGGCAGGGCAGGGAGATTGAGGACCTTCTAGGCCCCTTCTTGCTGTTTTAAAGAATATCTGTACAAATATGCCAATTCCTAATTGTCCAAATTCCATCTTGAGCAAGGGACACCTGAAAGTTGAGTTGTATGAAAGTATTCTTATGGTATCCTTGGATCATGGGGCAGGTGTATAACCCTTACCTCCCCTTCAACCTGCAGAACTTAATAAAGGCCTGATTCTTACAGCCATAAACGAGGATCTAGACTACAAGAGTGGCTGTTTCCCTTAGTGTTTCAATTAAAGAGTAAAAACAGAAAGTGTTTTTTGTTGTTCTTATTTTGGTTTTTGTTTTACACTTAAATTTAGCAAAATTACCTGTTTGCAGATCAACAGAGGATAAAGGGTTTATATTGCCAGCAGAAACCAGGGATGTTTTATCTGGAAATAGAAGGCTTGGGAGGAAATGTGATTGCCGCCTTCAAGTTATTGAAAGTCCATCACGTGGAAAGGATTAAACTCACCTTGAATGACTGCAGAGGACAGAGTTAGGACCCAGATAGAAGGTATAGGAGGCAATGCCAGCCCAGGACAGGGAAAAAGTTTCCAACAACTAGAGAGGATTAGCAGTGGAGTAAGTTGCCATGCAAACCTAGTTGGCTCCCTGTGCGGGGGCGGGTGGGGGGGATGTGTACAATAGAGGCAGCCTGATGGTCTACCCCCGATGGGAATAGGGGCTCTCAATTAGATGGTACCAGGAGCCTCTGGCTATTAAAATATAGAGATTTTGGTCTGAAAGGAAGGAAGAGGTTAAAAGAAAAATAAATATTATTGTTTCTGAAGAAGTTATCATTATGTGGATGACTTGCTGCCACTGTTTGGGGGTAGAAATCTTGTGATCAGTTAACTGTTTGATTGAGTTATAGAAATTTCTGGTAATGCATGTCCTCTGATAAAGTGAATTGGTATTTAACCTATTTTTCTTTGTTTAGGGTTATCGGTTTCCTGGAAGCAATTGTTTGCATAAAATTCGGTCAAGATCTCTTCTCCAAGACCCAAATACTCTATGTTGTTCTGTGGCTTCTATGTGTGGTAAGTCATTACTTTTTTTTTTTTTATTTGGGTGCATGGGCCAGGAATCGAACCCAGGTCTCCTGCATGGCAGGTGTGCATTCTACTGCTGAACCACTGGTGCACCTGTCATTACTTTTTAACCCTGAACTGTGAGCTAAACTCCCATGTGCCTCTTTAAAAACTAAACAGAACAAAATAATCTCTCTTATGCACGTAGTTTCCTTAGCAGTTCATAGAAAGACATTCTACTTGTAATACTCCTGAGATTGACAACAGGCTGTTGCAGTCTAAAGTTCAAAAGTGAAACAAAGTCCTACATGGCCTCTGGAGCACGTTCCCTTGCAGGTTTCATTCTGAGGCTCCCAGCGGGTGTACCATAAGGGCATTGATTTAACTTCCAGGAATCCATCCCCATGTGCCAGGTATAAGGACCTCCATGATGGGGCAAGGGCAGTTACAGCACTCTTTCCTTCACCTCATCATCACGCCTTATGCATTTTAACATTGCATGTTATGGTGCAGGGTTTGCTATAGAAAATGATGTCCTGTAGTTCATAGGTAACATAAGACATTTCCAAAGGTAATCAGACTAGCAATTTCTGCCCTGTGGACCAACTTTATAACCCACCCGTGTGTAAGGTGAGCCTCCACCCTGAGTGGGATTTCCCTGCCAGCCTGGTCTCGGAGCTCTGGTCACAGTCAACAAGGAGCCCAGCACTACGGGGACTCTTTCCTCATCTTTAGAATGAAGTAAAGATCTTAGACCCAGCTTAAACATCTTATTTATGACCGCCCTTCTTAATTTAATTGTTGACTTACCTTAATTTAATATAACTTTAAATTATTTGGGAGAAAAGTTCTTATTTTACATTTAAGCTTAAGATTCTTCACTTTTCCTTCAATTGGACTCCAAAATTAACATGAGGGCTTTCATTTAATAATCATAGAAAATTTCAGACATATTCAAAAGTAGAGAAAATATGTACCCATCATCCAGTTTTAGCCATGATCACCTCTTGGCCAATTTCATCCCTTTATCTGCCCTCCCCACTGTTCCAACACTCGCTTATTTTGAAGCAGATCCACGTTTAATCTTTCAGATGAATCTCTAAAAGAAGATAAGAATACTTTTGTTGCTTGTTTAACACGACCACTTTCACAATTGAGAAAGAATTAACGGTAATTCCTTAGTATTATCAAAGATCTAATCAGTGTTCAGTTCACTAACTTTTATCTTACTTTTCATGTTTTTTTAACAGTTTTTTTGAATCATATTACTAATTGTGATTGGTGGCCATGCCATTTAAGTCTCTTTTAATCTGTAGATTTTCTTTCCATGTGTGTCTCTTGCTTGCAGTTTATTTGTTCAAGAACCCAGCTCTTTTGTTGTATAGATTTTCCCACAGTTTGAATGTTACTGATTGTATCCTGGACTGTAATTTGACATATTTCTTTGTCCTCTGAACTTCCTGTAAATTGGTAGTTGAATCTAGAGGCCTAATCAGAATCAGGTCTAATTTTGGAGGACAAAACTGAACTTCGTATTTTTAAAGTGCTTTTAATGCCTTTCACAGCATCTATTTTTAAGGTTACTTGTTAGAAATTCTAACTGTGCCAGGCCAACTTGAGCCATTGCTATCCTATTTCATCTTGAACAATAAAAGTGAATAATTATCTCCTTTGTATTTAAACTTCAGAATATTCAAATCAATTTTTTTCCTCCTCGTGAGACCAGAGATAGGGAACAGGTTCAGTGAGCATGTCAGATGTGCCCAGCAATTTTAACCATGCTTTCCTCTGATTCTTATGTGCACTTCAGGCCTGTAAACTGTAACATGACCTGACCCCAGTGGGGCAGAGGTGGGTGCTTTCCACTCCCTAGTACCAGACAACCACGAGAACCTCTGAGAGGGCCAGGCAGGGGGGCTCCTGGGACGGCAGATGGCTCTTCCCACAGCAGCTCATCACAAGCCCTAACCCCTCCCCCAGCTGCTGGCCCCCAGTGCCAGTGCAGAGGTTTTCACAGAAACCCACTTGCCCACCCACCTGTCTTGGGAGTATCAGTTGCAGAAGGTCTCCTCAGGCCACATGTCCAAGAAGCCTTCTCTTGTCACTCAGCCTGCAGAGACCCTTCCAGTCTCTCTCTTGGTTTTAGAGACTTTCTCCATTATTTATTTGACACAACCTTTGCCTCCTTATTGACTTTTTATTTGTCTTTGTGTCTGTGTGATTGTAACTTTATTGAGAGCATAGGTCATTTTTTAAAGCTCCCATCCATCTCTACTTCACTTAGCTTGGTACCTCGGAAGTCATTCATTCACATAACATCTACCACATGCTCAGCAATGGTGCACCTGGTACTGGAGCCACACAGGTAGATGATGGTGATGGCAATGATAAGATTTACTGATGTTCACTATGTACCAGACACCATTCTAAGCACTGTGCATAAATTACATATTTAATCCTTACACTTTGAGGGTAGGCACTTTATAATCCCACTTTTTATAGATGAGGAAACAGAGGCACAGAATGGTTAAGTAACTTGCCCAAGGTCACACAGCTCATATGTGGTAGAGCCAGGACTCCAAAGCATATGGCAGACAGGCTGGCTGCAGAGCTCAGGCTTTTCATCATGCCCTGCTGACCTCTCCCTTCAAGGATCACTGAATCCAGATGGGAATTAGACATGCAAACTAATTATGTTTATATGCAATAAATACTATAAAATATTTGTGTGCGTGGAGCCAAGGAGCACTATAGAGAGCATCAAATGAGCTGGGAGTTAGAGAAGGCTCTATGAAGGTAATATTCGAGAAGGATTTGGAAGGACTATAGTGAATGGCTTTACCACCTACTCAGGTGCCCCAGCTGAAAAGCTAGGAGCTGGCTTTTTTGTTCTCCATCACTCATCCAATCAACTGATCACCAAGTTCTATTAATTCAGCCATGTAATTCAACTCTTTCTCTCTGCTCCTACTGCCTCTTTAGCTGTCTAGACTCCCATTTTCTCATGATTTTCCCTTCGAATCAGTTCCCCATATTGCTGCCAAAGTGATCTGCCAGAATTCAGATCTGATTCTCTCATCCCCTGTTGAGGATCATTTCCTGTTGTTGCAGGAAAAAAAAAGCTGATACTGAAAAAGGTATCTCACAGAGGAACATTATGGAGGGCAGTCAGTCTAGAGGGGGACTCTAGTTTGTGCCACTGCTGGTGCTACTGACACATTGGGGGATATAGGAGTAGCCCATTGGTGGAGGAGATGAATTTGTTTCTGGAGGATTGGGGTTTGAGGAGACTTTAGAATTTACAGTGAGTTTCCTGTATCATTGGAAGTTCTGATCTGTCCTGTAACATTGGAAATGCTGGATTGGCACTAGAGATAAAGCTTTGGAGCTGTCAGGGTGTAGGGAATAGTGAAGGCCACGGGACAGGTGAGAGGTAGGGAAAACATCCGTGGGGAAAACAACCTGGCTGAGGGTGGAATTCTGTAGGGCAGGCGGCTGGAGAAGCCAATGCAAGGAGATAAAGCAGGAAGAGCCCCTGCAGGAGCTGCAGAGAACCCCGTGGGGTAGGACTTTGAAGAAAGGTGGATCCTTCCCCACCTCCATTGGCATTATCAGAGACTAACGGGATAGAACCTGGTGCCAAAAGAGGCCCTTGGAAGGGAGGATTAGGGTTCCCCACTGCCTTGCACATTTACCTGTTAAAGAAAAATGGAGGGGGGGGCCGCGGTGGCTCAGCGGGCAAAGTGCTTGCCTGCCATGCCGGAGGACCTCGGTTCGATTCCCGGCCCCAGCCCATGTAAAAAACAAACAAACAAACAAAATACAATAAAACAAGAAAATGTTTAAAGATGTTTCCCTTCCTTCCATCCTTCCTTCCTTCTCTCTGTCTTTCCTTCCCTTCCTCCCTCTCTCTTTAAAAAAAAAAAAGAAAAATGGAGTTAATGTCTGGGTGCCTTTTCATGTTTATGACTTTAATAAAGAGCAAGGTTGATCTCAAACTCAGGAGTGAGGTGAACACTATTCAGTAAGAGAGCATTCAGTTATGCAGTGCCTCCCACTCTACTCAGAGAAACAAAAGCCCCCTATTATTTCCCTTGCAGAGTGAGAGAACATATCTACCACTTGAGATGGGTGTAGGGCAAAGATGCCTTATGCTCATTAATAAGCCTCTCGTGCAGCAGTTGTCTGATCAGTCATCCTGTGTCTGAATGCTAGTTACCAGGCCGTGGAAGCTGGGGGTTGCCCACACTGCCACTGCCCTGTGCCCCTGGTGTGATTGCCTGGCTCACATCCTACAGAAAGTTTTCCTCTCTCTGCACCCCCACTCCCCCTTTCTTTAAACAAAATCTATATAATTGCTATTTTAAACCAAGGCCTTGACGTATATGCCTAGATTTCCACAGGTGTGATTGCAATCCCACAAATTAAAACCTTCTGTCTCCTGGGACAAGTGTAAGGCTTCTTTTACTCTTAGTTGAAGCTGTAAGGTCCTTTGTGGTGATTGTGATGATAAGCACCTGTCGCTCACCACTTGCCAGTGTTTGCCTAGCCCCTTTGCAGAGCCAGCTGTGCCTGCTACAGGAGAGAGTCCTGCTGCTGCCCATGCCTGTCCTTAAGAGCCCCATGGCTGCCCTCTGGTGGGCAAAATTTGCATTGACAGCCCTCCCAGCCATCAGTGCTCATTTGGTCTAATGAGGGCTATCTGGCCAACCTCCCTACTCCCACCTGCTAGCCATAGTTTTGGGTGGAAACCTACCCACCCCACGTCCCAGCCTATTAGGCCATTTGTATTTTGCTCTTTGTAAGGGGCCTAATATATACACAAGCTTACACATCTTCTCTAGCCTTACCCAATCTTCATGCCATAAAAATGGTACATTTAATGTTGGTGTATATTAGAAATCTGTGCAAGCACTAGCAAATGTTAAAGAGTAGAAGTTTTTCATTTTATAATTTTATATATTTACTCACTGCTGAGTTATAGAGTGTAAACTGCTGGCCCTGTTGTTCCCTGAAGTTTTTCTTTCACTAGGGATGGATGGATTGATGAATGGATGGATGGAAATATAAAGATACCTAGACATAAAATCCATGTTTGTTTATTTATATCTATAGCTACCTCCTACAACTTGCATCTGGGATATCAGGAGACCTGTGTTCAGGCACCACCTTTGCCACACACTAGCTGTTTGTTTGTCTTGAGAAGGCACCACTCTAAGCCTTGATTCCTCTTCCGTAAAATGAAAGGTTGAAATTGATGATCTCTGAGGTGATCCTTTTAAATTTAAGGTTATGATTCTTGTAAAGAATTCTTCCTGCAAGAGAAGAAAAGCTTCCACCTTGATTTCATACTGTCTCCACAGTTGGGGAAAGGTGACAGATCCACAACAGGAAATACAGCAGAAGAGAAGGAGGTTAGATAGCCAAGATGGTTCAGTGTAGAAGAATTCCTAAAGCAAGGAATGCTGGAGAAATTTCATGCTGGAATGGGTAGTCATTTGGTTTGGGGTTTGTTCACTTAAAATATGCAAGTGCTGGCTGAGATGTCCTCGCTCTGCTGACATGCTCTCTCCTCTCTAGAATCTTATATCTTCTTTTAAAAAGACCTGCCAAGCTGTTCAGGAAGCACATCCTGCCTCATCTAAAAGTGATCTTGCCTTCTGATAATAGAGTCACAAGTGGTAACTCTTGGTCTCAGAGACTCATCAGATCTTTTTTGCCACAAACTTTGGGGATGCTCACTCTGCTTAACTCTTGGGGTGTGATTTCTGCCATGTCCTGCCATTTTGAAACTAGATGTCCTAGGAGGGATGGCAGAACACAGCATGCCGTGTTGGGTGAGTCCCCACTGAAATGAAAAGTTGTTCTGGGAAACAACTTTTTCATGCAACATTTCTAAAATGATTTTTTTCTTAACTTTCTCTTCCAGGCCTTTACCACTTTCCTGTGTTTGTATGGCATGGTTTGGTACGCAGAACACTGTGGTCACCGAGAAAAGGTATAGAAGGAAAAACATAGATGGGCTTTATTTAAAATAATCATCTCTTGCTTGGACCTTTAACCTAGAGCGGATTTGTGTAAGTCTGTGGAGAAGTCAGCATTGTAAGAACTCCTTCACCCTTGCCATTGTAGAAATGTAACCATTTCAGTATCCCTCCTCTGTCAGTTGCTGTCCTTGCATGCAACTGCCTTATTCAGTAGGTCAGTATTTTTATCCTCCTTTTGAAGAGGTTTAAAACTTAACTATATGTGTTAAAAAAAAAAAAAAGTTGTGTGGAATGCACTGGACCAAAAATGCAGTTTTTGGAAGGTCCTGTCTTTTTTTTACATGGACAGGCTCTGGGAATCAAACCCAGGTCTCTGGCATGGCAGGCGAGAACTCTGCCACTGAGCCACCTCTGTAACACCCAAGGTGTTTCATTTTGTACAAACCTCTTCCTCTGTCTCAACCTGGGGCTCCCGTCTGAAAAAATGCACGCAGTGCTTATCCTACCTACCTCTGAGTAGTTGCAAGGATTAAAGTAAGGAATGGACATACATGGGATTAAAACACTGAAAATCTCACTGATGTCAGTATTTGGTCCTTTAGTCATACCTAGTTTAAGGAAGTAAAGGTACTTTCTAAAAGATTTATTCTGCATTCTCTGGATCACCCTCGGAAATAGAAGGACCCTTGATTTTATAGCTGGGGAACATAAGCACAAGGACGTTTGGTCACTCGCTAGTGATATTCCCCAGCCTGGGAGAGGCAGCCACAGAGGCTCAAATGCAGACATCCTCATTTTAATATATTTTGTTTATAATAGAAAAATATTTTATTTGTATTATTGTATGAAATGTTTACAATCATCTAGAATATATAGAGTTAAATTTTAACAGCAATTGTATATATATCACAAAACCATTTCCCTTACCAAAGATATAGCTTATAAAGCTCAAATAATTTTGTATTGTCCTGTTACAAGACGATAACTTTAATTAAACCAATTTATGAAGGACATTATTCTGCTTCATTAAAGTTATAAAATATTAGGTAAATACAGAGAAAACAATAAGTCTCTGAAATAGTCAGTATTCTTCCCCTCCAAACTGCATGAAAATGTGAATTTCTTCAATACCATGATTTTTTTTTTTGCTCTGCCACTACTTGAAGTTCTGTCACTAAGTCTGTCTCTCTCCCTAGACCTATTCAGAGTGTGAAGATGGCTCCTACAGTCCAGATATCTCCTGGCCTCATGGAAAGGGTGCAAAAGGTATCTTTTTCTTGTTGATTATTTAAAACTTTACTGGGCCTTCTACTTCCTTAGGCTCACTAAGGAGATTTGGAATTATTACTTATGCTCCGAATGTTGATAATGTACAATGGGCCTCAAACCTACTCATCACTTGTCTCCTGTTAATTAGTAAGAAGTATGTAAAAAGCCCTCAAGATCTGCCCAAGAAACTAGCTTTGTAAGAAGAGGCTACATGTACCGCTCTTTTTTCTGAGGCAGGAAAATATCACATGGCCAGCACCAATTCAAGCACCTTCATGGAATGCTCTTCATTTTGGATTTTTTTTTTTTTTTTTCGCATGGGCAGGCACCGGGAATCAAACCAGGTCTCCGGCATGGCAGGTGAGAACTCTGCCTGCTGAGCCACTGTGGCCCACCCACCTTTTTTTTTTTTTCCTTTTGGCTTTTATCATGGGTAAGAAAGGCTAGAAAGAATTATATACCAGGCAGAGAAGCTTTTCAAAAGAGGTGGATTAGTTTAATCACATTTACTCACACGGCAGACCAGCATACAAGGGACTTCTGTAGTGAAATACAGGAATCCTCCATCCTTCCTCTCTCCAGGGGGCATTCTGGAAAGATTTGGAGTCACCTGGTCATTTTAAGAATTGGGCTTGTGGAGTGATGGTGCTGAGAAGTCTCCATTGGGCAGTAATCCCTTGCCAATTCCTATGAGGTGATTGGAAGGCTTGACTGAGGGAAGTATGAATCTTTATTATTCTGTGGAGCTCACAGAATGGCTCAGAGAAGCAGAGCGGACCTAGGGAGGAGGAGAAAGCACCGCTGTCCCGGTTGCTCTTCTCAGTGCTCTGGGGCTGAAGCTTAGTAGAGTTCTCCCTGGGAAACGTGCACCCCTGCTGAGGGCCTGTCACCCTTCCTGAGGTGGTTCCTGTGGTCCAGGGAGTCGGCCCTGGACCTGCTTTGGTGTCCTGGTGGGGGGGGGGGCTGAGGAGTTGACCAGGGCCCCTTATTTAGAACTGTCCCCTTACAGAGCAATCCTTGGCATTTCTGCATTCTCCACTGGAAAGAATAAAAGAATTACATGGCCATAGAGATATATTTAAATAAGAAACAGAATAGTAAAAAAGAGAAAAAAAGGCTTCAGAGTGGTTAAAGAATCTCTTGAAATAAGCTAAATGCTGCCTACAGTGGCAACCAAAACACTGGAAAGTGTTTTTAACAGCTGTCTTAGATGGAGAGTTCCGGTGGGGCTGGACCTGAGGGCCCGCCCCCCCCCCCTCCTGGGGCAAAGGACCCTGTGGCTTAGCTGCTTGCCCTGGGGTTGGCCACAGCCTGAATCGTAGCCAACACAGTGCCAGAAAGTTCTGTTGGCCTCCCAGGCCTTTGCACACACGGCTCCCTCTGCCTGGAATGCTGCGCCCAGCCTTCCTCCCCTGCCTCCACCTGTGATTGCTCAGGACTCAGCAGGAGGGCTCCCCCCTCACAGACGCCTTTCTCTGGGCTTCCAGAGCACCAGCCAGTAATATGGTACAACAAACTATTTCACCTCTGACAGACTGTGAGCATCTTGAGGGCGTGTCTCCAACTTCATGTTGCTGGGTGGCATCAGGGATTCTCTGTCATGAGCAGCGGAGGCCTGATTTGTCCAGGTAGCCTCCAGCTCAGACAACAGAGGGCATGCATTATTTTTCATTTTATAAAGTCAAGAAACCCTTCCAATTTAGAGTCTAGAAACTGGTGTGTAGCCGATTAAGGGATGCAAACTTGGGTAGTGCATCCTTTGGATATAAGGGCTGAGGTTTAGGTTTTAATTGTCCCTCATTTGTGCTCTCAGTGTCATATGCACTTTCGCTCTTGGTCTTCATAGCCACCACCACACTCTGCCCCACTTCTTCCTACACAGTGTGGATGTAGAAATTCTTCAGAACCACCCAGACTTTCTGGGACCCATCACCTTCTAATTGAATCCTGGGGATTCTGTGTGTGCTGCCTTAATTTATTAATGAGGCCACTAGATGGAGTGCAAGTGTCAGGGGAAGAGCCTGTGCTCCTCCAGCAGGCTGGTCTGGAAAGGGAGGTTACCTAAGGCTGAGCCTTGGGAGCCAAGCAGCCCAACGTGACCGTGACCGTGTGTCCTGATTCCTTTGGCCAGGTTCTGAAGACAGCCCACCCAAGCATTCGGGCAACAACGAGAGCCATTCTTCGAGAAGAAGGAATCGACATTCCAAATCAAAAGTCACCAATGGCGTTGGAAAGAAATGAAAGACCCTGGTTAATCAAAGGAGATCCAGAGAGTGCCTAGAACTAAGAGGGAAATGGAACTCATTTGGGCCTCCCTGTTAGGAGGGTGAAAATGCACAGAACAAACCGAAAGAAGAGAGGAAACTTTGGGGGGCCACCATTTGAGAGTGTAAGTTGGGTTTCCCACAGATCTGGCCATATCAGGCAGACCACTGTCTTCAGCTCTTTGCCAATTTGGGGTCTCTTTTAACTTCAGCATTTGGCATGTGGTCACCGGTAGCGATTCAGTGTGTTTGAAGAAAAAGGTAGCTTTTTCCTCCCAGTTGCCAAGAGCAGCTTTGTGCTTGGGTATATTGTGGATGCATTTTAAATATCTTCATTCAGATGAGACAGTAACTGTACAGTTAATGGACTGGTCCCAGGTTTTATTTTTATGAATCTGCCTTTCCATTTAATTGATTGGAGTTCAAACTACTTTTCTTTTCTTTTTTTTTTTTAAATCGTTATTGTTGTTACTTGTTTTTAAGTTAGATGCTTAAAAGCCTTCAGAAGCCACTGCTAGAATTGAAACGGAGAGGGTTCCCCTCCCTTCTAGAGAAAAAAGGGAAGAGCTTTTGTGTTATTATTTAGCAGCCTCAGCACCCTTTCTAAAACCTTAAGCCACATAGTAGGGGTATAAGCCAGTCTAAGAAAAGGTTAATTTCCTGCGTGGGATCCTGGGTGCCAGAACTGATCCTTTCTTGTTCCATTCCAAATGTCATTTGTCCAGACTTATCCACAGTGCACAAAAGTGAGTCTTTCACAGGCAGTGAACACGGCGGCTTCTCCCCACAGCCAGGTGCCTTTTACAATTTGTTTGTTTTCCTTCCATGGTGTGTTGCTGACATTGTCTTCTAGTCACATGTGAGGTGCTGGTGAGTATTACCTTCCATCCGTGCCATGCTCTAGAACATTTACCCCGATAATTCACCACCACTGATGGATCCCTGTTTGAAATAAAATAATTCATGTTCAAGCTCATCCAAGGCCAGTCTCTGTGAAATGCTCATTTCCTTGTCTCTTACCAGTATTTTCCATTGTTTGTAAGTAATCACTGTATTTTTCAAGTAGCTTGAAGGGAACATAAATGTCTGTGTTTTATATAATAAGATTTTTTAAAAAGTACCTATTGTAGAGAGCCTATGGACACGTATGTCCCATTGCTTAACCTTTCCAAGAGCTCAAAAGGACATAAGCAACATAGTCATTGTTATTTGCTGGTTGTTTGATTGACTTGTAGATATAAACTCACTGAAAGCAATCCATTTGTTCCCTCATTTCACAAAGCCCTAAAGTTTCAAAGTCTTGTCCTCCTTTAAGGAAATCTTTAACCATAGAAGTGTCATATTTTTCTTTTTCTGCAAAGAAATTCAAGGATGAAGGGGTTAAATGAATCATGCAAAGCTGGAATCACTTCCTGTGCTCTGGGCCTCAGGGCCATCACCCAGTTCAGAGCCCTGCACATTCTGGCTCCCACCAGCCCCAAAGCACCAGCAGCTGCCAGGTTCACAGGACAACTAAGGGCATTGGTTGTGATGGGCCACAGCTCCGTGCTTCTCCTGCTGTCCAAGCAGAGTCAATCCCATGGACGTACTAAAGATAGGGAAAGATGGATATGTTTCTGAACCGACTTGCATCTTCACAACCCATCCAAGAACCCTTTTAAGACATGGGTACAATGCAGATGTCGCTTTATTTTGAAAGCTACCATGTGGAGAAATCAGTAGATAAGTGTAGGGTTTTTCCCTGCATTTCGTTTTTGGGAGCACTGAGTGCTTGCAGACACGGCCTCACCTCCCTTCATGCCTGGGGACTATAGTTGAAGGTTTCCAAGTTCAAATTCTGGGAGAATCGAGCCTGGTGCATTAAGGTGCCTCTGATTAATAGCTGGGTCTGGATGATGAAAGATGGTGCTTTTCTCCAAGGCCGGCACCTGTTTAGCCTGTGGTGAATTTGACGTTACTGTAGGATATGTGAAAAGCAAAGGGCATGTCGACAATTTTTCCTCTGTCTTTGTACAAAATAGCCCAGAAGAGCTCTCAGATACTTCCCATGCCCTCTTTGTGAATGTAAACTTTCTTTTTGCCCCTTTCAGTAAGAACTCTTGACTACCATGGTTGCAAAACCGGTGCTTTCCATTGGCCTCCCAGACGCCAGAAGCCATACTACAGGGTTTGGCCTACCTTTCCCCCCTGTTTCCATGGAAATGAACCTCACATCAATGGAAATAAAATAAATGCTTCAGAATCATCCGTTAATATCTGAAATGATTTGATTGCAAATTCACGTTCACCATTTGCAGCTTGCCCTCTTAGGAGACAACATTGCTTTGGGCTTAATGCGTGAAAATGTTTTATATATTTCTCTTATTGAGCAGCGTTGCATCATGTGTTAGACACTCCTCTCTTTTTGCCATTCTCAGTCTTTCCATGACTGCTCCCCGCCTTTCTTGTGTCTGTTTTCACCACTTGTAAAAGCCTTGACCATACAAATCCCACAACAATGCCAAGATGTTACAGTGACCTGTTAAGCATATTGAGGATAAAAGACATCCTCTACCTTTTGGTTTAGTAGGGAGCACATCAGCAATAAGTACTGAAGAGAAAGAAAATAAAATTCTTTAACAAATATATCAGGTTCAAGCCTAGTGGTTTTTCCTCAGGTGCTGCTGCAAAGCATCTGTCAGGGATATCCCTTCATGTCCAAACTCACCCTTTTGAATTGTACTCCCAGTTTGTTTTCTCTGTTTATAAAAGTATACATGGTCAGGCCCCGGCAGGGTCACTGAGAATGGGGTGAGATTGGACACTGAAAGGGAGGCTAAACCCAGAGTAGAAAAGATAAAAATGCAACCACTGGACAACCAGACTGAAGTGAATACTGTGACCACAGGGGGATTTAGCTTCCATGCTCCTTAGGTTGCTGCAGGATTCCTGGGCCCACCGCAATTGTTTACCAGGTAGGCTTTGTTTCTGTTATTCTCTTGTGACAGATGGGAATCCCACATGTAGGCTATTGGAGTCCCCAATATATTTCCCATTTTATGATTGAATTCAAGACGTAAAAAGAACTAACACTTTTGTTTACTAGTATTTCTTTATGTAATTCACCTCTTTCTTTCATTTCTGTGTGTGCACTGTGGGGCTGTATTTGCGATTCAGCTCTTTGCCAAGGTTAGCGTCGGTAATGGCCGAGACCAATAGGCTGCATAGTCTGTGCAAAGCCCATAATAATGAGATTTTTACAGCATTTCCCCTCTTCACATTTTATTCCAACCCGGATACTAGGACTTTCATGGGTGAAGAATGCAATATTTCTTAATTGAATTTGGTGTTACTTTGATATAATAAATAACTGTGGCTTTTTAATTTTACTTTGTTTTCTTCTGTGAATTTAAAGAAATGATTTATTGATGCCTACCAAATAAGGGGAAAAACAGACATGATTATTTTGGGTCTGCGGGAATGCCCAAATATGAAAATCTTCCTTGTCTCAGATGTTTACTAAAACTGGCCTTTAATCCGTTTCATAAATTCAATTGTGACTTTGTCTACCCTGACACTCTCTTTCCTGCAACTTGTATGAATTTTGAAGCTACCTGTCCTTTGAGAAAAAATTCATCACTAGAACACTGTTCAAGGGTTTGCAACAGATCCAGGTAACTCCAAGGCCTCACATGGCTGAACTTCATTTATACATCATGATAATCTGGGCTCAAACCAGTCTCTGTACACCGCATACCTGGCTGACTGGTTGGGGAGCTGGTGACAGGCAAGCTTCCTGCCCACAGTCCTGGCAAATGGGACTTCGGAGCCCCCAGCATTCTTTTCACTCTTGGAAGAGTGAAGGATGTTGGCAAACCCACCTCCTTCTTAGAAGCCTGGTGAGGACAGTCACACCATTCAGGAAATAGAAGTTGCCCAAGGGTTTTGCTTTCACAGCTGATGTAACCAACCCCCCAGCCTCTTCAACCAGTCCTGGGCTCATGCTTGTTATACCTTTTGTGCCTGAGTGTTAGTTTTCATTTCTCCTTTGTTACTGGAATGTGCTGAAGAAATCACATTGCTGGGGGCCTGCAAATTCGTGAGTCTCCACGATGCCCCGCGGTGGCAGGAGGGTTTCCCTTGAGCCACCTGGCCTCCTGTTCATGTGCCAACTGTGTTCCTCCTTCTGGACGCTGAGTGTAGGGGGCACATGTGGCTTTTCAAACCACAGGAAATGAGGTTTGTTTGCTTTTAAAAGAAAAATAAAAAGGAAAAACTTGAGACAAAAAAACCAAATTATTGCATTTTCATGTCTAAAGTCTACACACAATAGCTTTAATTATGGTGTCAAATTGCAGGCAGGGTTTATATAACAATCCGTACTGAAAAATCTGGACTGTAAACCTTACTATTCCCACTCGCCTGACAAAGGGCTGTTTTGGCTCATTCTCATCAATCCAACTGCATACATCATGGACTGATTAGGTATTTTACGGGTGCAGCCTGGGAATGGCTTAAGGAAGACCTCCAGCTTTCCAAATGTTTAGAATCCTCCATTAGCTCTTCAAGTGGATGAAATCCAGAACAGGAGTGTGTGTGTGTGTTTGGGCCGGGTGGGGGGTGTGATAAAACAGCTCACCATCGCCCCTGCTAAGGCCTTCCAGACAAAGGAATTCTGAGGACTGGGCATCTTTGGAAGACCCCTAGCTGGGGCTCTGGGAACCCCCTCCCTCTCTTGTTCCTGTTGGCACCTCCCTGAATCTTCCTGGCAGCTGCAATAGCACTCAGCCTGTGTTGCTAGTGACTCTAGTGCCAAGAGTGGCAATTTCCATTGGAAAGGAAAGGGTTTCACTGGGCCCCTCCCCGTGTGTATCCATCACTGTACATATAGAGGTTCTCTTTGACTCCCATGAGTCTGGAGGTGTTATCCTCCATTTACAGGCACATGAGACTTAAGGAGATTGAGTACCTGACCCAAGATCATATAGCCAGCAGGTGACTGTCTGGTCAACCCAGGGCCTACTGCTCGCCCTTCTATTCCAAGCTCTTGATTGAGCTCTTGGGCACCTGTCTTGATCCCCATAGCCACTACCTATGACCACTGTCCTAGCATCTAGCTAGCCCCAGCAGCTGAAAAAGGGGTGGAAGGAACTGATTACTTGGGGTGTCTCACACCTTTGTCTCCCCCTTTTCCTTTGAAGAAGACTTGAGATGACACAGGCCCTAGGTCCTCACTGGGTTTCGGATGGTCAGCCCTGCACAACACTCTCCAGATGTTGGCTCCTGTGTCAGTACAAGGAGTGATAAGCATCGGCCTTTGTTGTCTCTTTTGTCTTGTGAGTGGATGGATTCTTGTGTCAACATCCCTTTTTTCCTGTGAGGTAAAATAAATCAAGGTGCCATCACTTGAAGCAGAATCCCATCTCTCCTGTTGGATTCCCTTCCTGGTGTTTTGATGCATTCTGCAAACCGTGGTCGGAAGGCAATTCCTCTTGCCTGTGACTGTTCCCTCTGCCCTCAGGAATCTAATTTACGATCTGGTGAGGTCATAAAGCTCTGCTCTTCACTTCTGAAAAACAGCAAAGTATAGGAAAGAATGTAAATTATAAATTCTGAATTCCTATGGTCAGCAATAATGTTATGGCCTGGTTCTTTTTTTAAGTGTGGTAGGCACATGGCTTTAATTTCTGAGGGTTTGGATTCCCTCACTCCCACCCCTCCCCATCCCCAATATTCCTAGGGAAATGTCCTGCTGACATGCAGTGTTTTTCCAAAATGAGGAATAACATTTTTCTAATGAATCACTGGCCAACATACTTTGGAATGCCACTCTTCACAGAGAGGGATAGGACAGTGGTGACAATGACATCCCCCTATTTGCCAGGCTGCTGAGCTGGTGTCACTCCATACCAAACTCCCAGTGTTCTCACTTAGCAAAATGCCCAATTATAACTCTCCAGGAGGGGGTTTTCCTGTATGATTTTTGAAGTTCTTGTCCCCCTTACATGTCAAGGTTCTGCTCACTAACTGGGAACGGACTGCTATGAGCCACAAAGGTGAACTGACGACCAAAAGGCAACATGGGCTGGAATTTTCATTCCAGGGGTGGGTCAGCTCCAGGCTTAAGTTTCACAAGCTGGGCAGAAGCAGCTCCTTGCTCTGCTGAGGCTGGAAGGAACCGCTGGTCGCCCGCATGAATTCTTGCTGCTGTTCTCTTCAGACCACAGAATCCAACACTTGGTATCACTGTTCTGGTCAGCCTTTCCCCCCTCAAGTCCAGTTTATCCCAGTTCAAAATGATGGGCTAAAGCTGAAAAAACATCCAGGGCCTCAAAGTTTTTAGGAAATTGGTGAAACAGCTTGAGTCAGCCCGAGGTTTTATGGATGTCAGTAGGGTGGTGCTTGTCTTGGGGTGACCAGCAAGTAGGGTGATGAGGCAGTGTGAGTATTGTGCATGAGAATATGAAGTTTAAATCCACAAACACACCCGCCCATGGAAATACGTCATCTCCCAAACACCTATTCACTCACACACTCACCCTTCACGTCTCCTTTCATGTTTTCTTTGGAACACGTCTTACTCACAAAACGCCACGCTCAGGCTAAGTGTGGCATAGGCCACACATTGGGCATACAGGAGAAGGCTGAGGTTCTCAGAAACGTGCAAGTGTGCTCTGGCTACCTGGAGAGCCTCCGCTGCAGGCCCGTGCCTCAGTATTGCCTATCAGCCAGAGTTTTTTGTTTATGCACACCGAAGTAATTTCCACGGAAGGATGGGATGAGCCCAGCAGTGATATCCATACAAAATATATAAATCAGCTTCGTATTTGGACCGGGCTTTGTATGTTAAACTTGCAAAGGAAAGTGACAGAATCAGGGTTCCTGAGTAGTAGTAGTAGCTCCAAAGTGTGACTGATGGGCTGTAAATTAACTTGTAGTGCGGCTGGTTCTCCAGGCCACGTTGCTGTGAACAGCAGAATTGCCTTTGAAGTGTGAAATCTCACCCAAAGTGGTATAATAAATAGATGTGGCCCAAGGACAAGAACAAAAATCTACATCTCATGCTGGCCTCCGCCTCAACTTTTCCCACTTTGTCTTGTTCTAACTCTTGATTTTTTTGTCAAAAAAAAAAAAAAAAAAATAGATTGCAGCTAGTTAGTTGTATCTCATTTAAGGAAATCCTCAAATGTCCAGCTGCTGGGCTGGGAGAGGGAAAAGGTATATTTAGGTTTTCCAAATAAATTTCTTTATATTTCATGTGTTGATATTGACCTCCTGCTGTTGAAATGCTGAAGTGACTCATGTATGATGTGTTTTGTCCTCCTTGGTAAAATGATCAATTCTAGAGGTAACGGTTATTCAGGCTCTGTGCCAAGCACGGTGCTAAATGCTTTCCATGGATTATCCAATTTATTGCATGTAAGAGTCTTGTTGGTGTTGCCCCATTGTACAGATGGGAAACGAGATGCCTGAAGAGGTGAAACGACTCAGGTAATCTGATTCTAGAACACAGATTATAATCCTTCTGCCTGAGAGGCAGGAGAGTAAGAACTCTGGCTCTGGTGTCAGACTTCCCAGGTTCAAATCCTGCCTCCACCGCTTACAAGTTGAACTTTGGGCAAGTTATTTCATCTCTGTTTCCTCCTCTATAAAATGGGAATGATAATACCTGCCTGATGGGGTTGCCATGAAGATATAATAAATCCATTCTTTTAAAAGTACTCAGAATAATGTCCAGCCTATGGTAAGTGCTCAATAAACAGGAGCTATTAATTGCTACCATGCTGACTGCCTCCTTAGAGTCAGAGGACCAACCTTTAGGAGGCAATTGTAATAATCTAGGCAGGGGCTAGTGAGGACCTGAACTAGGGCAGCCTTAGAAAGGAGGGGAGGGGACAAATTGGAGAGGCCTTACAGAAAGAAGCAGTGGGATGAGAGAGAGGAACTCAGGCTCCTTGGCCGCACGAAAGACCCGGCCATGTGTCTAGCATCATCTCCTGTCCATCCCACTGCCCCCACCCACCACCCCTTTACACTTAGCCTATTAAACCTCTGACAGTTCCCCACAACCCACCAAGTACACTGCCAGCTTGAAGCCTCCTCCAAGTCTCTGCCGTGCCAGGAAAGTCTGCCTGGGCATTCTGCCTGGTGAGCTCCACTCATCCTTCAGGTGTCCTTCAGGTCTCAGCTCCAACACCCTGTGCTCTGTGTGGCCCCCTCCCCCCACAGCCTTCCCTTATGTACTGTTTATTCTTCTCTGATAGCAGTCATGTCTTTTACCTCCCTGGCCAGACCATAAGCTCCTTGAGGTGTTCAGTAAATGCCCTTTGAATGAGCGGGTGAGCAAGTGAGTTTCTAGGACAGAGGCTATAGATTGACCCTTCCAGGATGTGACACAGAGTGTGGGTAGTTCCAGTTCCCTCTGAGTCCCCAGAAGTCCTCTGGCCCAGGCTCACCTTGGCCTGCACTTGGGAGTTAGGTCCTGCTGCCTCTACTTCATCCAGCACATCTGTGTCCTTGGAGGCCACACCTGGCGTTACAGAGAGGGGTTTTGCTTGCTTTTATCCTGTTAGGCTTCCACTAACAGAGGAAATCGAAAGACCCCCCCCCCCCCCACCTATTTTATAAGAGTTTCTTAGACTATCCATTCTTTGAAGATGATGCTGGAGGACCACCTTTGATCATCAGCACCAGGGTTGGAACAGGTGCCAAAAGCCCCCACTCCCCACCCCCATACCTGCTTTGATTTGCCAGATCCCATTGAATACCAGGACATCCTCTCTGATCATGCTGGGCCATGATCCAGTTATTCAATATAACTTAAAATTCCAGGTCTTGTGTGACCTTCCATTTAAGGCTCACAATTCTGGAGATCCTTTCAATGAAAAATAATATAAAAATCACTTATGTTTGAAAATTTCACAAAAACAAACATCATGTGGTTCCATTGCGGGGTTACCTCCCAGTGTCCTAGGAGAGGCCCATGCAAGTGAAGGGCACTCAAAAGCTAAAGTTTTATTAACTTCATGGTCTACTCATCTTTAAAATAACCAGCATGTCTTAGTTCACCAGCTTCAAATAAGCCATATCTTATATTTTTCCAATTAATTGCTCAAATCCCAAGTTGCCATTATCAGCAGGAAGTTTAGCATCCCTCTTGAGGCCTACTTCCACCCCACCCAAATTCACTACGATTGCTAGGGAGCTTTAAATCCCTAGAGAGTTAGATAGTCCCATCAACCCTGGGACACTATGATTCAAACCCTCAACCCCACTGCCTTGACACAAAAGATGGGTGGCAAACACCCACTCTCCCAATCTCACATTAATAGTGTCCTAGTGTGGGCAGCTCAGTGACACCATGCCTGCGAGTCATTTCCAAAGCCTGCCTCCCTAGGCCAGGGTGTTTATATGCTGAAGGGTCAAGCCACAAACCCAGTCTGCTCCAGCCCCAGCTGCCATGGCACCCAGTTCAGCTTCCCCACAATGAAGTCTCTTTTGGGGGGCCAATATCCTTCCCCGCTGAGCCATCCTAATCATCCCAGAGATTCTTATAAGGGCCATTTTAAAAAGTACTCTCGATCCCTTCCTCCCTGAGGGCTTTTGGCCTTTGCAGATTTGCCACCTCCTTTGAGGAGTAGTTTGCTTCTAGGGGATATTGCAAGTGGGTGCCTTGCCAGGCCACCAAAGCAAAACTAAAATATTCTGCTGCAGAAGGCCCGGTTTCCCAGTTTTATGGTTCTTCCCCCATAAGGAGCTGGTTGTATCTGCTTCATAGGATCTAACAGTGTTCAGAGGAGTTCCTGCTACCATAGAAGCCACTTCCTTCCTGCCAAAACCTGTGGCCGCTCTGGTTTTCAGATAGAGCTGGCAGTATTTATGGTTTTTTTCCAGAGCTTTACTGAGCCACAAGGTTTGTCCTGCCAGGGCCCTGTGTATCTAGCGAAGAATTTTTTCCTTCTGTATCTTGCAAGTCCTGGTTACTGTGTAAATGAGAAAAAAGCCCCAAAGAAAAGGTGCTTCCATTGGTAGTTCTCCCCAAACTGAACTAATTCCCTTTCATCCTGCTAACTTTGTCCTGCTGTGACCAGTTGAATTTGGGAAACTATTTTTGCTTCTGAGTGCAAATGTTCTTCATTCCCACATCTGCTCACCACAAGCTTTGCAGTCAGGCAACAATGGACCATGCTTCTCCCATGAATAAACACTGAAGTGTTTTTTGAAAAAGTGTTTCCTCAAGAATGCCACCTCTGTGTACAACATCCTCTTTCTCTGAGGAGAAGTGTCTACATTAATCTGATTTCTCTCTGGGGTTAACTGAGCCAAAACCAAATCACTGACTTGGTCACTGGATGAAGCTAACCTACAGTTCTGGAAGATTACAATCCCGTAATCACCCTACCGATCCCTTATGCTGACGGAAGCCATCAGACTGGGCTGTATTAAAAGATGGCTGAGGAAATGAAACATAATAGCACATTTTCTCTTCCTTCCCCAATCCAAGAAGAGTTGCTCCCAGATGCTATTTCTGCCGCCCAGCTTCTGAAGGCTCTCAAACCATTCAAGAAGGAGGTTATGGCCTGATTGGCCAAGAGCCTTCATGAGACAGCCAGCCCATTGTAACACATGCACACGCAAGCAGAGGAGACGAGGAGCAATAGGGGAGAAGTTGGAGAGGAGGTTCGGGACCAGTCTACGGTTGAATCCCTACATTTCACAGGTCAAAACATGGAGGCCCAGTGTGGTGAAGTGACTTAGCCAGGATCACACAGCTGGCTGTCCCAGAGCCAGGGATTGCACTGGCCTCTGGTCCCTACTCCAATGTTCCTGTCTTAAGCACTACATTAACCCGTGAGCTACCAAAGACAAGAAACCATGTGTTGCTTGTGCAGCCCAGGGAGTTTCATGCATTTAGGCCATTGGTCCTTTCTAACAAATGCCATTTTTCCTTTCTCATCACTGCACATTTCTTACCTTTGGAACCCAGCTCCACTCTCTGAAGCCTTCTACTACTGACTTACAAGTTCAGAATTTTGAAGAGATATATAAAAATAGAGTGCACATAGCCAAGGCTGCTTATAAAAGAATGGCAAAAAAAAAAAAAAAATCCATAAAAGGAGAATTTCAGGAGTGACCAAAGCCTGGGGAAAACCAAGGTTCTTGAAAAGTGCTAAGGACAATTTTAATAAAGGAGATGGGGAGAGTTTTTGGAAGCCATCTATAGAATAAGAACTGTAAACAAAAGTAGGGGTGCCTACTGTTTAGAAAAAGAGTGTTGGTTAAACCTATTCCTGCTGCAGATCCTTTTGTGACTTCTCTTTGCTCTTGACCATGCTTCAAAAGTCAAGGTCCAGTGCTCTAATCCACTGGTAACTCTCTCTCCCTCATCTCTGCTCTCCAGCCATTCTGGATTATTTTCATTAAGTGAATATTCTTATTCACTTAATGAAGAAGCAGGGTCTTTCTCACATACTCTGTCCTCATTATTCCCCTAGTAAATTCATACTCATCCTTTAACTTTCAATTAGAATATCACTTGTATAGGAAGACACCCAAACTAGCTAATCCCCCCTTAGCACCTCTCATTTCTTCTTATAACTCTCAGTTCTGTTCAACATCTGTCTTTCCTGCTAAGTTATTAACACCAATTCTGTTTTTGGCTTGTTCAATCTCAGATACCCAACTCCTAGAACAAGGCTTAGTAAACAGTGCATACTCAGCAGATATTTGTTGAATGAATAAATTAGTTAACGAATACATGATGGAAAAAACAGGAAAAAATACTTGCATGGCAAGTGAATAAACAAAGGGTGAGATGTGGTTAGTCAGGAAAGACTTGGATGAAATAGGAGATCATACAGCCAGGTCTAGAAGGAAATGAGTGTGAATTAGCAAAGAGAAGTCAGGAAGGCAAGGGAAACAGTGGGAGGATCATGAAAATCTGAGGCAGAATTAGTTAGGAGTCTGCCTTAACTGTAAGGCTGGGGTATTAAGATTTTGCTTTTATATGCTTCATTAAGAAGAATAACATTTCAATTGGAAAAGGCAGATCATGCATTGGTAGAAGAGAACTGAAGCCCAAGACAGAATCTAACTTTCTAACTCTCTTGGCTCCTTGTCAACCTCAAGTCTCTAGGCTCCTAATGCAGTAAATATCATGGTGCTGAATTTCAATGTTACTATGGACTGAACCCTGAGAAAAAGGAAAGTGTCCAATCAGGACAGAGAAGAGAAGAGAAGAGGTGGATTTTGAAAACTGAGATCAACAAGCTTGATCTTAATCCACAGTAAAATTCTAGAGCATATGATTGTAGGGTTCTGTGACCATCCTTACGGAAGAAAGCACTGGACACTGGGCATTAGCAGGGGTTCACTAAGAACAGGCAGCACAACATTAGTGCAGTGCCCTTTTTCCATTCAGATTAGGAAATCAGGGACAAATCAGCAGAGCTCAGAGCACAAATCTCACCAAAGCTCAAACAAACGAAACACTCACTGTAAGGAGGAATTTGAGAATCCCAGAATGATATAACTCACCCTTGGAGAGCTCACCCTTGGAGAGTCACAGTGCACAGTAGCACATTAAAGTCTCAGAGAAGTCCTGCACCAAAGAAACCTGCTTAACCTAATCTCACTGAACTAGTGTCCAAGAGAACACAATTGACGAAAGGATATTTTGGATAAACTTCATCAAGGTGTATTGCGAAGTCCTTTACATATAGACTGTGAAGGGGTGGAGAAATGTAGGGTTAAAAATAGTTCATTGGACTCACAGCTGGGTATTCAACTCTACCTAAAGAACATTAATTAATTGATTAATAAGTGCCCTGTAGGAAGTCTCTAATGGAAAGTTTCAAGGCTCTGCCCTTGGTTCTGACATTTGACAGTCTTACCAGTGACTTGTATCTCAACATAGAAGACCTACTTAAAAAATTTTCAGATAACCTAAAGCCAGAAAGGCAGCTACTATGCTGTAAAAACCACTGAAAAACTGGTTTAAAACCAACTAATGAATCTAACAGAACCCTCTGACACTTATTGGAATCAATGGTATAAGTAAAGGATAGATCCAACCTGATTTGACCCTACACTGGTCTGGGTCTCAGGTGCCACATTTTGAGAGGGACATTGACAAATTGGAGCATAATCAGAGAATGACCAACATCAGGAGGGCTCTGTACAACATGTCCCCTGAGGAGGAAAGACGAAACAAGCTAGGGATATTTAGATGGTTTTTGGAAGAGAGGATAATGGGCCCTCTGATGATAACTGGTGATAAGTAGAAAAGAAATGAGCTCATGCTCAAATCTCTGCCCCAATACTTCTAAGCCTCATGACCTTGGAAAAGTTTCTTAGCTTCTTTTAGCTTCCATGTCCTTAGATGAGACAACATGATCCTTATTTAGTGGGGTTACTGGGATGGGTCTGGAGCAGAGTATTGGGTCAATACATGCTCCTTTTCCCTTTCTTCATGTGAAGGGCAATTATAGGGATGAGAAAAGAGATCTGTTTGATACAGATCCAGAGAATAAACTGGGATCAATGGGAGAATTCTCCAAATAGAGATTTGGCTGATTAAAAGTAGGAATTTAGTAATATGGGTTGGAACACAAAGAAACCAGCTTGGCTACCTTTGCTGACAGTGCCACAGATTCTACAGAGGAGATCTCTGCTTTGGTTAGGTAACCCTTAGATCCCTTCTAGCTATGCAATTCCATGATTCAAAGTCTCAACTAGACTGCTTATTATTTTCTTCCACATGAAGTCAATTCATGTATATTCAGTCCCCATTGATATATTTTGAAGTGACACTTATGTGGACTTAAAGTTACTCTTTGACTTTACCCTCTGTGTGGATTCTTTTTCTCCGATTTTGGGAGAAAATTTTATTATCTTTAATATTATCTTTAATAAGTGTTGATGGAATAATAAGAGAGGTCCATGTGGTCTAACGACCATTCACATACACTTTGGAATCACACAGTTATGTGTTCCAATCTGGGCTCTATTTCTTGGCTATGTGGCCTTAGCCCCTCTGGGCCTCCACTTCCTCATTGGTAAAATAGGGATAGTAATGATAGCATTATGAGATAAAATGTAATAGAATATTTCACATCTTGGGAAAAATAGAAAGTATAAAATAAATTGCAGATGCCATTAGTTCTGTAGTTGCTGACAGAGTGACCTTAAATCTACTTAATGCTTAAATAAGTGTTTTCTGGTTATATAGTAAGAAGCTTAGGGCTGATTTGGTTCTTCCTGCATACTTATCAAAATATTTTTTCCTAAACAGTGCTCTTAGTTATTGTACCCAAAAACCTACCCAGGTCTACTCCTCTAGTTCTAAAGGAATGTACGATGGGGACAAAAAAGGAATCAACTAGAAAAGAGAAAAAATGGAATTTTTCTCCATTTTAAAAATTGAAGTGGGGGTAATCTTAGCTTGGCGGAAAATCTATGATAAGCCAGAGCTGGAGTGAAACATCCTCATGGGGAACAAATATGTGATGTCAAGTCTGCTCATGCTAGACACCAAGTGAGCCTCAAGCTGTGGCCACTGAGAAGCAGCCCTGCCCTCATGTTGTGTTCCACGGACTAGGGAAAGTGCCCACGTAGGCACGCTCTGAGGAACCATGAGCCCTCCGGACAGGGCCTGCACCTTGCTTAGTGCCTAGCCAGGAAAGAGCCATGGCCTGGACTTCCAGATACTTGACCAGGAAGGATGGGAGGGAGGGAGAATGAAATGGAGACGCTTTTAAAGTGACACAGAAATGAAGAGTTTGTAAGGAGGGAGGGGGAGATTTGGGGAAATAAATGTCTGGAGACAAAGAGAAACAGCTCAAAAGACTCATGTCCAGCAATGGCAGTTTTGAAAGAAGACCAGTGAACAGTGGACAGAAAAAGTCGTTGGTCATGGACTGCTGAGTTGCAGAAGACAGAATTCACTCAAACTAACTCAAAAGAAGAGAGGAGCTTATTGTGAGAGCACAAGAGTATCTGAAGGTACACAAGGCTGGGTCTCAAGAAAGAGGGAACCAGGAACTAGAGTCAAAAACCAAAGTTCCTCTCTTCATCTCTATAGAATCCACATTCTTTCTGTCAACAAAAAAGCTTTGAGGACACCACTCTAAATAAAACAGACTTTATAATGGCACAGATTATTAATAAGCAGTTAAATAAAAAAGACATTTCAAATTCTGTAAATTGTATGAATTAAAAAACAAATGCTTTGGGAAAGAACAAACTAGCACCAAGAGGTAGGCTGGGACCTGACTGCACTACATGATCACTGATTTCTTCTCTGATGAGGCAAAATGGAAACAGCCATTAGAAGAACAAGAAGGTGCCAGCCATAGAACATTCCAGGAGAGGAGTGTTACAGGAGAGAACTGTGTTTTCCAGGAGGTGAGACGAGGTCTGCGGCGCCCGACTGTTGAGTGAGGGGGAGTGGAGTGGTCAGAAAGGAGGGCAGGCACCGCTTCACACAGAGCTTTGTGGACCCTGGAGCAGGGTTCTGACTCTTTCCTACTGCAATGGGTATCTATTAGTGAACTTTAAGGTAGGGAGTCACAGTATCTGATTTAAGTTTCCAAAAGATCCTTTTGTTAGTTGGTTGAAAAGTGGATTGGAAAGAGGGAAGGGTGAAAGGGAGTGATCAGGTGGGATTCTTGTAGTTGGTGTCTTAGATCTCCGAAGAAAGGATGGGGGTGGAAAGAAGTTTCTAGAACTTGGAAGGAAGAATTGACAGGTCCTGCTACTGGTTTGGAGGGGAAGATGTGGCCTCCTATTTTTATTTTTTCTGTCTGTCTGCTTCGTTCCCTGTCTTTCTGTAGCTAAATTTTATTTACTGGCTTTCTCTGTGCACAAGAAAAAAGTGGTAGCCCTAGAGCTCACTCCATATACCCTCCAACTCCAGTGTTCATACGTGTGGAAGCTCTGCAACCCAGTTTCAAAACCCCAGGAGAGACTTGTTGCACAGCATGGGTCAGTTCCAGGAAAGCAGGGCTGCCTGAACCCTAGAGCCATGCCCACCCCCTTGCAGGGCTGTGCAGGCTGAGCAGTTATGTTCCTCAGATGTGACAGGACTCTATTTTCAGATTTTTTGACAGAAAGAACATTTAATAAGCATCTTCCATGTTCCACATACGATGTCAATGCTTTCACATCCATAATCCCATTTAATCTCTCATCTACATTGTATGAAAGCCTGTGCTGACTAAAAGAAAACATTCTCAATTGGTCTCAATTTGTGGTGTATGCATAATGTCACATGAAGGCCTCAACTGGTGAATGCATCTCCCCAAGGGTAGGAAGAGGCCTTCTCTTGAAATAGGAACTCCAGGCACAGAATCTGGTTAGCAAAGTTGGGGGCAGGGGTTAACTCACCAAAATCCAGGGGTGATAGTGAACCTGAGAGCCAACAGAGATGTTTCTGAAAAATGCTTTCAATCAGTCTAAGGGGAAAAGAATCTATTACAAAAAGCTATTTGGTTCTTAAACATAGGAATCTGTGAGTTCTCTATTTAAAAATTCTCCCTGACTTTTGATTATCTGCCATAACTCTTTTAGAAAGAGCAATTGTTAGTGCCTGAGACCAAATGAAGGTGGAAAAATGAGACACAAGGAAAATCCATCTTCTTTAACTTAATCAGTGTTTGTAGAGTAGGCAGAATCCAAATCCAAACCATATTTTCCAAAAAGATTTTCCCTCTTAATTCTTAAATCCATGTGTATTACATGAGAAATCCAATCCGTATGTTTCTTGCTCATTTACACTTAACTCATCAAAGCGTTTCCTCTGAAGAACTATTTGAAGTCCAAGGAATCTTTAGAGACTTTTTTCTTTTAACAAGCCTTTGTTCTTAGAACTAAAGAAACTGCTGAAGTTGTGTATGAAAAGAATAAATGAACTTGAACCCCATAAAGGTTAAACTTTGTTTCAAGTAGGTTCTATATTTGGAATAAACAGCTTTGGGAATGATTTTTTTGTTGTTGGGGGGGGGCTGTGACTCCACATTGATGCTTGGAATTTTCTTGCCAAAACAATTTCCTCTCGAGCTACTGATGGGCACGATGGGAGATAAAATCCATTTCCTCAGGCCAGTCAGCGGTGGTCTCCAACTTTTAGTCAGATACCACACCTAATTTGGATCTCTATCTGACCATTTGTGGCAGAAGGTGCCAGGGGGAAAGTCCCATGTCTCTTTATTGGAAGGACCGAAGGTACTTGATGAAAGGAAGGGCTGTGGAACCATCAGCTGGCAACTCACTCTTCCATTCAACCAGGATCATCCATGAGCCGTCTCTGAAAATGTAAGCCTGTAAGCTCACTCAGTTCTCATACTCTGAAATTTCTTCCTTAATTTGCTAACATTTACCTCTACCTTTCATTCTCATAACATATTTCATTGTGAATCTTCTTACATAGCTGTGTCTTGGGCTGTGGAGGAAAGGGAGGGGGTAGAAGATGGCGGTCCTGCCCCCGAAAACCTCATAATTTCATTGGGGGGTGGAAGGAGGGAGGGGCAAAGTATCCCAAGTGAGAAGTTCATCAGGTATGTGTCTGGTGAGTATTAAAGGACTTCCCAGAAGGAAGGGATGGTCAAAGACTAGCCCTAGAGCAAGTGGACTTGAACTGGGCCCTGAAAGGTTCAGGAATCTGGTAACAATATCCTGAGTAATGTAATGATGCTGTCAGACCCAAACAAAAGTTTGGGCTGGCATCAGTCTTATGTTCCTTCAAATTGGTGTGTTAAACATATTTGCTTGATGTTTAATTAGGGGAGAGGAGTGTGTAAGGGTTGGCCGGCTGAGAGTGTCAGAGATTATGCTTTCTATGGCCTCTGCAATTCCGGCTGAATTCCTTCACCTCACTCAGCAAAAACAAAGTCAGTTAGTTGCCTGGCCTGTTCAATGGCCATCAGTTGTTACTTTGCATGCCCCTTGGGAATCTGACAGTTCCCTGAGACTCTTCCTGGAATGTGTTCTGGCAAATATAAATTTTTTCATCTTGTTTCATTTCTAAGGACATGTTAGCTCCCCTTAAAAACAGTGCCCTAGAAAACTGCCTGGATGGGACAACTGAGGGATAAGGCAGTGCTGTGCCGAGTGTGTAGAGAGGAAGGACAAGGCAGAAGAAGAAAAAATAAGGTCCAGGCAATCAGCATTTGCTTAGCTTCCCCTAAGTCTGGGCTCGTGCTTGGTATCTTACAGATGCAGTCTCGTTTATTCTCCATAGAGCACTAGGGGCAGGTGTGGTGCCCATTGTACAGACAAGGAAGAAGATACACAGAGGCTAAACTCACCTGCACAGAGGCAGCTAACAATAAGTGAAGTTTGGATGTAAACCTGACTCTAGCTGAGCCCATGTCTCCCACCTAGATGGGAGGAGAGAGGTCTTGGTGGAGACTTGAGGAGGACTGAAAAGGAAGATTGTGTCTGAGTGCAAAGATACTGAATATTGGCCTATAGAGTAGAATTTTCTTCCATGGGCAACTGAAGACGCTGGGAAGGCAAGTGACACCATGGACGATGCCTTTCAGTTTTCACAGGCTGTGATGAGCAGGGTGGATTGGGGGATGGTAAACCTTCGGGAGAGTGATGAGGAAGCACTGAAAAACCTGCAGATAAAAGGGAAGAGCAGCGGACCTAGAAATGGGGGTGGGAGAGGACATGAGAAAGATTATCAACAAACAGAAGACAGGCTTTGCTGAATGGCACACTTAAAAATGGTCAAAATGGCAAATTTCCAGTTTTCTAAATATATATAAAAAAATAGAGAATATGCTTTAGGGACACTGCTGAATGTGATGGTTGGCATAGGATCTGAGGAAGAGGAAAGGAAGCTTCTGCTCCTAAGAAAATGTTGATGACATTGAAACCTAGAAGTCAAGGAAGGGCACAGGTTTGAAAGGAAAGATGCTGAGTCTGCTGTGTTTGAGGTTCTGGAGGAAACCGCCAAGTCTAGGCCTCAGGTGCCTGCTGGAAAGCTGTCGGCCCTCGACAGGGAAAGACTAGCCTTTGTGTTGAGTCACTAATGGCCCTGGTGGGACCTGTGTGCATGGGTGTGTGCAGAGCAGCCCCTGAACACTGAGCTTTTGGAATCACAGGGCTGTGTTTCTCACAATACAGGATCCCCGCTTTGCAGTGGAGGCTCTGCTGCCCACAAGGGGGAGGACTGGAAAATTGAAGGGATGCTTCTCATTGTCCCCTTGATTGGGTGTGGGTGAGGGAGAGGGGATACTGACCTTCAATGATAGAGAACCTGGGATATAACATATCCTGCAATGAGTAAATAGGACAGTGCCACTGTTCTAGTTTGCCAAAGCTGCCAGAATGCAACATACCAGAGATGGACTGGCTTTTAATAAAAGGAGGTTTATTTAGTTTAAAAACATATAGTTCTTTAGAGGAAAGGCAGCTAACCTTCAACTGAAGTTCTTTCTTATGCAGGAAGGCACAGGGTGATCTCTGCTGGCCTTCTCTCCAGGCCTCTGGGTTCTAACAGCTTTCCCTGGGGTGCTTCCTTTCTGCATCTCCAAAAACCTAGGCTGAGCTGCAAGTGCTGAGATGAGGTTTGCTGAGCTGCCTGGGCTGTGCTGCATTGAGCTCTCTCATTTAAGCATCCAGCCAATTAAATCAAATGTCATTCATTGCAACAGACACTCCCCCTAGCTAACTACAGAAGTAATTAGCGACAGATGAGGTTCCCATGCCATTGGCTCATGTCCACAGCAACAGAACTCGGCATCTTTACCCGGCCAAGTTAACACCTGAACCACGGCCACATAATGAAAAGTTGTTCTGGGGTCCTCACAAGTTTTAAAGATCCCACTGGATATTCATGTAGGTAAAAAATCTGTTTATAGCTTTCTGAGTCTAGAATCTACACTTTATACACATATTCACGTATGTATAAAAACCTGTTTGCTTGTTTGACTCATTTTAAATTTATGCTCAGTTTCATAGAGATGTAACATCATAAATTGAAAATTGTAACTTTGTTTTGTTTGTGACTTGATTGAGTTGTTCCATTTCAGAAAATCATGTCTCCGATGGCAACACTATTCATAGATTGAGTCACTACTCTGCATTGCTAGCTCTCCCATTAATGGTGAGTCTGCATTTACATTCAAGCATTTATTTTTGCTTCAAGTCCTCATGTTTCAGCATTTATATTTTCAAATACATTTTTTTCCTATAGATTCCATTTATTTTTTCTACAGTTAGGCCATTATACTGACTTTTTAAAAAATTTACATGTGCAGGTTAGTTATGTTATCTATGAATTTCATTTCAAGAGAGTGAAGGGGGTATTACAACTGATTGTTATAAGAAGGAGCAGTTGGAACTTAATGGGGCTAAGAACCACTGGTTCTAGACCAGCACCATGCAACAGAAACAAAATGTGAGTCACAAATGTAAGCCACACCTAAAATAAAAAATTTCCTAGTAGCCTCCTTCAAAGATTAAAAAGCAGCAAGTGAAATTAATTTTAATCATATTAATTTTTAACCCCTTGTCTCCAAAATGCTATCATTTCCACATGTAATCAATATAACCATTATTAATGAAGTAATTTTTAGTTTTTCCCTCGTACTATATCTCTGACATCAGGCATGCATTTTATCCCTACAGCACATAACAACTGGGACCGGCCACATTTCCAGTATTCATTAGCCTCAGGAGTCCAGTGCTACCATACTGGACAGTGAAGCTCCAGCTAAGAGCTGACACTTGTGGAGCAGACCTTCAGTGCCAGGCACTGCTCATAGGAGCTTTACATAAAAAGACTCTTAATTCTCACAATGGACCCATGGGATAGTCATGATTGTTGTCCCCAGTGACACAGGAGGAGATGGAATCACACAGAGTGTAGGCAGCATGCCTGAGGCCATGTACTGCTATGTGGCCAAGTGGAGAGCTGAACCAGGCACTCGGGCACCAGTGCCCCCGCCATAACCACTGCTCAGTGGGCACCTTTTTCCTAGGACAACTGGGAGTCTGTACAGTCCTTTTGCCTGGGGAACTCTGAGAGCCTGCCTCCCTGGGCTGGAAATGGCTCGGCCCTGGCCCTGCAAGCTTTAGGGTGGTGGCATATCAGGAGCTGCAGGCTTGTCTTTCCCCACCGTTCCCAGGAGCCTGGCCGAGTCTCTGACCAGCCTTTCTGAGTCACAGACAGAAACTTGCATTTGATTCACAGCATCCTGCAACATTCTCCATAACTCTCTGCATTTTCTTTAGGAGAGTTAGTGGGCCTGGATGAATCAAGACAAAACACAGATAGGCGGAAACTCTCTGTCCCAACACACACATCTAATAAGAACTTGCTGCCCGGACCTTGCTAGTGATTATCTTGCAATCCAATAACTTTTTCTCCTGGGCTTTCCTTAATAAAGACAGATTTCTTGATTTTCCTGGGGCTCTCTCAAGATTATAGTGACAACTCCCCCATTAATTATCAAATTATGCCCCTTCACAAAATGATTCCATTTACTTCTCACCCAAGCACCTCCCCTCATTTATGAAAAGTCCCATTTAAACTAATGTGCTTTTAACTTGCTTAATTTCAACACCTCCGTAGGGGCTACTAATGAGCTGATTCCTTGCCCAGCTAGTCCCCTGGCCCTTCCTTGTGTTCTGTGTTCCAAGGCCAATTTAGATCTTGCAATACAGGAAAGGAGGGGGACTCACCCTTTGATATGGATGCTTGGCAGGAGCCATCTTGAGTGATATGTATACTTAAATATGCGACCTGAAGTCTTGAGTCCCCCGCGGAAGTGAATCTCCACTTGCTGCTTCCAGAAACATGAAAATTGCCCAAGAGTGGGCCATGGGAGTAAAAGGCCCCCCGGTTTCAACCAGGCAGCTTAATGAGTCAGGTAATTATACCTAGATTCCCTTTTAAAAAAAAGATGATTCTGGGCTCTGACCCACAAGGCTGGAGGCATTATGACCATAAAGCAGAAGTGCTTCCTCCCAGATGTTGTCCTTCTCTGGCAGGGAGACAAAGGTGTTTTGAAAGGACCTCTCAGTTCTGCTTCATGGGGAATATCATGTGCCAAACAACTCCTTCTCCCGGTACTGTCTTCTCCCGGGTGTCAGATGGGTCACTTCACTGGAGTGCTGTGAACCACGTCAGTCTGTTCCTCTGATTAACCCTGATCTCATTCTGTTGGCAGCAGGCACTAATCTGAGGCCCTGCTGCCTTCCAAATGCTGCCCACTCATGCCAGGGATACTGGGAGCAGGAAGAGCTGACGGGGCACACACCGTGCCAGGCTCTGTTCTAAGTGCTCTTGATGCATTGTCTCCTTAAATTTTCACATAGATATTACTATGCTCCCTTCCCCATTTTATAGAGCAGGAAACTGCAGCTTGCCAGCAGTTATGCACTTGGACAAAGTTATGTACTTTGTCCAAGGTCACACAACAAGCAATTGGGAAAGCTGGAATTTGAACTCATGAAGTGATGACTCCCTCACTCCAGAGCCCAAGGGCTTAACTCCTGTACCATATTTCCAGGGGTTAGCTGGCCAGCAAGGGCATTATTCAGGCTATAGTATCACAGTCAGAACCTTGGTGGGTTGTCAAAGGACTTCCATGTTCATTAATATTGATGGTACATCACGCCATGGCCCATATCCAGGGGCATATTTGAACAGTCATAGAGCCCCCTTCCCTGTCCCAGCCATATTCATTATACTAGGAATGGGCCCATTATCCAAGCCAGACCAGTAGGAAGACTTCCTTGGGAGTTTTCAAATTGGAACTGAAAAAAAAGAGGGGTCTTTCCCCATCCAGTGGCACAACTGAGTAGATGGGTGCTGCAAATGCCAAGGCCATGGCACAGGTAGTAGGGAAAGGCAGGGAGACAATGATGACAACACACAGAGATAGCTAGAGACAGGAGAAAGAGAAAAATTTCAATGGCATTTGAGTCCCAGATTCAAATCCCTAATGCACAGCCCTTTATTTCATCCAATTTCCTTTTCCACCCAAGCTAGTCCTACTTAGTTCTCTATCACTTGTGATCAAAACAATTCCAATACACCATGCTGTGGTATACGGTCTACTAAGGACAACAGAGAGTCTCTAAAGGGTTTTGTTGAGCAAACTAATTTGTACTTTAGAAATGCAGCTGCAGCAATATAGAATGGAGTTAGGAATTGAGAAGATGATGCTGGAAGCAGGAAGATCAGCAAGGAGCCTCTTGCAGTATGGACGATGGTGGTGGTCCAAAGGACAGATGATGGGGCTGGAGCCAAGGCAGTGGCAGTGGGCATAGAGACTAGACATATTTAGTTAGTAGAAGTTTTAAGACTTGGTAATTGATTAAAATGGTGGAGATGATTTTGGAGGTATGTAAAATAGATGGGTATACCATTAGTTGAATAGGAACCACAGGCAGCAGAGCAGGTCTGGGGGAGGTGAGTGGAGAAGCCAGAGGCAGTAAGCTTGGCCATTTGGGGATGGCTCTTATAAGCTGACACAAAATGTTCTGGCACTGATAGACGTGTACTCTTTATCACCCCCCCCCCCCCCTTCATAGCATTAGTCCTGATCCACTCAGCCTAACCTGTTCCTCACACCCCTTTCTATACTGCTCTCAGCTCTCCTGGCTGTGGAATTGTCTTTTTATATTTGTCCTTGCATCACCAGGAAGATTTGTCAGGTCTGGTATTGTCTTCCTGGGAACACTTGGGCTCCTTTCCATGGAATTCTGCTCCTTCTGCTGCTCAGTTGAACTGAGCCACCTTGGATAACTTCCTCCTTGGAGTGGGGGGAAAGGATGGCTAGCACTGTTAAAAAAAAACAAAGACACCATGCTGGGAAAACAAATTCTGGCCAATTTAGCTACTTAGCGTTTTTAGGTTCTTTTTTACAGGGTTTATCTATATAGACTAGCATAGTTAAAAGGAGATGAGGATGCTAGATCTCTTCTGCCCTGACTTCCCAGCTAAAGGGTATGGACATGTTGCAATGAAAGCAAGACCCAGACTGAATTCTGCTATGCATACAAACACTTTCTAATGAGTAGACAACAGAATAATGTACAATCTTTTCTTCTAAGTTTGAGGAAGTCTTTGCTCTTAGTCTGAAAAATACCTTGCTTGAAAGATACACTTAAGGCAGATGAGAAAATATTCTAGCTAGAGAATTCAGTTGCGCTACTTGTCAGAATCACACAATAAAATCTCCTGTGAACCTCACATAGAACCAGATGCGGCCATTATGAAGAGTGTGAGCTGTTGAGCTTGCAAAATTCTTACACACTGTTTATGCAAACATGGAGGACCCATGTCACACTTCTAGTCTTCCACATACCTTCTGCACCACTCATTCTGCCAATGAAAAAATCATTTCTAAACCCATTATACAAATCAACAAGCCCTTTACATTGATGGAAGATGAAGATCACTGAAGCTCTTAAAGAGGCTACCTCTGGAGTGTGGACTTCCAATTAGACTCTTCCAAAGCTAAACAAACATTCTAGAGTGTATAGTCTTGATCAGTGTACTGCAGAAGTTAAGAATTTCTTCTAGGGTGCAGATTAAAACTAATACACACATCCCTCGATCTATGCTGAAGTTTTTGAAAACAAATAACATGTCAAAAAAAAATCATGCCATGCTCTTGCCTTGGAACCTTCAGGTAAATTGCTCTCTGCATGGAATATCTTCATTCACTTCTAATTCATTTTCCTGGGTTAACTTGTTTAATACTTCTCCAAGAAGTATTCCCTGACCCTCCCCCACCTCACAAAAACTGAGTTGAGTGTCTCATTCACATGTTCTTGTGACATCTTTGGCTAACTTCTCATCATGGCAAGTCAGCTGGTCTCTCCCCATCACTTGACTATAATTTCCATTCCATATATCCTTAGCACAAGTAAAATACTTGACCATTAGTGGGTGCTCAATTTATTTGTAAAATTTAATTCAAACTAAACTAATCTTGTTTTCCTTCCTCCTTGCTCTGCACCCATGTATTGGGAGAGAAATCAACATCTAAGTGGTGGGCTAAAGATAGATAGCCAAAATGAAGGGGAAGGGACACAGCCCTGAATACAACATGAGTCTGAGAATAATTGGAAAGTGTAGGGACATTTTTTGTTTGTTTTCACTTGAAATGCACCAAGTCTTCAATGAATTTGCTCTTAGGATAAGTTCTGGACATGGAGTAGTGTCAAGTATCTGTGTGGGGGGCTAATCTCTGATATTTCTCCTAAAAGAGAAGAAAGCAACCAGGTGCCTTATTTATCTGAAAGCTCCCTGGGAGTTGTGCAATTC
Organism: Tamandua tetradactyla; assembly: GCF_023851605.1. Taxonomy (NCBI): domain Eukaryota; kingdom Metazoa; phylum Chordata; class Mammalia; order Pilosa; family Myrmecophagidae; genus Tamandua; species Tamandua tetradactyla. Next base: position 140,210,925 of record NC_135332.1, read on the forward strand.
CTAGTGGAGTGGAGGTCGGTGAGGTGCCATCCATCACACAGAAAGCCCATCAGCGGGCTGCAGACCTCATTTTGTCCACTGCACTTCAAATATACAGGCTCAGGCTTGACATTTGCCAAAGAACAGCTAAGCAAATGGTGGTAAAATGATGCTCCACCAAGTCAGCCCCACATCAAAGGGGCTAAATGGAGTTTTCCATTTGAGAAAATAGACTCTGCAGAAAGATTGAGTTACAGGTCATTTATTCGGAAGTACTCTTCCTTTGCTGCCGTGCATCCATCATTTTAAATAAGACCAAACCTCTGTCTCATTGAGCATTTGTCTCATTTAAGTAAACAGTGATGAAGGAAGAGAGGATGCTGTGGAATTTATGCGTTTGAAATCTATAAACTTTATGCTTTCAGATTATGTGGAAAATATTGGAAGCAAATGACTACTGTTCCCAGAGATTGCAGGAAAGGAACTGGAGGCTGGGGACATAATTCCTATTTCTCTTCTACACCTTTATCTACAGTCCCACCAAAACCTCCTACCCCTAACCCCTTAGGATGTCCACCGTAACACCACAAAGTCACACCAGAATCAGGATTCCTAGGCATGGACAAAAATGCAGGACAATTCTACAACACAGAATTGAAAACCATAATTCTAAGAAATTGGGCACTGGCTACTAAGAATCCCCAGGCAAGCCTTCAGTTGGGCTTGAGTGTTATGTATAGCCTGGGGCTTGTTATTCTTTCTTGAGGGTGAAAAGGAAGCCTCTGAAAAACTCTTGGTATAAAAGTTCCACCAAATGAATTATGAAAAAAAAAGCTTTTAGTTTTCAGAGCTGTGTGAATTTCAGAATTTTTTGGATAAAGGATCATGGACTTGTAATAACATTTCCCTGAGGGTTTTTTGCTGAACTTAGCTCAGGAAAGTTTAGTCTGATATGCTTAAGGTGAAATGGTAGCACTTACCCCTCTCTTCCCCAGCATTTCCTCTCCAGAGATTTTATAACTGTGTGCGTGAGCATGCATGTGTTTTCATTGTTATTTCTTTTCTGTATTCGCATAGGCAGTGCTGGCTTCATCCCTCTCACCGATGCCTGCAAAGGTGAAACAAGAGAGAAATGGTAAAGGGCAAAGGCTCTGTGGTTGTAAGGAGCTTGGTTTAAATCCTACCTCTGGCACTCTTTAGCAGTTTGTTGGATTCTGGGAAGGGGCTTATCCTCTCTGAATGCCACAGCTTATTCAGCTATGAACCCTCCTGAAGGGTTGTCATAAGAATTAAATGAGACTATAAAATTGCTGACATTTATGGACTGCTTTCACTGTTTTAAGTTTTATACGAAGGATTATTTTATCCAATATATATCATTCCTATTTTATAGATGAGGAAACTGAAGCTTAGAAAGGTTACATGCCTGAAGCGACATTGCTTTTAAGTGGAAAAGCTGGTATTCATTTAGATAGACTAATTCCAAGTACTCTCAATTACTTAGCTATCGTAGGTCATTAGGTAAGATGTTTTGCACAGTTCCTGGAACAAAGCGACCTTACAATGTATGGTGCCGTGTTTTGAAGCTGTATGTACCCCAGAAAAGCATGTTCTTAATCTAATCCATTCCTGTGGATGTAAACCCATTGTAAATAGGACCTTTTGATGAGGCTACTTCAGTTAAGGTGTGACCCACCTTATTCAAGATGGGTCTTAATCCTATAACTGCAGTCTTTTACAAATGGAATGAATATAGATGGAGGGAGAGAGAAAGCTATGGAAGCAAGAAGCTGAAATCAACAAAATCCAGGAGAGAAGGGAGAGACCCACAAGTACTACCATGTGTCTTTCTGTGAGGCAAAGGAGCCAAGGTTCATTGGCAGCCAGTCTTGGGAAGAAAGAATCACCCTGATGATGCCTTGATTTGGTCATTTTCTCAGCCTCAAACTGTAACTAATAAATTCCCATTGCTCAAGCCAAACCATTTCATGGTATTTGCTTTAAGCAGCCTAGGAAACTAAAACATATGGTAACCCTTATAGGGTTGCTGCTGCTGTTGGTAATGATAATAAAGGAATATTGAGTGTTTTTTTTTTAATTAGGTAAATAATTTAATGATAGAGTGCCCAAATTCCATTAAACACAATATTACAAGCAGCTATATTTTTGTATGAAGAACAGATCTGAAATGGTACAAACAGTAACCCAAGACTAAACATGAACTAAGCAAAATTGATTGAAAAAAATTTCTCCTGACTTAAATCCCTTCCACTCATTCCTATCTCCTACTCCCTCTCACTTACCTCAGATTGTTCCTATACAAGATACCTAGTTAAAGCTTTAACAGACAACATGGGAGGAAAAGGTCTGCTGACAACAGGCTGAGACTGGCCAGGAGCCCAGGTGGGGCACTGTGGCCGTGGGGCCACCCCTTTCTGCTGGGAACCAGGCTGTTTTCTATTCTGTTTTAATCCATTTGGTTCGGATGAAGCAGCACTTGGTAGCTATGACAGTTTGAGTAAGAAGAGAAAAGTAAAGTAGAGAATTGTTTTCTTTTAGAGAGAAAGCAAAGGAAAGGCCACCCTACCGCCGTGGAGCGCTTCAGGCGCATGCTGGCAGCCTCTCCCAGAGGTCTGCATGCCATGTCCATATGACCGCAGCACCTTGCTTCCCTGACCCTTTTGCTCCCCTGACCCTCTTGCTCCTGTCACTGTGGCTGTAGCTACCACAGAAGACTCATGGACAGCAAAATGTTTAGGGAAACTGGAGGTTGGACACAAACTGACAGTGATAGAGACAAGCCAACAGTGATAGACACACCTGGTATGGCTGTTATTAACCTCATTGGCTGCTTCCTTCCAGCAGTCCCAGCTAAGAACTCACCGGGAGATCCCTGCTGGTCTTGCAGCAGCATGGAATGTGAGGCTTACTTCAGTAGTGACAAGAATGGCCCTTTTATACCATATGGCCAAAGAACAGCTACCCACCTCAAGTCGTGAGGACCACATGACATGTGGGGTTTTTGTGTTAGTGCACAAATACGTACATATGGGGAAGGTTAATAAAATTGCTTTTTAAAAAATGTTTCATCACTTTATAAAGTTACACTCTATATAAAATCATCATTAAAGTTCACTGACTTCCACTACCCGATTTTAGAAGGCTCCAGCACTTTTAAAGTGTGGCAAGGAGTTGCGGACTTCAAGGTAAATTTCAGGATGGGCTAACTCTGACAATCCTCACTGCCTAGTCCAAGCACTAAGTTCTATTTAGTCCTGACTGAGAGGAGGGGACTTCACCCATGAGTACTGTCACTCAATAAGGAAACATGGAACAAAGGCGTCTCTTGAAGGTTTTGGCACTCACTGTTCCCTGGAAGGGTTTCTGGTTGGCAGAGATAGAGAGTCCAAAGTGGATGGACAGCTTCTAGATGGGCCAACAGGAATCCTGTCCAGACCAGAACCCAGAACCCAGAAGCTAAGAGCTGCTGTCAGCCACTGGGTCTCCATCCCAGCACAGCCCTGTCCACTCAGCAACTTCATCCATCTGAAGCCCAGCAGAGTAGAAGTTCTTTTACAGAGGAAAGAGGGAAGTTGGCACAGGTGAAGGCTGTGCTGCTTCCCAAAAGCATGATGCTGCAGGCCCCACCTAACAAAACAGTCAAAGGAAAGAATATAACCTCACTAAGGAATTGAATTGCTATTTCAGGTACGAGTGGAGCATCTTGGGAAAACCCAGGATGCCTACTGTGGTAGTTTGATTCAGTTGTCAACTTGGCCAGGTGAACATACCTAGTTCTGTTGCTGTGGACATGAGCCAAGGGTATGTGAACCTCATCTGTTGCTAATTACATCTGCAGTCGGCTAGGAGGCATGTCTGACGTTTGACTTAATTGGCTGGTGCTTAAATGAGAGAGCACAAGGTAGCACAGCCAAAGCAGTTTAACATACCTCATCTCAGCACTCGTAGCTCAGCCCAGGCCTTTGGAGATGCAGAAAGAAGTCACCCCGGGGAAAGTTGTTGGAACCCAGAGGCCTGGAGAGAAGGCCAACAGAGACCATCCTGTGTCTTCCTACGTAAGAAAGAGCCTCAGTGGAAAGTTGGCTGCCTTTCCTCTGAAGAACTAACAAAATAAATCCCTTTTATTAAAAGCCAATCCGTCTCTGGTGTGTTGCATTCTGGCAGCTAGCAAATTAGAACACCTACTCTGAAACTTTAACTCAAGAATATGGAAGCCATACCAGTATGCAGGTATAGTTCCCACTTAAATCTACTTGGATATTTTGGTTCTCAAGCTCCTTTGAGCTTAAAAACTTCTTTGACATTTTAAGTGCTTAGTAAAGTGTACATGTTAAGCAGACTTCAAGAGACCCAGCATCTTAAATGGGTTAAGCAATCATTTATAAACATCTTCATAGAAAGTGGTCAATGCTGGTTTTATCTGCGATATCTGAGATGATTAAACATGTTATCAAACAGTGTGTCTCAAACAACACACAACCAAACTGTATGCACATCTACAGGTTAATGCAAAAGCCCTGATATAGATATATATTTGACCTTTCAGAGAAGATACTTAGGGGCATACTTTTCTATTTCAACACAATTATGGGAAGAAATTATACGATGTAAAATAGAGGTCCATCCATAAAGTTTAAGATTTAGAAGAAGGGAAGACAAAAACATAAAATTCCAATGAAGTAAAAATAATTCCACATTGGTCTTGAACTCTGTGAAACCCCGAGATGAACTGTAGTCCTAAACATGTGTACTGGATCCAGTTATACCAAGACAACTTCAGCATGCTTCAAACGGGCTCATCATCAACTTCCTTCCGTAGCTAAGGCCCAAAACAGTGCCCCATTGTAGGTAAGGCACAAATCATACTAGGTTTCAGAGCAAGAGATAGGGCTAGTCCTTTATTTTTCACAACACTTACTGAGGTTCCAGTAAATCCTGCCTGTTTTCCAGCCACGGATCCTGAATTCTGGGTTTGATACAATCCACTGGGTATACAGCCAGCCAGAGGCAAATTCCACCAATTCCACATTAACATCAAAGTGATGGGGCCTAGCTCATCTTTTGCTCTCCCTAATGCAAAAGACGATTGGCTCAATTCATAGCCACTGTGCTGGTTTGAAGTTGTTATGTACCCCCAAAAAGCCATGTTCTCCTAATCCTAATCCAATTTTGTGATTAGGCCATACCTGTTGTTGGGTGGGGCCTTTTCTATTTTGTTAAAAAATTTTTTTAACATTTCGTACTGTCAAATATAACAAAAAAGCAATACATTTCAAAGTATAGTGTATCAAGTAGCTATAGAACACATTTAAGAGTTTGGTATGGGTTACAGTTCCATAATTTTAGGTTTTTCCTTCTAGCTGCTCCAAGACACTGGAGACTGAAAAAAAAATCAATATAATGTTTCAGCAGTCATATTTATTTGTTAAATCCTATCTTCTCTGTTATAACTCCTCCTTCTCCTTTGATCTTTCTCCCAATCTTTAGATATATTTTTGCCAATTCTAGAATCTTTGCTAATTCTAACTTTTTATGTTGAAAATGGGTGTCAATAATATGGGGCAGGCGGATGGGGCTAGTTGATGTTTTTGGAAAGGCTGGCCACTCTGTATTTCAGGATTTACCCGGCCTAAGAAACCATCTGGAGGTTATAGGTTTCTGGAAAGTAACCTTAGTGTGTGCAACTTTTGTAGACTCTTAGATAAAGCCCTAGGTGTTCTTTAGGGTTCACAGGAATGGCTTTGGTTGGGTTTTGGCAAACCCTGGCAATTAGCCTCTTCACTCTATTTGAACTTTCTTAGCCACTAATACCTTATTTTGTTATATTTCTTTTCTCCCTTTTGGTCAGGAAGGTATTGGTGATCCCATGGTGCTAGGGCCAGTCTCATCCCTGGGAATCATGTCCCACATTGCCAGGGAAATTTTTTGCCCCTGTATGTCATATCCCATATGGGGGGAAAGTGCTGATTTTACTTGTACAGTTGGACTTAGAGAGAGAGAGAAGCTACATCTGAGCAAGCAAAGAGGTTTTCTGGAAGTAACTCCTAGGCATAACCAGGAGCTTCTTTGCTTCTCTGACACAGAAATAGACATCACAAGAGCCAGCCTTAAGATCAAGGGCTTGTTCTATTGACTTGGAAGTCCCTAATGTTTGAGACAGGGGTTTCCCGGTGGTAAAATGTAATAGTTCCATACTTTTTCTCCCATCCCTTAAGGGGACTTTGCCAATACTTTTTAATTATCTGCCCAAAATACTCTGAGATGTATTTGGGTATTACATTAAGCTATACAGAATTACAAGTCCCCATTCCCATTCTGGGCTCCATGTATTTGGGTTGTTTAAATGAACTATTCAGATGGGTTGAATTAGATTATATGCTACAGAAAATTTAGGTTTTGGATAACCTAAACCTCTCTTCCTTTGGTTTCAAAAGCAGGTGAAATTCTGAAATACTGACAATGTCAACCTTACCCCTGTATTCTGATGTGCCTTAGTCCCAATCTGATGGGTTTCTTTCTTGTCTCTAGTTGAAGCCTGATCTCTTTTTCTGGTTTCTTTAACAGTTGTTGTATATGGCAATACTGACTTTCACAGCTTCAGAACTCCAGTTCTGAGTTGTAGGTACCACACAGGTAGCCAAAGATACAGGGAGATACAGGTTATACATATATTGCACAGCATCTCAAAATCTAGAAATAACATTTACAGCTCTGGACTGAACATGGGTGGAACCTTTTAAATTGGATTGTTTCCATGGAGATGTGACTGATCCAATTATGGGTGGAACCTTCTGATTAGATGGAGATGTGACCCCACCAACCCAAAGTGGGTTTTAATTAGTTTGCTGGAGTCCTTTAAAAAGCTCACACAGAGAACAGGCATAGAGTTTTGGAGATGCTGAAGATGTCAGAAGCCCCAGGAGATGCCAGAAGCCAAGAGAGCCAATTGAAACCAGAAGACAGGAGGGAAGGACCACAGACATCACCAGTGCCTTCCTATGTGACACAGAAACTCCAGACAGAGAAAATGCCCTTTCTTCTGAGAAGGTATCCTCTTGTTGGTGCCTTAATTTGGGCCTTTTCACAGCTTAGAAATGTAACTTGTAACTTAATAAATCCCTTTTATAAAAGCCAATCCATTTCTGGTATATTGCATTCCAGCAGTTTAGCCACCAAAGAAGCAGAAATAACCTTGCACTTTTCAAACCAAAGTGCTGGAAAGACCCCGGTAGAAGCCCAAGGGATTATCCTTTGTGAGGATCCTCTTCACAACAGACCCAATTGTATTATGGTTTTTGGTGATCTTTCCCAATCCCCCATTTTACATGGTCTGCAGGCAGCCCTTCAGGCACTCATTGGGGCAGAGCACCAGCACACCAAAGTCAGAGGAGAAGGAGCTGGCAGTGGCTTTCTGCAAGTCACTCAGCTTTGCATGCTTGTCCAGTCCTACTGCCTTCCTACACCCTGTTGGCAGAAGACATAAGAGATAATAAGGATGGAGTTCTCAGCTATGTTGGTAATCAGCTCCTAGCTGGTTCCCTTGTAGAAGCCTAGAAAGCCCACCTGGGAGTAGTTCTTGAGGCAGAAGTCATTGAGCCCCCTGTATAGGTCAAGGAACATCCGCATTTTCACTGCCATCATGTCAAAGGTCTGCCTGGTCAATATGCATGCTGTACCTCCTGCAGTGCCGCTGTGATGTTGCTGGCAGCTTGGATGGCAGGATTGAACATCGTGTTCATCCATTTGTCTGTTGGTTTCCATGAAAGACAACTCTCTGGAGCTTATGATGAGCACCTCATATCCCTCCAGGTGGGCTCCGCTGTCTCCTCTTGGTTCTCACTCCTCAGCCTGGAGAGGCATTTAAACTAAGCAATTATTTCAGGATGAGTGGACTATTGAGTCCAAAAGGGAGAGTGGTAGGAAATAAGGCTGAGATGTAGGGAATGATCCAATGAGGTTTGCCTTTTAGAAATCCAATGAGAAGGTGGACTAGGGACTGAGGCTAGAGAAGCCAGTAGGGACACTGTAGGAAAAATCCAGGTAAAGGAGGATGGGGTCTTATGTTATGACTGACATTGAACACATTATCATCCCTCTTCAAATGCTTCTCCTCCTGAGCCCCCTGACTCTGATATAAGACCCACCATTCCACCATTTGCTCATGGGCATCTCAAACTCTTATTTTATTGTGTTCCATATCCAACCAGTAAGTTCAATCTGTTGGTAGATCCTCTGAATCTTTACTCTCAATTGTTCCTTTGCTCTACTAACTGCCATTGCCTTCAATGACCCTGGAGGATTGATATTCTCCACCCTGACCCCCAAATTCTATGTTTTCTCTACCTCCAATCCGTTCTTTATCCTTGTCTCTGCTTTCATCCTTGAAATGCCCTAGTCTAATAAAATCATTTCCATTTCTCTCCTAAAGTTTCAGAAAGGTCCAGCATAAGTATGGGTCAAATGGGACAGACCCCTGACTGCCTGGGGGCAGGGACCTGGGTCTTAAAAGAACTGCATTGGGAGGTCTTTGGGATGGATCTTGTGCAAATTGTCAACGGCAACTCCGATGCGAGGTCAGCCATCTGAAAGCTATCAGCTTTAGTGCCTGGAGAGATGCCTTCCCTATAGCGCACCCATCCTCTTCCACCCAACTCCTGCTTCTTTCTCCCTGTGGCTGCTTTCTCAAACAGACTATCTCAGGACTGGCACACAGTGGCACTCAGTGCCTACTTGCTAAATTGAACTGAATTGAACCTGGTTCAGCCAGGTTAGTGATTCATTATTATAGTTATTATTATTGTTATTTGTAATCTAATCTGCATTACAGGGACTTTTCTTCTCCCTACACCTACTTACCTTAATTTAGAGAATCCTTTCTTTTTCCTTGCTTTATTGTGCTTATGGGAATCAGGGCCTGGCTGTTCTTTGGTCACTGAGGATCCTGAACACTGAGTATGTGTACCAGGGAGATCTGCCAGGCTCCTGGGGCACTTCTTGACCTGGATTGTGAAATCCTCGAAGACAGAGATTGAGCTGCCTTTACGATGGGGGGTTGGGGTGAGGCATCCTTGCCTGTCCAGGGTCAGAGAAGTGCTTATTTAGTAAATGAGGGCTAATATTTGGTTAGATGTGCAGCCCTCAGGAAGTCGTTCCAAGAACACAAACCGACATCACAGTCCACAAGTTCCCTGATCCAGTCTATCAACACACCCAGTCCCCACTACACCCCCGAATGGCAATCACTGAATTCTTTACCTTGCTTCATTATCTTCCTTTCAGATCTGCTGCCTAAGCCCTCTCTAAGCCCTTTTTGTCACCACACAGTCCAGGTACACTCTTGGTATGAGGGCTACCTGACTCCTCCCTCTGCCCTTCCTCTAGTCCCAGATTGTTTGTTCAAACCTGTCTTGTCTCCATTTATAATAGCTATTAGGGAATTCCTCCCCAAGCCGCACCCTGTCTGCCTTTGAGTATTAACGACTCACCTCTTGACCACAATGACCTGCTGGCCTCGTGCACCAGGACAATAGTAGCAGTGTCAGAGTGAGAGAAACGATTTCAACAAGTGGCTTCGGGGTTATTCAAAGGGGCTGTGGGAATGTGCCAGATGCTTGGTCAAAAGACAGGAGAACTTTAGATGGCAGCTTCTAAAAATTGCGTATGGGAGAAAACAAAATGGCAGATTACACATCACTCCTTTGCCAGGAATTTAGCAACTCTCACATCCTATAGAAAATCAAGCCCCTGTCAATATCATGCCCAGTCCTCCAAGGTTGGCAGTGGAAGAAGAGCCTGGATCTTGTGCTCCTGACTCTTGGGGGAAGAGCTGCCTCTTGGATCTTCCTGTCCGTAATTCTTCTCTCTGCCGAGGGTAGCATGAGGCTGAGACTATCCTGGGCTCCCCTGCTGTGTGCTCCTGTGGCATGGGCACTACCCCACTCAAAGCCCTTCTCCACTGACAGCATAAACAGCTGTTACTGGTCTGCCAGTTCCAGGGCTTTATCTGATATTCATCTCTGTATCTCAGGTCTTAGCTCAGCGACTGCCACAGGATAGGTGCTCAGTAAATGTTTGTTAAATGAATGGATGAATGAGCTTTGCTGAAGGCTCAGGGAGAGCAAAAGGGTAAACAGACCTAGAGAGCTAATTGTAACTAAGGAATCTGGCCTATAAATTGTGACTTACTCATCTTGAGCTTGTGTTCCTTCCAAGGGCCTCCCTGCCTCACTCTGCATCTGTCCCTTCCCACCTGATGCTACTCCAGCATGACTAGGCTTATCAAGACAGATGCAAGGGGTGAGAGCCATGAAAGCCTTCGTGGGATGATCTAGAGCCCACTCTCCAGGTTCCAAATTCCTTTATGAAGCTCTACACCTTTTTTGAGGATGGATCCTGAGTATGTCCACCTCTCTGAGAAGGTGGCTTTATTCTAGTCAGAAAGGCAAACAGTTGTCATTTCCCTTGCCAATTTTAAACAGTTTCTACTTGAATGTTGGGCCATTTCTCTTTATATTGTGATTAGCAGGAAAGAGTAGGTGATCATTTAAAGTGTCTGCCATGGGTGTCAGAAGGAGGAAAGATAGTATTTGTCTAGTTTATTTGCATATGGTCTCAACAGAACAAACTGCCATTCAACAAAAGAAGTCTAACATCCTCACTTGGGGGGGCTTATGTCATATGTCACCTTTGAAGGGTTTAATGTGCCCCTTATCAGTCTTCAGGCCTCCTACTCCACCATAAAGACTTGGGGAGCAGGGGATTTTAATAACTTATATCAATTTGTGATGTGATTTTTTTCCTCTTCTGAGCTATTAAAGGAAGCAACTGCAACAAGATGGTATCTCTCAAACCCAATCCAGTCATTATTATTTTTTTAAGTTTTAACATTTTATTATGAGCCCATAGTGGGATATTGAGCCCTTCGTGTGTCAAGCATCATTCCCAAGCTTCTGGCAATGATACATGGGTGAACCAGGGACAGCCCAGAAGCTTCCTCCCACTCTACCTCACCGAGGTCTGAGATGCATCTTCAACAGCATCTATAGCAGGACTCTACTGGTGGGAAACCAAGTGGTGAGGTCAACTGCAGCGGTCCTCTCTCTTCAAGAAATATTTTCAGAGCACCCACTAAGGTTGCAGGTCTTATATCATCTTCCTATATTGTCTTCAACAGTTTCTTAGATTTAGTATTTAATCTTTCACTTTCTCAATGGACAGCATATCTGATTTGAAGGTAAAGAATAGTATTCTGTTTGATGGGAAAAGATCGAATACCTAGGAAGTGTTTATTTTCCTACTGTTAAAATAATGTGTTTTACTAAAAGATAGCAGATAAAGATCTCCATGGGTGATTTAAGAAATGCATAAATAATGAATTAGAAGAGAAAACCTATTCTGCATCCCTTTTCATCCTACTGATACCTGAGACAGAAGAATATTACTTTTTCACTCTCCCTTGATCTTCCATTCAATAGTGATGCCAATAGCAGCATGTAATATTTAGGGTGACCATGTAATTTATTATACAGGCTGGGACCCTTTTGAAGGTGAACAGAGTGCTAATAATTATTACTACAGGGCAATCGGTTAAATTAGACATTCAGTCGCCTTACTACTGGTGGGAATGGCATGGATTCTGGAGTCAGGTCTAGATTTCAATCCTAACTCCACACATACTTACTCACTGTGTGAATGCAGACATAGTACTTCACCTCTAAGCCCCACTTTGCTTGTGGCAAAGATGAGGTATATTAATACCTATCTGGCAAGGTTGTTGGAAGAATTAAATGAGATAATATGTATGAAATCACCTAGCATAGTGCTGGCATTTCAAAAGTATCCATATTCTTTCTTTACAGCAATATGCCAGGATAAGTGACTGAGTTTACTTATTCATGTATTCTCATGCACCCATGAGTGAATTGGACAAGTGTTTATTGAGTAAAGCCAATGGCTCTCAGAGGGAGCAGTACTACTCTGCAGGGGATGTTTTGGAAATTTGTGGGGGCATTTTGGATTGTCACAATGACTGGGGGAGGGGGTTCAACCAGCATGGAGGGGAGGCTGCCAGGGATGCTAGATATCCTGCAACATGCAAAAGAGCCCTGCACAAGAAGGAATTGTCTCTCAAACCACATGGCTTCCTAGTGTCCCACTGGATGTTCATGTTGGTAAAAAAAAAAAAACTTCTCATAATTATTGAGCTTAGAGCCCGATTTATTTTACATGCAAGCATAAGAAACTTTTTGCAGATTTCTAATATGCACTGGGTTTCCAGGAAATGAATAAGATGTATAAATTAAGGGAAGATTGTGCTTTGTGTGGTTCAGACTTCTACTAAATATTTTCATCGTTTTGGAAAATCACATTACTAATGGCAACACCGCTATTGAGGGTAAGGGTAGGACAGAGAAGGGTATTTTAGTCACTAGCACACCACACCTGTTTTGTACTTCAGAACCATCACATTCACACGATCCTACAAACAGGAATATGCATCTGACTCTCTTGTCTTCTAGTGTGGTCTTACCTGAGGAATTAGTTACATAATTATTTCATTATGAATATATACAATCACCGTTTATTGTATTTATAATGATAGTTATATTTGTGATATTTTTAATATTTTCCTTTTATAACAGGACATTATATTTGTGGCAGAAGCTGACAGATTGCTCACCGAAATCCAGGTCCTTCTCTCCTGGACCCCAATTAGACTCTATTTCCCACACACCACCGCAGTTAGTGTGTAGCCTTATCCCTGTGTTCTAGCCAAGGGGACCCGAGCAGAAGTGATGTGCCGCCTCCAGCCCTGGCCCAAGAAAAGCTCCCACGTGCACTGGTCCCTGTCCATTTCTCCTCCCCAAAGATTACTTGTCTTCCCAGTCCTGTCAGAGGAGCTAGAAATAAACTTCTGTTGTGTTTAAGTCATTAAATACAGTGGCGTCTGTTTGTTATGGTAATTAGCTTACCCCAACAAATACGGTCTTCTTAGTTTAAACTTACGTGTGAATTCCATTTTAAGATAATTAAAAATATGCATATTGCCAAAAATTAGTTATAACAGAGACCTTCAATATGATAGGCTTAAGAGCTACTGGCATACGCTGTGGAAGGTTCATAAGGACTGAAAAGAAGTATAAGATGGGGTCTGTACTTCATCAGGCTTGTAATATAGCATGCTACCCAGACACACCCGTACATAGAATTAACCATTAAGGTAGTGTGATAAGAAGGTAGTGTGATAAGAAACCATTGAGTAGTATAGACTGAATGGCCTCCCACTTTTTTCCTATTTTGCAACCACGTAAGTTAAAAACTTTTTGAGCAAGCACCCCCAAAATATGTATATTTCATGGAATTCAAGACGTAAGCAATGGTAAATTATATTATTAATTTATGTACCACTAAGACAGAAAAAAAATCACTGACAATTAAATTGTGACACAAGGCTTTCTTTAGGCATCAATTGTAAAATGCATCCTGATATTAGAGCTATTAAAATGTGAAACAATGCATGTCTTAGAAACAATGAAAAATAGCCATACACTTCTAAGTGGATATTTATGTATGAGTGACATCCATTTAAAAGTATTCACATAAATGGAGTTTTAAAAGATTCAGATTTTATCATCAAAAGTTACAGACGGGAGAAGTTGCAGGAGTACAGGTACAGAGAGGGTTGTCTGATTGGTGTTGGGAGACACTGAATAAACCAAGGTAGCTTGAAGTATCTGAGATTCTGAGCCTCAGTGCTAGGGTGAACAACAAAAGCAGGGTAGCCAGCAGAGGAAGCTGCTTTTTGGGAAAAAAAAATAACATAAACAGAGGCCATCCAAGTGGAACCAACTTCTACAAAGTAAGAAATGATATCTGGGCCCTAGATTTATGGTCCATATGGCAAAGAACACTACCAGATTTTGGTAGGTGCCTCTTATGGCTGATTTTATAAGCCAGCTGCTGTGTAGTTCCAAGAGAACCAATCAAATGTTCCTGGCTCAAAATATCTCCCCTGCTAACTGTCAACAGAGCCTGAAATTTCTCCTTTGAAAATTAATCCCTTTCAGTTGAGGGACAGAAGTACCCTATTAAAATGCAATTTCCCCCAAGAGAAGTAACATCTTAATTTCTGCTGAGTTAACACTTCAAAGAGGACAAGTTGCTGGGAGGAAAGCACTATGGACATATCGTGAGTAAGAGTGAGTGGAAACCCCAAAAGGAGAAATGGTTGGTCTAACAGGGGTCTACCCTGGAATCTACTGATGCGACTTGTGTGTTCATCACCTGCATGTAGAGTCTTGGATTCCTCAGTGAATTCTCTGCATATGTGTATTTTTCTCACTAGGTAGTTTCCAGTAACAGAAAAATTTTAAGACAACTTCAGAAATAAACAATTTTAGCATTTTCTAAGTTACTAGCAAGAAAAGAAATCATAAGGGACAGGATCAAAAGATTTGAAAAATTAAAAAATTCTGCATAAAAGAAAAAGCTCTACCAAAATCAGGATTAAAGGGTGTAGTTGGTTGAAGGGTAGCTCCCAAAAGATAAGCCTATGTCCTGGAACCTGCACATGTGACCTCATTTGGAAAAAGGTTATTGACAATGTAATTAAGGATTTGCAATTAGATCACCCTGGATTATCTGGGTGAACTCTAGATCCAATGACAAGTGTCCTTATAAGAGACAGAAAGGAGACACCATGGGAGAAGAAGACAAGGCCATGTGAAGATGAATGCAGCAGCTGGAATATTGTAGCCACAAACTAAGGAATGCCTGGGGCCTCCAGAATCCCCCTGAGAGTTTTCAGAGTGAGTGTAACCCTGCCCAGAGGTGACATTCAACCAGGTTTTGAAAAACACTTGTCTCATTAGTCATTGTGAACAGGTATCTAAGGAAACATCTTCTATTTGTAGGCTAGAGAGATAGTTAGTTATGAATTAATCTCAACACAATCTGCACAAAGCTAAGTTGCACCCAGGCAAGAAGCTGTTGTTTTTACAGGAGATACAGGCATACCTTGTTTTATTACACTTTGCTTTATTGTGCTTCACAGATACTGGCTTTTTTTGTTTGCTTGCTTGTTTGTTTTTAACAAATTGACTGTTTGTAGCAACCCTGTGTTGAGTGAGTCTATCAGCACCATTTTTCCAACAGCATTTGCTCACCTCAGGTCTATGTGTCACATTTTGGTAATTCTCACAATATTTCAAACTTTTTCATTATTATAGCATCTATTACAGTGATCTGTGATTTTTTTTTAACATTTTCATAAATGTTTCTTGCAAAAGTCTTTTTAGTAAGTCAAAGCAATTCTGAATTTCATATAGAAAGTCAAGATGGCTTTGCAACCAGGAAAAACTTGCAAGTTAACAAAAATGTAAGCTCATCCACCTTTGTCCATGCTGCCAGACCATAATGCGTTGAATAGTTATGAGTATGGTAATTTCAGTTTGGTAGTGTGGGTGGATATGTATCTTTTCTTCTATGCATGTCTTCATTTTATTACTCCTCTAACCACACACGATCAGTGATCTTTGATGTCACTATTGTAATTCTTTTGGGGCGCCATGAGCTGTGCTCATAAAGAGTGCAAACTTAATGAATGCATATTATGTGTGTTCTGACTGCTTCACCCACCAGTCCACCAGTCGTTCTCTCATCTCTCTCCCCCTGCCCTCAGGCCTCCCTATTCTCCGAAAACAATAATATTGAAACTAGGCCAGTTAATAATCCTACAGTGGCCCCTAAGTGTCCAAGTAAAAGGAAGAGTCACACATCTCTCACTTTAAATCAAAAGCTAGAAATGATTAAGCTTAGTAAGGAAAGTATGTCAAAAGCCAAGGTAGGCTGAAATCTAAGCCTCTTGTGCCAAATAGTTAGCCAAGTTGTGAATGCAAAGGAAAAGTTCTTGAAGGAAATTAAAAGTACTACTTCAATGAACATAAGAGTAATAAAGCAAGAGTCTCATTACTGAAATGGAGAAAGTTGTAATGGTTTAGATAGAAGACCAAACCAGCCACAATATTCTCTTAAGCCAAAAGCTAATCCAGAGCAATGCTCTAACTCTCTTTAATTCTATGAACTAAGAGAGATGAGGAAGCTGTAGAGGAAAAGTTTGAAGCTAGCACAGGTTGGTTTGTGAGGTTTAAGGAAAGAAGCCATCTCCATAAAACATAAGTGTAAGGTATTGATGTAGAAGCTGCAGAAAGTCAACCAGAAGATTTAGGCAAGATAATTGATGAAGGTGGCTAGACTAAACAATAGATTTTCAATGTAGACAAAACAGACTTATATTGGAAGAAGATGCCATTGAAGACTTTCATAGCTAGAGAGAAGAAAACAATGCCTGGCTTTAAAGCTTCAAAGGAGAGGCTGACTCTCTTGTTAAGGGCTAATCAGCTGGTGACTGTAAGTTGAAGTCAATGCTCATTTACCATTCCCAAAATCCTACGGTCCTTAAGAATTTAAGCTAAATCTACTTTGCCTGTGCTGTATAAATGGAACAAACATTCATTTACAACATGGCTTACTGAATATTTTAAGTCCACTGAAGACCAATTTCTCAGAAAAAAAGATTCCTCTCAAACTATTGACAATGCACCTGGTCACTCAAGAGCTCTGATAGAGGTGAAAAATGAGGTTGTTTTTATGCCTGCTAACACAACATCCATTCTGTAGCCCATGGATCAAGGAGTAATTTCAGCTTGCAAGTCTTATTATTCAAGAAATACATTCTGTAAGGCTATTGCTGCCATAGATAGGGATCCCTCTAATGGATCTGGGCAAAGTAAATTGATTCTAAAAAGGATTGATTATTCTAGATGCTATTAAGAATAATTCATAATTCTTAGGAGGGGGTTAAAATAACAACATTAATAGGAGTTTGGAAGAAGTTAATTCTAACCCTCATGGATGGCTTTGTGAGGTCCAAAACTTCAGTGGAGGAAGTGACTGCAGCTCAGTGGAAATAGCAAGAGATCTAGAATTAGAAGTGGAGCCTGAAGATGTGACTGAAGTACTGCAATCTCATTACAAGACTTTAACAGATGAGGAGTTACTTCTTATGTAGGAGCGGAAAAAGTGGTTTCTTGAGATGAGATCTACTCCTGGTGAGGGTGCTGTGAACATTGTTGAAATGGTAACAAAAGATTTAGAATATTACCTAAACTTTGTTGATAAATTTGGGAGGATTGACTCCAATTTTGAAAGCAGTTCTACTGTGGGTAAAATGCTGTCAAACAACATCCACATGCTATAGAGAAATCTTTCATGAAAGGAAGAGGCAATTGATGCAGCAAACTTCACTATTGGCTTATTTTTAGAAATTGCCATAATCATCCCAACCTATCCCAACCACCACCCTGATCAGTCAGCAGCCTTCAAAGTTGAGGCAAGACCCTCCACCAGTAAAAAGATGATAACTCACTGAAGACTCAGGTGATATTCGTATTATTTAGCTATGAAGTGTTTTTTAAATAAGGCATGTACATTGCTTTCTTAGATGTAATGCAACTTCACACTTAATAGTCTATAGTATAGTGTAAACATAACTTTTTTTAAAAAACCATAACTTTTATATGCACCAGGAAACCAAAATATTAGTGGGACTTGCTGGATTGTGATATTTGCTTTATTACAGACGTCTAGAACCAAGCCCAAAATATCTCCCATGTATGCCTGTACAGTTTTGCACTCTTTTTGGAGAATCAAGTAAAAATCATTCTGAAGAATTGAGATATCACTAGAATTTCAGAAACTGGAGGATTTATCTTAAAAATATATCACAGAAACCATGAGAGTCACAATGTTTAGTAGACACAATTTTAGACAGTTCGATAAAAATGCACTGGATAGGTGGAAGAACTAAGTAATCATGAAAAGCAGAAGAGAAAAACTAATTAGATGCAAGCAGCATCTAATTTTCATTCAATTTTATCCAAAGTTTCCAAGAATGTCCAGCTTCTTAATCCTCTCCTCTCTGTTCTTGAGCTTCTGCATGTAGAAAATGAGGGGCCCTGACTAGATATCATCTAAGACACCTTGCAGCTTTAATAATATGATGACTGACATAGCTTTTATTTTTGCTATTATCTGATGCCTTCAGCATCAATTGGAAAAAAATGCTATGTGCAAATAGGCACTTCTGTGCCTTGATATTGACCTCATCCTTCAGATCTGATAAACAGAACTGGTATCCTACAACTAACACTCTACTTTTTCCTTCCTAGCTGTATCGTTTAGGACTCTGGTTTGCCAATAACAGAAGCTGGGCATGATCTAGCTTAAGTTGAAAGGGAACACACTGGTTCACATACAAATCACTGGAAGGGCCAAAGGACAATGGTTTCAGGGATTCAAACACGGTCAGGACTTGCCGTACTCTTCTCTGAGATGGCCTCAGACATCTCCATGCATCTCTGGTCATTCACCTTATGTCCAGAGGAAACTTAGCTCTCTTCCTCCAGTTCAAGTTTGAAAATTCCCAAGTCCTTCCCTGGTTGCACAGTGGAATCACATGCACAACACCTGAAGCAATTTCCGGGCCCACAAGTGTGAGATATGCTGATTTGTCAGCCTGGTCACATGCCAAAACTTCATTGTCAAGAGAATTTGAGTCTATTAAGGAGTGGGAAGAAAGGTGCTGAGCAGGGAAACAGAAGATTGGGGCTGTATTTGTTTTCTCTTGGTGTATAACAAATTACCACCAAATTAGTAGCTTAAAACAACACCCATCTATTAGTTCTCAGTACTGTTAATCAGAAGTCCAGGATGGCATCCCTGGGTCTTCAGGAGCTCACAAGGCTAAACTCAAGGTGTCAGCTGGGCTCTGTTCTCATCTGCAGCTTGGGGTCATCTTCCAAGCTCATATAATTGCATCAGTATCAGTTCATTATGGATCTAGGACTGAGGTCCCCGTTTTCTTACTGGCTCTCAGATTCAGAGGCCACTTGCATCTCTTACCACATGGTCCCCTCCATCTCCGAAGCCAGCTATGGAGAATTCCCCTGTGACACATCTGTCTCTTACTTTGAATCTTTTAAAATCTTGTTCACCAGGGAGAGTGCCTTTGAAGGCTCACCTGAGGAGTGTTTAATTGAATAACTGTGAGAAGGTGTGCACTAGAGGGAGGCTGGGCAGGGCGTGGGTGGGAGGGCTCTTGGAGGCCTGCCTGCCACAGCTGCTATCCCAGCTTAGGTGGTTTAAATCAGTCTCAAGCAGATATATCTGAAATAGTCAGTCATCCCAAGATTGTCTACCTAGAGCTTGAGCAACTGATCCAAAACTTGTCCTTAAACTCATATAAGCCAAATAAATTGATTGAATACATTTTAAATGATTAATCTGATTGTCTTAACATTTGGATGATAAAGTATAAACTAAACAATAGCATTCAGTTAGGGGCATGTTTTGAACACTTTCTGCATGTTCTTCCCCTAAATATAACTGTTTGATCCCATGGACTAAATGTGGCATCCCTTTATATACCTCCTTAGGATTTGATTCTTTTCACTCATGATCTTTGCAACATGCCTGATTACATATTTAGCACTTTTCTACTGGATTCTAAACTCCATGGTGATGCAGAGATGGCATTTCTTATTTGATGGAGCATCCCCAGTATGTAGCACAGTGCATGGTGCACACAATAGACACTCACAGAATGGAAGTGGACAGGGGCTATTTTATGCCTGACTCATTTATGTGTCCTGCCTGCTTAGGGCAGTGCCAGCACATAGTAGGTGTTCAGTTAAAGCAGAAGGAAGAGAAAGAAAAAAGGGAAGGAGGGAAGAAGAGACAGAGGGCACAGAGCTGGGCCTTTAAAAAAAATCCCAGGCAGGCACCAAGTGCCATTCTAACTTGATTAAAATATACAAACACTTCTCAGCATTTCACTTCCAAGAAAAATTGCTTAAGCTGATCTATTTATTTAAAAATGGTTATTGAGACTCAAAGTCTATGGAGCACAATAGACAAAGGGGCCCCACACCCAAAGCTGGCATCAGGTACACCCAGCGGCTGTTTATCTGGCTGGGTCTGTGCCTAGGACCCGCCCACATAGTGCTATTCTCTGAGTGTGTTTAATTTCTGCCCTCAGTCACCTGACCACCCCTGGGCTCTGCACAGATGAGCTGCGCCTGGATTCAGTTACTCCTGTACAAAGGCAAACACACTCATCCCTCGGTCTGTGTGAGACTTTAAAAGCAGACAAGCCGAAGGCAACAGTGACTCACAGAACCTGGGATGGACTCTAGACAAAGAGGTTTCTTCTAATGTCTGGGAAGGTCAACAACCGCTTGCCTGTTAACTATCCCAATAGCCCTGGGGATCTGGCTTTGGAAAAGGACTGAAGCCATCAGACATCTCAGAAAAAGTACATATACTGGGCCCAAAACGTCAGTAAAAATGCACAAACAGACCAAAAATGGGGAAATACGTTCCAGGACCACTGTGAATGACATTGTTGGTCCTTCTCATCAGCGACCCCCCAATGTGTCCCTTCCGTCACCCCGGCCCCTCTTTAACCCACCTCTCTTCTGACCTTTTAACTGGAAGCCTAAAGGATCATATTCTCCTGCCTAATGGTGGAGTTGGCATCCTACTTTTTCTTTCTCTGATGCAGGAGAAAGAAATCAATATTTGTAGGAGGAAGATATTCATAGACCTGGTCAAGACGTGGGGGAGATACCACTGGGAAAGAAGAATTGTCCAAGCCAGTCCCGTCTCAATCCCAGACCATCTCTATCATTCGCTTGCTTATATTACTGTGATTGTTTGTGTGATGACAAATCCCCTCACTTATCTGGCAGTTCTCCAGGAGAATGTCTTATTCATCTTTGCCCTCCTAGGCACATGTACCTGAATGCATAAATGCTTAGTCAATATTTGTTAAACTTCAGATTCTGTGCTTCATCTTCTTAGGTGATGGGAGCCACAGTGAGAGGTGTGTTTGTATTTGTTTTAATTTAATTTTATGGTGGCAACATATAGATACAGATAACAAAATTTACCATTTTAACCATTTTAAGTGGCATTAGTGATATTTACAATGTTGTGCTACCATCACCGCTATCCATTACCAAAAATATTTCATCACCCCAAACAGAGGCTC
Source organism: Tamandua tetradactyla (assembly GCF_023851605.1). NCBI lineage: Eukaryota > Metazoa > Chordata > Mammalia > Pilosa > Myrmecophagidae > Tamandua > Tamandua tetradactyla. The sequence goes on from NC_135332.1 coordinate 140,232,034, forward strand.
TGTTGGCAATAATTCCCCTTCCCTCTTACCCCTACCACCCCCACCCCTGACTACCCCGGCTCTTGGTAACCTCTAATTTACTTTTTCTTAATTCACTGAATTTGCTTATAGATATATCCTGTAAGCAGAATCACAATATTTGTCCTTTGTCTGTGGCTTGTTGGCATAATGTCTTCTAGGTTTATCCTTTTGTTTCCCCACATCCTCACAACACTTCTTTTCCACTTTTTAAAAATAGTCTTTCTAGTGGGTGTGAGGTGGTATCTCACTGCAGTTTTGATTTGCATGAGTATATTTGAATGGGGAAGGGTGTTGGCTGTGCCGCTTTAAGCCAATGATAACAGTTTGGAATCTCGGGTTCCTGTTCAGTGGAATCAGGCTGTAGAAGGAAGAGGGAATGTGAAAGTCCTTCAAGCAGCATAATTCATTGCATACATATAAATTAGCCTTAGGAGCTCACATGTGCCTTCCCGCATTCCTCTCCAGGGGGAGCTGAGCTGCTAGGACCAATCTGTGAAGCGCTAACTTCATTTCCGTTTATTTAAGCTGGGCAAACCTTGTGACTTGAGGATCTCCCCCAACTGGCCTGTTGCTGCTTTGGAAGAAAAAGGGTCCAAGTGCCGAGGTGATTTGAAATCTTTTATTGTGGAAAGTCTCCCGTCTTGACTTTCAACCTTCCTTCTAGGCAATAAGTGAAGATACTTTTCTAAACAGCTAAAATTCGCGTTGCTATCCAAGAGCTACTGAGGGAAGAAAAGAAACCCTGGAGTTTAAACTTGTTAAATACGTTCTGGCAACTCTAAAGGCTATTTAAAGACACACATACACACGCTTGTGTCAGTTGCTGTTGCTGCCATTTCATCCTTAGGATTATTTAGTTTACGAAGACCACAGTACAGTACATGCTTCCCATCAAATATCCTAGCCAGGGAGTTAGCTATGTAATAAGGATTTCCATATATGGGAGTGTGACTAAGAACTGAAAGAAAATGTGACTGAGACTGTTGGCTATGAATCTTGGGTACTTCCCTGACAAGGCTAAAAAAATAAAAAGAATAACAAAACCTGCGGCGCACCGGAAATGCCTGACTCCCGGAACAGCTGAGCACAGTTATGTGGGAAAATGCATGGGCTCTCAGGCACCAGCTCCTGGTGGAAAGACATCGTTAAAATGCTAGTTCCCCATTTTTACACCTTTCAGATGACTAAGTGCCTCTGTGGGGACTTTTGAAAAAGACCTTGGCCCTTCAGGCCAGGACATTTTGAACGGCCTTTCTCACAGCTTTAGCTGTATGTTCTTTTGCAAATGGCTAAATCCCTCAACCTCTTAAATTTTGTTTTGAAATAATAAATTTCTCCCCAGGTTTCTTGGTTTTCAGAAGCTGGCACAGCATGTTTCGTTTGGGAACAACTGGAAGAAAGCAACTTTACTGCCAAAAAAAAAAAAAAAAAACTTTCACGGGCTTTGAATTTTACAGAAAGGCATGTGCCGTCTGCCAGGTGTAGGTAAATGCAGTAGAAGTGAAGTAGTTTAATCCTCAGAATTGTACTGCTGGTGTAGGCCAAAAATATCCAACGGGTTACAAAGTTGGGCCACATTAATGAAATGTAAATCAGAAGGGATGAACGTAATATCTTTCATTTCGCTTCAAAAATATGGCTGCACACCTAATTTTTTTTGGGGGGGGGGGAAGGGGTCCAGTGGTCTTTGCTCCAGTTTCCATTCTGCCTTGTCCAGCCCCCCACCTGGTCAGGCACGTGGGTGAGGTGGGGTCAGGTGGGCCTGGATTACTGTTCCTGCCCTACCCTTCCCTTCCCCCTCCCTTACCCAGGTGTGTGTTTGGGGGCAAGTCACTTACCTTTGCTGATTCTCAGCTGAAAGCAAGGACTCTAGGAAACCTCTTCCCACAGACAGGTAAGGATTAAATGAGATGACAGCTGTGCAGCATTTATCACAATACCTGGTGCTTCTTAAGCTTTTACTAAATAAAACCTGTGGTTCTTGGGGTCATCTGCTTTGACTGTGCACCAATTTTAGAGGACAAATCGATCAGTAGGATCCACCCAACTTTTGGTGTTTCTGATGTAAACCAAATTCTAAAAGGGTCATTAAGTTGACAATATTAAAGCCAAAATGGGTGTCTTCAGAATAACTTAATATACATAGGCTGAAGAACTTTGAAACCAGCTACACAGTTGCAGTAATGGACTACACATATATTGAACATATCAGTAGATACCCTCCAGCCTCCTCTCTGTTTTCTCTTGAGAAACCCCAGGTTGAGTGTCGGGGCCTCCCCAGACTGGTACACATGTGGCTGGAATCAGTTGCTTCCAGGTAAATTTGCTCTATTATTTAAGCTTTTGCATTCCCTGGCTACAACTCTTCCTAAATGTCCCAATTCATGACTGTGTTCTCCTTTCTGTTCACTGTAATTTACATTTCTTTTCTTCTACATCTTTCTCTCTTTTTCTCTCCCTTTTTTGGGGGGGGGGGTGGATGGGGGGTGGGAGGGAGGTTGCCAGAGGCATTATTTTTTCAGACTAATGCTGTTATAGAGCGCTTCCTTGTTATAGTGTCTGTTTAGGTTCAAACCTATTGCTCAAGTCAACCTCTTTCTGCCTCTACTTTCCCATCTGTCAAACAGGTGTAACAATAGGCTTGAGTGACTACACTATTTAATATATTATACTCAATAACATAACTATATTGATTAAGTGCTGACAACATTTCTGGCTCCTATTGAGTGCTATGCAAGTACTGCCCACTGCTCTGCCTCCTTGTGCAGTACTGCTCCCCTCCCCACACTTTGTGGGCAGCCTCCTGTGGGCCTGGACGGGGTCTGTGCCTAAAGTTTGTTGGTGACAGAAGCGGCATGAAACCTCTCAGTTCTGAGGAGGGTTGGGGGGGCCCCAAATACCCAACTTATTGGTGAGAACATAACCTTGTGTGAGATAGGGCCACCTGCCTTTAGGGCCATCTGAAAACCAGCTTTACCTCTCTCTCCCTGATGAGCCTCTTTCTGGGAATGTCCAGGGAAGATGGCCTTAAAGGGACAAGGCCCACACCCTGGCCCAGTCCAACTTCAAAAGTGCTAAGCAACTGGAATTGCTGAGGCCAAAGGACTGGCTTGTGCAAAACTCATTTTTATGAGCGTCTTGTTTTATTTCAACCGAGTTAGCATCGCACATGTTTGGCATCTCCTCCAAGGGGCCTATCAGTCAGCCAGAAGCACATGAAATGGAGCCTGGGCTTTCGGTGATGGCATGTTGACTGTATTTGAGGTTATTAAATCTTGAAAGTGTGGAAAAGAAAATGTCTTAATGCTACCAGTGGAGAAGAGAAAGCACACACAAAATCTGCTAATGTGAAGACAGTATGTTGGGAAATGGAGCAAAAGGGAATTTTTCATTACTTGTATCTGGGTCTTATATTACAGTAGAAAGTATCTGGCTCCTATAGCAGGTTTTACGTAGACCCAGTCCATAACTACTAAAGTACTCCATTGGGCTAGAATTTAATCAAATATCTTGATTTCTAGTTAGTAGATTTGTGGCAAGCATCAGTGATAAAAAATAAAAAGCCCACCTGAAGTATTCCATCTTGGATTTAATAAATGTTCCTTCTCAAACTCAGGTTGAAAAGAAGGAATTCTCTGATGCAGACCAGGGAGGGAATGAGTTCCCTCGTTTTTTATTTTTCGACTTACTTAGACAACACATTCATTTTATGGAGAACTCCTGGCATTAAATTTGATGTTTCAAAGCACTAGAATTCATTTTTGAGGTGATATTGTAAAACAGCATCACATCGTTTTAATGAATATTTTTCAACTATCAATACAAGCCAGCTGAAATGTTTCCCATCTCTCTTCACTCCTACACCCTGCTTCAACTTTACCATTCTCCTCAAGTCTGTCTCATTTCAAGTAAGATCCTCCATCCCAAATTATGAGAAATTAATAAAAATCAAATTAAGCCATGATGAGGGGAAAGATGAGGTTCACTTGCACACTTTCATTATAACTTATTTGGATCATACAAAAGGCCCTGCGCTTTTATATTTGTATTTTATTTCATTCAAATCCATAAGAATATACATAGCATTTGAGAACCTTTCAGGAAGATGGGAGGAGGTTGCATAAAAATGCAATAACTCCTCAAATATACAGCCAGAGCTCTCTTCCAGGGCCTCATGCTGCAGGAAAGAGTAGAATGTCCTGATCACGTAGATGCTGGTTCCATTGAACTTAGCTCTTTCAGACAATAATTGGAGTCTTATGTTTGACTCTGAGTACCAAGTTAAGACAGCCATTGTGAATCTGTAGAACCTCCAGGGAGGCTGAGAAGGATGTAATCCAGGCCAGCTGAAGTGTGCTGCTGGCTGGCAGGGAGGTTCTGATTGGGACACAGTGCTGTCTCTGAGGTCTGAAGCTCTGTCATGAGAAAGAAAGAGCAGTGCGATCAGACTTCAGCACCTCACAGCAGTTGAGCAGGAGTGGAAGGAAGATTCAGGAAAGCTGTTTTCATTTGCACACTGCCAGAATGCAATATGCCAGAACTGGAATGGCTTTTTAAAATGGAGATTTGATGAGTTACAAGTTTACAGATCTAAGCCTATAAAAATGTCCAAGCTAAGGCATCCAGGACAAGATACCTTAATTCAAAGAAGGCTGATGAGTCAGGAACACCTCTGTCAGCTGGGTAGTCATGTGGCTGGCATCTGCTGATCCCTTGCTCCTGGGCTCTGCTACTTTCAGTCTCTCTTCCTGTGGAGGTTCTTCACTTTGCTTCTCTGGGGCTGGTTTTCATCTCCTGGCTTCTCTTGGCTCTCTGCAGGTTCTGGCTTGCTTAACATCTCATGGCAATGTCTGCTGGGCTCCAAGCCATCTCTAAACATCTGTGTCTCTGTTCTCCAAGTGTTGCCATCTTTGTCAGCTCTGTTCTGAAGTTTCTGTCAGCAAACTCTGTTGGCTCTGAGGCATCTGCCATTTCTGGCTCACTCCAAAATGTTTCCTCTTTTAAAGGATTCCAGTAAGCTAATCAAGATCCACCTGGAATGGATGGAGTCCCATCTCCAATAATCAAAGGTTATTGACTTTGTCACATCTCTGTGGAGATAATCTAATCAAAGGATTCCAATCTGTAGTATTGAATCAGGATTAAAAGAAACAGCTGCCCCCACAAGACTGAATCAGGATTAAAATATGACTTTTCTGGAGCACATAATATTTTCAAACCAGCACAGAAGCCAAGCTCAGATCAATGTGAAGAAACCTAGTCTGACATGGAGAATTGACCAGATTGGAAAGGTCTGCCTTCTGAGAAGGCAGATGGGGTAATTGTTGATGTCTGTGAATCTATTCAAAGCCTGCAAAGCACTTTTGAATGCATCATCCCAGCTGAGATGTATTATCCTTATTTTACTGATGCAAAAACAGATTCTGAGTGTTCAAGTGACTTTTCCAAAGTCAAATAACCAATCAAGAGTGGTAGAGTTAGACAATACAGAGGATGGCATCCAGACAAAGAAGGTAAGTGATGGATTGGAGATTGCAATCAGGTCTGTTGTGCCAGTTTGAAAGTATTATGTACCTCCAGAAAAGCTATGTTTTAATCCTGATCTAATCTTGTGGGAGCATCCATTCCTTGTAATCCTGATTGAATCATGCAGGTTGGAGTCTTTTAATTAGATTATCTCCACAGAGATGTGGCATTCCCAGTTCGGGTGTGACCTTTTAATTAGAGGGAGCTGTGACCCCACCCACTCAAGGTGGGTCTTGATTGGTTTACTAGAGACCTTTAAAAGAGGGAGCATTTTGGAGGGAGTCAGAGCCTGCAGAAAGGAAAGAAGTCACAGATGCCGACACTTGGAGAACAGAGATACAGATGTTTGGAGATACTTGGAGACTAATAGATGTTGCCATGAGATGTTAAGCAAGCCAGAACCTGCAGAGAGCCAAGGGAAGCTGAGAGATGAAAGCCAGCCATGGAGAAGCAAAATGAGGAACTCCCACAGGAACAAACACTGAAAGCAGTGGAGCACAGGGGCAAGGGACCAGCAGATACCAACCAAGTGACTATCCAGCTGATAAAGATGTTTGTGACCCATTGACCTTCCTTGAGTTAAGGTATCTTTCCTTGGATGCTTTAGTTTGGACGTTTTTATAGGCTTAGAACTGTAAACTTGTAACTCATCAAATTTCCCTTTTGAAAAGCCACTCCAGTTCTGGTATATCACATTCCAGCAGCTTACTAACTAATACATCTCCCAACCTCCTGGTCCAGTGCTTGCACCCTGCGTTGCCCTTTCCTTTCAGCCTGTTACCACTTTTGCTAAAAGCTTTTCCAATTCTGTCTGGAGGAAACTTCATTCCTCTTCTCCCAGTCTCACCCATAGCAGTACAGCACACTAATTAAGAGTTAGGCTTAGCTGCCTTAGAATCCCAGGTCTACTACTTAACTAGCTGTGTAAAGTCAAGTGAGTTTCTTAAACTGTTCAGGGGATGATGGTCATCCTCATGGGCTCACGGGGAGGGTTGCATGTGTTGATGTGTGTGAGGCTCTTGGCACAGAACAAGCATCCCATGGGTTTTTGGCTTGAATTTGCTTCTACCATCACCTAATGCAGTATATTGTTTCACACTGGGACAATTGTAGTAGTCTCCTAACTGGTCTTCCCATGTCCATGTTGCCCTGTCCAGCTTATCCTCCATACTTCAGACAGGAAAATTTTCTAAAATGTAAATCTGATGTGCCACTCCCTGGCTGAAAACCCTTTAGTGGCTTCCACTAATTTTAAGATAAAGGACAAATTAAGACCAAGCATCTTGCATGGTCTGACATCTGCATTGCCTCTCTAACCACAGCCCACAACAGCTTCCTCTCACCATCAGGGCTCATTTCCACCTCAAGGCCCAGAATGCTTTTCCAGCCCCTCAGGAAGTTAGGTTGGCCCCTGTCCCAAATATATCCAGGGCTCTATTTACATTCCTTTATTGCACTTATCCCCATTTACAGTTATCATTGTATTTATTCCCATTCACAGTTATCATTGTACTTAGCCCCATTCAAAGTTATATTATTTGTATGATTACTTTATTAAAATCTGTCCCTGAACTGTAATTGTGCTGCTTATAGTTGTTTTGCTCATAGGGTTTTCTCACTGCTATTTCCCAGCATCCAGTACAGAACCTGTCATTTAGTACATGCTCAAAGAACATGTGTTGAACAAGTAGTTGGCTTTGCAGGAACACTTTCAGAATAGATTTCAATGAGGCTTAGGGTGGAAAGTAGGACCAGATTTATTCCATGGTCCCTTCCTGCGCTGGGATTAGATGACTCTATGCTTCCCAAATGTCCCTTCCCCACACCCTACTTTTGGACATCCAAGTTTTTAGATGATCCATGGGAGACTTTCAATCACTCCTTAGGGACTTAAAAGCAAATTGAGTCATAGAAGTAGAAAATGAACCGTATACTGGGTTCTACACAAGTTCCCATCCTGATATTGTCTTTACTCCCGCAGAGAAAGGTAGACACTTATTAGGTTATTGATTGGGGGCAAATGAATTAACATCTCTGAGCCTATTTGCTCATTAAAAAATTATTAGAGTTAGTAGAAGGTTCAGTAAGGTTGCTGGATATAATTTCAATGTACAAAAACTAAAAATTGCATTTCTTTGTACCAGCAGCAAGTAGTTTGAAGTATAACTTGAAAAATATATTGCACATGCCCACAATGTGAAATACAAGAAATCCATGAATAAACAAGCAAAAGTTATATATGATGTTTCTGGATAAAATTATAAAGCTTTATCAAAAGACATTAATGAAGACAAATAATCAGAGAAATAGACCATATTTCTGGATAGGAATACTCAATTTTCTTTTATTACAATCAAATTCCTGAGAAAGTTTTCATGGATTTTGATAAGCTGATTCTGGAATTCAGATGAAAGAGAATTGGGCCAAGAATAACTAAACACAATTCTTGAGAAAGAATCAGCTGGTGGTGAAATAAGGGCCCTTTAATTGCCTACAGTAATTTTTAAAATGTGATATTGACTCGGAGAGAAAAACAGACCAATACAAAATAAGAGAGAGCTCAGAAAGAGACCCTTGTATATATGGAAATAATATTTTACATAATTAAAATGAAGATCTGAAAGGAAAGGATGGTCTAATCAATAAATCTGTGTTGGAAAAATTGGTTATCTATGGGGGCCAAATGAAAATAGACTGTACTTCACGCAATTTCCTAAAATTAATTCCCAATGGCTTAAAACAGAAATGTGAAAAGTAAACTTTAAAACTTTAGGAAGGAAATACAGGACAATATATGGGGTAACTTAGAGCTGAAGGATTTCTAAAACATGATGCAAAATTCAACTCATAAAAGAAACGACTGATGAATTTGACTGCATTAAAATCTCAAATCACTATTAAAAATGAAAAAACAATTTCTAAATTGGAAAAAAATATTTTCACAATGATTACCTCCACTATATTAGAATCTATATAAAACGAATAGCTAAAAGACAAAGAAGGAAATTAAAGAATGGGTGAAAGCTATGAACAGGCAATTCACAGCAGAGAAAAACTAAAGTTACTAGTCATCAAGAAACTGTAAATTAGTGCTTCAATAAGATACCAATAATTAAAAAATTAAAATGTCGGACAATGCTAAATGTTGGCCAGAATATGAGAAATGTGAACTCTCATCACTGTTGGTGGAGGTGCAAATTGGTGTTGACCATTTTGGAAGGCACACTCTCAGCCTATTATGAAGCTGGAGCTGGCCAAACCCTGTGACTCAGACACCCGATTTCTAGTTGGCATCCTAGAGAAGCTCTTGCACCTCTGCCCAGCACAAAGCAGTGATTGGCAGAGCAAATAAACAAAAGCATAATAATTCAATTGTTCTTCAACAGAAACAACACCAGTAGATAAATGGTAATACAGTCATACAATGGAATTCATCTCAGCAATAAAATAAATAAATACATAAGTAAATAAACAAACCAGAACTTCATGTATTAGCCTGATTAAAAAAAATCAATAATAAAACCAAGCTATGAAGGTTACGTACTGCTTATAATTCCATATAAATAAATTTTGAAAACAAGTAAAGTGACAAAATGTGTTGTCTAGGCATTCTTAAGATGTAATAAAATATGAAGACATCTAAGGGGATGGTAGACACCAAAGTCAGTTCCATGGCTGCCTCCCATAGTGGAGGAAGGAAAATCTGATCTAAGGAAAGTACCTGGGGGCGCCAACCATTCTAGAAATACAGAATCTTATTTCTTAAGATGGACAGTTGGTAACGACTATTTCTTATAATAATCCTCCACATTTTTATAGATCGGAAATATTCTTAATTTAAAAAAAGTAATCATGGTCTATTTCTCTGATTATTTGTCTTCATTAATGTCTTTTGATAAAGCTTTATAATTTTATCCAGAAACATCATATATAACTTTTGCTTGTTTATTCAGCAAGTAAAATGGACAACCCAACCATCATCTCAACAACAGCAGTCTTACAGGGTTTTACGGGCTCCTGTGCTTGTGCCCGGCACCCAGTATTTGGGGTTTCCTCTCCCTTTTTTGGGCTCAAAAGATCCATGTGAATTCCAAGCACCCATGTTGTGTCTCCAGTTCTTCTTTATCCCTTAGCATATTCCCTGTGAATCCTAATAATCACTCAGGTCAAAAAATTTGAAAGAAGATGTTCTGCCTTCAGCCCTGGGCACTGGGTATGAGAACCTTTAAGCTCCTGGAGGGAGCTAGCAAGAGAAGGGTTTGTAAGGAGCAGAACTGGACAAACAGACCCAAACTTAAGTTCGAAGGGAGGTATTATCGCAGATGATGAACTTTTACTGCTCTGACCAGAAGGAACACCAGGGCTTTTGATCTTTATATCAGGTATGCAAAATAAAACCAATTTACTCACTCTACCCTAGAAGGTCAGCAGGCAAAGTTACATTGCTTCATATTTTCCCTCCATGCCGTGACATGCTGCTAGCTTGCAGCAACTTCCAAAGCGGGAGAAATGACATAATAAATCAACAGGGTGTATTTTATTTGTTTCTTGAGGATGAGCCATGTGATAAGATGTCAACATGGGGTCTGTGCCTGGACTCGACCATTCCATCGGCTCTTGGCTCCTTCTAAGAAGAGAAATTACAGAGTCACTGTAAACAAGAAGAGCTGCCACCAGGCCATGGCAAATAAAATGAACACAAGCTAGTGATGAGAGTAGAATGACCCTGGAGCTGCCCAGGCAGACAGTGAAGGTGCTGCCAGCAGGATATTTGTTGAGCTTCTGTCAGTTTGAACCCCAGACCAAACTGATGCTGGTTTTCAATAAACCTCAGCCACTGCCCTGGTTGCCTTACTGACCTGACATTAACACCTAACATGGGTCAGATCTGTTCCTAAATTTTGACAAAACAGCCTCGATAATTAACTTGAGCCTCCGGCTTGGGAAAGATGCCCTTGGCGCCGCTGGTTTATCCTTTGCTCCAAGCTGCACACACCCTTCAACAGGGTGGAGATTCCTACTGCAGTCCCGCCTTAGCTGTAGCTCAGTGGTTGCAGGATTCAGCTTCTAGGCCTGGTTTCTGCCTGAGGTCATTGAGGCCTGGAAAAAATAGTATGTCACAGCGGAAATCACCCAAAGTCTGCATTAATACGTTAATCCGAGCTTTCTTCCCTTCTGTTTTAGGGCAGCCCTAACGCAGAGGTGAGGGAGAGAAAGGGAGTGTGCAAGTCAGATTGAAAAAGGAAGAGTTGGGAGGGGTGAGGGTGTGGAAGGGAGTAGAAGCAGCGGCTCTGCTACGAGGAGGACTGTTTTGTTCGGAACGCAGTGGCCAGGCCCAGCGCCTGCCCCTGCCTCTCTCCATTCATGCATATACCTCTCTCTCTCGTTTTCTTCCCTCTCTCTCTCTTTCTCATACATACACACACACATAACACACACACACCCTTTCTTTTCATCTCATGGCTAGGAACAAAGGTTCTGGAGCCACTCTGCCTAGATTTGGATCCTGACTATGCCCCCTTACCAGCTTGATGACCTTGGGCAGTTAGGAAGCTACCGTGTGCCTCAGTTTCCTCATTTCTCCAAAAGAAGAATCACTGGCATAATGGTACTTGCCCCAGTGGGTATGAAACGAGTTAATATGGGCAGCGTCCTGACACAGAGGAAATCCGTGCTTGTCCATTGAGCTGTGAGATATCCCACTCCTCATCCTCTCCCCACTTGTCCTGCCTCAATGGTTTCCCAGTAAGACACCCTCACAGCCAGGTGCTTAGAGGCTGCTCTGTCCCTCCCCACTGGACAGGAGACAGGTGGCCATCAACTACCCTTCCCGCACACCCAGTGCTGCCTGTGCCACAGCAGGTAGAGTCAAGGCCCCCTGCTGTCATCGTGCACCCAGCCCAGTGAGGGCCAGAAGGCAACTTGCTGCCGTGCTGGGGAGCAGGGCTCTGGAGACAGGCCACCCCATTCACACATGTGGTGTTTATTGGCTGCCCTTCATCCTGGAGATGCATTGTAGTTTATTTAACCGTTCACTGGTTTTGGGTTTGTAGGTTGTTTCTCAATTTTGCACTATTATAAATAATGCAGCAACGGTAGTAATAGGCATGGACTCGATCGGTGGAAGAGGCCTGAGTTTGAGTTTCCCTCTGCCACTTCCTAGTGGTGTCACCACAAGCTCTTGGAGCTCCAGGTGCAAAATCTATAAAAGATGGAGGAAAATGATGCCTTCTTCAGTGGATTGCTCCAAGAGTTGAGGGAAACCACATGTGAACAACTATACATGTATAAAAATACATATCCATGCATGTATATTTGTATACACATATGCAACATCTATGTGTATATATATTTTTATTTTATTTTATGCTTTCACTGCTTGTTACATGCATGACCTTGTTATAAGTGCATAACATTTTCATGCATGTGATCCTCACGACTGCCTTATTAAGAAGACAGGATACTGTCAGCCTCATGTTCAGTGTAAGCAAGGATTTCAGGAACTGGCCCGAGGACACTACCCAGCAAGAGTCCGGTACTGAACTTGGTAATCAGCTCCCAGAGCCCTCACACTTCATCGTCCTCTGCCTGGCCCAGCTGTGCCTAGCCCAGGGCCAAGCACGCAGTAATGTTATTATATTATTGTGCTATCGTGGGCATCATGAAGGCTCTCAGAGACTGAGGGAGGTTCTAAGCTACTTCCTTTTTGTTTTGAAGCTCCTGGCATAATGAAGACATGTCAAAACAGAGTTATAAAAATTGTAATGTGTTCTAAACGTTTACGTTTAACCAACTGAAACCAGTGAATGTTTATTTAAAATACAAAATAATAACACCTTCAGGAACAAGAGACCCTAGAAATAGATTCCCTCACAAGGATGCTCTGAAATTCCTGCTTTTCCCCACCCCCTGCACCCCCCACCCCAAGATCTTATCCCAAGGCTGAGCAGCCTTGCTAGTAGGGGATGGAATGAGGCGGGGGGAAGAGCCTTAGAGCTATGGGAGGTGAGCCTGGGCTTGTCGGTTTTCTCAAGTCTGATTTGGGGAAACAGCATGAAAATGACTAGCGGGGACTCAGCATGCAAAGTAAATGCTGCACGTTCATAGTGTAAATATTAACATCCTGGAAATAATGCCACCCATTTAATTACAAATGCACACTCATGTTATTTTAAATTCCAAGCAGATCTTTTACATTCTTTGAAAGGTGCTGTCCTATTTATTCTCAGGTACCAAGGCTAAAGCCACTACCCCCTCTACTTTCCCTTTTGAGCTAAGGATATAGAATAGAATTCAGTAATTGTTTATTGGACACTTTCTAATTGCAAACTCCTGTGTTCTGGGTTGTAGCAACAGAAGTATTAACAACCAGGGACTGAGCATGTAATTGGCACCAGGGCAGGCCAAGGGCCACCCATTCATTATTTTTATTTTATCCTCGCAACCACCCTAAGAGGTCAGAGTCTTGTTATCACGATTTACAAATTAGGAAATTGAGGCTCAAAGAGGAGGTTTATCAGATGCTTGGTCTGTTGGCTCTTTGTTGGGGATCTGCTTCTATTGACAAGATTCAAGTAGAAGTGATGGATCAAATTACCCCTTTTTAATTAAGCTTGGTCATCTGTACAATGTGAGAATTGGAGTAGATTATTTCTAAGGTTCTGTCAAAGTTCGAACTTGCCCTCTATTTGAGGGGTAAAAAGTTCATATAAAGTGCAAAGTTGTCTTTCAAATTATACTTTCCCATGTACTTCTGTGTTTCTAACTTTTTTTTTTTTTTTTTACATGGGCAGGGGCAGGCACCGGGAATCAAACCCAGGTCCTCGGGCATGGCAGACAAGCATTCTTACCTGCTGAGCCACCGTGGCCCGCCCATAGCTGACACATCTTGATGAATGAACAGAATGAACACACTTGTGACACCAGCACCTAGACCAAGAAACAGAATCCCGGGTTTCTATTTTGATTTCGGAGAAATGGTCCCATTAATTCGCTTAACAAATATTTATTGAGCATCTACACTGTGTGGAAACAAGATGTGATGGAGAAGTTGATAGCAGACCCTACTTCCAGCCTTGCTGCTCTGAGACCTGGGAACATCCTTAATCCCTTCTAGAGAATGATGAAATAAGACTCGATAAGATCACGTGCCCCGTTTAGCTCTAGATCCTGTATAATACAATTATTTAGGAACTCAAATCATTCCACAAAACACTTTGTTTTTGCCACCCTGAATCCTCTTTAAGTTTAATTTCCTCTGTGACAATGTCAAGAAAACTCAATCAGTTCTAATAATATCACAAGACCTTTCTACAACTGTTGACGATACATGGAGCCCCAGGCTCCGAATAAAATTGTGAAGGAAGCAAACAGCCCTTAGTGGCCCTGCAGCTTCCCTAAAATTCACCGCTGCCTTTTCTGTTCTATCATTTTTGTCTCCCCGTAGCCTAGAACCTTCATAGTCTTCTTTAAAAAGACTTGCTGCCAGGAAAGGGTCTCCCTGTTGGTGAGGAATCGATGTGAGCTCCTCGGGTGCGGGCAGCTGCTCCCATGCCCGTCTCCTTCATCTGACTCTGAGCTCCTTGACAATAGGAGAAGGAACCTTCACTCTGAGCAGAGGCCCCCTGTGAAGTCTTGAATAGGCCGTTTCACATCAAAGTGCTCATTGCAGAGCAAGCCTGCTTTGTTCGCCTCCCGTGACATATCTGCGTTTTATGAGAAGAAAAGGCCTGAATCTCTTCTCGGTGGTCCCTCAGACCATCCTAAGCAAGTGTGTTTATCTGGGTGACAGACTGGGGGAAGTGAGTGGCCAGTCCCAGTGCGGCTGAAATCAGGCTCCTCCTGCGGGTCTGTGCAGTTTAAAGCATTCCTTGCTATTGTCCTTGAAACCCTTCCCAGAAAAGTGAAAACAACACCCAGGCGTCTAACCACTCTCCTGCCTATCATTTTACTGTGGGAAATCTTAACTCTATGGTAAAGTGGTGGGGATTGATTCATGTCCCCACAACAGGCGTGTTCGTGCTGACCCCCGGTCCTGAGGGAGTGAACCCATTAAAAATAGGACCTTTGAAGATGTTATTAGTTAAGGTGAGACCAAACTGAGTCAGGATGGGCCTCCATCCAGTATCATCGAGGTTCTTAGAAGCAAAGGAAATCAGACACAGAAATAGAAGCCAGAAGTAGGAGAAGCCAGAGGCAGGGATTGCCAAGCGCTAGAGGTCTGCCATTGCCAGAACTCTACAGGCTTTGGAGAAAGCATGGACATGCTGACACCTTGATTTTGGGCTTCTAGCCTCAAAAATAAATTCCTGTTCTTTAAGCCAACCAGTGTGTGGTATTTGTTACAGCAGTCGTGGCAAACTTGAACAAAAAGTAAAAGCCAGTTGTTTTAATTTAAATCCTATTAAAAAGTCACTAATGAGTAACTGGTTCTTTTAAAAACATATTATGAGAAAAACAAAACAACTTCTTACCTAACCCTCTGTCTGATCTACAATAATCCAAGCTCAGATTGTCTATTAAAGATTAAAATACAGAATAAGTATTGAAATGGAAACTGAACTAAAGGTTCATAGAACTCATTAGAAGATTAATATTAAGTGAAACAATTCCTTACTGCTCAGTAAATGAAAATAAAAAGGTTTCAAAAATTTGTCACTTATCACTTGAATCTGTGGTACATTAATTCTGTACATATTTTTTTCCCAAAAGGGCAAAAATTATGAGGGAAATAAATTTTAAAAGCAAAAATTATGAATACTGCTATTGCAATAATTCAAAGAGACAAGTGGTATATTCATTTCCTGTGGCTGCTACAACAAATTACCATAATTTTGATGGCTTAACACAACAGAAATTTGTTCTTTCACAGGTCTGGAGGCCAAGGATCCAAAATTAGTTTCACTGGGCTGAAATCAACCTGTTAGCAGAGCTAAGCTCCTTGGGCTCTAGGGGAAAATCCTTTCCTTGTCTTTTCCAGCTTCTGATGATTGTGGCTTGTCGTTGCATCACTCCAATCTCTGCCTCCATGTCACATTGCCTCCTTTTCTATGTGTATCTAATCACCCTCTTCCGCTCTCCTGTAAGGATTCAAGTGATTGCATTTAGAGCACACCTGGATAATCCAGGATTGTCTCCTAATCCGAAGACCCTTAACTGGATCTCATCCACAAAATCTATTTTGCCAGATAAGTGACACTCACAAGCTTGGGCAATTAGGATGTGGATATCTGGTGGCATGGAGCATTATTCAATCAACCATAAGTGGTAAACCTAGTATTCATTAAATCCATATACCGGTTACATAGTGAAAAATGCAGGGAGGTGCCTTATGAACTGCCCCCTCTGTTCCTGGGCTCCATGAAAGGTCAATTATGATTCTTTTATAATAATGGTGATGATGAGAGCTAACATTTATCGAGCACCTGCTCTGAACCTGTTCTTGTTGTAATTTCCCTTGCATTAGCCACACTGAATTCTTGCAACTGCCCTATTTGGTAGGACCACCATATTTCCTTATTTTACAGAAATGGAAACTGAGGAGGCTGAGTTCATGTTCTGAAAGAAACAGAACCAGGCTACAAAACTGGAGATGTCTGACCCCAGGGACATGGCCTCCAGGGAGCAAGCCCTGGTTCCATGGAAAAGAATGTCTCAGGGGTAGAGGCGTGGGCTGCTGCTGCAGGCGTGTAGATGCCACCGGCTGCAAAACTGGTCTGTGGGCTCCAGTTGCATGAGTTCCCAGGTACCCTTTCCATGGTCTTTTACCAAATAGTGCACTGAGAGTCAGACTGCCCTTTTAATTTGTTAAAAACAGCCCAGCTATTCAGGAGACTTTAAGTTTACATGAGAGTTTGGGTAAACTTACCTTTCTAAAGGTAAATGGAATAGATATAACACACTAACGCCTTTCAGTTTTTGATTCTAGGAGGTTCCGTGAGCAGCCAACCCTAAATACAGGAGCTAATTGAACCCATGGGGGTTAGTGATGTTCACAGAGTATAGAGTTGCAGAAGCTGCACATCCTTTTACATTTTAGTTTAGCTGTGGAGGAGCAGATGGACCCAATAAATGCCTGCCATTGAGATGCCCAGTGATATATGCCAGACTTACTGCTCAAATGGATTAAATGGCCTGTAAAATGATTTTTCTGCACCAAATTTTCCTATTTACTGTCTTAAAAACACTCTCTCTCCATGCCTGTGCTCCCGCTGCTCTTGTGTAGAACGTAACTTCTTTCTAGTCATCCATCAACACATGTTGAACACCTAATACATGCAAGGCACTATGCTGGGCGCTGTCCCCACAGAGGCATCTTCCAAGAGTCTTCCCAATAGTGGAGCCTAGAGTTCCGTGGTAGAAAAAGACAAGGAGGCAGTTTATTCCAATATTTGCAATCTGGTACAAATTATTCATTCCTTTATTCATTCATTCAACAAATATTTATTGGGCCACCTTCTGTGTGCCAGACACTAAGGAAGTAAAAGAATCATCATACTAGTAAGGCATTGAACACTGACTGAGCAAAGGGACAGCTAATGGGTTTTAAGAAAAGTTACATATTTCCCTTAATCTGAAAAATGGTTAGGAATTATCTAGACCAGTTTAGGGGAGTATTTTTCAGGCACTGGAGCAGCACTGAAAGGCTGGATTGGAGGGAACTAGGCAAGAATGGAAATAGATGGGCTGGGAATTGTGACAAAACTTGGAGGGGCTTGAAGGCCAGGTGAAGAATTCCAGATTTTGTCCCAAGAGGGAAAAGGAGCTTTAATTTTTGTTAACAAAGAAACATTTTATTTTCATCACAAGAAGCACATGCGCTATACATGCCAAAAGCAGATTTTTAAAAAAGTGCATTATGCATCTTCTACTGCAAATTCAAAGTACAAGAGAACTGCCTTCTAAATATATAATGCACATAAAAAGATGGAAAACAACAAAATTTTAAAAATTGATGTGGCCTGTATCAATGTCAGTTTCCTGGTTGTGATACTGCTCTATACCTGGGCTGGATCTCACCATTGGAGAAAACAGGGCGAAGAGTACGATTACTATTATTACTATTATTATTTTTGAGCATATGGTCTGGGAATCGAACCCAGGTCTCTCGCATGGAAGGTGCACATTCTACTACTGAACCACCTGTGCACCTACGAGTATTATTATTATTTCTTACAACTGCTATGTGAACCTACAGCTGTCTCAAAACCAAAAGTTTTCAAATGTATGCACACACACAAAATAAAGACAGTGAGAGGTGCACCAGGTGAAAAAACAACACATTGATAGAGTAACTAAACACTCTGGCAGCTTCCGAAAACTGAAGAGAGCAGCTCATCTTGCAGAGCTTTGGGTTGACTGGGACTCAGTGATTACGGTGTCTTTAACCTGTATTTCACTGCAGAAGAGCTAGCTGTGTTCTGTGTGCCGATGTAGAAAGGAAAAATAGAATGGCTTAGAGAGTAATGAGATTCTATTAAAGAAGGGTCAAAGTGTATGTTTGGGGAAAGGGTGGTGTTGGGTTGTGGTTCAGAAGTGGGTTTGGACTCACCCAACCCCTGGCTAACTAAAAAGATTATGTTCTTTCATTGGCTGTCATGGAACACTGTGCCAGCAGAGGCCTTCCTTGCCTGCAGGAACTGACGGTGCTGTTTCTAGCCATGCTCCCTGGATATTTAGGAACACACAGCAGAATACTGCATAGCCGAACAAACACTAACATGGAGAAGGACACGCTTATGACCTAATGTTCTAATTTTTTTTTTATTAGAGAAGTTGTAGGTTTTTAGAAAAAATCACAGGAAACAGAGGTCCCATAAACCACCCTATTATTAATACTTTGTATTAGTTTGGTACATTCTGCTGCAAATGATGAAAGAATATTATTATAATTGTACTATTAACTATAGTCCACAGGTTGCATTAGGGCTCATTGTATCATCCTATGGTTTTATCTTTTTAATTTTTATTCTAGTAATATACACATGTAAGCTAAAATGTCCCCTCTTAACCACATTCAAATATATAATTCAGTGCTGTTAATTACATTCAGAACCTAATATTTTACTCATAAGACAAAGTGTCCAATCACAAACAAGCAGAATTTATAGTTTCTTGAAAGGCTTTTAACAATGGGAGTTACATGATTAGATTTGTCATTTAGAAGATCCCTCTGGCAGCAGTATAGGCAATATATTGGATGGGGTGAAGAGTGGAGAGAGAAACAATAAGGACTTTATTAAGACAATAAGGACTTTATTAATGACAAAGAAGAGAATGTGTATTACAGAATTATTAAGGAAGCAAAATCATTATCTTAATTAACCATTAAAAAAACAACAACAGTAAATCTTGGTCCCTGAATCTGTTAGACTCAAGTTTGGCTGCATAACAGAAAACCCAAAATAAAAGTGGTTAAACAGGATAGAAGTTTATTTCTCTTTTACAAAATGAAGTTCAGAAATAGCAGTTCAGAGCTGGTGTGGCAGTTCCAGGCTCCTCTTGTCTTTCTGATCTACCATTCGAGCACATAGTCATCTTAAAGTCACCTCATGGTCCAAGATGACTGCCAGAGCTCATACATCAAGTCCATATTCCAGATTGTGGAAAGGAGGAAGGGGGAAAGCACAAATAGGCCCACTTCCCACTGAGTCAACAAGTTTTTAAAGGCCTTCGCAGAACTCGCAAACAACATGGCTGCTTATAGCCCATTGGCCAAAACACATGGTCATAACAAGGGAAAGGGAAGTCTGGGAAATAGATATTAGCTAGCTGTGTCCCTGGAATGGGTCTTTGATGGATAATTAGTAGCCTGTGTCTCAGCCATCAATCCACAGAGGAGGTGCAAAGGAGGTGAGCGTATCCTAGTCCTCCAGGGTATGAGTCAAAGAGCATAGTGGAAACTGTGATGTGCCACTCAGGTTCCCCTTAGGTGAAGGACTTGTTGTCTCTGCTGCAGGGAGTCCTGATGGCAGCAAGCCTTCATCTGTCCACCCCTTTAGGGACTGCCCAAGCTGCAGAAAGCTTCCTTGCACCAGGCCACACCTCTTTCCTACATAGGCTATGTTCAATGACCTCTGATGCGGTAATGCAAAGTCCTGGCCATCTTGGCCCAAGGATGAACAACTCTGAAAGGCCATTCTTATTCCGGAGCTTTCTGTGGAGTTGGCTAAGGCTATTGTTGGGCCACATTGCAACTTAACTTTTCCCTCCCCTTCCACCCACAGCAATGATTCCAAGTCACTCTCTAATAAATATCTTGCACACTAAACTCCATTTCAGAGCCTGCTTCCCAAGCAAACCAACCCATTACAAGGAGGGGGAGCATATCTACCTGGGGCCAGGTATCAGATTCTCCAGGGGGAGGTGCAACATTTACATTTATCAAAAGTGGAATGGGCCGAAAAGAGGGAGAAATGTGCCATATGCACATTTCAGGTTTTCTGTCTCCTGCTGGCGTCTTGTGGTTGTGTGTGCATCCTCTATATCCTTCCATGTGTTACTATCCATCTGTTGTAGGTTTGGAATCCAGATACTCTTGTTAAACTACGTGTTAAGAAAAGAAAAATAGGTGTTGGATGAGAGCTGGGTCCTCCTGGGTATAAAATGTTTGAGTGCCGATATGGCAGAACCTCCGCCTTTTCCAGCCATGCTTAGAGGCCTTTTGGTTTCTTTCTTGGTTTTTGGCTGGTCTCTAGATAGGTGAGATATGACTCTAAAGCAGGGCGTTAAGAGGGGAAAAATTATTCTAACCTGATTTTTTTTGTTCTAATTAGAAGACAATTTTCCTTGTTCATGCTAGTGTTTTACATAATTTAGACTCAAGACAACCTCTCTTTGACATCCTTCTTTTACCAGCCCATTTGCAGATTTTGAAAAGCTTGCCCACATAAATATTCACCCAGAATGGAAAGAAATTGCTTAGGCTCCCACTTGTAGTTGAGGGGTAGACATAACACTTGGAGGTAGATGCCAAAGAGGCGGCAGTGGTGCCCGGCTGCACCAACCAGCCTGTAACCAGCAGGCTTTCCCACCACAGCATCAGGGTACACGTCTGATCTGCAAACAGACTGCACTAAAAACAGTAGTTAGACATGATTGTTCAATGTTTCCATGACTCGGAGTAAATACTATTTATATGGTATCTATGAATATACACAGTTCTGAATAAAGAGAGAAATTTGTGGCAAGAAAAGAGAACTTTGTTATCCAATTCTTTCAGGATTTTGGATTCTGGGTTAGTGAGCAGTAGATGTTAGCAGCACGTCTGCATGCTCTGTGACTTTTGAATCTTTCCTCTTCACACAACTCTCTGGCTTTTCCTATTTATCTCTGTCAAAAATTGACACAGTAGTCTTTATTCATCTGGGCTTCTAAAAATTGAATTTTGCAGAAGTACCTTTCCTAGCAAAAGCACTTTTCTGGGCAGATATGTCTAGGGACAGGGTGAAGTAAGAAGTCCATAGCAGCTTTCTCCTGTTCTATCTTAGGAAAAAAATGCAGGTGGAAAAATAATCTTAATTCAAAAAATATTACCCAAACCTATACAAGTCTGAGAATGCAGAAACACAGAGAACTTCTATTCATCCTCATGTGAGAACTTCTATTCAGGCTCATGGCAGAGCCTGCCACTTGAAGTATGGTAGATATGAAATGTTTGCTGAATGAATAGATGATGAATGAAATGAATAACTGAATGACTGAGTGAATGAATGAATATGAACTCAAGAAGTTTACCAGTAGGAGGCTAAAATAAGTACACAAAGGGTTTATAACAGAGAGACTGAGTTCTGGTGGAGATGGGAGAGAATGATCACACCAGGTTAGACCAGTGGTTCTCAACTCTGGCTACGTGTTATTGTCACCTGGGAGCCCTTAAAAATCCCAGTGTCCAGGCTGTATCCCAGAACAATTAAATCAGAGTCTCTGGGGTATACGCAGGCACTGGTGTCTTTAAAAGCCTCTCAAGGGATCCCAGTGTGGAGCTAGGGCTGAGCACCACTAGGACAGAAGGATCAGGAAGGAAAACGTCGTGAAGGAAGTCTTCTTTCCGAGCACGCTTTATGGATGGGAAGAACGTGGATTTGTAGACGTGGGCAGGGATATGGAGATATGGGGGTTAATATGCCCTCACTCCTTCCATTCCCAACTACCGTTCTAGCCTATCTATTTTTTTAAATTTATTAATTAAAAAAATTTAACAACAAACAAATTAAAACATCAACATGTGATCATTCCGTTCTACATATATAATCAGTGATTCACAATATCATCACATAGTTGCATATTCATCATTTCTTAGAACATTTGCATCCATTCAGAAAAAGAAATAAAAAGACAACAGAAAAAGAAATAAAACGAAAACAGAAAAAAAAAAAAGATTATACATACCGTACTCCTTACCCCTTGCTTTCATTGATCACTAGCATTTCAAACTAAATTTACTTTAACATTTGTTCCCTCTATTATTTATTTTTATTCCATATGTTCTACTCGTCTGTTGACAAGGTAGATGAAAGGAGCATCAGACACAAGGTTTTCACAATCACAGAGTCTCATTGTGAAAGCTATATCATTATTCAATCATGATCAAGAAACATTAGTCTACCTATTTTACCTAACCAGAGACGTTATGTATGAACTGGTAAAATGGAATCTGGGCAGCTGTAAGGCCTTTTCTCTGGCCAGAGAAGAGCCGGGGCATTAGGGTCTGAAGGGTTTGAGGTGAAGATCTAAGCACAGAGCATCCTAGGACAACTAGCCCCAAGGGATTTCCCACTGTAGGGGATACCTGCATCACCCAGCAAGGTGTCCCTTCTTCAGGGTCCCCATGGAGCTGAGAAGGTCCTGAAAAAGGAGACTGAGACTATTTCATCCCTGGGATTGGAAGCACGTGAAAAGACGGGAAAACATGAATGCTTCCTACCCACGTGCCTTCACAGGGGTCTGACAGCCTACCTTTATTCCTCTGCCAGCCCCTGGCACAGAGGCCACAGGCCCACAGGACGGCTCTTAAAACTGATACTACATAAAGACCTTCGCATCTACACCTGAGCCCCAAGGAGCAGACAAAGAAGAATAATACATCAGAGAAGGACAACAGCTAGAGAGGAAGATAACAAAGCGATGAAAACAAACAAAAAGACCAAAAAAATGAGAGCTACTAGAGCCGATAAACTACAAACTAGACGAAACAACAACAACAATGATAGAAGCTGAGGAAATTTAAAAGATTGCCCAGAATTTTTTAAAAAACAGGATTTTCAAGTGAGAACAAATGGAATGAGATGAATGAAAGCATAGGGTAGTTAGAGTTGAGACTCCACTAGGGGCCTGGAGGATTAAGTGGAAGAAACAACTCAAACCACAGAGCAAATACAAACTGATGCTCACTGTCCAGAGAAACAGTAATTCCAGAAGGAGAAGGAGGAACCCTGGAGAAGAGGCAACAGCTGAAAGATAATGTAAGAAAATTATCTAGATAAAGGAAGAAAGATCAGTCACTGCAAACTGGAAGGTTTCACCAAGTTCTAGGCTAGATTGGTAGGAAATGCACGCACCCAGGCATATCTTAGTAGAATTTCTGAATTCCAAAAGAGAAAACAGGTAAGTGATTCAGGCTCAAAAATAAATAGAAAGGAAGATCACATTGGCACTTACCTACTTCTGCTATATTGGAAGCTTGTAGCGTAACATTTATGGATATTTGAGTAAAGAACTGCAGCCTCAGATTCCTATTCCTAGTCAAGACATCATCTATCAGTGAGCAAGGAAGATATTTGTGGTGAGTAAGAATCTGGAGAATTATTATTCCTATACTCCATCTGGGGTAAATACTAAACAAATAACTCATCAAACAACAAATAAATCAGAGCAGAGAACTCAGGGAAGAAAATGATAGGAATTAGTGATGAGTTGTGATGCTTGATATTTATATAAATATTTGCAGTATCCAAATCCATATCTATAAACAGTCTGGGAATATGTAATATAAGTTCCAATAAGAATTCTTGAAATAGCCAAGAAAAGCTCCAAAGAAATCATAATAATCATCTAAAAGGTTCTGTATCTCAGCAAAGTCTGAAAGGGGGACGGGGGGAAGATACAGCAATAAAGTAAAAGCATTTATTATAGGGAGCAAATAAATCAAAACAGACAAAAAATTGTACTGTAAACAAACCAAAGGCTACTGATTCTACAGCTGAGTTATCTAATCTTTAAAAAATAGATAATAATGAAATGATTTATATATTTTAGGGATAGAAAAGATGGAAAGCTTGTCAATTTATTTTTATTTTATTAAGGCAGCATAATGACAAAGATGATATAAAAAAAGAAACTATGGACTGATCTTGCTTATGGTTATAGATGCAAAAATTCTAAATAAAGTATTAACAAATAGAGCCTAGTAATATAGCAAAAGAATAAGCACTACAACTAAACAGAGTTTATCATAGAACTACAAAGATGGTTCAACATCAATAAATCTATCAACATAAATATTTTCATCAATAAATTAAAGGTGAAAAACCATATTATTCTGAAAAGGCATTTGATTAAAGTCAGCAGCCATTCCTGTTAAGCTTTAAGAAAATAAGAATAGAATGAAAGTAGTTGGCTATTATAAAATCTCCTTAGCAAAAACCAGTAGCCAAAAACAAACAAACAAAAAACATAACAAAAACAAAAACAAAAAGACATTTGTATCCAATGTCATTCTAATTAGCAAAAAGTCATTTAATTGAAATCAAGAACCAGAAAAGACCTTACAATATTACCATCTTAATTCAGCATTTTCTTAGAGAGTCACAAGAATGTAAGGTAAGAAAATGAAATGATTTGTACAAACATTTGAAAGAAGAGATAAAAATATTTGGAATATTTATTTTTGTTAATGATTTTACCTTTCTTTTCCAGATTTATGGCTCCTAACACCATTGTTATTTAATACAGCCTTGGAGGTTTTTAGGAAATACAATAAGAATATTAAGAAAATTAAATTTAAGAAAATTAAATAACTGAAATAAATATTCGACAACATTCCTTTTTACAAATGACAGGATTACATTCCTTGAAAACCCAGGAAACTCTAGTTGAAAACAGAGCATTGCAATTAATAAATAATTTGCTAAGGTGGCCAGATTTATAGAAATGCACACAAAAGATCAATTGCTTCTCTCTTCCATAGCGTGATCATCTAGAAATAGAAATGAGGAGAATATTAAATTGATTTAGTGACAAAATCTATTGATGGATAAGTTTAAAAGAAAGATACAGGTCTATGTGAATAAAATATTATAAAAAACATAAAACTAAATATGAACAAATTTTAACATCATGCAATGAATCCGAGAGTTAAAAGCATAAAATATTCATCCTCAGACTTCCACCCAATCAAGATAACTGGTGTCAGATGCTCTGGGGTGCTGTTGCCCCACAGAATCTTTGAACAGCCAGTAAAAAGTAGCAGAGTCATCTTCCCCAAAGCCCCAGAAAACAGTTTAAGGGTTGCAGGAACTGGGCAAGTGCCCAATCAGAAAACAGAGGACTAAGAAAAGGTTGGGAGAAGCTCATGGGTTCCTTGCTGGTCTCTCCCCCAACCCATCCAGCATGGTGTGCAATCAGCCTGCACTCCTGTGATGGGTCCCTGGCTCCATTCTAGAGGAAGCAGAGAAACCCAAATGCACGTACTTGGGTTCCTGCCCATGGGTGCCAGTCTACTTGGTGGCAGCCTGAAGGACTGAAGCAGGAAAGTTACCTCTGGCTCACTGTTTTAGTTTCCTAGTTTGCTTAAAGCAATTCCATGAAATGGTTCAGCTTAAGCAATATTAATTCACTTATGGTTAGAGTTCAAGAAAATGTCCAAATCAAGGCATCATCAAGGTGATGCTTTCTTCCTAAAGACCAATTGCCTGTGATCTTTGGCTCCTCTGCCACATGGCCCAGGCACATGGTGGCAATTGCTGGTCTCTCCCTTCTCTCCTGGTTTTTGTTGATTACAGCTTCTTGCTTCTGTGTCTTTCTCACTCCCTCTATCTGTATTCCTTCTGTTTATAAAGGATCCAGTCATGGGATTAAGTCCCATTCTGAATGAGGTGGGTGGGTCACACCTTAACTGAAGCAGCCTCATCAAAAGATC
The DNA here is from genome assembly GCF_023851605.1 of Tamandua tetradactyla. Classification (NCBI taxonomy): domain Eukaryota; kingdom Metazoa; phylum Chordata; class Mammalia; order Pilosa; family Myrmecophagidae; genus Tamandua; species Tamandua tetradactyla. Next base: position 140,257,718 of record NC_135332.1, read on the forward strand.
CTACTTACAATGAGTCCATACCCATAAGAACAGATTAAATTTAAGAGTATGTCTTTCTGGGGTACATGCAGCTTCACGCACCCACTCTCATCCTCCCAGAACTGGCCCTTCAGGCAGAAACAGCTTGTGGACAGCTAAAGCAGTGTAAGAAACAATTAAGTCAGAGTGGCCTGGGGCAAAGGAGTACCTACTTTAAGTTATAAAATAGAGCACCCTGGAGTGGTGATATCTGTTTAATAAGGAATAGCGGGAGCATTTGGATTCCTATATGTGAGGGAATTCCTAAGGCCCCGAACAAGCATAAACTCACGACAAGACACAGGCTCAGAAAAGATCCTTCACTTCGCATTCACCCAGGAATGATGTTCTCTATAGGAAGGTTAAATTCCAAGGGAGAACACTGGCCAGCAATTTGCAGAGACTGTGAAAGGTGCTTTTACTTTGGCTTCTTTTTATTAGCTCCTAGCACTCAAGGAAATCTCTGTCATATTACCAGCAGGATGGAAGAGTTTTGGTAATGGATGGTGGTGATGGCAGCACAGCACTGTGAATGTAATTAACAGCACTGACTCATGTATTTGAAAGTGGTTAAAGGAGAAATACTAGGTTGTATCTGTTTTACCAGAATAAAAGTTTTAAAAAACCAACAACATGGTACTGTACAACTCAGTGAATTTTAATGTAAACTATGGACTTTAGCTAATTTTATTATTATAATAATATTGTTTCATTAATTGTTTCAAAAGTACCACTCTAATGCAAAGTGTTAACGATAGGGAAAACTGTGGGTGGGAGAGGAAATACATGAAAAGTGTATTTTTTGCCTGATTTCTCTGTAAATCTACAACGTCTCAAAGAAAATTATTGAATTAATTAAAATGTCCATTCTCCTCCAAAATACAAAGATAGTGCAATGTCAATTATAATCCCAACAAGTTTTTCTGCTTTAGTAAATTTCATAGTGAAGATACGATTTTTTCCATATGAATTTAGTACATATGGAAAAGTATACAAATCATAAATGAGTCTATGTACTAGTATCTCCACAAATAAATAGGACATAATTGGCACTCCAGAAGCCCTGCTCCTGTTCCCTCCCAGTCTCTACCCCCTCACCAGGGGGAACTACTCTCTTGATTTTTAGTACTGTCTATTTTGCCTCCAACAGTTTTTATTTTTTTTTAATTGGATAAAATGTGCTTAAAATTTACATGGAGCAATAGATATGCAGAAGACAAGAAAATAAATTAAAAAGTGCAGCAGTGTGAGAGGCCTGACCTTATCAGATATCAAGGTCGTAATCCAATCATTGTGTATAAGTTTAGGAACAGTTGAACAGATGAGCGGAACTGGACAGGGAAAGCAAAAAACAGATCCCAACACATGTGAGCTTTTAATACACAACAAATCTGAAAGTTTAAATCCATGGCAGGGGAAAGGATTATTTAATAGATGATACTAGCTCAACCTATTATCTTCTGGAAAAAAAAGTTGAAACCCATCTTATACGCCACACAAAACCAGATTCTAGATCTATTAAGAAGTCTTTACATTTAAATAAAACAATAAATAGCTTAGAAGAAAATTTAGGTGACTATATAGGTTGAAGAGACCTCCTGAACAGGACAGGAAAGCCAAACCCTCTGAAAGAAAAGACATATTTGACTTATTTAAATTGAAAATGCTTAGCAAAAGATAATAGACAAGTATTTATTTGGGGGAAAATAGTTGTACAGATACAAGAGAACTGATAAATAGCAATAATTTTTAAAAGGTTCCTTCAAATTGACAAGGAAAACTAAATAACTAACAGAAAAATGGGCAAGAAATAAGACTAGGTAATTCACAAAAAAGCAAGTCCAAATATCCCATAAACCATTGAAAACTGCTCAAGCACATCGGTAGTCAGCAAACTGAAAATTAAATTTACAGTGAAATAGCACTTTATGGTTATCAGAATGGAAAAAAATGGAAGCAAAAATGATAGTAATTTGTTGCTAGTAGGGCTGTGGGGAAAAGTACTCTCCATATCTTGCTGCCAAAAATATGATGCTTCAGTCTTTTTGAAAATGATCTGTAATTATCTAATAAATTAAAATATATTCATGCCTTTCAACCTTAGCAATGCATTTGATAGAAGGAAAAGCATCACTGCATTAACATCTATGTACATGACATTTATTCCTTCATTATTTATAGGGGCAGGAACTTAAAACAAAGGAAAGAGCCATCAATAAAGAAATGTTTGGATAAATTATGAAAAGCCTCATCACAGATAAAGCCACACCAGGTGACTGAGAGGGATTTCCACATTTTGAGTGAGAAATAGAAGATGCAGAGAATGCATGGTGCATTTTTACTGTATGATTTTTTTATTAATTAAAGAAAAAAAAGAAATTAACACAACATTTAGAAATCATTCCATTCTACATATGCAATCAGTAATTCTTAACATCATCACATAGATGCATGATCATCATTTCTTAGTACATTTGCATCGATTTAGGAAAAGAACTAGCAAAACAACAGAAAAAGATATAGAATGTTAATATAGAGAAAAATAAAAATAATAATAATAGTAAAAAAAAAGAAAAGGAAAAAGAAAAAAAAGACACAAACAAACAAACAAACAGACAAAAACAAAGCCTATAGCTCAGATGCAGCTTCATTCAGTGTTTTAACATGTTTACTTTACAATTAGGTATTATTGTGCTGTCCATTTTTGAGTTTTTGTATCTAGTCCTGTTGCACAGTCTGTATCCCTTCAGCTCCAATTACCCATTATCTTACCCTGTTTCTAACTCCTGATGGTCTCTGTTACCAATGACATATTCCAAGTTTATTCTCGAATGTCCATTCACATCAGTGGGACCATACAGTATTTGTCCTTTAGTTTTTGGCTAGACTCACTCAGCATAATGATCTCTAGGTCCATCCATGTTATTACATGCTTCATAAGTTTATTCTGTCTTAAAGCTGCATAATATTCCATCGTATGTATATACCACAGTTTGTTTAGCCACTCGTCTGTTGATGGACATTTTGGCTATTTCCATCTCTTTGCAATTGTAAATAACGCTGCTATAAACATTGGTGTGCAAATGTCTGTTTGTGTCTTTGCCCTTAAGTCCTCTGAGTAGATACCTAGCAATGGCATTGCTGGGTTGTATGGCAATTCTATATTCAGTTTTTTGAGGAACCGCCAAACTGCCTTCCACAGTGGTTGCACCATTTGACATTCCCACCAACAATGGATAAGTGTGCCTCTTTCTCCGCATCCTCTCCAGCACTTGTCATTTTCTGTTTTGTTGATAATGGCCGTTCTGGTGGGTGTGAGATGATATCTCATTGTGGTTTTGTGCATGGTGCATTTTTTCCAAAGCAAACAATGGACTCCAAACCCTAACTATGTGCATATATTATGTTTTTGCATGGGTATATAATTAGATATCAGCACATGAGCTGATGGGAGAAGCTAAAAGGCTTTTGGCATCTTTTTTACCTGGGAGAGAATGCTGGGGTGGACACTTAAGAGAACAAAGGGGTGGGAAGTCTCAGGGGGTGTTTGAGAAGAGTTATTTAGCTTGCCTCACACACGAAGGCTGCTGGAGGGGCCCTCTCTTGGGGGCCACAGTTTTAAGGATGTGGGAGCAGGACCTGGTGGACCTCTCCACCCTCCCCACGTCTCACCTGGTGAAATCAGATCATTTTGAACATCAAGGACACTGCAGGGAACCCCGAGTCAGGAGAAGTACAGGACCTAATGGCGAGTTCAGGTGAGGCGGTCCTACATGTCTACTGCCCCAGGGACAGTGGGGCAGTCATGGCATGACTGCACGTGTGCAGAATCCAAATAAAGCTGGGGTCCCCATCACCCACTTCTTGTAGGTGTGACACCTACCAAAGTCAAAAATTGTTAAGAATAATCTCCAAACCTCACAGGTCTTGAAGAACATTAAGGGATCCAATTCATAATATACTTCAATGCTTCTAAAATACCCTTCTCTCACACCCTCAAATCATTTTTGAATCTCATGCTCAACTCCCCCAAAACTCCTCCAGGCCCCAGCTCGCAAGCCTTTGTTGGTTTAGTTTCCTTCTCTCTTCCCGCCTGCATTCCAGCCCCGTCTCTGTGTATCATCCTCTCAAAGTCCCAGGAGACAGTCTGGCAAGCATGGAAATCTCCATATGGGCGAGGAAGGGGAGAAGTTGCGTGGGAAAAAGAAACATTTTTCTTTAACAGGTGGTGAGATATTATTCATTAATAAGTTTTGCTTCTTTCGCATATGTGAGCCTACTGTATTTGGGGATCTGCTGCCTTCTTCAGGCTGGGTCTTCCCCCACACCCCAAGTGACTGCCCCCATCATGTTTGATAGCTGCCCTCCACCTTCCAGAGCCAAGACCCTGTTTAAGAGTTACTTTGGAAGGTGGACACATCCCCACCATGCCGGAGTCCTCTCCAGACCTCTATCTGCAGATTCAGGGGAGGCGGGCTATGGGAGAGTTTGAAGCTTGCCAGCACGCAGTCTTGCAGAACAGGTGGTTTTGTTTATTTTTCTTCATTAGATTTACAAAATTGTACTCTTTACTAAAACAGCCTCAGGGCTCAAGCACAACAAGTACAGGCACAATGAGATGACATTTAATTAAAATACAGAAATATAAGCAGCAGACATCACGGTCGTGCAGCAGAAATTGCCGCAAAACAAACATTGGAGCAGCCACCGTCATTTGGCTGCTCAGCGACTGAGAGCAAAGGAAAAGTGAAGTGTCTCCTGCTCAGCCCTTTGCCCGGCTCACTTATGCAATGGCAACAAGGCCAGAAAAGAGGCCAGTCTGTAGGTCCTGGGGCCTGAAGAGTCCAAAATAACCCCCCTCTCCCCGAATCATGGAACCACTGCCCTCCACTGTTCTGGGGAGTGACGCTTTAGGGCACAACCCCAGCCCCTGCCTCTCCTTACTCTGCCTTTAATGAGGGTGGGTTTCTCTGGGCTATTCTGATAGGATAGCTTTGTTTTAGGGAATCAATCTACTAGTATCAAAGTCAGCTTCTGAAAGCATTATGGTTCAGTAGAAAGACAATAGGCTTAAAAATAAATTGTGATTACATATATACAACATAACATTTCCCATTTTAACTACTTTCAATTATTCAGTTAAGTGTGTTGATTCACAACAGCATGCTATCCTCACCACCATCTGTCAGCAAAATTTTTTCATCACTCCAAATAGAAATTCTGTACCCATTAAGCATTAATTTCTCATTCAAGAGCAATAGGGTTTTGAGTCAATTAAAGTTGGGTTCAGCTTCTGGTTCTGTTGGGTGCCAGCTGTGTTGACTTTGCAGAAATCACATAAATCCTCCACATGTCCATTTGCTCATCTCTCAGGCTAGGTGTTAGTCCCAACTACATAACTGGTTTATTAGGAGTCTCAGTTCATGGATGCCACAAATATGAAATGGTTTTCTTTTCCCCATACCTGCCCTCCAACTGTATTTATGCCCAAACCCCCATTTTTCACTAGGTTTCAGCTCCCTTAATGACATATCAGCCCAATTCCATAACTGTCCAGCCACCTTCTGTCATTAAGCAGTTACTTTTGGTCCTTAAGACTTGGTCTTGTTCTTTTTTTATTTTTAATGTTTTTTTAATGTGAAATATAACATACATACAAAAAAAGCAATAAATTTCCAAGTGCATTTTAACAAGCAATTATAGGACAGAATTTAAAGTTTGGTATGGGTTACAGTTCCATGATTTTTCATTTTTTCTTCTAGCTACTCCAAGACACTGGAGGCCAACAGAAATACCATTAAAATGATTCAGCAGTCACACTCCAATGTTCAATCCTTTCTTCTCAGTTATACTCCTTCTTCTCTTTAAATAACATGTAAACATAAAAGCAATAAATTTCAAAATACATTGCGACAATTATTTGTAGATTGATCCTTTTTTTTCTCTTTTCTTTTCTTTGTATATGTTGTATGGCAGGGGTCACATTTCATTCTTTTTCCATGTGAGTCTCCCCTTATTGCAGCACCATTTGTTGAATTTTTGTTTGGTTATTTTTTCGCATGCTTATTTGTTTGTTTGGGAAGTGCATGCGCTGGGAATCAAATGTGGGCCTCCCGCTTGGCTGGTAAGAATTCTACCACTGAACTACCCTTGCACCCCTGGCCCTGTTCATTTTAAAATTTTGACCTTATATCCATTTTACCTATTTTTCATCACCTCCTAGGACCACCAGATAAAATACATAATGTCCAGTGATATTACAATTTTGGATAAACAAGTGATTTTTTTACTGTAAATATGTCTTTCTCCAGACCAGTTAAATAGAACCTGTTGGCATGTCAAGACATTTTTAAGTCCCCCAGGTGACTGTAATGTGCAGCCCGGACTGAGGCTACCACGAGTGCCTTGGAGGGTGGTCTGCCTTCCTCCAGCTCCAGTAGGGTCTCCCCATTTCTGGCATGCACCAGCTTTGGGGTGGCAGGTCTCATCTTCCTTGACTGCCTGTTGTAAGCTGATAATCCTCTCTGTTGATCACCACAGCTCCTCCGTCTGACACCGACAGGCCATTTGTTCCCAGCGTATGGCAGGCATCCAAATTTGGGCTCTCCCGTGGAGCACATTTGTTGGTTCTTTGGAGAGTCATGTGTGGGTCCTTTCTCCTGCCGAGTCCCTTCTGGGTGAGATCAGGCATTAGCTCCTCCCCAACTCGGCTCTCTGCCAGAAGCAACCCACCCGCCAGCCTCCTGCTGCTGAGGGTTCCCTCCTCCACCAGGCAGCCCTCAGGGGAGATACTGGCAAAATAAGTTAATCTCATCACTCAGAGAGCACACTAAGAGATCCTTTGGATAGCTCTTTAAGGCATTTTTCTCATCTGTCATAAATAAACTCAAAGATATATATATATATTTTTTGCATGGGCAGGCACCAGGAACGGAACCCAGGTCTCTGGAATGGCAGATGAGAACTCTGCCACTAAGCCACTGTGGCCAGCCCTCAAAGATTTTTTTAATCCAGATTAGGGAATCATAGGCATATGCCACATTTTAGTCTGCTTTTCTCACTTAAAAATATATAATGATGTTGTTTTATATCAATACATATTAATTCATATCATTTTAATAACTAAATAGTATTCAACCATATGGCAATGGAATAAACTCTTCAGTCCCCTATGGGGTTTAAGTGCATCCTTTTACATTTTTTAAATCATTATAAATAATATTACAATGAACATCTTTTTTTTAATTAGAAATAAAAATAAACATCTTTGCTGAAAAAGTACATGGCCATTGATGATTAACTTAGGATAAATTCCTAGAACTGCTGGAACAAAGAGCATGGATATCTTTAAAGATTGGAATAGTATTGCCAAATGCCTCTTCATAAAGGTTGTGCCAATTTATACTACTGGGTCCTACTGGCAGTATGTAGGGTTCCCATTTTCTCACCCTATCAGTAAAGTGTACCTCACAAAATGTTAATTCAGGGGAATGTTAGTCATGCTAATTAAGCCATTTGAAGGGAAACATACAACAAAATGTTATTCCAGTTTTATTCTATACTCAGCCCTTATCACAGTTCCTTACTTTCGCCCCTCCCACATTAAAATCTTAGCTAGATTTGAGGGTCATGTCCAATTCAATTTTTATTCTTCTATGCTCCACTGGGACCTAGCAAAGAGCTTTGTTTGTAGCCAATGTGTTAAATATTTTTAAAATAAAGTAAATTAACTGAGTTCAAATGTATCATTTAGATCTAAAACAATTCCAATTGAAGAGCTAGAAAGTGACACAGTGTAGAAAAATAGCATTTCCCAAATTATGAAGAGTACTATGCATGGCAGAAGGCACCATGGCGTGGTGGGAAAAGAATGGGCTTCAGAATCAGGCAGACCTAGGTTTGATGATACAATTTTCTACTAGTTCTGTGACCTTGGGCAAGCCTCTTCTAGCTCTAGTTTCCTCGTATCAGGTGTAACGTCCAGAACAGATGACATAAGGTATGCAAAGGGCCCATGGCACATAGACTCTCATTAAGGGGTTGCTGTTAGTGGATGTGTTCAAGGAAGGACTCACAGAGGGGGAGATGCTGGAACTGGATCACAAAAGAAGATTTTGCATTATTGGGCACAAAACATGAAGAGCTTTCCAAGCAAGGTGTGCTGGTTTGAAATGGCCCCTAGAAAAGCCATGTTTTAATCAAAATCCCATTTCATAAAGGTGGAATAATCCCTATTTAATACTGTATGTTTGAAACTGTAATCAGATCATCTCCCTGGAGATGTGATTTAATCAAGAGTGGTTGTTAAGTTGGATTAGGTGACGACATGTCTCCACCCATTTGGGTGGTCTTGATAAGTTTCTGGAGTCCTATAAAAGAGGAAACATTTTGGAGAATGAAAGCAATTCAGAGAGAGCAGAGCAGAATGATAAAGCCACGAGAAGCAGCGCCCACCAGCCAGCGACCTTTGGAGATGAAGAAGGAAAATGTCTCCCAGGGAGCTTCATGAATCAGGAAGCCAGGAGAGAAAGCTAGCAGATGATGCTATGTTCACCAGGTACCCTTCCAGATGAGAGAGGAACCCTGAACTTCATCAACCTTCTTGAACCAAGGTATCTTTCCCTGGGTGCCTTAGATTGGACATTTCTATAGACTTGTTTTAATTGGGACATTTTCTTGTCCTTAGAACTGTAAACTAACAGCTTGTTAAATTCTCCTTTTTAAAAGCTGTTCCATTTCTGTTATATTGCATTCTGGCAGCTAGCAAACTAGAACATAAGGGAAACAGCACATGCAAAGGCTTGGGGCCATGAAAACCAAGTGACCTGGAAAATTAGGTAGATCAATGATATTAGACCACAGAATAGGAGACAGGGAATGGTAGGAGATGAGGAGCAAGAAGTAGGCAAAAGAGCATCAGATGGTTTTCTAAGTCATGGTGAGGAGCATGAGGCCTTATCCACGATAGTTGAGCTATCCAATATGGGAGAGTCACATGCGACTATTTAAGTTAATTAAAATTAAACAAAATCTAAAATTCAGTTCCTAAGTCACACTAGCCACATGTCACATGCTCCATAGCTACATGTGGCTAGTGGCTCCCATATTGCACAATGCAAATTTAGAACATATCTATCACTGCAGAAAGTTCTGTAGGACAGCGCTGCCCTACAGACCTTCTACTCAGAGTGGTCAACAGATGGCAGCGCTGGCCTCACCTGTTAGTTTGTTAGAAGGCAGGGTCTCAGGCTCCACCCCAGACCTACTGAACTAGAATCTGCCTTTTAACAAGATCCCCGCATCATTTGTGCCCACATGGAAGTTTGATAAGTACTCCTGTCCAGAATAAGGAGCCAATGAATGGTTTAAGTAGGCACTTTAGAAGTATATTGTTGGAGAAGAATGAATAGGAACACATGGAGAGAGACCAGCCAGGAGATGGTGGCAACAAGGGCTGCCATTGTCAGATTTGAGCAAATTAGAAAAAGGCACCTCTTCTGCAAAGAATCAGCCCAAACAGGCTTGGTGAGCAGAGGCCAGGCAGGATTTAAGCTGCTACCACTCACCACAAGACAACGATCAGCATGGTGGCAATGGTCCAGGGGAGCAACTAAGAAGGGCCGAACCATACAGCTCAAGGACATTAATTAACAGCCACAAGTCACCACTATATGCAGCATTGTTTTATGAAATGCCGTGTGCCTCAGGAGGAAAAAGGCGGGCGGCAGGGTGAGAGCATGAGATCTGTTGTGCAAGGACAAGCAAGGAGGATTGGCCTCCTCACAGCATGGGCTGATGGGCAGCCTTGCTCTATATTGTTCCAGCGTCCCCAAGTCATTTCACACCAGGAAAGTGTTTAAACTAATTGACTTAAACCAGTTCTGTATTTCATATATATAATACCCACAATTTGATGTTTGAATACAGTTGCAATAAATTATACTAATCACAGGAAAACCTCCTTAAACTAATATAAGTTTATTCGAAAGTGTGTAGTTTTAAGCAATCAGTTTTCCCTAGTTGAATGTTGTCTCCTTGTTTTAGAATAAAAGATACAGAATACTTCAAAACTCTGTTAATTGGGAGACTTTTTTTTTTTTTGAGTCTCTAGGGTTTTAACATAGTGGAAGTTTTTAGAAAATATAACCCCATTTGGAGTTATGGTCACCTTTTAAACCACAAGCCATAATGCTAAAAGAGAAGGGAGAAAAATAACAAGAAGCAACTTGAACTAGCAGAAAGCGTCTTTAGAACTCGGCTCTCTCTATTCTGAATATTTTTGGATTTGTGAGTTAAAGTTTAATTTATGCACTTCCAATTGCCTTAGATAACAAGAGTTATGGCAGAGAAAATGTCTACCATTGGCTGTACAACATCTTACACATACAAACATGCTCACAAATATACATACACATTCTCTATTGGTTAGAATTCCCACAGGAATCAGATGTTCGAGCAGGTGATTGAAGATTGTTTAATAAAAGGATGATTTACAATAGTGTGAGTAGTGCCAAGGGCAGTTAACAAGGACTAGCACTCTGGGTCTGATAAGAGCCGGGCTGTTGCCACCCCTAGGCCAGAAGAGGTAGGGGTGGAGGGCACTTAGTGAAACTCTGAAAAGGTAGCTGCCAGAGAAGGCTGACCATCGGAACCCTTGGCTTTTGGTAGAGGAATGCAGCTTACAATGACTTGGCAGGGAGAGAGTTGAGGGAGTAAATATTCCAACTCACACTCCTTCTTTCCTCTCTTCTTCTGGTAACTGTCATTGGCCAAACCCAATCAGAAGCCAGAGAGTAAAGAGCCTGCTGCCTTAGTCCATTCAGGCAAGCCTCCTGGGACCCAAAGGGGGAGAAGGTGGAGAGTGAATCTGGAGAGGTGGATGGAAAATGTCTAGCACCCACTCTACAAACATATACGCAATTATACACAAATACGTATGTTACATTTTCATAACACCTTGGAGTTAGCACATACTTTCAAATATTTTTCAAATATACACCTGACTCATAGCAGACACTAGATATATATTTATTGAATAAATCAATGAAATTTGCGAGTGAACTAGTTTTTTTGTATTTCCCAAGAATTAGGGTTTTGTTTTTGTTTTTTCTTTTTAAAAATTTACGTTTTGTTGTGGTAAATACATGTAACATGAAATTTACCATTTTACCCATTTTAAAGTGAGCAATTCTGTGGCATTAAGTATATTCATGACGTTGTACAATCATCACCACTATCTAGTTCTAGAATTTTCTATCGCTCCAAAGAGAAACCCTGTCCTGTAAATTTATTCTAAAAATAACAGACTGTTTTGTCTCTGCAAAATATTGTGGAAGGTGACAGGCATGTAAGCTCTATTACATGGTGTGATGATTTTCACCTTGACCAATAGTCATGGGTAAAGAAAAATAAAACAGTGTGATTCTGTCTATAGAAACATGCTGAAATGAGTAAAGTAGTTAATTCAAACACAGGTCCCGGGTAGTTGAGAAAATCCCTTCATGTTCACAACCTCAATTGATCAAATTATCCAGAAATCCAATCAATTTTCACTTCAGTTTGCCAATGGAGATACTTATGCCCTGATAAGACATCCTGCTTCCTTCACAAATGGTGAGGCAACCATTTGTAACTCCCAGGCTTTGCCAATGAAGCCAAAATAATTTCCCAAAACATCTGAAGCAAGAATAATTTCAAGAGCTCCGTTGGCCTGTTAGCGGCAAATGGGAGGTCTAGTCCCCATTGGGCTGTTCACTTGGCTGCGTGGATACCGTGGGCAATCTGGCAATCCTGATCTGTAAAACAAGGGGTCTGGACTTTGATCTCTAAAGCCCTAGCTGCTCTAACCTTCCCTGCGACTCTAGGCTCTCTGCCCACGAATCTCTGAACCTTTCACTGGGAAACACTCTCAGTCTAAGTACATCAAATGTCTAAACACAGAATGTTTACCCTTTTGATCAGATGGCCAGGGTGGAATGTGACACTTCCAGTAAATTATGGATGCGAAAGCCAACGTTTCATGTATGCAAAGTGCATTTGGGAACAGGTTTAGCATTTGGGGATACAAATAAACCCGATTCATTTACTAAAATAGTTTTTGATGGGCATTTCTAGTATAGACAGGCTAGTACCGACTGATAAGCAGTAGCGCAGTTTTCCCCATAGAGCTGGTGGACTGGCACTGATCCATCTCTGCTCTCCCACCTGGTCTCCTTGGTAACCAAGGGCCTAGATCTGTGAGACTTTTGCAGGACATCTGGCGAGGATTAAGGTACAGGTTACCGTTATCACAGCTCAAACCCATAACTTTGGTTTTTGTGGACCCTAAGTTAATTAAATAGGAAGCAACCACGCACAGGGTATAGATCAACAAACCATACTGGTGAGTCAGGCCAGCACAGTGCTAGTGAATACGGGCTCTGGAAGCAGCCTGCTTGAGATTAAATACCTGCCATGTGCCTTGCTAATGATGGAAACTTGGGCAAGTTAACATGCCTCTCTTCATCTCAAATTCCCTCATGAGTTTAATAAAAGTACCTTCCTTGTGCAGTCGTTAACTTCATTAAATGCATTAAAGTGCTAAAAAGTACATAAAGTTGTACATAGTGAGCACTCAATCAAATTAGCCAATAGTAGCAACAATGTGATTATCCAATACCATAAGGAAAAGAGAGATTTTTCAAGAATAACATATGAAGCAAATATGGCAGGACTTTAAAGGTGTAATTTGAAAGCCTTTGCTAAGTTCCCATGATAGGTATGCAAGTTTAGACTTTTGGGGGCAAAGGTTTGAACAACAGCAACAGATTGGGAAAGTTGGACTTTGACATCATACAGGTCAGAGTTGGAATCCTAGCTTTGCAGATTACTAGCTGTGTGAACTTGAGTAAGCCAAACTGTCTAAACTTTACTCTCCCCATACATACAATGGGGGATAATGGCAGAACCTACCTCAGAGGGTTGTGGTGATTATTAAATAGATAATGCCTGAAAAGGGCTCAGCACACTGTCCGGAACATAGCGAGTAATCAATAAATATTAATGAGCATTACTACTAGGTCCAGTCATGCCCTATATGGCCTCAGTTTTCACCCATATCCCTAGTTTACTCACTTATTCATTTCAGCTGTCTAACATTTGCCAGTACTAGTTCTTTGTCTGTAATCAAACTGGACACCAGGAACAGCAAAAGAATTAAGAGATGAGGTACATGTCCCTAAGTATCTTATAGTCTAGCCCAGAAATGAATCATAGGTACATCTAACGGGAAAACTCTCGTAGAGAGCTCATGCTCAGTTGTGTTACAGAGATGGGGTGGGGTGGGGAGAGGCGGTGAGGCACAACAAGGCTGAAGGAGGTGTTTGTCAGGGGGTCTTGGTGGCTGAGGAGACAATGTGGTCTTGTAGTGAGGGACACAACCCCAACATTCGGACATCTGTTTTCACACCCAGATCTGTTACCACCTATGGCATGTGACCTGGGTTGACCTATGTGACCATGAGGTTAAACATGCCTCAGTTTCCTTAGGCATAAAATGATGAAAATGATCATATTTATCTCACAAAATCAAATGCATTAAAACCTGTGAAGCACAGAACATCACCTGGTTCATAGTAAAAGTTATTGTTATGGGCTGGGTAAGAGAAAGGGAGAATTTTCCAGGCAGGTAAGATATTAGGAGATTTTTCTTTATTTTCAATTGGATTTGCCCATGTAATCCTGCCGTTGTGCCCCTCAAAGGCTAGAGAGGTAGATCACCTTAGTCCATCCCCAAGAACTCAGTTGTACTCATGGCTTATCAGAAACACACTTGGCCTCCAAAGGCTGGTGTAAATATATCTTTATTCTTCCAATTGGGATACTTTTCAGCCAGTGCTGACTCAGTCTTGAGGCACGCATAAGTTTCTTCCTCTTGGTTTTGTTGTGACCCACATTCCTCACTCTCATCTCCCAGGGTCCCAACCTCATCCTATCATTGTTCTTGGACAATGCCATGACGTCTCAGGACGTGCCATGATTCCTTGACTTAGGTGCCTGTGTTTTCAAATTCTTCAGGTAGGGTACCCAGTATGTAAGCCAACCTCATTCTCGTTAAAACTGATGACCTCTTATAGCATAATTTATATATATTTTATTCTAAAGACCCCCTTCCCACCAAAGTAGAACAGGGAAGGACAATGGCGTGAACACAATATGGAACCTACAAAGTGTATATTAAGGAATTTCCTACCTAATTGCCCACCCTGAGGTCTGGCATACAGAACATTTCCTGGCTTTCTTTATAAGTTCACCCAATGCCAGGATTCAGCCCCTGGGGGCTAATTTAGGACAGTTAAGTGTTTAACAGAGGATTCACATTGCTGAAAAGCAGCTAGATAAAAGCAACACTCCCTCCCCACGTCGGAATTCTGATCCCAACAGCATCGAAAATTCCGTCATCCCCTGACTCAGGCCCTGGAAACACTCACCAGTGACTCAGTGAGCAGCCTGGGCTCAGTGTGTCACCACAGGTCTCATCACTGGATGCATTTGGCTCAGCCGGCCATATGGCATTTTGGAAGAGTTCTTTTGTAGTTTGATGGTCTGGAAACAACTATGGCTGTCTTCATATTCTGGGTTGCTGGCTCATTCCTGTTGCAAAGAGAGGATGCTGGCCTTGACAGCACTGAAGGACACCACTGAAGCACACAGAGGATGCTTGCCTTGACACCAGAATCTCTCTACTTGTTAAGGCAGATAGATAAGGATCAATAGCTTATCAACACATAACAATTAGTAAGCACATTTCTTGGACAACTTGTATACACTTGATACTGCGTTAGCTGCTCAGGATATAAAAAGATGAATAAGACAAATAGCTCAGTCTGTAGTGGGGAAAGAGAAGAGGAAACCGGAAATACCAATAGAGTGGGAGGAGAGCATAGGAGAGGGGAATGCGGGATACCATAAGAACTCAAAGAGCCAGAAACAGTTTCCAAAAACAAGCCCAAGTTGAGTTGTAAAAGAGGAGTATAATTTATTGAGTGCCTACTAAGCCCTGGTCCTGTAATGATATTTTACTCATGTTACTTCAATTAATTCTCTTACCAAAGTCATAGAGCTAATAAGTAGCTGAGCTGGGAATTGAATCTAGATCAGATTGAATCATAACCTATTCCATCCCAGCCCACTGCCAAGGAACTAGGCAGGTCTGGGCAGATGGGGAGCGGGGTGGGGAGGTGGGGAGACAGGATTTCAGGCCAAGAGCATAACCTGCAAAGTTGAAAACAACTGTACCAAGTCAGGGAGAGGTGGAGAGTGTAGAAACCTCTTCCCAGGTCTGTAGTAGGCATATATCTTGTTTGGTGCTGAGCCCAGAATTGGCCTTTGAACCCTTCTCAACCCAGGACTCCACAACCATCATGGATTAGATTCAAAATCTATTTTCCAAATGGAATAACTAGAATAGATCTAAATGAGCCTGAATTCCTAAAAGAACCCCACAGGGTCAAGTCCAGAAGGACGATTTGATTTTCCCAAGTTCTCACTTGCCTTAGGGGAAAATACTCATCTGTTCCTTCCTTTACTAGAGTATAGGGTCAGTGAGGCCCGGAACTTAGTTGATTGTGTGTACTGCTGTATTCCCTAAATCTATGATAGTGCCTGGCCCACAGTAGATGCTTGTGCTGGTTTGAAGCTGTGATGTAACCCAGAAAAGGCCATTCTTCTGGGTGCAGACCTGTTATAGGTGGAAGTTTTGGGTTAGATTATTTCAACTGAGATGTGACCCACCCCATTCAAGGTAGGTCTTCATCCTTTTTTATGGCCTTACAATTGTAACTTGTAAGCTAATAAATCCCCATTGTTAAAAGCCAACTCATTTCTTGTGTATTACATCCCAGCAGTTTTAGTAAACTGAAACAATGCTCTAATATTTTCTATTTTTAGTGCAATATTTGCACTAAAGTGCAAATCCTACCACGTAAAAAAAGTTGGGATTGATGCTTACCCAAGGAACAGGCTCTCAGTTCAAGGTCAGGATAAGTTTTCTTTGTGTGGTGCTGAATTTTCACCATTAGCTATTTGTAAACCCTTGTTGAATGCCTCAAATCCAGGCTTTAGAATGGCACTGAAAGCTGAGCCAGAAGTGCTCAAATTGGGCCTCTGCAATGAAGTCTTACAGCCAGATTCACTCCAGCTGGTTGCTTTGTTCTGGTCCTTAATTAATCAATGCACTCTGACAGGAGGAAAGTAACTTCTCCAGGAAAAATGTTCAAGGCTGCTCAACTTTGGTGGAAACATTTATGTTAATGTGAACTAACCTGGAAATCACTCTGACCTAGTTATTTATTTTAAAAATAAATAACCACAGTGTTTTCTGCCTCAACAACTTGTGAGCACTTGGCTGATGTATGATAATCAATTGAGATTAATCTCCATATCCCATTAAAAGGAACAAATATTTCTTAAGTAAGTTTTTTGCTGCCTGGAATATGTTTGTAATATCCTTCTAGGAACTCCTGTGGGCTTAAATATGACATTCCAAAAAATAATGTGTAAATGAATTTCTATCCATTCATCAAGGGAATTATTTTCTCCATTTGTAATCTTTTGGTTTGAATTGATTTTTCTTGCTGGGAACAGAAGTAGGAGGTACATTCAGGCCTTATCTGTGACTTTGGGATCAGCGCTCTGTGATGAAACTCAAATCCCAGGTGAGATCCTCACTTGTTCCAGAAGAACCCTGTGCAGCCTGGTTTCCTGGCCAAGTTGTCATATAGAAGACAGAACCTTCAGTGAGAGCAGTCGTCAGGGTAATTGCCAATCCAAACTAAGCCAGCCCTGGGTCATCAGGCTAGGGAGAAGGTCTGCCGGGGAGAGAGGGCAATGCAAACACTTCTCATCCTCCCCTACCTCCAGATGTGGCCTAAAGCCTGCTGTCAGACCCTTATGGCCTTAAAAGACCTCCCTTTCCCCAGCCCTCTTCCAAGTGCCTTACTAGTCCTATCACACAGCCTACTCAGATTCTCACCATTGCTTAAACTAAGCAGCACTACTCAAATGTCAGTCCTTTGACTGGTATCAAAACTGTTCCCATGTCAGCACCTGGTTTCTGCTACACTTTGAGTAGTGCCACTCTATAGCCCATCAGAGCTCACACGCTTACTGTGACCTTCGCTTGGGACACCATGATGGGAAACCTACCATATGTTTCCATGTATCTCATCCCATTTAAGATGCTGCACACAAATTTAGGAAAAAATAGCAAATATACCTTCACTAACTCTCTTCTAACTCTCCAAAGGCACATTTTATTATGAGTAGTATGAACAATTTATAAAACAGAAAGGCAGAAAGAAAAAACATTCCCCATAGTCCCACCACCCAGAAACAAGTACTGTTGACATTTAGTTGCCGTTTATTTTCCATGGTAATAACTTATACTGTATATATAATTTATATTTTGTCTTTAAACTTTATGGTTTTTTCGTAATATATTACCTATGCTGCATATGCTTCATAACTTTAATTACTGGGTAAAAATTTAATTCTTAAGTTGCTTTTTAATATTATTATGCTAATTTATAGTGGCACCTGAAATGTATGAAAATATCTATTTCACATACATCTTGCTAGCACTGACAAGCACTGACTAGATTCATAAAAAAGAAAAAAAACATATTACATGGTGGTTTCAATTCTGTTTTATTTATTAGTGAGTTTGTTACCACAACAGAGAAGACAGGATTTAACAAATGAATATGACTGCTGAATCATTATATTGATATTTCTTTTTTATATTGGTATTTCTTTTGGTCCTCAGTGTCTTGGGGCAGCTAGAAGAAAACACAAAAACTTGTGGAACTATAACCTATACCAAACATTAAAATCTGTTCTATAACTACTTGTTAAAATGTATTTGGAAATGTATTGCTTTTTTGTACATATGTTATGTTTCACAATTAATAAAAACATTTTTAAAAAAAGTTTAGCATTCACCTATCATATAATTCAGCCATTTCACTACTAGGTATTTACCCAAAAGAAATGAAGGTATATGCCCATACAAATGTGTACAGTAGCTTCATTTGTAATAATAAAAAACTAGAAACCACCCAAATGTCCATCAACAGGTGAATAAAAAAACAAATTATGTCTATGCATACCATGCAATACTCTACAGCAATAAATACACACACAAATATAGATAGTCCTCAAAATAATCATGCTGAATAAATAATGCCAGACAAAAATGAGTGTATACTGTATGATTTCATTTATAAAAAACACTGGAAAATGCAAACTCCCCAAACTGCCTGGGGAGGGATGGGCAGCATGAGACTGAAGAAAAGCATTACAAAAGAGAACAAGGAACTTCTGGAGATGATAGAAATGTTCACTCTCTTGAGTTTAGTGACAATTTTATGGATAGATACATATGTCAAAACTTATCGTATTGTACATTTTAAATATGTGCAGCTTATTATCTGTTAATTATACTTTAAAGACATATCACCTCTCAAAGTTAAATAAGATATGGTCTCTGCTCTCTTGCAGCTGCCTTGGAGAAAAGAGATACAGAGGCCAAGGTCTCACCACTATTTAACATCCCAGAGCTTGCATTAGTTATTAGACACCTTTGCTGTGTCTTTCCAGGACATCCTCATTCCTTGGGAACAGTCCCTCTACCCAGGACCTGTTCCCTCTACCTGCACAGACCTATGAATATGGTCTCTCAGAAACCAGGCTTCTACTTTCTGCCTCTGCCTTCTGAATGTGATTGGTTGGTTCAGGACTTTCAGGAAAATCTGGTCCAAGCTGGGTCCATCAGTTTTTCTCTTCCAGGAATCTAGGATGAAAGACAGCAAGATGGTTTCCATGGTACCTTGGGAAATGTAACATGCCATTTTGAGAGCTGTAATGCAGCTACACTCTACCAATGGATTTACTTATATATTCAACAAATACTGATAGAGCATTGTTTCTGTTTACTAAAGCTGCTGGGATGTAATACACAAGAAATCAGTAGGCTTTTAACAATAGGGATTTATTAGCTAGCAGGTTACAATTGTAAGGCCATAAAAAAGGATGAAGACCTACCTTGAATGGGGTGGGTCACATCTCAGTTGAAATAATTTAACCAAAAAGTCTCACCTATAACAGGTCTGCACCCATAAGAATGGCCTTTTCTGGGTTACATAACAGCTTCAAACCAGCACAAGCATCTATTATGCGGTCTGGCACTATCTCAGATACAGGGAATACAGCAGTACACACAACCAACTAAGTTCTGGGCCTCACTGAGCCTGTACTCTAGCAAAGGAAGACAGACAGTAAAGGATGGAACAGATAAGTATAGTGTATGTCAATTAATATGAGCATAACAAAGATCAATAGGCAAAGTAAAGGAGAAAGCGAATATTGAAGTTAGGATGGTTAATATATTTTTATAGGGTAGTCTTAAATAAATAAATAAATTGGCTGCCTAAATTGGCATTGCTGGGAACAACTCTTTTTTTTGAGAAGTGGGAAGGACTTACTAAAAAGTTAAAAATGAAAGTAGGGCTTTACTAATATACAGATCATACCCTGCAAAGTTGCATTGTAAGATCAATTGGAAAGAAGTTGGTTGGGATGCAGAAGAAATAACCTATCAGAAATAGACAAAATCGAGAGGCTATTCAGAAGGTTACTCTTATGCAAGCTTCAGCTAGATATTGCTAATTGCCACGGTTTGCCAAACCCCAACCCATGTCATTCCTGTTAACCCTAAAGAACACTCAAGGCTCTATCTGAGATGTTATAAAAGTTGCACACACAAAGTTTATTTCTCAGAAACCTAAAATCTTCAGATGCTTCCACGGCCAGATAAGTCCTGAAACCCAGAGATGCCAGTCTTTCCAAGAACTTCAACCAGTTCCATTTTCCTATGCCATACTGTCAACGTCCCTTTTCAACACGATAAAAGGTTAGAATGGACTTATCCCAAATATCCCTAAAGATTGGGGAAAGATCAAAGGAGAAGGATGAGTTATGACAGAGAAGTTAGGATTTAAAAAATGAGTATGAGTATTGAATCATTACACTGATATTTCTTTTTAGTTTTCAGTATCTTGGAGCAGCTAGAAGGAAAAACTTGATATTGTAGAACTGTACCCATACTAAACTTTGAACTCTGTTCTATTACTACTCGTTAAAATGTACTTTGAAATTTACTGCTTTTTTGCATATGTATTTCACAATAAAAAATGTTTAAAAAAAAAGAAATAGACAATATGCTGTACTAACCAATGTATGATCATTTCCTGCTTTTTAAGACCCTCCTTTATAATAGGGAAGCTAAATGCCAACCATTTATTATAACTTTCCATTTGGAAATCCCCTAATTTCCTTTATAGACCAGTTTAACTTGCTAACTATTTTGAGATGCTTACTTCAGTTTGAGCTCTCCCTACTCGAGCAGTTTCTCTACCAATAAACCCATTATATTAATTATTATTGATGAGTCCACTTGTTTTGACAAGGTTAGGGGAAATCTTTAAAATAATGATATAAGAGCAGAGATACAAAGGAAATAAGAGAACAAATCATATAGCCATCTCCATAATGAGCTTCTAGGCAGAGGAAATGGCAATGGTAAAGGCCTTGAAAAGAAAGCATGCTTGGAATTTTCTACCAGCAGCAGGGAGCTGGTGTGGTTATATGTTAGATAAAGGAGAGGGCGTAGGAGAAAAGTCAGAGAGGAGAATGGGTGAGATCATGAGCAGCTTTGCAAACATTGTAAGGACTGTCTTTCACTTAGAATGAGAGATGTTTCAATAGATTTAACTATTGGCCCAGATTCTTCTCTCCCCCTATAATAGTATTATGCAGATACACTCTTTCTCCATGGTGTCATAGAGACAGAGTAAATTTCCCCATTTCACTGATGTTGGACTTGACTATATGATTAGTTTGGTCAAAGGACTCTGGGAAGTGACAGTGCACTTGTTTTGAGATTAGGCCTTAAGAGGTATGGTGTGTTTCTACTTGTCCATAATCAAGAGAAGAACAATTCTTGGTAGGCTCTGGTCCCAGGAAGATTAGAGACCCTAATCTCACAGGCAGTTTAGTAGCACCTACCCAAGATTAGCTGATCCCCAGCCACCAGTCACTCCACAGATGCACAGGGTGGGGTATTTGTTGTGATTTTGTGGTTGTTTATTACATAGCAATGGGGCTTTGAGCAGAGGAGCTAAGTTTTAAAAGGCTCACTCTACCTAGTGTGTAGCAAATAGGCTGTAGTGCCTGGCTGGTGGTGGTAGGAGGGCCTGAAATTATTGCAATAATCCAGGTATGAAATGAAAGTGCCTTACTAAGGATGATGATGTTAAGAAGCATTTGGATTCTGGAAATTTTGAAGGTAAAGCTGGTAGGATTTGCTGATAGATTGATGTGGAGTGTGAAAGAAAGAGAAAAATCAAGAATGACTCTGATTTTTGACCTGAGCAACTGGAAGGCAGAGCTGTGATGGGGAAGCCTGTGAGAGGAACAAGTAGAAGAGGAATAGAGTAAATGGACACAAAGAAGCCAAATAAGAGATGGGGCCAGAGTCCTGATGAACTATTAGCTTCTTCCTAAGGTCAAAGAACTTCCTTGTCCTTAGGTCATGCTCGCCACCCTGTTAGCCTTATAACACGTCTCCCTTTTTTTTCAAGCTAATTCAGAGGTTTTTTTTTTTTACACACACCCAGAAAGCCCTTGCTAATATAAGTGCTCTACTTTCTGTGCACCCAAATACTGTGATAGGCCCCTGGGAGGTGGAGAGGAATAAGCAACTGCCACTGCCCCAGAGATGCTCATGGTCTAATCGGAGAGGTCTCCACTTAGGATAAGTAATTGCTCTTGCGCTTGACTCACAGAAACACCTGGCGAACTTATTAAAAATGCTGACTAGGAGGTGCAAGGGTAATTCAGTGGTAGAATTCTTGCCTGCCATGCGGGAGACCTGGGTTTGATTTCCAGTCCATGCACTTTTTCCAAAAGCAAACAAGCAAAACAAACAAACAGACAAAAATCAACAAGTGGTGCTGCAATACTGGGATAGTCACATGGAAAAATAATGAAATGTGACCCTACCATAGAGCATACAAAAAACAAAATACAAACAAAATAAAAAACCTTGATTCCTGGACCCCACCCCAGATCAATGAAATCAGAATTTCTAGTGGTGAACTCTAGGCAAGAAGATTTTTATAAAGCAATCCCAGAAATATTAGTGTGCAGCCACATTTGAGAATTCCTTTCTTCAGTACTGCAAAAGTTGTAGAAAATGTTCTAGGAGAAAAGATGGAACAATTCACACTGCCTGGGTCATATTGCACGGCTTCAAGGAGGAGGTACTGGTTTGGAGGGATAAGTCAGAATTTATCGGGTGTGGAAGGCATAGGAAGAAAAGCATTCTGGGTGTAGAAACAGCATGAGCCAAGGCACAGAGATTTGAAGAGGAATTTAGGGAACGAAGTTCAATGGATAAAGCATTTCTCTTGTCCCTTATAAGCACATACACACACATATACATATATCATAATACAAATATAAGCAATTTATACCCTATTATTAGAGTGAAATGGTTATAAATAATTTAAATTTAGACAAAAGTCTACATCAAGAAAGAATAAAAATATTTAAAGATAGGCTGTAATTGGAGAGGAAAGAAATGTAATGAGGGAAATTTCAGGAGTACAAATTTCTAAAAAAGAAAATTGTTTATCCTAGCATCACCATTTACAAACTATGCAGACTTGGAAACATGATCTAATTTGATCAAATGTCAGTTTCCTTATCTTATACATTGGTATATAAAAAAAGCATAATAGAAATAGGGCTGTTGTAAGGAATAAATCTAAAAATGCATGTGCAGTAGATAGAATAATGCACCCCACCCCAAAGATTCCCAATATATTACCTAAACTGGGCAAAAGGGGCTTTTCAGATGTGATTAATTTAAGGATCTAAGATGAGGAGGTTACCCTGGATTATCTGGGCGGGCCGGATGTGATCACAAGTTTCTTTATAAAAAGAAGGTAGGGAGTCAGAGGGTAGGGAGAGTCGGGATGGAAGCAGAAATTGGAGTAATGCACTCTGAAGATGGAAAAGGGGCCACGAGCCAAGGAATGCAGGCAGCCTACAGAGGTAAAAAAAAGGCAAGGAAATGGATTCTCTACTGAAGCCTAGAGATGGAGTACAGCCCTATTGACCACTTGATTTTAAGATTTCTGATCTCCAGAACTGTAAAATAATAAATTTTTGTTGTTTTAAGCCCCCCACCCCCCCAAAAAAAGATTTGTTTATATCTCAGTTTATATATTGGGATTTTAATGTGGTATAAACTGCGACATTGAAACAGCCACTAGATCAGTGAAAGGAACCAGAATGTAACGTTTTACGTTCAGCTTGGACTCACCTGGGTTTTGTTCATTTCCTGGCTATCTAGTCTCATTTCTTTCACTTCCTCGCCATTCCAATCCCCTCCCCGCTTGAAGTTAGCTTTAATAGCACGACACTGAATAGACATACCTTCCTGCTTCTTGCTTCTCTGCCTTGCTCATACTATGCTCTTCACCAAGATGGCTCCACATTTCACCCTCACCCGCCTGCCTAGCTTCTAGTCATTCTTGACATCTCTGCTCTGTTAACAGCTCTTCCAGGAAGTCTTCCCTGAAGAAACGAGAGTGCTTGGGCTGGGCCTTGAAAATCCCTTAAAATGCACGTGTGTAGATTCAGGATGCTTCGTGGTTTTTTGCATTGTCCTTGGGTGCATGCGAAAGTTTTCAAATTTTAATGTTTCTTAATTCAGGAGCACAGGTCTGAATGAGATTCAGAAGGTTTATTTCACTTTTGAGACTCTGCAGAGCTGCTAGAGTTCTCTGCAGTCATTATTTTGAAGAAGCAGATTTGAGAGATTGTAGCAAATGTACAGGTGCAAATAGGAAGCTATATTTGATAAGATTTTAAGTGAAAACAAATGCAAGCTACGGAGTGCTATATTTAATGTCATCCTATCTCATTTTAAAAATAGGAAGAAATACTGCTTTATAAGAAATATCATGAGGCATGTCAGCAACATTTTAACAGTGGTTATCTACGGGTGTTAGGACAATAGTTAATAGTTCTCATTTCCTTGCATCTTTTTGTTTATACACTTTCTATACTGAGTACACATTGCTTTTATAATGGGAAAAGCTGTGAACATTATTAACGAATAGTAACTTAGCCATAGTAAATTAAAACGTGAGCTGTGTGTGCAGGAAGAGGGCACTGGCTGGACCTGGCCATTAGTCCACTCAAGACACGAACTTGCAGAGTGAGAGCATAGACAAGGTCATTTCTTTATTCTTTGCCAACCTGAGAAATAAAAGACAATAACTCAGCATTCTTTGATTTTTATTACTTTGAATGCTAATATTGTTGAATACTTGCTCTAGGAGAAGGCACTGAGAAAGCAATTCAGTCATCTGTTGCAGTCAGAACATCTGATCGTCTCAGCAAAGTACAGAGCCATTGTCAGATGGACCGTCACCAGTGTTCTCTGCACACGAGTCACACTTACTACTTTTGGTGAACTTTACTGAAAAACTGTGAGTGAACTCCCAGTGAACGCATAAGTGAGGTCTGGGGAGTGCTGCCTTCCTCCAATAGACTCAGTGGCCTTCTATGAGTGGTAGGTAAGGTGGGAGGGTTTTGGAAAAAAAAACACTGTGACAGTCCAGAGGGTGAAATGTGACTGATTGGGAATACTTGCACACACAACCGGTTTCCTATCCCTCCATGCCAGCTTTTATTTTCCGCTACACCATTAGAATGAAGCACCTGCCATCTGGCAGGCACCTCGTAGAGAAGAGTGCCTAGTTTTCAGAAGCAGAGCTTGATTAAAGAGTGACAAGTGAAAG
This sequence comes from Tamandua tetradactyla, assembly GCF_023851605.1. Lineage (NCBI taxonomy): Eukaryota > Metazoa > Chordata > Mammalia > Pilosa > Myrmecophagidae > Tamandua > Tamandua tetradactyla. The sequence continues at coordinate 140,282,647 of NC_135332.1, forward strand.
GAAGGTGAATCAAGCCTCCCAGTTATTTCAGTGGCTTCCACTCTCCCGGGCAGCCCCATTAAGTATCCTTCCTGAATGTTTCATCCTTTACAGGCACAGTGATGAGTCACTCTGGGCATCCCCCAGGAAGTTCTCACCACATTTTGAGTTGTAACTTATAAACATTCATGCCAAGGAGGGGAGTTAGTGCTAACAGTATCTGTTAGGCTCTTCCAACACCTTTCAACCATGGAGAAAATGCTTCTGAATTTCAAAACGTTGCTCTCATGATTGGCGTCATCATCATCAGCATACCATCAAATAAATTGTGCAATTTCCATAGCATTTTATAGCTATCTTTTGCTGAATGAGTTTCCTGGACTAAATCTTCCTAGTTTGATATTTGATTGAATGAAGTTTTAGGATACAGCAGAGAAGAGGTGGTATGAGCATGGTGGGAGAAGTGAAAACTAAGAATACATAAAATAATCAGAGAACAAAACAAGGCAACTATTATTTTCGTGAGGCTCTCAATGATACCAGTATTTATAATATTGACTAGTCCTATTATTAATTATATTAAAAAATTCTTATGCAGTAGTTAGACTTTTTTTGGTGTTCAGTTCTGTAAATTTTAACATATATATGGACTCATGTAACCCCAGCCAAAATCAGGGCACAGAACAATTCCATCATCCCAAAAAACTCCCTCATGCTCTCCCTTGTAGTGACTCCCTTGCCCGCACGCCTAACCTCTGGCTACTGATCAGTTTTCCATCACTGTAGTTTTATCTTTCAGAGAATGCCATAAAAATGGAATCATACAATATGCAGACTTTTGGGACTGATTTTTTTCATTCAGCATAACACCTCTGAGATTCATGCAAGTTGTGCGTGCATTAATGGTTTGCTCCTTTTCATTGCTGAGTGTTATTCCATTATAGGCATGTATACAACGTATGCATGTGTATCACAGTGCATGCATTCAACTGTGGAAGTCCATTTGGGCTCTTTCAAATTTTTAGTGATTGAGATTAGAGCTGCTATAAATATTTCTATGCAGGTTTTTGTATGAATGAAAGTTATTATTTCTCCAGGGCAAATACCCAGAAGTGGGAATGCTGGGTGATATAGTTAAGTCTATATTTAACTTTATAGGAAATAGCCAGAATGGCTGTACTATTTTGCAATTCTATGACCTGAGTATGAGGGTTCCATTTGTTCTGCATGCTTACCAGCACTTGGAATTGTCAGTATTTTTTAGTTTAGTTATTCTACTAGGTATGTAGTGGCATTTCATTTTGATTTCCATTTGTATTTCCCTAATGGTTAATGATGTTGAACATCTTTTCATATACTTATATACGTTCTTATATCCTCTTTGGTGCAGTATCTGCTCAAGTCTTTTGCCCATTTTTTAGTTGAGATTATTTCTTTACTGTTCAGTTTTGAGAACTCATAATGTCCTTTGTTGGATATTTCATTAGCAAATATTTTTTCTTAGTCCGCATATTGTCTTTTCATTTTCATGACAGTGTCTTTGTAGACAAAAACGTTTTAAATTTGATGAAGTCTAATTTATTGACTTTTTCCTTTTATGGACCATGTTTTTGGAATAATGTCTTAAGAATTAACCCCAGGTTATGAATATTTTCTCTTGTGATTTCTTCTAAAAGTTTTATACTTTTAGTCTATATTTAGGCCTATGGCCTATTTTGCCTTAAATTTTTATAAGGTATGAAGTGAGGTCAAGATTCTTTTTTTTTGTCTGTTGATGCCCAATTGTTCCACCATCGTTTGTTGAAAAGACTATCCTTTCTTCATTGAATTGCTCTTGTACCTTTGTCAAAAGTAAATTGGCCATAGATGTATGGGTCTATTTCTGAATCTACTCTGTTCCATTGATCTATGTGTCAATAGCCCTTCACCAATACTCCACTGTCATGTTTACTGTAGTTTTTTTTATTAATTAAAAAATTAACTAACACAACATTTAGAAATCATTCCATTCTACATATACAATCAATAATTCCCAATATCATCACATAGATGCATGTTCATCATTTCTTAGTACATTTGCATCGATTTAGAAAAAGAAATAAAAAGACAACAGAAAAAGAAATAAAACGATAATAGAGAGAAAGAAATAAAAATAAAAATAAATAAAAAAACAAAAAAAACTATACCTCAGATGCAGCTTCATTCAGTGTTTTAACATAATTACATTACAATTAGGTAGTATTGTGCTGTCCATTTCTGAGTTTTTGTATCCAGTCCTGTTGCACAGTCTGTATCCCTTCAGCTCCAATTACCCATTATCTTACCCTGTTTCTAACTCCTGATGGTCTCTGTTACCAATGACATATTCCAAGTTTATTCTCGAATGTCGGTTCACATCAGTGGGACCATACAGTATTTGTCCTTTAGTTTTTGGCTAGTCTCACTCAGCATAATGTTCTCTAGGTCCATCCATGTTATTACACGCTTCATAAGTTTATTCTGTCTTAAAGCTGCATAATATTCCATTGTATGTATATACTACAGTTTGTTTAGCCACTCGTCTGTTGATGGACATTTTGGCAGTTTCCATCTCTTTGCAATTGTAAATAATGCTGCTATAAACATTAGTGTGCAAATGTCTGTTTGTGTCTTTGCCCTTAAGTCCTCTGAGTAGATACCTAGCAATGGAATTGCTGGGTCATATGGCAATTCTATATTCAGCTTTTTGAGGAACCGCCAAACTGCCTTCCACAGTGGTTGCACCATTTGACATTCCCACCAACAGTGGATAAGTGTGCCTCTTTCTCCGCATCCTCTCCAGCACTTGTCATTTTCTGTTTTGTTGATAATGGCCGTTCTGGTGGGTGTGAGATGATATCTCATTGTGGTTTTGATTTGCATTTCTCTAATGGCCAGGGACATTGAGCATCTCTTCATGTGCCTTTTGGCCATTTGTATTTCCTCTTCTGAGAGGTGTCTGTTCAAGTCTTTTTCCCATTTTGTAATTGGGTTGGCTGTCTTTTTGTTGTTGAATTGAACAATCTCTTTATAAATTCTGGATACTAGACCTTTATCTGATATATCATTTCCAAATATTGTCTCCCATTGTGTAGGCTGTCTTTCTACTTTCTTGATGAAGTTCTTTGATGCACAAAAGTGTTTAATTTTGAGGAGCTCCCATTTATTTCTTTCTTTCTTCAGTGCTCTTGCTTTAGGTTTAAGGTCCATAAAACCTCCTCCAATTGTAAGATTCATAAGGTATCTCCCTACATTTTCCTCTAACTGTTTTATGGTCTTAGACCTAATGTTTAGATCTTTGATCCATTTTGAGTTAACTTTTGTATAGGGTGTGAGATACGGGTCCTCTTTCATTCTTTTGCATATGGATATCCAGTTCTCTAGGCACCATTTATTGAAGAGACTGTTCTGTCCCAGGTGAATTGGCTTGACTGCCTTATCAAAGATCAAATGTCCATAGATGAGAGGGTCTATATCTGAGCACTCTATTTGATTCCATTGGTCGATATATCTATCTTTATGCCAGTACTATGCTGTTTTGACCACTGTGGCTTCATAATATGCCTTAAAGTCAGGCAGCGTGAGACCTCCAGCTTCATTTTTTTTCCTCAAAATACTTTTAGCAATTCAGGGCACCCTGCCCTTCCAGATAAATTTGCTTATTGTTTTTTCTATTTCTGAAAAATAAGTTGTTGGGATTTTGATTGGTATTGCGTTGAATCTGTAAATCAATTTAGGTAGAATTGACATCTTAAGTATATTTAGTCTTCCAATCCATGAACACGGTATGCCCTTCCATCTATTTAGGTCTTCTGTGATTTCTTTTAACAGTTTTTTGTAGTTTTCTTTGTATAGGTCTTTTATCTCTTTAGTTAAATTTATTCCTAAGTATTTTATTCTTTTAGTTGCAATTGTAAATGGAATTCGTTTCTTGATTTCCCCTTCAGCTTGTTCATTGCTAGTGTATAGAAACACGACAGATTTTTGAATGTTGATCTTGTAACCTGCTACTTTGCTGTACTCATTTATTAGCTCTAGTAGTTTTGCTGTGGATTTTTCAGGGTTTTCGATGTATAGTATCATATCATCTGCAAACAGTGATAGTTTTACTTCTTCCTTTCCAATTTTGATGCCTTGTATTTCTTTTTCTTGTCTAATTGCTCTGGCTAGAACCTCCAACACGATGTTGAATAACAGTGGTGATAATGAACATCCTTGTCTTGTTCCTGATCTTAGGGGGAAAGTTTTCAATTTTTCCCCATTGAGGATGATATTAGCTGTGGGTTTTTCATATATTCCCTCTATCATTTTAAGGAAGTTCCCTTGTATTCCTATCCTTTGAAGTGTTTTCAACAGGAAAGGATGTTGAGTCTTGTCAAATGCCTTCTCTGCTTCAATTGAGATGATCATGTGATTTTTCTGCTTTGATTTGTTGATATGGTGTATTACATTAATTGATTTTCTTATGTTGAACCATCCTTGCATACCTGGGATGAATCCTACTTGGTCATGATGTATAATTCTTTTAATGTGTTGCTGGATTTGATTTGCTAGAATTTTGTTGAGGATTTTTGCATCTATATTCATTAGAGAGATTGGTCTGTAGTTTTCTTTTTTTGTAATATCTTTGCCTGGTTTTGGTATGAGGGTGATGTTGGCTTCATAGAATGATTTAGGTAGCTTTCCCTCCACTTCAATTTTTTTGAAGAGTTTGAGCAGGGTTGGTACTAATTCTTTCTGGAATGTTTGGTAGAATTCACATGTGAAGCCGTCTGGTCCTGGACTTTTCTTTTTGGGAAGCTTTTGAATGACTGATTCAATTTCTTTACTTGTGATTGGTTTGTTGAGGTCGTCTATTTCTTCTTGAGTCAAAGTTGGCTGTTCATGCCTTTCTAGGAACCTGTCCATTTCATCTACATTGTTGTATTTATTAACATAAAGTTGTTCATAGTATCCTGTTATTACTTGCTTTATTTCTGTGGGGTCAGTGGTTATGTCTCCTCTTCCATTTCTGATCTTATTTATTTGCATCCTCTCTCTTCTCCTTTTTGTCAATCTTGCTAAGGGCCCATCAATCTTGTTGATTTTCTCGTAGAACCAACTTCTGGTCTTATTGATTTTCTCTATTGTTTTCATGTTCTCAATTTCATTTATTTCTACTCTAATCTTTGTTATTTCTTTCCTTTTTCTTGCTTTGGGGTTAATTTGCTGTTCTTTCTCCAGTTCTTCCAAGTGGACAGTTAATTCCCGAATTTTTGCCCTTTCTTCTTTTTTGATATAGGCATTTAGGGCAATAAATTTCCCTCTTAGCACTGCCTTTGCTGCGTCCCATAGGTTTTGATATGTTGTGTTTTCATTTTCATTCGCCTCGAGATATTTACTAATTTCTCTTGTAATTTCTTCCTTGACCCACTGGTTGTTTAAGAGTGTGTTTTTGAACCTCCACATATTTGTGAATTTTCTGGCACTCTGCCTATTGTTGATTTCCAACTTCATTTCTTTATGATCTGAGAAAGTGTTGTGTATGATTTCAATCTTTTTAAATTTGTTGAGACTTGCTTTGTGACCCAGCATATGGTCTATCTTTGAGAATGATCCATGAGCACTTGAGAAAAAGGTGTATCCTGCTGTTGTGGGGTGTAATGTCCTGTAAATGTCTGTTAAGTCTAGCTCATTTTTTGTAATATTCAAATTCTCTGTTTCTTTATTGATCCTCTGTCTAGATGTTCTGTCCATTGATGAGAGTGGGGAATTGAAGTCTCCAACTATTATGGTAGATGTGTCTATTTCCCTTTTCAGTATTTGCAGTGTATTCCTCATGTATTTTGGAGCATTCTGATTCAGTGCATAAATATTTATGATTGTTATGTCTTCTTGTTTAATTGTTCCTTTTATTAGTAGATAGTATCCTTCTTTGTCTCTTTTAACTGTTTTACATTTGAAGTCTAATTTGTTGGATATTAGTATAGCTACTCCTGCTCTTTTCTGGTTGTTATTTGCATGAAATATCTTTTCCCAACCTTTCACTTTCAACTTATGTTTATCTTTGTGTCTAAGATGTGTTTCCTGTAGACAGCATATAGAAGGATCCTGTTTTTTAATCCATTCTGCCAGTCTATGTCTTTTGATTGGGGAATTCAGTCCATTAATATTCAGTGTTATTACTGTTTGGGTAATACTTTCCTCTACCATTTTGCCTTTTGTATTATATCTATCATATCTAATTTTCCTCCTTTCTACACTCTTCTCCACACCTCTCTCTTCTGTCTTTTCATATCTGACTCTAGTACTCCCTTTAGTATTTCTTGCAGAGCTGGTCTCTTGGTCACAAATTCTCTCAGTGACTTTTTGTCTGAAAATGTTTTAATTTCTCCTACATTTTTGAAGGACAATTTTGCTGGATATAGAAGTCTTGGTTGGCAGTTTTTCTCTTTTAGCAATTTAAATATATCATCCCACTGTCTTCTAGCTTCCATGGTTTCTGCTGAGAAATCTACACATAGTCTTATTGGGTTTCCCTTGTATGTGATGGATTGTTTTTCTCTTGCTGCTTTCAAGATCCTCTCTTTCTCTTTGACCTCTGACATTCTAACTAGTAAGTGTCTTAGAGAATGCCTATTTAGATCTATTCTCTTTGGGGTGCGCTGCACTTCTTGAATCTGTAATTTTAGGTCTTTCATAAGAGTTGGGAAATTTTCAGTGATAATTTCTTCCATTAGTTTTTCTCCTCCTTTTCCCTTCTCTTCTCCTTCTGGGACACCCACAACACATATATTTGTGTGCTTCATATTATCATTCAATTCCCTGAGCCCCTGCTCAAATATTCCCATTCTTTTCCCTATAGTTTCTGTTTCTTTTTGGATTTCAGATGTTCCGTCCTCCAGTTCACTAATTCTAGCCTCTGTCTCTTTAAATCTACCATTGTAGGTTTCCATTGTTTTTTTCATCTCTTCTACTGTATCTTTCATTCCCATAAGTTCTGTGATTTGTTTTTTCAGACTTTCCATTTCTTCTTTTTGTTCATCCCTTGCCTTCTTCATGTCCTCCCTCAATTTATTGATTTGGTTTTTGAAGAGGTTTTCCATTTCTGTTCGTATATTCAGCATTAGTTGTCTCAGCTCCTGTATCTCATTTGAACTATTGGTTTGTTCCTTTGACTGGGCCATATCTTCAATTTTCCTGGTGTGATTTGTTATTTTTTGTTGGCGTCTGGACATTTAATCAGATTTCCCTGAGTGTGAGACCCAGCAGGTTGAAAGACTTTCCTGTGAAGTCTCTGGGCTCTGTTTTTCTTATCTTGCCCAGTATGTGGCACTTGTCTGTCTGCGGGTGCCACCAGCAAAAGATGTTGTGGCTCCTTTAACTTTGGAAGGCTCTCCCTGCTGGGTGCGTGGTGGAGACAGAGGAAAGGTTGTAGGCTGGTTTTAATGGCTTCAAATTGCGAAGTCCTGGGATCTGAATTCCTTGAGAGAGGGATTCCACCTGAGTTGCATTTCACCCCTCCTGTGGGGAAGGTTCAGGTGGTAGAGAGCCCTGAAAGCAGCCTGTTTCTGCGTTTGGGGCAGTTGCAACCTGTGTAATCCTGGCACTGAGTCCAGAGGTGACCAAGCCTCCATAGAAACAGCCGCAGAAGGCTCTGTTTCGCCCCCCTTTCCTCTTTTTCAGTTAGCCCAATAGGTGACTTCTGCCTTGATCAGTTTCGCCTGAGCTGGGGGCCTATTTTTAGTAGTCAGAATTTGTTTATTAATGCCACTATTGGTGTTTGGTTGGACTCAGTCCCTGCTACTGTTGGAGAGTCTTTCCTTTCCCTCCGGGAAGCCGCTTGTGGGGGAGGGGTGCCGGTCGCTGGCCGCTGCGGCTTGGGGAACTCGCTGATCCGAGACTCGCGGCCGGTCCTGGAAGCCGCCTGCGAGGGAGGGGTGCTGGCCGCTGGCCGCCGTGGCTTGGAGAACTCGCCTCTTGGAGACTCTCAGCCATCCGGGAAGCCGCTCGTGAGGAAGGGGCGCCGGACACCAGCCGCCGCGGCCTGGGGAAGCACGCGCCGCTTGGGGATCTCACCACTGCGGAGTCTCGCAGCCTGTCTAGCCGGTCCAGACTGGGGTACGCTGTGTGTCCGGTCTCTGTCATGGCTCCGGGAGCTGTTCTGTACTGTTTCTGGTTATTTAGTAGTTGTTCTGGAGGAGAAACTAAGACGCGCGCACCTTACTAAGCCGCCACCTTGGCCCCAAGTCCATGTTTACTGTAGTTTTACAAGTCTTAAGATCAAGTCATGCGATTCCTCCAAATTTATTTGTCTCTCAGAATTTCAACAACTAGTTTGAATGAGCCTTTGCTGTGAATCCAACACCATGTCAAGTACTTTACATGAATTATCTCATTTCATCTTTACAATGTCAGTTCAGGTCTGCCAGAAGGCAGATGCCAAGGTGGAAATAGAAAAGCAATAGATTTATTAAGGAAACTGTGTATGAAGGATAAAGTAGAGAGGGAGCAGGAGTGAACAGGGGGTACATTCAGATGGAGGCATGGGTCTTACATCTGTGAAAGGAAGGGGGAAAGAAGAAGTTTTGAGTAGGAGGTGATGTGGACTGAGTACAGCTCTGAGAAAATCTCAGCCAGGGTGATGGAGAGCCCCACAGCAAAGTTTGCCCATTACAGGGGTCCCATGTTGGCAGGAACCATCAGGCTCTCGTATCACCCCATATTTAGTCATTGGCTGGGAGCAGCCTGGAGAAAGCATGGCCTCAGAATGAATACTGCAGAGGAATTAAAGTCCAGAGCAATTTGACTGTAGCTGTTGTTATTTTCCCAAATACAAATTTCATATAATGACTAAGTTCAATTATAATATTATGAACATGTAAAATATTTTAAAGCTCCCCCAGGTCAAAAAAAAAAAGAATATCCAAAGGTTGATAGAGTGAGAAGTTTTATCACAGTTTTCTGCTCTGGTGAGACAGATTTTCTTTTTAACATTCCTTAATTGTAAAATATAATATGTATATTAGGCAAAGAAAGAAAAAGCAATAATTTTCAAAACACACTTCAACAAGTAGTTACAGAAGAGACACAGATTTTAATACAGCTTTATATAGTGCTTTATGTGTCAGCATTTAGATCCATCTCTCTGGACAGAGACAGGGAACTGGACTTTGAATCCATTTCTTGCCCTAGTTCCTTGTTAGTTGGTGTTTCTTTCCTTAATGTTGCTGCTCCTTCCCCCCCTTCCTCTCTTATCTCTATATACAAATTTCTTCAAAGATCAATGTCACCACAAAATCATTTCCTCCTCCCTGCTTAAAAGAGGCTAGCTATCTTCTGCTTTATTAAAACATCACAGTCAGAATCCCTTTAATCAATGTTCTCATTTAGTGTTTGTAATAAAGTTCTAAAATGATGAGGATTGTGCCTCATCACCAAAGGCAATGCCTATTATTTTATTGATTGAAAACCTGTCACTGGACTTTGACACTCTAGGCGCATCCGCACTGGACATTTTAGAGCATGTTGGTTTGGACAAGATGTTTCTGGTGGGTATTTAAATATGCATATTGAAAAGCAGCTAGCATATCAAAATTTTTTCTCCATCAATTTTCCACAGATCTTTCTAATGTTTAAGAAACAGTGATACATTTAAAAGCATTCCTTTTAGTAATACCCATGATAACATTGACTTAATTGTATATAGTTCTCTTTATTTTAGACTGTGCTTTCTTCTTTTAATCCTTAAATTGTATATAGTTCTCTTTTTATAAGGTATGAAGTGAGGTCAAGATTCTTTTTTTTTGTCTGTTGATGTCCAATTGTATATAGTTCTCTTTATTTTAGACTGTGCTTTCTTCTTTCAATCCTTAAATGATTCTGGGAGGTAGGTAGGGCCTGTGATACTACCTCAGTTTACAGATGAGAGAAGTATGTCTCAGAAAGCCAGAGTGACATCCAAGACAGAGTTGTGATAAAAATCCAAGTTTTCTGACTCAAATCATGTACTCGCTTCTCTACACATGGAAGCCTGCATACAGCATCATAATATGTAAACACAGAAGATATACAAACCTTTAAAAAAAAGTAAATAATTGACAGAAGGATTTGAGTGTTTGTGAACATGGAGCATGCGAGGCACAAACATGTTTATCTGAGCCCAGCCACCCACACTAAAATAGAGAATAATCCAGACAAGATCCAAAGATAGTTGAGTAAATGGATGAAGGAGTGAAATATGAATGAATGAATGAATGAATGAATGAATAAAGACCTACCCCAGACCCCAGCAAAGCAGTCGCTGCCAGCATAGAGGCTCTGAGGGTAGCCACTGGCCAAGAACATCTTTTCCTTGGCCATGTCACCTTTCACTCTCATTTGCACTGCCAGACAGTCTCTGCTAAGAGTCAGACTACAAAGGTAGACTGTGTCTCCCAGCCCTTGATAAAATACACTTTAATAATTTGGGAGGAAATGGAATTGGTGGATCAGCCCTTTCTATAAACACATTTTATACCCATTCAGTTCGTCCAGAAAATGTTGTTTCCCCTCTCTTCTTCTCCCTGATATCACTTAACTCACCACATCATTTCTGTGGCTGTCTCCTCTATTACTGCATGAGCAACTGATGTCAGGAACAAAGGTCATTCATGGAAAGTGCCCATCGCAGTTCCTGCTGAAGTCGGACTCACTAAGTGACTGTCCAAATGAAGGAAGAATGACAACTGCATTCTCAGCACTGGGGCTTGGGTTTCCAGCATTCAGATGATGCTGATGCCAAGGATGAGGATGAGGATGAGGATGAGGAGGATGAAGAAATCAGTTAACATTTATCAGCACTTATTATGTCAATCACTCTGCTCCATCTTTTACACACACCCTCTTATTTACTTCTCATAGCAACGCTCACAAGGTAGGAATTTTGGGGGGCAATTTCTGGGTAGATAGAAGTTATAGCTTTGTAAGGAAAGTGACTTAACTTTTAAATAAATACTTTAGTTCCTCTACAATCCAGTGTAGCACCAACTCATCCAAGAAAGCAGATTCACTAAATCAAGACATTTCTAGTCTAGAAAGGTCTACCTATAATATATTTCTTTGTGTCTCAGAATATTTTACTTCAAATATGCCAAGAAATGAACCCAAGAACATTTTTTTTGTCAGTCAAAGTAATACTTTCTTATTTCAGAAATTTGGAAGATATAAAGAAAATGAAAATCATTCTTTACCACAATAGCCATGGGTGAAAAAATCACTGTTTACATTTTGATGTATACCCAAGTTTATATATGTGTATATAAATAAATAAATAATTAAGGCACCATCTGTCCAAATTATTTTGTAATTTTCCTTTTCCTACTTTTATGTCCTAAACATTTTTTCGAGAATATAACACAACTTGAAAACTGTGTCCATATATTTGAACATTCCATAATTTATTAGCCAATTCCATATTTTATAAGCTTTGTTTTAAAGTATTGAAAAACATTGGAGTGAATATTCTTGCACATATTCTTTATGAATGTCTCTGTTTCCTTAGAATAAATTCCTGGAAAGTGTAGATCTTTCACAGACTATATAAACCCTACTTTTAGGTGAGTGCAACATAAAAAATATCTAAGAAATCTGATTTGGTATTTATTTTTGCACAGAGCCTACTTGACTGAATTCAATGAAAAATACAGCTGTAATTAAATGGCAAACAGATTTTCTACATATGGAAACCAAATATCAGACTTTCGTTTCAGTGTTCCAAAGCTGAGAACTTTGTTCATCTGGACCACAATACGGACAGAAATCTCCCATAATCGTCATCATCATTATGATAATAGCTAACATTTGTGGAAAGCTGTGACAGGAGATAGGAATTTTTAGTAGTAATATTCACAGATTTGGAAACTGAGACTTAGTGGGGTTAAATAGCTTGCCTAAGACCTTCCAGTGAAGATGTGCAGAATTATGTCTGTTGGACTCCAGATTGCACACTTTTAATATCTTTACTATTCTAAGGGCCATACTGTCCAAACCAAATAACTGATGCATGGTTCAGATCATGGCCTTTCAAAAAGGACAGGACAGGTTGCCTGGAACATCTAGGAGCTGTCATCCGAGCTACAGAGACAAAAAAAAATGGGAGGCAGAGTCCCATCTTCAAGGAGCTTATAGATGCAATAAGAAGATGAGACCCACACACATTAGTGAAAGAGTGACCCAGAACCCGAAACTGTCTAGATATTCATTCACTTATCTGTACAAGCCACACTTCTATGCTCTATATGCCCACACTATGCTAAGTGCTTTATTTCTATTATCTTTTTAATTCTCCCCACAACTTTTTAAAAGTAAAGAGAGTATAATTATAAAAGAGAATTTGAGGATAGGAAAAGTAAGCAATTTGTTCTTGATCCCAGAGCTAAGAACTAGTGGTGGGTTTAGACTTTCAACCCAGGTCACATGATTGCAGAACCCAGATCACAAACCTCCTCGTCTAATAGACTCTGAACCAGAAGCAGTGATTCAGAGCAGGTAATTATGTCATTAGAGGAGAGGGCTACTAGTCTCTTCAAACACATACTGTAAGTGGAGAAATCTTTATGAAAAATGAGGATCCTTAGCAAAGATCTGCAGAGCTGGTATAAGCTAGCTTTCTCAGATTAGTAATTCAGTGAGAGTCTCTCAGGGCTGGGACACAAGACAGACAAATATTTTATCTGCACCCAAGGATGGTAGGTTTGTGTAGGGCCCACATGGGTGGGGCTATGGGGTGTTGAAATGTGAGGGAATAGGGGTGCTATAAACCAAGAACCCTGGAAGTCTAAGAGAAGCAGGCCTATAAAGTGGACAAGGGAAGGATGAAAACAAACAATTTCACCTGGGGTAGCTCTGCTTAACGGTGATAAAGAATTGGGTCTTGGAGATTATTCTGTCTATTTTATTACAGCAGTTAAAATATTGATAAGATAAGTACGCTATCTTCTAGTAGAATAGCTAACATTTTTTGAGTCTTTAATATATGTACCAGGCTGTGTTCTAAGTAAGTTTTTCATGAATTATACCTTATTAAATCCACACAATATCAATTAGGCAGTTGGTTCTCAATAATATGGATTGATTATGGACTATATGAATTAATTTATGGATTGCTTCTATTTGACTTAACAATGTGTTTGGAGATACTTCCAGATGAAGACATAGTGATTTACTACATTCTTTTAAATGGACACACATTATTCTATAAGATGGATATATATATTCTCCTATTGTCTGATGTTTAGAATACTTCTATTTTCTTTATGCCAGCAATAATCCAATAAACATCTTTGCTCATGCAGCTGTGTGTGCATTTGCCAATGCTTCTGTAGGACAGGTACATAAAAGTAGTGGAGACTGGTTTTTTTTTTTCAATATCCAAGTTTCATTAATTGTTGAGTTGATGAACAACTTTACGTTCTGACCTAAATTGGCTTTTGAAACATGTTTTTTTCCTCTTTGACTGCAAAGCTGATAAAACATCTTTTTTTAAAGATAGGAGGTATAAATTATAGGCCTTCTATATTTGAGATAATAGAACAAAAAACTATGTGTAATCATAAACAGCTATAAAATTCTCTTCTGTTCTTCAGCATGAGGAAAATACAAATTCTCAGAGTAATGAATATAATTTTGTTTTTATTGATGTAAACTTTAGCTTTATATCTTACATTAATGCTTTTTGTTACTCATATTTTCAATCGATTTTTTCATAAATTTCTTTTTTGTGCATGGCGCACCAAAGCATAGGGAAAAAGCTAATAAATCCTCAAGTGCTCTCTTACCTTATTTTGCATCTGAACATGCTTTGATTTGGTGGAGAGGGTTAGCTGGAAGTGGAGAAATAAAGGGTGAACTAAATGTTACCTGTGGGGCTCTTTCATGTAGAGAAGACTCCTAGACTCTGAAAGAATTACAGACCATCTATCCCAAATAACAAGGAATCTGCTGGACAGGACACACCTTGACTCTGAAGAAACTTCTCTGTCTGTGCTCACCTTTAAAGTTGCATTTTCAATTATATGGTATTAGTTGAGGTAGTCTAGACTGGGTAACAAATTGACCCCAAAGTATAAAAAGACTCAAACACAACAAAAGATCATTTCTCTCTCACTTAACAATCCATGGTAGGTGATAAAAAAATGTTTGTGGAATGAATAAATGTGGGTTAAAGACATGTATACAAGCCATAGTACCAGATATGAATCTCAGATCACAAGCTCAAGTATGAAAGAAAGGCATCTTTGTTCTTCCATAATTAAAATTAAAATCTTGGGCCTTTTTTTCGCTAGGTTAAGTGGCCAAAACTAAATCTGAGACAGCTCCTTAGCATACTCTGACAGGTAAAATAATGCTCCCCCTACCCCCACCCAGAGATATTTGTATCCTAGTCCCCAGAACCTGTGGATATGCTATTTTACGTGGCAAAGAATGACACTCTGCAGGTGGGATTAAATTAGGGATATTGAGATGGGGAGGTCATTCAGGTTTGCTTGGGTAGGCCCAATGTGGTCAATTGCAAAAATTCTTTTAAGTGAAAGAGGGAGGCAGGAGAGTCAGAAAAGGAGATGAGATGATTAAAACAGGAACCAGAGTCAGAGAGAGATCTGAAGATGCTATGCTGCTGGCCTTGAAGAGGAAGGAAGGGGTCATGAGCCAAGGAATGTGGGAGGCTTCCAAAAGCTGGAAAAGCAAGGGAACAGATTCTCCCCTAGGACCAGAAGGAATGTAACCTTACTGACACCTTGAGAGTAGTCAACTGAGACTTGTATCAGGCTTTCTGACCTCCAGGACTTCAAGGTAATTCATTTGTGTTAGTTTAAGCCACTAAACTTGTGCTAATTTGTTATGGTAGCAATAGGAAACCAAGACACAATGCACCACCAATTTCCTGTCAGTGGTAGCTAAATTCTGCGAGGGAGACAACCAGGATACAAGGAGGCCATAGAACACAGGGGCTCAGAGCAGAGATACTGAAGACAGATCGCCTGGGTTTAAAACTCAGCTCTACTATCTGCTTGCTTTGTAACCTTAGTGAAGTTATATAATGACTCTGTATTTTTGTTTTCTCTTCTGTAAATTGGGGATAAGAGCTGTTATAGCACATTGGGTTACAGTGAGGATTGAATGTGTTCATTTAAGTAAAGGACTTAGAACATAGCCTGGCATGCGGCAAAAACTCTGTGTTAGCTATCATTGTCATTCCTCTTATCAGTATCATCTGGTCCTCAACCTTGATTGGTCTATGCTGGCAAACTCAGTTCCTCTGTTAAAATTCACACAGGTTCCTGCTAAGTGGTCCTCACCCCAGAAGACTGTCCCAAGATTGGTTGTATTTCAGTTAATTCTGCTCCAGAATGTTCTCCACACGTGGAAATATGGTACTGACTACCATAACAATCTGCATCAGAAAATGTTCGTACCCACCCCCCACCTCTCCACCACATCCTTTGGAATTCCTTTTGCCTGTTGGTTGGTATGCTGCTCCTCCACTTTCTGCAGATGCTTTGGCTGATGGCTCACCCCTATGCCTTCTCCATTGCCCTTGACCCATGGCAGCTGCTTTGCACAGTTAAGACCCCCTCCTCCTGGGTCAAGAACCCCCTGGAGTTGGGTATATATGTCCTGTTTCCTTGTCTCATGGCATAACAGACTCCACAGCACAATTTACATTCCAGAGCTTTAAAGGATCTGGTGGAAGCCACATCCTTCTCCTGTTCTATCCTGCTGCCCTACAGATTTCCCCAGAGAGAACAATTTCAATATACCACATGTGCACAAACTCCTGTCTCAGGCTCCATTGCTAGGGAATCTGACCTGAAACATGGTTTAAGATCTAAAGACACTTAGGAGGGGGCTGGTTAGGACACAAGATGGGTGGCCCAGAAGGTGTCTCTAACAAGCTGTGGGATTGCAGAGAAAGGAGAGATATGGGCCAAAGGAAAAAGGGAAAGCTTCATGAAACCAGCTAAACCAACATCTAGCCTTTCTGCACCTAATTGGAAAGCACACATTTAGACTAGGCTGTGTTCTATCAGCCGCTTTCAGATGTCATTGAGCTCTGTGCACACAGAATGTGTAATGCTATTTTCAGCCCAACCTTAGTTTTCACAAAGCCCATTTTTTTCCCTCAAAAGCAATACTACTTCTACCCCTTAAAGCCCCTTGATGTCCTACATCTTAAAAGTATAACTTAAATTCTAAAAATTTTTGTGCACCTAGAAACTGAACAAAAAGTTACTAAGACAAGTAAAATTATCCTTGAGGTTTTTCCTAAATAGATTGAAAAGAAGACCTAATAAACCATTAAATTTCTAAACATCTCAGCAAGTCATACTATTATCTTTTTATTTCATTTTCCCTTTAGGCAATAGACTGCTTAGTATGTAAGTATTTATTGTCATAGTGTCTCAGTACTTTATGATTTCACTTCATTACAGTTTTTGTAGTTTATCTGTTTATGTTCCTTCCTGAACTCCCCACTATTCAAGGCAACACCTGCCCCCATTTAAACTGCTCTTTCTCACATCATCATACAAAAGCATCCCTTCTCCATTTTTTTTTTAAAGAACTATGGCCCTTGACAGTCTTCCCTGGGAGCTGTAAGATCATCAGTTAGATTCACTAGAAAAGACACTGATTCTACATTCCATAAGGGATGCAAATAATAAAGCTGAAGGTCTGTGTCAAGGTAATAGATAGACATTGTTTTATTGTTGTTGTTTGAGTATTAAAGGTCTATAACAAAGCATTATTCCCCAGTTTAATCCCTCCTCAATCCCGATCTCCTCCTTTCCCATAGTCAACCAATATCAACACTTTACTTCTTCTTTTGATATTGACCTCAATTTTAGACATTATCTCTTGACTTCCTACTATCTTAAGTCAGGATTTAATTGTTTTGCACAAAATTCCTCATGGCTTCCTCATGCTTTTCCAATCTTGGTTAAATCAATAGTCAGGACTTACATAATGGAAATATTGTTCATTGCAGAAGCAAGTAGTAACTCTAATTATGCTGACTTTTTGCATAAGTTTTGCTTTTTCCTGGAGTTATGATAGCCTTGTTCTCTAATAATTTCCTATGTGGTTGGCCTTAATATCTTTTTCCATTACATCTGCCAAAGGCTATTAATGTTTTTTTCCCCATGTGCTCAAACATATGGACAGGGATTGGCAAACCACGGCTCATGTATCAAATCAGTCTGCTCCCTGTTTTTTTTTCCCCTCAAATTTTTTATTTTGAAATCATTTTGAACTTACAGGAGAGCTGCAAAAACAAAAACCCTTACAGACAAGTTCAGCATAGCCCTCCCCACCCCCAGATATGCACATCTACTGACTGTTAATGTTTTGCCACAGTTACCATGCCATTCTGTCTATTAATCAATATCACCTATTCCTAAACATAAGAGAATAGGGTGTATGCATCATGCTCCTTGAACATTCAATGCTTGCATATTCCAACCCAAAATCCCCCTTTTAACCACATTTTAATATGTAATTAGTGCTGCTATTTGTATTCACAAAGCTCTGCTACCATCATCACCATACATTACCCGAACTTTTCCATCACCCAAAACAGAAACTCTGTACAACTTAAGCATAAAATTAATTATTCCTTACCCCCACCCCAGCTCACGGTAACCTATATGCTAATTTCAGACTATGAATTTGCTTATTATACTTATTTCATATCAGTTAGATCATACAATATCTGTTCTTATGTAGCTGGCTTATTTCATTCAACATGATGTCTTCAAGCCACATGCATCAGAACTGCATTTCTTTTCATGGCTGAATAAAATTCCATTGTATGTATATACCACATTTTGTTTATCCATTTCTCAACTGATGGACACTTGGATTGCTTCCATCTTTTTAAGGCAAATATCTGTTTGAGTCCCTGCATACAATTTTTTGGGGTTTATACCTAGAATTCGGATTGCTGGGTCATATGGTAATTCTATACTTGTGGAGGACCCACCAAACTGTTATCCACAGTGGTTGCACCATTTTACATTCCCATCAACAATGAATGCATGTTCCTGTTTCTCTACATCCTCTCCACCTCTTATTTGTGTTTTAATAGATCCATTCTAGTGGCTGTGAAATTGTATCTCATTGCGGATTTGATTTGCATTTCCTTAATGGCTAATGATGTTGAGCATCATTTCATGTGTTTTTGGGCCATTTGTACATCTTCTTTGGCGAAATGTCTATTCAAGTCTTTTGCCCATTTTTAAATTGGGCTATTTGTCTTTTTGTTGTTGACTTGTAAGATTTCTTTATATATTCTGGATATTAAATCCTTATTGTATATGTGGTTTCTAAATATTTTCTCCTATTGTGTAAGTTGTCATTTTACTTTTGTGACGGTCTGGTGCACAAAATTTTTTATTTGGATGAGGTCCCATTTATTATTTTTTCTTTTATTGCTTTGGCTTCAAGTCTAAAGTCTAAGAAACCACTGCTTAACACACGTCCTGAAGATGTTTACCTATGTTTTCTTCTGGGAGTTTTATAATTCTTACATTTAGGTCTTTGATTGATTTTGAGTTGATTGTTGAAAATGGTTGAGGTAGGAATCCACCTTCATTGGGAATGGTAGCCGCTGCATGAAGAGTGAAAGTCACTAGTATTTACTGCAGTGTATCAGCCTCTTCCTCCTGCTCCTTCCTGGATGCTGCAGTGTGCTGCTAAACTCTGGAGTTTCAAAATAGTTGGTTCAGATAGTTTCTGCCAATTCAATAGCTATTCTGGTAGAAGGAGAGATTCCTGGAACTTCCTACTCTACCACCTTCCCAAAGTCCTCCTCTCCTTCATTTTTAGATCCAGTCCAGGATCATGTATTACATTTAACCATCATTGTCTCTTTACTTGTTTTTGAAACATATATACTACAAAAAATTTTCCATCTCAATCTTTTCCATGTATACCATTCAATGTTATTAATTGTACTCACAATGTTGTGCTACACTTACTATCATCCGTTGCCAGAAACTTCCTATCACCCCAAATGGAAACCCTACACCCATTATGTATTAAAACCCTCTATTTCTCCCCCTCCACCCCTGGTAACTTGTACTCTACTTTCTGTCTCAATGAATTTGTATATCCTAGCTATTTCATGTAGTTGAAATCATACAATATCTGTCTCTTTGTGTCTGACAGATTTCACCCAACATTTCTTCAAGGTTTATCCATTTAGTGGATTGTACCAGAACTTCATTCTTTTTTTAAGGCTGAGTAATATTCCATTGTAGTATATACCATACTTTGTTTATCCTTCATCTGCTGATGGCTATCTTCCATGTTTTGGTTATGGTGAAGAATGCTGCTATGAATGTTGCTGTACAGATACCTGTCTGAGTCCATTTTCAGTTCTTTTGTGTATATACTGAGAAGTGGGATTGCTGGGTATTTTGGTTTGCAAGCTGCCAGAATGTGATATATCAGAAATAGAACAGCTTTTACAAAGGGAATTTAATAAGTTACATGTTTACAGTTTAAGCCTATAAAAATGTCCAAACTAAGGCATCAGAGAAAGATACCTTAATTCAAGTAAGGTTGATGGGTCAGGAACACGTCTGCTAACTGGGAGGTCATGTGGCTGGTATCTGCTGGTCTCTTGCTCCCGGACTCCATCTTTTCAGCTTCTGTTCCTGTGGGAGTGCCTCACTTTGCTTCTCCAGGGCTGGTTTTCATCTCTTGGCTTCCCTTGGTTCTCTTCAGGTTCTGGCTTGCATAACATCTCATGGTGATGTCTCCTGGGCTCCAAGCATCTCCAAACATCCATGCCTCTGTTCTCCAAGTTTTGGCATCTGTGTCAGCTCTGCTCTGAAGTTTCTGTCAGTGCTGTCATTTCTGGCTTTCTCCAAATGTTTCCTCTTTTAAAAGATTCCAGTAAACTGATCAAGAACCACCTAAAATGGGTGGTGTCACATCTCCATCTAATCAAAAGGTCACACCCACAATTGGGGCTGTCACATCTCCGTGAAGATAATCTAATCAAAAGATTTTAACCTACAGCATTGAATCAGTATTAAAAGAAACAGCTGCCTTACAAGACTGGATCTAAAACATGGCTTTTCTGGGGTACGTAATACTTTCAAACCAGCACACTGGGTCATATGGCAGTCCCTTCCTTCTTAACCACTGTTTTCTTGGTTCTCCAAACAGGAACCAAAGTGAACCTGTAGGGTCTCTGAGCAGAGCCCATTAGGGAGGAGCAAGGGTCCCTACGTGCTGGGGGAATCGAGCTCTTCCTGGTAAAGCTGGCACAGAGAAAGAATGTAGTTCCTTCCCTTGAAACAGAGTGCTTGTGTATCAAAGTTGAAACTTGGAAGGGAGGAGAGAGAAAATATCCTTTATCTACCCTCCTCTATCTATTTCTTGCTCGGAAATGCATTGGCACTTTTGTTTTGACACTTTCACATACTGAGTCTCCAATACAATTCTTTGATATTTACATTTTTTTAGAATATAAAGTTGAAACTTGGAAAAGACAGAAAAGGTACTTTTATTCCTTCTACTTATTTCTCTCTTAAAAAAATAGCACCATATATATTTTGACATTTCTATATACAGAGTTTTTTCTATAATTCTTTACTTTACTTTTTTTAGTTCTAAACCAAGAATAGGGATAGACCAGAACCCAGATGCCTTACAAATGACTTGGACAGGAAATGAGGAATTGTGCTAGTAAACATAGCATATAGTATAGTTAATTAAGCTGAAATATTTTTATTACTGGCAAAAACCTTGTAAAGTGCTTTTTAAAGAATATTCTTTAATATATTAGCAAAAGCAGCTGAAAAGTAGAATGATGTCTTCAAAACTCATGACTAAGGAAAAGCAAGAAAGCAAACACTCTTTGATCTGAACCCAAAAGAGCTTGTATAACTTTCAAGTTAATGCGGGAAGGGGTATGGAACAGTTATATGTACATGTCTTTGAAAATAAAAATATATGTATAATTTTTAGTCAATCTATTATTACCAGAGAATGCAGCCTGAGTTTTAGAGTTTACATGTCTATTTCAACATTGGAATGGTTTTAGCACCAGCCCCTATTATGTTTGCATATAGATTGCTACAAGCTGCATTACTATATAAAATTTTTTTAACTAAGAAGAAATTAAATACTTAAACATCTTCTTACTCTTTCTACCTCTAAATGCGTATTGTTCTTTCCTATGAACATAAAAGTAATCAATCCATTATCAGACACTTCCCTAAAATTGATATGTGCTTTTATGACTCACCTCTTGGATATCTACCTTGAGACCACTAAAGCTGTACAGAAGAAGTGTAACTCAAACCCCATCCTTAAAAAAAAAGCAAAAGAGCATCCTTTAACCCTAAGACAAGTTCTGCAGTGAAGATGCTAAAGGCAAGCCCATGAAGAGGTACCAAGAATAAATATTTAACCACAGAAGAAGAGCATCAGAATATAGTACACAGAGATGAAGTAATTTACGACCTTTCTCAGAATTATCAGGTTTGGGTAGGTTCCCTGGCTTATTTTTATCTCAATACTTTACAAACAAGAAGACAATTACCACTTTTATAACCAGATAAAATAGCTATCCAAGAGTATGAATTAGTATTTGAATTATAAGAAGGCCTTGTTTTTCCATTTTCAGCATGATTGGTTAAAGTGGAACCACAGCCTATTAATTATCTTTTTATTCCTTGTTTCTCTGTTATCTAAAGACATTTTAAAACCTGAGAATTAGATTTAAATTCACAGTTTGTAATTCTTTTTGTTGTTCTTGTTACCGTTTTACTGTTTAAAACAATTCTCCTTTCTAACTTAATCAGCATATTAATTTCTTCCCCTAGTTTGATGTTAAAAATAAATTCAGTTGGGCTTAAGTAAAATTCAACTGAATGCAATAGTTTCCAATTTTTTTTTTTTTTTAAAAAACACTGACATAGCATGTCAATGTTTTGACATGGTCAAAAAGAGAGGCAAATGTTTTATAGGCTGGTAAGAGTTTGTATGGGCTGAAGTTCAAAACCTTTATCTGTAATGCTAATTTAAACTACTTGGGTTTATGATCTTCGGAAACTTGTGACCCATATACAAAGTATTATTACAATAAATTATTTGCCAGTAATTGTTAGTATTAAGGGAATGAGCATGAGTCTGTGATCAGGCAGAAGGGAAACTTTCTAACAAAAACAATCAAGGATTGGAATGAGAAATCCCTTCCCAGAGACATCTAAAATGACTCAGATAGTTATTCATCCTGAATGATTTGGTTGAAATTTCTCTAGAGGCTGAACGATGGACTATTTAACTCTGGAGGCTCTTCCTATCCCTATACATTGATGATAAGTCTCTTGGCAGTACATAAGATTTGTGTTCTCACAAATGAATGACACGGCCTTCTCCCCTTTGCCTCCAATGAGAAAAATATATGCCAAGTGATTTTCTTCTTAGGCGCTTTTCACGCTGCCAACCCGAAGGCAATGATAATTTCACCTTGGCAAGAGCACTACTGGCAGGAATTGAAAAAAAAGCAGTACTTTATGTCTTCCAAATCTAGTGAGCACATTGCTTTTATTGCAATTTTTATGCAACAGTGAGGTAGCTATATTTTGTAAACACATTTCCCTTCTTATTTTTATCTTCCTTTTTTTTTGAAATAGACAAAAAACTATTATAAACTGCTCAGATATAGACCCTCTCATCTATGGACATTTGATCTTTGATAAGGCAGTCAAGCCAATTCACCTGGGACAGAACAGTCTCTTCAATAAATGGTGCCTAGAGAACTGGATACCCATATGCAAAAGAATGAAAGAGGACCCGTATCTCACACCCTATACAAAAGTTAACTCAAAATGGATCAAAGATCTAAACATTAGGTCTAAGACCATAAAACAGTTAGAGGAAAATGTAGGGAGATATCTTATGAAACTTACAATTGGAGGAGGTTTTATGGACCTTAAACCTAAAACAAGAGCACTGAAGAAAGAAAGAAATAAATGGGAGCTCCTCAAAATTAAACACTTTTGTGCATCAAAGAACTTCATCAAGAAAGTAGAAAGACAGCCTACACAATGGGAGACAATATTTGGAAACGACATATCAGATAAAGGTCTAGTATCCAGAATTTATAAAGAGATTGTTCAATTCAACAACAAAAAGACAGCCAACCCAATTACAAAATGGGAAAAAGACTTGAACAGACACCTCTCAGAAGAGGAAATACAAATGGCCAAAAGGCACATGAAGAGATGCTCAATGTCCCTGGCCATTAGAGAAATGCAAATCAAAACCACAATGAGATATCATCTCAAACCCACCAGAATGGCCATTATCAACAAAACAAAAAATGACAAGTGCTGGAGAGGATGCGGAGAAAGAGGCACACTTATCCACTGTTGGTGGGAATGTCAAATGGTGCAACCACTGTGGAAGGCAGTTTGGCGGTTCCTCAAAAAACTGAATATAGAATTGCCATATGACCCAGCAATACCATTGCTAGGTATCTACTCAAAGGACTTAAGGGCAAAGACACAAACGGACATTTGCACACCAATGTTTATAGCAGCGTTATTTACAATTGCAAAGAGATGGAAACAGCCAAAATATCCATCTACAGACGAGTGGCTAAACAAACTGTGGTATATACATACGATGGAATATTATGCAGCTTTAAGACAGAATAAACTTATGAAGCGTGTAATAACATGGATGGACCTAGAGAACATTATGCTGAGTGAGACTAGCCAAAAGGTAAAGGACAAATACTGTATGGTCCCACTGATGTGAACCGACATTCGAGAATAAACTTGGAATATGTCATTGGTAACAGAGACCATCAGGAGTTAGAAACAGGGTAAGATAATGGGTAATTGGAGCTGAAGGGATACAGACTGTGCAACAGGACTAGATGCAAAAATTCAAAAATGGACAGCACAATACTACCTACCTAATTGTAATGTAATTATGTTAAAACACTGAACGAAGCTGCATCTGAGCTATAGTTTTTTGTTGTTGTTTGTTTGTTTTTTAAAATTTTTTTTGCATTTCTTATTTTTATTTTTTTCTCTATATTATGACTTTATTTCTTTTTCTGTTATCTTGCTATTTCTTTTTCTAAGTCGATGCAAATGTACTAAGAAATGATGATCATACATCTATGTGATGATATTAAGAATTACTGATTGCATATGTAGAATGGAATGATTTCTAAATGTTGTGTTAGTTAATTTTTTTTACTTAAAAAAAAAAGATTACAAACTTTCCAAACACCTTCATGCCTCACAATAAGCCAAATCCTGGACAGGACTCCCTTTCTGAAGCATCTCTGGTTACAAAAAAGGATGAGAAATTATCAGGTACCTAAGCCCTTTCCCTAAATAAGAAGCAAGAAAATATGTCCTAAGTCCAGAGTCAGCATCCAGAAGCTTGGGCTTTGTGCTAAAGCCACAGCAGGATTTCGAGCTCAGCTTAGTAGAGTGGAGAATTCAGAAGGGGGAGGCGCAGTCCAGAGCAAGGGGAGTCAGCCAGGAGGAGCAGTTTACTTAGGGCAAGATTCCTAGGGCAACACTGCTGTGGGTGAACTTTAAAAGAGCTGGGGCTCCAGCTCTGATCCCAAACCTTTACAAGGGGCAAAAGTGGTCCAGGGTTGAGCATATTCCCTGGCAACCGGCAGAAGGAGCCTCTCTTCAGGAAAACTTTGATAAGTTAGGCCTATTGGATTTTCACAGAGTATGGTCACATAATGAGGACACAGACTAACATTACCAAGCACACAGGAAAGCAGGCCATTTTGAGTGAGAGTCAGCAGAAACAAGAAACAGTAGATATATTAGTTTGCCAGCTGCTAAAACAAACACTATACATCGTGTTCACTTAACAATAGGAATTCAGTGGCTCATGGTTTGAGGGATGAGAAGGCTTGCTTCCACCTGGGGTTGGAATCTTCTCGCTGGCCAGCAATTGTTGGGGTTTCTTGATTTTACATCACATGGCCATGCACATGGCAATGTCTTCTCTTTTCTCCTTTGGGTTCTGTTGACTTCTGACTTTGGGCTGCTTTCTGTGGCTTCTCTCTCTGTGCCCATCTTTGTAAGGTCTCCAGTAATAGAATTATGTTACATTACAATGTTACTGTTGACTATAGACCCTAGTTTGCATTGATTATATTTTTTCCTGTATACCATCCCATTTTCAACATCTTGCAATGTTGATATTCATTTGTTCTCCTTCATGCAAAAAGCAGTTTTATATTTGTACATTTAGTCACCATCACTGTCCACCCTAGTCATTCCTAAATTATACCATCTCAGTCTTTCTCCTCTATCTTCTCTCCTGTTGTTATATGTGCCCCCAGCCCTTCTCCCTCAACCGTACTCACATTCAGCTTCATTCAGTGGACTTATATTATTGTGCTACATCTTAACTGAAATAATCCCCAAAGGTCCTATTTAATGTGGTTTCACACCCACTGGAATGGATTATGATTAAGAATATGCTTTTCTGGGGTACATAACTCTAAGCTACCACAAATATAGACCTTCCAAGGATGGCGGATACTGGAATCATCAGGTATAGAATATAGAATAACTATGTAGACAACAATGGAAAAGTAAGAGATGCAATTCCTAATATATACATATAACAGATGTCTGCAAACATTTTCTGTAAAAAGCCAGATAGTAAATATTTTAGGTTTTTCAGGCCATGAGTGATCTCTGTCCCATAATTTTTTTTCCCAATCTTTTAGAAATGAGAAAACCATTCTTAGTTCACAGCCCATACAGAAACAAGTTGCAGTCTGGATTTGACCTACTACCTAACTCTTGGCCTAGAATAAGGAATGACAGATTTGAAAACATGGAATTTCTAGAAATTAAAAAAAAAAATTTAATGGGTAGAACAGAAAGTCAGATACAGTTGAAGAACAGATTCCATTTTCAGCCACCAACCTGAACTTTGAGCCACCACTTGTTCCTGATTCTAAGTCTTGGTGCAGGGTAGAACTTACCTGGCCAGTCACACTGTCTCCTCTCTGAATGTCAACTCTCTCTTGGGGTTCCCACCCTGGGAGTAGAGCCTCTATCAAGGCCCTCAGGGTCTGTCAGACATAATTATATGTAACTGGACAGTGGTCAAGTCTGCGCCTCTCCTACAAGGCAATTCATCAACTCAAGCAGTTACACGGTTAGAAGGGGGGGCAGGAGTGTTGCTTATCCCCATTTATAAAATCCATATCAATCTCAGCCTTAACCCAGGCAGGACATTCCATTACAGAAAGAACTTTTGAGTGGTCAAAACTTTTCAAAGATGACATGAGCTATCACTAGAAGGAACTGCCGCACACCATTAAATACACCACAGAATTACCCTACACCATAGACTCAGCATCCATGTGGCCAAGAAGTGGCAGATGTGGGATAAAACGCCCTTGAATGCTGAGGTCTGTTTTTCTAGGACAGATTAAAATACATGTCATAAAATGGTACTTGATAACATTAGTACGTGGATAGAACCATTGGTGTGAATCAGTATGGCATTTTCTGTTTTTATTGTTGTCTTCTGACTAACCTACTTCCATCAAGGAATCTTCCCTCCTCACCCTTTCTTTTTTGCATGGGCAGGCGCCGGGAATCGAACCTGGGTCTCCAGCATGGCAGGTGAGAATTCTGCCACTGAGCCACCTATACACCGCCCTTCCCTTCTCTTTTAACACAAAAGTTTCTTCTCAGAAGTACTTGAAGAAAATGAAAGACTAACTGCTACTCAAGTTCTGAACTATGTTGGCAGGCATCATGGAAAAGGGAACTAGGGGAACTTAGAACAGTTTTTTCTAAGTTTGTTTGTTTTCTTTGTTTTTTTAAGTAATAGTTTTGTTTTTTTTTAAGTAATAGCTTAAATCCTGTGCTTTTAAGATAGACTGGCTAATTTTCATATTTTAGGGTACTTTGGCCCTTTTACTTGTGATTGTCCAGAATTCTGAACATTTTTTCCAACCTGAGTTCTACTGCATTCTAGTTCTACCTGATTCCTAACCTACTGGATTTCTCTCTCTCTCTCTCTCTTTTTTTTTTTTTTTGGCTTAATTCACCCTTTGGATTTGGTGGCTGAACTCAGATTCGTCAGATTTTGACTGTCTAGGATACTCTAAAAATTTAATTCCTACTCACTTTGTTCTACCCACCTTAGATTGCTTCAGCTAAATACGAGCCTGCCCTTGGGGTCTGAGTCTGGGCTACATCGGGTACATCCCAGCCACTGGGTGTAGCACAAGGAAGGGGTGGATTGAATACTAGGGTTTAATAAAGATAAAATTTTGCCTTGCCTTGTCTCTCCAAATCTTAGCAATGACATTTCCAAGTCCTTAATAGCTCTTCGGTTACCCACAATATTCAAAGACTATTTTGAATTCCAAATGTAGAGTCTGGAGAAAACAAGCTAAAATCCAAGCAGCCCCACAGGGAAAATGAAGAACTCAAAGAAACATGCATGCCATTTGCTGCTCTAAGGGTAAAGAATGCACTGGTTAATTGTTGGGTGTAGAGATAAAAGCAAAGGAAGTCATTTTTCTACACTCACCACTGATTCTTAAGAAAAACATTTAAGCATTTCCTTTTTTATCTGTTTCTTCATCTATAAACCAAAAAGGAAAAGCTGTAGGAAGAAATAAAAAGGAGAAAAAGACTTTAGGTTGCTTAGAGCATATGAATTAAAACCTTTAAGATACTTTATAGTCTTTGAAATATCATAAAAACACAAATAAACTAATTGTGAAATCACTAGTTTTTATTTTTCACTTATTTACCTTTTCAGGGCCTAGGGAGACCTCTTATATAGACTCAAGCCTCCTCACCTCCCATTCCTAGGCAATACTAATTACTTAGTGTTCATAAATTTTCCTATTCTGGTGCATTCATTTCCTGATGCTGCTATAAAAAAAAAAATCACGAATTTAATGGCTTAAAACAACACAAATTCATAATCTTACAGTTCTGGAGGCCAGAAGCCTAAATGGGTGTTAAGGTTTCAGCAGAGCTGTATTCCTTCCGAAGACTCGAGGGGAGAGTTCATTTCCTTCCCCTTCCCAGCTGCTAGAGGCTGCCTACATTCCTTCGTTTGTGGCTCCTTCTTCCTCCTTCAAAGAGCATCACTTCAGCCCTTTCTTCTATCATCACATCTCCTCTCTAATTTTGACCCCTTTGCCACCTTCTGAGGAGTAACCTTATAATCACACTGGGCCAACCTAGATAATCAAGGATAATTGCCCTGTTTTGAGAACTTTATTTATTCATATTGGCAAGGTCCTTTTTTGCTATAAAATGTAATATATTCACGAGTTCCAAGAATTAGGATGCGAATATTTTTGTGGTTCCATAATTCTGTCTACTATTATCCAGACATTTTATGTAAATGATATCATACAATATGTGGTCTTCTTTTACTTAAGCTTAATGTTTTTGAGGTTCATCCATGCTGTAGCATATACCAATACTTCAGTCCTTTTACATGTTGAATAATACTCTATTGTTTGGAATATTTTATTTCTCTATAAATCAGTTGATAGACATTTGGGTTATTTCGACTTCTTTGGCTACTATAAATAATGCTGCAATGAACATTCATGTACAAGTTTTGGGATGGACACATGATTTCAATTCTCTGATACTTAAGAATAGAATTACTTGGTCATATGTCAACTCTATATTTAACATTTTGAGGAACCACCAGATTTTTTCTTCAACAGCTGTTCCATTCTGCACTCCCTCCAGCAATGTATGTATTTCTCCACAGTCTCACCAAAACTTGTTTTTGTCTATATTTTTATTTAAAGACATTCAGCTGGGTATGAGGTGGTATCTCATTGAGATTTTGATTTACATTTCCTTAATGACTAATGAATTGAGACTTTCTGCCTTGTTCCTGATCTTATGGGGAAAGTGTTCAGTATTTTGCAATGACTAATGATAGTAGCTGAAAGTTTTTCAAAACTATTATGAGAGATAATATTTTCCAAAGATGGCTGTAGCAATATTTTCTGTCCTACGTGGTTTTCTAAAACATTGCCACTCTCCCAATTAAGGTAGAGTTAGTTTACCTCCTCTTGAATTCAGGAGGCCTTAGTGATTACCTCAGCTAATGGAGTATGGTAGAGGTAAAGCATGTGACCAATGAGTCTTGGTCATAAAAATGCCGTGCTCTTCTCTTTAGCACTTATGAGATTCTCATTTTTGGAACTTAGTTACTATGGTGTGAGGAATCCCAGGAAGCCAGCATAGAGATCGATGTGGAAAGAACCAAAGCCTCTACTCCATAGTTCAGCTCAGCTGTTAGTTGTCAACCATATGACTAAGCCACCTTGGAAGTTGACCTCCAGCCCGAATTGAGCTGTCCCAAGCTGACCATGTGAAACAAATATGAATCATACCCACTGAACCCCATCCAAATTGTAGATGTGTGAGTGAAAAAAAAGGAAGTCTATTGTAAGAACACAGAGTTTTGGGGTTTGCGGTAATAATAGCTGATACAGAAGCCCATTATTTAATTGTGAAATTCCCCTTCTATTTCTCACTTGCTGAGAGTTTTTATAGTAAATGGATGTGTGAATTTTGCCAAATGCTTTGCTATATCTATTGAGATAATAAAATGGTTAGCTTCCTTTATTCTGTAATACGATAAATTACATTGATTGACTTTTTTTGTTTTTTCTTTTATTTGTATTTTTCTTTCTTTTTTCTTTGGACATTGATTGACTTTTAAATATAAAATCATCCTCACATTCCTGTGATAAATCCCCACTCATCAAGTTGTATTATTCTTGCAATATATTGCTGGATTTGATTCCCTAATAGTTTGTAAGGAGTTTTACATTGATGTTCATAAGAGATATTGATCTTTGGTTTCTTTTCTCATAATGTTTTGCTGGATTTTATCAGAGTTATGCTGATGTCATAAAATGAATTGAGAAACAGGACCTTCATTCCCTTCTATATTTTCTGAGATTGTATTAGATAGGTGTGGTTGCATCTTTAAATGTTTGACATGTGATTTCTTTATTAGGTATAAACCTATTCAAAATTTTTATTTCTTCTTTAGTCCATTTGGCAAGTTGTGTTTTTCAAGGAATTTTCCCATTTTTCTAGGTTGATAAATATGCTGGCATAAAGTTGTTCATAATATTTCCATATTGCTCTTCTAATGTCTACAGGATCTATACTGTATCTCTTATTTTGTCTTGATATGGCCATTTGTACTTTTTGTTTCCTGTTTTTCTTAATCACTGTTGTTAAGGAGTGTTAAAATAAAATTCAGGAGGCCATTAGGCTGGGATGACTAGCCTTGGCCAATCCCTGACTGCCAAACTCAGGTAACAAAACTGAATCTTAAGAGAAGCTGCCTTTCTGTAAACACTGTGTACTAATATACGGAGACTTAACACCAGCCAATCAGAAACAAATACTTTAAGAAACAAAAGTATTTTTGAAACAGCCCAAATCAGGCAATACAGCTTAGAGCAATCAAAATATTTCTTTGTTTGCTTCCAAAGCTGCCCTGTATAAACTTCTTTATAATTAAGATACATTTCTTACAAACTGCACATATTTCAGTCTTGCTTTTAATCAATTTCTACCTTTAACTGGTGTGTGCAGTCCATTTATGTTTAATGTTAGTATTGGTATAATTTGGTTTAAGGCTGTCATCTTGCTATTTTTAAGTTGTTTGTTCCTCTTCTTCCTTTTCTGACTTCTTTTGGATTAATCTAATAATTTTAGTATTGCGTTTTAATTTCTCAATTGGAGTTTTAGTGTTTGCTCTAGAGATAAGATGATCAGCTACTCAGGGAAACCATCAATCCCTAGAAAATCATAAGTTAGTCACTCTCAGATCATAATTTACATTTTTCCTTTGTCAAAATCTAATTTAGATTAATATTGTGTCACCTCACATAAAATATAAAAACCTTACAGCAGCATAATTCTATTTGCTACTCCTCTCTGTTCTTTTAATTATTGCTTTCATAGATTTTATCTGTATATACACTATAAACCCCATACTAAAAATGTAGTTACTTTTGTTTTAAACAATCAATTGCCTTTTAAAGAAATTAATAGGCAAAAGTTCTTTAAAATGGTCATGCATACTTACATTTACCATTTCTGGTATTCTTCATTCCTGCCTATAGATTTGAGTTTCGACTTGGTATTATATCCCTTCGTCTTAAAGAACTTTCTTTGGTATTTCTATAGTGCATATCTCCTGGCAAGGAATTCTTTCAGCTTTTACTGTCTATTTCATTCTCATTTCCAAGATATTGTCACTAGACTTTTGGGTTAAGAGCTTTTGTTTCCCCCACCTCTATCCCAACAGTAGGGGCCATTTCCATCGTCTCCTGGCCATCAACATTGCAGAAAGGTAGTAACTGATATTCTTATTGTTAGTCCCTTGTGCTTAAATGTCGTTCATGTTGTATGTTTTAAAGATTTTCTCTTTGTCTTTGTTTTTCATTAGTCTGACATAATGTCTCTAGGAGTGTGCTGGTTTGAAAGGAAGTATGCCCCCTAGAAAAGCCATGTTTTAATCAAATCCCATTTCATAAAGGTAGAATAATCCCTATTCAATACTGTATGCTTGAAACTGTAATCAGATCATCTCCCTGGATGATGTGATTTAGTCAAGAGTGGTTGTTAAACTGGATTAGGTGACGACATGTCTCCACCCATTTGGGTGGGTCTTGATTGGTTTATTGGAATCCTATAAAAGAGGAAACATTTTGGAGAATGGGAGATTCAGAGGGAGCAGCACCACAAAGCAGAGAGTTCATGAGCCAGTGACCTTTGGAGATGAAGAAGGAAAATGCCTTCCAGGGAGCTTCATGAAACCAGAAGCCAGGAGAGAAAGCTAGCAGATGATGCCATGTTTGCCATATGCTGTTCCAGCTGAGAGAGAAGACCTAACTGTGTTCACCATGTGTCTTCTCACTTGAAAGAGAAACCCTGAACTTCATCGGTCCCCTTGAACCAAGGTATCTTTCCCTAGATGCCTTAGATTGAACATTTCTATAGACTTATTTTAATTGGGACATTTTCTCAGCCTTAGAACTGTGAACTAGCAACTCATTAAATTCCCCCTTTTAAAAGCCATTCTGTTTCTGGTATATTGCATTCTGGCAGCTAGCAAACTAGAATAAGGAGGTTTTGTGTGTTTTTTTTTTTTTTAATTATTTTTTGTATTTATCCTGTGAAGTTATTTCCTGAAATACTTGGACCCAATTTTAGAAACTTTTTAGCCACTATTTCTTCAATTTTTTTCTCCCCTATTCTTTCCCTCTCCACCTCTTCCTCCCTCTCTCTCTCTCTCTCTCTCTCTCACTCCCTCTCCTCTTCTCCAGCTCTAATATGTGTGTTAGACCACTTGCTGTTGTCTTACAAGTTTCTTAGCCTATTCATTTACTTCACTTTATTTTCATTTCTCTGTCTTCAGATTGCATAGTTTTTATTGTTCTATATCCAAATTCTCTTGCAGTCTCCAATCTGATATTCATCCTATACAATGATTTAAAAAATGTCTGATATTTTACTTTTCAGTTCTAGAATTTCCACTTGATTTTTAAAATAATTTCCGTTTATGTGCTAATATTCTTTATTTGTCTATTCTTGTCTACTCTTCCCTTTAAGTCCTTGAAAATATTTATAATAGCTGTTTTAAAGGCCTTGTCTGTTAATTGACACATCTAGGTCCTCTTGGGTCTGTTTATATTAACTTTTTTATCTTGATTATCTGTCACATTTTTCTGTTTCTTTGCATATGTAGTAAAAATGCTACTCTGTATATTGTGAGTGATCCAGGGAGATTAAATTTTAAAAAATACATTTTTATTGACAAATCTTCACATACATACAGTCCATACATGGTGTACAATCAATGGCTCACAATATCATCATATAGTTATATGTTCATCACCATAATCATTTTTTAGAACTTCTGCATTACTCTAGAAAAAGAAATAAAAAATGACTCATACATCTCATACCCCTTATCTCTCCCTCTCATTGACCATTAGTATTTCCATCTACCCAATTTATTTTACCCCTTATCCCCCTTACTATTTATTTTTTATCCATATTTTTTCACTCATCTATCCATACCCTGGATATAAGGAGCATCGGACACAAGGTTTTCACAATCACACAGTCACGTTGTAAAAGTTACATCTTTATACAATCATTTTCAAGAATCAAGGCTACTGGAACATAGCTCAACAGTTTCATGTACTTTCCTCTAGCCACTCCAATACACCATAAACTAAAAAGGGGATATCTATACAATGCATGAGAATAACCTACAGGATAACCTTTTGACTCTGTTTGCAATCTCTCAGGCACTGAAACTTTATTTGGTTTCATTTCCCTCTTCTCCCTTTTGGTCAAGAAGGCTTTCTCAATCCCTTGATGCCAGGTCCCAGCACATCCTGGAAGTTCTGTCCCACGTTGCCAGGGAGATTTACACCCCTGGGACTCATGTTCCATGTGGGGGTGGAGGGCAGTGAATTTATCTGCCGAGTTGGTTTAGAGAGAGAGGCAGTATCTGAGCAACAAAAGAGGTTCTCTGGGGGTGACTTTTAGGCATAATTATAAGTAGGTTTAGCCTATCCTTTGCAGGAATAAGTTTCATAGGGGCACACCCCAAGATTGAGGGCTCAGTTTATTGACTTGGTTGTGCCCACTGCTTGTGAGAATATTAGAAACTCTCCAAATGGGGAAGTTGAATATTTCCTCTTTTCTCCCCAGTCCCCCAAGGGGGCTTTGCAAATACTTGTTTATTCACTCCCCAAATTACTCTGGGATATATTGGGGCATCACATTAACCTGGGCAAACCAACAAAATCTCACACCCTATTCAAGATTCCATGTACTTACGGTGTTCAACTAAACTGACCATACAAGTTAAGTTAGGTAATGTATTTCCCAAAATATAAATTTTGCACCAAGTAAATGTTTCTCTCTTTGGTCTCACACAGAAGTTGAAGTTTCAAAATATGGATACTACTTTATCATCATCCTCTACCCTATAGTCTGATCTACCTTGGTCCTATCCAGATCAGCTTCCTCCATATCTCTAGTTGAAGTCCGATTCCTTTTTCAACTTTTAAAATAGTTCCCATATGGGATACTGCTGACTTTCATAACTTCAGAGCTCTAACTCTAAGAATAGATATGTTTTTCCTTCTTCCAAGGAGGGTTGAGACTTGTTCTGGCAGACAGTTAAATTACTAGTGGATTTTCATCTTCCCGCTAGGCTTGGCTCTATGCACCATTAAAGTGGTTCTACTTTGAGTTTATCTTTAGTCCTAGGGAATGGCTAGAACTTTCTTTAGTGCTAGGAAATGGCTAGAACTTACTATTTAGATGTAGCCTTTCTCTAAATTTAACTGAATGCAGCAAGGTATTCTGGCTGATCCAGGTATCTAACATCTCCCGGAACTGTGCAATCTCCAGCATCTCTATTACGGGCTCAGCTTCACAGCTGCTATCGTATGCTAGGCAGCCAGCCCTCTCCAAGGATGCATGATGAACCCCCACACAGACTTCTGAGATCTCCCTTTGTGTTGCTACCTCCTTTCCAGTACCCTGCCTCACAATTCTAAACTTCTGCAACCCCAAACATCCTCAGAGCCATGAGACTGCTGATTGGACTTGTTGGGACGGCCAGAGTCATGGTCCAGAAATTGCCCCTAGGTAGAAATCTCGAACAACCATAGATATCATTTTGTGTTTGCCTTCTCTCAAGGATTACAGCCCTTCACTGCCCTTGTCCAAAGCTTTAAAATAGTTACCTCATGTGTTTTGTCAAGTTTTATAGCTGTTTACAATGATGGGCAAGACCAATCAGTACCTGTTACTCCATTTTGGCGAGAACAGGAAGTGCCATTAATTGATTGTTAACAGATTTCATTTTGTTTTGATGAAAATTAGAATTTTTTATAGTGTTGCAAAGGAAATTGAGTTGTGATTTACATTTACAAATCAGAGATTTAATTTCTCATGTTACTTGAAAAGCTATCACATCCCCAGTTCCCCCTTCCTCAGATATGGAAACATCTCTTAAGGATCCTTGTGCCCATTTCCCCCTACCTCCACTCCCAGTGCTTCCCTTTCCATGTCATACATATGGCCACTGCCCCAAGTTTCTTTATATCTACATCTTCTGTAATATTCTGTCAAAATTTGAATTCCAAATAGCCTTAAAACCTTTAAAAATCCAATTTCAAGTCATCATTTAAGCATTATGAGAATACTTCTTGAATCTGTTTTTATCTTCTATACCATATATGGGAAAATTTTCCAATACACAATTTTTCCTGCTTTTATGTATGTTTAAAATTTTTCATACTAAAATTTATAACAAAAACAAAAATAAATGTCTAAGAGTTCACAGTCATCTCTCATTTGTCTTAAAAATATTTCCTCCAAGAACTAAATGCCCTTTAGTTCCAAATCCAGTATTTTATGAATATGACTGACTTCCCTCCATAGTAATTTCATTATTCAATAAACATTGTTCATTTTCCTACCAGTCTTTATCTTATCTGAGCTGAACTAGCTCAGTTAGTTTCTCTTCACTGGATAATGCTTAAATCTGTGAGCATTACTGCTGCTCTCCTCTAGGATCTTCAAATTTCTTTTATGCTTCTTTCTGAAACACAGCAACCCCAGCTGCTTCTGTTACACTAGGTGAGGACTCATTCCGGATATTATATAAGAATAAAATAAGCATCGTGCAGCAAGAATGCGCTGAGCTCACACCTTGAATTTCTTCCTCTACTCAAACCCCATAGCAACGTCAAATAAAAATACTCAAAGTATGTTTTCTGATAACAATACCAGCCATCTTGTACTTGGTCATAAAAAAAATTGTGTTTTTTTTTTTAATTTAGAAATTTGGAAACTAAAAAGCACATTTAAAAAACTGGAAAGTTCCTCAGTGAAATATTCATGAATTTTATTTAAGCCTTTAAAAAACCAAACAGACAACTAATATTTCCAATTCCTGACCAAGAAGAATTTATGGGAGAGATTTCAGTAGACTTCCAAAAGCCCTAGACACATTGGGCTGGGAATCCTGGCCTTAAAACTCACTAGTTGGACCAGCTTGTGCAAATGATGGCACCTTCCTGAGCCATAGTTTCTAGTCTATCAGATGCAAAGATTCCTCCATCCAAGTGAAGTTTTTCCTGAAATGTCCACCTTGCAAATAATTCCTGTGGTTTAAACCTCTGTTCTCATTAGACGGGGTTCAAATCCATCTGTTTGTCTAATTCCAAAGCCCTTTCCAGCCAGCCTATTAGAATTTCCTTAGCATGCTTACTTTTAGAAAATATTAAATAATATTAAATATTAAATGAAAAATAACTTAGGATAGGCCACAACAATGCTAGTGCTGAGTATTCCTTTCCATATCCCCTTTATACCTTGTATTCTCCCAGGGTGGACCCACAGAGAAACATGGACCATGGAGTGTGTCTGCGGGTAGGGGGTACTGCCAGCTCCAGGAGGTGTGCTAAGTCTTCCTGAACCCCTCTGCAAAGGTTAAGAGGGGCCAAGTCTTTCCTGCCCTCAAGGCTAGGAACCGAGGAAGAGGGAGGTTTCCTCCAAAGGACAGGGAAAGAGAACTGACAGCTGGCTTGCCTGTCTGCAGAGCAACAGGTGAGCAGATTCTCTTTGCTTTCCACCACCTGTGGATTCCTGTAGGAAGGATACTCCATCAACCAAATCTGAGACCAAGTGAGCCAACAAAGAAAAATAACACTGCAACTGATGCCCCCCAGCAACCAAAGAGAGGAAGAGCACGATAATAATGAAAACACGCTCCCAGGGAAATAAAACTGTTAGAGGAGAGAGATGAAAGCATCAGTTAAAAGAAAACTGCCAGCACTGAAAAAGCCCAAGTGCATCTGCAAAAAATAAATATGTGAATTCATAATAAAAACACATGATTTCCCAATATAAAATTCAAAAGATGAATTAAAAGAGAGAATGATCACAGCTGTTAAGATCTGAATTAGCGTTCTCGAAATTCTTATACATGATCTAAGCAAAAATATCAGACAATTAAAATCGTGACAGAAAAGAAGAGATTTGGAGGATATATTCAGGTTATTTAATAGGCAAACAGTAGGAATTCCAGAAAGAGGAAAAAAAAAGAAAGGAGAGGAAACAAACAATAAGGAAAAGATTACATCAACTAAACAACAAGAAACCTTTTATTTGAGAAGGAGAAAGACCTGAGCCTTTAGGTAGAAAGGTACATTGAAGAAAAATCACAAGTACATTGGCATATCCTAGTAAAACTCCTAAATTCTAAGGATAATTGGACAATTTTGCAAGTTCCTAAATAGAAAGAATAAATTGCCTGCAGGGAAAAATGCATAGCCTCAAATGCTTTTATTATTAAAGATGAAAGACAAAAATAAAAAAGCACTTAGAGTTTCATTTAAGAAATTGTAAAGAGATCAATTAGGAAAAAAAGAGAAAAGGACTAAGAGAGAAATAACAAAGATATTAGAGAAAAAAGCACAAAAAGAGAAGGATAAGTAAATATAAAAGCTTATTTCAAAAAAGATGAATAATAGAAAAGATAAATCTCTTAGGAACATGATTTGAAAGAAGAGAAAATGAGCAAAGCAGACACGGTAATGAATGAGAAAAAGGATGTAATCAAAGATGCAGGAGAAATTTAAAAACCATAAGAGAATACTAAAAGTAAATTTATGGAAAGAAATATGAAAGCCTAGAGGATAATAATGATATTCCGGAAAATAGAAATGACTAAAATTGATCCAAGAAGAAACAGTAAACATGAATAGGCCAGTTATGACCAAATGTATAGTAGTTACAGAGCTACCATCTAAATAGGCACCAAGACTAAATGGGTGCCTAAAGCCTGGGTGCTATAGAGACCACTCCAATACTATTCAAATTAGTCCAGGTCAGAGTAAACACAGAAAGCTCCCCCATTCATTTTCTTTTATCTTTTTATCTCTTTACCCCCATTCATTTTATGTAGCCAGCACTACTTTAATGCCACAAGCTAATCTAATACATACAGAATGAAAAAAGTATAGTCTATGCCACTTTCAAATAATACGTAAAAAGTTCTAAATGAAAGATTAGTAAATAGACATCATCAAGATCTCAAAAATAAATGATGCACTATGATCAGGCAAAATCGATTCAAGATATGCAGAAAGGCTTGCTATCAGAAAATCACTCTCAGGAAACATCAGCACAAACTAAAGGATAAAACTCATAGGATAATATTAATAGGTGCTGGACGGGCTTTGATTTCTAATAAATATTCAAAATAAATAATGAAACTTTTTATCTACTAAAGACTACTGCCAAACCCAAAATAACCATCATTCTAAATGATAAAACACAATACACTGAACCAGTTCCAGCCAAAATCAGGAATCAGATTGGGATGCTGTTTCTGACAAACATTAGTGTTGTAAAATGTCTGGGACAGACCCCAGAAAATCTATTAAGACTAGCTTTTTTTTGCTGATGATATAATTTTATACCTAGATATACAAAAGACTCTAGTATAAAATGCACTAGATTAGTTAAATAATTTAGTAAGGTGGCAGTACAAAAAACAAATATTAAAAGATAGTTTTTCTCTACTTGTAGCAAAAAGCTCTTAAATGAAAATGGAGAAAATTCTATTTATAATTGTAACAAAATCTATGTAAATCATGGGAATGCATTTTACAAGCTCACAATCTACAGGGAAAACTATAAACTCTTATGAAAAGAAATTTTCAAAAAGACCTGAACAAGCTTGAATATGATATTCTTTGGCTTGAGATGACTTAATGTTACAAAATTGTTAACTGTCCCAAAACCAATACATAAATCTAGTTCAATTCCAAACAGAATCATAAAAAGACTCATTTTAATTGTCTAAAATATCCTAAACCTTTATGTAGAAGAATAGATGTCCTAAAGTATCCAAGAAAATCATATAAAAATAACAGTGCGTATGTTGGTGGTGGGGGGAGTAGGGAAATTGGCTTTGCAGATATCAAAGGGTACTTTTAGAGTCATGCTAATCTAATGAATATGGTATGCCATGGGAATAGACAAAGAGATTAGTGGATAGAGAACTGGAACTAGATCCTTGAATAAATGAGAATAAATATAAGAAGGATCACTAGCATAGTAAGATTCATAGATATCATAAAAGAGCTTCTACAAGAAAAAGACATATTACAAAGTAGGAAAAAAAGAAAGGCTATGAACAGACAATTCATGAAAGACCAACTCCAAATAAGAAAAACACATGAAAAATGCTCTTAAAGTATTAGTAATCAGGAAAATGCATATAACAGTAGCAGTGAACTATCACTTTATACCTATCAAACAGGCAGAAAAGAAAACCTACGGCTGGTTGGGATGTGGAGAAAGGAAAAGGATACTCTCAAACATAAATGGTGGAAAAGTGTTAGGACATTTTGTTGTTGCAAAACTATCAAGCAACATCTAATAACATTAAAAATATTTATATCTTCCAACCCAGCTATCTCATTCCTGGGAATCTATCCCGTGGAAAGAAAATCACCAGTAATTAAGGAAATATATAAAAGGGTATTTCCTGTAATATTGTTCGTAAAGGAAAAGTAAACAAAAAACTGGAAACAAAATTAATGCCCATTACAGGGAAGGGCTGGATAAAGTTTGAAATGCTGTCTTCATCTGCTAGTTGCTATGACAAATACCACACAATGGGTTGGTTAAAAAAACAGGAATATATTGTCTTACGGATTCGAGGCTAGGACAAGCCCCAAATTAAGGCATCAGCAATGTGATACTTTCTCCCCCAAGTCTGTAACATTCTGGTGCTGGTTGCCCGTCATCCTTGCAGTTCTCTGGCTTATAGCCTTGCCTCACGTCCCATGGCGAGGTTCTCTTCCTTCTCTTTTTTGAGTTCCTTTGACTTCTGGCTTCTGACTCCTCCCTGTGATTCTCTGACTCTGGCTTCTGGTTTCTTTCTCTTTATAAAGCAGTCTGCATTAAGACGCAGCCTTATTCTGTAGGGCCACAACACCTTAACTGAAAACAACACCTTCAAGAGATCCCAATCACAACAGGTTCACAACCACAGGAATGCAGATTAAGATTAAGGACATGTCTAAACTGAGTACTTAATTCAACCTCCCACAAATACTCACACTTAGAGATAATATATGGTCACCTTAAAAAATGAATAGAAGTTCTGCCAGGTAACTTGGAGGGCATTCTATAAGACGAAGAAAGTGTGTTTAATGTGACAGAACTTTTGTAAAACTAGCAAGAACACAACAAAAAACTTGCCTGTACAAGGACATGTGTGCGTATCCATATAGGGTTATATGAGGAGGGAGGTAATAAGGGGCCAGAGGTCATCTCAGGGTGTTGCGGTGTTGGGCTGTGTGTGTGGTGAGTTGAGGGGAAAAGGGAGAGGGTGAAAGAGCCACTTTTATAATGCAACTTGCTGGAATGAAATCTGCAGAAAACATCCCTTCCTTTGTCATTTGTATTACTAATCACAACAAGAAAAGGAAGAGCAAACAGTAGACATTATAAATTCAGACTGTGAGAGATTGTGTTTTTCCTTCGCAGAAACAACACTTTCCCTATTTCTATCAGAATTCACAGGATTTAATTCTTTTTCACAACTTAATTATATTTCAGTCTATTTCAAAACTTGCAATTTTGGAATTTTATACTCTTTCCTTGGGTTTAACATTTTCATGGTGCATAATTTTTAAAAAGATAGGATGATATGTACTCTGGTTTCCTATGCCATTCTTAATTATATTTAGCTTTTTGCTTGTTCTTTTCGATATAACAGAACATACTTCTAAGAGCAATGTTTCTATCCTAGTTTGTAAATAATAGGTGAGAATTAATTATCTTAATGGTCTGTTGTTTAGGAAGAACAGAGGAGACTCCCTACCAATAATTGTCTCCCCCACATCAATTGTCCAGCTGTGGTCTACACAATTAGGAACAACGACCATTTAGTGTATAGGGCTCCCCTCCAAGGCTTTGGGAGAAGATGATTCTCTAAGAACAAGGAATGGGGCTGATGCTAGCTGCCACAAGAGGACTGATCTATAGACAGTAGTAATAGAGTAGTTCCATTTTACATGGAGTCAGTCAACAGGAGATTTTCCTGTCCAACTGGATATATAAACACAATGCAAATGACTTGGAGCTATCTCTCTGTTAAAGGTCTTAAATCCATATATCCAAGTAGGGCTCTGAGAAAAATAGTGTGTGAGGACCAATATTCTAGTTTGCTAGCTGCCAGAATGTGATATACCAGAAAAGAATGGCCTTTAAAAAAGGAGGAATTTATTAAGTTGCAAGTGCACAGTTCTAAGATTGTGAAAATGTCCTAACTAAAGCAAGGCTATAGAAATGTCCAATTTAAGGCATCCAGGGAAAGATACCTTGGTTCAAGAAGACCGATGGCATTCAGAGTTTCTCTCTCAACTCGAAGGGGACATGGCAAACATGGCGATCTCTGCTAGCTTTCTCTCCAGGCTTCTTGTTTCATGAAGCTCTCCTAGGGGTGTTTTCCTACTTCGTCTCCAAAGGTCTCTGGCTGTATGGGCCCTAAAGCTTTTTCCAAAATGGTTCCCTCTTACAGGGCTCAAGTGAGCAACCCCACCTTGAATGGGTAGAGACACACCTCCATGGACATCATCTAATCAAAAGTACTACCCACAACTGGGTAGGTCACAGCTCCATGAGAACAATCAAAAGCTCCCAGTTAGCAATATTGAATGAGAATTAAAGGACATAGCTTTTCTGGGGTCCACCACAGATTCAAACTGACACAACCAGAAATGATGCATTCGATAA
Source organism: Tamandua tetradactyla (assembly GCF_023851605.1). NCBI lineage: Eukaryota > Metazoa > Chordata > Mammalia > Pilosa > Myrmecophagidae > Tamandua > Tamandua tetradactyla. Next base: position 140,324,562 of record NC_135332.1, read on the forward strand.
AATATGTGCTTCTTTAAAATTTCATAACTAATTTGAGGATGAAATTAATCATATATCTCAGGCACAGACTTGTGATTTGGGGAAACTCTTAGGTTTAATATGTAATTAACTCCAAATATGTTTCAAGAAAATTTATGTGCCTACCCTTCGTGTAGGCACTGTGGCAGGTCATCCAAATGTTTGTTGAATGAACGAATGATTGTCAAGGTTTTCCAGACTTTAAGAAACCTATGTAGGTGTTTTGCCTCTTGGTTTATTCAGCGGGTAACTGTATATTATATAGTTCCTTGAGGTTCTTCCCTGTTGCCTGCTGTCGAAAATGTGGCAGTTTTGTTCAACATTAGCACCATGTCAAGTTGTGAAAGGGAGGGGAGCTGAAACTCAAATCAGTCAACGTCCCTGGCAAAGGATTGGTGGAGGTGAATGAAGAGAACAATGGGAAAAAATGAGGCTAAATAAAGATTTTTTTGCATCACCTGTAGATTTTTGTCATGGTGTCAGCTCACTTGCCATTAATAGCATAACTAATTCATATTTGGTTGGCTGGATTTTCTCTTATACTCCAGGTCCATCATCTTTCAAGTGAATTTAGTCAGGCTTAATGCTCCAAGTGGATTTCTAGCCAACATCCCTGATAACATTCCAGGGAGTGGCGAGTGACAGAACAACCGAGAACAACAAAGTGGCATCTTTCTACCTTTGCAGTTTCCCCAACTTGTACAGCTCACGTGGGATGAAGCACCTGCTTGTCCAAGGTCATAGAGTAATATTACTAGATACCATTATAGAAGAGGCTAGGTCATCAATTTTAGGTAAACAACAAAAAACTAAAAGTATGTCTTGGGTATCTTTCATTTCTATTATTTCATTTTACTTGGTCCTCTTTAACTCCTGCTTTCTACATATCAGCATCTTAATCTATATTTATTTTAACTTTTAAATATTTTCCTCTGAGATTCTTAAGGTAAGTTGCTTGTTCTTTTAGCAACCAGTGAAGCTATTTGGTTGGTTAAACTACTTTATTTGCTGTGTCCCTCAAAGTATAGCTTCAAACTGGTGAATTGGAAAACATACAGTAGCCAGGTACCTTTAGGCTCTAGTCATGAGCTGAACTAGTGTATTAGGTATATTTCACAAAATTCTACAGAATTTGATTTGCATCAGTTAAAAAGAAAAAAAGCCCAATAACAAAACACATAAGGGTCTTTGTCATCTCCAAATTTAGACTTGCTTCTGACTAACACTAGTAGACATCATCTACCTTCTACACCGTCTCCCCAAACCCCCATATCCCTCTCCCAATGTGCTCCTCACTTAATGTAGGCAAGGCATTTGCAACCAGTTTTCGTGCAAGTGCTTTTATGATTAGTGCTTTTTATACCGTTAGATTATCCCCTGAGCCACATCTGTTAATGCATTTGAACATAAGAGCTTGACTAGCTATCATATCAAAACTTGAGATTGTGTGACTCCTAAAAAGGTACCAAATTGGGTGGTGTGATGGTGGCTCAGTGGCAGAATTCTCTCCTGCCATGCTGGAGACCCGGGTTCAATTCCTGGTGCCTGCCCATGCAAAAACAAAAAAAGGGTACCAAATTCATTTGGTGTATATGTTCTCAAAGTCACATTATCATTTGAAGACAAACCCAACAAAAAGGCATTGAGAGTCTCATAGACATCAAGGACCTTGGTGTGTGTCTTTGGTAAAGAGACAGATACACCCCTTCAACACATGTATCTGCTTTACTCATTTTTATTCATTTAGTTCAAGCTGAATCAGAGAGCAGTCACCTTGCTTCAAGCTAGGAGGATGCCCCAAACCACAGCACTAGTCATCAGAGCCAGCAAATGTGTACTTTCCCATCTGATTAGAATTCTAATTAATTTGATGGGTTCTTAGCTGTTGGAAATGAAAGGGGTATGGCCTTGCCTGATGGCTGGAGAGCAGATTAGGTCCCTATGGGGGTAGAGCTCACATTTTATGGTTCTTTGTATTTTCCCACACATTTTCCCTTGGACTCTCCTTTGAGAAGTCTCCCCATGTTATGAAATTCTTCAACCCACAATATTTCACCTTAAAATATGGCTATAGTACAATCTTTCAAAGAGCACGCTGGCCTCACAAAGGGTGCAAGTGCAGGATCATCTTCTGAGGAATCAGAAGCATCTGATGTTATAACTTTCAGTCTCCTTCTCTTTCTCTGTTTTTTTTTTTGTTTGTTTGTTTGCCTGTTGCAATACATATCTTTTTGTCTGCCTATGCCTTAGATTTGCCCCTGGGCACTTGGAGCTTGGTAGTTGGCCATAAAAACCAAACAACTAGATGTTTCCAATTTGAGATGTTAATTCTCCAGTTCTACAAATTTCTTTCTCTCGAATTTATTAAAGTGATAGATTGCTCAGACTTTGCAATTCTCATTTAGGATATGACTGTATCTAACTCTAAGACTAAGTTCAAAAATTACCATGGCCCAGTATCTATGGATCCCTATATATGTATTTTAAAGTCTTACTACTCTTATTCAGTATAGACTGAGCTTTACAACAAAATTTACTCAAGAGACATGTATTGCGTGCCCTTTATGTGTCAACAAGAGGAATAAAGTGGTGAACAAGACAGAAAGGTACCTGGGTCTGTTGGAGTGGGCATTCTAGGAGCAGAATGGCTTCATAATTCATTCCCTCCATAAGTCACAGAGCAAGATGGTGGTAGAAACTGGAAGGGACTATTCATTAGCCAAGTTCTATAGTACACCATAGACATTGACTTGAAAGAAATACAGTAACTTTATAACAAAATATTTCGTATCAGTTATTTACATTCAGGAAATACATGCGCCTTATTTTCTTTAAACTAGAAAATATTTTAGCTCTCTTTCCTTTGAAGGTCTTAAATCTGGGTGGCTATCCAGTTTCTCATCAAATTGCCCTGTTTTAGCTTTCAAACGTTGACACTTCTATGCTGAAATGGAGCCTGCAAAATGCCTTAGAGGCTGAAGCTGTGTGTGAGGCAGAAATGGTATTTAAGCCCTTAATGAAATTATTACCTTTGAAACTTGCATTTAGGGTTTATAGGAGCCTTCCTCCACTTATTATTATTATTATTTTTGAAGGGGGAGGAAAAAGAATTACTGTCGGTGTGGGAAATACTCTTAATACATACATTTATTAAGTGTCCTCTGCTTAAAAATACAATTTTCATGAATTGGCGATTTAGATATACTTCTCATTGCCTGGAAACATCTGTGAACTTTTATCTGTAAAAAAAGAGTTTAATTATTTTTTTGAACTCTCAAAACGGTTTTCTTTCCACTGTTCTAATTCTTGTTGGCAGAAAGCTAAATATCTCTCATTTCTTCACTATCTTTCTAGAGAGAGAAATATGAAAGTGAAGGAAAGGAGAAAGAAAAGAAAACAGAACAGCTGGATGAAGAGAAAGGAAAAGTGGGGGGCTGGGGGTGGGGAGAGACGAGGAAGAGGGGGTGAGAAATGAAGGAGCACAGGTTTGTGAACTAGCAGCCACCGAACAGCCACAGCGCCGAGCCGCAAACGCCCACTGGCCCTAGGAGCTGCCAATCGGGGCGTAATCCTGTAGGAATTTCTCCCGGGTTTAACTGGGAGTCACACTGCCGCCTCCTCTCACCCAGACGCCCGGAGGAGCCGGGAGAAGCAAGCTCTGGAGGGAGGGAGGGAGGGGGAGGAAAAGAGGAGGAGGAGGACTCGGGAGGGAGGCGGCGGTGGGGGGGAGGAGGGGCGCAGCCGCGGAGCCACTAGCCCAGCGCGGACTAGCTTCTCTCCAGATACTCCCGGAGCTCCAGCGCGGCGGACCGCGCGCCCCAACCGCACTGCCACTAAACTCCAGCTCCCTCCTTATTGCAAGCCTTCTAATTTATTCCTTAAAATCAGAAACTAAGCCGCGATACGGGGAACGAGGCCGCGGAGGAATAAAACAGCAGCCGAGAAACAGCTCCAGATAGCCTCCCCAGAGCAACAACTCGGCATCGGGAGTCCAGAAACCAACAAGTGAGAAGGCACCGCGTTCCTGGGGCGCAGCCGCCGGCAGCAGGAGCAGGCGCAGGAGAAGGCAGCGAGCGCCCCTGAGCCCCGAGCTTTTGCTGCTGTCGCTGCTGCTGCTCCTCCACTCCGGATCCCTCTGCGCGGGCCGCGCGGGGCGCTAGGCAGGAGGCTTCATTTCACCCTCGTTGCAAGCGGAGGCTAGGAGCAACCGGTCACCAAGGAATATGCGGCGCGCGTGGATCCTGCTCACCTTGGGCTTGGTGGCGTGCGTGTCGGCGGAGTCGGTGAGTGGGCCAGCGGGGGTCGCATGCACGGTTCAGGGTGTTTGGGGCCGCGAGAGGAGTCCGCGGTGTCCCGGGGGAATCGGGGAGCGTCACCTGAGGGATCCCATTCCTAGATGCCGCGCTCGGTCCCCGGGGATCTGCTGGGAGAAATGCGCTCGCTTCTCCACCCCTTTTCCCTCTTCCTACCCTGCCCGCAGAAAGGCGCCCTTCGCTTGGGTTGCCGCGAGGTCCCTCGGGATGGGAGCGCGAGAGTGGCAGTTTTGTCCAACTGCAGAGGTTACTGAAGTCACTCCCAACTTCGCTCTCAGGGTGTTTTGCTGCGTGGCCCGGGAAGGATCGGGGTGGGGATTGAGGGGTGGCCGGAGACTGGAGCAGGAGCAGAACTCCCGAAGGAATAGGACGTCTCTGTGCGCTCCGTGCGACTCAGGGATGAGCTGGAAACTTTGGGGCTCCGTCCTCCACACACCATTACCCCAGGCTATCCTTCCGGCTGTACAGAATGTAGGATCTGGGGAGATGGGCCCCAGATTTGAGAAACCTGCAATTGCCCGAGAGGAAAGTTTCCAAAAGTTCTTTTGTTTAATTTTCCCTCTGGCTGGGGCGAGGTAGCCGTCGCGACTTGGAAACGCTGCCGGCCCGTAGGAGAACGCGAGGAGTGCGCGGAACGCGCGGCTAAGTGGCGGGGGCGTGGGCCTTTGGAGTCCTTTGGCGACCTCCCTCTCCATTTGCGGGGCGGAGGGCTGCCCGCGGGGCCTTCGGGGCTGGAAGACATTTTAATTCCAAGTGCACTGGAGTGCAGAAAGCAGGGCGAGGCGGGGTGTGTGTGAAACTGCGCTCGGCCTTCAGGTCGTCCTGCCGGCTACCGGAGGGAAACTTCTAGCCGACCACGCTCGCCCTCTCGGGCCTTGGCCGCGGCGCGTCCCGGGCACGGAGCCTCCTGTCCCGCTCCCGCAATGGAAACTTGATTAAAAAAAATTTTTTTTTCTCGGTTTGGTCGAGAAAAAAACCCTACGTAGGGTTTCTGCGGCCCTACGTAGTCCGGTGAGCGCCCTCTAAAGGGGACTGTTTCCCGGGCTTCCTTTGCTCAACGGCCCTACCTAGGCGCCCGGAGCTAGGTCCAGGCAAGTGGAAGCCCAAGCGTCGGGATTCCGTCTGCGGCCTCAGTGCGGTGTGGAGGCTAGGCTAGAGAATGCGTTCTTTCTGCCCCTCCTAGTCTTCAGTGTTCCTTCTCTAATTAACTCAACTGTCTCTTCCCAAGAAAAATTATATCGCCTTTAGGTTGTTTTGTGATTCCCCCCCACCCTCGCTTTTGGGGTGTTACTTTTCCTTCTTCCTTCTTTTTGAGGTGAACCAGTTTAGGATTGGGAAACCCTCTGGCAATGGGCACTGGCTGGGCAATTTTAATGTGTGTGAGCCTCTGCGTACTTACTAGCAGATCCCCAAACGTTATCTCGGTTTGGAGAGCATCTAGAATTGTCAGTGATAAAGAATAGATGAGTTATTTGGGCGTTTAGGCTGTAAAACTGAGCTCCGACCCTTAGGGGTATTTCTCTTTAGCAAATGATGTTTTAATCGGTTGAAATTAGTAATCTCCGAACCAGTTATGAACTTTGGCTCATTGTGTACACAAAAAGGAACAGATTCTCTGTTTATTTCAGATAAACATTATTGCTCATCTTGTTGCAAAACAGGGCAAAAGGGAGAACTTTATCTCAGGGTTTTCAAAGGCAGCCTGCCTAAAAAGCTGTACAGGGTTAGTAGAGCCTTTTTCTTTTTTTTCCTCCCTCTCAGTCCTGTTCAGTGGGTTTCAGTGATTTGTTTAGGAAATGTTACTGTTTTGGGATTCTAGAGAAAGAATGTCTCTTATCGTCTGCCTGTCTGGGTTTTTGCATAAATCTGACAGTGCTTCTTTAAGGAAGCTTTTTGGCTGAACTGTATCTGGCACCTTCTGGGTGACACCCTTCCCCTGAAATCTGTATATTTGGGGTTCTAATATTTATCAATGTGGTCTGTTTGTTCTGATCAGAATTGTATGCATTTGGTGTAAGCTGCCTCATTGTGGAAGATTACATTTTCAGTAATTGGAATATCATCTCAAAGAGTGATTAGAGGTTTTTAAAATGTCAATTCACAGACTATAGCCGAGAGTCTTTGCTGGGCAGTGAGTCAGTCTTTTCTTCCAGAAGCTGCTTCAAAGCTCAGAATGACAACTCGTCAATTTAAATTATTATTCAGTACCTTTTTGTTTCATGTATAGCAACAGAAATAAGCATGGAGTTAAAAGAGTTCATTTTAGAAAGTTTAGTCACTGTAGTGCATTATTTCCAGTACTTCTCATTTCAACTTGAGAGCTATGTCCTGGGACTTGGAACGAGTGGTAGTCAGTGCTTAAGTGGTAGTCTCTCTTTACAAGGGAGAAAGGGAAAAAGTCTGCCATTAATGAAATCTTGAGTTTTATACTTAGCTTTGGGTGGGGTGGGGGTGGGGGGCAATGGTAGTTCTCAGGAACTAAGTCTCAAGGCTGTCTGTGAGAAGGAGCAAGCGGCTCTTCCTTTGTGGATGTGAGAACACAGCAGCCAGTGCTTAGCCAGGGAAAGCCTGTTCGTGGTGATGCATTCATACTTTCCACCGGCAGGTTAGGGCTTTCACTGTTGGAACACTATGCAAGGAGAAAGACTGACTGAGTGTGGCGGTAGTGATATGCTGCTGTTTTTCTATCCAGTTTTTTTTTTTATGACTGTTTATCTTTAGAAATAATATATTGCAGACTACCATAAACACATAACTTGAACTGGAAATATTTTTAAGAAAAGGGAAGTGTTTTGGACTAGTGGAATTTTATACATATGTTTAAATGTTTCTCAATTAAAAGAAACCGTCAAGCAGTTTAGACCCAGTGTGTTATGAAAGGCTGGCTTTGGAAAGTTTGCATCAGAAAGGAAAATAAAAATTGAAATCATACTGCCTTTTGCTATTCTTTAAAAAATATATTTTGGCCATTCTAGGAATGAAACCAATTCATTTTGCTGGGGAGTTTAATAGAAACAAGGACTCTTTCTCTGCTGGTTGGCTATTAGAAGTAGAGAGACGTCATTTAAGAAGGAAAGATCTTAAAAGATCAGGCTCGCAGGAGGTGGATATTCCAAGTAGGAAATTGAGCATGTCCCCCATCTCCCACTTCTGGGACCTGGTAGGTCAAGTTTTGATGTCGCTCACCATTTGAATGGCAGCCTGTTGGGGACTCGTAATGTGATCACTCACATGACACCTTGGATAATCATTAGTTTGGCAAAGATATCAAAAGATGTTTTTTTTTCCTGGGCAGGATTTCTTTTAACATTGCCAGAAAACCATCAGACTGTGCGTGTATGCATGTGCATGCATGTGCGTGCATGTGTGTGTGTGTGTTTGTGTGTGTGAGAGAGAGAGAGAGAAGAAGAAGAAGAGACTTACAAATTAACAAGTCTCCAAAAGCTTCCAGAGACCTGAATGGCCAGCCGGAGGTGGCCTGAAATCTCTTCAGTTTGGCAAGGCTGTGAGGCTGAGCCAGCTGTACAGAGCCCAGCCCACTCTGTTGTTACTTTTATAGGGAGTGGGGTCAGGCCACGGGGGCTTGTGCCTGTTTGCTGGCAGTGGTCCAAGAGGGCCCATGAGGCGTGCCTCTGAGTTTAGATTCTCACTAGAATTGTTTCTCCTCTGTTGCCAAAAGATCAAACTAAAAGATCTTGCCCCTCTTCTTCCCAAGAAAGAAGACCTGCCATTCACACCACTGTCAATAGTATATTCCAGTGTTTCAAAATCACATAATTCTTTCATGGACAAGAAGCCAAAATAAAATTTTAGGAAACAGCAAGAAGTAATACAGAAAAGCCTTTGCTGAAAACTAGCTACTCCTATTTAAGTCTTGGTCAGCTGTGCCAGAACCTCCATCTTAATTCTAATCCTCAGACGTGAATCTTAAAGAAATCCCTGACTTATTCCTTTTTGTTGATTTCCATGTCCATTTCACCTTTAAATCCATCTATTCATTCATTTCTAAAATATTTATTTAGTACCTACTGGTGCTTGGGATTTAGCAGTGAGCGAACCAAGCAGCCTCCCTACCCCAGCCCTTCCCTCACCTTTTTGGTGCTTTGGTTCCAAGTGATCCAGACTATTTCCATTCTTTTTTGTTTTTTCTTTCTCAGAATCTTGCCAGCTTATGCCTTCATAATGTCAGTAGCCTTGCAGTTGCCCTTCCTGGACCCAGGTGCTTGCTTGCTGTTTGGTTTATCCACCACTTTTTTGGTCATGTCCCCCATGGTCCAGAAATCTCCTGTGTTTCCTTGTTAACATGGTGTGGCATCTAAACGCATCTGCCAGGTTTATAAGATATCCCATAATAGGTTTTCTTCTTGGTTATCCACACTTCATCACCTTCCATCATGTCTGTCCCCAGTCGACTGGTCTCAGTGTGACGAACACTGGATATAGGCACCCCTTCAGTACGTCTCCTTTTAAATTCTATTGATTCAAGTCCAAGTTTCAAATAAGCTTTTCATGACTGGTCCAGCCTTTGTTTTGATTCTTCTGTAAATATTAAGACTGATGATCAGAATCACCTGTTGAGCATGTAGAAAGTACAGATCTCAATGCTTCTATCAGACCTACACAATCGGAAGCATGGATGGGTAGGAATGATGGGATGGCAGGTGGAGCTGTATTTTTAAAAGCATTTCAGATGCTTCTCATGAATCAGGCACATTTGTGAAACACTGATCTAGATCACACACTTTAACCCTTAATTACGTGCTGTTTTGTATTACTACTAGGGTTCCCAGCAGTAGCTATGTGACCCTGGGAACCAGGGTAGAGCACAGAGAAGTTAACCTTGGGAGGTGAACAAGTCTGGGTTAAATGCTGGCACTTTGCCACTTCTAAATACTGGACCATTGAGCTCTGGGTCACTGAAAAAACACATGTGTGTATAAATTGGACCTAAGAATGTCTTTATAACATAACTGTTGTGAGGGTAAAATGACAGAACATATGAATGGTGTTTGAGGCTCAGAAGGTGCTAAATGGTTTATTTGTTTGTTTTCCTCTTTGCTTCTCTTGGCCTGTTTTCTTGGCTCTGAATAGAGGGCACTGGATAAGATGTTCTTTAAGGCCTCTTACTCCTCCAACATTCTGGAGAGGTGAGTTTTGTCTCCCATCAAGAATGGAGCTCCCTGAGGGGTGGGGCTGTGTTTTCTCACCTTTAACGCCCCCCCCACCCCCGCACCCTGTGCATACTGAACTCATATTGGAAGTTCACTGGACACTTGTTGCGGGTCCCAGGGCCCTCGCACCAGGACATTCAGTCTAGGGTTGGCCAGGACTTATGCAGTAGCTCAGTTTCCCTCTGGCCACCATGGTAGTGTGGCATGGGGTCAGCTGAATAGAAAAGACCCCACCCACCCATCCACTCAGGGGACAAGTCTGGCTACTTTGGCAGCTTAGCCTTCCTTAGGCCTCAGTTTCATCAACGTTGCAAAGAATAACCGAGACACTGTTGTAAAGTCTGGGCACAGCATTAGGGCTCATTAATGTTACCTTCTGTGTCCTTTGGCTGGATTGAGATTCTAGCACATTGGAAGGGTAGAGTCAGGTGTGTCTGGCATGCTGGCATTTGGCTGGTCATCTGGAATGAGGTGGCAGGGCTGGTGAGTGAATATTGGGGAGATGGGGGCAGAGAAAGGGGATGTTTTTATTGTTTAAGCGTAGAAACGCATGAAATTTACTCCTTTTGGCAAGTTGAGCTTCAAATTTGAGCTACTGTGTAAAGTCTCAGCCACATTTTGACAAGTCTCTTTCTCAGTAGCATTGGCTTTAGCAACAGGTTAGAGGATGACTCTGCCCCTGAATAGGGAAAGACACTGTTGAATTTGAATCGTGAATGTCTGTTTTTCTCAAATATCTCAAAAAGTGGGACAGACAGAGAGAGGGCAAGAAGCCTTGACATCTTTGGCAATTCCCCAGTTGAATTTCACATCAACGGGATGAAACCATCTTGTATACAGTCAGTGATGTGATAGCCAGTTTTTGTCTTGGACTTTAAACTATAGAAAAATGTTATGAAAGAGAAGATATGTTTTCTCATTTCTCTCTTCTGATGTTGGATCTGTTTTGTGAAAAATATCATGAAGATGCAATAAATGTGCCCTTTACAAAGTATTTTGATGTTTGTTTTCTTTTCTTGTGATTATACAGGTATATTAAATATAAATAGTACTTTTATCTAAGAAGTATGTGTCGTTGTAATAAAATACTTAATTACCTGTTTCTTTATAGAATTTAGTTTCATGGTAAAATGACACATGGAACATGATAGTCAGTTATTAAAGGAAGGCCATTATTTTCAAGTTCTTACAAAAAGGAATAACTATGCATTTTGATATAGCTGTTATCAAATATATATATATACAACCTTTTAAGTCAGGGCCAGAGTGAGGTTTTGCATACATGTAAATTAGCTATCTTAACCCCTGTCTTAACTTCAGTTTCTCCATTTATAAAATGATGGAATTGAACTGCAGAACTTTCTGTCGTTAATATTTATTTTTCCTGTGCTTTAGTATGTGACTGGAGAGGTGTTAGGATTTACCTAATTATTAAGCAATTATAGGCCCCTGCCAAATATTTCTTATTTTATTACCTAAGTAAGGATATTACACATGACAGAGAGGTAAGTCACTGCTAGTTTTTTTTCTGTAAAAGACCCCATGGAGAAGATGAAAAGACAAGACAGAGACTCAGAAAATATTTGCAGATCACATGTTTGAGAAATAACTTGTACCTAAAATATATAAAGAACTCTCAGAACTCAATCATGAAAAAGCAGCCAATCCAATTAGAAGGTGGGCAAAAGGCATAAGGAGATATTTCACTGAAGAGGGTATACAGATGGCAAATGAGCACAAGAAAAGATGTTCCACATCATTAGCCATCAGGGAAATCTAATAAAAACTACAGCATGTGTTATCACTATGCACCTATCAGAATAGCTAAAATAAAAATAGTAACAACACCAAATGCTGGCTAGGATGCAGAGAAACTGGATCACTCATACATTATTGGTAGGAATATAAAATGGTGCAGGCACTTTGCAAAACATTTTGGCAGTTTCTTAATAAAATGAAGCAAATAATTGCCATATGACCCAGCAGTTTTGCTCCTCTGCATTTATCCCAGAGCAATGAAAACTTAATGTTCACAAACAAACCATACACAAACATTCATAGCAGCTTACTTTTAATAGGCCCAAACTGGAAAGGGCCTGAATATGTTTCAATCAGTGAATGGTTAACGAACTTCAATAAAACCTTACCATGGAATACCACTCAGTAATAAAAAGAGAGAGCTACTGATAAGTGGAACAACTTGGATGAATTTACAGGGAATTATACTGAATGAAAAATAGCAAATCCTAAAAGGTTACATTTTATATTATTCCATTTATATAACATTCTTGAAATGGCAAAAGCATAGAAATAGAGAATAGATCAGTAGTTGTTAGGATTTCGGGGCTGGTGGTGTTGGAACTGTACTAGGGAAGTAATTATAAAAGGACAACGTGGGGAATCCTTGTGACAAGACTATTCTGTTCTTGACTGTAATGGTTGATACACCTATGCAAGTGTTTTAAAATGGTTTAGAACTAAAAACACATATAAATGAGTTCAAGTAAAAATTGGAAGATTGGAGTAAGGTTGGTGGATTGTATCAAATTTCAATGTACTGGTTGTGATATTCTACTATTGTTTTGCTGAGTATTTCCATTGGGTGAAACTGGGTAAAAGGTGCAAGAATTTTCTTTTTTCTTTTTCCTGAAATTTAAAGAAGTCTTTAAGAAAGTTATGTTTACGTTAAGAATAAAAAAATTAGACAAAGAATCATTCACCTGCTTCCTTGTTTCTTAAAACTGCTTATGAATCTACAATTATCTTAATAAGTATTTCAGTTAAAAAAATGGCACCAGACCCAGATGGTTTTACAAGTAAATTCTCCTCATCCTTCAGGGAATAGATCATTGTTGTGTCAGAGCTTAGAGAATGATAGAAGGCTGTCCATCTTCATTTCATGAAGATGAGCATTAATCTACAATAATACCAGACAATGAGAAAGTACAAGAAAACGCATTTATAGACCAATCGCGCTTAAGATCATAGATGCCAAAATTTTAAGTAGAATATGATCAAATTGAGTACAGCAGCTTAATAAAAGAATATTGATGAGCCCAAGTAGAGTTTTCTAAGGAATGATTCAATATCAGGAAAGCAATATAGCTATTAACAGTTTAAAAGAGATAAGAATATTATCATATCAACAAATGCAGACAAAATATTTGATAAAAATATATAAAAATGTTAAGATAGGGTGGTGCGATGGTGGCTTCGTGGCAGAATTCTTGCCTAATATGCTGGAGACCAGGTTCGATTCCCGGTGCCTGCCCATGCCCCCCAAAAAAGTTAAGATAAGATCACTACAGGCTGGTAAACTGAAAGCGAACTGTATTAGGGTTAATACATCTGTGCTGAGAGCTCAATTCATTTGACATGTTTAGGAACCAAAAGGCTAGTGTTTACTGAGTTGTTAGGCAACATTTCCAGTCTCATGGGAGACAGGTGTGTGGCAGCCCAATAAAATATGGGTTAGGATATATAGTCTAATTTATATGGATTTGCCCCACTACAGTTGTGTGCTTCCAAATTAAGATACTGCAGGGCCATGATCTTCAAGATTTTGGAATCAGATACATTGGGATTCCTTTCCTGGTATTACCACTTAAATGCCATATGATCTTGGGGAAGTTTCTTATCTCCAAGCCTAATCCTTCAATGCATAATTGGGAGTTATAATCTTTTCCTTTTTGGTTATTTTAAAGATTTACTTCTATAAAGACTGAAAACTTGAAACATAAACCCTGACCCAGAGTAGGTGTCTTAAACGTGTTGTTTCTCTTTCCTTCTTGCTCTAAGTTTTGTGGCTCTGGAATGTATTATAGATGTGTAAATATGTACACATGTGTTTCCTTGTTCTCACTTGCATTCTGACCCTGAACGTGGAGGAACATATATTTTCACAAACTTACAGTTGTTTTTTCCCTGGAAGGGTGTGATGCTGCATTAACATTTTCTCTTCCTCATCTCCTCATCTGAATTACAGTTTCAAAATAGACTTTTATACCAACTAGAAATTAAGAATTTGGATTGTAACTGTAAGATGCTTAAATGAGGCCTATTAAAACCTTCAACTGTAAACACTGTTCACTGTTAAGTTTACTAATGAATTAGAATCTTAACTTTGGGTTCCCCATTCTGAACTCATTTAGGTATTAGAGTGATATTTTGATTTGATTATATTAGATTTGATTAGATCTTGTAATTGTCCTAATTATTTATTTAAGTTTTATGTTTGTTAAGTCAGTCAGCATTCATAGCTTCACACCTACTGGGGACAAAGCTCTTTGCTGCTCTTGAAAGTTAAAAGGAAATCATGACATGGTGCCCACCCTCAAGCAACTACTATCTATCTTTTGGTTTCCTTAGGGTAATTAAAGATGATTTGGCCTGGATTTAACATATGTATTATATGTACAATATGCGTTCATTTATTTTTGTCTGAATCTAGTTGGACATATCAATCAATCAAAACTGCCAGAGAACTAGAACCCTATGGAAGAGAGTCCACTGCTTTCCCAGAAGACAAAACAAAACAAAACAATACGAACAGTGTGTTAGAGAAAATCAGAATTCTGTTGTCATCTGAGGACACTTAATTTTCGTATTTTCCTCCTTTGTTCCACCTGTCCTCTAAGGAAAGACTTCCAAGCAGTAACATTTACTAAAGGCAAAAGCAAGAAATTAAAATCTGAATAATCTGTTGATGTTTATCAGGAATGACAGAGTCCTTCAACGTATTATGTGTTCAGGTTAAGATTAAATAGTCTTAGCCAATGAAGCAAAGACGTATAAAAGTGTTGGGATGATTCTTGTATTCCTTTGGACTCTGCTTCTTTAACATGTAATAACGGAACTTGGAGCTGGAATTGACTTCTCAAAGGAATCAGAGAGGTTAAATGGTTTGTCTGAGGTCACATAGCTAGCTTGTGGCAGAGACATAAGTTAAGCCTAAGCCATCTGATTTAGTGGTATTTTTTTTTTTCTTCCCACCAAACTTTGCCTTTCTGGCCCCTCCTTCTCTCTCTTTCCCAATGTTAATGTTAGTACCTACTATATTTCTGGCACGTTTGATGAAGAAATGAAATAACGGGTAGAGCATCCATTATATATTATACACTCTGCATCTCTGTGTGGGTAGTGGAATATATGTTGATGCAAAGTGAATAACTCCAGGTGATATTTGGGTAATTTCTCAATTTCCAGCAATGCTGTGCTCTAGCTAATTCTTCTACTTGTCTGTGAACTTTCTGGCTAATGATGGGAGGAGAGCTGAGAGAACTGGGATTTGGAAAACCTACAGAGATCAGAGACTGAAATAAAGTTGCAATGCCTAAGAAGATTGTGGAAATTTGTAGTCAGAAAAGAAATGCTTCCCAGAGATAAGAATCAGGACCTAGAAGCAAAATTCTCTTGAATTAATACTTCATTTTATGTGGAAAAAAAGAGAAGAAGCTGCTTTTGTAGGTGGATGGAAGAAGAACATCCCTTGGATCTTTATGCTAAAAATACATCAGTGTCTTCCAGGCGAAGAGAGGTTTGGGGCACTTGTAGCTCAGGCAAAAGTCGTTTTTTGCTCAGTTCCTTTTTTGCTAGTGTTTGATGTGGGCTCCTCATTTCTCCCAACCTTTTCCTCTTGAGCACCGCTCTTGTAAATCTTGCCTGTAACACATTAACCTTTGTGTCAAGGTTTTTCAGAAATAAGTTTGAAGTGATGTTTTTAAGAAATAGGTTTTATTAAAAGCAATAGCGCTAAAAATTACTGTCCTGAGCTCCTACTATGTACTTGGAACGGTGATAAGCATTTTACATTCATTTTCTATATTGGCAGCTGCTAGTCATATTACTTGCCAAGCATGCATTTTACGTAGCCCAGCAGTGGTTGGATCCCCAGTTTTTCCAGCTTTAGATAGTCCTTCCATGATACTTTAATCATTCAAGAAAGCAATTAAAGTGTTTACATGTTTCATCACTTTCTATTATAGTCTAATGGGTGGAGCCCCAAATAATGAAGTACCTGACCCTTCATGTGCATTGACTGGCTTAGTACTCTGGGTCATTGATACTCTTGACCTAAATTTATCTTAATTCTTTGATAGCTTCTCTCCACAAGCTCCAGTCTGGTCACTGGAGAAGTAAGGGGACATCAAGCACTTAGAACAGTACCTGGTACAGAGCCATTGCAAGAATGACGATGATGTGCAGTGAATTGGACAGCTAATTAGATGTGCTCATCCAAAGAAGAAGAGATCAGCTTTTGAGATTTTGAATCTGAAAATAAGAAGAATGATGGAGGGCGGGCCGCGGTGGCTCAGCGGGCAAAGTGCTTGCCTGCTATGCCGGAGGACCTCGGTTCGATTCCCGGCCCCAGCCCATGTAACAAAAACGGAGAAACAGAATACAAGAAAATGTTTAAAAATGTTTCCCTTTCTTCCTTCCTTCCTTCCTTCCTTCTAAAAAAAAAAAAAAAAAGAAGAATGATGGAAAGTTAGAGGAGGAGCTGAGTTTTTCCTTTACCTTTTTCTTTTCTTTTTGTCATTGTTGTGTGGTAAAAGGAGGAGGCCTTTTAGCCTGTTTAGCACTTAGTTTTTCATCTGGACAGTGAAAGACGTTTTCTGCAAAGTGGTTGAGGACCCTTTCTGCACGTTAAATTTACCTGGGGAGCTTTTAAAAGATATCCATGCCTGGGCCCCAGCCCAGTTAAATCAGACTCTCTGGAGGTGGGGCCCTAATGGTTGTAGTTTGTAAAATCTCCCCAGGTGTATCCTGCTCTAGATGATTTCTAGGATCCCTCCAGCTTATAGAACAGCAGGAAGATACTGTTTTCTTAAATCACACTTGTGATCCAGCTGGTGCAATGCAGGGGCTTGTCAGGACTGGGTCTTCTGTCAGTCAGAATAGAACTGGAAAATTGCTTACTTCCTTCTGTCTTCCTTTTCTACCCTTCTTTCCACTGTTTTTCTGTGGTTCATACTTTTATGGGAATTATATGGGTGCATTATGATACATTTGAGAGCACTTTACACAGAAATATTGTAACATGTGTAGAGTACATTTATCTGAGGCTGTCTTTAAAAAAAATGGAAACATTTCCCTTTCTGAAGGAAAGCTTTCCTTAGTGGAACAAAGGATGCTTGTTCTCTTGTTTGGTTGCAAAAATAGCATGTGTGGTCAGCTTATTCGATTTGCCTGAGTTCCTGCTTTGAACAGAGAAATTGCCTGTTTTACTGATTGGAAATGTGTTCCAGTACTTGTCTGAATTTGCCGATCATGTATAAGCCCTATACATGTGTCTTAATGATGGCCCTCATTTTGTAACTGCACTTGAGCTTCAGTAACTTGGATCTGGTTCAAGTCGCATTAATTCCATAGAACTATATTGTTTCCAGTTGAAGTGGGGCTCGAAAGGGCTTTAGGCTGTCCTGAGAACAAGACATCCCAGTTGTCTTTAGTTCTTGCTTAAGCAAAGCATCAGCAGCCCATTATCTCATCTATTCATAGTTTACTTTGTTCAGATTTCTAATTTTGGAGCATGTTTGCCCTCATTCAACTCTGAAGCACAAATTTCCATCGTTAAGTAAAAGGAGATGTCTTTGACTCGTGGTAAGAAAAACCTTGCTTAAGAATTCTAGATTTCTCAAAGCTTTTAAAAATTGCTCTGCAAGATAACATTAAAATGCTGACCCTTTAGAAACTGCCACTCAACATGTATCTGTTCTACAAGAGAGTTGGAAGAAGAATTATTCTGCGAAAGTGGTTAAAATGAGCCATTTACTATGATTCATAGACTTTTAAACTCAATAAATCTATAATATCTAGACTAAAATTCATCATTACTGTTAATTATTGTGGTGGTGATAGGGTTAAATGCGTCTTTACAAAGCGTTGATCGTATTGAATAATGTTAGAAATTAGGGAGTGGAAATGCCAATCTCACCCAACCCCCAGGAAATGTATCCGAGTTAGATGTTCGAGAGCACTGACGTGGAGCAATTGGTAGTTCTATAGCGAGGAGTCAGTAACTCTGACAGCAGACCAGTGGTTCCTGCAGTGTGGTCTCCAGATCGGTAGTTCCACCACGTGGAACTTGTTAGAAACGCGGATTCACGATCCCACTCCAGACCGACTGAATAAAAAACTCTGGGGGTGGAACCCAACACTCTAGAGTTTTAAAGAACCTTTCAGGCGGTTCTGTTGTTATGCCTGAGTTTGAGAACACTGCAGTAGACACCTTAAAGCTGTGGTTCTCATCCCTGGCTGCCCAGGAACGCTTAAATGAGACTCCGTAATCGGGGGACGCAGAAATCAGTTTATTTTTTTGAAAACTCCCTAGGTGATTGTAATGTGCAGCCAGGCTTGCAGGCCACTGCTTTAGGACTTGCTTCTCAAAGTGCAGGCCCCAGACCAACCATCCCCTTACTAGAATGACTTCTTAGAAATGCAGACACCACCCAAGTTGGGCTGAATCGTCGTTTGCATTTTACCAAGATTCCCAGCGATTCATAAACACGTGAAAGTTTCTGAAACATTGTTTTATAGAAATATAGTGAGTTTCTTTTATGGAAGTCAGTCATTAGAACACCTTTAATTCAACAAGTTTGTGAGGAGGCAGAGCAGCAGCTTTGGCTTCTATTGAGCAGCCACTCAGGGAAGAAATCGTTGGAGGAGAAACAGGTACTGCTTAGAAGAACCGGAAGCCATTTGGTGTCAGCCCCTAAGCCCCTAAGGGTTATCAAGTGAGGGATGTCGGTTAAGAAACTTCCAGTTGCAACTAACAAAACCCCCTACTCACATTGGTTTAAGCAATGAAAAAGAGGATTTGGGTTCAGATAATGGAAATGTCCAAGAGCCTGGAGGATTGCTTTCTTTCAGGCCTTGGCTACCTTCGGAGACTCAAAGGATGCTATCAAGTCACATGTTTTATGTATCTTTCAGTTCACTTCTATATATGTATAGTTGGTGACAAATTAAATAATAACCATAGTATGGAATGAGCTTAACCTCTGTTAATTGGATTTTGGACCTAGACAAGCAAAGGAAGTGGAGAACTTGGGGGTGCTAAAGGCGGGCGGGTGGGGTAAGGGTGGGGGGGTGGTCTGCTAACTATCTGTCAACCTAGTCCAGCACGGAGTATTTGAAGATTATTATTGATTAGCTAAGGAACATTTAGGAGCAAATTTATTTGATATGTTTAATAAATATAGGAGACTGTAGCAATGTACTTTTTAAAAAATGTGTTTTTATTGAAATATCTTCACACACCATACAATCATCCAAAGCAATGCAATTTTTAAATTGACTTTATTTTTTTTAGCAATGTACTTTTGATCTCTTATTTTAATGGTTAGTACATTTGAACAAAGGAAAGATGCATTTGTTTATCTTTGACTGTAAATGCTTTTTTTTGAAAGTTCTGAATTTTAAGGTTCTGTAAATAAAGGCCTTTAGCCAATCAAACAGTAATGAGTGTTATAAAATGATGAATTGTACTTGTATTTACCCTTTGTACTCAAAGCTTTATTTCTTACATTTTTTATACCCTGCTCTTTGACCAAAGGATTTGAGATTTCCACAAACTGAGTACCTTTATACCTTTAGAAGAAATGTGTAGATAGTTAAATTATATGAAACTGGCGCATCCTAATGGCGTACTATGTAATGTTTTACAAAGAGGTTTTGAGAATCTTCAATAACTGAAAACTAATACATTATATTCAAAATAGTATGCTATTTCCAAGCCTCTCAACTGAATGCTTATTGTCCTTTTAATAAAAATGTGGACTGTAGGCACATATCTGATCTAAATGAATTAAAATTTAATTTGCTCAGAACTTTGGGCATTGTATTAATAAGATTTACCCAAAACACTATTGTTGGTTTAATAAATATTAAGAGAACATTTGTGAGATGTCTTCTGGCATTTGCTGTTTCTCTCCTTGGGCATTAACCACTCTTATGACTTTACCAGGTTTCTTTTGTTGTTTTGTGCCTTGAGGTATAAAGAGAGACAGAAACCCAGAAGATTCAAATAAGTTTCATGCCATAAACTATTTACAGATGGTGTTTAATATTCATTCACTAGCGCCTTTAACTTTTTTTAATATGGAACTATTTTCTTTTAGCATTCTACATGTTTCAGTGTTCAGTTTTATTTTACTGGAAATTAAAAAAAACAGCAATGAGAAGATCCTCTAGGATATGTCTTCTTCTAATAAACATCAGAAAGATATAATGTAATAGCTTACAGCTGATCCTTAGTCTTCTTGGATCTTATATTCTTTGAACAATGAGGAAAAAAGGGGTGGAAACTTCCAAGGAGACAAATTTTGATTGGATTAAAGGAAGGCCTCTCTAAAAGGCAATCGGAGTTCACGTAGGCTATCTCAGAAGTAGTGAGAGGCCAGGTCTGAAGGTAAGCAAGCTTGTATATATCTGGATGGTCATATATTTGGGGTTTTTAGAGCAGATTCAAGCATCAGCTGGCTTGGGAGATTAGTTGGCCTTTCATGCATCCTTCTACCCTTAGAGTGTACGGTTCTTACACTATATATATATTTTTTGCATGGGCAGGCACAGGGACTTGAACCCGGGTGTCTGGCATGTCAGGCAAGAATTCTGCCTGCTGAGCCACCATCACCAACTCCTTATAATACTTTGATGTTGAATGTGAGCAATTTAAAATGTATTTTGTTTCTTTTCTGAATAACTTGGTCTGACTGAGACTAGAACTCTTTAGAGCAAAAAGATTGCACTCAGAATTAGAAGGAAGATGGCATTCTGGTACAAACTTTCTGTTAAACTGATGGAAAACCTCTGTTTGCCAAATTTAGGGGACATTGTAACTAGTCGAAATTTGACATTGCCTCAAACTTCAGGTGACCCTCATAGGTACTTAATCAGGTGGAATGGGCTACTTGAAGTTCTTATGTAAGCCAGAAACATGTGTAGCGGGAGATAAGACAAACTCTAGAAAATGAATGGCAAGTAATAGGGAAGGACTTGGGGAAGGAAGAGAACCTCCAGAGGTGGGTATTTGGAGGGTCTTCCAACCAGCATGAGGAGTAGAAAGGGAAAGGGGCCACTGTCCCAACTGGTCGAGGGTTTGGAAAGGTATCTTTGCCTCCTGAGTGTTCACTACTCCACTTCTCTGCCACATGGACCAGGTAGCTCCCTTTAGATTGAGCAGAGCAGACATGATCACGCATGATACATGGACCGTAGCACAAAGCTTTCTTTATGAGGTGTAAATAACCAGCGTGGAAAACACTATTGAGACAAATGATGCACAGAGGAGTCAAGGTTATGAATAATTTCTCAATCTCTTTACTTTTTCTCAAATAATACCCACTTCTGTGTTCCCTTCTTAATTCTGGATAAGGCTAGGGAATGCTGAATAGGGAGCCAGCATTATAGGCTGGCCTTTCTCTTGCTGGTAAACAGTTGTGACCTTTGGTAAATTACCAAGCCACTTTTGCCTCAGTTTCCCCATATGTAAGATCAGTTGATCTCCGCAGCCAAACATTCTCTAGTTCTGTAATGGCCATTTCTATTTATTTTTAAAAGAAACCCTTTTTTTTCCTACTCTGTACTTAGTCCCTTGGAATCAAGTTTTAAAAATTCCAGCCCATTCTTTAAAACTGTGCTGTGTTCTCCTCTCTTGTCCTCTGCCAGTCAAGAAAATTGGTTACAGTCATAATTTAGAATGCAGTAATCTTTCATGACTAACCACTTCCTCTCTTAGAGATGCCACTTCATCTAGCTGCTTTGGCTCAGATTTCTTCCTCCCAGATAGGAGGAGAGAGTTTGCATTTTGAGTATGGGAAATAGAAGTTGGAGTCTGAGGTAAAGTTCTCACAGTAGGGAAAAAATGTTGTCCACCTGTTCG
The DNA here is from genome assembly GCF_023851605.1 of Tamandua tetradactyla. Taxonomy (NCBI): domain Eukaryota; kingdom Metazoa; phylum Chordata; class Mammalia; order Pilosa; family Myrmecophagidae; genus Tamandua; species Tamandua tetradactyla. Next base: position 140,345,948 of record NC_135332.1, read on the forward strand.
AGACAGGAAACAACTGGGGTGTGAAGACCAGCTGCCTATGTTCTGTGGATAACAATCCCCAGCAGATATTTCTCTGTATTTCAGGCTCTGGGTATACAGTTTTGTTTTCCCAGGGTCTAATAGTGCTATTAAAAGCTAGGTGAGATAATGCCTCTGGGTGAAGGTCATGAGGCTGTGGCTCAAGTATAATATTCTGGGTGTCCCGAGGAGTTGACACACACCCTCTTCGGAAGGCTAAATTTCCCTTGGCATGTTCCAGCCAGAAGCTTTTAAATTAAAAAATCTCCCAAATGCCTATGAAATTCATGGTAAGAATTTTTATGAGGCAGGTGAAGAAGGCTGCCCAGCTGTGGTCAAGATACACCCACCAGCTCAGGGCCCATTGGCCCCAGGACTGCCTGAAGAGCCCAGGGCTGCACTGGAAGAGGAGCATTTCTTGGCGAATGGGATTCCTTGTCCAAAGGAGTCTCACATTCCCGATATCAGAGTCGTGTGTGTGTGTGTGTGTGTGTGTGTATGTGTGTGTGTGTGTGTGTGAAAGAGGGAGAGAGAGATTTGTTAAAAATGCACATTCTTGGGCCTAGCTCCACACCCTGCATTTTAAACAAGTTCCTACTGTAAGTCTAAACATACTTAAGTTACAGAATCATCTATTGACCCAAACTGTATACTAACCTTCTTGCTTTTTAGTTCCATGCCCAAGGTCCTCTGCACAATGCAAAATTTGGCACTGCGTTTGGTATAAAAACCTGCTTAGCACTATCTGTAAATTATTTATTCGTTTTAATAATAAAGTCGTTTATTTGACCACAGACAGGATAACTTTCAGACAGTATCCATCCATTGCTGCTACGTGCAATTGAGTACATTTCTGTACATATTTTAATAGCCTTGTTGAAAAATAATACATATAACATAAAAATTCACCCATTTAAAGTGTGTAGTTTGGTGTTTTTTGTATATTTACAGAGTGGTGTAACAGTCACCAAAATCTAATTTTAGAACTTTTTCATCATCTTCAAAAGAAACCCTTTACTCATTAGCAGTCATTTCTCGTTCCATCTCCACCAAACCTTAGACAACCACTAATCCCCTTTCTGTCTCTATAGATTTGCCGATTCTAGACATTTTATATAAATGGGATCATACAACACGTGTTTTTGTGACTGGTTTCTTTCACTTAGCATAAAGGTTTGGAGGTTCAGTCATGTTGTAGCTTGTATCGTTTATCTTTTTTGCTGAATAATGGATGGATATACCCATTCATTTTGTTTATTCATTCATTAGTTGATGGACATTTTTTTTTTTTTTTTTACTTTTTTGCTATTACAGTCAATGCTGTTATGAACATTTATATACAAGTTTTTGAGTGGACTGATATTTTCATATCTCTTGAGTATAAATCTAGGAGTAGACTTTCTGGGTCAGATGGTAATTCTATATTTAACATTTTGAGGAACTGCCAACATGTTTTCCAAAGAGGCTGTACCGCTTTACATTTCCAACAGCAGGAAGAAGGGTTCCACTTTCCCCACATCCTTATTATTGTCTGTCCTTTGACTATAGCCCTTCTAGTGGATGTGAAATGGTAGCTAGCTCCTTGTGGTTTTTATTTTTATATACTTGATGACTAAAGGATGTTGAGTCTTTTTTCATGTTCATATTGGCATTTATATCTCCTTTGGAGAAATGTCTATTCAAACCCTTCACCTTTTTTTTTTTAACAAGCAAAGATGACTTTATTTAGGGGCTGTTATAACAGTGGAGATCGAGTAGAATTCAACTCCATTGAAACAAAGGACAGCAGAATTTTAAAGGCTGGGAGTGGGGTGGAGGAAGAGCACTGAAAAATAGTAAGGGGTGGGTAAGAGATTTACGAAGATTGCAATTAGGTCAGTTTGGTTCCACCCAGATGGTGAGGAATTTACTGAGGTTGCCGATTCAAACCACTTGGTTTGGAACGCGTTGTGGTAATGAATCCTACGCATTTTTCAATTGGGTTGTTTGTCTTTTTATTATCGAGTTTTTTTTTTTTTGGCTTGGGCAGGTTCTGGGAATCGAACCGGGGTCTCTGGCATGGCAGGCGAGAATTCTGTCACTGAGCCACTGTTGTACACGCTATTACTGGGTTTTAAAGGTTCTTTGTATTATTCTGATTACAAATCCCTTATCAGATGCAAATATTATCTACTGTTCTATGGGTTGTCTTTTCATTTTCTTGATAGTATCTTTGAAGCACAAATGTTTTTTAATTTTGATGAGGAAGTACAATTTGTCTGTTGTTTCTTTTTTCACTTTTTCTTTAGGTGTCATCTGAGAAACCATTGTGTAACTCAAGTCACGAAGGAAATATTATTCCTATGATTTCTTCTCAGAGTTTTATAGTTTCAGCTGTCACACTTAAGTCTCTGATCCATTAGAATTAATTTTTGCAGATAGTGTGAGGTAAGCCTCCAACTTCCTTTTTTCCTGTGTGGTATCCAATTGTTCCAACACCTTTTGTTGCAGAGACTGTTCTGTTCTCATTCAGTTGTCTTGGTACTCTTGCTGAGAATCAATGAACCATAAATGTCAGGGTTTATCTCTGGACTTTGATTCTATTCTACTGATTTATATGTCTATATGTATGCAATACTGTAGTCCATGTTTGTATTTGTAATGTATATATGCATACACACACGTCCATATAGCCATAGAGAGGAATCTTGAAAGTGAAGTTGGTTGTGGTTTATGTTTTTCCTTTGGCCTTAATTTGAGTGGTTAGGAAAATGGGATAAGTTAAAAGGTAGGAATTTAAGAATTTAAGGGGAAGTGTGGGAGACCATTACCAATACCAGGACACCTGGCCATAAGGTTTCCCCTGCCTCAAGTTTGCCCATTTGTCAGGCTTACAAAGAGTAGCAAAGTTGTTGACTTGCAGTTAGTTTTTAATTCTTTTTTTCTTCTTCCCTGAACTCAAATGCATTATGGAATCTTTTGGAGTTGAGCACCTTTTAAATATCTCTGTTCTTGGCCCTAGTGCTACCAATAAGGACTTGGCAAAGTGTCCTTAAATGAGCTCTGGATGCATTCCACCCTGAGTATGATTCTCTGGGCCCAAGGTTCTTCAGCCGTAAAATGAAGGAGATTTACTAGATTTTTCCTAATGCCTCTTCCAACCAAAAATTCTGCAAATTATGTGCATGGCCACCCCTTAAAATGGTTTATTTGATCCTTGTCGTCTGTATACACATAACTGAAATAATAAAGACATATCCCAATTTCTTCTATTTTACCTAAATTTGGTAAAGAGAGACTGAGAAGCAAAAAATAAAAATAAGAAAAGGAAAATATGTAGTGAGGCTTAAGCTGCCAGTTATCTAAGTTATTTAGTTTACTGGTGTAAAACGCCTAGTCATGTGCTCTTCGCAATGTTTCTCAGTTATTTTAAATTTAATGATAAACAATGCGTAACAATGTAGAGAAAGAAGAACACAAGATTAAGCTGTGACACTGTGTGCTGCTGCCTTGGTTAACTACCAGATAATTAGCTGAAACTTCTTTCAGATGTGTCTGAAATTGATTCTCCAGTCTGTGGATATTTAGAAATTTGGCTCTTCATTATTGACAACTGGTGAATGAGTACAGCGGTTATAATAATTAGGAATAATATGGTTCACCTTTTAAACTGTTAGTTTAATTCACTTAATTTTTTTGACCTGAAGTCTGGCAAAGTCTTCAAGTGGAACCATTTAGGGGAGGTCCATCCTAGGTTTTGTTTGGAAAGTGTGTAAATCGACCTGATTTGCCAATTTTGTTACAGTGATTTTGATGGTGTGATTTTAAGGCTGTTCATCTAAACACACGCACAAAACTAGCCCCTGCTCAACAAATTCCATCCACACGTCCTCACTGCAGAGCACCTGAGCAGAAGCAGCATGTACAGTGAGCCTGTACCAAATGTCTGTTGTGGAGACTTGCACCCAATCCCTGTTCCTAGAGAAGTATGTGAGCAGATGGGAAAGTCAAGTTTTCTTGTGGCTATTGGGAGTGAAGGTTGAACTAGAGGAATACCCATTACTTCCTTTGGATAAAAATAATACTTCCAATTGCCTTGATAGTTTTGAAAACCATAAAGCTGATTTTAAGTTATTTATTCTCCACCCTCTGCTTTTTTTTTTTTTTAATAAAAGTTCTCAAATTTCAAAGTATCAGTAAAATTTACTGGTGGAGTTTACTTTTCCTGGTTTCTTAATGCTCCATTATAGAAACTATTTTCAGAATGTTTCCCAATGATAAATTTTTATTAGAGAATATTAAAAAAAGAATGTATGTTCTTAAAGAGTGATTTGGATAGAGGTTGTATTCTGGAAAACGTTAACAACACAACAAAATAGATGTTTTATGACAACATGTAATTCAATGAAATTATTGAGATACCTCTTTACCTTGGAAAATTTGGGGAAAATCCTAAATTTATGCTTAAGATTTGAAAAATATTTTTTAATCCCAATTAACTAACTTTATGATGCTATTTTTAGAAGTAGTATAAATTTAATTGTGAACAAGTTGATAGCTTCTCATACTTCATGCTGACCACTAATTTGGCTAATTTAGTAAATAGCTGTTTCCCAGAATTAAGTGATTAATATAACACATCATTTCCGCTTGTATTGCTGGACCTCTCAGAACAAGTCCATATAAAAATCCAGCCAATTTCCTGTTGATTCTGTTTCTCTAGAGAACCCTAACAATAACAAAAAAAAATAACAACAACAACAAAAAAATCCAGTCAAGAAAACTTTGTAATGAGAGCCTTTTTTACTTTTGGAAGTGTTCATGATATAAAGCTCTCTTGAATCTACAAACAGAAGCCATGTCACTCAAGTTAAGCTCTTAATCACATTTTATTTCCAAGAAAACAAGGTATAATTGTTTTCACTTTAGAGGGACATGGCATTGAAGTAGAGAGAGTTTGTGACTTATTGGAATCCATAGACCATTAGAAATTATTGTGAGATTCCTAAATTTACCTATTTCCCCATTTATGGCTTTTGCTGGTTTGCTCACTTTCAGTGTACTAATAACTCAAAGCCAATAAAGGGGAGTTGACAATTCCATCAGTAATTTAACCCTTCACTCCCTCCCAAAGATCCTCTTTTCTCATCTCACTTTGTTCAGATATGGTGTTCAGTGTTTGGACACTGTGCATCCTTATGCTTTAAGTGTTTGCTTCTGGAGAGTCAGCTTAGAAAAGCAAAACAGAAAAATCCATTGGCATTTTGAGAGTTGAATCTACAGAAGATGTTGTTTGCAATGTGCCGAAAACGTAAGGTCCAAACAGTCGGAACAGGCCTGGTGCCAGGCAATTTCACTGCCATAGAAAGAGGGGTTCTGAAGCAGTCCTTTTAGGATTATCTCCAACTCAGCCACCTGCTGTCTGTGTTTGATTATGCACATCCTGCTCTTGGAGACCTGCATTAACCCTCCAGTCCCTGGTGAACCTTGCAACGTCTTTTAAACAAGTCTCTTCCCCTGGACCCCAAAGAGAAAAAGCCAAAATGATATAGAGGTTAAAAGAAGGTGGAATTTTTGAAGATTGGATTTAAGAGAACTCTCTAGGAAGGAAACTGACTCCAGAATTTTGGAACCCCAAGTGCCCATTAAGACCCTTTAATTTTATAGCCTAGGAAGCAGAGGCTCAGTGAAGTTAAGTGACTTGCCCAAAGAGAACCAGCCAGAAGTGAAGTCTGCATCTCCTCATTCCCAAGTTAGAACTGCGTTTTATATAGTAACCACATCCCTGATGACATGATCAATACAAATAATAGGTCAAATAGGTTGTGTATTTTTTAAAAAAAATTGAGCCGAGAGAGAAGAAACTCTTAAAAGCACTTGGAGTTGTCTGTTAACCACTTTTTATAGACTATAGAGGCATATTTAGATTTTTCTTTCACGCAGTAACATTATATGAGTGTATTTATTTTCATAAGTAAATTCCTACATTACATTATTCCAGTAAATTCTATGTGTGATTCTGCATTTGAGAACAGGCTTATTGGGGAAGTTTGACTAGGAAGGCTGCTCAGAAAACTAGGAAGGATGTTTATATAAGGAACTCTTGTTCAACTATGGAAATTCCAAGAGGGGCCTGGAGCGCAGCTGAGGATTTATGGCCTCCAGTCTGGGGAAGGTAGGTGGGCTCACATTATCCGTGTTGAAGAATATGTGTGGGGTCTTTGAGCCTAAGGCTGTCCATGCAACAAAAGATTTTGTCAAAGAAGATGGCTATCTAGAGTTCTTTGAGAGTAATGTGTTGCTGTTTATTTCACATCTGTGTTGGGTATTGAAAATTTTCCCTGCTTTGTGGTTGTAATGAGATCCCTCAGTTTTCTTCCTTTTAAAGGTTGGGAAGCTAAATCTTGTAGGAAATAACCCATTAAATCCTAGGATATCACTAAAACATGGTGCTTTCACTTCTTGCCTAATTAAAGGACTGAGTTGTTAGGATTTCGTTTGTTATAATGGAACTATTTAACATCGTTGACCTAAACGGTTTGGACAAAGCAGGAGAGAAAAATCGCTTTAATTCATTGAAATTCCAAGTGGATTTGGAATCAATTTTTATACTTCCTAATAGTGAGGTTTTTAATTGCTTTATTTGTTTTTAAAGATAATGTTGAGTGTGAGCTGAGCTTGTATCTTTTTCCTGGGACCCCATCCTTCCTACAAAACTCAAAAGGAAGTGCTCTGTTTAGGATACTCTGTTGGGATGCGGAGGAATGCCCTTCTTTATTTGTATTTATTCTTTTTCTAAGATTTTGGCTCTGTTTATCAATGTAAATCAAGGGGAAAGAGGAACTAGAGTGCATTTTGGGTGAGATCTCCCAAACAGGAGAACGAAGAGCCTTCACTTTTAGATTTAGGCCTTGGGAAATGTTTTTTATTGAGTAGCCTATTCAGGACATGCCTGTGTGTGTGTATTGATGGCTGAGTCTTTGGAAGTACCTCTTGCCTGAAAGCGAATTTTTCAAGTGGTTATCTGATTTTTTTTTCTCTGACTGGAGAAAAGGCAGGGCAGGAGGAAAAGCTATATATTAATTTTGTTGTTCTTCACCAAAGACACGATTTGAGAGACTTTGGAAAAAGAATGTTATCAAAACATGTTGATCTTCTCTTTCGTTTCCCGTAATGGATAGCAGTGGCTCTTCACCCACTGGGAACTCTGTCTTAATGCCATTATACTGCTGTAATGATATCAAAGAAGGTGACTGAAGTGATTTTTCTCTGTAGGCAGTTATTCTAGTTTATATGATGCATTATGAAACTTTTGAAAACTATTTGGACTGCTAAGGTAAGGGAAATAGCTTAGGAGTATATGATCTTTGTTTGAAATAGTTCTCTAATTGGGTTTTTAGAGAGCAAAATGTAGTGGTTTCAGGATGTAAGGTGTAAGGTAATTCCTGTGGTGCAGTGCTTCCAAATCATCAGCTCGACCAGAAGGAACATTCTTCCGGTGGTAGCTTTATCTAAGAATGGGATATGTCTATTTCTGGATTAGTTTTACACAAATGAAGTGTATTGCCCACCTGCTGCTTTTGCCTGGGGTTGGAATTTTTCCTTTTCACTGCTTGTTGTCACTTGGCGTTTGGATAGAAAGTGTCCTCCTTTCTCAGAGCCAGAAGATTCTGTGTAATGCATCAAGACTAATTTCTCCAAGGAGTCATTAATTCAGTTGCTCCATAGTACATGGCTTGCACTGCAGTAATAAAGCTCTGAATTGGAAATCTTTTGAAAATCTTTTTTTTTGCAAAAAAACACCTACAGTGGATTTCTGTGTAGCTAAAATCCCACACTGTATAGCAATGTCATTCTTTGCAGTCCCTTTTTAAAAAAATTTGTGGTGTTTTAAACCACGTTAGCATGAAGTGAAGGCATTTGAAATAAAGATGTAGTTCAGGAATAGTAACGGGGATCCTTTAGATTTCCATGAAGTAGAATAATGTATGTATGACGACTGTAAATGAGTATAACACGTATATTAATGTTAATTATTTAATTTTTTATTTAGGCAGTTAAGCTAGCTCCTGGTGGGTTGGGGCTCTTCCAGGGACAGTGCTCAGAGTGCTAGGTGCAATCGGAGAGGAGCCTTTCATTCCCTGCATTCTGGGAGATTTATATCTGTAAGCCGGATGAAAATAATGTGGAAAGGTGATTAGTTTAATTGGCCTGCTATTATAATTATTCAGTAGGAGGTGACTGTGGGAAGGCTATTATATCCCCAGATGCCTGGTAGGAAGGGGAGGAGATTCATTGAAAACAGCAGCAACATTATAAAACGTTGGCTTCAATGTGCATTTAATCACGAATGACCCCAGCACTTAAAGAAGGACGGAGGAATTCTTAACCATTTGGTGCAAGAATCCATCCAAAAAAGAGGCGGGCTTTTTTTTTCACGTGGGAAATTCCGCTAATCACTCCTCGTCCCTTAAAATACCATATAGGGTAACAGAATTTAAATGGATGTGGACTCAAAATATTTGTAACTTAGATGCCCTGTTCTAAAGTTGTTGCGACAAACACTCGGGGTGGCCACGATCTGGGGTTTTTTTTGCTTCTTACAGAGAAACAGCCCAGTCCAGGATAATGTTAGAAAGTGGAGTGTTTTTCCTTCACATCAAAGGATAGGAATGCTCTAGGGGCAGCGTGCTGAGGAGTAGGGAGCAGGCCTTTTTGGTACTTGCGTTGGGAAACCATGTGTGGAATGTGATAGTTCACGGACCCGAGACCTCGAAGTGAATCCAGGTGCCAGCGCGGTGCTAAGTTTTCCTAAGTGAAATGGCTGCAGGCAGAAATTGCAGCCAGATGAACCCAAAATAAAATTGATGGCTTTATTGGACATTCTTTTCATGAAATTTAACTTTGTAATGTGCACATAGATCACTCTGGGGATGTCATTATAAATGGCTGACCTTTTGTTTGGGGGAGCTGCAGCTCGCTGTCTGCAGCTCAACTCAGCTCAGCTTTGATTTCATCCCACATCTGTTGAGCATGTGATTTTTTTTTTCCCTCTGAAGCACACTGGCAAATGGCTGGAAAAAAACAAAACAGAAATCAGTCAGAACTAATTTCAGTTAGATATTCCAGTCTCAGATGTAGAAGTTATGGCTTCCTAAAGGTCTTTTTTGAAGACAGCTTTAGGAAGTCTCTTTGGACAAGGGACTTGGGTCCTTTGTTTCGGCTCCCTCATGGCTGCCCGGGGTTAATGATTGCAGAGTGGCAGAGAATAATGAACCAATACTGCAAAGCTTATTATCAGCATGCTCAAATAAGATTTAAAAATCATTCCTCCTCCCTCTTCCTCCTTCCTAATAGAAGAAGGCAGAGCATTGCTGTGGTCACACCTAATAAATACTCCAGACTTCATTGGGCTGCTTAATGGGACTTAATGTTGCTTCATGGGTGCACTTCAGTGGACAGTTCTTATTTTTATTTTTGTGTTGTTTACTGCTCAGTCTTGGAAAGATGTGAGGTTTGAGGATTTTCCAGCAATTATGGATTTTTTTTAATGGCATTGGGTTCGAACGAGACAAGACTTTGGCCATTATTTAATAGGTAATCTGGATTTCCATATGAGTGTTGGGGATACTGGAGGAATTAGGTCGCAATAATTTAAAATGGTATTCTGTGCCTCAACTTACTCAAGAGAAATTATTGGAGCGCCTGCTTTCTCTCCCTCTTCCTGCATATTCCACTCATGATTTTAGCTTCTGACCAAGTGTTGCTGCAGGACCACAGCTACCTGACCCCCTCCTGGTGGAATTCTCTGTCTTATCTTTTCCCGATCCAGAGGCAAGAAGCAGTGAGGCCTCTGGTCAGTGTGTGATGTCACTTTCTTGATTCCGGTCATCTTGGAGGAAAACCCTGCTTCTACCCCTTCATAACTTGCAATGCCCGCCTCCCCTTCTCATGACGTCACTGCAGCCCCCTGTCCTCTCCTCCTCCAACCCGTGTTGACCCACTTGGAGGCCTTGTTTCCTACAGCACTGGACAGTTCCTTATCAGAACCCTGTTCCTGCTGAGGGAGGTTGCACCCCATCCAATCCTGTGTCCTTGTTGGGCTGCTGTTATTTGTGAGCTGCCGAGGAGACTGGGAGACAGTTCTTGTCCTGAAGGTTCTTGCCCTGGGGGGCTAGAAGTCAGTCCCCATTTCCTCCAAGTCTTTGTCTCTTTAAGCTCAGCATCGTCCTCAGCTGGTCTACACCCCAGGCAGGCTTGTGGAACACTGCTAGAACACAACTGGTACCTGGAAGTGTGGAAGGACTTGAAGACTGGATACCCAGGTGCTCACTGATTTTTGAGGGTTTCCCTGTGATCTGTTGTATCACTTTTTCTTTTTTTTTTCCTGGAAAAGGCATTGCTTGAACCTCAGCTCCTCTATCTGTAAAATCAGAAAAAGACTGCCAACTCATGGGACTGAAGGGGTTGGTCTCAGGAAACATACAGGACAATGAGCACCTCTTAAGGAAAGGCTCTAGGCATTTGGGTACCACTTTATGATTTACAGAGCTTTTTTTTTTTTACACATTATCAGGCTCAGTCATCACAGGAACCAGTGGGGTAGGCATCACTGACCTGTTTTGCAGATAAGAAAAGTAAGGCTAGAGGAGAGGCTCACCAAAACTGAGCATTTGGCCTGACGTTTATAAGCATCAACTGATATAAATAGTCATGGCATGTTTTTGCCTTCTAAGTATTCCCCAATGTTTTGGTCCCATAGGGCTCCCCAGAGTGGCTTTGTATCTATTTTTGTTATGGGCTGTGGTCTAAGGAAGCATTATTTGTGATCTTGAATTTAAAAGAAGGAATCTTTAAAGGTAACACAACCTATGATTTTTGCAGAAAGTGAAGTGTCAAAATCGTTTTACATAGGTAAAAGCAAAAGTTGAAGAATACTTTTTACACAGAGCTGACCTTAGTGCAGTTGGTAAACCACTTAGCTATTATGAAGTAACTTTTTGACAGAGGTGAAAATCTCAGAAAATTTTATTAAGAGTAAATATTGAAAGCTTTACACCTGTGCTATGCTAAGACCTTAGGAGTGATACTTTCTGAAGAAGTTATTCTTTAGGTATAAAGTAGCTTTCGTTTCTTATTATGTAGCATATTACCAATAAATGGCATGGTCAGATATTTGATAGTTACAGACATTTCTTCTCTCCCTTCCTTGAAACTTGAAGTTTTATAAAGTAATCCGATGTGTCCAGCCTATTTTCAGTGGGATGAGGAGGTGGGGGAGACCCTTCCTAGGCTGCAGGAGTGCCGAGCGCGGTAGTGTCCTGTAAACAGGGCATCGATTGTGAGGGGGGCTCTGGAAAACCCCAAGAGGAGGAAGGAATTAAATAATGAGAGCAAAAAAGTGGAAAAAGTACCCTCTCCCCCGCCTTTCCTTTTTGAGAATTGTTAGGGGCCTTTTATTTCATTAGTTCTTAGGATACTCTCAGCCAAGCCCTAAAGGAAATCCAGGACCCGAGAACTGGATCTGCACTGACTGCCTGAAGTGTGTTCAGGGGTTCAGGGCGCCTCTGTTCTCAGCCTCCCTTGCTCTGTTTGCAGAACAAGGAGAACCTGGTGCTTTGAGGAAGACCTGGCTTCCTGAACTTGGGAGAGGGGAAGCTCAGAGCAGCAGGGGAGCTAAGACCTTAACCTCTCCTAGGTGAAAGGCAAGTGCCCTCTGGAAAATATTTACTGGTGGCTCCATAAAGCAGTTTACTCCTGAAGTCTCAAGGTAGGGGTAGCAGTTGTTAGTGAGTGATTCGTTTCTGATATTCCACTTTGTTTTTGGTTGTTAGATTCATCCTCTTTTTACTTCATTCCTCCAGATCTCCTGTTAATTTGTGGTACCAACCCATTCAGGATTTACTGCAGCATGATTCCTGACCCCATAGTAGGTGCTTAATAAATATTTGTTGCTCAGTTGCATACCTGCATACCCCAGGGGGAAGAAGAAGGTGTGTTCTGCCTATTGACATGGTGAGAGAGACCGTGCTTGGGACAGGTGCATGAGCTCCAGCATTTCTGCTTCTGGAGTGAATGAATGCATCTTCTGTAGCAATAGGGGCAATAGAGCAATGTCATAAATGCCACTTGTATTATCCTTTGTGTCTCCTCGCCACCGCCCTGGCCACTGGTCTTCTAGAACAGATGCTATAAGAGATTCCTAACTGTCTCCGTGCCTCAGTTATTGGGTGCTTTGATAACAACCTGGTTTCTGCTTGCTCGGTTATCTTAATCTTTCGGAAACAGAAATCTGTGATTTTAATCTCTTACTTACGTGTCTTTCAGGTGGCTCCCCATGGCCTTCAGTGGAGTGTGTAGTCGTGCGGTCGTGGCGCACAGGGTCCTTTGGGAGTGCACCCCTGCTTTGTGCTGTGTGAGATCCCAGGACCTCCTGTGCAGCTGGGTAGGCTGTTCAGGTTGGGGCTCAGAATCTACCAGTTGGAATTCGCATTGGTCGGTTTTACCACCTGGTGCTTTGATTTGGGTCTCCAAATGAGCTGGGAAGCAACATGATATTTGGGATGGGTAGGTAGGGTGCATCTAAAAACTGGCACTAGTACAATCATAAAAGCGTTCTTTCATGAATTTTAACAAATGTATCACACAAAGCCAAGGTGTTAATAATAGCGTGGTATATGGGAACTCTGTATGTTATGCATTTTTTTTCTGTAAATCTGCAACTTTGCTGGTAAGAAATATTGCATTGAATATGTGGAAAGGGGGTATAACAGTTCAAGTGTTAAATAACGAGAGAAAAATGAGATATTAAGAGATCTTTGCACATAGTCCTCAGAAGTCATCCATTCAATTAAAAAAATCTATTTTCAACTGATTCGTAGTTCATCTGGAAAAATTTCTATATATGCATATTTGGCAAAAAAGAAGAGGAACAATGCAGAGACTTGTACTACCAGAGATTAAAAGATATTATAAAGCTATGATAATAACAGGATGATATGGGTATAAAGTATACAAACACTTGAACAAAATAGTGCCTCCAAATTTTCAGTGTATAGAATAACAATTATTTCATATTGGGGAAGGAAGATTATTTGGCAAAATGGAGGTTGTGAAATTGCATATTTTAAAAAAAACAATGTAAATTCTTCCCTTAGGTCATATACCAAAATATCATTTAATATATGTTTCTAAAGTCCTAAACTCAAAGAAAATTTGCAGAATGTTTGATCTCTGAAAGACTATTTTAAGCCTTAAAGCCAGGAGCTGTAAATGATTGCTCAACTTGAGTACATAAAATATTCATTTTACAGAAAAACTACAAATGACTAATAATGATCACTAGATTAAAAAATGTAAACCAAAACAAGTATTCGTTTTTCTGTCATCAATTTATGAAAGACTTAGAAAATGCAAATACTCAATGCTCATAAGGATGTGGTTAAACAGCTTTTCAAGAAAGGAATGTAAAATAAATTTTAAATAAAATATTTTAAAATTGTTTAGTTACATGTATTGTGGCAATTTACTATTTAAAAATTAGATTAAATTACTTCAAAATAAAAATAATCTTTCTAATGTTAGTTTCATTACCTTGGTTTTTAATCTTATTTTTTCATTCATTTTGTGTGTTTTTAAGAACATTTTAGTCTTTGGGCTGCCAAAAAGAAATACCTATAAGTTAATTCTCTTTATCATATATTTGACAATTTAAAAAAATGGCAAAGAGATAATATTTTGGAAAAACATGCCCTTTAGAGGGGATTTATGATCTTTAATATCCTAGAAAACATCATAATGAAGTGTCCTATATAAAAGAGAAGTCATTTAAACATTTCAGTCCACTTTCTGAAATGTTTAAATTCTATTTATCATAGTTTCTAATATCTCTTTGTGACCTTGAACAAGCTACTTTACCCCACTTGGGCTCCATGTCCTGTGAAACGGGAGGATGGGATTCGATCAGTTTCCCAACTGAGGATACCCTGGCACAGCTGGGCTGAGATTCTGCTACCCCTCAGCTCCCAGCACAGCTGGATACAGCTGGGGTGGAGGCCACAGGCCTCTGTCCCTCCACCAGCCAGGAGCAGAGCTTTGTTTCCCACAGTAAGCTGTGCAAATTCTCCCACAAAACACCCTTAATGCATGAAATCTGTCTGTGAAACAGTGTTTCACTCAAATTCAAGAGGGGAAGGCTAGGTGGAAAAAGAGAAGGAACCCCAGTCAATATTCAATAGCTGTTAGAAAAATAAATGAAAGAAAAAAATATAAATGAAAGAAAATACATCGTGTTATTAATTTATCTCTGATGGTGGGCTTATGGATAATTGTGGATTTTCTTATAATTTTCAGTGTCTTTCAAATTTGCTATTAAGAATATGTTAAGTTCCAAGTAATGTTATTGAAAACAAAAGACATCCTCACTGACTGCTGGGGTGTCAAGGATGAGAACCTAAACAAAAACAAAACCCCACATGACAAGTTGACATTTCTCATTGTGTAAATATCCTGGTGCATTTTCATCCCATGGTTTCTTGCCCGTGTGCTTACTTTCAAAGCTGGTTTAAGTGCGAGAAATAACCATTAAGCAGAAGGCCTTGTCTGTAGAGCAAGTTAGAAGCTTTCTTCTCGCTTGGGGTAATTTAGTCCTACAGCCTTCTTCTCCCATGTTCCCCCCTAAATGCTTTCTTCCCTCTCCTTCCCTTTCTTATGATTGTGGGAATCGCAGAATAATTCCTTTCTTTCTTTGTCCTTCTTGAGGATGCGTGTGTGTATATAGTTAGATTTCCCTTGTGCCTGCTTAGCTAAGCGATGGAGATTCTGTTTTTAACTTGTCCCTTATATGCCAGTCCCTCTAGTTCTTAGTCATTGTTTTTCCTCTCCCAGTTCCCTCCTGCTTATTAACATCTTTCTTTTAATGAGACACCTAGAACTTTCAAGCTCATTTGTTTGGACCAGATTTAGGAAGAATGGGGGGGGGGGTGTTTTCTTTTTTCTCTTTTTATTTAACATTTTCAAAATTTACAGACACTCTATATCCGCTAGGCAACAACTGTTCCTTGCCCCCTCCTCCCATCCCCAGGAACCTACATCTATTTTCCATGTCTATGAATTTGCTATTTTTAGATATTTCATGTAAATGAAATCATACAGCGTCTGTCCTTATGTACTTTGCTTATTTCACTCAGCATGATGTTTTCAGGGTTCATCCTTGGTGCAGCACGTCTTGGAACGTCATTCCTTCTTATGGTCAAATAATATTCCATTATGTGCATGTACCACATTTTGTTTATCCATGTATCTGTCAATGGACACTTGGGTTGTTGGCTATTGTGAATAATGCTGCTATGAACATTGGTATACAAGTATCTGTTTGAGTCACTCTTTGCAATTTCTTTGGATGTATACCTGGAGTAGAATTACTGGCTCACACGGTCATTCTATATTTAATTTTTTGAGAACTTGCCAAATTGCTTTCAGTAGTGGCTACACCATTCTCACTAGCAATGCACTAAGTTTCCAATTTTTCCATATCCTTGCCAGCACTTATTTTCCTTTTTTTTTCTTTTTTTTTTATTGTAATCATCCCAGTGGCCGTAAAACAGTGTCTCATTATAGTTTGGACACTTTCTTTTTTAAGAGAAGGTGTATGTTTAAAGAAAAGTCATGCTAGAAAATACAGAGTTTCTACATATCCCTTCCCCACTCCTACCACACACTGTTTTTTCTATCATAAACATGGCATTAATGAGGTATCTTTGGTACAATTGATGAAGCAGTATTGTTATAATCATATTATTAACTATAGTCCGTATTTTACATTAGGGCTTACTTTTTGTGTTGTATAGTCTTATGGCTGTTTTTTTTTCCTAGAGTTTTATTCTAGTAACATATATAGGACCTACGATTTCCCCTTTTAACTACATTGAAATATATAATTCATTGGTGTTAATGACATTTGCAATATTGTGCTACCATTACCACCACCTGTTATGAAAGCTTCTCCATCACCCCAAACAGTTCTCTGTACCAACTAAACATGAACTTCCCATTTCCTGCCTCTACCCTGACTGACCCCTAGTAACCTATATTCTAGTTTCTGACTATGAATTTGCTTGTTTGAATTATTTCTTATCAGTAAAATCATATGGGGCACTTATTCTTAATAAGGAAGATAGACAGGGATAATATTAAAAAGTTTAGCATCTGCTAATGCACGGTGGTCAGTCATTCAAAGTTGTAAACAACAACGGGCATTAGTGCATACCAGCTGATTGGAAGTAGGTGGAAGTTAACAGTTTTCTGTCGCGTGCCCTTTCCATCTCAAATCAACACTCAGAAAATCTTATCTTCCCTACATAATTTATCATCGTGATGATCAGGCATTAACTGAACAGAGAAGGGAAGTCTGCCTTGAAGGATGTTGTAAATGGGTGTTCAGGATCAAAACTTGAAGCACTAATATAAAAAGATGGCCGTTCACCACTTAAGTATTATATTAGGCAGTTTTATGAAACGTAGAAATGGCTTTTTCATGCAGCTCAAAGGCACGATTTTGGAGAGGAAAAATCAAAGAGGAATGATTTGTGTTTGTCAACCTGCTAATATTTATGAAAGTGTCCGTGGGGAATTCCGAAGTAATCAGATGACACGGACTTGCCCTTCAAGGACTTTGATTTATTGGTGAAAATTTTGAATGTAGAATGGCTTATCCTAGCCTTTTCTTTTTCTTCCTTTTAGTTTCTTCTTTTTTCCCCCCTCCTCCTGAAAGACCAAAATGCGTCTGCTGCAGCTCTGGATAGGAATATTTAAGTGAGGGTTGGTTATGGCATGGTAGAGTCTTCACTGATGGTTCAGTAAAAATTCTTGCATATCTTCTAGTTGGTGGGCATCATTTGTTCAACAAGTGTTTATTGAATGCCTTCTAGTGCATTGCAGGGTTCTAGGTGCTGGGAATATAGCAGCCAACGAGACAGGCCCAGTCCTGTCTTCATAGATTTTGGGCTCTATTATTGTGGGTACATGGAGAAATATAAAGATGTGCTACATAGGGAGTGGATCCTGGGCCATAGGAGCTGATTTAGAGATGACTCCCTGTGTGTTTTCCCTCTGTGGCAATGAGAAAAGAGTCTGCGGTTGACTAGAAGACTGGGTTCCTGGCAGATGACTGTACGTTATTGTTTGGAAAACTCATCAGAACTTCTGAAGTCCCTCACTGAAGAGTTTATACCAGAATCTTCAAAGGCAGCCTTTCATAAAATAGGCAGTGAATCAGTCAATCTATCTTTAATAAAATAATGAAAGCATGTCCCATCTCGTGTCACATAGAATGCCTCCTAATGTGGATTCATGTTCAATACCTTTGAGGAGGGGAGCTACTGTTATGAAAACCAGAACCTAATTAATCCTAATGACAGTTTGATCCATTTTAGGAGGGTAAAGGATTCTACTGTGAGAGTAAGGTTTTAAAGATTTTTCCCCCTTATGGAAAAAAAATAGTTCTGATATATGTATTTTTTTAAGATTAGAGAAAATAAATCTGATTTTAAAGCCCTTGGGAATTTGGAGAACTTTCCTGTATTCCAAAAAGCTTCTTGAATTGGTTGGGATTCCCAGCCTGAAGTTTACAAAACCTCACAGTGTCCAGATATCTCAGAACTGCCATAAAATTCTCAGAAAATTGTGAAAACAATATACTGTAGTTTTTCTTATGGAGTCAATACATGCATTTGGGCACTCTTGAGGAGTAGCAGAGTTTTTTCAAAAATCAGGTAGTGACAAGTTGTTACTATGTCAAAAAGTCTGCTTAGAAATCTTTGACTTTAGGTGTTCAGAGCAGTTCAAAGAAATTAATAATTTTTCAACTGAAAGATCTTTGCTTTGGTATATTTTGGTTATTTTTTACTAGTTTTAAATGCTATTTTAATGAATCCAGTATTTTGTAGTGGGGCTATAACCTACAGCCATGAATTTTAAGGCTAATATAAAAAAAAAGTTCATTTTTCCATTCCGTAAGGGCTAATGCACTTAAAAATATCTGGCAGTTTTGCCTTTAAAATCTTTCTATTTACGAGTGACCCCTGACTTCAGTTCTAATTGGTTCCTGAACATTTGGTCTTGAGACACGGCTGTAACACAAACCCTTATTTCCTGTAGGCAGTGTTAATTGTGTTATATATTGAGCTTCCATTACCAGAAGCATGTTTTATAATATGAAAATACCAAAGTGCATATGAAATATATAAAAATACAAATTCATAACTTAAAACAAAAAACAAATATTTATTAAATATTTCGGAACAAGAAAAATAAAGATAAGAAAGTTTTGCTATAAATGTTACATTTGGGAATTTTTTTCTGCTTAGGCTGACTTGACTGATATTTAATGTTAGATCTCCCTAAAGCAAATGTAAGTGTTTTTGCCATTGTTTCAAGGACTTTCAAATTGTGTTAAAAAAAAAGGGGGGGTTGGGAGGTTATCTGCCTAAAATGCTGTTGTCTTTTAAAAGTGACTTAATACTGCTAGGTTTCTGAAATACTGAAAGTTAAAGGAGGGGCAGTTTCCATGGTAACTTCTTCAGCCATCCCATGCTCTACTGTTTCAGAAGGATCTTTGCTGAACTGTGAATGAAATATTAAGAATCTAGTCAAGTCTTCAGGATGTGAAGAGCATTGCTAAAGAAATTCATTTGCCCTAAGCACAGAGGGAATAGCTAGGTCAGTCTATACCATCCCCAGTTGAGTCAGCCTTGCCAGTCCACTGAACAAGGTTGCTGTTTGAACAGAACTCTTATGGGTCAGATAGTCATCCGATTTTGGACATCCCGAGAGGCTCTTACCAGATGAAAGGCTGGGGCAAGTTGAGCTGCCTTTGTTTGGGGGTTGCTGCCTGCGTTATCCTTAGGATGTACTCCTTTAATCTGTATGTGTTTGGAATTGATTTTGTGTGTATGTGTTTCAAGAAAGTAAGCTAATTTAAATTTTGGCTATAAGATCAAATCTATGTTATCATCATTTTCCATTTTTCCCTTTAAATAAGGGGACAAAACAGGCCCTGGCATTACCTCATAATGACCATACTGAAAGTATAATTTTATGTGTCTGTGTTTACACGAGCAATTGGTATTTCTGCAGAAATGACATTAAAGGAAGGTCTTTTATCTCCCATGTTTTCAAAGATGAAACACAGTCTAAGCATGAATGAGAAAAGTATTTTCTTCAAACATTTTTGGGTACTTATTTTTTTCTTACTGATCTTTTCGAGTAGTTTTGTGCTTTGTAGGGTTGCAGTTTTGTGGATTCATGATATGTTGACTCTCACTTATTTTCTGGTTGCATTTTTATTTTTAATATATTGAATTATGTTAAGAAATGGAAAGAAACAATAGTCTTGTCTCATGAATAATAGACAAGTAATTATCAATCTATCAGTCAATACTTTTTAAGTATAGTAGACATTTGCCTGGGCCTATAACGTGGGGATCTGAAAGACATGCAAGACATCCCTGCTCCCTTTCAGTTATCTGGTCTGATTTCCTGACCACTTTCAGGTATTTTAAAATTGGTGGTTAGATGAATTCAGAGAGGCATGAGTTCAGTAAGGTTTGTATTATAACTCATTCTGCCCACAGTTTTTTGAACCATTCTGTCGTCATTTTCCAATCTGGTATTCTCAGTCTTGGTGTTCCCTCTCCTATCTAGGCTTTATAATTCTGTAAGGTGCAATGTCTGGATCAAGGTAGAATTTAGTCCTTTACTACTTTTAGCGCATCATGTCATAGAAATTAACAGAAGCAGTTCTGACCAGTTAACTTGTTTGGGAAAATGGGGCCATATTGACAAGAAGAGTTGACAGCAGAGATTCTTTTAAAACAAGTCTTCATAGTTACTTCATAGAATTAAAGCCTCCAAGAAGTTCAAGGAATAGGAGAAAAAATATATAGTGTTCATTCTGAAAATCAGCCATTATTATGACTTTCTGGTGTTTCTTCAGAATCTCAAAATGGATGGAGGAAGGAAAAGGCGAGCCCCTACAGGCACAGGGGTAATGTCTTTGAAGACCATTGGAATAAGATTTAGCAATGTTTATTCGTTCTAAGGTGGCTTTCTCTTTCTCTAAGAAGAAGCCTACTCACTCTCTTGGCCTTTGTGAACATAGGTTTTACTACAATTTTTGAAGTGGAAGCATTAAAACGTAAGCTGATAAAAGCAAGGCTGTTTATCAGAGACATCTCAGTTCACCCGAGCCAAGTGAGTTATCAAGTCGTGCTTTCTCCTCGAGTGGTAGAAAACAGAAGAGACCCTTGGGGAATCACTTTCTTACCTGGTTATTTTTTAAATTGCCGTTCATTCTCTAAGAAATTTTAACTATTCCAGTTAAAGAAAGAGAATCGAAATTCTTTTAAATTTGAAAAAAAAGACTTTTTTGTTCTTGTGGTCCAGCCTTTTAAGTATAGGCACTTTTTTGATTGAGAAGTTATTTATTAGTGTACTCCAATGATGGCCGCCAAGTCCCCCTGCCTTGAGGGAGACCACGCTACTGGAGGGCACAATACTGCTAGGTTGGGAATCGCAAGGGCATGCCGTGGTTAAGGATGCTTCAAGTCCTAAGCTCAGGGGAACCTGAACCTTCCCACAAAAAAGGATCAGAATTGGTTCTCATTGTAATTCTCATTGCTGCCCGACTCTCCCCTGACGAGATGTAGTGCTGCCTTGTTGCTGCATCCCACGGCCAGTGTGGTGAGATCATTTTAACGAGCTGTTTCTTTAAGTGGTTTGCTCTCTGTTCTGTTCCCAAACCCAGCACTACTCTTCCTCCTTGGCCTGCAGTTTTAAATCCCTTATTTGATGTTTGGTATCTCCCATTTTATAGCCTACGTTATTTTCTGTCTTGGACTATAAATTCAGAGAGGACGTGGGCTATGCACTTGGACCTTTGCAGCATCCAGCCCAATAAACCATACTTAATGAATGTTTTAGCTGAGGGTGAACGTCTGAAGTTGGAAGCTGACATTGCTAATACCTATTTAATTGAAGATTATTAGTGTCTCTTTAGCAGGGAAAGATAGCCTTCGTTTACAACTGAAAACAAATAAGCCTCAAGCTTCTTCCAGTGGTGTGGAAGAATTGTCAGTATCACCCCAGTAGATACTGACCTGGAGTTGAATCCCAGAGAGAACAAGAGAAACAGTTGGCACCTTCCCTTGGAAGCAGAAATGTCTTCTTTCCTTGTGCATGGTTCAAAGATGGGAATTCAGGGATGACATAGGTCAGAATGTCATTTGAGCTTTTTAGATAAGGGATTTTTCCATCTCTCCCTCAGCTGATGGACTTTTCCTTCTCAGAATAAGAGTTATAAGTAAGGTGACCATGCATCCCAGTTTATACCTATTTACTAATAGCTCCACCTTTTGTTCTCAACTGTGCCCCGATTTGGGTGATACATTTATATTGCTACCCTAGGCGATACCATGTAGAGAGAATCAGTTATGGGGGAAAAGTAGGGAGAAAAAGGAAGGGAAACTGTTGGAGATCCAGGAGAGAAGGAATTTCAGAAACAATCTTGTAGTCCAGCATGTTAGATTTTTTTTTAGTGAAAAGTTATTTGGCCTTTAAATTATTTAGCATTCTACTCTAATATATTGGAGTTTGAAAGTCTTGATAGCTACATGGGATCAAAAGAAGTTTTATTACAATAAATCATAGTGTAGGATCTTTTAGTGAGGGTTAATATGTTTACTTAGAGCATTAGCTTCAAGCGTTTTTAAGAGAAATGGCAGAAGAGTTCTCTGCAATATACAAATGTGTGTATATATCTTGCACTTGCTTCTTTAACTATAAAAATGAATTCCTCAGTTAAAATCTATTTTTGTGTTTGTGTATTTAACTTAGATAATTGCTTAGTGGACATTTAATAATGATTGACTTTAGCTATTAAGAAAAGCCAAGTTGCTAATGAAGGAAATTGGGTAGGACCATATTAATATCTTCCTATTTTTTAAAGGAATATCATATAATACAAGAATAAATGTTTTATTCAAGTATCATTTAGGAATTTTTTTTGTAAGTTCCAGTTTAAACCAGTTAGGACTGATTTTTGTTAAAGGAATTTATTGGTTTAAGTAGACAGAAAGCCCAGATGTAAGAGAGCTTTTAGGGTTGATTGAGCCAGCAGCCCAACAATCTCATCACAATCCTCTTTCTTTCCATTTCTCTGCTCTGGCATGGCTGTTGTCTCCTTCTACTGGAGTCTAATAATTCCCCTCACTTTTAAATTTATTTTTGAATATGCAAGTGTGCGTGTTACTTGCATATTCAAAAATAAATTTAAAAAATATTTTCAAAAGTTGGGTTGTAATACTGCCTTACATTTTAAAATTTTACGAAAGGCCTTTACATACATCTTATTGGATCAGCAAACAGTCTTACAGTGCAGAGAAATGATCATTTATATTTTGCACACAGGGGAACAGCAGTGTGAGTGATCTACTCAGGTGTTAAAGCTGACAGATGCATTTAGACTCAAGCCCATGTCTTCTTGACCCTTCTGACTCTGTCCATTGCTCTATCTTCTTGTCTCTTCCTGCCCAGGAATTTGTTAGTCTATCCCAAAAAGAATTTTTTTTTTCCAATTTCCTTTCCATTGAGGCATGATTTGAGATTGTGCCACACTGTTCCTTTTTGTGAAAGGAACGACCTTTGGGCTAATTGGATGCAGTTTCCCTTATCAGCAAGGTGCTCTTAAAGCTGGCACCGATGGAGAATTACCTCCATCCTACAGTTGTACTCAGGAGAGATTAGGTCTCGGTTCAGACATCCTTTTGATACCCTTCTTCAGTTGCCATCCCATTTACATTCCTAGCACAGGGATTTTTCCCATCCGTGGTCTTTAGGTCTTGCCCTTGCTGCTTGCTGGGGTGTCCGTTCTATCCTAACCTCCATTTAACAGACTTAGGCTGATTCCTCATGACCCAGTGAAATGCTGTTGCCTTGCTATTTTCTCTGTTTATTTTGGTAATAATTCTTCCTCTCCTGAGTTCCTGTAGTATCTTGAATTTCTCTTATGGCATTTATCACCGGCATCGCTGTTGGTCTACATTATATTCCTTCCTCTGTTATAAGATTGTGGTTAACTCAACAGTAATGACCATTTCTTACTCATCTTGATGTCCCCAAATTAGTGCCATATATCTAATAAATTTGCAATTAATTTTTTCAAATAATTGAATAGATTTAGAGATAATTAAGCCCACTCATAAGATAAGGGGCAATTGCAGATTTTTATTTTTTGTATGTTGTATGATGGGGGTCACATTTCATTCTTTTTCCATGTGAGTATCCCATTATTGCAGCCCTATTTGTTGAATTTTTTGTTTGTTTTTTTCTTTCTTTCTTTGCTTGTTTTGGGGGAAGTGCATGGGCCGGGAATCGAACCCGGGTCTCCCACATGGCAGACGAGAATTCTACCACTGAACTACTCTTATACCTCTGGGGCAATTGCAGATTTTTAAGGCATGTGGCTATTATAGGGAACTTTATATTGGTATAATTATCACCTGGTTTATGCATAATTAAGAATGTAATTATATATTTTTATACAATAGGTTATCATGAACTGAACTACTTTTTTTATAGGATTACCTCCAACTGAGTAGGTCTTTTGAGAATGCTGCTGTGAAGCAGGGGACGAGAAGGTGCAGAGTTGGAATCTTTTACAGAAGCTCATGGAACTGCGATTGATATATCCTTTTAGTCTAAGCCATGGCACAGCTGTTCCCATTTGGCTACCTTGCCTGTTGTCTCTTGCATTGCATTAGCTGAGAGAACAGACTTAAGATTTTAACTCTTCTCTCCCTAGCCTGGGGTTCAGAAATATTTTAGAGGATTTTTTGAAAATAGAAACTTAATAGACAAGATTTTGGTGGTATTGAAACTTCTCTCTGTTTTGTATGTATCTTCTTTTTAAAAAAATACCTCCCCATTTACATTTCACTCCATGTTCTTCCAATTCAGTAGATATTGAATCAGTTTATGAAATGGCATTTTTAATACCCTTCCTGCTCCCCACTGATGTAATTTTTTTTATTAATTTTTTTATTTTTTTATTAATGGAAAGAAAGAAAAAAAGAAAATAAAAATAAAAATAAAAAAAGAAATTAACACAACATTTAGAAATCATACCGTTCTACATATGCACTCAGTAATTCTTAACATCATCACATAGATGCATGATCATCGTTTCTTAGTACATTTGCATCGGTTTACAGGAACTAGCAACACAACAGAAAAAGATATAAAATGTTAATATAGAGAAAAGAAATAAAAGTAGTAATAATAGTAAAAAACAACAACAAAAAAACCCTATAGCTCAGATGCAGCTTCATTCAGTGTTTTAACATGATTACTTTACAATTAGGTATTATTGTGCTGTCCATTTTTGAGTTTTTGTATCTAGTCCTGTTGCACAGTCTGTATCCCTTCAGCTTCAATTACCCATTGTCTTACCCTGTTTCTAACTCCTGCTGAACTCTGTTACCAATGACATATTTCAAGTTTATTCTCGAATGTTGGTTCACATCAGTGGGACCATACAGTATTTGTCCTTTAGTTTTTGGCTGGACTCACTCAGCATAATATTCTCTAGGTCCATCCATGTTATTACATGCCTCATAAGTTTATCTTGTCTTAAAGCTGCATAATATTCCATCGTACGTATATACCACAGTTTATTTAGCCATTCTTCTGTTGATGGACATTTTGGCTGTTTCCATCTCTTTGCAATTGTAAATAACGCTGCTATAAACATTGGTGTGCAAATGTCCGTTTGTGTCTTTGCCCTTAAGTCCTTTGAGTAGATACCTAGCAATGGTATTGCTGGGTCATATGGCAATTCTATATTCAGCTTTTTGAGGAACCGCCAAACTGCCTTCCACAGTGGTTGCACCATTTGACATTCCCACCAACAGTGGATAAGTGTGCCTCTTTCTCCGCATCCTCTCCAGCACTTGTCATTTTCTGTTTTGTTGATAATGGCCATTCTGGTGGGTGTGAGATGATATCTCATTGTGGTTTTGATTTGCATTTCTCTAATGGCCAGGGACATTGAGCATTTCTTCATGTGCCTCTTGGCCATCCGTATTTCCTCTTCTGGTAGGTGTCTGTTCAAGTCTTTTCCCATTTTGTAATTGGGTTGGCTGTCTTTTTGTTGTTGAGTTGAACAATCTCTTTATAAATTCTGGATACTAGACCTTTATCTGATATGTCATTTCCAAATATTGTCTCCCATTGTGTAGGCTGTCTTTCTACTTTCTTGATGAAGTTCTTTGATGCACAAAAGTGTTTAATTTTGAGGAGTTCCCATTTATTTATTTCCTTCTTCAGTGTTCTTGCTTTAGGTTTAAGGTCCATAAAACTGCTTCCAATTGTAAGTTTCATAAGATAACTCCCTACATTTTCCTCTAACTGTTTTATGGTCTTAGACCTAATGTTTAGATCTTTGATCCATTTTGAGTTAACTTTTGTGTAGGGTGTGAGATATGGGTCTTCTTTCATTCTTTTGAATATGGATATCCAGTTCTCTAGGCACCATTTGTTGAAGAGACTGTTCTGTCCCAGGTGAGTTGGCTTGACTGCCTTATCAAAGATCAAATGTCCATAGATGAGAGGGTCTATATCTGAGCACTCTATTCGATTCCATTGGTCGATATATCTATCTTTATGCCAATACCATGCTGTTTTGACCACTGTGGCTTCATAATATGCCTTAAAGTCAGGCAGTGCAAGACCTCCAGCTTAGTTTTTTTTCCTCAAGATGTTTTTAGCAATTCGGGGCACCCTGCCCTTCCAGATAAATTTGCTTATTGGTTTTTCTATTTCTGAACAATAAGTTGTTGGGATTTTGATTGGTATTGCATTGAATCTATAAATCAATTTAGGTAGGATTGACATCTTAACTATATTTAGTCTTCCAATCCATGAACACGGTATGCCCTTCCATCTATTTAGGTCTTCTCTGATTTCTTTTAGCAGTTTTTTGTAGTTTTCTTTATATAGGTTTTTTGTCTCTTTGGTTAAATTTATTCCTAGGTATTTTATTCTTTTAGTTGCGATTGTAAATGGGATTCGTTTCTTGATTTCCCCCTCAGCTTGTTCATTACTAGTGTATAGAAAAGCTACAGATTTTTGAATGTTGATCTTGTAGCCTGCTACTTTGCTGTACTCATTTATTAGCTCTAGTAGTTTTGTTGTGGATTTTTCCGGATTTTCGACGTATAGTATCATATCGTCTGCAAACAGTGATAGTTTTACTTCTTCCTTTCCAATTTTGATGCCTTGTATTTCTTTTTCTTGTCTAATTGCTCTGGCTAGAACTTCTAACACAATGTTGAATAATAGTGGTGATAGTGGACATCCTTGTCTTGTTCCTGATCTTAGGGGGAAAGTTTTCAATTTTTCCCCATTGAGGATGATATTAGCTGTGGTTTTTTCATATATTCCCTCTATCATTTTAAGGAAGTTCCCTTGTATTCCTATCTTCTGAAGTGTTTTCAACAGGAAAGGATGTTGAATCTTGTCAGATGCCTTCTCTGCATCAATTGAGATGATCATGTGATTTTTCTGCTTTGATTTGTTGATGTGGTGTATTACATTAATTGATTTTCACTGATGTAATTTTGCTGTGAGTTCAGTGATGAACAACTGTGAGAAAAACTTTTAAAAATAGGTAAGATTTAGATAGGTGGAGAGGGGAATTACATAGAAATGTAGGGGAAAAATTAAGAGAATGAGCATGCAGTATTAATGGGGTAATGAAAGGTGATGGAAGATAACCTTAGAACAGTGGTTCTCAAACTGTGGGTGTCAGTGAACCTGTTAAACATTTCCATTCCTGAGTTCCATCCCCACCCTTAGATTCTGTCTGTTTGGAGAGTTCTGTGGGTTTGGGTGTCTGTGTTTCCAGCAAGTGTCTGGCTGAGAACACACCGAACCGTGTTCTCAGACCGTTTTACAGAGTAAACGGGGATAAGCTGAGTAGTTAGCAGGGTCTACGGATTGTCAGTCCTTACAGTTTTCGGTGAGATTTTGGGTTTAGACTAGAGCTCTGACTGGGAAATCACTTAGAGGGCTGTTGAGTAATCCTTGGGAGGTCTTGCATGCAGTGAGGGGGCAGGATTGGAGCAAAAGAGCTTTTCCTCAGAGGAAGGTACAGCCAGCTGAGAAAGAAGTTTGCTCTTCTGTAAACTGTCAGGAAATGGCAGATACATTTTCCATTTATGTAATCTGTTGAAGTCTTTTGAAGAAATGTAACGTTGAATCCACCTTTCTAAAGGAGTGACTGACAGGGACCCCTTACAATCATACACAATAACCTAAAATCAGAGATCGGTCTAGTTTGGGGAACTAACTGGCCTGGAATCCATGAACCCTGGATGAGCTTAAGGACGTGGTGAACCAACTCCCTGAAGCTGTAGGTGTTGCGTGTGCAGTTTTCTGGGGGAGATGAACCATAGTGTGTTGATTACGTTCTCCAAGGAGCCCTTGCTAGCACTGGCTGGTTGCTGGCTTGCTTTCTCTCTCAGTCTGTTTTCTCTCTCCTCTCTTTTTAAAGATCCAGAAAAAATTCCTGCTAGTGATAAAAATAGCAAAAAGAACAAGGAAGACCCCAGCCCATATGCTGGAGTAGCCCTTGACTTTTCCTACAGAAACCTCTGTTTCTGTATGGGTGAGTTTGACAATATTAATAATAAACTGGATGGGAAGAGAGAATGGGGAACTTTCTGTAGACTGTGTGATGAATTTTTCTGTTGCTCATGGAGCAATTTCAGTGACTGCAACTGAACTACAAAGAGAGGGCTATTTAATGGCAAGGAGGTGAATTACTAGCTATTACTCTCAAGTTTGGAGCTGAGGAACAAAGCTGGTGTGTGAAACCGGGCTATGTGTGAATGGATTTCTCAAGTGTTTCATTAAAGATTAGTCAGCCCGTTTAGCCTTCTAACCATTCTACAGTCTCTGGCTTCTGATTCTTTTGTGGAATTAAAAAAATACTTTTGGGAAGAGTGGCTAAACAAGCCTTTAATTTGAATTTCCATATATTGATTAATCAGCCCACAGAGCGTCCTGCTGTGAATTCCCTCTGCTGCATCATGAGCAAAGCTTTTCTGAACTTGCACTTTCCATGAAGCCTGTAGGCTCTTCTTCTGGGTGTGACAATTTAAAAAAAACCCACAGTGCTAGAATGAAAATGGGTCATTTCTTAATGGTCCATTGGTTTGCAAAACCTTTTTGCGTCAGATTAAATGGTCTCATACCTGAGTTAAGGGAAAAGATGCAGGCTCTTCTCTATTTTTGCATTTAAAAAATTTGACTTGGCAATGTTTTTGGTGGTAATGTAATGTTCGCCTCCTGCTTATATGTCTACATACATCTTTAGTCTTGGTTATGAATGTGGAAATCTGGCTCGTTGGCTTACACTTTAAAAGACTTCTGCATGGGTGCAAGGGTGGTTCAATGGTAGAATGCTCACCTTCCATGTGGGAGACCTGGGTTCGATTCCCAGACCATGCACCTTAAAAAAAAAACAAAAAAAAACTACTTCTGCAGCAGCACGTACAGTGTGAGTCACAGTAAGTAAGTATGGATCTAGAAGGCCTAATTATGACTCAGACTCACCCATAAACTTGGGGACCCCCCCCCCACCAACGCTCTCTGCCAGGCTATTTGTGGAAGACACCACTAGGAATCGTTAGATGGTTCAGGGTCCCTGCTCATTCAGCTCATTACAGTGTTGGGTTTTGAGGCAGTCTTGGCTCTTCGTAGGTGTCACAGATAGTAAGAAAACATGAACAGGTGCACCTGGGTACAGTGTATTTTTGCCTGCTGATGTAGGATAACAGGGTGACTCTGGGTGAAGAGTTTTAAATACTGATAAACTGTGCAAAAGTTTTGGGTCTGGATTTAAAGAATGTTTTCTTTGTTTTACTATCTGGGTTGACTTGTTATGAGTCCTGGTTTGTTCTCTTTAACTCCTTGTTGCAGCTTTGTAGATGTTTATTACTTCCCATTAAAAAAATGCAGCTGGGTGGGCCACAGTGGCTCAGCAGGCAAGAATGCTTGCCTGCCATGCCAGAGGACCTGGGTTCGATTTCCGGTGCCTGCCCATGTTTTAAAAAAAAAAATGCAATTGAGAAATCTGTTTCCCAAGCGTTTCCCCAAACAAAAAGGGTCAAGGACAAAGAGTTCTAAGAATCACAAATGTTTTTTGCTGCAATGGACTCATCTTGAGGAAGGGATTCTTCCCATCTTCGGGTACTCTCAGAGATTAGAATGAATAAAATTAACCTTTTAACCTGTGTTTTACTCCATCACGTCAGTGCTTCCCTTTCATCTTCTTTGTGGCATGAGTATTAGTGAAAGGCAAGGAGGTTCTGGAAGTGGTTATGAGCAGAAAGGGACCAGAGAAATTCCTGGTTCAAGCCTTCGATTTAAGAGCCCAGTTTAAACATACAGAAATCTGCTTTGCAGTAAACATGAAGCAAGGAATTTGCAGCTTTGAGGACTATACATTTTACTGTCATGATAGCAGTTTTAGTGGTAATAGGGCCACGGCAATCAAAAAGCCTGAATTCGTTTCTAGGTGTGAGACAGAACTTTATAGAGCATCCTAGAAAATAGTGCACACTTGGAGTAGACTCAACATTTAATTTGCAGCATAATATGTATTGTGTAAAATTCCCTCTTACACCTGAGTTCCAGTAAATTTTACTCGGTGGTGGCTATGGACCTTTTATCCCTTGTATAGCAAGTTGTATCTGTCAGAAACATTTATTGGGTAGTCTGAGTATGTATAGGAATCTAAGAACTGAGTGTTACAGAACACTCTTGTTCTAAAATTGAAGTACCTAGTTCCTCAGGAAAATCTAGGAGTGCTTAGCGTGGGGAAAACCAACCAACCAACCCTTCCTTTACCTGAATTTCTTACTCTTGAATTGCAATCACCTCTGAGCCACCTCTGGTTGCTTCGAAGCTGTCGGCAGGACAAGGATCGCTGGAGGGTGAAGTCTTATCTTTGAGACCTGTCCAGTGACTGAGGTGAACTGAGCAACTGTTTTTAGAAATAAGTGCCCTCTGCCCTGTGGGAATGTTTGTTACAAACAATGATAACGTGTGAAGCACAGGTACAGCTGGTAGATAGAACCAAGCATACTTCACCTGGAAGGCTAATTGAAACAAGTAATTTGGGGGATATTTATTAATTGGCCCTTTGTTTCTCTTTGTTTAGAGCATCTTCATCAACCTTTATTATTTTGGTAACCCCATCAAGGACAATGTGTGTTTAAAAGTTCTCATATTCTTAAGATGATTAAATAACTATATAGCTTTTAAGGTGTGACCGTGTGATTGTGAAAACCTTGTGACTTACACTCTGTTTGTCCAGTATATGGAGAGATGAGTAAGAAAATAAAGACAAAAAAATTAAATAATGAAGGTATGGAGGGTATGGGGTGTTTTGGGTGTTTTTTTGTCTTTAATTTTATTCTTATTTTATTTTTTGGAGTAATAAAGATGTTCAAAAATCAATTGTGATGAAGAATGCACAGCTATATAATGATACAAAGTGTACAATCAATGTGAACCATAGATTGTACACTTTGGATGATTATATGCTGTATGAATATATAATATATATCAATAAAATTGCATTAAAAAAGAGTCCTCATAACAGTTTCTCTTCTGAGGGCAGGAGTAATAACTCAAATTTATTTGCATACCCCTAAATAACTTTGTTTAGGGACTCATTTATTATTTATTATTGAATTTGATTTTTTAAAAAATTTAATGAGCATTTTTAAAACAAATGAAAGCTATTTCCTTATTTAAATTTAATGAGCATTGTTTAGAACAAATAAAAATTATAAAACAGCCTAGAGACTGTTTAATGTAGTAATATATGCACTACTATACTTCTGGCTGACAGAATAAATCTTTCTAATTTACCAATTTTGAATTGAACCTAAAATCCAGCTCACCTTTGAGACTGTTCTTCCTTGTATGCTTGAAAATTTTAAACTTGTTTTTTTTTTTTTTAGGTCTCTGTCAGTGTAAGTACTTGCAAATGTAGGCGAGATAGGTGGACTGGGGAGTTCTTGGCTGGCCTAAAAATGGGAACATAAAAAATTTGTCAGAGGTCTCGTGTTTACAAGTGAGTAAGTATAAAACGTAAAATTTAAAATCAGAATGAAAAATAGGATGGCTATCTCAGTCTCTCTCTGGGATTTGGGGTAGAATGCAGGTATAATCCAAACAGTCAATGGAGAATGCTGTTACCTTCACAGACATACGTGAAATTCCAACGAAGAGGAAAGTTTAGTGGTGATAGCATCATTTTCATCATTAACATAAGACTTGTGTGTCAAAGGTGCTTGTGACACAGAGAGCTCAGATGCTCTCCGTGGTATAACGATCACATGTCCATTGACTTGGGCTGGTTCACCCCATCCCTTAGTCACATGTAGATGCCCAGAACCGTAAGGAAATACCTTATAGTGAGATAGTCCCAAGAAAGCCCCCCAACCTCTGTTCTCTGTGCACGTTTTATTTAAAAAATTTTAAATGTTCTATTTCATACTTAAAACACGGATTCTTCATTAAATTGGCCTCGCTCCAGTCTGCTGTCCTTCTGAGATTGTTCTTAGCAGCATCTGGAGCCCGCAGGAGTCTCCTGGTGGGGCACCCCCTGGGGTGACAGGAGCCCGGTTGCTTCCTGCTGAATTTTTTCAGCGGTTCCTTCCTGAATCATTTTTCTAGTCCCTGTTGCTGTCAGCTCTTGGCTCTGCCCATAGTCTCCATGATCCGCCCTCGCAGGTTACTGTTTAGGAGGGCTTGGAACTTGCCTCCCGGCTCAGCCAGTGATGAGCTCACTCACTCAGGCCTCCCCTGGTGCTGCAGGAGTATTGGAGTGCTAGGCCAGTCTCCCCCCGGGGAGCTCTGCTTGGTCCAAGTACCATTACCTCCGGGATGGTTTCTTTGTCCTACACCTAGTTTAGGCAGGTAGTATAGGTACAGAGGGACCCCTGTCGGTGCCCTTGCTATGGGTTGCGTCACATTCCTTTTATGGATCCCAAGAAATTCATTTCATACCCACTAAATGTGGTTAAGAATGTCTGCCCATGGCTATAATTTTTCTAATCAAAACCCATCCCTTCTTAAATAGGATAGTATAAAAGAGGCCAGTTCCTGAGTAAATACATAAATCACATAATGACATTCATGTATTGTTCACTTACTATGTGCCCAAGCACCTAGTCTAGGTGTTCTACGTATATTAAGTCATTTAATCCTGATGGCAATGTTTTGACACTGATACTATAATTAGCATCAGCTGGCAAGTGAGGCCACCAGAGAGGCACAGAGCAATTAAGTAACTTGCGCAAGCTCACCAGGCTGGTGGACTCAGGAATAAACCCAGCCCACCTGGCTCCAGCGCCCTGCTCTTAGCCTCCCATCACCAACAGTATGAAAAAAAAATGCAGCTAGTTTCAGGGTTGTCAGTTTTGGATTCTGGTGCTTTTTAGGTGCGTTATGAGAGCTGGCAAGTCCTTTTATGAATCTACAGAAGAGATATACTAAGAAAAAGACCTTTGTAGCTCTGTACTTTTGGTGGGGCCCAGTACTCCAGAACCTTCTCCAGCTCCCCTCTGAGTCCAGTCCCCTTGGCTTGATTCCAAGTCCTCCTCTGCCCATTTCCTTTTTCCTGGAACAGTTTTTCTCAGATCTCTCCAGCTTTCTCCAAAACTTCTCTTCTCTTCCTCCTTCCTTTTCCTTAGACAAGACCAGTCTGTGTTTTCTCTTGGGGGCGGGATCTGTGTACCCAGGAGTCAAGGGCTTGATTGACAGGGGAAGGAGCCAATTCCGGCTGCCTCCCTGGGCGGCTTGACGGTCCCCTGATTTGGGAATAGTAACAGATTTCATCGTTGGTTAATGCAAGAAGCGACACTTTGGTGTTTATTTGGCCCATCTCTGACTTGATGTTGCTGTACTCTCACTAGGCTTGGCGGAAAGCCCCACTTTATGAAAATCTTGTTCAGTTAATGTTTCAGCCTCCACATGGAATGAGGAATGAAATATAGATTCTGGTATCTAATATAAAACCATAACTTATTTTTACTCTGAGTTCCATCTTGGGACTATATTTCTATCCAGAGGCTCTGAGGAGCTTCTTTCCCTCTTTTGCTTCGATATATTAAGTTTCTTGAACTATGTCCTGTGTTATTGATCTTGGCAAATGTGGGTTTCATAATTGAGAGGAAAGTCAATGATGCCCTGTTGTTGCCTTGCATTTGGCCAAATTCTATCCAAGTCTGAAGGAAAGCAATTAAACTAGTCTTTTCTTTTTCCTTTATTAGAGAAGTAGTGGGTTTACAGAACAATCATGCAAAAAAATATAGGATTCCCATGCACCACCCTGCCTCCTACACTTTGCATGGGTATAGAACATTTGTTACAGTTGAAGATGGCACGTTTTTATAATTGTACTATTAATTAAAGTCCATGCTTTAACTTAGGGTTCACCGATAATGTATTGCAGTTCCATGGATTTTTTTTTTAAAGTTTGCTCTGTTACCATATATACAATCTAAAATTTCCCCCTTTTAATCACATTTAATTACAGTTATATATTTTATATATATTATATACATTTAATCAGAGATAGATATTTCACTGCTGTTAATTGCATTCACAGTGTTGTGCTACCATCACCACCATCCATTACCATAACATTTCCATCATTCCAGAGAGGAATCTGTACATCTTAAGCCTTAACCTCCCATTCCCTATCCCCACCTGTGGTAACCTGTATTCTAGATTCTAACTCCGTGAATTTGCTGCTTCTAATTAAGCCATAGTCTTTTAATATGAAATAAGTTTATACTTTACCTTTTTTAAAGATTGAATGATCCATTCAGTAAATTTGGTGAGTGTTTGCCATATGCAAGAAGTTATTCTGGTTCAATTTAAAGTTCTAAATATTACTTCAACACTGTGTTTACATAGCCCCATGGATAGGCTATCTTTCTCTGTATTCAACATATGGAGAATTGGAAAAAGAATTTTTAGATTTTGCCACTAACTTGCAGCATGTAATTCAATGTGGTTTTACACTATTATGAAGACTTTCCATTTTGTTTCTTGGTCATGTTGTTCTTTAGAAGAAATAGCTTGCAGTCTTTTAGTGTGTTTCATAAACTTTTCATATACAGTGATATTCCCCCATCACACCCCCCCACCCTACTCCCCATTAGGAAGCTGAAATTCCTCTGGTGTCTTGAAGCATCTTGCCTTCATTATGTATCCCCAAATCATTATGCTTATAGAAGTTTTCTGAAATTAAATGAAAAATAAGTGCAGGTATTTCAGGAATTCCTACTTACTATTTTTTTAATAGGCTGATAATAAGAAAGCAGTTTGGGGCTTGGGGATTTATATAATGCAAGTTGCACATTTTAAAAAAAATGCAAAAATCTGACACCTTATTTTACAAGGTGCACTTTTATAGTGAGTAAAAAATTGCTAAAAGGCATAAAGTAAGTTTTGTTGAATAAATATTTCAAAGAGAAATGTGTTTTGTGGGACATCACTTGAAAAAACAGACTCAAACCCTAGAAGCCATTATTTTTATAGGTGCTATTTTAAAAAATATTAATAACACATTCAAAACTTTGAAAAATTATGGTAACATATATACAACATAAAATTTCTTATTTTAACCACTTTCAAGCATACAATTAAGTGGCAGTAATTATATCCACAGTGTTGTGCTGTCATAACCGCCCTCCATTACCAAAACTTTTCTATTACCTCATACAGAAACTTCTGCATCCATTAAGTGTTAATTCCTCATTTCCCCTAAATTTGTAATCTGCTTTCTGTCTCTTATAACTTTGCATATTCTAGTTATTTCATACAAGTGAAATCATACACTTATATGAAATCATCTGCCTCTCCTTTTCTGTCTGTCATATTTCACTCAACGTGATGTTTTCAAGATTTATCATGTTGTTACATGTATTAGAACTTCGTTCCTTTTAATGGCAGAATAATAGTCCATTGTATGTATATACTGTGCTTTGTTTATCCATTCACACTTGGGTTGCTTATACAGACATTCAATTTTGATAGCTAATCTAAAAATATATATTCAGTCCACTTAGGTTGTATATGGAAAAAATGCAGTTTATATAATTTTAATATTATTTTTATTTTTTTGAAATTTTAAAAATAAATTTTGAAAATACCCACAGCATATTTTAACTATAAGTGATTGTGCTGGTTTGAAAGGAAGTATGCCCCCTAAGAAAAGCCATGTTTTGATATAAATCCCATTTCATAAAGGTAGAATAATCCCTATTCAATACTGTATATTTGGAATTGTAATGAGATCATCTCCCTGGTTGATGTGATTTAGTCAAGAGTGGTTTTAAACCGGTTGGTTTATTGGAGTCTTATAAAAGGGGAATGGGAGATTCAGAGAGAGCAGAACAATATAGTCATGAGATGCAGAGGCCACAAGCCAGCAACCTTTGGAGATGAAGAAGGAAAACGCCTCCCGGGGAGCTTCATGAAACCGGGAGCCAGGAGAGAAAGCTAGCAGATGACGCCGTTTTCGCCATGTGCCCTTCCAGCTGAGAGAGAAGCCCTGACTGATAGCCATGTGCCTTCTCACTCGAGAGAGAGACCCTGAACTTCATTGGCCTTCTTGAACCAAGGTATCTTTCCCTGGATGCCTTTGATTGGACATTTCCTTGGCCTTAGAACCGTAAACTAGCAACTCATTAAATTCCCCTTGTTAAAAGCCATTCCGTTTCTGGTGTATTGCATTCCAGCAGCTAGCAAACTAGAACAGTGATTCATAAATTATACTTTTTTTCTTTAAGTATTTAAACAGTATACTTCCTTCTTTCCTTCCTTCCATCTCCCTCCTTCCCTCCCTCCCTCCCTTCTGTCTTCTAAGTCAACTTGGCAAGTTTAAGTACTTTAATATCTTCTTTTTAGGAAGAGATAAGTACAACAGGAAGTTGGAGAGATAGGCTAAACTTACACCAATGTCAGTTTTAAATCAGCTTGCCCTTTTATTTCCCAATTTTTTGGCAGCAAGAACTGTACACACCAATAACAGAGTAGATAATACATCTATTTATCAATATTAAAGAACCACAATATTATTCTTTTCTTTATGTTTTATTACTCTACTTCAGAATATTGCTTTCAGACCATGACAGCCACTTGTACTTCAAGTTATTTATGTTTAATTTTATACAAAGGTACTTAATCTGTCTGTCTGGTTTGGCTCTTAGCTCTCTAGATAATAAGGTGATTGAATGATGACATACAATTCTGGATTTATAACAGGAATCTTTTTTCAGAGGAGGCTTAATGGTGATTGTTTAAAATAGAAGATTATGGTGTATTGAAATATAATTTATAGGTATTCAAGTTATATAAGTATAATGCAGTTAAGTGTTATAATGGAGATTAACTTCTGTGGTTTAATAAAATCTTGAAATTTATAAAAACCATTCCCTGCAGTGAAGCTCACGTATTAGGATACTACTCTCTACCTTAGTGTATCGTTGGTCACATGTCTTAATTTGCCTTTGCTTTTAAAAGGAAGGAGTAGATTTTATGCAGGTTATGGTTTATGTCCCAGCATTTAATTTAAAGAAATATATATGTATTATCTTGTAGTGCCATTAATTTGCCAAGTACTTTAGTTTTACAAAGCAATTTCACATATTTTTCCTTAATTCATTCCTGACAGTGATGCTCTGAGATAGGCGTTATCTTCTTCAGTTTACACCCCGAGTGGCTCAGAGACCGAGCCCAACATCGCACAGCACGCTGTTTTGGAGTCCTACAAAACTTTTTCTTTCTTTTCTTTTTTAATGTAAAGTTAAAGTCAGAATTCCTTAAGGCCTCCAAGGTGTTGCACGTCTGGCAGCTGCTTCTCCACGGTCATCTCACCCCATGTTCCCTGCCCTCCTGCCCTTCAGCAGTGCAGCCGCTTCTCAGTTTGTCCATTGGGACCAGCTTTCTCCTTTCAGGGGCTTTTGCATAAGCTGCTGTTTCTGCGTGCAACTCTCTTCCCCCCTCTTGCCCCTCCTCAAGGTCTAGTCAACCATTAGGCTTCTTGACCCAACCTCTCTGCGCCTGTACCATCTTAAACACACGCACCCGCACACTATGCACACGCCCATTTACCTTTCTTTTGAGGCACTTATTTCTACAGATAATTTTGGTGGCGCTTGGTTGTCTCCCTAATTAGACCAAGTTCTGGAAGGATAGGGACTTTGTCTGGTTTTACACCCCATTGTATTCTCAGTCCTAGTATGGTGTCTGGCATGTGAAAGGTGCCCAGATACTTGGATGGATGAATGAATGATGCAAAGGCTCATCAGTTATACAGGCTTTGTTTTGTTTCTTTTCTTGACACTGTTGTAGAACCATGGAGGAACCCAAGGGATTCAGTTAACATCCTTGAGGGGTGGTTGGTGTAGCATTTGGCTAGATTTGAACAAGTTAAGCATCCTTTGTTTGGCTTAGTTCAAATTCGAATCAATTAACCAATATTTATTGAATACAAAGCAAGGGGTGAAGCCTGGTAGATCTGTTGTCTTCTTCATTTCTCCATCTTAACATTTCTTCGTATTTATACAAAGAAAATTATTTTAAGTAGCTGCTTGAAAGAAGCAGGTAAAAGTGTGCCAATGCTAAATATTATGATGGAAGCTACACAAACATTCCAGCATCAACTGTGTCGTTAGTGGAATTTATGAACAAGGATAGATTTAAACATTTTCCCTTCAGTGTATAACACCTCAGTTTTGAAAATTGTCAGAAAATGAGGCCATTTCTCAATTACTCCAAACAAAACTTGCTCTTTAAATTTAATAGCATTTTCTGCACCAGAGTCCTTCCTTTGTTCATCTCTTGAACTCCCTTTATTTACTCTACAAGTTGAGACACCCAAACAAATCCACGTGCTAAACTTCTTTGCCTGCTGCAAGGAAAGTTGGAAATAGTGTACATTTTTTCTTTGGTCTACAAGTTGTATATTTCCAGCCTATGTTTTATTAAATTGTTAAACTTGGTGAAAGCTAGACCTTTCAACTTCCTCTTGAGTTTGATTGTTAAAATATAACTTGTTTGAACTAAATTCTCTGAATATCTTATATACATATACATATTCAAATGTGATTAAATGACATACTTGAAAATCAAAAGTTGAACTGAAAGTTTATGGTTTGCAATATTTTTGTAATGTTATTTCAGAATTTCCACCCTCATGTTCTCCTCTTTGGTCTGATAAATGATAAGTTGACCATATGTAAAAGAGCTTTAGTAATAAATTTAATTTTGTTTAAAAGAAAAAGAAACAAAGTAGAAATTACTTCTCCTCTTTGGCTTCCTCCCAGTCCCTCCCAACCCATATCCCTCAACCGTCCTTTAAGTATTTTAGGATTATATCAATTAAATATTTGCTGTTGTGTCTGGTCGTTGGTGTTTTTATATAAGAATAGTGTTGTTTTTTGCTGAACAGTATTTTTTTTTATCTCCTCAATGGCTTGCCTCAAACCCAAGAACACAATAGCTCTGTTGTGTATTGGGGAGGTCCTAGAATGACAGGCCCAGGAATTTTTAAAAGATAACATAAATGGAGGAGGAATGCAAGTACATTAAACAGATCCTGAGGCTAGATCTGTTGCGTGTCTAAACCATGTCTACATTCAGCGTACTTTGTAAATAAAGCCCATAATTGGTGCAGATGGGTGGTTAGAGCAGTTCTAATTGCATGAAACCCGTCCGAGAGAAGGATCCATTCTGTTCTTGGCAGTTGAGATTATAAGTGTAGGGTAGAGCTGTGCGTCATTTAGAAATGGTTCACAACGGTTCAGACATGCTTTCTTCCCTGGTGGGTGGAGATGGGATGGAGTAAGGAGAAAGGAACTGGATCTGCCTGGTTCTGGGAAAGGAGAAAAGGGAGTTGTAATTCTGGCCCGAGACTTGGGTAACAAGGAATAGTGCTCAAGCAAAGGAGATAGATGGTGGTGGTGAGCTTTGGAGAAACAGCGGGACTGTGTAATAGTGGACTAAGTGATCGCGTTAGTAAAGCACTTCAATGGAAAACTCATCAATCAGAGATTGTCTCTAAAATCACATGTAAAGATAATTTTGAGATTATTTTACGTGTTCCCAGTGGAGAGGTGGGCTCTAGACTGTTTTGCAAGATTGACTGAAATTACAAGTAAAACAAAAATTTTTTTAGCCTGAAAAAGACAAATTTAGGTAATTTAATTACTGAGGCATCAACTTTATGCTTCTTTCTGGGCTAGGTGCTTGCTTGCTATGTGGAATCTCCCCAAGGAATGACAGTGGAAACAAGGTGGCCATGTTTGACAGAAGAGCATATAGAAAGGACGTGAAATATGATGATGTGAAAGGTGACCCAAGACTGGAACGGCCAAGAAGGAGATGAATTCTGAGATGGGGCTTCATAGGGTTAGGATTTTGACAACTACAGGGGACAAAGGAAGGGATTGCTGGAGAATCTTCGTTAACTTGGAGATGGAGTTGAGATGGGGTCAGGGAGCAGGTGACACACCTTGTGGAGTTTGCCTGGTGGGGGGCTTGAGGGGCCACAGTACAGCTGGGATTTAATAAAATAAGTATTAGGAAGCTTTTGAAGGTGGTGAAGAGAGAAGTGGAAGAGTGAAATTGAAGTTTAAGGAAGCTTGATTCGTTGTGTTCTGTGCTTCTCTTAATGTTAGTATATTTGCTGCTTATATTGCCATATACCAGATATTATTTTCAATAGGTATTGCCCCTAATTTTTTAGCTTAATGACATTAAACCAATAATGATGTCGTGATTAAATCTTTCCAAGTATTTTGTAGGTTTTTGTCTCAATTTTTATACCTCTCTAAGTTAGGGCATGAGTATTCTAATGCCCATTCTACAGAAAGGGAGATGAAAACTCAAAAAGTTACTCACCAGAGTCACACACCAAGTTAGAATTAATGCAGGAATCATAAGCCAGCTTTTCTGTTCCAAGTTACTACTGAACATCTTAATGTTAAATGAATTGTAAATACTTGGGGAAACAAAACATCTAGACCTATAAAGCCAAAAGAGGCTTCCTAGAGGACCAAATATTAGTTTCTGAGTTGAAATTGAATCTTATTTTTATTTACGTGGACAGGCACTGGGAATCGAACCTGGATCTCCGGCATGGCGGGTGAGAACTCTGCCTGCTGAGCCACCATGGCCCACCCTGAAATTGAATCTTAAGAATGACAAATGCCAAAAATTCATTTTCCTCCTCAGTTTCCAATTAATATTTAGTAACAACGTTATTAAGATATAATTCACGTACCATGCAATTCATCCACTTAAAGTGTAGAATTCAGTGCTTTGTAGTATAGTCATGGAGTTGTATAAACATTGCCACAATCTAATTTAAGAACTTTTTCGTCAATCCAGAAAGAACTCCATTCCCCTCATGCCCTTTCTATCCTCCTGTGCCCTCGCAGCTCTAGGCAACCAATAATCAATTTTCTTGTCTCTATGATCCAATTGGTTTTTTTTTTTAACTAATATTTTACAGATCGTTAAAATGGATTTTGGTATTAGAAGACTTAGGTTCAAACCCTAGTTTAGTAGTTCTACAAACTTGAGATAATGTCTTACCTTTGTAAGTCTGTTTCCATATTTGTTAAACATGCATAAATTTATCTACTTCACCAGCTTGTTGTAAAGATTAAATGGTATTTATGTAAAAGTGTTTTAAGTGCTTTGCGAATTGATTGTTTCACAGGAGGTTTACAGAAAGTTTGTAACTGAATGGCTTTATTAAAGGGTCTCCAGTAGTTGGGGCAACATAATTGAATGAAAACCAAATGTTTGAATATGAGAGGGACAGTTTTTGTTTTTAAGGTCATAGTTTCATTGTTTATGTGATTTTAGGGTTTGTCTTTTTAGATAGAAGGAGTTTTTGTAGCTCTTCAGAGTCTAGTATGGTGCTAATAACATGTTTTTTGGATCAGAAACCGTTTGAGAATCTGATGAAAGCTATGCACATGCATTTAATTTTATTAAAAATATTTTATAAAAAAATAACTTAAAGCCATCCATACATTCCCTATGGGCCAGATTGAGAGCCCTTGATCTAAAACTGGAGTTAAAATAGCTTTTCAAAGCTGGGGTGAGCAGTTCCACATGTGGTAAGAGAAACGCAACCATCAGGCTGAAGTATGTTGGTTTACCCTCTGATTCTTAGTATTTTCATTTGTCCATGCAAAAGTGTGTCCACTGTGTGCTTACCCCAAACAAGATGATTTTTCTTCCACGTGTGAAAATGCACATGCATCTCATATAGAGGAGAAATGAAGAGTAGTGCCACTGAAAGACAGCGACGGTGAGAGGAAGTACCCTTGATATTATAGGCAGTACCCCTGGCACCTATGCATTTTAGAATCCTTGTATAAACAAGCATTGGGTTCCCAAGGGACCCAGGTGAAGTGGAAATTCACATCAGCCTTACTGTACAGGGCGAGAGAGATGGCCTTAATTGAGTTATTCTCCAGATAGCTGTTACCCTGGGCCACTTGATACCACAATTGTTTATTTCATAGTAGATAAATGGCCCAACAGCACAGCATCCCTCAGTCAATTTAACAGAGTTGTTCTTACCATTTCTAAAAGCAGATTTCTTTCTTACCGAATTTGTTTTCCCAATTACTTCCTCTAATTTGTGATGCATGATTGTGGGAAAAATATTTGGGTACCTGTGGCAATAGGATCCAACTAAGACCAAAGCTCAGAGGGCTGGAAAAGGGAAAAAAAGAGGAGGTGAAAGACAAATAAATACCAGGAAACGGAGTGGTTTGGATGGCCCCTCAAGTAAGCATTCACTGCCCAGCCTTTTAGAGACTGAAAGATAAGTGGAAAGGGGTTCACTTGGGCTGCCTCTCTTGCTTGCCCTTGGCAATATTTCTGAAGGCAATAGTGAGCTTGGGAAGTCAGGGTTGCAGGGAGCCAGCATGCATGAGATACACTCTGAGTCTTGGTAGCTACTAGAGTTTCTGAGGAAAGACTCACTGTTAGAGTGAAAGAGAGGCTCTTCATCAGTGGGATAACAGCAAGTCATTTCCTCATTTTCTCCTCTTCTGCAGTCTCATTCCTAAAACACCCACTTTAACTGATAAGACAATTATAGCAAGATTTTGTAAAACTACCAGAACCAGGGATTCCATTGAAACATATATAATTCAAATCCTCACCTAGAGTCTTCATTCTAGTGAAACCGAAAATAAAATTACGGTTGTTTTCAAGCAGAACTTTTGTACTTAAATCACTCCATTTCTCTCTCTGTACTTGTAGGGTAACCTAAATCCCAGATTCCCTATTTGGCACATGGATGGTTCTCCTGTGGAGGCTAACTTTGGTTTAGTGATAGGCTAGTGACTGTGGGAGAGGAGGACCCATTCATAGTAGAATGCCACTCTCTTTTCCTTCACATTTCCTTCTTGCTAACACAGCCTGACTTCATGGCTTCCGAATATCATTTTCACACAAATCACCTCGAAATTGTTTTTCTGGCTCTGTGTTCTTTTCTATCCAGCTATATTCCCGAATGACGTTTTCCCTTGGACACCCTCTTGATACCTCAGACATCAAAAGAAAATTGTACGTGGCCTGTCTTCTCTCACTACTACGCCTATAGATGCTGTCAATGAGATGTCTCTTTTGCCAAGTCTAGTTGAAGAATCCTTCTTCAACATCTCATCAGTTTCTCCCTTGTCCCCGTCCCACTGACTTGCTCTAGAATGGCCTTCTTACAGCTCCCATCCGGTCATCCTTGCCTTCTTCCTACCCCACAATTCTGACAATCTCACTTTCCTGCCTCAAAAATTTTCATGAGCTCCTGATTTCCAGTGAGACAGAGTTAGGGCTTCCCAGGCTAGGCCAACACTCAGTGTCTTGAATTCTCTGGCTTTTACCTAACATTCTTCTTTATTTCTGGTACATCCCACCATGCCTATGCTACCTAATCAAGCATAAAAACCTAATCCCACCCACCCTCATTTCCTATAAATATCCTGCACTTTCCCACTTCTGTGTCTTTGTACTCAGATGTCTAAGCCAGAGGCCCTCAAACTTAAGTGTTCTTTAGACTCACCTTGAGGGCACAGATCTCTGACCCTATCCTCAGTGTCTGATTCTGTCTGGAGTGGGGTCTGAGAATTTATATTCCTAACAAGTTTCTAGGTGATGCTGATGCCCCTGGCCAAGAAGCCTGCCTCAAGAACCACTCTTATAATCAATTTTCAAAGGCAGTTTGGGAGTATTACAGTCCATATTTAATACAAATTGATTAAAGATAAATGTAATTCAGAAGGCTTTCATTATTTAATTTGTCCATTGGAGTTCATGTACAACAGTGCTGAAATTGTGTTTTGAACTTAAGAAAAGCATTTTGAGCTCTTACTGTGCCGGCTAGCAGGTCCTTTTTAAAAGCACCGTTGAATTGAGGGTTATCCTTCTGTTTCCTCTACATACTGGATGAGGACCATTTGCCTATTTAGCTGTGCGCCTCACTGATGGCTACGCATTGTCATTATAGACCAAGTCCTACAGCCGGTCAACTGCCAATTACCAAACTGCAGGCCTGTATTCTGAAGGTGGTTTAGTCAAGTTTATGCCATCATTTTGGTTGTTTCCAATGTTACCAGGCCACAGGCATAGCCTTTCCTCTTGGTGGCTGAGTAATTACACCCTTTGAAAGACTAAGGTATTCCCACTTGGACTGGTGCACAGGTTTTACGTTCTAGTCTTACTGTTAAATGCAGGGATTACTTCCTGGTCTCATTCAAAATGGAAGCACAGGGTTCTCCTAGATGGGGAAGGAGAGGTGAGAAAAGACTGGCCTCAGGCTTCTGCTCAGGTCAGTAGCCTTTTAGAAGGACTTTAGTAACTTGCAAAGGGATGTCCCAGGGTGAGTGCAATCTTAGTAGGGTATTTGGAACTCCTTGGAAGGCAATCAGTACCTAACAGAAGATTTCACTTCTCATTACTGTTGAAGACTGTAGGCCCTTTGAGGTAGAGCTGGAGTTGCAAGTGGCTGACCCCTAATTTAGGGGCTTCTTTTGTGAAGGATTCTAAAGGGAAAGCTTGGAGGAGTGCCTTCTGTTGGTCTTTTACACACCTCTGGACTTTTACCATCTGACCTGAAGTACAACTTTCCAAGGAAATGCCTTGAGATTCCAGATTTCTTTCTGCGGTTCATCTTACATCTTCATATTACCTCTGCTGATAAGTTACCAAGTCAGCTCACCAGTGCTTTGGG
The DNA here is from genome assembly GCF_023851605.1 of Tamandua tetradactyla. NCBI lineage: Eukaryota > Metazoa > Chordata > Mammalia > Pilosa > Myrmecophagidae > Tamandua > Tamandua tetradactyla. The sequence goes on from NC_135332.1 coordinate 140,390,346, forward strand.
AAAGCACCTTGCCAGTTATTTTGGAGTTGAACTGTGTGATCATTTAAAAAATTTAATTTTCTGCTGTTGCATTTTCATCATTCTCTGGACACTCTTCACTCTGCTTCATAAATTTTGATAAACTATCAATAAGGCTATCCCTTCCTGTCTAAGTGTATTTATTTATCCTTTAAAAATTGTACCTGAGGCAAGGAGAGTAACGTTTAGAAAAATTGCAGTGTGTTAATCATGTGCATTAAGGGCATGAAAGATATCAAGTGTTTTAGTTAAAGGTTATTATCCTCAAATGAGTATAAGCATGAATGCAGCAAATTCTTGAATTGCAAGTTTTGTTTTAGAAGTGGGATGTCTATTTAGAACTAAATAGTCTGATGAAGTGAGTGTATTTCTTGTTTGTAAATGATCAGTTTTAAAAGAATTAAGTTCTCATACATTTTTTCTAGAAGTGAAAGTTTTATTAAACATGTTCTAGTCACATCTTTCATTTTATAGACTAGTACACCCACATCCTGAGAATTGCACTGACCACTGAAACTATACTGAATCATAGTTAATGTTTGATTCTGAAGATATCTTGGGGTCCTGTAGGATCATTTTGATTTAAATAGTCTTCATGATTTAGCCATCTAAATGTTGAAGAGATGAATTTAGGTTGAGTCTTAGTTAAATAGGATTTTGGATAAATAGAGTTGAACTCATAAATCCTAATACGATAAACCTGTCTTGTCTGCTAAAGCAAGGTCAAGGTGGAAAGCATTTTGGATGGGGAATGGGAGATTGAAAATAAGGGATGCCAGCAGGCATTGTTCCACATCTGTATTGTTGAGAGCATGTTGCTTTGTGGTTAAGCCTCAGTTTTCCCTGACACCAGTCATAAATATATATCACACATAGATTGGGAAAGATTTATTTCCCTCCTGAGCCCTAGAAATATCTGATTGGAGAGGCTGCATAGATATTGCGGTGAAGAAGTTGGATGTAGTGGCTTTCCCCCTGGCATTGGGAGTGGGCCAGGGATAGACAGTGAGTGACCGGTGACGGGGACGTTGCAGAGTTGAAATTTTGCAGCCATTTCAAATAGGTGAGTTGATGTTACCCACAGAGGATTTATACTGTAGTGACAAACATGGCAGACATGCCACACAGAAGACCTGGGTTTCAGTCTTCCTTCTTTCTCACCCTTCTGCCACTAATTAGCAGTGTGCTCTTGGATGGGACCTTCAACTGGCTGTCCTTTTCTCCATCTGTAGCATTTTTGATGCTGGTGACCATCACTGGGTCTTCCCCCGTCGGCACAGTGAGCATTAGCTGAGAGGACGCAGGAAACACTCCATGGACTGAACACAATCCAGAATGTCTGGTGGCTTGTCATGACTGTTACATTTGTTGGCTGACATTAATGTGGGCTGCCTAGGCGCGTCTCTTAAAGATGTGTAAATTTCATTTAAAAATGCATTTCATGTTAGAACACTGGCATCAACTCTGAATTTAAACATTTAAACTCTTTCACAGATGTTAAATATTTCTTGATTGTTTCTAGAGTGTTTAATTTTCCCTGATGCTGTGGATTTATAAAGCTATTAATGGTATTACAGTTCTGGAAGCAAAGGCTACAGCGACTTCATTAGAGTGATCGGAATGTGTGTTTTCAGGCATTCTGCTCACAACATTCCTGGGCACCTAATGAAATGTGAACCATAGCAGATTTTATTTGGGCATATTTTACCTTTCTAAAGAAGCTCTTAGAATATCTATCACACTTACTAGTTTTATGTCAAATACAACTAGCAGGCATATCTATCATACCAAAAATTATTTTTTTATTATTAGACTTAGTTTCCCTGCAATTGTTGATTTTTTTAAGTCATTCTGACTTTGCAATGGAAAAGTATAGGCACTATTTTCATACATTAATCTGTAAGCATTTATTTTTAGGGAAGGGCTTGTGTGTGTTAGAGAGAGTCTGTCTCTACTTTCTAAAGTTTACACGTGATAATGTATTAATAAGCTCTAATGTCTCTAACACTTTCTGTCCAAGATCATTATAACCTGACTTCAAGAATTTCACAAACAAAAAGGGAAGAATTCTCATTTCTCAGTTGCAGTTTGGGGAGAAAACAGTGTCTTACTAAAGTTTTAATTATTGGCATGTTCAGCCATCTTTAATCTGACTGAGAAGTTGCAAGAATAATTTAGTTGCCCTAAATATTTTTTCTAATGTATTTTACAGTAAAAACATCCACCCATATGCTGAGAAGTAGAGTGGAAGTAACATTGATTGAGCATCTAGATTATGTGCCAAGCACTGTTAGACACTTTGTGTTCAGGCGCTCATTATAACCATTACAGAAAGTAGTGTTATTATCTATTATCTTTACTTTTCAGAAGAAGAAACTCCTGTAGGGTGTTGTCATTTGAATCTAAGTCTGCGGAACATTGTGAAATCCATATTTTTCCATCTGCTTCCTTATAGAGACATAATTCCTGAGTTTTTACCTAGTTTTAGTTTCCTAGGCTGTTCAGAGTAAATACCATGAAATGGGTTGGGTTAAGTAATGGAAATTTTTTCACTCATGATTTTGAGGCCAGTAAAATATCCAAATCAAGGCATCAACAAGGCATTGCTTTCATCCCCAAACAGTGGCTACCGGCAACCCTTGATTACTCTGTCACATGGCAAAGTGCATGGCAACATCTCCTGGTCTCTCCCTTTTCTTCTGCATTTCATTGATTTGAGTTTTTTAATTCTGTGGCCTTCTCTCCCTCTGCCTGATTTGCATTCTCTTACAAAGTACTCGAGTACTAGGATTAAGACCCATCCTGATTGAGGTGGGCCACACCTTAACTGAAGGAACCTCATCAAAAGGTCCTACTTACAATGGGTCCCCCCCCCCCCCCCGTAGGAGTGGATTAGATTTAAGAACATGTTTTCTGGGGGTACATACAGCTTCACACTGTCACACTTAGTATATGTAATGAAGCTTATTTGTATGTTTTAGCATCAATAATCATAAAGGAGAATTGCTTCAGTTTGCTTTGCTTTGCAAAGTTATATGAAGTTTGAGCCAAATAGACCCTATGTCTGCATAGAAACTTGTGGGTTTTTCCTGTCTTTTCTTCAGAAGTTCCTAATTACTTCTGGCACATCTTACGATGAAGGAATACATCTTGTGGGGGTGGAAAATGAAATATTAACTGTAATGAATAAAATTGCTGGCCAACCTGAAGAGTTGGTTAAAAAGGGGGGCAGGGTGAGAAGCTTAAATGAATTTGCTTTTCATAATGTACTTTAAAAACATAACTAAAATCTGTTGGAGTTACTAAACAGTTGTCCATTGCTAAAATGGTTGGATAGTGCCTGGTGATGAGCCCTGAAGCTCTTCCTGTATTAACTAGACAGGCATGGTAGCTGTGGGTCAGACAGTTTCAATGGCTTGCCTAAGGGAAAACAGTTGGTGTCATCCTTTCTTGTATATGCAAGTTTGCACTCTGAACTGACCAGAAACTGTAAATTAAGCGTGGGTTTGTGGAAGCCTAGAGTTGGTTAGTGAGCACTGGTCTCGGACTATAGCTCAGGCCGCCATTTTGGATATGTGGGTGTTTGGTCATAAGGGAAATTAGGGGAAGAATGAATTCATTCAGTAAACATTTATTGAATGTTTTCTGTCCTTCATGGTAGGACATCCCAGATGAATGGAGATGTTTCCATCTGCTTGGGGGAGGCAGATATGTTTAAGTCAGATAATAATGCAAGTAAGAGTAATGGACCTTACCTAATAGAGGTATGAACAAAATTTATCAGAGCATTCAGTCATGCCTGGTGAAGTCAGAAGTCTATAAGTGGACAGGATGTTTCCATTGGGGCTTAAAAGGTATGTAGAAGTTTTCCGGGCAGGAAAAGGAAGACCTCTTTAGGTGGGAAAAACGAAATAAAATAGACTCACATATAAACCATCCCTTGAGTTTTTCAACAAAGGTGCCAAAAGCAATTCTGTGGGGGAAAACAAGTTCTTTTCAATAAACAATATTGTAGCAACGGGTATCCATGTGGAAAAAAAATGAACCTTGACCCCCACACAAATTAATTTGACATGAATCACAGGCTTAAGTGTGCAAGATAAAATTATCAAGCTTCTTGAACAACATAAGAGGATATCCTCATGACCTGAGGTTAGGCAGAGTTCTCTTAAGCAGAACAAAAAAATAAACATTGGACTTCATCAAAATGAGAAACATCTGCTCATCAAAAGACACCATTAAGAAACCGAAAAGTCAGACCGCAGACTGGGAGGTAATATTTGCAGTACATATTATCTGACGGAGGACTTATATTCAGCAAAGCTTATATCTAGTATATATATATAGTTCCTATGATTCAATAAGGAAAAGACAGTCCAATTTTTTAAAAAGTGGGTGAAAGTCGCATACAAAGGCAGGGATTCATGAAAAATCATCAGGGAAGGGTGAGGTGTTTCATGTGGCTGATATTTGGGTAGGAATGGTAACCTGTTATTTCGTGCTCACCCTCTTCTTCCTTCTTACAGTCTCAGCCTAGATATCCTTTCCCCCATGAAACCTTCTGCTGACTCCCACTCCAGCACTTGGTTAAATTCCATGCTGTGTGTTCATAGAGCCCATTGTACAGCCCTTGGCAGGGCATCTACCCCCTGGTTAAAACCTGGCTCTTACCTGGCTCTCCAGCCTGACTGTAAGCACCTGCAAATGGAAGAGTCATGCAGATTAGTACCCAACGCATAGTAGATACTTAAATATTTGTTAAATGAATTTAAATGAAGCTATACAAATATTATGCTAAGTGAAAGAAGCCAGGTCTAGGTATCATCATGTTGAGGCCTTGAGTTGGACGTTTGCATGACCTAAGAACTGTAAATTGTAAGATAATAAATCCCTGTTGTAAAAGCCACCCCATTTCTGGTATATTGCATTTCGGCAGCTTTTGCAAACCGAAACAGATGCATAACTATGTGAATATACTAAAAGTCCTGAATTGTGTAATTAAATGGGTGAATCATAGGATATGTCAATTATCTCTCAATAAAGCTGTTAAATAATGAAGCTGTATTTTTCACTGTGACTGTTTAATTGTGTAAAGCTTGTGTCTGATGCTCCTTTTATCCAGGGTATGGACAGATGAGTGAAAGAAAAAAAAGGATAAAAAAAATAAATAATAAGGGAATAAAGGGTAAAAATTGGTTAAATTGAAATACTGTGGGTCAGTGAGGGGGGTTAGGGGTATGGGATGTATGAGTTGTTGTTTTTTTTTCTTTCTTTCTTTCTTTCTTTTCCTGAAATGATGCAAATGTTCTTAAAATGATCATGGTGAAGAATACACAACTATTTGATGGTATTGTGAGCCATTGATTGTATAATATGGCTGGACTGTACATGTATGGGTATTTCTCAATAAAAATCTTTTTTTAAATGAAGCTGTAAAGGTAAATTGGAGTCCAGTTGTGGTACATGTATGGATATTTCTCAATAAAAATATTTTTTTAATGAAGCTATAAAGGTAAATTGGAGTCCAGTTGTGGAGGGTCCTGTAACAACAATAATAATTCTATTTGTTTAGTACTTACTATGTGCTAGGCATTGTAAAAAGTGCTTGGTACATATTAGTTCTTTTACTGTTCTCAGTGACCCTTAAGGTAGGTACTGTTATTATTCTGTTTTATAGATGAAAAACTGAGGTATGGGAAGTTCAGTATCTTCTCAGAGTTTGTTCAGCTGGTAAGTGACAGAGCCTGGGCTCAACCCCAGTAGTGAGGATCTGGAGTCTTGCTCTCACCCACTCTGCTCTCTGCCTCTATATCATCATGTTGGAGAGCTTAGACTTACTACAGGAGGCAGCGGGCCTGTTAGGGCTGCAAACTGGGCAGTGTGTCAGCACATGTGCCATCTGGCAAAGTAATCCTGGTACAGTTGTGTGGCAGGAGAGAGGTGCCTGTTGCCCTGAAAAGGCAATAGTATAACATATTAGCAGGATTTATTGATCTAACAAAGACTCAGAGTGCTTAGTATGTGCTAGGCACTGTTCTAAGTGCTATATAATATTAACTGATTTAATTCTCAAGGAAACTCTATGAGATTGGTCCCATTATTGTCATCTTCATTTATAGATCAAGAACCTGAAGTCCAGAGATGTCCCATAGCTGGTGAGCTGCAGAACCAGACGAGTCTGGCTCCAGGCTCTCAACTATTATACCATGCTGCCACTTAATCTTCCTGTGCAAAGGAAACCATAAGTAGCAGTCTCTGGTGACGCTTCCATCCCAGATGATACAGAATCTCAAGTGAATGACATATAGGTTTTTTTTTTTTTCTCGCATGGGCAGGCACAAGGAATCAAACCTGGGTCTCCAGCGTGGCAGGCGAGTATTCTGCCACTGAGCCACCATCGCACGGCCCAGAATATATGTATTTTGAAGACACATTCTTCCATTTCCAGAGCATCTGCCTTAAAGACATTTGCCTAGCACATATTTGCATGATCATATTATATTTCATATATGATTGGCTTAGAGTGGGAAAAAAAGACACAGGCCCTACTCTCATGCAGTTTAGAAGAGACCAAAAAAAACGTGTGGACATATAAAGAAAAAAGATAATATCAGATAGAGAAAGGTGGATGAAGAAAATATGCAAGGTAGTATAATAAATCTGGTATCCAATAGGGAAGCCACCAGTCACATGTGGTTACTGAGCAGCTGAAATGGGGCCAGACCAAATTGAGATGTGCTGTAAGTGTAAAATAGACTATGGTATTTGAAAAGTTAGTATGCAAAACATTAAAAAATTCTCAATTTTTACATTGATTGCATGTTGAAAAGATAATTTGCATATAGTGAATCAAATAAAAATTAAGAGTAATTACATCCTTTTTAAATGTTGCTAATAGAACATTTAAAATCACATGTGTGGGTCACATATTTCTATTGGACACACTAGGATAAAGAGTAACAGGTAAGGAGAGGCCTCATGAGGAAGTCACGTTTGAATCCAAGAAATGAGAAAGAATTGACCACACAGAGGTTTGAGGGTAGAGTTTCTAGGAAGTGGAAAGGCTCTAGGGTAAAAACAAATTCATATGTTTCAGGTACTGAACTTTGGAGCACGATGATCGAGGGGTAGTGAGAGGAGATAAAGATGAGGGGATCATGCAGTCTTATGGCCCATGGCAAGGGGTTTGGATACTATTCATGATCTGCATTAAACTTAGGAGTAGAAACAAAGCAACTTTTAAAATGTAGATATCTATACATGGTCAACTATATTAAACTGCTGGTATTGCTGACCTACAAAGTGGCAATTTCATCTGATTCAGCCTAATCTTTTATTTGTAGTTCTGGGGTTAGTGATATGCCTGGTCTGCTAGCAAAGAAAGCCCTTCATTGTTTTCTAAGAATTTGTTCATTGGTGGGTACTTCAGAGAAAAGAACCCCGTCCTATTGATTTACACAGCACAATGGCTGACAACAAATCTTTTGAAATGGAGGAAAACCTAGCTGGCCACAAACCAAAACTATTAGAAATAATAAAAAGTCAGGAAGCTGCACTTAGAACACTTTCTCTTTTAACTTCAGTCTTTGTCAGCTTGGTGGCTTTTGGAACCCAGAGGAAGAGAGAATTGTATCATTAACACCTTTGGGTCTTGGCTCTTTGAGGGCATTTGTTATTATCGTCACTGGTGACACTTACTGTTATTGCACAGTTTAACTCTTCCTTCTGGAAAGGTCTTAGCTCAAGACAAATAAATTGAAGGGTTGGCTTTCTCAGTAGGGAAGGGTTGTTAGGAAGGTAAATTGGGGTTTGCTTATCCTTATATTAAAGGCCATGGGCTGCTGGTCAGTTACTCTCACTCTATTTCCCAGGACCTCCTTGGTGGTCCCACTGTGTATTATTAAGAGGTCTTTCCGGGCTGGGGTGTCTGGAAGAGTGAGGGGTGATTGCATGGGATTTATCGATATGCTGCAGAACTAATGGATATGGATTTATAGATATGCTGCAGAACTAACCTCTTTCTTAATGGTCTTTCACTCCAGAACCCCTGGTGGAAAATGTTTGTTCTTTATTAAATGGGATGACAGTTAATACCAAAATCTTTCATTTCATGAAAACATTTTCTGGGCACTGAAACATCTCTGACCGCTTGTTGGGGACTGTGAGTCCAGGCAGCGTTCATGATTACTGCCTTGTGCTTGGGTCTGTCATGGAGGTGCTCCGTGTCATATTTGAAATCCCCAGTGCTAGGGTTCTAGCCATTCGCTGCATCTCAGTGAGCTGGAGGTAACTGGTTTTCCACAAACTGTTTTGAGCTTAAAGCTTGAACAAATACTTTGTGCTTTGCTGGGGTTATGAGATGTCATTTCTTGGTAGTCTAGGTGTTGTGGCAGCTAATTTTTTTTGTTAAAGGGGCATGTTCTGTTCCCTGTTATGTATTTATTAATATCTGAGCCACAAAGTAGAAATCTATGCCCAAAAACCATTACACTATTTCTAGAATATTTCTTAGGTATGCACGTATTGTGGTCCCTTACTGTGGGGTCTGTGTCATCTGTATTTAATGTCGAAGAGTCAAGTAGTTCAAGTTGTTAACTGCCTTAATTGGTCCCCTGGTAACCTCATGAGGTACTCCTTATTTTGGTAGGTTTATATGAAGGGGGCTTGATTTTGGCTTAGTTGCAAATCCTTTCTTCATTTATTTTCAGTTCTAAGCAGCTTCTGTGGTTTAGTTTTGTCCATGTCAAGATTAGCCAGATAATTGTGACTGCCTTCCTTATTTATGTCACAGAATTTGAAAGCCATGTGAATTTCACAGAGGTGGCTTGAGTTTGGAAAAGTCACTTTTTAAAAATATGGCATCTGAGTTGCCTAAAGGAATGACTGCATCTACACAAATATAAATAATTGTTTGTATAGGTTTTTTTTTTACAATTTACAATTTACATTAACTCTTTCATACATTTTATCTTTTTAAATTTCCACATGAATCCCAGGAAATGGTCATTATTATTTTTCTCATTTTATAGACGTGGATCTCAATCCCAGAGTTTAAGTCCATGTATATTGACTTCAGTTCTGATTCTCTTTTCACCTAGCAGAAGCCTACCTACTGCTAGCTGGCTGAAAGAACCACCAGAATGTAATCATTCCACGTAAATGGAGAAAACTATCATTTACCAAGTATCATTTCTGGTTCTTACTTGAGTAACTCCTGTTTGTTCCCTCTTCAAACTCATCACATCCCAAATACATCTTGCAGTCTATAGGTGCCACATTCTGGCCTAAGCCAGAAATCCAGTTGTTATTCTTAGACTTGCTGTGTGGGCAGTGGTGGGTAAACCGTGCAGTCTTTGAGGCTCTGCTGTAAAATAGAGAATAATAGTAACACGTGCCTCATTGGGTGTGTGGGAGGATTTCAAGGGCTCATGCACATAACGTGCCAACAGTACTGACATACAAATACTCTATAAGGGCAACAGCTATTGTCTTTTCTTGTAAAATCTTTATATCTTCTCACTTACCCCTTCATTCAATCAATTAGTGGGTTCTGTAGATTTTACCTACTTTAATACCATCAACTAAAACTTCTTTCCAATCTCTCAGCCTTATCACTTCTTACATAAGTGTAGCCACTCTAATCAGTGCTCCACACTGCACCCGACGTGATCTTTCCAAACACACAGATTTGATCTTCTCCTTAAAATCCTTCATTTGCTTACAGAATAAATGTAAAATCCCTTAGCTTTCTATGGAAGGTCCTTCATGATTTGACCCTTCCCGTGGCCTCAGCTCACATTTCTGTTCCTTTTCCTGGACAAACACCCTGCTGTCCACCATGCAGAACTGGGATTTCTCTGAATTTCTCATGCTATCTTGGTCCCTGTGCCTTCATGAATGTTGATGATCCCTCTGCCTCAATTTCCCCCTCTTGTCTCATCATCCTCCATATCTCCTCCCCTCTGCCTACCTAGCATCAATTTATCTTCAAGTTCATGGCCTGAGTATCTTGCATAGCATCCTGTACATAACTTTGCTTGACTGGACACAGGATGGTCAGTAACTTTAGCCCTAGAAAGTGACTCAAGTCTCCAACTTCCCTGGGGGTTGGTCAGGCTGAATACTGATCCCAGAAAACTCTGGGTGTGACTGAGCCACTAGGACCCTTGAGCTCTTCATCAGGAAATTTAGGAGAAGAGAAATGAGATCACTACCACCTCAAGTCATTTGCCCTAGCAGCATCCAGAAAGCCTACCTGCTGCTTATCTGAATTCATCTAAAGCTTCTATTTGGCTTTTCAGAATTTCAGCTATAACTGTTTCTTAAATATTCCCTGCAAAAGCAATGCTAGTTCCCCTGAAGCAATAACCAGCTGGGAGTGGGAATCTGTGATTTCCAGGTGCAAGATCTCCTTTAGCTGTAAAGTGACAAAGCCAGGCCTGCTGTCTGTACAGTCTGTAGGATTTTATCCTGCTGCGATAGGAATCACACCTGTCCGTAGCCATCTGACAGCTTCTTGCTGAAGGTTTTGAAACTCTAGTCTTAACTTATCATTCTGTGAAATAATACCTTCCATCTCTATGTTATGGTTACCTTTTTGGAAAACTCAACAAATATGGGAAAGTCATTGCATTACATGTATGTCCTAATCAACTAGAAATCCAAGCCTTTCTCCTTCAAGAGGACTATAGGGATTTGCTTTGCTCCTATAAGATGATAAAGCTGGTAAGTAAATGCTTCCAGGGTGAGTGTTGACGACATTTGACTTTAGATCTCAGATACACTAAGTTGTAACAGAAAAAGAACCCACCTGATCCCCCCAGTGCATGTCTTGTAAATGTGTGTAAACCCAATCTGTATTAAAGAGAAAGCTGTGACCAGGGGAAAGGGCTTATTCTCTAAAACCCAGCTCACTCTCCCTTTGTTTTTTTGCATGAGCAGGCACCAGGAATCGAACCTGGGTCTCCGGCATGGCAGACTAGAACTCTGCCACCATGGCCCGCCCTCTCCCTTTGTTTTCATCAACTTTTTACTGAGTTATAACGCACAATCAGAAAAGTACACAAATCATAAGTGTACATATTGAATTTCTAAGTTCCTCTTTAAATATATTAGTATATTAGATAAATAATTTAATATTTGATGCTACCTCCAGTTTTTTGTTTAATTTAATTAAAAGGGGAAGTGAGGATAGCACTAAGAGTGAAGTTCTGAATTCCATTCTCCTGTCACAACTGTCTAATGACCTTGCCCGCCCTCACTTGATCAAGGAGGCAGTGTTTTGTCTTCCTGGTAGAAATATCTGAGCCACTCCTAATCTATAATTTTTACGTTCAATTCTCTTTCTTTAGCCTTTGAATATGTATATCTATGAAGTCCTATACATCCACATATATAAAAATTGTTTCTGTATGTCCGATACTTGTTTTTATCTTCTGATAAGGAAGTTCCTTACCTTGACTGGATCAATTTTTTTCCCCCTATGTAGATGCTTCTCTTGCTTATCCTATTCTGTCTTCAAAGGTGGGAAACCCTTTCATTTGAGGGTTCCAGATTCTCTGCCAAGTTCATAGTCTTTTCTCCTGGAAGGTTATCCTGTCACTCCCATGTAGTCTTTTAGTGGGCCCAGTTAGTATAAGCCAACTAAACACAACTCATTTTTAGTGGAGTTCAGCTCACTCTCCTGGCATGAAAACAGTGCTTTCTCATCCCATCTGTGGTGAACTGTTTGCCTATGATCACCTTTGGCATCATCTGAAATTTTTTTCTACTGGAGTTTTTCCCCCAACTTCCTAATTGTGGAAATTTTCAAAAATACTGAAAAGTTGTAAGAGCAGTTACAATGAGCAATGATATATCTTCCACCCATGAATAAAAACTATATCATATAATTATAATCTTACCTTATAAAATTAGTAATAGTTGCATAATAATTTCTAATATCCAGTCCATGTTTAGATTTTCCCAGTTGTCCCAAGCATGTCTTTTATACATGTTGTTTTTTCAAACCAGGATATCTACTAGAGGTTTTGTTTTCCCCTGCAATTTTTATTAACATATCAGAATATCCCAATGATTCCAATAGCCAAGTGGATGGAACTGGTGGTGCCACCTATTACTTAATACATGTAGACAAATGAGTCATTTTCCCAGGAAAAAACTGCACTTGCCTTTCTGGTTTTGATGGTTTCTGTGGTAGTTAGATTCAGTTGTCCACTTGGCCTGGTGAAGGTACCTAGTTCTGTTGCTGTGGACATGAGCCAATGGTATATGAACCTCATCTGTTGCTCATTACATCTGCAGTCGGGCTAAGAGGTGTGCCTGCTGTAATGAATGATGTTTGATTTAATTGGCTGGTGCTTAAATGAGAGAGCTCAACATAGCACAGCCCAAGCAGCTCAGCATACCTCATCTTAGCACTCGTAGCTCAGCCCAGGCTTTTGGAGATGCAGAAAGGAATCACCCCGGGGAAAGTTGTTGGAACCCAGAGGCCTGGAGACGGCCAGCAGAGATTGTCCTGTGCCCTCCATGTAAGAAAGAACCTCAGTTGAAAGTTAGCTGCCTTTCCTCTGAAGAACCAATGAAATAAATCCTCTTTTATTAAAAGCCAGTCTGTCTCTGGTGTGTTGCATCCCGGCTGCTAGCAAACTAGAACAGTTTCCTTGTTTGATGCAGCAGTGTAGGCAAGAATGAATGAATGAGAATTAAGGCCTAACACCTGTCACAGCTGTGAATGGGCTGCTTAAAACTGAGAAGTCCAGGAATGTATCACTGATTCAGTGAAGCTAATTGAGTTTGACGCCAAGGAGGTGAAGCAGCCTGGTACACACACTGTTGGCAACCAGGGACTATCACCGTGAGCTTTTTTGCCAAAACCCATTCTCACTCTAAAGAAGAGGGCAGCATCTATGGACAGGCCTCAGGAACTCTCCAGGAATTTGGATTTCATGTGATTCAGGAGGGCGATTGGTTTACTCAGATTTGCCTTGATCCGAGGCTTGCCTTTTTTTTTTTAATACTTAATAGACTTTATTTTTTTAAATACATTTTTAGGTTTATGGAATTATTGACCATGGAGTTCCATATGCCCCCTCCAGAGTCACCACCACCACCAGTTTCCCCTGTTAACATCCTGCCTTAATATGATTTATTTATTATAATTAGTGAACCAATATTGATACATTATTACCTATAGTCCATAATTTGTATTAAGATTCACTCTGTATTGTACAGTCCTATGGGTTTTGCCAAATGAATAATGTAATTACATTATGTACAGCTCTACCTATTCATCCCTCCCTCCCTTCCCCACAAATCCCTGACAACCACTGATCTTTTTACTGTCTCTATTTGCATTTCCCAAAATGTTCTATACTTGGAATCAATATAGTATGTAGTCTTTTGAAAATGACTTCCTTCACTTAACAAAATGCATTTAATCTTTATGTCTTTTTACGGCTTGATAGCTCATTTCTTTTTATCATGGAATAATAATCTATTTTATGGGTGTACCACAGTTTGCTTATCTGTTCATAAGGCTTCCTTTTCTAGTTTTCAAACAAATCACAGATTATTTTAGAACATGGTAGGTGTCGGATTGATAATTTGTTAAATGACCTAGACAGATCGAATCCTTAAGCTTTCTGAGAGCTGTAGAGTGACAAGGGACAGTCTGATGGAAAAGGCAATTACCGGTCTCCTGCTAATGTGCAGTTATTGTTTAAGAGAGCCTTGAGCCCCATGGCACTTACCCCAGCAGAGATAGGTAACTTCTATGTGTCCAGATTTCCAACAGCAAAATTCTCTAGAATTACACTGCCCAGTTCACTAACCACTAGCCACATGTGGCTATTTGAATTTAAATGGATTAAGATGAAATTCAATAAAAAATTCAATTCCCCGACGTACTAGCCACATTTTAACTGCTCCTTAGCCACAGGTGGCTAGTGGCTACCATTTAAGACAGCGCAGCTATAGAACATTTTCATCATGGCAGAAAGTTTTATTGGACAGCCCTGATCTAGAGCATTCAACCCTTACAAGGATGGGATTGAAATCAGTTGACCAGGCTGATTCTGCTTTCCATTTTAATGCTTAGCCATTTTGTGCGGCAACAGTCTTACAATGGGAGAGATGAAACCCAGCGTGGAGATTTATTTGCTGGCTAAAAGTTGCTTAAAATAACTTACTCAGGATAAAAAGGCTGCCCCGGCCAGTGAAGCTGTGAAAGCCTCCGTGTGTGACAGCCCCAGGCGGTGCTGCTTGACAAAGGTTTAAGTCCTTGATCAGCTCCTGTTAAGGATTTTTACAGAACTCTCAGCTCTTGCTTATTTAGTTTGGTGAAAAAGCAAGGGTCTTTTCTAATTGGAGGGGCTGGGATGGGTGTGGAGAGGGAGTTAAACTTCCCAACTAATAAATTTGCAAATTGTATACCCAGTCCTTTAGTAAATTTTTTTGGCCCTTTGAGGTCAGGAATGTGAAACCTGCATGAATTATAGATATTTGCCACAGAAGTTGTGGCTTGTGCCCTTGAAATGGAAATTACTCTCATTTGGGAACAAAGCAAATGGCAGTTAATTTGGGGGGGTGGGGGGGTGGGGGGGGGTGGAGGGAGGTGTTTTTGCTTTTTTTGCCAGCTCTTTGGATTTGATCAGATCTAATTTCATTCATGTGATACGTGCCACACTAACACAAAGCAATATGGGCTGTCAGCCTACTTAGATTTCAGTTCAGTATTCGTTTTATGTATGATATTTTAATAAAGCCTTCATTTTTTTTCCTTCTAGCAGAAGTACAGATAACAGACATTACATTAAAGTGTGCTTTTCCTTAAAGTCTAATTGGGAAATTGGCTGTTGACGCTGGTGAGCAGTTTTAATATAATTTTTAAATGAAAATGTGAAATTGCTTTGTCTGCACATTGTAGCACTAAATATTGACTTTGTGCCTTTTGAAATACTTTGGCTTCTAATAGGCCTTGTGTGAAAAAGCAAATTTGACAGAATAATATATCGACTATAATTCCTGTGAAAAGATTTAAAATATTCTGATATTTGGAAGTTCATTCAGGATGTGACCACTTGCAACATTACTGTCTATAAGTACAGGCTTAGAATTGATAGTTTCCTCTAAGAATAGGCACAGAGAAAAGGGTATATTATCTTGCAAATTAAGAATTAGAGATGCTAGATCTCAAATGAAGACAGATTTCCCCTCAATCTTTAAGCCAGTGTCACCTGCTAAACAACTCTTACAAGAGTTGCTGAGGCTTAATCAGTGTTTAATAATTATTGAATTTGGTCAACTGACTTTAGAAAGCAAACATATCACCCCTTGAATGAAAGGCAGGCTATCTGATGGATTTCTTTTATCTGCTGGGATTTTAATTTTATTTGGAAAAAATATATTTTAATTCAGATACTGTTTCATGTCAGCAAAGTCTGGAAAAATTGACTGTGGTTTCCTCGCCTGGGATTATTTTCTTAAAAGGCGTGAAAGGAAAAAGAATCAATATGAAGGCTTTCCGAGTTCAGATTTTTACAGAGTGCCCCCCTCTCCCCAATACAATTGATTTCAGCTGCTTTTGTAAAGGATTTAAAAAGAACAATCTGTATTAAAAACATCATTCTTTGGTATGAGCTTGAACAGTTCCAAATGGGTTTCCATGGGGGCTGCCCTGCAATGTGACCACTGGAAGGGATTGTGGTCACTGCAGTGGCCAGGGCAGCAAGGCAGCGGAAAGGCCATTAGGTAAGGTGTCGCTGGCATGCATGCCTGAGAGGTTGCCCCGACAGCTGCAATCATTCTGCTGCATTCTTTAGCCTCCAAAGCAGTTGGAGCAAGAAGCAAGTCATTTTTCTGCAAGGGGCGCATAAGGTTAAGCAGCAGGAAGGGAGAGTCGGAAGTATGTCTTTGTTCCCAAGTCTGGGCCAAAGGCAGGTCTATCAGCCAAAGCTAGGTGCAATGAAAGGGATAGCTGCCTAGTCTCCCTGTCCTCAGCTGTTTCCTTGAGGCCGCATTGGCTATGTCTTCATTTGGCAGTTTACACATGGGTGCCCTGACCATGTTGCTCTCGGGCTGCGTGCTGATCTTGTACCAATTAAATTATAATCTTCACTGGGCAGAGACACTGACTGTGGAGGTGGATTTGCCTGGAGCGGTTAGATGTATTAGAAACTGGTCCCATCATGCAAGTTATCTGACAGGACCCTAGCAAGAGCCCATTAGCTTGGATTGAGCTCCCAGAGTTCAATTCTCCATAAGGCTCTGTGTTCTCTAGGAATTAAGACTTAACAGGTAGCGAGACCGCTTCATCCCAAAAAGGGGGGCTTTTTTTTTTTACGTAGTCCTTGCTGTTGGTCATTTTCAAGAATTTGCAGAAATGGGGTGGCCCAGTAATTTGGGGGGAATTGAAGATTCTGGGGAATGTGGCAATCAGAACAAAATGGAGTTGAGGTTAGCATCATCCATTGTTATTTAGCAAGGGTGTCCAGTAACCAGATGCCTCACAAATGGCTTGCTTTGGGTGAAATCCGCTGGTAAATTTCTTTTATTACTGGACTCATTTAGAGAAAAAAAAATTCCTTGAGATGGTCTGATTAATTTTTGACTCATAACTATTTGCTGCTCTTTTTCTCCCACATTTTTAGCAAACTTATTGCTGTGTCTCTTATGAAACAGTACTTCTTTGTGTTCCACAGAGACTTAATTAGCACTAGTGAATCACCATAAATCAGCTTCATTTGGGGCAAAAAGTAATGATACGTGCTCTTTTTCATATATTCTCAAAAGCGCTTCTTGAATATTATTGTTTTTTAATGTAATTAAAAGACACGTAATTTTACCATCTTGGGAGCTGCCTCTTTCCCCTCATCCTCTACAACTCTCAGAGCAGGATTTCACAATGTCTTCATATATAGATTCTCAAAAGGATAGATCAGAAGCCCAGCACAGAGCTGGAATAGATAAGATCATCATTTGGCCACATGGCGTTTACACAGCCAATAAACAATTTGATCATCATTGTGGGGAACTTAATACTGTTCGTTCTTCTTCGTGTGGCAAAACTGAAATGTTATCTTCAGGTAAAGTAAGTACTCATATACGACATGTTAGGGCGCCAACAGGAGTGTTTTCTACACTGCGTTAGCTTAGCAATGGCACCGAGATTGAATGCTATAAATACACTCAGTATGAAGCAGATTCATTGGCTGGCAGTTCATGCTTCTCCCCATGTACTGCCTGGGGAAACTCCATTTCTTAGGGAATTTCATGCAGTGTCTACGATGGATTTTTTTTTTTTTTCTATGATGGATTTTATAATAGAATTCTACTACCGTTAAATTTTTCCTGGTTTCTCTATCAAGGAAACCATTTCTTTAAAAATTGTCAATACTCCTAGTTTCTTTTACTTGGGTAAAAAAGTTTGGTCAAGAATAGTTCCTTTATATAACAAAAAGAAATGCAGGGCCTGGGGCTATGAGTCTTGGGTAAAATCAGGGTGTTTTTTGCAATAGGAATCAAGAATGTGAATGATCCTTGGACTTGGCTTTGGGCATTAAAAACCAGAACAGAAAAAATATGTAAATTTTATCTTTAACCCTGATTTTGAAATCACCTTTGCTTTTATCCTCTCCATTCTAGCTTTGTTGCTTTTATTTAGATAAGTGCTGACACATGTTTAGTCTTCCAGTATAAGGGACTAGCTGTAAATGTCATCTTCATTTCAAAGGTCCTCCTGGATCGAATAATCACTGAGTCAACTCAGAGCCTTTCCTGTAATCAGTAGATGGAGAGGCAGGCTTAGAGAGGCTGAATGAGAGGCTCCCATTACAGACAGACAAGATAAGTGGACACTGAAAATCAGGGAGCAATGCAGAACATCTGTGGGGCTACTGGGCGGGCCAGCTTTGCAAGTGTGTCTGGGCCCAGGGCTCCAAGTTCAAGTACTGGCTTGGGTGGGGCTGGGGCCAGGTTGGAAGGGAGCTTATTCGTGGGGAAACGAGGCAACTCCACCTTGACTTTTCTTCAGATTGTCACATGGAGGAGCCTCCTAGCTTTAAATAACCCAGGAGCGATGTTCCTAATGAGTTGGGTAATTAGACCCGGGAAATTTTAGAACCTGGCCTGCTGCAATTAAATATCCATTTAACTAGATTTTTTGCCCTTGAGACCTTACATGGATCTGAAGCCACCTGAGCACTGTTCTGAGATTTTGTGGCATGATTCTGAAGTGTCACGTTTTTAAATGCTTAGTACTAAGACACCTATATACTTCCATGATGCTTTCCTAACGTGCTTTATTTATATGTACATGTACATATTTGAGTGCATTACCTGTTAAACAACAAATACATTTGCTTTCAGAAGCTCATTTGTACTCTTGGTGTTTGGAAGCTGATTCCTCACCATTTGCAACCATGACTCATCAGTCTTGTACTTTCTGTGCATTTAGTACCTTGCAACTGTACATATATATTTACAAAAAAGTGAAAAGTAACACTAATACCAATTAGGAAAGTAATAATCCACACGTCCTCCACCCTAACCATTTAACTTTCTTTTTCATTTTCCATATGTCCTTTCAATGCTTGACCAAATGTTTATGAACTTTTAATATAGTTATAATATTAGAAAACACACAAAGTATACTCTTTCAATTTAATGTATTGCCATACACATTTTTCCTTGTTGACATAGGATCTGTTGTTTTCAATGGGGACATTGAGAAAATCAATGTATCCAACATAATTTTCATAGCTGCTCCCCTGTTAACTGGTGTGTAGGTTGTCTCAGTGATTTTGTTTTACTCTTGAAATAAACTCTCCAACTTATCTTCTTATAGACTATTTCCAGGGGATGATTCCTAGGAGTAGAAATATCTGGTATAAAAGATTTCGTAGCTTCGTCATGACAGATTGAATTGACTTCGTGACCTACTAAATATGCTATTACCTGCAGTTTACAAAGCAGCAGTTCAGTGGAGAGATTAGATGGCTAAGAGAAAGCAAACAGAAACAAATAAAAAGGGCCCTTTTACTAATTTAGTCATGAAGTGATAAAATTTCAGCAAAATTGAAGCAGCAGAAATAAAGATGGGACAGTTATAATCAGTATTTTAAAGAAAGAATTGGCAAAAAATAATGCTGATTGTTGAAGAATTTGAGGAGAAGAAAGAGGATAAAGACAGCTCCCAAGTTTTGAAGATATGCTACAACTCATTAAAATACTGTAGGAAGGAGAATCTACTTCTAGGGGTGATATTTAAGCTTTAGTTAAGTTGGACAAAAGATAGTACTGGACAGTCAAGGGAAACGTCCAGCAGATATTTACAATACATATGCTCCTGGAGCTCAGGTGAGAAATCATCTCAGGCTAGAGATGAATTTTAGGAGATATGCAGAGATAATTATTTAAGGTTTGGAAAGGAATGCAGATTTGTCAGGACTATTGGGAAGTACAGTGGACTTCTGGTTATCAGAGAATGGGAACTTCTAATAGGCAGGGCAAAAGGTGGAGTAGCAATGGGACAGGAGGCAATGGAGTAAGGAACTGTGGCTATAATGTCAGACATACCACCCCAGAGAGGATATTGAGACCACAGTGTGAGCAGTGTGCTCACAGCTTAAAGAATTAAAATTAACCCCAAAAGTATAAGGATCAGGGCAGCTGCAGTTATACCACTATGAAGGACTTGACCAGATTCTACTTGCCTTAGTTACATTATTCTTTAATAATCGGTGCAAGAGGAAGGACATGTGGTTAGCCCCAGTTTTATAAAGGAGAAACTTAAATAAGGCTCAAAGTGAATAAATATCTTGCCACACGATTTAGTGATAGAACAACAACAACAAAAAAGATTTCGTAGCTTCTAAAAACATATTACTGATGTGCTTCTCAAAGGGTTGTACCAATTTGTGTTAGTTGGCACAGCTAGTTGCTAGTTGTACAACTGGTTGCTAGTTGAAGCTACTTGGTTTCAGTGAGTCAAGACTTTTTTACAGTCCATCAGTACAGTATCCTGCTTCTAGCTTAGGCCTCTGAAACACAAGTTCAGTGGGAAATTCCATTGTCAACTATGGCAATCCAAAGAGCCTGAGTTCTTACTTTGACATCAGCCAGAATGAGAGTGGCTGGCCTGTCTGCTGAGGGCATGGTCTGCCCTTCAGTCCTATGGACCTCTCTGTTTGCCTGCCCCATAGGCGTCTTTTATGTAGCATTTTGTCAGCCTGCACATAGAGTGGAGAACGTATGTGGTTGTGCCTTCAGGCCCAGGATTATAGCAGTTGAATGACCCTCAGCGTGAACTGTGATTCTAAACTAGATCCTGTTGGCTTCCTGTGCTTGACTCGGAGTCTGTTTCATTATGGTAGTTGTACAAAACACTTCTGAATAAGAAATAAATTCCAAAAATCTTTTCCCCGCTCTCCAGCCAAATGACACTAGGAAACCAAATCTCATTACTTCAGTGAGAACATATTAATACTGTCCCTCTCCGGAACTTGGAACTTTTCAGGTTAGTCTCACGTGCCTTCTATTTTTACTCTAGTCTAAACTGTGGTCATATGGATAGCAAAATAAATACTGAAATATTCTAGTTTGGGAGGGGGAGACACAGAAATGCTTATAATAACATGGCTGCAAACTTCTTGCTTGCTTCTGTTTGATATTCCAAAAAAGGAAGAAAGCCCAGCTTTGGAGCACATCTGTAAGTAATGAACATTTTCCTTTTGTGTGTCATGCATATTCAGCATAATCCCATTCATAGTCCCAGGCGTTGTTTTAATATACATTGCTTCATAGATCCCTTTTTTGTTGCCAGCAAATTTAATTAAAGATGAAGGTTGCTTCCCTTCTCTCTCCAGATCAGGAGTCTGAATCCTTTGTCACAAATAGAATTAAGAATTATCAATGCGTTCTGCTTTTGATTGTGCTTTTTCCCTGGTTGACTTTTTCCTTGTTGCTGAAGAGGAAAAGTACTTTTTAAAGTGTTAGCAATAAACCAATGTATTGACTGATTTTTTAAAAAACTAATAATCCACTCAAATGTATTCAAAAGTGAAAGGTTACAAAAGGGCATAAAGTGAAAATTCTCTCTAGTGAGATGTTTTGTTTTTAATTATTAATTGTCTCTAATTTCTGAAGATTACAAAGTGTAAGGTGGGTCACAACTTTGGGCACAAGGTTTAGATTTCTTTCATCTTAGATTATTCAGATAGGTTTCTTTTCCAAGGAAACGTGGCTTGTAAAAAACTGAGGGGTTTGGTTCACAAGGATATGTAGACTGATAGACCAGTGATACGATTACTGATACAAAAATGAGCATTTCTGTAGTGAGTGCGGATGATCATGGCTGTTCATTGTTACCAGGTCCTGGATTAAAAAGAAATGCGAGAAGAGTGCAACAGAGGCACAATGGCAGAATTCTCACCTGCCATGCCGGAGACCTGGGTTTGATTCCCGGAGCCTGTCCATGTCAAAAAAAAAAAAAAGAAATGGGAGAGGGGTACCTGGAACCTACCTGTTTTATCTGTGTCTTGGTGGTAGAGGTGTTGGAGTACATCATTCACTTAAATAAAATATAAGATCTTTCTGGATCATCATATCTGAGATACTATTGCAAATTTATCCATCGAACCACTTAATGAACCAAGTACTTTTTTGTAGAATCCACAGACATGCTGTTGGAGGAAAAATAATTTTGAACAATTGTGAAGACGCAATAACCTACCCAAAGTGAGGTGCCATTTCTGCAAATGATATTGAGTATATTGAATCATAAATAAAAATTTAGATAAGCCAAGTTATTTTCCAATTTTTCATGGTTGTTGTTAATGTGCTGATTATTTTGCTGAGCATTTTATTAAAGAAAGATTTTATTTGAGCATTGTTGGCTGGGAAATCTAACTGATTTGAACCAAATTCAGTTATTTTTTAACAAAGAGGAAAGTTTTTTTTAACAGTTAAGTACATTGAGTGCTCCTTTTAAAAATGCTTTTCAACTGTTAAAATGTTCTGCAAAGACCAGCACTGTGCCTGACTCATTTGTTGGCATTCTAAATTAGTTGGCCGTTTCTTCTTAGGTCTCACTTTACTTTCCTGCACTCCTTCTCACAGTATAAATCTGAATTCCACCGTTTCCTTTTTAAAGAGAGACCAAGTTAGAGAATGTTGGCCTGTCTTTCCCAGATGTGGGATAATCAGATAGTTCTCTGGAAGGTCTGGTCCCTTCCATTCACCAGATGGCTCAAAGCTTAGCCCTTCACAAAAATTTGACCTCCTCTACTATTTGTTGAGCTTTTAACGTATACTGGTTCCTAGTGCACAGTAACAGGGGTAGGGGATGCAGGCTGCATATCATTCCTGGCTAAGGAACCGACTGGTTAGATAAGATGCCCGCTCTGTGAGTCATCCCACAGGAAAACCCATCAGTGGTAGGTTCCAGATGAATGGTTCAGACTTTAAGGACTATAAATAAATCAAGTAGAATTCTGACCTTTCCCAAGTCGTGGTTTGTTACAAAAGCTTTATGAAAACAGTCAGATTTCTCTTCAGTGCCTGCTATTTGACATTTTAATGACCAGCCTTTTCCCAACCATTCTTGTACCTTACCTCTCACACTCAAATATGACCATACCTTATGTATTCATTGATTTTTTTTCAGAATTGAAGTTTTCCCTTTAATATACATGAGTAAATTAATTAAATCCTCCACTTCGTATAAGGTATGTTGAAGTGGTTATTAAAGTAAGAGATGTTCTATTTCTTTGTAATTAATTAAGGATTATTATCAATGCTTACTTCTGAATTAAAGACCTTTCTTAAGAATTTCTTAAGTAGGGGATTCAAGAATTTTCTCTCATGTGTGACCTCATGACTTTTTTCCATGGATGGTTTCCATGTAGTATATAAAAGCCAGGATATGAAAAGCCTAGGAAATTATTAGGTACCAGATAGCTCTCTGTAAACCAACCCTTAAAATAATTGTTTGGAAGTACACTGCATGTGATTGTAAACTTATATAACTTGGTCATATCTCATACATTCGAGGACCACGGTTATCTTTTTTCCAACAATAAGCATAAGGTTTTTTCCTTCTATTATAGTTTTAATGTGGATAGGGCACCTGGTCATTAATCTGAAGGTATTGAAAATTAATGAATGGCAATTAGTATTTGTGGCTGCAAGTATACTTCATGTGGAAAACTTATAGGACATTAGGCAGAGAAGAAGCTGTTAGAACTCTGAACTCTTAATGCATTTTTTTCCCAGTCTGAGATGCCTAGGACACTAGTTCTAAAAGATTTTAATAGATGTTCTGAATTTCCAGTCAAAGTTGGAAAATGCTAGGTTAAGCCAAGTTCAATATGGTAGTTAATTGCAGTTCTTCTCAAGACTTTTGCTATGATTATGTGTGAACTACAAAGAAAGGGGGTGAGGGGGAGGTAGACAGCATGGTAAACACTATCGGTGAACATGCCCTTGAAGTCCAGTCTTGGACGTGACCTGGGCAAGTATCAGTTCCTTTTGTCTGCAGTGAAGATTGTTGAGCTGATTAAATGAGCGAACATAAAATGCTTAGTACAAAAGGCCTGGCACGTAGTAGACATTAACAACTACAGTTAATCCTTTTGAGCCTGAAGCTGAGTGATTCTGATATCATGCATGCCTTGGGGCCTTAGCATGTAGCAGAAAGAGCCCAGAATCAGGTATACATATTATGGGATGTTAGTATGTAGCAGAAAGAGCTCAGAATCAGGTGTCAAGAGTGTTGGGGCCACCAGCTAGACCAGATAGGTGAGTTTTTTGGGGGTGGGGTAGAGTGGGAAGTGCATGGACCAAGAATCAAACCCAGCTCTCTTGCAAAGGCATTCTACCACTGAACTACCCTTGCACCCCCTCGATGGGTGGTTTTGAGTTACTTTGCCACTGTGGTGTTCTTTTTCTTCATTTTTGAAATAAATAAGTGATCTTGGTGCCTGTAGTGACCAGTCAGGTTCTAGAATTATATGTTCCTTTGGGCTCTTCCTAAGTCAGAATTGGCAAGTTCAGCTTAAGGGCAGGTATGTCATATGACTCTAAGTGATTGGGGGTGGGGGAGGAAATTTTTTGCTAATTATTATTTCATTTACAAGGTGCATTAGCTAGTAATAAAATAATTTACTTAGTCACCTATGGAAAGATAAGCTTAAGGTATAGCCAGTTTGGCACTTTGTAACCATGATAAAAGTTAATATACTTTTGAGTCCTGAGTCAGGGCTGTATGTGCTTTTATCCTAAAACTAAGAGACATCATCTATATGCTTATTTTCTATGATCTTGTATAGAAATGTAGTATTAGGACACATGAGTATTTGATTTTTATGTCCAAAGGCTGATTTTCTGAAGGTCAGGTCTGGAGGTATGGGATGTCCATAGTTAGGTTTTCTACTTTCCGATTTTTAAGTTATTAAACTAGATTAAAATGTAAGGCACGTTTAACACCCATTGCTTTAAGGTTTCATTGTCTTGACTGCTGCTTTTTGGTTTTACTAACTTAAGATATTTTGAGAACATTAACCTGATAGGTAAATCAGTGTATCTTTTAATGACCTTGGATTTCTAAATAACAGATTTCCACTCTGGTGGTTTAAAATATGGTATTTGCTCAATGCTGGCTTTGCTTAAACGGGGAAAATCAAACAAGTAGATTTGTTCTGTTGCCAACCACTGATTTTCTTAGCTTGGAAAAGGGGACATGATTGTGATATTTTTCACTAAAACCAAAAATGGTACACTTGATGGTCTGCTAATGCATTGAATCAATATTTTATCAAAATCTAGTTTTTATCATCATCAAGGATGAAAGGCCTACATCACCGTTGTTTTCCATCCGTTTTTTAAGGGTTTTATGTAAGGGAAATTGGTTTCATCAGATCTCTTAGTGATACTTTTGTCATGGATACTGGGATTTGGGTGGGGGAAGTGGCAGCTGCTCACCCTGGAAGAAATGCAAGTGAAGCCACTTGGGAAGATAACTTCCCTCCAGACAAAGGCGTTTATGTTTCATCCTGTAGGTGACAGGGAACCCGTGAAGAATTTTTCACAGATGGTGAATGTGATCATGTTGAATTTAAGAAAGGTCTCTCTGGCAGGACAGCAGAGAATGAATTCAAATGCAAAGACTTGGGACAGTGGCCAAGTAAGGAGGCTCTTGTGATGACCCAGACCCTATCTGATGAGGTTGCTGAAGCAGCGAAGACAGAGAAAGACCGATAGAGTTGGGAAACAAGTATCCATCTTGCCTTCCTTCTAGGTACTGTGGGGGATAGAGAAGTGAGTCAGATGTACGTTCTTCAAGAATTTAGTCTAGTGGAAGCAGTTTAGTGCTTCAGTTTTCGTGGCTGAACATGTTGTAAAGAAGTAACTTCTGTCCTCGTCTGCAGTAGACTTTTTCTGTTCATTATACTAGTTGCTGTCCAGTTTCCCTTTGCTTTCCTGTACTCAGATCTTGCATCAGCAAAAGGCGGGAATGGTCTGAAAGACCAGCTTTGTTTTCCTTCCAGCTTGTACTCTGAGCTCTGTTAGCCAGTCCCAAATTAAACACCCTAGTTGTGAAATCCTATATTCAGGCTGCAGTTGTAGACTTTTGGTCCGTGCCTCTGCACATTTTCTCCCAGTGACTTTCGTCAGTGCCTCGGTCCCATTGAGCAAGGGAACACGTTCAGAGCACGCCCAAGTCTTTTCTGCTTAGTGAGGCAGAAACCACATTTGACTAGGGTGTAAAATCCAGTCTTAAGTTCCCCCTTTTCATGGCTCACAAGAGATACACATCTTCTTGTCCTCAGGAAATGCTGCATAATTCATTTCTTTCTCCAAGCATGTTACCTGCAAAAATCCTTGCAGCACAGAGAGTGGAGTCTTCAGAAAAGGAATTTGTCATGTTTGGAAAGTTTTGTTTTGTTTTGTTTTTTAAGGGAAAGACAGTGGAGATATTCCTTGAGTATTATCAACCACAGAGTGAAGAAGGTCCTGCTTATTATTAAATTATAGGCTCTGCAAGGCTTTTTGCTAATTCCTCCAATATGCTTGGTGTCCCTGAAGTCAGTATGGGAAAGAACTTATAGTTTGATTTCAAAATGATCTGCACCACATGAAATGACAGACAAACTGATACTTTTAGCTGCCTTCAAACACTCAGCTCAGGAACCACCCTGGAGCCTTGTAGACCCCTGACCTCCACCCAGTGTCTCCCAGTGTAAAGTCCTGGCAGCCTCTCCCTAAGGAGCCTGTTATTCTGGGGGGTTCAGCTGTTAGGCTGCCCAGTGTGGTCAAACTCTGAGATGGCCAGAATTTGCTGGGAGATGTTTCTGGCCCATTTGATTGTTAGTATGAGAAATATGTCAGTCCGGACAACTGGGCCATCTAATGAATAGAAATTTAATTTACACATAAGGGTTAAATATCTTAGTGCCATCCTTACCACATCAACTTCTCTGACAAAACCAAGAGGAAATTGAAAATTATTCAATGTTAAGAAAAGGGAAACTGGTTTCTAGGATGTAAAGGGAATCTTTTACTTGCTTTCAAGATTCTGGTTTCCTGAGATGGATGCATAGCACAGAATTGTACGTTTGGGGCTGGTGATCTTCCAGGCTTAAAATTTAGAGACTTTTAACTATAAAAATCTTAGAGGTTTCTGACATGTGTTACCTCTGAAACCTGAGTCAAAGGCCAATTTGTTTAAGTAATCTCAGTCAACAAATATTTGTTGAGGACCTACAGCATGTCCAGCACTGTGGAAGGGACAGAGAGTACACGTGGGTCATTTCAGATCTGCACTCAATAGGCTGTACCCTGCTGAGGGGCGAGACAAATAAGAACGCATGAAATTATTAAAAAATAATAGTGAAAGTTTATGTCTTAAACTGTTCATATGGTATAAAATCCACTCTATAATTAGGGGACATAATAAAGGCTAGAGAAGTCGGAACCTGTCTTGTGTGAGACAGGATTTGAGAGAGAGGAGTGAGAGAATTCTCCAGGTGAAGTTAGCAAGACAAAGCATAGTCCAGACAGGGTCAATAATGATTCTGAAATGAGAATACAGACTAGCTCAGCCTGTAGGGGTGGTTCAGCCCAGTCAGCGTTTACTGAGCAGCTACCATTAGTCTGCAATTATTATTAAAGATAAATGAGGTAAACATGAAATTGCTATATGATGTGGCAATTCCATTTCTAGGTATATTCCTGAAAGAATTGAAACAGATACTTGTACGCCAATGCTCATAACAGCATTAATCACAATGTCCAAAAGTAGAAACACCCAAGCATCCATCAGCAGATGAACAGATCAATAAGATGTGCAATGCTCATGCAATAGGATATTATTCAGCCTTAAAAAGGACTGAAATTCTGATACATGCTGCAACATGGATGAACCTTGATAATGTCATGCTAAATGAAAGAAGCGAAACGCACAAGGACATATATTGTATGGTTCTACTTAGATGAAATATCTAGACTAGACAAATTCATCGAGACAGAAGGTAAATTAGAAGTGACCAGGTGTATTCATTTTCTAACTGTTAGAATTTATTGGCTCACAGTTTCAGAAGCTGGAAGGCTTGCTTCCTCCCTGGCTGGCCAGCCATTTGGGGATTCCTTGGCCCTTCTGTTACATGCACATGGTGGGTGGCATCTTCTTTCTGTTGTAGGTGCTGTGGAAGTCCAGCTGCTGGCTGCTCCCCGTGGCTTCTCTCTCCATGTTTGGCTTCTTTTGTTTGTATAAGGACTTCAGCGATATTGAATCAAAGCCCATCCTCGTTCAGTTTGGGCACACCTTAAAACTAATAGCATCTTCAAAGATCCTATTTAAAATTGATTCACACCCACAGGACCAGGGTTGGGACCTGCACATGCCTTTTGTGGGAGACATGATTCAATCCCCAACACCAGGGGCAGGAGGGAGGGGAGTCAGGGAGTTATTGCTTAATGGTACAGAATTTCTCTCTGGGGTGCTGACAAGTTTTTGGAAACAGTGGTGATAGTTGCACAACCCTCTGAATGCAATTAATGCTGTGGAACTGTATGTACACTTTAAAGTGGTCAAAATGGCATTTTTGTTAAATAGATTTTACCACAATTTTTTTTTTAAAGACAAGTAATAATTAAAAAAAAAAAAAAAAAAAAGACCTGAATGTGATACAATCCTAACCCCTCAAAGGAGCTGAGAGACTTAACGGGGGCCAGCTCCTGACAGGGCTCACAGGCCTGGCGAATGAAAGCCTGCATGGCAAGAGCGTTGGAGACCAGGGCCGTGCAGCGCTGCCCCAAAAGCAGAGTGAAGCTCTGACAATTCTGGCAGAAAGGTTCCAGCACGCTCTTGGCTTGGGCTGGTCACCTGATACCCATAAGCCAGGCCATAGAAGACCCGTCCCCAAGGTTTCAGTCCTCAGAATCTGCCAGCAGGATAGCTCAGACAAAACGGGTTCCCGTACTCGTCTGTCAGTTGGCGCTGAAGGCTGGTGGGGAATGTAGGATTGGATTTAAAATCCCCTGGCCTCTCTGGCCAGCCACTGAAACCTGAGGGAATAAAGAGAGGCTGTTACGGAGGGCTGGCCCTGTGTGTCCTCCTGGGAAGGTTCCAGTCAAAGCTGCTGCTGGAACAGAAGGTTTTATTTTAATAGGCAATCTAATGAAAGCCAAGGTAGTAAGAACATTTTTTAATAATGCCTGTTGGGGGCAAGCAATCAATTTGATTTTTAGAAATAGGACAATAATGAGTGTTGCCTGTTTCCAAACACAAATGTTGTTTAGAACCTGATGGTCTGCTTTATTTGTTTTTGGACTCTCATGAGTTCTGGTGTTAAGTATTGATTTACTAAATCTATTTTTAAAGAAATTATACCTCTCCTTTGCCTCCAACTCATGAGAGTTACTCTTTTGGCAGGATTATGTTGAATTTTCTCCTAAAACTCTGACTGAATCACTAAGAAGCTGTGGAACTGGTATACTCAGCGAATGATCCCTCTTCTTATTAAGCGTGTGATTTGCTTTTACCCTGCGCCAGTAATATAAAAAGAATGTGCTACTGTGAGTTTATCTGTATTTGTCATTAAGGCTCTGCTAAGGCAAAGAGCCCTGCACGCAGGCTTTCCGTGGGTTGTAGTCCTTGTCAGGAGAACCGCATGAACTGCTCCAAGCGGAGTGCCGCGCCTGGTCTCAGCAGGACTTTGTGCTGTGGCAGGAAGCTCTGCGCCTCCCAGGCCACTGGGGCTCTCGTCTGGTGAGGAAGCCCCGTGCATGGCTAGGCCTGTGAGCATCTGGTGGGCCTGCATGGATCCCTGGCTGATGATTTACCTAAGCGCCATTCTGTAGCATTTCCGGTGAGGGAATGTGACAGCGAGTTTGTGGCAACAAGAATGCTTGAGATGGCTTACAACTTAGCTTTGGGAGGACTGCAACTCAAAAAGGTTTAGTGAAATGTAATGAAATAAGCCCAGGACAGGCATTTCTGTCTCCAAACTCTCTTCATTCTACAGGATTTGGCTACATAGGTAGGCTCCCCTCAGGGACTTCGGTCTTTGGCCAGCTCTTCACTTAATTCGTCAGGTTGTCAGGGTGCCCTGAAGAAGGACAGGGTGAGAAATGTGGATTCAGAACAGGGGAGAGAGAGGAGGAGTCCCCACAGTGTAAATTGTGTGAGGGTTTCTTCATCCGTCACCATCCTGAATCTCTTATCCTTCCTTTCTCAGAAAGCACAGCTGACGTCTGATAAAGACATGTACCTGGACAACAGCTCCGTTGAAGATGCTTCGGGAGTGTACCCTATCGATGATGACGACTACGCTTCTGCGTCAGGCTCGGGTGAGGCCATTGACTTCCGATCACATGCCTCCGTTCTCCTTGCATGTGTGCGCGTGCACACACACACACACGCGCGTGTTTTATTGGAATTGTTATTGTTATTGTATGGGGGGATTTATTTCACCTCTCTGAGCCTCAGTTTCCTCATTTGTGAAATGGGAAGTAGTCATTGTCCTCTCAACACAGGGTTGTTGTGATGATTAAAAGGAGCTGATGTATCTAAAGCTCTTGAGTTTGGTGCTAATCAAAATTAGTATTTAGTTTATTATGTAGGCTTTCACAGTGATGTCATAGAAACCACCAGTAAAAGAACTCCCTCAAACATTCATTTCCTAAAACTTCTTGCCCTCTGTTAAAGATTATAGGCGAGACCAAAAAGTTATCTTTTCTTATTCCTAGAGCATTGTTGAAAAATAGAAGGGGAAATGTAGCAGCCAGGTTAAACGGCTTTATAATAGTATCCCCAAATACAATTGATGTATCAGTTATCAATTACCACTGTAATGATGCATAACAAACCACCCCAAAACTTAGTGGCTTAAATGAATTATCTGCACCACCAACAGAGGGGAATATTATGGGAGAATACTAGCCCCTTTCTGAAAAAGCCAGAGGCCTGATACTCACTGGATATCCAAATACTGCATTGAATCCTCTGTTGTTGGCTTGCAGATATCCCTTCTTGTTCTGAAAAAAGCAAAGAGAAATGTTGAGAAGGATGCCCCTGCGATCAGCCTGAGATGCTGACTGATAGCAAAGACTTCACTAGGTTCTCACAGTATCTTGCTGAAATATCTGTCTACTAATGGGATTTTATATTTTGTATACAGAGAATCAAGAAATACAATAAAAATGGAAATGTCCAAGTGTTCACACTTTCTGGAGGCAGCATAACAAGTAACTCCTGAGTTCTCCACCTTTCATGCCTTCTAGTAATTTCAAGACTATGGCTTCACTAAATGGTCCCCATCCTGCACCAACCTTACAGCCAAACACAGAAACCCAGCCTGCCCTCATAAGTCACTTCCAGTACCTTGTCTTAGGGATCTGAGGCTCTTTATCAAGTCAACCTTTCCTAATCCCGCTTAGTTAAATTTAAATTAAAAAATCAGCACTGAGCATCTACTTTATAGAAGCTAGTGTGCTGGATACTGCATGTGTGAGGTGGTAGGGATAGGGGATAAAAAAATATGAGTAAAACAGAGTCCCTGACTTCAGTGGACTTGTAATTTAGTAGGAGTGAGCTTGATAAATACAACCCATAACCAAGTCATCTCATCAAAACCTATAATATTACCATCTGTTACAAATATGAGTACATTACCATGCTATAAAAAAGTTTTAAAATATATAATATCAATAAGTCTTCCTGTTCTGAATATAAAAAACCTTAGTGACTTAAAACAGCAATCATGTGTTTAATTAATTATTCTGCGGGTAGACAATTTAAACTGTTCTCATTGGGCTCCCTCATTGTCAGTGGTCAGCTGCAGGTTGGGTATGCAGCTCTGTTGATCTTGGCTGGGCTCTGTTATATCTCTGGGGCAACTGGGCTGACTCAGCTCTGGTCCCCACTATCTCTCATCCTCAGACAAGTGGACCCTGTGTTCACAAAAAGGAGGTAGAGATACCAAGAGTTGAAGCAGAAGTGTGCAAAGCCTCTTGAAGTCTAGACTTAGAAAATTGGCACATCATCACTTCTGTCACATTCTGTTGGCCAAAACAAGTCATAAAGGCCAGCTTAGACACCACCTTTTAATGAAAGGAGCTACAAAGTGACATTGGATGCAAGGAGGAATAAAGGATTCTGGCCATTTTTTATAATCTACCATACTTGGAAATGTTTCACCTGAGCCAGGAATAGCTCCTGAGAAGCTGAGACATAGGAAGAGCTTGGAGATATATTCAGTTAATGATCAAATCGGGAATTTGTGATCAGGAAGATGCCAAGAAATTCTTATCCATGACTCTTCTTGCTTTTGGTTTTCTTTGTAGATTCAACAGATGCTAAAAAGTTATGCTAAATGTAGAATCACGATTGATTTCTAGCAATCAGAATGGTCTGGGCTTCAGAATGATCCAGAAAAAAATAAAAATCAATTGTGTCTTTGGTAAAGATCTAGCCCCATAAGAGTGCGTGTTCTGTGTTGGAAAACAGCAAGTCTGAGAAAGACAAGCGAGGTGGTGGCTGACCTAGTAACAATGCAACCCTAATGTAAAAATAGCCCTAGTTATTCTCGGGAGAGTGATATATATCGCATACGCAGAACAAGTGTGAAAAGAGTTATTCTCCATAGCCCACAACTCTATTAATATGTTTCACTCATGGCACCTTTCAATTTTTTTAGCACCTCAAAAGTGCTTTGTAACAGTCATCTTCAGAATGTCACAGGAAATAATAAGTATGGACAATTTTTTGTCCCCATTTCACAGATCTTAGAATCCCAGAATTGGAAAGAATCGGTGGATGTTATCCAAGTCATTTTGCTGACTTCTGCCAAAATTGTCCTTAAGTTTAATTTAAGGAAAACAAATACAGTCTTAACCCCCTGCCTCCCCGCACCCCCCCCCCCCATCCAGGTAAAAAGGGATGAGAGTGAGTTGTTTGACATCCTGAGCCCACTAATCAGTAGATAGGGCTGAAGCTTAAATGTGGCTCCTGTCATGGCTCTAGCTTTTAGCTGATCATTGCTGCGAAGTGGAAATAGAAGAGCACTGTTCTTGCCTTTGGAAACCTCCTTGCACTGTGCCAGAGACATTATTAGTTTTAAGGCAGTCATAGTTGGGACTAAAAATTGTAGAGCGATTACAGTGTGAAATTGTAGAGCAGTTATAGTGTGTCAAGGCACTGTTCTGATCCTTGTAACATTTTCTTACAGCGGAACATAGGTTCTGTCTCTTATCTCCATTTTTACATGGGAAAAACGGAGGCACAGAGATATTAAGTAACTTTCTCTAGGTCACACAGGTAGTGGTGATGCTCTGGGGTAGGGACCAGGAAGTCGGCTTGAAAGTGCATCCCATTTCACTTCTTTGCTATACTGCTTGCCTGTGTCACAAAACTATTCTGGATTTAGATGCCGTGCCTAGCTGATGCCTGGTTCTAGCTGGAGGGACTGGGATCCCCCAAGGGTTTGGCCAGTTCCTACTGCCCATCAGGCTATCCAGTAGAAAAGTGAGTGGACTACAAGGAAATGGCTAGCGATGACTGTAACAGAATGAGATGGGTGCCATTGCAACAAAATGGAAAAAGTGCCATGCAACAAAAATGTAAGGCAGAAATACAGACTTTCTAATAAACATAATGATTGAGTATATATACTTTCTGATATCCCACTAAATGGACTATAAAGGAATAGAGCATAAACTCATGAGAACAAACAAAACAGTAGAGGAGACAAAAACCACAGTGTTTTGAAAGCTGGAAAGCAGATGGGCCACTAGTAACAGGTTTGGCAGACATGGGAAGGCTGCGTTAGCCAGCAGTGGGGGAGTCAAGAAGCAACCTGATTACACAGCAGAATCCCCTTGGAACCCAGGAATTGGTGGCTGTAAACAGAGGATGAAAGTGGGACAGAATTCAAGAAAATTGGTTGTTAAATCCTTGTAAGAAGCAATTAGATTCTCAGATTCCTTCCCGTCATCAAGCCAAGGGACTGATAATCCTTGACTTCAGAGGAAAGCTAGAGGTTTATTATCTGGAGTGGGTAAAACAGAGAGTATCTTGACTGGGGGGCACCAGGCACAGATGGGACAGGGGGTCCTTGTAGGAAACACGGAGAATAAGTGTTATATAATGCTAAGATGTCTAATAGTTTCAGAATATTCCCAGCCTGGCTATACCTTCTGAGTAGCAGGTGGGGAGGTTTCTCTCTGGGGAATTGGAGCAACTCGGAAGAAATGACTCAGAGATACTGGCATTGGGAATTCACCAACAGAACACACAGCTATATCTTAACTGCTGATTCCCCCATTTGGCAAACCATTGCCATCTGCTCAGAGCATCTAGTCAACTTTTTAAAGTTTTTCTCTCTTAAATATAAAAAGACAATTAGTTCCCCAGACTTTTATGAAAAACTTGTAACATGAAAGATAGAGGACCCCACCTCTCCAAGAAAAAAAAAAGGAAATGAACAGAAACTCAGAGAGAAGAGAAATTACAGGGAAATTTATTATTAAACTCAGAGATGTTTTATGGTAAAATGAAAATGGGATGCTATACAAAAGGAATATTCTGAAGGCACAAAAGTTCTTGGAGAGTGGAACTCTTAATGTTAGAAATGAAAAAAGTCATTAGAAGGTGAAAAGATTAAAAGCATGTACATTCATTCAACAAATATTATTAACCACCCCACTACATGGGAGAACAATGCTAGGGACAGAGTACTTTAAATAAGGCAGGCAAAAATAATAATGCTTTCTCTGGTGATAGAATTGCTTTATTTTTTTATATATTTCTGTGTTTCAAAATTTTATGTGAACATGTATTCTTTTTTTAAAACTTTTGTTCTTTTTATGAATAGAAGAAAATGTTATTTTAAAAAATGAAGAGAATGCAATAAGCAGTAGAAACAGGTTGGAAATGGAGAGATCAAGGAAGCCTTGATGAAGAAGGGATGACAGTGATGCTGGATGTGACAGTATAAGCAGGAGGAAGCAGGCTGGGGTAGGATATTCCAGGCAGAGCAAACAGTGTGAGCTGCAAGTCAGGAAAGATTCGCCTTGGGGAGGCAGATTACACATCTCTCTGTAGCGTCAGCTGGCTATCTTGAGGGGATTTCTTACTTTACAAATCTCTTCTTTCTCACAACAGATCCTCCACAGCCCTGGTTTGTGACTCATATTTTCAACTACTATGAACCTAGGGGGTCGTGCAGGCCCCAAGTTTTTCATTCGTCTTTGAAATTTTATTCTTTGCAAGAAAAGAATTGGTTGTAGGAATAAATCAAGCATATTATATGTAAAATTTTGAAGGAAAAACAGGTAGGCTAATATAAAAGAGCAGTGTGTTTCCGGAGCCACTATTATTAATGATGTACATGTACCTAATACTTTACCTGTACAGAGTGCTTTCAAATATTTATCCCACCTGAGCCTCTGAGAATTAGTTATTAGTTATTATTATTTTTTTTATGAAAGGTTCTAAAAACTATACCCAACTAACTTTGCATGTACTTCACACACACTTAATAGAAAAGAAGTACTGTAAGAGAAAGTCTTGCATAGTGGTTCTCAAGCCTCAGGGTGTGTATGAAAATAAACACCCCCATGCTGCACTCCAGAGGGGCTGAGTTTGTTGTAATTGGTCAGATCACACTTTGAGAAACATTAGTGGTGGTTACCAAACTGGGTATTTCTCAGAATTGTCAGAGCACTTATTAAAAATAGCGCCCAGGATGGAATCCCACCTGAGCCTCTGAGAATTAGTTATTAGTTATTATTATCCCCATTTTACAGGTGAAGAAACTGAGACTCAGGTATTCCTTGTCAAGATCGTAAAACTAATAAATGCCAAAACTAGTACAGTATTAGGTTTTTTTTTTTGGTTGTTTTAATTCCAGATTCTGTGTTTTTTCCGGTGTGTCTTACCATTTCTTCTGTATATAAGTATATGCGTTCTGAAGTTTAAAAGAGGCAGTGATGCATTAAAAGTGAGCCATAGCACTGTAATAGCCATTGTACGGTTACCTTTTACTTTCTGAAGTGCTTATTGCATTAGTATGGATCTGTAAAAAAATACCCATTTTCTTTTGGTTGAGGAATTTGGAAGCATTCAGGCAAGGCAGTCAGAAGAGCTCTGAGAAAGGTGAATTTAAGTTTGTTTGAGTTTTAACAAATTTGACAGATGATCAACTCTAAAATAATGCTGTGTGAAGTCAAAAATTCTTAAATGCTCTTCTGGTAAAAGGACAAGTAATAGTGCCCAGGTGGAAAGTTACTGGTGAGTCACTCATTGAATCAGTCCTGAATCAGAGCCTATTGTGTGCTAGGAATGGTGTGAGTGACAAATGCAATCCTTTTTCTTAGTGAGCTTCCAGTTTAAGCAGAGACTTCAGTTAGTAGTTACACAAATAAACACATGATGACAAACTTGTGACAAAGGCCATTAGGGGTGGTGCTAATGGGAGATGCTAACCTAATATAGAAGGGTTGGAGGAGGCCTTTCCTGAGGAAAGAACTTGGCACTGAGGTTTTGAGGCAAATTAAGAATTAAGTAGGTGAAGGCTCCTAGCAGAAAGATCAGGAGACCATAGCTGCTCGAGCCTGAGAACAAAAGGGGAAATGGTTCTTGAGAAACCACTGGGAAGGTAGGCTGGGGCAGACCACACAAGGTGTGCTAAGGCATTTGTGTTCATCCCGAGAGCAGTGGGTACCATTAAATGGGGATGACTGAGTCATGGCCAATGTGTGGGTACAGACCAAAAGGGGGCTATTAGGAAGAAGGGAGTTATGGTAATTTATGGAACGATTATAGTGGCTTGAATTAGGATGGTGATATTGGAGCTGTAAATAGCTGCCAAAGTAGCAAGATTAATAAGTGAAGGTGAAATCAACAGAACTGGGTGACAAGTTCAATATGGAGGTGCAGAAGAGGGAGTTAGTTTTCCATTTTATAGGAACAGAAGGTTCCAGTCACTGACAGGGAACATAGGGAGAGGACCTGATTTGTCGAGGGGAAAGAGGGAGACCATGAGTTCTGTCTTAGACATGTTAGAGAGTATAGAGGCTTTGAGACATTCCAGTGGAAATGTCAAGTAGGCCATTAGATGCATGCATCTGAATTTCAGAGGGGTGATATAACCCAAAGATGTACATTTAGATGCCATCTGTATTTTATAGTAATTTAAGCCATGGGTACAGGTGAGGGAGAAAGTGTACAGTAAGAAGAGGCCTAGGCCTCAATTTTTTTTAAAAAAACTCTTGGTGTTGTGTAACCAAGTAGAAGGGAATGAGCCTGCAAAGGAGGTTGGAGGGGTAAGCCCGGAAGTCAGAGAAATCCAAAGAAAGGAGATGGTAGTTGGTAGTGACCAGTGGTGCTAGAAGTTTTGGTTAGACAATGACCATTATTAAAAATGCCATTGGATCTGGCAGTGTGGAAGACACTGGTGACTTTAACAGGAAGCACCCGTGGCCTGCTGACAGGGGCAGTCCCGCTGGAGGGAGGTGATGGTGAGGGAAGGAGCTAGTGAGGATCCACAAACTTGGGAAAACTTTGGCTACAAAAAAAGGAAGGAGAAAATAGTAGCTAGCATGAGATAGAGGGTCCGCTGTGGGCAACTTTTCTTTTTTTTGCTTATTGTTTTGGCGTAGATGGGAAGAAATCTCCTTGACAGGAGAGATTGAAAATACAAGTGAAAGAGGGGCTAATTGAGAGCATTCAGGATGATAATTTTATAGAAAAAAATTATCAGTTACCCCAAGAGCCTCTTTGGAATCCCTTCTTCATTGCAGTGAAGACTGAAAGGAGGTTTGTGCTGAATTCTTGAGTAAATATTTTGAAAGAATTTGACTCTGTCCGTATCAATATTAGACAATATTTTCTGGTACTGCAGGAATCTGCATGATGATTCACTTCCGTAGCTCATCTTTGTTTATTATCTCAGGAGCTGATGAGGACATAGAGAGTCCAGAGATGACAACATCTCGAACACTTCCAAAGATACCGTTTACTAGTGTTGCACCAAAAGTGGAAACTACGACACTGAAAATACAGAACAAGATACCTGCTCAGACGAAGGTATGTTTTGTTCTGTAATACATTATCAGGTTATTGTAAATGCTTCTCTTTCTTAATTGTGCACAACAGTCCTTTTAAAAGGACGCTTTTAGAAACACAGAAGGACAATTGGTCTTTTCATTGTGCTATTGTAAATGGTTCTTCTTTATTTTTTATGACCATTTTGGCATTTACCCTACTGCTTTTATCACCCAAGCCTAGCGTATATACAAATATTTTTATAGAGTGCTCCTTTTTAAAGAACTCACAGCCCAGCCAAGAAGCAAAATTTCAGTTCAATTGGCTTAAGCCAAGAAAATTTGCTTTCTTTTCATAAAGGATGTTTTAAGTTAAAACAATTGTGAACTTTACATATACTCAAAGTTATGAAATAAATACACTCAGATTCACATACTGAGATGGCAACCAGTCTCAAATCATTTCTCAAAATGTCAGGTCTGCCATCAGTAATAAATAAACCTTGAGCTTTTTCAGCTGATAATGATGAATTTTGGCATATCTATATGTACTCAGTTTTGAGAGCTTACTTTTATTAAGAATAAGATATTTGAGAAGCACAGGTAGTTCAGTGGTTAGAATGCCTGCCTTTCCTGCGGGAGACCTGGGTTCAATTCCAGGACCATGCACTCCCTCCCCCCCCAAAAAAGAATAAGATATTTGGTCTTAGAATAGAAGAAAACTACTAGCTAATGAAAAATGACTCATTATTTTGGCCTGATGAGCATAATATTGCAGTTAGCTGACCATTTGCTAATAGATAAGCTGTTTAACTCAGAATATGTATACTAAAGTCTGAAGAAGGCATAGACTTCAAATCCTGGATCTGGTCAAGTTTCTCCCATTACTAATGGGTCTTTGAGAAAATTAAATGGGAGTGCATGTAGCCTGGTACCTAGTAAAGCATTCTGTAAGCTTTGAATTTGGTGGAGCACTAGAGACCACGTTGATTCACCAGATGTCTAATGAGCATATGTAATAACTGCAGTGGTAGATTTTGTAGATGGTTCTGAGGTAGCATGCTGCTTATGAAAACTTAGAAACAAAGTCCCCTTTTGGCGCTTACCCTATCTTGGAGATGCTGCCAAGCTATAACAGCAGACAGGATGGGGAAGGCTGTGCCAGGAAGGTCATAACAGGCCTTCCTGGAGGGATAAACATCCCTCCGTAGGAAGGAACATGTGTGAACTTTCTACTCTTTTCCGTTTCTTCCCCTCTCCAGAGTGCTTTGTTCTCCTTCCTCCTTGGTCCTCCCAGGGCATGTCATGAGTCTGGTGAAAGGCAGAGCCGAATGGGTCTCTGCAGATTTGAGGGAACCAGGAGGTCAGCCCACAGGAGACTGGGGTGCTCTCTGCAGGGCTGAGAAGGGTCCGTTACTGTGAGTGACAGACTGACTTCACAGGCCGGGCAATGGGAAAGTAAGGGGAAGCTCCCTGAGGACTGAGGCAGACATACATAGCATGTACTGGCTCCGTTCGTGGTAGCTGCTCAGTAAATGTATAAGTTGAAGAAATGAAAAAAGAAGAGAAAGGGGGAGAGATAAAAAGCAGTAGTTTCAGTTGATGGTAGATTGGCCAAATGCTCAGGGAGTATGTGGCACACGGTCATCTCATGTGGCCGTCCTGGCATGAAAGACCACCTATCGTGGCTGAGTCTCTTGAAGTCAGTGACCACTAGGACTCGCTAAATTGAGGCAAGAAATCCTCCTGGATAAGTTTCCTTATCTTTCATGATAAGGAGTTATATCTATCCTAAGTAAAACCTAATTTGACCTAGAGTTCTGGTCTGTTGAAAATAATAGGTTCAAACTGGATTTTGTTTTTGAAATTGACTTCAAGGAAGTGAAAGCAGTGGCATCAGATCAAGATGAAAAGATAGACGTTTGACAGATGAGCTCAGGAATTAAAGATCCCAAAACAGTTTAATATATTTGTGTCCTTAGTATTATTTGTGTTCTATATAGGAATAATAAAAATGATCCATTCAATGTTTATTGACTGCTACTAATGTGTCAAAAATGTTCTGGTGGCTGATAATGATAATATTGATAATGAATAACATTAAAATGTCCAGATTGCATTTACATGGTAAAGCTGAATTAAACAGTGCCTCTGGAATAAATAATGTAGATTTTGCTTTGGAATGCGTCTCACAGTGGCATTGATGTTACTTTGTAGATATTCTGTCTAGTTTGTTGTAAATTTATGTGAAAGAAAAAGAAAAAGAACAGTTACCTGTTTATGTAGGGCATTGCTCACAACCTATTACTTCCATCATTTCCATGGCATCCAAATAACCAGACATGTATGTAATAGATCTTTAATTGGATTCATTTAATCATTCATGCTGCTTTTTATAGTTTCGCTGTGCACATATACACAAGAGTCAGGGCATATCAGATTAGTTCTGTATTGTAGGATGATTTCCCCTTAGTCAAGCCTCTGCTAGCCTACAATAAAATTTTTCAGTTTAAAAAAATGAATGTGCCATCCAGAGCACCTTGGGGCTTGAACTGCGTTTGTGGATCAGTGGACCATTCATTGAAGTGCATGGCAGCCCCAGTTGTGCTGAGATCTTCTGTTCCCACACCCACTGACCTTGGAAATCAAGCTCCTACCTGCCAGCTGGATCAGAGGCTGAATCAGAGGGAACTGAGCAGTGTCAAGAATTCTCACAAATGATTTTAAGGACTCAATAAACCTGAAGTGAAATCTTGTGATTTGCCATAATATGGGACAAAGATGACAAGAATAAGTTAAATTTTGTCTCTAATATAATAGCTATGTATCTCCACCTCATTTCCCACTAGAACTTGCTTAACTCTTTCTCTAGTCCACAAACCTGAATATCCACCCTGGGTTTTCTCTTTCCTTTCCTAAACTCTAATAGCAGTGCTAATGCACAGTGAAAAGGTTGTTAGGTTAGAATCTGGGTAATCAATACTCTCATCTGTTGCGTTGTCTGTCCTTCCACCAGGCAGCCAATTAGTGATGGGCTTTCCCTGACAATAATGGAGGTAACTCAGGCAAAATGCTGCCCATAAGCTTCTCTCTTCCACTTTATTTTGGTATTTGAAGGCCTGGGAAGATCTTTCATATTGTCTTCTATCACAGTAATGTATAAGGCAATGGAATTTTAGATGCATATTGTACAGTAGTGAAAAGATAAATTCTCTATGGTCCTCTCTTTCTTGTAAATCATGTAGGTTGAGTTTAAGGGAATTAAGGGTTTCTTGGGAATGAAGAAAGTAAGACAGTCATTCTCTCTGACAATTTACCCCACAACAATCTTCAGAGGGTGCCTTGTGTTCTGTTCATGAGGCAAGGATCCATTGACCTGGATTTCAAATGGATCTACCTGGTCTAGCTTTTGAGGTCCTTCCTAGAAATGAGATTGACCTTAAGGCATACCAAAAAGATGAATTCCTTTTTTTCATGCTTTAACCCTATAGACTTAATTAGCAGGCTGCCATTTTGAATGAACCCTAACCTTCAGAAAGCAATCAATAGCTTAACTGCCCTTCACATGTTAGATTTTATAGAGTCCTACTACAGATGGTTAGATGTCTTAGTATGGTAGTAGTGCTAGAAAGAATTATTACCTACAATCTTTATGTCCCAGTAAAGTTGACAGTGCCTTTCATCAATTTTGTTGGCCAATAAGAACTTCATCTTGGTAGAGGATAGGTAGCACGTTTCAACTCAAGTTCTCTAAGTGGTTCTCAAAACATGGGATTGTCCAGAAGCTTTAGATAAGCAAACTGCAATAAATAAAATCAATGACAGAGCCCCATCCCAGACCAAAACATCATTAGTGGTGGAACACTCCCCCCACACACCTTTTTTAAGCATTTCAGCTGATTCTGATTTTAGCTAGGGTTTGGAAACTTTGGTGTTACCTCGGGTCTTTTAGGCAAGATTGCTAGTCTTTGAGCTGAATATAAGAAAGGCAACAGAGATTTTATGTGTTGGGTGTGTAAACTGAAGAGTGTTCTGGAGTTTTAGAGAGGTGGTGATCAGAAGGGCTTCATTAAAGACAAATGAACAATGAAACAAGTGAAAACTTTGGATTGGGGTTAGAAGATCTGCATAATGGAAGGTACAGTTGTTAAGAGTCAATTTTGGTAGGTAGAGGCAGTGTGGAGACAGCTGTAGATGTTTCCCACGGGGGAGTAAGTGGTGGGCGGGAGAAATTGAAAGCCAACTAACATGGGCAGTTATGAGATTATTGCAAGAACTTGGGTGTGATATAATAAAGACCCAAACAAGACTTTGGAAATGAGAATCCAAAGAAGGAGTTTACTTTGAGAAAGATAGTGAAAAGGCAAATTGATAGGAACGAAGCAAAAAAGCCTTTGAAATGTGCCAAAATAGTAAACTTTGGGGCACAAAAGAATAGTGATACCATTGATAGAAATAGGAAAGTTACTTTGTACTCTTGACAAGTAATATTAAAGGTGGTTGATTGTAGATGATGTGAGAATTATTACTGTAGGCTAATACTTCAGATTTATAGACTGTCCAAGGTCCTTAGCATGCCCTTCATTTGACAGATCAGGAAACCAAGTTCAGAAAATGGTGTGATGTAGGTCAGGGAACCATAGGAGTCAATTGCTTATCCTAAGCTCTCTGAAGTTCTAGTTGAGGGTTCTCTGAAGGCTTAGTGGGGCATGAGTAGGAAGAGGGAAGAATTAGGTCTCGGGCTGTCATTAGCAGTGCCATGTTCAATAAAGAGATGAAGGAGTAAGGAGAATGGAGCAATGCTGTAAGAAAAGAGACCTTATGAAATGTCTATGAAACAATCTGACATGCCATTAGGATTATTATACCCTCACTAAATAGTCATCCTTGCTTACATGTATGATGGATGTTAGACAAAACCTCAAACCACATGACTTCATCATGGGACTCACCCATTGGTACAAACACCACACAAAGTGATGATCTCAATTATTTCCTAACCTCATTCTATGAAAACAAACCAAAAAAGGGGAACTTTGGCATATACTCATCTGTTATTCCCCATTCCAGCACAGTTTTTAAAATCTGTGTAATTTTTCCTTTTTCCCATACCAGTCACCTGAAGAAATTGATAAGGAGAAAGTTCACCTCTCTGACTCAGAAAGGAAAATGGACCCCGCTGAAGAAGACACAAACGTGTATACGGAGAAGCACTCGGACAATCTTTTCAAACGGACAGAAGTCTTGGCAGGTGAGGAGCCGGAGGTGGGGTGGGGAGCCTCTGTTTATCTGAGTGATATTCAGAGGTGTAGGCAAAGCTTGCTGTTTGTCACCTTCCTACTGAGAGCAGTTGAGGGCCCTTCATTCCAGAAGTTAGGCAAATATTGTCTTTATTTTCTGCCAACTCTCTCAGCCTTACCCTTGGCCAGCCATTGTGTGGTTGGGCTGGGGGTGGCCTAAGAGAGGAAAGTTTAAGGTCTGAATTGGTCTATAATCGCTGCGGGGATAGGGTGTGTCATGTGGAAGACCAGTCAGTCTTGCTCCAAGTCATGCCTGATTTGAAAATAAATTTTAGTGAAGGAAAAGATCTCATGGGGACGGGGGTGGGGAGCAGTTTACACAAATAATGCCTATGGTGTTAAGAATGTTGTCTCTAATTGTAACTTATCTGATGGAAATGCTAGCATTTGATTTTAAAGGGGAAAATTTCGAAGATTTAAGAACACCTAATCCTTGACAGGATAGCCCCAAATCCAAGACTAGAAAAGAAGCTTGCATGCTTTTTTCCACATTTACTCTGAAAAATATTTGAGTCATTTAAATCCCGTTCCATGTTTTTCTCTGAAAAAAAGCAATTGGAAGGTTAGAATAGGAAATGTGAGTACCGAAAAGACTAAAGCCTTTTAAAGTATGGAATTTGTTGAGGTTGCATCAGGAGGCTTTTGGGTGATATTATTAATACTGATGAAAGAAAGTATTGTACCTTCCTGAGGAATGTCAGATTTGCATAATTACCAGGTTGCTTCATTGAATCCAGTTTTTTTTTTTAATTTGGGAGTTTTCAAATTAAGCCTTTTGTAAAAGTGTAACTAGCTAGGGCTTGAGAAAGCTCATTTCTGCAACCCTTGCATCTCTTCTCAAAGTGATCTTCCCTTGGTATGTTTCAGCGGTCATTGCCGGTGGAGTGATCGGCTTTCTCTTTGCCATCTTCCTTATCCTGCTGTTGGTGTATCGCATGAGAAAGAAGGATGAAGGAAGCTATGACCTTGGAGAACGCAAACCATCTAGTGCTGCTTATCAGAAGGCACCTACTAAGGAGTTTTATGCATAAAGCTCCTCCTTAGTGTCTCTATTTAAGAGATCACTGAACTTTTAAAAATAAAGCTTTTGCATAGAATAATGAAGATCTTTGTTTTTTTTTGTTTTTTTCATTAAAGAGCCATCCTGGCACCTTAATGATAAAATCCCATTGTATTTAAAACTTTTCATGTATTTCTTTAGAACAAGATGAAATTAAAACTTAACATCTGCAGTGTTCTGTGAATAGCAGTGGCAAAATATGATGTTATACAAATCCTCAATGTTCATGGAATCGGTTTAAACTTTTATGCGCAAATACGAAATAATTGTTTTTATCCTATGGTTCGAAGATGAAAGCGGTTTAATTTTTGTCAGCATGTCTCAGATCAACCCTACCAAGTTGGTCTCACTTCGTTAATTTATCTGTTGTTCCCCTTTTCTCCTCTGCCCCCACCTCGTCCCCTAAAAACAAACAAAACAAAACCCTATGCCTTTTGTAGCTGTCATGGTGCAATTTGTCTTTGGATAATTCAGATGACGGTAATTTAGTGTATATGTGATTTTCAAATATGTAAACTTTAACCTCCACTTTGTATAAATTTTTAAGTGTCAGACTATCCATTTTACACGTGCTTTGTTTTTCATTACCTGTAGCTTCGGGCAGATTTGCAATAGCAAATTAATGTGTAAAATTGGATTATTACCACAAAACTGTTTAATCTTATCTGTCTAATCATATCTTCTTTTGGGAGGATTTGATGTGAGTTACTGACAAGCCTCAGCAAACCCAA
Organism: Tamandua tetradactyla; assembly: GCF_023851605.1. Lineage (NCBI taxonomy): Eukaryota > Metazoa > Chordata > Mammalia > Pilosa > Myrmecophagidae > Tamandua > Tamandua tetradactyla. Next base: position 140,434,997 of record NC_135332.1, read on the forward strand.
AGATGCTAACAGTATTTTGAGAAGTTGCTGCAGATTCCTTTGGCCACTTTATTTGTTAATTTCTTGCAATTGGAAGGTACGAGTAGGGGTTCAAAGAAAAATCTGTTTTTGTTCATAAAAAATGCATTTAAGTTGTAAACGTCTTTTTAAGCCTTTGAAGTGCCTATGATTCTATGTAACTCGTCGCAGACTGGTGTTAATGAGTATATATATAAAACAGTTTTAAAAAAAAGTTGGTATTTTATAAGCACAGACAATTCTAATGGTAACTTTTGTAGTCTTACGAATAGGTATAAATTGTAATTTGGGGACATAAAAACTACTGAATAAATCATGTGGCCTAATATTGGAAATGTCACTGTTATAAATTTTGTACATTTTCGATCAAATGTACATCACCCCTTTGCTAACGACCATCTGCTCTCAAGGATGGCAAGGGTTTGATTTCTGAGTGCTCCACAGTGTCTGTAAATCAAGACCAAAGAGGCTGTTGATGAGAATGTTTTATCAGTTCACTTCCACAATGGCCAGGGGAAATCTGAGTGTATCAACTTGTGTGTGTCTGGGTGCAGATTCTGCAAGGCTGCCAGGGAATTACGAAGTTGCAGCTTTTATAGGATAGTTGATGGCAATATTGAGACAGATGCCAGCCTTTGCAAATAACTTTTAACACTATAAATTCCAAAGAAATGAAAGGGGCTTTCCTGCAATAGTGACCTCAGGCTTAGTCCCATAGATTTGATTTACCTTCAAAACTATGCTCCAGATCTCTCCTGAAGCTTAACTGAAGAGCTATAACAGATGGAATACCATAGTTCATACTACAGGGAAGACGTCAAGGACCGGAGGCCGCGAGCATTAAAGTGAGGGCCCCACTGCTTGGGATTGAAGGTGCTGGCAAGCAGTGATGCCTGAGGAGGAAGGAGGCGTGGGGGTGCCTTGGCTGGTACTTCTTTCTGACTGAACATTTCTGTTTTCTGTTTATCATTAATTTGTATTGTGAGCCACCAAAGTAGGAAGAAGACAGCAAAAAAAAAAAAACAAAAAAAAACAACTTTTCCAACATATACTTCACTGTTAATAAAGTCTGAATGCTTCATTTAGAGAACATTCCCTGGATTTGCCGCACAATTCAGTTTAAACGTTTTATGTTTAAGCAACGCTTGGAACAGTGTTTACTTCGATCCTTAATGGCCTTAATTCTCAAATCCCTGTCCCATCACTTACAGAACCAGTCCACTTTAAAGTGATTAGAAGGAAGTCATAGCACCTTCTAAAGCCGCACGATGTCCCTCAATTACAGAGGTTAAGAATGTAGCGGGTATACCTCTAGCTGTGCACAGCACAGTGAAATCCAATTCATAGAATAACAACCGCTTGGAGTACTTGTGCCAGGAAAAGAAAATCTCTGGCAATATTTTGTCACTGCTGTAAAGCAAAGTATTTGTTAAAGTGCCAAAATAAAGTCTGTCATGCTGAAAGTAAAAACTCATTGTATAGACTGACATCCAGTTTTCTTTAACTGTACATTTTCTACCTAGTATTTCTTTTTTTTAAGATGCAACAAATAATACTCTAATAAGTGTTAGTAATGGTTCCCAAGTTCAGGAAAATTTTGGTAAAATACAAATATTAAAGCTAATGTGAAAATGTCCTGTTTCCTTGACCACATGTAAAATGATTTCCTTTGTACAGATACAGCTTTGTGTTTGAGAGATTTACCAGTGGTTAAACTGTCCCAGTTTCAGAATATGTGGGGAAATGGGATGAGCTTACATTTTCTTAAAGTTTCAGCAGCAGGTGCTTTAGTGCCTGAACCCCAGAATCGAGACCTGGTTCATGAAATTGAATTTAGGTTAGACAAGATTTTGGAAATTGCCATTTATTATTGTTAAAAATTTGATTAAGCTTTAGATCAAATGTTCAGTGAATTTGTATTTTGGTGCCCTTTGTTTATGCACTTTAGATAGATGCTTTTGCCTTTTGAGGGTAAGCAACCCTGATTATTACAGGGTTGAAGAGAGAAGCTTAAATAAGTAAAACACAGCCTCCTCACTCTGGTGGCTCTGAAAAACTAATATGTCCTACAAAGGGTGCTAGTTCCTGAAGAACAGGTACGATAATGACTTTACTGTTTTTAGGAGCTTATTTCTTCAATATCTTTGACAAACATTTTGTAACCTCTGGGAAATATTAAAGTGGGGAACAAAAATATAAAAGCAGGAAAAAATACATTTTAGCGTGTTTGATTAAAAAAAGCAATGCTGTTAAACAATGCCAAGTCTCCATTGTGAATTTTCAAGCTGTAAGTCTCACAGTCCACAGTGCTTTTCAATTAAAATTAATGGAGCCCGATGATAAATGAAGTAGTTGGAATTGAAGGATCACTAAGATTCTTTCAGAGCTATGACAATAGCAAGATTTGAGACTTGCTTCTTCTGGGGAATTCGATTCAATCCTTTTAGAAACTTTTAAAAGGGTAGAACATCATCAGTCTGCTTTTTAGTAGTAAAAACAGAATCAAAATGAATCGTCCCTCTCTGCCTCCTAACTCTGGGTGACTTCACTCATGATTTATGGTTCTAAAGTTTTATTTCTTTTTATTTGTCTGCTGCATAGGGTCTTTAGTAGGGCCATTTCTGACCAAGGAAATCCTGGCAGCTTTGGGAGCAGGTTGGTTTCCTGTGCATTCGCTAGAAGGGTATTCCCACCCATAAATAGCAGTGATGCTTTCCATCTTGGTGCTTCAGATATCCTGGACACAAGACAATTTCATTCCAGTCTCTTTGGCAAAGTAGCATCCAAGCAATAAGGCAAGGAGGTCTAAGATACTTATATCAAGTGACAAATATTTGCCTACTGATTATGCACCATATACTTCTAGCAGCTGGGTGTTTAGTGCTGAACTAGATAGACCAAGATCTTGCTCTCATGGAGCTTTCATGTGATGGGAAGAGGCTGCATAGTGGAAACAAAAAACTATTCAGTGAAAACTGTCAGGCTTGGTAATTTCCGTGATGGAATGATGGACATAATAACAGACTGATGTAAGTGACTGGAGGACTGTATTATGACAGAATATATCAGGGATAATCCTAGCAACTTAAAACCTCAAAGATTTATTTCTTATTCATGCTACATGTCCATGGGTTGGCAAAGAGTTGTGCTCTGATAATTACCATTCTCACCTCAGAGCTTAGGCTGATAGAATATCCATTAAATGGGATATATGCATTAGATGGGACACTACTCGTCACTGTAATAGAAAGAAAAGAGCGTGATGAAGCACATGGTGGCAATTAGTTACTGCCTTATGTTGCTTCCACTCACCTTTCATAGGCCAAAGCAAGTCATGGCCATACCTAACTGCCAGGTGACAGACAAGTACAATCCTACCTTATGCCCAGGAGTTTGAGAGTTGGGATGTTTGTGAGCAGCCATAATTTCTAATTCTACCTGTTCAGGGAAGATCTCTGGGAAGGTAAGGTCTGAATGAATTGGAGAGAGTTGTGCTAAAATTTGGACATGAGCATTCCATGCTGAGGAGGGAACAAGCTAGGCATATTGGGAGAAAAGCGAGAAGGCCAAGTTGGTTGTGAACAAAAGGAAACCGTGGCAGAAGAGGGTTGAAAAGTGTAATTGCCTTGCAGCTGGTTTTCTTTCTTCCACTTTTGTTCTCTTACAGTTTATTCTCCACAAGGCAGCTAGACTAATAAATTTTGCCATTCTCTTGCTTAAATCTCTTTGATGTCTCCTACAGCACTTAGAATAAAGTTCCTTCTCCTTACCCTTGTTATTAAGGCCTACAGGACCTGACCCTGGGCAATGCTATGGACAGAGTGGCATGGCCAGTTAAGTGGTATTATAGTTATGCAGGAGAGAAATGATGGTGGCTTGGCATAAGAAAGTGATAATGGAGATGGAGAGGAGTGGAGAGGAATTGTTTTGGGAGGTAGAATCAAAAAACCTTGTTAAGAGGTTGGATGTTGGGCGTAAAGAGTGAAAAAGAAAGAAAGAGACCAAAGATGACATCCATATTTTTGGCTGAGTATTGAGGAATTATGAGAAGGTGAATACTAGGAGCAAAGGAGGGGGTTGACTGATAAATCAAAGATTTGGAGCTATGTTAGGTTAGAGAGGCCTATTAGACACCCAAGTGGAGATGTCAGGCAATTAAGTATAAGAATCTGGAACTCAGAGAGGAGGTCTGAGCTGTGGGCAGTAATTTAGTAGTTGTGTTTATATTTGCTTGTTGGCACTGGGATTTGTTTCCTGCTCTTCTTTGCTCTCTTTGATTAGCTTGGAGCAAGGGATAGAGCAACACTGGTTCATGCAAACTACATTTCCCAAGCTTCCTTGTCAACTGGCTTCCCCAAATGTTTGGCCAATGGGAGGCACTATCAGGAGACTACAGCTCAGGAGGAGAGGGAAAGCCAGTGTACTTTTCCCTCACTTTCTCTGCTTTGGACAGCATCTCCAGCAGTAGTGCATCTTTTCTGGTTTGAATTCCCAGTAGGCAGGTGTCCTCTAGGATCCAAGCTTCCTTTGTTCCTTAACTGTCAGAACCCCTATTTTCACCCTTTGTCTCTACAGCCCTAGGGAAGGGAGCAACTTCCGGCTGTTGCTATTCTCACGCTTATCTCACCCTCTCCAGTTTGCCCTTATAGTTTATCCAACATTTTTGTAACTAATTGCCCAGATTAAATCCCCTCTATTGCCTGACTTGGCAGGGGTGTTTAATTCTGTCTATGGCATTACCTGGTAGGGGTTCTGTTTTCCTGCCTGACCCTGGCTAATAATGCAGGAAAGAACAGCATATAAATGGTATTAAAAGCAGTGGGACCAGATGAGATTATCTGGGAAAGTGAGTAGAGAGAGAAGGAGAATAGCCCTTGGTTCTGCTTCTAACAAAGTTATGACTATCTTTGGTTGAGCCATTATCAGATTCCCTCTTCAGCACCTTCACAAAATACACAATCTTTAACTGCAAGGGGTCAAAATCCCTATAATGCATCATGGAGAACTAATCTTTTGAGCAAATTAATAAGCATATTAAAGTATCCACTCCATTAATAACAGGCAATATCAAATGGTTTTAAAACTGAAAAAATAATTAGGCAGTGGAGTAAGAACTATTTCAATATTCAGGAAATATCTGAAATATTATCTGTGTTTACAATCAGAAAATACCAGCAAACAAAACAGCAAGCAATTATCCCACTTTTCCACTTGCATCCTTGTCCTGGGGTCATTGAAAGGACAATTTTGTCTCTTTAATTGCATCTGCTAGGTAAATACCAAATAAGCTTGCATTTGTCTGTCCAGACCAATTGCAAGGAAGAGTAATAAAGATGGTACAAAATGTACCATACAAAATGTACCATCTTAGTTTTGGCTCCAAGATTCAGAACTTGCAGATCATGAAAAATTTCCTTTTCAGATATCATCATGTCTCAATTATTTCCTTTTTAGTATCTGTTACTCGTTCTTTCAATTAGCTTATTTTTTCATGTATAAAATAAAGATCTGACACATTAGCTTGTTGTGGGAATGCAATGAGACCATGGAGGTGATGTACCTAGCACCGTGTTGGGCATCTGGTAGGCCCTCAATACAGGATGGTTTTAAAAATGCTTCCAAAAATGCTTCCTGAGCATGCATCATATGCCAGGCACAGTTCTAGGCCCTAGAAATGCAGAAGCTAACAAAATGAAGTCCCTGCACGTTGGAATTTACATTTTAGTGAAAAGAGATAGCCAATAAATGAACTGTAATATATCCATGAGAGGTGACATTTGAGCAAAGATTTAAAAGTAGTGTTTTAGTTTATTAATGCTGTTGGAAATGCAATATATCAGAAATGGGTTGGCTTTTATAAAGGGAATTTATTAGATTACAAGTTTTCAGTTTTAAGGCTGTAAAAATGTCCAAACTAAAGCATCCAGGGAAAGATAATGACTCAAGAAAGGCTGATGAGTCCAGAGTACCTCTTTCAGCTGGGAAGGCACATGACTGAAAGCACATGCTGCTGGTTTCATACAGCTTCCTTAGGAGGGGGTGGGGTGGCATTCTTTGCATCTCCAAACATCTCTGTTTGTGTCAGCTCTGCAGTTTTTCCAAAATGATTCTTTCTTAAAGGACTCTGGTAAGTTTCCTACCTTGAATGGGTAGAGCTATATCTCCATGGAGGCCATCTAATCAAAAGGTACCATCAACTATTGGGTGGGTCACATCTCCATGGAAACAACCTAATAAAAAATATTCCACTCAAAAATATTGAATCAGGATTAAAGAGAATGGTTTTTCTGGGGTACACAACAGTTTCGAACTAGCACAGGAATGGAGAGATTGATCCGTGGTGGGAGGAAGGGGAGATGTTTGGAGGTCTGGGGAGAATTCCAGGCAGAAGGAACAACTATCAGTGGCTGGAGGCAAATGAGCTAGAGAGTAGAGTAGTAGGCAGTTAGTGAAGTATTACAAGCCAGATAAGTTGTGTGACCTTGTAGCCTGTGTAATGACTTTGCAGAGCCATTGTAGGAATTTGAACTAAGGAGCAACATGACCTGACCTACTTAAAACTGATGTTCAGACCTTAGCAGGCATCACAATCACTTGGCGTAGGGGTGGGAGCTGTTAAAACACAGATTTTGGGGCTCCACCCTTAGGGATTCTGATTAAATAGGTAGGTGGATCCAAGAATTTAAATTTCCAACAAGTTACTCAGTTGGAAACTGAGCAGTTTCTGCTGATAGCTAGGGACCCCACTTTGAGAACTAGAGATCATTCTGCTTTCTCTGCTGAGAACAAACTAGTTGGACAGGGGAGTGGATGTCGGCAAAAACACAGCAGGAAGGCTGGTAAAGCTATTGCAGTACTCAGGGAGAGACAGTCACGGTAGTGGTGGCAAGACATAGTCAAATTTTGGAAAGTCAGACTGGCCAGGACTTCTGAAACCTTAGGTGAATACATATTAAATTGTTATTAGTATTACCCTACAATCTATGACAATATAATATGATCATGTTTCCAAACTTTATGGTCACCCCATGTTTTGAAGATGCAACCAACAGAATTTGCTAATGAATAGGATGACACTCTCTTCTTTTCCCAAATGGCTATAAGGTCTGGGCTCCTTCCCGTTCCTCCTGTTTCCCAGTTGAACTCACTTCTTTCTCTTCACTACTATAACTCTCAACATATAACTCATTCTGACCTTGTGTTAGTCATACCTGCTTCCTCCCTTCAGTTCTAAGTGTTTTGAGGACTTAGATCAGGTCTGCTTCTCTTATGCCTCTCTACCTCCACCCCCACAGCTCAGCCCAGTTCCTAGCACTGCATCTGTTACCAGCCTCTTAAATTCCGCTGTGAAATTAGACTGGGACCTTCAGCCAACAAACAAACAAAAAACCTATATCATCATCAAAAGTCTAAACAATTCAAGTAGGTATTTACAGATACTTGTTAAAACTTTGGGCTTGAACTTAAGAAATGGAAAATGCTCTGATGGGTTGATGGTTTCTTGCAGAAACACATAAGCATCTAGCAGATAAATATTTAGAATTTATGAAGGGAGCTGATTACTGTTTTCCTCCTTTGTTCTTTCAATATTTCATTTATTGTGCCACATAATCACGAAGCTGGATCCATGCTGTCCTGAGATCAAAAACTACCCTTTTTATGACCCTCTCTCCCATTTATGTGAAGGAGACTAGGCTGTAAACATGGTATGAAAAAAATTCTTATATGCCATCTTGATTGCTAACATCTGTTCTCATTTCCATTCATAAATTTAAAATTCAGGCTTCTGCTGCCATCTGTTTTCTCACAAAAATCTTAAAAGAAGAAAAGCCCAAGGCAGATGTTCAGGTAGGAGAAGAGCTTCCTGGCTTGGCCAACTTTTGAAAGTTTTTACTTTTCTATTTTCTCCCTTGCAGAACAGGCATGACTTTTCTTCCTTCAGGGTGGGATTTAAGTCCCCATGTCTCACTTTTCTGTCATACTTGGAAAAGGAATCAGGAAATGGCCAGTCTTTTTTTCCTCCCCGCCCCTCATTTTAGTTTATTTAATCGCATTAACTCCATCTCTTGTACAATTTGGAAAGAACTTTATTGTTCATTTTAGCTTTGCCTTCCAATTCATTCTCTCTCGTGCGCATGCACACACACACACAAAGTATGTGTGCCCATTTTATGAACGAGACATGGATGGAAATCTTTCTACTGACTTGTTGAAAGTTACCTGGGAATCCCAGTGACACTGGAGAACTGAACCTACTACTGCCTAGATCATAGGCAATTTTCTAACTTGCTGGGTTGCTGGGCCTCTCATCGGGAATTTCTCCACGGATTACTTTGGCATGGTTATTGGATATGATTTGGCAGCTGCGGGATCCAGATTCCACGCTAGGCAATGGTCGTTTTTTATTTTGCTTTTGGCAGTATCATCTATGGCTAAGGGACTGGGCTGCTTCTAGAGCCGCTTGGCTTTGTGCCACCAGTGCTCTTGAAGCAACTGTGAGGTGCCTTCAAAAACTGACATGGCATTTTGGGGCCCTGCTGGGCTAGAGTACCCTCTCAAATGTGACCTAGCTTGGAACTTTTAGTTTTAAATACTCTTTTGTTGTTGTTATTTATCTGGAGAAACAAGGCCTCAGCAAAACCACATGCAGGCTCTATTTCGTATCTTAATGTCCTTCTCTGAAAACCTCAGTAGTATAAGTGAGGATCCACCCATTTCAGACCTTAGTTTAACTGTCCTGCATGTAAGCTAGTGGTTTGCGGGATCATCTTGCTGGGTCATATGTGCTTATTTTCTTTCTACTCTGACACTGCTTTTATACCTAACTCATGAATGACTTTCTGGGCTTCACTCTGTAACCTGGAATGAGTCACTGAATATCCTGAGCCTATTTCTCTTCATTGACAAGGAGTGGAAGACGCAGGTACGTTACCTCCCTAGGCTTGCCAGGGAGTGGGGCATTGGGCTCATCTTCACAATGTGAGGAAGGGCTTGGCAGGCACTGCTGAAACAGGAAGACTTGATTTATAAATTATCCATACTGATGAGCAGATATAATCACTCCATCAGAGCTGTCCCCACCACTGATTTCATTGGATACTCCCACACAGTAACTGAAGCCTTGGCTCAGTTTCTCTCTTACCTCTCCTCTTTCAGAATCCCTGCCACATCCCCTTCTCCCAGTCTCTGGACCTCAGGGCTCAAGATTGAGGGGAACTGAGATTAGGCCATAAATCTTTGGTTGCAGCTTAGTATCAGGGTTTAAAGGGTCTAGAGCAGAGATGGCAAATACTTGCCTTTGGGCCCCTCTTCCATTTCTCCATTCATGGCTGACATCATCAACTGATCCTAGACACTTTTCTGCTGAGGCCAAACTCAGAATTCTTCTCCAGGCAGTGATCCTCCGTGCAGCCAGGATTATTGAACTAGAATTGGGCTGGGAGAAGAAACCTATTCACCATCTTCTGCCTAGAGGGACATTGGTCTTGAGGCCATAGTTGTTCTGAATTAGACATGTTGTGAGTTAAATAGGTTTGGTCTATTTAAATATGTTGGTCTAGGAACTAAATTTAATTTGTGATACTGGATTTTGGGGAAATGCATTTGGAACTTGAAACATTCGCTTTTAAGTGAATTTTTGGGAAGCAATTCATGCCTAAATTGGAGTTTGCCTGCATTTGGTCATGCAATAGTTAGAGTGGCAGCTTAGGTTGAGGTTGAAAGCATGGATGCTGAGCACACTGCCTGGTTCTAATCCTGGCCCTGCCTCTTACTGGCGGTGTGACTTTAGACAAATTATCCTCTGGTGGCTCACTTCCCTTGTGGATAAAATGGGGAGGGTAATAGTAGCTACCTTATACGGTGATTAAAATTTTATCATTTGTAAAGCACTTAGAAGAATGCCTAGAATATAGAAGGAACAATATAAGAGTTTGTGAATTAAAATAGATACCAAGTTCCAATCTCAACTGGGAGGCTAAAACCTGTTTCCTTAATCTCCATGAAATGAAAGCAGAGATGATCACAAGTTTTGTGTTTGTGGAAGTGATGTGCTATTGATATCTATTATCAATTTATTCAGTACTTTGAATGTATATAACTTATTTAATTCTCCCAATAATCCTCTGAGGCACATTATTATTCCATTTTACACGTGAGATAAGTAAGGTTTTTATACTTGGTATTAACATTTACTGAGATAACCATAAAAATCCATTAGAAACTCTTACTCTCATGTTTCAGCATCAGTAACCTTATGCCATAGGTAAGGAGATGCTTCTGGAACTTTCCCCAAATGCCCTTGAGTATTATTCACATGTCCCAGTTGATAAAAATGTGAGTTACTCAGGGTGATGAAAACTGACTCCCATTGACTCTTTTTCCCTATTTCTTTTTTTTCCGATGTTTTACTTTTAAAAAGTATCTTATTAAAATACAGACTCAGAGCATTCACACTATTACATATTAGAAAATAAAGACAAACAAAATTGGCCACTTAGCAGGTGCCAATGTTAACAAGGTTGGTGTATATCCTTCCTGATCTTTATTTGTATTTAACTTTTATGTCCCCAAAATGATATCACATGATGCACACCACTATTCTAAAACCTACTTTTTAAAAAATCAATGATCTCCACTTTTCCATTTCAATACATTTCATCTCACCTAATAACAAACCATATTTATCTTTCTCAATTGTCCCCCAAATTTTCTTTGTTGTTGGTTTACTGAAAGTTGAATCCAATCCAGGACCACCTTCACATCTGCTTATTATGTCCCGTAAGTCTCTTTTAATGACACAGATTTGTTGAAGAGGCTGGGCCTCTTCTTGCATCATTTGACTGTTTTTTAAATTTGGAAACCATCCCAAACTTTCAGAGAATTGCAGTACAAATAACTGTTTTTCTTTTCTGAACCACATAAGAGTCAGTTGCTGACATCATATTCCATCACCACCAGATATTTAAGTTTTTATTTCTTACAAAAACGGCATTCTCCTACATAACCACGATACAACCATCAAATCAGGAAATTAACATTGATAAATCACTGCCATTTAATTCTCAACCCCCCTTCAAGTTTCTCCAGTTGCCCCAAAAATATCCTTTAGCAGAAAGATCCAGTCCAGAGTAATGCGCTGAGTTATTGTCATGCCTCTTTAATCTCCTTCAATATTGAGCATTCCTCAATCTTTTCTTGACCTTCGTGACCTTGACATTTGTGGAGAGGAGAAGCTTAGATAAATAACTTAGTAGCTATTTTGTAGAACGTCCATCGATTTAGATTTGTCTGATGTGCCAGATTTCTTGCCCTTTGTAGTTAGTATTTTGTGGAAAGGTACTTTGAGGTTTTGTAAATATCCTTTTCCTCATCATGCTTTCAATTTGTTCATTTTTAAAGTTATATCAGTATGAATCTTAGATTCTGTTCTAGTTTGCTACGGAATGCAACACACCAGAGACGGATTGACTTTTAATAAAAGGGGATTTATTTTGTTGGTTCTTCAGAGGAAAGGCAGCTAACTTTCCACTGAGGTTCTTTCTTACGTGGAAGGCACAGGATGGTCTCTGCTGGTCTTCTCTCCAGGCCCCTGGGTTCCAACAACTTTCCCCGGGGTGATTTCTTTCTCCATCTCCAAGGGCCCGGGCTGAGCTGCAAGTGCTGAGATGAGGAATGCCAAGCTGCTAGCAGTGCTACGTTGCAATCTCTCTTTTAAGCACCAGCCAATTAAGTCAAACATCACTCATTGCAGCAGACACGCCTCCTAGCTGACTGCAGATGTAATTGGCAACAGATGCGGTTCACGTACGGTTGGCTTATGTCCGCAGCAACAAGACTAGGTATGCTCACCTGGCCAAGTTGACAACTGAATCTAACTAACACAGATTCCTATTTTATTCAGTGGATTATAATCCATTGTTGCTTTTATTTATCTTCCATTTGGCCATTGAAAGTCCCATCAAAATAGCTTCTGTGTCCTTTTGATGTAACATGGCTCTAAATTCTTTGAGTACTTCCTCACTCTTTGGTAAAAGAGAGGTTTCAGGCTTATCTCATATTCCCTTGCCCCAACTCCGGAATCAGCATGTATCTAAGATCCCTGGTTTCTATTAGTGGAGAATGCTATTTAGAAACTAAAAGGTAAGCACTCAATGTGCTCATTTTATTGAGGTGTCACTGCTCTCAGATCCTCTCAGTGGATAGAGAGAAGGAACGTATGTGTCTGTGTGTGTATGTACTTTTACATTTGTATTTCTTACTCTATCCATATATATTGAAAACTGTGCTTTCCCACCACTATCTACAATTTTAATCCAACACCAAGGGGTTCATTCTAGTTTTCCCTTTCCCTATTTGTAACTCCCTTCTCCAACAATGAGAAATCTAGCTCCCATTATCCTTAATGTATTTATTATTTAATAAATCCACTGGTACATGACCACTCCCCTGTCTGCACTCCTTACACCACTTGCATTCCCACGCCTGTACTGCACCACTCTGCCTCTTAACCCATTCAGGCTTCGTCATCTCACAACAGGCCACCTTTCTGCATAAACACCTTCCTTACTCTACCTGGGCTCCAATGCCCCATGCAACCCCCCACCCACTGCCCCCATCATCACATGTGGATGCCTTCCTCGTCCCTTTTAAGCTCTGATCCCACCACCCTGCCATGAGGATGTCCTCCTCACTCTGCTCATGCTTTGATGTCTATCTAGGTCACATCTGTCGAGTGAGGGGGGACCCCCTCCACTCTGACTGTGACACTACACACAGGGCTGCCCTTCCCACATGGAGAATCACCTCAACTGTTCAGGTTGCACACCTCACACCAGGTAGCCCATGTACATGTCCTTTTTACCCATGCCAGGCCACCTCCCTTGTATGGAAATCCTCCTCATCTCATTCAAGCTCTAGCACTCTGCCCTGGGTCACCATGGCCCTTCCTCTCTCAATGTACACATACAGGGCTTGCTTGTTCAGCTCCATCTAATGGTTTTTGCATGAATTGTTCAGGGAGGAGAGGTGTAGAGAAAGAAGAGAAGAAAGAGGTACCATTGCTAATTCTTGAGGCAAATATTAGCACTTTACTACTATCTTCCTCTCTCATGAGGGACCAATGCTCTAGATTCATTCCTTAGTTACTAGGTGAATAAGAAAGTGTTTAGTGGTAATTCCACAAATACGATGGGTTTGTTTTGTGGGCATTTTTTGGGAGAGGGAGTCAGGAAGAGATTCCTATGGTGTTTCCCAAAGGATATGGTGAAGAGATGCCAGTTTGCTAATAATTATCAGGGGACATATTCCTGGATCATGAGAAGTCTTACATTCTTCTTTGTGTGTCCCGAGGACTTTTATGCAACGTAGATATTTAGAACTTCTGTATTTGAATGACCATCATTTTTATAAGATCCCATTCTTTTCTTTCCTTTCCTATCAAAAATTCCTATTATCAAACCTGGGGAAAATGTTGAATAGTTTGGTAGGCACTAGCGAAGGTTTGGAAATTTGAGTTTCCTAAATAACTTAAATTAAACCCAAGGACAACAATATCAAAAACAAAAACGAAAACAAAAACGAGCATCTGTTGGGGACCTGAAAAGTTTGCTGCTCAAGGGCCCACTAGAGGAGACTAAATGACTCCTCTAAATTGTTCTAATTTATGGAGCAATGTCTGGCCCCATGGGTCCTGGGCTGGGTGCAGACATCGGAGTCACTGGCCCATGTGATAAAAAGTGTGAAGTTCATAGTTTCTGAAGGATCTACATTCACAGGGAGACTGAAACAGAACACCAGTCTCAATGTACAAAGGAGTATCAATTCAAAGAGTTCCAGAAACCAGGTCAGAGGACTGAAGTAGAGATAAGGAACCAGAGCAAGAGAGTTTGGAGTGGAAAGTACAAAGTGGAACCTGGAGCAATTTTCTGAGTCAGTGGACACACTGCGCTTTTTACAGGGCCTCAGGCACCTTAGCCATAGGGGATGAGGGAGCTACTAGGGTAACAAACTCATTCAGCCACTCTACAGATCAGGACTCTTGGAAGTCAGTGAAAGAAATCCTAGCTCAAATAAATAATTCAGACTACTTTTAAGTATACAATTCAGCGGCATCAATTACTTTCATAATGTTGTGCGTCACCACTTTACATTACTAAAATTTCTTCATCAACCAGAACAGAAACTGTCTACACATTAAAAGTAACTCTTTATTCCATCTCCCTTCCCCTTAGTAACCTCTAACCCACTTTCTGTCTTCATTAATTTCTTTATTCTAGATATATCACATAAGTGGAACCATGCAACATATATCCTTTTGTCTGGCTTATTATACTCAGCATAATGTTTTCAAGGTTCGTTCATGTTGTGGCATATATCAAATTTTCATTCCTTTTTATGGCTGAATAGTATGCCATTATATGTATATGCCACATTTTGTTTATCCATTAATCTGTTGATGGACACTTGAATTGTTTCCACCTTTTGACCATTGTGAATGATGCTGCTATGAGTATTGGTGTACAAGCATCTATTTGAGCTCCTGCTTTCAATTCTTGGGTCAATACCTAGAAGTGAAATTCACAGGTCATATGGTAATTCTATGTTTAACTTTTTGAGGAACTGCCGAACTGTTTTCCACAGTGGTTACACAATTTAATATTCCCACCCACAATGCACGAGAGTTCCAATTTCTCTACACTTTGCCAACACTTATGTTCCATTTTTAAAATAATAACCAATCTAGCAGTGTAGAGTGGTACTGCATTATGGTTTTGATTTGCATTTCCCTAATGGTTAATGATGTTGAACATCTTTTCCTGTGCTTATTGTCCATCTATGTATCTTCTTTGGAGAAATGTGTATTCAAGCCCTTTGTTCATTCACGTAGACCCAGTTCTCCTGGTCATTTTAAGTGTCCCGACAGAAGCATATGTAGTAGGCAGAGCACATCCAGGCTCAGCCAAGCAAAGAAATGAATCTTTAGGCCTCTGCTGAGAGGATTCATGCAATAGAGACCTAGTGAAACTATGTTTCTTTCTTTGGTAGAAAATGTTACAATCTCTACACAGATAAGGGGGTAAATGTCAATTTGTCTCTCATTGCATTTATTTTCTTTTTTTCCTTCCCTTCCTCTTTCCCTCCCTCCCTCCCTCCTTCCTTCCTTCTTTCCTTTCTTCCTTCCTTCCTCTTTCTCTCTCCTATTGTGTATCTATCTATCTATCTATTATTTATCTATCTATTATCTATTATATATGACACTTACATAGCACTCACTATGTGCTTGGCATTGTTCTAATGTTTTTTACAAATATTATTTCCTTTATTCCACATTTTAGTGGATCGAATTGTATACCCAGTTTGGACATGTTCTTGGTTTGGTAGCATTCTGGCAGATATGAACCCATTGTGAATAATATCTTTTCAGGATGTTACTTCAGTTAAGGTGGGGCCCAACTGAATTAAGTTGGGCTTCAATCAGGTTACTGGAGTCCTTTGTAAGCAGAGTGAAAGTCAGATGCAGAGAGAAGCCACAGGAGTGTCCAGAAGCCAAAAGTCAAACAACCCAAAGCAGCCCAAAGGAGAAGACATCATCATGTGCATTGCCATGTGACAGAAAAGTCAGGAATACCAAAGATTGTCAGCCATCTAGATATACCATCCTGGGAGGAAGCAAGCAGCCTTCTAGCTTCTGGAACTATGAGCCAATAAATTTCTGTCGTTAAGCCAATCAATTGCATGGTGTTTGTTTTGGCAGCCAGGAAACGAAAACACACATAATCTTCATATCTAACTGTCTTCTCATGTCCAGCTGAGAAGAAGGATTTTCCCCTGCAGGTTTATGAGAGGCCAGAGACTGATTTTGGAGGGCTAGAGAGTCAAAGCCATCAATAATTAAAACTAACATAGAGAAACTGAGCTCAAACAAATCGAGGTTACCCTAAAAATAAGAAGAAAATAATGTTACATAAGTATTCATTGAAACATTTAGTCCTTGAGTCTTTCGAAAATCATAATTCAAGACACTCCGAAGGATTACCGTCATGCGATTGTAAATAAACTCATTTGTGCTTAGAAAATAATAGCCAAATGTGACAGAGACTGATAATGATCTCTTTGCTTATTCTTTCTTTCTTCCTATTAGTAATGGAACCACCAAAAGTTTTAGCTGTGTGTGCCAGTTTGAAAGGATTATGTACCCTAGAAAAGCTATATTTTAATCTTGATCCATCTCGTGGAGGTAACCGTTTCTTTTAATCCTTAGTCACACTGTAGGTAGGAAATTGATTAGATTATATCCATGGAGATGCAACATGCCCAATTGGGGGTATTAACCTTCGATTAGAGGGAGAGGTGACTCCACTCATTCCAGGCGGGTCTTGATTAGTTTAATGGAATCCTTAAAAGAGGAAACATTTTGTAAAATGTTTTAGAGCCCAAGCAGCCAGAGACCTTTGGAGGTGAAGAAAGAAAATGCCCCTGGGGATGCTTTATGAAACAAGAAGCCTGGAGAGAAAGCTAGCAGACATTGCCATGTTTGCCATGTGCCTTTCCAGCTGAGAGAGAAACCCTGAACGTCATTGGCCTTTTTGAACAAGGTATTTTTCCCTGGATGCCTTAGATTGGACATTTCTATAGCCTTGCTTTAATTTGGACATTTTCATAGCTTTAGAACTGTAAATTTGCACTTAATAAATTCCCCTTTTAAAAAGCCATTCCATTTCTGGTATATCACATTCTGGCAGCTAGCAAACCAGAACACTGTGCATATGGCCACCCAGCTAGAAACTACTTGTCCAAGCCTCCTCCATGCCTAGGTATGACTATGAAATTACGTTTTGGCCATTGGAGTGTGAGAAGAAGAAATGCATGCAACTCCCTGGTCATATTGTTCATAGAATCCGTCTGTTCCCATTTCCTCTTTTCCTCTTTCCATAGATTGGAACATGCACACTTGGTGCTGGGGGTCCAGATTCATCCACAGTAAGAATCACACTCCAGCAGTCTTTCTCAACTGGGGTTCCTGTAAAAGAATAAAGCCCTACTGAAAATGATCTGAGTAACTTTTACCTCCCTCATCTCAAGGATTTTACAGAGCCATACCATTCTAGATGCATAGAAGAAAAGTTAATTCATTACTACAATAGATGTGTTATGGCATTAAAGCTTAATTTCTCTTAAGAAACCTCCTTTTGAGAAGGGCTGCTACAGGAGCAATAAGATAAGAGGGAACCTGAATTCCTGAAAGTCCTCATGGACTACAGCCTCCAGCATATTCAAGATTACCTCATCTCTGGGTTATGTGAGAGAGAAATGAATGTTTATCTTATTAGAGCCACAGTATCTTGTGTGGTCTTTTACATAACCACTTAACCTGCTGCCTATCTTTCTCCTAACCGATAGGAGAAAGAACATTCCCATAAGACACAAGAGGCTTAGGTTCAAAGAGTTGTGTGATGCTGGGCAAGTTGGTCTCAATCTGAGAACGTAAGTAGGGGCACTTCGGTATTATCTTTGGCACAATCCTGCAGCCAAGAGAGGTCACCTGGCCAAAAGAGTAGCCATAGATCCAGGGAGAACAACTCTGAAGCTGTGGCAGGGGGTACTTTCTCCATTCACTTCCTTCTCAGCTTTGTCCTTGCCCCTTCTGGATTAAATGGCCCTCTTTATCCATGAACCAAAAATTCAAGCTGCCAAGAAATGAAGTGGATGTGGAAAAGAACTGTCAGACCAAATACATATTAGCAAATGGCTGGCCTTCTCTTCTGGGAGATAGGATCTTTCCCCTAAAGACAAATAGCTGCAGTTGCCAGCAGAGGAGGTGTTAAGAGAAACTCTACTCATGCAAACAGACATAATGGGGAAATGCTGTTCTCTGCATTCTACTGGATTTTTGTTTTTCTCCAGTGTGGTGTTTTGTAGCACCAAAATACATTATCTCCCTTCCCTGTGCTCTTGCTAAGAGAGTCAAGGCACACCAGATGTAGCTATCGATGAAAGGGATCCTAACTAGTGTTGGTGCCCAGCACTCTGCAAAACCCATGAAAAAGATCACATGCAATTCTTATAATGACTTATAAGATGGGAATGTCTCAATCTAGATTTTATAGATGAGCAAATTGAAGTCTGAAGATGATTACATAACTTGTGGATAGTCACACAGATATTAAGTAATATTTTCTCTAGCTCCACAGCTGATACTCTATTACATGATATAGTCTCTGAGTACTGAGTGAAAATGGCCTTTATGGTAGATAGTGTTGTTGGTCCCAATTTTTCACCTTTCCCTGGATTGCTCTCTTTACAAGTGAGTTTGCAGTTCTTCCCACTGGAGTTGGAATGCACTTCCCTGCCTCATGACTTTGGGCTCAGCTATGTGACTTGTTTTGGCCAATGGAATGTGGATGGACATCCGCATGTGTCCATTTTGAGTGTGGTACTTAAGCATCATAGTTTCTGATTGTTCTCTTGTGCTTCTGCCGTTACCATGAGAACAACACGTCCTAGGTAGTCAACTATTCCAAAGAGGATGAGAAGAATGGTCCTGAAGTAGCTGCTGCCCTTTCAGCCTGGACCCCAAATTGAGCATACCTGGAGTAAATCTGGGCCCAACTTACAGCAAGGAACTAAGCCCATACAGACCTGTAGATTGAAACAGAGCAGCCCAGCTGAGCTCAGCCTAGCTGATCCTGGACAATATTCTGGCTCCTGAGAAAGAATGAATGAGTGTGGTTTTAAGACATTGAGTTTTGGGGTTGTTTGTTAAGGAGCAATAACTGACTGAGACAACCTCTTTGAACAGTTTTCAGCCATTGTGGAAATATCATTGTGTTTTCCTGCAATTGGAATGAGAGATGTCATGCCACTATTCTGTTCATAATTATTGAATACTCCCTATAGCTTTTATGATGAAGTTTATACTCTTCCTCATCTTTTTTTCTAATAGTTGAATATGTTTATTTAGAATTGATGACTATCATTAGCTCACAGATTGCCCCGAACAACCCTCACTTGGTTACAAGATGGTCTTACTTTGCTTCCTTTGATACTTAAAATCACGAAGTAAGGCTGAGAGTCTATTTCATTCTGAACACCTCTAAGAGACACTCTCACAGACTTGAGTGTACTTATTTCTAGCCTAGTCTCACTCATCTCTAAACAGTCCTTAGATCTGTCTTTTGTCCACCTCACCAAATCCTTTACTTTCCTTCAACTACATTGCATGCCTTTTGGTCCCCAAACTCATTCTGTTTCATACCTTCACATCTTTTTGCACTCAATTCCTTCTGCCTGGAATACCTAGCCTCCTTCTCAGTCTAATCAATCCTATTCATGCTTCAAAATGCAGTTAACATGTCACCTGCTCCAGGAAGATTTCTCTACCCTACAGTGTAGTTTAAATTCCCCATATATGTGTTTGGTATTAGTCTGATCCTTATTACACCATTTAAAAGCCATGTGTTTATATGCCTGTCTCTTCCTCTACCCAGGAAGCTCCTTGAGACCAAAGACAGTATTTCTCTTTGATTCCTAGCATTCAGCACCGTGCTTGGCACAGGACAAGCCCCATACAATAAATGAACACTAAATGAAAACAAAAGATAACAAGTAATTGCCTATATCCTTCCCAAACTAAGAAATTCATTGACCCCTTTTCTTACTCCAAGAAGAGGCTCTTTTCCTTTAACAAGAGAAAGGTTTAATTGTACATGGTCCCCCAGCCTCATTTTCTTTGCTTAACAACTATTTAAGGACTGCCACTATGTTTTAAATGGATTTTTACTTGGATTTATGGCATAGCATCCATACAGAATTTTGAAAGAAAGGAGAAGAGTAATGAAAACAAGCTTTTGTTTGTTCAACCAGGGCCTAATTGGAATCATTTGCAGAGGTTGTAACAGGTCATACAATATGCTTAAAATAAACAGACAAAACACATGTCATAGGCTGGATTTCTCAAGAAGTAGACTCTAAGATAGAAATTAAAATGCTGAAAGATTATAAGGGATTGTTAATGAGATCAACACCTATAGAAATTAAGGGAAGGAAATTAAACAGGATTAGAGAGAAGCTAGCCCTACGGGGAGCTCTGAAGCAGGGATGGCTCTTCAGAGTTGTCCTGCCTTGGAGTGTGGTCATAGGATTGACAACTCTTTTTCAACTAAGGCAATTCTTAAAAAGAGCCAGTGGCTGAAGGCTGTCAGCAGCATTCCTAGCAACTGTAACAAATAGGTTCTTTGGTCCTGAAAGGGCCAGTTCTCTGTCCACACAGCATTGAATACCAGGTGTATCACCTGTGGCCATGATCAATTGCTGCATAAAACTTAGTGGCTTAAAACGACACCCATCTTGTTTATTCTGTCTCACAATCCTGGGGTTTTGGCTCAGCTACACAATTCTTGCTCAGGGTCTCTCATGTGGTTGTAATGAGATGAGGCCTGGGAGTCATCTGAAAGGCTATCTTGCACTATCTGGCAATGATATTGTCTGTAGATGGGACCTCAGCTGAGGGTATCAGCTGAAACACTTACATGTGGCTCTTCCTCATGACCTGGTCTTCCTCCCAGCGTAATGCCGAGGTTGTAAGAGTGAGAGAACCAAGTGAAATCTGTATTGCCTTTTATAACCTAGACTTGGAAGTCACATAATATCTTTGTGGCTGCAGTCAAGGCCTGCCCAGATGCAAGGGAGGGGAACATAGGCCCTATCTCTCCAAGGGAGGAGTGTCGTGTGGGATGAGAGATCCTGCTGTAGCCCTCTTGGATAATATAAATCTGCCACACTGCCTGAGACTGTGCACACTAAGAAGATTTTCCCTTACTGATATCTTTCAGGGCCATCCTTGAGTGTGGCTCTACTGCAGCAGTAGACAATTTTTGGCTCATGACAACACTCCAAGCTGACAATCCATGAACCAGATTTGAACTTTTCCTCTTCCTTTTGCTGGTCATTTAGGCTCCTTCATGCAGCCATTCAGATGAGCTGAGGAAGAAGCACTAGTGAAAAAATGATGGCGACTGGTTTGGATTAGCTACTTGTGCAGCTTGCTGGTGCTGTCCAGGCATGCTTACGCTTTGTTCTGGATGCACCACTTTCATTTTGTGATGGATTTCTGCATGAATCCCTGAAACTTATGACTTGGTCTAACAAAATCTAACTAATAAAGGACAGTTTTGGCTGCATGGTTACTTGGTGTAGTGTATGGTCAGGCATTCTCTAACAAGGCTCAGATGTACACCAGAGCCATTTTTCTAAATATGTATTATATCTTATAGAAGATGGCAGGGATTTGCTCCAGAATCCTAGGAGACTATGTTGTGATTCTTCCACCGGAGCTTGGCATAAATTCTGTATGGCATATTTTCCTAGCATGGAGACATCTAGTATCACAGGGTGTGCTAGGTTGTGTGGTTCAACTGCAAGGGTGCTTTCACTGCGGACTGGATCTACTGCAGAGAATTTTTCTGCGCTGGGACCCACTAAAACCTGGAAGCATTTGTGTTACTGTGTTAGCAGATTTTCCAGGTGTGGAAATATTGAGTCCAGAAACCAAAGAGGCCGGCCAAGGATTTCACTTTCTTCTCTGTGGTGGAAGGAGAAAGATGCAATAATTCATCTTTTACTTCGGAAACATGTCCCAGCATGGCCTCTATCACTGATCCTTAAGCATTTTACTGATGTAGTGAGTCCCTTCATCTCAGTTGGATTTATCTTCCTCTCTCTGGAACTCACAGAGGTAGGTTACAGTATTGCTACCGCTATGAACCATTTTTTGCTCATTTACTTCAAGTAGCATTATGTAATATAGGGGACAAGGGAAATGTTCTGTGGGATGCTCAGCTAGCCCAGGTCTCTTAAGATTATATTATGACAGGGGTTGGGATATTTATCATAGCCCTGGAGCAAGACTGTCCATTCCAAGTGAATGTGATCTGTTCCTGATCCTCCTTTCTAATAGGATGTGGAAGAATATGTTTATCAGATTAATAACTGCATACCAGGTGTCTGATGTCAATCTCCTCTAGCAAAGTTACCACCAAGGAAGAGCAGCTATACTTCGACCCTACTATTTGGTTGATTTTACGATAGTGCACTGTAATCCTCTAAACTGTGTTTGTTTTAGGGGACCAGAGTGGTAAATTAAATGGAAATGTGATTGAAAACACAACTCCTGCTTCCTATAGCTCTTTTTTAAAAAATTATTATTCTGGTAACTTATAGTCCTGCGGATCTTTAAATGTCACTCTGACCTTAATGTTGTGATTGCACACTGAGATGCCTGAACCCTCCTCCCTTCTGACATTTAATCACTGATGCCTCATTTCTATTATTTTGAGATTCTATCATCCTTATTAGAGCTTAGTTCTGTATTTCCTATCATCAGCTCTGGTCCACAAAGAATAGCCATCTCTGAGATTCTCATGACGCTAGTGCCTTTCTCCCAAGGTATCCTTATTGCTTTTGTAAATGGAGGGTCCCCTATTGGGGGCTTGGTGGGTTTTCTAGCCTTATGTGATTTATCCATTCTTATATGACCACCTCTGAGAACCTTTTGATCCTTTCTTTCACCATCTGCCATGGTAGTTCTGGCATTTTTACTTCCTTTAGTGTGGGGTATCATTTTACCAACTTTCTAAAAGAGCCAACTTAGCAGTATGTTAGTATCATCTTCTGAAGTCCTTTCCACAGTGTCAAATCCTCTTTTGGTGGAAAGTGCTCCCATCTTGACAAGCTCTCCCTTATTCAATTGGTATGTTTTACCTTCCTTGATCCTTAGTCCTGAGGCACAGTCCCATAATACATGTTAGCCAGATCCTATGACAACTTTGGTTTATAATCCTTTTTCCCCCCAACCAGAGCCCTGTCCTTTGCACAGCAGACCTTCCTTCATTGAAGCTCTACTCTTATGAGTAAGGAGGGTGCTCAGACTTTTCTGCCCTCCTTCTGGAGGAGATGAAAGCCTCTTTATATGCCACCAAGAAAGTCCTCTGGCTTTCACACTTAACTTTTGATTGCCTACTAATCACTCTTAACCACTGTTGATGCCTTAGTAAAGCCACTCAATTCCAGTGTCCTTATAGCTTTGCTCTCCTCCATATTTTTCTAATGCATTACACCTTCTTCTTTTACCAGAATGTAAGAAGGGCTTAATAAATGAGGCAACTCTTCAACAAAGGAAAAGCTAGATTCAGAATTAGTAGTTAGTAGTGAAGCCATAGTTTAGTAGAGTACGTGCTTCTGATAGTCCAGTTATGATTCTACTGTAACAAGCCACCTCTCTGAGGTCAAGGAAGGCAGCTTGTCTCCTTGACAGTATTGAGGAAAAGCTATATGCTCTCCTTTTCTGCTTTTCAATACTACCCCCACTTATCACAGGCATAGGACAGAGAGGTACAGAACAGAGGCCCTGGCAAAATACTAAAATTCCAACATTTTAGGGTCCTTTCAGCATCAGTCACTGATGCTTCCTTGCCACTCTTTCCTCTGTCTACTACGATTCAAAGAATCTTGAACCAACCAACCCTTCACAGAGACGAGATTCACGCCACCGACTAGTGACTGTTTCCTTCATTGTCTCTCTCCTGAGAGGCAAGACACAATGAAGCTTTACCTTCCATTTCTGAAATTGTCATCACCTATCTTCTAGCAGAGACTCCAGTTTATCAAAGGGAATACTCCAACTTAATGGCCTGTTTGAGGAAGTTAATTTTTTTCAATGTAAAAATAATAAAAGCTATTTTTTTAATTAGAAATTTCATAAAAGGAGAAAGAGGAAATATATGTATTCATTCCATCATACAAGGACAACCACTGTTAACATTTTGATATATTTCATTCCATATTTTTAATGACTTTTTACACAGTATAATCATATAAACCATTTTTCCTGTCTCTTACTTTAATGTTATAACAGAAGCACTTTTCCATTCTTTTAACTTTTTTGGACATAATATTAAATGGAATATTATACAGTCACTGGATATTGAATGTATTGTTTTTTTAGCATACCTTGGTTGTTGAGTAGGTATATGATATATATGACAAATACATATATCTGCATAATTAAAACACAGTAACTTTGGATCTGTATTCTGTTTTTACAATTAAAATTATATGCTGATATTTTCCATGGCAAGAAAAATTATTTGTAAGCCTAATTTTTAATTGCGGCATGATATTTTATCTTGTGGATATACTAAAACTTATTAATCGTATATGTATTTTAAGTCATTAGCAATATTGCCAACATCTTAAATTATCCTGCTGTGTTTAGGATAATTTTCTTAAATTCCTAGATGTGCAACTATTAGGTCAAAAATTATGATGAAGACTGCTAGTTGTTTAGCAAACACATTTGCCTCTTCTTCCTGGGCACACAACTAGACTACGTCTCCTGGTCCCCCTTGCAGTGAAGTGTTCCATGTACTGAATTCTAGCCAGAGGAGATACTTCTAGGTCTTCCCCACAAAAACCTTATATACACACTCCTCTATACTCTTTCTACTTCTGCTGACTCACTGGGCATGTCCAGCACCACCGTAGACATCGCCATTGAAGATGCCCAAGGCTCCATTAATCTAGTCACCAAATGACTGTAGAGAGCAGAGATCACACACACGTACTCACATACCTGTGACCTGAAACAATTCATGGTAATCACATGAGCAGGAAACAAATTTCTATTTTGTTTAACCATTATACAGTTTTGGATCAATGTAGTAGCAGCTAGTGTTACCCTAAATGAAAAACAAAACACATGTAAAAATCCTTTATACATATTTTTTATTTCTTCATATGTAATTTTAAGCTGCAGTCTGGAACAGAACTGCCAACATACCCTCCCATTTGCGATGTATGAGAAAGCCCACACCACTGTCAGCATTGAAAATATATTTCTACCTTGCATAAAAAGATTTATTGTCATTACATTTGCCTTTTTTGATTGCCACTGAAGTTTAATCTTTTTCTGTTTATTAGTCATTTGTATATCATGATGTGGTTTTCAAATACAGAAGTTGTAAAAATTTTTTTAAAAAGCATTCAAATATAGCTTCCCTTCTGTGAAACATTTAATTGCTCTTACTCTATATGTATACTCTATTGAAACAAAAACTCAAGTTGAATTTTTGGGGGCCAATATTTTAAAGGATCCCAAACCACCACTATATTTAAAGGCATAGTAATATCTCAACATAGATGAGGGGAAAATAAAAGCTGGATTTGGTCCTGCAATTCTGGGAAAATAAAATTGTTAATCAGAGAATTGCAGAATAGCACATTCAAAATGAATATCAAGCAATTCCTTTTGAAACTGTGGTGTTGGAAAACAGGGGCACCACCTGGAGTATTCTATATTTACTTGATTTTAGGGAGTGTAATTTAGCTTAAATTCAATGTAATTTGGAACAATATCCTAATGGGTTTTAGCTCAACTCATTCATTGGCTTTGACTTAGGTGACACATGTTACCACCCTGGGTTTCTTAAATGAGCTGAAAGCTTTATTCCAAATACACTCTCCACCCCAGGCTGTTCTCTGCTGGAAGTGGGGGCATGGGTGGTTCCTAGGATTCTGGAAGTATGACCCACTCCCCTGTCCTTATTTTTATCTATTCTCACATGGCGCTTCAAGTTACTTTTACACCACCCTTGTCATTCTGGTCAGTTCAGTCTCAAACATTATCAGGAATAGTAATACAAATATTTTTGAGCACCCACTGTGTACTTGACACTGTTCTATATTCTGGGAATAGAGTAGTAAACAAGGAGACAAGTAAAAATCTCTGTCTTTAGGGAACTTGCAGATAGTATACAATAAACATAATGATAAATACTACTACATAGTTTGTTGGAAAATGACACATGCCATGCACAAAAGAAAGCAGAGAAGAGTAAGTGTTATTGGGAGTGCTAGGGTGAGAGGAGGACATGGTTATAGTAGTAAATGGGTGCTCAGGGTTGGACTCATGGAGCAGATTAGTTCTGAGCAAAGACTCGAAGGAAGTGAGAGAGGAGAGCTAGCCAAGCAGATGCCTAGCAAAGAGGAACAGTCTATGAAAAGACCCCAAGCAGGAGTGTCCCTGGAGTGTTTCAGGGACAGCCAGAAAAGCAGTGTGGCTTGAGCGGGGTGACCATGGGAATAGAGGCTGGGTTGACAGCTAGGCCATGCAGCCTTCTGTAGACCATTATAAGCACCCTGGCTCATACTTTGGGTAAAATGGGGACCTATTTGGAGAGACCTGAGCAGAGGAATTACATGATTAGACTTTCACTGTAGAAATTCTGTTCCAGTTATCTGTTGATGTGCAACAAATTACCTGAAACCTTGGTGATTTAACATTACAATTTATTATTTCTCATGGTCCTGTCAATCTGTGAGTTGACTGGCCCAACCAGACAGTTGTCCCTTGGGGTCTCTCAGTCAGATGATAGCTGGGGCAGACATCATCTCATAGGTTTGACATCTAAGAAGGCTCATTCACAACTGCACTCGGCACTGGAAGTCAGTGGGAACTCAGCTGAGGCATTGACCAGAATGTCCACGTGTGGGTTTCCAAGTGCCTTGGGCTTCTCACAACATGGAAGCTTGGTTAGGGGAGCTTTCTAAGAGTAAGCCTTCCAAAAACCCAGGTAGAAGCTGCAAGGCTTCATATGAACTACCCTTGGAAGTCCCAAAATGTGATTCTTCTGGATTCTATTGGTCAAGCAAGTCTCTAAGGTCAGCTTGGAGGATTTAGACTTGACCTTTTGCAAGAGAATGGCAAGGTCACACTGCAAAGGACAATGTGGGATGGAAGGTATTATTGTGGCTATCATTGGAAATACATCTCATGGTCCCTCTGGCTGTTGTGATGAGAATAGATTTGGCAGTGGGGAAGAGAAGTAGGAAGAGTGGCAGAGAAGGGGTGGCTGTGAGGAGTGCCATGTGCAGAATGCAGCCTAAGAGGCCACTGTAATAATAGTTTATTGTAATAAAGTAAGCGAGAGGTCAAGGTAGCTGGGGCCAGAATGATAACAGCAGGGATAATAACAAATGGTCAGGATCTGGGTCTATTTTGAAGGTAGAGCCAACATTATTTCCTAATACCTTGAATATAGGCAATTAACTAGACAGATGGAGAAAAAAGGCTGTTGGTAAAGAAGGTTTGGATGTGAAATTTTTGAAATGTTTATTAGATATCCAAGTAGAGAAGTTGAGGTAGCAGTTGAATATACAGATGAGAGCTGGAATGGGGAAGGATATCTTAATCCAGTCAAATACATTATGAGTGTTCTATAAAATCTTCCCAGCCCTAAAAATCTGAATAGATTTTTATTTTTCCTCATTTAAAGATGCTATGTATAGCATTGGTTACTATAACCCCAAAGAAGATACTTCTCAAATGGATAAATTGCCGTAAATGCAGACAATAGAATACTATGCAGCAATTAAGATGAATGAATTTATAGCTTCATGCAACAATATGAATTGATGGTAATCCAGGTTCCTGGGATGTACAAGAGGGGCCTCTAGGGAGGAAATTTATGGTATAATGATTTCTAGGGAATACTCTAGAGTAAAACTACTTAATTTTGAATGATGACTCTATCATTAACCAACTGTGGTAGTTAGGTTCAGGTGTCAACTTGGCCAGGTGATGGTGACTAGTTCTGCTGCTGTGGATTCAAATCATCAGCTTGTTAAACTCATATATGGTTGATTACATCTGCAGTCTCTAAAGAGAGAGCCTTCTACAATGAGTGATATTTAATTCATGGGAAGCTTAAAAGAGAGAGCTCGATGCAGCACAGCCAAAGCAGCTCAGCATACCTCATCTCAGCACTTGTGATGGTCAGCTCAGCCCAGACCTTCAGAGATGCAAAAAGGAATCACCCTAGGGAAAGCTTCTGGGGAAGCCTGGAGAGAAGGCCAGCACACATTGCCCTGTGCCTTCCCATATAGGAGAAAACCTCAGATGAAAGTTAGCTGCTTTTCTTCCGAAGAACTACATGTTTTTAACTAAATAAATCCCCTTTTATTAAAAGCCAATCCATTTTTGGTGTGTTGCATTCTATCAGCGTTGCCAACTTAAGTACTTTAAAAATGATACCACTCTATGTCTCAGTTTCCTCAACTATGATTCATAGAAACCTACCTCATAGGGTCATGTGATAATTAAAATGGATTGGCTCAGGGTTTAGCAAACAATAAGTGGTCAAGAAATGTTAGCTATTCTTAGCATTTATTGAGTACTTATCATATGCCAGGCTGGTCAGGAATTTTTATGAATCTATTTAATCTAATCTTCAAGGTAGGTTTTGTTATTTTCTATTTTATAGATCAGAAAATTAACGCTCAGCAAAGTTATGTAACTTGCTATGGCTCCACAGCCCATAAGTGGTAGAGCCAGACTTCAACTTCTAGGTCTTCATATGATTTTGTCCATACAGCTCCTTGCACATTTTTGATACATTTACTTCTATAATTTTACTTTAAGTTTTATATTTTCAAAGGATAACATTCCCAACATGTTGTAAATATTGACTGTTGGGGCTTGAATTACATAATCCACAAAAGACATTCAAATCTTAATCTGTGTTTTGTTGGTGTGAACCCAGCTGTAAACAAGACCTTTTGAAGTTGTTATAGTGAAGTTGTGGCTGGTGGGGATTAAATCATGTCCCTCATAAAAGGCATGTTCAGGTGGCAACACCAGGGTGGGTTTAAACCCATTTGTAAACAGGACCTTTGAAAATATTAACAATAGTCAAGATGTGCCCAAAATAAGGGTGGGCATAACCAATATAGCTGAAGTCCACATAAGTGAAGGCGATTAGGACATGGAAAGAAAAGCCACAGGGAGCTGCCAGAGCAGAAAGAGAAAGGAAAAGATGCCGCCATATGCACTGCTATATGACAGAAAAGACAAGGATTCCCAGGGCTTGCTGGCCAGCCAGAAGTTACTGACCCCAGCAGGAAGCAAGCCTTCTAGTCTCTGAGACCATGAGCAAATTCCTGTTGTTAAGCCAATCCAGTGTTTGGTATTTGTTTTAGCAGCCAGGAAACTAAAACAGCGGTCAAACTGAATCATGATGGATTTTAATCCATATTACTGGAGGCCTTATTAAGAGAGGAAACTCAGAAGGCATCAGAGAAGCCAGGGTCAGAGAAAAGCACAGGAGGAGCCCAAGGGTATCATCATGTGATGGAGGACTGCCATCACCAGAAGGCCACTGATTCCAGAAGAAATTGCTGATACCCTGATTTTGTACTTCAAGCCTCCAAATTAAGCCAATAAATTCTTAGTGCTCACCTTAACCCATCATGTGGTATTTGTAATAGCAGACCTGGAAAACTAAGACATTGACATTTTAAAACAACAACAACTGTTATATCATTCCTCTAAATGTATCCAAAGGAATCTAAATTCCACAATGATTGACTAATCACCATCATCAATGCAAAAATCACTGAAAAAGCTCTTCTTTAATAATCAGAAATTTTACACTGCTCCTTTTCCTCCATGAAATTGCTTCCATTCCACTCCTCCTTTCCCTGGATTTTATCCCCTGGATTTCATGCTTCAGTATATTTTGTTGATTGACCTACCATACTTTTCCATGATAAAAATACACATGTAAATTTAAAGAAAAATCTTGCGACCACAAAATTCTTCATGCCTGCCCGCTTCTTGCAAAGTTCTTATTAGTACTAGGATGTCCCCATATTCTGGTTTATGCCTGTTTTCCCAGCATAATTATTAGCAGTACCTTCTTTCACTCTCTGTCTCAGTTTGAATAATAAATTATTGGTTGCCCTACCAAGTACCCCTTCCTGTTTCCCAGAGGAACATATATCCCATTTGAGAATCATTGTTGTAAACCCAAGAGATGCCTGACTAATGTCCTATTTCTTCTTCTCCTTTTAAATTTTAAAAATATTTATTGCATACTTATTATGTGCCACCACATTAAGTACTTTTATTTTCTAGGTACTTTGAAATATATCATCTCTTTTTATCATCAGAATTACCATGCAACATGTTTATATCGTGTTTATTTAATTTCAACAGACAAAACTGAAAATTCAGAGGGTTTAATTAACTGGTCATGGATAGTAAGTGGCTGAATCACAACCCAAGCCCTGGTTTTCCTGTTACTAAAGCCCATGCTTGTAATTAAGATCTAGCCCCTGCATCTCCAGGGCAGGCACTGCCTTTGCGGTTTCCCTTCACCCCCTGAAACTAGGGATGCAGTTTAGGCTTTGCTCACCTCCAGACTGCCTTTTTGCCCAGATTTCAACATAAAGCACTTCCTACCAGGTGCTCTTTCATAGTTGCCCGCACTTTCTCTTCATCTTTATCTGGTCCCAACCCTATCTGGTCCTGATCATCATCAGCTTCTCTTCGCTGGGTGGTTACACAGTGAACAACCCATTTGGCAAAGCCAGCCAGAGCAATTTCTTCCAATTGCTTACTTCATTGTGTCAGGGCTTCCCAAAAAGGTAAAGTCCAAACTTCTTATCAAGATTTACAGGCCTTTTTTTTCGAACTCTACACTTCAGTCCTATTGAAATTTCTTCCTGTTCCTTTTTCTACTCCTTCTCCCTTTCCAAGTTGCTTCACCACAAAATCTTTTTCTTCCAATTCGTCGTTATTCACACTTTAGATCTCAGTTTAGACCTCTGGGAAGCTGTGTGCACCACTCCCTGCCCTGATAACTTTGGTGCCCTTCAGTGGTGTGCTGAAACCAGTTGGTACAGGCTACTAGAGCTGACAGTGAGCGTCTCTTCCAAAACTGTAGCATTCAGTGACATCATGTTAGCAGCTTGAAACTGGCCATGATGGGAATATTTACATCATGGAAATCTATAAATGGTACCGTTCAAGTTTTTCGTGTTTTGTCTTTAACTGGTAAGTGAATATTTACCAGGACAACACTGTTCCCGTCCTATATTTTCCTAACACTCTAAACACAATTTATTTCGACCATCATTCAATGAATGTTTATTGACTACCTACTATGTGTCAGGCATTGTACTAGGTGCTAAGGATATAAAGATGGGCAAATGCAACAGTCTCTAGCCTCGTGGATATTACTGAATGGAGGAGAATGGCCTTAGACAAATATTCCACACAAAACATAAAATGATAAATATGTTAAGAACTAAAAATACTTTAAAGACATGTAATACGGTTATTTTATCTGGCTCAGGAAGGTTTTCCTGTGCTCAGTTCTAAAAGGATAATTTGAATTGAGGAGGGAACAGTGTTCCAGGCTAAGGGAACATCAGGTGTGGTAGTGAGAGGGAGCATGACTCTCAGGAGTGAAGGAAAGAAGACTGTCTGGGAAGCGTGGAGTGAGAAGCAGCTGGTGAGTTGTCCAGGAGCCAGGCCGTGCAGAGCTTTGTAGGCCATCCTAAGGATCTTTGCCTTTATCCCAATTGCAATGGAAAATCACTGGTGATATAAGCAGGGAGGGCACACAGTAGTGGAAAAGCAGCACAATTTGGTGCTTCAGAGATAGACCCTTGAGCCAGGTAGGAGATGCAAAAGTTACATGAAGCAAGCACAAAGACAGTGGTAGTACAAAGAGAGAATGACCTCTGCTTCTAGAAATTAGTGTGAGCAAAGTTGAGGGTACAACGGACGTTTTACTAAGAGAGAGGAATGCTAAGGGCTATGGAGATGCACAGATGTCACTATACTTAGGCTTAGTGTAGGAAACAGAAAAATATGAAGACCACAGGGGGGAAAATGCATAGGAGAGGTACTTGAAAATTTCATGGGGGAGGGCCCAGCATGATGGCGGGCGTCATAGCTCCAGAATTAGGCCAGCTCATTCTAGAATCGTGATTTTGCTCCTCAATTTTTGTGTGACTTGACCTCTCTAATCTTCCATCTTCACGTCTGTAATGTGGAAATAACAGCAATACCTAACTCATAAGGCTGTGATAAAAAGTTACTGTTAATGGCTCCAAAGTTTTAGCACAAAATATTCAATAAATGCTAAGTTATTATTAATACATATAAGTTGAATCTTGAGCAAGAAGAACTTTGATCAATTCAGAAGAATGAAGCAGGCATTCCACATTAAAGGAATAACATAAGAAAAGGCCCAGAATCTGAAAAGCATCTGATACCTTTAAAAAATAGCAACTCAATGCTACTTAAAGTATGCTTGCCAGTTCTAGTCCATAAACTGTTCCAGGTAGGTTAGAAATAGAAAGCAAAATATTTAGAAAGTTTTTAAAAAGCAAATTTACAGAATAATTTTATATTTGATGCATTTCAAAATTTTAAAAGGGGCTTCTGTTTTTAAATTTTTCACTTTTTTCCCAATAAATTTTAATTGTATCCTATAAAAACACTCCACAGCGAATTGACTATACTAAACACCTGTTCTTCACCCCAGATAACTGGGGTAAAAGGTAATTCAACCTGCAGGATACGGCATCATAGAGATGATCCTGGGAAGGTAGGCTAGAGCTACTTTGCAATCAATCTTGAACGCCTCACAGAATTCATGCTTTCTGCAGCGGGCAGCAGGGCTAGTAAAAGTTTGGAGGGGTTGTTAACTGAGAGCTGTGTGCATTGTAAATAGACGTTGCACGGTTTGGTTTTTACTCTTTACTATTGTTTGGATTTCTTTTCTTCTTTTTTAGTGAGCATGTGCTTCTTTTACATATGTTAAAAGTGTTCTGTTGTTAAGAGAGCGGAATTATTGCTTTGTGTTTCACAAAAATAACTGTTTTTATAACTTTTTAAAACGTATCAAAATATAAAATGTTGAAAATTACGTCAGCACATACTTTATGACTAGAACTGCATGTTGAGATAAGTTTTACAGGGTAATGAGTCTCCTTCGTGGGCATCCTCATATAACTAATGTCTAAGCTAAAAGAGAAAAACCTCTGATCTCGCAGTCTGATTCACCCTGCAGCCTTCCGGCGTCGCTGCCTCGTTAACAAGTTAGCCGGCCGGATAGGGAAATAACGGACGTGGGAGGCGTGTGACACTCAGAGTATGGAGCTTCCAGACCCCTGCTTTGCGGACTGGCTGCCGTTAGCCAGCCTCGGGGACACACCAAAATGCTTCACCTTTCCCCTTCAGCCTCACAACCCCTCCTTCCCTCTCCTGGCTCTGCCAACTCCTTCACTTTCTCGTGTCCCCGCCCCAGGCCCGACCCGAGGCTACAGCTTCTCAACTACCTCGCGGCTCAGAAGCCCAGGCCATGCGGCTGAGGGTCTGAGGGCGACACCAGAGACTCTCTCGCTCTAGAAAGGCGCAAGGCCCAGGGGCCGAGGACGCAGGGTGGGGCACTCGGCTTCCTAATGGGAATCAGAGCCTACAGAGTGAGCAGCCAGCTGGTCGACCTGTGGCCCCGAGGTCGCCGAATCCCAGCCAGACCCGCAAGGTGAACGCCGGGCGGTGCCCGGCCCCCGACCTCTCCTCCTGGCCTCGGATCCGGGCGATCGGCCTCTCGGTCTGGCCCCGCCGGGCCCCTCGTGCCCGGGCTCCCGGGTTGGCGGAACTCTCAACTGCGGCGTCCGGCCTTCCCGGCTCGGCCTCTCCGCCCGCAGCGTCTGGGGGCAGGGCCGCGGTCACGAGGCGGCGCGCGGGGCCCGGGGGTGTGGTCGCCGCCACTTGAGGGCCGGGTGGCGGGTTTGGTCCCGGGCGCCGCCGCCGCCGCCGCAGTCGCCGCTGCAGTTGCCTGACCAGGTGCGTTCGCCGCCGCCGGGTCGTGCCCGCGGGCGGCTGGGCGGAGGCCTCGGCTCCCCCCGGCGGGCGGGAGAGCGGGCTGAAGCCTGTGCCAGCCGCAGGGAGGGGTTTTCTCCGTCGTTCAGTTCCTAAACGCGACTGAAGGACCCGGCTGGGAAGCCGCTGGGGGACCGGTCGGGCTCCGGGCCCCCGTGACCAGGCAGGGATCGGGTCCAGAAATGGGGTGTCGGGGTGGAGGAGGATTCTGCGAAACAGCCGCGCGACCTTTTCCCACCCTCCCCACCAAAGTAGCTTCCCCTTCCCACCTCCTTTCCAGGGCCCAGCACTCCAAGATGCTCCCTTCATCTCCCACCTGGAAACAGTTCCTCCTCCCTTGAGCCTTCAAGCACTTTATCAGGGTCTCTTTTAACGTTCGTTTTGCTCTTTTCCTTGTACTTTCAGTTTTGGTGTGATTGTACTTCTCATGCACTCAACAGTACTCATTAAGTAATTGAATGAATGAGTGCATATGAAAGTAGAGATGAATGAATTAACAAATGAGTAAATGAATGACTACATATGAAGTAGAGCCAAGTGAAGGAATATGTGAATGAATATAAGTACATGTGAAAAGGAGGTAGTAGAGGTACAGGCTTACAATTCTTATCTACTAGAAGTAGATCGTTTTCCAAAAAATTATGTAAAGGTTGCACCTTTGCAAAGGGAATCATTCTGAGTGTAGCAACTTAAAAGGAGTTCTGTTTTATGCTGTTGTTAAAAAAAAAAATCACCAGAAACACTCCCTCCTATTTCCCCTTTTGTTAGTCTTAGTTCCTCAGCTGCTATGACCAACACCACACAATGGGTTGTTGAGACTAAAATCAAGCTACCAGCAAGCCTTGCTTCTGGTTGCTGACAATCCTTTGGATTCCTTGGTTTAGGCATGTCCTCTCCTTTTTCTTCCATGTTCCTGCTGACTTCCTGCTTCCAGCTCCTCCCTGTGACTTTCTCTTTCTATGTTTGTATTTCATTCTGCTTCTAAAGGACTCCAGCAATCTGGACTAAGACTCATTCAGTTGAGCCACACCTTAACTAAAACCATATCTTGAAGAGTTCCTGTTTTAATTGGGTTCATGCTCGCAAGAATGCAGATCAAGATCAAAGACATGCCTAAATCAGGGTACACACAGGTAGTTTTTCATGAATGGGTTTGCTTAAAACAAAATATCCTAGGCTTTTTCTTGCTTGTGTTTTTTCTCTCCTATTTTGGACTTTTAAATAGCTATTGTCAATATAATATTAAAGTATTTCTGAGAGGTAAGGGTGAATCTAAATGTAGGACTCCAGAACTCTGTTTTTAGTGACTTGTTAGTAGAACCAGGCACTTCTCTTGATTCAGAATTATGAAGAATCTTGTCTGTTTTCCTGATTTGTGGGTGACTGAAGAAACTGAGAAGAAAAGGAAGATATTTATCTGTGTGTGAACGCTTTGGAAGTTGCATAGGCTGAGACTACTTTAATATAGTTAGTCGCTGTAGCAGTTCGGTTTCCATACCTGGTTCCAGAAAAGTCAAATGACTGGTACTTGTTCTTTGATCTCCTGAGGTCTCAGTTTCTTACTCTCTAAAATGAGGAAGTTTAGCTGGGGCCCCTTCTGGAGTTAAGCTTCAGAAATCATCTTTTATCAAGGGTAAAAGGTGAAACTGTAGGTGATATCATGGACTTCTGCTCACTTGAGCTGTTCCGCTTGGGATTCTGTAAGTTCTTGCCCTACTTTCTGCAAATCATAGCTCATTCGTCTTCTTCCACATCTGCTACAAGAAGACTTGGGAACTTGAGCTGAGAATAATAGGCCCTGGGCTGGTGAGAAGAGAGGAAGGAAAGATTTTACACTATATTGCTACAGGCTCCTTGTCCTGGGTCTAACTTGTTTCTAGTGCCATACAATCTGACAATACCATATATTTACAGTATGTTTGGGGAATTGTATTGCTGTCAATTTGCATATATTTGAGATTAGTTATCATAGATTACAAAATTTTGGAGCTGAAAGGACCTTAGAGATTTTTTAAGGCACTTAAAATCATTTTGCATACATACTAAAATATTTTTGCATGCTACATTTAACAAATACAAAATCCCAAATGTGTTAAGTAAAAGAAAATTAATGTTACCTACTTGAGTTATTTCAAGTCTGTTGGGAGAAGTGGTGCTTGGTGAAGCAGGCTGACTCTTTTCCCGAAGAGCTGGTAATGAGGTCATGTGTCATTCGGGCATGGAATATAACAAAGCAGATATTTATGGGGCCATGACCACATACCAAACACTGTTATATGTAATATCTTTACTTATATTGCCCCATTTAATCCTCACTATAAACCTAAGGGCTAGGTATAATTATAATTTTTGTCTTTCCTAAATAGAAACTATGCTTGGAAAATGGGAAAGTCATCTGGTCAAAACACAGGCAGTTGGAGGCAGGGTTTCTTCCAGAAACAGACAATCCCTGCTAAATCTATATGGTGTCGGAGAATGTGGCTAAGTGTGTTCCAGGATATATATATATAAACTCTGGTGCAGTATAGGTAAGTGAATTTGGAATAGGATCCCACAGATGCAATGATTAAGACTGACTTACAGAGGACTTGGTTGTTTTATCATTTCAAAGGTTATTAAATCCTATTGGAACTCTAGTAGACTCTGATACTTGGGCCTAGATGCACATGCATCCTGATTTTTAAAATGTTTGGATTTACCAATTTAGGGAGTAGAAAACTGGTGACATTAAGAGGGGTGATCAATGAATGCCACTTAAGGGCTTTGTCTTTAAATGTCTTTGGATGGTAATACCAGCGATGTTGTTTCTTGGGCTAGTTCCATGCCCTTGGAAAGGCATTGCCTCCGGCCTCTTTCTTTACAATGATAACAATTCCTAGTTCAGACACAGTACAATGCCTACATCTCTGTAATCCAGAGACAAGATTGCAAGATGGGTTTCCAGGACCCTTCTAATTGTCAAGAGCAAAAGAGGAAAAGAGAGACCTATAACATAAATAGAAAGTTATTTTGTTTCTTTTTCATCAGCCAAGTTTAGCCCCATGGAAAGCAGAGACTAATTGCTGCCTTCTGAGAAACTAAAAGCCCATGCCAGTTTGATTTAGCTCAGGATTCTGAAACTTTCTGCCTTGAAGGTTGGTGTGATGGAGTAGACTTTCCCTTTGCTCACGATATTATGAAAAAACATTAAAGCAACAATTTTTATTACTTGTCCTGGAGCTATGGCTTTTAAATGTACTTTCTTCTCCACCTCCCCCACCCGCCCTAAACCACTTAGCTTTCAAAAATAAACAACCCATTCATGCGTTTTTGCTACAGTTAGATTATTAATCCTTTCCCTTTATTCCTGGTCCCTGTTTCTTTAACGTGCAAAATAGTAGGACTCGCGCACTTTTAGGTCTTAAGGATTTTTCTTTAGTTGCTATTTTATTCAGCAGCTATTAATTTCAATAACCATTTATTGAGTACCAACTATGTGCTAGATAAAGACAAATGAGATAAATTTAAGTAGCATGTGTAGGATGAGAGTGACCCATCCACAAATAATTGAACCACAACGTGATGGGGAAGTGGTGACAGCTCGTTCTCTCTGTAGAAGAACGTGGTTGGAGCTTAGGAAAACATCACAGAGAAGGCAAATTTCCAACAGAGTTTTGAAAGCTAGAGGCGAAGAAAGCTAAGGGCCGCCTAGGGAGAACTACATGGGTGAGGGAAAGGAGGCGAAAGTGAGCATGGCATTCCTGGAGAGAGGGAGCTCCTTGTGGCTACAGTAGTGAAGGTGGGGCCAGATAGTGAAGGTCCTTGAATGCTGCGGAATTTCACCTTCACCACAGCCTACATAACCTTTTTTAGAGCCCAAGTTGAAATATTTAAGCAGAGGAGTGACATAGGATTTTCTTATGAAATAGTTTCAGCAATAATGGAGAGGGAACGAGAGAGGGAATAGCCAGGAGGACAGAAGAAAATTAGAAGGCTGTTGCTATAGTCCAAATGAAATAGGATAAGGGTCTAAACTAAGAGAGAGATTTTAAAAATAGATGGGACAGGATTTAATGATATAAATATAGATATTCTATATATTATTCTAGATATAGAATATATGATTGAAAATAAGTCAGAATGGCTTGACTGTGTGAATGGAGGTGCCGCTAATTGGGATAATAAATATAAGATGAGAAAGAGGTTTTGGGAGAAAGACAGTGGACAGGATACAGGTGGAACATCCAAGTAGACATTCCTAGGATACAGCCTTGACTGTAGCTATACTATGAGTAGTATACATACCAGGTAGTTAATACATCTGCCAAACATTACAACAGTTCCTCAGTCCAAAGAGACAAATCACTTTAGTAAGTCACTTAAAAAGAAGGAAAAAGCCACATTAGACTTTCCTAATGCCCATTGCATCGTGTTTCAGGTGAATTCTTAGAACGTGCATGTTATATAGGTTACATCGAAGGAACAAAGTTTAGAGACTCAGACAATGAGGGATTATTATAGGCTACCAAGAGAAACCTGAAAGGAGAAACACAGACAGGACTGCTCAGAGAAATGAAGATAGGCAAATGGCAGGCACGTAGCAGGCAGGAGAGATTGCTTAGCAGAGTTGTAGGTAGATTGGAAATACAGAATAGAAATTTGCACTTCTTTAATGGTAAGATTATCACAAACTTTGATTTCTCATTCGATTTGTCAAGAAGGGTCAAACAGAGAGGGTATGAGGGCTCAGTAGAGAGTTTAATCTTCTTTTTCAGAGAAAGTGTTGGGAGGCTTTGAACTAAGAGGAGAATAACAGGGAAGTTTTGTTTTACTCAAGTTGCCAGAATGCAATATATGAGAAAGGGATTGGCTTTACAATGGGAATTTATTAGCATGCAAATTTAGTTATAAGGCTTTGAAAATGCCCAAATTAAGGCACCAAGGGGAAAGTACCTTCTCTGAAGAAAGGCTGCTGGCATCTGGGGTTCCTCTGTCAGATAGCGAGGCACATGGCCAGCATCTGCTGGTCCTTTGCTTCCAGGTTTCATTGCTTTCAGCTTCTGTAAGTCCTCTCTTAGCTTTCCTGGGACTTTCCTCTCTCCAAGCTGTCTTGGCTTTTTCTGTCCTTAATCGCATAAAGGACTCCAATAAAAGGATTAAGACCCACCTTGAATGGGCTGCATCACGTTTCAATTGAAATAACCTAACATAACCACAATAGGTCTACACCCACAGAAATGGATTAGAAGAACAGGGCCTTTTCTGGGGTACAGAACAGCTCTAAACTACCACAAGGAGTAAGGTAAAAATGAATAGGATAATGATAAGGAAGCACTGTTGAGAACATTTAATAAATTCTATGACGAATAATTGACAAAGGAAAAAGTGGATTGGTGCAGCATTTTCTTAGTGTTGCAACACTTGACTTGCTTAGAAAAAAGAATATATTAGCATTTTTACACTTGGTTATTACAAGAACCCCCAGAAGCAGCTAAACTTACTTCGATATTATTATTATTTCTTTTAATAAAGAAACATCTTTATAAAGTATAAATCTGGGCATTAAATGGGTTGTAGTTTGCCTCACATCCCATGGCTGCCAAGAGCTCCAAGTCTTCCGATTTTTAGTCTGTTGCCTTGTCTATTGTACCAGAGCCATGGAACCTTGGCCTTTTTCAATGTGTCCCCTCTGCCCCCAACAGTGTCATATCATGTGAAAGTAAAGGTTGAAGGCCAACAGAACTGAAATCTCTGAAGAGAGAGACAGTGATGGAAAGAACTCTTTGCACCAACTCTGCAACATGTAGTAGGGATGTTCACAAAGGGTTGTACGTAGAGAATATGTGTGGAAATTAGGTGATGCTTTCGGTGCCATAGATGAGTCAACAATGTAAGATAATCTTATTAAATATTCTGTGAGGCATATAACCCCTTCATAAATTGAATAAGTAAATCTAGACCTTCAATTATGGGATTTTCTGAAAGCAAGATATATCTGTAGTAAGCTGCATTTTTTACTTTTATGTGACTACTTTGCCAATCTTGGGTATTAAGTATGAAAATCGGGAGTTGGATCCTCTATTTATTGGAGACCATTTCAAACATTTTGAATATATGATTTGTAGTTAAATCCCTCTAGCTTATACCGAGCATCTACAAGTAGGGCATTGGCTTCAGAGGTGAAGCTCTGCTGGGAGATGGAAAGACAAATCCATTCCTGGCCTTACCCTGAGTCTTACCCTGGGACCCACAAGCGAGGGTCATGAATGTTAAGTCCCGTGGGAAAACTAGACACTCTGGGGTCCTTGAGTTCCATGTCAGTATCAAAATGAAATCAGATATAAGTCAAAGCAAAGAAACTATATCAAACCCACAGTTATTTTCATTGATAAAAGATAAAATGCAAAGAAGATAGGGTAGTTGTGGCTCTTTATTGAGCAAACATTTAAAAGTATATATCTTCAAAATACATAAAATGAATGATTAGAAATATGAGAAGCATTAGAAGCTGACCAAAATAATTAGTAGAAGACTTAAAGTTTTGTTGTTTTACATGACAAATCAAGTAGACTAAAACCAAATAGGAATATAGAAAGTGTCAATAATATGTTGTATTTAATATTAATTAAAGAATGTAATTATTTATATTATATGTATGCATACATATAAATCTATATGTGTATGCATGTTATACACACACACACACACACTATTTACAGAGGATTCACTTCATCCCTGGAACATTTATAAAACATCAATTATTTAAAAAAAGTCAAATTACGACTTCAGTGAATTCTAGGGTCCTTTGAATTCATATTGGCCTCATGCCATTTTCTAGTTTAGCCTATGTTTTCAGCTAGCTTTTGTAATAGGTTGAAATAATACAACAAAAGGAAAGCAAAACTCTGTTGTTTTATGATGCTGTCAAACTCATATAATTCATCTTCCACCTGCATATACATATGTCCCTTTTGTGCCCCAGGCATTATTTTGAGGTTATTTCTACATTGTCAAAATACACCTGAACTGTTATCCATGCCTAATCCGAAACTATATTTGTTATATTTGATTGTGTTTCTAAATCATTAATGCTATTTGTATTGCATTGCAAAAGTTAGCATTTAAAGCATCTGACTCCTTTTTTGTAGTTTTTTTCTTTTCATTAGCTTTTCTGAGCTGAAGCTTGAAGAAAACCAGGGAACCACAGGAAGTTTAGAAAATGAATAGAGGTATCCCCCAAACCAGTTACTTTCACTGAGAAGCAGATGGCAAATCGTGGTAACTTCATTTCACTGCCTGCTCAATCTAAACTTTAGCATTTGATGTTTAAACTAATCGTCATTAGCACTTTATAGTCCCTAGAGTTTAATGGTTAAGACCAAGGGCTTTGAGGCCAGCTTCCTGGGTCAGATTTCAGTTTTTCCCTTACCATGTGTGTGGCATTGAGCCAATTATATATTCTCTCAGATCTTGGTTTCTTTATCTATAAAAATGGGATAATAATAATAACTGCCTGTAATAGGCAGAATAATGTTCTCCTTCCCCAATGATGTCCACATCCTAATCTCCAGAACCTGTGAGTTTATTATTTTATATTGCAAAGGGGAATTGACATTGCAGATGGAATTAAGATTGCGAATCATCTGACCTTAAAATAGGGATAGTATCCTGGATTATTCAGGTGAGCCCCATGTAATAACAGGGTCCTTAAAAGTGAAAGGAAGTGATTAAGATGGCAGTGGGAAGCTTCAGGGCTATGTTTTCCTACATAAGCTTTGAACAATCAGCAGTCAAAAACATATTTTTTAAAGCATTTGAAGGACTACAGTAACAGGGTGAGTGCCAAATCCAGAAAGACCTACTTAAAAGCAGTAGGATCTCATGGTGCCTTGGCTGTTTCCTCTCCTAGCCCCTGACCATCTTGGCATGGAGCCAAAATGTTTTTCCAGTGTGGAGGTAGCAGAGTAACCTGATGACATTCTGGAGATCACCGGACAAATTTGTCTGGCCCAGTCTGTCTGGTGGTGCCCTGAAGGCATGAGCCAGGATTCAAGTCGTACACTCACCATGCAGCAGTTGCCCTGCATGTAGAATATAGCTTACAGAGATCTACAGAAAGCTTTGGGAAAGTAGTCATGTGACTGCCTGGGACGGGGTGATTGCTGGATATAAGACATACAGTGTAGTGCCCAGGACCATAAAGAAATTGTTTTCCTAGGTGTCATGGTTAGGGACACGTGTCAACTTGGCCAAGTTGTGGTACCTGTTTATCTGATTGGGCAAGCGCTGGCCTGTCTGTTGCAATGAGGACATTTCATAGGATTAGGTCGTGATCACGTCAGCTGCATCCACAGCTGATTCCATCTGTAATCAGCCAAAGGGGAGTGTCTTCTGCAGTTAGTGATGCTAAATCTAATCATGGGAAGCCTTTTAAGGAGGATTCAGAGGAGACAGGTTCCATTCCTGCTTTGGCTGGTGAGCCTCTCCTGTGGAGTTCATCCAGACCATCCATCGGAGTCGTCGGCTTCACAGCCTGCCCTGTGGATTTTGGACTCTGTGTTCCTGCGGTCATGTGAGACAGTTTTATAAATTTTATATTTGCAAGTGTTCCCTGTTGATTCTTGTTTCTTTAGAGAACCCTAACTAATGCACTAGGGAAGAGGGGGCATTTGTATCTGTGTAAATGGGGGAATTCCTAGGGCCACACATATATGTCCAAGACAAGATGCATGTACAGAAAGGTTCAAGGCATACTTTGCACTTTAGCCTCAGACTATTTCTAAATTTATTGCATGGATGATATCTGAAGGAGAGCACTCTCAGGTCAATCTGCAATTGGGAAAGGTGTTTTTTGTTTTTTGTTTTTTTACTAGCTCCTGTCAATTCAAGGAAACCTCTTGTCATAACACTAGATGGATACAAGCTTAAGGAACAGACATCTCAAAGTCTAAACTCCAGAGATAACACACTAAAATA
Source organism: Tamandua tetradactyla (assembly GCF_023851605.1). NCBI lineage: Eukaryota > Metazoa > Chordata > Mammalia > Pilosa > Myrmecophagidae > Tamandua > Tamandua tetradactyla. The sequence goes on from NC_135332.1 coordinate 140,477,703, forward strand.
TCAAAATGTTGAGGTTCACTGAAAGATTATAAAACAAACAAATAAGAAGTGAAGCCTAGACAAAGGAGAAGATTAAAACATTATAAATCATCGATGAGGAGGACTAGTCCTGGGACATATGAGACAAAGACTTTTAAAGAATTGTCCTAAATATGCTTGAAGAGCTAAAGGAAAACATGGACAAAGAACAAAATGAAATCAGAAAAATTATAGATGAACATTGTGATAGTTAGGTTCAGGTGTCAACTTGGCCAGGTGAAGGTGCGTAGTTCTATTGCTGTGGACATGAGCCAATAGCATGTGAAGCTCATCTGCCACTGATTGCATCTGCAGTCAGCTAGGAGGCATACCTGCTGCAATGAATGATGTTTGATTTAATTGGCTGGAAGCTTAAAAGAGAGAGCTCAATATAGCACAGCCCAAGCAGCTCAGCCTACCTCATCTCAGCACTTGCAGCTCAGCCCAGGCCTTTGGAGGTGCAGAAAGGAATCACCCCGGGTAAAGTTGTTGGAACCCAGAGGCCTGGAGAGAAGGCCAGCAGAGATCCCCCTGTGTCTTCCCATGTAAGAAAAGAACCTCAGTTGAGAGTTAGCTGCCTTTGCTCTGAAGAACTATACATTTTTCTAAAAAATAAATCCCCTTTTATTAAAGCCAATCCATCTATAGTATGTTGCATTCTGGCAGCTAGCAGACTAGAACAGACACAAAGAGAATAATCAATAGGGAGATGGAAATTATGAAAGGGGACCAAACAGAGCTGAAAACCACAGGAACAGAAATTAAAAATTCTGTAGCGGGGTTAAATAGCAGTTTCGAACTGCAGAAGAAAGAATAAACTTGAAGATGAGACAAATGAAATCATCCGATCTGAGAACAGAAATGGAAAGTATGACAAATAAAGATATCCTGAGGAACTTGTAACATCCGGTATACTGATACATGCACTGGGAGAATCCCAGAAGGAGAAGAAAGAAAGAAAGGACAAATAGAATATTCAAAGAAATATTAATTGAACATCCAAGAGGTTTAATGAACTCGAAAGAGGATTAACCCAAATAGACCCACACTATGAAAAATCATAACCAAACTATTGAATGCCAAAGATAAAGACAAGCTTCTGAAAGCCACAGAAGAGAAGCAATGTGTTGTATACAAGGGAACTTCAAAAAGATATAGTGCAGATTTCTCATCAGAAACCATGGGAGGCAAGATGGCAGTGGGGTAACATATTTAAATTACTGAAAGCAGAAAATTTCCAATAAGAATTCTATGTCTGGCAAAACTGTCTTTCAAAAATCAGGGAGAGATTAAAACACTCCTAGAGTAACAAAAGCTGAGGGACTTTTCCACCTCTACACCAGTCCTTCAAGAGATGCTAAAGAGAGTTCTGCAGGTTGAAAGGAAAAGACATTAAATAATAGATTGAAGTCACATGAAGAAATAAGAATCTCTGGTAAGAGCAATGATGTCAATAAATACAAATGTCAGTACTAGTCTGTTTTTGGTTTTTAACTATTTCCTACAGTATCTAAAAGACAGATGCATAAAAAGTAATGAGAAAGCAGTGTTTTTTGGCTTGTAATGTTTACACTTGCAATTTGTGAGAAGAACCACATTAAGATTGGGGACCAGAGGAGTATAGGAATATAGTTTGTGTATACCATTGAGATTAAGCTGGTATCTAAGCAAACAAGGCTGTTGTAGATTTAAGCCCTATGATAACTAAAAAAGAAAATATCAGAGGATATGCCAGCTCATAGAGACAGAAATTAGAGTACAGGGTGAGGGCTAGAGGTACGGGAGGTTAATCTGTAATGGGTATAGGGTTTCTGTTTGGGAAGATGGGAAAGTTTTAGTAGTGGAAAATGGTAAGGGTACTGCAATATTGTGAATATGATTAATCCCACTGATTAGTATGCTTGGAAGGAATTGAAGTGAGAAAATGTATGTTGTATATGTGTTCCCACAATTAAAAAAGAAAAGGATGAGCAACTAAAGAGATAATAACAAGTGCAATACATGATCTTCAATGGGATCTATCAAGGGGGAGATAAGGTTCAAAAGAATATTATTGAGACATATGAAAAAATCAGAATGTGTAGACTGTAAGCTTTCTATCAGTATTAAAGTTCTTGAATTTGATAACTACATTTAAGATGTATATATAAGTGAATATCATTGTTCTTAGAAAATATACATGACAGTATTAAGTGCTCAAGGAGCATGATGTATATAACCTGTAGTCAAGTGTTCAGCAAGTGGATTGATAAATATAGAGACAGATAGATAGGTGGATTGATACATTGATGGATAGATAGATGCTATGGCAAATGTAGCAAAATGCTAAAATTGGGTCTGGATATCTCGGGATTGGGGGCACGGAGAGTTGGTTGTATGTTGAAGTTCTCAATATAGGGTTAGTATAATTTTTGTTACTGCCCTGTAAGTTTGAAAGTATTTCAAAATAAAAAATTATATATATTTAAAAAAAACATAAGAGGAAAGCAGAAGAGGGAATCAGGGAGATGTGAAAATGGCAAAATAGTTAGAAAGATGCTACTGGCTTTGAAGGTAGAGGAAAGGGCCATGAGTCAAGGAATGTGGGTGACCTCTAAAAGCTGAACAAGGCAAGGAAACAGATTCTTCCCTAAACCTTCCAGAAAGGAATGTAGCCCTGTCAGCATTTTGATTTTATCTGTGAGACCAGTGTTGGTCTTCTTACTTATAGACCTGAAAGACATAAATGTGTATCGTTTGAACCACAAAATTTGTGGTAATTCATTATAGCAGCAGTAGAAAACTAATACAGCCCTATTGTAAGGCTTAAGATGTATAAATATTTAGGAAAGACCTGTTACATCATAAGTATTCAGTCAATATTAGTTGCTGTTATTCATTGGTACTCTAGTTTTTCTCCTGTCCTTGTTCCCTTATCAAACTTGCCTTCTTATTACCAAAAAGTGTGGGGCTCCCCCTAACACTGCATCCCCAGGAGTTTCTCACTCTCGTGGTGGTCATACTCAGCCTCTGGCAGTTTGTCAAGATTACAGGCAAAGTAGGTCTCAGCTGTGACTCTCTGGATTTGCCTCTTTCCAGATTTTGAGATGGCAATTGCCCTAAAACCTTAGTTCTCTGATGGGTCCAAGGAAAGTTAATGACTTTCAGGGTTTTTTTCCAGGTTTTCTGTTGTTGTAAGGAAAGGAGTGAAGAGTTCCAAACTCTATATGTGTTGCAGTGGAAATCCAAAGTGAGGGAAATGCCTCTTTAGATGAGAAATGCCTCTATAGATGATTTCTATCCTGAGATCTTTCATCCCTACACTTGTGAAAAACATATACACTGATATATATTCTCTGATTTTCAACTTATCAATTTCATTTTCAATCATACCTTTTCTATGTTTTCTATTTTTGGTTAGTGGCATCTCAATTTATGGGATAGTAGGTATTGTGATGTGTTTGAAATAAGGGGTACAAACCAGGCTTAAAATCTGGAAGATTATCCTTAACTCTTCCCTTTCCATCAGTCTCCAAAATTAATGTCACCAGGTGCTGTTGTGCCTATCTGATTAACGTATGAATTTTTATTTTTCCCTGCCCTTTCTGTCATTGCCCTAGTCTTACCCCTTATTGTTTCTTGCCTTGTTCAAGCAGAATTCTTTTTTTACTTTTCTTTTTTTTTTTTAACATTTTTATTATGAAATACAATATATATACAAAAAGCAATAAATTTCAAAGTACATTTTAACAAATAGTTATAGAATAAACTTAAAAGTTTGGTGCAGGTTACAGTCCCACAATTACAGATTTTTTCCTTCTAGCTGCTCCAAGACACTGGAGACTGAAAGAAATGTCAGTATAATGACTCAGCATCATACTCATTTGTTAAATCCTGTCTTTTCTGTTTTAACTCCTTCTCCTTTGATCTTTCTTCTAATCTTTAGGAATATTTGGGCTATGCTGTTCCTAATTTTTGTGTTGAAAAAGGGTATTGACAGTATAGGATGGGGGATGGAGCTAGTTGATGTTCTTGGAGAGGCTGTCGCCTCTGGGTTTCAGGACTTATCTGGCCTAGGAACCACCTGGAGATTATAGGTTTCTAGAAAGTAACCTTAGCATGTGAAACTTTTGTAGAATCTCAGATAGATCCCTAGGTGTTCTTTAGGGTTAACAGAAATGATGTTGGTTGGGTTTGAAAAACTATTGTAATTAGCAATGTCTAGCTGAAGCTCACATAAGAGTAGCCTCCAGAATAGCCTCTCCAAGGTTCTATTTGAATTCTCTTAGCCACTGATGACTTATTTTGTTATATTTCTTTCCCCCTATTTGGTTAGGAAAGCATTATCAATCCTAACATGCCTGGGCTAGTTTTGTCCCTGGGAGTCATGTCTCATATTGCCAGGGAGACTCTTACCCCTGGATGTCATGACCCACATAGGGGACAGGGTAATGGTTTTCCTTACCTTAGAGAGAGGAAATCCATATCTGAGCAGCAAAGAAAGTTTTCTCAAAGTAACTCTTAGGCATAATTACAGGTAGGCTTAGCTTCTCTGCTACAGAAATAAATTTTGTAAGAGCAAGCCTCAAGATCAAGGGCTTGGCCTATTAACTTGGGTGTCCCTAACTTTGAGAGAGCATCAGGGATCTCCCACATGGGAAAGTTTTAATAGTCCAATATTCTATATCTAGTCCCTCAAGGGACTTTGTCAATACTTTCTAATTATCTACCCAGCATACTCTGGGATGTATCTGGGAGGAATCATAGGATGGATCATGTTGCTTCCCTTTTCAAAAGACCTGCATTTTAAAAAATTGCTTGTGGAATAATATTTAAACTCCTAATATGACCTTTAAGATTCTTAAGGATCTGGCATTAAAATACATTTCTAGGTGCATTGCAGGCGCATTCACCTAATATATCCCTCTATGTATTATACACTCATGAGTGAATATCCGATCATCTGGGAAGCTTTTTAAAAATAATGATTACTTTGGTGGGAATGTCAAATGGTGTAACCACTGTGAAAGGCAGTTTGGCAGTTCCTCAAAAAACTGAATATAGAATTGCCATACGACCCAGCAATACCATTGCTAGGTATCTACTCAAAGGACTTAAGGGCAAAGACACAAACAGACATTTGCACACTAATGTTTATAGCAGCATTATTTACAATTGCAAAGAGATGGCAACTGCCAAAATGTCCATCAACAGACGAGTGGCTAAACAAATTGTGGTATATACATATGATGGAATATTATGCAGCTTTAAGACAGAATAAACTTATGAAGCATGTAATAACATGGATGGACCTAGAGAACATTATGCTGAGTGAGTCTAGCCAAAAACTAAAGGACAGATACTGTATGGTCCCACTGATGTGAACCGACATTCGAGAATAAACTTGGAATATGTCATTGGTAACAGAGACCATCAGGAGTTAGAAACAGGGTAAGATAATGGGTAATTGGAGCTGAAGGGATACAGACTGTGCAACAGGACTAGATACAAAAACTCAAAAATGGACAGCACAATAATACCTAATTGTAATGTAATTATGTTAAAACACTGAATGAAGCTGCATCTGAGCTATAGTTTTTTGTTTGTTTGTTTGTTTGTCTTTTGTTTTTTTTCTTTTTCCTTTTCTTTTTATTATTATTATTATTTTTATTTTTTCTCTATATTAACATTCTATATCTTTTTCTGTTGTTTTGCTAGTTCTTTTCCTAAATTGATGCAAATGTACTAAGAAATGATGATCATGCATCTATGTGATGATGTTAAGAATTACTGATTGCATATGTAGAATGGAATGATTTCTAAATGTTGTGTTAATTTCTTTTTTTTCTTTAATTAATAATAAAAAAAAACTCTGTACCCAGAGGGACACACCAAAAAGAAATAAATAAAAAAATAATAAAATAAAAATAAAATAATGATTACTGGTTTCCATCTAGATCCCTGAAGATTCTGAATAAAGAGTTCTGAAATGGGGCTGGGAAAATGTTTGCTGTATGTGTTTGAACTTCTCCATGGTGTTTTATAACATCCCAGCCTCCCCAGATTCTTCACCTTTACCGGAATATATTATAAATATTTACACCTTTGCTCATGGTTATTATTTAGCTGGAAATACCTTTTCTGCCATACAGCATGGAAATTCATTCGTTCTTCAAGGATGAGCTGAAATGCCCTTCTCTTCCTTTCTTGTCCTTCCTAGATATGATCCTGTAATATTTTATCATTATTTTTATTATAAGTACTTTTGAATTTATTTCCTTTTGCTTTGTATGACTGTTATTTGTTATTCTCTTTTACTGCTTCCTGAGGACCAGAATAACATATACTTTATTTCTGTATATTTAAAACCATATTGGGCAGTGCAATGGTGGCTCAGTTGCCTCTGAACTGGAGTCCTGGGTTCGACTGTGGAGCCTGCCCATGGCAAAAAAAGAAAAAGAATAAAACCATGGTAATCACTTTAAATGTAGTAGGTAATTAATAAGTATTTGTAGTATGAATACATAAATAAACTCATAATAAGGCTAATAATTTTCTAGTGGATTTTCCACAATGTAGACCACTGGATGAAAGCATAAGCTTAGTCAATATAAAATGATTGGCGGAAATTTTGTTTATAATTCTTTTCTTCAGTTAAATATATTTGGCATGAATGATGTTCTTAACATGTATTTCCAATTTAAGCCTTTTAACATTTTAAAATTTCTCTTAAAGAGGATGTGTGATAATAGGAGAACAAGGTTAAGGCATCACAAAAATTTGTGATAATGGCATCTTTTTCTGTATTGCATTTTTCAAAACAGAATATTTATGGTCCACTTCTTAATGATGAATGGATTCCCCAATGTCTATTTGTAGTACATTCTCCTTAACTCTCCCAGTCAAGAAACATTTCTTTGTATCTGGCATATTGAGGTGGACTGTTCTATTAGCTGAGCTACTAATTGAACTAGGAACTATTTTCCTAGTTCAATGAATAACAAACAATTCTTGAAATAATTAGATTAACTGAGATCCAGTTTCTGGGGAGGGAGCTGGATTCTGGCATTTCCTTTGTTGGTTTTCCAAAAACTACTAAATCTTCAACCTAAATTTCTAGCGATGGAGCAATTACCTCTCAAGTCATTTCTCCAAAGGTTTTTATGAACCAGAGCAGGCAGAAACAGAGATGGGCAGGAGAGAAACTGATATCTTCTCATGAGGGAAGAAGGATTCTGCTTTGAAAACACAGATGAGCCTTTGGATGTGGAAATTTACACGGCTCAGAGAGCCCTGAACATCTTTAGAAGCTGAGCCCAGCTGAATAATGGGAGACTGTGTGCTGGCTTGGCATTGGAGCTTGTCTGGCACAAACTATGCTGTAAACAACTGTTCAGACATTTGCATCTGCATCCATGACATTAGAGTCTCAAAATGTCCAATTAAACACTTATCAATGGAAGAGATGTTTGTTTCCTCCACTGACTCGTTGTCAGCCCTCTGACTTCTCTAGTGGAGAAGCAACTTCAGCTAACAGTGTTATAAGCTCTTCCTTTCTGGGCCCAATCTTGTCTTTCATGTTCAGACAAAATTCCTCTTGAAAATCACTGAGTCTGTGCCAAGCTGTGGACCAGGGATTAGATTAAGTATCTAAAGAAAAATCTTAAGTCTGTGAGTGCTTTGTAAAGCTAAGAAAACCTAGTCAGTGTTTTAATTTCTTTTGCATAATTCTAAACTGCTAAGTGCTCAAACTTATCCTCTTTATCGCTGATAAAAAGAGGAAAGGGCAGTGCTGGTATGTGTGTGTGTGTGTGTCTGTGTATATATATTTATATATTAAATAAATGCTTCACCTAAGAAGTGAATTTTTATGCTGGAAGAAGGGAAAAGACAAAAAGGTACAGTTACAGAAGGAAAAAATTTTAACTAACTAGATAGGCTTGTTGCTAATAGACTCTGAAATATTAACTGAAAAATTCTTGCTCCAAAGGCCACCAGCTCATGCACTTCTCTATGATTTTCAGGGAGAAAGACCTATCTTCTGGGCTCAGGAACTTTATGTTATCATGTATGACATAAACAGAAAGAAGGACTTCAAACAGAAACATTGTATCTCTGTGCTATAAATTGTTTTCAGATTTACACTAATCTTAAAGAAAATAAAAATCAGCTCATTTCAAAAAAAGTGCTTTGAGCATGAGAAGAGCATGTATTAGTTTATATTTATGTAAAATGGCTTTAGAGTTTGTTCTAGTTTGCTAGCTGCCGGAATGCAATATACCAGAAACAGAATGGCTTTTAACAAGGGGAATTTAATAAGTTGCTAGTTTACAGTTCTAAGGCCGAGAAAATGTCCCAATTAAAACAAGTTTATAGACCTGTCCAATTTAAGGCATCTGGGGAAAGATACCTTGGTTCAAGAAGGCCAGCGACATTCGATGTTTCTCTCTCAACTGAAAGGGCACATGGCGGACATGGTGGCGTCTGCTGGCTTTCACGTGGCTCTACCAAAAGGGACTCTCTCCAGAATGTTTCCTCTTTTAAAGGAGTCCAGCAAGCAACTCCACCTTCAGTGGGTGGAGACACACCTCCATGGAAATCATCTAATCAAAAGTTACCACCCATATTTGGGTGGGTCACATCTTCATGGAAACAATCAAAATGCTCCCACCTAGCAATATTGAATGAGGATCAAAGGGCATGGCTTTTCTGGGGTCCACCACAGATTCAAACCAGCACAGAGTTCTTATTCTATTTACCAAAACACTCCAGGTTACAAATATGAAATAAATCTTGCCCATAAAAATTGAACAAAAGTAAAATGAAAACCACAAGTAATTGATAATGACTGACAAATATCAAGAGAAAGCTTTTTCATGAAGGAGTGCAGTTTTCAAAGTATCACTGAATATCCTTCAAGTGGAAAGAATAATTACCTTCCCAAGTTGTGTAACTTCTCTAAATAATTCTCTAAGTTCTCATCAATGAAGATGCTGACAATTTTATCATCCTTGTATTCTCAGTATCTACGTAAAGTGTCTATTCAGTAAAATTTCCTGAACTAAAAAAAAAAAAAAAAGAATTCATTTTTTTCAACATTTCAAAAATTGATACTTATTTACTTAAAAAGTATTAAAAATGGTGTGTGTGTGTGTGTGTATGTGCGGTCTATTTGCGTCCCCATCCTTGTTGCTAGACATGGAAATGACCAATTATAAGTCTTTATGATTGGTACAGCATTAAAGGTTTTGGACACATGCTGTAGAAACCCAGAGGAAGAGAAGAAGGAAATAAGGGAGAAGAGTTTAAATGCTTATATTATTCTTTGGAAAAGAGCATATAAGAAAGGAGAAAGCTGTGTGACCTTGAGTAGTTTTCCAAATTCCATTGGCTTCATCTTCCTAATCAGTAAAGTCAAAAATATAATATCAAGAACATCAAAGGGTGTTGTCAGAAGTAAATAAAATGATATATGTAAACTGCTTACAACAGCACTTGCCACATTATAAACATTTAAGAAATGTTAACTAATAATGAAATCTTAATAACCTTTTGGGCAGAGGAGGCTAAAGCATTCCTGTAGGGTGAAGGGAAGGAGCCAAGGAGAGGAAGAAAAATTAGATATTTGATACAATATGGATAAAGCATGTGGCTTTGGAAAGGAGGCTGGGCCTTTCCTTTCACTCGTTTAGGAACTGGGAAGTCTGTTGAAAAAGCTATAGAAAAGCTTTGAGGGAAAGATGAAGAAAGCTAAGGCATCTCACAGCCATATTTTAGTCTCCTTAGTTATGTAGAAGAGGAGAGCTTTTGCTAAGCATGAGGGCAATAAAGGTGGAATTTGGGGCTTAAGGAGAGTGGAAAGATTTTGTAGCAGCTGCTGTAGGGAATTTGATAGGGGTCAACTGAAGATAAATATAAAGGTTGCCCAACAATGCAGAGAACACGGCTGAGGTCAGATAGCCTTAATTTATAGTGGAAACACTTGGCATGATTGTATAAATATTGATAGTGGTATTATGCACCCTGGAGCAAGTACTAAGAAAATTCAAAATTAGTTTTGAGGACTAGGCAAGGAGGTGAGGAGGAAAGGCAAAGGCATTGTAAAGTGCTAATGAAAACACTGTTGAAATTATTAACCACCACGTAAGGTCACGAGCTGAAATGTTGAGTTTGGTGGATAGATGCACAGATGGAATGAAGGTTAGGAGGCCTTTTGTTTATACAGCCTACATCAATTTTAGCTCCTACTCTGTGCCACACATATGCTGAGTGATGGGGATACAAGCATAGAGAGAACAGCTTAGTTCAAAAGCATTTATTGTAGTTCTGCTATATATTGAGCAAATAATCCACATGACATTGATCTTTCCCTTGAAGAGCTTTAAACCTGGTGACATAATCTGGGTAATTTCAATTCAGATTGTGCTAAACTCTGAAGGAGGTAAGCCGAGGGTACAGAGGAAATCATAGAAGAGACATTCATTCAACACAGCCTGTGGGAAGAGGGTGCAGGTTAGGAAAAAAAATTCTGGAAAAGCCCTAGATTGAAGTGGCAAAAATTTTGTTGGTAAGGATAGAAGAAAGAGGTATGAGGAGGATAAATGATGAGATTTAGTGATTGAATATGTGGTGCAATGAGTGATGACTTTGTACTTTTGAGCCTTAATTACATGGACAATTATGATATCAAAAGAGGGATATCCTGAGTTAAGGTAGATTTGGGGGAAATGCTGAGTTTGAAGATGTTGAAAGAGAACATTTGGTTGCAAGTGAAAGTAATCCAACCAAAATGAGATTAAACCAAAAGGGGAATTTGTAACTTTCATAAGTGGAACATTCAGAAGTTCAGCTGGCTTTAGGTATGGCTAGATTCAGGGCTCAAATGATGTGAGATATCCTATCCCTGTCATCTTTGTCTCTTGGCTTAGCTTGTCCTGCTTTATTTCATTCTTCAGACAGGTTGTCTATATATGATGGGCAAAATGTCTAAAGCTCCAGATTCATATCCTGGAAATTCCAGTGGAAACAGAGCATTTTTTTTTGCAATATCCATGTATCATTGCCAGGGAGGATTCCAATCGGTTTTATCTGGGTTGACAGTGGTAGTTTGGAGTTGTTATGTACCCAGAAAAGGCCATCTTCTTTTAAGCCATCCCAGTGGGGGCAGATAGATTGTGGGTAGGACTTTTTGATTAGGTTGTTTCAACTGAGATGTGACCCAGCCCATTCAAAGTGGGTCTTAATTCTTTACTGGAGTCCTTTATGAGAAAATAAAAGACAGGAAAGTGGTGAGAGATGCCCTAGAGATGCTCAGAGAGGACTCACTGGAATCAGAGGCTGAAAGCAATGGAACCCAGAGTGACGGATCAGCAGACGCCGGCCATATGCCTTCCCACGTGACAGAGGAATTCCTGATGCCATCTGCCTTTCCTCACAGAAGGTATTGTTCTGTTGATGCCTTAATTGGGGCATTTTCAGGGCGTTTAGAACTGTAACTTTGTAAACTAATACATTTCCACTGTAAAAGCCAACCCTTTTCTGGTACATTGCATCCCAGCAGCTTGAGCAAACTGAAACACCATCCTATCTCTGCAGTTTGTGAAGTGCAGGGTGAAGGATGGTACTGTGAGTGACCTCAACCTAGACCAGGGTGTAGGGATCAAGGAAGAGTACCTTAAAGAAAACAAAAACAGAGATGGGAAAGAGCTGGGGAGCCAAAAACTACAGCTGCCGTATCTTACTACAGGTGCTCATATTTATCTTGGTTGAGCTAACCGGGTGGCAGTTCTGATGTGGCCCCGGGCCTCTAGACTCCAGGGAGGATGGTGGATTTTTTTGTTTGTTTTAATAGCCCTCATTGCACAACATTTTCTGCTCCCTAGCTTGATGCCTTTCTTTTGTCTTAGTTCCTAAAACCCACTGTTCAAAAACAAATTCATCATTTCTGTTTTCTGATTCTCTTGCCTGGCATTCCCACAGTGTCCATAGTAGAAACATCAGCTTTCTCTTTGACTCCCTTCCTTTCACCTCTGTCAAGACATCTGTCTTCTTCTGAAATATCTGGCAGATTTATCTTTCCTAATCCATATTCACTGTTGCCTTTCTAGTTAGGATACTGATCTTTCCAGTCTCTCCTTTCCAGTATATTTTTCTTAACGTTATCATACTTTTCTCATCACAGAAAATCATCCTTTCCCCCCTCACCCCATAAAATATTCCCAGCCATCTGCAACATTACAGGGAGAGAATTTTGTTTACATAATTCAAGTGTGAGAGTCTGAAGACTTAGTTTCAAGTTATTTCAGCTTCCTATTTAGTATTTAAATGTGAAAATGCATGTTTGAAAACCCTTTATAAACTGTAATATAGTTCAGACGATGATGACTTCTTGACTTCTCATTCTATGTAGCATGAATCCTTTCCTGTGTCTAGTGTTCAACCTTATGACCTCTTTCTAAGTGAATTTCTCTTTGTGCCCAACTTATGCCAATTTTGTTCCTCTTTGCATCTTTCTGTTCTGTTCCCAAACTTGGAATGTCCTTCTTTTTGCTCTTTTTACCTGCCCAAATCTTAATCACTCTAAAGTCCTGCTTCTTTCATGAAATCTTTTCTGATTATCCCGATCACCAATATTCTCTCCTTTCCCCCCTAAACTTCAACTTCACTCACTAATTACTATTTAATATTTGCATGGTTTTTAGTCTCCACAGTATGTTTATGCTTTTGAATGGAGGGATCCTGACATTCACTTCTTTTGTACCATGCACATTTAGTTTTAAATGGGCATTTAGTTTTAAATAAATAGGTGTTAACTGCTTAATTGCTGACTGGGAAAACATATTAATCTGCAATAATTGCCCTTTGGATATATTTCTTGAGCTTCTCTTTGCCCAATGGCAAGAAATAATTGTGGATAGATTAGACTGACAGATGCTAAAACAATTTCGATTCATTTAACAAACCCTTATTGAGTTCTGGAATATATGGGTAAGTAATGAATAAATGTTCATTTCTTCATTTATTCAGTCAATAAATGTTTATCAAGTATCCACTATGTGCCTACATTGTGTGAGTCACTGTAAGGAATGTCTATCATTAGCCATTTAGATATTGAGAATCCAAACATGAATCTTACATAGTCATCATCCCCAATTTGCTTTACCTACATGACCAATGGTGATAACATAGGGTGATTATAAGGCATCATAGAAAAGTAATTGATATGCTATAGATACGCAAAGGAAGGAGTACTTCTTTCTTAGTCAGGGAGAGATGACATCCAGGCAGATATGACGTATACACGGCAGTAGCATTGACATTCTTGTTTGCTTTGTGAAAATTTTGCATTTTATAGAGTGTGCTATTAAAAATTAGCATGCTAGAGTTTCCTCTTCCAGGAAGTTGGAGTAGGCATATTTTTTCTTTTCCTCCCATCAAGTACAACTAACAACTCTTGACTATATATATAAAGACTTTTTAATATTTTTTACTTTATATATATGTATAAAGACTCTGAAAGGTGGAGTAAAGAGCTAGTGACATCAGGACCTAAGGAACATGGTAGTGAGTTTCCTGGGTTATCATTTTGCCTCATATATTTTAGGCATGGGGTATCCTGAAAATGCAAATGGGTGCAGACATATAAAGATTCAACAAAAGCCTGCTTTCTCTAGCCAAAGGACAAAGAAAGGGACAGCATGGCAACACAGAAAAAGTTTAGAAAGTAACCACTTTGCTCTAGCCAAACACCATGGAAAAAAAACTGGCTCTACCCTTACCCACACCAACAGAGTGTGAGTGGGGAGCCCAGACTTCCATTCTGAGTAGCTACACTTTGGAAACTTAGCACCCCTGCCAGCGAAGTGTGAGAGAAAACCAATTAGATCCAGTGCTTTTTGTCCCCATTAGCTGGTAATAAGGATATCCACACTCATGGTGCCAGTGGAGAACATATATGGAGCCTGGACTTGCATCCTCACCCAGCAATAATGCACCCCTCTCTTTTTTCCACTGGGGAGGTAGCAGAGGGATCTAGTGAAGAGTCAGGACTTTCATCATTGTCCAGTGGTAATGAGGCTACTCATCACAGTGTCAACTGGGACCATACGGGGATCTGGAACTCCTACCACTGCTCAGCAGATATACCCCTCCTCAGGTGTCAGCAGAGGCTGAGTGAGGAACCTGGACTTCTAACTTCACCTGGCAATGATAAGGTAGTGCCCCATCCCTTTCCCCTGATGCTGTGGTGCCAGAGAAAGCCAGCTAAAAGAGAAGGTTTAAATAAGATCCAGATTCTCATAAATAATATGAAAATGTCTAGGTTTCAATAAAAATCATGCTTCATGCCAAGAACTGGAAAGATCTCAAACTGAGTAGGAAAAAAAAAAAAAAAAGACAACCAATAGGCATCAACACTGAGATGACAGAGATTTTAGAATTATCTCACAGAAATTTTAAAGAAGCCAGTAAAAATGCTTACAGGGAACTAAACACGATTGAAACAAATGAAAAATATAGAAAGCCTCAGAGAAGGAAAAAGAAAGTTTCAGCAAAGAAATATAAGATATAAAAAAGAATCAAATGGAAATTTTAGATTTCACTTAAAAATAAGTGAAATAATTTCAGTAGATAGGCTCAAGAATAGTGTGGAGGGTGCAGAAGAAAGAATAAATGAATTAGATTTTAGAACAGTAGAAATTGCCCAAACCTGAACAACAGAGAGAAAATAGACAATAAAAAATGAACAAAACCTCAGTGACCTGTAGGATTATAAGAAAATATCTAGTATTTATGCCATTATAATTCCAGAAGAAGAAAAGGAAGTGGTTAAGGTTGAAAAAGCACTAAAAAAAAAAAAAATGTTGAAAACTTCCCAAATATGGTAAAAGACATAAACCTACAGAATCAAGGAATGGAGTGAACCCTAAACAAGATAAGCCCAAAGAGATCCCTGCCAACAAATGTCATATTTAAACTTCTGAAAATTAAACAAGAAAAAGTCTTGAAAACATCTAGACAAAAATGATACCTTCCAAAATGAGGACAAAAAATTAGAATAAGAGTGTATTTCCCACCAGAAATCATGGAAAAGGGTGGCACAATATTTCTCAGGTGCTGAAAGATAAGAACTATCAACCCATAATTTTATACCAGAGAAAATATCCTTCAGGAATGAAGGGGAAATCAAGTCATTCTCAAATAAATATCTAAAGCAGAGCTATTCAAAAAGAACGGCTAGAGGAAGTCCTCTAAACAAAAACGAAATCCTAGATGAAGGAACCTTCCAACATTAGGAGAGAAACAAAGAACATGGTAAGCAAATATGAGTAAACAGTTGGCTTCCCTGCTCCTCTTTCATTTATAAACTGTTTGACAGTTGAAGCAAACATGCCACTTCCTAGGGTGGTTCTAAATTTATGTAGAGGAAATATTTAAGAAAATTATGCTAAAACCTGGGGTGGCAAAGGAACATAAAGGCAGGTAATGTTTCTGCATGTCACTAAAGCCTGTAAAGTGACAATCCCAGTAGACTGTGGTAGTATGTAATATATTATCTAGAGCAACTACTAAAAAAGTCCATACAAATGACATCATACATGGTGACATAAGACATCCCCTGGAAAACTCTTGTCAGAATCAGCTTATAAAAGGACAAATTCCACTGGAGGGCATAGAGATTGGAGAAGGACTCCACAAATTCTGAATCAAAGACAAAGAAAAATAATCTCCAAAATCAGGTAGGAGATATTCTGCTGGGAGACGCCAGTCCAGACTCTGCCCCCTCACTCAGTCCCACCCAGCTTTGGAATTGCACAGTAGCAGCACTGCCTGGGTCCTTCCTGCTGTGGGTGCAGACTAGAGAGCCACTCACAGCAGTGTGTTTGAACCCCATGCATATCCAGGCACAGGCACTCAAGACCACAGAGACCCAGGGCAGAACAGCTGAGGAATGCTGCATACAAAACGGTCCCTGGGGTGGGGTGGGGGTGAAGAGAAACTGACAGAACTGTTGGCAAGTGCTGCACACACTCTGTCCAATTTCTGTTGGCTGGACTATCTAAACACAGAGTGAACTTTTTGTGGGATTGACCCACCCTTCTGCCCATTTGGGTTCATGGGGTAGGATATTCTAATGGGGAAGAAACCAGAGGCAGGAAATCTTCATGTAGAAAAATAAAAAGGGGAAAAACTGAACTGCTGCAGGATGGGATGAAAATTATAAGGAAAAGAGTACATTAAGTGAAGGAGAGAATTTAAAGAAATCATAAGATAGAGAAGAAATTATTAACAAAAATAAACAGAATAGATAGAGATTCCTGGAGAAGGAACAGAGGAAAAGGCACTTTCTCTTGGAGGTGAAACAATTGCACGAAAAGCGCAATCTTACATGGTACCACATATCCAGGGAAAGAATCAGAGGAGGAAAAGCTGAGAAAATCTGGATGGTTAAACCTGGATTACTCTAAAGGTCCACAATAAATTGGACCAAGCTTCAAATACAAGCCTTATGCAAAGAAAATCAACCATACAATCCTAGATGAGTGGTAGAAACTGACTTTTGAAATTAACTTTTCAAGATAGTCACATGCCCAGATATCAGCAAAAAATTGCAAGCCATACTAAGAAACATGAAGATATAGCTTAGTAAATAGACTAAATGTGTATCCTCTGAAGTTTATTTCAGAGGATACACAGAATTTGGAATAACTAATCCAAGAAGTTCAGACAAATCTGTCAATTCAAGGAAATGAAGTAAATATGGGTAGTTAGCAGGTACTAAGAAGACATTGTGAGCATAAAGAAAAAAAATTTTAAAGTATAAAAAGAAACAAATTATGGGGTTGAAAGACACAATAATGGAGATTAAAAATGCACTGGAGGCATACAACAAGTTTTGAAAAGGCAGAGGGAAAAAATCAGCAAACTAGATAACAGGGCAATTGCAATCATACAGTCAGAAGAACAGATAGAGAAAAAAATAGGAAGAATGAGCAGTGTCTCAGGGATTTGAGTGGCAGCATGAAATGCACAAACATATGCATCACGTGTGTCCCAGAAGAAGAGAAGGGAAAGGGGAAGAAAGTATAGTTGAGGAAATAGTGGCCCCAAATTTCCCAACTCTTCTGAAAGACATATACATGTGCAAGAAGTGCAACATACTCCAAACAGAATAAATGCTAATAGACCTACTGCCAGACACATACTAATCAGAGTGTCAAATGTCAAAGAGAGAATTCTGAAAACAGAGAAAAGCAATTTGTCACGTACAAGGGATCCTCAATAAGACTAAGTGCCAATTTCTTATCAGAAACCATGGAGGCAAGAAGGCAGTGGTATGATATATTTAAGGTACTGAAAGAAAAAAACTGCCAGCCCCAAATTCTTTATCCAGCAAAACTGTCCTTCAAAAATGAGAGTTAAAAATATTCACAACAGATAAGCAGAAACTGAGAGTTTGTTAATAAAACACCTACCCTACATGAGTTACCAAAGGGCATGCTGTGGGTTGAAAAGAAAAGATAGGAGAGTGGCTTGGTGTATGTGAAGAAATGAAGATCTTCAGTAAAGATAACTAAAAGAGTAAATGCAAAACCCAATAGTACTGTATTCTCAACATACAACTGTACTCTTTAATTCCTGTAAGTGTCAGAATATAATTGAACAAGGCATAATGGGCACACAAAATATAAAGAGGTAATGTGGGCAAAACCAACATAAATAGAGGAAACAAAGGGATATGGGAGTAGAGAACATGTAAGCATTGAAGCTAAATTGGTATCTTTAGTTGCTGTATTTTGAAATTAGTAGGTTATAGATGCAGGTTGTATAATAACCCCCCAGAGTAACCACAAAGAAAGTATTTTAAAAATATACAGAAACAGAAATGAGAAAAGGAGCAATCAGATAAATCACAAAAGATCAGCTTCATAGGAAAGAAGAGTGCAATGAAGAAAAAATATGACATATAAAACCAAAGAACAAAATGGCAAAAGTAAGTACTGCCATTTCAGTAATAATACTGAATGTTAACAGATTAAACTCCCCAGTTAGAAGATACAGATTGTCAGGATGGATAAAAATGCATGATCCAACTGTTTACAAGACACTCACCTTAGATTCAAAGACACAAATAAGTTGAAAGTGAGAGGATAGTGTTTCAGTTTGCCAAAGCTGCCACAACGCAATATACCAAGAATGGATTGGCTTTTCAAAAGGGATTTATTAAGTTACAAATTTACACTTCTAAGGCATAAAATATCCAAATTAAGGCATAATCGAGAGGATCTGTTCACTCAAGATTAAGACTCATCATGTCTTGGGTTTCTCTGTCAGCTGGGAAGGCATGCAGCTGGCATCTCCTGGTCCTTTGCTCCCAGCTTGTGTTGCTTTAAGCTTCTGATTCCAGTTATTATCTATGTCGGCTCTTCAAGGATCTCCACATGTCTGTGTCTAGACATCTGGTCTCTGTGGTGACCCTTTTAAGGACTCCAGTAAACTAATTAAGACCCACCTTGAATGAACAGGGTCACATTTCCATGGAAATAATCTAATTAAAAGGCCCCACCCAACAATAGGTCTGCCACCACAAGATTGTATTGAAAGAACATAGCTTTTCTAAGGTACATAATAGCTTCAAACCAGCATATTCCACCTTTTGGACTCACAGAAGACATGTTCTTTCTAAATTCAAAATACATTCATTTCTTCACAAAAGCCTTAAATACTTTCAATAACAGTACAAATACAATACAAAGTAAGAAACAGTACAGTCTCATCAAAATCAGTTACAGGCATGATCTATCCTAAAGCAAAATTCTCCTCTGGCTATGGACCTGTGAAACTCAGAACAGGTTATCTTCTGCCAATATACAAAGGAGAGACAGTTATAAGATAAACATTCCCATATCCATAGGAAGAAATTGAAAGGAAAACAGGGGTCACTGGATCCAAGGAATTCTGAAATCCTGTATACGCCATTGGATTTTAAGGTCTGAGAATCATTTATCCTTGAGGCCTGAGAGAGCAGAATTCCCACCCTTTCCAAAGGCTGAGGCAGCAGCCCCACTCTCTTCAAACACTGGGTTGAGGGTTTTAACATATTCATGCATTGGAGAGAACAACTTGTTCTTGGTCCTACCCTCTTCAAGCATTTTGATGGCACCTGAACTCTCTCCATCTCCACGGCATTTGCTCAACCTCTTCAGAACAGTGAGGTGGCAACCAGACTCTCTCCAATTCCTGGGAGATGTGCTCCACTCTCTTTGAGACTTGAGGAGCAGCACTCTTCCCAAGCAATGAAGTGGAAGGCCTACCATCTGCTTCCAGAGCAAACACACTCTCCACATGCATGGATGGATCCACTCTCCTGGCCTGAGATTTCCTGGCTCCAGACCTTAGCTTCCATGGTTCTGCCTTTAATGTCATTTTCCCTTCAATCTTCCCCTTTCCTGTCCCTTTTAGTTCAGACTAGCAATGGTTAAATCCATACATATCTTGCAAAAAATTATTTTGATTTTTCATGCAGTATACAGGGATCATAGCCATCAGACAATAGGACCTTCCACAAATCCTTTCTCTATAACTCCATCTCCAATCATGGCTTATCCTATAATGGCTGACTGGTTCTATATTTGGATAATTCCTCATGTGGGGCACTATTTTCTGGGGACTCATTTACTGGAAGCTCAGAATTTTCCAGACCATCAAGTTCTGGTTTCTTTGTACCAAGGAGTTCAGTTCTCAGCTTATCTCTTTCCTCTGGCATTTTACTGTAAGCTGTAAGAAGAAACCAGGCTGCATTTTCCACATTTAGTTTGGAAATTTCCTCAGTTAGATATCCCTGCTCATTGTGTTCAAATTCTACCTTCAATCCAGCAGCAAGACTCAATTTTACCAAATTCTCTGCTGCTTTAAAACAAAGGCCATCTTTCTTCCAGTTTGGAATGACAAATTCCTCATTTCTACCTAAAGCTTCATCAGAAATATCTTTAGAGTCCATGTTTCTACCAATAGTCTCTTCAAACATTCTAGGCCTTTCCTATTAAACTCCTCACAATTCTTCCAGAATCTTCCCCTTATTCCTTTAAAAAGCCATTCTGACATGTTTGGCATTTGCAAACTCAGCAGCATCCCGTTTCTCAAATACCAAAATCTGTTTTGATTTGCTAAAGTGGCCAGAATGCAACATACCAGAAATGGATTGGGTTTTTACAAAGGGGATTTATTAAGTTACAAGTTTACAGTTCTAAGGCCATAAAAATGTCCAAATTAAAGCATCAATAACATGATACCTTCACCCAAGAAAGGCTGATCATGTCTGGGTTTCTCTATCAGCTGGGAAGGCATGTGGTTGGCATCTCCTGGTCCTTTGCTCCTGGGTTGCATTACTTTCAACTTCTGATTCCAGTGGCCATGTATATTAGCTCTCCAAGTATCCACAAGGGTCTGTGTCTAGTGTCTCCTCTCTGTGTTGGCTCTTTTAAGGATTCCAGTAAACTAATTAAGACCCACCTTGAATGGGTGGGTCACATTTCCATGGAAATAATCTAATCAAAAGCCCCACCCAACAATAGGTCAGCTCCCACAGGATTGTATTAGAAGAACAAGGTTTTTCTGGAGTATAAAACAGTTTCAAATGAGCACAGATGTAAAAGGATATTCTATGCAAATGGTAACTACAAAAGAGCTAGGGTAGCTATCCTAATACCAGACAAAATAGACTTTAAGTCTAAAGCTGTTATAAGAGATAGAGAAGGCACTATAATTATAAAAGGGATACTCCACCAAGAAGAAAAAATAATCATAAATATTTTTGCACCAAACTGTGGTGCCCCAAAATAAATGAGGCAAACTCTGGCAAAACTTAAGTGAGAGATAGACAACTCTATAATAATAGTTGGAGGATTCAATACACATTCTCAACAATAGATATAATATCCAGATGGAAGATCAATAAGGCAACAGGGAACTTGAACATGTGATAAATGAAGTAGACTTAACAGACATATGCAGAACATTGCACCCAAAACAGCAAGATATACATTATTCTCAAGTACATATGGACTGTTATCCAGGATAGACCCACACGTTTGGTCAAAAAACCAAGCCTTAATACATTTAGAAAGGTTTAAATCATATAAAGCATTGTGCTGGTTTGAAATGATATATGTACCCTAGAAAAGCCATGGTTTAATCCTAATCCCAATTTGTAAAGGCAGCCATTTCTTCTAATCCCTATTCAGTATTATATGTTTGAAACTGTAATTAGATCATCTCCCTGCAGGTGTGATTTAATCAAGAGTGGTTGTTAAACTGAATTAGCTGGAGGCGTGTCTCTACTCATTTGGATGGGTCTTGATTAGTTTCTGGAGTCCTATGAAAGAGGAAACATTTTGGAGAAAGAATGAGATTCAGAAAGAGCAGAGAAGGATAACATAGCCACGAGAAGCAGAGAGAACCAGCCAGTGACCTTTGGAGATGAAGAAGGAAAATATCTCTCAGGGAGCTTGATGAAACAGGAAGCCAGGAGAGAAAGCTAGCAGATGACACTACATTCACCATGTACCCTTCCAGCTGAGAGAGAAGCCCTGACTGTGTTCACCATGTGCCTTCTCACTTGAGAGAGAAACCCTGAGCTTCATGGGCCTTCTTGAACCAAGGTATCTTTCCCTAGATGGATGCTTTTGATTGGACATTTCTATAGACTTGTTTTAATTGGGACATTTTCTCGACCTTAGAACTATAAACTAGCAACTTATTAAATTCCCCTTTTTAAAAGCCATTCCATTTCTGGTATACTGCATTCCAACAGCTAGCAAACTAGAATAAGCATCTTTTATGACCATAAGGGAATGAAGCTGGGAATCAATAACAGCCAGAGAACTGAAGAATCCACAAATATATAGAAGTAAGTAGCACTCTCTTAAACAAGCAATGGGTGAAAGAATAAATTGCAAGGAAAATCAGTAAATATCTTGATACAAATGAACAACAGAACACAATATATCAAAATTTATAGGATACAGTGAAGGCAGTGATGAGAGGGAAACTTATAGCCCTAAATGCCTAAATAAATAAGAAGAAAAAGCTTAAATCAAAGACCCAACTGCATACCTGGAGGAACTAGAAAAAGAACAACAAATTAACCCCAAAGCAAACAGAAAGAAAGAAAGAAATAACAAAGATTAGAGCAGAAATAAATTAAATTGAGGATAAAAAACAATAGAACAGGGTGCGCCATGGTGGCTCAGCAGGCAGAGTTCTCACCTGCCATGCCAGAGACCTGGGTTCGATTTCCGGTTCCTGCCCATGTAAAACAACAACAACAGCAAAAAAAAACAAAAACAAACCAAAAAACCAATAGAACAAAATCAAAAGTTAGTTCTTTGAAAAGATCAATAAAATTGGCAAACCCTTAGCTATACGGACAAAGAAAGAAAAAGAGAAAAGATGCAAATAAAATCAGAAATGAGAGGGGGACACTGATACTTACCTCATAGAAATGAAAGGAATCATAAGAGGATACTATGAACAGCTATATGCCAGCAAATTACGTAAGCTTGACGAAATGGACAAATTCCAAGAAACACACACACAACCTACACTGGCTCTACAAGAATTAGAAGACCTCAGTAGATAAATACAAGCAAAGAGATCAACTCGATCATCAAATACTTGACAACAAAAAAAGCCCAGGACCAGATGGCATCACAGGTGAATTCTACTTATCATTCCAAGAAGAATTAGTATCAATCCTGCCCAAACACTTCCAAAAAAATTGAAGAGAAGAGAATGCTATCTAATTTATTATATGAAGCCAGCATCACCCTAATACCAAAGCCAGTAAAGATAGTATAAGAAAAGAAAATCATGGGTCAATTTCTTTTATGAACATAGATACAGAAATCCTCAACAAGATACATGTAAATCTAATCCCATCACATTATTCCAAGAATTATGCACCATGATCAAGTGGGTTTTGTCCCAAGTGTGCAAGGATATTTGAGCATAAAATAAATTAATATAATACACCACATTTTAAAAATGAATGGGAGAAAAACACATGATCATCTCAATTGATGCAGAAAAGGTATTTGACAAAATTCAGCATCCTTTCTTGATAGAAACCTTTAGAAAACCAGAAATAGAAGAAAATTTCCTCAACATGATAACAGATATATATGAAAAATCCAGTACTTATACTCAATGGTGTAAGACTGACAGCTTTCCCCATAAGATTTGGAATAAAACAAGGATGCCCAGTGTCACCAATATTATTCAACATTGTGCTGGAAATTCTAGCTAGAACAGTTAAGCAAGAAAAAGAAATGAAAGACATCCAAACTGGAAAGGAAGAAATAAAATTTTCACTATTTGTAGATGATATGATCCTTTATATAAAAACTCATGAAAAATCTACAACAAAGCTGTTAGAGCAAATAAATGAATTCACCAAACTTTCAGGGTACAAGATCAACATGCAAAAATCAATAGTGTTTCTCTACACTAGGAAGAGTAATCTGAGAAGGAAATCAAGAAAAGAATTCAATTTACAATGTGAACTAAAAGAATCAAATTTATAGGAATAAAGGAGTTAAAAGCACTTACATTTGGAAAATGACAAAACTTTACTAAAAGAAGTTAAAAAGATCTAAATAAATGGAGGGACATTCTGTATTCATGGTTTGGAAGACTAAAGATTTGTAAGATGTCAATTCTATGCAAAATGATTTACAGAATCAATGCAGTCCCAATAAAAATTGCAACAGCCTACTGTGCAGAAATGGAAAAAACCAATGAACAAATTTATTTGGAAGTATAAGTACATCAAATAGCCAAAAATATCTTGAAAAAGAAAAACAGTTGGAGACTCATACTTCCTGACTTTAAAGCATATTACAAAGCTACAGTGGTTAAAACAGCATGTAAGGGGCATAAGAACAGATATATAGACCAATAGAATAAAACTGAAAGTTCAAGATAGACGCTCACATAAATGGCCAATTGATTTTTGACAAGACTGCTGAGTTCACTCAATTGGGAAAGAATAGTTTCCTCAACCAATGATGCTTGGTGAACTGGCTATTCATATGCAAAAGAATGAATTGGGAAAGATTAGTTTCCTCAACAAATGATACTAGGTAAACTGGCTGTTCATATGCAAAAGAATAAAAATTTTTTCATCTATCTCACACCATATTCAAAACTCAACTCAAAATGGATCAAAGACCTAAATCTAAGAACCAGGACTATAAAATAATTAGAAGAAAATGTACAGAAGCATCTTCAGGATCTTATGTTAGGCAGTGGTTTCTTACACTATACCCCCAAAACACAAGCAATGAAAGAAAAATTAAATAAATAGGACTTCATTAAAATTAAAAATTTTGTGCATCAAAGGACATTGTTATGAAAGTGAAGAGAAAACCTACTCAATGGAAGAAAATATTGGAAACTACATATCATAAAAGAGTTTATTATCCAGACTATATAGAGATCCTGCAACTCAACAATAAAAAGATGAACAACTAATTATAATATTGGCCAAAATACCTGAATTGACATTTCTCTAAAGAGGATGTACGAATAGCTTAATGCACATGAAAAAATGTTCAACATCATTAGCTATTAAGGAAATGCAAACCAAAACCACTATGAGGCACTAGAATGGTTACTATTAAAATAAAAACTGGAAAATTATAAGTGTTGGAGAGAATGTGGAGAAATAGGAACACTCATTCAATGTTGGTGGGAATGTAAAATGGTATGCAGCTGCTGTGGAAGGCAATTTGGCAGCTCTTCAGAAATCTAAGCTTAGAATCACAATATGACCTTACATCCCTCTACTAGATACGTACCCCAAAGAATTAAAAGAAGATATTTGCACACCAATCTTCATGCAGCATTATTCACAGTAGCTGAAAGGTGGAAGCGACTCAAGTGTCCCTTAACCCGTGAATGGATAAACAAGATGTGGTCTATGCAAACAATGACATTCATTCAGCTGTAAGTCCTGGAACATGTGACAACATGGATGAAATTTGAAGATATTATTCTGAGTGAGATAAGCCAGACACAAAGGGACAAATATTGTTTGATCTCACTGATATGAAATAATTAGAATAAGGAAACTCATAGGTTCTGAACCTAGAATATAGGTTACCAATTTAAACAGAATTTCTATTTAGGTTGATTGTAAAGTTTTGGAAATGGATGGTGGTGATGGTGGCAGAATATTGTGAGTGTAGTAACAGCACCAATATGTGAATGTGGTTAAAAGGGAAATTTTTAGGTTGTATATATGTTAATAGAATAAAAGTTAAAAGGTAAAACATAGAAAAAATAGGCTATAATTAGTACAATTATAAAAATGTTCTTTCATGAATTATATCAAATGTACCACACTAATACAAGATGTTAATAATGGGGTGGGATATGGAAAAAATACACTCTAAAGTAAACTATGGACTATAGTTAATAGTGCAGTTTTAATATTCTTTCATTAATTATAGCAGAAGTATCACATTAAGGTAAAGTGTTAATAATAAGGGGGAATTTTTTGGAAACACTGTATCTTTTACAGAATTTTTCTGTAATTTAAAAATTTTTTCAATGTATACAAAGAGATACACTCAGAAACACTGTAGGTAAATCAAATGGAATTCTAAAATATATTCAAAGAGCTAATAGATAAATCCAAATTATAGTTGGAGATTTCACCCTCCCTCTCTTGACAGTTGGTAGAACAACTAGACAGAAAATTGATAAGGAAATAGAAGAACTAGAAACTACCATCAACACAAGGATCTAATCAACCTAATACATGATCTAGTTATTTACTCCAC
Organism: Tamandua tetradactyla; assembly: GCF_023851605.1. Taxonomy (NCBI): domain Eukaryota; kingdom Metazoa; phylum Chordata; class Mammalia; order Pilosa; family Myrmecophagidae; genus Tamandua; species Tamandua tetradactyla. The sequence continues at coordinate 140,503,544 of NC_135332.1, forward strand.
CCAAAAAGAGCAGAATGCATATTCTTTTCAAGTGCCAATGGAATATATGCCAAGATAGGAAATATGCTGGGCCATAAACAATGTCTCAGATGTTTTAAAGAACTGAATTTGTAGAGTGTGTTCTCCTATCATAACAGAATCAAACTAGAAAATAGGAAAATTACCAAGCACTTGGACACCACACTTCTAAATAATCCATGAGTTAAAGAAGAAGCCCAAGGGAAATAAAAAATACCCCGAACTGAATAAAAATGAAAGTACAACATGTCAAAATTTATGAGACACAGCTAAAGCTGTGCTGAGAGAGATTTATAGCATTAAATACATACATTGACAAGAAGAAATGTCTCATGCAAATATTCTAAATTCCCAACTCAAGAACATAGGGAAATGATTCAAAATAACTTAAAGCAAGCAGGAGGAAGGAAATAACAAAGACCACAAATCAGTGAAATTGACAGCAAAAAAGCAACAGAGAAAAACCAGTGAAACAGAGTTTGTTCTTTGAATTGATCAATAAAATTGACAAATTGATCAATAAAAATTGACAAACCACCAATATTAGGAATAATATAGGCTATCACTAGTGATCCTTTAGACATCTGAAGTTTCTAAGGGAATACTATGAGCAACTCTACAGGCGTAAATGTGATAACCTAGAGAAACAGACCTCAAAAAACACAAACTATCCCAACTCACCCAATATGAAACAAATAATTTGTATGACCCTATAACTAGTAATGAAATTGATTTGATAATGTAAATACTTTTCCCAAAGAAATGTACAGGCATACAGATGGTTTCACTGGTAATTCTACCAAACTTTTTAAAAGTTACAAAAATCCTTAATAAAATATTGGCAAATAGAATTCAGCAACACATAAAATGAATTATACACCATGACTAAGGGAGACTTATCCCAGGGATACAAGGCTGGTCGAATATTTAAAGATCAGTAAATGTTATCCATTATATAAACAGACTAAAGAAGCAGAATCACATGATCTTTTCAATTGATGCAGAAAAAAAAAACATTAAAAAAATTCAATACCTATTCATAATTTAAAAATCTCTCAGAAGAGCAGGAATAGAGAAGAGCTTCCTCATCTTGATAAGGAGCATGTACAAAACACCTGTAGCTAACCTTTTAGTTATTGGTGGAAAACTGAATGTTTTCTCCCTGAGATCAAGCACTCTTATTCAACATGTTGCTGGAAGTTCTAGCTTACAAATTAGTGCACAGAAATGAAATAAAAACCATGTATTTGAAAGGAAGAGTTTAAACTTTCCCTATTTGCAAATTTCATGATCATCTACTTAGAAAAATTCCAAATAATCTACAAAAATTTAAAATTAAAAAATGGATTCAATAAGATTGCAGGATAAAAGATAAGTAAAAATCCTTTGCAATTTTATATTCAAAATACACATAGACACAAACATTTGAAATGCAATACCATTTACAATCACTAAAATAAATAAAGAGAAATAGGTGAAAATCTAACAAAACCTTTATAATATTTGTATGCTGAAAATTACACAATGCTAATAAAAGAAATCAAAGAAGAGCTAAGAAATCTATTCATGGATTGGGAGAAAACAAAAGAGATGTCAAATCTATTCCCAATAAAGCTTAACAAAATTCCTGTCAAAATTCCAGCAAAATTTTGTAGATATAGGCAAGATTATGCTAAAATGTATGTGGAAAGGCAAAGGAAACTAGTATGTTTAAAGCAATTTTGAAAAAGAATAATGTGAAAGGAATCTACCTGATTTCAAGCATTATTATATAGATATTATAATCAAGACTGTGTGGTATCAGTAGAGAAATAGTAACCTAGATCATTGGAACAGAACAGAAAACCTAGAAATAGATCCACACATATATGCCCAGTTGATTTTTTACAAAGATACAAAAGCAATGCAATGAAGGAAAGATAGCTTTTTCAACAACTGGTACTGGAGAAATTGGATACCATTGGCAAAACCGTGAATCTCAATCTGAGTCTTATATAAAAATTAATTAATATGAGTCATGAACTTAAAACTATAAAATTCTTATGAGAAAATCTTCAGGGGCCAGGGCTAGGGTTAGGTAAAGAGTACTTCATCTTGACCTGAAGAACACAGTCCATGAAAGGAAAAATTGATATGCTGGACTTTATCAGAATTAAAAACCTTTTCTCTGTGAAAGACTTTTTTAAAAGTATGAAAATACAAGATAAAGACAGAGAGAAAATATTTGCAAACCACATATCTGACAAAGGACTAGTACATAGAGTATATAAAGAACACCAAAATGAAACAAAGAAAAAACAAACAATCCAATTAGAACTTGGGGAGAAGACCTGAAGAGACATTTTACTGAAGAAGATATACAGACATCAAATAAGCACATGGAAAGATATGCATTATTATCCATTAGGTAAATGCAAATGAAAACTATGAGATATCACTACACACCCATCACAGTACTAAAATATAAGGACAAAACCAAATGTTGATGAGGATGTGGAGAAACTGAGTCACTCAGTCATTCATGGTGGTAAAGTACATAGTACAGCCACTTTGAAAAAAGTTTGGCAATTTCTTAAAAAAAACTAAACTTGTAACTACAATACAACTACCAAATTAAACTGCAACTACGTGCACTTTTGGGTATTTACCACAGAGAAATAAAGACATGTTCACACACAAAAAAATAAAAAACAAAAACTACACTAATCTTCATACCGATTTCATTCATATTATTCAAAACCTGAATACAGTCCAAATGTCCTTCCATGGGTAGATGGTTCAACAGCCTTGTGTATCTATACCATGGGGTACTACTCAAAATTAAAAGGAACAAACTGTGGATACAAGCAGCAACCTAGATGCTGATCTCCAGGGAATTCTGCTGAATAAAAAAGCCAATCTGTGAGGTTTATATGCCATATGATTCCACATATATAATAACCTTCTTGAAGTGACAAAAGTATTGAAGTGGAGAATGAAGTAGTAGTTGCCAGTTTTAAGGAGGGGTTGGGTGCAGGAAAGAAGTGGGTAAAAGGACAAATGTAAAAGGGCAATTGGAGGGAGTCTTGTGGTGATGGCACTGTTCTGTATATGGACTGTGTCATTGTCCATATCTTGGTTTTAATATCATACTACATTTTTGCAAGATGTTACCTTTGGGGGAATGGGTAAAGAGTATATGGGAACTCTCTTGTATTTTTCTTCAACTGAATGTGTTATCTACAGTCATCTCAAAATTAAAGTGTAATTGAAAAAATTAGTGTGCTTTTATGTGGCTTCCACCTCTGTGGTTGGTTATCTTAAATCCTTTTGTTGACCAGTGATATAGTGGTCTCCAAATGTTTATTGTGAATTCCTGCTTTGCATGAGCATTATGCTGGCTGAATCTATTAGGAATATAATGATAGATGCATAAGATTTGGAATGCATACAAACTGAAGTGTCAGGGTGTGTGTGTCTGCAAAGTATGTGCAGGTACGTCTGAGAGAGTAGAGCTAACTCTCTTCTTTCAATATTCTTAAAGTTCTACTGTAAATTCTAAGAACCATAGTATAAAATGACATTTGTGGTCCTGTTCAGCTCTTAACTTGTCAAGAGGAATATCCTCTCTCAAGATACGTAGCTTCACTATAGTACCAAACCATTGTGTTGTCAAAGCCATGTGAATTATGCAAAACAATAGAAAAACAAATGACCCAGCTAGGGTTTGGCAGCTGCAACAAGCAACCTATCAATTGGAGGTTTGTTGTAATGAATTATATTTGAAAGAGTATTCTTCCAAATAATTCCAGTGCTTAGAATGAATGAAGAATCATATGAAGAACATATAGCTTATTCCAAAAGATTGAAAAAGATAGAACATAAAATTCTTTCCAACTTTTCCTTAGTTTGTATTATAGAACATATGAATGTTTAACATTTTAGATTCTTTCCTAATTAGTTAATTTACCTGTGGAATCTCTCTGAAGAAACTATTTTTGTATTTATTTGAATTTGAGGAAAAAATTTAAACTTGGAACAACCAAGAAGAGTGTTTAGTTGGAATGACAGTTCACTAATAGGGTTTTTAGTGGTCTGGCAGAAAGATAGATCCTATCATATCTCATGGTTTAGGGAAAGTTTTACAGATTTAGGTGAAATTGATGAGGATTTCTGCTTTTATATAATCAGATAATACTCTCTCTGTGCAATATCTAGCACTATCTTACTGCATAAATATATATATATACACATAAAGAAACCATAAGAGTAAAAGGTCAAAAAGTAAAGCTTCCTGGACATCTCAGACCATTGTGATTGCTGCATTATTACAGATCACAATGCAGGTGGGTCAACAACTACTGAGTGCCTTGACCAGGCTGCACCATTACACCACTCCAGGACTATGGGACTCATCTTCTCTGGAACTGTGTAGTGCATACCCTGTGCCAAGTGCCTGACACGTTTTAGGTATGGGGTTACAGCAGTGAACAAAACAAATGAATGTTCTTGTCCTCATGGAGTTTCATTCTAGACTGGAAATAAGGGTGATAAGCTAAATAGAAAAGTTGATAATAAAGCATATTTAAAGGTAACATTTCAGTGGAAGAAAATAAAGCAAGGAAGGAGGGAAGGGATTGCTAGGGTGGATGGGTCATTACAATTTTAAATAGAGCAGTCAAGGCAAGATTTATTGAGAAGGTGAATTTAAAAAATAATAATTTTATTTCACACACTATATAATTCACCCAAAGTGTACAATCGTCAGTAGCTCTCAGTAGAATCACGGAGTTGCACTTTTTCACCATTGTCAATTTGAGATTGTTCTCAATTGATGAAAGAATATTATAATATTACTGTTAACTACAGCCCATAGTTTCTATTAGCTGTATTTTTTCCCCACATACCACCCTGTTATTATCACCGTGTAACAGTGACATACATTGTTCTAGTTCATGGAAGAACATTTTTATATTGTACTATTAACCACAGTCATCATCCACAACAGAGTTTACTATGTTTCACAGTCCCATGCTTTATCCTCTAGCTTTCCTTCTAGTGACATATATGACCCTAAACTTCCCCTTTCAACTATGACTGCACACATAATTCAGCATAATTCACAATAATGTGCTACCATCACCTCTATCTATTTACAATCAGCCCTCTTAAAGATTCTGCACAAATAAGCATCAGCTTCCAATTCTCTACCCTCATCCTATCTCCTGGTAACCTATACTCTAGATTTTAACTCCGTAAGTTTGCTCATTATAATTAGTTCATATTAGTGAGACCATATAATATCTGTCGTTTTGTGTTTGGCTTATTTTACTCAGCATAATGTCCTCAAGGTTCATAGATGTTGTTGCATGCATCAGGACTTCATTCCTACTTAGAGCTGAATTCTAGTCCATCATATGTATGTACCACATTTATTTATCTATTCGTTGGTTGATGGACACTTGGGTGGTGTTAATTTTTTGGCAATGGTTAATAATGCTGCTATGGACATCAGTGTACAAACGTCGGTTCACATTCCTGCTTTCAGTTCTTTTGAGAATATACCTAGTAGCAAGATTGTCAGATCATATGGCAATTTTATACTTAGCTTCCTGAGGAAACTCCAAACTGTCTTCCACAGCAGCTTCACCATTCTACATTTCCACTAGCAGTGAATAATTGTTCCTATTTCTCTGCATCCTCTCTAAGACTTGTAATTTTCTATTTTTTAATAGTGGCCATTCTAGTAGGTGTGAAATGGTATCTCATTAGATTTGTATTTCCTTAATGGCTAGTGATGTTGAACATCTTTCCATGTGCTTTTTAGCCATTTGCATTTCCTCTTTGGAAAAGTATCTAGAGAAGGTGAATTTTGAACAAAGATTTGAAAGCAGTGTATTACTTCTGGAGGAAGAGTATTCCAGGCAGAAAACAACTAAAATGAAGTTCTGAAGTGGGGATCTTCTCATTCCAGCAAGGAGACCAGAGTAGTTGGAGCTGAGAAAGGGAGTTTTAAAGATAAGATGTGAATGTAGCAGGGGCCTTGAGGACCATGGGAAGGACTTTGACTTTTACTCTGAGCAAGATGGGGAGAGACTTGAGGCACGTGAGCAGGAAAGCTATGTGATCTGACCAGTTAGCTGTGTTGAGTCCTGCATTGCAAGGCTGCTTATTAGAAAGTGGCTTAAATACCATACTGAAGCAATTTCAGTAAAATGCTAAAGTTAGGGCTACAACTGGGAGAAAAGGTGGTTAGAATGAAAAACAAAAAATAAACAAGATTCCTGACAAAGATTTTCTGTCACTTTTAAGAAAAAAAGTAAGAGTGAGGAATATCATTTTATAATAAAATCTTAGTCTTATTTCTAAAAAGTATCAATCAACTAGAAACAAAGAAACTGACTTTAAGAGATCTATTTTAGTAGGTAAAGCAATATGTCAACCATTATCATGGTATCTTAAAATTTTCAACATCAGCAAAATACCCAAAGCTGGTGTAATGATTTGGATTCTCCCACTGGAAAAAAACAATTGGAAACAGAAAATGTTCTGAAGAGGAGGAGACTCTGAAAAGTAGGAAGAACCAAAGTGTGTATAAGTTCTGAACTTTATATCCTTTCCTTAATGATTTGCTTAAAACTTTTGGGGGTTTATTGAAACTGTTTCATAAATACATTCATTTACATGTAATGAATGTTAATCTACATGGCTGAATATTATAGTTTTGTAGTCACTAACATTCAAGGCTTCATGACCTAAACAAATTTTTGCAATAGCCTAAATTAGTGTTACTAAGAATATGTTTTTTAAAGAAATACTTGTGGAATCTTTAAAATAATGAAAAATATCTAACACACCTGGCTAAGAATTTTTGCATTACATTCACACTTCCCTGGATAAAGGTCTGTCAGCACATCCATTAGCAGGCACATATTTTCAGGTTGAAACTTGGCACAGCAGTTACAAAGAGGTAAGAGATTCAAACAAAACATGAACAAAATGTTCCTTTCTCTTCTTTTGTTTAAAGAAGGAGACATTTTCTTCTAAGCCTGAACAAAAATATTGATTTTTGTTTTCAGGAAAATAAGAAGTGTTTTTGATAAACAGTTAATCTTTGGATCCTAAGGCAGAGAAAAATCTTTTGATGTTTGGCAACAGATTTGCTTAAATACAGAAATTTAAAGAGTCATTTAAAAAAAGAGTCAGTGTTTTTATGCATGTGTGTTTTCTCCTGAAGATCATAATCACACTGAAAATTTAAACATTGATACCCTTGAGGGCTAAATTTATCCTGCCTCTCTCTGGAACAAAACAAGAATACCCACAAATGTGACACCATCTTTGGAAGAATAGGCACTAAATGCATATCTGTTGAGGGTTTGGAAGAATACACAAGTCTGAAAAAAAGAAGTCATATCTGATAAGGCTTAAAATTTTATAAAACGGTTTTGAGCTAAATTTGTTTCAAGTGTAACATAACCCAAAAAGAGTATAGAGTGAAACGTGAATTTCTCTTCTTCCTTGCTTTGAGCCACTGGGTTACCCTCCACAAAGGCAACCAAGGTTATCAGTGCCTTATTTATCTTTCAACAGAGAGCATATTCACATGCAGGTATGTGTATATATGTATGCATATTGTGCATATGAATGTATGCATATATATGTGTGTGATCTTTTTTATCTTTAGTTAAATGCTAAGGTACTAGCATTTTGTTCTGTACCTTGTTTTGTTTCCAGACATTACAGATTGGAGACCATTTAATATTAGTACATAGAGAGCCACTTTGCTCTTTTTAATAGCTTCATGTTCTATCTTATGGGTGTACCATGGTTTACCTAATAAGTCTACTATTCCTGTACATCTTTGCTTTTTCAAACTTGTGTTATTACAAAAAATAACAATGAATATCTTTGTACAAAGGGCATTTGTGTGAGTATATCTGGAGGATGATTTCTAGAAGAGGAATTTCTGGATTAAAAAGTATACACATATCCAAACTCTGAAATCTTTTCTACAACTAATTGTTGTGATGTACTTTGAAATTTATTGCTTTTCATATATGTTATTTTCAAAAAAAGGAAAAAAGAGAAGGAAGAGTATAACAGAGAAGAGAGGATTTAACCAATGAATATGACTGCTGAATCATTATATTGATATTTCTGTTGGTCTCCAGTGTCTTGGAGCAGCTAGAAGAAAAGCAAAAAAATCATGGAACTGCAACCCACACCAAACTTTAAAATCTGTTCTATGACTACTTGCTAAAATATACTTGGAAGTTTATTCCTTTTTGTATATATGCTATATTTCACAATAAAAAACATTTAATAAACTATACGCATGTATGTAGATGTTCTCCATTGTGATTGTACATTCCTGGCAGCAATATGTTAGTATCCCTTTTTCCTGTTCCTGTGCCACCATGATATGTATTAAATTTTATGATCTTTAGCAATCTGAGAGAGGAAAATGGTATCCTGTTTTAGTTTGCATTTCTATCATGGATGATATTGAGCATCTTTTCCTATCTTTAAGAAGTTTGTATTTTTTGTGAATTTTCTATTAGTACTTTGATCCATTTGTTAAAGCTTTACTGATCTTTTCCTTGAACATTTGTGGGGGTTCTTGGTAAATTTATGAAGTTAGTTTTGTGATTCATATATTTTTCTTTGTCATTTGACATTTTTTTTTGCCATGAGGAACTTTTTATTTTTTATATTTATTAGACAAATTTATCAGTCTTTTATGGTCTCTGAGCTTTGTAATATAACTAGAGAACCCTTAATTGCACTGGGTTTATTTCCTAAAATCCTCTTGTTATAAACCATGAAAAGTGGTTTTTATGTTTAAATCTTTGATCTGTCTGGAATTAACTTTAGTGTTAGGTGTGAGGCAGGGATCAAATTAAAAATTTTTTCCATTTAGCTATCAACTGTTTATTTATTTATTTAGTATTTTTACTAGAGAAGTTGTGGGGTTATAGAACAATCATGCATAAAAACAGGATTCTCATACACCACTCCACCACTTGCATTGGTATGGAACATTAGTTATAATTGATGATAACACATTTTTTATAAATTTACAATTAATTAAAGTCCATGGTTAAATTTAGGGTTCCCTGTTTGTGTAGTATAGTTCCACAGATTTTTTAAAAAGATCATATATATAATCAGACATTTTCCTTTTTAATCATATCCAGATATATATTTCTCTGCTATTAATTTCTATCATCACCACGATCCATTACCAAAACATTTCCACCATTCCAGTTAAGAACCCTATATGTTTTAAGCCTTAATTTCCTATTCTCTATCCCTACCCCACCCCCTGGTAACTATATTCTAGATTCTTACTCTATGAGTTTGTTTACTATACTTGTTTGAAATCAAACAATATTTGTCCTCTTTTGTCTAGCTTATTTCACTCAGTGTAATGTCTTCAAGGTTCATCCATGTTGTAGCATGTATCAAGACTTTAATCCTTTTTACAACTGAATAATGTTCCATTTGTATGCATATGCACATTTTATGTATCCATTTGTCAGTTAATGGACACTTGGGTTGTTTCCATCTTTTGGCAATTGTAAATAATGCTGTTATGAACAATGTGTTTTCAAGTTGCTGCTTTCAATTCTTTTGTGTATATACATAGTAGAGTGATGGTTTTCTCATATGGTAATTCTATATTTAGCTTCCAAAGGAGCTGCTAAACTGTCTTGCTCAGAAGCTACACCATTTTACATTCCCACCAGATATGAATGTTACTATTTCTGCATCCTTTCCAAAACTTCTTATTTTCCATTTTATTAAATGGCAGCTATTCTAATGGTTGTGAAGTGGTATCTCATCATGGTTTTGATTTATGTTTCCCTAATGGCTAATGATGCTGAGCATCTTTTCATTTGCTTTGTGGCCATTTGTATATCTTCTTTGGAGAGATGTCTATCCAAGGATTTTGCCCTTCTTTTAATTGGGTTGTCTTTTTGTTGTCAAGTGGAGGATTTCTTTTTTATATTTTGGATATTAAATCTTTTATCAGATATATGCTTTCCAAATATTTTTCCCATTGTGTATGTTTTCATTTTACTTTCATGATAATGTTTTAAATTTTTTAATTTTTAAGAGGTCTCATTAATCTAGTTTTCTTTTCGTTGCTTGTACTTTAGGTGTATGTCTAAAAAACCATTGCCTAACAAAAGGTCTGAAGATGCTTCCCTATGTTTTTTACTAGGCGTTTGATATTCTGGGTCTTGTATTAAGGCCTTTGATCCGTTTTTAGTTTATTTTTGTATATGGTGTGAGGTAGGGGTTCTCCTCCTCCTCCTCCTCCTCCTCCTTTTTGCACATGAGATCTAGTTTTCCTAGAACCATTTGTTGAAATGACTGTTCTTTCTCAACTGAATGGTCTTTGCCACCTTGTCAAAAATCAATTGGCCATAAATGTGAGGACTGATTTCTGAGCAATCAGTTTGATTCCATTGGTCTATGTGTCAGTCCTTGTGCCAGTTTTATGCTGTTTTGATTTGTCATAAGCTTTAAGATCAGGAAGTTGAGTCCTCCAACTTCATTCTTTTTTTTAATGTCACTTATTGGATAGCTCACTTTTTTCCTATGGGATTCAAATTTGTTTATCCCATTTAAAATTTCTAACTGCATTTGGATCTATTTTTTGACTTTCTATTCTGCTTCATTGATCTCTTTGTCTCTTCAGAAGTCAGTAGTCACCATTTAAAGTAATATAGCTTTGGCAGTAGGTTTTAATCACTTGAAGTGCTAATCCCTGATCATTAGTTTTCTTTTTCAGAATGTGACTGGTTAGTCTTATTTTTCCTGTGAATTTTGGGATCAATTTGTCTTATTTCAGACAATGCCAATGTAGTATGTATACATGTGTTTGTGTGTGGGGAGATCATGTTAAATTTGTGGAATAACTTAGGGAGAACTGATATCATTGAGATACTCAGTTTTCTTGCCCACAAATCTGCTTCACCTTTTTGTTTGTTCATTGTCCTTCAGTGACACTTAAAAGTCTTCTTCTTAAACATTGTTTATATATATTTTTTGTATTGTTCTAGCTATTTTATATATATTTTTTACTATTGTAAATGGAATCTACTCTTTCTTTATATTTTTATTGGTGTTGGTTGTTTACATGAAGAGTAGTGATGTCTCTTGTTTTTTTGTATTCATCTACTTTACCGAATTCTCTTACTGTTTATAGTAGTTTTTCAGTTGATCTCTTGTTTGTTCAGATAAATAATCATAGTTCTACAGAGAATGATTATTTTACCTTACACTTTTCAATTTATACCTAATTAATTAGTTTGTTGAAGACCTCCAATAACTTACTGATGGTCATTTGTGGGCACTCACATCTTTGACTTGACTTTACTAGGAATACCAATAGCATTTTCCTTTCACAATGCTGGCTTTTGAGCTGCAATAGAGATATGTCATTATGTCAGGGAAGAAGCCATCTATTCTTAGTATAGTATACAACTAGAGTTTTTTAAAAAGATACTTACTTTTATAAAAAGTTTTTTTATAATTTATGGGGATGATTATTTTTATTATTAATGTGCTGAATTATATTAATATTTTTATTATAAAATTATTCTTTAATTTTGAGAATAACCCCCTACCCCACCCCCCGTAATGGTATATTATACATTAATGTGATACTGAATTCTGTTTGCAAATATTCTTTTAGGATGTTTTTCATCAATATTCATAAGGGAGTTTGGACTGTAGTTTCCTTTTTTCTGTAGTGTCTACATTGGGTTCTATAACTTCATAAACATAATTTTGAGGGTTTTTTCCCCTATGCTCTGGAAAACTTTTGATGGCATTGGGTTTATCTGTTTCTTAAGGATTTGGCAGGATTCCCCTTGTGAAGCCAACTGTGTGTGGAGCTGTTTTGGTGGAGTTTGTGATAGGTTCAGGTGTCAACTTGTCCAGGTAATGATGCCCCATTGTTCTATTGCTGTGGACTTAAATCATCAGCATGTGAAATTCGTCTATGGCTAACTACATCTGCAGTTGGCTAAGGAGAGTGCCTCCTGCAATGAGTGACATTTAATTTAATTAGCTGGAGGCTTAAAAGAGAGAAGTCAGAAGAGAGCACAGCAGCTCAACTTATCTGATCTCAGCACTTGGAACTCAGACCCAGACATTTGGAGATGGAGAAAGAAATCACCCTGGGAAAACTCATTTGAACCCAGAAGCCAGGGGGAAAGCCTAGTTGATGTCAACCATGTGCCTCCCATGTGACTGAGAAAGCCAGAGGAAAGTCTTTCCTCTTAAGAACTGTACATTTGTAACTAAATAAATCCCCTTATTAAAAACCTGTCCAACAAATGGACATTTGCACACCAAAGTCTATAGTAGCATTATTTACAATTGCTAAGAGATGGAAATGGTCCAAATGTCCATAAACAGATCAGTGGCTAAACAAGCTGTGGTCTATACATACAATGGGATATTATGTAGCTATAAGACAGAATAAAGTCATGAAACATGTAACAACGTGATGAACCTTGAGGACATTATGCTGAGTGAAATTAGCCAGAAACAAAAGGACAAATACTGTATGGTTTCACTAATATGAACTAACATTAATGAACAAACTTGATGAATTGAAATTAAGAACACAGGTTATCAGGAGGTAGAAATAGGGTAGAAATTGGGCAATTGGTGCAGAAGGAATACAGATTGTGCAACAGGACTGATTGTACAAATTCAGAAATGGCTAGCACAATACTGCCTGATTGTAGTATAATAATATAAGTACTGAATTAAACTGAATGTGAATATGATAGAGGGTAAAAGGCTGGGAGCACATATGAAACCAGAGTAAAGATAGAGGATAAAGACTGAGATGGTATAATTTAGGAATGCCTAGAGTGGGCAATGATGGTGATTAAATGTACAAATAAAAGAGAGCTTTTGCATGAGGGAGGACAAATGAATGTCAATATTGCAGGGTGTTGAATGTGGGGAAAAGTATAATCAATGCAAGGTAGGGTTTATAGTCAACAGTAACATTGTAATATATGTCCATTGAGTGCAACAAAGGCATTATGCCAAAGCTAAATGTCAGCAGGCAGTGGACACAGAGAAGGGGTGTGGTTTCTTTGTAGAAGAACAGTAAATGTTTTTAGATAGATTATGGTGATGGAGGCACGTCTATACATTTAGGTTCGATTGTATAATGTGTGAAAAACACTGTTTAAAAATGAACAGAGAGAAATAAGTGCTAGAGGAAATGTGGAGAGAGAAATGTATCTTTTCACTGTTGGTAGAGAAAGTGAGAAGTGCAGTCCCTTGGAGGGTAGGTGGTGGTTCCACAGGAGAATAGGGGTGGGGTTACTATGACCCTGAAAACTAGTTGCTCAGTATATACCTGGAGGAACTGAAAGTGGGATACAAATGGACATTTGCACACTGGTGTCTGTGGCAGCAGTGTTCACAATCCACAATGGATGGAGGTAGCCTAAGGGTACGACTGAAGAATCGAAGGGGGAACTATGGTGTACACATATGATGAACTACTGACAAGCCGTAAGAAGGAACAAAATTAGGAGGCATGCAATGTGGTGAATGAAACTTAAGGATGTATGTTGAATGAAATGTCAGGAGCAAAAAGATAAATATTATCATGCCTCAAACATATGGACTAGCTATAATATAAAAACTCAGTGAACCTAAGTCAAGAGCATGGGTTATCAGGTCAGGGCCTATTGTAAAGGGTCCTAGATTGTGAACTTTTACAGCAGTCGCATAGATTCATGAGTTTTAACTGTTATTTCTAAATTCTGAGATACTGAGCTGCTTGTTATTTATAACCTTGTTGTTCCTAGAAACTTTGGGTATTTATGTGACATCTGAGACTCAGAATTAGAACTCTAAAACTATGAAAGACAGTAGTACCCCATATCGGAACTGTTTAAAAAGTTGAAAAAGGGATCTGACTTCAAGTAGGGATATGAATGAAGCTAATCTGGATAGGACTAAGGTAAATCAGAATACAGGGTAAAGGATGATATTGTCCATATTTTAAAACTTCACCTTCTGTGTGAGCCCAAAGGCAGAGGTGTTTATTTGGTGCAAAATTTTATATTTTGGATAGTGCATTTCCTAATTTCACCTGTATGGTCAGTTAAGTTGAACAAATACGTGGACTCTTGAATAGGCATGATACTTTGATGGTTTGTTCAGGTTAGTGTGATGCCCTGATAAATCCCAGAGTAATTTGGGCAGTGAATAAAGAACTATTTGCAAGTCCCCTTGGGGCACTGTGGAGAAAGGAGGATATATTCAACATCCCCATTTGGAGAATTTCTAATATTCTCACAAGCAGTGGAGACAACCAGATCAATAGGCTGAGCCCTCAGTCTTGGAGTTCACCTATATGAAACTTATTCCTGCAAAGGATAGGCTAAGCCTACTTAAAATAAGGCACCAGAGAACCTCTTTTGTGGCTCAGATGTGGCCTCTCTCTCTAAAACAACACAGCAAGTGAACTCACTGCCCTCCTCGCCTACATGGGACATGACTCTCAGGGATGTGAATCTCCCTGGCAACATGGGACAGAAGTCCCAGGATGAGCCAGGATCCAGCATCAAGGGATTGAGAAAACTTTCTTGACCAAAAGAAGGAAGAGAGAAATAAGAAAAAAAAAAGTGTCAGTGGCTGAGAGATTTCAAACAGAGTTGAGAGGTTATATTGGAGGTTATTCTTACGCATTATATAGATGTCCCTTTTTAGTTTATGGTGTTGTTGGAGTGGCTAGTGGGAAGTACCTGAAATTGTAGAGCTGTGTTCCAGTAGCCTTGTTTCTGGAAGATGATTGTATAAAGATAGAGCTTTAACATTGTGACTGTGTGATTGTGAAAACCTTGCGTCTGATGCTCCTTTTATCTAGGGTATAGACAGATGAGTAAAAAATATGGATAAAAATAAACAAATAATGGGGGGAAAAAGGTTAAAATAAGTTGGGTAGATGGAAATACTAGTGGTCAATGAGAGGAATGGGTAAGAGATATGGTATGTATGAGGTTTTTCTTTTTTCTTTCTTTTTCTAGAGTGATGCAAATGTTTGAAAAAAATGGTCATGGTGATGAATACACAACCACGTGATGATATTGTGAGCCATTGATTGTACACCATGTATGGAGTGTTTGTATGCTAAGATTTATCAATAAAAAGAAAGCCAGTTCATCTCTGGTGTGTCGCATTCTAGCAGTTTTAGCAAACTAAAACAGAGTGTTTGTTATTAATAACAAACTTAGTTTGTTATTAATTAACTTACTGTTAAATTTTCAGTATCATTTCTGGTGATATTTGTTGGAAAATACTCCATTTCATCTTAGTTCTCGAATTTGTTTACATTGAATTGAACAAAGGTTACCTGGATATTCATAACTATTAGAATTTTTAAAATCTCTTCTGTTTCTGTGATTTTTCTCATTTTTGCTTCTTATTCTATATATTTGTATATATATATTTTTTTACCTAATTAAAAACATTTAGACAAGTTAAAGATTTTCTTTTCTGTTACCCCTTCCTGGCCCCCCAAAGAAATAGCTCTTGAATTTACTCATTAGTTCTTCCATGTTCAGTTTTTCTAATCCATTAATTTCAACTTTTATTTTAAATAATTTCTTCTTCTATTTATTCCTTTTTTCCTTTTAATTATGACTTCTTGGGTTGGGTGCTTAAATAATCTCTTTCATTATTTTTTGTTTATTATCTTTAGCTATATACTGTAGATAATGATATATAGTTCTTTACCATTATTTTCTAGACATCCTGCAGTTTTACTTTTGTTTCATCTTTGATACAAGAGTAACAAAGAATTTTTAAATGTTCCATAGTACAGCTCTTTTGTTTTCTGGTTTTGTTATTTTTAATTTTTACTGCATTGCTTGAGCACAGATATCTATCCTCTGTCCTTTTTGGAATTTACAGAAGTTTTCTTTGTTTACAAATAATCAATTTTGTGAATATTCAATGGGAACATGGAAAGAAGTTGTATCTCTCTATTTTCAGAGTATATCACTTAGGTATATCTTATTTTGTTTAGGTTTTCCATATTCTGAGGTTTTTTTTGTTTGTTTGTTCTGTCATGTACTGAGACAAAAATATTACATTTTCCTACTGCTAAGATTTTATTTTCTATTTTACAACTTGTATTGCCTATAGGTTTTAAAAATGGATATCAGTACTTATGTTATTGAGTGCCTGGATATTCATAACTATTGAATTTTCATTTTGCATTGTACCTTTTAACATGATAAATCATCTTCCTTTTTTCACTTATAATGCATTTTATTCTGTATTCAAACTCATCTGAATTAATACTGTTTGCCTTGTGTTTTTTTTAGTTTGCTAGCATCTGTTATGGTCTTTGCCCTTTTTTTTTAACCTTTCTGAGTTACTTATTGAATTTAAGGTGTTCTTTTTACACAGCAGATATTTGGATTTTGCCTTGAGATTTGGTGTAATACATATGTTTAATTGGTATGTTTAGGCTGTGTATACTTATGGAAACAAATGTTTAGTTTTAGTTCTGTCATCTTATTGATTTTAATTGTTAAATTCACAGTTTGAAATATATTTCTGTTTTAATGGGTGTATGTGTGCATATTTTCTGATAATTCAGAAGATTTATATTGTTGTTCTAGTCGTTACCTTCATAACTATACCTTTATGCAGTTCTCTCTGTCCCCTACTATGAGCACTGAATGTGGGAGTTTCCTCTTTCCCTCCCTAACCTCAAAACTTCTGGTATTATATTTATTTGTGTTCACTTCTTTTGCTTACTTCTTTACATGCAAATATACACATACATCTATTTGATTTATCAGTTGTAAATGATCTCTTTTGACCTCTATCTATCAGTTAGAATTTTTAATCAATAAATAACTGAAAATACATCTAATGGTGGCTTAATCAGTAAAGAAATATTATTATCTTAGTAATAAGTCCAGAGATAGGGTAGTTTAAGCACCTCGACAGTGTCAACAGGACACTGAAACCTAGTTGCTCAGTATATACCTGGAGTATATACTCCTGGTATATACCTGGTACATACCTAGTTGCTCAGTATATAGCAGGTTTTTCCATCTTTCACTGCCATCCTCAGCATGTAGACTTCTATGTTCATGATTCTGTTTTTAGCTGTGGCAAGAGGCAGAAGAATGTGCAATGCATTTTTCACATTTCTTCATAAGAGCCAAGAAACCAGCTGTTCCCTTATGACCCCATTGGCCAGAGTTAAATTTCATGTTCATGTTAAAATCAGTCATTGTCGAGGGAAATGGACTAACCAAGAGTGAATTAGACTCATCAATTCACTAGGAAGGATGAAAGGCCCCTCTAAGCTCTGCCAACAAAAAAGCAGAGAAGAATGGATTTGTACACATCCTAATGGTGTCTGCTACCCCTGCCTTTAAAAGATGAGGAAATCAGCATAAATATACCACCACACACTTTTTTGGACCCTTTCCCAACTTTCGTTAATTATTTATTTTATACTTTAGGAATTATAACATATGTTCTATGCTGTAACAATAATATCTATATTTGTTTTGATCTTAGTTACAGTGAATTTAGTATTATTACTAGTCATTTTTTCCAGGATTTCTTCATTATTTTTTTTTGTTAGAGAAGTTGTAGGCTTACAGAAAGATCATTCAGAAAATATGTAGTTTCTGTATACTTGCTCCCACTTTTAACATTGGTGTGGTTAGTGGACTAGTGTGGTTACTTTGTTACAGTGATGGGAGAATATTATTATAATTGTACTATTTTTATTTATTTATTTATTTATTTATTTATTTATTTATTTATTTATTTATTTATTTATTTTTGAGCAGGCTCTGGGAATCGAACGTGGGTTTCTGGCATGGCAGACGAGAACTTTGCTACTGGTGCAATGGTGACTTATAATTGCACTGTTAACTACAGTTAACTATAGTCAATAGTTTACATTAGGGTTCAGTGTTTGTGTTGTCCAGTACAATGGTTGTGTGTGTGTTTTAATTGTTCTAGCAACACCTATACTACCTAAAATTTTCCCCTTTTAACCACATTCAGATATATAATTCAGTGGTGTTAATTACATTCACAATGTTGTGTTACCATCAAGACCATTACCAAACTTTCCATCACCTCAAACAGAAACTCTGTACCAATTAAACCTCACCATTCCCTACCCTCATTCTGCCCCTGTAAACTGTATTCCAGTTTCTGACTCTATTAATTTTCTTATTCTAGTTATTTCACGACAGTTAGATCATACAATATTTGTCCTTTTTGTATGGCTTATTTCACTCAACATAATGTCTTCAAAGTTTATCTGTGATATTGCAGCTATCAGAACTTTATTCCATTTCATGTCTAAGTGATATTCCATTGTATGTATATACTACATTTTGTTTTGTAAAGTGTAATTGTAAAATTGTAATGCTGCTATGAACATTGATGTACAAATGTCTATTCAAATCCCTGCTTTCCATTGTTTGGGATATATATCTAGAAGTGGGATTGTTAGGTTTTATGATTATTCTATGCTTAACCTTCTCAGAAACCTCCAAACTGTTGTCCACAGTGGCCACAACATTTCACAATCCAACCAACAATGAACGAGGACTCCTATTGCTCCATATCCTTTCCAACACTTGTTACTTATCATTTTTTATCAGTAGCCATTCTAGTGGCTGTGAATTGGTATCTCATTGTGACTTTGATTTTCATTTTCCTAAGGGTTACTGATGTACTTTTTGCCCATTTGCTTATCTTCTTTGAAGAAATGTCTATTCAAGGCTTTTGCCCATATGTTAATTGGATTATTTGTCTTCTTGTTGTTGAGTTAGAGGATTTCTTCCTAAATTCTGGATATTAAACACTTACCAGATAGGTGGTTTCCAAATATTTTCTCCCATTTTATAGGTTTCTGTTGTACTTTCATGATGAAGTCCTTTTTTTTGGGTGGGGGGCAGGGGTGCATGGTTTGGGAATCAAACCCAGGTCTCCCACATGGAAGGTGCCCATTCTACCACTGAACCACCTGTGTGCCCTCATGAAGTCCTTTCATGCACAAAATTTTTAATTATGATGATGTCTCATTTATCGATTTTTTTTTCCTTTTTTGTTGTGCTTTGGGTATAAAATCTAAGAAAACGTTGCTTGTATTTTTCCCTATATTGCCTATATGCTTCCCTATATTTTTTCCTAGGAATTTTATAGTCTTGTTTCTTCTAGTTAGATCTTTGATCCATTTTGAGTTTATTTTTGTATATTATCTGAGGTAGAGGTCCACCTTCATCTTTTCAATATAATATCCAATTTTCCAGCACCATTTGTTGAAAAGACTAGTATTTCACTATTAAGTGGACTTGGCATGCTTGTCAAAAATCAAGTCTATAATTTTATTTTGTTGTATTATCTTTATCTCACTTTGGTAGTAGGGTGATGTTGGTCTCATAGAATGAGTTATGAAGTGCTCCCATACCTTTGACTTTTTCAGAAAGTTTGGCAATATTGATGTTAATTCTTCTTGGAATATTTGGTAAAATTCACCAGTGAATCCATCTGATGCTGGGCTTTTATTTGTTGGGAAGTTTTTGATTACCTATTGTCATGGTCAAGCTCATGTGTCCACTTGGCCAGGTGGTGGTAGCTGTTTGTCTGGTTGGACAAGTGCTGGCCTGTCTGTTGCTATAGGGACATTTCATAGAATTAAATCATGATCATATCAGCTACATCCACAGCTGATTCCATTTATAACCAGCCAAGGGGAGTGTCTTCTTTAATGAGTGATGCTTAATCTAATCACTGGAAGCCTTTTAAGGAGGATTCAGAAGAGTCAGGCTTTCTTCCTGCTTTGGCTGGTGAGCCTCTCCTGTGGAGTTCATCCAGACCCTCCACTGGAACTGTCAGCTTCACAGCCTGCCCTACAGATTTTGGACTCTATGTTCCCATTGTTACATGAGACAATTTTATAAATTTTATATTTATGAGTATTTCTTGTTGGTTCTGTTTCTCTAGAGAACCCTAACTAATATAACTTGGTACCAGGTGTGGGGTGCTGCTGCAGTTTGCAAATACCAGACATGTTGT
This sequence comes from Tamandua tetradactyla, assembly GCF_023851605.1. Classification (NCBI taxonomy): domain Eukaryota; kingdom Metazoa; phylum Chordata; class Mammalia; order Pilosa; family Myrmecophagidae; genus Tamandua; species Tamandua tetradactyla. The sequence continues at coordinate 140,523,665 of NC_135332.1, forward strand.
AACAGTTTTTTCAATGGCTAAGGGGAAGATTTTGGAGGAACTGTGAAGATAATGATGAAGTCCTGGAGTGTTTGAAGAGACTGTTGGTGTAAACAGAACCACTGCCAATCTGAACAAAGGAGGACATGAAAAAGACAAATTGGAGTTTGCAGAGTGAGAACCATGGAAGCTCGGGTCTGAACCCAAGAAACCTTGGGCCAGCTGAGTAGACCCACCCATATACATGGAGAGGGTGAGTTTGCCCTGAAGACAAAGGATGAGCCCCCTGCCTCATTGCAGTGGAAGCGTCGTGCTGCCTCAGGCCTTGGAGAAGGTACAACACACTCCTTGGCGACTGGGGAGAGCCTGGCTTCCACCATGTGGAGGGATTGAGCCTATGCCCTGGAAATGGCAGAAAACCCAGGTGTGGTTCCGATGTTTGCAGAGAGTGGAGCTGAGAAAAAGGTGGTCTTCTCAATGTCTTCCAAGGTTGATTTAGAAAGAGGTGGGCCACTGCATAGGCCCTTGGAAAGGGTGAGACTGCCACTTTCTAAAGCCAAAGGATAAATGTTTTTCAGACTTTGAAATCCAATGGAGTTTGCCCTGCAGATTTTCAGAACTCTTTGGGTCTTGTGACTCCTGTGTTCCTTCCAGTTTCTCCCTATGGAAATGAAAACATGCATCCTGTGACTTTCCCTCCTTTGCATATTGGCACAAGGTAACTTGTTTTGGGATTCATAGGTCCACAGCCAGAAGAGAATTTTTGCCACTGTAACATCACTTAAGGTGATGTGTATAGTTGCCAAGTTGACAAGAGGTGGACATGCAGTAGTTAGGTTCACGTGTCAACTGGTCAGGTGAAGGTGCCTAGTTTTGTTGCTGTGGACATGAGCCAATGGCATGTGAAGCTCATCTGCCGTTGATTACATCTGCAGTCAGCTAGGAGGTGTACCTGCTGCAGTGAATGATGTTTGATTTAATTGGCTGGAAGCTTAAATGAGAGAACTCAATGTAGCACAGTCCAAGCAGCTCAGAATACCTCATCTCAGCACTCACAGCTCAGCCTAGGCCTTTGGAAATGCAGAAAGGAATCACCCCAGGGAAAGTTGTTGGAACCCGGAGGCCTGGAGAGAAGGCCAGCAGAGATCACCCTGTGCCTTCCCACATAAGAAAAAACCTCAGTTTGAAAGTTAACTGCCTTTCCTCTGAAGAATTATACATTTTTCACAAAATAAAATCCCCTTTTATTAAAAGCCATTCCATCTATGGTATGTTGCATACTGGCAGCTAGCAAACTAGAACAAACGCAAAGAGACTATCAATAGGGAGATCGAAATTATGAAATCAATTAATGTAATATAGCACATAAAAAATTGAAAGGGAAAAATCATATGATCATCTTGATTGATGCTGAAAAAGCATTTGACAAAATTCAACATCTTTTTTTTGACCAAAAAAAAAAACCACTTCAAAAGGTAAGAATCAAAGGTAACTACCTCAATATGATAAAGGGAGTATATGAAAAATTGATAGTCAGCATCATACTCAATGGAGAGACACTGAAAGCTTTCCACAAGGTGAGCAGTAAATTTTAAGTCCTCGATTTTTGCTGTTTCTTATTTTTTTAATATAAGAATTCAGGGAAATAACTTTCCCTCTCAGCACAGCCTTTGCTGCATCCCATAAGTACTGATAAATTGTATTCTCATTTTCATTCATCTCCAGATAGCTACTGGTTTCTCTAGCAATTTCTTCTTTGACTCACTGGTTGTTTAAGAGTGTGTTTTTTAATCTCCATGTATTTGTGAATGTTCTTGTTCTTTGGTGGTTATTGAGATCCAGCCTCATTCCATTGTGATCAGAGGAAGTGCTTTGAAGAATTTCAGTGTTTTTAAATTTATAAAGACCTGTTTTGTACCCCAGCATATGATCTATCCTGGAGAATGTTCAGTGAGCACTGGAGAAGAATATATCCTGGTGTTTGTGGGTATAATGACCTCTATATGTCTGTGAGGTTTAATTCATTTGTCAAATTGTTTAACTTCTCTGTTTCCTTGTTGATCTTCTGTCTGGTTGTTCTATCTATGGAGGAGAGTGGTGAATTGAAGTCTCCTACTATTATTGTTGGAACATCTATTGCTTCCTTCAGTTTTGCCAATATTTGTCTCATATGCTTTGGAGCTCCTTGATTGGGAGCATAAACATTTATGATTGCTATTTCTTCTTGGTGAATTGTCCCTTTAATTACTATATAGTGTCCTTCTTTATCTTTTATGATGTCTTTACATCTAAAGTCTATTTTGCCCAATATTAGTATAGCTACTCCTGCTTTCTTTTGAGTATAACTTGCATGGAAAATCTTTTTCCACCCTTTAACTTTCAATCTATTTGTATCCTTGTGTCTAAGATGAGTCTCTTGTAAGCAGCATATAGCTGGATTATATTTCTTAATCCATTCTGCCAATCTGTATCTTTTAATTGGTAAGTTTAGTCTGTTAACATTCACAGTTATTACTGGAAAGGCATTTCACCTTTAAGAATCCACCATCTTATCTTTTGGATTTTATTTGTGAGATCTATGTATTATTTTCCCTCTTTCTGTTTTTATCCTTTAAATTACCCTTACTGGTACTCTTCAATTCTGTGCCTTTCTCCAGACCCCCTCTCCTGTCTTTTTTTTTCAACTGACAGAACTCCCTTTAGTATTTCTTGTTGGACTGGGTACAGAATTTTTGGCTGGAAGTCTTCTTCTTTCAAGATCGTAAATATATCATACCACTGCCTTCTCTCCTCTATGGTGCAAGTTGAGTAGTCTGAACTCAGTCTTATGTGGTTTCCCTCATATACAATAGACTGTTTTTCTCTTGACACTTTCAGGACTTTCTGCTTCTCTTCACCATCTGACAGACTGATTATTATGTGTCTTGTGGAAGGTCTACTTGAATTTATTCTGTTTGGAGTTCATTGAGCTTTTGCCTTGTATATTTATGTCCTTTTTAAGGGTTGGGAAGTTTTCCCCCATTATAACCTCAACTACTCTTCCTAGCCCTTTAACTCCTCTCTTCTCCTTCTTGGACACCAGTGATTCTTGTATTTGTGCGCTTTGTTTTGTCCCTCATTTCCCTGAGATCCAATTCAAAATTTTCCATCTTTTTTGCCATTTGCTGTTTTGAGTGTTCAAAATTAATTATCCTGTCCTCTAGTTCACTTATTCTTCCTTCTGTCTCTTCACATCTGCTGTTGTGTGTCTCTAGTATGGTTTTTATTTGGTCTACAGAATTTTAATCTCTGTGATATCTGCTGTTTTTCTATTTATTCTTTCAAATTCCTCTTTATGCTCTTCTGGTGTCTTATTGATGTCCTTTATGTCAATAGCCAACCCACTTATTTTCTTTAGTAGAGTTATATGAACATGTTTGATAAGTTGTTCCAACATCTGTGATCTTCTGGTGTTTTAGTTTGATCATTAAGCTGGGCTATATCTGTCTGCATTGTGATATGCTTAGTGATATTCTATTGTTTTCACCACGTGTAAATATCTTGATTGATTTCCTTTGGAAGTTGATTTCCTTCAGTAGTTGAAAGCCGTGGGTTTGTGAGATGGATGTGTTGCAGGATGCAGGGCACAGGATGGGGCGCAACAGTGTGATGATGTGTTGCAGCGCAGGTATTGGCACAGGTTAGGAATGCTATGCTGGTACCTGTAGGTGCCCAGAAGCTGGGGAGGATGTGCCTGTGCAGGTGCATGGGTCTGGGAGGTGTGGCCCTGGTGTATACTGCTATAGGGCACAGGGCCCTTTGTGCGCATGTGCAGAGCTATGATAGAGAGTTGGCATTATGCCTGCATGGACTGGGGGGAGATATGACCCAGTTGCACAGGCCTGTGCTTTCCCAGAGGTGGGCGGCATGACTGGGGGTCATGCACATGCACAGACCTGAGAGTGCTGTAAACTGATGTACTTCTTTTGAGAGCTCGGGCGGGGGTGTGTGTGTGTGTGATTGTACAAAGGTATGTTCAGGGGGAGGGTGTAGCCTGGATATGAAGGTAAGTGCTTGTAACCTTTATGTGCTGTTGACAGCCTGCAGGGAGCAGGGAGGGGGAGATAGTAGTCAGAAAGGGTACTGGAGAGTTGGGTTGGGTTGCACTTGGGGTGGGGGTGTGAGACGGGTACACCCACAAGGGGTTGGTGGGGAGTGGGGGCAAGTGACAGGGTTCAGGTGTGTGGGGTGTAGAGTGAGTTGCAGGTCGCGGGGTTGTGCTGGTGAGGGTAGCGCATTTAAAGAACACACTTGGCTTACTTCCTATCCCTGTCTCCTCATCTGTGTACTCCTGAGCACTCTGGGCTTCCACCGTAGGGTCTGGTTCTCTGCTTCTCAGTTCCTCAGCTTCTGCAACCAGGGCCACCCTATGTGGTGCAGAAGACCCTCCCAGGTCAGTTACACTCTGAGATCACTGTCTCAGTTACCCTTCCATCTGTTCTCTAACTTTTCCTTGGAGCAGGTCTGAACTTGATCTATCCTATTCCACCTTCTTCTCAGAACCTATTCTAGATGTTATTTTATTTGTTATTATTATTTTTATTGATATGTATTATATATTCACGTATCATGTAATCATCCAAAGTGTACAATCAATGGTTCACAATATCATCAGATAGCTGTGCGTTTATCATCGCAATCACTTTTTTCTTAATAACATATATATATATATAAATTTCAAAGCATATCTCAACAATCAGTTGTAGAACAGATTTCAGAATTTGGTATGGGTTACAAGTCCACAATTTTAGGTTTTTATTTCTAGTTGCACAAAGATACTGGAGACTAAAAGAAATATCAGCATAATGATTCAGCACTCATACTTGTTTGTTAAATCCCACCTTCTCTGTATAATCTCAACATCACCTTTGATCTTTCTCCCACTTGTTATGGGTATTTGGGCTATGCCCATTCTAACATTTTCATGTTGGAAGGGGTGTTGATATTATATGGAAGAGGGGAATGGAACTAGTTGATGTTCTGGAGAGATTGGCCTCTCTGCATTCAGGATTTATCTGGTCCAGTGACCCATCTGGAAGTTGTAGGTTTCTGGAAAGCTACCCTAGTGCATGGAACCTTTGTAAAATCTTTTATATGATACCCTAGGTGTTCTTTAGTATTGGCAAGAATGGTTTTGCCTGGGATTTGGCAAGTTATGATAAATAGCAATGTCTAACTGAAGCTTGCATAAGAGTTACCTCCAGAGTAGCTTCTTAACTCTATTTGAACTCTCTCCGCCACTGACACCTTATTTGTTACACTTCTTTTCCCCATCTTGGTCAGGATGGCATTGTCAATCCTATGGTGTCAGTCATCTCCCATGCTACCAGGGAGATTTTCACCCCTGGTTGTTATGTCTCATGTAGAGAGGAGGGCAATGACTTCACTTGCCGAGTTGGGCTTAGAGAGACAGAGGCCATATCTGAGCAACAAAAGAAGTCCTCCAGATGTAACTCTTAGGCATACCCATAGGTAGGCTAAGCTTCTCTGCTACACATATAAGCTTGTCTAGATATTATTAAGGAATAGTAAAGTAGATTCATTGTAGTGCAGCTGGCAACAATGATTGGAAAAAATACAAGCATTTCAAGTTTGTATTTCATGAGTGCAGACCATATAATAACGGGTATGAACAATATAGTGGGAAGGAATAGATATTAAAATCAGCCTGATTTGGGTTTGAATCCTTGCTCAGCCACCTACTTTCCAAGTGATTGTTGGCAAATTACTTTCTACATAGTTTCCTTAACTGTAAATGGGGATGTGTAGTAATATTAACCTCCCAGGGATTTTTTGTTTTTGAGGATTAAATGAAATAAATTCTAGAAAGTACCTAGTTTGATGCCTGCAGCACAGATCTTTGAAAGAGGGAGCCATTATTATTACAATTAGCGATAGATCTGGTAAATCAAGACTATTGGTCAATGTAGCTATCAAATGTAGTTTGCAGTAGTTTGATATGTCAAACCTAATAAATGTTTGATGCTTTCTAAATCTCAAACTATTTCATTGAAGGTGAGTATATTTTCAAAGCATTTTTCTGCTTAATTTGGAAGTTTAAATGTATCTGACTGGAAGCTAATATTATAAAAACCATGAGAAAAGCAGAGAAAGCACTTTTTTGTTCTGATCAGAAAGATGAGGAAGCTCTGAAGAGATCTAAGGCAGGGCTTCTGGCAGCTTCAAAATGTGCCACATGCATTTCACTGGGAGACACCCGGAACAATATACTCTCTTGGCCCTGGGAGTGTGTTCCTTGGCAACGCTTGCCCTGTGGAGTTTGGCAGAAGGGGATTTTCATGTTGCCATCTAAAGACTTGCCACTTTGCTCCCAGTCCTGTTCCCAGGGCCAACCCAAGGGATTTTTGTGTAATCTCATCCTTCTACTGTTGACGGTGGCCCTAAATCCCCCTCTATATCCCCAAGCTCAGATGTGCATACAAGAAGTTTGCTTTGAGAAGGTCTCACTTTTGGCACTGTCAGTTTCTCATTTGTCTCCTAATCTTTCTCTTTCACTTTGTCTGGAACCTCCTGCTTTGGTGACCCACTGAAAACTGAAGTTGTCCTGATAAGATGGAAACCATATACTTCCTTGCCAGATGCAAAGGGGCAGTAGTTGCAGAGCTGTAGAAGGTTAACTCCTTCTGCCTACAGCATGGTTGGTTTATACCTGGATACAGGAGTATAGTAGGGAGGAACATTCATTTTGGAAGTTGTCTAGTCTGCACTTGAAGGACGTGCCATCTTTTTTTCTGGGATGAGAGCTATTTGCCTCTAGAGAAGCCAGCAGACTGTTTCAGGTGGGGGCAGGCTTTTCAACAGCCTGTGTGGGCCTCCAGGGGATCGGAGGCATAGGCAAGTGGGAAGCAATGAGGAGGAACAAGAAAAGGGTTAGGGAGAGTAAGGGAAGAAGAAAAAGGAAAAAAGTGAACGAAGATTACGTTGACTGAATGTCTTTTCTTTACCCATCACAAATTTTTACTGTAAGTTTGAGATGTCCTTTTGCTCCAACTTTATTAGTTTTTTTGGATAGCTTCACTTAAATAGTACTTACTATGTGCCAGGCACTGCCCCAAGTACTTTACGTATATTAACTTTAATAATCTTCACTACAAACCCACGAGGTAGGTAATATTATTCTCTCCATTTCATACATGGGAAAACTGAGGCATGGAATCATTAAGAAACTTCCCCAAGATCATACATTTAGTAAGTTGTAGAGCCAAGGGTGCAAATTGAGGAGTTATATTTTCATTTTGTCTTCTCCCTCCCTTGTTAATTTTAATTAATACCTCCTAATTTTCTTAGGAGGATAAGTAAATAAAGATACGTATGAATCTAAGAGTCATCATATTGTGAAAGCTCCTATTTTCTCTAATAAGGTTTGTTGTTTGGTAGGTGGTCCTTCTAATAGGGGGCTGGGAGTTAATAACCTCTTTGGCTGGGGGCAAGAACGTGTCCAGCCCAATGTGGGAAGATGATGTCCTTGGCAGTTCATCTCCTGTGTATGCTACATAAGACTGTGCAGAATGTTGTCTAACTTGAGTGCTCATGCTTGCTTGCATTCATGCATTCATTCATTCATGAGAATATATCATGTGTATGTACTTAGTTTTTATTGAGTATATACTATGTGTTTGTGGCCCTTTCAATTCCTTTAGACCAGAGTTTCTAAATCTTGGCACTACTGACATTTTGATGCAGAAAATTTTTTGTTGTGGATGGCTATCTTGGGTGTTTTAGCATCTTTAGCAGCATCGTAGGCCTCTACCTACTAGATAGAGGCCAATAGCATCACCACCCCCGGCCCCCAAATTGTGACAGTAAAAAATATTTCCAGACATTGCTAAATGTCTGCTGGGGAACAAAATTTTCCGGTTGAGAACCACTACTCTGGACACTTTGGGTTGAATCTATGTCTGTTCCAGATATCTATTAATTGCAAGGACAATCTGATGCTTTATGCCTGTCAGATCAAATAAATCTTTATCTGGCAAAGATGATAGTAAATATCTTTTGCTATTTCAGTTAGGCTAAATACACAGTCATCTTTATATGCAATACTGTAAAGATGGCTGCTACACAGGGTTTGTTTCTTCAGTTCATAAAATCCCATACACAACATTTTACATAGTACCTGGCAAATAATCAATGCTCAGTAAATGCTCATCAAATGAATGAGTGAATACATAAAGGAATAAATGAATGCTTAAAATGCACAACATAGCTGTATTAGTCAGGGTTCTCTAAGGAAACAGAACCAGAAGGAAATATTTGTAAATATGAGATTTTATAAAAGTATCTCATGCAACTGTGGGGATGTACAAGTCCAAATTCCACAGGGCAGGCTGCAAGCTGACAGCTGATAAAGGTCTTCAATGAATCCTCCAGGAGAGGCTTGCTGACTGAAATGGACAGAGTGGTTCCGTCTTCTGGCTTCTCCTTTAAAGCCTTTGACTTATTAGATTAAATGTCACTAATTGTGGGAGACATTCCCCTTGGCTGACTGCAGATGCAATCAATGTGCTGAAGATTTAATAAACCAACCTTCTGGTTTATTAACCAGCCATGAAATGTTCTTTCAGTAGTGGTTAGGTCAGTGCTTGCCTGATCAGACAACTGGGCACGTCACCTGGCCAAATCAGTGCATGAACCTAGCCATAACAGTCTGTCCCTTGTCAATTTGGCAACTATACACATCACTTTAGACCATATTTAATCTCTAAATCAAACACAATAACAGACACATTTTTTTTTTTTGCCTAACAATACTTAACTGTTCCGTGTACAACTAGAAATGCATTAAATCTCTCCCTAACAGGGTACAAGTCCTTGGGTAGCATTCACTCGCAAACTGGATATTCTATAACTTAAATACTGCAACCTGAGCAATACAACTTATGTCATATGAAAAAGGGATACGATAGAGAAAAAAACAAAGATATTTACTTATGTACCAATACAAATATACTCATAACAAATCAAGGAAGAAATTTTCATACCATTATGGTCCTTGCTTCTGTGACTGGTCACGTTACATAGTTCATATTTCTCACTGCCTTCTTCCACTACCCATTCCATGCTCCATTTACCCTCAGCCAGCACTTCAGCAGGCCGTGATCTTTGCTTAGTGGGGTGACCCAAACCTCCTTCTTGAAGTTTCTGGGCCATTGATAGTCCTGCCTGGATTGGGTTGTTGCAGTTTTCCGTTGACTTTAATCACAGGACACAATAGTTCTAAGAAGCACCCTAGAGGATCTCCTGTATTCTAGGAAAACTCTTTTATACCTCCATTGTGTAGCTGCAGTACTATTTCTTCCTGATGGTTAATGATGGAGAAGTCATAAAATATTGCCAACATGGCTACCATGACTGATGCAAGGCAACACAAAATGGCCTAACCTGTGACCGGCTTTCTTCCCGGAACTGGCGGTGGTTCGTGCCAAAAGCACTAACCTTAAATCTGCCCTCCACCCTAGCAACAACGGTGACCAATCCCAGCCCGACATGTAAATCTGCCCTCCACCCTAGCAACAACGGTGACCAATACCAGCCCGACATGTGTCCCTGCATGCTCCCAGCCTATATAAGCCTGTGCACTTCCTCAATAAAGCGGACGCCTTCTACTCACCCCTAGGGTTGTCTCCTGAGTCGTTTCTTCGTGACTGTGTGCTGTGTGCTTGACTCAGTATGGCCGCTTACCCCCAGCCATCAGCTAACCAACAACTTAGGATCAATCACACAAACCCATACAATAATCCCCTTCCTTGCCTGTTGATTCAGAGGCATGAGAATCCTGAAATGGCCAGGTGGCAGTCCTACCTTTCAGTTAAATGGAATCATTGTTGTGTCTCCTGGTAAGAGCACACCTTATTTTGGAACTAAGACCTGTAGACCAGCAGAGCTTAAGGTTGCAGGGTCAGGAAGTAACAATTTTTCTAGTGGATCACTAGGGGTGATAGTGAGCGGTGCCACTCCCATCCTGAGTAGACAATTGGGCACCATCACCTGGCCAAGCTAACACCCACCTAACCATCACACATGGTCTTTGCAATCATGAGTTCGGTTTTGGAAATCTTGAATTTAAATTGCCTGTGAAGCATCTAGGTAGAGATGTCAAATAGACAATTGCTATACCTATTTTTGGGTTCTCAGAAGAGGTCTGATATTAATACATACATTTCAGTGACACCATTTAAAAAGGCCTGTAAAGTCAAAGGCCTGGGTGAAATTGTCTAGGCAAAAAGTATAGAGTAAGAAAAAGAGAGGGCTTCAGACTGAAGCTTGAGGAACTTCAACTTTTGAAGGGTTGGTAGAGAAGGATGGAAAAAGAAGAATATTAAAAGGAGAAGAGGGGAGATCAGGGCAAGATGCTGACATAGTGAGCAGTGCAATTTAATTCATCCTCTAGGGCAGCTAGTAAATAGCAGGAACTGTATGGAACAACTGGGGGACCTCGGTGCCTGGAGATGCATATTTTACCAGTCTGGAACTGTTAAATGACTTAGATTCCACATAGAAATGTGAGGTTCCCAAGATATGGAAGCTGGCACCCCTCCCCCATGGGCATTCCTGAGGGAATGAGAAGCCCTGCTCTTCCAGGCACTCAGCTGGGCATGAGAATAACCACTCTACCAGGGATAAGAATAGTTTGCTCTAATGGGCATAGAGAACAGATGACCCACCACACACCAAAAATAGTGCCACACTGGGTACCAAGAGTAGCCAAGAATAGCAGCCATGGTGGACACTGAAAATAGCCTCTGTGCCCCACACCATCTTGCTCAGCTGGCCACAGTAGTCGGGATGAGGTGAAGCTGAGGGGAGGAGGTGGCTCAAGATTGGCATCTGTTGGTAAGTCTCGGTAGAATTGCTTCCCCTCCATGAGATATGGGCCTTGGCTTGGTGAGTAATTACTAACAAACCAATTGAAAAGGGGGACTGTCAAGACAAACCCAAGCAAATATAAAACCTTGTAAAAGTCAAGGAAATCAACTTGCAAAATAACTTTAGATGAGTGCCCCAAACACAACAGAAAATCACAAAGCATGTGAATACTTAGGCAGATATGGTCCAGCCAAATGACCAAACAAAAACACAAGAGGGGACATGGAATTTGGAACAACTAATTAAGGATGTTCATAATGACATAAAAGATATCAAAAATACACTGGAGGAGCATAAAGAAAAATTTGAAAGAATAAATAGAAAATAGTGGATCTCACAAAGATGATAGATATTGTAGACCAAATAAAACATTAGAGACACACAACAGATTTGAAGAGATGAAAGTAAGAGTAAGTGAGCTAGAAGACAGGATGATCGAACTTGAATGCACAAAAGAACAAATGGCAAGAACAATGGAAAAAATGGAACTTGATTTCAGGGAAATGATAGATAATATGAAGAGCACAGATTTAAGAATTGCCAGTATGTAGAAGGAGAAGAGATGAGGAAAGGGCTAGGAAGGTTAGTTGAGAAGATAATGGGAGAAAACTTTCCAAATCTTATAAAAGACATAAATATGCAAATCAAAGAAGCCCAAAGAACCCCAAATAAAATAAACCCAAATAGACGTTGCACAACACATACTAATCAGACTGTCAAATGTTGAAGAGGAGCAGAAAGTCCTGAAAGCAGCAAGAGAAAAGCAATTCACTGCTTAAGGGAAACCACATAAGATTGAGTTCAGACTACTCAGCAGGCACCATGGAGGTGAGAAGGCAGTGGTGTGATCTTGAATGAAAGAGACTTCTAGCCAAAAATTCTTTATCCAGCCAAGTTGTCCTTCAAAATTGAAGGAGAGGTTAAAATCTTCTCAGACAAGGAAAGGCTGAGTGAATTTGTCAACAAGAGACCTGCCCTATAAGAAATTCTAAAGGGAGTTCTGCCAATTAAAAAAGAAAAAAAAAGACAGGAGATGGAAGTCTGGAGAAGGGCATGGAATTGAAGGCTATCAGTAAGGGTAAATTAAAGGATAAAAAGACAGAGTGGGTGTTATAGTATGCTAAAGCTTCCAAAATGAACTATACCAGAAATGGAGTGGCTTTTAAAAAGAAAATTTATTGTTACAAGTTTACAATTTTAAGGCCATAAAAATAAGGCATCCAGAGAAAGATACCTTGATTCAAGAGAGGCTGATGTCTGTCACATGGGAAGGCATTCCATGGTGCCTGCTGAGTAGTCTGAACTCAGTGGCTGGCATCTGCTGGCCCTTGTTCCTGGTTCTGTTGCTTCCATCTTGGGATGCCAGTGGTTTCCTCTCTAAGCATCTGTGGGCCTTGACTTAGCTTTTCTGGGATACAGCTCTGGGTTCTGGCTTGCTTAGTATCATATGGGAAGGTACATGGTGATGTCTGCTCTCTCTGTCAGCACTCCAAGCATCTCCAGATGTTTGAATCTTTGTTGGCCCTGTCACTTCTGAGGTGTCTCCAAAATATTTCCTTTTAAATGACTACAGTAAACTAACCGAGACCTAACTCAAATGGTAGAGTCACATCTCCATCTAATCAAAAGTTCATACACACAATTGAGTGTGATACATCTCCATGGAAACAATTCAATCAAAAGGTCATACCCACAACTGGAGGAAACAATCCAATGAAAGTTTCTACCTTAAACAACAGGTCTTCCCCCAAAAGACTGGATTAGGAAAAAAACATGTTTTTTTTCTGGGGTACACAACAATTTCAAACCAGCACAGAGGGAAAAGAATATATAGATCTAGCAAATAAAAACTAAAAGCATAAGATTGATAGATTCAAGAACTGTCTTTACAGTATTAACTTTGAATGTTAATGGACTAAACCCACCAATTAAAAGATATCGGTTGGCAGAATGGATTAAAAATATGGTCCATCTATATGCTGCTTACAAGAGACTCATCTTAGACCCAAGGGTATAAATAGATTGAAAGTGAAAGGATGGGAAAAAGACCTTTGTGCAAGCTGTAACCAAAAGAAAGAAGTAGTAATTATACTAAAATCAGATAAAATAGGCTTTAAATGTAAAGATATCATAAGGAACAAAAAAGGACACTATATATTTATAAGAGGACTGATTCACCAAGAAGAAATAACAATCATAAATGTTAATGCTCACATGAAAGGAGCTCTAAAGTACATGAGGCAAACATTGGCAAAACTGAAGGGAAGAATAGATGTTTCAACAATCATAGCGGGAGACGTCAATACACCACGCTCCTATATAGAATGAATAACCAGACTGAGGATCAACAAGGAAATAAAGAACTTAATGTGATAAATGAATTGAGCCTGACAGACATATATAAATTGCTGCACCCCCAAACGCCAGGATATGCATTCTTCTCTGGTGCCCATGGAACATTCTCCAGGCTAGATCATATGTTAGAACACAAACAGGTCTTTCTAAATTTAATAAGATTGGAATTATTCAAAGCACTTTCTTTTTATCACAACAGAATGAAGCAGGAAATTAATAACCACCAAAGAACCAGAACTCTTATGAATAAATGGAGATTAAACAACACACTCTTTCTTTAACAGTCAGCAGATCAAAGAAGAAATTTCTAGAGAAATAGTAAATATCTGGATGTAAATGAAAGTGAGAATACAACATATCAGAATTTATGGGATGCAGCAAAGGCAGTGCTGAGAGGGAAATTTGTTACCCTAGAATGCGTATATTAAAAAAAAAGAGGAAAGATTGAGGGTTTAACCACTCACCTGGGGGAACCAGAGAAAGAACAGCAAACTAACCCCAAAGCAAATAGAAGATAAATAACAAAGATTAAAGCAGAAATAAATGAAATGGAGAACAAAAACACAATAAGAAAAACAACAAAACAAAAAGTTGGTTCTTTGAGAAAAATCAATAAAATTGATGGATCCCTGGCTAGGCTGACAAAGAAAAAAAGAGAGAGGATGCAAATAAACAAAATAATAATTGAGAGGTGGTTTGTTACTGTGGATCCTAAAGAAATTTTAAACACTCACTGACTCAAGAGGAAACAGAGGATGTCAACAAACTAGTTACAAGTAATGAGATTCAATCAGTCATCAGAAACCTTCCTATTAAGGAAAGCCCAGGGCCAGACAGCTTCACAGGGAAATTTTGTCAAGCATTCCAAAAAGAATTAACACCAATCCTGCTCAAGCTCTTTCAAAAAACTGAGGAAAAAGGAACACTACCTAACTTATTTTATGAAGCTAATGTCACTCTAATACCAAAACTGGATAAAGATGCTACAAGAAAAGAAAACTACAGACCAATCTCCCTAATGAACATACATGCAAAAACTCTCAATAAAATACTAGCAAACTGAATCCAACAATACATTAAAAAAAATTATACATCATGACCAAGTGGGTTTTATACCAGGAATGCAAGAGTTCTTCAATGTGAGAAAATCAGGGTAATATAGCACATCGACAAATCACATGTATTATCAATTGATGCTGAAAAAGCATTTGACAAAATTCAGCATCCTTTTCTGGTAAAATGCTTCAAAAGGTAGGAATCATAGGGAACTTCTTCAATATCATAAAGGACATATATGAAAAACTAATAGCTTCATAACAATGGTGAGAGATTGAGGACATTCCTCTTATGATTGGAAATGAGAGAAGGATGCCCATTGTCACCACTATTTTTCAACATTTTACTGGAAGTTTTAGGTAGTATGATCAGGCAGGAGAAAGGAATAAAAGGCATCCAAGTAGGAAAGGAAGAAGTAAAACTTTCCTTTTTTGCAGATGACATGATCTTATACTTGGAAAATCCTGAGAAATCTGTGACAAAGCTACTGAGCTAATAAATAAATTCAGCAAATTGGTGGGATACGAGGTTACTGTACAAAAATCAGTTATGTTTCTATAAGTAATGCCCTAACTGAGGAGGCAATTAAGGAATGAATTCTATTCAAAATAGCAACTAAAATAATCAAATATCTAGGAATAAGCTTAACCAGAGATGTTAGGGACCTATACACAGAAAACTACAAAACATTGCTAAATGAAATCAAAGAAGATCTACAAAGATGGAAAGACACTCTGTGCTCATGGATAGGGAAGTTGAATGTTATCAAGATGCCAAGTCTACCCAAATTGATCTGAAGATTAAATGCAATACAAATCAAAATTCTGACAACCTACTCTTAAGACTTAGAAAAGCTTTTAATCAAATTTATTTGGAAGGGAAAGAGACCTCAAATAGTTAAAAATATCCTAAAAAAGAAGAGTGAAATGGGAGAACTAACACTTCCTGACTTTAAAACTTGCTATAAAGCCACAGTGGTCAAAACAGCATGGTATTGGCCCAAAGATAGAAGTATTGATCAGTGGAACTGAATAGAGAGTGCAGATATAGACCACCAAATCTGTGGTCAATTGATATTCAACAAGGTCCCCAAATCCACTGAACTGGGACAAAATAGTCTTTTCAATAAGTGGGCATGGGAGAACTGGATATCCATAGCTAAAAGAATGAAGAGAACCCTTACATTACACTCTATACAAAAATTAATTCAAAATTGATCAAAGACCTAAATATAAGAATCAGTACCATAAAACTCCTAGAAGAAAATATAGGGAAACATCTGCAAGATCTAGTAATGGGAGGTAGCATCTTAAACTTTATACCTAAAGCACAAGCCACAAAAGAAAAAATAGATAAATCGGAACTCCTGAAAATCAGAAGCTTCTTTGTCTGCAGGGACTTCGTCAAAAAGGTGAAGAGGCAGTCAACTTAATGGGGGAAAATATTTGGAAACCACATATTAGATAAAGATTTGATATCTTATGTACATAAATTATAGAACTCAACAGCAAAAGAACAAACAACAACCCGATTATAAAATGGACAAATGATATGAGTAGACACTGTTTTGAAGAACAAATACAAATGGCTAAAAAGCACATGAAGAGATGCTCATCTTCATTAGCTATAAGGGAAATGCAGATGAAGACTACAGTGAGATGTCACCTCACACCTATAAGAATGTCTGCTATTAAACAAACAGAAAACTATAAATGTTGGAGAGGATGTGGAGAAATTGGAATACTCATTCACTGCTGGTCAGAATGTATAATGGCATAGCCGCTGTGGAAGACAGTTTGGCAGTTCCTCAGAAATTTAAATATCGAGTTGCTCATGACCCTGCAATTCCAATACTCTGTATATACTCAGAAGAGCTGAAAGTAGTGTCACATACAGGCATTTTCACACCGATGTTCATAGTGACACTGTTTATAATTGTCAAAAGATGGAAACAATCCAAGTTTCCATCAACAAATGAGTGGATAAACAAAATGTGGTATATACATTTGATGCAATATTATGCAGCAATAAGATGAAATCAGGTCATGAGGCATATGATAGATAACATGGATGAACCTGGAGGACGTAATGCTGAGTGAAGTAAGCCAGACACAGAAGGATAGATACTGTATAATCTTGCTATTATGACTCTGGTAAAGGTAAACTCAGAGGCTTACCATGTAAATTATAGGGAACTTAGAGAAACACAGAAGGTAAAGATGGGTGAAAGGTTACCCAATGAGGTTGAACTTAACTGTAAGGGAACAGATAGAAGTGATGGTAGTTCATTAGTGTGGTAATAAGTAGCATTGCCATATTCAAGGTGACTATGATGGAAAGATGTTGTATAGACTCATGTATCCCATCGATTAATTCTACAATTATAAATAAGTTCTTATATGAACTACTTGAAAGCTTTGATCTTTTCCAAGGAGCCAATAATAGAGGGGCATGGAGGTAAACTAATATTATATGCTATGACTTATAGTTAACAGGAACGCTTCAACAGTACCACAGCAATATTGGGGCTAATAATTGGGGGAAGGGGACATAACAGATGGGGGAGGTTTAGATTTGATATTTCTTGAGGCCATCTTTGTCTCTTTGGACTAATGTAAACTGTCTAGAATTGAGAGTGCTGATGATTGTACAGCAGAGTGAGGAGGACACTGTGAGACATAGATTATTTATTTTGGACATTAGCCATGGCGCCAAATAGATAGAGGGGGCCGAAGGGCACAATGTGTGAGAAGCAGAATGGCAAACTGTAATGTATACATATGATGGAATATTGTGTGACTACAAAAAAGAATGAAGTCGTGGGGTATGCAACGAAGTAAATGAACCTTGGGGACATTGTGCTATGCAAAATAAGCCAGAAGCAAAAGCACAAATATAGTATGTTCTCTTTTAGAAAATACTTCAGAAAACCGGAGCCTCAATTGTAAACTGTTAAAACAGTGATACTTAGTCCAGAGTTGTAAGTTTATTTCTAGTTCTGAGATGCTGTGCTATATGTGTATAAGTTGGTATTTCCCTGGAATGTTGGATATCTCCCTGACATCTTTACTCAAAACTGGAATTCTGCAGTTCTGAAAGTCTGCATTGCTGTGAATAGCAATTGTTAAAGTAACTGAAAAAGAGATTGGTTTTCAATTAGAGATATAAATGAAGCTGATCTGGTAGGGACTAAGATAAATCAAAATACAGGGCTGAGGATTATAGTGTATGTATTCTAGAGCTTCACATATTGTATGGGACCAAAGGAGAGAGGTTTATTGCATCTAGAACCTAATTTAATGTAACACGCAGTCTATATCAATCTGCCTGGGGAGCTCATTTTAACAACCTAACACATGGAACCCAGAATGGGAATGAGACCTTGTAATTCAATATGGCTTAATGTAATACCTGAATACATTCAAGGCTATGGTGAACTGATAACTAAAAAGTTATCCCTTGTGGTACTAGAGAAGAAATATGGAACTATGAAATTTCCCTATCTGGGAACCCCTTGGTACTCTCTGAAGCATTAGGACTCCTCGGACACAGGCCACACCCTTTGATTTTGAGGATTGCCCTTATGAAACTCATTTCTGTAGCAGAGAAGCTAAGACTACTCATAATTATGCCTAAGAGTTGCTTCCAGGAAAACTCTTTCATTGCTCAGATGTGGCCTCTCTCTCTAAGCCCAACTCTGCAAGGAAAATTATTACCCACCCCCATAAGTGGGACAGGAAGCCATGGGTGAAAGTCTCCTTGGAAGCATGGGACATGATTCCCAGGGATGAGCCTCGCCCTACACTGTTGGATTGACAATGGTCTCCTGACCAAAAAGGGGAAAGGAAATGTAAGAAAATAAGGTATTGGTGGCTAAAAGAGTTCAAATGGAGCTGAGAAGCTATTCTGGAGGTATTCTTATGCAAGTTTCAGCTAGATATTAATAATTGCCATGGTTTGCCAAACCCCAACCAAGATCATTCCTGTTAACCCTAGAGAATACCTAGGGCTCTAACTGAGACTCTACAAAAGTTTCATGCATTAAGTTTACTTCCCTGAAAATTATAACCTTCAGAGAATCCCTAGGACAGATAAGTCTTGAAACCCAGAGGGGCCAACCTTTCCAAGAATATCACCTGCATCCAACCCTCTACCTATATTTCTATATCCCTTTCAACATGAAAAATTTAGACTAGGCATACCCCAAAAACCCCTATAGACTAGGAGTAGGATTAAAGGAGAAGGAGGAGTTTTAATAAAGAAGATAGGATTTAATAGATGAGTATGACTGCTGAATCACTGAATCGATGTTTCTTTAGCCCTCCAGTGTTTTGGAGCACCTACATGGTAAAACCTGAAAGTTTTTTTGGTAACCCATATCAGACTTTGAAATTTGTTTTGTAACTGCTTGTTAAACTGTACTCTGAAAATATTGCTTCTTTTTTAAAAATCATTTTTTTAACTTTCTGTATGTATTATATTTCACAATTAAAAATGTTTTAAAATGTAAAAAGCAGAGTTTTTGAAGTTTACTTTGAAAATACTGCTTTTTTCTTTCTTTGCTATATACAGTTATATTTTACAATAAAAAACATTTCTTAAAAAGGCAGAGGAGGCTAATCTATGTGTGCTTATTTCTATGACCTCTCTAAAGAGCTTTGTTGCTGTCAGTTGCCCAAAGATAGTTCCATACATCTTGAGTGTATCTGTGTAATAGAATTCAATTTAATTTACCATATTTTTATCATTATTTTTCTTGTCTGTTACTTCTATTATCCTTGAGAACAAGAACCATGTCTTTTCAAATCATTCTTGAAACCCTAGTATCTAGCATTCTGCCTGCTTAGCAGGCTTGGCATATATCTCTGATTGATTGGGAATAAATTATCTTCTTAAGAAAGATTAGCAAGAACAGAAAATGGATTTTTCCTCCATAGCTCTTTGTGTAGAAAACTGTAGGCATTTTCATTTTAAGGCTTTTGTTTGTACTGTGAAAGGGTACATTCAGGTATCAGCAAACAGATACCTGAAGGGCAGGAATGTCTAAATTCTGCATCTGTGGTGTCTTTGCATGTATTTTCTCCTATCCCTAGACATGTGACTGCTAGAAGTAATTCCAGAAGCTCCTGCAACAAAGAATTTGGTATCTACCTCACCAGCTTGGACCTTGGCCTTCCTAGGTCTACCAACAATCCCTTTCCCTCTATTCCATCTCTCTCTTCGCTATGCCTACTACCTATACCCCTCTCCACCCCCGAACTTTCTAACAATCCCTCTTTTTCCTTTGCTCAAAGAATTCTAGGGACATGGTTCATAATTATCACCACAATTTTACTCAGGATTTAATAATCCTTTTTCCATTATATTATTATAGCTCCTTGTGCTGGTTTGAAAGTCTTGATTACCCCCAGAAAAGCCATGTCCTTTAATCCTGATTCAGTATTGTAGGCTGGAAAGCTTTATTAGATTTTTTTCCATGGAGATTGACCCACTTAGTTATGGTGTGACCTATTGATTAGATTACTCCATGGAGATGTGGTGTGCCCACTTGTGGGTGTGGCTTTTTGATTAGATGAAGATGTGAACCTACCCATTCAATCAAGGTCTTGATTAATTTACTAGAGTTCGTTAAAAGGGGAAACATTTTGGAGAAACCTCAGATGCACACACTTTGAGAAGAGTTGCTTCGGAGCTGACACACATGCCTAGAATAAGGATGTTAGGAGAGGCAGAGCCCAGCAGATGTTGCCATGTGCCTTCCCATGACATGCTAAGCAAGCCAGAACCCAGAGTTGTGTCCCAGAGAAACTAAGTGAAGGCCCACAGATGCTTAGAGAGGAAACCACTGGCTTCAGAAGCTGGAAGCAACAGAACTGGAAACAAGAACCAACAGACGCCAGCCATGTGCCTTCCCATGTGACAGACATCAGCCTTTCTTGAGTCAAGGTATCTTTCTCTGGATGCCTTAGTTTGGATATTTTTATGACCTTAAAACTGTAAATTTGTAACTTAAATTCCCTTTTTAAAAGTCATCCCATTTATGGTATATTGCTTTCCAACAGCATTTAACAAACCCAAACCCTCCTATATAATGAGGTTTCTGTATCCTCTTTGATAATGGTTCCAGTGATGTGAGGAAGGCCTGTGGGCCTTCCTCTCTTCTCCATCATTTCTCATTTTGCTGGATTCTTCTGCTAACTTTGCCTGTTATCCCTTTGTTTGGTGACTGGTTCTTTTTCCTGGCCTGAGGCAAAGAGTTATTGAAATATTAAGGCATTATTGTTAGCTTGGGATCAAGTTCTTGTTGCCTGGACTCTTCTTTACTTTAATTCATGATTATTGCTACCCCAATTTTATTTTTTCTAGACTTACTGTTTCTTCTGACTTTTTATGCCTACTCGACTTGTGTAATCTTTCTTAAGTCCTTGGTTCTGAACCAATGATTCTGTTATTTAAGCCAGTTATATGTGTTTCAGTCTGTGTCTGTTATCTTTTGTGCTCCCTGTTTGTATTTCTCATCTCTAATGAACTGACTGACAAGACATTGTGTTGGCTTTGGGGAGCAAAATCATCACCATGAATGTCAAGTAGCTGGAGAAGAGTGGAGCTTAGCTCTATAGGATTGGGGTTGAATGCTTGGTGAGATTGGAGAGCAGAAACATCTTTTGTGCAGGTGACAGGAGTAAATTGGGGGGAGACTTTCAACAAAAAAATTCTCATTGATTTCAAGTCAAGGTGAATCTGAAGTTCTGTCTACATTAGTGAAGACTTATTTTTAAAGCATTTGAAGTCATACATTTAAAATGACAGCTTAATGTTAAGATGGGAATTATGATTCATAAGCAGTAGTATAATTTTGAATAACATGTCCTTATTCATTGACATTAACTGCTTTAAAATCACTAGGTTTAATTATATTAGTACTGTGAATAAAACCCAGAAAAGTTATGGAGAGAACATAATTTTGAACTTTTTGTTCAATAGTCATTACTTACATTCTTTTACATTTTTGTGAATTTTAAATTTCAATAGTGATCTTACTATTCAATTTTCTTATTTCTTACAACCATAACCTTCTGAAGTAGCCACAAATGCAGGAATAAGCTAAAGTAAAAAGCCTTTGATTTCAATGAAAATATCTTCTACAAAGCCCATGGCTTGAGTCAGTAAAGCTAGAATTTGTCTCTTTTCCTATGTTAGACCTAGAACCTATTAGATTTAGCTTATCTGTAAGATTTAATTTGTTTTCTTGGGGTAGCATGTAGATTTTACTTTTGCTCTAAGACAGAAAAGGAGGCTTAGAGCTACAAACATAGCCCTGTACAAAGTAATAGTCCTTAAGGCATAATTGAGGAAAGAGACTGAAAAAGCAGTGCTGTCCAATAGAAATTATTGTGATGATAGAAATGTTTGTCTAAACTGCCCAGTACAGGGGCGAATAGGCACAGGCGGCTATTGAGCACTGAAAATGGGATGGTTGCAACTGAGTAACTGAATTTTAAATTATATTTACTTTTAACTAACTTAATCATATTTGAGGAGTGGCTATGGTATTGGATAGCATAGTTCTAAATCATTGTATTAACTTCTTACCATTGCTATGACAAATTACCACAAACTTAGTGGCTTAAAAAAATTCAAATATTTAGTCTTACAATTCTCTAGGTTACAAGTGTGACATAGGCTTCACTAGGCCGAAATCAAAGTGCTGGCAGGGCTACTTTCCTTCCTGGAGGTTCTACCCCTAGAACCTGTTTCTTTGCCTGTTCTAGCTTCTAAGAACTGTCCACATTCCTAAGCTCATGGGTGCTTCATCCGTCTTCACAACTAGCAATGTTACATTTCTCTGTGCCTTTTTTCCATTGTCACATCTTCCTCTATTCTTATTCTCCTTCTTTTCCACCTTTAATGACAGCAGTGATTGCATTTGGCCCACCTGAAAAATCCATGAGAATTTTCCTATTTTAAGGCCAGTTGATCAGCAATCATTATTCCCTCTGAAACCTTAATTCCTCTTGCCATGTAACCTAACATATTCATAGGTTCTTGGGTTTAGGACTTGGACATCTCTGAGGGCATTGTTCTTCCTACCACATCATCTTCTAAATGTGAGGCCATTTAGTGAAAGGCTAGGCTAAGCTTTATACATCTTTGTCACGGTATTTATTGAGGTTATCCCTCTATTTCATTTGGTACAGTGCAGGGGTCCTCATAATGAATCTAAAGGAATAGAAACGTAACTTTAAAAGAGGACCTTTGTGATACCTTGTTCAATCTTCTATACCATGCCGTAAAAATCCTCTTCTATAGAATCTTAGTTCATTTAATTTCTGCTAATAGTTTCCTATGAAGAGTAGTCTCTACTTAGTGACACTTGATTTGTTGTACATCTCTAATTGTTCTAGGTGATTCTGTCATCTGAGTCTTTCTAATATCCACACAGTGGCCATCTGGTTTTGACTTTTGGAACACTGTAAACTGGCTTTTACTGCAGTGTTTCCTATTCATTAAATGGCACCACCACTCACATTGTCCAAGTAAACTTTTGGTCTTCATCTCTATCTTTTCCTGCATATCCATTTACCACTGTTCAATATCTTAAATAAATAACTACTAAAATATCTCTAACGTCTGTCCATTTATTTCATTTTAGTTATTGTATCTTCAGTCCTATGATTTCAGTGTGATTCTTTTTTATAGTTGTTTTTTTCTGCTGAGATTCTCTTTTTTTATTAAAGACCATTTTTTCTTTTAACTTTTGAACACATTTCTTTTTAGTTCCTTGACCGTATTTATAACAGCTATTTTAAAGTCCATCTTTTGGTCAGTTTCTATTGATTGCTATTTTCTTAACTATGGACCATGTTTTTCTTTTTTGCTTATCTAGCAATTTTTGATTATATGGTAGACATTTCAAATGATACATTATAGACACTTTGTAATCTGTTATTTTCCCTTCTGAGGAGTTTTTGTTTGTTTGTTTTGGAATGCTGTTGAATTATTGGTTGATCACCTTGAACATGGATAGGCTTGGTTTTATGTTTTTCCTGGGCAAATCTGTGGAAAGCTTTAGATGATTGCATAAGCCCCTTCTTAGTGGGGCTTAACCTACAAAGGCTTAATTTTAGGCTTTGCTTGGACAAGTTAAGAGTAGATCTTATTCTAGAGCAGTATTTCTCATCCTTTTTTCATTATTGCCTCTCAAAGAGACTCAAAGAGTCTCAAAGAGACTTCTTAGACATTTCTCCCATTTCACTGTCTCCTACCCCTATCCCTCCTATGAAATTCTAGTATTACAGATATATTGTATTGTATATATCTGTAGTATTTTTGATTGTACACTAGAAAAAGTACTGTGGTACTCTGGAAAATCACAAAGCATTGTAATATTTAAGATTTCCCCGCCCTACACCTCCCAAGAACTAATTTTCACCCCGTTGGGGGTATTATAACCCCAATTGAAAATGTATGGTCCTTACTCAAAGTGAAGCTTTCTGGTATCTAAAATGGATGTTCAGGGGTTTAATGGGGTATTTCATCCCTGGCTGTGCCAGAATTCCAGTATCCTCCACCACTGCTCAAACCTCAGTATTTATTTCCTTCTCAATCCTATAGCAGCCAGTCTCTGGTAAGCTGTGGATACTTGGGTTGTTTCTACCTTTTGGCTATTGTGAATAATGCTGCTGTGAACATTGATATGCAAGTACATGTTGAGACCCTGCTTTCAATACTTTTGGTTATGTACCCAGGAATAGAATTGCCAGGCCATATGGTAAATCTACCATAACTTTTTGAGGAACTACCAAACTGTTTTCTACAACAGCTGTATCATTTTACATTTTACGTATGCACAAGGATTCCAATTTCTCTGCATCCTTGTCAATGCCTATTATTTATTATTTTCCATGTTAAAAATAATGGCCATCCTAGTAGGCTTGAAGTAGTATCTCATTGTGGTTTTCATTTGCATTTCCCTGATGACCAAAAACGTTGAGCATCTTTTTCTTTGCTTTTTTGTCATTTATATATCTTCTTTGGAGAAATGTCTATTCAAGTCCTTTGCCCATTTTAAGATAGCATTGTTAGTGTTTTTGTTTTTAATTATAGCAGTTCTTTAATACTCTGGATATTAAACTCTTATCAAATATGATTTGCATCTATTTTCTCCCATTCTGGAGGTTTTCTTTTCACTTTCTTGATAATGTCCTTTACACAAAATGTTTTAATTTTTTTTTTAAATATTTTTATTGGCAAATCTTCACACACATACATTCCATACATGGTATACACCCAGTAGCTCACAATATCACCACAATGCCTTAAATGTCTTGAAGGGGCTTTCTGACACAAGGGGATCCTTTTTATGAACCCTTACATGTAGACTAAATGCTTGTCCTGTTAATGGTATATTGTTGCTTTGAGCGGTAGTTTTTAATCCCCTCTCTTGTTTGTTTTAAGCCCTGGTACTCTTTCAACAAGTGATGTCTCAGGAGAAAGTCCCAACTTATAAAACATGTAAAAGGGAGCTGCTATGGTTGAAGAAAACAAAGTTTGGATCCCTATCAACTCAATCTCTCTCTTATTTTACATCATCTCTCCCTCCCTTAATGGGTACCTTTGTAGTATCCTAAAAAAGTGGGGCTATCCAAAACAAAATCACTCTAAAGTCCTGAACATGTTATCTATACCCAAGAGACCTCTTATGTTGGGGAAAACCCAGTAATTTACACCCAGCTATATTTCAAAGGATATTTTCAGGATATGTACTTTAAAATGTAATTTAATTTTAATTTGACTATTTTTATTTTTTAATAATATAATAAGCACCCAAGAATGTACCACCCAAAACAAAAGCTAGGATCTTGACAATAATCTGCCTTTATACTTCACCAATCTAACCCACCTAACTCTATCCAAAGTGACTCTATCCACATTTCTTTCTTTTCTTTTTTTTATAGTTTCATTATATCTGTAGATATTTCTCTCTTTCTCCCTCTCTCTTTCTCTCTCTCTGTCTCTCTCTGTCTGTTGTTTTTAGCTTTTAAAAGGTCATCATTGCTGTTTATAATATTTGGGCGCGTACTTTGAAAATTTGATTTTATTGTTAAGAATCACCCATATTCTTACATATTACAGCCATTAATTCATTTTGACTTCTCTGTAATATCCATTGTGTGAATATAACTCTTTTGCATATGGGAACTTGGATTATTTCTAGGTTCTTGTTATTATGAACAGTAGTGGCTATGAATATTTTTGTACATGTCTTTTTTTTCATACTGTGCAAGAGTTTCTTTTGGGTGTATGCTTAGGAGCTGAATTACTGGGTCATAGGTTATGTGAGTTTCCATTTTAGGCTGTAATGTCTAACTGTTTTCTATCCCTTCAGCCAATGTAAGAAGGAAATAATGACAATTTTTTTTCGTGAAGCAGAGCTGTTTATGACTGTCTGTGCAATTTCCATTCCCTTTCCTTTGCTGAGACCTAGACAAAAAACACTTCTGAGGTTGACTGAGTTTAGTAACAGGGGCAGTCAATCAGCTGCTTTTACTTTTGGGCATCCTTGGTCAGGTTAGCAGTTCCTGCACTAGACATAAAGTGTTACAAACACTGTCAGTGCCACTTGAGGCTTAGTCTCACTGCTCTGTTCTGTGATGTTGCCATCTTGCTTTACCTAGTTGCTTGAGACCTGACAGTTCTTTCATACACCCCTAACATTCTGGTTTCAACAACCATAACCTGCTGCTAAATACTGAGGAAAGTTATTTCTCGGGACTCACTTCCAGAACACTGTTCTTTTCTTCCTTTGGCTTCTGAGATATCCTCAGACCAGGGGTATTTTAGTTTGCTAATACTGCCAAAATGCAATATGCCAGAAATGGGTTGGCTTTTATAAAGGGGATTTATTAAGTTATAAGTTTATAGTTTGAAGGCCATAAAAATGTCCAAACTAAGCATCCAGAGAAAGCTACTTTGACTCAGAAAGACATATGACATCTGGAACACCTCTGTCAGATGGGAAGGCATGTGACTAGCCTCTGCTAGTCCTTTGGCTTCTGATTTCAAACAGCTTCCCCAGGGATGTTTTCTTTCTGCATCTCCAGACATTTCTGTCTGTGTTGGCTCTGAAGCTTTTGCTAAAATTATTCCCTCTTAAAGGACTCTAGTAAGTGAATAAAGGCCCACCTTGAATGGGTGGAGGCACATCTCCATGGAAATCATCTAATCAAAGGTCCCATGCAACAATAGGCCTGCCCTTATAAGATTGGATTGGAAAAAGAACATGGCTTTTCTGGGATACGTAGCAGCCTCATACTAGCACAAGAGGTGACAAATCCAAATGCCTATGTAAGTCAAAGTGGAAAAATACATTAGTGACCCAGGATTAATATAATACAATTAATATAATACAAACAGTGGTTGGGACTGTTTTGACCTGTTGATGGAGATAGCCTCTTCTCAACTCTATTTGGTATTGGTAGAAGTGGGGCTGCTCCTAGATCTTCTGAAATTCTAGAAAACATAGAAATCCAGATTTTTATGTGAAATCTCCTGACTGTTAAGTCACAAGGATTGATTGGGCATTTAGGAAAACACTGTGCATACCGAACAAAAAATGTCTGATCTAGATTCAGATCATTCATCTGTGACCACTGCCTTGCATTTGGGCTTGTCTGCCTTTTGCTTTAGCTGATGCCCAGTCTCAGTCTCCATTTGGGTATTCCTGCCAAGGTGTCATCCACTCTCAGGGGCAATACTTTATTGAAACTTCCTTCAGGTTCCCCTTGACTTCCAAGTGATCCCATACTGAGCATAGCCAGGGCAATGCCTTTCCTTCACTGCTTGCCTTCAATACTTCTGAATGCTGGTGCTTGGGAGGCCTGACTTGTTTTGATAATATTAGTAGAAGAAAAATGTCATATGAAAGGAATTTTTTAACTATTGAAAAGATAAGTATGATGAGAGTCCAGCATTTTCTTCTTTAATAGTTCTCAAATCTGTTATGCACTATAGGGTTTCTCTTTTTGATCTTGCTCTAATATTAATTAGATGGTACCAAAACTTCACTAGAAGCTGGATTTTCCCCCTCAATAGTCTGGTAGGCTAAAATAGCAATCAGGGTCAGTTTTTCGATTTAGATAAAAGAGGTCTTTCACCTTTCCACCATCTTACTACCTTTTGATCTGCAGATTTTAGGCTTCTGGACATTTTGAGCATACGCCTCTAGAAACAGAATGCCTTTGCTTTGCTTGAGATTATTTGGCACATTATAAGGATAGATGTTGTTATGGAGTTGGAAAACCAAGAAAGCATTTCATAAATCCCATAACTTTCTCTCCTGTGTGGATATCAGACATAGCTGTCTACTGAGCCAGCCTTGTTGGTCTTCCAGGTCTACAATTTATGGATGTGGTCTCTGAGATTGAGGTAGTGGAGTATGTTAGAGCTAGATGTGACTGAGCTCTGGGTCATAGGTTTGCTCCTCAAACAGACCTGTCATAATTTAGATCAAGGAGGGATTCCTAGCTCAGCCAGTTTGGTAAATGTATGGTCTCTGGCCCAGGGAAGATTAGAGAGTGGCAGATCCCTCATTACCAGGAAAAAATGAACTTGAAGCACTTGTCCTGCTGGATATAGTAAGTGATGTCATCTGTGGATAAAGTTAGCACCTATATGACTTATGTGTAGAGAGAACATTTGTATCACATGAAATCTCCCAACATACGTAATACCAGAGGACACTTATTTTAAGTGACCAATGAAAACTGTAGTGACTTCCAAGAAATCTGTCCCCACCCCATCCTCAGGTTGGACCTCCATGACTATGCTAAAGGGCTTTTGTGTGACTCCTTGTTCAGTGTGCAGTCAGATGCATGCATCCTCTGACAATGCTGTCTTCTCATGGAGGACAGTACAAAGGCAGAGATGTGTGTAGGCCTAGGACTGTAGACATTTGTCCTGCTGGCTGCCTTACATACCTCATATATCTGCACAGTCTGGTTTCACATTTCTTGAGTATTTTCCTATGGAAATATTCATCATAGGAAGGACAATATTTTCCAGTTGTACATATTGTTCAAGAATGACTTCAAAAAATATATATATATTTTTTGTGAAAATTTTCAGGCTAAGCAATGAGAACAGTACAATGAACACCCATATACACATTATCTGGATTTAACAGTTGTCAGCATTTTACTGTATTTGTTTTGTCATTTTTAGTTAGTTTTTTTTTTGCAAGTAGCATGTCACATCTAAATATTTCTTTTAAAAATGAAAATTTCCTTCATAATCACATTATTATCACTCCTACTAAAATTAACTATAATTCCTTTATATCATCTAATACTTGGTTAGTATTCAAAATTTCCACTGGTTGCCAAAATTATCTTTTGTAGCCAGTTTTGTCAGTTCAGGATCCAATCAAGGGCAATGCATTCCACTTGATTAGTCTCTTAAGCCTCTTTTACTTTAGAACAACCCTTCTGCACCTCTGCTTTTGTGTATGTGTGTGCGAACATGTGACACTGACTTGTTGGAGAGATAGATCAGTTGTCCTGTACCTTGTCCCACCTTCTGGACTTGTGTGTTTTTTAAGGATGAGTTTTGATGCTTTGCATTTGGCACTGAAAATAGCTTTGGGTCTGGAGAGTGACAGTAGCTTGGGGACCCCATACCCAGAAGGCCTCCAGAAAGAATGGAGGTAAAAAATATTCCACATTCCTGTATTTTGCTCCCTGTCTGGGCTGACGGGCACAGACTCATTATAAACAAATAGGGCCATACTCTGTTTTGAAAGAACCAGATAATTTTTTTCTCTTTGCTAGGTCACAGCGTAGAACTTGAGGATGGAATGATTTTATTGGATGTGTATTTTGAATAGTGTATCCTTAATAAAACAAGAGAAAAGAAAATGAAAGAAACTAAAACTATAAGGTGGTCATAGAGATTCTTCAGTGGCCTGGCAGATTAAGTTTTTCCTTGCTACCTGAATCTATTCATCTTTCTTGGGGGTAGGGAGAACCCAGATTTGAAATAAACAAGTGCCGAGGACCAAGTACCTTGGGAGAAGCTGATGACAAGTTTTGGGGTTAGGACTTGGGAAGAAGACAGCCAAAGATGGAAGCTTAGAAGACAAAGAAATGAAGCAACCAAAAGGAGGATGCAGGTCATCTTTTTTCTCTTTCCCTGAAAATACCTGTAGTTGTCAGTGGGCCTGTAAAATCCTTTTTGATCTTAAAGATGTTTTGGATAACTAACTCAGCCCTTATTTAGCATTCTTGAGCAGGGATTCTAAAACTTAAATGCATGTTGGAATCACTTGAGGAACTTTAAAAATTACTTAATGCCTGCATTTCTCTCTCAGAAATTCTGATGTAATTTGTTTGGGGTATGGCCTGGGCAATAGAATTTTTTAAAAACTTTTCCAGATGATTGTAATGTGTATCTAAGTTTGTGAACCACTGACCTAGAGCAATTAATTATTTCCAACCTTTGTTATTAAAAAAAAATCTCCCTTGCTCCCAGCAGTTAAACATTATAGAAACCAATGCATAAAAAGATAAAAGTGGAAGTGCTTTAGTTAAGGGGGTCCTGAAATCTTGCCCATTGCTTACTCTTTGCCACCCCCCCACCACATATTTCATCCAACCCCTCGCATCTTCACAGAACTAAGCTCCAAAGAGCTGTGAAAAAAATTCTGGCTAGGGAGTTCACTTGGTTTTAACCCTCCAGATTGGGTTTAAAACCTGGTTGGTCACATAACTTCTTAACTGTGTGACTTTGGACAACTATACCTAAACACGCTGAGCCTCAGTTTCTCTATCTGTTAATTGGGGATAATATCTATCTAAAGTTGGATGTAAACACATAGTAGTCTCTCAACAGATACTGGCTCCTTGGAGAGTTCAGGCTTTTCTTGAGGCCACCACAAGCTTTCAGGTCTGTTCTGGGACAGGATTGATGGTTTGGTTTGATCTGGGAACCTTATATTTGCCCTCATATTGTACTCTATGGTAAGCACAGATTCCCTCTATTATGATGGGTCTAAAATTCTCGATTAACTCGGCCTTCAGCACTATTGGGGTAGGTTATTCACTGCTGAGTGATGAGGGAGAAGCCAGCAGCTTCCATTCCAGAGCCTCAAGAAATTCTCTTGTAACTCAGATGAACTGTAAGAATCAAGGAGAGGGAACCAGGCAAAAGTCCACCCATGAGAAGGACTATAGGAAAGAGGTTTGAATGTCAATATGGTGGTTGGGGAGGGACAGGGAGGTTGGGGTGGAAAGAAGGACCAGAGGAGGCAGGGTCATGAATGAATAAGGGAGGATTTTTTTTTTAATTAAATGGGGCAGGCATGAAGAAATACGAACGCATTCTTTCCAATTTTGGTGTTCCGATATGGCTAAACAAAACTCCCAGATAGTACAGAAACCTCACTTTTCCCCTCGTGAATATTTTACCAGTGTTGCTGTGAAATTGACTGTTATGAATCTAACTTCTTCCTTCTTCCGCTTTCCCCATGTAGATATTAGTAAATGGTGAAATCGCTAGAGGTGTTCAGGGAGATGACAAAAGAGAAATCAGAAGCTTGGGGATTTACAAAGTTAGATGATCTGTAATTGAATAATGTTGAACGGAATACACAAATCAAAAGTGATCTAGAATCTGTTAAAAGAAAAACTTATGTGGGTTTGGCCCTGGCTCAATGACAATGAACTAGTGCTTTAAGTCCGAACATGGCCATAGGTGGTATTTCCTGTTGATCTTTCACAAAGCTGGCATCAATTTCCGCATCGTGTTCTTGTTTAGACTCTGCATATTCCCAGCCTCTGCAGAATGAAACATTCTTTTTAGTTTCCTCAGCATTCACAACTCCAAAGACTTTAGCTAGCTTGCTTGCTTTTTTACCCCCACCCAGTGTATGGATAAATGGAGGAATTGCACCCAAGGGTAGATGTTTGAGACAGTTAGGATGTTTGGTGGGTTCAATGGGAATGATCCTTATTTATTAAGCAGTGTTTTTAAATTATCTTATTCATATGTTATTGTCCAAAATATCACTGTACATTTGGTTGCTACCTCACTCTAGTGTGTTAGTGGTATTTTTAATTTCCATTCTTAACAATTTTGAAAAAAAACCAAAAAACTACCAAGAAGTAAAAAGTGAAAAATATTTATTTGGGTCAATAAAATCTCTTTTTTGCAATTTGCAATTGAGTGATTTCTATGCAGGATTGTGATGCTGTCTCTGCTGCTGTCTCTTTCCTGTATTATATTCCCACTATCTGGCACACCTCCACTAGTATCCAGGGGCTTACCAGGGCTCACCAAGTGGCTCCATGGTTGTCAGAGTTTACTTGTCCACAATGTCTCCTTGAGAGCACACCCTCTCCAAAGCCATGCCCAGATTCTAAAATTCAGCATCTTCCATCCTTTATAACATTCCTGTTTTCTTATGTCTCATGTTAGTGAGTTGTCTATGGAAGGAATTTGATAAAAATAGTCCACAATTAGAGAAAAATTGATGGTAAGGGCTCAATATATTATTTTGCAAAGAGTACATATGTTTCAAAAGGAGTGATCTATAAACCATAACTAATAAATCTAGTGTCAAAGGTATTTTCAGGATTTCAGGTATAAATTTGATGGCTGGGGCAGGGTGGTGTATAAAGTTACATAGACCCTTCTCAAATCTCAACTCATAACTTCTATTAAAAATCCATTTTAAAGACAGACCCTATTCAAGTTTTGCCTTAGCAACATTAAATTCCCTTTGTTATATTTAGCTATGGCCAGGACATTTAAAAATCCCTTCATTTTCTACCAATACATTAGTGACATGCAAAATGTTGCCTAATTGTAATTATTCTCAGTAATTGTGAAGAGGTGAAATTTGTGGAGTAGGAATTTTAGTGCCTCAATTTTGCATTCAATTAACAAATGATTTCATTCTGGTCCTGAGTTTTTGAGCTTGAGGCATATCTTTATTTCCCTTTCACCCATCTCCACAATGAATTTTTCAACCTATCATTACTTAATGAAGACATGGCTATTGAAGACATAGTTCAGTTATTTCTTAGAGTACCCTGTTCAATAGAAGTATATTGCAAGCCTATTCACAGTTTTAAATTTTTAAGTATCTATATTAAAAAATAAAAGAAAAAGATGAAACTGATTTTAGTTATTTATTTTACTTAACCCTATATAAAATATATTATCATTTCAACATGTAATAAATATAAACTATTAATTAGATATTTCATATTCTCCCCCTGCCACCTTACTTAGTCTTTGAAATCCAGGATGTATTTTACACTTACAGCATATCTCAGTTTGGGGTAGCCACATTTCAAGTCTTCAATGACTAAATGTGGCTAGTGGCTACTATACTGGACAACACAACCTTAGGAAATTTCTGAATAAGAGTGTAGAGCTGTGAACTTGTACTTAGTTTCAATTAGACCATTTTCTTCAACTTCTTTATGAAACATGTTTAAATTTAAGCTAATTATTTTTCTTTCCAAGTCATTTTCTCCTCTAGTATGTTCTGATTCAGTACTTGTCACTTACAGACTTGCCATTTATAGTTTTACAGGTAGTTCACTATACTCCTCTATTTACTCTTATGAACATGCCACAGGCAGGGCATGGTTTCAATAGCACTACCTACTTGTCCATGCCAGAAAGGGAGTTTTTTTTTTGTGACCCTTAATCTCCTTCTTCCTTAACCTCCATCCTCTCCAATCCTGTCTTTCACTAACTTCACTTGTTTCTATCTTCAAAGTACATTTAGAATCAGAACACATCCCTCAATCTCTACTATCATCTCTTTAGCATAAGCTGCTACCATCTGGATTACTGCAATAGGCTTTTCCTGACTCCCCATATTCACTCTGGATATTCTCCAATCCATTCTCCATGCTGCAACCTGTGGTTTTTTTAAATTAGCTTTTTTAAAAAAATTTACTGAAAAATATCCACGCACTTACAGCCTAACCATATTATACAATCATAGGCTCACAGTATCATCACATAATTGTGTATTTTCCACCATGATCATTTTTAGAACACTGCATTACTCCAGAAAAATAAATAAAAAGAAAATAAAACTCATACATCCCATACTCTTTACCCCTCCCTCTCATTGACCCAGTGTTTCAGTCTACCCAACTTTACCCTATATCTCCCCCGTTATATTTTATTTTTTATCCTTATTTATTATTTTATTTTTTTACTCATCTGCCCATACCCTGGATAAAAGGAGCATCAGACACAAGGTTTTCACAATCACATAGTCACACTTAAAAGCTATATAATTATACAGTCTTCTTCAAGAATCAGGGTTATTGGAACACAGTTCAACAGTGTCAGGTACTTCCCTCTAGCCACTCCAATACATGATAAACTAATAAGGGATATTTCTATGACGTGTAAGAATAAACTCCAGGGTAACCTCCCAACTCTCTTTGAAATCTCTCAACCACTGAGACTTTATTTTATCTCATCTCCCTCTGCCCCCTTCGTGGTCAGGAAGGCTTTCTCATTCCCATGATGCTGAATTCCAGCTCATCCCCCAGAGTCAGGTCCCATGTTGCCAGAGAGATTTACCCCACTGGGAGTCTTGTCCCATGCAGGGGGAGGGCAGTGATTTCACCTGTGGTGTTGGCTTAGAGAGAGTGACCACATCTCAGCAACAAAAGAGGCTCTCTAGGGAGTGACTCTTAAGCATAATTGTCAGTAGGCTTAGCCTCTCCTTTGCAGGAATAAGCTTCATAGGGCTGAACCCCAAGTATGAGGACTCAACCGATTGAATTTGTTGTCCCGGCTGCTTGTGAGAATATCAGGAATTCCCCAGATGGAGAAGTTAAATACTGCCTCCTTTTTCCCCAGTCTCTCAAGGGGACTTTGTAAATACGTGTTCATTCTCTGCCTAAATTACTCTGGAATGTATCAGGACATCACGCTAACCTGTACGAATCAACAAGATCTCACACCCTATTCAAGATTCCATGTAGTTATGGTGTTCAAGTAAGCTGAGCATGTAAGTTAAATTAGATAATGTGCTACCCCAAATATAAATTTTGCACCAAATAAACATCTCTTCCTTTGGTCTCGTACGGAGGTTGAAGTTTGAAAATATGGGCCATATCATCCTTTACCCACTATTCTAATTTACCTTAGTCCTATCCAGATCAACTTCATTCCTATCTCTAGATGAAGTCTCACCACTTTTTTAAAAAAATATTTTTATTGAGTTATCTTCATATACACACAGAGTCCATCTGAAGTATACAATCAGTGGCTCACATTCATCACCTGGTTGTGTATTCATCACCATGATCATTTTTAGGACTCATCACTTTTTATGCTCTTTCAACAGTTGCTGTGTGGAGTAATACTGACTTTCATAGCTTCATTGCTCTAACTCAGAGTCTCAGGTGGCACATAAAAATACCGGCAGTTTCCAGGAATGACAGGCTATATACAAATAGCTCAGTAATTGTATATAACTTGTAAACATCAGTTACAACTCCTAAGTATGTGACCGCTCTAAGAGCTTACAATCTAGGAACCTTTACAATAGGCCCCAACCTGATAACCCAAACTCGACTTCAACTCTGAGTTTGTATATGTAGTTAATCCATAGGAGTGAGGCATGATAACATTTGTCTTTTTATTTCTGACATTTTACTCAACATACTGTCCTTAATGTTCATTTATCTAGTTGCATGCCTCACAACTTTCTTCTTGCAGCTGCTCAGTACTCTGTTGTATGTAAACTCCACAGTTCCCCCTTCCAGTCCTCAGTCATTGTACCCTTAAGCCACTTCCATCCATTGTGAACACTACTGCCATAAACATCAGTGTGCAAATGTACATTTGTGTCCCCATTCTCTGTTCCTCCAGGTATATACCTAGCAATGGGGTTGCAAAGTCATATGGCAACCCTACCCCTAGCCTCCTGTGGAACCACCGCACTGCCCCCCAAAGGGGCTATACCTCAGCTTCCCTACCAACAGTGAATAGGTACATCTCTTTCGCCAGATTTTCTCTAGCACTTGCTTCTCTCTGTTCATTTTAAACAATTTTATTTGTACATCATATTCCAACCTAAGTAAACAGACATGCTCTCGCCACCATAATCTATCTGAAGACATTTCCTTTTCTTCCACAAAGAATTCATACCCCTTCCCCATGGCCCCCCACTTCCTGACATTTAGTTTTGGCATAATGCCTTTGTTTCATTCAGTGGAAGCATATTACAATGTTACTGTTGGCTGTAGACCCTAGTTTGCATTGATTATACCTTTTCCTGTATACCATCCATTTCAACCCCTTGGGCAATATTGACATTCATTTGTTCTCCCTCATGCAAAAATGTTTTTAAATTTGTACATGTAGTCACCATCATTGTCTACTCTAGGACAATATCATCTCAGTCTTTATCCTCTCTTTCCTTCTGGATTTATATGACTCCCCAGCCATTCTCCCTGAACTACATTCACATTTAGCTTCATTCAGTGTACTTATATTATTGTGCTACCATCAGATAGTATTGTGCCATCCATTTCTAAATTTTTACAGGCAGTTCTCTTGCACAATCTGTATTCCTTACAGCACCAAATGCCCAATCTTGAGCCTCTTTCTATCTCCTGATAACCTATGTTCTTAACTTTAACTCTCAAAGTCATGCATTAATATTAGTTCATATTAGTGAGAACATACAGTATTCGTTCTTTTGTTTCCAGCTAATTTTATTCAGCATAATGTCTTCAAGGTTCATCCATGTTGTTACATGCTTCATGACTTTATTCTGTCTTACAGCTGGGATAGTATCCATCTATGTATATACTATGGCTTGTTTACTCACTTGTCCATTGATGGACATTTGGGCTGTTTCCATCTCTTGGCAATCATAAATAAATAGCAGTTTATAGCACACTGCTATAAACATCAGTGTGCAAATGTCCGTTTGTGTCCTTACCTTCAGTTCCTCAGAATATATACCTAATATTGGGATTGCTGGATCATATAGTAATTCTATACTTAGCTTTCTGAGGAACTGCCAGACTGCCTTCCAGAGCAGTTGTACCATTTTACATTCCCACCAGTGATGGATATGTTGTAACCTGTGTTTTAAAAGACAAATCCTAGCATGCTACTCTCCCACTTAAAATCCACTAACAATTATGCTTTTAGGATACAGTTCAAAATCCTATGATGGCCTACAAGGCCCTTTGTGGTCTGGCTCCTATTTATCAATTAGTTCTTCTCTCTCTTTTTTTTTTTTTTGCTATGCTTCTTCTCCCATGTGAGGATTTTCAGACACTCTTCTTCCTTCTATCTGCAGCACTTGTTGCCCTTTCTGTTTACCTAGCAAACCTCTTTTCCTCTTTCTAGTTAAGTGATTTCCTCAGGAATCTCTTCTCTAATGCCCTCAACTCTTGGACCCCCATCCTATATGTTCTAATAGTACCACTTTGTCTTCTTTAAAGCACTTACCACAATTTTGTTTATATGCTTGTGTAATTTTAATATTTTATTTATCCCCACCAATGTAAGCTACATGAGGACAGGGAACCATGTCACCTTGTTTGTCATCTTTATATCCAAAGCACAAAGCCAGGGTCTGACATCGTAAGCCTTCAATAAATTCTAACCAAATTGGTAAATGCATATATTCAGCCTGCTGGTTCTAGCCACTTGTAGTTGTAGGAGGCTTCTCAAGGTTGTAGAACCTCTTGGGATATGACCAAGGTCCCAGCTTCTGTTTCATTTTGAAGAAATGAATTTTAGAGCCTATTGCTTAAGATGCTATTTCTTTGATGGACTGCTGATAAACTTGTAAACTTCTGCCAGGCATTGTGATGATGATCCCAGTGACATCAACTTTGCCTTGTAAATAAGCCCACTGTTCTGATTCCCCTCCTTCCATACCAGCTTATGTATCTGTAGAATTGCTATGTCATAGAATATGTGCATGTTCAAATTTACCATGTAATTCCAAATCATTTTCCAAAGAATTTATACCAATTAGCACTCTGGCCAATAATGCAGGAATTCTTTTGTTCTGTGTCTTCTCCCATTCTTATTATTGTCAGACGTTTTTATTTCTGCATGTATTGTAGTGTGTCATGTGATTTAAATTCACATTTCCCTGATTACTAATGAAGTTCAGCATCTTTTAATGTATTTATTCTCCATTCATTTTTCCCTTCTGTGAAATGAGTTTTGTCATTTTTTATTGTTGTTTGTCCTTTGCTCATTGGTTCTTTCAGTACATGTTCTAGATTCTAATCCTTTGTTATGTATGTATTACCTATATTTTCTCCCAGTTTGTGACCTTTTATCTTCTGTATGTGGTCTTTTTATAAATAGAAGTTATTACATATTAATATAATCAACTAATCAATCTTTTTGTTTATGGCTTCTACTTTTTTGAACTCATTTAATTCTTCTCTGTTCCAAAGTTATAAAGATATTTTCCTATATTCTTTTTCAAAAGTTTAAACCTATTGCATTTCACACTTAAATCTTTGATCTATCTGAAATTGATTTTGCATATAGCGTGATATGGTGAATCATTTTTTTCTTTTATAAGTGTGTATCTAGATGCCCCAACATTGTGAATTGAATAACTCAAACTTTCTTCACTGATTAGTAATGCCACCTTTAGCTTAAACAAGTGTCCAATACACCTGAGTCTGTTTTAGGATTCTCTAGTTCCATTGGTCTCTTTTCTACCTTTGTGCCAATACCATACTTTTATTATTACAGCTTCAATAAATTTTCCTATCTGATAGGACAAATCTCCTTGACTGTTCTTTTTATTTAGGATGTCTTTACACATTGCTCTTGTCAAGTGTCAGAAAGCCCTGTTGGGATTTGTTCTGTTTATTCATTGCTGTGTAATGCATATCCCAAACCTTGGTGGCTTTAAATAACAATTTATTTCTATTATTCTAACTCCTGATTTTTGGGTCAGAAATTTGGTTAGGGGACAGTATGAATGGCTCATCTTTACTGAACATATGTCTTTTCCATGTGGCTAGTTTGCACTTCCTCCTAGCCATGGCAGTATCAGGGTAGTTAAATTTCTTACATGTAGTTCAGGATTCAAAGAGATGAAGGCAGAAGCTGTTATGTTTTTAAAAGGCTAAGTGTGGACCTGGGATAGCATCACTTCCACTGTACTTTATTGTTCAAAGCAGTCATAGCAATCCCAGATTCAAAAGAAGAGTAAATAAACCACACTTCTCAATGGGAGGGTGTCAAAGAACCCTCTTCAAGGGTAGAAGGATACCAAAGTAGTCAATTCAAGAGATGACACTGTTTGAGAAAATTCAATGTTGGCATCTGTTGCTAGCAATGTTATCTAGATAGGCCTTGGGGAGTGGGAGCTCATGCTATTGGGTCCACTGTCATTGCCTCTACTCCTACCACCATGATTACACCAGTTGTGCACCTATTGAAAAACTGTATTCAAACTGCACTGGCTATTGAATGGAATTAGATTGAGTCTATATAGAAACTTGAGGAGTGATGGCATTTGCCTTAATTTGGATTCCCATGAAACAGGGACTGATATGGGGAGTTGCATGTAAAAGGTTTAATAGGGGACGATTTGGGGGTATATACCTCTAAGGAGACGAGGAAAGCAGGACTGGGTAGAGGAGGAAGCTGACCCATAATGGGATTACAACTGAGGCCTCAGCAGTGGAATGAGGATGGCTATTGAAAATTATCCAAAATTGTGTCAAGGGGGCTGGGCCTTTGTGTCACCATACCAGCTATGGTAGCCATTAGTTTGTGGTGTGTCAACAGGGTGCTAGATTTTGGCCATGAACTCTCCCCTGAGAGAATGCAAAACCCAGAGCAAATCAATTTCCTGAGGCTGTGAGCAACTCCCAATGAGGGACAGCCGTGAGCCATCAGTGTCTGCAACTGGAATTTCCAGAAGCTGTGGTTAGGATACATAGGCCTTGAAAAAGGGATTTGGGTGGAGCACTACTATATCTGTTACAGTTCATCCTTTGCAGCTCTCAGGTCCGTTTGCCTCTTATTGTAAGTTTGCCTCATCTAGGAATAGCTTCTCCAGGATTCCGGATGGTCCTGTTTCTGAGAGACTGCAAGAGAATGTCTAGGGAATTGAACTATACCCGCTGCTGCTACAGTTACTCCTTAGGCTGTAAAAAGCACTCATCATCCCCTTCCCTTACTACCTGTTCTAGTTTGCTAGCTGCTGGAATGCAATATACCAGAAATGAAATGGCTTTTAAAAAGGGGAATTTAATGAGTTGCTAGTTTACAGTTCTAAGGCCGAGAAAATGTCCCAATTACAACAAGTCTATAGAAATGTCCAGTCACAGGCATCCAGGGAAAAGATACCTTGGTTCAAGATGGCCGATGAAGTTCAGGGTTTCCCTCTCAAGTGAGAAGGCACATGGCGAACACAGTCAGGGCTTCTCTCTCACCTGGAAGAGCAAATGGCGACCATGGCATCATCTGCTAGCTTTCTCTCCTGGCTTCCTATTTCATGAAGCTCCCCGGGAGGCATCTTCCTTCTTCATCTCCAAAGGTCACTGGCTGATGGACTCTCTGCTTCATAGTGTCACTCTCTCTGAATCTCTCTGAATCTCTCATTCTCCAAAATATTTCCTCTTTTATAGGACTCCAATAAACCAATCAAGACCCACTCAAATGGGTGGAGACATGTCATCCCCTAATCCAGTTTAACAACCATTCTTAACTAAATCACATCAACCAGGGAGATGATCTCATTACAGTTTCAAATATACAGTATTGAATAGAGATTATTCTACCTTTATGAAATGGGATTTACATTAAAACATGGCTTTTCTTAGGGGGCATGCTTCCTTTCAAACCAGCACACTACCCATTTGAGGTTCCCCTCATCCTCAGCTAGTGTCTCTGCTGGCCTAGGTAAGATAACTGGCAGAATACCCAGACCTCCATTCCTATGAGAGCTGAGCCCTTGGTTACTACACCCTTCTCAGAATGTATCTGCTATATGTACCCATTTTTTATTAAAATTTGGCATAGAAGGACCAAGAGACACCCCAGTGGATCATTTGAGTGTCAAACATATTCTTCCTGGCCCCTGTTGTGTAGCAGTAATTCTATCTCCTCTTGATGATTAGGGCAATTTCCCCTGCCCATGGTGACTTCTTTCCTTGCCTGCTGGTCTCTTGATATGAGTAGCCTGAAGTGACTGGGCAATAATTATCATTTAAAGCCCAATAGAATTCTTATTGTGTACCCTGGCTGGAAGTATTCCACTTCTGGGAACCAAGATTTCTCAACCCATACAACCTAAAGTAGTGGGATGAAGATCATGAATTCCCCAATTGAATCACTGGTAATGGGGTAAGAAGTGCCACTCCTGTTTCCACTCCTTGGTTCCTAGAAAATATATTCTATTGTAGACACAGCATCTCATGATGGTCATTGATTTAGGGTGCATATTGTGTCCTGCAAATGGTGCCCTTATTTTCACAGGGCATTGTCCCCAAGCTAGTGTCTAAGCTGTGTTTTTATTTTTAAGAGGCCATTCTACCTTTCTGTCAGGCTGGTGGCTTCTGGATGGTGTAACATACGATGGAACCAGTAGATCTGATGGTCATGTGCTCACTTCTGCCCCTGCACCCCCTGTCCAAGATGATGTTATGTGAGGTTGTATATCAGTGTATCAAAAATTGTAAAGTCTTTGGATAGAGGTCATAGATAAGGCCCTGCAGGCAGGAATAGCAAATCCAGTCTTAGAATATATGTTGATCTCAGTCAAGTTTAATCTTTTCCTCTTCAAGGGTAGCAGGATACCAAAGCAGTCAATTCAAGAGATAACACTGTTTGAGAAAACTCATTGTTGGCATCTGTTGCTAGCAATGTTGGACCTTAGCAGTGATATCTAGATAGGCCTTGGTGAGTGGGAGCTCATGCTATTGGGTTCAT
Source organism: Tamandua tetradactyla (assembly GCF_023851605.1). Lineage (NCBI taxonomy): Eukaryota > Metazoa > Chordata > Mammalia > Pilosa > Myrmecophagidae > Tamandua > Tamandua tetradactyla. The sequence goes on from NC_135332.1 coordinate 140,564,957, forward strand.
TGTCATTGCCTCTACTCCTACCACCATGATTACACCAGTTGTGCACCTATTAAGCTGACATTGTGGTGGCTGAAGATAGAGGCTGGATGATGTCAATGGCTGTTCTAGTTTGCTAACTGCTGGAATGCAACACACCAGAGACAGATTGGCTTTCAATAAAAGGGGATTTATTTAGTTAATGTATAATTCTTCAGAGGAAAGGCAGCTAACTTTCCACTGAGGTTCTTTCTTACATGGGAAGACACAGGCTGATCTCTGCTGGCCTTCTCTCCAGGCCTCTGGGTTCCAACATCTTTCCCTAGGGTGATTCCTTTCTGCATCTCCAAAGGCCTGGGCTGAGCTGCGAGTGCTAAGATGAGGTATGCTGAGCTGCTTTTGCTGTGCTACATTGAGCTCTCTCATTTAAGCATCAGCCAATTAAATCAAACATCATTCATTGTAGCAGGCATGCTTCCTAGCCAACTGCTGATGTAATCAGCAAACAGATGAGGTTTACATGCCATTGGCTCATGTCCACAGCAATAGAACTAGGCACCTTCACCTGGCCAAGTTGACACTTGAATCTAACTACCACAACTGCCTTCTGTCTTTTTGGTTGCCGAGTACTTTCTCTATGGAGGAATGCTCCCTGGAGGGTCATAATATGTGATATAAACATCTTCATACTTCACGGTACATTCATAGTTCCATCTGCAAGCAAGTCTCAACTCCAGAATTCTTGTCCCTGATCTTCCAATCTTTCTTCTGTGCTCCTGGACCAATCTGCCAGGCCAGTCTTCACTGTCATGGGATCCTTATATCTTTTAACTTCAGGCCACTTATTTTTTCCATGTAAAGAGAATGACTAAGTGCCCTTCTTGGAGCTTTGCCAATTGGGAGGATTTCCCTTTTTTATAGACTTTCAAGACCATCATTGTGTGAGGTAGTTGTGGAGCAGCAGTCCATTTTTTGGCTCACACTGACATACTGAGCTGACCCATCCATGAACAATTTTTCCTTCTCTGTCATCTGGTCTAGTCATATTGAACCTCCATGTGACCACTGATATCATTTGAAGAAAAATGCTGTTGAAAACAGAAGTGAATGAGATGGGCTTCAGGGTTTGAAGTTTGCTTGTGTCCTCTGAGCCTGTTTTTGTACTATTTTGCATGTATTATTTCCATCTCATGATAGAATACTTATGGATCTGCCTAACCTTATGACTTAGTGGATCTGATAGAACTCAGATCTGATAGAACTCAGCTCATAATGGCCAAAGCTTATTGTAGGGCAACTTGATGTCTGATGGTCATGCACTCTGTCTTTACCAGGGCTCAGTAGTATTTCAGTAGCTGCTATTTGAATGGCATGTAGATCTTTGCTAAAAATGGTATGGCCTTGTTTCAGAACCCTAGAGGATTGACTATATAGTGATTTTTCCTACTGTTTCTTTCCATAAAATTCACATGGTATATTTTCACATCACAGAAATCTCTAGAATCAGGAAGCCTATCAGGTCATATAGTACAAGTGAAAGGGTTGCTTGTACCATAACCTGGTCCTGTGGTAGAGCTCTTTGCTGCTTTGGGCTCCACTCAGAGTAGCTAAATACCTATTGTTACCCAGCCCATCTGAATGAGTACTACTTCTGCTTATCCTTATTGATAGAAATGGAGCATAATTAATTCATTTGCCCAATCAGTGGCTGCAAATCATAAACTGGAGGTTTATCTTGATCTGCTAGCAAAGATAGCATATCTGACCCAGCAACTGCAACTGTGGCTAATACTTGGTTGTTAAAGAATGTTACAGGTTTATTTAATTTCTTTAATAATTATAGGAAAAATAAGTCCAGTTTGGTAATTTATACTTTTCCAAGAATATGTTCATTTCATCTAAAGGGTTTCATAAATTTCTCTTATTAACTTTTTAACATATATGGCGTATATAGTGATATACTCCCTGTTTCTGTTTTTTTGTTTTTTGTGTCTGTGACCATTTTTGTTCCTAATATTCTTTGTGTCCTCTTTGTTATTTTCTCATTCACTCTTGCCAGAGGTATGTCAATTTTTATTAGTTTTTGAACCAATATCTGGTTTTGTTGTTTCCTTCTACTGTGTCTTTATTTTCTGTTTTATTAATTTCTTCTTTTATTTTATTATTTCCTTCTCAATTTTTATGTTTAGTCTCTTGTTCTTTTTCTAATTTCTTAAGTTGAATGTTTAGTGTATTAACTTTTAAACTTTACCTGTTTTAAATATTTAAGGCTATAAAATGTGCTTTTAGCTACAGTCCACTTGCTTTCATTAATGGTCTTTTTGTTATCTTTCAGGTCTAAGTATTTTCTAATTTTTAGTTTTATACATGATCTATGGGCTATTTAGAGGTGTGTTATTGAATTCTCCAATATATATTTTTGTTTCGTGGTTCTTTTTGTTACTAATTTTAATATAAATATTGTTGTTAAATAATGCTTGAAATACTGATTTTCTGAAATTTGTAGAAATCTATTTTTATCACCTGTATTTTTTTTAAATAACTCATATGTGCTTGAAAACAATGCATATTCTGGAGTTATTGGATGCATTGTTTCACAGATACACATTTGATCAAGCTTGTTGCATCGTTCACATTTTTTACATCATTATTGATACTTTTGTTGTTTGCTACATATTTAATAAGGAGTTATATACATTGTATTATTTTGTAGATGTGTCAGTTTCTCTATAGTTCAGGCATTTTTTGTCTTATATATTTTTGGATATATGAAAATATGTTCAATATGTTATTAAGTACATATACATGTAAAATTGTTTCAAGTTGTTACATCTTTCTGGAAAATTGAACCTTTTATATAGTGATCCTCTTTGTATCCAGTAGTACTTTTGCTTTTAAGCCTATTTTGTCTGCTATTGATAATTTACCAATTTTTATTGGCATTTTATTGATATTTCTTTTTCATAAAATTTACATTCAAATTTTGTATTTTAAGTGATAGAGGTGTCTTTTGCAAATAACTTACAGTTGCATTTTATTTTTAACTCCAGTCTGACAATATTTGTCTTTTAAGCACATAATCTCCTCCATTTATATTGATTGTGATTAATGTTATATTTGGGTTCAATTCTCTCATCTTGTAATAATTTGACAGAAGTGTTGATCTGGATTGTTTCACATCCATTAGTTGGACAATTTCCCAACTGCTGAATCACTCAACTGCCCCTCCATAGCCCATTATGTTGGACTATCCGTATGACCCCCAGTAGCAAATGGTTTGAGATTAAATGGCATCATCAAAGAAAGCAGAAACTGAAGATGATTAGCAGTTAAAGAATAGTTTCAGTAAGGGAAAAGTTCACCATCATCATATATTTGAAGGACTATCATGTGCATTTGAAAGAGAGATTAACATGTAGCAGCAAATAAGAGAGCTAGAACAAATGTTCAGAATAATACACATTATTTATTGGGCACCTTTATGTTCAGGTAAATTGCTAAGTACTTTTCACATGTAATTAAATACATACAAAAATAACCAAGTTAGATGGGGAGTTAGTATCCTCATTGTATAGGAGAAGAAATTGGAACCCAGAGATTTTAAAGAAGCTATTCAAGGTCACAGAGTATAAGCAGCAGAACTGGGAGTCATACTCAATGTTTTTTTTTTTTTTTTACATGGACAGGCACCAGGAATCAAACACGGGTCTCTGGCACGGTGGGTGTCATGGTTAGGGACAGGTGTCAACTTGGCCAAGTTGTGGTACCTGTTCATCTGATTGGGCAAGCGCTGGCCTGTCTGTTGCAATGAGGACATTTCATAGGATTAGGTCATGATCACGTCAGCTACATCCACAGCTGATTCCATTTGTAATCAGCCAAAGGGGAGTGTCTTCTGCAATTAGTGATGCTAAATCCAATCATGGGAAGCCTTTTAAGGAGGACTCAGAGGAGACAGGTTGCATTCCTGCTTTGGCTGTTGAGCCTCTCCTGTGGAGTTCATCCAGGCCATCCATTGGAGTCATCGGCTTTGGAGCCTGCCTGTGGATTTTGGACTCTGTGTTCCTACGGTCACGTGAGACACTTTCATAAATTTTATATTTGCACGTGTTCCCTGTTGATTCTGTTTCTCTAGAGAACCCTAACTAATACATCTTGGTACCAGGAGTGGTTCTTAAGGAACAGAATCTTAAAAATGGGTTTTTATAAATGGTTTTCTACTCTGACTGGGCTCAGAGACACTAAGGACTCTGATTCCCGTAATCAGAATGACACTCCCAATCCATGGACTGAGTTGGCAAAGGAGATAGTCAAAATATCATCATTCGATTCTCCTAATGCTTCGCTTGTATGAAGCCAGACTCTGGGGGATAATGTTTTTGAAACCTTTACAGAGTTTTGTAGAAATAAGAGTTATAGAGATGTTGGTTGGTTGTTGTTAGATACACTGTCTACATTAAAGGGTGAAAGGGATGGGCTTAAGGTTTCAAACAAGAAGCTTAAGCACCGTCTGAAAGATGTAGAGGTTTCTATGAGTATCCTGAAGGAAAATTTTATTTCCTGTAGCCATAGACTTGAGATCTCTGAAAATCAGACTCAGAATCTTATTGTTAGAGTAGCAACTTTACAACGTAAACTGAAATCTCAGTCTTGCATGGTGTCTGCCGTTAAAGTGAGGGCATTGATTGGAAAGGAGTGGGACCCTGAAAAATGGGATGGTGACATATGGATTGATAATGATGTTGGGGGTGAGGCTGAAACCCTAGCCATGCTGAGCCTTCTTTAGATAACCCTGTAATAGTCTGCCCTGAGGACATAGCCGCCCCACCTCCAGCCTGCCTTGAGGAATTGGCCACCCAACCTCCTCCTGAAGGGATTAGCCCTAGAGTTATTAATCCTGTTTCACCAGATGAAACTGCAAATGAAAGCCCTGAAGCAAATGGCTTGGAAGATATTTCTAATTCTTTTCATGACCCACCCCCACCACCCCTCATTTCTTCTAGACCTATAACTAGACTAAAGTCCCAACAGGCCCCTAAAAGTGAGGTACAAAGTATCACACATGAGGAGGTACGTTATACTCCAAAAGAACTGTGTGAGTTTTCCAATTTATATAGACAGAAATCAGGGGAATATGTGTGGCAATGGATTTTAAGAGTGTGGGATAATGGTGGGAGGAATATAAGGCTGGATCAGGCTGAATTTATTGATATGGGCCCACTAAGCAGAGATTCTGCATTCAATGTTATAGCTAGAGCAGTTAGAAAAGGTGTTAACAGCTTGTTTGGGTGGTTGGTTGAAACATGGATCAAAAGGTGGCCAACATTACCTGAGGTTGAAATGCCAGAACTGCCCTGGTATAATGTAGATGAGGGGATCCAGAGGCTTAGAGAGATTGGGATGTTAGAGTGGATTTATCATGCAAAGCCTGCTCTTACACCCCAGGAATGTCCAGAGGATGCACCTTTTACCAGAACAGTGAGAAATAAATTTGTGAGACTAGCACCATCATCCCTCAAGAGCTCTGTGGTTGCACTTCTCTGTAGGTCAGATATTACTGTAGGAACTGCTGTCACTGAGCTGGAATCCTTAAACACAATGGGGATGACAGGATCCCGAGTTGGCAGAAGCCAGGTGGCAGCACTTAATCACCAAAGACAGGGTAGACGCGGCTATTATAATAGACAACAAACTCAAAGGAGGCATCAAAATTATATGACACGCAGAGATTTGTGGCATTGGCTAGTAAATCATGGGGTGCCTAGAAATACAATAGAAGGGCAGTCTACTAAATTCTTGTTGGAGCTGTATAAACAAAAGAGTTCTAGGTCAAGGGAACAGAAGTCTAACCTGAATTACAAAAACACAGAGTCACGGCCCCTTAACCAATTTCCAGACTTGAAACAGTTTACAGACCCTGAGCCCCTTGAATGAAGGGGAGGCCAGGTCCCTATGGGGGAGAAACCTATTACACTGCCACAAATTTATACTGTTAATCTTCCTCTAAGTCTTCCCCAAGGAGACCGACGGCCTTTTACCAGGGTAACTGTGCATTGGGGAAAAGGAAATGATCAGATATTTTGGGGATTATTAGACACTGGTTCAGAAGTGACATTAATTCCAGGGGACCCAAAACGTCACTCTGGACCACCAGTCAGAGTGGGGGCTTATGGAGGCCAGGTGATCAATGGAGTTTTAGCTCAGGTCCGTCTCACAGTGGGTCCAGTGGGCCCCTGGACCCATCCTGTAGTTATTTCCCCAGTTCCAGAATGTATAATTGGCATAGACATACTGAGCAACTGGCAGAATCCCCACGTTGGTTCTCTAACTCGTGTAGTGAGGGCTATTATGGTGGGAAAGGCCAAGTGGAAGCCACTAGAACTGCCCCTACCAAGCAAAATAGTAAATCAAAAGCAATACCGTATTCCTGGAGGGATTGCAGAGATTACTGCCACTCTTAAGGACTTGAAAGATGCAGAGGTGGTGATTCCCACCACATCCCCATTCAACTCTCCTATTTGGCCTGTGCAGAAAACAGATGGGTCTTGGAGAATGACAGTGGATTATCGTAAACTCAACCAGGTGGTAACTCCAATTGCAGCTGCTGTTCCAGATGTAGTATCATTGCTTGAGCAAATCAATACATCCCCTGGTACCTGGTATGCAGCTATTGATCTGGCAAATGCTTTTTTCTCAATAGCTATTAGTAAGGACCACCAGAAACAGTTTGCTTTCAGCTGGCAAGGTCAGCAATATACTTTCACTGTCCTCCCTCAGGGGTATATCAACTCTCCAGCCCTATGTCATAATCTTGTTCGCAGAGAACTTGATCGTTTCTGCCTCCCACAAGACATCACACTGGTCCATTATATTGATGATATCATGTTGATTGGACCTAGTGAGCAAGAAGTAGCAACTACTCTAGATTTACTGGTAAAGCATTTGCGTGTCAGAGGATGGGAGATAAATCCAACAAAAATACAGGGGCCTTCTACCTCAGTAAAATTTCTAGGTGTCCAGTGGTGTGGGGCATGTCGAGATATCCCTTCTAAGGTGAAGGATAAATTGCTGCATCTGGCCCCTCCCACAACCAAAAAAGAGGCACAACGCCTAGTGGGTCTTTTTGGATTTTGGCGACAACATATTCCTCATTTGGGTGTGCTACTCCGGCCCATTTATCGAGTGACCAGAAAAGCTGCTAATTTTGAGTGGGGACCTGAACAAGAGGAGGCTCTGCGACAGGTCCAGGCTGCTGTGCAAGCTGCTCTGCCACTTGGGCCATATGATCCAGCAGATCCAATGGTGCTGGAAGTGTCAGTGGCAAATAGAGATGCTGTCTGGAGCCTTTGGCAGGCCCCTATAGGAGAATCACAACGCAGACCCTTAGGATTTTGGAGCAAAGCCTTACCATCTGCTGCAGATAACTACTCTCCTTTTGAGAAACAGCTTTTGGCCTGCTACTGGGCCTTAGTAGAGACTGAATGCTTAACCATGGGCCACCAAGTTACCATGAGACCTGAGTTGCCTATCATGAGTTGGGTGTTGTCTGATCCACCAAGCCATAAAGTTGGGTGTGCACAGCAGCACTCTATTGTAAAGTGGAAATGGTATATACGAGATAGAGCCAGAGCAGGTCCTGAAGGCACAAGTAAGTTACATGAAGAAGTGGCCCAAATGTCCATGGTTTCCACTCCTGCTGCCACATTACCTTCTCTTTCCCACACCAGAGCTATGGCCTCTTGGGGTGTTCCTTACAGTGAATTGACTGAGGAAGAGAAAACTCAGGCCTGGTTTACAGATGGTTCAGCACGATATTCAGGTACCACCCGAAAGTGGACAGCTGCAGCATTACAACCCCTTTCTGGGGTGTCCTTGAAGGACAGTGGTGAGGGGAAATCCTCCCAGTGGGCAGAACTTCGAGCAGTGCATCTGGTTGTTCATTTTGCTTGGAAGGAAAACTGGCCAGAGGTGCGTTTGTATACTGACTCATGGGCTGTTGCTAATGGTTTGGCTGGATGGTCAGGGACTTGGAAAGAGCATAATTGGAAAATTGGTGACAAAGAGGTCTGGGGAAGAAGTATGTGGATAGACCTTTCTGAGTGGGCTAAAAACATGAAGATATTTGTGTCCCATGTGAATGCACACCAAAGGGTGACTTCAGCAGAGGAAGATTTTAATAATCAAGTGGATAAGATCACCCGTTCTATGGATACCAGTCAGCCTCTTTCCCCAGCAACTCCTGTTATTGCCCAATGAGCTCATGAACAAAGTGGTCATGGTGGTAGGGATGGAGGTTATGCATGGGCTCAGCAACATGGACTTCCACTCACCAAGGCTGACCTGGCTACAGCCACTGCTGAGTGCCCAATCTGCCAGCAGCAGAGACCCACACTCAGCCCCCGATATGGCACCATTCCCCGAGGTGCCCAGCCAGCTACATGGTGGCAGGTTGATTACATTGGACCACTCCCTTCATGGAAGGGGCAGCGATTTGTTCTAACTGGAATAGACACATACTCTGGATATGGGTTTGCGTTCCCCGCATGCAATGCTTCTGCCAAAACTACTGTCCGTGGGCTTACAGAATGCCTTATCCATCGTCATGGTATTCCACATAGCATTGCTTCGGATCAAGGAACACACTTCACAGCAAATGAAGTGCGGGAATGGGCACATGCTCATGGAATTCTCTGGTCTTACCATGTTCCCCATCATCCAGAAGCTGCTGGATTGATAGAACGGTGGAATGGCCTTTTGAAAACTCAATTACGGTGCCAACTAGGTGGCAAAAACTTGAAAGGCTGGGGTAATGTTCTCCAGGAAGCTGTGTATGCTCTGAATCAGCGTCCGCTGTATGGTGCTGTTTCTCCCATAGCCAGGATCTATGGGTCCAGGAACCAAGGGGTGGAAATGGGTGTGGTGCCACTCACTATTACTCCTAGTGATCCACTGGGAAAATTTTTGCTTCCTGTCCCTGCTACCCTGAGTTCTGCTGGTCTACAGGTTTTAGTTCCAAAATGGGGTGTGCTTTCCCCGGGAGAAACAACAGTGATACCACTGAACTGGAAGTTAAGATTGCCACCTGGCCACTTTGGGCTACTTATGCCTCTGGATCAACACACCAAGAAGGGGATTACATTATTGTCTGGGGTAATTGACCCTGACTATCAGAAGGAAGTAGGACTGCAACTACATAATGGAGGTAAAGAAGAGTTTTCTTGGAATATAGGAGATCCCCTGGGGCGTCTATTAGTACTACCATGCCCTGTGATTAAAATCAATGGAAAACTGCAACAACACAATCCAGACAGGACCACTAATGGCTCTGAGACTTCAGGAATGAAGGTTTGGGTCACCCCACCAGGCAAAGAACCACGGCCAGCTGAAGTGCTTACTGAGGGGAAAGGGAACATGGAATGGGTAGTGGAAGAAGGTAGTGATAAATATGAACTTCGACCACATGATCAGTTACAGAAACGAGGACTGTAATGCTGTTTTGTTTGTGTTATACTATTTAAGTTGTAAGATATCAAGTTTAAGAATGAATGTTGCCCAAGGATTTGCACACTATTCTGGAGAGATTTAATGTGTTTCCAGTTATATGCAGGACAGTTGAGTATTGTCAGGTAAAAGAAAAAATGTGTGCTTGTTTTCATTTGGAAATTAAGTATGGTCTAAGGTGATATATATATATATATATATGTGCCAAGTTGACAAGGGGTGGACTGTCATGGTTAGGGACAGGTGTCAATTTGGCCAAGCTGTGGTACCTGTTCATCTGATTGGGCAAGCGCTGGCCTGTCTGTTGCAATGAGGACATTTCATAGGATTAGGTCATGATCACGTCAGCTACATCCACAGCTGATTCCATTTGTAATCAGCCAAAGGGGAGTGTCTTCTGCAATTAGTGATGCTAAATCCAATCATGGGAAGCCTTTTAAGGAGGACTCAGAGGAGACAGGTTGCATTCCTGCTTTGGCTGTTGAGCCTCTCCTGTGGAGTTCATCCAGGCCATCCATTGGAGTCATCGGCTTCGGAGCCTGCCCTGTGGATTTTGGACTCTGCGTTCCTACGGTCACGTGAGACGCTTTCATAAATTTTATATTTGCAAGTGTTCCCTGTTGATTCTGTTTCTCTAGAGAACCCTAACTAATACAGTGGGTGAGAACTCTGCCACTAGGCCACCGTGGCCCGCCTGGAGTCATACTCAATTCTGTATGACTCTTGCCTTCTTCACTGAACTATGCCACAGAGAGATGAACTGATAAATACCAAATAAAGGAGAATTACTAAAATTAAAATTATACAAAAATGTAATGAACCATCATTTGAAGGAATGAGCATCTCATAACTGAGCATTTTCAAGCAATATGATGTGGCCATATGTAAAGGCTGTTATTGTAGGAGTATTTTTGCTTTGAATAGGAAGTGGTGCTTTTAAGCAGATCTTGAATTAAAGGACTATAAAGGTTCATTTCGATTTCCATCAGCTTATTGAAAAAACTGTACTTAAAGCTTAACAAATATTTGCCTTTTAAAACTCTCCCTGATTTCTGAAAGTAGCTGCAATGTGAACTTGTCCTTTCTTCACTCAGCCTCCTTAACTCACTGCAGTGTTACATGACGGTTACAAGTGGGGGCTTAATAAAATGTTATTTGATTATGACTTGATGAAAGTCTACTTGGTCTGTTTACATAGAAGAAAAACAAGCAGTGTGTTTCTTATAGAGTGAAAACATGAGTGTAGCATAAAACTCATTAATATGATATGCTGGGGCCAAGAAATGCAAAAACTGAGAGATGCTGTTTGATAGCAACAAAAAAATCTTACCTAAAAATAAATCTGTACCTAATATTAAATATAAACAATGCTTTAAATGAAGTATATAGCAAGAACTTTAGCATGTAGCCAGAATTCATTGTGAGCAAGTTCTTTGATTTCTTAGAACATTATGCCTTGTAAAAGCCAAGAGCCCTTAAGAATAAAGAAATTAATTTCTCTCAGGAGTCTAACCAGGTTGAGCCCCCATAGACTCTGCTTCTGTCCCCCTTATTTTATTTATCTTTACTGCCACTGCATCAATAACAATTTCCCCTTCTTTCAAAGCCCAACCAAATGCACTTTTCTTCCTGAAGCTTCCACTGACCTGTACCTTGCCCTGTACCTGTACCTCTCCAGGTACCCAGTAATGACAGCTAAAGTATACAAAGAAGGATTTCACATATTTCTTATTTTCTGAGTAGTACTTTAAAACCTTGTCAAAGCAATTTCACAGCTAACTGCTTCAGGAGCTCTCTGAGATGGGTAGGAAAGCTCTCATTATAGTGATTGGCTAAGTAGTTTGTCGTAGAGTTTTAGCATCTTTCAGCTCCACAGCTTTAACAGCCAAGCATTATGTTCCAACACATTTCCCAGTAGTTTCTGACTCTTGGGTTGTAAGTTACATGCCATGGCTGATACCTGGGAATTGGTGCATTTGCAACTGGCTGGGCTCCTTCTTTGAGTGAGTCAACCGGTGGTGTCCAATGCATAGAAAGAAAAGTGGAAATTAAAAGCCTACAACAGTGTGAACAAACTTTGAGAGAGGCCTACTGCTGAGGTGAATGTGTTATCAACCACATGTGTATGCCCAGCAAAACACCCGAGAAAAATCTTGCTTTCAGAATTCAGTCGTGTGTTGCTATAGATTGGCTATTCTGCTTTCATCCAGCTGAACCTGAGTTGGCTCTGGGTTGTTTGAGGCAGTCACTGAGGTGTAGTGTAATGGTAATTGGGGATTGGGAGTCCAGGACTCTGATTCTGGAACTGTCCGAAATTACATTCATCACTTTTATTTTCTTGGCCTCGGCTTTCGCAACTGACAGTTGAGGGGCTTGCATCAGATTGGTGATTCTCAAAATAGGCCCTTTGGATCACATACGTCAAGAATCACCAGAAGAGTTTGTTAGAAGTCCAGAAATTCTTGGACTCTATTCAGGCCTTCAGAATCAGAATCTGTATTCTAACAAGCAGACCTAATGAGTTTCGTGTGCACAAAAGTACACTAAAGTGTAATCTGTAAGGCCCCTTCTGCCTTGCTGTCTGTGAATCTCTGAGTGAGAAAAACAATGACAGGCAGCAATTTATGGATTTCATTTTGACAAAAATCTCTTTACTCTTTTTCTTTGATGTTTAAGCCTATACTGGTTTAAAATTTGCCAGAAATCAATGAATTAGCACGTGATGACAATATACTGTTTTCAATATTTATGTCTGCCTACCCCAGTTTATTATAAGCTTTGGTCCTTTTTTTTCCTGTACTGCTACAGTAAGCTTCAATTTCTTCTATTGAATTTATGCTATTTTCAGAGGGTTTTTTGTTTTTGTTTTTTTATTTTTGTCTACGAAACAACAACAAACACAAAATGTCCTCCACGTAATTAATGTTATTTCTTTGCATTAAGTAACCTTAATTTCTTAGCATGGCTTACTAGGCCTTTCCAAGTATTACGTTATACCTTATCTTTGTATATTTTTATCTTCCAAATTTTCACCTTCATCCACACGTAGTTCTTTGTTTCTCAAACTTTTTTCCTGTTTCTTTTTTAAAAATACACAAAAGCTTTATATTTTTCTCTATCATATGATCCAGGGACAATCTTATCCATAAAAAATATGGCAATATGCTAAATCATTAAACCATAAGCATAGCACATATTTAAAAAAAACTGAATTTAGTTTTTTTCTGAGTTTTGTATTTTTTGATTAGTTGCTACTTCCTACTATTGGCAAAATGAAAACAGGTACCAGAGAAATATTTATATACGAATAACTGAAAATTTAAAAAGTGTTACACATTATTTTTAGAAAAGACAGTTTTGCAACAGCTTACCATTATATGATGTAAATGGTAGAACACCTTGACTGTGGAGTAGTAGTGTTCTCTGTGAGCAATGTCAGATAACAAGGCTTCCATCTCTGGTTCCTTCTTCCTGAAATGCCTTTCTGCAGCTTCTCCTTCTAGACAATTCCTATGCATTTTTAAAGACCCAGTGCATTTGTCACCTTCTCTGAGAAGCCTTCTCTGAACCTTACTCACAGAATCAACTACTCTTACTTCTGTATTTTCCATGGTAGTTGGTACATTTGTCTATGCTTTTTTTTTTTTATAATTCATATCAAATATAATAGTAGTGGTTATTTTTATTTGGTTTCTGCCTCTCTTGCTAGATATGTCTCATTCAGCTTTATATCTAAATGTCTGTATGGGGCCTGGCACAAAGTTGTTCAATAATTGCTGTTGAATGTCTTGTTTTGATTAAGATGTTTGTTTCTCAAGTACTTTACCCATTTTTGCCTTATTCTCCAGTACCCAGAACATGAGATTTTGTATACACCTGTTTAGTGGTAATAGACTGGCCTCCCTCCCTTCTCTGGGAAGCTAGTTCAACTCTCACAGAGCAGTCAAGAAAAACTCATACATTGAGAGTGATGGGATGATGGCTGTATGAAAAGCTTGAAACTACCTTTGTAGATTAATCTATCTGTGTCTGTCTCAGATCTGGATCAGGACCAGGGCTTTGATATCTTAGCAAGGATCAGAACTCAAAAGTTTGCAGTCTTCCATCCTGATCTGAAAATTGTTAGGTCGATTTTTCAATAAATCACAAAGACTTCTAAGGCTGCTATTATAAAGGGGGAAGAAGTCTAGAGTTTGAAAGGCTTGTTCTTCCACCAGCCTGGGACTCATCAGTCTGGTAAAGAATCTGAGCAGTAGGGAAATGCAAGGGCACAGTAATCAAGAAAATATTACATTGCTGGGTGTTGGCTAAAGGAAACAGGCACTTCCCACTGTTGGTTTGTGGGGTAGAAGTGTGATTTAGTACAACCTTTCTGGAGTGCAGTTTTGCAGTGTGTGTTGAAAATCTTCAAGGTGTTTATACTTTCTTTCCCAGCAATTCTACTTCTAGGAATTTTTCTGAAGGAAATGATCTGACAAGTGTACCAAGGTGTTTGTTTAGGGATAGCTATCTGAAACTAATTTAAAGGTCCACAAATAGGGAACTGATCAAACAAATTGATTATGTATATGAGGGAACATTATGCAAGCATTGAAATGATAGATTTATGGAAAATGAAAGAGGTACATGATAAAGTTTTTAGAAAAACAATCTATGAAACCATAGGTAGATTATGATTTTTGGTATATTTATGCATATATACACCAAACAGTTAATGACGGTTATACCCAGAGAGACCTTCTTTTGATTATCTTTATGTCCCAGATTTTCTACAGAGAACATATAGCACTTGTTTGTAAAGAAATAGATTTTTTTCAAAATTGATTCCTATACAAAGGAAAATTCTTTTAGTTCAGTATTCTCAAGGTTAAGTGACTAGTACTTGGAACAATGTAAATAAGTCATATATATTAGCAAATTACATGATTGATTGAATAGGGAACTTTACTCCAGATTGGCTACTATTAGGTAATATTGGGGTGACTTTTGTAAAGTTTATCCATTCATCCTTTTCCACTGGAACTGCTTCTGAGGAGTAGCTGCTTTTTGATTCCCCAAATCTTTTCTCTCTCCCTGGTTTTTGCTATTCAGGCACCATGATATGAGGTTGTGTCCCTTCCTTGTTTGAGTACTGCTGGTGCATATCTGGCTGATCGTTCATTATTTTTGTTCATTTCATTTCATTCAGGGTTTTGAGAGTCAGGTTTCATGATCCAAATGCCATCGAACCATTTTATCCTGCGAGTCCTTCCAGTGATATTATTAGGAAATTCTTCTCTGAAATTTGGCAAATATTTACCTAATTTGCTTTAAAAATTATATTTTCGCTTAAGTCTAAAATTATTTGAAATTCATTTTTGTATGGTGATAGGTGAGACTATAATTTGATTTTTGTTTCTTCCAAAATAGTTTAGCCAGATTTACATAAACTATTTATTGAGTAATCCAGTTCTTTTTTTTTCATATAGGCTTGTGATGTGTACTTTGTCATATATTGTTATTTTGGATACAGGGTCTGTTCCGGTCCTATTTTGTTGTACTGATCTATCTATTGATTCTTATACCCTCATTATACTGTTTTAATTATTAAAGGATTAAAATACAATATAATGTCTACTTTGGGTATATTTCCACTGATTTCATTTGTGGGTTTTTTGTTTGTTTGTTTTAGCTATTCTCACATGCAGTATTTGCCGAGCAAAATGCTTGGCATTTTGTCAAAAATATAATTTAATTAGGGAATAACTGACATTTTCTATTGTTTAATCTTCTCTTCCAGGAGCATATTTTAAATTACTAAGGTTTTGCTTAAGTAACTCATAGTTCATTGCTATTGTGAATTGGGCCTTCCTTCCCTATTACATTTTAAACTGGTTATTGCTAGTATGTAGAAAATCCACTGAATTTTGAATACATATTTTATATATGCATTATTAAAATATGTATTATTTTATAATTACCCAGTTTACTGAGTATTAAGTTTTTGCCTCATTCCCTTATATTTTCTAGAACAATCATATTATCTTGTGTAAATAATTATAATTCTTATCCTTTTCTAAAATAGTTATATGTTATTTCTTTTCTTGCAAATTAATGGTAATTCTGGACATCTTCTTCAGCCTTCAAATTTTAATGATTATGCCTTTAGTATTTTATTGTTAAGAGGTACTGGCAATTGCTCTAAGAGAGATTAGGAAAATATATTTTGCTTCCTAGTTCTCTAGGAGACTTAAAAATAAGACAAAAAAGTGTGGAATTTTATCAAATGATCTTTTATCCTTTTTTGATAACTATATGGTCTTTTTATTGGGCCTAACGATGTGAAGTGCTATATTAATATATTTTCTAATATTAGATACTCCTTGCATTTTTTGAGTAATCCCTACTTGATCATGCTGGCTTATTATTTTAATATACTTCACTTCATTTCACTGGTTCCTTATTTAGGATTTCACAATCAAATTCATACATGAGATTTGTCTGGAGTAGCATTTCTTCATTTGTATTCTAGAAAGAAATGCAAGGAGAAATAAAATGTTCCATGGTCAAATACATTTGAGAAGAATAGATTAACACATTTTAACACATTTCTTTACTTCAGAACCCTTTATATATATTGATACTTGCTATGAATCTTTGAGAGTGTTTCTCAAACTAATCCACATTTTTCATCCTCAGAAAATGACACTAATTTCCACAAAATCTTCTTTGGAAAATACTAGTCATTGTCAGACTTTGATATCAGGGTTATTGTGATCTTATCAAATGAATTGGAATGGCCTTTCATAATTGTGTAAACTATGATTAGATTATACAACACGGATGTTATTGATTTCTTGAAAGCTTGAAAGCCTTGCCAATAACATTGTCTGGGTCTTGGACCAATTTTGCAAATTATTCCTTGAATACATTTACAATATAGTCTGTAGTTATCCATCTGTTCCACTTTTCTAGGCATTAAATCAGTTTTATTAATTCGTGTTTCAAGAAAATTGTCAGTATTATTGATATTTCTAGATTTGTTCATGCATTGAATTCTCTTAAATTCTTAAAACATGACTTACCTGTTGGCAAATAAAATCAAATGAGATGATCTAGGCTTGAAACACAATTCATGGTTTTTGGTACAGGGTCAACTATTTTATTTCCTCTCTTTTTTTCTAATTTTCTTTCTTTTTTAAAATTTAGGTTTGTTAGAAATTTGTCAATTTTTGAAACTTTTTCCCCTGAAGAACCACCTCTTCTACCTATTTATTGGTCCATCTATTTGTTTTATTGTTTTAAAATTCATTAGTTTTCTGCTTAGATCTTTATTTATTTTTCCTTCCTACTTTCCTTGCAGTTGTTTAAATAGCTAATTTAAAACAAAATTCTTGGTTACTAGTGAAAATAGTAAGTCTATAAATTAATTTAAAAGTAGTTTTGTATTTTGTGGCCTTTATGCAAAGGGTACAGTGTTCAAAATGCAAAATGGTATACAGAGAACAGTAAGTCTCTTTCTTCACTTTGCCTATCTTTTAGCACCTCTCTAGGAAGCACCCGCAGTTACCCATTTATTGTGTTTTCCTTCAGAGCTCCTGTAAAGTTTGCTCTGCTTTTGAGTACAGATTTGCCAGAAATCCAAATACTTTTACTTATTTTCATTATCTTTAAATAGGCTTTACTTACTATTTAAATTTCCTATTCAATAAATAATTAGGAGATTGATTTAAAAACTCTTGTTCAGAGGATATTAAATGATTTTGAAATTAATTTCTATTTTTATTTCATTGTGATTAAGGAAGATAGTCTACAATTTCAACTGTTTGGAAGTCCTGAGATTTATTATGTGATAATTACATGATCCATTTTTTATAAATATTTCATAGCTATTTTAAAATTCTATAGTCTGTAAAGCATGCCAAGTAAATATTTATTAAGTCAAATTAATATTTAATTAATTGTGGTTTATTTGATTTTTATAGAATGTGATAAATTAGTTTTCTTTTAAGATGGAATTTTAGTCAATTTCTATGTATCTCTCTGATAAATTTTGTGTTTGATATTTTCTGTTATACTATTTGGCACCTAATGTGTAATTTAATTGTGGATGGTAACTTTTGCTTCTTTTTTTTAAAAACATCCTAAACGTGACATCTGTACCTGGAAATAAGAATTCAAATATTCTAGAAGGTCATCAAATGGATAATAAGATCTTTCTTCAGTATCCCTACCTCTAGTCCAATGTTTTAGTGGTAACTGGTTTTGAATACTTTTCACTGTTTTTATTTCTTCAGGTATTTTCATAACTCTAAATAATAGGTTTGTCTTTCATTCATAATTTATAAACTGTAGACATTACCTAATGGCTTTTCAATGTGAAAGATTAAGATTTAACTTACTTATGCCACTCTTACTTTTCCTTTTCAAATCCCTCTCAATTTTTGCTTTTTTTCTTATATGCATGACCTCTATAATTTAAAAAAATATTTAGATGTTGTTGACTTCTTGATTCATCAGCTTTAAACATTTTGACTCTTTATTATTTAAGGCGGGGAAATGTTTCTTACTCAACAGTCTTTGTGTCCCCATTTCTTTACCATCTGACTTCTATTAGCTATATTGCCACCTTTACAGAGGACAGTTTTTGGCATTCTAATTTCTAATTATAATTTAATCTTTCATGGTTTATCTATAAATTGATTGTGAAAGTGAAAAGTTGATAGACTTCATTTTAATATAATAGGTTTGTAAATAACCACCTACATATGTGGTTGGAATATTGAGCTCTTAGAGAAAGCTGTGCAATTCAAGAGTTATGCCCCTGAAGGGGAGTGTTAATCTTCCAAAGGGTAAGCCTAAGGGGTTCTCTCTCTCTCTCTCTCCTTTTATGTTCCATTTATTACTCAGACCCATTCCATAGTTTACTTTGCTTTGTATTTGTATCATTCTTGGAAAATATTTTTAGTTTGAATTTAAGTTGCCTTTTTTTTCTTGTTCAGAGAAGAAACACATGCCTGTCTCCTATATTTGCATATTTTCTTATTTCATATAAGTGAGTTCTTATGGTATTTGTCCTTTTGTATCTTATTTCACCAACCTGGTGCCTTTGAGTTCCATCCATATTGTAGCATGCAGTGGAACTTCATTCCTTTCTATGGCTGAATAATATTTGATTGCATGTGTATGGTGCACTTTGTTGATCCATCCATCTGTTGAGGGACACTTGGCAATTGTGAATTATGCCGCTGTGAACATAAGTGTGCAAATATCTGTTTGAGTATCTGCTTTCAATTCTTTTGATTATATACCTAGAAATTTGTTGCTAGGTCATATGGTAATTCAATACTTAACTTCCTAAGAAGCCGTTAAGCTGTCCTCCACAGTGGCTGCTCCATTTTACATTCCTCCCAACACTGTACGTGTTTATTTCTCCACGTCCTCTCTGACACTTGTTAGTTTTCATTTTTTAAAAATAGTAGTCATTCTAGTGGGTATGAGATGGAATCTCGTTGTAGCTTAGATTTGCATTTCCCTGATGACTAATGACATTAAGCATCTTTTCCTGTTTTTATCGGCCATTTGTATATCCTCTTTGGATAAATGTTTATTCAAGTCTTTTGCCCTTTAAAAATTAGGTTTATTTTATTGTTGAATTGTAGGAGTCCTTTATATATTATAGATATTGACCCTTATCACCTATGTAGTTTCCAAATATTTTCTAGCATTATGTCAGTTATTTTTTTACTTTATTGAGAAGTCTTTTGATGCACATTTTTAATTTTGATTGTTACATTTACCTGATTTTTCTTTTGTTGCTTATGTTTTTAGTATGAAGTCTAAGAAACCAAGGCCCAACACAAGGTCTTGAAGATGTTTCCCTATGTTTTCTTCTAATAGTTTTGGTTCTTATATTTAGGTCTTTGGTCTATTTTGAGTTAATTTTTTTATATGGTGTGGGGTAGGGGTCCACCTTCTTTTTTTCCACATTGCTATCCAATTTTCCTAGTACCCATTGGTGAGGAGAGTATTGTTTCTCACCCTCATCAAAAAATCAGTCATCCATAGATGTGAGGTTTTATATTTGAACTTTCAATTCAATTCCATTGGTTGATGTGTCTGTCCTTGTGATCAGGAAGAGTGAGTCCTCCAACTTAGTTCTTCTTTCTCAAGATGGCTTTGGCTATTCCTCTTACCCTTCCATATGAACTTGATGATTGGCTTTTCCATTTCTGGCAAGAAGTCTGTAGGACTTTTGATTGGGATAGTGTTGAATCTGTAAATTGCTTAAGATAGAATTGACCTCTTGATAGTATTTACTCTTCCAAACAATGAATAAGGAATGCCCTTCCATTTATTTAGGTCTTCCTTAATTTCTTCAGCAATGTTTTCTTGTTTTCCATGTAAATGTCTTTTACATCCTTGTCTAAGTTTATTACTAGATATTTGATTCTTTTCATTAGTATTCTGAATGCAATTTTTTTCTAGACTTACTCTTCATTGTTCATTACTAGTGTCAGAAACACCACTAATTTTTCCATGTTGATCTTGTACCCTGAGATTTTGTTGAATTTGTTTATTAACTCTAGTAGCTTTGCTGTAAACTTTTCAGGATTTTCTGTATAAATAGGATCATGTCATCTGCATATACAGAAGGTTTTACTACTTCCTTTCCAACTTGGATGCCTTTTCTTTCTTAATTGCTGGGACTAGAATTCCCAGTAGAGGATTGAATATCAGTGGTGACACTAGATATCTTTGTCTTATTCCTCATCTTAGGAAAAAAGTTTTCAGTTTTTCACCATTCAGTATGATGTTAGCCATTTATGTTTATGAGGGATATTGGCCTATAATTTTCTTGTTTTGTCATATCTGTATCTGGCTTTGTTATTAGGGTGATGCTTTGCCTCAAAGAATGAATTAGAAAGTATTCCTTTCTCTTCAATTATTTTTTGTAAGAGTTTGAGCAGGTATGGTGTTAATTTTTCTTAGAATGTTTGTTAAACTCACTAGTGAAGTCATCTGCTTATGGGCTTTTTTTGTTGTTGGCAGGTTTTGGATGACTGATTCAATCTCTTTACTTGTAATTGGTCTGCTGAGATCTTTTATTCCTTCCTGAGTCAGTGGAAGAAGTTAGAATGTTTCCAGGAATTTGTACATTTCGTCTAGGTTTGATTTATTGGCATACAGCTGTTCACATTATCCTCTTTTTCATGACTTTTTTTGTATGCTGTATGGCAGGGGTCACATTTCATTCTTTTTCCATGTATCTCGTTATTACATCACTGTTTGCTGAATTTTTGTTTGTTTGGTTTTCTTTTATTTGTTTTGCTTGTTTGTTTTATTCTTGGAAGTGCATAGGCTGGGAATCGAACCCAGGTCTCCCACATGGCAGGTGAGAATTCTACTACTGAAACACCCTCACACCCCCCCATATTATCCTCTTATAATCTTTTTATTTCTGTGGGGTTGGTAGTAATGCCCCCTCTTTTATTTTGATTTTAGTTATGTGTGCTTTTTTTTTTTATTTTTTTGTTAGCCTAGCTAAACGTTTGTCAATTTTATTGATTTTTTTTAAAGAACCAATTTTAGGTTTAATTGATTTTTTCTATTGTTTTTTGTATCATTTATTTCATTTATCTCCATTCTAAACTTTGTTATTTTCCTGTTCTGCTCACTTTGTCTTTTACCTAGATTCTCTATCCATTGATGAAAGTGGATATTGAATTCTACAGTTACAGACTTTTTGCCCTTTGCTTGTTGCAGATCTTATCTTTTTTGTCCTTCCTTTCCTTTACTGAAGGCTTCTTTTGTGTATATTTGATCTTTGTGATATAAGTTAGTGACCCCTTTCTCATTTACATTTCTGTATGTATTTTAAATATTTTTTCTGTAGGGTTTATATTAAACAACCTAAAATGATAATGTCCTAGTTTTAAATCATACCAACTTAACTTGAATAGCATATGTACTCCTTGCTCCTGTACCCCTCCATTTCCGTTCTTTATGTTGCTTTTGTCACATGTTACCTGTTCATATTTTATATGTCCATAACATAGAAATATGACTCCTATTCAATTGTATTCTAAATCTTATAGGAAACAAAGATAAGACTTACTGATGGTACATATTGGGTTTTGCATTTAAACATGCAATTACCTTTACTGGAGATTGTCACTTCTTCATACTATTCCATGCTAGTCTAGTTTAAAGCTGTATGTACCCCAGAAAAGGCCATATTCCTTTTTATTTTTTTTTCACATGGGCAGGCACCAGGAAACGAACCTGGGTCTCCAGCATGGCAAGCAAGAACTCTGCCTGCTGAGCCACCGTGGCCCACCCAAGGCCATGGTCTTTTAATCCATCCCTGTGGGTTTAGATCTATTGTGGATGGAACCACAATTTGGTTATTTCAATTGAAATGTAACCTGCCTCATTCAGGGTGGGTCTTGATTCTTTTTCTGGAGTCCTTTATAAGAGGATAAAATACATACAGAAGTTAAGAGATGAAATTAAGAGGAGCTGAGAGAGAAAAGCTCCAGAGAAGCTAAGAGAGGATCCACAGAAGTCAAGAGAAGAAGCCACTGGAACCAGAAGCTGAAAGTAATGAAACCTGGGAGCAAAGGACCAGCAGATGCTGGCCATGTGCCTTTCCATGTGACAGACATCTATTTGGGTTTATCTAGTTTAGAGTCTGTTAGTTCTTGGACGGGTATATTTATGTTTTTCATCAGATTTGGGAAATTTTCATTCATTATTTCCTCAGATATTCTTCCTGTACCTTTTTCCTTCTTCTCCTTCAGGAACACCGATAATGCTTATGTTGGTACTCTTATCATACAGGTTCCTTAGTCTTTGTTTACTTTTTTTTTTCTTTCTTTTCCCTATCTGCTCTTCAGACTGGTTGATTTTGGTTGTTCTGTCTTTGAGTTTGCTGATTCTTTCTTCTCCCTATTCAAACCTGCTGTTAAATGCCTGTAGTATATTTTTAATCCCCTTTATTGTGCTTTTCATCTCAGTGAATTCTCTTATGTTCTTTTCAAAACTTTGCAATTCTTCTTTTTATTCACACATGCTTTAGTACCCTCTTCTATATCCCAATTTTCCCTTAGCTCATTGAATTGACTTAGGAGATTTGAATGAATGTCTTTGATTAGTTGTTCCAGTATTTATGCTTCCTCTCTTATTTTATTTTTGTTTATTTATTTATTTTTTGCATGGGCAGGCACTGGGAATCGAACCCACGTCTCCAGCATGGCAGGCAAGAACTCTGCCTGCTGAGCCATCGTGGTCCACCCTTCCTCTCTTATTTTAATTTGTTCCCTTGACTAGGCCATCTCTTCTTGTTTCTTTCCATAACTTGTGATCTTTTGTTGATGCCTGGGTGTTTGATTATTTTGATGGTGTTAACTCTGGATATCAGCTTCTTGCTTTTGCCTAAGGTTTTAGTGTAGTTTCACTGCATGTTATAGTTCTTCAATGCTTGATTCAGTTTATACTGAAGCTTTACAGTAGCCTGTGATTAATGGCTATCTTGGTTTTTCTTTTTGTACCTACTTTGGGCAGGCAGTATTTTCCAAGATTGCATTAGTATGTGTGACCTATTTCTCTCTGGGATTGGAATTCCTTTCCTCTGTTCTTCCTCAGGGATTCCTGGGCTATTCCCTTTGTTTTTATACACATTTTCCTCTCTTGTAGCTATTATTTGCTCAATTCCTCTCTCACACAATGGCCATTTTTCCATTCTAGCTTTCAGCCCTGCCTTTGTACTGCCATACAGCAGCTCAATTTCCCCTTTCTGTGTGGCTTTTTTTTTTTTTTTTTTTTTTTTTGCCTCTAGTAACTTCTGCATTAGGGGATCCTGACCCATACAGCCAGATTGGTTGATGTTCAAAGACACCCAATTTTAGTGTTTCAGTGCACTAGAAATTAGAGTCTAGGCCTTAGGTGTGCACACTTGCCAAAAGTTACACTATTGGTGCTTTGGTTTCTAGAGCGGCTGCTTTGAATGTGTGCATGCTGATTCCTGGGGCCTTGCTATGTGTCCCTGTGCCTGAATGTGTATGGGAATCTGCTGTGGGTGGCTCTGTGGTTGGTCCCTATAGCAGGTTGTTCTAGGGCCCGAGTGCTGCCGTGGTGTGTCCCTTTAAACCATGTAGATCCTAGTGTGGGGAAGGGTCCAGACTGAGAAGTTTGGTTTACTCCTGCCCTACCTTTATTAAGTGTTTTTTCTCTTTAATTTGGCATTTGTAGAGTTGGTCTACAGTTGAAATCATGCCTCAGATTTTCAAGAGAGTTCAATTCTGCCCTTTTATTTAGGTCTTTCTAAGTGAAGATGTTCTGAGGACATCATATGCCACCATCTTGATGAAGTCTGTCATAATATTTTCTGAGCACATATATATCAGAAATATTTTTCTCTTGCTTTGGGACATGAGCAACAACTTAACTGGATATCAGATCTTTTAGGCATCACTGTTTCCACCAAAATCTACATGTAAATTAATATCCTTTTTTCCCCCAAAGTTTAGTATGTTGAAATCTGAGACCAGTCTTTTGCTCCCTCCTCCCTTCTCCCTCCCTAATTCCTTTGTAGCAATTGTTTTAGTTGCCTGGATCCTTGTGTGTTTTGTGGGTGTATATGTGTGCTTCCTAATGAAATTTGGAATGTTTTGAAAAGTTATTAGGTGCCATTCTTTCAATGATTTTGAATCACACTTGGATACTGCCTCTTCATTCTATGGACTTAGGCTTTTCTTCAGTTTAGAGAAGTTTTCTTTGATAATTGCTTTTAATCCTCTAGAATACCTAGAGAATTTTTCTCTGGCATACCTACATTAATTAAATTGATCGTATATTTTTGTTCCTCCTACTTATCATATTCCTTCTCATAGAGTACAATTCTCTGTGTTTTGGGAGAGTTTTTCAAGCTTGGTCTTTATACTTTTCCTACATCTCTTGACTCGTGGACCAAAAATTCAGTATTTCAATTTGTTAATGCTGCCAGAAATGCAATATACCAGAAATGGGTTGGCTTTTACAAAGGAAATTCATTAATTAACGAATTTACAGTTCTATGGCATACAGCAGCTCAATTTCCAAACCAAGGCATCCAGATAAAAATACCTTTACTCAAGAAAGGGCTGATGATGTTCAGGGTTTCTCTGTCAGCTGGTGACAACATTTGCTAGCTTTCTCTTCTGGCTTTCTGTTTCAAATGGCTTCCCCAGGGGTGTTTTCTTTCTGCATCTCTTAAAGTCTCTGTTTGTGTCAGCTCTAAAGCTTTTTATAAAATGGTTCCCTCTTAAAGGACTCCAATAAGTGACCCACCTTGGTTTACATCTCCATGGAAACCATCTAATCAAAAGGTCCCACCCACAGTTGAGTAGGTCATGTCTCCATGGAAATAACTTAATAAAAAAAACCCCACATGACAATACTAAATCAGGATTAAAGAGCATGGCTTTTCTGGAGTACACTATAGTTTCAACCTGGCACATTCAGCATCAAGAGGAGCTTATTAGAAATACAAAATTTGGGTGCCACCTCAGACCTACTAAATCAGAACTTACATTTTAACAAGATACTCAAATGACTCAAATGCTTATGAAATACTTGAGAATTATTGCTTTATCACAAATTTCATTTTCCGTATTGTTAATGTGTTCTTGATTGTTGTTAATATGTTTTTAAAGACCTGATTGCATTTGAGTTGCCTTGTATTTTAAAATTTTAACCAACTCTCTGGATTTTTTCCTCCATAAGTTGTTGGCTTTTATCTACTTTCAATTTCTTGAATTGAATGGGAATTATCCAGGCTTTGTCCTTATTAATAAAGAGAATAGGGGAATTGTTTTTCACTCAATTTACTGTTTACATAGTTTGCTAGATATAAACTTTAAAGTTATTTTGATGTTTCCTTTTTTATGCCTAACAAGCATTCATTTAGTATGGATTTAGGTAGATTAAAGCTAGTATCCTTGTAGTACACCTCTTACATTTTTTAAAACTATAAGATTATATTCAATTTGCAGTTTAAATAGTATAAAGTGTTAAATATTCTTTCAGATGCCTTCCCAGAATGTGGGCTCTTCCTCTATTTGTTCCAATTTATGATGTTTTTTTCTTAAAAAAAACTCTGTGTTGGGGATTGAATCATGTTCTCCATAAAAGAAGTGTTGAGGTCTCAACCCCTGGTCCTGTGGTGGTGAACCCATTTGTAAACAGGACCTTTGATGATGTTATTAAAGTGTGCCCAAACTGAATGAGGGTGGCCCTTAACCCAGTATAGCTAAAGTCCTATTGAGCGAAGAAATTGGACACACAGAATTCATGGGGAACAGCCAGAAGCCAGAAGTCAATGGAACTTAGAAGAGAAAGGAAAAGACACAGCCGTGTGCATTGCCATGTGATGGAGAAGGGAAGGAATCCCAGAGATTGCTGGTCAGCCAGAAGATACCAACCCTAAGGGGCTCGGTGGAGGTGAGGCTGGGGGAAGCAAGCCTTCTAGGCTCTGAAACTGTGAAACAATAGATTCCTGGTTAAGCCCCCCTATTGTATGGTATTTGTTTTAGCAGCTAGGAAATGAAAACCATACTGCTTCCCACCACACTCATTATCTTGCTCTGTTAGGAGACCTGAGGTCTTTCAGTAAAAGTAGAAAGAGTAGAGCTCATGGAATAGAAAGACTGGCGGAGGTAGGCGTACATGACTGTTATAAAGAGAGTTCCCATAAAACTGGATGATGTTCACTGTAATTCTGACCACTGCAGCTCCTGTGTCCTGAAATTAAGTGCAGACTATAGGGACGATCAATGTATTTTCCTATATTTTTTGGAATCATCCATTCTGTTCTAGTCATGAGGCTAAACATGTGATGTATGGTCAAAGATGCACTTCCCAACCTGTTCCCAATGAAGTTGTAGTTAATGGAATGTTTATCCTTACCAGGAACTGCCCTCTCCTCTGAAATTTGACTTTCTGTACTTTGCCAGTAGTGTGTGTGAATGTGAATGGTTTATATAATGGGAACTAGGGAGAGGCCATATAATGCTCTCTAGCATGCTGCCAAGTTACAGAGTCCAATAGTTATTCTGTTAAATGAATTTTAATAAGCTTGGTTTTCAAATTTTAAAAGATTGCTCTTTGGTTTTCTCTTTAGTTTTTTATATATATATATATATATTTTCCTTCTCAGGCTTTGTCTGTATTTTTGTATTTTAATTCTTTCTACAAGGTTGAATTCTCCTTGACTTAACTCATGTTGGGTTCTCCCCAACCTTTTCACCCAGAGGTCCTGTATGAGGTTTTTTACTGCCTCTGCATTCCTGTTTACCAGTTTACCTCTTGGCATTGATAATTATCTCAGGTAATCTATCACCAATAAGATTGTGAGCCACTTTCTTAAAAGAGAAAGCCAATTCTTACTCATTATATTCCCCATAAAGTAGATGTTCAAGACCTGTCTACTGATAAGCTAGTTAGCCTCACGAAAGAGATTGGAATGAGCATCTTACACCTCTCTTTTACCACAAAGCTAGAGATGAGTATAGGACGAAGTTCCTGTAGTTATATGGAGAGAACTTGGAACCCAAGTGCCTACTATGGAGGCCTTATCCCACCTTCCAGTGCAAGACATAATGTGCTACATACTCTTGTCTCCTGGGACTGTCTACCTAAGTATCCTCCTTGAAGTCTCTGCAGGACAGATCACTTGTCTTGCTCAATCCTGTCCCTACCTTCTATCTGTTTTCAGTGGCTCAACTTATGCCAATTTCCCCAACCTCCAATGAGAGAAGAGGAGCTTTTAGTATTAGGAAAATGGGCTGTTGAATTCCAAAGTCAGAGAAATAGACCACATAAATATTTATGAAGCATTAAAACCCTTCTATGAATGTGATTTCCTGGCCAATGGATGGTTCTAGATTGGGCTTTTTTTTGCACTCAGTTAAGACCAATTCAGACCCACTTGGTTTTTGGATGAACTTAAGAACCTTATGATTATCGTCCATTCACATTTCTGTACTATTTTGCATTGTAATTATAATACTTCCTGAAATTTCTACATCCTATCTTTCATATGAAGTGCTTTTACACCCATTATCTTATTCAGTACTCCCAAGTATGCTCTGAATAATGTTGGGAGTATTTTTATCATTCCTTTTTTTATAGAGGAAGAATGTGAGGTACAAAGTATTTGAGTGACATGTACAAAATCATGCAGCGAGTAAGGTGGCAGAATGCGGACTAAGAGCCATGTCTTGGTCTAGTATGGAAAGGGCATGCTGCCTATCACTGTTGGCAATAGTAATTAATGTTCTCTAACAGTGAGTATTTACAGCATGCCAGCTAGTGTGCCAGGCCTTTCATATACACATTCTCAGTTAGTACTCTTCATAACCCAGCAAAGCAGGCACTATTTATATCCTCCTCCCCATGCATATTTTACACACAAGGACAATTTAAAGAGTTAGGTAGCTTGCTCAAGGCCACACAGCTAGTGCTGGTATAGTTGCAATTTGAACTCAAGTCTCCCTGACTTCAGAAACCAAACTCCTAGCCATTTAACTCTCTATAGCTCTATTGTACTGATTCTATAAACATTTCAAACATCAGGTTTTAAAACACTGTTCCATTTCTTATTTCCTAAACTATAATTACAAACTCCTTTCTCCTCCCTATGACTCTTACAAATCTGGAAACTGTTGTCAAAAATAAAATTGGGAATGACATGGATAAAAAGGGCAGAGAAAGTGAAGGCCACCAATATTGATTGAGTGTCTACTATATGCTCAACAGCATATATGCCCATTAGAAACTTGCATTACCAGAACTCTGTAAGTCGGGTATTATCATTCCCATCTTATGGAGGAAGAAAGAGAGGTCCAGGGAGGTGAAGAAATTTGTCCAAGATTGTGGATGGAGGAGTCAGGATTTTACCCTGGTCTATTAGACTTTAAAGTCCATGCTTTCTTCTTAGGCTCAATGGTAGTGTTCTAAAGGCTAATGAGAAGGGGCCATATTTTTAGGGGCCTAAGGAGGATTTTAACAAACAGATTAATTTAGTTTCTGATGATTTTAGACATTATAATCTATACTGTGGAGCCCCATTAAGTATGTTGTGAAGGAATTCAAAGAGAAGAAAAACTGGCAAGTTTTAGGTTACATTTTAATGTATATCGTGATGCCAGCAGGCCTTTGACTGAAATGCATAGGAGACTGGGACTCCACCAGCAAAAACACATTGGTAAACATCATAATGACATGCACATTTAGGAAAATGATGTTTTTAATTTTAAATGCTATGCAGCCTTGCCTTATATAGTCAGAGTTGAGAAGCTGTGATATAGTAGGAAATGATTTGCAATTTAGCCTTAGGGCAAAAATATGGAACTTGTAATTATGTCAGAGGGAGTCAAAATCTTCTAAGTAGAGAAATTAAAGCTGTAAAAGTTCCAAAATGTGTGTCAATTAAACTGGTGTGTGACTGAGCATTTGCTTGAAACTTCATAGGGAATGAGTAGCTATTAATGACTTTCAGGTAAATCTCTACCTTCTAAATCTTCAAAGTTAGAAGTCTTGGGTGACAAGCATTTTCCAGCGCCTTCTAAGGCCTTCCTGGTCAAAGGTGGTTTTGAGACTGGAAGACTGGCCCAGCTGAGTTTTTAGCTTATGAGAGGAAGGTTGCATATGTGCCCCTGATGTTCACAAGTTTGTCTGAACTCTGTGGATGCTAATAAGATACAGATGAATAGCCGTACAGATAAACTATGTTGCAGATGGGATTTTGTGCCTCTGGGGAAGGACTTGCACCCATGATCTAAGCACCCCTCATTTACCTCTCCTCGTAGCCCTGGATTGACCTTTCTAATGGGAGGCTCCCTCTGAAGGGTCTAGGTAGAAACCCACGTAGTGATTGTCCTGCCCCAGGGAATGGAAGGTGGTAATAAAACTGGTTTGAGAATTTTCCACTTTTCTTTGCTCTTCCTCCCTGAGAGGTAGAATACATAGTAGTTAAAAGAACCAGCTTTGCATTCAAAAGATCTGGGTGTAAATCATGACTCTGTCCCTAAGTTACTCTGTGACCTTGGCTACTTCCTTTATCTCTTCTAAGCCTCTTTCTTTATAAAGTTATGCTAAAGATACCAGACTCACTGATTATTGTGAGAATTAAATGAAATAATGCAATATTAAATCTCCAGCATTATAGAGGTTAGATATTATTGTAATTTTTACTTCCACTGACAGCATCAATCATGGAGTCTAATCAGGGCTAATTCTTTACTATTTGTGCAAGCTTACATATATTTATAATCACTATGCTATTGTGCTCCTCTTCTGAATGCAGCAAAGTTTACTAGCCCACTTAGGCCTTTTAACAAAGGGAATTTATCAGCTGCAGACCCCTATGTGCCACTTGATTAGCGGCAGGGAAGGTATGTGGTGGGGAGGGGTGTTGCGAGGGAGACTTACCCCAAATACTTGCTCTATAGCTGTGATATCACATTATCTCACTATCATGTGCCATTGTGGCTTTGTAAGAAATAGGTCCTGGATATTTATTTATATGTTATTTTTAGCTGTAGTTTATTTTTCTAGGAAAATAGAAATTTTTGTTTTTAAGATTGACAGTTAAATTTGTGAAGTGGTTTATGGCTACAAAAATTTGCTGTGTTTAGTCTGACCGAGGCCCCTGTGTTCTTATCTTTTATGTTTGGTTTCAAGGTTCTGTGTATGAGGTGTCCTTGAACATTGGAACTTGAAGGAACATTGAATGGGAGTCAGAACTAGT
This sequence comes from Tamandua tetradactyla, assembly GCF_023851605.1. Lineage (NCBI taxonomy): Eukaryota > Metazoa > Chordata > Mammalia > Pilosa > Myrmecophagidae > Tamandua > Tamandua tetradactyla. Next base: position 140,595,204 of record NC_135332.1, read on the forward strand.
TTCAGATTCCAGCTGTGAAATGTAAAGCTGTGTGAATCTTAATTTCTTCATATGTAAATGTGAATAATGCCTGCCTCATGAGATTAAAAAATATATATATAGGAAAATTTCTTTGGTAGGTTGTTTAATGTACCCCAGGGGAAACAAAACAAAACATATCCTTAATCTTAATCCATTTTGGGGGGTGTGAATCCATTGTAAATAGGACCTTTTGAAGATACTATTTTTAGCTAAGGTACTATTTTAGCTAAGACCACCTGAATCAAGTTTGGCCTTATCTGTATTACTAGAGTCCTTTATAAGAAGATTAAAATTCAGACATAGAGAAAGAAAGCCATGGAAGGAAGCTGGAAGTCAACAAATCTGGAGAGGAAGAAGACACTGCCATGTGCATTGCCATGTGGAAAAAAAAAAGTTAAGGGTCCAAGGATTTCCAGCAGCCAGCCCAGAATGCCACAGTCTTCAGGGAAAAAGGATCACCATAATAATGGCTTGATTTTTGGATTTCTCCTAACCTCAGAACTGTGAGCCACTGCATTTCCATTGTTTAAGCCAACTCATTGTGAGGTATTTGTTTTAGCAGTTGGGAAACTAAGATACTGTCTATCAAACTAGCTAACACATAATAGCCTCTCAAAAGTTAGTGGTTATTTAAGGCAGATCTAAATATTATGTCAATAAAATTTAGTGGCTTCCACATTTTACTCTTTGGGACCCTGCATTCTATAGAAACATCTTAGAGCCTACAAAGGAAGGTGATAGAGAGACCAAGGAAATTGTACCTAGAATTCCTGCTCCCTTCAAAACAAGCTCTCTTTGTATCTCTTTTATATATAAGGGCTCTACCTACATACAATTTTTTAATGTGAAAATCTTTGAAAGTCCATTTTATCAATTTTTCCCTTTATAGAAAATACTTTTAGTGTTCTATCTAAGAAATATTTGGATAATTCAGTCAGAAGGGTTTTCTGATGGAAGTTGTTAGAGTTTTAGGTTTTGAATTTAGGTCTGTAATCCATTTGAGTCCATTTTTGTATGTCGTGGAAGGTATGGATTGAAGTTTGGTAATTTTTTTTTTTTCCTTTTGAATATTTAGTAGTTTCTGCACCATTTGTTGAAAAGACATACTTTTCACCATTGAATTGTCTTTGCACCTTTGTTGAAAATCAATGCCCATATAAATGTGAGTGTATTTCTGGATTCGATTCTGCTCTATTGATCTATTGATCTATCTTTATTACTTCAATACCATACTCTTGATTAATGTGGCTTCATATTCTCTTGAAATGTTGACAGATTGGACTTCTTTAAATTAAAAACTTTAAAACACACTCTTAAGAAAATGAAAAGACAAGCAACAGACTGGATTTATGATTTGTAGATCATAAATATGACATAGGAATTATACTGAGAATCTACAAAGAACTACAAAAACTCAGTAATAAAAAGCAAATAATCCAATAAAAATGGGCAAAAGATTTGAACAGACACTTCACTAAAAAGATATGTTGATGGCAAATAAGCATATGATCAAATATTGAAAATTACCAATTATTAAGGAAATTTAAATTAAGACTGTAATGAGATAACACTAAACACTTATTAGAAAAGTAAAAAAAAAAAAAGACCTATCAAATGTTAGTGAGTATATAGAGAAACTGGAACTCTTGTATCTTGCTGCTGGGAATGTAAAATGGTACAATCTCTTTGGAAAGCAATTTGATGGTTTCTTGAAAAGATAAATTTACACTTATATGTTCCTGCCATTTTACTACTACAAATGAAAACTATGCCTACACAAAGACTTGTACACAAATGTTCATAGCAGATATATTTATACTTATATCTATTGATATATAAATCTAGTTATATATAGTCTAAAACTAGAAATAACCCAAATATCCATCAACAGGTGAATAGATAAATGAACTGTGGTATAGCCATACAAAGGAATACTACTCAGCATTTAAGTAATGAACTATTGATACACTTTTTAGCAGGGATAATTCTCAAAATAATTACGCTGGGTAGAAGAAGTCAAATATGAATAGAGTACATACTGTATGATTTCATTTATATAAAATTCTAGAAAATGCTAACTTATGTGTAGTAGTAGAAGCAGATCAGTGGTTTTTTTGAGCTAGGGAGTGGGGACTAGAAGGGTATATGGAGAGGCAGGAAAGAAAGATTGCACAGGGACATGAGGAAACTTTCAGGGGGATCAATATGTTCATTATCTTAATTATGGTGATGGTTTCATGAATATAAATGTATGTTAAAACTTATCAAATTGTTTATTTTAAAGTATGCAGTTTAACATACGTCAATTATACCTCAATAAAGCTCTTTTTAAAAGGTGATTGAAAACTTTTGGATCAATAGTTTGAAGAATCAGAGTAAAGTGAAATAATACAAGAGTATTGGTAATTAGTTTTCAGGCCTATTAGAATTTCGGCTATCCCAATGACATTTGAATGACTATTTTTCTTGTATACTTTAGGAAGTGTCCAGGCAATCAGGAAACTGAGCAGAGACTCTTCACAGTGTCAGTAGCCCTAACATACAGCATGGAGTCACACATTAATTCAAAGACAAATTTTGAAAGGTTGAGTTTTTCCATAGTTTCCAGATCCTTTGAATTAATGTATGTTCTGCTTTGGTTCTAGTTGCTAGAGGCTACTATTTCTCAAGTCCACAATATCCTCCCCATGTTGGGTGTGGAATTCAGTGAAACCAGTCTTTCTGTATCCCTTTATTAAAGTCTGTACCTAGACATATTTTGAATAGGAGAGAAAAGTAAATAGAAGCAGATTTGTTGCAATCTGGGCTTAGTTGTTTAGTTGGCCTCTTTTTGCTGATTTTCTGGGTTGATTAAACTTTGCTAATTGATAAGGTTTCAGGACAGCCACCTTGTTTTGGACTTGGACTTAGTCCAGTTGTTCCTGGTGGCCAAGCCATGCATTTTCTACTTTGGAAATAGACATTAGAACAGGATTTGTGGTACAAAATTAGAGTTCTGTGGTGTAGGAACCATAATGACTTCCAAAAACATGGGCTACAGTAATTTGGCTCTCTTTTCATTCCCATATCTAAAAGAAAATTCAGATCTTCTTAAACATTTTGAAGTTGTCACAACTGTGTATGTGAATAACTGGTGTCTGTGGGCCTCTGAGGGTGAAAGCAAGACTTTCCAGTTCTTTTCGTTTTTACGTAAAAAAGAACCTGGAAAAAACTGATAGTCAGATGTAAACATTTCAGCTGAACATTCATTTTCAACCAGGGAATGGCAAGTACTAAAGGGCTGTAGATTTCTTTGCATTTAAATGCCCTGTTTTATAGGTCCGCAGTCATGTCCCACATAGTGGCATTAGTGCCATGAAGCCTGTAGCAGTAGGATCTGGAAAGTAGGACATGTTTAGTTTTCTTACAACTCTTTTTCATTTTGCTAAGCAATGGCTAAATTATAATTCCAAACAGTAATGCTCAGAGACGACATGGAATGGTAGGTTCTCAGTTCTGGCCCACCATTCCTCAAGCTTATCTAGGCCATGCATTGCACTTACACTGAGGGATAAGGAAATCAGAGACTTCGAGATTGCCTCTGCCTTCTGTGAAACCTCAGTCAAGAGACGGATACTGGAAAATATACAGGCAGTTATAATGTGGAGAGATATGTCCTATGGCGAAAGCAGGCAGAACAGAGTAGTACTGAAACCTATAGGACCACATAACCCAAACTGTGGGGGTCAGGAAAAGCTTTTCAAAGAATAAGTCAGTTACCTTGTTGTTCCAGTTTCCTAAGGAAGGCTGTAACAAGGTACCACAAACCCGGTAGCTAAAAACAACAGAAATGTATTGTCTCAGATATTCTGGAGGCTAGAAGGCTGAAATTAAGGAGCAGGGTTATGCTCTATCTGAAACCTGTAAGGGAGAACGCTGTCTTGCGTCTTCTAGCTTCTGGAGTTTGCCAGCAATCCTTGGCGTTCCTTAGCTTATAGATGCATCACTCTAACTCTTCCGTTTTCACATGGCCTTCTTCTCAGTGTCTGTCTGTGTTCAGTTCTCTGTTTCTTATAAGGACACCAGTTATTGGATTAGGGCCCACCCTAATCTAGTTTGGCCTTATAGTAAATATCACATCTTCAAAGATCCTATTTCCAAATAGGGTCTCGGTCATAGCACTGGGGGTTAGAACTTGAACATATCTCTTGGAGAGACACAACTGAACTCATTACATTTGTCAAAGAAGGGGAAAGACTTCTACCTTTTACTATCTTCGTGACAATAAGCAAATCACTTACAGTCTCTAAACTCTGATCGTAAATAATAATATCCTTCACTAGTTGCTTATTAGGATTACATAAGATGATAAATATATATGACAGCATTTCACCCAGTCATTTACTATGGGCAAAGTCAGGATTGCTTTTCTCGTTTCCTTTTTTCCTCCCTTCTGCGTCCATCACATGAAGAATATGCGTTCTGTAGCAGACTACACAGAGGTAGTGTTTGGAGGATTTTCAATCATTATCTCTGTCACTTGGTATTTATTCTCCTGCTTCCAGTTCATTCTGGTCTATTCCCTCTGATGCTGGTCTGGGTTCTGCTCACTTACAGCACAAGGTCTTTCATGTGTCGCCTGCTACACTTGAGTAAGTGGTGGAAGCAGAGAGAAGATGGGAACCAAATGCAGCACCCACAGGAAAGTGTTGGACAGAACATCCATGTGTCCCTGTGTGCGTGAGGGGCAGGCTGCAGCCACCATCTGTCCACGGGCCCTGTGTGTGGGGAGTGTGAGAAAGAGTTCTTTAGTAACTGAGTGGAGAGAAGGGGGCTGCATGTAGCCTCTCAGGGAGGACAAAAAGAGAAGAAAATCATCTTCAAGCATAATTCAAATTTACTCTGCACCTCTGTGTCTTACAAATAGTGCATTACTGCTATTCTTGGTTGAGCCTTAACTGCTATAAAAGTGATTGGTGCAACAAATGATCAGCAGGCATTTTGGATGCAGGGATCTGATGCAGAAAAGTTTGCAACAAGTGGGGCCTACTTTGCTTTCCACTGCCCTGCATTTCCTTTCGTTCGTTTCCAGTGTTTTCTTCCTTCCTAAGAAGGCTTTGTTTTTCCAACCCCAAAACACCTTCTCATGTTGCAAATCCACCTAACCTTCAGACTGAACTTCTGCACAGTTGTCACAACAAGCTTCCTCCTCATCTCAGTAAATGTATCAGACCCCGTCATGCGGGCAGCCAGTTGCTGAGGTGCTGATTCATTACCCAGGGGCTTTCCAATCGGATCTGATGTTATCCAGAACTTCTCATCTGTTTCAGGGGTACAATTTCCTGCATTCTCTGGAGGGAAATCAAATGCTCTACGTTTAGGAAATAGGCCAATCCTGCACAGATTTAGTAGACCTCTAGGCAATTATGGGGTGATTATTCCAAACTTAGTGTTTCTTCACTACATTTCCCATAACAATGGCTTGAGTGACCTGACTGCAGATTTTTCATCTTTCGAGTGAGACATCCGGAAATAAATCACAAAAACTGAGATAAGCTGTGGTACCTTTGATTTCTGCCTCCCTCCCAAGACATGTTATCTCTCCCCAGAGGTAATTAGTTCTCTTTTCCCTTTATCTTCTGCAGTATCTTCCTGAGATAAAAGAATCTTTTTCTTTAAACACAACTTCATAATCATTTAAATCATACACCCAATCTTCTGATAAATGTGATTCTCCTTTTTAAAAAATTTTAGATTTAGAAATTGTCTGTCAAGAAAAATCACTTTCAGCTGGTTTCTTACGCCTCATTCATTTTTCCTTCCTCCTCACCTCTGGGTGGTGAAATATTTTCTACTTCATTCTTTTTTCCACCCCATACTTGACACTCACAAGTGTCTCCCTAATTCCTTTGTTTATTTATTTTGAAGTTACCTCTTAATTTCCTGCTGTCAAACATTTGCTGTACCATCTTGCTGATTCTACTTCCTAGAAAAGTTGTTTTACAAATGCTTTTTTTTCTCAGAATAATTTTGCTGTCTGTGTACTGATGAAGTGCTACAAAGGTTTTATTTTACATTGATTTAGCACTCTGAATAATTGTTTTAGCTCCATTACTGTGAATCTATTTGGCGTAACACTTTTTTTTTTTTTTGCCATCCTTGATTAATGTCTGACCATTGGGACAGAGAGGCATCAGCACATTAATTTCCCCTTAATGACACGAGAAGTGCTGGCTTTCCTGTGCTAGAGCCTGAAGCAACAGATGTTCCCTGCTCCTATTGCAGAAGGAGGGAGCATGCACTATTACAAAGAAAGTATGTGCGTGCTCTCAGCGGTGTTTGCTAATGGTGCTGTGTGGCAGCCATTTCATAGCATAGAGCAAATGATAGGACTTAGGGAAAAGAGTATTGGCATATCAGATTTTTAAAACTGTAGGTGAATCTCTGCTGAGTTAATAGTGTATAGCTGGATGGTATTTTCTTTCTAAGCTCATGAAACTTAACAGCTGTTTAGTGAAGCGTTATTTTTGTATATGTCCATTGACAGGTTTAATAGCAAATTTTGCAGTAAGTGACATGCTGAACCAGGCCTCTCTGGCTTGGGCTGTAACAAGAACTGTGTTTGCAGCAAGATTCATTGAGGGTCTTTCTGCTTTTATGTTTATAGGCTGGGGGAGCCTGGCTAAAGTGAAGGAATCTGAAAGGCATATTCCAAAGGAAATTACTAGTATCTCTACCACAGTGTTCCTTGGAACTTGTTATTAACCAGTTCAGGGGAAGATACATGGGGAAAACATGTTGTTTAGCAATAAAAACACATTAGTACAGTCAGCTTACTATAACCCTGTATTGGTGAGTGGTAATTAAATCTATATATCTCTAGCTTTATAGTTTTCTGCAGCTGAATCTCTGGAAGACTTCTGCAATTTGTCTGATTCAAGGAAGCCCATATTCTCTCCCTAGCTTTTGGAAGAGGCTGATGTGCTTTGTAATAGCTTTTTAATATTGCCAGATGAAGGCAAACGCTTCACTGGTTTTATTGGCAGAAATAAAGCACTTCCTATTACTCTTACATTGGGGGTCCAAGTCCTAGGAAACTAGGACTTTATGAGGCTAGAATCCCATTCCCTTTCTCCCCCTTTTTCAGTTCTCTTGGATCATAGGACCTCAGAATTGCTATTGGCTGGGGTTATCTACTTTATATTTGGCTCAGATGGTATAAACTGCATTCTTTATGATTTATCTGTGTTTTTATTGACTATGTATGCTTGGTTATGACTGCAAACTCCAGCATGTTCACATGGGACAGAATCACATCTCACAGACTCCTTTTCTCCAGGAGAGCCACCCTCATGGTCAGCACAGCATCTTCAGCTAACAAAGGGACCAGGAGTTATCTCATATCCTCTATGGATTTCAGTACAGATTTTGCAAGCCAAGAATACAAAGTTTGTCCTAGGGTTCATGGCTGATATAATTTATTGGAATTTTAATCATATTGTTTCACTTAAGCAGTATGTAAAGGGAGCTTCATATGTATTTCTCACAGTCCCATTGTGATGTCGGTCAAAAACCCAGTTACAGATGGCTGTATGATAAAGATGCCTCCTTTTGAACAGTAAGAAAACTTGAAACTTGAAAGGGACAACAAAATTGGGAGAAAGGAGTAGTGAACTGAGCCCAATTAATTTTCTTAGAAGACAAACTGATAAACTCATTGCAAACAGTAAAATGTTCACTATTCCTGGGACTGGGACTGACTGTATACTATTTGTCTTGCTCCATTACCTCACTGAACTGCTGCCACTAGAACCAGTTAGAAAAGAAAGGGGAATGTCATGAACTGATCTTTTTGCCCTGCTATTAGGATTCTCCTCTCTTCTTTCAATCCTCCTTCCCCCTTGTCTTTACAATGTCCATTCTTTATTTAGGATACTGTGTTCAGTGGCCTCTGCCACTGAACAAAACCTTCCTTATTACTATCTTAGGAAAACTAATAGTGAAGCTATTGGATACAAGTGAACCCCAATTCAAGTGAGGTGGACCTGGAGCAGTCCCCTCCTTATCCTGGAGTATGATTCAAACAAGTAGATATGATTGTGTTTGCTTCTTTGTGGTTTTGTCCAGAAGCATATCTAGGCAATATGTTAAAATGAATGTTTGAACTTTTAAAAAGTCAGGTAGGTAAGACTTTTGCTGTTGTTGTTGTTCTTTTTTTTTGCCATGGACAGGCTCCAGGAATCGGACCTGGGTGTCTGGCATGGATAGGCAAGAATTTTTTCTTTGGGGCATGTGCTGACGTCAGATGTGTCATGTGCTGACGTCATAAGAAGATTTGAGGGAGGCACCTATCACGTAAACGGGTGAAAACCCAATCATCATACTCATGAACCACAAAAGGATCACTTTTTTCTTTTTTTAAATGTTTTATTTTGAACTCATTTAGAGTCACAGGAAGTTGCAAAAATAGTACAGGGGTACCCTGTTATATCCTTTACCCAACCTCCCCAATGGTAACATCTATGTAAGAACAGCATAAATATCAAAGCCACAAGTTTGACATTGGTACAATCTACAGACTTTATTCTGATTTCATCAGTTTTTACTATGTGGAACTTACTAAAATTTCAAACTCCATGGCATTTTTTTTTTTTAGCAAGTAAAACTGAGGGTTTGGTTCATGTCTGGTGTCTTTCTCTTTTTCCTATATACCCTTCTGTCCCATTTCATGTGGAAAATAGATACTCCAAAACGTATCAACAAACACAGTCTGAATGCTTACTCTGTAAGGCAGTATATCAGGTGCCAAGGAGGACATGCATGCCTATAAGAAGAAATGGTCTATATCTGGGTACCATTTGTTTACACAGAAAGATTCAGCTCAAACAATACATATTTATCAAGCACATGAAATGTGTCCAGCACTATTCTTCGGGTTATAAAAATAGGAGAACTTCTCTTCAGCCTGGAAAGTACATCTTTCCCTCTTTGCTGACCCATATATCTGGTAGCTCTGTTTATGACCTTCTGAAACTAATTCAGAGATCGTCTCCTATGTTGCCTGCCTATGTTCATTGAGTACCTACTAAGTGCCAAATCAAAGTTAGATCCTAGGGATTCAAAGAGACATGCTACACAGCCCCTACCTACATCAAGTCCACAATTTAGTGTGAATAAAGATATATAAAGAGGAATATGTGAAAAACTACAACAGGTATAAATAGAGGTATGAGTAGAGTATGCAGGGATACATGTAAAGTACATCTAACTCAGACTCTGGAGTCTAGCAGCAATTCCCAGAGGAGGTGAAATCCAAACCAAGAGTGACTAGGAGTTCTAAGACAAAGCATCAGCAGGAGGAAGTGTTTCAGGTAATGCGGTCAGCATGTGTTAAGACTCTGAGACATTAAGGCATTTTGGAGAACTTTGGGATGTTCATCTTGGTTGAATCATAGGATTTGGATAAAGAGAGACCTTTAGTCATGAGACTGGAGAAGGAAGCAGTGACTAAATGCCAGACAAAAGAGTTGAAGCTTTATCTTGAAGGCAGTGGGAACCACTGGAGGATTTGAACAGAGGAGGGAAATGATCAAATATTTTTAAAGCAATAACTGCTGTAGCAAAGAGAATGTATGGAGAGGAGGAGGTTGGAGACAAGGAGATCAATTAGGAGATTGTTACGTTAATTCAGGCTAAGGTATATGGCCAGAAAACCAAGGTTTTAAAGAAGGCCTACAGGAGAAGAGATGGGTGTGAGAGCTATTTAGGATTAAATTTGATGGCACTTGGTGATTAATTTTGGTGATTAAAAGAAAGAAGGTTTTCTCGAATAGTCCCAATTGATGGGTTGATGGAAATATCATGCACCAAAAGTGGGGATTCGGGAGATAAGAGTAGTTGTAGAGGAAAATCATTGAAAAGAGTGTGGCTATATTACATTTAATGTGTTATAGGACATCCAGACTGGGAAAGCTTATCGTCCTATAATGGTAAATGAAGCTTTGGAATGAATTGACAGTGCCAGTTAGAGTGTGTAGCAGGAGAAGAGGATCAAAGAGAGAACTCTAGGAAACAATAAAATCTAAAGGATGGATGGAAGAAATGGATCCCTTCATGATATTTTCTTTTTTACATGGGCAGGCACCAGGAATCGAACCCGGGTCCTCGGGCTTGGCAGGCAAGCATTCTTACCTGCTGAGCCACCGTGGCCCGCCCGATATTTTCTTCAGCGACTTTGGGACAAATTAAAAGTTCTAAAATTTTTTTCTAAAAGTAAAAAAGAGATTGGGAAGGAGACCAGTGTTACAGGAAGAAGAGCGTTTCATAAAGAAGAGACTATCTACAATGTCAAAAGCTTCAGATATCAAGTATGATAGGAATTGAAAGATTTTCACTGGATTTAGGAATAAGTTTGTCCTTGATAACCTTAATGAGTTCAGTTTCAGTTATTTAGTGAGAACAGAAACCAAAACTGTGGATTGAACACTGATTTTTATATATGAAACAAATTAAGAGGTAGCGTTCTAGTTTGCAAGCTGTCAGAATGCGATATACCAGAAACAGAACAGCTTTTAAAAGGGGGAATGTATGAAGTTGTAAGTTTACAATTCTAAGGCCGTGAAAATATCCAAATGAAGGCGAGGCTATGAAAACGTCCAAATTAAGACAACAACAAGAGGTTACCTTCACTCAGGAAAGGCTGATGAAGTTCAGGGTTTCTCTCTCAGTGGGAAGGGCACATGGCAAAGTCTGCTAGATTTCTCTCCTGGCTTCTTATTTCATGCTCCTGGGGGCATTTTCCTTTTTCATCTCCAAAGGTCTCTGGTTGTATGGGCCCTAAAACTTTTCCAGAATGGTTCCCTCTTAAAGGGCTCCAGAAAGCAGCCCGCCTTAAATGGGTAGAGACACATCTCCATGGAAACTACCTAATCAAAAGTTACCACCCACAATTGGGTGGGTCACATCTCCATGAATAATCAAAAAGCTTCCACTCAGCAATATTGAATGAAGATTAAAAGACATGGTTTAGGGGCGGGCCGCGGTGGCTCAGCGGGCAAGAGTGCTTGCCTGCCGTGCCGGAGGACCTCGGTTCGATTCCCGGCCCCAGCCCATGTAAAAAACAAACAAACAAACAAAATATAATAAAACAAGAAAATGTTTAAAAATGTTTCCCTTTCTTCCTCCCTTCCTTCCTTCCATCCTTCTTTCCTTCCCTTCCTCCCTCTCTCTTTAAAAAAAAAAAAAAAAAAAAAAGACATGGTTTATCTGGGGTATACCACAGATTCAAACCGGCATAGATGGGTATAGGTGATTCAGCCAATACTGAGTGTAAAGAAAAGTATGATTGATAGGTGTACATTTTTACAAAAATCCATAAAAGAATGTTGGGGCTGAAATCTAACCTCTTATTTTACAAATGAAGAGACAAAGGAATTGTTCAGGGTCATACAACTAGAGAAGGGCCAAGCTGGCTTCCTTTATAAAAGGAAGGTACAAATATACTGTAATTAGGAAGAGCAAACTAATGTCTGATGCTGGAAAAGTAATCATAAGGAGATGTATCAGAGCTGTATACTTTTCTTGTGAAATATAACTACTTGCTTGATGAATTTATTCATTTATTCTATAAATATTTATTGACAGATATTGCACTGTTTGCTTGGTACACAAAGATAAATAAGGCAGATTCTTCATGGACAACGTGCTTTGTGAATTTTGTAAAAGTAGCATTATTGCTTTTAAGTGATGTACAGTTTAGCAGGGTGACAGACACAATGGCATGTAGTCTATGGTGTGCTGCTGAAAAGGCAGCAGATACATTTGCCTAGGAGCTGGTGACGGGTGAGCTGGACTGCCTTGTGTGATGATCATGATGTCACCAAATACAGAAAGAAGGAAAGGGCATTGGTGGGGACAGAATATAAGGGCAGGGGAGAATGGAATGATTGTGAAGACTAGAAAGGCAAGTACAGAACCCTGAACTGTAAATAGCAGTGAAGAGAGATCTTTAAGTCAGGGAGCCATTTGATTTGCATTCAAGATAAATCTGTGGCATATGTAAATGGATTGGAAGGGGACCTGGGTTTAAGGTAGAGAGCTGTATGAGGAAGTCTTTTAAACAAGGGATAATGAGGTTCTGAAATAAAGCAGGAATGGCAAGTGTGGAGAGGAGGGAAGTTAGGCAAGAAAGGATTTGAAGGTAGAATTGGGGACAGGATTTTACCATACATTGGTCTGTTCTCCCTGAGGCAGAGGTAAGAATCTAGTAAAATACTGTCATGTCTAACTTACTAATAAGCTTAGATCCTAAGCTTGGTTTCCCAGTGTTAATTAGTATTGATAGCAATATATCTTATTATCAATCCCCAAGAAGTCTCTAAAAGTAGTTTATAGTTAGGAATATATTTACAGCTAGAGGTGGTAGGAAATCCCACTAACAGTGGTTAAACAAATGGAGTTTATTTTTCTCTCAGTCAGGGAAGCTGTGTTGGTTCAGCACTGAGCGCTGGTGCTGGTTCAGCAGCTCAGTGATATCAAGATCAATTCTCTCGAATTTACCCTCCTGGCTCCAACGTAGTTGAATGAACCACTACAATTGGGTCCACCCTTTTGCCAGCTGCTTCTGTTTGGGGGTCTTTAAGGTGAACCAGGACATGGGATCTTCCCTAGCCAGAAATCAGGCTGGAAGAGTAAATCAGATAATTGTTAGCTTTACTTAAACCAATGGTTTGCATCTTATTAGATACAGTGCTTCCTTTTAAAAGCAAATATTTCATAATGTCTCCTTTATTTCTGAAGTAAAAATTGTAGAAGATCTACTTATGCATGTTTTCTGATAAATCAGTATGCTATCCCAACCATAATATAAAGGTGAAATTAAAGGAAAATAATGTAGAATAAAATAAGTATTTCAAAATGTAAGTTCCTAGGCATGACTGCACTAGATGGCAAAAAGAGTTATTCAGATGTTTGCATGGTGACTGTGACAGTCAATGCAGACACACAGGGTGCGGTAATGGTCTCTCCAATGCCATAAGCAGCATAGTCACTGTTTTTGTTTTTACCAAAATGATGAGCAATTCTTGGAAACAAAACAAAGTACATGGTAGTTACCTCCTGAAAAAAGTTAATGTGTATTAAAACTGTTCAATAGCTATTTTGTATTTTTATGTAAAATAGAGTTGGTTCAAAGCTCAGATAATAGGTTTTTCACATTAAAAAGTTGTGTGGAGGGCAGTGCACTGGTGGCTCTGTGGCAAAATTCTCGCCTGCTGTGCCAGAGACCCGGGTTGGATTCCTGGAGCCTGCCCGTGCAAAAAAAAAAATGGCTGTGTGGAACATACAGCAATTCTTAGTATGTAGGATTGTCCCTCACATAGTAGTATGTCTACCAGCCTGGCCCCTTCCATAGTATCGCAGCACCCTATGACAACCCAAATGCACCCCTTTTTCCATAGTCAAAACACTCCTGAGGCAGAGTACCATCCATATTGAAAACTGGCTTATGTTAAGCCAGGGTAGACACTGCACTCCAGACAAAATTGAGGTTTGGTTAGCAAGCAAAAAGTGGGAATGGATATTGAGTGGTAATTAAGAGTGTTTGCTAATAGCAGGAACTGGGTCTTGCTTATTTTTTTTTTTATCTTTCCCAAACTCTTGCACGGTTTCCAGCATTTAGTTAGAGCTCAAAAAGCTCTCTTGAATGTTTAAATGTAATGTAAACTGTGGGAAATAGAAACCCAGTTCTGTTTGTACCTTCTATTTAATAAAGGGAAGAATCTTCCTTAAAATTAGCTAAAAGGGCTTCAAATTAGTTCAAGGGCTAATTATCATATATCCAGGAATATTAACAGGAGTTGGGAAGCGGGCGTCGATGTGCCAGTGTCTGTGCTAGGATTCTGCATTTCTGTCCTCATATCTGCTACATATTCTAGGCTGAACACTAAGGGTTAAATTTCTATCAGCGAATCCCATTCAGCAATGGAATGTTTAAGGGAAATATTCAAGTTTTCATTAAAGTACTATAGTCAACCTTAAGAAGAAAAAGTAACTGACACAATAAAAATCAATAAAATTCTCAGCCCCTAAGTCTTACTTCCTCTGTCTTTCAGCATTCTCTTTTCATTGTGCCCTTTTCACTTCAGTTAGTCTATTCATTCTAGAATTTTTATCATAGCCTGAGAGACTTTCAAACAATATTTTAGGGAAAATATTTAGAAATAGAAATAAAGGGTTTTGTTTTGTTTCCTTGAAATATAAAGCTGTTATTAGAGGAAATATAGATCACAATAGGAGAAAAGCTGATTTGATTTCATTTGCTTCCAGATTAAGTAGAAAAGAATGAAATGACATTATAAAGAATGTTATTATTTTTGTGTGAAAAAAGATAATCTGTTAACTGTGGATTATGAATACAATATATGAAGAGCAAATTTTTTCAAAATAGTGTTTCAAAATTGTCTTTGAATATATGACTTTCTGAATTCCAAGTTTACAGCATAGTTTTTACAAATAGTTGTTTGATATTTTGACGAATATAACATTTAATATTTCCATAGTTTGAATACAAGGAACAGTGACTTCAACCTTTTGTGTATAAGTATGAAGAGCATTATAAAAAAATATTGTGTAGTTTGTTTGGTTATTTCAAATGGTTCTGCAATTGCTTGAGAGAGACTAGACTTTTTGCCAATCATGTTAGTAATATTTTAGGCATTTTAAATAGAAGAAATATTGAGAGAGAGTCTTTGTAAATGAATTGCTGTACTAATGCATCTTTTCTAAGTAGGGGTTAGTTTTCCAGCACTATTTTGATCCCTTTGTGAAAAGTCCAAAGAATAACCAAATAAGTAACAAGTAATAGCTTGTTTAGGGATTTTGAGAAACTCTGTATGCTGCTGTTGTGCCACTTTGGTATCTGAGTGGATTCTCTGTTCTGTAGAGTTAGGAGGTAGTGAGAGTCAGAGAGGAATGTTCCTTCCTTCTCCTGGCTATGAGAGGCCTGGGGAATGTTTGGTGTGTCTTCTGTCACAGCAGCCCTAGGGCATTTTGCTCTATACATGTTGGAACTCTTCACGGTAGACACTTTTAGGCAAACCTTGGGGAATACTTCCTTCCCATTTCTTCTGTGCCTTTCACCATTCATCCCCACTCATCATATAACTATCTACATAAAACTCATCATATAACTATCTGCTATAACCCCATAGCCAGGTTTGTAAAGCCTCCGTGTCTTTGCGTGGCTTGTTTCCTTTGCTTGGGTTATCTTTCCTCCAGTGCCACCCTCACCTTCTCCACTACCTGTAAGTAAACTCCTGCTTATCCTTCAAATCTCAGGTCAAGCATTATGCCCTCTAAATCTCTCCATCCTTTCTGGAACCTTGTAACTACTTCAGTTATAGGGCTTTTCACATTGCAATTGCCCTATTTTACTCAGCAGCTCTTTGATCATGTGGATTATTATCACATCCATTTGTGTCTTCAGTGCCTGGTAGGTGCTCAATACATTTTTGTTGAATGAATGGACAGATGAAGTCACAACCCGAAGCAAAACAAAACACCTTTTTACAATTGAATAGAGAGAAGATATTGGAGATGTGTAATACTGTTTGTCTTCATTGATCACACTCACCACATTGTTATTTTCTCCCTTTGCAGACTATGGACAAATACCACTATAGCTTGCTTAAGTTTATTCTACTGCAATGACTCTATAGGGAAATTTACATTTCTGATCTAGTACAGACTTAACTGACTTTAGAATCAGGAGACACTCCTAGTAATCCTATAGGGAATATTACTTGAGTCATGGTAGTGGTAGTTTTAAAAGGGCTAGGCTTCCATTGAATGTATCATTCATGATTTTATCTAAGCTTCTCTTTTTCTTAGGTAAATAACTTCCATAAGCTTATCGTTCATTGTGTGAAGTTGTACATTTTAATTTTCCTAAAATTAGCTCTGACCTAGTAGGGCTATCCTTTGCTACTTTCTGTATTAATCTTATTCATATTCTTCTTGATTTTATATGCTGAAATATGTCTACTTTTGGCCTATGTCTTTTTATACTGTGGAGGGCTAATGTTTTTAGGCCTTTCATGCAAATAAAAGACTCCATGCCTTTGATTATCCTTCTCCTTTGAACTGACTCCAAGTCTAGAATGAATTTCTTGGTGTATGGTGACTCTAAATCTGTGCCTTAGGAGAAAGTATACTTCAAATTGCCCTTGATTATCAGCTTTTATTCTGTCTATGTATTTCACTATTTTAAGTTTTATGATAAATCTCTTCTTGCTTAGAATGTACAATGCATCTGATTATTGTCTTTGTGTTCTAAAATTACGTTAATTTTTTGTTTGCATGGGCAGCCATCAGTGACATTACATTTACAGTGTTTCTCTAATGGGACGTGATATATCAATATCCTGTTCCATTTTTGTTACCTCTCCAAATATAGATTTTTAGCAATAATTACTATTTTTTTCTATTAATGAAAAAGTATCTCAGTTGTGCTAATGTATCTTTCTAAAAACAATAATAAAAGGGATTCTTTTAGTATTCTTTTGGAGAGCTATATAATTATGCATTGCAGCCAAGAATTACCTCAGTAATTTTCAGACTGTATTCTAGGGTAAACCAGGTTTAAAATCAATTAACATGTATTTAGTGTTTACATATGCAGGATGGCAACATGTAGTACATTACTTTGTACCTTTGCAAAAGTGCTGAAAACTGATCCGTTGAAAATTGTTAAACCACCATCTTTTAAATTAAACTCTTTAAAGTAAGCATTTATTGTGTAGGTGGGATTTGAAGATACAGTCTGAGATATTCAGAACAACACTTAAACGAATCTGTTTTAAAGTAATTATATCCTTTTTTTAGTGTTTAAAATTAATTTAATTGATCATATTAGGAGTCATTAAGTGTTACTATCACAAAATGTCAAGTTGTCTAGTGATACTATTGACTTACATGAAAGAGATGCAAAAAATATTGAATAGACATAGCTATTTTCCAGAAATAACTGTTAACTGGAATATGGATCTAAGGATGACATTTCAGTGGTCCCTCTGCAACCTTGTCATTCCCTCTTCTCTGGCTGCGTAGCCCTGCATGGAGGCCCTCTTCAGATGTCATGTGTTCTCTGTAGCTTTTCATCACTCCCTTCGTTCTTCTCCATGTTCCTACAGTGCTCTCCGTATGAGTCGTTTTGAGCACATATGTTTTGTTATAGTTATCCACTTCTCAGACCGCATTTGGTTTCCCCTCACTGGGTTTCTACGATATGCAAATGCATGCGGTTTCCTATAAGAAAGCAATCTGTGATACTCTGGAAGTCTGTGCCAGTTGGTCCAGTTACCAGGTTGATTGTAGTTGCTGGTTTATATGCTGCCTGAGAATCACAATACCGGCTTTCTACAAAATGAAGCTATGATCTAGGGATCCCTAAGCTTTCCTCTGCTCCACAATGCTGTCATTATAATGATTCTAACCCATCACTAGAAGTGTATTGTGAAATAGTTAATTAATGTTTGAGAATGTTAAGAGAATTTTTAATGAGAAGTAGATACTTGTGGTTACTGTTAATGAATAGATGGCTGTGGACCTTGTTGATTTTTTTTGTACCAATAACACATTGGAAAAATGTGCTTTTAAGAATAAATTGCAATCTGGTGAAATATTTTGATAGCTTAATAAAATTTAGCCTTTTGAAAACAAGCACCATTATGTTGACTGTAGAAACCAAGAACCTGTGCATGTAAATAGTTGTAATAAAAAAGAAAGCAGCAGCAATGTATAGTTTTCATAATTTTTCAAAGTATTTTAAATATAGAGAGCAGACTTTTATTACAACTTCTTTGTGAATGAGGCAAGACTGGTACTCTCATACCATAGGCCAGCTTAAATCTGGAGAAATTAAAGGCACACTTGTTCCTTAAGTGAAAATGTGTTGAATACCTGTAAATGGGTGTAGTGACTGAGGGTGCAGAAAGGGTTAATTTGACCTGCTTGACCTAAAGGATAGGGAGATAGATTTATAAACATATATACATTTTTTTCTTTCTTTTTTTTTTTTTTAACATGGGCAGGGACCGGGAATCGAACCCGGGTCCTCGGGTATGGCAGGCAAGCACTCTTACCTGCTGAGCCACCGTGGCCCATCCTATAAACATATTTTAGCTGACAGTTAGGCTTGGCGAGAGCACAGAAGATAAGGCACATAGTGCTGGGCCATTGTTTGGTGATTTTTAAAGCTGGGTCTTGAAGAATGAGTGGAGGCATTTGTCAAAAGAAGGAGAGCAAAGTGAGGAGCAGCGCCTTGCAGTTAAAGGGAAAGAACATATAGAGAGAGACCCAGAATTAGGAAAGGGCCTGGAAATTCGAAGAACAGTGCGAAATTCAGTGGAACCAGAATGGTCGCTGTCTAAGAGAAGTATAATGCAAGCCACAAGGTAATTTTAAAATTTCTATTGGCCACATTTAAAAAGTAAAAAGAAGCTGGTGAAATTAATAATAATCTGTTTTATGTAAATCCATATATCTGAAATATTTATGCTTTTTTTCCTATTAATTCTTCAAAATCAGGTGTGTATTTTATACTTACAGCACGTTTCAGTTTGAATTAACCACATTTTAAGTACTCAATATCTAGAAACTTAGGAGTGTGTGTATGTGTGTGTGTGTGTGTGTGTGTGTGTGTTAGAGAGAGAGAGAGGAGAGAGAGCATGCTCTAGAAGGAGGAAGAGAGATGTGTTGAAGTGGTTGTTAGAGGCATATCTGGAAAGGCCTTGTAGGCCAGGCTGAATTTGGAATTTGTCCTTACAATGTAGTTGTTGACAGTGTGCGTCTCAAATTTTTTTGTGATGAAGGACCAGTTTTAAAAATATCTAATTTGTCACAAACTGGTACTTTTGCAAAATATAAGAAAAATGAAAAATACATACAAAAAGAAGCACTACTTTATCATTAGATTTGACAATTGTGAAATTATTCTTTGTTGTCTAAAATACACACATATATATATATATGTATGTATGTATAAAAGTGTCTAAACTAGTGCTGTCCAATAGAACTTTCTGTGTAATGGAGAAATGTTCTATATCTGTGCTGCCCAGTGTGGTAGCCACTAGTCAAAATGTGGCTTTTGAACATTCGGAATGTGACTAGCATGACCGAGAAACAGAATTTTAAATTTTTTTTTTTATTTTTTTAAATTTTTTTATTAACGGAAAGAAAAAAAAAAAGAAATTAACACAACATTTAGAAATCATACCATTCTACATATGCAATCAGTAATTCTTAACATCATCACATAGATGCATGATCATCGTTTCTTAATACATTTGCATCGGTTTAGAGGAACTAGCAACACAACAGAAAAAGATATAAAATGTTAATATAAAGAAAAGAAATAAAAGTAGTAATAATAGTAAAAAACAACAACAACAAACAAACAAACAAACAAGCAAACAAAAACAAAAAAAACCCTATAGCTCAGATGCAGCTTCATTCAGTGTTTTAACATGATTACTTTACAATTAGGTATTATTGTGCTGTCCATTTTTGAGTTTTTGTATCTAGTCCTGTTGCACAGTCTGTATCCCTTCAGCTTCAATTACCCATTGTCTTACCCTGTTTCTAACTCCTGCTGAACTCTGTTACCAATGACATATTTCAAGTTTATTCTCGAATGTCCGTTCACATCAGTGGGACCATACAGTATTTGTCCTTTAGTTTTTGGCTGGATTCACTCAGCATAATATTCTCTAGGTCCATCCATGTTATTACATGCTTCATAAGTTTATCTTGTCTTAAAGCTGCATAATATTCCATCGTATGTATATACCACAGTTTGTTTAGCCATTCTTCTGTTGATGGACATTTTGGCTGTTTCCATCTCTTTGCAATTGTAAATAATGCTGCTATAAACATTGGTGTGCAAATGTCCGTTTGTGTCTTTGCCCTTAAGTCCTTTGAGTAGATACCTAGCAATGGTATTGCTGGGTCATATGGCAATTCTATATTCAGCTTTTTGAGGAACCGCCAAACTGCCTTCCACAGTGGTTGCACCCTTTGACATTCCCACCAACAGTGGATAAGTGTGCCTCTTTCTCCGCATCCTCTCCAGCACTTGTCATTTTCTGTTTTGTTGATAATGGCCATTCTGGTGGGTGTGAGATGATATCTCATTGTGGTTTTGATTTGCATTTCTCTAATGGCCAGGGACATTGAGCATCTCTTCATGTGCCTCTTGGCCATCCGTATTTCTTCTTCTGGTAGGTGTCTGTTCAAGTCTTTTTCCCATTTTGTAATTGGGTTGGCTGTCTTTTTGTTGTTGAGTTGAACAATCTCTTTATAAATTCTGGATACTAGACCTTTATCTGATATGTTGTTTCCAAATATTGTCTCCCATTGTGTAGGCTGTCTTTCTACTTTCTTGATGAAGTTCTTTGATGCACAAAAAGGTTTAATTTTGAGGAGCTCCCATTTATTTATTTCTTTCTTCAGTGCTCTTGCTTTAGGTTTAAGGTCCATAAAACCGCCTCCAGTTGTAAGATTCGTAAGATATCTCCCTACATTTTCCTCTAACTGTTTTATGGTCTTAGACCTAATGTTTAGATCTTTGATCCATTTTGAGTTAATTTTTGTATAAGGTGTGAGATACGGGTCTTCTTTCATTCTTTTGCATATGGATATCCAGTTCTCTAGGCACCATTTATTGAAGAGACTGTTCTGTCCCAGGTGAGTTGGCTTGACTGCCTTATCAAAGATCAAATGTCCATAGATGAGAGGGTCTATATCTGAGCACTCTATTTGATTCCAGTGGTCGATATATCTATCTTTATGCCAATACCATGCTGTTTTGACCACTGTGGCTTCATAATATGCCTTAAAGTCCGGCATCGCTAGACCTCCAGCTTCGTTTTTTTTTCCTCAAGATGTTTTTAGCAATTCGGGGCACCCCGCCCTTCCAGATAAATTTGCTTATTGGTTTTTCTAATTCTGAAAAATAAGTTGTTGGGATTTTGATTGGTATTGCATTGAATCTGTAGATGAGTTTAGGTAGGATCGACATCTTAATTATATTTAGTCTTCCAACCCATGAACACGGTATGCCCTTCCATCTATTTAGGTCTTCTGTGATTTCTTTTAGCAGTTTTTTGTAGTTTTCTTTATATAGGTTTTTTGTCTCTTTGGTTAAATTTATTCCTAGGTATTTTATTCTTTTAGTTGTGATTGTAAATGGGATTCGTTTCTTGATTTCTGCCTCAGCTTGTTCATTACTAGTGTATAGAAAAGCTACAGATTTTTGAATGTTGATCTTGTAGCCTGCTACTTTGCTGGACTCATTTATTAGCTCTAGTAATTTTGTTGTGGATTTTTCTGGGTTTTCGACATATAGTATCATATCATCTGCAAACAGTGATAGTTTTACTTCTTCCTTTCCAATTTTGATGCCTTGTATTTCTTTTTCTTGCCTAATTGCTCTGGCTAGAACTTCCAACACAATGTTGAATAATAGTGGTGATAGTGGACATCCTTGTCTTGTTCGTGATCATAGGGGGAAAGTTTTCAATTTTTCCCCATTGAGGATGATATTAGCTGTGGGTTTTTCATATATTCCCTCTATCATTTTAAGGAAGTTCCCTTGCATTCCTATCTTTTGAAGTGTTTTCAGCAGGAAAGGATGTTGAATCTTGTCAAATGCCTTCTCTGCATCAATTGAGATGATCATGTGATTTTTCTGCTTTGATTTGTTGATATGGTGTATTACATTAATTGATTTTCTTATGTTGAACCATCCTTGCATACCTGGGATGAATCCTACTTAGTCATGATGTATAATTCTTTTAATGTATTGTTGGATATGATTTGCTAGAATTTTATTGAGGATTTTTGCATCTGTATTCATTAGAGAGATTGGTCTGTAGTTTTCTTTTTTTGTAATATCTTTGCCTGGTTTTGGTATGAGGGTGATGTTGGCTTCATAGAATGAATTAGGTAGTTTTCCCTCCACTTCGATTATGTTGAAGAGTTTGAGGAGAGTAGGTACTAATTCTTTCTGGAATATTTGATAGAATTCACATGTGAAGCTGTCTGGTCATGGACTTTTCTTTTTAGGGAGCTTTTGAATAACTAATTCAATCTCTTTACTTGTGATTGGTTTGTTGAGGTCGTCTATTTCTTCTTGAGTCAAAGTTGGTTGTTCATGTCTTTCCAGGAACCTGTCCATTTCATCTAAATTGTTGTATTTATTAGCGTAAAGTTGTTCATAGTATCCTGTTATTACCTCCTTTATTTCTGTGAGGTCAGTAGTTATGTCTCCTCTTCCATTTCTAATCTTATTTATTTGCATCCTCTCTCTTCTTCTTTTTGTCAATCTTACTAAGGGCCCATCAATCTTGTTGATTTTCTCATAGAACCAACTTCTGGTCTTATTGGTTTTCTCTATTGTTTTCATGTTTTCAATTTCATTTATTTCTGCTCTAATCTTTGTTATTTCTTTCCTTTTGCTTGCTTTGGGATTAGTTTGCTGTTCTTTCTCCAGTTCTTCCAAGTGGACAGTTAATTCCTGCATTTTTGCCTTTTCTTCTTTTCTGATAAAGGCATTTAGGGCAATAAATTTCCCTCTTAGCACTGCCTTTGCTGCGTCCCATAAGTTTTGATATGTTGTATCTTCATTTTCATTTGCCTCTAGGTATTTACTAATTTCTCTTGCAATTTCTTCTCTGACCCACTCGTTGTTTAAGAGTATGTTGTTGAGCCTCCATGTATTTATGAATTTTCTGGCACTCCGCCTATTATTGATTTCCAACTTCATTCCTTTATGATCTGAGAAAGTGTTGTGTATGATTTCAATCTTTTTAAATTTGTTAAGACTTGCTTTGTGACCCAGCATATGGTCTATCTTTGAGAATGATCCATGAGCACTTGAAAAAAAGGTGTATCCTGCTGTTGTGGGATGTAATGTCCTATAAATGTCTGTTAAGTCAAGCTCATTTATAGTAATATTCAGATTCTCTATTTCTTTATTGATCCTCTGTCTAGATGTTCTGTCCATTGATGAGAGTGGGGAATTGAAGTCTCCAACTATTATGGTATATGTGTCTATTTCCCTTTTCAGTGTTTGCAGTGTATTCCTCACGTATTTTGGGGCATTCTGGTTCGGTGCGTAAATATTTATGATTGTTATGTCTTCTTGCTTAATTGTTCCTTTTAATAGTATATAGTGTCCTTCTTTGTCTCTTTTAACTGTTTTACATTTGAAGTCTAATTTGTTGGATATTAGTATAGCCACTCCTGCTCTTTTCTGGTTGTTATTTGCATGAAATATCTTTTCCCAACCTTTCACTTTCAACCTATATTTATCTTTGGGTCTAAGATGTGTTTCCTGTAGACAGCATATAGAAGGATCCTGTTTTTTAATCCATTCTGCCAGTCTATGTCTTTTGATTGGGGAATTCAGTCCATTAACATTTAGAGTTATTACTGTTTGGATAATATTTTCCTCTACCATTTTGCCTTTTGTATTATATATATCATATCTGACTTTCCTTCTTTCTACACTTTTTTCCATGCCTCTGTCTTCTGTCTTTTTGTATCTGACTCTAGTGCTTCCTTTAGTATTTCTTGCAGAGCTGGTCTCTTGGTCACAAATTCTCTCAGTGACTTTTTGTCTGAGAATGTTTTAATTTCTCCCTCATTTTTGAAGGACAATTTTGCTGGATATAGGAGTCTTGGCTGGCAGTTTTTCTCTTTTAGTAACTTAAATATATCATCCCACTGTCTTCTAGCTTCCATGGTTTCTGCTGAGAAATCTACACATAGTCTTATTGGGTTTCCCTTGTATGTGATGGATTGCTTCTCTCTCGCTGCTTTCAAGATCCTCTCTTTCTCTTTGACCTCTGACATTCTAACTAGTAAGTGTCTTGGGGAACGCCTATTTGTGTCTAATCTCTTTGGGGTGCGCTGCACTTCTTGGATCTGTAATTTTAGGTCTTTCATAAGAGTTGGGAAATTTTCAGTGATAATTTCTTCCATTAGTTTTTCTCCTCCTTTTCCCTTCTCTTCTCCTTCTGGGACACCCACTACACGTATATTTGTACGGTTCACATTGTCCTTGAGTTCCCTGATACCTTGTTCAAATTTTTCCATTCTTTTCTGGATAGTTTCTGTTTCTTTTTGGAATTCAGATGTTTCATCCTCCAAATCACTAATTCTATCTTCTGTCTCTTTAAATCTGTCATTGTAGGTATCCATTGTTTTTTCCATCTTTTCTACTTTATCTTTCACTTCCATAAGTTCTGTGATTTGTTTTTTCAGTTTTCTATTTCTTCTTTATGTTCAGCCCATGTCTTCTTCATGTCCTCCCTCAATTTATCGATTTCGTTTTTGAAGAGGTTTTCCATTTCTGTTCGTATATTCAGCATTAGTTGTTTCAGCTCCTGTATCTCATTTGAACTATTGGTTTGTTCCTTTGACTGGGCCATATGTTCAATTTTCTGAGCGTGATCCGTTATCTTCTGCTGGCGTCTGCACATTTAGTCAGATTTCCCTGGGTGTTCGACCCCACAGGTTGAAAGATTTTTCTGTGCAATCTCTGGGTTCTGTTTTTCTTATCCTACCCAGTAGGTGGCGCTCGTGGCACACGTTTGTCTACGGGTTCCACCAGTGAAAGTTGCTGTGGGTCCTTTAACTCTGGAAAATTCTCGCCGTAGGGGATGTTCGGCAGCCGAAGCCTCTTGGAAGAGTGCCAGCCGGCCTGGGGTTCCGAATGCAGGGAGGGTCGCCGGCCGCCGCAGCACGGGAGAGCGTCCGGCCGAATTAGCTAGTCAGCCTGGGGCGCCCAGCGTGGCGGGAGGGCGCCAGCTGTCGCAGCCCGGGAAAGTGCACTGTTCCCAGCCAGACGGGGGAGTCACGTGTTTGGAAGGGATCCCCCGGTCACTGTTCTCCACAGTCTGGGGATTTCCAACCCAAGTCTCTCAGTTGGTCCGGGGGGCCTCGCGTGGTGGGGACACCAGCCGCCGCGGCCTAAGGGGACCGCCTGTCCAATTCTACCAGCTGGCCTGAAAAGGTGGAAGGGAGGGACTCCGGTCGCTTGCCGTCCCACCCAGGAAAGCCCGTGCCCCTTGGTGATCTCACCAGAGCTGGTTCTCCCAGATAGTCAGCCGTTCCAGGATGGGGTACGCCGTCCCTTTGATCTCCCTCATGGCTCCGGGAGCTGCTCTGTATTATCTCCACTCCCCCAGTAGCTGTTCTGGAGGAGGAAAGGTGAGGGTGGCAAGGCTGTCGAGGCTGGTGGCGGAGGAGCTGGTGAAGGCGGAAGAGGGGAGAGGAGGGCGGGCGGGTCCGCTGCTGCGGGGCGTAGAATTTTTAATTTTATTTAATTTAAATTTAAATAATCACATGAGATTGTTGGCTGCTATATTGGATGACATTGAACACCTTTGCTCTCAAACCCTGTACTTATCCTTCATAGACTAGTTAAAAACAGTTGCGCATTGGCAGGGGTCTTCAAACCATGTTTTGAGTAGCACTGTTTAGGGCATGGTCTCTAGAGCTAGAAACCTTTTGTGTATCTTGGACAAGTTACTTAATCTCTCAGTGCCTCAATTTTCTCATTTGTGAAATGGAGGAATATTAAGAAACTACCTCATAGAGTTTGGGGGATTAAATGCATTTATGACTGCAATACACTTAGAACAATGTCTGGCACATAGTAAGCACTGCGTAACTGTTTCCTTTTATTGTTATCAGTATCATTTTCATTATTATCATGTAGATGATAGAGCATCGTACAGTTAAATGCTAACAAAATCCAATCTTTATTATAAATTATCTGCTTTTTTGTAATAGTTGTATTCCTTTCTTCTAATAACCTATCACAGTCCCTGGCATACAGTGGGCATATCTTTTGAAAATAAGCAAAAAATACTCTTGGCACACAGATGAAGATACTTCTTCTCTATGCTGGCAAGTTATGGCACCTGCATTTGATGGTGGAGTTTGGGGAATGATTGGGAAGGGAAGGAGGATGCAACTGCCTTTGCTGTCTGTAAAACAGTCCTGGAGTGGTGGGAAGATGGCTATGAAATTCTTTCTCCCTTAATTATGAATATTTCTTACTTATATAGATTTCTTAGGAAGAACCAACTGGAAAAAAGAAATGAAGTCCCTTCTCGTCACATTTTTTGGTGTTGTTCATCTTTTACCTCTGAACTCTGGGAACACTTTACTTGGGAATGACGTCTCCCAGAGGCCTCTTCAAGATATCAGAGAAGAAATCTCCAGGTATAGAGATGTTGCAAAATCAATCATTGAGCTTGCTGTTTATGGTAAAGCCCAGAACAGATCCTATGAACGATTGGCACTTCTGGTTGACACAGTTGGACCCAGACCAAGTGGCTCCAAGAGCCTAGAAGAAGCCATCCAAATCATGTACCAAAATCTGCAGGAAGATGGGCTGGAGAATGTCCACCTGGAGCCCGTCAAAATACCCCACTGGGAAAGGGGAACAGAGTCTGCTGTGATGCTGGAACCGAGATTTCACACGATGGCTATTTTGGGTCTTGGCAGCAGCATTGGGACTCCCCCAGAAGGTATTGTCTTTTGAAATTGCTGTGTACATTATAAAACCATCACTTAACATAACTATTATAATATCCATGTTTAATATAATTTGAATGGTAAAATGAAAAGCATACTTATTTCCCATTCCATTGGCTTAATGATTCTCTATTCTTAATACTTTTTCTTCTTCTTCTTTCCTTTCTTCTGCTTCTTTTTTGAATAAAAGTACAGGGTAACTTTTTAAATAGAGGATCTATATATTGGTCTGATACTTACCGTCCCTATCACTTATTAGTTTCTATCTAATAAAATCTTAGTACCATTCTATATAGAATTGGAATATATGTAAATAGGACATAAAAACTATGATTCCTTCCAAGTGGCTTCTATGTGCAGAATTTCTTAGAGTTCTAACAAAACTTGCATACCAAATTGATTTGCATTTAATTATTTTTATCTTAAGAATCTTAAGCCTCTAATCCAAGGATTTTTAGGGTGGAGTTCTACCTTTATTTATCAGTGTCCTCCCTCAGCTTCATCAGACAATATAAAAGCCTAGATAGGGGATTTATAAGCAATCAATGGTGAGATATTAGTCATTCTTGAATGTATTCATGAATTAATTTCCTGTTGTGGAAGAACTAGTTTCTACCCTTTTGTCCTTTTTTAATGCCAAGAGTAAGACCCATCAAAGAGGGGGATGGTCAGTTGTTTTTTAATGGAGATATAATTCACATACCATACCAATTATCCATTAAAAGTGTACAATTCAGTGGTTTTTAGTATAGTCACAGAATTGTGCATCCACTACCACAATCTAATCATAGAACATTTTCATCACCTCTCTCTCCCCAATTCCCCTACAGTTAGCAGTCACTTCCCATCCCTCCCCTACCACCTGCCCAAGCCTTAGGCAACCGCTAATTTGCTTTATGTCTCTATGGATTTGCCATAGACCGGTCACATAAATAGAATCATACAGTATGTGGTCTGTTGTGACTGGCTTCTTTCACTTCGCATAAGGTTTCCAAGGTTCAGACATTTTAGGATATGTATCAGTACTTCATTCTGTTTTTTTGCTAAATAATATCCAACTATATGGATATACTGCATTTTATTTATCCATCAATCAGTTGATGGGCATTTGGGTTCTTTCTGCCTTTTGTCTGTTATGAATAATGCTGCTATTAACATTCATTCACATTATATTTTAATGTAGACATGTTTCCATTTCTCTTGAGTATACAGGCACACCTTGGAGATATCATGGGTTCTGTTCCAGACCAGTGCAATAAAGCAACTATTGCAACAGAGCTAGTCATATGAATTTCTTGGTTTCCTAGTGCATATAAAATTTATGTTTAGGGCGGGCGATGGTGGTGCAGTGGCAGAATTCTTGCCTGCTATGCTGGAGACCTGGGTTTGATTCCTGGTGCCTACCCATGCAAAAAAAAAAAAAAAAAAAAGTAATGTTTATACTACACTGTTGTCTGTTAAGTGTAGCATAGCATTATGTCTAAAAAAAATGTACACCTCTTAATATAATAATAATTTATTCCTAAAAAATGCTAGCCATCATCTGAGCCTTGAGCATGTTCTTATCTTTTTGCCTTGATGTTGATGGCTACTGACTGATCAGTGTGATGGTTGCTGAAAGTTGGAGTGGTGTGGCCATTTCTTAAAATAAGACAACAATGAAGTTGCCTTATCAATTGATGCTTTCTTTCATGGAATAGGAGTGGGAGAGAGATGGGGGATGGCTAGTTGGTGGAGCAGTCATAGCACACACCTTATTTACCTATTAAGGCCACCGTCTTATATGGGCATAGTTCGTAGTGCCCCCAAACAATTACAATAGTGATATCAAAGATCACTGATCACAGGTCACCAAAACAGATATAATAATAATGACAAAGTTTAAAATAATGTTAGAATTACCAAAATATGACACAGCTACAGAGTGAGCACGTGCTGTTGGAAAAATGGCACTGATGGAATTGCTAGATGAAGGGCTGCCACAAACTTTCAATTTATAAAAAATGCAATATCTGTGAAACACAATAAAATGAAGTGCAAAAAAATGAGGTATGCCTGTATAGGTAGGAGTGGAATTCCTTGGTCATGTAGTAATTCTATGCTTAACTTTTTAAGGAACTGCCGAACTGTTTTCCAAAGTGGCTGCATTTTTCCACTAAAAATATATTCTAATTTTTCTGCATCCTTGTCAAAACTTGTCCTTTTCCTTTTCATTATAGCCAGGCTACTGGGTGTGAATGTGAAGCGATATCTCACTGTGGTTTTGATTTGTATATCCCTGATGACTAATGATATTGAGCACCTTTTCATGTGCTTATTAGCCACTTGTACTTATTCTTTGGAGAAAGGCCCATTCAAATACTTTGCCCAGGTTTAAATTGCTTTATTTGCTTTGTTATTATTATTATTTTCTTATTCTCATTGTTATTATTCTTAAAGGTTTTGAAGTTCTTTATATGTTCTGATACAAGTCTCTTATCAGATATATGATTTCTAAATATTTTCTCATATTCTTTAGATTCTCTTTTCAATTTACTGGTGTAATTTGCAGTAGAAAAGTCCTTACTTTGATGTAGTCCAGTTTATATACTTTTGCCTTTTGTTACTTGTACTTTTAGAGTCATATTTAAGAAACCAATGCCTAACAGAAGGTCATAGAGATTTACTCCTACGTGTTTTATGTGAGTTTTATTCTGTGGATTCAAATAATTGTTTGGTATAATTTGCTTTTGGCTTAAAAGGCCTCCTCTAACATTTTTTCAAGGCAGTTCTGCTAGTAGAAAACTCCCTCATCTTTCATTTATCTAGGAATGTCTTTATTTTACCTTTTCTTGGGAAAGAAAGTTTTGCTGGATATAAGATTCTTGCTTGACAGTTTTTTACTTTGAGCATTTTGCATGTGCCATCCCACTACTCTTTGACTTCTCATGTATCTGATGAGAAGTTAGCTGTTAATATGTTTGGGGTCCCTTAGTCATGATAAGTTATTTTGCTTTTACTGCTTTCACTTTATTTTTGAATTTTTAAATTTTGTCCTGATGTATCTATGTGTGATTTCTTTGCTTTTATCCTACTTGTAGGTCTTAGATCTTCTTGAATGTAAAAATTAATGTTTTTCATCAAATTTGGGAAGTTTTCATTCATGATTTCTACACATATTTTTTCTACTTTTCCTCTCTCACCTCTTCTTCTGGTGCACTTAATGTGGTAGCATTTCTCTGAGGCTTTGCTCTTTTTCTCCATTCTTTTTACTTTGTTCTTCAGATTGCCTGATCTCTGTCATCAAGTTCACTGAGTCTTTCTTCTACTAGCTCAAATCTACAAAACTTCCTCTGCCAAATTTTCATTTCAGTCATTAAACTTTTGACTTCCAGAATTTCCATTTGGTATCTTTTTTATAATTTCTATCTCTTTATTAATACTCTCTATTTGATGAGACATTATTTCATACTTTCATTCCTTAGGTATAGTTTCCTTCTGCTCCTTGAACATATTTATAATAGCTGCTTTTGAAATCTTTGTCTAGGTCCCTCAAAGGCACTTTCTATTACCTACATTTTAACTTGTGCATAGGTCACATCTTTCTGTTTCTTCTCATGTCTCAGAATCTTTTGCAGAAAATTGAACATTTTCAATAATATGTTGTAGCAACTTGCAACTCTGGATACTGATTTTCTCCTTTCTAGTCCTCCTACCCACTGGAGGTTGATTTGCTTTTGTTTGTTTGTTTGGACTTTTGTTTTTTACTGAATGACTGTAATAATTTTGTGAAGTCTGTTTCTCCTATAATATATAGCTTCAGATTTCCCAAATTGGATTTTTTCCTTTATTTTTTCTTTAAGCCTAGTGTACTGTATTGAATAGTGTTCCCCCCAAAATGTATGTTTACCTGATACCTATTGACATGACTTTATTTGGAAATAGATTCTTTGCAGATGTAATTAGTTGAGGTGATGTCATCTCGGGTCAGGGTGGGCCCTAAATCCAATATGACTCATGTCCTTATAAGAAGAAGAAAGACGCAGACACACTGGGAGAATGCCACGTGATATAGAAGGCAGATATTAGAGTGATCCATTTACAAGGCAAGGAATGCCAAGGATTGCCAGCAACCACCACAAGTGAGGAACAGGCAAGGAAGTATCCAGCCTTAGACTCTTCAGAAAGAGCACAGCCCTACCAACACCTTTTTTTTTTTGGATTTATAGCCTCCTGAACTGGGAGAGAATAAATCTCTCTCTTTTTTAAGACACCAACTTTGTGGTACTTTTTTACAGCTACCCTGAGGTTACCTAGGAGTCACCTTGGTTAGCATAAGCCAATTGTTGGTCTGTGCCCCCTTAGCCACTTAGATTTTTACCTTTTACTGTTGGATTGTTTGTACTTCTTAGAAGCTGTTGTTATAACTCAGGTTGTTTATGTTTGTCTCCTGTAGAGCCAGGGACTAGTAGCTTGAAAGTTCTCTCTCCATTCACTCCCAGAGGGCACAGCATTGGGCTTGCACAGTCCTTAAGACTGCCAGGGACATGTGTGATTTTATTTTCAATCCTGACTTCATAGTAGTTGTCCTAGGCTAGACTAGTTTATATATCAGTCAGTATTTGGTCAGGCTGTGCCCTTGTGCTAATAAGGCTCTGTCCTTGGATCTGTGTGCAGCTTGGAGAATGTTTTCAAAAGTTTGTCCTGTGCCTTGTTCTTATTAATCCTATATAGGTATAGTCCAGCATGTGTACATAGCCTTTGCAACCCCCAGGATTTATTGTGATCCCAGGGAGGCTCTCTTTTTTGGCTATCTCTTTCCTTGGTTCTCCCTGTTAAACTTGTGGCAGTGCTGCCATTTTACTTGTTGCCACCAGTATCACAGAGCTACCAGCACCCCATTAATTGCTCTCTACAAAGATATCCATTGTTTCAATAGCATCCTTAGATGTAGAATTCTCCACTCTCTTCAAATAAAGCCAATATTCTCAGTAAGAATTGCTAGCTCTTTGTTTTATGGCCTGCCTCTCCCCAAAGGCCAAACCTCTGCATAATTGCACTAGAGCTAGGTGAAAGGATAGTAGTGGCCTGCTTTTCCTAGAAGCCATCCCTACTCTGACCATGGAGGAGGGGCAGTCCTAGCTCCTGGTCTTCTTAGCTTACTCCTCCCATTGTGGAACCTCCACCTATTAGCTGAAACAGGGGTTATTGGGAACCCAGTAGTTTGGCAGCTGCACTTGGGGTAAGGCTTATGCCCTACTAGGAGGAACTGGGTAGGGGAATGGGACCTACAGCCATACCTGCTTAAAAGAGAGCTTTTACAATTCAGGAATGGGAGCATATGAGAAATATTCGTGAACGGTCCCTTCCAGGGTAATATTATGGCCTTAGACTGAAAGCTAGGGGGAGAGGGAGCCCCTTTGTCTTGGCCACCCTCATCTGGAGTACAGTGCCCAGATTAGTTTTTGTAACATAGAGTAGAGACCAGGAGAAAGGAGGAGAGCTCAAATGCCATAGGCTGTCATTCTTTACTGAGATTTAGTAAATTTTCTTGAATCATATTTGCTCAGTTTGCCAGTAGGATAAGTTTGAGAGACTTAAAGTGATTTTTTAAAAATACTTTTCTCCATTTATATGGTTGTTTTGCTGGGAGAGGATGCTGAGCTTATTCCTTATTTGACCAATCCAAAAGACCTGCCAGGATAGTCAGTTTTGATTGCTCTGAAGCAATTTCAATTAGTGGCAGAGTCCCCTAAAGTCATCAGGAGTTCCTGAGCCTGGGTTCTATAGTTTCACTGGGAATTTTGTTAATTGCTTTTTATTCAGCACCAATCTATGTTTTAGGTATCAGCTTTTTACACACATTACCTTTTTAAATCCTCCCAACAATCTTATGAGGTTTATGCCTTTTCTACAGATGATATCAGATTCCAGGAGGTTAATTAGTAACACGGTCAAGTTCCGGTATGAACAAACTATCGAATTCCAGTTTATGTTTTAGTTATTAGACTACCTTGCCTCATATATGAATATTTTTCTGTTATTTTTATTTATAAAACCCTTCTTTTCAGACATCTGGCTGAAGCGGATGGCTTTCAAAAGCTGCTGATGCCTGTGATGTCATGGCAGAATATTTTGGTTTCTGCCTCTTCTTATTGGACATGTTTCTTTCTTTTTTTAAAATTTTTTAAATTATTAATTAAAAAAATTAACATATCATTCCATTCTACATATACAATCAGCAATTCTCAATATCATCACATAGTTGCATATTTATCATTTCTTAGAACATTTGCATCAATTTAGAAAAAGAAATAAAAAGACAACAGAAAAAGAAATAAAATGATAACAGAAAAAAAAAAATACATAACATATCCCTTACCCCTCGCTTTCATTTATCACTAGCATTTCAAACTAAATTTGTTTTAACATTTGTTCCCCCTATTATTTATTTTTATTCCTATGTTCTACTTGTCTGTTGATATGGTAGATAAAAGGAGCATCAGACACAAGGTCTTCACATTCACAGAGTCACATTGTGAAAGCTATATCATTGTTCAATCATCATCAAGAAACATGGCTACTGGAACACAGCTCTACATTTTCAGGCAGTTCCCTCCAGCCTCTCCACTTCATCTTGAACAACAAGGTGGTATCTACTTAATACGTAAGAATAACCTCCAGGATAACCTTTTGACTCTGTTTGGAATCTCTCAGCCATTGACACTTTGTCTCATTTCACTCTTCCCCCTTTTGGTCTAGAAGGTTCTGTCAATCCCTTGATGTTAATTCTCAGTTCATTCTAGGGTTTTTCTCAATCCCTTGATGCTGAGTCTCAGCTCATTCCAGGATCTCTGTCCCATGTTGCCAGGAAGGTCCACACCCCTGGGAGTCATGTCCCACGCAGAGAAGGGGAGGGTGGTGAGACTGCTGGTCGTGCTGGCTGGTGAGAGAGGCCACATCTGAGCAACAAAAGAGGCTCTCTTGGGGGTGATTCTTAGGCCTAGATTTTAAGTAGACTTGACCTATCTTTTGTGGGGTTAAGTTTCATGTGAACAAACCCCAAGACTGGGGGCTCAGCTTGTAGCTTTGGTTGTCCACATTGCTTGTAAGAATATCAAGAACTCAACTTGGAGAAGTTTTTTTCTTATCCTCATTTCTCATTCTGTGGTTGGGCCTACTCTTCCCTGGCTATCTGCCAGGTGTTGCAAACTAAGCCAAGTTACTGATTGCTCATAGGGCCTTCAAAACCCAGGGGAAGTGGATTCTACTCACTGGAATCTGTTCTGGTTTTCCAAGATTCACTTTCACCTCACTCCTCATTCTATAGGGCTCAGAGTAGATGAACAGTTATCTGGCAGCTGGACTATTTTAAGCTCTGAGGAGACTGGAGAGTTGGGCAGGACCAGGTATGGGAAATTCCCACAGGAGATAAATGTGAAGTTAGAATAAAAAGATCTCTAACTACAGGTAGAGTGATGCCGAGTTCATCTCCTAGCTTTTGTTCTAGGAAACCCATGTCCTAACCTTGGTTTAGTCACTTATTAGTTGTACAGCCTTGGTCTTATGCTTTAGTTTTGTCAACTGCAAAATGAGAGAGGTTCAGAATATGAATTTGAAAGGTGTCTTTCAAATAGGAAAGTCTATGATTTTTCTGTTTTTTTTTAAAAGATTATTGATATATATTCACATGCTATGAAATCATCCGAAGCGTACCATCAGTTGTTCACAATATCATCATATAGCTGTACATTTATCATCACAATTGACTTTTTTCCTCTTTTTGTGAAAAATAACATATATACAAAAAAGCAATAAGTTTCAAAGCACATCTTAACAGTGGTAGAACAGATTTCATGTTCTACATATAATCCATAGTATGGATTACAATTCCATAATTTTAGGTTTTTATTTCTAGCTTCTCTAAGATACTGGAGACTGAAAGAAATATCAATATAATGATTCAGCAGTCATACTCATTTCTTAAACCCTACTTTCTCTGTATAACTCTATCACCTATGTTCTTTTTCCCACTCATTAAGGGTATTTGGGCTATGCCTGTTCTAACTTTTTCAAAAGGGGCTTTGAATAATATGAGATAATAATATGGGATGGGAGAATGGAACTAATTCATGTTTTGGAGAGGCTGTAACTTTTGGAACTTCTGTAGAATCTTGTATCATACCCTAAGTGTTCTTTAGGGTTGACAGGAATGGTTTTGGTTGAGGTTTAGCAAGCTATAATAGGTAGCAATGTCTAACTGAAGCTTGCATAAGAGTGACCTTCATAAGAGCCTCTTGACTCTATTTGAACTCTCTCAGCCACTGGTACCTTATTTGTTGCACTTTTTTTTCCCCTTTTGATCAAGATAACATTGTTGAACCCACGGTGCCAGGGCCAGGCTCATCCCTGAGAGTTATCTTCCACACCCAGGGAGACAGAAAGTCTGTGATTATTATAAATATCCACCAGGGATCAGTGAAGCTAGAATTCATGAGAGCAAAGATCTACCAGGTGTGTGCTTTGAAGCTGATTCCTTTTATAGCCAGAGGTGATGTTTTAGCTTTCCAGTTCTAGACTTTAGTATTTCAGTGTGTTAACTTATCTGAGTAGCAGGGTGAGGTTTCCATGAGCTGTCTGTGAAGAGGTGGATTAAAGCAAATATATGGACAGTCTGTGTAAGATGAAATGCTGACCAAAACTTAACCCTAGACATAAGATGAAAGTAAGAACATTCTCCAGTTGATCCTGGAATAACAGAACAGACATCAGATTCAAATAGACTAAGGAAAAGAATGAGAATCAGCAGTTAAATCCAGGAGAGGCTGATATATGAGCAAAAAAAAGGAACCTAGTTTGAATATTGTGGCTCTTCCCCAGAAGATACAACTCTGTGGATCTTCATGGTATGATCTCTTAAATGCAACATGGTAGATCACTGAGTACTGATTAATCCTCTGTGAAGACTAACATCTCTATAGAAGCTTTCCAAAAATATTATGTTATAAATTGTATGTTTTCTGTTACTTTGACGATTCCTGAAGGACTGAACTGAATCTTTTCTACCTCTCTATCTTTAGCACCTAGCACTAAACTCTTAGTACACAATAATTATTCATTCAATGTTTGAGCACAGTGAACTTTTTTAGGTGTTATTCACTTGTAATAAAACAAAAATGCTTCCTTCTGCATACTGAATGAAAATATTGATGATACCTCATCATTTGCTTAGGATTTTTTCTGATTATAAAATTAATGCTTGTGCATTAATGAAAGCATGCACATGAATATAAAATAATAAAAATCACCTTTGATCTTTAATCCAGAGTCATTGCAAATATTTTATTTTTTCCTCTAATCTTTCCATATGTATATATGTTTTTATTTTACAAATCTGAGATCACATTGAATATAGTTTTGTGACCTTTTATTACATCATGAATCTTTACCCCTTACATTTACCCGATATCTTCTGAAATAAGTTTCGATGGTTGCAAAATACAAGTATTGTATAGATATACAATAATTAATATAACCAAGTTTCTAGCATTGGAATCTAGATTATTTACTTCTTCTTCCCACCCCCCCATTTTAAATAACCTGGCTATAAAAATATGTTAATACAGAAGTAAGAATAGATTTTTAGGATGAAGGGTTTATGTGTTTGATAAATAAGATAAAAATAGGAGGAATGATTGGAAATTTCTAGGAAGTCCTAGAAAGGTAACAAAAAATAGTTTACCATCTATAGATGTATTGCTCCTATAGATGTAAAACATTCCAATAAAATTCTTAGAAACCATTTTTTCTCTGTTATTAGTATTTTCAAATTATTTAAACATGCTAATATACAACAATATAATAAAAATTATTTATGATACAACACTAATATAATGTATTTTAATCATTTAAAATAATAACATAAATATTGATATTTATAGGCTCTTGATAAATTTTGTTAAATTTTGTGTCCCCGAAAGACTTACCATCTAATTAGCGGTGTATCTTAATGTGATAATCGCTGTGCTTTACCCATATTGGGTATTTTCCCCTAAACTTGCAAATTTGATGGGCAAAAAGTGATATTTCACTGTTATTTTAATTGCCATTATTTTGCTTATTGGTGAGGTGAACATTTTGTGTTTATTGGTCATTTGAAGTTTCTTCTTTAGATTATCTGTGTATATCCCTTATCATTTTTCTATTGATGATTTAATAATTTTCTAATTGACATGCAAAAGCCCATTGAATAATAAGAATTTAAATCTTCGGATCTCATATTTGATTTAAATTGGTCTTTTTAAGCTCTTAAGATGGTTTGTATTGATACATCATACCCTCTTTCATTTCCTCTTAAGAGGTTCTTTACTTTTCATTATTTATTTGCAGAATGTATGGCTGGCACTGGAAGGTAGTTAAGAGACTGCAAACTGGCAAAATTGACTAATCTATCCTCCCTGTGCCCTATCAAAGTGCTCTAGGAAGCTGCACTCAGGTTTAGTTTATGCAGACATTGGAATAGCATCATCATTGTTTACCCGGTGGCAGATGAAGTGCCCTTGAAACTGCACTCACAAACTTAAGGTCATGGTCAAGCTGGACTTGGATTTCCAGCTGTGTTGTAAGCTCATCGGTGCTTCTGTTGGTTCATGTCAAAGTGTGTGCACCTCATGGCTTTTCCTTATGGGGGTGATTTAGGAGTGGAAAGTGTGCGCACCTCATGACTTTTCCTTCTGGGGATGATTTAGGAGTGGAAAGACTAGGCAGAGATAGCACTAAGTTGGGCTTGGTGTATAGAGTTGACTGGCTAGTTAATGCTCAGCTGTAGAGAATCAAATTGACTCTAACTGGTTTAAGTAGACATGGGATAGTTTTAAATGGTTTATGAAATCATTAGGAAAATCTTTGCGTGCATCAGCTGAAGATGCCGACTTTAAGTTGATTTCTTTCAGGAATGAATTTGAGAACCATGCTATAGAACATGGATACTACTCTCTTTCCTAGATTAAGCAATGACCTTTATCTGAAAGCTGCTGTAGAAAACTGAGCAATTCCCCAGTGGGGCTTATAACTAAAATGGTAGAAGCAGCAGAAAACAGCCTCTACCTAACTTCTGCCTTTCGGAGCTTGCTCAAGTGCATAAAAATCAGTGATTTTATGGAAATCCTAGAAATCCAGTATTGAGGTTTTCAGACTTTGCAGAATATACAGGTACATTTGAAGGAGTTTGGAATGGATATTGAATGCTTATTTCATTATATTCTCTAATCAACAATTTAATTTGAATTTTTTTTCACATAAGGAAACAAGTAAATAAGAGATC
Organism: Tamandua tetradactyla; assembly: GCF_023851605.1. Lineage (NCBI taxonomy): Eukaryota > Metazoa > Chordata > Mammalia > Pilosa > Myrmecophagidae > Tamandua > Tamandua tetradactyla. Next base: position 140,633,113 of record NC_135332.1, read on the forward strand.
ATTGGTTATATAGTACAAGTAAGACCAGTAATAGAATTTTATTTCTCTATCGCTAGTGAGTCCATTAGTGGATTTAATAAAACTGAAAGGACTATAGAGGAGAATAATATGAAATGAAAGACCCTATCTGCCTGGGTACTCTGTTAAATTGGAGAGAAATTGTTCTAGGCTGTTTGTTGAGTTTGCGAAATAAGCTGAAGTGGGTCCTTCTTCATCTTTTCTTCCATTCTTCCCCTATTTATTTTGGCATGCTCCCCTTTCATAGGCCTCATCTTAAATTTGGGTGTTCTTACAGGTTTCTATCTTCTGCCTTTAAACAGTTTTCTCGAGTGATATGATCTAATTCCATGGCTTTTAGTGTCCCCTATATACATAGGATTTCTAAGTGTGTATTTGTGACTCTGACTTCTATCTGTGCATTTCCAAGTACCTAGCAGATGTTCTACAAGCCTCCAAAGCTCAGTACTCTGCTTCTCCTGTGTGTCTTATCTTTTTATTGACATTGCCATTCACCCAGGCACCCAAATTAGAAATCTTAACCTTCTAATGTCTGATGTTGTAACTTGTTTTAATGTTTTTGTCATCTGTCTTGAACACCCATATTTGAAGATTCAGCTCAAATGTCTTCTCCTCGATGGAGTCTTTGCTATGCTTGCCCATCCCCAAAGAAGTGTTAGCCATTTCCCCTTTCTGCTTCCCTTGCACCATATTCATACTTCTATCCTAAGCATGTTTCTACCAGATAAAAAATTTCTGGAATTCAGAGACCCTATCCAGTGATTCTGAACCATTGTCTTAGACATAGAAAAAGTTTCAAGAAATATTTGTTGAATAAGTAAATCCTTCCATTTATCTCATCTCCAACAACCACTCAACATTTTCTCTCCTTTCTTCCTTTCTGCGTGTCACATCATGGTTCAGGACGTTGCAGCTCTTGCCTGCAATATTGCAATTACCTCCTGATTGATCTTCCTGGCTCCAGTCTCATTTTAAGCTATTGCCATACTGCTGCCTCAATTATCTTTGTAATATGTGGACCTAATTATGTTTGCTTCAGATCATTTTATTGTTCAGGCGATAGTTTAATGACCCTCTAAAAAGTTATCCAAGGCTGTGTTTCTAGGCTTATGTCTACTCCCCACTAGCCATATACCTTGTGTGTCAGCCACACAGGCCTCACTGCTCTTCCCTGTACATGCTCATGCCCCCTTGCCTTAAAAGCTGCTTCCTGGTTCTCTGGCTAACCTAATTCTAACTCTATACAAACCCCATCCAAACTCTGTCTGCCTGGGGAATTTCTACTCATATTTAAGACTCATTTAAAATGGATCATTTCTCAGGAATCTTCTTGATCCCAGACCTAAATAAACTTAATTATTCTTTCATCTCTGTTCTCATAGCACTTTATTTGTCTATGTAGGACTGATTTTACTTCATTACAGTTAATTGCTTATATGGCTATTTCCTCTGAGATACAATGACCTCATCCAAGGTGAAGATCACATCTTACTCATGTGTCCTCTCCAGCAGTAGGCCCAGTGCCTGGTGTGTAATCAATGCATATTAAATGCCCACTGATTAAATAATGAATGGATTGTGAGAAAGGTCTCGAATGTAAAAGGGTATTTGAAAACTCATTCAAATTCAAACACAGTTTCTTCAGCACTATGTGATTTTTCATAGGTCTTTTATGTCCCTTCCATTTCCAAATAACAGTAAGTTTTGGTTTGTATCTGAAGTGAAGGCAGATGGTAAAGAGGAGGATGAATGAGCATCAATCAAATTAGGATTAGGTTGTTCACCACAGTCTATTCTTTCTGAAAATGTAAGCAGCACAAATCAGAAAGTCTGGAAAGTTACAACGTAGGCTTATTTCCCAACTCTCTCTGTATTCATCTCATAGAAACCTGAAACAGCCATCCTGAATACTCCTAGCACTTTCACCAAAGGAAGAAATTCTGCAGCCAACACTTTCAATCCATTTCTTAGTGAGGTGCTAACTCATTTACCTATGAGGACCCTCCATCAGATAATTAGTTATTTGCACCTGCCATCTTCTCCTCCTTTAGTCTCATCAGGGAAGCATTTTTTTTTCTTCTTCTTCTTGTTTTTTTTTTTTTTGTCTAATATCTACTTGCAGTATGTGCAGAATTTCTCTGGAGAGCTGTCTCCACAGATGATGCTTTGAATTTGAGTCCATAAGATCAGCTGTAAGATCCGATTCTGAAGTATCAATGGCTGAAAATTCCATCTGTCTGCATCAAGTGAGGGTGGGATTGAGCTAGAAGGGGGCAAGCATCCTTACATCATTAAGTACCTGTCTATTATATGCTCATCATTGTGCAGATTCTTCTACTTGGTCTTATGATGTAGGTATTTGTCCTGCTTTACAGGTGACAGGTCTTTGTCTCTGGGAGGTTAAGTGCCTTGTCTAGGGCCACTCCAAGAGTAAGTGGCAGAGTCTTACCTCAGGGTCGCTCCTTCCCCAAAGTCCTTGATACCTTCCTTCTTCTCCTTGCCTCATGGTGAATCTTTCTGCCCAATCTTTTATGTATTCTCATCTTCCTTTTGGCTGTTTCCCCAAGAATAGTACCACCTCATCTATCTCCTATACTCCTTAAGATCTCCACACAAAACACAGCTTAAAAAGCACTAATTGTAAGATAAAATCACTATGGAATTTGGCTGCATCAGAATTAAGAATTTCTGTTCTTTGGGGGACACCATGCACCAAGATAATAGATGACAAAATGGGAGAAAATAGTAGCACTGAATAAAATTGCCCCACAAGAATGTATTAGCAGAACACAGCTTTTCTGGGATACATAATAGTTTCAAACCAGCGCAGAAATTGCCACATAGGCCATTGTACCAGGCAACTTATACAGGATGGTTTTTGCTGCAGCCTCCATGTAATGTCAAGGTCCATCTGGGAGTCCATCACTGGGAGAGTGGACAGGTCAAATGTGGTGAATATCCTCCAGGGAATATCAGGCCACAGCTGGAATCGACAGACTAATTAGTATATGTATAGCAGCATGAATGGATCTTATAAACATAAAGCTGGGTAAAAAAAAAAAAAGTAAAAAACAGAATGGTATATGTAATACAAAAGCGTATGTATAATGACATTTTATACGCACACAGAGTAGTATATCATAAGAAAATGTATACGCAAAAAGTTTCACATTAAACATCTTAGAGTGTTTATTAGTTAAGGGTCTCTAGAGAAACAGAATCAACAGGGAACACTTGCAAATATAAAATTAATAAAAGTGTCTCACGTGACCGCAGGAATGCAGAGTCCAAAATCCACAGGGCAGGCTGTGAAGCTGACGACTCCAATGGAGGGTCTGGACGAACTCCACAGGAAAGGTTCACCACCTGAAGCAGGAAGAGAGCCTGTCTCTTCTGAATCCTCCTTAAAAGGCTTCCAGTGATTAGATTGAGCATCACTTATTGCAGAAGACACTCCCCTTGGCTGATTACAAATGGAATCAGCTGTGGATGCAGCTGACGTGGTCATGATTTAATTCTATGAAATGTCCTCATAGCAACAGACAGGCCAGCCCTTGCCCAACCAGACAAACGGGTACCACCACTTGGCCAAGTTGACACATGAAGCTAACCATGACAGAGTGGTCGCCAACTTAGGACACATGAGGGGAGAAGAGTACGAGGAATGGGGATAAGGGAAATAAGTGAATTTTAAAAATCGAGTATATAAAACAGATTGGGCTTGAATGGGACAAAGGTGATGATGTACTATGAATTAAGGAGTACAATTAACCCTCTAATCTGATATTTTTACAAAACCACTTTCCTGTCTGTGGTTTATGTGGTTAAAGTAGGTATTTGGGTTACATTTAGTCATTTTTTCCAAGAGGAAATGCGACCACTCTCCTTTATGTTGAACATTGATTGATTTCCTTCTTCACTCACCATGATAGTATGACGTGCTCTTAGGCTTTGCTTATACAACGTAAATTCTTCACTTTTTGTTTATTGCTTTTAGTTTTACATGTCATATACATCTTTATTGGTGCTGGCTTTTTAGTTTCAAAGCTCCTAGGGGCAGGGATGATGTCTCCTCTTCATTTGCTTTGATAACCATGAGTATAGTCAGACCTTTAGATCATAATTAATAATAATCTCAATTAATTTTATGGACCATCCTCTGGAAGATTTCGAACGATCTTCTAGGAAGAGGTGTTTTCATTGAACTTCTAAAAGTGTAGATAATGATCTCTAGAGACTTGAGGATGGAATCCTGTCAGTTTATAGCACTCAGATATCCTTTGTAATGAACAGCCTTATTCCAGGTTCATACCTCATCCCCACCCTCCTGACAGAAAATACCATTAATAACTATAGATGATTCATAACTGCTGTTGTGAGTAAATCTAAGAAATGTGATCAATAATTAAAAGGTTACAATGAGTTTTGAGCTTAATTATGTAGAACCAGGAAATTTAGGTATTTTTCTTGGCAGGCTGTGTCTGTGTTTTTCTTTCTTTCTGCTATTTATGTTGCTTCTCTCTGTGTGTGTTTCTTTATTTCTCCTTCTCTCTAATAAGCATCTCTGTGTTTCTATAGCTTTCTCCTTCCTTCCCTCCTTCCTTCCTTCTTTCTTTCTTCCTTCCTTTCTCTTTTCCTCTCTCTCTCCCTCTCTCTCTCTCTCTTTCCCTCCCTCCCTCCCTCTGTTCCCTCCTTCATTCTTTCTTTCTTCTGTCTCTTTGTTCTTTCCTCTTCATTTTTTACCTTCTGGTTTCTGATTTATAGCTTCACTAACAGTATAGTTCAAGGTTGATGTACTTTCAATTTTGTCAGGTTCTTGCTCTGGATCAAATTAGGAACGTCTGTCTTTTCCTTAGTTTGTTTAAGTTTTCTTTCACAGCCTCATTGTAGTCTTAGGGTTGCAGTCACTTGAAATGAGAAGATGAGTACATATTTGTTACACTTCTAGCAGTAGAGAAAAATTTTGAGAGACATTTCTCATTGAAAGGGGGTTCCTGAGAATCAATGCCATTTTGATGGTGTTTTAGTTTTCTTATTGCTAAGGCAAATACTGTGCAATGAGATGGCTTAAGCAACAGGAACTTATTGGCTTATGGTTTTGAGGCTAGGAGAAATGAAAATCAAGGTGCCACCAAAGTGATGCTTTCTTCCCAAAGACCATGATATTCTGGGGCTGTCTCTGATCCCTGGTCTTTGGCTTTTCTGCCACGTGGCAATATACATGGTAACCTCTCCTAGCCTCTTCCTTCTCTTATGGGTCCCTTTGACCCATAGCTTCTGGCTGCTTCCTTTGGCTTTCTCTCTCTGCGACCTTCCCTACAAGGAATTCAAGTATTAGGATTAAGGCCTGTCCTGGTTCAGCTGGGCCATACCTTAACTGAAGTACCTTCATTAAGAATATCCCATTTGCAACAGTTCACACCCAAAGGAATGGAAATTTGAGAATATGTTTTGCTTGGGGTACCTCACTCCAAACCACCAACAGATAGCATCTGGGAAAACACATCAATGATATCAAATAGCTGAAATCACTTTGATTTCTCCAGGGAGCTGAACAGACCAAGTTTTAGGGGACTCCTTACATTCTTGATTTCCTTTGTCTTGAAAGATTGCATGTGAGTTCTCCAGGAAGTTTCAAACTTTATATCATCAAATTGAAACATTTTAATGAGGAAAACATTAAGAAGATTTGTCTTCTTTAGAAGTACATGGCTCAAAGATTTTAGATCAGCTACTGCATTGGATGTTCAAGGTCTGATTGACAAGGTGGATAATAACCACTGGGACCAGATGGCATCCACTCAATATTTCTGAAAGAAGTCAAGGGTAAAATTGTCAAATCTTGGGTAAATTGTGTTTAAGCCTTATTAATTGCCACTGAGTGCAGAATCACTGGTATCGCAATGTAAATACGTAAGTTTTATTATATCATCGGAAGAGTGTAATTTCTCAGGTTTAGGTACAAAGCCAAACCAAATAGATAAAAAATGTTCATACATCCCACTTTCAACTGTTTAAGCATAGCTTCAGAATTACATTAAGTTCACCTGACTCCTTATGGCAACTGGTTAAAATTTCCTGTGCTACTAGGAGACATCTATTATTTTGCCAAATCCATTCAGTCTATGTTATTTCTTACTGAAGCAATTGCCAACCAGCCTGTAAAATTTTCAAAGATATGAACCTCATCTTTTTATCTTTGTGTCCTCTATAGTACTTAACAGAGTATATCGCACTCAGAAGTGTTTGCTTTTTGTTAAAGTAGTGGAAAATATCATGCCCTTTAAAAATGACAAACCAAGGATAGTGTAACATAGAAATCTAAAGAAATGCTATCCAGTTTTCTTTAAGAAGGCTGAATTTTGAAATAGTTTTAATTGCATCTCATTTTTTAAAGTCTGTTAAATTTGAGTCACCACAGAATCTTTCAAATTTAGCTACTAAGAGTGTCCTGGATCTGTAGATGTCTACTGATGTTTTTATTTGGAACTTTCTAAGACTAAACAGTTTTATTCTATCTAAGGTCCATTGCCACAAAATCTTAAACTCTGTTCTGTATGACATTCTTTCTAGCATTTGATAGACATTTTCTTTTTCAAAATATATATATTTTCCTTTGATTAAAGAAAGAATGGGAATAGTAAACCTTGTTTTTAAGTAATGGAGCAAACACAAAGCACTTGACCTGTCCTCATTGGCCCAGTTCATCATTATTTTTAGTTACAACTAATCTTATTTTGCTTGGACAAAATGGAAGAAAGCCTAATTAGGTGTGAAATTCTGAGGCATATTAAGAACTCATCAAAATATTATAGGGTTCATTTCCTGGTGCCTGCCCATGCAAAATAATAATAATAATAATAATATAGATAATGTGACTATCTTCAGACACAGGTTAAAAAAAGTGAAATTGACAAGGAAATATGAGCCAGACAAAAATATTTTGCTGGTATAACATATCTTGGAAATATTTAAATTAATATGATAGAATTATAATAGCAACGAACTTTTCTGTGTGCTGTAGCAATTTTTAAGAAGTGAATGTCTATTTCAAGGTGATTTAAATCTATGTTATAGTCTTGGTTGGCGATTTAAGATAATTTGTTAACTTACGAATTTAACCTTTCAAATAAATTGCAAGGGCCACTCACTTCTTGCAGCATGTATAGAAATTTATCCAAATGTGTTTTTGGTTAGGATGGGAAAATATTTGGGAAATTTTAATCTGTTGCTAATGCCTATTTACTTTCCGTAAATTGAAGTTTCCCATAAGTGACTGTATAAATTGGAGGAAATAGAGAAAAAGAAGAATTGAATATAAACCAAATGTTTGTTTATGGACTTTATTTAGCCACCAACATTATTTACGATAGTAACAAAATAATATATATTTTTTGTGGATCATTATTTTCATATACAATTATATATTCTTCTGAGGCAGTTCTTTTTGGAGTACCAATTTTTACCAAATGAATTCTTTTGAATATTCTAATCTGACAATATTTTCATTTTAGAAAACTACTTAATTTACGAGAGCTTTTCCTGTACAGGTATTTTCTTGCTTATCCCCAATCTTCCATTGCCTCCCCCTATCCTCTAATAAAAGCAATTATACAAAACTCCTCAGAACTTTGTCTGCTTTAAAGATGGTTTGGCACAAACTCTGGGTTATACTGCCATAGCAAAGATGTTTCTTAGCCATTCGTCTTTACATTTGAATTTACACTAATTTATAAAAGGATTAAAAGCACCTTAAAAACGATGTGCCTTGTGGGTGTATAGGTGGTTCAGGGGTACAATGCTCACCTTCCATGTGGGAGACCCAGGTTTGATTCCTGGACTGTGCTCTGCCCCACCCCCAAGAAAAGTGATGCTCCTGTTCACTAAACAGCATATATTAATTTTTAGGGCTGTTTATTGAAAACATTGTGATTATGCTATGTCTCTTGCTTCGGGTAGAATAAATAACTTCTCTTTTTGAAAGTAATTGCTTTAAAATATTGCTTGAGGGATCAAAAAGTTAGTGTGTTGGGAGGTAGTACTTTATAGGTTTTACCTTAGACAAACTGCTTTGACTGTCTTAGGTACAAACATAAAACTAGATACAGAGAGTTGAGATAGGGAAAAGGCAGAGTGGTTAGAAGAGATCTTTAGATCATGGAGCACTTGCAAACAGGGATAGGATCTTGTCAATCTTTTGTAAAATCCTTACAGTGCCTGGTGTAGCACCATTCATGTCAAGAGGAAAGGACAGTATAAATGCTAAGAGAATGACAATAAGAGGTTGATCTTAGAAAATGCTGAGTCCCACCTAAGGTATTCGCTCAAGCTGAACTGGCATCTGGCTTTCTGACCATGTTATTTCTCCCCTTTATAAAGAAGAAATAATGTTCCAATTTTAAAGAAAACAAACATGTTTTGACTTGAAGCCTGGAAGTGATTTGTAGAGAGAGCCCTTCCTCCTGTGATTTTGGTTCTGTAGGGTTAAGTTAGAAAGATATGGTTATAAAGTAAACTATGATTTCATTGTGTTCATGTCCCATTCACCTCCACATTCTCCCCCATCCCCCACCCACCCCATAGTGACTATAGGAAAAGATCCAGATACCTCGGTGGCAGGTGGAAACCTTCTAGAATTTGGCTTCAATCTAGGCATAACTTTTACTGCTTTCCAATGTGAACCTCAACTCTAGCTAACCATTCTCTCTAGACAAGAGATACTCTGGTGGGAAGGAGGGAGTAAGTTAAAGGCTTAAAGAGGCTGAGGTCTGGGAGCTTTAACAGGGCTTGCTTCCCAGATCACTAAATTCGGGGTAGGTTGGGAGTGGAATAGAGAACTCTGGTCTTGCCTACACTGACAATATTTTCTAGGTTTCTTTCCATGGTGAGGAGAAGGTCTTTAGAGATGATGACATTTTTTGGTGCCAGACAGTTATTTTACTCATAGATAAAGACGTGTTCTGTGAGCTATATAATGTACTGGATTCTGGCAGTAGGAGCCAATCCCAAAAGATACAGGAATTAGGTGAGGAACTCAGTATACCAGACCATCAGCCTGTTGTTCAGGGCTAGCCTTGAGCCCTTGAGAAAATTACCATGAATATTAGGGACTAAGGGAGATACAGACAGACTGGCCTCAGAAAGTGGAGGAAGAGGGATAAGAAGATAGCAGCTCACTCTGGTATCTTGGAATCTCATCATCCTCAGCATATCAGATACCAGATAAAATGCATCATACTATCCCCAGAGATTTCTCTGGAATGGTGAAAGGGAAACCTGTAGGTCACTGACTTAATTTTTTCAGCTGGGTAGGGCAAGTTCTCTCAGGGACTGACATTCCCCATTTCTGGATTCTTTTCACATTATAACAGGCCTCTTTATGGTATTTGGATAGCATATAAGATATATATGATTAACTGTGTTTTCTCTCTCAAGTAATTAATGTTATTTCAGACCAAGGAATGTGTTATGTTTATTCTCTTTAATCCTACCCAAGCATTAAGCACTTCTTTAATGAATAACATTTTGAAACATAATTCAATCTATTTATTTAAATAAAGGATGAGACTAAACAATAAACCCAAGTTCATATAAGTTGGTATATTAATTTTTTAATGGAAAGAAAAGCAGCCTATTGGTTTCTTTAACCTCTATTTTTTTTTCCTCTGCCAATGGAATACAAAACTACGGGGACTCTTTATCCCTTAGATTGAGAATTGCAAATGCTATAAGAACAAGTAAATGATTTTTTAAAAATTATTTTAGAAACCAAAAATTTCTCTCTGGAAAGATTAGATGCTGGAAAGCCAAAGGTTTTTGGCACAAAACTATAAAGAAACCCAGGATGGAAGAATGCTTCAGGGGAGCTTCCATTCCAAGTTATGAAATTTAGGGTAGAATGAAGGAAACAATCTGTTCACCTTACAAAAACTATTAGTTATTAGTGCTATCTAAGGCTTAGTGAATAAATACTACTTTGAATCTGTACTACATAATATTATACTTGAATGTAGATGCTTGCAATTATCTAAGTCTTGCCCCCAACATACATATTATTTCAGTAAATGATTTCGAACCTCTATCATTCTTTCATTCATCCAGCAATCTTTTATTGAACACCTTCTGCACACCAGTTGGGCTACTGTTGATACAGAAATGAGTAAGACATGGTTGCTGATATCAGGGCGTTCACAGTTCTCACTGGCATCATGAGATGTGCTTTAGGGGATATAAAGACAAGTCCTTAAGCAACTAATGAATGGTGTCATTGTCAGGTTCATGTGTCAGCTTGGCCAGGTAGTGCCCATTTGTCTGGTTGGGCAAGCGCTGGCCTGTCTTATTATGGGGACATTTCATAGAATTAAATCATGATCACGACGGTTACATCCACAGCTGATTGCATTTGTAATCAGCCAAGAAGAATGTCTTCTGCAATGAGTGACGTTTAATCTAATCACTGGAAGCCTTTTTAAGGAGGATTCAGAAGAGACAGTCTCTCCTCCTGCTTTGGCAGTGAGCCTCTCCTGTGGAGTTCGTCCTTCATTGGAGTCATCAGCTTCACAGCCTGCCCTACAGATTTTGAACTCTACATTCCTCAAAAGTTATGTGAGGCACTTTTATAAATTTTATATCTACAGCTATTTCCTGATGATTCTGTTTCTCTAGAGAACCCTAGCTAATACATATGGTTAAAAAAATATATAGTATATCCATACAATGAAATATTATTTATCAGTAAATGGAATGAAGTACTGGTGTCTGCTAAAACATGGATGACCCTCAAAAACATGGGAGTTAGTGAAGAAGTCACAAGAGATCACATATTATGAGTCCATTTATATGAAATGTTTAGAATAGGTAAAACCATTGGGACAAAAATTAGATTAGTGCTTGTCAGGGGCTTTGCTTGCTAATTATTTGACTTCTGTCTTGGAGGTGATGAAGATATTCCAAAATTGATTTCAGTAATGGCTGCATAACTCTGTAAATATACTAAAACCATTTAATGGTGCATTTCAAATGGATGAATTGTATAGTACATATATTTTATCTCAGCAAAGCTTCTTTTTATAAAAAAAGAGAGAAATGGGGGTAGGGATAGATAAATCTTTCAAGAAATTTGCTGATGAGAATGAAAAAAATGGAAATATGGTAAAGAATATGTGTTCTATGTTGATTATTTAATTTATACAGTAGTTTCATGCACACATTCTCATTTCATCTTCATAACACTGCTGTGAATTTGAGTATGTTAATATATAGATAAAGAAATTGAAACTCTCCAAACTTCAGTTTCTTTATCTAGAAGAGTTTAAGAGACTTACCAGGGTATGTACAGCTTAATAAGAAGGAGAATGGGTAATTAAGTTTAAGCCTGTATATGATCAGGCTTCAGAAAAGCAGAGCCCAAGTTGAAGAATGGACTCAGAAAAAAGGAACATATGTCTACTGAGATTGGTGGGAAGGAAGAAAAAGACAAGATAAAGATATAGACACTATGAATTCTCTGAATTATAGTCCAAATCACATTTTAACAGCTTTATTCTTTTGTACTTTATTCTTTTTGCCCTTGAGGAAAGGACAATATCTTTACATTCATATTCTTCCTGGTGCATCTGGGGCCTTGATTATCCATTTGCTTATGTTGGACAATTACATTCTCAGGAAAATGTGAGCTCTCCTCCCATACTTCGTTGGCCACTAAGAAATATGATGGCCTTGAATTTGGACATGTGTCCTTGTTAGTTGTCTTTATTTTATAAGAAGATATCAATTATTTTGTCAGTGTTGCCCTGCCCTGAATTGACAGCATGGAATACACATGCGGTACAAGTTTATAGAGAAAGTCCATCCTTGATCTGTTTATAAACAATTATCATCAAATGCTTCCTCTTCCTTCCCTTTTTCTTGTTGCACTCCATTCCCCGCTTCAAATAATTCACTTAAACATGTTGATTCTCTGTCGAAAATAGATTGCAAACTCATTCACTTCATTTCCTCTGCTATCAAATTAGGCCAGGCTACCATTATCTTTGTCTAGCTCTTTTCTTCCAGCTGATCTCATGGGTCAAGTTTTGCCCTTGACCCCAAGCTATCATCTTGCTTTGAAAATGCTATGATTTGGCTCACCTGAAACCCACCTGCCTTGAAGAATAATCATCAGTGTTATCTCTTAAAATATATTTAAAAAAATTCATCCAGCAAATATTTGAGGGCCTACTTCTCTGCCAGACACCGTTTCTCCATTGACCATAGTACAAATTCCAACTCTTTGCCCTGGCCTATAGGTCCTACAGGATTTAGTCCCTGCCTTTTCCTCAAACTTTGTCTCATGTTCCTCTTTCCCTTTTCTCACTATACTCCAACAACAATGTTCTTTCTTCAGTTTCTCAGAACAGTTTTCCTGCCTTGGGGCTTCTGTATATGCAGTGACCTGCAAGGAATACTCTTGCCTCTGCTGTTCTCAGGAAGAGTTCCTTAGCATCGTCATCCTTCAGTTCTTAGCTTACATGTCTCCTCAGAGATGTCTTCCCTGATCTACAACAACGAAGGATGTTTTGGTTCCTCTTGTTCTTTAGTTAGCTATAAATGACAGAAAACTCAAAATAAAAGTGGCTTAACCAAGTTTCTTTCTCTGTCATTTAAAATTCTAGATAAATGCTCAATGACATTAGGAACCTAGGCTCTTCTGTTCAGATTTTCCTTTCCAAGACGGCCTCATGGGGCAAGATAACTCTTCTAGCCCCAGCCATCACATCAGTATTTGAGCCAGCAGAAGGGAGAGGAGGGGAGGATAATGTTTCTCTCCTATTAACTAACAGAGTCATATTTAGCTACAGAGAAGCTGGAAAATGAAGTCTTGCCCCCACGCCCCCTCCGAGGCAGGCACGTATGTTCCAGCAAAATTTAAAAATGAAAAGGTTCAGTTACCAAGGAAGAGGGAGAAAATGGATATGGGGGAAAAGGAGCAATATCCCCATATGTTATACTCAGGGTTGGAATGGACTCTCATTCATTATTATATCACATATTATTTATTTGTGATGGCCTACAATATAACTTTCTTGTTGGTCTTGTTACCAGGAAGTGTATGCTTCTTCTGAGCAACTGGCTTGTTTTCAGAATATAGACACTGTGAATCTTATGCCTGATTGTGTTTCCCCGTTTGCTATTTTTGCCAGGCACTTTGTAGATAAACGTGTGGTCCCTCCAACAACTGCACAAAACGTGTATGATACATATATTTTCTATAATTTTAACACTGGCATTATTTTATTTTACTACTTCTATTTTTCTAACTTCTTTCCTCATTTATTTATTTATTTGTTTGTTTATTTTATTTATTTATTTGCATGGGCAGGCACTGGGAATCAAACCTGGGTCTCTGGCATGGCAGGTGAGAACTCTGCCTGCTGAGCCACCATGGCCCACCCTTATTTTTATTTTTAATGTATTTTTGCAAGTCACCTCAAATTCTTTTGATAATAAGGCAGGAAATAAATTTAAAACTTTAATGATACATAAATAAAATATCCTACATTAAATGAGGTTAATGAAAGTGCCTCCAACATAGGATTGTTGAGGGAATCAAATTGAGTTATGTAAAACATTTGAACAGTGTCTGGCATATTGTAAGATCTATATAAATACTAACTCAGTATTATTATTATAATTAAATCCTTACTGACGTGACTACCAGATAAGCCTGCTTGAAGAGACCATCCTAATAATACTCTCAAACCAAGATAAAGGAAGAGGGACAAGATGAAATTATATGTATATTTAAGGGCCACTTATCAGCAATTTTTCTTGTAGATTATAATTATGCAGCAGATAGCATTGTTCTGTGTAACATAATATGCTAAAAATTTTAGTAAAGGCGACCCTAAGACATTTGATACATCTGTTAGTTAGGTAAAGCATAGGCGTCACTAACTGAATGAGAATTCAATCACTGAAAGGGCTGTTACTTTCTACTTTTTTTGTCCATGTTAGGACCAGAAGAGGCCTAGCTGAGAGGACTGGGTTTGAATCTTAAATCCACAACTAATAGTTGTGTCAGTTCTCTGTTTTCATATCTGTAGATAGAAGTAGCAATAGTATCTACCACATAGGAACAAAAAGATAACATGAAATAATGCATGTAAAGAACTCTGTATAATAGAGTTCCTATGTTATTAGTTTCATGTAGGTCTTTTGAACTGAAGAATTCTTCCCCTCACCTCTTGGATCTACATAGGTTATAGTCAAACTTGATGGTTTTTCTTTAACTATCTGAAAACTCTAGACTTAAAATCCTGTTGGTAATTTCACAAATGCTGAAATTACTGTTTTGTTTTGTTTTTTCCATCACAGGCTTATATGGAATAAAGATTTTAAAAATATAGTTCAAGGATCACAAATGGCCCCCAGGGATTCTTTGGAACCATGTAGCGTGTAAGCTCCAGTGACACTGATGTTTCTATTACCATAACATTTATGCTTAAGTTTCTGGAGTGGATTAATTAACCATTAATTGTGCTAACTGGATGCCTGGTTTTCACTAAATGGTAACTCATCAAAAGCTCATCAAAAATTCCCATTCATTTTATTGAATTCAAACGTTGAGGACAAATCGCCTGAGAGACTCTCTGTCCTGCCAAAGAGGATCTTGAACACTATGGTCAATTTAATTCAACATACGTATATTGAATTCAGGATGTGGGAAAAGCATTGTGCCACATATTGTGGCAAATATCAAAAGACATCCCTTGTGGTGCCCATCTACTGCTTGCTACCCAACATTCATTTCCTTCCTATCTGGGAACTGCAGCCTTGCTCTACTCCCAGCTATATGGCTTGGCTAGAATTGACCTCTTGCACAGGTGTATTATTGGGCCTTGCTTGAATTAAGTTAGAGCCCAGCCCATCCTCATCCCCATGGTTTTGGATTCATGAGTGGCCATATCCCAATCAGAACCCATGAGTCTTGAACAGATGTTTGCTGGGGCTTCAGGGAAAATGAAGCTTCCTCTGCCTTTCCAGTGGAAACTGCTGGAAGAAACCTCTCTTCTTCCTTGAGTAGTATTGTAAGTCTGGAAGAACCTGCAACAGAGAGGGGCAGAGCACTGCATAAGCACTAAAATGAAGCTACACCCCATATGATACTTTGAAATTTGCTGTACTTGTTAAACTATACTTTGAAATTTATTATTTTCTTCATGTATTTTATATTTCACAATAGAAAATGTTAAAAAATAATTAAGTTACAAACTATACTTTGAAATGTATTACTTTTCTTTATGTATGTCATATTTCACAATAGAAAATGTTAAAAAATAATTAAGTTACATCAAAGAGGGCAGTACCAGTGGCCAGGAACTGCTTGAAGCCAACCCTACACTGTTCACATGAACTGATAAATTTCCTTAAGCTAATTGGAATGGAAACAGTTACTTCGAAGTGTAAGAATCCAGGTGTTCTTTGACTTCAGTAATTAGAAAAGAATTTATGATAGCAGCTGCTTGAGTGTTACTATTATTCTAGATACTGATTTGTATCTATAATAAAACTTGATCCAGGGATTAAGACTGTGTGGAAACAAAATTAACCAATGGCAGGTATTTACTTAAATGTCTTGAGAGAAGGGATGATATCTTTCTTATTTACTGTTGGTTCTCCTACAACCATTTCTGGCACTTTGTTAAACCCTCAATATATGATGCTTAAATATATGAACTCAAGTTTATGCTAGATCCTGTGTTTCACACATACAGGAGACTTCTATTTGGGGCATTCCTGATTTTAGGCTTTATTAGGTCAAGCCACAGTCTCTTTCTTTTGAACAACCTATATGTATATTTTTAAGATGCACAATAATAAATTGTGTTTGTAGTAGCAATCAACTATGCCTTGTCCTCTGAGGGACAAGATATAGGATACATGGGCAGTGTAACACTCTCTCCCCAATTCCTTCAAATGGAGTGAATTTTTTAAATAGTTTAAACCTGTAGGAAAATATTCTCCATCCGGATTTAATAAATATGAAATTTTTGGCCACTTGCCACACATGCGTGCACGTGCACACAAACACACACACACACACACACACACACACACACACACACACAGTATGTTTTGTTTTAAAAAGAAATAAATTGTTACTTATAAAGTTGAAACTCCCTTTGCACTTCTCACCAAGTCCATTCTCTTTCCTTCATTTACCCAGAGTAATAACTATCTGAAGTTAGTGTGTATCTTTCCCCTGCATACTTTTTTGACTTTTACTATGTATGCATACGTCTATTATGTACACTTTCAAATGCCTTTTTAATGGAAGCTTTCATTTTGTTTTTGTGCTATATCCATGTTAATACATGTGGATCTAGTTCATGCGTTTCAATAGTCGAATTCTTTTGAATATATAGTAATTTGTATATATAGTAATTTGTATATCCTTTTCCTATTGACGGACAATTAAGTGGTTTCCAGTTTTATTTTAAAAGACTATGCTGTTGACAAACATCTTTGTACATTTCTACAGTGCACATGAGTAAGAGGTAAGTACTTTAATGCCAAATTGTTAGGTTTTAGGGTATCTTTTACTTTGCTTGTTATAGCTAAATTTCTTTCTGTTGTATTTATATCAGATTACACTACTATGAGAAATGCCTGTATATTCTATTGTCCTCAAATCCTTGCCAATGTTGGTATTGTCAGATTTTTTACTTCAGCTTGCTGGGTGTGAAGTGTTATTTCACTGTGAAATTACTAGAGATTAAAATCTTTATGTTAATTGTTCTTTTGGGTTTCTGCTTCTATGAATTGCCTTTTTATATTTGTTGACCATTTTTCTATTGGATTATCTGTCTTTTTCTTATTGATTTACAGGGGTTTATTATATAGTTTGGATATAATTTTTTATTAGTTGTATAAAGAGCAAATATCTTCTCCCAGTCTGTAGCATGTTAACTTTGTTATTGTATTATAACCAGTTTTAAAATAGTAGTTTTTGTATCATTACATTTCACTGTAGTCAGATTTAAGACATTTTTTAGTGTGGTTTATGTTTCTTTGTGTCTTAAGAATCTTCTTCCCAGTCTTGGGGTCATCACATCTTTTTCTGTGGTTTCTTCAAAAACTTCTATCCTTTTTTGCTTTCGTCTTTTATCTCCCTGCAATTTATTTTTCTATGTTAGAAGGTCAGGATCAAGTTTGATATTTTTCTAGGATCATTCATTAAATAATCTATAACTTCACCATTGATTTGAATGGTACCATTATTTTACATCAAGCTTATATGGGTGGGTCTATTTCTGGACTCTATTCTTTTCCATGTATCAATATTGTCCTTTTTTCACTATTAAACCGCAATAATGTTTTGCCATATGATAGTGCCCTCCATGTGTATTTTTGTTGATACATTGCTGGCTATTGTTGGCCCTCTATCTAATAATATGAGCTCAGAAATAAAAATTTCTTCCTACTGTATTTCCTAACATTTTTAGTTAACTGAGTTTCTGGTCTTATTAATAATGGGATAATTTTCTCTGTTATGTTTTATAATTAACATTTGTCTGATCTTCAGGAAATAATTTAAATTTTGAACATTGATTGTGTGTAAGCAACATAGTTGAATTCTCAAACTTCTTTAATATTTTCTTGGTAGATTTTCTTGGATTACCTATAGATAATCATGCCATCTGCAGATAAGGACCACTTGTCTGTTCCCTTGCAACACTTAAGTATGATATATCTTTTTGTTATTTTACTGCACTGGGTTAGGACTTCAATACAATGTTGAATAGAATTGTAAGAGCGGCAACCATTTCTTGTTCTGATTTGAGGCTGAAAACAAAGTTACAATGCTGTTGACATCTTGTATAAACTTTCAAAATGTAAAATAGATTATTCCTGCTTCCACTTAAAACCTTTAGATTACTTTCAATGGATAATTTTTGTTGTACAAATACTCAAATTCCTTAAAGTGGTCTACAAGGTCTTGCCAAATCTGGCCCCTCCCTGCTTCTCCATCTTCATCTTGTATCACTCTACCATCCTAACCTGCCCTTCTCTCAGTTCCATGGGCTTCTTCCCACCTCAGGGCTTTTGCTTATACTATTTATTCTATCTGGAATGTTTGATCTCTCCCCAACCTACTCTTGCTCTACATAGTTCATTTCTACTTACCCCACTGGTTCTTAACTCAATGTTTCTCTCCCATGGAAGAGTTCCAAGACTGTGCCAGATACATCGAGTCCTAAGTATTTCTATTTTAGAACATATGTATTTCACTTACTGTAGATTGTAGCTATATATTAATATGTTTGCTGTTTTTGAGTGGTATCTGTTCTCCCCAATCGAATGCAATCTTCATTAGTGAAATGACTATATCAGCTTGTAACCCTATTGTATCCCTAGTACTCTGGACAGGCCTGGCACATTGAAAGGGCTCAAAAATTGTTTTATAAATAAATGAACCACTTTAGGTGAAAATCACTTTTAAAATGAAAATATTTCACCTTTCACCCCTACTTCAGTATTGATCATTTTAGTTGAGTCTAGACTTGGCTTAAAATAAGTTGAATTAAATAGATATTTTACTGAGCCTAGATGGATGGGACATTTGTAGAATAGATAAGGGTAAGAGAGAGGAAGCAGGAGGTACATGACTTTGGATATCCTGCGAGTCAATACAAGGCCTCCGAATTTTTTAAAAGTTCAGTAAATGATACCTATTCATTTGTGATCCTTTATAACATCTTAGCTCCTCCTTTCCAATTTCTAAATCCAGTCATATCAGTTAGAAACAGAATCAATAGGATACACGCAGAGCACACAAACACACACACACACATAATGATAGTATGTATATTAAGAGATTTGCTTTAATAGATTGACTCATGATTGTGGGGACTTGCAAATCTTTGAAATCTGTAGGGCAGGCTGGCAAGGCTGGAAACTCAGACATGAGTTGATGCTGCAATCTTGAGGCAGAATTTCTTCTTTGGGTAACCTCAGCTTTTGCTTTCTTATTAGGGTAGTTGTACATTTGTAAAAAAATCATGCAGAAAGTACAGAGTTCCACATACCCCCCCTCACATATAGAGGTTTCCATATTAGTGACATTTTACATTAGTGTGGTACTTTTGTTACAATTGATGAAAAAAATTACAATTATGCTGTTAACTTTAGCCCAGTGTTAACATTTTGTGTTCACTTTTGTGTTGTACCATTCTATGGTGTTTTTTTTGTGTTAACTTATACAACCCAAAGTTTGCCTTTTAATCCCTTTTCAAATATATAATTCAGTGGTGTTAACTGTATTCACAAAAGTATGTCTCCATCATCATCTTCCATTGCCAAAATTTTCCCACCAACCTAAACAGAAATTCTGTGCCAATTAAACATTAACTGTCCCTTCCTCTCTCTTACCTGACCCTGGATAACCCATATTGTGGTTTTAGGCTTTATGAATTTGCATATTCTGCTTATTTAATATAAATGAGATCATATGGCATTTGTCCTTTTGTGCCTGACTTTATTTCACTCAGCAAGATTCATATGTTCATTCATGTTATAGTATGCATCAGAATTCCTTTCCTTTTTACAGAAGAATAACATTCCATTGTATGTACATGCTATATTTTGTTTATCCATTCATCTGTTGATGGACACTTAGGTTGTTTCTATCTTTGGGTGATTCTAAATAATGCTGCTATGAAAACTGATATGCATCTGTTCTAATTCCTGCTTTCAATTCTTTTGGTTTTATACCTAGCCATGAGATTGCTAGGTCATGTATTACTTAACTTTACTTAATGTAAAGTTAAGTATTCTATACTTAACTTTCTGAGGAAACACCAAACTATTTTCCACAATGACTGCACCATTTTACATTCCCACCAACAATGAATGAGTGAGTGTTCCTTTTTCTCCACATCTTCTCCAACACTTGTTATTTTTCTTTCTTTTCTTTTCTTTTTTTTTTTTATTTACTAGTAGTCATTCTAGTGGGGTGTAAGATGGTACCTGATTGTGGTTTTGATTTGCATTTCCTGATGGTTCATGACATTGAACATGGTTTTCATGAGTATATTGGCCTTTTGTATAACTTCTTTAGACAAATGTATATTCAAGTCTTTTAATAGTTTGTTTGCCTTTTTGTTGTGGATTGTAGGAGTTCTTCATATAGTGTATATATTAAGCCATTGCAAGATATATGGTTTCCAAATATTTTCTCCTGTTCTGTAGTTTTTTTTTTTTTTTACTTTCTTGATAAAGTTCTACAATGTACAAAAGTTTTAAATTTTGATGAGATCACATTTCTCTATTTTTTCTCTGATGCTTGTGCTTTTGGTATAAAGCCTAAGAAACCACTAACACAGGCCCAGAAATGTTTCCCTAGGCTTTCTTCTAAGAATTTTATACCTTTGGCTAGTATATTTCAGTTGTGATCATTTTAAGTTAATTTTTGTATACGGTCTGAGGTAAGGGCCCACTTTCATTCCTTTGCATATGACTATCTGGTACTCCCAGCACCATTTGTTGAAAAGACTAGTCTTTCCCCACTGGGAGGGCTTGGCATCCTTGTCAAAGATCAATTGACCATAGATATGAGGGTTTAGTTCTGAACTCTCAAGCTACTTCCATTGGTCCATATGCCTGTCCTTGGTCCAGTGCCACACTGTTTTGATGATTGTAGTTTTGTTGTAAGTTTTAAAATCAGGACATGTAAGTTCTCCAGTTTTGTTCCTCTTTTTCAAGATGGGTTTGACTATTTGTGTCCCATACCTTTCCATATTAATTTGATGTTTGGCTTTTCTATTTTTGCAAAGAAGTCTGTTGAAACTTTGATTTGAATTGTGATGAATCTGTACATCATTTTGGGTAGAACTGACATCTTAACAATATTTAATCATCTAGCCCATGAACCCAGAATATCCTTCCATTTATTTAGATCTTCTTTGGCTTCTTTTAAAAATATTTTCTAGTTTTCAGTGTACATGTCCTTTACATCCTTGATTAGGTTTATTCCTATATTTTTCATTCTTGTAGTTGCTATTGTAAACTCATTTTTTTTTCTTGATTTCTACTTTGGTTTGTTCATTACTAGGGTATGGAAACATCACTAATTTTTGCATGTTGGTATATTGTACCCCGCCACTTTGCTGAATTCATTTATTAGCTCCAGTAGCTTTGTTGTGGGACCTTTTTTGCAGGATTTCCTGTATGTAGGATCATGTCATATGCAAATAGGGAGAGTTTTAGTTCTTCTTTCCCTATTTTTATGTCTTTTATTTATTTTTCTTGCCTAATTGCCCTGGCTGGAAATTCCAGTATAATGTTGAATAACAGTGGTGATAGTGAACATCCTTGTCTTGTTCCAAATCTTTGGCGTAAAGTTTTTAGTCTTTCAGCATTGAGTATGATGTTAGCTGTGGGTTTTTTATACATGCCATTTATCATGTTGGGGATGTTTGTTTATATTCCTCATTTTCTAAGTGTTTTTGTTAAAAAGGTGTTCAGAGTTTTGTCAGATGCCTTTTCTGCATCAATTGAGATGATCGTGGTATTTTGCTTTTTGTTCTATTAATGTGGTGTATTACATCAACTGATTTTCTTTGAGCCTTGCATACCTGGGATAAATCCCATTTAATCATGTTGTTTAGTTTTTTAAAGATGTGCAGTTAGATTTGGTTTGCTAGCATTTTGTTGAGGTGCTTTATATGTACTTTTATGAGGGATATTGATTTATAATTTGTTTTCTTGTTATAGATTTATCTGGCTTTGACATTAGGGTGATGTTGGCCTGGTAGGAATGAGTTAGAAAGTGTTTCTTCTCCTCAGATTTTTGGAAAAGTTTAAGCAGGATAGGTGTTAAGTCTTTGCATGTTTGGAAGAGTTCACTAGAAAAGCCATCTGGTCCTATGCCTTTTCTTTGTTTTTGTTAGAATTTTTTTTATATAGCTTCTGCAATCTCTTTATTTTCTGTTTGTCTGTCAAGATTTTCTATTTCTATTTGAGTCTCTTTATTTTCTGTTTGTCTGTCAAGATTTTCTATTTCTATTTGAGTCAGTGTTGATAGTTTGTGTATTTCTAGGAATTTGCCCCTTTCATCTAGGTTATCTAATTTTTTGGCATGTGATTATTCACAGTATCCTCTTATAGTCCTTTTTATTTCTGTGGGGTCAGTAGCAAAGTCCCTCCTTTTGTTTCTGATTTTAGTTATTTGTATCTTCTCTTTTTTGTCAATCTAACTAAAAATGTTTTGATTTTATTTATCTTTTCAGATTACCAACATCTTTTTTTTTATTTCTTCTATTGTTTTTAATGTGTATTTCATACATCTTTGCGGTAATCTTTGTTATTTACCTCTTTCTTCTGGTTTTGGGTTTATTTTTCTCTTTTATTGTTGTTGTTGTGCTTCCAGTTGTGAAGTTAGGTCTGTGATCTGAACTCTTTCTGCTTTTTAAATGTAAGTATTTGGAGCTATAAATTACTTCAAGCACTGCCTTCCTTGTGTCCCATAAGTTTTGATATGTTGTGTTTTCATTTTTATTCATTTCATGAAGTTTCCTAATTTCCCATGCTTCTTTTTTGCTTCTTTGACCCATTGATTTTTCTTGTGTGTTGTTTAACTTCCATATATTTGTGCATTTTCCAGTTGCTTTCTATTATTGACTCCTAATTTCTTATCATTGTGGTCAGGGAAGATGGTTTGTATAAGTTTAAACATTTTCAATTTATTGAGACTTGTTTTGTCATCTAAAATGCGGTCAAACCTGGAGAATGATTCATCTCCACTTGAGAATAACGTGTGTTCTGTTTTGGGGGGATGCAGTTTTCTGTGTATGCCTGTTAGGCCTAGTTCATTTACGGTATTGTTCATGCTCTCCATTTTCTTATAGAGTTTCTGCCTGGAGATTCTAACCAATGATGAGAATGGTGTATTGAAGTCACCAGTTATTGTAGAGGTGTCTATTTCTCTCTCTTCAGTTTTGTCAGTATTTGCCTTATGTGTTTTTGGGCACTGTGGTTAGATCCCTTAAGGTTTAATATAAGTATTAAGGCAGGAGAGCCCCAGACAGGAATGCTGCTGCTGTATACGTCTTAAGCTATGCAGGGGCTGGGTGTGAGGGAGGGGCCGATTAACAGATCTGTGCTGCTTTCCTACCTCTTTCTGTTTCGATCATCAGTGAAGTCTTTCTTTAGTCTCTATTGTCCCCCAGAGTTCCAAACAAGTTGAATCTGCCCTTTTATTTAGCTGTCTCTAAGAGAAACTATTCCTGGAGATTTCTTACTCTGCCATCTTGATGATGTCCTCAGTTTCTGCTTTGAAGGCCTTTTAGCTGACTGGATGAGATCCACCAACATCATAGTGAGTAATCTCCTTTATTAAATTCAACTGGTTGTAGATGTTCACTACATCTATAAAATACTTTCACAGCAATGCCTAGATTAATGTTTGATTCAATAACTGGATTCTGTAGCCTAACCAGATTGGCATATCAAATCAACCCCCATACTGAGGCTATTATATATATATATATGTATGTATAATTGATATTTAGAGATAAGAACAAAGCTGATCAGGTCAGGGTTAAAGTAATTCAGAATACAGGGGTAAGGAAGACATTGTCTATATTTTAGAACCACACATACTCTTTGAGACCAAAGGAATAAAGTTTTATTTGATCTGGAAACTAAATTTTCTGTAGCACAGAATCTAACTCTACCTATCTGTATAGCTCATTTGAACAATTGAAACACAGGGAGCCCAGAAGAAGAAAGAGGTCCTTTAATCCTGTATAGCTTAATGTAATGCCTGGATACATCCTAGAGTATACTAAGCAGATAATCAAGAAGTACTGGCAGAGTCCCTTGAGGGTTGAGAGAAAAAACATGAAACTATTAAACTTTACCATCAGGGAATTCCCTGATACTGTGTCAAACTTTAGGGACACCCAAATCAATAGGCCATGCCCTTGATCTTGGGGCTTACTCCTGTGAAGCTTGTGTAGGTAGCGGAGAAGCTTAGCCTAAGTATAGGTATGCCTAAGAGTTACTTCTGGAGGACCTCTTTTGTTGTTCAGATGTGGCCTCACTCTCTCTAAGCCCAGCTCTGCAAGTGGAATCATTGCTCTCCCTGTTACGTAGGACATGACATCCAGGAGTGAGTTTCCCTGGTGGTGTGGGAGATGACTCCCAAGGATAAATCCGGCCCTGGCTCCATGGAATTAACAATTCCATCCTGACCATAAGGGGGAAAAGAAGTGTAACTAATAAAGTATCAGTGGCAGAGAGTTCAAATAGAGTCGAGAGGCTGCTCTGGAGGTTGCTCTTACACAAGCTTCAGTTAGATATTCCTACCTATCCTAACCTGCCAACAACCCCCAACCAGGACCATTCCAGCCAATCCTAAAGAACACCTAGAGCAATATATAAGATTCTCAAGGGTTCCAGGCACTAGAGTAACTTTCCAGAAAACTACAACCTCCAGATGGGTCCCTGGACCAGGTAAGTCCTAAAACCTAAAGGGCCCAGCCTCTCCAGAACATCAGGGAGTTCTCTCTTTACCTCGTATTAGTGACAGACCCTTCCAATATCAAAAATTTAGAATTTCCATAGCCCAAACAACCCCAAAGAGAGGTATGGAAAGATCAGATGTGATGGTGGAATTATACATAGAAGTTAGGACTTAACAAATGAATATGAATGCTGAATCATTAAATTGATATCTCTTTTAGTATCCAGTATTTTAGAGCAGCTAGAAGTAAAAACCTAAAATTGTGGAATTGTAACCCATGCCAAACTCTCAAATATGTTCTACAACTAATTGTGGTGCTGTACTTTGAAATTATTTTGTATATATGTTATTTTTCACACACACACACACACACACACACACACACAAAATGTCGATTGTAATATAAAAAATATTTATGCCCTCTAGCCTCCTATATTCTGGAGCAGCTAAAAGGAAAAATCTGAGAGGATCGTATGGTAGCCCATGACAAACTCTGGGATCTCTCCTGTCACTAGTTGAAGAGTGCTTTGAAAGTTATTACTTTTTTCTTTCTTTCCCCTGTGTATATATTATATTATATAATAAAAAAAGTTTTTAAAAAAATTAACCTCCATACCAGGGATTTGTGGAACAAGATAGAATGTATGAGTCCTGTGAAGATTATTGGCTATCTGAGCAAAGCATACTTAGAAAACATAAGTACCTGTGATTTAATTAATTAGGAAAGCTATGTAGACTAGGGTGAGAAGAGCGCAGGTTGGAGTAAGTCTGAACTGAATTGAAATCCAAGTACCACCACTTTCTGGTTTGATAAGATGTTTGAACCTTTCAATGTCTCAGTTTTCTCATCCATAAAATATGGCTAATGTTATTGTATTTTGGATGTTATATCAAAGTTCTTTGGGTGATGAAGCACAAACACATAGTTAGCCAGCCAAGAATGCATGAAATGACACATTTATTAGGTCAAAGAGCCTGGAAGAGGAGAGGAAAGAAGGAGGATAGCGGAGGGGCCTGGAGCTTATTACCACTGGTTCCTGTGAGGGTCTGTGGAGGAGGTAGGGAAGCGGAGAATATGTGCATCCCTGACTCTTGCCTTTATTGTGACCCAGAGGGGAGTGGTAGGACTTTCCCGTGGATACTGGGGTTTGGTGGTTTTAAACTATATAGAACTAAAAGCAGAAGGGCCAAAGAGCATTTGGAGAAGCTAGGAGTGGCTCTTAGCATCCAACTCTGTGGAGGCACATGCCTTATTAGTTGTGGTTACAATCAGAGTAGGGCCAGCTGGGGTGGTCACTCAAAAGGGGAACTTATGCCTAGGCAAAATGATGCAGCATCATATTCTATTTCTTTTATGCCATTATACTCTATTCCAGCTTCTTTAAACTTTATGGTGCTGGCTTTAAATTGTAATGGTGGAGCTGGACAGCCACAGGAGTTCTCAGAGAAATCAAGACTTCAATCAGAGGCTAGCACCAAAAGGGTTCTTGACTCAGTCTCAGGAAAGAATTCAAGGAGTAGTCAGTGTGTATACCTCAAAACTTTAATGTGCAGTGAAGGTACATGCTCAGAGTGCCAACATTCTCCAAAGGAAAAGCAGTCTGAGGTTGGGATCCTTGCATTATAAAGACTTGGAGGGGCCCTTTCCCCTCTGGCTGTGCTAATAAGGGATTGCTGAGCTGCACTTTTCATTGGTTCTTTTCAGGTGCCCTCCTGAACGAGGGTTAGGTGTGTGGGGTCTGGGTGTATGGGGGCTGGGCAGGTATATATGCCAAAAAGAACTTTTTGTTATGGGTCTTAGGGTCACTTTCTCCTTCCTCCTCCCCATCTGACCTGCCTCAATGGGACTAATGTTGATGGTTGGATTGTATCCTTCCAGCCAATGGGCTTTAATAAAAAAGCACCCAGGAAATTTCCATGTTTAAGTCACATGGTCTGGATACTTTTTTTTTTTGTGACGCCTCAAAAATCGTCTGGAAAATGTTATGCCAATCTGAGTGATGAAATTGAGACATGTTTGTTATTATTTGGGGCAAAAATTCTGTTTTTGTTTTTTTTTTTAAACAATATTTCCCCCAAAGCTTTACTTCTCTAGGAAGAGCTTAGGACAGTTAACATTTCAAAACATAGCAAAGTAAAAAAGCTCATTTTGGAATGTCAAGTTGTCATAGTTATTTTATCTCTCAGATATAAAACTGTAATAACATTATTCTGTACATAAGCATACCAATTTCTACTATTTTCACTCTTCAATTTCAAAGCCAGAGTAGAGGGAAAATATATTTAGAGATGAAATATTGAAATCTACTGAAAGTGTATAGAATTATTTAACTGTACTTCAGGGCTGCTTGTATCTTTCAGAAATGACAATGGATAGGTTGAACTGAAACTGCAGAGACTCTATTTGAATGATCTCTAGGGTTTATCTCCTATTTAAAATTCTTTGTCATATATTATGCATGTGTTAAATCACTGACCCTTGCTTAATTCTCCTCATATTTGTTTGTTTTCTGCTGTTTGGTATTCATCATTTGATCACTTTGATATGGAGTATGAAGAGGAAACTAGTTATCTAATTTTCACTAACTATCTTCCCTATGGTATCACATATATTTATTTTATAGCTTATCTGTCATCAGTTACAGATTGTGAAATGCTATAATAGAAACTTTCAGTTCAGAAATTCAGGGCCTGTGCATTAGTCAGCTGTCACTCTATAATGCTGTCATAGCAAAAAACCCCCAAACATCACTGAACAAAATTACAAAGATGTATTTTTTGTTCAGCAAAGATATATAGTGTTGGCTGCCAGTGCCTTTGCTTCTGGTGCAGGTGTCTTTTTCACTCCAGGACCCAGCTTGAAGGAGTAGTTCCATCTATGCCATGCCATTTTCATGGATGAGAGAAAAGAGTGCTTAAGAATTAAAGCCAGAGCTTACAATGGCTCTTAAAGTTGTTGCTCAGCTGTGACCGTACATCCTGCCCATTCACATACCATTGGTATAAACAAGTCACATGCCAAGCCCAGTGTCAGTGACCCGGGATTATATTCCTCCCAGAGGTACTGCAGTTTACATAACAATTGACAGATTTTAGCCTCTTATAGCAAAGGGAATAGGGAATAATAGAAGATAACACAGGTCTAATTTTGTATAGGACCTCTGGCTTCTTTTTTCTCCCCTGCTATGCTCTTCTCCTGCTTCTTTCCCAAAAGGCCTCTTCCCTGATTCTTTCACCCATTCCTCAATTATTACCTCTATACTTCTTGATGCTAAGTAGACCATGGCGTCCACTCAGCTTTTCCGCCCGCCCTGAATGGCAGCCTTTATAATATATTGTTTAAATTATTGCTTCAGTAAAAACTGAAGAGAATTAACATAGCCTCTGGAGCTCTTCAATGTGATAAAGATATCTCTGTTTTGAGGCAATAGGCTTGACTTTTGCTGAGTCATTTCTTCTTTTTGTTTTATGCCTGGTAATTTGTTTATTTAAAAAATTTTTTTATTTTGGTGGTGGTAATTTGTTTTCAACTAAAATTTGAAATAAATCACATAATTAGTATTTGTACATATTCAATATATGTCCAGAACCCTTATATAACCTATGATGGTTAATTTCATGTGTCAACTTGGCTAGCGTATGGTCTACACTTGTTTGGTCAAGTAAGCACTGGCCTAATTGTTATTGTGAGGTTTTTCATGGATTTAGGTCATTAGTCAATTGAGCACATCAATGCCTGATTATATCTACAATCAACAAAGGAGATTTCCTTCAGTAATGAGAGAAGTCTTATCCAATCAATTAAAGTCCTGAAAGGGAGAGGTGATCATTTCAGCAGTCAGAAGAATTTCTCCCTATTTTAGCAGGACAGTATTCTCCTGGGGAAATTATCAAAACCTCCGTCAGTTCCCACCTTGTGGCCTGTCCTTCAGAATTTGAACTGCCAATCCTCATAGTCACATGAGCCAATTCATTTAATAAATCAGTCAGTCTATCTATCTACCTATCTATCTAACCTTCTGTGGGTTCTGTGGAGAATCCTGACTTATACAATACCTTGTACTTATTGTCATATAGGTACAGAGCAATTTTATCTCCATCATTTCATCTGATGCTAGTTAGAAGCCTGGTAGTACCAGTATTATTGTGATTTCCATTTTACAGGCTGTTTTGAAAAGCAGCATATTAAGGATCAAAAAGGCTACTGAGTTTTATAGCCATGGTTCAAACCTGGGTACATAATGATAGACAGTTTTTGTTACTGATGCAGAAATACCCTGTTTAAGCATATTTGAAGAATGCGTAATGAAATATAACAAATACCTTTTCTGTAAAAAGTTATAAAGCGAGTTGGTTGCTTGTTTCATTGAATGGATTAATCAAAAAAGTTTTAAAATGTCTTCGTCATTTTGAATGATTCAATTGCTACATTTCAGTTTACATACAATTTTTCCCAGGAAAACAGTCATTACATAGATTAGACAGTACGGTTAGTGGAGTACAAAACTCCGGGCAGCCAGTTTCCCCATTGCAGTATATGAAATGTCACCCATTCAGTTTCTCCACGTGCCTATTGTTCTTTATCTGCACTGTACTGCCTCGTCCAAGCCACCCCCATCTCTCACCTAGGAAGAGGCAGGCATCTCCTAAGCAGCTCCCCATACCTTTTCTTACTTCCTCCAACCATTTTGTTCAACTAAGCCTAGTGATATTTCAAAATGTAAATCCGAATTTGCCTGACTTTTCTATCCTGCCCAAATCCCTTAATGCATCTTCAAGGCTCCCACATGGCATTACCCCGGAAACTTTGCCAGCCTTGTCTCGTCATTTCTTCCGCACTCCTGACGCTATTCTCACTCCTCTCTTCTGCTCCCAACCTCCCTGTTCCCTTATAAATTAGCACTCATTTTCAGATTTCACCTCCTGAGGGAGGTCAAACGGGAATGCTGACCCCCTAAACCATAACTAGTCCTGTTTTATTCTACTGTAGTTAGTCAACTCAAGGAGCATTCTCAAAACATTTTCCCCTCAAGCCTTTGTATTCTGCCCATCATTAAGGCCTGTGATTTTACTCTTTAAATGTCACTTAAAGTTGACATAGGTAGATAGTGCTTTCCTGTTGCTGGTTTTCACAGACACACTAGATGACAATGGCTTTTGTAAAAGCCCTCACTCACCCACACCAGGTACTGTCATGAGGAAGTATCTAGTGGTCGAGGAGAAAGCAACCATGTTCAAACATGTTTCAAAGCAATCATTTTTCAAAACAACCACATTGTTTTGTAAAGAATACAAACACATGTTTTTTGGTATAAAGGCTCACACTGATAATTCCTAGAAGTAATCAAGGTACCCCAAAATCTGACTGCCTATTTATGCTGCAGCAATACCAGTGCAGGTGGCTTGGATTCTAAGGTAGTTAGATTTTTAAGGACTAGACTGCATCCTTTGCTTATTGTTGCTGCATATTGCTGGATTTAAGCACTGTAAAATTTGGGTTTCCTACATTACACATCAAGATAAACATAATGGTCCTATGCTAGGTATCCTGTCATTAAATAATAAAAAGTTTTTGTGTAAATTCTGCATTTTCGAGGTCCATGTAGACAGGCTGCTCTGTTTGCAGCTCGTCCTCAGGTGTCAGCGTGGCATGATGGCTGGTAGCTGGCAGCACACTGCTCCGATGGGCAGACAGCTGCCTCTCTAGAGATGGTAGGAATTTACTGCACCACAGATTTTGATGAAGTCGGGCTCGGCTAGTGTGCAAAGTGGATAGACCAAGTTTACTTTGAGCCAGATTTCAGGAGAACCAGTTTGGAGAGGGTGGGCCACAGGCCTCCAGCTAATGTTTAGTTATGCATTGTCCCTTGCTTTTCTAACTTTTACTCAATTAAGAGCTGAGTTTATTATATACATTTTTTATTATTATCTTTTTTTACACTGCAAATTGCTTCAAGACAACTCCTCTTTCTGCAATTCATGGAACGAGGATGGAGGCCCATAAATGCCTTGGCTAAAAATTGGAAGATTTTAGGGAGTCCTAGTGCCTATTCTGGGGCAGGGCAGGAAGCATCGTATTCACTGTAAATAAATAGTTATTTTAATTTCAACCACTTGTCTTCCCTTCTTTGCTCATTACCTGAGAATGCCCTTTTTTCCCTCATTTTCAGGCTACTGAAATCTTTCAAGGCCACTTAAAGCTTTCTTTTACAGGAACTCCTAGGTTTCCCCAGAGAGGATTAATATTGATTTATGTTGTGAAACATTTTATTTGTTACCTTCATTTAGAACTTGTGACATATGTGTTTGTTTTAAAGTTAATGTTTACCCAGTTTTCTTTCCTAGATTATATGATCTTTAAGGATAGGACTAGATCTTATTCATCTTTGTATGGTACCCAATGCTCAGCTTGAAGCCTGTCCACGTAGAAGGGCTGAACATTTGTTGAATTAATTAAAATCTTTAAGGCTTGTTCTTCCATGAAAAGAACATTGCACAATCATAATATTCTCTATAAACAAATAGGCCCTCAGAAAAGTCTGCTCTGATGTTCTTTTATCTGCCCTGCCATGAATTTGCAATTTCCTTACCACCTCAGGCCAAACACTGAGTTTCCAAAAAGGATTATTTTCTCTTCTCCATTACTGTGAGTTCAGGAAAAAACAAGTCATTTCACCAGACTTCGTTACCTTGAATACTGCTTGTAGTGTGAGTTTACATTGTTAAGAATAAGAAGCTAAGACTTCGTTTTGGGTGGGAGCTAGAATATTTTCTGTTTGGGAGTTGTCGTCTTTTCAAATCAGAATCAATTTCCTAAAACATACTATAGGGAATTGAGAAAATCTCAGTTTTCTCGTAATTACTTTGTAGAGTTGCTGTGAGTATTAATATAGAAATAAGCACACAAATATAGCTGTTACTATTATTACCATTATCACCTTTTCTGCCTGTGATCTCTTGCTTTGAAAAGTAGAAAACATTAATACTTTTCACTTTACTTTCTTCTTATCCTTAACTGTTCCTTGGAGGAATCAAGTCAGAAGAGTCTAAGATTGCAGTCTCTTTATCAATTCTCCATAGAATACGTGATCTGAGCCCAAACCACAGTGGTCAACATCTGCTGTCTCTTCAAGAAGATGGCAGCAATAATTACACACAGGGTAAACTGCTAAAAAAAAAAAATCAATTTTGAAAATTAGGTATGGAGAATAAAAAGGAACCTGAGGATTTTGGTATTATTTTGTATGATTTAAATAGTTGTAGCCAAGAGAATCACTTTATGAGTATTTTTAGCTTCAGTCTCACATTCTCGTCAGAATTAACTACCTGATTCTTCTCATTATTCAAACAGAGCCTGATGACTCTTGTCTTGAGTGAAGTACCCCTTCCAGCTCCTCTGTTAATAGATAGGGACCACCTATGGTAACAGCCTACTGATGTATGAGTAAGATCCTGGGTAGACGGACAATAACTGCTAACTGATGAATTAGATCAATTTTTATATATCTGCTCACTTTTTCTTCCTAAAATGAAAATATTGAGCTTTTCTTTAGATATAGTGCACATTTGTGAGAGCGGACGGCAATGAAGATAACAGGCAGAGCATGACCCTTGGATTTAGACCACCAGTAATTCAAATTTCAGCTTTAGCACTTAGCAGTTATATGAACTTATTTCTCTGAATCTCAATTTTCTTGTAATTACTTTGTAGAGTTGCTATGAATATTAATATAGAAATAAACACACAAATATGGCTATTATTATTACCATCAATTATTCTGTCCTACAGAAATATCCAAGTTCTTAAAAGTATACATTTTTGGAGGGTGATCAGGGATGGGGTATTATACTTTTTTTTTCCTTCATTTATTTTATGTATTTACACATACAAACACATACACATATAAATTACAAACTACATGTGTCAGGTACCATTTTCAGACACTTGGGAAACATTAATGAATAAAATAGACAAAAATTTTTAGCCCTCATGGAACTTCCATTATTACAGGGGGAGACATCTGAAAGCTGGTTAATGCTATGGAAAAATGAAGCAAGTTAAGGAGAATAGGAGATCGGGTAGTGAGCTGCAACATTAAATAAGGAGGTTAGGGTAGGCCTTATTGTGAAGAGGACATTAGTTTTATGTTCTTAGGGGTTTGCTTGTACAGCCTTTTGGCATGGAAGGATGGAAAGAAGGAAGATGAGAGTGGGGGAAAGAATAGGAGTCTGCTGATTGGAAGGAGTACCTGAGAATTTCATTTGTTGTAACATCAAAAATGCTAACATAGAAGAGTGAAGTTTTCCAGATGGCCTAGATTTATTTTGGTCAATTTGAGCAAAAATCTTTCTAAAATGTATTGTGTACCTCTGCTCTACCCATAAGATGGACTACTAATAGAGTCCACCTGACTGGTGCCACAGCTGGAGGTCATCTGTCAGGTCTGTTACTGTCATGGAATGAGCCCCTTAGAGACCGGAGAGGCTTTCAGTAGTTTGCTATGTAATGACCTGAGACTGCAGTGATTATTAGATCTACATAGTGGCCACTACCCACATGCTGCTCCTTAATTTTTTCATTTAAAAACAAGAAACCTTAATTTATTAAGTGCAACAAATCAAAAAAATATATTTCAGCTCGAAGTCATGGTTATTTAATCAAAAATTCCTGCTATAGGCATTATATTTGCCCTAAGGGGCAAAATTCTAATTTCCTTCTATTCTTTTTTCATTGTGAAAAATAACATACATATAAAAAGGCAATAAATTTCAAAGCACACCACAATTAGTTGTAGAACAGATTTCAGAGTTCGGTATGGGTTATAGTTCCATAATTTTAGATTTTTCCTTCTAGCTGCTCTAAAACACTGGAGACTAAAAGAAATATCAATATAATGATTCAGCAGTCATAGTCATTTGTTAAATCCTATCTTCTCTGTTATAACTCCACCTTCTCCAATCTTTCTCTCAATCTTTAGGGGTATTTGGGCCATGCCCATTCTAACCTCGTCATGTTGGAAACGGCTGTTGATAATATGGAATGGGGGATGGAACTAGTTGATGCTTTAGAGAGGATGGCCCCCTCTGGGTTTCAGGACTTATCTGGCCTAGGAACCCATATGGAGGTTGTAGGTTTCTAGAAACTAATCATAGTGCATGGGACCTTTGTAGAGACTCAAATAAAGCCCAAGGTGTTCTTTAGGGTTAACAAGAATGGTTTTGGTTGAGATTTGTCAAACTATGATAAATAGAAATATCTAGCTGAAGCTTGCATTAGAGTAGCCTCCAGAGAGTTTCTCAACTCTTTGAACTCTCTCAGCTACTGATACCTTATTCTTTACTCCCTTTTGGTCAGGAAGATATTGTCAATTCCATGGTGCCAGGGTCAGGCTCATCCCTGGGAGTCATATCCCATGTTGCCAGGGAGGCTTTTACCCCTGGATGTCATGTCCCATATAGGGGACAGGGTAATGATTTTCCTTGCAGAATTGGGCTTAGAAAGAGAAAGACCAATCTGAGCAACAAAAGAGGCCCTCTGGAAATAACTCTTAGGCTTAACTATAGGTAGGCTTAATTTTTCTGCCACATAAATAAGCTTCACAAGAGCAAGCCTCAAGATCAAGCCTATTGACTTGGGAGTCTCTAACGTTTGAGACAGTATCGGGGTATCCCTGGTGGTAAAGTTTAATAGTTCTGTATTTTTTCTCCCATCCATCCCTCAAAGGACCTTGCCAATACTTTTTGATTATCTTCTCAACATGCTCTGGGATATATCCAGGCATTACATTAAACTATACAGAATTATAAGCCCTCATTCCCATTCTGGGCTCCATGTGCTTGGGTTGTTTAAATAATCTATCCAGACAGATTGAGTTGGATTATGTACTACAGAAAATTTAGGTTTTGGGCAAAAGAAACTAATCAAATTGTATCTTTATGGAATGGCAATTTTTGAATAACTTATTGGAAGATATGGGACCCTGTTCCTTAATCAAAAAGATCTGGGTAGGCCTTGTAATGTAAGGAAAGATGGCAAATATTTTCTAAGTGAGACCCTAGAATTATAGGACAGTGACTTCAGAATATTTTTATTTGAATAATAGTGATATGTTCGATCATGAAGAAGTACTGTAAATCAAGAAGCGTGGGACGTTCCCACATTGTTTAAAAGTGTATGGTACAAAGTAGGAAAGAAAACAAGCTGACTTTTTGTGGTTCCTGGGAGAGGTTACATTAACCATTTGGTGAAAGTTGGATTTATGAAGCACATTGGCTTCCAAGAGCATTCTACACAGACTGCCATCCTTTGCATGATGTCAATGTAGGTTGTTTAGCAACATATCAAAATAGTTTTATGAAAAGATAAATACATGTTTTATTAATCCTAAGGGGAGCCTTTTGAATTGTGTTTCCTTTATAAATAATTACTGTCATTCTGTGAAATTCATGACTTCTTAGGGTGGGAAAGAAAAAAAGAAAACAACAAACATCCATTTCCTCAAATAACTTGTGATTTAATACCAACTGGCCATGTGAATTAAAGAACCTTTTGAGTTGTATGTTATATTATGTTCAGCGTCTTTTCTCTGTCTTAGGAAACTAACTCCCACAATCTTTCCCCCATGGTAAATGGCTCTGAATCCTTGATCTTCTCAAACTGGTTTGCCAGATGTAGCTGCTAGAATGTATGTGACCTTTTGTATGCCAAATTCAACCTGGCTGATCAGAAACCGTAAATTAATCCTGTATAACTTTTATTTCTAGGCATTACAGCAGAAGTTCTGGTGGTGACCTCCTTTGAAGAACTGCAGAGAAGGGCCTCAGAAGCAAGAGGAAAGATTGTTGTTTATAATCAACCTTATGTCAACTACTCGACAACGGTGCAATACCGAGTTCGGGGGGCAGTGGAAGCTGCCAAAGTCGGGGCTTTGGCATCCCTCATTCGATCAGTGACTCCCTTATCCATCTACAGGTTGGTCATTTTGTTCATTTGAAATCCTTTCAGAAAACCGGGGCTTTCTATGAAGAAAGAGAAGCCCATAAGAAACCAAAACACACCATTTAACTGAAAATATTGCTTGTTCATAGAATTTTTCCCCATTCCACATTTGGTCATTTGTTTATATCTTTCTTTGTCTATTCAGGATTCCAAACATAATTTGTGCCTTCCTATAAAAGCTTTCCATCTTCATGAAGATCATCTATCATGCCTTACATAACTAACATGTTATGTGTTTTCATTGGAGGGAGAACCAAATTCATGTTTGTGTTTCATCACAGATTTCTAATGACTTCAGAGGAAAGCAGGTCTTTTTTAAATTTTCATTAAAGAAGTGAAATAAAAATAGAATGGGTAAAATGTTGGGGTGGGGGGTGTTGTCTATGGTATAGTAGAAAGATTTGGATAATTAGACACCCAGAGTTTAGACCTGGCTCTGCCCCTGAACGACTGTGTTGGGAATATTCCTAAGCAGTGTGGACCTCAGCCTTCTTCTCAGTTAACCCCTTTCTTCTCAACCCATGACAGCGAAGAATAATAAGTTGATTTTAAGATTAAGTGAGATAAACTTATGAGATAAAGGCCTGTATAAATGTTTGGTGGCATTGTTTGAGGACAACATAAGTTCCAATTGAGGTAATGCCATAGAGCTTTACTGATCCTCCATCATAGGGTGACATTCAGTATTGCAGTGGATCAAAAGTCTAAAATTTGACTTGCATATATTCAGCCTAGCTTAATGGCTATATATGGTAGCCATATTTACATTAATGATAAAATGTTTGAAGAACATGAATGAAAGAAGTACCATCTCAGTGTCGTAGCCTAGTTTCTCTAAGTAAAAAACATACAAAAATAATTGCAGATAATGTTTATTTAGGTGTAAAAACTGGCTTTTTACCGGAAGTTTGCTCTGTACGGTTATTGTTTGGAGCTGGAGACAACAGCTGCTTGACCTTAATTACCACCCTACACCCTTGAAAACTAAATGACTGAGGAGGAACTGTTAGCAACTAGGAAACCCAGAAAGAGAGGAACTCTACAAAAGTGCAGAGAAAAGGAAAGAGAGATTTTTCTTTTACGGGGATAAGATATCTTCCCATGGGAGGAAGATGGGGCATGTTAAACCACTTGTTAGGAGTTTTATGGGAGAAAAACGAGTTACACTGATGTCACAGTGCTAAAAATAATGTCCTTAGTAGAGTCTTTAAAGGTTTCATGACTAGTGAAATAATGATTGGACTATATTCCTTTGGATGGTTAACTCTTCCCAAGAGAGAAGTCCTAAAATGACTACCTTACTTACCAGAAACCTCACTTAGCTCTTGGAATAACATACCCAGAATGCTGTGGCCATTCACCAAGATTTCACTAGTCATAAGACCTGAATTATGGAGCTAGTCTGTTATTTTCTGAAACTGGGTAAATGCCAAGAATCTTTATTTAAGAACTACTGCTCATAGGACTAATAAAATCCCAGATGACTTAATACATGGTGATCTGCCAGAATTCATTGGCTTTTTTTTTTTTTTTTTTTTTTTTGCATAATGAAGACATCTGGAAGCTCAGGCTATAAGCTTCAAACACTGGAAGCATTTTATCTAACATAAGACTTAAAAATCTGTTGTTAGCCTGTAAGATTTGGTTCACTACTTGTGGTGTGTATTAAATGAGCATTTTTCCTAATATTTCTAGATCTAGACTGATTAAAAAATTTTATTGATTTTATAGCCAATCATATTTCACTGGCATTTTAACTCTTGTGGCTGCATTCTTTCAAGATATAGAAATATGTAATAACATTGCTCTTATTATAATGTATTTTAGATTCTTTCATGTGTCATCTTATTTGTTTTGAGAACAACATAATGGACCAAGTAGAAGGGACATTAATTACCCCATTTTACAGTTAGGGAAATGAAAACCCAGAGAATTAGAATGAGTAACTCAGCATATTCACATGTTTAAGTCTTCCATCATGAAAAGTAAAAGCGAAAATGAAACAAACTCTGTCTCTTTGTGCACTTCTAGCTAATTGTTTTAGAACCAAGTTACATGAAATGGTATTCTCTATTTCTATCTCTGCTTTCCCATCTCATTCATACCGAAGCCCATTTTAACCTGGCTTTTGTCAACACTGGAATGGAACTTGTTAAGGTCACAAATAGCTGCCTAGTTATCAAATATATTGGGTACTCTTCAGGCCATCACCCACCTGAGCAATCCCATCATGCTTGTGGCTTCAACCACCTTCAATACTGTGCCAATTTCCAAAACCTCTCCTCACCATGCCACTGCTATGAGCTCCAGGGCCGTATAGCTACCTACTTGCTCATTCTCTTTTTGGATATCTCATAGCTTTTTCAGATTCAGTTTGTTTGACATTGAAGTCCTCCTCTCATTTTTTGCCCCTTTCTCCTGAATTTTCTCTCTCAGTGAAGATAACACCGTTTATTCTATCTTCTAAGAAAAATAGCCCTTAATCACTTTTTTCTCTTTCTTTATTCATCACTTATAGTAGTTACTAATCCACATCTGTTCTGCTCTTTATCATCCATGTCAAAAAACGTATCGTACAGCTCCATCTCCCAGCATCACATATACATCCAGTAGTGAGGAATCCCTTACACTTTCCTAATTTCCTCAAAAGTCCATGACCTCATAAGCTTTTACCTCTGCTGCTGTCCATTGCCTCTTCACTGACTCACACTATCTTTCAAGGTTCATCTTAAGTGTTTCTTCTTCTGGGAAGCCCTGTCTGATATCCAGCTCCAGCTAAAGTGAGCTATCCCTTTTTAGTATTTCATGTCATCCTTTGCATACTCTGTATCATAATGCCTTAGAAGTAATTTTGGTTCATGCTTTGGTAGGATGTACTAACTACTCTAATAAGCAACCTCAAATCGTAGTCATTTAACACAAGTGGAATTTCGTGCTCACACAATAGTTGCGAGGGGGTACTTAGCAGAAGGCCCCTGAATAGTAATTCCGGAGCCTAGGCTCCCTCCATTTTGTGGCTCCATCACGCCTAAGACCTCAGAGTCCTCTGCAGTGTCCTCTCCATCCAGCTGGCAAACAAAGAGAGAATGAGAGAGTAGATGATCTAGAGGGAGGTTTCCATGGCCAGGCCTGGATGTAGCATACATCACTTCTACTCACTTTCCACTGACCAGAATGCAGTCATGTGGAGGCTGGGAAATTTGGTATATTTTTATGCCTAAACTGAAAGGGATATGAATTTGGTGAACAGCTGTGAAGATTTCTCCAGGTGTCTATCTCTATAACTAGACTGTAAGTTCCAGAAAGACATTGGTTATATTCTTTTTATCTATATCTAGTGTAATGTTTGCTGTGTAAGTAATTCTGGAAGTGACTATGAAGGAATGACTTTGTCTGAGGTTGAATAGAAAATTATGGCAAGGCTGTTATGACAAACCAGGTGGCTCTCTTATGACTAAACTATATAATAAATTTAAAATAATTTGTGCTTTTAGGGAACTTTGTTTTGTATTTGAAGTAAAATATATAGATGCCCAATATGCCAGATTATATATATTTTTGCTACAAAATTCATAAGCAATGATGTTTCGATTTACTGATTGAAGAAAATAGCTCTCTTCTCTCTGGCAGGTATATCACCCTTAGAGGAATTAAAGAATTCCCTAGAGGGTAGGAAATGTATTTTTTTAATTTAATTTTTCTCTTTGGAAATGTGTTTATTATCAGCTTGATTTGACCCTGTCAGTGCAATTTTCAATATTCGTCAGCCATTTTGGAAGTGTAAGAATTGTGATTACATGATCGAAGTCCTGAAAAGAAAATCAGTGACTTTTTGCCAGCACACTGCAGGTTCATTGTTATTTCTTTTGATTGCCATTGTTAGTGTTCTCGTGCTCAAATTTACTTCAAAGAGAAGGCCTTTTCTTTATTGATGCTTTTATAATGACCCTTCTTTCATTCACCATTAAATATCACCTAGGACCCCCATTAGATTCTTTTCAGTGTTTCCATATGTAAAATAGGGACAATGGTGCTTTGCCAATGGCCTTTGTCATGAGGATATTTTAAGGGTAAATATAATCATTAAAAGATTCAAGTTCTACAGATGAAAGCTTTTTCTATGAAATTCTTTTGTCTTATATTCTCAAATTAGTCATGTGTTTTATTAAGTATTTATTGAGAACTTACAAGCTCAGAAGTTGCTAGATACTAGGGTTACTAAAATGAAGTAGACATGCTTTTGTCCTTCAGGAATATTTTATCTAACTAAAAGAGAAGGGGGTAAGCTTAAAATAAAAATGGCTAGTATATACTTTTTTTTTTTCCAATCTACATGTACAATCAGTAATTCTTAATAACATCACATAGTTGCATATTCATCATTTCTTAGTACATTTGCATCGATTTAGAAAAAGAAATAAAAAGACAACAGAATAAGAATTAAAACAATAATAGAAAGAGAAAAAACAAAAATAAAAAACCTATACCTCACATGCAGCTTCATTCAGTGTTTTTACATAATTGCATTACAATTGGGTAGTATTGTGCTGTCCATTTCTGAGTTTTTATATCCAGTCCCGTTGTACAGTCTGTATCCCTTCAGCTCCAATTATCCCTTCTCTCTTTTTTTTTTTAATTAACGGAAAAAAAGAAATTAACCCAACATTTAGAGATCATACCATTCTACATATGCAATCATTAATTCTTAACATCATCACATAGATGCATGATCATCATTTCTTAGTACATTTGCATTGGTTTAGAAGAACTAGCAACATAACCGAAAAAGATATAGAATGTTAATATAGAGAAAAAAATAAAAGTAATAATAGTAAAATCAAAACAAAACAAAACAAAACAAAACAAAAACCTATAGCTCAGATGCAGATTCATTCAGTGTTTTAACATGATTACTTTACAATTAGGTATTATTGTGCTGTCCACTTTTGAGTTTTTGTATCTAGTCCTGTTACACCGTCTGTATCACTTCAACTCCAATTGGCCATTATCTTACCCTGTTTCTACCTCCTGCTGGACTCTGTTATCAAGGACATATTCCAAATTTATTCTTGAATGTCTGTTCACATCAGTGGGACCATACAGTATTTGTCCTTTAGTTTTTGGCTAGACTCACTCAGCATAATGTTCTCTAGGTCCATCCATGTTATTACATGCTTCATAAGTTTATCCTGTCTTAAAGCTGCATAGTATTCCATCGTATGTATATACCACAGTTTGTTTAGCCACTCTTCTGTTGATGGAGATTTCGGCTGTTTCCATCTCTTTGCAATTGTAAATAACGCTGCTATAAACATTGGTGTGCAAATGTCCGTTTGTGTCTTTGCCCTTAAGTCCTTTGAGTAGATACCTAGCAATGGTATTGCTGGGTCGTATGGCAATTCTATATTCAGCTTTTTGAGGAACCGCCAAACTGCCTTCCACAGTGGTTGCACCCTTTGACATTCCCACCAACAGTGGATAAGTGTGCCTCTTTCTCCGCATCCTCTCCAGCACTTGTCATTTTCTGTTTTGTTGATAATGGCCATTCTGGTGGGTGTGAGATGATATCTCATTGTGGTTTTGATTTGCATTTCTCTAATGGCCAGGGACATTGAGCATCTCTTCATGTGCCTCTTGGCCATCCGTATTTCCTCTTCTGAGAGGTGTCTGTTCAAGTCTTTTTCCCATTTTGTAATTGGGTTGGCTGTCT
This sequence comes from Tamandua tetradactyla, assembly GCF_023851605.1. Taxonomy (NCBI): domain Eukaryota; kingdom Metazoa; phylum Chordata; class Mammalia; order Pilosa; family Myrmecophagidae; genus Tamandua; species Tamandua tetradactyla. The sequence goes on from NC_135332.1 coordinate 140,674,348, forward strand.
TTTTGTTGTTGAATCTCTTTATAAATTCTGGATACTAGACCTTTATCTGATATATCATTTCCAAATATTGTCTCCCATTGTGTAGGCTGTCTTTCTACTTTCTTGATGAAGTTCTTTGATGCACAAAAGTGTTTAATTTTGAGGAGTTCCCATTTATTTATTTCCTTCTTCAGTGTTCTTGCTTTAGGTTTAAGGTCCATAAAACCGCCTCCAGTTGTAAGATCCATAAGATATCTCCCAACATTTTCCTCTAACTGTTTTATGGTCTTAGACCTAATGTTTAGATCTTTGATCCATTTTGAGTTAACTTTTGTATAGGGTGTGAGAGATGGGTCTTCTTTCATTCTTTTGCATATGGATATCCAGTTCTCTAGGCACCATTTATTGAAGAGACTGTTCTGTCCCAGGTGAGTTGGCTTGACTGCCTTATCAAAGATCAAATGTCCATAGATGAGAGGGTCTATATCTGAGCACTCTATTCGATTCCATTGGTCGATATATCTATCTTTATGCCAATACCATGCTGTTTTGACCACTGTGGCTTCATAATATGCCTTAAAGTCAGGCAGCGCGAGACCTCCAGCTTCGTTTTTTTCCTCAAGATGTTTTTAGCAATTCGGGGCACCCTGCCCTTCCAGATAAATTTGCTTATTGGCTTTTCTATTTCTGAAAAATAAGTTGTTGGGATTTTGATTGGTATTGCATTGAATCTGTAAATCAATTTAGGTAGGATTGACATCTTAACTATATTTAGTCTTCCAATCCATGAACACGGTATGCCCTTCCATCTATTTAGTTCTTCTGTGATTTCTTTTAGCAGTTTTTTGTAGTTTTCTTTATATAGGTTTTTTGTCTCTTTAGTTAAATTTATTCCTAGGTATTTTATTCTTTTAGTTGCAATTGTAAATGGGATTCGTTTCTTGATTTCCCCCTCAGCTTGTTCATTACTAGTGTATAGAAATGCTACAGATTTTTGAATGTTGATCTTGTAACCTGCTACTTTGCTGTACTCATTTATTAGCTCTAGTAGTTTTGTTGTGGATTTTTCCGGGTTTTCGACGTATAGTATCATATCGTCTGCAAACAGTGATAGTTTTACTTCTTCCTTTCCAATTTTGATGCCTTGTATTTCTTTTTCTTGTCTAATTGCCCTGGCTAGAACCTCCAACACGATGTTGAATAATAGTGGTGATAGTGGACATCCTTGTCTTGTTCCTGATCTTAGGGGGAAAGTTTTCAATTTTTCCCCATTGAGGATGATATTAGCTGTGGGTTTTTCATATATTCCCTCTATCATTTTAAGGAAGTTCCCTTGTATTCCTATCTTTTGAAGTGTTTTCAACAGGAAAGGATGTTGAATCTTGTCGAATGCCTTCTCTGCATCAATTGAGATGATCATGTGATTTTTCTGCTTTGATTTGTTGATATGGTGTATTACATTAATTGATTTTCTTATGTTGAACCATCCTTGCATACCTGGGATGAATCCTACTTGGTCATGATGTATAATTCTTTTAATGTGTTGTTGGATACGATTTGCTAGAATTTTATTGAGGATTTTTGCATCTGTATTCATTAGAGAGATTGGTCTGTAGTTTTCTTTTTTTGTAATATCTTTGCCTGGTTTTGGTATGAGGGTGATGTTGGCTTCATAGAATGAATTAGGTAGTTTTCCCTCCACTTCGATTTTTTTGAAGAGTTTGAAGAGAATTGGTACTAATTCTTTCTGGAACGTTTGGTAGAATTCACATGTGAAGCCATCTGGTCCTGGACTTTTCTTTTTAGAAAGCTTTTGAATGACTAATTCAATTTCTTTACTTGTGATTGGTTTGTTGAGGTCATCTATGTCTTCTTGAGTCAAAGTTGGTTGTTCATGTCTTTCCAGGAACCCGTCCATTTCATCTAAATTGTTGTATTTATTAGCGTAAAGTTGTTCATAGTATCCTGTTATTACCTCCTTTATTTCTGTGAGGTCAGTAGTTATGTCTCCTCTTCCATTTCTGATCTTATTTATTTGCATCCTCTCTCTTCTTCTTTTTGTCAATCTTGATAGGGGCCCATCAATCTTATTGATTTTCTCATAGAACCAACTTCTGGTCTTATTGATTTTCTCTACTGTTTTCATATTTTCAATTTCATTTATTTCTGCTCTGATCTTTGTTATTTCTTTCCTTTTGCTTGCTTTGGGATTAGTTTGCTGTTCTTTCTCCAGTTCTTCCAATTGAACAGTTAATTCTTGCATTTTTGCCTTTTCTTCTTTTCTGATATAGGCATTTAGGGCAATAAATTTCCCTCTTAGCACTGCCTTTGCTGCATCCCATAAGTTTTGATATGTTGTGTTTTCATTTTCATTTGCCTCGAGGTATTTACTAATTTCTCTTGCAATTTCTTCTTTGACCCACTCGTTGTTTAAGAGTGTGTTGTTGAGCCTCCAGGTATTTGTGAATTTTCTGGCATTCTGCCTATTATTGATTTCCAACTTCATTCCTTTATGATCCGAGAAAGTGTTGTGTATGATTTCAATCTTTTTAAATTTGTTAAGACTTGCTTTGTGACCCAGCATATGGTCTATCTTTGAGAATGATCCATGAGCACTTGAGAAAAAGGTGTATCCTGCTGTTGTGGGATTTAATGTCCTATAAATGTCTGTTAAGTCTAGCTCATTTATGGTAATATTCAGATTCTCTATTTCTTTATTGATCCTCTGTCTAGATGTTCTGTCCATTGATGAGAGTGGGGAATTGAAGTCTCCAACTATTATGGTATTTGTGTCTATTTCCCTTTTCAGTGTTTGCAGTGTATTCCTCACGTATTTTGGGGCATTCTGGTTCGGTGCATAAATATTTATGATTGTTATGTCTTCTTGTTTAATTGTTCCTTTTATTAGTATATAGTGTCTTTCTTTGTCTCTTTTAACTGTTTTACATTTGAAGTCTAACTTGTTGGATATTAGTATAGCCACTCCTGCTATTTTCTGGTTGTTATTTGCATGAAATATCTTTTCCCAACCTTTCACTTTCAACCTATGTTTATCTTTGGGTCTAAGATGTGTTTCCTGTAGACAGCATATAGAAGGATCCTGTTTTTTAATCCATTCTGCCAATCTATGTCTTTTGATTGGGGAATTCAGTCCATTAACATTTAGTGTTATTACTGTTTGGATAATATTTTCCTCTGCCATTTTGCCTTTGTATTATATATATATCATATCTGACTTTCCTTCTTTCTACACTCTTCTCCATACCTCTCTCTTCTGTCTTTTTGGTTCTGACTCTAGTGCTCCCTTTAGTATTTCTTGCAGAGCTGGTCTCTTGGTCACAAATTCTCTCAGTGACTTTTTGTCTGAGAATGTTTTAATTTCTCCCTCATTTTTGAAGGACAATTTTGCTGGATATAGGAGTCTTGGCTGGCAGTTTTTCTCTTTTAGTAATTTAAATATATCATCCCACTGTCTTCTAGCCTCTATGGTTTCTGCTGAGAAATCTACACATAGTCTTATTGGGTTTCCCTTGTATGTGATGGATTGTTTTTCTCTTGCTGCTTTCAAGATCCTCTCTTTCTCTTTGACCTCTGACATTCTAACTAGTAAGTGTCTTGGAGAATGCCTATTTGGGTCTAATCTCTTTGGGGTGCGCTGCACTTCTTGGATCTGTAATTTTAGGTCTTTCATAAGAGTTGGGAAATTTTCAGTGAAAATTTCTTCCATTAGTTTTTCTCCTCCTTTTCCCTTCTCTTCTCCTTCTGGGACACCCACAACACGTATATTTGTGCGGTTCATATTGTCCTTGAGTTCCCTGATACCCTGTTCAAATTTTTCCATTCTTTTCCCGATAGTTTTTGTTTGTTTTTGGAATTCAGATGTTCCATCCTCCAAATCACTAATTCTATCTTCTGTCTCTTTGAATCTATCATTGTAGGTATCCATTGTTTTTTCTATCTTTTCTACTTTGTCCTTCACTTCCATAAGTTCTGTGATTTGCTTTTTCAGTTTTTCTATTTCTTCTTTATTTTCAGCCCATGTCTTCTTCATGTCCTCCCTCAATTTATCGATTTCGTTTTTGAAGAGGTTTTCCATTTCTGTTCGTATATTTAGCATTAGTTGTCTCAGCTCCTGTATCTCATTTGAACTATTGGTTTGTTCCTTTAACTGGGCCATATTTTCAATTATTTGAGCATGATCCGTTATCTTCTGTTGGCGTCTGCGCATTTAGACAGATTTCCCTGGGTATTGGATCCAAAAGTTTGGAAGATTTTTCTGTGAAATCTCTGGGTTCTGTTTTTCTTATCCTGCCCAGTAGGTGGCGCTCGTGGCACACGTTTGTCTGCGGGTCCCACCAGTAAAAGGTGCTGTGGGACCTTAAACTTTGGAAAACTCTCGCCGTCCTGGGGGTTCGCTAGCCGAAGCGGCTTGAGCCAGCCCCGGGGTCTGAACGCAGGGAGGGTTGCTGGTCCCCGCAGCCAGGGAAAGAGCCTGTCCGAATTTCCTAGTCGGCCCTGGGCAACAAGCGTGGCGGGAGGGCGCCAGCGGCAGCGGCCCGCCCGAGAGAGTGCACGTTCCCCGGGAGTCACGGGTTTGGAAGGGGCCTCCCGCACCCGTCACCGTTCTCCGCGGCCTGGGGGTTTCCGATCCAATTCTCTCAGTTGGTCCGGGGGCTGCGCGTGGTGTGGGCGCCAGCCACCTTGGTTTCAGGGGACCACCTCTCCAATTCTCCCAGCCGGCCCGGGAAGGGGGAAGGGAATAACTCCGGCCGCTTGCCACCCCGCCCGGTAAGGCCCGCGCGCCTCGGCGATCTCACCCGAGCTGCTTCTCTCAGCCAGCCAGCCATTCCAGGATGGGGTACGCTGTCTTTTTTATCTCTGTTGTGGCTTTGGGCGCTTTCTGTATCGTTTCTACTCCCCTAGTAGGTGTCCTGGAGAAGAAACTAAGATCCGCGCGTCTTACTAAGCCGCCATCTTCCAGGAAGTCCTACTTTAGTGTACCTAGTATATACTTTTTACTTAGTACTAAGTGCATGACTGGAGAAAAAGAAATTAAGTTATAGAAAGGAAATTAACATTTATTAAGCACCTACTTTTACCATGCTTCTCTAAGGACTTAAATATATTTTTCACTTAAATCTTTTAATTCTTTATGCAACCCAATGGGAATATATATTTTTATCTCTCTTGTACTGCAGGAGAAACATATTCAGAATGGTTAAATGGCTAGTTAAGTTATACATCTTGTACAATAACTACTCAAGAGTTTCTGGATCCAAAATCTTTAGATTGCATGCAGACAACCTGGAGATCTAATACTATAGGGGTGTAGAGGCAAAACAAAAGTCAGAGTGTGGCTGGTTTCATTGAGGATATGGGTCTTGGGTGGTACACAATGAAAAGGTAGAACTTGAACAAGAAGAAGGAAAATGAAAAACACTCTATGCATGATCCGGGATGAAAGTGAAAGTACATGATACATTTGGGGAATATATTGATTGATTGAAGCTAGATGGTTTCACAGGGGGATAAAAAAATGTAATTTTGGAGTGAAAGAAAGAGACCAGATTATGAAGATTCTAAATGATCAGACTGAGGATTTTTGAATTTGATATGAAGGAATTGGAGAAATACTGTATATGTTAGAATTGAATGATGATGTTTCCGAGTTGGTGTCTGAGTGTGGTCTCAGGAACAGCACCATCAAGCCTCACCTGGGAGCTTGCTGATATGCGAATGATTAGATCCCACCTCAGACCCACTAAGTCAGAAACTCTGTGGTAAAGTCCAGAAATCTGTGGTTTATCAAGCCCTCCAAGTGATTCTAAATGCATATTAAATTTTAGAACTTCTGTTTTAGAGGGATGAATTTGATGACTGCATAACATTGGAATAAGAAAGGATACTGTTCTAAGAATGCAGATATGGAATAATGAGGGCGGGGGAAATGAAAAGAAAGATAGCAGGAAGTGGAGTATAGCAAAATGATGGATTTGAATGGGGAAGGAAGTAGAGTCAAAGTCAGCAGTGTGGCAAGGGTCAAAAACCACGGGATGAATTTGTGTTCAGCCCAATATTTAAACATCATGAGTTTTACATAAAATCACATTCTTTGGTTTTTAGAGGAAAAACAGATCTGGTGACATCTGATATGGTCTATAAGGCAAGCCTCAGCTGGAATGGATTAGCCAGCAAATCCTTTTGGTGAATGGGATGTGTGCTCTCTATCTACCACAGTGTCCCTCCATGTTCTTTCTTTTTCCTATATTTCACTCATTTATCTTACCTGTTTAGGTCTTATAGGCATTTGAGCTTGTGACCTCTGCTGAGGATCACAGTTTGGGGATTGAGAATGATAAGAAATATAATGGGTTGGGAGAGGGAGGAAGGTTGTCTGGGGGGAAAGATGACTACTTGGCTTTTAGATGTTGAGATAATGCCATTAAACCAGTTTTTACATTTTGTAGGAAAAGAAAAGTAGGTAAGTATTTCCATTTCTCTATTATCCCCTTTTTGAATCACCCAAGGTAATTTAAAATTCTAGGCTGTCTTCCTTGTAATGTCCTATACTGTGCGACTTCTGCTGCCTGCTTTCTCAACATGTGAGCCCAAGAATGCAAAGTAATTCTCATGAACCCACATAATATATAATTCAAAAGGTAAATTTACTGAAGCCAAATATATTCCCACGATGGTACTCCCAGTGTCAAATAAACATTTTTTTTCTGGTTATTTTCTCCATTGCGTTAGTTAATTGAACACTGATTTGAAGTATTAATCAGCTATGGAAGCCTACGCTCCCCTTTCACTTTACTGTTGAAATGGCATCACCATCCTGGGTAGAACTTCTTTGAGGTGGGAGTGAGTTGTTGACAGAGTGTTGCTTTGTAAATACTCCCGGCTTTTATTTTATATCCCTTGGTCTTTATATGCTGCAGTGATCGAGTGAAGAGGCAGAGGACGGGGCGCGATCCAGGTTGAAACTAAGATAGGATTAAACACGCAGCTGGGGAGAGGAATGCATGAGTCCAGGTGATGTTTATGGAGTGCCAGAGAGGAAGAATGGTAGATCATCTGGTGAGAGAGCTGTGAAAAAGTACATAAATCAATCTCTATAATGATAATTAATGCAGAGTCAATAAACTGAAGCACCGGTTGGGCTGCATCGTAGAGTTAAGTAGCTTCAAAGAGGGCTTTGATTAAAGCCATTACAATTTATAAAACATTTTGCATCTTAAGAAAGCATCTTGATGAGCTTCAACATGAATTATTTTTGTAATCAGAAACCCATCTTAAAACATTCAGAGCAGAGGTGAAATGTCTTAAGAGGTCTATTTTGGATGTTTTTGAAAGCAATTTATTCTCAGAAATTAAAATAGCTTGTCCCCCTCATTTTGTTTTTTAATGGAAAAAATTAATGCTGCATCGTTCACACTTAGATTGTGTTGAATTTTTGATATCCTGGTGGTTTGGTTCTTTGGCATGACCTTAGGATAATTAGCTATCAAGCTTAATTTAAGTGGTTTGGTAATATTATTGCAATTTTGTAGGGCATATGTGCCTGCCAGAATTATAAAGCAAGGAAAATACCATTGTGACTCAAAACAGTGCAACTAGGCCAGTCTCAATTTAGTAGGCTCCTTTACTCCCTTATTTTGTTTTCACTTAATTCATTCTGAGGACCAGAACAGATGCACAGTAATCAAGCAGAATGCCAATTCTCATCATTGATGCAGGTGGAGGGCCATGTGCTCCCAAGAGGGGAAACCAGAGAAGTCCCACCGTAAATGTTGCATTTTTTTCTTCTCATCATCCATTTCTTTTCCCTTCTCTTATTTTTGAAAGGCAGATTCTTTGTTTAGAAGTTCTTTCGTTAGAAATTCTGAAATGTTCTTTAATCACTGAATTCTTATTATTGCTTCAGGTAGTGTGGTATGCATACTACCTCTTAATGGGTAGAGCCAGGCAATGTACTATGGAACTGGAATTCTGGAGTCACAGTTTCTGGGTCTTTGTACAGCCACTTGGCACATGTGTGACTTTGACTTCCATTTCATTTGTAAAATGGGAATAATGATTATACCTTCCATTTGGAGCTTTGTGAGGATTAAGTGAGATAGTGTCACTGGTGCCTGCCCATGATAAGTTTTTAATGCATGTAAAATGCTGGTATTATCTAGTCTTGCTAACTGGTGACTAGATATTCTTACTGATGAAGAAAGAAGTAAGGGTGCAAAGAATGGTGGGAGAAAGGGGAAAAGGAAGGAAGGAAAAAAAGAAGGAAGGAATGGAGGGAGGAAGGAAAGGAGGGAGGAGAGATGGAAGGAACCTTTTGAATTGCTACTTATCAAAAATAGAATCTCTGGAATCTGAGAGAGACTATACAGTTATGTAAATTTCAGTAAAGTATTGCAAACTGTGTACTACTGTTGTGCTTTGTAGGACCGCTATAATTAATAGTCTGTTTGCATTTCTAATACAGACTGTCATTTTTCATCTGCTTATAACCTTGATATAAAATTCATTTTGGGCTGCTATTTTGCATTCACAATTTAAATATATTCTATTCTATATATATATATATGTATGTATGTATACATATGCTCACCTATCTCTCAGCTTTCTGATTATTGAAAGCACAAGCTTAAGAATCACATCAATGTGGCATGTTTTTGCCGAATCTATGGTGGTAAAAAGGATTTAATGCATTTTGAATTCGGCTTTCAGGATTAAGACAATATTGCTTGCTTGTGCAGTGCTCACTGGAAAAAATCTAGAGTAATATATGAGCCAAAAGAATCCTGAGTAACCTCAAGGCAGTATTTTACTAGTGCCCGGACTTTTGTTCTCCCTCTCTTTCTATTTCTCTTTCTCCCTCTCTCTGTCATCAGTGTTAAGATGACCTAAAGTCCTTAGGCATTCAGGTGACCCTTTTGGCTTCTTAGCCCCTTGGAGAAAGTACAGCCAGAAGCTACTACCGCCAGGGAGATTTGCATACTAACAAAATAACAATATAGGGAGTGGGTGTAATCAGACAGTCCTTGATTCAAATGCTGGCTCTGCCACTTAGAAATTTTGTTACCTTCTGCATATTACTTAACCACTCGGAATCAGTTTCCTCATCTCTAATACGGGGAGTTGTTGAGAGAATTAAAATGAGATCATGTATATCCTGTACTTGACGCAGAACCTCACACATGGGAAGCAATAAATTATAGCTGCCATCTTATCTTGATCATGGTGATTATCATTAGATGATAGGACTAAGCAGGTAGGTTGTTATCAGCTGATTTATCTTGAAAAGCAGCATCTTTGGAACTCTCCTCAGTTTGGGCTCCCTAGACATTGGTTCTGTGTACATCCTGACTCCAGGCACTGACTCTTCATATTCTTCCTCAGTCTTTGGCTTAAAACTTTGCCTCTTTATCCTTTTCACCTTATGTGGACAAATAATGAATGCTTGATGCTGTTCCTAAGTATAATTCCAAAGACATTGTGACCCAGATAAGTGACTGAAATGTGGCCTGTATTTTATTTTAAACAATAACCAAGTTATTTCCCACCCCAGGACCTTTGCACTCACCATTCCCTCTGTCTGGGAGGTTGTTTCCACAGTTTTGTTTTTTTTTTCATGGCTGAATTCCTTTCAATCTTTGCATCTCAGCTGAAAGGTTATCTTTTCTGAAAGGCTTTTCTTGACTATCCTAAGTAGAGTAGTGGTCTACCTCAAAATCTTTTTCAAAGTACTTCATCTGTATGCCCAGAGAACTAATGATAGTTGGTGACTTCTGTCTATCTATCTATCTGTATCTACCTATCTGTCTATCTGTCTATCTATTTATCTATCTAATCTATCTGTCTAATCATCTGTCATTATCTGTCTGTATCTATCTAATCTCTATCATCTATCATCTCTCGACCATCAGTCTTTATCTACCTATCTATTCCTCTCTCACTCTCGTTTTCTCTCTCTTATCTATATAGCTATCTTATCTATCTATCATCTATCTACCTATCTTCTCTCTCTCTCCTCTTGATCTAGCTTTCCTACCTACTTGTTATCTATCCAAGTGTTTTAGTATCTTTCTCCCCATGAGAATGTAAATTCCATGAGGTCTTTCTTATATATCACTATATTCTCAGCACACAAGAGATTGCCTAGCACATGGCAGCTACTTAATAAATATTTTAAAAATCATTTAAGATCAAAGAAAAAAGAAACAACTATACATGGATACATATTGAATCATATATAGTTTTTTGAAGTCTCATTCTAAAGCACCACCAATTTTGTCCCAACTTTTTTGTTTGAAAAAATATCAATTTCTTTTAAGTTGAAAGAATAATAAATGACATGTATACTCTTTATAAGAAATTGCCTTATCTTTTTCCAGAGTGATTGTACTATTTTACACCCCCATCAGCCATGTGTGAGAGAGTTCAGGCTCTTTTGCATCTTTGGCAAAATTTAGTGTCAGTCTTTTAAGGATACTTTAGCTATTCTAGGTATGTATTGGTGTGTATTGGTACCTCATTGAAGTTTTGATTGTCGTTTCCCTAATGACTAATGATGTTGAACACTCTTATGTGTGTGGATTGGCTATTCCTATATCTTCCTGTGTGAAGGATTTATTCAAGTTTTTTTGCCCATTTTAAAAATTGGGTTATTTGCCTTTTATTATTGAGTAGAAGTTCTTCATATATTCCAGATACAAGTCCATTGTAATATATATATATTGCAAATATTTTCTCCCAGTTGGTGGCTTGCTTAATAGTGCCTTTAAATGAACAGAAGTTTAAAATTTTCTTTTTATATTTGGTTCTTGCATCCTGTGTCCATCTATATGAATTATCTAGATTCATCATTTTGCCACATTTTCTCTCTCTCTCCTTTTCTGAATCACTTAAAAGTAAGGTACAGGCATGATGACATTTCACTCAAATATGTTAGCATATATTACATAAAAACAAAGACCTTTCCTGATATAACTCCAATATTGTTGCCACACCTAAAACTTAGCATTGTTATAAAATATTACATATTATAAAGTCCATATGCAAATTTCCTCAGTTGCCCTGCCCACTAATGGCTCTACTATCTCTCTCTTATTTTTAGTTACAGAATTCAATCAAGGGCATGCATTGCATTTAGCTGACATGTTGCTTTAGTCTCCTTTAACCTAGAATTGTTTCCTAGACTTTTTATTATTTTATTGGACTGGCATTTTTTATTAATCCAGGGCAGCTATTTTGCAGAATGTCTCTCAGTTTAGAGTTGTTGCTTATTTCTTTTTTTTTTTTTTTTTTTTTTTTTTTTTTTTTTTAAAGGAAAGACAGAGAGAAGGAAGGAAGGATAGAAGGAAGGAAGGAAGGAAGAAAGGGAAACATTTTTAAACATTTTCTTGTTTTATTGTATTCTGTTTCTCCGTTTTTGTTACATGGGCTGGGGCCGGGAATCGAACCGAGGTCCTCCGGCATAGCAGGCAAGCACTTTGCCCGCTGAGCCACCGCGGCCCGCCCTGTTGCTTATTTCTTCATTATTGGATTAAGGTTCAAAGTTTTGGGCAAAAATTATATGTTGCATGTACATACTGTGTATAATGTGTCCCTTCTATAGCATTTCAGAAGGAGGCAAATAATACCTGTTTTCCTTACTTGTGAGGCTAAGACAATATGTCTAAATAAATATATTTAGACAATATATTTAATATTGTCTAAAGCAACATCTGCTAGATTTCTTTGTTGAAATGATATTTTTTCCCCTTTGTAAAGGAAACACATTGTAATTATGGGGATATGCTTTGAAATTTTGAATTTTGTGTCCCCAACAGAACTTCACCCAATGAAATTTTAGCATCCATTGATACTTGCCTGATTCAATCATTACATTGGCGACTATAAATATTTTTCCAATTTAGTTATTCCTATTACATATATTAGTTGGCATTCTTCTATAAAGAAATGCTTCCACCTTTCTCTTCTTTTTGTTTCTGAAAATCACTTTATTTTTTTAAATTTATGTGTTAAAATTCATTACAGTCATTCTTTTTCACAAAGCATCAAAAATTTGAAAGTGTTTAATAAATGTCAAAGCTACTATTATCCAATAAGGTTGAAAATTTGAAGCATTGAAGGGAATTCACTTTTTTTTTCTTAACCCAAGGAAGCCAAACTACCCCAGGATAAATCAACTCCTTAGCAGGGTGTAATCAATAACATTTCCTCTGAACTTTCTCATTAGCAGTATGAGCTTTGGAGTAATAACTCCGGAAATTATTTTTAGAATTTACCATTATCAAGTGTCTGTCATATGTCATATGCAAATGAATACCTTTATTCCACCCCCCATCCATAATTGCTGTTGGTTATTAAAATACATTATTGAATTTCTCCAGAACTTTTTTTTTTCAGTTCTATGCATTTGCTGATATTGAAGAGTGTGTTTTTAAAGTGCTCTTACCAAGAGGAAGATAGTCTCATTATGAATTAGTAGAGACCTACAAGGATGTTTCTTTGGGCTGAGCTTACCTTCCAGTTGTGATGAAGTACAGAATACAGTAAATTGTTCATTCACTCCAACTTCCCATGACTTCAGTGGTTTTGAAAGGGTAACCTGCCTCTCCTAGTGAGTCAACAGTAATAGTTTAATAACAATAATAATAGTTTAAGGTCAATGAGAAGGCAGCTGATGTTAGATGAAGTTTAGTGGGCATCTGCTACTGCGCTGGGTTGCTACTCAATAAATTAAATATGAGATCTAGAGAAGAATTTAATTACTAACATTTTCCAACTTCATTCATTCAATAAACAGTTATTGACTTCTGTATTTTGAGTACCCAAGTTGTGTAGGAATTGTGGAAAACTTTTTTTAAGAAAAAGAATACAAAATTACAAATACAAATTTAGATATTTAGAATATGTAGAATCAACATTTATTTAGAATAGGAAAGAAATTTTAACAAATTAAAAACATAAGAAACTTCCAAATGTTATCAGAAAAATATCATAATATTTTTATTAAATAACTATATTTTTGGTAAATTTTTTGGTTGCATACTCTTTGTTCTTCATTTGATAATGCTTTTGTGTTCTATTTTTTTTAACTTTTTAAATTGTATAGTACCATATATCTACAAAGCAAAGAAATAAAAAAGCAATAGTTGCTCTTTGTCCGCTGGGCCGCCGCGCGGCGCCCACGCCCCGCAGCAGCCGACCCACCCGCCCTCCTCTCCCCTCTTTGTCCGCCCTCCTCCTCTTCCGCCTTCACCAGCTCCTCCGCCACCGGCCTCGACAGCCTTGCCGCCCTCACCTTTCCTCCTCCAGAACAGCTACTGGGGGAGTGGAGACAATACAGAGCAGCTCCCAGAGACACGACGGAGATCAAAGGGACAGCGTACCCCATCCTGGAACAGCTGACTGTCTGGGAGAACCAGCTCCGGTGAGATCACCAAGGGGCGCGGGCTTTCCTGGGTGGGACGGCAAGCGGCCGGAGTCCCTCCCTTCCTCCTTCCCAGGCCAGCTGGCAGAATTGGACAGGCGGTCCCCTTGGGCCGCGGTGGCTGGCGCCCCCACCACGCGAGGCCCCCCGGACCAACTGAGAGAGTTGGGTCGGAAATCCCCAGACTGCGGAGAACAGTGACCGGGGGGTCCCTTCCAAACACGTGACTCCCCGGGCCGGCTGGGAATAGTGCACTCTCCCGAGCTGCGACAGCTGGTGCCCTCCCGCCACGCTTGGCGCCCCGGGCTGACTAGGTAATTCGGCCAGGCGCTCTCCCGTGCTGCAGCAGCCGGCGACACTCCCCGCATTCGGAACCCCGGGCCGGCTGGCACTCTTCCAAGACACTTCGGCTGCCGAACCTCCCCTACGGCGAGAATTTTCCAGAGTTAAAGGACCCACAGCAACTTTCACTGGTGGAACCCGTAGACAAACGTGTGCCATGAGCGCCACCTACTGGGCAGGATAAGAAAAACAGAACCCAGAGATTTCACAGAAAAATCTTTCAACCTGTGGGGTCCAACACCCAGGGAAATCTGACTAAATGCCCAGACGCCAGCAGAAGATAACAGATCACGCTCAGAAAATTGAACATATGTCCCAGTCAAAGGAACAAACCAATAGTTCAAATGAGATACAGGAGCTGAAACATCTAATGCTGAATATACGAACAGAAATGGAAAACCTCTTCAAAAACGAAATCGATAAATTGAGGGAGGACATGAAGAAGACATCGGCTGATCAAAAAGAAGAAACAGAAAAACTGAAAAAACAAATCACAGAGCTTATGGAAGTGAAGGATAAAGTAGAAAAGATGGAAAAAACAATGGATACCTACAATGACAGATTTAAAGAGACAGAAGATAGATTAGTGATTTGGAGGATGGAACATCTGAATTCCAAAAAGAAACAGAAACTATCCAGAAAAGAATGGAAAAATTTGAACAGGGTATCAGGGAACTCAAGGGCAATGTGAACCGCACAAATATACGTGTTGTGGGTGTCCCAGAAGGAGAAGAGAAGGGAAAAGGAGGAGAAAAACTAATGGAAGAAATTATCACTGAAAATTTCCCAACTCTTATGAAAGACCTAAAATTACAGATCCAAGAAGTGCAGCGCACCCCAAAGAGATTAGACCCAAATAGGCATTCTCCAAGACACTTACTAGTTAGAATGTCAGAGGTCAAAGAGAAAGAGAGGATCTTGAAAGCAGCGAGAGAAAAGCAATCCATCACATACAAGGGAAACCCAATAAGACTATGTGTAGATTTCTCAGCAGAAACCATGGAAGCTAGAAGACAGTGGGATGCTATTTAAGTTACTAAAAGAGAAAAACTGCCAGCCAAGACTCCTATATCCAGCAAAATTGTCTTTCAAAAATGAGGGAGAAATTAAAACATTCTCAGACAAAAAGTCACTAAGAGAATTTGTGACCAAGAGACCAGCTCTGCAAGAAATACTAAAGGAAGCACTAGAGTCAGATACAAAAAGACAGAAGACAGAGGCATGGAAAAAAGTGTAGAAAGAAGGAAAGTCAGATATGATATATATAATACAAAAGGTAAAATGGTAGAGGAAAATATTATCCAAATAGTAATAACTCTAAATCTTAATGGACTGAATTCCCCAATCAAAAGACATAGACTGGCAGAATGGATTAAAAAACAGGATCCTTCTATATGCTGTCTACAGGAAACACATCTTAGACCCAAAGATAAATGGAGGTTGAAAGTGAAAGGTTGGGAAAAGATATTTCATGCAAATAACAACCAGAAAAGAGCAGGAGTGGCTATACTAATATCCAACAAATTAGACTTCAAATGTAAAACAGTTAAAAGAGACAAAGAAGGACACTATATACTAATAAAAGGAACAATTAAACAAGAAGACATAACAATCTTAAATATTTACGCACCGAACCAGAATGCCCCAAAATACGTGAGAATACACTGCAAACACTGAAAAGGGAAATAGACACATATACCATAATAGTTGGAGACTTCAATTCACCACTCTCATCAATGGACAGAACATCTAGACAGAGGATCAATAAAGAAATAGAGAATCTGAATATTACTATAAATGAGCTAGACTTAACAGACATTTATAGGACATTACATCCCACAACAGCAGGATACACCTTTTTCTCAAGTGCTCATGGATCATTCTCAAAGATAGACCATATGCTGGGTCACAAAGCAAGTCTTAACAAATTTAAAAAGATTGAAATCATACACAACACTTTCTCGGATCATAAAGGAATGAAGTTGGAAACCAATAATAGGCGGAGTGCCAGAAAATTCACAAATACGTGGAGGCTCAACAACACACTCTTAAACAACAAGTGGGTCAAAGAAGAAATTGCAAGAGAAATTAGTAAATACCTAGAGGCGAATGAAAATGAAGACACAACATATCAAAACTTATGGGATGCAGCAAAGGCAGTGCTAAGAGGGAAATTTATTGCCCTAAATGCCTTTATCAGAAAAGAAGAAAAGGCAAAAATGCAGGAATTAACTGTCCACTTGGAAGAACTGGAGAAAGAACAGCAAACTAATCCCAAAGCAAGCAAAAGGAAAGAAATAACAAAGATTAGAGCAGAAATAAATGAAATTGAAAACATGAAAACAATAGAGAAAATCAATAAGACCAGAAGTTGGTTCTATGAGAAAATCAATAAGATTGATGGGCCCTTAGCAAGATTGACAAAAAGAAGAAGAGAGAGGATGCAAATAAATAAGAT
Source organism: Tamandua tetradactyla (assembly GCF_023851605.1). Taxonomy (NCBI): domain Eukaryota; kingdom Metazoa; phylum Chordata; class Mammalia; order Pilosa; family Myrmecophagidae; genus Tamandua; species Tamandua tetradactyla. Next base: position 140,690,565 of record NC_135332.1, read on the forward strand.
CAGAAATGGAAGAGGAGACATAACTACTGACCTCACAGAAATAAAGGAGGTAATAACAGGATACTATGAACAACTTTACGCTAATAAATACAACAATTTAGAAGAAATGGACAGGTTCCTGGAAAGACATGAACAACCAACTTTGACTCAAGAAGAAATAGATGACCTCAACAAACCAATCACAAGTAAAGAGATTGAATAAGTCATTCAAAAGCTCCCTAAAAAGAAAAGTCCAGGTCCAGACGGCTTCACATGTGAATTCTATCAAACATTCCAGAAAGAATTAGTACCAACTCTCCTCAAACTCTTCAACATAATCGAAGTGGAGAGAAAACTACCTAATTCATTCTATGAAGCCAACATCACCCTCATACCAAAACCAGGCAAAGATATTACAAAAAAAGAAAACTACAGACCAATCTCTCTAATGAATACAGATGCAAAAATCCTCAATAAAATTCTAGCAAATGGTATCCAACAACACATTAAAAGAATTATACATCATGACCAAGTAGGATTCATCCCAGGTATGCAAGGATGGTTCAACATAAGAAAATCAATTAATGTAATACACCATATCAACAAATCAAAGCAGAAAAATCACATGATCATCTCAATTGATGCAGAGAAGGCATTTGACAAGATTCAACATCCTTTCCTGTTGAAAACACTTCAAAAGATAGGAATACAAGGGAACTTCCTTAAAATGATAGAGGGAATATATGAAAAACCCACAGCTAATATCATCCTCAATGGGGAAAAATTGAAAACCTTCCCCCTAAGATCAGGAACAAGACAAGGATGTCCACTATCACCACTATTATTCAACGTTGTGTTGGAAGTTCTAGCCAGAGCAATTAGACAAGAAAAAGAAATACAAGGCATCAAAATTGGAAAGGAAGAAGTAAAACTATCACTGTTTGCAGACGATATGATACTATACGTAGAAAACCCAGAAAAATCCACAACAAAATTACTAGAGCTAATAAATGAGTACAGCAAAGTAGCAGGCTACAAGATCAACATTCAAAAATCTGTAGCTTTTCTATACACTAGTAATGAACAAGCGGAGGGGGAAATCAAGAAACGAATCCCATTTACATCGCAACTAAAAGAACAAAATACCTAGGAATAAATTTAACCAAAGAGACAAAAAACCTATATAAAGAAAACTACAAAAAACTGTTAAAAGAAATCACAGAAGACCTAAATAGATGGACGGGCATATCGTGTTCATGGATTGGAAGACTAAATATAGTTAAGATGTCAATCCTACCTAAATTGATCTACACATTCAATGCAATACCAATCAAAATCCCAACAACTTATTTTTCAGAATTAGAAAAACCAACAAGCAAATTTATCTGGAAGGGCAGGGTGCCCCGAATTGCTAAAAACATCTTGAGGAAAAAAAACGAAGCTGGAGGTCTAGCGATGCTGGACTTTAAGGCATATTATGAAGCCACAGTGGTCAAAACAGCATGGTATTGGCATAAAGATAGATATATCGACCAATGGAATCGAATAGAGTGCTCAGATATAGACCCTCTCATCTATGGACATTTGATCTTTGATAAGGCAGTCAAGCCAACTCACCTGGGACAGAACAGTCTCTTCAATAAATGGTGCCTAGAGAACTGGATATCCATATGTAAAAGAATGAAAGAAGACCCGTATCTCACACCTTATACAAAAGTTAACTCAAAATGGATCAAAGATCTAAACATTAGGTCTAAGACCATAAAACAGTTAGAGGAAAATGTAGGGAGATATCTTATGAATCTTACAACTGGAGGCGGTTTTATGGACCTTAAACCTAAAGCAAGAGCACTGAAGAAAGAAAGAAATAAATGGGAGCTCCTCAAAATTAAACACTTTTGTGCATCGAAGAACTTCATCAAGAAAGTAGAAAGACACCCTACACAATGGGAGATAATATTTGGAAATGACATATCAGATAAAGGTCTAGTATCCAGAATTTATAAAGAGATTGTTCAACTCAACAACAAAAAGACAGCCAACCCAATTACAAAATGGGAAAAAGACTTGAACAGACACCTACCAGAAGAGGAAATACGGATGGCCAAGAGGCACATGATGAGATGCTCAATGTCCCTGGCCATTAGAGAAATGCAAATCAAAACCACAATGAGATATCATCTCACACCCACCAGAATGGCCATTATCAACAAAACAGAAAATGACAAGTGCTGGAGAGGATGCGGAGAAAGAGGCACACTTATCCACTGTTGGTGGGAATGTCAAATGGTGCAACCACTGTGGAAGGCAGTTTGGCGGTTCCTCAAAAAGCTGAATATAGAATTGTCATACGACCCAGCAATACCATTGCTAGGTATCTACTCAAAGGACTTAAGGGCAAAGACACAAACGGACATTTGCACACCAATGTTTATAGCAGCATTATTTACAATTGCAAAGAGATGGAAACAGCCAAAATGTCCATCAACAGAAGAATGGCTAAACAAACTGTGGTATATACATACGATGGAATATTATGCAGCTTTAAGACAAGATCAACTTATGAAACATGTAATAACATGGATGGACCTAGAGAATATTATGCTGAGTGAGTCCAGCCAAAAACTAAAGAACAAATACTGTATGGTCCCACTGATGTGAACGGACATTCGAGAATAAACTTGAAATATGTCATTGGTAACAGAGTCCAGCAGGAGTTAGAAACAGGGTAAGACAATGGGTAATTGAAGCTGAAGGGATACAGACTGTGCAACAGGACTAGATACAAAAACTCAAAAATGGACAGCACAATAATACCTAATTGTAAAGTAATCATGTTAAAACACTGAATGAAATTGCATCTGAGCTATAGGGTTTTTTTTGTTTGTTTGTTTTGTTTTGTTTGTTTTTTGTTTTTTGTTTTTTTACTATTATTACTACTTTTATTTCTTTTCTCTGTATTAACATTTTATATCTTTTTCTGTTGTGTTGCTAGTTCCTCTAAACCAATGCAAATGTACTAAGAAACGATGATCATGCATCTATGTGATGATGTTAAGAATTACTGAGTACATATGTAGAATGGTATGATTTCTAAATGTTGTGTTAATTTCTTTTTTTTTTCTTTCCGTTAATAAAAAATTTTTAAAAATTAAAAAAAAAAAAGCAATAGTTTTCAAAGCACCCTTCAACAAGTAGTTACAGGACAGATTCCAGAATTGGTCATGGGCTACCACATGACCCTCTCATGTTTTTCCTTCTAGCTACTCCAGAATATAGGAGGCTAGAGGGCTTAAATATTTTTTTATCATCACAATTTACTTTTTTTCTTCTTTTTTTTTGTGAAAAATAACATATATACAAAAAAGCTATAAATTTCAAAGCATAGCACCACAATTAGTTGTAGAACATATTTCAAACTTTGACATGGGTTACAATTTCACAATTTTAGGTTTTTACTTCTAGCTATTCTAAAATGCTGGAGACTAAAAGAAATATCAATTTAATGATTCAGCATTCATATTCATTTGTTAAATCTTATCTTCTCTGTATAACTCCACCATCAACTTTGATCTTTCCATCCCTCTCTTTAGGGGTATTTGGGCTATGATGATTCTAAATTTTTTATGTTGGAAGGGTCTGTCACTAATATGAGGTAGGGAAGATGGAATTATCTGATGTTCAGGAGAGTCTGGGCTAGGTTTCAGGACTTATCTGGACTACGGACCCATTTGGAGGTTGTAGGTTTCTGGCTTGTTACCCTAGTGCATGGAATCCTAGTGGAATCTTATATTTTGCCCAAGGTGTTCATTAGGATTGGCTGGAATGGTCCTGGTTGGGGGTTGGCAGGTTATGATAGGTAGCAAGTTCTACCTGAAGCTTGCATAAGGGCAACCTCCAGAGTAGCCTCTTGACTCTATTTGAACTCTCTCTGCAACTGATACTTTATTAATTACACATCTTTGCCCTCTTTTGGTCAGGACGGAATTGTTAATCCCACAGTGCCAGGTCTGGATTCAACCCTGGGAGTCATATCCCATGTTGCCAGGGAGACCTTAACCCATGGATGTCATGCCCCACATAAGGGGGAGAGCAATGATTTCACTTGCAGAGTTGGGCTTAGAGAGACTGAGGCCACATGGAAGCAACAAAAGAGGTCCTCCAGAAGTAACTCTTAGGCATGTCTATAGGTAGTCTAAGCTTCTCCACTATCTGCATAAACTTCACAGATTGAGGGCATAGCCTATTGATTTGGATGCCCCTGAAGTTTGACACAGTATCAGGGGATTCCCTGATGGTAAGGTTTAATAGTTCCATATTTTTCTCCCATCCTTCAGGGGACCTTGCCAATACTTTTTGATTCTCTGCTTCATATACTCTAGGATGTTTCCAGGCATTACAATAATCTATACAGGATTAAAGGACCTCTTTCTTATTCTGTGCTGCCTGTGTTTCAGTTGTTCAAATGAGCTATACAGAAAAGTTGAATCAGATTATGCACTACAGAAAATTTCAGGTCCAGACCAGATAAACCTTTCTTCCATTGGTCTCAAAGAGTATGTTTGGTTCTAAAATATAGATGCTGTCTTCTTTTCCCCTATGTTCTGAATTACTCTAACCCCAACCTGTTTGGCTTTGTTTTTCTGGTCACTCAATAAATGAACCAGAGTAGCACACCCAAATGTGAAATATGTTGTCACCAAAATCCAAAAAGACCAACTAGACATTGTGCCTCTTTTTGGTCATAGGAGGGGCCAGATGCAGCAACTTATCCTTCACTTTAGAAGGGATGTCTCAACATGCCCCACACCACTGGACACCTAGAAATTTCACTGAGGTGGAAGGCCCCTGCATTTTTGTGGGATTTATCTCCCATCCTCTAACATGCAAATGCCTTACCAGTAAATCTAGAGTAGTTGCTACTTCTTGCTCACTAGGTCCAATCAATATGATATCATCAATATAATGGACCAATGTGATGTCTTGTGGGAGGGAGAAACGATCAAGTTCTCTGCGGACAAGATTATGACATAGGGCTGGAGAGTTGAGATACCCCTGAGGTAGGACAGTAAAAGTATATTGCTGACCTTGCCAGCTGAAAGCAAACTGTTTCTGGTGGTCCTTGCTAATAGTTATTGAGAAAAAAGCATTTTCCCGATCAATAGCTGCATACCAGGTACCAGAGGATGTATTGATTTGCTCAAGCAATGATACCACATCTGGAACAGCAGCTGCAATTGGAGTTACCACCTGGTTGGGCTTACGATATTCCACTGTCATCCTCCAAGACCCATCTGTTTTCTGCACAGGCAAAATTGGAGAGTTGAATGAGAATGTGGTGGGAATCACCATCCCTGCATCCTTCAAGTCCTTAAGAGTAGCAGTAATCTCTACAATCCCTCCAGGAATCCAGTATTGCTTCTGATTTACTATTTTGCTCAGTAGGAGCAGTTCTAGTGGCTTCCGCTTGGCCTTTCCCACCATAATAGCCCTTACTGCATGAGTTAGAGAGCCAATGTGGGGATTCTGCCAGTTGCTCAGTTTGTCTATGCCAATTATACATTCTGGAACTGGAGAAATAACTACAGGATGGGCCCGGGGGCCCACTGGACCCACTGTGAGACAGACCTGAGCTAAAACTCCATTGATCACCTGGTCTCCAAAAGCTCCCACTCTGACTGGTGGACCAGAGTGATGTGTTGGGTCCCCTGGAATTAATGTCACTTCTGAACCAGTGTCTAATATTCCCCGAAATATCTGACCATTTGCTTTTCCCCAATGCACAATTACCCTGGTAAAAGGCCATCGGTCTCCTTGGGGAAGGCTTTGAAGAAGAGTAACAGTTTAAATTTTTGGCGATGTAACAGGGTTCTCCCCCAAAGGGGCGTGGCCTCCCCTTCATTCAAGGGGCTCTGTGTCTGTAAACTGTTTCAAGTCTGGAATTGATTAAGGGGCTGTGACTCTGTGTTTTTGTAAGTCAGGTTACACTTCTGTTCACTTGACCTAGCACTCTTTTGTTTATACAGCTTGAACAAGAATTTAGTAGACTGCCCTTCTATTGCATTTCTAGGTACCCCATGATTTACTAGCCAATGCCACAAATCTCTGCATGTCATATAATTTTGATGCCTGCTTTGAGTTTGCTATATATTATAATAGCCACGTCTACCCTGTCTTTGGCGATTAAGTGCTGCTACCTGGTTTCTGCCAACTTGGGATCCTGTCATCCCCATTGTGTTTAAGGATTCCAGCCCAGTGACAGCAGTTCCTACAGTAATATCTGACCTACAGAGAAGTGCAACCATAGAGCTCTTTAGGGATGATGGTGTTAGTCTCAGAAATTTATTTCTCACTATTCTGGTAAAAGGTGCATCCTCTGGACATTCCTGGGGTATAAGAGCAGGCTTTGCATGATAAATCCACTCTAACATTCCAATTTCTCTAGGCCTCTGGATCCTCATCTACATTATACCAGGGCAGTTCTGGCATTTCAACGTCAGGTAATGTTGGCCACCTTTTGATCCGTGTTTCAACCAACCATCCAAACAAACTGTTAATATAGTTTGTTCTGACAGCTTGTTCTAACAGCTCAAGCTATAACATTGAATGCAGAATCTCTGCTTAGTGGGCCCATATCAATAAATTCAGCCTGATCCAACCTTATATTCCTCTCACCATTATCCCACACCCTTAAAATCCATTGCCACACATATTACCCTGATTTCTGTCTATATAAATTGGAAAACTCACACTGTTCTCTTGGAGTATAACGTACCTCCTCATGTGTGATACGATACTTTGTACCTCACCTTTAGGAGCCTGTTAGGACTTTAGTCTAGTTATAGGTCTGGAAGAAATGAGGGGTGGTGGGGGTGGGTCATGAAAAGAATTAGAAGTATCTTACAAGCCATTTGCTCCAGGGTCTTCATTTGCAGTTTCATCTGGTGAAACAGGATTAATCACTCTAGGGCTAATCCCTTTAGGAGGAGGTTGGCTGGCCAACTACTCAAGGTAGGCTGGAGGTGGGGCAGTTATGCCCTCAGGGCAAACTATTACAGGGTTATCTAGAGAAGACTCAGCATGATCTAGGGTTTCAACCTCACCCCCGACATCATTATCAATCCATTTGTCACTATCCCATTTTTCAGGGTCCCACTCCTTTCCAATCAATGGCCTCACTTTAACGGCAGACACCATGCAAGACTGAGATTTCAGTTTACGTTGTAAAGTTGTTACTCTAAAAATAAGATTCTGAGTCTGATTTTCAGAGATCTCAAGTCTACAGCTATAGGAAATAAGATTTTCCTTCAAGATACTCATAGAAATGTCTACATCTGTCAGACAGCACTCAAGTTTCTCGTTTGAAGCCTTAAGCCCATCCCTTTCACTCCTTAATGTAGCCAATGTATCTAACAACAACCAACCAACATCTCTATACCTCTTATTTCTACAAAACTCTGTTAAGATGTCGAAAACATTATCCCCCAGAGCCTGGCTTTGTACAAGTGAAGCATTAGGAAAATTGAATGGTGATATTTTGACTGTCTCTTTTGCCAACTCACTCCATGGATTGAGAGTGTCATTCTGATTATGGAATCAGAGGCCTTAGTGTCTTTGAGTCCAGTCAGAGTAGTAAACCATTCATAAAAACCCATTTTTAACATTCTGTTTCTTAAGAAACACTTCTGGTATCCTTGGTACCACAATTGTGATATGCTTAGTGATCTTCTGCTGTCTTTGTGGCATGTAAGTATCTTGATTGATTTACTTGGGGAGTTGATTTCTTTCACTAGTCTTAATCCTTGTGTTTGTGGGATGGTTGTACAGCAAGGAACAAGGCATGGGGTGAGGCATGCAGTATGGTGATTTGTTTCAGGGCAGGTATAGGTGCAGGTTAGGGATGTTACACTGATGCTTGTGAACATAGGCTCCCAGCAGCCAGGGAGGATGTAGCTGCGTGAATGCACTGTTTTGGGGGGCATAACCCTGGTGTGCACTGGTCTAAGACATGGGGCCCTTTGTGTGCATGCGTAGAGCTGTGGCAGCAGGTCTGCATTATGCCTTCATGGATTGCGGGCAAATGTGACCTGGCTGTGCAGGTAAGCACTTTCTCAGAGTTGGAAGGTGGGGCTGAGGGTTGTGCGCATGCACGGTTCTAAGACTACTATAAAGTGCAGTTCCCAGAGCTGAATGACGTGACTGGGGGCCCGTGCACATGCGTGGGCTTGTGAGTGCTATAAAGGGATGTGGATATACAGAGCTCAGAGGGGGCAGTGTGAGGCTGTGAGCCACTATAGGCAGGGGGACAAGGGGTAGCCTAGGTATGGAGGTTAGTGCCCACAGCCTTTATGTACTGGCAACAGCCTGGAGGGAACAGGGAGGGGGAAGTAGTGCTCAGGAGGGTTGTGGGAGAGGTGGATTGGGCTGCACTTGGGGTGGGGGTGTGGGGCAGGTACATGCACTGGGAGTTGGTGGGGTGAGGGTACCTAGAAAGTAGGGAATGGGAACAGGTGATGGGGTTTAGGTGCATGTGGTGTGGGGTGAGTCACTTGCACTGGTGAGGTTAGCACGCCTAAGGAACGTGGCCTGGCTTACTTCCTAATCCCATGCTCCCATCCGTGCACTCCCGCAGGCTCTGCAGCTCCATGCTTCTGTGCCAGGCTCCAGCTTTCTGCCTCTCAGTTCCTCAGCCTTTGCAACCAGGGCTTCCCCATGTGGTACAGAAGGCTCTCCCTGGTCAGCCACAATCCCAAATCACTGCCTCAGCTACCCTCCTGTCCCTTCTCTAACTTTTCTGTGGAGAAAGGCTAATCTCGAGCTACTCCAGTTGGCCATCTTCCTCCTGTCTTCTATTTTATAAATAGAAAATAAAAAGAGAATTCAGATTTTTCTCTAGCATGATTGGTCAAAATTTCATTTTTATTATTGGTAGTTTAGATGAGTTTATTCAATGTTGCAACTTTTATTGGCAATATGTACATATTTAGGATTGTTGTCAAATTTTGGAAAAGTGCTGTCACATCTCCTTCATGCATGAGCTGTAAGATTTCAGAACATTACAAGTTTTCTTATGTAGTGGCAGTGAACTGACAAACTGGTTTGTTTCTATGTCCTCTTTTTAGAGATTACTTTATTAATTAGATTGTTCAATAACCTAAGAGACCATCATGAATACTCGAAGTACATTTTTTTTCTCAATAAATTTTGGTTTTAGGTATGCCTTTTGTTTGAAGTTGGAAAACTTTATCAGGATAATATGCATCATATCTGCTAATATACAACATATTCATTTCAATATGTTGAGATGAATAAAACGTGATATCATACACAGACATTATTTATGGTATAACTATAGGTTTGTGCCCCACCAACACAAAAACTCTGACAGCTTTCATTTTGCTTGATTTCCCCAAAAAAGGAAAATAAAAAATAAAATTATAAAAATAATGGTATACTCTGTATAGAGTGTATTCCTCATAGGAGGGAACTTCCATTTTAACTAGGCATCGATGAGATTGAAATCCTTGGATTACATTTTACATGTCTGATGACTGGTAGAATTTTCCAGTGACTAGTTTCTGGGTGTCATCTACTATTTCCATATTTTCATTGCCAGGTGTTGCCCCATATATTCTTATCACAAAGTGACCTCTGGCCCTGCACCTGTGGATTGAGATTCCAGTAGTCCTGGAAGCCAGGATAGAAATGTCTGTGAACCACATAAATACATCCCCCTAAATCCAAATTAATATATCCCCAAATCAGCTTCCTTTAGGATCTTCAAAATGCCTGAAATCATTACCACCACTGTCCAATAGGATTGGAAGTGTGACAGAAAGGAATGAGGGGATTAAAAGAGATAACACCTGTAACGTGCTTAGATCAGTGGTGGCCTCTTAGTAAGGCATCCACAGATATTAACTAATAATATCATCCTCACCTCTCCATCATCAATTCCATATATGTTTTAGTGGCCTTTACCAGTTTTTGGTGGTTTGGCATTTAGGACCTTTGATAAGCAGCTTCTTCCTATTTCTATCCCTTTCACTTTTAGAACATATTTCCAAAATTTCAGAGCTAATGAACCCTTAGACCACATCTGCTCTGCTTCTTCTTTTTACAGATGAAAAACTTGGGGCTGAACATTTCAGAACATTACAAATTTTCTTGTGCAGTGGCAGTGGACTGACTAGCTGATTTGTTTCTATGTCCTCTTTTTAGAGATTACCTTATTACTTAGATTATTAAATAACCTAAGAGACCATCATAAATACTCAAAGTACATTTTTTTTCTCAATAAGTTGTAATTTTAGGTATGCTTTTGTGGCAAACTTCAGCTTAGTTAATGGCAGAACAAGTACACAAGTCTTTTAACTCCTGGTACCATGTTTCTTTTCTTTGAAGTCTCATGGGTAGCTCTGTATCAGAATGCACTCAACCTCTAAGGATTAAGTGTAAATTAATTTAGGTATGCTTTAGTTTATTCTTAGTGGGCTTTTCCCCCACAATTGACATTTTAAAAAGTGAGAATAGTTGCTGTGTTTCTAAAAGGGCACATAATAGTGTTACTTGCTCATCTTGATAGGACTTTTACCAAAGCAAACCATATGGTGGACACTCACAGGAAACGGTTACTCACTTTGTGAAGAGGTAAGCTTTCCACAAGCTTTGCGTTTTTCCTTTCTCAGTAAGAAAAGAGCCTTTATGTCAGCTGCCTGGCTTTCCTCTGCATTGGTTTTAAATCTACAGGAAGGCTAGGCAGACAAAATGTCAACTCTTTGCCTGCTAAAGAAAGAAGCTTTGAAACAGATCATTGCTGTTTATGCACCTCAAGTTGCTTTGCACTGGCTGTGTCCACAACACCGTGGTGTATTTAAAATACTGCTCTATTCGAATAATTTTTAAAAAGTACTCAGATGCTCATAAATACTTCAAAGAGGTATTTTGATGTTGCACTGATTTTTATCTTTAATTGGATTTACTACCTTAGAAAGCTTAAGTTTATAGATGTATGCCTAAAAATGCCCAAATTCCATATTCTGTTGTTCATTGACCTGGATTTTTTTGCTACAAGTTTTAGGAGTCCCAATTCAAAGAGGGGAAGACAAAAGAACCACCATACATTCAAATGCTTTAAGTATTGGGTGCTTTATAGATATCATTTTAGTTGCATCTTTATAAGAAGTTTGAGAGGCAGGGAGCTTTAGACACATTTAACATTTGAGTAACTTGGTCAAAATTCTATTCTAAGACATATTGAAAAGGGTTTTTTGTTTATCTGTTTTCCAACTAAAGAACCGATGGCACTGATGTAACTAAATAAAAATAAGGAAAAAGTACTCATATAGATAAGGGTCTTCGTCAGTTCATTTTAGTGAGGGTTGCAAAAGAGATCAAACAATGTGCTTCAGTGGAGAAAAATGGGTATATGGACTAAAAGGAGGAAAACTGCTAACAAATTCATTAACAGCAGATTTAGCAACTTTGGATGAATTTAAAAGGGCTTCTAAGATCTTGGGTCCTTTTTTTTAGGAGGGTGGATTTTGAAAGACATCATTTGGTTGTATTTCTGTGAGGCCCTTTTGTTTCCTAACCTTCTCTCTGGTCCCTATCCTCCTTCTCTTTATTCAGGACCTTCCTATGGCAAATAACAGTTGCTTAATTAGTTACCATCCAGCTTGAAAGCAAAGGCACAGTCACTATCCTTCTGGCAATTATTTCTGATATCTCTCCTGCCAGAGATGTGCCCTATGGCAGCTTCAATCCGTTATCTTCACTTCTCTTACCCATATTGGCAGCTCCCCAAGACCTAAGAAGGAAATAGCAGATCTGCAGATATGCACACCTCTGAATCAAGGCTTGGTTAATGAAATCACCCCTGCGCTTGCCCTTGCCTGTCACTGAATCCTATTCCAGCTGGGATGGAAAAAGAGCATTGGTCATGCTGTCAAAAGCAGATCGGATTTCTCCATTGCTATTTCTTACCTTAACTAAAAACAAAACAAAATGTCATACACTACAAACAGGGAAAAATAATGGCATTATGTGAGGATAAATGTAGTTTGGACTATTTTCATATTTTGTGTGTTAATCGTATTTCTCTTAGCAAATATGATTGGAAGTGGTATTTTTGCTTTCTTCCCTACCTCTGGCATTAGGTCTACAGTTAAGATAAAAATACACTGACTCCCCAAGAAAGAGTTCTTTCTGCCTGGCATGCATCCTTCTTGCCCTGTCCCTTGCTTCTGATCACCTTTCTTTCTCTCTGCTTCCCTCTCTCCTTCAATTCAGGGCTCAGAGAAATCTTTCACTCTTCTTTTGACAGGTGTCAGATAGACAGTATGAGCTCATTTAAGCTGAACTGTCTGGGGGAAATTATATTTGTTCTGGAGAACAGAAATTTGGATGACAAGTGCCAGGACACACCAGATGGCATGACTGGAGAGACTGATCAGACTCCCAGCTCACGTTCCAGGTGGCCTTTCTGTCTTTTGCTCTCCCTTATTCTTATTTGTTCATGGTTGACCCAAATGGAGACCTTGAAATACAAATCTTTGTTGGAAGTTTTCAAGGAAAAAAAGTTGATAGTGACTCAGCATAAGATACTAATACCTTCCTCAGAAGAATAGCCAAACTTTTCACTGACACTTCCCAGACCCATATGGGCACAAATTTAAAGAAGCCTCAACTTTGAATAGTGTTAGTTGTTTAATGAACAGGTCTGCTAACTAAGCTGCAAAAAAATTGGCATTTCAGACAGTCCCTAAACCTGGCTAAAGTCTGGCAATTCTTTGCCAGGATATGAACAGAAGTATCCTTAAATATTCTCCACCACTGGCCTTACCGTCTGACTGTTTTTGTTGGCTCTCACTTCCCAGAAAGGGAACCTGTGGCCATAAATGTCATGGAAAGGTATTTAGAGGAAGGTGAGATTTTTTTTTTTTTTGGTCCGAGTGAAAAACTCTAAAATTCAAGGCGAGGGCACCAGGGTTGGTACTAATCTATGAATCATTGTATTCTTAACGTATCCTGAGAACAGGAAGAAAGAGATCAATCTTTACCGACACTCAGAATTTCTCCTCTGAGCAATAGTAATTCCTCTGACATTTGCTGTTTGCTTGTTTGCAGTAAAATTCTTTCCTTGAACTTTGCTGTTACTGGTCACTTAATGAATCTTCTGAAAGAGCAAAACAAGTTGATGTTTTAGAGACACAAACAAAGAAGATGTTTATAATTCTGTGCCTCGGTTTTTTATATGTCAATATTTGGTTCACATCAGAAGCCTTATTTTTGCTAGCCAGTGTGCTTTGTCCATGAATTTACAGGTGATGGAAGGTTTGAGGTTGTTGCTAATTCAGCGATGAAACTTATTCAGGGAGAAGGCTTATTCTGAGCGAAGAAGTAAAGTACCAAATATTGTAGGGAACACACAGTTTTCTTTATCATTCAATTTTGTACTAAATTATACAGTTGGTTGGTATTAGAAATCATATTATTATGGCAAAACCAATGGTGGCAGTACTGTACTTATCTGGAGGTTTGTTTCATTAACAACTTAAGGGTAAAATCAGAGAAAAATGCCTCTGAGCCCTCCACATAGCTCTCCTAGCTCCTGTGTAGCAAGGCAGTGCATCTTATTTCTATTCTCACCAGTAACATTTGGGCCTTTAGTGTGTGATTTTTAACAAGTGACAATTTATGTTTTTTTGAGGATATACCACATTAGGGGAAGTAGGAGCAATAGAGGACATTTTGACATGGAGGGAAGAGACAGGAAAACTGCAAAATATAGCTAAAAATATGGACTGCCATGCCCTACAGTGGTGGAAATTCATAAGGATAACATTAAGTCACCCAGAAAAAGTGCATTGTTTCTTATTTTTAAAAAATAAGTGAAGGGAACTGAAAGCCCAGAGAAAGTGTTAAGCATGCAGGTAAGAGACTGTCTTTCTGTTGAACTCAGACAGATGTCTTCCTATCTTTGGATATCAGGTGGCTGCTGAGAAGGGCCCAGGAAAAGAGACAAATGTCTTTGTGTCAGAGCTTCAAAGGTCCAGGGCAAAGATAATAAATCCAGCCCCGATGGGAGAATGCTGAGTCTCAGAAATAAATGGATTCATTTCTAAACTATGGAAAGAATTCATTCATTCATTCTTTCATTCAAGTTTTAACTCAAATGTCACATCCTCAGGGCAGCCTTTTCTATACATGATCCAAAGGAAATCATTCATTCATTCCCCCAATTTATTAAAAGCATTCCCCATGAGAAACACTGGGGATTCAACAGTGACCGTGAATAACAGAAAAGGTCACATAGTATGTGCGTGTTACATACTAGTGGAAATAAACAAATAAATAATTTCAGATAATTATACATGCTATTAAAAATAAGATAGGGAAAGGCATTACAGTGTTGACTTGGCTGGACTTGGTTCCACTGGCTGGACTGGTCAGGGAAGACCTCACCAGAAGACCATAGCCAGCTTGGATTTGAATGATGTGGAGAAATTGTCCATTCAGAGATCTGGAGATAGAACCTGTCGGGCAAAGGCAACAGCTGGAACATGGCTCACTGGGGAAGACCATTTGGCCTGTTCTAGGGACTAAACTAAAGTCAATGTGGCTGGGGCAGAGTGAACAAGGAGGGGAAAGTAGGAGAGGTGGTCAAAGTGGTCAGTTAGGCTAGATCTTCTGATTTGGAGCTTGCACTTCATCCTGATAGAAATGGGTTTTAAGAGCAGAGGATGGAATCTACTTTAAGTAGATCTCTGACTCCTGCGTGGGACATGTATTTGGGGAGCAAGACTGGAAATAAGAATGTTAGACATTTAGGAGGCTCCTGCAGGAGTCCAGGCAAGAGATTACAACGGCTGGATTTGAGTAGCAACAGTGGAGCCAGTGGGCAGTGTTCAGCTTTGGCTATGTTTGGTAGGCAGAACCTTCAGAACTTGCTGATGGACTGAATATGGCAATGGGATGTGTATGTGTGTGTGTGTATGTATAGGGAAATAAAGGATTCAAGAGTGATTTCTAGGTTTTAATTTCTTAATGGCATATATTTTGTTTTGGAATTATTTTGTTTATTTGTATGCTTATTTTCTATTTGTCACCTTCCATCAGACTACAGATACAGTGAGAGAAGGAATCTTGCTTCATTACCTCATTCTCAGTACCTAGTACAGTGCCTGGCAGTTGGATTGAATAGATACATATTTATTGAGTACTTTGTATGGATCAGACCTGTATTAAGACTGAGATTCAAAGAATCTTAGAATTTGCCTTCTAGTGGAGGAGATAGACAATAAACATGTAAGCCGATTTGTTTCAGATGTTGATAAATTCTGTATTGTAAAAAAGGATCAAAAGGATGGTAAAGGAAAGCCTCTCTTCTAGTTGTTCTGTTCTCCTGCATGTGTTCACTAGATTGTAACTTCCCTGAAAGCAGACTAGAAGTCTTTCTCTTTGTACAGTGCTAAACAGAGATATATGTAGCCAGGAAATACAAGTGGGCTGGTCATTCCAGGAAACCAACCTGCTTCCTAATACACCTTCAATACCTATTTGGGTATCTGTGTGACGTGACAGCTAAGGAAATTGGCCAAGTCTTTCTTTTCTCATGTAGGTTGGCAATGCCTAAACCCATGGGTCTGTGCCTCAGCAGACCTGTGATTGAACTGCTCTCCTGGTGCTGGTTGTTAATAGGCATGGGCGGCCTACCTATGGATTTACACAGTCACACACAACCTTCCTACAAATTTAGTAATTGATAGTACTTCAGGGTCACTGGGGAGGAATTAAATCTGCTGTAAGGGAAATAAACGTAGGCCAATAGACATGGAGTGCCAGAAAGCTGTGCCCAGCGGGATCTGAAGAGCATCTGCATGTTTATTAAAAAAACTAAAACCACCTCTTTCTCCTCTATTTAAGGAACACATTTAGACCGCCTCTTATGAAATTTTTTTTCCATGGCATCTGCTTAGAACAGAAGATTTTCGAAAGAGCTCTGTTTGCCCTTAAGCAATCTTATCTTTGGATAAGGGTGAACAATCAGGGGGAAAATTTCATGGAATTGTTGGTCAGCTATCAAAATGAAAAATGAAAAACACTCCCTAACTTAGTAAGTTTGCAATGCTTTAACAGCACAGCAGTTTTCAGTTGTCCTTACACAACTACTGTACACGTTTTAGAGAGAAGAGACTGTGCTTGTCAGGCAGTCAGTAAGTGTTTGTTGTATACTGCCTGTGTACTGGTTATCCACTAGGAATCGTTCCTCAAGATTAGCCTCTTATTATCTTTTTTTTCTTTGTCTTCCCCATAACTCAAGATCACTTACCCTTTTAAAACCTTTAGGAGGAAAGGAAAGACGAGGCTGATCAAAAAGCAGACTGGAAAGAGATGAGTCTTGAAACCTCTTCTGCCGTGAAGAATTGAATTAGTGCCTTGCATAGTGCTAAACAGATAATAGATATTCAATTCATAATTCAAAACTGATTGTTGCAGTGAATGATGTTCTGCAATGTGAGGGTCTGTTCTTTTTCTTACTGATAAGTACCACAGTAAGAGGTGTCTTCAATTTGATTTAGATTTGAAATATGTGGAGCATTAGTATGTGTGGGGTACTGAGATATGGGGATTCATTGTTAAGTGAAGGTGGAAATGTATTCATGAAAACAGTATCTTAAGATAGAAATGTATGAAGATTAAGAAGAGAAATATGGGAAATCTTATCCCAGAGGAGGAAGATATTTATACTCCTCGGAAGAATCTGGGCCTTACAAAGGATATTTTTCCACACTCTCCTCCCAGCTCCTAACTTGGAGTGTTCCTCTTGGATTATTAGTTTTCTCTATCTTGAGGCAAGCCTCATCAAGACTGGTATGTGTGTCATTTAAAAAAAACTTTTTATTTTGAGATAATTTCAAACTTACAAGGGAGTTGCAAAAATAATACAAACCCCATACAAAGAACTCCTCTGTACCTCTATCGCTCCCAGGTATCCAGATCCATTGATTTTAATATTTTGCCACCTTTGCTATGTCATTCTATCAGTCAACTAACTATATCCACTACCGATCCATCCATCTAATCTATCTATTTTATGAACATTTGAGAGCAGGTTGTATACATCATACTCCTTGA
The DNA here is from genome assembly GCF_023851605.1 of Tamandua tetradactyla. Classification (NCBI taxonomy): domain Eukaryota; kingdom Metazoa; phylum Chordata; class Mammalia; order Pilosa; family Myrmecophagidae; genus Tamandua; species Tamandua tetradactyla. Next base: position 140,707,683 of record NC_135332.1, read on the forward strand.
ACATATAATACTTCGATGTACGTTTTCTGCAAACAAGGATATTCATTTATGTAATCACCTTAAGTAAATTAGCAAGTTCAAGAAATTTAATATTGATATAAAACTTACATTCTATATTCCAATTTTTCATTATGTTCCGATAATGTCCATCATTCTTATATGCCATCCAATATCATGTATCACATTTAATTACCAGTATCACTTTAGTTTTAATTTTTCTTTCTTTCTTTTTAATTGTTTAAACATAAAACCTTTCATCCCAGCCCCTCCCAAGCATACCATTCAGTGGGATTAGCCACATTCACAGTACAGTGTTGCAGTACCCTCACCACCATCCATTGTTATAAATTTTCTTTCATCCCAAACAGAAACCCTACAGTCATTTTCCATTAACTTCCCAGTGCCCCTGCCCCCACCTCCTAGCCCTGGTAACCTATACTCTACTTTCTATCTGTGTGGGTTTGCATATTCTCTGATATTTTCTTTGTGGTTACCATGGAGCTTAAATGTGACATCCTAAATTTTGTTTGCTTTGATACCAACTTAACAACTTCAATAGCTCACATAAATTATGTCCCTTTACTCCTGCATCCCCCCCCACACTTTTATGTAAGTTCTGTCACAAATTACATATTTTTAAATCATGAGTCCAAAACCTTTGATTTGTCATTACATTTCATGCATTTGCCTTTTAGGCTCTGTAGGAAGTTAAAAGTAGAGTTACAAACCAAAAGTACAATAGTATTGGTATTCATATTTACCCATGCTATTATCTTTACTGGAAATCTCTATTTCTTCATGTGGCCTTAGTCAATTGTCCAGTGTCCTTTCCTTTCAATCTGCAGAACTCCCTTTAGCATTTCTTGTGGGGCCTGTCTAGTGGTGACAGAAGCCTTCAGATTTATCTGGGAATGTCTCATTTTTAAAGTTTTGCCAGATAGAGAATTCTTGGTTGGCATTTTTTGTCTGTTTGTTTCCAGTGCTCTATTTCTTCCCACTGCCTTTTTGCTTCTGTGGTTTCTGATAAGAAATTGCACTTAATCATATTGAGGTTCCCTTGTGTGTGACATGTTGCTTCTTTTTTGTGGCTTTCAGAATTCTCTCTTTATACTTGGCATTTGCAGCTTGATTATAACATGGCACAGTTATAATTACTGTGGGTTTATTTGGTTTTATCATTTTCAGAGTTTGATGAGTTATCTTGGATATGTATATTCATGTCTTTCATTAACTTTGGGAACTTTTCAGCCATTGTTTCTTTGAATATTTTCTCTTCCCTCTTTGTTATTTCTTCTCCTTCTGGGACTCCCACAGTGTGTATACAGATACACTTGATGGTATCCCACAGGTTCTGCTCACTTTCCTTCATTCTTTCTTCTTTCTCTTTCTTAGACTCTATGCTTTTCAGTTATCTTCAAGTTCAGTGATTCTTTCTTTTGCCAGCTCTAATTTCCTGGTGAACTCTTCTAGAAATTTTTAATTCCTGTTGCTATGGTCTTCAGCTCTATTTGTTTTCTTTTCATAATTTCCATCTCTCTATTGATATTTGTGTTCATCTGTCATTTTCCTAATTTCCTCTAGTCCTTTGTTCATGTTTTCCTTTAGCTCTTTGAGCACATTTAGGACCATTTTTTAAAATTCTTTAGAATGTCCCAGGTCTGATCCACTTATTGATGGTTTCTAATGCTTTTATCTTTTCCTTTGTCTGGTCCATCACTTCCTGTTTCTTTGTATATTTTGTAATATTTTGTTTTAAATTGAAACCTGGACATTTTGATACTTTAGAGTGATATCACTGGAATTTAGATTTCGAAGTATCTTTTCCTTAAGCTTGGACCTAGATAGTGTTATACAGCACTTGCCTTGGATGCCGGAAGCTAACAAAAAAAGAAGCAAAGGAAGAGGAGGAGGGAGAGGAAGAAGAAGAGGAAGGAGGAAAAAAGGAAACACCTTTTCCAGTCTTTAGATATTGACCCCTGTGAATGCTGTCCTTCAGGGCTTATCCATACATTGAGTTTGGAGACTAGCTCCAATTATAGAGGTCTCTCTGATCCTTTCTGTGCACACCACTTGGCTTAGGCATATACATCCAGACCTAGGAATCTCTCCATTTACATGGATACAAATGCCCCCTCTTCCCTAGGAAACATTTTCCTCATGGTCCTTGTCCCAGGCACTGCATTGTATGTCATACAGCTAGCAATCCCTTACTCCAGGTCGCATGACTTGAGTGCTCTCTAATAGTGTTCTTTAGCAGAGTTGGGTAAGCTTCCTTCTGCACATTGGTAGCAAGTTCCTCAGACCACTACCTCCAGACAGATTGGGCCAGACAGATATGTTCCCAGTATGTGCATGAAAGCTGCTCTGTTCCCTCCAGAACCAGGACCAGAGATCTCTACTGAAAACATGGAAAGACTCCATGCCATGCTGTGTAATGGCATGGGGAAGGGGCCAACCATGGCACCCATGAGATCCTACCACTTTTAAGTGGACTTTTGCTGGATTTGGCTCTTGCCATGTTACTGCAATCCTTTAACTGTTTTCTGGAGATTTTAGAAAGATGTCAGATCATCAGCTATAACCAGCAATATGATTGTGATGTATATTGTTCCAGACCTTTTTCTATACATTAACATATGAATATGTGTGCATATACAAATGTGTTGCCTTGTGTTATATATATATATATAGCACTAATTCATTGCTTTATGTGTTTTTTTCTCATGATTGTCCTTCATGCATTTCTCACTCATATTCCTAATAATTTTTGTTTGAATGCTAGACATTATTTTTAAAAACTGTAGAGACTCCTTAGGTTCACCTTTGTTCTGCTAGGCAGATAAAAATGATGAACTGATCACCTTTTTCCAACCATAGACTAAGTGTCATCAGGATAGGTTGCAATTTTATTAAAACTTAGTCTACTTCTGATTCCCCCTTTTTCTGGAGCATGGCATACCAGGGCTTTGTCCCTTTAATACCAAGAGTATGCACAATTTCTACTCTGCTTTTGAAAGATTTTGCTTTAGCTATTTAGCCTTCTGTGCTGTACAGCTTCAGAATTTGGCAAATAACTTGACAGGGGGACCAGTTCTGTGATCGAGGTCCTTCAGATTTCCCAGTTTTGCAACTGAAGTCTTACATGGCTGCCAGAGGATCTACCATTTTCTGTGTCTCAGCAGCTGCCCTCTACCTGGGCATATCATGGATTCCAGATTCTATAGTGAGCCAGCTCAGAAGTGGCAAATTCCCCCCAGAGGTAGTTTCAAGTATTTAGTTCATCTCTAAAGTATTCTTTTCTGTCTGGAATCTTACTTTCTTTAGTGCTCTTGCTTCAATAACTCTCTAATGTCTTTTAATGTATGAGTTTTGCAATTTATTTGGCGTTTTGTTTATAGTGGGGATGAAGAACTGCCATGAACAACTCCATCTACCCAATAGAACTTCTGTCTCATTTGTTTCTAATTCCTGAAGATTATTCCATTGAATGATATACCATGTACTATAGTCTACTTAACCATCTCACTATTTATGGGCATGCTGATAGTTTCCAACTTTTCATTGTTACAAACTTGCATCTTTGTGTATTTATTTATTTATGGAAGTCACTAATATCTGAAATTTCTGTATTAAAAAATATGGATTTATTTTTATTTTTATTTATTTATTATTATTTTTTTTTAACATGGGCAGACACCGGGGATCAAACCCAGGTCCTCTGGCATGGCAGGCAAGCGTTCTTGCCTACTGAGCCACCGTGGCCTGCCCCCAAAATATGGATTTTTAACTTTAATAGAGACTGCCAAATTTCTTTCCAAAAAAAGACTTGCATTTAAATGTCAGGAGTTAAATAAACCCTTCCTTCAACTGGAACAATACTTCTTAAGTCTGTGTTTGACCTAGTAGCTTGGACCTACTACTGTATAAGTCTATAGTATATAATTCTATAGTATAATTCTAAGTAATTCTACTTGGGGAAACCTATTAACTCTTTTGGAGACTCTGAGGCATAATGAGGGATTACCTGCTATGTTGCCCTTACCATTCTAACTCTGGTGCCCTCCTGAGACCATATTTTACAATGTGTTAAATGATGATCATGCAATGGATTAGAAGAGTTTTACATCTTCTCTAAGATACCAAGGGAGTGATATAGGCACTGAGGAGTCTTTAAGTAGAAAATAACAAATCACTAAGAATAGCATATTTTCAATACAGGCAATTTCCCAGTTGCAAAGCCAAGCTGTTATTGAACTGAGAGAATACTGGCTATGGCTTCAAAGCTTTGGGACCTATTCTTCATTCATGCAGTGACTTTCCCATGTGCTTTCTGTAAGATCAGTCCTTTGGATGAGTTTGCTCAATACATTTGTTTATCTTTTCGATTTCTCTCAAGCTCCTTGGCCCAGTAGCTATTTCTTTATTTGCCAGGCCCCAGGGAGTGGGAAGGCAGCTTTTTTCTAGGCAGTCAATTATTAGAGTGAGTAGGGGGAGGTTTGGAGCCTGTGAACATGGGGTGTGCAAATATGTTCAACCTATAGAAGCTCTTCCAGTTCGTAGGGTAGATCTTCTAGAATAGTTGTCTTGGGGCTTCTTTCACTCCAGATTAGATATAAACTTTTGGCTGAATAGGTAGGAAGTAGGATAAGTCTTAGGCCTTGGGACACAAAAATTCTAAAGTAAAATTCCTTATTCCCTTTTTTCTTTTGCAGTAGCTCAGCTTTAAACAGCATTAATATGCTTTCTATTCTAATGAAACAAGAAGTTGTCACGCTTATTTTCAAAATTAGTAAATGATTTTCAATGTCAGTATCCTGATAATGGTTTATTTTAAGTTTTAGAATTTTGAATTTTGATTTGATGGTGCCAGTTTAATTCTGAAATATAATAAGGGAGGGAGTTGGAAACAAAGCAGTCTCTCTTCTGGGCTCATTGATTTAGTCATGCTTCATTAGACAGTTGTTAAATTGTTAGTGCATTAGATATTGGACTTTGCATTCATTGACGATTATAAAAATATTAAGAAATGCATAATATCTTTGATGGTGTTGAATTATATAAATTGCATAGACTGCAATTTGAAGTTAGCATGAGAATTTTATAATATAGAAAATGTAAATCAAATAAAAATTGTATACCCAGTTGTCTAAGAAAGTGCCTTGCTTTTTACCAGTAATTTAGAAGCTTGTAAACCAAGCTTAAATAGGACATTGAGAAGAGAAGTGAAAGGGGTAAGAAGTTAGTGGTGTGGGGCCGGAGTATGAACGAAGTATGAATGAAAAGGAAAAAAGTACCAAGGATTGAGGAAGTTATTAAGATCGCAAGCTTGCAATGACCTTTATTTCCTAATTAGTACATTGTGATCCTGAAGACATAGTAAGTATGTGTGAATACATCACTAGGGTGTGACATATTCATCACATTCTCACTTCCCTTTGCTAATTCTGGCATCAGAAACTATTGCAGAGAATGTCTCAACAACATATGTAGATATCTCCAAAACAGGTGTGCCTATTCTTAAGCAAACTTGATATGTGAAAGTTCAAATTTACTTACTAAACAAAAATTAGATGACTACTCATAATTCCTGATGCCCGGTGCTATCCATAGTGGGATGTACATGAAAAGCACAGGGTCCAACTCTCTGGGAATGAGAAACCTTGTGGGAGGGCAGGATGGGATATAGCCAATCACAATATAAAATAGAGTTTGATTAAGACTTCAAAGAAAATACACACAAAATACTGTGGGACATGAGGGGAGAAAGTACTTCCGGCTGTTAGATTTGGCATACAGTGAGGAAGAGAAACAAATCAGAGATGCTTTCTTGCTGGAGAGAGCATTTTACCCAATCCTGGAAGATGGTTTGAATGCCAGCAAGTAAAGGAATGTCAACAGGAATGGAGGATGAGACATCAAGAATGAGTGACATCATGAATGAACAGCATGAGCAAAGTCACAGAAGAGGGAGAGCTTGTTTGATGACTAGCGATGTGTTACTGGGGTAGGGCATGCAGAGAAACAACACACTTTGGTGTTCCACAAATTTGTAATCAAATCCCAGTCCTCCCACTTATAAACATAGGACCATGTCCAAGTTACTTAACCTTTCTGAATCTCATGTTCCTCATCTTTAAAATAGTGGGGCATAGTGTTGATTTTCTGTGTCTATTTTTGGTGAAGATTGACCATAATTTATGTAAACTCTCTAGAGCTCAATAAATGGTGGCAATTATTATGGTAAGTAGTTAGTCTTGATTTTTCACAATAGTATTAGATAAATCAGAATATTAATTTGCAATCAAATTTTGGGTGTTCTTAAGGAGCTAATTAAGGAATATGGACTTTATTTTACAGTCATTGGAGAGTCATTGAAAATTTTTGACTGGGGAGTGATGTGATAAAGACTTAGAATTGGAAATTTTATTCTGATGACTGTGCAGATGCCAGATTCATTGTGGAAATAAAAATTAATGGATTAAAGGGATTAGATTTGGAGCATGGTGTCTGTGCTGGTTTTAAACTGTTATGTACCCGAGAAAAGCCATGTTCTTTCAATTCTAATCCACACCTGTGGGAGCAGACCTATTGTTTAGAGTGGAACCTCTTGATTAGATTGTTTCCATGGAGATGTGATACACTCAATTGTGGGTTGGAGTTTTTGATTAGATTACTTCCATGGAGGTATAGCCCTGCACCATTCAAGGTAGGCCTTGATTAATTTACTGGAGTCCTTTAAAAGGGAAAATATTTTGGAGAAAACTCTGAGCTGACACAAATGCAGCATTAGGAGATTCATGGAGTGCTGACAGAAATGTTTAGAGAAACCCTATGAAACCAGGACACAGACACTTGAAGAGAAGAAATCTCTGGCCCCAGGAGATGCTAAACTAAGAAATGAAGCCCAGAGTAGTTTTGCCCTGGAGCAGCTAAATGAGAACCATAGATACTTGAAGAGGAAGCCGCTAGAATCAGAAGCTGGAAGCAGCAGAGTGGGGACAAGGACCCGCAGACACCAGCCATGTGCCCTTCCATGTGACAGATACTGGCTCTACATTCAGTCAAGTTATGTTTCTCTGGATGCCTTAGTTTAGGTATTTTTAAGTCCTTAGAACTGTAAACTTGTAATTTAACAAACCCCCTTTATAAAAGCTGATCCATTTCTGGTATATTGCACCCAGCAGCGCTAGCAAACTAAAATAATGCCAGACACTGCTAGTCATAACCAAATATAGCTCTTCTTCTCCCTTTCATGGTAATAAATACCCTTATTTTTAGCTGAAAACACGCTGTCTAAAAGATGTCTTACAAGGTGGCTGGCACATACCCTTTACCTGCTTCTTCTTTATTGCTTCGTCCATCCTACTATCCAGAGGATCATCTGCTATTTTGGTCTAGTTCTAGCTTCTACTTTGGAACCTAGGAATAGTGAAAAGGTGCCATAGAAGGAACTTGAGCACTTGATGAAACAGGATTGTCATAGTACCCATATATTGAATTCCACTAGATTTCTACATGAGAGAGGAATAAAATACCTTGTTTAAGCCACTGGCATTTTGGGATTCTGTTACTTAAAATAAGATCTAATCCCAACCCATTCAGGGATGGAGGAAATAAATGAATAGGAGATTAGTTTCTAGGATGTCAAGCCAATAGTAGTTATAGTATTATAAAGGAGATGTGTATGGAGCAGGGGAAGGATGTTGGTTTTATCTGGAGTCTAGTCCAGGTGGAGATGTCAGGTGATCATAAACAAGGATCAGGAGACTGAAGAGAGGTCAAAATCAGAGGGTGGGACGAAGCCCTCTAAATATCTTGATAGTCGAATACATGGGAGGGGATGAAAATTACATGGGAAAAGAATGTAGAAAAGATAAAAAAAAGAATGCAGAAAGCTGAAGGCCAACCCTGGTGTAGTCTCTGTTTATAAAGAAGAAGGAGGAGAAAACAACAAGATAGTGAATCTGGGCAGGAAGAGGGACATGATGGTGATGAGAAGAGGATGGTAAAGGAAGAAGGGTTGAAGCTGGATTGGTGAAACATTTCTTTTGCATGTGGTAGGAAATGCAAGAGAAGAAAAGGGAATCTTAGGTTTCTCCTGGTTAAGAATGCGGTGACTATGTGTTTGCTTGGTTAATGAATAAACTATTTTGTTTAGTGTTTCAGGAAGATATTTTATTCCAATGCAAAGAGTTGTTTTCCATTTTTTATGCTTGGTTACAATTTTGTCATGCTCTTTGCAGGTGGACAGCTGCATACCAAGCTACCTCAGTGACAGAATTGTCAAGGAATTCCATAGAGGATGGATAGTCTTAGTTGGAAAGTCATGTAATAGCTTTTAAAGTTGTGTGAGATGATCATGCTGCATAAGTAACAAACTGAAAACTCATGAACAGTGTTTGGTCTTGGCATAAAAAATTACTAACAAATTGAATTTGATACATTTAATAGTATGTATAATTATTATAGGTCTTCATGATGATAGATGATACTCTAACCACTATAACTGGTAATAACCAGGTGAACCTTTCCCTTGACACAGTACAGACACATATGGGGACAACTGTAAGAAGAATGATATTAAGAAATGTGAAGGAAAGGAAAGGATAGTTTGTGTCAAGAGGAAGAATTGGGAAGAAGTGGGCATTGTTCCTCTTCCCACTTCCTCACCAGCTTGCTCTGGAGTTGGAGTCCCGGAGACCCTTGCCCTCAGTCAGGGTGATCTAAGGACATAGTGTGTCTACTCTGCTCCAGTCTCCACTCTCCAGGGTGGGCAAACCTGCCAGCCTTATTATTTTAGTTGTAAAGGATGGAAAACTTGACCTGTATTAGTTAGGGTTTTCTAGAGAAACAGAATCAACAGGGAACGCTCACAAATATAAAATTTAGAAAAGTGTCTCATGTGACCGCAGGAACACAGAGTCCAAAATCCGCAGGGCAGGCTGTGAAGCCGACGATTCCAATGGAGGGTCTGGATGAACTCCATAGGAGAGGCTCACTAGCAGGAAGAGAACCTGTCTCTTCTGAATCCTCCTTAAAAGGCTTCCAGTGATTAGATTAGGCATCACTCATTTCAGAAGACACTCCCCTTGGCTGATTACAAATGGAATCAGCTATGGATGCAGCTGACGTGATCATGATTTAATTCTGTGAAATGTTCTCATTGCAACAGACAGGCCAGCACTTGCCCAACCAGACAAACAGTAACCACCACTTGGCCAAGTTGACACATGAACCTGACCATGACACGACCATTTGGGGTTCTCCAATTTTCTGAAGATTCTGAAATAGTGTGCATGGCCCCCCAAAGTTCTTCTTTCTCCTCAACAGAAGAGAAAAGGCAACAGGCCACAGAAACTCCAGAGATTATGACTACCTGTGCTCATTAGAAGTCTGAAGCGGGGCAGGTCTGTGTTTCTAAATGTTACAGAAATCTTGGACCAGAGGAGCAGTATACAAACAAGTACGTGGTCTGTGTTTTCAAAAATGAAGCAATGCAGTCCCAGTCCATAGGACCATAAAAAACCTCAGAGGATCATAAACTATGATAATGAAATATCACATTCATCTTTGTGTCTTCAATACCTAGAACAGTGCCTCCACTCGTATTTTTTAGATGTGTTTTGAATAAATATCCTCATTTCAGGAATATTTAAAATTGCATCCTAAATCTACCTGCTCTGTATTTCTAAACATAAAGAAATAACACCTATAACTAATTGGAGAAATACCATGGAGGATGAGGCACAGAATGGAAAGAGGAGAGAGAGACAGCATGTCTCCCCAATAAAATATTCCTTGTAGATGTTGGCAAAATCTTGGTTCGAATTATAGTTCCTTGAGTTGCTAGTTATTAATACTATATAGCAGATAAATCCCTTAAAATCTTGGGGCAGAATATCTCCATTGTTAATCTGTCTAACAATATCTACCTTATAGGATTGGGGTGAGACGTAAATAAAACTTATGAAAACATGATTAATAAACTCTAAGTGGTTATTCAAATGTTAAATGTTATTGCTATTAATAGCAATAGTAATAAAACAATAATTGGAGCACTGTGAGGTACTGAGAGCTGTTAAAGTAGGCACGAATAGAAGACTTGAATGGAATATATGGGATCTGGGCTCTGGATGTATAGAAAGGCAGGTGGTTCCACAAAATAGAATAATGAAATGGCTACTATTTGTAATCACAGTGCACTGACATTTTATATAAGCTAGTCTGAAGTCTAAACAACAATCTGAGCTAGATACTATCCTTATAAATGAGAAGTCTGGTTATGTTTGACCCTAGGTCAAAGCTAAATTTCAACCTTGTTCTCTCTGGTTCATATGGTGACCCCAACTTGCCAGGATTCAACATAGAATCAATCACCAGTGCCCTGAAGGACAGCTGAGTTCCACCAGGTTTGGTCACTTGGAGAGGCTAGCCCTCTTGCCCAGGCTGACTTTAATCAGAGGTCCTGGTTATGTCTGGAGTGAGGTGGCTCTGTCTTAGAGAAGAAGAACGGAGACGGGCTCTGCATACCAGTCTGACTTAGTTTTAAGCTGCACATAGATGTTTGCCCAGACATCTCATTTCTTGTGCAGGTGCACTCAAGAGCAGTCCATTAAGACCCTTCCTGGTGTCTGTGGTCAATATGCTCCCCTGTGGAGGGTGGCCACTTATCAAATTCCTATTCCACTCAACTTCCGACATTTAACTTTGAAAGGGTTGCAAAATGCCTCTGCCTCTTAAGCTGAGTTTACTCTAGAGTTGTGTGACTGACTCTTTGTTATACTTAGTTGGAAATTCAGATGATATTCATTTTAAATAGATCTGTGGGACTTGGGAGCAGTTAGAGAGAGCACAGATGAGAAGGAGAAGTTAATTTTTTCCTAAACTAAAATTGTCCATATTAAACACATCACCTGCCAGTGATGTACATAATTACTGGAAATAATAATCTGTATCTTTTTCATTCATCCATTCATCAAATGTTTATTAAGAGCCTACTGTGTGGTAGGCTATATCCTAAATGCTAGAAATATAGAAAGAAATATAAAAGCAATGTCCATTATAGAGAGCAATATGAAGAGCCTGAGGGTCACATTCAGGCTAGTCTGGGAAATACATTTCAAAGAACGTTTGCAATAATGTGATTTGTTTTTTTCTAGAGGAAAAGAACTGCATTTGTTTTTTTCATGGGTGTAGCCTATCCCCAATGCCTAAAATAGAACCTGGCTCAGCTAAATGCTTACCAGACTTTTTAAAATTGACTTATTAAATCTGATTACATGATCAAGTGGCTAGAATGAATTCATTTAACCCATGAGTCTTTGTTATTCCCTTTAGTGAGCTAGGAATTTTTAATTTCCAAAGTCAACCTGGTAGCTAAACATTTAAATTCTGATAATTGATGAATGTGCTTAGTTACAGATTTAATGAATGACTTATTTTTAATAAAAGCAGAAGGTTCATGGTAGGCTAGACTCAATCTGTTGGCAGCTTTAAGGCATTACATCAGGTAATTTAGGAAAATTTTTCAGCAAATGAGAGCTATTAGATTATGTAACGTTCTTTCTAGGGACTAGGCAAATAACTTTGAAAGTCACATCTACTTTGCTATTTAAAAGCAAAAGTTACCTGATAAAAGATAGATTATGGGGAAATGATCCAATATTTGGTAGAATTTTTTATGAATCAGAAAAAGTATGGATGTTAATTTCTCACAAAAGTTGAATTACCTTTCTAAAAGTAGAAATGATAGTTTCCCATTTGATTACCTGTTTTCTTTAGAGTTGACTTTCATCTCTATTTTGATGGTTTTAATTACCCCCTCCAAATTCTAAATTTAAAATTTACCTCAACATAGTATCTATGAAACAGATGAAATCTTATAGAATGTTCCAATGTCATCTGAAACCAAAACAATTAACAGAGGTTTTGTGTTTGTAAAGTGGTTTAATCAGTGATGGATTTGGAATTATTGACAGCTGATTCCTAGGTCTTTAGGCCTAGACCTCGGGAACACATTATACAAGTGTTTATAAAATGCCATTTAACTAATATTCTGTTTATAATTTGACTTTGTGGTAAAAAAAAAAAAAATGCATTTGCCTGCTTCAGAGTACCAGATGAAAGCATTTTACATCAATCAAATATTACACTTGGGCTGCCCAATGTCTCCTCAGCTCCTTCTGACTTGGAGGGACTTGTTCCCTATCATTACCTCTTTTCTCCATGACACGTGACGAGAATTCAGCCTATTTTATGGAATTTCATTGAATACTAAGTCCTTGGAATGCTTCTTATACCTTCCCTATCTCTTCTTCTATTTTTCCCCTAAAAGAATTTTCTATTTTGAAGAAAAGTTTATTATTTCTCAATTTCTTAAAGCAGATTACTAACTGAAAAACTATGCAAAATGGATGGATGAACACCCACTAAATCCTCAAAATTCAGCAGCAGAATCTAATCCTTTGAAAAAGCTGTCTGCTTAGCTCATCACTATTAATCAGTTTAAAATAACTTGGCAAGGTATATTGAGAGAAAGAAAGAGAGAAAAAGGAGGGGATAAGGTAATGTTCAAAGCTGACATTTTGTATTATGGTTGGGAGGGTGAAAAAGCAGTTGAACTTATACCTTTTTAATTAAGAAAATTAGATAGCATGTTATCTTTAGTTTTAAAAATGTGAGCTGTTTTCTGATTATGAATGTAATATTTACTCTTCTTATATATTTAGATAATGCAGAAAAGCAAAGGAAAAGGCAAAAATCACGAATGATCCTACCATCCAGACAAAAACACTTTCCTGTATTTCGAGTCATTTTCTTGCTGCATAAGTTTACATGTATACAAAATTAGGGTTTGAGTACACTCACACTGTTGTAATGTTTTAAGCATATTCCTGGTGTCATTGACATTCTTCAAAATATGGTTTCTAATAGGTGCAGGGTTATCTGTCATAACATTGTCATAATTCCTTTAGTCTTCCCTGTCCTTTTAAGATGCCCAGTCTTGGTCTTGTTTTGATCGCATTCTAGCCTTTGTCCTTACAGAGGACCTCTTGGTTCAACATGGTAGTCATTTTTTCTGATCACCAGATATTTCTGGCTCTTATCTTCTGCACTCAAGACAGGACTATACTCCTTGGCCCCTTTGGATTTGGGTGAGGGCTGTTGACTTTTTCTGACCAATGATGTGTGGAGTTTTTAATTGTGGATGAGATGTCTGCAGAAGCAGTTTTCCTTCTGTCCCAGTAACTGGCAGTGTTCCTGAATGACTAGTCTGAATCAAGAGTGGGTGAAGCCAAGCTAAGATAACCCAACTGACCTGGTGTGGACAGATAAAGTAAGCAAAACTTTACTGTTTCATGTGGCTTAAATGTCCGGGTTGTTTACTATCATAGCATAAGGTAGCCATTTTGACTGATAAACTGACCTTATGTATTTGGTTTAGAAATCTGGTTTAGACCTTGTGGTCATCAGGTGAACCCATAGTCACTTTCATTTCTCTGAATTATGTGGCAGGTTGTTGTACACATCTTCGGCTTCTCAGAGTTGGTGAATGTTTCTCCCTAAGCATCTATTTCCAGGGTATTCCTTTACCTGGCTTCATCATACTTGTAGCCCATATCATATATATATATTTACACACACAGTACATATATTACACACACAATATTTCTCATCTTCATTCTCACAATATTTATGATTATTCATATATTTAAGTTGCCCTGGTTAATATCAATAGTAGCTTTAAGGTGGTAAAGATTTATTTATTTTTTTAGTTTAAACTTTGTATTTGTATAAAAATGAGAAAGTTCAAAAGAAAAAATTTCTACAATTTCCGCTACCATCCAAAACTATTTCCATGATACCATATTTTCTTTGATCCCTCGCACACAACATTTTATCATATTGCTTATCATAATTTAGTACAAATGGACATTTTCTCTATATTGCATCAGAAATTTCCATGTTGCTTTATAAACTACCTCATAATTAGCATTGTGATGGCTTCAAAATAATCCATAGAAATTGAATACCATAATTTACACCATAATTTCCTTATTATTGAGTTAAGTGGATTTTTTTTTAAAGATAGTTTCAGTATAAATAAGTTTTAAAATGTTTTCGAAAACAAATATATTACAACATATATCTGATCAATATTACTTTGTAAATCTAAACGTATATTCTAACATAGGTGCCATTGATTCAAATATTTAATATACTTTTATTTTGAATTTATTTTAAGGTCCAATTGATGAGTTACACATCAAAAACCTGCCACATTGTTTTATAACATAACTTGGTTTGGACCTCAAATAATTCATTCATTTTGTTCATATTTTGGCTGTTTCTGAAAATCAATTCTGATTTTAAATGACCAAATTTTACCTCCATTTAGACCATTTGGAAGGCTGCCAAATGCACCAAAAGCAATTTCAGAGGAAAAATTCCAAAAATGTTTAGAGCAATAGTCAATCACTGGAATAACTGCAGCCTACCACAGTGATGATTTTGGAGGGACAACACTTCCTCTGTTATGAGAGTTTGGGTAGGTCTGCTACTATATTAAGTCCATGTTGCTACAGTCATATGTTGCATAAATTTAATATTGTTTCAGATACTTATCAGTTCCTTGAGAGCAGGGACTGATTTTTTCAAAGAGCCTCCCTTTGTTCTTGCACATGTGCATGCTTATGTATATTTGTGGTTGATTATGAAAAAGTAAATGCCATGTTGAGGATACTCTTTTCTGTTGACAAGAACCTATCTTTGAATAAACCCTTATTCTGGTGAAGGCTTAAACTCTCCCACAATCTGAATCAGCAGCGTCAGAATTTGTAGGAAATGCACCCATCCCAGACCTACTGAATCAAAAGCTCTGGGATCTGGTCCCAGCAATCAATTAATGGCAAAGATAAAAGAGATGATTCTGTGACCAGAGAAAGTTGATGATCAAAGGCCACAGTTTAGTACAGTTCAATAAATGTTTTCTGAAAAGCTATCAGGGACTGTAGCTTTAGACATTGGGTATGTAAAAGTAAAAAATATAATTTCTTGGTCCTCATGTTTTCAGGAGTATAAAATGTGTAAATAAATACATACCATCTTGTGTGATACTTTCAATGTGCAAAATGTAAGTGATGGTGATGATAGCTACTGTGTTGGTTTGAAACAGTTATGTACCTCAGAAAAATCCATTCTTGTGGGGGGAGACCTATTGTTAGGTGGGACCTTTTGATTGGATTGTTTTCATGGAGATGTGACCCTGCCCATTTAAAGTGGGTCTTAATCAAGTTACTGGGCTCCTTTAAAAGAGAAACATTTTTTGGAGAGGGCACAGATGTTTGGAGATGCAGGAAGAACACACCCCAGCAGAAGCCAGAAGGACACACAGGAGCTGAAAGAGCCATTTGAAACCAGAAGCTGGGAGAGAAGGACCAGCAGACAGAAGTCACCATGTGCCTTCCCATGTGACAGAGGAACTGGATGCCAGTTGCCTTTCCTCTGAAAAGGTATCCTCTTGTTGGTGCCATAATTTGAACATTTTCACAGCCTTAGAATTGTAGCTTGTAACTTAATAAAACCCCTTTATAGAGGCCAATTCATTGCTTGTATATTGCATTCTGGCAGCTTTAGCAAACCGAAATGGCTATCTTTTTTTTTTTTTTTTTTTTTTTTTATTAACGGAAAGAAAAAAAAGAAATTAACACAACATTTAGAAATCATACCATTCTACATATGCACTCAGTAATTCTTAACATCATCACATAGATGCATGATCATTGTTTCTTAGTACATTTGCATCAGTTTAGAGGAACTAGCAACACAACAGAAAAAGATATAAAATATTAATATAAAGAAAAGAAATAAAAGTAGTAGTAATAGTAAAAAACAACAACAACAAACAAACCAACAAGCAAACAAAAACAAAAAAAAACCCTATAGCTCAGATGCAGCTTCATTCAGTATTTTAACATGATTACTTTACAATTAGGTATTATTGTGCTGTCCATTTTTGAGTTTTTGTATCTAGTCCTGTTGCACAATCTGTATCCCTTCAGCTTCAATTACCCATTGTCTTACCCTGTTTCTAACTCCTGCTGAACTCTGTTACCAATGACATATTTCAAGTTTATTCTCGAATGTCCGTTCACAACAGTGGGACCATACAGTATTTGTCCTTTAGTTTTTGGCTGGATTCACTCAGCATAATATTCTCTAGGTCCATCCATGTTATTACATGGTTCATAAGTTTATCTTGTCTTAAAGCTGCATAATATTCCATCGTATGTATATACCACAGTTTGTTTAGCCACCGGTCTGTTGATGGAGATTTTGGCTGTTTCCATTTCTTTGCAATTGTAAATAACGCTGCTATAAACATTGGTGTGCAAATGTCCGTTTGTGTCTTTGCCCTTAAGTCCTTTGAGTAGATACCTAGCAATGGTATTGCTGGGTCGTATGGCAATTCCATATTCAGCTTTTTGAGGAACCGCCAAACTGCCTTCCACAGTGGTTGCACCCTTTGACATTCCCACCAACAGTGAATAAGTGTGCCTCTTTCTCCGCATCCTCTCCAGCACTTGTCCTTTTCTGTTTTGTTGATAATGGCCATTCTGGTGGGTGTGAGATGATATCTCATTGTGGTTTTGATTTGCATTTCTCTAATGGCCAGGGACATTGAGCATCTCTTCATGTGCCTCTTGGCCATCCGTATTTCTTCTTCTGGTAGGTGTCTGTTTAAGTCTTTTTCCCATTTTGTAATTGGGTTGGCTGTCTTTTTGTTGTTGAGTTGAATAATCTCTTTATAAATTCTGGATACTAGACCCTTATCTGATATGTCATTTCCAAATATTGTCTCCCATTGTGTAGGCTGTCTTTCTACTTTCTTGATGAAGTTCTCTGATGCACAAAAGTGTTTAATTTTGAGAAGCTCCCATTTATTTATTTCCTTCTTCAGTGTTCTTGCTTTAGGTTTAAGGTCCATAAAACCACCTCCAGTTGTAAGATCCATAAGATATCTCCCAACATTTTCCTCTAACTGTTTTATGGTCTTAGACCTAATGTTGAGATCTTTGATCCATTTTGAGTTAACTTTTGTATAGGGTGTGAGAGATGGGTCTTCTTTCATTCTTTTGCATATGGATATCCAGTTCTCTAGGCACCATTTATTGAAGAGACTGTTCTGTCCCAGGTGAGTTGGCTTGACTGCCTTATCAAAGATCAAATGTCCATAGATGAGAGGGTCTATATCTGAGCACTCTATTCGATTCCATTGGTCGATATATCTATCTTTATGCCAATACCATGCTGTTTTGACCACTGTGGCTTCATAATATGCCTTAAAGTCAGGCAGCGCAAGACCTCCAGCTTCGTTTTTTTTCCTCAAGATGTTTTTAGCAATTCGGGGTACCCTGCCCTTCCAGATAAATTTGCTTATTGGTTTTTCTATTTCTGAAAAATATGTTGTTGGGATTTTGATTGGTATTGCATTGAATCTGTAAATCAATTTAGGTAGGATTGACATCTTAACTATATTTAGTCTTCCAATCCATGAACACGGTACGCCCTTCCATCTATTTAGGTCTTCTGTGATTTCTTTTAGCAGTTTTTTGTAGTTTTCTTTATATAGGTTTTTTGTCTCTTTGGTTAAATTTATTCCTAGGTATTTTATTCTTTTAGTTGCGATTGTAAATGGGATTCGTTTCTTGATTTCTACCTCAGCTTGTTCATTACTAGTGTATAGAAAAGCTACAGATTTTTGAATGTTGATCTTGTAGCCTGCTACTTTGCTGTACTCATTTATTAGCTCTAGTAATTTTGTTGTGGATTTTTCTGGGTTTTCTACATATAGTATCATATCGTCTGCAAACAGTGATAGTTTTACTTCTTCCTTTCCAATTTTGATGCCTTGTATTTCTTTTTCTTGCCTAATTGCTCTGGCTAGAACTTCCAACACAATGTTGAATAATAGTGGTGATAGTGGACATCCTTGTCTTGTTCCTGATCTTAGGGGGAAAGTTTTCAATTTTTCCCCATTGAGGATGATATTAGCTGTGGGTTTTTCATATATTCCCTCTATCATTTTAAGGAAGTTCCCTTGTATTCCTATCTTTTGAAGTGTTTTCAGCAGGAAAGGATGTTGAATCTTGTCAAATGCCTTCTCTGCATCAATTGAGATGATCATGTGATTTTTCTGCTTTGATTTGTTGATATGGTGTATTACATTAATTGATTTTCTTATGTTGAACCATCCTTGCATACCTGGGATGAATCCTACTTGGTCATGATGTATAATTCTTTTAATGTGTTGTTGGATACCATTTGCTAGAATTTTATTGAGGATTTTTGCATCTGTATTCATTAGAGAGATTGGTCTGTAGTTTTCTTTTTTTGTAATATCTTTGCCTGGTTTTGGTATGAGGGTGATGTTGGCTTCATAGAATGAATTAGGTAGTTTTCCCTCCACTTCGATTATGTTGAAGAGTTTGAGGAGAGTAGGTACTAATTCTTTCTGGAATGTTTGATAGAATTCACATGTGAAGCCGTCTGGTCCTGGACTTTTCTTTTTAGGGAGGTTTTGAATAACTAATTCAATCTCTTTACTTGTGATTGGTTTGTTGAGGTCGTCTATTTCTTCTTGAGTCAAAGTTGGTTGTTCCTGTCTTTCCAGGAACCTGTCCATTTCTTCTAAATTGTTGTATTTATTAGCATAAAGTTGTTCATAGTATCCTGTTATTACCTCCTTTATTTCTGTGAGGTCAGTAGTTATGTCTCCTCTTTCATTTCTAATCTTATTTATTTGCATCCTCTCTCTTCTTCTTTTTGTCAATCTTGCTAAGGGCCCATCAATCTTGTTGATTTTCTCATAGAACCAACTTCTGGTCTTATTGATTTTCTCTATTGTTTTCATGTTTTCAATTTCATTTATTTCTGCTCTAATCTTTGTTATTTCTTTCCTTTTGCTTGCTTTGGGATTAGTTTGCTGTTCTTTCTCCAGTTCTTCCAAGTGGACAGTTAATTCCTGCATTTTTGCCTTTTCTTCTTTTCTGATAAAGGCATTTAGGGCAATAAATTTCCCTCTTAGCACTGCCTTTGCTGCGTCCCATAAGTTTTGATATGTTGTGTCTTCATTTTCATTTGCCTCTAGGTATTTACTAATTTCTCTTGCAATTTCTTCTTTGACCCACTTGTTGTTTAAGAGTGTGTTGTTGAGCCTCCATGTATTTATGAATTTTCTGGCACTCCGCCTATTATTGATTTCCAACTTCATTCCTTTATGATCCGAGAAAGTGTTGTGTATGATTTCAATCTTTTTAAATTTGTTAAGACTTGCTTTGTGACCCAGCATATGGTCTATCTTTGAGAATGATCCATGAGCACTTGAAAAAAAGGTGTATCCTGCTGTTGTGGGATGTAATGTCCTATAAATGTCTGTTAAGTCAAGTTCATTTATAGTAATATTCAGGTTCTCTATTTCTTTATTGATCCTCTGTGTAGATGTTCTGTCCATTGATGAGAGTGGTGAATTGAAGTCTCCAACTATTATGGTATATGTGTCTATTTCCCTTTTCAGTGTTTGCAGTGTATTCCTCACGTATTTTGGGGCATTCTGGTTCGGTGCGTAAATATTTATGATTGTTATGTCTTCTTGTTTAATTGTTCCTTTTATTAGTATATAGTGTCCTTCTTTGTCTCTTTTAACTGTTTTACATTTGAAGTCTAATTTGTTGGATATTAGTATAGCCACTCCTGCTCTTTTCTGGTTGTTGTTTGCATGAAATATCTTTTCCCAACCTTTCACTTTCAACCTATATTTATCTTTGGGTCTAAGATGTGTTTCCTGTAGACAGCATATAGAAGGATCCTGTTTTTTAATCCATTCTGCCAGTCTATGTCTTTTAATTGGGGAATTCAGTCCATTGACATTTAGAGTTATTACTGTTTGGATAATATTTTCCTCTACCATTTTGCCTTTTGTATTATATATATCATATCTGTCTTTCCTTCTTTCTACACTTTTCTCCATGTCTCTCTCTTCTGTCTTTTTGTATCTGACTCTAGTGCTTCCTTTAGTATTTCTTGCAGAGCTGGTCTCTTGGTCACAAATTCTCTTAGTGACTTTTTGTCTGAGAATGTTTTAAATTCTCCCTCATTTTTGAAGGACAATTTTGCTGGATATAGGAGTCTTGGCTGGCAGTTTTTCTCTTTTAGTAACTTAAATATATCATCCCACTGTCTTCTAGCTTCCATGGTTTCTGCTGAGAAATCTACACATAGTCTTATTGGGTTTCCCTTGTATGTGACGGATTGTTTTTCTCTCGCTGCCTTCAAGATCCTCTCTTTCTCTTTGACCTCTGACATTCTAACTAGTAAGTGTCTTGGGGAACGCCTATTTGTGTCTAATCTCTTTGGGGTGCGCTGCACTTCTTGGATCTGTAATTTTAGGTCTTTCATAAGAGTTGGGAAATTTTCAGTGATAATTTCTTCCATTAGTTTTTCTCCTCCTTTTCCCTTCTCTTCTCCTTCTGGGATACCCACTACACGTATATTTGTACGGTTCACATTGTCCTTGAGTTCCCTGATACCTTGTTCAAATTTTTCCATTCTTTTCCGGATAGTTTCTGTTTCTTTTTGGAGTTCAGATGTTTCATCCTCCAAATCACTAATTCTATCTTCTGTTTCTTTAAATCTGTCATTGTAGGTATCCATTGTTTTTTCCATCTTTTCTACTTTATCTTTCACTTCCATAAGTTCTGTGATTTGTTTTTTCAGTTTTTCTATTTCTTCTTTATGTTCAGCCCATGTCTTCTTCATGTCCTCCCTCAATTTATCGATTTCGTTTTTGAAGAGGTTTTCCATTTCTGTTCGTATATTCAGCATTAGTTGTTTCAGCTCCTGTATCTCATTTGAACTATTGGTTTCTTCGTTTGACTGGGCCATATGTTCAATTTTCTGAGCGTGATCCGTTATCTTCTGCTGGCGTCTGGGCATTTAGTCAGATTTCCCCGGGTGTTCGACCCCACAGGTTGAAAGATTTTTCTGCGCAGTCTCTGGGTTCTGTTCTTCCTATCCTGCCCAGTAGGTGGCGCACGTGGCACACGCCTGTCTGTGGGTTCCACCAGCGAAAGTTGCTGTGGGTCCCTCAACTCTGGAAAACTCTCGCCGTAGGGGAGGTTCGGCAACCGAAGCATCTTGGAAGAATGCCAGCCGGCCCGGGGTTCCAAACGCGGGGAGGGTCGCCGGCTGTCGCAGCACAGGAGAGCGTCCGGCCAAATTAGCTAGTCGGCCCGGGGCACCAAGCGTGGCGGGAGGGCGCCAGCTGTCGCAGCCCGGGAGAGTGCACTGCTCCCAGCCGACGGGGGAGTCACGTGTTTGGAAGGGATCCCCCGGTCACTGTTCTCCGCAGTCTGGGGATTTCCGACCCAACTATCTCAGTTGTTCCGGGGGGCCTCGTGTGGTGGGGGCACCAGCCACCGCGGCCTAAGGGGACCGCCTGTCCAATTCTACCAGCTGGCCTGGGAAGGTGGAAGGGAGGGACTCCGGTCGCTTGCTGTCCCACCCAGGAAAGCCCGTGCCCCTTGGTGATCTCACCGGAGCTGGTTCTCCCAGATAGTCAGCCGTTCCAGGATGGGGTACGCTGTCCCTTTGATCTCCCTCATGGCTCCGGGAGCTGCTCTGTATTATCTCCACTCCCCCAGTAGTTGTTCTGGAGGAGGAAAGGTGAGGGCGGCAAGGCTGTCGAGGCTGGTGGCGGAGGAGCACGGTGAAGGCGGGGGAAGAGGGCACCGTGTTGGTTGGAGAGCAGCCGGAGCAGGAGGGGGAGGAGGGGGGTAGGGAGGTCGGGCGGCTCGGCTGCTGCGGGGCGCGTGCGCCGCGCGGCGGTCCGGCGGAGAAAGAGAGGGGGTAGGGAGGTCGGGCGGCTCGGCTGCTGCGGGGCGCGTGCGCCGCGCGGCGGTCCGGCGGAGAAAGAGAGGGGGTAGGGAGGTCGGGCGGCTCGGCTGCTGCGGGGCGCGTGCGCCGCGCGGCGGTCCGGCGGAGAAAGAGAGGGGGTAGGGAGGTCGGGCGGCTCGGCTGCTGCGGGGCGCGTGCGCCGCGCGGCGGTCCGGCGGAGAAAGAGAGGGGGTAGGGAGGTCGGGCGGCTCGGCTGCTGCGGGGCGCGTGCGCCGCGCGGCGGTCCGGCGGAGAAAGAGACCGAAATGGCTATCTTTTTATTAAACATTGTTATCTGTCAGGAACAGTGCAAGTGCTTTCCATTATACTATATCATTTCTTTCAGTCATCCCATCAGAGGCAATGTAACAAACGAAAAAGTGCTGTGTGGTTTGAGTAGGTTATCTTGAACCTGGAAAGAATCAAAGTCTCATCTCAAAATTAACCATTTCCTGTCTAGAATAGTTGACCTATTCAGGAGTCTGTCAGCTCACTTAAAAAAGGGCATATTGGTATCTAAGAATTGATATGCAGATTAAATAAGGTCATGTATGAAATTGGTTCGCTCAGTGCACATCATAAATATTCAATAGGTGGTAGTTATTATATCTTTGCCATTAACAGTCATCATCATCATCATCATCATCATATAATAAATATGTTGCCAGCATGGTGATGGGTGGTACAGCATAAATTCTATAGAGGCTATGACTTGAACCAGACCTCAAGAATTGAATTCTGACTTTGTCAATTTATGGCTGTGAGAACTTGGGTTTCTCTGTGCCACAATTTCCTCATCTGTAAAATGAAGACAGTAAGAGTCCTCACATCATAGGATTGTAGTAACTGGTAAATGAATTAATGCATATACGACATTCAGAACACACCAGCTACATAGCATATGCTTAGTAAGTATCAGCTATCATTACAGTTAATTTCTCTGGAATGTTCTATGGACAGCTCTGTCAGGAAACTAATATCTCTTTGTAGTATTTCTTGATTTTGATGAAATGGTGTATACTTTGGGAGTCCATGAAACAAGAATATCACCCTTCCTTAAATTTGTGGGGTTCAAAGCCAGCTATATATTTGAATACAGGTACTTTTAAGATGCCTAAAAATAAGGAAAAAAAATATAAGCTGATACCAACGTAAAGCTTATAAAGACCAAGAGGAGGAAGAATTTAAATCAAAGGGTATCCATTTTTATTTCATTGCAATGTACTATTTAAGCAAACATACCTATAATGATACACAGATGTTGTTTGTATACATTCTTTTTCTCCTTCAAAGTACCGAAGTGCTGATTTCTTATCTGTGCCAGCAGAACCTTTTCAGAATTAATTTTGTGCTCCTTCTATATCATCATGTGTAGCAGAGACCTCAGGTACAATGTTCTTAAAAGACAGAAGACTAAAATATGTACCTGTTTTCTCAGAAGCTGAGATATACACAAATGTGAATAAACAGTAAAAATACTACCAGATGTGTAGGAAGAGTCCTTGAACACAAACATGACTAACATCAAAAAAATATTGTATTTTTTTGATATTTGTATTTTATTGATGGACTGCCATTGCAAAAGGACTTGGCTATAAGAATTTAATGAAATTGATGGTGGAAGTAAAGAGCATTTTGACAGATATTTTTGTATTAATTTGCCACAATATTTGCTCAATTTACACTACTCCAAACTCATGTTCAATCTTTACCATGTTCATACTATGTTTGGTTTTAAATTTTATTTTAACACAGCATATTGTGTCTATATATTTCTGTGTGCCACTGTTGGCCATTTATTTGCCATTCATGTCTTCCATTTTGCGGCTACCTCTCCATGAAGTTCCTCTACTGCATTTTTTTTAGATTTCCACATTTATACACAGAGATACAGAGAACATTCTTGTTCTCCAAAACAGAATAACCAGAATAAAAGAAATAAGCATTTTTATCGTTCTTGCTACACACTGTGAGAAAGAGCAAACCAGCTTATGGTGCTCTCAGTAAGGGATATATGTAACACTTTCTCCTATGGTTTACACACTTTTGAATGGATCTTTATAGTAATTTTAATTTGGATTTTTTTAACTTGATATGAAGCTTGACATTTGTAAAAGTCTGCAAATAAGAGAAAATTTGACTAATGATGTCTTAAAGAAATAGTAGTTTTATTTACCACACATAAGAGTAAATCAGCTTAGACACCTGATCGATGATGCTGTTAAAGTCCCAGGCTCTTTCAATCTGCCTGCTTCTCCGTCCTCAATAAATATGCCTTCATCCTATGCTTGCTGACGTATGATCACAAGATGGTTGCTGCATCTCCAGGCTCACATATTTGTTCTAAGTGGAGAAGAACAGGAAAGGCAAAAGAGTGAAAAAAAAAAGAGTTTCTTCTTGAACCTTTGCCTTTATTTTTGGGAAAGACTCTTCTGTCTCCTTCTCATTGTCAGAACCATATCACATACAAAGGAGGCCTCTGCATAGAGGAGGGCAGGGAGAAAGTGGTCTGTAAATAGTGTATGGTGAGCCGCCCTTGAGTTACCTGTTATAGCACCTTACCAAGGAGAATCTGGCTTAAGTTTTGCCAATTCTTTATAAAATATTTTGTACAGTAAGTGTGTATTTATCATACTAGTGTTTCCGAATCTTTTGAAAGTCACATTTTATTTTGGAAAAAAAAAACTTACTTTAAATTCATCTAATCTATTCTGCCCCTGCTTATATCTTACATTCTTTAGCTTTGGGAAGTTTATTTTCCCTCATATCTGTAATAAATGTTATGCTGCATTTTTTTTAAATGTTCAACACTGACTCTTCTGGAATTTAATGCAGTATAAGTTATGGACCCAAATGAATTTTTCTCCATATTTATAACCAGGTGTATTAAGACATAGTTTGTTATTCTTTTCCTTTTTGTGAATTTTCTAGCTTTTCTTATAAGAATTATTTTTTTTCTGGAATCCAAATGATATTTGTTGTAATACTATGTGTTTTGATCATTGGTCTTTGTAATGTATTTTAAAATCTGACAGGGCCATAGCATTATCTAAAAAAATAAGTCCTTGTCATTCTTTATTGCTTAGTCTTTGTATACATTTCATTATCAGGTACATACATGTATGAATTTATAGAGCACTTAAAATATGGTAGAAATTACAAATAGTTCAAATATAGTAGGAACTATAAATTTCTGTTATACAAAGAAGAATTAGACATAGCCTTGACTCTTGAGGCGCTCATATCCACTATGAGACATTTAAACACAGGATTACAACTTAACATGCTAAGGGCTCTGAATAGAGGTATGGAGGGGAGACCAGTATATACTGGATGGGAGGGAATTGCTATTGTTAGCATTTTTTAGATAAACTCTGTTGGGACAGTCACAAACCGTATTCTTGTCTGGATCCTACTTGAATGAGAGCAAAATCAACATTGCATAAAGTGTGTTTCTCAGAACAAGTCTGTGAGATCATGAAACTGTTACATGAAAAAAGTTCAGTAGACATTTGTTTGGGAAATGACAACTCAGGCATGCTTCTGTTTTAGCTGTTATTTCTCAGGGACTACTATGGGCTGGTGTGCATAATGACTCCTCAAAATTTGGAGCTAGTACTCAGTGTTTCACAAATTTTTAAAAAATATTTTTATTGACATATCTTCACACACATGCATTCTATACATGGTGTACAATCAGTTGGCTCACAATATCATCACATAGTTGTGTAATTATCACTCTGATCATTTTTTTAGAACATTTGCATCACTCCAGAAAAAGAAATAAAAAGAAAAATTCATACATACCATAACCCATGCCCCTCCTTCTAATTGACCACATCATAATTTTTTTTTTTAATCAGGGAATCTTCCACTTACATAATGTGCTGGATTGAAACTGTTATGTACCTCAGAAAAGCCATGCCACTTTAATCCAATCTTGTGGGAAGAAACTGATTGTTAACCAGAGGGCCTTTTGATTAGATTGTTTCCACGGAGATATGACCCTGCCCATTCAAAGTCAGTCTTAATCAACTTACTGGAGTTCTTTAAGAGGGAAACTTTTTTGGTGAAAACTCAGACACAGATGTTTGGAGATGCAGAAGGAAAATGCCCCAGAAGACGCCAAGAGCTGAAAGAGCCATTTAAAAGCAGAAGCAGGAGAGAAGGAAAACAGACATTGCCATATGTCTTCCCATGTGACAGAGGAAACCAGATGACAGCTGCCTTTCCTCCAAGAAGATATCCTCTTGTTGGTGCCTTAATTTGGACATTTTCACAGCCTTAGAATTGCCACTTGTAACTTAATAAAATCCCCTTTATAAAAGCCAATCCATTTCTGATATGTTGCATTCTAGCATCTTTAGCAAACCAAAGCAAATGGTTTCCTAGTTGTTCTGTGAAACATGCCTTGAAAATGGCTCTAATATTTCTCCATCCGGTACCTTGTTGACACTTTTTAAAAATATATTCTTTTCATAACGAGAAAGAAATTGGCCACTCCTACTTTTTCCAGAGTTCTAATCAAGAATGGATGCTAATTTTTCAAATATTTTTTGTTTCCTGCTTCCTTTCCAATAAAATGTATCATGAGTAATATGTTCATTTCTGTGCTAACAGGAGAATTTCAGGGCATGAGGGTAATCAGAGAGTGCTATTAACGGAGATAATAAAAGAAATTTAGGTTAATTCTGAATGAGAAGAGCTTAATCTGCATTAGACAATCCTTAAGTACCTTCCAGTTCAGTTAACCAGAATTGCTTTCCATTGGATCTTAAATGGAGAACAATATTTATATGGTATCATGGACAAAGCCAATGATTTTTATGTTCCTCTATTTCTTTATCATCATCATGATCTTTCTCAAACAAATTATCCACTTAAAAATGTTCTTGTTGTTCCTATGTAAGTTTTTGTTTTGTTTAATACTGCTTCATAAAAACACATTTTTCTTTTAAATTTAGAGATTTGAAATGAAAATAAGAAAAAAAATACAAGTTAAAATCATGAAAAATATGTTACAGAAATTGTAATTTGTAAAGAAAAATTAAATCAGATAGAAACAAAGGGAGTAACAATTTTGTGATATTTACCTTGTATTATGTACATGTGGTCTTCTTTTACATAGCATAATGTTTTCAAGGTTTGTCCATGTTGTGGCATGCATCAGTACTTCATTTCTCTTTATTGTAGTATAATATTCTCCTGGACAGATATATATATGTATATATATATATATATGTGGTATATGTATATATATATATATATATATATACACACATACATACACCACATATATATATATATACACACACCACATTTTATTTATCCATTTGTCAGCTGATGGCCATGAAGGTTATTTCCAATTTTTGACTATTACAAATAATGCTTCTATGAATATCTGTATGCAAGTTTTTGAACAGAACTATGCTTTTATTTCTCTTGGGGTAAAATTGCTAGGTATAGCGCTATGTTTCACATTTTTGAAGAATTGCCAAACTGTTTTCCAAAGGAACTGTCCCATTTACATTCCCACCAGCAGTGAATGAGGGTTCTATTTCTTCTCATCCTTACTAATATTTGTTTTCTTTCTTCTTGACCAAAGCCATCCTAATGGGTATAAAGTGAGATTTCATTGTGGTTTTGATTTACATTCTCTGATTGCTAATGATTTTGAGCACCTTTTCATATTCTTATGGGTCATTTATATGTCATCTTTGGAGAAATGTCTACTCAGTTCCCTTGCTCATTTTTAATATTTGTCTTTTTAAAACTGAGTTGTAAGAACTCTTTATATATTCTAGATGGAAGTCCATCACTAGATATATTATTTGTAAAAATTTTCTCCCATTCTAGGAATTGTCTGTTTACTTTCTTGATAGTGTCCTTTGAAGCCCGAAAGTTTTAAATTTTGATGAAATTCAACATATCTGTTTATTCTTTTGTTGATTGTGATGTTAGTGTTGTAGCTATAAAATAATTTCCTTATCCAAGGTCATGAATATTTTCTCCTATATTTTCTTCTAAGGATCTTATAGCTTTAGCTTTTTGCTCTTACCTTTAGGTGTTTTATTCTTTTTTAGTTAATTTTGTATATGGTGTTATGTAGGGGTGCTACTTCTTTTTTTTTTTTTTTTTTTTTTTTTTTGGCATGTGGATATCCAGTAGTCTCAGCACTATTTGTTGAAAATATTGTTCTATCTCTATTAAATTGTCTTGGCACCATTGTCGAAAATTAATTGACCATACTTTTAAGACTCTCAATTCTATTCTATTGATCTAGATGTATATCCTCATGCCTTTACCACCCTGTCAGATTACTGTACCTTTGTAGTAACTTTTGAAATCAGGGAGTCTGACTCCTCCAACTTTTTCTACTTTTCCATGAGTGTGTTACTTTGGGCCCTTTGCTTTTCCATATGAGTTTTTCAAAAATAATTTGTTCATTTTTTACATCTCAAAGATTTTATTTAATTCATCATTTTTAAAAACATTTTTTATTGTAAGATATAACATACATACAAAACAAAGAAAGAAAAAAGCAATACTTTTCAAAGCACACTTCAACAAGTAGTTACAGAACAAATCCCAGAGTTTGTCATGAGCCACCATTCTGCCTTCTCAGATTTCTCCTTCTTGCTGCTCCAAAACAATGGAGGTTAGAAGGAATATTAACATAATGATTTAGCAGCCAAACTCATTTTTTAATCCCATTTTCTGTTATACCTTCTTCTTCTCTTTTAATCCTTCTCCCAATCTACAGGGATCTTTGGACAATGCCTGTTCTAATTTTTTCATGTTGAGAAGGGGTATCAACACTAAAGAATGGGGGATGAAATTAGTTGATAATCTTGGAGAGGCTTGTCCCTCTGAGTTTCAGGATTTATCTGACCTAGGAATACTCCAGAAATTATATGTTCCATGAAGGCAAACCTACTACATGAAACCTTTATAAAGTTTCTGTTTGAGCCCTAGGTGTTCGTAATAGTCAACAGGAGTGATGTTGATTGAGGTTTAGTTGATGTTGGTGTTGATGAACCTGGAAGCAACTCTTAGTCCTCATTATAGGTAGTCTTAACTTCTCTACTACAAAAATGAGGTTCATAAGGGCAAGCATCAGAATCAAGGGCTTGTCCTATTTTCTAGTGAGTCTCCAAAGGTGGAGATGGTACGCAGGTTCCCCAGATGAGAGTTTAATAGTTAAACTACATGCACATATATATATATTCCCCTTTGGACCATCAAGGGATTCTATCAATGCTCTTTAATTTGTTCATTTGTGGTTGTGGTAAAATATACATAAAATAAACGTTTTAACTTTTCCATAAGAATTTTAGTGTCAGTTTGCCAATTGATTCAGAAAGAGCAGCTGGAATTTTAATAGTGATTGTGTTGAATCTTTAGGTTGATTTGGGGAGTGTTGCCATCTTGACACTATTAACATTGTCTTCCAATTCATGAAGACAATGCCTTTTCATTTATTTAGATCTTTAACTTCTTGTTTCACAGTTGTCAGTGTACAAGTCTCACACTCCTTTTATTGAATGTATCCCTAAGTATTTTACTATTTTTGTTGTTATAAATAAAATTGGTTTCTTAATTTGTTTCTTGAATTTTTCACTGCTTCTGTGTGGAAATAAATTGATTTTTATATATCAATCTTGCCTCCTGCAGCCTTACTGAGCTTTATATTAGTTTGAATAGTTTTGTTTTGATTCATTAGAATGTTTTATATACAAGATCACGTTATCTGATAATAGAGGTAGTTTCACTTCTTCCTTTTCAATCTGGATACATTTTATTTCTTTTTCTTATGTAATTTCCTTGTGTGGAACCTCCAGAACAATGTTGAATGGAAGTGGGAAGAACATATATCCTTATCTGTTCCTCATCAAGGGGAAAGTGTTTAATTTTTCCTCATTAAGTATGATGTTAGCTGTGTAGATACCCTTTATCAGGTTGAAAGAATTCCTCTACATTCCTAGTTTGTTGGGTTTTTTTATTGTGAAAGGATGTTGGGTTTTGTTAAATGGTTTTTCTGCATCTATTGAAGTGATCATGTGTTTTTTGCCCTTATTCTGTAACTATGGTATATTACATTGATTGATTTTTGGATGTTAAAACAACTTTGCATTCCTGGACAATGGTGTATCATCTTTTACATATGTTGCTGGATTCAGTTTGCTACTATTTCACTGAAGATTTTTTACATCTATATTCATTAAAGATCTTGGTCTATAGTTCTACTTTTTTGTGATGTCTTTGTCTTGTGTTCACATCACAAATGCTGGCCTTTTAGAACGAGTTTAGAAGTGTTCTCTCCTTTCTGTTTTTTGGAAGTGTTTGTAAAGAGCTGGTATTAGTCTTTAAATGTTTGTATTTTGATTTTGAAGAGCTTCCTTTGAAACTTATCCTTTGCTAATGTTAAATGGCAGATGAGACTTGTAAATGGTGTGGGGAAGTGGTGTTTGACTGGTCGTCCACTTTAGGGCAATTGACTTGTATTACAGTGACAGTGAATTAACTCTAAGTAAAACAGTTGACCTCATTTTGCCTCCTTCTATTCATATTCCTCCTCCATCCATGACTAAATAATTATGGATGACCTGCCACTAGAGCAGATGTTTAACTGAAGAAATAAATTTAGAGTCTTTTATATGTTGAATTCAGGACCACACTTGGAAGATGCCTTTAGTGCCATTCTCTTCAGTGGCACTGTGGATAAGCCATGGCTGTTACCTGCAACTTATTAGTACAAATTAGTCTAGAAGCATCACTTGAAAGAGCCTTACTAAGAAGTGTCATGCTGACCCCCTCTTAAGTAAGAGAGTCTGAGAACAGAGTCTTTTAAATATTAGACACCATGTAAGGTAATATGAATAGCAAATATTTAGATTATTTTCCTACACATTTAGGGTACTTTTTGGCCATCAATCACTCTACCAAATTAGCACAGAAGAAATAATAATAATAGCTAATCTTTACTAGGTAGTTACTATGAGCCAGGACTGTTTTGACTCCCTCACACATACTTTTTTATTCCTCATAGCAATGAGGTCAATTCTAATAATAGTCTCCATTTTATAAATGAAGAAACTGACAAAGATCAAAGTAATCATAACTTGCTTGGTGTTGTACAAAAAGAGGATATTATGCAGGTAGAGAGCCAGGATTCGACCTAGGTCACGTGACTCCAGAGCCAGCCTTAAACCAGAAGACGTGTATTTCAAAGCAAAGATTCATATTCAGGGTCCCTGGATTCCAGGTTCTCGTCTTATAAGTCATCTGTCTCTCTGTTGATGAAGAATGAAACTTTTAGTCAACATTTAAGAAATTCTTAAAGAGTGTACTAAGATGGTACTAAAGACTTGCTGGATAGACAATATCTCTTTGCAAGAATAATGTAATAGTCAAGTTAAAAAATAGTTTTTATTAAACATGTACATGTGCAAGAATAAATGTTTTACTTATATAAAATAACTGAATCTGCAAAATAACCCTATGAAATAGTAATTATTATTATTACCCCCTCTATAGATGAAGACACTTTGGTAACTTGCCCAAGGTCAATTAGCAATATGTGGCATAACCTGAATTTGAACCCAGGCAATCTTGCTCTAGAGCGCACGTTCTCAACCATTTTGCTATGCAATCTCTCTAAGTAAATAAATCATCATCTGAAATGTGGTCACAAAAATACAGTGACACCAAGAATGCAGTGTTGTATAAGACCGGATCATTGTGTTTGTGCATACAGAAGTTACTATAACAGAGAAATACCAAGACATCATCTGTAAAAGGAGAGAAATGTGTTATAGCTTAAAGGAAGAGAAAGGCTGTTCTGTAAATATAAGACAACCTGAAACAAAATAAAAATTAATTTTAAAAGGGAGACTTTGAGCCTGTGCCTCCATCGAAGGTAGGAATAGACCAGTAGGATGTGGTGTCTACTCAGCAGCCCGGTCAGCTTGGTCCTAATGAAATCATTTTCTGGGAGGGTTTGGAGCTATACCTTATGGTATAAAAAAGGACAGTTTGAAAAAATAGTTTTAAAACTTAATTGATGAACCTATATGAACAGATATAAAAGTTGAATCACCTTTTTATTATTATATACTTGAATTCTGAATATATTAGTATAATAATCAGTTTATGAGTATATAGTTGAATTCCAAATGTTTCTAGTAATGTAAAAAAATTTGGAAATTAGAAGGAAAAATTTGACCAATCTGGGTATATTTTCTCCTCTAGTGCCAGAATTACAATAGTTTTCCTTTTCTTGTGGCAGTAAAGGCATTGCCCTGGTTTTTTGTCTTTTTTTTCAGCTCATTTCTTCATGGGAATGCAAACATTTCCCCATTTTCTGCAGTTTTCCTGCACAGTGTTCTGTGACCAGTGCAGAGCTACTGCTTGGGACCTCTGCGTTTGGGCAGAAAGAGTATAGACCCAGTGCTAGTCAGTGACCCTGGACCTGTGTGTAACTGGAAAAAGTTTCCTCCAGATGGGTGGGCCTTAGACTTGATGGAGCTCAGACTTCTTTTTTCTTGTCTTCCAGATGTCTTCATTTCTTGGTTGTGAGACACTAAGTTAACGTCCTTCAGAGTTTGAGGCATTTTACGAGTATAAAGGATTATCTAAATCATCAAAATAAACCCCATGGAATATTTTACGTTAGATTATTATTAAATTGAAGTTTCTTAATCATTTTTACAAAAAGAAAAGTGACATTCATGTCAAAAGTAAATAAACCAATAGTGCCCACCGTCTCCATTCAAAAATAAATGAACATCCGTGAAAGTCAAATATCAATTTATAGGGGCTTGCTTTTAAAAAATATTTTTAGTACGTTTCTGCTACATTTCCATAACCTTGTGACTTCTTTTCTCAAGTCCTCATACAGGTATTCAGGAATACCAGGTTGGTGTGCCCATGATCCCAACTGCCTGTATTACAGTAGAAGATGCAGAAATGATGTCAAGAATGGTATCTCGTGGGGCCAAAATTATCATCCAATTGAAGATGGGGGCAAAGAACCATCCAGAGGCTGATTCCTTCAACACTGTAGCTGAGATCATTGGGAGCAAGTATCCGGAGCAGGTAGGTGAAGAAGGGGGCTGGACTGTCTGGGAAGAGGCAGTTCGGGTTAAGATTCAGTTTTCAGAGATAGTTTGAGAAAGAGAGAATATGAATCTGCAGAGATGATCCTCAGAGAGCCACTCTAGTCAGAAGCTTCAGATTTTTTTTTCCTCATCAAAACTTACTAAATTGACTGAAGAAAGGCAGGACTAATTGAAGTTTATATATATCTTGTGTTTATTCCATTTAGAGCCAGCTTGGCTTTTGAGATACTGCTAATGGCTAATAGTTACTTTACTTATTATGTAAATTATCTTTTTAATCCTTTCAAAGCTCTGTAAAGTAGGATCTAGTTTGTTCATTTTACAGATGAGGAAACTAACTTGGATGAAAGGTCACTTAAAGCTAGTAAGTGGCTAAGAAGGGACTTGAAACAGGACTTTGGACTATTAAACCAAGCTTTAAACCACAGTTTATGTACAATTTCCAAGAACTACTTCTCTTTTCTTGCTTAGGAAAGCTTGAAGATCAGGTAGACCCAGAGACAATTCCAAACTCTATAACTTATTTGCTGAGTGTTAAATGATTTGGACAAGTTACTTACTCCATGAGTCTTCATGACTGCAAAGAAAGGGATAATATATGTAACTAACAATTACTGTGAGGGCAAGATTAGATGATACACATGAAATAATCTAATTCAGTGTTTGGTATATCACAGGCACTCGCTGAATATGTTCACTTTATTTGACATGAAGTGTGCAGAAAACAGTTTTTATAAGGTTTTGCATGCAAATCTCCTATATTAGAAGTTAATGAAATTCTGAAAATAAACTCAAAAATAAAGTTATCCAAGACTTGTACTTTGTTTGAGGACATCAGTGGAAGTAAGGAAAAAAGTAATAATAATGGAGTTGTCTCCCCAAAATGAAACCTCTGCACATGTCTTGACTCAGAACCTCTCCCTGACTTGAAGAGCTGTGTCAGAGTAAAGATATGTTTTAAGCTTAGGACGGGCTTCTCTCTTCCCAAATCACTTACTTCTAGACCTGGGATTGTGGCAAAGGGATAATGGAAAAGCAAAATCTCAGTAGGACCATTAGAGGTTAAAAAGCTGTAGAGAATAGTTTCAAATATTGTGAAAACAAAAAAAGCACCCAGCCCCTTTGAGCCTTTAGGAAACTGTTAACAACAGAAAAACCAAAAATCTAAACAGGCATTGAATATACTTTAAACTGTAAAGTATATTTTCCCTAGCTAGTGGTTCCAGGGTAAAGTTTTGCCATTTTAAGGTTGCTTGTCTAGGGCATGAGGATTTAAGATTATGGATTATCGCCTGTCTGGATGAGCAGGATGGTTCTGGCCACAAGAAGGTGGGTGGCAGGCAATCGTGAGGAATCACTGGGATTAGTGTGAAGCAGAAAAAAGAAAGTAGGAGGGTTTCAGGGTCTGAGGCTGAACCATTAATGCAGAATTCTGGGGACTACATCAGACAAAGGGCTGAGGATAGTGCTGGTTCTGATAGCTGTCTCAGGGCCACTGACACCTTCAGGCTGGGGGAGCTTGAGTAATTTTTTAATTAAACCATCTTTAATAAAAGTATAATTTATATAGAAAAATCTTACAAATTTTAAATGTACAATGCTATGACTTTTGAGAAATCTAACCACCACCACAAACATAATATAGAACATTTCTATCTTCCCCCAGTTTTACCTGGTACCCCTTTGCAGTCAATCTCTTCTTGCACAACTTGGGCCCAGGTAACACCTGGTCTGCATTCTACAGCTATAGTTTTGTATTTTCTAGAATTTCATATAAGCCAATTATGTGTGATATTTTGTATCTGAAATCTTTGACTCAGTATAATTTTTTTTACATTTTTTATTAGAGAAGTTATGAATTTACAGAAAAATCATGCAGAAAATACATATAGATATAATCCCCCTATTATTAACTTCATGCATTGATGTGATACACTTGCTACAATTGATGTAAGAGTATTTTTGTAATAGAACTATTAACTATAGTACATTTACATGAGTGTTCCTTGTTTGTGTTGTACAGTCCTATGTTTTTTTAAACTTTTATTTTAGTAATATACATACAACATAAAATTTCCCCTCTTAACTACGTTCACATATATAATTGAGTGCTTCATGTTCACAGTGTTGTGCTATCATCATCACCATCCTTTACTAAAACTTTTTCATCACCCAAAATACAGTTTTGGTATTCTGTACATTTAAGTATTAACTCTCCATTCCCTATCCTTGCTTTGGCCATGGTAACCTATATTCTAGTTTCTGACTCCATGAGTTTGCTTCTTCTATTTATTTCATATTAGTAATATCATATAGAATTTGTCCTTTTGTGTCTGGCTTATTTCACTCAAAATGATACCTTCAAGTTTCATCCATGTTGTTGCATGTATCAGAACTTCAGTCCTTTTTACAGCTAAATATTTCATTGTATTTATATATCACATTTTATTTGTCCATTCATCAGCTGATGAACTCTTGAGTTGCTTCCATCTTTTGGCAATCGTGAACAATGCCACTCTGAACCTTGGTGTACGTATATCTGTTTGTGTCCTTGCTTTCACTTCCTTTGAGCATATACCTAGAAATGGTATTGCCAGGTCATATGGTAATTCTATACATAACTTTCTGAGGAATTGCCAGACTGTCTTCCACAGTAGCTGCACCATTTTACATTTGCATTAACAGTGAATGAGCATTTCTATTTCTTTATATCCTCTTCAACACTTGTTAATTTTCTGTTTTCTTTTTTTTAATAGTAGCCATTCTAGTCAATGTGAAATGGCTTCTCCTTGTGGTTTTGATTTTAATTTCCCTAATGGCTAATGATGTTGAACATATTTTCATGTGCTTTCTGATCTTTTGTGTATCTTATCTGGAGAAATGGCTATTCAAGTATTTTAATCACTTTTTAAACTAGGCTGTTTGTCCTTTTGTTTTTAAGTTGTAGAATTTCTTTATATATTCTGGATATTAAGCCCTTATTAGATATGTGGTTTCCAAATATTTTCTCCCATTGTGTAGGTTGTATTTTTACTTTGATATACAGTTTTTAAATTTTGATGAGTACTCATTTATCTACATTTTCTTTTGTTGCTTTTGCTTTGGGTATAAAATTTGAGAGACCATTCCTAACAAAAAATCCTGAACATGCTCCCCTATATTTTCCTCTAGGAGTTTTATAGTTTTGGTTCTTATATTTAAGTGTTTGAATCATTTTTAGTTGATTTTTGCATATGGTATGAAATCAGGATCTACCTTCGTCCTTTTGGATTCTGGGTACCATGAATGGTTTCCCAGCACCATTTGTTGAAGAGACTGTTTTCTCACTTGAGCAGACTAGGTACCCATTTTGAAAATCAGCTGGCCATGGATGTGAGGTTTCATTTCTGAACTCTGAATTTGATGTGTTTAGTTTTTATGTCTGTCCTTGAGCCAGTACCATGCTGTTTTGATTACTATGGCTTTGTAATAAGTTTAAAGGTCAGGAAGTGTGAGTCCTCCAATTTAGTTCTTTTTTTTTCAAGATGGCAATAGCTATTTGGGGCTCCTTACCTTTCAATATGCATTTGATTATTGAATTTTCAATTTTTGTTAAGAATGCTGATGGAATTTTGATTGGTGCCCTCAATTCTGTTAATGCCTACTTTCGTATTTTTTTATTTTTATATTATACCATTTTGAGTTCCTTCTTCTTTCTTTTTCTTTTTTCATGCTTAAATATGTTCAGTTTATTGTATACCAAGTACCTTAATAAAACTTTAAAAATGATTCAAAGTAAATATTTCAACCTCCTATTCTTTTCATAAAATCAGATTTGGTAACCAAAGTCAAATTTCATCTCTCTCTTCATACACTAGGAGGGATGACCTTGCATCCGTGACAGTAAATATTGGTAAGCTGTGAGTACTATTTCCACTTGAGTTAGCAGGAATGCTGGCTGGGTCACAAAAGCATATGCTTGTTTTCCTGCATATGGAAATGAGGTCAACAACTCAGAGGCTTTGGAGCCACAAAACCTTCAAATATTTTCTGACCCGTAACCTAAACTTTACAAGATACACAGGCCTAAAGGTCCTTAGAATTTCTGTACAAACTGATCCCCACAGCCATAGTCACTAGAACATTTGTGGAAACATTTTTGTAAGAGACAGATCCCATCTAGTTTACTGCAGTCTCCTCCACTCCCTTAATCCAGTGTTTCTGTACCGATTATGGTCTCCCCAGGATCTTATGTCATACAAAGCACCATGTGAACCCAACATTGTCCCTTAAAAAAGTCATTATTTTCTGCAAGCTGTCATCGGAACTCAGATAGGGTTCATGGGCCAACACTGAGTCAAGCCGATGCAGGAATGGGTCAGAGAAAAGGGAATGAGGGCATGCTAAGAGCTCAGGCTATTCATAATATCCTCTAGTGAATACAAGCGGACAAAAGTCTGCTCCCCTGAGCATGTTGCAGAGGTGTCAGATGTACACCATGCAGATCTGCCAAATGTAGGAAGCAAAATAATCTCTGCCACAAAAATTAGCAGTATCATAAATCTGAAAATGGCCCTGGGCATGTTAAAAAGTACAATGCTATTCCTTCAGTCTTCCCAAATCCTGGAATTTATGTGTAATCTCCCTATTGTGGTTGTAGGCTGCGTGAGGTCAACTGCAGTTAGAGTTTCCCTCACAAGGGTTCTCCTCCACTGTCATACTGAACAAAGAAATAGCAGCTTCCTAGGGCCTTTCTCCAGTGTGAACTCCAGCGTCAAATAAGGCCAGAACTTTGTGTAAAGTTTTACTAATATTCATTGCACTCATAAGACCTTGCTCTGGTGGAAACTTTCCAGTATCAAAAAAGTTCAAATTTGCAGGTAGAGTATTTTCCACATTCAATACATTCATAAATGAACTCTCTAGTGATAAATGGGAATTGAACTTTGACTAAATGACTTCCCATATTCACTGTGCTCAAAACATCTTGCTTCAGAATGAACTCTCTGGTGTTGGGTTAGGGTAGAGCCTTGGCTAAAGAATTTCCCACATTCACCACACTCATAAGGCTTTCTCCTGTGTGAACTTTCTGATGTTGAATGAGGCCATAACTTTGGCTAAAGTTTTTTCTATATTTGCTGCACTCAGAAGCTTTTCTCCAGTGTGAACTCTCTGGTGTTGAGTGAGATCGGGATTTGTGGCTAAAGGGTTTCTCACATTCAATGCCATAAGGCCTTTCTCCACTGGGAGCCATAAGACGTCAATGAGGTCAGATTTTTAGCTAAAGGATTTCCTACATTCACTGCACTCATTCGGTCTCTCTCCAGTGTGAACTCTCTGGTGCTGAAAGACATCGGCTTTGGGGCTAAAGGATTTCCCACATTCATTGAACTTGTGAGGCCTGTCTTCAGTATGAACTCTCTGAATAAAATCAGATTGGCAGCTAAAGGATTTCCTACATACACTGCACTCATAAAGCTTTTCTTCAGAGTTGTTATAGTTTGCTAATGCTGCAAGAATGTGGTATACCAGAAATGGACTGGCTTTTATAAAGGCAATTTATTTAGTTACTGATTTACTGATTTGGGAAGTCACGTGGCGATATCTGCTGGGCTTCTCTCCCAGTTTCTGGCTTTCCTTGGGGCGTGTCCTTTCTGCATCTCCAAACATCTGGGTCTGAGCTGACTCTGCACTCCCCTCATCTGACTTCTTCTTCTAAGCCTCACTCATCATGGAAGGTACTCCCCTTACATGACCACAGATAGAATCAGCCATGGAAAATTCACATGCTGATGATGTAAGTCCACAGCAAAAGAACTCAGTACCATCACCTGGCCAAGTTGACACCTGAACCTAACTACTACAAAAGTGAACTCTTCTGTGTTGATTAAGGTTGGAGCTAAAGCTGAAGAATTTCCCACATTCCTCACACTCATAAGGCTTTGCTCCTATATGAACTCCCTGGTATTGAATGAGGGTAGACTTTTGGCTAAAGGATTTCCCACAATCACTATAGTTATAAGGCCTTTCTCTACTGTGAACTCTCTGATAGTGAATGAATTTGGAGATATAGCCAAAGGTTTTCCCACATTCACTGTGTTTGTGATACCTTGTAGCACTGTGAATTCAAGAGTGCTTAATGGGTCCAGAGATTTGATTAAAGAATTTCCCATATTCACCATACTCATATGACCTTTCTCCAGTGTGAACTTACTGGTACTGAACAAGTCTATATCCATAAGTGAAGGCTTTCTGACATTTGCTACACTAAAATAGTCCTTCTCCTGTGTAGACTCTCTGTGGGTGAGCAAGTGTGTTTTTGTAGCTGAAATCTTTTCTGCAGTCACCCCACTCATTATAACTCTTTTTACCATCAAAAGTCTCTCTACACTCAATGCTGCTAGGTGACGTCTCACTTCTAGGAG
Source organism: Tamandua tetradactyla (assembly GCF_023851605.1). Taxonomy (NCBI): domain Eukaryota; kingdom Metazoa; phylum Chordata; class Mammalia; order Pilosa; family Myrmecophagidae; genus Tamandua; species Tamandua tetradactyla. Next base: position 140,747,140 of record NC_135332.1, read on the forward strand.
TGATCTGGTGCTGGAGAAGCCCTGAGGTTGCCAGGAAGTCCTTGCCAACCTCTGCAAAGGTGAATGTCCCCCCTGATACATGCAATTTGGAACTCTTTACAAATAAGGCCCTGTCCACGTCCTGTTTGAAGAGTTTCTTTTCACTGTTAATGCTTCTTTTGCTTGTCAAAATTTGCACTGAACTAGAAGCATCTCAAATATGCCTCACCTAAGTATGGTTTCTTCCCAGAATTTGTTGCTTGGTGTTTTATTTTGCTAATGCTGCTAGCATGCAATATACCAGTAATGGTCTGGCTTTTATAAAGAGATTTATTAAGTTACAAGTTTTCAGTTCTAAGACCATACAAATGCCCAAACTAAGGCATCCAGAGAAAGATACCTTGACTCAAGAAACATTGATGACATCTGATAAGATCTCTGTTAGCTGGGAAGGTACGTGGCTGACATCTGCTGGTGGTCCTTTGGCTTCTAGTTTCAAACAGCTTCCCCAGGGGCATTTTCTTTCTGCATCTCCAAATGTCCCTGTCTATGTCAGTGCTCAGCTTTTTCCAAAATGGTTCCCTCTTAAAGGACTTCAGTAAGCAGATTAAAATCTACCTTGAATGGGTAGAGACACATGTCCATGGAACTCACCTAATTAGAAAAGTCTCACCCTCAATTGGGTGGATTACATCTCCATGGAAACAACCTAATCCAAAGGTCCCACTCTAAAAAATAGGTCTTCTCCCACAAGATTGGATTAGGAAAAAGAACATGGTTTTTCTATGGTACATAACAGTTTCAAACCAGCACACTTAGATTTTAGCCAGGTGTAAAATATCTTCCAACACATAGTCATACCCCTCACAGGACTGAGTGTTCTAGGTTGATGGACCTGGCTTTGGAGTGCTGATCTGTGATGGTCTTTTGAAAGAACCACTAACCTCAGAATTTGCTTCCTCATTCTTCATTCCATGCCAACAATCTGTTGTACATTCTATACATGTTTCTGTAGCCATTGGAACCTGGGCTGGAGCCAGGGTCATGGCTGCCACTATTGCAGGCTATGGGGGGAACAGACCAGGTTGGCAAGTGGCCAGGGCTGGGACTTGGGGGTTGGCATCTTCAGCCCTACAGAGAGGCGGAGTTACACCAGGTGGTACCACCGCCCCTCAGCCCTGCCTCTGTACAGATGGGACAAGGCTTTTCTTCAAGCCTAATGTGGTGCCAGCAAAGCTCTGACACTGAGGATGCACTAACAATCCAAACACCACAGTGGCGGCAAGGCCCTCATTTATTTCTGAATATATGGTTTTCATATTATTTCTTTGTGGTCACCATGCAGTTAAAATTTAATAATCCAAATTTATAACAATAATATTTTATTTGATAAGTTAACCTCAATAATTTACACATACACTGCTCCCATACCCTTCTGTCTTCCCACCTTTTTAATGGCACTATTACATATGATATCTTTATATATTATGTGTCCAAAACTTATTATTAATTTTCATGCCTTTGCATTTTAGAACCTGTAAAAAAGTGAAAAATGGAGTCACATATAAAAACTATAAAACACTAATATTGGCTTTTATAATTACTGTTATGATTACCTTATCAGAGATTTTTATTTTTTTCTGCAGCTTTGAACCCCTCTCTAGTGTCCTTTCTTTTCAGTATGAAAAACTTCCTTTAACATTGTTCATAGGGCTAGTCTGGTAGTGACAAAATCCCTCAGCTTTTGTTTATCTGGGAATGTTTTAATTTTGCTCTTATTTTTGAAAATTCTCATCAGATATAAAATCCTCAGTTGGTGTTTTGGTTTGTTAATGCTGTCAGAATGCAATATACCAGAAATGGGTTGGCTTTTTGCCTTGTTTTTTTTTCCATGGGCAGGCACCAGGAATCACACCCAAGTCTCTGACATAGCAGGCGAGAATTCTGCCACTGAGCCATCATACTGCCCAGGGTTGGTTTTTATAAAAGGAATTTATTAAGTTACAAGTTTACAGTTCTAAGGCCACAAAAATGCCCAAACTAAGGCATCCAGGGAAAGATATCTTGATTCAAGAATGGCCAGTGGGTCTAGAACACCCTGTCAGCTGGGAAGACATGTAGCTAGCATCTGTTGTGGTCTTTGGCTTCTGGTTTCAAACAGTTTCCTGAAGGCATTTTGTTTCTGCATCTCCAAATGTCTGGTTCTCCTTTTGGTTCTGAGTTTTCTCCAAAATGTTTCCCCTTTTCAAGGACTCCAGTAAACTAATCAAGGCCTTCCTTGAATGGGTGGGGTTACATCTCCATCTAATAAAAAAACCACACCCACAATTGGTGGAGCCACACCTCCATGGAAACAATCCAATCAAAGTTTCCACCCTAAACATTACTGAATCAGTATTAAAGTACATGGCTTTTCTGGGGTACACAAGTTTCAAACTGGCACAGTTGGCAATGTTTTCTTCCAGTACCTTAAATATTTCAGACTGCCTTCTTGCCTCCATGGTTTCTGATGAGAATTGCACTTTAATCTTATTGGGATTCCTTTGTACATATTGCTTTTTCTTGTAGCTTTCATGACCCTCTTATTCCTCCTGACTTTGAACAGTTCGATTGTATGTATCTGGGTGTTTCTCTCTTACTTTATCCTGTTTGGGGAATTACAGGCTTCAGAATTTGCATACCCATGTCTTTTGTTAAATTTTGGCAGTTTTCTTCCATTATTTCTAGAATATTTCTTCTGCCCCTTTCTTTCTTTCTTCTCCTTTTAAGATTTACAAAATGTGTTTATTGGTATGCTTAATGGTGACCCACAGTTCTTTTAACCTCTTTCATTTCTGAAAATTCTTTTTTTCTTTCTACCTCTCAGCCTTAATCATTTCAATTGTCTTTTCTCAAGACCACTGTTTCTTTCTTCTGCCAGCCCCAGTCTGCTTTTGAAACCCTCTAGGAAATTTTCCATCTTAGTCGTTGTGGTTTTCAACTCCAGTATTTCTGCTTGATTCCTATAGAGAATCTCAAAGAGTTCTCCATATTGTTCAATCATTGCTTTCCTCAAATCCTTTCATTCTTTCTCTATGTTTTCCTTTTTCTTCTTGAGTATATTGAAGATATTTTTCTCTAGCAAGTCCAAAGTATGGTCCTCTATGTTGATGGTTTCTGTATGTTAATCTTATTTCTTTGGATGGGCCATCATTTCTTGTTTCTTTATCTGTCTTGTAATCTTCAGTTGCACACTATATATTTGAATATGAAAAGTGTTAACTCTGGTATTTAGTCCCTAAGTTGCTGTCTGTTTCTTATGTTTGCATGCAGCTAGTGATATGACAAGATTTTCTTTGATTAGCCAGGAACTAATCAAATTAAAGAAACCAAAGTAAAAAGCACCTATCAGTTTGTGTAAATTGGCTCTGCTTTGGCTGGTGGTTTCCTTCAGAGCTTAGCCTTCCTATTAAGAAGATCAGCCCAGGGCAAATGCAAAGTATAGGATTCTCTGCATCTTATTTGAACCTGCATGGAGCCATACTTTCTTGAGCCTGTGTTTGCTAGTGGCCTTTTGAATTTCCTGGTTTTAGTTTATGGGAGTTTGAAGCCCCTTCTAATACTTTTGAGTTAGACTTTCACTCCTTTAGGGTGCTGTATTGTGTTACTTAATGCTGGTGGTCCTTTGCCCCAGGCTACTTCAACTTTATTGTTTCTCACAGTGCCCTAAATGTCAGCAAGCTGCTGATCTGGCCTCAGATCAAACTCTGGGAAGGTAAGCCTGTGACAGATTCTCCCATTCAGTCCTTGAGATTTTCTCCCAATTGATTGGCACTGGCATATATGTAGCAAGTATGCACTCAGAGACCATTTTGCTCCCTCTGCCACAGGGCTAGAGACCCAAAATGGGAGTGCAGACTGGTTCTATGCCGCACCAAGAGAAAGTTGGGGAGGAGCCAGCAAGGATACTATTTGCTACATGGCTTTTGAAGTTGTGTTTCCTTGATTGACACTTGTCCTGTTACTGCATTCCTTTAACTGTTTTCATAGTTTTGAGGAAGGATACTGTCTTTAAGATTTCAATGCTGCTTTTGCCTGAGGGGGTATAGAACAATAGCTGCCCTCAGAGCCAGTCTTTAGTGATGTGAATCAGCTGCAGAAAAGCAGTGATCAGTGATCAGACTGCATAACCCTGGAGTTTGGAGGGCCATGTCCTTATAGACCTGCTCCTCCCTGATGTGGCATAGTGTTCCACTAGATGCTAGAATGTTAAAATAATTGACTCAGACAGTTCTTGCCAGTTCAGTAGTGGTTTGGGTGGAAGGACTGACGCCTGCAGTGTTCTACTCTGTCATCTTCCCACTGTCCTTTCTCAGCATAATTATTTTGGGATTCATCCATGTCGTTGTACCAGTTGTTCATTCCTTTATATCACAGTGTAATATTTCATTGTATGGACATACCACATTTTTTCTCCATTTAGCAGTTGATGGACATATGGCTAGTTTCCAGTTTTTTATTATTATGAATAAAGCTCAGTAAACATTCTTTCACAAGTCTCTCTGTTTGGACATATGTTTTCATTTCTCTTGTGTAAATACTTAGGAGTAGAGTTATTGGGCCAGCCTGCATTATAAACGTTTGTCTGATCCCAACATGGTGTTCCCTGCTTTCAGACTCTTCTGTCTGTTCTCTTTGTGATAAAAATTGTGAAGACAAATACTAGGGTGAATGATCAGTGGTGCGCAGCAAATGTAGGAAAAAATACAAAGGGGTGAGGAGCTTGGGAACATTAGTTGAGAGACAAATATAGTTAAGAGAAAACTATATTGTACCATCCACAAATAAAGAGAATTGAGAACCAAGAAAAGAAAAGAAAAAAATGTGTGATAAAGATTCAATACTAAATGAGAACTATTCTTTTATAGACCACTGAATGGGGATTCTGCTTTCCTGAACTGAGGGGGTCCTGCTGTCCTAAACTCTGGCAATGTTTCCTAATGTTATTCAACTTTATTTTCAATTATCAGTAGTGCTGACCATGACATAGATTTTTGGTTCTGATAGTTTAGGTTGACTTATCTCTGACAGTTACTTCTTGCCTTGCTTCATATGATGCTAGATATGCGAATGATACAAAGCAAATTAGTTGCAATGGAAATTATCTCTTAAAAAAAAGAGAATATATTGAAATTACCATTTTTTTCAGCCTGCAGGTTGAATGTCCTGGGGAGATTTGAGTTAGGAGGAGGGGAGGAAGTTGAGCCAACACTTAGGCAGTGACTGATAGACATTTTTTAGTGATGACAGCCTGCATGGCTTTACCATCTGATAATGGATGCAAAGCACTTTAATAAAAGCAAAGCAGTTAGCACATAAAGAATCATTTCATTTTGTCCTAAGAATTATGGACATGGTGTGTGGATTTCAGCTCTAAAAAAGTGTGTATTAACTACTACAAGTGTAGTATTAACGCATATCAAAACTCTATTGCATAACCCTGCTATAATCCTGTACTGCATTAACAATAGGCTTTAAAAATGCCAATGATATAAACCTTGAAAATGGCAGGATAGGGGTATTATACACATAAGTTCTACCTTCTTCCTGTGGAACCCACTGTATAATGTTTCAGTTTCTCCTAGCCAAGATACCTGTCTCCTTTCTGGCCTCATCAAAACTGTGCTCTTCTGTGATTTGGGCACATTGTATAGGATTCAATAGACCTTGAACTCATTGAGGGAATGCATTTCATTGGCGGAAAGCTGTCCCCTGGGAGCTCTGACATTAGGTATCCAAACTCCTTTCTCTCAGAAAGCATCATTTCTGGGACATTAAGGAATCTTTAAGACTCATTCATGGTTAAAAATGAGACTCAGAGAGTGAACACAGGAACTCTTTGACCTTAAGACTCCCTGGTCACAATATAGCAATTTCTACCCTAGTTCATTAAGGAACTAATTTATATTTGAAAAATAGGAAACTTATTGTCATCCATGAATAGGTTATATTTTTTCTTAAGTCAAGAGAGGTTGTGCTTCAAATATTCTTAAACCAGATGCAGAGACAGAGATGGGATCTTAAAGATCTAGTACCAACCTCTTGAAACCAGGAATAACTTGTCCAAGGGTACATAGCAACTGTGTTATAGGAACACATCTGGAACAAGATTCCAGATTTCTTCATAAAAGTGATTGTTAGGCTTGTGCTACTTAGTGTCTAAATTGAAGGGATGTAGGTTGATGCCAGTTCAGGATACTATCAGTGCCATTCATTCCAAGCTGTTGCATAGATAAATTGTGTTTGTTCCCTGCTTTTCCTTCTGACATCCCTTTCCTAAGCATAAAGCATCCTCATCTATACCGTCCCTTGTTGTTGCAGAGTTTCCCCAGAGCACCCATGAGGGTTATCACCTGGGAAACCCAGCTGTGCTTGGTCCTTTACTTTTACTCATCTTCCATCAATCAAATCTTTCTTGGCTCTCTTCCCCTCCCCCCCTCCTTTTCACTTGGAAGAGACTTTTGATGAATGCATCATCTCTGTGGCATGATTGACTATTTAGGATTCTCTTCTGCTCTATTTCCCCATCCCTCTGTTCAAAATCCCCCTCACCCTATCAAACAGGTAATTGGGTAGTTCCATTTTAGCAGAGAATTGCAGACAAAGCCAAAATAGATCCGATAGTTATATAATTAAAAAAAAACTATTTTATTCTGAAATAATTTTAGACTCACAAGAAGTTACAAATATGGTACAGAGAATTCAGGTGTACTGTTTGGTCAGTTTCTCTCAATTGCATCTTTCAAAACCATAGTACATTAATCCAATGAGGAAACTGTGGGGAGACACCCCTATGAGCAAACCTCTTTCTTGTAAAGCAGGGACTGCCTCATGGGCATCCTCTGTTTAGTGCCCAGTACAAGGTGGACCCTGCCCTGACATTAGCCCAAATGATAATTCTTTCCTAGGCTTAGTTTATGATCCTTTCATGGTTTTCTACTTAAACAAACAACAACAAAAAGATGGTGCCAATCGACTTTAAATTAGGAGTTTACTGTAACTATAGGAGAGACTATCTCACTGATAGCATATTCTCTAATCCTGACTATTGGGACTAGTCTGTTCCTTTTGATCCCCAGTGATTTTCTAGGTCTTATTCTGAGGCTTTCTTCAGTAAATGCAATATTTTTAAAATGTTAATATATTCAAGAATTCTTCTAAGGGGGTTGTGTGGAAAAAAGTCTTAGATTTTTAGTTGCTTTAGATAATATCTAAACCCATTTTGATCAAGCCTTGATAAGTGGAATTTTTCTTACGCGTGCCCTTTTCCTATGGTAGTTCTTTTCATGGGCTCAAAGAACAATTTCAGTTTCACATGCCAGTATAATTTGAAATAGAATACAGCACTATTCAGGCAGTTAGGAAACTGAAATGAAAGCTATATTTGTTAACTAGATTGAGAAAGGACACTGCACTTTCCCTTTTCCTTTTCAACCCCCAGTTGAAAACTATTGATGTGGAGTAATGGAAGGATTGGGTGGGTGTCAGGAAGCCTTTGTTCTGGTTTTGTTTCTGCCAACACATAAGTAAAGAGACTTGAGGCCACTTAATCTTCCTCTGTAGAATGAGGGACTTTGTCAGGAAAAGCCCTAAGGTCATTTCTAGCTCTCAAATCCCATTATTTAAAAAATACTTGGAGATGAAATTTCTCAACAGGCTGATGGTACACCCTGAGTGCTGTGAGATCATAACAAGACATAGTGGAAGCCCTTTCTAAAGCTGGTGTTGGAACAAAGTATTACTTCACAGAATAAGAATGTTGGTAGGTTTTGGTTTTTTAGAAAATTCTGTGTTTAAATACAGTTAGGAACTCCCCTATTCAAAGAGTTATGCTGTCTCCTCTTTTGATGGCGCTTCTTAAGCCTTTAATGTGCTAATATTCACCGGGAATCCTTTGGAGGGGGTTTGCAGTATTCCACAAACTTTCGATCACTTCAGAGAAACAGTAGGATAGAGGCATGAGATCCACTGGGTGAGTGATGGTTTGTGCTTTTTATTATAGTCATGTTTTCCCCAATTATTCACTCATCAATTCAAAGCACTTTCATTGTGCCGTATGTGCCGTATGTGCGGTATGTGCCAGGACTTACTGTTGCAGCGGTAGCATTGGGGAACAAAATAGTCCTGTGGTTAAAAGCACAGTCAGTAGAATTAGGAAGACCTGGATTTAAATCCTGCCTCTTCCACTTCGTGGCAAATTATTTTACCTTTCTGAGACTCAATAAATATTAGCCTCTGTGCAGCAGGGAGAGCTTATACAACAACAAAAGGTTGAGAATTGGTCGGGGGTGGGAGGGGAAGGCACATTAGGAGGGACAGATCATAGAAGGCCTGGCGTGCCATGAGAAGGATTGGGGCTTTGTTCTGTAGACAGCAGGAGTCACTGAAAGGTTTTAAGCAATAGATTTGCATTTTAAATCGCTCTGGCTACTGTATACATTCATGAGGCCCCAAACTTGAAATTAAGCCAAAAGATAATAAAGTATTGAATTTATGCAGTTGAAAGAGTGTTAGAAAAGAGGGGGAGGCTAATCAGGAAATGTTTAGGAAGTAAAATTAGAAAGAATTGATAAAGACTGAATATAGGGGAGAGAAGAACAGTTTGGTGACTAGGAGAATTCTTTCATTCATTCTGCAGAATTTATTGAGCTCCTAGCATATGCTGGGTACATCCAATTGTGCTCATAGCATTTGGGGTCAAGTGGTAGAAATAGGAAACTAAACATGCAACAACAATAGAAGGTGATGGTGGAAAGTGCAACCATCCTGCCAAGGGGCAAGAAGGATTTTCTGGCTATTCATCTTATTCCTGTAACATAACTCGAAGTTAACTATGCTGAGAGGTTATAAGGATGGCCTTAGGATGGGGAGATTCCAAGTAGAGGGAATAATATTTATGAAAACACGAACAGTAATGTTGTTCTTCTTTTTTAAAGAATGTGGTGTGATGTTCTACAATTTCCAAATCCCTTTGATAATTAATTCCATTTTCATAAAGTTAAGTAAAAAGAAATAATAAGGCATGGCCTATTTCATGTATATGTTTTTTAAAAATAAATTATTGAAAAGCTCAGCAATCCCTTTGCAGCTCTCTTAAAGTTGATGCTATTAAGACCCTTGTTGGAGGAATAAACAAAACCCGATTTACCTGGTAAACAAACCCATTCCATACATAATGGAATAGTTAGAGACTGCTCAGCAAATGCAGCTTTGCCTTTCATCTAATTATATAGTCTGATGATTTGTAAAACCTTCTTAAAAGATACAGCAAGTTATTCTGCCTGGGTGGGAGAATTTTTCCTAACTTAAGCAGCTGTTAAAACTTTCATAAATAAAGTAATTATTAAATCTTTCATGAACACATTGGTTAGAACATTTTTTTCACATCTTAACTTCAAGTTAGTAGGTTTTTGAGGGTGGGGTTAAGAGTTTTAAGCTGCCAATTTTTTTTCTTTTTTTTCTTTCTTATAAATTTTTATGGCTTTGAACCCGCCACCTAAATTACGAAAGAAGAAAAATACATGTGTGGCGAGCATGAGTCATTTCATTGTTTATTTTTCCAATTTCTGAAATGCACTATTAGCTGCATGCCCTCTGGGCTCATAAAGACAGCAAATGGAAATAACTCAAGTCGGACAGGCTGTTTTAGGTAGATACCTTGCCACCCAGGTAGGCAAGGCAAGCCTTGGAGATTACTCTTTTCTGAATTCAGTAAGTCATCCTAATATGCTATGATGGAACTAGCATGCAGGAGAATATGATCTTTCACAGGTTTGAACACCTTGCCTTCATTAATGATAAAGCTATTTAATAATAATCATAACCACAAAGTGAAAAATACATTTATGGGATACTTACTATATGATGGCCAATATTCTTGGTGTTTCTCATGTATTTTCTCCTTTAATCTTAACTATGACCTTGTCACATAAGCAATGCTGTTATCCCCATGTTACAGTTGAAGAAACTGATGGGTGGAGAGATCACAAAGTTCACAAAGCTTCCAAGTGGCAGAACTGGGTTTAAACTCAAGTCCGTTCTATCCTAGAACCTGTACAATTCATTATCCTGCTACTTATTATTCAAAAATACCAGTACCTAAAGAATTTCCTCTGTTTTGCCCTAGATACTGACTGCTATCAGCATCGGTAATAACAGCAGCAAAATCTTGTGGAACACCTACTCTGTGCAGGACTTGATTTTACAAGCTTGAAAAGTGTTCAAGGCAGAGAGGAGGGGAGATAAAGGAGTCCTCGCCTGGTGGCTGTTGAGTAAAGTAGGAAGTAAGTTCTGAAACCCAGACTCCATTAGCGCTAATGCAGGGCTTGCAGCACCAAATTCAAGCTGCCCAGTACCAACATATGTATACACTATTCTATAGTTTGCATTCTACTTTCAGCACTCTTAATCCTCACAACAGGGCTTATTATTATGATTAGCACTTTAAAGTTGTAGATGGTGAGACTCAGAGGGGTTGAGTAACATGACTGGAGCTAGATACACAACTAATAAGTAGGAGATAAGATGCAAAGTTTTAATTCCTCTATAACTTTCTGTGGTCAGTGCTCAGAGCCCTACAATTTTATATAGCATAAAATAAATACTTTAAGGATGCCCTAAAATACAATCCAAAGAATAAAAGCATTTAAATGAATAATTGCAATATAATGCAATAAGAGCGATTTTTATTATGTGGTTTTAAAATATGTCCACAAATTCTTTGATCTTCTTTTAAAACATAAAGTCTAATTCATTTCTCCTAAATATGGGCTGTACTTAGTGACTTGCCTCTATTGAATAGAACTTGGCAGAAGGTGATGGTATGTGATGTCTGAGACTAAGGCATGAAAAGCAATGTGGCTTCCTTCTTGCTCTTTCTCTTGGATCATCTACTCTGAGAGAAGCCAGCTGCTGTGTTGTCAGGATACACAAGCAGCCCAATGGAGAAGTCCACTTGGTGAAGGACTGAGGCCTTCTGTGATCAACCAGGACAGAAGAGTCAGACATTCACGTGTAGATGAATTCAGTGGCTCCAGTCATGCATTGAGATGACTGAAACCTTGGCCAACATCTTGCTGCCACTCCCAAATTCTTCATCTACAAAAACGCTTATTATTTTAAGCCATTAAGTATAGGGGCAATTTGTTCTGCATACATGTGTATCATATGTCAAGGAGTACATGATGCACAGAAAGGAATGATTGTGTGTGGGCTATCATAAAAGCTGGGTTCTAAAAGATGAAAATGATGAGTAGGAATCTAATAGCTAGAGAAGGAATTTATGGGAAGTATTCTGGGTAAAGAGAAGAGTGTGTGCGAAAAACCATGGGAATGTGCCACAGCAAGTCTCTTTTAAGAAACTGCACAATAAAGGATAAGACAGAAGCCCACAACTTGAGCATCATATCATTTTGGCACCATTAAGGGTAGGAGACTCTGTAAACTTACTATATTATATCATAATGTAATAACTGATGTTTCTAAGAGTGACTGTGAGTTTTCAAGAAGTTAAGTTCCATATAGACTACTTAAGAAACAGTTAAAACATTGTTTGAAATATTTACTTCAAAAATTAAAGCCAAAAAAGTATCATATAAGTCCTTAGATAAAAGGGAGTCAAGGCAGGTGGGCAATGTTGACTCAGTGGCAGAGTTCTCACCTGCCGAGCCGGAGACCCGAGTTTGATTCCCAGAGCCTGCCCATGTCAAAAAAAAAAAAAAAAAAAATTGGTGCAGTGGTGGCTCAGTGGCATGAATTCTTGCCTGCTGAGCTGGAGACCCAGGTTCTATTCCCAGAGCCTGCCCATGCCAAAAAAAAAGTGCTCAATATAAGGGAAAAAAAAGGGAGTCTAGGCTATCCAGAATAACAACCTCTCTGAGTTGTTACTTCACTAAACTGTGTAAGTCTGTGTCTGTTTTAAAAACTTTAAGTTTAAATGTAGGGACAAGAAATAGCTAATCAAGAGCACCTGTATTTTTCTGAGGATTTCATTCTGCTACAAAGGTTAGGTAGAATTAATATTTTATAACCAATTATGTGTTTTGCTTGGCATCATGCTAACCAATTGAATTTTTTAAAAAAGAGAATTGCCCAAATTGACTTATTATTTTATGCCATACCTCATTCATTCACTATTTATTGAGTGCTGCCCATGTATTACCCACTGTGATAGTCCTGTAAACCAAACCTTTATATTCGTGTTGGAAAAATCTCTTTACATCCCAGTTTCAGCCCTACTGTTTTTAAGAGTCAACAGCCATTCCTGGTAGAAAGACTATTTATTGTTTAAACTGGTTTTTTAATAAAAAATTGATACCTGATAATCTGAATAATAGAGAGAAATAAAAAGGAATTTTTACTCAGCAGTACATTAATTCAAAAATATTGTTGTAAAAATTTTGCTGCATTTCTTTCGGTCTTTTCTTCTAAGAATATTTCATGTAGTTATCAATTTTATATATACTGTCGGATCCTAAATTTATTTAACATCAAGCAAAATATCCCTCAAAGTATAATTTTTAATATCTTTAAGTTATTCTAACAAATGGGCATTCTGTAATTTATGTAATCTGTTGTAAGATTTGATCATACGTTAATCTTTTAGTAAAAGTGTCATATCTAAATAAATATGTAGCTGTGGTATTTTGGAGTTGTATTTAGGACAGCTTACGGGCTTTGTAATAATGGGGTAATTTTAAATCAGGATCAGTGGAAAACTTAGGAAGAGGGTACCGTGGTCTCTCTCCTCCCTGCCAGAAGAACTGCCTTTGGAAAGTTCTAAGATGACCACGGAGGCCTCGTGCTGAACGTGCCGTCATAGTTATACTGTTAGTTAAATTAAACATGAAGAACATTATTATTCTGTGTGCATTCTTGCTTCTTAATTTAAGTTTAAACTAACTTAATTTAATGTCATGATTTTTTTAGCAGCAATTATGGGCAGTTAATGCATGTTTCTCCTCAGTCATCCATGCCTCATCTCTTTGCAAAATTACAGCATTTCATTCCAAATTTAATCTGACCATGTTCATAAGTAGCACTTTCCTTTCTTTTCCTTCAGTGTTTACATCAGCTTTTGAGTTTATACTTAGATATGAGGGCACAAGAATCAATGCAAATCAGGTTACTGGACCTAGTCCCGCATCATCCTTCAGAGGATGTTGTGTGGACAACAGAGATGCCATCTTACTATCTCAGTTCTAGTATCCCCCCTCTCCTTCTGTCTTGCATGCCCTGACCCAAAAAATATTCTTTAAGTATGACTCTATATAGAAGTGTATGCCTCTATCAACTTCTATTTTAAAAAGTCATTGGCTCCCTACTTCCTATAGGATAATAGCCAAAACTACTTCAATCTGACATTCAAAGCTGTGCTTTTACAAGACACTCATTTTCTCATAATTTATCATCCAGAAGCCCCAGTTGACTCTTTCCCATGTGTTTGGTGTCACTTCCCTGTCTCTTGCCTTCTCCATACTGACCCCCTTCTCTATATCTACTTATTGAAGTCTTACTTGCTTTTTCTCTAACTTTCTCATTGACTGAATGAATGATTCAGTGACATTCTTTTATTTAATTAATATTTATTGAGAACTTATTGCATGGCAGACACCATTGTTCAAGCGTCAGTTCAAATGCTACGTCCCATAAGAAGCCTTTCCTAAGTAACTCAGCCAAATGCAATGTCTCCCTCTTTGAAACTTCTATAGGTCTTTTTATACTTCTGTTTTGTCACAAATCACATGCCCTATTTCTGTGTATATAACAGGCACTCAAAAATGCTTATTAAAGAAAAAATGAATGGATGGATGGATAAATTAAATAAAGAATAAAAGAAAAGTTGTGCCTTCTCTGTCAAGAGAATCTAATAACCAGACTAAAATGGTTATACTGGAATAGAAATTTAAGATCTTTATGGGTTTAGATATAAGAAATAGTGGATTTAAAAAAATTTTTATTAATAAAACCAATCAACACACAAACATGAACATTCTAAATGTATGAACATTCCATACTTGTTGTGCAATCAATGGCCCATGATATCATCACATAGTTGTATATTCATCACCATGATCATTTCTCATAACATTTATATCACTCCAGAAAAAGAAATAAAAAGAAAAAAGGAAAAACTCATATATAGCATACCCCTTACCCCTCCCTCGCATTGACTACTAGAATTTCCCTCTACCCAATTTATTTTAACATTTGTTCCCCCTATTATTTATTTATTTTTGATCCATATTTTTTACTCATCTGTCCATACTGTAGATAAAAGGAGCATCAGACACAAGTTTCACAAAGCAACTTTGCTAAAGCTATATCATTATACAATCATCTTCACGAAACATGGCTACTGCAACACAGCTCTACAGTTTCAGGCACTTTCTTCTAGCCTCTCTAATACACCTTAAACTAAAAACGGTATTTCTATATAATGCATAAGGATAACCTCTCAACTCTATTTGAAATCTCTCAACCACTGACACTTTCTTTTATCTCCTTTCTCTCTCCCCCTTTCAGTTGAGAAGGTTTTCTCAATCCCTTGATGCTGAGTCCCAGCTCATTCAAGGAATTATGTCCCACGTTACCAGGGAGGTTTACACCCCTGGGAGTCATGTCCCACATAGAGAGGGGGAAGACAGTGAGTTTGCTTGTCATGTTGGCTGAGAGATAGGCCACATCTAAGCAACAAAAGAGGTTCTCAGGGGGTGACCCTTAAGCCTAATTTTAAGTCGGTTTAGCCTATCCTCTGTGGGGATAAGTTTCATATGAACAACCCCCGAGATTGAGGGTTCGGCCTATTGATTTTGTTGTCCTCACTGCTTGGGCAAATATCAGGCTTCTCCAAATGGAATAGTTGAATTTTCCCCCTTTCTCACCATTCTCCCAAGGGGACTTTGCAAATATTTTTCATTCACTGTTCAAATCACTCTGGGATTTTTTTTAGCATCACTCTGGACAAACCTACAAAATTTCATGCCCTACTCAAGGTTCCATGTACTTACGTGTTCAATTAAACTGTCCATACAAGTTGTATTAGGAGATGTGCTAGTCAAAATATAAATTTTGTACCAAATAAACATTTTTTTGCTTTAGTCTCACACATTAGTTAAAAGTTTTAAAATATGAATTACCATCTATTTTCCACACCCTGCAATGTTGACATTCCTTTGTTCTTCCTTATGCAAAAAAAATTTTAATTTGTACATTTAGTCGCTATCATTGTACACTCTAGACATTCCTAGATTATGCCATCTCTGTCCTTATTGTCTATCTTTCCTTCTGGTTTCATTTGTGCCTCTAGCCCTCCTCCCTCTATCATTTTCACATTCAGCTTCATTCAGTATACTAACATTATTGTGCTACAATTAGGAAGTATTGTGCTATCCATTTCTAAATTTTTACCATCAGTCCTGTTGCACAATCTGTATCCCTTCAGCTCCAATTACCCAATATCTAACATATTTCTGTCTCCTGATGGTTTTTGTTCTTAACTGAAATTTTCCAACTTCATTCATTAATGTAAGTTCATATCAGTGAGACCATACAGTATTTGTCCTTTTGTTTCTGGCTAATCTCATTCAGCAAATGTCCTCAAGGTCCATCCATGTTGTTACATGCTTCATAATTTTATTCTGTCTTACAGTTGTGTAATATTCCATCGTATGTATATACCACAGCTTGTTTAGCTGCTCGTCTGTTAATGAACATTTGAGCTGATTCCATCTCTTGGCAATTATAAATAATGCTGCTATAAACACTGGTGTGCAAATGTCCTTTTATGTTTTTGCCTTCATGTCCTCTGAACAGATACCTAGCAATGATATTGCCGGATCATATGGCAATTCTATTCTTAGCTTCCTGAGGAACCGCCAAACTGCCTTCCATAGTGGTTGTACCATTTTACATTCCCACCAACAATGGATAAGTGTGCCTCTTTCTCCACATCCTCTCCAGCACTTGTCATCTTCTGTTTTATTGATAATGGCCATTCTGGTAGGTGTGAGATGATATCTCATTTGGATTTTGATTTGCATTTCCCTAATAGCCAGGGAAGTTGAGCATCTTTTCATGTGCCTTTTAGCCATTTGTATTTCCTCTTCTGAGAAGTGTCCGTTCATGTCTTTTGCCCATTTTGTAATTGGTTATTTGTCTTTTTGTTTGTTGAGTTGAACAATCTCTTTATATATTCTGGATACTAGATCCTTATCTGATATATCATTTCCAAGTATTTCTCCCATTGTGTAGGCTGTCTTTTTACTTTCTTGACAAAGTTCTTTGATGTGCAAAAGTGTTTAATTCTGAGGAGTTCCCATGTATCTATTTCTTTCTTCACTGCTCATGCTTTGGGTGTAAAATCTAGGAAAGTGCTTCCTGTTATAAGATTTATAAGATATTTCCCTACATTTTCTTCTAAAAGTTTTATGGTCTTACATCTAATGTTTAGGTTTTTGATCCATTTTGAGTTAATTTTTGTATAGAGTGTGAGATATGAATTCTCTTTCATTCTTTTACATGTGTCTATCGAGTTTTCCAAACACCATTTACTGAAGAGACTGTTCTGTCCCAGGTAAGTTGGCTTGACTGCTTTATCAAAGATCAATTGTCCAAAGATGAGAGGGTGTATATCTGAACACTCTATTCAATTCCATTGGTCAGTATATGTATCTTTATGCCAGTACCATGCTGTTTTGACCACTGTAGCTTTGTCATATGCCTTAAAGTCAGGTAGTATGAGACCTCTGACTTTATTTTTCTTTCTCAGGATATTTTTAGCCATTTGGGGCACCCTGCCCTTCCAGATAAATTTGGTTATTGGTTTTTCTATTTCTGCAAAGTAAGTTTTTTGGATTTTAATTGGTATTGCATTGAATCTACAAATCAATTTAGGTAGAATTGACATCTTAACTATATTTAGTCCTCCGATCCATGAACACAGTATGCCCTTCCATTTATTTAGGTCTTCTGTGATTTCTTTTAGCAATTTCTTATAGTTTCTTTGTATAGATCTTTTATATCCTCAGTTAAATTTATTCCTAAATATTTTATTCTTTTGGTTGCAATTGGAAATGGAATTTTTTTCTTGATTCCCCCCACCCAGATTGCTCATTACTAGTGTATAGAAACACTACAGATTTTTGAGTGTTGATCTTGTAACCTGCCACTTTGCTGTACTCATTTATTAGCTCTAGTAGTTTTACTGTGGATTTTTTGGGTTTTTCGACATATAGTGTCATATCATCTGTAAACAATGAGAGTTTCACTTCTTGTTTTTCAATTTGATGCCTTGTATTTCTTTTTCTTGTCTAATTGCTCTGGCTAGAACTTCCAACACAATGTTGAATAACAGTGGTTATAGTGGACATCTTTGTCTTGTTCCTGATTTTTCCTGGGGGAAAGTTTTCAGTTTTTACCCATTGAGGATGATGTTAGCTGTGGGTTTTTCATATATTCCCTTTATCATGTTGAGGAAGTTCCCTTCTATTCCTATCCTTTGAAGTGTTTTCAACAGGAAAGGATGTTGAATTTTGTCAAATACCTTTTCTGCATCAATCGAGATGATCATGTGGTTTTTCTGCTTTGATTTGTTGATATGGTGTATTACATTAATCGATTTTCCTATGTTGAACCATCCTTGCATACCTAGGATGAATCCTACTTGGTCATGGTGGTCTTTTAATGTGGTGCTGGATTCGATTTCCAAGAATTTTGTTGAGGATTTTTGCATCTATATTCATTAGAGAGATTGGTCTGTAATTTTCTTTTCTCGTAGTATCTTTGTCTGGCTTTGGTATGAGGGTGATGTTGGCTCATAGAATGAGTTAGGTAGCCTTCCCTCCTCTTCAAGTTTTTTGAAGAGTTTGAGCAGGATTGGTACTAATTCTTTCTTGAATGTTTGGTAGAATTCACATGTGAAGCCATCTGGTCGTGGACTTTTTTTTTTGGGCGGGGGGGGGGTACTTCTTAATGACTAATTCAATTACTTGTGATGTGTTTGTTGACATCATCTATTTCTTCTCAAGTCAATGTTGGTTGTTCATGCCTTTCTAGGAAGTTGTCCATTTCATCAACTAGTTTATTAGCATAAAGTTGTTCATAGTTTCCTCATTACCTCCTTTATTTCTGTGGGGTCAGTGGTTATGTCTCCTCTTTCATTTCTGATTTTCTTTATTTGCATCCTCTCTGTTCTTCTTTTTGTCAACCTCACTAAGGGTCCATCAATGTTATTAATTTTCTCATAGAACCAGTCCCTGATTTTGTTGATTTTCTTGATTGTTTTCATGTTCACAATTTCATTTATTTCTGCTCTAATCTTTTTTTATTTCTTTCCTTTTGCTTGCTTTATGGTTACTTTGCTGTTCTTTCTCTAGTTCTTCCAAGTGAACAGTTAATTCCTCAATTTTTGCTCTTTCTTCTTTTTTGATATAGGCATTTAGGGCAATAAATTTCCCTCTTAGCACTGCCTTTGCTGCATTCCATAAATTTTGACATGTTGTGTTTTCATTTTCATTTGACTCGAGATATTTACTGATTTCTCTTGTAATTTCTTCCTTGACCCACTCATTGTTTAAGAGTGTGCTGTTGAGCTTCCATATATTTGTAAATTTTCTAGCCCTCTGCCTATTAGTGATTTCCAACTTCATTCTTTTATGATCTGAGAAAGTGTTTTGTATGACTTCAATTTTTTTATATTTATTGAGACTTACTTAGTGACCTAGCATATGGTCTATCCTTGAGAATGATCCATGAGCACTTGAGAAAAAGGTGTATCCTGCTGTTGTGGGGTGTAATGTTCTATAAATGTCTGTTAAGTCTAGTTCATTTATTGTATTATTCAGAATCTCTGTTTCTTTATTGATCCTCTGTCTAGATGTTCTGTCCATTGATGAGAGTGGGGAATTGAAGTCTCCAGCTATTATGGTAGATGTGCCTATTCCTCGTTTCAGTGTTTGCCTCATGTATTTGGAGTACTCTGGTTTGGTGCATAAATATTTATGATTATTGTGTCTTCTCATTGAATTGTTCCTTTTATTAATACATGATGTCCTTCTTTGTCTCTTTTAATTGTTTTACATTTGAAGTCTAATTTGTTGGATATGGTGTAGCTACTCCTGCTCTTTTCTGATTGTTATTTGCATGAAATATCTTCTCCCAACCTTTCACTTTGAACATATGTTTATCCTTGGGACTAAAATGTGCCTCCTCTAGACAGCATATACATGGGTCCTGTTTTTTAATCCATTCTGCCAGTCTATGTCTTTTGATTGGGGGAGTTTAATCCATTAACATTTAGTGTTATTACTGTATGGGCAGTACTTTCTTCTACCATTTTGCCTTTTGCATTGTATATGTCATACCTAAATTTTCTTCTTTTTACCTTTACTGATAGTCTTCATTTCTACACTCTTCTCCACACCTCTTTCTCCTGCCTTTTCCTATCTGTCTCTAGTGTTCCCTTTAATATTTCTTGCAAAGCCGGTCTCTTGGTCACAAATTCTCCCAGTGGTTTTTTGCCTGAAAATGTTTTAATTTCCCCCTCATTTTTTGAAGGACAGTTTTGCTGGATATAGAATTCTTGGTTGCCAGTTTTTTTCCTTTAGTATCTTGAATATATCATACCACTGTCTTCTTGCCTCCATGGTTTCTGTTGAGAAATCTACACATAGTCTTATTGGGCTGCCCTTGTATGTGATGGATTTCTTTTCTCTTGCTGCTTTCAAAATTCTCTCTTTCTCTTCGACATCTGACATTCTGATTAGTAAGTGTCTTGGAGTATGTCTGTTTGGATCTACTCTGTTTGGGGTATGCTGTACTTCTTGGATCTATAATTTTAAGTCATTCATAAGAGTTGTAAAATTTTCAGTGATATTCTCCTCCATTAGTTTTTCTCCTCCCCTTCCCTTCTCTTCTCCTTCTGGGACACCTACAACATATATATCCATGCACTTCATATTGTCATTCAATTCCCTGAGTCCCTGCTCATATTTTTCCATTCTTTTCCCTATATTTTCTTTTGCTTATTGGATTTCAAATGTCCCATCCTTCAGTTCACTAGTCCTATCTTCTGCCTCTTGTAATCTAACATTGTAAATTTCCATTCTTTTTTAATCTCTTCTCCTGTGCCTTTCATTCCCATAAGTTCTGTGATTTGTTTTTGCAGATTTTCAATTTCTTCTTTTTGTTCATCCCTTGTCTTCTTAATATCCTCCCTCAATTCATTGATTTGATTTTTTTTTTTTTTTTTTTTTTTTTGAGCAACTGAAGCTGTTATTTTTTTTTTTTTTTTGAGATTTTTTTTTTTAATTAATTAAAAAAAGAATTAACAAAACAATTAGAAATCATTTCAATGTACATGTACAATCAGTAACTCTTAATAACATCACATAGTTGCATATTCATCATTTCTTAGTACATTTGCATCGATTTAGAAAAAGAAATAAAAAGACAACAGAATAAGAATTAAAACAATAATAGAAAGAAAAAAAAAACAAAAAAAACAAAAACAAAAAACCTATACCTCACATGCAGCTTCATTCAGTGTTTTAACATAATTGCATTACAATTGGGTAGTATTGTGCTGTCCATTTCTGAGTTTTTATATCCAGTCCTGTTGTACAGTCTGTATCCCTTCATCTCCAATTATCCCTTCTCTTTTTTTTTTTTTTTAATTAACAGAAAAAAAGAAATTAACCCAACATTTAGAGATCATACCATTCTACACATGCAATCATTAATTCTTAACATCATCACATAGATGCATGATCATCATTTCTTAGTACATTTGCATTGGTTTAGAAGAACTAGCAACATAACCGAAAAAGATATAGAATGTTAATATAGAGAAAAAAATAAAAGTAATAATAGTAAAATCAAAACAAAACAACACAAAACAAAACAAAAACCTATAGCTCAGATGCAGCTTCATTCAGTGTTTTAACATGATTACTTTACAATTAGGTATTATTGTGCTGTCCATTTTTGAGTTTTTGTATCTAGTCCTGTTGCACAGTCTGTATCCCTTCAGCTTCAATTACCCATTGTCTTACCCTGTTTCTAACTCCTGCTGAACTCTGTTACCAATGACATATTTCAAGTTTATTCTCGAATGTCCGTTCACATCAGTGGGACCATACAGTATTTGTCCTTTAGTTTTTGGCTGGATTCACTCAGCATAATATTCTCTAGGTCCATCCATGTTATTACATGGTTCATAAGTTTATCTTGTCTTAAAGCTGCATAATATTCCATCGTATGTATATACCACAGTTTGTTTAGCCACTCTTCTGTTGATGGAGATTTTGGCTGTTTCCATCTCTTTGCAATTGTAAATAATGCTGCTATAAACATTGGTGTGCAAATGTCCGTTTGTGTCTTTGCCCTTAAGTCCTTTGAGTAGATACCTAGCAATGGTATTGCTGGGTCATATGGCAATTCTATATTCAGCTTTTTGAGGAACCGCCAAACTGCCTTCCACAGTGGTTGCACCCTTTGACATTCCCACCAACAGTGGATAAGTGTGCCTCTTTCTCCGCATCCTCTCCAGCACTTGTCATTTTCTGTTTTGTTGATAATGGCCATTCTGGTGGGTGTGAGATGATATCTCATTGTGGTTTTGATTTGCATTTCTCTAATGGCCAGGGACATTGAGCATCTCTTCATGTGCCTCTTGGCCATCCGTATTTCCTCTTCTGAGAGGTGTCTGTTCAAGTCTTTTTCCCATTTTGTAATTGGGTTGGCTGTCTTTTTGTTGTTGAGATGAACAATCTCTTTATAAATTCTGGATACTAGACCTTTATCTGATATATCATTTCCAAATATTGTCTCCCATTGTGAAGGCTGTCTTTCTACTTTCTTGATGAAGTTCTTTGATGCACAAAAGTGTTTAATTTTGAGGAGTTCCCATTTATTTATTTCCTTCTTCAGTGCTCTTGCTTTAGGTTTAAGGTCCATAAAACCGCCTCCAGTTGTAAGATCCATAAGATATCTCCCTACATTTTCCTCTAACTGTTTTATGGTCTTAGACCTAATGTTTAGATCTTTGATCCATTTTGAGTTAACTTTTGTATAGGGTGTGAGAGATGGGTCTTCTTTCATTCTTTTGCATATGGATATCCAGTTCTCTAGGCACCATTTATTGAAGAGACTGTTCTGTCCCAGGTGAGTTGGCTTGACTGCCTTATCAAAGATCAAATGTCCATAGATGAGAGGGTCTATATCTGAGCACTCTATTCGATTCCATTGGTCGATATATCTATCTTTATGCCAATACCATGCTGTTTTGACCACTGTGGCTTCATAATATGCCTTAAAGTCAGGCAGCGCGAGACCTCCAGCTTCGTTTTTTTTCCTCAAGATGTTTTTAGCAATTCGGGGCACCCTGCCCTTCCAGATAAATTTGCTTATTGGTTTTTCTATTTCTGAAAAATAAGTTGTTGGGATTTTGATTGGTATTGCATTGAATCTGTAAATCAATTTAGGTAGGATTGACATCTTAACTATATTTAGTCTTCCAATCCATGAACACGGTATGCCCTTCCATCTATTTAGGTCTTCTGTGATTTCTTTTAGCAGTTTTTTGTAGTTTTCTTTATATAGGTTTTTTGTCTCTTTAGTTAAATTTATTCCTAGGTATTTTATTCTTTTAGTTGCAATTGTGAATGGGATTCGTTTCTTGATTTCCCCCTCAGCTTGTTCCTTACTAGTGTATAGAAATGCTACAGATTTTTGAATGTTGATCTTGTAACCTGCTACTTTGCTGTACTCATTTATTAGCTCTAGTAGTTTTGTTGTGGATTTTTCCGGGTTTTCGACGTATAGTATCATATCATCTGCAAACAGTGATAGTTTTACTTCTTCCTTTCCAATTTTGATGCCTTGTATTTCTTTTTCTTGTCTAATTGCTCTGGCTAGAACCTCCAACACAATGTTGAATAATAGTGGTGATAGTGGACATCCTTGTCTTGTTCCTGATCTTAGGGGGAAAGTTTTCAATTTTTCCCCATTGAGGATGATATTAGCTGTGGGTTTTTCATATATTCCCTCTATCATTTTAAGGAAGTTCCCTTGTATTCCTATCTTTTGAAGTGTTTTCAACAGGAAAGGATGTTGAATCTTGTCGAATGCCTTCTCTGCATCAATTGAGATGATCATGTGATTTTTCTGCTTTGATTTGTTGATATGGTGTATTACATTAATTGATTTTCTTATGTTGAACCATCCTTGCATACCTGGGATGAATCCTACTTGGTCATGATGTATAATTCTTTTAATGTGTTGTTGGATACGATTTGCTAGAATTTTATTGAGGATTTTTGCATCTGTATTCATTAGAGAGATTGGTCTGTAGTTTTCTTTTTTTGTAATATCTTTGCCTGGTTTTGGTATGAGGGTGATGTTGGCTTCATAGAATGAATTAGGTAGTTTTCCCTCCACTTCGATTTTTTTGAAGAGTTTGAAGAGAATTGGTACTAATTCTTTCTGGAACGTTTGGTAGAATTCACATGTGAAGCCATCTGGTCCTGGACTTTTCTTTTTAGGAAGCTTTTGAATGACTAATTCAATTTCTTTACTTGTGATTGGTTTGTTGAGGTCATCTATGTCTTCTTGAGTCAAAGTTGGTTGTTCATATCTTTCCAGGAACCCGTCCATTTCCTCTAAATTGTTGTATTTATTAGCGTAAAGTTGTTCATAGTATCCTGTTATTACCTCCTTTATTTCTGTGAGGTCAGTAGTTATGTCTCCTCTTCCATTTCTGATCTTATTTATTTGCATCCTCTCTCTTCTTCTTTTTGTCAATCTTGCTAAGGGCCCATCAATCTTATTGATTTTCTCATAGAACCAACTTCTGACCTTATTGATTTTCTCTATTGTTTTCATGTTTTCAATTTCATTTATTTGTGCTCTAATCTTTGTTATTTCTTTCCTTTTGCTTGCTTTGGGGTTAGCTTGCTGTTCTTTCTCCAGTTCTTCCAAATGGATAGTTAATTCCTGAATTTTTGCCTTTTCTTCTTTTCTGATATAGGCATTTAGAGCAATAAATTTCCCTCTTAGCACTGCCTTTGCTGCGTCCCATAAGTTTTGATATGTTGTGTTTTCATTTTCATTCGCCTCGAGGTATTTGCTAATTTCTCTTGCAATTTCTTCTTTGACCCAGTCATTGTTTAGGAGTGTGTTGTTGAGCCTCCACGTATTTGTGAATTTTCTGGCACTCTGCCTATTATTGATTTCCAACATCATTCCTTTATGGTCCGAGAAAGTGTTGTGTAAGATTTCAATCTTTTTAAATTTGTTGAGACTTGCTTTGTGACCCAGCATATGGTCTATCTTTGAGAATGATCCATGAGCACTTGAGAAAAAGGTGTATCCTGCTGTTGTGGGATGTAATGTCCTATAAATGTCTATAAAGTCTAGTTCATTTATAGTAATATTCAGATTCTCTATTTCTTTGTTGATCCTCTGTCTAGATGTTCTGTCCCTTGATGAGAGTGGTGAGTTGAAGTCTCCAACTATTATGGTATATGAGTCTATTTCCCTTTTCAGTGTTTGCAGTATATTCCTCACGTATTTTGGGGCATTCTGATTTGGTGCATAAATATTTATGATTGTTATGTCTTCTTGTTTAATTGTTCCTTTTATTAGTATATAGTGTCCTTCTTTGTCTCTTTTAACTGTTTTACATTTGAAGTCTAATTTGTTGGATATTAGTATAGCCACTCCTGCTCTTTTCTGGTTGTTATTTGCATGAAATATCTTTTCCCAACCTTTCACTTTCAACCTATGTTTATCTTTGGGTCTAAGATGTGTTTCCTGTAGACAGCATATCGAAGGATCCTGTTTTTTAATCCATTCTGCCAATCTATGTCTTTTGATTGGGGAATTCAGTCCATTGACATTTAGTGTTATTACTGTTTGGATAATATTTTCCTCTAACATTTTGCCTTTTGTATTATATATATCATATCTGATTTTCCTTCTTTCTACACTCTTTTCCATATCTCTCTCTTCTGTCTTTTTGTATCTGACTCTAGTGCTCCCTTTAGTATTTCTTGCAGAGCTGGTCTCTTGGTCACAAATTCTTTCAGTGACTTTTTGTCTGAGAATGTTTTAATTTCTCCCTCATTTTTGAAGGATAATTTTGCTGGATATAGGAGTCTTGGTTGGCAGTTTTTCTCTTTTAGTATTTTAAATATATCATCCCACTGTCTTCTGGCTTCCATGGTTTCTGCTGAGAAATCTACACAAAGTCTTATTGGGTTTCCCTTGTATGTAATGGATTGTTTTTCTCTTGCTGCTTTCAAGATCTTCTCTTTCTCTTTGACCTCTGACATTCTAACTAGTAAGTGTCTTGGAGAACGCCTATTTGGGTCTAATCTCTTTGGGGTGCGCTGCACTTCTTGGATCTGTAATTTTAGGTCTTTCATAAGAGTTGGGAAATTTTCAGTGAAAATTTCTTCCATTAGTTTTTCTCCTCCTTTTCCCTTCTCTTCTCCTTCTGGGACACCCACAACACGTATATTTGTGCGGTTCATATTGTCCTTGAGTTCCCTGATACCCTGTTCAAATTTTTCCATTCTTTTCCCTATAGTTTCTGTTTCTTTTTGGAATTCAGATGTTCCATCCTCCAAATCACTAATTCTATCTTCTGTCTCTTTAAATCTATCATTGTAGCTATCCATTATTTTTTCTATGTTTGCTACTTTATCCTTCACTTCCATAAGTTCTGCGATTTGTTTTTTCAGTTTTTCTATTTCTTCTTTATGTTCAGCCCATGTCCTCTTCATGTCCTCCCTCAATTTATCGGTTTCATTTTTGAAGAGGTTTTCCATTTCTGTTCGTATATTCAGGATTAGTTGTCTCAGCTCTTGTGTCTCATTTGAGCTATTGGTTTGTTCCTTTGACTGGGCCATATTCTCAATCTTTTGAGCGTGGACAGTTATCTTCTGCTGCTGGCGTCTGGGCATTTATTCAGATTTCTCTTGGTGTTGGACCCAGCAAGGTTGTAATATTTTTCTGTGAAATCTCTGGGTTCTGTTTTTCTTATCCTGCCCAGTAGGTGGCGCTCGTGGCACACGTTTGTCTGCGGGTCCCACCAGTAAAAGGTGCTGTGGGACCTTAAACTTTGGAAAACTCTCGCTGTCCGGGGGGTTCGCTAGCCGAAACGGCTTGAGCCGGCCCGGGGTCCGAACGCAGGGAGGGTGTCCGAACTCAGGGAGGGTTGCTGGTTGCCGCAGCCAGGGAAAGAGCCCGTCCGAATTTCCTAGTCGGCCCTGGGCAACAAGCGTGGCGGGAGGGCGCCAGCGGCAGCGGCCCGCCCGAGAGAGTGCACGTTCCCCGGGAGTCACGGGTTTGGAAGGGGCCTCCCCCACCCGTCACCGTTCTCCGCGGCCTGGGGGTTTCCGATCCAATTCTCTCAGTTGGTCCGGGGGATGCGCGTGGTGTGGGCGCCAGCCGTCTTTGTTTCAGGGGACCGCCTCTCCAATTCTCCCAGCCGGCCCGGGAAGGGGGAAGGGAGTAACTCCGGCCGCTTGCCACCCCGCCCGGTAAGGCCCGCGCGCCTCGGCGATCTCACCCGAGCTGCTTCTCTCAGCCAGCCAGCCGTTCCAGGATGGGGTACGCTGTCTTTTTTATCTCTGTTGTGGCTTTGGGCGCTTTCTGTATCGTTTCTACTCCCCTAGTAGGTGTCCTGGAGAAGAAACTAAGATCCGCGCGTCTTACTAAGCCGCCATCTTCCAGGAAGTCCCATTGATTTGATTTTTGATGAGGTTTTCCATGTCTGTTTGAACATCCTGAATTAATTGTTTCAACTCCTGTATCTCATTTGAATTGTTGGTTTGTTCCTTGACTGAGCCATATTTTCAATTTTCCTAGTATGATCATTATTTTTTGCTGGCATCTAGATATTTAATTTCCTTATTTAATTTATTCTGGAGATTTTTTTCACTTTTTTTTACCTAGGAATTTCTTACTGGATGACTTTATTGTCCGTCTATTCTTTGACATTCAGTTCAGCTTATTCTAGACCTCTCAGTTAGGTTTTGTTTAACAGATCAGAATTTTTCAATTCTTGTTTTCTTGTTTCTTGTCCTGCCTACATGGTGCCTTTTTCCCCCTTTGGAGGGTCTGCTTAGGTATTATAGACCCCAGTCGGATTTTCCCAGACCAAACTGGCCTCCCCTCAGGAGTAAAGAATCACCTGTGTCAGTTTTCCTTGAGGGTGAGACCCAGCAGGTTGAAAGACTCCTATGAAGCCTCTAGACTCTGTGTTTTTCCTATGCTGCCCAGTATGTGGTGCTTGTCTGCCTATGGGTCCCACCAGCATAAAGTGATGTGGTGCTTTCACTTCAGCAGATTCTCCCTGCTGGGGACATGGTTGAGATAGTGGAGAGGTTGTATACTGGTTTTAATCACTTCAGTTTTCCAGACCCTGGGGTCTGAATTCCCTGAGGGAAGGAGTCCACCTAAGCTGGGCCCCACCCCTCTCCTGGGGAAGGCACAGCCTCCAGACAAGCTCTCAAACAAGCTTAACACTGCCCTTGCCTAGGGCAATTGGAGCCCTGAAAGGTGGTTCTGGGTAGAATCGCAGCTGGTCCAGTTTGTCCAGACTGGTGTATGCTGTGTGTCCGGTCACTGATGTGACCCCAGCAGTTGTTCTGTACTGTTCCTGGCTATTTAAGAGCTGCTCTGGAGGATGAACTAAATCCCAAACCTCACTAAGCAACCATCTTTTTTAGTCTCCAAATAGGGTTTTAAGGATACCATTGAATAGGGAGATTCAAATTTTTGCAGTGCCAATAAATTGTTTTAACATTAAAAAGGGCAAATATATGAACCTGAAGGGTAAGAAGAATATAGTAGATGAGGTAATTTTGAAAAGGCATTTATTTTGAGCAGTAAGTATGAGGTGGGGATCTTGATTAGTTCCTAAAATAAGTGAGGCACCAAAACAATAGTGATAACTGTCATTTTGTGCTTACCAAGTGTCAGGGACTTTATTGTTCAGTTTCTCATTTAATGCCACAAACAAACCTGTGAATCAGGTTCTTTAATTGTGCTCATATTGAGTGTAGAGAACTTTGAAGAGATTAGTCAATGTTTTAGTTTGCTAGCTGCCGGAATGCAACACACCAGAGATGGATTGGCTTTTAATAAAAGGGGATTTATTTTGCTAGTTCTTCAGAGGAAAGGCAGCTAACTTTCCACTGAGGTTCTTTCTTACATGGGAAGGCACAGGATGTTCTCTGCCGGCCTTCTCTCCAGGCCCCTGGGTTCCAACAACTTTCCCCTGGGTGACTTCTTTCTGCATCTCCAAAGGCCTGGGCTGAGCTGCGAGTGCTGAGATGAGGAATGCTGAGCTGCTTAGGCTGTGCTACATTGCCATCTCTCATTTAAGCACCAGCCAATTAAGTCAAACGTCCTTCATTCCAGCAGGCACACCTCCTAGCCGACTGCAGATGTAAATCAGCAACAGGTGAGATTCACGTACCATTGGCTCACGTCCGCAGCAACAAAACTAGGTATGCTCACCTGGCCAAGTTGACAACTGAATCTAACTACCACATGTCCACCCCTTGTCAACTTGGCAACAACAAACATCACCTTAAACAGGTGCAAAAAATTCTCTTCTTGCTGTGGACCTGTGACTCTCAAAACAAGTCCGGTGCCAATATGCAAAGGAGGATATTCACAGGATACAGATTTTCATTTCCATAGGGAGAAATTGGAAGAAACACAGATGTAAAACCTGCAGGGCAGCGCTGTGGAATTTCAAAGTCTGAAAGTCATTCATCCTTCAGCTTTAGAAGGTGGCAGTCCCACCCCTTCCAAGGGCCTATGCAGTGGCCTCTTTCCAAATCAACCTTGGGGAACATCGAGGAGACCACCTCTTGGCTCCACTCTCTCCAGGCATCAGGGCCACCCCTGGGCTCTCTGCCATTTCTGGGGTACACGTTCAACCCCTCCATGTGGTGGCAGCCAGGCTCTCCCAGTCCCCCAAGGAGCATGCTACACGCCTTTTCCAAGGCTGAGGCTGCACAACTCTTCCACTGCAATGAGAGGGGAGACTCATCCTCGTCCTTCTGGGTAAACTCACCCTTTCCATGTATACGAGTGGGTCCACTCTCCTGGCCAAGGTTTCTTGGCTTCAGACCCGAGCTTCATGGTCCTCACTCTGCAAATTCCAATTTTTTCCCCTTTGTGTCCTTTGTCAAGATTGGCAGTGGTTCCATTTATACCAACAGTCTCTTCAAGCACTTCAGGACTTCTCGATCATTCTCTTCACGGTTCCTCCAAAGTCTTCCCCTTAGCCATCCAAAAAACTGTTCCAACATATCTGGTATTTGCAAACTGCAGCAGCAAAACTAGGTTTGCTCACCTGGCCAAGTTGACAACTGAATCTAACTACCACAGTCAACTTGCCCAAGCCTATAGGACTAGTTTCTAAAACCCATGAGTTCAACCTCTGTGCTCTTCTTCATCTATGCATGAAGTTAGAAAATCTGTGGGTTTTGATCGTGACATTGTGAATTGCAGCTCCTCTCTGTTGCCTCCAATGATTTTTATTTACATAGTTGTTTCTATACTAGCTCTATCAAAGGTGAATAAGACCCCAGGGTTGAATTTTGAATTATTTTTTCTTCAGGAAACTTGAAGCCACAATAGTGACATCTCAAAAAATTGCTCTAATTCTAGGGCTCAGAAGTTCCCTTTTAATCTGCACAGCATTCTGAAGCAGAGTAGGCATAACTGTCCTGGAGATTATCATTCTTTCAAAATATGAAGTTGCTTTGAATTCTATGTTTCTGTATTTAGGGCCGAGAAGGGGAAACTGGCAGAAGGCTTCTAATTAAGGAATCAAGGCTTGATAAAGGCGTTTTTGTCAGCCCAGCCTCTCTTCTTTTGGGAAAGTCCCCTCTCTTTCATTCGTGCTTCTGGCAAGCCCCACTCCTCAAAATTGGAGTCCTGAACACAGACATGCAAGAGCAAAGGAATCTGGTCCTGAATCAACCTTGACAGTGCCCCACACAGCTCAGGTTACTGATCCTCAGTCTTCTGCTCTGCAAAATGGGGTCCATAGACTTTAGTAGGTTGTTAGAAGATTTAATGAGATCATGTCTGTGAAAGTTTTGGAAGAGAGTTGTTACTTAGTGAATGTTAGTTATTACTGTGCTCTTTGACATTAATTAGTCCTAGGGACAATTCTTTTATTTTCTTTTCCCAAAAGAAGGAAAGGTAAAAGTAAAGTATTTTTATTGAGAAGGCAATAAATGCAGACTTATTGAAGATGTTTAACAAGGACATCTAGCTATGCAAATGATGGATTAGCCAAAGATAATCAGATGATTGTGAATCATAAATGATGCACTGCTACTTTGTTATAATACTGTTTGCTGTTACATTTACAAGACTTCATTCTTTAAATTTTCAGTGGTGGTAGGGGTATTGGAGATCATTGATAGTAGCACAATATTGTGTATGTAATTAATATTAATGAATTGTATACTTGAATGTGGTTAAAATGGGAAATTTTGAGTTATGTATTTATTATAATATAAAGCCTAAAAAAACAATGGTTCTAAAGACATTTAGCCCTTTTTGGGGTTGGGGGTGAGGAGCTTAGAAGTTTGGTGTGAAGGGAATAAGAAGGGTAGAAGTCTATAAAGGAGCCAGCTATCCAGCCATCCAGTTGCCAGGACCTTCCTTTGAGGAATAGAGATAGGATGAGGCTCCAGCATGTTAATAAATGTTCCACTACAGGTGAGAACTTCAAAAGTGAAGCAGTCTTCAACTAATTCCATCCCTTTATCCCATATCATCTACAGCCCCTTCCAACATGAAAAAGTTAGAATGGGCATAGCCCAAATACCCCTAAAGAGTGGGAGAAAACTCAGAGGTGATGGTGGAATTATACAAAGAATGTCAAGTTTAACAAATGAGTATGAGTGCTAAATCATTATGCTGATGTTTCTTTTAGTTTCCAGTATCTTAGAGCAACTAGAAATAAAAACCTATAATTGTGGAATTGTAACCCATACCAAACTCTGAAATCTGGTCTACAACTATTGTTGTGATACATATTGAAATTTATTGCTTTTATGTATATATGTTATTTAAAAAGAAGAAGGAGTATAACAGAGAAAATAGGAATTATCAAATGAGTATAACTGCTGCATCATTATATTGATATTTCTGTTGGTCTGCAGTGTCTTGGAGCAGCTAGAAGAAAAAACAAAAAATTGTGAAACTGTAACCAATACTAAACTTTAAAATCTGTTCTCTAACTACTTATTAAAATGTACTGGGAATTTATTGCTTTTTTGTATATATGTTATATTTCACAATACAAAAAAGTTAAAAAAAAAAAAAAAGTGAAACTGTGAATATTGGATTTGATAATGACAACATAGGGAATTATAAATGAAATGTCCAGAAAGCATCTGTGTTAAGGTAATCTCGAATCAAGACTTTGTGTCTTCTAGCTAATGAAGATTTGGGGTAAAATTAGGGTGCTGTGGCAGAAAAAGAAAGGAAACTGTTGGCCAGAGGAACAATAATATAAAGTGAGGGGGTCTTGATCAAGCTTCTATCTTTGATCTTTAATATAGGGACCTGGAGAGAATATTAGAAGCCTTAAGTGTAACCACATCCTATGTAAAAATATAACATTTTGTAATGTTATTTCAACTTTGAGTGGTTGCCAATTTACCAGCGGCTGTACAAAAAATAGGTTGTTTGCAATGTATTTCCACATAGAGACAAAGTTGCAAATAACTTGTTGAATTCATCTTATAGCATTAAATGTACTAGGACAAGGTATGAGGGTAAAAGAAAATCAGTATAAGAAGCACAGGATGATGGAAGAATAAAGTTTTCTCTATCATCTAGGACTTTGGGCCAATTCTTGGCAAAAAAAATAATGATGATGTTGTTTTTATGCCTTCTCCTTTTTTATCCTCTTCTTCCAATTCCTGTTACCTCTCCTTCCTGACTCCAGAAGCCTCTTGTTGCTCTTAGCCTCTGTATCTTTGAAAGTGTGTCCATCTCTCAGGGCCCCAGAATTCTCTGTTCCTTTCCCTTGTCCTTTTCCCATCTATATTAAGAACTTTGTTTGAGCTCAACTGGGGTCGAACTAATCAATGTCAGAATGGGAATGACTGATAGATTCAAATGTGTTTTGATTTTTAAAGAGGCTCCTTGTTAAGCACGTTGGAATTTCTGCAAATGAGATGACAAATTTCAGGCAGTGCAGAGGAATATTTTGGGGGTAAAGAGCCTTTGCTTGGGAGTCTATCAATTAAATAACTTCTGCATTTTATAGATTCATCTGAATTACAGAGCATTAGGGCTAGATAGGCACTTCGAGATCTTTAGTGTTTTGCAGATAAGGAAATCGGTGTTTGGAGACAGGAATAACTTACCTAAGGCATCACAGATGATTAAGGGAAGGCTTCCATTCAGTGTGCTTCCCAGTCAATGTTCTCATGCCCTTTTTTCTGCTCTAATCTCTCCAACTCCCATTCACCAACATCATCAACAAACTTGTATGTTTACATTCTCTAGTGTTAGGAATAGCCTTTATGATAATATTCATTTAGTATTCATCATCTCAATTAGCAAAGTTTGAATATTGACTGTGTATGAGACAATAATACATCAGTATTAAATTGATGGTTATATTGTGATTATGATAAGAGAATGTTCTCATTCTTAGTAGGTTACGTGCTGAAGTATCTATCTATGGAGAGAGAGAAAAATTAAATGTGGCAAAATGTTAGCAACTATGAATCTTGGTAAAGTGTATATTGGTTTTCAGTATACTATTCAAGCAACTTTTCTCTAGGTCTGACACTTTTTCAAAAAAAAAAAAAATCCA
The DNA here is from genome assembly GCF_023851605.1 of Tamandua tetradactyla. NCBI lineage: Eukaryota > Metazoa > Chordata > Mammalia > Pilosa > Myrmecophagidae > Tamandua > Tamandua tetradactyla. The sequence goes on from NC_135332.1 coordinate 140,780,030, forward strand.
TCTAACTCATCCAGTCATCCATTTATTTGTGGATATTTATTGAGCTCATGTAGTGCCAGGCATGGGATAAGTACTGAGTGTGTGAGATGGACAAGACACAGACCCTACCCTGAGGTGTTTATTTTCTGTTAGAGGAGATCAACATGAAAGCACAGTATTTTATAGTGAGTATTGGAGATAAATACAGTATAAGGAACTAAGAAAGCACAGAAGAGGTGATACTCAGTCTATAGGAGAAAAGGATCCTTGGGGGAAGCATCACTGAGGTGATTTTTTTTTTTTTTTTTGGTTGGTGCAACAATACAAATTTATTTTCATTTTCATCCTTACTTTTCTTATTTTCTGAATTTTCTTTCATAAGTAGGGATAACTTATATAATGAAAAATAAAAATTAACCAAATAAAGACACTACATGAAGTATATTAGACAGTGAGAATAGTCAGAGTGGCTGAGATCTTGAGGAACGGTGGGAAGAAGGGAGATTTCTGTCCCTTATACTTCCCTGGTTGAGGAGCTGCATGTGTGAACTTCCTGTCTGATGATTGTATATTTGGAGATGGCTTCTCAATGTTGGTGATTCATTTGCTCTGAATCATTTACACTGACACTCTGCTTCTCCTACTCTCAAGGTGACTGGTCTTGTGATGTATCCATCTGAGAAGGGGACAGCAGACTGATCAGGGCAGGCACTGACACCTTTGCTAATTAGAATAAAATACGCTTTGCAAACAAATAGATGTTGCTAGCCCAGAACCAGGAGGTAAATGTGGCGAGCAGAACCCAACTGGATTTCAGCACCCTCTCCCTCTTTTAGTTTCTCTCTCCCCTGAAGGGTGCAACCTCTCTATCAGGAACCCATATTTGGGTAAAACTGAGGTGATTTTTGACCTAGTTCTTGTAGAATGAGTAGGAGCTCAGCAGCAGGACCTAGGTGGAAAAGATGTTCTAAAGCAGTAACAGAAGTTGTGAGGACATGGATGTTGTCGTTGGGAGGGGTTCAGGATGGCATATAGAGAAAGGATCAGAGGAAGGGAGTACTAGAGACAGGGAGAACAATGGGAAATCTACTGCAGCAGTCTAAGCAAGAAATGGTATGTAACTGAGTTAAGGAAAGTACAGTAGTGATAGAGAGGAGGAAATCAGTTTGAGAGATGCTTGGGACTTCGAAACCTATTGAATATGGAAGTAAGAGAGGAAGCAGAAAGGAATTAACATTGGTTGAGTACCTACTATTTGCTCAATATTTTGTTGGTGCAGTTTATGTATATTTATTTTAGTTTGAATGCAATCCAAGGAGATAGATATTTTCCCAATTTTATAGTTGAGGACGTAAGGCTCAGAGAGGTTTATGTGAATTTCTCAAGTCCACATAATAAGTAATTGGAAAAAGTCAATTTCATAATCAAATATGTCTGTCTCTAAACTTCATAAACACCGAGGTGTCTGGCTTAGGATGTCTGAATTAGTAGTGCCACAAATATACAATAAAAGAACACAAAAAGAATAAAGTTTGGAGTGGAGGGTGGGCAAAGAGAAGATGAGTTTGGCTTAAGATATATTGATTTACACTGCCTTGGGTTAGCCATTTCCTGCTGTCTGATCACAAAAGAAATCTTATTTTGTTGCTTAGTGGCAAAGATGGATGAACTTGATGTGCTTGGTTTGTTGAAGAATTAGGGAAACATAGGTGAATAAATAGACAGCTAGCTAGCTAGATGGATGGTTGTTGGTGAATTGGGAGTTTGTAAGTCATTAGTCAGTACTCTATAGCTTAGCAACTTAGTTTCTCATATAACCATAGCAAATGGCTCTTTCAAATTTGTTCTTATGCCTTAAGGCTGATAGTGCTGCCTATAAATGATGTATATGTGACAATTTTACATTATGAGCATTACTCAGACTCTTAGCATTATAGATTCTCCAGGTTGAAAGAGAACTTCATATTGTCCCTAGGATTTGCTCTATCAGACATTCACTTTACATCTTTACCAGGTCCTTATTGACACATCCCAGTCCTTTTTTAGATAGATCTCCCTATATGAAAGTTCTTACTTTTGAGGTAAAATCTTCCTCCCTGTAAGCTGATAATCCTCAGTTGTTCCTTGTTCTACCCACAGAGGACAGATCACAATATCTCTTCCACATGAGAGCCCATCACACTTTAGGAAACAGCTTTCATGTTGCTCCTATATAGAAGATGCTATCATTATAAAGAAATTTAACAGATGAGGAAACTGAGGCACAAAGTGGTAAATAACTTGTCCAATGTCATGTAGCTAGTAAGTGGCTGAACCTAGTTTCAAACAGCTTTGTGCTCTTCTAAATACAGCTTTTTGTTCACATAGTTGCTTCTGAGGCAGAAGTTCTTATATATTATAAATTGTCTTGGTGAAAGGCTAAGATTGTTTCAGAATGGGGTTGGGGGAGTATATCAGACATAAATTTTATATGCCTCTTCAGATCTGTGTCAACTACATCTTTTTTATTTTAATTGTTAAACTGTTTTATTAGCCCTACAAATGCAGGGCTTACAAAAATTTCATGCAAACTTTAGATAACAGTGCAACATATAGGCGTATAATATACCACCTCAACTGCAGCTTGTACTGTGCTACCCAGGGAACCATCGAGCCACTAGTCCTGGGAGTGCTGGGCCCTTGCCCAGGGCTGTGACCATAAATCTAGGTCAACTAAACCTATGCCTAGGGGTTCTGGCTCTTCCTGTCATACCAGGGCTAGGATGAAATACTAAACTACGGAACATGGAACATGGCCCCATGAGAGTTGGAAGCAGATGGATGATACAACCTGAAAGTACTGTAGTGTTAACTCCCTGTGTGGTGAAATTCAACCAGAGGAAAGCAGGAAGCAGGAAGGAAGGAGTCAGATAAACCTCCTCATCTTCCCCTGACCCATTGACTACTCTTTGTAGCCCATCCATAGAAGTCCCTTGTGTCCAGGAAATGCTCCTGCCCGAGGACCTGTTGCATCTCTTTATCTCTTTGTGGCTCATTTTGAGGCAGAAGTGATATCACTTGGCATTGCTGGGCATCTTTCCCTGTCACATTTTCTTTCTTTCTAACCCATACTACCTTGGGTTTACACCTCCCCCAAAAAGCATTAAAACCCAAGCTAAGAAAGTGGGCCTGCACTAAATAGTGGAAACAAATAGAGTAGTGGACATAGTTCTTAGCTACGCTTCATTGTTCATACACAAGAAAGGGCCTTAGATTCTTTGAAAACAAAACAAAATTAGAATACCTTCTGTGAAGTTTCTTATCGAGATAAGTTATTTGGAGCAGAAAAGAGCCACACAGAAAGAAAATGTAGTATGAAAGCATCTTAGGATAAAGAGAGCATCTTTGTCCTAATTTGCTCCTAAGCAACTTCTGGTGGAACTAGTTGCAGGTGTTTGGAGTATCCTTGCCGTTTAGGAAAAAGTGTCCCAGTCCTGGAGAGTACATTGTTGATACTCCTCAAGCCAAGAATAAATGGACCCTCTGGCTCCTTGAGCAATTTTTATGTATTAGATTGGCATGAATTAGTCCTCTCAGTCTGCCCAGCACAACCAAACCCTGAACTGTGGTGACTTTACAGAGGCCACTTCATCTGTAATTGTCTACAGGTCTCCTTGAAACCTTCTTTCACAGGTGTCCTTAAGAAAGCCAATTAAATATATATATTCTCTTGAACCTAACACTCTCATCTCCCAACTTTCTTTTCTCAGTGAAACCCCAGAGTTCTGTACTTGTGGCAAAACCAGGGTATTTGTCTTGGAATAAAGCTGTGGTACAGTTGATCCATGAAAGTGGATCAACCTTGTCTTAACAGAATAAAAGAAAAAAATTTTTAAATTGTGCACAATTAAGCCTGTAGTATAAAGGTATCAGAGTACCCCCAAGAAGCTAGGTATGTTGGTAAGCAATAGGGTTGTGAATAGATTAAATATTAGAAATGAATTTCCTTCTCACACTCTAATGAGATGTTGCTGAGCTGGGGTAGGGTATGGACACTCTAGAACAGTACTTTGCTTAATTTGTATGTGAATCTGTTGGGACACTTGTGAGAAATGCAGATTCCTGCCATGCACTCTAGCCAGTCCTTATTCAAATATTGGGGGCCGGGAGGGGGTTCTGGACTTTGCATTTTACATAAGCATCCAGGAGGAGCACTAAAAACAGTGTCCTCTGCAATGAGAGGAAAAACAGTGAACTCTGTCTTGGAATAGTTTTGTGTTTCTTGGGAATTTTATCAACTTCTCAAAGCCTTAGTTTCCCCTCATGTAATATAGACAGTGATATCTTTACCAAAATCACAGGTCTTAGAAAATATATGTAAAAAAAAAAACCTGTGTGAATAAAAGGGATGATACTAGGAACTTAGAATGGAAATCTACATGAATAAAATGCTAAGTCATAGACTTCCATACCCATGTCCCATCCTCCTATTCTCCAACACAGCATAGGAACAAGTGTATAAAAGGTTCCTTATATACATTTGATAGAGTTTGCTTAGGAGCCATTGAAAAGTTTCTAGGATATCAAAATGGCATAACTATTCTTATTCATGTCTCTGTTGCTATTAGAAGATGCCAAGGAAATGGAAAAGGAGAATTTTTCAAGGTTGATTGACAAAGGGAGCTCAGTAGCTAAGGAAAACAAATGTTAACAATAAATTATATTCATGATACATTTGTATCCTTAATATATTTTATTCCTATTTGGTGACTATATTAGGGTAATGTCTAAACTGCTGGAACAAAAAATAAACCACAACAATATTATGGTTCAAATAGCAAAGAAGCTCATTTATTGTCCTTTTAACAGTCCTGGTATGAGTGTCTGGTCTGTTGAATAGTTCCGCTACCCATGCTCATGGGACCAGGTTCTTCCATCTTTTTGCTCTACTATAACCTAAAGCACTGTCATTATCTGCATTATAGAAGCTGACTTGTCACCTGGAAAAGGAAAAAGAAGATGAACATCTTCAGGGCCAGAGCTGGACATGGCACATGGCACTTTTCACTTATAAACCATTGACAAGGGTTCTAAAAAACCACCAAGCCTAAGTGAAAGGGAGGCTGGAAAATGTAATCTAGTTGAGTAACCACCTGTAGTAGCCATCTAATAACAGAATACTATATTAATACTATTATTAATAGTTATTAATACTATAAAAGAAAAGGAGAACAGAATTGATGACTAACTGGCAGCCTCTGCTAAAAGATGGTGGTATATAAGACTTTGAAAATGGAGTCAGTCAACAACTTATCATGACTTCAGTAATTAGCCACAGCTAATTATCCTGTGGAGTATCAGTGTTCTTTGATGTGCTGTCCAGGGCTTAGTATCCAGCTAAATCTGAGAGTTATTCTGGGCAATGTGGATGCTGGCATTCCCTCGTCTTAATTTTAGGGTTTTCCTCCTGTAACCCATGCAGGTTATGAGAAAAGACTTGTTGAGTCCCTTCTTATGGTTAATAAATGTGCTGGTGATTGGAAAATGTTGGCATAAGTGTCAGTATGAACTGTCTTCCATTTGCTTTTCTGACAATTCTGACTTAATGAATTTCAAGTGTGATTATTGTTACTTAATCAGAGGCTCCCAACATTAGTAACATTCTCTTAAGCATCATCTAAAAAGAAAATGAGTTCACAGATCTTCAACATTTTTACTTTTGATGTCCAAGTAAAAAGGATAGTACACCTATCCTTGTACTATCTCAATTGATTTGTTTGTGTGTGTGTGTTTGTGTGTGTGTGTATGTTGGAAGTGGGGGCAAGTGGGGAAAAGAATGTTCCACCAGTATAAGATATTTTAGGATTTTTAAGATGTGTTCCTCATTATTCAGTAATGTGTGAACTATTCATAACAGAAAGGTCTGATAATTAGCTGCCTTGGGATGTTCTAAGGATGATGCACTTTATCTTACAAGTTTAGTGACTTACACTGGAGGTTGGCAGGTGACAGAAACTGTTAAGGAAGATGGAAAAGCAGACTGATGAGAGTTAGAGCTGCTGTCTGGATGGGTGCGCTCGTTTAGAGAATGACTTCCCCACGATGGTAACTGGCTCCCTATACATGATTTAATTCCGGTGAGATGAACTTACTTCTAAGAAGAATCTGAAGGCAGGTTTGAGGGCTGAGAAATTATATAGGAAGTTCAGATTACTAAAGGCAAAAACTTTCCTATACACAAGTGGAGAAAGGGAAGGAAGTTACTAAGAGCTAGTTGACAGTGTGATTGGACAATGAAATCTCTGATTGGAAAAATTATATAGCCGTTTGTCTCTTTAGTTTAATACAAATGTATTTTTATTTAAAAATGAAAAATATATTTTTATTTTTGTATCCCAATTTAATAACCCCTTACATATTGTAGGATATCTCTACCGCTGACCACATTCCCACAGTAATCTGGAATTCATCCCTCTAGTCTCAGCCTGCCTTAGCCCCCAAGTGTGATTTTGGTGATTTCTAGTGTCTCATCAACTGCATTTCCATAGCTTGGTGAATGTTCCATCTTAAATGTCATGTTTTGCCACTTGTGATGGTAATTTATAATAAAACCAAGATGTGACGTATTCTGTGTCCAGCAATGAAAAGTTGGAGTCTGTCTGTGGTGTGAGATGTGCCTTCAATGAAAGGACAGCTGTGATGTGAATGGATTTGTATTGGGGGAGGCAAGGGAAGGAAGGCCTTAATTTCTCTTCCTCTTTCCCATGGATATAAAACTTCATTATGGTAATCCCCAAACCTCTTATATCATATGCAGCTACTGAAATTCTAGATTGTTTAAATGGCCACTCCTTATTCCTTCATGCTAAGCATTACCATCTGTTTCTTTCTTAGTTCTAAATGCAGGAATTCACAATTACATCGGTAACAGTGGAAATGAAATGGAATTAGAGGCCTTGTACTAAACACAAGGCAGCCTTCCTCGGGTGCTTTTCTTCTGTCATAGGCATTGGTCAGAAAGGAGAATTCCTCAGAGGTTTTCTCCCCGCTCTTCTCAGCATAGTTCCCATGAGAGTACCGTGCTATAAATCCAGCAGTTTCCTTCAGTGAGGAGGAGAGCTGTGTTTATTTTCTGTCCATGGAACTAGGGATATATGGGCAGCTCTTTCTCACAGTATTAGAAGCCGGTGGTATAATTGTCCTGCTGTTATTGGCCTGTTTTTTTGTGAAAAGAGACATGAGTTGAAACAGCACGATGACATGAGTCATCATGTCATCCCAGAGAAGCTGGGAGTGAACATCTGAAGAACTGTGATCAACCCACTAGTCGCCAGCTTGCCAGTCTCTGAAAAACAAGGGAATTTCTGTGAAAGAGGTCATGTAGAAACTGACCTTTTCTTTTTATTTTTCATCAAGTGGAGAATTAAACTTAATAATCATGGTATTTTAGAGTTAAAAGAAACACTTAGAAATCACCTAGATCAAAGCCATGGTCGGTATTCTTTCCTTTGTGTTAATCATGGTGTTTGTAGCCAGCAGAAAAGGGTTTGAGCTTTGGGCTACCACTGTGTGCTCTAAGGCATATTTCTCAACCTCAGTCTCTCAGTTCTCTTCATCTGTAACCATGGATAGCATAACGCATCTTGAGAAGGCTGCTATTTGGATTAAATGAAAGAGAATTTATAAAACTCAAGCCCATTGTATGACCATGGTTTTCTTCCACATTTATGATAGATGAAGAAATATTGGTCCAAAGAGGTTAAATCCTTTGCCTAGTACCATGCATCTAGTTAATAGTAGAACTGGAAGTAGAAGTAATATTCTCTAAGACCCTATTCCAAGACTTTTTCTCCCTGAGTTGTATTTAGACCCATTGCTACCTTTTTCGTCCTTGTCACCCATTGTACTTTTGTGCAACAAATGAGCACAACAATCATCATTTGTAAATTACTTTTAAAAATGTATATTCTCATTTAATAGGTGAGAGGTGAATTATTGTCTTTGTTATAATCTTATCATTACCACTATTTTACATTTGGGGAAAGAAAGTCTGAAAGGTCAGCTATCGTGCTATCATACTGAAAGCTTTCTTGAGACTTGGGCTCAGGTTTGTAAGACTCCAAATGTGTGGGTTGCACCTGTTCTAAGTGAACTCTCCCTGTTACATCAGCCCATGTAGGAGAGGACTGAGAGATGAAATAAAGAGGAATCAATACTATCATCTATAGTTAGGAACTTCTAGGATAGAGATGTTACAAGGAGACCAAAGTAGTTTTCTTGCATTAATATTTTAGTGGCTATGTGCTTTCTGGTCACCTGAAGTTTCCCACAGGTAGATAAAGAGTGGAGCATGAGCCAGCAGGTTCATATCGGGAGTAGTTACAAAGCACTGCACAACACAACAAAACATAGACTGCAACAACCAGAAAAGGCCCTTGCTGCCACATATGAATGAGTAGTTTGCTACTTCAAAAATACAGCTCATAGGGTGGGCCACGGTGGCTCAGCAGGCAAGAATGCTTGCCTGCCATGCCCAAGGACCCAGATTCAATTCCCAGTGCCTGCCCATGTTAAAAAAAAAAAAAAAAAAAAAAAATACATCTCATAAATGAGAAGACTTCCTGAGTCACCTGCGCCTGGCAAGTTTAGTTTCAGGCCACTCGGCGTCAAGCTGGTGTACATTCTCAAATGGAGAATGGCAGGGGAGAAATGAGTCTACAGGCCTTGTGTTTGATTTTTCTTCTCAATACCCTCATCCAAACGGGGAGTCCCCTTTGCATTTTTCCAATCACTGGGCCGTGTATTATGTCTGTTCCTTACGGTATGGTTTAATAATTCTTGGCGATAACAACATCACAATGAGTTTCACTTATACTAAGCCATCCAAGAGACTCCCTGAAATGCAGTTTTTTTTTTTTTCTGGCAACAAAACCAAATCCTTTAGAGCCAATACTAATGACCATGTGTAGAAAACCGTGTGGATTTTTATTATTTCTTTATTATTTATTTATTTATTTATTTATTTATTTTTTGGAGGAGTGCATGGTCTGGGACGCGAACCCAGGTCTTCTTCATGGAAGGCAAGCATTCTACCACTGAACCACCCGTGCAACCCTATTTTTTTTTTTAACATGTGAAATATAACATGTATACAAAGCAAAGAAAGTAAAAGCAATAATTTTCAAAGTACGCTTCAACAAGTAGTTACAGAACAGATTTCGGAGTTTGTTGTGGACTACCGTTCTACTACTTCAAATTTTTTGCTCTACTGCTCCGAAACACTGGAGGCAATAAGGAATATTAATAGAGTGATTCAGCAGTCATACTCATTTGTTAAATCCTATTTTCTCTGTTATACCTCCTTCTTCTCCTTTAATCCTTCTCCCAATCTATAGGAATCGTTAAGTAGTGCTTGTTCTGACTTTTACATGTTGAGAAGGGGTGTCAGTGCTAAAAGATAAGGGATGTAATTAATTGGTAATCTTGGAGAGGCTGGTCCCTCTGAATTTCAGGATTTAGCTGACCTGGGAATGCTCCAGAAATTATAGGTTCCAGGAAAGCAAACAGTGCATGAAACTTTTATAGCGTCTCAGTTCGAGCCCTAGGTGTTCTTAAGAATTAATAGGAGTGATGTTGGTTGGAGTTTAGCAAACTGTGGCAATTAGCACTATCTAACTGAAGTTTGCATAAGAGTAGCCTCCAGAATAGCCTCTTGGCTCTATTTATCTCTCTTGACCGCTGATTCCTTGTTTTATTACACTTTTTTTCTTCCCTTTTGGTCCAGAAGGCGTTGTTGAGCCCACAGTGCCAGGCCAGACTTACCTCCGGAGTTGTGCCCCACCTTGTCAGGGAGATTTTCACTCCTGAATGTCATATCCCAGGTGGGGGGAGGGTAGTCATTTTCCTTGCAGAGTTGGGCTTAGACACAGAGAGGCCACATCTGAGCAACAAAAAAGGTTTACGGGAAGCAACTCTTAGACCTTGTTATGGGTATTCTTAGCTTCTCCACTACAGAAATAAGTTTCATAAGGGTAAGCCTCAATATCAGGGGCTTGGCCTATTTTCTTGGGAGTCCCCAGTGGTTGAGAGGGTACCTGGGGTTTCCCAGATGAGAAAGTTTAATAGTTCCATTTTTTTTTCCTTTGAACCCTCAAGGGACTCTGCCACTACTTTTAAATTATCAGCCCACCATAGTCTGAGATGTTTCCTGGTATTATGTTAAGCTATACAGAATTACAAGGCCTTGTTCTCATTCTGGACTCCAGGAGTTTGGGTTGTTTAAATGAGCTATCTAGACAGATTGATTTAGATTGTGTGTTACAGAAAATTTAGGTTCTAGACATGATAAACCTGTCTGACTTTGGTCTCATACAGTACGTGAAGGTTTAGCATATATACAGTATCATCTTTTGGACTGTATTCTGATGTACCTTAGTCCTAGCCAGATTGATATTGTTTTTAACTCTAACTGAGGCCTGATATCTTTTTCGGTACCTTAACTGTTATTGTCTATAGCTATGCCAACTTTCAAGGCTGTAGCACTCTGGGTGTTAGGTATCACAGAGTTATTCAGAGTTCCAGGGAAATATCAACTGATACGCATAAACTCAGTGTCTCAGAATCTAGAAATGCAGTGTGGCTACTAAAAGGGCTTACAATGTAGGCTCCAGTTTTCTTATACGTATTTTCTGAAAGAGACCTTAGCATATTTATTCTTTTGTTTCTGGCTTATTTTGTACAACACATTGTCCCCAAGGTTCATTGTGTGCCTTTCGATGTCCTTCCTTTTTGTAGCTGCAGCATATTCCATCACATAAATGTATGTACTCTGCTTCTCAGTCATTGTACCCCTTGACTCCCTCCATCTATTGGGCATCATAGATAATGTCCAAAGTAAACAAACCATGTCTTAAGTACCCTCACTTGGTTGTACAACTATCAGCACTCTCAATTTTAAACAACTTTCATTGGTCGGTAGCAACAAAAAACTGACAAACACAGAGTCACCGAATATCAAATCAAAACTATCACTTACCACTTCTCCCTCCCCCCACAATTAGTTGCCCCTGGTAGTGCTGTGGTACTGTTGATATCTTCCTGTTAACTATTGGCCATAGCATGCATTTTTAATTTTCCCCTTATACTACACTACTATTCATGTGGATTTTTGAAATGTAAATATTGACATACTGAGGTTTCTTTGTGCAATGTGATTTCTCCATTTTTTCTATTTCTGTGTGCATTGAAGTGAATTCAGGGACAGTGTGATTCCGAAGGTAAGAGGGTGTGCTATAGAGTCAGAAGGTCTTGGGGTCTAGTCCTGGCTCTGCCTTTATGAACTGTGTGTTCGAAGTTCTTCTCTGAGCCTCACCTGCCCCATTTGAGAACAGATAGATATTTGCATGTAAAGTGCTTAATTATAAAACAGCATTTTACCTGATCTTGTTCCCCAGAACCAAATGAGTGATTCACTTCTGATGTTTTTCCTTCATTCAGAAGCTTTAGCTAACCAAAGGTCATTCATGATTCTTTTAACATAGGAAATGCCTTACTTTTATTAGTAGAGAAAAAAATTATTTTAAATAATTATTTTAAAATGTATTTATAAAAAATTATTAAGATTTTTTTTTTACCTTCTTGTAGAACTCAAGCCTTACAAAATTAATAAGTTTTCATTTCAGGTTACTATCATTCCATATCCTTTCGCTGTGAGCAAAGTTGTAAGAAAGGTATATATTTTTGTGTTATCTTGTGTGTGAATGTGAAACTATCCTTTATGTGTTATGTACATCTCTGTGAACATATTGTTTATTTTAATCTAGTCTTTTAATATCAGAAAATTCTCATTGTTCCAGAAGAATAATAATGACCAAAAATGCTTGTTAAAAAGCACATTAAAAGACAAGGCTGTTTTGAAGACTCAGGGGCAAAAGACAGATTATTATTTTTTCATAATTATATTAAATCCGGCATGCACTAGTCAAATTCATGACTTTATATAGGATGGGTTTTTTTTTTAAGTGTGTTGTAGAAATAATGCTAAAATAAAGGAATGTGATCACTTTTGCCAGTTCTTTGAAGGAAATGGTAGAATGCCTCAAAGAAGTATTAAGAGAAAATAATCCAGTTATATTGCTGTAGGCTTAGAATCTTTAAATAGTTCCAAAGATCAAATCTGCCTCAACAATGTAGAATAATTCCACACGTTCTCGTCTGAAACCTCTCCTCTTTATCTGTAATTGGGGGCCGTTCTGAGCCCAGGTGGGGAGAAGCAGTGAAACAGGAATACTTTGCTGAGGAACATATTCATGACACACCGTACTAGACATCTCATTTGATAATGACATCTGCATTTACAGAGAAGTCAGGATTGACTGTTGGCTCCTCTCTTTCTCCTTGCTCCTCCCCTCCACCACACACACGCATGCACGAGCATTTGTGCACAAATATACACACACTTTTCTTCTCATAGAAATGAGAGGCTTAAAAAAAATGGTAATCTTCGGGAAAAAGTATCATTAGTCTTTGATATGAAGAGGAATCTGTTTTAAATTCTTGGGTTCTGCTAAATGTGCAGAAGCATTGAACAAGGCAACCAGGCAACCAGGCAACTGCATGTAGCTCCAGATGTGCTTCACATATGGACCATTGTCCACACTGCTGGTGGGGCTGGAATAATTTTCACTCATGGTCATAACACATGTGTCCCTTTCTCTTTGTTCTGGCTTCCAAAGTCTTGCTGATTCAATTGCATCATTATAATGATGCTTCCAGGATAGCAAATATCTATCTGCTCTCAAGTTGTGATCTCCATGTGCTCCTGTAGTCCAAGGTGGTAATTAAGTTCATTCTTAGATGAAAGTGAGGGCCAGAAGCTTTGCCATCATCGTATTCTTGCCAGGAGAAAGGTCATGTGTTAGATGCAATAAGAGGGAATGAAAAGGAACTGGACTCAACTCTCTCTCTTTTCAGTGTTTTGAACCCCCACTCATTATAAACTTTCAAGCCTTATTATTGGATAATACTTTCTAATTCCTTTCTAGCCAAGACTGCAAGATATAATTTCAGAATGGAGGGTAAATTGTATTTTATAAATTCCCTACTTCCCATATCTCAGAAGAATTCCTTATCAGTTAAAGTTTTCAAAGAGGCAATTTAAGAGACATTATTTTGGTTGTCTAGCTATTTATGTTATTTATTATTCAGTCTAAAGTCTTCTGACTGCTGAAAACTTTACAAAAAAAATATTGTGATCATTGACTTCCCAGCCATTTTTTTTACTGTTTACACACATAATTGCCTTGATCACCACTGAAAAGAAATAAGTAAAATAATGTCCTAAATACCCTTTGGATTTACAAAGTGATTATAAATGGTTTTTTAAGAAAATATTTCTCATTCTTTTCATTGTATTCAAGCTTCTCTACACAGTAAGCCATATGTATTTTGGGGTGCTTTGGTAGAAGTTGGGGTATACAACCAAAATAGGGTTAAGTCATTTTACAATAGACAAATTACGTAAATAATACTTTTATTTTTAATTAATTTGAGAAATATTTATTGAGTACCTTCAAAATGTTATGAAGAAACTTGACCTTTCTTTGAGTATGAAGTTTTTGTTTATTTTCAGGGGGAGTTTATTTTGCTTTGATTAGTTTTGTGAGAGGAAGCAGCAACCTAAGGACTTTATAGCTGTAAAAAGGCAGAGAAGTTACTACAACCTAGACATGAAAAAAATTAGTTTAAATTCATTTTTTTAATGCCTGAATCACAGAGCATTTTGTAGTAACAGTAGTAAGATTGCAAAAAGAAAAGAACATGGACCTCTAAAGAGCTCCGTGAATCCTCTTGTACTTTGAGCAAGTATTGGTGATAGAAAATTAATAGAAATAAAAACAGATAGCATAGCTGGCATTCTTCTATCCTTTGAACATGTTTAGGAGACATAATTGACCTGTGCTCTGAAATCTGAAATACAGTTTTTGTAATGTGATTTTCCCTGTAGCTTTGGCATTTTCCTTTACATTTAGCCTCTTAGTATTCAGGGAGGGGACTCTGTCATAATCCTGCTTTGTTATTTTGGGAAGATTTATTTTAAAATTATGGTAAGGGGATTTTTGATCAGAGTTCTACCAGGCTAATTTCTATCTGAGTTTGCTGACTCCCACTAGCCATAAATGGTTCCCATCTCCAATGTACAGAACAGGAAGTGGCATGCTAGAATGCCAGGAATAAGGCAATTGCTCAGATGGAATAGCACTTGGCAGTTTGGAGGAATTTGTTGATGTAAGCCTAAATCATAGGTTAAAGATTGACTTGTGGGATGCATTTCTGCCAATTGTGGTCCATTCTATAGTCAAAAATGTAAAAAATTACTTACTCCAGCTGGCGCTTTAGCATTGGAATCACTGATGGGATAATCAGTGGGAGATTTTTTTTCTTATGAGTTATCAGAAAAGATAGATTGTGACAAAGGATGCTAGTTCTCCTGGAGTATCTGCTTTATCTCCCTCCCATGACATGAAAGCTCCTTGTCTAGTGGAAGAGCTAGAGAGGCAGGGAACTGTTGAGTGGGCCTTAGCATTGACCTGCCTGATGATAACTAACGCCTGCAAATGCCCTTTCTCTCCTGACATGTCAGGGCCTAGGTTGGAGCCTTGGAAATGTTCTTTGTTAATATCTCTCCAGTGTCCAAAGCTCTTTGCCTGTAAGAGAGGTGGTGACAAGTTTCCTGAAGCAGCCCAAACATCCTATTCTAGGAACATGCACGTTGTAACCTGGAAGTCTGCAGCTGAGATGCCAAATGCCAAGATAATTATAGCTGATCGAGGGAAACATGCCTAAGACTGAGCATACTTTTTCTTTTCTTCGTTCATGGATGTAACCATGTTTAAAAAAAAAATCACTCTAAAAATAAGATCTTCAATTAAGAAGACATACCACTCACCCATGTAGACCAAATGGATTACTCTATTCATTGATAAATTGCATGCCATTTGGGTTTCTTCATACTTATTTATCATTGAATGATCTTTTCCTGGAAACCCTTATGGTTGTTGTTTGACTCTGTGTCCTGCATCATGATATTTCCAACATTGAGAACAGATTTTGAAGATTCTGTTCTCGAGGATTCCACCTCCCTGCTTTGTAATTTCTCAACCGTGTTTATATTTCAGGATGATGTTTGGGCCCAAATAACCTCCTTGCTCTGACTTTCCTTTTTGGATTGTAAGTTCCTTAAAGGCAAAGACTCTGAGGTGGACTGCTGGTTTTTTGTCTGCTCAGTTCAGCTTCCTGTTCTGCTAGAAATAGCATCTTAGTTTTGAGGGACAACTCTCTCTTCTTTTTTTCCTGTATGCTAAGTAGCACTTCAATTGAGATATTCTGCTTTCCTCTTGCCAGGAGGTAGGTACATGATTCAAATTCAGTTTCCCAGACTCTGCCTCTGTTCTGAGAATCTGAGCAGAGGCCTTGAATGGAAGACAGTTGGAGCTAATTCCTCTCAAAGGCGTTCTCGGAAGAGAAAGTGGGATATCCTGCTGCCTGACTTTGAGCTGCCTGCTTTATATCCTGTTTGGATAGCTGTACCTTAGAAGCTGTGAGCTGCCCCATAGCTTTCCATTTATTTGTCTAATTTAGCCAAAATTAGTTTTTGGTTGCCAGTAAAGACTCCACCTTCTAGTGCCTCTTGATTGATCTGCCATGATGATCTGGAGCATCTTGAAAGCATTGGGAAGGTTGTTGCCTAAAATCAGAAAATTCTAGAATTTAAAGAAATTATAGATATTAACTAAGCCAAATAATATTATTCCTCCTTTATACCACTTCAGTTTCCTGAAGTTTGGAAACTTATGAATTGAGATTGGAAATTTATAGCAGAAATTAACTGGAAATCTATTACCATTTTCTTTTCCTTAAATGAAGTTTATTTTTTTAGAGCAATATTAGATTGATAGAAATATTGTGAAGATAGTACAGACATCAGTTTCCCCTGTGAATATCATTTTACATTTGTGTGGTACCTTTGTCACATTTAATAAACTAGTATTGATACATTATTATTAAATAAGATGAATATTTTATTCAGATTACCCCTGCTTTTTTGTTGTTGTTGTTGTTGTTTTGCTAATGCCCTTTTCTGTTCCAAGTCTCTGTCCAGGACACTGCATTACATTTAGAAGTCATGTCTCCTTAGGCAAATCTTGGTTGCGACAATTTCTCAGACTTTTCTTTGTTCCTGATGACCTTCATAGGTTAGAGGATTACTGGTCATATATTTTGTGGCATGCCCCCTAATTGGGATTGGCCTAATGTTTTTCTCATGATTAGACTGAAGTACTGTGTCTCTGGGAGGAAGACCAGAGAAGTGCAGTGCCATTCTCATTACATCATATCAAGTGTACCTCATTGTGGCTTATCACTGCTGATACTAAGTTTGATTATCTGGATGAAGTAGTGTTTGCTATATTTCTCCACTGTGAAGTTACCCTTTCTTCCTTCCTTTTAGATTCTATACTCTTTGGAAGGGAGTCACTATGCCCAGCCCTCACTTAAGAAATGGAGAGTTACGGTCCACCTCCCTAAGGCAGAATAGATATTCTGTATTATTTATTGGAATAAATAATGTATTCCAAATACATTATTTGGAATTCTTCTGTACAGGAGATTTTTCTCTTTTCCTCCATTTATTCTAGTTTTGGACAGTGGGAGCTTTCAGTTAGCTCATGTATCACTTTGGCATGCCTCCATTATTGTGGGTTTTTTTTCCTTTTTGAGCACTTTCTTATTTTCTCGTACTACAAACATAGTCCACGCTTGTCTCATATATTTCCTGTCTCAGTCCTAGAATCAAGCATATCTCCGAAGAGCCCTGCTTCCTTTTATTAGCTAACAGTATTAGAAACAAGTCCTGGCACTAGGTATGCTCATTACTACTGAATGTCATTACTGCTAGGCCTTCTCAGCTAACAGATCAAGGAGATATGAATGTGTATACCGTGTATATACACATACCTAAAAATATTTCTGTCTGTAACCATCTGTATCTGTATTCAAGTAAATATGAATTCATACTGTTGTCTCTAACTCTAATCCATTACCATGTGGATCATTCTAGCCTCCTCCCTCAGCTAATCTTTAACCTCCCACTTCAACAGTGAGAAATCCGGTGTCCACCATCCACCGTCCAATCCCCAATCCCGGTGTAGTGGATAGTGGTTTAGAATTGTTTCAGAATTGTTTACCTGTATACCCATGCTGTACAACTTTATCAGCTAGAATACAGTGCTTGTTATATACATTTCCTTTTGCCTTTTCCCTGTTCTCAAATTAGTGCCTCATCCACCTTCCAATGTGCCTACTTCACTTAGTTCCTCACTTTCCTAATTGACTTTCTGTAAGACTTCTATTCCTGTCCCCCAGAGTTGGGAGACTGTGGGTTGTAGTTGTCTATGTGGGAATGAAAGGGTAGGGACCTGGAGTGGGGGGTGGTGTCTATGTGCTTCACATACATACTTGATAGTAAACTCCCTGCTTTCAGTCTTATGCCTCACCCTGCTTTTGTTTTACCTATGCCTTTAATTCCTGTACCTCTCTTAGCTTCTCTGCAGTAATGCTGTTTGATTCTCTTCTGTATCTCCTCTGCTTTACTTGCTTTACTCTGCCAGGTCAGTAAGAATTCCTACATCTGCTTTGCATGTTCACTTAGTGTGGTTCAATATTACATACACGTCTTTAAATTTCATCAAAGTTGGAGTTTGTGTTTGTGTCTCTTGCACTACTAGTTGTTTTGGGGGTGATTTTGGATAAAAAAAAAAAAAAGGTCTCCAATGTAAGTCAGAACTCTCATGCCTTGTCTGCATTTTCTGTGACCCACACTAGATTCAGCTCATGTTATGTCTTTGGAGAAGGCACCCCTGAATCCTCCAAGCAAAGCTGTTATTTTGTTCTCAACTTCCACAGCATCTGTCAGGGTATATACCACAGTCTCTTAAAATAGCTCTGTACATTTTCCCCAGTAGACTATGAGTCCATCCAGGAGAAGGACCATATCCAACTAATATACCCTGAGCCTTGCACTGGCCTGACTTTGGTAGGTGTACTCAATGAATGTTTGTTGACCTAGGAATGAGTGAACAGCACTGTGTTTGCCGCATTAACTCTGAACAGACACTCAGACCTCTGAGATACACTATAGTTGTGCAGGTACTAGCTGAGAAGTTGAGTGATGATGTTGGGTTGAAATACAATTTCATATTCCCGGATCTTAACTTAGTTTCATGCTCTACAATTATGCTGCCTCTAGAAGATGTTATCCTTGGGTGACCTGGGAAAGAATTGTAGGCAATTGAGTATACTGTAATTTGGGAGGTTTCAAAAAAACTTGACTTTTCCAGTTATGTAGAAGCATCTTCCAAACTTTAGTTTCAGTTCTGTGCAGATTTGCTGTGAATTTAGTGTGGCATAACCTTTATAAATAATTACTTCAGCAGTGGAGTTAATGTAGAAGTACAGTTAAGATTAGAATATAAAGGTTACAGGAGGTAAAATTTAAGACTAAGCTCTGAAATTACACACATCTGAGCTTAAATTTTAGTCTTCTTGCCAACTTGGGTAAGTCATTTAACTTCTTTGAGCCTCAGAGTCTCCACATTAAAATTTGGACAAAGAAACAGTACATATATTCTTGGGTTGTAGGAGGATTAAACAAGATAATGCATGTAAAACACTTAACATAATGCTTGGCAGGTGATAAGCTATTGAGGAATGTTTTCTACATTTTTTTTAATCTATCATGAAATTAATATAATGCCAACAAATATGTGGTGGTTGCCTGAAATAATTCAAAAAAGTTTAGTGAAAAAAATTTGAGATGAGAGTTGGGGAAATGGGCATAGAAAATTTAGCAATGTAGAAAAGCTGTGGTGCTTTCTTCACTGAGGCCTATTAAAATGAAAGATTGTATTCTAGCAGCCAAGGAAAAGAGCAGCTCTACGAATCATTTCTTATGATATAAATTCCATTATCTACTCCATTTAGCTGTTAATGTTGTGAGGCCATCGGTGTAAATAAATGTGTTATTTTGGTAATGGACTTGTTTTCTTAACAGTTACAATATATTGTTTCCTCCAAATGCTATAATTTAACTTTGGAATTCTGCTAATAAGTCAGGAGAGCAGACTTTAGCATTATCCAGCCACCTCTTCACCTTACTTTTGGTTTCTATATTTACCAACATTTATTTAGGTAATATGGAGGAACAAAATTTAGACTGGAAATTCTGGTTTTATTTTATACTTTGTAGTTTATACAGCACTTATCATACACATTTGAGCCTCACCCAGCCCTATAAAGTAAGTATTATTATTATTATTGACCCATTTTCTAGATGAAGCAATTAAGGCTCAGAGAGTCTATACAACCACATCAGTATTCAGGTGGCAGGTGGAATTTGAATCCAGATTATTTGACTTAAATCCCCTGCTCTTTTCAATTTATCAACATGTCTGTCACTTCTGCATCCCTTTTACCGTGAGTGTAGGGTTTGTTCCTCCTTCTTATTATTGTATTTTATGTACTTGGTTTGGCATGAGATCGTTTTGAGTAAGATTTGAACTCCCTGCAACTGACGGGTTACCCTTGGTGACTGTGGATTTCTGCCTAATCCTGGGTCGAAGAAGCAGCACACTTGCCAAATCTGAAAAGAGAATATTTTATTTATTACTCAGCTTCCAGAATCGAATGACTTTCAATTTTCTGTCATTGTTCTACTGAGGGTGAAGAATAGAATATTAATATACCCATTGTTTATCCTGCTTTACACCATTCCATGAGGTTAGATGAACATTTTTTGTTAATTCATTCCACAAATATATATTAAGCACCTTTTATGAGCCCTGTAAGTTCAGATGTCAGTTTTTAAGGTTGGCACTAATATGTTCAGCATGGAGAGAGGGGGCTGAACAGAAAACTTTTGGCTCTTAATCCAGGGAAGCATCTCTTTTCCATGAAATTAACACTGTAGCTTTTCTTCTCTGTATTGAAAATACACCTTCCTCCACCCCCAAATTAAACTTTCAACATTCCCTTTCACTCCCAGAAAGATTTCTATGGAATTTAAAAAACAAGCTATTGCCAGATAATGCAGTGAACAATCTGCTGTTACTAGCTTCGTATAATCTTCGTTTATTGTCATAGTCACTCATAATTAAAATCGTAACTACTCATATGCCAGGCATCTTGAGGAAGATAGTAGATAGACAGGGAGGGGACAGTTAAGTAAGAATTTGATTTTGGATTTCTTCCCTGTTATTTTCAAAGTCCAATTTAAGTGAGTTTGCATACATATTTTTTTTTCCACTGAAAATCTTACTTCAGAAAATCAGAATGTTCCTATTCTTTTTTTTCCCTGAGAGTAGAGATGATTTTCTAAAACTCAAGTCTTTGCAAATTTATTTTTATGATTATTTTTATTTCAGAGACCTTTGTTGTTCTTGTGTGACTACACAGAGTATGTAATTTTAAGTTTCTGGCCATCTAATTTAAAAAGATGTTTCCTAAGTATGATCAGCATTGGAATGGGTCCAGAGCCCATATTTATAGAACAGTAACTACAACAACCCATTTTTCTAACCAGGCTCAACCCCTAAAACATTCCCAAATGTCTGTTTTACAAAATGACATAAGTAGAG
Source organism: Tamandua tetradactyla (assembly GCF_023851605.1). Lineage (NCBI taxonomy): Eukaryota > Metazoa > Chordata > Mammalia > Pilosa > Myrmecophagidae > Tamandua > Tamandua tetradactyla. The sequence goes on from NC_135332.1 coordinate 140,800,678, forward strand.
GGTTTGGAAGGAAAGAAAAAAAAAACCTTTAGATGATATTCAAAGAGCTTTTTGCAAACGTAACTATAAAGCTGTTTGTTCAGCAGCATGTGATTCAGACAGCGAGAGTTCATCAGAGAGCAGAGATTTAACCCCTCATTTGTTTCTCTTTTTCCTTCTGGAAAAAGGATAGATTGCTGTGAATTCCATGGCAGCCTGAGCTGCCGAATGCGATTGGAAACTCTTTGACTGACTGGTCACCAAAATATCAGACAGGAACAATTCATTATTTTCCTGCTACTTAAGACCCTCTGTAATAGGCTTTGTTTTGTTTTGTCTTAAAGAAATAAAACGATGTCACAACTGTTTTCGTTTCCTAGGCTGCTCAAGCAAATACCATGAAAAGGGCTGGCTTAACCAATGGGAATTTCATGGTTCACAGTTTTGAGGCCAGGAGGAAGTCTAAATCAAGGTGTCATCAAGGTGATGCTTTCCTCCCAAAGGCTGTGGCGCTCTCCTTCTGGCTGTGGAGGACGCTTAGTCCTGGGCTCCTGTCACTTGACCATGTGCATGGTGGCCTCTTCTGGCCTCTTCATTCTCTTCCTGTTCCGTTGGATTTCAGCTTCTTGCTTCCTGTGGCTCTCTCTTTGTCTGAATTTCATTCCACTTATAAAGGACTCGAGTAATAGGGTTAGGACCCATCCTGCTTGTGGTGGGCCACACCTCAACTAAAGGAACCTCACCAAGAGTCCTACTAACAATGGGCTCACACTCACAGGGATAGATTAAGTTTAATAACGTGTTTTTCTGGGGTATATACAGCTCCAAACCAACACAACTTTCACATGAATGTCTCCCTCAACCTGAAAGGCTTTTAAATATTTTATGCTTTTCTGATAGAGCAGAATCACGTTACTTATCTATAGCAATTTTAAGTAAATTCCTTATAATTATCTCCATCTCTAAGGCAGAAACTCCTCCCTAGTGAATACTTAAAACAGTTCTTAATATACTTGAGGAGCCAGCTTCTTTAGGATGATTTCATACATAATTGGGTTAGGTTAGATCATTGTAGTGTGCAGAGGTTCAAAGTGTCCAAGTCGGTATCAGAATAGTCCACTCATACTTGTTTTGGTGGTGTATCCCGTAAGATTAGCTATTCTTCGAAACGGAGGCGGTGGCAGGACTATGCACCTGAGACCACTCCTGAACATTGACCCTTTCTGCTCAGAGCAATTCCATATTTCTAAATGGGAATGAATCCTTGTGGAGATAGGGGCCAGCAGCAAGTAGTTAAGTAGTAGGCTGTTTGACTATGTCTCCATGAGTCCTTGTCACTGGATGTGGAAGCCATCTTAGCCAAGACTCAGCTACAGTGATAAGAACTTAGACCCACCAGGCCTCTTAGTGATAAGGACACCTAACCAGCTTACCTTTTAAATATTCTCTCTTCCCTTGGCTTCCACACTGTCCTCTCTTGATTTTTTTTAATATAACCTCTCTGCACATCAGAATTCTAACTTGAGGGTTAAAAGTAATGCATTAACCTGAAGTTGTTAAGATTTTGATGGAAGGATATATAAGGAAGCAGTATAAAATATGAAATTGAATTAGCAGTGGCTAGACAGTTAAACTATCTTGGTATTCAATAAGTGGTGCCTTTTGAATGTGCTTCTCCCTCACTGGCCCACCACTATGTAACTCTACACTGACTTACCTGGGTCACCAGAATTACTCGACTAGATCCTAGAACTTGGCCATTGGGAACAATTCAGTGTCCTTGTTCCACACCTTTTTCTCTCTCCTTCTCTCAAATGTCATTGTTTCCCATGGCTCCGTCTTGAACTTTTTTAAAAAATTTTATTCATTTTCCCCAATTATACATTCTTGTTTGTTCATTTACCCATCCATCCATTCATCCAACATTAATTTATTGAGCATCTAATAGATATTAGATGCATGCAAGATATATTCTTAAAGCATCATTTGCCTGGCCAAGCTAGGAAGATAATGAGTGATGAGGTGCTCTGACTTAATTTGGTTCCTCAAAAGCAGGCCCTATAATAAGGTATTGGGTGAAAGTCTTTTATTTGAGAGGTGATTCCAGGAAGCAAAAGTGAAACAGGAAGGAACAGGGAAGGGATGAAAAGCAATGTGGATGCATTAAGAAATGGTTAACTGCTGGGGTCCACTGGGCTCAGTCTGCTGGGGATTTTTTTAGAAACTTGTTAAACATTCCTCAGAATTGTTTCGCTAAGGAATGGGGAAGCTTGGATGTTTATCCATTGACCCCTGTCCCTTTCTGATTGAGAGTTACCCTGAGAGCATTAAATCCCTGCCATTTTCTGGATGCCCTCCTAGCAGGCGTTGCAGGTTCTAGTACTGGAGAAAGTCCTCAGGCAATAAAAAGCACAAGGGTATGCACAAGTTCTGTTCTCCCAGGCTGCAGGAGAACTCAGAGGTAGGCCCAGAGGCTGTGAGTGGGGCCCTCCATACCATCTGCCTTATCCTCTATAGCCATCCCAACTGCCTTACATAGAAATACAGGAGAATTTTCAGTTTTCCAGCAAAGTTTATCCAAATAAGCATTTACTCTATTTCATGTGCAGAAACCCAGCACTATGTTTAGAATTGGACTTACTCATTTGGTGAATATGTTTAGCTTCCTTTTTCTCTACAACTTCTTTTCAGCAGATTTATGCAGACAAGAAAAATATTGTAACTGAAAGCACTACCACAAATTTCCCTGTGCTGACATTAATCATGCCATTTGACTTATTATCTCGCATTTGAAAAGAGTATTTTGCAACTCTTGTGCAATGAAGTTTTTTTTAACCAAGAGGAATTACATTCATGTAGCAACACTCTTCCAAGGCTAATGCAGTTTGCTTTATCACTAATTTACTCGCTAATTATTGTGTGTTAGTAAGCAGACACTATACACAGAACGTTTGGAGAGAAATATTTGATTCGGCTCTTCATTCAGAAAAGGGGGACAGATATAAATACCAGTCCTTGACTGATTATTAGGTGCTTGGTGTGGTGGGCTTCATTTACCAGGTACTATTGAATTGATTAAGAAATAAAAATAACTTTTGTGGGTATTAATATTTTCAAGTATCACAATTTGAATGCCATCTACTTTGGGACTGTTAAAAATATTTTCGCTGACACTGTATAATTGAATTGAGCTTGTCCCTTTTCTTAACACAGTCACCTATCCTCTCAAGTAACCTCTTCTACTCTCCACATCACTGCATTGAGGACAAAAGTAACTATGAACAACTCATGTTTGGGAAATACTTATTGAAGGGATATATAAAATCCACTTGGAATTTATATATAATAACAAATTCCCATGAATTTTAACAAAAAGTAATGAATTAAGCTTCTCTTTGGGTTCATTTATAGATACTCCAGCTTATATTACCAATCAAACTGGGAATATGTGTTTCACAAAAACATACTAGGTTACGCTAGAAATGTCACTCTCTTCTTTCCATCTATTATCTAAATCTTATTCAACCTTTAAAAACTAGGCATATTCCTTCTTTAATAAAACTTCCCTAATTCCTTCCAATTCAGTGCTTCTTGTACTTGATTGCAACTGGGGAGCTGTTTAAAACCCTTATGCCCAGTCTGTACCCCAGGTTACTTAAATCAGAACTGTAAGGGATGAGAGTCAGGCCTCAGTATTTTTTAAAGTTCCTCAGGTGGTGACAATATGCAGCCAAGTTTTAGAAACACTGCCCTACCTGGCTGTGATTGCTCCTGTCTCTGAAGACTCAGAATACCTTGATTGCACCTCTTAATGAGAGTTGTCATTGCCCTTGTGTTCTAGATCAAGATACTTTAAAGATCAAATGGCCCAGCCACACTTCGAATTCCCAGATACATCTGACAGCCTTCTTTTTGTCCAGTTTGAATACCCCTACTGACATGGAACTCATCCCCTGATGTAACCTAGTCCATTTAGGGGCAGCTGTGGACAATTCAGATCCAAGTCTGTCTCTTTGTAGCTTTAATCTATTCTTTTTCTTTCTACTACTTTGGAAAAAAGAGATCTTCCCAATGGCTTTAAAATGTTTGAATAATCCATTCATTCAAAAAAAAATTATGGATTTCCTACTATGTATTAGGCACTGAGCTACTTCATTGTAAACGAAAGCACAGATTCCTAAGAAGATTTGAAAGTCTATCCTCATATCTAGAAATAAAGCCTGATTTTTTTTTAATCTGCTACGTTACTTTACATAAAAGATTATCCCAGACCGAGAACACAAAAAGAACAAATGAGCTTAAGCTATAAAATGAGAAATTTAGATAGCGAAGTGATGACTATTAAAGTTTGGGAACAGTTTTCTGAGTAAGGTTGTGGAATCTTCCCTTGCGGCTTTAAATATGACATGTTTTCATATGACTCCATTTTATACTGCCTTAAGGGTGGAGGGCAATGTCCTAGTTACTTCTCAGAGTTCCCTGAGTCATTCTACGTCTCTAAATGAGGCAACCCTGGGAAGTTCAAGTGAATGATTAAGATACTTGTTGATTTCCTGATGATGTTTCTTGGGATAAAGATAAACAAGTTTGCCTCCCCTCCTGTTGTTCCCTGCAATATAAGAAGCCAGCTGAGGTTAGAACCTTTGTCCAAAGTCTTGACTGTGCCAGTTCCCTGAAGATGAAGGTTTTGCTGGGAAACAGAGCACTGCAAAGGCAAATTTGGGTCATGCTGGTCCTATATAGCTTTGTGTGGCTTATTCAAGGAAATGAAAAGCAGGGCTGCTGAGTGGCAGAGCTCCAGAAGCGCCATTCGTGTTGTTCGTCCTAGGGGTTACGTTCGTAGACGTCATAGACTGGAATGGCACTGCCTGGAGTAGTGTAATGAGGTGTCCTTAGGCCAAGGACACAGCAGAGGTAAGCATCTTGGGAAGGAAAATCTAGTGCTGGAGAAGAGTGGAAGATTCTATGCTGTCCTGTACAAGGGGGAAGTAAGTGGTCCCAGGGACTCTTTCCTGAGAACTAAAACTTGGTTTCAGCTACGCCAACCTAGAATCACATCAGAAAGGCATTTTATACATTAGGAACCAAGTTAGCTAAGATGTTTCCATCATCCTCTCTTGTTTGTTTAGGATCCAGGTTATTCTTTCCTTCCAATACACCCAATCCTGAGATTATCTGATTTCCTTATAAATTCTGCTCATTGGGGCAGTGAAATTTGTGCTCCGGTGATTAATTCTGGCTTATTCTGCCACCCAGCTGTGCTTTATCCTGTGGCATACATTGTGCCATGAGATAGTTGTGCGCAGGCACACACGCGCATATACACACACACAGATGCATGCCCCCAGTTCATCACCACTACAGAAGACACAGGCACTGAAAATGTGTAGGCCAGGCCATCAAGTCCTGTGCAGCTCAAATTCATCATGGTGTTTTACAACCATCCAGTCGCTCAATTAATTTTATTGGTTGACTGTACCCATCTCTTACACTCAGGGAGCACTTTCTCATATATCGTAAGATGGGAAATGAGGGAAAAGTGCTCTTTCAGTTGCAAACCCCAGGGCACTTATGCACTAATAAACTTCCTTCCTTTTTGCTTTTCAAAAGAATGTAAACCAAAGCAATTAAATTAAATGGAGTAGCACTGGCATGGTAGCATAAATTAAATTTCAGGAAATTCAGTATTGAAGGGTTAACTTTCCTTTTTTATAAACTGTCTAGTATCTGCCTATTCTGAATTAAGAAAAGACAAAATATTAGGCCCTGGTATAAATGAAGAGATTGCACAAGAGAGAAAGATAAGAAGCTGTTGACCTTGTGCTCAGCAGCAGATAAACAGCCTTATGATTTGTGGGTGAAACATGTTTATGAGATGCTTGGATTTTTTGACAGCTGTGGGCCCCTTAATCAGCTTCTCCTGCCCATGATATTCTGAGCAGACAAACAAGGGCAAGCAGTTTACTTCTGCTTTCAACGTTTCCAAAACAGACAACAAATGTCCTCCTGCGTTTAGACTTCAACCACCCCAGGCTGCACTCTGTAGAGCTGCCAGACTCTCCACATCACTGACTCTCACAGTGAAAAGCAGAGGCTTCTTCACTTCGTTCATAGACTGAAAGCTGCTTGTAAGATGGGCTTCCAAAGTTCAAACTCTAATGTAGGAAAATTATACTCTGGCAACTCAGAAGAAACCATTTGTTTGGATTTAGGACTGATTTTAATTTGATGAGTCAGGGGACTGAAGACTTTCTGCTGAGTCTGAAAACACACAAAACCCAAAGTGCACAAATATATCACTTTTAAGGAATTGTAAATTATTTAAAACCTGTACTTTTAACATAACTTATTCCCAATAAGATGCTCTCCGCATCCGATCTCATTTTTGCACATGACTTTCTAATAACTGTTAAGCATTAAGAGCTTGTACAGGCTTTGGAATGATGGTAGATCATTTTGATTCAAATGGATAGTGCTTTAAAATCCTATGTCCTTTCTCTCTATCGATTGTGGGAGATGGAGTAGGGGAAGACTAAAACTGCTTAGAGAGAACTTTTCAAGGCAAAGGCGTAAGATGTACCACATTCCATTTTCCCAACTTGATGAAGGCCTTACGTAGGTCTTGTTGAGAAGATGTGACCGTATTGGTGAAGAGGAATGTTGGAAGATAAAATTTTTAGTCTGCTTGAAAATGTTTTCAGTGACATTATTCTCTAAAGAAGGTATATTTGTGTTTCTTTTGACCTGCTTTATGAGACTAAACAAAAGTACCCAGCCTTCAAGTCTTTCTTACATTCTTTGCCATATGCAGTTCCAATATTCTCAGTTCCAATGTTAAAAGTGCTGGAGTGCAGTTCCTTCTCCTTTTACTCCCATTTGGTTTAATTTTAAAAATCTGTTTAGATATTCCCACAGTTTTTTTCAGTATACTTCAAGCCATGGCTTCTCACAATTTTTCTATGAAACACACAATTTTTCCTCTATCTGTCCATACACTGTAGTGTTTGGAATGAAAATGTACTTTCTATATTCCCTTATTTACAGGAGTGTGTATATAATTATATAATCATCCAAATGAGTTAATCTTGGAGGTAAAATTACTAAGTCTTGCTTCCATCTGAAAGCATCCACTGAAAAGTATGGATACAGAATTCAGTATATCCGTGTCTCAGAGCATCTTGATAAGCAAAAGTTTCTTTAAAATGATTGCTGTGCTCTGAAAATAGCCTTCACTTTGTGCTGAGAACTAAAGGGGAGCTATATGCAGGTTATGGTTGATATATCAAGAGTTGGGGTTAGGTATATCAAGAAACATCTCCAGTTGAAGCAGTTCAAAATCAGGAGGGGAGAATCTTACCCTTTCTGAACTATTAGGAGATCTAGAGGGAGATATAGGTTTCCCAAGACATATTCAGAAACTATAAGGGTTTCTATGACAACAGAGATGAAAATAAAGTGTCATCTTTTCTTAAGATCCTTTAGCTTCACATGAGTCCAGGATCAAGGAAACACATACATAGAAATTCACATAGCAAAGAGGACCGTGTGTTTCTTTTAGACCAGCAGATGGCTAGCAACTGCAACTCCTTAGAAAAACTTTTCTAGATGAAGAATCAAGAATCATTTCTTTTTTCCTAGAGTTTTGTTTTCCTTTTGCTTTTTGAGAGATTGAAATGTCAATCCTATTTATTCGTGTAGAAATCTTTAGAAGTCGAGAATGTATCTCATTTGCTAGCTGTCTGTGGAATGAGGCCCCAAGAACTGTTATTTCAGAAGTTTGATTTTTTAAACTAGTCGTTTTCAAAGGATAAGTCAAACCACCACACACACTACTTTTAAAGAGTTCTGTTCCTGGCAGTGAGGATGGTATTCTTTGGAGATTTTTAGTTTTACTGGAGGCAACTTTGCACACACTCATTTCCTAGTGGTTAGGTGAAAGGCCTTCATTACCCTCCTGGTTTTCTGAGCAGTGTTTTTTTTTTTTTTTTTCTAATTTGGAGAATGCAGAGGACAATGTTAACTCAATTCACAGAATCACCAGCAGGCATGTCATTTAAATGCCTAATAAAGGGGGTAGGAAAGGATATAGTTGTATCTGGCTGGGCTCCAAGATCAGGAAAAGAATTTTGATGGTAATGGAACATCAGACAATTTTTTATTTCCTTGGACTTGAGTCTGTAAACAAGGCCAGGAAGAAGGAAATGTTTGCCCCACGTAGAGACATTCACAGGGCAAAGATAGACCTCAAGGTGCTAAGTCTAATAAACTTCCTTTGCATAGGTCACCTTGGCAGGTGGTCCCCAAAGACGTGCTGAACATCCGAGGCATAGGAAGAAGAGGAAACCCAAGAATGCTCTTCCTCCTCTTCTGTCAGTGGCTATTTATACACCAAAGGGCATACTGGCCATTCATCAGTCTCTGGCCCACTCTTCCTCTCTTTTCCACAAAGGACTTGTGGAGGTAAAGGTCATGTTAATGGATAGTAGGTAACTGGCTTCCCCTTCTGGAGTATTCCAGGGACAAAGGCTATATCAGCAATGTTGGTGTGACCTTCTCGCCTAGTTATTGTGCTAGTTCCAGAACAAAATAGGTAAAATGGTCTTGTTTTCAGCTTCCTTTCTTTTTACTTTGCCTTAACTTTTATGTTGTGTCCCAAGAAAGGACAGATATGTCTCTTGTTTATCTAAAGAAGTTTGGGTAAAAATGAAGTTTTGGTCTTATAGCTTATGGTGCCCTGGAGAAATTTGTTTGTTTGTTTTTATGATAGCCCCAGTCTTTCTTCTGCACCTTTTTGTTTACCAGTTTGGAATGCTAACTGTCTTGGACCCTGTATAGCTCAGGTGATTATGTGGGCTACAGCAACCATTGGTTTCTTGCATATTGGTTTCTTTTTCAAGAACTGCCATACTAGATTAAAGATACAATTTTTGTCAATTCTTTCATATTGTGAAGTCCTTCTCCATGGCTTAGAAAAGACCACTGGATGTTTACAAAGACCTACCAAAAAGTCTTGCCCCATTGAATTGGTGATTTCAAAGTCCTGACAGATGTTATGTTCTTTTGCCATCAGTGTTTTGGATGTAGCTTTGAATTGACTTTGACTAGGCCGCAGCAAGGTCATGAATACCAGATTTGGTGAGAAAACGCCAAGTGCGCAGCCCCAGCCAAGAGAAAATTTCCTCTTACTGTGCTATTCTCAGCAGTTCAAGGCCAGTTTGTTCTTGCTCTGCCTGGAAGTGGACATGCCCTCCTGTAATGAATGGTTGAAGGGACCAGAGTGAAAAAAAAAGGGGGTTCTGTGCCATCAGCAAATGCTTCCTGTTGGCTTTTGTCAGCTTCACTCATTCAATAATTATTTACTGAGTATAATAAGTTATTGACAAGACAGTGTCCTTGCCCCCAAGTTATTTCTAATTTAGTAGAGGAGACAGAAAATTGGTGTTTTTAAGGCAGTAAATAAATGCTAAATTAGGTAAAGGACACAGTGTGCTATGGGGGCACTTAGGAAGGGCATCAAATGAGTCTGAGTCATGATAGTCAATAAAGACTTCCTAGGGGAAGGATCACATTTGTAAACAGAATTAAAATCCACTTTGCAAGTTTGCAGGAATTTAAGGTAATGTATTTGCCTCTGCCTGCTAAGCAGTAGCAGTAATGACAGTTTAGTATTGGTGGTGATGATGATGATGGAGAAGAAAAACTGGCTTCATAACTAGAAAACTCTAGTTTCAAATCCTAGCACTTTCTATTCTCAGATCTGTGATCTTGAGAAAGTCACTCATTCTTTCTGTGACTCCCAACTGTGACATAGGAATAATGATGTGTACCTCCAGGATGATTGTGATGATTACAGAAAATGTTTATAAGGAGCCTACCACAGTGCCCGGCACACGGAAGGGGTTCAATATGAAGGGGAGGGCAGGAGTGATTGAAACGAACATTTAGTAAAAAGGCAACAGGCGTTTGAAGAGAATATCACAGTAGGTGTTATTAGTGGGCATGGAGGAAAGGGCTCTGGATGTGGAATATTGAGACCTAAGTTCCCACCCAACTCTATCACGAGCTGAGTGCCCTTGGACCCATTCTCTCTGACATCCTCTCATGTCTCCCATCAGTACAGAGAGGCCCATTCATGAATCATGCAATATCTCAGTGAGAGGAATGCACAAGTTATCTAGAGTGAAGGACAATGGGGAGGTCACTGTGGGATTTGATGACGTGGGATGGCTTCATGGAAGAGAAGGGTGCTAAAGGTTAAGTAGGCTTTAGTGGTGAGGGCATGTCAGGCAGGGGCATGATGGGAGCAAAGAGGCCAGCTCCCGCCTCAACTTTATCAGGCACTACCTTCATCTCCTCACCTCTGGGTAGTCTCATTCATGGAAGAGACTGGATAGTGCAAATGTTTTGGCTTTGGTTAAGAAGTTTTCTCTTTGATAGAGAAAGTTCTGGCAAAATTTTCAAGTCGTTGAAGTTTATCTGCACAACCATTCATCTTCCTGCCAACAATCTCACTTTCCTTTCCCTGTGCTTTCCTGTCAGCTTGGCTTCCATGTCCCCACCCCTACCCCATCATCCTCCCACTTTGCAAGCCTGCAAAATATGCCCCCTCTAGAAGCCCTTTTCTGATTCTTCTCCCCTGCCTCAAAATCATGCCTAGATTCAGTGGTAGAATTCTTGCCTGTCATGTGAGACCCTGGTTCAATTACCAACCCATGCACTCAAAAAAAAAAAAAAAAGCAAAAATTCAACAAATGGTGCTGCAATAGCAGGATATTCACATGGAAAAGAATGAAATGTGATCCTCACTGCACAGCATACAAAAAAAAAAAAATCATGCCTAGAATCACAGTAAGTCAGACTTCAAAGGGAGCTTAGAGTTCGTTATGTCCCTTATTTATTTATTATGCCCCATATTTTACAGTGAAAGGACAAACCCAGGTCTAAGGACAGAAAAGAGACAGAGCCTGTATTTACAATCTCACAGTTGTGTTCTTTTCCTTCCACTATGCAGCTGGCACTTTTCTCCATCATACATTATGTTTGATTAATTTAGGCTATGGGCATCAATACCTATGTAGTAATCAGGACTCTTGGAGTTTTAAGTATCAGAAATCTAATTAAATTGTTTAATAAGAGGGAATTTCCTGATTCAGTTAACTGAAGGGTTCTGATAGGGCTGAATTCAAATGTCCAGAAGATGTCAGGGGTGTGCCTCTCCTTTGTAAGGCGCTGCTTTTCTTGGTATGACTATATTCTATTTGCTGCCCGCAAATGGTGTCCAAAAGACCCAAGCAGCTGCATGCTTATATCTTATCGTCTTAGCACCCCAAGAGAAATTGAGAAATTGTTTTGGTAACAGTTCTGGGGCAGGCTGTCATTGATTTGGCTTGAATCCTATACCCGCTTTGACTGTGGTGAGGGGCTACAGCACTGTGACTGTGCAGGCCTAGGCCAGGTGCCTGCTACCAGAGCCAGGGTGACAGTCAGCCTTACTCAAAACCACGGACTGCGAGTGCCAAAGAGGAGGTTCCCAAGAGGATATCAGGTTTCTGTTTCCAAAACACACACAACCCATCATAGACTGTGAATAATTTAAGGTATTATAGCTCAGATATCATTTACTTTTTGTGAGGCACTTTCAGTATTTTAGCATGTAGAACATGGGAATTTTTGGTACCATGGAAAGACCCTTAAGGGGGTTGAAGGGAGATCAAAATTTTGAATTTCAGGACTTTACAGGCTCCCCAATATCATAGCACAAATAATTGTCTACTCCGTTTACATATGAACGCCATCCTGATGGTAGCCAGGAAAATCAGCCTGAGATGAAAAGGTTTCCATTGGTTTAACCGTAGATAGGCAGTTGAAAGTTAATGCTAATTAATTGTCCTCCCAACAGTGCATTCTTATTTGGTCTACCTCTTGTCTTACATACATTGCTTACCTCACTCGTGAGCATAACCATGTCCCATGAGGCCAAGTCAAATAGTAGACATCAGGTAGGAAATTATAACTTTGTGTGCATTCTTTCTCTGCTTTCCATGGCCTCTTTTGTGTAGTTCTTAGATGCTTGGGGGAAACTCTGGGCTTGTTTGGTAAGAATGAAATGCTTTCACTTTCTCACCTTATGCAGTGTGGGGCTAGGATATGGTAAGCTCGAATTAGAAAGTGGTAACAGTGGTGAGAGGCAGATAGAAGATAGTGTTCAGTATAGGTGAGACTAATGCAATATTTCTTGACTAGACTGAATGGAAGTTTTGGCTTAAGTCTTTTAGAAATCATTTTCAACTCTATTTTAAATCCTAATGTTCCCTTATATGATTTCTGACTTATTTGCTTAGTGGTTTCACTTATGCTTAGAAAAGGAACACCAAACCTTCACTATTTACTTTTCCTAGTGCTTCTCAAATACCACAGGATTCTGTAAAACCATCATAGAGACAGAGGGGTCCAATATTAAACATTCATTTTCATTGCTTTGGCAAATAATTCTTGAGATAATCCAGCACAGAGGAACCAGTGAGGTTCCCTAATAACTATACCTAATGCTAATTAATTAACTCACAAAATCTCTTGCCTTATAACGATTAATAGAAATAATACAGAAATAACTAAATACTATATGGACAGATATTTGGAAACTATTTTTTAAAATATTTTTATTGACAACTCTTCACACACTTACAGTCCATACATAGTGTACAATCAATGGCTCAGAGTATCATCACATAGTTGCTTATTCATCACCATGATCATTTTTAGAACATTTGCATCACTCCAAAAAAAGAAATAAAAAGAAAAAAGAAAAAACTCATGCATCCCATATCCCTTAACCCCTCATCTCATTGATCTAGTATTTCAATCTAGATCATTTATTTTATCCCTTATCCCCCTTATTATTTATTTATTTTTAATTTTTTTTTTCTCTGTGCAGGCACCGGGAATATTTATTTATTTTTATCCATATTTTTTTACTCATCTGTCCATACCATGGATAAAAGGAGCATCAGACACAAGGTTTTCACAATCATATAGTCACACTGTAAAAGTTATATCACTATACAATCATCTTCAAGAATTAAGCCTACTGGAACACAGCACAACAGTTTTAGGTACTTCTTCCAGCCACTCCAATACATCATAAACTAAAAAGGGATAGCCATATAACACATAAGAATAAACTCCAGGATAATCTCTTGACTCTGTTTGAAATATCTCAGCCACTGAAACTTTATCTTCTCTCATTTCTCTCTTCCCACTTCTGGTCAAGAAGGCTTTTTCAATCCCATAATGCCAGGTTCCAGCAAATTCTGGGATTTCTGTCCCGTGTTGCCAGGGATATTTACACCCCTGGGAGTCATGTAGGAGGGAGGACAGTAAGTTCAACTGCCAATTTGCCTTAGTGAGAGAGGCCATCCTCTGAGCAACAAAAGAAGTTCTCTGGGGGTGGTTCTTAGGCATTTTTAAATAGGCTTAGCCTATCCTTTGCAGGAATGAGTTTCATAGGGGTGAACCCAAAGATTGAGGGCCCAGCCTATTGATTTGGTTGTCCCCACTGCTTGCAAGAATATTAGAAATTCTCCAAATGGGGAAGTTGAATGTTTCCTCCTTTCTCCCCAGTCCCCAAGGGAACTTTGCAAATACTTCTTTATTTACTGCCCAAATTACTCTGGGATATGTTGAGGCATCACACTAACTTGAACAAACCTAGAAGATCTCATGCCTAATTCAAGATTCCATGTATTTATGGTTTTCAAAGAAACTGATCATACAAGTTAAATGAGGTATTTGTGCTACCCAAAATAAAAATTATGAACCAACTTAACAGGTTTCTCTTTGGTCTCACACAAAAAGTTGAAGTTTTAAAATATGGACAATATCATCCTTTACCCTGTATAATAAACAGCTCAGTATCTTCAAATTTAGAAATAACAGTTACAACTCCTGAAGATATATGACTGCTATAGGAGCTTACAATTGAGGGCCCTTTGTAATAGGCTCCAACCTGATGACTCATGCTCTAGACTTCAGTTCACCAGGTTTTTATGTTATAGTTTGTCCATATGAGTGAGTCATGATAATATTTGTCTTTTTATTTCTGCCATTTCATTCAACATACTATCCTCAAGTTTCATTCACCTACTTGCATACCTCACAACTGCCTTCTTTTTTGCAGCTGTTCAGTAGTGTCCCTTGTATGTATATACCACGGTTCTCCTTTCTATTCCTCAGTTGTTGTACCCTTAGGCCACCTCCATCCATTGTGGACTGTGAACACTGCTGCCATAGCACCAGTGCGCAATGTCCATTCATGTCCCCCACATGAATGGTCTTCCCTTTCCTCTTATCACTGAACTCCATGTAAACTTATCTTGCTTCTTAAGATTCATTGGCTTACAGTGTCAGCATTGCTCATCAAGGTCTTCTACAGCAGACGCTATCATAGGCCCCAGAGTTGCCGAGATACGTAGAACCTGGTTTGTTCTTTTCACTAAGCTACCCAGCTTGTACACTTTTGAAAAGCATTTTTTTTTTTTTGGTACTCTTAAAATTTTTTTTTACACAATTTATACATCAGTACTTACTCCTTAGAAATAAGGTAAACAATATATGAATATAAAAGCCTAAACATTGGTGTTTTTCTTCCCCAATTCTAAATTAAATTCAGAATTTAATTTAAGTGTGTGTCATTCTAATTCTTTTTCTGTGCTTGTATATCCATATATAATTGTATCAGTTGGGATCCAAAGCAGGAAAGAGATGGAGCACTCACATTAGGTTAATTTAAATTGAGTTTAGTAAAGGGAACTATTTACAAGTTGGGGGGAGGGTGTAGGAAAACCACAAGGCATAACATAGTCACTTGACTCTGGTAAGCCATTAGCAGCAGCCACAATTACTATCCCTAGACCTGAGGGGCATGGGGCATAGGGCATGGGGCATGGGGCATGAGGTGTTGGGCACAAGGAGAGAGTGGTCATAGAGACCTGGGCACACAAGAGGTGCTGCAGAAAGGGTCCTCGGATGGGTGCTGAGACCTTTGGTGGAGAGAGGCAGCCAGTCCTCAGGGACCACAAGGAAGTAGCTGGGAATAAACATACTGACTTCCATTCCTCCCTCCCTCTACTCTCTGTTAAAGCTCCCTGCAGGAAGCCAGGGGACAGGAGAACAGGAGAATGAGTCCATGCCAATGTCCATACAGATCAGACACCTGGGGCAGAAAGCAGGGTGCAGAATGGTGGGGGGTAGATTGGAAGGTCTAACAGAAGGCACCCAATACAAATATGTGCCTATACAGTTTTAGCTTCTTTGGTTTTAGTTTCCTTGCTTACTTATTATAGAAATGGGATTGTACTATGGTATTATTCTGTGACCATTTTTTTCTAACCTAACAATTTATCTGAGCTTTTTTCCGTATCAGTACATATGGGTCTAATTCATTCATTATAATGGTTGCGTAGTATTTTATGTAAAATATATCGGAATTTTTTTTTTTTATTTTGCCTATGCTGATAATGTTGTACAGTTGATATGTACAGCAGAATATTGTCATCTTTGTAAGCTAGGAAGCATAGTAACAAAAGTAACATCTGTCATTCACCTCTCAACCTAAGATCCCTACTACCACTGACTCTGCTTTGGGAAGCTCCCCTACAGGCTCTCTGGAACTCCTCACCCTATATGTACAAGTCTGAATTGTTTGTGTTCACTATCATCTACTGTTTTCTAAAATAGTTTTTCCATATATGTGTGTATCTCTAAACAATATATAGTTTTTCTCTTTTAAAAGCCTTATAAAAAGGCCATTTTAACTGTATATATAGTCTTCCACAACTTTTTGCTTTAACATAGCATCCATGTTGCTGCATGCAGCTGTGCTTCATTCATTTGCACAGTTTATAATACTCCATTGTGTGACTATACCACAACTTACCTCCCCATTCCACTGTTGCTGGACTTTTGGGTTGCTTCCAGCTTCTGCCGTTACAAACAGTGCTGCCTACGAGCATTTTTCTACTTGTCTCTGGGTTCATGTGTACTGGAGTTACTCTAGGGCATGTACCTCAGAGTGGAATCTCTGGGCCGGGGGTTTATACATATCCTTCTTTGCTAGGTAATGCCAAATTGTTTTCAGTGGGATTGTGCCAATTTACATTCCCACCAGCGGTATGTAAGAGTTCTGGTCGTTCCTTGTCCTCCCCAATGCTTGGTATTTTCAGACGTCTTAATTTTTACCATTAATATTCTTTTCAGGGGTGCCAAGGGAAAGCTTAGTGAAAGTCTGACCCTGTTATCATAATAAATATTTTTAATTTGGCTGGCCTAGAAAATGAATTCTACTTTCCTCTGTGAAAATTGTTTTCCTTTTCCAGCCCTGTTTTGCTTCGTTTGTTTCTTGAAGTTTATATCATCTACCGACTGTGTCACATTCTAAATATATTTCAAGTTAATTAATACATAGAAAACAAACCTGCCAAATTGATCTTAAACTTCTTTCCAACTCTAATATAAATGTGATTCTGATTGGGTTCCACATGCAAATTACGGTTCCTCACAGCTCAAGGTTAGGGTTCTCCCCTATGGAGGAGTTAGCTCACCTAAAGGAAAGAGAAAAACAGTGTTCTATGGCCCCTTTTTTACCAAACCCTGGAGTACCCTGACTATCACAGCAAACTGGATTGTGTGCCCTTTGAAAACAACTGTGTCTCCTTTCCTCTCTCCCTCCTTCCATCCTCTCTTCCATCTTTCTTTCTTTTATTCATTCATTTACTGACCAGCTCAAAGTCTAGTGGAGAGGGCAAAGGGATTATTTCTGTGTAGCTTACAAACAGGATGATGAGGAAGGGATAGATGGCTTCTGAGGAGAACACTTGCTCTCAGCATTCCTTGAGCCCACCTCAGTTCCTGGGATAGGATAGGCTCTGACTGGTTACTAAATGAGTGAATGAACACTATCAAAATTTTTCAACTCTTAACTCAGATTTTTCAAATGTACAGTTTAGGTAGATCTACATGGATTGAATTCCTTTTAGCTGGTCTATCTTTTATTATTGGAGTTAGTCTTCTTTGGTAAATTTATATGCAGAACAACTTATATAACTTCTCAATTGATTTATTCAGGAAATTTAAACTATTTGATATAAATTCATTTTACCTTTATAAAAAAAAAATACCTTTCACAGTCTTTGAGGCACTTCTTTCCCCAGATTTTGGGAACTGGCATCAGCTCCTTGTAATAAGATAGCATCCTTTTTTTCCCTTCCTGTACAAGTAAGAGCTTGTAATCACCCACTGTTTCTCTGACCTAGAAAAGCTGAAATATTCACATTAATGAAAACACAGGGACTTACAAAATTGCTCTCAGCCCTTTCCTGTAGAGGTATGTCTGGCACTTGTTAATTAGCTGGTGGAATGTGGGTAATGGATGGACTGCGATGGTGGGGCTGCTGATAGGATTATGTAACTTTGAAATCAGGAAGCATATACAGTGGGGGAGGGGAAAACTGCTTTTTACAACCTGCTGGGATTGGCTGAACTTGTGCTGGCCTTGCTTTTTACTATTATAACCTTCATGTTTTTCTCATTTGTAAACTTTATTTGCATTCCAGAGCTCGATTGCATTTGCCTGGGTACCTATTTCTTTAATCTTTCGTCCTGACTGGCTTGAATGTAAATCAGCTTCAGACTTCCAGCTGCCCATATATTGCCCCAGTTCACACGATGTAGAGTTCTTTCTTTGTAGGCTCCCGTGCAAAGAATGGCAGTGTAGCTTAACATTGGACAATATGGTTGCTATTAGTAGTAATGAGCTGCTATTGAGCATCAGTGTGGGTTTGAATAGATGGAGCAATTGAGACAGTTGCTCCAGTGAAGAGCACAACATAATATTACAAAGTTTCATTCCAATAGGTTCAGAATCATCATTCTCAGTTATGCTCGTGATATCCCTAGTAAGGAAAGGAAAACATCATCTCTAGCAGGAATGGAACAGGAGACCTGGAGCGCTTGGCAAATTCCCCAGGGTCCCACAGAATGTGAGCCTGGAAACCCTCAGTCCTGAACTGTCTCAATTGCTCCATCTATTCAAACCCACACTGATGCTCAATAGCAGCTCATTACTACTAATAGCAACCATATTGTCCAATGTTAAGCTACACTGCCATTCTTTGCACGGGAGCCTACAAAGAAAGAACTCTTTACATCGTGTGAACTGGGGCAATATATGGGCAGCTGGAAGTCTGAAACTGATTTACATTCAAGCCAGTCAGGACGAAAGATTAAAGAAATTAGGTACCCAGGCAAATGCAATTGAGCTCTGGAATGCAAATAAAGTTTACAAATGAGAAAAACATGAAGGTTATAATAGTAAAAAGCAAGGCCAGCACAAGTTCAGCCAATCCCAGTGTGAGCACTGTTTTCACATCTTTACATAACATTATGCATCAGTTTATCCTCTTCTCATGCCTTTTGGATCAAGTGTAACCATTTTTATTGCTTAAATATAGAAATGCAAGAATACTGAACTGATTGAGAGAATAAGGCAGGTAGCCTTGAAAGAGGAAGATATTTATTCATTTGAGCTAGCACAGAAATACTAGATTTCTTTAATGGTGAAGTATGTGCTAAAATGCTTTATTATCCCCATCCTTTTTCATTTTCCTTTTCTCTACATAAAATTAACTAATTCACAATGTCTAAATATCACAGAGGCATATACACTGATTCACAATTTTGAGAAAAAATTTGGCTATTCTTATTAGTAGTGCCTGAAATAACACTGTCTTTCCAAACACTGCTTACCTTGATTTCACACGTCAAACCTGTCTTTTTCCTCATCTTCTCATCTCTATAAGGCAGGATGCTAGGTTGATTTTTTGAAAACCTTGCAGTCTTATCCTAAACACCCATGATTGTTTTTAAATGGGAATTTGTTTGTCTGACCAGATGTCATTTTAAGGAAGGAATCTTTCAAAGGCAGTGTTCTTGGAGCCAAGGGTGGTTAGCTTTGCCCAGCTTCCTCCTTTGGTCCCAGTGATAACCATTTGTCATTGATAATCATTTATCATTGATTATCATGGGTCAGGCCTTGTTCTACAAGATTCACATATATTGAACTAATCCTCCTAACAACCACTATTCTAAGTATTATTATTATCATCCTCCTATTATTGTAGCACAAAACCAGGAACAAGGCTCTCCAAGAGTCCTCAGGAACGTTACATGAAAACAGGACTGGCACATGGAACCAGGAACAAGGCTGCAAGCCTTCAGGAACGTTACTGAAACAGAACAAACCCGATCAAGGCTCCAAAGTTTCAGGAAGTAGGTTTTATTAGTCTATGGCCACAGGGCTCAACTGAGTAGCCTCTGAAAGTCTGAGCCCTGGGTAGGGGCTGATACAAGATTTTATAGACAAAATGGCTCATTTAGGACAGGGTTTTTCCCAATATGGTAACTGGTGATGCTCAAGGGAGATGAGTGACTGCGTACAGACAATCAGACCAGGAAGATTTGCAAAGCTGAGTTTGCAGAAGCGGATGAGGGGGGAGGGTGCTCCTACGAAAGCCTCTTATCTTGGCTTGTGTGTGCTTTTCACTGTCCTTGGGGCAGGGAGACTTTCCAAAGAGGGAGTAGCTTGAGTGAACAAGGAGCCTACTTGCTGCCAGGGGCCTGCATGCTACATTGTAAATCAGCAACCAAGGCACAAGGAAGTTAAGAAACTTGTGTAATGTTGCTCAGCTAGAAAATAGCAGTCTGGCCTCCTTGCTTTGGCCATTTAAATGTATAAGTTAACATGAAACCATTGAGGAAGCTAGGAATCTAGAGAAGCTTCCATTTTCAAAAGAGAAAGGAAATAAATACATGAAGGGCATTATAGTGACACAGCCACTTGTGAGAAGTGTTGTAGCTTTTTTTTTCATGATGTCTGAACAATCTAGTTTGCTTTGATACCTTATTCAAACTATGTTCTATACTCTTCCCTCTCCCTGCCTTTGTGTAGTTCTTGCCACCAATTACATATTTATACATTATGAGTCCAGAACCATGGATTTATCATTACATTTTATGCATTTGGTTTTTAAACCCTGTAGAAAGTAAACTGTGGAATAACAAACCAAAATATAATAGTACTGACATTTATATTTACCCATGTCATACCCTCACTGGAGATCTTTAGTTCTTCATGTGGCTTTCACCTATCATTACTATCCTTTCCTTTCAACCCGTAGAACCCTCTTTAGCATCTCTTGTAGGGCCTGTCTGGTAGTGACACAGTCCCTCTATTTTTGTTTATCTGTGAATGACTTAATCTTGCCTTTATTTTTGAAAGACAGTTTTGCCAGATGCAGAATTCTTTGTTGGAAATTCTTTGCTTTCAGCAATTGAAACTGTCATCCTACTGCTTCCTTGCCTCCATGGGTTTCTGATGAGAAATTGGAACTTAATCTTGGTGAAGCTCCCTTGTACATGCTATGTTGCTTTTCCCTTGTGGCTTTAGAATTTTCTTTATAATTATGGCATTTGACAGTTGGATTATAATATGACACAGCATGAAACTATCCAGATTTATCCTGTTTGGAGTTCATTGAGTGTCTTGTATATGTAAATTCATGATTTTCATTAAGTTTGGGAAGTTTTCAGCCATTATTTCTTTGAATATTCTCTCTGCCCCTTTCTTAATTCCCCATCTATGACTCCCATAATGCATATATTGGTACTCTTGATGGTATTCCACAAATTCCTCAAACTCTTAGTTCAGTTTTTTTCATTCTTTCTTTTGGCTCCTCAGACTGAAGTTTTCAGTTGTCTTAATTTCAAGTTCTTTGATTCTTTTTCTGCCAGTTCCAATCTGCTATTGAACCCTTCTAGGGAATTTTTTTTTTAAATATCTGTTACTCTGTTTTTCAGCTCTGTTTCCTTTTCATAATTTCCATCACTGTCAGTATTCTCTTTGTGTTCATCTATCATTTTCCAGATTTCCTTTAGCTCTTTGTCCATGTTTTCCATTAGCTCTTTGAGCATTTTTAGGACCATTTTTTAAAATTTATTTATTAATTAAAAAAATTTAACAAATGAACTAAAACATTAACATATATAATCAGTAATTCACAATATCATCACTTAGTTGCATACTCATCATTTCTTAGAACATTTGCATCAATTCAGAAAAAGAAATAAAAGGACAACAGAGAAAGAAATTAAATGAAAACAGAAAAAAAAATTATACATACTGTACCCCTTACCCCTCGCTTTCATTAGCACTTCAAACTAAATTTATTTTAACATTTGTTCCCCCTATTATTTATTTTTATTCGATATATTCTACTTGTCTGTTGACAAGGTAGATAAAAGGAGCATCAGACACAAGGTTTTCACAATCACACAGTCATATTTTGAAAGCTATATCATTATTCAGTCATCATCAAGAACCATGGCTACTGGAACACAGCTCTACATTTTCAGGCAGTTCCCTCCAGCCTCTCCATTACGTCTTGAATAACAAGGTGATATCTACATAATGCGTAAGAATAACCTCCAGGATAACCTCTTGACTCTGTTTGGAATCTCTCAGCCATTGACACTTTGTCTCATTTCACTCTTCCCCCTTTTGGTTGAGAAGGTTTTCTCAATCCCTTGATGCTGTTGTGTCTCAGCTCATTCTAGGGTTTTTCTCAATCCCTTGATGCTGAGTCTGAGCTCATTCTAGGATTTCTGTCCCACATTGCCAGGAAGGTCCACACCCCTGAGAGTCATGTCCCATGTAGACAGGGGGAGGATGGTGAGACCGCTTATCATGTTGGCTGGAGAGAGAGGCCACTTCTGAGAAACAAAAGAGGCTCTCTTGGGTGTGACTCTTAGGCGTAAATTTTAAGTAGACTTGACCTATCCTTTGTGGCGTTAAGTTTCATATGAACGAACCCCAAGACTGGGGGCTCAGCCTATAGCTTTGGTTGTCCACCCTGCTTGTGACAATATCAAGAATTCAACTTGGGGAAGTTGAATTTCTCCCCGTTCTAGGACCATTTTTTGAGTCTTTGTCTGGTATGCCTCAGTTCTGGTATTACTCACTGATGGCTTCTAATGCTTTAATCTTCTCTTTTGTGTGCACCATCACTTCCAGTTTCTTTGTACCTCTTGTAATCTGTTATTGAAACCCATACACATTGATATTTTAATATGTGACTACTATAATTTAGACCCAGTGCATCTATTCCTTTTGCTTTTATCTAGCTAGTCATAATGACAGAACTTTCCTTGAATACCAGGATCTAACTAAAAATAAAAAAATAAAATAGAAGAAGAAGAAAAAGGAAACATCTTTCCCAGTCTTTATAGATTGACCTATACCAATGTTCTACTTCAGAGATTATCCTTACAGTGAGTTAGGAGAACTCCTAATAGGCCAAAATATAGGGGTCTCTCTGATCCTTTCAATGCATTCATTTTATCTTGAGCATGCACATATTGCCCTTAGAATTTCCCCACTTATAAGGCTCCTTCTGTAGGATACGATTTCCTCACTATTCCATGTACTGCTTTGTATGTCCTTTAGCCAGTAAGCCCTTGCCCCAGGCAGCTATGACTTGACTGCTTTCCCACAGCATTCGGTAGGAGAGTTCTGCAAACTGCCTTCTATATGCAGGGCAATTTGGGGGAGTTCCTCAGTCCACAATATACATACTCCCAGTATGTGCACAAGTATTGCTCTGCTCCCTGGGGAACTGGAACCAGGGGTCCACAAAAGGAGCATGGGTCAGCTCTGCACCGAGCCAGTGAGGAGATAGGGTACAGGCCAACCAGGGCACAGGAGATCCTAGCACTTTTATGTAGCCTTTTTTTTTTTATTTGGTGCATATCCTGTCATTGTAGGCCTTTCACTGTTTTCTGGAGTCTTGAGAAAGATGCCTCTGCCAGCACTGTTTGTCCAAAGCTTTTTTGGGGGAGCATTTCATATCACCATCTTGATCTGCAGGATTTTTTTAATCGAAAAAGTTTTTCAGAAATATATCACAGCATAGTAGCTATAGCTTTTAATGCATATTAAGGTTAATTCCAAGACTTTTATTGTCACTCAGGATTTGATAATGTTATAGTTATTTATGCCAGTAAACCTTTGAGGCTGGAGGGTTTTGTATGTTAGTAGCTATAACAGATCTTATTGCAGAAATTACTGTCACAATTATAGAGGCTCCTAATTTAACCCACATTGATCGTAATATGTTTTTGACACAGTCATAAATTTTTCCCGATTCAATATGCTTTATAAAGCATATTTAAAGGCTGGCCTCAGACTCTCTGGCACTACATAGCCCTTTTGTTAGTCAGGCTAGAATCCCTTTTGAGGGTTATTTTAGGGTTCTGCAAAGAAAAAGAAGAGCAACTGGCATTAAGCAATCAACTGGCGTTGACTTCCAGAGTTCTGTCTATGATCACTATGGCCCCTGGTCCCCCCAACTTGTTAGTGCAAAGGTGGTCTCTATTACCATTAACGCCCAGTTTTCATCATACAGTCTTCACTTTCAGAGCTGCAGAACTCCAGGTTCCCCTACAAAGTCCCCTCCAGGTATTTCATGGAGTTCCTAAGGATGTCTCTCATCATCTCAGCCCCAAGTTGTTCATGACCACCTGCTTCTGTCTTCTTGCTAACATATCCTGATATTATCAAATTTTGCATATATGATCAGTGATATTAAGGAACAGAGGTCTATGCTTTATCATTTCTTTCTGACCAGTGATTTTGTGGAAAAAAAAAAAAGAACTGGGGCAAAATCTCTTCTAGAGATGTGGAGTTTTTCATATGTCAACCAGCTGTAACCTTTTGAAGGTTTAATGAAATCAGCAAATATAATTCAATGTAGAGAGTGTATATGAATCAAGACTATTATTGTTAAGCAAATGGCATTAATTTCCAGTGCACACGTGGACCTGAGTTTTAAAATATTTGTTTGAAAAATGTCAAACTGCTCATTGTTTTAAGATATTTGAAACAGTGTACTTCTAAAAGGTTACAGTATTCTCACATTTACTTTTTCAACTTTAAAAATTCTTCCCATGGCATAGGTAGTGGGGAAATACCTCAGATTCCTCTTTTAGTGGATTGACTTTCCTAGAAGCATAAAAAATTCCTCTTTAGGTTTTCAGGTAAGATGGCAGAGTACAGAACTTCAAGAGTTAGTTCATCCTCCAAGGCAGCTAGTAAAAAGCCAGGAACTGTCTAAAAGAACTGTCTAGGGGCTCTGGAGACTAGAAGAACAATGCACACCATCCAGGGAAGAGTGGAAGGAAGAGACTGAACCTGCAATGAAAAGCTATGATAAAACTCTCCGTGCTGCAGAGGCTTGTGCCCCTCCCCACTCTCATCGCAGGCTGCTCCAGGATCCTGTTCCTGAATAGAAATTAAGCTCCTCTTCTGCAAGAACCAAGGGGAAGGGATAGGAGCACAGCTGAGCACCAGTTGCAGGTTTTGACAAATTCAGAACAAATTTAGAACTCTAGGTCCTGGCTCTGAGAGCAGCTGCAATTTAAGCCAGTCAAGGATAAAAGCCAGATGGTAGCCTCTGTTTCAACACCAGCCCCAACAGGGCTAGAAGCAGGGGAGGGGACCATTTAAAGTCACAGTGCTTCCTTATAGCTTCAGGAAATAGTTTGCTAAAGGGTGCCATCTGCGGGGCAGGCCAGGAAAGTGTAGCTTCAGGGAGTCATTGAAAAAGGCATTGGGCGTGTTTCCTGACCATCTGTGGAGTCTGGGTCTACAACCCCTTTTGTGGGTTCCTGGCCCTGTTCTGGCTGGGAAATAATGACATGGAAAAGTCCTCTCCAGAGTGACTCTCCTCCCAGAATTTGCCCTCCAGGTAAAGGCAGCTAAAGACAATGAAAGGAGTGTAAAATGCACTATGAATGCAAAGAAAAAGACACAGAACAGATCAAGATTCCCAAAGAAGGAACAGAGGAAAGGAAGCTTTCTCCTGGGTATGGAACACTTGCACAAATAGTACAATCTTAAAAAAAAAAAAAAGTATAGCATATCCAGGACAAGAATCAGATTAAGCCCAGGCTGTTCCAAAGGTCTAGAATAAATTGAAACAAGTGTCAAAGAAAAATCTTAACACAAAGCGAATCAATAATAAAACCCTAGGCAAAAGGAAGAAACTGACCTTCAGAGTAAACTCATCAAGATATTCAGATACCTATATAACAGTAGAAATTACAAGCCATACTAAGAAACAGAAAGAAATGGCCTAGTCAAAGGAACAAATTAAAACTTCAGAGGAGACACACAATATGGAACATCTAATCAAAGATATTCAAACAAATCTCCTAAATCAATTCAAAAAGATAAAGGAAAATATGGCCACTCTACACTAAGTAAAATGTCGTGCTGAAGATACACATATCCAGGGCAAGCATTAGGTGAAGAAGAACTGAAAAAGCCTGATCAGTTAAGCACAGACTATTCCAAAGTTCTAGAATAAGTTGAAACAAGTGTCAGAGCAGAGCCTTAACAAAAGCCAATCAACAATAAAAACCTAGCGAAAGGGAGACACTGAACTTTAGTAACAAAGTAAACTCTGTTAGGCTTTATAGATATGAGCAGTGAGGCAAATGGAGTTAATGAATTGGTGTATGCATTTTCTGCTCAATCCAATTCTTTAATCTTTAGGCCACAAGCTGGGTAGTGATTGGCCCAAATGCCATGTTCCCTAACCTACAGAACCTTCTGTTCAGTGTAAGTGGAATCGTTGTATATTTCATTTCTTCATGGAGAATTTATATGTTCTTATTCATATTTTAGACCAAACATAGGTTTTTGTTTGTTTTTATGTTTACTTTTCCAAGAATGATGAATTCACCTTCTATATTATATAGATTAGCTAAAAGAATAAGCTCACTTTTTAAACTTTGGTTTGTTTTCTAATTTTGTCTATTGAAATTAAAGGAAATATTTGTATTCTTTAATAATGTATTTAATATTTTTGTATTAACCCATAAATAACATTGGTCTAACATTTATATTATCATACTATTCTTGTCTTATTTTGGTATCAAGGTAATACCTTGATAAAAGAGCTGGCTTAGTTTGAGAATTATCTACTCCTTTAAGTTGGGTAAAACTCATCCATAAAACTTCTTGGGTCTAGTGGTTTAATTTATATGTGGGAGAAGTCAGGGTACTTTTTTTTTTTTATTCTTTTTCTTAATGGCTATTGTTATTTTCAGGTTTTCTATTTCTTCTTAAGTCAATTCTGGTAACTTTTTTTTACTAGAAAATTATTCCTTTGAGAACCATAAGCATTTTTTTTTTTCATGGGCAGGCACCAGGAAATGAACCTGGGTCTCTGGCATGGCAAATGAGAACTCAGCCTGCTGAGCCACTGTGGCCCACTCCATAAGCATAGTTTTTAAATGTTGTGTATGATCCTTCTGTATAATTAAATTAAATTGTTTTCTCTCCCTCTGGACTCAGACCTCTCTCCCTAGAGGTTTTCTGGTCACTTTTACCCGATCTGTAAAGCTTCCAGTCCAGAACCAGGTTTTATTATGTTTGTTTCAGCACTCTTCGCCAATGGTGATAGCACATATTTTGTTCCTAAGCCACCAGGTGGCTTAGTTCATTGTCTGGTTCTGAGTTATGTCTTTGCCCATTTCTCTTCCGCAGGCTCAAGCATTTTACAAAGCTGCAGCCCTAGGCATGTTTTTTGTTTGTTTTCATCTTCTCATGCACTCAACCCTCATGTTTGGTTCCCTACAATTAACTTGGCAGAGGTCCTCCTGTCTCCAGTGAAGTGATTTCAGATTTTAGATTCTCTTTCCCTGTAGGAGCAGAATGGATTTAGAGCCCTGCAGGTCCCTTGGCTTCACAATCACTTACTACTTATTTATTCTAATTCACAGAGAGGCTTATCTTGTTTTTGAGGCATGCTATGACTTTTAGGTTTTCACTTTTTCACATTTCATCTCTAAATTGCCATGTGTTTGACTCAGAAAGGTGTGAATTGGCTGTACCACATTTACCCAAAGTCTCATTGTTAACTGCTATGCATTTCTTTTTTTCTGGTCCTAATTACTTGTCCAAAGCTCTGTGTAGGCTTGACCATTGAAGAACACATTAAAGGTTAATGCTTTTTAAATATACTCATTGTTTATGCTCAACACTGAGAAAGGAGTTACATTATACAGTAGTTCGGAACAAACTTCATTAAAGGGTTTATGTGACTAAAATTGTAAAGGTCAAAGTAATTAATGCAAAATTGGTTTTACTTGTGCATTGATCACAAAGTAATATTGTTTTCTCTAAGTGACTGAACGGGCTTCATTCTGAATCACGTTTTATTACTAAACAGAAACAAATCGGCTGCATTTGTTAATATTCTACTGTATTCCAGGCCTTGTGAGAATTACCTATGAAGAAAGTGAGAGGCTCCCTGCCATCAGGAGTCTTCCAGGCTAGCATTTCTCAACAGAGAGACGGGGATGGAAGGCACTGTTGCCACTTCCAGCCCCAACTAGAAGTGTATCAGAATTAGAGATGGGAGGCTTTTTATTTTCTAACTGTGCAATATTATCACCTCTTCTCGGTCCCCTACCACCAAGGAAATTAATTTATTCCTTTCCTGCCGCTTGGGAATTACCATGAGAGCTACTTTTACTAAGAAAATGCACCATATCCATTGGGCATTTTGATGACAATAAACATATAATTAAATGCTAAAATGGAGTAGAAACTGTATCAATTAGCGCGCACTGTGTGCCAGGCAATGTGGTAGGTACTTTCCTTGCAATCATTGTTCATCAACATATTTGGCAATTGTTAAATGTCCATTCTAAGATATGTGGGAATCAGGAAGAAGAGGTGCCAAATGTTTTGCTGAGAGTTTCTAGCAGGTGGCACGGTGTGGGCTTCAGATTCCTGCCTCTGAAGCCCATGGTCTTAACTACCTTGGGGCAATAAGAGGATAATAACAAAGTTGAAATGTGCTCTACCTTACTACAGCTCCCTGAAGGAGAAGAGAGATTAAAATTCATAATTTGATAAAGTGTAGGGTTAAAAGAGATGAAATCATGCCCGTTTGACAGACCATTCAGTTTTTGTTTTGATCTTTAAACAATGCTGCACTTACACACTTGTCCACAATAGCATAAAAAAAATATTTGCCGATTATTATCAACTCCCCATTCTTGGTGCTCTTTATACTTCTACTTTAGAGATTATGCTCAAGTGTGAAGTCAGGAAATGCTTTTTGTCTGAGCTTAAGCTTCTTATTTCTAAAGGAAATGTGCCAGCTATTGAATGCTTCCTTACGGGTTCTGTTCCGGGTCCTCTTCCTGTAATTCAGGGTCCCCCTGAGAGGGCCGTTACAGTCCTGTGAAGGCAATTGACAGTAGAGTCACTCAGTGGATTAGCCATCGCCAGGACAAAATTTACCTTAGGTGCATGGGAAGCTTCAGTTTAGACACCTGAATTCATTTGCACGCAGCACTTCCTGGTTACCTAGTAACGGCAGAGTTATTTAGAGAGGGCTGCGTGTCTGTGATTGCTTCAGCTGTAACTTTCTTTTCCCTTTGTAGCCCGTTATTGAAATGAAAATGTAACTTTGCTATTTCATAGAATATAGGATGTTTTCAAATGGAATAAGTTCATACTGTTTTAAATTAGACTCACCAAACAACATTTTTAGAATATTTGTCACATTTCTAAATAACATGTGCTTGTGATTGATACTCCCTCTAATTCAAACTGGCAGTCCATAGTGCCCTATACTTGTGGCTGCTGAAGCCGTCTGTATGAAACCTACTTATGCTCTCCAACTTCTCAAGTGAGTCTTTCCTAGCGAGAATTGTTGGCAATGTTTGAGGTCATCTTAAAATAATTATGGTATAATTTTTAAAAAGCAGTCATTTATGGATTCATGCTGTGTGCTAAGGACTACAACATTGATAAAATTATGCCATCTCATTTCATTCTCACAACCTACATTAATACAAACTTAGGTTTGTATTATTCCTGCTTTTCTGATAGGGTAACCACGTTTAGAGGGTTAAGTAACTTGCCCATGTTAAGCTGATAGGGATAAATCGTTGAAAAAACTCATTGTGTTATGCGTATAGGCAAAACGTGGCAGATTAATTTTAGCATAGTTAAATGAAAAGTAATGCATTAGAGAAAAGCAAACAAAAGTAGATTTGGGGGAGGTACACTAAATGCAAAATGTTAATAATAGGGAAAACTACTGGGGAGATTGGGTATATGGGAACTCGGTACTTTCTGTAGGATTTTTTTGTAAATCTACAAGTGCTCTAATTGAAAAAAAATAGAAAATAGCACAAACAAAACAAAATAAAAAGTAGAGTCTGCACTGTCTCATGAGGCAGGCAGGAGGATATGATGGAACAGTCCTCAGCTCTGGGTCGAAAGCCCTGGGTTCTCAAGCCCTGCCACTTCGGCATATCACTTCACTCTAGTGTAAAAGCAGAGTGTTGACCATCTTCTAGAGTTATTCTAGCTTTAAGAGTGTGTGGAAGTGGGAGCTGGAAAAGGAATCCAGCAGCTTTGGCAGGCATCTTAATATACTTAATTCCGTGCAATTAAAGAAGCCAAGTAAATTATGAGAACTGTCAGGAGGATTGTTACAGTTTGTGTATAATACAAAAGCAATTACGGTATATACATCACAACTATGGTTGCCATATTTTTAAAATCTGTGGAATTAGAGTTTAGAAGGAGCCATCTGAATGGTATGGCATGGCTATTTTAACAGTCGTAGCAAAATCTTCAGCCCGGAAAGGAAAAGAAAAAAAAAAAAGGCTCATTTAGAAATGCCAACAAAATCATGATTTTTATGTATTATATTCTTGAGAGGCTGGTAATCTTAGGGCTGATAAGAGGAAGTAATGTGTCACACAGTAGATGATAAACCTCTGGAAATTTCTATGCACGAATGTAAAAAATCAAAATAACTTTGAGAACAATTCCATGGTCCATTATGGATTATTAAAGGAAAGTGTAAAGTGTGGAATTCACTCCTAAGCATTGGTATTGACAGTGATCCTGGTTGTTATGCCCTCCCAGAGTATGTACCTTGATTCCAAGTTGGAATCAGAGGATGACTCCAATTCAGGAGGGCAAATTTTAAGTTCACAAATAGTTCTTTTGCAGGACAGTGAATTTCCTTAATGGCAAGTGTTACTATGATATAATAAAACTTTAAAATGTGATTTTGTTTCCAACTGAAGAAACAACATGATAATAGAAATTTCTAGTAGAAAAACAAGAGTAGTAACAGGAAAACATTAACAGTTCCTTCTCACTGAATAATGACCGAGATAAGCCCACCCTTCCTTCTGGAATCATAGAATCATGGAGTTGATAGTGTCCTTTGAGATTATCTAGCTCAGTACCTACCTCCCACCACCCCCTTAGGTCAGGTATCCATTCTTTACCTGAAGGATGTCCATTCCACCTCTGTTTGAACATGACCAGTATTTAGCACCTTATTCCCCTGAGGGTTACAGCGTTCCCTTGTTGAACCACCTCAAACTTATTCTTCTACTGCTCTGAAATGTACCTGCATATTCTGTCCACACACCTGCCTGCTTATACCTTCTGAGGCAAATCCATTCCTCTTGCAGATAAAGCATTAGCCCTTTGAAGCCTTCTCTTCTCCAGGCTAAGATGTTCAGTGGTGCTTCTAACCATACTGGAGAATTTTGAGAGCTCTTCTCTGACTGCAGTCTGGTGTTTGAAAGCTCTTCTTAGAATGGGGTGCTCTGGGAACAGAAGGGCAGAAAAAAGTGTTGGCTTAATTCAGAGTAGAGTAGGAATATTACGTCACATAATCAAGATCCCATATTTCTGCCAATGAATCCTAAATTTTATTAACTTTTCCTCATAGCTGAATCACATTCTTAGTTCAAAACAGTTTATGCTCACCTGAATTTCCTGGTTGTTGCCAGGTGAATACTACCAAGCTGGGTCACATCCACCATCTCTGAATGCAGTGTACATCTTCACAATTATTCTTGCTGGAATATCTTGTTGTTTTATATTATTATTTCTGCTTTTCAGGATATTTTAAAATCTTGATTATTGGATCCAACATATTAATGATTCTTCTTTATAATCTTTTTACAATCTTAAAACTCTTAAGTGTGACTCCCAGGTATTGATGGAAATGTTCAACAAGATTGTACCAAGGACTGGGTTAGGTTAAGCAGAGATAACGTTCAGAATTTAGTGAGAATTGTACTTTGTTGCTTGCATTTCTTTAAATCTTGCTGTAATTTTATAGCCTATTAAAATATAGTCATGCTAAAAATACTGTTTACATTAATGAACAATTGCTTCCATTAGCATTTTTATTTTTTTCAGAAACGGTACAATTGAGTGGAATATAGCCCACTTCTTTTACTAGCTATTCCACAGGTAAATGATTAACTACTTTAAATACATGGCTACAACTAATATTTAACTGATGAGAATATAATCTAATGACAAGTCAAAATGCTTAGGGAGCCATGGACAACCTCAGGAGTGTTGGCTTTAAAAATCTACATGCACAACATGAAAATAAAGTCACGATGTCCACTGATAGAGAACATAGACTTTCTTTTATTCATGATGTTCTTTGATTTTAATTAATTGCATTTTGGAGAAAGGAGACCTAACCTATTTGTTTTCCTTTGTGGTCTCCATTCACTTCTGAAAATTACCTTGTCTTTCTATTATGTTCTCGTTTAATAGTCATTCCTTGTGGACTCTTGGTCTCTAATAGGACTGAGTTTTATTCACTTAACCTAGCAGCTCTGCTTTTATATTATGACATTCACGTTCCTCCTACTCCTTATCTCTGCAGTTCATTTTTAATGGTGCAAAAGATAAGTTTTCTGTACAGTACCAAGTGTGACTACACTCCGAGTTAGCTTTGGACTTGCAAGAAATCACTTTCATAACTTTCTTTTTTTGAGTTGCAATGCACAACCGTTATAAGGTTGATCAGTATTTTGGCTGCTTATGGCTTTTGATTTTTGTGAGACAAAGGTTACTTCTCTTCTTCATGTAGGTATGTAAGTTAAGCTTTGATTTTTATTTTAAATGAGAAGGAAGAGTTTTTCATTTTAGGTCAATATATACCAATATATATTTTTCCTTAGCTCTCATAGAATTTATGTTAGGTATGAAACTAGTTAAGATGTCTCTTTTGTTTGTTATTCTGGGACATATAAATTCCAATAGAAAAATAAGGTAGGATCAAAGTTAATGGGCAAAATATTGTTCTTTCATACAAGGATGCAGGAAAATGAAATGTTCAATATTTGCAACATCCTTTTCCTAAAACAAAATATAATGATGGAACCTTGGCTTGTCCCCTAGAGTGTGTCTGATGTATGTGGGACACATAATAATGAGAGGATTAAGGATCAGGAGGTCCTGTGATTGGACAGCAAGGCTGCAGCTTGGGTAGACATGGAGCCTTTCAAGTAAACTTGGTTTCTTGACATCCAGAAGTCCTCTATTAGAAGTAGCTATAAAATTATTTAACTGTCTTATAATTAAACTAGAATTTATACATCAAAATAAAAATCGTCTTCAAATGTTGCCATCATAAAAAGCCGTGCACCTACCCCAATGTTCACTGCAAGTCTTGGGACTCAGACGGTTGATTTCTCACTCCGCATTACTACCATAATCCAGGGGCATGGCAGGCAGGAGTCAGCAGAATAACTTGCATGCTTGACATAAAAAGGTTTTGGGTAACTTTTATTTAGACTGCACAGGCTATCATGGCTTGATAGTACTTCATAAAGCCCTCTCCCCACTTCTCAGCTTACCTAGCTTTTTAGTACCATCAAATTAGTGCACACCATAACATGGTGAGACAATCTGTACTTTGTTATGTGAACCTCAGCAACCTGAAAGAAGTGTGGGTGTACTTCTTGACCTGGATTTACATTCCTTCCTCTTCCTCTGCCTTTGTTAAAGCTGCCTTGCAATTCTCCTCCTTTCTACTCTGCCTTTCACTCTATCTCCTCTTTTCATACTAGCCATCACTTCGCTTTCTTGTTTTTCTTCCCTTACTCTCTTTCCTTCTTTCTCTTTTTCCATCTTTCTTTTCTAATTATTCACAAAGTAATTCAAAATCTTCTATCCTCAAACCAGATTTCTTGTTATTGAGGAAAAGCTGCACAGAAGTAAGTACATGTACTAATCCATAGTAATCTGGGTTTCTCTTTATGGGAACTAGTGGTGAAGGAGAATTTTGGTATAGCCTTCCAAAGAGTTTGCTTTTCAAAGCGATGGCATGTATTGGACAGATAAGCTGTGGTGCGTTATTTAGTTTTCTCTCATGGCTCATCAGATGAGCCTAGAGCCAGAGGCTGCAGAATATTGTATAGACATGGCTTTCAGCTGATCTTGTCAGACTGGCCCCTGTGGAGAGCATTCAGGACATCAGAGGGTTAAATTGAGAAAATTTTCATAATCAATAGACAAATGAGCATCAAAGATAGTACTCTAAGCTATATATTCTTCTGGGATTCTAGAAACTATTAGGGACCAAAAAAAATTATTTAGCTTGAAAACCTAAATGGTCAAAATAAATTAAAGATAGTTTCTTTTGATAGGAAGCACCTTAACCCCATTTTTTTAGAATGAAAGATCCATGATACATGCTCTTTATGTCTTCTTTAAATTGAACCATAAAAATATCTGTAGCATAGCCTGATACCGAAATGCTTCCGTTCTTTTTTTCTTCCATTCCTATGTATCCTATGCCTAGTGAAAGCCTGGAACATAAAGGTGAAAAAATGGTTGTAAGAAAAGAGAAGTTATCTGTATATGTATCATACTTGGATTTGGCCATGGGAAAGATGATTACTTTTGGGATAAAAGTTTCCTGAACTCGCTCTCTCCTTTCCCACTTTTCAGTAAGTTTAAATACAGCATTGCAATTCAGTTCTTCTGCTCCTTTCATCCTTTCAAGTGAGACAGCTTATATTGTGGTTGCTTAGGGCAAAAGAAAAAGAATTCAGAAGCATGATTCTTTCACTTAAAAGAAGATCATCTCTGGTTGCAACCAGTCAAGACTTCTGGATGAAACTCAATTGCCTCCATTCAATCAGAATTATTTCCTTCCACAGACGTTCTCTGTGTTGCCCCTATCCGCAAATCAATGTTTAATCAATTTCAGCCATTTCTTCCCAATTCACTGCAATCACATTTTATAAATCTACCCAAGACTTGGTTTTCCTGGGCCATAGATAATTTAGGCCCTTCTTGTTTCCTCCTTAGATTTCAATCCAATAATGTGCTCAGAGAATTCAACCTGTAGCAAGCATGATCTTCCTTTAATGAAGCCTGTCTGACACAGCCCGGTGCCAGTAAGAGGGCAGTGGACAGCACTTCTTTCAGGAACAGCTGAGTGATGTGTGAGCATTCAGACTGCTGGCCCAATTTCTTGTGAAAGAAGTCTGTATCCCATAAGCTAAATACCCAACAGCTTCACCAAACCAAGTTTGAAGATGAGAAATCAGTTCAAAAGGATATCAGATGTTTGCTGTGTTGCCTCTGAATCCACAGTCACACATCATGTGTGTCAGGAGGCCTAGTTTTACTCTGTAGGGCTACCTGTTCTGATTCACTGGGGAGAAAACAATATTTGTCCAAACACAGTCCCTTTTGTCTGTGCCTCTGGGCAGTAACATAATATATTCAGCCAGTAACCTCTGAAAAGCCACAGCTTTGTCTCCTATGGGAATTAGAAAAAAAAAGAAACAGATTTCTTAAAAAGTGCCTGCCCACCTGTGTGTAGATTCTAAATTTGGGGAGGATGTCTAGCAGCTAGGAGACGTCCAGTTTGTTGAGGTTGTAGAAACTTTTTAAAGGACTAAACATTCCCCCTTTAAAGTGGTTAGAATAGAAGAAGAATTCTTGAGAACTGTCCTGGGGTATTGTACTATTTATCCCATCTCTTTTAGGCTTCCATGTAAGGCCTAAGAATGTACTCGATTTTAGAAGCCTTCTAAGAAGGAAATTTTACAAAACCTTTCCCCTGTCAACCATTTTCTAACTTCTACAAAAGCCTTCTGTCAGAAAATTCGTGCTTGCTTATATGACCCTAATGCTCACTGCTGCTGTCCAAGCCTGTTCTCTTTTGCTTTATCATCTGCTGTTGAGATTTTCCATAGAGGGACCTGTCATCGCTAAAGCCCATTATTAGATCACTCTTTGGCATTATCTCTACGGCTAAATAATGAGAAGCTTTACCCCCTCTTGTTGTAGTCATCTTCTTCAACCACTTAATTTTTGTTATTGGAAATTTGATTGGGGCTTTCTTGTGTCTCGAAAGGCATTAGCCCTGAAACTTTGTAACCCAAAAACTCCTCCCTCTTAAAATAATTCTGGTAAGAGATGACCAGGGAGAAGGAAGCAGCTGCAGACAAAACAGAATATCACAAAAGCAAAAAACAAAGACACTGAGTAATTGTCCCTCTTTCTATTGACCAAGACATTTGCATGAAGCATTCTCCACTGTTAGGTAGGCACCCTACCTATGAATATAGAAAATGCATTTTCTGCATTTTTCTTTGCTTTGGATCAGTTGAAATAGGATGAGCTTAATATAATCTTCAAAGTTCAATTGAACTTGCTTATAAAACTACCAGAGCCCTTTGCTTTTCAAAGTCAGGTCTTTGTTAACTTTTGATATTGTTTAATATAACATACATGCAAAAGTTTATATTTAACAATTTATGTACAATTTAAAGAATAATAATGAAACAATCATATGTTTTCACCTCTTGCTTCAGAAACAGAACACTGCTAGGGCCTAGGAAGCCCACTGTGTAATTTCCCTGGTCACCTCCTTCTCTTCCCCAGTCCTCTATCTGACATAAACACTATCCTAATTTTTGCTGTACCATTCTCTTGCTGTTTTTCATGGCTTTACCATCTTTGTATGTATTGCTAAAGAGTATATTATTTAGTTC
Organism: Tamandua tetradactyla; assembly: GCF_023851605.1. Taxonomy (NCBI): domain Eukaryota; kingdom Metazoa; phylum Chordata; class Mammalia; order Pilosa; family Myrmecophagidae; genus Tamandua; species Tamandua tetradactyla. The sequence goes on from NC_135332.1 coordinate 140,836,642, forward strand.
AACCTCATTTTGGAATCATACTCTTCTATTTATTTTGTGATTTTCTTTTTTGTGTATGCAGGTGCTTGGTTCATATTTTTATTTTAAGACGCAACCATATTGATACATGCAGCAGAAGTCATTTTTACTACTTTAAACTATTCCATTATCTATTTAATTTATCCATTTATTTATTTATCCATTCTATTGTTGATGGACATTTGAATTGTTTCCAGTTTGGAGCCTTATGGTCTCTTCTGTATGGCTATTCTGGTACATGTGTCCTGGAACTCGTGTCAACTTCCTCTGATGTATGCACCTAAAGCACGACTGTCATACTGTGGAATACGCATGTGTTCAAATTTATGAGGATAGGCCCAATTGCTTTATAAATTATTTTAACAGTTTCCTACTTCTACCAGCAGAAGATGAGAATTCATCTAGTGCTTAGCATCCTTGGTAGCATCTAGTGTTGCCAGACTTTAACATTTTTGCCAATAAGGTTGTAAGTTACTTTTTCCCTGATTAATAATCTGGTTTGTCTTTTAAGATGTTTATTACCCATTCATAGTTTCTTTTCTGTGAAGTGCCTAATTATGTCTTTTGCCCATTTTCCTTTTGGATTATTTGACCTTTTCTTTTTGATTAGGAATAATTAATATATTTTGAATATTAATCATGTATTGATTATGTGTATTATAAATAGCTCCCAAATTGTAGCAACTCTACTCATTCTATGATTTCTCTTGGTAAATGCGTCATTTAATTACAGTTAAATTTATGTAATTCTTCATGCTTTGCAGTTATTATATCTTGCTTAAGAAATTTTGCCCACTCCAAGGATATGAAGATGTTTTTCTTTATTTTATTACAAAAGTTTTAATGTTTGACTTTTTTTTACATGTATGCAGTCCACCTGTAACTAATTATTTTATATTTTCAATTTTTTGCATTTCTATTTCACTTAAAAATAATTTCCATTTCCCTACTGAAATTCTTCACCTTTTCTATGACATCTTTAACATATTGATCATGTTTTTTTTAAAGACTCTATCTGGTAGTATAGACATTTGGGCTAAATCTGGGTCTAATTCTGTTAAATACTGTATTTCCTAACAATGGATCATTTATTTTTTTCTTGCTCATTTTGTATCTTATAATTTTTTATTGGATGCTGGACATTGAATATATGAGAATTGTAGAGCCTGAGGTAAATAGTATTTACGTCCAAAAATGAGAATGCCTCTTCTACTGTCAAGCCATTGGTGTGAGGGGTGGTTGAATGAATCTATTCATAGTTGGAGTAGGCTTGGATTTTGTTCTTTCTATTCTTACCTTTGGTGCCCACATACTCCAAATGTCTTCAGCAATAGGCTGCTGCTACCCTGTTTTTAGTATGGGGCTTGGGTTGCTGGAGAAGTTTCCTCATGGTTCTGGCTTCACCCTCAGCAACCATCAGGCTGTGTGTGCCTGTACCACAGAATATGCCTCTCTCTGTGCTCTTGCCCCTCCTACAACTGTACAGCTGTGGTCTCTTATTTACTGCAGACCTCACACAGGGGGCAGAGTAGTTTCTTGGATCTCATGTCTCAACCTAGTCTTAGGCCCTGTGTGCCTGAGCTCAGGGGAGGGGCTATCTCAACATTTCTGCTCCTCCTCTTGCAGAAGCCAAATCCTTCCTTGTGTCACGGAAGAAAGTATCCTGCCCTTCATTCAGTGGCAGCAGAAGTCTGCTTTATGTCAGTACAGGGTTCTGAGCATGAGTGGGCTTCCCACCCTGTCCTAGAAGGTGTTGTCTAGTACCAGTGCAGGATGGAGGTGATAATTTCTCCCCAAAGCCACTGATATTTCCCAGGGACTGTCATTGCAGGAGAGTTTTCTGCCACTGACCCAGGAGCAGATGACTTCTGCTTCATATGAGAAAGGAGTCCACGATGCAAGCACGTTTTCTGGCTGCCTGCCAGCAGCAGCCAGTCATCATCTGCACTCCAGCACCACAAGGGAAGGCTTGTTTGGATCTTTTGCACTGCTCTCAATTTTTCTTTGAGCATGCAATGGAGGCCCATGGAAAAGACCTGGGAAGTGGATCCCTAGTCTCCTCGTGTGGGAGTTCCCAAGCATTCTGAACTCTCAGTTGAAGCCACGTTTGCTCTTTAAGAATTTGTTAAAATTTCAGTTGTTTTCTTCGTTTCTACTCTTCTGGCTGCCACCTCTCCCTTCTGTGGCTGTCAAAGACAGAACATTTCTTGTGTCCCATCTCTCCTTGGAGAGACTTGTCTTCCTCTGAAACTCAATTCCTCTTGTTTCATTGCAACTTCAGATCTCTGTTAAGCTAAAAACCAAGCTTTTTATAGATTATCTAGCTTTCTCTCGTTGTTAGGGTGTGAACAGTGTTCTCTTGTTGCTTTCAGCATTTTAAGAAGAAGCAGGACTCTGCACGAACTGATTTTTAGTGAATTGATTTTGGTATATTGGTCTGTTTCCCTTTCATCCTCCACTCTTCCTGCCTACTTGCAATGATTTTTAGACGCATAAACTGGATTCTATCAATCCCTCACTGCTTTTCATCACACTCAGAATAAAATCTCAATTCCTCACTATGGCCTACAAGTTGCTATTTGATCTCTAGTCTTCAGTGCCCTGCCCATCTATTCTCTACCTTTCTGTCTCACTTTATTCATGCCATCACTCTTGCCAGGCTTCACACATGTCACACTTTTTCCTACTCCAAAGTCTTTTCATATATTTTCATGCTTGGAATGCTCTTTCCCTACGTCTTGGCAGTGCACTTCCTTTCTTCATTCAGGTCTCTACTCTAATGTCATCTACTTAGAGAGAGACCTTCCCTGACAATTCTACCTATAATAGCTTAAAAATCCATCCTCCATTGTCACTATCACTTTCTTGTCTTCCCCTGCCTTATTTTTTCTTTATAATACATTAAACTGCCATATTATATATTTACCTACTTATAATCCATCTCCATTATCCTAGTGTCAATTCTATTAAGGCAGAATGTTTGCTCTCTTTGTTCATTTCTGTATCCCTAGCACATAATAAGGGAACTCAATGAAAATTGTTGAATGAATGTCAAAGCTCAGATAATTTTCTCCTGTATCTGAATTAGCTTGTTCTTGTAAGAATGGACTTATTCTGAGGTTGTTCTCTCTCCCGTGTTCTGCCATGGTTTTCATTGGTCCCATTTTGATTTCCTTCTTATTCATCTTTTAATTAGGCAAATCTATTTGGATTGAGTCTCAGTATGTGTCATTAACAGGCGAGGAGCTCATCCTTGGGGTTGCTTTCTGTCCACCCTTGATTTAGACCATCTCCTTTCTCAGACTCACAGCTGGCCTGCAGGTGAAATGTGCCAGTCTGGTTCCTCGCCTAGCAGGTTTTCCTACAGACCATTTCTGCTTGACTGAGGTAGCTGCTTCCCCTACTTCCAAGGCCTGAGTCTTGGTAGTCAGGGCTAGTGTTACCAGCCACAGTGATAACTGCTTACTTACTTCCTTTCCCTGTCTGTCCCCACTCCCCATTCCTCACAAATCAAGAACCATACATTTCAGTGCACTCCCAGTTCCTAGTCCGCCTTCTTTAGTTGCTCTGTTGTGGCTGCTCTTGCTGTTACTCTTGATTTTAATTATTTGTACACTGCCTGCATTTGAAGAGGTGATGGTAGAAAGAAAGTTGGGAGTGGGGAGAATTGGTCAATATCTGCCTGCATTGGGGAGGAGCACATAAAGGGGATAGATGAGTGGGAGCCTACTTCTCTGTTTCCAGGCCATGCTATTGCTCTAGGGGCAGCACATGTGGTGACAAAGGCAATGAAGACAGCGTACATTTTCCTGTCTTTTATCAGATGGTTCTTTCCCATGGAGTTTATTATGCACCTGGGCAGGTGGTTTTATTTTGATTTGCTTGCTTAAATCAGATCCAACCATATTTTAATTAATGTTCAGTTCTGCTTGACATAAAGTAGATTTTTGGTAGTGTTTTGGTAGTGGGTTTATTTTGTTGACTTATTTTTTTGTTAGACTGGAGTAAGGAATGCTAGCCAGACCCCATTTTGAATGAGTTCCCTTGCAATGCTATTTTATAAATGTATATAGATGCTCTTATGATTAGAAACATTCAAGTTCATTAAAAATGCTACTGCATTAGGAGAAAATTTTTGTCATTACCTAGTTTTCCAATCAATAGAGATTAAAATCACAATTGTTATCTCATTATGCTCCCCGTTTTTCCTTTTTTTCTGATTTAAAAAAAAAATTAAAACAAGCTTTCATAGTACAAAAGATTTGCAACCATTCTTCCTTAGTACTGTGCCAAAGACCTTATCCTATGGAATATGATTTCATTTCCTATTATTTAAAACCATTTTCTCCATCTTTTAATGACTATTTCAAATAATAATTCTGGAATAAGAGAAGGGAAGCATTTAGGAAATATTAGAAATATGATTGTGAAAAAACAACCTGAAAGAAGTTTGAAGGATAAAATAATATCTGCCTTGATATAGTTACTCTTGAATACTATCTAAGAAAAAAGTTTGTTAAAACCCGTTTTGAGGGTGCATGGGTGGTTCAGTGGTAGAATGCTCGCCTTCCATGTGGGAGACCCGGGCTCGATTCCCGGCCCATGCACCCCCCCCCCCCAAAAAAAACCCTATTTTGAAACTTTTAATCTTTGAAACTTTAACTTCAGCGGTTCTGCGGGTGGTGAAAATGTTGACTAATTAGGCTATTGGTCCCACCTGGGATTACACCACTTTCTGAATCAGAATTTCCTGGTATTGCAACATGTTTTTCTCTTTATTCTTTTCTTTTTTTGTCTCCTTAGAAACAATTCATTTGGGTCTGTTACATGGCCATGTGTTGGGCTGGGGCATTGCACTTAGGACTACAATGAAGTCATAGTAGGCTGGGTCTGTGTACACAGAGTGAATGGGAGATCCTACAGCTGCTCACTGAGTTCAAGGAGTCACCTTGCTTAAAACCCAAAACCCTACTTTCACAGTCATTTAGTATTTTTTTTCAATCATCAAGAAAATTGGTTCGACTTTGTTTTGTTTCCTATGTGCTGTGCATAGACATCAATCTGTTGAACTTGGGTTTTGTTCGTTTATTTGCTTACTTTTTATTGACACATAACCTACTCAAAGAAAGTGCACAGATCCTAAATGAATAACAAGATGAACTTTTACAAACTGACCACAACTGTATAACAAGCAGGCAGCTCAAGAAACAGAGCATGACCAGCTTCCCAGAAGTATTCCTTGTGTCCCTTTGCTGTCACTAACCCTTCAAAAAATAACCAAGGGGAGCCACGATCCTGTTTGCCCTGTTTTTAAATTTTATATAACTGGAACCATACAAGATTTATTATTATGTATCTGGCTCCTTACACTCTTCACTATGTTTATGAGATTCATCCAAATTTTTCATGTAGAAGAGTTTGTTCATTCCTACTATGGCACAGTGTTCTATTAATTAATGCACAGAATCTATATATTCATTCCACTGGCGACAGGCATTTGAGTAGGTTCCTTTTGTTAATAGTCTGTTATGAACATTCAAGTACATCTCTTGTGGTGAAAGAATATACACACATATGCACACACACACACTTCTGTTAGGAGTAGAATTGCTGGGTCATAGGGTATGCATCAGGCAGATACAGTGTTCCAAGTGGTTGCATGTATTTACATTTACACCAGCAATGTATGAGAGTCCTAGTTGCTCTACTTTCTCACCAATATTGGCATTTTCTGTGTTTTTTCATTTTAGCCATTCAGGTGGATATGTATTGTAATGTTTTTAATTTATATCTCCTTGATGATTATAATGCTGAGCACCTTTTCATATGATGATTAGTAGTTTGTGTATCTTTTTTTGTCAAGTGTTTCTTTGTCTTTTGTCTATTATCCTATTGGTTGACTGTCTTTTTTCTTATTGTTTCATGGAAATCCTTCATATAATTCAAAGATGAGTCCTTTGTTGAATATATGTATTGTGAATATTATCCACTGTTGGTTACCTTTTCACTCTCTTAACATGATCTTTTGAAAAAAACATATTCCTAATTTTTTAAAAATCCAATTTAGTTTTTTTTTTCTTTTATGGTTTATGCATTTTGTGTCCTGTCCTGTTTAGGAAATCTTTACCTAATCCCGATTGACAAAGCTATTCTCCTATCTTTCCTCTACAATGTTTATTTAAATCTACAATCCATCTGACTTGACATTTGAATGTTGTGTAATGCATATCCTATTTTCCCAACATCAGTTTATTTGTTTTTTTAAGTTGTTTAAAATGATTGATTCTTGACAAAAATTCAAACCTATGGTGATTTAAAATTTATAATATGATCAGCCCATTTATTTAAATTGAAATGATTTAAATTAAATAATTTACTAATGTAAATTGAAAGCACCCTTACAGCCAGAAGAAAATACCAAAGTTGTAGAACTGTAATCCAGTAGGCCTGATCTCTGGTAATGATGGTGTAACCATATAGCAAAAGCAAAGCAAAACAAAATAAAAACACAGATTCTGTGTTTGTATGGACCTATTTCTAGATGTTTATTCTGTTCCACTGATCTCTGACCCACACTGTCTTGGTTGGCCTACCTCTATTTTAAGTCTTGAGGTTGGGTAGAGTGCAATACTAGTGGTCAATAAGAGGGAGTGGTAAATGGTATGGGAAGGTTGGGGTCTTCTCTTTTCTCTTTATTTCTTTTTCTGGAGTAATGCAAATGTTCTCAAAATGATCATGGTGATGAATACACATATATGTGATGTTACTGTGAACCACTGATTTTATACTTTGGATGGATGGTATAGTATGTGAGTATATCTCAAGAAAATTACATTTAAAAAGTCTTTCTATTCAAACACTTGAGCTCTAGTTTGTAAACCTGGCATATTTACTTATTCAACACCAGAGTAATTTATAATATATGGAAGCATGATCATTTTGTAAAAATGAAGTATTATCCTCACTTTTTCATTTGAATTCAATTCACAAATGTTTATTTCTTGTCTATTATAATTTGGGACTGTTAAGAATATGGTTGAAGTTTTGAGTACTGTGTTTATGTCATTTAGGTTTTAAGAGCTATTATAAAGTCATCAAATATCTACCAGTAATAAACTATTTTTTCTCTAGTATTCAAAATTATATTAATAAAGAGAGGTACAAGTTGAGGATATCTATTACCTATTAGAATGACCATAAGCCCCTTATGTAATGCCTATATACCAAGTTTTCCACTAGCAATGATACCTTTTAAAACTCAAAAATAGAAATGGAAATATGAAAGTTTCATTTTTGTATTTGGAATGAATATGAGAGTTTCCTCTTTGAAGTCATTTCTGTTTAGTCTTATTTTCTTTTTTTTATTGTTTGTTCTAGGTTGTACTGGTCAGTGGACATCTCGACAGCTGGGATGTTGGGCAGGGCGCCATGGATGATGGTGGTGGAGCCTTTATATCGTGGGAAGCACTCTCACTTATTAAAGATCTTGGTAAATATTTAGAAAGTCATTAACTAATATGTAAACGTCTCAGTAGTGACATGTTTAACTCAACAAATCAGTTACTCCAGTATACTCAAAGATACACCGTAGGTCTTTACATTCTCTTGTCAGTTAATTCCCAGAAAAGAACTAATTTATCTCCTCAAAGAAATAAATTTTTATTCAAGTGTATTCCAGACATCTATAGCATCAGGTATTACATCTGCCACTGGAGAAAATGAACAAGGAAAGAAAACTGAAGCAAATATAACCACATACATGGGAGACTATGTAAAAAAAACATGACCAAGTGCAAAGAAAAATCAGCAGTGCTATTTCCTTTCCTTGTTCTCTTAAAGGCATTATTAGACTTTTACTATAGCTTTGGTCCAGTGGTCTTTCTATTGTAGAAATAAAAAAGATCAACGTAGGACTGAGGAATGATTCCTTTAGCCGCAATGAGGAATCCAGATTGAAAAACTGGGACTTTCCAGGTAACCCTAGAATGGGGAAGATGGACAGGCATAAAAAGAAAGGGCCAATAGTAAAAGCAGTTTATTTTATTGATCATACATGCCAGTAAAAAACATACCTTTCTTCCTTGTGTGCTGATCAAATTAGCCAGATTTTGAATGGGGTTGGAAATAATTTGATTAAACAGTTAAATGGTCTGTAAGTGAGAGTTCCAGACCCAAATGAAAATCACAGTGGTGTTTTCTAAATACCTCCTTAGCAAAATGGCTTGTATCACAGCTGTGGAGTAACCTCAGTTTCGTATGTACTAAAGATCAGGACATTTCTTTAATGAAGGCTTTCCTTTGTTTACTTAAGTACATATGTGTTTAAATTCATGTTTTTTCCTCTTGCTTTTAGTGGACCCTTTTAATCTTATAAATCGGGCCATTAAACAGTTATGTTCATCTTCTTAACAGTAGATTGATGAAATTGTCTTGCTTAGGGACAAATTTTTGGTGTACCGTTTTGACATGTATCTTACTTGCATTTTAAAATGGAGAAATGAAGAGGTGGCCTTGCAATTTTTTTACTTCTAAATAAGCCTGTGTTTCTCAACCTTTGCATTATTGGTACTTTCAACCAGATAATTCTTTTTTTGTGGAGGGCTGTCTTGTGCATTGTAACAAATTTGGAACCATCCTTGGCATCTAATGGGTAGATTTGGCGTGCTCCCTGCCAAATTATGACATCCAACAATGTCTCCAGATATTGCCAGGTGTCCCCTGGGGGACAAATTGCCCCAGTTTGAAACCACTGAAATAAATAATAAACATCTAGGCAATCTGAATACAGGGTCATTTTAACTAAATAAAATCTAAGCTAATTGGAAACCCTACATTATATATATATATTTAGCCCAACTTTTAACATCACTACCATAAATGAGAGAAAAGGTTCACTGAGCACCTACTATGTGAAAGTACTTCATAAAAGCTGGGCATGCAAAGAGGTTTAAAGTGTGTTCTCTGTTATTAAGGCCCTTGGAATAGAGTTAGAGACATACATACCCACTAACACATATACTTATCAATATAGTCGTAATTTCAACAACTGCTTTTAGAATTAAGTTAAGTTTGAGGGACATAAAGTTTCCAGTAATAAAACCAAAAGCACAACTTCCTTCAGAGAAAGTCTGAGACAATTTTTATGTAAACTCCCTCCTCCTTCCTATCTCCTCTCTTTCTCTCTACTAACTTTCAGTGAAGTGGGTTCTAGTGTGCAGCAGGCGGATCTCAAGCATTTCCCCTCCATAGGCCCCAATATTTATTTTGGAAATAAATTTTATTTCAGTGAGTTCAACCGTCTTGACTAGGAACAGAGAGGTAGAGTGAAATGAGAACCAGGCCGATCCAAATTGGATTTTAGGTCTCTCAAGGTCTCAGGCAGAACATTTGAACTCTCTGAGCTTTATTTTCCTCCTCTCTATTCAACTATAAACTTCTGGAGTACTTTACCTGCTCTAGATTGGAATTAAAAGTATGTTTTTTCTAAGCTTTAAATCTTGCTTCTTGTAGTACTCAGCATGGGACACCCTCAATCACGGTTAATCGAGTCGAATTCGATTGCATAGATAAATGTCAAACACCCTGCAAGAGAAAATTCAGTATCTTTTTCCAGCCCTGAAATTACATTGACTTCAGTTGCGTTTGTTAGTTCACATCAGTTGTCTTCAATTCAGGATTTAAGTCTTCTTAGAGTTTCTAAAGACCTGTGTAAACATATTATGATTAACACTAAAGAGTAAAATGGTTAGAGTAGGTATAAAGAGAGAGTATGTTAAAAAAAAAAAAAAAAAAAAAAAACAGCAACACAGGACCCTGGAGCCAAATTGTCTGCATTCAAATCGCAGTTCTGCAACATGCCAGCTGTTTGACCTTGGACAAGTTTCTTTGCCTCCCTGTGCCTCGGTTTTCCCATTTGTGAAATAGGGAAAATAATAGTAACTGTCTCATAAGGTTTTTTTTTTGAAGGTTAGGTGACCTGTTCTCATAATACACTTAGAACAGGGTCTGATACAACCTAATACTCAGTAAATGTTAACTATTATTTAAATAAGCATGACTCTGACAATAAAATAATTTTATGCAAGAGAAGATGATAATTGTTGGGGTTTTTTTACCCCACCTTCTTTAATTATTACTTTGCCTCCTTAATATGTTAGTTATACCAGTGTAACTCTAGAGACAGCTGCTTTGGCATTCCTACAATATTCTTCCCCTTTACTATTTAAGTCATACCCCTTGTATGTTGGACACTTTTTTGACCACTACACTTCTTTCCACTTTCATACTGAATTTTCAGGTGTTCTATATTTCTCCTGGTCTCCCCCTGCTTCCATTTCCTGCTTAGGACTGAAATCCCAAACCCTACACTGCATCTCATTTCCTGTGATTGCACCCATTGAGTCCTACTCTTTAATTTAAAAAATGATTGTGGATTTCTGCTTGCAGATTGTGCATTTGAATACGAAGAGCTGAGTCCAACATGAGACATGAGTTCTGGGTGAAAATGACTGATATATTTGAATAAGAAATAGGAGCTGGGGTTAGAGGCCAAGAAATATTATATTATATAATTACATTGAGCCCAAACTGTTTAATGGGTGAAATATGAAAGTTCTGTGGAAATCTCTTTTTCCAAGAAAAGTGAAACTCCTTTTGGCTGCTATTCCTTGGACAGTATGTCCTGCATCTTTTATGTCAAAGTCCCTCAATGATGCTTGTTAATTTGAAATGTTGGTCTAGTGGGGCTTTCTGATATTTGGTAATACTTTTCTAAGATTCATCCTTCTGATCTATTCTCCTTTGTCCTCCCCTTTCACAACTCTTATAGGTTGACTTTTTTTGTCCAAGCCCTCGCCTAAACTATATTTGATTAATCTAACAAATGAGTTATTTTTGCTTTGTAAATATAATCAGTCATTCCTGAGTAACTGTCAACAGAAGGCTATTTGCTGTGAAGTACTGTTGAATACTTTTTTGTGTCTGTGGTTTACTGGACTTGAAATTGTTTATTTGAAATGTCATTTCCTGAAATGTTCTGGTGTCAGCGGACAAAGCCTATAGCCAAAGATGTTATGCCTCAATATGTTCATTTGGCACTTGAAACATAAACTGTCATCCATTCCCAAATGCTTCCAACCTTATCATATCTGTGAAGTTAGTATTTTGAGGTTTTGGACCTAAAGAAGTGAAATAAATTAGAATAGTATTTTCTGGTTGTCAAAATGTGGGAAATATAAGAATCATCTTTCCAGAGAAATGTAAATGTGAACATCTTGATCATGATTATTATATATCATACAAATCTATCTTTAGGGTAATATTTTATCTGTATATTCCTTCCCTCATAACTCAAAAGGTGCTTATTGTGCATTGACTGTGTATCTGTGTGCCAGGAGTCTGTTACCAAAGAGGAATGTGGTCCTTGAAATCCAATACATAGAGCATTTAATTAAAAAATGGCAAGGAAATTGTTATACATTTCCTAATTGACGTATGTACAAATTGCTTTGGGGACCTCATGAAAGGATGGACCAGCATTGCTTAGCTGAGTCAGGGAAACTTCACCAAGGTGATATCTGCACTTTCTTTTAAAAGATGAATAGAAATTCCTGAAATGAGAGGGGCCGAATGAAGAATTCCCAGCAGAGTATAAAGAGCTTCCAATTCTGCACATCTTTAAAAATGAAGAAAAAATTGTTGACAGTAGCAGTTTTGGGATTGGGGGAGAGGATATAAAATTGCAGGAGGTGCACATTCTTTACCTGTTATGTGTACATGTTAGATTTTTGTATAACAGGCATGCATTATTTTAGTAAATAAAGAGAAAAACCTCAACCCACCCACACCTCCCCCACAAATATATATGTATTTATAAGTATGTCCATCTGTTAAACAGGAACAATAGGGCAAAGATAGGAAGTCAGATAAGTGGTGCAGGAGTCCACCAAGTCTCCAGGGCCCAGAGAACACCAGTGAAAATAACTAAGTGCATGCCACAGCTTTAGTGCAAATTTCACTTTAGAGCTGGAGCTTTATGCTGCCAGTTCCAGATGAGTGGGTGCTCCAAGAGAGGGAGGGGTTCACTCAGGAAAAGGATTTTCTTCTCCCAGCCCCCAATCAAGTCTGTCTTGGAAAAATCCCAGGAAGTCCAATCCAAAGTAACTAAGGGGGGGAAAGTAACAACTTCCAATGACATAGAAATCTAAAGGGCAGAGCTAGAAACAGCTAGAGCCCTGAAGTCAATTTAGAACTATTTTAGACCTAGAAAGGAGGTTCCACTTAGAAAGGACCTGCCTCTAGGCCTAGCCATACCTCTGAAGATACTGTAAGTACTAACTGCTAACATTTATGGAATATTACTATGTTGTAGCTGTTGTGCTAAGTACTCACATATGTACAAGCTCTTTTCCTCCTGACAGTAATGCTAATCAGTAGATACTCTTGTTGTATCCACTTTATAGAAGAGGAGACAGAATCAAAGAGCTAGGTACCATTCCTATGTTCACACAGCTATTAAGTGAAAAATTTAAATCCAAGCACCATGACTCCACACCCTGTACTGTGTGGTACTATATAATACAATCTACCTGGAACAACCTTCCTAGTCTGTCTCTTCTTCAAGCTATCAAGAGATGTTGGGAAAAAAATGTCCTATAGTCAAGTACGTTTGGAAAACTCCTTCTAGGAAATTTCTAAATTCACCAGAAGCCATTTTGAGGGGGCGAGTCTTCCATGGATGTAGCATACTTTGACAAACAATGTCCTAGGGCATTTATGCTGGTGGCAGAACTGAAGAAGAATCCATGAATACTCGGTCAGATACACTTCAGAGAACTGTGTACAAATGGCCTTGGATTTGTTTTCATTCCACATTTTCTAGGGTCTCTTTGGGGGTTTGTGGCTCCCACAATGTTGACAGGTAGAACTGTGTCATGGTCCCTTAACTGATATGATAGAGGTTATTCTTCTGTTTCTCCCCAAAGAACATTGACACCTGCCCGACTGTAAATTTCACATGAAAACTAGCTTCTTGCCCAAGCAAACTGAGCCTTTTAAATTATTTAGAAATGTTTGGAATGTGCTAAGGGCTTTTTCTGACTGGTTTTTCTATGACCCAAATTAATGAGCTTACTGATATTTTTCTTTTCTAAATGTTGCTTTTTCTAGATGTTCTAGAGTTTTTTTTGTTTTGTTTCCCTGCTCCTACTTCTAACCCAAAAAGGTTAGAAGTAACAGGGTATTTGTAGCTTCTTCTCATGGGACTTTGAGGCTGATCTTCTAATATTTTATTCAGATATATTATTTCATCTAGTGGCAAGTTGTACAGTGCCTTGATTTCCCATATGACTTGTGTCAGGTACATAGTTTTTCAGCTGGGAATTACTGGGAACTTTTCCTAAGGTTTGAATACATTTATAACTTTCACTAGAACACTTAGCTTCTTCATATCATATTCTGCTAACACAGACATTTCCACTGGCATGTGTGATAAAACAAACACTGTGTAGATTGAGCTGCCACATATGTCCATGAAATAAAGTAAGATTTGTTAAAAAGTATCACTTAGATGTGGTCTCCCTTTTAGTTTGGATGTAGTATGGGAGGGCCCATCATTTTACAGCTTTAGGTTATGTGACTATTTCCATTGTTATTTTATCATTTAGTTAGAATATATTTTTTCCATATAAGAGGAGATGTGGTGCAGGCCACATCCTTTTATGGGATACAGCATCATGACCAATTCCTTCCTGTCTGACAGAGTTTGGAGGGGTGGTAGATGAATGCTGCTATCCAGTGAGTCTCATGGGAACCCCTTCTTGCATATTGGGCTGAGTTCACACCCACATCTGCTTTGATTTGACTTTTTTTTTATGCCTTAGAAAATCAAGAAATGTGGTATTGGTAAAACAAGTAGAAACTCAAGAAATCAGTTGTATTTATCTGGAGAAGAGGGACCCTGGAAAATTTTAATAAAATGGTATCCTTAGTGCTCCAGTAGGTTTCCTCCCACCCAAGATTGGGAATGTAAGTCTGGGGTGGGGCTGTCTCAAAAACCCTAAGTGAGCTACCTCATTAAAATTGTATTATGGTGTTGCACAACTTGGCCAACAAGGAGACCTCCTATGTGACTTCATCACATTCTGTTTCAATTATTTAGCCCCCACTTCATTCCAGGAAAATAAAAATGATTGGATGTAGTTCCTTCCATCAAGGAGCTCATAGTCAGGCAGCAATGACTTCACCTGGGCACAGACATTTGACCTAAACCTTGAAGGGTGAAGTAGATTATAAAACCGTGGCAGGAGGTGGGATAAGAAAGAACAAAATCAGAGCTCACCAAAGTATTTAGCTTGAGAAGTGGAGGATGTTGCATTAAGGCTAAAGCTATAGATGAGTGAGGAGTGATGGGAAATGAGTGTGTAATGAAAAGTCAGAGTCAGGTTTTGAAGGGCATGGGCATAAACCTGAAGTTTGGGGTTGGCACTATAGGCAGCAGAAGCCACTGACTATTATATGCAAAAATAGTATGATAAGACTTCTTCCTAATGCACAGAAACTGAGTAGATGGTCCTTTTAACTATAAAGTCTTGTGACAAAAGGAATGAAGACAGAAAAACTGAAGGGAAGATCCCAGCTATACTGAGACTAGAAAACCACAGTTTTGAAGTTATTTTATTTGCTCTGTGGCTGATGAGCCAGCTTCTACTTCTTTATGCTAAATATACCAAAGAGGAAGTGATGGGGTTTCCAAGGATGCTGTGTTCTTCGCCTACACATTTCTCTGCATCATGCTAATGCTGCATTTTACAAAAGCTGTGGCTCTCCCATCATCCAATATAGTCTCCAAATGAATTCTGTTTTAGACTGACTAAAATAGACGTCTTCAAACAAAGAAACAAGAAAGTACACTATAAACATCTGATCTGGCCTTTATGATCAAGCAGCTTTTAAAAATGGTCCAGAGAGAAAATAAGGGTTAGTTTAGTCCATTCTTAAATTCTCCAGACCTGTCAGTGCCCTCCAAATCAAGCCCTGGGAACAGAGAGTTTCTGCTGGATATATTTTGGAAAATGATGGGCTAAAGAAAATATTAAAAGAAGTTGACCATTATGTGCTTACTAATTTTAATCTTGCTAACGTCCTCACAGTATTGGATAATTATCATGGATGTGCCAATGTCCAGCCCATGTTCTTTACTGATACTGGCATCTCCAGACTGTGCTATGTGATTCATATCTCACTGATTTTTTTCAGCCATTTTAACCCTTCTTTAACCCAGAGTTATAAGTCAAAAATCTGGCAGTAAATAAGAGCCAACAGGGATAGTAGAATATAAGTACATGCTCTATGTTAAAATATCTTAGGTTCAAATCCTTCTATACTTAGTAATTGTGTTTTAAAAACTATGTAACTTTTTAAAATCTTCAGATTTCCCTTTAAAATGGGAATATCTTTTCTTAAGTACTAGATAGTTTGATTTGAAATAATTTATACAGTACCTAGCCCTTGCTAAACTATCAGCGAGTAGTAATCATTATTATCAAATGCTAATTGCCAGTCAATGTATATGGATGTTCCAGCAGAGGATGTAAGCTCAGTGTCGACGTTGAGCTCCCAAGTCTAAACATCTGTGTCCCATCTGCACAGTTCAACTTGGTTAGGGCTGGTCCCACAACAGAGAAGCCCCTAAAGTAAAAGAATAGGTACTGGTTCCAACAAGACAAACTTACAAACCACTACCCCAATATAGCCACCATCCTTGAGTATATATGAAGGCTATTGTAGAGAAGAGCATTTTAAAAACTTCATAAATAATGTGCAGAATTAAAATAATATTCCACAGGACATGGGAATGAAGATAACCTCATCATTTTGCACTTACTTTGCTCTCTCTACCAATGTCCTTAACCTAATAACAGTATATGTACAAAGATTTGTAATATTTCTGGAAAAAAATAGTAATAACATAGGAAATAGCTGTTGAGAGAAACTTAATTTTCTCCAAAGTAAATTGTTTGAAATACAGGGGAAAAAAATCAAGGCAGAGAAAGCAAAGATCAGAATCTAGTGCTTACTCTTTATAATATACCCTAATAACTGAATTCTGAAGAAATCTGTTTTTAATATAGTTAAAAGCCTCACAATTTCCGAGCATTCTTAGAAAATCCTAGGGACTATGGCCACTGATGCTTGTATTATTGTCCTTTCTCTGTAATAATGGCATATTTTTAAAGGGATATATATAAAACACAATTGGAATACTCTGAGTTATTGCTTTATTTAATATGTGTTGAAAAATATAAGTCAGGAAGTGTTTCAAAGGCTATATTTCTGTTCATATCACTGTAGATAGACCATATATCAATTTAGCTATACATAGACACTTGTTCCAGGCAGCATATAAGAATAAAACAGTATTTTATGAAGTGCTTCACAGTGGAATTACTCCTTTTCTGAAAGAGGGATGTGTGATTCACCTTTTATAGTCGAATAATTTTAGTTGAAGTCATTTGAATGTAATTTTCATCACAAATGAGGAGTTTTGTAGTGCAACTTTTGGATTGATTACTTGTCTGGATACTTAGAATATATTGTTGCAAATGAAAAAACAATTGTTAAACTTATAAAGCAGAACTTTCTGATAAAAATGCAAAATACCTGCCAAGAAGACCCCAGTCCCATATTTTGATATTTGTACTCAACAAACATTAATTGAAAACCTGGGAAAAGGGAGGAGGAAACTAATACTTGTTTAATATCTTCTCTGTACCAGTTATTTTATATGATTGTTTTTAATCCTCAAAACAGTTCTCTTGATGCTGCTGTGTATCACCTGACTCAGGACGGCATCAATTCCTTGTGATTAAAATAAATGAGAATAGGTTTAAAGGACTATTCTATTAATTAGAAATCCATATACCTATTAGAACTGTAAAGATTAAACATGCGTGGCACGTATAAAAACACTAGAATCACAACTCTGATGCTGATGGCGCCACTGCTGCTAATCATCTCAAAGGCTTGGAATTCAGATTGAGCATTTTCCTGCAGCAATCGTGTGGAGCAGAGGGAGACAAGACAACCTTCTAATGTGGTTATTGAATGAAAAAACTTGAAGACTGTAAACTGCACAAGGTGTGCCAGGGAAGATGGCAGAGTAGGAAGCTTGAGGGATTGGTGCCTGCACCAGAACAACTATTAAACCATCAGGAACTATCTGAATCAACTATCTCGAAACTCTGGAGTTCTGGAGAAAAAATTGCAGTAAATGCCAGTAAATTACTCTTGCCACACAGTGGCTTCCAGCACCAATCCCCCACTCTCACAGCAGGCAGCAATGGAGCTGATCACTGGTCACTGCTTTTGATTAGCTACTTCGAATCTCTGGCTTCCCGATTCTGTGGGTGGCCACTGTTACAACCCACCCCAGGCAAAGGCAGCTGAGGTGACTTAAAGATGGTATGCTTCCTCAGAGCTGCAGGGGACAATAGAAAGGCAGCATTGGCTGGACAGGGACCAGCCAAGAAAGTGCAGTTTGAGGGAGCCATGGAAGAAGCTCCTGGCACCCTGCCTGGCCCCTCTTCAGGGCAGTTTGGCACTAGCTGGTGCTCCCTTTGTGGTTAGGTTACTGGCCTTGTTCCAGCTAGGAAAGATTGAATTGGGAAACTCCTCTCCCCCTGCCATCCCTTCCAGAACTTGCCCTCGATGCAAAAGCAGGTTGAGACAACAAAAGCAATATAAAAAACAATTGCGGTGGACTACCTGGGGCAAAGGATTACCTGCCCTAAATCCTGCAGTGGAAACAGAGAAGTTCTGTTTCCTAGGAAAAAGAGGGGGCATTCAAACTACTGTAAATAGGGGAACTGCTAAGGCTACTAGCAAGTACAAGCTCAGGACAAGGCATAGGCACATCAAAAAATAGAGAGGATCCTGCTCTTTGCATTTGTCTTAGGCTGACCTACCTGATAGGAGGTCTTAACTCTGATGGAGAACACCAGCCTATGCAAAGTCAATTTTCAAAGAACGAAAAGGATTTTCTGCATAGAATTGCTTGGTTTTGTTAGTTCCTGACAGTCAAGAAAATCTGTCATATCACCAGCTGGTTAAACTCAAGGAAAGAGACATCACAGGGAATAAATCACAGTGTTAACATCTTAAAAATATTAAGATAAATGGTATACAACAAAAAATTGCAGGATAACAGAGATATAGGAAATGATGGTCCATCCAAAGGAAGAGGATAAAAATCTGGAAAACATCAGTAGAGAAGACCAACTGTGAACATACTGGACGAAGACTTAAAAACATGTATCTCTACTATGCTCAAGAAGCTTAAGAAAAACACAGAGAAAGAACTAAAGGATATCAGGAAAGCAATGAATGAACAATATGAGAATGTCAATAAAGGTAAATAAATTAAAAAGGAACCAAACAGGCCACTGGAGTGGAAGACCACAATATTTGAAATAAAACATTGCTAGGAGAGTTTCAACAGCAGACTGGAGCTGGCAGAAGAAAGAAACAGGGAAGTTGAAGATAAGACAATTGAAATGAGTCAACTGAGGAGCAGAAAGAAAGAAGAATTATAAAAAATGAAAATAGCCTAAGAGACCTCTGGAACACCATCAAATGTACCAATATATGCATTATGGAAGTCTGAAAAGGAAAAGAGAGAAAAAGGCAGAGGAAATAATCAAAGAAATAATGACAGAATCTTTCCAAACTTAGTAAAAGATGTGAATATGCACATCCTAGAAATCTAGAGAACACCAAATAGAATAAACTTGAAGAAAAATATGTCCTATCACATATCAATCAAACTATTGGGTGCAAAGAATAAGAGAGAGTTCTGAAAGCTACTAAAGAAAAGCAATGTGTTATGTACAAAGAGTACCGTCTAGATTAAGTGCCTATTTTTCATCAGAAACTGTAACCAAGAAATCAGGATTTAAGGGATGATTTTGATTATGGAATCATTATGTAGATATTCCTTTTTGCTTTCTGTTATATTGGAGTAGACAGAGGGAAATACCTGAAATCTCTGAATTGTAATCCAGCTGCCTTGATCTCTAATAATGACTGTAAAGCCTTTATCTTCTGCCCCTGTGATTGTAAAAACCTTGTGACTAACTTCATCTGTACCCAGTTATCCAATTTTGCAACTTTAGAGTCTTGTAATCACTAAGACAGCCCCTAATGTTTACTATTAAAGGGGCTTGGGTCAGCCCAGAACTAACCCACTCCAAGTCCAAAGTTATCTTGATAACCAAGACTGGATCTAACCAAAATGGACCCACCTGACATGTGTAGTAGCTTAGACTTTAACCTACAAGTCAACTATACCTCATCTGCTATCTTCTTATATACATTCTGTAACTAAGCACATAATCAATCTGTGCATGCTCAATAATTAGATCACCTCTAATCACATCATCTGGGGCCACTGTGCTGATTATCCTCAACCCTGCCCATCTTTCCTCTAATAAAACTATCAGAATTACTGCAGTTCAGGGAGACAGATTTTGGGCAGATGGACCATCTGCTCTCCTACTATGTACCTAGTAATAAAATCTTTTTCTCTTTGAAATTCCTGTGTCTCAGGAATTGATTATTGAGCACATTGGGCAAAGGAATCCATGGCCTTTGTCCAGTAACAAAATCACAGAGGCAAGAAGGCAATGGTTGAAATACATAAAGTGCTGAAAGAATATAATTGCCAGCCGAGAATTTTATAGCTGATGAGAACTTTCTTTCAAAAATGAGGGAGGATTAAGACATTCCCATAAAAACAAAACCTGAGGGAGTTCATTACCACTAGAGCCACCCTACAAGCAATGATAAAGGGCATTGTTCAGACTGAAAGTAAAAGATAATAGACAATGATTCAAAGTGGCATGAGGAAATAAAGGTAAAGACAATCATTTGGGTAATTATAAATGGCATTACTATTATATTTTTTGGTATGAAACTCCACTTCTTACTCCCTGTAAGTACAAAATGCAAATATTTAATAAACAATGATAAATCTATGGTTTAGAGAGCATAATGTACAGAGATAAAATTTGTAACAAGTACAAAAACAGGTGGAGGGATAGAGGGGTATAGGAACAGTACATGTGTATGCTATTGAACTCAAGTATCTATCAAATCAAATATGATTATTATTTATTTAAAATGTTAAACTTAAACTCCAAGTAGCCAGAAGGAAAATGCATGAAAAATATATCCAAGTAGAAATAAAAAGGGACTGAATATGGTACAATACAAAAAAAAAAAGACAAATAAATATGAAAGTAGACACTAATGGAATAATTGAGGGACCAAAAAGGTGTAAGAATTATAAGGACTAAATAGCAAAATGGCCAAAGAAGCTCTTGTATTATCAGTAATTACTCTAAATGTAAATAGATTAAACTCCAGTCAAAAGGGAGAGATTGGCAGAATGGATAAAAAAGTATGATCCAACTATATGCTGTCTACAAGAGGCCCACCTTACATTCAAAAATGTAAGTTGGCTGAAAGTGAAAGGGTGGAAAACATATACATTATAAGTAGTAACCAGAAGTGAGCTGGGGTAGCTATATTAATATTAGTTAAATTGACTTCAAGTAAAAAACAGAGACAAAGATGGTTATTATATACTTTAATAAAGGGGTTAATTCAACAAGAAAATGCAGTAATTATAAATATATATGCACCTAACAGCAGAGCCCCAAAATATATGGAGCAAATATTGATAGATTGGAAGGGAGAACTGGATGGTTCTATATTAACAGTAGGCATGCTGGTTTGAAGCTATCGTGTACCCCAGAAAAGCCATGTTCTTTAATCCTCATTCAGTATTGGTGCGGGATCTTTTTTATTGTTCCCATGGAGATGTGACCCACTCAACTGTGGGTGGCAGCTTCTGATTAGATAGTTTCCACGGAGATGTGTCTCCACCTGTGCTGATTTGAAAGGACATATGTAGCCTTGAAAAGCCATGTTTTAGTCAAAATCCCATTTCATAAAGGTAGAATACTTCCTAGTCAATACTGTATGTAATTAGATCATCTCCCTGGAGATGTAACCCAATCAAGAGTTGTTAAGATGGATTAGGGGAGATGTGTGTCCACACATTTGGGTGGGTCTTGATTGGTTTACTGGAGTCCTATAAAAGAGGAAACATTTTGGAGAATGAGGGATTCAGAGAAAGCAGAGAAGAACAACATAGCCATGAGAAGCAGAGTCCACCAGCCAGCGACCTTTGGAGATGAAGAAGAAAATCGCCACCTGGGGAGCTTCGTGAAACAGGAAGCTAGGAGAAGAAACTAGCAGATGATGCCATGTTCACTCTGCCCTTCCAGATGAGGGAGGAACTCTGACAGTGTTCACCATGTGCCCTTCCACTTGAGAAAGAAACCCTGAACTTCATCGGCCTTCTTGAACCAAGGTATCTGTCCCTGAATGCCTTAGATTGGACATTTCTATAGACTTGCTTTAATTGTGACCTTTTTTTCGGTGTTAGAACTGTAAACTTATTAAATTCCCATTTTTAAAAGCCAATCTGTTTCTGCTATATTGCATTCTAGCAACTAGCAAACTAGAACAGATTTTGGCACCTGAGGAGTGGGGCGCTGCTACAGTTTGCAAATACCAAACATGTTGGAATGGCTTTTTAAATGTATAAGGGGAAGATTCTGGAAGAGTTCTGAGAAGCTTGATAGAGAAGGCCTAGAATGCTTTGAAGAGACTGTTGGTAGAAATGTGTACTCTAAAGGCACTTCTGATAAAGCCTTAGACAGAAATGAGGTATGTATTATTATAGACTGGAAGGAAAATGAGCCTTGTTTTAAAATTGTAGATAATCTGGCAAAGTTGACTAGTGGCTTTGGCTGGAAGGCAGGTTTTAAGAGCTGTGAACTTGTATATTTAGCAGAAGAGATATCCAGATTAAATGTGGAAAGCACAGCCTTTTTCCTTGCAGCTTATAGTGAAATGTGACAGGAAAGAGATAAGCTGAAAACTGAACTCTTGAGTACAAAGAAAGCAAAAATTGATGTTCTGGAAAATTCTGGGCTTCCAGAAGTGGAGACTCCAAAGAATTATGCCCCGTGTGAGGATTTGGCCAAATGTGAAACCACTCAGCCATTTCAGGAAAAGCCAGGATTGGACATGGATTATCCAGGGAGGATTTGTGGAAACTCCTTATATCTGATAGGCATGATCCAAGGCTACTGCATAGAAAGCAAACAAGAGTGCTGTGGTACTGGTATAAACACAGCTGCTGTCAGTCAGGACTGGGGGGCTCAGAGAAGGGACACATTGGAGGAAAAATAATTTCAGAGGCAAAACCATGGAGGCTGGGGTCTGAAGTCAAGAAGCCTTGGGTCAGGAGAATGAACCCACCCAAGCCCATGAAGGTGAGTTTGTCCCGAAGGCAGAGGATGGGTCTTCCACCTCATTGCAGTAGAAAAGTCATGCCACCTCAGGCCTTCGAGAGGGTAGAGCACATTCCTTGGGGTGTGGGGAGAGCCTGGCTGCCACTACGTGGAAGGGTTGAGCATGTGCCCCAGAGAAGGCAGAGAGCCTGGGTGCGGCCCCAATGCTTGGAGAGGGTGGAGCCAAGGAAAAGGTGGTCTCCCCAGTATGCCCCAAGGTTGCGTTCAGAGAGAGGCAGGCCTCTGCGTAGGCCCTTGGAAAGGGTGGGACTGCCGCTTTCAGAAGCCCTGAAGATAAATGACTCTCAGACTTTGAAATCTAATGGACTTTGCCCTGCAGGTTTTCGAAACTGTATGGGTCCAGTGACCCCTGTATTCCTCCCTCCCTATGGAAATGGGTACATGTATCCTATGAATATTCCTCCTTTGTATGTTGGCAGCAAATGACTTGTCTTGGATTTCACAGGTCCAGGGCCAGAGGATAATTTTGCCTTAGAACAGACCATGCTTCTAACTAACTTTGAGATTTTGTACTGCTTTTAACCTTGTATAGTATTGGTAATGTTACTGAAATGATTTAAGCGTCTCTGATATTGTTATATAATGAATATATTTTGTATATGGGGAAAGCATGTCTTTTTTAGCATCCAGAGGATGGAATGGAATGTGCTGGTTTGAAAGGACGTATGTACCCTTGAAAAGCCATGTTTTAGTCAAAATCCTATTTCATAAAGGTAGAATAATCCCTAGTCAATACTGTGTGTAATTAGATCATCTCCCAATCAAGAGTGGTTGTTAAACTGGATTAGGGGAGATGTGTCTCCACCCATTTAGGCGGGTCTTGATTGGTTTACTGGAGTCCTATAAAAGAGAAAATATTTTGGAGAATGAGAGATTCAGAGAGAGCAGAGCAGAACAACATAGCCATGAGAAGCAGAGTCCACCAGCCAGCGACCTTTGGAGATGAAGAAGTAAAATGCCTCCCGGGGAGCTTCATGAAACAGGAAACCAGGAGAAGAAGCTAGCAGATGATGCCATGTTCGCCTTGTGCCCTTCCAGATGAGAGAGGAACTCTGAGTGTTCACCATGTGCCCCTCCACTTGAGAAAGAAACCCTGAACTTCATCGGCCTTCTTGAACCAAGGTATCTTTCTCTGGATGCCTTAGATTGGACATTTCTACAGACTTGCTTTAATTGGGACATTTTCTCTGCCTTAGAACTGTAAACTAGCAACTTATTAAATTCCACTTTTTAAAAGCCATTCTGTTTCTGATATGTTGTATTCTGGCAACTAGCAAACTAGAAACCATCCATTTAAGGTGGGGTTGCTTACTAGAGCCCTTTAAGAAGGAACCATGTTGGAAAAGGCCAGAGCCCAGAGAGCCAACAGAGCTCACAGAGTCAGAGACCTTTGGAAAATGTCCCTAGGGGAGCTTCATGAACCAAGAAGCTGGGAGAGAAAGCTAGCAGATGTCTCCATGTGTCTTCCCAGCTGAGAGAAGTGTCCAGAAGCCAGAGACCCCAGCAGACGCTAGCCACATATTTCCCCAGCTAGCAGAGGGGTTCAGATGGTATTGCCTTTCTTGAGTGAAGGTAACCTCTTACTTGTGCCTTAATTTGAACATTTTCACAGCTTTAGAATTATAAACTTGCAACTTAATAAATTCCCCTTTTAAAAGTTGCATTTCTGGTATATTGTATTCTGGCAGCTTTAACAAACTAAAATAGTAGGAGACTAATATACTCCTTTCAATAATCAATAAAACATGAAGACAGAAGATCAATATAGAAATGTAAGACTTGAATGATTCTCTAATCAACTAGCCCTAAAAGACACTTTACCCAACAATAACAAAATACAAATTCTTCTTGAGGGCACATATATCATTCTCCAGGATAATCCATATCTTAGTTCACAACACAAATCTTAATACATTCAAAAATATTGAAATCATACAATGTATCTTCTCCAACCACAATGGAATAAACCTGGATATCAATAACAGCAGAAGAAATAGAAAATTCACAAATATGTGGAAGTTGAACAACATACTCTTAAATAACCAATGAATTAAAAAGAAAATTATAGGGGAAATTAGGAAATAACTAGAGATGAATGAAAATGAAAACACAACATATATAAAAACCTATGAGCTGCAGCAAAGGCAGCTCTAAGAAGTAAATTTACACCTCTAAATGCTTACATTAACAAAAAAAAGATGTCAAATCAGAGACCTAACCTCAAAACTAGAAGATTAGAAAAAGAGAAAAAACTATACACAAAGTGAGCAGAAGGAAGGAAATAACAAAGATTAGACTAGAGAAAAAGTGATATAAGGAATGTAAAAACAACAGAGAGAATCAACAAAAATTGGTTCTTTGAAACATCAATAAAAGTGACATATAGTTATGATGAAGAAAAACAGGGAAAAACTACTAATGACTAAAATCAGAAATGAAAAGGGGGTATTACTACTGGCCCCACTGAAATAAAAGGACTATATGAGGATACTGTATACCAGCAAATTAGATACGCTAGATGAAATGAATTCTTAGAAACACAAACTACCTACACTGACTGAAAAAGAATTACAAGATCTCAACAAACCTATAACTAGCAAAGAGACTGAGAAAGTCATCATATACCCTGCAAAAGAAAAGCCCAGGACCAGATGCATTCACAGGTTATTTTTATTTTTACTAAATATTATAGGAAGAATTGACACCAATCCTGCTAAAACTCTTCCAAAGATGAAGAGGAAACACTCCTTCATTCATTCGACTAGGCCAACATCACCTCACGTCAAAGCCAGATAAAGGTACCACAAGAAAAGAAAATTGCAGACTAACATCTGTTATGAATATCAATGAAAAAAATCCTCAGCCAAGATACTGGCAAACCAAATCCAACAGCAGATTAAAAGAATAATACACCATGATCAAGAGGGATTTATTCCAGGTATACAAATGTGAGGCACCATAAGAAAACCAATTAATGTACTACACTACATAATCATCTCATTTGATGCATAAGGCATTTGACAGAATTCAGCATCATACTAAATTTTGTAAGATCAGGAACAAGATAAAGATGCCCACTCTCTCCACTGTTATTCGTATTGGAAGTTCGAGCCAGAGAAATTAGGCAAAGAAATAAATAAGAGGCTTTCCCTATTTGTAGATTATATGATCCTAAATAGAAGAAATGCTGAAAAATCCACGACAAAGCTTCTAGAGCTAATAAATGAATTAACAAAGTGGGAGGGTACAATATCACTATATACTAGAAATAAAAGATTGGAAGAAAAAATCCATTTATGACAATATTTACAGTAACAATTTATTCCTAGATATCCTAGAATCAAATATCTAGGAATAAATTCAACCAAGGATATGAGAACGTATACCCAGAAAACTGTACAATATTGCTAAAAGAAATCAAAGAAGACCTACATAAATGGAAGGACATACCATGCTCATGGGCTGGAAGAGCAAATATTAAGGTATTGTTTCTACTCAAATTCAATGCAATCCCAGTCAAAATTCCATCATGCTTCTTTACAAAAATGGAAAAGTCAAACTTCAAATTTATACGGATGTATAAGGAGCCCCAAATAGCCAAAGCCTTCTTGAAAGTTTGGAGAACTCACACTTCCTGAACTTAAAATTTATTATAAAGCCACAGTAATCAAAACAGTGCATAGTTCTGTCACAAGGACAGATATATAAACCAATGGAATCAAATTGAGAGTTCAGATATCAGTCCTTATATATATGTCTGATTGAGTTTTGACAACTCAGTTGAGAAAGAATAGTCTCTTCAACAAACGATGCTGAGAAAACTGGATCTCCATTTGCAAAAAAAAAAAAAAAAGAGGACCCTTAGTTTGTACCATATACAAAAATCAATTCACAGTGGATGAATGACCTAAACATAAGAAACATAACTATAAAATAATATAAGAAAGCATAGGGAAACTTTTTAGGAACTTGTGCTAGGCTGTAGTTTCTTAGACTTTACACCCAAATCATGAGTAACAACAACAAAAAATAGATAAATAGGACCTACTAAAAATTAAAAATTGTGCACTAAGGATTTTGAATTGAAAGTAAAAGTACTACCTATGGTATAGGAGAAAATATTTGGAAATATTTGGTATTTCCACAAAATAATTGAGAATAGGGAGTCAAACTGGGATTTGTGCACCAATGTTCATAGAGCCCTTATTTACAATTGCCAAAAGATGGAAGCAACCCAAGTGTCCATCAAGAGATGAATAGATAAACAAAATGTGGTGTATACACACAATGGAATATTATTCAGCCTGAAATAGGAAAATAATCCATGGACTTGCACAATACAAACAGTGAATCCTGCTAAGCCATGGACTATAGTTAATAGTGTAATTATTAAAACATGCTTTCATTAATTGTAGCAAATGCACCAAGCCAAAGTAAGTTGTTAGTAATAGGGTGATATATGGGAACCTTGTATTTTATGCATTATTTTTTAGTAAACCCACAACTTCTCTAATTAAAAAAGGAAAAAAGAATGCACTGTAGCTTTTTTTTTTTTTTTGCATGGGCAGGCACCAGGAATTGAACCCGGGTCTCTGGCATGGCAGACAAGAACTCTGCCTGCTGAGCCAGCGTGACCCACCCTGCAGCATTTTAATAACAGTAGCATAATTTTACAGATTCCAAATTTATAGAGTTTCATGGCTTTGTGTTTCTAAGAAAAAATTACTCAAATTGACAGTAACCATGAGTACCCTTGCTTTAGGACTTAAATGAGGTAAAGCTAAATAAGATTTCTCACCCAGAACTTTTTAGATTGATGTGAGGATGCAAGTAGACTGTTTCAAATTATAGGATGAAACAATAATGGCAGTTAACATTCTTGAGCATGTCATACCTCACTCTGGGTATGGACTGGATTTGCAATTCTCATTGAGTCTTGAAAGTAGGAATCACTATTAGTCCCTTTAGAAATAAGGGGCCTAATGCTGATGCTACTACGCCTTACAAAAGTAGAAAATCTGTTACTTTTTCTTAAAGTTGCTCTTTATGTTCTTTTTTCCTTTTTTTATTACAAAATATTTCAAACATTTAGGAAACTACATAGAATTATAAACAGTCACATATCCTCCCTCCAGATTTCATAAATGTTAACAATTTTGGATTCTTATTTTAAAAGGAATAAAAATTTAGCCAATACAGTTGAAATCTGCATTTTTAGCTCTCCACAATCTATCCACTTCTCTCACTTCAATGTGACCATTGTTCTGAGGTTCTACTACATTATTTTGCAAGTGTGCATATCCAAAAACAGTATAATATAGTTGGTGCATTTTCTTCTTTCATTAGATTTATTTTTTTTTTTATCTTCTATCTTCTTGAGGTGAATATTTAGTCCATTAGTTTTACTTGCTAATGTATATCTCACGGAATTTGCTTTCTTTTACTCAACATTTTTCAAAGATAGCTTAGTTAATGCGTAAACATCTAGTTAATTAATTTTAACTTCTCTATAACATTCCACCAAAATATGCTCATCTACTCCCTTATGAATGGAAAGTTAGATTATTTCTAATTTTTTGTTACTATAAAAATTCCTGCACTGAACACCTGTACCTGTCATATATATATATATGGCCTTTTCCACAGAATAGGGTTTCTCAGAATATGTTCATCAGGGCAAACATTAATTGTGCTGTTCAACACTATTTTATCATTACTAGCTTTTAAATTGCTTCCTCTCTCTCTCTGTATATATATGCTAGTGTTTCTTTAGAACTGTGCTGTCCTATAGGGTAGTCATGAAGTATGTGATTATGAGAACATAAAATATGGCTAGTCTGAATTGAGATATGCTGTAAACATAAAATACATGTTGGATTTTGAAGATTTAGTTCAAGAAAGAGAAAGTAAACTATCCCAATCATTTATTATGATTACATGCTGAAATGATAAAACTGTATATATTGCATAAAATGTTTTATGAAAATTATTTCACCCATTTATTTGTATTTGTAAAAATGATGGCACTATGAAAATTTATATTGCATAATGATTTGCATTTGTATTTGCATCATATTTCTAACAACCAGATTGGTGGAGTTGGAATTGCTGGTTCATAGTACCTATGTTGTTAAATACTGTCAGTCCTACTCTATCCATAGTTTTTATTCTTAATAATTGTTATGCCTATTACCTTTTTTATCTTATCATTATTGCTGTATTTTTTACTTTTATTCTCTTTTAAAAGAATAAGCATTTGTTGTGTTTCAATTAACGATTATGTCTCAGTTCCCTATTTATTAATTCTTATTCTCTCTTTATTTTTTCGTATTTTTATCTATTCCATTTTATATCTTTTATCTTCTTGAATTCCATGTTTATTCCATTAATTTTCAGTTTTTATTATTTTCTAATGTATGCATTTAAGACCATACATTCCTCTCTAAGCACTGTAGTCCATCAGTTTTGAAACAGTGCCTTGGTGTCCATCCATACCTAAATATTTCGGAATTTTCATTATGATTTCTACTTTGACCTTTTAATTGTTACAACTTTCTTTAAGTTCCTAAAAATATTGGGAAGACGGAAGATGTCATTTTGTTTTTTATTTCTAACTTTGTGGCAAAATGGTCATAAACATAGTCTATAGAATAATAAAATCTTTGGTGTTTGTTGAGACTTATTTTTGGCCTATTATGTGGCAGATTTTTTTTAAAAGTTATTGTGTGCACTTGGAAAAAGTTTGTAGCCTTTTTCACAGAATAGGGTTTCTCAGAATTTGTTCATCAGGGCAAACATTAATCGTGTTGTTCAGCACTATTTTATCATTACTAGTTTTTAAATTGCTTCCTCTATCAGTTTTTGAGAGAAATATATTAAAATCTCCCCCTAGGATTGTGATTTTTATACACACACTCCTTGAATTCCTCTCCAGTTAGCTTTATATGGTTTGATGCTTTGTTGCTTTATGTAGTTGAATCCTAAAGACATTCTTTATCTTTAGTAATATTTTCTCCTTGGAAGTTTGTTTTATCTTATAGCAATATGGAACCAACTCTTGTTTGGTTACTCTATCTTTTTCTATTTCTTTATTTTCAACTAATCGAGGTCATTTTGTTTTAGCTGATTTTGTTGTAATCAGCAAGTAATTAGATTTTTTAAAGATCCAATCTGACAACATTTGTTAGCAGAGAAATTTGTTGTTTGTCTTTATTGTAATTACCTATATTTTAGTAATTTTCTATCATTTTTTCCCCTTTAAGTTGTATTTTTGAGGGTTTTGTTGTTGTTCTTTTTTGCTTCCTTTTGGAATCATTGGTTTTTCTTATCTCCTCCTCACTTTTTTTCCCTCTACTATTTAGAAAGTTGAACATTCTCTTTCCATCCTTTTGTTGTTGCAATTAAATGTCAAATGTATATTTGTCTTCATCAGATAAGACAGAAACCATAGATTTGATTCGTGCTCCAATATATCCTCTCTCATCATATTTAAAACTGTTCTTGACTAGCGTTTACTTATGCCTAATTTCTAAACCCTCTCCAGATCAATTGTCATTTAGTTATTGCCTTTTGGCTTTGCCACTTACTAGCTCAGTGATCTTGCAAGTTGCTTATGTGCCCTGTGCTCTGTTTTCTCATATGTCAATATCTACCCGTAGGTCTCTTGTGATGATTAAATGAATTAGTTCAGTTTCTGGTACAAATAACTCCTCAGTGAATTTTAGCTGTTATTATTTATAATCGGTACTTATTAGATTGCCCATGTTTACTAACATTGTAATTCACTGATATTACTTTCTTCTGGTTCATTACCTTCTTCCTGAAGTAAAACCCAAAGAACTACTTAATTAACAAAGTTCAGTGAGTAATAAACTAAGTTTTCTTTGAAAATGCCTTTATTTTGCAATTATTCTATTATTTTTTTCTGGCTCTTATAGTTGCTCTTGAAAAATATAACTATATATATGATGGTCTATATTTTCACCATGATTTGTTTAGGACTAGTTTTGCTTTTATTTTTCCTTGCTCTGATTCTTTTTGCTTCTTTAATCTGAGGACTCTTGGGGTTTTTTTTCTTTCCTAATTCTATAATTTCATAGGCTATTATTTTCTCAAATATCTTCATTCTATTCTCTCCTTCTAGTATCTTCATAGATAAATATCTCATTCTTTCTCCCAGGTCTCTCAATCTCACTTTCCTGTTTTCGAGCTCTTCATGTGCCTTTGCAGCTTCCGGGGAGATTTCCTCAGTTTCATTCTTTCAGTTCTTAGTATTTCTCTTTAGTTGTAGCTTTCCCTGAAGGAGTGCTAGATTTGAGCCTGGCTCAAGGAAGCACAGTTAGGTGGGGGTGTGGCAGTGGGGACATACATTAGAAGGCCACATGGGACTTCCACATCTATGTCTGTTTGATCTGGTCACCTTCACTACCCTGTCTCTGCATTTGAGCCTTCTGTTAATCAGTTACCCTTTGTTTAATCAGTTCATCATTTTCCTTTGTCCTTTCTTGGCTCACTCTTAAACATCACATTAATGTTAGCTGGTTTGATACATTCAGTTTGATAAACTCAGAGAACTTCTTTCAACCTGGGCAGCCTCCAGGTAAGCCACTCTAAGTCCTTTTTGATATATTTATGTGTTAAGTGACAGTTATTTCCTTTTATGGAAGTTGATAGACCTCATGTAATAGGTCTTTCAAATGGAGAGATTAGTTGTGGTCACAGTGGCAAATTTTTTTATAATTCTCCAAGTGCTATAAACATAACAATGGTATGAATTAAATTCCCATTATGGGAGTTGTCCTGTCACAGTGAATTGCTATGATCATCTTTAAGGTGATATTTCTTTCCATACTGCCTGTCAGCAACCTTATAAGGCTTGTTTTAGATTTTAAAAATGTGAGTGCATAGGTAGTTTAGTGGTTAGAATGCCTGCCTTTTATGTGGGAGACCCAGGTTCGATTGCTGGACCATGCACCAAAAAAAAAAACAACAACAACAAAAAAAAAAAACGTGTGAGATGAATCAGTCTGCATTCTAGGAATTCAAATACTTTTTGTTGTTTTCTTGGATCTGGTCACTATTTGCTGTTTTATTTGTGGGATAGATTTTTTATGTTTTGCTGTCTTGAAATGTTATATTTAGATTCAGTTTTATATATTCTTTTATTTTTCTCCTTGATATTAACTATTTACACACACATACATATATGACTTAAGACAAATCAGCATCTTCCCCTATCTACTACATAGGTGCCCAGGATTTATGTTTTCTTTTCATATCTTCCAGACTAGGAACAAATATATTATTAGTAAGTAGGTGATTTAATTTCAATATCCTTTTTATTTCTCTCTTGCTATGATTTACTGTTTGAAACCGTGAGAAACATCCCAGTACAGCTGCTATTTTCCAGCTTTGACAAAACCTTGGTTGTTGACCTTACAAACTTAGAAATATTTATATAGTGTGATTCAATGGTGGAAGTAATAATATTAGCAGTTAAAACCCTCTAAGACATCACCAGGAAAAGGGAACTTTGGTCATTCTGTTTCTTGTTAAGAACAGCTGGCAATTTAAAAAGCAGACACTAGGTAACGGGGAGGAGATAAAAATGATCAAACAGAAATTCCTCCTCTTTCAGTTAAATATGAACCGACAATACTGCATGGTAGCAATAAAATCAAAGACTTAGCAGCTTTCCCTTGATGAGTGTGTGTGTGTGTATGTACTTATTTTTATTTCCTTTTCAAAGAAAATTTTTCTTATCTGTTTATTCTCTTTGAGGGAAATATGTCTAGATCAAAACATTTCTTGCAAAATACTTGATTTATATAAAAGCTTATTTAATGTTTCTTATGGCCATGTGCAGATTCAGACAAGATTATCTGCTGTGTGAATTACATCTGCAAGAAATAGGTTCTTGTCATGCCTTCTGCACAATTTATTCCACTCATATCTTCAAGGGGACAGAGGCGATTCCATCATTCTGAGTGCTGCCCGTAGAAGGCGGACCCCTCTGCAGTTCCCAGGACTGAGGCACTAAATGAAAGTTGCCACAGCACCCACCAAGTACCTTGATTATACGGAAGTATCTCTGAGAGGAAATGATTCTGAAGCAAGAAATGGGCAAGACCAATCTTATGGGTTGTATGTCAGATGACTGGTGGAACATGTCTTCCTATTTAAAGCATGTGCAGCAGAAGGGAGAAGAAATAAGCATATGAGCTGTATTTCCTCAAACCGTGCATCTCAGCATCTAGCATTACACTACTCAGACTTCTTCCTTCTGGTTTCCAGAATTCCAGAGGGTCTCAACTGTGCTAGAATTTATAGGATATTTTGTTGTTGTTGTTCTTTGAGGTTCTCTGTCCTTCTGGACCTTTAGCCAGAAGTTGAGATGGACCCTTTCTTTCCCAATAGTTTTGAGAAACAAAAAAATCTTAGTTGCTAGAAATAGAAGGGGATCTCCAAGATTGTCTGATGGAGCAATCTGATTGCTCATGTGAATAAACTGAAACCCAGAGAGAATGTGACTTGTACAAGAACATAGACCACAGTTAGTGTCAGAACTAAGACCCAACTCATAGGTGTCCTGATGAATAACAGGAATGTTTTTAATGAAAACTAGTAAGGACCATAAGGAGCTTTTGAGAACCATAGTGCAATCGATGGACATGGTCTCTAGCTCTTTTTCTTAACCCTTCCTAAAACAGTAGTTCGTATTCACCATGCCCAACCTTCAGTAGCCTTGAAGCAGAGTATCTTGGTAGTGAGGAGTGCGTAGAGACTGGCAGCCTGGCAGTGTAGCAATGTAGAAAGATTTCTAGACCAGAAGTTTAAAGACCCAGAAGTGAGGCCTGACTGTGCCTCATTTTTGTCTTGAAACCTTTAAAAAATCCCGTTTCTCTCAGCCTCAGTTTTCTTATCGGTTACATGAGAATAAAAATACCTGCTCTACGTTAAGGTATTCTTCACACCTATAATCACTTCTTTAACATTTTCCACCCTGGGGGTAGGGTCTATATGTATCTTGTTTGCCGCTATATCCCCAGAACTTGGCCTATCATGGCATTTACTGTGTTCATTGGTTGGTTTGCCTAATGACTGGGAAAATTTCAGAGCAATTTTAAACAGTTATTATGATTCTTGTTATCACTGATGTTGTTCTGGTTCCCCTGAGGTTGGTAGTTTTTAGTGTGATTTCCTCTTTTCCATACCCCATGACTGAGGAGAGCTGAGGCAGAAGACCCACAGTGTATCAACAGAAGCCAGTCTCTCACCCTTGGTCATAAGTGAGTGACTTCAAAATTCATATTTCTTTGAAAATTCTTGAGTCGTCTCAGTACCTGGCACACAAAGTGGATTGATCTGACTTTAAATGGGTATGTGCCAGAGGTCATCATCAACAGCAAGGTGACCTCCTCTGCTTACTATTATTGGCTGCTTTTCTACTATAATTTTCTTCTATCTCTAGTGGTCTTTATGAATGAGTATTTTTAGTGGCAAATATAAGCTTCTAATGGTACTGTACTAAATGTGACTTATACCTGAAGATGCTCTTGTGTCTGAGGAGAATCTAAATTGTCCATATGAGCCCTTATTTTAAGACCCCTTCTTCAGGTAGGCTTTGAGGTATGGAGTGAAGAGCAGGGCCTTTGGCATCAGACAGGTCTGCTTTTGAAAGCCAGTTTTCTTAATTGTAATGGTGAAGATAGTATTTCTATGTTCAGGGGACGTTGTGATGAATCTGTAAGGACATATACATAAAATTATTTAGCATAGATTTAGGCCCAAAGAAAATATTCAATAAAAGTGAGCTTCCACCCAATTTTTCCCTTCATTCTCTTTTCCAAAAATTAACATGAGATGAAAAGCAGCATTATTAGACTTCAGTCCTGTGATGGCTCACCTGAAATGCTTCCTCTCAATTCATATGCATCTTTCAGATTGCATGTTTACCAATTTCCTATTAACACAAATTGAAGGGACTAACATGACCTTCATTTGTTACAGAGACATGAATAGGCAGAACACCTTGATGAATGTCTCAATTCAGGCAGGAATTGAATGTTGCTTTTGGGGTAGGCTTGGTCTGTCATCTGCATTGACTATACATCATTCCTGGAAACTAACCCATCTTCAACCATAGTCATTGAGATGGAAACAAGTGCCAGTCCATTGAACATCACCTTCAAATAGGAAGAATGAAGGCCCAGTACAGTATATATATGGTGCATCCACATTTATAATCATGTGACTATGTATACTATTCTAACTCAACCACTTGGATAATATATTAAGATACTGTCTAGCATGAATGGATTTATGTATATATTATTTGTTTCTAAACTAAGAGCTGAACAGAAGCTAATAGTTTTCAATGAAAATATAATGGTAATAAAATTCAGGAGTCAATGTCCTGTTTCACATCCACTCTGAAATACAATTATTTGCCCACTTTAATAAAACTTTATGCATCAGTCATGTTGGTATAGAAAATATTGATGTGCACCTTGGTCTTTACAGTATCAATGGATGATAGCACTAGATCGTTGTAAATTTCGAAAGCATTATTGCTTACTAAAAATTATAGTACATTTTAAGGCTATGGAATGATTAGATACATGCATACATAGCCAATATATAAAGAAAATCTTTGTTTTGTTCTATTAAACACATATTTATCCTAATTCAATCTTTTCTATTGAATCAATTAATTCAAAATAATATCCATCAATAGGTAAATAAGCTAAAGACAGAGCATGTATATAAAGTTTTATATAGTTGTATATAAGAATGCATACATGGTAAACCCAATATTTATACACTTAAGTATGGAAACAAGTTATTACTTTTACTTTATAAAGTTAGTGTAGGCAGATTTCTATAATTATACATAATTTCATAGTGTGTCAATCAAAAGAACAGAAACTACTTCTAGGTATTTCAAGCAAGAAGGGGTTTAGGTTAGGGAATTAGAGCCTATGGAAGAAAGAGTTAGTGCTCACCAAACATTTCATTGTTTTTTCAATGAAGTAGTCCTAGCTGAAGGGCTTGAAGGGAACTGAGGAATTATTTCCTAGGGTCAAGCAGGTTTAAAGCTGGTGTGCCTCTCCCAACCCTCGCTTCCCCTGGAAGCAACCTTAGAAGCTTTGTGGTGAAGTAAAAATTAAAATGAATCCCCATGTGGAGGAGAGCCCTCACCACCCTGCATTGGACTTTGCTTAAATAAAAATCCAACTTTTACAGGGCTAAACCACATGGATATGAGAGTTCTGTTTTGTTGAGGCAGCTAGAGTTAATTATTTTATAAATACAAGGACTTATGCAGATTATGGAAGGCCCAGGTTAGGGAAGAATAGGGAAGTAACTCTTAGGATTCAGAAAATTATGGAACAGGAATGCAGGAAACTGCCACCACTGAGCTCAGCCTCTTATAGCACAGAGTTGTGTGATTTCTAAAGAAGAAATGTAGAAGCAATCGGCATTTGCTCACATTGGCTGTCTGCCAAAGCCCATACAATATCCACCCACTTCACAGGGATAACAATTGTATTAGTCAGGGTTTTCTAGGAAAACAGAACCAACAGGAGATATCTGTAAATATTGAGATATTTTATAAAAGTGTCTCAAACAATTGTGGGCTTGTATGAGTTCCAACTCTGTAGGGCAGGCTGCAAACTGGCAACTCCAATGAAAGTTTTTGATGAATTCCCCAGGAGAAGTTTGCTGGCTGAAGTAGAGATGAGAATTCTCTCTTCTGACTGCTGAAGTTCACTTCTCCTTTTAAGGCCTTCAACTGAGGAGGAGACATCTCTCATAGTTGATTGTAGATATAATCAGCCATAGATGCAATCAGCTCACTGAAAATTTAAGTCCACGAAATGTCCTTGTGGTAATAGGACAGTGCTTACTTGACCAAACAACTGGGCACCGTTACCTGGCCAATTTGACACATGAAACTAGCCAACACAGTTATGGCTTCTATTTCTCTTTTGCCTTTGAAATTTCATAGGTATGTGTCTCATTGTTATAACCTAAACCATAACCCTACTAACAGAGATTCTAGGAAATGTAGTTCCCAAGCTTCCAGCCCCTACAGTATCAGTACAAGAGAGAATACAGAAAGGGGAAATGGTGTTGAGCTCTCAACAAACAATATGGTATACACAGATGACCCAATTATTCGGGTGATTATATGTCCTAATTTGTCTGGACAAATTTGTATGTACAAGTTGACCCAGAATCATTACTGATAATGCCCTATTTCAATCACAGAACTTTCTCTGTTTGAAAAATAAATTATGTGGCCATCCTACCTATTGTTAACATGATGAGAGTACTCTATTAATTTCTTCAGCAAACATTTATTGAAGATATACTGAGTCCTAACCATTGTACTAGGCACTGGGAAATGATGAACACAGATACATGTGAGTCTAGCCTTCATGAAACTTAGAGTCTAGTCTAGTGAATGATGCAGGCCTAAACAAGGCAATAGCTATGAGGATGGATTGGAGGGGACATATTTGAAAGACATTGAGGATATCAGTTGTACAAGTCTCAATAACTAATTAGCATAGTAGTTAATATTCTTAGGGGCAAGAGCCACAGCACTTAATAGTTGCCAATTTATCCCTACCTCAATTTCCTCATCTTTAATTGGGGATAACAGTAGTGCTTAAAGCATTGTTGTGAAAATCAAATGAGATAAAACTGATAAGCTTATAAGAGTGCCTCACAGTTAGTAAATACTTAGTAAATATTTGTTATCATATAAAGAAGATAATGATGTTTTCTCTCATAATGGATGATATGAAATAAGTGTTCAAGAAAATTTCTAGGTTTCTGACTTGGGTAGCTGGCTGTGTGGTTCTTTAAATAGTAAGTGCAGGAGAGTCCATGTTATGTGGGGAAAATGTAAGATATCAACAAGGAAGACTGTTCAGAGTAAGGAAATAAAAGGGTTTTTAACAGGTCTTTGGAGTAAACCAGTATTTAAAGGGCAGAGGAAAAGAAGCCATGAGAAAGGAGAGAACTAGAAGAGAACCGGCTAAGAGATGAAAGGAAGACAACACGGGAAAAATCAGGAAGAAAAGAGTTGATAACAGTGTTCAGTGCCAAACACAAATCAGGAAAATAAGAACCTACGTGAGTTCCATGGATTTGATAATTGGGGGCTATTGGTGATGTTAGTAAGAATAGATCCAATGGAGTAGGGAAAGTGGAAATCTGATCACAGAGGGTAGAAGCAAGAATGAAAGAAAGGACATTTGGATAGTAAATGCCTTGAATACAATGTTTTGTGTTCAGAGGGTTTGAGCATGAAGGAAAAGGATCACTTGTGACTGAGGGCTATTTAAAAGCAAAGCCTACACAATCATTTCTTCCCAGAGTGTACAGGGGATTTGCAGATCAGGAAAGGTTTTGGATTATATGACTTCTCAAAGTCTTTCTGTCTCAAAGTGTTTATTATCACATGAATCGCTATCTGAGTTCTACTCAGGCTCAGCTTTTATTTACACCGGTTGACACCTGTAGATAAGATATAAAATCTGTCTTATCCTAACAAATTTAAGTTAGAATTTAGTTTGAACTTCAGTTTTTAGGGAAATATATCTTAGGATTCAAAACATATATACATACGTAGTTTATTTATGAATAGCGTTCTTAATTATTTAGCATCACAAATGTACAATTCCTTCACAATTTATTTTGAAATTGGTTCCTTTTTTTAACCAGTTGCTTATGCTTAGATGGAATTTATCTTTTTTTAACTTATTTTTTGTGTAAACCTTTATATCCAGCTTTTTTCAAAGAGTAATTTTAAATCATTAGATTTAGGTTGTAGCACTGGATGACGTTTACTAAATGGTAATTCTTTTTAAATACTTTAATATTTTCCTTTAGCACCTTTGGTAGTTTGTTGACTAGAGCAAAGCAGTTAGTTTTCTGTTAGTAGAATAGGTAGTCTAAGCATCTGGAAACGTTCTACCAGAAGGAGCCATTGGCCTTGTTTTTGAAAGGTCCCAGGTCTCCCATCCGTCACTTCCAGCCTTGCTAGGGCGTAAAAGAATCAGAATTTATGGCTGCCTCTTAGCTCTATACTATAGCCTTCCATCTGGGGTCTTCTGTTTAGAAAATCTCTTCAAATTTTTTTTTTTTTTTTTTGCCTCAAGGGAAAATGTTCTCTCAAAGATACCTCAATTTTGGTCAAAAGCATTCACAAGTCCCCTTGTAGTTTTTTTCTCTACAATTAAGTTCCTCTTAGCTGGGTAGATTAAAGCTCGTAAACGTGGTTCCGTGGTTTATTAGAAAACTCACTTTAGCTAGAAGAGTAAAAGTTGTTCATAGAGACAGACCCTAGGGAGCTAGGAAAAGGTTATTTTCCTCCAAAGAGTTCAAGCCCCTGTAATTTAATTTTCCTCTGCTTTTGAACAACCTCATGTTTTTGCTTTTGTACTATAACATAACCTATCCATTTTAGTTAAGGATTGGTCTCTGTTTCCATTTAATTTAGAAATCCCCAAGTTGTTGCTATCATTTTTATTTGTTTTTATGCATGTGCTTAAAGCAGTTTAAATATTTTAAATTAAATATTATATTTCATCAATTCCAAATGGCATTAATTGAAAGATGTACCTTTACTATAAGATATTTTCAAAAGAAGAACATTTCTCAATGAAGTATACATTGATCATGAGACCATTCCAATTTCAGAAACATTAAATGTGTAAAATTATGCCTGTGGATTTGAAGAATTATAATAGTAATGGTCATTTCACTTGATTGAACCTTCCCATTTGTGGGATTCATCATTATCTAATATGGATCCATCTATTCTTCATTCATCCATTCACCTACAATTGTTGAGAGCAACTCTTGCTAAGCAATGAACAATGAAACTTTCCTGAAAATGGTTAGCATTTTGAATTTTTAAAGTAAACCATTTGTCACATGTCTTTTTCTAGTATATTTCTTAAAAGAATTCAACTTTTTTTTTTTTTAAGTATTTTTAAATCCAATTTAGGCAAAATGGTAGTTACATGCTGGCTTTCTCACATAATCTCCATCCCCTCCATTCTTCTGCTTAGAGTGTGCTCTCAGTAGGTTCCCATACACAGTCCAGCAACCTGAGTTTATGCCTATCAGAGTGTGCCATGCCACTCAGTCATTATAAGATGGCATGATTAGGAGGGAAAAGACTTGAAAATAAGCATGTTTAAAATAGTCAACAAATAAAAGGAATAGAGTCCATTTTAAAATAAGGATGGACATTTTTGAAATAACATACCTTATTTTGTTGACTAGCATAATTACCATCTAGAATATACATATAGATTCACATATATATATATGTCTTTACTGTTGGTATTAGGACTTTTAGGATATGATGAGAAAGAGTAACATTGAACTTATAACTTCAAAGATAGAATGAAATTTTGGGTGAAAGTATCCTGACATCTTTTTCTTTAGTTCTCCTAATTCATTTGTTCAATTTTTTTTTGTTGTGAAATATAACATATATACAAAAAAAACCAATTAATTTCCAAGTACATTTTAACAAGGAGTTATAGAACAGATTTTAAAGTTTGGTATGGGTTACAGTTTCACAATTTTATGTTGCTCCAAGACACTGGAGACCAGAAGAAATATCAATATAATAATTTAGCAGTCACACTCATTTGTTAAATCCTATCTTCTCTGTTATACTCCACCTTCTCTCTTTTTTGTTTTTTGTGAAGAATAGCTTATATACAAAAAAGCAATAAAATTCAAAGCACATCGCAACAATTAGTTGTAGAACAGATTTCACAGTTTGGTATGGGTTACAGTTCTACAGTTTTTACTTCTAGCTGCTCTAAGGTACTGGAGTCCTAATTCATTTTTATCATGTTGAAATTCAAAGCCATCCTTTGAAATGTTGGCAAGAAGACCAAAGATTAAGAAAGGCAGATAATGAAATCACAGAATTTAATACAAAATGCATGAAGGAATTCCAGTGAAAGTATAACCAATAATAACCTTACTACATAAAAAATCCAAACAAATCAACAAAAAAATGAAGCCCATAACTGTAGTAGCTAAATGAGCAGAGAACTAAAAAATGCATAATCTGCAGAAGTTGAAATGTGAAATCCCAGTAGCGACCATATACAGTCATATACATGTAATTCAGAACAATGAAATAACATTTTTAGCCCTTTACATTAGAGATTTAATTTTAAAAAAAGACGTTTACATTAGAGATTTAATTTTAAAAAAAGGATTTTAATTTTTAAAAAAGCCCTTCACATTAGAGATTTAATTTAAAAAAAAAGAATTCTGGGTAAGACACAACGAATGGTACTGTGACCCATAAAGAGTGGGAGAAAGATCAAAGGTGATGATGGAGTTATACAGAGAAGGTAGGGTTTACAAATGAGTGTGATTGCTGAATAATTGCAATGATATCTTTTAGTCTTCAGTATCTTAGAGCAACTTGAAGTGAAAACTTAAAATTGTGGAATTGTAACCCATACTAAACTCTGAAATCTGTTCTACAACTAATTGTTGCAGTGTGCTTTGAAATTTATTGATTTTTTGTATAGATGTTATTTTTCATGAAAAGGAAAAAAAAGGGTATTGTGCTGCTTTGAAACTATTGTGTACCCCAGAAAAGCCACGCTCTTTTAATCCTCATCCAATCTTGTGGAGGCAGACCTATTGTTTTGGGACATTTTGATTAGATTGTTTCCATAGAGATGTGATCCCACCCATTCAAGGTGGGTCTTAATTGGTTTACTGGAGTTCTTAAAAGAGCTCACAGAAAGAGAAAGGATTTAGAGCTGACACAGAGAGCAGAGTGATGGAACCGGGTGACAGACATTTGGAGATGCTAAACTAAAAGACAAAACCCAGA
This sequence comes from Tamandua tetradactyla, assembly GCF_023851605.1. Classification (NCBI taxonomy): domain Eukaryota; kingdom Metazoa; phylum Chordata; class Mammalia; order Pilosa; family Myrmecophagidae; genus Tamandua; species Tamandua tetradactyla. The sequence goes on from NC_135332.1 coordinate 140,878,000, forward strand.
GGTGCCCCAGAGAAGCTAAGTGAGGACCCACAGACACTTAGGAAGCCATTGGAATAAGAGCCGTTTGCAACCAGAAGCTGTTAGAGAAGGACAGCAGACATTGCATGTGCCTTCCTACGTGACAAAGAAACCCTGAATGACGTTGGCCTTTTCTTCAGAGTCTGGATGCCTTAGTTTGGACATTTTCATGTACTTAGAACTGTAGATTTGTAACCTAATAATTCCCCTTTCTAAAAGCCAATTCATTCCTGGTATATTGCATTCCAACAGCACTAGCAAACTGAAACAGGCATATTCTACACTGTGGGAATATAATTGGATACAACCTATTTGGAAAGCAGTTTGGCAGTATGAGCCTTAAAATGACCCTTTGACCAATTCTACTTCGCATAATAGGTTCTCAAAAATTTTCAAATATCCGAATAAGAGGTTTATGTTCAAAGATAGTCATTACAATGTTGGTTGTATTATTAAAATTGGAAACAGATATAAAGTATGACAATTGAGAAATAAATAAATTATGCTTTTCTCCTTATAATGAAATATTTTGCAGTCCATAGAAACAGAAATTTAAGGAGAACATGAAATAATACAGATAAATATCTAAGTTAAAATATAAAATGAAAAATGTACATGCGTAATGATAACTCAAAGAAATTTGAAAGCATTGAAGATTTTATCAGTTTAAGGGATGAAATCTAAATGTATGAGTATGAGGGTAGATAGAGAGTTGTTTGTTTTGAATATTCAGATCTCAATTTGTAGTTATTCAGGGCTTATCTCCCCATTTCAGAGGTATTTTCTCCCTGCATATATATGCACACATTGCTCACTGAGTGACGGGAGCATAAAATGAAAAAGATCACTGCCTATTTCATATGCTTCATCAAATGTGCTGACCATTAAGTAAGCACCAGTGTCCCTGGTGCCCTCTGCAGTTAAGAATCTTGAATACTTTCCCAAAAAATGCATGGTGAAGAAGCAAAGTCTAAACAAGCCAACTAGTGGCGAGAGAGGCATTGAGTTTCAGCCAGCCAATGCCTCCGACCGCCTGGTCTGAGGTCCTTGGACCTGTGATTCCTCAAGGGGTGATTTGTGCTTGTAAGAAAAAGGCCCTTAGCATTTCAGTAAAAGTGAGGTAGCAGCTTTGAAATGGAGAAGACTGGGACATGTTACATAGGGAATAGAAGTTCAGATCGAAATATTTGAGTTGCCCTTTCTGAGTCTCTTCCAGTTATGTGTCTCCTGCTGTTCCTTAGATTTACCCAAACCTGCCCTAAAGAATGTCAAGAGCTGAAGTCCAAAGGAAACTCTCATGAACCTTTTATATTCAGTAAACAGGACAGCGAGGAATTTCTCAGAGTACAAATAAATACAAGAGAAATAAAACTCACGCAAAACACACTTGTAGCCTTCTAAATATCTGTCCTATTTGAAAAATTCCGGCTCCAATTTCTTAGTCTGAATTGCAATTCGGCCAAATGTAGCTGACACAACCCTATAGGAGCCGGTTATTACTATGTCTCTCCCTTCCTTAGAACCTCTGGGAACAGACAAGAAAAAGTAATAAAGACAAAATACTTATTAAAATGTAAATACAGCGGCTAGATCCCTGATGTGCGGCGCTGACAATGCTCGGCTGCAAGCCCGGGAGGGCCCAGGTGCTCGGGAACCATCTTCTCTGGGCACCGTGGGGCCTCGAAATTGACAGGCTCTGAAGGGGGCCATTTGTGTGACCTGACTTCTGTGGCAGGTTGCTGGCTCATTCTCCTGCTTGGAACAGTTGAAACTTGTCTTTCAACTAACTAGAGTACAGGGAGGCAGAGATCCTTTTTCAGTTTGGCAACCTAAGTATATTAGAGGAAAAAAGGCACCACAAAATAGTAGGAAAGCGTGAGAAAACGCTTTATGAAGAAACATAAAAGAAAACCAGAGGAAAGCATATTCAGCCTCAGTTATTAAACGCATTACTGCTCCCAATCCTGCCCCCGCCTACCTCCCTCCCCAACCCCCCCCCCCCAAAAAAAGTTTCTTTCTTTGAAGAGGTTCCTTGCAGAACTCCAAACAGACCCTGATCCACCAATATTTTTAACAGCTGGTTCTGGTACGATAGAGGCTTCTATTACAGGAGACGCAGTCCTCCATTTCACTCGGAGTTTTACACAGTAGTTTCCTGTGTGGCTGAATTTTTGGCATCTGACTCCTCAACAGAAGCCCTGTGGTGTTTTTGTCGGCCAGATCTTTGAATGGCAGGGTCCTCCCACCGTGCCCCTGGCAGCTGATAAAAGCAGGCCCACCCTGAAGAAATGCCACAGGTACCGCCTAGAACAAAATGACACACATGGATGCCATTGAGAATCTGCTTGCCTCCTGCCTCATATTTTAGTTTCCAAGAGAGAGGAAAAAAAAAGGCTGTTTTCAAAGCTGACAGTGTCTGTAGCCTGGTAATGGAAGAAAATGATTAGCGTACTAAAATGGAAGTAAGCATGGAGCTGTTTGACATTGTTCTTAGAAAAATCCTTTTCTTACTCAGAAGCCAAAAGGAAGAGCTATTTCTAATATGACAAATGTGTGCAAATTTTCAGAGTGTATTGTGATTTTCCCAAAACACATGGGCAGGCAGAGCATTGTTATGCTTTAGAGTCTAAAGTAATCTAATTTCTTAAATAAAAATCTTTTTTGGCAAGGGGAGAATGACGTGTATTTTATAGATGTGAGGGGAAATTGTTATTGCTTATAATAATAGATGGGCTGTTTTTCTTATTTGGGAACATCAGGGGGATGAAGTAACAGTTTTAAAACTAAAAAGAAGTGAGCTGTGGAATACTGGGATACATCTCTTTATTTAATATTTAATGCCCACACTGTTAGGCATGAAGAAGCTTAGTCTGGTACAATTATTTAATGAAGGAACAGTAAAATAAGGTGGTTGAGATTAGATTAGACAATTGACTCAAAATGCTCCAAGCTCAAGCCTCAAAAATGAACAAATCAACACTGTCACTGTACAGGGCACATGAACATATGTGTGGCTGCTGGCGGGGTGAGACCGTGAACTGGCCCCCCCACTTTAGGGTCCCTTGTAAGTCCAGAGCTTAAGGAAATTACCTCACATCTTTATTTTTAAAGACCTCTTTAATGTCAATTGCCATGTGAAGAATTTAATGACTAAATTATTTGCTGAGAACAATTTGATGCTTTGTTCTATTGATCCCTGGGTACACAGAAATGGATTTGAGCAACACAGTGGTGAGCAAGTCAAGGAGATCCAGGAAGCCAGGATCGATAGTCTGTTAGGCTCTGTAATAATGCATCGGTTTATGCTTGGACATTTTAGGATGTCTGTTTATACGAATGTTTACAAATGTACTTTCCCCTGCAGCTAGGGTAAACTGAGTGCTAGAGAACAGCTCTATGCATGGACTGGTGTTTCACTTTTGTGACTGGCTTAGAATGTGCTTTTTCCTGTTGGAGGCTTACTCCCCAAATGAGATGGCCCTGTTTACTGGGCTCACTTAACCCATGGGCTTTAGGATCAGAAGGACCTGGGTTCAAGTCCTGCTTCTGCCCATTATTAGATATGTGACCAGGAGGTTCACCTCTGTGCTTTACCTTTCTCAGCCTCAGCTTCCTGATCTGTAAAATGGGAGCAATAATAGTGCCTACATCCTTATGTTACTTTGAGGATCAGCTGGGAAAAATTAAAGGAACTGATGGTCAGTGGAGTAATTACCATACAGCCTGGCATGTAACAGGCACTCAATGGATGTTAGCTTTCTCTTTACTTTTCATCATTACCAACAGCTTTATTTTTTAGTGTTCTCCTTTCCACATCAGAGTCAGCATGACACTCTGGACATACATTTGGTTTGTAGTTTTATTTACTGCTTATGTGACTATCTCTTCACTTACTGACTTAGCTGGCTCTGAGGCCATACATCATCCTTTTCATGCCCCCTGGTTTTGGATTCTATCCAGTTCAATGCGCAATGCCAGAACGGAACCTCTGCGTCCATGGCAGAATCCTCTCGCTCACTCCGCCTGGGCAGCTGCGTGCAGCCAGCTACTTAGGCCCAGTAAATCAGCACCCGGGCACTTGTTCTCCATTTGCACAAGCTCTGTGCTGTCCTCTAGCACCTCAGTGCACCTGCTATTGCCTCAGAGTAGACTGACACCTTCCGGCCCTGAGGTTCTTTGATTCTGTGTTTGACAAGTTCCCGTATTTTTTCTGCTTGGCCCCATACATTTCCAACTCATTCCCTCCATGCCCTATCTGATTTTCCTTATCATAGAGGGAAGGTGTTGGACTCAAGGTGGTAAGTGTGATTTAGTGACAGCTGCCCCAAAGGGTAGTATTGACAAGAGATGCAGGAAGTTATAGAATAAGTTGTCCACATCTTTTGTTGACCTTATGACAGTGGTGTTTATGGTCACCAGTTTTTATCTGAGTATTTTTCATCTATTAGAAAAAAAGATTTTCTTTGTTTTATGTATCCTTTAAAAAGAAACACAGGTTACCATCTGGCATTCATCTTTTGAAATGTCTATATCATACCTATATCATCCATATTCCAAGTCATTTTGTTCTCTGGATTTTTTTTTCTTCAATGATTTATATTGAGATATAATCATACAAAGTGTACAATCAGTGGTTCACAGAATCATCATAAAGCTGTGCATTCATCATTACCATCAATTTTTAAACATTTTCATTACTCCAAAAACAATAAAAATAATAAAAATAAAAGTAAAACATCCCATACCCCTATTTTTATTTATTCTTTTGTCTTTTTTTTTTTCTTACTCATCTGTCCATATACTGGATTAAAGGTGTGTCAGTTACAAGGTTTTCATACTCACATGCGCACACGTTAAAAGCTCTATAGTTATTCAGTCATCTTCAAGAATCAAGGCTATTGGATTATAGTTCAACAGTTTCAGCTCTTTCCCTCTAGTTACTCTCGTACACCAAAAACTGTAAAGGGATACTGCTATATTGATATACTGCATAATCTCCAGAAAAACCTCTCAATTCTATTTGACATCTCTTAGCCACTGGAACTTTATTTTGTTTCATTTATATTCCACCTTTTGGTCAAGAAAGTTTTTTCACTCCCACAATGACAGAGCCAGGTTCATTCCAGGGAGTCATGTCCTACATTGCCAGGGAGACTTACACCCCTAAGGGTCAGGTCCCATGTAGAGGGGGAGGGCAGTGAGTTCACCTACAGGATTGGCTTAGAGAGGCCACATCTGAGCAACAAAAGAAATTCTATGGGGGTGGCTCTTAGGCATAATCATAAGTAGGCTTATCTTCCCCTTTGCAGGAGTAAGCTTCATAAGGGCAAGCCCTAAGATCAAAGGTCTATCCTATCAAACTGGCAGTCCCTAATGCTTTTGAGAATATCCGGTCTTCCTCAGGTGGGGAAATTTAATATTCCCACCTTTTCCCCCAGTCCCTCAATGGGACTTTGCATATACTTTTTATCTTCTGCCCAGCTTACTCTGGGATGTGTTGGATATCATACCAACCTGTACAAACCAACAAGATCTCATTCCTATTCATGGATCTCTGGATCTTCTTATTTCTCAATTAATTTTCATTCATTTATTTAGCCAATCAGTCAGTCAGGAGAGGGAGCAAGCCCCACTCAGTCATAACATAATGACTTCTATCATGGAGCTGTGCATAGGGTTTGGTGGGATAATGGGGATGGCAATGCCTCATGGACTGCATACCATGATGTGATTTCTCTAAGCAACCGACTGATGGTGTTTGATTACTCATGTTATGGTTTGTGTCTGCCTTTGTCTACTTCTTTCTTTTTCCACACTTTACCTTTACCTCACTTCTCATCTTTGGAGGGAAGATGGCCATGGAAACTTGAGGAGGGCTTAGAGGGTAAGGTCATAGTGAAATAAATAGGAAGACTTGAAAATGACTCTCTTCTGCTGTGGTAACACCTTGTAACTTAACACTGATAACTTAATACCTAGCTGATTTTGTAAAATGCGCTTTAGAAAGTAATTCAGTTTACTTCCACATTGTCATTGAAACCCTTTATTTCTTCCTTTGGTCTTCCTATACCATTAGCATTTCTCCTAAATAATTTTTGTCTTTTGTATTGTATGTCAGAGAATGTTCTCAACATAAGAGGACCTAAAACAAAGTACTCTAGTTGAAAAGGCATGGAAAGAGGAGTAAAAAACAAAAAAACAAACAAAACAAATCTAGATTCATATCTAGCCTCCAGCGCTTACAAGCTCTGTGACATCTTGCAAGTGACTTAAGTCCCTTTGTTTCCTTATCTGTACCTTGAGGATAATAACCCCCAGGTGTTATAATGCTCCCAGGCATTATCAAACTGTTGTGAAAATTAAATGAGATAATGTCTGGAAAGAACCTAGCACAAGGTCTGGCACAGTGGTAAGTACCAGTAAATCTTGGTTTCTTCTCTCTCTCTGCCCACCTCCTTTACATTGGCCAGCTGTCTCTGCTACAGCTTCAGTGAAACTGTAAATACTTTCACTATTATGTAATTGTTTTCCACCAATCCTCTCCTCAATAACCTTTCTGCTTCCCTCTGGGTCTACTCATAAACTTGGTTATGACTTTCCTTCTGTATAATCTCCCTCTCTGCATAGAACTGTGAAACTTTGATGTTTGCAAAACTCATTCTTCCTTAAAAGAACTTAAAGCACCTTCAGTGTCGTTTTTGTCTTTTAACAGGATTTTTTGTGGGCAATAAAAAATCAATATATTTACATCTGGAGCCTATTTTTTACAATTATTTTGACAGTAATCTTTTCTTGATTTTTGAGAAACCCTGCAATTTTTTTTTTTTTTTTTTGCAGAACTGCATTTTGTTGATTTAAGTGGATGCCAATGGTATAATTTTTAGACTCATTTTGAAGTTTGTTATATCTCCATCCCCCAAAATGCAATTGAATCTTCAGCAATCCATTTGGAAGACATTACTCTTTCCTGTCTTCTACCTATTCATAGTTAGTGGTGTTTATTTCCTACCCAGCAGTTCAAGTCTTTGGTCATCTGTATTGTTATAAATCTGGATGCACCAATGTTGTCTGACTTCTGTCTGTCTTAGGGACTGAATGCTTATCTCCTTCAGCATAGAAAATGTCCTTCTTTGCATTGATCCCCAGTGCTCACTCCCACTGACCTAACACATATACCCACCATCCATCCATAGGTCATATTCTTGCTACTTTGTCTCTTTGAAATTGAACAGTTTTGGATGGAATTGGAAGGTGCTCATAGGCAGGCAGATACAAATAGCTTTATTAGATTGTATTCTCTAATTTGAGAATTTTTCCTAAAAAGAAATAGAAGGTAGAGATTGCTGAGTACTGGTCAGGTCATCCCATGCAGCTTATTATTTGGGAAGGGAGTGGAACAAAGTGGTTAAGAACATGGTTTGGGCATCAGACAGTCCCAAGAGATGAGTCTCATCTCTGCTACTTACTAGCTGTGTGGCATTGGGCAAGTGCCTTAATTTTTCTACCCCTCAGTTTCATTATTGATAAAATGGAAAGGCAATATTGCTACTTGCAGAATTAAATGTGATAATGTTTCTAAAATTACATGAGATATTGTCTGGAAAAAGCTCAGTGTCTGACACAGTACTGAAGTGTCCATAAAAGTTGGTTCCTTCTCCCCCCATTTTGCCCAAAATGTTGGACACCTCTGCAATCCCACTGGTAGTGCTATATTTTTACCATTATGTAATGGCTCTCTTCCAATCCTCTTCTTTATTCCCTGTCTGCCCTTCCTCCCAGCTCTACTCTTGAATTCTAATACTCAGTCCCTCCCTTGGGTATAACCTAACTCTCTGTTCAGAATACTGATAACCCAGTTAAAATTTTAAAAATTAGAGGTTTTTTAGACAAATTCCAAGCACCCACTACAATGATGTTGGTGCTGACAGTGATAATAAGGATAATATGAGAATTCCTTCAATCTCTTTTCCTGTAGACTGTGAGTTCCATATGAAAAGGGCATGACTGTTTCTTCAGCCCTAAATCCTTCAGTTCTTGGACCAGTTATTGAGTGGCTGAGTCTGATTTTTTGAGTAGGTTTTAATTGTGCCATTTAATCTCTTTGTTTTCACACAGCCCATCCAAATGAGTGTTGGTTGATTTGGGGCGTTCACTTCTCCCATTATTGAATTTTAGATTTTTCTTTAATGAAATAGAATTCTTAAAAGTGTGCTTGTGTGTCCAAGATGGACAGTGATGATGTGTTTTGATAAGTGTTAAATGTGGAAATTGAAAATAAGTTAGGACATATCAGGAAATATTGTTCTTGAAATGTATGTGTCTGCATAGGGGGAAAAAATCTATAGATTGATTTTAAGGTTTGAGGAAAGGTTTAAGGAACAGGGGTCCTGGGAAAAGTTCTGAGAATGAAGGCATCACATTCCTTCCCACGCTAAGCACATAACTCTGCTTGCATTTTGGTTTCATTTCAAAAGTGGAGTGTTCACAGACTCCGAACACACCCTTGTAAATTCAGCCCTAGAAGGGCAGCAGATAAACTTGGGAGTCTTTCTAAGAGAGCCATCCCTTGAGGTTTTAAGTGAATTTTTGCAAGCTCCTATAAATACTTTTAAAAGACTGTATGAAATTTCTTCTTTACCTTATCAGCTTTTATAAATGTGGCAAAATAACTCAGAGAAGCAAAATCCCCATAAGATCAGATAATGCATTTCTTTGACAATGTTAGGTTCATAAATTTTGAAGTATTGAAATTTCGTGTAAACACTCTTGAGTTTGTTCTCAATTTTCTTTTATTTGGGAGAATACAAATTGGTCTCACACTTTCTATAATCGAGGAATACATGTGTTTGAGATAAACAGCATTTCTCCTGGCAGGCCAAACACTTCTCTTGAAGAGATGCCAATCTCATATTCCTGTGGGCAGGGTTTGGCATATGTAGAGTTACCAGTTCTAACATTCTAGATCCAACAGAGATTCAAAGATTCCAGTCTATTTCCACCATCCCCACTGCCCAAACCAGCCTTATTTCCAGGCCTTTCAGTCTCTTAAGCAAGTATTTTAATGTTTAAAAAACATTCACTGTTGAAAAAAATTTTTATAGATCTAATCATATCTGTCTGGTTGCAGTTTAAAACAATTTCCATTAGGTGTGCTAATCGCTTCATCAACAAATATTAGTCTCCTTGATTTGCCAGGGGCTGCATGTAGAAATCCAAAAGTAGAAAATACATTAATCATGATTAATTGCCAAAGGGGTGGAACAGAAAATAACAGCTTTGAAATTCAGAGGAAGGAGAGAGAGGAGCAGTGTTCACGGAAGAGAAGGAATCTGAATTGGGTCATGAAAAATGGTTGGGATATGGATAAGTTGAGAAAAAATAACCAGCAATCCAAGTGGAAAAAATGGTGTGAGGAAAAGCAGAGGTGGGAAGAAAGTGAAGGAAACAGTTTACCTGGAAATGAGGCTTTGGGAAGGGGAGGAGTTGGAGGTAAGTCTGGAGAGGTGGATTGGAACCAGGCTGCAAAGGGCCTTGAATGTCATGCTAAACAAGGTAGATCTGTTCTGCGGATCAGTGATCGCCAAAGCCAGGATATGTGCAGAGCTACCCATTTAGATATAAAAGATACCACTTTATTTATATTTATTCATTTTTCTAGAAAGAAAAATAAATTAATTTTTACTAATATTTATTATGCAGATTGGCAATAGTGTGGGTCATCTGTATACAAATCTACATATGTGTTGATACATGTTCAAAAACGTTTTGAGGCAGATTACTGCTATAGATGATAGGGAATGATTAAAGGTTTTCATGCACCTAGTGACTTGTTCAAAGCAGCATTTTAAGAAGAGGAGTCTGGCAGCAGTTATACAGAGAGGATTGGAGGAAGCAGTTAGTTGGCGATTGCAGCAATTCAAAGGGCCTAAATTATAGTACCCACAGTGAGAATGGAAAGGAGGGGGAAAGTTCCAAAGACATTTTGATGATCTTGTTCTTTTCATCGTAAGATTTTTCCCTTAGCAAGAGCATTCAGCAGTCGCTTTGGGGGCTGAGAATGGAGCAATGCTCAAGAAGATGCGGGTTTTTGTTGTTGTTATTGTTCAAATCTGATTGAAAATTGTATTGGTACTACCAAATGTATTTGCCTCTTAACACCTAAACTTAAAGAGAATGAACAATTTTTAAAAATCATAACTGATTATTGGTCAAACACAAATGTAAGTCCATAACTAATTTTTACATAAGGAAAATCTTTGAAAATATAGATAATATCCTTTCCATCATAATCTAAAAGAGGAGCACTTGAAAGAGTTAGCAGAAGCAGCTTAGTGATGACTCCTGCATAATCAAACAACTAGGTTTCATGTCTGCTGTTTGATGTTAAAGAGGGATCGGAGACATTTTCTTATCTCAGTTGTTTGTTGGATATATATTACTTTTTGATAATCCCCAATTCCAGTACAAACACATTTGTTCTTCCTCACAGCTTGAATTTCATAAGAAATAAAATTTTAAAAACCATATTGATGAATGTAAGTTTTTTTTTTAAAGTCTTTGCACTTATTCTTGATTTACCATCATTTTCTTAAAAGATTGTTCTGTTTAATACCCCAATTTTAAGGTTTTTGCAAGGTAGATCTCTTAACAAAATTGTGATTCAGAGTTCAAATCTATCATTAACCATACTTCTCAATTTCTCCTTGCAGATAAAAACACCCTAGAAAATGAAAGAGGAAAAAATAGTGTATTTTAAAATGCCAGCTAGATCAGGCTTGTGATCTCTACATAATACTAACATTATCTTAGGAATAATGAAATATTCCAAATATATTGATGAATGAAACTTCTATCAAGCAATTTAAATGAGAAAAATAAATTCACTTATTTGAACTCTAGTCGGGCATCAAATATGAACTTAGCATTCATTTCAATCAAGTTAAAGTAGACCACAGATTGTGTGTATGTGCATAATTATGTTTTTGCTGAAAATGACTAGAATGTAATAGAGAAAAATAGATACAACTTTTTGGCTCACATAAAAACAGAGGAGATAAGATTAAGAGTTCAATATTATGTAAAAATAAGTACTTTGATACACTGCTGGTGGGAATAGAAATTGGTAACCTTTCTTTGTGGGCAATTTGATAACATGTCAAGAGCTTTAAAAATATCTATGCTATTTAGACTCAGTAATTTAACTTACTTTTGAGAATTTATTATAAGGATAAAAACCTTAAATGTCCAACAATAAGGCAATAGCTAAATAAAGTAAGAATAATTTTCTTGAAGGTTATTGATTATAATAGAGATGACGATGTATGCTGTGATTTTAAGTGGAAAAGTTAGTATAAAACTATGCACAGGGCAGTGCGACGGTGGCTCAGTGACAGAATTTTCACCTGTCATGCCAGAGACCCAGGTTCAACTCCCGGTGCCTGCCCATGCAAAAAAAACCCCACAAAATTATATATAAAGCCTTGCTGTGTTTATATACATATGCTGTGTGTGCGTTTATACGAATGTATGCATGTGAAAAGTATAAGGAAATGCCACATTATCCTTATGGATTTTTATTTTCTCATTTTTTAATGTTTCTTAGTTTTGAATTTTGAAATGGATATGATTACTAGTATAATTAGAAAAATTATCAAAAACTGAAAATTAAAGGGAGCTAACTGAGTTTAAAAGATAAATAACTTTAATTTTATTCAGTTTGCTGAATGGAAAGATTTCTGTGACCATGGTGTTTAGTGACTTGACCAAGAAGAGCTGTTGATACATAAAATTTTTACTGGACCCAACTGTGCTACAAAAATAGGTAAATGTATTAGTAACTAAAGTAAATGCTGGAATTGAAGCATATCTAATTATCTTGGCTACTAAGTAGTTTTATCCGCATTATTTGGGCTTTGATCTTACAAAAATAGCATATGTTATCATCTTTCTGAAGCTAGGAGACACCAGAGCCTTTTCTTTATATTTAGATAAATACGTTCTTTGGTCAGTGAGTTATTCAATTACTCAACAGCCAGTCAATAAGCTTTCATCAAGCACTTGTTAAATGTCAGTCACTGAACCAAGACCATAAAAAAGAAAAGTGAGTAAGATTCAGAGAAGTAACTGTCTAAAGGGGAGAGCAACATTTAAATGTGATTGAGAATGAAAATAGAAAGTTCTGAAGAAGGAGAAGCCAACTTTGCTTTGGAGTTAGGGAAGCTTTCCCAAAGAAAGTAAGATTAGGGCTTTATTTAATGCTTAGGCGTTTAACCGATGGAAAAGGTGAAGGGCATTCTTGTTAGGCAGAGGAACATATGCTAAGTTAAGGGCTGAAGATCTGAGATGGTGTGGCATATTCAGGAACTGGTGGGAACTGTGGTGTAGCTGGAGCTTAGAATGACAGGTACATGCAGGAGATGAGAGCGGAAAACTAGGTTAGGGCCAGAAATGGTCTTCACACAATGGTAGTCACTGCGCTTCCACTCCAGCAATGACTAACAGCAGTTCTCCTCGCTATTAGAATTCTAATCATTATAATGAGGTAGGACTGTTCTCTTTGAATTGTAGAAATAATATCTGTTATTATATGTTCCACAAATATGGATTATAACTGTGGCCATATTTCTTAAATCTCCCTTATTGTTAATTGCTTACCTCCACATGCCCTATTTGCAGGAAGTCTCCTATTGCCTCATGACTAGGGGAGGGGCCCCTAACCATCTATGAATTATCCATGAATCCTGGGACTCCATTCAGCCCAAACTATTCAGTCCTCCTTCATAAACCACTAGTAACTGGATTTGCCTCTGGCTGCTGTTCCTTGTGACTGCTGTGTGGCATCTCTTTTCCCATGCTTTGAATGAAGCTGAGCTAGTGCCTCTGTTTGCTCCCCATTTGGGGCATCAAGGTAACAGCTCCCTTTGTTTGCATTCCTATCCTTAGCCAGTGTTCCCAAATTCATAACTGTTCTGCCAGAGTGGCTGGATCTGGAGATGCTCCTGGAGTTGGCTGAAATTATCTTTCCACTAGAAACTTAGGCTGTTGTATTGAGACTGTGTCAACAGCCCAGACTCCTCCCTTCATCAGTGTCGTGTTTTCAAAGGCTTCTAAACCCTGTTCCACCCCTGAGGCTTAGAATAACACCCATCATAACATGTGACTCATCCCCAGTCCCCAACCTCAGGAAGCAGGTGAGAGCATTGGCTGCTTCCTTCCCAGAAGGCCCTGGGCTCCATTGATACACTCGTTCGCCTCTTACCCAGTATAAGAGATTCCATCTAGTTGATGAAATTAAAAAAAAACATATTGTTCAGTGTGCACAGGTGGTTCAGTGGTAGAATGCTCGCCTTTCAGGTGGAAAAACCTGGGTTCGATTTCTGGACCATGCACCCCTCCAAAAAAATATATTGTTGCCCTGTCCTAATACCCTCCCAAAGTGTCCGATTGCTTTATTTTTACATGACTAAAAAAGACACAAAGTAATTTTTCTAAGAATAAAGATCTCCAGGTGGTTTTCTGTCCTACCTGTAAAGATAGTTGCAGTTTATTTCACTAACATAATTAATCTCAGTCTAACCATGCTCCCTATTTTAAAAATCAGTGATAACAAGCTCATATATGATATGCCAAATTATGTAATTTGTCCAAGGTGGAAATAGGTCTCAATCACCAAACAATGCTTTTAACTACCGCCTCTTCTCATTCAATTTATATACTACCATGTCATTATTTATTTCTATATCTTAGATACTATACCCCTCATATTAGTCAAATATATTGCAAGATGGAGAACTCTGTAAGTATAGGCACTCTCTTCTGAGCTGTTGTAAAAGTACTGGACAAGTATATTTGTGAACTAGTGCATTTATGTGGAAATGAGTACATTAACTGTAAGAGAAAGTTGTTTTTTGTCTGCCTAGTTAGGTTGCAGAAAGGAGAACATAGTTCTGGGAGAGATTGAAACTGAATAGTAAATGAGTGTTTAGGTCAATACCCATTGTTAACAAATAGTGTTCTTTAGCATTAACTCATGATTTGGAGAAGCTATTCTACAAAAGTAGAATAATGAGCTGTTCTGAAAGTCAAGTTCATTTTGCTGTGCCCCACCCTTTGCATAAATATAAGACAGACAACTGATCTTTGCAATTAATCTGCATAGTGATAGTCATCCTCTGGCCTTCTCTTTTTTAAATTTGATGAGAATGGGGTGGGTTTTGGGGGAGGAAATTCCAACCAGATTTTTTACACGTTTTCTCATAGGCACTTTTTTCCAAAAGGCATTATTATTCTCCTCAATAAAATGAAAATGAAATGCATGTATACCATATTTCATAAACAAAGCCCTGCCATGTTATCAGTAGTTTATGTTCTTTTGGAGGAAAACTGTGATGCTGTACAATGTTTGTCGCATCATCTAGAGGTCTTAAAAGAAATTCCAGTAAGGGCTCTTTAGGCAGATTCTGTTTATCTATGGGGTGGTTAAGTACCCATTCTCTGACAAAACCACAATGATACCTCACTTTTAACCAACTGAGAGCTGAGTCCTGCTCTCACCTCCAGTTCGAGCACATTTTTTCATGTGTTTGATATGTGCTGGTTTTGCATGCCAGTAAGCCAGAGCCAGAGTTGGGAGCCAGTATTATGACTGAGCTCTTACTTTACCCCAATTCTACTACAAGATGAATTTCCTACATTTGACCCCATATCACTTTGTTTTATTGTTAGTTATTACTTTATTATCATCATCATTATTTTGTATACTTGAAATTCTTGGCTTTTGAAATTAACTTGAATTTGAAAGTCACAGTAAATTCCGTCAATTATAAATGATAAATATATATCCTGATATCAACTTTATTCAATTTTAAAATTTAGAAGGCTTTTTGACTGCATTTAGAAACTGAAAATTCTAATTGGCCCTCATTTTTAAAAGTGCAGAACCTATTTCTATTAGTTTGGGTTTAGATATGCTGTGTGTTGGGAAGGGAGCGTTTCAGGCAGAAAGAGGCAATGTATTCTTGTTACCCATTAGATGATGTCCTTTTTCCACTGGTTGAATATTATATCCATTCTGTATGTACAAATATTTTTAGGTCTCCTAAGAAAGAGAAATGAGGAATATTCATTCTTTCCTAGTTCTCCCACATTACCTACTTGGTGATTTGATATAGACTAAAAACTTGTCTCTTGACAAAGAGTCCAGCTAGCAAACAGTTCCTTAGAACCTTCTATGTGCCAAGCACTGTGCTTGATCTGTATTTACCTTGTGTAATTTAAATTTCTCAACAATCTCATGAGGCAGTTTTCCTTATTGGATACACAAAGTAATCGAAGCTCCTAAAGATTTAAAGATTACATAACTAATCCAAAGTCACGGCACTAGGAAGGGGCAAAGCCAGGAACCAAACACAACTCATTCAGACTCCATGGCCGCCATCTTTCTGTACCCCACGTTGCCCATCTCCTGGCTTTGGTGGCCTGGAGACCTGCACTCCTTACTAGTTTCACATCTAGTCTTTGAATTAAGTCCCATGCATTTCTCTTAGGTCAATTAGAAAGTCAGAGTGGAAAGAGAATTCGGGGTACACTCAGGTATTTGTTAAACCACGTGTTTCCTATTCGTTTCTGTCTACCCTTGGCCTTGGTGTGAGCTTGCTGCCATTCGGTGCTGATGTGTGCTGAGCTTCTCACGACCTTGAAGGAGGCTCTGTCTGTCTCTTTAGGGTCAGCTATGCAGCAATAGCTATGCTATTGTTATTGTTTTGAGATCTTAGAATGCCTTGCTTCAAACTGATTACTTCTTTATTATTTTAATATGACATCATTGGCCATCTGGCTGATTTGAAACGTGAAGGAGACTAATCCAGTTTAATAATGACTTTCAAGTGGAACAACAACTCTACAGGGGTATTCGGGGCTTTTCTTTTCTTTTTTTTTTTTTTTAAGACTCTGTTGTCTACTTATCCTTATTTAAAGAATATCAACATTTTAGTAGTTTGGTATTGCTTTGCTGGTAGGTGCAAAGGTATGTAAAAAGAAAGATCATTTTTTTCCTTTCTTATGGATTTTTAAAAATGATTAGAAATTTGCAACATATAAACAATAGTACCTTATTCTTTGTTATAATGTTAAGAAGAAAATGTCATTTGACTTAAATGGACTTTAAGAACAAGTATTTCTTTTAGAGAAACCACAGATTGTGATCTTTAGCTACACTGATTAGATTTCTTTCTCAGACAACAGTTTGTTAAGTTTGGACTGTAAGTGTGAGCAGGTGGTTTATATCTGTGGAGCAGCAGTGAGTGCACCAGGACTTTTCCTCACTAAATGCTCAAATGCGTTTCTAAGAAAGTCCGTTCTTAGCATTTAGATGCCCCCTCTTCCCTCTTGGGGTAAAATTGTATGATCTGAACCTGGATAATCATTATGTTTCTTAATAGTTACTTTATTGAATGTCTCTTATATGACAGGCACAGGGGTGTTTTACTACATTTTCACATCTCATTCAATTGTCACAACTCTGTGAAACACTTATGTCGTGGGCTTAATCATCTCCAATTTTCATATAAGGAGACTGAACTTCTGGTAGGGCAGTTTCCCAGGGATTGCACATCTAGTGCCTGATACATGGCAGGGTTCTCCAGATCTATGACACCTTGCCTAAGCATGAGCTAGGAGAAAATTTTTAGGAGGTGAAGCTGAGGAGGTGGTGGAGGGCTTTGCATTTTTCTGAGACACCAAGCTTTCCTATTCATTTATTAATTCAGTAGTGTTTTATTAGGCACCTACCATGTGTCAAACAATCTATGCACTGGAGACAGAGAGTGAATTAAAAAAAATATATGAATCCCTGCCTTCCAGAAACTTTCATTTCTCTCTGCTGGAAGGTCTTGAATAGGGCAATGACATAATCTGGCTGCAGTGTGGAGATTCACATGCAGGGGCCAATGGCCGTGATAGGGAGGCCAATTAGGAGGTTACTGCAACAGTCCAGGTAAGAGATGATAGTGGCTTGGACCAAAGTGGTAGCAGAGATGAGAAATCGAACTCGAGATATTCTTAGAAGGAAATGCCAATGGGATTTGCTGATGAATTGGATATAGAGCTTGCTTTTTCAGATGTTAGTCTGAACTCAGGAGAACCTGCATCCTAAAACTGTGTTCTTTTAATAATGTTCCAATGCTCAAGTGTAAAGTGGGTTCATAACTATATTCAACTTTACAAAAAATGTTGCTCCTGTTCATCTCATTAGGCTAGGCAGATGAAAGGAGAGGATCTGTTGGTGTCCAGAGGAGGCGGCACAGGGCTCTGTGTCCCAGTAGACTTATCATCCAGGCTACAGCCTACTAGTTGGCCCCTTAGAAAACCACACACCTCGGTGGCAGCATTTGAATAATAATACTAGATATTTGAAGTGTGTCCATCTCAGAGCCACAAGAAGTGCATTTCAGTCCTTCTCTATGGCTCTCCTGTGAGGAGTCAGGAGGACGGATCCTCTTCATAAGATTGAAAACCGGCTTCACGTTGTTTTGCCTTTATTTCTCAAAAATGACATCATCAAGTCCAAGTCAGAAAAGATTTTAATTATTGGTCAAATTGGCACCTTTATCATTCTGTTATACCATTTTTTTTTTTAGTTTGGGAAACAAAACTTCCTTGCAGTTGACTTTTACTAAGCAGACATAGTCACTTACAAAGGTTCTAACTTTCCATTAATTTTTAATAGCTCCTGAATACAAAGTTGTGCTTTCCAAGTCAATGTAATTTCCACCAAGCTATTTATGCAGTCATAAGATGAATAAAATGTTTTCTCCATTTAATTAATTTTCATTGACCGTAGATAGGAAAGGAAAATGCCCATGGGTAAACATAAATGTTGCATCCACTTTGCAGTCATTATGTTATTTCATACAACATTAGCAGCTAGCCATGCTTGTAGATTTAAACTAAGAAGTAATACTATGCACACCTTATCAGAAAGTAGAGCCACACCAATGGGATTCAATTAAAATAATTGGAAGGTCCCATATTCTGCTTAAAGTCCTCCTAACTGCATTTTCTGGACATGCTCAAATATCCCACCAAACTTGGCCATTCATTGAGTCCTGCTGAGCAGAATATCCACATAAGGGTATGATTAGAGGCTCTCACTTCCTGGCTTGCAGACAGCATTGGTCTTGATCCCTTTTCCATTAATCTGGCCTCGAGACCAGGTGTGATGGAGCTCCTTTGTTATGTTAGCTACCCTCTGGATGAGGCAGTCACACAGGTGAGAGATGAGTGCCTCTGATACTCTCCTGTCTCCAGAAGGCAGATGAGGGGCACTGCCATTTCTTTTAAAATTCAAAATCTGTTGAAGTATAACTTGCATCATTGTTTCTAGGGTTGCGTCCGAAAAGGACTCTACGCTTAGTGCTCTGGACTGCAGAGGAACAAGGCGGAGTCGGAGCCTTCCAGTATTATCAGTTACACAAGGTAAGAATTCCACCATGGATGCTGGGCATTTGCAAGTCTAATGTCAGTGTAAACCAGAATCCCTCGCAAAAGTCTTCTTCATCCAACCCTATCAATGAGAAGGTGTAGTGAAGTGAGGATGCTGTGGTACAGAGGCAAGGGGCTTTCTTTTTCAGCTTTATAGTCTGAGGCCTTAGAAAAAGCCCCACTGCTATGTTGCCATTTTCATGTTGTCTCTAGTTCTGCTACATTTATATATGCTTGAGAAATAGTGATTTCTTCCCTCTCCCCACTTGAAACCACACACATACTTCAATATCCCAAATCCTCCTAGAAGCCCTGAAGTTTGACAGCCAAGCTCTAAAGCCTTAAGTGAGTCAGAAATGCGTCTATAATGGCTATGGGAATAGCAGCAGCGAGAGCTGTCAGATCTGGGGCTGTGGAGGATCGCGGGGGCAATAGTGAAGCTTGAGGCAAGAAGATGATCATGGAAGATCGTGATTAGGAATGTAAGACCATACTTAAAGTGGGAGACAGGGAGATTCATGTCAAAGACCACCTCTGAGAGAGCAAAATGTACGAGCTCAGAAATACTCTGGATCAAATCAAATGTTAGTTCAAAGAAGAGTCCCAAAGCAGCGGGCGTGTTGCTGAGCAGTGATGGTAGGCAGTGATGGTGGGCAGTGATGGTGGGCAGAGATGGTGGGCAGAGATGGTGGGCAGAGATGGTGGGCAGTGATGGTGATGGCGGGCAGTGATGGCGGGCAGTGATGGCAGGCAGTGATGGTGATGGTGGGCAGTGATGGTGGGCAGTGATGGTGATGGTGGGCAGTGATGGCGGGCAGTGATGGTGGGCAGAGATGGTGGGCAGTGATGGTGGGCAGTGATGGTGATGGTGGGCAGTGATGGTGGGAGTGATGGCGGGCAGTGATGGCGGGCAGTGATGGTGGGCAGAGATGGTGGGCAGTGATGGTGGGCAGTGATGGTGGGCAGAGATGGTGGGCAGTGATGGTGGGCAGTGA
Source organism: Tamandua tetradactyla (assembly GCF_023851605.1). Lineage (NCBI taxonomy): Eukaryota > Metazoa > Chordata > Mammalia > Pilosa > Myrmecophagidae > Tamandua > Tamandua tetradactyla. Next base: position 140,897,493 of record NC_135332.1, read on the forward strand.
TGGTGATGGTGGGCAGTGATGGTGGGCAGTGATGGTGATGGTGGGCAGTGATGGCGGGCAGTGATGGCGGGCAGTGATGGTGGGCAGTGATGGTGGGCAGAGAAGCAGGGTCTGGTTGTTGCTGCCGCTGCTGCCAGAATGTTTTCCCTGAATATCCAAGTTAGAAGACGCAGACCTTGCAAGCTTAAATTAGCAAAATAAGAAAAGGGTTTATTTATTTTGTGAATTGTGTTGGTACCTTTTTGATCTTTTTTGCATATAGTCAGTCTCTACTACCCTATTTTAGTTAGTTAGGGCTTTGGAGTAATAAATGTAGGGTCATGAATTTGGTGAGAGTGTAATTATTTACTATACAGAGGAAGAGCCATGCCTTATGGCCAGCTCTTTCACTCCTTCATTTCTTTTAGCCTCAAATGATCCTGAGAATAAGATAATTCAAGATGTACATCCTTTGGTTGATAGGTCAGTTACATCATCTTCCATATCTTGTGGTAGATTAGAACATCAGATGATGATTATTCTAGATTCAGCAACATTCAACTAATATGTTAAAGCATTAGGCTTAGCATCATTAAAAAGATAAACCCTGACTTTATGGAGACGACACTCCAAAGCAGGAGACTAGTCACTAAACGTCCAGTATAATAGAGTGTGCTAAGTGTACTGATAGAGAAAAAATATTGATGGCACACACAGGTAGTTCACCTAACCTGTCCTTGGGGGCTGGTCAGGATAAGCTACCCAGAGGAAATGCCAACTAAGCTGCGACCTGAAAACTTAGTAGAAGTAAGCCAGGGAAAAGAATTGGCAGGGAGAAGAGGTAAGGATTACAAGCAGAGGGAAGAGTATATGCAAGGCTGGAGGTGAGAAAGTACAGCACACTGAAGAAACTAAAAGTAATGTAGAGCTGCTGGTGCATAGACTGCAAGACGTACAGTAGTGAGAGCACAGACAGATAAGCAGGAGTCTGAGCAAAAAGAACATACGCATCATGTTGTGAAGTGTGGACTTTATCCTGAGGGCAAGAGGAGTCCCTGAGTTATTTTAAGGAAGAAATTTAATATTCTCTACATCTTGGACAATATAGAAAACAGAATACCTAAAAAAACTTTTAGTCTTTGTAATATACTCTACTCGGAAAAAACGATTTGGACATAAACTGTAGTGGATCTGGCTTGAAATTTCCTTGATCACTAAAATCTCTGAGATCTGAGAAAAGGTTTATTTCATCAGATGTTCTCTGTAGGGTTTTGAGCTTCACCATTGTTTACTAAAATTCATGTACAGAGTCAGAAAGAACTAGATGGTTAAAAGTTAGCAGAGATATAAGGAGCTTATATTTTCTTTTTCTGAAATTTCTTCTTTCTATCCCTGAAAATGCTATTCAGACAAGCCACTAGTATCTGGACATATTTGTATGAAGACGCCATGGTTGCTGTCAAGATGGGCTACATGTGAGCTTTTGAGGCCTTGAGTTTTGCTTTCTGCCTTCACATAGGAAACTGAGTGTGTCAGGAGAACTGACATCCTCAGTCTTTGTCCTTCTACTAACTAGATGTGAGCCATCAAAAATGAGGCCCCTCGGCCTCTCAGGGACCCAGTGTCCTCATCTTATTAAAGTTTATCTCCCCCTTCTCTACCCCTGCAATTCAATCCCGGGTAATAATTATGCCTTGCTCTACTGAGAATGTAAATTGCAATGTTTTTCACAATTACATGCCTTATGCATGTCATTCTGAGTTCTGGTGTCATTGTCCGTGAGAAAACAAAGACAGTATTACCTTCAGTAGTACAACCATAGATCAGGAAACTGCTATTATTGAAAACCTACTGTATGATGACCACGACAGTGTGAAGAAGTTCAGTCTAGTGACACTATTTTCCTCCCCACCACCAGGTATCAAAGTGTTACTGTCATCTTTGCCTCTTACCTCTTTCTTATGCCCCTCACCTAATCAATAGTAAAGCTCTATTGATTCTATATTCTGTCACTTCATATGCATCCTCTTCTTTCTAAGCTCCCTTTCACCTCTCTAGTTATGGTCTGTACAATCAATCCAGCCTGCCACCAGTTTACCTAAAGCCCTCAACCTAAGAATTTTTTTTTTTTAACATTTTTAACTGATTAAATGGCATAGACTGTATGTGACCCACAAAGCCTAAAATATTAACTATCTGGTCCTTTACATAAAAAGTTTCTTGACTTCTGATTTATATGATAAAAATCATCAAATATTTTGCATTGTTATTGTTATAAAATGACTTAAAGATAATTTTATAAATTTTGTTTGAAGCCATATATTTTACAATATATTATTGTAGGAAGATATTATTCTAATAATACAAACATATGTATGCACTTTTTTTTTTCTGTGCATTCTTATTTGGTAGAGTTTAATAGTAAAGTTGACTAAACTTACATGACGTTGGCTACAGAGAAAAACAGCATATAGAAAATTATTATTCTTTCTTTTTGCTGTTATAAATGTATTCTTTCTTCCCCCCCTCAGAAAATCTTTTCAGTGGTAAAAGTTCTACAAAAGCTATTTTAATGGATACATTTAACTAAATTTTTATGGAAGTAAAATTAAACATTAATATTCATTATACTTTTCGTAGAAAATCTATCTTGGTTTACAACATGGTTTTATCAATATGTATGCATAGAAAAATATTCATATATATTTAAAACATATTTTTAATTATATGGTAACAATATTACCAACTTCATTTCCAAAAATTATATTCAGATTAATATCTAGCCTTCATAATTATGCTTTCTTTTGAAATATTTGCTCATTATTATATTAATTGCTAGCTTTGCTAAACCATTCTATGTGACACTATGATTTGTTTATAAAATTTGAGACTCATGTGCAACTTTTATTGTAGTACATAAAACACTCTGTCCAAGGAAACAAATTTTGTTTCAAAAAAAGTCTATAAGTTTTTGTGTGCATGTTACTAAATAAAACAGCTCAAACAGAAATATGAGTTTACACTTTATTTTGGAATCAACTAGAGTTGAAATCATTCTGGGGTCCATCCTGTATGCCAGTAACAGATCATAGCAGAAAATTTCATAAACAATTTGAGTTGTTTTCTCTATTTAAAAATAAAATGCTAGTTCATATATTTTGATAAGTTGGAAAATTTGCCTTTTGTTTTTAAGTTCTTCCCACTGTCTCTTTTCATATTAGCACTTAAACTTGATAGTTAGATCAAACCCCTCTCCATCAAGGGCAACTGCTATACTGATTTTTATCACCACAGTTTGGCTATTCCTGCTCTTATTCTTCATATAAATGGAGTCACAGTATATATATACCCTTGCGTCCGGCTTCTTTCACTAAGCAGTTGGTTTTGTGTTCATTCATGTTGCTTCATTAACAATATCTTATTCCTTTGTATTGCTGAATAGTTTTCCGTTGTATGGATATACTACAATTTCATTATCCACTCTCCTGTTGATGGTTGTTTCCAGTTTTAGATATTATAAATAACACTGCTGGGAACATTTTTGTACAGACCTTTTTGTGGACATATGCATTTGTTTTCTGTGGCTAAATACCTAGGAGTAGAACTGTTAGACCATAGGATAGATCTAACTGTATAGGAACTGAAAAATAGTTTTCCAAAGTGGATATACCTTGTGTGTATGCTCCCACCAGCAACACATGAGCATCTCCATTGCTCCCCATCCTTCCCAATACATGGCATTGTCAGTCTTTTTATTTTGGGCCATTCTGGTGGATGTTATATTTTCTTAATATTTGTTCAAGGTCCAATTCTGTAGAGTCACAAGAAAAGTTTTGCTTCCTGGTTCTTTCAGTTTCCCCTACTTCCTTACCTTTAGAGAACCTTCATTCTGCCTTCTGCCTTATGATTTAAATGGGGTATAGGAGGAAGAGACAAAGGCCTTTTTCTCCTACATGAGGTTTGTGAGGATGTTCATAGTAGGAGTGGCCCTATTTCATTTTGGAGAGTTACAATGGCAGAAGCAGGATACACAATGCCATCGTGCACATAACCGAGGCCGGCTCCCTGGAGCACAGACTTAAGATGGAGGCTGGGGCCTGCTGGAACAGAGCCAAAAGAGGGCCGCAGCAAGATGGCTTGGGGTGAGAGATTTCTTTTATGCCCAGAAAAAAAAAGCTATTCTAGGGAGGGAAGAAAACACTACAGAAAATGCCTTTGTGTTATCCTTTATTAGTGAGATTACTCTTTTTTAAAAAATATGAGTTTCTTTGTCAGTTGAACTCAGCTTGCATTCACTAAGAAGTGAATGTAACCACACATAGAGGGATTTTATTGTGCTCTAGTGATTTTTAAGAAACTGTTTAAGGGAGTGGAATTTAGCTTTGGAATTAAAATATATTATTGATGATTTTATTGAAATTTCAGATCAGTGAATAAATGAGGTTGTCCATATGTCATTTGCCTAATCTGCTTTTCATGGGAACAATGTTACTTTTCTCTCTACTTTTGGAAGAAAAGCAGGATGTCATTTCTCATGTCCTGAAATGCACGAAAGAGTTTTTATAAAAAAAAAAGCTTAGAATAGTTTCAACTGGATTCCTGGCATTTTTAAATCTTTTCCCTTTTAAGCAAAAATCTGATTTGGCATAATTATAATGAGTAAGGTAATCTGGCCTTAAGGAAGCCTCATTACACAAGGTAATCAAATAAAATAGATTGATATGTTCTGCTCTGGCATGAAAAATATTTTAACCTTTTCCTGATTTATTGCACAAACTTCTGGCAATTGAATTACAGGGATTGTGAGACCTGCTGTGTTCTGGTAGTCATTAATAAAGGCAATATTTTAAATAGGCTTTATTAAATGAAGGATGGGAGTGTATGATCATTCAAATTACATCATTTTATCCTATCCCTAGGCAACTCTAAAAACGAAAAAGACAAAATGAGTATGGGTAATATTTTTCAGTGTTTCCTTTGTTGTCATGTTATAGGAATATTATTTTCTCCATACTTTTATAAATACATTAAAATGTTAGCCTCTTTTGGTAGTACAGTTCTTGCCAACTTCCTAGCCCACATTAGTTTTCATACTTCACTCTAAAATAAAGGAATGTGTTAGAAATGCTTGTGAGACTTCTTCATATTATCTGGGCAAATGGGTTTCTTTGGCATTTTTATTTGGCCAACTCCATTACTGATATATAGTGTTAGTTTAGCCACAGTGCTATTACTAAAGTGCAAATAGTATTGTACTCAAGTACAGCTCTATTATAAAAATAATAGAACTGATATATCCATTCAACATAATTATAACTGTGTCACCAGCACAGCTTTCCTTTTATCTTTAACGTTCCATGCAGTATAGATATAGATCACAGATTATTGTTTCAGTCATTACTGCTAGGCCTTCATGCGACTTGTTTTTCTTTCAGTGCCTAGATATTTGCATTAGACTATGAAGCACATCACAAAATTACTTTAACTCTCATTCATCTCAGTGTGTTCTTGGTCTGGAGCCCTTGGAGTTCCAACATTCACACAATTTCTACAGTAAACCTGGGAGCTCTTTGGAGTCTTATTTGAGTTTGTGAATTTTATTAAGCAGGAGAGGGCTATCTTGTGCATAGTTTGCTTTCTCCTGTGTAGAATTCCATTACAACCACAGGATTTTATAATCTTATGTATATAATTATATATAGATGAATGTCAGCCTGGACAGAGTTAGCAAAATATTCCCTTTGATTTTAGGACAATCACGTTATGCTGCTTTGAGAATGAACATGAGTAGGCTTCAACTCTCCTCTTTCCTTTATCTCTTTAGCAGGGATCCTTTTTAACTGATTTTTTTCTCTCTATTGCAGAGAAAAGAAATTGTTTAAAGTTAAAAGCCTGGCTCTGAGCATCTGGAATAGAATCTTCCAGTGTTCCTAGGATGGCATGGCTCTGCTTAGATTCCAGGGGTAATATTTATCAGAAAACACCATATGGTTTCAAATCAGTGTGATGTTTAGCATGAGCGTTGGTTGAAGCTCAGTGCACGTAAAGAGTATATCTTGACTTCTCTGATACAGTTACTAACTCAAATTAGTCAACTGCCTTTTTACAGTTAATTCTAAGATTGTGCCAAAATAGTAAGGCTTATTATGAATTATTGTGACAGAATTTTATCTCATTCGTTCTCTATTCCTAAAACCATGAAGAAAGGCTTCCATTTTCTCCAGACTGTTTTACCAGCTTACTAGAGGTTGCCTACTAGGCACAGTGTCTGCTCAGTGCTTCCCTACTCCTAACCGGGTCATGATTTGACCTGGAAAGACCCACAGCATAGCTTATTTTTATAGTGCATGAACTTCATAAGGAAATTAGGTAGGCATGCCAACATACACAAATCTGAATTGAGGTGTCATGCCTTAGGCTCACAAGTGACTTACATGGATCAGAACCTTTGGGGCTAAATTAACCCATTACATGTGTTTGGGTCTTACAAAGTTACAGAATCAGCAAAGTATTCTTTTGAATCACTTGCACCATTTTAATTTGCCTGGAGCTGCCTTCTTCCCTCATCTTTACTCCAGCTTCTAAACCAAAGTTTGGCAAACTTTTTCTGTAAAATTCTGATAGTAAATATTTTAGACTATGGAACCATATGGTCTCTTTACTCAACTCTGCCATTATAGTGCAAAGGCAGCCATAGGCAATACTAGACTAATGAGCATGGCTATGTTCCAATGAGACTTTATTTAAAAAAAGCAAAATAGGTAGAAGATTAGATTTGGCCATTGGTTGCCAACCACTGTTCCAAACTTTTATTGGGTTGAAGTTTGGAAAACTTTTTTCTGATGATTCTTCCAATCCTACAGTCACATCTTTTGAAAGAAGTCTGTAGCACAAAATGTATTTCTAAAATTTAAAGCTTGTGTCTTGGTAGGCTATTAATATGACTATTGTTTGTAAGCTAAGCACCCAAGAAGTTGCAATTGGCCAACAAAACATACCATCACTAAGTTGGTCTAAAACCTTAATTATGCAGTGAGCCACCCAATAGGCATAGTTACCCAAATGGAGGAAAGGAGTTAACACACTTTTCCAATATTTCTTCAAATAAGAACAGAACCCTTTATTAAGATAGATAAATGTAATAATATTCAAAAATATATCTAATGTGGTTTTTTTAAGTCTATACATATAGAAGGATCTTTTAAATAAGTGAACATTTTAATACATCTTGACAACTGTCTTACTAATCCATAATGATTATCATCCACTGCTCAGTCATATCCTAGTTTCATCCATAGATTTGCCTACAGCATTTCTATTTTAAACCTGAATTATTGCCTAGGAGTGAGGCTCTTGATGGAAGACCCCAAGACCTCAGATCTTTTGGTAGCCGGTAGCCTTCTGGCAGTTTGTCCTCCACTTCTGGCAACTATGATTTTTCTGTGCTTCCGCTAGACTAGTGCATAAATATCAAAGAATGGTCTGGCCGAGATGGCTTGAGGAATGAATAGACAAATAATGCTTTCAGGCCTGCAGAGGCAATGCTAGAAATCAGGTACTGGGTGGTAAATTGACTTTTTACTCTGAAAAGCAGTATCTGGAAGGCACACATAGATCATACTAAAGATATATCTAGTTTGGGGGCTGAGGATCAAGTAGAGGAATAAGAAGCAGAGCTGTGGGACACAGTTGTGAGAATAGCCTGAATAATTTTCAGAGCTCTTTATTTTTCTCTCTGGGACTCATTTTAATGGCCCATACCTGTAGGTATTAACCCATGTCTATGCTGTCTTAAAGATGCTACTTGTCACCTGATAAAGTTGGTCTTGGCCTGACTTTCTGACTTTATTATCAATTAGTTAACATCCGTAATTCTTTCTGATTCGACTAATCTCTATTTTGTGTAAGAAAAACAAAGTCATAATTTATTTCTTAAAAAACCAAAGGTTAGAATTTTTATTCCTTAATTTCTTTCAAAAGACCTCACTCTTGCCTGCTCTTCTCAAATTCTTGCCTTGCATTTGCAATGACTCATTCTAGAAGCTGAGGTTGCCCCTAGCAACCAACGGTTTGTCTAAACTACTTTAGTTTCAGAATTCCCTTAAAGAAGAGCTTCTCAGAATCTCAGAATCAATTTCTACAGAGCTTTTATACCCCACACAGTAAAACATATATAAACAGCAATTCAAATTTTAAAAGCTTTACAAGACTTTTCAACAAAGGTTTAAAGTGGTTTTGTTATATGAATTATTTTTAAGATTAGACAATCCCCATTACCAGTTAAAATAGGAGTTTAATTTGCTTTTATGGATTCCTATAGATTTCATGTAATAAACTCATCCAATAAGATGCACCACCCCTGGAAATCAGAGGCAGTGCCATGGTAAATACCTGTAGGTGTGCTTCAGGAAACTCTCCAGGTGTTAACTGAGGGCTAGAAGGTTGTATGGCATGCAGCTATTTCCTGCTCACTGGCATAGCTGGATGTTTTTTCCCCCTCCTAAGCACTGGAAAATACTTTATTATACCCTGCAGAGCTAAATGAGACGCAATCAAGCTGTTTTGTCATTTGAATTAGGAAAGGTCAAAGGGAAGAGAACATAATAGTCAACAGGGAAAAGTGCTCTCTGAAAATTGCCCATTTTTTCCATGTAAGGGAGAGTAATTTGTTCCTTTTATTAGATCTGAAAATCCAGTAACCTACTAGAGATTTTTTTAGATAGACTTATACAGAGAAAAGAAATCAATAAGAATTTTGGTTTTTGAAAGATTCCATATCCCAAACAGATAGATTACAGATTCTTAATATTTTCAAGAAGTTGTTTTAATCCACTGTATCTATGTGAGTTTTATAAATTAGAGTACCCTTTCATAGACATCATCTCATTAATAAGAGTAATGTCCCTTGTTGTTGCCAGGCCATGTACTGTTTTCTTTATTTCACAGGTGAGGGGACAGAGACTCAGAGTGGTGATGGCATACCCAGAGTTGCATAGCACAGCCCATAGGGTACCAAGCCTGAACTTGAACCTACTTTTCTGTCTCCAGACTTCAGCCTTAATGACTCCTAGGACCAAGAACTTCATGCAGCCCACCTTAAATATAGGTGTCTACCCACTTCTCATAATATGAAGGACATACGCACCAATATATCCAGACTTGATGGAGTAATACATTATGCTCGAATAAATGAATGAAGATGTCACCTCAAGGTGCTTAGTTTAATACATATCGCCCAGAATCATATACTGACAATTTTTAAAATACAAGATAAAGCCAAAGGGGTATTGCATAACCATGCAGGCATTAGTTATCACTATTATTCTCAATGTTTTGTACTTGTACTCTCTCTGGGGAATATAAAAATAAATATATGTATTTGTTCATGATGTTAACCTGCTAAAGTGATAAATAAATCACTTCACTCTTCAGCATAATTTTATCCTAGTTTGGGGCATTTTCTAACTCAAGTTTTAGCTGGACAATAGATAAATACTTTTTAAAATATCAAAGAGACGCGTTAGTGATATGAAACTCTTATTCACACTGATATGTGTTAAGATCATTCTACTGTTTAAAAGACTGTCTTCAGATCAGAGGCACCCTGGGATACCACCTTAGGCCATTTCCTACTGCCTCTAATCTTGAAAGAAAGAAAAAATGAGAACAGAACCCTAGACCTTGGGAGATGGAAGTAGTATATGTATATATCTTTCAAATTGTTGTCTACATGTACTGTGCTTAGACACCCAAGAAAATATATTAGGACTCTGCAAACTGAGTCTAGCTTCCTTCTTTCAGGATAACTGTGACTGATACACCAAGGACAGATCACTGCTTGTTCTATTTTTAAAGATTTCCAGACACAGAGATTTATCATGTCAGTACTTTTTACTTTATCAGACAATAAGTATATCCCAGACCAGGTCCATTTGGTGATGCCTTAATTTAAGGATGAAATTTAGAACACTAAGGGGCAATTAAAACTAAGTGGCTGTAGGGTCTCAGAGTTTGTGTACCTTAACCCCATCTGCCTTAGAAGTTCCTGCACAAAAGCATGAAAGAAGGATAGGTGAATAGGGAACATAGGAGCGGTGGTGAATTGTGAATTGCAGAGAAGAAATTTTGTCACTGTTTCCAAATTTAACTCATAGCACAAAAGACAACACTTGCTCTTGTTTTTCGTTGTTTTTAAGGAAGTGAGCTCCAATTTATTCTTTTCTTTGGTCGAATAATTTGTAACCTTTAATATGTTCTTTTCTTCATAATTGAGGGCTCAGCTTGTTAGTATATTCTCTGGCCACATGTTTTCTGAATGTGTTGGAAAATTGCATCTGCCAAAATGGATTGGTGTTTGCTTTTTTTTTAAGTGAAAGGCAGCTGTGATCAAGAGCCGCCGTTCTTGGATAGTTTAGCCTGCCAAAGTCAGTCTAATATGACAGAAGTGGAAAGGGAAATGAGGATCAAAGACATAGTCAAGAGTGCAGCGAATAGTTGGAGCCCAAGGCACTAAGCTTATTGGCTTCCCGAGAGCTTGGCAAAAAGGCTATGGCCACCCATGGGATTTTTATCTTCTAATCTTTTAGGCAATTACCTTAATAGGGTACTCTGCAGTTATGGCTTCATTGAAAGGCTCTATTTAAACATCTTTTTATGGCTCACCAAGACAAGAATGGAACAGATGAAGAGAAAGAAAAACTGTTCACGTGTACACAAAGCTGCTACCTTCAATTCTCTAAAACTGCAATTAATGCCTAATTATACTGACATTCCTATTGTACAAAATGTTGAGAATGCAAATATAATTTCCCAGCTAATTACTTCATTATATGGAGGTGACACATGTGAAGTAATAAATTAACATCGTCTTCATAAAAGCCAGCAATTGTGGACTTTAATATTGAAATTTTCAAGTGAAATGAAGTGCATTTTTCTGGTGACAACTCTGATTAGATCAAAATGCCTTCTATATTTATGAGTATAATACCACCCTCTCCTTTTAGGAGATATTTCATCAATAAAATATGGTAGTGAGATTTATATGAGTAAATTATTACTAACAGGGCAACCCAAGGGATGTCACAGAGTACAACAACCTGCAGCTGCAACAGTCCAAACTTCAGATGTCTTCTTAAAGCATGGTTCAAACGGTTGACATATGAATAGTGGTGAAAGAAACTTCCTTATATACTCAAAGAACACAACCATTTACAACTCTTCAGCTGGAACAACAGTATATCAAAATTCTCAAATTTAAACTAGAAAATACTGGTGGACCCTGAGAGAGGGAGAAAAGAGGGGACCTGAAGAGTGGCAAAGTGAATTTGGTTGGAAGATATTTAACTCTCCATTTCTTTGATTTAAAGAATATCAGTTGTAAGAGGTACTATTAGGGTTAATACAGATCTTCAGGAAAAATAAAACATTAAATATACAGGTTTTTTTTTTCAACTGACAATAGTATACAATACCCAATAACCCTTTTGTCTTTAGAGTTAGTCTATGTCTGAAGCAACTTCAATTCAGAATCTAATGATTGCTCTGAATACCTTTGGGTCATTGGCAGCCAAGCCTCACCTCAGAGTGATGCACTGATTTGTGTAAACTGTGCTCCTTGTTTTGATATCTTTAGCACCTTTGGGGTTGACAGTCTAATTATGGGGCATATTGAATACAGGCTTCCTTCTGCATTTCCAATTTGGCTAAGCTTTATTTTCCCATTTGTTTTTAATTTTAATATATCCAAAAGCTGTACAGCTACTCCTGAAAGTCTAAGGAAACTTTGGCAGACTGTCCAGTACCTGCATGGAAGCCCTCCGTGAGGTATATCATTGCTTATATCCATCTTCCTGAACCTTGGACTCCCCAGGATCTTTCTGTATATTTGACAATTTCTACTGCCTTTTTTTGGTCTCACATGTGAAATTCAATCTTCCTTTACACCAAGTTTCTGAAGAATTTTAATCAATAATTGGGAATTCAAATTTAAAATTTAGTGATGGGTCTTGATACTTAAAATAACACAACTAAAGTATAAAATGTGTTATCAGAGTTCTTCTCCACTGATAAAATTAATGGACAAACAATAACAACTAATATAAGATATCGATTGTTCTTTTCCTGGTGTCTGGCAAATTTCTTATGGAATGTATCAACAGCAAGATGCAGTCCAATTTCCAAAATTTTAAAATTGGAGAAAAATATGATTTTATAATCAAGGAAATTAGATGTTTATCTGTTGAATTAAATAGTGGCAGAAATAATATAGACAAAAAAGCAGAAAAGTAGTTTTCAAGTAGTTTATTGATTCCTGATTTGCCTGAGATAGTCCAGTTTTCACCCATCCTGCCATATGTATTGATAGTGCCCCTTTTTACTCTCAAAAGGATTCTAGCTTGGATGATAACATACATAGTTACTCTACTTATTAGACATTCTTGATGATAATAATAACAATTAGTCTTAAAAAAGCACTGAATAATTTGAAATAGGATATATTTTTCAATTGCATTATCTCTATAATCATCAGAACAGCCTTATTAAATAAATCTTCGAATTGAATATGAATCTCAGTGAGAGTAAATGGCCTGCCAAAGTCATTTAGCTGTCTAGGGAAAAGTAGCTCTAGTGAGTTTAGTAATAGTAATAATAGGAATGATTATCACCATCATTTTTGTATTATTACAGTAATAATTAAGCCACCATTTACCCATCAGAGGGTCTTGACTATTTTTTGTGTCATGGACCACTTTGGGAGTTAGGTAAAGGAAGCTTGTTGCCCTCTCCTTGAATAGTATTTCTGAATGTATAAGGTAAAAATATATTAGCATTACAAGGAAATAAATTTTATTAAAATATATTTATCTATTTTTAAATGGAATTTGTGGTATAGTCATACATTTTTAAATGTATTAAGTAAAGTCTGGCAGTATTATCTAATTATTATGGTAATTTCAAGGTGGTGATGAGCATAAAGATTATTTTGAGATTTCTGCAACATCTAATATGATATGAAAATATCTGTGATTTGTGTTAGAGACAAAGTGACAGCTTCTACCAATACTACCATGGTTTGTTGCTTACATTCATAATTGAAGGAAATGCCAAATTTCAGTTAGAAGTTAATGAAAATAAGCATATAATATTTTCCCATTCAGGCTCACAGATACCTCCCCTTACCCTCACTCTCATTTCCACCTATGAACCCCTACAGGATTCCAGATAAAGAACTTCTGCCTGCAAAATAACTATTATCCCCATTTTACAGATGAGTAAACTGAGCCCTAATATTTTTCACTTCATGGCCAAGTAGTGTGTCAGAAGACATTAGGTTCTATACATCAGCTCCTCTTGCTCCTCATTGGCAACCACTACTGAAGTGGGAATTGAAGTATCCACTCCACTCCTGAGACTGCCTACCCCCCTCAGGATTGTTACACTAAACTCCTGCATGCTCTCCAAACACCAGTGGCACCCTTGGGAAAAAAGAAAGGATTATATTTGGGAACAGAAGGAGAGGTCTGTGCACCTGACTAACTGCTACTATTCAACTTGCCTTGAGCATTTCTAGTGTTCAGTCTCCCTTAAGTAGTCTGCAGGTGGCTTCCCACATGATCGTTTCCAGCGTATTTGATGCTATTTTGTGCCTTAGCTATTTTCCTCTTCTACCTTTAGGTGATTACTGCTGCTGCTTATTACTATTTTCAGATGAGGGAAATTGTTTTCTTCACCTCCCTAGCTCACTACGGGTACTTATTTGGATTTTTTTCTATAATCGCTATAATTCCTTACCCTCCTTTTATCTAAGCTATACCTATTAAATTACCTTAACTTTTATAGAAGCTAAATTGCTTCATCTGTTTATTATTTTCCTTGAGCTTATCTGAATGCTTAAAAATTTACAAAGTATGTGAAGCAATTGCTAAAGCTCTAAGAAGTCCCAGGATGCATTTATTAGTTTCTGTAATTGTGTCTTACTGATTATACCGTGTATTATCAGCCTCATGGTATACTAACTTAAGCATAACAAACTTTAAGGATTTCTTTTTTGGAAAATTATTTTATCTTTTTAAAATTCTCTTCAGATACCCAGTTGGCAGTCTATCTGTCATTTTTCAGCCCCTTCTCCTCCTATGAATGGTGGCCATGTTAGTTTGGCAAGTCTTAAACATTGATAAAGTTCTTATCTTCGATGATGAAGATGATGCTGACATAGGGTCTACTAAGAATGTATTTACCCATGTTTTCACCTGACAAGAAGAAAACTTTTGCTGCACAGTCTCCAGAATAAGACTATCTTATTACTCTGTTATTGAAGGGACATTAAAGCTTTCATTTGTATTTAGATAATTTAAGGCCAATTTCTTTTCATTGATATCATTCTATATAGTCTTCTAGAAAGTACTCTTTTAACTTTTGTAATAAATGTTGTAAAAAGTTGTATATTTCTAAAGACTTTATAAAATAGAAACTAAAGATTCAACTTAACAACCTTAGTTTTTGGAACGTATGCTTCCTTAAGGAGAGAAAAAGTAAACTCTAAAAAGCTGACATTACCACATCATCATCATCATCTCCATCATTATCATCATCATCACCATCATAAGTAAAAATAACATCTAGTTACATGCTTGTATGGGTCTAAAAATACATATAAATAAGTGTGTCTACACATGTACATGTGCTTAAATACATGCATACATATACTTTATTCATTCACTCACCACATGTTTCGGAGTCTTCTAAGTGCCAGGCACTGTTTTAAACTCTACTCTCATCTTGCTTACATATAGTGGATAAAAATTAGGTAACAAATTGGATAAAGAGGTAAAATAGTATGTTAGATGAAGATAGCTTCTATGGAAAAAATAAGACAGAGGAGAAAAATAGGGTATGTGGAGAAGGGGTTGTTTTAACTTTTGATTAAAACAGGAAATCAAAAATTTTTTATTTAATCAAAATTTTTTATTAAAACAGGACATCAAGGACAGTTTCACTAAGTTGATAATACTTGACTAGGACCTGAAGAAGTTAAGGAAGCAAGCAGCATGGATAGCTGGAATAGAGCATTCTAGACAAAATGAAGAGCTATTGCAAAGGTGATAATAAAGGAGTGTTCTTGGCACTCAAAATAGCAAGGAGGCCAATGTGCTTGAGGTGGAGTGATGAGGGGAAAAGTGATAGGAAATGAGATCCTCGATATGCTCAAATCCTGTCAGGCCCTGAGGCCATTTTCTTTGAGTGAGATTGGAACCTTTGGAGACTTATGAGCAGATGAGGGACATGACCTGAATTAATATTTAAAATGATAGCTCTGGCTGCCAGGTTGAGAATAGATCCAGGGGCTCTAGAATTGAAGCAAGGAATAACCCACTGAGAGATGGTGGTAGCTTGGACAAGTATGGTAGCAGTGGAGAGAATAAGAAGTCATCAGGCACTGGATTTATTTTAAGAAAAGAGCCACCAGGATCAGATGGTGGATTATATATGGAGTGTGAGAGAAAGAGAGGAGTCAAAGGTGACCACACAGTTTGGGGCCTGAGCAACTGCAATGAGAGCTGGGTGGAGGAGTTGAAGATGAGCTCAGTTTTAGACATGTTAAGTTTGAGGTATCAGATATCCATGTGGAGAGGGCAAAAAAAGTATCTGGATAAAGGAATCTGTACTTCAGGGAGGAAATCTATAGGTAGGCATGGATATGAGTTTTTCTCCATATAAATGCTCCATCTGCGCCAACTATAACACTCGCCCTTCTCTCAACACCTTTGCTTCCTGCCCAGTGGAAGCTCAACTCCTATACTTTTAATACCTGGGATTGTTACTTTTGCTCTTCAGGGAATATAGTGACCTTAGAGACTCTGTACCTTCTTCTTGAATATCCCCTTGTCCTCAAGATCAACATTTTCCACAAGCCTCCTCCATACCACTTTCATGAACCTCACCAGGAGTAATTGTCTCTGTGTTGTTCTCTCTCTACCCCTGATGTTTCCATCTCTCCTTTCCTTCCCTGATGGCCATCATAGCCACAAGAGCCATTGGATATACCATCTTTCCATTCAACAAATCAGCTCATTTAGTTTAATGGGAATGATTTTTATAGCTAATTTGTTCAGCCTTCTTTAAAGACAACTCAAAAATTCTTTAATCATGAAACTAAATAACTTGTAACTCTTGCCCCCAGATTCTTCTTGAATAAGATAACTTATTCCATTCTTTTAGTAAAGAATTCTGAGAATTCAACTGAGCAGGTACTTAGCATTTCAGCAGATATTAGGTTACTTCTTGAGTATGATTTCGACTCTGCTTTTAGATGTGCTCTCAAGCCCACCTCAGCAGAAGAGGGATAGTCTACCACATCGACAGAATTAAAATTCAGACTCTACTTTTTTAAATGATAAAATTTCAACTTTTCTACATATTCTGGTTATAGATAAACACATGAATCTCCTTTGAAGTGATAATATAGAATGTTTACTCATTCAAAAATATTTACTGTACATCTGCTACATGTTTTGTTGCTGTTAAGGTACCAGGGTCCCTGTCATTACATTTTTTCTGAATATTACACAGGATATACTTACACTAAAATAATTGTTTATTGTTTTTATAAAATTCAAATTTAATGGAACATCCTACATTTTATCTGGCAATCTTGGTTGCTGAGGTTGTGATCATCCGGCAGCTTGATTGGGCTGGATGGTCAAAGATGCCCTAACTTACATGTATGGAAGTTGAAACTGGCTATAAGCTGGGCTGCTATCCCCATATGGTGCTTCAACCTCAAGGAGGCTAGCCCAGGATTTTCTACATATTAGTCTTAAGGCTGCAAGAGGTCAAGGTGGACCCTACAAGGCCTGTTGTAGCCTATGCTCAGAAGTCATATATGGCCACTTGTATCAGAGTCTATAGTTCAAACAAAGCCAAGAGCCATCCCAGATTCAGAAAGTGGGAAAAGAGTCTACATCTTTTGATGAAAGGGGCAGCAAAGCCCCATTACAAAAAGGCATCATTCAAGAATAGATTTATAGCCATCAAACAATGTATCTCAAGTAGTGAGCACAACGTCAATGTCCCTGCCATCAGGAATCTTACATTTTTCCCAGGGAAGACAGCCAATAAAAAATAAATGTTTATTTTGTTACAAAGGAGAAAAACAAATCAGAATAAAGGGGTTCTGGAGTGCCATGGGAGTGCTGGGGGAGGTTTTATTTTATATGAAGTGGTCAGAAAGACTTCCCTAAGTAAAGAACATTTCACCAGAGCCCTGAAGGAAGTAAGAGATATCCAGAGAATAGTGATCCAGAAAGATGAAGTAGTAAGTGCAGAAGTTCTATGGTCAAACATGACTGAGGACCTGCAAAATGATTGGAATAGTGACAGGGAGATGGAGATTAGTAGGAGATGAGGTCAGAGAAGTTATGGAAGACCGGAACCTGTAGGGTCATACAGGTCAATGTAAGGATGTCATCACCTTTTCCTACAGATGAGGTGGGAAGCCACATGGAGGGTTTGAGAAGAGCATCATCTGACTTAGATTTTTAAAATGGTGACTTTGACTTCTGTATAGGTAATAGACTGAAATATTACAAAAGTTGAAACAGGGAGACATTTAAGAAGCTATTGCAGTACTCCAGGTGAAAGAGAATGGTAGCTTGGACCAGGTAATAATAGTGGAAATCATGAGAAATTGTTGGAGTGTAGGCATATTTTGAAATAGAGCCATCAGGATTTGCTGATGGATTGCATTTTGACAAGTGAGGAGTCAAAAGAGTGATGCCAAAGTTTTGGACTCAACAACTAGATGTGTGATTTTTCTATTTACTGATTTGCCTTTATAAGAAAGAGGCAGGAAGGTCAAAGAAGGCAGAAGGTGATGTGATGATAGAAACAGAAGGAGAAAAATCAGTATTAGTGGAGCCATGAGCCAAGGAATGAGGGCAACCTAAAGAATCTGAAAAAAGGCAAGGAAACAGATTCTCCCCCTAGAGGCTCTGATAGGAACCATAAGACTCATTTCAGACTTCTGAACTCCAGAACTAAAAGCAAATAAATTTGTGTTGCTTTAAGCCACTGAGTTTGTGGTAATTTGTTGCATCAGCAATAGGAAACTAATATATCATTAGACATCTAAGTGGAAGAGTAGCCATTGAGTATGAGTCTTGAGTTTAGGAGAGAGATGCAGCATGGAAATATGAATTTGGAACTCATATATATAGAGATTTATTTTAAAACAAAGTTACATCATATCACCAACAGAGTGAATGTGGCTAAAGAGAAGAAAATGCCACAGACCATTTTTTGACCACCCCAATGTCTAGCAGTCATAGAAATGGAAAGAAACCAGTTGAGGAAAAAGAGAAGGAGCATCCAGTGCAGCATGGCATGGAGCTATAAGAGCTTGGGGTCCCAGAAGCCAAGGGAAAGACATGTTTCCAGGAATGAGCAAATGCCAAAATGCAGCACTTTCAAACATTTCCAATTTAATGTCCACTAGTGATCTCAATCTTGATTCTTTTTTTGCAACCAGGAGGGACAACTGATATGTAAGAGCAGGATATTCTTCAGATCCTGCTCATATTTACTCTTTCAGAAGTTGCCTAAGCTCCATTCCTCTCTCAGAAAGCTACACGTCTGGACAAAATTATTTGGATGCTTAGAATAGTGTTCATCCATACACTTACTTATTTGGTAAGTATTATTGGATGGCTCTTGGCTAGGCCCTAGGAACTTCTAATCTAGGGCTTTGCCCAAGTCAAGCATAACCTCCACTATCAAGGCCTCCCCAACTTTTTCCAGTAGTTAACGTCCCTTCTTTGCATATATCTCATTTGTAGAACTCACCACATTTAATTTAACAGGCTGGTATGCCTCTACTGGTAAATTCTTCCCTCCCTTAACAAACTAATCCTATCTTAGTCATCTTCATAAGCACATTCCTTCATAGGTGGGTTGGTGACATGGTTAATATTGCAACTGGGAAACCTTTGTGAGAAAAAGACAGCATTAGTAAAAATCACACTGGGACAACAGTTGTGGATTGAGACTCCCTGGGGTAAAAGGGGTGCATGGTCACCTTGTTCCTCAGTTTTTGTTGCAACAATTGTTTGTTGAATAAATACATTTTGCTCCCTGAAGAAGCACCTTTACTGAGATATGATTATATCTTTCTTTATACTTTAATTGAGGATCAATATGTAAGAAGCATCTTTTGAAAAAGTGTTTCTGCCTCTTTTTGAAATTCGTTTATTGAAGACTTTGTCCATTTTGTTCAGTGTTCCTCATATAAAGAGCCACATAATAATTCCTCTTACAATTGAATGCTGGAAAAATAGCTCAGTTATTTCAAGGAGCAGGAGGTATGCTTCATTTTCCTAGTTAATGAGAGTCCAGTAACACATCAATCTTTCCTCACCTTGGTAACCACAAGTTAGAGCTAAATTATATCCTCAGGGTGCTGTTGGGATATTATGGCAACTTTTTCTTGTGACTTTCTTTCTCCTCAAACATTTATTAGTACCTACTATGTGCTGGACTCTTATTTAAGCTAGAGATATGGCAGAAATCCACATAAACTCGGACCCTCATGGGTCCGAGTTTATGGCATTTTCTTGGTTCTTGATAGTTTACCTTCACTTTTAATGTGGTAGTTGGGTCTTTTCTTATCAGAATCCTTGGATTCTTTCAGGAGTGTGGCAAGTATAAAAAAAATAGTTGAATAAAGTGCAACAGCACAGTACATAAGGTAGGGTGTGGAATGGTAGGCATATGCAAGGTTTGGAAAAAGCAGGTAGGGCATGAAGTTATTTGAGTAGGCCAAGAACCTTGAAACTCAATATTTGGGTATTATTATTTTGCATTAGGTTTCAGATCCATTACTGTGCTTTCAGGAGAGAAGAAGGAAAGTTGTGCTTAAAAAAAATAAAATTATGAAGCTGTGTTTACCACATGTTTAGCAGCTTTACTACTATTAATCCAAGGGGGGCTTGATCGAATAAAACACCCGAGGATATTATCATCCAAGAAAGCTGTAAGTGCTTGAGTCTAGGCTATAAGGAATTAATGAATCGGATTTTAATACAGTATGTCATAGGATCAAAGAAATGCTTAGGTTCTAGAGTGTAGAGTAGCCTATTTCTGCAGGACAAGCAAGTGAAAAGATTGCATTTTAAAAAGAAATAACCTACTTATAAGAAGACGAGCTCAGCTGACAGTTATAACCTTGGAGAGGGACTAAAAGGCCTGCTGCAGCCTTCCTAGCCAAGAGAATGTTAGGCATTCTCAGAAAGGATATTAGAAGTCAACCAGGAAGCACAGTCTTGCCTTGTAAAACACCACCACCAAAAACAAGAAACACTTCTTTATGGTTTTTTAGCATGTTACAGTGTTAAGGAAAAAGGATCAGCCGAATGAAGAATTTCTCATTTAGGCAATTTTGTACTTACATTTTGAGTCTGAGAGAGGAGAGTAGTGTAGTGGATATTACAGTAAAGGATGACAGGAAGAAAACCTGGGGGGGGGGGGGGAGAGAATGATAAAGACAGAGAAGGGTACTTCCACAAGGCCAGCTGCATTGGAGAGTTCTTTCTAAAGTTGCATATAGAAATGAATATGAACTAGTAACATGGAGCATTTGACCAATGTATTATATACTAAAGGAATAAAAATTTGAGAGATCTTGAATCTCACTGGTTCTATCTAATACATTGCCTCAAAATGCAGCAATAAAATTAGAAAAAAGGTAGACATTAACTCCCTATGTGATCCTTTCACAGTCTGTCCATCAAGTGCCCTTGATAAGTCTTTCTTTTCCTGCTAAAGAAAATGTGAATTGTCATATTTCCTAAATAATATAAATGAAATAATTATTTTACCTTATGTTTATACATATTTTCTATAGTCTTTGGACTCACCTTGATTACCACGGTGACATTTATAGAGGGATGATGTGTTTTCAGTAAATATAAGGCTATTTGTGAGCCTTACCCAACATAAGAAGAGAATTCGTTGAGATCTAGAGTACCTGAAATGACACTATAAAAACGGGATGGCCTGAAAACACTGGTTTGTCTAACAATGGGATCCTTCTGTGTACATCCACGGAATGACAGAGCAGGAAAGAGACCCCCAGAAGCTATATATTCTCTTCCACTGTCTCCAGGCAGAACAGTGTCAAAACCACAATAGGTGTCTGCAATTTTAGTACTAATGGAACTTACCCAAGACTGCCCATTTCCCCAAGCTGCAGCCAATTTAGCTGTCAAATAAAAACAACTTATGACATTCCACCTTGTCATCATCCCTTTCATGGCTCTCCCTCAGGTACCCAAGACTGTTCAAAACTGAACACTGGAGACCATTAGAAATGAAAGTGAGAACTTCAGTAGATCTGACCAGAAAGTAAAGCCTATTCTTGATTTTGTATAACAGGGGGAGACCTCTCTGCTTACCATCCAAACATAACAGCTGTTTGAGCTGAAGCTGTGTAAAGGACGCCCTATCCCTTGCCCCTTGAACTGGGAATTCCAGAGTCATTGCCACACTGGAAAAGATGATTGCAGCAACTCAGCATGCAATATTGTAAGACAATTTGCTTTTGAGAACTTGTTTTGAGCCTACCACCTGACCAAACAGAATCCCAACTTCATCTGTAAAATATTAACATTTACTGGGTAAAAAAGTGGTACTGAGGTTGATTGCCCTGTGTCAGGGTAGAATTTACTTCTTTGAAGATTGAATTGAAGCGGGTACATGATTAATTCGAATAATTAGGAGTCTCTTTTCTTTTAAGTTGATTTTGGGATTCCAGTGTCACTTTAAGTTAAACTAAAGACATGTCACCTCGGTTATGAAAAAATAAAATCTTTAAAACAAAAAAGAAGAAACCTCATTTGTGAGGAGAGGAGAGGTTGTTGAACTTGGGTCTGTATTTCTAAAGAATCACCTAGAATTTTATAAAAGCAAAGCACATAAACGTCATCCTTGTGCTTATATCAGGAAGTAAGCATGTTAAAACATGCAATATGTATTTTAAACAATTTTCTTCTTTTTAATCTTGCGTTGCACCCAAAGAATGCTAATGCTTACCAAATTGTTCTTTCACAGGGAGCTGACCCTTAAAAAAAAAAGAAAAGAAGAAATGTTACAGAGTGTGATTTTAACACTCAGCCAAGTTATGAACTCTCAACCCTGAGCAGATGTTAACTAGTCCCAACCTAAGAGATTATTCGGGAGCATTTTTCTGCATTGAATTATCTACATGGCGATGAATGTCAGTTTCCAAAGCACCTAATAAAGAGATGTTTCTCTTTATTAAGAGAGCAAAGTGGGGGGTGGGGGTGGATTACAGATAATATTTGAGCTTATCATTGACCTTCTCAGCCTCCTCATCTGTACGCCTCAGCTTGTCTCAATCGCGATGATTATCACAGTAATAAATAAAGCATTCAGCTCTAGGAGTACGTTTCTTCCTACACTCTGTAAATAAGAGGACAAATATCTTGTTACGTGTGCTAAAATAGGTTGAGTGAGAAGAGAATAGCTCTGCTTTGCTGTCACTAGCTATAATCAGCTTTTCAAATCTACACCGTGTCCCCAGTGACTCACTGCATAGTAAAGAACATGGATGTTTGTGACGACACGTTCTTGAGAAGCCACGATTCTAACAATACCATGACCGGCCTTCATTCCCATCTCTTTGTGCAGAGACATTTTGTTTTCCCTGTACCTTCAACATGTGCTAACGATTAGACAGTGATTCCATAAATGAGGCGAGAGCATGGTATCATGGAGGGTGGGTGGTTTGTTTTCTTAGTTCTTTATCGAAAACATATGGAGATGTTTATATATAAATAGAAAACAATAGAATGCTGCCATCACGTTAGCAGCAGCTATTACATTTCTACATGAATAGAAATCAAGCATTTCTCTACCTATGCCAGAATTCTGGGATACTGATATTTGCACATCCTGCCTAATTTGACCTGAAAAGATGTTTTATTATTTTAGGGCTTTTATCCCTCTTTGGAGGGAAATTGTGGAGTCAAAGTTTTGGTTTTCTGGCTTTTCTTTTCCCCTTTTTCCTCCTTTGCTTAATCAAATTACATTATTAGCACGGACAGTGAAATCAGGCCAAGTAGACCTTGAATTATGATGATGAAGGTAAAGTTTTTTAAATCTATACATTGGTTTAACTATAATCTCTTGTTTTTTTTTAACCAAAAATGAGGCCTTGTGTGGCCCGACAGAAGTGGCCTCACAAGAGACAGGGAGGTGGTGCAATCCAGGCACAGCGTAGGGGAGGCGGACCTCTGCAGTTCTAATCCCGGACAAACCACTGAACTAGCTGAATAACCCTGGGAAAGTGAGTTCACGTTACTAAGCCTCAGTTGCTTCATCTGTGAAATGAGAGCTCTAAGAGCACTTAGGTCTATTAGAATGATTGTAAGTATTACATGAGATAAGCTTTAAAGCAATTCACACCATGTCGGGCATGTAGGAAGCCACCCATGCACCCCCATCCCCGCACCAACGTATAGACAACCAACAGAAAGGTTATTGCCAAGATCATCCTTGAAAATCTGAAGGATATTGATGCCTACAGCTAAGAACAATAAGAAGAAGAATGCTGAGATTTAGCAAGTGTTACATTTTGTGCCAGGCTTTGCAGGCGGTATTTCTGACAGTTCTATGTTCAGGGTGCCATTAGCATCCCCCATTTCGTAGAAAAGAAACTGAGAGGGTTACACAGATTGCCCAATGTCACACAACTTGTAATTGGTCAATCTGAAGGTCAAGCCCAGTCTGGATAATTCCAAAGTCCATCCATACTCGTTAACTCTCTGCTAAACAGGCTTCCACATATATGGCCTGCCACGCTTTCAGCGTTTCTTTGTTTACTTTATTCTTTATGTTCCTATCAACATCCAGTGACACTGCAGTGTCATTCACAAACTGTGGGATCCCCTGTCGCTTGTACATCCCTTCATTTGTGGTTGAAGAAGGCCAGGAAGCCCAAAATAAATGTTTTGTTTGGAGGCCTGGTAAGTTAAATTTACACAGCAACTTTCACTTTGGTCAACAAAGGTCTTTTCATTGAAGGAGCTCGAAGCTCCATATGCATAGTCTCATTATTCAAACTTTGGAAAAGAGCATTTGTCCCA
Organism: Tamandua tetradactyla; assembly: GCF_023851605.1. Classification (NCBI taxonomy): domain Eukaryota; kingdom Metazoa; phylum Chordata; class Mammalia; order Pilosa; family Myrmecophagidae; genus Tamandua; species Tamandua tetradactyla. Next base: position 140,921,630 of record NC_135332.1, read on the forward strand.
ATTTACAGATGGAGAAGGTGATATGACTTGGGGACAGGAGAGGTCAGATATCCCCCTCTGCACCCCAGCATGCCAGTGGCCGGGTCAGGGCTGTGTCCACCTCACCAAGCTGCTCATTAGTGTGGGCTCTGATAGCCAAACTGCTAACTTGCTCCACTTTTAACCTAAATCGTACATAATTAGAAGCACTTTGCCTAATTCTCTTCTTGGAAGAATGGGATCTGACTGTAATGTGGAAACCCCCACACACAACATTACCCAATTCTGTTCCCATTTGTAAGACATATCATAATTTTTCTTTTCTCTCCTTTTCACAGGGGAGGGAGAAATTCGAGGTGGGGTGTAGCAGGGTATGAAAGAAGAGAGGGTCAGGACATCCAAATTGCATGTCAACATACTGACCAAATATCAGTGTGCTAGTTAATCAAGCCCTGAATGTCAGACATCACTGCAAATATTTTGCAAATTGTTAACTCTAATGATGCTACCACCAGGCAGTGCCACAGAGGAAAGCTGAGGTGGCACTTCTTATTATAAATACCTCAGTCTTTCTCTGAAAATCACCTTGAAGACAGGAATCCTTTGAAATGAGAGTGGAAATATGAGCAGACTTCTGCTTTATTAACCTTTTCATCATCAACAGTCAAAAAAAGAAAAAAAGAAAGAAAAAGAAAGTGCTGGCATGACAGGGCTGCAGAGTTCAGTCCTGCAAATGCTGGCAGCATCCTCCTTGAGAACCAGCAACTGTTCTTGCCCTTGTAGTAACAGTGCGCTTCCATGGCAATTAGGAAATCACTGTAGAACAGAATCCGTTTTAGAAAAAAAAACACTTATACAACGTTCAAATAGTTATGTAAGCGAAATATATTTATAATTCAGAGAAAGCTTTTGTTACCACTTCAATCCCATGCTAGTGATGGCAGTGTGGAGTTTTGGAAAAAAGCTATCATTTGCCAGCTGTGTGACTTTGAGCAAATTACTTGACCTCTCTGTCCTCAGTTCTTAACTATACCAGCATCAGTAATAAAGCTGCTTTGTCTCCTTTACAAAGTTGTCAGAGAAGATCAAAGGAAACCGTGAATGTGAAATCTCTCTGGAAGCACTGTACAAATGTTATTATTGATTTTTACTAGATAAATAATGAGAATTGAGTAGCAATACAGATCTAAGAATGACTTGGGAATAAGCCAGCCATGGTAGTCATTGGTTATTCTTGAAGAAGTGGATGGTTTCTGAGAAACAGATAGCCTTGCCAATCTGAAGAGGCTTAAACTCTCAAGTCTTAGGGCTGAGTGGCATTTTAGCTGTACAACCTGGCGAGAGCCTCTTACATTCTAAGCTCTTGAAGTGACGATATTGGCTACACAAAATCATTATGTGCTTTCTTACCAGATTTTATTTAGAAAGAGTTTGCAAACTAGTGGCCTGGCAGAGTTGCATGGGATTAGAGTGCTGTGGTTTTACACCATGGAGAGCTACATTTCATGCCTTCTTCTATTAGCACCATCCCTAGAGAGTCAACAGATGGCACAACAAGAAAATCAGAAACCCAAGACAAGCTTGTCAGTTTGATGCCTTTAAGCTTCAGCAGCACTCACAATAAAAATAAGGTGGAATATCTATTTAGAAGGAAGAGGTGCAGAGAAAGAGGGCCACTGAGCATACCTTCTTTTGTCTGAGCATGGCTAACAGTATCTAGAGACCTCCAACCATTTAGGGGGGGCTTTACACTGGACCATAGTAGGCACTTAGGAAAATTGGTTGAAATTATATTATTTTCGGTAGAAATAATTGAGCAACTTGAATAGGGGGTATTATATTCCCCTTCATTATATATATTTATAATCCTTCCAAGTCAGCTCTTGAGTCTGGCAAATCCCAGGATGAGTAATTGTGCATCTCAGAGTGGTTAGGTAAGAAGCAGACCAGTCCCTAAGTCAGGCAAAGCAACATGTGTTTCAACAGCTTGTAAGAAAGTGAAGTATTTGGTTATTGTTGTTGTTGTTTGATAGTTCCCAAGGAGAAAACAAAGAAGCAACAGATATAAACCAAACATTGTTCTCTTTTGTTTAGGAAGCTATTTCCAACTTCAGCCTGGTGATGGAGTCTGACCTGGGCACCTTCTCACCCTGTGGGCTACAGTTCACTGGCAGTGACCAGGCCAGGACCATTATGAAGGAGGTCATGAGCCTGCTGCAGCCCATCCATGTCACCCGGGTCTTTAAGGGTGGAGAAGGGACAGACATTAACTACTGGATCCAAGCTGGAGTACCCGGTAAGACCAAAAGACTAAGTCAGTATGAGGGTGGTTTTCCTAACGTGCAGTCCACAGGTTTAACTGAAGCTTCCATTCTAACATGGCAAAATGGACAATGATAGGCCATTTAATGCATGGAAACCCTAAGCTTTTGTGTATAAGGTACAATCTGATGATTTCCGGATTAGTTCATTTGACTCTGTACATGTTTACACGTCTGTTTTCCCTTTCTAAATTAAAAATGCATCACTCCTAGAGATTCTGAATTAATGATTCTGGAATTGGGCCTAGAAATCTATAATATGTTGTTGTTGCTTTAACAGATATTCTTGGTGATTATGGCACATGTGAGTTATGACTAAAATTTGAGAATTTTAGTAGAAGGCAATTACTTCTAATAATGCCCTTCCAGTTTTAGCACTTGGCTAGGAAATCTTCTCTAATCCCAATAATTCCCTACCCAAATATCATGGTGTCTGAAATTTTTCCATTGGAGATTTATTCCTTGAGGTAGAGTATTTTCTGCTAATAACTCTTTTTTTCTTAATGCAAAGTCTCCTAGAAGAGATTGAACATCAGACTAAATTCTTCTCATCAGGTATTTATCAGTTTGATATCTTTCAGAGATGTCCTAAGCAACAGGGGAAAGGAATGAATGGGAGTAGGCCTGGGGAGGTTATAGCAATCAAAAGGGGAACAACCTTATAGAAAATAAACTGCTTTACAAGTTTACCGAGGACTGGCCATGTAGAAGGGTTATTTAAGCTATCAAGTGTCTACGACCCGAGCTTGTTCCCTCCACACTATTGTATCCATAATTGAAAAAACTAAAGGTCCATCTACAGATTGTTCTGTATTTATATTATACAAATAGGTAGGTCTGCTTTTGAAAAGTTTTAACATTACTATTTCCAGAACCATTTCTTTGGCCACAAAGCATTTCATGGGTGCAAAAAATGTATCTCACTACACCCATCCCAATCCAACCTTTTTAGTTCAGTCTGCAGAGTTAAATTTCACCAAAGGCATACTTCATGGATGCTTGAGAGACTGTAGATTTTTTTAAAGCATAGGTTAGGGTTTAAGGTTTATGATAATTCAGAGCTAAAGATAGAAGCAGCTTTCCTTTATTCTAATACAAGGAAGGGCGCAAATTCTCTCCACTTGGTCTGTGTATATTTTAAGCGTATTTTAAAATTATTTTAAAGCAACATTTCCATTTATAATGCTGTACATCATCTGGACAGATCCAAGCCTCTCTCTCTCTCTGTGACATTAATAAACATGATCCATGTCAGAGAAAGGGGGGTTGAGTTATATAGAATAATTTATTTGATTGTTAGAGTTTGCTGAGCCTTAAATTTTTCAGAAAGAATGTTCTTAAAATTTGAGAAAATTTAAGTAGGCTGCCATGTGGGAGCTGTGGTGATAGATTATGGGTGAATTACATTGGAAATCAATGATTATCGGGAGGTGAGAGAGTTGAAACCAAAGAAATAACTAGGACAAAAGAGACTGGTACCCTGTCTTCCCAGGTCTTTCTTGCTTCTGCTGCTCTGGATTATTGATAATCGACTCTAGTTTTATTTCTTCACATGTAGAATGGTTCTGTTTGGATTAACAAATTGATTTGATTGTGGTCACCCCAAGTAGAGAGACTTTTTGCCTTTGCCTTTGGTCAGATTTGATTTCTATGTAACGGAGTGGATTGGAAATGTAAGCCTCTCTTGGTCCCTTAGGAGTTACCATTTACTGAGCTCCTGGTGTTTACCAGGCATTTAGGCTTTTTACAGACACTTGTTAATGTATCTCTTGTGAAATAGATACAATTATCCCTATTTTGTAGATGAAGAAACTGGATTCACAGGGGTTAAATATAGACTTGCTCAAGGCTATATTGCTTTTAAGTGCTGAAGTCATCCTGAGAACAGGTCACTTTGGCTTCAAGGCCAGTGGCCCTTTTCCCACAATATGCAACAATCCAGGGGGCTCTGGAATGCTGAGATGGTCTTCTGAATCTATGGCAGTGTCTGAAATGTTTATGTTACTCAGCTCTTGCTTGTGTAAAAGGTTTCAATTCATTCCTGTTCCAGAATAATTTCCCCCTGGGGGAAAGGAGTTTGTTATTGTAAATAACTACTTATTCCTTCTCACATATCTTCTTCCAGTCTCCTCTCTCCCTTTGTAGATTAGGAAGGTTTATATAAAGTCAGCAGTTCATTTAGACCACGATACATGTTTCCTGGAATTCTTTTTTTTTATTTCCCTTAGAGTATTGTGAGATGGAATAAAATTATGGCCGTCTTCCCCTTATTACCTCTGAGTTATCTTTTGATATTTCAAATTTGGCTATTCCTGGAAGAAATAATGGAACTGTTCATAACTCTTGATACTTACAGAAATTTTCACGAGCTTTAGAAAAAGATGAAGAGCAATTGCTAATCTGAAAAAGCAAATAAAAATATACACGTTGTATGTGCTGTATCCTTGAAGACCTGGCAAATCACAATGACTTAAACCTAAGAATTCAAAATATTGATTAAGTTATGGTTTACATACCCACTTGCCTAACTTTTAAAAACACTGAGAAATTTTATTTCCAAATTCCACCCATTCTTTCCTCTTTCCCTTTTTTCTTCCTTTCTTCCATTCATTCAAAAAACATTTATTGGACCCCTACCACGTTCTAGGCCCATTGCATTTCTGTAATATGTGGTGACTGTATGATGGCTGGGCCCCATTTTTTAATGCCCTGTGTATACTCAAAACAGAAATCCTAATTAAGAGTAAAGGTAGAATTAGAATTAGAATTCAACACGATTTATAATTTTCATTAATTGTTAAGAACACATAGATTAATTTATGAATGGATTATATTTAGGAACAGAAGGATAATGTCCCTCAACCATCTGGATGGTTTCCATAAAGGACAGGTTAAATATCAATATATATAAATATAAGGCTTTAGGGGAAAAGGTTTTAAAAAAATCATAAGGGGTTGAAAGGGTAGTTCACTGGTGGAATCCTTGCCTGCTATGCCGGAGATTCGGGTTCAATTCCCAGCCCATGCACTTCCCCAAAAAACAAACAAACAAACAAACAAAAGAAAAAAATTCAACAGTTAGTGCTGCAATAATGGGGTACTCACATGGAAAAAGAATGAAATGTGACCCCTGCTATGCAGCATACAAACAAAATAATAATAATAGGTATCTTGGATGTACTTTCCACCCAAACTCTCTGTTCTACATTTATTTATACACCAATCTTCTCTGATTTCCACTCCCTAACAGACTCCTTTCTTCCCCCTCCAAATTCTAATGTTCTTTTAGACCCATTCTATATTTTTTGATGTCTATGAAGCACCATACAGCTGGCAAATGATAGCTTTTTTCCAAAGCTCCACACTGCCATCACTAGCATGGGATTGAGGTGGTAACAAATGCTTTCTCTGAATTATAAATATAAACAACTCAGGAGTGGTGGTTATAGAACACTTAATTTGGTCATTCAACCATATCAAGGACCTGGATTCTTTCCATCTTTCTACTTTGCTATCCTCAGCCTGTTGACTCTTGTCTTCAAACTTGTTCCCTTATAGTCCCAAAATAGCTGCCATAGTTCCAAGCAACACATTCACACATTCTGCAGTAGTGGAAGGGAGAATGCCCACAATTGATAACCCTTTCTGTGAGTGTGGTATTCTTTACCAGATGTCCCACCACAGATTTCTCCTCAAGGACTTCGGCCAAAATGATGACATATGTCTATACCTAAATCAGGTAGTGGCAATCAAGTGTACTTAGCATAATGAACTTAAATTGATCACATTTCACTTCTTTGTCCTAGAGTGACACCCAGTCTACACTGAAAAGCATAGCCTCCTGATATATGGGAAAATTCGGGGTTCTTTGGGAAGAAGGTGGGGTTTTCTGCTGAGTTAGCCAGTAAGATTTATCTGCAACATCTGATCATCTCTCTTCCTGGCTTAAATCTTCGGTGTCTTCTTATTGCCTTCAGGGTTCCATGTATTACTAAAGTATTTCCTTAGCATGGAATTCTTGTTCTACCCACTGGCTTGGGTCTAGACTCATCCATTAGCCTCCTTCACTCCTTTCTATCCATCTATTAGACATACAGGTCTAATTGTATGTACTTCCTGGTGCTCTCACTCTTCCCTGCCATTGGACTTCCCCTACTGTGGCTTCTTCACCAGCTAATTCCTGTTCATTCATCGTGATTCAGTTTCTGGTTCTTGTCACTGTACACATCTTCCCTAATTCTTCACTATTTGGACAAGTGTCCCTTGGGTGTGTGGACCTGTAGTGACCTGCGCACACTTCCCTTCTTAGCACTTACTCTGCATTAGTAATGGTGATCAACTGTGAAGTCCTCAGAACTCCTGGTACCTGAGAAGATTTGCCAGGCCCTCAACAAGATGTCCACAAATCAAATATTGAATGATTAGGGTCTAGGGTCATAGGAGTAGTAAAATTAATGTGAGCAAGGTCTAACTGTAATGTAGTACACAACCAAAAATTATGATTACTTTACTAAGAACTTTGTTTCATTGAGCAGTCTTCTGCCTTTACATATTGAATTGTTTAAAAGTAACATTTTAACTTCTTTCAACTTTTCTATAATTGTTTAGAGTCCATGTTGAAGTACCAAATATGCAGATTACTCAGAATTTCGCATTTTTTCCATCTTGCTTATTTCTGTCCAATACCTCATATGGCATTAAGCAGAACTAAATTAAAACTTTCCATTTCTGCATTTCCAGAGGCCTTTTTTTTTTTTTAAAGATGTTCTGAGGAAGAAGATCAAGACACAAGTGGGAATGGGAATGTAAGGTAAATTGAAGTTTCAGCCTCTGGACCCAGAACTCAGATGTTCTCCAGTCACCAGATGGAATAGTGTAACCCCACAGTTCTATGTCCCCTGCTGTCCCTAATTAAAAGATGCCTCCCTTATGGTGCAAACTCTCTGTGCAGTGATGTTTAGAAAGATCAATGCCACGTGGTGAGCAGACTTCACCCCTCGGAGAACTTGAAAAGGGCACTCTCTGATTTGTGACTGTAGCCCTCTTTTAAATAACTGGGGCACTTTTATTCAATTATTAAGCATGTTTTGAGTGCCTGCTTTACAGACTGAGGATACAGAATGAAAAAGACCTACGGAGCCTCTGCTTTTGTGAATTTACGCTGTAGCTGGGAGGGATGATGGTGGGAAGAAACAGGCCCGAACAAATAAATCAAGAATAAAGAAATATATTACAGAGTAATAGGGCTCTACAGGGAGTTATAGAGGGACAGCTGTTTCCTACCTCTTTTCAGGTGAGTCAGAGTTCTTACTTTAATATCCTTTGGCTGCTATATTCTAGATGGGTTGTGTACCACCCACATTTGTACCGTGTCATTGGAAATCACACACCAGAGCAGCCTATCAGCATTTCCTCTGCCTACCCACCTCCCCACCGCTTGCAGTAGATGCACTTCAGATTGACAGAGGCCATTGGGAATCTTGCTGCTGCCTAGGCTTCACGCTGACCATATGTCCTGCGCTGTATGAATTATAGGGCCTCCTCCCAGGAGAAATAAATGATGATATAAAGGCACTATTCTGTGAGAGGGCTGTATGCCACGTCTGCTCATTTTGAGGACTAGGTTTATTATTTAATCATACATGCATGTATTCATATAAATGTCAGGCCATGTTCTAGGCACTGTAGATAAAATAATGATCTAATAAGAGTATTTTCCTTCAATCACCTGACAATACTTTGGGGGAATCCCAGCTAAGTGTCCCCCAACTGTCATTGGAGTGCATATACCCATGATGATCAAGATCACAGACTCTCAAGTCTCACAGCCTGGACCTGGGTCTGAATTCCTGCTCCACCCTGACCTACCTGCGTGACCCTGGGCAAGTTAAATAACCTGTCGTTGTCTCAGTTTCTTCAGCTATTAACAGAGAGTAAGAATAGTGCCCAAGTTATAGGACTGTTGGAGAATTAAATGGAGTGATACTTATAAAGTGCTGACAACAGCATCTGGCTTGTGAGAACCCTTCAGTAAAATTATATATGATCAGTGCCTATCTGTAGATAATGTGGGAGTATTATTATGCACAAGAGTTTTGGATGAAAAATGAGACAATTGAGAATAATGGAACACAGACATAGGGATAAGTTACATGAAATTATTAAAGTTAATAATGAAATAAATATAAACAGAAGTATAAAACAAAGCTTACATAGTAGTAGTTCTCTTATAATTTCCAGTCTTTCTACAGCTAAGGATTGGGAAAGTCAAGTACAGTTAAAGGCGAGCGCCTCTGTCCTGGTTTTCTTAGATCATCTTTATTGCCATATTTAATGTCTTCTATGTCTCTGAGTTAAAAATAGTTTTTATACTAACAGTATTAGTCAGGGTTATCCAGGGAAACAGAATAGAACCAACAGGATATATATATACACACATTTGTGCGAGTGTGTGTATCTATATATCTATATATATATATATGTATATACATGTGTGTGTGCATGCATATGAATGTATATATGTAAATATTATGAAATTTATTATAGAAATTAGAGCAAGTGACCGTGGATATTGACAAGTCCAGATTCTATAGGGCAGGCCTCAAGTTGGGAATTCCAATGAAAGTATCAATGAATTCCCCAGGAGAAGCTGGCTGGCTGAAATAGAGATAGGAATTCTTCTTTCTGACGGCTGAAATCATCAGTTCTGCCTTTAAGGTCTTAAACTGAATGGATGAGACTTCTCTCATTACTGAAGGCATTTTTTATTGACTGTAGGTGTAATCAGCCAAGGATACAAACAACTGATTAATGGTTCAAATCCATGAAACAGCCTCACAGTGACAATCAGGCCAGTGCTTGCTTGACCAAACAACTGGGCACCATAACCTAGCCAAGCTGACATTTGAACATAACCATCACACTTACCTCACTGAATCACTGTAATTCACTGAAGGCATTGAGTACAGAATCTCATTCAACTGTACAGCAGTAGTTCTAGGTGTAGAATAACAACTGTAAAGAACAATGTTATGCTAAAACATAGGGAGATTTGCTCTCATCAGGGCAATTTCAACAAATGCCTGTTGATACTGTCCCTCTTTCTGATTCTGTAGCTCTCTGGATTTTGGTGGAGATAAAAGGAGCTCTGGCACAAGTTGTAAAAAAAATTTCCCCTGTGGTTCAGGAAGCAGTGCCTCTGATACTTTCTGAATTGTAGCACCACACTCCTTCCTGGCTGCGTTTATCTGTGATTTGCAGTTTAACTTTTCTATTTCTACTTTTATGGAGGGAACATTAATTCAGCATCTATTGAATGCTTACTTACTATTAGGTGCTATGGGGACTAAAAAGACAAAAAGTAATGATGCTAAACTCCTTTTTTCTTTCAAAATATCTCCAGTATAAAAATAATATAAGAGATATATAATACATAAAATACAAAGGAAACACAAAATAATAATATTTCAGAAAGCTTGGGAAACAGGGATCAAATAAGGCAGTGTGATCGACTACTCTGACACAGAACTATGATCATTTTTGCATATTTCTTTCCAGTGATTTTTTCCTATGTCATAAGAAATGTTCTGAACACATGAAATTGTAATATTTAATTTAGCCAAACAGAAACAAGAGCTTAGGACATCAGTGCGAAAGTCATTCAAAACAGACCTGACCCACATCCTCTAGAACGGTTACAGCCTAGAAGGATAGGAGAGCATTGTTTATGCCACTGGCAGTTAATCATGCCCGATGGAGTCTCTTCTATTGTTGCCTTGAAATATTACTTAAGGCATACTTTCACTTTATAGTTAATATACTTTGTCTTTTATTTCTTTAGCTGGATTGAGTTGCAAAAGAGTATTTTACTCATGTATATATGTACCACCTATTATTACCTAGCATGTAATAGGTATCCAATTAATGTTTGCTTACTAGATGTATTGATTTGAAAATGAATATAATGATTAATTGATCTGTTTATGGTTTATTATTATTATGTACTAATGGATTTTTAAATATTTGATGTATTTCATTCCACTGTAGTGATTATTCTTATTGATACTCAAATTATCCCATCTTTGGCCAGTAGGAGCCTTTTTAAGTTGGTTCCTGAGTCTTTTGCCATGACCCTTGTGGTTTTTGATAACTTTCTAGTTTTCTGATATGACAAGATGTCCCTGAGCATCTTACACATTTCCTACCCCAGATCTGTAGCAACCGTTTCTCCAAAGAGCCCAGTTCTTTTCCAAGGTTACAGTATTTATAGGCCACAATCTGAACACTAAATAAGATTGTCAATAGTGGGTTTGTCATGTTTCTAGGCCTTTCAGTGGATAGAGCTAGAAAATATGTATTCTTTTTCTTTAAAGACAAAATATATTATAAATTATAAGATATTTCCAATTCAAGTCCAGGCCTATAAGAATTTTACTTAACTTCACTGATGTTATATCTGTATTTCCTTTATTCTCTTACCAAAAATCCTGGTTCTCAGTGGAACAACATAATCACCAGTTTACTACACTCCACAATACACACACACAGTAGTCCCAAAATAACAATGTCAACACAAATAACAACATTATGATTATTAAGGACAAGTTTTTTTTAATGGTTCTTTTTTGTCTTTAGTATGTATTCCACTAAAGATGTATCGATTTCTCTTAACTTACAGATCACATTACTCAGAACGTAATATTTCCATCATTCTTACTTTTCTTTTAAAAACTGAAACGGCTGATGATTTCTAAAATGTTTAAGTACATATTTCAAATTTTTCTTTATAAAGCAGAAAATAGGTTATAGAAGGGAATCATTGTAAGATTTACTAAAGCGATTACCCTGAAGTGTGACATGGTTGGATTCTTAAGATATACATACTATCACCTGTTATTTCTTCTTAGACCTGACTTAGACTATTTCATGATTTCATTTATTCATTCATTCAAGAAATATCTAGTAGGTGCTATGCGGCACTCAGACAAAGGGAATAAGAAAAAATTTAATATGTATTTTGGTGTCTACTGTGTGCCAAGTGTTATGGTAGGTACCTTATATCCATTATCATAAAATGTCAAAAAACCCTTTTGAAGTATGTATTATTATACTATAACTGATTTTCTGGTTATGTAATTGGGGCTCTAGGAGTTCCCTTCATTTAAAGTCACACAGCTTTAAGTGGAAATGCCAGAAGTAATATGGAGGTCTGCTTGACTCCAATGTCATGCTATAAGGCACAGTCCCTGTCCTCAAAGAGGTAATGAAGACTTAAGACACAGGGAGAACAAAGTTCACTGGAAGTTCATGCAAGAGAAGCATGAAACTAGCATATCCCCAAAGGGGCAACATTTCACCTGATTTTGAAGAAAGAATAGAATCTTGTTGGATAGAGAGGGAGTACATTCCATGTGGAAAGATGGATATGAGCAAAATTCTGTAGGTAAGAAAATACACTGGGTTCTTAAAATGATGAGTAGGGTTTGGCCAAGGTTTAAATTAACAGGGAAATAGAGATAAAACTGAAAACATTGCTTGGGATCCCAGTTGGGACCTGAATGCCATTATGAGGATTTGGGACAGTGTGAAACCTTTGAAGGTTTTGAGCAGGAGTGAAACATAATGGCTCAGCTCCAGCGGCTGGAGAGGTTCTAGTTAACCCATCTCCTCCTCCTTTGAGGGACTCAAAACAAGGCCCAGTTCCACAGGTTGAGCTGCAGTTCTTCTATAAACTTCTTGCTAAATTTGTAGTTTTCTTTGGTGTTTTGCTACTTGGAATTTCGCCACATTAAGCCTTCTAGTTGGAGAGACTTTGCACTGTGATTAGCCATGGGTATACTGGAATTCTCAGGTGTCAACAAATGAAGTCTGACTCTAATTGGACAAAACTCAAGCTGCTCATTGAACCTTCGCTAATTCAAATTAGTTTTAGAGCATTGTGGTATTTCATCAATTTCTAATAAGTGCTCTGCTAAAAATATGCTTATCAATTTAAATACTTTAGTAATTATGGGATTATGGAAGCAACAGGAAAACAACACAATTCAAGAGACTTGGGTGAAATTGCACTCATATTGGGCAATGGTTTTTTGCTGCAGAAATGAGTTGTGTCTCAATTGTACTGTAATAGACCCCTTAATTTAAGCAATTTCATTGTCTTAAGATCTTCCTTTTGCTCAGTATTAAAGTTCAAACTGATCACTTAACCTGATATTATTGTGCAACTCCCTCATGGATCTCTAATATAGTACATTAAATCTCCCCATTATCCCACTTTTATAAGAAAGTGTGAAATTGCATAATTCATGATAACTAACTTTCTTTTGTAATATACTTGCTGTCTTTTGTTGTCCTTCCAGTTCATAATACATAAGTCAAATATAGTTGAGCTCTGTGAAATCTATTAATTATGGATCTTTTGAGACACCTGTGAACTGTTCCCTATAATACAACCAGTTAACTTTGAAGTGCTTCCTTGGTATCTTTCATTTTTCAGTTCAAATGACTGAAGTATTCTCCTGGGAGGTGAGAGAAACGAAACCTAGGTAGAGGTAGGTCATTGGCTTCATCACTATTCTGAAGTATCCAGTTTTTGGAGGTTTAAACCTAAGTGGAAACCAGTGTTTGCTGGACACATCTTTACATTTTTTGGCAGAAATAGCTCATTACTCAGTGTTAATGTCTTATTTAAAGACAGAAATTACTCGTATATACTATTTTAAGGTCTTTAGTCAATACTATTCTGCAAAGTATAGTATAGAATTAGAGCAGTTATCCAAATGGGTCAGTGGTTCCGCACATAGTATTCCTCTGAGAAGATTATATCTGAGATACCCTAATTGTAGCCATTTGACACATTAGCACAAAAGTTTTAATTTTTCTTTCTTGTGTTGGTAGAGACCCAGTGAAAGCCCTTATGAACCAAAGACGTGTATCTAGCTTACAGTTATGGTTCTTACTCATGACTGTACTTCGGAATCACCTAGAAGCTTTTAAAAGCATATTGAAGCAGGGAGCTCACTCCCCAAAATTCAGATTTAATTGGCTTGCTTCCGGGCTACAGCAGTCTCCCTCACCACCCCACCCCCACCACCATCATCCTCTTGGAGCAGCATTCCATTGTAGTCTGTGTGTTTGGGTAATCCTTATAGTTGTAAAAAAATTGGAGACCTGTGTACTCTGCTTTTAAATGCTCCCCAAGTGATTCTAATATGTAACTCAAAATGAAAATTGTTGGGGGTATAATATAGCTTAGCTATTAAGAGTACAGATTAAAGGACCATGTAAAATTGGACTCAAAGTCTAGCTCCATTACTTACAAGATATGTGACCTTAGGAAAGTCATGTAACCTCTTGGATCCCCAATTTCTTCATAAATAAAATGATGCTGATAATGTCTCTCTCATGAAATACTATTGAAGAAGGCATGAAACCATGTAAATAAAATGGTTAACACAAAGTTGATGCTCTATCTTATTATTTCAGTTATTAGAGATGTCTGTTATTAGTCCAGACCTGTACAGTACCAAGTGACAGAGATCCAGTTCAAATGGCCTGAGGCAAAACTGGGGAATTCAGTACAGCCAGAAGAAGGATAGCGGTGGATCTGGCCTCACAGATTCTGATATTTGAGTGCTGATAGGATGCACACACTCTCACTGGTGTTCATCTCAACTTTCTTTTCATGATGCTGTCATTCTCTCTGGCCGGCTACCTTCTTAGAGACTAAGTAAGCTAGGAGCAGCTCAAGGCTTATACCTTTATAGCCTCATAAGCAAAAAACTCAGGTCCTGTGCCATCCCTGTGGTTGGGGGGTGGGGGTGGGGGACAGAGTGGGGGTTGCTGTCCTTAAAATGGGAGAAGAGTGCTGTACAGATAAACACAATGGTGGCATTTATTTTCTCTGTTGGGACTTGATTCAAAATATATAAAACCTGTGTGGTTCGAGGGCTTATAGGCAGATAAAGGACAGTAGTTAGGTCCTAGAAGTGATAAAGGAATTCCCTGAATTTAAGATATATATAATCTCTCTTCTCTTCACTACCTGTACACGGTAATCATCCTGTAAAATGAGTTTAGGATAACAAAAGCATTCCTTAGCCTCTCTAGTCCGTTTTACCTCAGACATTCAGATTCATAGGCAGATTGAATAGAGCTGGACAAGCTCGTGCTATGCTCCCAGCTCTGTGCATTATCTACTACCTGAAAGGTTCTCTCCTCCCACTCCCGCCCAGCCTCTCTACTCGAACAAGTGGAAATCCTTAGTGGTTATTTATAGGAACGCCCTCTACGGCTCCTCTACTGTGTATGTTAACCAAGAATAAGGCAATGAGGTAGAACAATCATAAAATGCCCAGAGACACCCTTTAACATCTGAATTGTTCAAACCACTTACCTAACACTTGTGGTGGAGAGACAGCAGGTGTCGTGAAAGAGAAATAGGATTCATCTCTACAGCAGCATGCGTTTGACAAGTTATTTAAATTCTCTGAGCTTCAGTTTCCTAATCTGTAAAATGAGGGCAATACTATTTCCCAGAACTGTTGTTAAGGATTAAATGTGATAATGTATTTGAAAGTTGATTATACTCTACACAGTTGGCATTCAGTAAGTGGCATTTGGGGTTTTTTTTTGTTGTTGTCATTGACAATTTTATGTTTACAAAATTATTGAAGAGGACTTTGTTATGAGCATGCTTTCATGTATTTGGACCCAGTAGAGAGAATGATTAGGAGGAGACTTTACAAAAGGTATTATTAGTATTCATTAAACTTTGGATCTTCAGCATACTTACATGCTTTGTACTTACTCTTACATAAAAGAGTGAAGTTGCTGCTGGCATTCACTCTGAACCACTCTTCTACTTTTTAGGAAAACAACGTGACTCACTTCACCACAACATGGTGCAACATATACTTCAGAGAAGGAAGCAAAGAGAAAAAAAAATCAAGTATTAATAGCATTCATCTTTTTATTCCAAATGATGCTTCTGGGAATTTTGAGTCCTTCTGTTCAGTTCTTTTTCAGCCAAAGTGAATGATTACAGATTGGTAAGACCCAAACAGAAAGGGAAAGGATGGTGGTGGTCTTTGTTCTTTACAATACCATAAGATTCCTTGGATCACCTCCAAGAGGACAAATAAGAATAAATGGATGTGAGCCTCTAGGATAATTTTGAGATATATACAGGGGGGCATCTTCTGACAGTGAGATTCAAGGACTTAAATTTGCAGCAGAACAGGTTCTCCATAAAACTTTATATTCAAAATAGTGATTCAAAACTTTTGGTGCTGAAAATCTGGTCTAAGGAACCAAAATAGTAAAAAGAAGCCTAAATTGAAGATTAAGTGATAATCCCAGCTCACAGAGAGAACTCAGCTACTCTGGTGACAAAAGCTTCCCAACTGTTCTGAGCATGTAGGTGAGGCCAGATGAAAGTTAATGTACCATTCTATCACCAGGTGGCCACTGTTAAAAGCCCGTTGTGAACTGAGCCATTACAATGGACCCCCACATCTTTGCTTCTGCTTTCTCCTTGGGAAGGAGGTGGTATATGGGCATAGAGACTAGAAAACAGGACAGTGCCACAAAAAGAGCACACATATTAAAGGCTTTGCCGTGGGTGACTGTGTAACGGTTTTGCCCAGGACCAGTTCTGGTTTACATCTGTCATCATAGCATCTTTTCCAGTCCTTGTCACTTTCAAGAGTATTCTGGTGGAAGACAAACTATCTGATTCCCCAGCTCTGCTACGTATAAGTATGTAATCTCTAGCAAATTATTTACCTTCTCTGAACCTCATTTTCTCCCTCATACAAAAAGCATAATAGTACCACCTAAAGAGTTGGTGAGAGGATTATGAATGAATGTGTGTAAGCCAGTTAGTGCAGAGCCAAGTTCACGGTAGCTGTAACTGACTCTCACAGGTAGCATCAAGTTCTGGAGTATGTAATATGGGCTGGGTCTTCTCTAGTGGCAAGAAGCCTCATCCCAGACAGTGATGTGGAGATAGTTTGCATTTTCTTTGACCTGAAAATGGGGGAATTACCTCTCTAAGCCTCTTGTAATTTTAAGACTCTATAATGACAAACTCATATTTTTCCTGAAGTAAAAATTGCTCTCAATGTAAAACAGGCATGTATTGAATGAAGGAGCAGTCTACTCATGAACCTCTACCTTTGGAGAAGTGAAAAGATGAAATAGCACAAAATTACCTTTATCAAGCAAACACAAAGAAAGTTCAGCTATGGATTTTAAATTTCAACGTTGCTAAAAGGCAGGGAGCAAGTTGATGAGATTATCTTGGCAGTTAAGGAATACGTTTTCTTAATTTTTTAACATCTGGTCTTGGTGCCAATTTCGTTTCAATTTCAGTCCTGGTACCAACTGCATAAATGCCTGATCTATACAGTTAAATATCCATGGCAACATGATTTTATGCTTCTCTCTCTCATTTCATTTCTACCACTCCCTTATTTTCTTCTTGAGAGCATCAGGAGAATGTTTATTTCTCAACTGTTGAATCTATCAATGAAAATTTGAGCTAAACAATTTGGCACAATTAAGCAGGATGCCTCATTCATCAAACCTTCATTTTTCCAAGACTTCTATCCTGTCAGTCATGAGAAAACATGTGCTAAGTGGAAGCCGTGTTTCCCATCTGTTGACCTGCCACATCTGTTGACGATTACAGAGGCACATATGATGCCATTCATTACATGACATGTGCCTCCTTGTGCCTTAGTTCATTGGCCCTCAGGGACATTTCAAAGTCTATGCTTTTTAACTTTTCTGGAACCACAAAGTTTAATTTTGCCTGCGAATGTGTTTATGTGCCTTATAAAGGAGGTAGTCATTCTCTTTCCCTTTCCCTTATTGTTGCGTGTATGCATGTTTGTGTTGCATCGAAGAAGAACCAAGCCAGGTAATAAGCATAAGGATTTTCTTCTACCCACCCACAAAGCTGCTGCTTTTATTTTCTATTCATTCTTTTCTTAATAGCATATTTCAGGGCTCCTTTTGAATTTTGTCTGTTTTTGAGTACTACTTAGTTCTGATTTCATATGCTCATGTTCTTCAGAAGAGATTTGGGTCAGATTTTTTAAAAATAGGAGATATGTATTTATATGTCACTCAGATCCTCTCTAGAGCTGTGCCCTCTTTCTAACGGGTCTCTTCCTGACCTGTAAGCATCTAGCATGTTTATTCCAAAAAACCGTATTATTCAGGAGGATTCTAGTGCTTAGAAAAGTAGAACTGAGTCTACAAGTCATCTGTTCATGTATCTTATTTCTCTAATCTTAACACCTAGAATGTTTGACAATAAACATAATATTGACCTGTTCTTCATTTTCATCCGAATATTAACCATTGGGTATGCATGTCCATAGTGACATCAATTGGATTTTCATTTAAAAGAGAGGTACTGTGTTTGGACATTGTAAGTATCTCTTAATAATATTATGAATGATTAACTGAGTTTTAGAGGAAGAGCTAAAGAAAGGGGTTATTTCATATTTGAAGGAAGAACCAGGAAAGCCAATGATGGTTTCATCCATGTGGTTAATGGTGTTTCTCAATCATTAAATATCAAGGGCACTGTAATGCTTAATTATCCTGAACATCTAAATGAACTACCAACATTTTGGAGAAAAGAAGTGACCTACAAATTCTTTAGTGTTTAGACACATCTTGAGTGGCTTCATGAATTCAACAAAAATGAGGAAGTTCTTAAATTCTGTGCCCCCTCCTCCTTCAAATGAGGAAAGCAGGGTATACAACTATGTCTCTTTTCCTGCCTTAAGTTTTGCATTGATTTGGTGCTATTAAAATCAAGGAATTATGTGAGAGGAAAACTATATTAATTGCTTGGCATTTAAAAAGTCTGCTCTATTGTTCAATGGGCTAGAAATATTTTGAAAATTTGACTGCATTAGAGTCATGCAACTTTACCTGTAATAAAAATTTTGCTGTATTCATGAATAATCAATCTTCTAGAATGAACATTTACATGCAAGTGTAGAATGCTCAGAGGGGGGTGAGAAGCTAATACTTGTTGAAGACCTACATGGTGCCAACAATGATAAAATACATTCATTATTTTATCTAGTCTCTTAACAACCACATAAATAGATACTGCAGTTTTTATTTTACAGATGGGGAAACTGAGGCCAAGGCAGGCTCAGAGCAGCTACTTAACTGGTAGGAGGTATAGTGCAGATCTGAAACTTCTATTTGACTGAAGAGCCTATTTTCCTTCTCTGCTTTTTATCCCTAGAATTATATTGAAAACAGCAAAGAGTGCCTTCTTAGTTTATACAGGCTTTGCATTCAGCACAGTCTGATTCACCAGACACACACCAGCCTCATACCCACACATCCACGTGGGCCTGACATCTGGACTGGCATCTGAATCAGCCTATGTATCAAATAGTGCTAGATCCTCTTTCTAGTTTCTGCTTTGTAGCTACTTAAAATGTCTCAAAATTCTCATTGACCCAGAGGAACACTAAGAATGTTGTCTTATGTTAATCAAGTATGTACTGGTGGTCTCCTGTTAATTACATTTATGGTACCTAAATGAAGAATCCTTCGGTTGGCTTATGAAGCATGCTGTAACTCAGGCATGGGAAGAGGCCATTTTTCAATTTTCCTAAACAAAAGGAAAGAAGGCCACTACAAGGAATCCTTCAGCGCCCTTTCAACAGACCCCCAAACACATGAGGGCACAGTTTGTTTGGAAGGTTTTAAGAAACCTCATTGTTTGACAAGTTAGTCAAGTGTCTAGAATGTGGCATTCCTTCACTTCTTATTTTTCCACTTATGCTTGTGTTTTAAGGCTCCTTTGATGTCATTTGCCCCCAAAGTAATGGTAAATGGCCACCACTGCTAATAGGCTGGCTTTCACAGCCCCTGCAAACAACTGCCTCATAAATATTCAGTAGGGCATTCTGCATGAAGGGCTTGGTAATTAGGTGACCTGCCAAGTCTTTCCACATCTAATATCTATGATAATGGCTGCAAATTACACAGGACAGAAGGAATGGCCGTACACTGTGAGGAACCTAGAGGGAATCAAGATGGCCTGTGATTTCTGGCTCAGGCAGGCAGCTGCCTCAGCCAATACACCTCTCCTAGGTGCCCCTGCTGAGGTCATGGCCTTCACCGCCACCTAAGGAGGGAGCAGTTCTTCCTCAGAAAGTCCTCACCACCCCAGATGAGAACTGCAGGCTCTTCTCTTTATTTTAATCTTTTGTTATTATGGTAATTTGCATTACAACTTGAATAGCAAATTAAGAAATCCAAAACAGATTTTAAATTTAAAAAGCTTTTCCACTAGGAATCCACTTGCATTAATTTTGTGGACTGAAGGTAAGCTAAATTAGCCAAGTTTGTACATTCATTACCTTGTTCTAATCCTGAATAGCACAAATGCAAAAAGCTGTCATTAAATTTGAGAACTGGCAAGAACTGGGATTTCTCAATGTAAGTGTTGAAAGATTAATTTGAAAAGATCTCACTAAAAAACACAGAAGGTTATTGCTGAACATATGATATTTTATATTCATGTTCTGTACCTGGTTAAAAATGCCTCTTTTCTATACCTGGTTAAAAAAAAATAGGCATGTTTTAGAACACTTGACCATATTCAAAACTGAACTATTTCTAGTTATTATTTTTGTTCAGGTGATTTGTAAGTTCAGTGCATGAGATAATATTGGAAGCTATTTTTTGTCATCAAAAAATATCTACATCCAAATAGAAGTTAAAAGCAAAATGGAAAACAAGAGAAAGACATGAGTTTTTTTTTTTCACCTTTTTTCCTTCATAATGTGATTTTGAAAGAAAAGTATCCATTTATTTAACAATATTTTACACTTTGTGTTTGCCCTAAAAATAGTAATGCTGAAGAAGAAATGATAGTGATGAAAGCAAAGGTAACAGAGTTCATGTTAATATAATTAATTTTCGCTGAACTAGGTGAAAAGCTGGCAGTGGGGTGAAAATATAGATATTTCATTTTTGATCAATGGAATTTTAATTTTATAAATACTTGCATGCCTTAATCTATACATCTGTAGTACATTTTAAACATCTGTGTTCAAGATGACTATTTGGGAAAAGGAGGCTAAAAGGTTCATTGACTTCACTGAATATACTTTCTTTGATTCTATATGCTACGTTCAAGTCCCAAATGAGGCTTTTTTAAAAATAAATTTTATACAATTTCAGCAAATTGCTTACCTTATCATAGACTGTATAACTTCGAATGGCTTTTTAAAAACCAGAATGGGTGATTTCACTATGAGTTTTTAAATGTTATACAGTTGTTGAACAGAAACATCAGTTTCAATTGTGAAAATTAGAGTAATTGAGATTTAAATTACTCGAGTGGCTGATAGTTCTCTTAAAAGCTATGTTACTAAAGGACCCTTCATTCCCTTGTGTTGCCTTTATTAGTTATAGAAGATTTTTGTATTTAGAACCTATGCCCTGGTTAAGAAAAAATTGCTACTGTGGGGTAATAGACTGAACTGTAGCATTATTTTGATCAAGCTTCATTAAGTTTAGCCATAGGTAGTTAGATTAAAACTACTACACATACAGGAAGAAAAGAAATAAACTGCCTATAGTTTAACTGTCCAAACCATGCTTGAAAGAACTCTTATGGATGACCCTTCTATTTTTTGAAAAATAATTCATAATATTACCACTCCTAAAATGCCTAGACAGCCATTGGTATTAAGAAAATGGAGAAAATCCTATCTCCTGTGTGTTTGCTTCTTTCATAAAAGTAACTTAAAAGCAACTCGAATGATCCAGGTTGGCACATTCATATAGTTGACTGTAGATTCTGCTAGCATCGGAATGGCTTGCTAGTTCCTTTTCTTCCATGTTTAGTTCACTTACGTTTTTCATTCGGTTCTTGGGCACAAAAACAGCAACTTTATTACAAAAATGTTGAAAAAACTCTGGATCCCTTTCTACTAGAAGTGTATTTATTTTGTAGTCAATAAAAACTGAGGGCACCTTCTCAAATGTTTGCTTGGTGACTCCTAATTTAAATGTTTGTGACTTTTTCCTTCTCAACACTACTCCTCAGGTGTTTTGAGCACAGTGTAGGATGAGGGTAGTGGAAAATGTTGATCCTTTTCTTTAATTCTGAGTGGCCTTTAGAAACTCTCATTTACTCTGGACCAGCAGTATTTAAACAAATGTAGTAAAGAATCTTTTATAAAGCATGTTAAAAGTACAGATTCCTGAGTCCCATTCCCAGAGACCCTAATTTAGGAAGTCTGGAATGGGACCTGCAGTCTTCATTTTTAATAAGTTCTCCTAATGATTAAGATGCAGGGGGTCTAGGAAACTTCCTTTGAGGAACAAGTTGGGCTCAGGTTTCTTGGTCATCTCTTCACACAGAAACTAAATCACATGTTCTAGGCAATATTTTCCCTGGTTTATTAATGAATGTGAAACCTGACTGAGAATCAAAAACATATATGAACTAAAACATATATTTTGTATATATGTGTGTGTTTATTATATATATATATCATATAAGGATAAAAACTAAACTATTTCTGGTAAACAGCAGCTTGATGGATTCTGAGATGCTTTGGAGTAGGAAGCCTGGGAGAGTTCCAGGCCCCATTTGATGATACTCTGGCAATATTGTGCAGTTATTACCGCAGCTCAGTTTTCTAGTCTGAGTGGAGATAATCATCTTTGCCTCCTCTACCCACATAATGCCAATGTGCTGACAAATGTTGAAGCACCACTTGTAAAAATAATTTCTACATGGTACTGTAGTTATATAAGTAACAGATTTACAGAAAACAAGCCCCAAAAGAAAGACCCAAAATTTTGCTTAGTTTTACAATTATTTCGGTCAGTTTTTGATGATAGTTTGAAAACCCACTTCTTCAGAGACTTTCCCTATAACTTCCTACTTTACCTTCACCCTGTCTCAATTCATTTCTGTAAAAATACTGAGATGTCAGGTTACATGTCACATGTCTAAACCACCCTCTGACCAGTGTGCTTGGAAATCTTATAGTTCCCATGCTCAGAACCTAGAAGGTCAACCATGTTTGACTCTGAAAATAAAAAACAGCTGCTGAGCCAGCCTGGGATATTGTATGGGAGGAAAGTCGGGTTAAACCACAGAACCCTTCCCGTTAGTGAGTCAGTGTGTGGGTGCCTCTGCGTTAAACAAGACCTCATGCAAGAGCAGAAGTCGGCTGAGTGGGAGTAAACTCTCAAGTGGTCTTTAGAATTGAAATTTCTGAAAGGAAGCATCCTTGCCCAGCTCCACTAGAGGAAGCTTTCTCACTATTTTACCCACCTCATCTTCAATAAACATCTGGTGAGCATCATTGCAGTGTGCAGCAAGGGTTCATGTCCCCTTTAACCTCTCCTTTGTCTAAGAGCAGAAACACACCTGTGGTTGAACAAGTTGGGGTTATTACTTGTTGTGGAAAGGGAGAACACACACTATGAGGAGCCATGGTTCATTGCTGTCAGGAAACAAAGACAATTCTATGATTGGGTATCTTAATAAATCTTAGCTAGAAGGAGGATGGGTCAAGACTAACACTGTTAATTGGTAAAGAAACAACAGTCACAAAACTAGACAGGAGAAAGGATGCTTGGTATTTTTGTAGTCTGCTCAGTGACTCTTTTTGTCTGAGCTTAGAGAAGATTGTGGAGTGGCTTGTTTTGACTCACTTCATCACAGTCATAGAGTGACCTTGTCTGATGTTGACGTTCTGTGAAGTTGTTTATGTCCAACAGGAGAACAATATGGTCCGGCTTCTTTAACAACGCTGACACTTACATGTCAGCCCAGATCTCAGATGTCAGGGGCTACTTTTTGTTATTTTTCAGAGCAAATACCTTTATAGTATAAATCGGTTTTAGGGCAATGTGATTTTTTCATGGTGAATATTTCAGGATCTCTTTGTAAGTACTATTTTTAATTACTCTTCAAATTTGCCATTGTTCATTTATGACCAGCTGCTCTGCTCTTGAGGGCATGCCCCCCGCTAGCACCAAGGGATTTAGGAACAGTGAGAAGAGCGAAGAGAGGCTTCCACCCATGAAGCAGTACATCAGTGGGCAGAGTATAAGGAAGAGCAGTGGAAATGAAGCGGTGACCAGAGTCTCCTCAAATGTCAGGCTCACGTGCACTTCTTACTACTCCACAGAGGTACAGAATACCTGAATACATCTAAAACCAATAACCAGCAAAGCACATGGTTCCTCTCATTTATTATCTGTTTGCTTATATATGTATGTATGTACATATGTATTGAACCTGGTATTGACACACAATGCTGAAATTATAGGTACATGAGTACCTAATATTCCAGGCTTTTCTTATCTAGGGGGAAAATATGTGCAATTGAAACCACATTAGAAAACAGTGTGCAACATCTATTTTCAGCACACACTACCTTTGAAATCTGTCAAAAATCGACTGTCAGCTGTGGTAACCCTCAGAATCATAAGGTTTGAACCTACAAATCATTCCTTTTCACATAAACATGGAATGGAGCCAGGGTTTGGCAGGGGGTGGGGGTGAGGATTCCTTTTCCAACAGCTACTTCTGCAGAACCACCCCATAGAAAGGGAGCGTTCCTTGAGAGGTGTAGGGAAGAATGTACTTCTGCTGCATCGGCACTGTCTATGGAGATGGAACTCACACTTGATGCCAACAACGCTGGGCAGGGAGCACAGTCATCCCTCTTCTCTTTCTTCCTGAATCCTTCATAAGAAATAGGCCTACTGAAAAGTTAAACCACCATTCAAAATCTTAAACCTTTACAGAAAACTATTTGTCTGCTATTTTCCTTTGCCACCTACTTTAAATCTAGAGTTTTGTCAAAGCCCGTACCAGAAGTCTCTAGCTCATTGGGTTCAGGGTGGAGACGCTATAGTGTGTTTTATGGTATCCTAAATGCACTGAATTGATATTTAGTGCATATGTTTCATGAGATATGGGGCTTCAAAAACAAACGTAGAGAATGCCCTTGTTATCTACTGCTTTCTCATGTTGGGAATGGAGGAGATGAAAGTCTTTTTTTTTTTTTTTCCTGTCTTTTCTTCAGACTGAGCATTCTGAGTTGAACAAAACTCTTCCCTGATAACTCTTATGAAATGCTTTTTGCTCTGCTCTCCAAAGATTAAGAATTGGACACATAATTCTCCATTCATTTCTCAAGTGTCAAGAAAGAATTGAGTTTAAAAGCTCCAATTCCCTTACAGGTTACACTGTCTTTCTGGATGAATTAGTATTCAACATGGCTTTGGGGTAATCTCAGATGATTTGCAGGTTTGCAAATTGTTCAGACTCATAATGAAATCTCAGCTCATAACTATGAGCTTTTTTCCCAGATGTCTGGACACCTTGGATCAATTCACTCATCTGCCCTCTCTGCCCTCATCTATACCAGAAAGGCAAGTGTGCTCGACAATGCCATATAACTGCAAATTCATGGCCTCCAGCCTTAGCTGGGCCGTTCATGAGACCTCATAATCCTGCCATGTGTCCTCAGTCAGCTTCTCTTTCAAACTGTCACCACTGACCTCACTGTTCCTACCTGCCGTTTATTTCTTTGCTCAGCAAAGAGCAGTCCATTCTCCATCCATTACCACTCTTCTTTTCAGATACAGTAGGATACGTGTTCCTCTTCTTATCCAGTGTTATTTTGTTTCCTTCTCTCCTACACTTGCAAGCACCTCAAACCAGCAATCATTTCTACCCTTTTCCTTCAGTTCTCACTCTTCACTAAAGTTTTGCCTTTAAGTATTCTCATCTTTTCCATTAAAAAATAAATAAAGTACTTCGGAGAAGATGGCAGCTTAGTAAGACGCACTGGTCTTAGTTCCTCCTCCAGAATAACTACTAAAGAACTAGAAACAGTACAGAACAGCTCCCAGAGCCACGACAGAGACCAGACACACAGCGTACCCCATTCTGGAACGGCTGGACCGGCTAAGAGACTCCGCTGCAGTGAGGTCCCCGAGAGGCGCGCGCTTCCCCGGGCCACAGCGGCTGGTGGCTGGAGCCCCTCCCTCCCTCCTTCCCGGGCTGGCTGGGAGCTTTGAATCGGCAGTTCCCCAAGCCGCCGTGGCCGGCGCCCCTCCCCCACGCACGGCTTCCCGGGCCAGCTGGGAACCTCGGATCGGCCATTCCCCAAGCCGTGGTGGCCGGTGACTGGAGCCCCTTCCACACACACGGCTTCCCGGGCTGGCTGGGAGCTTTGGATCGGCGGTTCCCCAAGCCGTGGCAGCCGGCGCCCCTCCCTACGCGCGGCTTCCCAGGCCGGCTGGGAGCCTCGGAACAGCGGTTCCCCAAGCCGCAGTGGCTGGCGACCGCAGCCCTTTCCACACGCATGGCTTCCCGGGCCGGCTGGGAGCATCAGAACAGTGGTTCCCCAAGCCGCGGCGGCTGGCGCCCCTCCCCCACAGGTGACTTCCCAGAGGGAAAGGAAAGAGTCTCCAACAGTAGTAGAGACTGAGCCCAACCTAACACCAATAGTGGCATTAATGAACAACTTCTGACTACTAAAAATAGGCCCTCAGCTCAGGTGAAACTGATCAAGGCAGAAGTCGCTGACTGGGCAAACCGAAAAAGAGAAAGGGGGCGAAAAAGAGCCTTCTGCGGCTGTTTATATGGAGGCTTCGTTGCCTCTGGGCTCAGCGCTGGGATTACACAGGTTGCAACTGCCCCGAATGCAGAAACAGGCTGCTTTCAGAGCTCTCTACCACGTGAACCTTCCCCGCGGGAGAGGTGAACTGCAACTCAGGTGGAATCCCTCTCTCAAGGAATTTGGATCCCAGGACTTCACAATTTGACCCATTAAAACCAACCTACAACCTTTCCTCTGTCTCCACCACACACCCAGCAGCGAGAGTCTTCCAAAGTTAAAGGAGCCACAACATCTTTTGCTGGCGGGACCCGCAGACAGACAAGCACCACATACTGGGCAGGATAAGAAAAACAGAGCCCAGAGACTTCACAGGAAAGTCTTTCAACCTGCTGGGTCCCACACTCAGGGAAATCTGATTAAATGCCCAGAAGCCAGCAAAAAATAACAAATCACACCAGGAAAATTGAAGGTATGGCCCAGTCAAAGGAACAAACCAATAGCTCAAATGAGATACAGGAGCTGAGACAACTAATTCTGAATATACGAACAGAAATGGAAAACCTCTTCAAAAACCAAATCAATAAATTGAGGGAGGACATGAAGAAGGCATGGGATCAACAAAAAGAAGAAATGGAAAGTCTGCAAATAACAAATCACAGAACTTATGGGATTGAAAGACACAGTAGAAGAGATGAAAAAAACAATGGAAACCTACAATGGTAGATTTAAAGACACAGAGGCTAGAATTAGTGAACTGGAGGACAGAACATCTGAAATCCAAAAAGAAACAGAAACTATAGGGAAAAGAATGGAAAAATTTGAGCAGGGGCTCAGGGAATTGAATGATAATATGAAGCACACAAATATACGTGTTGTGGGTGTCCCAGAAGGAGAAGAGAAGGGAAAAGGAGGAGAAAAACTAATGGAAGAAATTATCACTGAAAATATTTCCCAACTCTTATGAAAGACCTAAAATTACAGATCCAAGAAGTGCAGCGCACCCCAAAGAGATTAGACCCAAATAGGCGTTCTCCAAGACACTTACTAGTTAGAATGTCAGAGGTCAAAGAGAAAGAGAGGATCTTGAAAGCAGCAAGAGAAAAACAATCCATCACATACAAGGGAAACCCAATAAGACTATGTGTAGATTTCTCAGCAGAAACCATGGAAGCTAGAAGACAGTGGGATGATATATTTAAATTACTAAAAGAGAAAAACTGCCAACCAAGACTCCTATATCCAGCAAAATTGTCCTTCAAAAATGAGGGAGAAATTAACACATTTTCAGACAAAAAGTCACTGAGAGAATTTGTGACCAAGAGACCAGCTCTGCAAGAAATACTAAAGGGAGCACTAGAGTCAGATACGAAAAGACAGAAGAGAGAGGTATGGAGAAGAGTGTAGAAAGAAGGAAAATCAGATATGATATATATAATACAAAAGGCAAAATAGTAGAGGAAAGTATTACCCAAACAGTAATAACACTAAATGTTAATGGACTGAATTCCCCAATCAAAAGACATAGACTGGCAGAATGGATTGAAAAACAGGATCCTTATATATGCTGTCTACAGGAAACACATCTTAGACCCAAAGATAAACATAGGTTGAAAGTGAAAGGTTGGGAAAAGATATTTCATGCAAATAACAACCAGAAAAGAGCAGGAGTAGCTATACTAATATCCAACAAATTAGACTACAAATGTAAAACAGTTAAAAGAGACAAAGAAGGATGCTATCTACTAATAAAAGGAACAATTAAACAAGAAGACATAACGATCATAAATATTTATGCGCCGAATCAGAATGCCCCAAAATACATGAGGAATACACTGCAATCACTGAAAAGGGAAATAGACACATCTACCATAATAGTTGGAGACTTCAATTCCCCACTCTCATCAATGGACAGAACATCTAGACAGAGGATCAATAAAAAAACTGAAAATTTGAACATTACAATAAATGAGCTAGACTTAACAGACATTTATAGGACATTACACCCCACAAAAGCAGGATACACCTTTTTCTCAAGTGCCCATGGATCATTCTCAAAGATAGACCATATGCTGGGTGACAAAGCAAGTCTCAACAAATTTAAAAAGATTGAAATCATACACCACACTTTCTCGGATCATAAAGGAATGAAGTTGGAAATCAATAATAGGCAGAGTGCCAGAAAATTCACAAATACGTGGAGGCTCAACAACACACTCTTAAACAACGAGTAGGTCAAGGAAGAAATTACAAGAGAAATTAGTAAATATCTTGAGGTGAATGAAAATGAAAACACAACATACCAAAACCTATGGGACACAGCAAAGTAGTGCTAAGAGGGAAATTTATTGCCCTAAATGCCTATATCAGAAAAGAAGAAAAGGAAAAAATTCAGGAATTAACTATCCACTTGGAAGAACTGGAGAAAGAACAGCAAACTAACCCCAAAGCAAACAAAAGGAAAGAAATAACAAAGATTAGAGCAGAAATAAATGAAATTGAGAACATGAAAACAATACAGAAAATCAATAAGACCAGAAGTTGGTTCTATGAGAAAATCAATAAGATTGATGGGCCCTTAGCAAGATTGACAAAAAGAAGAAGAGAGAGGATGCAAATAAATAAGATCAGAAATGGAAGAGGAGACATAACCACTGACCTCACAGAAATAAAGGAGGTAATAACAGGATACTATGAACAACTTTATGCTAATAAATACAACAATGTAGATGAAATGGACAAGTTCCTAGAAAGGCATGAACAACCAACTTTGACTCAAGAAGAAATAGATGACCTCAACAAACCAATCACAAGTAAAGAAATTGAATCAGTCATTCAAAAGCTTCCTAAAAAGAAAAGTCCAGGACCAGACGGCTTCACATGTGAATTCTACCAAACATTCCAGAAAGAATTGGTACCAACTCTCCTCAAACTCTTCAAAAAAATAGAAGTGGAGGGAAAACTACCTAATTCATTCTATGAAGCCAACATCACCCTCATACCAAAACCAGGAAAAGATATTACAAAAAAAGAAAACTACAGACCAATCTCTCTAATGAATATAGATGCAAAAATCCTCAATAAACTTCTAGCAAATCAAATCCAGCAACACATTAAAAGAATTGTACATCACGACCAAGTAGGATTCATCCCAGGTATGCAAGGATGGTTCAACATAAGAAAATCAATTAATGTAATACACCATATCAACAAATCAAAGCAGAAAAATCACATGATCATCTCAATTGATGCAGAGAAGGCATTTGACAAGATTCAACATCCTTTCCTGTTGAAAACACTTCAAAGGATAGGAATACAAGGGAACTTCCTTAAAATGATAGAGGGAATATATGAAAAACCCACAGCTAATATCATCCTCAAAGGGGAAAAATTAAAAACTTTCCCCCTAAGATCAGGAACAAGACAAGGATGTCCATTATCACCACTATTATTCAACATTGTGTTGGAGGTTCTAGCCAGAGCAATTAGACAAGAAAAAGAAATACAAGGCATCAAAATTGGAAAGGAAGAAGTAAAACTATCACTGTTTGCAGACGATATGATACTATATGTCGAAAACCCGGAAAAATCCACAACAAAACTACTAGAGCTAATAAATGAGTACAGCAAAGTAGCAGGTTACAAGATCAACATTCAAAAATCTGTAGCGTTTCTAGAGACACTCCGGGAAGGGCGAGACTGGAGCAGAGCCGCCCGAGCCGAGGCGAGCGCCGCGCGCACCGCTGGCACCAGGAATCGGACCCGGGTCTCTGACATGACAGGCGAGAACGTTATAGAACAATTTTCAAAGTGTGAAACCCTGGTGTCTCAGGAACTGATGATTTGAGCACATTGGGCAAAAGAATCCACTGCCTTTGTCCAGTAACACAATTACCTTCTAGCTGGGGGAGGTAGATGGTTGGAGCTGCTGTGGGTGAGCTGCTGAGGTCCGGAGCCAAGCATGCTGTGGTCGGATCTGCCCAGCCGAGGAACAGAAACGTTTGCTGGATGGAAAATCCATAAAAGAAAGCTCCTGTGAAAACTTGAGACCAACGATAATTTAAGCAGAATCAGATATCTTTGGGTTGCCTGAATTCCTTGCTTGATTGCTATTAATTAAAAAACTTTGTGGACTTCCGGAGAAGATGGCAGCTTAGTAAGACGCGCAGGTCTTAGTTCCTCCTCCAGAAAAGCAACTAAAGAAACAGAAACAATACGAAACAGCTCCCGGAGTCACGACAGAGACCAAAAAGACAGCGTACCCCATTCTGGAACAGCTGAACGGGCAGGGAGAATCTGCTACGGTGAGATACCCGAGGGGCGCACGTTTTCCCGGCCGGGGCGGCTGGCGACTGGGGTCCCCTCCATGCACGTGGCTTCCCGGTCTGACTGGGAACGTTGGATAGCGGGGCCCTCCCGTCACGCTTGGCGTTTCGGGCCAGCTGGGCAATTAGGACCGGCACTCTCCCAAGCCGCGGCGGCCAGCGACCCCCGCCTCCACGCGCGGTTTCCCAGCCGACTGCCGTGCAAACAGACGAGCGCCACGAGCGCCACCTACTGGGCAGGAAAAGAAAAACAGAGCCCAGAGATTTCACAGAAAAAGCTTTCAACCAGCTGGGTCCCACACCCAGGGAAATCTGATCAAATGCCCAGACACCAGCAGAAAATAATGGATGACGCTCGGAAAATTGAAGATATGGCCCAGTCAAAGGAACAAACCAATAGTTCAAATGAGATACAGGAGCTGAGACAACTAATGCTGAATATACGAACAGAAATGGAAAAACTCTTCAAAAACCAAATCAATAAATTGAGGGAGGACATGAAGAAGACATGGGCTGAACAAAAAGAAGAAATAGAAAATCTGAAAAAACAAATCACAGAACTTATGGGAGTGAAGGACAAAGAAGAAAAAATGGAAAAAACAATGGATACCTACAATGGTAGATCTAAAGAGACAGAAGCTACAATTAGTGAACTGGAGGATGGAACATCTGAATTCCAAAAAGAAACAGAAACTATAGGGAAAAGAATGGGAAAACTTGAGCAGGGGATCAGGGAACTGAATGACAATATGAAGCGCACAAATATACGTGTTGTGGGTGTCCCAGAAGGAGAAGAGAAGGGAAAAGGAGGAGAAAAACTAATGCAAGAAATTATCACTGAAAATTTCCCAACTCTTATGAAAGACCTAAATTTACAGATCCAAGAAGTGCAGCGCACCCCAAAGAGAATAGACCCAAATAGGCGTTCTCCAAGACACTTACTAGTTAGAATGTCAGAGGTCAAAGAGAAAGAGAGGATCTTGAAAGCAGCAAGAGAAAAACAATCTGTCACATACAAGGGAAACCCAATAAGACTATGTGTAGATTTCTCAGCAGAAACCATGGAAGCTAGAAGACAGTGGGATGATATATTTAGATTACTAAAAGAGAAAAACTGCCAACCAAGACTCCTATATCCAGCAAAATTGTCCTTCAAAAATGAAGGAGAAATTAAAACATTTATAGACAAAAAGTCACTGAGAGAATTTGTGACCAAGAGACCAGCTCTGCAAGAAATACTAAAGGGAGCACTAGAGTCAGATACGAAAAGACAGAAGAGAGAGGTATGGAGTAAAGTGTAGAAAGAAGGAAAATCAGATATGATATATATAATACAAAAGCCAAAATGGTAGAGGAAAATATTATCCAAACAGTAATAATACTAAAAGTTAATGGACTGAATTTCCCAATCAAAAGACATAGAATGGCAGAATGGATTACGACCCAGCAATACCACTGCTAGGTATCTACTCAAGGGACTTAAGGGCAAAGACACAGACGGACATTTGCACACCAGTGTTTATAGCAGCATTATCTACAATTGCAAAGAAATGGAAACAGCCAAAATGTTCATCAACAGACGAGTGGCTAAACAAACTGTGGCGTATACCTACGATGGAATATTATGCAGCTTTAAGACAGACTAAACTTATGAAGCATGTAATAACATGGATGGACCTAGAGAACATTATGCTGAGTGAGTCTAGCCCAAAACTAAAGGACAAATACTGTAAGGTCCCACTGATGTGAACCGACATTCGAGAATCAGCTTGGAATATATCATTGGTAACAGAGACAAGCAGGAGTTAGAAACAGGGTAAGATAATGGGTAATTGGAGCTGAAGGGATACAGACTGTGCAACAGGACTAGATACAAAAACTCAAAAATGGACAGCACAATAATACCTGAGTGTAATGTAACTAGGTTGGAACACTGAATGAAGCTGCACCTGAAATATGGTTTTTTGTTTGTTTGTTTGTGTGTTTGTATCTTTTGTTTTTGTTTTTTTTCTTTTTCCTTTATATATATATATATATGTATTATTAGTATTATTATTTTAATTCTCTTCTCTATATTAACATTCTATATCTTTTTCTGCTGTTTTGCTAATTCTTTTCCTAAATCGATGCAAATGTACTAAGAAATGATGATCATACATCTATGTGATGATACTGAGAATTACTGAGTGCATTTGTAGAATGGAATGATTTCTAAATGTTGTGTTAATTTCTTTTCTTTTTTTTGATTAATAAAAAAATTTAAAAAAAAAATCAGTAGCGTTTCTATACACTAGCAATGAACAAGCTGAGGGGGAAATCAAGAAACGAATCCCATTTACAATTGCAACCAAAAGAATAAAGTACTTAGGAATAAATTTAACTAAAGAGACAAAAGACCTATACAAAGAAAACTACAAAAAACTGTTAAAAGAAATCACAGAAGACCTAAATAGATGGAAAGGCATACGGCGTTCATGGATTGGAAGAGTAAATATAGTAAGATGTCAATCCTACCTAAATTGATTTAAAGATTCAATGCAATACCAATCAAAATCCCAACAACTTATTTTTCAGAAATAGAAAAACCAATAAGCAAATTTATCTGGAAGGGCAGGGTGCCCCAAATTGCTAAAAGTATCTTGAGGAAAAAAAACGAAGCTGGAGGTCTCATGCTGCCGGACTTTAAGGCATATTATGAAGCCATAGTGGTCAAAACAGCATGGTATTGGCATAAAGATAGATATATCAACAAATGGAATCGAATAGAGTGCTCAGATATAGACCCTCTCATCTATGGACATTTGATCTTTGATAAGCCATTCAAGCCAATTCACCTGGGACAGAACAGTCTCTTCAATAAATGGTGCCTAGAGAACTGGATATCCATATGCAAAAGAATGAAAGAGGACCCGTATCTCACACCCTATACAAAAGTTAACTCAAAATGGATCAAAGATCTAAACATTAGGTCTAAGACCATAAAACAGTTAGAGGAAAATGTAGGGAGATATCTTATGAAACTTACAATTGGAGGCGGTTTTATGGACCTTAAACCTAAAGCAAGAGCACTGAAGAAAGAAAGAAAGAAATGGGAGCTCCTCAAAGTTAAACACTTTTGTGCATCAAAGAACTTCATCAAGAAAGTAGAAAGACAGCCTACACAATGGGAGACAATATTTGGAAATGACATATCAGATAAAGGTCTAGTATCCAGAATTTATAAAGAGATTGTTCAACTGAACAACAAAAAGACAGCCAACCCAATTACAAAATGGGAAAAAGACTTGAACAGACACCTCTCAGAAGAGGAAATACAAATGGCCAAAAGGCACATGAAGAGATGCTCAATGTCCCTGGCCATTAGAGAAATGCAAATCAAAACCACAATGAGATATCATCTCACACCCACCAGAACGGCCATTATCAACAAAACAGAAAATGACAAGTGCTGGAGAGGATGCGGAGAAAGAGGCACACTTATCCACTGTTGGTGGGAATGTCAAATGGTGCAACCACTGTGGAAGGCAGTTTGGTGGTTCCTCAAAAAGCTGAATATAGAATTGCCATACAACCCAGCAATACCATTGCTAGGTATCTACTCAGAGGACTTAAGGGCAAAGACACAAACGGACATTTGCACACCAATGTTTATAGCAGCATTATTTACAATTGCAAGGAGATGGAAACAGCCAAAATGTCCATCAACAGACGAGTGGCTAAACAAACTGTAGTATATACATACAATGGAATATTATGCAGCTTTAAGGCAGAATAAACTTATGAAGCATGTAATAACATGGATGGACCTAGAGAACATTATGCTGAGTGAGGCTAGCCAAAAACTAAAGGACAAATACTGTATGGTCCCACTGATGTGAACTGACATTAGAGAATAAACTTGGAATATGTCATTGGTAACAGAGACCATCAGGAGTTAGAAACAGGGTAAGATAATGGGTAATTGGAGCTGAAGGGATACAGACTGTGCAACAGGACTAGATACAAAAACTCAAAAGTGGACAGCACAATACTACCTAATTGTAATGTAATTATGTTAAAATACTAAATGAAGCTGCATCTGAGCTATAGTTTTGTTTGTTTGTTTGTTTGTTTATATATATATTTTTTGTATTTTTTATTCTTATTTTTTCTCTATATTATCATTTTATTTCTTTTTCTGTTGTCTTGCTATTTCTTTTTCTAAATCGATGCAAATGTACTAAGAAATGATGATCATACATCTATGTGATGATATTAAGAATTACTGATTGCATATGTAGAATGGAATGATCTCTAAATGTTGTGTTATTTAATTTTTTTAATTAATAAAAAATAAATAAATAAATAAAAACACTTTTGCTCCATGACCCCTCAGCTCTTTCTTCTCTTCACAGCTCTTTCTCTTCTCACTCATTCCTCTTTTTACTCAGTCTTAATCCACCTGGAACATTCCACCAAGTCCGATCCAAGGACTCAAATGACCTCCTTTTGGTTAGATTTTATGGGTTCATTCTGGTACTTATTTTACTTGATTTTTCTGAAACATCGACAGAATTGACCAAACTCTATATCCTTAGATTCTGTACACTTATTTTGCATCTCCCTCTTTACCATTCTTTTGAGGTTCCTCTTCTTATGTTCATTCCTTCAATTTTAGTATGTATTAGGGCTTCATCCTTGGACCCTTTTCTTTTTACTCTGTCCACTATTAATTCCCAAATCTACATCTCCAAGGGTCAAAATATATGCAGCTGACACTACCACTTAGATATCCTGTAGGTACTGTTTCAGTGTGCTAAAGCTGCTGGAATGCAATACACTAGAAATGGGTTGGCTTTTTCAATATGGATTTATTAAGTGACAAATTCACAGTTCTAATGGCATGAAAATGTCCAAATTAAGGCAGCAAAAGAAAGATACCTTCCCTGAGGAGAGGCTGCTGGCATCTGGGGTTCCTCTGTCACATGGAAGGCACACAGCAACATCTGCTGGACCTTCTCTCCTAAGCTCTGGTTTCAATGGCTTTCTCTCTCAGCTCCTGGGCTTTTATCGTCTTTTATCCTCTTCACAAAGAACTTCACTAAAGGCTTAAGACCCACCCTGAATGGACTGGGCCACATCTCAGTTGACATAACCTAACCAAACAGTACCATAATAAATCTACCCCAACAAGATTAAATGAACATGTCTTTTCTGGAGTAATTAACAGATTCAAACAAGCACAGGTGCATACATGCAACATGTATGTTACAAGCAGAGCTTTTGTCTCACCTCACTCCAACCCATCTCTAGCAATATCAAATCACCATCCTAGTCACCCAAACTTGAAATTTTAGCATTGACTTAAACCTCTCTTCCTTATTCTTCCTTCTTCATGCAATCAGCCCCCAAAATATGTTAATTCTACCTTATCAATTTCACCTTTCCTACATTCATTCTACTGTTGCCTTAGCAATAAACATTCAGACAGAAATTTAATTGCCATCAGAATCTCTCACAACTGCTTTGTCACTAGTTATCTTCTTAAAATGGATTCCTTGCTGCTTTCAAGGCAAAACCCAAACTACTAAGCATGAATTAAGATCCTTCATGATCTGACACCTGCCAAACTCTTCAGCTTGGTCTCTTTTCAGTTTTCCATATGGACCTTTACTCTGGCCAAGCCATCCTTCTGGAAATTCCCTTAAAAAGCACAGAATTATTTCAAAGTTCCACATTTTATGTGCTATTCCCTCTGCTTTTAACATTCGTCCCTTCTCCTTCACCTGGCTCATCTTTTAAGACTCAGCTCATATAATAACTCCTTAACATACTTAGTCCATCTAAGTAAATGTTAGCAATCAATTACAGTGTTGTTATGTCTTCCTTTAGTTTGAAGGCTGTTTAGAACTCCTGCTCTGTATTCTCATGGTAGACCTATAGCATAGCATTAATTAGACTATGTAATAATTGGCTACTTGTCCTTTTCATCCCTAAATCCTGAATTTCAACCATTTTACTTCACTCGTTTACATGTCATGAGTAGACTCTAAAAGCATCTGGGCTCATAAGCCTTGTTTAAAATAATAGAAATAATGAAGTTTTCCAATAAAATGATGATGATGATAACTAATTTTATTGAGCTCTTACTATGTGCTATACCCTTTCTAAATTAGTTACATATATAATTATATTATTAATCTCATTTAGTGGGTGAAGAAATTAAAACTGAGAGACATAAGTAACTTGGATAAACTACACAGCTAATAAGTAGCAGAATCAGGATTTGAATACATGGAGTAGTATTCCAGAGACATGCTCCTCCAACAAGATACGGGAAAATGTTTCCCATGTCCTAATACTAACCTTATTTTATCCTGTTTCTCTATGAAAGAAAGCCTGGAAAGTCAAAGCAAAATATTTATGGTACATTTACTTTGTGTTGGATTGAATTAGCTCTCTGAATCAAAAAAGCACAGCTCTTCCCTCACGTTTGCCATCTAGACAGGAAAATAAGATATGAGCCTACCTAAATAACTAGGCAAAATATAAATCTAAAGCATGTAAGTGTTATGGAAATTGAAAAGATAAAAATTTCGCACCTGGTTGAAAACTCAGGGACATCTTTTTGGAGGAGGTGGCGTTTGATATGTGCTTGAAAAGTTGAGTCCTAATGGGTGAAGGTTGCTGAGGGATGAAGAGTGAATGGGATTGGAAGGGTAGTTCCAGGGAACAAAACAATATCTTACTGCGCTTGACAGCAACAATGTAAAACAAAGGCAAGAGGCCTTGGAATGACTTTTTACCACAAAAAGGGAATTGGGTTATATAGTCATTCGTGACTCAGAATTCCTTGGTTCCTGCTAGGCAGGTATCTAGGAAACCAAGAAAGTAAGGCGCAGGAAACTTTAAACCCATACATGCTTCCCTGCCAGAATTCAGTCCATTTCCATACTATTTAGTATGTTCTGTCCATATGCACCTAACTAGACAATGTATTGGGTCTTTTTAATTGGACCTTAGCCCAGGAGAGGATTGAGTTACCTGAGGTCTCAGATTTGCCCAAAAAGCAGCCTGGTAAGCTTGACTCTTCAACTCTGTGACTGCTTGGTTGCTGTAAATACTTTTACTTTATGGGCCTCTTCTTTTTTTTGGTAATGTTTGTAGAGAACTATTTTATGAATACTAGCTTCTTCTTAGGGAAAATAGCTAATGGTGATAGATAATCTGAAATTGGTAGTGGCCATCTCTAACCTGGCTACATAATGAATATGTCAGCCTTAGGACTCTTTTCTTTTACTTTATAAGTACATAAAAAATCACTCTGCAACCCCTGGTTTGGTATTTATTTCATGCTTCACATATGGAAAATGCTTAATAAAATGTATTTATGATTCAGTGTACATATATGTAAATAGGTACCTCATTGTAACACCTATTTTCTAGTCTTATTCTGTCAGAAATCAGAGGGTCCAAGTTCCCTATAACTAACACAGAATTGAATGGCCTCTATTAGTCAGGGCAAGTAATGCTAGCAGCTACAATAAACAATTCCAAGTCTATGGCTTGACACAACAAACATTTATTTCTTGTTCATGTCACAATCTAATGGGGATCCATTTGTGAAAGGCCTATTAGAGGGAGGTGGTGCCCCACAGTTATTCAGGTATCCACACTCTTTTCATCTACTGACTGTTGTGGGGTGTACTGAAAGAGAGACCACATAATTCAAAGCTGCAAGTCAATTTGAAATCTTTATTAGCTGGCTGGCAACTGCCTCAGAAACCTCCAAGAAGGAAGATTCAGAGAGCAACAGCCCTGAGGT
This sequence comes from Tamandua tetradactyla, assembly GCF_023851605.1. Lineage (NCBI taxonomy): Eukaryota > Metazoa > Chordata > Mammalia > Pilosa > Myrmecophagidae > Tamandua > Tamandua tetradactyla. Next base: position 140,959,710 of record NC_135332.1, read on the forward strand.
TTTCAAGGTGTGCTTATAAAGGCTAAAATCATGTTGTGGTTTGCAGTTGCTAGCAAGAAAGCATAATCATAGAATCAGAAAAATACAGTTAGCTGTTGCCAAAACACATCCTGTTCCCCCAGTTCCCTAACATTGATTATTGTTTAACTCTTGGGGACTTTCCCTGCTCGGGCCTGATTTATTGTTCCTGGCCCTTCACACTGACCTTGCTGTGTCTTAAGGTTTCAGAGCCTTGAAGCCCTCCACTGGAACCTCTGCATCTTCTAGCCAACAAGACAAACAGAAAAAGAGAGAGAAAAAGAGAGAGCATGAAAGATTGCAAGGGAGGTTTTCAGAGCCAGCATGAAACTTTTGCCCAAATCCTATCAACCAAAATAAGTTACATGATCTCCTCTAGGTACAGCAGAACCAGGAAATGGAGATTTTCTGTGTATGGGTTCAGGAGAAAACAAAATGGAGAAAACAACATTGCCTCTGTTATAAACTTTACCACCTTCATTCTTCCAATTATTCTGAGCATTTTGAAAGTTTCAAAGTCTTCACCCTCGTCTCACATGTCAAGGGGGCCACCCAATAGGGTGATGGAAAGAGCTGGAGATACATGAATAACAGTCTTCCTGACTTGACACTATTCACCTTTTCCTTTAATTATGGCTTTCTGCCATTGATGTTCCCTGGCATAGGGGGAGCTCTTGTACCTCCTGAATGGATCTGGTTGTCCAAGGGGTGTCAGCCCAGGCCATCATTTCCCTCTGGAGGAAGTCTGATCTCTGGTAACTAGAAGAACTGGCACTAGCTCCAAGTTCCCCATCACATGTTCTTCCTAAGAAAAAAGATATTTTTGTAAATCAGTTTCCAGAAATCACCTGATATCCCATGATCATCCTATGGAGAAAGGCAAATTAAACACACACATATATATTTAATATTCAGAGAGCAATATTGTGGAGAGACTGCATTACGCCTGTTAAATATAAATTTAATTTAATACAGTGACTAAGTATTTTCTTTTAACGAACTATCTCAAAACACTCAAGATGCCAAATTCCCAAGATGGATTATTTGGAAGAAATCCTAAAGCTCCCCCTCTGATCAGATTTGGGAGGGACAGGTGTTTTGTTTTGGCAGGTTCAACTTCATCCTTGTTCATTTTGGTTATATCAAAATCTTAAAATATGTTTTTTCTCAGCAGGTGGTTTCTCCTGATTCTAAATTCTTACCACCCCTGAAATGTTGTAAAAGCAGTTCTAATTGTCCTCAAGAAAAAGATCAAAGAAGGAAAAAATATACTAATGAATGCAATAATTCAAAATGTGAATGTTGTTCTCAAGTGTGGTAGAACTTTCCAGGCATATTTCTGAGAAATGGATATTTTGGATCTTACTTTAGTATACAAAGGAAGCCAATCTCTGGGCAGTTCCTCACTGCAATTCCTTTACATGTTCCCCCCTAAGAATTCCTAAAGTACCTTAGTCACAGTAATGTAGATTTCTTAGAGTTAAAGTTATGGGATAATGGAGCAAGCTGGTATCTCAAAGTTACTTGTCTACTCCTCCAACATTTGCTACCTATATACCTACACCAAGATAACCACTTTATTAATGTAGGGATAAGCTATGGAGCCATGAAATCACATCATTCTTTCATAAACAGAGAGGAAACACAAGCATGGTTACTGTCTTCAGGCTTAAACTCTGAATGTGAACACTTAGAAGCAGGAGCTCCAACTGTAATATAAGCTCCATGAGAGCCAGTGCTCATCACTACTGAATCCCTAGTGACTTGAATAGTGCCTGGGTTATGGGAGGTGCTTAAGAATTACTTGTTAAAGGTAATACAATGTGGCATAGGTATGGAGACAAGATCTAGCAAGAATAGTGAAGACTCATCAACATGGCGAAGTTGATCTGAGCCATGAAATATTATCAACGTTGAATAGATAAAAGAGAAAGTAGTGGGCAGGCCAGGCAAAGAGAAAGAATGAGAGAGGTAGAAGAGGAGGGAATGCCTATAGTACATAAGGAAGTGGGTTTGTCTCAGGTCACAGCATTCACAAAGTGGCATAATTGAAACCAGGCAGGTCAGTCATCGCAGTATGGACTTAGATCATGTGGGTTTGTGTCCTAGTGCTGCCACTTAGTAACTGGATAAATAACCCCTTTTAGCCTCATTTAGCACCTACAATTTGGGAATAATACTATAGGGCATATGCAAATATTATAGATGATATTATAGGTGAAAAAGTTGTAAACTTGGGCTATTCAAAAGATGGTATTATTGTTATTATTAATGAAAAGAATGTTCTGAGTGGCCTTTTGATTCTGGTTGTTTTCTCAGAGTGGGAAAGTGGTTCACAGAATGACTTCAGGATGTATGCCTGGGAAGAAATAAGTATAAAACATGAAATCTAGTGATGGCTTACTTAACAATTTCAAAGTATGACAATTCATAAAATTGTTTTAAGATTCATAGGTATTATAAATGATTTAAAAGTTAAATTTGTGTTATTAATTTAAATTATTATAAAGTATATATATTTGTTTCACAAAGTTATTATGTGGGCAGTAAAGATGCATTCATTCACCGAGTCAGCAAAGGAACTTGATTAGAATAACATCCAACCACACTGGTATTGTTAAAGAATACAAAATGAAGCTTTATTGTTGTTAATGATTCTTGGCATGTATAATGCTCCTTGTCTTCAGAGAACTTGACAAGCATTGATTTAAATTTCCTTCAAATATATTCTCAAATGAAAGTCATTGTTTCTGAGTATGCCTAGAAGCATAAGAAAAATTTGCTAGTTGTCAGGTTGAGAAATTATTGAAGAAGCAGAGGTGGAAACTACATATTCAGAGTAGAGATCATTTGGGAAATGTTTGCATTACCTTAGAATGAGTGTGGGCAGTGTACTCTCCCCACAGTTGTTCAAATTGTGGTGTTGGTTCAGCACATGCAGAGCAGTCCTGCAACTCCCCACCCCAAGTCCTGGCAGATCTCACCAGTTATTCTCTCCAGCTAAGCCTGGAATTGGCCCCTCATGTCCTTCTTCTGCATAGAGCTCTAGGCAGTAATACCAGTTGATCAGAGTCGGCATGGGCAAATTGAAACCTACTTACCAGCTTGGAAAACTTTACAAAATTGCCAACAAACAAAAAAATGTATCACTGTAAATGGTCTGCAAGTATGTACCCCTAATAATACATAGATGCAGAACTTGTATGAAACTGTCTCCCCTCCCTTCCCACATGCCCATATTATCACATTCTTCATTCATTTGGTCCACCATTATTCACCCCTTTGCCTAGTGAGTCAATCTCTCTCTGTCTCTCTTTCTCAGAGTTTATTGATAGGCCACCTTATGTTGGACACTAAAGAGAGAACAAAAAGGATATAAAACTCAATCCCTGCTCTAGAAGAGCTTACAATATGGCCTAAGTATGGGGACAAGATCTGGCTATGTGAGCCAATCAAATCCTACTGCTTTTTTCGGGGGGTAGGTGGAGGGAGCCACGTTTATTGTTTCCAGGTCACAGGTCACGTTGCTTGCCCTCCACGGATGGAGAGTGAGATCCCCTGGGTGAAGAGGCATAGGGGAGGTAGCCACCAGGGAGTGGAGGGTGGCCAGGGAGGTGAAGCACCTTTAATCCATCCATCTTGGTGGCCTCTGGGGCCTGGGATGGTGCTTGGCCCTGCCTGGTCCCTGCACTCCCCTCCCCCGCCCCACTATTTTTTAAAAGGAATGTAATCTACTTGAGCTTTTTGTTTTAAAAATGAAAATGCACTCAAGTTGAAAACAAAGAAAAAAGATGTGTTTGTTTCTGGTTTCATAAAGCCATCTCTGTTTTCAAGAAGGATGCTGGGGAGTTTTTTGTTGGCTCAATTCTGATATAAGCTGAAAGCAAGAAAACCAAGACCTGAGAAACCAAAATATGTAATTATTAAATTATCCCCATCTGACTATCATACTATTTGAATTGAATGGCCCTTTTCCAAAAACATAGAGGAGACAGGGAAGAGGTTCTGTGATAGAAAAATAGGGTGAGGACTGAAGTGGTTTGTGTTCAACAGAATATAATACATAGTACTGTTTCACTATATTCAATAAATAATTGAATCGTGGCTACTTTGCAATGTTGATTATCAGTGTCCTTTCACTTACCTCCTTTTATTCACAGTTGCAAGGATTAAAATTTTGGTGCTTCGATTGAAAGCATAGTTTTGAGGTCCAAAAGGCCCACATTTAATTATTCTCTTTGATTTGGGTCAAGTTATTTGACTCTATAAATCTCAGTTTCCTCATCTGTAAAAGGAGATTAAAAATAGCTCCTCAGTAGGGTTGCTGCGGGCTTAAACCAGATAGTCCACATAAAATGCCCAGTTCAATAGCCTAGGCATTGTGAGGGCGGAACAAATATTGGCTGTTAGAATCACTGTCAATGCTTAGTTGACTATTTTTTTTTCCTGTTGCCACTGTAACAATTTACTGCATATTAGTGGCTTAAAACAACACAAATTTATTCTCTTCCAGTTCTAAGGTCAGAAGTCCAATATCAATTTCACTGGGCTAAAGTAAAGCCACAACTGTTTCCTTCCAGAAGCTCTAGGAAGAGAAACCTTGTTATTTAACAGCTTCTAATGACCACTTGTATTTCTTGGCTCTGACTTGTGACCCCTTTCTTCATATTAAAGCCCACACCACTCCATTCTCTACTTTTATCATCCATAGACTTCTCCTCTTACTCTGACTCCTCATGAGTCCCCCTATAGGACTGCCATGCTTACTATGGGCTCACTAAGATAATAGAGGATGATTTCCCCATCTCAAGAGCCTTAACTTAACCACATTTGCGTAGTCCCCTTTTGCCATATAAAGTAACATTCATAGGTTCCTGAGATTAGGATGCTGTTATCTTTGAGGGTAATTATACAACTAACCATAGTGACTAATAAGACTATTGAACATCATTAAAATAATCTGGTTCATATTGTTATGACAAAGAATAGTGAATGTAAACTCCGAGGATATGAGGGTTTGAGATGCTAACCAAACAAATCATTCTAGAAAACTAAAAGTTTTTTTTTCTTTAACATTCTCTCTTGTCTACCACTATCTTATGTCACTTACTTAGGAAAGAAGATGTAGTTCAAATATGTGGAATTGAAGAGTATTTTCCTCAAACTCAGGTAGACCCAGGTTCACAGTCCAAATCTACAACTTGCTGTCTGGCTGTATGAAAATTATATGATTGCCTTGGATTGTATTCCTCAAGAAGCATTTTCTGAGACAAGGATTTGAGGCAGGTAGTTTATTAGAAAGGTTAACCCATGAAGCAGTAATGGGGAGTAAGGAAATGGGTCATAGAATGGAAGAAAACCAATAAAGGTGTGTAATAAAGTGGGTGACTCCTGTGGGATAAAGGGTGAACTCTGGGACACAATGCAGAGCATGCCTCTGAGGAATCCCACCTTGAGGAAGGAAGCATTCATCATTGACTTTAATCACTTCCTGAGAGATGATCCCTAGAACATTTTCTCCAGCACCTCTAGCCTGAATCCAGAAAGCCCTGGGGGATAGGTGTTTGCAGTAGGGCCCTTCATCCCCCATCTAGCAAAGTATACTGAGTGCCTGGGAGGAGTGGGGCATCTGCTAACATGACCTCTCTGAGCATCAGTTCTCTCTTCTGAAAACCAAGAATAATAGTACCCACCTTGCAGGATTATGTGTTTAAGCACCTAGTAGTATGCCTGACTCATAATAATTGTTCAATAGTCAGTAGCTCTTGAATAATAATTGTATCAAAGGATTCCCTGCTTATGAAATTAGTTTTTTCATAGGAAGATCATTTAGCCTATGTCTTATTCTTCTTGTCCCTAAATTAAGGTAGGGTAGGGGTGGTGGGGAAATAAATCATCTTGATGCATATTCTTTGTACTAATAATCTTATTATTGATAGTTTGGTACCCCATGTCCTTTGGCATTAGAATTTCCCTCCAGCCTCTATGCTGGTGATTGGGAACCAGCTGGTGATTAGCTGGACTAATTTGGTCATGTGCAGCTCTTAGATTCTGTGGTCATTTGAAGCTATATGTATTATGTACAAAAAATTATGTTCTTAAAGTTAAGAACATAATTCTTATGTGTGTGGACCCATTGCAAATAGGATATTTTGGTAATTAGGATAGAGTTAAGATTTGACCCACCTTATTCAGAGTGAGTCCTTAATCCTCTTACTGGAGTACTTTATAAGAGAATGAAATTCTAACAAAGAGAGAGAAAGCCATGGAAACAAAGCAAGAAGCAAAAAATCCCAAAAGAGAAGGGAGAGAAGCAGACACCATGTCCCTTGCCATGTGACAGAGGAGTCCAGGATCACCAGCAGCTGGTCTTAAGGAAGAAGGTATCATCTTGATGACGCTTTGATGAACCTTTTCAAAGTTTCAGAACTGTAAGCCTGCAAGTGAATAATTCCCACCACTAAAAGCCAACCCATTTTCTGGTTTGCTTTTGGCAGCATAGCAAACTATAACAGATTTTTGGTACCAGAAATGGAATGCTGCTATCGGAAATACTGAAAAATGTTTAAAAGGCTTTATAATTGGGTAATAAGTAGATCATGGAAGAATTTTGAGGTACTTGATAGAAAAAGCCTAGATTGCTTAGAAGGTACTATTAGTAAAAATATGGTTGCTAAAGGTATTTCTGATGAGGACTTGAATATGTCATTGCAAACTGGAAGAAAGATTATCCTTGTTTTAAGGTGGGAGAGAACTTGGCAAAATTGAGTCCTAATTTCACATTGAAGGTGAATTTGAAAGCAATGAGCTTGGATATTTAGCTGAGGAGATTTACAAACTAAACATGGAAAGTGTGACCTGCCTTCTCCTTTCAGCTTATACTAAAATGCGAGAAGAAAGGAATAAGCTGAGTACTCAACAAAGAAATGAGAAATTGATGATTTGGAAATTTCTAAGCTTCTAGAAAAAAAGTCTTCAGAGAATAGTGCTCCATGTGAGGGTTCAGCTGAACATGGAATCAGTTAGCCCTTTCAGTGCAAGTCAGGATTGGAGTGCAGTTACCCAGGGAGGATATGTGGAAAGTTATTTTATCTGATGGTTTGCACCCTATATACTACATGTTTAACTGGCAAATTTCTTTTGTGAGAGCTGTATGAATGGAACCACTTGCAATCTGGACTAAAAGGGACTGAAAAGGGACCAACTGAAGGAAAAGTTACTTTAAGGGCAGGGCCATTAAGTCTGGACTGAAGACATCTTCTTGGGCCAAGAGAGCAGATCTACCCATGTACGTGGAAAGGGTGAATATATCTTGAAACTTGGAGAGGGTGGGCCCTACCCTCCCCCCTCTGCTGTTCAGGAAGAGTGTTAACACCCCAGTTTTCTCAGATGCCTGGGAGATTGAGAACTGCTTGGCCACCAGCCCAGTGTTTGATGAGAGTGAACCTTGGAGTCTGGCCACCATCTAATGCTTGACAAGGATGGACCTGAGAACCTGAAAGTTCTTGAAGCATCTTCAATGCTTGAAGATGTTGGAAACTTCACCCCAGTGTTTGGGGAAAGCATGGCTGATGCACAAGCACTTGAAAAGTGTGGGGCTTCCACTCCATCAGGCCTGGATGAAAAAATATCATTCCATAAATAACTCTCAGACCTTCAAATCTAAAGGAGTATGCCCTATAGGGTTTTGGAATTGTTTGGACCTGTGGCCACTGTTTTCCTTCCAATTTCTCTCAGTGAGAATGGGAATGTTAATACTATGACTGTCTCTCCATTGTATATTGGAAGCAGATAACTTGTTCTCTAAGTTTCACAGGTCCATATCTAGAGGGGAATTTTACCCTAAGACAGACCAGACCTGTAACTGATTTTGATGAGTCTTTGAACTTAATATTTTTATTAAAATGATTTAAGGCTTTGGGTATATTGTGATGGAATGATGAATGTATTTTGCATATGGAAAGTAAATGTCTTTTGGGGGTCCAGAGGGCGGAGTGTGGTGGTTTGAATTGTGTTCTTAAAGTTAATTCATTCCTGTGAGTGAATATCCATTGTAAATAGGATCTTTTGTTGAGTAGGATCTTAAGATGTGACCCACCTCATTCAGGATGGATCTTAATCCTCTTAAGATCCTTTATAAGAGAATGAACTTCAGACAAAGAGAGAGAAAGCCATGGAAGCAAGACACATGAAGCAACAAAACCAAAAAGAAAAAAGAGAGACCAGCAGACATTGCAATGTGCCTTGCTGTGTGACAGAGGAGTCCATTATCACTGGCAGCCCGTCTTCAGAAAGAAAGTATCATCTTGATGATTCCTTGATTTGGTTATTTTAATAGCCCCAGAACTATAAAGCTTATAAAGCAAATAAATTCTCATTGCTAAAAGCCAACCCATTTTATGGTATCTGATTTCAGTAGCTTAGCAAACTAGAACAGGTCCTTTTGTAAATCATGGTAGCCACTGAAGAAACTTTGAGGTAAGGGATGACAACTTGCCAACCCTAGGTTACTACCAGATTATAATGAGATTTCAGACAAATACTGTCACAAATAAAACATGGCAAATCCATTATGTAAATAGGCATTAGCAAGCAAATACACACATACACACATGGAGAGTTCATGTGGCCTCTGTGTAAGCTCAAGCAAGACTCAGATCTGTATTTCTATGTCTCTGACCCTCATCTTGCACAAAATAATCACTGAAAGCCATCACGAAGATTTCTGGGCTGGAATTCTGTCACCCTTATGGCTAACATTAGGCATCCAGATTCCCCCATGGTTCCAGGCTGGGCATAGGACTACTTACAGAGTTAGCCTAGGTCATCGTCACTAAGGGTACCAATTACAGGCTTAATTGAATTCTTATGTCCTGCTTAAGCAAACACAGGGAGTATCTCTAAAATACTTCCACCAGTCCTCATTTAATGGATCCTTTTAATTTCAGTGAGAGCCCATTTCTGACATTTGCCATACTACATTACAGGCTACTAATTCTGTCATTAGAAAAAACAATCATGGGCAGTCCACAGAGGCTCAGCAGGCAGAGTTCTTGCCTGCCATGCCAGAGACCTGGGTTTGATTCCTGGTACCTGCCCATGCAAGAAACAAAAACAAAAACCCAATTATGACTTTCAGTATGTTAATTGTCAGTGCATTGATTGTGGGTTGGGACACAGGTGCCAGAAACCTGTGGTAGCTCATTGCAAACACTACCCCTACATTGGGCTTTCTTGATAAGCACACAGGCAGTACCTGGGTTATCACTTAACCCAAGTAATGGCAGTACAGTATCAGAGTATACATGCTGTTAAATTTTAAAGTAAATTACAGACATTGTAACAATCTGGTAATTTTACCACGAACCCAAACAGGTAATAGAGAATATTGCCAATCCTAAGCATTATTAGAGTTTAGTAAAGCACTTGTAATTTTTTCAATACCTTAATACAAATAAGATTTAAGAAGAAAACAATTTGAAACTCTTGGCTTAGTATCATTACACTGATTTTATAGTTCATCTCCATGATAGCTTTTAAAAATATAATTCACCCTATAATTGTTTAATTTCTTATATTGTACTTCTATTCTGTCAAAATCACATAAATTTTCATAACTATTTGGTAATTTTGCTTGGTTTCCAGGGTGCAGTTGCATAAAACATTATATTCAGTGACCTCAACCTTTTCATCAGCAAATGCTGAAATGTGCCTTCATCATCCTCACCAATGGGATGGCACAATACTTTATAGATTTATAATAACCTCCCTCTGGAAGACTATGACTGTGGAGAGTGTCTGCCCTGAATTTTGATGATGGCCACAAGAGAACCAAGTAAACTCTATATCTGCATAGACTGGAGGGTTTGAATTCTGCACAAGAGAGATCGTTTGTGTCCTTTATTTATATGGATGAGCACTTGTGATTGTTAAATCAGGAATACTGTGGATGGAGCACTATGCCAAACTCTAGTTCAATACCTAAACTGGATAGTTCCTTCATATTCTAGGAAAATGGTAGTTTCCTGAGTGATGAGTACCTGGGTTCTGAACCCTATCTCTACAAGTGATACATTGCAAGGCCTTGGGAAACTTTGCCTTGGACTTTAATAATTCATTTACTAACACATTTTTATTGTATACAACTAATGTCAGGGACTCTTCCAAGTGTTTAGGATAACTTGGTGAATGAAACAAAGATCACTGCTCATATTCTAGAGCTGCTCCTGATATGGTAGCTACTAGCCACATGTGCTATTTAAATGGAAATGTAAACTTAAATTAATTAAAATGAAATAAAATTTAAAGTTCAATGATTCAGTCATACTAGCCACATTTTAAGTGCTCAATGGTCATGTGTGACTGGTGGCCACTGTATTGGACAGTGCAGATATAGAACATTTCCATCATCACAGAAAATTCTATTGGATGATGATATGGGAAAGACAAATACTAAATAAGTAAAATACAAAATGTTAGAAAGCAATAATTGCTATGGAAAAGAGAAAAGTAGAGAAGAATAAGAAGAATTGGAAGTCATGGTGGTACATAGAGACAGGTTGTCATATTAAATAGACTGGTCAAGGTCAACCTTCCTGAGGAAGTGAGATTTTAAATAAAGACCTAAAGGAGGTAAAGGAGTTAGCTAAGTAAATAACTAAGAGAAGAGGCTGAGGCTAACCAAACCTTTGGAAACAGCCAGAGTAAAGATTCTAAATCTAGAGCATGCTTGACATCTTCCAAAAATTGCAAGAAGACCAATGTGGCTGGACTGAGTGAGCAAGGTCCAGGAGGCTAAGAAGATCAGAGTGTAACAGGATCTAGAAAATGTAGGGCTTTGAATACTATTATGGCTTGGCTTTTACTCTGAGTGAAATAGGGGACCATGACAGGGTCTTGAGCAGAGGTGCAATGTGAACTGTCATATTTCACAGTGGTTTCTGTGTTGATAAGGCAAGAGTAGTATGAGGAAGACCTATGAGACTCATGACTCTTCCATAATTTCCATGGTGTCTGCCCTATCTACTTTCCACCTCTGGACATGATCCAGTTCAGATGTGTTCTCAGTAGTCACCACATACTTCCATTTTCCATACCTTGCCAGTCCCAGCCTTGGAAATTAGCTCCATGGTCAATCTGTGCTACATAGCCCTTAATGCCATTCTATAATTTTTCATCCATGTCAGGAAAACCCTCTTTAACTCTCTATGGTACCTGTTCTGAATCTTTTCATGTTCTTAGGACCCTAGCCCTACCTCTTTCACTTTCACTTGATACCTCTCCACCTGCTGAATTGAGACATTAGAGGATATCCATCATGAGCACCATGACTTTCTTCTCCCTCCACCCTTTACAATTTCACTTAGTCCTCCATCTTCGCTCCTGAAAGGTGTCTGTTTTCCTCCCCTTCCTAGGGGAAAGTCTTCTGTTCCAGTTTGAAACTATTATCTACCCCAGAAAAGCCATGTTTTAATCCTGATCAAACCTGGTGGGCCAGACCTATGTTTAGGGTAGGAAATTTTGACTAGATTGTTTCCATGGAGATGTGACATGCCCAGTTGGTTGTGACCTTTTGGTTAGATTACTTCCATGGAGATATGACATAACCAATTGTGGGTGTAGCTTTAAGTTAGATGGAGATGTAACTCTCCCCATTCAAGGTAGTCTTGATACGTTTACAAGAATCCTTTAAAAGGGAAAACATTTTGGAAAAACCTCAGATGTAACTTGGAGAACAGTTACTTAAGAGCTGACAGAAACACAGATGTTTGGAGATGCTTAGAAAGTCAACAAAGCCAACATGAGACCAAGATGTATGGAAAATATAGACCCAGCAGATACCACCATTTGTCGTCCCATGTGATGCTAAACAAGCCAGAACCTGGAGAGACTCAAGAGATGAAACCCAGCCCCAGAGAAGGCAAGTGAGGAACCCCACAGGAAATAGAGGCTGAAAGCAAAGAAGCCCAGGAGCAAGGGACCAGCAGATGCCAGCCACATATCTTCCCAGATGACAGAGGTATTCTGAATGGCATCAGCCTTTCTCGAGTGAAGGTAATCTCTTGTTGGTGCCTTAATTTGGACATTTTCATGGCCTTAGAACTGTAAACTCACAACTTAATGTAAAATTGCAACTTATTAATTCCCCTTTTAAAAGCCATTCCATTTCTGGTTTATTGCATTCTAGCAGCTTTAGCAAACTGTAACACTTTCTATGTCCATCAGAGCCTTATTCTATGAATTATCTCCTCTCTTCCTCAATTATTCTGCCTTTTGGCCTACAAACATGCTCTAATGAAAAATAAACAGTATTTTCTGCATAAGTGTTCTGTAAATTTGAAATTTCCATTTTTAATTTTCTATTTCCTATTTGTATTTCATTCTAAAATAAAAATCTAAAATAATTTGAAAAAACAAATAGTACTTCTCTAGGCCTTTCAAGTCCCTTAAATTACAATTCTGTTTCCCTTATTTTTCTTGGCAAATCTTATGGGATGTGTAATGACTGCTTTCTGCTCCTACTGCTCCACTCACTATTATGGCCATAGCCTACCTTTCTGACCTTACCTCACAGGGCCATCCTGAAACCCATAATGCACTTTATGCATTCCCTTCCTTTCATCTCCCTGTTTTACCCAACTGGATTGCCTTTCCCCCAGACATTCTCTAATGGTCACCACCTCCCATGAAGCTCTACTCAAAGTAGCACTTCTACAAAGTCCTGCTGTCCTTTTACCCAACCTCTATTTTTCCTTCTTTTTTTTATGGAGAGATAATTGACACACAGTAAAATACACCAAGTTTGATGTTTTAATAAACATGTACACCCATGTACCTACCACCTAAATTGAGATATATATTTGCATCACCCCAGAGAATTTCCTCATTCTCTTTTCTATTCAACTCCCACCCTCACTCCCATCTCCAAAGACAATCACTATTTTGATTTCTACTACCATAGATTACTTTGCCTGTACTTGAACTTCATATAAATGGAGTACTTCTTTAGCTCTATGTCCTGTTTTTGATATTCATCTAAGTTGTTGCATTTATCAGTGGTTATTCCTTTTTATTGCCAAGTAGTGTTCCATTCTATGAATACACCTCAATTTGTTTATCCATTTTTCTGTTCTATTCACATTTACCTTTTTTCCAATTTGGGGCATTTATGCATAAAGCTATTATGTACATCCTGGTGTAAGATTTTTGTGGACACCTGTTTTATTTATTTTTTCCTTGGAAAAATACCTAGGAGTGTGATTGATGAGTCATAGGGTATATGAATGTCTAGCTTTGTAAGAAACTGCCCATCTGTTTCCAAAAGTGGTTTTACCATTTTACATTCTTTACATTCCCACCAGCAGCATATGAGAGTTCCTGTTGCTCCACAACCATCTCTTACTTTTGTGCTGTCATTCATGCTTTTCATTGAGACTTTTGTCCATGTTATGAGAATGTCTTACCTCCCCCTCCACTCTGAGGGCATCTAAGGACTGCAGTCATGCCTCACTTATCTTTGTACACCCATGGTCTAGCCTTCCTGGGAGCTGGCTCCCTCTAAACTTATACAGACCAGAATAAAATGGAACCCAGTAAAAGAGACAGGGATTCTGGGAATTCTGTGCAGACAGCTGAGTGGCCCAAATAAATCAGTATGTTGTGATTCACGCAGTTGTGTGTTACAAATATTGTTGCTTGAATGCAGAGCTCCTATGGCCATTTGTTACAGTCTTCAGGAAAAGTTTTTTATCAGATTCATAGCAGCAAGTGATATGAATTATTGAATTCACTTTCCAACATAAAAATAGCTATTTACAGCCTTCTGAAGCTAAGCAAATGAGCAATTGATCTTATCTGTGGAACACTGCAGGCTACTGTTGTCCTATCTTAACTTCCAATATTCTATGAAGGGAATCCACCTCTCTAGCCAAGAAGGTTTAATTACTATTCCTTGGGCAAACCCTGTCCATATCCTTCTTGACACCTTTTCCCATGGTGTTGTGGTGAAAATTCTTACTTAGAATGAGTCCCCTTTCCCCTCCTAGAAGCTAAATCTTCAAGGCCTGCCACAAATGCCAGTGTCTACATGAAGCTTTCCCAGCTGCTTCATCCTTCAGTAACTATTCTCTCCTATGAACTATTAGAAGCTTCCCGGGGTGGGATGATGGCACCAACCTAGCTTCCAGAGTTTCTAGATTACTAGCAACATCCTAGGGCATAAGAGAACTCTATAAATGACAAGTGCAAACCAGATGTCTGTAATTGTGTCCCAGAGGGCCAGTTCTGTTCAGAGGCTCTCGTTTGACCTCCCTTGCTCAAAACGAGCCACTCCACTTCTAACAACACTGCCTGCCTTTTGCCATCATCTTGAAGTAATAAATTGCTTCAGACCATGCTTCATCACTCACCCGTCAGTCCAGAACTTGAGTTGAATTCCAGAGCACATGGGAAAGCTGTCAGTCTTCTGGGTGTGTGAGCCAGCCCTGAATAACATGTCTCTGCTCATGCCAGCATACAGGGCTGTTCACTCTCCAAGGAAGACATAGAAGCATTTGGCATAAATTTGGCAAATATCTTGAACAAAACAAGAGTGGGTCCCTAACAACCTTCCTGGTTTTCTTCTCTCTGTTTTCTCATTTTCTCTCTCAAAACAAATCAGTACCCTCTCTGTTTCTTCATATGCTCTGGGCAGATATTTCTTGATGAAGAGAACAGATGTCTTCCTGAAAGACAACCTGGAAAGCAGAATGTTTGTCTTCTCTTTGGACTCCAATTGTCTGCATTGAACCCCAGAAAACCCTTCAGCTTCAACACTAAAAAATGGAAACTGGAGTTACTCCCTCCATGGTTTTTGATGTTGTCCTCTGGCAACACAATTGCCTCTTCACTTGGTTATGGTACTCTGCTCTCTCCCCACCTCTTATTACCTACAAAATACGTTTATTCATTCAAAAATATTTAACACCTGCATTTTTGCTGGTCACTCTCTGGAGTTAGAAGTCCAGCAATGATCAAGATAATCAAGATAAAAACTGTGCCTGCTCCTGGAGCTTATGTTTTAGAAGGAGATACTGATACAGAAAGAGAAAACTAGAAAATAGTATCATAAGTGTCATCTTAGTAAAAGTACAGAGGACAGGAAGGACAGATAGGTGAAGCACTGCACCCAGGCTTGAGAGGGCTAGAAGACTTCAAAGAAGAAGTGACATTAAGCTGAGACCTAAAGGACAAGTAAAAGTTACCCAGAAGTCAGTTGAGACACATGAGCGTGGAGTGAAGATGAGGGTTTCACACAGAACACTCTGGAAACACCCAGAGACCGATGAGAGCATAGCACAGTAGGAAACTGAAAGAAGTTTAGTGTGTTTGGAAAGCAAACTGCAAAAGAGAGTGGTAGGAGATAAAGCTGAAACAAGCAATAATAATAATAGTAAAGGCTTTCTTGTAAATGTTATAAATTCAAATAAAAAGCAGAGACTTCTCATAGCAAAGAGGAGCCATTGGAAAGCTTTAAGTAGGGGAATGAGATGACCTCTTTTGTGTTTAGGGGAGTCACTTTGACACTGGTAGCAAAGATTGGAGAGGCAAAGCTAGAATAGGCAAGAAACCAAGCAAGAAGCGGCCTCAACCAGAGGAGCTGCAGTGCAGATGGAGAGATGGATGGGTTAGTAATGCCCCAGCTTGGTGACTCAATATGAAAGGTGAGAGAGATGAAAGGGCAAAGCACAATGCATGGCCCACTGAGATAATAGCAGCATAGTCACAGAAGCAGGGAATCAAGGAACTCCAGGCTCGGGGGCAGAGCGAGCAGTCCTCTTAGGTAATTTGTATCTGAGCCTCAGAGGTTTGAGCCGGTAGAAGTATAAATCATCAGTACTTCAGTAGTAATGCTACTTAGGAATAGATAAGCCCAAGAGAAGAGGAGGGGGCTGAGGACATTAAGGAATTGGCAGAGGAAGAGAAGACTGTGATGGGGCAGGGAAATGGAGCAAACGAGGAGAAGGGATTATCCTGACAGGGACCAAGGAAAGAGTCTTCCAAGAAAGACAAATTAGTCAACTAGACACACTGTTCCAAGAAGATACTTTTATATTCTTTGGATTGAACAACCAGAAAGTTGATGTTGCAAGAACAAGTTCAGTAGAATGGTGGGTATAAACTAGACTTCAAAAGTAGTGGGAATGAGGAAACAGAGACAGCAAGTAAAGAAACTCTCTCAAGGGGTTTGGCCATAAAAGGAGGACACAAAGAACAGGAGTTAGAGAGGGTGTGGGGTCAAAGGATGGGCTTTTGAAGTTGGGAGAAACATAAACAGGACATTAGAGCTCTTTAGAACGAGATAGGAGGATATCATGAATGATGAGAGGCAAATGGTAGATGGGAGTATATAGGATTGATGTTCACTGTCTAACATTTGATAACCACCAAATTCTATGATCGTGAGCTATAGTTTTTAAGCAAAACTACCCAGTTTACAGAAATGTTAGAGAATTCAGTTCCAAATGGAAGAGGTAGCACAGTGAGCAGGCTCTGGAGCAAACTCCTGGGTTCCATTTCCAGCCAAGGGCGGCCTTGTACAAATTACCTAGTCTCTCTACATGAAATGGAGATAATCACACCTGCCTCTAGATTCTTGTGCGGATTCAATGAGATGAGGCATATAAAGTACTTAGCTCAGTGCTGGGCCCACACTAGGCAAGCGTTCTATGAATGTTGAACAATAATCATCTGTTGAAGCCTGAGATTACAGGAAAATAACTTATTTGGTGGTTTCTTACCTAAACTGCTACAGATACTGAAAAACATGTCCATGTGCTTGTTGTTTTCTAAATTGTTGAAAATCAGATCTGTCCTCAGATTTATAGAAACAGTGTTTGCATTGCTTGGCTCCTGGATGGACAGCAGAAGTGTCCATGATGAAGGCAGTACAGAGTTGAGAAATCTCTTCTGGGTTCCTCTCCTGTTTCCATCCCAAAGCCTTTCCTCTCATTTTTCAAACCCCTGTTCAAGATAAGTGCCAAGTGTTGAGGATTTCATAGCACTCCCAATCCCAGGAACCAGATTTGGGTAACTGCAGTGGTAGAAACTTGAATATGTCTTTTGAAGAGGCCCCATACTGTTTGTCTGTCAACTCATGTTGACAGAGCTGAAATTATAGGAGATGAAATATGTGAGGATTTGTTCCAAAGTAGCTGGCACATACCTATTGGCGATCCATAGGTGCTGGTTTTCTTCCTCCTCTTCCTTTCTGGAAGGTACCAAGATTGTGTTCTCATTAGATGCATGACAGAGTGGAAGGCATAAGGGATTTGTTCCCAAGTCTTGGCTCTACTGTTGAACGGCCATGTGAACTTGGACATGTCTTCTTGGGTCTTCTTCTTTCCTCATCTGTGAACTAAGCCTGATAATACCCATTGCACTGATGTGTTTTAGGGATTAAATGAGACAACATATGTGGAAGTACCTGGCACACAGTAGGCATTCAATATTTGTATCTTGTTCTTCTCTGTGTCCCAGTTTTGTTTATCTACTAGGTAGCCATGTTTACTCTCACATATCTGCCACAATTCTTCACTTCCAGACAATATATTAAGCATTTAGTCACACCTTACCCTGATGCATCAAACTCACAATATGGAAGTTACACCATGACCAAAACTCACCACTGTCTTGTCAGACACCAACAGAGTTCTGTGTGGCAGCAATAGAGATATTATTGCCAGTTGTCAGTATTGAAATGATAATGCTCCTTCATTCCTAAATGAAATCTGTGCAGGCATTTTCTTTCTATGGCTGAACATTTTACAGTCTCCTCTAAAAACAATTGCCTCATCTTATTTCCTCTCCCCGACATGTCTTTTCTCTCTCCCAGCCTGCTAACCCCCATCTAGTTTCCCTATATTGTTTGCTTAATGGGCAGTTTAATGAGTGTTGCCTTTCCATTTGGAAACGTACAGAGCACAAGACAGAAATTGGATTTCTTCCTGGACTGTTTCCATCCCCTCTCCACTTTTACAGCTTCCCCCCTTCTTTTCTATTCTACAATACAACTGAAATTTGCTGAACCAGAAAGGGGAGGAAGTAGGTATGAAAGGAGAGGCAGTCTGCTTTCTCATTTCAGGAAGAGCTGATTAGTGTCCTGCTCATGAGAAAAAACCAAGTGCGCTAAAGATACTCTAGGTCTCTCTTCTGTTTCCACGAAAGCTCAAGTCCCTGAGTACATAGTGCATGACAGAATCCAATTACTGAGATAATTAGTGTTACCTACACTGCCCAACTGTTGTGTTTTGTAATCAAAAGCTGTATTGGCAGGTGTGAGTCTAATCCTGCTGAAAACTTAGGGACACTATTGCAGGCTTAGCAACCTGAAGCAATTTTACTCTAGCTAGTGGGCCTGTGCTGCTCAAATTTCATGTTAGCTGGATGTTTGGGGATCTGCAGAATACACCAGAGTACACCAGCCAAGACACAGACATCAGGTGCCCTAAAGGGATAGCCTCTGCTGACTCGGGTACTCATGTTTCCAAAACCAGGCCTCATAGAATAGTCAAGCAGAATAGCAATTTCAAACAGCTCCATGTGTCTTCTGAATTTGTTCTCTTTAAATACTCATCTGTACCTGACTTTAAGAGCCTTTGATTTGGCATTCAAGGGAGGAGAAATTGGTTTTTCTTGGGCATGGATAGGCTGCATGTGTGGGGGTTGGACTGTGTGCTAACCTAGATACATGTATGTGTTCATAACTCACGCTACCTGCTTTAGGCTCATGCTGGCACACAGCTGCAAACTGGCTTTCTGCTACCCTTCTCAGCCAGCTCTAGTTAATTTATATCTTCACCTCTCTGCTTTATATAGCACACTAATATAATGGAGTTTCCACTCTAAACATCAGCCTTAAAGATCATTTTATCATAAAAATGGTACTTCACTTTAAAAATAAAATTTATTAAAAATAAAACAGCATGATGATAATTGGTTTATAAAATGCTGTAAGAAATTCCAAGTGGAAAACAGGGCACAAGTTGCAAAAAAAAGTAAAAGAAATTAGGTACTAAAGACAAGGACACTTTAAAAGAATAAAGTAAAATAAGAAAGATGGGTGAGGTTGACAGGTGATATGCTAGCAAGGGAAAAGGGGTCAAGGAAGATGCAGGAGGGAAGAAAGGAGACAGGAAAAGAAATGATACAGACTTGAGTAATGGACTCAAAGAAAGAAATAGAAAATGTGAAGGCCAAAGTAAGAATTAAGGAAAAAATGTCAGACATATCCAGGTCACAAGAATTACAAGTTATTTGTGGACTCCAAGGAGGTGGAGGGGCTTTATATTTCCCTAATGAAGTTAGGTGTCTGAATTCCTTAGGACAGTCTGACAGAGAGAATGCCCCTGCACATGCTAATTCAGGCTCTGAAATAATCAGACAGACGTATTGCCGGGTTTGGCCTGTCTGTAATGGCAACAGAATTCACTGATGCATCTTTAAACTGATTTTTCTAACCAGAGTCTCAAACAGTCACCAGCTGTAAATGAATATTAGAATAAGGCTTCCAGTAATGAGTATTTCTATAGAAAAATTCTGAAAACCCTTTACCTTGCTTTTTCCAAAATTTTTAGACATTTGTTGTTCTTAACCCTGGCTAGTATGTTAGCAATCGTTCAACTGCTAGGCTGTGTGACTCTCTCCAGTATTTATTTTGACGTTCTGCAGTACTGAGAGCAGCCCAACACCTGAGGTATAAATGAAATCCCTGGTAGGAATGTTAGCTCTTTTAGTAACAAAGGAACCTTTAAAGGGCTTGGATTCTAAAGGAACCAACAGGAATTCTTTCCATCAAACTTGAGAAATCTCAGCTAGCCCAAATCTGCAAAATCAGAGTTGTCTGAGGTTTGTGGAGATAGCAGGAGGCCTAAGAGAAATCTCAGGAAAGTTTCATTTGGCTTATGGCCTCAGATTCAGAGTCTGGAAAGGTGACGCAGCTGTTGTTCTGTGCTAACAGCTGATGCTCTGTTGAGTCCAAAAATTGAGGGTCACTGGTAGCTTGTGGATGCTGGTCTTCCATGTTGAGCACTGACTTCATCTAAGCCCTTTCAGGTACCGTCTCTTAGGGTTGAAGCTAAAAGCCATCTTGTTATATGCTTCTTAGGTCAAGTGATAGATTTATTTTCCTCTGATTTACACCTTCCTTGGTTTGGGAGATGTAATAAAGTGCTGTGGTTGAAGATGTTATCTTCAGAATGAATTAAAGAATAAAACAAAACAAAAAGTACTGCAGTGTGCCAATAAAAATGCAATAATCCAGGTTAGGATTTGGAAATTAGATTGTCAAAAAGATAAAGGAAGCCAAAAATGACTTATTCAGTACCTGGATACCATCTGGCACATCAAAGAGATCATTTATAGAATGGTATTTCAGAAAGTTGAAAGAATGAAAGACAATGGGCATATTATCATTCTATCTTGTTATACTTTTTTTATACTGAAAAATATTCACAATTATGTAAAGGGATAGAAAAACAGCCTAGAAGCCAACTTAGTCACTAACAATCCACTGACCCTAGAGAAGTCATTCAATAGCCCTTGATCCTTAAATTTCCTCCTTGGAATATGAAAGTATAGGTAAGGATTTCCCAGGAACAGCTAGCAAAGGAGAAATAGTAGAAGTCAGGAGACTCATGTTGTAGTCTTCACACTTCATATTTATCCATGTGGCCTTGCACAGGTGAGTTAGCATCTCTGTTTCTTCATATATAAAATGGAAAGTCATTAAGTAGGGTTCTTTTGAAGATAAAGTGGCAATATAAAAAGCATGTACAAATGTCATATTCTGCTGTCATGTAATGATACTGACAGCTAAAGGTAGCATTTAGCATGGCCGTGATTTATTACAAGGATTAGGAAACTGTAGTCCACAGGCTAAATCTGGCATACCACCTGTTTTTATTTTTTAAGTGTCATTGGAAGCAACCATCTTTGTTCTCTATGTATTATTACCTATGATTATCTGTGACTGCTTCCATGCTACAGTGCTGGAGTTGAATAGTTGAAACAAAGGCTGTATGACCCAGCAAACCTGAAATATTTAGTCTCCTAGTCTTTACGAAAAATAGTTCACTGACCCTGATCTAGCAGAAATGTTGCAAGGTTGGTGTTCCAAGGTCCTGGATTCGCTTTTAAGTTCTGTGTCATCATGTGATCCCAGACAAATGATTTCTTCTCTTTGGTTCTCTGTTTCTTAGACTGTGGAAAGAAGGGAAGACAAATCCAGCCCCTTCTTTCCTCCCAGATATGTTGTTAGGATAGATAAGAAAACAAAAACATTGATCTTTTATGGAGGAAAGATTATTAAATTCAAAGTGTTATTCGTAAGGTAGATATAGTCAGATGAGTCAGAATTGATGACTGAGTGTTATTATTCTCTGATATTAGTGCTCTCGTGTACATCAGCGGGGGGTTAGTTAGATCAGTGATAGCATATAGAGCCCTGCACCGTGGCAATATATCAAAAGCTACAATAATGCCCCCAAATCAAATTTAATCACAGTATTCATTCAGGGGTATGAGTTTTAATTGCTTCTTTATCCCTTTATCTTCTGAAGGCTGTCATTAACATTTACAAGACATGAACTTCAGAGCAGGCCAATATCTCTGCTGGGGTCACTGGCAGCTGGGCATCTTAGTCCACTGCCGTGTCAGGGGGGCCTTCCCAGCACATGAGGAAGGACTACTCCCCAGTGAGCGCAGCAGTGGTGGTGGAAGCACATGGGCTGGTTTACAGAGCAAATTCCAGAGATATTTATTTATATTAAAATTTTAATTTGTATTTGACACTTGGATGCATGAGTGATACCCAGACTCACTAAGTACATACACAAATGATTAACAAACCTTTGTCTTACACATGTAAAAATTGGGACCTCCTCTTTCCCAAAAACTCTCTCAAAACTCTAGGAATGATCTCCCTGCATGAGCAGTTCTTTGGGTAGGAAGTATATGAAAGACCTGTTCTTTGAGAGTAATATTGGCTCAGGTGCAGCCCATTTACAGTCTTTACATACACAACACCAGATGTATGGCATAGATAAATTAGGGGGCAATCTTTTTTTTTTCTCTATAAAAGAATTCTTCACTTTACAAGCAGATTCACTGCCGTGTTCCTTTACTGATCTATTACCAATAGTGCAGTTCCAATAAAGCCCCATTGTTAGCAATGCAGTACATATATGCTATTTCATTGCTAACCTGGATGGAAAGATAAGGGGCAAAGATAATTCTCTGGTTCTTCGATGTGACTATTGTCAAAGTTTTTGTTTGCAACCAAGGAGCCTATGTGTTACTTAGGATTGACTGGGAGATATGGGATGCATGATTCTTTGAAATAACAACAATGAAATGATCTTATATGATTTCATTGACTAATATGTTATCTGATTATCTGTCTGAGGTTTCAGAAAAATGAAAGGTCATGCAGAAATAAACTAATTAGTGTTTTGATGATGAGTAATAATTTAGCAATAGCTACCGCTTTGGGCATTACTGTGTTCCAAGCAGCATTCTAAGTGTTTTACTTGTCTTAACTTATTAAAGTTCAAACAAACCCTAAATGGTAGGTAAATTATTATCATTCTTACATTACATATTTTTAAATTAAGGCATTGAGAAGTAATCCTTCCCTCGGTTACAAGCTGGTAAGTACAGAATCAGAATTCAAACTCAGCAAGGGTGGCTCTGCAGTTGTGCTATTAACCACTGTGCTATATTTACCAGAAAAGCAACTATCAGGTGCTGAAATGCAGAAGCAAGAGCTGCATAATACATATTTTGTACCTTCAAGAAGCTAGCAAGAATTTCTGCTTTTGGCTATAAGAAAGAAACTGAGTTTGGATTTGTCCTTTACCATAAAAAGATAGAAAGCTGGACAAAAATATCTATCAACTAATTTCATATATTAGACAACAGAGAGATGAGGACTGATTTCTGACATAAAGGAAACAAAGGATGACTCCTATGATCTGCCTAGGAGCACATTTTGGGCCATAGAGCAGGGAGTGAGAAACCTAAGCATAGCACAATGGGCTCACTAAATTGCAGAGAGAGATTAGAATTCAGGGAGTCTGAGGCAGTTACAATTTGTCGGACAGATATCAAAGAGGAGGAACCTATACAGAAAAAGAACTCCAGAACTTTGCATGAGTCTTTAGCTGAATGCTAAGCTGAGCATGCAGAGGGTGCAATTCCACAAGACTCAGCAAAGAACATATATCTGGGAGCTGAAGGTTGAACAATTCCCAGAGCCCACGAAGGTGGGAAAAGTTTGAGTTCAGATCAGCCAACGTAGAGAAAACTTGTTGAACATGTGGTGCATTCAATAGAGACCCCAGAAAGGTCATGTTTTAATGGGCTAAATTAGCCCTGAAGCAAGGTTACACTAGACTTACCCTAACAAAACTTTAAAACAATCTTTGAATGGATCAAACACATCCATAACTGCCAAAACAATATCCAACACTCTTTAAAGGAAGACAGGAAAAATCCAGACATCCAACAGTGTAAATTTTACCATTCTACCATCCAATTAATAATTACTAGACATGTGATGAAGCAAGAAAATGTGATCCATAACAAGAAACAGACCTATAAATGATAATGATGATGAAACTGGCAGATAGGGAATATAAATATCCACTGCAAATATCTTCAAGGACTTGAATAAAATAAAAAAACATAAAGAAAAGAAAAGGTTATGCTATAAAAAAAGTAAATAGAATCTATAACTGGAAAATACAACATATGAAGTTAAAAATTAACTGAATGGCCTCAACAGCAGATGAGAAGCTGCCAAGTAAAAGATTAGTGAATCGAAAGCATAATAATCAGAAAAGCAGTCCAAATTGAAGAGAATAAAAACTTGAGTTGCAGTGACCTTTGAGACAAAATCAAGCAATCTTATGTAAATGGAGTGACAAAACAAAAAAAAAAAATAGGTGAACAATTAATGGTCAATGTCTGTCCAAATTTAATGAAAACTACAAACCCACACATCTAAGAAGCACAATAAAAGCCAAGCAGGGTAAACAACAAGAAAATCACCATAATCAACTTCCTGGAAAATTAGTGTTAAAGAAATACATTGAAAACTTCCAAAGATAAAAAAATTACATAAAGGGGATAGAAAATAAGAATAATCACTGATTTATTATAGAAGACAATGCAATAACATCTTTAAAGTGATCAAACAAAAATCTGTGAGCCTGTAATTCTATAATCAGCAAAAATATCCTTCAAAAATGAGGGTGAAATAAAGACATTTTAGGCAAACATAAGCTGAACAAATTCTTCACCAGAAAACTTGCACTATAGGAAATGTTAAAGGAGGTCCATCAGCTGGAATAAAAAATGCCCAATGGAAACATAAGTCTTTACAAAAGAGAAGACTGTTTATATCATTAATTATATGAATAAATTAAATAGGCTTTTTTATGTTTTTAAAATATCTTTAAAGGGTAAATGAGAGTTTAATACAAAATAATGATGTATTGTGGGATTTATAAACATGAGGAAATAAAATGCATAATAACAATAGCACAAGGAATGGGAGAGGAGGGGAAGCATACTACTGTAAGAGTCTTAAATATATTCTTCTAAATGAAGATTATGATAAGTTAAAATGCTAAGGAAACCACTACCAAAGAAGAGGTATAACTAATAAGCAGTAAAAGAGATAAAATAGAATCTTAAAAATATAAAACCCAATTACACAAGAAAAGAGGAAGAAAGCAGAAATAGAACAAAGAGCAAATGAAATAAATACAAAATAAACAGCAAGGTGGAAGACTTAAACAAAAATATATCAGTGGTTGCAAATATGGATAAAACATTCATATTTAAAAACTGCCTGATGAATAAAAAAGCAAAATTATATTTTTATGGAAAAAACTTTAAATATAAAGACATAAATGGATAAAAAAGATAATCAGAAAATTCTGAATCTATGAAAAGTACAATAACTGTGCTATCAGAAAAAGTAAGTGTCATATAAATAATATTATTAGAAAGGAAAAGAGTCATTTTGTAATGAATGACAGTAGTCTTCATCAAGAAGATATAGAAATCTTAAATGTGAGTGTACCCAATTACAGAGCTTCAAAATTAAATGAAGAAAAACCTGAAAGAAGTGAAAGAAGAAATAGACAAATCCATAGAAACTGGATTAGGTGACAACATGTCTCCACCCATTTGAGTGGGTCTTGATAAGTTTCTGGAGTCCTATAAAAGAGGAAACATTTTGGAAATGAGAGAGATTCAAAGAGAGCAGAGCAGAACAACATAGCCACTAGAAGCAGAGTCCACCAGCCAGCGACCTTTGGAGATGAAGAAGGAAAATGTCTCCCAGGGAGCTTCATGAAACAGAAAGCCAGGAGAAGAAGCTAGCAGATGACGCCGTGTTCACCATGTCGCCCTTCCAGATGAGAGAGAAACGCTGACTGTGTTCACCATGCGCCTTCTCACTTGAAAGAGAAACCCCAAACTTCATCGGCCTTCTTGAACCAAGGTATCTTTCCTTGGATGCCTTAGATTGGACATTTCTGTAGACTTGTTTTAATTGGGACATTTTCTCGTCCTTAGAACTATAAACTAGCAACTTATTAAATTCCCCCTTTTAAAAGCCATTCTGTTTTGGGTATATTGCATTCCGGCAGCTAACAAACTAGAACAACGTGCAACATTCAAGCATTAGGTTCATGCGTCAAATTGGCCAGGTGGTCGTGTCCAATTGTTTGGTTAAGTAGGCACTGGCCTGATTGTGACTGTGAGGATATTTTGTGGACTTAACTCATCAGTAAATTGATTGCATCTATGGCCAATAACATCTACAATCAACTGAGGAGACTGCCTTCAACAATAAGACATATCATCCAAACAACTAAAGGCTTTAAAAGAGTGAGGATTTCAAAAATCAGAAGAGATCATTTCCATCTCTACTTCAGCTAGCCAGCTTCTCCTGGGAAATCCACTGAAAATCTTCATCAGAGTTCCCAGCTTGCAGCTTACTCTACAGAATTTGGACTTGTGTGTCCCCTCAGTCATGAGAGACAATTTTTATAAAAATCTCATAATATTAATAGATATCTCCTGTTGGTTCTGTTTCCCTAGAGAAACCTGACTAACACACAAAGTTAGACCATATTTGGGTCATAAAAGCAGTCTTAATAAATTTAAAGGAATTGAAATCATATGAACTATATTCATTGACTACCATGGAATTAAGAAGTCAACAGCAAAAAGATCTGGAAAATCTCTAAAATGGAGCCATGAGTCAAAAAGAAATCACAAGAGAAATTAAATTATTTTAAATTGTTTTGATATTAAAAACATAACATATCAAAATGTGGGGTGAAGCTAAAGCAGTGCTTAGATGTAACTGTATAGTTTTAAATGCTTATATTAAAGAATAAGAAAGTTTTTAAATCAATGATCTAGCTTCTACATTAAGAAGTTGAGATTAACTCAATTTAAGTAGCAGGAAGGAAATAATAAAAAGTGGAAATCAATAAAATAGAAAGCATCAAACAAAACAGAAAATAAATGAACTTTAAAATTGGCTCCATGACAAAAAAAAATCTGGAAAACTGATAAACTTGTGGCAAACAGATCAAGACAAAGAAAAAGAGAAAAGATACAAATTATAATGTCAGGAATGAACTAAGGCACATCACTACAGATCATTCAGACATTAAAAGGAATAATAAGGAACTATTATGAACATACTTGTTCTAGTTTGCTAGCTGCCAGAATGCAACATACTAAAAAAAAAGAATGGCTTTTAAATAAGTTACAAGTTCATAGTTCTAAGGCCATGAAAATTGCCAAATTAAAGCAAGTATATAAAAATATCCAAACCAAGACACCATCAAGAGGTTACCTTTACTCAAGAAAAGCCAATGAGTTCAGTGATTCTCTCTCAACTGGAAAGGCACTTGTTGAGCATGGTGGCATCTGCTAGCTTTCTCTCCAGGCTCTTGCTTCATGAAGCTCCCTGGGAGGTATTTTCCTTCTGCATTTCCAAAGGTTGCTGGCTGGTGAACTCTGGTTCTCTCATCCTTCTGTCATGGTTCTGCAGCTTTCTTGTCATTCTCAAAAGGGGCAGTCTCTCCAAAATGTCTCCTCTTGTATAGGATTCCAGTAAACTAATCAAGGCTCACGTAGAATGGGTGGAGACATGTCTCCATCTAATCAAGTTTAATACCCACAATTGATTGAGTCATGTCTCCATGGAGACAACCTAATCAAGTTTCCAACCTATAGTACTGAATAGAGACTAGAAGAAATCACTGCTCCCACAAGATTGATTAGGATTAAAACATGGCTTTTCTGGGGTACATAATTCCTTTCAAACCAGCACAATACTCACGCCAATAAATTCAATCATTTAGATGACAAGGGAAAATTCTTCAAAAGGCCCAAATTACCAAACATTGTTTCAAGAAGAAATTTGAAAAACCTAAATAACCCTATAACTCAAATAAATAGAATTTATAAGTAAAAACCTCTCTCAATGAAAACACAAGGCCCAGATAGTTCACTAATTAACTTGTCAAATATTTAAGGAAAAAATAATATCAACATTATGCAAATTATTTAAGAAAATGGAGGAGGATGTAAATACTTCCCACTCATTTTATGAGACCAGCATTACCTTGATACAAAAATCAGATAGAGATATTATAGGAAGCTACAGAACATGTTCTTCATGAACATAAACACAAAACTCCTTAACAAATATTAACAGATTGAATTCAGCAATATGTAAAAAGGATAATACACCGATCCAAGTAGATTTTACCACAAGAATTCAAGGTTGGTTTAAATATTCAAAATGCAATCAAATTAGAATGGGCATAGCCCAAATACCCCTAAAGAGTGAGAAAAATATCAAAGGTGATGGTGGAATTATACAGAAAAGGTAGTGTTTAACAAGCCAGTATGATTGCTGAATCATTATATTGGTATTCTTTTTAATTTCCCCATATCTTAGAGCAGCTAGAAGGAAAAACCTAAAATTGTGGAACTGTAACCCATACCAAACTCTGAAGTCTGTTTTACAACTAATTGTTGCGATGTGCTTTGAAATTTATTGCTTTTTTGTATATGTTATTTTTCACAAAAAAAGAAAAAAATAT
Source organism: Tamandua tetradactyla (assembly GCF_023851605.1). NCBI lineage: Eukaryota > Metazoa > Chordata > Mammalia > Pilosa > Myrmecophagidae > Tamandua > Tamandua tetradactyla. The sequence goes on from NC_135332.1 coordinate 140,987,906, forward strand.
ATTTCTTCTAGCCTCCAGTGTTTTGGAACAGCTAGAAGGAAAAATCTGAAATAATGGAATGGTAACCCACCACAAACTCTGAAAAATGGTTCTCTAACTACTTTTTGATGGATACTCTGAAAATCATGGCCTTTTCTTTGTATATATATTTAACAATAAAAACATTTAAAAATTCAATCAATATAATTTATCACTTTAACAAAACAAAGAAGAAAAATATGATCATCTCTAGAGATGCATAAAATGCACTGAACAAAATTCAGCACTGTTCTAGTTTGCCAGCTGCTGGAATGTAATGTACCAGAAACAGAACGGCTTTTAAAAGAGGACATTTATTAAACTACAAGTCCACAGTTCTAAGGTTGTGAAAATGTCCCAACTAAAGCAAGGCTATAGAAATTTCCAATCTAAGGCATCCAGGGAAAGACACCTTCGTTCAAGAAGGCTGATGACATTCAAGGTTTCTCTCTCAACTGGAAAGGCACATGGCAAACATGACAGCATCTGCTAACTTTTTCTCTTTGCTTCTTGTCTCATGAAAGGGGCATTTTCCTTCTTCATCTCCAAAGGTTTCTGGCTGCATGGCCTCTGTCTCTCTTGGAATCTCAAGCCTTTTCCAAAATGCTTCCTCTTTTAAAGAATTCCAGTAAGGTAATCAAGACCCACCTGAAACAAACACCCATTCATGATAAAAATTCTTGGCAAATGACAAGTAGTAGGGAACTTCTCCAAACTAATAAAAAGCAGGTATGAAAAATCTACAGCCAACATAACAATGTGAACGACTGAATGCTTTCTTCCTAGTGTGAGGAATAAGGCAAGTATTCTTTCTTTCCTTCTTTTTTTCTTTTTTGCATGCTGTATGGCAGGGGTTACATTTCATTCTTTTACCATGTGAGTATTCCCTCATTACAGCACCATTTGCTGAATTTTTGTTTGGTTTTTCATTTGTTTATTTGCTTGCTTGATTGTTCATTTGTGAAGTTCATGAGCTGGGAATCGAACTGGGTCTCCCGTGTGGCAGGTGAGAATTCTACCACTGAACTACCCTGGGACCCCCAAACCAAGGATTCTTATTCTCAACACTTATATTAGATATTATACTGCAGGTACTAGCTAGTAAAATAAGGTAAGGAGTGGAAAGAAAAGGTTACAGATTTTTAAGGAAGAAGTAAACTTATTTTTATTAGTAGACAACATGATTACATATACAGAAAATCTTAAAGAGCCTACAAAAATGTGCTACTACAATTCATCAGTAAGTTTAGCAAGCAAGGTCACAATATGCAAAATCAATTGTATTTCTATATACTAACAATGAACAACTAGAAAATGAAATTTTTAAAAATAGCATGAAAGAACATGAAAATCTCAGGGATAATTTAACAAAATACATGTAAGAGTTGTTTGCTGAAAACTATAAAACATTCATGAGAAAATTAATCTTAACAAAGGTGCCAGGTTATTTAATGGAGAAAGGATAGCCTTTACAACAAATAGTATTGGAAGGAATTGATATCCTTAGGGGAAAAAAATAAACCTTAATCCTTACCATACTCAGAAACTAACCTAAATGTAAAATCTAAAATTCTGACAATTCTAGAAGAAAATATAGCAGAAAAGATTTGCCCTCAGATTAGTCAATGATTTCTTAGATTGCCAAAAGCACTAATCATAAAAGAAAATATTGGTAAACTGGGCTTCATCAAAATTATGAAGAAAACACAACGCATTTATCTGAGAAGGCTTCATAGCCTTTAAAGCTACATCTACCACACGTCAAACTGAGAAAATAGGGCATACAGGAATCTCTTCAATTTTTTTTTAATTTTGTCATTCATATTGTTGATATAAATTGTATGATTGTGTCTGATATCCATGTTTTCGCTTAAATTGTCCAAATAACCTGAGCCCTGCACGGTCTCTCGTGTGGGCTGGAAGTGGTGTCGGCACCGGAAGTTCCGCTGCCAGGCGCCCGAATCGAGGGGTAGCCAGACCAGCGGCCAGTCGAGAAGCATCTTTTGCCCAACTTTTACTGACATCTTTTTCTTCTTTGAATTATGTTGTAAGAGTTCAAGTCCTCCGCCAGATATATGCGTTGTATTTTCTTCTCCTCTCTGGCTTATCTGCCATTTTCTTAATGATGTCTTCTAATCTACAGTAATAAGAAGTGAATCGGTGATGACCTGGGACTGAATGTGAGAGGGAGTGGACTAAAAAGGAGCATGAGGGAACTTTTAAGAAAGATAGAAATGCTCTTCATCTTGATTGCTGTACTAATTTTTCTGGTGTATATATATATATATATATGTATATATATATACATATATATATATGTTAAAACTTATCAAATTGTACTTAATCTGGGTGCATTTTATTGCACGTAAATTATGTATAAAAAATAAACTAATGGTTTTATTGGATAAGCAATATTAACACTTAATAATATCTAGCTCTTTCCCAAGGTTATGCAGTACTACGAATTCCTTTAATTAATCAGAGGATTGGGAAATTAGCATGCATTGTCTTGGTCTGACTGGGCATCACAATTAAGAATGACCTTTCTGTCCCCTGAGCTCTTGCAGAACTTTGGACCTCATGTTCTGACTCTAGGTGTGCATGTCCTAGCTCCCCTGAGAGAGTCTCCTTAAGGGCAGGAATTTGTTACAACTACCATAGTCCTTAAAACTATCCACTCAGATCATGTTATTAGTGCAACTAATGTTGAATGAATTCATTACTGGAGAGCAACTGAGATGGGATACTTTGGAAAGCACTGAGTTTCTTGTCAAGAGAGGTGTTGTTTAGAGAAGTATGAACAACCATATATAAGGAATGGTATGAAGTGATTCAAACATTATGTGATGGTTAGAGTCTTTTGCAGCCCTATATTGAGTGAGAAGCAACCTTCCAAAGAGATGAGGCATTTTTTTGTTTGTTTTTGGAGAGAGAAGTGATCCTAAAAGTTAGGAGGAACAATAGCCTTTTACCACAGGCTGAATAGAATTTACCCCCAAATTAGGAGAATGGAATTTACTCCCAAAATGAGCAGTGAGATTAGATGTCTGTTAGTGAGCATATGGAGTTGAATTAGAAGCAAGGGAAGGTGATGATTTTGGAAACATATGAGTCAGACATGAAATCTAATGGAAGGAATTTCGAAAAGCACCAGTTCATGAGAGATGTTCTCTAGACGGAATAGAGGAATGGATCATGATGGGGCCGGAGGTCATCTGAGGATGGCAGCCAAGACTCCCCACCCTGGTGGCCTCCATCCTTAAGGTGAATGAATGAATCCAGCACAAGGTCATAATATTGAGGTCTGCTCTCTCACCAGTCACTTTTACTTATAATAATCATCATTCTCTTTAAGCCTAAGTTTACACATTTGTAAAATGTGTAATTATAATATCATTGTCAGGATTTAACAATATAGTGGACGTCAGATGTTTACACAGGCCATGGCACATTGGATGTACTTAGTAAATCTTTACAATAATTATGGTTATGACTTTTTTAATCATTAAAATATATGTCGTTGTGCTCCTCCACATGGAGAAATTCAAAGCAATATGAGATATTACCTTTGAAGGCTTACAACAAGTTAGGAAGTTAAAACTCTGCCTCAGTACTAGTGCCTCAAAAGTCTTCTGTGAGTTTGTGGAAAACTTCAGAGAAAGGAGCACACACCCATGTTCCAGGTATATGTCTGTAGTATACCTGGTGCTAAGAGGGGATACTGACTTTCATGAGAAAGAGCCGATCTTTGTCCTTGCCCATGTGAAGCTTATAGCTTGATGACAACTTAAACCTGTTTTTTTTCCTTCTCAGAGTTGCCAGTTTATTGTTTTTTTTAAATCACCCCAATTATAACATTTTCTTCCTTGTACGTCATTTCCTTAACAGGAATATTTACAAACTTGGGGAGGGGAGACATATCATCTTTGCAGACTGACTCACTTGCAAAGGAGCTAAGAATGATAATGATGATTCAAAAGCTCCTAGTTTTACTTCTGAATCAGGCAGAGTAAATGACAATATAAGAACAAATTATGTTTACAGCAATATTGTAGTACAATACTGAATTATTACAGTGCCATGGTTATAATTTATTATGAAATATTCTTAGCCCCAAACCAGACCAACTAAAATCACCAAGTTGCTCACCAATCTAAAAAATTAGTGCAAGCAGTTGCTGTCTTAATAAAACCTAAAAGGCTTTTCTGGCGATGAGTCTTTGACACTGAGAGCTTCTTCTCCTCAAAGTGCAACGTTCTGCTCAGAGAGGACCTGTGCCACCCTACCTTTAAGTCTTAGTCTTTCTTTTCATCTAAAAGGAAGGAGCAGATACCCAGCTTTTTCAGTTCTTCCACCAGGACCCCATCCTGTTGTATCTGCAGAAAAATGCCCCAGCCACCCACAAACTCTCTGTGCTGGTTTGAAAGTATTTTTGTACCATAGAAAAACCATGTTTTAATCCTCAGCAACCTTGTGGGAGCAGCGGTTTCTTCTAGTCCCTATTCAGAATTGTATGTTGGAAATTTTAGTTAGATTATCTCCATGGAGAGGTGACTCAATCAAGGGTCGTTATTAAACTGGATTAGGTGGAGACGTGGCTCCACCTGTTTCATGTGGGTCTTGATTAGTTTACTGGAATCCTATAAAAGAGGAAACATTTTGAAGAAAGCGGGAGAATCTGAGAGAGCAGAGAACACTGTAGCACTCGAAGCAGAGAGTCCATCAGCAGCGACTTTTGGAGATGAAGAAGGAAAACGCCTCCCAGGGAGCTGGAGAGAAAGCCAGCAGATGATGCCATGTTTGCCATGTGCCCTTCCAGCCAAGAGAGAACCACTGAAAGTGTTCGCCATGTGCCTTTCCACTTGAGAGAGAAACCCTGAACTTCATCAGCCTTCTTGAATCAAGGTATCTTTCCCTGGATGCCTTAGATCAGACATTTCTATAGACTTGCAGACTTGCTTTAATTGGGACATCTCCCCAGCTTAAAAAATTGTTTACTTGCAACTTATTAAAAATTCCCCTTTTTAAAAGCTTTCCATTTCTGGTATATTGCATTCCGGCAGCTAGCAAACTAAAACACTCACCAAGAGATGGTGGGCGATTTGGAATTGTCTTTAATATCTTGCTGGAACTCAGGACTGTCTGGCTTGTTGTAGGCCACCTAGTCGTGGATGCCCTGCAGCCACGGCATCTGCACCACGACTTTGCTGAAGCCCCACTGGGGCTGTTCAGGCATCTCCTTGAGGTAAACCATACCTTGTCCTTCTTCACCGGCGTGTCCATTTGGTCATCCAGCTGCTGTGCCGCGTGGGGCCACCCATCCCCGCACACGTGCTGGAGCCCTCACAGGCCAGTGACCTCAGCTCACCACCAGCCTGCTTCCAGAGGCCCTCCTTGGGCACACCTCAACATGGTTCTATCCTGCACTCTTCTTGGTCCTCACCAATGCCCTAGGAAATGTACATAGCCAGTACCCCAAAGACAAGTAGGAGCATTATTTCCCACTATCTGCAGCAGGCCAATTGTGATGCATCCCAAGTCATCCACTAAAACTCCCATAAACAATCTCCGTTGTGTTAAAACCAGAAACTTGGGGAGAATTGGGGCTTTTCTTTTTTTAAGCTTCATCTGTTGTGTCCTGAGGAATTTTTGGATATGCACTTTTATTTTTTATTTTTTGGGCGCATGGTCCGGGAATTGAACCCAGGTCTCCCTCATGGAAAGCAAGCATTCTACCACTGAAACCATGCGTGCACCCTGATATGTTCTGTTATATTGCAATCATTTCTACAGTGTGCTCCACTACCTTGAAAGTTGCCCAAGAACAAGTATTTCGTTAAGTTGTTCCCACCATTGTTTCCCTAGGGCTAAGTAGTTTCCCTACTCTACACTTAGGAGCTTGATATCAGTTGAATGAATGCATGATCTCCTTTCCAGAAGCCTTTTATGCAAGTCATGTTTGAAAGAATCTCTAGTGGCTGCCTTGCTATGCAGCAATGAGTGAAAGGTTAATGCATTGTAAATATAACTGAGTAGTCATTTTACCTGTTTACAGGAGCTAGAAGATTATTTTTCAACTGTATGAAATTTAAAAAGAAATAATTCATGCTTCATATTCCATGTCCTTCATAATGAGGTCTTCTTACCCATTTAATTAGTTAGTGAAGGACAGCACATTTTGCACCTTTTGACAAGAATTCTAAAGGATTTAGAGAAAAATGATTCAGGAGGTGAAACAGCAGGACTCCTGGTGTTATTTATAAACTCTGTGCTGGAAAGTATTTCAGGGCTTGTAGCAGGGACATTCAAGCAACATTTACCTTACCCCATAATTCTGGAGTTTGAGTATAAATGATGGAACAACTAATGACATGTTACCTCCACAAAGTAGAATTAGCTTCTTATATCATCATCAGCCTTTTTTATTTAAGAACACAGAAATATGTAAATTGCAGTTTCTCTCACCACAGAAACATTTAAACAAATATACTGTGATTATAATTTGGGTGACTACTGAGAATAATAACTGTTTATTCATTATAAGGATTGTCCTAAAAATTATATTACTGAGGGTCAACCACAAATAGCATTGGGAATTTAGCTATATTTAAATGTTAAATTCATACCCCAGCCTTGTAAATTCCCTGTAAATGTGTTACATGGACCAGGATCTTTTCATGGGCAATGCCACTTAATGGATATTCGTTGAACCAATGTTTTACTTCAAGTGAAATGTATTTGCATTAAAAGTATATTCGTGGGTGGGCCACAGTGCCTCAACAGGCAGAGTTCTCGCCTGCTATGCCAGAGACCCGGTTCGATGCCCGGTGCCTGACCATGCAAGAAAAAAAAAAAAGCATATTCATTTCACAGGCTCTTTCTTACACATTTGCTTTCCCTTATTTTGAAATTCACAAAGCTTTTCATGTTTAGTTCATATGATTCCTTGCTGCATAATGATTTTTAGAAGGTTTGGTGTCAAAAAGTTTATGTCTCTTTAACAGACAGTCAGTTAAAGAGGCTGCGTTTACCTGCCAGTTAGGAAACTGCCAGGTGACCAAGAAATTTAAAACTATTTACATAAAAGACATGAAAGCATATTAGAGTAACTAAACCACTATTCACCAGATTTTTCACTATTGTCCTAACCTTCCTCCATCATTAAGGATTAAGTTTTTCACCATTTTTCCGTTCTCCATGTCATTCTTTCCTCAAAAGCTGATTTGGGGAAAAACTCACTAATTTTTGCAGCATTAACCAAATAATTTGTCATCTTTTTGTAGCCAAATACCTTACCCAAAGGCATGGGCACACTTATTTTGGATAAATCCTTGCTGATACTTAAGTAATATAGAGAATAGAATCCAGGGGCTCTCACACCCAACTTTCTCTTCATTAGCCTGAGCTGCCCCTAATTCAATTCATGTGACACTATCCTCATTTTTCTCAACACAATATATGTTATTCGTTGATATTTAAACCTTTATTATATTTTTAGTGCTATATCTTTTCAGATAGGATTTTTTTAGCAGTAAAACTTTCCTCTATAAATGTATCTCCTATTTCCTGTGGTACAGCTTCTTGGGACCTTGACACAGGAAATGTCCTAAAATGAAAAAAAAAAAAGCATCTTAGCTCTGACGCTTGGTCCATCCAGCCCTTACTTCTACCCTGGATAGTGGCTTTTCAGTGAGGACTTGGTTGCTCACATCTACATCTACATCTAAAATTATTAGAAGGGGTCCCTCCTTCTAATGAAAATGATCTCATTTCTCTTTTTAACCCAGTTACAACTGTGAATTTATACTAGAGCCCTGTAAAGGGACAATTTTAGCCTGTTCTGCTTCATAGGTGGGGAGAGGGGCTGTAATAGAGAACCACAGCATTTTATAACTGGAAGGAACTTTACAGGTTCTGAAGACTGGTTACAATTTCAAATAATGATATCAATCCTCAGGTTGATATAAGGTAGGTTGAGAAGAAATAAAGTAGGTGTTCAGATGTTAAGATGTTAAGGAAGAGCCAACTTTTATACACACATATATACATACAAATACATAGGTATACACACATGTATTTACACATGTCTGTATAATTTATTTATATTTATTTCCCCTCCAATTGTTCTCATACCTGGAAACTACCCACTATGCTACAGCGGGGAGGCAATATTCCAAACTAAAGGCTAGCCCTTATTTGGAGACCATTTTAATCAGTATTCTCACTCATTAGGGTGATCATGGATAAGATGATGGAGGGAGACTCCGTCAGTCAACTTAATTTTTTAGAAAAACATATGAGTGTAATTGTTCTTTTAAGGTTTTAGGTGGGTGATGTTAAAGGGAGTAGCATCATGACTCTCATGCAATGTAAAATTGACACATATCAAAGATTTTATTCAACTAAATTAATTAATGAAGTAACCAGTAGGATGTTAAAGTCAATTCAAATAGCATTTAAAAAACTAAACTTATGCAATTAATAAGGAAATATTAGCATAAGATTGCTGAGTCAGAGAAAAACTGGCTAATGTCTTAGAGGCCAATAAACTGTAACCTTTGGGATTATGTTCTATGGGACAGAAATCATTGTCATCTCTACTGGACAAAAATCTTTAAGATAACATGTAACTACACTAAGTCTTCAACTTTTAATCAGTAGTAAGCAGTGAGTCAAACTAAGTACATTTCCCTAGGTTATCCTTGATAGCATTTACTCCTCAATGACATTTAAAGGATGTGCTGCTTACCTTTTTGCCTTATTTTCAAGTTACAGATAATTTGCATAGCAATGATGAGAGCTATAGGAACATAATGAGTAATACATCATAAGAAGAGTGTTTGGATCTTGGCTTCTATATGTAAATATCCCATGATTTGAGTAAGAAGCACCGACTTGTCATTCCCAAACAAGTGGAATCCCAGAAAGTAGGATTTCCTTATCAAAAGTTCCTGTAGAGGGAGAAGAAGAAAACAATATTTATTTTTGTCTTTGGTCCATTAAATATTTAATAATTCATTTATTTCTTCATTTAGCGATCCAACAAATATTCATTAAGCATCTACTATGTGCCACACATTAGGGATCAAGAATAAAGCAGTGAACAAGAGAAAGTCCCTGCTCTTTTGGAGCTTACATTCTAGTGGGAAATACCAGAAACAATAAGAAAACCAATAAAAGAATTATAATGTGGTTACAGGTAGAAAGTCCTATGGGAAAAAAGGCAAGTTGAGGGGTGGTTTAGATAGGATGGTCATGGACTGCCAGGAAGAGTGGTAGAATCTACAGAGTGCAACCCAATCAGAATAGCAGGACAGGTGTACAGAGGCTCTGCCATCCATCTAATAGATAGGCCCAGGATGCTGTGGCCCACTATATAATATAAATTAAATTGCTCTCTGTTTCATGACCCAGGATACCTCCAACCTGAATTTTCATCTCCTTGTCATGAGGTAGAAATGAGGGGTGGGAGCCAGAGAAGTTAGTAGTGGGACAAATAAGGCAATTTATTTCCCATGGGGGCAAAAGCAATTACTGATTTCCTGGGATATGGCAAAATGATTAGGAGCATGATTTTTAGATCACAGATACCTAGGTTTGAATTCTGTCTCTACCGCTTAGACAAGTTACTTAAATCTTTTTTTCTATCTGTAAATGACACATGATGATCCCTCCCTGATGGGTCACTGGGCGAATTGAATAAAATGATCAACAAAAAACCCTTAGCATATAGCAAGCCCTCAAAACTATTATTCTTGTTATTTCCACATATGGAAAGTCTAAAGTGCCGTATTCATGTAGTAATGATTAACTAGTCTTATTGCCACCATGCAGCTCTTCATTCTATTGGAGAGGTGAGTCATTATCACATAGTTCAAGTTCTCTGTCCACTGGAGGTCCACCAGGTATGTTGGTGTTGATCCAAGCCATGTTGTCAAAATTGTCCCAGCAGCAAATTCAGGTTTTCCAAAGAGATAGAAAGTATAGGGCCTTAGTGGCACACCTAAAACCTTTTAGCACAGTCTCTGAGATTCTTAGGTATACCCAATTATCAGGCAGATTGAGAGTTTAGAAACTAAAAGTATGGCACTTTTATCAAGTTTTGTTTTTCTTTCCTTTTCTTTTCTCCTCCTTTCCTTCCTTTTCCTTCACTATCCTTTGCTTTCCTAAGCATTTGCTTCTTTCCTATCCTTCTCTTCCCTTTTTTCTGATAAGTTGTTTTCTTCTTTGGGAAACTATTGATTAGGAAGATATTAATTAACTGCTTCTGACTCTCTTTTCTAATGAGATTTAGGACAGTAGGGATAAAGTCCCCCTTTTGAAAAAAGAGAGTCAATTCAGTTCCATGAATTGATGTTCTAATTGTTTTAGTAACACTGTTTTTTCACTTGATAATGTTGCTGAAAAAAATAATAAATTTAATAAAATTTTGAATGTATTTTTAGCATTTTATAGATTCTAGGGAGACCAAATTTTCTTGAAGGGTGTTATCTAAGACTATAACATTCTTTTCTAATCCCATAAATATTATGACCAGGGAAATGTCTGCAATACATTCCATTGCAATTAAATTATGTACTCCAGACTGTTCAAGATCTGTTTAAAAAAGAAAAATGGATTTTCCACAGCTACTTGTCTATGAGAGCATCTGTGCTGTTTGAAACTATTAAATACCCCGGAAAAGTCATGTTTTAATTCTGATCCAATTTTGTGAGGGCAGCCCTTTCTTTTAATCTTGATTCAATATTGTAGGGTGGAAACTTTTGATTAGATTGCCTCCATGCAGATGTGGTGTGACCAATTGTGAGTGTGACCTTTTGGATAGGTAAAGATATGACTCCACTCATTCGATGTGGTCTTGATTAGTTTTGAAGAAATTTGAGATGCAGATGCTTGGAGAACAATTGCTTCAGAGCTGACAGAGACACGGATGTTTGGAGATGCTTGGAGTGCCAACAGAGAGAGCAGATGCTTAGACACCCAGCAGATGTCATCATGTGCCATCCTATGAGATGCTATGCAAGCCAGAACCCAGAGTTGTGTCCCGGAGGAACTAAGTAAGGCCCACAGGTACTTAAAGAGGAAACCACTGGCATCAGAAACTGGAAGCAACAGAACCAGGAACAAGGACCAGCAGATGCCAGCCACATGCCTCCCCAGCTGACAGCAGAGTTCTAGATGGCATCAGCCTTTCCTGAGTGAAGGTAACCTTCTTGGTGCCTTAATTCGGACATTTTACTTGGCCTTAGAACTGTAAAGTTGTAACATAATAAATTCCCTTTATAAAAGCCATTCCATTTTTGATATATTGCATTCCGGCAGCTTTAACAAACTAATACAGTATCCTTCGTGCAACATTACAGGAGCTAATGTATGCAATAAAATAACAGACATCAACTTAAACTTTCAAAGCTTTCAGATATCTTGCAAAAACTTCTTGCAACACAAATTGCTTTATTTGTATACATTAAAATCCACTAGTTAAGGGGTGCAAGGATAGTACATTGGTAGAATCCCCACCTGCTATGTGGGAGGCCTAGGTTCAATTCCAGCCCATGCACTTCCCCAAAACAAACAAGCAAGCAGACGAATGAAAAACCAAACAAATACAAAAATTCAACAAATGGTGCTGCAACAAGGGGATACTCACATAGAAAAAGAATGAAATGTGACCCCCACCATATAACTTACAAAGAAAAAAAGAATCCACTAATTACATATAAATGAGAGTTAACACATAATAAGAGGAAGCTATGAGAATCTTTGTATATTTGCCTACCTATCTTTTCAGGAATTAGGGTATATTCAGTCTTTTCCTGATGTCCTGCACAGACCACAGTCATTACTTGGATCTCCCGGTGAAAATTTGGAATCTGCTGTAGCGCTTGGTGCAGGTTGAGTATTTCTTACAGTATTGATTGTATCATCTTCACCCAGTCACACAGCTGGAAAATATTTTCTATGAAGTGAGCATTTACAAAAAAAGATTCATAGAGGTGGAAGAAGAAAGAGAAAGGGAAGGAGGAGGAAGGAAAATAATACAATCCAGGGTCAAAGCAGGGCCATAGAGAATAGAACTCATGGTCCAACTGCACCATCTTTAAGAAAAATCAAAACAAGTTTAATTCCTGAAATCAGAATTTAAAATTCTCCAAGTTGTATATAACAGATGTTGCTGCTCTGGATATGTTGTCATCTTGTGAATATATAACATCTATAATAAAGTGTTATGTGAGTGCCTACTAATCCTCACAATTATCTTGAAAGTTGGGCATCATTAGCCCTATTTTATGATTGAAGAAACTAAGGCTGAACCTTATCTGATTCACCCAAAATCACCAGTTATTAAGCAGGAGAGTATGAATCTCAGCCCAGCTCTAACTACCTATAAACCCCATGTTCTCTCAGCTGGACCTGCCGGTTTAGGTCTTTTCACAAATCCCAAGCCTCCCTTAGAAGTAATTTCCTAACGGTGAAATGCTCTAATAATGAGGATACAGTTTATTTCCAGGGGTGAATACTGGTCCTCAGAACAGGCTTATTGTTACTAGCTTTCTATTTCTAAAAAGCAATTGATGATTCCAGGAGCTCCAGTAAGCTTCTCTTCATTATAAGTTTACAGAGTATATACCTATTTTTATAATGATAGAAATATAATAAATGTTAAATTAAAAACACTAATTTTTTAAGATACTGTACAATTTATCCCTGGGTATAATTAACATTTTCCCCACCCTGCGATCTCAGGTGGAAATTGAAATGCAGGCTCTCCCTCACTGCTGGTCTTTATATCAGTAGCTCTCACTGATAAAAATGTCTCCTTGCCAACAGGCCCACTCTCCCATGTCCTGTGGTTATCTGAGTTCTCACTGATGATAGCGGATTTTCTGGAGTTGTTTTAGATTGTAAAATGTTCATGGGAACTTAGGAGAGCTTTGAGGAAACAGCTTCCTTAAGTCACTAGTTTTAAAGAGAGGCAGCCAAATTCCCACCCATTAAGCAGTCAAGTTCTTTCAGTCTGAGAGAGAAAGGGAATTTCAGAGGCCTGAAGAGGGCATGCACAAATATTTCATGTTTGCATTTTTTTCAATTTGGAATTTGGAGCGTCTGGGCAAGAATTTTTCTGTCAGCCACCATGAGGGTCTATATGAAGCTCAGTGGCAAGAAAACAGCCCCAAGCTAGCCAAATTCTGTTAGAATTCTATGTCTCTTCCTGTTTCCTGATATTCGCACTTCTTATTCATCCTCCATCTACTCTCAGTTCCTTTTATTCTTTGAACTCTGTCTCTGTCCTTAATTTGTACACTGCATTTGACATTCACCTGATGTTCTCTGGGGTCTACAGAGCACATGCTCCCCACCAGTTCCAACTAATTCGAAAATGTTATTGTTTCTGTTTAAATACTTCTAACCATACCAAAATAAACACACAGATATGTCCCTTGTGGGTGTGCTGTGAGTTCAAACCATAGAGAGTCTTCTGGTTTTAAAATGGACTCTTGGCCTTTCCAATGGGAAGTGCCATTATTCTAATCCACATGCCTTACAGAGAATTCCAGAGTCTGAGATATCATCATCCTGGTCCATTTCCCCACCACGACCAACAACAACTGCAACCCAGACTACACCTCTCTCCCACCTGTCTCCGTGTTCACCCACACAACTCCACCTCCACATTTGGCTAGACCATCTCTAAGGTGCAGCTCTAGACACACCATCTTCCTTCCCGCTGACCCCCTAAGGGCTCCCCGTTTATGAATTACAATCACTGTATTTTCACCTTGACATTTAGGACCTTCTATAATTGGTTGCCAACTTCATCTGCCAATAATTAACCCAAGTTACTCCATGTATCACCCAAACTTGAGCGCTCATATACTCTATTTCTTTCACCTATGATGCCTGTTCCCCATCTCTGTCTGTTGACATCCTAACTTCTTTTACCCCTCGCTATTATTCTTTACCCCTCTCTAGCCTGAATTATGCTCCTAGAGGCTAACTTTTATAAATAAACTGTATTAGTGAGTCACTCTTGGCCTCTGGCTTATGATTGGATAATGGCTAAAGCATATCCCAGCAGGGTGTTGGGAAGCACCAGCCAGGTACTGATTCCACTGGCTTCTCCTACCAACTACCACAGATCCTTCAGTGATCCTCACCTAGAAGCTGTAACTGCAGCTATAGTTGTTATGTCTGGGTTCCAATAGTCTCTCTCTCTCTCTTTTTGCACTTTTAGGCCTAGGGGGTGGTAATGGTTCCCCATTGTTTCTAGCCAGGCTGTTTCTCCATTCTTGTTAGTTAATCCTGACCACTCGTTCTAAGTAATCTTCTCATTATATTTTCTAAATTACCTTCTCATAGTGTCCCATTAGTTTCCTGCAAGGCTCTGACTAGTAGAGTACCCTCAAGGCTCAGTTCTCTCATAACATATGCTGATTTCATTAGTTTATTCCACAAATACACATTCACCATCTACAGGCACTGGTGACACAGTGAGGAACAAAACAGAAGCTCTGCTCACAGGGAACTTCCAGTATTGTGGGAAAAGCAGGCACTAAATGTCATATGGTGGCAATTATAAAACTATAATAAAGCACAACCAAGTGTAGGTGTTAGAGGAGTACATGCAACTGCATGAGTTACTCACCATTTCTTTGTCCTTTTCTCATAGTACTCAGTACATTCTGCCTGTGCTAGTATTACCGGGTACACATTTCTCCGCCTCTTTTGCAGAGTAAAGCTTTTTGAGAGCAGAATTTGCATCTTTTTCGCTTTTATGTCTGCCTCAGCCTTATCCCACTATCTAGAATATTGTAGGGACTCAGTAAATATGTGCCCAATTGAATTGGATTGAGCCTTCAGACCATTTGTGGGCCTCCACTTCAACCCGCCTAATGAGGGTTTTTCATTATCAGGCTGGATGGTTATAGTGAGATCCTACCCATATGAGCTCTTAGACAGAACACAAGAAAGAAAATCACTGAGGAGGAAGAAGCCTCCTAAACACAGATGAAGTGTTTAATAGGTGTTGTCAGCTTAATATTTGCATCTTAGGACATTTGCTGATAGGCATTGGAGCCATTAGTTGTCAGGGTTGGTAGCTGAGCTTTTTTATACTTTTTTTTTCTTTTTTTCTTTTGCCTCACTAGCTTGTGTTGTGGTTAATAGCATCATAGCTGAACTCATTATGGAATATGAACAAATGTAAGGGAAACTCACACTCCCTTCCATAATGTGGGGCTTGGGAGCATAACTAGGGGAAAACTTTGTATTAAGATTAAATAACTTGGGTTGAGCTTGCACAAATCTAGATACCATCCTAGGGCAAAAGAGAGTGCAGGAGCAATGGCAGTGCCAAATTTGCAGGGCACTGTGAAGGCTTGGGGAAGACAGTCTTGGCAGTGTAGACAAGACATTTGTAAACTCTGACACATACCGCCCCAAAGGAATTGTTGGATAAAACATTATTATTTTTTTTACAATGCATAGTTTAGCAGGAGGCAAAGTAAGGGAATTTCTCAGAGGTGAGAAAGGTAATAAAGTAAGAATCTACAGAGGCTAGGATACTCCGGAGCTGGCATTTGTCTAAGGGTATCTGTCAATCCTCATTTGCATAGAGCATTGGTTTTAATGAATAATGGGTGAATCCGAATCCGAATCAGAAGACGAAAGTTGTAGTCCCTACTGTCCTTAAATAATATAAGACATTGATTAACTTTAACGTATTAAGATAAACATATGAGCTATGAATTCTAAGGTCTCCACTGACAAAATAGAAATAGAATGTGTAATGTTGACATTCTAAAAGAGTAAAAATAATTCTGAGAAATTCTTAGAAAATGCATATTCTGAAAGAATATGAAGTTAGGGGTGAGGGGGAACCAAAGAAGGAAAAACTAAATAAATCCAAAAAAAGGAACACTAGAAAATGAAATGAACAATTAGAAAAGCAATTTAGATGATATCAATGAATACAATTGAAAAATAATCACAATATGCATAAATATTCACCAGCTAAAAAACAAATATTGTTAGGCTATAGTTTAAAATTCAAAAAAACAAAATTCAACTATAGGCTGTTCATAAGAGAAATATCTAAAGCATACAGAGAGAAGACTGTAAGTAAAACTATGGAAAGAGATATACTAGGGAGATTCTCTGCCAAAGAAGCCGGTGTGGCTATATTAAATATTAGTAAAAACTAGACTTCAAGACAAAAAGCATTACAGCAGATGGAGAGGATGACTGCATATTTATAATGTGTTCACTTCACCAGGAAGATAAAATTCTAAGTTTGTTTGTCTTAATAGCATAATTTTGAAATTTATGAAAAAGAAATAACTGGAACCATGAGAAAAATAAGCACCTAGAAACCAGAAAGGGACATTTTAACACATCTGTCTCAAAATTAATAAATCAGATAGACCGTAAATCAGTAAGGAGTTAAAAGGTTTCTAGAACACAGTTAACAAGCTTGCTCTAATGGCCACACACAGAACATAGAAAGTACATTTTTTTTCAAGTACACATAGATCATTTATAAAAACTAACAACATAATAGAATATAGAGAAAATTTCAACAAAATTCAAGGAATTTGTATCATACACCACATTCTCTAACAATTAAATTAGAACTCCATAATGAAAAAAATAATGAAACCCCATGCATTTGAAAATTTAAAAAAAAAATCAAATTCATGAGTCACAGAATTTAAGTCGAATTAGAAATTAGTAAATATTTAGTACTGAATGATCATGAAAGTATTACTCAGAACTTATGGGATCCAACTAAAACAGTATTAAGGGGGAGAAGATAGCTTTAAACACTTAAGTAGAGAAAAAGAAAATCTGGAAAGTAGTAAGTTGAGCATTCAACTTAAGAAGTTAGAAAAGGAAAGGTGAATAAAGGCAAAAAAAATATGAGAAGAAAAATAATAAAGTGCGGAAATCAATAAAAGAAAACTTTGATACTATAGGAAGGATTAAAAAACTCAGTTATCATCTTCTTTTGTTCAAAAGGCTAATAAGGGGGCGGGCCGCGGTGGCTCAGCGGGCAAAGTGCTTGCCTGCTATGCCGGAGGACCTCGGTTCGATTCCCGGCCCCAGCCCATGTAACAAAAACGGAGAAACAGAATACAAGAAAATGTTTAAAAATGTTTCCCTTTCTTCCTTCCTTCCTTCTCTCTGTCTTTAAAAAAAAAAAAAAAAAAAAAGGCTAATAAGACTGACAAACTGCTGGCAAGACTGATGAACAAAAAAGACAAAAGACACCAATAAACAATATCAAGAATGAAAATGAGGGCATCACTCTAGATGCTGCAGACATAAAGATAATAGGATATTATTGGCAACTTTATGCCAATATTTTGAATATTTAGGTAGAACTAACAAATTCCTAAGAAAATATCATTTCCAAAATTAGTTCAAGAAGTGCCAAACCTGAATAGCCTAATAATCATAAAAGAAATTGAATCATTAGTTAAAATTTTTACATAAAGAAAGCATTAGACTTAGATGATTTTGTAGGTGATTCTACATAATGACCAGGAAATAAATGATTCTAATCTTATACGAACTATTCCAGGTATAGAGAAAGATGTTATACTTGCCATTTTCTGGATCAAATATATTCTTGATACTAATACTGGGCAGCTACAAACAGAAAATGCAAATTAATATATATATATAATATATATATATAAATAAATATATATGTATATCATTTACAATAAGAATAGAAAGTTTATGCTATCCACAAGAGAAAACTAACAAAAGCTGTGGAAGAGCAAGCAGTCAAGAATAGTCCAGACACTGCTGTAGAAGGAAGAAGGAAAGGAGGAAGTAAAGGTAAGGAAAATTTCCCTGCTAGAAATCAAGAATCAGAAAGTAATAATAATTAAGATAGTGTGAGACTGTCAGAGCAATAGACATAAAGACCACTGGAATGAAATTATAAAGCCCCACAACAAACCCACACATGTAAAGAATCTTGATATATGACAGAATTGATACTGCAGATCATGGGGAAAGAGGATGTATTAGTCAATAGGTGTTGCTGGGGCACTGAAAAATAAAAATAGAAGTCTACCTCACATTCTGTATAAAAGCCAACTCTAGTATCAAATGGATAGAGAACTTAAAAATGAAAAGCAAACTTTAAAAGATGTAGAATAGAGCATCAAAGAAGATCTTTATGATGTTAAAGTAGGGAAAGATTTCTTAAACAAGGCATAAAAAATGTAAATTGTAAAGAAAAAGATTCATAAGTTTGACTACGCTAAAATTAAGACCATCTGTTCATCAAAAGACATACTAGAGTAAAAAGATGAGCCACACCTGGAAAATGATACATGTGAACTTATCACCAACAAAGGATTATTTAAGATATATCAAAAACTCCTACAAATCAATAGAAAAAGACAAAGCACTTGAAAAATGGGCAAAAAGCAAAAGCAGGCATTTCACAAAAGGGAAATATAAATGACAAAAAACTATATGGACAAAGTAAGTCAAAGAAATATATCTGGAGTATATGTTTAAAAAACGGCACTATTAAACAATAATAAATCGTATATGTATATGGTATATATATATGTAGTTGTGGTAAAATTATAAAGAAAAGCAAGGAGTGATTGAACCACAAGCAGGACAAGACAGTGGGTGTCGCTGAAAGGGAGAAAGGAAACTATAAAGGGAGGGGCATAAAATGGGCTTCAGATAACAATCATATCTTTCTTGCATTGAATCCAGATAGATGCATATTTTTATGTTGCTGCCTTTTATAATATACATTCAGGTTCTCCAGTCTGTTATGTATATGGTATATTTGGCAAGAGAACAGTCAGTAAGTGAATAATTAAATACATAAATATGACCAAAGGCTAAAGAATTGCAACTGGAATCCAAAAATTTGACTGTATAGGTTCTGAGGGATGAGTAAGAGACGGTGAAGATTCCCTGAGGCACTGGTGGTCTATGGCCAGAACTGCTGAAAAGCTTCACCCTTGAGTGAGAGGAAAGCTTTCAGTAGGGCAGATGCTGCTCCTGATACCCTTGGAGGTTGTTGGGGTATTTCATGGCTGTGAGAAGTAAATAAGGGATTTGTAAAGGAAAACTTGAGCAAAAGGAGTATTTGACACTCTTTTATATCCAGGAAGGTACATAATTTGTACGCTCATGTATACAAAGAAGATCCTGTCTTTTTTAAAAATTTGAGGACATTTGTCTCAGTGGCTTCAACAATAAAGATTTATTTTTTCTCACATGACAAGAAGAGCAGAAATACGCAGTGCAGAGCTGGTTCTGTGCATTAGAAATATTTTCTAAATCCAGTCTCCATCAGTCTTTGCACTCTGCCATTTTTAGTGTGTGGGCTTTTGCCCCATGCAGTCTCAAACTTCAAATCGACCTTTTCGTCTTTTTTTTTTAGCATAAACAGGCACTGGGAATCGAATCTGGGTCTCCAGCAAAGCAAGCAAGAATTGAGCCGCTGTGGGCTGCCCCTGATTGACCTTTAATGTAGCTTGAGGGGCATTTTCCTGACTCTTTTGTCAGCAAAGTAAAGGTTTTCTTAGAGCTCTCTCATAGCCTACCACTCATATCCTAGTGTCATTTGGCCACTTCTTGCTACAAAGAACACTAGGAAAATAATTATATTGCCATTGCAGCCTTTTTAGTAGGAGCAGGCAAGAGTGAAGGGGGAGGGATGGCAGTATTTTCTGAGCAACTATTCAACTGTGTCTATCAAAATACTTCACTAAGGGGCAGTGCAACCGTGCCTTGGTAGCAGAATTCTCTCCTGCCATGCCTGAGACCCGGGTTCGAGTCCCAGTGTCTGCCCATGCAGAAAAAAAGTAAAATATTTCACTAAGAATTCTTCCCCTTTCCTCCCTAGGAGCCAGTCTACTTGATGACCTATATAAATATTTCTCTTTCCATCACTCCCATGGAGACACCATGTCTGTCATGGATCCAAAGCAGATGAATATTGCTGCCGCTGTTTGGGCTGTCGTCTCTTACGTCGTTGCAGACTTAGAAGATATGCTGCCCAGGTCCTAGCCAGAGCAAGAAAGAAGGCACGTTGTTCCTTGCCAGCCAGGAACCCTGGGTCTGGAGCTCCAGGAAGCCTCTCTTCACCCAACAATTTCATCTGATTTGTATTCAAAGCACAGCTCTTGTTCATACTTTCTGCTACCACCTTTCTTGATACTTTTTGAATTACCTGTTTCTAGAATAAGGAATGATCCTTGCCCCCACTCAAAATCAACATACGATAGGGATCACAGTGGGACCATTTCTTTATAGCATTTATAAAAAATATTGTTTCTAATTTGAAAGTACACATGGAATAAATCTTTGGAAGGCCTCTGGTTTTTATGTGTCCATTTATAAGCATTAAATCAAATAGTTGCATCAATTTTTGTGTTTTATGTTATTTATTGAAGGAGTAAAGGTATTGCAAGTTATAGGATTAGCTTTTGGCTTTCTAATTTGTACACATTTATATTGTTTCAATTTTTAAGTGAAATATGGATTTTTTTTAATAGAAAAAAAAAGACTTTGCTTTGTAGGGAAACAACCAAGTATGCATAATCCAGCAACCTCATTAAATACTAGGGTCTATCACTAGATAAATTAAAAGATAATTTTACATTTATGTTTTGTATATTTCACACAACCTCTCCATAGCATTGGGGCCTGTTCACACTTTTCCAGGAGCAAAGTTGGGGCTCCAAAAGAAAACTTTCACAGGGTTTCAGAGAGGAAACAGTGAAGAAGGGTACTGAAGTAGAGGGTACTAGGGATAGATAAGCTGAGAGGGGGTATTTTCTTATAGCTTCTTGAGGTAATGTGGATCTAGGAAGGACTGGAATCCTAATGAGAAACCAAGGTCATAGCTGGGAAGACTAAGAAAATTGTCAAAATGAGGTGAAGCTGAAAAGGCAAACAAAGAAGAATAAGCAGCCTAAAAGGTCTGGGAAGAGAACAGAGAGGGCAATATCCCTCAGCTCACGACAGGGAATTAAGCACCGGACTGTGAACAGCAAAGCAATGCCAGGGTTCCTTTTGATATTGGCACCTGCTGTTTGTGTAGAGAAGAATGGGGGGTTGGACAAAACAAGCTTCAACATCTAACTCTCTGTCCAGGGCCCACATGAGGGGCTTATCTTCACATCAAGATATAACGAACTCCCAGCATCCTTTGTTTACCTTAACCTTATGAGTGAAGATAGAGAAAGTCATTGTAGAAAACATTGTTATTTGATGTTGAATTTTCTTGAGGAGTTTGGTTTTAAGAAAAAGATTCATATTTGTAGGCCTAGAAATGATCTTGAATTTAGAATATTCCCTTCAAGTAGAATGGACCTTATTCAGAATGTTAAAGGGTTGGTGTACATGCATTCACTTTTCTTCCCCTCAAGGTTGTAGATAATGGACTATACTCATAAGAAGTCAAAGTACCAGTTCTGAAAGAATGACATTCTCTTCTGCTTCAGCTGTAGACAGCTGAAAGACAATGTTGCTCCCTTTCTAAAAAGAAAAAGCTGAATAAGCTAAAAAATCATAATTTTTCATGTGTCCATAAGGCAGCTACAGGACTGAATTCCAAAGAATGGCAAGCCCTTCTGAGGAGAGATGTGACCTTTGAAAGAGCATGGGAGGAACAGGAGGTAGCCGTAAAAGCAGGTAAGAAAAAAGCAGCTAAAATGTTAATGAATTCTTAAAAGCTAGTTGTGCTCTAGACTACCTGTTTAAAATAGCTGGGCATCCCAAACACAAGGAGAATTCACACTCTTTCACAAGCTGTTTCCATGAGTTTCCAGTGCATGCTCATGAGAAAGACTGGAGGCAGTGCAGGAGGCTGATGCAAACCCCCTTGATGGTACAGGCATGCAGGCAGTGATGGGCTGCTGCTGGGAGGCAAGCATGAAACTTGTGTGCTCCTCTAGACTCTTCTTTTATACTAAACAAAGCCTTAACCTGCTGGAAGAGAGTCAGAAAATCCTTTTGGACCCATAATCCTGCATCAGTACAACAGAAGTCTGCTACTACTGGGAGAGAAGTAGGAAACTCTCTCCCACCAAGGTATGCTACAGATGGAGTGTTGTGCTGGTACATGTAACAACTGAGTCTTGGGTGTGGGAGAGGAGGGATGAAGAGAGCTTTGATTTGTAGAATTTGCCTATTTCCATAGTGTAACGTGACCAATTCAAGCTGTTAACATGATGTCACCAAATGCAGAGTTCGGAAAAGATCTGCAGTAGCACACCATTATATGGTATTTCCACCATACAGACACAAAATGCAAATATCCTCAAGCACATAGATAAGTAGTAAAATGTAGAACGAAAATTAGAAAGTGGTGAGCTTTGAATATATATTGCCTTTGTTTTTAATATAATTCATGTAATAGTACGTTTTTATAATTTAATTTTTCATAATGGCTGTGTTTAACAAGAGGCTCACAAGCTCTTAAAAATTAAACAAGTGACTTTTTTTTTACAAGCTGATATGAGCTGGATCCAGCTACTTTTTTTTTATATAGAATGCTTAATGAAAGAATTATGAGACACACACACAGAAAAAAAAAGGAAAAAATCAAGTAATTGTCAAAAGATAAAGCAATCAAGAGAACTAGACTAAGAAATAATCCAGATATTGGAATTCTAAAAAGAGGGATTTATAGCATAACTTGTATTAGTTTGCAAGCTGCTGGAATGTGATATACCAGAACTGGAAGGCTTTTATAAAGAATTTAATAAGTTACAAGTTTACAGTTCTAAGGAAGTGAAAGTGTCCAAATTAAGGCACCAACAATAGGTCACCTTCACTCAAGAAAGACCGATGGGTCAGGAACACCTCTGTCAGCGGGGAAGTCATGTGGCTGGCATCTGCTGGTCCCTTGCTCTTGGGCTCCATTGCTTTCAGCCTCTGTGCCTATGGAGGTTCCTTACTTTGCTTCTCTGGGGCTGGCTTTCATCTCTTGGCTTCCCTTGGCTCCTTCCAGGTTCTGGCTTGCTTAACGTCTCATGGAAGTGTCTGCTAGGCTCCAAGCATCTCCAAACATCTGTGTCTCTGTTCTCCACATGTCTGCATCTGTGTCAGCACTGCTGCGAAGTTTCTGTTGGCTCCGAGGCTTCTGTCATTTCTCTAGGTCTGTCGTTTCTGAGGTTTCTTCAAAATGTTTCCTCTTTTAAAGGAGTCCGGTAAACTAATCAAGACCCACCTGGAATGGGTAGAGTCACATCTCCATCTAATTAAAAGTGTCACATCTCCATGAAGAAAATCTAACCATTTTTCCAACCTACAGTACTGAATAGGGATTCAGTACTGAATAGAGATCCAATCTTGTGGCTACTCCCACAAGATTGGATCAGGATTAAAACATGGCTTTCTGGGGTACATAATACATTCAAACCAGCACCCTAAATATATCATGATAAAGATCTAGTGGGAAAAGTGGATTACATACATGAAAAGAAGGGCAATTTCAGTAGAGATATGAAAACCAAAAAAGTCAAATGCAAATGCTAAAATAACACAATTTCAGAGATGGAGAATTTCTTTAGTGAGTTCATCAGCAGATTGGACAAGGCTGAGGAAAGAATAAAAAACTTGAAGACAGGGCAATGAAAATTACCCAAACTGAAGCACTAAGTAAAGAAAGAGTAATAAAAAAAAAAAATGAAAATAAAAAAACCGGAAGAATGGAGTATCCAAATGTTCCGAGATAATAACAAATGGTCTATGGTCTAATATACATGTAATTGGATTCCCAGAAGTAGAAGATATTTTTATCAGGTTTTTAATGGTAACCATTTAAAAGATTGGAGGATGCAGTAAGAACTTTCATTTCTGACCAGGTAGCAGACCGGTACACTGATTAACCCTCACACTGAAAACAATTAAAATATATATATATTCTTGTATATAGTGAAGGCTAATATACAAGAAGTGAGGACTCTGGCCCCAGGCCAGAATCATATGCATGACCTTTTAGGCCCAACAATAGACCATTGCAAAGCCTTTGCCTCCAAGCCTCATGAGGAAAAGCTTGCAGCTCCCCACTAGACATGGTGCATAATCAATGCATTATAGTTTTCTGGAGGGAATTGCAGTCAGGATCTTTTTTTTCCTGTTTTTTAGGAATTGTTGTCTTTTGTTTCCTGATATCTGGTGTCTTGAAACTGTTGTTACTTATATTTTATTTTTTTAATTATTTCAGGCATAAAAGCAAATCTGGTTCCTCCTATGTGGTCAGAAGTGGATATCATCTCAGATTATTAATTTTTGTCTAATACACACACTCTTATTGTACTTACATTTCACACTTTCTCACTACTTTACTCCAATCTGGTAATGTCAATTCTGAGGGATATCATGAACTGTCCAAACACTGAACTAAAATTCATGGTATATATGAATTATTGAAGTCTAAGGATAAACTGTGATTTATCTAGAAATCCTTTATGGATTTGAAGAATTATTCCTAGAAAGGATATATTCAGTTTTATACTTAGCTTTAAAAAAATATTTTTGGATAACCAGTCACCTCCATGTTGCTTCCTAAGATGGGGTATTTATGCTTGATTAGACTAAGTTTCTTCCACTTCTATCAAGACCAACAGAGAGGGACTTCTTGAGAGGAACTCTGACACACTCATGAACTCTACCTCCCTGTTTTAGAAACTTCAGCGACATTTCTAGGTTATTCCTGTGCTCATTTGAATCTTTGATGTACCCAAGAAAAGCCTACGTTCTTTTAATCCATCCCTGGGGGTGCAGACCTATTGTGGGTAAGACCTTTTGTTTAAGTTGTTTCCGTGGAAATGTGACCCACCCAAATCAAGGTGGGTCTTAATCCTTTACTAGAGTCCTTCGTGAGAGAACAAAAAGATAAAAACCCAGGGAGATTAAAGAGAAACACACAGACATTTTGAAAGAGCTATTGAAATCAGGAGAGAAGGACCAGCAGACATTGCCATGTGACAGAAGAACCCCAGATGCCAGGAGCCTTTCCTCAGAACAGGTATCCACCTCTTAATGCCTTAATTTAGTCGTTTTCATGGCCTTAGAACTATAAATTTGTAAACCAATAAATCCCCACTGAAAAGGCCAACCCAGGGTGCATGGGTGGTTGAGTGGTGGAATGCTCACTTTCCATGCAGGGGACCTGGGTACAATTCCTGGACCATGCACCCAAAAAAAAAAAAAATCCAACCCATATCTGCTATATTGCATTCCAGCAGCTTTAGCAAACTGAAACAATCCCTAAAGATTATGGAACTCAAAGTAAGTTCTCTTTTGTATTCTACATTCACTTTTACTACCATCCCACTCACTGCAGAATTTCAAACTTTAGGGTAACTTTGAAAAATCAAAACCATCACAAAGTTGTATTTTAGTCTTGTATTTCCACCACCTAGC
Organism: Tamandua tetradactyla; assembly: GCF_023851605.1. Taxonomy (NCBI): domain Eukaryota; kingdom Metazoa; phylum Chordata; class Mammalia; order Pilosa; family Myrmecophagidae; genus Tamandua; species Tamandua tetradactyla. The sequence continues at coordinate 141,013,352 of NC_135332.1, forward strand.
AAAACTGTCATTTTCTGGCCCCACCAACTGTCTTCTTGAGTCACTGCCTCCCTGTCTAGTCCTTCTAGGAAATTAGGCCCTTTCTCCACCCTTCCCTTCTGCGCAGGCTTGGAACGTACCCCCATTGCTTATATACGAGAAGTGGCTCTGAGGAAGCAAAACTTATTCCATCTCTTTGCCTCTGCCTATAAACTGTCTATTTTCTTGAAAGGAGAAGAAGCATTACATGGGGCCACATGGTAACAGAAATGTCCCATTTCCTACCTGGACCCCTCCACTGATGCTTTACTGGAGGAAGTGTATGGAGGGGCTGGGTCAGGGGGGCAATGTGCATATGTGCAGGTGGGGAAGTATGCTGGTGACTGTGGTTATCAGTTTTGGAGGTATGAAGAAATATGCAGGGCTTGGAAAAAGAGAAGGCAGGGAGAAGAAATATGAGAAAAGAGAGGGGTGTATAAGGTTTTTTTCTCATGACAACTCTACCTGCACAGCATGCTCGCTTAGGTCTACCAAACAGCCATGGAGACTGCCACATATTATTGAGTATCCATAGCTGTAGGCATTTTAAAATATAAAAACCTCTTATTTTCCTTATACCATTGCAATTGGAACTTCTCATATGCTAAGAAATGCTGTATTATTTGAGTGGTGGCCTATTTCCTGTGCATGCAGCAGCTCTCTGATTTGACTTTAGGGTCAAGTTGCTTTTATGATTCATTTAGCTGAGTAGACTTAAGTGCAAATTGAGAAGCGAAACCCATTTAAATATTGTATAATGTGAAAAGGGTGAATTCTGTAAGAGACCAGGAGGGGATTAGAGGAGAAGAGGTCGATTGCTGATTTTGCTGCCCTTGACTTTGTTACAATGTGGTTTTGAGGGTTTCTGGTGTGTCTGTGAATGATCTGTGGTTTAAGTTCCCCTGAGTGTTCCACCTTCCTTACAATAATTACACTAATGACACCAAGAGTACTTTGAAATCCTCACGCATCTACACTGCATACATTACATTGCCACATCATCATATTTGCTCAGTATACTTCCTTCATAATAATTTCAGATGTTTCCCATTTACCTTGAGTAAATATCAAACTGATCCTGATATCTATATCTGTCTCATGAAATATACATCCTGTCTAACTGTGCCCAAATGATTAATTTACTGTTATGTGATGATTAGCATAAAAATCTCATCACGACATGAGATAAAATGTTATCACTAATTGCCATTTGAAGTGAAGAATGTTTTCTGCATGGAAATTAATGATGCATGCTTATTCTCAACTCTCTGTTAAACCAGAAGACCCAAGGCTGTTTTTTAGAGCAGAAAGAAATTACCTTTGAAGTATTTTTTTTTCTTTTCTTTCCCTTAAATGATCCTCTGTTAACCAAAGGAATGGAGGAAGATAATGATTAATGGCCTTTTGTAGTCGTAATGAAACAGCTGAGCTCAGCCGTCATCAAATAAGGTCTTTGAGCTCTTCTAATCAATTGATTCCCAGACTCCAGGCAAAGACAACATTTCCCCGGACATTAGAGCCTATTGGCAGCCCTGAAACTTGACAGATAAACACTCCTATGTTTACAGCATGTCCTAAGAGTGCACAAGTTCTTTGGAGAACTTGACTTTCTTGATATCATTGGTGGTCATCCTGGATCTACTCAACCAGCCATATGACTATCTATGAATTTTCTTGCATCTCAGAAGGACTTGTTTTATTTTTCAGATTTAAGGAACATTTTCTGTGTTTCAGATCTTGATGATAAAGTCACCTACTGTGCCAGTTTGAAGCTATTATGTACCCCAGAAAAACCATGTTCTTTAATCCTCATTCAGTATTGCTGGGTGGGATCTTTTTTATTGTCTCCATAGAGATATCACACACCCAATTGTGGGTGATAATTTTTGATTAGATGTTTTCCGTGAAGGTGTGTCTCCACCCATTCAAGGTGGGGTTACCTACTGGAGTCCTTTAAGAGGGAACCATTTTGAAAAAAGTTTCAGAACCAACACAGCCCACACAGCCAGAGACCTTTGGAGATGCCAAAGGAAAATGCCCCCAAGGAATCCTTATGAAATGAGAATCCAGGAGAGAAAGCTAGCAGGTGTTGCCATGTGCCTTTCCAGCTGAGAGAGAAAACCCAAATGTCTTCGGCCTTCTTGAGCCAAGGTATCTTTACCTGGATGCCTTAATTTAGATATTTTTATAGCCTTGCCTTAATTTGGACATTTTCTTAGAACTGTAAACTTGCAACCTAATAAATTCCCTTTATTAAAGTATGCCGTTTCTGGTGTAAATTGCATTCCAGCAGCTTTTACAAACTAATACACCCCGTTTTCCTATTAGTTAACTTAATACTAAGTACCAGTGAGTATATTACAGAGATTATAATAGAATATGAATTTTCCCCCAAGGCAAGTTCTTCTCTTAGGCTCTGCCTTGCATCCGATTACAATTGCTATGATCACTTATACCTTCCCTATGCCAATTATGCTACTAAGAACTTCATATATTTTTCCTCATTTAATTCTCACCCAATGCAGTGAGATAGGTACTATTTTATTCTTCATTTTAGAGAGATGAGAAAACCTGGGTTTAGAGCTCCAACCCCCCAAGGTCACAGAACTGAAAAAATGTGGCTAAAATCTAGAACACTCAAACCCAACTATTCCCTAAGATTGACCTGAATTCCCTAAACAGTGAGCCTCCTGGCCTTCACTGTGCTGGTAGATCCTGTCTAGCTGGTGCATTTTGATTTCAAAGACTAGAAAGTGGGGTTTGAAAAGTACCACTCTTAGGCCCAAGAAAGAAGGGCCCCTGACCTGGGCCCTGGGCCTTAGAGGACCCTACATATTGCACTCACCAACAACAAATGTCTTAAGGAGCACATGGGTGCCGCTGACACCAAAGATCCAGTGCTAAGGGATGGCATAACAGAAGCTTCCATTGCAGACCAAAGCCATTCAGGCTCCAGAAACACACTGAAAACTGTGAATGTACTGAATTTGTTAAGATAGACATTGCTTCAAAACACATGGAAGGCTGGAGGAACATAAGGACTCAACAAGGAGAAAATAACAAATTCATTAACTTGTCACATCTTTCCACTCAAACAGCATGAAAGCAATAGCTTCTTGCATAATGAAGTATTGTTTCCCGGAAGAGTCAAACATCTATTTTCTTGAGCCTTGTCAGGCTCTGATTTGTGGTTCCAAAGGTACTTATGAATTAGCGTGGTATTTGCAATAGTCATACATGGCAGTGTTTTGTATTATTTAATATTTGCAATATTTAATATTTGTAGTATTAAATAATTTGTATTTGTCATAAATTTGAATATGTGTTGGTGTAGGCATAACACTTCTGAAATGTAGTTTACATTGATGACTAAGATGGACTTAGAATTGCAAATAGTTTTATTTTATAAAATTATCTACTGCTATTTAACAAACATTTCAAAACTTAAATAGAAAATGTGAGCTTTATTTAAACATTTTTATTTAAAAATTTTATATTCATTAGTTATTATTACTATTTGCCCTTACTAGGTAATTTTGAATATTTTAGAAGAAAATATTCTTTTTGAAAATGCATAAAATGTCTTTAAAATACTTTACATTTACATTAATTACATTTTTATTGTGTATAAAATAAATCCCTTTTTTATCCTTAAACATACTTTCCACAGAATACGCATTATGTAAAAATCTGGATTTTAAGAATACGATTTTTAATTTTGCTGAAATGAAGACAAGTAAAATAACTTTGTGGACTAAATAAGTAATAATTTGTAATTATGTATATCTTTGTTATTAATGGCCCATCAATAGAATACCCTGAGAAGGGCAATAATAGTTAAATTCAATTATCTTTTGTATTTTTCTGACTGTTTTAGTTTCCTAGAGCTGCTGTAACAAAGTACCACAAATGGAGTGGCTTAAAACAACATAAATTTATTATTTCACAGTTCTGGAAGCTAGAAGGCCAAAATCAAGGTGTCTGTAGGGTCATGCTGTCTCTGAGATTCTAGAGAAAGTTTTTCTTGCCTCTTCTAGGTTCTGGTGACTATAGGTAATCCTTGGTCTTTCTTGGCCTGTAGACACATCACTCCAATCTCTGCCTCCATCTTCATATGGCCCCATCCCCTGTGGGTCTATGACTCTGTGTCTCTTCTACTCTTCTTAAAAAGACATCAGTCACCCAGTGATGAGCCTGGCCCTGTCACCGTGGGATCACAATGCCTTCCTGACCAAAAGAGGGAAAAGAATTGTAACAAATAAGGTATGGATGGCTGAGAGAGTTCAAATAGAGTCGAGAGACTACTTAGGAGGCTACTCTTACACAAGCTTCAGCTAAATATTGCTATTTATCATGGTTTGCCAAGCCCCAACCAAAATCATTCCTGCCAACCCTAAAGAACACCCATGGCTCTATCTGAGATTCTACAAAGGTCCCATGCACTATGATTACTTTCCAGAAACCTACAAAGCCTAATAAGTCCTAAAACTCAGAGGGGCCAACCTCTCCACAACATCAACTAGTTCCATTCCCCTATCCCACATTATCAACAGCCCTTTCCAACATGAAAAAGTTAGAATGGGCATAGCCCAAATACCCCTAAAGAATGAGAGAAGGATCAAGGGAGAAGGTGGAATTATGACAGAAAAGATAGGATGTAACAAATGCATATGACTGCTGAGTCATTATGTTGATATTTCCTTTAGTCTCCAGAGTCTTGGAGCAACTAGAAGAAAAAACTTAAAATTGTGGAGCTGTAACCTATACCAAAATCTGTTCTATAACTACTTGTTTCAAAGTACCTTGTAATTTTTTGCTTATATATATATATATATATATATATATATATATATGTTATTTTTCACAATTAAAAAAAGGCATTAGTCATATTGGATTAAGGGTTCACCCAGTTCCACTACTACCTCATTCTGACTTAACTATTTATGTCTACAATGACCCTATTTCCAATAAAGATCACATTCTAAGATATTGGGGGTTAGGACATCAGCATATCTTTTGGTGGCAATGCAATTCAATGACATTTAGTCATTATGAAGTTATGTTCTTCAAATTAGGATGCCCAGATCATATTTATCATTTTGCTAGTTTTGATTTATAACTTTTAAGTATTTAGTCACATTAAAAAGCTTTCTCACACGTTCAAGAAGCACAAGAACCGCCAGCCTTGTCAGACCATACTTTCCTTGCCCAGGACCCTACAAACCTTAGGGACAGTCTCAAGTTTGAAAGTGCAAATACGGTAGACTTCTCATTGAAAGAAGTCATTCTGATAAGATAATCTCTTCTCTACAATGCAGTCAGGATGATATTTATACAATGTTCATCTATGTACTCCTCTGCTTAGAGCCCTTTTCACTTGGAATGAAATTCATAACGCATAAGGTCCTGTGTCATTTCACCCCTGCTCACTTTACACCATTCTCCCACCCTTCACTCTAATCACTTTGACTTTTTATCTAGTTCATTCAGAAAGTCCTGCCTACCCATCAAACTCAACTCCAGTTCTTCAAATTTCCTTTGGGAAGCCTCCTTTGAGCTTCGGAGTAGATAGATTAAATAATAACAAAAATGAGAATTATTATGGTAATACATAAAGGCTAACATTGTCGGTTGAAGTGTTCCCCCAAAATTCATGTCTACTCAGAACCCCAGTATGTGACCTTATTTCAAAATAGGGTGTTTGCAGTTATAATTAAAGATCTTGAGATGAAATCATCCTGGACTTAGGGTGAGCCCTCTATCCATACTGGTGTCTTTATATGAAGAGGAGAGGAGATAGAAGTCCATGTAGATGAGGCAGAGATTGGAATGATGTATTACAAGCCGAGAGATAGCAAAGATTGCCAGTAACCACCAGAAGTTAGGAAAAAGTTTAGAAGGATTTTACCCTAGAGTCTTCAGAGGAAATAAGATCTTGACAACATCTTCTAGCCTCCAGAACTGTGAAAGAATAAATTTCTGTTGTTCTAAACCATATAGTTTGTGATACTTCATTACAGCAGCCAGGCAAACTAATACGGTTAACATTTGAGTATTTGTTATCCACCAAGCAGAGTGCTAAACACATCATGTCTATCATTTTTGTTTCCTAGGCAGCTCAAAGCAAGTACCATTAAGTGGGTTGGTTTAAACAATAGAAATTTATTTGCTCATGGTTAGAATCTGGGAAAATGTGGACTCAAAGCATCATCGGGGCAATGCTTTCCTCCTGAAGATTAGCTGCTGGTGATCCTTGGCTCCTCTACCGTATGGCAAGAAGGGAAAAAACAGACATCTGCTTGTTTCTCCCTGCTTTTCTGGGTTTCATTGCTTTCAACTTCTTGCTTCTGTGGCTTTCTCTCTCTGTGTCTGCATTTCACTCTTTTATAAAGGACTTCAGTAATAGGATTGAGACCCACCCTGAATGAGGTACATCACACCTTAACTGAAGTAGCCTCTTCAAAAGATCTTACTTATAATGAGTCCACACCCACAGGAATGGATTAGATTTAAGAACATGTTTGTTTGTTTGTTTTGAGGTGCACACAGCTTCAAACCACCATATCTATTAACATTTAATTCTCACAAAAGCCTACTCCTCAATTTTTACAAATAAAGAAGCTAAGACTTAGCTAAGTCAAGTTACTTACCCAAAGTTTTATTGTTAATAAGAAGAGGGTGGAGGTGGAAGGGTAGTTCAGTGGTAGAATTCTCGCCTGCCATGCGGGAGACCTGGTTTCAATTCCCAGCCCATGCACGTCCCAAAACAAACAAACAAACAAAAGTTCAACAAATGGTGCTGCAATAACGAGATACTTGCATGGAAAATGAATGAAATATGACCCCCATCATAGAGCTAACAACAAAAAAAAAGAAGTGGGGACAAGATTTTAATCAAGATTGTCTAACGTCTGATTCTATATATTTAGCTACAAAACCACACTGGCTTTCTCTGTTAAGGGCACTCATTCATGGTTTTTGTCCATTCATCCCACATGTTCAGTAGGTTCCACCATGCGTCAGGTACTCTGTGGTACTGGGATATGGTCATGAGCAACAAGATAGATAAAATCCCTGCACATAACAACATTCATTCTAGAGGTGGGGGAGCATAAATAAATAAAGAAGATCATTCCTGTGGTGGGAATAAATAGGTCCTATAGACAGAGGGTAGGTGAGAAAAGCCTGCTATTGACTGGATGGTCCAAGATGGTCTTTCTGAAGAGGAGACTTTTGGGCTGAGTCCTGAAGGATGATGGGGCAAAAACAACTAGTGTCCTTCAAAATCCATTCTACCTTTTTTTTTATGGTAATAGAGCTGCAAAATTTTAGCTGGAGTAAGGATTGTTTTCCCACCCCTTGTTAGTAGGCAAAGCTATGTGACTAGGTTTTGTCTATAATGAATTGTAACTGGAAGTGATATGAGAAAACTCCACAAAGTATCCTTAAGAGGAGGTTGGAGAGTTGGCTTCAGATAAGCTCTTCTCTCCTTCCTTCTTCCTGCTGGAAAATTGGAGCATCAGCAGCAGACTTGGACTATGAAGGGGCTTGGGATGGAGCCAAACCCAGCTGGGAAGCAGATGAGAAGGAGCATGGGTCCCTGACACTGGAGTGACATCCCAGTCCTGGACCACCCACCTCCGGATAAACTTTATTGAAGTCATGTCTCCTACTGAAAGGCACTGAACTTCTTTAGGCTTCTGAAGATTTAATGCTGCTACTTGTGAGGTACAGACTTCAAGCTTCATGTACAAGGCTTTTAGCTATGGTTGTGATTGAATAAATATCCTCAGCAAGTCATCGTAGCCCCCTTTGGTTGTCTGACTCCCAATCACAGGAAATGGTTGGTTTTCCTTCCTCTTTGACATGCATTTGGAAGGCATTTGGCATGCCAGAAGTGCCACCCACTTGATCATATGGCACCTGACAAACCGACACAGATAGAGCCCGATGCAATGCTGATCTCCGAGAAATGTCACCGCACCACATCAGTGATTTCACAAACACACTCAAAAGCCCAGATAAAGCTTTTGATGTCCCTGATCTTTGCACTTCCAAATGGTGGCTGAACAAACAGAAATCAGTCTTCTCAGAAATCTTTCAAAGAAGTGAAGTTGCCTAAATCATTTGTTGACTATTCTCTAACTTCCAAAGGTCAGGAAAGATTTTCTGTTTGTTCTTCCTTCCAGAAACACTTTCACATTCTCTTCTAGTTACTTTTGTTCTAAGAAATGTAAATCTATCATTTATCTGTTTGATATGCAAGTTTGAATTTCCAGTAAAGACTTGGTTAACTTTCCTGATGACTGACGATCATTATTCTAAAACATAGGAAGTGTTGAACAGAACTCACCAGTATAAAGGTAAATGAGAAAAAGCAGAACAAATTCTTCTACCAACATACTTAAAGCTAATGAATCACAAGTGTCATTACAGCAGGAAATCCTGTGTAAAATCCAGTGTGCAAAGGTTGTTAGGTTACCATTTGTGTGGATTAGGGCTTCATTGTGGCAATAGGATGGCTACATGATTTGTACTTGTTTTTCAATAATTTTTAATTAAGTAAGTGGCTATTGAGGGGAACTCTCACCATGCAGAAGATGCCATGGAATTTTCCACATGGAAATGACCTAAGAAGCTGAAGCTTTAGGGTTTTCTTTGTCATTGTAACCCTCTTAATCAGGACTCTATAGGTAAGTATCAGAAATGCTTTTAAACTAATTTCAGAATGGTAGTATAATGGGAAATACTGAAGTATCACGTGAACTTATGGTCTGGAATATAGCAGAAATTCGGAAATTGAACCAGGAACTATATTCCCGTGCATCAGTGCTTCCCTACCCTTTTCAATTCACAGATATAATGTAAAATGATGACAATCGGATCGCTCATAGGGATAAAACAAAGTGACAATCTCTGTATTTACAGCTTGACATACAGATCCACCAACCAGAGCAAGCCTTTTCCTTATTCTCCTAGTTCCTAAGTTCTTAGGAAATAATCATCATGAGTATTTATTGAGAACTTGCTGTTTGCCAGGCACTGTTCTAAGTACTATGCGTGCATTTCATCCACTCATTAAATCCTAACACAATCCTATAAACCAGGTGTATTATCTTTCTATTTTCCAAATAAGAAAACTCAGATACTTTGAGGCTAAGTGCCCAGCATACAGGCAGGATTTGCATCTGGTTTGCCTCTAGTTTGCCCTTAACTCTCTGCCACAGCACCTTTGTTTGGCAGTACAATCTTCCACAAAAGGACAGGAACTCATTGGCAGAGCTCAAGTTAGGCACCCAGGCCTGGACCAACAACTATGAGAAGGGAGTGGGATCACACTGTAGAAAGAAACCTGGTTCTCCTGCTGCTGTGAAGGAGAGACAAAGGGCAGTTCCTAGCAAGGGAGTGGTTGGCAGCCAAACAGAAGAACAAGGTGTCATTCTTGCTTTCCCTCCACCTCCCTCAGGCCAAGGGAATGACAGACTTTCTCTCAGTTCCAGGCATAGGACCATCATAATGCATCTCTTGCTTTATTTGTATCTTATTCCTATTATCCACTTCCATTCTCCTTACCCCCAAAGGAAGCCATACTACTTCGTTTGATGGGAATTGTTTCATCTGTATGTGTTCTTATAAAATGTGGATTGTTGTCTTATGTGCCTTCTGTTTTAATTTACATAAATGTTGCTATACTACGTGCTGCCTCTCTGTCTTCCTTTTGCCACTCCGTGTTGTTTATAAGAACCTCCCACATTTGATGGGAATTGTTTCATCTGTATGTATTCTTATAAAATGTGAATTGCTGTCTTACGTGCCCACTGTTTTAATTTACATAAATGTTGCTATACTACGTGTTGCCTCTCTGTCTTCTTTCACCACTCCTTATTGTTTATAAGAACCTTCCACGTTGCTGTGTGCATTTCACATCCATTGCTTCAAGCCACAGCATAAACTCTGTGATGTGCCTGCACCACATTTTACTTTCCTCCCACCCCACGTCTTGTCTGTCAGGGATCAGTGTGTTCTAAGGGATGGTGGGGGGTAAAAGGACCTCTCTTTTCCTGTCAATTGCCCACCTAGACACAGTGCTACATCCCAGGGCAGAGTCTTTCCCACCCGCCTGCTGTTTGCCAGGCACCGCAGAGCCACCTCTTCTGGGAAAGACTCTGCCCATCTGATGCCTCTAGACTGGGCCTGGTGTCCCTCCTCTGCACCCCAAGTACTCCACATCTGCCTGCACCAGGGCAGAGGCAGCAGAGCTGGTTGGTTGAAAGTGCAGTTGCTGGGACCAGAATGCCTGCACTCAGAATTCTGGCCCCACCACTCACAGGCAAGTCACATAATCTCTCAGTACCTCCATTTCTGTGTCTGCCAAATGTCATTAATCATAACTACTCCTGGGATTATTGTGAGAACTAAATGAGAAAAATTTGTGGAAAATACTAAGAAGAATACCCAGTAGGAATATAGTGCTATTTGTAGCTATTATAATAACATTTGTTACTTGCATTGGAATTGTCTGTTTACTTGTCTATCTCTATCAGCAGACTATGAAATCCTCAAGGCCAAAGACCTTGGCTTTTCCATTTCTGTATTCCAGAGCCACACACATTGTAAGAGCCCAGGGCATGTTCATTGGACGATGCTCTCTCCTACTTGGCCCTGGTCTGACATGGCTACAGGATCTGGTAACAGACTGGATTGAGGAGACATTCAGATAGGAAGAGCTTGGATATGAGGGCTTAAGAGGAGAGAATGTTCCTGGAGATAAAATGCTAAGCAATAGAAGATAGAGCATCAGCTGCCATATAAGGCCAGTCTGCAGGTCAGCAGGTCACCCAAGATGGGCCCAGAGAGGACATCCTGAAGGAGGCAGCTGAAAGAGCTAATGGAAGAAATTATCACTGAAAATTTCCCAACTCTTATGAAAGACCTAAATTTACAGATCCAAGAAGTGCAGCGCACCCCAAAGAGAATAGACCCAAATAGGCGTTCTCCAAGACACTTACTAGTTAGAATGTCAGAGGTCAAAGAGAAAGAGAGGATCTTGAAAGCAGCGAGAGAAAAACAATCTGTCACATACAAGGGAAACCCAATAAGACTATGTGTAGATTTCTCAGCAGAAACCATGGAAGCTAGAAGACAGTGGGATGATATATTTAAATTACTAAAAGAGAAAAACTGCCAACCAAGACTTCTATATCCAGCAAAATTCTCCTTCAAAAATGAGGGAGAAATTAAAACATTCTCAGACAAAAAGTCACTGAGAGAATTTGTGACCAAGAGACCAGCTCTGCAAGAAATACTAAAGGGAGCACTAGAGTCAGATATGAAAAGACAGAAGAGAGAGGTATGGAGTAAAGTGTAGAAAGAAGGAAAATCAGATATGATATATATAATACAAAAGCCAAAATGGTAGAGGAAAATATTATCCAAACAGAATAACACTAAAAGTTAATGGACTGAATTTCCCAATCAAAAGACATAGAATGGCAGAATGGATTATGACCCAGCAATACCACTGCTAGGTATCTACTCAAAGGACTTAAGGGCAAAGACACAGACGGACATTTGCACACCAGTGTTTACAGCAGCATTATCTACAATTGCAAAGAGATGGAAACAGCCAAAATGTCCATCAACAGACGAGTGGCTAAACAAACTGTGGCGTATACCTACGATGGAATATTATGCAGCTTTAAGACAGACTAAACTTATGAAGCATGTAATAACATAGATGGACCTAGAGAACATTATGCTGAGTGAGTCTAGCCAAAAACTAAAGGACAAATACTGTATGGTCCCACTGATGTGAACCGACATTCGAGAATCAGCTTGGAATATATCATTGGTAACAGAGACCAGCAGGAGTTAGAAACAGGGTAAGATAATGGGTAATTGGAGCTGAAGGGATACAGACTGTGCAACAGGACTAGATACAAAAACTCAAAAATGGACAGCACAATAATACCTAAGTGTAATGTAACTAGGTTGGAACACTGAATGAAGCTGCACCTGAAATATGGTTTTTTGTTTGTTTGTTTGTGTGTTTGTATCTTTTGTTTTTGTTTTTTTTTCTTTTTCCTTTTTATATATATATATATATTATTAGTATTATTATTTTAATTCTCTTCTCTATATTAACATTCTATATCTTATTCTGCTGTTTTGCTAGTTCTTTTCTTAAATCGATGCAAATGTACTAAGAAATGATGATCATACATCTATGTGATGATACTAAGAATTACTGAGTGCATTTGTAGAATGGAATGATTTCTAAATGTTGTGTTAATTTCTTTTCTTTTTTTTGATTAATAAAAAAAATTTAAAAAAAAAAAATGCTTTGGTTTCAAATGGTGGAAAGAAGCTCTCGGGGTGAATTGCTGGCTGCCCTACATGAGAGGCCTAGCTGTGAGAACCCTTAGCTGTAAGATGAGAGGTTAATTCTGAGGAGAACGCTATGGCCTCTGCTGAGGGAGTGACAGTGCTTGGCAGTGAGGAGGCCAATCAGGGAGCCACGTTTTGTGGCAGCAGCCCTCTCCCGGGCAAGGGCTTAATGAGGTGGCCTCATACCTTGTGCAGTGTTTGGGCTTGTGTGGGGACAAGGAGGTCTGTTGGGTTTGGGTTCATTAGTTGTGCGGATTATTGCCTCTGGGATTCATTAATTCATTAGCATCACGGTAAAGGGGGCAGGGGCAAGATGAGCTAGTGAAGTTCAGCAAAACTCCTCATTATTTAAAACTGGTACCTTTGTGAAACTCCAAACTGACTTTGCCCAGGATTTACCATCTGGATTGGTAAGTAGGTGTAGACAGAATTTTTCAAGATCTTCCTTCCCTCTGTCATCTGTACCCAATGATTCTGCATTCGGTTGTGCCTTAAAATATGCACTCCAGAGAGGCACTGGATTACCAAGTGAGATTTCCTTTCTTTTATAATCCCTTAGAAACAAAGTCTTGTGTTTTGTTAAGCAAATTTGATTTTGAACCAATGAAAGCAGAAATCCAATTCCCACCCCTACCCCATCTAGCCCCACCCCACTCCTGCCAACATTCTGGGGGCAAATAGGAATCCAGGATAGGAAAATTTCAGGAGCTCACTCCAAAATGCATATTTTGACAAAATGTACATACACTTCAGATCCTGCTATCACTAACTGAGCATCTACCGTATGCCGGATTCTGCAGACCACTTTTCCTTGCCTTGTTTCATCATTCCAAAGTGCCTGAGATTCCCTGGGAAAGGTCTCCGGACACCAACTTTTTAGATGAAGACACCAAGATTCAGGTTCACAGACTTACAAAAGGTCACACAAGAGCAGAGCCAGAATTTGTATTTGACCTTTAACCAACAGTATGCCCCTTAAGGGAAGGAATATTAACATGGCTTCCTTTGTGGGCTTCTGAGTGTGACACCCTCTAATCTGACTGCCCTAAACATGCTTCAGTACTTTTTTTTTATCTTCCCAACTTCGAAGTGACTAGACAGTTAACCCTGTGACAAATATCAGGTAAGGCTGAAGTGGTTGTATGTGTTGATGCTTCATTTTTATTGTATGTTTTCATTATCTCTATAAAGAAATAACATTGTTTCCTCATAATACTTTCAAATCTAATTAACTCTTGAGAGTATCTACTTCAAAGTTCTAGGATGAAATTCCCTGTTTTGAACTTCTGCTCTTCAAGCCCATATGACAATTATATATGTAATTAGATGACATTCTACTCGACAATGATCTTGTCACAGGTTAATATAACAATGCATTTCTATCTTCATTGTTTAGTTTCTTACCACTAGGCTAAGCATTTTATGGTTTTTGAATATTTTACATTTACCAGTGTTTACAAGGCTTTCCCTTGAGTTCAGTGTGCAAATGAAGAGGGTACACACTGTTTTGGAAGGCAGAAGAGCACAGTGTGTAAGAGTCAGCTTCTACTAAGTACATGTTTTATTAACATTGTTTAGCAAGAATGAGGAATAGAAGCTAAAAACTTTGGGGGTTGGTTACCATGAGGCAGGACATGTGTGTGTTAGGCCTCATCTCCATGGCCTTCACTTAGTGATACATTCATGCCTCTCCTCTCCTAAATTCACCTATCAACGTGCACCCTGTAGTGTGCATTTGCTTTTGAGAATATTCAGTTATATTAAATGAACAAGCTTGTAGTTTGTAAAACACACGCAAATTATTTTAAGATGTTTTAGTATAGATGAGTAGCTAGTAAGCAAAAAGTTTGATTGCCATAGCAGAAGTTTTGAGATGTGTTATGTAGTTAGCAAGTAGAGTAGTGTGCATTAAACAGATAGAGAGATGGAACGACCAAGAAAAACCTAGTATTTATGAAGCACCTGAGCTCTAAATATTCATAATTTACTAAATATACATGAGAATAAGTAGCAAGCAGCATTAAATATATACTAAGTATACATGAGCATGTAATATCCATGATCTCCTAATTAAAGCATGTATCAATGGTACCCTTCTGGTCCCTTGTGTCCTCTGCCCAAGAAACACAAGTAGAACTCATAGCTGAGCATCATGATAATTGGCAGTTGAGGGTTGTAGCCAGATGTACTTATCCCTGTGTCTCTCTAGAACAGCAAGTATGTGACATTGGCCCAAGGTACCTTCCTTTCATGGGTTCCTGTTTGGAGGATTCCCAAGACCACCCTGAGGCTCAATGATTCACTGGACAGCCTCACAGAATTCAGGGAAGCTGTAATACTCCTAGTTATGGTTTAATATGGTGAAAGGAGATGGGTCAAAATTGTCAAAGGAAAAAGGCACATAGGACAATGTTAAGGGGGGACTAGGTGCAAGCTTCCAATTGTCCCCTCCCAGTTGTACAGAAAGCACTTCATTCTCCCAGCAAATATGTACAAAGTGTTGCTAACCAAGGAAGTGCCTTGGAGCTTTGGTGCCTAGGTTTTTATTAGAGTTCCACCACATATCAGTGGAATGCCCACATGACTGACTTACTCAGTCCTCAGCACCTCCAGACTTCAGCTGCTGCCATGAGGCTCAGGTCCCTCACCATAAATCATACTGTTAGTACACTATCTGCTACAGCCTAAGACCCACATAGACAAACCCACACTCTCATCAAGTAAGATATTCCAAAGCCTTAGAGGTAATGTCTGGGACCTTGTCAAAGACTAGTCTATTTGCAATGTGCAGGGTTTGAGCACCCCAAGGCCAAGCCTCTGACGCACAGCCCCCTTGCTCAAACCTCAGCTCTGGTCCTAATAACCACACCACCAGCAGGAAAATCTTATGTGGCCCAGAGAGACAAAAGATATATGAACATTGCATACCCCAGGATTCAGATAGCATGGTCCTTATATCCCACCTAAACACTTTCCTAGATGCATTCATTTATCCCAATTGCCTCCCCTTGGTACTTGCTGCATGTTTTCATTTGATTTAACCTTGTTATACAGGCACTTTAATATGCCCTGTGAGTTCTTCTGGAATAACTTGCCTGATAGTGTACTTGAAGGCATGTACTTGGAGCTAATGTCCCACATGATGTGTCCTTATTTCAGCATTTGTTGCAGGTGGGTAGAGAAGTTGATATATTAGTCAGTTTTTGCTAAGATATGCCACAGAAACAAACATTTCCAAAAATCTCAATTGCCTACAATAACTACCTTATTAATAAAAACAATAATACAATCTACCATGGTGGCATGGAGAGGAGGAAGAAGATAAGACAGCAAGTTCATGGGAGTATTGTTATAGCTCTGTCTTGTTCATTGTGGTCACCACTGACCAATTGACCTATAGCTAACTTTAATTGAAGGCTCACTACAGCCAACTAAAGGGTCTCTAAGATGAGAAACGTACAAGGAAATATTTCCTTACATGTAAGAACAGTAAGAGGATCAGATTTAGCAGTAACTTTGGTCTTCTCTTTCACAAAAAAGGTCAACCAGGAGAATTGAGGGAAGTGGGAAGAGGAAGACTACTGAAAATAGGTACACGAAACAAAGAGCAAAAATGTGGGAAAGAATTTCTGTACTGGAGACAATTACAGTTTTAACAGGACATCTGCCTCAAACACTGTTGGGTGTCTGGTTGCTGCTATTGTTGGTATTTTTCTGTTTCTTGGTGCAGTTAATAGCCTGCAGTGGCCAAGGACAATTACAACCCATTGCACAAAGTCGTATGTCCCATTTGGAGAGACTGGTCACCTCAACTGTCACAAACCAGCACAATCCTCTGGAAATAGAAGCTCACTCCACAGGGCTTCTCAGATTCTCTTTAACTTCCTAACTCAACCTGCTCCTTGAGGTGTTCCTTGGGTTTCAGCCTTGTTTGTGGCTCCTTAGCGCTGCCATTTGGAAAGCTGATTTTCAGAATGGGATTTGGCAGGGCAAATAGAGCCCCAGTTGGGAAAGTACATCTACCCTGCAGAGAAGGTTATGAAAAAGGACAGGACGATAGATTCCAGCAGCAGGTTAAGGGAAAGAAAAAAATGAACTGTGCACACACTCACATACATAAGACCTTGAACTGCTTTTGTGCACAGCTTAGGTCCAGCAAGACTTCAGCATATTTCAGCCCCAAACCCTTGTCTTATTTTATTCTTCACCTTGTGCAACATTTCAGGGAAAACATAATCTTCAACTCTGTAATTCAACCACACTTCAATTTTGTCTTTAAGATTATCAGCCCATCTTTTATTTATTAACTCACACACACTACTCTTGTATAAGAGCCCCATTCTTCCATGGCTAAGCAGACATTTATGTTTTTTGTATTTAAACCAGGGATTGGGGGTGGGTTTGTGGTTCCCTTCCTTCACCTTCAAAAAGTTGGTTTCCTCTTCAACTCAGAATGTTCTAAGTTGTGTGAGCATCTAGGCTGTTAGGCTAGAGAACTCAAGTCCAAAGTGCCTTTTGAGGTATGATGTTTTACCCTTTTAGCTCAAATACAGGCCTGAATTTACTTGCAATCTGGGATCTAACATCCAGACCACTTTTCTCCTGCATCAGGACGTGGCATGCCCACCTCAAACCTGTTTCAGATTTAGTGTATGAAAAGGTTTTGACTATAGAAGGAGACTCACCCACCTGAAGTTATGCCAAAACTGAAATCTGAAGGGAAAGGGGGAAAGTGAGGGTCACTTTTACAAATTTTTACTGATCTGACTAGGCTAAAAGAGACATAAAGCAAAAAGAGCTGATTTTCTCACTGTGCTTCTCTCAGTCAACTAGAGGAATGATAGTCCTGAAGGAGTCACTGAAAAGAACTGAAGGACTTGGAGACAACCCACCCCCTAATTTCACTCATGAGGAACCTGTGCCCAATGAGGTTAAGGCCCTTAGCCGGTGGTATGATGAGCCCAAAAGTTAGGCCTTGTCAGCTCTCCTCTGTCAACCTCTTTCCAGCATGCTTTCTGGGTCAGGGCAGGGGGCAGGAGGGCAGGTCTAAGACCTTCCACAATGAACCAAACAGAATAACAGAAAAGCAAGCAGCTTGGCTGAATTGTTTATGCTTTTCTCAAATGCATTACCTTTCCACCCTGGCCATACATTAGAACGGATGGGGAAAGCTAACCAAAACAAAACACTCAACAGCTGAGTCCAGTTATGCTGATTAAATCAGGCTCCTGAGGATGAGCTCTAGGCATCATTATTTTTTTTTAGTCTCCCTAGGTGATTTTAATGCACAGATAGTTTGAGAACTTACATACTTACCTTGGCTGGAATGGGTCTGTTTGGTGGTTGATTTAAAGCATAGGTGGAGAGAAATTGCTGACCCCAGACACTATTGAGTGAATCCAATATACTTGACATGGGCTGCTTTTCTCTGTGGGGGTAAGGGAAGAAGCAGGAAGAAGGAATATCTGAAAGCTATACCCTTTAAGGAAGCTTTGTTCTCCCTGCCCTCTGGCAGAATAGATTCATTGCACAGATAATCACAAACCTTCCCTTTCCCAGCACTGTCAGTTGATGCAATATTCTGCAAGATTTTCTGCTGCATCCTGTTTTATTACCAAAACATCTCCAACTTCTTCCAGTTTTGAGCTGGTGTAACTAATAGCAACAAGAGCTTTCCAGCCTACGAAATTAATATCGTAACAACTGAAATGTCTTAAGGACAGAACGAAAAAACATCCCATAATGATTTCCCTTGCAGGCAGTCCCCTACATGCATCAATGTGCCTTTTCACATGCGAATCTGGGAGCTGACTTGACATATGATCTTAATTGTTCCTCTTTAGGAAGGGATGTCACATCTGAACTTGGCTTCAGGAACTTCTGCTCTATTCACCTTAGTACAGAAGGTCAAACTAATATTTTTAAGTGAATGCCTGACTGTATTTCACATTTTTTTCTTCCCCAGGCCATTTCCTTTGGATTCATCTCTGATATTCCAGGCTGTATGAACTGTATTGACAGTTCATCTGACTGTTAAAAAGAAAAATATAGGAGTCAATTTCTCACATATTAGAGCAGATAACTCGGTTCCCCAGATTTGGTGGACTTTAAATGCATAACTAGTCTTAAAAATAATCAAGTCAATAGCTTAGACTGGTGAAAGGAAGTGAGAGGGTGAGCAGAGCAAACTGGGTGGGCCCTTGGAACCTTGCTAAGGACCTTGGATTAGAGGGCTGCAAGCAGGAAATGACATAGGATTTGAATTAATACTTCATCTTTTTAATTTTATTATTATTATTTGTTAAATTAGGATTCAAATTCTATTCAAGATACTTTTTCAAAAGAGAGAAAATCACCAGACCTGAAAGTTCCAGCTGCTCTTGATCAGGAATTTCTTCCCTTATAAAGAGAAATCAGGAGCTGCCATTTTATTTCCAAACATTCTTCTCTATAAAGGGAGCTACTCCTTCAAACATCATCACTGGTCTTACCTCCAAGGAAAGAATTTGTGAAAGAGGTTGAAATTTGATACATGCCATTCCTTTATCCATGAATGACTATGTGATATCAACTTTTGTTTCATTTTCAAACTTGATATTAAGAATTGTGCTCTTAGATGAATCCTAGTACTCTTTCTCCCTGCCTTCTGCCTATAATTTGTAATGCTCTGTCACTGAAAGGTCCTGGCTGACCTTGGACAAGTAGCCCCTCCCCCCAACCCCCTTGGCCTCATTTTCCTCTTCAGCGCAATAGGCTAGACAGGATGGTCTCTGAAGCATCTCCACCCTTCCTTCCTATGGCTCCAAGCTCCCACTCTTAAATCCATGTTTCCAATTATGTGACTGAGCTGTGACTGTTGCAGAAGTCTAAAGGAGGGTCTGAGCCCTCTCCTATCTATTATTCTGAAGTCATATTGGCTTCTATACATATAATACACAATGCCTCCCATCCTTGCCTATTTCTTCAGTTGGGTAACATACCTTGCCCTCCCTTTGTGCCTTCCATTACAATCATCTTCTCTTCCCCACACCCAACTATAGCAATCCTTCATTTGTTTGATAAACATTTATTGAGCACCTCTATATTGAAGACAGAACAAGGCTCCAGTCCTGACCTTGAGAGAAAGGAAAAATAGTGACTAAAAGCTAGAATGCAAAGTATAAAGTTCAGATGAAAAGGCGGACTCAGGAAATAAAGATCTTCCCCAGGAAGTAAATAGGAGGAGTTAGGAAAGAAGTAGGAGAAGTTCACAGAGATAGCCTCAGGATAGGTGTACATGAAGAGGCTCCAGAAATGCTATCTGGCATTGCTGTCTCAGCTTTGTTTTCTTACCTCTGGTAACATGGGAGGCTTGTAAAACCGGAGGTCAACACATCTCTCACTCTTTGCCTCCAAGAAACAAGCCTCTAGGGCTCCGCACATAGAAACATTTTCAACAAAAATTTTCCTTCTGGGAGATGAGAAGGAAATGAGATGTGACTGGCCTCTCTGAAGAGGAGGGCGGAGAAGCAAGAACAGCTAATGGAATAACAATCAACCATCGTAAAGTAAGTTAATATTGAACATGAAACATGTAGACTGGCATCTAGAACACTAAGCACAAAATGACTAGTTCCCACACAAACTGAGTCTTCACAAATGTTTAAACTGGAAAGGGAGGAAGGAAACAATCTTTGTTTTGATATTTGCAGAAAATATCTGAGTTTTGGCTTGGGAGGCACAGGGGAATTCCAGGGTGAGAAATAAGACTTTGAACAGTTACAGTTCCCACTCCTGCCTTTCAAGCAAGCAGACTGCTTTTCCTGTCCACCCTGAGGCTCCCACTCGTGTGTCACTGTCCACTCTGTTCAATTCCTGGGACTTCCCTGACCTAGAGAAAGTGGTCTTTGCAGCTGAACACTGCTCCCTGGATCTTTAGAACATATTCCTTGAACCGTGTTTTTCTAAAGCATGGACTAATTGGTATCCAACTCACTAGGGAGCTTGCTAAAACTGCAGTCCTACCCCCTCCCCAGAACTTCCGAGGTTGAATCTGTTTCTAAAATTATTTCTTTATTTATGTGTTTACTTGTTTGGTCTGTTCTGTCCACTGCTATATCTTCAGCTCCTAGAAAAGTCCTTGGAGCATAGTAGACTAGAAGCTCAACAAAATGTGCTAAATAAATGAGTAGATCAGTGTATTGCATCTCCTTGGCCATGTGATTGGTTGAAGAATGGATATATGACCCAAGCCAAACCAAGAAGATTCAATTCCAGAACTTTTATTGGGAAAGAGAAGTTCTTTTATTGCTGGAATTGACAAATGTGACCTGAGGATAAAACCAACAGAGAGGAAAGTGAAACCAAGAGATTGAGAGAGAGACTGGGTTCCTGACTCTGAGCCTATAGGTCCAGCTGTGAATTTGTCAGTGATGAGAGATAATCTATTCCTTTCTGCTGAAGTCATGCTAACTTGAGCCTCTCACTCATGACTGAGAGAGATCTGCCTGGTGTGCTGAGTCCTGACTTGCCTGGAGTCAGGAACCACATGCTCAATTTAAGCAATAGGTTTTTAAGAGAAGACATTATGACTTTTGTTCTGGGTACATCTCTCCTTCTGCACTTGGAATATAATGCAAGACAGAACTCTTTTTCCAACTACGTGATTGTTATGATTATTGTGAGAACTTTATTTTTGAAAATGACTTAAAAATTTACAAATCCTCCTCCAGTTTAGAGATGAGGAGCCGGCACATGAGAGATTAGGGAGCCAGCCCCAAGTCAGACACCTGATATGAGGCAAGGTCAGTCTAGGATTCTTACCCATGACTTTTGGCTAAGAAGCCTTTACCACATTGTCGTTTTTCCTCTTTTCCATGAAAAATAAAATAGTAGACCTAAGGTTCAGAGAGTTTTTACTTATGGGTCCATGAACTTCAACCCCAAATGACACTTGTTATTCCTCAGGCTTTGTCAGCTGTCCTCGAGTCCCGCAGGTGCAGGGTATGCCGGGAACATGTGCTCCGGCAGAACCGAAGGGAAATCAGCCAAGTTCATGCTCATGACACCTTCCCCACCCCGTTTCCTTTTACAAATCCTGTGGCTCAGGATTACAAGATTGGGATGGAGACCATTGTCTTCCTGTGGAATTTAGCAGAGAAATGACGTATTTTGGGATACGTGCTGATACAGTATCGCAAGGCGACAGAGGCAATTCTAGCCTGAAGACGCCATTCCCTTCCTAAGTCCCACATGCTCACTTGTTCAGAAGCTAGTGCTGGCTCCAGCCTGGACACACACACACCCCGCACATGCAAGGCAAATACCTAACAGTGACCAGTGAGACGCTAATGCCCACTCAAACCTGGACACCACCCCCACCCAGCTGCCCCCACACACACCCCACCCCAACCTTTATCATTGATTTGTTGGAATTTGTATGTGTTGATGCTTCATTTTTATTGTATGTTTTCATTATCTCTATAAAGAAATAACATTGTTTCCTCATAATACTTCAAATCTAATTAACTCTTGAGAGTATCTACTTCAAAGTTCTAGGATGAAATTCCCTGTTTTGAACTTCTGCTCTTCAAGCCCATATGACAATTATATATGTAATTAGATGACATTCTACTCGACAATGATCTTGTCACAGGTTAATATAACAATGCATTTCTATCTTCATTGTTTAGTTTCTTACCACTAGGCTAAGCATTTTATGGTTTTTGAATATTTTACATTTACCAGTGTTTACAAGGCTTTCCCTTGAGTTCAGTGTGCAAATGAAGAGGGTACACACTGTTTTGGAAGGCAGAAGAGCACAGTGTGTAAGAGTCACACTGAGCCACAGGATTTGTAAAAGGAAACGGGGTGGGGAAGGTGTCATGAGCATGAACTTGGCTGATTTCCCTTCGGTTCTGCCGGAGCACATGTTCCCGGCATACCCTGCACCTGCGGGACTCGAGGACAGCTGACAAAGCCTGAGGAATAACAAGTGTCATTTGGGGTTGAAGTTCATGGACCCATAAGTAAAAACTCTCTGAACCTTAGGTCTACTATTTTATTTTTCATGGAAAAGAGGAAAAACGACAATGTGGTAAAGGCTTCTTGGCCAAAAGTCATGGGTAAGAATCCTAGACTGACCTTCCAAGAAATGACCATGGAATGCAAATCGAGAGATAAGATATCAATAAAAAATAAATACAAATATAATACTGATTAAAACTGTGTCAAGATATTATAAAGATCAGTCGAAAAAAGCATCACCATGTTGATAAGAATCAGTTTAAAGACACAGGTCAGAATACAATGGTTGGCATGTAAGGGCCTATACTTGCGAGGCAGGAGGTGAGAATGCCATTGTGGATTTGAAAGCCTATCATGGGCATCAGAGGCATATCCGTACAGTAGTAATAGGAGGAGTGATGACAGTAATAATAAAGGTGTGGTTTTCTGAAATAAACAAGGCAAAATGCTTTAGAGTTAGCCAAGAACTCTCTCTCCAGATATAAGATCTCATTTGGTAGAGCAGACCTGATAAAAACCTGGAACTCTTCACAGGAACTTCAGTGACAATCCCACGTATTACTGGCTGGTGTTTAGACTCATAGGCTCTTAGAACAAGAAGGAATCGCTGAGTCCAACTAGATCATTCTGCAGATGATAACAATACCAACCGCTATTGAGTCGGCCCTAGTGCTACGCACTTTATAGTCGTCATATCATTTGATCCTCACCACCCTCATCCATGGTTGCCTGATGAGGAAACTGAGGCTTGCAAGGTTAAGCCACTTGTCAGCAGTTACCCAACTAGTTCGCGAGAGAGCCAGGCTATGTGGCTCAAGGTATGCAACTGGTTCAATTCTATTCAAACCCATATTTTTACCGGCAGAGAGTCAAAGTAATGACAGATTTTCTGCCTTGGCAGCAGAGGGTCCAGAAGAAGACAAATGGGAATCAGAGGACCTGCTATCAAGTAGCTTTTTGACCTTTTGAAAATCAGATGCCCAAGTCCTTATTTTCACCTTCTGTAAAGCAAGATGCTTAGACTTGCTTTCAAAATGCTCTCAAAAGAATCATACAGCTCAAACATCTGATGATACCTCACAGAGAAAGTCTAGAAAAGTACATTATTGGTCTACTAGGTTGTTAGCATATATGTTTTTAACTTTTTATTGTAGTAATAAATGTACTTCTCAAAATTTCCCAATTCAACCATTTTCAAGCACATGTTTTTAATAAAATCTTCTGGTACCCAAAAGTAACTAGTTACAGTGCTTCAGAATCCTTCTCAACACAGTGTCCCCAGGCAGCCACTAATAACTAATCAAAGTGGGCATGCAAGATAAAATCCATTTATAACCCCCCATAGAAGAATAGCTTGTGTTTTTTTAAAAAAAGCATATGCTTTACAGAGGTCTCAAGGTTTTACTGTATGGCTCATACAGTAGTTGGGTGGCAGCCTTTTAGAGGAGTACCAGGTCTGCTAAATGCATTTGCCAGGGCAAGGTTAACATGCATGTGAGGTAGCTCCAGCAGTGGTCACTGCTCAGCTGATAGTCACTCATGAACTCTCAGTGCTGGGGCACAGCACCTCTGAGGACAGGAATGGGGTGACTCACTTTCAGCCTGGTGAGAAAAAGAGCAGCTTCCCAAGGGGAGCCCAGCATGCCAGACTATGGGGATTCCTTTTGGGGAGCATGGTCACTGCTCTCAGAATGCCCCCTCGGACAGGATTCATGGACAAACATACTGATTTTCCCAGATGAAAGCGCTCTATCAATTTATTTCACTTCCTTTTCCCTTGGGAGTGAAGATAAGCATGTGGGATCATGGCAGCAAGCTGTAAATAATGGTTGAAAAGAATAATGGATGACGAGGGAACAAATGGGTAGGCTCGCTCCATTATTGCATTCTTGTTCTGCTTGCTTCAGTAACCATCAAATCTCTACTCAGAGAAGCCTCTGGAAGAGAGCATATGCCTTCCTGGGTCCTACTTCTGCTGCATTTTGCCTTCTCATTCTTGCTGCCCCTTCTCTGTGAAAAGTTGAAGGTTAGAACCGTAGCTGAGTTAAAATGCTATCTGCAAATCCAGTGTTCTTCCCAAAAACCAGGTATTCCCACGAGGCCCTTTTGATTCTCTGCATATGTTCTTCCTGAGAAAAGGAAATTATGTCTCTCGAGGTTCCAGTCATGTAGCAAGTCAACAAATATATATTGAGTAACCACTGAGTTCCAGGCACAGGGGATAAAAGAGAAAACTGGCAAGACATCCTCATTCATGGGATTAGCAGTCTAGGTGGGAGAATAGCTAAAATAAATAATTGCAAGTTGTCATGTACCAAGTGCTGTGAGGCAGGGCAGTGTGCTATGGAAGCGTGAACTGGGGACCTAGCCTAATCTGAAGCCCTAACCACTCTCCAACAACCACAGAGCCACAGATCTTTGTAACTATAGTGACACCCTTAGCATCAAACACACACACACATACACACACATTATCTCTCGCCATTGGTTTTGGCATTTCCCTTAAAGAGCATTTCCACTTCCAGGGATAAGCCCTTTTTTCCTAGCTCCTGGAAGCAGCAGTGGCAGCAGAGGCCCTCGCCAGGCTCAAGGCAGGATGAAGGGCAGCAGCAGTGGCTTGGTTCTCACAGCAGCGCCTCCGGGACCTGGGAGCCCTTGGGCACACCGCTTTCCTTTTTGCACCCCCAGCCGAGGAGTGGTAGTGCCTTCCAACAGCTACCGAGCTCTGCTTTTGTTAACTAAAACTTGCCATCAATTCCCTGAATCAAGTTCTCCCTGTTTGAAATATGTGGAGGGTCTGAGTTGGGCTGATGCTTGGATGCATGCCAGCACAAGGGGCACAGCCCTGTAAGAGAAGCTCTGTCTTTGAGGTCTTCTGAGGACCGGCACTTGCCCTTCATGAACAAGAACCCTTGGGTTCTTCTCTCACTGCCCTGTGAGTGGCAGGTGTAAAGCATAGACGCCTCCTCACTTTACCCATCTAAATGTGTCCCGATGTGGTGGTTTGGAACTATGTTCCCCAGAAAAACATGTTCTTAAAGTTAATCCATTCCTGTGGGTGTGAACACATTGTAAATGGGAACTTTTGAGAGGTTACTTCAATTAAGGTGTGACCCAACTGACTCGGGATGGCTTCTAATCCTGTTACTGCAGGTCTTGTAGGGAAGGCCACACAGACAGAGAGAGACAGCCAGAGGAAGCACCAGAAACCCACATTCAACAGAACCCAGAAGAGAAAAGAGAAGCCAGGAGAGGCCACCGTGTGCACTGCCATGTGACGGAGAAGCCAAGGACCCAGAATTGCCAACAGTCAACCCCGGACACCACAGTCTTCTGGGAGAAAGCATCTCCTTGGTGATGCCTTGCCTTTGGACTTCTCCTAGCTTCAAAGCCGTGAGCCAATATAGTCCATTATTGGGCCAACCTACCACATAGTATTTGTTTTGGCAGCTAGGAACTGAAACACCTGGCTTGACCTGATTTTGTTGCTGTGGCCTGAGTGCTTCCTCTGGGTAAATATAGGGTATGTGCCAGCTTTGTGAAATGTCAGAAGTAGGTGGAAAAAAATAGAATACCAGTGGAAGGCATGTGTTGAAGTAAACTTAGCTAGGGAACAGAGAAGCAGGAATGACAAGGGATGGCAGAAGGAAGAAGCAAGGAAGGTTAAAGGTAAGCAATAAACAAGGAGGAAAAAGAAGTCAGGTTGATTAAGGTCACCTTGACTTGTTGCCTGAGCTGGTTATGGTAAAGGAGTTAAGAGTAAGCTACTTTTCTGCTCAGAGGATTGGGGTGTTTCTACGTGACCAATTTCAAACTATTTCTGGGGTTATTTCTACAACCAATATAATATCGTATTTAAGGCACAGCTTTTGAATCATGTGCTATCTGCATGACTTTGAGCAAATTCTTTTATTTCTCTATGTCTCAGTTTCCTCACCTGTTTTTATTTTAAGGTAGAGGTAATGATTTTTACTTTACAGAAAGGTTATAAAGATAAAATGAGACAGCGTATGTGAGACACAGGAAAAAACCTGGAACACTATAAATGCTCAGTATTACCCATCAAGAACCTTGATTCCCACAAAGACCAGGGACTGAGGCCATTAGGCCAGCCCAGGGGCAGATGGAATATTCCTGTCCATGTGCTATCCAGGTGGATATGCCTAGCAGTCAGATCCCAGGCTTTGTCTATTTTACTCCTTTCCTTCATGTGTAGCTGTTTCAGTATGTTTCCACGCCACAGCCTGGAGGAGGTCTGATGAAGTGGCCTGTCCATGCCAAAACCAGAAACAAGCAGCCCCAGTTGCTTATCAGGACAGAAACTCTGAACAACAGGTGCCCGATACATGCCTTTTGCTCAGGGTTAAGGTCCCTTCCCTCAGAGATGCATAAATACCTTCCACGTTGGGCAGCACAGACGCCCCTGTTCTCCCACATGAAGCAGGGTCTGCAGAGCTGCCATCCACTGACTCTGACCAGAGCAGTTGGCCTCCTTTTGAGGACCAGCCACAATGGAACCTCTTCCCCTGATCCTTTGGACCCTTTGTGCTAAAAAAGTAATAAAGTGGTCATTTGTGGGGAATCTCTGTTGTGCCTGAGCCTGTGTTCCCATGACGCACCAGAGAGCGACTCACTCCATACCTGGGTATGAATCCTGGCTTTGCCATGGACAGGCCCTGAGCCAGTCCCTTCACCACGCAGTGGTGAAGAACTGGTGAACCCTAGACCCCAGATCTACACCATGTCCCACAGTCCTTCCCTAAGCCACCTCCAGCCTTGGGCAGCAAGAACATGGCCATTTTGGAGGTAAGAGTGAGGACCTGCTTTGTCTTCTCAGGGTCTTCAGGAGCAAGTTTGCAATTCTAGGATGATTCTGCTGGAAGAAACATCTCCTCATCTTTTCCTTTCCCAACCTTCACCTAAACACAGAAGAAACCTGTTGTTTGTACCTATTTCGGCTTATAATAAAAAAAAAAATTTGTACACTCATTGATTAGTTTCTTGTGACTGCTATAACAAATTACCACAACCTTGATGACTTAAAACAACAGCAATTTATTCTCTCATAGTTCTGGAGTCCAGAAGTCTGAAACCAGGGTGTCGACAGGGCCATACTCCCCCTAGAAGCTCTAGGGGAGAATCCCTTCCTTTTCCAGTTTCTTGTGACTGCTGGCATTCCTTGGCTTGAAGCTGCTTAACTCCAATCTCTGACTTTCTCTTCACGTGATCTTCTCCCATGTGTCTGTGTCACATCTCCTTCTGCATCTCTCCCATCAGGACATTTGTGACGGCATCTAGACCCATCCATGTAATCCAGAATGATCTCCCCATCTCAAAACCCTTAACTTTTTAAGTAAAAAAGTAAAGATGCTTTTTCCAGATCAGGTCACATTTAAAAATTCCAGGGATTAGGTGCAATATCTTTGTGTGGCCATTATTCAGTCTCCTACAACTTGGTTCCCTCAACCAAGCTGATTCCATAAGGCCAGGGACACTAATGTCATCATTCCCTGGTAACAGCAAAAAACAAAGTCCCACTAAAAGGAAGAGAGCTTGTCTCATGGGCATCCTGAGAAAACCCACTTAATACTCAAAGAATGAACAGGGCATGTTTGCCTGAAAGCAAGCATCCTAACCCTACTTAAGATTAACTTTTGGATGTATCCCAAAGCTTAGATTCATCTTTGGCTGGACACATTTTTCTGGGGAAAATGGGTTGAGAGATGGGTGAGGACCGGAAAGGCCGAGTCAGCTCCAGCAGAAGTTTATACTGGCCTGAGAATTAATTTGGGAAAACAGTCTCACTAGTGGACCACTTAAAAGGAGGACTCCAGAGGATCTTCTTTCCTTAATCTGTGGAACTTGTCATGTTAACAAAAGCAGCTTCGATTTTTGACATAGCAAAGTTTTTCTCTTATATGCAGCTCCACTTTTAAGAAAGAGAAAATCATAGACCTTACTATTTGCCAGCATGCTACTCAGTATGAGAACATGGAGTACTTGAATTATTGGGCCCAACAGATAATAGTCTGTTTTCCTTTTTCACGAGGAATGGGTAACAAGCAAGAAAAATCTTGTGTTTCATCTTTTTCATTCTGGTCCTCTGATACCTTTGGCCCTCACTGATCTTTGCTTCCTTCTTTATATCTGTTCTTCTCCTTCTCTACAGCTGTATTTTCCCTTGCTCTTTCTCTCCCCATTCCCTTCCAATTTAGCTAAGAGCATGTGTAAATGTAAAACTGTAACCCTTAAGTCTTCACTTCCAAGATGATTATTGCAAACAGTCCCCTGCAGCTGATGCTGTCAGCACCCAACTCTATCCCTTCATCATTCACCATTGCTATAAACACTTGCACAACCCAAAGGCCAGCCCCATTGGCACTTTTCTGAAGGGCCCTCTGGCTGTTAACACCCATTCTGCCCACTGGGGCTCCCCAGGAGTCAAAGGTCACACATTGTGCAGGAGAAGAGTCCTTGCCCAATGGCAGACAGATGTCGGTGGGCAAACACCCAGCTCCCTCTTGCCTCAGGCAGGATAACTCCAAGGCCTGTGTTCCACGCACTCTCAGCTTCTTCAGTGGGCTTAGCTCTGTTCATCCACAGTGGTAACTTGATGCATCTTTATTTGTCTGCATCCCATCTCAGTCACATTTCTTTACTCCCTTTCTGATGGTTCTTGCAATCACTTCCCAAAAAAACTATCTATACTTGAATTCTTGTCTCAGGGTCTGCTTCTTGGAGAAACCTAAGATAGACCATCCCCCTATCATGTCTTTGGCACCACGTCCCTCCCCCATGGGCATGATGGGGAAAATTTGCTTGGAAAAGCAAATTTTCTAATCCCCTATATGCTGTCATACCCTGAAATCTGGTCACTTTGGTAAAAGTGTGATAAAACAGATCTGGCCCAGCATTTCCTTGTTAGTCTTTATCAGACAAGATAACCCCCTCCTACTTGCTCATTTTTATACATTAGTTTAGCTTCTTCCACAAAAGAAAAAATATATATATATATATTACTTTCACAGGCTATTCCAGGGCCATCTTAAGGTGAACCTTAAGCTTTTCTTGCTGTTGTGCTTGTTTCTCATTTTTACCCTTCCCCACCTCCCCATTTTTTTTTCTTAGTCAGTAGAGTCTGGTTCATGACCTCTGGAACAACTCAAGCTGATTGCTTGATCTCCTCCCTCTATTCACAAGACAAATGCAAGCAAAATCTCCTCTCCTAGGGGAACTTCTGTCACCACTTGCCCCCACCGCCCCTCTGGTCAAATCAGAAATTGGGCTTCCTGAATCAGCCCCTTCCAAAGCTGTCATTATTTTTCTTTCTAGTTTCCAAATTCCCTGAAGTTAATTGACATTGTTTTAATGCAGACTGACTTGCTATATCCAGTGTGTCTCAGTCTCAATTGACTTATACCCAATGCTTCCTCCAGTGAGAAGATGCCTATGTCAATTTTGTTCCAAAGTTTTCTATGACCTCAGTAATTGTTTTCTCATATTGGGTGGCTCCCATCACCTATAGCCGTTGACTCTTGGCTAATAGTAATGCTTGCTCAATGTGATTACAAAAACAAAACAAATGTAAATAGCTATTTCACTTGCTGGTAATTTGACCAAATTTCCTGAAATTTACCCCATAGAACCCCAAATCTCTGGAAAATGGCTTGAACCAGGTGCCAAAGAGAGTGAGGTCAGCATTCCACACTGTGCCTTCCTTCCCAGGTCTTCCTACTCCATAAATTCCTAAGCTTTACCAAGGCTGGTGGCTGAAGGGAAGCCATGGGAGCCAGTGCAAACTCCTGGGTTTTAAATCTGTTCTACCATGTGCTCAGCATGTGCCCCTAGACAAGTTAAATAGCTACTCTGAGCATCAGTCTCCTCACTTATAAAATGGAAATAACAAAAGCTGCCCTGTGATGGTAGTGTAAAGATTTTAAAAGATAACATATATCTGTTTGGAGGATCTATTATGGGAGGAGTTATATTGAAAATATTCCCTATGATGGTGGAATTGTCAATTTCTTCTCAGAATTCTGATGATATATGTAGAGACAACTCAGCACAATGCAGGTGCAGAGTCAGTCCTCCATAAACATACACATTTAATAGAAAGAAAGTTATTAGCTAGTAATCAGGCCAATAGATATCCAAATTTTATTTTTTAAAAAGCATCATTCTAGACCAGGAGTTGGGAAACTATGACCCATGACCGAAATCTAGCCTGCCACCCGTTTTTGTATGGGTTGCAAGCTAAGAATGTACATTTCAAAATGTAGTTTTTAAAAAATAAAAAGAAGATGAGTATTGCTATAATGAAAATTATATGAAATTCAAATTTCAGTATCCATAAATAAAGTTTCATTGGAACTCAGCCACGTCTATTCATTTGCATATTGTCTATGGCCACTTGTACTACAATCACAAAGTTAAGTAGTTGCAACCTTTCCAATCATTCTCAGTATTTTGGAATCTCAAATCATCTTTGGTATCTTATTCTTACAAATCTCTCTTTGATAAAAATTGTGCCTAATGCCAACACTCACCTCCTATTATCTGCAGCTTCTTAGTATCTGCTGTCCTAGCAGAAATCTCAGGATTCCAGTCAAAGTTGTGCTATGAAGTAGGCACAAAATTTCCACTGGGAAAGCAAGTTAGTTTAGGGGAATGCAGTGAGAATCCAGGTGATTCTCCTAATTGCATGTGGCAGCTCTGGACACAAAGTGAGACTGGGAGGCCAGGATGTGGCGAGAAGTTCTGGGGTTGGTGGGTGACAGTGGCTCTCCCACACAGTTAGACCACATAACTAAACCCACTTGTGAGTTCTAAGGAAAATTCCAGAATATTTAAATACACTTCATTTGATGCCAAATCTCTGGTACTGGGAATGGGGTATACAGCCATTCTCAGTAATTTAATCTTATTCACCACGCATTTTTTAGCACTTGTTGAGCTCAGCAGAGGATGTGCAAAGATAAGTAATAATACCCCGTAACTCATAAATATGTGCTCAGTAAATAATTGTTGAATGGATAAATGAATGAATGAGTGAAGACAGACTCTGCCCTCAAGGTTTTCACATTCCAATAGAGGAGACACAAATATGGAAATATTTAGTGCTAAACAAAGGTTTTAACTGGGAACTATACTGAAACAAAGGAGTGACTGGTTAATTTTGTTTGTGTGGGTGAAGGAAATTGGGTCTGAGTTTTTAAAGATGTAAAGAAGTTTTCTAGTTGTAACCCAGGCAGAGAAAATAAGATATGCAGGAAAGTCACATCATCAAGATGATGGCATAAGACATCACCGAGAATTTTTCCCCTTAGAGACAGCTAAATAAAAGAGGAGATTCAACTTGCTTGGAACTCTGGAGGATGAAAGAGAGTGGAAAAAGTCTCCACAAATGCTGAGTCAAAGGGAAGAAAACACCAAAAACAAAAGGAAGTAGGAGAGCAATGCAGACCTGCAAGTCCAGACCCTTTTCCCATGCTCTGTCCTGCACGGTTTCAGAAAGACATAGTAGTAGTCTCCCTGTGCACCTCCTGCTGTAGTCACTCCCCACAGAACCAACCACACCATGGCAGCCACTCAAAGTCCCACAAAAATCCAGGCAGAGGGACCCAGGACCTAGCAGTTGGTGTGCATGAGCATACACAGTGGTCCCCAAGAAATCAGAGTGACCTGTGGTCCAACTATCGGCAAGCTGTACACACTCCCAGCCTGGTCCCTAATTGCTGGTGCACCTAAATGAAAAAAAATGGTGTTTTTGAATAATAACCCTAACTGTCTCTGTGAGTGGGAATCCAACGCCACAGAAATTATCAGAGGCAGGAAAGCCACATCAAAAGGGGAAACCGAACCAGTGTAAGGCAGGGCAGATAAAGGGCTGAAAGCTGAAGGGAAAAGGGAGCCCAGAGTGTTGGAGAAGAATTGAGTAAATCATAGCCACTGGAGAGGAAATTTTGTATAAAAACAAAGACAACAGTCCAGGACTCCTGGAGAAGGAACAGAGGAAAGGAAATCCTCTCCTGGAAGGGAAACAGTCACACAAAATAAGGTTATCATAAAAGTTACTGCCTGGGCCCAGGGCGAGAGGCAGGTGCAGAAAGATGTGAGAAAATCCAAACTGTTATACATGGGCTGCCCTAAAGGTCCACTATATACAGGACGAAGCATTGAATAAAAGCCTTAACACACAACCAGTCTGCACTGAAACTCTAGGAAAGAGGGAGAAACTGAATTCCAGAGTTAATACATCAAAACAATCAAATCTCCAGACATCAACAAAGGATACACAAAGAAACAAGAAAATGGCTCAGTCAAGGGAAAAAATAAAACTTCAGAGGAAACACAGACAGTAGAGCAACTGATCAAAGACATTTAGTCAAATCTCCTAGATCAATTCAAGGAGCTAAAAGAAAATATGGATAGAAATAAACTAAATTTGGATATAGAACTAAAAGATATAAGGAAGACAATGTGTCAACAAAAAGAAGAATTAGAAAGCTTAAAAAGGAATATAAAAGAAATTATGGGGATGAAAAACACAATAATGAAGATTTAAAATCACTAGGGGCATTAAATAGCAGATTTGAACTGGCAAAAGAAAGAATTGGTTAACTAGAAAATAGGACTATCAAAATAATACAGTTAGAAGAGCAGATAAAGAAAATAATGGAAAAAAGTGAGCAGAGCCTAAGTGATCGGTGGGACAACAGGAAGCATACCAACATACACATGATGGGAGCCCCAGAAAGAGAGGAGTAGGAAAAAAGGGACATTGAGGAAATAATGGCCCAAAACTTCCCAAATTCTATGCAAGTCATGAATATACATGTCCAGGAATTACAAGCTCCAAACAGGATAAATTCTAATAGAGCTCCTCTAAAACACAGACTAGTCAAAATGTTGAATGCCAAGGATACAGAAGGAATTCTAAAAGCAGCAAAAGAAAAGCAATTCATCAAGTATGAGAGCTCTTCAATAACACTAAATGCTAACTTCTCTTCACAAACCATGGAGGCAAGAAAGTAGTGGCATGACATAACTAAGGTACTGAAAGAGAAAACCTTCCATCCCAAAATTCTTTATCAGAATAAACAGTCCTTCAAAATGAGGGAGATTTTCTAATGTTCACAGATAAACTAAAACTGAAAGTTCATCACCAAGAAATCTGTCCTACAAAAAAAAATGCTAAAAGGAGTTCTTCAAGTTGAAAGCAAAGGACAGGAGATAGTAGCTTGAAAGAGTGTGAAGAAGTGCAGATCTCCAGTAAAGGTAATTCTATGGGAGAATGCAAAACCTAATACTGTGGTATCCTCAGTATGTAACTCTACCCTTTATTTCTTGTAATATTTAGAATAGGAAATAATCACATTTCCATATTATGGACACACAATATAAAGAGGTAATGTGTGACATAAGCAACTTAAAGAGGGGAAATGGAGAGTTATAGGAGCAGAAACTGTGCTATTAAAGTTAAGTCGGCAAATATTCAAACTATCAGGTTATAGACTTAGGTAATACAAACCCTAGGGTAACTTTAAGTATTAAAATATATACAGAAATGGAAATGAGAAAGGGATCAATCAGTTACATTACAAAAAGTCAACTATGCCCAAAAGAAGGCTGTAAGAAAAGAAAAGAGGGACAAAAAAGATATAAAACATGTAAGAAATAAAGAACAAAATAGCTGAAGTAAGTCCTGCCTTGTCAGTAATTACACTGAATGTAAACTTCCCAATCAAAAGACTGAGAATGGCAGAACGGACTAAAAAGCATAAACCAATTACATTTTGTTTACAAGAGACTCTCCTAAGACACAAATAGGTTGAAAGTGAAAAGATGGAAAAATTATTCCATGCAAATAGTAACCAAAAGAGAGTTGTAGTAGCTACATTAATATTAGACAAAATATTCTTTAAGTCAAAAACCTTCAATTCAAATGAATGAACCAGTTAGGACTAAGGTAAATCAGAATACAGAGTAAAGAATGATATCATCTGTATTTTAAAACCTCAACTTCTGTGTGCGATTAAAAAAAGAGATGTTTATTTGGTCCAAAATTTTAATTATCTGTAACACACTATCTAATTTAACCTGTCTTGTCAATTTATTTAGACAAACTAATTACACAGAATCTAGAATAGTGAATGAGATCTTATTATTTGGTACAGGTTAATGTAACAACCAGAAGCATCCCAGAGGATTTGGGGCAGAAAATAAAAAAGTACAAAACCCCCATGGGGATTGATGGAAAAGGTGGAACTAATTAAAATTCCCCATCTGGGAAATTCCTAAAATTCTTTCAGGCATTAGGGACCCCCAATTTAATAAGCCAAGCCCTCGATCTTGAGGCTTACCCTTATGAAACTTATTTCTGCAAAAGTAAAGCTAGGCCTGCATGAAATTATGCCTAAGAGTCACCCTCAGAGAGCCTCTTTTGTTGCTCAGATATGGTCTCTCTCTTTAAGCCAACTCTCCAAATAAACTCACTACCTACCCCAACCCACCTCCATGTGGAACATGACTCTCAAGGGTGTAAGTCTCCCTGGAAACATGAGACGTGACTTCCGGGGATGAACCTGGTCCTGGCATTGTGGGGTTGAGAATGCCTTCTTGATCAAAAGGGGGAAAATAATTGAAACAAAGTAAAGTTTCAGTGGCTAAGAGATTTCAAATAGGGTCAAAAGGTCATTCTGGAGGTTACTTTTATGCAAGTTTTAGCCAGATGTGGCAGTATGTGAAGCCCCAAACAACAGTATTCCTGAAAACCCCCAAGGAGTGGTCTGGGCTCTATCTAAGTTTTTACAAAAGTTTTTCCTTGTAAGCTTATTTTGTCATGAACTTAAGGTCCCCAAATGATCCTATGCCAGTTAAGCCCTGAAACCCAGAGGTACAGTCTTTCCAATAGCATCAACCAGTTTCATTTCTCTACCCCATAAGGTCATTACTCCTTTTCAGCAAGAAGAAGTTAAAGATATCCTTCCAAGATATCCTTGAAGATTGAAAGATCAAATGAAAAGGAGGAGGCGTAATTAAGAAATTAGGATTTAACAAAAAATTGTGATTACTGACTCATTTTACAGACATTTCTTTTTAGTGTCTAGTGTTTTAGACTAGCTCAAAATAAATGCCTGAAGTTGCTGACTATAATCCAATAGCCCTGATCTTTGATAATGGTTGTATAATTACATTGCAAAAAAAAAAAGGCCATTGCCCATGTTGTTATGGATCTACTTCTAGGTTTTCGTTCTGTTACACCAATACTACACTATCTTAGTTAACCTGCTTCTATTGTGTGTCTTAAAATTGAGTAGAGTGCACAGGAATGAGCCTGGCCCTGGCACCATGGGATCAACTCTGCCTGTCTAACCAAATGGGGGGAAATAATTGTAGCAAAATAAGGTATCAGTAGCTAAGAGAGTTCAAATAAAATTGAGAGGCTATTCTGGAGGACACTATGCAAGCTTCAGCTATATATAGCTATTTATCATGGTTTGCCAAACCCCAGTCAAAACCATTCCTGCCAACCCTAAAGAACACTCAGAGCTTTATCTGAGATTCTACAAAAGTTTCATGCACTGTGATTACTTTTCAGAAACCTACAACCTCCAGATGGGTTCCTTAACCTGATAAGTCCTAAAACCCAGAGGGGCTAGCCTCTCCAGAACATCAACTAGTTCCATACCCTTTTCCAACATGAAAAAGTTAGAATGGGCATAGTCCAAATATGCTAAATTTGGGAAGAAAGATCAAAGAAGAAAGAGGGGTTATAACAGAGAAGACAGGATTTAAAAAATGAGTATGACTGCTGAATCATTATTTATCTATATTTCTTTAGTCTCCAGTGTCTTGGAGCAGCTGGAAGGAAAAACCTAAAATTGTGGAATTGTAGCCCACAACAAATTCTGAAATCTGTTCTATAACTACTTGTTACAAAGTATTTTGAAATGCATTGCTTTTTTGTATATATGTTTTATTTCACAATAAAAAATGTTTTTAAAAAATTGAGTAGAGTGCAATACTAATGATCAATAAGAGGAAGGGGTAAGGAATGATGGGATGTTTGGGGTTTTCTTTTCTTTTATTCCCTTTTCTGGAGTAATGCAAATGTTCTTAAAATGATCATGGTGATGAGTACACAACTATGTGATGATACTGTGATACCACTGATTGCATACTTTGGATGGATTATATGATGTATTAATATATCTCAATAAATTACATTTTTAAAAGACTGTCAATCCACCAAGAAGAAATAACAACCATAAATGCTTATTTACCAACCACAGTGACCCAAAATATATGAGGCAAACAATGACAAAACTGAAGTGAAATAGGCACGTCTACAATAATAGCTGGAGACTTCAATATGCCACTAAAAGAACAACAATAAGGAAATGAAGAACCTGAAGAGTACTATAAATGAAATAGACTTAGTCATATACAGAACACTACACTCCAAAACAGCAGAGTTCTCATTCTTCTCAAGTACACAGAGATCTTCTCCAGGATACTCTTCAGAGGCCACAAAACAATTCTCAATAAGTTTAAAATGATGGAAATTATACAAAATATCATCTCTGACCACAGAAGAATGAAACTTGAAATCAATAACACATATAAATAGAAGTTAGACAACACACTCTTAAGCCTTCAATGGATTGAAGAAAGAATCACAAGGGAAATCAGGAAATCTCTTGTGACAAATCAAAACAAAATACAATATATGAAAACTTATGGGACACAGTAAAGACATTGTTCAGAGAGAAATTTATAGTTTTAAGTATTACATTTAAAAAAGAAGAGCTCATATCACAGACTTAACCTCACACCTGGAACAACTGGAAAAAGAAGAGCAAACAAAATCCAAACTTAGCAGAAGGAAATAAATAACAAAGATTAGAGCACAAAGTGAAATAGAGAATAAAAAGCAATAGAGGGAATCAATGAAACCAAAAGTTGGTTCTTTAAGCA
This sequence comes from Tamandua tetradactyla, assembly GCF_023851605.1. Lineage (NCBI taxonomy): Eukaryota > Metazoa > Chordata > Mammalia > Pilosa > Myrmecophagidae > Tamandua > Tamandua tetradactyla. Next base: position 141,050,741 of record NC_135332.1, read on the forward strand.
GAGCAGTAAAAAAAAAAAAAACTTAAGCTAGATTAACAAAGAGACAGGAAGGAGATGCAAATGATTAAAATCAGGAATGAGAGGGAATAAAAAGGATAATAAGAGGATACTATGAACAATTGTATGCTAAAAAATTAGATAAACTAAGTGAAATAAGTTCCTAGAAACACTGCCTACATTTACTCAAGAATAAATAGATCTCAGCAGACCAATAACAAGTAAAGAGATTTAATCAGTCATCAAAAATCTCCCAAGGAAGAAAAGTCTGAATGAGATGGCTTCACTGGTGAATCCTAACAAACATTCAAAGAACACCAGTTCCGCTCAAATTCTTCCAAAAATTTGAAGAAGAGGGAACAATTCCCAACTCATTCTATGAGACCAGCGTCACTCTAATAGCAAAGCCAGATAAAAATATCACAAGGAAAGAAAATTACAGAATAATACCCTTCATGAATATAAATGCAAAACTCCTCAACAGAATACTAGAAAACAAAATCCAACCGCACATTAAAATAATTATACAGTTGTACAAATCAAGGGGGATTTGTCCCAGGTATGCAAGGATGGTTCAACATAAAAACATCCATTAATGTAATATGCCACATTAACAGAATGAAAGGGGTAAAAACTGCATGATCATCTCAATTGATGCAGAAAAGGCATTTGACAAAATTCAGCATCCCTTTCAAATAAAACATTCATAAAACTAGGAAGAGAAAGAAAAGGCATACATGAAAAACCCACCACTAACATCATACTCAGTGGTGAAAGACCAAAAGCTTTCCTCCTAAGATCACGAGCAGGACAAGAATGCCCACTTTCATTACTATTATTGAATATTGTATTGGAAGTTCTAGCCAGAGCAATTAGGTAAGAAAATGAAATAGAAGGCATCCAAGTAAGAAAGGAAGGAGTAACACTCTCTATTTGCAGATGACATGATCCTACATATAGCTTGTTTCTTCAGGCTGGACTTATGAATTTCAGACAATAAATTTCTGTTTGTGGTGCATAATTACAGCAGCCCTGGGAAACTGAGAAGGTGGGAACCATCGTTGTGGAAGTTCACAGAGAACTGTCTCCTGCAGCCCAGATCATGGTTGAGCTAAGGCCATAAACACATGAGTCTGGCCATCAGAGGTGATTGATCTGATAGCATGACATGATAGTGCTCTCATTTGACTTGCATCATGCTCATAATGAGGAACTCTGCAGGAAACATTGCAAAGTTATTGGGGGTTTTCATCAGTTTTCCCAAAGGCCCTTCTTATCTTTTAATACTCAACTCCTTTAAAGCACCTTTCATCACTCTCCCTTGATGAGGTTCACTTATCTGTTTACTGTCCTGACCCTGCCAAACAACATTATACCTCCTGACTTTCTACGTGATCCAGCAATTCTACAACATTACTTTAATCAGCTTCACAAAGCAATGCACCTTTTCCAAGATTTGGAGTTTCTCTTTGCAGGGAACTTGGAATATATTTGCACTTAGCAGACCAACCGACATAGACCTCCATACAGAGGGTGAGATTATGCACAGGGAGGGTACCTGTCAAGATTGGGGACTAATTTTCTCAACGTTCAGTTCATTATTTCTAGATAATACCCTTTGCCCACAGTCATGCCCTTTTCCCCTCTTCCATTTGGCTGCCTAGTGGATACACTCCCTTCAGGGGAAAGATCAGCGCATAAAACATTGAAAAATTCCCACTGCACAAGTGTATGTTTCCCTCACAGTCATTCCCAGAATTATATCCTGAGTTGGAAAAGCAAAGGAGCTGGTGTGTCCTCCTGGTCATCACTGCACCTTCCCCACCATCCAGTCACAGCCTTGTTTCATCCCTGCCTGGCTGTTTCCTGACATGGGCTTCTCCCTCTTCTGCAGAACCACAGCAGTATCTCACCAGTATGCTGGGACCTCCAGACCCTTAACCCAAATTCCAACCCTCACCTCTCTAAGCCTTCCCTGGTTCTGAGTGTATGTACCCGTAATTGCTTCGTGTTTTCTTACCCACTGGGAAGGTGAGTTGTGGCTGTAGCACACCCACTCCCAAATCCCTAACAGTTGCACTCCTCTTCATGGACATCAGTAATGAACATGTTCTCAATTTTATGTAAAATTCTATGATAAAGCAGCTTTAGGACCAGTCTCTTAGTTCATCCCTTTCAACCAGATGGTTGCCCCTAGCCCCTCCTAAATAGAAATTCTAGCACCACTCCTGGCAGGGAGGGGCCTCGTCTAACTGGGTCACTGTTAAGTCCCAAGCAATAGGATAGTATTTGGCATGCAGTAGATAGTCAATAAACATTTGAGAAATAAGTCTGGAATAAAATTGTGGCCCCAGACTAAGGAGAAGGAAGATGTGGGACTGTAGGTTCTCTCTGACCAGCAACTCAGTGCTACGGTTAACACTGGGAGTTCAAAACCGTGGCTTCGGATCCTGATACAACCATTTACTATATGAAATTAACTTCCCTGTGCCTCATTTCTCCATCTGCATCTCATCATAGTAGCTACCTCTGGGCAGATGAAGATTAATGAGTTAGTCCATGGAAAACACTTAAACCAGCACCTGACTTGGAGCAAGTACTTAATAAACATTAGCCAGTGCTATCCTCCTCCCTTCAGTTTGAGATACAGAGAGAATATTTTCATGTAGGCAACCACATAATAAAAGAGGCCTGAAAGGCACAGAGGGCACAGCCACCAACTTACAGCATCCTCAGAGAGGGTACAGCTCTCCTCTAAATGGAGACTGGAGAGAGGGCCTGCCCCAATACCCCTGATTAGTCGCACCTCCTCAGGAAGGCCATAAGAATCACAGAACATCACTAGCAAGAGCTAGAAGCATCATGATGAATGGGCTTCTGCACAGCATGGAAGACAGAAACCCTGGACACAATCAGTTTCCCCATGAGCATGTCCCACTGTGATCTTCACATGGAAAAGAATAAAATGCGACCTCCACTGTACAGCATAGAAATACAAAAAAAAAGAGTAATGTTATGAAATCTGAGAGGCCTCAGAGGCTCCAATGTCCCGGCTCAGAGAGTATCATTTCATAATCTGAACCAAAAATACACCTCTGCATTGGGTGCTGCTTAATGCTTATTCAACAAAGGCACTCGGAGCCTCCACCTAGTGCAGGGAAAGCTTGGGGGAAATCAGCAGGGCCTTGGCCAGTCTGGAAAGGGAGCTTCCTCTATTGGGGCTGGTCTTGTTTCTCTGAAAGCCTCCAATTACCAGTTGATCTGACCCAACAGGGTTGTTCTAGGGCAGAGGGAAGCCACCACCAGGGGAATTGAAGCCAGTGCCAACAGCAAGAAGTGGGCACTGCCTACTTTTGCTTATGTAGCCCTTTTATCTGCCAACTCCCTTCCCCTCCTTGGCAGCTGTGGGAGATTAGAGTTAATTCATTGGCATACCATTTCCCAGGGGGCCTGACCTGCTTCCAAACATAAGATAGTGTTTAGGAACGATGGAGGGGGGCACCTTTTGATTGTCACATGACGGGTAACCATTAGTTTCCTTCAAAAGTAGCCAAGCCATGGTTTGGCTTATCCCTCCATTAGAATAACAATGGCTATTCCCTGTAGACTTAACAGGTCCCAAGCCCCTTCATCAAGACACACAAGGATCTGTGAGTATGATCATCACCATTCTGAGCATGAGATCTGATGCTCAGAGAGGCCAAGTAACTATCACAAGACTGCCCAGCAAGTGTCAGATTCCTGGGATTCCCACCCAGGCCTTCAGTGACTAAAGCAGGCAGTGCTCATTCCACTGCACATGCTGTCCTTTTAAACCAGCATCAGCATTTCTCAATGAAGATGCTTTTGGAATTTGGGCAAGACAATTCTTCTTTAATGGTACTGCCCATTCACTGAAGAAAGTTTCGCATTTGGACCTTGCATTTCAAGTGCCTGCAGCATCCCCCTGTCATTGTGACAATCGAGACCACCCCACACATTTCCAAACACTCCCACCTGGTCCACTTGAGAGTTAACTGATGGAGACATAGAGTACATGAGTCATGATGATGAGCCTGAGAGCCCAGCTCTTATTTTCTGTGCTCCCCACTGCCCTTGGCCACATCACCCAGAGAAGATCCCCAGGTAGCTGTGGGACACCATGGGCAAGAGGGTCTTGTCTGTCCTGAACCAGTCAGAGAATTTTCATTATTACAGGCTTCTCTGTGACTGTTCTGAACCCTCTCAAGAGGTTGACTGTAATCCAGAGGAATCTCATCCCCTCTTCCCCCTGGGGATCCTCTAAAGCCTGATCAGTCTTTGGCAAAACTGAGAAAGCAATGGAATGCAGTTTTGGTCCTCTCCTACTTCTTATTCTATGTTTCCCACCCAAAGCTCACTGTGCATCTCTGTCTGTCTGGTGGCCTCACCCAACTATTCCTAATTCCCCATGATCTTCCTGCCACCTCCACTCTCCAAATCCACCCACACCCAGTATTCCTACCTCAGCCTCCTTCTGAACATAGGCAAAGAGCTCTAATGAGCTATTTCAGCTGAAGCAGTGGAGGTTGAGAATGACAGTTGTCCTCCAAGTGACATGTGTCCTTTGAACACTTATTAACCCTAAGCCATGGATTGTGGTAGTTCTCCAGTGTGGCCAGGGTGATCTAGAGAGAAGGACTTCCAAGATAGGTCAGAAATAATCCAGCCCAAAGGGGTATCAGACCTCCAATACCGTTCCCCCAGATGGCTTCTGGGATTCCAGCTATATTCAGATGTTCAAGGCAGCAGACCAGATCCTCCTGGCAGCAGGTCTCCGAGTTTTCACTATTTAAAGGGCCCTGGGGCTGGCCAAATAGCTTACTGAAATCTGGCCCTTGAATTCACCTAAAAAGGTGATCAGCCCCAATGGTTAGGCATCAGGAATTGGAGTCTAACTGCTCAAGTCCATGGTGTGTGCTGCCATTTACTGGCTTTTCATTGTGAGCACCTTACTTAACCTCTCTGGGCTTCAGCTTCCTTTTCTATAGAATAGAATGTGGCACACACAGATTTATGGTTTTGTTGAATGAGGAGAATAATAATATAACTGTCTCCATAGTACTGTGGTAGGGTATGTATTTATACAGCTTAGATCAGTGCCTGGCACATAGCTAGTATTCAATAAATGCTATGATTCTGTTCAGAGATGTGGTGACTTGCACCTTGCCCTGGCAAGTTGAGTTACCTAAGGGGACAAAGAGGCATGAATTCAGATGGTGGGTGAGACTCAAGGCTGACAGACATGCTTTGTTCTGGGACATCAGTCCATTCCTGTTAGGTTCCCACATCATGGCCTGGTGTACCCAGAAAAGATCCCATCACCCCCACCCCACCCCAGACAGGGCTGGGAGAATTCGTGAATCGGGATCCCACCCTTTGATATTCATGTCAGGGCTTCAGTCCTAATGGGGAAATAAGGAAAGCGCCACATGACTGGGGGCCAATGGCCCCAGCCCACTCAGCGCGCGACGTGCCTCCTAGTCCTTGCTGCTCAACACCAGGCCCAGTCCCAGACCCCTGCCAGTGGGCTGAGGCTCGGCAGCGCCCTCCACCCAGCGCAGGTCTGGCTGGCACAGTGAGCTGACTGGACTGAGTGCCGGGGAGGCACCACGGCCTTAGCTGACACACTGGGCTACTCCTCCTGGCCTCAGAGGGCAGCAGGGACCTTCATCACAGCCTCGGTCAGGTGGTCAGAGGGACCTGCTGAGCAAGGACAGGCATATCATCACACCCCCTAATCACCTCTTTCTCCATCTGTCCACTCAGAAATAACCACTAAAGTCTTACCTATGCCAGCCCCTGTGCTAGATACTGAGGGTAAAATAAAGTTCTCCTGGAATTTATAGTCTATTAGAAGAAACCCAACTAAACAAGCAATTGCCATAAAGTACGATGAATGTTGTGGTAGGAATAAATGCAGGAGCACTGAATCTATGCTAGAGTCAGAGAGGCTTCCTGGAGGAAGAGGCACTTAAATGATCATTAGTAATTATTAATAATGTTCCTTCATTCTTAAATCTGAAATAGTATATATTCCTAGAAATAAGGTGAGCTGTTTTTTTTCCTAAAAGCTATCCTTCAAAAAAAAGGGAGTTGCTTTTATCTCAAGCTTGATAAGGTCACGCTTCTCACAGCAATGAGCTCTCTGTCTAGCCTGTCTCTGAACCAACAAAGTCCTTTCGGCAGAAAGTGCTTTAGGCTGGCATGAGCTCAGTCAGCGCTAGTTTGAGAGGTTTAAAGAGGTGACCATATGAATTTGGCTAAAAATAAAGGAGACAACACAAAGATAGAACCCAGATTTAATGAATATTCCCAGGGCTGTGAGCCATGATATGGACAACACGTCAAACAGCACTTAGAATAGAATGGGTGCTTTCCTTCAAGTAGCCTCATGACTTGCAAATATGGGTGTTTCTAGGTAGATGTCATACATGGATTCAACAAGGGCTGTAGCTCAATGATTTAGAGGGAAGTAAAAATGGCGTGTTATGGAAAACTGACTCATGATGCAGCTCTGCTAAGAGAAAGACGCTATCCAGGACACGTGTAGCTTTAATAAAATATCTTAAGGAAGTGAACTTTTAAAATAAAATATTCTATGTGATTTTTATTTTATTGTATTGTATTTATTGATACTGTGAGAAGGGAAGCACGGTAGCTCCCTTCATGGAGCTTATAATCTAACAGGGGAGACAAGACACACATGTGACACTCTTAGACTCTTGATTGGGGAAGGTGGTCGCAGAACTGGGCTGTTGGTTGTAAGGAAAAGGCTGACTCATGAACCAAGGAGATGGGGAGAGGGGCTGGTGGAGTGAGCAGAAGTCAAGAGGAGGTTGGGCATCATCTTTCCCAGGACAGAGTCATTGATTCCAGAGATCATCACGGGACTCATCAGATGAAAAGGAAATTAGCTTCACTTTTTCAATGTCTGCTGTCTGGGCTAAGTTGTAAGCTCCCTGTGTCTGCCTGGTCTCCACTGTCCTCTCTCTGACACATACACACACACACACAGACCTCAGTTATCCTAAAGCCTTAGTAACTGTTTCTATAGCTGGATCATCATCTAGATGTTTGGGCTGAGCAGCACTTCCATAATACTGGCATGTTCTATTTATCAAAGCATGTTCTCCAAACTCAGGTTGACTATGTCTTGAATTTGGAAGCATCCTGTGTTCCTGGGCACCCATTGACAGGAGTACATGCCAAGCAAGAAGAGCTAGTTAACCCAGCATGGTTCCCAGAGAGATGGAATAGGTAGATGTGATGGTCCCTGATAAGCCAGACCTCTAGGGCAAGGCAAGGGACCACAGGGAGCCACCTGCAAAGGGCCCCCTTCTGCTACATTGTCAGGACCTGGCCATCTTTTATGTTCTTTCTGAGATGCAAGAGGTCCTCCAGGGCCAGATTCTGGGGCTCTTCAAGCAGCCTGGCAGTGCCCAGCCCCTACCTGTGCCACAGCTCCCAGCCCACCAGTGGCTGCATAAATGTGATAGACAGAATAAGGGCCCTGAGCTACAGATCTTAATCTTTCACCTGCACCCACAGAGCACCCTCTACGGGATCTCAACTCCTACCAGTGTTCCTCTAATATCGCAGTGTTTCATCCTAAGCTGGCTGCCTGAGTAGGGCCACAGCTAGCTGTCCAGCCATCAGAGGCAGGCTCCTAGACAGAACAGGCAGAAGCAGTGCTGTGCAGCCACTACCTTGAGTGCAACCCTTGCCCTTCAAAAGCATGCACCATTGGCAACTTCTCTCTGAAGTTCATGGGAATGCGTTTGTCAAATCACATGCTGAAATGTTTATCTTGTTAGCTGTCAAGATGAATAAGTATGCATGCTGAAAGCCATCATTCAGCCTGGACCAAGAAACAATATTATGCAAGAAATCTGACAAAATAAATACACCTTCTAACCTGATCTGTCAGATTCATATTAATCTTTTGTTCAAAGCTGGTGGTAATTGGCCTTAAACAGACCTATGATAGCCCAGCGACTTAGAGACCTCAAGTTCCCACGTGTCCCACACATGAAAGCGACAAGCTGCCAGCACTGGCAGAGATGTTTGATGGAGAAGCTGTCCCACCTGCATCTGTGTATTCACTTGTCTTTCAACATCTAATTAACCCAAAGGAACCATCAAAAACCATATATTCAGGCCTTGCCACAAGTGCAAGGAAAAAGTGCCAAAGGGAAGGTGAAGTAATTGCCCCCACATCAACCTGTCCTAGTCCGGCATGAGACAGCAGATTAGTTACTGGCTCATCCATGACATTTTAGGAATCCCAAACAAAAAGGGCAAGCCTCCAACCCATTCTCAGTCCCCAAGGGGAGGGCCTTTTTAGGATGGCCCCTATGAGTATCTGCCCTCCAGGGTAACAAGAGATCAGGGGCCCAGGAATTTGTTAAAGCACCATGGTGGATCAGATACCAATTTATGAAGTACCCCCACTTCAGAACAGGGTGAGCTGATGAGTGAGGTTCTGAAAGAGAAAATCAGACAGTGAAGTAACATTTTTTTTCCTCTAAAAGCTCTGTTTTATCTTTAAATTCCTGAAAAAATTGCATGATGGGCTTGCTATATCGAGATAATCTAAATTCAAAGCTCCTTCTTCCCAACTCTTTGACTAAAACTGTTTGTCCTGAGGTTGTATGTACTAATAATAGCTGGCATTTCTGGAGCACTTACTGTCATGCTAAGAGCTTTACCTGCCTTAGCTTAGCTCATTTAGTTCTCACAACTGCACAATGAGGTAAATATTATCCACAGTTTGCTGATGAGGAAGCTGAGACTTGGGGAATTAACATGAAACCTCATCCAGCCGGAAAGAATCAGCACTAGGATTTGTGTTTAGTCTTGTTTGATCCCAAAACATCACCCTTATGATTTACAATTTGGTGTGCAAAGCACAATCCCACCCTAGAGGTCAGTTTTCTTTCTTTCCTGATAGAAGATGGACTTTTAGTTAATGTCAGTCCCCAGAAACCTGACAACAGCAGTAACAAGCAAGGGCATCTTCAAGGCCCTTCCTTGAGTCTGTGGAGGAGCAAGAACCCAGCTCCCCTTCCTCCAAGTGCAGCAATACCCCCAGCCTTCCCCCAAGAGACAGCCTGAGAAGCTCATGGGAGATGCCCATGGGAGAGGAGCTGGGCAGAGGTTTGTTGATGAAGGAAGGCGGCTGGCCCCCGGATGTTTCACAGAGCACTCTCAAAGGAGGCTGCCAGGTGAGCCCATGATGAGAGGCACAAGCAGGGAGCTGCCTCCATGGAAAGCACAGTTGTGGTCTAGAAGGGTCTGTGCATGGAGGCCTCCAGGCACCGTAGTTTGGTTTTGTCTCTGAAAATGTACATGCTTTCAGAGGGCATAACTCAAAGGCAGTCTCGAGCTTGCCTTCACCAAACGTTTTTTCTCAAATTATATTTTCTTGCAGGATGTCTCTGAGGAGATCAGCTTCTTGGTCACTGTGATAAAAGCAGGTACCGTAGAGACCCTTCCCAAAATTACAGACCACATGGAAGATGTTAACTAAGATAGAGGAGTTAACCAGGATATAGGAAATATGCATCCCTTAATTTTGGATCTGTAATTTTAAGTCTTTCATAAGAATTGGGAAATTTTCAGTGATAATTTCCTCCATTAGTTTTTCTCCTCCTTTTCCCTTCTCTTCTTCTTCTGGGACACCCACAACACGTATATTCGTGCGCTTCATATTGTCTTTCAATTCCCTGAGTTCCTGCTCATATTTTTCCATTTTTTTTACTATAGTTTCTGTTTCTTGTCGGATTTCAGATGTTCCATCCTCCAGTTTAGAAATCCTATGTTCTGTCTCTCGAAATCTACCACTGCAGGTTTCCATTGTTTTTTTCATCTCTTCTACTGTGTCTTTCATTCCCATAAGTTCTGTGATTTGTTTTTTCAGACTTTCAGTTTCTTCTTTTTGTTCTTTCCTTGCCTTCTTTATATCCTCCCTCAAGTCATTGATTTGGTTTTTGATGAGGTTTTCCATGTCTGTTCGTATATTCTGAATTAATTGTTTCAGCTCCTGTATGTCATTTGAATTGTTGGTTTGTTCCTTTGACTGGGCCATATCTTCAATTTTTTTAGTGTGATTGGTTATTTTTTGCTGGTGTCTAGGCATTTAATTACCTTAATTAGTTTATTCTGGAGGTTGCTTTCACTTCTTTTATCTAGGGTTTTCTTGCTGGATGAATTTATTGTCTATCTGTTCTTTGACATTCTGTTCAGCTTTATCTGGACCTTTAGCTTAAGTTTTGGTTAACAGAGCAGAATTTTTCAGTTCTTGTTTTCTTGTTTCTTGACCTGCTTGTGTGGTGCCTTCCCCCCACCACCACACACACACGTAGGAGGGTCTACTTAGATATTATAGACCCCAGACAGATTTTCCCAGACCAAACTGGCCTCCTATCAGGAGGAAACGGTCACCTGCGCTGGTTTTCCCCAAGGGTGAGACCCAGCAGGTTGAAAGACTTTCTTGTGAAGTCTCTGGTCTCTGTTTTTCTTATCCTGCCCAGTATGTGGCGTTTGTGCGACTGCAGGTCCCACCAGCATAAGATGATGCGGTACCTTTAATTTTGGCAGACTCTCCCTGCTGGGGGCATGGTGGAGACAGAGGAGCGGTTGTAGGCTGGTTTTAATGGCTTCAAATTACCAAGCCCTGGTGTCTGAATTCCTTGATGGAGGGATTCCACTTGGGTGGAGCTTCACCCCTCCCCTGGGGAAGGCACAGTCTCCAGATAAGCCCCCAAAAGAGCTCACTTCTGCCTATGCCTGGGGTAGTTGCAGCCTGAAAAGTCCTGCCACTGTATCCAGAGGCAGTCAAGCCTTTGTAGATACACAGCCACAAAAACCTTTGTTTCCTTCTCTTTTTTCCCCCCTTTTTCTGTCAGTCCTGCCCCCTTGGCGCCAGGGCAAAAATGAGCAACCTCTGCTTTGATCAGGTTCACCTAAGCTGGGGGCCGATTTTTAGTAGTCAGAATTTGTTAATTAGTTCCACAATTGGCATTTGATTGTGCCCAGTCCCTGCTGCTGGTAAAGTCCTTTCCTTTCCCTTTGGGAAGTGGCCTGTGGGGGAGGGGTGCTGGCTGCTGCAGCTTTGGAAACTCATGGTCCTGGGGGTGCTCACAGCCGGCTCAGCTGGTCCAGACTAGGGTACGCTGTGTATCTGGTCACTGATGTGGCCCCAGGAGCTGTTCTGTACTGTTTCCATTTATTTAGTAGTTGCTCCGGAGGACGAACTGAAATGAGCATGTTGTTAAGCCGCCATCTTGACCTGGAAGTCCCGTCCCTTAATTTTGATTGCACCTTTGTCTTCATTCATTCATTCATTTCTGGGATAGACATTGAGCACCTACTGGGTGCTCGGAACTGGCGAGTGCTGTAGATACACAGATGAAAAGAATACAGTCCTACCTTTTATGGCTTCACAATCAAACAGAGAAAAATGGCATAGATGACTACACTTGGAGTATGGAAGATAAGAACTAATGACAGCATGCCAATAAATAGTATGATCTAACAATTGTTGAGCACTTACTGTGTCAGATGCTGTTCTAAACCACTAACATGTATTAATACGTTTGAAATTTACAAAACCCTTGGTGATAAACCCAGTCATCATCCGATTTTATAGATGAGGGCACTGAGGCTTAGCAATATTAAGTACCTTGCCTAACATCATGAAGCTGGGGCATTTCAAACTAACTTCTCAGGATTTGGACTCAGAGCAGCTTGACTCCAAAGCTGTGATTTAAGGAACCTGGGGTTGAATCTTGGCTTGGCCACTCGGCAGCCATAGAGCAGATTCTGTCTCATAGGGTTGCAGTGAGGCTTAAAGACCTACTATGTGGAAGGTGTTTGCACCCACTTTGGTCATCAGCCATGAATATGAGGGTGATGTCTATGTAATCACTCACTACATAGTCTATGTAATGAGGTCTGGACTAAGTGGTCCTTGGCTGTGTTTCGGTATGATGACAGGTAGCCAGGGAAGGCTTCAGAGAAATGGTCTTTAACAGGGTTTGAAGGAGCTATACAAGTTTGCCAGACAGATGGTATGTGGTAAAGAAGGAGGACACAGTGGGAACAATACAAGTAAAGGCAGAAGTAGCAGGATATGACTGGAGCTCAAGGGGAACTGAGGGTGAGGGTGGATATAAAGAAGAAGTCAGAGAGGTCAGCAGGGGCTGAGACATGGAGACCGTGGATGTCATGCTGTCCAATTGCACTTGACCCGGAAGTGACAGAGAATGTGATGGAAAAGGTCACTCTGCAGCTTTTGAGGGTGAGTTTGAGGAGGGAATATAAGGTGAAAGCAGGAAGCCCAGCTAGAAAACTAATGACACAACACCACTAGAGATTCAGAGAGCCACTTCAGTCAACAAGTATTTTTGTTTGTTTTGCATGGGTAGGCACTGGAAATTGAACCCAGGTCTCTGGCACTGCAGGCGAGAACTTTGCCTGCTGACCCACTGTGGCCCATCCATCAACAAGTATTTTTTTAAATATTTTTATTAAGATATTTTCACACAGATACAGTCCATCCAAAGTGTACAATCAATGTCTCACAATATCATTACATAGTTATGTATTCATCACCATGCATGATCATTTTAAGAATATTTGCTTCACTCCAGACAAAGAAATAAAAATAAAAAAGAAACAACTCATACATCCCATAACCCTTACTCTTCCTCTCATTGACCACTAGTTTTTCAATCTACCCTATTCTTTTTACCCCTCATCCTTCCCCCATTATTTATTTATTTGTTGTCCTTATTTTTTACTCATCTTTCCATACCTTGTATAAAGGAAGCATCAGTCACAAGGTTTTCTCAATCACATGGTCACATTGTAAAAGCTGCATAGTTTTGTACAACCATCTTCAAGAATTAAGGCTACTGGAATAGAGTTCAACAATTTCAGGTTCCCTCTTGTTACTCTAATACAACACAAACTAAACAGGGATATCTATATAATGCATAAAAACAACCTCCAGGATAGCCTCTCAACTCTGTTTGAAATCTCTCAGTCACTGAAATTTATTTTGTCTCATTTCTCTCTTCTCCTTTTTGGTCAAGAAGGTTTTCTCAATCCCATGATGCCAGATCCTGGCTCATTCCCAGGAGTCCTGAACTACTTTGCCAGGATGGTGGTAAGTTCACCTACTGATTTGGCTTAGAGAGACAGGCTACATCTGAGCAACAAAAGAGGTTCTCTGGGGGTGACTCTTAGGTACACTCATAAGCAGGCTTAGCTTCTCCTTTTCTGGAATAAGTTTCACAGGGGTTAAACCCAAGATGAAAGGCTCAACCTATTGAATGGGTTGTTCTCACTGCTTCCAAGAATATCAGGAATTCCAGATGGGGAAGTTTAACATTTCCTAATTTCACCCCAGTCCCCCAAGAGGACTCTGCAAACACCCTTTTATTCTCTGTCTAAGTCACTCCAGAATGCATCAGGGCATCACACCAAACTGTACAAATCAACAAGACCTCAAGTCAATGAGTATTTTAAGATTGTCAATACAGTGGTCCTCAAAGTATGATCTGGGGCCCCTCAGAATCCCCAAGAACCTTTCAACAGTATCCAAGTAGTAATGAATATTTTTAAAGTAATACATAGACATTGTTTGTTTCTCACAAGTGTTCTGTAGAGTATTTCAAAGGCCACTGACCTGTGATATCAAAACAGATTGAAGTCAGAAGCAGATATGAGAACCCAGCTGCCATTTATTAAGCCAGACAGTCAAAGGATTTGCAAAAATGTCAAACAAGGCCACTCTTCTCCATAAACTTTTTTGGGTTTGGAAACTATAGTCATTTTTCATAAAATTAGCTTATGTTAATATACAATGGATTTATTATTATTTTTTAAATGAACTAATAAATCCCTTTAAACTTAGGTGTTTTTAAGTTTCTCACTTTTAATTTCCATGTGGTAACGTTGACAGATATAACCACATAAAAATCATTTTCAAGAATGCAAACTTTGGAAACAACAGGTCTACCATCTGCAGCTGCTGTCCAAGGTTCTGGGAATAAAGGTGAGGAACAGGCCACAGTGGCTACCCTCAGGAAGCAGACATTCAAGTCAGGTAAGAAAAGCATGTTAACAGGGCCCATCATTTCCAGGAAGACATAGATGCTGTAGAGGACATAGGACAGGGTAGTGGGTGGACAGTCATGGGGTTAGAAAGTTTCTGCATTCAGGAGTGGGCAGCAAGCCCCTGGATCCTTGCCCTCTTCTGCTCCCCCTGGGAGGCTGGCTCTTCCCGAGGGCACCCCATCCTCAGGGACTCTCACACATGGTGGTTTTAACTACTGCACCCTTAAGAGTACAACTGAACCTAGGAGTGAGCAAGGGGTCTTCTATGTCCCATGTCACCTCATCCTAACTTTATCCCTCCCTCCTTCTCAGGCATCAATATTTTTTAAAAGTTCCCCAGAGGTAGGTTTAGGGATTCTGGTACACTCACACCATTTACTGCATAGATGAATTTTTCCTACTCTTTTCTCCTCAAACCACAAACAACTCATCACAATCCTCACTCACAGCTTCCTAATCCACTGAGAAAATTGAAACAATCAAAGAGAAATTATACATTCTCCTCTCGCCCCATTTACCCCACCCCCAAGCATCTGTACACAGATGCTCTGCCTCTCCTCCTCCATCCCTATTCCCTGTTCCTGCACCTAAGACCTGTCCCCCTGGCCATCCCTTCTTGCTTGCTGAAGACCACTTGCTCCAGCAATTTCTCTCACTTTTCCGTCATCTATTTTTCCCTCTTTACTGAAGCTTTCCCATTAGCACAAAAATATATAACTTCTCTCATAGAAAAAATTCTCCTTACCCCATATCCCTCACTCTCTATTGCTCCATTTTTTTGCTTCCCTCTTTGATGGAAAAATTCTTCCAAAATGTTGTTCCTACTTTCTGTCTTCAATTCTTTCTCATCCATCCTCTTACCCACTCCATTCATAATGTCTCCCCCACCACTCTACTGAAATTGTTGCCCAGTGGTCCCCAAATTGCTATATCCAAGGTCAATATTCAATTCTCATGTTACTTGACCCTTTCCACAGTAGTCACTCAACTCTCCTTGGAACACTATCTTTAGTTGGCTTTCAGGACACTACACACCCCAAGTTATCTTTCTACTTCTTTCTTAGTCTCCTTTGCTATTTCCTCCTCATCTCCCTGAATTCTAAATGTTAGTGTGTCCCAGGGTTCAATCCTCTGAACTTTTCTCTCCTCTAATACCCACTCCCTAGATAAATTTAATTGATCTCAATGCTTTAAATCCTATCTATGTGCTTCTGGCTCCCAAATTTATATCTCCAACCTGAACCTTTCTTCCCTCTACTACAGATTCATAATCTAAATTCTCTAGTAGGGCAGGCCATGGTGGCTCAGTAGGCAGAGTTCTCGCTTGCCATGCAGGAGACCCGGGTTTGATTCCCAGAGCCTGCCTATGGAAAATAAATAAATAAATAAATAAATTCTCTAATAGCCATCTCAAACTTAACATATCTGAAACTGAACTCCTACTCTCATCCCCTATCCACCCCAAAACCTATTCCTTCCAACAATTTTCTCATCTCCAGAAATGACACCTCTGTCCTTTAACTGCTCAGACCAAAAGCCTTGGGTTAACTTTTGAATCCTCTACAGTGAGTCTGAGCTGCTTAGGTACAGACACAGAGTAGGTGGAGAGTTAGGTTTAGTCAAGAAAGAGGGTTGACCATGTAAGTACCATAGGAGAGCAAGGGAGAGAGAATGTTTCCCTGGACTCTGACTAGGTAGGAAATGAACTGATAACACAGGAGCATGGTGGTTGGTAAAATATTGGCAGGGTTCATGGGTGGTCAGTCCCCCTAGAGTCAAAGGGTTGATGGGGAATACCAGAGTAAACAAAGTAGTGGTCTAAAATACTTGAACAAAATTTCAGCTATTGTGTCTTGTTTTTTTTTTTATGGCACCACATATGACAGTTTGGCCATGGGAGTAAGTCATTGAGGGAAAAGAAGGAAAGCATCGGTGCCACAAGGCTGTCAGTATGCTAAGTGGTCATGACGTTGAGTGGATCTTTCCCACAGATGTTGAAGATGAAAATTGCCAAAGTTCTCTGTGCATCCTTTCCCACCTGGTTTTTATTTACTTATCTGTATCCCAGACTAGAAAGCAAGCCCAGCAAACACAGGAACCATGTCCTGTGTAGTGCCTTCCATAGAGCCTGGTATGTTGAAAGCACTACATGAACTCTTTGGTTCTTTCTAAAATCAAAATTGAATTTTAAGATCTGAAGGTACAGATAGGCAACTACTGACTGTAGGCCTTTCACCTTAAGAAAGGACTGATCTTTAAAGTCTTCTGAAACCAAGCTAACCTGAGGCCCATGGAGTTCATCCCTGCAGGATGAGCTGCCTCCTCTGGACTCTGCATTGTTGTGACCTCAATCTTCTCATTTAGGCATTTTGGATGATGTCCCATGAGCTCTGTCCTATACAAGTCAGCTATTTTCTCCCTCTGAAACTCCAAGTACAATTCCATTCCAATCCACACATTTCTCGAGCAGCTCCTATGTGCCATACTCTGAAGTGCTGGGCATAGAGCAGCTTCCCACACTCCTTCTACTTCATATTGGAGAAGCCTGGGAAAACTTGGACTCCACTGATAAAAATAGTTCCTTTATCCAAAAATAGTTTCTGGGGGATAATTTCTTGTTCTGGTATGGGGAAGTATCTCCTGAAAACTCTATGTAAGCAGAATGCTCCATTGAATGTCAGCAAGTGGGGCCTTTGAAGTCAGGGTTTTGCCTTACTAAGCTGGGCTGCTGCTGCTTCTTTTTTATTATCGCAGCAGAACTGTTCACCCAGAACACTTTCTTCCATGTAGCATTGATCTCTTAAAGACTGAATCTAATGCACAACCACTTGATATAATGAATACAGGGGAAGCACAAACAGCAAACAGAGAATGCTACATTCCAGTTGTCACTGGTCACCCTGTATTACAGGCTGCCTAGGGTCCTCCACCAAACACCACCTCACTGGTCAAGTTTGGGTTAAGCTGTCAGACCATTCTCACTCTTTCTCTCACACACCCAAGTTCATTACAACCTGCATCTCAGAGAGAGCATCCTAAATCCTTAGTTTATCATCATCTCTACTATTTTAGTTTGCTAGGCTGTTTAAAGAAAACTCTTTGAAATGGACTCACTTAAATGAACATTGGGAATTCATTAGCTTACAGTTTGAGGCCTAGAAAATGTCTAAAACAAGGCATCATCAAGGCAAGGCTTTCTTCCCAAATACTGGCGGTCAGTCACCCTTGGCTCCTCTGCCACGTGGCAAGACACATGGTGCATCGGCTGGTCTCTCCCTTCTCTTCTGGGTTTTGTTGCTTTCAGCTTCTTACTTCCGCAGCTTTCTCTCTGTGAGTTTGAATTTGCTCCATTTATAAAGGACTCCAGTAAGAGGATGAGACCTATCCTGAATCAGGTGGGTCACACCTTAACTGAAGTAACATCATCAAAAGTTCCTACTTAAAATGGATTTACACCCACATAAATGGATTTTATTTAAGAATATATTTTTCTGGGGTACATACAGCTTCAAACCACCACATTTATTCAGCATCCTAACAATTTTATCTAAACTTACCCACCAAGTCTCCTCTTTAACTTGCACAATTCAATTTATGAAGTCATTCATTCATCATTCATTTGTCATTCGTTTATGGGTTAGGCACAGCACATAGAGTAATGCAGCCAAGCAGATATTTAAAGCAGTGATTGCAATGCTGTATTATAACTGCTAAATGGAGACAACACAAGGTACAGTAGAGCTATTTTATTCCAGTGTTTTCATACCTGTTTGTCTCTCTGTTTCAAATAATTAAAGCTGAGAACCATGTACAATTTAATTTCCCCAAATGAATGTGATAGGCACTTGACATCTTTTTGCCTCTTTTTCCTCATCTAAAAAATATTAAGCCTCAATTTGTGAGGCATAAACACAACACAATTTTATTTCCTCAGTAACTGCAAGCAACTACACTCTTTCATTTTTAGCCATTCAATGGTTTCCTTTATTAAGACTAGATACTATCTATTTAAAAATGCAAGCCCAGATTTATTTCAAAGTCCTTCCACTGGCCATCCAGCACTGACCAGATTTGTAGATCCTTTAATATGGGGCCAAGGAGCTCTCTTCTCACCCCGCCTCCCTCCACTGCCTCTTACAGGCATTCACTCTTCTGATGTTGTGGCAGGGAGGAGAGAAGGGAGAGAGACGGAAGGCACCTTCTTAGATGAGGGCCATGATGAGGTTGCCATCCTCTTTCTGATGACCATCTCTCCACTCCAACTCGTTCTCTCTAGATTTGGCCGTGATGATGGTGACACACAAACCCTGCTGACAAGGCACTCATCCCAGACAATTCCTTAGGCATCAGTTGGTCTCTCCTGAGATATTTTTGCAGCACCCCCACTGCATTCCTCTGATGACTAAACCCCTTTGCCCCTTTCTGAGGCACCTCCACAGACCCGCAGCTCTAATCCCATCTGTCTTCTGCAACCCAATAGGGTGGTTTCAGGGTGAGTTGTCCACTCTTCTCCTGTCCGTGCCTTCTGATGTCTCTTTCCTGGGCTCTGATGAGTTAGAGGAATAAGGACATAAACCTACACCAGACAGGGCAGGGACAAAATCAGGAAAGATGGGTGTGCCTTATCATTTTTGATCAGGTGAGTGGCATGATTATATTTGTATTTTATTACAGTCTTCTCAACACACAGTCAAGAATGGACAGGAGAGTGTTAGACCTAGAGTGGAACATGATGCTTTCCAACTTGCATGTGGTTTTTAATAAAACTTGATAAATCTTCTCTGGCATATGACATAGTCAAAAAGGTAGTTCTGCATGCCTTGGGCAAGTTGATCTTTGTCTTTAGAGAACCAAATAACTACAGAACATGAGAACCTTTGGGCCCATCTAGCCCAATCCCCTCATGTATTAGATTTGGAAACTGCAGCTTAGAGATGTGACATGACTTCCAAAAGTCCTCAGAGCTCATGGAAAGCCCCACAGAAAAGGACCATATACTGCAAGAGAAAAGGCATAGTTCACCCTGATGGTAGTTTCTGACACTTCCTTGTCTGCTCTTTTTGACTTCAGATCCTCTGTTCCTTTCTTCTATCCATCCAAACCTTACCTAGATCTCTGCCCCTGTTGACACAGTCTATATTCCTGCCTGTCCATCTTGGGCCATACCTGACACTGTTTTGGGGTCTCAGACTCAACACCTGCCCAATGCCTGAGTCTGGCTTCATCCCCACTGCCAGGGCAACTAGCCAGAGCCACCAGGTTTCCCAAGTCCTTGGTGAGCTGGCCCTGGGACCACTCCAGCTCTTAACCCAAACACATATTGCACTGAAGGTGAGTTCATGTCATTTTGTGTGTATGTCTCTTTTCTACTATATCACAGGCTCCTTGAGGAAGGAGATCACATATTTTTATAAACTTATCCTCTTATACTCAGGCTGCCTGATCCTTGATGAGCACTCAAAGAATATCTGATGACCCTCTTAATGTAGTAATTTATTTACAAGCTTCCTAGTATATCCCAAAGCTATGAAGAGAGGCAGCAGGGCCCTGTGATCAGCTGACCCAGGAAGTTCCTGTTCTTTACAGATATGTATAGGTAAGTGGAGAATGCAAAGTTTCCATCAGTCAACAAATACTCCAAGCAAAGAAAATATTTTATATTCACATAAGTTCCAGAAGTGCTAGGCTATAAGAAGTTAAACCTCTTCCTTCACTATGAAATCCCAAGGGGTCTTTATTATGCTGACATGTGATTCCCAAGATGAGTATTGACAGTAATTGCTATTCTCAGCAATCCAAACAATGCCAGGCTTGTAGCAGGCTTCCCTCCTTTATTGCTGAAGGATACTTTGGATCCCTTGTGGCTTTCGATATGTTTTTAAGCAAAGCACAAGCCAAAGGCATCGTCTTGTGAGCTGTATGCCTGTGCCAGCTCGGTTTGGAGATGCTGACATGGCCCTAAATATCACCGCATGTGTATTAACATTCCAGCTTCTCCTATTCTTCAGTGCCTCCAAGATCTTCTACAGAGTCCCTTACAGGGGAAAACAGGCACAGGAAATAGATTACCGTGGTTGCATTGCAATCACCTAGGAGACCAGCTGTGCCTCTCAGCTCTGAGTCAGTCCCAAATGAATGAGGTTATGTGCACTCTAAGCTAAGCAGTCATATCCCTGAAGGAGCATGGTGGACTTCAGAGAATGGAGAACCTTTAAGCTCACCCCTACCATTTTAAACAGGAGGAAACTGAGGCCCAGGAAGCTGACGGGACACCCAACATCGCAGAGCCATGCTTTTATTATTAAAGCAGAAGTCTCCACCTGGGTTAAAACTGTAACTCAACCACCAGTCATTATGAGGTGCTGTATTTTTTAATTACTTCAGAAATAACTATATGAGGGTGCAGGTTTCTAGTTTGGGTGTGGGGGGGAAGAGAGGGAAGGAGGGAAAGCCAGCCATCATTCCCCATGAGGAGAGCAAAGCATCATAAGGAGAGGCGCATGACGTGATGTGTTTCCTCAAGTTCTCAGCTCTTTTTACTTTTGCTTGCATCTGGAAATTGACTTGAAGCACTGGAGTCTGCTACTGTAGGGGGTTGGGAGTGACTCTTATCCAGGTTATCCAGTTTCCCAGGTTTACTGGAAGAGCACAGCATTCACAGCTCAGAGTGAACACCCTCTCTCCTCCTTTCTGAGGGCCTCTCTCTTTCCAGAATTGAACCTGCAGCTGCAAGCTCAACCCAAGGCCCTATCTGAAGCCTCCAGGTTGGACCCTTGCTTTGAGGTATTGCATTAATCAAGGGATTCTTCACTGAGGCTATAAAGAGGAGTAAACAATACATGAGCCTCCGTTTGGAGCAGCTCACAGTCCGGTGGGGGAGAGGGAGAAAGTGTGGTGAACATTTGTCTTCTAACATTCCCCACTCCCTTACTCAGGATCTACTTCCTACCAATACCCTGATTGCCTTTTGGTTTTTATCTTAGTAGGATGATAAATCCAATCTACTACCCTCCAAATAAAGAAGTCAAAGCTTCCCCCAGAGCCTCTCTCCGAATCACAGGGGACAGGCAGAGGACTAAGCTTGGTAAATAGATGCTATGGTAGTTAGATTCAGTTGACAACTTCAGTTGTCAACTAGGTGAAGGCACCTAGTTCTGTTGCTGTGGACATGAACCAATGGTATGTGAACCTCATCTATTGCTGATTTATATCTAGGAGGCATGCCTGCTGCAATGAATGACGTTTGACTTAATTGGCTGGTGCTTAAATGAGAGAGCGCAACATAGCACAGCCAAAGCAGTTTGGCATTCCTCATCTCAGCACTTGCAGCTCAGCCTAGGCCTTTGGAGATGCAGAAAGGAATCAATCACCCCAGAGAAAGTTCTTGGAACCCAGAGGCCTGGAGAAAAGGCCAGCAGAGACCATCCTGTGCCTTCCCACATAAGAAAGAACCTCAGTGGAAAGTTAGCTGCCTTTCCCCTGAAGAACTAACAAAATAAATCCCCTTTTATTAAAAGCCAATCCATCTCTGGTGTGTTGCATTCCAGCAACTAGCAAACTAGAACAGATGCTTTCCTCTATCTTTGAGTTTCAAATGGGTGCCCCAAGGACCTGTGCTGTGGCCAGAGTCCCTCCTCCCTGAGCACACAGTCCTGCTAAAACAGCACTCTGCAAACTCTAACCTCACCCCCCAGGGCCGCCTTGCCACCTGCTTGTTTCCTAGCCTGGCTTTTCAACTTCCCCTCAATCCCATGAGTGCCTGATCTCCCTCCCAATGAGCTCCCTTTTCCAAGGGTTAACCAGAGTCACTTTCTGTGGCTAGCAATAAAGGAAACCTAAAGGATACAAATCTGTGCGCAGATAATCCCCAGAAAACATGCTAAATGCTAAAGGTATCACCAAGTGACATGGGAAAATAGAAGAGAGGGGAAACTTGTACTGGGGAGCAGGGGTGGAGCTCCAGAAGCCTGCAAAAAGGAGGAGCATTTGTGGACTGGAAAGATCACCCATAGGATAAGAAACGGCCTAAACACTTGAGCAAACGTGAGGACAAAGATGCTGTGTTGTCCTCACAAGAAGGAGAGGAGAAAATAGAGCTTGTTCCAGGGACCAGCTCAGCTGCCTGCTTCTGTGTGACAGCCACAGCCAGGTCTACCCCCGCAGAGCTTCCTCCCCAGAAGTGAGATCCAACACCAATGAATGCAGCAATTTAAATGCTGACATGCACCCCTTACCTTGCACCTCTGCACAGAGACCAAGGGAAGAAGGGGCCGGGTCTCTCAGTGGTAGCAGCAAAGCCCCAAGGCAAGGAGGGCATATTTGGCAGCTTTGCATTGTCCTGAGCAGTGTCTCCCAAATGCCCAAGCCCAAACCTTCCACTGGACACTGAATACACATAGAAGCCATGGCAGCTTTGGGTTCTAGTACCTTCCCCCATCCTGACCCCCAGACTGCTGAAAAACACCCCCACTTCATGTTTACTGTTTCCAACTCCCAGTGGGCCATATGGGCCCACATCTGAGTTTCATGCTTTCATGGGAACTGCGCTGGTAATGCTCTGGATTAGTAATTTCCATAGAGATTCTAGCAAAACAGCAAAGCCAAGTGAATTAATTCTGACAAAAGTCTGGCAGAAAAAAAGGGGGGGGCGTGGAGAGGATGAGTCACTGACAATACTTCTCAAACCCAAAACTCATAAGGGTTATTACAGCTGAGCTGGTATTCCAAGTGTCAAGGACAACCTGGTGAAGAAGGAGCCTCCCAGATGCCTGCCTGCCTGCTTCTTAATGAGGGCATTAGAAATAAAGTCTGGGAACTATTTGCTCAAGATCTGAGCTGCTGGCTCCTAGACAAGAGGGTGTCTTGGGGAAGAACAATTGTACTGAAAATTGCTTTCCAATAGAAGATTTGCAGAGCATTAAACACTATCCATAAACAGTTTCAGAGGGAGTCTCCAGTTAAAGAGAACTGAGAGGCTTTTGAATATAACTTTTCTCCCTGTTCTCCTCGAGAAACATCTCCTGCTATTTGGGATGTTGTTTGAGGTTTGGCAATGAGGTGGCACTTCCTTAACGAGGAAAGAAAATACATATTTTGGTGGCTATGGCTCAGGTAGCTCCAGCTTCCAGAGGAAATGAGTCTTTGAAAGGCATGTTTGCTTCATGCGGTATAAATAATGTTGATTTATTTATGTTTTAACCTCTCTTTGGTGATTAATGAGCAAAAATATATCTTCTGAGGTTTGTAGCACACTGGATTCTTTTTTAATGGTCCACACTGGAAGTAAATAAAGATGAAAAGAAAACATAGCCACGGTGGTTCTCATGAAATACGGTGTTTTTAACTCAGTTAATCTAGAGTTTAAATGACCCAAGCTGTTCCTAAGGAACTATCAGCTTTTTATCAGTATTTTTCTTTCTTTCTTTTTATGTCTGCAAATCATAGCTCCTGAAAATATTAAATTATTTCTCAATGTTTAAAAAATTAAGTAATGGTAGAATTTGGTAGAATTTGGAATGAGCCAAGTTCCTTGCCTTGATTTGAGAGCCAGCTCCAGTAGGTACTGATTGTTGGATCTCGGGAAAACCATTTTTCCCTTCTAATTTTCAGTTAAGGTTGGCCAGGTTAAGGTTAACCTTAACGCATAAGGTTACTGTGCAGATAAAATGAAATAATGGATTGTAGATGCTTGGGGAAGTGTGATGCCTGTCACAATGGTAAGCAGGAGGAGAAAAAGGAAACAGCAAGTTTTATCGTGGACTAATTTGTGTATAAGGCACTTTGCAAATGGACTCTCACAATAGCCCCCTGAGCCTTTCCTAGACCTGTCAGTCATCTCAGCTCTCTCTTTTCAACTTCATTTACTTCTAGCGTGGGCCTATCTTGCCATCCCTACACCCATCCCCGAATGGCAGCCAAATCAGTTCATGCCACGCCCAGCTGAAAAATCCATCAATGCTTTCCCATTGCAGTCAGAATACTATCCAAATTCTTTGCCATACCTGATCCAGCTCCTCCTCCCCTTCCAGACTCAGCGCCCACCTCTCTGTCCCTTGCTCTCTCTGATTTCACCAAACTAGTCTTCCTTCAGTTTTTTGGCCATGTTCAGCTCCTGTCTGTCTCAGGGCCTTTGCACATGCCCTTACTTCTTCCTGGGATGCTTTTTGTCCTTTTTTAACATGGCAACCCTATTCATCTTTTTCAGTTTCAATTTGTATGTCATTTCCTCCCTCTCAGCTAGGACTTCCATATTGACCAGGTAGACTATGCAATACACAACTCTAGGGGACACAATTCACAAAGACTACACTCTGTACAACAGTACATGTGACCTGTTCTCAGCTTCTACCACCACTCGCATTATGCCCTCAATCTCCTGCACTTCTCTGTCACAGCAATTTGCACACTCATGATAATTTGTCTGCCAAATGTCCATTTTCTCCACTAGACCATCAGGGTTGGGACCAGGACTCTGTTCACTTCCGGATCCTCAGCACCTAAATTAGGGTCTGCACATAGATGTTACTCAATAAATGTTTGTGGACTGACTTTCTTTGAAGTATGGATGACTACGTCATGCTTTCTAATCCAAAGTCACTGAATAAGCATGAGCATCAAGGTCTGGTAAATGTCTCAGTAGCTTCCCATTGTCTATTGCCATCCCCAGTGCCAAGCTGGACCTGGAAGCTAAAATATGCAGAGCTCAGGCAGCCCTAAACTGAGCACTGTGCTCTGCTCTACTAAGTGACATATCTTTGCCTGCTAGAGATACTTAACTCCTCATTACAGAAATATATTATTCCAAAGAAAAGTATATGTGAGTGGAGACTTTAGACTCTAGAGCTGAGTTTTGAGCTTATCTATCATGGGCTAGCTGGTGACACTGAAAAGAATAAAATTAGTATTATAAAATCTGCTGTCCTTTCCCCTTGCTAGTTTATTATTATTATTATTATTTAAACAAGGTATTCCATAAGCAGAACGCTGAGCTGCAAATAAGAATGGCTATAATAATATGACATGACATTATTATTTTATAGTTGATGAACAAACCTCTCAAGCACACAGTTGCCATTACTTCTCTCTTACCTTGTTCTTAGCCTACAGCTACCTTCAGTCATAACTTGTTGATTAACCAATCACAACGGATTTAGGAGCAGGAAGTGGCACCTCCCCTGTGTTCTGCATGATATAAAAATAAATAACAAAGGGGTGCGAGGATAGTTCAGTGGTAGAATCCTCACCTGCCATGCGGGAGATCCGGGTTCGATTCTCGGCCCATGTCCTTCCCAAACAAACAAACAAGGAAACAAACCATGAAACAAAAAATGAAAAAATAAACTAACAAAAATTCAACAAATAGTACTGCAATAAGGGGATATTGACATGGAAAAAGAATGAAATGTGACCCCCGCCACAAGCATACAAAAATAAATAACACATGCAAACTCAGCACTGTTGTTTTGTGAGACCTTATTCATTCATCAATCCTTAGAGCAAACATTTAGATTTTATTACATGTTAGCAAGGACCCTTCTCCTGCCTTTGAGGCCCTCATTAGCTAGTGTAGGGAATGAGGGGTAAGAGGAGACCCAACATGCCAGCAAAGGGAAAGGTTTGCTCTGAAGGAGGTAGGAGCAGCTTCCAGTGCAGCACAGGAGAGCTGAGCAACGCTGCTCGGGCCAAGGGGATGATTCTCTGAGCATCTTCTCAGACTAATCCCTCTTGGTCTAACAGGATGCAAAGAGACAGCCTCAAAGGTAGGAGGCAGGGGAAGGGGCATTATTTCTAGGCAGGGGGAATCACTGGGCTCCCTTCTATCTTTCAGTTATTTGCTTTGAGACTCTTAGTTTCTGGCATCTGAGTACATTCAGACTCCCAGGTACCCTTGGGAAGTAGAACAAATGGGATAGCTGTTCACAGAGTCTTAGCCTCTCGGTGTCTCCAGGACCCAGCCCCTCCCCAGGTGGGCTGTGTAGGAGGCTGGTGGGCAACAACTTGATTCCAAATTCCTGTTGAATGTTTGGGGTTGGGCAGGGGACACTTTGCTGGTGCATTTTCCTTTATTTTTGTAAATTTGTTTTATTTCTGAGGAACTATTATTCCTGGGTTTCTGACTCATCCATGGTCCTTAAATGTCACTCGTTATCAAGATATAAGAAGTCTCGATAAACCTTCTCTTCCAAGAATGCTGGAGTTTTGAATCCCCAAGGTCCAGAGTATGGTCTTTAGCCCTGAACCTGGAAAATCAGAGAAAGTTTACATTAGGCCCTGGGCTGGTTTGAAAATATTATGTACCCCAGAATAGCCGTGTTTTAATCATGATCCAATTTTATGGGGCAGCCCTTTCTTCTAATCCTAATTCAATATTGTAGGTTGGAAACATTTGATTAGATTATCTCTGCAGAGCTGTGCCACACCCAATTATGGGTGTGAACTTTGATTAGATGGTGATCTGACTCCACTCATTCCAGGTGGGTCTTGATTAGTTTACAGGAATCCTTTAAGAGAGGAAACATTTTGGAGAGAGCCAGAAATGACAGCAGCCTCAAAGCTGACAGAGAGAGCTGACAGGGACTTCAGAGCAGAGCTGACACAGATGCTTACACTTGGAGAACAGAGGCATGGATGTTTGGAGATGCTTGGAGCCCAGCAGATGTTGCCATAAGATGTTAAGCAAGCTAGAACCTGGAGAGAGCCAAAGGAAAACAAGAGATGAAGGCCAGCGCTAGAGAAGAAAAGTGAGGAACCCTAGGAACAGAGGCCAACAGCAATGGAGCCCAAGAATAAGAGACCAGCAGATGAATACCATGTGACTACCCAGCTGGCAGAGTTGTCCCTGATCCATTGGCCTTCCTTGAATTAAGGAATCTGTTTTTGGATGCCTTAGTTTGGACATTTTTTTGGGCTTAGAACTGTAAACTTGTAACTTATTAAATTCCCCTTTTTAAAGAGTCATTCCAGTTCTTGTATATCACATTCTGGCAGCTTTCAAACTAATACAGGCCCATTCTCACCTCTAACTCTCTGAGGGCTTCCCTGAGGCTGGTGGTGAGGCAAGGTGGGACTGTCAGGGTGCCATAGGCAGTGGGCTTGTACTGAAAGTAGGGTCTTGCTGCCATCATCACAACCAGGTCACAGTGGAGGGCAATCTCAATTTTGTTGACCTATCTGAAGTCTGTGGAGCTTTGGAGGAGTCAGATATGTAGGAAAATATGGTGTCATAGCATAGAGCATTGTGTCATATCAAATCGTATTGTAACATATTGTACTGTAGAAAAACATTTGATAAACTACCTGAAGGAAAGATGAAACAAAAGGAAGCTAATGAAAATGCTAACATGTTCCACATTAGAAATTAATCAAAAACTTGGGAATAAGGAGAAAACCCAGGAGGGAAGAGGGAAGCAGAAGAAATGAGGGACCAAGCAACATGGAGGCGGGCCAAGGATCTTTCAGAAACAAGATTATATCACACTGTGTTTTAAGTCATTTCTAATGCTACATTGTAATTCCTTCCATCTTACCAAACTTTCAGTATAGTTTCTTGTACACACACAAAACATGCCTGCGTGCTGGTTTGAAACTATTATGTACCCCAGAAAAGCCATTTTTTAATCCTGATCCTATCTTCTGGCGACCACCACTTCTTTTAATCCTGATTCAACATTATAGGGCAGAAACTTTTGATTAGATAATATTTATGGAATTGACGCATGCCCAATTGTGGGTGTGGCCTTTTGATTAGATGGATATGTGACTCCACCCATTCAAGGTGGGTCTTGATTAGTTTACTAGAATACTTTAAAGGGGGAAGCATTTTGGAGAAACCTGAGATGCAAACACTTGGAGAACAGTTGCTTCAGAGCTGACAGAGACACAGATATTTGGAGATGTTTGGAGTACCAACAGAGAGAGCAGATGCCTAGACATGGGTAGAACCCAGCAGACATCGCCATGTGCCTTCCCATGACATGCTAAGCAAGCTAGAACCCAAAGTTGTGTTCTGGATAAGCTAAGAGAATGCCCACAGATGCTTAGAGAGGAAACCACTGACATCAGAAACTGGAAGTAATGGAACCAGAAATAAGGACCAGCAGATGCTAGCTACATGTCTTCCCAGCTAAGAGATGTTCCAGATGGCATCAGCCTTTCTTGAATGTAGGTAGCCTCTTGTTGGTGCCTTAATTTGGACATTTTCTTGGCCTTAGAACTATAAACTTGTAACAAAATAAATTCCCTTTATAAAGCCATTCCATTTCTGGTATACGGCATTCTGGCAGTATTAGCAAACTAATACAGCCTGTGTGGGAAATTTGTTTGGAAGAAATTACAGGAAATGACTGAGTTCCACATGTAGGCTAATTAACACAAGTGGGGTAGTAAGAAAATGCCTAAACTGACTACTTCAGTGGAAGCAGAAGCTCAGAATTGAAGGTGACTCCAAAGATGCAAGTTCCCCAGAAATTCCCCTGACTCTTGAAGAAGTAATGAGATATTCCATAATCTGTAGGTTGAGGGTTTGAACAAGCTAATCTAGCCCTTGAAGGGGCAAAGGGACCCCAGCTAATGTCTACATTTTATACTTTATTATCTCATTTGATCATGCAATAGATATAATTATCCTCCTCTTCCAAAGGAAGCAGTCATGGCCCACAGAGAATAATTTATTTCCAGAACTACCGTATCTAATAAATAATAAATCCAGAATTTGAACCCAAGTTTTTAGCTGTAATTTTAAACTTTTGTTTCAATAAGGCTATAACTCATCAAAATCTGTGGTAATTAGAGACTCACAGGAAGTTGCAAAAATGGCACAGAGGAATGTCATGCACCCTTCGCCAAGCTTCCCCAACTTCAGCTACAATTTCATGTTCTTCCCTCCACCCACTGAATCTACAGAGGACGGCTGCAGAGACTGGCATTTTGTGTTAAAGCAGGCCCTTTAGGTTTACAGATCTTGAGGAACTGGGTCTCTTGCTGGGAACCAGAAAGTAAGCAGATGAAAAAAGATCAACCTAAAGGAGACCAAGTCTTAGAGCTTAACATGGTTCTCAACCCTAGCTACACATTTGAATTACTTGGAGAGATTTTCAGAACTGCTATTGCCTAGTACAGCCTCAGATGTTCTAATTTAATCAAGCTGATCTGGGCTTAGGCAGCAGTATTTTTCAAAGCCCCCCAAGGGCTTCTACTATGCAGCCAGAGTTGAGAACTCCTGCCCTCAAGTTCCGCCATCAGTATCACTAGCTGAGTGAGCCCACCTCCATTAGGCCCCAATGACAACCTCCCTCCCTCCTAGGATCTCATCACCACGGCTGAGATACTTGTAAGGGGAGCCTATGAATGGAAAGACGCATGGGGTAACTTGGCAGGGGAAATTTCTATTGTGTTTACTGTAGGAATTTGTGGTCCAGCCACTCTCAGCTGAGCTTCTTTTTCTGAAATAGTAAATCGGCTCTGGCTCATCAAAGGAGATTATCATTCCTTTGGCACTGTCTTTGTTTTCCAACACATCTAAAGGAAGCAGATCCACTTATTTCCAAATGCTTTTCCAGAAAGCTCAGTAGCCTACTGTGCGAGGTCACTATTTCACAATCTGCATCCATCACACCTTGGTCAAAGTGGGGAAAAATTGTCTTGTTTTGTTTTCCAGTGCTGGAGAAACAAATTCCTTCTTAAGCTTTGCACAATAAATTGTATTAAATCTTTTCAGCAGGGTTTCCATGACTATGTGAAAGGAAAATCATACAGTAATTGTTTTAAATAATATAGCAAGGCAAGTCAGAGAATGCATCTTAATTTTTGTCATCCATGCAGTGTTCCTGCTTTTATGAAAATGTTCCTAAGGCAGGGGAAAGGTTTCTGCACTCACTGAGGGTTGCTTGGCAAATGTGGTGCAAGGTCAAGTACAGACTGAGATAAGCAGACCCACAGAATCTCTCACGCACCTGCTCTGTCCATATGAGCCCCAGGGTTGGTTTGCTTATTTTAAATGAAAATCAGAATGCCATTTATCTCTTTGCTACTTGGGTACCAAAGCCAATGCCCCCACTGCATAAGGCTGACTCCTGCTTCCTAGCCTTGGTCCTCAATAGGGAGAAAGAGTTGGAGGAATGCCCTAGGTAAAGGTGATACCTGAAAACCCCAAGAAAAAATTCATCCCCTGATAGCTGAGGAAATTTTCAGGGGTGGGCCCTTAGTGGAGGCATCCACAGCAACATGTCATGGATAAGAGTCCATCCTCAGAATTGACCATCCTAGGTTTAGGTCAAGCCCTGTAGAGGATGCTACAAGTAGCTCACCTCTCAGAGACATCATTTCTTCATCTTTAAAATGAGGGTGATGATATCTACACATGGAAGGGTCTGACTCTCAAATGAGATATTGGGTGTGAAGTGCTTATCCTAGTACCCACAAAGCATGAGGACTCAATAAATGATCATCATTGTTACTATTACTATTATTATTTGGCTGTGGAAGAGCCCCCCACGTAACAAGGCAGGTCTAAGGACTGTTGCCTACCTGTGTGACATCCATGTTAAATTCAACAAACACTACTGAACCCCTTCCAGATACTAGAGAGTCTTGCTAGGGTGCCAGAGAATGGGGGAAGAAGCCACGGTCCACCCTCAGGGCTCTCTCAGAATTAGGGACCCTCACCAATTCATGTTGATGAAAATTACTCCTGGATCTGTCTCTGATCATGTTTGGACCACTTTGTGCAATTACTCTGAGGGGAAATCATTTCCTGTCTCAGCCTAGACAATCAGTAGAGAAAGGAAGGAGAGAGCGCTACACTGTCACTGAGAGGAAAGTCATCATGGCTCCTATCCCATGTAGGCAATTCAACTTCCAAATAGGGAGACAAGTGAAGTCCCTCAGCCAAACCCCAAAAAGAGTCCAGAGTAGACTTCGTCCCAGGGCTCAATCCTTTGACCTCATCTGATGTGGATGAGAACCTCATGAGAGTGGGAACTGGGGGAGGCATTAGCTCACCAAATATGCATGAGATCACTTGGCAGCTAAGCTGACATTGGAAGCGAAAGGATGTTGGCTCCAATCACAGTCTGCCATTTTGAACTCTGTAGAAGTTTATTTTAACTTTTTTTTGTAAAAAAATGTTTTAGAGCATGGACAACAAAAAAATAATGGAACACTTGAAGAAAAAGATATGGCCATACAGATATTATCTTGAGTGCCAAAACTAAGACATAGCTGAGATGCTTTGCTTTACATCTGTGCGTGTGAGAGATGTTCCCTCTGTCGGGCCCATGGGAGGCTTGGAGTAGACCCACCAGATTCCAGAAGCTGAGCTTCAAAGTGGGCCAGTCTAATGCCTCCAGGAGGCCAGTGTGGGGTGCCCTTTGTTGCCTCTGGTCCATTGTGAACAACTGCCAGAGGTTCACCACTGCTCAATCTGTTAATTCTGTCTCTCCTTTTTCTAGAAGCAGCTCATGCCCCTCTTGTGGCTCCTTCTAGAATCTTGCCATGAGGCAACAGGAACAGATTTGATGCCAGGATTGGGGCCCCTCCTCTACATTTCCATTTCACTCTCTACTGTGCTACTTACCCTCTGGTTATACTTCTTGTTTATTTGTCTATCTCCCCCCACTATAACATGAGCCCCTTGGGGAGGGCCTGTCTCTTATAAGTTATGAGTTCCCAAAGCATCACATTAAAAGACTGTTGAGTGAATACCTATAATAATGAATGACAACACTTTCTAATGATTGAGCTGAGCATTGGTTTGACATTCCTTTAAATCTGTATGCTGCAGTCCAGGCTTGTTACATTTCCAGCACCTACACTGAATTCTAGTACCAGCCCCTGCTATCCGCCAGCCCACCAACATACACAGACACACACACACACACACACACACACACACACACACATACTGGACAGCACGAACAGTACCAGGCTATGCCTCCAGGGGACTTTAGAGCCTTCTTCCTCCTGCTTTCAGGGATGAGAAACCCTCAGATATCACTTTGACAAGAAGCAGGTTCATTCATCTGCTCATTATGTCTTTAAGAAGTAGGCCTGCTCAACCCATATGGTGGTAGTAAGCACCATCTATGGAATCACTACAGCCCCATTTTCCAAAAGCCAACTAGTTATATTTCTTCTAACCCCAGAATTTCTTCAGAAATATCCTCCAGTGATTCAAAAGCCCCTCCTGGCTTGTAGCAAAATGGGGAGCAAATACAAAGGTGTTAATGATATAACCTTATTTTCAAGTCATTGGCAAAAGACCAGACTCTTAAATTAATTTATTCCGTGAGCTCCCAATATCCTCAGCTAAATTTTGAGCCACTTGCTAGAGCCTACCACTGTGCTTGTTGCTTTTCATACTTTATCTCTTTTAATCCCCATAACAAACCTATACAGTAGGTGCTATTATTATTCCCACATTACAGATGAGGAAAATGAAGGTGAGAGGTTTTTGGTGACTTGGCAATAGTCATATAGCTAATAAATAAATAGTGGACTTAGGATTTGAAGCTATGACTCCTGACTTCTCAGGTTCAACCTTCTCTGTTTATTGTTGTATCACAAAGCAACTCCAAAATGTAATGGCCTAATGCCAAATTATAGTTCTCTCCATGGTTCTGTGGGCTGACTGGGCTAAGATGGCAAGTTCTTACTTGTGGCCTCTCATGTGGTTGCAGTCAGATGTCAGCTAGGGCTACAGTCACCTGAAGGCTCAACTGAGCTGGACACCTAAGAAGACCACTCACTCATATGACTGCCAGTCAGTGCTGGCTGTGGACTGGGAGCTCTTCTGGGGTTGTTGATAGAGCGACTATATGTGGCCTCTGTTTGGTTTGGGCTTCTCACAGAATGGCAGTGGGTTCCAAAGGAGAGTATTCTAAGAGTAAGTGTTCCAAGAGACCTAAGCAAAAACTGCAAATCTTCTTATGCCCCATTCTTGGAAGCCCCAGAATTTCACTTCCATCATGTTCTGTCAACAAATTCACTAAGGCCAACTAGAATCCAAAGGAAGGGTATTTGATACTATCTCTCAACAGAAATAGGACTAAAGAATTTGCAGTCATCTTTAAACTGCCATAACCTGCCCTCTGGCCCTTTTACGTGGAAAATATACTCATCCCCTCCTAAGACTTGAAAATCTCATCATTCCAAATGACATCAGCTCAGGACTGAGGTCCAGGATCTCATCACCTATACCAGATCTTCATGCAGATGAGGCTCCTTGTGCAGTCCCTTGAATAGAGTTCTTCTTAATCTGAAGATCTATGAAATCAAGAGACAAATTGTCTCCTTCACCAGATTTCCTACACATACATACAACATACAGTAGTGGAGGAAAACTACAATTAAGCTCCCATTAAAAAGGAAGAAAATGGGAAGCACAGTAACTGGCCCATAGCAATTCTGAAATTCAACTGGGCACATGTTGCCAGTTCCTAGATTAATAACTGTCCAGTCCTGTTCCCTGGAAATGATTATGCCTCTTGGCTTCACCCTTGGGTTTTTTATTCTTCTCTCTGAATTGTTCTTCCTTTTCCACTGCAAATGGCCATTTTTGCAGCTTAGTAGTTTTCTCAACCTATTTCCTATACACAGAAGGTTAGAGACCTTAATGGCTCTTCGTATTGTGAACTGTCTCTGTCCATTTTAGTTCCATCTGACAATAATTCTATGTATGCAATTCTAAAATTTTTGTGAGCTAAGAACTTGTTTTATTTCATACTATTAGTCAAAAGTCATTCCACAGATCTCTTTTAAACAGACCCTTTCCAGCTTGGACTGAGAGTCAGTATGCTGTGGAAAAATGCCCTTGAGGTTCCTTAGAAGTCTTTAGGTCTAGTAAAGAGACCTTGAAACTCTGAGGTCTTAACAAGGGTCTTATAGCCATACCTCATATCATTTCTTACTTTGAGAATATTTTACCAACTGGGAGCTAGGAATGAGAACAGCTTTATTTTAAACCATCATGTTCCGTTCTTTTTATTTCATCTAAGTTTTACTCAACTAAGCAATTCATTTTAGGGCTCATCTCTCTATATCCATACCTTATTATACATGGCTAAAAGAAACCAGCAGCACTTTCAACATTCTGCCTGGAAATCTCCATAGCCAAGTATACTAGTTGATAGCTATATTATCTGTTTTTCATATTCCTGCAAGCAGCAATGTACCAAATTAGCCACCATTATAGAACAAAGGATACCTTTTTCTAACCTCCAATAACAATTTTGCCCCTTTCCTTCTAGCTTTCACTAACATTTTCCTCAAACACCTTCTGGCTCTGCCTGCCACTAAGGCCCAAAGCCAATGTCACCTATTTCAGATTGTTTTCATGACAGTATTCTACTTCCAGGTACCAGGTTCTGTTCCCATTATCTATGGCTGCACTACAAACCACCTGAAACTCAGTGGTTTGAAATTACAATTTATTATTATTTTTCATGGCTTTATGTGTTGAGTATGCTCTACTGGGTGGTTCTCACAAGGGGTTTCTCATAAGATTGCTGTCAGATGTCACATGAGAGCTTGACTGGGATGGATGTTCAAGGTGGCTCACCTGAATAGCTTGCAGCTGACACTGACTGTGGACTGGGAGCTTATCTGGGGCTATGCATGGCCTCTCCATGTGGCTTGGGCCCTATACACATAGTGCCTAGTTCCAAGAAGGAGCACTCTAAGAGTGAGCATTTCAAGGGAGTCATCTTTAATTTGCTACAAAGCTCCTTATCACTAATCCTTATATCCTCCCATTAAAAATAATATTCTATGAAAACTATGGGTCAGCTCTGCACACTTGGTAAATCATTCTCTAAATATTGATACTGAAACTGCTCCCAAGGTCATCTTGTTGTCTCTTACTTACAAAAAATATATACAATTCTAGACATATGTGGACTCAATTTGCTACTCTTCTGAACTTCATATGTACAGAATATTTATTAACTCTTCTGTAATTTTAGGACATGTAAATGCCAAAATTGGCAATGTATCTGTCAGACAGTCATTCATGGCGAGCCCATATCAGGAATAGCGTTTCTCTTTAGACAATTTCTCCAGGAATAATTGGAGTCAGTTGCCTGAAACAAAGAGGGGAATACCCAGCTCAAAATGTTTATAACCATTTTTTAATCACCGTGGCTAATTAGCAGAACAAGGTGTAAGTTTATGCCAATTACACCCTTCATGGGCCATTGGTTTTGATTGTTGAACAATGAAGGGGCCCCTTTCTGTTATCTCCATCCTTCAGAATGGATATGTCATATGGGTGAAAGTGAATGCTCATTTCCACTTAAGTGTCCTCTGTCTCTCAAAGGTTGTCCTTGTAGCTGCCTACAAGCACCCAGGGGGGACGAAGTGGTGGGGGGTAAGAGGGATAAAATGGAACAAGAGTCTGTGCAATTTTACAAATAGTTGAGGTACAAAAAAGTAGACTACACTGCTAAAATGGTCATTTGGCCATATCCTCTTAAATTGTTCAGAGCCAGAGTTAGCTTGGTGAGAAAGGGCCCAAGCTCTGGGATCAAATGGCTTGCGTTTAATTCTTGGCCCTTCTTCCTAAGGCACCCTACTGGACAATTTATTTAACCTCTTTGTGCCTCCATATCCTCAGTTCTCAATACTTATCTTACTTCTCTTATAAGTAGCATGGCATTACTTGATCACTCCCTCCTCTGGAAGCACCCAATAGCAACTAAGAGACAGGGAGCTGATTTAGGCAGGGAAGACACATCTGAAGTGGTGGCATTTGGACTGATAAGGAGGTAGCATTTAAACTGAGCCATGAAAAACAAGAAGAATCCAACAGACTTTTTACAGAGTTGGAATGTGTATTAGTTTCCTGTGGCTGCTGTAAAACATTACAACAAACTGGATGACTTAAAACAACAGAAATTATTCTCTTACAGTTCTGGAGACCAGAAGTCTGAGATCAAGGTGTTGGCAGGGCCGTGCTCCCACCAAAGGTGCTAAAGGAGAGTTTCTTCCTTCCCTTTTCCAGCATCTGGTGACTCCAGGTGTTCTTGGCTGGTGACTTCATCACTCCATTCTCTGCCTCTATGGTCACATGACCTCCAGCTCTTCTCTGCATGTCAATCTTATAAGAATACATGTGATGGCATTTAGGGTCCCCCTCCAGATAATGCAGGATAAGATCCAACTCTCAAGATCCCTAACTTTGTCATAGCTTTTGCCATAGAAAGTAATATTCACAGTATCCAGGGATAAGGATGTGGGCATACATCTTGGGAAGCCACCATTCAATCCTTAATAGTATGGGCACATGTAAAAAGGAAAGTCAGACTGTGTAGGGCCTTTTCTGCCTGGTAAGGGGTTTAGTCTGACAGTAAGAAGTCACTGGAATTCTTAAGCAGGGTTCACACTGAGACACTTTTATAATGTTCATCTTTGCTGTTCTGTGAGGTATAGATTTGAAGTGAGGGGCCTACAAAAACAGAAGATGGTAAACCAGTCGGGAGGCTATTGCCAATCTAAAAATTTATGTTTGGGTAGAATCTGACATTCTTAATGCAGATTACAGGTGAATAATTATTTGTCAAAGACTGTAACACAATGTCACTGGAATGAACAGTATTTGGGCAAAGCAAATTCTAACCTAAATTCTGTAAAACAGGACTATGTCCCAGTCCCACTTTATTTGAATGTAAATCAAAATAATGTACTTCTGATATCATTAACTGAAATGACTTCCTGCTCTGTTGGCTGCAGTATTTGAGGACTTCCTCCATTATACTGATGACATGGTTTCAGAGTCCGGAACTAAGAGTGGCCTTGAGAAGAAGCTGAAAATATTTGGTTGACTAAGGTTAGAAAGAATAATCTAGCATCAGCTATGCTAAAGGGAAACTATTGTGTTGGAGGGCAAGTGGGCAAGCAACCAGCTAAATACTTTCCCCTTCTACCTACTTGCCAAACCACTCCCACCCTGAAGGGAAGGTTCTCTAGCAGCCAGTACTTTGGTGAGCCCTCTAGCCTGCAGATGCTCAGAAATGGACTTTCCATGTGTGTTGAGCTTTTTTTGTAACTAAAAAGGACAGTACTTTTTTGACTTTTCAGGCCAGAATTGCATCCTCCATGCATAGAGTACAGATCTCTGAGGCCTTAACCAAGTACCTGTGTTTGCATGTGCTTATTCAAGCTTATACATTCTATTTCAAAATCAAAGTTTGGCTCTACCAGCAGTTGTCCCCTGACCACCCTCCAGCTTTGCCTCACAGTATAGGGGAGGGGAACGAGGAGCAATGGTTACTGGGCACCCACTCTGTGTAACACATGTTCTTACACGCCCCTGTGACACAGACAGCTAGGCGTTCTCCAATATATCCCTTCTTTCCTGCCTCCCCAGTAAAAGGACCCTTGATTTTGCCGAATAAAATATATATAGGACACCCAGTTAAATTCAAATTTCAGATGAACAATAAATAATTTTTAGAAGTATGTCACAAATATTGCATGGGACATATTTGCCTAAAAACATTCATTTCATTACTTAATTAAAATTTTAATTTAACTGAGTATCCTATATGACTTTTGTTTTTATTGTTTGTTAAATCTGGCACTGGGATGCCCTGAATAAAGATGACATTTCTCAGCTTTCCTTGAAATTAGGTGAGATCAGGTGACAAATCTGGCCCAAGGGAAATAAAAGTGTTCCTAAAAGGAAGGAGTATGCCTTCTCTCTTCCTCCTCCTTGCCTGCTTGCTGGGATGTAAAGGGAATGCTGGAGTTCCAGCAGTCATCTTGGATACGAGGTAATCTTGTGAGTGGAAGCCACTCGTCGAAGAGCAATAAAATAGGGGAGCCTGATTCCTGTTCTAGATAATAAATCTACCTTATTTATATTCTTACAAATGTGATAGATAAATTTCTATCTTATTTAAGACATTGCTGTTTTGGGTTTGTCTGCCACTTGCAGCTGAAACTAATTGTAACTAATACACTATATCATTTAATTCTCACTCAACCTTGAAAGTAAAGCATATTATCCAAATTTTGGAAAATAGAATCCTGAGGCTTATGAAAGTTAAATAGCTTAGTCAAGGCGGCCATGCAGTAATTGGTGAGCCAGATTTTGAAACCCAGTCTGAATGGTATCCTGAGCTCTTATTTTTCTACACCATGTTGCCTCTCTGGTTGAGAATTTTTTTTTCAAATTCCTAAATTTTGTAATATAATATCAAATTTGCTTGTGCATGTCTGGTGTTAAAGCATTCAGCATTGTCCCTCAGTAAAAGTACAAAATAAGGATATTTCTAGCATCTGTCTGTATTACTATGATCTAGAATTCCAACCCAATGCCTTGTATTTGAGAGAAATCCACCAAAGGAAATGTTATCTATTTATTTTCTTTGGGGTCTCTAAAGAAATTTATCTGGCTGTATTATAATAGTTCTCTGCAAAAATGTCTTAACTGAGTTATGATTCAATATGAAGTCCTCAGCTTTTATAGAGAATAAGTATTAAAGGTTCTACTTAAAGAATGTTTCTGTAGCTTTTGAAACATATTGTGTTCCTTGCTGTTCCTTATAAAATACAATTTTCATGCAATAAATTTCACATAGAATTTAGTACCAGGAAAAAAATGTTCAAAACATCTATCCAGGTGCAATTGTTTCCTTTTTTTTTTTTTTTTTACCAGAATTTGTGAGAATGAGAGTACTCAACAATTACTCTTTTGCATTGGCTTCCAGCAATCTTGGAGCTAAATCTCATGGTCATTTGCCATCATTCAAACACCCCAGATACCTAATATATATTTTCGTTTTTTTTAATTTTTATCTACTTTTTTCTTTTATTCCAATATTTTTTCTCCTTTGCACAAAGCAATTCCCCAGAAGAAGGTGGGAGTATAATCTACAAATTCCTAAGTCTTTGCTTGAAATTCATGAGCTCCATTTTCTTCTAAAAGGGGCTTCTAAAAGGGGCTCACAAATCTCTGACAAATAATCTATTTCCAGAACGTAGCTAAGGATCAACAGTAAACCTAACATTGTCCAGAATTCACATTTTTTTCCTTTTTTGGGAAATCAAGGCATTATCCTCTGGACAGAACAAACGTAGCAGCCAGAAATTTCAGGCACCATTAATAAGACCGATGCTAGAGAAAATCCTGAACGGAGTAACATTTTGACAGCAGCCTTCTGCTCCCTTCTCTGTCTGCCATGATGTGACGCCTTTCCCTGGGTTTTCAAACCCTGAGTACTTTTGTGCCCTCTTCTCACTTGCTTCCAGCTCCCAATGTTGTTTACATCTCTCTGTGAACGTCACTCTGTCCTCTCCCCGGAAGCAACGGCACCTTGGCCTTAATAGCAAATTATGGAATGCAAGGTTTTGCCCTCATTAAAGAAAATGTCTACCCTGTGAGTAGGTCAAAAAAATGTGAAAAGTAGGCCAAAGGACCTTGGAGAAGGTAGGGAATCGGGCCTCCGTGGTGTCTCTGAAAGCAAGCGGCAGCATCTGTGCCTAAGCTGCCCTGGCCAACGCACACCTGGCAGGTTCCTATCTCCATGGTGATGCAGCCTGGCTTGTCCAATATTACTAAGCTGACAGAGAGTGGA
Source organism: Tamandua tetradactyla (assembly GCF_023851605.1). NCBI lineage: Eukaryota > Metazoa > Chordata > Mammalia > Pilosa > Myrmecophagidae > Tamandua > Tamandua tetradactyla. The sequence goes on from NC_135332.1 coordinate 141,090,454, forward strand.
AAAAACAGCCATGCAGACAAATTGAGTCTTTTTGCTAGACCAAGGAGACAAGGCTGGGCTTTTTGATTTTCTAACCTGGAATCAGTTGACCCCACAATCGATAGCCTCAGGGTTTTACTATTTGCTGCTGAAAAGAGAGACCACTGATGCTGGGCCAGTATTTCCCAGTTGTCAGGTGTCGTGGGAATCTGTGTGACCTCCCCATGCAGCTTCCCCCCCTCACTTGGGGTCTGCTTTCGTCTCATCCCAGGTTCTCTTCGTGAAAGGTGGTTCGTCTGGCTCTGTGGATCTAACTTCCCTCTGGGGATCTAACTTGCCAGCCTCACAGACTCAGTGCAGTGGCGCATTATGGTTTACCAAGCACTTTCACGTACCGGAATCCTTCACTCTGTGGGACAGGGTTATAAGCTCTGCTTGATTGTTGGAGAAACAAGCTCAGGAAAATTTAGTGACTTATTTAAGGTAAAACACCAGCAGAGCTGGGTCTAAGAGGCCATAGCTTTAACTCCAGGACAAGAGCTATTTTCAGTTCCCTTCAGCCAACGCTGCCGCCCGGAGTCCAGCAGATTGGTCTCCTCTCAGAATCCTCACCCTGGCAGAATTCTGTTCTCTGTGCTCCCTCCGTGCTCTGTTGACACTGCTTACATCCTAGTTAGCTGTTTATGCGACTCTGTCCCCAGACTGTGAGGTTGTCAATTCAATTCTGACTAGCTTATGCCCAGCACAATAAATGTCGGATGAATAAATGAGCTTGGGGCTTGGCCCTCCCTGATGTCATACCAGTGGGGTCAAAAGTGGCTCTGGTCCTTGCTGCACCCTATATATGAAAAAAAAATTAAATGTATTTCTTGGCCAAGTCACCTCCATGGAACCACTGCTATATTCACTGTATAAATGAGCAGGCTTTGGACATGGTGGGACATTTTAATGGGAAACATTTAAGACCCTGAAATAATGTCTGCCTCATCAAGTCCACATCAGAAAATCAAAACAAACCAGAATATGATCTTTTTTCTGTTTTTGTCTTAACGGCTTTGGAATTGTGGTCAATGGAAACAGCATGGTTTGCAATAAAAACATTCCTGGCTCGCCAAGTGACACAGCTGGATAGTCAACCGTGAGGGAGAGAACAAACTCTTTCATTCCTCAGGAGCCCAGGAGAAGGCATCTGGGTGTGTCTGTCCCTGAGAATGTTTGTAAAGTGTCATTTGAGAAACTCTAGGAGAGCTGGGATCATGAATTTCATAACTGAAATCAGGAATCTGGTCCAGAATAAAGTTTGGACATTTTTATGAAATCATGGGGTAGAAGAGATTCTAAGTGAGGACAATTAATCTATCCCCCACTGCTCTACAGAATAACACAAAACTTATCCTAGAAAATTCTCTCTCTCTTTTTTGTTACTCTCCAGAACAGGAAATTCTCAAAACTTCTCAGGATGAACTTTTTAAGTACCTTATAACTTTCATGGGAAGAAAAGTTTTCCTTCTTTCCAACCCAAATCCCTATTGCTGAAATCCAAATTCATTCCCTCTTATTTGGGGATCGGCCAATAATCTAACACTTTGATCAATTTGCATGAATACATCCAACAAAGTAACAGTGTTTTAAAGATGTGAAGTGTGTTAATTAGGGCTCTTTTTTGCAAGTTCCGAATACTCAACTCACAGTGACTCAAATAACAAAGGAATTCTTTGATCCACATAAAGGAAAAGCACAGGCACCTTATCAATGTCAAAAAGGGCTTGGTTTCTTTTCTGTTATCTACTCTGCTTTCCATAGGGTAAGAGTCATCCTAAAGCTATTTCCTTCATGGTAGCAACATAGCTGCAGCAGTTCGGGGCCTTTCATTCATATACCACACCAACCATTCCCAGCAATTGTCTGGAAATTCACTCTGATGAGAGTACCTTGGGGTACATACCCCTGCTTGAATCAGGAAATGCAGTATACTGATGGACTCAATCTAATTAGGGCCCACCCTTTGACTTAGAAGAGCAGTATACTATTAGTGTGAAAAGGTAGACAATTGGATTCTGGGTAAGCAACCAAAGATATTCCTAAGGTTAAAAAAAGCATGATAGGATATTCCATACCTATCTGTTCTAGTTTGCTAGCTGCTGAAATGCAATACACCAGAAATGGAATGGCTTTTAAAAAGGGGTATTTAATCAGTTGCTAGTTTATAGTTCTAAGGCCAAGAAAATGTCCCAATTATAAGTCTAAAGAAATGTCCAATTAAAGGCATCCAGGGAAAGATACCTTGGTTCAAGAAGGCTAATGAAGCTCAGGGTTTCTCTCTCAAGTGAGAAGGCACATGGCGAACACAGTCACAGTTTCTCTCTCAGCTGGAAGGGCACATGGCGAGCAAGTCATCATCTGCTGGCTTTCTCTCCTGGCCTCCTGTTTCATGGAGCTCCCTGGGAGGCATTTTCTTTCTTCATCTCCTAAGGTCGCTGGCTCGTAGGCTCTCTGCTCCTCATGGCTATGTCATTCTTCTCTGCTCTCTCTGAATCTCTCATTCTCCAAAATGTTTCTTCTTTTATAGTAAACCAATCAAGACCCATCCAAATGGGTAGGGACATGCCTCCATCTAATCCAGTTTAATAAACACTCCTGATTAAATCACACAAGAAATGGCTGCCTTTACAAAATGGGAGTAGGATTAAAACATGGCTTTTCTAGTGTACGTACATCATTTCAAATTGGCACATTCTACCTTCTGGACCCTAAAAAAGACAGGTTTTCCCCATATACAAAATACAGTCATTCCATAACAATATCAGAGATCCTTAAACCATTTCAGTAGCAATACAAATGAAATACAAAGTTAGAAACAGTACAGACTCCTATCAAAGTTAGTTACAGGCATGGTCTGTTCTAACACAAAGTTCTCCTCTGGCTCTGGACCTATAAAAACTCAAAACAAGTTATTTACTGCCAATACACAAAGGAGGAACATTCACAGGACACCTATATCCATTTCCATAGGGAGGGAGGAACACAGGGGTCACTGGACCCATACACTTTCAAAAACCTGCAGGGCAAAGTCCATAAAATTTCAAAGCCTGAGAGTTGTTTATCTTCAGGGCTTTTGACAGTGGCAGTCCCACCTTTCCCAAGTGCCTACACAGAGGCCTGCCTCTCTCCAAACACAGCGTTGGGGGAAATTGGGGAGACCACTTTTTTCTCGGCTCCACCTACCCCAAGCATCAAGTTTGCACTCGTGCTCTCTGCCATCTCCAGGCACATGCTCAACCCCTCCATGTGGTGGCAGCCAGGCTGTTCCCAAACCCCAAGGAATGTGCTTCACTCTCTCCAAGGCCTGAGGAGGCATGACTCTTCCACTCTAAGACATCTCCATAGACCTATGGCTTCCACTTAAGAGACAGGGTTTTATAATCCCCAATTATCAATGTTTCCCACACTTTCCTGCTGATAAGAATCACCTGGGGCACTTGATAAATATGCAATCTCTCAGATCTTTCTCCTAGAGCTTCTATTCAATGGGTCTGGGGTGGGGACCCGAAAATTTATAATTTAATACACACTCCACGTGATTCTTAAGAGACCTCTTCATATCCACAATCCATCCCAGTACCTGCTCCACCTACACCTTAAAAAAGGGTAAGTATACTGTGACTGCTAAGACCTAAAGGGGAGGAGAATTCTCAAATTAGGACACTTTAGTGGAGAATAGAGTTCAGGGAGGTCTTTCTGTACCTAATCATCATGACTCCTGATCATGACTCTACAGATGGTGAAAAAAAAAAAAATAACCACTAACCCTTATTGAGTATTGTATTAGTTTATTAAATGCTGCCAGAATGCAATATGCCAGAAATGGAATGGCTTTAAAAAGAGAACTTATTAAGTTGCAAGTTTACAGTTCTATAGCTGAGAAAATGTCCAAATGAAGGCACCAACCAGAGGTTACCTTCACTCAAGAAAGGCTGATGCTGTCTGGAACATGTCTGTCAGCTTGGAACACACGTGGTTGGCATCTGCTGGTCCCTTGCTCCTGGGCTCCAATGCTGTGGTAGTTAGATTCAGCTGTCAACTTAGCCAGGTGAAGGTACCTAGTTCTGTTGCTGTGGACATGAGCCAACGGTACGTGAGCCTCATCTGTTGCTCATTACATCTGCAGTCGGCTAGGAGGTGTACCTGATGCAATGAATGATGTTTGATTTAATTGGCTGGTGCTTAAATGAGAGAGCTCAACGTAGCACAGCCCAAGCAGCTTAGCATACCTCATCGCAGCACTCGCAGCTCAGCCCAGGCCTTTGGAAATGCAGAAAGGAATCACCCGGGGAAAGTTGTTGAAACCCAGAGGCCTGGAGAGAAGGCCAGCAGAGATTACCCTGAGCCTTCCCACATAAGAAAGAACCTCAGGTGAAAGTTAGCTGCCTTTCCTCTGAAGAACTAATGAAATAAATCCCCTCTTATTAAAAGTCAATCCATCTCTGGCGTGTTGCATTCCAGCAGCTAGCAAACTAGAACTGCTTTCAGCCTCTGTTTCCTATGGGGGCTCCTCACTTGACCTTTCCAGGTCTGGGTTTAATCTCTTGGCTTCCCTTGGCTCTCTCCAAGTTCTGGCTTGCTTTCCATCTCATGAAAAGGCATATGGCGACATCTTCAGGACTCTACATTTCCAAATATCTGGGTGTCGTGTTGGCTCTGTAGGCTCTGTCTGCTCTGTAGCTTTTTCCAAAATGTTTGCCTCTTAAAGAACTCCAGTAAGGAACCCCACCTTGAATGGGTGAAGACACAACTCCATGGAAACCATCTAATCAAAAGATCCCACTCATAATTGGGTGGGTCACATCTCCACATAAACAACTTAATCAAAATGATCCCACCCAAAAATATTGAATGAGGGTTAAAGAGCATAGCTTTTTGGGGGTACACAACAGTTTCAAACTGGAACAAGCACTTAACTCTATGTAGGATGCTCCACTGAATGCTTTGCAGGAATTATCTCCTCTGATGCATCTCCTTTTCTAGAGAAATTTAAAGCAAAGCTACTACCATCCTTCTACAAACCACCATTCTTTGAAAATTCTCTTTTAAAGAATTAAGATACCTTTATACTATGGAAAAAAAATCAGGGACAGGCCATGGTGGCTTAGGAGGCAGAGTTCTTGCCTGCCGTGCTGGAGACGCGGGTTCAATCCTGGTGCCTGCCCATGAAAACAAAAATCAGGATCCCCACATGATAATGTCTATATTTTAGTATCTACTGTCTGCAAAAATATAGAATGTCAAGAAGTCACTGTCAAAGTTCATGGAAATCAGCATGAGCTACCTTAATCAATTTTTTATGTATTGGAAAGATTCCCAAAACACTCAGAGGGGGTCAGGCCTCCAGGGAGGTGGAAAGCCAGAGTCGGAGAGTCATTGGTGTTCCTTGTGCACTCCCTCAATCTCTGTTTCTCTCCATGTGTGCACAACACTTCTCCCTCTGTGCCCCAGCTTTCCTACTTAAAGCAGGGAGGTTATGCGGCCTCCCCAGTCCCACTCACCTCAGTGCTGCTCACCTGCACCCACAGGTTATCTTTGAGCCCCAATTCCAAGTTTCTAAAAGGGAGACTGACTAACTGAGCTCAGGCAAGGGGTGCTACCCCAGGGCTAATAAGCAGTGACTGGGAAAAAGGGGGTTCACATGGTACAAAAATAGGCCAGGGGCCAGTTTTCATTAGGGAGAAAAGAAATCCTTGAAAGCTAAGAAGATGCTCCCCAAAAGGCAATTTATACAACCATTGTGAATTCTGCAGCTCTTAACTGAAATGTTATTTTATTCATCCCAGAAGTATCTAGAAAAATTTGAAAGGTTGCAGTGCATACAGTGCTGGGTGCACGCATGGCTTCCAGACCTTCCACCATGATCACTCAGTGCTCTGGGGGTTCAAGGCCTACATGTAGGAGCCAGCGATTCAGAAGAGGAATAAACTGGATGAACTAACGTCGGAGTCCTTGGCATCTCTGGTCACATCTAAAAAGAAATGGTAGAGAGGAAGCTTTGCCTGTAGATGTGATTGGAGGGAAGAGAGACAGTATTGCTGCCCCTCAGTTTACAATCAGGACCCTCCCTGGGGTGTTGCCTCCTTCCCTGGACTTCCTCGGAGCAGGCCTGGTTATCATGTGTTTGTCCTCAATGGCAGCAGTCTGCCCACTTCCTGGCAGCTCCAAACTGCGGGAGACTAATAAAACAAGCCCTCATGAATGGATGACTGCAGTAATATTGAACTTTCAAATTTATTCTAGTTGATAATTTGGATGGAGTAGACCGTAGGGACTCTTGTTGCTATAACTAGCAGATAAAATGCTGATGAATGAAGCATTACCTTGTTGCTTAAGGAATAGTGTATAATTAAGAGGGTTGTTGACCCTAATTGAAGTGATGCCGCCAAGGTGAGCCAAACTGCAGTTCTGGGTGAGGGAGAGTTTCCAGCCCACAGCAGATTCTCTGACAAGCAAAGTTGCTAATTTTGATTTTGTAAGTTCTAGAAATGTCACACTGAGATTTACTAATGGGGCTTTTTAACCTGGATGTGTAGCTAGATCTAAAGAGTGCCAGATGTCTGGGCCTGCATCATATGGGCCTCCTGGCTGAGAAGGGGCCAAAACAGAATCATGGAGGTCTCTTTTTCCTCCAGACCTCCATTCAGGGTCTGCTGGGTGCTCAGGTGAGCAGAGCCAGATAAAGACCTTCCACGGATCTTAGCGCCAAAAAATGCTGCCTTCCCACATTACATAATTAATCCAAGGAATTCTAAAGATGTCCAGATTTTTCCATGATAATAACTTTAATGCACCTTTTAGAAAAATAAAATATCAAATTGTTTCTGTATAAAGTTTGGGGCATATCTTAATCATATTTTTAGGTTTCCTCCTGGGTAAACCAGGACTTTGGATAGTGAGAAAAAAAGTCCTTGGTTGTTGATCCTGGTTGTTGATCCTGGATCAACAACCAAGAGCCATTGATTTCAGCCCTCGTTCTGTCTCTCACCATCTGTGGGACCTTGGGCAAGTCATTTAACCTTTCTGACTCTCAGAAAGGCCATCCAGAAAGCAACTATTCCTCACCAAGCAGCTGTGTGGATCAAATGAAATTTGTCGAAGTGCTTTACAAACCCTGCCACTCTGTACAGACATATAGAGGGGACCTTGTGATTGGAATATTCATTATGCAAGTAGCTGAAATTTGGAGAGGTACAAGGAAGCAAAAGGTTTCATATCACAAGACTATTCACTGCCAAAATACTAATGTATAGATAAAATCAGTCCCCACTCCAAACATCCTTACAATTAATATAAGCACTCATCTCTGCCAAGCATGAGAGGTCTGGCCCTTTTTGATGGTCTGATGTCCACAGTTTCTGGCCATATTTGCAAAGGAAATGCAAATGGATGGCAAAGTCAAATTGCAAATCTTGCAATAAGTAAGGGATCCACAAGGTCAATGAAAGTGATGTTGGAGACTCCTCAACTCAATCAGCTAAGTCACTGAGCTAGGAGGACACATGGGCAGAGGTAGCCAGTTACCAAACAAAGAAGAGACAAAGAGCGAGAATAGTGATGCTTCAAAGAAAATCATGAGTATCAAAGCTTTAAGAAAGATTCTTAGGAAAATTGGTAAAAACTTGAGTATTTTTGTGAAAATTACTCTCTTTTGGATTGTGGTTTTTTTTTTAAAAAAAAAGGCTAAAGTGAAGACTTTAGTATCAGGCAATCATATAATTTTTTGGAAAACTTTAACAGGCACACAAAACACATGTACTCCACTCATTCTTTGATCTAAGAATGAGCTGATTGTTGATATTATGACCTAAAATTTGTTCAACAGAAAATAAACTTACTTTTTATAGTTTTAGTTTCATTTTTAAGACAAAATCGCAAACAAGCTTTTTTTTTTGTAACTATTTACTATAATCTTTTGGTTAATGTTCTAAGTGGGTGTGTGGGCTGAGTCTCCCACATGGCAGGTAAGATTCTACCACTGAACCACTTGTGCACCCTGGATTCACTTGTGAGCAGCTTTTATTTCTGATATCAAGCATCCTCAGATAACGAGGACCTTTTATAAGCATTGAACTAATAGTACTAATTTTAATGTTATTTTCCAGTCTCCCTTAACGGAAATGGTGTTGACAGTCTCCTGAAGCCCAAGGGAGGAGAAAAGGAATGAACTTCAAGCCTTTTGTAAATAGGAAGGTCCCAGGGTGACAGCTCCAGAATGGCTTGGAAACAATACAATGAGAAGTGAGCCCAATTTTCTGGCCAGGATTGATGCTGGTGCACCAGGACTGGCATGCAGGGCACTGGGAGAAGGACATGGCAGGGGGCTGGCAGGGAGGAGCTTACTGCTACAGCCTCTACATGCTACGGACTGCCAGACTAGACTCAGCTGCTCTCTCCTGCCAGTTAGATTCATGCCCTCATTTTTTCCAATGGCTGCATTGCTCCTTCCCCAACTCAGTAAAATGAGTTGGAGTTTCAGGACACCCTTGGAAACTTCCTAGAGAGCACAGGCGCTGCCATCAGTTCCTCTTGGAAACAATAAGGCCCTATCTTACAGGCAGACTGTTTGAGGAATTCACCATGCCAAAGTCCTGGGTACCTCACCCTTCCAGGTCTTGGACCACCATGCAGAGAAAATATGCAGCTGGAAGGTACAATCTCAGAGTTCTGCCCAGCAAACATGGGTTCAAATCACAAATCTACTACCTTGCTGATTGTGCGACCTCAGGCAAGTTACTTAAGCTAATTAAGCTTTGATTTTTCCCGTCTGTAAAATGGGAATAAAATGGAGCAGAGTTGACTAATAGGTCTCCCCTGTGGGGTCTGCCGGTGGATTTTAGGAGGATTCACATACAAATGGTTGACTTAGGATGTGTTCCCAGGGGGCACCCAGTTGGAAAAGCAGGCAGGGAAGGGGGAAAGCCAAGCAAGAGACAGTTTCAGGTGAGTCCTAGCCTCAGCCTGATCCCACAGGGCTCACTGGAGGATAAATTATACCTCAAAGTTCCTCCCAACTACTGCAAGGGATCTGGGCTTTCAATCTGCTGGACCCCTCTCGTTAGCAGAAGGCTGTGCTGGGGAGGTCAACTCCCAGGCCCTCTAGCTCTCTGCACTGTGGGGCGAGGGCTCCAGGAACCGTTATGCAGACGTCTGATGAAGGTCACAGGTACAAGCCATTGGAAGCAGAGTTATGGTAAAAGGGACCCAAGGACCTGGGTGGAGCACCAGCGGTATCTGCCATAGTGAGGTGTAAATGAGGTCATTTTGCCCAGCACAGTGCCTGCTGCAGAGGAGGCCCATGATACATGCCAGCTCTTATTGTTGCCCTTGCTGCTCTCGTTGTAATTATTCAAAATATGATCCTCATCCTCCGAGGCACTTGGTGCTGGGGATCTGCACTATGGACCACAAGCAAGGAGCTGGTTGTCAAAGCTTCCATGTGGGTAAATAATACATTCTCATGGACAGGAGAGAAGAAGGGGCACTAATATTTATTGAACAGCTACAGTTCAAGTGGGCTGTGCACTTTACATGAGCGGGCTCATCTAATCCTCATAATGGCCCCAAAAGTAGAATTATTATCATTTTTATGCTGAAGAAACAGGTACAGAAAACCAATATAAATTGCCCATGGCCCCATAGCTAAAATGCAACAGAGCCAGGATTCAAATGCAGTTACATCTAAGGTTCTAAGGCAGTATTCTTTCCACCTAATCATCAAAGGTTGCTCCTAAAAGATGATGTGGCTGAGCCTGCCTATTGCCTCCTCAATATATTCTGAGTAGTGATGTACCCAGCTAAAATAATATATCTCAGTTTCCCTTGCAACTAGCGATGGCCAAAAACAGTAAGTAGAAGTGACTGGGTGGGGCTTCTTTAAAGAGAAGAGATGCAACCCCTTCCTGCCTAGAATACAGATTTGAAGGCTGGAGCTCCAGAAGCCATCTTGGGACACTAAAGCTAGAGGCCAATAGATGAGCCCTGATCTGCCAACATCTGGGCTTAGTTTAGATGAGAGAAAATAAACTTCTATTCTTATTTCTGGTCTCTGTTACTAGTGGCTGAACCTAATCTTAAGATACAGATCATATGCTATTTATGAGCTTTTTAAAGGAAGATTTTACTATCTTCGATCAAAGTAAACCAGCCACTTCCCCCAGGCCCTATGTCCTGGAAAAATGTTGAAGCATCTCCAAGCTACAAAACTGATCCTGTAAAGATCCAACATACTATAAACATCAATAGATAATGTTAGTTAACCTGTGAGCAGCCTGAGTTTCCAGAATTTACAGCACAAGTATGATTTCTTACCTTTTTGAAATTAAAGAAACCAAGGCATGTGTTAAGAGATAAAGCCCTAAAGTCTGACAGTGTTCTCTGAGACCCTGGAATCACTACCACCACCAAGTGGACTTCTGTGCCTCCTTATATATCATCATCCTTTCTTGGTCTCTCCCAGAAGCAGCAGCTGGCTTGTCCCCAGGGAAGCAACAGTATTTTGCCCTGCATCTTACAGCCCCCCTAAACTTCCCACTACTCAGCAGCTTGTTTCTCTGACTGCAGTCCAAGGAAATGGTGCATGATGGAGGCCCTGACCCTGACTCCAATCTATATTTGCCATTTGCAGGAAAAGTTGATCAGAAGCTTTAGTCAATAGTGTAGTGTCCCTGGTCCAGAGTACAGATTACATAATCACGGATGGCTTGTCAAAGCAAATTTCACATGCAACTGATTCTATCACCTTGGGACCTTCTGGTGGAATAAATAATCACCATACACGTTTTGTTAGTTATGCCTCGTTAGAGATGGATTTTTGGAAATGGCATCCTGAAGGCTGCTTATCTGTCAATGCGCCTTTTAAGCATGGTAAGCTTTCCAGATTGACTTTTCTAAAAAATTAGACCGTTGCCATGGCCAGGTGCAACTCATCATGGTCACTTGCCTTGTGGGAGCCAAGAAGAGGGATGAGAAGCCCTGAGCTCACCTTCAGAACTTTCAACTTGAAATGCTGGTAGGAAGCTGGAAAGAAGTTTCCTTGCAGGGTGACACTTGATCAGAACTCTTCCAAAGGAGGGTCTCAAATTCAGTATCTCTTACCCACTCCCCCTACTCTTCAGGATATATCTGAAAGATTCTGTTAGTACAACCTCAGTACAACAAAAACATATTGTTAGAAAACGGCTCTGCCCTTGATGAGCCAAAGTGAGTCACAGGATGGAGAGTTCCTCTTTGAGGCTTCCAGGTGGGGCTCTGAGCGATCCTCTCTTGCTTCAGGGCACATTACCCTCCCTACCACTTGAGCGCCCAATCAGTCATTGAGCCCTATAGTCCTTGGATACAGCACCTGGTACATAGTAGGTGCTCAATGCACACAAATTAAATTAGATTAAATTGTCACACCCTGAATTTAGGCTTCTTCTAATAGCAAAGAGCTTCTCTACATGAGAACTATTTCCCAGGCCCTCTAATATAGAGACTACATGTATGCCCAATGTCTCATGAAAGGAGCTTTCCAAATAATATTAGTCAAAATTTATGGACATATTACTGATAATATCGGTGCTAGGGAATGGGACCAATACCTCCTTCATAGCCAAGCAAGTTATAATCTCACAATTGCCCTATCAGAGGATGCCAAGGAATAGCAATATGATATAGATGAGAAAATGAAGGCACAGAGAGAGATTACCTGGGCCAACCAAGGTTTCATGATAACAAAATTTGCAGATTCTCATTGTTTGTGACAATCCAGATTTATCTAAAAGGCATAATTAAGAATTCCATCACCAAAGGATAGCTCTAACTTTCCTTAAACTTGCCAACTATCTTAAAACATAGTTGCTAACTTTGCAAAATACATTCAGCTTTCAGTAGTATGCTTGGTCCACAAAGCAAGGATATAAGTCCAATGGAGCCTGACCGTTTGTCAATCAGCATACATGAGATTGGAATACAATTCATTCTTAAGGATTGGAACCTGGGGTTCAGCTGGGTGTGTCACTAAAGGGTCCTCAGCCCAGTTCCTTTAGGGGAAAATTCAAGAGCTTTGATTGCTAGCCCCGGTTGTGATGCTAAACTGAACAACTTTTGGCAATTCCAGTCATCCTTCTGGGCCTTAGTTTCTGAGGGTGGGGAGAGGAGATGCAGAATTAGATAAAATAATTTCAGTGTTCCCCTCCACCCTGAGATTCTAGGATTTTAAATTCAGAAGTATTAGAGGCAGAGAGATGGACAAGGTTAGAATGGATGGGGGCAGTCACCTGGTGCAAAAATAAAGAGGATGCAGACCCTTTATTTAAATTCTCACGAATGCCCTACAAGTGGCTGGAAGATTATCCATGAGAAAACACTGGCCAAATGCTTTCCATCTAAGCTCTCCTTGACTTTGGGAAGGGTGGAGTTTGTGGAGGATTCACTTCTTTGCCTCCATTTTAGGGATTTGTGCCCATTATCCATCTGGCTTCTAAAACATCAAGCAATGAGTTTCCTGAAGAAGACTCAGCATTGAGGCTGGAAATCAAGCAGAACTTCCAAGTTCTGTGCAAAAGCAAAATTGCACTAGTGTATTGTTTTCTCCACAGAGGTTACCCTGCTGGCATTAAACAAGATGAACAGTGACAGTGTGCAGCAATTGGACAGTGGGGATCTATTGTGATAGCCCTTGACTTACACCCTCACCCCTTAAAAAAACAAAGGCATTAAGTTTATGAATGTGTTCATCGAGAAAGAGGAGACCCCAGCAAAGAAATCTTCTAAGACATAAGTAATAGCGAATGGAGAGGGGATCCAGGGACTCCTAACAAATTAGTGTTTTCTGCATTCCAATCTGTGGAGCCCATTGCCCTCAGCACAGACCTGATCAGCTTCTCTAGGTACAGGATATGCTGTACCATTCCCAAGGGTCCCAGCTCCAATCCTGCAGGAAAAAATGAAGGAAGCTTTGCTGCAGGCAGGAAGAGGTGGTGATTTATGTTGGGCTCAGCTAGTGGGCTCTTCATCAAGCACCCTTACTGCATAGTATATCTCATTCCTTCTCTGTGATAACTCCACATCTGTTATATCTCGAGTAGAATCCCATTGAATGGAACACAAGACAGACAATCTCTGTGGTTCTGTCCTGCTCTTTCTTTCCATGATTCCTAGGGATCTAGCAGGGCAGGCATGTTATACAACTCCAGAGGGCTCCATCCACTCAAAGGCCTGAGCAAATGGTGTTCTAGTTTGCTAGCTGCCGGAATGCAACACACCAGAGATGGATTGGCTTTTAATAAAAGGGGATTTATTTTGTTAGTTCTTCAGAGGAAAGGCAGCTAACTTTCAGTTGAGGTTCTTTCTTACGTGGGAAGGCACAGGGTGATCTCTGCTGGCCTTCTCTCCAGGCCTCTGGGTTCCAACAACTTTCCCCAGGGTCATTTCTTTCTGCATCTCCAAAGGCCTGGTCTGAGCTGCGAGTGCTGCGATGAGGTATGCTAAGCTGCTTGGGCTGTGCTACGTTGAGGTCTCTCATTTAAGCACCAGCCAATTAAATCAAACATCAGTCATTACAGCAGGCACGCCTCTTAGCTCACTGCAGATGTAATGAGCAACAGATGAGGTTCACATACCATTGGCTCATGTCCACAGCAACAGAACTAGGTACCTTCACCTAGCCAAGTTGACAACTGAATCTAACTACCACAACTGGTTTGGTCATTTTACTTTTAACTCCATCTGGCACCTAGCCTATCAATGAATTTCAGTCTACATTTTTAATCTTAAAACCTGAGTCTATTTATTATCTGTATACTCCTTGGTACTTTTTCTGCTCAAAGTCTAATATATAATTCTTCTTTCCTAATTCACATCAACTTCAAGAAAAGTTGAGCTCAACAAGGTCACTGGCTCCAGACCCAATTTTGTTAACAGGCTAATTACCCTTACCTTACTTTCAAGTCATGCCCCTCACCCCTACCTCATGTCACACAACGATTGATGTAAGCCCTGGACCACTACCCAAATCAATTCAAGCCTATTTAAATGTACCTACAACCTGAATTTGTGTGTGTGTGTGTGTGTGTATAGTTATATATTGTTTGCTGCTATTTTTTAAAGATTTAATTTTGGGTTTGTTAAACAGAATATAAATTTAAGAGTACATTATTGTTTTTTTGTTGTGATACAACTTTTTATATTTATGTATAATTATATAACAGATATGCACAATCCATTATGAGATGACTGGTTACACTTTATATATATGTCATTATTCATTTATCAATTTTGGCTTTGGAGGTATCTTTATATATTTGGAGTTAATACATATTTTTACAAGCCCCCAAAAGCTGGTAGCCCCAGATATGATGCATAGTGAATAAATAGCACTGCAATTCTCCCCCATTCCCACACCACCTCTGTCAGACTCAAATCCCTTTTCCAGTGGACCCCAAGTAACTACTACTCTCCACCCCTGGCCACTAGTCAGGTGTTGCTACTGGATTCACATTTCTGTTGTGCTGTATTCCATGTTTCCCTGAAATGACCACACTCTAAAGAGCCATTGCTCTCCTTTCTCTTTCAAGGATGGAGGCTCTCCCTTATGGAGAGTTCAGTCTTGTGGCCTCTGCCTCTGCCACTCTCCTCCCTGCCCCAGAACCTGTGTCTCACTAGAGTCACCAGAACTTTGTCCCCTGCATCAGGGTGAATTCTTGACTCCCAGGAGCAGCCTTCACCTCCTTATGTCACATCATGCCAATCATCCTGGCTGTCTGACTCAAAATCCCAATTCACTTATTTTCCAAAATAACTAAGATCTTGGCAACCAGTCTTGACATCACAATGACCATCACTCATTATTTAAAGCATTTTACACTGTCAAAGAATCTTTATGAAAGCTAAACAGTGTTCTGAGTTGAGGTTATTTTTACTCCTAAAAATACTACTGTTGAAACTAAAATCATATCATCATGGATACATTTTTGTACTGCAAATATTTTCTGGAGGAAACTCCATTAAGTCAATTTAATTCCTTGATCATTTTCCTAAATAGTCCAGTAAAATCCTTTCCAACACTTCCCATTTTCATTTTTGTAGTGTTTCACAAAAGTTATTTTCATTGAGATTAATTATTTCCCATGCAAATTTTACACCAAAGATTTAATCCATTGATCAGTTTTTGTTTTGTTTATATCAAATATTATGAATATAGCTTCTGCCTTTGTATATTTATATCATAGAAAACACTTCTAGAAAATGCAACGTTTCAAAATTCAAGTCAGACTTCACAAGTTAAAATTTTATATTGTACAGATTTTAACTACTATGAATTTTACTTAATATCAATTATTTTAACAAGTGTAGTTTATTATGACTTGTATAGCAAACTGAGAGGGGTGTCTCTTCAGAGCAAATCCATGAGACTACGTTGGCTTATGATGTCTCTTCAGAGCAAATCCATGAGACTATGTTGGCTCATGATAGGTCAGAGAAGGCCTATCATTTAAGGCTGGACTGTGATTCAGTCAGTGGGTAAAGCATGAATTCTAGAATCAGACTTTCTGGGTGAAATTTGCCAAATTATTTCATCTCTGCTTTCCCACTGTAAAATGGGGTTAGTATTAGCACTCATCTTAGTTTGCCAGGGCTACTATGTCAAATACCACACAATGAGTTGGCTTAAATAACCGGAATTTATCATCTAATGGTTTTGGAAGCTAGAAGTCCAAACTCAAGGTCTTGACAGTCCATGCTTTCTCCTTGAGTGTGTAGGTTTCCAGTGCTGATTAACTGTTATCCTTGGGATTCCAACTCTGCCTCCAGCACATCGTTTCTCCTTCTGAGTTCTACTTCTTCTGCTTAGTCATATTTATTTCTGTCTAGATTTCCTCTCCTTGTAAGGACTTTGGCCACATGAATTAAGACCCACCCTAATTCAATTTGGTCTTATCTACATAGGGTCTTTGAAGATCCTATTCACAAGTAAGTCTACATCTTAACCATATTTAATAATAACATCTACATCTCCAAAGGTCCTCATTACCAATGGGTTCACACACACAGGAATACAGATGACTGTATACGTCTTCCTTTCCTGGACAGGAAACTCAAACATCAGGTTACTTTTCTTCATATGGGGAACATGATTCAACCCCTGACAGTACTTAAACCATAGGTTCTCATAAGGATTAAAGGATAATGCGTGCAAAGAACTGCACACAGTATATGCCATGTAGAAAGCTTGTAAGAATTGATAGGACTTGTCATTACTCCAAGCACATTAAAAACACCATCAGTTATCTAAACATCTGTAACAAACCATCCCAAAATGTAATAGGTTGTAAATAAAAGCAATTTATTATTTTTCATGATTCTGCAGGATGGCGGAGTGGCCATGCTGGCTTCACCTAGGTTCATGCATGTGGCTTCATTCAGCAAGGGGGTTGGCTGGGCTCAGTTGGGATGGCTGAGAAGATGAGGCCTCTCTTCCCATGTGGTCTTTCATCCTTAAGGAGGTTAGTCCCAGCTTCAGCAAATCCCATTTACCAGCACTTACCAACTTTCTGCTTGTGTTTCATTATTTGCTTATCCCACTGGCCTAAGCAGGTTACATGGTAAAGCCCAAAGTTTATGTGGGAGAGGCCTACACCAAGGCCAGGGCATGGATCCCAGTAGGAATGATTCAGTGGGAGCCATTGTTGTGACAATCTTCAGCAGGCATCCTTCCAATCATTTACCCCAGATCAGGTTCTTAGTCCTGATAGAGGCTGCACAGAAAGCTTGGGCCCTTCATGCTGCATGGCTTTAGGGTAGACAGATGCAAGCCTTAAATATACCCAGTGCCGAGATGGAATGGAATTCAACTTCCTTCAGCATTCCTCTTCTTCTAGACTTTCCAAATTTAATTTCATTGGTATTGATAAAAAAAAAAATCACCTTGCTGTGAACCCAGACTGCAATTTAATGTGAAGCCACTGAATGAAGGAGCAATGGAGACTCAATAAAATTATCATCTTAACTGGGTCCACTCTGAGGGCTTTAAATTGACCACTGTGACATTCTTGGGAAGTCAATCCTGCAAGAACGGGCTGATGTCAGGCTTGATGACTTACCCAGACCTTTGTCCCAGGCAGCTGTGCTGGAAAGGGCTCCACCGGCCATGCTCCCTGGAGGAGGGATTTCTACAGTAGCCCTAAAGGTAACTTGGGTCAATCTACAGACATTACCCCCACTATCTAATTTAAACCCTGTGCGTTTGGTACTATTATCATGTCCGTTTTACAGATGAAGGATGTGGAGGAACAGGAGATGCATCTGCTCCAAGAATATCAACCTGCTACAAAGAACCTGGGGCTTCTCAACACTCAGCAATAAGGATCTAGAATTCCTGCGCTGAAGTCTGAGCTCCTTTCACCAAGTCCTGCTGCATCCTTCCTTTCCTGGACAGGAAGCAGGGCCCATTTTCATTGCAGAGAGCATGGGTGACTGGATGTCTAATGAATAGTTTTAGTCTCCCCAGAATGCTGCTATACCCATGCAGGAGCATGATGTTGGGTTAACATGTGATGGGGGTTGTGATTCTGACCACTGAGAGAACAGTAGGCATTAGAATCCTTTCCTAAGAGGAGTTTTGAGAGGAGCAAGGAGAAAGTGAGCTTGAGGGAGGTGGTACCTAGTGAAGGGCAAGGACACCAGCACCAGAGCGTGTGTGGTGGGGAGTGATGTGCAGAAAAAGAAGGTGAGGAGCACAGAAGACAAACCTCAAACTCTGACCCTGGTTGCCTGCTTCTTTGCGTGTCCTGTGCAAGCCAAGCAGGGGGAAGAGTGAAGGCCATAGGCTGAATGCCACCCAGGATGTCCTGGGCCTTTCTTCACTATCTGCATCCTCAGTGCACACACCCCAGTACCCCCTAAATGCCTGCCACACACCACCTCAGAAGCAACCTCGGAGGTGAGGATAGGGGATGTGTGGAGCCTGGGGTCAGGAAATCTGCTGGATCCAACAGGAGAGGGTTCAGATGTGAGTCACAGGGACCCAAAATAGTGGTAGCCTAACCAGCAGAGGAACTCCAAAAGAAGCAAGTCCAGAACTGGTATGGGGTGGCTCCCTTCTTGCCCATAGCTGCATCATCCCTAGAGTATGTCTTAGCAGGGTAAGGGCACTGTATGAGTTTAGGCCAACTACAAAGTTAGAGTGCACACGCCCCAAGAAGGCCCTCACCTCTGATACCAGGTGCTTGGGTTCCCCAAGCCACCCTCGTTTCCATAATTTACTAGGAAGGCTCACAGACCTCACTGAAAGCTATTATGTGCACAATCATGGTTTATCACAGGGAAAGGATACAGATTAAGACCAGCCAAAGGAAAAAGCATACAGGCCAAAATCCAGAAAATGTACCAAAAGCAGAGCTTCTGTTGTGCTCTCCCAAAGGGGTGAGGACACATTACTCTCCTAGCATCAGTGTGTGACAAGATGAATGGAGGACTGCCAACTAGAAAAGCTCACTGAAGCCTCTGTGTTCAGTTTTTAATTGGGGCTTCATCCTGTAGGCATGATTGATAGATTGTCCACTTGGTTGAGCTGACTGATGCCAGGTCCAAAGTCCCCTCCCTAACTCACACTGGTCCTATCTGGCTAGGCCAAGGACCCCAAACCAACAAGTTACCTCCCAAGAGCCAAGAGCAATGACCAGATCTCTTTTGGGGCAAAGGTAAGTTCTTTACTACACAGGCATGAGAAGGCTGGCCTCCCTAGCATTCCAAGTTCCCCTGAGTGTGGAAAGCAGGATGTATTGACCTAATGTTTGCTCTTTGTATCACCAATGTGTGAACATCCTTTCTTGGATGTTCACCTCCAGCTTTGCCAAATGGTTATAGCTGTGGACCACTAAGTACATGCCAGTCACTGTGGTGAGAGTGTTACTTCATCTTAAATGGTGAAATAGGCACATTTGGGGCAGATTTGTTATTTGCTATCCCCCTGCTTTCTAAGATATTTTGATCTGACTAAATCTTTTTGATGAACAACTTCAAAAGTTTGTTTTACAACATTGGGGGTAGGAATTGGGAAGAGCTGAAGAGCTCTACAAATAGAGGGAGAAAAATTTAGAGCTCTCTGAGCAATCTCAGAGGGCAAGAGTGAAGAGATGTGAGGAGAGAAGGAACCAGGTGTAGATGAGAAGCTGCTTGTTCATTGTCCCCAGGTCACCTTAGTGTACACCAAATTTGTGAAGTAAGTGCTTGGCAGGAGAAGACTCTTGTGGAAACTGTGGAGGGACCTGAGTTTTGAGTGTGGACTGATGCAGAGGCAAAAGAGAGGCTGCAGTATGAATTGGAAGCTGAGACAGAGGAGTCCATGAAAGCAGAATTTCCCATTTCTGGAGAAATCTTTGGATTTTCATGGTCCGTGGCCTAGGTCTGAGTTCAAGGCATTCATTTCAAAATCTCACAATACTTGGTGGGGCACAGGAGGGCCTGAGCCTGTATCTGGGTTACATATTATTGTTATATTAAAGATCAAGGAACTGACCTTCAGAGATGCCAAGCTATTGCCCAAAGTCACACAACCAATGAGAAGTCAGGCCAATATTCAAATCCACATCTGTCTTGTTGCAAAGCCAATGCTTCTAATCACTATTCCATCCTGTCCTCATCCCTCTCCCCTGCATTCCAGGCCTCAGTTTCCACCTACACCCTGCCTTCCTCATACAGTCAAATGTGGCTTCTGCACCCAAAAATAAGCATAGCTGGAAGGGCGAGCAGTTGGCCTGACAGCCGCTGGGGTGGGGTGGCAAGGGGCCCAGCAGACAAGTCCCACAAGAGCACCCGAAAGCTTCACCCTCCATTTCAGCCACTAGCCAGCCCCTTGCCCTTCCCACCCACAGCAGCTCCCCCTGCCGAGCAGGCCAACAGAAAGAGAACTCTCCCCTATAAAGAGGCAGGTGGAATGCAGCAGCACATTCTTTCAGAGGAACAGGTAGCTCAGGGCAGATGCCCAGGCCTGCTTTGCACAGCAGCCCTTAGCACGGAGCCAAGAGCAAGCGCCCCATGGAGGGGAGACGCTCACAAGCAGGACACAGAGAAAGGGATTCGGCCGCTGCCAAGGCCACCTCTCACAAAAGGGGCCATGCTGCACGCTGCATCCTGGAAAACTCGTCCTCAAATAAACAGACTGGCAGCATGGCCCAGCGCCAGGGCCGCAGAGCAAAGAGCTGCCAACATTTCCATTATAAAGCCCTCATTTTTGTGTGTTAAAATGTAGCTCTCAGAGTTTATTCTGGGTTAAGACATTTTGGTGCAATCTTGAGAGCCAGGTCTTAATTTACTTTTCATTGATTTTAATTCTCCAGTGATGAACTCCCCTGTCCACTACCGCCCCTCCCTGATACGCACCCTTCCAAAAAAAAAAAAAACAAACAAACAAAATCCCTAATTATTTAAAATGGTTTAGTTTTTGTTTGGGATTTTTTTTTTCCCCTGTGCTCTGAAAATCAGAATAAAGCTTAAGAGAACAAATAGCTGCTCTAGGTTGGGCAGGGCCTTATTGTTTAAGTGTGTTTGTGGGTGGGTGGGTGGAAGGGGGAAGATCTCACAAGGGCCCTCAGCAGGGGAAGAAAAAGGTCACAAACCCCCACCCCAGCCTTGGGGCGGAGTGAGCCCCTTCCCCTCATTGGGCTGAATCTGGTTCCCCAGTTAACTCCAAGCTACCACCACCCCAGAGAAAATGGGAGATTTCTCTGTCCAGACCTCAGGCCTGAGTCCTGGGCTTCCTTCAGTCCCCTCATTCTCCTTCACTACCACCCCCCTATCCCATCCTGTCTTCCACACCTGGCCTCACACAGCTGCCCCAGGTACAGAGCTAAGCTTGCCCTTGGATGAGGGGGTTCGAGGCATTCCAACATCCCAGATAACTGAGCAGGCTCTGGGGTCTCCCACCTTTGGACAGGCAAGGCTTCCCTTTTCAGGCGGCCGCTGTTCCTTTCCTCTCTAACCCCTCACTCTCAGGCAGAGCATTTCAACTTCCATTTCCACACTGTGGCCCAAAGCTGAGCCATCTTCTTGGGACTCTTTCTGATTGCTGCAGGAGGAAAAGTCTTCCTTGGCTGCAGTCTTCCTTGGACTTCTGGGTGAAATTATACGGATACCACCCACGCCGGTTTGAAACGGTTGTGTACCCCAGAAAAGCCACGTCCTTTAATCCCAATTCAATATTGTTGAGTGGGATCTTTTTGATTAAGTTATTTCCATGGAGATATGACCCACCCAATTGTGGGTAGAACCTTCTGATTAGATGGTTTCCCTTGGAGATGTGTCTCAACCCATTCAAGGTGGGATTGCTTACTGGAGTCCTTTAACAGGGAATTATTTTGGAAAAAGCTTCAGAGTACACAGACAAGAGACCTTTGGAGATGCAGAAGGAAAACGCCCTAGGGAAGCCTTATGAAATGAGGAGAGAAAACTAGCAGACATCACAACATGCCTTCCCAGTTGAGAGAGGTGTGCTAGACCTATTGGCATTTCTTGAGTCAAAGTGTCTTTCCATGGACACTTTTGTTTGGATATTTTTATAGCATTAGAACTGTAAACTTACAACTTAGTACCTTCCCTTTTAAAAATCTGTTCCATTTCTGGTATGTTGCATTCCTGCAGCTTTACAAACTTAAACACCACCTTTCCCACCTAATTAGCTCATGCCCCCACCTGCATCCTGCCACTGGGGCTTTTTCTCTTAGTCCTACCTCCAGCAGGAAAGACTGAATATTCCAAACCCCTATATTATAAACAACTTATCTAAAATTCTCCTAATTCTCTTTTGCCCCCTCCTCCCTCACCACAACACAGCCCAGAGGGAAGCATGCAGCACCCACCACCAACTACAGCTCATCTCTGTCACTGACTGGAGCATTTGTAATAATTTTGCATGAAACATTTCTCATGAAGAATCTTTCTTATGGTGTTATAAATTCATTCCAGTTCAGTCTTGCTCTGGGTCTACAGTTGGATCTTGTCATCTCTCGGAGATTTGGGGACTGCAGCCTCCACATAACAGGTAAAGCCATGTTCCTTTTTCCCCATCCAGCCAGTTTTATGTCCACCCACTATTTGGCACTGCCCAGTGTTAAGACATCTACCCACCCTCCTGATTGTCCTTCTACCACCCACATTCCAGAGGGGTAACCTGGGACGGCTTATCCACAAAGGAGCAGGCCCACTGCACAAGAAAGCCTTAGAGTGAGCTAGGGCATCCAGGAGCAAAGAGGAGAATGAAGGGCAGAGTCCTGGCCTGGGAAGGGGGTGTGAAAATCTCCTGAATCTCTGTGAAGCCAATTGAAAGTCCCCGGGCCCTCACAACCACCCAACCCCAGATTATCTGGGGCACCAGCCTGCATCAATTGCCCCAGGATGGCCTCCAGGGCAAGGGCCTGCCCTCTGTACCCTGACACCTCTTTCTCTGTCAGTAGAAGCTGTCCGCTTCACTTTTTTGGACTTTCCAGCCACATGTGCCCACAAACAGCAATCCTTATCTGGTTATCCATGTTCAAAGGACACAGGAGAAAATACACAGGACAATCGCAAAACCTCGAGAGAATAATAATAATAATACAAGGTTTGATCCTTCAGAGTTTAAAGAGACATGGGTTGTATGTCACATTCAAGCTGCAGCCAAACGTCTATGATATAAAGATGTCGCTTTATGAAGAAGGCAATGTGGGGAGTTGTTGGCAGCAGACACCCCATCCCAATCCAAGTTCTTAGAAATGCAGTGTATTTTTTCCCATCCCTCCCACTTCCTCCTTAACAAAGATGAATTGGAAAAAAACTGCTATTCAGCGGGCATCTATTGTTTCTACCTGCCAAGCACCCCGTCCTTCTTCCTCTGGTACTAGCACCATGATTTTCATCTGGGGAAAGTCATCCTTTCCTTCATTGTTCGGGTGGGTCTGACCCTGTTCATGGCTCTAGGGCTGGACAGTGACCTAGGTTTTAGTACTTGATTCAAGTGTGCATAGTGACAGAATTAGCCAAGGGTGTCAGTCTAAGGAATTTTCTTTGGAACTGAAAGGGAAGAAATATTTTTTGTTGTTGTTCATTAGGGTTGCTGAAAGAATAAGATTTGTAGGCCTAGTGCCATCTTGACACCAAGAGAGAAGAACCTACTGGAGAATGAAGTTAATCAGACAAACGAAGCACCAAGAGGCAAAGAAAGACATATGTGAGCTCCTGGATCAAACCCTGTCTGAAGCCCAGATTGTTCCTGTCTTTTTAAGTTATGAACACTAATAATTTTTATTATTACTATTCTATTTGAGGTTTTTTTTTTTAATGACTTCCATCTAATTTAGTACTTTTTTCTCTATTTTACAGACAAGCAAACTGGAGCTTGGAGAAGTCAAGAGACCTACCAAGGTCACACACACCAGCGAGTAACTATCAGTTTGAATATGAACCTGGATATGCCTAATTCCAAGTCTTAGCTGGAACCTATAACCTCCCACTATATTCCTTTCCTCTCACTCCCTAGGTCCCAGATCTAACTTTGCTAAACATTTAGCAGTCAACTGTTCTGGAATATTTGGGGTCACCATGAAATACCCAAAGCCAGCGACTCCAGAAAGCCTCATTGAGACCAGAGGCCACACCATTGCTCTTTCATAGCTCCAGCTGGATTTTCAGTTGTGGTTGTAACCTCAGGCCAGTAACCAGGTGCGCATGCAGTGCAGGCTGCATTTTACCTTTTTTCTTTAGTAGAAAGATCCACCACATTTTTCTCAATTTCGTGTTGGCTCAGTAGCCACTGCTGCTCTCATGGGCAGAGAACTGACCCCTGGGTAACTGTTTGCCCAAGTCTTTTCGGACTGACATAACAGTGAGAATCAACCAGGATAGAGAAGCAGTTTATACATCCAACAGGGTGGGGTAAGTCTTTAGACTTAAGCCAATTTCTAACTAGAGCAAACTTTGAACAGGGAGCCTGAACCCACTCTCACATGCAGACACACACATACACACACACACACACACTCACACGGGGAATAACCCTCCCTGCTTTCTCCAGATACCCTCAACCAGGAAGAGGCTGGAATAAATAAGGTAAATTTTTCTGGGAGGTTCAGATAACAAAAATAGGAAAATAAAAAGAAGAGTCTCCCAAATGTGATTTTAGCTACAGGGGAAATTCCCCTACTGGATATCTAGAAAAATGAGAGTCCATATTCTGGATTACCATTTGGGAGTTTTTTATTTCAAATGATAACTACTCCTAACCAATGTGTTGGGGAACCAACACACAATTATCAATAAAGAATGTGTGTTTAATCTGTTCATAGAATTATTCTAGGAACGTAAGCCAATATGAGAAGATGGCCTTTTAATCAGAGGCCAAATTAAAGTTTTGTCTGCTGCTGTGATATTTTACTACATTCCAATGCCTAAATTTAACTGTTAAAATGAATATTCATGCTTAATTTTAATGCAAGTTGCCAGTATTTCATTTCAGTGCAGCTTAGATCCACAGGGAACCCCTGCCCCCACCCCAAAGAAAAAGAATCATAAAAGTTAGCCATAAGGACTGGTTCATATCTGTTGCTGAAGCACCAAATATTTCTTCTAGACATCTAGCAATATTGTATTTAACATATAAAAATAATTTCCTTGGCCAAAAGTAGACCCTAAATCATTGAAAAATATATGCATTTTCTTTGGGAGGAAATAAATCAACAGAGAATTTAAAATAAATCTTACCGATTGAAAAGAGTTTAAATGTGCTTCCATGCAATCATGAGCAGGGACAGAGAAACTCACAAAAAACTTCCAAGATGAATCTGCTGAAATGCTCGCTGAGCTGGAGACCACTTGATCCTATGCTACCTTTTACTGAATTTTTTGCACATGCTTTTATTTAACCGTTCACATAAATACATACTCCTTTCCTCATTTAAATTTTACAACAAGTGCAATCTTGAAGTGCTTTTGGCCCCAAGATGGTTAATCCAGGCCTAAAATCACAGAAGGAACTCAAGAAATGTGTTGACTAAATCTCTAATAAATAGTAAAAATCCTCAGTTCTCCAAGGCATTTAGTTCTGTAGGGAACTACGGTGGTGCAAACTGATGAGCCCTTGATTTCAGGATCCAGTGGCCAGCCCTGTTGGCTTGTCCCTTCCTCACAAGCAGTGTGCCCAGCCCTGGGCTGGAATCCTGGTGGTCTAAGTCAGCCATGACAGTAGCATTCCCTTTGCCAGGAATTTGTCTGAAGGTGGGACCTGAGGTCCATTTCTGGCCAATGAGATATAAAGGAATGTCCACTACAAGGCTCCTGGAAAATATTTTCCTCCCTGATAAAAGAGAGGGGTAGTAGCATGAAAAATGCCCTTTTGTCCCATTCCTTATTTTTCTGCTTTGGATACTGTCGTTGGGGATACAATGCCTAGAACTGAAGCAGCCATCCTGAGACCACCACACAAGTTTGAGGACAAAAATTCTCACTGAGTCCATGCTGAAGATGTTTGAATAGAAGGACTGGAAGGATGAAAAGACACTGGGGTGGGGGGGGGGGGAATTGATAAAATAAATGAGCAGCTAAACTAAACATGGGATCACGTCCTTCTAGATTCTTTATTATGGAAACAATAACTCTCCTTATTCTTGAGCCTTATTAGTCAAGGTTTCTATTACTTGGAACTGAAAGTATCCTAGCTGAATCACATTCATAATTGCATCCTCTTTCTTCTTCTACAAGAGCAGTTTAGAGAAGAGAATAGAGTCAGACTCCAGTCAGATGGAATCCTGGTTAAGTGACTCTGAGCAAGTTTTCCAACTTTCAGAGTTTCAATAGCCTTAACTGTAAAATGCAGATAACAACGATGACCCCTTAAGCTTGTTTATTATAAGAAATAAAATAAAATGATGACTGTATGTAAGTCACTTAGCCTGTCATGCAAGAGGTGCTCGATAAATGTTAACTGCCTTGCTCTCTTTCCCTCCACACAGTCCTGGATGTGTGGTCAAGAAAGAATGACTTTTCATCATCCTTCTTATTCGAAGGCAAAAGCAGCGAGAGGGACAGCTCTCTCTATGGGAGGCTATAGCTCGGAGAACAGCTTACGATCATCGGGCCTTTCTCTGCTGCTTGTATGCAAACAACTCTCCTCATTTACTAGCCGCTCCTGCCTTTTGTTGAGCCTCTGCCATCTGTGACTCAGCCTCCCTGTTACACCATCTGCTCAGTGCCTCTATTCAAAGGGGCCAGCGTCTCTTGATTTGCCTCATGCTAGGAGGGTCTGCCTACTCGCGTTCCCCCACAAGCTGCAAACAGCTGGGAGCCTTTAAAATGTGGACTTGACTGCCTCAGTGGGCAGTGATCTTGAGCCGGCGTCTCACGCCCTGGCAGCCTCAGGGTGCTGTGGGCCTGTGGGCCAGCAGCAGGCAGTCTAAGCCCCCTGTTCCAAAGCTGGCTTGCTGGCCACTCTCATGCCCACCCTGTGTGTGCATGTGCACACACAAACACACACACACACACACTTTTCCCTCCCTTATGAAAGCAGGAGTGCAGTTACCCCCTTCATACAAAGGAGCTGCAAAGCCTGAGAGGCAGTGCTGAATACTGGCTAAGAACTTGGCTCCAAATGAAGCTATGAAAGTCAGCATTACCCCATTCAGCAACTGTTTAAAAAAGCTGAAAGAGTGATCAGACTTCATCTAGAGATATGAATGAAGCTGATCTGGATAGGACTAAGGTAAATCAGAATACTGGGTAAAGGATGATATGGTCCCTATTTTAAAACTTCAAATTCTGTGCGAGACCAAAAGGAGAGATGTTTATGTGGTGTAAAATTTATATTTTGGGTAGTGCATTATCTAATTTAACTTGTATGGTCAGTTTAGTCAAACATCATAATTATATGGAATCTTGAATAGGGTGTGAGATCTTGTTGGTTTACACAGGTTAGTGTGAGGCCCTGATATATCCCAGAGTAATTTAGGCAAAGAATAAAAAAGTATTTGCTAAATCCCCTTGGGGGACTGAGGAGAAAGGAGGAAATATTCAACTTCCCCATTTGGGGAATTCCTGATATTCTTGCAAGCAGTGGGGATAACCAACTCAATAGGATGATCCCTCAATCATGAGGTTTGTCCCTATAAAGCTTATTTCTGCAAAGGAGAAGCTAAGTCTATGAATAATTATGCCTGAGAGTCACACCCAGAGAACCTCTTTTGTTGCTCAGATGTGGCCTCTCTAAGCCAATGCAGTAGCTGAACTCACTGCCCTCCCCCCACTATGTGAGACCTGACTCCAGGGAGATGAGCCAGGACCCGGAATTATGGTAATGAAAAAGGCCTCTTGACCAAAAGGAGAAAGAGAGAAATGAGACAAAATAAAGCCTCAGTGGCTAAGAGATTTCAAACAGAATTGAGAGGTTATTCTTATGCATTATATGGATATCACTTTTTAGTTTATGGTGTATTGGAATGGCTAGAGGGAAGTACCTGAAACTGTTACACTGTATTCCAGCAGCCTTGATTCTTGAAGAAGACTGTATAACTACACAGACTTTACAATGTGCCTATGTGATTGTGAAAACTTGTGTCTGATGTTTCTTTTATCCCGGGTATGGATATGTGAGTAAAAAATATAAGGAAAAATAAATAAATAATAAGGGTAGATAAAGGGTAAAATTGAGTAGATTGAAATACTGTGGGTCAATGAGAGGGAGGGGTAAGGGGTATGGGATGTATAAGTTCTCTTTTTTACTTTTTATTTCTTTTTCTGGAGTGATGTAAATGTTCTAAAAATGATCATGGTGGAGAATACACAACCATGTGATGATGTTGTGAGCCATTGATTGTATAATATGGTTGGACTGTATGTGTATGGATATTCCTCAATAAAAATATTTTTTTAAAAAGAACTTGGCTCCACTCCTAACTACAGCAATTTCAATTTATGTAACCTTGGGCAAGTTACCTAAAGCCTCTAGGATTCTTTGACCTCATCTGTAAAATGAGGATAATAATAGAATTGTCAAGACAATACATGTAAATGTGTTTAGCACCATGCCTGGAGTGTGGTGCATAGTCAACGAATGGCCCCCCACATCCCATCGCACACTTAGCAGAAGTCTTTTCCTCCTGCTATAGGACAGTTTCAAAGCATGGCCCATCCAACCTGCATCTTAATTGACCATGGCTCATCAAACTAACATTTCCACTAGTACAAAAATATTTGTCAAATATCTCATTTTTCAGGCACTTGAGCTCAGCAGTGAACAAAGATCCTTGAGAGTTTACAATCTAGGGGAAGAAACAAACACAGAAAGTCACAGTCATGAATTGTGTTAAGTCCTATGGAGAAAAAGAAGAGGGAGAAAATGTAAGAGAGAAAACAGAGAGCAGTGGGGGTGGGAGTTTGATTTTATTTGGGTGTCAGGTAAGACTTCTTGATGAGAGAATGGCATGAAGACTTGTAGGAGCTCAGTATCTTTCATATAAATGCTAGTTGGGTGAATAAATGCTCCCTGAGCTGGAGGCAGAAGTGATAGCAGAAGATGAAAACCTCTCCCAGTGACACTCTTGAGGTACTAAGATCTTGCTTTCTGAGGGATAATTTGGCTGGAATCAGAACCTTCTTCAGAACATTACTGGGTTACAAGTGCCAGGTCTGGCACCTTTTTCCCCTCTCAGTTTCCTGAATTTACTCATAAAGTATCTGGTGCCACACCACTTGGCAAAGAAGCACTGGGCTTTGATGACCATATTTCCCCCATAATCCTAGAACTTAGACTATTTGGTATTGAAGCTCAAGGTCATTTTCCCCTAGACCCACTCACTCCCTTCCATTCTACAGGTTCAATCTCCTATCTGGCTTGCTTTTTAGAGATATTGCTCTTTTAGAGATTGCATTTTCTCTAACCAATTTTTTTGGAGTTGTTTAAATTCAAGGGACCTGTTATGAGATCTGAGACTATACATACAAATCTAAAGAGAGAGAGAGAAAAAGATACCTGGGAAAGTCATTGTCCATAATCATATCAGTTTTGTTTCTTCTTGTTTTCAATTACAGAGCCCAAAGAGCTCCAGTACTGTGGATATTACTAAGCTCAGCATACCCAGTACATTTCCAACATTCTTCATTTGCTTTCCTGCTCATTTCCATTCTCCTGCTTGATTTCCAATATGCTGTGAAAGTAATTTGGTGTCACTAAACTTTTTGCTTGAAACTCTGTGCAGGTAATATCTTCTCTTCCCCCACCTTCTCCCTCTTTAAACCACTTATATTAGGTTCATGGTCCTCTTTCACTTGAAATTATCCCCAGTATCAGCTCCTGGGCACTTCTAACCTCACTGCGGCTTGTCACTAATCCCTCCCTGAATCTTTAGAGACCATTCATTTGCTCACTCAATGAGCACCTACTATGTGTAATGCGGGAATATAAAAATGATTATGACATACTTCTTATTAGCATCATTCTACGACCTCAACGATCTCAACGATCTCACAGCTTCTGGTGAAAGAGATAGGTAAACAGATAAGTACAAGTATATTAGGTCCTGTAAATATCATGGAAATGAAGAGAAGGGAAGGTCTATTTCAGCCTTGGAAAACTGAAAATAATTTCACAGAATAAGAATATCTGAGCTGTATTTGAGCATTTTAGAGGGGCTGCAAGGGGTTTTTTGTCAAGAAAGTAGGTATGAGGCTGTGAAGGCACACAATGGGTGTCTAGGGAACCGATGTGGTTCATCTGGTTGAAGCACAGCACAGGGGAAAATGGGAGAAAGTTAGGACAAGGACAAGAGGAGTTGGAAAAGTTAGTCAAGAACAAAATTCAGATCAACTGAGCAGCTAATAAAGAATGACTATAATTGATTGTAATAACACTAACTACAAAAGAACCCATATATCCACAGTGACAATAAAGAGAAAAGAAAAACAATGCCCTTATTTGCCACCATTGGAGGTGACAATTATACCAACCCAACTTCAATGTAATTGGTAATTAAAGGAATTAAGCATTACACTGCTCTTTTAGGAGGAAATAGAGCCCATCCCCAATGATGAGGGCACAGTCTTCTTTACAGAAGAATGCCAGTTAAAATACATAAAAAGGAATGACAAAATTAGAACATCATTATTTTGCAACCCACAGTAAAACAACTGATTTGGGCAAACATCATCAACGGTTGTTCAAATCATAGAAAGGAACATTCTAGGGAGCAGATATTTCCACAGTGATGAAGTATCATCCCATATTACCTGCTAATTACAAAGACAGATCTGGTGATCACTATCTTAACCCAGAGATCAAACTTAACACCAGCAGGATAACCTGGCATTGTGTACCTCCTGGTGGAATGTATTATGAAGTCCTCAGCCTCACCTGTGCAATATTCTTGCCACAGATGGTTGACCTGAATCTTCAGTTTACAAGAAATAAGGGGCTAGAGGAAGAAGTGAAATAATACTAAGAGGAAGCAATCAGACAAATCCAGAATGTGGGACACCCTACAAGACAACTGGCCTGGCTAGTTCAGGATGTCAGTCTCATGAAGAAAAAGGGGAGAGGAGTTATTTTTGTTTTAAAAAGACTGAAGAGACATAGTAATCAATTGCAATGCCCAAAAATTTTAGGATTCTCCTTTTAAGGATAATGCTATAAATTAATCTTGGGGACAAATAGAGAAATCTAAATATGGGTTTGCTATTAGATGGGATTTAGGAATTGCAATTTTTTGAAAACTGAATGGTATTGTGATTATGTAGGAAAGTACCATTATTTTATGAGATGAGTGCTGCATATTTGGAGATGAATTGTCAAGCAACTTACATTTCAGAAAATATATACATATACCTAATTGACAAAACAAATATGGCAATGTTAACAAACTTTGATTTTAAGTGGTAGGTACATGGGCGATCATTGTACCTTGTTGGCCAACTTTTCTGCATGTTTGAAATTTTCCACAAAAACTTGAAAAAAAAAAGGGTGGAGGGGTACAGATATTGGAGGCCCTGTTATGAGCTCCTTAGGATACTGGGCCTTCTGAAGGCTTTCGGCAGAAGAGTGACATGATAAATTTCGTATTTTAGAAACACTGTTAATGTATTGCATACATTCAACTAGCATTTACTAAGCTCCTGCATCGAATGTTGACTGAACACTGAGCTAGATTCTGTGGGACAAAGGAAAACCAAAAAGGTACTGGATAGAAGAGATGAAACACAGACACGAGTACAGAGGTGGCTAAGAGAGCTGGGGCAGACACAATATGCTTCCAAGAATCTTCTGTGGTTGATATCAACAACTTAGTAAAAAATCAGCCCAGAAAGGATGAACCTAGAGTGACTGAAAATCGCCTCTTGACTATAGCCCCTTGGTCTCTCCTTATTTCTTGAAGGCAGAGCCCCTCTCCCATTTTTCTTGAAGTATGATGAGATAATGTGACCCACTTCTGGCCCTTGGGACCTGACTCAGGCCCTTTGTGGGGAAATCCACAAGAGGGACTACTGGCGAAGATTTTTCTCCTTGATAAAATGAGACACATGAAAACACCCTCTTCTCCTCCTTGCTTCTTTTAAATGCAGTTGAGTGTGGATGTGATGCTTAGAGTTGGGGAATGCAAGAGAAGCAGAGAAGGGCGGGCCGCGGTGGCTCAGCGGGCAAGAGTGCTTGCCTGCCATGCCGGAGGACCTCGGTTCGATTCCCGGCCCCAGCCCATGTAAAAAAAACAAACAAACAAACAAAATATAATAAAAAACAAGAAAATGTTTAAAGATGTTTCCCTTTCTTCCTCCCTTCCTTCCTTCCATCCTTCCTTCCTTCTCTCTGTCTTTCCTTCCCTTCCTCCCTCTCTCTTAAAAAAAAAATAAAAAAAAATAAAAAAAAAAAAGAGAAGCAGAGAAGCAGACCCAGAGCCTAATATCATGGAGCCACTGAAGCAAGTTTCAGCCTCTGATCAACAGAATTCTTATTTAAGAGAAATTGCATTTTCTTTTCAAATTATTCATCTTCAGGTATTGACACTTATATCTAAAACCACCTCAGCCTCCATCTGTAGACACGCAGTGTGTCTAGAGCCAATTCTGACCTTAGAACAAAGGTGTTAAAGGAAGTCTCGGTCAATACTCCTAAAAGAGTTAGTCTTGCTCCTTATAGAGCTCCAACAGCATGCTGCAGTTTATAAACTGGCAAATAAGGTTTACACTCATAGGCTGACTCACACTGATTGGTACTGACTAGCTAATGCATTTTGCTGAGGGTTCCGATGTGCTGTGCTCATATTAATTCTATGGAAATGAGTGCCTTGGATTGACTAGTGGTAACTGCTCCCATGTAAGGATGGAATTTGAAAACCTGAGTTTGGGTACTGGCTACACCCCTTAAAGATTTTGCACCCTCATTAGGGATAATAACAGCACTTACCTTATAGGGCTGTGGTGAGGATTCAATAAGTTAATCCTTGTAAGACACCTAGAACAGTGCTTGGCACACGATAAGCCTCAACAACTATAAACTACTATAACATACAATGTACATCTGGATCTTATGAAACAAACTTGGCCCATTCACAAATTTAGTTACCAATCTAACCCTGAGGCATGAGTATAAGCCATGTTTTAAACTCATTCATTCAATGTTTGAGCACCTAGGATACCCTGAACACCTCAAATTTTTTATTTAAGACCTCATCAAAACCCAATTTTTTTTCTTGTCAATTAACAATCCACCTCTAATTGTTCCCAAACACATTCTGCAAGGCAGCTTTATGTGTCATTTGATTGTCTGCATTGCTTCTCCTAATTAATGGAAACTGGCCCTTGTTATGGATGCAATGAATAGTATCAGAAAACCCTAGTTCTCTACCTTGGCTAGACATCAGAATCACCTGGAAAGTTTTAAAAAAACACATATGCTTGGGTCAACCACTCCCCCCATCCTGATTTAGTTGATCTTGAGGTGGAGCTCTGGCAGTGTATTTCTTTACACTCCCAGATAATTCTAATGTGTAACCAAGGTTGAATGCCATTACTCTAGCTTGAAAGGGCCTTGAAGTTCATCTCCTTTGCTGCCTGAAGGGCGGTTCAAAAACTGCCAGCGCTGGCATCACTAGAAGTTTGTTGGAAATGCAGAAGCTCAGGTTCCACCTGACTACTGAATCAGAATCCATATTTTAATAGGAATTTAGATGAACTCTAAAATCTGAGCATTGAATTCCCACTAGAATCACCTCAAGACTTGTTAACAATACAAAACTACTGGGTCTCCCCACAGAACCATAGAATCTCACTTTCTGGGAAGGGCCTGAGAATTAGAATTTTAATAAGCTTCTACAGTAATTCAGGTATGGCAGTGGCACAGAGATCTGAGGCTTCTATGGTGATTTAGGTTTGCCAGTGGCACAGGGATCTGAGGCTTGGGAATCTCTAATCTAGGCCAAGGAATATAGCCCCTGAACTCCCCTGCCTCTGCTTAAACAACTTTCAATTCTTTCTTGAAAATAAGAAAAATAACAGAGATATAGGTTTTTATTTTTCCATCATGCATGCAAGTTTACAACTATGTATACTGTTTAAGAATACAGAAATAATTTCATTATAGGGTGACAAATTATCAAGAAAGAAATCCATCTACTGATTACATTTTGAAGGTTATTTTCACAAAGGAAAACAACAATGTCCAAATTATACCTCCAAGACTGGAGTTATACTGAGAGAGACCAGGACAACTTGATAACATTTCTAACAGTCACATAAGTCTCCACATAACATAGGGAAAAAACTGATATTCTGGTGAGGGGCTCAGTTAAGCACTTTATCATATCATCTTTGAAAGAGTTTGACAACAGGACAGTCATTCTTTTTTTCCTTTTTGTATGCAGGGGAAGGGGAGCATCTCCATCTTTGTTTGAGACCCTTGTTAAGTATGAAAACTTACATATTTAAGGCCTATCTATGGGACCTCATCACTTAACATTAAAAGCAAAAGGCAGACCTGATGTGATAATAATAATGTACCCCCACCAGTATCACCACCAAAAATAATGTCCCAATCTTCCAAAGCAGTCACAGTTGAATTGACACAGCGTCTTGAACTCTCCATAAACAATCCAGAGGCTGTGGGAGGTCAGAGGTTGATACAGATGAAACAAGGTTCATCATAATTGATAACTGATGTAACTAGGTGACAGTCACACACGGGTCCACATAACATCCTCTTCACTTCCATGCCCAAAATATTGAACCAAAATTTAAACAATTTTTTTAAAAAGCAATCCTTTATAGTTCAATTTTCCCATTAGGAAAAAAATGTGGTAAGATTTTACTTCGAGAAAATGTGTGGTAAGATTTTACTTAGAGACAAAATAGCGTTAATCTTCCACACACACCAGGCCACACCTAGAATGAGAGAAAACATCCAAAGTAGCATTATTCTGTTTTTTATTTGTTTCTGATTTACAAAATCCCTCCTCTAGGTATCCATTTGCCCACAACCCCTTTAATTCTTCCATCCCAGCCATAGGGAAGGCCCCTCCACTATCTCTCCCTCACTGAGATAGGCATGCTCCCCCTGAAGCGTCTCAAGCCATTTCTGTTTCTCAAGCCCACTCTGCACCAGGTTCATTCTTGACTCTATGTTTTTGCTGTGATTCCCCTGCCTAGTACATGCTCTCTACAACTTTGTCAAGCCTCTCCAGGGCTTGACTTATAAGCATTTTCATAAGGAAAAAGAAGTCAAGGGGAAGACAAGTATAGATACAATCCTACCTCCCAACTCCTAAGAATGAGGGGTGGAGGGAAAGAGGGCACAAACAAACGTGGACAGGAAAAGCCCAGGCCAGCTTTCACTTCCAATGGAAATGAGCTTGGAAATTCAGAACAGATTCTACCCACCTCCATCCCCATGCCCCAGGATGGAGCCTTGGGATCCCTGGAGATGAAAGCCTGCTCCTTGTGGGTATTCAAGGGAGGAAGCAAAGAGTAAAGGACTGCTAAGAGTGGGAAAACTGGGAGCTGAGGCCTAGATGGCCAGAGACTACCACAGAGGAAGAAGCAGTAGTAGGCACCTGGAGCTTAAAAGGCAGACACACATACAAAAAGCCTGGACAAGTCCACAACACTCTACTTGGGGGTTGTAAGTCTAGCAGATGCATAGGCATGAAAGAATTTCCAACTTCAGAATGGAAGGGAGCCCAGAAGTTGAGACCAGGGTCTCACCACGGGCCCACATGGCCTACTGGCTTCCCCTAACCTCTTTCAGCCAAGTATGTGATTTGTGTTTGGCAAGCCCCAAACTCTCTGCCTAGCTTCTGTCTCCCTAGATTATAGTTTTTTGGTTGTTTTGTTTTCAGTTTCTAAGCTCTCATCTAATTTCAACAAAAAATGAAAGATGGAAAAACGCAAGGGGGGACGAAGAAAGACAGGAAGGCAGGAGGAAGACAAGCAAAGAGATATGAAGGGATGAGATGAAGGTAAGCAGAGTCAGCCCACAGATCAGAAATACCACGTCCCCAACACTCCCACCATGACACGCTGGCCTTATCTAGGGAAGGGTTAGGGGAGTTGACAAAGATATCTACAGTTTATGTTGGTCTCACCCTCAACCTGGAGTCACAGCATGATGAAATGAGCACATATCCTCACATACCAGCCCACCCATCAGTCTGGCAGACAGTACGATCCCTGGAAGGCTGAGGAGGATAGGAGTGTGTCTCATGTACTGGCAGGAGGCATGAGTCCATAGGCAGCTCTTGCAGTCCTTGACCAGGAAGCCAATCAGGACAACAGAAACCTAGACAATACTCAACATAGTGACAGTGATGGGGTATGATGAGGACTTAGAAAAAAGTTCACCAGTAGAAGGTCTCAGAGGATAAGGAGGAAAGGCATGACAGTGGAGAACACCTGGCATACTGCCTCTCACCCTTAACCCAGCTGCTGCATGACCAGAAGGGTGGGTAGCATGGGCCTCTGAGATCCAGTAGATGGCACCAGACAGGTGATGACAAAGCCATGGAACTCATTCTGGCTGATGGCCAATACCATGTGCACTGGCTTCTTTTTGAAGAGGCAATACGGAAGCTTGACATAGACGGTATGCGTGGCCAGCATGAACACAAAGCCCAGCAAGTGTGGCCCTGAAGTATCAGAGCTTAAGGATGCACTGGTCCTCCAGGAGGATGACTGACAAGTGTCCATGTTAAAGACAAGCAGGTGGGAAAGGCCAGAGCCAAGGACAGGATCCAGACAATGTAGATAAAGGCAACACACATCTGAAGCACCATGTGTTTGCCATGTATCAGCACAGGTGAGACCATATAACATGTGACACTAATGTAAATAAGCATGAAGGCCATGTGAAAGCAAAAGAACATGATCATAAAGGCCATATTCTCATAGCTGAGTGCAGTGAAGGTCCAAAGGGGCTATGGAGCACAGAGGCCAACATGAAGAGAAGGTAAATGGCCAAACACACGTGTCATCTTCAGCCAGGCACAGGTCCAGCAAGAGGTAGCAGGAAGACTTGTGCAGGATCAGTTTGTCTGGTTTATCCCTGGTTTAGGATACTCCACTGGCTGCCTTGATGGACCTGGCTTGTCCTCTTTTCCTTTCTCTCCAAGGGTTCCATCACTCAAAAGATAGTACTGCAGGGGATTGGGCCACAGTTCCTCATTGATTATCTCAACAATCTTGTCAGATTCAATGGAGCTGTGGTTTGAAAACCACCCAAAGAAGTTACGGATTCTGTCTGGGTTCTCCTGACTTCGGGACTGGTCATCATGGCCTGGGAGCCAATGGATTGGAGTAGATTGAGACACAACCTGACCTGTAGGACCACAACCATATTCCTTGATAAGAACCTTATTTTGGAAATAAGGGTTGCAGCCAAAGTAGAACTTGATCTTGTAGCCCAATCTGGCCAGGCCAAGCTCTTCCACCTCCAAGCAGGTCAAGTAGCTGAGTACTTCTTTATCTTGGGTGCTCAAAAAGGTTGATAGCTGGGGGTGATTCTGAAAGGCTTGCCCCCAGAAACCTGGGATATTCTGGATGAGGAGGTTCCTGCGCTCTACATGCTGCAGTCGCAACTGCCCAAACTTGCGTGATAGCCGAAGGTAGGCCCTGTCGGCCTGGGAATCCATTGTCTCCAGGTTCAGCTGGAGGGTCTCCAGGGTACCCACGCTGCCATCTGTTGTCAGGGAGCCTAACCCTGCATCCTTCTCCACCTTCTTTTCTTCCCCTACTGAGACAGAGGCACACTCCGCACTGGCCCCTTTCTTTGCTTTCCCACTAGCTACAGCCTTTCCCAATTCGCTACAGGTTTCTGGGGTCTTCTTCCCAGTAGAGCCACGGCGATTTCCAACTCGGGGACCATTTCTCGGCCGTCCCACAGTTCCCACGAAGACAGGGTCTGTTTCCAGGCGCTCAGAGAGAGACGAGGCTTTCCCCGACCCGGCCCTGGTCGCCACCTGCCCGTGATCCCCCTCAGCTCGGGCCCTGAGCGCAAGGCCACCGTCCGGGGTTAGCCGACTGGCAGCCCCCTTCCCAAAACGGCGGGGTGGCGCGGGCGCAGCCGTTTCAAGGCCACCCCAACCCGAGCCAGCCTGCACCTGCGTGAACTTGGTTTTCTTCCCGAGCCCCTGGCACTCTGGAGGGTCCGGGTCGCGCGAGGCTTCGTCAGGAGCAGCGCGGGTTCGGACTCTGGCGCGGGCTTTGCCCTGGCTTTTGGCGCGAGAGGACTTTCTACCCCTACTTCGGCCGCTCATGTTGGTTGTGGGCACGTCTTCTACGCCACGCTCAGACCGTATCGCGCCAGTCCTGAGCCCTACGTGCAGCCCTCTCCATAGCAACCGCTGACGTCACGACCGTACGACCTTACCGTCGCGCGAGGACGGGGCTGCGCCCGGTGATTGGCCCCTGCGCTGCAGCTGCGCAGAAGCTGACCCTCAGAGACGCCCTCGTCCCCACCTCCATCTCACCCTAACCAGCTTTTAGGGGTAGGAGGTTTTCATTTGTATCTATCTGGATGTGTTTCCCATTCATTTCTTTCAATTGATCTCACTTGTTCCTCTGGGGTCTCATAGAATACCTCTTGTTTCTCTTATACAAAACAATCTAAAGATAGCCGACGCATCCGTCCTCCCATCTATTTTCTTAATTAAATATCTACAGCTCCTTTAACTATCTCTTGTGACATATGTCATGATGCAACTACCACTGACCTCTGTGTGTCATCTTTCAAAGCTTTTGCTGTGGAATTTGCCCTGGAAACCCCAAGAAACGTGAACGGGAGTGCTATATTGCCAGTCAAACAAAGCAATTTGATACGTGGTGGGCTGCTAAGAGTAAATATAAAATAATTATATTTACTCTTAGCCAATATTTTGTGAGTATCGTTATATACCAGGCACTTTTTAAGGAGCTTTATATGCATTATCTCAATTTATGAGACAGGTATTGTTATTCCCAGTTTCCTGATGAGGAAACAGACTCAAGAGACATCAGAGATTATATCAGCCAGGGATATAAGCACAATTCAAACCTAACCTTATATGACTCCATAGCCTGTGCTTTCTATTCACAAATGCCTATTCCTTCCAGTCTCACGCAGCTGTACATGACTGTACTGCTCTTAAGAAAGCCAGCCTTGTCTGTTAACAGTCTGCGGAGCACCTCTTCTGCCTGGGGACATCACTGAGTCCTCCAGGTACCTCTGGACCTGCTTTACAGAACTAGGATATCAAGGGGTAGGACCAGGAGTGAAAGACCACAAAGCAAAGCCCCTATAATTGGAGTTAGACATAGATGTGCTCAGAGAGTAAGACTGTCATTCATAGAGTAGAGCAGGACTTCCCAGGCTGAAGCTCAGAAGCAGAGCTTCCATGTTGGAAGTGAGAAGGCCCTAGAAACTTTTTACACTGTAACTTGGAAGCATCCAGACAACATGCCTGGTGTTAATAGGCAGGTAAAAGGCCATGCTTTTACCAGCCAGGTGATAGGACCATGAAACAGTAAAGGAACCCATGGAATCCATGGCTAATATGGAAACGTAAACAAAAACCTTTTACATAGTCCTTTCCAACTTAAAGGGAACGAGAAGGCCCTTGCAATCAGTTAATGGAGGGATAAACCCAGAAACCCCAGGGGCTCAATGATCTATGGGGTCTCATGCATCAAAGTGTTGTCATGGCCTGGCAGCCTGGCATCACCTGAAAGTTTTAGAATTGCAGAATCTCAGTCCCCATCCCTCAGTCCCCCATTTTATTGACTCAAAATCTGAAATTTAACAAGATTCCCAGGTGATTTACGTGTGCATAAGAGGATTGAGGGTACAGCATTTTGGGTTAGGGCTCTGTGCCTCCCACTTCTCTACCCCACACCTTTGCAAAGGGGGAGATTTCAGAAGGAAAGGGAAATACATGCTGTGCAGGGTGCTTTTTCTGGAGCAGGCCATCCCTTGGGTACAAGATATCACCTCCATCAAGTAATATTAGAACCATCAGACTGGGAGAGCCCTAGGAAACCATAGCCCGCCTCCACCCTCCACTGTACACATGGGCACACAGACTCAGATAGGAAAGAGTATGCTTAATACACCAAATTAAGAAGTGAAGGTAGGGGTGGGCCACGGTGGCTTGCCAGGCAGAGTTCTTGCCTGCCATGCTGGACACCCAGGTTCGATTCCCGGTGCCTGCCTGTGCTAGTTTGAAAGGATGTATGGACCCTAGAAAAGCCATGTTTTAATCAAAATCCCATTTTGTAAAATGGCAGAATAATCCCTATTCAATACTGTATGTTTGAATCTGTAATTAGACCATCTCCCTGGAGATGTCTCCCAATCAAGAGTGGTTGTTAAACTGGATTAGGGGAGATGTGTCTCCACCCATTTGATTGGTTCTAGATTGGTTTACTGGAGTCCTGTAAAAGAGGAAACATTTTGGAGAATGAGAGATTCGGAGAGAGCAGAGAATGCTGCAGCACCATGAAGCAGAGAGTTCACCAGCCAGTGACCTTTGGAGATGAAGAAGGAAAGCGCCTTCCAGGGAGCTTCATGAAACTGGAAGCCAGGAGAGAAAGCTAGCAGATGACGCTGTGTTCGCCATGTACCCTTCCAGCTGAGAGAAACCCTGACTGTGTTTCTATGTACCTTCTCACTTGAGAGAGAAACCCTGAACTTCATCGGCCTCCTTGAACCAAGGTATCTTTCCCTGGATACCTTTGATTGGATATTTCTATAGACTTGTTTTAATTGGGACATTTTTTTGGCTTTTAGAACTGTAAACTAGCAACTTATTAAATTCCCCTTTATAAAAGCCACTCTGTTTCTGGCATATTGCTTTCCAGCAGCCAGCAAACTAGAATACTGCCCATGCAAAAAAAAAAAAAAAAAAAAAAAATCTGGGCCATCTTAGCATTGGACTGTGATCACAGATCTGCATATACACAATACATCTTAAGATATGTTAGTCAAGTGAATGATCCCATGGAGTGTGAGGTTTTCTGCTAGAAGTGCCTGCTCAGTGGTCCCTGACCTCAGTTGAGAGGTGGCTCTATAAGAAACAAGAAACTAGTGGTGGTTATGAACCTCAGGGCCACCAGTTAAATCCATCTATTAAACAAGCACTGTTTTGTGCCCATTATACAGAATTATTTTTGAGCTGGACAACCACAATCTGGAACTCTCTGTAAATCTCAGAAAAATTTAAAAATCAACTGAAATAGCAGCCAACCCTCTGTAAACTGCAGCCACGGATGAGTTGGACCACTTCTCAAAGCATCCAAGGGTGGATCAACCTCTGTTGTCAAGAGTCTTAATCCAGTGTCAGCATCCGTGTCACTTAATGCTCACCGATGAATAAACCACTGCAGGATTAGCATGGGCTGTGCCACTGCCAACAGTGCTTACTATACAATCTGCCTTGAGCCTCCTTTTGTCATGTCAAAGAGATAAGCATCAGGTGACAGAAAACAAATGTGAGAATAACAGCTTATTTTAAGATATTTCTCTGGTTCAGGCCACTGAGCCCCCATGGGTTCTACATCTAAGAAGCTGGTCTGTGCTGCTGAACTGTTGGTTTTCTTCTCATTGATTAATAATTAACTTCAGACGGGACTGTGGCTGGTTCCCAACTATGTAAGGATAGGGACTATGCCTCTTTCTACTTTTATCCCTCAGAGCACCTAATATGGGTCTCACACGCACTAGTAATTATAATAATGAAAACTCACACTTATTTTGTACTTTATATTGTGCTATGCCTTAACTCAGTTAATCCCCACAACCACCCCATGAGGTAGGTGCAATTATTGTTTACATCTTACATCTTAGAGATGATGTTACTGCTACACACATAAAAAAAGGTCAGTAATTTCCCCAAGGTCACACAGCTAATCAATGTTTTTAGCACAGGCAATCTGACTCCAGCACCCATCCTCGTAACCATTACCCCTGATGTAAAATTATAACTTGAGAGATTAAGATACCAAACTCTGTAGTACATAAGAATATCTTTCCATTTTCAAAAATTACATATGTGTGTATACATACATACAAATGTTAATAATGATTCTTCTATCTATGGAGTAAATACTTGGCATGGTAAACTCAGCATGCGTGAGATTAGTTTTAACAACTCATGTTGGAAACAAAGCATTTCCATTTGCACTGCATTTTTCTCAAGTGTTCTGTGAATATTATTTAAAAAATGCATATTCACGATCATGAACTTGAAGATCTGAGTTGTTTTGACCTTTTGCAGAAATCTAGGGTTGCAGGCTTAGGTTCATGATAATGTAAGCATTCAATTGATTCTTTTTAATGTGATGATATTTTGTTATTAGCAAATATTCATTAAAAACTCGTAAGAACACTTTTCAAAATATTTTTAAAAACTAGTCTTCACTTTTGTTCCCTGAAAATTGTGTTACCTTCTTTCTATTTAAGGTCCATTTTCCTCAAATTATAAAACTTAACAAACTAGGAAAAAGACATTCCAGTTATCTGATCTGTTCCCCAGCCAAGGGAACAACATTCCCCAAAATTCTTTCATAGAACTTGAAGATCCAAGACTTGACATTTTAAGCCACCAACCTTTGTTCTTTTTCCCCAAGAGA
Source organism: Tamandua tetradactyla (assembly GCF_023851605.1). Lineage (NCBI taxonomy): Eukaryota > Metazoa > Chordata > Mammalia > Pilosa > Myrmecophagidae > Tamandua > Tamandua tetradactyla. The sequence continues at coordinate 141,132,553 of NC_135332.1, forward strand.
TAGTTCAAGTCTATTAGATGACATTAGTATTGCTTACTGTGAGGAATTTTGCCAATCAACCCTTCCAGGTTATGGAAGGGTCATGGAAAAGAAAGAGATATCACAGGGAATATTTTCAAAGGAAAGAGGGAGAGGAAAATGTGCTCTTATGGTAAATTTCAAGACTATTTGAACTTAACATCTTAAGAAATGTGTCTAACTTCATCCCAGTTTCCCCTAAAAGAGCAAATTTTATAGAAGACCTCCTAAGTCATTTCATTCCATAGAAGATAAGTAGCTGCAAAATATTTTTTAAATATTGCCAAATGTATTTTTCCTCCTTCTTACTCTGCAACATTTTCACCATTAAAATTAGAACTTTGTCCCTGACAAAAAAAACTACAAAGAAACCAACAAGAAGAATTCAGCAAATCAAGTTCTTCACTTTGAATTCCGAAATAGGCTCTTGAGAGGGGAAGATACAATAGCACAGAAAAAGAAAAGGTTTTTTTTTTTTAGCTCTTCAAAGATAAATCCTGGAGCACTATAACCATGGAGTTTAAATAAACTTCAGATAATGTAAGAGCCATTTCTCCACTACACAAAAAGGAGGCAAGAACCTTTTCTGGTTTGGGGTTGAGGAGCTTAAGGGAGTAAATATGTCTGGGGTGAAAAACCTTGGGGAGGCAATAGAAACCACTCTTCCTGAATAAGATGGATATCTGAGAGTAGGGAGGACCCGTTCTCTATTTGCCAAGTGAAACTCAGGCAAGTTATCTTCTCACAGGGCTCCATTCCAGCCCAGTGCAGCCAAGACAGTATACAAGTATGTCCAGTTTATGTATTGACAGAGGAAGTTCTGAAATGGTGCCGCACTTACCATCCACACCACTTCTCAGAACAGTGAAGAACAGCCATACACTCCTCATACTTACAGGAGAAAGGCATGGAGGTTGGCTAAGAGCAGATGGGCCTTGCAGTAGAGGCCCAGAGGATGCAAAGTAAAGGACCTGTTGATCAGAAACCATGAGGGACACAAAAATCCTTCAGCAGTGGACAAAATAGGAGTGGAGGCAGATTCCAAAGACCAGGTGTGGCCAGCTAAACCTCAGTGGAGGCCAGGAAAGACAGAAGACAAGATACACACCAGACCCACGAGAGGGGATGGAGAAAAGGAATAAGGAGAATACTAAAGGACTAAGTATTTATTAAAAAGAAACTGAAATTTTCAATGCTAAGTGACCAGGTCACTTGAATGCGCAAATTTAAGTTCACCTGAATTCTATAAATTGTTTCAATTGTGAAAAGTCATACTTATTACAGTAGCATTACCTAGGCCAGGCCCTGTATCTAATGAGTTTAGCCATGTAACACCAAAGCTGAAGAAACTTAAGAGGCCAGTGACTTTAAAACTCCTTAGAATATATCAAATAAGGGGGGGAAAGATGATGGCTTAGTGAGTGTGGAATTTAGTTTATCCTCCAGAACAGCTAGTAAATAGCCAGGAACAGTACAGAACAACTGCTGGGGCTACATCAGAAACTGGAAACACAGAGTACACCAGTCTGGACCAGTTGGACCAGCTGAGACCTTACACAGAACTGTAAGTCCTCCAAGCCATGGAAGCCAGTGCCCCTCCCCCACGGGCATGGCAGGCTGGTTCCCCAAGGGTAAAGGAAACAGACTTTACCAGTTTAGCTAACCAAACTCCAAGTATGGAATTAATTAACAAATTCTTACTACTGAAAACAGGCCCCCAGCACAGATAAACCTGGAATAAGCACTAAACTTACTAGGAGTTTTTGCCCCAGCAGGAAGGGGGCAGAGCAGATGGAAAAAAATATATCACTGTTGTTTTGCTAGTTCTTTTCCTAAATCGATGCAAATGTACTAAGAAATGATGATCATGCATCTATGTGATGATGTTAAGAATTACTGATTGCATATGTAGAATGGAATGATTTCTAAATGTTGTGTTAATTTCTTTTTTTCTTTAATTAATAAAAAAAAAAATTTGACCTCAGAATAGAAACTGTAAAAAAAAAAATATATCACATTAAAAATTTTAGAAAGTAACAGAAGGTATTAAAAGAAAGCCTCATAAAATATGGTTATGATTGCAAAACTCAATAAATTTTACCCATGAAACTCCAATCGCCAAATATGAGCATTTTTACACCAATTTAGGGAGGGACACCTAAAGCAAAACAAAGTGCTCCCCACCAAGAAAATCTTCCATTAATTGGCTATGGGTTGACTAGAGAACTTTGTGTGCATCCTATTTATTGCAGTTACTGTTTTTAACACATAATTTAGTTATCAGTTGAATTCTCCAGTTGGCCTAGATATGCAAGCCTTTTATCTCCAGCCAGATCAGAAGCTCTATGAGGGCAGGAGCCATATTTTATATACTCAGTTCCTGAGTTGCAGGCCCAACTTGGTATTGTTTCATATATGCCAGCTGCATAGTGCCTTCACCTGAATTTCCCCAAAGCCATTCCTGCACCAGTCAACTCTCATCTATTTACAAACCAGAATAAACTGTCCTCAGTCAACACCATTGCATGTTTAGGGCAGAAACCATATTGTTTTCTGACATTTAGGAATGATTTGTTCATAAACCTAATTTTTATATATTTAGTGTTCTCTTTCCTATGTACACACACACACACACACACACATACACACACCCTTAACATCCTTACTCCTCTTCACTTTCCCAATTACAAGACATTTATAGTATAGAAATATACTAGAAACAGAAGTGAGGTTGGAAGATTTTCACTTAGATTATCTGGGAGAAAAAGGTCTCAACAGGACCTGCACGTGAGTTTTGGGCCACCCCAGAAGTAGTCATTGAGAAAGGGGAACAGGGGACACAGAAACTGGTATCACCTCTGCCTCATATAAGGTGAGATCCCACATGGATTGCACAGGTTGCCCGCCATGGTAAGGAAGCCAGGGAACTTCAAGGAATTGGGGGTGGGGAACCCTGTCATTCACCCAGTACATTTCAGATGCCAGCCAGGAAGCAATGGTGATGAGAGAATCTAATTAGAAGGCCTCCCCTTATCAAGAGCTTCTCAGACAAACCATGAGTCCTCATAAAGATAGGAATTTACATCAAGGACATGGGAAAAAATGAACAAAGATAAAATTAAATTGAATTTTAAATTAATGAACAAGCATCATGGGTTAACATTTTCAATTATATGCTGCAATCAGCTAGTACCCATAATCATGGGGTTTCATTGTTCCATTTCCTTTCACCTGGGCTAATTTGACTGAAGAGTCTCTCTGCCTTCTGGAAAGCATGCCTTGGTTATTCATTCTGTATTTGTGTAATACCTGGAAGCAATAAGACATAAAAAAAAAAAAAAAACTAAAGTTATAGTCAAGAAAAAGAACAAAGGAAAAATAAGGGTTTTCTTAAGGAAACTTGAGAAAAAATAAAACAGAGTAAAGACCCAAATGCATTTGACTGTGTCTCATATACTTGCTAGAAGCATGCCATGGATTTGACTCTGACCTTTTAACTACCAGTGTACAGAGACAAATCAGATGTTATAACATGTAAAATGTGTAAATATTAAAAACAACATCTACAAAAAAAAAAAAAAAAAAAACAAGAGGTACTCAGAGAAAACACAGTTATTCACAATACTGAATTCATAGAAGAATGTTGGGATTCAAACTCCCAATAATATCCTCACCCTGAACTCAGCCATGTGGGCCAAGTCCTGAAGGCACCCTCCACATAGGCTGGTGAATAGGATAGGAAGGCTCTCCCTAAATGCAGTTTCTTGGTGGTTCAGGTTCAGAGGTGAAATGGCCTGATCCAAGGAAACATTCTGTAGAATTTAGAGAGACTGGCCATATATCCCCAAGTCAGCCTCAGCAAATACTGCCTTTCTCACTTGACCTTATTCTCTCTTCCAAGTGCCTGCAGCCTGGGCATTGTCAGTGGTAGACAACATCATGTGACAAATGGACTGGTTCATTTCTTTCTGGTCCCTGCTACCCAGTGAGTAGCTTCCTGAGAGCTGTATCCTCCTCACCCATCCCTTCATCTTTCTTTCTGTTCCTCATTTTCCTTTCTTGGTTCCCCACACACACACACACACACACAAAATAATGTATTATAGGAACCACTCCAGTTGCTTTCAAAAATATTTTTCCTTCTAAATCCCTCCCCCATTTGCATGTGGACTAACTTGAGTCCCAGTAGAGTTAAGTTTTGTTTTCCTCTCAGAGTGACTCTGTGCCTCAGTTTCTCCATGGTGTCAGAAGTGGTTGTTCAGGTCTGGGTGGTCAGGGCCAGACAAGTGGTGTAAGTAAAGAAAGCAGGCCTGGCACCTGCACTGGGGAGTTGGGGGCAGGGAACAGGTGTCATCTAAGGTGGGCAGCTGCCCCTCAACTCCAGCTAATAGTTGTCATACAGAAATCTACAGTTTTATGTGAAATGTCTCACTTATTAAAATCCTGTGAGAGTCAAACAGAATGTCCGTTTGCAGGCCTCCACTTTGCAACCCCTGTTCTACTTCGTTGTTATTAAACTGAGCTTTTAAGTGAAATCATGAACAAATGTCTGGGGAATTTATTTGAATTAGCCCCAAAGAGAACTTTTTGTTCCTGTTAGCCAAGAGAAACTTTTGAAGATAAATGGCGGATAACTGTCTCAAGGTAGGACCCTGAAAGCGTGTTAAAGCAAGAGAGGAATTTATGAAGGAAGACAGCTTTTGCTGAAGATGGACACAAGGAAGGGTATGTATTTTTGTCAAGCAAGCATTTTATCCTTTTTTTACTTTATACTTCAAAGATGACCTTTATTTTTAACTGGCTTTGTTTTTTCATATGTAGGGATCTGTACTGCTTCTGATTTCTCAACATGTGTGTGGTAGTTAGATTCAGTTGTCAACTTGGCCAGGTGAACATGCCTAGTTCTGTTGCTGCGGACATGAGCCAATGGTGCGTGAACCTCATCTGCTGCTCATTACATGTGCAGTCGGCTAGGAGGCATGCCTGCTGCAATGAATGATATTTGAGTTAAAATTGGCTGGTGCTTAAATGAAAGACTCAACATGCACAGCCCAAGCAGCTCAGCCCAGGCCTTTGGAGATGCAGAAAGAAATCACCCCAGGGAAAGTTGTTGGAACCCAGAGTCCTGGAGAGAAGGCCGGCAGAGATCACCCTGTGCCTTCCCACACAAGAAAGAATCTCACTTGAAAGTTAGCTGCCTTTCCTCTGAAGAATTAACGAAATAAATCCCCTTTTATTAAAAGCCATTCCATCTCTGGTGTGTTGCATTCCGACAGCTAGCAAACAAGAACAATGTGCAATTTAGACTCCATAAATATTTTCATCTCCCTACAGAACGAAGGCTTTCCATGACCAGCTCAGAGACACAGCCATACAGCTCATTGCCTCATCAGTAACATCTGCAAATCTTTACTGAACACGTGCTCCTGACATGAATGTGGAACTTGAGTGAATAACTCTGCCTCTTTCGATTATTTTTTCCTACCCGTCTTAACCAATACCTCCATAATTGATCAGGTGGAACATATGGTCACTCTGATTCACGGATTACGACAATTAGCACACCAGCAGGTAATTGCCCAAACTGGCATTTTTCATAAGTGAGAAAGACCTAAAGCTTTGTCTTTCTCAGAAAAGGCAAATTCTGTCTGGTCTTGGGCATGATTCAGTACTAAATCGTGCAATATCCAGCTAAAAATGGATATAACCATATTTAGACAAAATAGTGAACAAAAGTGAATTATGCAGCAGTGAGTTTATCGGAGCTCCCACTGGAGAATCTGAATTGAAATGTAATAGTAACTGTCTAGCATGGGAGTGAGTATATAGAGCATATTCTTGGATGCTGCCACGTGGGATTGGGCGCCCCCTCCTGACAGAGATGGTGGTTACTGGGGAGTGACTAGACCTCCTGCTCTTGGCCGGGATCTCAGAGAGAGGGAGAATGTGGGGACTGGGGGAGCCTCACAGCTGTGAGCTTTGAAATGATGGAGAAGAAACCTAGAAATATCAGGCCAGGCATTAAGAAGAGATGAAAGATTCATTTTCTAGAAACTGGACTAGTAGAAGGTAACCCCTCCCACATTGCAATCCTTTTTTTTCCTTTTGTATACTATATGGTGGAGTCACATTTCACTATTTTCCCATATGAGTATCCCGTTATTGCAGCACCATTTGTTGAACTTCTGTGTGTTTGCTTTTTGTTTGTTTGTTTTGCTTGTTTGTTTTTTGGGAAGTTCATGGACCGGGAATCGAACCCGGGTCTCCCACGTGGCAGGCTAGAATTCTCCTCTTGCACCCCCTGCAACTCTGTTTTAATATGAGAGAATAACTAAGGCTAAACCGCAGGTCGTGGTTGAGGGAGTTTATGGAAAGTTACATACTCCCAGCATGGGATCTGCAAGGCGGGAGGCTATGGGAAGCAAAACAAGTAGCAGTTTGAACACTGAATTATTGTTTTATTTACCATTCTGCGGCGAAACATATGACCTACAGCTTGAGAGGCCCGGAGATTTATGCTTCCCTCTGTTAGTTGTTCTCTCAGATCCAAGCCCCAGGGTCCCTCTTGCAGGCGCGGTGGAGAAACTGAGCACCTCTGCATCAGGGACAGCCCTGGAGATGACAGCAAGACGCTTCCGTATGCTTCTCCAGAAGATTTACAGGCATAAGAGTCTCCTGAGGTGCCCACGTGGCCAACCCACCCCCAGAGGGAATGAAAATAAAAACAAAAGTGCCTGTGCAGAGAACATGACAAGTATCCTCCCTGTCTCCTGTCTTCCCTCACTCAAACCAATTAAAAAGTAAAACACAAGTACCCAAAAGAAGCAAATGACAAGATTTCAGCAACCAATGATGTTTAAAAAAATGATGCCATATGCCTCATGCATTACTCTAGTAAACGAATTCTTTCATCATCACGAGAGCTTATATCATGCTGGCATAATTCAGGTCCTTCTAAAGGTCTGGTCTTCTGGACTAAATTTTATCATTAGTAGTGACTGGAAGAAAACATGACAAACAACCCCCAAATTATCCACAGGTAAGATAAATGTCATTTAAAAATTAAAGTAGAATAATTGCTTGCATATCTTTGATGTTATCTTTGTGGTAGGGGGCCATCCTAGAGCAGCCTGCCACCTTTCTGTGGGAACCACAGATACGTCCTGTACTCAGGACCAGGGGTGTCAGCCAGGTAGGATAAAATTCGAACCCCTAAAAGATAAGGGAACAGTCAGTATTTGCCTTCCCCGATTGTCCCAAGCATATGTAAACATTCACTGCAGGCAGCCTGACTCTGGTGGACAAGTTTTATAACATCCAGCTCACAGTCTGGTGATACAATTGTCCCTGGTGGGGAGGGAGTGGGATTTCTCGCCCATGGCAGCACGTGATCCTGAGAGGGGTGCGGTGCAGAGAATACCACCAGGCCTCCACCAGGGATTGAGACCTATTGGCTATGGGGAACTGACACCCACCCGGGCACTTGTATGGAAGTGGGTTGACATCTCCTTGGATGTCTTTACTTCTGACCCTTAGAATCCATGGAATGAGGCAGGCTGGGATCATGTAGAATGGGGATGGCCAAAAAGAGTGACCACAGGCAGGGGGTTAACTTATGGGTCAGCATGGTTTCGGATCTAAAGAAATCCTACCCAGACCTTTATGATTTTGAACTCAGAAAAAGGAGGCCACCTGTAGACTAGAAACACCAATGATAAGAGGAAAGGTCATTGGAGCTTGTGTTAGTTTCCTATCACTTCTGGAACAAATTCCCAGAAACTGAGTGGCATAAAATAACAAAAATTATATATATTATTTTACAGTTCTGGAGGTCAAGTCCAAATTGAGCCACATAAGACTAAAATCAAGGTTTGGACAGGGCTGTGTTCCTTATGGAAGCTCTAGGTGAGAACCCATTTTCTTGGTTTTTCTGGCTTCTAGAGACTGCCTGTGTTCCTTGGCTCATGGCCATCTTCTAGTCAGCAATTGTACCACAGTGACTACAGTCTCCTTCATCCATCTCCCTCTGTCACTCTGAGTCTTCTCCCTCCCTCTTTCACTTATTGGGCCCACCCAGATAATCCAGGATAATCCCCTAATCTTGATAGCCTTAATTTAATCATCTGTGAAATCCCTTTGGCCATGTAAAGTACAGAGTTGTAGATTCTGGAGATTAGGATATTTGGGGGACATTATTCTGCCAATCACAGAACCATAAATTATTGAGTATTGTTTCTAAAAGGTGTCAGATGACCCAATGTCATGTTTCATAATGTCCATCTCTCTCATATACAAACACACATGTTATTCTTGTGCCCTAAATCTATTCTACAATAATAGTTTATATTTACTTAATATTTTCCATGTATTAGGTACTGTGCTAAGCAATTTACTTGCATTTCTATATTTAATCCTCTCAACAACCCAATGGGGTAATTGCCATTATGAGCCCCATTTTTATGAATAAGAAAACTAAGGCTTAGAGAGAAGCAATTTGCCAAAAGTTATACAGCTGAAATTGAAATGTAGGTCTGTCTGGATCCTAGCCAATAATAAACAGCTGAAATATATTGAGGCTCATAACAACAAACACTTTTTTTTACTTTTACTCCACATCGGCATTGTTCTGAGACTTGGGCTGAAGAAGCAGCTCCTATCTAGGATATTGTCATTCTCAGATATTGCCCTCCATTAGCAAAGAAAGAAAAATGATAGAACCTCACACAGACTGTAAGAGCTTCAGCTGGGAAATGACATGCATCATGTTTATTTCATTGGCCTAAGCAAGTCAATGACCAAACCTGATATCCATGTGGCAGGGAGGTATCATTCTCTCACCAGGCAGGGCAGCAAGTATTTGAAGATAATAATACGATCCACAGCGCTTAACTATTGTGCTATACTGTTCATTGGAGAGGAGAGGAAAAGTGATAATTAGACACTATCACTAAGTGATAATTAGACACAGGTGCCCCAAGTGTCTAACACTCCACCATTTTAGCCTGAGGACAGCTATGTGTGCTGCTAAGACTTATGAATTGTTTCTCAGGGAAACTTTCTTCCCTGCTAGTAGGACACTAAGTTGGTATAGACCTCCCTCAAAGTAGCAGATGAAAAAGAGTGAGGGTTTCCAAAGGTCCTCCCTAGAATTCCTTCTAGAATTCTAAGAACACTCTTCTCTGAGGGCAAGTTCTTCACATTCAGGGATTGGGAGTGTTGAATTGCATATTGATCGATGGTTCTCAAACTGTACTCCAGGAGCCCTTGGGATTCTATAACGGTATCTCAGAAATAGCCAAATACAAGGACACACACCCACATATGTCCATACCTTCATTCTTGGAGCTTGACACACATGGAAGCTAAGCTTAAGATGAGAAATGAGGCTTTCAGTAATGAGACTCAACACAGAGAAGAAAAAGGGGATTCCTTTCGATAGAACGGTGCACAGAACATCCACTAGGAGAGCCTCCATGCTGATGGTCCTGGAGATCTGTATGTCAGGTGTTCGCTTCACCTGAGGATCTTGGTGCTTCTGCACCACCCCTTCTCTGCATGGCCCATTCAGAGTGGACAGAACTGAACAACTGGCCAACCCTGCAAGAAACCGAGGAGAAGATGGTGTCTGTATTGATTTGTGAAAGCTGCTGGAATGCAATATATCAGAAATGGAACAGCTTTTATAAAGGCTTTTATAATGGCTCTTATTAAGTTACAAGTTTATAGCTCTAAGGCTATAAAAATGCCCAAACTAAGGCATCCAGGGAAAGAGACCTTGACTCAAGAAGGGCCTATATCTGTCACATGGGAAAGGCATGTGGCTGGTGTCTGCATGTCCTTGTTCTTGGTTCCATTCCTTCCAGTTCCTGATGCCAGTGGTTTCCTCTCTAAATATTTGTATGCCTTCACTTAACTCCTCTGGGACACAACTCTGAGTTCTGATTGCTTAGCATCTCATAGGAAAGTACATGGCAACGTCTGCTGGGCTCCAAACATTCCTGTCTGGGTATCTACTCTCTCTGTCGGCACTCCAAACATCTCCAAGCCTCTGTGTCAGCTCTGAAGCAACTGTTCTCCAAGTGTCTGCATCTGAGCTTTCTCCAAAATGTTCCCCCTTTTAAAGGACTCTAGTAAACTAATCAAGACCACCCTCAATGAGTGGAGTCACATCTCCATCTAATCAAAAAGCCACATCCACCATTGGGTGTGTCACATCTCCATGGAAATAATCTAGTCAATGTTTCCCACCCTAAACAATAGGTCTGGCCCCACAAGATTGGATCAGGGATACATAATAGTTTCAAACTGTCACAGTGATGATGGAGAGGAGGGGGTGGAGAGAGTTAGAAGTTCAGGGCCACAAGAAGAACAAGGAAGAGAGAAGGTGGAAAGGAGGTTTGCTCTCTCTGCCCATAGGGTGGCTATGTGCTGGAACCTCATGACTCCTAAGGAGATGAGGATGATTGCATGGGAGAGACTCCCCTCTATTGCCCCTTCTCTCTTTAAACTCTGTGTAAGTGGGTAGATATGGTTAGAACAAGAAATAAAGGAGTGCTTGGGCCTTCCTTTGGGAACAGGGTGTGCACTGGGATGGCTACCAGTAAGGCTGTTCAATAAAACACTGTTATTACCACTTCCTTTCATGACAGTACTGAGCACAAGTACATAAAAAGCTTCCACTCAAAATGCTGACTTTAAAGCAAAAGCTTGAACCCCACAATTTAATCCCATCATTTTATTCTTGGAAAAGGAAATATGAGACCAGATGAAAAGGCTCATCCAAGATCATGAAGAGAACAAGTAGAAAGCTGGGTCCAAAACCAGAACTTTTGGCTCCCAGTTTGGTGCTGCCACCCCTACAAGCCCCATATCCATCAGATCCTAGGTCCCCTTCTTGGGTTCTCACAGCCCCATAAGTTAGGGGTGGCAATCCTTTACTTTAGCTGGGTGACCTCGCTTCCAGTCATATATTGAGGAGGGTGAGTTATCTGGCTTCAGCAGCAACACCACCTGCTTTGAATGGAACCAAACTCTCATCTGCCAGGGATACTAGGCTCATCTGTAAACATAAAAGCCACATCAGGGAAGAAGGTGAGCTTCTGTCTTCACCTGAATCTTCATCACTCTTCACACCCCTTCCCCTGGCCTCCCACATACCCCTATGAAATGTCTCCCTGGCTTGCCAGGATGGTGCAGTCCAAGCTGGCTGCCAGTCAGATTTTTCACAAATTTGCCACGTTGCAATGACAGTACTGTGTCAAGTCCCAGATGCTTCAGCATAAATAAATAGCACATCTGGGACCTGGAAGCAGTCCAACAGCATATTATGGAGAAAGCTGGGATAGAAACAGAGCCAAATAACACACAGCTGGAAACTGTTAAGTTAGGAGTGAGGGTGGGGGAAGCACTTGGGGAAGAGAGAAGAATAAAGAAATGGGACGGGAGAAAAAAAGATAAAATCAGGGATTGCTGTTGTCTGGAAGCCTGTGGATTATAATTGCTAAGAAACAGACCCATGGTTTATACAACAGTCAAATTAAAAGCATTCCTACAAAAATGATAGTTTATAATAATTGACCTCAAAGCAGAGAGTCTGAATAGGACTGGGATGTTTGACTCTTGGACATCTGACTGCCTTGGATGTACCAGGTTGGTTGCTGCCTAGCTATTTAAATCTATAAATGGATTCGTGGTGAGCAGGGTGAGTGAGGTCAGCCCTGCACTGGTGAGAACACCAGGGCTCCCTGCCCGGGATCACCCTGCATTTGGGAAGCTTGGTGAGTTCCCAGGCTCCTGGGCAGTCTCAGTTGAACACGCCTGTTCTGAACATGCAGAGTATTAAAGAGGAGGCCAGAAAGGAGGTGGAGGATATGCAGTTACATCACTCCCTCCCAGCCCAGAAACCCAGGCAGATGATTCACCCAGATGAATGAGCATTGGCTGCACAGATTGCTGCTTACACCCACTCCCCAAGCCAGCCACTAAAAGCTACAATGACATCACCTAGCAGAGGAGAGGAAGTTTAAGTAATGGGGAAATTAGGGCAAAAAGAAGAAACAAAATCCTTTCCTCTTGCTGTTAATGGAAATCAAGTACGTAGATTACCTTCTTAATGGATGTCTTGATTTAATCTCCTGTAATAAAAATATCCCAAATTAAGCCATCATTAAGAGTTAGTAAGTGAGAGTAAGACACATTATCACAGGGCAAGGCTTGGTTTGATCCTCCAGCTCCCATCTGCCCCAGCTTCATCTTTGTCTTGTGACAAGTAAGGAAAGTTAAACACTACTGTCCTAGAGAGGATCAGAGGTTCCTTGCAGCCAATTTGGGAGTGAATTTTGCTGGTGGTGAGCTGCAGTCTTGTTGTTGTTTAAATAAAGCAGATGACTAAACAAAAGGGAAAGCCTCCATGGCAACTCATGCCTGGTTTTGTTGAGATTTCAGGTTTTCTGTATGCACTGGGAATCTGAACGGATTAATGGCTTTTCTGGGGCCTTGGTTGGGAAAAGATTCCAACTGCCAATGATTGCTTTTTGTAGAACTTTCAGAATGGTAGAATCAAAACACAAGAGCTAGCCTTGGATAGTAATTCTTACTTTGTAGGTTCCTGGCATTGCAGTAGAGGCAAAAACCATTTGAAAATATGATCATCATAATATCACTTACAATGATTTCCGAAATCATTTAATAATGCATAGTTGGAAATGAAGTTAGAAGTTGCAGTTATGGATCTATGCATAATTTTAAAACCTTTGCTTATGCATTCAAGAAATGTTTGAGTACCTTCTGAGAGCCAGGCATTTTGCTGGAAATTGGAGATATATTGTTGAATGAGACACAGCTTCTGCCCTCAGCAAGCTTGCAATCTAGCAGCCCAAGTTCCTGCAACCATTATAACAGATGCAAAAACTATTGTTAATTCTATTCAAAAGTTAATTTTCTGGAGTACTAGTCAATTATAGGGAAGAGAAAAGAAAGCTCTGAAAATATCCCATGCCTCAAAATAAAAATAGAATTGTACTCACAAAAATTTAATTTTGTGTCATTTCAAGAACATAGAAACTACACAAAGAAATACATGTCAGAATTCTTTCTGTATCCTGGTAATTAATTTGCAGCTTAAATGCTCTTACCAGAGATTTCACATCAAAGTTGTATTTTGGGAAAGAAGGAAAACTGGGGAGATTAAACTTTATGGAAGGAATGTTTCCTGAAGACACCTCATAATTCAAAATCCACACAATTCAAGAGCCATCCTAACCAAGGATAGAGAGGTGGGATCAAGGGATGTTGTTTATGGCTAAAATGGTACTGCCATGTAGCAACAACAAACACCATTTACAATTTGTCCCGTCTGCCAGTTTGAAATTATATGATTCTGGCTCAGTTTTTTGTTTCATTTTAGAGGTGTTGGATTTTATCTGTTTGCCCTTCCAGATCCTTCTCCATCCAACTCTGTACCCCAGGAAGTTGATTTGTGTGGACTATATCAACAGGTTTCCTTGCCTTCTGGCTTCCAAGTAGGTTCCGCCAATGAGTGGCACCTGCAAGAAATCACGGAGGTGGAGGAGAGAGGTTGGGGTATCTCTGGACTCGCTCTACTAGGTCATCTTGGATCAGTGATATTCCACTATCAAAGGCCCCAGCTCCTGTCAGGTGACCCTCTCTACAGAGGCACCCTCTCAGCGGTTCAGAAACTGTGTCCTCCCCTGTCCCTTCAGGCCTGGAGTGGAGTTCTTTCCCTTGCAGTTTCCCTCCATCTTGCTCTTAACTTTTTAAATGACCCTTTCATCCGATTTAAGTGTCACAACTATTTCCTGCAGGAACCATGGCAGCCACAGGGGAATTCACAGTATTTCAAATTTTGTACCTGAAAGGAGGTTTTATTATTGTTTTCATATTAACTATTTCAAATTTGCATGGTGCAAATTTGCATGAAAACAACAAAGCTCAAAAGATCCATAGGTTCACTAGGAACAAGGTAGAAAATCAAGGTTTATAAAAACCTGCCCTAGATTTCCCTTCTCTAGCTCAAGCTATTATCCTTTATGATAATAAAGGGAACCTTCCTTTCCTACTTTACTTTAGCTTAATACAAGAAGCAAGGTCAGCCAACAACAATTCTTTCTGACCTACCTTCACTCACTCCTTGGCAAAAGAATGACTGGACTTTGAGTAAAGTAATCATCCCTCTGCTTTTCCAGTCATAAGAAATCCATTCCCAAGCAACAATTATCTCTGAAATACTCAGAAAAGGGGATGTGACATCTCTCCTTCTTCCATTGTAGCATGGGTTTGGTTTTTGTTTTGCCTGATTTCACCATTTCAACCCCTCTTGCTGGTCACTGATTCAGTAGTAGACAATTTAGCTTCCACTACAGCTCAGCAGAGCCAAAGCAAACAGTTCGGCTGTGGGGCAGATGGGTGCTTGTCACTGAGAACTGTGTCACATCTGCTGATTTATGGACATACCACCTTCATCTGGAATTCCCATCTATACATTCCTTCTAACCCATTGGTACCATTTTCCCTTTGTCATTTGCAAGGAAACTCATTCTAGAAGCATAGTGGAAAAGGGTACTCAATAATTTCCAGAGATTCATGTCAGAGGAATACGGGTTTAAATGACAAGACAGGAGGTGGGCAGTGACTCACCCCTCCAATGGGTAGGCCATGTAGTACAACTAGTTCAGAGCCCACTGACTTTAGAATCAGATCTGGATTTTAATCCTGGTTCCACCTCCTGTTAGCTGTATAACATGGGCCAGTTGCTTATCTCCTCTGAGTCTTATTTTTCACATTGGTAAACTGCGAGTAATATTAATACCTACCTCAAAGGCTATTGAAATTACAGTAGTAAAGCCCTTCGCACAGCGTGTAGCAGAGTGAGTACTCAGTGAATCATAGCAGTTATCAAATGGTAATTCCCTGGTCACTTTTCTATTATGGACCCCATTAGCATTCAGTAAACAGAATTTTTCAAAATGAATTTTCCCCTTATTCATATGTCTAGATTTGCTAATCACAGTTGATTGCTTGCTCCTGTCCTACATAGATCTCTTCCTCATAAACCAACCATTATGTAAAAGGGGAGTGCTATAGACACAGACAGCTTTTGCCTTTTAAAATCACTGTTTTTTGTGGGGAGCAGTTTAGGCTGAGCTGGGCTTCCCTGATACTCTCTGAATGTAGATAGGCTAGTAAAACACCATTCACCCCATTAAACTAACTAGCAGCTAATCCCTCGTAGTTCCCTGTCTGCTTACTACTGTTCTATTGGAGGTATTTTATTATCTACCCCTCACCCCTCCAAAAGCTATGAAATTTAAATTTAATTTTTGGATATCAATGGGGAATTTTAAGCAACAAGGGTTTAAACGTATTTTCAAAAGATTAATGTAGTGCATCATAAGTAGATTGGGAGGGGGAGTACAACTAGTCGCTTGAATGTTAACACCTAGTGATCTTGTGAAAATGCAAATTCTGATTCAGTAGATCTGGGATAGGACCTGAGCTTCCACTCTTCTAATGAATGCTGCAGTTTCATGGGCCACATTCTGATGAATAATAGTGCCCATAGTTATTTTGCTCCGTACACATCCCAACATAGTATCTAGTTAGAAAGTGTTCAATAACTTCTTTCTAACAATGCTGGTATTGATTGATAATGATGAAAAAATAAAGAGAAATTAAATTATTGAGAATGTCCAGATTTCCAAATGCTTGATTTTTATTTGATAAAATCAAACAAAACCACAACCTTAAGTTTATCTACCATGGTTGAATTTTTTAATTTAATGAAATAATGAGTCACTTCAGTGGAAAAATATCTGTCATCATGGTTCTTTGATAGTACTGATAGGTGTCATAGTTGGGTTCTGGTGTCAATTTGGCCAAGTGATGATAGCCAGTTGTCAGGTCAGGCAAGCACTGGCCTGATTGTTGCTGTAAGGATATTTCATGGCTGGTTGATAAACAAGAAGGCTGGTGTATTAAATCATCAGTCAGTTGATTGCATCTGTAGCTGATTACATCTGCAATCAACTAAGGCATGTCTCCCACCAATGAGATAATCCAATCAGTTGGAAGCTTTTTAGGGAGACGAGAGACTCTGCTCCTTCTTCATGCAGCGAGCCTCTCCTTTGGAGTTCTTCAGACCCTTCATCAGAGCTGCCAGCTTCACAGTCTGCACTATAGATTTTGGATTCCTATGGTTGCCTGAGACATCTTTATAAATCTTATATTAACAGATCTCTCATTTTGGTTCTGTTTCTCTAGAGTACCCTGACTAATACAACAGGTCAATCCAACACCTCTTGTGGAGAAGGATTTTAGTGTAAGAATGCTAAAAGTCTTTTCTCCATCACGGCTTCTTCCTTTCCCTGGTCTGCCAGGAAAACAAAGCTGATGGGGCTACATTCCTTCTATTTGTCACTCAAGTATCTGGAAGTTGCTCAAATCACAAACTGCTTAGGTTCAGGCAAAGAATGACGTAGCCACCTCTTACAAACCTTATTCCCCACCTGCACCTCACCCCTAGATCTCAAAATTAGGTCTCTGGAACATCAGGATCACTACTACCTAAGGACTTGTTAGAAATTCAAATGCACAGGCCCCACCCCCAGTCTACTGAATCAGAGATTCTGGGGGTAGGCCTAGCCAACCGGTTGTAACAAGCCCTCCAGGCCATTCTGATGCACCCTCAAGTTTGAAAACCACTGTTCACTTCTCTATCCATTATGGAGGAGTTACATCTCACTGGCTCCCAGGTGAATCTGGGAGGAGAAAGTGAGATTCCTGGTTCAGCCCCTCCTGAGCTCTCTGATTCTGATCTCCCTACCCACAGAGAGGATGCCCTCTGCTTGCTTCCTGCCTGTGGCAAGTGGTCTGCCCTATGACCTGTAGCTGACCATCTCTGCCTCAAACTGGATGGGGAAGTTTACGTCTAAGAAAAGAATTAGGAAATCCACTATGGTAAAACATCTAAGCCACTTCTCCAATCACCATTATTAATGATACAGCTTATATTTGAGCTCCATCTCTTTGTTTCCTTTGTCCCATTTCTCCAATGACCCCAAATTTGGAAGCGAAAAGAAGTATGTTCTTTACTGAGCCTCTAAAACTCCAACATATCATTGCATGCATAAGAAATCATGAGTTAACATGATTTATTATGTGACAGGCAAAATTATAAGCCTTTTTCAGGTAATAATTCATTTGAGTCCTCACAATTCTCTGAGGAAGGCCCCGGTTACTATCATCTCCCCTTTGAGGTGGGGACAGTATAGCAGGGAAAGGCTAAATAACTTGTCCAATGTTTCAAAGCCTTCAAATATGGGAGCTGGGACTCAAATCAGGGAATCTGACTCCTGGGTCCGTACTCTTGACCACACTGCTGTATCCCGATGAGAATTGCTACTTGTATGGTCAAGAATTGCTACCTGGGACAACATTTATAATCTGACTAGTGCATTTCCTAATATAACTTATGTGGACAGTTTGATTGAACACCATAAGTACATGGAATCTTAAATAGGGCATGAGAGTTTGTAGGTTTGTCTAGAGTGATGCCTCGATAAATCTCAGAGTGATTTGAACAGTGAATTTAAAAGTATTTGCAAAGTCCCCTTGGAGGAATGGCGAGAAAGGGGAAAAATTCAACTTCCCCATGTGGAGAATTCCTGATATTCTCACAAGTAGTGGGGACAACCAAAGCAATAGACTGAGCCCTCAATCTTGGGGTTTGTTCATATGAAACTTATCCCCACAAAGGATAGGCTAAGCCTACTTAAATTTAGACCTTAGAGTCACCCCCAGAGTACTTCTTTTGTTGCTCACATGTGGCCTCTCTCTCTCAGCCATAAAACTCGCTGCTCTCCCCCTCTCTACATGGGACATGACTCCCAGGGGTGTAAACCTTCCTGGCAACATGGAACAGAAATCCTAGAATGAGCTGGGACTCAGTATCAAGGAAATGAGAAAACCTTCTAGACCAAAAGGGGGAAAAGAGAAATGAGACAAAATGAAGTGTCAATGGATGAGAGATTTCAAACAGAGTCAAGAGGTTATCCTGGAGGGTATTCTTGTGCAGTATATAGATATCACTTTTTTAGTTAAGGTATATTGGAAAGGCTGGAGAGAAGCGCCTGAAAATGTAGAGTTGTGTTCCAGTAGCCATGTTTCTTGAAGATGATTGTATAACGATATAGCTTTCACAATGTAACTGTGTGATTGTGAAAACCTTTGTCTGATGCTCCTTTTATCTACGGTATGGACAGATGAGTAAAACATAGTGATTAAAAATAAATAATGGGGGAACAAATGTTAAAATAAATTGAGTAGATTGAAATGCTAGTGATCAATGAAAGGGAGTGATAAGGGGTATAGAAAAAAATAGGGGAAACAAAGACTAAAATATATTGGGTAGTTGGAAATACTAGCAATCGATGAGAGGGAGGGGTAGGGGGTATGGTATGTATGAGTTTTTTCTTTTTTCTTTTTATTCCTTTTTCTGAATTGATGTAAATGTTCTAAGAAATGATTGTGGTGATGAATATACAACTATGTGATGATATTGTGAGTTATTGATTATATACCAAGAAAGGAATGATCATATGGTAAGAATGTTCAAATTTGTATGTTGTTATGTTTAAAAAAATTTTTTTAATTTTAAAAAAAAAAGAATTTCTACCTGGGGAGAAAATAAAGCATGTGAATTATTAAGGATCAGTTGGAGGCTGGGCATTGCTAGTGCCCAAGTAAGTGAGGAACGGGCAAGTTTTTGAACTTCAAGGTTAATGGCAGCCTTCACTGTGGCTAAGTGACTGCCTTAGTATGTGTGTTAACTTTCTATCACTGCATAACAAATTATCACAAACTTAGCAGCCTGAAACAACAATCGTGTATTGTCTCACTGTTCCCATGGGTCAGGAGTTCTGGCAAGGCTTAGCTAGGTCCTCTGTCCAGGGTTTCACAAAGCTGCAATTAAGGTGTCCACCAGGATTGTGGTTTCATCTGAGACTTGAAGTACTCTTCCAAGCTGATGTGATAGTTGTCAGCATACAATCCTTACACTGTAGGACTGAGGTGCTTGACTCCTAGAGGCCACTCTTCTCCACAGGTAGTTCAAGACGTAGCTGTTGACTAGACTAAGAAGGGAATCTCTCTTTTAAGGCTTTCAGTTGATTAAGTCAAGCCCACCAGGATAATCTCTTATTTGCTTAATACAAAGTTGACTGATTAGTAGCCTAATCTTAGGTGTGATGTCCCAACATATTCACAGGTCCAACCCATAGTCAAGGGGAGGGGATTACACAGGGCATGTACACCAGAGACAGGAGTCTTGGAGGCAAAAACTTAGAGTCAGAATTCTGCCCATCAACATAAATAAGGATTGTTGAGGTTCTCTGAGGCTAACCTTGACCTGACCTTGCAGAAACACTTTATGCCTGAGCAGGAGTGACTACAGCAAGAATTTGATTTTAGGGGCAATAGAAACTTATAAACCTAGTTAAAGCTAACCCTAAAGTTAGCCTATATGCTGTATATAAGCTTTCAGACATTGGTGTGTGGAACAATTTTTTCTCCTTGGATTATGTTTCTTAGGTATTTCTATAATCCCGGCCTTTAAACTACAAAATTTAAAGCTAAATTCTCCCTGGCTGTAGAGCACCAATGTGTGTTTCTTACCAGATGTAGGAAGGCAGCACTAGGTCAGCTGCTCATATTCTGTTCCCTGCTATGTAGTTTAGAATGGCACTCATGGACAAGGGACAAAAAATGTGGAATGTGGAAATATGTGCCTCTTCCACAGACTAGAGTCACCTTCAACCACTGGGCCTCAAATTAGTTCTGAATTTGTTAATTATATAAGTGCTCGCCATAGCCTTACATTTCATTCCTAGCTTGGTTTATCACCATTCCCAAAAGGTGATAAATTTCACTAAGGAATAGATCAAAAAGAGGAGGAGCCATTGTTTTATAAAAATATCCCATCTTCTTGGATTGAGACTAAAAAAAAAAACTCAATGAAATAATTACAACCCCAAAGGTGTTTTAGGAAACCTGAGAATAGAAGTGTATTTGGAAGCAGGTTTGCTCAGAAATTCAAGGAGGAACTAGATTGGCTGTCAAATATATCTTATCACCCAAACAGGACCAGAGACAGAGTAAAAGACAGATAAAAGCAGATGGACTGGATTAAGCAAGAAGAAGGGAAAGATTTCCTTAGCTTAGTGACAAGGTAGATGGGTAGGAATGTGGAGGGGATTGGGAGACACACCAGCTATCGTAAGAGTTGGAGGAGGAGCAACAAAACAGAACAGAGCCAGCTGCAATGACCCCACCCACCCTCAAGTCATCCAAGTTCAGGAAACTTTGGAGGCAGGCTCTTATAGATATGGGAAGAGTCCTTAAGAAGAACAACTGGGGAAACCACAGAGAGGAGTTAGTGACAGCTCTGCCAGGTGGTTACAGAAATTTTAGACAGCTTTGAGAGGGGAAGATCCACCTAAAATACTCAAAGAACTACTGGATGAGTTTTAAGGTAGAACCACCATCATACATGAAGATGCACGTATTGCTTATGACCTGCAAGCACGTTACAGAAAATCTACGCAGAAGGCTTCAATTCATATCAGTATATCTGCATAACCCTAACTACTGTATTGCCAAACAGGTTGGAGGTTTGTGCTTGTCGTTATTGTTGTTGTTTTTAGGGGGTGTTGTGTGTGCCTCTGTCCCCAACAAGAATTATAGGATATCTGTTTCTATGATGTAGAAAGCATTGTGAAGAAAGGTAAGTGACTTGAGCCAAATGAGAAAAAACAAGAACAAAATGTCAAAATGTCTTCTTCTTCTTTGCATCCTCTGTTTGCAGAGACAAGTATCTGGCCGGCGCCTTGACCAGTCCACCCTGCTCCTCTTCTCCAATCCTGCTCACAGAAGGATTTCTACAGCAAAACCAATTAAACAGGGGCCCTCACTTAGAAAGGAAGTATTTCCCGAGGAAATAGTTCTTTCTTCTCTTTCTTCCTTTCATTGAGCAAGCCAAACAAACCAGTTCAAGAAGCCAAGGATAATTTCATTTATAAATCATATACACTTTGGCCACATGGTTTTTAGCACAAATTAGGATGGGATTTAGCTTCAATTCTCTTTCCTTTGAATTTGATTCTTTTCAAAAAGGAATGTTTTCCTTAAAGCATTTAGTATTTGCAGCCCAAATATTTTTTCTCACTGCTGTCTACAAGACTGCTTTCTGAATATAAATGTTTCCAATCGATCACAGTTTGAGGTTTAACATGTCCATGGCTTATCCCAAAATGTTTATTTCCTTTCTCCTTCTGCAGGTACTACAGCTGATTTTTTTTGACCCATTTTATCTCAAAGAATACAAGGTATATTGTTTGAAAATGCATCTCATACTACAAAACCAAGTCAATATTAAGTAAAGAGTGTAATCACATAGATCAGTATCAAACGCAAAATTCAGGATTTAGAGTGTAGGAAGATGAGATCTCAATAATCACAGCAATTAATTGTTAAAGAGAAAGCAGAGCCGAAGCTTCAGCGTGGAGATGTTATTTATCAGGATCTCTGCACCTGCGCTGGGTTCACTCCAGCCGCTGCTGTAGCTAAGTTTGAGTCCCAGGTTCTTATTCGGTGTCAATATGATTATAACCAATCACCAATTTATTTACCGTGCCATGACAGCCATTCCAAACTGTCATGTCACTTTCTTGTGCCTCCTTGTTTTTTAGGTCCACACCCTTCTCTCTACTAGAATGCTTACACTCACACTACATGCCCTTCTGCCCTCCTCATCCCTACTTCCCAATCAATCCTCCCAAATCCCTACTTAAACATTTCCTGACCTCTGCTCCAGCCACCCTACAACCCAAACTTCAGGCTGACTTAACAGTGCTCCTTTGTCAGAACTCCAATTGCTCTTTGGATAGACCATCAATTTAGGATTTGTCATTGGTATTATTTCTATTTACTTGCAGGTCTCTCTCCTCCCTGGATTGTAAACTCTTGAGATCAGGAACTGGTCTTGTTTAACATTGCATTAATAATCCCTAGAACAGTGTTCTGGAACTACCAATGCTCAGCCAAGATCTGTTAAATGAATGAATTCAATATTTCATTAATACTTGTGTGCCAAGGACTTTTATAGGTAGTTAGGGCAATTCAAGAGTGAGATTAGACAGAATCCCTTCCCTCAAGGAGTCCAGCAACTAGAAAAGCTATACATATCCAAAATCATGAAGGTGATGATTAAGTTCTAGATCAGGTGGGACAGTGCTGCAAAAGTTAAGAAGGAACCAAAGGGGGTTGGGATAACAGCCAAGATACTATATGAACATTCATTCATTCACTCATTCAATAAATATTTGTTGAGGGCCAAATACTGACTTAAGAACTCAGGATACATCATACAATCAAGTAGAGAAAATTCCCTCTCCTCCTGGAACTGACTTTCTATTAGGAAAGAC
This sequence comes from Tamandua tetradactyla, assembly GCF_023851605.1. Taxonomy (NCBI): domain Eukaryota; kingdom Metazoa; phylum Chordata; class Mammalia; order Pilosa; family Myrmecophagidae; genus Tamandua; species Tamandua tetradactyla. Next base: position 141,155,067 of record NC_135332.1, read on the forward strand.
AGACTAACAAGTCCAAACAACCCTCAAGAAGGTACATGCTGATGCAAGAAGGGACGGAGGAGGATCCAAGATGGCGTCTTAGTAAGGTACATGCGTCTTAGTTCCTCCGACTCCAAATCAACTAATAGGTGAACAGAAACAGTACAGAACAGCTCCCAGAGCTACAGCAGGGAATGGACACACAGCGTAACCCAGTCTGGGCTGGTTAGTCTGACTGCGAAACTCGGCTGCGGTGAGTGAGATCCCCGAGCGGCGGGCGATTTCCCGAGCAGCCGCAGCTGCGGCGGTCCGAGCTAATCCCTCCCTCCTTCCCGGGCTGGCTGAGAGACGCGGAGAGACAAGCTTCCCAGCCAAGGCGGCCGGCGCCACACTTTTGCGGGCGGCTTCGAGTCTCGGCTTCGAGTCCGCGACTACGAGTCTTGGATCAGAGGGCTATCCAAAGTCTGGGCTGGCAAGTCTGACTGCGAGACTTGGCTGCGGCGAGACCCCCGAGCGGCTGCAGCTGCGGCGGTCCGAGCTAATCCCTCCCTCCTTCCCGGGCTGGTTGAGAGACTCGGAGAGACAAGCTTCCCAGCCAAGGCGGCTGGTGCCACACTTTTGCGGGCGGCTTCGAGTCTCGGCTTCGAGTCCGCAGCTACGAATCTCAGATCAGAGGGCTATCCAAAGTCTGGGCTGGCAAGTCTGACTGCGACTCTTGGCTGCGGCGAGACCCCCGAGCAGCGCGCGATTTGCTGAGCAGCCGCAGCTGCAGCGGTCCGAGCTAATCCCTCCCTCCTTCCCGGGCCGGCTGAGAGTATCGGAGAAGCAAGTTTCCCAAGCCGAGGCAGGCGGCGCCCTTCTTTTGCGGGCGGCTTCGAGTCTCGGCTTTGAGTCCGCGGCTACGAATCTCAGATCAGAGGGCTATCCAAAGTCTGGGCTGGCTAGACTGACTGCGAGACTCGGCTGCGGTGAGACCCCCGAGCGGCGTGTGATTTCCCGATCAGCGGCAGCTGCGGTGGTCCGAGCTACTCCCTCCCTCCTTTCCAGGCCGGCTGAGAGTATTGGAGAAGCAAGTTTCCCAAGCCGAGGCAGGCGGCACCCCTCTTTTGCGGGCGGCTTCGAGTCTCTGCTTCGAGTCCACGGATACGAGTCTCGGATAGGAGGGCTATCCAAGCCGCGGTAGCCCCCCCCCACGGGAGGCTTCCTGGTCCGGTGGGGAATCCCCCAGGCCCGCTGCGGCCCGCAACCAGCCACAGGGTCCCCTCAAGCCGCGGCAGCTGACGCCCCCACCACGCGCGGCCCCTGAACCAACGGACAGAATTGGATCCGAAATCCCCAGGCCACGGAGATCGGTGGCTGGGGGAGACCCATTCCAAACACTTGAGACAAACGTGCGCCACGTGCGCCACCTACTGGGCAAGATAAGAAAAACAGATCCCAGAGATCTCACAGAAAAATGTTACAACCTTGCTGGGCCCAACACCCAGAGAAATCTGAATAAATGCCCAGACGCCAGCAGCAGAAGATAACTGTCCACGCTCAAAAGATTGAGAATATGGCTCAGTCAAAGGAACAAACCAATAGCTCAAATGAGACAGAAGACCTGAGACAACTAATGCTGAATATACGAACAGAAATGGAAAACCTCTTCAAAAATGAAATCGATAAATTGAGGGAGGACATGAAGAGGACATGGGCTGAACATAAAGAAGAAATAGAAAAACTGAAAAAACAAATCAAAGAACTTATGGAAGTGAAGGATAAAGTAGCAAACATAGAAAAAATAATGGATAGCTACAATGATAGATTTAAAGAGACAGAAGATAGAATTAGTGATTTGGAGGATGGAACATCTGAATTCCAAAAAGAAACAGAAACTATAGGGAAAAGAATGGAAAAATTTGAACAGGGTATCGGGGAACTCAAGGACAATATGAACTGCACAAATATACGTGTTGTGGGTGTCCCAGAAGGAGAAGAGAAGGGAAAAGGAGGAGAAAAACTAATGGAAGAAATTATCACTGAAAATTTCCCAACTCTTATGAAAGACCTAAAGTTACAGATCCAAGAAGTGCAGCACACCCCAAAGAGATTAGACCCAAATAGGCGTTCTCCAAGACACTTACTAGTTAGAATGTCAGAGGTCAAAGAGAAAGAGAGGATCTTGAAAGCAGCAAGAGAAAAACAATCCATTACATACAAGGGAAACCCAATAAGACTATGTGTAGATTTCTCAGCAGAAACCATGGAAGCTAGAAGACAGTGGGATGATATATTTAAAATACTAAAAGAGAAAAACTGCCAACCAAGACTCCTATATCCAGCAAAATTATCCTTCAAAAATGAGGGAGAAATTAAAACATTCTCACACAAAAAGTCACTGAAAGAATTTGTGACCAAGAGACCAGCTCTGCAAGAAATACTAAAGGGAGCACTAGAGTCAGATACAAAAAAACAGAAGAGAGAGATATGGAAAAGAGTGTAGAAAGAAGGAAAATCAGATATGATATATATAATACAAAAGGTAAAATGTTAGAGGAAAATATTATCCAAACAGTAATAACACTAAATGTCAATGGACTGAATTCCCCAAACAAAAGACATAGATTGGCAGAATGGATTAAAAAACAGGATCCTTCGATATGCTGTCTACAGGAAATACATCTTAGACCCAAAGATAAACATAGGTTGAAAGTGAAAGGTTGGGAAAAGATATTTCATGCAAATAACAACCAGAAAAGAGCAGGAGTGGCTATATTAATATCCAACAAATTAGACTTCAAATGTAAAACAGTTAAAAGAGACAAAGAAGGACACTATATACTAATAAAAGGAACAATTAAACAAGAAGACATAACAATCATAAATATTTATGCACCGAACCAGAATGCCCCAAAATACGTGAGGAATACACTGCAAACACTGAAAAGGGAAATAGACTCATATACCATAATAGTTGGAGACTTCAACTCACCACTCTCATCAATGGACAGAACATCTAGACAGAGGATCAACAAAGAAATAGAGAATCTGAATATTACTATAAATGAACTAGACTTAATAGACATTTATAGGACATTACATCCCACAACAGCAGGATACACCTTTTTCTCAAATGCTCATGGATCATTCTCAAAGATAGACCATATGCTGGGTCACAAAGCAAGTCTTAACAAATTTAAAAAGATTGAAATCATACACAACACTTTCTCGGACCATAAAGGAATGATGTTGGAAATCAATAATAGGCAGAGTGCCAGAAAATTCACAAATATGTGGAGGCTCAACAACACACTCCTAAACAACGAGTGGGTCAAAGAAGAAATTGCTAGAGAAATTAGCAAATACCTCGAGGTGAATGAAAATGAAAACACAACATATCAAAACTTATGGGATGCAGCAAAGGCAGTGCTAAGAGGGAAATTTATTGCTCTAAATGCCTATATCAGAAAAGAAGAAAAGGCAAAAATTCAGGAATTAACTATCCATTTGGAAGAACTGGAGAAAGAACAGCAAGCTAACCCTAAAGCAAGCAAAAGAAAAGAAATAACAAAGATTAGAGCACAAATAAATGAAATTGAAAACATGAAAACAATAGAGAAAATCAATAAGGCCAGAAGTTGGTTCTATGAGAAAATCAATAAGATTGATGGGCCCTTATCAAGATTGACAAAAAGAAGAAGAGAGAGGATGCAAATAAATAAGATCAGAAATGGAAGAGGAGACATAACTACTGACCTCACAGAAATAAAGGAGGTAATAACAGGATTCTATGAACAACTTTACGCTAATAAATACAACAATTTAGAGGAAATGGACGGGTTCCTGGAAAGACATGAACAACCAACTTTGACTCAAGAAGAGATAGATGGCCTCAACAAACCAATCACAAGTAAAGAAATTGAAGCAGTCATTCAAAAGCTTCCTAAAAAGAAAAGTCCAGGACCAGACGGCTTCACATGTGAATTCTATCAAACATTCCAGAAAGAATTAGTACCAACTCTCCTCAAACTCTTCAAAAAAATCGAAGTGGAGGGAAAACTACCTAATTCATTCTATGACGCCAACATTACCCTCATACCAAAACCAGGCAAAGATATTACAAGAAAAGAAAACTACAGGCCGATCTCTCTAATGAATATAGATGCAAAAATCCTCAATAAAATTCTAGCAAATCGTATCCAACAACACATTAAAAGAATTATTCATCATGACCAAGTAGGATTCATCCCAGGTATGCAAGGATGGTTCAACATAAGAAAATCAATTAATGTAATACACCATATCAACAAATCAAAGCAGAAAAATCACATGATCATCTCAATTGATGCAGAGAAGGCATTTGACAAGATTCAACATCCTTTCATGTTGAAAACACTTCAAAGGATAGGAATACAAGGGAACTTCCTTAAAATGATAGAGGGAATATATGAAAAACCCACAGCTAATATCATCCTTAATGGGGAAAAATTGAAAACGTTCCCCCTAAGATCAGGAACAAGACAAGGATGTCCACTATCACCACTATTATTCAACATTGTGTTGGAGGTTCTAGCCAGAGCAATTAGACAAGAAAAAGAAATACAAGGCATCAAAATTGGAAAGGAAGAAGTAAAACTATCACTGTTTGCAGATGATATGATACTATACGTCGAAAACCCGGAAAAATCCACAACAAAACTACTAGAGCTAATAAATGAGTACAGCAAAGTAGCAGGTTACAAGATCAACATTCAAAAATCTGTAGCATTTCTATACACTAGTAATGAACAAGCTGAGGGGGAAATCAAGAAACGAATCCCATTTACAATTGCAACTAAAAGAATAAAATACCTAGGAATAAATTTAACTAAAGAGACAAAAAACCTATATAAAGAAAACTACAAAAAACTGCTAAAAGAAATCACAGAAGACCTAAACAGATGGAAGGGCATACCGTGTTCATGGATTGGAAGACTAAATATAGTTAAGATGTCAATCCTACCTAAATTGATTTACAGATTCAATGCAATACCAATCAAAATCCCAACAACTTATTTTTCAGAAATAGAAAAACCAATAAGCAAATTTATCTGGAAGGGCAGGGTGCCCCGAATTGCTAAAAACATCTTGAGGAAAAAAAACGAAGCTGGAGGTCTCACGCTGCCTGACTTTAAGGCATATTATGAAGCCACAGTGGTCAAAACAGCATGGTATTGGCATAAAGATAGATATATCGACCAATGGAATCGAATAGAGTGCTCAGATATAGACCCTCTCATCTATGGACATTTGATCTTTGATAAGGCAGTCAAGCCAACTCACCTGGGACAGAACAGTCTCTTCAATAAATGGTGCCTAGAGAACTGGATATCCATATGCAAAAGAATGAAAGAAGACCCATATCTCACACCCTACACAAAAGTTAACTCAAAATGGATCAAAGATCTAAACATTAGGTCTAAGACCATAGAACAGTTAGAGGAAAAAGTAGGGAGATATCTTATGAATCTTACAATTGGAGGCGGTTTTATGGACCTTACACCTAAAGCAAGAGCACTGAAGAAGGAAATAAATAAATGGGAACTCCTCAAAATTAAACACTTTTGTGCATCAAAGAACTTCATCAAGAAAGTAGAAAGACAGCCTACACAATGGGAATCAATATTTGGAAACGACATATCAGATAAAGGTCTAGTATCCAGAATTTATAATGAGATTGTTCAACTCAACAACAAAAAGATAGCCAACCCAATTACAAAATGGGAAAAAGACTTGAATAGACACCTCTCAGAGGAGGAAATACAAATGGCCAAAAGACACATGAAGAAATGCTCAATGTCCCTGGCCATTAGAGAAATGCAAATCAAAACCACAATGAGATATCATCTCACACCCACCAGAATGGCCATTATCAACAAAACAGAAAATGACAAGTGCTGGAGAGGATGCGGTGAAAGAGGCACACTTATCCACTGTTGGTGGGAATGTCAAATGGTGCAACCACTGTGGAAAGCAGTTTGGCGGTTCCTCAAAAAGCTGAATATAGAATTGCCATACGACCCAGCAATACCATTGCTGGGAATCTACTCAAAGGAATTAAGGGCAAAAACTCAAACAGACATTTGCACACCAATGTTTATAGCAGCGTTATTTACAATTGCAAAGAGATGGAAACAGCCAAAATGTCCATCAACAGACGAGTGGCTAAACAAACTGTGGTATATACATACGATGGAATATTATGCAGCTTTAAGGCAGGATAAACTTATGAAGCATGTAATAACATGGATGGACCTAGAGAACATTATGCTGAGTGAGTCTAGCCAAAAACTAAAAGACAAATACTGTATGGTCCCAATGATGTGAATCGACACTCGAGAATAAACTTGGAATATGTCATTGGTAACAGAGTTCAGCAGGAGTTAGAAGCAGGGTAAGATAATGGGTAATTGGAGCTGATGGAATACAGACTGTGCAATAGGACTAGATACAAAAACTCAAAAATGGACAGCACAATAATACCTAATTGTAAAGTAATCATGTTAAAATACTGAACGAAGCTGCATCCGAGCTATAGGTTCTTGTTTTGTTTTGTTTTGTTTGTTTTGTTCTTATTATTATTACTTTTATTTTTTTTCTCTAAATTAACATTATATATTTTTTTCTGTTATACTGCTAGTTCTTCTAAACCGATGCAAATGTACTAAGAAACGATGATCATGCATCTATGTGATGATGTTAAGAATAACTGATTGCATATGTAGAATGGTATGATGTCTAAAAAAAAAAAAAAAAATGGTCAGCACAATACTGCCTAATTGTAATGTAATTATGTTGGAACGCTGAATGAAGCTGCATCTGATCTATAGTTTTTTTTTGTTTCTTTTTTTCTTTCTCTTATATATTTTTGTACTTTTTATTTTTATTTGTGTTTTCTCTGTGTTATCACTTTATTTCTTTTTCTGTTGTCGTGCTATTTCTTTCTCTAAATCGATGTATATGTACTGAGAAATGATGACCATACACCTATGTGATGATATTAAGAATTACTGATTGCATATGTAGAATGGATTGATTTCTAATGTTGTGTTAGTTAATTTTTTTAATTAATAAAAAAAAAAAAAAAAAAAGAAGGTACATGCTAACCCAGCAAGGGGAACAGAGACCCTGGGTTTTGTTCATACATTTCCTTCTGTTACTTGTAAGAGCCAGCTGCTCTGTACAATCAATACAAATATGAAAGACCTGCTTGCAAATGCCTCTGTACTGGTACCATTCAGAATAATCTTTGCTTGCTTCCCACTCCCAAATAGCTATTTCCCACTCCAACTCACCTTCCTTTTCCTATGAGTTGTTCAGATGACCATCCTGCTCAGGTCAATGCACAGGCTTTATGGTTGAACTCTCATCACTAGTCCTCAGTTTCAGTTTCTAGGCTTTGCAGTGTTGATGAATTAGAATAAGTTAGATGTGAGGCGATACCTCTGTCAGGCCTCTGGCTTCTCATTTCTTTCATCAGATATTTTTTTGAGCATCCAAGTGATCAGTGCTAAGCACACCAAGATAAATAATTCAGCACATATTTAAAAAGCACCTACTGTTCAGGCAGTAAGTTTGTCACTGGCAACCCAATGGCAAATATTCTATTCTATTCTCCAGAGAAACAGAATTGATGTGAGAGATATAGAGAGAGATTTATTATAGTAATTGGCTCATGTGACCATTGGTTTGGCAACTCTGAATTCTGTAGGACAGGCTACAAGCAGGAAACTTCAATAAAGGGTGTTCTGGAATCTGACATATCTGAACTTTATAAGGCAGGCAGGCCACAAGCCAGAAACTCTGGTGAAGGTGAACTTGTATTTCTCAGGAGAAGCTGGTTAACAGAAGAAAAGGCAGAAATTCTTCTTTGTAACTTCTAAAACCCTCAGTTCTCAATTTATGACCTCCAACTGGGTGGATAAGGAGTCTACCTTCATTGTTGAGAGCAATCTCCTTTGTTAATTGTAGATATTATCAGCTGTAGATGTAATCAACTGAGTATGGATGCTAATTCGATACGAAAAAATCATAATAACAATCAGGCCACTGCTTGCTTAACAACTGGACACCATTACCCAGACAAGTCAGCACATGACATTAACCATGACACAGTGGGTAAAACAGATGAGATTCCCCACCCCCACTCCTGACCCTCCGTGGAGCCTGTAGTCTAGTGTGGCAGGGCAGACATAGACAAGAAAACAAGCACCAGTCAATTCATCACACAAATGACATCACCCTGCCCTTTGAAGTGCTCAGACAAATTTTAAAAAACTAGAATGGTAGAACCAGAAAAGGGGGCTCCCTCAACTTCCTCCCCTCTTTAAAGTTGCAGTCCTCTCTACACATCTTTATAGCATTTTCTCTCTCCACAGAAAACCAGCTGCATTTCTTTCCATCAAAAGTTGAATCTTTCTGCACTTCAATCTCAATCTTCTCTGCCTCTTTAACGATGACCCTCCTTCAGTTACTCTCTTACCTCTGGGCCCTCATTTTTCTCTTCTATACTCTTGGTTTTCCCCTGGGCAAATGAATAGGCTTAGGCTACATCAACAACAACAATCAAAGGGCCTTTCTCAAACCTGCTTCTTCCAGTACAGAAGGCTTCCTCTCCCTCAGAGCCAAATTGCCCAAAATGTAGTCTTATAGCAGTGGCTCTCTCATTTTGATGCATTATAGAATCACCTAGGGAAACTTTTGAAAATCCTCATGCCCAGGACACACCCCAGGCTGATTAAATTAGAATGTCTAAGGCTGGGACCCAGCCATGCAATGTACACCCAAGTTTGAGAACCCATGATGTTTGTGTGTGTGTGTATCTGTCTCCAATTCCTTACTTCCACTACTACCACACCACACTGCAACTAGTTTCTACCTCCAATATTCCCTGAAACTGCTTTTTCTAAGGTGGTTGATGAGTTCCCTCCTGCAAACCTCCCTGGATTTTTCTCATGCCTGGCATACTTGACATTTCTCTGGAATTTGACACTATCTATTACACTTTTCTTCCCCTAAAATAATCTTCCCTTTGCTTCCATTGGATCATTTTTTTCTACTTCTCTGGCTGATGCCACATTGTCTCCCTTTTTCTGAGTTAATCCTCCCTAAAGTTTGGATATTTTCAGGCCACTGTCCTTGATAGACTTCTCATTTCATTCTTTGCATTATACAACCACACACAACATTTCAGCAGCATCTCTCTGCTGAGGACCTGAGAGCAATCCAGGGAGACCTCTGCATTGAGCACGAGGCTCTAGTTCTGGCTGTGGAAATCCCTATTTGTTGTCCCTCTGGGTTCTCAAATTTAATACTTTTAATTAATCGTTCCCATGCAAGCTTAACCTATTATATGCTTACCAGCTAATTCCCCAACCCTGTAACATCTCAAGTTGTCCTTCTTTGTTAATTTCCCATTTCAATGACTAGAACCACTATCTGCCTAGACACCCACCAGAAACCCATGAGTTGTCCTTACCACCTCTCTATCTCATCCCACCCACATTCTGACCCCTTAACATCTCCCAAACACACCCCTTCATGACAACACTCTTGTCATTTCTTATTGGGATTATTCCACATATACTCTGTTCCTAAACCTTGACTCGACCTCTCTACAGCCACCAGAGTAAGCTTTATAAAATGCATATCTAAGCCTTTACTCCCTTCTCATAAACTGGGGAGTAGGCTCCAGGTCAAAATTCTATGTGTAATCTTTCAGGCCCGGCCATAGGCAATTATAAAGGCTTTGCCTGCCGGACCTCATGGAAAAAAAGTCTCCTCAAACCAGACTTGGTGCACAGCCAGTACAGTCATTGAAGGGAGTGGCAGTCAAGGACTCAGGTCCCACAGATGGGCCGTCCTGTTTTTACATATTTCTGCATTCCTAGGCAAGGCACCTCCATTTTGAGGTCTCCGTTGGCCAAGACCTTCCTCAAGTGCCTCTGCTGAGACCTTCTTATTGGGGTGGAGGGGGGAGATGTGAAGACACTTTTCTCCACTCTGACTTGGTATTTTTTCATTCTCAGCTCTTCCACCTGTCTCTCCCCTCAGCACCCAGGTCCATAAATATGCAGGAGCCTTTTGTACGGGGCTCAGATGATCCATCTGAGCCTCACTTGGCACCATTCTATAGGACAAATTGGAACACTGTGGTGGGGGTGGTGAGCATTTCTTCTGTTCAGCTTCTTGCTTGTGCTATCGCAACAGGTGAGTAAAGGAATGGCTGTTACTCTCATTTTTTTTTTTTTGTATGCTGTGTGGTGGGGGTCACATTTCATTCATTTTTCCATTATTTGGCACTATTTGTTTTTTTGTTTGTTTGTTGTGGGTTTTTTTGGTGGGGATGTGCATGGGCCAGGAATAAAACTCAGATTTCCTGCAACACAGGTAAGAATTCTACCACTGAACTACCCTTGAACCCCCTTGTTATTTCATTTTGACTTGTCTTTATCAGCCATTCCAACACCTGGCAGTTCAGCTCTTTCATCTCAGCTCAGCTTAGTTCTTGATGTAAATCGTCAATAGCTCCCAGGCAATTTTAGGATAAAATCTAAAAATTTTGTATTTGACCCCAGTCCCATCTCCTGCTATAGCCTTCCTGAACTACATGTGCCTCCCCAAATGTGTCATGCTCTCCACTGGCACAATGCCGTTGTATCTCCATCTACAAGGAACATCATTCACCCACTCCTTTGTCTGGTTAAGTCTCATGCACTCTTCAAGACAGCTCAGATCTTCCTTCAGGAAGACTTTTGTATCAGCTTGATGTTTCTCCTTCAGCTAACAAACTATCAAACTATTTTATATAGTATAATATAAAGGTTTATTATCTCCCTAACAGGGAGTCCACAGAAGGCAGTGCCGGAGCTGGTTAATTTGGGAATTACATGGTGTCTAAATTCCAGGTTGCCTTTCCCTATATGGTCTCAAAATGTACGCCTTGACTCCAAACATCAGGTGCATATAAAACCATACTGAAAGGCAGAAAGAAAGGAAGTTGTTTTAGTTCCCCACTGCTAAAATAAATAACATACAGTATATTGGCTTAAATGATGAGAATTTATGGGCTCACAGTTTTGAGGCTAGTTGAAACCCAAAATCGAGGTGTCAGCAAGAGGATACTTTCCCCCAGAATACTGGCATTCTGGGGCTGGCTGCAAGTAACCTTTGCTCTCTCGGCTTTTCCATCACATGGCTATATACATGGTGACGTCTTCTCTTTTCTGTTTCAGTTTCTTCTGACTTCTGTCAGAAGAACATTACTTTCTATCTTCTGGCTATTCCCCATGGCTTCTCTCTCCCTATGACTTTCACTCTGCTTATAACAGACTCCAGTAATCCAGATTAAAGCCCAGCCATATCAGTTAGGCCACACCTTCACTGAAGACATATCTTAAAGAGATCTTATTTACAGTGGCTCCAGCAGAACGTGACCCAAGACCAAGAACGTATCCATGATTCAATCCTCCGCAGAGGGCTTCCAGAAGTACCTCTCTTTTTCATCAAAGAGGAAAATATTTCTCAGCAAACATTCTCCCAGTTCCCATTAGCTATATCGGAGTCAACAGTTTACCCCCAAACAGATCACTGGAAAAAGGAAATAGGATTGCTATGGTTTATCCTTTACAATGGGGTGGGGGTGGGGGGCGGAATCACCTTCTTTGAGCTCACTCTACCTCATACTATAGTGTTCTCTTGGGAAGAACAAAGGGGGAATAATGGTTAGGTAGACGATCAGCAGTCTTGGCCATGGCTTCCTCAATTGGTCTCCCTTGCTTGCCACTCCCTCACTGAACTAATTTAGATGCCCTTCGAATACTCTGTTATTGTGCTTTCCAACCTATATTGATTTTATTTATCTGTCTCCTGAGGTTGACCTCCAAAAAGTTAGTCAATAAAGTCTGCTTTATTCACCTTTGATTTCCCACCACCTAGAAAGGGTCTAGTGCATAGCAGGTGCTCAATAAATTGATTGATTGAGTTAATTAATTATTAAAATGCTCAAGGACACTATCCACATGGTTTAAAACTGGTTACATTAATGCTAATAATTTGACTCATCTAGATCATTATAGAAAAAAATACACTGTTATAGGGCCAGATATTTTGTACTATTTTCTCCATGCAATTTCCATATTCATTACCTTTGCGACTCATCCCTATAGTTAGTTACTCACTGAAACAGCAACCAAAGGACCACTTTCATCATTAAGTACAGAATGTCTCCTGATCCCCAAAAGAAGCGTGGTGGGTTTTTAAGTTGTTTTTTACCCTTGATCCCTCTATGGACTTCCAAACCATCAGATAACAGCATCCTTTACCAGCTTCTCATTTTTAGGGTAGAACTTCAAAGGCAGATTTCTTTCTCTGGGTCTAGCTGGCCTGTAGCTTATATTTTCTTCATACTACTCTTCAGTCCCTAGAACAACATAAGCTCTGCAAAGTGGCCAACAGCTTCTCATCCAGTGCCTTGACAAATATTTATTGAGGAAATTAGTGAATGAATCATTTGACTAACTTGTGTATAATCCTCAAAAACAGTCATAACAGACAAGAGCTCTTATTTAAAAGGTATGTGCCACAGCTAAAATACTTTTAAAACTAACTAAATTAGCAGCCTTTACTGATGTTGACATTCTGTTCTCAAGCTAATTATTTGCTGATGTTGCTGACCTTATTAAAGGTTGTCGATGCCTTCTGACGTTATCCTTGGAAACCAAAATCAAACCCAAATATAATTTATGATCTTGCCAAGTTCAAAAACTGCCATTTTGATGGGGCCAGAATTCCCTGTTGAATTTAGAAATTCAATTCAAATCCTTGTTGAGAAAAGAGTGTTGTGAATCAAATCAATAAATGACTAATGAACAAAGCAATATCAGCTAACTTGGGAATGAAAATAAAAATAGAAGTGTCAACTGAGGCATGCTGTGCTAAATTTCTAGTACCCTGCAGGATGAACATTAGCTGGTTGATGGGAAACTTGTTTTTGACATATATATGAAAGATGGTATTTTCCAAGCCAAAGAACTACAGAGCCTGTCATGTCAGTATCCCATATGACAATAAGCATTATTCCTTTGGCAAGAATCATAGTTAGTGTGCTGGAGGATTTCCCCAGCATGGCCTAAAGATCAATTGAATGCTCTATTCAAAGTCATGGTCCATGAAAGCAGAGCCATGGAATCCTGCCCCAAACACCAGGCATAAGTACAGCTTGACATAGGTCCCATATGTAGAACTTGTCAAAAGATCAAGTGACAATGAGATGACAACCTAGCTATTAAATGCATGAATTCTTGTTGGCATGAACAACAGCAGTATCATGAAGACATATATACATATAACTTTAACAATTCAGCAATCAGAAACAGCCTATCTGGCCCAACGTCTAAGCCTACCTATGAAACAAAAGAACAGAACAGCCAGGAGTCATTGCCTATCACAACAAACCAAAGGCCAATCTTTGCTTACTGAGTCATAAACTCCTAGGAGGCAGAAACAGCTAGATGATGATACTATTTGTAAATAATATTAAGGTTTACATGTAAAATGCATATTCATAAAATCTTTGAGTGAAGATGACCTTTAGAATTTAGTTAGCCCAAAACCCCCATCTAACTGAAGAGGAAACGGGGTTTTAGAGAGCAGAAAGGATGTGTCAAACCTCCTATAACTCTTTCTGGAGTGTTTGGAATGAACCCCTGGGTCCCTGGACCCCTGGACTGCTAAGTCTAACCCAGAGCTCTTCCCACTTTAACTCTTTTCCATAAAGCCCCTGCCACATTGCCTCACGTGCAGTTGGTTTTCAATAAAACTTGATGAAAAATCAATTCAATCATGTTTATGTGTCAGCAGGGGCAGATCAAGGTTATGTGGGGTTTGACACATATAATTTGGGGAGCCTTCTTTAAGAAAAAGAATGCAAAATGAGGAATATATAATAAGGTACCAAAATGAATATTTATTTAGAAGGAAAGATTACAAGTCTAACAAATCTGACAAATAATACCACAGGTTATCACAAAATCCAAAAATAGGGCATAATATGTTTATTAAGTAACTGCCTGACACATTTCTATAATGCTTTCCACCCCCACAGTTTTTGGCTCCAAACTCTTTGATTACCTCTTCATATAATAAAATTGTATAATTTTTTCCAGAGAGAAAACAAAAAATTAAGTCAGTCTTCTAGCAAAAGAAATTGTTTTGTACTAGTTTGGAAAAGTTGCTTTCAGCTTCACAACTTGTTATTAGTGTTTTCTGTAAGTTTTTAAGATTGTTGTCAAACTTTGGGAAAATTTGTATCTAGGTGCTTTCATAAAGTGTTGTAGGATTTCAGGGCATTACTTGGTGAACCTCAAATACTTGTAGAATATGAGACACACATTCACCAGAGAAAATGCATTTTAAAACGGCTACTGTTTTGTAACAAGTTACATAATTGTATAACAAATCACTCTTTAAGCTGCAGGATGATTTAAAGGTAAATATGTGTAGGAGTTTTTCTAAGTGGTTCACTTGTTCCTTTAGGCTGTTTCTTGTATGCTGTTTTGGCTGGAAACTACCAGACTTCATCAATGCAATATACAAAAGATTCACAATAACATAAATTGATGGTATTTTGGAATGCAAAAATCATGAAACTTTACCTTACTTCCTCATATGTTCCTGCTAATACTCCCACTAATGCTCCTGCAGCCCCACGGTATATGCTTCCCTCTGACCAGAAGGCCTGAGGAGATGAAAACTCCCAGGCCCAGCCTGAGCCGCACCATGAAGGACAGCCTTGACTCTGTCCTCTTGGCTTCTTCTCTCTTGGCTTCTTCTTCCAGAATCTTCACACCATAATTAAACTACACCAGATGGATTGAGGGATCAGCCAGGGAAAAGGAAAATTCCAGGGAAGGAGGATGAGGGCAGGAAGTATCTCAGAAATAGGAATGAGTGTGTGTGTGTGTGTGTGTGTGTGTGTGTGAGTGTGTGTGTGTGTGTGTGTGTCCACAAGTGAACCAGTGTTAAGAGAAAGACTTCTCTTGGTCTTTGTTGTGTTTTGGGTTTTCTTTTCCTTTCTTTTCTTTTGTTTCCTTTTCTTGGGTCTATTTCTTCCTGGGGCATTATCTAAAAGACCTTGAATGAGATATCTTCCCAGACAGAGTTTGAGGCTGAAGGGTCAGTCTTCCCCAATGGCATAAGGCAGGGAGAACCTCCAGGAGTGGGACGGTCTCACCATAATTCTCGTGTAAGTGAATCGCTTAACATTTATACCTTAACAATTATACATTCTCATTTTCACATCATAATATGCATCAGATTAACCCTATTATAATGTTATATTAAGGCGACGATAAATTATCTTTAAAATTCCTCAATCTTTATATTTCTTGCTCATGTACTCATCTACTCACAAACGTTAAGATTTAAGGAACTTTTGTTTTTATCCTATTCTTTCATTCATTAATGCATCCCTGAAATCATCCATTGCTTAATAAATGTTTATTATGAAAGTGCTTTGTGCCAGATGCTATGCTAAGATGTTGAGAAAAAAAAATCTCAAAAAAGCATATTATCATAAAATATGATGAAACGGGAATTCACTGGAAAATGCATTGAAACTTTTAACTTGAAACATATAAATGAGTCATTATATATTAAGATGACTTCTCTTTTATATGGAGAGATGAGATCACTGACCTGCCATCAGTGGGACATGCCTTTTGAGCTACTTTTCTGGGCATAGCATGGTATGTCCTAAACCATCCCTTTCACCCCCAGGTTCTTTGTTATCTTTGGTTGGATTCTGATACTTCATTCCCTCCAGACTTGAGTCTCCATGTGCAGTGGTTCAGATGACTTTAAATTCATTTAAAGTTAGAGTTCTTTTCTCCTTTTATTCTACAGAAAGTACCAAAGTACCTTTCCTTTAAATCACAATGGTCAAGTCAGTTGTGTATGCTGAAACCATTGATTTTCCAAATACAGTGGCTGCATTTAGCCCTGAGAATAGCCCCTTAATTGTTACAAAGCCAAGTAGTTTAGGAAGAGGCCTGCTCATTGGGCTGGAGCAGATGTTGGGACAGAGGGACAAGCCAGTGCAGGTGCCAGATACAGGCCCCGAGTGGCAGGCAGACTCTTGGCCTCTGTAGGGCTAGGCCCAGACCCCATGGGACCCTGTATACTGACACATGACCAACACACAGGGGAAGGGGGTCTGGGAACACAGCATGTGAGCAGGCAGTGGGACTCAGGGAAGCTTATCAACAGATACAAAGACCAGGCTAAGCTACAAGGGCAGAAGAAAGGCCCTGAGATAGGGGCAGAGGAGTCAGGCTCAGTCCTACAGTTCATATCAGAGATACAGAGAAGGGATGAGACTAAGAGAGTCCACTCAGGAGACAAAAACACCTGAGTTTTTATCCTGACCCAGCCACTATGTAAACGTGGAACAAACTGCTGGCTGATTCAAATCTTGCTTCCTCTTCTTCCTGAGGACAGTTACCTTAAAGTTACTTGAAGTCACATGACTACATTCTAGCCAATGCATTCTGAGTGGAAGCAATCATGGACTGGTGCATCAAAATTTCCAATGCCCAATGCTCCATTCTGCCATGCCTTGGTATTGACCTTGGTGCCTTGGATTGACCTTGATATCAAAAAGTAAACCCTAAGATGGATGGCAGTTGGCCTCTGAATTACTACTTGAAGGAAAGCCATGGCCAGACAGGAATATCTGCTCTGGACTTTAGGTGAGAAAAAAAAACACATTTCTTGGTGTTTAGACCCTTAGATTTGGGGAGTTTACCTGCTACTGTTGCTGGTATTACCTGAGCTAGTACAATAACCTAGACAAAGTATATAACCTCTCTGAAGCTCATTTGAAAAATGAGAGGCTATATTAGTCAAATTTTTCTGCTGTCACTTGAACAATCTGGAATGCTCTTTCCCAGCTATCTTCCCAATTCATTCCCACATTTGTGTAGGCTCTGATCTTCTACTAGAGAGAAGAGGTTTTGGCCACTGTTTTAGCTTCCTGGGTGCTAAATCAAATGCCATGCAATGGGTTGGTTAATCTCTTGGTTCACAGTTTTGAGGCCAGGAGAAGTCCAAAATCAAGTCATCACAGTAATGCTTTCTTCCAAAAGACTGTGCAATCTGGGACTGGCTGCTGGTGATTCCGCGTCCTGGCTTTTCTGTTATATGGCATTGCACATGGTTGCCTCTCCTGGCTTCTTGGCTCTGTTGACTTCCAGCTTCTGGCTGCTCTCTGTAGCTTTCTCTCTCTGTGATCTTATATCTATATCTTATAAGGCCTTTAGCAATAGGATTATGGCCCATCCTGATTCAGCTTAATTGAAATAACCTCACCAAAAGATCCTATTTGCAAGAGTTTACAACCACAGGAATGGACATGCTTTTCTGGGGTGAATATCTCCAAACCACCACAACCATTCTATTGAACAATACTACTCTCTACACCACCATTTTTTTCTGAAAAAATTGCCCCCTCCCTCAACTTCTTTGAAGTACAATATATTTCACGTTTTTAAACTATGCAATTTAATCAGTTTTGACATGTGTTTATACACTAGTCTTGCTTTAATTTTTTTCTTAGCATTAATTTCTACCTGCTTTGTTTGTTTATAATCTGTCTCCACCATCAGACTATAAATACTGAATTTCTTAGGTTTAAAATAGTGCCTTATCTATAGGAGGCATTCAGTTATTTGGATGGATAGCTGAAAGGTGGATAGATAGATGGATAAATGGATGGATGGATGGATGGATGGATGGATGGATAAAGCAGAGCCCAATTATAAGGCAAGGATGCACTAAGCAGCTTGGTGACTTAGTGCAGAAATTAGAGTCCCAGGCTGGCTCTCCTTATAGTCCTTCTACATCATAACTTGCCCAAGAGCAGGGAAGACAAATCAGCGCCCTACTGTGTGCCAACTCCAGGTAGTTGAGTGTAGCTGCCTGGAACACTGAATTAAGAAGGATTCTAAGGCTGCACCTATCTGGACTTAGAAACGAGGCTGGCAATCTATTCATGATATCTACCTTGGGTAGGAAAGTAGAAAGTAGTGGCAAGCATATTTGTAATCCCTTTCCTAGAAACTATTGAGGCAGTAAACCTGCTGGTAGGGATCAAATCATCTCAGCTGTGGGAAGAAACAAGCCACGTGGCTGGGGAAAGGCAGGACTTGACAGTAACATTTTAGAAATGCCATTTACTGCCTGTGCGAGCTGTGATGACACTAAGGCTGACAGGTTTTTTTTTTTATTAAATGCATTGAGATGATTCGTCTGAATGGGCTTTCGTTCCTGGCTTTTTTCCTGTTGATTTTCAATGGGCAATAATAGCACAGTGATAACTTCTACATAGGAAAAGGACACAAGGGCACAAGAGGACTTTCACGCCCACCTTAACCAACCTTGTGTTCACCCTGACAATGCCACATTTCACTAAATTGGTACTTTTGAGAGCCCTCTTTTCATTCCAGCAGTATGATTTCTTTTCATTGGATGGCTTGAAGCAAAGCACCTGGAGCCTGATGAAGCCTCATCTGACAGTAATTGGAGATAAAGACTAAGCCTTCAGGTTTTGAAGCTTGCCACAAGTAATTCAGCCCTGTTATATCAAGCCATAAAGATAATGGGTCTATTATTACCATAAAGTGTCTCTTCCAGAATCATTTTCTACTTGTCCAAGAATGAGCATCTGTTTCACTATTAGAACCGAGAGAACCACCACTTTCCTCCATCCAGATTTCAGGCCTAGATACTGCCTAAGATTCTGTATGGCCTTGGAATTTGAATAGCTCAGAGGTTAAAACAACAAAATATAAATGAGGTTTTTAACTTCTTGAGGCTTCCCGCCAATAGTCATTGCATCTCTCTGCTGTACAAGTCTTTCCCTGGTAGAATGCAGCTGTCTTCCCAGCCAGTATTAAAAGGTTATTTGCAACCTTTTAATGTATGTATTGGCCGTGCATGGGGATTCTGTCAGCTCTCTCATTGCCAGGATGATACCCAGACTCCTAAGGCCCTTTGCAGCAATATAGGATCTCATCCCTCCTTGGGGCCTTTTCCTCACTGCCCAGCATCACCTTCTACAAAACTTGGTTAACAATTCTAAAATTCTCTTTCTTTCATTAAATATTTTTATTGAGTGGTTAGAATGCCTGCCTTTCATGCAGGAGACCTGGATTTGATTCCCGGACCATGCAATCAAAAATATATATATATTTTTTTTATTGTGAAATCTTCATACTCATATAGTCCATACATGGTATACAATGAGTGGCTCACAATATCATCACATAGTTCTATATTCATTACCACAATCATTTTTTCAAACATTCGCATCACTACAGAAAGAGAAATAAAAAGAAAAAAGCTCATTCATACCATACACCTTACCCCTCCCTCTCAATGACCACTAGTATTTCCATTTACCCAATTTATTTTACGTATTGCCCCGTCTATTATTTATTTATTTATCCATAATTTTTTACTCAAATGTCCATAAGCTGGATAAAAGGAGCATCAGACACAAGGTTTTCACAATCACACAATCTCACTGTAAAAGTTATGTCTTTATATAGTCGTCAAGAATCAAGGCTACTGGAACACAGCTCAACAGTTTCAGGTACTTTCCTCTAGCCATGCCAATACACCATAAACTAAAAAGAGATCTCTATAGGGCTACGGTGGCTCAGCAGGTAAAGTTCTTGCCTGCCATGCCAGAGACCTGGGTTTGCTTCCCAGTGCCTGCCATGTTAAAACAAAAAAAATAGAGATCTCTATATAATGCATAAGAATAACCTCCAGGATAACCTCACAACTCTGTTTGAAATCTCTCAGTCACTGAAACTTTATTTTGTCTCATTTCTCTCTTTTCCCTTTTGTCAAGACTTTCTCAATCCCTTAATGCTGGGTCCTGGCTCATCCTGGGATTTCTGTCCCACGTTGCCAGGGAAATTTACACCCTTGGGAGTCATGTCCCACATAGTAGGTAGGGCAGTGAGTTCACCTGCCGAGTTGGCTTAGAGAGAAGCCACATCTGAGCAACAAAAGAGATTCTCTGGGGGTAACTCTGAGGCTTAATTTTAAGTAGACATAGCCTATTCTTGCATGAATAAGTTTCATAGGGGTGAACCCCAATAATTGCTTTGGTTGTCCCTACTGTTTACAAGGATATCAGAAATTCTCCAAATGGGTAATTTTAATATTTCCTTCCTTCTCCCAAGTCCCCCAAGGGGACTTTGAAAATACTTTTTTTCTCACTGCCCAAATTACTCTGAATATAGCAGGGCATCACACTAACCTGGACAAACCAACAAAATTTCATACCCTATTCAAGATTCCATGTACTTATACTGTTCAGCTAAACTGACCATACAAGTTAAATTAGGAAATGCACCACCCAAACTATAAATTTTGCACCAAATAAACATCTCTCCCTTTAGTCTCACACAGAAGTTGAACTTTTAAAATATGGACAATATCATCTTTACCCTGTATTCTGATATACCTTAAGCCTATCCAGATCAGTTTCGTTCATACTCTACTCAAATTCTGATCACTTTTTCAACTTTTTAAGCAGTTTTTATATGGGGTACTATTGACTTTCATAGCTTCAGAGCTCTAACCCTGAGTCTCAGGTGTCATATAAATATTCAAAGTTTCTGTGAAGCAAGGACACACGCTGACATCCCTTCTGTTAAACATTGTACAGGGGGACCTAATCAGTGCAATAAGATAAGAAAAATTAAAGACATAAGGATTGGAAAAGAAGAAGCAAAATTCTTTTGACAGCAATCCGACTATCATAAACATAGAAAATGCAAAAGAATGTACTTATACATCATTAAAATGAATAGCTAGATACAGCAAGATTGCTAGAGAAACATATCAAAATCAATATAGAAAAATAATGTATTTCCAAATACCATTTACAAATAATTGGGAAAGAAAATTTTTTTGAGATACCACATACAACAGCATCCAAATCATACAATCACTATAAATTTAGCAAGTTGTATAAAGCAATTTTGGCAGAAATTTTTTAAAACCTAAGCAAATAAAATGGCTCCTACCCACTGACCAGGAATATCTGCTTAATACTGCTGTGAGTAGAAAACAAACTTCTATTGTACTAAACCAAAGAGATTTATGGATTTATTTGTTACAGTAGTTAATGTTAATCTAACTTAAATGTTCTGCCTAAAAATGCATGCAACATGATGCAATTTTCTCAATAATTAATTAACTAAGTGTATCAACCCTATAAATGAGGTTTTTATTAGGTTCCAATTTAAAAGAGTTTTAATTAAAATTAGTCTTTCTTTATTTCTTCAGAATGAAAATTCTGCCTGTTTCAGTAAGCCAAGAGGCTTTCCTATTTGTTAGGCCTCTGAGATGGGTTGAGCCAAACTGGTCAAAGAAGACCATTTTTATGGGCAAGGAGGAAACGCCGGGAGGAACATCTCTTTTTCCAGCTTTCTTTAATCACCCTATTAAAGGACCTCGCCTAGTGGGTGCTTCCTAGAACATCTGCTCTAATGTCCAGCTTCCGATGACTGAAAGGCCGATCCCCATGACCCTTCCCCCTGTCCCAGCTGGGTGGGCACGGGACAAAGCCAGCTGGCTTATTGGTTTGTCAGGGACAAATCCAATTCTCTCTTCTGGGGCGGGAAGGTCATTCAGATCCACTTCAGCCACATTCATGCTGGTAAGTAAATGAGGAAAACAGTCTACAAAGAGAAGTCAGAAAATAGTGCTCTCTAGCTGGAGAAAATCAGCACCAGAGAGCATTTTGAAAGAGATAATTAAAACAAAACAAAACACCCTGCAGTTTTCTGCTTCCTCTGAGGCTTAGCTATACTGCCTACACATGGACCTATGAGATTTCTCTATATACTTCCAAAAATCCCCCTTTTAATGAGCTAATTTGAGTTTGCTCCTGTTATTTGTAACCAAATAGACCCTGATTGAGACAGAATGTGTTATGATAATAATTAGCCAGGAGTCTGAAGAAGAGATGAATCCTGTCTTCTCTCAATTATCCTCCTGTCAAAGTATAATTCTCAAAAATAAAAAAATGTAATTTTCATATAGATAGATAAGTAACCACTTCCCAAAGTTTTATTCAATTCATTAATAAGGAAACCAGCAGGATGACAATGCTGGTTCAAAAGAGAATATGAGAAAATTGACTTCTGTAATCAGTGGAGAAGAAAAGAACGCTTGAGGTAAGATTGCTTCTTTAGATACAAAACTGGCTAATGTCTGACACAGCAGTAAAACCATAATATTTGGAACTGTCTTCTCCATTGGACTGGAAATAAGTCACTGCCATCTTATTGGTATCGTAGAAGGCCTGAGCCTGAATCAATTGTACAAACTATGTTGCGTTGCCCTAAAGAGTGAAAGGATCCTTAGAAAGTGCTCTAGATCAGCGCTTCTCAAGCACTATTAAAGCACAAATTCCTGGATTCTGCCCCCTGAAATTTGGATTCAATAAGTCTTGGGCTAGGCCTGAGAACTTGTATTTTAACATGTTCCCACATGATGTGGCAAGTCAGAAAACCAACCCATACTTTCAGTGGCACAGTCCTAGATGACACTGAAAGGCCATGCAGTAATCCTTTTGCTCTAGTTCCAATTTTTGAATAATTTTTTTAACCCTCCAATCAAAGGCCCCAAATGAGATCTGAACCTCAGGATTAAAAAAAGAAACCAAAGTAATTACGTAGCACTTCACACTTGGATAAAGAGTTGACCTCAAAATTGAGTGAAGAACTGAAATAAACCTAAATCATATGGAGGATTTCTTTTTTTTAATGCTAAGTAAGTCTCAATAAAACTGAATCAAAAGAAGCCATTGGTCATTTTCCCACAGACTCACATTTGAGTGTCCATTCTAATCATCAATGCAAGGAAATGCTGATTCAGCCACACCATCCAGTGACAGAGGAGAGGACACTCAAGAGAGAAGAAAAAGCAAATTCATTCCAAATCCAGGAACCAAGCTGTCTAGGCCATCTTTCTGGGAGACTTCAGTTTGGTGCCATATTAGAGAAGAGAGCTTCCAAAAGGAAAAGGGGAAGAGACAATCAGACCTTCTTCCAAGGAAGTATTCTTGACCCTTCTTTCTATCCTGCCTCTAAGGGATGGGATTGTCAAATAAATCACAGGATGCCTGGTGAGACTTGAATTTCAGAGAAATAATAAAAAAATTTTAGGATAAGTATGTCTAAAAAATTACATGGACATATAGTATAAAATTTTTCATTGTTTATTTGATTCAAATTTAACAGGCCTTCCTGTATTTTTATTTGCTCAATCTGGCAACCCTTCCACAGGACCATCCCAAAGAACCACACCCACTCTAGGCCTTTAACACAGGATGCAAATTCAAATTCCCATGGGCGCTAGGAGAATAACGTAATTGAATCAATTACATTGCAGCACATGGGAGGAGAGGGAAGGGGCCCTAAAAGAAGGCAGCCAGCACAGAGTTCCTGCCCACAGGCAGGAGGCTTGCAGGCCCACAATTGCTGGATCTGATTTTAAGAGATGCAAGAAATTCAGATTTGATGTATAATCTCCTAATGTTTGGATATTGAGAAGTAATTTACTTTTTAAAACACTGAACAGGACAAAGAATCTCAGCCTCCTATAAATTTGGCCCATTTGGTGTTCTGGAATTAGCCAAAGCAGGTCAAATCTCCTCCCCTCTCCCCCCACCCAGAGTATATGTCTAGGTTTAACTCCACCTCATCCCTGAGGAGTGGCTACAAAGGGATGGGGGGGGAATGAGGCCAATTTGTCCAAATGTCCCGAGAGGAAAGAATAAACTTAAACTTCTCCCAGTCGCCAAACATCCCAGAGTTTCATTCTTTTTTTTTTTCCGGTTATTTCAAAAAAGGTCAGTAGGCAAGTGCTGGTCAGTCCATCTGGCTGGCTTTACTGTTGGTCTTCACCTCTAACCCCTTCCTGGCATGCGGGTTTCTCATGTCCATCTCCCCTCCCTCATGTAGACAATAGTGTTCTTTTTTTTTTTTTTTTTAATTCTTTTTTTCAATGGGCAGGCACCAGGAATCGAACCCAGGTCCTCGGGCATGGCAGGCAAGCACTCTTACCTGCTGAGCCACCATGGCCCACCTGATAATAGTGTTCTTGATGTCAAGGACCTTAAACCTTTTAACTTCTCTAGCACATTGCTTTGCACAGAGTGCGAATGGGGCGACTCCAGAACTTGGAAATGGTAAAAGCCACTCCTAATTAATGAGGTTTTCTACCTACAGGAATGCTTGTAAAAGACTGATGTCTAGGACAGGCAGGAAGAGCAAAGCCTAAATATCCTTAACATATTTGAAATTGTGGACAGACGAAGGTGATCCACATGGGCCTAGAAATGGCAGGCAGCGGGGAGGGGGTCTTGCCAGAGATGAAAAATGTTTCTTTATGTTCAGCCCCATCCAGGTGTAGGAAGCCCGGAACTGCCAAAGGCAGGGTTCTGGTCTATTTGGCCAATGTGTCCCTATCAAGGAAATGAGCACATGACTCGGCCTCTAGTTAGTCAACTTGGCTTATCCCTTTAATGCTCCTTGTTCTATGTCAAGCTCTAAGAAACCTTCTGATGAGGACTCCATAGTGACAAATTGCACTAATCAAAAATGTTGAGTCTCTAGGCCATCTGACAAATGTAGTTCTCATTATGAGTTAATAAACCAACTTTCTAGGGTACTTATCTGCTACTTGGTGTTTAGTTAGCATGAGGCCACTTCTCTGGGACTGATCATCTCTGGGGGTATTAATTTTAAAAATGGAATCTATAGATTCACAAGCTATGGGCCTGGTCGTTTGTATCCCTGTAAAGTCAAGATCCCTCCATAAGACCCCCTGGACATCTAACCAGCTTCAATGGATGATGTAGTACCCTCACTTTCTTTTGCATTTATTTCTTGGATGTGTTCCTACAGCAGCACAGATTATAGGCAGACACCCAGCTATGCTGAAGAAAGACGAAATGATACCAGAGAGGCCACAAGTGCCTTCGGATTGTGGTACTACGAGTCAAAAGAGCTAATCTGCATTGTTACTTTCTACCTGGCATTGGGCTAAATACTTCATAAGTGCTTTCTCTCATTTAACTTTCAAAATACCTAGCCTATAAGATAGAAAATATCATAAGCAGGCAGCACAAAGTGGTATGGGGCTCCTCATGATTTTTCTCATCTCAGCATATGTAGAAAAGAGCACTATTTGCACTGAATACTGGGGTTAATTAGAGAAGGCTGCTCACAGCTGAATGTGACTGTTATGGGAACTCCAACCACCTCAAGCCCCACCTGGGTTCCCCAGCGCTAACAGGGAGTCCATATCTTAGTATGGCTAAAGTGCATTTGTGGTTCACAGCTGGAAAAATTCTGATAATGGACCCTGAAACTAGATGTTGTGCTCAAATTCCAGTTCTACCACTTATTAAGTGTTAATTGAACTGTTTGTGCCTCAACTACTCCATTTGAAAATGGGGATAATAATACCAACTTCATAGGACTATTGTGAAGATTAAATTAAATAATGAACATAAAGTACTTAAAACATAACAAGCACTTGATATATGTTAGTTTTAACTCCATTCCGTTTTACAGAAGGTAAGTCTTAGAGAGATAAAGTAATGTTCCAGCACTAGACAGCAGGTGAGGGGCAGAGCTGGTGTTCAAACTCAAGTAGTCTGACACCAAGAACAAAGGGTTTAGCAGTACTTACCCATTAGGCAAGACTGCCTAAACTGTGAAGTCTCAGAATGGATTCTTCCCAACATCTAAAGTGAACTATAAGTTGTGACAATACATCTGTCTCTTTCTAGGTATACCCACCCTTCTCCTACCACCATCTCCTCCAAGGCTCACAGTCACTCCTGGTTGATTCTCCAATCTAGTTCATTCTCCACTTAACCTTCCACTTACCTTAGCATTCCTAGCTGCTCTATGTACTGAAAATCCCCTTACTGACAATGACTAAAACAATATCATCTGATGGTTCCTGGTACACAGAATAGTCCTCAATGGTAGTTGTGCTGCTGCTGCAGCTGTTTGATGTAGGTGTTTTGAATGAATGCATGGGTAACTGAATTAATGATGTCTGCTAGCTTGCACTACCAGACTTCCCTGAACCCTGCCTCTCCTCATGCCTAGACTGGCATGCAGTTCCACCCAACCCCTGTCAGAGTCAAAAGTCAATGATTAGCCTTTATTATATACATGACTCTCTGGTCTTGTTGACTGTGTGTGTGAGAAAGAGAGAAATAGAGGGTAGTGCCCTATGTTCATCTGGTTGCTCAATTTTTTTATAAGATCAAATGCTGTAATAGGCAATACATTCACTGGCTTATTTTGTTTCTCTCCTTATCAATGTACATATACCCAAAGGCTACCCATGAAACATTTCCAATTAAAGTTGTAAGCAAATGTCTACCTAGAAGGTTGAATGCTTGTACTTTCTGAATCACAGACCAAGACTAAAAACTAAAACTGGAGTAGAAAACAACAAATTACTTAACTTAACTAGAGGGAAATGGCGTTCTACAAGAGAAAGGCCATCTGGCTTCTAGCTGACCTCTCATTTGTCCAAAGTACCCCTTTGCTTTCCTAGGCTTGTCTGGATAAAGTATCTTCGGTGGTTTGTAAAATTTTACACACAATTCTGTCCCTGTTACCTATTGCTGTATAATGAACAAAAAAATAAAATTAGTGGCTTAAAAGAAAATCATTACCCCCCCCCCTCCTACGTGGCACATGACATACAGTGTGAAAGTCTCTCCAGCATCATGGGAGATGACTCCCAGGGATGAGCCTGGCCCTGGCACCACAGGACCAACAATGCCATCCTGACCAAAAGTGGGGTAAAAAATGTAAGAAAATAAGGTATCAGTGGCTCGGTGAGTTCAGATAGAGTCGAGGCCTACTCTGGAGGCTACTCTTATACAAGCTTCAGCTAGATATTGCTAATTACCACGGTTTGCCAAACCCCAATCAGCACCATTCCTGCTAACCCTAAAGAATACCTAGGGCTGTATCTGAGATACTACAAAATTTTCATGCACTTAAGATTACTTTCAGAAACCTACAACCTCCAGATGGTTCCTAGGCCAGATAAGTCCTGAAATCCATAGTGGACAGCCTCTCCAAGAACATCAACTAGTTCCATCCCCTTATCCTATATTATCAACACTCCTTTCCAACATGACAAAGTTTGAGTGGGCATAGCCCAAACACCCGTAAAGACTGGGAGAAGCATCAAATGAGAAGGAGGAGTTATAACAGAGAAGAAAAGATTTGACAGATGAGTATGACTGCTGAATCAATATATTGATATTTCTTTTAGTCTCCAGTGTCTTGGAGCAGCTAAATGGAAAACCTGAAATTGTGGAACTGTATCCCATATCAAACTCTAAAATTTATTCTATAACTACTTGTTACAATGTACTTCAAAATTTGTTGCTTTTTTTGTATATATATTTCACAATAAAATTGTTTTAAAAAATTAGTGGTTTAAAACAATAATCTATGACTTTATCTCCAGAGTACATGGGTCAGGATTCAGAAAGGGCACAATAGAGATAGCTGATTTCTGCTCCACAATGCCTGGTCTCACATAAGATGAGTTAAAGGTTAGGAGGGGCAGGAATGGCTGGGTGGCTAACTAGGCCTCTCTCTTTGTGTTGGTAGCTAGAGCTTCCTCACAGCATGGTGGCTCAGGGTAGTAAAACCATTTACATAGCTCAGGCCTCCAAAGGAGAGTGTTCTGACTGGCAAAGGCAGAAGCTGCTGGTTCTCATAAAAGCTATGCCCACAACTGCCATAGCATGACTTCTTCCATATTATATTTGTGAAAGTAGTCACAGGCCATCCCTAGTTTCAAAGGAAGGGAAATAGACTCCATCTTTAAAGGAAAGAAATTTGTGGCCATCTTTAATCTGCACACATTCACAGAGTTTTATAAAATTCTGAACTATGTCTGAACACAGGGGCAGTTTCCTCTTGTGACAGTGAAGCATAACCCACTGTCCCGTGGGGAACATCTGATACAGGCAGGTATTAGATCCAAGGGAATACTACCCTCTCCTACTTGCTCCTGACTTTTCAACTGCTCTGAGTGTTAGAAAGATTCAAAACAATCTAGGGAATTAAAGTACAAGCACAAAAAGAAAACGAGAAGATTTTCTTTCAAACTTGTCAATTCTGTGGTGTGAATAAGCTTGAGAAATGTGTGAAGAACTAGGAGAGGGCTGGACTGAAGGGTTCAACATTCCACCTCCTGTTTGGAGCATTTTCGCTTTATTCCTCCTGGGAAGGTGAAGAATCTTCCAGAGAAGAGTCTTTTGTTTTGTTTTCACTCTGTGCTTTCTTTGTGAGGGTACAGGAAGTTATAGGAGTAGGGATCAAGGACAGGAAGAAGAGGGAAACTTTTCAATTCCTTTTACTTACTCTCAGTCTCTCAGTTCCCAAGGACTAAGTTGACCTGGTGTGAATCCCAATTCTCTCCCTTACCTTGGGCAACTTAGTTCACATCTGTAAACTTTGGTGTCATCACCTACAAAATAGTGATAATCTTGCTGTATTCACGCAACTCTTATGAGGAATGAATCAGATCATGTTCAAAATAACTGTAAAGCAATTAGCAGAGGGCTGGGCAAGGAGACATAAGTACTCAATATGTTCACTGTCATTGGTCTCACCCCCCTCATCCTTGTCATTGCTGTCACCAGAACCACAGGACTCAAGATGAAAATCTAAATGAACTGGCCAACATGGGAATAGCTGATAACTTTGAGGATTGGAATTGTAGGTGATTTTTTTTTCTACTTCTATTTAAAATAAACATGTACATATATTTTAATCAGAAACAAGAATTATAAGTTATTTTTTAAAGTTGATCAATATTCTTTTGGGATTCCCATATCTCATGCTGATTAACGCATTCCTGTTATTTCCCGTTGCTCCCTGTCTTCTAAGAAGGCCTGGACAGGCTGTGAGCGCCCAGTGCGGTGGGCCTTAAAAGCCCCTTTTTCAACGGTCTCTGTAGCTTTCTTGGAATCTGGAAGCTGTAGAAAGCAAAACACCCCATTCCCACCCCCAGCATATTCCAAATTTGTTCACAGCTTCTCTTGCCACCAGGCAGAAACGTGGGTTCCAAACTGCCTTGGTTACTGCCAAATTGGGAGCAAGAACAACTGACCCCAACCAGGGCCAGCACTAAGTGAGGTAAGAGAGGTACCTAAAGCACAAAATTTAAGGAGGCGCTCATTCTAAAGATCTTGTGAGTATCAGCCATATACTGTCTTGACTCTGAGAATATGTGCCTCCTTAAATTTTGTGCTCTAGGCACCTCTCTTGCCTGGTTTTAGTGCTAGCCTTGATCCCAACATTCACCATGTCCAGGAAGTGAGCCAGGATCCCACCCCATCTCTTCCCAATCCCTAGATGAGAATAGTTTCTTATCACAGGGGTACTGTCTAGACACCTACGGAAAAAGATACAGCCCAAAAAGCTGAGATTGTATGCACTGAAGGGAGAAAGGCAGCCTCGGACTCCACCCCATGTGGAGGACAGTGTTGGCATAGCTTGCCCAACTCCTCGGGTTATTATGCCCTCTAGGACAGTCAGCCTGTCCCCCAAACTGCACGGGGTGTGCCTCCTCTCTACCCATGGTTCCTGAGGCCTAACCAAACAGCTCCCCTTGCCAGATGCTGTGCTCATCTGCTTTCTTCACAAGGAACCATCTGTGCTGACCTTCTCATTTGTCTACAGAAATCTTCCCTCTCCCAGCTACACAATAGTCTGTGATATTGTTATTTCTTCTAGCGCATCATAGGCCAACCCCCATCCCAGTCCCAGCTCTCTGCCTGCCAGGATAGCAGCTCCCCTTTAGGAGAACTCAGGCCCCAAGCAATCCTTCTGGCTTCTTTCATGGTCTTTTCAGTTTGTGTAGGTCAGTATAATTTCTGGTGTTGAAAGCAGTGGATGATTAATTTCTGCTAATGATTTTCTGCCTTGCCTGCTAGACTCCATTCAGTTACTCCAACCACAATTTCAGCATTAAATGACTCAGTGCCTTGTTTGTTTGCCTAAGGAATTCACAGCCTGGTTTATCTATTTGACAGGCTGAGAACTTCTTTTGTCCTTAGCTCCAGTTTCCCTCTCTTCCCTGACATTTAGTGTTTCTGAGTCCTTTTCTGGTCTCAGCACTGGCCATGTTCCTGCCCGACTTGCCCCTTACACCCTCCCTCATGGAGTCAAATGAGAATAATTAAAAGAAAGTCTGATTCTTCTGGCTTTGGCATGCCCCATGAATCCCTGTCAATAACTAGCAATTTAACACATGTCACTTTACTAAAGATCATCTTTACCAATTCTGCTTTCCCCAGCTGGGTTCCCTGCAGGGCCCTGGGTAAATGCATACATGATTGTGTCGTTCCTCATGTCATTATCAACTGGGCTTATTTTCCTTATACAGCAATGAATGACACTTGGGTCTCAGAAAATAGGCCCAGATGTGTCCTGAAGTTTCTCATGTCATGGCTGAACCATGAAGGATGGCCCCAAATTCCACACTGTTAGGGTTAGCATTACAGAGTGTGGGCCTTTTAGCTTGAAGTTCACTCTGGTATTTTATCTTGCTGAGAATGAAATAGCCCAAGGTAGTTGTTATGGATTGCATTGTACCCCAAATAGATGGACATCCTAAACCCTAACATCTCAGAATTTGACCTTATTTGGAAATAGGGCAATTACAGATGGAATTAGACAAGGTAAACTGAGGTCATACTGGAGTAGGGTAGGCCCTTAACCCAATTTTACTGGTATCCTTACAAGAAGAGGAAATTTGCCACAAATAGACGAGAGTAGAAGGCCATGTGACAGCTGAGGCAGAAAACTCCATAGAATTCACCACTAGAAACCAGGAGAGAAGCATGGTACAGATTCTTACCTACAGGTTTCAAATGGTGCACAGCCATGCCTTTTATTTCAGCCGTATAGCCTCCAGAAACAGGAGGTAATAAATTTATGTTGTTTCAAGCCACCCAGTTTATGGTGCTTTGTCACAGCAGCCCCAGAAGGCTAAAAGAGCAGTTCTGCCTCCTTTTCCCTCAGCAATTGCCATGTTTTGGGAGCCAGAATCATTGTCTGAAAATTATCCTCACTCTCACCTTCAGACCCCCGGATACGTATAGCTTAGCTAGATATAAAATATGGAGAATCTCCATTGATAAAATTTACAGAAGAGAATTGGTACCTGACGCCAAAACACATTATTCTTGGATCATTCCAGGTTAAAGTCCTTTTTTCACATGCTTGTAATGGTCCAGAAAACAAAGGAAAACCTGATGAGTAATAGAGACTCTCAGAGCATATTCAAAGCCTCCAATGGTTACCTTCTAACCACAGCATAGGAGGAGGTGCTTGGTGACAGATTTTTGAAGTAAAGCCAAAGTGAGTATTTGGCCAGGAACTATCAATATTACTGTGAGATGATCGTTTTAAATGGGCAATGTATTTGCTTTCATTAACTGTAAATCAAGATGAGTAGTTTCTAGATTGTTTTCTCCTGAGAAAGAATCTTTGTATCTCTAAGAAGAAATTGAAGCGGATTTTTATGGGTACAGTGTAATGAAAAACTTCAGCTGATCTTTGTCCTTGGTTCCTGGTGAAGCTATCTCTGAATCTTTGGAATTTCCTGTGATAGGAGTGTCCTGTGTTCTTCATGGGGGGCCCAGGATCATACCTGATAGTTCATATGCTAATAAGGGGTCAACCACACCTGCACTGGTGAGGTTGTGAGGGGGGCAATTGGCCGCACTAGAAAGACCAACCTTGTGATTAGAAGGCAGGGCTTTGAGCCGCATCTTATCAGCCTACCCCCCCAATCTCTGGGAGGGAGGGGGCGCTGCTGATGGAGCTCCAGCAGGTGGGCATTGATTCCATCAATCCTGCTGTGTAATGGGACCCCTATAACCACAGACACTTGAAGCTCCAGTGACCATGATTGAGAAAATACATCATTACTGTCCTGAAGGATGACACCTTCTGCCCTCAGGTGGAGAGAACACGGAAGCTTGTGTCTGAGAACCTCCCAGACCTCGCCTGATGTGTTTCTTCTTTTCGCGTCATCTTATTTGTATCCTTTTACTATGATAAAACTATAGTTGTAAATATAGCACTCTCGGTGAGTTCTGTGAGTCGTTCTAGTGAATTATCAAACCATAGGAAGTGGTGGCAGTGCCCAAATTTGTAGCTAATTGGTCAGAAGTGTGGGCAGCCCGGACGTCCAAGCTTGCAACTGGTACTTTAAGGGCAATCTTCTAGAGGATGGTCCCTGACCTGGGAGGTCTGGCCTAACTCAGGGCAGAGTCAGGATTGAATTGAACTGAGTTACTACAGCATTTGCAGTTGATGTCAGAAGCTGTTGTGGAAATTGCTAATGTTTTTACAACCATGACAGTGGATGAATAAATGTTCCTGAGCAGGAAAATATAGACAGACTGTGTTTACATGACACCGAATAAATAGCTAGAAAGGGCCAAATCTGTTTGGAGCGATGACCTAATAGAAACTGCTGATGGCAGACTGCCTGAAGCCTCTGTATAAAGTGGAATTTTCACTCCCTAACTGTTTGATTTTGGCCCAGAAAGAAGGCTGATTTGTTTTGCCTCCCCAGATCCTCTTCTTGTAAGTTTCCCTTATTTAGTCCATTCAAGAAGATTCAACATTCATTTTTCTACCCATTCTTCCCACAAACACTTATTGAGCACTTATTCCATTCACAGCACTGGGTTGGGCCCAAGAGAAAAACAAAGGTGAAAAACATCTAGTCTGCACGTTCAAAGATCTTGGAGTAGCCAGGGAGATCGATAAGGGCACAAATGACTACAAGGCAAGAACAAAGGTTGTTGTTATTAAAGAGAGAAGATCTGGGTGATGGAAAAGTTTTGGTAGTGTATGGTGGTGATGGTAGCACAACATGGCAAATGTAATTAATGCTACTGAATTATACACTTAAAAATGACTAAAATGGCAAATGTGTTACTTATATGTTACCAAAATAACTGGGGGGGGGGACATAAGAAAGTACAAGGGAAGCAATTACTCTGTCTAGATGATGTCCATTTGACTGAAGTCATATTAGAGTTAGTTGTGATTTTCTGAGAGGGAGCTACAGTATGCCATGTTAACCAAACCCAAGTTTGTGGCAAGTACCTTCGCTGATAGCAAACTAATAAACATGTCACAGAACTCCATTTGGAAAATGCTGGGGAAAGACTTTAATTATTCAGAGGAAAATATGTCTGGAAAAGGAGGTTGGGGTGGAATGAGAAGGGGCCTTAAGACTTCTTACTCCAAGAAAACTCTCTGAGCCTTCTTTGCCAAATTACTTGGGTTTCTCTGAGTCAGAAATGGTTGTCTGGTCATAGCCTGCTGATATGTGCCACATGAGGCAGAGCTACTTCCCTAGGATTAACCCAGCTTGACTACATAAGGCATGCCCCCCCGCAAGAGCCTTTGTTACTTTAAACTAGTAAAGAGTGTTTACTCACATGTCAATGGAGAAAACAAGTGTTTGGAGCCAAAAGTGACCAACGATACATTGTAAAAGCAAAAGCAGTGCTCCTTTTTGCTAAAGAAATCCATCTGTAAAGGATTTGTTTCCTATTTGCAAATCCCAAATACATCAATCACAGAAGTGAATAAAAACAGTTTAAAGGAAAAACAAAAGGCATTCTACCCATTGAAAACACATATTCTATGTAATAAAACAGTAAAATTTAGCAGAATATTGGGATTTTTTTAAAATATGAAACTAGTTCATGAATTTTGTTTACAACCCAAACGCACTTTATAAAGCTGAGTTGTGTCAAAACGCACCCGATTGAACAATAGGCCACTTGAGAAGAACTGCCATCTTGGGGCCCGTTTCCACCAACATTCTCAATAACAAACTTTTGTATAGTGTTTGCAGTTTACAAAATATTTTTCTATTATGAACCCACTTAGCCCTCTCAGCAATCCTATTAGGGAGGTAGGGAACTACTCCCCCTATCTGACACCTGAGAAAAGCAAGGCCTGGGGAGGTAATGACTTGCTGTCTGAGCGAGGTGTGCAGCCAGGGGAGTGTCTCTCATAAGCATTAAAGGTGGCTCCTACACTCTAGCTCCAGCATCCTTTCCACTGCCCCATGCTATCTTGACCCTGGGACAAGAACCAGACATCTCAGGCGGACAAGGAATTTCTCAATCCACTCACTAATACAGTTATTTATTCATTCATTTATGTAAGACCTCACTAAGTGTGTGCTAGTCACTGGAGACACAGCAGAGTTACAAAATGCATGTTCCCCGCTCTCATCCAGTTCACAGTCAACTGGGAAAGACACATAACTAGACAAGCACTAATGATGGCGTGTGGTTATACTATGGCATGGCAGCCATGGGAAGCCCCCCTGTACCTATTATCTGTACCATTCAACCATCCCTGAGTTTTGCTGCCTTTTATATACTAGTAGCAACTATCATTTACTAAGTTCCTCCTATATGTCAAGCACTATATTTGGCTTAGTTTAAATTCTCACTACAACCCCCACAAAGTAGGTATTAGGATACCATTTTACAGAGGAAGATACTAGAGCCCAAAGAGATTGAATAACTTTCTGAATTAGTTATTTATTGCCATGTAACAAATTACCCCCAAATTTAAGGTCTTTGATTGACATTTATTATCTCATGTTTTCTGTGAGTCAAGAATTTTGACATGGCTTATCTGGGTCCTCTGGCTTAAGGTCTCTCATCAGGCTACATCAATGTATCAGCTGGAACTGCAGCCATGCCAAGCTCTACTTTCAAGGTCTCTTAGGTGGTCACTGGCAGGATTCACTGCCTCATGGGATTGTTGAACTGAGGACCCCAGTTTCTTGCTGGCTGTTGGCTGGAGGCCACCCTTACTTCCTTGTCACATGGCCCCTTTATAGGATAGTTCACAGTATGGTAGCTGGCTTCATCAGAGTCAGAGAGAGAGAATGCAAACAAGATAGAAGTTACAGTCTTTTAAAACTTAATCTCCAAAATGACACCCCATCACTTTTGTTATATCCTGTTGATTAGAAGAGAGTAAATAGCTCCAGCCCACACACAAGAGGAGAGGATTATTACAAAGGGGATAAATGTCAGGAGGTAGGGATCATTGGAAGCTATTTTAGAAGTACCCTACCACACTTGCCAACAGCTAGTTTGTAATGTATCCAGACCTGAAATCCATGTCTACCTGACTTAAAATAGCCATGTTCAATACACCAAGTGACAGAGCTTCACATTTCCAACCTGTATGTGGGGATCCAGGGCCAGGGATTTCCCTCGACATTTAGAGCATTCCCCTCCATATTGAGAGCAAGTTATTACACATTGCCACCTACATGACTAGGACAGACATTAAAGGCCATCAGACCTCCTGGGGTGGGGGCGGAGAACGTATGAATGGTAGCATAAACAAGGCATTGAAACTCCCCTCCCCTGATCACTGCTATAACAAACCTACAAACTCCTATGTCACAAGACCCTGCTGAAACACTTTTGTCACACCCTATGAAATTTTTTTGTCCTGAACCTTTATAAACAACCCTTTAGCCCTCCCCACCCTTTGCAGAGTGCTAATCTTCATTTTCCACAGCTGGCTGCCACCATAGAAGATCTTCTCCTGTTCATAAATCCTAATAAAATTCATGTCTAGCTCTGTGCCTGGCATGTCCTTTGGTCTTCAAACTGCCCCAACCCAAGCCCCTCAAGAGCTGGTTTGGAACACAGTACACGGTCTTGTACATGCACAAAGCATTACTACACATGTGTGACTTGTTTCATAAAAGATGCGCATGAACAGATTTTTTTTTCTCATTGTATAAGGGAGAAAACTAAAACTCGATGTAAATGACTTAAATGACTCATGGAACTTAAGTGAATTCCCCAATCTCACCCCAGATGGTGCCTGGGTACAGGCCTTCTGCCTCCAAACCCCAAGAAACCCAAAGCCACAACTATAGTGATTCACTGATTTCTACCCATTTTCTGCAAAGCCATCATACACAGCAGCTAACATCCATTTACCTATGGGAGGCACTGTTGGAAGATCTTAAGGCCTCCTAAAGCCCATCAGTGCGACCTCTGGCTCCCATGACTGCCCAGTGTGAATGCAGTTTCACAGCCACCACGATGGTAAGATTGGGGATAAAGCAAGAAGAGGAGCTCGGAGAATTGTGGATGGTCCTCTGCATATCAGACACATATCTCACTACCTTGCCCATGGCTCACAAGGTGGCTTTTGCAAAGAGTTAGGGTAGAAAGATGTCCATCCATTTCTCAAGGGGGGCACCAATCTTAAGTTCATTTCTCTTCAAATAGTTCAGGCCCTATTTCCTGTTCTCTCCCCAATCACAGTCAGTCACTCAGAAATCCAAAATATCTTTGAAGTCCATCTTTTGTGGCCTAATCAGCTGCAACAGGTTCTTCCTGGGTAGTCTCCCAATCTCTAGTCTCCAACCCCTAAAGCCCTTCTCCACAGCATCCAGAATGCGCTTTCAAAACTCAGATCTGATCTTGAAACTCACCTGCTTGGAACTTTCCATGGCTTCCCATTGCTCCTAGCATAAATCTCATATCCCTTCTGTGCCAACATGAAGCTATTATGTGCCCCAGAAAAGTCATGTTTTAATCTTAATCCTGTCTTGTGGGGGCAACTATTTCTTTTAATCCTGATTCAATATTGTAGGTGGAAAAACTAGATTAGATTATTTCCATGGAGATGTGGCACACCAAATTGTTGGTATGACCTCCTGATTAGATGGAGATGTGATTCTACCCATTCCAGGTGGGTCTTGATTAGTTTACTGAAGTCCTTTAAAAGAGGAGATATTCTGGAGAGAGCAGAGCTGATACAAATGTCGATACTTAGAGAACAGAGACACAGATGTTTGGAGATGCTTGGAGTCCAGCAGACATTACCGTGTGCCTTCTCATGAGATGTGAAGCAAGCCAGAACCTGGAGAGAGCCAAGGGAAACCAAGAAATGAAAGCCAGCCCCTGAGGAGCAAAGTAAGGAGCACTCACAAGAACAGAGGCTAAAAGCTATGGAGCCCAGGGGTAAGGGACCAGCAGATGCCAGCCACATGACTACACAGCTGGCAGTATTGTTCCAGACCCACTGACCTTTCTTGAATTAAGGTACCTTTTCCTGGATGCTTTAGTTTGGACATTTTCATAGGCTTAGACTTGTAAACTTGTAACTTTTTAAATTCCCTTTATAAAAGCCATTCCATTTCTGCTATATTATATTCCTGCAGCTTAACAAACTAAAACACTTTTTTACAGCAAATAAGACCCCTCCCCTTCCTTCCCAGTCTTTGTTTTCACCATCCTCCCATCATCCTTTCTGTGGCAGTCATTGACCTGGTGTAGCCAGCATCTCATATGAGCCATGCTCCCTTTCACTTCCTGGCTGGTCCTATTTTCTCTCACTCCTTTTGCTCTTTACCTGATTAAGACCTCCAACTCTTCCATCAGAGTTCCATTCCTCATGAAGCCTTTCTCTGACTGTCCCCAAGTCTAGATTAAATGTCCTTCCTTTTTTACCTCATACAACACCTTGTACCTGTCACCCTGTGTTGTCATTATATGGTCAGTGCCAGGATGGCAGAGGCTGGATTTTCCTTGTCTGCTGTCTCCACCATGGTCAGTTGAACATCAAGACCATAGAAGGCACTTAGAAATTTGGTGAATAAATGAGTAAATGAATGTAATCCTTGGTCCCCTGTTCCCGGAACTAAAGGCTTTCAGTTACATAAACCCACAGGTCACTGAGCTTTCTTTAATCCCAATGCCAATGGTGCTATTACCCAGTCATTAGTGAGAGCCACAACCTGTCCCCCCCCAAAGGTTTGAGACAATCTATGCATCCATTTGCTCTGTCAACAAATATTTGTGTCAGGCATGCGCTGGGTGCTGAAACACTCAAAAATGAATCCGGCACGTTAGAGTCCAGACTATAATGAGCTCTGCCTCGTGTCTAGAGTCGGTGCTACTCAGAGAGTTCTTCAGAGGAATAATAGGCTCCTTTATATAAAGTACCTTAATAAAGACATTACTTTGGTTCCTATTATTATTATTGCTCAGTCTCAAAAAAAAATCTGATTTTTACTCACAGTAATATTTTGCCTATTCTGGAAATGTTATAATTATCTGCTGTTCCATTTTGTTTCATTTCTTTAAGTTTTTGAGGTATGTGGCCAGTAGCTAGCAGCACCCCCTCTGAAGTAACCGCATATACACTGCTGCATCATTATTTTTTTTGAAATTGTTATTTGGTAATAATTTTACAAACTATAGTTAAAAAGCAAGATAGGATACTTTACTATTTTATGATCCTTATTCCGTTCTCTTCTGGCTAAATAGTAAAGATTCTTCTGAGAGGCTTGGGAGTTTGTGAGCTTCTAAAGGATTTTAAGCCATCTTCACTGGGTGTACAGTTTCACACTGGAGCTTGTACGGCCTCTCCAGGATACCTCAGCTCATGGGGCCAGAGGAGATGTCCCAGCAGGAGGGGACTGACTTTGTCTCCTCCAACTGGTATTAATTCATCAATCTGTTTATTCTCACTCTTTTCCTAATACTAATATCAGTAATAATATTATAGCATTTATTCAGTATTAATATATGCTAGGCACTTTTATCAAACACTTTCTATCTAATACCCAAAACAGCCTTATGAAATAGATAAAATATCCCCACTTTACAGATGAGGATACTGAGTTACCAAAGTCCACACAAGTATTAAGTGACAGGGCAAGAATTCAACCTCAGGGTAGTTTATCACGGGATCTCACACTGTTTACCATTGTACCCTTATTGATTTCATTAATTCCAAGAAGTATTTGAGGTGACTTGACAAAAATGCAAACAACACACCAAACAACAAGTTAGTGAAGCAAAACAACAAAAAAGAAAATTAGGGTAGAAACAAATAAGATGACATTGGAATTAGCATACAAAACATAAGTTTTTAGAGTGCTGCACATTTTGTAGAAGAAAGCTGCAGATTTGGTTCTACATTTCCCAGCAGTCAGAGGTAAATGTGTTCATTTACATACTTTACAACGTCCATATAATAAAAAACAAATTGAGTGCTTGGGGAAGAGGGGAAGCAAACATCTCTCTCCTGATACTGAGACTTACAGAAGATGTCTCACTCGGGCCTCTCAAAGAAGACAGTATGATGTGATGACTGACAGGTCATCCTCAACAGCATCCCAGCAGCTAATTCAGCATCAGTTCTGTAGGACTATTTCAGACTCATTTATAACACCTCTCAGCCTAGTAAAATAACTTAGCATCAAAATCCAGGTTAAAAGTGCAAAGCCCAGATTTTGCAGCTTTCTGACAGCCCAGCTGACTCCCAGGAGGCAGAACTCCAGCAACACGTCTCCTCACTCTGAGCCTGGAGGTTTATGCCAAAAGCAAACCTGGAGTGCAGCACTCCAGGGCACCAGCTAAAGGCAGCCCTCTGTACTTCCATGGGGGGTCTTTTACTGACAACCTTTTGTGAAGAATGAGAAGCGTTTTGAGGACAAGTCCCTGACTTTGACCCCTGCATGGAGCCAGACCACAGGAGGCCCACCAAGGCAGGGCTCTCATCCCTCAGAAAATGATTCTGGATGAATTACAGTAACACAGGCAACTCAGCAAACCCTCCCCAACCAAAAAAAAAAAAAAAAACTTCCTGTATCATAGCCATGATCATTTCTGCCTGGAAAAATTTTTAATCAGCTGTAGCCAAACTCCAGGCACTGTCATTAAAAAATAAATTGATAAATAAACTGATCAAAGCAGACCTTGAACAGTTAGCTTTAAGCAATGTCATCTTCCCTCCAAGATAAACCAGTAATTAAATACAGTGGTGGTAGAGGGCTGTTAGGGCACATTAATTAGATGTTGGAAGATGTTTCAAATATGGTCAATGGGACTCATTGGACCATTTTCCCCACCTGTTTTAAAAGCAGCTGCCAGGGTCCAGGCCTGGTATCCTGGGGCCTTAGAGCAAATTTTGCAATCTGAGCAACACAACATCATTTCGGGGCCCCATCCAGAGTCTACATAAGCTCTCAGACGGGATAGGGGAAAAGCTGCACTGCTGACCTTAAAGTAGTGAGTGCTTTCTGAACTCTTTGGATTCCATACCCTGTCAGTAAAACTCTTTATTACATATAGGTATATATGTGTGTATATATATCTGTGTGTGTGTATCTGTATATATGTAGATCTGTATAGATTTACATTCAAACATTTATAATAAATAGATTATATGCATCAATTACTATACTAACATTTTATAAACAATATGAAACATTCATAAAAATAGAGATTAAGAGGGCATGAGATTGCAAATCAATATAAATAGAAGTTCTACTATTTTTCCCCATACCCCATTGCATGGTGTGGTACACTCCTCTTTAGAGACCACTGTCTTAGAGTAAGAGAGCTGAGTCTTCTCTGAGCCTCCTCTTGGTATCACACACAAGGTTTCCAACACCCAGCCCCAACCCATCTCTCCAGCTTCGTCCTGGCATGGCCACTCTACCCACACTAAATTCTCCACCACATCAGCACCCGGCCTCCCTGCATGCACAATGCGCTCTATTCATTTCATTGCGTTGTTCATGTCATTCATTCAGCTCAAATGCCTCTTCTTTCTCCAACTGTCAGAATTTCCAACTTGCAAGACACAGCTCAGAATGCATCCCCACCTTGTAATTTCCCTAGATTTCTTCTCAAATAGGAGGAATCACTCATTTTTCCATAACAATAACCACAATTATTCTTTCTAATCTTCCAAATATCCTTGAAAAATATTATCTATTTTACAGATTGGGAAACTGAGGTTGATAGAGGTTATATAACTCATCCAAGATCACTACCCTAGTGACTCACAAGACCAGGATTTGAACTAATTTCTATTGCATCCCAAAGGCCATGCACTGGCTGCCCTTCACAGAAAATTCACTTAACAGCCATTCTCTCACTGCATCCTCAACTAGCCCTGTGAGTACGTTATCATCCATAGTCTGGAGCTAAAGAAACAGAGCTTCAAAGAGGTAAAGTGACTTGCCCAAGATCACACAGTTACCAATTGGCAGGAATGGTTTCAGTCTCAGATTGGTCTGACTCTAGACCCTATGTGCAATCTGCTTTGCCATGTGAAAACACTCCATTTTTCTCACTACGTCTTTCCTCCACTTTACTTTAGCTCTTTGTCATTTTGCCTTGGATTGAATAGCACTTTCTATGTCTCCTACATTGCTCTGTAAGATACTACAGCACAGGAAATACACTTTATTCAACTCTCTGATGGCCAGAACCTACTCAGAGACAGTATGTTCATAAATGTTAATTTAATCTTACAGGAAGAATAATTGCAAAGAAATCTCAAAAAAGCCCAGAGCTTTTTTGGCTGCCAACACCAGAGCAGTACTCAAAGAATTGAGGGAGAAAATGGAAAAAGGTGAAAGAGACTACCACCTCTTGCTATCACAAATAACATCAGTCTTAATAAGCCACTGGTTGTCCACAGAAGCTATTTGGTTAGAAAGAAGTTTTTTATGTCAGTCATGAGTAATGTCCTAGCAACAACATCATTCTCCTGAAATGTGCCAGAGGTCCAGGTGGCCATCCAGGTGCCAGGATGTGTCTGAAGGAGATACTGATACTACAGTCACCAAGGAAGTTCCGTAAGATCCTATGCTGTTCCTCTCTCTAACCCTCCTTTGTTGATGAACTTGGGGGACAACACACATTCTAAGGAAGACCATTAGTCATTATTTTGCAAGTGTCTCGCAGCCCTGGTGTAGGAGGCTAAATAATAGTCCCAAAAGATATCAGGTCCTAATCTCTGGAACCTGTGAATGCTACCTTATTTGGTAAAGACTTTGCGATTGTAATTTAGTTAGGATCTTAAAATGGGGAGATTACCCTGGACTGTCCAGGTGGGCCTAAATGCAATAGCTTTTATTCTTATAAGAAGGAGGCAGAAGAGATTAAATACAGACATGAAGAGGAGGAGACAATGTGCCTACAGAAACAGAGATAACAGCAATGTAGCCACAAGCCGGGGAATGCCACCTTCACCAGAAGCTGGAAGGGGCAAGGTACAGATTCTCCCCTAGGGCCTCTGGAGGAGCACAATCCTGTAGACACCTTGATTTTGGTCCAGGGATACTTATTTTGAACTTTAGACCTCCAGAACTGTGAGAAAATAAATTTCTGTTGTTTAAGCCACCAAAGTGTGGTAATTTGGGACAACGGCCACAGGAAACATACACACCCAATAGGAGCTTCAGTGGAAGGAGAGAGGCGCTAATGATAGAAATAAGGCTTGAAGACTTGGACACAGTACCCAATACCACTCCAATCAGTACTCTGGATTCCACTTTCCAAAGAATTTTTTGAAAGTTCCATCAGTACATATGGAAGATGAATATTTCCAAGATGACTGCATCCCTCCTCATAAAAAGGTACTGCAAATAGAATTCCTTTGAGGCTTTTCAGGCAGCTAAGCCCACCATGATCGTTATGCTTGTTATTATTGTCAAATCTACATTTTTATGGATGATATCTTCCCTTTCATTCTCATCTCCATACCTCTTTGGGCTTGTTCTCCCTAGGCCCAGCCTCCCACTGCGCATAAACCTTCCACCAGACTCTCTAGGAGTGTTGGTCACCTAAAGAAGGTTGCTATCACTTCAACCTCCCCCACCCTTCTCAGGTGAAATTTGCCTCTCCCTGA
This sequence comes from Tamandua tetradactyla, assembly GCF_023851605.1. NCBI lineage: Eukaryota > Metazoa > Chordata > Mammalia > Pilosa > Myrmecophagidae > Tamandua > Tamandua tetradactyla. Next base: position 141,197,954 of record NC_135332.1, read on the forward strand.
GAGCTTCTTCCTCTGGATTAAAAATTGCTGATCCTTCTATGGCCATATACTTTGGGATTACTTCTAAAACCATTACTCCTACCTCTTCGTGTAGGGCCACATGTTTATAACATCTTCTGCACCTCATAGCTTCTGTCTTCCACCAACTTCCAGGCACCTCCCTTCTATTCAACGAGACCTGGCACCAATCTCAGAGTCTACCTCTCTACCTCCTATCCTGTTATATTGGGTTACATCTTCATCCACATGCAAAATGCCATTTTCATGACCTTCAACACCATTCTAAGGCAGCCACTTTTTCCTTGGATCTTGTGTTCAACAGAACAGCTCCACCTCTTAGTGAGTAATACCTACCACAACTGCCTATCCTTCCAGCTCTCTCATTTTCCTGCTTTTACTGGGTCTGGGTTTTTCTGCCAAATTGAGAATCCCAAGCCACTGATCCCATCTAGCGCCCAGTCCTTTCTGTCTTCACTTCTTTGCCCATCCCACTCAGATTCCATAGCCCATTATTTTCAGCTGCTCCCTTGCCAATATTCTCAACTCCCTTACCCCATTTGTTCTTCTCCTGCACCTGCTTGAAACAAATCTCAAACCCAAATCAATCCAAAAATATTTCTTCTCTTTCTTTACCTGGATTTCTGAGCACTGCTGAAAACATTTTTTTAAAATACCCACTACGAACTCTAGATAACCCTGGTGTCCAGCCCCACTTGGACCCTCTTTGTTTTTCTCTTCCAGGTTTCTCCACTCTCATCAAACCTCCTATATGCACTTACTTGTCCCTTCATTATTTCTTCCAAAAAATAATTATCCGGTATCTTTTCATATACCAGGACCATGCTAAGCATGAGAAATATTCAATGAAAAGACAGACACGGTCCCTGCTCTAATGGGACTCACAAGCTACTGGAAAATACTCTAGGCAGAGCACTCTCACATGTTCTTTGACAGGGAAAATACAATATATCTGAGGGAAATCTTCATCTTCCTGTCACTAGCCTACAGGACTGTGCCTTCCTTTCTCTCAGTCAGTCCCTCAGGTGATGCTCCAAAGCCTCTTGTCTCCAAATTCATCAGGCTCCTCTTTCACTTCATTGCCATTTTCTCTTCAGTTATCACTCTTTTTCTTCCTAATATTTTTTCTCTCTACAGATGAGATTAAGGTTACAAATAGATGATCCTAAAAGAGAGAGATTATCCTGTATTATCTGGGTGGACGCAATGTAATCACATGAGCCCTTGAAAGCAAAAGAGGAAGGCAAAAGTCGGTCAGTGAAATGTGGCAGAAAAAGGTAGGAGAAATACGGCAGAAAGGGAGGTCAGAGGGATTTGAAGTGTAAGAAGGACTTAGGCCGCCAATGTTGGCTTCCGAGGGGGCCGTGAGCCAGGAAATGTTAGTGGTCCGGAAAACAGCAAACAACCCCAAGCCCACAGCCAGCAAGAAACTAAGGATCTCAGTTCTACAATAGCATAGAACTGCATTCTGCCAACAACCTGAATGGGCCTGGAAGTAGACTCTGCTCTAGAGCTTCCAGAAAGGAACACAGCCCTGCCAGCACACTAAGCCTTGTGACTTTCTAAGCTGAGAACTAACTGAACAATTCAGTGCCTGGATTCCTGATCCACCAAAACTGTGAGACAATAAATGGGTGCTGTTTTCAGATGCTAAATTTGTTGTAATTTGATATAGCTGCAATAGATATCTAATATATTCTCTAACAGCTCCTTCTCTTCCCCGTTATGGGCCCCTCTTCCTCTATCTGTCCCTTAAATTGTTGTTTTTCATTCTAATCATTCTACCTGAGTAATAGTATTAGCTCCATAGCTTCAATTTCTGTCTATATGCTGCTAATTCTCTAAGCCATGTCTCTATTTCAGAAATCTTTGCTTAGTTTCAAACCCATAGACACAGTTCTAGAAAGGAGTTTCCAAGTGTCCAATAGTATTATTGAAAAAAGACCCATGCCCAGGCACATACTAATAAAACTTCCTGTTGGTAACATTAGATGCTCAAAGACACAGGAGAAATATATTGAACTTTGTGATAGAAAATTATTTTATTTCAGAATCCTATTTTCAGCCAAACTAACAATATGGGAAAGCAAAATGAAGACATTTTTCAGATATACATAGATAAAGAAAGATTTCCACCTCTCTTTAACTGACTTCCTACTTTTAGAAAGTCATATCTGATCCAAGCAAAATAAAAAGCTCGTTCTTCCACAACTGGTAAGCAGACAAACCAAGAGAACTTATTGCTAAATCTAAATAAATTGGTACATATTTTACAGTCAACCAAATTTCAGAATGTCACCATCTCTGGGGTGTATTATACTATCAATCTTGGAATCATGAGCTGAATTTCAGAACGCAAAGACAGACCAGACCAAGGGTTTAGTAGCCCTTTGTTCACTATCAAATTTAATGATTAACAGATAGTCAAAAAATATTGGCAAAATCTCTTGAGGGATGGGAGAAAGAATATGGAACTATTAAACCTGGACATCAGGGAACCCCCTAATCCTATGCCAAATTTTAGGGACACCCAAATCAATAGGCTACATCCTTGATCCTGAGATCTTGGGAAGCTTCTATAGGTATTAGAGAAGCTTACAGTACCTATAGGTATGCCTAAGTGTTACTTCTGGAGGACCTCTTTTTTTGCTCAGATGTGGCCTTACTCTCTCTAAGCCCAACTCTGTGAGTGAAATCATTGCCCTCCCCTCTATGTGGGACATGACATCCAGGGATGAAAGTCTCCTTGGCAATGTGGAAGAGGGCTCCCAGGGATAAATCCGGCCCTGGCACCATGGGATCAACAATTCCATCCTGACTAAAAGGGGGAAAAGAAGTGTAACTAATAAAGTATCAGTGGTAGAGAGAGTTCAAATAGAGTCAAGAGGCTACTCTGGAGGTTACTCTTGCACAAGTTTCAGTTAGACTTTGCTACCTATCATAACCCACCAAACCCCAACCAAGACCATTCCAGCCAATCCTGGAGAACACCTCGGGCAATATGTGAGATTCCACGGGGGTTCCATGCACTAGAGTAACTTTCCAGAGATCTACAGCCTCCAGATGGGTCCCTGGTCCAGATAGGTCCTGGGGCCTGGAGGGCCCAGCATCTCCAAAGCATCAGATAATTCTATCTCCCTGCCCTATATTAGTAATGGACCCTTCCAATACGGGAGGGCAGGGCACAGGTAGAACGACCATAGCCCAAACGTCCCTAAGGAGAGAGATGGAAGGATCGAAGATGATGGTAGAGCTATACAATAAAGATAGAATTTAACAGATGAATATGAATGCTGAATGATTAAATTGATATCTCCTTTGGTTGCCAGTATCTTAAAGGAGCTAGAAGTAAAGACCTAAAATTGTGGAATTGTAACCCATGTCAAACTTTGGAATATGTTCTATGGATGCCTGAAGTGCTGTGCTTTGAAATTTATTGCTTTTTCGTATATATGTTATTTTTCACAAAAAAAAGGACGGAAGAAAGTTGATTGTGATGATAAAAAAATATTTAAGCCTTCTAGCCTCTTATATTCTGGAGCAGCTAGAAGGAAAAATCTGAGAGGATCATGTGGCAGCCCATGAAAAAATCTGGGATCTGTCCTGTGACTGCTTATTGAAGAGTGCTTTGAAAACTATCACTTTTTATTTCTTTGCTTTGTATATATGTTATACTGTACAATAAAAAAGCTAAAAATAATTTAATGCTTAAATGATATTTAGATACTGTCCACATTGATTTCAGCCCTCTGTCCAAACACTGGAAACTCCATTTATGCAAACAGTCCTAGGATGCAGATTTGGGATTGCTTGCACAGTGGTAGAGGGTGCAAGTAAAAAAAGTGACTACATGATATAAGGAATGTCAGGAGCCTAATGCCAAATCCTGTATGGAATTTACAGGTTACAATTTCAGTAAGCAGATTACAGATCCGTGATGAAATTTACTTAAAACCACCACCTATGGAAAATCCATTATGCACTCTGGCCATTGCAAAATCCCACTACGACTTTCTTCTGATACAAAGGGACATATCAAAATAGCCAAGCAATCAAGAGTCTCAAGAGCTGCAAGTAGGGCCTTGCTAATATTATTTCTTCTCTCTTTGTGCAGATATTGCAAAAGGCAGAGAGCTCTTATCCCAAATTACTGAAAAAAATGGCCACAATTAGCATCCACAGTCTATACCAGGGCTCTGTTTTATTATTGGATGTGGGCACAGCTGTATCAGAAGCTGCCTAGGCTATCTTAGTGACACAGAGAAGCATTTTAAAGCCATAAATTCATGCTGATGTTTCAACTTAACTCTAATTTTATTATCTTTTCTCATCTGATTTCATAAAAACATTTCCTCCTTCATTTCTCTTAGGATGCCAGCTTTTCTCCTGTCCTCCAACATGTTATCAATTTCAATACTCTCGTACCATATATTATCACATAAATTAAAACAAGTCTTAAAATTATATTATTCAAAACTTTTAGAAATCTTAATTTCCCATAAAAAATTGAAAAATTCACTAAAGCAGACATAAAGTATTGTGTATATTAATAATTAGGAAATAACATCTCTGAGATAGGCCAAATAATGGTCCCTAAATTGTCCACATCCTGATCCCTGGAACTTGTAAATATGTTATCTTATATGGTAAAGAAACTTCTTCACAGGTGTGGTTAAATTAAGGATCTTGAGATGGAGAACATATCTTGAATTATCCAGGTGGGCCCAATGATATAATCACAAGGGTCCTTATATGAGGGAAGGAGAGGAAATACTTCTACAGAAGAGGAGGTGATGTGATGACAGAAGCAGAGACTGGATGGATAGGCTTTGAAAATGAAGACAGGGACCACAAGCCAAGGAATATAGGCCACTGCTAGAAGCTGAAAAAGGCAAAGAAGTAGATTCTTCCCTCAGAGCCTTCAGAAGGAAACAACCCTGCTGACACCTTGACCAGTGAAACTGATTTTGGACTTCAGAACTCCAGAACTGTAGAATAAATTTTTGTTGTTTTAAGCCACTAAATTTGTGGTAACTTGTTACAGCATCAATAGGAAACTAATACATTCACACTCACACACCTGCATGCACACACACACATGCAACTGATTTACTTGGAAATTCAAAAGCACTCTTTCAAATGACTCATTAAAAGAAAAATTAAAAACTATTTAGAAAGGAATGGGTATACAATGTACTGGAAGCTAAGGGATTTGGCCACAAGTAGTAGTAAAAGGAAAATGTATAATCTCATATGCATTCATTAGAAAATAACATTAATTGAAAATAAATGTAGTGTTCAATTCCAGAATCTAAATAAAACCAGAAGAATAAATCCAAAGTTAAGGAAGAAAATAATTAATAAACTAAAAGTAATCATTAAATGCATTAGAAAACAAAAAATCATAAGGTTAACAAAAAATAAAGTTGGTTTTTAGAAAGATCAATAAAGTTTAGCAAGTTGGTTAAGAAAAGAAGAAAAAAGACAAACCATATTAGAAATTAGAAAGAGAGCAAAACTACAGACAAAGAAAAGATATTTTAAAATATGATAAATCTTTTCTAAAATTTACACCAATTAATTTGAAAGTTTACATGAAATGCCTTTTTCCTATGAATATCTGTAATGAGGAGTCTGACTCCATTTTTTGATGGTTGGCTGCTGAAAGCTTTTAAGCCTCACTCCATCTTTTTCCTCTGGTGCCGCGCCTTTGGGCAAGCTGGTTAAGAAAACCAGGTGCACAAACCCTGTCATCATGGAAAGTTATACAGGTTATGAGAAAGCAATGGAAAGTTGCTCATTTCAACTAAGACTTTGGAGTAACCCTGACACCAAGATAGAAGAGGATACAGCAAATTAAACTATTGGCCCATCTCACTTATGAATATAAATGCAAAAGTCACAAATAAAATAGTAGCGAATGGAATCCAGCACTATACATATATATATATGCAAGTGTATAATATATATGTATATTATGCAAGAATGTCTAAGTATTAGGAGATCTACTAATTTATTTCATTACATTATCAAATTAAAGAAGAAAAGCCATTACACAACAACAAATTACCAAAAAAACATTGGATAAAGTTATCCACCTATTCAGATTTGGACAGTGTTTTGGTTTGCTAAAACCGCCAGAATGCAATATACCAGGAATGGAATGGCTTTTATAAAGGGAATTTATTACAAGTTTACAGTTCTAAGGCCATAAAATGTCCAAACTAAGACACCCAGAAAAATAAACCTTGACTCAGGAAAAGGCTGATGATGTTCTGGGTTTCTCTGTCAACTGGGAAGGCACATGGCAACGTCTGCTAACTTTCTCTCCTGGCTTCTTCAAATGGCTTCCCTGGAGGTGTTTTCTTTCTGTAACTCCAAAGGTCTCCAGCTGTGTGGGCTCTGAAGCTTTTTCCAAAGTGGTTCCCTCTTAAAGGACCCTAGTAAGTGACCCAAGTTGAATGGATGGAGATAAATCTCCATGGAGACCACCTAATCTAAAGGTCCCACCCATAATTGAGTGGGTCACATCTCCAGGAAAACAACTTAATCAAAACGATCCCACCCAACAATATTGAATGAGTATTAAAGAACATAGCTTTTCTGGGGTACACACAGCTTCAAACCAGCATGGTTGGGGTGGGGTGGGGGGATATTTAGCAAACTAGAACTAGAGGGAAACTTATTTAATATGATAAAGCTATAAGAAATCTCTAACAGACCTTATATTAAAAGCATTCCCATCAAAATCAGGAAGAAAAAGATACCTAAGATCTTCATTGTAGTGGATATTTTAGTCAATGCAATAAGATAAGAAAAGAGAATAAGAGGTAAACTTTGCAAGAGTCAAAAGTACCAAAGGAACGATATTCAATATTTGATCTATGGCAAGCTTGTAATGAAGCAGAGAAAAGATGAGGCAAAGAATCAGAACCTCTGAAGACATGATGTTTGAGGTAATGCCATTTTGGGAGCATTAAATAGGTTCAAACTCATTGTTCCTTGGTCAGATGAATTAGTATGCCCCCTCCCTGACTTCTTTTGCCTCTCTATATGATACAAACATGGGATTTGGGAGAAAATTAGTCATACACATATACACATTTATATACACAAAATATCATTATTTACAATGGATATGATGTCTTCTAAGAAATTCCAAGATTATATTTTAAATGAAAGCTAATAAGGTATTCATAAAAGAAACTGGATACCTGATCAACAAAAATCAATCCTTTTCCAGAATTAATCAATTAGAAAATTTCATGAAAGGGGGATCCTATTTATTACAACAACATATAAAATAACTAGAAAAAATAGCAGGATATATACAGAAGACAATATAAAGAAAGCTTTGAAAAGAACTTTACTGAAGGATATTTTTTTAAAGACCAGAAGACATAAAGAGATATCTATGATCCTGAATGGAAATACTTAGTACTATGAAGACTCCAATTCCCTCCAAATTAAATATAAATTAGTCATTACAATCAAAACTGCAAAAAGATTGTATTTGGTACTTAATAAGCTGAATCTAAACTTCATCTGGAACAAAGAGCACATTAGAATGAGGAGGGACATTCTCTTCCAGCTTTCAAACCATGATACACAGATAAAAAAAAAATTTAGAAGAGAGTATCAAAGCAAGAACAGACAAATAAATTAAAAATCAAGAGTTCAGACACAGTCCGATGTATGCATGGGAATTTAGTATATAATAAAGGTTTGTGGGGGTTTTCCCCAAATTTTTGGTGATAGAAAATATGTGCATAACTCCCCATTCAAAAAAGAAAATTAAACCATATCCCTATATCACACCATTTACAAAATATATATATTAAAGTGTTAAATATAAGAAACAAAATCATAAAATTATTAGAAAATAGCAGAAAACTCAGAAGCCATAAAGGAAAGAATTGAAATATTGAGTACATAAAAATTTTAAACTGTTATATGACAAAGATTTCATTGAAAGTTAAAAGATAATGTAGAAAATTTGAAGCAAAAATACTGTAACAAATATGGTTAATATCCAGACAATGCAGAGATTCTCAAAACAGTAAGATAAGAACAATAATCCAGATTTTTTTTTAATGGAGCAAAGAACACAAACAGACTTTTCAAAGAAGAAAAAGCACAAATGGCCAATAAAAAAATTAAATGGTGATAAAAATTTTTAATGAACAAGAGAAACAAAACAACTAGGAGATATATTTTCACCCATCAAAGTGGCATAAATTCTTAAGCATAAAATCCAGTGCTGGGAAGAAGTTATAGAAAAGAGCATGCTCAGACACTATTTTGGGGATAACAAATTAGTAATACCTTTTCATATCAAAATTAAAATTCATCTACTCTTCCACCTAGCATTTTCAATTATAAGTATCTTTCTGAGAGACATACATGTGTGCACAATGACATATGTTCATACAGCATGACCTGTAATAGTAAAAATATTGGGGGAAAAACTAAATTTTCAGTAGAAAAGAAATGGTTGAATAATTTATGGAGGAGTAATATGGATGTCTAGGTTTCTAGAACAATTCTTTCACTAGAAATAACTAAAATTCTGGATGAAATAGTAAAACCAACTTAAAGGCAACTGCAGAGCTCCATAAAATAATTAAGAAATGCTAAAAGCAGGTGATGAATGAAGATGGAGATCTCAGAAAGATAAGCAGAGCACAAAGTTGACTTTACCCTGAGGGCATTTGCCAACATGATGAACTTGTATTTCTATTTTTTTTTCCTTTGGTATGCTGTATGGCAGGGGTCACATTTCATTCTTTTTCCATGTGAGTATCCCATTATTGCAGCACCATTTGTTGAATTTTTGTTTGCTTGGTTTTTCATTTGTTTGTTTGCTTGTTTGGGAAGTGCATGGGCCAGGAATCGAACCTGGGTCTCCCACATGGCAGGCAAAAATTCTACCACTGAACTACGCTTGCACCCCCTGGTATTTCTTTTCTACAGTTTGCAGAAAGCCGAGACCCACCCAAAACAGGAAGACTAATAGAAAATTCTCACCTCATAAAGCTAGGACCCCATAGGGTTACACTCTCAAGCAGGAAAAAAGCAAAACAAAACAAAAAAAGCCTACAAATTATACCCACAAGCCAGTCCTCACACCAATTTATAAACCAAACTTGCCATATCTGAAGTGGTCTAAAATTCTTAAAACAAGTTTTAATTTAAAATGGTCTGAACTGGTAACGCTCTGAGATATGTAGCAAAAGTAAAAACTTGCTAGAAAAACTTACCTTAATTTCCATCTCAGAAGGTTTCACACAGACATATACATGCAGCAAGGGATATGAGCTTTTCACAGTAAAAATTCATTAAATTCACTACACACACAGATACTTGTCACCACGAGTGAGAAGCAGCTAAAATGATAAACAGCAAAAACAGACTCCAAAAGATTTTAGATATGGAGATTATGAGTCAAAAGGTATAACATAGCTATGCATATTATGATCAAAGAAAGAAAAGCCATGCTTGAAATATATGTGAAATTAATAAGAAACTATAAAGATAGACCAAGAAGATTTTAAAAGAACCAAACAAAATTTCTAGCCATGAAAAAGACCTTAATTGATATTTAAAGCTCAATTGATCGGCTTACCTTCAGAATAGATAAAATAAAAAAGATAATTAATAAACTGGAAGATAGATTTAGAAATAACTATTCAGAATGAAGAAGCAGAGAGAGAAAGAATATGGAAAAGGTGAAAGTGCTAATAAAAGACATGGAGGACAGATTTAACATAGAGGAGTTTTAGAGGGAGAGGAGAGAGAGGATGGCAGAGGAAATATTTGAAAAATAACAGCAAATAATTTGCCAATAGTGTTGAAAAACATCAACCCATAGATTAAAGAAACACGGAAATTCCAAAGCAGAATTCATGAAAATAAATTCATACCTGTATCTATCAGGGCACACTGGAATATAGGGACAGAGAAATTCTATGTTAAAAACAGAGTCCTGTTTGGGCTGACAGCTGAAATCCCAACAATAGCAATAGAAGTCTGAAGTCCATTTAATGATATGCTCAACAAAATGAGAGAAAATAACTGTCAACTCAGAATTTTTTTATCCAGAAAAGGAAAATTGTTTATAACAATTCCATACTGTTGGTTGCATGTGACATTTTTTTTTTTTTTTTTTTTGGGGAGGAAGGGAAGGAAAGACAGAGAGAAGGAAGGAAGGATGGAAGGAAGGAAGGGAGGAAGAAAGGGAAACATCTTTAAACATTTTCTTGTTTTATTATATTTTGTTTGTTTGTTTGTTTTTTACATGGTCTGGGGCCGGGAATCGAACCGAGGTCCTCCGGCATGGCAGGCAAGCATTCTTGCCCGCTGAGCCACCGCGGCCCGCCCCAGTTGCATGTGACATTTTAAAAGAATGAGTTATTTCTTACAAAAGTGCTTTCTTTTCAGCCCATGTTGATCTATCATTACAGGGAAACGGCATGGTGCAGAAAATATTCAAGGTATCATGTAATACATGTGACATACAGACTATGCGTATGTACCTGTTTATCTAAATATATATTAAAGTAAAGGAAAAGGTCTGGAAGGATCCACTAGCTGGTCAGCAGTGATAACCTCTGAGGGGGAGTGATTTATCTGAATGGTGACACAGTGAGAAGAGGAAGGAATACATGTGGCTGAGTTTAGACCAAGCCAAGTTCAGGACACATTTATTCTTCCCTCTGCCAGGCAACGAGCACCACACCAGCCTCTGCCTTGCACTTGCCATGGTCGTGCCAGTGCCCAGGTGCCCCTTTCCCACCCGGAAAGAAGTATATTGCCTGTTTTGGCCTTGGGCCCAAATAGCATTTTCCAATCCTGTTTTGTCAGAGATAAATATCATATATTAGATTTCAGTGTGATTTTTTTTTCAATAGGTTCAGCAATTGAACAGGAGGTAGATGTGAATAATTGGTCACTTCAAAACTCCAACAATGAGAATGTATTTATGTATTAATTTGAAGAGTCCACACCTATAGCGTGATTTTCAACATACAGAAAACCAGTTATTTGGATTGAAGTGGGTTGCTTTCAATTCAATTCAACATGAAGATATTAAGCACTAACTAGCATGCAAAGTACTACTTTTGGTAGATATTTTGATGAACGAGACAAGGTCCACCCTTAAAGAGCCTTAGTCTGGCGTGGGATGATGGGGAACTCGGATTGGCATACAACAAACGCTGATGCAAAGCAGAAAGAAAACAAATGTGCAAATAGAGGTAGAAGCAAAGTTCTGTGACGGGAAGCAGACTGGTGCAATTAGTTGTATGCTGGGAGAATCTGAGCAGACTTCACAGAAGAAAAGGCATTTGGGTGGATGAATAAAACTTTACTGGAGAAAGAAGGGCAGTCTGTGCAAAGGGAATAGTAAAAACAAAAGCATAACGGAGGGAAGAACATCCCAGGTTTGTAGATCTGAGTTGCTTGACACAGTTGAAATGAAATAGAATGGAAGAGAGAGGAGGAAAGTGGGAAAAGGAGAATGTTGTCAGATTAAGGACAGCAGTGAACATTCCACTCAAGAATTTCAACGTTAAGCTGTAGGCACTGGGGAGCCATTGAAGAATTTTATGCATGGTTTGACTTGATCAAATCTGTGCTCTAGAAAAATAATTTTTGTGTAAGAGATGGATGGGAGAAACTAGAGAGGGCATCCAGTTAGGAATTTACTGTCATAATGATCCATGTAGGAGACATAAGGGGTCTGAGCTGCGGCACTTTCACAGTTACAGCGTCAAGAAAGCGATGGTGAAGGCAGAACGAATGGCAGCAGGCAGCATGCTTGGGGTGGGGGGTGAGAACTGTTACAGGCCAGAGCAAGAGGTTTTGAAGGAGAGAAAGTCTTCTCCAGGTGCAGCCTGGCCACCCAGGAGGCAGTGCTGGGAAACCAGCAGCCATCAGGAAACCTGGATTCTGGAAAAGGTTAAAAAGCAGATGTCACCAGACAGCAAACTGAAACTCTGGGAAAGTTGCAAAGTGGCCAAAAGAGCAGAACCCAGGTGACCTACTTTTAATGTTCTTTTCCTTTTTAAACAGAGGACCTCCAGCACTGTGGCCCTGGAATAGGGTTTTCCCTTCTGTGCCTGAGGCCTCAGTTGGTCAGGCCACCTCCTGCTTCGTGGACAGAGCACAGGGACTGACACTGAAGCAGAGGAATGGGCCTGGGGTACAGCTGGGTTTGGGGGTGCAGCACCTCACCCTCCTGGGCCACATGAGAGCAAGTGGGAGGGCCGCGGGAAGTTCCCCCAAGGGGAGGTTTGTGAGCCCTGGCGGCCTCTAGTCATGCCGGCATAATCCAAGACCAGACAGACCTGAACAAACTGGACGGATCCTCCAATCAGCTATTTAATCTCCATCTAGCAAAAATACCTTACAGAAGGCTGAACAGCCCCCTACCTTTGCAGTTTACCAGTATCATTTTATAATCACTCTCCTTAGGGAACTCCAACTCAAAGTTTTAAGGTGGGATCTTTTAAAAACAAGTGCCGTTTCACATTTCTGTGACTGCTACACCAGGACCCGATCTCTATAAGCCCCCACACCCTGGCCCTCTTGTCTCCTTCTCTGTGGAGCACCCAACCCACTGATGAGCTGGGAGCTGGCCAGACCACAGCTGGGGAAGGTTGGCTCCTGCGCCTGTTCTTGGCAGCTGGGGATGGTGTGTGCTATGAGGGAGGCCTGTGTTATAAAAGTCTCAGTGTTTGAAGACAACATGTCAGCAAGGGGATGAACAAAGGGTCATTTGTATGAGCTAGACTGTGCTTGTTGCTGTTATTGTTACCTGGCCGCCTGGACATCAAATCCACCAGCTCTCATTCCATCCTGTTTTGTTATCTCCCAAAGGACTGATTTAGCATAACCCCAGACGTGGGACATGTCCCCAAAGACTCTGATTCCTTGGGTCATATCAGCTCATATCCCCAATTTCTCTCAATCTTGGCACCTCCTGCCATCACCAGGGCACTCTCATTCTACCTTCCCATGCCAGTCTTCACTTCCTTCTATGTCCCCATCCTTTGCCATTAAAACCTGCTTTCTATCACTAACAGAAGTAATCCCTTCTGTTAGTGCCAACAGTAAAATTAAGCTCTACAAAGGACATGAGTTTTCTTTTTGTCCACGGAAATTAGGGCTGCTCTTTCCCCTTACCCCATGGCACACTTGGGTGAGGGGATGGCATCAATGTTCCCGTGTTGCTTCTAGAACATCACTCTCACAGTTTGCCTCGTATTAGTCAGGGTACTCCAGGGAAATGGAACTGACCGCTTGAGAGACATATGTGTCTACATATATATGAGATTTGTTATTGGAATTGGCTCTCATGACTGTGGGGATTGGCAAGTCCAGATTCTGTAGGGCTGCAAATTGGAAACTCGGTGAAGGTGACATTGAATTCCCCCAGGAGAAGCCACAAGTTGGAACTCTGACGAAAGTGACTAATTACTCAGGAGAAGCTGGGTAGAGAGAAAAATTCTTTCTGACTGCTGAAATTCTCAGTTTCCTCTTTAAAGTCTTCAACTGATTGGATTAGGAGACTCCTCTCATTGCTGAAGGCAAACTCCTTTGTTGATTGTAGATGGAATCAGTTGCAGATGGAATCAACTGACTAATAATTAAATCTCCAAAATGTCCCCACAGTAACCATCACAATGGGACACCATGACCTACCCAAGTTAACACATAAAATTAACCATCACCCCCTACGCCACCCAAATCACAGCGTTCTCTACCCCTCCCTGCCACTCTTATTTGTCACTTTCCAGTGATCACTGCCCCTCTACCACCATGGTCACATATGCTTTATAGTCTTCACTCAGTCTTCACAGCCTGACCACCTGTCCCAGTGGTCGCAGCTTCCTGAGGATGATACCACCCATGCCTCACCATTACTGAGTTACCTGCATTTCAGCTACCTCCACCTCTGTTCCATGTCTACAAATCTACTCCAGGAGCACACCCTGAGCCTAATCATAACTTCTCCTGCTCTTAAACCTTGAACCCCAACATTTAAAATCTGGGAGTCCTTCTAGACATCTCAAACTGCCTCCTAAGCCTCCTTCCCTCCCAGTTCTCACTCCCCTTGTCTTCTTCATTCAGTTAATTAGTCCTTCCCTGGTCTTGCTTCTCTCCTCTCCCACCCTGAGCCTCCTTGAACTACAGTATCACAGGCACTGGCTGTACTTACACCCCTGTCCTTCCATCACACTCAGCCCACAGGATCAACCCTGGATCAACCCAACACAGTCTGCCTTCAGCCCCTCTGACATCAAAGCAGCCGAGTGCAGCTAGAGGCAATCTCACAGCCTCTCTGACGGGGCCACTGAAATTTGTAGGCTTCCAACCTCCCCCGACTCCTCTGCACTACCCACGATCCTTTTATCTTAGATGAATTCCCTCTCTTCAGCAGCTATTTCAAACATTTTCTTCTCCCTTCAAATACCCTAATTCTCTGAGCATGGGGATTCTGACAGTTGCTGAGTATGCCTATTCCAATCATGCATTCCAGAACTGATGCAATAACCGCAGGATGAGACCAGGGACCCACCGGAGCCACTGAGAGATGGACCTGAGCTAAAACTCCATTGATCACCTGATCTCCGCAAGTCTGTATTCTGTCCGCTGGACCACATTGATGGTTTTGGGACTCCTGGATTTAGTATCAGTTCAGAGACAGTATCAAGTAATCCCTGAAATTTCTGATCATTTCCTTTTCCTCCATGCAGGTCCCTTTGGGCAGGCTGAGAGAAAGATTAGCAGTATAAATCATTGGCAATGCAGCAGAAGCCTGGCTACCTGCTCATTCAAGGGGCTCAGGGTCTGTAAACTGGCTCAAGTCTGGGAATTGAGGAGCCATGACTCCATTTTGTGTTGCTGTTGTTGTTGTTTTAATTTTATTGTGTAATATACACACACATACACTCCATAAAGTTTGCCATTTTTACTATTTTTAAATGTATAATTCAGTAGCATTAATTACATTTACAATGCTGAACTACCGTCAACACCATCTATTACCAAAACTTTTCATCACCCAAAACAGAAACAGTGTATTCATTAAGGAATAAATCCCATCCCTCCTTCCCCCAGTCCCTGGTAACCTCTACTCTACTTTCTGTCTCTAGGAATTTGCTTGTTCTAGATGAATGGAATCATAAAATATTTGTCCTTTTGTTGTCTGGCTTATTTCACTTCGTATAATGTTTTCAAGCCTCATCCATGTTGTAGCATGTATCAGAACTTCATTCCTTTTTTTTTTCTTCAAATGTAATTGTATTAAGATCTGTTCATACACCCTACAATCCATCCAAATCATACAATCAATTGTTCATGGTATTGTCACATGGTTGTGTGTTCATCACCATGATCAATCTTTGAACATTTATTTCCATTACTCCAGAAAAAGAAATAAAAAGATAAAAGAAAACCCCAAACAACTCATAACTCTTATCTTCTCTACCCCCTCACTTGACCTCTGGTATTGTATTCTACCCAATTTAAAGATTTACAATAAAGGTACATTTATTAAGGTGGTATGATATGGTCAGAGATAGAGATATAGACCAGTGGAGTAAAACAAAACATCCAGAAGTAGATCCATACAAACACGAGCAACTGACTTTTTGTTGTTGTTATATATCTGTACAATCATTTTCAAAGATCAGGGCTACTGGAATACAGCTCAACAATTTCTGGTATTTCCAACTATTCTAATACACTAGAAACTAAAAAGAAGTATCTATGTAATGAGTCAGTGGTCATGACAATTTGTTAAATCCAAATTTCTCCTTTACACTTCCTCCCTCTCATTTAATCATTCATTCAATCTTCAGGGCTATCTGAGCAATGGCCTTTTAACTTCATGCTGCAAAGAGGTTGGCCTTAGGGGGTAGAGGAATGAACCTGTTTGATGTTCTTGGACTGACTGGTACCTCCTGGTTTCAGGGCTTACCTGGCATAGGAACAATCTGGAGGCCTTAAGTTTCTGAAAAAATAAACTTACTAAGTAAAACTTTATAGAGTCTTAGAAGGAGCCTGTGGCATTCCTTAGGATTTTCCAGGATACTGTTGGTTGGTGCTTGGCATACTATGGCAAACTGCAATATCTGGAATAAGAATTTTTTTTTTTTTTTTTTTGCATAAGAGCAACCTCCAAAGCATGGCTCTGTATTGGTGATTCAAGTTACACTTCTCATTGACTAGGACTCTTCCGCTTACACAGATTAAGAAAGAATTTAGTAGATTGTCCTTCTAGAGATACCAAGACTCCCTACCCATGTCCAGAATCTATGGGTACCCACAGAGGGTTGGGGAATCTGTCCAGGCTTCATCCTATACCCACTTTTTCTCTTACCATTTTCCTGTACTATTCTCTTTACATGCCAACATGGCTTGAATTGCTCACCACTCCACTCCCACCCACCCCCAAAAAATAAACCCTGTGCTTCTCATGCTATTCCTTCCACCTGAAATGTGTTCCTGTATCTTCACTACAGCTTTCTATTGATTCTATCTCCCAAATAATCTCTTTAACCAACTATTTCCTGGGAAAGCAGCAACACCTGCTCTTTCTATTTAATCCTTCTCCTATGTTGGAAACCAGAAAGCTTGAGTTGTCTTGCACAATTCTGTGTAAGCATCCACTACACATTGGTCCACGCCTAAGACCATATGCTGCTCTGGGAGGAGTGTTGATTGACATTCTCTGGTTTCACCCAGGCTCTTTGATGAATTGGTACTACCATGCAGTACCACATCCTGGACACTGATATGCAGTCTCTGAACACAGATTCATACCATAATGCATAGACTCCCAGGTGGGGCTGTTGGGGAATTAAAGTATTTCCAATTTGCCTAAACTGGAAGTACCATTCACCAAGAGGTTACCTTCAGTAGAGGTTTGCAGCAATCCTGAGATGCTCCTTCAATTCCTTCAATCTTCCTAGCCACAATTCCCCTTGATAATTTTTATTTAAAAAAAAAAAACTAATTTTCAATAAATATATATTATATTCCAAATACTTTCCTACATATTTTACATGTATATAGTAACTCATTTAATCCTCACAATAACCCTCTGAGCTCAATACTATTAGTATCATCCCCATTTTGCAAATGAGAAAACTGAGCCTTAAAATGTTTAAGTAACCAACACAAGGCCACAAAGCTGATAAGTGACAGAAATAAGATTTGAACTCAGCAGTCAAGCTCCAAAGTTCATATGTTTGACCACTTCATTCACCTGTTGCTATGGTCAAGAAAATGGCATCTGGAACCACCAAGCCCTTTAAGATAAAATTGACTTGAACACCCATCAAATCCTGGGGAAACTCAAGGTTCCTGAGGATTCTCAAGGAGTCAAGAGCCATGTGGCTCAATTCCCATAATTCCATTCTTGGCTCAATAGCTCTTAGATATTAATTTCTCTATATGCTGACATTGGCCCAATGGGAAAACATAGCCCATTTCCTTAATTGAACATGTTGTAAACTGCAGGTTTCATCCATTGGTGGATCATAAATTCAGTGTAGTAAGTCACAATCCACATTTTATAAATTAAATAGAAACTATCAAAGTTCATAGGAAGAATCCTGGCAATGTAAATGTTGCAAAAATACTCTGGTCAGTTGCCCTCCCCCATGTGACAGGAACAGTGGCAGGCATATGACAAATACACAGTGGCTAGGAATGGGTCATTTGCTCTTTTTGTTCCATAATGCCTTATTCTATTTCCCAGTATATTCTGGTCAATTTGACCATTTCCATAATGGGAAGGTTAATGTGGTGAACTTTTATATTATCATAAATTGCATTTGGTTGAGCAAAGTACAGGGGAATTTATTCACTGTCAGCAAAATTGTAGAAACTTCCAATGGAGTTTAGTCACAAATTTGCAAGGCCTTTTTCAGAAAGGATGCTATCAAGCATGATATTTTCTGAGTTTCTCAACAATTGTTTCCTTTTAATTGAAATGGTATAAATTGACCTTTAAATGGATCATCTTTTTATTAGAAGAAAAATAATGATGAGGTGAAAAATCCAGAGGCATGTGTGCAAGTTCAACTACTGAATCTAGAAATTAAAATGTAACAATAATGAGGAAAATGCTAACTATAATCAATTAACTTGGACTTCATTTGAGCTTCATTCTAAAAGGGAAAAAAAAGTAAATGGAAGATTTTATAATGAATATTATTTAAAATATGGGATTTATCTAATATGTGAAATCCATTAAAAATGACAGACCCTAAGGTATTATTTGCAATTATATATTTTCAATGAGTCCTTCAAGTCTTTTCAAATAGAGGAAAAAAGACAAGTAATTTACACAATTTCTAATATTAGAGGTAGTTCAGTATACTGATTAAGAAAACCAACTCTGTAGTTTGCAAATTTTTTATGACCAACTTGAAGACTTGCAACTCAGTAAATTCCCTTTATAAAAGCCAATCCATTCCTGTTATTTTGCATTCCAGCAGCACTAACAAACTGAAGATTTTGGTACCAGGCCTGGGGTGTTGCTGAATTTGCAAATACCAAACCTGTTGTAATGGCTTTTTAAATGGATAAAGGGAAGATTCTGGAAGAATTGTGAGGAGCATAAAAGGAAAGGCCTAGGATGCTTTGAAAAGCATGATGGTAGAAATACGGATGCTAAAGTTTCTTCCAAAAAGGCCTTAGACAGAAATGATGAATGTATCATCACAAACTGGAAAAAAGATGATCCCTGTTTTAAAACGGGCAATCCTTGTTTTAAAGTGGCAGAGAATTTGGCAAAATTGAGTCCTGGTGTTGGGTGGGAGGTAGAGTTTGAAGTCAATTAGCTTGGATATCTGGCTGAGGAAATTTCCAAACTAAATGTGGAAATTGCAACCATGTTTCTCCTTAAAGAAACAGAACATAACTTGCTCTGAGTTTCACAGGTTAGGCCAGAGGAGAATTTTTGCCTTAGAATAGACCATGCCTGTGACTGACTTTGAGGAGATTTTGTACTGTTTTGACTTGGTATTGTATTAGTCTTGTTACTGAAAGGGTTTAAGGCTTTTGTCATATTGTGAAGGAATTAATGTAATTTTGTATGTGGAAGAACATGTCTTTTTGGGGTCCGGAGGGTGTAATGTGCTAATTTGAAACTATGTACCCCAGAAAAGCCACGTATCATTTTTTCCCTGACATTGGAAGATGCTCCACATGCATCTTGTATTTTTCCTGCCCCGGCTCTAGAGGGCCATGTTCTTTTAATCCAATCCTGTGGGGGCAGATCTGTCACTGGGTGGAACAACTTGATTGGGTTGTTTCCATGGAGATGTGACCCCCTCCAATTGTGGGTGGGACCTTTTGATTATGAGACGTAGCCCGTCCATTCAAGGTGGGTCTCAATCTTTTTCTGGAGCCCTTTATGAGAGAGAACTTGGAGCTGACATCAAGGACAGAGATGAAACCAAGAGACACAGATGTCTGGAGAAGCAGAAGGAGATGAGAAAGCCATTTGAACCCAGAAGCTGGGGGAGGAGGACAACAGGCATCCCATGTGATAGAGAAACCCTGGACATGATCAGCCTCTCTTGAGTGAAGGTATCCTCTTGTTGATGCCTTAATTTAGACATTTTTTATGGCCTTAGAACTGTAAATTAGTAACCTAATAAATGCCCTTCATAAAAGCCAACCCCAAAAAAAGAAAACCAACTCTGGAGCCAGAACCACCTTTTTATAGGCATGAGACATCAGGCAGGTTACTTGACCTCTCTATGTCTCATTTCCTTATATGTTAAATAAAACTAATAATTATAATTAGTCCATAGGGTTGTTGATGTAAAACCCATGGAAAACAGCTGACCCCCTAAGAAGTTCTATATTATTTTTGGTCATTCTACAGCTGTTTATAAGTTTTATTCTCATATGTGGTTACATATCAGGTCACCAAAGAGAAAACGATTGCACAGATCCTAAAAAAAAAAAAAAATTTACTCTTTCTGCATAATAAAATTAAATTAAAACTCTTCCTCAGTGAAAACACAGAATCATTGTACAAAATACACAGGTTACTATAGATTTTGTCATCCAATTTGGTGAAAACACTGATATTGTAAGAGAAGCAATACTTTTCATTTATGTCAGAGAATGCGTGGTGTGATAGCTCATGGAGGATTTGTTATGTAGTTTAAATTTAATCTCACATAACTGAATTAGATAGAGTTATGAAATTAGAAAAGTGCATTATTGATCAATATGAATTAAACTAAAGTGCTATAAAGGGAATAAAAGTCAAAGGACAGGAAGTATGACTGGAAAATATGGTGGAGCTATTTGAAAATGGTTGGATGCTAGCAATAACAGTGCTGTTTGGAATCTGTTTTATATGCCTTGGGGTTGTGACATCTAAAGATATTTTACAAAATCTCATGGACAAATTGAAAAATGCAAACTAAGTTGTTAATTTTATTAAAGGAACTTCACTGAATTGCTGATTTGGGGGAAATTTTTGTTCAGAAATTAAAGCTAATCATATCCACTTATTGTATCATTTCAAAGTTTGTTGGTGGTCATGAGGGAAAGTGCTAGGCAGAGTATGTGAACTCAGGAATGAGATTCGCATTTTTCTAGTTAAAAAGCATTATTATCATTTGCAATTATTTCAAAGATGATGTTTGTTACAAAATTGACATATTTAACTGATATAGTCTGCATTCTTAATGAACTACATTTGAAATCATAGAGGAAAACCAAAAAGTTACTTAACATATCCTAAGGTTGTGTTCTAGTTTGCTAGCTGCCAGAATGCAATATACCAGAAACAGAATGGCTTTTAAAAAGGGGAATTTAATAAGTTGCTAGTTTACAGTTCTAAGGCTGAGAAAATGTCCCAATTAAAACAAGTCCATAGAAATGTCCAATGTAAGGCATCCAGGGAAAGATATCTTGGTTCAAGAAGGATGATGAAGTTCAGGGTTTCTCTCTCAAATAAGAAGGCACATGGAGAATGCAATCACAGTTTCTCTCTCAACTGGAAGGGCACATGGCGAGCATGGCGTCATCTGCTAGCTTCCTCTCCTGGCTTCCTGTTTCATGAAGCTCCCCAGGAGGTGCTTTCCTTCTTCATCTCCAAAGGTTGCTGGCTTGTGGACTCTGCTTCTCGTGGCTATGTCATTCTTCTCTGCTTTCTCTGAATCTCCTTTTATTCTCCAAAGTGTTTCCTCTTTTATAGGACTCCAGAAACTTATCAAGACCCACCCAAATAGGTGCAGACATGTCATCACCTAATCCAGCTTAACAACCATTCTTGATTAAATCACAGCTTCAGGGAGATGACCTGATTACAATTTCAAACATACAGTATTGAATAGGGATTATTCTGCCTTTATGGAATGGGATTTAGATTAAAACATGGCTTTTCTTTTCTTTTTTTTTTTTTTTTTTTTTTTTTAAAGACAGAGAGAAGGAAGGAAGGATAGAAGGAAGGAAGGAAGGAAGAAAGGGAAACATTTTTAAACATTTTCTTGTTTTTGTTGTATTCTGTTTCTCCGTTTTTGTTACATGGGCTGGGGCCGGGAATCGAACCGAGGTCCTCCGGCATAGCAGGCAAGCACTTTGCCCGCTGAGCCACCGCGGCCCGCCCAAAACATGGCTTTTCTAAGGGACATACATCCTTCCAAACCAGCACAGGTTGCAAAAGACTTTGAATAGTAAGATGAAGTAATTGCCCTATCCACTAAATGTTTCCAATATTGTTTATTATTACAGCATATTAAAAAGAACATTATTAATAAAGTCCAAATGAAATAGCATTAGCGATATTGTTACAAGTCCCTTCTGCTCCAAACTTCGAATTTTTAACTTTCCAGAAGAAAAATTGAAACATTAAAGAAAGAAAAAAAAAACACCTGGATTACAAACCCATTTTTTTTTCAAAACACTGATTCAACAGTTAAGCTAAACTTTTTAAAGTATTAATTAAACCATTTTTTATATTCAGCTTTGTAATGTTTTACTGCATCACTTAGGTAAGCATAAATATTATTTTGTGTAACAGTATTGTGTGTGCGTGCATGTGAGTGTGTGTATACTGAATTGAATGAAATCAATCCTCTCGACTCTTCCCTAAACCATCTATGAAAAACTAGGATCTTGTCGGCACCAGATATGTCCTTGGGATTTGCGTTCCATGGGGAGGGATTGCAAGTCCACCCCTTGAAATTGCAATTTCATTGTCCTTGTCCTAAAGTCTTTTCACCCACCTAGCCATAGGGATCCCTCACTGACCTCTCCATCCCTTTTAGACTCCAGCTTCCTCTCTTCCCTTTTCTATCCCTTCCCCTTGTCATACCTCCAAACCACCTCCCCCAAATGCCGTGAGAAACTTCACATTCATTTACCCTGTTAAGCTCCATCATTCAACCCTCCTCAGCCAACCCTACATCCACCTTAGCAGAACCTAAGCCTCTCAAGGTGTCAGCTAAATAAACAAAGGCCCACTTCCCTTGGCAGATCTTTCTTCCTTTATATTGTCAGCACCCAAATGTACCACCCTGTCCCACCATCTTTCATCCCTAGGATTTAGAAATGATCTTCTCATACAGAAATCTTTCCATATTCTCAGGCCTACTTGACTCATTTTTCTCTCTCCAGGTCTGCTTCTCTCCCTCCCCTTCTAGCAGCCCCTTTCACCCCATCCTTTTGTAATCAATGATCTCTTGTGAAGAACTCTGCGTATAGCCAGGACCAGTCTGAGAAATCTCCATCCTTCTTCCACTGAGATCTGAAATTCTCTCCCTTGGGAGCTGTTCCGTCCTCTCCCTTTCCTAAAAAGGGCTCTACAACTAACACTTATGGAACACTCAGCTCTCACTAGATACTAGCCTAAGTACTTTACATAAATTATCCTCACAACAGCCCAGCAAGGTAGTTAGTTCCTGCTTTTTACTGGAGGAACAACTGAGTTTTATAGAGATTATGTAATTTTCCCATTCAGGCAGCTCTAAATGTGGCTGTTGGACTTTGAAAACACCATGGTCACCCTCTGGCAGCCTGTGTCCACTACCGAATCCCAACACCCCAGCCCGCCGCTAAAGATTTTACCTTATACTCGAGCCACACCTTTGTGAAATCAGAGCAAAGCAGGAAAAAAAAAAAAAACTCGATCTTTTGAGAACTCCTGAGCTCAAAAGGTGGGTAAAGTATTTGCTTACTCAGTGCTGTATGCCCTGAAATTTTAAACAATGTCTGATGAGTACAAGGTGCTCAAAAATTAATTGCGTAATAACTGAATAAAAAAAATTCAAATTTCCACCTCTGCCAGTTCATTGCTCCACAATAAGAGCAACAGTACAGGCCTCTGTATGCAGCTCCCCAAGGTTCCCAACAGTCCCATAGGTTTCGTGTTATCATCCCCATTTAATAAGCACTCACCATGTGGTGGTTATAGGACATACACCTGGTGAAATGAAGATTTGTAAACATACTACCCATTCATTCATTCTTGAACAAGTATTTATTGAGAACCTGCTACATGCCAGAAACTGTCCCAGGTTCCACGAACTCAACAGTGACCAAGACAAAGACCCTGCCCTCATGGGGTTTAAAGACTGATAGAGAAGATAGAAAAATAGATAAGAGCAGATATTTATATTACAATGCAAAGCAGGGATAAGTGTTATTAAAAATAATAAAGCAGGAGAGAGACAGGGGCTATTACTTTATCTGGGGTGATAATATTTGAGCAAAGCCCAGAATGAAGTTGGCAGGTAGGGAAGCCAAGCATAAACCTAGGTGATAGTGCCACGCAGACAGGGAGCAGTGCATGTGCCCTTGGCTTGCTTGAAGAACAGCCAAGATGGGAGGATGACTGGAGTGCAGCTAGATGGAGGGAAAGATTTATGAGGCTACAGCCCTGCCCGTTAGCTCACAAGATGATTGTGCAAACCAGAAAAAGGTATCACTTCCCCTAAATACTTTATTGTCAACAGCCAGAAGATTGTCTTAATAAATACACAAATCTATGATGACTATCAGTGCCAATGCTGACCCTTGGAGTTGTGTGAAACATAAGTGTTTCTCTGGGCAGGAAATAAGAACAGGTTGAGGAACAGGCCAGAGATATTGATTTGGCAGTCATCAGCTTACAGATGTCTTTAAAGGCATGGACCTGGAGGTAACCTAGGAAGGAAGTGAGTAGCTGAAGAGACCAGGTTCAGACAGAGCACAGGCATACTCCAACATCTTGAGATCCAGAAGAGAAGGATTCAGCAAGTGAATCTGGGAAGGAATGGGCAGGAAGGAAGGAAATTGGGAGAGTGCAGTATTGCCCAAGCCAAATGAAGGCCACCGTAAGAAGAAAGGAGTGATGTGTCAAATGTTGGGATAAGGACTGAGATTTCTCTCTGGATTGGTCGGTGTAGACACATGGATTTTGGATTGGATAATGAGTACCAAAACTTGATGGAAATGAATTAAAGAGAGAAAGAAAAATGAAAAAGTAGAGACAGCAAGTAGAGACAGCTTTTCAAGGAGTTTCATTATAAAGAGGAGCAAAAATGGGCTGTGGCCTGAGCAGGATGTGGGCTACAAGATAGGAGAGATGCAGTATATTTAAGTGCTTGACAGAATTATTCATTGGAGAGGAAGAGAAGCAATCAAAGACAATTGCAGGAGCAAAGTCCTTGAGTAAGTGAAAGGGGATGCCATCCAGTGCATAGGTGGAAAGCCCATCTGAGACAGAAGCAAGAACTTTGCATTCAAGGATCATAGAGAGGTAAAGCACATCATACAGATGCAGGTAGGATCATAGATCTGGTGGTTGAACCTACCAAGCAATGTCCTTGGATTGCTTTCCTTTTCCCAAGGAAATAAAAAGCAAGACTATCAGCTGAGAGTAAGTGGTGGGGAGAGAGCATTGGTGGTCTGAGGAAAGAAAAGAGGGGAGAAATAGCTCTCTCAGAGAATGGGAAATGAATTGACAAGGGAAATTAAACAGGTTGGCCAGGCAGGACTGAGCAACTTCTGAAGGTCCACAGTCATGAATTTAAGGTAAGACCAACAGGCAAGTTTGCATGCTCTCCTCAAGCCACAGTCACCTGGCTGGGTAGAAGGGTGGAGAGGTCAAACAGTTGGAGTTAATGAATGGTGGAGTTTTACCAACACTTTGAAAGAAGGGATAGACAAACAAAGGAGCTGAGTGGCATACACAAAAATATATGCAAAACAGCCCATAAATTCTAAGCTATAAACAGAGGAAAGTAATGGATAGAGAAAACGATTAAGATGAATTGGAGGTCTGAGTGGGACCAAAGAATTCCTGAAGTTCTAAAACCAGAGGGAATGAGCTAGAATAGAAGGAGATGATAGAAAGTACCTGAAATGGCATATCAACTAGTTCCATCCCCCTCTCCCGTATTAAAGACAGCCCTTTCTAACATAAAGTTAGAAGGGGTATCGCCCAAATACCCCTTAAGATTGGGAGAAAGATCAAAGGGGAAGGCTGAGTTATAACAGTGAAGATAGAATTTAACAAATCAGTATGACTGCTGAATCATTATATTTACATTTCTGTTAGTCTCCAGAGTCTTGGAGGATCTAGAAGGAAAAACTAAAGATTATAGAACTGTAACCCATACCGAACTCTGAAAAATGTTCTTTAATTGTTGTGATGTGCTTTGAAATTTATTGCTTTTTTCTTTATAGGTTATTTTTCATAATGAAATTTTAAAAAGAAAGCACCTTTAGTAAACTTGAGATTTTGAGGTAGTGAAGCAATTAGTAATGCAAAGTCTAGGGCATGACCATGGAGTTAAAGGCTGATGTGGATCTGAGGGAAAGATCTTCCAACTGAGAAGTCAAGGTGTTCAATGAATCAGCTCTGTGGATATAATGGCCAAAGCGGTGGTGGAAAGACCAACATCTAGGTGCTAAAATTATCAATAAATGAGGAGAAGAAAAATAAATGGCTCAAAAGGAGCAGGAGGAGGAGGTAAAAGTCTATGGGGTGTGTTTCAAATATGTTGGAATAGTTAAGAGACCAAAGACTGGAAGCAGCAATGAGAACCAAGTAGGAGACCTTACCTGCCTCCAGGCCCAGTGGAATGAAGAATGTTGGAAAGAGGAAAAAACACCCTTTGAGAGGGTTGCAGGGTAATTCAGTTGGGGATGCAAGAAAAGGCCCAGAAAATAATTTAAGGCTATGGGGGTGTCCTAGTTTGCTAGCTGCCGGAACGCAACACACCAGAGATGGATTGGCTTTTAATTAAAAGGGATTTATTTTGTTGGTTCTTCAGAGGAAAGGCAGCTAACTTTCCACTGAGGCTCTTTCTTACGTGGAAGGCACAGGATGGTCTCTGCTGGTCTTCTCTCCAGGCCCCTGGGTTCCAACAACTTTCCCCAGGGTGACTTCTTTCTGCATCTTCAAAGGCCTGGGCTGAGCTGCAAGTGCTGAGATGAGGAATGCCGAGCTGCTAGGCTGTGCTACATTGTTCTCTCATTTAAGCACCAGCCAATTAAGTCAAACATCACTCATTGCAGCAGACACACCTCCTAGCCGACTGCAGATGTAATTAGCAACAGATGAGGTTCAGGTACCATTGGCTTATGTCTGCAGCAACAAAACTAGGTATGCTCACCTGGCCAAGCTGACAACTGAATCTAACTACCACAGGGGGGTTTTGCTGATGAGAGACCAGAAAGCATCATAGAAGAATTTGGAGGCCTGGGGAGGGTCAAAGTTTGAGTCAGAAAAGGTGATGTAAAGACGACAAGATAGAAGGGATGTGGGATAGCCTGGGATGTTGGATTTCTTATGGCTTTCAAGATAAATAGGTCATTCTGTGAACAGGGTATGATGGAAAATGAGTCCAAGTGGATGATAATTTATAACTGCCACCTCCTTAGGTACTGGCCTCTGAGTGCTGAGTCATGGATTGTTGGGAGAAAGGAAGTTAAGATCTCTCTGGAGGCCCAAATTAAAGTGTTTCATTTCTAATTTGAATTACTCAGGAGGTTTCCTTATTCTCAATTTCACGTTGCCAACAGGGTCCTGACTTCCTGGCCTGGTGCCTGTGTGAGCCTCTGAGCATTTTGCTACTTAGGCCCACTTTCAAACTTTAGTTTATCCCTGCAGCAGCTTAATACACCTCTTTGAATTCACGTAGGATAAAACAGGCTATGGAAATAAATATTTAGGGGTTCTGGTTGTGTTCTGCCTAACCTGGCCCAACACTAAGGGCTTTTCATAGCATGAGCAGTAAATAAAACTACCTGAACTTTATTTTCAGTGAAATCACTCCCAAAAAGACAAACACATGGGAAAGAAAACATGAAATGGGGGAATTAACTGGAACCAGTGACCATGGTGTTAATTAAATTTTTTTTTCAGCAGATGACTATCCCAGATCATGTCTTTTCCAACCACCCTGCTTTTTATAAACAAGCTATTCTTCCCCCTAGAATATTCTTCTTTCTCTTTTCTGCCTGAAGAATACCTACTTGTCCTTCCAGGCCAAATTCAAATTTCATCTCCCCTTCAAAGCCCTCCTAAACCATCCCCTCACTTCTCTAGCTAAGTCGACAGAAAAAACATTTTCTCCTGTAGCTTTGCAGTTTGCTATAATCTGCTCTTTTGTGTCCCCAACTCATCTTGCACCACTCTGGCTTCCTTCTTTTGGCTTATACTCACCAAATTCTTTCCCTCCTCCACCCCTCTTCTCCCCACACCTCTCTTGGGGGCTCATGCCTTTAGATGATTTTGTTTTCTGCCTTAATATCACTCCTCAAAGAGGTTCCCCATTCCCTTATTTAAAGTAGGTCCTCCTGTTATTTTTTCTCAGTCCCCTGTTTGTTTCCTTTAGGCCCTGTTCACAATTGACCATTTCTTCATGTTCCCTCTTTCAGAAAAGCCACTGCCACTCTCCTCTTCCTTCCCCATCTTACTGCAAACACTTTACCTATCCCACCAGTAAATCTTGAGATCAATGTGAATTTAGAGATGCAAAGAATGATTGTCAAGCTAACTTCCATCACTAACACTGTATTTTTTTAACCTGAAAACTGAATTTTACCTTTTCTTTTTTCAAAATTGACAACTAAAAAAAATCAAGTAACTCACCATTCAAAGTAAACCCTAAATTTCTATTGTCTCCTTTCAGCTCCTCCAGCTCACTCCTTCCCACCACAGGCTCTTTGAACATAATGCTCCTCTGACAGAACGTTCTCTTCCTTCTTGGCCCATTTAGCCCCTGCAGATCCCTCAGTTCTCAACTGAAGCAGCTTGTCATTAGGAAAGACTTTCCTGCCCCTTTGTACCACAAGATCAACCTCTCATACCTCTCTCCTTCATAGAACTTGTCACAGTGGCAATCTTACAAGGTTTATGAGATTGCTTGATAAACATCAATCTCTCCAACTTGCCCCTAAGCTTTGGGGATGGGTAGTGGGCATAGCCTGGCACAGTGCTTGGCACATAGTAGGCATTTAATAAAAACTTGATGAATGGAATGAATGCATGAATGAACAAAGGAATGAACAAATAACTCTTGGAAAAAGTAAGATACACATACTCACTTTCTAATCAAAGATCCCAGTGAGAGAACTACTAGATTCCAGGTTGTCCTTCATTCTTGAGGATGCTGCTACTACTGCCCATGTTTCTGTGTGTACACGTGGGGCCAGAGAGACTGTTGCAGTCTTTCCCTGGGAAACAGCCTCTAAGAGGAGGAAGATTAATGAAGGATGTTCTTAGGATCAATAGCTTCAGGAGAAAATTAAAAGCAGGTCTGGGCAGAGAGAGGGGTTGAACTGCAATACAGACATGACAAAGGCCTCTGTGGAAACTTCAGGGAGCTCTGGAGTTGGGCTAACACTTCAGATGTATCTTGAACTAGAGAAAGGGGCTGGCATTTGTAGCCTTGTATTGACCAGTTACTGGATGTGAACTACCCCTGGGAAGTGGATGTGATCTTGGGTGAGATGTCTCTTTTCAGCTGAAGACAATTCTCAAAGAAGGATCAGTTGAGAGCCATCATCTGCCAACACTCCCAGCAGCCGGAGTAATCAGTGCCTCAATCCTGAAAGAGGAGGCAGGGTATGATGGTGCCCAGCAGCCTTCACTACACAGACCAACTTAGACCTGCTTTCCTGGTCATATTTAGACTTAACCTCTGTTGACAGACTATATTCATTTGATGCTAGATTCGTTATCCAACAAAAAGTCCTTGAGCATTGAGCTTTGCCATGTACAAGAAACACTTGGATCCACCACAAGAGTTTCATTGAAAGGATTCAAGAAGGATACTCAAAATAAGAGTTGCCAGTACTACATTATGTGCCTTTTAGACTCACTGAATTCTTGCATCAACTCTGTAAGATTGATATTTTTATCTTCTTTTTACAAATGCAGAAAATGAAGCTTGGAGAAGTTAAGTGACTCACCGAAAGTCACATAACTCATAAACAGCAGAAATTTGTCTGATTCCCAAATCTATGCCCTTAAACACTACCTTTCACAACTCAGCTCTGAAGATAGAAATTTACTTCCACAATACTTTTCATATATTTATACATCAGTTAGGAGTGCAAGCAGCTGCAAATAACCCAAATCAAAACTTAACAATGCCTCGAACAAATCAACATTTCATTTTCTCATACTACAGAGTATTTAGAGGTAGACTACAGCTACTGTTGGTTCTGTGGATGGATTATGTTAGACCTAGCATTTCTGCAATTGTCTTGACATTTTCCAAATATTTATTGTTTTGTGGTTGCAAAACAGTGGTTGAAACTCTAGATACCACATCTGTATTTAACCTGAACTGGAAGAAGTAGCAATAGTGATCGCCTTTCCTTTTTATCAAGAAAGAAAGATAAAATGTTCCCAGAAACCACCCCAGTACTGTTCCTCTTAATTCTTACTCACAAGACTATTCGTATGGCCACTTTCCTGCACAGGAGACTAGAAAAGCAAGCATTTCACTCTTTGCACCTCTATGCTGATGGCAGGTGAGGGAACTGGAGATGGGCACTAAACTGGTCAATCAGCCATGTCTGCCACATGCACATAAAATATCATTCTGCCTTGCATTGTTTATGCATGTGTCTATCTCTCTCACTAACTATGCAAAGGCAGAAATTCCTTTTCAGTCATATTTGCATGTCCAAATTTCTTGGCATATATGAAGTAGAAATTCATTAAGTATATATTCTACAAAAGTAGGTGCCCCATTCCCCAGCTCCTGCTCCAGTGATGATCACTAGGAAAAGATCATAATGTATTCTGGATGAGAGCCCTGTACTCAGACCACAGTGCCAAATTTAGGATTGCACAAAGAATGCACAGTTAGGATTGCCCAAGTGTCTAAGCTTCAGGACTCATACTCAGTCTTCAAAGCATCCTCCAGAAGTCTGGAACAGAGGTCTAAGGAAGGACATGGGGAATTACAGAGGAGTCTGAAATCTCAGTGCAGTCCAATTAACTTTATTTAGCCTTATTAGTAGAAAGAATGTAGGTCTCTAAGTCAAGAGCCCTAATTTAACCCAATATTTTCTCATAACTAAATATGGCTTTAGGGAAGTTGCTACTAACACCCATAGACTCCAGTGTCCTCATCTGTAAAATAATAACCATCCAACTTATGTGTCCTTAGAAGACAGTCTCTTAACATTGGAAGAGACATTAATTTCTCCTTTTTTAGGGATCAGAAAATTGGGTCACAGAGAGGGAAAGTGACTGACACAAGGACTTTCAGCTAGAATCAAATTTAGCTGCCTAAATGAACATTTATACCAACACTAAATATAATGTGAAACCACATAGACATAAATTCTACCACATTCATCTGCAGTCATTGAATGGCTTGCTGCTGACCTGAAAGAGGCTCAAATACCTCCAGGCTGAGGTATTACTGGTATCCTCACTGAATCAGACTCAAGGATGTCATTTTCTGGTATCCAAGGAGTCATATTATATTGAGCCACATGCATCCTGAAATAATTCGTATGAGAGGTCAGCAACATCAGACAAACCAACAACTCTTGTGCCAGAGCTAATCTGCAGACAATCACTGAACCTTTTAATTAGTCCTGGTGAAAGTCAGGACTCTTCACACTGTTTCATGCACCTCTTAAGTCTAAATTAATCATGCCCAACCCCAACATGTCAGTAATTGAGAGGATATTATCCATTGAGGAAACACAAAAGGTCAAAAGACTCTGCTGAATTCAGTAATAAATTCTGAATTCAGCTTCTAGATAGATTTGTATTTTATTCATCAAAACAAATCATGCATTTTTTTCAAAACATTAATTTTAAAATATGAATACTTATAATTAATGAAGTCTAGAGAGTTGATGCTTACTGCTCCTAGGGTGGGATCCCCTGGTCTAAAAGTCAATGGATAAAGTCATCATTTAATTGCATGTTTCTACAAAGATTCATAATAAAGACAATATGGTATGGTAGAGAGAAGAGTGGATTGAAATTACAGGACCTGGTAAATATCCTCTGCTACAAATATATCATTAAGTAATCCACATTGTCTCTCAAAGCCCTTGTTTCCTGTTCTACCAGAAAGGGATTCTCAATGTTGCATGCACATTGAAATCACCTGAGTACTACACTCAGCTGGCTTGAGTGCTACACTGGAATGTTTTAAAGCTCCCCAATGATTCCAGTGTGCAACCATGTTGAGAAACCACTGTTACCAGGGGAAGGAATTGGATTAGATGAAGTGCAGCAAATATTTGACCCATGTTCTGCCACTGCCCTTGTCTCACACCCACTGTGTACACAGTTATTGATAGGGGTGCTCCTTCTGCTGAGCCCAAATGTAGTCCCATGCTCACTCACAACACAGTCACCACCAACAGTTCATTATTACTATGAGGAATGGGGTCCATTTGCCATCCCAGGACTAGAAAAGTCTTTGGTGTTCATCTCTAAAACTCTTTGATTCTGATATCTCTTCCACTACTGAGAAGTGAAAACTGGTAATGGAGTTCACAAGTTGACTCATGGAACATTTGATGTGTCTTGAAGCTATTTCTTCTGATTTCCTTGCTGGTGCTCACGTGTGCTGTAGTGATAACAGCAATACGTTAAACTACATTGAGGTAACCAGTTTGTACTCATTCTGACATGTGGCCAATAAATTGTGTTTTATCTTCGAGAAATGTAGGGCCCAAATATTTATTGTGATTGCCTTAATAAACCAGATTCATTTCAAGCCTCCTGCAGGTAATAGTACAGAAATTGACTATTTGGATGGCAGAAAATCTAACCCAATCACAAAAGGAAAAAATAATCTATTACATGGTTGCATCTAAGTACATTTGAAGTTACTTAATGTGAAACAACATTCTAAGCTAGAATTATAATTTCCTGGCATTTTGTTTTGTTTTGTTTTACTTTTGGAGGGGAAGGGTATAGGCTATAAATGAATTTACAGCTAAGTGGTGAATAGGGAAGGGGTTTGCCTTCATTGTCAGCAATCACACTCTGCTTTACGCACTCCCAGGGTGTAAATATGAAGAAAGTATATCCAATTACAGCATATTATAATAAACAACATAAGTGCATATATGCAAATCAATTAATAAATGGTATTTTCTGGAGCATTTCTAAACAGCACCCAATAACTAACACCTATAACTTTAAGTTGCAGATAAGGTAAAGAAAACCTGTTGGCCCTCTCTTTCCAAAAGTCTGCTGTCCTTCTGAAGCAAAAGCTCGCTAAAGAACAGAGATTCTCAATGTCCAGGTATCCATAGACACCTCATACGGTCACTTCAGACCCAGTCTTTTCAAGGATTGATTTATTTCAAGGTAAAACTAGAACTCGTCATTACCTTCTCACTAGTGTACCAAGGAATATTCTCAAATGGTGGTTCTCAACTTTGCCTGCACATTGGACCTGAGAAGCTTTAAAAAAATATCAGTGCCTAGAAATCCTGATGTAATTGGTTTTGAGGGAAGCCTGAGTGTCCAAAATTTTAAAATCTCCCAAAGTGATTCTGACGCACACCTCAGATGGAGCACGATGGCCTCAGGGAAGCACCGTCCACGTTCAGAAGAGGGAAAGCTACATAAATGAAGACACATCATTTATCCCCGTCTTTAGATATTCGTGCCCACTATTACTCAGTTGAACTGAGTCAGAAACCAGGAGGCAGGGAACTTTGGGGAACAGCTTGATAAACAAGGAGCAAACTCAGCAACAATGAGCTAAGGCCACAGAAGCCAAGACTGTGGCTCCAAGAGGAAAGACCCTGTCCACTTCAGGAAGCAAAGGCTCTGGGTTATACAACTTGGGGGATAAGCTCCAAACACAGCAGTATTTGGATCCAGTGAGGTAAGAAATCCTTAAAGAGAGTGAACTCTACTCATCTGCTCATTCACTGTGCTAAAAAGGAGCCCCAAATAGCAGATAGAACTGTTTCCTGTAGCAAGAGCCGGTGGGTGCAATGAAAGCAATAAATAGGAAACTCTGTAAACTAATGTCCGGCATGTTTGTTTATATTTTGCCCCTGGAACAGGGAGACCTTTCAACGTCTTCTCAGCTCAAACAGTCTGTTTTCCACATGTCCCAACAGTGAGTAAAGGGAAAAAGAAAAAAGAAAATGATTTTTTTGGAAGTATTGGCCATAAAGCCCCACTGGTCAAACAGCTTCTTTGCCTGGTGCCAGATATTTTCCTTTCATGTAGTCACAGCCATTTGGAATGAAAAACACTGACCTATAAAGATCACTTTATGGTGAACAGACCCAAAGGCAACCTTGTTGGAATAATTTTGCCATCATCTGGGAGCCGTCTTTTCCAGGCCAGCACTAAGTAATTTAAAATAAATGACCACTTCGGTGTTTTTGCACTTAATAAGATGGGAATAATTTTTAAAGGGAAGGTAAATGCTTAATAGAGCAGTGAAACATATACTGAGTTGTCACCTGTTTTAATCAAAATTCTGGGCTTTTTATAAATGTATATAAATACATTGCAAGTATCTGTTGGGAGCTGACTTTTTGCTCTATAAACAATCCTAGCTTGTGAAGGCCTTTGAGAATTTTCTTGATTTGAAAATGCATATAATGATCTGTAAAGGGCAAAAGAAAAATGCTGGCGTCCACTGCAAGTAATAATTTCCACGTTCAAAATGAAGAAATAGCTCTAGGTAATCTTTAAGTTTTGTGTTTCCTAGACTCTTTCTCCAAGGGGTTTGCACAATTCTACAAAACTCTAGAGAAGTGACTTTGAATAACTAGTCTCTCCCTGAGTTAATACTTGAACCAGCAGTGGAGGAGGCATTTCCCTGGGTGTGCTGACATGTCTCTCCTTTTGCATCTTAGCTCTCCATTTTCTTTTCCTTATTTTCCTGACCTCTCCTGTGAGATCCAGTTTCAGCTAAATATGGCAAACAGGATGTTCCTTTACTCTCTTTTCCTAAATTGGTATTTTCTTTCATGTAACCAATATGTGTTGACTCTCATTACCGTTTGTGAAAATTCCAGAATTATCTTTCTTTGAGTTCATCCATTCACTCTGAAATTGGAAACAACCCAAAGAGTCCATTGTTAAGCCAGATTCTGAGCTGCTTGGGGCTCTGTGAGCTGAGAGGACTCCAAGGTACTGGTTCTCCCATTGGCAGCTGTCATAGTCAGGTTCATGTGTCAACTTGGCCAAGTGGTGGTACCTGTTTGTCTGGTTGGGCAAGTGCTGGCCTGTCTGTTGTGACGAGGACATTTCATAGAATTAAATCATGATCACATCAGCTGCATCCACAGCTGATTCTATTTGTAATCTGCCCCGGGAGTGTCTTCTGCAATGAGGGATGCTTAATCTAATCACTGGAAGCCTTTTAAGGAGGATTCAGAAGAGACAGGCTCTCTTCCTGCTTTGGCCAGCAAGCCTCTCCTGTGGAGTTCACCTAGACCCTCTAATGGAATCATCGGCTTCACAGCCTGCCCTGTGGATTTTGGACTCTGCATTCCCATGGTTACGTAAGGCACTTTTATAAATTTCATATTTGTGAGTATTTCCTGTTGATTCTGTTTCTCTAGAGAACCCTAACTAATACAGCAGCTTTATCTAAAGGGTCACATGGCTTAGGCAGTTTGGTTTGCCAAATGCACATCAATACAGTATAACTTCTCATCATCTTCCCTCATGGATTTGTCACTAAATTTGTCATTTTTTTCCCCTGTGAAGCTGACAACAAATGTCCTTCCATCCACATCAAATTCTATACTTCCAGTTGGGACCAGATCTATACCTAACTAGACATACGAGAGGCCAGCAGGGAATAGTTTGGTGACCTCTCACATCAATATTTTTTAAATATGTATTCAACATCATTTAATGGAACTAAAGAGAAACTCATCTTCTATTAATAGAAAGTGAATACTTCTCTAGGTCTCTAGGTTCAAAATGAGGGATTAATTCCTATGACTTTTGGAGCCAAAAAGAACTTCTTAGGAGCAAATTGGTCATGTAAAAATGTAGGCAGCAAGATGAATCAGTCTAAAATAAATTATTTATTCATAATAAACACTACCATGTCATCTATTATTGAGTTTCAAAGTATCTGATCACAGCAAACACCAACTTCCCACAACTGTCAACAGAAAGCTGCCTTGAGGGATGATGGCACAAACAGCTGGGATACGCAATTTGCACATTAGCTTTGCAAGAATACTCAGAGAAGATAGTAATGAGGAGTGGATATTTAATTTTTATCCTGGAGCATTGCCTACTTTGGTAATAGAATTGATTTACATGTGACCAGTTATGGAAAGTGTCACATGGAAACCTGAGTTAATCTGCTCCACTTTCCCAGGGCTGCTCTTCTTTATAGGTTGGTGCCTGGGCTGCTTACCAGCCAGCAACCCCCCTGGATCTTGCTCTGCCCCCAGAATAGGCTCATCTACCATGAGGTCTGCTACAGATTTCTGATCATCCACACCCCAGATTCATAGTTCCATTTTCTCTCCTTCAAAGAAACGCCAGTCAATCTGGGTTACCTTGTCCAGACTGCTATCAAGTCACTGAATTCCAGAATGGGCTTCCTTGTGCTTTCTAGAGTTTGTGAAGAGGTGGGGTGGAGAAAGCCCAGGCTCCCTAAGCCAAGGCAGCAGTCATGCCCACGGGCCTTACTCTGTATGTACAGCCTGGGCTTCCAGAGCTACAAAAGGTAGGAACTAGCAACCTCTAGAGTCCACTTGCTGGCTTCATTATGCCCCCTCCAGGGCTTAGTGTGAGGTCCTTCACCATGACAAAGAGCTGTTTTAAATGGAAGGATGGTGCAGCTGGTGCTCTGCATTCCAAAATGAAGAGGCAGAATTAAGTTGATGGATAGTAACTTCATCCATCGTGTGTGTATCTTGGGAGAAGAAGAAATGAGCTCATCCATTAAAGGCCTCTCTTTGGTGAGCCTGCTTAGAAATAGGTGGCTTTTTCAGAAACACAGGCAAAGATTGGGCTGTAGGAGGACCCAAGAGCATACATACTAGCCAGAAAAATGGGAAGAGAATAGAAACCTAACCCACCAGTGAGCCACTAAACCTATGTGAGTCTGTTTCCTCACTTGTAATACAGGAAGAAAAATCTTGGTCAATCTACCAAACATGTGCTGTGAGATATTCGAGAAAAGGTTTTTATCAAAAACTGATTCTGTTCAATAAGTGAAATAAATGAATTATCTTTCAATCTAATCACACTGAGCAAAAGCTATGCACCTGTAATACCAAGAGAAACACCAAAGCTGGTGGTTTTACAGAAAACAAAAATATATTTTTACAGTGCCAGAGCAACCTTTGCAGGAAAACAGTGATTAAGGAGAAGGCATCAACTTTCTTACTGTTGACTTAAAATCTCTGCCCAATTCACTGTCATCTTCCTTGTCAAGGGAAGCTCTGAAACTGACCAAATGTGAATTGGGGAAAGAAATATTTCCCTACCTCCTCCTCGTTCATCCCAATTTACTAAGGCATTGGCCTCCTTCCATTCCACACCATTACTACTGAGACACCCCTGTCTAGTGAGTCTCCCTGCCTACTTTCTCTCTCCTTCCCTTCTGCACTGTGGTCAAGAGAAGAACAGAACAGCTGCTCTACCAGCAGGCCCCACCAGACCAAGCCTCCCTCTGCCCACCTGCCTCCCAGCTCCCCTCCCAACATCCCACACTGGATTAGTCTGACAAAAAGACATTTTGGGGGCCATGTACTAGAGGGCAGGGGAACATTTACTATGCCTTAAAAACAAGAGTTCTTAGCCTTCGCATTCCTCACTCTCCTACCTCCTGTTTCTGACCACTGTATGCTCATGCCCCAAGGACACACCAACCATCCTCATCCCTTCTAGACCAAGAAGCTGGGTAGAAAAGGAGACTTCAGGGCCCAATGGAAGCCCTGGAATCATCCATTCACTGTGTGTGTGTACATGTGTGTCCATATATGACCCTTCTTCATCAAACTCCCTGCTGCTTACCTCCAACTAACAATCGGAGCTATCCTACTATTTCTTCTCTATGAAGAGGCAGTTTAGCATGATTATGTGATTAGACTTTGGACCTAGACTGCCTGGCAGTTTTGTGACCTTGACAATCTGTGCCTCAGTTTCCTCCTCTGAAAAGCTGATGGTTGAATGACTCAACATGTGAACATATGTTTATTGGCTTTTGAGAAAGTCACAGTCCAGTGCTGGTGGTTACCTTAACAAGACCTGGAAACTTTTGGTTGTGTAGGCCCTCTTGGATGATTCATAAAGGCCATAGCCAAACCTTGGAACAAACCAGGAAACAGATAAAGGAATCAGATGGAGAATTGAATCAGGAGGAACAAAAAAGAAAAAAACCAAAGGGATAGCAGGAGATAGCTTACATCATGAAGTTGTGATAGAAAAAGTGGAAACTGTAGCAGATGTGATACACAGAGGCAAGGTAGTTTAGCGGAACAAGTATGGCCTTTAAAATAACATGGGTATGA
Source organism: Tamandua tetradactyla (assembly GCF_023851605.1). NCBI lineage: Eukaryota > Metazoa > Chordata > Mammalia > Pilosa > Myrmecophagidae > Tamandua > Tamandua tetradactyla. The sequence goes on from NC_135332.1 coordinate 141,235,955, forward strand.
GTTCAAATTCTGAAAGTAATTGGATTACAGTTGGTTCACAGTAATATTTTGTGGAAAACATTTTCATGTCTTATGAATTTTGTGGCCTTGGGGTACCAATTCATCAAGCCCTTCAGGAGAAGGGTAGATACCACCTAGAAGAGGAGGTCTCGGTAAGCTTTTTCACTCAAAGGTTTGGACTCTTTAGATCAGTGCTCCTCAAACTAACAATGAGGAAGGACTAGGTTTTGTTTGTTTTTTATCATATTTGGACCCACATTTGGTCCTACTGTACATGACAAGTAACTAGAAGCAACTTACTAATGAATTTGAGGACATCTAAACTGGTCTAAACTTATTTGATGAAATGAGCCCACCGGGGACACTCTTGGATATTGTGTCAAACTACAAGAGTAGCGCTGCTTGATAGATTTTGAAGAAAGCATGATACCTCCCAGCTTCTTTTAGACATCAGAAACAAAGAACTGAGGTCTGGCTTTGGAGTTTTACTTTGAGCCACAGGTAGAGACCACTCTGGGAAGTAGTGGAGATGTTTCTAGTGTGCAGTGGGGAAAAAAAAGAGCAAGGCAAAACAATATGTTGGACCCGTCTGGTTGCTCCCCCACCACCACATACATGGCCACCAGGTAAAAGTCCTAGGGCAAGGGGAGGACATTGCTGACTGTAGTAGAAATATCCAGACAAGTATGGAGAAACCAGAAAGCATCAAGACAAAGGGCCGGCTTTCCTGATCACTCTAAGGGGAGGTCACAAGCATTTGGAGAAATGCCTCCTTCTGGCAGGGCATCACATCCAATCTTGCACAAGAGCAATGCTGCCTTCTTGGCAGAAGGAGGAACAGATGTGACACCCAGACAAAAGTTCAATTGGAAGCCCCTGATTTGCTTCCTTTCTCTTCTCACTCATAGCTCCATTCTGCCCCTCAAGGGGGTCACCTACATGTTCACAGCCCCCCAGTCCATGACCCCTTGACCATTATTGGGCCAAGGCACATATACATACTGGTGGCCCAGGAAAAGGCCCACACAGGCTCTGGGGCAGACTCAGGCTCAGGGCTGTTTGCACAGGGGATTTCAGGGTCCTGAGCACACAAAGGGTAATCTAGACAAATAAGCACATCTTCCCAGCCCTACTGACTGTCTTAGTATGCCAGGGCTGCTAAGACAAATACCACACAATGGGTTGGCTTAAACAACAGGAATTTACCTTCTCACAGTCTTGGGGGCTAGAATTCCAATATCAAGTTACTGGCAAGGATTGTCTCTCCCAGAGTGTGAAGTGTTCTGGCCATCCCTTATTGCATGGCAATTCTCCCTCCTTGTACCTGTTCCTCTAATTTCCTCTGGCTTCTGGCTTCTACTTTCATATTCATTTTCCTTTTCTCATAATGACTTAAACTATATCAGATTAAGGCTCACCCTCATTCATTCTGGCCACACCTTAATCGATAACAGCATCTTCAAAGGTCCTATTTACAAGTGGGTTTGCATCCAAAGGAAAGTGAATTAAAACTTGAACATGTCTTTTGTGGGGGACATGATTCTATCCCCAACAAACTCCTCACCGGTGAGGAGGGGTGTAGCCAGAGGAATGCCAGAGAGGTGCCCTCTAAAGTGCAGGGCTCAGAACACAGGCCTCATTTGCTGGGTCTCAGGCAATACAGGCAAGAGTCTAGGTAGATAGTTTGAGATGGCAATGGTGGCTTTCTGTGGCGGGTGCCTAATGTGCAGGCAGTCCAGAAGTCCCCATATGCCCTGGTGGCAGGACACTGAAGTGAGGAGAATAAAGAAGGACTGAGTAAGGCCTGGAGTGAGCAAGACCAGGCTTCCAACAACAGGGACTTTGAGAATGGAGGCCAAAGCAAGGTTCTGATGCTAGCATGTGACCCAAAGCCAGGCATGCCCAGAGACATGGGCACAGGACTCTATGAGGACAGAGGCTATACACAGAGACAGGCAAGTCAAGATGCTTCAACTAAAGTCAGCAAGAATCTAGGAAATGTAGGCCATACACTCGGCGCCATTTTGGTGTGAAGAAGAGGGAGAAAGAAATACTGGAATTCCAAGCATTTATCTGAACAAGGCAGTTAATACAGGAAAAGACTGAGATGTCATTACATCATGAATCGAGACAAGTGTGTTCTCTTCCCACACCCTTCCCACCCATTTGACAGGCAGGTGGAGAGTCATCTGCAAGATTGGTTTACAGCAGTGCTTCAAAACCTTTACATGGCAGTACTCACAGGAAATAACACTTGTGTGGAACATGGGGGAAAGCAGAGAAGGCAACCAGCTAGGGGCTCCTAGCCACATTTCTTGCCTCTATTTCAGTGCAAACTCAAACATTTCAGGAGCACAAGGTTTAATAAAACATATAATACTAAATTACATGAAATGTGGTGTTTAATTCCACTCAGAACTGTGGTTGGTGATATAGTGTGAAGTTTTAAAATAATATTTTAGTACAAAAATGTAAATGTTCCTGCGAATGTCAGGATAGAGTCCCAAAGCTCTATCCTGTAGAGTCCCAGCTTTGGCAAGGAGTCCCCAACTACAGGATGAATGAATGAACAAACGAATAGATGAACAAATTAATGTATAGCTCATCACTTTCTAACTAACTGCACTCAAGGTTCTTATCTTTCCCAGTTTCTCTTGGAAAAGTAGAGAAGATAATTGCTACCTTGAAGAACTAATTTGTGAGGATTAGATGAGGTAAGGTATATATGGTCTTTTGGGCAATTAGAATAAACTCAATCAAGAAAGCCCAGATTTTGCCCCTTCCCTGATAGATACCTTCCCTGGTATCCACAACTGCCTCAGAGTGCTTTGCCTGGTTATTGAGCTACAAATCCCACCCTACCCACAGCCTCTTTTGCAGCCAAATATTAAGCTGATTTTTCTTTTGGTTAATTCTTTCTTTGGCCCCCAGACCTTGCTCTTCTTCCCTTCACAGCCAACGGGGCTCCCCTTTTCTCTCTCAAAAACTGCACACCATTCTTTCCTTAGGGGTGCTGAGGAAAGCACCATAACAATGCATGTGGACTACTGTTCTGGGTAAAAAATGGAAGTTTTGGGAAAGGCTGGTGTCTGGAGACTATGAGGGAGCCTCTGAAGTCCTTGAAGATCTGAGACAATCTCAGTGACCTGTAAGACAATGACCTCAGCAATTTTTTTCCTAAAATGTTCCACATCATGTCCTGAAGATTGGTTATAGCTCCAAAAAATCAGCAAGTCCATTATCTTATCTCCCCCCCAACAGTGTCTGTGAGCTATCTCCTCAAATCAGCACTCAGAAAGCTTTGAGACTCAATATCCCAACTCATTCTGCACTGCAGCTGTTAATGAGTAGCAGAAATATAATTAAGGCTTTTCATTTAACAATGAATCAACCAAAGCACTTGGGAAAGATGTGACATTTGCAGGAAAATTTACATTTTTGTACTAAAATATTATTTTAAAACTTCACACTATATCACCAACCACAGTTCTGAATGGAATTAAACACCACATTTCATGTAATTTAGTATCATCTGTTTTATTAAACCTTGTGCTCCTGAAATGTTTGAGTTTGCACTGGAATAGAGGCAAGAAATGTGGTTCAAGAGGGAAAATATGGACATAATATGTCATCAGTTCTTGCATGTCTAGAAAACTAGAGCCAGAGCAAGTAGATTAGATGAACTAAGCGACTTGCCTGGACATGACCCTGAGGGTTACACTCAAATTTCTAAGAAGAAATGAGAGCTAGAAAAGCTCACCTACTAGACAGGGACATAGCTGAGGATTCTTACTAGTCAATGAATTGCTTTCAATCTGCCCTTCCTGACAGCTCACTACTTTCTTTTCTAAAAATGCTATATGCTAGACTGCCTTCTCTGAGGCTGAGGAAAACTGAAGTGAATCTTATGAAATACAGAGTTTGGCCACTTCTCTCAATAGATATCCAGAAGGATCATCGCTTAGGGATCTCACACAGAGACAAATGGTGGCTAAGCTCGGTAAGGAATGGCATGGGACCCACTGGCCCAGCCAGAAGAGCTCCATGGAATTTAAAACCTCTCACCTTTCTCTCTCCTTTGAATTTATGACGCTAGCAAAGCAACCAGGACAGGCAATTCAGGAATCCAAGCTTTTTTCCTTCTTTTTCTAGATGACACCTTGGACATGAAGACATAATTATATCACTCTAGATGTGAATTATTTCTAGTGGATTGTGCCTGAAGGATGGGGATATGTCCCTTGTTTGCATTTTATAAGGACTGAATGTGGCTATCATGTCATTCTTCTCAGTGGGAAAGAGTTTGTTTCCTATGCGCTTATTCCTCCTACTTAGTTGAGGTTTCCAGCACGTCCTGGGGTGGCAGAACTAGTGTGCCCATGCTTCAGTGACCCCTCTATACTATTTGGTTTTCTCATGCTCTATTTTTACTAGGCTCTACAGTTGACTCAAATCAGACTTCTTTTAACAATAATGGTGGCAATGAAGTCATTATGTTGCAGGTCAAGTTTTCTTCCCTATCTCCCCTCCCGGAGTCAAGGACCTCCCAGGAATAAAGCAATAAAAGGAAGATTTTTGTAATGGCTCCTAGACTTTGAGATTGTGTATTCATTATGACATGAGTTCAGTTGTGTGTGACAGAGACCCAAAATAAACAAGATAAAAATATATTTCTCTCTTACATGAGAGTTTCCCTCAACCACAGGATCCAAGATGGCTTTTCATGAAGTCCCCATTCCAGCCAGCAGGAAGGAACAAAGGGCAAAAAGAGGGGACATTCTTTCCCTCTGAAGTTTGTGTTCTGGGTATCATATATTACTTTTGCTTATATCCCGTTGGCCAGCACATAGTGGCATGAGTGGGCACACCGAGCTGCTAGGAGTCCAGGAAGCATAATCTTTATTCTGGGATGGCATGCCCAGTAATGTACTTGGAGACCCCCTTTACAGCACGGCAATTTCCCACATGACAACTGTGCAGTGAAACAATTTGTGACTTCGAACCAGATTTTTCCCATGAGCTGGAATTCGTGAAGAGTATCATTTACACCTCCCAGCAAGCACCCTTTACATAAAATACAATTCTCTATGTTTTGGGATCCTGATCCAATGAAAAGTCTGTACATAGAATGTAGTTCTTGAAGGAATTATTCAGATAATCCAGGGCAAAAACATCAAATTCTTAGAACCCAGACTTTTTAATTTTTGAGGGTTTGAACCAAAAGGACACTCTTTTTGCTAAGAGTCTGATGTGTTAAGTGCTAAATTAAAGTCTTTCTTTGGGCAGAGAAATCTGTTTCAAATCACTTGCTCAGCTTCCCCACTTGCCTGGTCAACACTGTATATGCTGGGAGGAGGAAGTGTTGATTACATCCCACATTCTGAAGTCATTGACTGGTGAGACAATGTTTAGAAACAAGAAGCAGTGATCAGTTTTCAGTACTCACAGTCCTGATGTTTGCCTGCTGGGTCCCCAGGTTGGACAAGGTGCTGTCTCTGTCATTTCCTGTTTAAGGCTGTTGGCTGTTACCTCTAGATAACAATTAGATGGGAACTTAGGCTGAGAAATTGCACTTTTGAATTTCACCCTGGATTTAGAAAAAGTCATCAAACAGGGAAAACCTGACTGTTGAATGTTTGTTTCCTGGCAGAAATGATCTAAAGCAGAGGTTCTTAACTCTCATAATACATTGGAATCACCAGAGGAACTTTAAAAAAAATGTATCAATATCCAATCCCAACCCCAGGGATTCTAATCCTTTTACCCTAAGGTGGGGCTAAAGGACTGGAATTATAAAATCTCCCCAAGTAGTCTCATCTGCGATGTAGGGGCTGGTGGACCTGCCCCAGAAGTAGGAGAAGAAAGGGGAAGCAAGAAAGAAGAACTTGAGGAGTCTGACGATGATCTAGGCTTTGGTCTTTTTTGGGGGGGTGGGGGGAGGAGGGGTACATGGTCCAGGAATGACTTTGGTAACTCCTGTAACATGTTCAATAAAAAGCTGAACTCTTAAAAAAAAAAAAAAAAAAAAAAAAAAAAACTCTCTAAGTGATTCTAATGTGCAGGTGGGGTTGAGAACCAATCGTCTAAGGAACGCCACGTCCCTATTTTTTGTAATCCATTCCAATCATTACAGGACTATGCAATCAAGATCAGGAGAATTCAAATGAACTGAGCAACTAACCTCCTGCCTTCAATAATTGTAGCGAATTATCACACACCCACAGCTCTGATGTGGAGCCCTGGGAAAGGGAAGATAAGAATGGAGAAAAAAATAATGCAGGAAGGTTTGCTTTGATCATACAAGGTCCCTTATAAAATAAGCAGGTTTATTATATATCTACATAAGGACCCAAAATGGATGGGAAATGCTGAAGTGACTCTAGGAACTAGCTGCTCTTTCAGCTTCCCTCATGGGCCTAATATTGGATACTATTTGCAATACGACCCGTTTCTCACTCTGTCCCTACAGTAACTGACACTATGGCCAAGCTGAACCACTTTTTATTCTAGGGTTCTGACTTCTTCATTTCCCCCAAGAGGATGTGACCTGGACCCCCTCTTAATCCAACACGTAACTATATTATGACATTTTTTTTATATTCCATCTTATCTTATACTAACTTGAATTCTAGCCTTTCCCCTCCTAATTGTATAAAAGCAGCATATAACCAAGCCCTGTACCTTCCTTGTCGGTACATCTCTAGAATCCCTAAGATACTGCTTTCCATGTGATTGGCACTCATCATTTAGTGGGTTGGTCCCAATAAGATGTACTTTATATCTTTTTTTCTTTCTTTCTTTCTTTTTTATTTTTTGCATGGGCAGGCACTGGGAATCGAACCTGGGTCTCCGGCATGGCAGGTGAGAACTCTGCCTGCTGAGCCACCGTGGCTCACGCATGATGTACTTTATATCTTATCTCCTGAGCCTGAGCCTTAAGAGCCTTGACGACTTTCACTCTTTGAATAAAGGTTCATCTTAGACCAGCACATGCAAAGAGAAATCACTCTCGAATGCCATCTATTATTTATCAGTACAGTTGTCTAATATCCCAAATGCCTCTATTACAGCTACAATGAGTCATTTGACATTTCAGAATAAAATAAATATCAGTTTTAAGAAGGATAAAGATTCCCAAATTTCCTCTTTACAGATCTTGGGGTTATGGGGGAAAAAAGAAAAGAAAAAGAATGGGGGTGGGGCACCGCAGGAGACGAAGTTCTTCCAATGACAATAGCACTTTGAAATAGTTATAGCAAAGGAAAGAATGTTTTCCAGATGCCAAATAGTTTTTCAGTTAAACAAAACCTTCCATCTCCAGGGAGGCATGGACATCTGATTAGAGCTGCAGGGAGCGGGTGGGAGAAGCAAAAGGATTTTACTCCTAAACACATTTCCTGTTTTTTAAATTTTAAAAAGCCAGCCAAGTACACTGTCTCCCTGGGAAACAGAAATAATAACTGTATCCACAGAATTGGTGAGGGTTGACTGAATAATATTATTGTCATAACAAAAAATAATATTGTCAAAATAAAAAAGTATGATGTCATAAAAAAACTATCACAATTGAAATTTACATTTTTACGATCTTTTTTTGCAATTTATAACATTTGTCTTCTGCCTTGTCGTCTCAAGACTCATAACAACCTTGGAAGTAATAGGAATTATGATACCATTTTACAGAGTATGAAACTGAGGGGCTGGTTGCTAGCCACGGACTGAGTGACAGGTGTCTTTTACAATCTCTCCAGACCCTGTTAACATGCAGGGCAAGATGTGTCCCTGTGCAAATGCCTCCCCTTTCAGGACAGCGGCAGGTCAGTGCAATGAAGAAAGACAGGCTTTGGAGTCAGACAGGCAGGATCCCAGCCCTGTCTCTCCATAACCTTGGGCAAGCTACTTCAGAACTTCACTTAGTAGCAAGTTCCTAATTTGTAAAATCGGCATATTAATACCCATGGGATTTTCCTGAGGATTAAGTGAGTTTATGAAGTGCTTAACAGGGCCAGGTCTCTAACGAACCCATAACCAATGCTAGTTATTAGTATCAATATAAGGTTCATATATGAGAAATAGCACATTGCACATGCAAATCGTACTATAATTACGGCTTCTAGTTAAATACAGAGCCTAATGGAAAAACATCTGGGAATTTTCTCTGGCTGAGAGTAAACACTAGTTTCAAATGAAAAATTTGTGCTAAACCATTGTACGTCAAACAGACTCCAATATTTTTTCAAGATTATGTATTCTGTTACTGAAAGTGCACACACTTATCAAAGTTGGATTTTATTTATTTTAAAACAGTGTGTATTTTAAAATTTCACCAATAAACCACGTCTACTAAATTATCCCATATTTCACCTCACACTTCAATAATCTTTACACGTTAATCAACCACCTTGAGTTTGCCCCTCTGTATTTATTGTGCCTGCATTTTATTATTTCCTTGGTAAGCCTTGTGTTTCAAAGGCTTTCCAGAACAACTCAATCACAAAAATATGCTTCTGGCTGACACTTAGGATATAAGGTCTTAACCCAGTGGTGAAATAATTTTATAATGAAACAAAACCATGAAATAGAATCCTAGTGACAGTTAAACAAGTCTGTAATTATCCAGTGAGCTTGGAAATCCCTTCTTTCTTCCCTCTCATTCAATCTGAAAACACAGATGTCATCTCATTAAATCCACAACTCAGATGTGCACACAAACGCCTTATACCAAACACACATTTATCTTTCCACCTCTCTCCCCACTTCTAAAGCCTCTCTTATAGGATGGCAACTTCAAATTAAATCAGGGGAGAAAGTAAATAAGGAAATCAGGTAGCCAAAGCAAAAACAAGCAACTGCAGCTGGTGCTTCAAGCCAAGAGACCCCAAAGGAGTCTGCCAAAGGAGATTATGTGAATATTGTATGTGTGCATGTATGCAATTCAAAAATTATGACTTCCTCCCATTTGTGTGGTGTGTGCTATACATATATTTCTTTTTTAAAAAACTTTTTTATTAATTAAAGAAAATTAACAAACAAAACATTCAGATATCATTCCATTCTACATATACAATCAGTAATTCTTAATATCATCACATAGTTGCATATTCATCATTTCTTAGTACATTTGCATCGATTTAGAAAAAGAAATAAAAAGACAACAGAAAAAGAAATAAAATGATAATAGAGAAAAAAAAGACTATACATACCATACCCCTTACCCCTCGCTTTCATTTACCACTATTTCAAACTGAATTTATTTTAACATTTGTTCCCCCTATTATTTATTTTTATTCCATATGTTCTACTCTTCTGTTGATATAATAGCTAAAAGGAGCATCAGACATAAGGTTTTCACATTCACAGAGTCTCATTGTGAAAGCTATATCATTGTTCAATCATCATCAAGAAACATGGCTACTGGAACACAGCACTACATTTTCAGCTATACATATATTTATGCATATATATATATATATAACAAACTTACTGTTTGAGCTATAATCATATCATTTGTTGAGACATTATAAACTAGGCACTGATCATTATACAAATTATTTCATTTATTCTTTGTAGCAACCCTCTGAGGTAGGTTGCCTCCATTTTACAGAAGAAGAAACTGAGGCTACAGAGATTCAACCATTTGCCCAAAGTCACACAAGTACTGTGTGGTAGAGTTGGGATTTGAACATAGGCAGTCTGACTCCAAAGCCTACCCTCCTTACTGATGGACTAGCTCTGTAACCATTAAAAATATAGATCATTAGATGAATGAATGAACAAAAATGAGTGATGTAGAATTTCTATTTTTAAAATCCTAAAAATAACACGAACAATTCTCTGTCTCTTTGCAAAGTTGAGAATTTGAGGGAAAACATCATAAAGTTCTGATCAGCTGTTGTTAAAACCCTATGGAGGGAAGATGGCGGCTTAGTAAGACGCGCGGATCTTAGTTTCTTCTCCAGGACACCTACTAGGGGAGTAGAAACGATACAGAAAGCGCCCAAAGCCACAACAGAGATAAAAAAAGACAGCGTACCCCATCCTGGAACGGCTGGCTGGCTGAGAGAAGCAGCTCGGGTGAGATCGCCGAGGCGCGCAGGCCTTACCGGGCGGGGTGGCAAGCGGCCGGAGTTACTCCCTTCCCCCTTCCCGGGCCGGCTGGGAGAATTGGAGAGGCGGTCCCCTGAAACCGCCGTGGCTGGTGCCCACACCACGCGCAGCCCCCGGACCAACTGAGAGAATTGGATCGGAAACCCCCAGGCCGCGGAGAACGGTGACGGGTGGGGGAGGCCCCTTCCAAACCCGTGACTCCCGGGGAACGTGCACTCTCCCGGGCGGGCTGCTGCCGCTGGCGCCCTCCCGCCACGCTTGTTGCCCAGGGCCGACTAGGAAATTCGGACGGGCTCTTTCCCTGGCTGCGGCGACCAGCAACCCTCCCTGCGTTCGGACCCCGACGGCTCAGAACCCCCAGGACGGCGAGAGTTTTTCAAAGTTTAAGGTCCCACAGCACCTTTTACTGGTGGGACCCGCAGACAAACGTGTGCCACGAGCGCCACCTACTGGGCAGGATAAGAAAAACAGAACCCAGAGATTTCACAGAAAAATATTACAACCTTGCTGGGTCCAACACCAAGAGAAATCTGAATAAATGCCCAGACGCCAGCAGCAGAAAATAACTGTCCACGCTCAAAAGATTGAGAATATGGCTCAGTCAAAGGAACAAACCAATAGCTCAAATGAGACACAAGAGCTGAGACACCTAATGCTGAATATACGAACAGAAATGGAAAACCTCTTCAAAAATGAAATCGATAAATTGAGGGAGGACATGAAGAGGACATGGGCTGAACATAAAGAAGAAATAGAAAAACTGAAAAAACAAATCGCAGAACTTATGGAAGTGAAGGATAAAGTAGCAAACATAGAAAAAATAATGGATAGCTACAATGATAGATTTAAAGAGACAGAAGATAGAATTAGTGATTTGGAGGATGGAACATCTGAACTCCAAAAAGAAACAGAAACTATAGGGAAAAGAATGGAAAAATTTGAACAGGGTATCAGGGAACTCAAGGACAATATGAACCGCACAAATATACGTGTTGTGGGTGTCCCAGAAGGAGAAGAGAAGGGAAAAGGAGGAGAAAAACTAATGGAAGAAATTATCACTGAAAATTTCCCAACTCTTATGAAAGACCTAAAATTACAGATCCAAGAAGTGCAGCGCACCCCAAAGAGATTAGACCCAAATAGGCGTTCTCCAAGACACTTACTAGTTAGAATGTCAGAGGTCAAAGAGAAAGAGAAGATCTTGAAAGCAGCAAGAGAAAAACAATCCATTACATACAAGGGAAACCCAATAAGATTTTGTGTAGATTTCTCAGCAGAAACCATGGAAGCTAGAAGACAGTGGGATGATATATTTAAAATACTAAAAGAGAAAAACTGCCAACCAAGACTCCTATATCCAGCAAAATTATCCTTCAAAAATGAGGGAGAAATTAAAACATTCTCAGACAAAAAGTCACTGAAAGAATTTGTGACCAAGAGACCAGCTCTGCAAGAAATACTAAAGGGAGCACTAGAGTCAGATACGAAAAGACAGAAGAGAGAGGTATGGAGGAGAGTGTAGAAAGAAGGAAAATCAGATATGATATATATAATACAAAAGGCAAAATGTTAGAGGAAAATATTATCCAAACAGTAATAACACTAAATGTCAATGGACTGAATTCCCCAATCAAAAGACATAGATTGGCAGAATGGATTAAAAAACAGGATCCTTCTATATGCTGTCTACAGGAAACACATCTTAGACCCAAAGATAAACATAGGTTGAAAGTGAAAGGTTGGGAAAAGATATTTCATGCAAATAACAACCAGAAAAGAGCAGGAGTGGCTATACTAATATCCAACAAATTAGACTTCAAATGTAAAACAGTTAAAAGAGACAAAGAAGGACACTATATACTAATAAAAGGAACAATTAAACAAGAAGACATAACAATCATAAATATTTACGCACCGAATCAGAATGCCCCAAAATATGTGAGGAATATACTGCAAACATTGAAAAGGGAAATAGACTCATATACCATAATAGTTGGAGACTTCAACTCACCACTCTCATCAAGGGACAGAACATCTAGACAGAGGATCAACAAAGAAATAGAGAATCTGAATATAACTATAAATGAACTAGACTTAATAGACATTTATAGGACATTACATCCCACAACAGCAGGATACACCTTTTTCTCAAGTGCTCATGGATCATTCTCAAAGATAGACCATATGCTGGGTCACAAAGCAAGTCTTAACAAATTTAAAAAGATTGAAATCTTACACAACACTTTCTCGGACCATAAAGGAATGATGTTGGAAATCAATAATAGGCAGAGTGCCAGAAAATTCACAAATACGTGGAGGCTCAACAACACACTCCTAAACAACGACTGGGTCAAAGAAGAAATTGCAAGGGAAATTAGCAAATACCTCGAGGCGAATGAAAATGAAAACACAACATATCAAAACTTATGGGACGCAGCAAAGGCAGTGCTAAGAGGGAAATTTATTGCTCTAAATGCCTATATCAGAAAAGAAGAAAAGGCAAAAATTCAGGAATTAACTATCCATTTGGAAGAACTGGAGAAAGAACAGCAAGCTAACCCCAAAGCAAGCAAAAGGAAAGAAATAACAAAGATTAGAGCACAAATAAATGAAATTGAAAACATGAAAACAATAGAGAATATCAATAAGGCCAGAAGTTGGTTCTATGAGAAAATCAATAAGATTGATGGGCCCTTAGCAAGATTGACAAAAAGAAGAAGAGAGAGGATGCAAATAAATAAGATCAGAAATGGAAGAGGAGACATAACTACTGACCTCACAGAAATAAAGGAGGTAATAACAGGATACTATGAACAACTTTACGCTAATAAATACAACAATTTAGAGGAAATGGACGGGTTCCTGGAAAGACATGAACAACCAACTTTGACTCAAGAAGACATAGATGACCTCAACAAACCAATCACAAGTAAAGAAATTGAATTAGTCATTCAAAAGCTTCCTAAAAAGAAAAGTCCAGGACCAGATGGCTTCACATGTGAATTCTACCAAATGTTCCAGAAAGAATTAGTACCAATTCTCTTCAAACTCTTCCAAAAAATCGAAGTGGAGGGAAAACTACCCAATTCATTCTATGAAGCCAACATCACCCTCATACCAAAACCAGGCAAAGATATTACAAAAAAAGAAAACTACAGACCAATCTCTCTAATGAATACAGATGCAAAAATACTCAATAAAATTCTAGCAAATTGTATCCAACAGCACATTAAAAGAATTATACATCATGACCAAGTAGGATTCATCCCAGGTATGCAAGGATGGTTCAACATAAGAAAATCAATTAATGTAATACACCATATCAACAAATCAAAGCAGAAAAATCACATGATCATCTCAATTGATGCAGAGAAGGCATTTGACAAGATTCAACATCCTTTCCTGTTGAAAACACTTCAAAAGATAGGAATACAAGGGAACTTCCTTCAAATGATAGAGGGAATATATGAAAAACCCACAGCTAATATCATCCTCAATGGGGAAAAATTGAAAACTTTCCCCCTAAGATCAGGAACAAGACAAGGATGTCCACTATCACCACTATTATTCAACATTGTGTTGGAGGTTCTAGCCAGAGCAATTAGACAAGAAAAAGAAATACAAGGCATCAAAATTGGAAAGGAAGAAGTAAAACTATCACTGTTTGCAGACGATATGATACTATACGTCGAAAACCCGGAAAAATCCACAACAAAACTACTAGAGCTAATAAATGAGTACAGCAAAGTAGCAGGTTACAAGATCAACATTCAAAAATCTGTAGCATTTCTATACACTAGTAATGAACAAGCTGAGGGGGAAATCAAGAAACGAATCCCATTTACAATTGCAACTAAAAGAATAAAATACCTAGGAATAAATTTAACTAAAGAGACAAAAAACCTATATAAAGAAAACTACAAAAAACTGCTAAAAGAAATCACAGAAGACCTAAATAGATGGAAGGGCATACCGTGTTCATGGATTGGAAGACTAAATATAGTTAAGATGTCAATCCTACCTAAATTGATTTACAGATTCAATGCAATACCAATCAAAATCCCAACAACTTATTTTTCAGAAATAGAAAAACCAATAAGCAAATTTATCTGGAAGGGCAGGGTGCCCCGAATTGCTAAAAACATCTTGAGGAAAAAAAACGAAGCTGGAGGTCTCGCGCTGCCTGACTTTAAGGCATATTATGAAGCCACAGTGGTCAAAACAGCATGGTATTGGCATAAAGATAGATATATCGACCAATGGAATCGAATAGAGTGCTCAGATATAGACCCTCTCATCTATGGACATTTGATCTTTGATAAGGCAGTCAAGCCAACTCACCTGGGACAGAGCAGTCTCTTCAATAAATGGTGCCTAGAGAACTGGATATCCATATGCAAAAGAATGAAAGAAGACCCATCTCTCACACCCTATACAAAAGTTAACTCAAAATGGATCAAAGATCTAAACATTAGGTCTAAGACCATAAAACAGTTAGAGGAAAATGTTGGGAGATATCTTATGGATCTTACAAATGGAGGCGGTTTTATGGACCTTAAACCTAAAGCAAGAGCACTGAAGAAGGAAATAAATAAATGGGAACTCCTCAAAATTAAACACTTTTGTGCATCAAAGAACTTCATCAAGAAAGTAGAAAGACAGCCTTCACAATGGGAGACAATATTTGGAAATGATATATCAGATAAAGGTCTAGTATCCAGAATTTATAAAGAGATTGTTCATCTCAACAACAAAAAGACAGCCAACCCAATTACAAAATGGGAAAAAGACTTGAACAGACACCTCTCAGAAGAGGAAATACGGATGGCCAAGAGGCACATGAAGAGATGCTCAATGTCCCTGGCCATTAGAGAAATGCAAATCAAAACCACAATGAGATATCATCTCACACCCACCAGAATGGCCATTATCAACAAAACAGAAAATGACAAGTGCTGGAGAGGATGCGGAGAAAGAGGCACACTTATCCACTGTTGGTGGGAATGTCAAAGGGTGCAACCACTGTGGAAGGCAGTTTGGCTGTTCCTCAAAAAGCTGAATATAGAATTGCCATACGACCCAGCAATACCATTGCTAGGTATCTACTCAAAGGACTTAAGGGCAAAGACACAAACGGACATTTGCACACCAATGTTTATAGCAGCATTATTTACAATTGCAAAGAGATGGAAACAGCCAAAATCTCCATCAACAGAAGAGTGGCTAAACAAACTGTGGTATATACATACGATGGAATATTATGCAGCTTTAAGACAAGATAAACTTATGAACCATGTAATAACATGGATGGACCTAGAGAATATTATGCTGAGTGAATCCAGCCAAAAACTAAAGGACAAATACTGTATGGTCCCACTGATGTGAACGGACATTCGAGAATAAACTTGAAATATGTCATTGGTAACAGAGTTCAGCAGGAGTTAGAAACAGGGTAAGACAATGGGTAATTGAAGCTGAAGGGATACAGACTGTGCAACAGGACTAGATACAAAAACTCAAAAATGGACAGCACAATAATACCTAATTGTAAAGTAATCATGTTAAAACACTGAATGAAGCTGCATCTGAGCTATAGGTTTTTGTTTTGTTTTGTTTTGTTTTGTTTTGATTTTACTATTATTACTTTTATTTTTTTCTCTATATTAACATTCTATATCTTTTTCGGTTATGTTGCTAGTTCTTCTAAACCAATGCAAATGTACTAAGAAATGATGATCATGCATCTATGTGATGATGTTAAGAATTAATGATTGCGTATGTAGGATGGTATGATCTCTAAATGTTGGGTTAATTTCTTTTTTTCCGTTAATTAAAAAAAAAAAAAAAGAGAAGGGATAATTGGAGCTGAAGGGATACAGACTGTACAACGGGACTGGATATAAAAACTCAGAAATGGACAGCACAATACTACCCAATTGTAATGCAATTATGTTAAAACACTGAATGAAGCTGCATGTGAGGTATAGGTTTTTTGTTTTTGTTTTTTTTTCTTTCTATTATTGTTTTAATTCTTATTCTGTTGTCTTTTTATTTCTTTTTCTAAATCGATGCAAATGTACTAAGAAATGATGAATATGCAACTATGTGATGTTATTAAGAATTACTGATTGTACATGTAGATTGGAATGATTTCTAATTGTTTTGTTAATTCTTTTTTTAATTAATAAAAAAAAAAAAAAAAACCAAAAAAAAAAAAACCCTATGGAGGATGATGAGAGAACCTATGGTTGACCCTAACATCTGTTCTACTTTTCACCCTCCATAATAGAGAATCACATGGTCACCAAGGTTACATTACCCAGCTTCCCTTGCAGTGAGCTGTGGTTTCTGCTAACTTCTGGTCAGTTGAATATAAGCAGGTGTGATGTATGCAACCTCCAGGCAGTATCCTTAAAGGAGGACATGAACTTTTCCCTTGATTAATTTTCCTTTCTACCAACTATTTGTGGATATGATGGCTGGAGTTCTGGCACCCATATTGAAACAAGAGGTTGTTTCAGGAATGGAAGGCATATGGCAGATCAACATCTGACACTATGTGTAGCACTAGGTGACTCCTTCCTAATCTCTTGAACTTGAGGGAGAATAAAATTCTATATCATTTAAGTCACTATTATTCAGTTTTTTCTGTTATTCACATGTTAACTTAAACCTAACACAAGGGTTCTTACTTGCTTATATTTATTGAGAATGACCTCTACAGACAGGGCTGCCACTAACATGGCAGAACTCTCCAGTAGTGATTCTTAAGTGGAGAACTGCCACATCCCACCATCTCCAGTGTTCCAATCCCCAACACACTCGGGAGCTTCTTATGAGCTATTTTTGTCGATGGTCCCAACAATGTACTCCAGCTAATATTCAGAGCAAATGATTTCTCAGTTGTCTGTGCTGGAATGGTTTCCTAGTTGACTTACCACCCAAATGCAATGCCTTAATGCAATAAATAAATGTGTTAATGTCCCGTTGGCACTCAGCACTATTCTAGGCACAGTGACAAATACAGAAGTAAAAATATGAGCCTTACTTTCAAGGAAGCTACAATCTGGTAGAGGAAACTCAACTTACAAGGATCAATTCAACTCATTAATCTGACTTCTGGATACATCACTCCACTATAACAGCACTTATACGGTCACTTCATAACTTACTGTTGCTAATATAATTTGGCCTGTTCTCAGTGCTCATTCTCTTTGGCTTCTTTGCTGCATTTGGCACCTCTGACCATCACTGGCCCAAGTGAAATTTTCTCCTCAGTCTCAATATGTTATTCTAATTCTCCTTCTGTGTCTCTGACTACTGTTATTTCTCTAGGCATCCTGGACATAGTTGGCAAACCATACTAGCTATGTGATTTTAGGGCAGTATCTCAAATTTGCTAAGCCCTCATTTCCTTGTCTATAAATGCCAGATAATAATACCCTCCCTGAAGAATTATTGAGCAGGATTGTTGAGAGATAATGTATGTGCATCCCCTAGCACAGTGCTGAGTACATAGTAAATACTCAATTAAGAATAATGAGTAAAAAGGAATAATGAGTAGTGAGCTGTTTGTGCATTACCTGGTCATTCCCAAAAATTCAGGTAGTGTTGTGACACCTAGAACTCAGAGCTAGAACTCTGAAGCCATGACAGTCAGCATTACCCCATACAGGAAATGTTTTAAAAGTTGAAAAAGGGATCAGACTTCAACTAGAGGTATGAATGAAGCTGATCTGGAAAGGACTAAAGTAAATCAGAATACTGGGTAAAGGATGATATGACCCATATTTTAAAACTTCAACTTCCGTGTGAGACCAAAGGAAGAGATGTTCATTTGGTGCAAAATTTATATTTTGGGTAGCACATTACTTAATTTAACTTGTACGGTCAGTTTAGTTGAACACCATAAGTACATGGAATCATGAATAGGGCATGAGATCTTGTTGGTTTGTCCAGGTTAGAGTTTTGCCCTGATATATCCCAGAGTAATTTGGGCAGTGAATGAAAAGTATTTGCAGAGTCCCCTTGGAGGACTTGGGAGAAAGGAGGAAATATTCAACTTTCTCATTTGGAAAATTCCTGATATTCTTGCAAGTAGTGGGAACAATCAAATCAATAGGCTGAGCCCTCGATCTTGGGGTTCACCCCTATGAAACTTATTCCTGCAAAGGATAAAGTAAGCCTACTTATAATTACGCCTAAGAGCCACCCCCACAGAACCTCTTTTGTTACTCAGATGTGGCCTCTCTCTCTAAGCCGACTTGGCAGGTAAACTCACTACTCTCTCCCCAAATGAAACATGACTCCCAGGGATACAAATATCCCTGGCAACATGGGACAGCATTCCCAGGATAAGCCAGGGCCTGGCATTATGGGATTGAGAAAGCCTTTTTGACCAAAAGGGGGAAGAGAGAAATGAGACAAAATAAAGTGTCAGTAGCTGAGAGATTTCAAACAGAGTCGAGAGATTACCCTTATGCATTATATAGATATCCCTTTTAAGTTTATGGTATATCGGAGTGGCTGGAGCGAAGTATCTGAAACTGTTGAACTGTGTTCCAGTAGCCATAATTCTTAAAGATGATTGTATAATGATATAGCTTTTACGATATAGCCATGTGATTGTGAAAACCTTGTGTCTGATGCTCCTTTCATCCAGGGTATGGACAGACAATTTAAAAATATATAAGGATAAAAAAATAAATAAATAATAGGGGGCCATAAGGGATAAAATAAATTGGGTAGATTGAAATACTAGTTGGTCAATGAGAGGGAGGGCTAAGGGGTATAAGAGATACAAGTTTTTTCTTTTTTATTTTTATTTCTTTTTCTGGAGTGATGCAAATGTTCTAAAAATGATCGTGGTGATGAATACACAACTATGAGATGATGTTGTGAGCCACTGATTGTACACCGTGTATGGACTGTATGTGTGTGACGATTTCTCAATAAAAATATTTTTAAAAAAACAGTAATTAGTAGTAATAGCTTCAGTAACAATACCAAGAGTAATAGTCATATCAGTACTGCTAGAATTGGTAGTTAGATTCACTAGCAGTATTGTACCTAGTACTAATAGTATTAGTTGTACTGATAGTAGCAGCTACTTTTTCTTTTTGCGTTCTCCAACTGTGGATGGTCCCCAGCCATATAGTTTTCTCTTCTTCTCTGTACATATTTTACCTCAATCTAATCATGGACATCAACCATGATCAATATGAATTATTCCTCTGTAAATAAGCCCTATTTACATATTTCCACCTGCCTTCTGGATAGATTTGAAGTGTCGAAAACCTATTTAACCAGGTTACCCCCCAAACAACTCCACCTCTCAAATTTTATATTTCTATCCAAGATCTTCCCTAAGTACCACACCCCGACCCTAGCAAACCTAATCTATGCATTCGTAGTCTCTCTTGATTGACCAACTTAAGCATTCATCAGATTCTAATATGGGCATGGACATGACTATCTCCCCCACTGGATTATGGCTCCTGCAGGCCAAGAGCTGAGTCCAATCCACCTTATATTCCCAGCACTAAGCCATATGCCTGATTTTAATAAATATTTGTTAAATGAAAAACAATGAATTACAAATATTCCATGCCATCACATACTGTAATAGCCCTTGCAAGATGCTATGATTCCCAACTTACTCAGCATCCATATTTAAGAATTTGTTCTAGTGACTAAAAGTCTTAGCAAATATATACATTGTTCAAACCCACACATACCATTTAGATTAAATAGCATGTGCTTCCTGTAGCAGCTTCTATATGTTATTCATCTGTCCATGCTAACCTCACCCATTACCCCAAGAGCCTGCTAAAGTTTTTGCAAGAGTTTGGAATGTATGTCGCCTACAGAAGCAATAGGGAGGAGACTGTTGACTCATGTGATGAGAAGCATAAACCACAATCATTTCTTTCAAATCCATGACTTTGTGGACTGAGTTTTTGTCTGTGATCCCAGCTATGAGCCCTCACTCTCTTCTGAGCTAGGTCGAGAGAAATGGACCCAGGCCCTGAGTTTGGGAATGGCTTGCAATAAGAAGAAGTAATATAGGGATTTTACTTCTGGGAGTCCAGGAATATCATTGCAGAAATAGATTCTCAGTGAAAACATAAGGAACCGATCCCAAAGTCTTTTTCTCTTTGCTTTTCCCAACCATGTGTCATTCCCAACAACAACAAAAAAATACATCTTCTATAGGAAAAAGGAGTGAATCTAACATCTTTCTCCTGGAACTGACTTGCAGATAAGTGGAAATTTTAAATGTCTTGTGTGCCATCTTGAAGGGATGTATATACCCTCGAAAAGCCAAGTTTTAATCCTAATCCCATTTTGTAAAGGCAGATGTTTCTTCTAATCCTTATTCAGTACTGTGTGTTTGAAATTGTCATTAGATCATCTCCCTGGAGATCTGACTCAATCAAGAGTGGTTGTTAAGATGGATTAGGGGAGATGTGTCTCCACTCATTCGAATGGGTCTTGATTAGTTTACTGGAATCCTATAAAAGAGAATGACAAGAGAGAAAGCAAGGAGATTCAGAGAGAGCAGAAAATGCTGCAGCACCATGAAGCAGAGAGTCCACAAGCCAGTGCTTTGGAGATGTAGAAGGAAAATGCCTCCCAGGGAGCTTCATGTAGCAGAAAGCCAGGAGAGAAAGCTAGCAGGTGATGCCATGCTCATCATGTGCCCTCCCAGCCAAGAAAGAAAGTTCACCATGTGCCCTCTCACTTGAGAGAGAAACCCTGAACTTCATCGGCCTTCTTGAACCAAGGTATCCTTCCCTGGATGCCTTTGATTGGACATTTCTATAGACTTGTTTTAATTGGGATTTTCTAGGCCTTAGAACTGTAAACTAGCAACTTATTAAATTCCCCTTTTTAAAAGCCATTCCATTTCTGGTATATTGCATTCTGGCAACTAGCAAACTATCTAGGAATGCCTCACCATACTACACAGCCAGAGTTGATCCTTCTCCCCCTGTGTGAGATTCATTAAAAAGTCCAATGCCATCATTCATCCACTTGTCCACTTAATTACCAGACTCTTTTATTTTTAATAATCTTTCATTCTCACCATCTGTAATACGCATCTGAGAGATGTTAGGATTTTTAATATCTTCCTCTGGGTTAGTAAGACTGAATAAATTTCTCTTTCCGAAATTCTTTTATAATATTAGGGGGAGGTATTTTCTTTAATTACAACCTCAAACATCTCAGAATTTTTAATGAGCAAAGCAATTATGTTCAAAATCAGAGTGGTTCAGCCAGACTTGGTCCTTTGACTTTCAAAGAGTATAACAAATAAGACATTTCTTCACTATCAGAAAACAGATGGATGCTTGCTCTTCACAAAGGACTCCTTTTTTTGTATAAATTCATTTACAAGCATTTTGGGGGTAAATACCCTGTGCCCAGTTCTCTGGATATAAACAAAGAGGCACCATTCTTGCCATGACAGAGACTTGGAGGAGACCTGCAAGTGTGGGCTTAAATGGGAAGGTAGATCAGTTAGTTACAGAGCCCTGACTGCAGGTTGACAGGGGAGAAAGGAGTGGTAGGTGATTAAGGAGCTGCATGAGGTTGTGTTGTAGGACAGCTACTCTGGCAACAGAAGGGAGTAGGAGAGGATGAAACCTACTGTGGAAATCTAAGCACCAATGTATCAGGGCCAGGGGAGGTGGCAGTTGGAAGAGGTGGCAGGAGGAAGAGAAGGTGAAAACTTCCCCAGAAGAAATTCTAAAGAAGTCATTAGAACTTGGATAGATTACTGCTGAGATAAGGATGGACCAACAAGCAAGCCTGAGCAAGCAAGCAGATATTCACCCATCCATTCAATAATAATTGATTGAGCACTTACTATAACAATCTTCACCATCCTAGGCACTCTATCTTAAAGAGGGAAAAATCTTGGCTCTTCATTCTAGCAAAAGGAGGCATTGAATAAGGACATTAAGCAAGTAAATGTAACTTCTAATAGAACTATGAATAGATCAAGTTAAATGGGATAAAGAATAATAGTAGTATGCACAATTGTTCTATAAAGCCACAGCTTCTCTAATAAAGAAAAAAATGACCTTAAAAAAAAACACAATAGGGAAGATGGCGGCTTAGTAAGACGCGCGGATCTTAGTTTCTTCTCCAGGACAGCTACTAGGGGAGTAGAAACGATACAGAAAGCGCCCAAAGCCACAACAGAGATAAAAAAGACAGCGTACCCCATCCTGGAACAGCTGGCTGGCTGAGAGAAGCAGTTCGGGTGAGATCACCGAGCGTGCGGGCCTCACCGGGCGGGGCGGCAAGCGGCCGGAGTCACTCCCTTCCCCTTCCCCGGGCCGGCTGGGAGAATTGGAGAGGCGGTCCCCTGAAACCGCCTGGTGCCCACACCACACGCGGCCCCCCGGACCAACTGAGAGAATTGGATCGGAAATCCCCAGGCCGCGGAGAACGGTGACGGGTGGGGGAGGCCCCTTCCAAACCCGTGACTCCCCGGGAACGTGCACTCTCCTGGACGGGCCGCTGCCGCTGGCGCCCTCCCGCGACGCTTGTCACCCGGGGCTGACTAGGAAATTCGGACGGGCTCTTTCCCGGGCTGCGGCGGACAGCAACCCTCCCTGCGTTCGGACCCCAGGCTGGCTCAAGCCGCTTCGGCTAGCGAACCTCCCGGACGGCGAGAGTTTTCCAAAGTTAAAGGTCCCACAGCACCTTTTACTGGTGGGACCCGCAGACAAACGTGTGCCACGAGCGCCACCTACTGGGCAGGATAAGAAAAACAGAACCCAGAGATTTCACAGAAAAATCTTCCAAACTTTTGGATCCAATACCCAGGGAAATCTGTCTAAATGCGCAGACGCCAACAGAAGATAACGGATCACGCTCAAATAATTGAAAATATGGCCCAGTCAAAGGAACAAACCAATAGATCAAATGAGATACAGAAGCTGAGACAACTAATGCTGAATATACGAACAGAAATGGAAAACCTCTTCAAAAACGAAATCGATAAATTGAGGGAGGACATGAAGAAGACATGGGCTGAACATAAAGAAGAAATAGAAAAACTGAAAAAACAAATCACAGAACTTATGGAAGTGAAGGACAAAGTAGAAAAGATAGAAAAAACAATGGATACCTACAATGATAGATTCAAAGAGACAGAAGATAGAATTAGTGATTTGGAGGATGGAACATCTGAATTCCAAAAACAAACAGAAACTATCGGGAAAAGAATGGAAAAATTTGAACAGGGGATCAGGGAATTGAATGACAATATGAAGCGCACAAATATACGTGTTGTGGGTGTCCCAGAAGGAGAAGAGAAGGGAAAAGGAGGAGAAAAACTAATGGAAGAAATTTACACTGAAAATTTCCCAACTCTTACGAAAGACCTAAAATTACAGATCCAAGAAGTGCAGCGCACCCCAAAGAGATTAGACCCAAATAGGCGTTCTCCAAGACACTTACTAGTTAGAATGTCAGAGGTCAAAGAGAAAGAGAAGATCTTGAAAGCAGCAAGAGAAAAACAATCCATCACATACAAGGGAAACCCAATAAGACTATGTGTAGATTTCTCAGCAGAAACCATGGAGGCTAGAAGACAGTGGGATGATATATTTAAATTACTAAAAGAGAAAAACTGTCAACCAAGACTCCTATACCCATCAAAATTGTCCTTCAAAAGTGAGGGAGAAATTAAAACATTCTCAGACAAAAAGTCACTGAGAGAATTTGTGACCAAGAGACCAGCTCTGCAAAAAATACTAAAGGGAGCACTAGAGTCAGAAACGAAAACACAGAAGAGAGAGGTATGGAGAAGAGTGTAGAAAGAAGGAAAGTCAGATATGATATATATAATACAAAAGGCAAAATTTTAGAGGAAAATATTATCCAAACAGTAATAACACTAAATGTTAATGGACTGAATTCCCCAATCAAAAGATATAGAATGGCAGAATGGTTTAAAAAACAGCATCCTTCTATATGCTGTCTACAGGAAACACATCTTAGACCCAAAGATAAACATAGGTTGAAAGTGAAAGGTTGGGAAAAGATATTTCATGCAAATAACAACCAGAAAATAGCAGGAGTGGCTATACTAATATCCAACAAGTTAGACTTCAAATGTAAAACAGTTAAAAGAGACAAAGAAGGACACTATATACTAATAAAAGGAACAATTAAACAAGAAGACATAACAATCATAAATATTTACGCACCGAACCAGAATGCCCCAAAATACGTGAGGAATACACTGCAAACACTGAAAAGGGAAATAGACACAAATACCATAATAGTTGGAGACTTCAATTCACCACTCTCATCAATGGACAGAACATCTAGACAGAGGATCAATAAAGAAATAGAGAATCTGAATATTACTATAAAGGAGCTAGACTTAACAGACATTTATAGGACATTAAATCCCACAACAGCAGGATACACCTTTTTCTCAAGTGCTCATGGATCATTCTCAAAGATAGACCATATGCTGGGTCACAAAGCAAGTCTTAACAAATTTAAAAAGATTGAAATCATACACAACACTTTCTCGGATCATAAAGGAATGAAGTTGGAAATCAATAATAGGTGGAATGCCAGAAAATTCACAAATACCTGGAGGCTCAACAACACACTCTTAAACAACGAGTGGGTCAAAGAAGAAATTGCAAGAGAAATTAGTAAATACCTCGAGGCAAATGAAAATGAAAACACAACATATCAAAACTTATGGGATGCAGCAAAGGCAGTGCTAAGAGGGAAATTTATTGCCCTAAATGCCTATATCAGAAAAGAAGAAAAGGCAAAAATGCAGGAATTAACTGTTCACTTGGAAGAACTGGAGAAAGAACAGCAAACTAATCCCAGAGCAAGCAAAAGGAAAGAAATAACAAAGATCAGAGCAGAAATAAATGAAATTGAAAATATGAAAACAGTAGAGAAAATCAATAAGACCAGAAGTTGGTTCTATGAGAAAATCAATAAGATTGATGGGCCCTTAGCAAGATTGACAAAAAGAAGAAGAGAGAGGATGCAAATAAATAAGATCAGAAATGGAAGAGGAGACATAACTACTGACCTCACAGAAATAAAGGAGGTAATAACAGGATACTATGAACAACTTTACGCTAATAAATACAACAATTTAGATGAAATGGACGGGTTCCTGGAAAGACATGAACAACCAACTTTGACTCAAGAAGACATAGATGACCTCAACAAACCAATCACAAGTAAAGAAATTGAATTAGTCATTCAAAAGCTTCCTAAAAAGAAAAGTCCAGGACCAGATGGCTTCACATGTGAATTCTACCAAACGTTCCAGAAAGAATTAGTACCAATTCTCCTCAAACTCTTCAAAAAAATCGAAGTGGAGGGAAAACTGCTTAATTCATTCTATGAAGCCAACATCACCCTCATACCAAAACCAGGCAAAGATATTACAAAAAAAGAAAACTACAGACCAATCTCTCTAATGAATACAGATGCAAAAATCCTCAATAAAATTCTAGCAAAACGTATCCAACAACACATTAAAAGAATTATACATCATGACCAAGTAGGATTCATCCCAGGTATGCAAGGATGGTTCAACATAAGAAAATCAATTAATGTAATACACCATATCAACAAATCAAAGCAGAAAAATCACATGATCATCTCAATTGATGCAGAGAAAGCATTTGACAAGATTCAACATCCTTTCCTGTTGAAAACACTTCAAAAGATAGGAATACAAGGGAACTTCCTTAAAATGATAGAGGGAATATATGAAAAACCCACAGCTAATATCATCCTCAATGGGGAAAAATTGAAAACTTTCCCCCTAATCGGGAACAAGACAAGGATGTCCACTATCACCACTAGTATTCAACATTGTGTTGGAGGTTCTAGCCAGAGCAATTAGACAAGAAAAAGAAATACAAGGCATCAAAATTGGAAAGGAAGAAGTAAAACTATCACTGTTTGCAGACGATATGATACTATACGTCGAAAACCCGGAAAAATCCACAACAAAACTACTAGAGCTAATAAATGAGTACAGCAAAGTAGCAGGTTACAAGATCAACATTCAAAAACCTGTAGCATTTCTATACACTAGTAATGAACAAGCTGAGGGGGAAATCAAGAAACGAATCCCATTTACAATTGCAACTAAAAGAATAAAATACCTAGGAATAAATTTAACTAAAGAGACAAAAAACCTATATAAAGAAAACTACAAAAAACTGCTAAAAGAAATCACAGAAGACCTAAATAGATGGAAGGGCATACCGTGTTCATGGATTGGAAGACTAAATATAGTTAAGATGTCAATCCTACCTAAATTGATTTACAGATTCAATGCAATACCAATCAAAATCCCAACAACTTATTTTTCAGAAATAGAAAAACCAATAAGCAAATTTATCTGGAAGAGCAGGGTGCCCCGAATTGCTAAAAACATCTTGAGGAAAAAAAACGAAGCTGGAGTTCTCGCGCTGCCTGACTTTAAGGCATATTATGAAGCCACAGTGGTCAAAACAGCATGGTATTTGCATAAAGATAGATATATCGACCAATGGAACCGAATAGAGTGCTCAGATATAGACCCTCTCATCTATGGGCATTTGATCTTTGATAAGGCAGTCAAGCCAACTCACCTGGGACAGAGCAGTCTCTTCAATAAATGGTGCCTAGAGAACTGGATATCCATATGCAAAAGAATGAAAGAAGACCCATCTCTCACACCCTATACAAAAGTTAACTCAAAATGGATCAAAGATCTAAACATTAGGTCTAAGACCATAAAACAGTTAGAGGAAAATGTTGGGAGATATCTTATGGATCTTACAACTGGAGGCGGTTTTATGGACCTTAAACCTAAAGCAAGAGCACTGAAGAAGGAAATAAATAAATGGGAGCTCCTCAAAATTAAACACTTTTGTGCATCAAAGAACTTCATCAAGAAAGTAGAAAGACAGCCTACACAAAAATTGAGACAATATTTGGAAATGATATATCAGATAAAGGTCTAGTATCCAGAATTTATAAAGAGATTGTTCATCTCAACAACAAAAAGACAGCCAACCCAATTACAAAATGGGAAAAAGACTTGAACAGACACCTATCAGAAGAGGAAATACAAATGGCCAAAAGGCACATGAAGAGATGCTCAATGTCCCTGGCCATTAGAGAAATGCAAATCAAAACCACAATGAGATATCATCTCACACCCACCAGAATGGCCATTATCAACAAAACAGAAAATGACAAGTGCTGGAGAGGATGCGGAGAAAGAGGCACACTTATCCACTGTTGATGGGAATGTCAAATGGTGCAACCACTGTGGAAGGCAGTTTGGTGGTTCCTCAAAAAGCTGAATATAGAATTGCCATACGACCCAGCAATACCATTGCTGGGAATATACTCAAAGGACTTAAGGGCAAAGACACAAACGGACATTTGCACACCAATGTTTATAGCAGCGTTATTTACAATTGCAAAGAGATGGAAACAGCCAAAATCTCCATCAACAGAAGAGTGGCTAAACAAACTGTAGTATATACATACGATGGAATACTATGCGGCTTTAAGACAGGATAAACTTATGAAGCATGTAATAACATGGATGGACCTAGAGAACATTATGCTGAGTGAGTCTAGCCAAAAACTAAAGGACAAATACTGTATGGTCCCACTGATGTGAACAGACATTCAAGAATAAATTTGGAATATATCCTTGATAACAGAGTCCAGCAGGAGGTAGAAACAGGGTAAGATAATGGCCAATTGGAGTTGAAGGGATACAGACGGTGTAACAGGACTAGATACAAAAACTCAAAAATGGACAGCACAATAATACCTAATTGTAAAGTAATCATGTTAAAACACTGAATGAAGCTGCATCTGAGCTATAGGTTTTTGTTTTGTTTTGTTTTGTTTTGTTTTGATTTTACTATTATTACTTTTATTTTTTTCTCTATGTTAACATTCTATATCTTTTTCGGTTATGTTGCTAGTTCTTCTGGGCCAATGCAAATGTACTAAGAAATGATGATCATGCATCTATGTGATAATGTTAAGAATTACTGATTGCATATGTAGAATGGTATGATCTCTAAATGTTGGGTTAATTTCTTTTTTTCCGTTAATTAAAAAAAAAAAAAAGAGAAGGGGTAATTGGAGCTGAAGGGATACAGAGTGTACAACGGGACTGGATATAAAAACTCAGAAATGGACAGCACAATACTACCCAATTGTAATGCAATTATGTTAAAACACTGAATGAAGCTGCATGTGAGGTATAGGTTTTTTGTTTTGTTTTTTTTTTTTCTTTCTATTATTGTTTTAATTCTTATTCTGTTGTCTTTTTATTTCTTTTTCTAAATCGATGCAAATGTACTAAGAAATGATGAATATGCAACTATGTGATGTTATTAAGAATTACTGATTGTACATGTAGATTGGAATGATTTCTAATTGTTCTGTTAATTCTTTTTTTAATTAATAAAAAAAAAAAAACACAACAGAGGATGGAGAAGAGTGCCTGTCAAGGAAGGTCTCTCTAAGGAGGTGCCATTTTTGCTGACTCCCAAATGCTGGAAGGTGCCAAAGAGCAAAATTCTGGGGAATAGACTTCCAAGTACACAAAACTTTGTTCCTAAGGAAGCCAGTGTGACTGGAGGATAGTTCTATTGGGGGAGTGATAGGAAAATCATCACAGACAAGAACATGTGGACTCTTGCAGGCCTCTGTAAGAAAGTTTGACATTATTCTCTCTGCATTTGAGCCATCACGAGTGAACTTGGTAATAACGAAGATATTTCCCATCATTTATCTTTAAAAAGGCAAAAGCAGACACAGGACTATGAGTTAGGAAGTGGTATCACAATAGTTGAAGCGAAGGATGGTGGTGGCTTGGTCTCAGGAGAAAAAAATTAGGAGTAAAAGAATTTGGAATGCATTTTCAAGAGAGAATCACAGGGCTTGCTGATGGATAGTTCATGGATGTGGTGTGTTCGATGGAGACAACTGTGGCTGCACAAGCGGAAAATGGTGGTGTCATATTGAAGGGAGAAAAATTAGGAACGAGTTTGGTGGGAGGGGGGTGTGATCAAGAGTTCTGTTATGATGTGGTTACTTTTGTGGAACCTATTGCACATCCAGGTAGAGCTTTCTATTATGGGTATCGAGGATTAACAGTCATATTATTGATATCTGTAATAAACTTTAACTGATATTTTGAGAATGCACACAATTTTGATAGTTAATCAAATGGTATTTAAGATAGTGTTTAATATGTAGAATTTAAGAAACTCTGATATGTATCTATAGATTTTTTTCCTTCCTTGCTTTAACTTTAAATTAGTTAATGAAACATATTATACAAACAGGCTTTATGATGTTTACTTGGATTTTTTTCTAATATGCCTATGGATAAGCTATCTAAGATATCCATTTTAGGTGGTTAAGATTTCCATATGTTAATAATAAAAATATTTGTATCTATTTAGTAACATAGGACATTATTATAGCAATGTAGATATTTGTAAGAACTTTCTAGTTGATAGTTTGAGAACATTTACAGTTTTGACAGCTGATTAAATGGTTTCTAAATTAGTGTTTAATACTTAGAATTTAAGAACTTTGCTATCTGAAATTGTAGAATTTTTTCCTTGTTGCCTTAATTTTAAATTGGTTTATGAAACACTGCACAAACACAGATTTTACAATGATTACATGGATACTTTATTTAAATATGCCTATGGTTAAGCTAACTAAGATATCTAATTTTGGTGGTTCTAAGTGTATTGTTTGTTTTCTTAAATAAAAAAAAGAATCATATTATTATGTTTAGTAAAGTTGTAATCGGTTTATTTTGGGGCAGCAGCAACCTAACCCTTCCCAAATCCTCATCAGTCATTACAGCAAGGCCTAATAATGCCAGTGTAAAAAAAATAAAATCCTTTGGGATCCCAGCCCCGCCTGCACATTCCTCCCTCTCTCATCCACAGTTTTCCTCCCATCCCTCCCTCAAAGCATCCGAGCAGATGACTACCCATACCCTCCCGCTGCTGCAGAATCGGAAATGTGGACTCTCCACCTAGCAGCTGCGGTTGGGTTCTGGATCACTGGCAGATAATCTCTTGCTCTGGGAATCCAGAGGAAAGGGCTAGGAGCAAGAGCATGACCCAGGAGTGAATTCAGGAGCTCCTAAAATCAGGCAATGGGAAATGAGTCATCAATAAACCTCAGAGATGAGGGACTCCCTGCAGCTGGGCTCCATGAAAGAGACATGTTGGACACCCCCACAGCTTGACAAACTTCCTGGAGGGAACCAAGCTTGCTGGAAAGCAGAATGGAAAATTACACTCACAGTTTACCCCCTTTAAACACAGTTTGTGAAACTGACGAGTATATTGTGGAAAAGTCTGAGCCCACAGATCCAGAGAGTGAAAACATAAAACTGGGCTCTTCTGAGCTGGGAGCGAGGAAAACTCATTAAAGAAAAATTCAAAACCTACAACAATCCCTTGGTTTTTCTTATCCTGATTCACTAATTCAATTCCCCTCTTTCTGAGCCCTCTTCTCTCTTGCTTTCCTCTTCCTTTCTTCCTTCCTGCTATCTTGTACTAGAATAATTTGGGGGGGACTAGGAGAAATCTTGGTTTAGGGACTAGTTGAGTTTTTGAAGTGCTTGCTGAAGAGCCAATCGCATCCTCCCCTGTTATGCTGCTATGTCCAACTCACTGCTTCTCAGCAGTCACCTCCAGAAACAGCCTCACTGCATGCCTGCTGGCATTCGAGGGGCTAATAAACAGCATCTCTATTCCCTGTGGGAGTTCTGAACCAGAGGTAGACACAGGAATCTGGCACATGTAGATCAAAATATCACCTTCAATACAGATTAATGGCTCTAATGGAAGCATGGCTCAGATCTGGGTTCCCATCAGTAACAAGTTGCAAAACTACAGGTTCCTCTTTGAAGACTAGCCCTGTGAGGCTCTTCTCAGGACCAAAAACAAATGAGACCTCATCCATGCTACCGAAAGCAGATCCAAGGTGGAGCCGAGCAGCACAGACCCAGCTTCTTCCCCCAAACTCATCAGTCCACCAGATTGGATTCCTGGCACCAAATACATCCAGAATTAGGGCTCACAGGGTTCTTCTGTTTGGACTAGATATCTGAATTGCCTGATAGGGTGCTGCATACATTCAATCAATTAGCAAAAATATATTGAGCATCAACTACAAGCCAAGCACTGAATCAGAGACTGGAGAAAAGATATATTAATCAATCACAATTTCTGCCCTCAGGAGTTTGAACCCTAATAGAAAAGGAAATTGCAATGGTATGATAAATAATCATGTGCAAAGTATGCCATAAAAGAGGATCAATTATAGGGTATGAGGTGAGGGCAGTCCAAGAGAATTTCCTGAAGGAAGTGATCTCTGAGCTGGCTTTTGAAAGATGCATGCACATTTGCCTCACACCCAAGCAGAAAAGGCATTCTAGTTAATGCGGACTGCATGTGGGGATGGTAAAGCACAGTGCTGTGAAGAAATGCTGAGCGTTCAGTACTTCTAAGCTTATAGGGGTGAGAAATGCAGAACAGAAGAAACCAGTCCTGGAGAGGTAAGAAGACACCTTGTTTTCCATGTTAAGCAAATTGAAATTTATCCTGGAACTCTCTAAATGTAGCCTGGAGTACAACTAGAAACGAATAATTTTTAACACGTAAGTCATAGATGATGAAGAGAAATTTGCATTGGTTTCACTTTTAAAAGATCCTGTGAACTTCCAATACCCTGAAAAGTGGGCTAAATTTATTCAGATCAACCTCCCAGCTGAAATCAAAGATAAATGATGGTTATAATTGTAAAAATAAAAACAAGTTAAAAACATTAAGATCTGAGGAACTTCCAGGCTTATTTTGGATGAAAATCTATAAACAGACAGGTAAGCAAAAAATGAGACCTACAAAACCATTTGTGATCTGAAAGTGTGTTAGTCAGGGTTCTCTAGAGAAACAGAACCAACAGGAGATACCTGTAAATATGAGGTTTATAAAGGTGTCACATGCAACCTTGGGAATGGAAGAGTCCAAAATCTGCAGGGTAGGCTATGAAGCTGGCAGCTTGGATGAAGAGTCTGGACGAACCCCATAGGAGAGGCTCTCTGATTGAAGAAGCAGCCAAAAGTCTCTCTTCCTCCTTAAAAAGTCCTCAGCTGATTGGATTATTTGCTTGGTAGAAGACATGCCTTACTCCATCCGGATATAATCAGTCACAGATGCAATCAATTGACTGATGATTTAATACATCAGCCTTCTGGTTTATCAATCAGCCAGGAAATATCCTAGCAACAATGGTCAGGCCAGTGCTTGCCTGAACAGACAGCTGGGCATCATCACTTGGCCAAGTTGACCCCAGAACTTAACCATCACAGAAAGTATTTCCAATAACACAAACACCTTATTCAGATCACCAGCCTCAGACCCAGGGAGACAGGAGTTGGGCTCAAGCAAGCCCCCGAGGGTGCAGAATCTTGGGGGAGACCCTTTCCCACACTAAGTTTTCAAATCAAGAGTAATCAGATCTCATCCCACCAGGGAAAGGAAAAAGGGAAAGAGAAGGAAAAGAAGCTATTCTTGGGTTTTAGTGGCCAAGGGCTAGTCCTCTTACAAATTTGTACCTCATTCTATAGGGTCTGGATCCTAAGCCAGAGGCTCTCAACCTTTTTTGAGGCATCTCAGGGGGAGATATATCCGTCCTAGACCTCAGAGAATCCTCATGAATAATTTTTCAAAAATAACAACTAGCAAGCAGTCAAAGATTACCAGACATATAAGAAAATAAGACAACCTGAACATAAACAAGAGCCATCATCATAGACCACAGAAACAGACACATACAGATTTCAATTTCAGATATTGGAATAATCAAATCCAAATTTATAAAATACTTTGATCATCATTTTAAAAAAATAAAAACAATCTTGAAAATACATGCAGGGAACCAGAAACTATACAAAGTGATGAAGCAGATTTTAAAAAGAATCCATAACTGAAAAATACAAGAACCAAAAAAAAATACAAATAATTCAGTGTATGTATTTGGCTACAGGTCAGACACAGCAGAAGAGAAAATTAATGAACTGGAAGAACTTTTGTAATCTTTCTTGGTCAGGAAGAACCTTATTTTCCAGGATCTTAAGGTAAAATTTTTCCCTATTCTTTGACTGCATTATGGCAAATTTTCACACAGTGAGCTACTGTTTTATAGACATATATGGATGATTATTAACCCTGTCTCCTCAGGGAGGCTGTGATTCTTAATATGTTTAAGGGCATGGTTTATTGCACCTTTATCAAAGAATGCCACAATTTATTCCCCTATTAAGTAGACGTCTAGTCTCAACACCCAAACCAGAACTGAGAGTAGAGATTTGCTATCTCTTGCAGATATAATTACCAGGAGGTGCTTGATTAGTGCCCAACAGTTGATGTTTCCCCTTTTTATTTCGAACCCACACTCTTTTGTTGGTCTATATCATCAATATCCAGTGTTCAGGGTGTTGTGCTATAATCTTGCAGAAGTCAGCAACCCTCCTTCTAGCTCCATAAAGGTAAGTGGGTGGGAGATTATATGGCATTGTAGGGCTGAGAAATTTATCTAAAGTTTCCACAAGCAAGGTTTCAGGAAAGAGCACTTTGCCTTTCATTAATTGAAAATGAACTGCTCTTTTATTTTAACCATTTGAGGGCGGCTCACTGGAGACTTCTGCAACTGTTATGACATTTCATTTCACCCACCACAAAAGATAACCCAGGAAGAGATGCAAATATTCAAAAAACTGATCATGGTGTGCATGGTGTACATGGAATACACACTATGTGATGATATTGTGAGCCATTGATTGTAACCATGTCAAGAATGTTTGTATGTCAAGAATATTTGTATGTCGAGAATGTTTGTATATTTTTGACATACATTTTGTTATTTACAATAAAAATATTTAAAAAAAAAAAAAAGGTAACCCAACAAAGAAGTACTCACAATACAGAGACATTTACTATAGGTAAATTTACTACAGGTCTGCAGATGGATCTTACCCAATACAGGTCCATTTTTCTCTCCGTTTGAAGATGCCCACCTAGAGTACCCCGCAGAAAGGATAAGTAGGAAGCATCAACACAAACCAGCTGTAAAGACTGACCAGGAAGATGGTGGGCCACACCTGCAGAGAGAAAAAGAGGGGTAAATTAGTAGAGAAACCAACTGCTTCTGCCTCTCAGAGAAATGTGGGAGCACAAATTAGGGTAGGGCAGCTAGAGGGCTCCAGGAGAAAACTTTTACTTCTGATTCACCTTCTTCTGTGTTTGTAAAACCTTCCATAGGTGGCAGAGGTTTTGGAATTATTGGCTCAAAACAAAAGAAAACAATGATATTTCCAACTAAAGATGAGAACAAATGACAGGGATTTTTTTAAGGGTGCATTTCTTTGACCATGAAGACAGAGCCTCGGCATATATTTATGTTCTCCCATTTGTCCAGACCCAGGGCCTGGGCCCTGCCCCCTCCTCCATTCTGAGAGGAAGCCACTGCACACAGCAGCCTACATGATTGGGACAGACATTAAAGGTCAAAGAATGTAAAACTCCCCTCCCCTGCTCACCAACACTTGCAAGACTCTGCTGAACTAATCTCATGAGAGTCTGCTGAAACCCTACTGTAACGAAATCTCGGGGGACTCTGTTAAACCTTATAAGCCACCAAGGTGGCATGCCCTGTCCCTTTTCTCTCTTGGTTCTGGGGCAAAGAGACCCCTGGCTTTCATTTCCCAACCAGCCACCATTGGGAAGTTTCTTCCTCCTGTCTGGAAGTCCATAATTAAAACTCATGGCTAATCTTCTGACTAGTGTGTTCTTCAGTCTCAGGGGTTGTACTTGGATGGAATACTCCAAACATCCTGGCTATATCATTGTACCACTTCAGAACTGGAAGAAAGATGAGCAAATGTTTGACATCTGACATTCTGATTAGTAAGTGTTTTGGAGTACATCTATTTGGATCTATTCTGTACGGGATACACTGCATTTCTTGATCTGTAATTTTAAGTCTTTCATAAGGGTTTGGAAATTTTCAGTGATAATTTCCTCCATTAGTTTTTCTCCTCCTTTTCCCTTCTTTTCTCCATCTGGGACACCCACAACATGTATATTCGTGCACTTCATGTTGTCATTCAATTCCCTGAGTCCCTGCTATTTTTCCATTCTTTTCCCTCTATTTTCTTTTGCTTGTTGGATTTCAGATGTTATGTCCTCCAGTTCACTAATCCTATCTTCTGCCTCTTGAAATCTGACATTGTAGGTTTCGATTGGTTTTTTCATCTCTTCTATTGTACCTTTCATTCCCATAAGTTCTATGATTTGTTTTTTCAGACTTTTAATTTCTTCTTTGCCTTCTTTATATCCTCCCTCAATTCACTGATTTGATTTTTGATGAGGTTTTCCATGTCTCTTCGAACATTCTGAATTAATTGTTTCAGCTCCTGTATGTCATTTGAATTGTTGGCTTGTTCCTTTGACTGGACCATATCTTCAATTTTCCTAATATGATTCATTATTTTTTGCTGATATCTAGGTATTTAATTACCTTAATTCATTTATTCTGGAGATTGCTTTCACTTCTTTTACCTAGGATTTTCTTTGCTGGATGACTTTGTGGTCTATCTCTTCTTTGACATTCAGTTCAACTTATTCTGGACCACTAGCTTATGTTTTGTTTAACAGAGCAGAATTTTTCAGTTCTTGTTTTCTTGTTTCTTGCCCTGCCTGTATGGTGCCTTTCCCCTCCCCCACCCTTAGGAGGGTCTACTTAGGTATTATAGACTGCAGCCAGATTTTTCCAGAACAAACTGGCTTCCTGTCAGGAGGAAATAATCACCTGCATCAGTTTTCCTTGAGGGTGAGACCCAGCAGGTTGAAAGATCTTCCTGTGAAGTCTCCAAACTCTATGTTTTTCTTGTCCTGCCCAGTATGTGGCACCTTTCTGCCTATGGGTCCCATCAGCATAAGGCGATGTGGTACCTTTAACTTCAGCAGACTCTCCCTGCTGGGGTCGTGGTGGAGACAGAGGAGAGGTTGTAGGCTGGCTTTAATTGCTTCAATTTTCCAGACCCTGGGGGTCTGAATTCCTTGAGGGAGGGATTCCACATGAGCTGGGCCCCACCACTCTCCTGGGGTAGGCACAGGATCCAGACAAGCTCTCAAACAAGCTTGTTTCTGCCTATGCCTGGGGCAATTGCAGCCTGAGAAGCCCTGCTGGGTTCTGGAGGTAACAGGGGGGCTCGCAGCTGGTCCAGCTGATCCAGACTAGGGTACGCTGTGTGTCCAGTCACTGACGTGGCCCCAGCAGTCGTTCTGTACTGTTTCTGGCTATTTAGTAGCTGTTCTGGAAGACGAACTAAATCCCACACCTCACTAAGCCTCCATCTTGGCACAGTCCCCCAAATTAGCAAATGTTGTCCAAAATTTTTATATTCCAAGAAAGGAACTGTGGTTTAGGGGTATGGATGAGTGATGTATCCAAGATTATTAGTGACAAAACTGGATCTAGAACCCAGACATGCTGGTATTATCACCTACACTGACCATCCACTGACCCTTCTTGGCCCCAACTTCTCATCATCCATCAGTCTACAGGTTCTACTGATTCTCATTTTCCTGTCTTTCTCTTGCCAGTGCTATCCCAAGTACAGGTCCTATTCACCTCCACCCAAGACAAAAGAAGAATAAGTTCAGGTTCTGTACTAAGTCCTTTGCAGACATGCATCTAATCCTTATAACTATGAGGTGAGGATAATTTCCATTTTATAAATGAAGGAACAGAGGCTTGGAAATGTCAAGAGGCCATACATCCAGCAAGACCAACTAGGACTCAAACCCCTCATTCATCTAACTCCAATGACCACACTTGCAACTCCATCATTATACTGCCTCCCTAGACTACTTCAGTGGCCTCCTAAGTAGACTCCCTATGTTTATTCTTTTGCCATTTCAAACTCAGAAGCCAGATTAATTTTCTTAAAACCTACTTTGAACCATATCACTCCCCTCTTCAGAAGTCCAACCCCTATCTTGTCAGTCTAATGTCCTCAACCTGGTCTGATACTTTCAGTCTTGCCTCCAGTTTGCTAATCTGTTGAAAGCAAATACCATGAAATGTGTTGGCTTTAACAGTGGGAATTCATTAGCTTACAAGCTTAGAGTTTGAGGCTAAGAAAAATTTCCAAGTCAAGTTGGTTCTTTCTTCCTGAAGACTGGCTGCCAGTGATCCTGGACTCCTCTTCACATGGCAGCATCTGCTGCTCTCTCCCTTCTCTTCCAGGTTTTCTTGCTTTTAGCTTGTTTCTTCCATGGGTTTTCTTTATATATGTATATATATCATCCCATTTATAAAGGAATCCAGAAGATGATGAAGACCCACCCTGGGCCATGCCTTAACTGAAGTATGTTAATCAAAAGATCCTGCTTAAAACAGGTTTACACCCACAGGAATGGATTCACTTTAATAATATGATTTTCTGGGGTTCATACAGTTCCAAACCACCACATGTCCCAAAGCTTTTACCTCTCTTCCATGGATGATTTTTCATGCCTCATTTCCCTCCCCTAGAATGCCATTCTCTCAGCTTTTCTTCTCCCTCGAACTTCCAGCATTGGTTTCTTTATTTCCACCAACACTAAGTAAATGCCTCGTAATTCCTTTCTAATATTTATTGTCAAGAGGCAATAAAGTCAAAGCACAAACTCTGGAACAAGTTGCCTGATTTGAATCTTGACTCCACCCCTCATCAGCTATGTGACCTTAAGCAAGTTACTTAACTTGTCTGAGCTTCAATTTCCCAAATCATAAAATGAGGATAATTATGGCTCCTACTTCAGAAAGTGGAAAGGATTAAATTAGTTAATACATAGAAAACATTTGGAACAGTTCATGGACAGAATAGTAACTCAATAAATGTGAGCTAGTCATAGCAGTGGTCTAGGTACCAAGCACTGGGCTAGTTGTTGGAATACAGAGTTGTGTAAAACAGTCCCTCCTCACAGTCCAGTGAGCAAGGCAGGCATGGCGACCAATAATCACAACCCAATAGTACTATAAGAGAGCAGGTAATGAGGGCTGAGGGGGGAGGGGTCAGGTGTCAAGCGACTAGGGAGGGGGGTTAAGATTTCAGCAGAGAAAATGATGCTTCAGCTCAATATTAAAGAAGCATAGGAGTTTTTCTGAAATGAATGTGGCATTATCAGTTGTGGGCCAACAGAGAGATCCAGTGGCTAGAGTACAGGTGCCTGGGGAGGGGGGTGGAAATGAAGCTGGAAAGGTTTGCCAGGGGCCCTATCTCATGAGGGATGTTGGGCCATGCTGAGAAGTGTGTCCTTGATGTTGTAAGCAAAGGAATTCCCACTCCAGATCATAATGATATCAGCCTCTTCTGGCCTCGTCTATTGTATTCATTGTATATTTTACTAATATGGCACTTATTTGCTGACATCTATTTTTCCATGTACCAAGCAGCCCAGACAAGTGTTTCTGGGGCACTTTTCCTTGCTAACCCACCTAAAGCCCCTCCCTGAGGTTTCTCATCCTAGGTTGCCACATTTTGCACAGCCTTATTCTGTACCCTGGGTACTGCTGATTAAACCATGGATTAGCATCTGACCTGAACGCAGCTATCCTTCATTTTGCCAATGCCTGAAGAGGTAGCCCAGAACAAAAGTTCTGCCCAGTGGTGCCATTCTATCCTGGATGCTGACTGCCCAAATAATCAGCATTTCTCTCTTAAGAAATCTGAATGCAAGACACACAGAGAAGAAAACATAGGGGCAACAGAAGCAAAAAGACTCACTTTGAAGAAAGCAGGAAGCAGAAGAATGAATAAACTGGATCTATGGGGTAAAGAACAGAGTGAGTCAGTAGTGTCAGAACAGTGAAAGCTCAGACAGAAAAAAATGAGATGCTGTAACATGGAACACTAGCTGAACTAGTAAATAATGAGATAAGCCATCTTCTCTCCTGAACATGATCTAGCTTCAAATTATCAGTAGTACAGTGAGGAACACTGTTCATCACATTTCTGTTTTCTTAATTCCTTGAGCGTCCTCAAACTCAACCTCAAAACAATCTGAGCAAGTCTCTTATCCTTAAAACCTGAATGAATTCAACATAATAGGACATGTCCTTTCTGCCCAGCTGGAGCATTTTCTCATAGAGAAGCCTGTGCACTAGAATACAAGAATGAGGATGACTGATTTGGAGGGATATCAAGGATTTTCATGGGAGGAGATGTAGGCAAGCTGTAGGAAGAGTGGTGCCAGATAAGGCAGGAGAAGGGAGTGAGTATTTCATGAAGGGAAGACCTCAGTAAGCAATCTAGAGAGAGCCTCAATCCTAAACTTTTGAAGCTCTGAATAAGGGATCAGAAAGAAAAATTATATGACTGTATTTTGGATTATATCTCATCCAATACACACTGTAGTCTCCCTAAATGGAGAAAAAGCAAGGTATCTCAATGATGGAGGTAGATATGAAACATTTTGGAAATCAAAGCAACTCTCTTAAGTGGAAATTACTGAACTTTTCATGAATAGGGAGGAAATTCAACTTTCCTGAAACGTTCACCCAGCCAAAAATGTAAAACAATGAAATTCAGATAAACTACATATTACGGCACCTGGACAAAGGAAGCACCCAGAAAGACAAACTGCTCCAGCAATTATTTCCCTAAGATTGAACATGCATGCACATAAAAAAAAAAAAAAAAATGCCCAGAGCTGGCGGTGGGTTTTCTGAAAATGGATACAAAATGGGAATCTAATATCTTTAGGAAAAAACAATCTCTAAAGAGAAATTTAATGGAATGGCCAGACTGTGGGTCCCCACTTTACCCTGACCCAAGTTTCGCAATGCCTGCTTCTACCGCACACGTCCCTACACAGGTCAGCGGGTTCCAGAAAAGCTCTGTTTGCCAGAGATACCCCCAGAATACCAGAACACACAGAGCCACAAGCAGAACTCAGGATGGAGTGACCTTCCAGGCACATTTGGGCCTCAAGCACCCAGCCCACATTTGCCAAAGGGCTGTTTTCTTCACTTAATTCTTACCGTCTGTTTCCTTTTAATCGATGCCTTCAGATATCCCTATGTGTTTACAGGGACAGTGGTTATGCTGCCAATTCAAAGAATCAAGACTTCAGAGAAAAGTAGCCTCCCTTAGGCACCCCTTTCCCATGTTCCCACTGGCTATTTGTGTAAGTTCTTCCCAAGCAAAAAAGAAAAAGCCACCACCTGTGATTTCCCGCTCACATCACAGTGGGGTCGATCAAGGTTCTCTCTGCAGCTCTTTCTACCATCTGTTTGCACTGCCTTCTCCTGGAGACTTGGCAGGGAAATGCCTGCTGTTTTTCATCCTACCTCAAAGACAGTGAGATTTTTCATACCTGCACGGGAACCTGTGCAAGTTGTGATTCAAAGGAGCATCGTGGGATGCAAACAGAAAGGAAAGCAGCAAAGGCCCTGGCTGTGAATTATAACCAGCTTCCTCAGTGCTTTGCCACAAGTGGCCATTAGACTGTAGAGCTCAGTTTCCTTTTTTTTCTTTACAGCTTAAACCCTCTCAAATTTGATTCAACTCCAACTTCTGTTTAACAATTGTTTTCTAAGCCCCAGCTGGTAGCAAACTTATTTTGAGGTATCCTCGATACAACCACGACAGTATAATTTGAGACCCTGAAGGTGGGTGCCTTGGCCTGAATTTTCCTCCATTTCCTCTTGTTCTCAATTCCCTTCCTCCTCTGTGCCTCCCTTCTCTGCAGCTCTTTTGTTCTAATTTTTAATCTTTGTTAACTTCACTTTTCAAACCTTCTTTCTGCTTCATTTTCTCTCTTCACCTTCCTTTACTTCCCTGTCATTCCTTTTGCCTCTCATTTCTTTCCTTCTTTTCCTTTCTTCCATCTTCTTGCATATTCTCAATATAATATGGACAGGAGGTACAATTCCAAAGCCAGCGTGATATTTAAAAATTTTAATCCCAGGCACCCCAGAGGCACTGACCCATCAGAACAGACATCGGCAGTTGAACTGGAGCAGAAGCTGGAAGGTCCCCTGCTTGGCCACTAACTGGTGGGTTGTGGGGAAATCTGAGGGGCAAGAGGGCAGGGACGCGAGGGAGACCTCTCATGACAGCAGCTAATTACTAAGCAGTACAGAAGAATTTAAATCTTTTAATGATCAATATAGCTGTACAAGAACATACCAGATTGAGAGTGAGAAAAGAAGCCCTGAAATCCAGGGGATGGACCTGATATTGACTTCCTGATATTGACCTTCTTTTGCTCACAGCTGGCACTGGCACTCACAGTTAGGACTTATTGGACAGTTTGAAAATAATATGTCCAGTATTATTGGACATATTGGACATATAAAACATGCCCAGAAAAGCCATATTTTAATTCTGATCCAATCTTGTGGGAACAGCCATTTCTTTTAATCCTTATTCAATAATGTATGTTGGAAAGTTTTGATTAGATTATCTCCATGGAGAAGTGGCCCGCCCAATTGTGGGTGTGAACTTTTGCTTAGATGGAGCTGTAACTCCGTCCATTGTAGGTGGGTCTTGATTAGTTTACTAGAGTCTTTAAAAGGGGAACATTTTGAAGAATCCTCAGAAATGACAGAGCCAACAAAAACTTCAGAGCACAGCTGACGCAGATGCTGACACTTGGATGACAGAAATATGGATGTTTAGAGATGCTTAGAGCCCAGCAGAGGTTGCCATGAGATGTTAAGCAAGCCAGAACCTGGAGAGAGCCAAGGGAAGCCAAGAGATGAAAGCCAGCCCCAGAGAAGCAAAGTGAGGAACACGCAGAGGAACAGAGGCTAAAAGCAAGGGAGCCCAGGAGCAAGGCACCTGCAGGTGCCAGCCACGTGACTTCCAAGCTGACCAAGGTTTTCATGACCCATCGACCTTCCTTGAATTAAGGTATCTTTTTCTGGATGCCTTACTTTAGGCATTTTTATGACTTACAACTGTACATTTGTAACTTATTAAGTTCCCCTTTTTAAAAGCCATTCTAGTTCTGGCACATTGCATTCCAGCAGCTTACAAAGTAGTACAGACATAAACCATTTCACAGAGTGCCAGCATCAGACAAGGCCACCCCCTGACTCGAAGCAAGAACAAGGCCCCCCCACACCCATGTCTGAACATGGGCAAACATAGGAACTTTGGCGAAAGCACAGAAATGACCAGACATCCCCCTCTCCTGGCTAACAAGTGACTCCTGCTTCTTTACCAATTACAGCTTAAGCTTTGATCTAGTCTATCCTCCTTATAGAAAAGATTTATTAAGATGCCCAGTCAAAAAATTGTCCTTGCTCCTGACAGCACCCTATGCAGAGCAAACCTCTGCTTCTTTGGACTCTCCTCAAATTCAAGGAACCAAAGTCCAGATCTTCTAAGCCCTGACATCCTTTTACTGAGACCCCCACCCCCACCCAGTTCCCTGTGGTGTGCAGTCTCTCACAATGTAACAATAAATAAACCGAACTTGCTCAACCACAGGTAAATTTCCTGGTGGTCTTTGGCTGAAGGTCATTGACCAGATGAATTGGAGCTTTGCCCAAAGGCTTGAGATCATTCTAAGGAGGGGATTCCTGACAAAGAGTTCCCGAGCCTCCAAGGAGGGCTTCCAGTTAAGTTCCCCTATGGGGAAGAGAAAGAGGGACCCGTTCCTCACCCTGACCCCCTTCCAATGGTAATCCTGGAGAACTCTCAGGCAGGAAACAAGACAAAAAGGGCACTCTAGGGTCAGGGAGAACAATGTGGTAACTTTCAGATCTAGTAGCTCCGTCCCCTGACCTCTTGGCTGGGGAACACTGCCACAAGGCATCAGGGAGGAAAGTGGGCAGTTTGGTAAAGAATAAATCCCTTTGCCTGCTTGAGGGTAGATTACCACTCACTGGGGTCCTAGGATGATTCCAGAGTATCCGCATTACTCTTTGCTTGCTCCTGTGCCACACTCCACAGCAGATCACAGGTGTGAGAAAAAGGGACAAAAACAGACAAGCAAACATGAACCTACTTTTTCCCTGAAACTCTGTTTTCAAGTTTGATTGAGAAGCTCCAGCAGGCATTATTTTTTACTTTCATTATTGCTTCCAACTAATATGAGAAAAAGAGTTTAGAGCGCACAGGAAATTTACCAATTCATCAGTGCTAATGTCAGGAGCTAGAACTAAGACCTGCCTTTTAGAACATAACTTTTCTTGACTAGAAGCACCAGGTTTCCAGGAACCCAATGACCACTCAGTATGCTCAAGTCATATAACAGTGAGTCTTAGTACTCATTGTTCTTTCCTGATTTCAGACACTTGAGTAAAAAAATGCAGCTTCAGATGGATGCACTATTTTAGATACCAAATCATCCACAAACCAAAGAGTGCTTCTAAATTATTCAAGATGTTTGGAAAATATATACACAAAACAGATCAATCAAAGAAATCAAATACATATCCTGCTGTTTGGAGACAATTAGGTGAGAAACACTCTGGAACGAAACACTAACAATTATTTCTCCCACTGAGTGGTATCAGAAAACTTGGAAAAATTAAATGCGGAATCATATCACCAACCCACAAAGTGGAAGGCATCATCCTGCGCACTGGATACCAGTAAACAGAATAACAAAAGTCTGAAGAATCACAGAACAAATGCTATCTTGAGGGAATCGCCATCTTTAAGATAAAACAATAATTAGCCCCATGCGTGAGCTTATGGCTGACAATGGTGCCACCACCTGAATCAAAGTGTCACAGTCAGCAAGACTAGTGCCCAGGAAATCTGCATCCCAGCAGCACCCTAAGTCACCCACTTGTGAGACAGTTTAATCTGACAGGACAAAACAGCTGGCAGGTGTTAGGCTGATATCTTGGCATGCTAAGGGAGCATTCTCACATGGCTCCCTAAAAAGATTTATAACTTGGAGTAACCTAGGTTCCATAACAAATAAACCAAAAATTTCAGAGGCTTAATAGAAGTCTGTTTCTCAATTAACAGTCCAGTGTGGGTGCTTCTTCCCCACGACAGGCAGCTTTCTTCCCAGTGAAGATTTCCATCTCATAGATCCACCACTCCAGCCAAAGCAACAGTTCTCTGCCTTGGCTACACATTAACTCAATCCCCTGGGAAGCTTCTAGAAATCCTGCTGCCAGGCCCCACCCCAGAACAATTTAAATAGCATTTCTGGGAAAGGGGTCTGGGCAG
Source organism: Tamandua tetradactyla (assembly GCF_023851605.1). Lineage (NCBI taxonomy): Eukaryota > Metazoa > Chordata > Mammalia > Pilosa > Myrmecophagidae > Tamandua > Tamandua tetradactyla. Next base: position 141,280,383 of record NC_135332.1, read on the forward strand.
GGGAGTATGTTTGAGCTCTCCAGGTGTTTCCTTCCAATGAGCAGCAAAGGTTGAGGACACTGTTCTAGAGCCCCCAAAGTCCCCTTCTTCAAGCTGGTAGAAGAGGAGGGTGACAGTGGAGAATGCATACCCACTATCTAAAGCCCCTGCCCAGAAGTGACATACACTCTCCTGCTCACAGTCCACTGTTGAGAGGGCCTAAGCGGAAATAGAAGTGGACAAGGAGAGAAGTGGGGTCAGAAGTACACAAGCGACACTGACTGTCCAAAAGCCACACATCACTTGGCTGTCTCCCTGCCTATCCCTGGAAGCACAAGCTCCACCCCTCTGCCAAGTCTTCATTTCCACTGCCCCTCTGAAAGTTTTGTTTAGTTCTGGGTTTTTATTTAGTTTCGCAGTTTTTCAAGAGCATGGTCTCATTGATCAAGTCACTGTTTCAGAAACCCATGACAAATCGATGCCTGCTGATGGCACTCTTTTATCTCCTCAACTCAGTTGAGGGACTGAAGAATCAAGATCTGTTAGGTAACCAGGTGACCATTTCCTCTCCCCAAGCGACTAACATTGCTTTGGGGGAGTAAAAGACTTTATGTATATTTGCATAGCCCAAATGGATAATAAAGGTATGAAAAGTTAGACAGTAAAAGTAAGAGCTTTAGAAGCCAAGAAAAATGCTTAGTGGAGCCTCTTTAGCTAGGAAAGATAACGGCCTCTGTGTTTAAAGTCAAAGAGGAGTCAGTCTTTTGCTTGGCTCCAACCTGGAAGTTTGTCTTTTTGCTCATAAGTCAAAGGGAAACCCCCTCCCCCGTGTCACAGTTTAGCAGAAAACGCACTGGCAGATCCCAGCACAGACAGTGCAGGGGGCGGATGCCCAGGACAGAGACCAGTGCAAGGCCCAGGGCCGTGGGATAAGAACCCCTTCTGACCACCACGATTAGCATGAAGCCAACATCTTGCCCAGCGCGTTGAGGTGCATCAGCCGCGTTTGAATAATCAGTATAGATTTGGGGCTTAAAGTATACGTGGAGCAATGACAGAGGGGGGTGAGAATTCTTTACAAATCCTAATAAGGGCCAGACACAACAATCAATAGACCAGTATCTGCCCCCCACAGAGTAGTTTGGGACAAAGCTCACCAGGGCCGCAGGAGAGAGTCAGCAGAACGAGGGTGGGAAGAAAAGATGCCTGCTTTAGACCACGACTGAGACAGTTCTTGGGTCACACTTTGCTAAAGGTTTTGCCCGGAGGGTAGGAAGTGGAACTTAATCTCACAATGCCACGGGGCGGTAGTCAGGATTGATGTAAATAATTAAGCTTAGGGTGCCAGTCGAATAATCTACATACTTTATGATTTCCTAGTGAGAGTTCAGTCATTCTCACCTAATCCCATTTGTTACCTTTACAAAATTTAATATAGAGACGCTTCCACATTTTGAGCAAGCAAATACCTAATCTGGATATGACCCACTGGGCTGATAGAGTTTCCCAGGGGCTAGCTGGACAAGAAGAGTTTCCTCCACAAGGAACACAGCTGTCGGCAGCATCTGAACAATTTAAATTTTAAAAAGGAAGAAAGAAAAGAATTAAAAGAGGGAGGGAAGAAATGAGGGAATGGGGGAAAGAAAAAAGCCTCTTATTTTTTAAAGGAAATATTGTGTACTGAGAATAATAAAGGAGACTTAGGGATGAAAAGAACATAGGATCTGGTGGGGGGCTCTCACAGAAACTAATTTTTGTGACCTTGGATAAATCTCTTATAATCTCTGGGGTTCAGCTTCCAGTTATAAAATGAGAGTTGGACTCAAAAATTGTAAGGCCCAGCCCTACAATTCTTTCATACAGTGGTGAAGATGATTATGAAAAAGTGAATTTACCCAAAATTGACTTGATGTCCTGCAAGAGAGAACTTTATATAAATTTCTAGTCATTTCAAAATTATTTATATGAAAGGACTCAATTTAGAAATCATGTACACCTCTGCTTTCTCCCCTTCCTTTCTGTTTCTGCTGCCCTTAGCCATTATACAGCTCATTAATGTTGCCAAGCAGGAATAGCAAGGGAAAAGAGAGAATGAGGAACAATTCAATCATTTGGTTTCCCTTTCTTAGTAAAGAGCAAATCTTGACAACAACACCCCCCAGGTACCAGTGGGATTCAACATATCAAGAGGAAATGAAGATGGAGGAAAGAAATGTAAGCATTGCTTTCTGTCCTTGGCATGCAAGAGCACCACATAATGACCACCTTTCCCTGCTCTTTGCTGATGCAACCCATGAATGTGTGTGACTATTAAATTGGATGATTTCTCACAGTCACTCAGATCTGATGCATATTTTCCCACTAAATCTCTGGTCTTCCCGTTCTTACCCATTTTTACTTTCAACCTATACGTGTTCTTTGGCATTGCATAAGAAAAGGCAGCCGTAATGATAGAAATCTGGTCATCTCACAAGTACAAGCGCAGCTGCTCAATGTAGCCTTGTGATGAGATCATCTTCCATGACCTTTGTGTTAATGAGGTGTTGGGGGCAGCTCCTGTTTTCTTAGATTTATTTATATTCGGGACTCTGTACCTAAATGTGGCCACAGCTAAAAAGGAGAGTGTTAAACACTTGGATCTGTCCAAAGTCAAACATCCACTTAGTCACTGTGTGAGTGAGGATTAAGCTAAGCTCCCCTAAAAATAGTTCCCAATATTAGGAGCCTAAAGAACAAGAAGAACTTTGTTTCTTTCTCCTGTTACTTTCCAGGTATGCAAGCTGACAGTGGCCCTGCCATCTTTAGAATGCAGCTGCCACATTCCTGCTGGGTGTCGCCTTCCCAGTCAGAAGAGAAAGAAAGCATGAAGGAACCAATCAGGGTGGAGTTTATGGACTAGGTCTGAAAGTTGTGTATAATGCTGCCATGCACATTCCACTGGTGAGGACTTAGATACAGGGTTACACCTAGATGCAAAGAGAGCTGGGAAATGCAATCTCACTGTGTGCCCAGAGAAAGGAAGAATGGATCTTGGTGAAAAGCTAGTGGCCTTTATCACCATGGCTTTTGATTTCCAGTTGCCACTCATTGGTGAATCACAATATCAATTTAGAAAGTGCAGATTAGCATAGTTTAAGATAGAATGGAGAGGAGAAAGGAAAGGAAGGGAAAGGAAAGGGAAAGAAAGGGAAGGGGAGTGAAGGAGAGAGGAGGGGAGGGATAGGAGGGAAGGAAAGTAGTAAAAGAGTATTGCGTGTAGTAAGGGTAAATACTGTTAATGAAATGTGTGTTTCAGCTGCATGTGTGTACTAAGTTACAATGTATAATGCATTTCTTACAATGGGTTACAGTCAGATATATTTGAAAGCCACTGGCTTAGCCTCACCCTCATCCTCACCCTCAACCTCACCCTACCTTGTTATGTAGAAGTCCAGGCAGATAGTTTTATATCTGTTTACTGATACTCCTCATTATAATGTCACTGTAACATTAGTCATTATTCACTACAAAGTAGAATTTTGTCTTGGACACCGCAGAATGGTAGAATTGTGTTCATTCATTTACTAATTTTTTCATAAAGAAACTGAACTAGATTTGGAATCAGAAAACCTAGTTTCAGATCCCCGATGCCAGGCCACATCTGACACTCACTCCGCAAGTAGGTACTGAGTAACCCCTATGTGCCAACACCAAGCTTGATGCTGGAGCGAAAACATTAGGCAGATAGTCAAGGTCCCCACCTTACCTTTTAACTGGAGAGACAAGAAATAAGCCAGATAACTACAGAATATGAGAAGCATTCTGCTGGTCTCTTAGGGCTTCAGTTTTCTCACTTATAAAACAAGAATTATATCATCCTTACCTCAAAGGTACATGAGGGTGCTTTATAAATATCTCTACCTAGGTAAGGAATTATTTTATTTAGTCAACAATGATTTGCTGAATTCAGACCCTATGCCCAGGAGTGTGCCCAGACCGTGGAGCTGGTTATAACAAATCAAACAACCTTGTTATGAAGCAACCTCACCTGGCAACCAATAGCCAGGATGGCAACTCAAGTCTAGACAGACAGATCTGCAGCAGGACTTCAGGTTCTTGCTTGATGGGTGGATTCTAGAGTTTCAAGCAATCTGCTGAATGTAAAAACTCTTCAAATGAAGGTCATTTTCATTCAAATGCTTCTCATTTTCTTTTTCCCTTTAGCATTTGCTGGAATAGAGAAGTCATAAAATGGATACAATGCCATTATTAACATCATTATCAACAATTCACTTATACAAATCTTAGTGAGAATTAGATTTTAATGTTTCCTTATACTGAGTGGTGCCAGTGTCAACTACACCCAGCTAATTCATGGTGACAAAACTGGTTAAGCCTATGCGTGATTTATTTTGGCTCCTATAGAAAGCTGACACTTTATTCATTAAACTACTCCCTTTAACACACTTCTAAATCATTGCTTTCTACTCTGATCCGGTATAGTTTTCATTTCTGAGTTTCAGCTAGAATGGCTTTCATAATGAATTTTTTTTTTTCCACCTGACAAGGAAAGTTAAAACCTCCCCCTACCGAACATTTAAAAGGGAAATTCAAGTCCTTTTTTTGTCAGGCTGTTTATCATTTCTTGCAAATGCTCAAATCCATTTCCTTTGGAAAAGGTTTGTCTTTCTATGACAGGCATATAAAAAGGTTTTATTACAGTACTCTATTCATTGGAGCTGCTCTGCCTGAAGATAAATGGGAATTCATTTTCTGAATTTTCCTTGAATGTCAGCTCTATAGTTTTCTTCTATTATCAGAGTTCTTAACCCAAGAAGAATTGGGTGGTGGGGAGGAGGATGTAAGCTGATATACAATATCAAGCTCCATTATTGACCAACTTGAAAATTGAAACTTCTAAAATAAATCTGAATTTAAATTAAAGTGGCAAGTAAAGACTTAGAAAAAAAACTCTATAGGTATTTAATAGCAAGCAATCATTGGATTTACTTGAAGCATACTACTCTGCATGGCTCCCCAAAGCATCTAAAACATCATGTCAGTATCACTTCTTAAGCCTAGCTGACATCAAGAAGTGATGTCAGTATCACTTCTTAAGCCTAGCTGATCTCTCACTGATAGTACAGAGCAAAGCTTGTCAGACTTGAATGCACGTGTGAATCACCTGGGTTTTTGTTTAAAATGCAGATACATACCAGTTAACCAAGATGGCAGTGTAAGACACTCCAGAGTGACATTTGACCTCAAAATCGCTGAACAACTAGCAAAAACTGGTATAGCCATCTTCCTCAGAACTCTGGGAAACAAAGGGATTGCAGGAAATGGACAAGTGTTGAATCAAGAAAGCACAGCTTTAAAAAATGATAGGAGAAACGCATGACATCCTTCTTGGCCTCTCCCCCACCCCTTCTCATGCAGTGAGGGGTCAACCTGTTCTCCCATTATGGGCCCCTGGTCCTCTTCCAGGGAAAGCAGAGCAACCCCTATGTTCATACTGCAGTGTCTTTATGTCAGTGCTAATTTATCAGGTGGCAGCCTGAAAGACCAAACCTGGAAACTCATCTCAGCCTCTCCACCGAAGAAATTTCCCTGCAGGTAATTTAGCAGATAACTAAATTTCTTAATTGCAGGAAACAATTATCTCAAAGAGGCCCAAGGCAAAGGTTTATCTACTTTAAGTCATTCAGTAAAGTACCCAGGAGGGGGAGAAAGTCTATTCTAAAAGAGTTGAAGGGACATTCAAATTTCTGTAAATGGGAGAATGCCTAAGGCCACAAGGAAACACAAGTCCAGGACAAGGCAAAGGCTCAGAAAAGGAGAGGATCCTGCATTTTGCATTTGTGCCAGGTTAACCTTCTTAATAAGAAGGCTAAACTTTGGAGGAGGATACCAGCCAATACAGAGCAAATTTGCAAAGACTAAAAAGTGGTTTTTGCATTGGTTGGTTTGTTTTTGTTAGTTCCTGGCAGTCAAGGAAATCTGTTATATCTCTAGCTGAATATAGACTTAAAGAACAGACAGCTCAGGCACAAAGTCCCAGAGTTAACACTTCAAAATATTAAAATGTACAGTGTGTAACAAAAGATTACAGGACAAACAAAGAAACAGAACATGGTAAAAATCCAGAAACATTAATGACAAAAACCCGACAAAGACATACCAGACAAAGACTTTTTAAAAAAAGACCCTCAGCATGCTCAAGGAGATAAAGGAAAACACAGGGAAAGACCTGATGGATATCAGGAAAATAGTAAATGAGCAATATGAGAATCTCAATAAATGAAAAATTTTAAAGGAATCAAACAGAAACACTGAAGTGGAAGACCACAATAACTGAAATGAAAAATTCCCTAGAGGGTTTCAACATAATGAAATGGAAAAATTCCTAGAAAGCCAACAACACTGACTCAAGACTAAATAGAGGGTCTGAACAGACCAACAACAAGTAAAAAGACTGATCATCTCCACCGGAACAGAGAAGGCACTTGATATAATCCAGCACCCCTTCTTGAGGAAAAAAATAAAAACACTTAGAGAACTTACAATAGAAGGAAACTTCCTCAACATGTATAAGGGATATATGAAAACAACCATAGCTAGCATCATACTAATGAGAAACAATGAAAGCTTTTCAGGTAAGGTCAGGGACAAGACAAGGATGTGAATTGTGAGCACTGTTATCAACATTGAATTGGAAGCTCTGGCTGGAACAATTAGACAAGAAAAGGAAATAAAAAGCAACCAAATTAGAAAGGAAGAAGTAAAACTGTCACTATTTGCAGATGACATGATCCTGAGAGATGGCCAAGCCCCACATCATAAAAATTAAGCACTATGTAGGGATAAAAGGAATTGGGAGAAGAAAAGAACAATTAGTTTAATCAAACTTTGAGAGTACTTTAAGTTCAAATGAAGTCCAACAACGACCAAATTATAGAAATTAATCGGCACTATTCCTAGTTGAGACAGAGACATGTTCAATAACATGCTAGTTCACAGTTGTAAGGCCGAGAAAGTGTTCCAATTAAAACAAGTCTATAGAAATGTCCAATCTAAGGCATCCAGGGAATGATACCTTGGTTCAAGAAGGTCAATGAAGTTCAGGGTTTCTCTCTCAAGTGAGAAGGAACATGGTGACACAGTCACAGTTTCTCTCTCTCAGTTGGAAGGGCACTTGGCGAACACAGCATCATGTGCTAGCTTTCTCTCTTGGCTTCCTGTTTCATGAAGCTCCCCAGGAGGCGTTTTCCTTCTTCATCTCCAAAGGTCGCTGACTTGGACTCTCTGCTTCGTGGTGCTGAGCATTCTCTGCTGTCTCCAAATCTCCTTCATTCAAAAAATGTTTCCTTTTTTATAGGACTCCAGAAACTTATCAAGACCCACCCAAATGGGTGGAGACATGTCATCACCTAATCCAGTTTAACAACCACTCTTGATTAAATCACATTTCCAGGGAGATGATCTGATTACACTTTCAAACATAATAGTATTGAATAGGGATTATTCTGCCTTTACGAAATGGGATTTTAATTAAAATCTAGGATCCATACACCCTTTCAAACCAGCACATTCCACCCTCTGGACCCTAAAAAAGACATGCTTTCCCCATATACAAAATACATTCATTCAATAACAATATCAGAGAAGCTTAAACCATTTCAGTAGCAATATACATGAAATACAAAGTTAGAAATGTACAAAATCCTGTCAAAGTTAGTTACAGGCATGATCTGTTCTAAGGCAAAATTATCCTCTAGCTTTGGACCTTGAAAACTCATAACAAGTTATTTACTGCCAACATACAAAGAAGGAACAGTCATAGGATACATATACACATTTCCCTAGGGAGGAAGAAACACGGGTCACCAAACCCATGCAGTTTCAAAAACCTGCAGGGTAAAGTCCATTAGATTTCAAAGTCTGAGAATCATTTATCTCTAGGGCTTTAGAAAGGGGCAGTCCCACCCTTTCCAAGGCTCTACACAGAGGCTTGCCTCTCTCTGAATGCAACCTTGGGGGACATTGGGGAGACCACCTTTTTCTCAGCTCCACTCTCTCCAAGTATTGGGGCTACACCTGGACTCTCTGCCATCTCGGGGCACATGCTCAACCCCATCACATGATGGCAGCCAGGCTCTCCCCAAACCCCAAGGAATGTGCTTCACCCTCTCCAAGGCCTGAGGCAGCATTACTCTTCCACTGCAATGAGGTGGAAGGCCCATCCTCTGCCTTTGGGGCAAACTCACTCTCTTCACAGGCTTGGGTGGGTCCACTCTCCTGACCTGAGGCTTCTTAACTTCAGACCTCAGCCTCCACAGTTTTGCCTCTGAAGTTATTTTTCCTCCAAGGTGTCCCTTCTCTGAGCCCCCCAGTCCAGACTGGCAGCAGCTCTGTTTATACAGGTCCCACAGCACTCTCATTGGCTTTCTATGCAGTAGCCTTGGATCATGCCCATCAGACGTTAGGAGTTTCCACAAATCCTTCCTGGATAACTCCATGTCCAATCCTGGCTTTCTCTGAGATGGCTGGCTGGTTCGACATCTGGTCAAATCCTTACATGGAGCACTATTCTCTGGGGTCTCCCTTCCATGAAGCCCAGAATTCTCCAGAATATCAACTTCTGGTTTCTTTGTACCTAAGAGTTCAGTTCTCAGCTTATCTCTTTCCTTTCACATTTCACTATAAGCTGCGAGGAGAAACCAGGCTGCTCTTTCAACATTTAACTTGGAGTTCTCTTCTGCTAAATATCCAAGTTCATGGCTTTTAAAATCTGCCTTCCAGCCAAAGCCACTAGTTGATTTTGCCAGATTATCTGCCATTTTAAAGCAAGGCTCATCTTCCTTCCAGTCTATAATAACACACACTTCATTTCTGTCTAAGGCTTTAACAGAAGTGTCATTAGAGTCCACATTTCTATGAACAGTCTCTTCAAAGCATTCTAGGCCTTCTCTATCAAGCTTCTCACAACTCTTCCAGAATCTTGCCCTTATCCATTTAAAAAGCTTTCCAACGTGTTTGGTATTTACAAACTGCAGCAGCACCCCACTCTCTGGTACCAAAGTCTGTTCTAGTTTGCTAGCTGCTGGAATGCAATAAACCAGAAACAGAATGGCTTCCAAAAAGGGGAATTCAATAAGTTCCCAGTTTACAGTTCCACGTCCAAGAAAATGCCCCAATCACAAGAAGTCTATAGAAATGTCCAAACAAAGGCATCCAGGGAGAGATACCTTGGCTCAAGAAGGCTGATGAAGTTCAGGGCCTGTCTCTCAAGGGAGAAGGTACATGGTGAACACAGTCACAGTTTCTCTCTCAGCTGGAAGGGCACATGATGAGCAAGGCGTCATCTGCTAGCTTTCTCGCCTGGCCTCCTGACCCTTGAAGCTCCCCGGGAGGTGTTTTTCTTCTTCATCTCCAAAGGCCACTGGCCCGTGGGCTCTCTGCTTCTCATGGCTACATCATTCTTCTCTGCTTTCTCTGAATCTCTTTTTCTCCAAAATGTTTCCTCTTTTGACTCCAGTAAACCAATCAAGTCCCACCCAAATGGGTGGAAACATGCCTCCATCTAATCCAGACTAACAATCACTCTTGATTAAATCACACAAGAAATGGCTGCCTTTACAAAATGGGATTAGTATTGAAACATGGCTTTTCAAGGGTACATAAATCCTTTCAAACCAGCACACACTCCATAGACCTGAAGGGGGGCTTTGGGAAGTGAGATGCTCTGAGCAGAGATAGGCAGGTCCTGGTAAAAGAAGCCATTGAGCAGGAGCTGCTGTGGAAGGCAGGTCCCCAGCCTCAGTTCTACCCCTGTGTGGCACCTATGGGTGGGAGAAATCGTATTTTTTTGTAATGCCTAGACATGTTTATAACCAATTTTGTGGGACCTCATGGTTAGTCTTTATAAAAACTGGTATCTTTCCTTGGCTAGTGTTTTTAGTCACTCTGGTGCTTAACTGAGTAGCTCAGGCCCAGCTTAAGCTTCACCCCATCAGCTCCTTCATACTAATAATGTGACTTTGAACAAGTTGCTATGCCTTCTGTAAAATGGAGATAATAACAGTACTGACCTCAGAATGTTATTATGAAAATAAGTGAATAATTCAAGCAACGGGATTAGCACAGTACCTGGCATATAGTAAGTGCTCAATAAATGTTTGTTGCTGCTGCATTTTTTTCCCTGTCTCCCACTGCTAGGAGACAGAGAAGCATAGTGGTTAGAAGCATAGGGTAAGGACTGCATCAGTTTGCATCGCATCTCTACTGCTCACCATTGGTGAGTTTTTTTAACTGCTCTTTACCTCAGTTTTCTCACCCGTAAAATGGGGATGATAACTTGCATGGTTGTTAGAAGACTAAATGGGATAATCCATAGAAAGCACTTAGCACATAGGAAATAATAAATATATGTGCACTTTTACCTCTGACTTGACACCTTTAACAGAGAGAAAGCAGCTTCCATTTGAGCTTAAACCCACACATTGGCACAAGCACCTTTTTACAACTCATACACATTGGCTGTATTTCCTTATTTGCACCATTTTGAAAGACACTATTTATTAGTCCCAATGCCAAGGTACCTTTTAGCTTATGTTCTTTTCCAGAAAGACAGATGTAATCAAGAATGGAAATTGGATTTTCTAAAATCTTGATGAAATCTTTATTTAAATCTTATAAACAGGGCAAAACATTTTTTGAGGATTTGGATTTTTCCTTATCTGCCAACTCCTTACAGCTTCTCTAAAGAATAAAGATTTACACTCAAATAAGTGAAAGAATTTTACTAAAAAGATTCTGCCTGTTTTGCTTTTTGGTATAAACAAAAATTTTTTTCCAGAATCCAATAAGAGACCAACTTCAAACAAACCTTCTTTGGGACTCCCTTTAGTTTGGTGCCACCTTCTCCCTGAAGGATTTGCAAGGGTAGGTGCAGGTGGGAAGAGTGTTTCTCCTCAGACTAGATAATCCTCTAAGAAAGGTGAATCCATTGGGGATGGGCCATCAGCACAGAATCTCAAGTCTGGCATGAGAAGCTTGTCCCATTATGTGTCTTCAGCAATTACAAAAGTCAGTATCATCATGAAAGACCAGATGTATAGCTGGTTCTAGGCAATGTTTGTCTCTAAGACCCTGTGCTGGTTTGAAAGGATGTTATGTCCCCTAGAAAAGCCATGTTTTAATCTAAATCCCATTTCGTAAAGGCAGAATAATCCCTATTCAATTCTGTGTGTTTGAATCTGTAATTAGATAACCTCCCTGGAGATAGAACCCAATCAAGAGTGGTTGTTAAACTGGATTAGGTGACAACATGCCTCTACCCATTTGGGTGGGTCTTGAGAAGTTTCTGGAGTCCTATAAAAGAGGAAACATTTTGGAGAATGAAGGCAATTCAGAGAGAGCTGAGTGGAACGATATAGCCAAGAGAAGCAGAGTCCATCAATCAGCGACCTTTGGAGATGAAGAAGAAAAATGCCTCCCAGGGAGCTTTATGAAAGAAAGCCAGGACAGAAAGCTAGCAGATGACGCCGTGTTCACCATGTGCCCTTCCAGATGAGAGAGAAGCCCTGATTATGTTTGCCATGTGCCTTCTCATTGGACAGAGAAACCCTGAACTTCATCAGCCTTCTTGAATGAAGGTATCTTTTCCTGGATGCCTTAGATTGGACATGTCTATAGACTTGTTTTAATTGGGACATTTTTTCAGTCTTAGAACTGTAAACTAGCAACTTATTAAATATTCCCCTTTTAAAAGTCATTCCTTTTCTGGTATATTGCATTCTGACAGCTAGCAAACTAAAGCAGACCCTATTATCTTCTTTTTGTCATCCCTTCTCCAATACTCTTCAGGGGTCTCATCCCCCATTCTCATCTCCAGCCCTTAGCATATATCCACATTCCACATTCCTAATACCCTCTGAATGTCTAGGACCTATGCAGAGAAAAATCTCCCTGTCCCAGCCCTGTTCCTCTTCCCTCCCTTCATTAAACATACTCATTCCAAGTTCTACCACACAGGTCCCTGCTCTCTTCTATTAAAAATAAATCAGAGGGGCAGGCAACAGTGGTTCAGTGGCAGAGTTCTCACCTCACCTGCCATGCCAGAAACCTGGGTTCGATTCCTGGAGCCTGCCCATATTTAAAAAAAAAAAAAAAAAAAAAAAAAACACTTTGGGCAGGTAATGGTGGTTCAGTGGCAGAATTCCCACCTGCTATGCTGGAGACCCAAGTTCAATTCCCGGAACCTATCCATGGAAGAAAAAAAAATTAATCAGAGGGTGCACAGGTGGTTCAGTGATAGAATGCAGGTTCTTCCATGCGGGTTCCATTCCCAGACCATGTACACCCACCCCCAAAAAAGAATCAGAACCTATCTTACACGAAGGCAGAAGAGTTGATCATTTATGTGATATGATTTGAAGTAGACCACATGGAATGTTCTCTTTCCTCTGCACCAAAATTTTCACACACACATCCACATTGTACCTGAAACATCACTGGGGTTGTGTGGCTTTGGTGTCAATCTTTACTGTTTTCACAAATCCTCTGTTGAATTTCAACAGTGCCCTCATTGGGATAGCACGAAACAATATAACGTCACGGAGGCTGAACCACAAGACAAGAAAGTTGATAGAAAAGTAGGAAGGAAGAAATCCAGAGTATAATGGATTATTATTTTATTTTAAAAGGGCAAAAAAAGTCATGGGCATCAGAGAAAGAATCAAGAGAGATAGGAAAGAAATAAACCTCACCCATTTCACAGTCCTGCTTAGTTCCAGCACAGAAATAGCAACTGGATAAACCAAACCTCAGTAGTGTGTTATCTAACTGAGAGGTTTCCTCCCTCTCTTCTTACCCTGACACCATCCTCCCCTCCTTCTCCTGCTCCACCCAGTGAACTTCTGCCTAAAACCAACTGGAATGTGAATTTTGCTTTTAAAATGACATCACTGTGGAAATTGGGTGCTACAACAAACTAGTAAGAAATATATTTTGATGAGGAAATGGAAACCTCCACAGGCCTCTCAAACCACTACATTGTTGTGGCAGTTTGTTTCATTATACATAATGATTGGGCTTCATCTGTTGGTGGGTTTTATTCTACTTGTGTCCTACAGAGTCTAAGTATAGTTCCTTCATTCATTAATTCAATACAAATACGTATTGAATTCTCACCATATGCTAGAAACACTTTTAAATTCTGGAGATCCAAAACAGAAAGTCACATTGCTGACTTTAAGGACCTGATATGCTGGTAAACCAGCACTCCAAAAATCATATCCCTCATTTATAGCATTTGCCAAATTCCTTAAATATTCTCACCATGGCCAATATCAAGCTATCAATACTTCAGCACTGGCTCACAACACTTCAGCATTCCTATATATCCACAAGACCTCATGGTCTGGCAAGACAGATGGCTTTCAAACATAAATTATAACACAGAGGCAGGCACAAAGTGTCTCACAAAGGCATGAGACAAATTCTTTCTGCAGAAAATCAAGGGAGTCAGAAAAGAAAAATCTTGAACTTCTGTCATTGAGAATAGAGTTTGTTATAATGTCCCATTAGATTGTGAGCTGACTGAGGACAGATACAATGCTTTCTTTTTCACTGTATCTTCCTTGAAATATCTTTCAGTGGGTTTTTCAGTATATAATGTATGTTGTAGGTATTAAACTCAGATTTTGAAGGGAAGGGAATATGAGAAACATTCCTTTTTCCTGGTGACTGCATAAGTGGTTTTCAGACTTCAAAAACAAGGAAACCTTGCAATTGTCAAGTACATCCTGAAAACTCATTTTATTATTTTGACTTTAGTTTTAATTAACTGTGCATATGGCTGCTCACTCATTAAGGTTGTATGGCCCAGCTGGGGATGGATCCTCCTGGCATCTGGGCTGAGTTAGCATGTGCCTTTGGGATTTGGGTCTGTGACAAGAGGCTATGAAGGAGAAATTTGGAAAAGGTTACAAACTCAGGTGCCAAAAGCAACTGCATTGATTTCTCCAACGTGAAACCAAAATGACAAGCAGCCATAGAAAAATGTCCCAAGGTAACAAATCAAACTTGCTGAACAGCAGAGGTTGACCATGGACAAAACAGACCCACTGGAGGGCTGGACAAAGGCTGAAATGTGTGCACTTTTGAAACTCACCAACTTTCAAAATAAGAATTGAATGGGATGACACCAAATCTAATAGTAGAGAAAGGCCAGTGACCCAGAAAATACCACTCCACAAAGATGCAAGTCACTCTGACAAGCACTTTTGTTTGTGCTACTGCTAGGTCTCATTTTTATATTTTGTTTTTTTTATGTTTTTTTTATTTTTTTATTTTTTTAATTAATTTTAAATTTAAAAAAATGACAACAAAGAAACACAAACATTCTTAATATATAATCATTCTGTTCTACATATATAATCAGTAGTTCACAATGTCATCACATAGTTGCATATTCATCATCATAATCATTTCTTAGAACATTTGCATCAATTCAGAAAAAGAAATAAAAAGACAACAGAAAAAGAAATTATACATACTATACCCCTTACCCCTCCCTTTCATTGATCACTAGCATTTCACACTAAATTTATTTTAACATTTGTTCCCCCTATTATTTATTTTTATTCCATATGTTCTACTCATCTGTTGACAAGGTAGACAAAAGGAGCATCAGACACAAGGTTTTCACAATCACATTGTGAAAACGATATCATTATTCAATCATCATCAAGAAACATGGCTACTGGAAAACAGCTCTACATTTTCAGGCATTTCCCTCCAGCCTCTCCATTACATCTTGGATAGCAAGGTGATATCTACTTAATGCATAAGAATAGCCTCCAGGATAACCTCTCGACTCTGTTTGGAATCTCTCAGCCATTGACACTTTGTCTCGTTTCACTCTTTCCCCTTTTGGTCGAGAAGGTTTTCTCAATCCCTTGATGCTGGGTCTCAGCTTATTCTAGAGTTTTTCTCAATCCCTTGATGCTGAGTCTCAGCTCATTCTAGGATTTCTGTCCCACGTTGTCAGGAAGGTCCACACCCCTGGGAGTCATGTCCCACGTAGACAGGAGGAAGGTGGTGAATTTGCTTGTTGTGTCGGCTGGAGAGAGAGGCCACATCTGAGCAACAAAAGAGGTTCTCTTGGGGGTGACTCTTAGGCCTAATTTTAAGTAGGCTTGTAGGTCTGGTGTTTTAATGCAAAGCTGAAAAGTCACTTAGTAAAACAGGTTTGTTACCATAGTTGACCACGTGGCTTGCCACCTTCAGAAAATACGGCTTCCTTTCTAGAAAGTGTGCCTCTCCTTGTACTTATTTTAAATGGCATACCAGAGCTGTATCTACCAATGCCAAAACAAGCAGCCTGTTTCATTATTTTAGTAGGGGAAAAATCCATCAATCCATTATAGAAAATTGTATAGACAAAACAGACAGTTGATTAACTAGATTTTCAACTGGTTGCTCAGGCACTTAGCATAAAGACATCACTCCAGCACATACATAAGAAATATAAGACAGGAAAATACTTAAAAGTAACCGTGAAGCCTCTTGCTTCCTATGATATCAATTATAAAAGGCAAATTACTGTCAGTTTTTCTTTGATTTCTTCATTGAAATGAATAAGTCCTCTCTAGGGGATACCAACCTTAGGCCAATCCCTTAAAAAAAAAAATCTTCGTATGACCTCTCTAAAATTCAAAATTTTCTTCAGTGTAAACAAATCATCAGATTGTTCCAGGGGCCTACTTGATTATTTTAGTAGGGAAAAGAATCCATCAGTTCATTGTTGATATTGTGTAGACAAAACAGATAATCGCGTAACTAGATTTTCAACTGGCTGACATTTTCTTAGTAGCAGAAACACAATGATAACTATTATTGCATATATTGGTCCCCCAATTTTAAGCCTAAGAAGTCACTATTCTGGAAACTCCTCCCCTAAAATGGAAAAGTTTCCTAAAATCATTAACATTTACCCTATTAAGCATAAACTCCTAAATATTAATGATATATATTGAATTCTGGTTTTTTGTTTGCATTCCAGCAACTTTAAATACCTTTAAAGGTAAATACCTTTAGACTACAAGCCCATATATGTATCAATCATTAAAATGAGGTTTAGACCACAAACCCATATATTTATCAATCATTAAAATAAGGATAAAACATCAAGATCCGTGTATTTGAAGGAGAGAGATTATTATACTAGAAAAACAGGCTAAGGAGAATTACTATAATTGAGCTCTAAATTTTGTTTTGGTTTTTCTGGCAGCAATAGAAAATTTGGTCAATTACATCATTCTCATTCATTAGAACAGAAACAAAATTTTATTCTTGGCGTGAAAATCCTTAAATAAAGAACATTAAACGACAATAAAAGGCAACTTTTAAGACAGTTTTAAAGATGCCAACTTGCTCTTCATATGAACATTTTTATATTAAACCTCAACCTCATATTATCAAATCATAATTCTATGAAGGCATTTCTCCAAAGAAGTAAGCTAATATGATTCAGGTATGTAATTTTCTGGTGCTATAGCTTGATGCAGAGATATAGCCTGGTAAATCTGGAAGAGTAGGTGATTAGAAATTCTGTTAGATTATTGTTTTAGTCTCCTAGGCTGCTCAAGCAAATACCATGAAATGGTTCAGGTAAAATAATGGGAATTTATTCACTCATGGTTTGAGGCTGGGAAAAAGTCCAAATCAAGGTGACACTTTCTCCCTGAAGACTGTGGCATTCTGGGCTGGCTGCTGGTGATCGTTGGCCCTTAGCTTGTTACATGGCAGTATGTCCTGGTCTCTCCCTTCTCTTCCAGGTCCCAGTGATGTTCAGCTTCTTACTTCCTGTGGTGTTCTCTCTGCCCCCTTCCCCCCCCCCCCTCTGAATTTCATCCTCCTTGTAAAGGATTCCAGTAATAGGATTAAGACCTATCCTGACTGAAGTGGGTCATATCTTATTCAAAGTAGCCTCATCAAAAGGTCCTGCTTATAGTGGGTTCACACCAACAGGAATGGATCAGGTTTAAGAACATGTTTCATGGGGTGAATTCAGCTTCAAACCACCACAATTATCTTTACCAAGTATAAAATGTCATGATGTGCTTTTGACAGGTAATGGAGAGTGAACAATTCAAGAGTGCAATCTCTTGAGGTGTTGATGGTCCTGTCGATACTGAAATTGGACTCTCTGGTTTAAGAAAACAGAAGTAGAGGGAACAAGATGCCATTCGGTTACTTGGTTACCAAACTCAAAGAGCAGCCTAGTAGATTCCAACTGTGGTACCTGCCTTGCTTCAGCCTTGTAGACACCCTTGCCCAAGGGACTATGACACGTGTACTTGGTCAAAGCTGACTGAACTGGGGGCAGTCACTTGACTTACTGGGCCAATAAGCCATAGAAATTTATAGCCTGAAAACATAAAACATATCCAGGCAGGTTCTTTTTCTTAGGCATTTAATCCAAGAAAGACTGAGATTGGGAAAGTTAATTGTAACAAGTGAAAGATTATGATGTAGAGAGAAGTTAGGCTTCATGATGCTCTGTGTGAAATAGAGAGAAGGCTAAGAGAAGCAGAAGCTCTGACCAGAGAAGTACATGGAACTAGAGATGGGAAAGATGAGCAGAGAGGATCAAGTGGGCTTAGCCACACTGATTTTGAAGGTCTAGAATTCAAATCCTCTGGCTTTTCTCTACTCTCCGTAGGCCCAGTCCGAATTTCAGCAGCCAACTTGATCCACTTCCTGTTGGTTTTTCCTGCCATGCTTATGTGCACATATGCTTAAAATAAATGCTGAATTACCTGATGATAATTCTCTATCTTGCTCTTTTTGCACCAAAAAGGGATAAAATTGATGATATTGTGAACCACTGATTATATCATTTCTCTGATTATATGGCATGTGAATATATATCTCAATGAAATTGTATTTTTTAAAAAGGGATAAATTAAATTATGTTGTTTTACCTATGAGAAGGGTCTTTTACCTTGGCAGCTGCAAGGACACACTTAACCAGAGGCAAAATTGCTCCCAACGGGCTTCTTCCTAACCTAAACAGACTAAAATCAATTGGAGCCTCTGAGTTTATACCACAAAGTACAAAGGAACAAACTTTGACCAAAGAGATACATTGAATTGCAAGTATTGCCAGTTTGCTGCCTCTGCAGAAGGGACACAGTGGGGAAGAAATGATAGTGTAGCTTCTCTTGAATATCTGATTTTACGTAGTGTTGCTTCCTGGCCAAGGCCAGCTGGATGGTTATCTGCAGGCGCTGTGGCCCTAGATAATCCAAGATATGCTGTCATCTAGGCCATGTGAATACTGAAAAAATGTCAACCCAAAACAGCAATTTTGATTTGAAAGAAAAACTAATGGAAGGGAAAAAAGTGATAAAGTTGACTAAAGACAAATTTTCTGGGGCCAGACAACCTGGGATTGAATCCTGGTTCCTCAGCCTACTGAATGTGGGACCCTGAATGAGTTAGTGAGCCTTTGTTTTCTTGTCTGTAAAATGGGGTGATCTTTCATAGAGTAGTTAGGAGTCAAATGAGAGAATCCATGCACTCAGTACTGTGTCTGGCATATAGTAGATACTCAGTAAATGCAAGTTCTTATTATTCTTTCTCCTTCTGGGAGGACTGTTTCATCCATTCCTGTCACTTTGTATTATTAGCTGCTGTCCACAGGAGTCACTGAGAAAGTTTCAAGGGAGCAGAATGAAAAGGCAAAATATACTTAGGGAAGATGGCTTGTATGAAATGATCATATGAAGATATTTTAAGGTTAAATGCATGGATTTGAAGAACTTGAGTTCCACGAGTTTTGAGGATGAAAAAGCCAAGATTTTAGATAGTAAAGATTCAAATGTCCATTCAAAGATCTGGTATACTATAGGAAAAACCCATTTAAAAAATACAAACCAACTAAAACAACAAAACAAACAGTTGTCTTAAAAAAATCTTATGTTCTTTTACTTTCTGTAAATCCTACATATTTTCACTCTCACTATTATTGCTATGAGGTTCTTGTAAGCTTGCTTCGATAGAAATACTATAACTTTCCCCAAAAAAGCCTCCAATTTGGGCACCTGTAACAGACACTACTGGTATCTCACCCTTATCCCTTATCAACATCCACAGGCTTTGGGCTGCCAGTACCTGCATCTCTGTGCCTGCAGGCATTTTCTAGAACCATAGAAGGCTGCCCTGCCACAGGGCAGAAGTGCCTAGCAATTATTATCCTTGGGAGCAAATTTCCAAAGACCCTTGGGAGTTGATGTAAAAATACCCCATTTCCTTCCCTCTTGAGGTGGGATAGCTTGAAGGCAAGTGCTCTACCTGACTTTTCAATGTTTCCCTGCAGAATTAAGTCCCAGAAACCTAAAATGGTTTCTGTGGGTGCAGCTTTGTTGGTCATCTTTCCTTTCTATGCCACTTTTCCACCCCTCCTGAGGCTGCCTGCACCTCCCAAATAAACTCCTTGCCCTTGAATCCGTCTCAGGGTCTGTGTCTAGGGGAAGCCAAATGATGACAGCATCTTTACAGAAATCTTTTCCTTATTAAACAATCTAAAGTGTCCAAGAGAAGAGTTAAAGCTCCCAACCAGCCATCTGCATTGATTTTTTCCCTTCCTCCCCATAGATCTGTCATAGTGCCGAGATGTCTATGAAAGCCCCCAAGCCTGAGAACTGAGAAGTCTACAGTGGATCGGTGATAAAAACAAGAAAATGAAAACACCACTGTAGTTCGGCAAGAGGTAGGCTCACTTTTAATGGGTACTATCCAGGAAGACAGAGTCAGAACTGAGTGTCTACTTTTCATCTTCTCTCTCCAGGACAAAGGAACCAGACTGCCTTTGCTGAGGTGTCCATTTTGCCATGGTGAGGACTGCCAGACAATTAGGTTCTTGCTCTTTCCAAATTTCAGCAGGAATACAGAGTTTTCTGTTTAACTGTGCAAGAAGCCATTGCCATGGTAACATAATGAACTCCGAGAGAATGTGATTGATTGACGCTGTTGTGGTGAAGGAGGATTCACATGAAAGAGAGTGAAAAAAAAATCCCACTGCTTGCTCACCCTGGGATGAGTTTATAGGTCTTGGTTATTAGACACTAATAGCATGTGATAGAAGTTTATCCTCCTGCAAAGGGGAAAATATACATTTTCCTCACCTAATCCCCAAAACAAGATGATAAAGAAAGACCAACAGGGAAGTGAGCTGGTCTAATGAATTTAAGCAACATGTGAAAATGGAGCTGAAAGACAATACATTTGCTAGGCAGGCGAAGCATAGCAAAGTATTCAGACCCGCTCCCGCACACAAACCTGGCAATTCATGGGGAGCATCTATCACTCCCTGACCTAGGTACATTTCATTTTCAACTATCCTCTCTTTCAATTAATCTCCCTCTCTGCAGTGGGGATAATATATTTGCAATACCCCTAAATGTATCTTCCCTCTTGGAAAGTCCAACTTCTTCTCTTAGAGCTCAGACACTATTCTTGCCCTAAAGTAGATGAGGAGAATGTCACTGGGAAGGAGGAGGAAATGACATGGGGGCAGTTCCCATCAGACAGGAAAGGGATGTAGAAACCCTTTAGTAGTGCCACTAAGAAGTTACTGAGCAGCAGTTCTTAGAGTGTGACCTGGGTTCTTCTGTGGGTCCTCAAGATATTTTCTGGTTATCTTTAAGATCAAAAACATTTCCATTTTAAAAGCCATGAACTTGGATATTTAGCAGAAGAGATCTCCAAATTAAATGTGGAAAGTGCAGCCTGGTTTCTCCTCACAGCTTATAGTGAAATGCGACAGGAGAGACATAAGCTGAGAACTGAACTCTGGAGTACAAAGAAACTAGAAATCGATGGTCTGGGAAAATCTGGGCTTCCAGGAAGGGAGATCCCAGAAAATATTGCCCTACGTGAGGATTTGGACAAATGTAGAACCAGTCAGCCATTTCAGAGAAAGCCAGGATTGGATATGGAGTTATCCAGGAAGGATTTGTGGAAAATCCTTATGTCTGATGGGCATGACCCAAGGCTACTGCAGAGAAAGTCAATGAGAGTATTGTGGGAACTATATAAAGAGAACCACTGCCAGTCAGGACTAAGAGGGACAGAGAAGGGACACATACAAGAAAAAATAACTTCAGAGGCAAAGCCAAGGAGGTTGGGGTCTGAAGCCAAGAAGTCTTGGCCCAGGAAAATGGACCCACCCATGCCCGTAGAGAGGGTGAGTTTGCCCCAAAGACAGAATGTGGGCCTTCCACCTTGTTGCAGTGGAAGAGTCATGCCGCCTCAGGCCTTGGAGAGTATGAAGCATATTCCTTGGGGGTTGGGGAGAGCCTGGCTGCCATCACATGGAGGGGTTGAGAATGTGCCCCAAAGATGGCAGAGAGCCTGGGTGCTGCCCCAATCCTTGGAGAGGCTGAAGCCAAAAAAAAAAGGTAGTCTTCCCAATGTCCCCCAAGGTTGCATTTGGAGAGAGGCTGGCCTCTGCATAGGTCCTTGGAAGGAGTGGGACTGCCACTTTCTAAAGCTCTGAAGATAAATGACTCTCAGACTCTGAAATCTAATGGAGTTTGCCCTGTGGGTTTTCAAAACTGTCTGTGTCTGGTGACCCGTTTTCTTTCCTCCCAATGGAAATGGGCATACGTATCCTATGACTGTTCGTCCTTTGTATGTTGGCAACAAATAACTTGTTTTTGAGTTTCACAGGTCCAGAGCCAGAGATAATTTTGCCTTAGAACAGACTATGACTGCAACTAACTTTGATAAGAGTTTATACTGTTTCTAACTTTGTATTTCATTTGTAGTGCTACTGAAATGGTTTAAGGATTTCTGACATTGTGATGGAATTAATGTATTTTGTATATGGAAAAAACTTTTTTTAGGGTTCAGAGGGTGGAATGTGCCATTTTGAAAGGATGCATGTACCTAGAAGAGCCATGTTTTAATCCTAATCCCATTTTGTAAAGGCAGCCATTTCCTCTAATCCCTATTCAGTGCTGTATGCTTGAAATTTTAATTAGATTATCTCCCTGGAGATGTGACTCAATAAAGAGTGGTTGTTAAACTGGATTAGGTGGAGAGGTGTCTTCCCATTTCAGGTGGATCTTGATTAGTTTACTGGAATTCTAAAAAAAAAGAAGAAACATTTTGGAGAAAGGGAGAGATTCAGAGAGCAGAGAAGGACAACAGAATGCCACAGAACCACAGAGAGTCCACCAATCAACAACCTTCAGAGCTGAAGAAGGAAAATGCCTCCCAAGGAGCTGGAGAGGAAGCCTAGCAGATGATGCCATGTTTCCCATGTGCCCTTCCAGCCAAGACAGAAACCTTAACCAGTTTGCCATGTGCTTTTCCAGAGGAGAGAGAAACCTTAAACTTCATCAGCCTTCCTGCATCAAGGTATCTTTCCCTGGATGCCTTAGATTAGATATTTCTGTAGATTTGCTTAATTGGGATAGTTCCATGGCCTAAAAAGTGCTAAGTTGCAACTTATCAAATTCCCCTTTTTAAAACAAAAAAAGCCATTCTGTTTCTGGTATATTGCATTCTGGCAGCTAGCAAACTACAACAATCCTGTATAGATTATTGTAATGCCTGATACATCCTAGAGTAAATTAAGCAGATAATCAAAAAGTACTGGCAAAATCTCCTGAGGGATGGGAGAAAGAATATGGAACTATTAAACATTACCATCAGGGAATCCCCTGACTGTGTCAAACTTTAGGGACACCCAAATCAATAGGCCATGTCTTCAATCATGAGGCTTACTCTTGTGAAGCATACATAGGTAGCACAGAAGCTTAGCCTACCTATAGGCATGCCTAAGAGTTACTTCTGGAGGACCTCTGTTGTTGCTCAGATGTGGTCTCAGTCTCTCTAAGTCCAACTCTGCAAGTGAAATCATTGCCCTCCCCCCCCCCCCCTACATGGGATATGACATTCAGGGATGAAAATCTCCCTGGTGACATGGGAGATGACTCCCAGAGATGAATCCAGACCTGGTACCGTGGGATCAACAATTCCATTCTTACCAAAAGGGGGAAAAGAAGTGTAATTAATAAAGTATCAGTGGCAGAAACAGTTCAAATAGAGTCGAGAGCCTACTCTGGAAGTTGCTCTTACACAAGCTTCAGGTAGACCTTGCTACCTGTCATAACCTGCCAACCCCCAACCAGGACCATTCCAGCCAATCCTAAAGAACACCTAAGGAAATATATAAGATTCCGTAACTTGCCAGAAACCTACAACCTCCAGATGGTTCCCTGGTCCAGATAAATCCTGAAACCTAGCCCAGCCTCTCCAAAACATCAGATAGTTCCATCTCCTACCCCATATTAGTGACAGACCCTTCCAAAATGAAAATTTTAGAATGACCATAGCTCAAACACCCCTAAAGAGAGGGATGGAAAGATGAAAGGTGATGGTGGAGTTATACATAGAAGATAGGATTTAACAAATGAATAAGAATGCTGAATCATGAAATTGATACCTATTTTAGTCTCTAGTATTTCGAACAGCTAGAAATAAAAACCTAAAATTGTGAAATTGTAACCCATGTCAAATTCTGAAATATGTTCTAAACTAATTGTGGTGCTGTGCTTTGAAATTTACAGCTTTTTGTGTATATGTTATTGTTCACCAAAAAAAGAAGGAAAAAAAGTCAATTGTGATGATAAAAAAATATATTTAAGCCCCCTAGCCCCTTATATTCTGGAGCAGCTAGAAGGAAAAATGTGAAAGGATCATATCGTAGCCCATGACAAACTCTAGGATCTGTCCTGTAACTACCTGTTGAAGAGTGCTTTGAAAACTGTTGTTTTTTATTTCTTTGCTTTGTTTATATATTATACTATACAATAAAAAAATTAAAATTTTTAAAAAGTCAGTTTCATGTTCCTCCTAAGACATCATTTGCCTTTTTTCACTCTCATTCTCTGAGGGAAGTATGGTGCAGTTTTCCAAGGCTACACAACACACAGCATTATTTTACCACAACAGTATGAATAAAGATATCTTCATTAGATATATGGTATATATTGTAAGCATACAGTAAGTGGTACAGTAAGTGGCAATTTTTGAGAACTAATCTCTTCTATTAGATATTTGCTTAATAGGATTGCTGTGTATTAGTCCACACACTAAAGAGATTTGGAAAAATATAAAACAATGCTGTTCTTCTTATTAACTTTTTGTTGTTTTAGAAAATATTACTTATTCCTGTTGTTTTAAAATGCTATTTATGTTAACATTGTATTAGCTTCTCGGCTGCTAAAAGAAAAACCATACAATGAGTTGGCTTCACAACAGGAATTTATTGACTCACAGTTTCAGAGGCTAGGAGGCATTGCTTCTTCCTGGAGTTAGCCTCTTCTAGCTGCCTGGCAATCTTGGAGTATCTTGGCTTTCCTTTCACATGGCAATGATCATGAAGCCATCTTCTCCTTTCTCTCCTGGGTTCCGTTGATTCCAGCTTTTTTGTTTTCTTGTGGCTTCTCTTTCCGTGTACAATTCCGATAACTTATAAGGATTTCAACCATATTGGGTTAAGGGCCCCGCTCATTCATTCTGGGCACCCCTTAACCAATAGCATCTTCAACGGTCCTATTTACAAATGGGTTCACCCCCACAGGACCAGGGGTTGGACCCTGAATAAGTCTTCTGTGGGGGACATGATTCAATTCCCAGCACATGAAATGGATTAATGTTATTTTTAAATGAATTAATAAATAAATATTTAATTTTTTTCCTGTTTTAACTTCTAATAGCCAATAGCTATAATCACCTAAACAAAAGCACTTTGGGCCCTGAGACTAAAAATTTGAGAACTACTGTGAGGAATCAGGAAGAAATAAGACTAAAATAATTATATTACCATTGGGGATTGAATCATGTCTCACAAAGGACATGTTCAAGTTTTAATCCACTTACCTGTGGATATGAACCCACTTGTAAATAAGACCTTTGACATTGTTATTATTAATTATGGTGTGGACGCACATATGAATAGGGTCTTCAAAGATCCTACTTAGATGAGGCTAGATTGGAACAGGGCAGGCCTTAATTGGCACGACTGGAGGTCTCATAAGAAAATAAAATTCTGACAGTTAACCAGTAGAAGCCCTAAGTCTGAAGAAGCCAGCGAGGAGAGCTCGATCACAATATGACGGAGGACTCCGTCACCATATGCAGCGACTCAGGGAAAAAGCATGACCTTGCCAGCGTCTTGACTTTGGACTTCCAGCCTCCAACCTGTAAATCAAAATTTCTTGTCATTTAAGTCAACCCACTGTGTGTTATTTTTCACAGCAGCCCTGGCAAACTGAGGTAGATACCAAACTCCCAGAGGAAAAAGAAAGATACAGAACCCCAGGTCCATCCTCACCTTGGACCTCCACTCAAGGTGAGTTGGGAAGACTTAGAGGACATCCTGCCTGCCTGGGTGAAGAGGGCTGTGAGCCCTTGAGAGCAGTCCACAGTCATCTGGCACCAAGAACAGCAGGTTCAGGAGCAGCAGAACAACACTAGGTCATAGTGCCTGGAAAGAAGGCCCTGAGTTAGCACTTGCACTTCCGGTTGTCCATGGGGGTCCTGGTGTGAAGGGATGTGAGAAGCTCCAGTTTCCATGTACCCCAGTAGGGAGAGGCAAAGTGATGTCAAAAGAACTAGAATCCGTCTGCTGGCGGGGCAGGAAGAATGCAGACTGGCATTCTCACAAACACAAACACTCTCTCTCTCTCTCTTTCTCTCTCTCTCTCTCACACACACACACATACACACACACACACACACACACACACACACACACACACCCTTAACCACTAGAGGCTTAGACAAGGACCCTCTATTTCGCCGTGAAAAGACCAGCAGGTATAAACCACCCTTTCCCACACCAGCACGGGATGCCCTGTCCACCAAGAGGATCGGGGATTCTGAACAGAAGGCTGCAAGGCTAACAGAAACCCAAGACCCAGGCTCCTGCTGCCACGAGGCTTCCACCTTACTGAAGCTTCGCCTTGGGAAGGAGAAAGAGAAGGAGAGACACTTTGGGAAACCAAAAGGAGCCCTCTGGAGAGACTGTACTTTGGGTTAACTAATTACTTACAAAGGGCTGTTTATTATGGGAGAATACTGAGGTACAAGCTTGAGAAAATTTAAGGTGTTTTTCCCCACCTTGGTTGAATTGTTATTTCAGGGCAATATAAGAGCAACTTTTTTTTGTACATGGGAGTCATAGTATTTAAATTTTGA
This sequence comes from Tamandua tetradactyla, assembly GCF_023851605.1. Classification (NCBI taxonomy): domain Eukaryota; kingdom Metazoa; phylum Chordata; class Mammalia; order Pilosa; family Myrmecophagidae; genus Tamandua; species Tamandua tetradactyla. The sequence goes on from NC_135332.1 coordinate 141,306,627, forward strand.
TCTCAGCTATACATTCTTCTTTTTTTCTATTTCTCTCCTACAGAAACCTTTCCCTTTACCATTCTTTTTCCTCCAGTTTAGTTCTCATTCTCTCTTTCTTCCCACCCCTCATAACCCTGCCTTCCTTATCCTTCTCCTATTAGTCTCTTTCCTCGTCCCCTGCCTTGGACCAGTAGGTAATAACTTCAACCCTCTCACCCAACAGTATTCAAAGCCGTTCTCAAGAGTTGCCACTTACCAAACCACTTACTGTGAGCTTAATATAGTCAACAGGAACTTTACAGAGAATATTGCCTTAAATCCTCACGTCAATACTATAAGGTGGATTTAAACGTGCTATTTTACTGCAACTGAGAGTAATTAGGAAATCTGCCCATGGACACACAACTGGTTATGTGTCAAGGTCAGAAATTGAACCGCATCTCTTACACTCCAAGCTTATTCCCCTTTTACTGTATCAAGCAGCTTTCTCAGGTACAATATTTTATAAGAGCTATTTGTACCCAAGATGGTAATTAATATTTTAAAACTTCAACTTATGTGTGAGACTAAAGCAAAAAATGTTTATTTGGTACAAAATTTATATTTTGACTAGTGCATTTCCTAATACAACTTATGTAGACAGCTTAATTGAACACCATAAGTTCATGGAACTTTGAGTAGGACATGAGATTTTGTTGATTTGTCCAGAGTGATGCCCCGATAAGTCCCAGAGTGATTTGAACAGTGAATTTTAAAAAGTATTTGCAAAGTCCCCTTTGGGGAATGGTGAGAAAGGGGGAAAATTCAACTTCCCCAGGTTGAATTCTCAATATTCTCACAAGCAATGTGGACAACTAAAGCTATAGGCTGAGCCCCCAATCTTGGGGTTTGTTCATATGAAATTTAAGCCCACAAAGGATAGATCAAGCCTACTTAAAATTAGGCATAAGAGTCACCCCCAAGAGAACCTCTTTTGTTGCTCAGATGTAGCCTCTCTCTCCAGCCAACACAACAAGCAAACTCACCACCCTCCCCCTGTCTACTTGAGACATGACTCCCAGGGGTGTGGACCTTCCTGGCAATGTGGTACAGAAATCCTAGAATGAGCTGAGACTCAGTATCAAGGGATTGAGAAAACCCCTAGAATGAGCTGTTACTCAGCATCAAGAGATTGAAAAAACCTTCACGACCAAAAAGGGGAAGAGTGAAATGAGACAAAATAAATTGTCAATGGCTGAGAGATTCCAAACAGAGTTGAGAGGTTATCCTGGAGGTTATTCTTTTGCATTAAATAGATTTCAACTTGTAATCGAGATGTAATCGAGAGGCTGTAGGGAATTGCCTGAAAATGTAGAGCTGTATTCCAGTAGCCATGTTTCTTGAAGATGATTGTATAATGATATAGCTTTCACAATGTGACTGTGTGATTGTGAAAACCTTGTGTCTGATGCTCCTTTTGTCTACCTTGTCAACAGACGAGTAGAACATATGGAATAAAAATAGATAAAAGGGAACAAAAGTTAAAATAAATTTAGTTTGAAATACCAGTGATCAGTGAAAGGGAGGGGTAAGGGGTTATGGTATATATGAATTTTTTCCTGTTTTCTTTTTATTTCTTTTTCTGAATAGATGCAAATGTTCCAAGAAATGATCATGATTATGAATATGCAACTATGTGATGATATCGTGAATTATTGATTATATATGTAGAATGGAATGATCAAAAGTTAAGAATGTTTGCGTTTGGTGTTTTTTGGTATTTAAAAAAAAATTTTTAAGAAAAAAAAAGAGCTATTTGCACCCAGCCTTCCCTGCTCTCTGTTATCCTTCCCTTATGACATGTTTCTCCTGTGTCCAGACTCCTCATGAGTCAATGATTGTTGGAAAATGAGGAAACTGGGAGCAATTATATACAAAACTGTAAATAGGCTATTTTCTAATAATGAACTGCAGAAACTCTAGAACCCTAGTTTATATTTTTCTTTAATTGAAACTTTTTTCAGAGTTGCTGATGTATGAGAGGTCCCACAGAAGTCAAAGAACTGATGAAATTTCCAAACTTTATTGGATATGATTTTTTAGCATATTTTACTGTGAAATATAACAAATCCAAAAAATGCAATAAATTTCAAAGCACATTTTAACAAATAGACATAGAACAAATTTCAGTGTATGGTACAGGTTACAATTTCAGGTAACTCCTTCTAGCTGCTCTAAGACACTGAAGTATGAATATGATTCAGTAGTCATACTCATTTGTTAAATCCTATATTCTCTGTTATAACTTCTCCTTCTCCTTTGATCCTTTTCCTAATCCTTAAGGATATTTGGACAATAATCATTCTAACTTCTTCACGTTGAAAAGGGATGTCAACATTATGGGTTAGGTGGGATGCCACTGGTTAATGTTCTTGGAGAGACTAGTAACTCTGGGTTTCAGGGCTTATCTGTCTTAGGAAACCAGCTGGAGGTTTTAGTTTTCTGACAAATAAACTTGGTTAGTAAAACTTTTATAGAACTCAAATAGAGCCCTGGGTATTCTTTAGGGTTTATAGGAGTACTCTTGGTTGGGGCTTGGCAAACCATGGCAATTAGCAATATCTCGCTGAAGCTTGTATAAGAGTAACCTCCAGAATAACTTCTTGACTCTATTTGAAATCTCTTAGCCACTGACACCTAATTTTGTTACCTTGCTTTTCCCCCTTTTGGTCAGGTAAGCATTGTCAATCCCATGGTGCCAGGGCCAGGTTCATCTCTAGGAATCATGTCCCACGTTGCCAGGGGGATTTTCACCCCTAGGTGTCACTTCCCCCGTAGGGGGGAGGGTAATGATTTTCCTTGCAGAGTTGGGCTTAGAGACAGAGAAAGGCCACATTTAAGCAGCAAAAGAGATTCTCTGGCGGTGACTCTTAGGCATAACTATAGGTAGGTTTAGCTTCTCCATTACAGAAATAAGTTTCATAAAAGCAAGCCTATGATCAAGGGCTTGGTCTATTAAATTGAGAGTCCCTAATATTTGAGAGAGTGTCAGGGATTTCCCTGTTGGGAAAGTTTAATCATTCCATATTTTTTTCTCTAGTCCCTCAAGGGACTTTGCCAATACTTTTTAATTAACTGCCCAACATACTCTGGAATATGTCATTGTATTGCATTAAGCTATACAGAATTTCAAGTCCTCATTCCTCATTCTAGTCTCCATGTGTTTAGGTTGTTTAAGTGAACTGGCCAGTTTTAATAAGATTGTGTGCTACCAAAAATTTAGGTTTGGCACAAAATAAACCTCTCTTCCTTTAGTCTCATACAATAGGTGAAGTTCTAAAATGCAGGAAATAACATCCTTTACCCCGTATTCTGATTTACCTTAGTCCCAACCAGATTGGCTTCTTTCTTGTCTCTAATTGAAGCCTGATCTCTCTTTCAGCTTCTTTAACGGTTGCTGTGTGTAGCAATGCTGACTTTCAGAGCTGTAGAGCTCCAACTCTGAGTCTTAGGTGTCACACAGGTACCCAAAGTTCTAAGAAAATACCAGGTTATACACATGTAGCACAGCATTTCAGAATTTAGAAATAGCACTTAAAGCTTAGGAATAAATGTGCTGCTGTAAGAACTTACAAAATAGGTCTTAATTTTCTTATAAGTATTTTCTAAAAGAGACCATAAAATATTTGTCCTTTAGTTTCTGGCTTATTTTGTTCAATATAATTTCCTCATGGTTCATGCTCCTCATTGCATTCTTCTTGACTTCATTCCTTTCTATAGCCACGTGATATTCTGTCATATGCGTACACCATAGTTCGCCCTTCTGCTTCTCAGTCAATGTATTCTTCAGCCACCTCCATCCATTGGCTATCATGAATAATGTCACCATTAACCTCTTTGTGCAAATGTCTATTTGAGTCCTTGCTTTCAGTCTTTCAAGTATATTCCCAGTAATGAGATTACCTAATCACATGGCAACCCTATGTTTAGATGCTCTATTACAGATGCTCTAAATTACTTTCCAGAGGGACTACCCCATTCTGCTACCCTGTCAACATTGAATAGGTATACCTCTTTTCACTTTTTCTCTAGTACTAGATATGATTTTTAATTGTCTTTAATTGAGCACTTACTACATGCCAGGCACATAAGTAGTTAGATTCTTATATTATCTCATTCAATCAATATGCAAGAAATATAACCTTATTTTTATAAATGAGGAAAGTGGAGCTCCCACTGTTTAAAATACTCTCTTAAGAAATCAGCTAGTAAATTCAAACTCAGGTCTGATTCCAAAGCTTAAGTTCTTTTCACTCTTTGCAATGATTATGTTTCACTGATTTGTTACAAACCTGCTACTAACAAGTGACTTGGAGTTATTAGACTTTTTTTGGCATAAATTTTTTTTAGATTCAATGTGTCACCTCGATCAGAAAACTGCTACATGGAAAGGATGCATTGGACCAGGAATATGTTCTTAAAACAGAAACCAATCAATTTATCTGTTTTTATATTGCATTGATTTCTTTCTTTCCTTTTAAATTTCTCCTGAATGATGGAAGCATTAAAAATGTCATGTTGCAGGCTAGTTTTCTTGGTTATCGTCTACTACCTTTCGTTGCCATTTTTTGAGAAAATAGTGAAACATGTAACCTATTAAACTATAAATGGTACCAAGATGAAATTCAAGACCAAAGTAAACCTTGTACTTCTTGAATAGAATTTTTAAATACTGAAATACAATTCATTGCCCAAACAGAAGGACAAGTTTGAATTTTCCTCTGGTTTCATCAAGGAAGCCTTGGAGGAAAGGATATATATTCAAAAATCCCACACTCAGAATGAACATTTTAAAGGCATGGGCATGGGTTTCAAAACATTTTAGGTGAATAGCAATGGTGCAGAGCAGTGAGTTTGGTATACTATCATCTGTGGGGTTTTTAAAAAAAGAAAAGATACAATGAATATGCACGCACACACACACACACACACACATACACACCTGTGTTTATTAAAGAAGCAAATGAGTAAGACTCATAGGTCATAGCTAGTTCTTGCTCTGCCCCTAGATGAGCAGAGCAGGCCTGTATCTTATCTGTAAACTCTTAGCTAATAAAAAGACATCCAGTCACTTCTAGTCATAAAAATAATCTCATTTTAGTAGACACAACATGTATTCCTAATTAGTAGACAAAGCTCCAAACTTCATTAAAAGTTTAAAATCTCTTCCTTCTGCCAGACTGGGCTAGAAGGGAGCAGTAGGGAAGGGAGCAGACAGGGTCCCCTAATTCTATATTGACCTGACTAGCACCCCACCCCTCACCATCCTCCAAACATTAGGTGGCCCCTCCAGAGTTGAAGAGCAGAAGGGAGGAACATAAAAGGTAGAGACAGTCCTTACTTGCAATTACTATTGTATTTGGCCTTGGGGCACTTTGGACTCTTTTGTTTATGGTATATTAGTGTGATCACCAGAAATCTCACTGGTGATCTCATCCATAATTCCTTTAATACCTAAATACCTCCTCCAGCTGGACACTTATTACCCCCCCCCAAGCCCCCTCTTTCTTACAGGCCACTCCAGAAATTCCCTTTTAGGATCCTAACACCCCTCCACGTTACCCTCTTAGCAGACTTTCTCTAAATCACTCCAGGCATGATCCACATTAGGTCTATTAGACCTTTACCCCTACAACGTGGGAATGCAGGCCAGTTCCCTAGCTGCCACCAGAGACCTGGCCACCACAGACCCTGGCCTTTAGGTGTTTCCAGAGATGGTCTGGCACCAGCCTCTGAGCCCTGTGATTTCTAGAGTTATCATGGTCTCCAAGTCTTCTCTTCCATAAGGGCAATAATATTAATTCCTTTAATAATTCTTTATATGATATGCTTTCAGGGCTGAATCAGTTAGCTGTTGCTGTATAACAATGAATCCAAATTTTATTGGCTTAAAAAGTAACTGTTTATAATAACTCATGAGTCTACAGGTTAGGTGGGTGGGTCTGCTTATCTAATTTAAGCCTAGCTGTTCTCAGCTTGGCTCATGTATGCATTTGCAAGCAAGTGGCAGGTCTGCTGAGGGCTGACTGGTCCCTGATGTTCCCCTCACATGTGTGGTAGTTAGCTGATTCTTGACTGGGGTGATCAGCATGGCTGGACCATGTTTCTCTGATCATCCAGCAGGCTAGTCTGGGCTTCTTCACATTGTAGAACCATAATTCCAAGACAAAGTGTAAAAACCCAAAAGACCTAGTGAAGTCTAGGCTCAAAACTGGTATACCATCATTTCTGCCACATTTCACTCAAGCCAAATGAAATCACAAGGCCTGAATCAAGGGGTGAGGGAAAGGACTTTACTTCTTTTTTTTTTTATTTTAGGACTTTACTTCTTGATAAAAGGAACCGCAATGGGGCAGTGCAACAGTGGTTCAGTGGCAGAATTCTCACCTGCCATGCCAGAGATCTGAATTTGATTCCCAATGCCTGTTTGTGTTGAAAAAAAAGGAGCTGCATGGTAAAATTGAAAAATGTATGGGAAAAATGGAGAAGAGTGAAAAATTAGGGACATTTCTGCAATCAGTTGCACAGGCAATTCCCTATCCTGATGTTTATAATAAGATACACCTCATATGGATCCCACTTACCCTATTTCTGTTAGAGTCACATAAGATAACATCAGCTTGTACAGAAAGCCATGAAAATATTTTTGACTAACACTTATTTTATATTGATTAGTTCTCTTTTTTTTTTTCTTATACTCCTTTAGCTGATAAGCTACCTGGACTCATGCAGGAAGTACAGAAACTCCCATCTTGTTAGTTTGGACCCATTTCTTCAACCCCTGGAATCCTTCAGATTTTTTTGGCTCAGGAGCCTGAGAGTGTAATTAATCCAAGCTGTTTCCTGTCAGAAAGTTTGGGTCCAATCAAAACTGAAAGTTCTTAGTCAAGCCAAAGCTTTCTCTATACATAGGAGGCCCCTCCAAAACGAGTCAGCTCAAAGAGGAAGTAGAATCAGGAGCTGTGGTCTGCATAGTTTGTGGTGGGCAGAATTATGGTCCTTCTTAGAAAGACCACCTTATCCAAAACAAGTCAATAAGATCAAATACAGATGTGTAGTGTCAGTCCAGCAGCCCCTTGTGAATATAAGCCTAAGACAATTCAAAAACTATATAAGGGGTAAAAAAAAAAATCAAACAGCAGGACAGTCAAAGAATAAATCAAAAGGAAGAATATAGAGACAGAAGATAGCCAGTGCCAAAATTTACTTTCATGGGAAAAAAAATTGGAATATGAGACAGGAGAAAGGAAGTTGAGAAAACTTAAGATGCATTTCCTGCCCATTTTTAGTGTGCCAAAGCTATTACCTATTTGGCAGTTCACTAAAAGGCAATCCCTTTAATGGAATCTCCTCATTCCATCTCGCCAGGTAGAGATATAAAGAGTAAGACTGTCTGCTTAACTGAGTGAATGGACAATGTTTGGAGGCTTCTGTAAATAGAACATTCACCAAGATAGGCCTTAACCTGGACCTTGAAACAAGCCTCAATCAATAAAAAGAAATGAAGTCATATAAAGCATGGTCTGACCACAATAGAAAGGATGAACAAAAAGTTATCTGTATGAGGGTTGGGGGTGGGGGCAATATTTGGAAATTGTTATTTGCGGGATGCTTCTAAAATAGTGCTTAGAGGAAAATTTATAGCATTTAACCTTATATTAGAAATAAAGAGCTCAAATGAATAAGTTGTATCCCTGTTCAGAACCTTAAAAAGGAAGATAAAATTAACCACAAAGCAAATAGAAGAAAGGAAATAATAAAGATAAGAGCAGAAGTCAATAAAGTTGATATTCTAGTTTGTAAGCTGCCAGAAAAAGAACAGCTTTTTAAAAGAAAATTTAATAAGTTACAAGATTACAGTTCTAAGCCTGAGAAAATGTCCAAATTAAGGTAAGGCTATAATAATGTCCAAACTAAGGCATCCAGGGAAAGATACCTTGGGTCAAGAAGGCTGATGACATTTGGGGTTTCACTCAGCTGGAAGGCACATGGTGACACCTGCTAGCTTTCTCTCCAGGCTTCCTCAATGGCTTCCCCAAGGGCATTTTCTTTCTTCACCTCCAACAGTCTCTGGTTGTGTGGGCTCTGGTGGCTCTGGTGGCTCTCAAACTTTTCCCAAAATGATTCCCTCTTAAAGGACTTTCTAGTAAGCAACCCCACCTTGAATGCATGGAGACACAATCTCCATGGGAAGCATCTAATCAGAAGTTACCCCCCACAGTTGGGTGGGTCACATCTCTATGGAAACAATCAAAAGATTCTCACCAATCAATATTGAATGAGGATTAAAGGGCATGGCTTTTCTGGGTACATAATAGCTACAAACCAGCACAGTTGAAGATGAAAAGACAGAGAAAAACAATGAAACCAAAGCTTGTTCTTTGAAAAGATCAAATAAATTCATAAAACTCTAGGCAAACTGACCAAGACAAAAAAAAAGACAAATAACCAATACCAGAAGTAAAATATGGAAATGAGGCATTAAAAGATGATAAGGACAGGTTAAAAACAACTTTATGCCCATAAATTCAACAGCTTGGAAAAGTAAACAAATTCCTTTAAAGACACAGACTATTAAAGTAATTCAAGAAAAAACAAATAATTCCAATAGTCCCATAACTACTAGAGATATCGAATCCATAGGACAGGGAGAGGACAAAAAAAGCACCAAGCCCAAATGACTCCACTGGTGAATTTTACTAAAAGCACTTAAGGAAGAAACACTAGTTCAATAAAAACTCTTCCAGCAAATAAAAGAAAGGGGAACTCTTGGGGCCAGGATTATCCTAATACTTACTTGGCCAGGCAAAAACTGGCCTAACCATTACTGCAAGGATATTTCATGGCTGGTTGATAAACCAAAAGACTGGTTTATTAAATCATCAGTTGATTGCACTGTGCTGATTACATTTATGATCAAATAAAGGTGTGTCTTCCACAAATGAGATAATCCAGTCAGTTGGACTGGATTCAATCAGTTGAAGATTTTTAAGGTAGAAGAGAGAATTTCAGTGTTTCTCCAGCCAGCAAACCTCTCCTGTGATAAGTTCATTGAGACTCTTCATTGGAGTTGCCAGCCTCACAGTCAACTGTACAGATTTTGGACTCCTGCATTCCCACGGTTGTGTGAGACACTTTCATAAATTTTATATTTATAGATATCTCCTGTTGTTTTTTTCTAGAGAACCCTAAGACACCACTCCTGTAACTAATAAGAAAGTGTAGTAAAGTCGCAGGATATAAGATCAATGCACAAAAGTCAGCTGCTTTCCTCTATGTAACAATGAACAAATGGAATATAAATTTTAGTCCCATTTATAATAACACCCCCAAATTTATGTAATTAGGTATAAATCTAACAAAATATGAACAGGATCTATATGCAGAAACTTCAAAATTCTCATGAAAGAAATCACAGAAGACTTAAGTAAATGGGCAAATATCCCATGTCTATGACTAGAAAAACTCAGTATTGTTAATATATCAATTCTTCCCAACTTGATCCATAGATCCAATGTAATTCCAATAAACATTCAGCAAGCTGAATGTCAGAATGATAGAGGGAGTAGGGCTGGGGGCACAAATGAAACCAGAAGGATGGACTATAAAGACAGAGATGGTATTTTCTAGGAATGCCTAGAGTGTACAATGATAGTGACTAAATGTACAAATTAAAAAATGCTTTTGCATGAGGAAGAACAAAGGAATGTCAGTACTGCAGGATGTTGAAAATAGATGGGCATTCATATTTTAAAACTTTAACTTATGTGTGAGGCTAAAGCAAAAAAAAATGTTTATTTGCTACAAAATTTATATTTTGACTAGTGCATTTCCTAATATAACTTATATGGATGGTTTAATTGAACACCATGAGTACACGAACCTTAACTAAGGCATGAGATTTTGCAGGTTTGTCCAGAGGTATGCCCTGATAAATCACAGAGTGATTAGAACAGTGAATTAAAAAATATTTGCAAAATCCCCTTGGGGGAGAAAGGGAGAAGATTCAACTTCCCCATTTAGAGAACTCCCGATATTCTCACAGGCAGTGGGAACAACCAAATCAATAGGCCAGGCCCTCAATCTTGGGGTTTGTTCCTATCCCTACAAAGGATAAACTAAGCCTACTTAAAATTGGCCTAAGAGTCACCCCCAGAGAACCTTTGTTGCTCAGATGTGGCCTTATCCCTCTCTCAGCCAACATGGCAAGCAAACACTGCCCTGCCCCTCTCTGCATGGGACATGACTCCAAGGGATGTAAACCTCTCTTGCAACATGGGACAGAAATCCTAGAATGAGCTGGGACTCAGCATCAAGGGATTGGGAAAGCCTTCTTGACCAAAATGGAAAAGAGAGAAATGAGACAAAATAAAGTGTCAGTGGCTGAGAGATCTCAAGTGAGAGGTTATCCTGGAGGTTTCTCTTACGCGTTATATAGATATCCCCTTTTTAGATTAAGGTATATTAGACTAGAGAGAAGTGCCTGAAACTGTAGGCTGTGTTCCAGTAGCCATATTTCTTGAAGATGATTGTATATATGATATATTATAGCCGTGTATGATATAGCTTTCACACTGTGACTGTGTGATTGTGAAAACCTTGTGTCTGATGCTCCTTTTATCTACAATAAGGGCAGATGAGTAAAACATATGAATTAAAAATAAATAAACAAGAGGAAGGGGGCCAAGATGGTGGCTTAGTGAGGTGTGGGATTTCGTTCATCCTCCAGAGCAGCTAATAAATAGCCAGGAACAGTACAGAACAACTGCTGGGGCCACATCAGTGATTGGACACACAGCATACCCCAGTCTGGACCAGCTGGACTGGCTGCAAGCCCACCCAGAACTGAGAGTTCCCCAAGCTGCAGTGGCCAGTTTCCCTCCCCCACAGGCTGCTTCCCAGAGGGGAAAAGAAAGAGAGCTTACCAGCAGCAGGGGCTGAGTGCAATCAAGCTCCAATTGTGGAATTAATTCACAAATTCTGACTGCTGAAAATAGGCCCCCAGCTCAGCTGAAACTCCAGTAAAAGCAGAGGTCCCTGGTTTTTTGCCCTGGAGCAGAGGGGGCAGGGATGATGGAAAAGGGGGGGGAAAGAGATTTTTTCAATTTGAAAAGGTCTGGGACCTAAAGGAAAGGAGGGGGCACATAGGACCTAGAGATACACAGAGCAACATACCAACTTAAGCTCTTGATTGGCAAACCCAGAATTGGGGGTTCTGCTTTGAAAAGGATTTTTTTCTTTCATTTTTGTGGCTGTGTTTCTATGGCTTGACTACTGTTTGGATACAGCTGCAAGGCTTCTCAGGCTCCACTGCCCCAGGCTTTAGGGACAGAATTAAGCTTGTTTGAGTGTTTGTCTGGAGCTGTGCCTTCCCCAGGAGAGGGGTGGGACCCAGCCTAGGTGGAATCCCTCCCTCAAGGAGTTCAGACCCCAGGGTCAGGAAAAGTGAAGTAATTAAAACCAGACAACAACCTCCCCTTTGTCTCCACCACGCCCCCAGCAGGGAGAGTCTACTGAAGTTAAAGGTACCACATCACCTTATGCTTGTGGGACCTGCAGGCAGACAAGTGCCACATACAGGGCAGGATAGGAAAAATGGAGAGGCCAGAGGTTTCATAGGAAAGCCTTTCAATCTGCTGGGTCTCACGCTCAAGAAAAACTGATGCAGGTGACTCTTTCCTCCTAACAGGAGGCCAATTTGGTCTGGGAAATGCTGACTGTGGTCTATAATCCCTAAATAGGCCCTCCTGTGGGGGGGGGGGGGGTAACACCATACAGGCAGGGCAAGAAACAAGAAAACAAGAACTGAAAAATTTTTATCTGTTAAACAAAACCTAAGCTATAAGTCCAGAATAAGCTGAACTGAATGTCAAAGAACAGATATACAACAAAGTCATCCAGCAAGAAAATCCTAGGTAAAAAAAAGTGAAAGTAATCTCCAGAATAAACTAATTAAGGTAATTAAATGCCTAGACCCAGCAAAAAATAACAAATTATATGAGGAAAATTGAAGATATGGCCCAGTCAAAGGAACAAACCAACAATTCAAATGAGATACAGGAGTTGAAACAATTAATTCAGAATGTTCGAACAGACATGGAAAACCTCATCAAAAATCAAATCAGTGAATTGAGGGAAGATATAAAGAAGGCAAGGAATGAACAAAAAGAAGAAATCGAAAGTCTGAGAAAACAAATTGCAGAACTTATGGGAATGAAAGGCATAGTAGAAGAAATGAAAAAAACAATGGAAACCTATAATGTCAGAGTTCAAGAGGCAGAAGATAGGATTAGTGACCTGGAAGACAGGATATCTGAAATCCAACAAGAAAAAGAAAATATAGGGGAAAGAATGGAAAAATATGAGCAGGGACTCAGGGAATTTAATGACAACATGAAGCACACAAAATATATGTGTTGTGGGTGTCCCAGAAGGAAAAGAGAACAGAAAAGGAGAAGAAAAACTAATGGAGGAAATTATCACTGAAAATTTCCCAACTGTTATGAAAGACTTAAAATTACAGATCCAAGGAGTGCAGCATACCCCAAACAGAATTGATCCAAATATATATACTCCAAGGCACTTACTAATCAGAATGTCAGATGTCAATGAGAAAGAGAGAATCTTGAAAGCAGGAAGAGAAAAGCAATCCATCACATACAAAGGAAGCCCAATAAGACTATGTGTAGATTTCTCAGCAGAAACCATGGAGATTAGAAGACAGTGGATGATATATTTAAATTACTAAAAGAGAAAACTGCCAACCAAGAATTCTATATCCAGCAAAATTGTCCTTCAAAAATGAGAGAGAAATTGAAACATTTTCAGACAAAAAAATCACTGAAAGAATTTGTGACCAAAAACTGACTCTTCAAGAAATACTAAATGGAGCACTAGAGACAGATATGAAAAGACAGGAGAGAGAGGTGTGGAGAAGAGTGTGGAAATGAAGACTACCAGTAAAGGTAAAAAGAAGGGAAATTAGATATGACATATAAAATCCAAAAGGCAAAATGGTAGAAGAAAGTACTGCCTGTACAATAATAACACTAAATATTAATGGATTAAACTCCCCAATCAAAAGACACAAACTGGCAAAATGGATTAAAAAAAAAAAAACAGGACACATCTGTACACCGTCTACAGGAAACACATCTTAGACCCAAGGATAAACATAGGTTGAAAGTAAAAGGCTGCGAAAAGACATTTCATGCAAATTACAATCAGAAAAGAGCAGGAGTCGCTATATTAATATCCAACAAATTAGACTTCAAATGTAAAACAGTTAAAAGAGATAAAGAAGGACACTATATATTAATAAAAGGAACAATTCAACAAGAAGACATAACAATCATAAATATTTTTGCACCAAGCTAGAGTACTCCAAAATACATGAGGCAAACACTGAAAAGAGAAATAGACACATCTACCATAATAGTTGGAGACTTCAATTCCCCACTCTCATCAATGGGACAGAACATCTAGTCAGAGGATCAATAAAGAAACTGAGAATTTGAATAATACAATAAATGAGCAAGACTTAACAGATATTTATAGAACATTACACCTCACAACAGCAGGATACACCTTTTTCTCAAGTGCTCATGGATCATTCTCAAGGACTGACCATATGCTGGGTCACAAAGCAAGTCTCAGTAAATTTAAAAACATTGAAATCATACAAAACACTTACTCAGAACATAAAGGAATGAAGTTGGAAATCAATAATAGGCAGAGGACAGAAAATACACAAATATATGGAGGTTCAACAACACACTTAAACAACTAGTGGGTCAAGGAAGAAATTACAAGAGAAATCATATCTTGAGGCAAATGAAAATGAAAACAAGACATATCAAAATTTATGGGATGCAGCAAAGGCAGTACTAAGAGGGAAATTTATTACCATAAATGCCCATATCAAAAAAGAAAAAAAGAGCAAAAATTGAGGAATTCACTGTCCACTTGGAAGAACTAGAGAGAGAACAGCAAACTAATCCCCAAAGCAAGCAAAAGGAAAGAAATAATGAAGACTAGAGCAGAAATAAATGAAATTGAGAATATGAAAACAATCAAGAAAATTAACAAAACCAGAAGTTGGTTCTATGAGAAAATCAGTTAGATTGATGGACCCTTAGCAAGGTTGACAAAAAGAAGAAGAAAGGATGCAAATAAATAAAATCAGAAATGGAAGAGAAGACATAACCACTGACACCACAAAAATAAGGGAAGTAACGAGAGGATATTATGAAAACTTTATGCTAATAAACTCGACAATGTAGACAAAATGGACAACTCCCTAGAAAGGTATGAACAACCAACATTGACTCAAGAAGAAATACACGACCTCAACAAACCAATCACAAGTAAAGAAATTGAATCAGTCATTAATAAGCTCCCTGAAAAGAAAAGTCCAGGACAAAATGGCTTCACATGTGAATTCTACCAAACCTTCAAGAAAGAATTAGTACCAATCCTGCTCAAACTCTTCAAAAAAATTGAAGTGGAAGGAAAGCTACCTAACTCATTCTACAAAGTCAACATCACCCTCATACCTAAGCCAGACAAAGATATTACAATAAAAGAAAACTGCAGACCAATCTCTTGTAAATATAGATGCAAAAATCCTCAACAAAATTCTACCAAATCGAATCCAGCAGAATCTTAAAAGAATTATACACCATGACCAAGTAGGATTCATCCCAGGTATGCAAGGATGGTTCAACATAAGAAAATCAATTAATGTGATACACCATATCAACAAATCAAAGCAGAAAAACCACATGATCATCTCAATTGATGCAGAAAAGGCATGTGACAAAATTCTACGTCCTTTCATGTTGAAAACACTTCAAAGGATTGGAATAGAAGGGAATTTAATTAACATGATAAAGGGAATATATGAAAAAACCACAGCTAACATCATCCTCAATAGGGAAAAACTGAAAACTTTTCCCTAAGATCAGGAACAAGACAAGGATGTCCACTATCACCATTGTTATTCAACATTGTGTTGGCAGTTCTAGCCAGAACAATTAGACAAGAAAAAGAAATACAAGGCATCAAAATTGGAGAGGAAGAAGTAAAACTCTCACTGTTTGCAGATGATATGATACTATATGTCGAAAACCCTGAAAAATCCACAGCAAAACTACTAGATCTAATAGATGAGTACAGCAAACTGGGAGGTTATAAGATCAACATGCAAAAATCTGTAGTGTTTCTATATACTAGTCATGAAAAATCTGAGGAGGAAATCATGAAAAAAAATTCCATTGACAGTTGCAACCAAAAGAATAAAATATTTAGGAATAAATTTACCTAAAGAGACAAAAGACCTATACAGAGAATACAACAAGAAATTGCTAAAAGAAATCACAGAAGACCTAAGTAAATGGAAGGGCATACTGTGTTCATGGATTGGAAGACTAAATATAGTTAAGGTGTCAATTCTACCTAAATTGATTTACAGATTCAGTGCAATACCAATTAAAATCCTAAAAACTTACTTTTCAGAAATAGAAAAACCAATAGCCAAATTTATCTGGAAGGGCAGGGTGCCCCAAATAGCTAAAAGTATCCTGAGAAAGAAAAATGAAGTCAGAGGTCCCACACTACCTGACTTTAAGGTGTATTATGAAGCTACTGTGGTCAAAACAGCATGGTACTGGCATAACGATAGATATACTGACCAATGGAATCAAACAGAGTGTACTGATATAGACCCTCTCATCTATGGACAATTGATCTTTGATAAAGCAGTCAAGCCAACTCACCTGGGGCAAAACAGTCTCTTCAATAAATGGTGCATAGAGAACTGGATATTCACATGCAAAATAATGAAAGAGGATCCATATCTCACACCCTACACAAAAATTAACTCAAAATAGATCAAAAACCTAAATATTAGATCTAAGACCATGAAACTGTTAGAAGAAAATGTAGGGAAATATCTTATGAATCTTATAATAGGAGGCGGTTTCCTAGACCTTACCCCCAAAGCACGAGCATTGAAGAAAGAAAGAGAGAAAGAAATGGGAACTCAAAGTTAAACATTTTTGTGTATCAAAGAAATTTGTCAAGATACTAAAAAGACATTCTACACAATGGGAGACAATATTTGGAAATGATATATCAGATAAAGGTCTAGTATCCAGAATTTATAAAAAGATTGTTCAACTCAACAACAAGAAGACAGACAACCAATTACGAAATGGGCAAAAGACTTGAACAGACACTTCTCAGAAAAGGAAACACAAATGGCCAAAAGGCACATGAAAAAAATGCTCAACTTCCCTGGCTATTAGGGAAATACAAATCCAAACCACAATGAGATATCATCTCACACCCACCAGAATTGCCATTATCCCAATAAAAGAGAAAATGACAAGTGCTGGAGAGGATGTGGAGAAAGAGGCACACTTATCCACGGTTGGTGGGAATGTCAAATGGTACAACTGCTGTGGAAGGCAATTAGGTGGTTCCTTAGGAAGATAAGTATAGAATTGCCATATGGCCTGGCAATACCATTACTAGGTATCTACTTAGAGGACATGAGAGCAAAGACACAAATGGACATTTGCACATCAATGTTTATAGCAGCATTATTTACAATTGCCAATAGACAGAAATAGCCCAAATGTCCATCAACAGATGAGTGGCTGAACAAGCTGCAGTATATACATACGATGGAATATTATGCAGCTATAAGACGGAATAAAGGTATGAAGCATGTAACAACATGGATGGACCTTAAGGACATTATGTTGAGTGAGATTAGCCAGAAACAAAAGGACAAATACTGTATTGTCTCACTGGTATGAACTAACATTAAGGGATGAGCTTGGAGAATTTCAGTTAAGAACAGAGGTCACCAGGAGATAGAAATAGGGTAGATATTGGGTAATTGGAACTGAAGGGATACAGATTGTGCAACAAGACTGATTGTAAAAGTTCAGAAATGGATAGCACAATACTATCTAACTGTAATACAATAATGTTAGAACACTGAATGAAGCTGAATGTGAGAAAGAAAGAGGGAGGAGGCCTGGGGGCACAAATGAAATCAGAAGGAAAGATATACGATAAAGACTGAGATGGTATAATCTAGGAATGCCTAGAATGTATAATGATAGTGGCTAAATGTTCAAATTTTAAAATGTTTTGCATGACAAAGAACAAAGGAATGTCAATAATGCAGTGTGTTGAAAATAGATACAATTAATATTTTAAAACTTTAACTTATGTATGAGGCTAAAGCAAAAAATATTTACTTGGTACAAAATTTATATTTTGACTAGTGTATTCCCTAATATAACTTACGTGGACAGCTTAACTGAACACCATGAGTACATGGAACCTTGAGTAGGGCATGAGATTTTGTAGGTTTGTCCAGAGGGATGCCCAATAAATCCCAGATGGGTTTGAACAGTGAATTAAAAAGTATTTGCAAAGTCCCTTTTGGGGAATGGTGAGAAAGGGTGAAAATTCAACTTCCTCAAGTGAAGAATTCTTGATATTCTCACAAGCAGTGGGGACAACCAAAGCAATAGACTGATCCCCCAATCTTGGGGGTTGTTCATATGAAACTTAACCCCACAAAGGATAGAAACTTAACCCCACAAAGGATAGGCTAAGCCTACTTAAAATTAGGCCTAAGAGTCACCCCCAAGAGAACCTCTTTTGTTGTTCAGATGTGGCCCCTCTCTCTCAGCCAACATGACAAGCAAACTCACTGCCCTCCACCTCTCCACGTGGGATATGACTCCCAGAGGTGTGGACCTTCCTGGCAACATGGGACAGAAATCTTAGAATGAGCTGGGACTCAGCACCAAGGGATTGAGAAAACTTTCTCGACTAAAAGGGGGAAGAGAGAAATGAGACAGAGTAAAAGTGTCAATGGCTGAGAGATTCCAGAGTCGAGAGGTTATCCTGGAAGTTATTCTTACACATTAAATAGATATCACCTTTTTAGTAATGGTATAACAGAGAGGCTAGAGGGAACTACCTGAAAATGTAGAACTGTGTTCCAGTAGCCATGTTTCTTGAAGATGATTGTATAATGATATAGCTTTCACAATGCGACTGTGTGATTGCAAAAACCTTGTGTCTGATGCTTCTTTTATCTACCTTATGGGCAGATGAGTAAAACACACAGATTAAAAATAAATAAATAATAGGGGGAACAAATGTTAAAATAAATTTAGTAGATTGAAATGCTAGTGATCAATGAAAGGGAGGGGTAAGGTATGTATGAATATTTTTTCTGTTTTCTTTTTATTTCTTTTTCTGAATTTATGCAAATGTTCTAAGAAATGATCATGATGATGAATATACAACTATGTGATTAAAAAGAATGTTCATATTGTATGTTGATTGGTTTTATTTTTAAAATTTTTAAATAAGTAAACAATAGGGGGAACAAATGTTAAAATTAAAATATATATATTGGATAGATGGAAAAACTAGTTGTCAATGAGAGGGAGGAGCAAGGGGTATGGTATGCATGAGGTTTTCCTTTTTTCCATTTATTTCTTTTTCTGGAGTGATGCAAATGTTCTAAAAAATTATCATGGGGATGAATATACAGCTATGTGATGATATTGTGAGCCATTGATTGTACACCATGTATGGAATGTATGTATGTTAATAATGTGTGTGGTTGTATGTTGTTTTATCAACATGAATAACAACAAAAATTCCAGCAAGCTACTTTGTAGATCAAAAAAACGATCTTAAAATTTATTTGGAAAGGCAAAGGACCTAGAATAGCTAACACAGTACTGAAGAGAAAGAATATAGTTAGAGGGCTTACAGTATCCAAAATCAAAACTTAATATATTCAAGACGGCATGGTATTGGTGAAAGAAAAGACACATACATCAATAGGGCAGAAGTGATACCTCTGGAACAGATGCCCAGAAATAGACCCACACAAACATGGTCAACTGATCTTTGAAACAGGAGCAAAGGCAATTCAGTAGAGAAAGAACAGTCTTTTAAAAAGGGGGGAAAGGGGATGCTATAACAATTGGCTGTCCATATGCAAAAAAAAAACAACATAGTCACTTTTGACAAAAAATTAACTCAAAATGGAACATACACCTAAAGCTGTAAAACTAAAAATCCTCTAGAAGAAAACACAGGAGAAAATCTTTTTGGCCTTCAGTTTTTAGATCATCACCCAAAGCATAATCTGTGAAAGAAAAAATTAGTTAGACTTTATTAAAATTAAAATGTTCTGCCCTATAAAAAAATACTAATAAAAGAATGAAAACACAAACCACACATTGGGAGGACATACTTACAAAACACAATTCTGGGAAAGACTTCTATCAAAACATATCGAAAGAAATTGTATATTCAACAATAAGAAAAAATCAATGTAAAAAATAGACAATAAATCTGGACATGTCCCCAAGAAAGATACACAGATGACAAATTAGCATATGAAAAGATGATTAACATCATTTGTCATTACAGGAATGGAAATTAAAGCAAGATACCACTGCATATCTATTAGCATGGCTAAAATAAAAATAACTGACAATACCAATTGCTGGAGATGAGGCAGGGTAGCGGGAACCCTCATTCATTGTTGGTAGGAATGCGAAATGCCAGAGCTGCTTTGGAAGACAGTTCAGCAGTTTCTTATAAAGGTAACCATAGTCTTAATTTACGATTCAGCAATCATATTCCTAGGTACTTACCCAATTAATTTGTCTTCACAAAAACCTGCATGTGAGTATATGCAGTGATTTTATTCATAATCATCAAAACCTGGAAGCAACTCAGATGACTTTCAATATGTGAACAGATAAATTGTGATACATCCATACCATGGACTATTACTTAACAATAAAAAGAAATGAGCTATTAAGCCACAAAAAGACATAGGTTAATCTTAAATGCACATTGTCAAGTGAAAGAAGCCAATTGGAAAGGGCATATCCTTATGATTCCAATTTCAGGACTTTTTATGACAAAACTATGAAGACAGGAAAAAGATCAGTGGGAGAGGAAGAAAGATGAAGAGGTAAAGCACAGGGAATCTTTAGGATAATGAAACTATTCTGTATGATACTGTAATGGCAGACACATGTCACCATGCATTTTTCAAAACCCAGAGAACTTTACAGCATGAAGAATGAACTCTAATGCATGCAATTTTTTTTAATCATTTAGGAGACCAGAAGATCCCAAAACAACCTACCATATTACAAATGTGTGTGACAACTTCACTGAAATTGGTGAGATGAGAACAGGTGCTGACCTAAGTAACTTGGAAATGTGTGGAGTGTGTAAGATTAAAGACAAGGAAACCATAAACAAGCTCTATATTCTAGTTCATAAAGTCCTTTCCCAAGGGTAAATTGGTTAACAATTTTGATTGGAAGTCAGCTTTCCCACTGTAGGAGTGGGAAACTACAGATAAAGAAGGGAAGAAGGCTAGCATGATGCATGTGATAACAGAGTTAGAGGTAGTGTGAATTCATGTTTAACTTAACACAGATAAAGATGGTTACATAAAAAGTATAAATATTGTGTATGCATGGATTGGTATATACTCATATATTTTTGCTCTGTCCACTAAGAGGGTCTAGAAACAATGACACCCATTAGCAAAACAGCATACCGAGTGCCCAGATCTTGGGTTCTATTACCATTCATCAGTAAAAGGAACCCAGATTCCTTGGAGAAATGGCTGATTCTAGGGACTGGGCAGGAAATAAAAAAGGTGATCCTGGAGCATCTTTTAGCACTAGAAGTAAAGAAATGTTTAAAAAAAAAAATGATGAAAGTATTGTTAAAGGGACACAGAGGCCAACCAAAAGACCTCTCAATGGTCAAAGCTGGACCATGACCCAACATATAAATAAATATCCTTGTGCCCAGAGTGATATTAATTAATTAATTAAATGGGTGAGAACAGTCAAATCTTCCATGCAGAAGAATTCCAAATAATTTATGCATATACTCTGCTTTAAAAGAGGTGGAGCATAAATCCTTACTCCTTAAGTGTGGACTGAACCTAGAGACTTCCTTCCAAAGATTACAGTACAGAAAGAAGAAAAAAGAGTAACCTTAAGTCAAGAATCCTGAGAAATTCTACCTCAGCTAGGAGATTAGAATTAACAACAATAAGTCATGTTACCAGTATTCAGCCTTTATACCATGTGATAAGGATAGGATTTTACCACTGCAAATCCTCCCAAAAACCCATAACCCCAGTATAATCATCAGAAAAAATATCAGACAAATCCCAATTGAAAGATACTTTACAAAATATCTACCCAGTACTCCTCAAAACTGCCAAGATAATCAAAACAGGGAAAGTCTGAGAAACTATCACCGCCAAGAAAAGCCTAAGGAGACATAATGACTAAATGTAATGTGGTATCTTGGATCAGATCCTAGAACAGAAAAAAAAAGGAGATTAAATAAAAATTTTTAAAAAAAGGAAAAACAAATAATGGGATTTAGTTAATAATAATGAATTAACATTGGCTCATTAATTGTAACAAATATATCATAGTAATGCGAGATGCTTTTCTGAAAATCTAACACTGTTATAAAATTAAGTTTAGACTTAAAAGGGGGAGAGGTACTATACACAATGGCCAAATTGGCATTTATATCTGGAATGCAAGATTTTTTTCAACTTTTGAAATATATCCATATACCTCGCCATAGGTTAAAGAGTAAAAGCCATATGATTGTCACAATAGATGCATAAAAAGGATTTGGCAAAATTCAGCATCAACTCATGATTTTAAAATCTCAGAAAACTAACATGAGAAAGGAACTTATTCAGCCTACTAAAGGGATCTACAGATAGCATCATACATTATGGTGAAAGACTGAATGCCTTCCCCTAAAATGGATAACAACATAAAGATGTCCACTTTCATATTTGCTATTCAACCTATCATATTAGGTTGCACTGAGAATATTGTATTCTCATTTTCATTCATCTCCAGATAGCTACTGATTGCTCTAGCAATTTCTTCTTTGACCCACTGGTTGTTTTAGAGTGTTATTTAATCTCCATATATTTGCGAATGTTCTCATTCTTTGGTGGTTATTGAGATCCAGCTTTATCCCATTGTGATCAGAGAAAGTGTTTCGAATAATTTCAATGTTTTTAAATTTATAAAGACCTGTTTTTATAAATAAAGTGCAATAAAGAAGAAGAAATAAGAATTACATGCATTGAAAAGGAAGGAATAAAATTATTTCTTCTTGCTGAAGACATGATTGACTGTGTATAATATTCCAAGGAATCTCAAGAGAAATTGCTAGAACTAATAAGCAAGTTTAGCAAAATTGCAAGATACAAAGTCACTACACAAATATTAGCTGTATTGCTATATACTAGCAATGACAAATTGGAAATAGATAACCTGAAGAGTAACCAGTTAACACTTACAAAAGCACCAAAAGAAACTCAAGTAATAGGTATAAACTTAGAAAAATATCTACGAAACCTGTATGCTAAAGAATGCAAATCACTGAAGTAAGAAATCAAAGACATAAATATATGGAGAAATATATTGCATTTATGGATCAAAGACTCAACATTTTTAAAATGTCAGTTCTCTCAAAATTGATCTATAGATTCAATGTATCTCAATCAAAATCCCAGCTGGACTTTTTGTAGGAATTGACAAGCTGATTCTAAAATGTATTTGAAAATGCAAAGGGCCAAGAATAGCCAAAATGATTTTGTAAAAGAAGAACAAAGTTGACAGATTCTTGCTTCCTGATTTCAAGAATCTAATGAAGACAGTGTCATATAGATCAATAAGACAGAAGAGAATCCGGCAACAGACCACACATATAAGAGCAATTTTTTTTTCATGGGAAGGCTCCAGGAATCAAGCCCAGGTCTCCAGCATGGCAGGTGAGATCTACCACTGAGCCACCATTTCCTGCCTGAGCTCAATTTATTCTTTACAAATGTGCAAAGGCAATTCAATGGAGAAAGGATAGTCTTTTTAATACATGGTGCTGGAATTTGGACAGCTTATGCATAAACATGAAAACATGAACCTTGATCCATACCATCTACATACACAAAAATTAACTCAGAGTGGATCATAGACTTAAATGTAAATCTGGAAATTATAAAACCTCTAGAAGAAAACATGGTAGAAAATTTTTGTGAACTTGAGCTCAAAGATTTCTTAAATATAACACCAAAAGCATGATGCAAAAAAGAAAACTAGATAAACTGAACTTTATCAAAATAAAACTTCTGTTTTGCAAAAGATGCTGTTAAGAAAATAAAAAGGCAAGCCATAGACCAGGATAAAATATTTGCAAACCATTTATTTGATAAAGGACTGGTGTTCAGATCATATAAAGAATATTCACAAGTTACTAATAAGAAAAGAATCTGTGATATGCTACCCTACATATAAAGATGAGGGGATATACTCTAGTGCTCATGGAACATTCTCCAGGATAGAGTGTATGCTGGGGCACAAAACAGGTCTTTATAAAATTGAAATTATTCAAAACACTTTCTCTGATCACAATGGGATGAAGCTGGATCTCAATAACCACCAAAGAATGAGAACATTCACAAATATATGGAGATTAAATAATACTCTAAAACAACCAGTGGGTCAAAGAAGAAATTGCTAGAGCAATCAGTAGCTATCTGGAGATGAATGAAAATGAGAATACAACATCAGAACTCATGGGATGTCGCAAAGGCTATGCTGAGAGGGAAATTAATTGCCCTAAATGCCTATTAAAAAACAAGAAAGAGCAAAAATCTAGGACTTAACAGCACACCTGGAGGAACTTGAGAAAGAACAGCAAACTAACCCCAAAGTAAATAGAAGAAGAGAAATAACAAAGATTAAAGCAGAGATAAATTAATGAGAGAACAAAAGAACAATAGAAAGAATCAATAAAACCAAAAGATGGTTCTTTGAGGAGATCAATAAGATTGATGGGGCACTAGCAAGACTGACAAAGAAAAAAAGAGAGAGGATGCAAATAAACAAAATCAGAAATGAGAAAGGGTGCATTACCACAGACCCTGAAGAAATAAAAGAAATCACAAAAGGATACCATGAACAACTATACACCAACAAATTAGACAACGTAGATGAATTCTGGGCAAATTCTGGGAGACACACAAACAAGCTACACTGACTCAGGAAGAAATAGAAGATTTCAATAAACCAATCACAAGTAAAGAGATTTAATCAGTCGTCAAAAATCTTCCTACAAAGAAAAGGCCAGGGCCAAATGGCTTCACAGGGGAATTTTATCAAACATTGCAAAAAGAACTAACACCAATCCTGCTCAAACTTTCCTAAAAAACTGAGGAAAAAGGAACTCTACCTAACTCATTTTACAAAGCTAATATCACCTTAATACCAAAACCAGGTAGTGATGCTATAAGAAAGGAAAACTACAGGCCAATCTCGCTAATGAACATAGATACAAAAAAATATTAATTTTTCTCAATAAAATATTAGCAAATAGAATCCAACAGCACGTTAAAAGAATTATACACCACGACCAAGTGGGGTTTATACCAGGAAAGCAAGGATGGTTCAACACAAGAAAATCAATTAATGTAATACACACTAACAAATCAAAAGGGAATAATCACATGAACACCTCGATTGATGCTGAAAATGCATTCAACAAAATTCAGCATCCTTTTCTGATAAAAAAAAAACACTCCAAAAGATAGGAATCAAAGGTAACTACCTCAATATGAAAAGGGAATATATGAAAAACTGATAGCCAGCATTATACTCAATGGAGACAGAGACTGAAACCTTTTCTCCTAAGATCAGAAACAACTCAGGGACACCCACTATCATCACTATTATTCAACATAGTGGTAGAAGTTCTAGCTAGAGTAATCAGGCAGAACAAAGAAATCAAAAGGCATCCAAATTGCAAAGGAAGAAGTAAAACTCTCATTATTTGCAGATGATATGACACTATAATTGGAAGGTCTTGAGAAATCTACAGCAAAGTTACTTGAGCTAATCAACAAATTCAGCAAGGTGGCAGAATACAAAATTAATGTGCAAAAATCAGTAACATTTCTATACACAAGCAATGACCTAGCCGAAGAGTCAGTTAAGGGAAAAATTCCACTCAAAATAGCAACTAAAAGATTCAAGTACTTAGGAACGAACTTAACTAGGGATGTAAAGGACTTGTATGCAGAAAACTATATAACATTGCTAAAAAAAATCAAAGGAGATCTAAATAGGTGGGAAAATATTCTCTGCTCATGAATAGGAAGGCTAAATAGAGTTAAGATGTCAATTCTCCCCAAATTGATCTACAGATTCAACACAGTACCATCAAAATTCCAACAACCTACTTTGAAGATTTGGAAAAGCTAGTGACCAAATTCATCTGAGAAGGAAAAATACCCCAAATAGCTAAAAGCATCCTAAAAATGAAGAACAAAATGGGAGGGTTAACACTCCCTGACTTTTGGAGACTGTTATAAAGCCACAATGGTCAAAACAACATGGTACTGGCACAAAGATAGAAACACTGACCAATGGAATCAAATCGAGAGTGCAGAAATAGACCACCAAATCTATGGTCAACTGATTTTTGACAAGACCCCCAAATCCTCTGAACTGGGACAAAATAGTCCTTTCAATAATTGGGCTTGGAAGAACTGGATATCAATAGCCAAGAGAATGAAAGAGGACCCCTATCTTACACCCTAGACAAAAATTAACTCAAAGTGGATCAAACACCTAAATATAAGAACTAACACCATAAAGCTTCTAGAAGAAAATGTGGGGAAACATTGTCAAGATCTAGCAATAAGAGGTAGCTTCCTAAACTTTACAACTAAAGCACAAAAAACAAAAGAAAAAATAGATAAACGGAAACACCTCAAAATCAAATGCTTCTGCACTTCAAAAGACTTTGTCAAAAAGGTAAAGAGGCAGCCAACTCAATGGGAGAAAATTTTTGGAAATCACATATCGGACAAAGGTTTGATTTCCTGCATATACAAAGAAATCACACAACTCAACAACAAAAGAACAAACAACCAAATCATAAAATGGGCTAAAGATATGAATAGGCAAAAGAACAAATAACCTAATTATAAAATGTGCTAAAGATATGAATAGGTATTTTTCTAAGAGCAAATACAGATGGCTCAAAAGCACATGAAGAGATGATCATTTTCACTGGCTATAAGGGAAAGGCAGATCAAGACTACAATGAGATACCACCTCATATCTATAAGATGGCTGCTATTAAATGAACAGGAAATTATGAATGTTGGAGAGGATGTGGAGAAACTGGGACACTTATACACTGCTGGTGGCAATGTATAATTGTGCAGTCACTATGGAAGACTGTTTGTCGGTTCCTTAGGAAACTAAACATCGAGTTGCCCCATGACCCAGCAATAGCACTACTTGGTATATACCAAGCTGAAAGCAAAGACACAAACAGACATTTGCACACCAATGTTCATAGCAGCATTATTCACAATTGCCAAAAGATGGAAACAAACCAAATGCCCATCAAAAGACGAGTGGATCAACAAAATGTAGTATATACATACAATGGAATATTACGCAGCTGTAAGACAAAATGAAGTGCTGAAGCACATGACAAGATGGATAAGCCTTGAGGACATATGCTGAGTGAAATTAGCCAGACACAAAAGAACAGATACTGCATGATTCCACTTTTATGACCAGCATAAAGGGTATAATCAGAGGCTTATAATATAGAATATAGGGGACTTGGAGATACATAGAAGCTAGAGATAGGTGAACTGTTAGCTATTGAGGTTGAACTCCAATGTAAGGGAATAGATAGGAGTGCAAGTGATTCTCTAGTGGATCTATAAGTAATATTACCATATTGAAGATGAACAAGATTGAAAGGGCTTGTATAGACCTATGTGTCCCACTGATAAATTCTAGAAATATGAATTAGCTCATGCAAGAATTACTTCAAAGACATGATTCTTGTATAAAGTGTTTAAGTCTAGGGTATAGAGGGAAAAATGTTATTGGATGCTAGGAGCTATATTCAAAAGGAAACCATCAGCACTACCACAGCCACAGCAGAGGTAAATAATGGGAGGAGGGACAAGAGTTAAGAGGAGGTTTAGATTTCCTATTTGGTGAGGGTGTGTTTATTGGTTTTCCTTCTTGTGGAAACAATGAAATTATCTAAAATGGAGAATGTTGATGGACTGTGGACTTCGGGCCCTCTAAATAACACCTGATGAATGCAGGTGGATGAAGGATGCACTGATGGAGAAGTAGATTGGCAAACAATGGTGTATAATTAAGAACAAAGGTTGTGCTGCTACAAAAAGGAAGAAAGTCGTGAGGCATACAATCATGTGAATGAACATGTGGGACATTTGGTGAGAATAAATAAGCCAGAAACCAAAGACAAGAATGGTACGGACACCTTAAGAAAATGCTTATAAGAAAACAGGGGCCTAAATTGTAAACTTTTAGAGCAGACACATTAAGTTCGGGATGGAGATTATTATTTCTGGATTTTCAGAGGCTGTTTTTTATATATATAACCTGATATTTTGAGATAAGAATGAAGCCAAACAGGTTGGAATTAAAGTAATTCAGAACATAAGGGTAAGGAAGACATTGTCTATATATTAGAACCACACATACTCTTTGAGACCAATGGAAAAAAGTTTCATTTGATCTGGAACTGAAATTTTCTATAGTGCATAATCTAATCAACCTATCTGTATAACTCATTTGAACAATTGAAACACAGGGAGCACAGATTAAGAAAGATGTCTTTTAATCCTGTATAGGTTATTGGAATACCTAGAAACATCCTAGAGTATATTAAACAGATAATCAAAAAGTATTGGCACTTCCGGAGAAGATGGCAGCTTAGTAAGACGCGCGGATCTTAGTTCCTCCTCCAGAACAGCTACTAGGGGAGTAGAAATGATACAGAACAGCTCCCGGAGCCACGACAGAGATCAAAAAGACAGCGTACCCCATCCTGGAACTGCTGACTGACTGAGAGAACCCACTCTGCTGAGATCGCCAAGGGGCATGGGGTTCCCCGGGCGGGGTGGCAAGCGACCGGAGTCCCTCCCTTCCTCCTTCCCTGGCCAGCTGGGACAATTGGGCAGGCGGTCCCCTCAAGCCACGGCGGCTGGCGCCCCCACCATACATGGCCCCCCCGGACCAACTAAGAGAATTGGATTGGAAATCCCCAGGCCACGGAGAATGGTGACCGGGGGGGGGGGGTCCCTTCCAAACACATGACTCCCCGGTCCGGCTGGGAACGGTGCACTCTCCCGGGCCGTGGTGGCTGGTGCCCTCCCGCCACGCTTGGCGACCCGGGCCGACTAGGAAATTCGGATGGGCGCTCTCCCGGGATGCGGCGACCAGTGACCCTTCCCGCGTTCGGACCCCCGGGCCAGCTGGCACTCTTCCAAGCCGCTTCAGCTGGCGAACCACCCCCCCACGGCGAGAGCTTTCCAAAGTTAAAGGACCCACAGCACCTTTTACTGGTGGGACCCACAGACAAACGTGTGCCACGAGCACCACCTACTGGGCAGGATAAGAAAAACAGAACCTAGTGATTTCACAGAAAAATCTTTCAACCTGTTGGGTCCAACACCCAGGGAAATCTGACTAAATGCCCAGATGCCAGCAGAAGATAACGGATCATGCTCAAAAAATTGAAAATATGGCCCAGTCAAAGGAACAAACCAATAGTTCAAATGAGATACGGGAGCTGAGACAACTAATGCTGAATATACGAACAGAAATGGAAAACCTCTTCGAAAACGAAATCAATAAATTGAGGGAGGAAATGAAGAAGACATGGGCTGAACAAAAAGAAGAAATAGAAAAACTGAAAAAACAAATCACAGAACTTATGGAAGTGAAGGATAAAGTAGAAAAGATTGAAAAAACAATGGATACCTACAATGATAGATTTAAAGAGACAGAAGATAGAATTAGTGATTTGGAGGATGGAACATCTGAATTCCAAAAGGAAACAGAAACTATCGGGAAAAGAATGGAAAAATTTGAACAGGGTATCAGGGAACTCAAGGACAATATGAAGCGCACAAATATACGTGTTGTGGGTGTCCCAGAAGGAGAAGAGAAGGGAAAAGGAGGAGAAAAACTAATGGAAGAAATTATCACTGAAAATTTCCCAACTCTTATGAAAAACCTAAAATTACAGATCCAAGAAGTGCAGCACACCCCAAAGAGATTAAATGGGCATTCTCCTAGACACTTACTAGTTAAAATGTCAGAGGTCAAAGAGAAAGGGAGGATCTTGAAAGCAGCAAGAGAAAAACAATCCATCACATACAAGGGAAACCCAATAAGACTATGTGTAGATTTCTCAGCAGAAACCATGGAAGCTAGAAGACAGTGGGATGATATATTTAAATTACTAAAAGAGAAAAACTGCCAACCAAGACTCCTATATCCAGCAAAATTGTCCTTCAAAAATGAGGGAGAAATTAAAACATTCTCAGACAAAAAGTCACTGAGAGAATTTGTGACCAAGAGACCAGCTCTGCAAGAAATACTAAAGGGAGCACTAGAGTCAGATACGAAAAGACAGAAGAGAGAGGTATGGAGGAGAGTGTAGAAAGAAGGAAAATCAGATATGATATATATAATACAAAAGGCAAAATGGTAGAGGAAAATATTATCCAAACAGTAATAACACTAAATGTTAATGGACTGAACTCCCCAATCAAAAGACATAGACTGGCAGAATGGATTAAAAAACAGGATCCTTCTATATGCTGTCTACAGGAAACACATCTTAGACCCAAAGATAAACATAGGTTGAAAGTGAAAGGTTGGGAAAAGATATTTCATGCAAATAACAACCAGAAAAGAGCAGGAGTGGCTATACTAATATCCAACAAATTAGACTTCAAATGTAAAACAGTTAAAAGAGACAAAGAAGGACACTATATACTAATAAAAGGAACAATTAAACAAGAAGACATAACAATCATAAATATTTATTCACTAAACCAGAATGCCCCAAAATACGTGAGGAATACACTGCAAACACTGAAAAGGGAAATAGACACATATACCATAATAGTTGGAGACTTCAATTCCCACTCTCATCAAGGGACAGAACATCTAGACAGAGGATCAATAAAGAAATAGAGAATCTGAATATTACTATAAATGAGCTAGACTTAACAGACATTTATAGGACATTATATCCCACAACAGCAGGATACACCTTTTTCTCAAGTGCTCATGGATCATTCTCAAAGATAAACCATATGCTGGGTCACAAAGCAAGTCTTAACAAATTTAAAAAGATTGAAATCATACACAACACTTTCTCGGATCATAAAGGAATGAAGTTGGAAATCAATAATAGGCAGAGTGCCAGAAAATTCACAAATATGTGGAGGCTCAACAACACACTCTTAAACAACAAGTGGGTCAAAGAAGAAATTGCAAGAGAAATTAGTAAATACCTTGAGGCGAATGAAAATGAAAACACAACATATCAAAACTTATGGGACGCAGCAAAGGCAGTGCTAAGAGGGAAATTTATTGCCCTAAATGCCTATATCAGAAAAGAAGAAAAGGGAAAAATGCAGGAATTAACTGTTCACTTGGAAGAACTGGAGAAAGAACAGCAAACTAATCCCAAAGCAAGCAAAAGGAAAGAAATAGCAAAGATTAGAGCACAAATAAATGAAATTGAAAACAATAGAGAAAACCAATAAGACCAGAAGTTGGTTCTATGAGAAAATCAATAAGATTGATGGGCCCTTAGCAAGATTGACAAAAAGAAGAAGAGAGAGGATGCAAATAAATAAGATCAGAAATGGAAGAGGAGACATAACTACTGACCTCACAGAAATAAAGGAGGTAATAACAGGATACTATGAACAACTTTATGCTAATAAATACAACAATTTAGATGAAATGGACAGGTTCCTGGAAAGACATGAACAACCAACTTTGACTCAAGAAGAAATAGATGACTTCAACAAAACAATCACAAGTAAAGAAATTGAATTAGTCATTCAAAAGCTTCCTAAAAAGAAAAGTCCAGGACCAGACGGCTTCACATGTGAATTCTATCAAACATTCCAGAAAGAATTAGTACCAACTCTCCTCAAACTCTTCAAAAAAATTGAAGTGGAGGGAAAACTACCTAATTCATTCTATGAAGCCAACATCACCCTCATACCAAAACCAGGCAAAGATATTACAAAAAAAGAAAACTACAGACCAATCTCTCTAATGAATATAGATGCAAAAATCCTCAACAAAATTCTAGCAAATCGTATCCAACAACACATTAAAAGAATTATACATCATGACCAAGTAGGATTCATCCCAGGTATGCAAGGATGGCTCAACATAAGAAAATCAATTAATGTAATACACCATATCAACAAATCAAAGCAGAAAAATCACATGATCATCTCAATTGATGCAGAGAAGGCATTTGACAAGATTCAACATCCTTTCCTGTTGAAAACACTTCAAAAGATAGGAATACAAGGGAACTTCCTTAAAATGATAGAGGGAATATATGAAAAATCCACAGCTAATATCATCCTCAGTAGGAAAAAATTGAAAACTTTCCCCCTAAGATCAGGAACAAGACAAGGATGTCCACTATCACCACTATTATTCAACATTGTGTTGGAGGTTCTAGTCAGAGCAATTAGACAAGAAAAAGAAATACAAGGCATCAAAATTGGAAAGGAAGAAGTAAAACTATCACTGTTTGCAGACGATATGATACTAGATGTTGAAAACCCAGAAAAATCCACAACAAAACTACTAGAGCTAATAAATGAGTACAGCAAAGTAGCAGGTTACAAGATCAACATTCAAAAATCTGTAGCATTTCTATACACTAGTAATGAACAAGCTGAGGTGGAAATCAAGAAACGAATCCCATTTACAATTGCAACTAAAAGAATAAAATACCTAGAAATAAATTTAACTAAAGAGACAAAAAACCTATACAAAGAAAACTACAAAAAACTGTTAAAAGAAATCACAGAAGACCTAAATAGATGGAAGGGCATACCGTGTTCATGGATTGGAAGACTAAATATAGTTAAGATGTCAATCCTACCTAAATTGATTTACAGATTCAATGCAATACCAATCAAAATCCCAACAACTTATTTTTCAGAAATAGGAAAACCAATAAGCAAATTTATCTGGAAGGGCAGGGTGCCCCAAATTGATAAAAACATCTTGAGGAAAAAAAACGAAGCTGGAAGTCTTGCGCTGCCTGACTTTAAGGCATATTATGAAGCCACAGTGGTCAAAACAGCATGGTATTGGCATAAAGATAGATATATCGACCAATGGAATCGAATAGAGTGCTCAGATATAGACCCTCTTATCTATGGACATTTGATCTTTGATAAGGCAGTCAAGCCAACTCACCTGGGACAGAACAGTCTCTTCAATAAATGGTGCCTAGAGAACTGGATATCCATATGCAAAAGAATGAAAGAAGACCCATATCTCACACCCTATACAAAAGTTAACTCAAAATGGATCAAAGATCTAAACATTAGGTCTAAGACCATAAAACAGTTAGAGGAAAATGTAGGGAGATATCTTATGAAACTTACAATTGGAGGCGGTTTTATGGACCTTAAACCTAAAGCGAGAGCACTGAAGTAGGAAATAAATAAATGCGAGCTCCTCAAAATTAAACACTTTTGTGCATCAGAGAACTTCATCAAGAAAGTAGAAAGACAGCCTACACAATGGGAGACAATATTTGGAAATGACATATCAGATAAAGGTCTAGTATCCAGAATTGATAAAGAGATTGTTCAACTTAACAACAACAAAAAGACAGCCAACCCAATTACAAAATGGGAAAAAGACTTGAACAGACACCTATCAGAAGAGGAAATACAAATGGCCAAAAAGAACATGAAGAGATGCTCAATGTCCCTGGCCATTAGAGAAATGCAAATCAAAACCACAATGAGATATCATCTCACACCCACCAGAATGGCCATTATCAACAAAACAAAAAATGACAAGTGCTGGAGAGGATGCGGAGAAAGAGGCACATTTATCCACTGTTGGTGGGAATGTCAAATGGTGCAACCACTGTGGAAGGCAGTTTGGCAGTTCCTCAAAAAGCTGAATATAGAATTGCCATACGACCCAGCAATACCATTGCTGGGTATCTACTCAAAGGACTTAAGGGCAAAAACTCAAACGGTCATTTGCACACCAATGTTTATAGCAGCGTTATTTACAATTGCAAAGAGATGGAAACAGCCAAAATGTCCATCAACAGACGAGTGGCTAAACAAACTGTGGTATATACATATGATGGAATATTATGCAGCTTTAAGACAGGATAAACTTATGAAGCATGTAATAACATGGATGGACCCAGAGAACATTATGCTGAGTGAGTCTAGCCAAAAACTAAAAGACAAATACTGTATGGTCCCACTGATGTGAACCGACATTCGAGAATAAACTTGGAATATGTCATTGGTAACAGAGTCCAGTAGGAGTTAGAAACAGGGTAAGATAATGGGTAATTGGAGCTGAAGGGATACAGACTGTGCAACAGGACTAGATACAAAAACTCAAAAATGGACAGCACAATAACACCTAATTGTAAAGTAATCATGTTAAAACACTGAATGAAGCTGCATCTGAGCTATAGGTTTTTTTTTCCTTTTTTTACTATTATTATTACTTTTATTTTTTTTCTCTATATTAACATTCTATATCTTTTTCTGTTGTGTTGCTAGTTCTTCTAAACCGATGCAAATGTACTAAGAAGCAATGATCATGCATCTATGTGATGATGTTAAGAATTACTGATTGCATATGTAGAATGGTATGATTTCTAAATGTTAGGTTAATTTCTTTTTTTCTGTTAATTAATTAAAAAAAATACATATAAGAATAAAAATGAAAATGAAAAAAAAAAAAGTATTGGCAAAGTCTCCCTGAGAGGTGGGAGTAATAATATGGAACTATTAAACCTTACCATCAGGAAATCCCCTGATACTGTGTCAAACTTTAGGGACACCCAAATCAATAGGCCATACCCTCAATCATGAGGCTTACTCTTATGAAGCTTACGTAGGTAGCACAGAAGCTTAGACTACCTATAGGCATGCCTAAGAGTTACTTCTGGAGGACCTCTTTTGTTGCTCAGATGTGGTCTCAGTCTCTCTAAGTCCAACTCTGCAAGTGAAATCATTGTCCTGCCCCCTATGTGGGACATGACATCCAGGGGTGAAAGTCTCCCTGGCAACGTGGGAGAGGACTCCCAGTGATGAATCCATACCTGGCATGTGGTATCAATAATTACATCCTGACCAAAAGGGGGAAAAGAAGCGTAATGAATAAAGTATCAGTGGCAGAGAGAGTTCAAATAGAGTCAAGAGCCTACTCTGGAGGTTGCTCTTACACAAGCTTCAGGTAGACCTTGCTACATATCATAACCTACCAACCCCCAACCAGGACAATTCCAGCCAATCCTAATGCACACCTAGGGCAATATATAAGATCCCATAAGGGTTCCAGGCACTAGAGTAACTTTCCAGAAACCTACAACCTCCATATGGGTCCCTGGTCCAGATAAGTCCTGACACCTAGCCCAGCCTCTCCAGAACATCAGATAGTTCCATCTTCCTAATCCATATCAGTGACAGTCCCTTCCAGTATCAAAAGGTCAGAATTGCCATAACCCAAACACCCCTAAAGAGAGGTATAGGAAAGATGAAAGGTGATGGTGGAGTTATACATAGAAGATAGGACTTAACAAATGAATATGAATGCTGAATCATTAAACTGATATCTCTTTTAGTCTCCAGTATTTTAGAGTAGCTAGAAGTAAAAATCTAAAATTATGAAATTGTAGCCCATGTCAAACTCTGAAATATGTTCTACAACTAATTGTGGTGCTGTACTTGGAAATTCATAACTTCTTTGTATATATGGTATTTTTCACAAAATAGAAGGGAAAAAGTCAATTGTGATAATAAAAAAAATACTTAAGCTCTCTAGCCTCCTATATTCTGGTGCAGCTAGATGGAAAAATATGAGAGGATCATACGTAGACCATGACAAACTCTGGGATCTGTCCTATAACCACTTGCTGAAGAGTGCTTTGAAAACTATTGCTTTTTTAATTTTTTGCTTTATATATATGTTATACTATACAATAAAAAAAAGGTTTTAATGAGGGGATATAAAATACACATATATCTGGTCTTTTTGCAAAAGAACTATTGGAATGATAGCCAGAAACTAGAGATTGGTTAACTATGGGATTGGCTATAAAGGCATGAAAAAAAAGGGGGTGGGAATTGGGGACAGAATAGCAGGAATAAGAAGGGAAGGGCCTCTCTCTGGGCATATCTCTTTTTATAGTTCTGACTCTCAGAAGTATACTTACACTTCACATAACCAAAAAATAAATAATTAAAACTAACCAGGAAGTGAGGAAACCCAAAATAGAATACAAGCAGTAACAAATTAAACTCATTATATTATATATAAATAACATAACCATATTGAAAGGAGTAGGGAAGGAAATAATTAACCTAAGTAACTTTGGAAACAACGTTTTGACTGGATTCCATAAAACTAAAGACAGAAAGAACAATATAAAAATGCTATGATCAAGTTATTAGACGTGCTTCTCACAGAAGAAGGGGTTAGCCATTCTGAATCTCTGCATATATGCTCCAGAATTGAACAAATACATGAATATATTACAGATACAGAAAACTAATTTCTCACTGTTGGAGAAAAGAAGTTACAAATAAAGAAAGGCTAAAATTAACCATATGGTATTAGATTGGAATCAGAGGTATCAGTATAAACTCATTGCTTTTAATATAATGGACAGATAGATACCAGAATATAAATGTATAGGTTAGAAAAATACATACATGTATCTTCTACATCTGTCTGCTATAAGGGCTTAGAAGCAATTACACCCCAGTAGCAACAAATACACCTACCACCAGATTTTTATTTCTAATCACCATTATCAAATAAGAGAAGCCAGGGTTCCTTGGAGAAGTGGTTGATTCTGGGACTGAAGCTGAAAAAAATACAAGATTAATATCTTGCGCTGCCAGAAAGCAAGGAAATGTTCAAAAACAGACAAGATATCACAACATAAGATTGACAATGTGGCACCAGGGGATTGATAATACTTTCTGGACTAAGGGGGTGGAGGGGAAGAGGTGCAATAAAATAAGGCATCAGTGACCAAAAGAGATCAAATGAACTCAGAGATGTTATTCTGGAGGCTTCTCTTGTGCAAGCTTCAGTTAGATAGTGCTGATTGCCATAGTTTGCTAAACCCCAACCAACCTCACACCTGATGCCTCTTGGGAATACCTCGGAACTTGAACTAAGTAAGACTCCATAAATGTTTCATGCACTAAGTTTGCTTTCCTGGAACCTGTAATTCCCAGAGGGCTCCTAGGTCAGGTAAATCCTGAAACCCAGAGGGAGCAGGCTCTCCAAGATTATCAATTCATTATATCCCTCTGTCCTTTAGTATTGACACACCTTCTCAACATGAAAAAGCAGAACGGGCATTGCCCAAAGATCCCTATAGATTGGGAGAAGGATCAAAGGAGAAAGAAGAAGTGTAACAGAGAAAATAGGATTTGGCAAATGAATGTGAATGCTGAATCACTATATTAATATTCCTTCTAGCTTCCAGTGTTTAGGAGCAGCTAGAAGGAAAAATCTGAGATGATGGAATGGTAGCCCACGACAAACTCTGGGATCTGTTCTGTAACTACTTGTTGAAGTGTGCTTTGAAAATTATTATTTTTCTTTTCTGCTTTGTATATATATATTATACTTTACAATAAAAAACGTTTTTTTCTAATGTTTCTTTTTTTTTATTAATTAACGGAAAAAAGAAATTAACCCAACATTTAGAAATCATACCATTCTACATATGCAATCAGTAATTCTTAACATCATCACATAGATGCATGATCATCGTTTCTTAGTACATTTGCATCAGTTTAGAAGAACTAGCAACACAATAGACAAAGATATAGAATGTTAATATAGAGAAAAAAATAAAAGTAATAATAATAGTTAAAAAAAAAAACCTATAGCTCAGATGCAGCTTCATTCAGTGTTTTAACATGATTACTTTACAATTAGGTATTATTGTGCTGTCCATTTTTGAGTTTTTGTATCTAGTCCTGTTGTGCAGTCTGTATTCCTTCAGCTCCAATTACAAAAAAAGGTTTTTTAAAAAAAGGATAAAAGCTTCTTAAATGAGCACAAAAGCTAACCTGAAGGAGCTCCTAATAACCAGACATGGAATAATTTGAGCAATAAAATAAATAATGATATCACTGAATTTTAATCTATAGAATAAACTAAATATCTGAGTCCATACTGATACAAGTAAATTATTGGCTAAAAAGTTAGACAAATAAGAAGGGACACCTCTTCCTTACCAAAGAATTCCAACTAATAAGTGTACAAAGTAAGAGAGTAATAACAAATCACTATTAGTCAAACACCACAGTAAAAATCGTTGTAGACAATGAATGCTAAATTACTGGGTGAAAATTTGAAGGGAATAAAAAAGACATCTGCATAGTCTAAAAGTCTTTCTCCCAAGATATTTATTAACTTTAAAGGAAACAATAGTAACTTTACAGTGGAAATACCCATCAGACACCACCGTAAACAAGTAATCAGGTTGACATCACCAGGAGTAATACATAAGCCATGAATCCCTTAATATGAAGCACTGAGAAGGAAACAAGCTCATTTTTGTGATGCTCTTGACAAAAACAACCTCACTCCAATTGTGAGAAATCATCAGACAAGTCAAACTGAGAACCTTCTATAAAACAAATGGCCAGTATTCTTCAAAAAGAATCAAGATCATGAAATACAAGGACAGGCTAATAACTGTCATGATTTAGAGGAGTTAAGGGAATAATAACAGCAAAATGCAAAATGGGATCCTAGCTAGCATCCTGGAAAAGAAAAAGTAGTGGAAATACTACTGAGATTCTAATAAAAGGTGGTTCGCTAGCACAATTTGTACAGTAACATTGTACCAATGTTAATTTCCCGGTTTGGATAATTGTACTATGGTTACATAAGATGTTAGTATTTGATTAACATTAAGATAAGTGTTATATGGGAACTGTCATTTCCACAATGTTTCTGTTACTCTAAAATTAGTTCAAAAATAAAAAAGTTAAAAAAAGAAAAGAAACAATTCAATGAAAAATATGGGCAAAATATTTTACAACAAACTAAAGATGTGTGCATGGCAAATAAGTCCATGAGAAGACATTTGACATCAGTAGTCATTAGGGAAATGGAAATTAAAACCACAGTGAGAGACTTCCGGAGAAGATGGCGGCTTAGTAAGACATGCGGGTCTTAGTTCCTCCTCCAGAAAAGCAACTAAAGAAACAGAAACAATACGAAACAGCTCCCGGAGTCACGACAGAGACCAAAAAGACAGCGTACCCCCTGCTGGAACGGCTGAACGGGCAGGGAGAATCCGCTGCAGTGAGATACCCGAGGGGCGCGCGTTTTCCCGGCTGGGGCGGCTGGCGACTGGGGTCCCCTCCACGCACGTGGCTCCCCAGTCTGACTGGGAACGTTGGATAGCAGGGCCCTCCCGCCACGCTTGGCGTCTCGGGCCAGCTGGGCAATTTGGACCGGCACTCCCCGAAGCCGTGGCGGCCGGTGGCCCCCCCTCCATGTGCCGTTTCCCGGGCCAACTGCGAGATTCGGATTGGCAAGTTAAAGGAGCCACAGCATCTTTTACTGGTGGGCCCCGCAGACAGACGAGCGCCACGAGCGCCACCTACTGGGCAGGAAAAGAAAAACAGAGCCCAGAGACTTCACAGAAAAACCTTTCAACCAGCCGGGTCCCACACCCAGGGAAATCTGATCAAATGCCCAGACACCAGCAGAAAATAATGGATGACGCTCGGAAAATTGAAGATATGGCCCAGTCAAAGGAACAAACCAATAGTTCAAATGAGATACAGGAGCTGAGACAACTAATGCTGAATACACGAACAGAAATGGAAAAACTCTTCAAAAACCAAATCAATAAATTGAGGGAGGACATGAAGAAGACATGGGCTGAACAAAAAGAAGAAATAGAAAATCTGAAAAAACAAATCACAGAACTTATGGGAGTGAAGGACAAAGAAGAAAAAATGGAAAAAACAATGGATACCTACAATGGTAGATCTAAAGAGACAGAAGCTACAATTAGTGAACTGGAGGATGGAACATCTGAATTCCAAAAAGAAATAGAAACTATAGGGAAAAGAATGGAAAAACTTGAGCAGGGGATCAGGGAACTGAATGACAATATGAAGCGCACAAACATACATGTTGTGGGTGTCCCAGAAGGAGAAGAGAAGGGAAAAGGAGGAGAAAAACTAATGGAAGAAATTATCACTGAAAATTTCCCAACTCTTATGAAAGACCTAAATTTGCAGATCCAAGAAGTGCAGCGCACCCCAAAGAGAATAGACCCAAATAGGCGTTCTCCAAGACACTTACTAGTTAGAATGTCAGAGGTCAAAGAGAAAGAGAGGATCTTGAAAGCAGCAAGAGAAAAACAATCTGTCACATACAAGGGAAACCCAATAAGACTATGTGTAGATTTCTCAGCAGAAACCATGGAAGCTAGAAGACAGTGGGATGATATATTTAAATTACTAAAAAAGAAAAACTGCCAACCAAGACTTCTATATCCAGCAAAATTGTCCTTCAAAAATGAAGGAGAAATTAAAACATTTATAGACAAAAAGTCACTGAGAGAATTTGTGGCCAAGAGACCAGCTCTGCAAGAAATACTAAAGGGAGCACTAGAGTCAGATACCAAAAGACAGAAGAGAGAGGTATGGAGTAAAGTGTAGAAAGAAGGAAAATCAGATATGATATATATAATACAAAAGCCAAAATGATAGAGGAAAATATTATCCAAACAGTAATAACACTAAAAGTTAATGGACTGAATTTCCCAATCAAAAGACATAGAATGGCAGAATGGATTACGACCCAGCAATACCACTGCTAGGTATCTACTCAAAGGACTTAAGGGCAAAGACACAGACGGACATTTGCACACCAGTGTTTATAGCAGCATTATCTACAATTGCTAAGAGATGGAAACAGCCAAAATGTCCATCAACAGACGAGTGGCTAAACAAACTGTGGCGTATACCTACGATGGAATATTATGCAGCTTTAAGACAGACTAAACTTATGAAGCATGTAATAACATGGATGGACCTAGAGAACATTATGCTGAGTGAGTCTAGCCAAAAACTAAAGGACAAATACTGTATGGTCCCACTGATGTGAACCGACATTCGAGAATCAGCTTGGAATATATCATTGGTAACAGAGACCAGCAGGAGTTAGAAACAGAGTAAGATAATGGGTAATTGGAGCTGAAGGGATACAGATTGTGCAGCAGGACTAGATACAAAAACTCAAAAATGGACAGCACAATAATACCTAAGTGTAATGTAACTATGTTGGAACACTGAATGAAGCTGCACCTGAAATATGGTTTTTTGTTTGTTTGTTTGTTTGTATCTTTTGTTTTTGTTTTTTTCTTTTTCCTTTTTATATATATATATTTTTATTAGTATTATTATTTTAATTCTCTTTTCTATATTAACATTCTATATCCTTTTCTGCTGTTTTGCTAGTTCTTTTCCTAAATCGATGCAAATGTACTAAGAAATGATGATCATACATCTATGTGATGATACTAAGAATTACTGAGTGCATGTGTAGAATGGAATGATTTCTAAATGTTGTGTTAATTTCTTTTCTTTTTTTGATTAATAAAAAAAAATTAAAAAAAAAAAAAAACCACAGTGAGATACTACTACACACCCATAGACTAGCTTGAATAGAAAAACCTAACAATACCAAGTGTTGGTGAGGACATGGGGCAACTGGATATCTCATATATTGCTGGTAGGAATACAAAATTCACTCTGGAAAACAGTTTCTTATAAAGTTAAACACACTTACCACATGACCCAGGAATCCCATTCCTAGGTATTATACCCAAAAGCAATTAAACATTACATCCACACAAGAACCTATTTACAAATGTTTATAATGGCTCTGTTTACAAGACCCCCAACTGGAAACAAACAAAATGTTCTTCAACTGGTAAATAGAAAACTGCGGCACATCCATACATTAATATACTACTCAATAATAGAAAGAAATGAACTACTGATTCACCCAACCACATGAGCAACCACGGCTGCATTACACAAAGCAAAAGAAGGCAAATTCTAAAAGCTACATGCCATCCACTTATATATGACATTGCAGAAAAGGAAAAATTATAAGGACAGAAAGACATTGGTGCCAGGGTCCAGGACTGATGGGGAAGAGTTGACTACAGAATGGCATGAGAGCATTTTTGGAAGCAATAGAAATATCTTGACTGTGGTGAGTGTGGTGGTACACATATATATGCAATTGTTGAAACTTGATAGAATTGTATGTGGAAAAGGGACAACTTTATTGTATGCAAATTATACCTTAATAAACCAGACTTTAGAAAAGTATTCACCAGAATGGTTGATAATGACTACCATATTCTGAGAACTTACTACGTCTAAGGCATTGTACTATTTATATTCTCTCACTTAATTCTCACCACAGTAATACAGGTACTATTGCCCCATTTTATAGATAAGGAAACTGGAATTTGGTAAGATGAAGTCAACAGCCCCAAGTCCCATAGCTCATTTATAGCAGAGCCAGGATACATGCTGAAACTATAGGACACAAGGCCGTGCTGTGCTGTCCTGACTACTAGAATGTCAAAGAGTGACTGAGGTATGCGGTCAGTTAGGAAAAGCTACATGGAGGAAAGAATAAAGATGAGAATAGGTTCTTAGAAAGGTTGCAAAAGCCAGTTGTCTGAAGGCTTTGCAGCACTAATAGGAATTATCATTCTCTACCTTGAGCAATGTTGCATGCCTGAAGGAAGGGAGATGGGCTGGTGGCTGACTGTTTTTTCTTCAAATATGATGTTTGCTTGCTTAAGTCCTTAGGGCTCTTTTTATTTTTGTGGTTCTCAAATATGTTTTCATTTTTCAACTCTCTGCAAATAGCCTATAGTGGACTTTCTCACATTATAAACTCTATCAAATGCGTTTGAATTAAGAAGTTCTTGAGTTTGGGGAAGGATATGAATTGCTATTAATGGTGATACCTTTAGACTGGTAGGATTGGGTGGTGTGAAGTAGAAGAAAGACCCATTTTTTTCATTAAATTCCTTTTAATTATACATTAGACTATTTTCTATTCCAATCCTAGGCATAACGTTAAATTTTTTTTTTTTTAAGTTTCCTTCTTTCTGACACCTATAACAGGAAACACTATCACTGGCACTTTCCTCTAACCTAATAACACATGATTCAAATCTTTCAAGAATTCCTGATGTGTTAAAATTGGGAATCAAGCAGCAATTCTACTTCTAAAAAAATATCCCATGAAGTAGTAGAGCATATCAATTGGGAAGATGGGCTCTAGAGTTTGACCTGGGTTTAAAACCTACCTCTACCACTTATTACCCATGTGACCTTGAGTAAGTTAATCTCAGTTTTTATTACCATCTACCTATCTCAAATACCTACCTCGTTGGCCTGTTATAATTAATTGAGATAACACATGTAAAATTCTTAGCCCAGAGCCTGGCACAATGGAAGTATTTAATAAATCATGATTATTACAGTTGTCAAGGAATTAATCTCAGGCATAGCCAAGTAGTTAGTGAATTATAATTATTAACCCTTGGAAAATGCAAATTTCCACCAGTAGAACACTAGGTAAATAAAATGTGATTTATCTATAAAATGAAACAT
The DNA here is from genome assembly GCF_023851605.1 of Tamandua tetradactyla. Taxonomy (NCBI): domain Eukaryota; kingdom Metazoa; phylum Chordata; class Mammalia; order Pilosa; family Myrmecophagidae; genus Tamandua; species Tamandua tetradactyla. Next base: position 141,349,588 of record NC_135332.1, read on the forward strand.
GGTCATTAAAATAATGTTACAAGAGACTATTTGATGAATAAAAAGAAGATGCTCATGAAATAGTGTAAATTAAGTTAGGAAACAATATGAGCAACACAGTCCTTGGTTACAAATAATGCTATATATGTAAATAAACATTGTGTAAAGAGAGAAAAAAATAACAATGAAGTCATTCATTCAACAAATACAGCACCTATTCTTTGCCAGTTCTAGGCACTGAGAGTACAACAGTGAGCAAAACAGACCAAAATCACTGGGAACTCACATCTCAGGGGAAGGAGACATGAAATTTAAAAGTAAAGTTACAGTGTATCTGATAGTAGTAAGCGCTATGGGTGAAACTTAAGCAGGAAAGACAAGGATGAGGAGTATCCATTATTGGCACTGAGACATTTGCTGCTTCAAAGAACATGGTCAGGAAGTCTTCACTGCTAAGAAGGCAGCTGATCTGTGATGCTAATGAGGCGAGGGAACAAGTCATGAAGACATTTGAGAGAGAAGCAATCCGAACTAAGGGAACAAGTGCTCAGGCTCTGGGCTGGGAATAGGCTTGTCATGTTCAAGGGCCAGCCATCAAGCTATTATGGACACAGTGGCATGAGCAAAAGGAGAGAGTGGTAGATGATAGGGTGGAACAGAGAGCAAGAGGCCAGATTATGTAGGTTCTTGGGACCCATTTCAAGAACTTTGGATTTAACCCTGGGTGAAATAATGAGCTTTGGATGGTTTTGAGCAGAGAAGAGGTATGGTATGACTTGTATTTTAACCAACTTATGCTTGCTACTGTGTTAAGAACAGATGGAAGGGGGAAAGGATAGAAGCATGGATACCAGTTAAAAATATATTGCAATAAAACAAGAAAGAGATGATAGTGGTTTGGAGCAGGGTGGTAAAATAGAAATAGTGAGGTGTAGTCAGATTCTAGATATATTTTGAAGATAGAGCCAGCAAGATTTACTGGCAGATAGGATATGGGGTAAGAAGGAAAGGGGAATCAGGGATGAATCCCATGTTTTTGGCCTGGACAACTAGAAAGAAAGGGTGACCATTTACTAAAATGAGAATATTACAGAAGGAGCATATTTAGGCGAGAAGATCAGGGATTTTATTTTAGATATTAGATTTAACATCCAAGTTGAAAATATGTGAATACATGTGAGTCTGAAGTTCAGGGAAGAGGTCTGTTGTCACAAGTTACAGAAAATATCCAAAGCTATGAGACTAGATCATAACCACTACATTAAAAAGCAAAAAAAAAAAAAAAAAAAAGGAGTAACTGAAGAGACAATACATCAATTTCCAGAGAAGATGGTGGAATATAGAGCTCCAGAACTCAGTCCTTCCACCAAGACGACTATTGAGCAGGCAAAAACTGTCTGAAACAACTATTTTGAAACTTCTAAAGCCAGAAGAGCACTATATAGCATCCAGGGAAGAGCAAGAGGAAGACTCTGATAAACTACATTAAAGAGCACTAAATTACTAAATTACTCTCTCTATGCAGTGGTTCACAGCACCCATCCCCCTCCATGGCCACCATGGAGTCAGCCCCTGGCTAATGGCTGGTGACAACAAGGGACATAAAAATCCTCTTCCCCAAAGAACAGGGGGTTGTGCACAGCCAATCCCTGATCATAACTTTCAATGAGCAAATTCACTGGATCCTGGCTCTGAGGGCAGCTATTGTTTCAATGCTCCCTGGACAGGGGTGGAAGCAGTAGAGATTTAAAAATACAGGGTTTTCTCAGGGCTACAAGGAAAAGTTAGCTGAAGGGCTGCATCTGCTGGGCAGGCCACAGCATTCAAAACAGCAAGGTACTGGCACAAGGACAGACATATAGACCAATGGAATAAAATTGAGAGCTCACAAATTAAACCTTACATTTATGGCCAACTGATTTTTCTTTATTCTTTCTTCCCCCTCCCCCTCTCCCGCCCCTTTGGTCAACTGATTTTGATAAGGTAGCAAAGAATATGCAATTGGGAAAAAATAGTCTCTTCAACAAATGGTGCTGGGAAAACTGGATCTTCGTTTGCAAAAAAAAAAAAAAAAAAAAAAAGATCCGTATTTCATACCATACACAGAAATCAATGCAAAATTAATCAAACACTTAAATATAAACTTTTCAAACCCATAGAAGAAAACATAGGGAAGTATTTTGAGGGCCTTGTGGCAGATTTTATATCCAAAATACAAGCAACCAAATTAAAAATAGATCAACGGAACCTCATCAAAATTAAAAACCATTGTGCCTCAAAGGTATTTATCATGAAAGTAAAAAGATAACCTCTACAATGGGAGAAAATATTTGGAAACCACATATCCAATAAATGATTAATATCCGGTATATATAAAGAAATCCTTCAACTTAAAAACAAAAAGACAAACAACCCAACTTGAAAATGGGCAAAAGACTTGAACAGTCATCTCTCCAAAGAATATACACAAATAGCCAGAAAGCACATGAAAAGATGGTCAACATCATTAGCCAGCAGGGAAATGCAAATCAAAACGATAATTAGATACCATTTCACACCCATTAGAATGGCTGCTATTTAAAAAATGGAAAATAACAAGTGTTGGAGAAGACACAATAAGAATGTTCATTCATTGCTGGTAGCAATGTAAAATGATGCAGCTGCTATGGAAAATAGCTTGGCGGTTCCTCAGAAAACTAAGTATAGAACCACCATATGATCCAGCAATCCCACTACTAGATATGTACCCCCAAAGAATTGAAAGCAGGTGCTCGGGCAGATATTTGCTCACCAATCTTCACAGCAACACAATTGCCAAAGATGGAAGCAACCCAAGTGTCCATCACCCACCACCCGATGAATGGTTAAATAAATGTATCATTTATTATGACACATTTAAATATGTGAAATGGTATAGACATACAATGGAATATTATTCAGCCATAAAAAGGAATGAAGTCCTGATACATGTGACAACATGGGTGATCTTTAAGGATGTTACGTTGAGTGAAATAAGTCAGACATAAAAGGATAAATATTGTATGATCTCACTGATTTGAAATAATTAGAATAAGTAAACTTGTAGAGTCAGAATATAGTATATAGGTTACCAGGAAATGGGGTGGGAGTAAGGAATGAGAAGTAAAGGTAAAGGCTTAAAATGAAGAGGGTTCCTACTTGGAGTGATGGAAATGTTTGGAAATGGATGGTGTTGATGGTAGCACTACATTATGAATTCAATTAACAGCACTGAAATATTTATCTGAATATGATTAAAAGGGAAATTTTAGATTATATATATATGGTAACAGAATAAAATTTTTTTAAATCCATGGAATTACACTACACAAACAGCGAACCCTAAGTTAAATTATGGACTTTGAATAACAGCAAAATTCTAAACATGTGCCGTCATCAACTGTAACAAATGTTCCACACCAATGAAAGGTATTGGTGGTGGGTGGTATATGGGAATCCCGCATTTCATACATGATCGTTGTATAAACCCACCATTTCTCTAATAAAAGTGGGGGGGGAATGTTGAAAGAGAGGAGAAAGAGAGAATAACAAGTAAAGGCAGTACATGATCCTGGATTGGATCTAATGGAGGATAAAATTCCAAAAAAGACATTTTGAGACATATACAAATTATAATATAGAACGTAAATGTATCAAAGTTCTTGAACTTGGTAACTGTACTTAAGGTGGTTACATAAGTGAATATCCTTGTTCTTAGTAGATGTACATGGAAGTTTTATGTGTTCAAGGAGCATTATGTATACAACCTACTCACAATTGTTTAGAAAATATAGATATAGATAGATACAGCAAATATGGAAAAAATGTTTCCTCTCGGTATCTGGAGGAAAGGGGTATGTTGGAGTTCTCTGCATAGTTTGTGTATTATTTTTGCAATTGTCCTGAATTATTTCAAAATTAAAAGTTTAAGAAAGAAACTAAAAAACAACCTTAGAAGTTGTCTTCATTTTTTACTAGTAATTAGAATGAAAGGCTAAAGTATTTTCTACATGTACAAATAGAGAAGAGTACCCTATCACTCATGTAGGAAAGGTTTTCACCTCTACGCAAACCTCCATTCCAGAAGCACTACCAATTAACCTAAAATGTAGTCTTTCTACTCTGTTACTAAAATATTTAGCCACTTGAAATTACAGGACTATATCTACAATCTAAGTGTCTTGTTTCTTTGTATTAACCCAAGGAAGTCAATAAAATATGAGCTTGAACAAGATCACAGAAAGCAACCAGGAGACAAAGTTGTTTTAATTAAGTCAACCTTAGGAAGGAGCCTGTGGCAAGTCTCCCAGGTATCTATTTCCAGATGCTGAAAGGAATTCATTTGTGAGAAACCAGCAAAAGCCATTCCAAATGCTTTTTAAAGCTTGAGGTAGATTACTACTAAAACCAGAAGTTATTTGTGCAACCCTAATCCTTGTTAAAACCAAAGATGGAATGTTTCCTTCTTTGCTAATGGCAAGAAAGTACACTGTGCCACTCTGTCCCCTCGTGAAATTCCTTCTTAAGAGAACCCCAAAAATACTCTCATAAAATTCATTCCTGGGGTGCAAACGTAGTTCAGTGGTAGAATTCTCACCTGCCATATGGGCGACCCGGGTTTGATTCCCGGCCCTTGCACTCCAGGAAAAAAAAAAAATTCAACAAATAGTGCTGCAATATTAGAATATTCACATGGAGAAAAAAATGAAATGTGACCCCTGCCACACAGTATACAATAAAAAAGTGAAACTCTTAATATTAAAAAAAAAAATCCATTCCTATGTAACCAACAGAATATTCAACTCTCCAAAATGCAAGAAAGAATTCTAAATGGGTCTTCATTGAAAGACTGCATCTATCCTGGCTCAATCTTGCTGTTACACTGAGGGAGGGGCCCCCTTCCATTCGCTAGCCTTCCCAAGCACTCAGCAATGACAGCAATGAGGCCCTGCCTGGAATAGACATCAGCGACCAAACGATCGTCGCAGGGCTATGTGCCATCTTCAAAAAGAACATCCCAAATTTACTCCAGTTCCTTTTGACCCAAAGACCGTTAACCAAGACTCCTTTCAAGTCTGTTTGTGTTCTTCTAACTTTAAAAGAATGTTCTAGGTGAAAAGATTATTTGCAATTTTTCCTCTTTTGGGTTGTTTAAAATTCAGTCTGATATTGGAGACTAGGAAGCTCATCGGGAACAAGGTGGACACCCAAACCATATAAAGAGGTTTGGATGCTCAACTTTACTGACCTGTTGAATCCAGACCCCATCTAATTGGCCTCAAGTTATTTTCACAGGATGTTTCTATTTGAATTTTAAAATATTCAGGGGTCCCTAATGCTTCCTAAGGAAGCAAGAGTGATACAGTTCTTATCATGAAGACATGTACCTGCCCCACATAAGAAGTTTTTGTTGACTCAGAATGGATGCATTTTTCTTAACTATTTCCCCTTGGAGCTCAGGAAACTATTTATCCCCATCCCTGATATTTGTACTTTAAATACTTGCAGACAGTTTATATTCTCTTCCTCATCCCTAGTTGGCTGTATTGTAAATATACTTTGTCATTTTGTTTCTTACTCTCTCTGTCTCCTACCCTGCCCATGCATAGACATGATAAATCAATGTTCAACTAGTGGCTTTTTCTGAATTTTCTGTTATTTTTTCAACCATTTCCTAGCATTTGATGAAGTGTAGCTGTATTGGTTTGTTATTGATGTATAACAAGCAACCACAAAATCATAGCGTTTAACAGTAAGCATTTATTCAATTTACATATCTGTGGGTCGGCTGGAGTCAACTGTTCTAGGCTGGGCCCAGCTAGGGTAGCGTGACTGGGATGGCTCAGCTGTATTGGCTCTGCTCCCAATGTCTCTTTGTCTCCTCCTGTGACCAGAGGGCTAACTCAGACATGTCCTCCTCGTGGCAATGCCAGAATAAAAAAAGGAAAGTTGAAACACACAAGCCCTCTTAAAAAGGAAGCTTGGAACTGAAACACCATCACTTCTGCCTCTTTATATTGACCAAAGCAAGTTATATGGCAAAAGTTGGAGGAACTACAAAGTCCCATAGAAAAGGGCATGGATTCAGGAAAGCTTAAGGCTTGAGGCTAATAATGCAGTCTACCACGGTGGTTAATGTATCTGAGCCGTTACCCAAGCTTCAGTCCAGGAACTGGAATTTAATCTCATAGTTCCCCTTAGATACCAGGAAATAGCTATAAAAGTGGTATTTTTAGTAGCATTGTCAATGCTCAAAGGAAGCCCTTTCAGGGCTTATAGAGCTTACTTTACAAAGTTTCTAGCAGAGGGGAAATGGAGCCTGTTAAGGAGGGAGGACTTAAGCCTCTCCAGAATCATGTAAGTATGATTGCTAGGGCACTGAAGAACAGTCAGTGCTATTCTCTATTTCAGTGATGAAATAATAATGATAAGTAGTTTTTATTGAGCATCTACTATGTTTTTATATTCATCTTTATTGATGGCCTTACCAAAAATCTACAAGTTATTACTACCAGAGGAAGAAATCGGCTGTAGGAGACCAAGGAATTCGCCCAAAATTATGTGGTTTTTAAATGGAAAAGGTAGCTTTCAAACTCATGTTTGTTCTAATCCCAGAACCTACACTCTTTCCAATATCTCCCATGAGATGAGGTCTAAGAGCTCCTTTCCTGCCTGCAATACTACAAACAGGCATACATACAAACACAAAATCTCTCTTAGTAATGGTATTGAGAAAGATCTCCAAGAGGTGTAGTAAGTGAAAATAACAAGTTTCAGAACACTTTGCTTAATATATTACCTTTGGAGTTTAAAACAAAAAGGCAGGAGATGCTGCCAGATAGGAAGAAAATAAAATTCTGTGTTTTTATTTATCCATGGATAAACAATTCCAGAATGATATTTAAAACAATAAGGATTGTGGTTACTAATGAGGGAGTGGAAAACTTGACAGATGGAGACAAAGATGGAAAGGAGATTTTTCATAGTATTTCTACTGATTTTTCTTCCTGCTTTTAAAACCATATGGAATGACTGACCTATTCATAAATTAAATAAATTAGCATCAGGCCAAGCTAGAGTAAGAGATGGAACAGAAAGGTGAGATAAGGTGTTGAGTTTTGCAAACATCTACAAAACTTCATTAAAAGGGCAGCAATTCCAAGACGTCATTTTAGAGACCCAAATAACCCTTCATCTACTATCAGACTATTATTTCAACAAGAAAAGCTACTTTGTAAGCAACCCCATCTAAAAGAGTGCTATGCTAAGAGGATGGTGACCCAGACTTATTTGTGGGAGGTTCAATGTCATCCCTCTGTACCAGCAGGTGCTGATCTGTCTTGGATGTATTTATCTGCTGTCTCAGATCCTTTTGCATCTCATCATGACAATTTGTAAGATCTCTTCTCCTTCCCATGGAATTATTTCCCCTGGACATCAGTGTTTGGATTTTCGTCATTGAACTTTTACTGTTTATAGATTCTACCTATTTATTGGTTTCCTATTACTAATCAATTTGAATTAAATTTCTTAAATTAGTGGCTGATTTTACCACTTAGAGATCTTTCTTTGACTATGATAAAGTGAATAATTCTAACACACAATATAACTTATGTGTATAAATTAATGTTTTCATTTCAAAGTCACTTCAGGAGGTTATACCCACAATGATTTAGAAAACTATACTTCCCGGCCATCAACTGAGGAACAAGATGGTACTTTCTGTTGCCAAGTTCATCCCTCAAGACTCAGATCAGGGTCATTGTCTTCTGACAGCCGTTCTGATATTCTCAAGTGTCCATCCTTTACATATCCACAGTTTGCAGTGTGGAAGATTATATTTTCCCAAGGTGGTTGCAGCAGCATCTCTCATCCCACATATTATTCTTCAATATCTTTGACACCTCTTTCATCAAGGGAGAATCCGTTTTCTCTCCTCTTGAATCTGAGTAGGTTTGTGACAACAGCAGAAGCGATGCTATGTGACTTACAAAGCTAAGTCATATAGCATCTTAAAGGTGTAACTGATTCTCATTGGGATTCACTCTTGGAACATTACCACAAGGAGAGCCAACGTGTGGGTAATTTGGCTGAGAATCCCAGCTGAGGTCACAGAAGACAGCCAGCATTGACTATCAGACATTAGAATGAGTGAGCTGAAATAATGGAGCTGAAACAAGTAATTGTCACAATGCCCATTTCAAATTCCTGACCTACAGAATCCAAAAACATAACAAAACATTTGCTATTTTATGCCACTAAGTCGGGAGGTTTGTAATGCAGCAATAATCCCTGGAACAGATTTTGATACCTACAAGTAGGGTGCTGCTGCACTTAAACCTAAATATGTAGCATTGACTTCAAAAATGATGGTTGGTAGAAACCAATAAAACCTTGAGAAAGCTATTGTCAAGGGCTTAAAGGAATGCTTTTTTAAAATTATAGAAGCTGGCAGAAAGGAGACACTTGTTATATAAACGCAGAAAGGTTAACAACACTGTTATATACATGCAATAACATGGAAAATATGGAATGTACCTAATGAACTCCATGATCTAGGTAAGAAGATTTCTAAGCAGAATATTGAAAATGACACCTGGCTTCTTAGTATTTCCTATGATAAAATGTGGGGGAAGAAATAAGTTAAAGAATGAAATGTAAAATATAAAGGAGTCAGGTCTTATGAATTCAAAAGTAAAACTGTGGGCAGGCATTGGTGGCTCAATGGCAGAGTTCTTGCCTACCATGCTGGAGACCCAATCATTTCCCGGTGCCTGCCCATGTCAAAAAAAAAGCAAAACTGTTTCTCATTCCCAGCCTCTCTAGGACAAGCAATTCTTAAATTACAAAAGAATCTTAGACCAAAGGTCAAATTCAGGGTAGAACTCTAAGGTCCTTTGTTTAGACTTCAGGCTCTTTCAGATAGGCAAAATGCCTTCAAAAGATCTTAAGGGTGAACTTCACAGATTCTCTCCATTAAACACTATGGCTTCTAAGAACCAAAAGTCATTGTCCCACCGAAATCTCACAGGGAACCCAAGATAGAGGACTTATCTCAAAGAGTTTCATGGGTATAGCTTTTGTCTAAGGAAGTGGGTTTTATGAATAGACAGAAGAAACCTGACAACATTTTTTAAAGAAGTTTATCAACCTTGGGTACACGGGTCATTCAGTGGTAGAATGCTCTCCTTCCATGCAGAAAACCCAGGTTGGATTCCCAGACCATGTACCTCCCCCTGCCCCGAAAAAAAGAAGAAGTGTATCAACCTTGACTGAAAGGGAGAGTCAGGGCAGGACAGAGACAGGAGGCTTTGGATCCCTGAACTACTATGGACAGAAAACTGAATGAGAAAACTACTCAGTGGAAAACACCAGCAATTTCTTAGAGAAATGGAAGGATAACTCAGAGGGTGGAACCAAGAGCCAGGCAGTAGGACTGAGCCTTAATCAAAAAATTAACATGTGCCCAATTCAATTTCAAAACTGCTATGCACTAGACTGCTATGTGCCTCTCATTCTCCCCCTTTTTAAACAAGAGTGTCTACAGCAATCATTCAATGCCTGTCCCAGAAATATACACTGGATGGGGGTAGGGTAGGCAGATAACTTGTCCCTTAGGTTCACAGGTCTTCAGAGAAACTGCACCAAAATGGCTGTGCAAGAGTTTCATCCACACGCAGCTTGATTTACATGATGAGATCCTGGACAGCTGATTCCATAGTGGGATGAGACTTGGGGGTGTTGGGAAAAGAGGTGAGCATCTTTTGCATGTGGGAGTTTGGGAGAAAGGTGAATTATTATGGCCAGATCATACTTTTCAAAGGTTCAAACAGTACCACCCATCCCACATGTTCTTACAATACCATTTTGACACTCCCCCATTTGAGATGTGGGATTTATGTTCCTTCTTCTTGAATCTGGGTTGGGAGAGGGCTTTTAACTCTGACAGGAATGACACTACGTGACCTCCAAAGCTACATTATAGAAAGCTTCTGCCTGGTCTTCCTGGGGATGCATACTCTTGGGACCCAGACACCATGCTGTAAGGAAATTCAAGCTGCCACATGGACAGGCCACATGAAGATGTTTTGATTAACAGCTCCAGCTAAGGTCCCAGCCTACAGCCAGCATCCACCCCCAGACATGTAAGCCAGCTAGCTTCCAGCCTCCAGCTGTTAGGCATCCCCACCTTTCAGTGCCCAGGTAGAACCCCAGACATCATGGAGCAGAGGTAAACTATTGCTGCTATGCCTTTTTAAATGTTTACAACTCACAAACAGCTGTGAGCATAATAAAACAGTTGTTGTTTTACATCACTAAGTTTGAGGTGGTTTGTCACATAGTAATAAAGACTACAATACCTATGAAGTGACTGTCAAGGGCAGTAATCAAGCCCTTAGACTCTGGAGATAGACCTAGATTTCAATCTCAGTTTCATCATTTACTTGCAGTGTGACTTTGGGCTAGTTATCTATGTAATTATTACTACCCTTTGGTTGGTTATAAGAATTAAATGGGATAATAATGTAAAGTACAAGGCAAAGCACATGGCACCATAAATGCTTACTGAATGTCTGTCAGCTGTGATTATTTCACAGCCATGCCTTTATTCCTGAACTTCCTGTTGAAATGATCTGTTTACATGCTGTCTTTCCCACTAGGCCATAAATTCCTTAACACCACCAACAATATCTTGTTCATCCTTGTAGTTTAGTTCCTAGCTCAATTTTCTTACTTGATTATTTTTCATCTCAAATAATAGAGTGGGTACCAAAGTGCTCTTTAAGTGACAAAGTGTTACAAAAGTGTCTAGTATTATTAAATTCAGATTTGAGTCATATATTTTCATAGCACTTAAACATGCGGCCAACCAATTTCATACATATTACCAAAAGTCATCTTAATAACATATGAAATATTGTTTTCATTTTACAAAGAGAAGAAACTGAGGTACAAGACAGTGGAAAGACTAGCTTGAGATCACAATGGGGCTCAAACTCAGCCATGATGACCCATCCCTACAGCACTTTCTCCTGCACCAAGCTGGCTTTGCTGAACTCTTGCCCTTCTCTTTCAGAGCCCAGCCCTTTGAACTTCCTGTTGTTGACACATCTTCATGCTTTGAAATGGTCAAAAAGCATGTAAAAGGCACACTGATAAATCCACGAGGCCATCTATTTTTTTTTCCTCCAAAATCAGAATAACAACATGGTAGTAAGGATGATTTTCTTGCAACCTCTAGAAACTCTTCCAAAATAAGAGTTACAAAAATATTTCTAACAACTTTGGATTAAATACCCCAAAGTAAAGAGTTTCACCCCAAGTGAAATACACTTATTTCAATGTATTACTTTACAGTCATGCTTTGTTTTTTCATTCTTCTAAGTGTTCTCTCCAAAGGGAATCTATCCTAGCAGCTTCTAGGAAATGTGGAAGGCACTGAGGAAAACACAAGGAAAATAAGACTTTCAACAACTTATTGACTTATTTCATGTTCCATGAATGATCCTGCCACTCCCCTAAGTGGTGAATCCATCAAGGAAAGGATATTCAAAATTGCATTTTATGAAGGAAGAAGGAGAGGGAGATTTCAAACAATTTAAGCAAGGTTTTCTCCACATTGTTTGCTTCTTGAAAGCTATTTATATAAAAGAAAAGCTATTCTCGTCTGCCATGCTGGAGACCCAGGTTCAATTCCTGGTGCCTGCCCATACATAAGAGAAAAAAAAAGAAAGGCTAAATATTTTTTTCAATATTGTGGAGAAAAACTTTATGACTACATATGAGAAGGCTGGTGTATTAGCTAGGGTTCTCTAGAGAAACAGAATCAGCAGGAGATATCTGTAGATATAAAATTTATAAAAGTGTCTCGTAACCATGGGAATGTAGAGTTCAAGGTCTGTAGGGCAGGCTGCAAGATGGTAACCCCAATGAAGATCCTCAAGGAACTCTCAGGAAAGGCTGGCTGGGCAACCATGGGAATGGAAGAGTCCAAAATCCATAGGGCAGGCCATGAAGCTGGAAACTCTAACGAAGAGTCTGGGCGAACTCCCCAAGAGAGGCTCACCCCCCTGAAGGCGGAAGAATGACTGTCGCTTCTGAACCCTCCTTAAAAGCCTGCCAGTGATTGGATTAAGCATCACTCATTGCAGAAGACACTCCCCTTAGCTGATTACAAATGCAATCAGCTGTGGATGCAATCAACATAATCATGATTTAAGTGCATGAAATGTCCTCACAGCAACAGACAGGCCAGCATTTGCCCAATCGGATGACCAGGTACTACCACCTGGCCAAGCAGACACATGAACCTGACCATGATTGCTGGTTTTCAAGCTTCTAAACAAAAAAACAGCAATACCTTCTCTCACGTAAAGTGATTTTATCTAGAAAATTTCTGTTCATAAAGTATTAGTCCCCAGATGATTTTGAAAACCTAGAAATAAAATTTTTAAATGTAATTTACTTATTATTTATTGATTCACTCAACAAATATTAAGAGAGTGGGCCCTGATGGTAGATTCAACCCTAGTTTCTGGTAATGCAATTATTTGTTCTAGAAGCTCATCTCTGCCCTCAGAGAATTTTCAGTCCAATAGGGGAGACAAATGTAGCAGACAATTGCTAAATGTGATAACTGCTATAAAGGAAAAGTAGAGGTGTTATGAGACCTTATAATAGAATATACTCTAGGCTAGGGGAGGATCTTCTCCATTTGAACTCAGTTCAGATGAATAGTTAGGACTTTACCCGGAGAAGGTAACTGGGGCAGAACAAAATACCAGGCAAAGACCCTGAGGCAGGAAGGAGCACAGCACAGAAGACAGGGAGCCTGACCTCCCGGGGTCTCACTTCTCCTTGGCTTCTTTTCTCATGACAATCTCAAGCCAATCTTTTCTCATGACAATTAGCTAAAACTGTGTGATGACTGTTACCTTAGTGGAAATCCAGAGAATGAGATTGGAACGTGACACTTTTCAGCCTATGCTTCTGAGATCATCGTGGAAATAAATCCCCGAAGATGGGAGCCAGAAGTTTTCTGGACAATATTTCTCTCGGTAGCCATGACTGAACCATGATTCAAAAGGGTTTGTCCTTCATTCCCTTGAGGTCCAGGAAGATTTCGTAAGTCTTCTGAAGACTCAGAATATGTTTTGCTTAAACCAGAGTGCCTCGTTTAAACAAAATCAATAAGAAAAAACACCTTGTTGGTCTTTCTTATGATACAAAACAAGCTAGTTCCCAGAAGGCTGCATCTGAATGAACAACCACTGTTGTTTTGAAGACCAACCCACATCCTGGTGCTGTGGTCATTTGCTTCTTTGAGTCCAGGATCAACTCCATAACCCATTGTGAGACCACAACTCAAGAGGCAATGCCTAGTTAGGCGAGTCCTGCAAGCTCCATCAGCTGCTGGCAATGTTTAAAATTGCCGCAGATCCCTAGGGTAGAGAAACAAGGGCGTTTATGTAGATGAGAGAGTTTTATGTAGGAATAACTGAACAGCACTAGAGTATCAAAGAGACATCGGACCGCAGAGAACCTTATTGCTGGATCCAGTTTTTGGATTGGGAATAACGAAGTGGGTGCATATGCATGTAAGCATTCTGTTGTCACACAGACCACAGTTTACTTTGGAACAGGTCCTTCAAAGAAATTATGTGGGACAGTGAGAACACGATGTATTCTCAGCTTTTCCTGGAATACGCAACACAAGTAGCTTGAAATACATTATTCATTATATTTGTCTCCTGTTCACTAACTTTATTCAACTTCTGGACACTCAGGCACAAAAGTAGCAGTAAGCCTTCTTGTTGAAAAGTTCAGAACCGGAGTTCCTTCTGACTGTCGGCTCCGTGTACTTCAAAGCTCGGAGAGGGGCTGAGGAGAGTCACATTACAGCGATTATTTCCCCTACAGCCCTCTCTTATCCTGATCACTTCATTTGTGGAAAAGGTAAAAAGGCCCTGGCCGGCCCTGCGTTCTCAACCAGGAGGCTCTCCAGAACTGCGCCTCACTGGTTAAGGCGCAGGGTAGGGAGCAGTTACCAGGTGGAGAAGTTGAATAGGAGGCACAGTGGTGTCCTGAAAAAACACGCGGAATCAGAAGACAGGGTTTAGCCGTGTCGGGCACTGTTCGGCTGTGGCCTAATGGCGTGACTTCTTTGTGACTCAATGTCCTTTTCTTTAATCAGGGACGGCATGTGTAGTTCGTGTAGTTCACAGGGTTAGTGAGACAATTGGATGGGGTAGTTAAGAAAAACACTGAAAATGGTAAAGGGCCTGCAAATTTAAGGTCTGATTATTGGTTCTTTAATCCCCAAGTATCTCCCAGAAAATCAGTTTGTCTATCCGCACTGCCACTGTGGGTCTCTGCTCCCTATTCAGTCTGTGGACGCAAGCAGACACCCGGGCGTGGAGGCGGGGCATCCGCTGCAGGCTCCTCCCACTGGCTCCTCCCACCTTCCCGGCTCTCTCCACCGCCAGGCCTTCTTAGGCTTAAGCTGCGTATTCCAGCACAGTGAGCATTCGAGTTATCATGGCTTTTGCTTTTTTTTTTTTTTTTTTAATTACCTATGTCTGGGCCCTACCCCGGAAGCTTTGATTTAATTGGTCTGGGCTATCAGTAATTCCTATTTTTTAAAGCACCCCAGGTGACTCTGATGGGCAGCCGTGATAAAGTGTCATGGGTTGAGAGGCTAAAATCAAAATAATAATAACCTGTTGGGCATTTACTGTGTGCCAGGCAGTATGATAGGTAAATGCATCGTCATAGTTAATTCTCACAACAATCCTTTGGCATAAGTACTTTTACTGTCCCCTTTTACAGAGAGAAATTGAGGCTCAATAAAGCTTAAGTAACTTACTCCATGACACACAGCTACTAAATGACATGGTCACAATTCCCACTTGGCTCTGACTCCAGAACCCAGGCTAGGCTACCCACCAGCACCTGACGTTGCCTCCCACTGAAATCACATAATTGTTAAACGAGCTTGGAAGAACTCAAAGAAACCTGATTTTAATGGTGAAAAAAGACTATTGTCTGCCAATGTTCATTATAGCATTATTTGCAGTTACCAAAATCCAGCCATAAAAAGGAATGAAGTTGTGATACACGCTACAACATGGATGAACTTGGAAGACAAAAAATAAGCCAGACACAAGAGGACAAGTATTGTATGTTCTCATTTATATGAAATAGCTAGAATTAGCAAATTCATGGAGGCAGAAAGTAGATTAGAGGTTACCAGGGGCTGGGGGGAGGCAGAACGGGGAGTTACTGCTTACTGGGTACAGAGTTTCTATTTGGAGTGAGGAAAAAGTTCTAGTAATGAATGGTGGTGAAGGTAGCACAACAGTGTGAACGTAGCTAATATCACTGAATTGTACACAGGGAAGTGATTGAAATGGGCAGTGTTGTGTTGTATACGTTACCACAATTAAAACTTTTTAAAAAGGGAAGAGAGAGAACATAAAGAAAGTTTTCATGCCAAAATGAATCTTAAAACTCAAAAGCCTCATGAGGCAGCATTGTTAAGGCATTTTTCTTTTTCTTACCTCAAATATATGGCTTCCCTGGAATATATTAAAAATTTTGGTTTAATATAATTTTTTATTGCATTTCACACAATGCAGTGTTATCGCACACTCAGATTTCATAGCCCAAAGAAAAATATAAATGACAAAGTTTAGGAGAGGGAAGGGGTCCAGGGACGTCCAAATCCTCCCCAGTCTAAGGGAGATGCCCTTTTCTTTCCCCGCCTCTTCTTCCCCACAAAGTACAGCAATTGTTACCTGTAGGAAGCGTGGCTGGTCAGGAGCCTATAGAATCTCTTTTTGTGCTTAGCTAGAACAGAGCTCATTCTCATTAAAGCATTTAGGTTCTGTGGTTTTCTAATTGTGCCCACAGAGCACAGGGGATTCTGAGGGACCCTCTGGGATGGGGGAGGGTAACTTGGAGAAGAGGAAGTAGGGCTTGGAAGTCCTGGGGTCTTCCTCGACTTCCATTTCCTTCCCTATTAAACTTCCACATAAGCTTAGTTTGAAGAAAGGGCTATTCCTCTATTTAAAAAGAAAAAAGTTTGAAAACCACCATTCCAGTTAATAAATTGTGATTCAGACACTACATAATTTACCAATTTTCAAAGAATTGGATTATGTCAAAACTAACTTAATCCAAATCTGTGCTGAGCCAATTGGGATGATTCAGAAAGGACTACAAGATCTTATCATGGAATGGTAGTTAATAAGCTGTTCTGGTTAATAGAATGATAACAGCAGTTGCCATTCTTAGCTCTCCAAATGCATTATGTATATACATAATAAATACTCAAAATTGCTCTTAATAAAATTGAGATTCTGCTGAGACTAGTCGGAAAGGTCTAGAATGGTCTGTAATTTCTCTGCAGTGTTCAAAAGCCTTGTCAAGTCTGTCCTATTCAAAAGCAGTAAGAGCAGTGGATGACCCAGGACATTCAGCAGCAGCAGCAGAGGTTCTCCTCTTTGGGTAAGTAGTACCATTTTGCCAAATGACATTGCATACTTTTTTCCTGGAGCATTTGAAGTGAGATTTTAACAATATTTTCAAAATAACATTTATGTCATTTTCTGAATACAAAAGTAATATTTTGGGGCAGTGCGACAGCAGCTCGGTGGCAGAATTCTTGCCTGCCATGCTGGAGACTTGGGTTTGATTCCCGGTGTCTGCCCATGTGAGAAAATAAAATAAGTAATATTAGATAGGTAGTTGACTTGAGACTACTACTGCTTGCTGCTTATAGCCCTAAGACTGAGAATTATAGAGCCTGCCTTTTTATGTAAAATAGGAAAAAGGGAAAGTTGTAGGGAATAAAACATGAATTCCTATCTAATGAATTAAGCTGCCACAAAATTTTGCTGTTGGTGTTTGCAGGAATGAAATTAAGCTGTACATGTGTCACAAACATTTTCCCACCTCAGTAAAAACTTCTGAAGAGCACCATTTTAATGGCTGCATGATATATCCTGTTATTATGGCACATTATACTTTGCTTAATCATTCTCCTATGGTCATCCTTTGAGGTTATTTCCATTTCTGGAGTTAATGATAAATACCATTGTGATGAAAGTCTTCGAGCATAAATCTTGGCCTGTATATCAGTTTACTTCCTTTGGATAAATAGTATGGTTTTTCATGCCATATTTTAATGAGATGCCCCTTCCTGGTCTCCCCCTTCCTTTGGCTATTCCAGGTACTTTTATTCTTTGTGACCTTTCTTTACTTGGTGCCTTTAGCAATTTCTGAATATGTCTCGGGGTTTCTGTCCTATTTTATTTTCAAAGAGTCTTCTGGGGATTCTCATTTCATTCAGCCATTCCAGGTGTCCAGACCATTAGATCTGAGTTCTTAATCAGGAACAGTGCTTGCCTGGTACTGATGCAATCTCCGATCATCCTACATCCTCTTATGCTTTATAAGCCATGCCCCAGGATCTTTCAGCACATATCTTGGATCTCATATCCTCATTTTCTTCTAATACCCCTGCATTTTCAAAGCATGCCTTAAAATAGGTAGAAAACAGGTTTTCTTTCAATGGGAAATCTCTTATGCCCAGAGAGAAAGCATGGCTTTGTATAATTCTTTTAGATCACAGCTTCACCGGGGAATGTGGCAGAGCTACTGAAATTTGCACTCATTAGCAACCAAGTTGTATTTAACCCCCTTACAATATTCAGTACTTGAGCATCATAGGCCCACAGATCTACACGAGCCATCCCCCCATGGCTATATTAAATGAAGCCAAATTTTTAAGTTTTTAGAAATGCAAAGAACTTTTAAACATATCCAAATTATTTCTTAATCATTTCACATTTTATGTTGGCACTTTCAGACTCTGAAAAAAAACTTATTTTATTTATTTTTTGTTTGTTTGTTTCAAAAATCGCTAATTTAAAGATGATCATCCTTTGAAAAGCTCCAAGAGGCAGAGCAACCCTCAACACTGCTTGGCTGTCATTGTTCCTACCACAGCTCCTTCATCCAATTCCACTTTCCTGCAAAGCAAGGGATCATACTAAATGCAATTTAGGGACAGAGGTTTAGCAGGGGGCTCAATAAGCCCCCTCAGCCTGGCATTTGTAAAAAGAGGTATAGACAAAATCAGTGTTTCTCTGCTCTGCTATGAAAACTGCATAAAATGTCTTCCCCATAAATAATATCTGATAAATTTCACAGATCATCCCACAGGGGGACGTTGGGAATATTTAAAATGCAGCCTTTTCCTTCTTACTACAAACTCCTCAGCATCCACTTTAATGAGAAAATGAACCTGGCCAGGACTGAAATTCTGTCCAAATGCATTTTGTATGACCACAGCAGTTGTTAAAACACTAAAATACTTCAGTATTAGTTGGTAACTAGCCATGTTTCCAGCATGACCAACCTCTAATACCAAGCCCCTCCCTAGGAATGCCTCACTGCCCAGAACCAACTAAAGAGTTAACACCTGGCCCAGCAGGGACCCCCAGCACCCTAATCTTACATCACCAATCCATTTTGATTAGTGGTCCAGTTCAGAAGTAATGAGTATTTTGAACATCTAAACTAGAAAAATGTGCCTTTAAAAAATCATGGAGCATATGTTTACTATAGTTTTATTGGAATTTTATTTTATTCTCACCTTCAGTTACTCAACAAATATTTATTAGGCACCTGTTCAGTGGACAGCAGGCACTGTCTTGCTTCTAGGGAGCTTGCAATCTAGTGAGAAAGACAGATAACTAAATAAATCATTTCAACACTGTGCAATAAATGCCACAATAGGGCAGGCACAGCATGCAGTAAGAACCCAGAGGGAGGGCACAGGCAAGATTTACAGGAGAAGGGGATGGTAAAGCTGAAAACTTCAGGAGCAGGTCTACATTAGCCAGGTTGGCAGGGGTGGGGTCAGGTGTTGTGCTGGGAAAGATGATGCAAGCAGAATCAACAGCCTGTAGAAAAGCCTAGAAGCAAAAGAGAAGCTTTGACGAGCTACAGATAGTTTATTAAGGGTAGATAGAGGAAAGGGATAAGAAATAACACTGTGAAGTTAGGCTAAAGAAAGATTTGCTTTTCACAATCACAACTGCACTTAAAGCTGGGGATGAATTGTGGTTGGCTCTTTTCATTACTGGGTTCCTCTGAGTACGTGGTCTTAAGCTATATGCAAACTTGCCAAAGCTTTTGCTGATCATTTTGCCACCAAGACTGCTCTCTGTATCTCCTGTGATCTCACTGCACAATAAACCCAGCTTTGAACAAAAAGATGTGGAGGAAGGAGTTAAATGTCAGTTCCTGCTCCTGGGGGCACTGAGCCCTGGCCTGGTTTCCTCACAGCTGATGGCCTTGCACAGAGCCTGGCACAACAGGCACTCGGTGAATATCTGTTGAATGAATGGGAGATAAGTTATGAGGATAATTTTTGAGATGGGGTTCTTAAGTGTCTCATAAACACATGCCTGAGTGGTCTTGACAATTGTCATTGCACCCATTTAAGAGTGATACTTTCAATATACATATTTTAAAGGGAGAAGACCAACACCATGCAAATTCTCCCCATCATAAAACTGTTCTCATTCATTATTTTTCCAAGCTTGGAGTATGTGATAAATTTTGATATTTGAGAGAGAGGGACTCACAAGAGCTTTGTCACCATGTCACCTTTTCCCTCATTCATTCCTTCTTACCTCCCAAGCCTCTTTTGCCCTTTCCTCCTCATTCTTAAGTGGCTGGTGTCCTAGGAAAACCAACTCCTCCTGGTGTGCTTGGGATTTTTCCAGTTTTGACAATGAGAACCCTGTATTCCCCATTCTCTCTGTTCTTGGCAAACTGGGACAGATAGTCACCCCTCCAGTGAAACCACTTCTTTAGGCTGGGGACATTCTTAAAATATTGGGACTAAACCAGAAGTATTTCCAAGAAGTTTGTTCTCCCGTTGGAGTTGCTCTGCATTTATTCCTTCCAAAAACTAAATAAATAAATATAAAGCATGCCTGAAATAAGCCAAGGTCTGTGCTTGAAGATGCCACTCCCAAGGAATTCATCAATGTGAATAATCAAAAATTAGGGGAACTTCCCACTATTCCAAAGGGAGAATATGATCTGGCTCTAGTCCTAACTCTACCTATTCTGTTAGTTCCTACTGCGAACATGAAAAATATGAAATCTGATGTGATTAAACACCATCACAGGCTGCATGATGTAGCAAAGGCTAATTTATTTTTGATCTACTACTTATGTATAAACATCTGACTCAGAGCATCTTGCCTTATTTTCAGAGACTCGAGCAGCTAAGTTGATGAAACACCTGAATATTATGCGGCAGAACTTGGATTCATTTCTTCTCTAACTCTTTGCTCTAAACATCTGTTTTCCCTTGTGGGAGCATGAGTTCATCACTAGGACGACAGCACAGCAGTCCTATATATAAAACAGCATTGTTAACTAGGAAACTTCAACTTATATGTAGTGTTCTCCTGATTGCTATGGCTTCCATAACTACCCAGATAACCAAGTACCTCACACTAGTGGCTCTAGACAGTTCACCAAAATAACTACCTGTCATATATTTGCACCATGTTGGACAGTGCTGGCCTTGCACAGCTGATACTATGGGCTGCCTCCCAACTACCTTTTCTACATTCTTCCTTCCTGTTTAGCTACCACAATAACAAGTGCCTCGGGAGATGGTGAATCCATGCCCAGCCTAAAGGCAATCTGCCCAAGGGTAATGCCACTCCTTTGGAGGGACTGGCTTGGAAATGGATGTACAACCCAAAGACCCAGTGATGACAAATGAGATATGAGAAGTCTACTGGGGGCATCTCTCATTCTTAAAAAAGAAAAAAAGCCACTTTGGACTCTTTCAAACTCTGCCTGAAATTACTGTAGCCATTTTGCTGCCCACGTGAAGATGTAACTGACACCAAAGATGGCAGAGCAGAGGTGGAAAGAACCAGATAACAGAAGGTAAGTTTCTCACCGTGCTGTTATACTATAACACAGTACTCCTAGACACTTTCTTGAAGGACTTTCAATAACTTGTGCATCTCACCTTGGCCAATAATGAAACAAGAAGCCTGAAGAGAAAGCTAGCAGACATTGCCATGCTCACCATGTGCCTTTCCAGTTGAGAGATAAACCCTAAATGTCATCAACCTCCTTGAACCAAGGTATCTTTCCCTGGACACCTTAGATTGGACATTTTCATAGGCTTGCCTTAATTTGGACATTTTCACAGCCTTAGAACTGTAAACTTGCAAATTAATAAGTTCCCCTTTTAAAAAGCTATTCCATTTCTGTTATATCACATTCCAGCAGCTAGCAAAGTAGAACACCCCCCAAAAGAATCCCATCATATGGCCTGCAAAAGTACTTCTCACACTGTAGTGTATTAACTTGTTTATATGTCTTTTGTTTCCACTAGATGGGAAGCTCCTAGTGGGAACTCCTTTCTCCATCCCAGAGCCTAGCACATGACTTGCCCATAGAAAAGGCTCAATTAAGAAGGGGGGGAGGAAAAAGCAACAAACAAACAAATGAGTAATGTTTATTTTTAGACCAGTGCTGTCCAGTAGAATAAATACAAACCATAAATGTGAGTCACATTTGGAATTTTACATTTTCTAATAGCCACGTTTTAAAAAACTAAAAAACTGATGATATTAATTTTAATAATATATTTTATTTAGCCCAATATATCCAAAATAATATCATTTCAACATGTAATCAATATAAAAATTATTATGAGACTTTTCTTTTACTAAACCTTCAAAATCTGATGTTTACATTATCCTTTTTTAAAGTGTTAATTTGAACGTATTTCAAGTGTGCAATGGCCACATGTAGTAGCAAGCACCATGTTGAACAGCAGAGCTCTGGACTCTGCCCACTTTCTGTTTTTCCAGGGCCTTTCCTGTTTCAGAAGCCCTGCCTTCCTCTCCACAGGCCCCACCTACTTCAAGGTGTCCGGCTCCTCCCCACTGCCCACCCAGGTCAAAACCAGTCCCAACTCACACAGCCTTACAAAACCTATCCACTCCACATCCCAGATTGCCGCTCTAAAATCTCAGTTAATCTGGTGTCTTTGGATGCTAATTGGCTGAAAAGGACAACACTCCCAACTAACTACCTGAATCTTACTAGGTGTTGTGAAGAAAGACCTTCTCTTGCCACCAAAGGAGTTATACATATCCCACATTGGGAACGAAAATGTGCATAGTAAGTTTAGCCAGAGCCTCTGTGAAGGTACCTCAGCAGGTCCCAGGGCAGGCCTCATACATTAAAAAATAAATGAGGGAAAAGAAGGATTTCCTGTGCTAAAACTTTGGCAAAGAAACAACTGAAAGTTATCTCTGAACACATCAAACAACCCCCTCTGTCTGTCGCTCACCAAGCACAGCCTATATCTCCTTGGAACCTTGACTTCCTTCCAAATGTCCCGCAGGCGCTTTGTTTCCTAAGTGAGTCACTGCCTTTTGATACTAAGAGTTCTTAACATGATTCCCAAACTTTGAATCTTCCAATCCAAGAAAACTCCACGAATGGCATTGCAAATGTATGAAGCTGGAATAAAGCCTTCCCTTCTTCTTCAAAAGCTTGTTGCAAGTTGTAATTAAACAATTTCCTTCTTTCTTCCCTTCTTCCTTCCTCCTTCTTCGCAAATATTTATGAACATATGCCATGGGAAAATCCAATATTGGTGCTATGAAAAATATAAAAATGACTAAGTTCCCACGGTCAAAATATTTAGCCTGGTAGGAACCTTTGACTATAATATGACCATAAAACTGTACAACACAAAGAGTGAACCCTAATGTAAATAATGATGTCAGTTACTCATATCAGTTTGATTCATCAATTGTCACAAATGTACCACATTAATGCAAGAATGTTAATAATAGGGGAAACCGAGGGGAGTACATGGGAACTCTTAGCACTTCCTGCACTATTCTTCTGTACATCTAAAACTGTTCTAAAAAATAAAGTTCATTATCTAAAAACTCACAATATGACACAAAAAGGGGCAAATGCCACAAGACGCAGTGATAGAAAGAGCCAAAAAGACCAGTTCCTGCCAGGGAGAATCAAGCAAGACATTTGTTCTTGACCTTGAAGAATATCTAGGATTTTCAAAGATTAGAAAAAGAGTTTCCGGTTGAATTAGGAGGAAAAGCACAGAGACAAGAAAGCACAGCATAGTTATACATTTTTCTGTGGGGCAAGGCCTTCATGTGTCATCACGACAAATAAGTTTTGAAATTTGTAAGAAGAGAAAAGACAGAAGAAAAAACAACAAAAATCTAACTAACGGTAGTCATCTCTGGGTGGCAAAAACTCCCTTTGTGCTTATATGTGCTCCATATTTTCTTCAATGAGCATATATTACTTTTAATTAGGTGATCCCTTTTTTAATTCTCCCCCCCAAAAAAAGACTTTCAAATCACCTCAAAATAGTTATCACACAGAAAAATTTAAAAATAAAATAAACAAAAAAAATAAAATAAAATAGTTATCACACACAAAAAATGAGAAAGCAAATCTTGCCAGATAAGAACTATGACCAAATGAGACAAGTTTAATCATGTCTGTATTAACACGGAGGAAGAAAATGGTCAGGACAGGTTGTTGATCCATTAACTGACTCTTAGAGCAACTGGTATTTTAGCCTCTACTTGAAGGCAGAGCGGAACTTGGGTTTTTCCTTTATGTAAGCAATGTCTGCCCTCTGCTGGCGCTTCAGATTACCAAAGGCCAGAGTTTTCCTTTTCCATCTGGCAAGAAAGTGATAACAAGACAAGAAATGTAAAATCATCATTCTGACCTTTCAAAGGGCATTAGTTTCATTACTTTGACCACGATTCCAATTTCTTTAAACATACTCCTCCATCGGTGAGAAAAGCCCGTTTGCTCACTTACCCTCTTGGCCCAGTAGCACAGGCCTTCCTCCAGGTGGGATTTCAAAGCATCCGCCAAGTCAGAGGACCAGTCATTTCAGTTGGCAGGAGGGCAGGTTTGATTGAGTTTGTAGGGTGTGGGGGGGCAAGAGGTGGGCCAGTACCTGCGCCTCATTTTGAGTAGAGGAAGGGGCTTGCACAAAATGACAGATTCGGTGACACTCAATCAAATGCATCTCCTAACTCAAACTATCTGGTTGGGATTTTTTCTGAATTAGACTGAATCCACAATTTTAGGTTCTTATTTCACTTAGACCAGGGCTTCTTGACCTCGATAATTCTTTGTTGTGGAGGACTGTCCTGTGCATTGTAGGATGTTTAGCAGACGCATCCCTGGCCTCTGATGCCAGTAGCTCCCTCCTCCAATTGTGACACCAAAATTGTCTCCAGAGGTTTCCAAATGACAGGGATGTGGGAGGGGGTTAGGGCGGGTCAAAAGCACCTGAGAACCACTGCTGTAGACCCAGCTTCTTTTTTTTTTAATAGACCCAGCTTCTTTTCTTTTGAAAACCTGCATATATTTACAAACCAAAACTCAGATTGTGTGAAAACAAACACAGGGTGGCAAGGACAAAGAACAGAGAAGACTCCAAGCCACCTGTGCCAAGCCCTTTAACCTCCCGGGGCTTAGTTGTTTTTTGTTTAGTTTTGTTGTCTTAGTGTTTTTTTGTTGTGAAATGTAACATATATACAAAAAAGAAATAAATTTCCAAGTACATTTGAACAAGTAATTATAGAACAGATTTTAAAATGGAGTACTGGTTACAGCTCCACGATTTTTTTTTCTAACTGCCTCAAGACATTGGAGACCAAAAGAAATATCAATATAATGATTCAGCAGTCATATTCATTTGTTAAATCCTATCTTCTCTGTTATATTCTTCCTCTTTTTTTTTCTTTTTTGTGAAAATAACATATATACAAAAAAAGCAATAAATTTCAAAGTACATTGCAACAATTAGTTGTAGAACAGATTTCAGAGTTTGGTGTGGGTTACAATTCCACAATTTTAGGCTTTTATTTCTAGCTGTTCTAAGGTATAGGAGACTAAAAGAAATACCAATACAATGATTCAGCACTCACACTCATTTGTTAAACTCTACCTTCCCTGCATAACTTCACCATCACCTTTGATCTTTCTCCCACTCTTTAGGGGTATTTGGGTTATGCCCATTCTAAATTTTTCATGTTGGAAGGGGCTGTTGATAAAATGGGATAGCAGGATGGAAATAGTTGATGTTCTGGAAAGGCTGGCATCCCGGGGCTTAGTTTTATCAACTGTAAAAACCAATATAACTTTTGTTTCACAAGCTTGTAGTTTATTCAACAAAAACATAAGTGTCCATTGTGTTGGGCAGTGTGGTAAGGATCTTCATGAGAAAGGGACAAGTCAGAAATGGAATCCTGTAAGAGCAGAACAGGCTATACAGATGTGCTTCTATAGTAAAATGAATATGGAATGGTTGGAGGGAGCACTTTACGAAAGACTGAATACAGGTCCACAATTCCTTATCACATTTCCAAAATCCCCAAAGTCCTAAAAACCAATTTTTTTGCCATGGGTTTGGCATCAAAGTCTTTGATGGCAAAACTGACCTCACATGAACAAGGTTCATTAGAGTCTTCATTAATCCTATGGAGTGTGAATATTCTTACTTTTCTGCACAGATTTTAATGTGTTTGACATGTGCACTGTTTTACTTTTCTAAAACCCAAAATAATCTGAATTCTAAAACACACATGGCCCCCAGAGTTTTGGATAAGGGATTTTCGACCAGTATATGTAAATTAACAGGGAAATGAGCTAAACAGGAGCTAACACTGTCACTCTAGAAGTGTTTATTAATTCTCATTTGCATCTTGTATCATGCCAGGCAAACTGGGAGCTTACTATATATGATAAATGGGATAAGATGGGTGTGTTTATTTCATGTAAGACATGTCCCTTGATCAGCATAATTAGCCCCTGTCCAAAGAAACTAGTCACTATTTACATCTGTCACCCCTGAGAGAGAAGGGTTCCTGGTCACAGAGCCAGCCCACTCTCCCCCTGGAGCCCCACCATTCAAAGTAGCCCCTCTGCTGGCAGTGGCGCCTTTCTCCAGCTTCCAGGAGGCACTTCCCTTCACCCCCACCTGTTCTTATAAATAATATTTTATTGGAGCATGGCCATGCCTATTCATTCACATTTTGTCTATGGATGCTTTCACACTACAACAGCAGAAC
Organism: Tamandua tetradactyla; assembly: GCF_023851605.1. NCBI lineage: Eukaryota > Metazoa > Chordata > Mammalia > Pilosa > Myrmecophagidae > Tamandua > Tamandua tetradactyla. Next base: position 141,375,786 of record NC_135332.1, read on the forward strand.
TAAGTCACTGTAACAAAAACTGTGTGCCTCACAATGCCGAAAACACTTACTATCTGGCCCTTTAAGAAAAGTTTGCTGATCCCTAGATTTAAGGATAGATGGAGGGATTGGGGCAGAGAAAGTTGTGAAAGGAGGTAAGGGAAGGAAATTGCTGACTTCAGGTTCCTAAGAAGAACAGCAAAAGGGCAGTTTATAAGTTAGGATTCAGTTCCGCTGCATATAACAGAAAATGTAATTATAGCAATTAAAACAAAATAAAGTTTTCTTTTCTCCCATATAAAAGAAATTGATAAGTCCAAGGCTGGTTGGGTGACTCCGTGGTCACCAGGGACCCAGATTCCTTTTATCTTTCTGCTCCCCACCACCCTTAGCATTGGCTTCCTTCTTCCAGGTTGTTTCATGGCCCAGTGTAGCTGCTGGAGCTCCAGTGATCACATCTGTTTCCAGATAGATGGAGAAAGTGAGGATCAAAAGGATCTATCTTCCAGCTGAGTCAATTTTCTTTAATGAAATGACCTGGAAGCCCCAGTCTACAGCTTCCATTTCCAATGCAATGCCATCCCTAGCTACAAGAGAGATGGACACAGCACCCTGCTCATTAGCCCTTCACATCTTCTCCCACAGAATCATAGAAAGGTTTGTTGTCATTAACATGCTCATACCTAGGATGTGAGAGCCTTTTAATGAGTTCCCAAACAGACATTCTGAACAATGCTCACATAAGAAATAGGAGAATCCCTTCCCCCATCTTGCCATTAACGTATTTGCTCATTTCTCAAATATTTTTAAGCCCCAACTGTGTGCCACACTGTGCTTGCCACTGGAACTTTCTCTTTTTATTTATGTGGGGGTAGATGGCTGGGCAGTCAACCTTCTTTTTAGTGTTATTCCAGAAAACAGTGGGGAGAAGAAGCCTTTTATATATCATCTCAAGCACTGAATTATATCATGACAAATATATGTGAATTTATTCTCCATTATATGAAATTCATATGTAAACATAACTAAGTAGCATAAGCCTTTGAATGAAATATTTTCCCAAATTGTATGAATTAAAGTGGCTTTGTGTTAAGAAAATTTTATGTAAAGAAATGTAAAGAAAATTTTAGATTACAAAGCACTCATCCATTTTTACTATTTACATTTCTCTCTCCCCAACTATACCATAAACTCCTTAAGAACTTCTTTATATTTTTAAATGTGAATGCTTAATAAATGAATGAATAAAAGAATGATCTTGCAATCTTTGGGTTAAGGATTCCCTGCTTTTAAAACTGAGCTCACAGATGTGGTCCCTCTCTCTAAGTCAATTCATCAAGTGAACTCACTGCCCTCCCCCACTACACGGGTCATGACTTCCAGGGGTGTAAATCTCCCTGGCAGTGTGGGACAGAAATCCCAGGATGTACCAGGACCTGGCATCATGGGACTGAGAAAGCCTTCTTGACCAAAAAGGGTAAGAGAGAAATGAGACAAAATAAAACCTCAGTGGCTGAGAGATTTCTAACGGAGTCAAAGAGGTTATCCTGGAGGTAATCTTTATGCAGTATATAGATAATCCCTTTTTAGTTTATGGTGTATTGGAGTGGCTGGAGGGAGGTACCTGAAACTGTTAAGCTGTGTTCCAGGAGCCTTGATTCTTAAAGACAATTGTATAACCATATAGCTTATACAGTGTGACCATGTGATTGTGAAAACCTTGTGTCTGATGCTCCTTTTATCCAGAGTATGGATAGATGAGTAAAAAATATAAGGATAAAAAATAAATAAATAATGGGGGGGGACAAAGAGTAAAAAAATTGGGTACAATGAAATACTCGTGGCCAATGAGAGGGAGGGGTAAGGGGTATGGGATGTATGAGTTTTTATTTTTAATTTTAGTTCTTTTTCTGGAGTAGTACAAATGTTCTAAAAATGATCATGGTGATGAATACACAACTATGTGATGATATTGTGTGCCATTGATTGCATACCATGTGTGAACTGTATGGTATGAAGATTTCTCAATAAAAATATTTTTTAAAAAAACTGAGCTTTTTCCTGTTCTCTTGAGAAAGACAGGGATGCAGATAATAGATGAGTGGAGGGCTTTATAATTTTCTAAATGCTTTTACATACATTAAAAAGCTCATTTTAAATTTAAATTAAATTAATCCAAAAAATAAACCTTGACCAGAGGAGAGCTAGAGAGAATAGTAAGTTTATCATTTATACTGAATGGAACTAGGAGAAAGTGTATCTCCTACATTCCATTTAATCCACCACAAATTAACCTTTAAAGGCAGTATTCAAAAGCGTGCATTTCAGAGTCTAGGAGAAGCATCACTACCCATTTTAAGTGAATAAATATCAAGAAGAAGGGAACCTAAACAGCATCAAAAGGAATCTAGGTTGTGGTCAATGACAGGGAGGGGTAAGGGGTATGGGATATATGACTTTTTTTTCTTTTTTCTTTTTATTTATTTTTCTGGGGTGATGCAAATGTTCTAATAATGATCACGGTGAAGAATACACACTATGTGATGACATTGTGTGCCATTGATTATACACCATGTATAGACCGCCTGTGTGTGAAGACTTCTCAATAAAAATTATTTTAAAATAAAATTTAAAACGGAATCCAAGTTAGGAGTCAGAAAAATTTTATTGAACACAAGATCTGGGAAGTGGTAGAATTCTTTCCTGAAAGAGGTATAGAATTGCCATAAAAATTGGAAAACTCTGGTTTTGAAATTATTCTGCCCAACAGAGTTTTTGTTTAGTTTTCCTGCCAAAAACAAAAACAAAAAACTACAGGGAAAATATTTGGCCACCAGTGGGTGCTCTACAAAAATCCAAAGGAGTCCCCTCAGGGAGCTACCCACCTCCTTTATATTGTAATTTTATTGAGATATATTCACACACCATACAATCCATCTAAAGTACACAATCAATGGCTCACAGTATCATCACATAGATGTACATTCATCACCATGCTCATTTTTAGAACATTTGCATTACTCCAGAAAAGAAAATAAAGAGAAAACCCCAAACATCCCATACCCCTTACCCCTCCCTCTTATTGACCACTAGTATTGCACTCCAACCAATTTTAAGACTTACAATAGAGGCAGGTTAACTAAGACAGTGTAATATTGACAGTTGTATATATCTCAGTGTAACCAAACAAAGCATCCAGAAGTAGATCCATACAAACACGGCAAACGCCTTTTTTTTTTTCAATATAATCATACAATAATTATCAAAGACTAGAGCTACTGGCTTACAGTTCAACAACTTCAGGTATTTCCTTCTGGCTATTCTAAAATACTAGACATTAAAAAGAAATATCTATATAATGAGTCAATAGTCACAGTCATTTGTTAATCCTAATTTCTCACTTACTTCTTCCCCCTCTCCTTTGATTTTTCTCTCAATCTTCAGGGATCTTTGAGCAATGACCATCTTAACATTTTCATGCTGGAAAGGAGTGTTGACCTTATGGGGAAGAGGTATGATCGCTTTTTTTTTTTTTTTTCATAGGCAGGCACCGGGTATCGAACTCAGGTCTCCAGCATGGCAGGCAAGAACTCTGCCTGCTGAGCCACCATCACACCACCTGGAAGAGGTATGAAATAGGTTGATGTTCTTGGACAGACTGGTACCTCTGGGTTTCAGGGCTTATCCGGCATAGGATCAATCTGGGGGCTTTAAGTTTCTGAAAAAATAAACTTACTAACAAAAGTTTTTATAGAGACTTAGATAGAGCTTTTCAGAGCATTCTCTAGGGTTTTCAGGAATACTGTTGTTTGGGGCTTGGCATCCTGTGGTAGTTTACAATATCTGACAAAAGCTTGCATAAGAGTAACCTCCAGAACAATCTCTCTATTCTATTTTAAATCTTTACCCACTCAAACCTTATTTTGTTCCATTTCTTTTCCTCCTTTTGGTCAAAGAAGGCATTCTAAATCCCACCATGGCAGGGCCAGGTTTATCCCTGGAAGTCATGTCCCACATTGCCAGGGAAACTTTCACTCCTGAGAGTCATGTCCCAGGTACGGTGGGTAGGTAGTGAATTTATTTGCAGAGTGGGCTTAAAGAGATTGGACACATCTGAGCAACAAAAGAAGTTCTCTGGGCATAATTGCCTGCAGAAATGTTTCATAAGGGCAAGCCTCAAGATCAAGGGCTTTAAGAGTACATCGACTGTTGAATGGAAGAGCAAACTGTGGTGTATATATACAATGGAATATTGAGTGGCTACAAGAAGGAATGAAGTTGTGGTATGCATCTAGGTGAACGAAACTTGAGAACAATATGCTGAATGAAAAAAGCCAGAAACTAAAAGACAAATATTATAATGCCTCACTAATATGGACTAACTATATATAATGTGCAAATTCTGAGAATTGAATTCCAGAGCATAGATTATCAGGGGAAGGCTTATTGTAAAGGTTCCTAGATTGTAAGCTCTTATAGCAGTCACATCTATTCCTGAGTTATAACTGTTATTTCTAAATTCTGAGATACTGAGCTATTTGTATATAACCTGGTTGCTCCCTGGAACTTCAGATATGTGTGACACCTAAGACTCAGAGCTAGAGTTTCCAGCTATGAAAGTCAGCGTTGCCGTATACAGTAACTTTTTAAAAAGCTTAAAAAGAGATCAGACTTCAATTAGAGATACAAATGAAGCTGATCTAGTTACGACTAAGATAAATCAGACTAAAGGGTAAGGATGATAGTGACTATTTTAAAACTTCAACTTCTGTGTGAGACCAAAGGAAGAGATGTTTATTTGGTGCAAAATTTATATTTTCTGTAAAACACTATCTAATTTAACTTGTATGGTCAGTTTATTTGAACACTATAAGTACATGGAACCTTGTATAAGGAGTGAAATTTTATTGGTTTGTACAGGTTAGTGTGATGCCCTGATATGTCCCAGAGTAATCTGGACAGAAGATTAAAAAGTATGTGCAAAGTACCCTTGAGGTACAGGGAAAATGTGGAAATATCAAACTTCCCCACCTGGGGAAGACCTGATAGTCTCACAAGCATTGGGAACAACTAATTTTATAGACCAAGCCTTCAATCTCGGGGCTTGCCCTTATGAAACTTATTCCTGCAAAGGAGAAGCTAAACCTACCTATAATTATGCTTACAAATTACCCCCAGAGACCCCCTTTTGCTGTTCAAATGTGGCCTCTCTCTCTTAGTCAACTCTGCCAGTAAACATACTGCCATCTCCCCTATATGGGACGTGACTCCCAGGGATGTAAATCTCTCCAGCAATGTGGGACCTGACCTCCAGGAATGAGCCAGGCCCTGGCATCAAGAAATTGAGAAAGATTTCTTGACCAAAAGAGAGAAGAGAAATGAAACAAAATAAAGTTTCAGTGGTTGAGAGATTGCAGATAGAGTTTGAGAGGTCGTTCTGGAGGTTATTCCTTTGCAGTATATAGATATCCCTTTTAAGTTTTTGGTGTATTGGAGTAGCTAGAGGAAAATACCTGAAACCACTGAACTGTAATCCGGTAGCCTTGATTCTTGAAGATGATTGTGTAACTATATAGTTTTTATGGTGTGACCATGTGTATAAGCTAGGGTTCTCTAGATAAACAGAACCAGCTGGAGATATCTGTAGATGTAAAATTTGTAAACGTGTCTCACATTACCATGGGAATGTAGAATCCAAGGTCGTAGGGCAGGTCGCAAGCTGGTAACCCCACTGAAGGTCCTCAGTGAACTCTCAGGTGAGGCTGGCTCGGCAACCATGGGAATGCAAGGGTCCAAAACCCATAGGGTAGGCTGTGAAGCTGGCAACTCCAATGAAGGGTCTGGACAAACTCCACAAAAGAGGCTCACTGGCTGAAGCAGGAAGAATGACTATCTCTTCTGAATCCTCTTTAAAAGCCTTTCGGTGGTTAGATTAAGCATCACTCACAGCAGAAGACACTCCCCTTAGCTGATTACAAATGCAATCAGCTGTGGATGCAGCCAATGTATTCGTGATCTAAGTCCATGAAATGTCCTCATAGCAACAGACAGGCCAGCACATGCCCAACCAAACAACCAGGCACCACCATCTGGCCAAGTTGACACATGAACCTGACCATGATACCATGTAATTATGAAAACTTTGTGAGTGACACTCCTTTTATCCAGTGTATGGACAGCAAGTAAGAAAATAAAAGCAAAAAATAAATAAATAATAGGGGGATAGGGAATATGGGGAATTCTGTGCATTCTTTTTTACTTTTATTTTTATTTTTATTCTTATTGTTTTTGGAGTAATGAAAATGTTCAAAAATCGATTGTGATGATTAATTCACAACTACATGATGACACTGTGAACCAGTGATTGTATACTTTGGATGATTGTATAGTATGTGATTATAACTCAATAAAATTGCATTTAAAAAAAAAAGATCGAGGGCTTGGCTTATTAAATTGGGAGTCCCTAATGCCTGAGAGAATACCAGGAATTCTCCAGGTAGGGAAGTTTAATAGTTCCACATTTTTTTCCCCAGTCCCTCAAGGAACTTTGCAAATACTTTTTTATTTTTTACCCAAAATACTCTGGAATGTATCCAGGTATTACCTTTACCTGTACAGAATAATAATATCTCATTCCCTATTCTAGGTTCCATGTAATTAGGTTGTTTAAATAAACTAACCAGACAGGTTAATTAGATAGTGTGCTACAAAAATAAATAAATTTTTGATCAAATTAATGTCTCTTCCTTTGATCTCACACAGAAGTTGAAGTTTTAAAATACAGACAATAGCATCCTTTACCCTGTATTCTGATTTACTTTAGACCTAACCAGATTCTTTACATTCACATCTCCAATTGAAGTCAGATCTTTTTTTCAGCTTCTTTAGCCATAATGCTAGGGAGCTCCTTTTTAAACACTCTTTACTGATGGCCTACCCTGGACCATCTCAAAGTTCTCATGTTTGTTTTCCCAACCAATCCTCCATAAACTGTGCTCTGTGGGAAAGCACTGCATCTTCTGCTGTAGACATGATTTCAGGACATGATTTCTGAGGGTCAGAGAGTCAGATGGGATTCACAATGCCTCAGATTGGAGCATGGCATTTGTTACACCTGGCCCTGAGCACTAGTGGGGCTTGTCCTATTCTTGCATTTGCTCATGAACGTAGAAATGTACCTGCAGTTAATTTCTATTTTTCACTCTTCTTAAGAACACTGATGGTGAATAAATCAGACCAATACAAGAACATGTGAGGCTGTTAAATTTAGTTTAGCAATTAATAATTAAGATTAAAAGAACTGCTTATCATTTAAGAGCATCAGGATTCATACATTTAATTACCATCTGGATTTCTTACAAATTATTTTATTTGTTTAATCCTTGTTTATTTTAATTCAAAAGCCCTCAAATGTCGCTAATTTGGCATGACAGATATTCAGCTAATCTCCTTAGTAGAAAATAAAACAAAATATGAAGGAACTCTGCACTTTAATTACCCTAGCAGTGGGGTGGGGGGGGGAAATCAGCCAGGGCTTGAGGAAACCTGCCTTCCAATCTGCATTAGCCAGTGATTACCTATGGACTGCAGGAAGGTCACTCTGTGTCCTTCAACCCCAGTTTCTCCCTTCGTAAAATGAGAAAGGGCTGAGCAGGAGCAGTTTTGCTGGAGTTGTTTTTAGTAAATGAACCCTTTCTCTATAATGAAAGGGAAATATTCTACCAAAGGTCCAAGCTCTAATGAGACAGCAGACATGTTCCACGTTGTTTGCTTAAGTACAAGAGCTAGGTCTCCTTTCCGTACTCCGCCCCTCTCCAGGTCTCCAGGATCACGTCCTCCACCACGGACATAGGACTCATAAAGATGGGACAGAGGTGAAAGAGCAGATGGTCCACACAGAGTAACAGGCATGGAGCCTGTCAGGACAGTGCTCAGTAATATGTTTCAGAAGCCAAATAGTGGATTAAGTAAGGAGTTTACATTCTCCTGTAACAAGGAAACTAAATAGCAAGTGGCTTAACTATTAGCCAGCTCTAATGTGGCTTCTCAAGCACACAGTCCCAAGATGGCTGGAGTAGCTATGGGTGTCATGTCTTCATTTCAGGCAGGAAAAGGGAGGAAAGGAGATGGCAAAAGGCCCACACCATGGGAGCCTGTACATTTTTATTAGGGAAACGATAACTTCTCTAGAAGCCTCATCCAGTGAAATAGGAAGCCTTCCATTTTCCATCTCATTGGCCAGAACTATCCCCATGGCCACCCTACCTTGAAGGAAGCCTGGGAAATGGAGTGTTTTGTGAGCACTTTGCCACCCAGAACCACACTGAAGATATTATACAAAGGGAGTGTATATGCTACAGAAATATGAAAAGTATTAGGACAGAGAAGGCTGTCCTCCATGCTAGTCATAAGGTGACATGCAGATGGGTATCTAAGAAGGAGTCCTCAGCTGACAGCAAGAAAATATCTACTAACAAAGCTCTTCCTTGTAGGGGATGCAGCGCACCTACCAATGGAGACTTGCCTTTCTTCGACACCCATTGCAGATGAGCCATTTGTCAGTGGCTTATGTGCCAGTGGAGCCTGGACTCCAGTCTCTAAGTCTGGTCCTTCACTCAGACCCAAGTTACCACCTCCCTGTTCACTTCCCTTCCATTTTTCCTTCTCCCTAGCTCTGTGAATCCTTGCTAGGGCAGAGGCTTAGCCCTTCCTCATCCTCAAATATCTTATCTACTCAGAGGAATCCTGCCCTTTCTGAAGCTTAGGATCTTGAAATTTAGAGCCTAAGAATGTCTTCCTCTCTTTGTGCCTCTGCTTTCTCCAGACTTCTTTCTCCTAAGGCAATGAATACAGAATGTTGAGCTCACTGAATGGGTAAATGGCCAAGAGGTATAAGGAAGTACCAGAAGCAAAAACAATTTAAATTTTAAAATATCATCCCTCTGCTCTTCATATGAAATATTACCCAAAATCCCAATATGTAAAACAGATAAAATCAGAGGCAATATGTTGGGAACTCCTTTGCGTTCCCTTTCAACTTGAAAGTTCTATGATTCAGTGTTAAGGTGAAGATACTTAGTCTATTTCCTAAAACTTGAGAATAGGCATATATAATAAGTGTGAAAGATAAAAGTTTATTAATGTGGGCGTGTTCCCAACCTTTCCTTGGCTCTACTTCATTCCTTGATCTGCTTCAGGTTTCTCAGCTTCTCCACCCTCCAAGCAGGGTTTTGAGAAGGAAACTTTAGGGAAAGATAAGAATCAAGAAGCCCCAGGGAACATTTGTAGAGAGAATGTTTAAGGGCCATGGCTGTGGAGAAAACATTTATCCTCTCCCCTCCGGAAATTCCAGTGAAAACTCGAGTACTGTCCAGATTAACAACACAAGCCATGGAACCAAATAGCTTCATTTTGAATCCCAATTCTGTTACTTATTAACAGTGACATACTTAACCTTTCTGGACCTCAGTTTCCCCACCTGTAGTATGAGGATAATAGTCATACACAACTCATACACAACTTATAGGAGTTGTTTTTAAAAGGGTCAAATGAGTTAATCCACATAAAGCTTTTAGAATGGTGCCAGTCATCAATGAATGCTACCTACTGTTCTTATCTTTTTGGTCTCATGGATCTTCCTCTCAAATCATTCCAAGATTAAGCTGCATAAGCTTAGCTTTTTAAACTTCATGACAATGTTTACCTATTCCACAATTTTTTTTAAATGCAACTTTTAAACAATTATAAAAACATTGGGCAGGCCATGGTGGCTCAGTAAGCAGCGTTCTAGCCTGACATGCTAGAGACCCGGGTTCAATTCCTGGTGTCTGCCCATGCAAAAAAAAAAAACCATTACATCCAAGAAAAGCTCCCTTGTGGCTGGGATACTCTTAGCTCCTGGCTCTGCCCTTTCCCCTCAATCCCAACATCTTTTCTAAGTTATTCATAAGCCTTGCCTCCATTTTTCTGTGGGAAATCTTTTTTTTTTTTATTTTTATTGAGAAATAGCCACACATGTATAGTCCAACCATATTATATAATCAGTGGCTCATAATATCATCACATAGTTGTATATTCTTCACCATGATCATTTTTAGAACATCTGCATCACTACAGAAAAAGAAATAAAAAGAACTCAGGCATTCCATATCCCTTACCTCTCCCTCTCATTGACCCACAGTATTTAATCTACCCAATTTTTACCCTTTATCTCCCCCTATTATTTATTTATTTATTTTCTTTTTTTTTTTTACTCATCTGTCCATACCCTGGATAAAAGGAACATCAGACACAAATTTTCACAATCACACAGTCACATTGTAAAAGCTATATCATTGTACAATTGTTTTCAAGAGTCAAGGCTACTGGAACACAGCTCAACGGTTTCAGGTATTTCCCTCTAGCTACTCCAGTGCACCACAAACTAAAAAGGGATATCTATGCAATACAATGCGTAAGAATAACTTCCAGGATAACCTCCTGATTCTGTTTGAAATCTCTCAGCCACTGAGACTTCATTTTGCTTCATTTCCCTCTTCCCCTTTTTTTGGTCAAGAAAGCTTTCTCATTCTCATGATGCTAGGGATGGGCTCATCCCCAGGAGTCAGGTCCCATGTTGCCAGGGAGATTTACACCCTGGGGAGTCATGTCCCACGTAAGAAGGAGGGCAGTGAGTTCACCTGCCAAGTTGGCTTAGAGAGAGAGGCCTCTGTGGGAAATCTTGCCTGTTAGTTTCTTTGGATGTTTGGTAGAAAAGAAACAGACTTTGAGACCAAGACTATGAGTTACCAAAAAGTCAAGAATTCCCCAGGAGAGTGAAGTCTCTCAAAGGGTATAACCTCCTGGGGATTCTCAAAGAGGAGAACAATAACACCTTTATTAAGAGCCTAGACTGGTGAAAACCAAGTCCCCCAACTCAAAACTAATAAATAAAATAACTATAACACAGTGGATAATATTTTTCTTGGAATACAGAAAGTGCTTCATAAATATTGAATGAGTAAACAAATTCTCTCCTCCCCCAATGCAGAGAAATCACTTCTGCAAAAAATAAAACCAAGTTGATCCAAATCAAAGACATCGTTCAAGGCTATTAAAGATGTTTCCCTTATTTGGGAAAGATTATGACATACATACTTGGTTCCAAGTCACTGCTAATAACTTGCTAATGGATTTCTTAATTATATGGGAAAGACTATGAATGACCTATTTTTTAAGTGTTCAAAAGTGGAGACATAGATTAAAAACTCACTGCATTCCTCTGTGCTTCTCTTCCGTGGCTGTGTGGGGTATTTATGGTTTCTATTTGTGGAGTGATAACGTAAAACTGAGTGCACCAAGGGGAGAGAGGGTGAGGAGGGTGGAGAAATGGTGAGAAAGCAGTCATGTGACAGAGTTCCCACAAATGTTGAGGATATGGGAAGAAAAAACAAACCAAGAGAGTCAAGTCACTTCAGTCCTTCTGACCATGCATCTATCTCCCAGAGCACGTATTTGTGGCTTCCTCTCCTCCCTGGGCTTGCAAAGGACTATTTACAGGTGTGCCTTGTTTTAAGAAAGCCTAATGTGTAGACCACTGGTTCACAAACTTGCTGTATATCAGGACCACCTGGAGCACCGATAAAGCACATAGATCCCCACACTCATTCCAATGGGATAGGCCTAGGCCTCTGTCTTTTCAATAAGTTCCCCAAATTATTCTGATCCACACCCAAGTTTGAAAAACACTGGTATAGACCGTCTAGACCTGAACCAAATTCCAAACAGAAAATGGTTTTATCCGCTTGTGAGACAATTCACCATAGGGTCCTTATAAGGTACAAATAACATATGTGATGCTCCCTTCATTCCCATTCATTTTTAATTTTCATTTTTTTTTCATGTATTTTTAACTGTTTACTATGTAATCAGGCTAAGGTGCAAGAGGGTTGGGAAACCCTGCCTCTTTCCTCAAACAACTAAAGGTTTCTTGAACAGTGTTTAGTCAGTAAGCATTTATTTGCTGCCTACCATTGCCAGGCACTGTGCCAGCACTGGAGATATAAAGACACGTGAGTCAAAGGGGCAGGGGTGGTTCAGTGGTAGAATGCTCACCGTTCATGCAGAAGGCCTGGGTTTGATTCCCAGACCATGCACCTAAAAAAAAAAAAAAAAAATACAAGACACAGCCCTACCCTGAAGATGTCTTTGGTGAGGATTCAGTGAATTGGATCAGCATGGTGATATGCATAACATATTGCAGTCCTACTTTGTGCCAGGCTCTGAACGATGTTCTTTACAAGACCCCTATGAGATAGGAATAGTTTCTTACCTCATTTTATATTTGAAGAAACAGAGACACATAAAGGTTTAAATGCCTACCCACTCCAACAATGGATGAATGGATAAACTGTGGTCTAGATGCCTGAAGGAATACTACTCAGTCATGAAAAGGAAAGAAGTCTTGATACATGCTACAAGATGGATGAACCTTTATCACATCCCTGTACAGCCATGAGGTGTGCACAAGAGGTGATGGGAGTCAATGGAGAGGCACTGTCCAAACTCAGCTGGGACAGAATTCCAACATGGGAGGATTGCGGAACAATACTAAACAGCATCTCACCAGTGCAGAGGGGACTGTGCAACCCATAGAGAGACTGTTTCGGAGAGGGAGGAGCCCAGGAGGCAGCTCCAGGGGTCAGGACGTGTTCAGGGGCAGACATGAATAAACTGTGGAAGGAACTCCCAGACAAGAGGAGCAGAAATGCCATTATCACATTACTCGGGAGCAGAGGAGGAAAGAGCATCAGACAGTGATTACAAGGGATTAAAACTCTCTGGAAGTATGGATCTGATTAGAGCAAGGATTCTCAACCTGGGGTCACAGACCTGACCTTTGCCTGGCCTGGGGCACTGTGTAGGTGGCCTGTGTACTGTTCACAATATCTTGTATGTAGGCTCACACATTCACTTTTTCCTGGGAAAATAGTTCATGGTATACAAAGGGCTATATTAACCAAAAAAAGATTTTTGCATTTCCTGTTAGGAGGGTGGCAACCAGGAGTGAATATTCCTTGACAGAAACAAAAGGGGCCATACTAAAGTGGACAGAGGCATGCAATGCTGTTTGGTGATAAAGTCTATTGTGCTGGAGCTGACTCACAAGGACCATGTTGTTAAATTTTCATGACATTTGCAATCTAGTTGTTAAGCACAGCCACTGTTAAAAATTAAATTACAAAAATACAGTTAAATAAGTCATATTAAAAACAAAGGTGATTTGTTTTTATCACTTCCTAATTATTTTATTATTTTACTATTATCTATGCTCTTTGTTCATTTGCATCTGTTGTTTCTGTTTGGTAGGAGTATTGTATGATGTGCTTCTGAGCATCTTTTCCCAGTTTCATATTCAGTGATGTCATATTGGTAGCCTGAAATCAGACATAATGGGACTATTGATACTGTGGAAATCAGCCAACACTACGAATCAGAGTTTTTTTTTAGTTTTCCGAAGAGATGTAGTTAAACATTTACCAGCACACCACTGGGTAAGGCAGATGGTGGCCAGTCTTAAGAATGACGCAATAAAGTATTGGCAAGCTTCCTGAAATGGGTCAGTAGTTACAGGTAATGCATTTACTGATTCATTCAAGGCACTCTCCTAAGCAACAGAGATACAGCAATAAGCAAATAAAAACGCACAAAATTTCTTGCCTTCTTGGGGCTTAGATTTTAGTAGGGAAAGATATTTAAAATATATAAAAAGGAAATACACAAGTAAGATAAATGGTGACAAATACTATGGAGGAAAAAATAACATGAAGAAGGGGGAGAAGATGTTCCAGGCAAGGAATGGGAGAAGTTTCAGGCAATTTTGTTTATTTTGAGGTAAAATTTACATAATATAAAATTAACTAATTTAAAGTGTAAAATTCAATGACAATTAGTACATTCACAACGTTGTGTTACCATCACTTTTATCTAGTTTCAAAATCTAGTTTCAAATCATTTCCATCACCTCCAATGGAAATCCCATTTCCCTTAAGCAGTCACTCTTCATTCCTCTCTTCTCCCAACCTCTGGCTATCCCTAGTCAACTTTCTATCTCTATGGACTTATCAGTTCTGGATATTTCATGTAAATATAATCATACAATATTTTGTATGGTTTGTGTCTGGCTCTTTCACTAAGCATAATGTTTTGTTTTGGCATGGGCAGGCACCAGGAATCGAATCCGGGTCTCCGGCATGACAGGCAAGAACTCTGCCTGCTGAGCCACCGTGGCCTGCCCTGCATAATGTTTTTAATGCTCAGCCATGTTGTGGGAGATATTAGAACTTCATTCCTTTTCATGGCTGAATAGTTTTCCACTGTGTGGTTAGACCACCTTTTGTTTATCCATTCATCTATTGATGGACATTTAGGTTGTCTCAACCTTCTGGCAATTGTAAATTGTTCTGTCATGACATAAGTGTACAAGTATCTGAGTCTCTATTTTTAATCTTTTGGAGCATATACTTAGGAGTAGTATTGCTGGATCATATGGTAACTTTACACTTAGCTTTTTTAGTCACCTCCAAACTATTTTCCATGACAATTATACCATTTTACATTTCCACCAGAAATATACAAGTGTTCCAATTTCTTTTTATGGAATAAAAGACTTTCCATTTTTTTTATTAGAAAGTGTTCAGAATTTAAAGTAGGATAATAAGAAGTCCTCGCTAAGGTATCATTTGAGTAAAGACCTTAAGGATATTAGGAAGCAAACCATATGGATATCTGGGGGAAAGAGCATTCCAGAGGAGGGCAAAGGGCATTCCATTGTCCTTAAGGCAATGTCCTAAGGCAGGAGCATTGCCTGGGGTGTTTGAGGAATAGCAGGGATGCCAGTAGTGGAAATGAAATGAGTGAGGGGTCCTACTAGATGAGGTCAGGGAGGAAGTAGGAGGAGAGATCTGGCAGGGTCATGCAGGCTATTGTATTGAGATGGAAGCCACAGGGACTTTGGGTAGAGCACTCACAGGATTCACTGATGCCTTAACAGACCACTCTGACCACTGCAATGGAAATAGATTGGAGAGGGGTCAGAGCTGAAGCAGAAGGATGAGTTAGGAAGTTGTTGCCCCACCAGAATGGAAGCCTGTCTTCCCAACAACTTTTACCTTCAAAGGTCTGGCCACTTGAAAATGTGTTCTGCCTGCACTTGCAGTATCATCTCAGAGTGACCATATTTAATCCCTTCTCTGTGAGGACAGTAAAAAATTAGAAAAGAGAAAATGGAACTGGACATGAGGGTTATCATTTCATAAGAGATAAAAAGATGGCTATTTGCATTTCTGACAGGGAAATCGAGCTGATGCAAGTCGCTTTAGGAAGAAGAAAGCTAATATTAGTAAGTTAAAAGTAATAATGCAATACAGAGTGCTGGAATAATTAGTTTTGAAATGGGGTTGCCCCAGTGATCTCATTACACTTCCTCGGATGACTTTCCCAAGCAGTGGCAGGTGAGAAACAGGAAACCACCAGATCGCCAGACACAATGGTCTGGTTTTAAAAGCCTGTCACTTAATGTTGAAATTACTGGCAGCGCCCCAAACCATCAAGATCAATTAGATGATAGTTAAGGAAAAAGAAGCGCATTAGTGTCCTATAAATGGCTCTCCTGGGATGTGCTATCCCCTGCATCTTCACTATAAGTCAGGACCATGAGCTGGCATCTGCCAAGTGCATGTGTAGGAGGGGTTATATACATTTAAATTGTACAGCACCATTCAGTTTAGACGCAGAACACTGGAAGAGTTTTTTCCCTAAGTTGCACTTATGGAAATCCAGACCTGCTGCTTGGAAGGCTAATGTTTTGCTGCAGGTCTGTGCTTTCTTTACCCTCCTACTAACGCAGGCAAGCTGAAACAAAAACCAATTACTCTTCAAGATCAAAATCTTCACATGCCTCAAAACTGTTTTAACTTGGTTTTAGAATTATGGGCTTGCTTTCTCCTTCCCTGTTGGTATCAAATGTAGCCAGATTTAAAGCATTGCCAAATAATGGAAAACTTCTCATATCTTTCTCTTATAACTATTCCCAATTTACAACCATTTTAACTGTTTTCTGACTGACCACAAATACTTTTCTTTTAAAATGAAATGCTCCAAGGCTTATTTTGAGCTGTTTTTCTCACCCCCTTTATTGATCTCCATTCCTTTATCCTTTTCCCTTAGAAGCCTGAACCTCAAGTCTATATAAATACATTAAAAATAAAAATGGATCGCTCTTGAAACGAAGTCATATCATTAAATTTATTCTCTGATTATATCATTACTTAAATCATTATTGATTGCACTATAATATGCGTAGAGTCCAGGTGTGGCCGGGCTTTAATCTCTTGGGGTCCACAGTGGTCAAAGTCGAACTCTCAAGCTGTGCAATTCTTTCCCCCATCCCAGCTGATCACTCAATGTCGCCTGTGCCCTAGGATTGACTGTCCTGCCACCTGTCAGCACCTTGGCTAGACCCCGCCCACTTTGTGCTACCAGCAGTCACCAAATGTGATCCTCTCCAGCCCATAACACCACCTAACTCAATGTCTGAGAACCCTGCCTCTGCAGAAAGGCGATCTCCAGCCTTAATCAACACATCAGTGGTTCCATAAGAATCCTTCTGCATTTCTCTACTCACTAATTCAATACATTTTATTGAGAACCTACGTGTACAAAGCACTGTGCCAGACACAAGAGATTCAATGGTCTGCAGACAGCTCCACCTCCTATTCATCACTACAGCTATTTCTAACCTATACTGTATTCCTGGTGCCTCTGGTCCCAACCCCTCCTTCATTCCTCTTAGCAGTGATCTTGCCTTATTTTAGAGAAGAACTCCCCCCTCTTACACACCTATCAGCACCTTACCCATGTTTTTCTCCTTAGATGTGACCTGGATACAATCACTTTCTATTTCCTCCAGGGTCTTGTTCCATCAACTTTCCCCTCTCTCTCCTCAACCTCAAACATCTTCCTTGCTAGTGACTCTCTCCCAACAATATTTTTAAATGTTCAGGTCTATCTCAAATTTTAAATAAATAAATAGCCCCCCCTCTAAGTCCTCCTCTAGCATCCAGCCTATCCTTAACCCTCTAAGCTGGGCTTCAAGAAAGAACTATCTACATATTCTATCCCCCACTTCATCATCTCAGTAACAGCCTTCCCATAAATGGCTCCCCAATGTAAATCTGTATCCTGGATTCCTTGGTATATGATCAAATACCTATTGGATATATCACCAGTTAGATGGTCCAAGAAACTTTGTCTTAGTTTTCCAGGGCTTCTGTGACAAATATACAAAGCTTTGACTTAAAGGACAGAAACTTATTCTCTCATGGTTTGGAAGTCTAGAAGGCCAACATCAGGGTACTGTCAAGGCTTGCTTTCTCCCAGAGCCTGTAACATTCTGGAAATCCCCTATCATAGCAGTCTTTCCTTGTGTCTGCTTCTCTGATTTTTGCTTACTCTGATTTCTGCTTACTCTGATGGCTACTGACTTCTGACTTCCACTGACTCCTAGCTTCATCTGAACTTCCTTTGCTTGTAAGAACTCCACTCACATGGATTAAGGCCCACCCTGATTCAATTTGGCCTCATCTAAATAGGATCTTTGAAAATCTTAATCACAAAATTAGTCCATACCTTAACAAATAGATTTTCAATGATCCTCTTCACCAATGTGTTCTCACCTACAGGAATGCAAATTAAGACTTGAACATATCTTTTGCAGGGTACATGATTTAATCCCCAACACACTTCAAACTTCATGCCTGACATTGAACTATTTAACTTCCCCAGACTACGTGAATTTGCATCCTACCTCCAACACTTGCTGGCTGTGTGACTTTGGGCAACTTATTGGGCCTTCTGTGTTTTAATTTCCTCGTGTGTGTCAAGAACTGTGAAAGATCAGAGATGTTATCCTACTTGCCTACGAACAAGTTAGCCTGCCACAGTTTCCATGGAAGCTGGTAGAAGATAGGAGACTCCAAGATCAGAAACAAAGGACAGTTTATTAATCACAATAAGTGCAGTAGCCAGAGTATCAGCATGTTTTAAATTGGTTCTTCACTGAGCCCCAGTTCCCACAAGGCAATGAATGTAAAAAGGGCCAAGTCACACCTACCCATGTATAGTTACAGTAGAGGAAGCTTGATTTAGGGAAACTGCTCGATTCTCCAAAAAGAGAAAATATACCTTCTAGAGCTGTTTGCTATATAAATAGCCTTGAAAAGATAATCTGAAACAAGGGGCAATCAATGTCTATGTCATAAGATGTGCAGTTAAATGAGAATTGTCTAGTAGCTAACTCACTGCATTGAAGTGAATATTAAACACATTAATAAATTCAAAGCCTTTAGGACAGTGCTAGGCACATAGTAAGCCCTAATGTTATTTCATGTCTCTATCTCCCAATAGTTTACTGCTCGACAGAGTACGTTATTCATGTCTAACACTGTGTACTGCACACATAGTTGCATGATAAGGGTTTATACTAAACTATCAGTTGTCAAATATCTGAAGATCTTAAATAACATATGTATTATTTTACATTCCAGACACTCTCAGTGCCTTGTTAGTAGAAATCTTAAACATTGACTCATTTTAGGCTTAAAAAGTAACAACATTAATGATAATTGTGGAAGTTGTCAAGTTAACATGAGTTGTGAAAAAAAATCACTTAATGTGAAATAATGAAATCATGTCTAAAGGCTCATTTTAAATATATGTTCTATGAAAAGGAATATGATCCTTTAAATAGGAGCAATTTAGACAATACGTTGCCTTTGTCCCTATAGTAAATTTTACCTACAGCACAGTTAGTATCCAGTGAATTCACAACCAAAACTTCAGTGGCTATTATATTTTGACATGGAACTTTTTCTAGCAAACAAATATTTATTGAACTTCCCATACAAATATTTATTGGGTTTCCCCATACCATTGGACCTTTACTGCTTATATATGGCTGAAAACAATTGCTGGTGGGCAGATTCCAAAAAGACAGCAGAAGGGTATCTGCCGTTTGTGTCCTCTTCAAACTCACTCCACAGATCACTCCTTTCCCATTTATAAGGGTACAGCAAAAGACCAGGAGGATGGTGGAAAATAGCTTCATTGTGGAAATCAAAGGAATGGGAGAATATAATGGATTATCTGGGTAGGTCCAGCATAATCAAAAGGATCCTTATAAGACACAGGAAATGTGCTGGTTTGAAATGATGTATGTACCCTAGAAAAGCCATGTTTTAACTCTAATCCCATTTTGTAAAGGCAGCCGTTTCTTCTAATCCCTATTCAGTATTGTATGTTTGAAACTATAATTAGATCATCCCCAGGAGATGTGATTTAATCAAGAGTGGTTGTTAAACTGGATTAGGTGATGACATATCTCCACCCATTCAGGTGGGTCTTGATTAGTTTATGGGAATCCTATAAAAGAGAACAACAAGAAGGAAAGCCAGGAGAGATTCAGAGAGAGCAAACAAAAACGACATAGTCATAAGAAGCAGAGCCCACCAGCCAGTGACCTTTGGAGATGAAGAAGGAAAATGCCTCCCAGGGAGCTTCATGAAACAGGAAGCCAGGAGAGAAAGCTAGCAGATGATGCCATGTTTGCCATGTACCCTTACAGCTGAGAGAGAAACCCTGACTGTGTTCACCATGTGCCTTCTCACTTGAGAGAGAAACAGTGAATTTCATCAGCCTTCTTGAACCAAGGTATCTCTCCCTGGATGCCTTTGATTGTACATTTCTATAGACTTGTTTTAATTGGGACATTTTCTTGGCCTTAGAACTGTAAACTAGCAACCTATTAAATTCCCCTTTTTAAAATCCATTCCATTTCTGGCATATTGCATTTTGGTAGCTAGCAAACTAGAACAGGAAGGAAGGTCAGAAACAGAGAGAGAGAGAATGAAGATGCTACATGGCAGGCTACAAAGATGGAAGATGGGCTCACAAACCAAGGAATACAAGTGACCTCTGAAAGCTAGAAAAGGTGAAGATGTAGATTCCCACCTAGAGCCTTCAAAAGGCACGCAGCCCTGCAGACACCTTGATTTTTAACTTCTGACCTCAGAACTGTAAGAAAATAAATTTGTGTTGTTTAAGCTACTACATTTGTGGTGATTTGTACAATGGCAATAGGAAGCTAATATATGCAGGTTGAACAAGGGGAGAGTGGAGGAGATGAGGTCTGAGAGTCTATTAAGGGCCTGACTCTCCTGGTCTTGTGGATCATAGTAAAGAGTTTAGGTTTTATGCGGGTTGCTATGGGAAGCCAGGGGAGTATTTTAAGTTGAACAGTGATATTTTTTCTGACCTTTGCTTCCAAAAGATTACTCTGGCTGCTGTGTAGAGAAAGAATAGAGGGCGGACAAGCAGTAGGAGGCTTTTGTAGTAGCCTAGTTGTCTTGAACCAGGGTTGTAGCAGTAGAAAGGGTTAAAAAAAAAAAAAAAGGTCAAAATTAGTGTGTATTTTAAAGCCAATGATGACAATAGTTAATGATCGATTGACCATGCATTGTAAGGAATAAAGAAAAATCAAGGATTCTAGGATTTTTAGCCTGAGTTATCAGGCTAAAAAAATGGTGGCTATGGTACGTATTACTCAAAGGAGGAAGGCTTTGTTGGAAGAGAGTTTGAGTGGGCAGAGATGAGGAAATCAATAGGTTTATATTCATCAGGCTAAGTTTGCAAGTAGATATCCAAGTGAAGAAGGTAATTCAAAATGTGGATATACAAGTTTGGAGACTAAGGAGAGATCTGATAAAGTAACAAAAATATGAGTGCTATTAGCATACAGAGGATATACAAAACCATGGACTGGGTGACCCCACCTGGCAGAAGGGTGTAGATAGAGCTGAGTTGAGGAATGAGGACTAAACCTTAGGACACTCTTATCTTTAAAGCTCTGCTGGAGGGGGAGGCCCCAGCGAAAGAAATGGAGACCTACCAGTTAGTGAAGAAGGAAAAAACAGGAAAGTGGGGTGTTTCAGAAATTTAGAGAAAAAAATGTTTCCAGGTCAGATGGTCTACCAATGAATTCTATAGACCAAGAGAATTTATTTTCAGCCTACCAAATCAAATTCATCATATCTGATTAGGGCAAGATGTCTGAGAGTTACTTAGTCTCACAAAATTAAAAAAGGAAAAGGTAAACAATTCTCTGCAACAGATCCTAGCCAGTTTGAGAATAAGTAATCTTCATATATAGCTATAATAGATATGTGGAGTTCTATCTTTTCAATTCTTCTACAAGATTAGATCCTAGATTTGGAGAGTTTTTGCATATCAGAATAAACCAAAAAATAAACAGATTTTTTTAAAAAAAGACTAAAACAAACAAAAAAAGAAAAGTCGAAGATCAAAGCAAATTTCCAAAAAAAAGTATATGAGAGAAAGAGAAAAAGGGAGGGAGAGTATGTACATATTTGGTGGTTTCTCATGGTTAGATTCAGGTTATACAGCTTTGACAGGAATATCACAGACGATGTCTTCTTTTCATTTCATCCTATCTGGGTCTATTATTCGTGATATTAACTTCCATTACTAGATTAAGGAGGTATCTGTTAGACTTTTCTACCATAAAATTACACTTTCCCCTCTGTAACTAATATGCATTTTGTGAGAAGAACTTTGAGACTATCTAGATACCCTGTTCCTTCTCAGTCTTCCAATTTATTCATTAACTTATTTATCTCATATTGATTTTTCAAGTTCTGTTTTATCCATGTTAACTGATTATTATTCAAGTTGGTGTCTGTGTCCTTTGGCATAAGAAGATGGTTCAGGCTCATCTTGTACTTTCCCTGCCTGAGCCCTGGAATTAGCCATTTCTCCAGGGATTCTGGGTCCTTTTAATGGAAAGAGGTATCTAGAAATCACGATCTAGATGCTAAGTATACTCAGTGCTCTATTCGGCTGTACTACACCCAGGCCCTCCCAGGTGACAGAGCTAGCTAATGGATGTGTGTACACACATACTACACACACACATTCTATGTCTATTTCTAAATCTAAGCTCTCTATGTGCATTGAAAACTATGCACTCACAAAGATACTTCCAATTCCAAACCAGTACCAGAGGATTAATTCATTTTCTCCATTAATGCATTTGTAACTCTCTTCTCTAACACAGAGAAGCTTTGCTCTCACTATCTTCATTATATTTACTTATTACACCCTCTAAATATAAAAGATATCCCATCACCATCATCCTGTCTTTACACAGACACTCTTCTTGCCCCACTCAGGCCCTGAGACCCGATACCAGGTTGCCCCCCCACCACAACCATCAATCCAATAAGACTCCTATTCTCATAAGAAGAGCCACACACAGAGAGGGGCAGAAAACCATTTGACTTGACAGAGTTTGAGATTGAAGTGCTGTAGCTGCAAGTCAAGGAAAGCCAGAGATGATTCTAAGAACACTAGTAGGGGAGTGGGGAAGTTAGGCAAAGAAGGAAAGGCAGCCAAAAAAGAGTTGGTCATCAAACAGGTTCCCACTGTGAGTAGCTTTGAGCCTGAGCCCACTGGGTGAATCTGGGAAGCTTCATGCCTCAGAGTTATGTCATTCAAGGGGCAAGAGAGCTGGGGTATTTATACAATTGCATTTTAACAGGCTTTTATAACCATGATACCAAAACTAGACAAAGATACTGTGAGAAAGGAAGATTTTAGGCTGCTTCATTTTGCAAAAGCTACCAAAGTGCAATATACCAGAAATGGGTTGGCTTTTACAAAGAGGATTTATTAAGTTACAAGTTACAATTTTAAGGCCATGAAAATGTTCAGATTAAGGCATCAAGAGGAAGACTACTTCTTGGAGGAAAGGCTACTAGCATCGGGGTTCCTCTGCCACATAGGAAGGCACATGACAAAGTCTGCTTCTCTCCTGGGTTCTGGTTTCAAAATTACTCTCTCAGCTCCTATGGATCACTCTGGTTTCTCCTAGGGCATTTTCTTTCTCTATCTCCAAACATCTCTGAGCTCTGAGCTCTCTGCGTCCTCTCACAAAGGACTGTAGTAAAGGATTAAGACCCACCTTGAATTGGGTGGGTCAATCTCCATGGAACCAACCTAATCAAAAAGGTCCCACCCACAATGGGTCTGCACCCACAAGAATGATTAGAGGAACCAGACTTTTCTGAGGTACATAAAAATTTCAAACCAGCACATAATCTAATCTGTTTTATGAACATAGATGCAAAAATCCTAAACAAATATTTGCCAACCAAATTAAGCTATATGAGAAAAATAAATAACATCCAAGTTGGGTTCATAAAAGATTGCAAGACTGGTTTAATATTTGAAAACGATTCAAGAGATAGAGAATCGTTTTAAAATATTAAACCAGTCTTCGCCACATGGACAAAATAAAGAAGAAAATTGTATGCTCATCTATATAAAATGACATTTAATGTCCAATTTGGATATCCATTGCATGTTTATATTTGTTTTTTAAAGGAACAAAGAGTGAACAGCACATGCTAATTTGCACTCAGTTAATTATATGGCTTCCTTTCCCACAATGAGCACACCATCTGTTGGGGGAGACAGGCAAAAAAAAAAAGTTAATATAACATAATTAGGTAAATGCAAGTTAAAACACCACAAAATGTATTTTATGACTATAAAAAGGGGCATCCACCTCAATCTAGAGCTGCACTATCACTATGATAGCCATAAGCCACATGTGTCTATTTAAACTTTAATTTCAGTTAAATGAAATTCAAAGTACAGTTCCTTAGTCACATAGGCCACATTTCAAGTGCTCAAAAGACACATGTGATTAATGCCTACCCTATGGGATAGCACATATGGAGAATATTTCCATTACTGCAGTATGTTCTATTGGACAGTGCTGAATTCTAGAGAATTCAGAGAAGGCTTTTTGATGCCTGAATAGAGTCTTTTAAAATGTCTAGGAGCTAGGCAGGTGTTTTGTCTTGCCACTTGCTAAACAAATACCATGCAATATTGTTAAGCCAACCGATATTAATTTGGACACATACAGAGATGTTTGGAGAAGCAGAAAGCAAATGCCCCAGAGAAGCTGTATGAAACCAGAAGCCATAGGACCAGCCATGTGCCTTCCCAGATCAGCCTTTCTTGGGTCAAGGTATCTTTCTCTGGAGGCCCTAGTTTGAACATTTTTATGGCCTTATAACTGTAAACTTTTAACTTAATAAATTCCCTTTATAAAAGCCTACCCATTTTTGGTACATTGCATTTCTGGGGTATTAACAAACTAAAACAGATTTTGGTACCAGAGATGTGGGGTGTTGTGGTTTGTAAATACCAGAAAACATTGGAATAGCCTTTTTAAGTGGATAAGGGAAAGATTCTGGAAGAGTCGTAAGGATCTTGATAGAAGGCCTAGAATACTTTGAAGAGACTGTTGGTAGAAATGTGGACTCCAAAGATATTTCTGATAAGGGCTTAGACAGAAGTGATGCATGTGTTATTGGAAACTGGTAGGAAGGCAGTCCTTGTTTTAAAGTGGCAGAGAATTAGGTAAATTGTGTCCTGGTTTTGCATGGAAGGTAGAATTTAAAAGCCATGAGCTCGGATACTGAGCTGAAGAGATTTCCCATTCAGAGTGGAAATGCAGCCAGGCTTCTCCTTGCAGCTTATAGTAAAATGCAATATGAAAAAGATTGCATTTCTTGGGTAGAAAGAAACCAGAAATTGATAGTCTGGAAAATTCTGGGCTTCCAAAAAGGAAGACCCCAGAGAATAGTGCCCCACATGAGAATTTAAACAAACAGGAAATAATCAGCCATTTCAGAAAAATCCAGAATTGGAAACGGAGTTATTCAGAAAGGATTTATGGACGGTCCTATTGTCTGATGGGTGTGATCATGTATATTGCATGGAAAACTGACACGTTTCCTGCGAGACTTATATAAATGGAACCACTGCCAGTCTGGTCTAAAAGGGGCAGAATAGGGACAAATCGAAGGAGAAATTACTACAAAGACAGAACCATGGATGGTGAGGTCTAAAGAGGAGACATCTTGGGCCAGGAGAGTGGACCCACTCATGAACTTGGTGAGGTGATTTTGCCCTGAAGGCAGAGGGCAAGCCTTCCACCTCAATGTTCAGGAAGAATTTTTCCATCTGGGGCCTCAGAGAAGGTGGAGCACATTCCTTGGGTTTGGGGAGAGCCTTGCTGCCACCCCATTATTCTGAGGGAATTGAGCAGTGCCCCAGAGATGGCAGAAAGCCTGGGAGCTGTCCTGATGCATGGAGAGGGTGGAGCTGAGAAAAAGGTGGTCTCCCCAAAGTTCCACAAGGTTGTAACCCTCACCCCAGCATTTGGAGAGACAGGCTTGCTGCACAGGCCCTTGGAAAGGGTGGGCTGACACTTTCTAAAGCCCCAAGGATGAATGACTCTCCGACTTTGAAATCTAATGAAGTTTGCCCTGCAGATTATCGAAACTATTTGAGTCCATTGACCCCTGTTTTCCTTCCAACCTCCCCTTCTGACAATGGGAACCTTTATCTTATGATTGTCCCTCCTTTGTATATTGACAACAGATAAGTTGTTCTGAGTTTTCATTAGTCAACACCCAGAGGAGAATTTTGCCTTAGGACAGGCCATGCCTTAACTGACTTTAATGTGATTTTTGTAGTGTTTTTTTACTTTGTATTACATTAATTTTGTTACTGAAATGGTTTAAGGCTTTGTAATATTGTAACTGAATGAATGTGTTTTGTACATGGAAAAAAAACCAGTGTTAATGAGGTAGTTAGATTCAGTTGTCAACTTGGCCAGGTGAAGGTACCTAGTTCTGTTGCTGTGGGCATGAGCCAATGGTACGTGAACCTCATCTGTTGCTGATTACATCTGCAGTCGGCTAGGAGGTGTGTCTGCTGTAATGAATGACGTTTGACTTAATTGGCTGGTGCTTAAATGAGAGAGCACAACGTAACACAGCCCAAGCAGCTCAGCATACCTCATCTCAGCACTCTTAGCTCAGTCCAGGCCTTTGGAGATGCAGAAAGAAAACACCCTGGGGAAAGTTGCTGGAACCCAGAGGCCTGGAGAGAAGGCCAGCAGAGACCATCCTGCGTCTTCCCACGTAAGAAAGAACCTCAGTTGAAAGTTAGCTGCCTATCCTCTGAAGAACTAACAAAATAAATCCCCTTTTATTAAAAGCCAGTCCGTCTCTGGTGTGTTGCATTCCCGCAGCTAGCAAACTAGAACAGTTCATTTTTTGGCTCACAGTTTCAGAGGCTACAAGGCTAGCTTCCTCCTGGGTTGGTATCTTCTGGCTGGCCAGCAATCTTTGGGGTGTCTTGGCTTTCCATCACTAGGCAGTGCACATGGCAGCGTCAACCCCTTTCTCTTTCGGGTTCCATTGACCTCAAGCTTCTGGCTGCTCTCCATGGCTTCCTTTTCAATGTCCAATTTCTTTTGCTTACAAGGACTTCATCCATTTTGGATTAAGGCCTACCCTCATTTGGTTTGGACACATCTTAACTAACAACATCCTCAAAGCTCCTATTTACAAGTGGGTTCACACTTACAGGACCCAGGGTTGGGACCTGAACATGCCTTTTGTGGGGTTCATGATTCAACCCCAATAACAAGTCAAAAAAAATAAAGTGAAATGAAAATAATTCTAGCAGAGGAAATAAAAGTGACAAAGAATAATAAAAATGACCCTGGAAACTTGAGCAGTGGCAGATCATCCAAACATTTTATGCTGTGTTGATCAGGTTAGACTTTTTCTATATGTTGGAGGGCTCCAAACATACTCTTATTTTGACTCAGACACTCAGAGAAAGTGTATGTTTCTTTTAACTATGACTTGCATATCTTCATGGCAGCAAGGAAAGAAGAATCCCAACATCTAGATCCTTTTGCTGCTTCTGGGCTCACAATGGCTTCTGTGGTGATGGTGTCCTTTGTCCATCTATCTGGTCACCATTCGCCCTACTAATAATGACATGCTGAAGCCGGGTCATACCAGCTATCAGAGGCAGATTTATGCATATCTTTTCTCAACTCTGTGTTCAGTAACATCTGATTGTTATTTCTAAATGGGCCATGGTAGTAATTACACCACAGAAATCAGGAGACAGTATGAATCAGAGCTTACTTTTTTTTTCTTTTTTTCCCTCTTGGAGGGCTAGTATACCAATACACCACAAATTCAAATATCCACAAGAGGAGTCGCTCCTTGCCTGGCCTCTCTCAGGGCCAGTGGTGCTGCTGGTGGCACCATCCTCACCTAGGCCATTTCCGGCACCTGTGTATACTCCCTGAGTTTCCACCACATCTTCCAAATGGTACTTGGCGTAGGATATAGGATCCCCTTGCTGTGTGTGTGTGTGTGTGTGTGTGTGTGTGTGTGTGTGTGTGTGTGGCAGGCCCCCCAGCGATTCTCCCAGCTCTTAATTCAGCAGACAATGAAGTATTACTCAGGGGTAATAGGAATGTCTTCTTCTAGGCACTCAGCTTAAAAAAACAGAGGACTCAGCCTCATTTTCCTTTAGTTTTTAGTTTTTGATGTAATTCACTTCCTAACAATGTCCACCATTCCTTTTTAATCTAAAATACATTATTATAATCTCCTTTTTTTTGATTGACATAGATTTAGGTATTCCCAGCTAGAGATTTAAAATGTATGATATGTTGGTGTTTATTGAACTTAATGAAAAGTCATAAGGTTCAAAGTGATATTTTAGCCCCAAGATCAATCTAAGTAATTTTCTAGCTGCTACATACTGCAGTATATATACAGCCTCAAAGAAGGGAAGATTACTGCTGGTACCACTAAAGGCAAGATCTTGCAAATGGTAGCAAAGGCACAATTTACAATCCTGTGACTCCACTGGATATTCCTCTCTCCTCCTACTGTAATGATCTGTGAATTACAATGGTGGTAGAGAGCAGACTGAAATGGGAGGTGACTGAGAAAGATTTGCAATCTGTAATCTACAGCATATAATATTGCCAGCAAGTATTCCCCTGAGACAGCCTTAAGACAGTATATTTCCCACTCCCATGATTCCAGTGGTCACTATGTGGTCAGTTATGTGGTCTGGGAGTCTGCAAGGCAACCTTTTGTCTGATCTCAGTCCACTGTCCTGGCACACTGGGGAGGCTGTGGTTATACTAAGGGGAGATGCATCCCAGCAGAGGACCAAGCTAATGATGGTGCAAAAGGCTGACCTTTGAACAAAAAAAGGACCATTCCTGTCTTCTCCGACAAGAAAGGTAGGAGTGCATAGGAAGACAGAAGACAGATTAATGTGGGGTCTGAATTATATGGGGTGAATGTGTTAGAAGGGTCAGAGTGCAAAGAAACTGGGAGGGTAGTTTTGGTGAATAGCCATAAAATGGTCAGGTAGAAAATGGAGAAAGCTTACAGGGCTGAATAAAACTGAAAGAAAACTGAGTTATCAAGGCCAGAGAAGGTGGAAACAGAGGTAAAGAAGGTGAGGTGAGAGTGCAGTCATTGGAACAATACAATGACAGATGGCTAGGGCAAAGAATAGAAAATTAAGAAAAGAAACTAATTATAATGTTATCAAAGATATTTCCCTGCAACAAGTGACTGTAAAGAATTAGAAGTGAATCTCAGGGGAATTGGGGGGGGGGGGGGCAAGATCTGAGATGGATATCAAAATATTCTAGATTGAGACAGGCTTCTTTCCCAGGAAGAATAAGCCCTATCTCAAGGTCTTCAGGAAAGGAGGGGGATGAGGTCCAGCTTATCAGTGGGTGACCTTGACAAGGAAGAGAGAGGAGGTGTAACTGAATTTCAGAGCCTCAAAGAAAGCTGTTTTACAACAGAGTTCTTGGCACCACCACCATGCCACACACACACACACACACACACACCCATACACACACACACACTGGTGGTCCTTGGGTAGAAAGAACAGGAGACTTACAGAAGAGTGATGTCTTCAGGGATTGATTGAGCCAGGTTTCAGTTAAGGCCCCGAGTGGGAGATAGGGGTCTGAAAACGTCAGAGGCAGAGAGGAGTTTGTTCACAGTGGAATCGACATTCAAAGGGCACAGTGCGCAGGACAGCACAAGTGGAAGGGCCCAGAACTGAGACGGTGCAGAACAGCAAGGTGGCAAGGCAGAGAGAGGACAGGAGAGCCAAAATGAGAAGCGTGGAGAGAAGGCAAATTTCACTCTTTTTGGTGATAAAGAGCCACAGAGATATAAAGCCCAGGTTGAAGTGACTGACAAAGACAGGGTTAGAGTGAAACTAGTGAGGCATTTGACTGCGGCATTAAATTTAAGGTGGTACAAAAAAATTCAGTGGCCAAAATAAAAAATATTTTAATACAGATCAGGAAATAAGGCAAAGTCTCTGCCCTCAATGGCCCCCAGTGAAGAAGTCAGAGTAATGAAATTTAACCCCAAAAATATATATTAAGTGGAAAAGAAAAAACAGGTAATAAAACTCTATATATCTATAAGACCAACTTTGTTTTCTAAAAAACAAATGTGGTTTTGCTGGGTATTAGATTAGAAGTAGTTAAATTTTTTCTTCTGCTATAATGTAGTTTTCATTCTGTATTACATTTGTAATATCATATACTATATTTATAAATAAGAAAAAAATATTTTAACAAAAAAATCAAACTTCATTCCAAACAGAATTACCAGAAAAGCATATTGACACTTGGAGATTTCATTAGACTCATATAGTCACAAAATTCAAAATATCAAACAAAACTAGTTTGTGTGCTTAACCACTTTTAATAAAGAACTTTCTAAAAAAAGGAAACATGTAGAGACTCCCATGCAATTTGGAAGACATTTAGGCAAATGATATTTAATAATAAGAAAAAGGACAGCATTAAAAACAAGAAATGTTCAAATTTAAGGAAAACGCCTTTTTCAAGCCCTGCTATGCATTTATTTGTGCATGAAAAAAAAAATACAGAAATTATTAACTTTAAAAATAAACCAAGTCTGTTATCCTTTCCTCAAATGGAATCTACTGTCAGCCTTCACTTAACGACTGCATACCTCTCATACTACAATACTTCATTTATGCTGAACCACAGTTATCAACATATCTGACCTTTTAACAATGTAATAGCATTTCTAGGAATCTATCTCCTAAGGAAATAATCTGAAAATTGGATAATTTTGACCATTACAGTATTATTTATGAGAAAAAGTGAGAACAAATCTTTCTCTGAGTATTATGGGTGATATTGAATACTTGGATTGTTCTTGAAGTCTTGAAATGTTGATACTACAATTTAGATACGGAGCCACTAGGTGGCGTAAGGGACTCTCTGCCACGTGGGTCCAACTTCAAGGCTAAGTTCAAGGCCAGCGTGCCAGCCTTCAAGGCCCTATTCTGGTGGAAGGTTCATTGAGAATCTTTCTCAAAGTGATTTCACAATGTTAATAAATAAATAAATAGTTTTTAACCTAGAGAACCCACTTATAAAAAGTAATTCTAAAAACAATGCTAGCATAAGTGAATGAGTGAATAAAGATGTAAGTATAGAGAAGCATTATTTAGAATAGAAAAAAAGTGAAAATCCTAAATGCCCATCAGTGGAGAACTGAGTTACATGCATTATGTATATTACTTTTTTAAACGATGAAGATCTGTATTAACATGGAAGGATGTCCACCATATACTCTTTTTAAGTGAAAAGGAGACTACAGAACGCTATTATGGAAGATACTCCATTATGATGGTTAAGAGCACAGGATCTGAAGTCAGACTGCCTGCAGTAAAATCCTGACTACCCCTCGGTACTGTGTGACTTAGGGCACGTTTTTCATCTTGATGGGTCTCATCTACAAAATGAAGATAATAGTACTATCATGCAAGGTTGCTGGGAGGATTCAATGGATATTACAAGTAAAGCTCTGAGAACGGTGCCTAGTATATATCAAGCCCTCAGCAGGATTAGCCACCATTATTACTTAAAGCATGATCCCATTGCTTTTTTAAATATCCAGTATACCTATACACAGACACATGCATTTTCTGGATGGATGCATATCAAAACATTATAATGGTTGTACAGATGATATTTGAATTAAAGCTATGACTATTAGGGGATGGAGGTGGATGTGTTGATCATGGCTCTATAGGCTCAAAACAGAGCTCTGCAGAGTTAGACCTTCCATATGGTATTTCTAAGAAAAACTAAGCCATTTTTATTCAGAGTAATTTTGTTTATTTAACCAGAAATTGTTTTAAAAATAAATAAAAGTCTAGCAGATCTTCAATCATTTTACTTTTTCTTAATTTTTAATTGTTTTCATTCTGATCTCACCAGAGCTTGTTCCCCAATGTTTTTTGTTTTTGTTTTTTGTATGCCAGAGCTCACATTTCATTCTTTTTCCATGTGAGTATTCCATTATTTCAGCACCATTTGGTGAATTTTTGTTTGTTTGTTTTTCCTTTCTTTGCTTGTTTTTGGAGCGAAGTGCATGCGCCAGGAATCGAACCCAGGTCTCCCACATGTCAGGCGAGAACTCTACCACTGAACTACCCTTGTACCCCCTCCCAATGTTTCTTTATACCTTATTCTTAAAACTAGCTTGGTGTCGGCCCAGGACCACTCCAACACTTGCAGCCAAATTAGTTCTGCCCTACTCTGCAGTCATTGTTCACTCTCCCAGTCTCGAGTCCAGTTAAAGTAGGCTACTCTCAGCTCTGCACCAACTTCCTTCTTACTGCAAGGACACAAAACCTCTGAGTATAACGAATTTTCCCAATTAATTCCCTCCAGTCAAACCATTTCTCCACCATTTTACCACCATTTCCCATTCCCATTAGATAAAGAACAGCCCCTGTCCTCCACCCACTCCACCTCACCATTTCAAAACCCCTTCCCTTTTGAGGGGTCTGTTTGCTTTGCCTACAATGAATGTCCCAGTTATGAAACACCCCTCAGCCACTTCCTCTCGCTTCTTTTCTTACAAGCTAGCCAGTTTCTTCAAACTAAGATTATAGTTTCAAAATCCTAACAGACACCAGAACGTTGTGCAGAGAATTAACAGCGAATTAAACAGCTTTCCTTACTGCCAGTCGCGGATTAGCTTTAATTGCACCCCACTTCAATTGCTAATGTAAACGAGATACTGGTTATTTAGTTATGTCAATTTTACTACTTATGCTCTAATTCTCAATACTAAGATCAAATAAACAGTCTTCAAGTATTAGTCTCTAAATTTGAACCTTTCAAAGCAGAAGTAAACAAATTCTCAGCAAAAAGGAATCAAAATTGAAATTGGTTCCTTCTGCTGATTTAAAGGTGCCCAAGCTTTGCTGCCACTGAGAGCACAGGCCACAGCAGACACTTATGTTGGTACAGTGAGTAAAGCAGTTGCTACTATGAATTTTTAAAAATTGAAACAAGAGGTTCTTCTAAATTTAATTAATAAAATTGTATATTGCAGGTAAAAGAATGGAACGATTTTGTAGGGATAAAATGCAGTTCATAAATGAACTTCTGATTTTACTCTAATATTAGAAATTTAGATTGGTTTAATGTTTAAATCACAGAATTCTCTCCAGGATGAAGATTGTTTTCTCTTTAATCTTAAAGTTCATTTTGAGGATTTATTCACTTATCAAACATTAGCTCAGGACTGATGACAAGCATAGTTCTGGGAATATGGGTGGGGGAAGATCGTGCTACAGAAAGCAGAAGACAGCTCCCACCTTCAAGAAGTTTATAATCTGGTTAGACAGCAAAACAGATACATAAAATAACTCGAAGAAAATTTTGAAAGCAACATAATAAATAAAGGTAACAATGTTTTGGGGTGTTTGTTTTTCAGGAATTTTAAATCAGAGTAGGAATTACTATATATAATACAGAAATCCCAGGTAAATTTGAATTTCAGAAACAACAAATAATTTTTAGAATAATTATGTCCAATGCTAAAAAGCTATCTGTTGTTTATCTGAAATTCAAATTTAACTGAGTATACTGTATTTTTTATTTTTTAAAATCTGGCAACCGTAAACTTGAGACATGTAGGGTACAGAAAGGATCCTAAAAGAGCGGGGTTGGTCAGATAATCTTGCTGGAGAATGTAAGTTTTAAATCATCTGTGGACAAAAGCAGTAGACAAACACAAAAGACATTCCAGATGTGGGAGGTGGCACAGCCATGGCACTGAAATCAAGATGAGCAAGTAATTCCTGGTTACGATGGCAAACAGATTAGTTTAGCTGGAGGAGGATTTTCAGGATAGGCAAGAGAACTGAAAAGCTTCTGATGTGAGTCATTCTTGATTGAATTTCTTCTTACAGAGTTTGTTTAATAGATATATGTTCTTCCCAGTCAAAGGAATCTCCTTATCATTGACTATTTCCTCCATATAAGCCCAAACTTATATGGGCTTATATGGAGGAAATAGTCAATGATAAGGAGGTTCAATGGCTTGAATGCATAAGATTTCAATGGTTTGAATGCATAAGATTTAAATTGTAAAGATCTTTATCTCTATAGGTTACATACATGGGAATTACAATTCGAGTTTTATTGTGACAAACCTTAAAGATCCAGTCATACAAAAAAAAAAAAGTCTCTATCCTATAGAGTGCCCCAGTGATTTCCAAGGAACAGGAGATACCAGGAGAGTCTCTGTTTTCTGAGTAAGTTTTGGGTAAGAGTATACGGGCAGGAGGGAGGAATAGCGTGAGATTTTTATTGTATTCTATATAATAAAAAGGGCAGGCCCAGAAAGGGGAGCACAGAGCCTGGCAAGTATTCCTGCTGATGTAGAGAAAGGGGCTGGGCAGAAGAGAAATACTGAAGGGAATAATGAAATAAAAATCCCTTGACATTCTGCTTTCAAATCTATATTCCCCATGTCTAGAACTTAAATTATAGAACTCTATCATAAAAATACATTAGCAATAAGACTTATGCACAAAGCGATTAATTGTAGCACTATTTACAGGAACAAAAAACTGGAAATAACCTGAATGTCCATGAATAAGGCACTGGTTGAGTAATCCGTGATGGATCCATGCAATGGAGGCGTCCACAGCTGTAAAAAAGTAAAAGGGACATCACAATAATCTCCATGACATCCAGTCATGTGACGAAAGCAAGGTCAAGGGCAGTTTCTACAGTAAACTATGGTTAATTTAAGAATAGAGGATAAAAATGCATTTACTTATATTTAATAAATACATATGCTTATATTATATAAGGATAACCATGAAATAAGAGTAATAATAACTATGTATGAGAGAGGGAGGAAATAGGGTAGCAAAGAAAGGGACAAAAACTGGGATTTTTAGCATGGGGGTAAGGAAGCAAAGAAATTAGACAGAAGAGGCTAAATAAAAATCCTATAGTCCTGGACTTTGATAGGAAATACCAGTATGAACAAATGATGTATTTTATCTTTAAAACAAAAACTATATTTCTGAGCTCTAAGAAAAATCCTAGAAACAATAACTGAACCAGTAGCAATGAACACCCTAATACTACAAATGTGATCTTAAAATACCATTTCCTCTAAAAAGAACAAAAACAAAAACAAACACAATAAGGGCTCCTCATAAAGGAACTACTTCTAGGGGCAAGTAAAATAAAAGATGAGCTTAGAATACTTTGTCATACCAGATAACAGAGAAGCTATCAAAGTCAACAGAGTCACGTCAACAGGGCTCAGGAGCTGACTACAAGTGGCTCCCAAAGCAAACATGGGACAATTTCAGCATCGATAAAAATAATAATGGCAATGGACTGAGATATATCAAATATGTTTAATTCATAAGTTTGTAAAATAGTAAAGCAAAATGAAACCTAATTGTTCACTGTTGGAATATACTAGTGAACCAACTTATTATTTTAAAAAATGATAAGTGGGGGTGGGCCACAGTGACTCAGCAGGCAGAGTTCTCACCTGCCATGCTGGAGACCTATGTTCAATTCCCAGTGCCTTATCATGCAAAAAAAAAAGATAAGAGGGAAAAATCAAGCATTAATCCTGCCTTTCCTACACAAACTGTACCACTCTGTAATATACAGTATCCAGCTAAGAAATGAGGAACAAATGACAGAATATGGCCATTTTGCAACCCCTAATGAATTAATGGATCTAAGCATTAGCCACCAGTGGCTGCTAGCATCCCAGAGACAGAGTCAACCAGATGTTAGGTCTACCTGATGGAAGAACCACACAACCTATGAAGTTGTCTTATTGAAAACTCAAACCTAAATACTGACAAAACCTCGAGACCTAACTACCAGTTCACAGGAAATATAGAAAGCAAAGGAGCATGCTACACACTATAAGGGAGCATTTACAAAATGCAGATGACCCAATTTGTTCATCAATTATATTGCAAGGAGAAAAAATAAAGGGATAGTGAGGAAAATTATGGACTAAAAAAAAATGAGATATATCATCAATCCCAGTATATAGAACTTAATTGGATACTGATCCAAACAAGTGAACTGTTTTTTTTTTTAATTTATGATCTTCAAAAGACAATTAGAAATTTAAATAGGTGCTTGATAGATGATGGTACTGAGGAATTTTTACTAATTTTTTATGTGATGATGCTATTGTAGTTATTTAAAAACATAAGTCTTTTCTTCTTCTTTTAGAAATATATGTGAAAAAAACTATGGATAAAATGATATGATATCTGAGATTTGCTTCAAACATGTATGGAAAAAGGAATGGGTAGGGGAATAGATGAAATAAGATTGGCTGTGAATTGATAATCATTGAGGCTAAGAGATGAGTATATTAGGGTTCACTGTACTTTTCACTCTACTTTTGTACACATTTGAAATTTTCCATAATAAAGCATTTTCTAAAATCTGTATTTCCCAATAATAACAATGGCTGAAATTTATTGAACACTTAACATATTTTATTTGACCCCAATAACAACTTGTGAGACGCATACTATTACTATCACCTCCTGTTTTGGTTTGCTAAAGCTGCCAGAATACAATATACAAGAAATGGACTGGCCTTTAACAATAGGGATTTATTAGCTTACAAGTTTACAGTTCTAAGGCCATGAAAATGTCTAATGCAAGGCATCACAAGAGAATACCTGGACTCTGAAGACAGGCCGCCAGCATCTGGGTTATCTCTGGGAAGACACCATAGCCAGCGTTTGTTGGTCCTTCTCTCCCGGGTTTTGTGGCTTCCAGCTTCTGGTTTCAGTGGCTTCTTCTTTCAGCTTCTCTTGGGCTTCTCTCAGCTTCCTGGCTTTTTTGTGTGTGTCCTTTATCTTCTTATAAAGGACTCTGATAAGGGGATTAATGAAGCAGGTCACATCTCAATTGAAATAATCTAATCAAAACATTGTACCCACAATAGGTCTGCACCCACAGGAATGAATTAAAAATAACATGACCTTTTCTGGGGGATATAAGAGCTTCAAACCAACACACCTTTATTTTAGAGAAGAGAAAAATGAGGCCCAGATAAGCTACTTAATCAAAGGTCACCCAGTGACAACAAAGATTCAAATCCACTACAGTAGCCACTATCTTTTAAGTGGTTTTCTGGAGAAGGCATAAAGGTGCCAAATCCTGTGTCTAGGTTTGCGTGAAATGAGAACAGAAGCTATCTTTGGGGACAGCTAACATCTGGGTTTCAGTCACTTAAAAAATGTTTAAACTTCCAAAATAAATAAAAATGATTGGGGAAACAATGGTGTGTCCAAGCTATGTCAAGGCAAAGGTTCACTACTTCTATTCATAATAAGCAGCCTATTTAGACAAACAGGTTATAAAAAAAAGTAGTGTTGCCAAGCCTTTCAAAGAATGAAAAAGCAGGCATAATCCTTGTAAACAGGCAAAAAGACATATGGTCCTTAAGGGAATATGAATTTGAATAGAAAAATTTGAACAATGGAGAACAGTCTGCTTCTTAGATTCCCTGATGTATAAAACTTGGTCCATTTCCAATAACAATCAGAAAATACTGGCAGTGGCCCAGCTGGCCTGAGGATAAGACCATCTGGAAGAAAGGGACGTGTCCACCACACACTGGTCATGCTGACACCAGCATTGGACTGTTTTGTTTATTTTTTACAGTACCTGTGGAACTATGAGATGAGGTTAAACAGGAGTGACTTCAACTCCAAATCATCAATGACCCTAAAGAACTTAAAATGTCTGATTGAGAAATTAAAGGGGACTTTTCAGAAATATAATGAACCAAGCCATAATTATCTTCCCCCCGAGTGTAACTCAGGAAAGCTATCTTTATCATTCTGCCTGTATCTAACAACCCAGACATCAAGTCTCTGACTTGAATATATAGCTTTGAGGTTGGAAACTGTTATCTCCCCTAAACATTCTGTCCTGGAAGGAAATTGCTTTTTATGCAGCAAAAGACCAGCTTAATTCTTTCCTCTAGTCAAAGGAACAGAAATACAATATTTACAAGGACTCCTTACACAAAAGAGATAAAATACTTGATCATAAAAAGGTGACTTAAATCTTACCAGGTTTATGGAGATAGTACATGCGGGGTAGATTTTCAATAGCCCTTTCCCCATTTTGAAAGATACACAATTAGAGTTATTTTTCCACAGATTTATTGATCTTTGAGAACGGCACGTAGTCGTTAATATCTCTGCTGAGACAAAAAATATTAAAAGAAAGAGTAGAGAAAATAAGAGTCAATCACTGTTTAATGCAAATATTCTTTGTAAAAAAATAATTTTTAAGTTCCGGGAAAACACCCACATAGATTCTCTAGTAATACCTAGAGAAGGGGTTAAAAAAAAATGAAAGAACAGTGGAAATTGACAAAGCTTGTAGTAATATAAATGTAAATAAATCCAGAAATCTGAAATTGTTGAGCAGATTTTCTATTTTATCAATTTTTTCCATTGGAGAGAACACATCAATGTTTTGTTTGCAATAAAAGGAATAATCAATGTTGAATTGCTAAAGAACAGAAAATAACTGAAAATCAAGTCCACCATCACTCATGCGATTGCTGATGATGTAGGTTCTGTGATCTTCATTTTCAGTTTTTATAAGTACTTACCACTGCTTACACAGCTGTATTCCCTACTGTTGGTCAAAGCAACATAGATTTAACAAATCTATGTTTTGGCAGTAAAGTTGACAAAGTACAATATTATATGCCAGCACTACGTCAGACACTGGGACCATAACTACAAATAAGATAGATTGGTCCCTGTCTACATGAAGTTTTGGGGGGAGGAAAATAACAAAGAAGATAGAGCAAAATATTAGGACTAAATGCAATTACAACTAGAATAATTCCTAAGAAGGATAGTATAATATGCTATGAGAGAACATAAAAATGGAACCTAAATTTGAATGATGATTCTACCCAAAAACTCATTAAGATATTTAGTGTTGATAGAATATCCATGAAATCATCTGTTTCTTAAGCTTGTATCCACCTAGTGTGAGGTCGAAGTTTTCCTCGGATGCCAGGAGCTAACAAAAAAAGTGGGGGGTGGGGGTGGGGGGTGGGATGGGGGGTGAAGGGGTGAGGGAGTGGGTGGGGAGACATCTAAACAGTGTTTGCAGATTGACCTATGCAGTTCTCTCTTCAGAGCTTATGCATACAATGAGTTTAGAGAATAGCTTGAAGCCAGAGCATCGGGGCCTCCCCGATCCTTTCTACCCATGCTTCTTGTCTTGGGCATGAGCATGTAGTTCTAGGAATTGCCCCATTTACACGGATACAATTGTCTCCTCTTCCCTAGGAAACAGTTTCCTCACAGTCACAGGCACTGCTTTGAATGTCCTACAACCAGCAGTCTTTTGCCTCTGGTAGCCTCTTGACTGCTCTCCCACAACATTCTGTAGGAGGTTTGGTGAGTTGCCATCTACATGCAGGGAAAAGTCTGGGATAGTGAGTCTATCAGGCAACCACCAGATAGATTGGGCCAAACACACATGGTGCCAGTGTGTGCACGAGGGTTACACTGCTCCCTCCAGAACCAGTACTAGAACTGGGAGTGCAGGCCAAGTCAATGAGGGGTAAGGAGAAGCCAACCAGGGCACCACAGGATCATACAGCTTTGAAGTAGCCTTTTTCTTGATTTTGTGTTCACCCTGTTACTGTAGTCCTTTAACTGTTTTCTGGGGTTTTGACAATGATGTTTCCACAAGTTCTTGATCGTTGCTCAAAGCTTCTGTTGGGGGAAGAAGCCCTGAAGCCCCTCACTCTGCCATCTTGATAGTGCCCCTTCCAAGAGATATTAAATGTTAGTTTCATTTCCATGGCTGAGAAAACTAAGGTTCAAAGGAATTAAGCAACTGGTTCAAAACCACACAGCTAGAGATACAGAGCCAGGATTCTTCTGACTAATTCCAAAGCCATTCTGCATTCTACCATGGTGTACTAGTTTGGTAATGCTGCCAGAATGCAATTTATCAGAAATGGAACAGCATTTATAAAAGGAATTTATTAAGTTGCAATTTTACAGTTCTAAGGCCATGAAAATTCCAAATTAAGTTACCAAAAAGAAACTGCCTTCACTCAAGAAAGGTCAATGCCATCTAGAACACCTCTGTTGGATGGGAAGGCACAAGGCAATATATCTGTCCATCTCTACCCATGTCTTCATTTAAAAAGCTGTTAGTCCAAAGCAAAAAAATGTTTATTTGGTACAAAATTTATATTTCAACTAGTGCATTTCCGAATATAACTTATGTGGACAGCTTAATTGAACACCATGAGTACACAGAACCTTGAACCGGGCATGAGATTTTGTAGGTTTGTCCAGAGTGATGCCTCAATAAACCCCAGAAGGATTTGAACAGTGAATTAAAAAGTATTTGCTAAGTCCCCTTGGGGGAATGGTGAGAAAGGGGGAAAATTCAACTTCCCCAAGTGGAGAATTCTTGATATTCTCACTAACAGTGGGGACAACCAAAGCAATATGCTGAGCCCTCAATCTTGGGGTTTGTTCATATGAAACTTAACCCCGCAAAGGATAGGCTAAGCCTACTTAAAATTAGGCCTAAGAGTCACCCCAAAGAGAATCTCTTTTGTTGCTCAGATGTGGCCTCTCTCTCTCAGTCAACACACAAGCAAATTCACTGCCCTACCCCTCTACATGGGACATAACTCCCAGGGGTGTGAACCTTCCTGGCAACATGGGACAGAAATCCTAGAATGAGCTGGGACTCAGCACCAAGGGATTGAGAAAACCTTCTTGACTGAAAGGGGGAAGAGAAAAATGACACAAGATAAAGTGTCAATGGCTGAGAGATTCCAAACAGAGTCAAGAGGTTATCCTGGAGGTTATTCTTATGCATTAAATAGACATCACCCTTTTAGTTAAGGCATAACAGAGAGGCAGGAGGGAACTGCCTGGAAATGTAGAGCTGTGTTCCAGTAGCCAAATTTCTTGAAGATGATTGTATAATGATATAGCTTTTGCAAT
The DNA here is from genome assembly GCF_023851605.1 of Tamandua tetradactyla. Classification (NCBI taxonomy): domain Eukaryota; kingdom Metazoa; phylum Chordata; class Mammalia; order Pilosa; family Myrmecophagidae; genus Tamandua; species Tamandua tetradactyla. The sequence goes on from NC_135332.1 coordinate 141,416,187, forward strand.
GTGACTGTGTGATTTTGAAAACCTTGTGTCTGATGCTTCTTTTATCTACTTATGGACAGATGAGTAAAACATATGGATTAAAAATAAATAAATAATGGGGGAATAATATTGAAATAAATTTAGTAGATTGAAATGCTAGTGATCAATAAAAGGGAGGGAGTAAGAAGTATGTTATGTATGAATTTTTTTCTGTTGTCTTTTTATTTCTTTTTCTGAATTGATGCAAATGTTCTAAGAAACGATCATGATAATGAATATATGTGATGATATTGTGAATTACTGATTATATATGTAGAACGGAGTGGTCATCTGTTAAGAATGTTTGTGCTTGTTGTTATAGTTTTTAAAAAATTAATCTAAAAAAAAGCTGTTAGTCCTCTTTCTAGCCAGTGCTGTGTGATGGGCATATCCCGAGACAACTGGCACAAGTACGGCAAGACCGGGGGCAAGAAAGCTCTACCACAAGAAGCAGAAATATGAGCTAGGACGTCCAGCAGCCAACACAAAGATTGGCCCCCGTCGCACATATCCAGTTCGGGTGTGAGGAGGCAACAAGAAGTGCGTGCCCTGAGGCTGGATGTGGGGAACTTCTCTTGGGAGTCTGAGTGTTGTACGCACAAAAAAAGGATCATCAATGTTGTCTACAATGCATCCAATAATGAGCTGGTCTGCACCTAGACTCTGGTGTGAACTGTCTTGTGCTCGTTGACAGCACACTGTCCTGGCAGTGGTACGAGCCCCATTATGCTCTGCCCCTGGGCCACGAGAAGGGGGCCAAGCTGACTCCTGAGGAGAAAGAATTTTAAGCAAAAAACAATCAAAGAAAATTCAAAAGAAATATGATGAAAGCAAAAAAGAATGCCAAGATCAGCAGTCTTCTTGTGGAGCAATTCCAGCAGGGCAAGTTTCTTGCCTGCGTTGCTTTGAGGCCAGGCCAGTGTGACCGAGCAGATGGCTATGTGCTCAAAGGAAGGAACTGGAGTTTTATCTGAGGAAAATCAAGGCCTGAAAAAGGCAAATAATTCCTCCCTCCCATCCTAGCTCATGTAATAAAGATGTTTATTGTTCTATGTTGAAAAAAAGAAGAAGAAGAAGAAAGAAAAGCTGTTAGTTCCTCTGGGACACAACAGCATCTCATGGGAAGGCACATGGCGACATTTGCTGGGCTCTACCCTTATCTAGGCATCTGCTCTCTGTCAGCTCTCCAAGCATCTCCAAACATCCGTATCTCTGTCAATTCTGAAGCAACTGTTCTCCAAGCATCTGAATCTCAGGTATCCACTTTTAAAGGAGTTCCATAAACTAATCAAGACCCACTTTGAATGGGTAGATTCACATCTCCATCTGATCAAAAGGTCACAACTGGGTGTGCCACAGCTCCATGCGGATAATCTAATCAAAGTTTTCTACCCTACCATATTGAATCAGGATTAAAAGAAACAGCTGACTGCACAAATATGGATCAAGATTTAGACATGTCTTTTCTGGAGTACATAATAGTTTCAAACTGGCACACATGGTATTAACTTCATCAAGAATATTCCAGGGTGTTATGGCCCATATATTCAAACTTCAACCTCTGTGTGAGACCAAAGGGAGAGATGTTTATTTGGTGCAAACTTTATATTTTGGGTAGCACATTATCTAATTTAACATATATGGTCAGTTTATTTGAACACTATAATTACATGGACTCTTGAATAGAGCATGAGATCTTGGCTTGTACAGGTTGTGTGATGCCTCAATATATCCCAGAGTAATTTGGGCAAAGAATAAAAAAGTTTTTGCAAAGTACCCTTGAGGGATTGGGGAGAAAGGAAGAAATATTCAACTTCCCCATCTGGGGAATTCCTGATATTCTCACAAGCAGTGGGGACAACAAATTCAGTAGGCTGAGTCCTCAATCTTGGGGCTCTTCCCTATGAAACCTTTTCCTACAAAGGAGTAGCTAAGCCTACTGATAATTAGTCCTAAGAGTCACCCCCAGAGAACCTGTTTTGTTGCTCAGATGTATCCTCTTTAAGTCAACTTGGCACATGTACTCACTCCCCTCCCCCCTGCATGGGACATGACTCCCAGGGGTGGAAATCTCCCTGGCAACATGGGACCTGACTCCTGGGAGCCAGGATCCAGCATCATGGAAATGAGAAAGCCAACTTGACCAAAAGGGGGAAGAGAGAAATGAGGAAAAATAAAGTTTCAGTGGTTGAGAGATTTCAGAGTCAAAAGGTTATCTTGGAGGTTATTCTTACATATTATATAGATATCCCTTTTTAGTTTATGGTGTGTTGGAGTGGCTGGAGGGAAGTACCTGAAAATATTGAGCTGTGTTCCAGTAGCCTTGATTCTTGAAGAAGACTGTATAACTTCATAGCTTTTACAATGTGACTGTGTGATTGTGAAAACCTTGTGTCTGATGCTCCTTTTATCCAGGGTATGGACAGATGAGTTAAAGAAAATAAGGATAAAAAATAAATAAATAATAGGGGGAGATAAAGGGTAAAAATTGGGTAGAAGGAAATACTGTGGGTCAGTGTTCTAGTTTGCCAGCTGCTGGAATGCAATATACCAGAAATGGAATGGCTTTTAAAAGGGAGAATTTAATGAGTTGCAAGTTTACAGATCTAAGGCCGAGAAAATGTCCCAATTAAAACAAGTCTATAGAAATGTCCAATCAAAGGCATCCAGGGAAAGTTACCTTGGTTCAAGAAGGCCGATGAAGTTCAGGGTCTCTCTCTCAAATGAGACAGCACATGGCGAACACAATCAGGGCTTCTCTCTCGGCTGGAAGGGCACATGGCGAACACAACGTCATCTGCTAGCGTCTTCTCCTGGCTTCCTGTTCCATGAAGCTCCCCGGGAGGCGTTTTCCTTCTTCATCTCCAAAGGTCACTGGCTGGTGGACTTTCTGCTTCGTGGTGCTGCAGCATTCTCTACTCTCTCTGAATCTCTCATTCTCCAGAATGTTTCGTCTTTTATAGGACTTCAGAAACTAATCAAGACCCACTCAAATGGGTGGAGACATGTCATCCCCTAATCCAGTTTAACAACCATTCTTAACTAAATCACATCAACCAGGGAGATGATCTCATTACAGTTTCAAATATACAGTATTGAATAGGGATTATTCTACCTTTAAGAAATGGGATTTATATCAAAACAGGGCTTTTCTTAGGGGGCATACTTCCTTTCAAACCAGCACAGTCAGTGAGAGGGAGGGTAAGGGGTATGGGATGTATGAGTTATTTTTCTTCTTTTTCTGGAGTGATGCAAATGTTCTAAAAATGATCATGGTGAAGAATACACAACTATGTGATGATGTTGTGAGCCATTGATTGTATAATATGATTGGACTCTATATGTGTGTGTGGATATTTCTCAATAAAAATATTAAAAAATAAAAAAGAATATCCCAGGGTGAGATAACATAGTAAAGATAAGAATGCCACTGGCTCTCACAGCTGGCTAATAACAAATGTATTAGACAATTAGGTTTAGATTGAATTCAACCATATTTTCCAGTCATTCTAATTAGATTTGCATTAGCCTGCATGTAACATAAATTCAATTATACTGTCTTAAAGAGGTGCTTTTTCCCTCATGTAATAAAAATTTCAGAAGGAGGCAGACCAGGCCTGGTGCATTTGTTTGAAGAAATCATCAAGATTTCAGGCTCCTTTAGGTTCCTGGTTATCAGTCTTAAGCATGTGGTTTGCATCTTCATGGTCATAAGAGTGCTACCCCTCTCTAGGTATTACATCTATGTTCCAGGTGGGAAGAAGTAATATATAGATAGATATAGATATGGATAATACAGATATAGATATACAGATATTCTTTAAGTATGCTTTTTTTCATAAGGAAAATAACTGCTTTCCTAGAAACCCCATATTGTGGATTTTTACACCAGAACTGGGTCATAAGGCCACTCCTAATTGCAAGATATCCAGGAAATTATGTCTTTTTAACTGGACACATTAATGATCTGAACACAACTGGGTCTCTTTTAGTGGTAATCAACTTACCTTTCTCAGTGCTAAATTTGGAAATTAATGGGTAAAATGTGATTGGCTGAATTCATCAACTATGCACTGGATCATTTGTAGGAAATACTAACTGTTCCCTCTGTTTTTAAGGGAAAAGGAGTAGCCAAATAATGGGAAAGCAACCAGCAGTGCCTGCCCCTCCAGTGGTCCTCAGAGTAGCCTGTACTTTTTCAGGATTGTAAGAAGGAAGCAAAGGCAGAATAGAATCTTAAAATTAAAATAAGAACTTAGTGATCATTGGTCTAGTCCAATTTCCTGTCTAATGAAGTATTTACTTCTACACTTCTCTTAACAGATGGTCATCCAGCTTCTGCTGAATTCAGACAATGAAGCAATGCCTGGAAGCTTCGCTATTACATGCATGAGAACAGGATTCAGGGTCTTATCAACAAATTGACTATGGACTTATGAACAAGGATCAGGAAAGAATACAAAAATAACTCACAGTCCAACCAGACAGCAAAGATAAAGTATAGTAGAAAAACTAAGAGTTCAATGAGTTCTAGTCATGCAGTAAAAAGACATATTTCTAAATCAGATGATGAAAATTTGAAAAAAAGTTGAGTACAGATGAAACCTAAGAGGTGCAAAGGGAACACATGATGAAAGGCATGAACTTGCTCCACTGAGTGGACAGTAGACAGAAATCAGCAGGAAGAGAGAGCTCAGCATGTTAACCTGTGGTGTCTGTACAATTACCCGGGTCCTGGCCCGGTATCTAACTTATTATCTAACTCCATAATTCTCAAAGTATGGTCTTGGGGATTCAAGACCCTCCCAGGGTCCCTTAGGTGAAAACTTTTTTCATGGTAATTCTAAGAAATTACTGGCCTTTTTCACTCTCATTCTCTCACTCGTTACAGTGGAGTTTTCCAGAGGTTACATGATGTATGATATCACAACCGATTAAATGCAGAACCAGATATGAGAATCTAGCTGCCCTTAGTTAAAGAACGCTTTAAAACAATTTGCAAAAATGTAAAGCAATGCCATTCCTCACCAATTTTTAAAAAATTTTTTTTACTAATTTTGTTGCTTTGGAAAAAATACGTAGCTTTTCCTCAAAAATTCATTATTTATATAAACATGTACTGGGTTTATTATTGTTATTTCTAAATGAATTAATAAATATTTTTTAATTTTCTCAGATTTAATTTCTATTACAGTAAATAGCAATCACTATAACCTACATAATCAAAAGCTCTTTGGGGCCCTCAATAATTTTTAAGAATAACAGGTCCTGACACCAACAAGTTTGAGAACCACTGATCTAATTCATAATCCAATGGCGGATTTGAACACTGAAACAGTAACCCCAAGCCCACCTGAGATGATAAATCTGCTCTTTGGATAAGTGATTGTACAACACTAAGAAGGCATAGAAAAAAGACTAAGGATGGGAAGAAATGAAACCAATGTATTGATTTTTTTGTGTTGAGTTTAGGAATAATTTTTTATAAATATCAAGAAAATATTCATGTGCTTGCAATTTACAATGTTTGAAATGTTTAAGAGAATCTGATAGTTACAGAAACTGACACATTAGCCCTGTAATTTATTGAATTTTTGTAATTTTTAACATCATAATTTAGAATCAAAATTTTATTACATTTATGAACAGTATCTTGATACTTAAAATGCTACATTTAGAAATCTATATATTAATTTAAAGGCATTTACATTTACAAGAGTCACTTAAACGCTTAGGAAGATTTTGTTTGTTTCAAACCTAACAAGCAAAATGCCCTGTCAGACATTTGAAATACTTGATCAGTTCCATGATGCAAATTTTTTCATTTTAACATATCTGAAATCAGGGTGTGTCTTATGATTGACCCTTATAAGGCAGCATTGGCAGTGTTTTTCCTGTTTTTGCTAACACATAAAATGATGCATCTTAAATTACATAATACTATAATATTAAATTTGTTAAGTATAGTTTAAAATGTTTAAGGAAACTCAATTAAACTAGTTGTATTTAAAGGGCACTTAATTTGTCAAGCTTATAAATTAATGCAACATTGGTTTAAAAAATGAAAGCAATTTTTCTTAATTTTTTCAGAAATTGACAAGATTTATTAATAAACTGATTTGCAAGTTGGAGTCACAGGTTTGAGAAAAAAAAATTTTCCAATTTATAATTCTAACAAATTGAACATTTGGTATAAACAAATTTAGTTAGTCTTTTCCATGCTCATTACTTTCCTCAGATATAAACTCATAAGACATCATAGAATGGCATTCAGAATGGGGGTAGCCATTTCTATTGAGAGTTGTCCTCTGTATCCAATTGGTTAAAAATATATCATTTTTTTCTTCAGAAGAAATGGGAATATTCTTTTTTTTTTTTTTATGCTCATTCCGTTCTACATATATAATCAGTAATTCACAATATCATCACATAGTTGCATATTCATCATCGTGATCATTTCTGAGAACATTTGCATCAATTCAGAAAAAGAAATAAAAAGACAACAGAAAAATAAAACAAAAACAGAAAAAGAAAAAAATTTTTACATACCATATTCCTTATCCCTCCCTTTCATTGATCACTAGTATTTCAAACTGACTTTATTTTAACATTTTTTCCTCTATTATTTATTTATTTTTTTTCCTGAATCTACTATGTGCTTTTATTTTTTTATCCAATTTTTTTAAAATTTTTTTAATTAATCAAAAAAAAGAAAAGAAATTAACACAGCATTTAGAAATCATTCCATTCTACACATGCACTCAGTAATTCTTAGTATCATCACATAGATGTATGATCATCATTTCTTAGTACATTTGCATTGATTTAGGAAAAGAACTAGCAAAACAGCAGAAAAAGATATAGAATGTTAATATAGAGAAGAGAATTAAAATAATAATACTAATAAAAAAATATATATATATAAAAAAAGGAAAAAGAAAAAACAAAAACAGAAGATACAAACAAACAAACAAACAAACAAAAAACCATATTTCAGGTGCAGCTTCATTCAGTGTTCCAACATAGTTACATTACACTTAGGTATTATTGTGCTGTCCATTTTTGAGTTTTTGTATCTAGTCCTGTTGCACAGTCTGTATCCCTTCAGCTCCAATTACCCATTATCTTACCCTGTTTCTAACTCTTACCAATGATATATTCCAAGCTGATTCTCGAATGTCGGTTCACATCAGTGGGACCATACAGTATTTGTCCTTTAGTTTTTGGCTAGACTCACTCAGCATAATGTTCTCTAGGTCCATCCATGTTATTACATGCTTCATAAGTTTAGTCTGTCTTAAAGCTGCATAATATTCCATCGTAGGTATACGCCACAGTTTGTTTAGCCACTCGTCTGTTGATGGACACTTTGGCTGTTTCCATCTCTTTGCAATTGTAGATAATGCTGCTATAAACACTGGTGTGCAAATGTCCATCTGTGTCTTTGCCCTTAAGTCCTTTGAGTAGATACCTAGCAGTGGTATTGCTGGGTCGTAATCCATTCTGCCATTCTATGTCTTTTGATTGGGAAATTCAGTCCATTAACTTTTAGTGTTATTACTCTTTGGATAATATTTTCCTCTACCATTTTGGCTTTTGTATTATATATATCATATCTGATTTTCCTTATTTCTACACTTTACTCCATACCTCTCTCTTCTGTCTTTTCGTATCTGACTCTAGTGCTCCCTTTAGTATTTCTTGCAGAGCTGGTCTCTTGGTCACAAATTCTCTCAGTGACTTTTTGTCTATAAATGTTTTAATTTCTCCTTCATTTTTGAAGGACAATTTTGCTGGATATAGAAGTCTTGGTTGGAAGTTTTTCTCTTTTAGTAATTTAAATGTATCATCCCACTGTCTTCTAGCTTCCATGGTTTCTGCTGAGAAATCTACACATAGTCTTATTGGGTTTCCCTTGTATGTGACGGATTGTTTTTCTCTTGCTGCTTTCAAGATCCTCTCTTTCTCTTTGACCTCTGACATTCTAACTAGTAAGTGTCTTGGAGAACGCCTATTAGGGTCTATTCTCTTTGGGGTGCGCTGCACTTCTTGGATCTGTAAATTTAGGTCTTTCATAAGAGTTGGGAAATTTTCAGTGATAATTTCTTCCATTAGTTTTTCTCCTCCTTTTCCCTTCTCTTCTCCTTCTGGGACACCCACAACACGTATATTTGTGCGCTTCATATTGTCATTCAGTTCCCTGATCCCCTGCTCAAGTTTTTCCATTCTTTTCCCTATAGTTTCTGTTTCTTTTTGGGATTCAGATGTTCCATCCTCCAGTTCACTAATTGTAGCTTCTGTCTCTTTAGATCTACCATTGTAGGTATCCATTGTTTTTTCCATTTTTTCTTCTTTGTCCTTCACTCCCATAAGTTCTGTGATTTGTTTTTTCAGACTTTCTATTTCTTCTTTTTGTTCAGCCCATGTCTTCTTCATGTCCTCCCTCAATTTATTGATTTGGTTTTTGAAGAGTTTTTCCATTTCTGTTTGTATATTCAGCATTAGTTGTCTCAGCTCCTGTATCTCATTTGAACTATTGGTTTGTTCCTTTGACTGGGCCATATCTTTAATTTTCCAAGCGTCATCCATTATTTTTTGCTGGTGTCTGGGCATTTGATCAGATTTCCCTGGGTGTGGGACCCGGCTGGTTGAAAGGTTTTTCTGTGAAATCTCTGGGCTGTTTTTCTTTTCCTGCCCAGTAGGTGGCACTTATGGCGCTCGTCTGTCTGCGGGGCCCACCAGTACAAGATGCCGTGGCTCCTTTAACTTGCCAATCTGAATCTCGCAGTCGGCCCGGGAAACTGCGCGTGGTGGGGGGTCGCTGGCCGCCGCGGCTTGGGGGAGTGCGGGTTCAAATTGCCCAGCTGGCCCAAGACGCCAAGCGTGGCGGGAGGGCCCCGCTATCCAACGTTCCCAGTCAGACCGGGGAGCCACGTGCGTGGAGGGGACCCCAGTCGCCAGCCGCCCTGGCCAGGAAAACGCGTGCCCCTCGGGTATCTCACCGCAGCGAATTCTCCCTGCCCGTTCAGCCGCCCCAGAATGGGGTACGCTGTCTTTTTGGTTTCTGTCGTGGCTCCGGGAGCTGTTCCGTATTGTTTCTGTTTCTTCAGTTGCTTTTCTGGAGGAGGAACTAAGACCCGCGCGTCTTACTAAGCCGCCATCTTCCTCGGCGGTGTCCGGGAATATTCTTATATTAGCTGTAGTGATGAATGCATAACAATGTTATGCATTGTTATCCAAGAGCCATTGATTGTACACTTAGGATGGACTGTATGGTATGTGAATAAAACTGTTAAAATAATAATAATAATAGTGAGGGAAGGAGCACAGGATGTTTTGGTTTTCTTTTATTTGTATTTCTTTTTGGGGGAGTGTGCTGGTTTAAAAGAATGCATGCCCCCTAGAAAAGCCATGTTTTAATCAAAATCCCATTTCATAAAGGTAGAATAATCCCTATTCAATACTGTATGTTTGAAACTGTAATCAGATCATCTCCCTGGATGATGTGATTTAGTCAAGAGTGGTTGTTAAACTGGATTAGCTGATTACATGTCTCCACACATTTGGGTGGGTCTTGATTGGTTTACAGGAGTCCTATAAAAGAGGAAACATTTTGGAGAAAGAGATTCAGAGAGAGCAGAGCAGAATGACATAGTCACAAGAAGCAGAGAATCCACCAGCCAGTGACCTTTGGAGATGAAGGAACATGACTCCCGGGGAGCTTCATGAACCAGGAAGCCAGGAGAAGAAGCTAGCAGATGATGCCATATTCACCATGTGCCTTTCCAGAGGAGAGAGAAACTCTGACTGTGTTTGCCATGTGCCTTCTTGGATGAGAGAGAAACCCTGAACTTCATCGGCCTTCTTGAACCAAGGTATCTTTCCCTGGATGCCTTAGGTTGGACATTTCTATAGACTTGTTCTAATTGGGACATTTTCTCAACCTTAGAACTGTAAACTAGCAACTTATTATATTCCTCATTTTAAAAGCTATTCTGATTCTGGTATATTGCATTCCAGCAGCTAGCAAACTAGAACAGGGAGTAATGAAAATGTTCTAAAATTGACTGTGATGATGAATGCACAATTGTATGATGTATACGAGCCACTGACTGTATACTTTGGATGTATTATATGGTATGTGAATATATCGCAATAAAATTGCATTTGTAAAATTTTATATATATGTATCATTGCCTCTAGAGGCTTGAAATATTTCAATAGCAAGCATTTTACCTTTCTCAATACTAAATGTGGAAATTAATCAATAAATTTGTGTTCTACACAAATTCACTATTTTTTATTATAGAAATCTTATATTTCTATATCCCATCTAGGATCACTTAGCCCACCTAGGATAATTTGTTGCAGTGCTTCCTAAGAGGTGGTCACAAGAGGATGATCAATGTTAACACTGCTAAGACAAAAGAAAACAGTTTCACTATAGGAAACACTGACCCACCAAAGCAGTTAAGTGTGCAAACAAGAACACCTTGTGTGTGTAGACCCCTCAACTTGCCCATGGCTAATGATATTACCTATCATTCAAGTGATCAAGTTTGACTCCTTCTTCTTTCCCATATTCGATCTGTAATCAGACTTTAGTCCTTACTTTCAAATGGCTCATACCGGCCCCTCCCTCCTCATTCCCATTACAAGCCAGCGTGCATTCTTTCCCACGAGTACTTGGCAATACCACCTGATTGACTTCAACAAATTAAATCCTGGTTATAACAGGATTTAATTTAAATAGAAGACTAATTTTGCTTTTCGAGGTGGTGTCCATTTTCAGTAGATGGCTGAAGAACTAATATACCACCTGCATGTACAAATGCTAACATAAAATTCTGTGCTTCCTTCTGCCACGCCTCATCTTTGATCTCCTGCTGGCGTTCCATTAGCTGTCCCTCCTAAAGCTATCCGTTTAATTCCTGGGGTGGCCCCCACAGCTGCTTTTAACATGACCAGCTCAGCCTTTAAGGACAGGGTCAGAATCTCCCTATGGGGCCTTCACAGCCAATCAGCTGTTTCTTCTGGCTCCATTTCAGTACAAATTTGTGCTCTATTTAAAGGACTGCAAGTTAAAATTTTGCCAAAGAGATATCCAGAAGGTGACAGCACCTAAACCCCTATGACTTTAAATAGAGCAAGATACTGCAGGAGGAGAAGCTTCCCTGGACCATGTAGGAGCTACACAGTTAACGGGACCTTTCGTGAAGGTCATTCTGTATGTATCACTCATGTTTGAACTGGAGCCAAGGCCAGGTAGCAGCAAAGTTAAGAAAAAAGAGCAGGAGATGTGGAGAGAGCAAAGCCTACGTTTAGCAGGAGACATATTTCTGTCATTATAATGTATGGGAAAGTACCTTTTGTTATGCCAAAGAATAAATACGTCTTACAAAACAGATGAAAGGGATATAGCTATTCGATAATTATGTCATCTTATCCTGGGAATTACTGAACTTCGGAAAAAGAATTCATTCCTTAAGAGTCTTCCAAATATAGGGCCAGTAGGCCCCTAAGTGTGTGAAATAAAACTAGCAAGAGTGCCCCTATCTGCAAACATTCAGATTGAAAAATATTTGAAAACACTGAACTGACCTTACAAAATCAAGACACAGCTGGAGACAAATCTGGCACACAGCTTCTGACTTGCCTCTCTGACTCTCAAGTTTAGAAAGAGATTATAAAAATCATCAAAGTGTTGAAAACATTTCTTTTAGCTATGTGGTTTAATTTTGGAAAGCATGGATTGATTCCCTGCTGTGATAGATGAGGCGATTATACTAAACAATTTATCTGACCTATCCTTTTCCCCATCCCACTTTTCATTGTTTATTTTACTTTGGCAAGTTATAACTTTCACATTGTGTTCTACAATCATTATACTCTTAGTTATTTAGTCTTCTATTTTTAATGGATCCAAGCTTGTTTCAGGGTCTTTTACCCCAAACATCTTTACTCCTAAATTATTCATCTTCATTCATTTCTTTGGTTGGATTTGAATGGAAGAGGTTTTTTTTGTCAAAAAGAGCTCATAAGTTTTATATCTATCACATGTTGTATTCTAAGAACTACATTCCCTGTGTTTTCTCAAGTTTGAAACATTATAATTGAATAATTTCACTCAAACTTTCTTGTCCTCAGAAGTTTCTAGATGTTGCTTCATTGCTTTCTGGCTTTGAATATTGGAGAGAAGTCTGAGGCAAGCCAAATCTTCCACCTGATGAGTGACTTACTTTTTCTCCCTGAATAACCAATGAATTATTTTCTTATCCTTGGTTGTAAATAACTTAACCAGAATATGTCTCAATGTGTATTGTTCTGTATCAATTTCTTCTGGCATAGAATGTGCCATGACTTCTTTTACCCAGGGTTTCAGTTGTGAATTTTAGGGACATTTTATTATGTAACTAAATACTTTCCCTCTTTCATTTGCTCTCCATGTTGGGTGGTCTCTGTCCTCTATATTTACTGCCTTCTGTTTACTTTCCTCTCTTGGTTCCTTTTCTCTGCATTCACTAATTATTGCAGGCATTTCCTCCATGCTACTACTTCCATTTTCAACCATTTCCTTCCTGTTCCTAGCTTTTCTAAATTATTTAATAGATCTCTAATAGTTCTCTTTGGAGTCTCAATTAGTTTCTTTAGCGCTGAAATTTCCCTGTGTGTTTCATTCTGTTGTGTTACTACTCTTTTGTGGGCCTTAGTTTTATAGGGTGATAGTTTCATAAAGTTACTTTATACCTTAAAAAAACTTCCAGGGAATCTGTTTTTGTTGTTGTCTATTTGTTTGTTTGGAAGCGGTACAATTTCATTAATTTAAATGTTGTTTTTCCTCTTAAACTTCTGTATTTTTAGATCATGTTCTTTATCTTCATCTTTCCCTTTTCCTTCTACTTTCTCTAATGTCTTTATTTACTTACTAAGCCATTCCATGTAATTCTTCTCAGTTTAAATAGACAGCTCTGTCACCCAGACTTCCCATTTGTGCTGGCACAGCATCTTCACTTTATTTGGGACCATTCTGTCTGACCCACTTGGAGCTAGTTTAATGGCTTGTGTTCCTTTCAATCTACTTACCTTTAGCCTGAAGGCATACTGGGGGTGGGGGTTGTATGTGAGGGGAGATCTACACTGGGTCTTGGAAGAGTCTCTGATTTCCTTTTGCGATTCAGTTAAACATCTTGCACCGGTGCCCATTTCACCCAGGTGTGGGCAATTCCCATTACTTTAGGTTTTGGCTCATTCATCAGCTCCACACAGGGACCTGGATGGTGAGAAGCCATGGAGGCCCCTCCTGCCTCTGTCAAGGCCCCACAGAGATCAGTAGGGGCTGCTATACTTGAAAGATTTTCCCTAAGTGTTTTCAGGGCATCTACTCACTCCCTCAGACTGTTTGTCTAAAAACTGGAAGACATTAATAAAAATTATCTCAATATTGTTTCTGCAAGGTAGGTGTGCAGAAAAAGAGCTATACCGAAACTTCTGTTCCTTTCCTTAGGCAACACTTTTTGAAGTTTATGACATAAAGTTGTTCCTTTCTGGTTCGGTCCCACTGGAGGGCACTGTGGTGGTTCCACAGGAGGCTAGGGTGGGGTTGCCGTATGATCCTGAAACCCCGGTGCTAAGTATATACCTGGAGGAATTCAGAGTGGGGGGCACGAATGGACATTTACACACTAGTGTTTATGGCAGCAGTGTGTTTGCAATAAATGGAGGTGGCATAAGGGTACAAAGACTGAGGAATGGAAGGGTGAAGGGTGGTGCATACATACAATGGATACTGAGCTGTTGCAAGAACAAATAAAGTTGTGAGTCATGAAACGAGGTGAATGAACCTTAAGCACAGTATGTTGAATGAAATGTCTGCAACAAAAAGACAAATATTATCATGCCTCACTTATATGGACTAACTATAATGAACAAATTTGGAGAATTGAAATCAAGAGCATGGGTAATCAGGATGAGGCCTATTGTAAAGGATCCTAGATTGTAAGCTGTTACAGCAGTCACATATATTCAGGTGTTGTGACTGTTATTTCTATATTCTGAGATACTGAGCTATTTGAGTATAAACTGGTCGTTCCCTGAAACTTCGGGTATGTAGGTGACTCAACCTGAGACTCTCAGAGCACTGAAGCTCTGAAAGTTAGCATTACCCCATACAGCAACTGTTAAAAAAGTTGAAAAAGTGATCAGACTTCAACTAGAGATATGAAAGAAGCTGATGTGGATAGGACTAAGGTAAATCAGAATACAGGGTAAAGGATGATATGGTCCATTTTTATAACTTCAACTTCTGTGTGAGACCCAAGGAAGAGATGTTTATATGGTGCAAAATTTATATTTTGGGAGCACATTATCTAATTTAATTTTTATAATCAGTTTATTTGAACACCATAATTACATGAAATCTTGAATAGGGCATGAGATATTGTTGGTTTGTACAAGTTAGTGTGATGCCACGACATATCCCAGAGTAATGTGGGCAGAAAATAAAAAAGTATTTGCAAAATCCCCTTGGGGAACTAGGGAGAAAGAAGGAAATATTCAACTTCCCCATCTGGGGAATTCCTGATATTCTCATAAGCAGTGGGGACAACCAATTAAATAGGATGAGCCCTCAATCTTGGGGTTTGCCCCTATGAAACTTATTCCTGCAAATGAGAAGCTAAGCCTACTGATAATTATGCCTAAGAGTCACCCCCAGAGAACCTCTTTTGTTGCTCAGATGTGGCCTCTCTCTCTAAGCCAACTCAGCAGGTGTCCCCACTATGTGGGACATGACTCCCAGGGGTGTAAGTCTCCCTGGCAATGTGGATCAGGACTCCTGGGACGAGCCAGGACTGAGCAACATGGGATTGAGACGGCCTTTTTGACCAAAAGGGGGAAGAGAGAAATGAGAAAAAATAAAGTTTCAGTGACTGAGAGATTTCAATCAGAGTTGAGAGGTTTATCCCAGAGGTTATTCTTATGCAATATATAGATATCTCTTTTCAGCTTATGGTGTATTAGAGTGGCTGGAGGGAAGTACCTGAAATTGTTGAACCGTGTGCCAGTAGCCTTGATTCTTGAAGATGACTGTATGACTATATAGCTTTTACAGTGTGACTGTGTGATTGTGAAAACCTCGTATCTGGTGTTCCTTTTATCCAGGGTGTGGACAGATAAGTAAAAAAATAAGGATAAATAAATAAATAAATAAATGGGGGGAATAAAGGGTAAAAAAATGGGTAGATTGAAATACTATTGGCCAATGAGAGGAAGAGTATGGGATGTATGAGCTTCTTCTTTTTTCTTTTTATTTCTTTTTCTGGAGTGAGGCAAATGTTCTAAAAATGATCATGTGATGAATGCACATCTATGTGATGATATTGTGAGCTATTGATTGTATGCCATGTATGGATTGTATGTGTGTGAAGATTTCTTAATAAAAATATTTTTTTAAAGAGACCTGGAAAAAAATTTAAATACTTCATGGACAGAAAATATTCAGAGAACTATGACCAGCTTCAAATGTGTTAAGGTTTTATAAAATATACATGGGTCTCCCCAAAGATACACTAAGCTTTTCAAAGGCCTGCCTATGTCCATATCCACTACCATAAAAGTTTTACCCCAAATTCACAATTCGTTATAATATATACATTTAATTGTACTGATAATACAGTGAAAAAAGAATTATAAGTCCTTAGAAGAAAAAAAATTAATACATTGACCACAGTGACTTGCACAATTATAATAATGTACACTGCCACCAATGCAGACATTGTAAGTCTAAAAGGAGTCAGAGCAGGAGCTCCCTTGGAGAATATATTTCACCAGAAAAAAATTGCATGCCACTTCTACTTTTCTGTGCACAGTTACCACATTCTCTTCTTCATGCAATGTAAAACCCCATTCTCCTTAACTCAAAACCCTCAAAACAGGGTACATGGGTGGTTCAGTGGTAGAATGCTCGCCTTCCATGCAGGAGACCCAGGTTCGCTTACGGACCATCCACCAAAAAAAAAAAAAAGAATGGTGCCTGGTCTTTCAGGCCATATTGTTACTGGCACATTTGCCAAATGGTCTCAACCTGAAATATAAATGCTATTAATTTAAACTTCTCTAACTCCCAATATGACAACCAGTTGATCAGATAAACAGGTCAGTTATAAATGGTTATGAACAATATCTCACTTCCTACTTTCCCAGGAAATATCTGAGAGTGGCTTTCAAGACAATGGTTTCAGTTTTATTGCTTAGCCTGAAGGGAGGTGCCTTCAGTGATGCAAAATTCAAGCCACTAGATTCAAAAAGAAGCTATGACATCTATTTGTTAGTAGATACCTTGATGAAATAAAATGTAGCTGGACGAGACTCAGATGACGCCTCAAAGAAACCCAAGTATGTGGTACACCAAGGACAGACCTAATCCTGGTCCGATATCAAAACATCCTAAGCCAGGGTGGCTTTAACACAGGAAATGGCCAAGCCCTGCACTCCCTCACCAGCTGCTGAGGTTCTGATGCTCCCAAATGGATCAGAACAGAGAAGTATCACATGACTTCTTTTCCCTATTGAGCTGGGACTCCTGACCTTTTTGATCATCTTCCTCCACTTGGACCCAGCCTGGGACTATGATATAGTCCACCCTTCCTGCACTTCATTTGTTCTCAGGCTGTACTCTTCTTCCCCTTCCTGGGCAGGGCTGACAGTGCCTCAGCAGAGCACTAGGAGGGGACCGGAGAATTCTGCCCCCTCCAGAACTGCTCTAGTTAAGGTGGACACTAATGATGCCCAACAACAGAGTCATCCTTACACACAAAGTCAAGCACGTTATATGGTTCAGTAGGGAAGCACTGTTTAGGAAGTGTTGAAACCCACCACACTGTCCTCTAACTGAAAGCTTGGCTATTAAAAGCAGCTAGCCTCTCAGTAACGCTGATTCTGCCATAAAATTTCAAAACAAGCCAGAAATTTCCATATAGGTAGGCTGTCCCCTTTTTTTCATACAAAGTTTGACTTTAAATGAATTCAAAGGCCGACTTAAAAGTCAAACAATGGACTTGTAAATTATAAGGAGCACTTCATTGCCAAGACCCATAAGATACATAAAATAATTATTAAATATTTCACTTTTAGACTTGGCTTTTCACAACATAATTTCAGCATTTTACCAAGGATGCATAGTTTTGCTTTCTTTTTTTGTCCACAGTAAATAAGCAGTCAGCCAACTTAGTCCAATGAGCATTTATTTGAGACTGAAGAGTCACAACTTTTGGCATGCCATATCCATACTTCCCACATTTCCATAAGAAACAGAACCCCAAGTTTTAGTGAGGCATATTTCCCTGCCTCTTCTGTGACTGAGTATGGCCATGTGATTAAGTTCTGGCCAATAGGATGTGAATAGAAGTAGCACATCCAACATCTGGATTGTGCTCTTTAAGTGGAAGATATTTTCTTATTCTAATCTTTGTCCTGCCTTGCTGTATGGCACTTAAACATGGTTGGCAAGCCATCTTGGACCAAACAAAAGAGGCTAATATTTTAGGAATATGAGAACCACAGAATACAAGGAGCAGACATAACAGCATTATGTGAGAAATCAACCAGACTTTCAAATGAGAAATAAAATTATATCTTGTTTAGACTCCTGTAGGGCTTTGTTAAAGCAGCTGAATCTGTAACCCAACTGAAACATAATTTCAACTCAATTGTATAACATTTAGAATTGATGCTTTTTATTGCTAATTGCTATTTTATTTTATTTATTTATTTATTTATTTGCATGGCCAGGCACCGGGAATCAAACCGGGGTCTCTGGCATGACAGGCGAGAACTCTCTGCCTGCTCAGCCACCGTGGCCCACCCTATTTTATTTTTGCTAAAGGCAAAGAACAATACAACATTTAAAGAATTTCATAAATTTCTTAACAAAAGGGATGGTAACTTTGCAAAAACTGATAGACATTAGATCATGCAGTAATTTAAAATGGCCATTTTATTAGCTAATGACAAAAGTAAGACTTCAGGATGGGCCACGGTGGCTCAGCAGGCAAGAATGCTTGCCTGCCATGCCAGAAGACCTGGGTTTGATTCCCGGTGCCTGCCCATGTTAAAAAAAAAAAAAAGAAAGAAAGAAAGTAAGACTTCAGTAAACAAACCTATACTCGAGATTATGCATAATGCTGCCCACCCATAAGAACATTAACAAACACAGTCTGTTCGGGAGTGCACTTCAATGTTAAATTTGGTTTGGCTTCTCATAGCATCAAGGCGGAAGGCTAGAGGAAAGCATTCCAGTTATTCAAGATAAATAATTTCCTGTTAGCAGATGTAACCAGATTACTCTAAATCTATATTTAACAATCTTTTTGAGTTTCCGCTTTAAATGTTGGCTAAGAATAGTTGTTCAGAGGAGATAATGGACATAGAAAGTTGCTGATATAAACTGAGATGGTTGTAAACTACAAGCCCTTTCAGAAAGGAGACTGCTATTAGATGCAAATTTCAGTTCATAAATAGCTAAAGAAGTGAAAAAGACAGTTTTGAATCATTTCTCTTAGAATTATGAAGACAAGGAAGCATTCAGAAAAAGAGGAAATAATCTTGAAATAAAAAGCACTAGTGCCCTATATGACCATAATCTTTCATTTCTACTGTGGCTACCACAGATTAAAAAACAGTAAAGGCAGAGGTAGTAGTGTTAGAATGGGAGAAGAAACGTGTATTTTTAGTCCTTATAATTCTCTCTGGGCTACTAAAATAGGATGAGAGTGGGAAGTAAGAAAATAGGAGTCCTGAACGTGGCTGGAAGAAGAAGAAAGAACACAGCCTTCAGAGAGCCCTTAGGGAGTATGTGGGAGAAGCTATGAGGACTTCCAGTTTCAAAACTATGAATAACTCCTAAGGGGAATCTTGATTCAAAATTTGAATTTATAGTAATAAATTAACTTCTCTTACCTTTCCTATTTTCACTAATGGTACAGTGATCACCATGTTACTCAATCACAAAACCTCAGTCCTCCATGATTCCTCCCTTCCCTTCATCCCTACTTCTTATTGTCACCCTTACTCTCCATTTCCACTACCACAGAATTCAGACACTTGGCACCTCATCTTAAGCTACTGAAACTGCCTTCTGTTCCAACCTCACCCTCCAACCCATCACATTCATTACTTTATTCATTCAACAAACATTTACAAATACCAATGGGCATAGCAGTAAGTGTTACAAGTGCCACAGTGGACAAGTCAGACACCCTTTCTGCTTGCATGGGGCCCATGTTCTAGCAAGGGATGTAAACAAATTAATTTAACACATTAATTTATGATACTTGTGTCTTCAAAGATGCTACAGAATAAATCCCAGATCTTACCCAGTTACTCTTGTTCCCACCAGACTCAGGCACTAAGTCCTCAACAGAAGTCCAGTAAAATTCTCCAAAGACACACCACTTATTTTCCATTCCAAACCTTCATTCAAGTTGTTCCTCGTCATACTAATGCTTGGCTGATTTTACAGAGAACTTCTATTAGTTCCCCATCTGCTAAAAACAATACCATATAATGAGACAGTATTGGCTCATGGTTTTGAGGGCCACGAGAACTACAAAATCAAGGCATCAGTAAAGCAATATTTTCTCCCTGAAGACTGGTGTTCTAGGGCTGGCTGCCAGGGATCCTTGGGTCCTTGCCTTTCCTTTCACATGGTAAAGCACATGGAGATGTCTTCTCTTTCTCCTTCAGGTTCTATTGACTTCCAGCTTCCTTTCCTCCATGTGGCTTTTTCTTCATAAAGCCTCTAGTAACAGGATTAGGACCCAAACTAATTCAGTTGGCCCTCACCTTAACTAAAAATAACATCTTCAAAAGGTTCGAACATAATTGTTTCACACCCGTAGGAACAGGGACTATTTTAAGAATGTTTTTTTCTGGGGTACATAATTCAGTCTACCATAGAACTCCATTATTCCTTAAAGCGCAATTATAGGAGAAGTTTGTAAATATCTCTCCGATTGCCCTGCCTACAAATGAAGTCTGCCTATTTGGAAGAGGAGGCTCTAACTAAAGCATTAACAGGAGATTTCCTTACTCTAATTGCAGGCAAAGTACACAAAGGAAACTAAACAACTTCTTAGGAACAGGAATTATAAAGTAACTGCCTGACTTGGTAAATGTACATCTGCCCAGCACTTTATAGTTAATGAGGACTTCCACACTCATAGATTTCACTTGGTATGCACAGAGTAGGAAAATGACTACTATCTTAGCCAAAACTAGATAAAATTATAAACGATGATTTTTAAGTAATTAGGTGAACAATACATAGTATAGTTGTCTTAATTTTTCCAAGAAAATAATTTCTTAACATATTTATCTGAAAATGCTATGCTATCTACCAAAAATGTCAGTTTCTGTGGATCGGGAATCTGGAAACAGTTTAACTGACTCTCTGCCTTAGGGTCTCTCACAAGGTGCTGGCTAAGAAAGGGGTCTCATCTGAGGTTCAACTAGGGAAGGATCTACTTTCCAACTCATCCAATTATTAGCAGGGTTCGGTTCTTTGAAGGTGTCAGACCTAGGTTTCTTGCTGGCTACTGGCAAAAGGAAACCCTCAGTTACTTGCCACATAGGACTCTTCTTATGAAAGCTTACTTCAATAAAGTCAGCAAAGGAAAGAAAAAACAGAGTCTGCTAGCAAACGGGACCTACAATCTTATGAAATGTTATCACGAAATTGACATCCTATGGCCTATTACCACATTCGGTTGGCAGAAGCAAGCCACAAACAGAAGGTAGGACTAACTGGGGGAATCTTAGAGGCTTTCCTCCAGAATGTACTAACTGATGCCTTCAATTAGAGATATAGCTCTGTCTGCATCATGAGTAAATAGTTATTAGTGTTTTTATTCACATTAATATAAACTATTCTTTCAATATATTCTGAGTATCTACCATGTTAGGCATTAAACTATAGGGTATACAATAGCAAGCAAAAAGAGACATCCTTGTTCTCATTTCAGAGGGCGAGAGAAAGTAATAATTATATATGGATAGAGGAAGTTACAATTTTGAGAAATATTATGAAAGTTCATGTTGCTATGAAAATATGAAATATAAGGACATGATGTGCTCTAGGGATTGGACATGACTTCTAGGAGCAAATAACATTTAATTTAAGATAAGAAAAAGTAAGAAGGAATTACCAGGAAAAGCAGGGAAATGAATTCCATACACAGGAAAAAGCAAATAAAGGGACTGTGACAGTAGAGAGCATAATATGATTGCAGAATGAAAAGTGTGGGTAGAGCAAAGAAACCAAGAGGTACCAACTCTGATCTCTCCTCTGAGGTCCACACCCATCTATCATCTGTCTAGGTGGTATCTCCACCTGGATATTTTGTATTCCTCAAAATCAATATGCATAAAACCAAGCCACTAATCTTTGCTTGCCAAACTTAGTTTTCTCCCAATATTGTCCATCCCAGTAAATGGCACCACCATCTACCCAATCAGAAGTGAGAAACCTAGGAATCATCCTTGCCAATTCCCTCTTCTTCAATCCCTTACCAGTAAAGTCAGGCAGTACAATACATAGCCATTAAAAATGACACTGTATGACGATATTCATTGTACAGATATTTACTATTAAAACTGCTTTTGTGAATTAA
Source organism: Tamandua tetradactyla (assembly GCF_023851605.1). Lineage (NCBI taxonomy): Eukaryota > Metazoa > Chordata > Mammalia > Pilosa > Myrmecophagidae > Tamandua > Tamandua tetradactyla. Next base: position 141,437,870 of record NC_135332.1, read on the forward strand.
CATCAAGGATATAGCATTGTAAAACCTTGTTCTCTAAAATCATAAATGGGCAAAAACTTTGAAATTCCATCAGTACGAATGGAACAACCACTCTTCTCTGGCAGTTTTGAGATCAGTGGGTCACTTAAAAAAAAAAAAAAGTGCTGAGATGGCCAAATAGAGTAGCTACATATTAGCCCTGCTCCACAAAAAAGTTAGAGAAGGGACAGGAGGGTGACTGAGGTGGCGATTCGGGAATGTAGCTGACCTGGGAGAGCCTTCTGTACCACATGGGGCAGCCCTGGATGCAGAGGACAAGGAATTGAGAGGCAGAGGGCTGGAGCCTGGGGCAAAGGTGCAGAGCCCATGGGAGTACACGGACAGGAGCCCAGGACTAGGAAGTAAGCCAGGCCGTGTTCCTTGGGCACACTACCCTCACCAGCGCACCTATGACTGGCAACTCACCCCATACCCCACGCACCTGAACCCGTCACCCGCTCCCATTCCCCACGCTCCAGGCAACCCCACCCCACGAGCCCGCAGTGCACATACCTGCCCCACAACCCCCATCCAAGTGCAGCCCAACCCACCTCTCCTGTACCCTCCCAAGAACTACCTCCCCTCCCAGTTCTCTGAAGGCTGTTGCCAGGGCTAAAGGCTGTGGGCACTAACCTTCATACCCAGGCTACCCCCGCCCCCCCACCTATAGTGTCGCACAGCCTCACTCCACCCAACCTGAGCTTTGCACATCAGTTTATGGTACATCCAGCCCCATGCATGCACACAGACCCACAATCACGTCATTCAGCTCTGAGAAAGTGCTGATCTATGCAGCTGGGTCACACCCCCAATTCACAAAGGCATAATGCCAACTTGCTGCCACAGCTCTATGCATGTGCACAAAGGGCCCCGTGCCTTAGACCAGTGCATACCAGGGTTACGCCCCCCCCCCCCCCAGACCGAGGTGAACCGCACAACTACATCCTCCCTGGCCAATGGGTGCCTATGTTCACAAGCATTAGCGTGACATCCCAAACCTGCGCCTATATCTACCCTGAAACAATTCACTGCACTGAGTGCCCACCCTGTGCCCTGCTCCCTGCTGTACAATCGTCCCGCAAACACAAGGCCTTAAACTACTGAAATAAATCAACTCCAAAAGTAAATCAATCAATATATCTAAACGCCACAAAGACAGCAGAAGATCACTAAGAATATAAAAATGCAGACAGGTCATAGCCCTGCCTAATGACCAAATTAAAACACCAGAAGAGACACAGACATTGGAACAACTAATCAAAGATGTTCCCACAACTCTCCTTAATAAGATAAGTGGGATAGGAAATGACATAAAGGAGATCAAGAAGACAGTAGAAGAGCATTAAGGGGAATTTGAAAGAATAAATAGAAAAACAGTGGATATCACAGAGATTAAAGACTCCGTTGACCAAATAAAAAACATACTAGAGGCACATAACACCAGATTTGAAGAGACAGAAGAAAGAATAAGTGAGGACAGGATAATTGACTTCAAAGACTCAAAACAGCAAATGGCAAAAAACATGGAAAAAAATGAATGGGAACTCAGGAAAATGATAGGCAAAACAAAGTGCTCAAATATAAGAATCATTGGTGTCCCAGAAGGAGAAGAGAGGCTAGGAAGAGTAGTTGAGGATATAATAGGTGAAAACTTCCCAACCCTCACAAAGGACATAAATATACAAGTCAAAGAAGCTCAACAAACTCCAAACAGAACAAATCCAAATAGGCCTTCCCCAAGGCACATACTAATCAGTCTGTCAAATGTTGAAGAGAAACAGAAAATCCTGAAAGTGGCAAGAGAAAAACAATCTACTACATACAAAGAAAATCAAATAAGAATGAGTTCAGACAACTCAACTAGCACCCTGGAGGCAAGAAGGCAGTGGTATGATATATTCAATATCCTGAAAGAAAAAGATTTCCAGCCAAGAATTCTGTACCCAGCCAAATCATCCTTCAAAATTTAGGGGGAAATTAAAGTTTTCACAGACAAAGAAGTCCTGAAGGAATCTGTCAACAAGATTCGGGATGTCATGCTGATGCTTGTGAATGTAGGCACCCAGTGGCTAGGGAGCATGTAGCTGTGCGGTTCACCTCGGTCTGGGGGCCATAACCTTGGCCCTATAAGAAATACTAAAAGGAGTTCTGCCAGCTGAAAAAAAAAGACAGGAGAGGGAGGTCTGGAGGAGGGCATAGAACTGAAGAGTACCACTAAGTTTAATTTAAAGAATACAAAGAAAAAGAGGGAAAAGAATATATAGACCTGACAAATAAAATTAAAAAGATAAGATGGTGGAATGAAGAAATGCATTTTCAGTAATAACTTTGAAAGTTAATGGACTAAACTTACCAATTAAAAGATAGAGATTGGTAAAATGGATTAAGAAACATAATCCAGATATATGATGCTTATAAGAGACTCATCTTAGACACAAGGATACAAGCAGATTGAAAGTGAAAGGATGGAAAAAGATTTCCCATGCAAGTTGTAGCCAAAAGAAAGTAGGAGTAGCTATAGTAATATCGGACAAAACAGACTTTAAATGTAAAGACATCATAAGAGACAAAGAAGGACACTATATACTAATTAAAGGGTCAATTCACCAAGATGATATAACAATCACAAATGTTTTCACTCCCAATCAAGGAGCTCCAAAGTACATGAGACAGACATTGGCAAAACTGAAGGGAGTGATAGATGTTTCAACAATAATAGTAGGAGACTTCAATACACCACTCTCCTCTACAGACAGAATATCCACAAGAAGATAAAATAGAGAAGATAAACAGCTTGCTAAATAAATTAGACCTAACAGACATATATAGGTCATTGCACCCCAAAGCACAAGGTTATACATTCTTCTCTAGAGCTCATGGAACATTCTACAGGATAGATCATATGCTAGGCACAAAACAGCTCTTTATAAATATAAAAACATTGAAGTTATTCAAAGCATTTTCTCTGACCACAATGGGATGAGACTGGATCTCAATAACCACCAAAGAATGAGAACATTCACAAATATATGGTGATTAAATAACACACTCTTATACAACCAGTGGGTCAAAGAAGAAATTGCTAGAGAAATCAGCAGCAATCTGGAGATGAATGAAAATGAGAATACAACTTATCAGAACTTACGAGATATGGCAAAGTGTGCTGAGAGGGAAATTTATTGCTCTAAATGCCTATATTAAAAAACAAGAAAGAGCAAAAAAATGAGGATGTAACAGCACACCTAGAGGAATTTAAGAAAGAACAGCTAACCAACCCCAAAGAAAATAGAAAAAGAGAAATAACAAAGATTAAAGCAGAGATAAATGAATGGGAGAGCAAAAGAACAATAGAAAGAATCAATAAAACCAAAAGTTGGTTCTTTGAGAAAATCAATCAAATTGATATGGCACTAGCAAGACTGACAAAGAAAAAAAGAGAGAGGATGCAAATAAACAAAATCAGAAATGAGAAGGGGTGCGTGACCACAGACCCTGAAGAGATAAAAGAAATCATAAGAGGATACTATGAACAACTATATGCCAACAAACTAGACAACTCAGATGAAATGAACAAATTCTGGGAGACACAAAAACAAGCTACACTCACTCAGGAAGAAATAGAAGATCTCAACAAACCAATCACAAGTAAAGAGATTCAATCAGATATCAAAAATCTTCCTACAAAGAAAAGCCTAGGGCCAAAGCTTCACAGGGGAATTTTATCAAACATTCCATAAAGAACTAACACCAATCCTGCTCAAACTTTTCCAAAAAATTGAGGAAAAGGAACTCTACCTAACTCATTTTATGAAGCTAATATTATTTTAATACCAAAACCAGATAAAGATGCTATAAGAAAGGAAAACTACACGCCAATCTCCCTAACAAACGCAGATGCAAAAACTCTCAATAAAATATTAGCAAATCTAATCCAACAGCACATTAAAAGAATTATACACCATGACCAAGTGGAGTTCATACCCAAGGATGGTTCAGCACATTAACAAATCAAAAGAGAATAATGACATGATCGTCTCGATTGATGCTGAAAAAGCATTCGACAAAATCCAGCATCCTTTTCTGATAAAAACCCTCCAAAAGATAGCGATCAAAGGTAACTACATCAATATGATAAAGGGAATATATGAAAAAACAATACCTAGATCATACTCAATGGAGAGAGACTGCAACCTTTCCCCCCTAAGATCAGGAACAAGACAAGGATGCTCACTGTCACCTTTATTATTCAACGTTGTGCTAGAAGTTCTACCTAGAGCAATCAGGCAGGACAAAGAAATAAAAGGCATCCAAATTGGAAAGGAAGAAGTAAAACTCTTATTATTTGCAGACGGTATGGCACTATACTTGGAAGATCCTGAGAAGTCTACAGCAAAGTTACTTGAGCTAATAAACAAATTCAGCAAGGTGGTGGGATATAATATTAATGTGTAAAAATCAGTAACATTTCTATACACAAGCAATGACCTAGCTGAGGAGTAAGTGAAAGAAAAAATTCCATTCAAAATAGCAACTAAAAGAATCAAATACTTAGGAATGAACTTAACTAGGGAAGTAAAGGACTTGTACAGAGGAAACTACATAATACTGCTAAAACAAATCAAAGGAGATCTAAATAGATGGAAAGATATTCCCTGCTCATGGACAGGAAGGCTAAATAGAGTTAAGAAGTCAGTTCTCCCCAAACTAATCTACAGATTCAACACAGTACCAATCAAAATTCCAACAGCCTACTTTGAAGATTTGTAAAAGAGACCCTGAATAGCTAGAAGAATCCTAAAATAGAAGATCAAAGTGGGAGGATTAACACTCCTGACTTTATCTTTTTGTTGCTGTTATTGCATGGGCAGACACCAGGAATTGAACCCGCATCTCTGGCATGGCAGGAAAGAACTCTGCCTGCTAAGCCATGATGGCCCACCCACACCCTGACTTTAAAACCTATTATAAAGCCACAGTAGTCAAAACAGCATGGTACTAGCACAAAGATAGAAGCACTGACCAATAGAATTGAATCGAGAGTGCAGAAAAGACCACCAAATCTATGGTCAACTGATTTTTGACAAGGACCCCATATCCTCTAGATTGGGACAAAATAGTCTTCTCAATAATTGGGCATGGAAGAACTGGATATCAACAGCGAAGAGAATGAAAGAGGACCCCTGTCTTACACCCTACACAAAAATTAACTCAAAGTGAATCAAACACCTAAATATAAGAACTAGTGCCATAAAGCTTCTAGAAGAAAATGTAGGGAAACATCGCCAAGACCTAGTAATAGGGGGTAGCTTCCTAAACTTTACATCCAAAGCACAAGCAACAACAGAAAAAGTAGATAAATGGAAACTCCTCAAAATCAAATGCTTCTGTACCTTAAAAGACTGTCAAGACTTCCAGGTCAAGATGGCGGCTTAACAATATGCACATTTTAGTTTGTCCTCCAGAACAACTACTAAATAATCAGAAACAGTACAGAACAGCTCCCGGGGCCACCTCAGTGACCAGACACACAGCATACCCAAGTCTGGACCAGCTGGACCGGCTGTGAGCCCCCACAGAACCGTGAGTTCCCAAGCTGAGGCAGCAGGTGCCCCTCCCCCACAGGCTGCTTCCCAGAGGGGAAAGGAAAGAGACTTTACCAGCAGGAGGGACTGAGCAGAATCAAACACCAATTGTGGAATTAATTAACAAATTCTGACTACTAAAAATAGGCCCCCAGCTTAGGTGAACCTGGTCAAAGCAGAGGTTGCTCATTTTTGCCCCGGTGCTAAGGGAGCAGGGCTGACAGAAAAAGGGGGAAAAAAAAAGGAAATGGAGGTTTTTGTGGCTGTGTTTCTACAAAGGCTTGACTGCCTTTGGATATAGCAGCCGGACTTCTCAGGCTGCAACTGCCCCAGGCATAGGTAGAAGTGAGCTCTTTTGGGGGCTTCTTTGGAGACTGTGCCTTCCCCAGGGGAGGGGTGAAGCCCCACCCAGGTGGAATCTCTCCATCAAGGAATTCAGACACCAGGGCTTGGTAATTTGAAGCCATTAAAACCAGCCTACAACCTCTCCTCTGTCTCCACCACGCCCCCAGCAGGGAGGGAGAGTCCACCAAAGTTAAAGGTACCGCATCATCTTATGCTGGTGGGACCTGCAGGCAGACAAGCACCACCTACTGGGCAGGATAAGAAAAACAGAGTCCAGAGACTTCACAGGAAAGTCTTTCAACCTGCTGGGTCTCACCCTCAGGGAAAACCAACACAGGTGACTCTTTCCTCCTGAGAGAAGGCCAGTTTGGTCTGGGAAAATCTGTCTGGGGTCTATAATACCTATGTAGACCCTCCTAAGGGTGGGGGGGAAAGGCACCATACAAGCAGGGCAAGAAATAAGAAAACAAGAACTGAAAAATTCTCCTATGTTAAACAACACCTAAGCTAGAGGTCCAGATAAAACTGAACTGAATGTCAAAAAACAGATAAGATAACAAATTCATCCAGTAAGAAAACCCTAGGTAAAAGAAGTGAAAGCAATCTCCAGAATAAACTAATTAAGGTAATTAATGCCTAGACACCAGCAAAACATAACAAATCACACTAGGAAAATTGAAGATATGGCCCAGTCAAAGGAACAAACCAACAATTCAAATGACATACAAGAGCTGAAACATTGATTCAGAATATACGAACAGACATGGAAAACCTCATCAAAAACCAAATCAATGAATTGAGGGAGGATATAAAGAAGACAAGGAATGAACAAAAAGAAGAAACTGAAAGTCTGAAAAAACAAATCACAGAACTTATGGGAATGAAAGGCATGGTAGAAGAGATGAAAAAAACAACGGAAACCTACAATGGTAGATTTCGAGACAGAACATAGGATTAGTGAACTGGAGGACAGGACATCTGAAATCCAGCAAGAAAAAAAATATATATGGAAAGAAATGGAAAAATATGAGCAGGGACTCAGGGAATTGAAAGACAATATGAAGCGCATGAATATACGTGTTGTGGGTGTCCCAGAAGGAGAAGAGAAGGGAAAAGGAGGAGAAAAACTAATGGAGGAAATTATCACTGAAAATTTCCCAACTCTTATGAAAGACTGAAAATTACAGATCCTAGAAGTGCAGCATACCCCAAGAGAATAGATCCAAATAGACATACTCCAAGACATTTACTAATCAGAATGTCAGAGGTCAAAGAGAAAGAGAGGATCTTGAAAGCAGCAAGAGAAAAGCAATCCATCACATACAAGGGAAGCCCAATAAGACTATGCGCAGATCTCTCAGCAAAAACCATGGAGGTGAGAAGACAGAGGGATGATATATTTAAATTATTAAAAGAGAAAAACTGCCAACCAAGAATTCTATATCCAGCAAAACTGCCCTTCAAAAAATGAGGGAGAAATTAAAACATTTTCAGACAAAAAATCACTGAGAGAATTTGTGACCAAGAGACCAGCTATGCAAGAAATACTAAAGGGAGCTCTAGAAACAGATATGAAGACAGAAGAGAGAGATGTGGAGAAGAGTATCAAAAGGATGACTATGAGTAAAGGTAAAAAGAAGGAAAATTAGATATGACATATAAAATCCAGAAGACAAAATAGTAGAAGAAAGTACTACCCATGCAGTAATAACACCAAAAGTTAATGGATTAAACTCTCCAATCAAAAGACATAGTCTGGCAGAATGGATTAAAAAACAGGACCCATCTATATGCTGTCTCTACTCAAAGGACATGAGGGCAAGGACACAAATGAACATTTACACACCAATGTTTATAGCAGCATTATTTACAATTACCAAGAGATGGAAGCAGCCAAAATGTCCATCAACAGATGGTTGGCTAAACAAATTGTGGCATTTACATTAGATGGAATATTATGCAACTGTAAGACAGAATAAAATTATGAAGTATGTAACAACATAAATGGACCTTAAGGACATTATGCTGAGTGCGATTAGCCAGAAACAAAAGGACAAATACTGTATGGTCTCACTGATATGAACTGACATTAGTGAATAAACTTGGAATACTTCCTTGGTAACAGAGACCATCAGGAGATAGAAATAGGGTAAGATATTGGGTAATTGGAGCTGAAGGGATACAGACTGTGCAACAGGACTGAATATAAAAACTCAGAAATGGACAGCACAATATTACCTAACTGTAATACAATCATGTTAAAACACTGAATGAAGCTGCATATGAGAATGATAGAGGGAGGACGGCTGGGACATAAATGAAATCACAAAGAAAGATAGACAATAAAGATTGAGATGGTATAATCTAGGAGTGTATGATAGTGACTAAATGTACAAATTTAAAAAATGTTTTTGCATGAGGAAGAACAAAAGAATGTCTTTACTGCAGTGTGCTGAAAATAGATGGTACTTAATATTTTAAAATTTCAACTAATGTGTGAGACTAAAGCAAAAAATGTTTATTTGGTACAAATCTATACTTTGACTAGTGCATCTTCTAATATAACTTATGTAGATAGTTGGTTGAACACCTTAAGTACATGGAACTTTGTATAAGACATGAGATTTTGTTGGTTTGTCCAGGTGATACCCTGATGAATCCCAGAGTGATTTGAACAGTGAGTGGAAAAGTATTTGCAACGTCCCTTTCGGGAAATGGTGAGAACAGGGGAAAACTCAACTTCCCCAAGTTGAATTCTTGATATTCTCACAAGCAGTGTGGGCAACCAAAGCTATAGGCTGAGCTCCCAGTCTTGGGGTTTGTCGATATGAAACTTAACCCCACAGATGGATAGGTCAAGCCTACATAAAATTAGACCCAAGAGTCACCCCCAAGAGAACCTCTTTTGTTGCTCAGATGTGGCCTCTCTCTCCAGCCAACACAGCAAGCAAACTCACCACCCTCCCCCTGTCTACGTGGGATATGACTCCTAGGGGTGTGGATCTTCCTGGCAACGTGGGACAGAAATCCCAGAATGAGCTGAGATTCAACATCAAGGGATTGAGAAAAACTCTAGAATGAGCTGAGACCCAGCATCAAGGGATTGAGAAAACCTTCTCGACCAAAAGGGTGAAGAGTGAAGTGAGACAAAGTGTCAATGGCTGAGAGATTCCAAACAGAGTCAAGAGGTTATCCTGGAGGTTATTTTACGCATTAGTAGATATCACCCTGTTAGTTAAGATGTAATGGAGAAGCTGGAGGGAACTGCCTGTAAATGTAGAACTGTGTTCCAGTAGCCATGTTTCTTGATGATGATTATATAATGATATATCTTTCACAATGTGATTGTGTGATTGTGAAAACCTTGTGTCTGATGCTCATCTACCTTGTCAACAGATGAGTAGAACATATGGAATAAAAATAAATAATAGGGGGAACAAATGTTAAAATAAATTTAGTTTGAAATGCTAGTGATCAATGAAAGGGAGGGGTAAGGGGTATGGTTTGTAAAATTTTTTTTCTGTTTTTGTTTTATTTTTCTGTTGTCTTTTTATTTCTTTTTCTGAATTGATGCAAATGTTCTGGGAAATGACCATGATGATGAATATGTAACTATGTGATGATATTGTGAACTGCTCAGTGTATGTGTTGGGAATGTTTGTGTTTCTTTTGTGTAATTTTTTTTAATTAATAAAAAAATTTTTTAAAAAAGACTGTCAAAACATGAAGAGGCAGCCAACTCAATGGGAGAAAATATTTGGAAATCAACATATTGGACAAAGGTTTGATTTCCTGTATATAGAAAGAAATCACAGAACTTAGCAACAAAAGAACAACAACCCAAGTATAAAATGGGCTAAAGATATGAATGGGCAAAAGAATAAACAACCCAATTATTAAATGGGCAAAAGATATGAATAGGCATTTTTCTGAAGAGCAAATACAGATGGCTCAAAAGCACATGAAGAGATGCTCATTTTCACTGGCTATAAGGGAAAGGCAGATCAAGACTACAATGAGATACCACCTCACACCTATAAGAATGGCTGCTATTAAACGAACAGGAGACTATAAATTTCGGAGAGGATGTGGATAAACTGGGACACATACACTGTTGGTGGGAAGGTACAATTATGCAGTCACTATGGAAGACTGTTTGGCAGTTCCTTAGGAAACTAAACATTGAGTTGCCCTATGACCCAGCAATAGCACTACTTGGTATATACCCAGAAGAGCTGAAAGCAACAACACAAACAGACATTTGCACACTGATATTCATAGCAACATTATTCACAATTGCCAAAAGATGGAAGCAAACCAAATCTCCATCAACAGACGAGTGGATCAACAAAATGTGGTATATACATATGATGGAATATTATGCAGCTGTAAGACAAAATGATGTCCTGTAGCACATGAGAAGATGGATGAGCCTTGAGGACATAATGCTGAGTGAAATTAGCCAGACACAAAAGGCTAGATACTGTATGATTCCACTTTTATGATCAGCATAAAGATATAATCAGAGGCTTCTAACACAGAATATAGGGGACTTAGAGATACATAGAAACTAGAGATGGGTGAACCATTAGCTAATGAGGATGAACTCCAATGTAAGGGAATAGATAGGAGCAAAGGTCTCTAGTGGGTCTATAAGTAATATTACCATATTGAAGATCAACAAGATTGAAAGAGGTTGTATTGATGTACATGTCCCACTGATTCACACTTAAATATGAATAAGTTCATGCAAGAATTACTTCAAAGATATGATTCTTGTATAGCGTTTAAGTCCAGGGTACAGGGGGAAAACTGCTATTGCATGCTATCAGCTATGTTCAAAGGAAACCTTCAGCACTACCACAGCCACAGTAGAGGTAAATATTAGGGGGAGGGACAAGAGTTAAGAGGAGGTTTCGATTTTCTATTTGGTGAGGGTGTGTTCATTGGTTTTCTTTCTCTTCGGGACAATGAAATTATCTAAAATTAAGAATTTTGATGGATTGTGGACTTTGGGCCCTCTACATGATATGCAATGAATGTAGGTGGCTGAAGTATGCACTGACAGATAAGTAGATTGGCAAACAATGCTGTATACTTATTAATGAAGGTTGTGCTGCTAAAAAAAAAGGAACAAAGTTGTGAGGCATGCAACAATATAAATGAACGTGTGGGATATTCGTTGAGACAAAATTAGCCAGAAACAAAAGAACAAGAACGGTATGGTCACCTTTAGAAAATGTTCATAAGAAAACAGGGACCTAGACTGGAAGCTTAGAGCAAGCAGTTAAGCTCTGGAGTGCTGATTATTATTTCTGGATTTTGAGAGGCTGTTTTATATATATAACCTGATATTTAGAGATAAGAATGAAGCTGAACACGTTGGGGTTAAAGTAATTCAGAACATAGGGGTAAAGAAGACAGTGTCTATTATTTTAGAACCACACATGCTCTTTGAGACTTCTATTTAGTCGAACTGAAATTTTCTGTAGTGCATAATCTAATTCAACCGATCTGTATCACTCATTTGAACAACTGAAACACAGGGAGCACAGAATAAAAAAGACATCCTTTAATCTTGTATAGATTATTGTGATGCCTGGAAACATCCTAGAGTATATTAAGTAGATAATCAAAAAGTACTGGCAAAGTCCCCTGAAGAAGGGGAGAAAGAATATGGAACTTTTAAACCTTACCATCAGGGAATCCCCTGATACTGTGTCAGACTCTAGGGACACCCAAATCAATAGGCCACGCTCTCGATCATGAGGCTTACTCTCGCGAAGCTTATGTAGGTAGCAGAGAAGCTGAGACTACCTATAGGCATACCTAAGAGTTACTTCTGGAGGACCTCTGTTGTTGCTCAGATGTGGCCTCAGTCTCTTTATGTCCAACTCTGCAACTGAAATCACTGCCCTGCCCCCTACATGCAAAATGACATCCAGGGATGAAAGTCTCCCTGGTGAGGTGGGAGATGACTCCCAGGGAAATCCACACCTTGAACAATGGGATTAACAATTCCATCCTGACCAAAAGAGGGGAAAGAAGTATAATTAATTAAGTATCAGTGGCAGAGAGAGTTCAGATAGAGTCAAGCGACTATTCTGGGGCTTACTCTTATGCAAGCTCCAGTTAGACATTGCTACCTATCATAATCTGCTAACCCCCAACCAGGACCATTGCAGCCAATCCTAAAGAACACCTAGGGCAATATATAAAATTCCACAAGGGTTCCAGGCACTAGAGTAAGTTGTCAGAAACCTACAACGTCCAGATGGGTCCCTGGTCCAGGTAAGTCCTGAAACCTAGCCCAGCCTCTCCAGAACATCAGATATTTCCATCTCCCTACCCCATATAAGTGACAGGCCCTTACAATATCAAAAATTTAGAATTGCCATAGCCCAAACACTCCTAAAGAGAGGTATGGAAAGATCAAAGGTGATGGTGGAATTATACAAAGAAGGTAGGATTTAACAAATGAATATGAATGCTGAATCATGAAACTGATATCTCTTTTAGTCTCCGGTATTTTAGAGCAGCTAGAAGTAAAAACCTAAAATTGTAAAACCCATGTCAAACTCTGAAATATGTTCTACAGCCAAAAGTGGTGCTGTGCTTTGAACTTTATTGCTTTTTTACATATGTTATTTTTCACACAAAAAAAAGAAGGAAAAAAAGTCGATTGGATGATAAAAAAAAAATATTTAAGCCCTCTAGCCTCTTATATTCTGGAGCAGCTAGAAGGAAAAATAAGAGATCATATGGTAGGTAGCCCATGACAAACTCTGGGATCTGTCCTATAACCACTTGCTGAAGAGTGCTTTGAAAACTATTCCTTTGTTATTTCTTTGCTTTGTATATATGTTATATTATACAATAAAAAAAGTTAAAGAAAAAGAACTGTTTGAGTTATGATTGACATACATTAAACTGCACATACTTAAAGTATACAATTTGATAACCACTTGCTGAAGAGTGCTTTGAAAACTATTTCTTTTTTCTTTGCTTTGTATACACAAAGAAATTGTATGTTATACTATACAATAAAAAAAGTTAAAGAAAAAGAACTGTTTAATTGAGTTATGACTGACATACATTAAACTGCACATACCTAAATTATACAATTTGATAACTTTGGGCATACATGTATAGCTATAAAATCATCACCATGAAGATAGAAAATGTATCTGTCACTCCCAAAAGTTTCTTCATGCTTTGTAATTCCTCCCTCCTACCTCTCCTTGCTCTTCCCCAAACCTCAAGTAACCCCTGACTTGCTGCCACCATAGATTAGTTTGTATTTCCTAATTTCATCAAAATGGAACCATGTATTTTGTACTCTTTTTTTGTCTGGATTCTTTCATTCAGCATAAATAGAATGAAGTTCACCTATGTTGCTGCACAGTTCATTCTTTTGATGGGTATTACATTGTACGGTTATACTACAATTCATGTATGCATTCCACGTGGGTCACTTTGACTCCTAGAAAAAGCAGTCTTTATTCCCAACTCAGGTGAAGTGCTCCTACATGGGTTGCAGAAACATTTATCTTAACTTTGCCATTTCCAAGGAATTAGGATTATTCCTTGGAGGTAACTTCTCAGGCTAGTCCTGATTGTCTCCCCTTCACACACAACTCTGCTTTGAGTATTTCAAAACATTGCTTCATTTTAATTGCTTCATTTTACCTAAGGCCAACCTGCTGCAAGTTAACAAACCTAAGTTTATGTGACTACAGGTGTGTTCCCAGTGGTCTTTATCAGATGGGCTTTATCAGTTGACATGTTTTTCACAATGTCACAAAACCTTAAGTGCAAGACAGTAGTGTATGACTCCTTTTTTGTTTTTAAATGATAAACACATGGAAAGATAAAGATAAAGATAACTAGGACATTATAAATGAAAAATAAGTGTCTCTGGGTGGTGATACAGTTAACAGTTTTGTTTATTTAAGGGCGGGTTAAAGTGCAGTCATGGAGGAAGAAAAGTGATATGATTACACTGAATCAATAGTTGCTAAGCTGCCAAAGAAATCTGCAAACCCCTCTACTACTATTTTAAGAGTTTAACTGATAAAATCCACAGGTGTTAGCCTAGAAAAGTTCATGGAACTTTTTAGGAAAATCATGTATACTTTTAATATCTGAACCAAGATATATATAGGATTATAAATCTAATTTCACAAATATAAATGGAATTTGGCACCGTTGGAGTTAAAGCAGATGACAAAGATAACATCTAAGTTTCTGGCCTTGTAATTTAATCTTTTAAAAAAAAACAGTAGTGTATGACTCTATTTTCGTTTTTAAATGATAAATACATGGAAAGATTAAAAAAAAAAGTTTCAAAAAAAGTCCAAACATGGTGTACAATCGATGACTCACAATATCACACGGTTGTACATTCATCACAACGATCATTTTTTCAGGACATTCGCATCACTCCAGAAAAAGAAATAAAAAGAAACACCTCATACATCCCATACCCCTGACCCTTCCCTCTCACTGACCACTAGTATTTCCACCTACCCAACTTTGTATTTTACCCTTAACTATAAATTTGTATAAAGCTTTGCAAAAGTGGTAGTTTATTTTTATTATTTACAAAACTCCCTTCCATCCATTAATCACACTATGCATTAGAACGTTGTTATAAAGTAGGTCAAAATATTGCTTAATACATCTTTGGCACTGGATATTTATTAATATTACTGCCAATTCTGTTCTTTGAGAAAACTTGTGTTTAGTTCACTTGAGACACTTACTTAAATGCTAATTATCATTTAATACTAAAACAGAGTCTTCTCACTGCGAAAACAATTTTAAAACTCTAAGGCAGACCCCAAACATCTTTAAAATTAAAATCTGAAAAGGCAATTCATTTCCTTTTCAAAGCCATCCACCAGGAAATGGTCAAGACTGCAAAAAAATAGGATTTTTTGAAACTCCTTTTGTGATGTCGTATAAAACTTAAAATAAGGGGCGATGCGATGGTGGCTCAGTGGCAGGATTCTTGCCTCCCATGCCAGAGACCCTGGTTCAATTCCCGGTGCCTGCCCATGTTGTTAAAAAACAAAAACAAAACAAAAAACGCAATAACAAGTTACTTCTGCCTGTAAATACAATCTAATGTGCTTCTCTTATTTCTTACTAGAGCTACAATTATTAGATAAGAATAGTACCTCCCACGGGCTTTCCAACTTTTGAATTCTGGGGTGTAACAACAGTGAGAGCAGGCGTGAATGAGCGAAACAATGCGAACACGCCCAGCCCGGCAAGTGGCAGGCATGCCTGACGAGTTAGTTGGCCCCGAAGAAAACTACCCAGTTTGGCTACAATTATTAGATAAGAATAGTACCTCCCACGGGCTTTCCAACTTTTGAATTCTGGGGTGTAACAACAGTGAGAGCAGGCGTGAATGAGCGAAACAATGCGAACACGCCCAGCCCGGCAAGTGGCAGGCATGCCTGACGAGTTAGTTGGCCCCGAAGAAAACTACCCAGTTTGTGAATTAAACGCAGACTCAAGAAGAAAGGTGTCCGCCTGAGCTAATAGAGCCCACTATGGAAGTGACCATAGGACCGCTGACCCTAGGGAGAAAAAGGCTGAAAAAGTAACAAAACAAAATAAAACAACCCCACTAGAACAGCGACTTTGATTTAGACCCCGTGCCGCGGTTCATTGCTCTTCACTCTCCTCCTCCCTGCCCACCCGGCTTCCTCGACAGCTCCTCCCGGAACTCCGTAAAGCGCCACGTCTTCTGGCTTCTGATCCCCAGCCACCCCGCGGAGGTTTCTTACAGTAAACCCCTCCCAGTCTCCAGCCTCCAGGCCACCTGGTCCTCAAGACTCCGCGCCGCGGTAAGACCCAAACTAGTCACAGCCAACCGCAGTCGCACCGTGGTAGGCCGAACACCCCCGCCCCACGTGACCATAGCGCCCCGCCCGCTCGCGCTCACGTGACCCGCGACCCTGCCCGTCGTCCCCCACGCTAGGCGTGGATCGCCGCCGCGTCCGCCATTGTTCCGCCGTGGGAGGACAGCGGGACCCTGGCACTGGCGCCGAGACGCCGCTTAGCGGCCGCCACTGGAGAGACTCTCTCCCCTCTCCCCCTCCTCCTCCTGGCGGCAGCGGAGTAAAGCCGACTAGGGGGAACCTGGGAACCCCCCTCTCTCCGTGGTGGCAGCGGCCGGTTCCCGGTTCCGGCGCGAGGGGCGTCCGCGATGCGCTCGGTCTGAGACTGTCCGGCCTGGCCTTTCCTTGCATTCCTTAACTATCCCACCGCGTCTCTACGCCCTAGTGACTTCCTGCGAGTCCCTCTGACAGGAGGGAAGATGGCTGCACCGAGCTGGCAGGACGCGCTGGCCCAGCAAGCTGAGGAGGGCTCTGCCCGACTGCGGGAAATACTCTCGGCCGGCTTAGGCTTTCTGCGCACCGAGCTGGGCCTCGACCTGGGACTGGAGCCGAAGCGGTACCCGGGCTGGGTCATCCTGGTGGGCACGGGCGCGTTGGGTCTGCTACTGCTATGCCTGCTTGGCTACGGTTGGGCCGCGGCTTGCGCTGGCGCCCGCAAGAAACGGAGGAGCCCGCCCCGCAAGCGCGAAGAAGCGGCGTCCGCGCCGGCCCCTGCTCCTGACGACCTGTCCCTGCTAAAGAATCTCAAAAGCGAGGAGCAGAAGAAGAAGAACCGGAAGAAACTGCCCGAGAAGCCGAAAGTGAGTAAGGAAGGAGCGGCGGTAGTAAAGGCGAGGGGCTGATGAAGTGGGTCGGCGTGAGAGACCCGTGAGCGGAAGGCCGAACCCCAGCCTTCCGCTGGGAAAAGAGTGAGGTTAGTCGAGAGCAGAGACGCAGATCTCCTAAGGTGGAGGAGATGCTAGGTGATCAGGTTACTTAGGGAATGGTGGAAACCCAGGAAAGTAGAGGACAGGTAAGGAAGACCAGTTTGGAAGAAGGAAGTTAGAAAGTCTGGAATATGTTTAAATAAAAGATCCCAGAATTTAAGCCGTTTTCGGGGACCGTGGCGGCCCGAATACTAACCTTCCTTCTTTGAGGCCTACAGGGTAGCCTAACTTGTGTAGGTTAATAGGGCTTTAAGGTAATATTGGTAAGTTGTGGAAACACTGCCCCTGGAAGACAGGTGCTATATCAAGTCACACTGAGACTGTAGCCGGTGGTGGGAATACGGTGAACTAAATCTCCGGGGTTTACAGAGAGTTAAAGGTGCCCAATCCTAGACGCGCTTCCATTTTAGTTGGGACTGTTAAAGGGAAATGGTTGCCCACTCTTGTTCTGGTGATTGTGGCCAACAGAATCCTAACCTGAGCAAGAGGGAGTTGGTTACCTGACGTAGTTTGGGTATTTGGCCCTATGAGAGAAAGCTAAGACAAGTTCACTGAACTTTTTGTTTACCCGGTGAAGTGGGAGGTTTTTGAAATAGAGTGAAAGGCTATGACAGAGCAGAATGGTGGAGGCTGAAAAAGAGTCAGGTACTGGTTTACTGGACCACGTGTGGAAGTGTTAGAGAACATTGCATCCGTTTTCTCATGCCTTCATGTTTTATTTCTACATTCTTTATTGCGGATTTCCCATGGTTCTCCCGTTATATCTTTCATAGTTTTATTTAATTTTAAATACTCACTTTATAGTTACGGAAATTGGAGATGCAAAGGATTGCAGAAGTAGAAATAACTTCTACCTACTTCTAACCTACTTCATATCTACTCAGTTTAAAGCTTTTCACCCTTTCCATACAGTTCAGCCAACCTATACCAAAGCCCCTTTATGTGAAGTGTACTCTGGTGTTTGGTGAGCAGTGCAAGTTAAACCCACAGAAATTAGATTGTTTTATGGAGACTAGTAGGAGACAGACAAATACAAAATAATTCTAATATAGTATGGTAAGTGTTGTAGAGTTGTGTGTGACCAGAGTGTTATTGAGGTTTGGAGAGTTGGAGACTAATACATTGGAGAGATTTAGGAAAGGTATTGGGGGAAATGGGATTTGAGTTGAAACTAAAGTAAATTTTATTACTAATCACTAATACTTTGTCAATGTGAGTAGTACTTTAGGCTAGGAAAATAAAAAATAGAACAGATTTGGAGCATATATAATTGTATTTTAAATTTGTAGAGAGCTTTAAGAGGATTATCAAAAGTAATGTTATGGTGGAAATAGAGGACCTGGCTATTAAGAAAAAAGGTGATCTTGAAAAAAGAAAAGCCACTTACAGTAAGCCTAAGCTCCACGTGGATGAAACAGGTTGGGAAATTTTCAAAGCCCTGTTTAGGACGTCTAGAATTTCGAATAGACTTGAGTAGAGAGACAGGTGCTCCAAGAGCCCATCTGAAGTGCATCATAACATTCACATGACTCATGTGAAGAAGGAATGCAGATTCCTGTGCATGCTTATTCTGTGAAAAGTGCTCATTAGACTTAGGGTCTGTTTCCTCTTCTCCTTTTCAGTTGAGTTAAGGAAGGGGGCAATGAATTCGTAAACCCTAGTATTAGCTTTAGGGAGTGGAGCATGGAAAGACTGATTGGATAGTTGAATGTTGTTGGAGTGAAAAAGTATCTTTGCCTACTGAGTGGTAAAGGTGTATTGAAGACCTTCAGGTCAATCAACAATTACAAAATTGTGCTTTTGGAATTATTTTAGTAAGAAATAGATTTTACCTTACCATACACATACAAAAAAAAAACTGTTCTGTTTTTCTTTATTGCTATTTGTGACCCACTAAGTTGATTTTACATTTGACTG
The DNA here is from genome assembly GCF_023851605.1 of Tamandua tetradactyla. Classification (NCBI taxonomy): domain Eukaryota; kingdom Metazoa; phylum Chordata; class Mammalia; order Pilosa; family Myrmecophagidae; genus Tamandua; species Tamandua tetradactyla. The sequence continues at coordinate 141,456,572 of NC_135332.1, forward strand.
TTGAGGAGCGACCCACAGTTAAAAAAAACTCTGCCTTAAAAGGTTAAGAAGTATAAGCTGCCATTTATTTAGAGCTCATTGTATGCCTTGCACTGTGTTAAATATTGTAGAAAAGCAGAATACTGCTTGCAAATTTAAGACAATAAAAGGAATATGATATTCACGTCTCATCGTGTAAAGGATACAAAAGTAAAAGCTTAGTTTTTCCCCAGGGACCTTTTTATTCCAGTTGTGGAAAAAAGTATACGCACTTTAAAAATTAGCAGTATAACCCTAGTATGGGCTGAGATGGGCATGAAAATCCTTATTATTGAAGTTGACTTTCAAAGTGGGTAGGAGCAGTGGGAGAGGCCAAAGAAATAGCAAAGCCCCAAGGGAAGAAAACTTATTCTGTCAGGCTGACAGGAATGGGGAACTGTATACATTTGAGTAATGCATTTAATCTTACTCTAGTTAACTAATTTTGTTTATAATAAATTAAAGGTCTTAGTCCAGTTAAAATACTACAGGATTCCTCAAATTGTTATCCCTGATAACTTGCAGTAGAGTTGGTTTGAATGCTTATTAAAATTTGTAGATTCCTGTGAGCCCCACCACAGATCTTATAAATTCACAATCTCTGGAAATGATCTGGGGAATCTTCATTTTTCTCAAGGTCACTTGGTGAACCCTTGCCTCTTAGTTTGGAATCACTCACTAGAATAGGGCCATAAGATCCATAGCATAAGAGATCTTTCATTGGAGTTATATTTGATCTTAGAATGCATCTCTTCATTATTCCATTATTCTACTGTACATTTTACCATCTATTTACTCTGATTCAAATCAATTCAGTGATGTAAACTACTAAAGTTTCTTTGACAGGACATTCTATGTTCCTTTTGGACATTTTGCTTAAATATGATTTTATTTTTAATTTTCTCTTAAATCATTCTAAATTTTGCAACTCAGATTTTCACAATTTGTTTCTAATAGCTTGTTTTTTATTTAGAGTAGGTAGTGGTGGAATTTAAAATTTTTTGTTTATTTGAACCTGTTTATTATAATTTTTTGAAATACTTATATCAGTTTGGTTTTTATCCTGTAATATATCTTGTCATTGGTCTTTCAGGGCACGAACTGCTCTTTGTTCCCCTCCATAAAAGTGGCGGGGGGTCACTTTTTCATTGGCTTACTTCTTAGCATTTTGGAAATCATTATCTAGTAAGTAATTTCCATGACATCTAGCCAATGTGGAATCTTATAAATTTTTTCACTTGACTTTTAGTGATCATTTAGATGAATGTCTTTATCAACTGATGCTTTGAGTATCAACAGGAAGCATATACCAAGATCAACTTCAAAGAAAATTCATTTTATGAACAAGGTATTTGTGTATTAGTGTGGGGATTTTCATAATAACTTGCCATAGTTTACTCATGATCTACAAGCTCCTTGAAGAACAGAGTAGTGATTTGTTTTATTTGCTGCTATATAAACTTGGACTATGCTTAGCGTACAATAAGGGATACCCACAAAAATATTTGTATAATTTATTCCTATTCTTAATGCCTGGTAAACAGCCTTTTGAGCCACTGTTTATTTTTGCAGTGGAAGATGACTGTTTGCCTCATCTGCTACTGCTTTCCTTCTCTGGTTATTAATTTTGTAAGATCCATTTTTCTACAGCCAGTAAATTCTTCTAATGGTATGCAATGTCTTTTATAGTCATTACTTCCATTCTAATTTCATACTACTGCCCCATTTTAGGACTTTAGGACCTTTTGCTTCTAATCTCTTTGTTGGCAGTCTGTTCTACCCACTCCTCTTAGTTGAATCTTTTAAAGCCCAGCCCTGATTATATGACTTCATCATACGTTCTTCTTTTCAGTGGTTTCCCCATCACTTATTGAATAAAATACAAAGTCCATGACTTGGCACTTAAGCCACTTCTTAATGTAACCCCATCTTAGATTTGTCCTCACCATTACCACGAAGACAAGAAATACTTCTGCTTAGCTAGATTTTTGTGACTCTGTCCATATTATTTTCTCCTGTTAGAAGGCTCTTCTTCCTGTCCCTGTACCAGTTTCAGTTTCTCCTATAAGGCCCAGCTGCACTTCCCCCAGTATCTCCCCACCCCTCATCCCTACTCTTTTTATATGCTACTTGTAATGGCTGGTATAATGTGTTAAATTTAGGGAAAACTGTGCAGTTGTCATATTTGTAAGTCAGATGGTTGACTATAAAACGGTCATTGAATAAGTACCTGAATGTCTGCTCCTTACTGTTTCAGCAACATGCAGTACATTGTTAGTGTGCTACAGACACAGAAGGTATGCTGTAAATAGTAATGGAAAGAACAGATCAGTATATTAGTCTGTATCTTTAGCGGGACCATTCCTCTGATCTCCAGAGTCTTATGTCCAGGTGTATACTTGACATCTCCACTTGGAAGTCTGACAGTTATCTCAAACTTGAATTTGTCTAAAACAGATTTCATAATTCCCTACCTTCTCCTAGTCTTCCCTATTCAAGCCAAAAATGAGTCATCCTTAGGTTTTCCTTTTCCTCATCTCTTCCTATTTTCATCACCTCCTATCTCATCCTTCAGCTAGTACCATTAATTTTATCTCCAAGACATATTCAACTATTCTCCAGTTCTCTCACCTTAGCTCAGGCTACTATTCTTACCTAAACTGCCGTACTAGCCTTCTTTTAATGCCTCCAATTCTTTTCTGTACATCCTGTTAGGAATTTTTAAAGAAAAAAATCACTAGCCTGCCTAAAATCAACACTTAAGTAGCTTTTGCATTTAAAATATATCTAAACTTCTTTTCATGGCCTGTATGACCCAACATCTGCTTATATTTTCTCAGCTGATTTTACTTTCCTCTCATTAGCTACCTCCACCTATTTTACCTTTTTCATTTCTTCAGGCTCACAACCCAATGCTTGCCTTTACATGAACTGTTATTAATGCTCTGAAACATTCCAGTTTTCTTCTCACTATCCTTCAGATCTCACCTTAATGGTCACTTTCTCAGAAAAATCCTTCCCTGATGACCCTATCTGAAATATGCTTCCCCTTCTATTTTCTGTCTTAGCCTCTTGTGTTTCCTTCATAAAACTCATCACTGTAAATTTATTTATTCATTTGCTTTTGGGAGGGTCTCTTTCATCAAGCAAACAGTACCTATAAGAGTCTTTGGTAATTATTTGTTGCGCCAAATGCTAAATGAAGTTGCTAAAATGACGTCTCACAGTTTGATTGGATGATTTATTATTGAGCTAAATAAATTTGTCATTTAAGATATTCCCAAAAGGGCTTTTTTTTTTTTAATTCCTAAATAGTGCATCTGCTCTATTGTCCCAGGCAATATTAAAGATAAATTATATCATTTGCCTCCTGTAGGGTTTTCTCTTTAAAGTCTCTAACTCCCTTAGTTCTAATCCTTAAAAGAATAATCATTTGATAAAATAACCCCAAGTGATAAGTAAAACACATATTCCTAATTTTGCAGAAGAGGAATCTTGAAATTCAGAGTTTAAATGACTTATTTAAGGTCATAGAACAAAGATGTTTTGGAGGCAAAACAGTATCCAGATCTCTAGTCTAAGAACTCCCTGTTATTTCCATTATACTCCTGTGGTTTCGATAGCATGTTCCAGTATAATTGCATTCATAGAACAAATTTAATATTCCTAGAGGGTTATACTTTTCTTTGTTGCTTTTAAATTTTACTTTTTAAAATCAAAAGTATCTACTGAAAACTAAAGTAACCTTTACAGAGCTCCAGAATTTTTATTCCATTTGTTTGAGTATGTGAGACTACATTTTCAACTTTTCATTTTATTCTGCCAGAGGCCTAGCAGGATACACTTTAATAGTTCTGACCGAAAAGACTTTAATAAAATTGTGTTCCTCTTACTCAGATACCAAAAGCAGTGGGAAACCCTCTGAACAATTGTTTTGTTGTGCTTTGACATTATTGATTAATATGCTATTCTTGAGGTTATGGAAGCCTCGAAAATATTTTAAAATTATTATTCAGGCAAAGTCAAGAGATCTAACATACAGTCCATCTAAAGTATACGATCGTGGCTCACTGTATCATATAGTTGTGTATTCATCACAATGATCATTTGTAGAACATTTGCATCACACCAGAAAAAGAAACAAAAAGCAAAAACTCATACATCCCTTACCTCTCCCTCTCATTGAGCACTAGTATTTTAATCTACTCAATTATTTTTACTCCTATTCCCCCATTATTTATTTACTTATTATCCTTATATTTTTATTCATCTCTTCTGAACATTTTTAAAATTTACTTTCTCTCTAGGTATGCTAGTAGTTTTCAGATGTTCCAGCGAGTCCCAGGATTCCAGAAGTCATCCATCATGACCCAAGAAGTGCATGGTTATCAATCTGGTGAATTGCTTGTAGTCCCTATGTCAGCTCCCATCAGATTTTAAACCTTGAAAATCAGTGGTCTGTTTAGTTTTCAGAGACTATTTTAGCATAGTTGACCATATGGCTAGTATTGATGTCATTCTTTTCCCCATCATGTTCCTGTCCATTAAAAGTACCCCATACAATGAAAGGGAGTGGTAAGGCGTATAGAAAAAAATAGGGGAAACAAAGACTAAAATATATTGCGAAGATGGAAATATTCTCAGTCAATGAGATGGAGGGGTAAGGGGTATGGTATGTATGAGCTTTTTTCTTTTTTCTTTTTATTTTTTTTTCTGAATTGATGCAGATGTTCTGAGAAATGATCATGGTGATGATATTGTGAGTTTTTGATTATATGCCAAGAATGGAATGATCGTATGGTAAGAATGTTCGTGTTTGTATGTTGTTATGTTTTATTTTTTTATTAGTTGATAATTTCTGGTTTTTTTTTTTAATTTTTTAATTTTCTTTTTTTTAATACCCAAAAAACACCAAACAAATGCAAACATTCCTGTTTTGATCAATCTGTTCTACATATATAATCAGTAATTCACAATATCATCACATAGTTACATGTTCATCATCATGATCGTTTCTTGGAACATTTGCATCTATTCGGAAAAAGAAATAAAATGAATACAGAAAAAAAATTTATACATAACATACCCCTTACCTCTCCGTTTCATTGATCATTAGCATTTCAAACTAAATTTATTTTAACATTTGTTCCCCCTATTATTTATTTTTATTGCATATGTTCTACTCATCTTTTGACAAGGTAGATTAAAGGAGCATCAGACACAAGGTTTTCACAATCACACAGCACATTGTGAAAGCTATATCATTATACAATCTTCAATAAACATGGCTACTGGAACACAGCTCTGCATTTTCAGGCAGCTCCCTCCAGCCTCTCCATTACATCTCGAATAACAAGGTGATATCTACTTAATGCGTAAGAATAACCTCCAGGATAACCTCTCGACTGTTTGGAATCTCTCAGCCATTGACACTTTGTCTCATTTCACTCTTCCCCCTTTTGGTGGAGACGTTTATAATAATAAAAATAAAAGTACTCCATAGCCCATGACAAACTCTGGAATCTGTCCTGTAACCACTTGTTGAAGAGTGCTTTGAAAACTATTGCTTTTTTATTTCTTTGCTTTGTATATATGTTATACTATACAATAAAAAAAAAATTTTTTTAAAAAGGTACCTCAGAACAGTCCTGGTACCATTAAGGAGATAATTTTTGAAATACTGAAAAGAGTTGAATTTTTGGCTAACTGTTTAGAAGGCATAGTGATCTCAGGAAATATAATTAAGATTTTAAAAATTTGAATTATCGGTCTTTCAGGTATTAAGAGTTTTTCAAAAGTGGGGCTAGATGGAGGGAGGGAGTACAGATATAGGTGAAAAAAGAACTGAGGACCAAGATTGCGAGAGCCCTCTAACATTAAGAGGTTATGAAGAATAGAAGGAATCTGCAAAGGAGATTAGGAGGAAAACCAGGAGCGTGTGAGTCTCTGGTAGTCAGGTAAAGAAGGGAGTCAGTACTTTTGGGTAAGATGGCCAAGTAGGTTGCTGGAAGCCCATCCTTCCTCCAAAAATAGCTAGTGGACAGGGAGAAACTGTCTGAAGCAACAGTTCTGAAACTCCAGAGGCCAGAGGAGCACTGTACAGCATCCAGGAAATAGCAGGACATGGAGATTGATGGACTGCAGTGAAAAAAATTGAGGGAGGGTGGGCAACAGTGGCTCAGTGGCAGAATTTGCACCTACCATGCTGGAGACCAAGGTTCGATTCCGGAGCCTGCCCATGCCAAAAGGAAAAAAAAAAAAAAACTGAGTGAACCACACCTTCGTCTGTGCTGGCTGCTGCAGATGGAGAGGAACTGGAGGCCTTCCTCCCTGGGAACATGGTGTGGTGGGTAGAGGTGAGGCAGTGCTGTGTATCGAGCGTGGCTTCTGATCGGTGGGTTTGGAATGCTGGGTCCTTAGCTTTGAATCGTAGTTCTAGCCTGTTCCAGTTGTGGTTCTCTGCAGATATTGTTTAAACACTGTCCCAGCCAGGGGTAGAATCTGTGGAGGTTAAGAAAAATACACTCCCTCCTTAGGGTTGTGGGGAATAGTTTACCCAAGAGTGATTTCTGCTGGGCAAGCCAGGTAAGTGCAGCTTCAGGAGACAGAGAAGAAAAAAGCTTTTTGATGTCTTGAATGACCTTCTCCCAAGAGCCCTTTGGAACTGGTGTGCATCTGCTTTGAGGGCTCTGGCCCTGTTTTGATCAGTTAAACATGGACAATTGTAAAGATCTAGAATGAGTTGAACCAAGTGTCAAAGAAGGGCATTAACTCAAAGCCAATCAACAATAAAACCCTAGGCAAGAAAGAAACTGACCATCAGCATAAAGTCAAGATAAATAGATAAATAGATACCAAGACATTAGCAAAAAAATTACAAGCCATGCTAAGAAACTGGAAATTATTACTCAGTCAGAAGGAAAATATAAAGCCAGAGGAGATGCAGAATTTGAGCAACTAATAAGAGATGTTCAGACAAATCTCCTAAACTAATTCAAGGAGATTAAGGAAAATATGGCTAAAGAGATCAAAGATATTAAAAAGACAGTGAATGAAAAGAAGAATTTGAAAGCATGCAAAGAAAAATAACAATTTATGGGAATAAAAGGTACAATAGAAGAGATTCAAGTTATACTAGAGGTATACAAAGTAGATTTGAACAGGCAGAAGAAAGACTCAGAAAACTAGAAGACAGGATAATCCAAAATTATACAAGACAGAAGAGCAGGTAGAAAAAAAAATGGAAAAATTGAACAGGGTCTCAGAGAATTAAATAACGGCACAAAGAGCATAAGCATATGCATCATGGGTGTCCCAGAAGGAGAAGAGAAGGGAAAAGGGGGCAGAAAGGATATTGGAGGAAATAATGGCTAAAGTTTCCCAACTCTTATGAAAGACTTAAATATACGTGTCCAAGAAGCACAAGGTACTCCAAACAATGAATCCTAATAGATCTGCTCCAAGACAAATGCTGATCAGAATGCCAGATGCTGAAGGTGAAAAGAGAGTTCTGAAAGCAGCAAGAGAAAAGTGATTCATCACATACAGGGGATGATCAGTTTTAAGATTGAGTGCCCATTTCTCATCAGAAACCATGACGGCAAGAGGGCACTGCTATAATATACATATATATGTTACTGAAAGAGAGAAACTACTAGCCAGTAATTATTTCAGTAAAACTGTCTTTCAGAAATGAGGTAGGATTTGCAGCCCATGTACTTAAAAAACAAACAAACAAAAGCAAACTTACCAAAAAAATCAACCAATACTGCTGCAATAATAGGATAAGCACATGGAAAAAGAATGAAATGTGACCCCTACCATACAGCACACCAAAAAAAAAAGAAAAAAAAAAAATGAGGCAGCGTTTAAAGTGTTCACAGATAAACAAAAACTGGCGAAGTTCATCAGCAAGAGACCTGCCATACAAGAAATGCCGAAGGGAGTGCTGCAGGCTGAAAAAGACAGGGGAGAGAGGCTTGGAAGAGTCAGTGGAATGAAAATTATCAGTAAGAATATCTAAAAGGGTAAAAAGAGAAACAGTAAGATATGACATATGAAAGTCAAAGGGTAAAATGAAGTACTGCCTTAATAGTAATAACACTGTATGTTAATATATTAATTCCCCAGTTCCCAGATTGCCAAATTGGACTTTTAAAAAATCCATGTATGTGCAATCTACAGGGGACTCACTGTAGACCCGAAGGACAGAAATAGGTTGAAAGTGAAAAGATATTCCATGCAAGCAGTAACTAAAAAAGAGCTGAATTAGCAATACTAATATCAGACAAAATAGACTTTAAATGCAAAAGCATCAAGAGGCTATATATATATATATATATATATATATATCTTAATAAAAAGGCAGTCCACCAAGAATACAAGAAATAACAATCATAGATTAAAAATACAACACTAAAATCAAAAGCCTGCTATCCACCTGGAGGAAATAGAAAAAGAATAACAAATCCCAAAGAAAGCAGAAGGAAAGAAATAAAGATTGGAGCAGAAATAAATGAAATTGAGAATAAAAAATCAATAGACTCGGACTTACGGAGAAGATGGCGGCTTAGTAAGACGCGCGGATCTTAGTTTCTTCTCCAGGACAGCTACTAGGGGAGTAGAAACGATACAGAACAGCGCCCAAAGCCACAACAGAGATAAAAAAGACAGCGTACCCCATCCTGGAACGGCTGGCTGGCTGAGAGAAGCCGCTCGGGTGAGATCGCCGAGGCGCGCGGGCTTCACCGGGCAGGGCGGCAAGCGGCCGGAGTCACTCCCTTCCCCCTTCCCGGGCCGGCTGGGAGAATTGGAGGGGCGGTCCCCTGAAACCGCGGCGGCTGGCGCCCACACCACGCACGGCCCCCCGGATCAACTGAGAGAATTGGAACGGAAATCCCCAGGCCGCGGAGAACAGTGACGGGTGGGGGAGGCCCCTTCCAAATCTGTGACTCCCCGGGAACGTGTACTCTCCCGGGCGGGCCGCTGCCACTGGCGCACTCCCGCCACGCTTGTCACCCGGGCGACTAGGAAATTTGGACGGGCGCTTTCCCGGGCTGCGGCGGCCAGCAACCCTTCCCGCGTTCGGACCCCGGGCTGGCTCGAACTCTTCCAAGCCTCTTTGGCTAGCGAACCTCCCGGATGGCGAGAGTTTTCCAAAGTTAAAGGTCCCACAGCACCTTTTACTGGTGACACCCGCAGACAAACGTGTGCCACAAGCGCCACCTACTGGGCAGGATAAGAAAAACAGAACCCAGAGATTTCACAGAAAAATCTTCCGAACTTTTGGATCCAATACCCAGGGAAATCTGTCTAAATGCGCAGATGCCAACAGAAGATAACGGGTCATGCTCAAATAATTGAAAATATGGCCCAGTCAAAGGAACAAACCAATAGTTCAAATGAGATACAGCAGCTGAGACAACTAATGTTGAATATACGAACAGAAATGGAAAACCTCTTCAAAAACGAAATCAATAAATTGAGGGAGGACATGAAGAAGACATGGGCTGAACATAAAGAAGAAATAGAAAAACAAAAAACAAATCACAGAACTTATGGAAGTGAAGGACAAAGTAGAAAAGATAGAAAAAACAATGGATACCTACAATGACAGATTCAAAGAGACAGAAGATAGAATTAGTGATTTGGAGGATGGAACATCTGAATTCCAAAAACAAACAGAAACTATCGGGAAAAGAATGGAAAAATTTGAACAGGGTATCAGGGAACTCAAGGACAATATGAACCGCACAAATATACGTGTTGTGGGTGTCCCAGAAGGAGAAGAGAAGGGAAAAGGAGGAGAAAAACTAATGGAAGAAATTTTCACTGAAAATTTCCCAACTCTTATGAAAGACCTAAAATTACAGATCCAAGAAGTGCAGCGCACCCCAAAGAGATTAGACCCAAATAGGTGTTCTCCAAGACACTTACTAGTTAGAATGTCAGAGGTCAAAGAGAAAGAGAGGATATTGAAAGCAGCAAGAGAAAAACAATCCATCACATACAAGGGAAACCCAATAAGACTATGTGTAGATTTCTCAGCAGAAATCATGGAGGCTAGAAGACAGTGGGATGATATATTTAAATTACTAAAAGAGAAAAACTGCCAACCAAGACTCCTATATCCAGCAAAATTGTCCTTCAAAAATGAGGGAGAAATTAAAACATTCTCAGACAAAAAGTCACTGAGAGAATTTGTGACCAAGAGACCAGCTCTGCAAGAAATACTAAAGGGAGCACTAGAGTCAGAACCGAAAAGACAGAAGAGAGAGGTATGGAGAAGAGTGTAGAAAGAAGGAAAGTCAGATATGATATATATAATACAAAAGGCAAAATGGTAGAGGAAAATATTATCCAAACAATAATAACACTAAATGTTAATGGACTGAATTCCCCAATCAAAAGACATAGAATGGCAGAATGGATTAAAAAACAGGATCCTTCTATATGCTGTCTACAGGAAACACATCTTAGACCCAAAGATAAACATAGGTTGAAAGTGAAAGGTTGGGAAAAGATATTTCATGCAAATAACAACCAGAAAAGAGCAGGAGTGGCTATCTTAATATCCAACAAGTTAGACTTCAAATGTAAAACAGTTAAAAAAGACAAAGAAGGACACTATATACTAATAAAAGGAACAATTAAACAAGAAGACATAACAATCATAAATATTTACGCACCGAACCAGAATGCCCCAAAATACGTGAGGAATACACTGCAAACACTGAAAAGGGAAATAGACACAAATACCATAATAGTTGGAGACTTCAATTCCCCAGTCTCATCAATGGACAGAACATCTAGACAGAGGATCAATAAGGAAATAGAGAATCTGAATATTACTATAAATGAGCTAGACTTAACAGACATTTATAGGACACTACATCCCACAACAGCAGGATACACCTTTTTCTCAAGTGCTCATGGATCATTCTCAAAGATAGACCATATGCTGGGTCACAAAGCAAGTCTTAACAAATTTAAAAAGATTGAAATCATACACAACACTTTCTCAGATCATAAAGGAATGAAGTTGGAAATCAATAATAGGCGGAATGCCGAAAATTCACAAATACGTGGAGGCTCAACAACACACTCTTAAACAACGAGTGGGTCAAAGAAGAAATTGCAGGAGAAATTAGTAAATACCTCGAGGCGAATGAAAATGAAAACACAACATATCAAAACTTATGGGATGCAGCAAAGGCAGTGCTAAGAGGGAAATTTATTGCCCTAAATGCCTATATCAGAAAAGAAGAAAAGGCAAAAATGCAGGAATTAACTGTCCACTTGGAAGAACTGGAGAAAGAACAGCAAACTAATCCCAAAGCAAGCAAAAGGAAAGAAATAACAAAGATCAGAGCAGAAATAAATGAAATTGAGAACATGAAAACAATAGAGAAAATCAATAAGACCAGAAGTTGGTTCTATGAGAAAATCAATAAGATTGATGGGCCCTTAGCAAGATTGACAAAAAGAAGAAGAGAGAGGATGCAAATAAATAAAACCAGAAATGGAAGAGGAGACATAACTACTGACCTCACAGAAATAAAGGAGATGATAACAGGATACTATGTTCAACTTTACGCTAATAAATACAACAATTTAGATGAAATGGACAGGTTCCTGGAAAGACATGAACAACCAACTTTGACTCAAGAAGACATAGATGACCTCAACAAACCAATCACAAGTAAAGAAATTGAATTAGTCATTCAAAAGCTTCCTAAAAAGAAAAGTCCAGGACCAGATGGCTTCACATGTGAATTCTACCAAACGTTCCAGAAAGAATTAGTACCAATTCTCCTCAAACTCTTCAAAAAAATCGAAGTGGAGGGAAAACTACCTAATTCATTCTATGAAGCCAACATCACCCTCATACCAAAACCAGGCAAAGATATTACAAAAAAAGAAAGCTACAGACCAATCTCTCTAATGAATATAGATGCAAAAATCCTCAATAAAATTCTAGCAAATCGTATCCAACAACACATTAAAAGAATTATACATCATGACCAAGTAGGATTCATCCCAGGTATGCAAGGATGGTTCAACATAAGAAAATCAATTAATGTAATACACCATATCAACAAATCAAAGCAGAAAAATCACATGATCATCTCAATTGATGCAGAGAAGGCATTTGACAAGATTCAACATCCTTTCCTGTTGAAAACACTTCAAAGGACAGGAATACAAGGGAACTTCCTTCAAATGACAGAGGGAATATATGAAAAACCCACAGCTAATATCATCCTCAATGGGGAAAAATTGAAAACTTTCCCCCTAAGATCAGGAACAAGACAAGGATGTCCATTATCACCACTATTATTCAACATTGTGTTGGAGGTTCTAGCCAGAGCAATTAGACAAGAAAAAGAAATACAAGGCATCAAAATTGGAAAGGAAGAAGTAAAACTATCACTGTTTGCAGATGATATGATACTATACATCGAAAACCCGGAAAAATCCACAACAAAACTACTAGAGCTAATAAATGAGTACAGCAAAGTAGCAGGTTACAAGATCAACATTCAAAAACCTGTAGCATTTCTATACACTAGTAATGAACAAGCTGAGGGGGAAATCAAGAAACGAATCCCATTTACAATTGCAACTAAAAGAATAAAATACCTAGGAATAAATTTAACTAAAGAGACAAAAAACCTATATAAAGAAAACTACAAAAAACTGCTAAAAGAAATCACAGAAGACCTAAATAGATGGAAGGGCATACCGTGTTCATGGATTGGAAGACTAAATATAGTTAAGATGTCAATCCTACCTAAATTGATTTACAGATTCAATGCAATACCAATCAAAATCCCAACAACTTATTTTTCAGAAATAGAAAAACCAATAAGCAAATTTATCTGGAAGGGCAGGGTGCCCCGAATTGCTAAAAACATCTTGAGGAAAAAAAACGAAGCTGGAGGTCTCGCGCTGCCTGACTTTAAGGCATATTATGAAGCCACAGTGGTCAAAACAGCATGGTATTGGCATAAAGATAGATATATCGACCAATGGAATCGAATAGAGTGCTCAGATATAGACCCTCTCATCTATGGACATTTGATCTTTGATAAGGCAGTCAAGCCAACTCACCTGGGACAGAGCAGTCTCTTCAATAAATGGTGCCTAGAGAACTGGATATCCATATGCAAAAGAATGAAAGAAGACCCATCTCTCACACCCTATACAAAAGTTAACTCAAAATGGATCAAAGATCTAAACATTAGGTCTAAGACCATAAAACAGTTAGAGGAAAATGTTGGGAGATATCTTATGGATCTTACAACTGGAGGCGGTTTTATGGACCTTAAACCTAAAGCAAGAACACTGAAGAAGGAAATAAATAAATGGGAGCTCCTCAAAATTAAACACTTTTGTGCATCAAAGAACTTCATCAAGAAAGTAGAAAGACAGCCTACACAATGGGAGACAATATTTGGAAATGATATATCAGATAAAGGCCTAGTATCCAGAATTTATAAAGAGATTGTTCATCTCAACAACAAAAAGACAGCCAACCCAATTACAAAATGGGAAAAAGACTTGAACAGACACCTATCAGAAGAGGAAATACAAATGGCCAAAAGGCACATGAAGAGATGCTCAATGTGCCTGGCCATTAGAGAAATGCAAATCAAAACCACAATGAGATATCATCTCACACCCACCAGAATGGCCATTATCAACAAAACAGAAAATGACAAGTGCTGGAGAGGATGCGGAGAAAGAGGCACACTTATCCACTGTTGGTGGGAATGTCAAATGGTGCAACCACTGTGGAAGGCAGTTTGGCGGTTCCTCAAAAAGCTGAATATAGAATTGCCATACGACCCAGCAATACCATTGCTGGGAATCTACTCAAAGGAATTAAGGGCAAAGACACAAACGGACATTTGCACACCAATGTTTATAGCAGCGTTATTTACAATTGCAAAGAGATGGAAACAGCCGAAATCTCCATCAACAGAAGAGTGGCTAAACAAACTGTGGTATATACATACGATGGAATACTATGCAGCTTTAAGACAGGATAAACTTATGAAGCATGTAATAACATGGATGGATCTAGAGAACATTATGCTGAGTGAATCTAGCCAAAAACTAAAGGACAAATACTGTATGGTCCCACTGATGTGAACAGACATTCGAGAATAAATTTGGAATATGTCATTGGTAACAGAGTCCAGCAGGAGGTAGAAACAGGGTAAGATAATGGGCAATTGGAGTTGAAGGGATACAGACTGTGCAACAGGACTAGATACAAAAACTCAAAAATGGGCAGCACAATAATACCTAATTGTAAAGTAATCTTGTTAAAACACTGAATGAAGCTGCATCTGAGCTATAGGTTTTTGTTTTGTTTTGTTTTGTTTTGTTTTGACTTTACTATTACTTTTATTTTTGTCTCTATATTAACATTCTATATCTTTTTCGGTTATGTTGCTAGTTTTTCTAAACCGATGCAAATGTACTAAGAAATGATGATCATGCGTCTATGTGATGATGTTAAGAATTACTGATTGCATATGTAGAACGGTATGATTTCTAAATGTTGGGTTAATTTCTTTTTTTCCGTTAATTAAAAAAAATAAATAAAAAGAGAAGGGGTAATTGGAGCTGAAGAGATACAGACTGTACAACGGGACTGGATATAAAAACTCAGAAATGGACAGCACAATACTACCCAATTGTAATGCAATTATGTTAAAACACTGAATGAAGCTGCATGTGAGGTATAGGTTTTTTGTTTTTTTTTTTTCTTTCTATTAATGTTTTAATTCTTATTCTGTTGTCTTTTTATTTCTTTTTCTAAATCGATGCAAATGTACTAAGAAATGATGAATATGCAACTATGTGATGTTATTAAGAATTACTGATTGTACATGTAGAATGGAATGATTTCTAATTGTTTTGTTAATCTTTTTTTAATTAATAAAAAAAAAAAGCTAAAAAAAAAAATCAATAGACTCAACAAAACCAAATTGACAAACCCTTAGCCCTGCTAACAGAGGAAAAAAAAAGAGAAGATGCAAATAAGTAAAATCAGAAATGAGAAGGGAGATTTGCCAGTTTGAAAGGATTTATGTACCCTAGAAAAGCCATGTTTTAATCCTAATCAGTCTTGTGGGAGCAACGGTTTCTTCTAATCCCTATTCAGCACCATAGGTTGGAGGCTTGATTGGCTTATCTCCATGGAGATATGACTGGATTAGTTTTAACTGTTAAACTTGATTAGATGAAGACATGTCTCCACCCATTCTGCATGGGTCTTGATGAGTTTATTGAACTCCTGTAAAAGAAGAGAGATTTTGGAGAGCATTCCTTTTGAGAACAAGGAGAGTGTAGAACCACAACAGACAAACGAGAGAAACACAAGAGTCCACCAGCCAGTGACTTTTGGAGATAAAGAAGGAAAACGCCTCCTGGGAAGCTTCATAAAGCAAGAGGCCTCGAGGGAAAGCTAGCAGATGCTGCCAAGTTCACCATGTGCCCTTCCAGCTGAACATCATCAGCCTTCTTGAACTGCTTTAGATTGGACATTTCTATAGACTTGTTTTAATTTGGAATATTCACAACCTTAAAACTGTAAACTAGCAACTTATTAAATTCCCCTTTTTAAAAGCCGTTTCATTTCTGGTGTATTGCATTCCGACAGCTGACGAACAGGACTTCACTCCTGACCCCACAGAAATTTTAAAAAAGGATCATAAGAAGATACTATGAACAACTTGTATGCCAACAAATTAAAACGTTTAGATGAAATGGACAAATTCCTAAAATCACACAAGCAACCTACACTGACTCAAGAAGAAATAGAAGACCTCAGCTGACCAATTAGAAAGAGACTAAATCAGTCATGAAGAACCTCCCAATAAGGAAAACCCAGGGCCACATGGCTTCACAGGTGTATTCTACCAATCATTCCAAGAATTAATACTAATTCTGCACAGATTATTTCAAAAGAAGAGAAGGAAACACTACATAACTCATTCTTTGACACCAACATTACTCTAATACTAAAGCCAGTTGAAGATACTACAAAAAAAGAAAATTATAGACCAATTTCTCTAATAAATATAGATACAGAACTCCTCAAAATATTTGCAAATTGAATCCAACATTACAACAAAAGAATTATATACCATGGTCAAGTGGGTTTTATCCCAGGTATGCAAGGGTAATTCAGTGCAAGAAAATCAATTGATATAATATACCACATTAACAAATTGAAGGGGAAAACCCCATGATCATCTTGACCGATGTAGCAAAAACATTTGACAAAATCAGCATCCTTTCTTGATAAAAATTTCAAAAAAGGTAAGAATCACATATGGATTAAAAATAAATAAATAATGGGGGAACAATTGTTAAAATAAATTTAGTAGATTGAAATGCTAGTGATCAATGAAAGAGGGGTAAGGGGTGTGGTATGTATTAATTTTTTTCTGTATTTTAATTTCTTTTTCTGAATTGATGCAAATGTTCGAAGAAATCATGATGATGAATATACAACTATATGATATTGTGAGTTACTGATTATATATGTAGAATGGAATGATCATATGGTAAGAATGTTTGTGTTTATATGTGTTTGTTTCATAAATTTAAAAAAAACAGGTAAGAATCATAGGAAACTTCCTCAACATTATGAAGGGTGTATATGAAAATTCCCACAGCTAACATCTACTAAATGGTGAAAGACTGAAAGCTTTCCAAGATCTGGAACAAGATAAGGATATACCTACTGTCATCACTGTTATTCAACATTGTGCTAGAATTTGGCAAGAGAAGTTAGGTGAGAAAAAGAAATAAAAGGCATACAAATTGGAAAAGAAGTAAAAGTTTTCACTGTTTGCAGATGACATAGAAAACTCTACACCTGAGCTACCAGAGCTAATAAATGGCTTGAGCAAAGTGGTAGGATTTAATATCAACAAGCAGAACTCAGTAGTGATTTTTATACTAGTAATGAGCAATCTGAGGGGGAAATCATGAAAAAAATGCATTTACAATAGCAACTTAAAGAATCAGATATCTAGGAATGAATTTACCTAAAGATGTAAAGGACCTGTACATGGAAAACGCAAAACATTGTTTAAAGAAGTCAAAGAAGACCCTAAATATTTGGAAAGACATTCCATAATCATGGATTGGAAGACTAAATATTAAGATGTCAGTTCTACCCAAACTGATTTACAGATTCAACGCAATCCCAATCAAAATTCAACAGTCTGTATTGCAGAATTGGAAAAGCCAAATATCAAATTTGTTTGGAAGATCTTGGAGCCCAGAATAGCCAGAAAGAGCTTGAAAAAGAACAAGGTTTGAGGACTCTAGCACTTTGTGACTCTAAAGATACTGCAAAGCAGCATTGGTCAAAACAGCACAGTATTGTCATAAGGATAGATATACTACCAATGAAATTAAATTGATAGCTCAGAAATAGACAACCCACATCTTTGACCAATTGATAATTTGACAAGGCTGCCAAGTCCACCCAACTGTGACAGAATAGTCTCTTTAATAAATGGTGCTGGAAGAACTGAATATCCATATGCAAATCCCTACATCTTATACAAACAGCTAAGGGGGTGTGTTTTTTCTTTCTGGAGTAATGAAAATGTTCTAAAATTGATTTGCAGGGCCTATATTGTAAGCTTTTATAGTAGACACATTTAGTCCAGAGTGGTAGTTATTATTTCTGGATTTTGAGAGGCTGTTATATATACATATATATGTATATTTTATATATAAAACCTGGTATTTAGTGGTAAGAATGAACCTGATCAGTTCGGGATTAAAGTAATTCAGAACACAGGGTAAGGAAGACATTGTCTAAGTTTGAGAACCACACATACTCTTTGAGACCAAAGAAAGAAAGGTTTATTTGATCTGGAACCTAAATTTTCTGTAGAACATAATCTAACTCAACCTATTTTATAGCTTATTTGAACAATTGAAACACAGGGAGCCCAGAATAAGAAAGAGGTCCTTTAATCCTGTATAGCTTAATGTAATGCCTGATACGTCCTAAAGTATATCAAGCAGATAATAAAAAGTATTGGCAAAGTCCCTTGAGGGTTGGGAGGAAAAAAATTGAAACTATTAAACTTTACTATCAGGGAATGAATCCCCTGATACTGTGTCAAACCTTAACCTTGAGGCTTACTCTTGGGAAGCTTATGTAGGTAGCAGAGAAGCTTAGCCTACCTAGGGTATGCTTAAGAGCTACTTCTGGAGGACCTCTTTCGTCGCTCACATGTGGCCTCAGTCTCTCTAAACTGAACTGTGCAAGTGAAGCATTGCCCTCCCCTCAACATGGGACATGACATTCAGGGGTGAAAGTCTTCCTGGTTGCATGGGAGATGACTCCAAGGGATGAGTCTGGCCCTGGCACAATAGTATCAACAGTTCCATCCTGACCAAAAGGGGGAAAAGAAGGGTAACAAAGTATTAGTGGCAGAGAGAGTTCAAATAGATTCTAGACACTACTCTGGAGGTTGCTCTTAACTGAGCTTCAGTTAGACATTGCTACATATCATAACCTTCCAAACTCCAACCAGGACCATTCCAGCCAATCCTAAAGAACACCTAGGGCAATATATAAGATTCCCATGCATTAGAGTAACTTTCCAGAAACCTACAACCTCCAGATGGATCCCTGGTCCAGATAAGTCCTGAAACCTAGAGAGCCCAGCCTCTCCAGAACATCAGATAGTTCCATCTCCCTACCTTGTATTATTGACAGCCCCTTCCAACATGAAAAAGTTAGAATGACCATAGCCCAAACACCCCTTTAAGAGAGGGATAGAAAGATCAAAGGTGATAATGGAGTTATACAGAGTAGACAGGATTTAACAAATGAATATGATTGCTGGATCATTAAATTTATATCTGTTTTAGTCTCCAGTATCTTGGAGCAGCTACAAGTAAAAACCTAAAATTGTGGAGTTGTAACCCATGCCAAACTCTGGAATATGTTCTATAACTGATGGTGCTCTGCTTTGAAATTTATTGCTTTTTTTGTATATTTGTTATTTTTCACAAAAAAAAGAAAGGAAAAAAGTCAATTGTCATGATAAAAAAAATTTAAGCCTTCTAGCCTCCTGTTTTCTGGAGCAGCTAGAAGGAAAAATCTGAGAGGATCATATGGTAACCCCAGACAAACTCTGGGATCTGTCCTGTCACTACTTGTTGAAGAGTGTTTTGAAAATGATTGCTTTTTTATTTCTCTGCTTTGTATATGTGTTATATTATACAATTAAAAAGTTAAAAGAAATTGGGGATGAATCCACAACTCTAATTATATTAAAAGCCATTTTTATATATGAATTGTGTAGTATGTGAATATATCTCAAAACTGCTTTTAAATTGAAGCTGGATTTTTAAAAAGTAGGTAAATTACAGTATAGTTCATGTAGTTTATATGCACACACAAGTTGCAGAGAAAAAACACAGGGTTTGTGCTTGTAATCATACTGACATAGTTCTATCTTGAATTTGTATCAAAACGTTTTACCACTAAAACCTTTTAAAATGATATATAATGCATGTAAAGTATCTAGCAAGATGCTGACACATGGCAAGTACTCAGGAATCAATAGTTTTATTGTCAGGCTATCTTCCAGGTTAACCTGTCAGCTAAAGATGATGCCTTTTCTGAATTTCTGTAACATTTTGCCTTTTTATCTTTTTTATGATGCACATAACTTATATACTTATGCCTCCTGTATGCTTAGAATGACTTCCAGTTAGGAAAATTGAAAAGCAGTGAAATAACTTGCCTGTGGTAATATAATACATATTTGGGAGTTTAATTTTTGTCTTTTTGTTTGTCTTCAAAATCCATGCTCTTTCCTTTTACAAGAGAAAGTGTACCCTTGTCTTGTATTTTAGTAGATACTATTATAATAGACCTGTCTTTTTCCTTCTCCAGGTTATAAACTTCTTGAAGGCAAAGATTGTGCCTTGCTTGTCTTTGTTTTCAAGGTTTTAAGGGCTCTGTAATTGTTAATGCTGTTTTCATTTATTGAGTATTGAGTAAATGAAAATGAGTGAATAGTGTATTTATATTTTTAATGGCAAAACTGTAGGCAGTTTTAAAAAAGAAAATTAACATTACAGTGCTGTCTCAACCTAACTTGGACTATTTTTAGCTTCTGAGAGGATGTAGCTACTTAAAATATGTATTCTCTTAACTTCCCGGAAGATTTTGTGTCTGGAACATTGGTCTTGATTGATACATACATTATTGTTTGTTGCCCTTTCAGACACCAGAACTTTACATTTATTTTGAGCTCACTAGTATGAAAAATAACCCAAATGCTTGAACATGAAAATAGAGGGTAATGGGTTTGTATAGCTTTGGAGAGGAAGGATATTGGAGGGGAAGAAACTGTTTATTGAGCAAATGCGCTTTCATATATTCTCATTCAATGTAATTCTTACAAGAAACTTTTAAGTACGTATTCCAGGTTTGTTAACTCCACATCCCATTTTTCATGGTTCTTTTTTTTATTTTTGAGTTGATACACTACCCTTCCAGTTTCCAAATCATAGCATTTTCCAGTAGTTTGAAGTCTTTGTTTTAACTTCAGTAGCTGGAAATGAAATTATGTAATTAAGTGGCAATAGGGTTGTTTCATTTTAAAAGTCAAATGTTAAACTTTATATCTACTTACCATACAGATACAGGCTCGTTTGCAATTTAGAATCAGTTTAGCAGATACACAAGGCTGCTCAAAAAAAGTAGAAGTTTGTTATTATTAAGCATGTTTTATTCTGAACATTAAAATTCCTTAAGAGCAGGTTCCTTTCCTATGTCCTTATTCCTATAGCCTCTAGCACAGTATCTGGTGCTTAAGTACTTTAATAAAGTTTTATGGAATTAATAAATTGAAGATTGACTAACCTGAAGGTTTTTATTTTCTTAAAATCAGGAGTCAGTGAAATAAGCCCCTGCTCCCCTGCTCTACTTCCCTTTTCGCCATATCATTATTTGTTCCATTCTCCTTATGTCTTCATTCTGACTTAGCCACCACCCTGCCTAACAGATGCACACTTTTTTTCATGCATGCATTTTTTTAAAAAAGATGAGGGGAGCTATAAAAATAAGGCAGATGCACTTATATGTACAAGGACTTTGCCCATGCAAATAAAATGATTGTACTATTTTTCTTTACTTCTTGATTTTCACCATGGTTAGTGTGCTCTAACCTAAAATATAGATAATTTGCTGTATGTGAAATTAACTTGCGAGTCCCTGGAGGGGAACACTTAAGAGTTCTCCAGAGAATTTTAAACTGAGGTACAGTGAGAGACTCATGTAACTGCTAATTTGTAGAAGCATGTCAAATACATTAAGGTTTTGTTATCAGAGAAAACAGTTTTGTGTGAAATCCAACTTGGCAGGCACAAAGGCAGATACATTGGATTTTAAGTGTTGATTTTTAATTATTTTTCATATAAGAAGATCTATATAATATGCTCCCATTTAGGGATTTGCTGATTTAATTATGATTAATGGTGGGTTGTTAAGGACAAAACGTTCTTGGCCAGTTAGTGGTAGAATAAGAGGACAAATTAGTGCTGCTGGTTGGTAGAAGAGGCACAGTAGTTTATCCTTTTTTCCTTTTGTCCAAAAATTTTATTGATTTTTCTCTTGAGAAAGCATTGTTTCATGGTATCTGTCATATTTGGGGAGGTTGCTGATGGAAGATATATAAAAGCCCAACAGTGAATGAAAAATTTGGGTGATCTGTGTAGGCCACAGAGAACAGCTGCATTTATAGCCGTTGTATATTGCAGAGGAAGTAAAATTGGTTGGATTGTGCAACCTTTGGCTTGCTGAATATTTCATAACCTGTGAAATGGAAACTTAGTGTAGCTGTTATCTGTGGGAATGCTGTTGGTCACTGATTGAAAACCTCAGACTTTGTTTAAAAGGAAAAATTACATCGCCCTTCTTTGGAGAGACTACAAACACCATCTGGTTACAGAGAAAATTGTCGTTGAACGTTTTTAGTAAGTTTTTAAAACAGTTGTTGGCCACTTAAATTAATCTGTTAGCATATAGTAAACAAATTAAAATCACTCAGTGTGGTCATTTTCATGAGTAAACTGGAGGTGGTACGTGACTGTGGTGGAGTTCCTGAAGGGATTAGTTGAGTAAAGTTTTCCAGAGATAAGCCTGTGACCGCCTAGTTGAAGAGATGGGAGACAATAGAATTGGTGCTCCAAGATTGTTCACTTGGTATGAGGCTTTGACACATAGATGAGACTGGCCATAAGAAATCAAAAGAGGTAGGTTTGGCTGGAAAGGAGTTAAGAACTAGGAAATAGCATAAGAGAATAGACAAGTAAAGTGGTGATAATGGAAAGAGACTTAAACAAAGCTTTGTATTCCTGGATAGATATGGCCCCAAGTCCAAATTCTTTTCTGGGTTTACATGCCTTTTTCCATTCGCTGCTTCCCTCACCCCCACCCCAAACCTGCCCCCCTTCCCCATTCACCACAGCAACCATACTAAATTTAGGAACTATGCCAGTGCTCTAATAAAACAGCTGTGTTTTATTCCTTAGGCTTTTGTATATGCTCTTCCACCTGACTCTGTCATTCCCTCTCCTCCACTGCTCCCATTTTTGCCTATTTTGCCTATTACTTGTCATCTAGGTTTCAGCTTAGATGTCATTCCCTCCAAGTTTTTTCTTACTGCTAAAACTAGCTGAGGTGTTACTCTTGAGAAGCTCCCATTGCTTGTTGTGATTGTTCTTATTACCACATTATAATTACCTTTTGACTTATCTGTATACCTCTGTTAGACTGAAAACTTCACAAGGGTAGGTATTATGGCTGTCTGTTTACTGTTCTATTGCTAACATATTTCCCAATGATAGTAGACATTCAACATTTATTGGTTGAAAGAATGAAAATTTAATTCTGGGAATATATGCACCCACACTACATAGGCATATATTTTTTGAACAGTGCCTCCTGACCTTTTGAAGGATAACTTTTGAGGCACCCCATAAATACAGGTTCCAGTTTTATTTGGGAGTATGAGAAGAGATCCTTTATCCCATAGTTTAAAAATAACGAACTTCTTTTCCCATCTGTACTCTAGACTTCTACTGAAGGAGAATGAACTTGCCTACTAAAGAAGCCCTATATAGTACTTCACTAAATTTTTTGTTACCAAGTCTGAGATTGTGAAACTTAGCAGGTCACTTCTCTAATATGTGGTGGTACAGATAATTTTTCAGTACATATAGTAAGTCACCTTTTTAAAACTTGGTTTGCTTTTTACTGAATTTCTAAACATGCATTTGGAATTTAATGTGAATGTGCTTTTTTCAACATAAAATATTTCATTATAAAAGAGAGACTGTGTGTTTCGGAGGGTCCAAGATGGCTGCTTAGTAAGCAGTGAAATGTAGGTCATCCTCCAGAGCAGCTAGTAAGTAGTGAGGAACAGTAGAGAACAACTTTACTGTCAGTAACCGGACACACAGCATACACCAGTCTGGATAAGCTGGACTGGCTGCAGTCCCATCCAGAACTGTGAGTCCCCCAAGCCACACAAGTCAGCACCCCTCCCCTACAAGCTGGTTCCTGGAGGGATAAGGAAAGGGACTTTACTGACAGCAAGGGACTGAGCTCAACCAAGCTCCAACTGTGGAATTAATTAACAAATTCTCACAACTGAAGATAGATCTCCAGCTCAGCTAAACCTCAAGTAAAAGCTGAGGTTGCTGGTTTTTGACCAGGCACAGAGTGGGGCCGGGCTGATGGAAAAAAAAAGAAAAAGAAAAAAACAGAGGGTTTTTTGGATCAGAAATGTCTGGGCCCTGAAGGAAAGGAGGGGGCACATAAGACCTGGAGATACATACAGGAATGTACCAACTTAAGCTCTTGATTGGCAAACCCAAGGAACGGGGGTCCTACTGTGAAAAGGATTTTTTTTAATTTTCTTTCTTTTGGCTGTGTTTCTATGGTTTAACTGCTCTTTACATACAGCTGCAAGCCTTCTCAGGCTCCAACTGCCTGAGGCAGGGGTGGAATTAAGCTTGTCTGAAAGGCAAAGACACTAGTCAAGTGAAAGGAAATAATTCCCTGGCAGCTCTGCCTTCCACAGGAGAGGGGTGCAGCCCAGCTCAGGTGGAATCCCTCCCAAAAGGAATTCAGACCCTAGGTTCTGGAAAACTGAAGTGATTAAAGCCAGACTACAACCTCTCCTCTGTCTCAACCATGCCCTCTGCAGGAAGAATCTGCTAAAGTTAAAGGTAACCACATCACTTTATGCCGTTGGGACCTGCTTGCAGACAAGTGCCACATACTGGGCAGGATAGGGAAAAAACAGAATCTAGAGGGTTCATAGGAAAGTCTTTCAACCTGCTGGGTCTCATCCTTAGGGAAAACTGATAGAGGTGACTCTTTCCTCCTGAGAAGAGGCCAGTGTGCTCAGGAAAAATCTGGCGGAGGTTTATAATACCTAAGTAGACCCTCCTAAGGAAAAAAAAAAGGTACCGTACAGGCAGGGCAAGAGACAAAAAACAAGAACTGATCTATTAAACAAAACCTAAGCTAGAGGTCCAGAATAAGCTGAACTGAATGTCGGAGTACAGAAGTACAACAAAGTCATTCAGCAAGAAAATCTTAGGTAGTGTGAAAACAATCTCCAGAATAAACCAAGTAAAGTAAATGTCTAGACAACAGCAAAGAATAACAAATTCTACTAGGAAAATTGAAGATATGACCCAGTTAAAGGAACAAACCAACAATTCAAATGAGATACAGGAGTTGAAACACTTAATTCAGAATGTTCAGACATGGAAAATCTCATCAAAGATCAAATCAATGCATTGATGGAGGATATAAACAAGGCAAGGAATGAACAAAAAGAAGAAATCAAAAATCTGAAAAAAATCACGGAACTTATGGGAATGAAAGGCACAGTAGACAAGATGAAAACAAGAATGGAAACCTAAAATATTAGATTTCAAGAGGCAGAAGATAGGATTAGTGAACTGGAGGATGGGACATCTGAAATCTGACAAGCAAAAGTAAATATAGGGAAAAGAATGGAAAAATATGAGCAGAAACACAGGGAATTGAATGACAACATGAAGCGCAGGAATATACATGTTGTAAGTGTCCCAGCAGGAGAAGAGAAGGGGAAAGGAGGAGAAAAACTAATGGAGGAAATTATCACTGAAAGTTTCCCAAATCTTATGGAAGACTTAAAAGTAGAGATCCAAGAAATGCAGCGTGCCCCAAACAGAATAGATCCAAATACATGTACTCCAAGACACTTACTAATCAAAATGTCAGAGGTCAAAGAGCGAGAATTTTGAAAGCACCAAAACAAAAGCAGTCCATCACAGACAAGAAAAGCCCAATAAGACTATGTGTAGATTGCTCAGCAGAAACCATGGTGGCAAGAAGACAGTGGTAGATATATTTAAGATACTAAAAGAGAAAAACTACCAGCCATGAATTCTATATCCATCAAAATTATCCTTCAAAAATGAGGGGGAAATTAAAACATTTCAGGCAAAAAATCACTCGGAAAATTTGTGACCAGGAGACCGACTCTGCAAGAAATACTAAAGGAGCACTAGAAACAGATAGGAAAAGACAGGAGAGGGAGGTGTGGAGAAGAGGGTAGAAATGAAGACTATCAGTAAAAGTAGATTGAAGAAATATTAAATATGGCATATAAAATCCAAACAAAATGATAGAAGAAAGTAGTGCCCTTACAGTAATAACAGTAAATGTCGATGGATTAAACTCCCCAATCAAAAGACATAGACTGGCAGAATGCATTAAAAAACAGGACCTGTTTATATGCTGTCTACAGGAGACACATTTTAGATCCAAGGATAAACATAGGTTTATAAGTGAAAGGTTGGGGAAAGATACTTCATGCAAACAACAATCAGAAAAGAGCAGGAGTAGTATACTAATACCCAACAAATTAGTCTTCAAATGTAATACAGTTAAAAGAGACAAAGAAGAACACTATGTATTGATAAAGGGATAATTCAACAAGAAGACATAACAATCATAAATATTTATGCTCTGAACCAGAGTGCTCTGAAATACATGAGGCAAATACAGAAAAGAGAAATAGGTGTATCTACCATAGTAGTTGTAGACTTCAATTCTCCACTTTCATCAATGTATGAATGTCTAAACAGAGGATCAATAAAGAAACAGAATTTGAATGATACAATAAACAAACTAGACTTAAACAGACATCTATAGAACATCACACCCCACAACAGCGGAATACACCTTTTTCTCAAGTGATCATGAATCATTATCAAGAATAGACCATATACTGGGTCACAAAACAAGTCTCAATAAATTTAAAAAGATTGAAATCATATGAAGCACACTTACTCAGATCATAAAGGAATGAAGTTAGAAATCAATAATAGGCAGAGGACAGAAAATACACAAATATATGGAGGCTCAACAACACGCTCTTAAACAGCTAGTGGGTCAAGGAAGAAATTACAAGAGAAATCAATATCTCAAGGCAAATGAGACACAGCATATCAAAATTTATGGGATGCACCAAAGGCAGTGCCAAGAGGGAGATTTATTGCCCTAAGTGCCTATATCAAAAAAGAAGCAAGAGTAAGAATCGAGTAATAAACCATTCACTTGGAAGAACTAGAGAAAAAACAGCAAACTAACCCTAAAGTAAGCAAAAGGAAAAAAATAATGAGCATTATATTAGAAATAAATGAAAATGAGAACATGAAAACAATTGAGAAAATCAACAAAACCAGAAGTTGGTTCTATGAAAAAATCAGTAAGATTGATAGACCCTTAGTGAGGTTGACAAGAAGAAGAGAGAGGATGCAAATTCATAAAATCAGAAATGGAAGAGGAGACGTAACCACTGACCACACAGAAATAAAGGAAGTAATGAGAGGATACTGTGAGCAACTTTATGCTTATAAACTCAGCAATGTAGATGAAATGGACAACTTCCTAGAAAGGCATGAACAACCAACATTGACTTGAGAAGAAATAGATGACCTCAACAAACCAATCACAAGAAATTGAATCAGTCATTAAGAAGCTCCCCGAAAAGAAAAGTCCAGGACCAGATGACTTCACCTGTGAATTCTAACAAACATTCAAGAAAGAAATTAGTACCAATCCTGCTCAGACTCTTCAAAAATATTGAAGAGGAAGGAAAGCTGCCTAACTCATTCTATGAAGCCAACATTACCCTCATACCAAAGCCAGACAAAGATATTCCAAAAAAAGAAAACTACAGACCAATCTGTCTCATGAATATAGATGCAAAAATCCTTAACAGAATTCTTGCAAATTGAATCCAGCAGCATCTTAAAAGAATTTTACACCATGATGAAGTAGAATTCGTCCCAGGTATGCAGGGATGGTTCAACATAAGAAAATCAATGAATGTAATACACCATATCTACAGATTTAAGCAGAAAAACTGCATGATCATCTCGATTGATGCAGAAAAGTCATTTGATAAAATTCAGCATCCTTTCCTGTTGAAAATACTTCAATGGATAGGCATAGAAGGGAACTTCCTCCACATGATAAAGGGAATATATGAAAAACCCACAGGTAACATCATCCTTAATGGGGAGAAACTGAAAATTTTCACCCTAAGATCAGGAACAAGGATGTCCACTATCACCACTGTTCTTCAACATTGTATTGGAAGTTCTAGCCAGAGCAATTAGACAAGAAAAAGAAATACAAGGCATCAAAATTGGAGAGGAAGAAGTAAAACTCTCACTGTTTGCAGATGATATGATACTATATGTTGAAAACCCTGAAAAATGCACAGCAAAACTACTAGAGCTAATAAGTGAGTACAGCAAAGTGGCAGGTTACCAGATCAACACTCAAAAATCGGTAGTGTTTCTATATACTAGTAATGAACAACCTGAGGTGGAAATCATGAAAAAATTCCATCGACAGTTGCAACCAAAAGAATAAAATATTTAGGAATAAATTCAGCTAAAGAGACTACAGACCTATATGGAGAAAGCTATAAGAAATTGTTAAAAGAAGTCACAGAAGACCTACATAAATGGAAGAACATACCATGTTCATGGATTGGAAGACTAAATATAGTTAAGATGTCAATTCAATTCTACCTAAATTGATTTACAGATTCAGTGCAATACCAGTTAAAATCCCAAATACTTACTTTTCAGAAATAGAAAAACCAATAGCCATATTTATCTGGAAGGGCAGGATGCCCCGAATAGCTAAAAATATCCTGAGAAAGAAAAATGAAGTCAGAGGTCTCACACTACCTGACTTTAAGGTGTATTATGAAGCTACAGTGATCAGAAAAGCTTGGTTCTGGCATAAAGACAGATATACTGACCAATGGAATTGAATAGAATGTTCAGATATAAACCCTCTCATCTCTGGACGATTGATCTTTGATAAGGCAGTTAAGCCAACTCACCTGGGACAGATAGGCTCTTCAATCAGTGGTGCCTAGAGAAATGGATATCCACATGCAAAAGAATGAAAGAGGACCCATATCTCACACCCTATACAAAAATTAACTCAAAATGGATCAAAGACCAAAGCATTAGATCTAAGACCATAAAGCTATTAGAAGAAAATGTAGGGAAATATCTTATAATTCTTGTAATAGGAGGCAGTTTCCTAGACCTTACCCCCAAAGTACAAGCATTGAAGAAAGAAAGAGATGGGAACTTCTCAGAATTAACCACTTTTGTGCATCAAAGAACTTTGTCAAGAAAATAAAAAGCCTACACATTGGGAGACAATATTTGGAAATATAGAAATATGTTTGTATATTTAGAAATATAAAATATAGAAAGAGAATATATCAGATAAAGGTCTAATATCCAGAATATAGAAAGAGGTTGTTCAACTCAACAGCAAAAAGACAGACAACCCAATTACGAAACCGGCAAACGAACAGACATTTCTCAGAAAAGGAAATACAAATGGTCAAAAGGCACATGATACATGACACACCAGATAAAGGTCTAGTATCCAGAATTTATAAAGAGATCGTTCAACTCAACAACAAAAAGACAGCCAACCCAATTACAAAATGGACAAAAGATTTGAACAGACATTTCTTAGAAGAGGAAATACAAAAGGCCAAAAGGCACATGAAGAGATTATCAACTTCCCTGGCCATTAGGGAAATGCAAATCAAATTCCACAATGAGATATTATCTCACACCCACCAGAATGGCCATTATCAATAAAACAGAAAATGACAAGTGCTGGAGAGGATGTGGAGAAAGAGGCACACTTATCCATTGTTGGTGGGAATGTCAAATGTTTCAACCTCTGTGGAAGGCAGTTTGGCAGTACCTTAGGAAGCTAAATATAGAGTTGACATATGACCCGGCAATACCATTGCTAGGGATCTACTCAGAGGACATAAGGGCAAAGACACAAACGGACATTTGCACATCACTGTTTATAGCAGCATTATTTACAGTTGCAAGGAGATGGAAACAGCCAAAATGTCCATCAACAGAGGAGTGGCTAAACAACCTGTGATATATACATATGATGGAATATTATGCAGCTTTAAGACAGAATAAACTTATGAAGTATGTAACAACATGAATGGACCTTGAGAACATTATGCTGAATGAGACTAACCAAAAACTAAAGGACAAATACTGTATGGTCTCACTGATATGAACTGACATTAGTGAATAAACTTGAAATATTTTGTTCGTAACAGAGACCATCAGGAGATAGAAATAGAGTAAGATATTGGATAATTGGAGCTGAAGGGATACAGACTGTGCAACAGGACTGGATACAAAAACTCAGAAATGGACAGCACAATACTACCTAACTGTAATACAATTATGTTAAAACACTGAATGAAGCTGCATGTGAGAATGATAGAGGGAGGAGGGCTAGGGGCATAAAAGAAATCAGAAAGAAAGATAGACGATGAAGATTGAGATGATGTAATCTGGGAATGCCTAGAGTGTATAATGATAATGACTAAATTTACAAATCTAAAAAATGTTTTTGCATGAGGAAGAACAAAGGAATGTCATTACTTCAGGGTGCTGAAAACAGATGGTGATTAATATTTCAAAATTTCACCTTATGTGTGGGACTAAAGCAAAAAAATGTTTATTTGGTACAAGGTTTATATTTTGGCTAGATCATCTCCTAATATAACTTATGTAGATAGCTTGATTGAATGCCGTGGGTACTTGGAATCTTGGGTAGGACATGAGATTTTGTTGGTTTGCCCAGAGTGATGCCCTGATGAGTCCCAGAGTGATTCGATCAGTGAGTGGAAAAGTATTTACAAAGTCCCCTTTGGGAAATGGTGAAAACAGGGAGAAATTCAACTTCCCCAATTTGAATTCTTGATGTTCTCACAAGCAGTGTGGACAACCAAAGCTATAGGCTGAGCCCCCAGTCTTTGGGTTTGTTCATATGAAACTTAACCCCACAAAGGATAGGTCAAGTCTACTTAAAAATTAGGCCTAAGAGTCACCCCCAAAAGAGCCTCTTTTGTTGCTCAGATGTGGCCTCTCCCTCCAGCCAACACAACAGGCAAACTCAACACCCTCCCCCTCTCTACATGGGACGTGACTCCCAGGGGTGTGGACCTTCCTGGCAACGTGAGACAGAAATCCTAGAATGAACTGAGACTCAACATCAAGGGATTGAGAAAAAACCTAGAATGAGCTGAGACTCAGCATCAAGGGATTGAGGAGACCTTCTGGACCAAAAGGGGGAAGAGTGAAATGAGACAAAGTGTCAATGGCTGAGAGATTCCAAACAGAGTCAAGAGGTCATCCTGGAGGTTATTCTTACGCATTAAGTAGATATCACCTTGTTATTCAAGATGTAATGGAGAGGCTGGAGGGAACTGCCTGAAGTTGTAGAGCTGTGTTCCAGTAGCCGTGTTTCTTGATGATGATTGTATAATGATACAGCTTTCACAGTGTGACTGTGTGGTTGTGAAAACCTTGAGTTTGGTGCTCCTTTTATCTACCTTGTCAACAGATGAGTAAAACATATGGAATAAAAATAAATAGAGGGAACAAATGTTAAAATAAATTTACTTTGAAATGCTAGTGATCAATGAAAGCAAAGGATTAGGGGTATGGTCTGCATAATCTTTTTTGTTCTGTTCGTTTTATTTCTTTTTCTAAATTGATGCAAATGTTCTAAGAAATGATGAATATGCAACTATGTGATGATATTGTGAATTATTGATTATATATGTAGAACGGAATGATCATATGTTAATGTTTTTGTTAAATTTTTTTAATTAATAAATTTTAAAAATTAAATAAACAATATGGGGAACAGATGTTTAAATTTAGTAGATTGAAATACTGGTCATCAATGAAAGGGAGAAGTAAGAGGTATTATATGTATGAATTTTTTTTTCTTGTTTTATTTCTTTTTCTGAATTGATCCAAATGTTG
Source organism: Tamandua tetradactyla (assembly GCF_023851605.1). Taxonomy (NCBI): domain Eukaryota; kingdom Metazoa; phylum Chordata; class Mammalia; order Pilosa; family Myrmecophagidae; genus Tamandua; species Tamandua tetradactyla. Next base: position 141,488,087 of record NC_135332.1, read on the forward strand.
TAAGAAATTATCATGATGAATATACAACTATGTGGTGATATTTTGAGTTAATGATTATGTATCAAGAATGGAATAATCATATGGTAAGAATGTTTGTCTTTGTATCTAGTTTTGTTTAATAAATGAATGAATGATTGAGTAAGTAAATAAAAAATAATGATGGAAGGGCAGGCCTTGGTGGCTCAGCAGGCAGAGTTCTCACTTGCCATTCCGGAGACCTGGGTTCCTGGAATCCAGGGATCAAAAAAAGTGGAGATGTACAGTAAGGTCATTTCAAACTTATTTATCAAGAGAATGATGGAATAAATGAAATAATGGTAATAATTTAATCATTGCTAGTGATGTTTACACTTGTACATTAGTCTTATCAAATTGCATTTGTAGTTTAATTTCACCTCGAAATTTTACATATGTATATATCCATACAAAGAGAAAGAGAAAGAAGAGGCAGCATTAAAGTAGTGAAAGAGCACACTAAGAGTGAGCAGAACTGTATTTAATCTCAGTTTTGCCATTAGCTGCCTGCCTTTAACACTTTAAGAACCAGCAGTTTTGAGTCAGATAGTAGATAGAGATGTTTCTGGAAGAACCATCACGGTAGTCACCCATGGAGAACCCAAAAGTCAGTTGAAACCAAATCGATTCTCATTGATGGTACTAGAAAAACTACATTTGTGAAACATCACTTGACTGGTGAATTTGAGAAGTACGTAGCTACCTTGGGTGTTGACGTCCATCTCCTTGTTTTTCATGCCAACAGAGGACCTATTAAATTCAACATTCTCCTAACACAGCAGGTTAGGAGAAATTTAGTTGACTGAGAGATGATTATTATATCCAAGCCCAGTGTGCCATTATAATGTTTGATGTAACATCAAGAGTTATTTCCAATGTGCCTAACTTGCCTAGGGATCTCGTATGAGTATGTAAAAACATCTCCATCATGTTGTGTGGCAACAAAGTAGATTTTAAGAACAGGAAAGTTACAGCACAATCCATTGTCTCCCACCAAAAGACGAATCTTCAGTACTATTACATTCCTGTTGAAAGAAACTACAACTTTGAAAAGCCTTTCCTTTGGCTTGCTAGAAAACTGATTGCAGTTTGTTGCCAAGCCTGTTTTTGCCACCAGAGGTTGTCCTGGACCCAGCTTTGGTTGCACAATATGAACATGACTTAGAGGTTGCTCATGTGGCTGCTCTGCCAGTTGAAGATGAAGACCTGTAAGAAAATCCGGTGTAAAGACACTGGAGTCCAGCTTCAGAAATCTAGTTTTACAGACAACTGTCCTGTGATGTCAGTGGTGCAGCATTTGCCACTTTATTATATAGCTAAGCAGAACATATAATTAATCTCTGGGATACTGAAGGAGATGAACGGGCTTCAGCATGACTGTGGCAGTTAAAAAAAAAACCTTCATTTGTTGGACTTGCATATTCAGCTGTTTGGGAACACAGTTGTCTCCTTTTTGAGTTTCAAATATAAGACTGCTATAGTCCTACAGTTACATCACAATTTAAAAAAAAAGACCCAGCAGTTTCAAAATTTGATTGATTAGGAATTTTATCACCTAAAGACAGCTTTTGTTTTGTTTTCTGCCACAAGTCTTGGAAAGTCTACAAGTTAAGTTTTAGAATATTAATGAACTTTCTCAGCAATATTTCTGATGATTTTTAGCAAATAAAGGCACATTAAAGGAACTTTGAGCATTCAGATTCTTTTGTTGAGTATACTCTGCTGTAATGAGTAGGCAGTCTGGTAAAAGCCATTATTCTGCAGGGACTGGAAATAAAGCACCTGAAATTAGTATATTGATTTACTAACTTTACTGTGTTGAATTTGAGGCAGACAGGCAAGTGAAAAGAAGTGCTAGGATCCAGAAAGAAGATATTAGAATACAGATAGATACCTAGATCCCATTCTTAAAACTCCTGAATCTAAATAATTTCTGGCGAGGGGGCATAGAAATGTGTATTTCTTTTTTAAATATAAAACATGAATCTTTTATAAAAACTCAGAAATGGACAGCACAATACTACCTAATTGTAATGCAATTATGTTAAAACATTGAATGAAGCTGCATGTGAGATATAGGTTTTTTTTTCTCTCTATTATCGTTTTAATTCTCATTCTGTTGTCTTTTTATTTCTTTTTCTAAATCGATGCAAATGTACTAAGAAATGATGAATATGCAACTATGTGATGATATTAAGAATTACTGATTGTACATGTAGAATGGAATGATTTCTAAATGTTTTGTTAATTTTTTTTAATTAATAAAAAAATAAAAAATAAAAAAATAAAAATAAAAAAAAACATGAATCTTTAAAAACCAGGTTTGGAAATCACATACTCAATTTTACTCATGAACACCTTTAAGTGCTATTATTTTATTTTAGTAGTGTTAGGAGAGTTGAGGTAGCCTTTTTAGGCTGTTGCAGTAGGCTGGTGAAGTTTTGTGGGGGTTTTTTCCCATGGTAAATATATATGATATAATATTTCCTATTTTAACCACCTTCAAGTATACAGTTCAGTATTGTGCTACTATCACCACCATTCATTACCAGAACTTTTCCATCACCCCAAAAAGAAACCTTCACCATTAAGCATTAACTCTCCATTCCCCACCTTGCCCTGGGTACTCTGTAATCATCTTTTTTGTCTCTCTGGAAACGATTCTTCATCCCATAATAGAAGAGCTGTTAGATTATAGAATTGGAGGATATAGCTATTAGATCATGGAATATTAGATCAGGGATCTTCAAACTATGATCCATGAACCAAATCTGGCCTTTCTCTTTTGTAAATAAAGTTTTATTTTAACACAACCATGCTCTCACTTGTTTATGTATCATCTCTGGCAGTTTTTTTTTTTTTTTTTTTTGCATGGGCTGGCACTGGGAAACAAACCTGGGTCCTCTGGCATGGCAGGCAAGCATTCTTGCGTGCTGAGCCACCATGGCCTGCCCTCTGGCTCTTTTTGATCTACAGTGGCAGAATTGTACAGTTGTAACCGAGACTATGTGACCCCAAAGCCTAAAATATTTACTATCTGGTCCTTTACAGAAAAAGTTTGACTAGATCAAAGCTGTTGTTTACAGATGTAGAAATAAGGCACAACAATATAAGCTTTTTCCTTTTTCTTCCTTCCTTTGGATTTGTTAAAGGGACTGATAATTGGATGAGATCAGAAAATACATTGATAGTGCAAGTTTATTTAATAGTTTATTATTATATTACAAAACACTGTTACTAGAAACAGTAGTCTGTCAAACCTTAGATAACACTGCACAAAAAAGCTGTTTAAATTTGGGTCGGGTTAGAATCTGATTATAGTATGTACTGTTTCCTGAGTAAAAATCTTTGGTTTGTTAACATGATACTTTTTTGTTGCATATCCAGCCAAATGGACGAACTGTAGAAGCGACTGAGGATGAAGTTGTCCGTACTTCTCGAAGTATGACAGCAAAGCAGCCGTTAGAGACAGATAAGAAAAATGAAAAGGTACGTTTGGAAGCATATGAAATTCTGTAATAAAGTTCCTAAAGAGAGTGACATATTAAAATGATACTTTTCTTTTTCACAAAATTTTAAGTGTTACCCCCCTGCCTCTACTTAGAAAAAACTGAAAATCTGAATTTGATGTAGAGGATGGGTAAGTGATGAAATTTTTAAGTTTTTTTTTTAAACAGGAAGGATTTATCACCAAATGTCTTAAACATTGCTGAGGTATTTTAATTATTCTTTATGCCAAAAAAGGTTTAATGATGACTTCAACATCTTTTGTATGAGTAAAGTTCCAGATATATAACATAACTCTTATAACAGAATTTTGTTTTCTTTGTAAATAATGTACCTCTGCCATAAAAAGCTTAGTGAAATTGCCCATTGATATTAATCATTTAAATAGATATCTGTTGTGACAGAGGCTTAATCATCTGCTTAGACACAATCTGCTTTTATTCAACAAAAGAAAAATATTCTATGAGGTCATTATTCAAAGATTTGGATGTTTGCTCTAATTCCAAATAAGACTATTGATTAACCTCCATAAATGGTACATTTCTAGCATTTTATTAATTTTCGACTTGGCAGTACAACCTGATTGCTGCAGCTTCTTGATGCTTGCAATTTCAAATACCTTTGGAGAACTAATGGTATCAATTCAACCCTTGTAAGCCAGTGAAACAGGTCTAGGGGCCACGACAGCTACTGGTAAGGTGGCTTGAATTAAATGGTTGTTAGAGAAAGGTATTAAATTTATACCTGACTTTGCCTTTGGCAGAAAAGAAAATAGTAAATGATTTATATAAACAAGTAAGTATACAATACAGGGCTTGTGAATTTACAGCATGAATAGTTTGTATGCCTATTATAGATGTGTACTTCTCCCACCTAGCATTTCCTTGTTCCTGGGTTTTCCTTCTGCTAATGAGCATTTTATACTTACTCTTGCTTCTACTCCTTGAATTACCTTAAAAAATTTGTAGGTAGAGTAATCTTTGATTGACTAATTATATGCAGATTGGGTGTATCAGGGTAAAAACCATAGTTTAAAGTTAATAACCACAGTTTCATTACTGAAATTTCTTGTGGGAAATAATTTAATAGTTGACATTTGAGTATCTATAATATGGCAGGCACTGTGCAAGGTGAGGTATGTGCATATTTATGAATATATTTACATATATAGTAGAAAAATTTATTTAGTACTTATTCTATGTTAGGTGTACTTTTATGACTTAATGTGATATTTATAAAATTATTTTGTTTATCCTCACAAGACCTCTGAAGATATGGTGTTATACTTTCTCATACAAATGAGGAATCTGAGGCCATAAGTAATTACCTAAGCCTTAAAAAGTACAGTCAGTTTTAACCTAAATTCATCTGACTTCAAAGTCTGTGCTTTTTACTGCTCTGTGTTCTGATCCTCTCTAAAACTCCTCCAGGTAGATAATAATAACCCTGTTTTCTGGATAGAGGCTCTGAAGCCTTTATCTCACGATTTTGCTAATGTCATAGTTTCTGAACTAGGATTTGAACCCAGCTTAGACACCAAACCCACCCCTCTTTTAACAGTGTTAAATAATTAAATAACGTCCTTTCAGTGGCTGTTGCTTTTCCAAGACTAGCTTCTACTTTTGGTTTGTTGGCCTTTTTTGACTTTGTACATAATAATAAATGCCATAGCTTGTTGTTGATGTTCTTTTTAGCCATACTGCATCTTGAATTTATGCTTTTTAACTTGGTTTTTAGTCCAAGTAACTGTCATTTCTGTAGTCTTTTTTTTAATGCTGTTACACCATTTGTATATTTGTTTATTTTAAATATGTGGTAATTTTTAGATTTCTTATAATTATCTTTCTTTGTGAGCAGGCATATTTTAAAGCTACTTATGCAGCTTAATATCACTATCATACCTTTGCTTTCATCTCAGAGCCACATCTTGGGCATTTTCAAAAGTATGAGGGGGTTTTTGTTTGTGTTTTTTATTTCCCATAGAGTAATTTCACTCTAAGCTATAGTAATGGGTATGTTGTTCTGTCACTTAAGTGACTTACAGATAAAGATAGATAAAACTGTGCCTAGAAAATGTATATGGCAAGAGCTATAGGTCTTAGATCTATAAAACAAGTGCTATAATCATTTTCTGAATCTTTACTTGGATATGAAGGTTTGTCTACTAATCTTTAGTAGAGTATGCATAGGACCATTAGCTGAGCTGAATGTATTGTGCTAATAAACGCTAATGAGAATTGTTCTAGTTTGCTAGCTGCCAGAATGCAACACACCAGAGATGGGTTGGCTTTTAATAAAAGGGGATTTATTTCATTAGCTCTTCAGAGGAAAGGCAGCTAGCTTTCCGTTGAGGTTCTTTCTTACGTGGAAGGCACAGGATGGTCTCTGCTGGTCTTCTCTCCAGGCCCCTGGGTTCCAACAACTTTCCCCAGGGTGACTTCTTTCTGCATCTCCAAAGGCCTGGGCTGAGCTGCGAGTGCTGAGATGAGAAATGCTGAGCTGCTTAGCTGTGCTACCTTGCGTTCTCTCATTTAAGCACCAGCCAATTAAGTCAAACGTCACTCATTGCAGCAGACACGCCTCCTAGCTGACTGCAGATGTAATTAGCAACAGATGAGGATCACGTACCATTGGCTTATGTCCGCAGCAACAAAACTAGATATGCTCACCTGGCCAGGTTGACAACTGAATCTAACTAACACAAGAATGAAGAGAAATGTAAGGTATACTTGCTCTCAGAGAGATTACAGTCTCATTAAGGAAAAGCAGGCACGAGAAAAGATAGCTGGTAAATTAAGGCATTAAATGCCAGATATTCAAAGGAGAAAGATTATCCTACTTTGAGAAGCCAGAAAAGGTTGATATAATTGTACTCTTAAGGATAGGGGTGGTATTTCAGTGGGTCAAATTGCAGAGGCCAATTTTGTACAGAGAAGAGAAGCAACTGAATACAGTCAGACATTTGGATAGAACAATTGAAAATATTGAGATGTATACATGGAAAACATGCTGGACCAGTTTAACTGGTAGGGGTGGGGTGGGAATTTGATAAAAACTTAGTTATAAAGCCTGTGGCAACATTTATGACTAATAGATCAGTCTTGCATCTGTAAGGTTTAAGTTGAGATAAAAATGTAGAGATTACTATCAGAAACAACAGAGGCAAAAACGTATAAAATTTCATCACCAGGTTTTTAGGATAAAGTTAGTTGTAGTGACCAAGTTTACTTGATTCAAACGCTGATACCATTTACTAAAAATACTAATAACCCTTTCTTTTTTTATGATGCTATATACAATGCACAAAATGTTTTCATATCTCTTAATTCTGATTAACAAATCTGGGAGAGGTATTATCATTTTCTTCTTTATGCAAATCAGTAAAAAGTGGTTTAGTGAATTGTCCAAGATCATCACATAACTAATATGTAATGTTCCCTCAATTTCTCTAATGCAGCATTTCTCAAAGTGTGGTTCATGAGAGGAGATCCTCAGTACCCCTTTGTGGAATCCCCAAAATCAAAACTATTTTCATAATAATTAGGACATTGTTTGCCGTTTTCATTGTCTTGATGTTTGCACTTACGGTATAAAACCAATAGTGTATAAAACTGCTAGTACCTTAGCATGAATCAGGCAGTAACACGAAACTACTAATAGTAATTGTATTTACTGACATTCATTCATGGTTATTAAAAATTTTTTTAATTTTTTTAAACCTACTAGGTACATTTAAAAGTATTCTTGATGAAGCAGTGAAAATATTAATTTTTAAAAAAATTAAATCTCGACCCTTGAATACATGTTGTTAAAATATTCTGTGTTCAATTAGGGATAAGAATGAAGTTGATCTGGTTAGGACTAAGGTAAATCAAAATACAGGGAAAGGGATGATGATGTCTGTATTTTAAACTTCCGCTTCTGTTTGAGACCAAAGGAAGATGTGTATTTTCTGTTGCACACTATCCAACTTAACCTGTCTGTTTATCTAAACATCCTAATTACATGGAGGCTAGAGTAGGGAATGAAATCTTGTTATTCTCTATAGCTTAATGAAATACCCTGATACATTCCAGAGTATTTGGGGCAGAAAATAAAAAAGTATTTGCAATGTCTGAAGAAAAAATATGGAGCTATTAAGCTTCCCCACCTGGGAAATTCCTCATATTCTCTCAAGCCTTAGAAACTTCCAGTTTAATAAGCTAAGCCTTTGATCTTGAGGCTTGCCTTTATGAAACTTATTTCTGTAATGGCAAAGCTAAACCTACTTATAATTTTGTCTTAAAAATCACCCCCAGAGAGCCTCTTTTGTTGCTCAGATGTAGCTTCTCTCTCTTCCTCTAAGCAAATCTCTGCAAATAAACTCACTACCTTTCCCCCTACATGGGACATGCCTTCCGGGGGAGTAATGTTCCTTAGCAACTTGAGACATGTCTCCCAGGATGAGCCTGGTCCTGGCATTGTGGGATTGAAAGTGCCTTCTTGACCAAAAGGGGGAAGAATTACACAAAATAAGGTTTCAGTAACTAAGAAATTTCGCATAGAGATCATTCTTGAGATTACTCTTTTGCAAGTTTCAGTCAGATATTGCAAATTGCCATGGTATGCCAAGCCCAAGAATATTAAACCAATAATATTCTTGAAATCTCTGAAGAAAACCCTGAGCTCTATCTAAGATTCTGTAAAAGTTTTAGTTACTAAGTTTATTTTTCAAAAATTTAAAACCTCCAAATTGTTCCTATGCTAGATAAGTCCCGAAACCCAGGGATACCAGTCTCTCTGCAAGAATATCGACCAGTTATATTCCCCTACCCCATAATGTCAACATCCCTTTTCAGCATGAAATTAGAATGATCATTGCCCAAATATTCCTGAAGACTCAGAGAATGATCAGACCCCAAGGTCTGCGCACACACACATCAGCAACTGGCCCCCCAGATGTGTGCATGCACATACACCCATCCCCACCATGCCCCCTCAGCTTTGGGCAAGCGCTGACCTGTACATCTGGGCCACACCTGTCCCCAGCCCATGCAGACGCAGTCCCACCCCCCTGTCCCTGAGCTCTGCACACATGCACACCAGGGTCCTGCCCCCCAGACCCATGCACCAGCAAAGCCACATCCTCCCTGCCAGGCACCTATGTATCTGTACACCAACCTCTCACCCCCTGCATCCCCCTGCCCTGCATACATACAACCTTTGCTCCACCCCATGGTACAAGTGCCCTTCTCCTATAACTGACAGGAGCTCTCGTACGCATCCATGCCAGATAGCCTCCACCTTGCCCAGGTTGCACCCTTATGCCCCTCTGCACCTGCACACCCGTGCCATGGCCAGCCGACGGCCCCACCCCTGACACACTTCCACAACCTCCATGACCTGTGTCCCACCCCTACATATTCGTGCATCCACATCCCAGTCCCCCTAGATTCCTCCCCTATGCAGACACACCTATGCTCTGTCCTCCCTGTGCCCTAATTTCTATATCGTGTACCCCAATTTCTATATCCTGTACCCCACAAACTGACAACCACAACCTATACGCTGCACACACCCACCTACATCCTGCCCATGAACCAGCCCCAGCACATCCGGTCATCCCATCTGCCTCACACTGCATCCTACCTCTGTGTCCCCAATACCACACCCTGCTCCTGATCTTCAAGGCCTAACTGTGCTGCAGTTCACCCCCTACACTGCACCTCCACAACCCTGAAACCCACACCCCACACTAACAAGTATCAATGTAGCATCCCTGATCCATGCATGTACCTGCACCACAACCTGTCACCGCACTGTTGTGCTGTTCCCCACTCCGTAGATCCTGCTCCGCACCCATCCCACAAATAAAAGCTTTAGGCTGTTGAAGGAAATCAACTTCCAAGTAACTCTATCAAGATATTTTCATGCCTCAAAGACAAGAAAGTCATTAACTGTATGAAGATACAGACAGATATAGCTCACTGTAATGACAAAATTATAACACCAGAGGAGACACAGACTTTGGAACAACTAATCAAAGATGTTCCTATAACTCTATGAAATAAAATCATTGAAATGACTAATGACGTAAAGGAGAGCAAGATGACACTAGGAGAGTATAAAGAGGAATTTGAAAGAATAAATAGAAAAATAGCAGATATCACAGAGATTAAAGATGCTGTAGACCAAATCAGATATATACTAGAGATACACAACAGCAGATTTGAAGAGGCAGAAAAAAGAATAAGCAAACTAGAAGACAGGACAACTGATTTTAAACAACAAAAGTGCAAATGATCAAAAAAAAAAGACATGGAAAATTTTGAATTGGATCTCAAGGAAGTGATGGACAAAACAAAGTGCACAAGTATAAGAATCATCAGTGTCCCAGAAGAAGGGAACAGTAAAGGGCCAGGAAGATTAGTGGAGCATGTAATAGGGGAAAACTTCCCATCCTTTATAAAAGACATAAATATGCCAATCAGAGAAGCCCAACAAACTCCAAATAGAATAAATTAAAATAGGCCTTCTCCAAGATACATACTAATTAGCCTCTCAAATGTTGAAGCGAAGCAGAAAATCCTCAAAGTAGCAAAAGAAAATAATCTACTACATCCAAGGAAAACCACAGAAGACTGAGTTTGGACTATTCAAACCATGGAAGACTGAGTTTGGACTACTCATCCAGGCACTAAAGAGACGAGCAATCAGTGGTATGATGTATTTAAGGTCCTGAAAGAAAAAGCCTCCCATCCAAGAATTCTGTACCCAGCCAAATTGTCCTTCACAACTGAGGGAGAAATTAAAATTTTCATAGACAAACAAAGACTGAGAAAATATGTCAACAAGAGACCAGTTCTACAGGAAGTACTAAAGGGAGTTCTGCTGACTGAAAAAGAAAGGAGAGGGAGTCTGGAGGACAGCACAAAATTAATACCATTAGGGGTAGATTAAAGGCTAAAAAGAGAAAGAGGGGAAAGAATATATAGATCTAACCAATAAAATCCAAAGAATAAGATAGTCGATTCAAAAAAGGCCTTTACAAGTAATAACTTTGAATGTTAACAGTCTAAACTGAATAATTAAAAGATACAGATTGGCAGGATAGATTAAGAAATATGCTCCAGCTATATATATGCTGCTTACAAGAGACTCATATTAGGCACAGAGATACAAATAGATTGTAAGTGAAAAGATGGAAAAAAATGTTCCAGTAAAGCTGTAACCAAAAAAAAGTAGGAGTAGCTATACTACTATCAGACAAAATAGACTTTAAATGTAAAGATATCAAAAGAGACAGAGAAGAACACTATATATTAGTAAAAGGGGTAATTAACCAAGAAGAAATGATGATCATAAATGTCTGTGCTCCTAATTAAGAAGCTCCAAAGTACATGAGATAGACATTGGTAAAACCGAAGGGAGCAATAGATGTTTCAACAATAATAGTAGGAGACTGTATTAGTTATGGTTCTCAAGAGAAACAGAATCAACAGGAAATATTCATAAATATAAAATTTATATCAGTGTCTCATATAACCGTGGGAACATAGAGTTCAAAATCTGTAGGGCAGGCTGTGAAACTGATGATTGCAGTGGAGGGTCTGGACAAACTCCACAGGAAAGGCTCACCGGCCAAAGCAGAGAGACTGTGTCTTCTGAATCCTCCTTTAAAGACTTCCAGTGATTAGATTAAGCATCACTCATTAAAGAAGGCACTCCCTGTGGTTGATTACAAATGGAATCAGCTGTGGATGCAGCCAACATGATCATGATTTAATTCTATGAAATGTTCTCATAGCAACAGACAGGCCAGCCCTTGCCCAACCAGACAAACAGGTACCACCACTTGGCTAAGTTGACACATGAACCTGACAGTGACAGTCCACCCCTTGTCAACTTGGAACTATACTCATCACCTTAAACCATACCTGATTTCTAAATAGAAAACAATAAAAGACACATTTTTTCCCTCACCTAACAGTACTCAGCTGTCCTGCATATAAACAGAAGTACGTTAAATCTCTCCAGAATAGGGTCCAAGTCCTTGGGTAATATTCATTCTTAAACTTGATCTCTTAAATAGTATAACATGAACCAAACAGCATTACAGTCCTCGTTTCTGTAACTTATCATGTGGTCCTAGTTCATATTTATCACTACCTTTTTCCACTACTCATTCTATGTTCCCTTTACCCTCAGCAAGCACTTCAGCTGACTGTGGTTCTTTGCCTGGTAGAGTGACCCAAACCTTCACTCCTGAAGTTTCAGAGCCATTGGTAGTCCTGCCAGGATTGGGTTGTTGCAGTTTTCCATTGATTTTAATCATCGGACATGGTAGTACTAAAAGACACCCTAGGGAACCTCATATTCCAGGAAAACTCTTCTTTACATCCATTGTGTAGTTGCATTCCTCTTTCCCCCTGATAGCCAGGGTCAGTCATCCCAGCCTGTAATGTAATCCCCATCTTGGCTTGTTGATCCAGTGTCATAAGTAGCCCAAGCTGACCAGGTGGCAGTCTTAGATTCCAGTTCAATGGAATTGTTGTTGTTTCTCCTGGTGGAATCACTCCCCCTTTTGGAACTAAAACCTGTAGACCAGGAGAGCTCAGGGTTGCAGGGACAGAAAGCAAAAATGTTCCTAGTGAATCATTAGGGGTAATAGTGAGTGGTGCCAATTCCATCTCCACCCCTTGTTTCCTGGACCCATGGATACTTGCTATGGGAGAAACAGCACCATACAGTGGACACTGATTCAGAGCATACACAGCTTTCTGGAGAACATTACCCAGCCCTTCAAGGTATTGCCACCTAGTTGGCACTGTAATTGAATTTTCAAAAGACCATTCCACCATTCTATCAATCCAGCTGCTTCTGAATGATGGGAAACTTGTTAAGACCAGAGAATTCCATGAGCATGTGCCCATTCCTGCACTTCATTTGCTGTGAAGTGTGTTCCTTGATCAGAAGCAATGCTGTGTGGAATACCATGATGATGGATAAGGCATTCTGTAAGCCCATGGATGATAGTTTTGGCAGAAGCATTGCGTGCAGGGAAAGCAAACCCATATCCAGAATGTGTCTATTCCAGTTAGAACAAATCACCTCCCCTTCCATGAAGGGAATGGTCCAATGTAATCAACCTGACACCATGTAACCAGCTGATCATCTTGGGGAATGGTGCCATATCGGGGGCATATTTGGGTCTCTGCTGCTGGCAGATTGGGCACTCAGCAGTGGCTGTAGCCAGGTCAGCCTTGGTGAGTGGAAGTCCATGTTGCTGAGTCCATGCATAACCTCCATCCCTACCACCGTGACCACTTTGTTCATAAGCCCATTGGGCAGTGACAGAAGTTGCTGGGGAAAGAGGCAATGATGCCACATCTGGAACAGCAGCTGCAGTTGGAGTTACCACCTGGTTGAGCTTATAATCCACTGTCATCCTCCAAGACCCATCTGTTTTCTGCACAGGCCAAATAAGAGAGTTGAATGGGAATGTGGTGGGAATCACCACCCCTGCATCCTTTAAGGCCTTTAAGTGGCAGTAATCTCTGCGATCCCTCCAGGAATCCAGTATTGCTTCTGATTTACTATTTCGCTTGGTAAGGGCAATTCTAGTGGCTTCCACTTGGCCGTTCCCACCATAATAGCCCTCACTCCATGAGTTAAGAGCCAGTGTGGGGATTCTGCCAGTTGCTCAGTATGTCTATTCCAATTATACATTCTGGAACTGGGAAAATAACTACAGAATGGGTCCCGGGGTCCCCTGGACCCACTCTGAGATGAACCTGAGCTAAAACTCCATCGATCACCTGGCCTCCATAAGCCCCCACTCTGATTGGTGGTCCAGAGTGACGTTTTGGGTCCCCTGGAATTAATATCAATTCTGAACCAGTGTCTAATAATCCCCAAAATATCTGATCATTTCCTTTTCCCCAGTGCACAGTTACCCTGGTAAAAGGCCATTGGTCTCCTTGGGGAAGGCTTGGAGGGAGATTAACAGTATAAATTTGTGACAGTGTGTGTTAGTTAGATTCAGTTGTCAACTTGGCCAGGTGAGCATACCTATTTCTGTTGCTGCAGACACAAACCAATGGTACGTGAATCTCATCTATTGCTAATTACATCTGCAGTCAGCTAGGAGGCGTGTCTGCTGCAATGAGTGACGTTTGACTTAATTGGCTGGTGCTTAAATGAGAGAACGCAATGTAGCACAGCCTAGCAGCTCGGCATTCCTCATCTCAGCAGTAGCAGCTCAGCCCAGGCCTTTGGAGATGCAGAAAGAAGTCACCCCGGGGAAAGTTGTTCGAACCCAGGGGCCTGGAGAGAAGACCAGCAGAGACCATCTTGTGCCTTCCACGTAAGAAAGAACCTCAGTGGAAAGTTAGCTGCCTTTCCTCTGAAGAACCAACAAAATAAATCCCCTTTTATTAAAAGCCAATCCGTCTCTGGTGTGTTGCATTCCGGCAGCTAGCAAACTAGAACACAGTGTAACAGGGTTCTCCCCTAAAGGAACCCGGCCTCCCCTTCATTCAAGGGGCTCTGGGTCTGTAAACTGTCTCAAGTCTGGAAATTGATTAAGGGGCCATAACTCTGTGTTTTTCTGATTCCAGTTAGACATCTGTTCACTTGACCTAGAACTCTTTTGTTTATATAGCTCAAAGAAGAATTTTAGTAGACTGCGCATCTATTGTATTTCTAGGTAACCCATGATTTATTAGCCAGTGCCACGAATCTCTGCAAGTCAGATTATTTTGACTCCTGCTTTGAGTTTACTGGTCTGTTATAATAGCCACGTCCACCCTGTCTTTGGCAACTAAGTGCTGTCACTTGGCTTCTGCCAACTCAGCATCCGGTCATCCCTATTGTGTTTAAGGATTCCAGCTCAGTGACAGCAGTTCCCACAGTAATATCTGACCTACAGAGAAGTGCAACTACAGAGCTTTTCAGGGATGATGGTGCTAGTCTCACAAATTTATTTCTCACTGTTCTGGTAAAAATTGCATTCTCCAGACATTTCTGGGGTGTAATAGCAGACTTTGCATGATAAATCCACTCTAATTTTCCAGTCTCTCTAAGCCTCTGGATTCCCTCATCTACATTATACCAGGGCAGTTCTGGCATTTCAACCTCAGGTAATATCAGCCACCTTTTGATCTCTGTTTCAACCAACCATCCAAACAAACTGTTAATCCCTTTTCTCACCCTTCGAGCTATAACACTGAATTCAGAATCTCAGCTTAGTGGACCCATATCAATAAATTCAGCCTGATCCAGCCTTATATTCCTCCTGCCATTATCCCACACCCTTAAAATCCATTACCACACATATTCCCCTGATTTCTGTCTGTATAAATTAGAAAGCTCACACAGTTCTTTTGGAGTATAAAGTACCTCCTCATGTGTGATACTTTGTACCTCACCTTCAGGGGCCTGTTGGGACTTTAGTCTAGTTATAGATCTGGAAGGAGTGGTGGGGGTGGATCATGTAAAGAATTAGAAATCTCTTCCAAGCCTTTTGCTTCAGGGCATTCATTTGAAGTTTCATCTGGTAAAACAGGATTAATCACTCTAAGGCTAATCCCTTCAGGTGGAGGTTGGGTGGCCAGCTTCTCAAGGCAGACTAGAGATGGGGTGGGTATGTCTTCAGGGCAGACTATTACAGGGTTATCTAGAGAAGACTCAGCATGACCTAGGGTTTCAACCTTGCCACTCCATATGTCGCCATCCATTTTTCAGGGTCCCACTCCCTGATTAGTGCCCTCGCTTTAACAGCAGACACCGTACAAGATTGAGATTTCAGTTCACATTGTAAAGTTGCTACTCTAACAATAAGATTCTTAGCCTGATTTTCAGCGGTCTCAAGTCTACAGCTATAGGAAATAGATTTTCCTTTGGGACACTCATAGAAACGTTCACATCTGTCAGATGGCACGTAATCTTCTTGTTTGAAGCCTTAAGCCCATCCCTTTCACTCATTAATGTATCCAGTGTATCTAATAACCAGCCAACATCTCTGTACCTCCTATTTCCTCTGTAAAGGTGTCAAAAACATTATCCCCCAGAGCTTGGCTTTATACAAGTGAAGCAATAGAAGAATCAGTGGTGATATTTTGACTATTTCTTTTGTCAACTCACTCCATGGATTGGCAGTGTCATTCTGATTGTGGGAATAAGAGTCCTAAGTGCCTTTGAGTCCAGTCAGAATAGAAAGCCATTCATAAAAGCCATTTTTAAGATTCTGTTTCTTAAGAACCACTCCAGGTACCAAGTTGTATTAGGTAGGGTTTTCTAGAGAAACAGAATCAACAGGAAATATTCTTAAATATAAAATTCATTAAAGTGTCTTACATAACCGTGGAAACATAGAGTCCAAAATCTGTAGGACAGGCTGTGAAGCTGAGGATTCCGGTGTAATGTCTGGACAAACTGCACAGGAGAGGCTTGCCAGCTGAAGCAGGGAGAGAGCCTATATCTTCTGAATCCTCCTTAAAAGGCTTCCAGTGACTAGATTAAGCATCACTCATTAAAGAGGATGCTCCCCTTGGCTGATTACAAATGAAATCAGCTGTGGATACAGCCAACGTGATCATGATTTAATTCTATGAAATGTCCTCATAGCAACAGACAGGCAAGCACTTGCCCAACCAGACAAATAGATACCACCACCTGGCCAAGTTGATATACAAACCTGACCATGTCAGAGAATTTAATACACCACTTTCTTCTATAGATAGAGCAACCAGACAGAGAAACCACAGGACATGGAGAACGTAAACCATTTGATAAATGAATTAGACCTAACAGACATATGTAGGTCGTTACACTCCAAAACAGCAGGATATACATTCTTCTCTAGTTTCCATTGGAACATTCTCCAGAGTAGATCATGCATTTGGACATTAAACAGGTCTTTACAAATTTAAAAACATTGAAATTATTGGAAGCAAAATGGAATGAAACTGCAGATGTGGCCTCATTCTCTCTAAGCCCAACTTTGCAACTGAAATCATTGCCCTCCCCACAGCCTGGGACATGACATCCAAGGGTGAAAGTTTCCCTGGTGACACGGGACCTCGCACTGTGGGATTAACAATTCCATCCTGACCAAAAGGGGGAAAGAAATATAACTAATAAAGTATCAGTGGCAGAGAGAGAATTCAAATAGAGTCAAGAGGCTACTCTGGAGGTTGCTGTTATGCAAGCTTCAGTTAGCCATTACTACCTGTTATAACTTGCCATATCCAACCAGGACCATTACAGCCAGTCCTAAAGAGCACCTAGGACAATACATAAGATTCCACGAGGTTTCCATGCATTAGAGTAACTTTCCATAAACTTACAACTTCCGGATTGGTCCCTGGTCCAGATAAGTCCTGAAACCTAGAGGGCCTAGCCTCTGCAGAACATCAGATAGTTCCATCACCCTACCCCATATTAATGACAGACCCTTCCAGTGTGGAAAATTTAGAATGGCCATAGCCTAAACACCCCTTAAAAGAGGGATGGAAAGATCAAAGGTGATGGTGGAGTTGTACAGAGAAGATAGGATTTAACGAATGAATATGATTGATGAATCATTAAATTGATATCTCTGTTAGTCTCCAATATTTTAGAGCAGCTACAAGTAAAAACCTAAAATTATGGAATAGTAACCCATGTCAAACTCTGAAATATGTTCTACAACTAATTGTGGTACTTTGCTTTGAAATTTATTGCTTTTTTTGTCCATATGTTATTTTTCACAAAAAAATAAGAAGAAAGACAATTGTGGTGATAAAAAAAGATATTTAAACCTCCTATCCTCCCCTGTTCCAGAGCAAGTAGAAGGAAAAATATGAGAGGATCGTATGGTAGCCCATGACAAACTCTGGGGTTTGTCCTGTAACCACTTAAGAGTGCTTTGAAAACTATTACTTTTTTTATTTTTTTGCTTTGTATATATATTATACTATACAATTAAAAAGTTAAAAATATATATTGGCAAAGTCCCTTGAGGGATGGGAGGAAAAGTCTGGGATTATTAAACTACCACCAGGGAAACCCTGGGTACTGTATCAAACATTAGGGACACCCAAATCAATAGGCCAACCTCTTGATCTTGAGGCTTGCTCTTATGAAGCTTTTGTTTATAGCAGAGAAGCTTAGCCTACTTATTGGTATGCTTAAGAGTCACCTCTGTAGTACCTCTTTTGTTGCTCAGATCTGGCCTCTCTCTAAGCCCTTCACTTCTACAAGTGAAGCCATTGCTCTCCCCACTATTTGGGACATGATATCCAGGGGTGAAAGTCTCCCTGGCGGCGAGGGAGATGACTCCCAGAGATGAGCCTGGCCCTGGCACCTTGGGATCAACAATGCCATCCTGACCAAATGAGGGAAAAGAAGTGAAATAAATCAGGTTATCAGTGGCCGAGAGTTCAAATTGAGTCGAGAGGCTACTCTGGTAGTCAGTCTTACACAAGCTTCAGCTAGACATTGCTACCTATCATAACTTGCCAAACCCCAGACAAAACCATTTCTGCCAATCCTAAGGAATACCTCGGGTGTTATGTAGATTCTACAAAGATTCCATGCACTAGGATAAGTTTACAGCAACCTACAACCTCCACATGAGTCCCTAGACCAGATAAGTGCTGAAATGTAGAGGGGCCAGCCTTTCCAGAATATCAGCTAATTCCAGCCCCCTATCCCATATTATCAACAGCCCCTTCCAACATGAAAGTTAGAATTAGCAAAGCCCAGATACCCCTAAAGAGTGGGAAAAAGATCAGTGGTGATGGTGGAGTTATACAGAGAAGGTCGGGTTTAACAAATGAGTATGAGCTCTGTATCATTATGTTGATAGTTCTTTTAGTCTTTAGTACCTTAGAGCAACTGGAAGTAAAAACCTAAAATTGCGGAATTGTAACCCGTAACAAACTCTGAAATCTGGTCTACAACTAATTGTTGCGATGTACTTTATAATTTATTGCTTTTTTGTGTGTGTATATGTTATTTTTCACACACACACACACGCAAAAAGAGGAGGACAAAATAGGATTTGGCAAATAAATATGACTGCCGAATGCAGCAGCTAGAAAAAAAAAAATTGTGGCACTGTAACCCATACCAAACTTTAAAATCTGTTCTATAACTGCTTGTTAAAATGCACTTGGAAATGTATTAATAATAATAAACTCTGAGAACAAAATAAATAAATTTTTTAAATGATCCTTGGGCCACAGTGGCTCAGCAGGCAGAGTTCTTGCCTGCCATGCAGGAGACCTGGGTTCGTTCCCAGTGCGTGCCCATGCAAAAAAATGATCCTGTTACTTCAGGGAACACAACTGTGATACTATATATTGCAAATGAAAATATGAATTGTTGCCAAATGAAAATTAGAATTTTGGAAAATTTATGTCAGCAGCCATGAGCTTTACATCCTTCTAGTACTTAAAAAAAATCTCTAATAAGATCAGTAGTGATAGTAACAATTTAAGTGATTTCTTAAAATATTCTACAATGAAATGTGTTAACATTTGGAAGATCTTTGTGACTGTGAGTCAGTATTTTTCACATGACCAATGTTTGCATATTACAGATGTTTGCATAGGCTCCAGCATTCCATTCAGGCTTGCATTCACTTAGATGTTGTTTATGGTTGCTTTTTCACTGCAACATCAAAGTTAAGTAGTTGCAGCAAAGACCTTATGGCACACAAAGCCTAATATATTTACTATCTGATCCTTTTAAGTCAACCTCTGACCTAAACCCCTCTTACAGTCTTTGGAATTCATTAAATTATATTATCTAGAACATTTTGATGTGGTTTGATTCTCTGCATCTTGGACACTTGACCTGTCAAGTTCTCTGGTACCACAGAATCTGTAGCTTTATGATTTCTTGGGTGCCCACCCACATAATTTGTCCTTAAATCCTTCTTTAAGGTAAATAAGCAATTCTCTGTAAAAAAAAAAAAAAAAAAGGAAAATGTTTAAAAAAAATAGAGAATGATACCTAACCAAGGAAACCTCTTTTTTAGCTCCCCTTCCCCCATCTCCCCCTAGACTTTTCTATCTAAACTCCTGATAAGCAGAACTGATTCCACAACAAGGATTTCTGCCCCAGTCCATTGTTTTTCTGCCGTAGCGCAGTTGTACCAGGCAGTAAGTAGCAAAAAGGAATTAAACACAGTGAGATGGTGAGTTTGGTTTTAAACGTGCTGAAATTGAGGTGAAAATTATAACTCAAAGTAGAATTAATTTATTAGTCTATTGGAAATGTAAGACACTTGGGAAAGAATTCAAGGCTAAATAAAAGGAGAGTTCTTAAGAAGGGTTTCTTGTGCTTTTTTGTTTTTATTTTTGTTTTTTAAAGATTGTGAGTTGATAGCCATGCTACACTTATGGTACACTATGCCTTGTGAGCTTACACCAAACATATTTAAATAATTTAATGTCTTGGATGATACATCAGTTATACAAATAAGATAGCTTGGAGGCCTTATTTGATTGGGGGAATGGGTACTGCAGTGAGAAATTTGGGCAGACAAAGCAATATGTAATGCAGTTTAGTTTCAGGTTATATCATTGATTGACCAAGTATTTATTGAATACCTCCTTTCAGCAAGAATAGAACTTGGGAGCACTGCTATTCTAGGCAGTGATTGATACAACAGGAGTCCCTGTTCTTATTAATCTTGGTGGGGGAAACATCTTTAAAAATAAGCAAATATATTTTCTAATGTCAGGTGGTGATAAGTGCTGTAAATGAAAAGAATTTAACAGAGTAGGGATAAAGTACAGAATGTGGGCGTTTCCCTGCACTTGAAGTTCTACTCCTACTTCCAATGGGAAAAATGTATCAGAATAGTAGCAAGCGAAGTAATCTTGAATCTAGTTTAAATTTCATCTCCCCCAAAAGAAGGAAATCAATAGCAAATTTTCTGTTTTGTTTGCAACACTTTTCTGCTATATTTGGGACACTTTTCACAATCTTCAACCTGACATTGTGTCCCATAGTTACTAAGATTGGGAATGGCTGGTATGGAGAAAGTAGGGAAATAGAATTAATATGTTCCTTGAACCATCCATCCTTTCCCATTTAACTGTGCCCAAAAGAGTTTATATGTTTGAGACACAGATGAGAAATGTAGTGTCAAAATGTGGAGCAGTATAAAATAGGGACTTGCCAAATTTTCTTGGACAGAAATAGGTGAAATTAGCCCTAATGTAATGTTTTTCAGTTGCTGAAGTTTTTCAGAATAAATTGCAAGAACTAACAGTTTTTAATTTTACCAAATGCATTTTTCAAAACTGTCTAGCCCATTACAAAAAAAAGAAGAAGAAGAAAGAAATCTTGACGTAATGGAAATAGAAAGAAAACAATTTCAGAAAATAGAACCTTTTTTGCCGTAAGTTAGTGAAAAAACCTTATACACCGAGGCAGCATGGCGGCCGTGGAGACGCATGTGTGCGAGACGGACGGCTGCAGTAGCGAGGCCAAGCTCCAGTGTCCCACCTGCATCAAGCTGGGCATCCAGGGCTCGTACTTCTGCTCGCAGGAATGTTTTAAAGGAAGTTGGGCTACTCACAAGTTACTACATAAGAAAGCAAAAGATGAAAAGGCAAAGCGAGAAGTATCTTCCTGGACTGTAGAAGGTGATATTAACACTGACCCATGGGCAGGTTATCGATATACTGGTAAACTCAGACCACATTATCCACTGATGCCAACAAGGCCAGTGCCAAGTTATATTCAGAGACCGGATTATGCTGATCATCCTTCAGGAATGTCTGAATCTGAACAGGCTCTTAAAGGTACTTCTCAAATTAAATTACTTTCAACTGAAGGTATAGAAGGGATGCGACTTGTATGTAGGCTTGCTAGAGAAGTATTGGATATTGCTGCTGGAATGATTAAACCAGGTGTAACTAGTGAAGAAATAGATCACGCTGTGCACTTAGCATGCATTGCAAGAAATTGCTCTCCCTCTCCACTGAATTATTATAATTTCCCAAAGTCTTGTTGTACCTCAGTGAATGAAGTGATCTGTCATAGAATTCCAGACAGACAGCCTTTACAAGAAGGTGATATTGTTAATGTGGACATCACTCTTTATCGCAGTGGTTATCATGGGGACCTGAATGAGACTTTTTTTGTTGGAGATGTGGATGAGGGAGCACGGAAACTAGTCCAGACCACGTATGAATGCCTGATGCAAGCCATTGATGCAGTGAAACCTGGTGTTCGATACAGAGAATTGGGAAATATTATTCAGAAGCATGCCCAAGCCAATGGGTTTTCAGTTGTTCGAAGCTACTGTGGGCATGGAATCCACAAACTTTTTCATACATCCCCTAATGTGCCCCACTATGCCAAAAATAAAGCTGTTGGAGTGATGAAGGCGGGACATGTATTTACAATTGAGCCAATGATTTGTGAAGGCGGATGGCAGGATGAAACATGGCCAGATGGTTGGACTGCAGTGACAAGAGATGGGAAGCGGTCTGCTCAGTTCGAGCATACTCTGCTGGTCACAGACACTGGCTGTGAAATCCTGACCCAGCGGCTTGACAGTACACGTCCTCACTTCATGTCCCGATTTTAATTTCTCCCAAGATGGCATCATATTTTCTGGCTGTACGGTGCATATTATTGAGAGTACAGAAAGGAAGAGGAAATTTTTATCACTTGTTTTGTTTTGACCATAGATAAGAAAGGACTACAGCATTGGACATATGTTCTCAAGAACCTGTCTTGGGTCTGAAAAAGAAGAATAAAGGAAAAATTTCTCAACTCCTTTCATGTTCTGTCCCTCCCCTCCCCTGCCCTGAATAATCTCTGCACTCCTATTTTCTCATTTGCCCTTTGAGCACTTTTACTAAAACCTGCTTCCAGTTGCTTTTATCACTGCCACAAATGGCCATTGACAGCCAGCTGATTTCTAGGTGAATGCTGAAGGTGAGAATCCTTGGAACTTCAGTAACGTATGTTGTTACAGATTTTTAAAATTAAATGTATATGTGAAAAAATATATGTATACATTTTAAATTCCACATCCAAAATTTCTGAAAGCTATGTGACCTGGGGTTTGTGTTGATTCTTCTCTGACAGGGTTATATGCTGTCATAAGTGGACCCATAGTTTGCAGTGATTTAATTCTCAGTTGGGAATTGTCACCCCATCCCCCTACCCACTAATCGTTTACCCTTGTAATTATGCTTGGGAAAGCATCGGTCAATGAAACTTTCTCTTCAGTGTGTATTCTCTGCTAGCGTTTCAGTGAATGGATGTATCAACATTCACTTTGGAAAAAGCTATCAGATTTTTTCAAATCTGGTATATGGCAAAAATAGCCAGGTTCCAAGTTGTGACTGGCTGTTGCAGGGCATAATTTTGTAATACACTGTTATTTCAGACCTCTATTTGGTCTGAAATGGGAGGGAAAAAAAGCTGACATTCTTCCTCTCTCTTTTATTTCAAGAACATACCTTGGATGTACTCAGAAGAGGGTGGAGTTTGTCTTGTAGGGGATGAAGTGGAAGGACAGTTCTAGAACCTGTCCAGCTGTGAACAGAGTGAGTCTGATTGGCTGTTAGGTTCTAACATTTAGTCAGCCATGTGGATGAGAAAGGAACTACTTTGAAGACTGTTCCCTGGCAGTCGGGATACAGCTACCCTTCTTTGTGTGCTGAAAACACACCTTGCCTTTACATAGAAATGACCTCAGGTGCCCGATGTGTATGTCCTTTACAGTGTTTTCAGTCCAACTAGGATAATACCCAGTGAAGACATATCAGACCATAAACTCATTGTCATAGAGTGTACTTGATTACTGGGTACCTAGTGACTTTCTTGTAATATAATTTGATACCACTGATTCATTATAATTGTAAAATAACATCTTTCCCAGAGTGCCTCAGATCTTTATTGCTTTAAAAGAATTATGATAATGTTTTTCATTACTTTTATTTTAATGATTTAGTAAAGTGACTGAATCTGGTGTTGATTTGGGGGGGGAAGTATGTGAAATTTTTAACAAATTGTAATATTTGTGAATGGAATGCCTTGCAATATGAGTGTTAATATAATGTATAAAGGGGGATTAAAAAGTTTGATTATCCCACCAAAAAAAAAAAAAAACCTTATACACCAACCACTGGTGCATAGACCAGGGCATTATAGTAACCAGTTTCTAATATACAGAAAATACTCAGCATTCCTCTTTTTCTTGCTCCATTCCTATATCCCTCCTGGCATTATCAGCCCAGCTTTTTTTAGATATTTGTAGAACTATAAGTATTAAAAATGTCAGCTCACCAGATTTATAGAAGGAATTAATAATTGACTAAGGAATATATTTAGAACCTGACTACTTAACTTGCATAAAAAGCTAATTGCAAATAAAAGTATCATGTAACTCTTAATTCATATAGTAGTCTTCTTATGATACTTCTGATGCTATGCAAATATGAACTTGTACTATCTGAGTTGATCTTTCCAGCTTGAATTGGGCACCATTCTGTTTTTCATTGTACTTTGTGATTCTTAATAGTGGCAAAATCTGCCAAGCAGGCAGTTGGCCATTTTGATAGACCTACTCTTGCTGCCACCTTGTTCATTTTGCAACTCTAATAAATGATATCACTTACTGTTTTGCTTTTGTCTGTTAGAAATATTTATTCAAGCTAAAAATTTAGAGGTGAAGGAGGAACTCAAGCAAGTTAGGTGTATGTTTTCTTTAATACCGAGCTTTTGATTTTTTTATAATTTATGTTCTGTGAACTTGGGACCAAAATACTCATGACCCTAGAGCTAAGTTCTTCAGGATGTGCTTTAAGACCATAGTCTCCAAAGTACAGAAGAAGTACAGAAGAAGATCCGTTAGTAAGATCTGATAGGAAGTTGGTCCAAAAATTTTGAACTCAAGGGTTTTTGAAATAGGAATATACTTCTACTCTTAGTAAAAAACTGTGCCCAATTATATTATGCCTTCAGATTTTTAGCACATGACATTCTGAAACCATCCCAATTAGCAAGGTATCTAAGCATCCAGAATGTGAAGACTTACCCCTACAGTTTCTTGTAGAGATACAATAGGCAGTACTCAATTTTTATGACAGAATTTTACTAAATATAATGAAAAACCTTCTCTTGAGGTTTCTACTTAAAAAGGAAAGAGAAATCATGGGGAAACACCTTGTTCTTTCTGCCATAGTAAAAACAGTACTACAACCAACCAAAACACATTCCTTCAATAGCATATACTGTTGGACACAGCATAGAAACGTTGGTGATGATTTAAATAAAGTAACAATGGAAAAAGTGCAGATAATTCTTTACAGTTTAGGGATGCTAGATTCTATTTCAGTAAAATGCATAAAGAACTTTTGTGAGCAACTGAAAATAAGAAATGCTTGTAAAATTATATTCTGAATAGAGAATAGCTTACTTACTTTTTTAAAACTGTAGCAAAACTGACTAAAAACTATGTATAGAAGGACCATTTTGCTTGGAATTAAATCCAAAACATAAAATTTGGTGTTGGGTACAATGGGCTACAATATTTGGAAACGACATATCAGATAAAGGTCTAGTATCCAGAATTTATAAAGAGATTGTTCAACTCAACAACGAAAAGACAGCCAACCTAACTACAAAATGGGCAAAAGACTTGAACAGACACTTCTCAGAAGAGGAAATACAGATGCCCAAAAGGCACATGAAGAGATGCTCAACTTCCCTGGCTATTAGAGAAATGCAAATCAAACCACAATGAGATATCATCTCACACCCACCAGAATGGCCATTATCAATAAAACAGAAAACAACAAGTGCTGGAGAGGATGTGGAGAAAGAGGCACACTTATCCACTGTTGGTAGGAATGTCAAATGGTACAACCGCTGTGGAAGGTAGTTTGACGGTTCCTCAAAAAGCTAGATATGGAATTGCCATATGACCCGGTAATACCATTGCTAGGTATCTACTCAGAGGACATAAGGGCAAGGACACAAATGGACATTTGCACACCAGTGTTTATAGCAGCATTATTTACAATTGCAAAGAGATGGAAACAGCCAAAATGCCCATCAACAGATGAGTGGCTAAACAAACTGTGGTATATACATATGATAGAATATTATGCAGCTGTACGACAAAATAAAGTTATAGTATGTAACAACATGGATGGACCTTAAGGACATTATGCTGAGTGAGATTAGCCAGAAATAAAAGGACAAATACTGTATGGTCTCACTGATATGAACTGACATTAGTGAATAAACTTGGAGAATTTCATTGGTAACGGAGACCATCAGGAGATAGAAATAGGGTAAGATATTGGGTAATTAGAGCTGAAGGGATACAGATTGTGCAACAGGACTGAAATGTAAAAACTCAGGAATGGACAGCAAAATACTACCTAACTGTAATACAATTATGTTGAAACACTGAATGAAGCTACATGTGAGAATAATAGAGGGAGGAGGGCTGGGGGGCACAAATGAAATTAGAAAGAAAAATATACTATAATAAAGACTGAGATGATATAATCTAGGAATGCCTAGAGTGTATAATGATAGTGACTAAATGTACAAATTCAAAAAATGTTTTTGCATGAGGAAGAACAAAGGAATGGCATTACTGCAGGGTGCTAAAAATAGATGGTAATTAGTATTTTAAAATTTCACCTTATGTGTGGGACTAAAGCAAAAAATGTTTATGTGGTACAAAATTTATATTTTGACTAGTGTATTTCCGAATATAACTTATGTAGACAGCTTAATTGAACATCATAAGTACATGGAACCTTGAGTAGGACATGAGATTTTGTGGGTTTGTCCAGAGTGATGCCCCAATGAATCCCAGAGTGATTTGAACAGTGAATAAAAAAGTATTTGCAAAATGTCCTCCAGGAAATGGTGAGAACGGAGGAAAATTCAGCTTCCCCTAGTTGAATTCTTGACTGTCTTCTCACAAGCAGTGTGGACAACTAAAGCTATAGGCTGAGGCCCCAGTCTTGGGGTTTCTTCATGTGAAACTTAACCCTACAGAGGATAGGTCAAGCTTACTTAAAATTAGGCCCAGGAGTCATGCCCAAGAGAGCCTCTTTTGTTGCTCAGATGTGACCTCTCTCTCCAGCCAGCACAACAAGCAGACTCACCACCCTCCCCCCTGTCTACATGGGACATGACTCCCAGGGATGTGGACCTTCCTGGCAATGAGGGACAGAAATCCTAGAATGAGCTGAGACTCAGTATCAAGGGATTGAGAAAAACCCTAGAATGAGCTGAGACTCAGCATCAAGGGATTGAGGTGACTCTTGTCACCCCCCAAGAGAACATCTTTTCTTGCTCAGATGTGGTCTGTCTCTCCAGCCAACACAACAAGCAAACTCACCACCCTCCCCCTGTCTACATGGGACATGACTCCCAGGGGTGTGGCAGCGGGGGAACGGAAATCCTGGAAGGAGCTGAGACTCAGCATCAGAGGATTGAGAAAACCTTCTCGACCAAAAAGGGGAAGAGTGAAATGAGGCAAAATAAAGTGTCAATGGCTGAGAGATTCCGAACAGAGTCAAAAGATTATCTTGGAGGTTATTCTAACGCGTTAAATAGATATTACTTCGTTAGTCAAGATGTAGTGGAGAGGCTGGAGGGAACTGCCTGAAAATGTGGAGCTGTGTTCCAGTAGCCATGTTTCTTGAAGATGACTGTATAATGATACAGCTTACACAATGTGACTGTGTGATTGTGAAAACCTTGTGTCTGATGCTCCTTTTATCTACCTTATCAACAGACAAGTAAAATATATGGAATAAAGATGAATAATAGGGGGAGCAAATGTTAAAATAAATTTAGAATGAAATACTCGTGATCGGGGAGGGGTGGGGGATATGGTATATATAAATGTTTTTTGTTTTCTTTTTATTTTTCTGAATAGATACAAATGTTCCAAGAAATAATCATGATGATGAATATGCAACTATGTAAAGATATTGTGAATTACTGATTATATGTGTAGAACGGAATGATCAAAAATTACAAATGTTTGCATTTGATGTTTTTTGGTGTTTTAAAAAAATTAAATTAATTTTTTAAATTGGTTTTGGGGATAAAATTATAGTATAGCACCAAGCTTGAAATTCATTCACTACATCCTTTTTAGAAAACTGATGGCAAAAAGAGGTTCAGAACAGATTGCCGGGTGCACAGGTCGTTCAGTGGTAGAATGCTCACCTTTCCTGGGTTTGATTCCTGGACCATGCACCCAAAAAAAAAAAACAAAACAAATTGCAAATAGAAAGACAAACCACTTAAAGTACAGTAAAGGCAAGGTGGTTGTGTTGGTTTGCTAGCTACCGGAATGCTAAAATATACCTGAACTGAAACAGCTTTTATAAAGGAAAATTTAATAAGTTATGAGTTTAAGTTCTAAGCCTATAGAAATGTCCAAACTAAGGCATCCAGGGAAATTCCTTAATTCAGGGAAAGCCAATGCATCTGCAACAGTTCTGTCAGCTGGAAAAGTGCACTGGTCTTTTGCTTCTAGGCACCATTGCTTTCAGCCTCTGTCATTGTGGAGGTTTTTCACTTTAGTTCTCCAGGGCGTTTTCATCTCTTGTCTTCCCTTGGCTCTCTCCAAGTTCTGGCATGCTTGACATCTCATAGTGACATCTCCTGGGCTCCTGGTATCTCTAAACATCCATGTCTCTGTTCTCCATTTGTCCGCATCTGTGACAGCTCTGCTGTGAAGTTTCTGTCGTCTCTGAGGCTTCTATCATTTCTCTAGACTCTGTCCTTTCTGTAGGCTCTGTTCTGAAGTTTTTATGACTCTGTCGTTTCTGTTGCTTCTCCAAAATGTTTCCCTTTTAAAGGCTCTAGTAATCTAATCATGACCTGCCTGGAATGGGTGGGTTCACATCTCCTTCTAATCAAAAGTTAATACCCACAATTAGGCATGTCACATCTCCATGGAGATAATCTAATCAAAAGATTCCAACCTACATTCTTAAATCAGGATTAAAAGAAACAGTTGCTCCCACAAGATTGGTTCAGGATTAAAACCTGGCTTTTCTGGGATACATAATAGATTCAAACCAACACAGTGTTGATCATCTTTTATTCTACAAAGGATTCGTTGGTTATCCTGTGGCAATATACTTTTATAAAGCTGACTTTTTAAACTGTTCCAGTTTTGTGGATTTTTTTAATAATGATAAATGATTGTACCATTTGTACCTAGCAGATACTTTTGGGAAACTTTTGTATTTATCTGTCCCTTTAAGGTTGAGGAATATTTAGTTAGGAGTCAAAAAATAGCTGGTTTTTTTGCTTTTTTTGTTTTTTTAAGAAACTCATGGAATGAAGAGAGTATTCTTAAAAAAAATTTAAATCATTGTGTGGTTTTGTTATTATAAATGATTTTTTTGGCCAGCCCCATTTAATATGGTGGAATGAGATGCATAAGGGTTCTGGCCCCCAGAGAAGCTTTGAATAACCAGCAAAAACTGGCAGAAACATCTTGCTCAGAGCTCAAAAAAACACTTAAAAGGACTGCAGTAACAGGGCAAGTGCCAAATCAAGGAAGAGTCTACTTAGAAGTAGTAGCATCCCTTACCAGCTCAGTGTGGAGCCAGCTCACACTCCTACTCTGGATCCCTGGTGCCGGTTCCAGTGGGAGGAGTGCAACCCTCGGGCTCATACTGGGAGTATGTTATGTCTGGCGCAGTCTGTCTAGTAGTGGCTTGAAGGATTTGCTGTCCCAGAATTTGCCCTACTTGTAGAAGGCAGCCTACCTGAGCCCTCCTATAGAACACTGTGGAAGAA
This sequence comes from Tamandua tetradactyla, assembly GCF_023851605.1. Classification (NCBI taxonomy): domain Eukaryota; kingdom Metazoa; phylum Chordata; class Mammalia; order Pilosa; family Myrmecophagidae; genus Tamandua; species Tamandua tetradactyla. The sequence continues at coordinate 141,517,403 of NC_135332.1, forward strand.
TAGTGAAGAGGCTGCCTGGGACATGGGATTGCTGACTATAGAACATACATAGTGCCGTGCCTGGGACTGTGAGGAAACTAATGCTACATGCACAGAAAGGATCAGGGCGAGAGAAAGTGCTTTCTCTTTTTCCTTTTTTTTTTTTATTAGCTCCTGGCAGGAAAGAAAAGCTGTCATAACACTAAATTAAGGAACAGATGGCTCAGAATCTAAATTTGAGTGATAACACATTAAAATATCAAAATTGTCCAGGTTTCATTCAGTAAAAGATCATAAAACATAGAAAGAAACAGGAAGTGATTGCCCAGCCAAGGGAGGAATTTGAAATGTTAAAAAACCATCAGTAAAGAGGATCAGACTCAGGATATTTTTGAAGACTTTTTTAAAAAGTCCTCAATATGCCTAGAGAGCTAAAGGAAGACACAGATAGCTAAAGTAAATCAGGAAAACAGTAAACACAAAGAGAAAACACAAGAGAATTTGGTTCCTATGAGAAGGAGCAAACAAAGCTAAAGACCACAGTAGCAGACATTAAAATTTTCCTAGGAGTTTCAAGAGTAGATTGGAGCTGTCAGAAGAAAGAATCAGTGAACTTGAAGATAAAATGGGTGAAATCCTCCAGTCTAAGGAGCAGAAAGAGGAAAGACTGAAGAAAAGTTAAGTCTGAGGAACCTGTCGGAGACTATCAAGGGTACCAATATACACATGTGGGAGTCCCAGAGAGAGAGAAAGGGACAGACAGAATATTCAAATAAATAATGATTGTCAACTTCCCAGATTTAATGAGAGACATGAGTACATACGTCTAGGAAGATAAATGCACTCCGACCAACATAAACCCAATTAGGCCCATGCCACATGCAGCATATTATAATCTGTTGAATGTCAGAGAATTCTGAAAGTTTCAAGAGAGAAGCAACATGTGACATACTAGGGCACCCCAGTAAGACTGTGTCGATTTCTCATCAGAAACAATGGAGGCAAGGCAGTGGGATGGTGGCTCAGAAACAATGGAGGCAAGATAGCAAGATGACATAATAGCAGGATGACATAAAGTACTGAAAGCAAAAAATTGCCAACCAAGAAGTCTATGTCCAGCAAAACTATCTTTCAGACATGAGGGAGAGGTTAAGAGATTCCCAGCTAAACAAATGGTGAGCGAATTCATCACCTAGATCCAGCCCTACAAGAGATATGCTAAAGAGAGTTCTGAAGATTGAAAGAAAAGGTCAGTAGACAGTAGATGAAAGCTGAATGAAGAAATAAAAATCTCTGGTAAGGCTAACGACAAGGGTAAATATAAATGCCAGCCCTGTTGTATTTTTGGTTTGTAACTGCACTTTTTACATCCTACAGAATCTAAAAAGCAATTGCATAAAATATAATACTAAATCAGTAGTTTTTAGACTTGATATATAAGCATTTAATTTTTGACAAGAACTAGATAAAGGTGGCAGGCAGAAGGGTACAGGAACAGTTTTTGTGCATTATTGAAGTTGTTAAGTCGGTATCAAGGCAAACAAGGTTGTTAGCAGATTTGGAGTGTTAAATTTAAGCCTCATGGTTACAAAGAAAATGTTGGAGAAGATGCACACTCATGGAGCTAGAAATCAGAGTACTAGTTGCTAGGGGCGGGGGGGTAAGAGGGATGCAGGGTTTCTGTTTGGAGAGATGGGAAAGTTTCGCTAATAAAGTGGTGAGGGAACCACAACACAGTGAATGTGAGTAATCCCTCTGATTCGTATGCTTGAGTGTTGTTGAGATGGGAAAGATTTATGTCTTATTTATGAAGAGACAATGACAATGAAAAGCAATACATTTTCCTCAGTGGGAACTAACGAAGGTGAGAAGGCTCAAAAAGGCTTTGTTGGTACATACGAAAAAGTCGACTATAGACTATAAGCTTAATGTCAGTGTTAAATTTTTTTAACTTGGTACCTGCACTTGAAGTAGTACATAAGTGAATATCCTTGCCCTTAGTTTGTGTACCTGGCAATATTAAGTGTTCAAGGAGCATGATGGATACAGCCAACACTCAGGTGTTCAGAAAATGGATTGATTAATTGATAGGTGGCTTGATAGATGAACAGACAGACAGAATGGGATGCTAGATTTGGCAGAATTTTTAAATTGGTGGATCTGAGTAGCTTGTGGGATAAAGGTATGTTGAAGTTTTCTGTGTGGGGGGTTTGTATTATTTTTGTAACTATCCCTTAAATTTGAAAATATTTCAAAATAAAATGTAGAAAACATAATTTGTATTAATTATAAAAGTCTGCATATTTGCACGATTTAATAGCTGGGGTGCAATTTTCTAACGAAAAATAAAAACAAATTAGGAGCCCAGACTGGAGCCTGGTTATCTGGGATGAAATCCCAGCTCCTACACTTATTAGACATGCAGTCTTGGGATTGGTGAGTTAATCACTTTGTGCTTTCGTTTTCTCATATGTAAAGTATAATCTACCTCAAAGAATTTTTTTGAGAATCTAATGGGTTAATTAAGAACTATGTAAGTGATAGTTAGACAGCCAGTTTAAAAATCTAGTGAAACCATGTGTTCTTATTTGCTAGCTGCCAGAATAAAACCCACCAGAGACAGATTGGCTTTCAATAAAAGGAGATTTATTTAGTTGACTTATAGTTCTTCAGAGGAAAGGCAGCTAGCTTTCAACTGAGGTTCTTTCTTACGTGCGAAGGCACAGGGCAATCTCTCCTGGCCTTCTCTGCAGGCCTCTGCGTTCCAACAACTTTCCCCAGGGTGATTCCCTTCTGCATCTCCAAAGGCCTGGGCTGAGCTGGGAGTACTGAGATGAGGTATGCTGAGCTGCTTTGTCTGTGCTACGTTGAGCTCTCTCATTTAAACACCAGCCAATTAAATCAAACATCATTCATTGTAGCAGGCTCTCCTCCTAGCTGACTGCAGGTATAATCAGGAACAGAAGAGATTCACATGCCATCGACTCATGTCCACAGCAGTATAACTTGGCATCTTCACCCGACCAAGTTGACAACTGAATCTAACTACCACACCATGTATTAAAAAGACCAAAAATATAGAGCCTTCTGATTGATTGTCAAAACAACTGATTGATTTTGTGAGGAAGATTAAAATTTACTAGCTCAGTTTCCACAAAAACCTTTGCATAATTGGAGGATGAGATTGAAAAATTGGACTTTTTCCTACCATTACTGGAATACTGGTTGTTGACATTCTATAGTGAATTATTTAACAGTTCTCTTTCAGCGAAATTTTCCTATTCCCAATTTTGTTTTCAAAACCAAATTAATATGTGCTCCCACCTCAAATTTTGGGGAATCAGGAAGGAGTACATTCATATGTCAGTCTATATAAACATAATAAGAGAGGCAGAGGAAGAAATATTGATAGGTTTTAGTTTGATACATAGAAAAAAACAATTATATGTACCAATTCCTTTAAGCACCGAGTACAAAGTATGCATTTCCACATTAAGATTATTTGTTTAGTTGATTTCTATAGAGTTGCACTGTCCATTTTGGTAGCCCCTTTCTGCATACGGCTATTGAAATACATACATTTCATTATATAATTTTCTGATTTCAAATTGAAATGGCTGTACAAAATCAAGCAGATTTTGAAGTCTTAGTTTACATTCTTTTTTCATATGATCTCAATTTTTTATATTGATTGCATGTTGAAATGATAATATTTAGGGTGTACTTGGTTAAATATGTTATTAAAATTAATGCCTCTAGCTGGAGGGAACTGCCTGAAAATGTAGAGCTGTATTTCAGTAGCCATGTTTCTTGATGATGATTGTATAATGGTATAGTTTTCACAGTGTAACTGTGTGATTGTGAAAACCTTGTGTCTGGTGCTCCTTTTTTCTACCTTGTCAACAGACGAGTAGAACATATGGAATAAGAATGAATAATAGGGGGAACGAATGTTAAAATAAATTTAGTTTGAAATGCTAGTGCTCAATGAAAGGAAGGGGTAAAGGAGTATGATATGTATAATTTTTTTTTCTGTTTTCGTTTTATTTTTCTGTTGTCTTTTTCTTTTTCTGAATTGATGCAAATGTTCTAAGAAATGATCATGATGATGAATATGCAACTATGTGATGATATTGTGAATTACTGATTATATATGTAGAACAGAATGATCATATATTAACATTTTGTGTTTCTTGTAATTTTTAAAAAATTAATTAAAAATTTTTTTAAATGAATGCCTCTGTTTTAACTTGATAATATGTGTCTGCTAGAAAAATTTTAATTACATGTATGACTTGCATTATCTTATCTTTCTATTTGGACAGTGTGCTGTAGATCAGGGGTTGATAAATTGGTTCACCAAATACAGCCAGATGTTTCTTTTCATATATAAAGTTTTTATTGGAACACAGTCATAACCTTTCATTTACATATTGATTGTGGCTGCTTTTGTGCTCCAGAGGCAATCTTGTGGTTGTGACGGATCATGTTGCCTGCAAAGCCTAAAATAATTACTTCCTGGCCTTTTACAGAAAACATTTGTAGATCCCTGACCTATACAGTGAACAATAGATGCTTAATGTGTTTACATAAGAGTGGATATGATAGAGACAGAGGTGATTGCCAAGAGAGAGGTGAGAATGTGGAGTGACCACTAATGGGTATGGGATTTCATTTTGGGATGTTGAAAATGTTGAGGAATTAGATCACATTGATCGTTGTACAACTTTGAATATACTAAAAACCACTGAATTGCACTTTAAACAGGTGACTGTTATGGTATGTGGATGATGTCTCAGTTTTTTAAAAAAGAGATAGATAGAAAAAAACAATTATATGTACCAATTGGTAGATGAGTTGAAGTATAGATTTGTGTTAATGATATAAAAACCTACAAAAAATCAAATGCAACTTGATTAGGAAGGTGGTAAAAATCTTTTTAAAATAGATTTTCATATGCTGGTATGGTCAGTCAGTTTTTAATCACCTTTAAGAGATCATGCTGCATGGAAATATTTGAAGTTGCTTATTTGTAGGAAAAACAGTTAGCTCCTATTTACTGCTTACTTTTAGAAGCTTAAAATTTAACTTGTTAACCGAGATACCATCTGTTTAGTTGCTAAATGTAACTTTATGATGGAACATAATAGTACATACAAAGCTAATTTAAATAAATACTTAAATGAAAGAGTATAATGTATAAATCAAAACACTATTTCATGAACTTTATTCTGACCTGGAGGCACTTATCTAAGTATTGAAATTGTAACTTTTTATAGATTTTAGAGAGATTTTGAAAGGAGAAAAGAATAAAATATAGTAGAAGAGAGTTTGAAGACCATTCCAAAATGCCTGTATCTTGTATGTGTATAGATATTTCATCTTTATTGAATTACCCTCCCAAATATATAAACCCCATAGGTATTTTCACATTGCTTTGAAGCTAACACAGTATTGCTTTGTACAGTTAACTCTGATTTGTTTTACAAATATGGGGAATGCCAATCCAAAAAATTTTTATACATTCCAAAAATTAATAACCAGCTCGTCATTTTCCTTCGGAATACTAGCAATAGGTCTCAATTTTATCTCTCTGAAAATCCCATATTATAGTGCCTTATTTATGATGTAAGTTAGGACACAGTAGTGTGATCACTAAGGGCACAGACTTTGGAGCCAGAGAGAGACTTAGTTTCTATTTATGACTACCATTTACTAACTTAAGATGACCCAGTACAACCTTCTTAATATCTCTATTTCCTCTTTAAAATGGGGACAGTACCTTCACTGGCAAGTTTTTTTAAAGAATAAATAAGAAAATGAATGTAAACTACTTAGCACAGGGTAACCACTCAGTAAATGATAACCTCATATTATTATTATTATTGCCATCTAGTATGTTAAGTTTTTAAAATAAAACTAAACTTTTTTGGTTGTCAGCATCATACATTTCATTATGTATTTTACTGACTCCAGCCTTTTCAAAAACATAATGAAATGTTATTAAGTAACATTCTATTTTACTTTCAGTCAAAGAAAAATAAGAAGAAATCAAAGTCAGATGCTAAAGCAGTGCAAAACAGTTCACGCCATGATGGAAAGGAAGTTGATGAAGGTACTTGAGCAAGGGAAAGGACTATAGAAAAAATTTTCAGTCCTTTTTTTTTCCAGGGTGTATTATATAAAAGCTGCATTTATTTTGCTTTCATTGTACTTAGTGCTTTTTAATAACTATACATTTTAATGTACAAATCTGTGACTTTGTTAGGAATCATTTTTGTTATCTAAATTATTTAAGAATCCAGTCGTACTTTCCTTGAAGGAAACTGCCTTGAAGTTTGAGGTCTAGCTTAATATCTTGAGCAATTGAAAATCCACCTCTTTGTGTCCTAGAAATATGGTTTGGGTCCTACACACACACACACACACAAAATGTTCTTAAATATAACATCCTTTAAAGGCTATGTACAAAATTCTTGTATTAGGCATTCATTTTCATCACCTATAAACCCATTTATTAATGATTATAGATAACGCTCCCCTTTCCCTTCTACCCAGCATGATTAAAAATATATGTGATGATTTATATCTGTCACCTTTTCTAAACCATGGATAACAAATTTGATAAAAAATGACCAGAGTAAATAATGGCAGTTTATTGCCTAAAACAAAATTATAAGATTAGAATAAATTCTTAGGATAAATATAAGCACTCTTGGTTTTTGGCTTACTATCTAAATTTATCATGATATTTTGTTTGCCCAACCCCATTTTCCCACCCCACCCCAATGCTGCTCTATTTTTTTCTTTTTTTGTCTCCCCTTACTGAATAACATTTTTTTTCTGGGGATATGTCAGGAGCCTGGGAAACTAAAATTAGTCACAGAGAGAAACGACAGCAGCGTAAACGTGATAAGGTGCTGACTGATTCTGGTTCATTGGATTCAACTATCCCTGGGATAGAAAATACCATCACAGTTACCACCGAGCAACTTACAACTGCATCATTTCCTGTTGGTTCCAAGAAGAATAAAGGTATATTAGTGGAACATAAGAGTGATAACTTCAAACCAAACTTCTTTTAATCGGATGTACAAAATATCATTACATCAAAATCTGATTATTTTAAACTGCTTACATCATTGTGCTGATATACCCTTCTTCGTGAGAGTATTGTGAACCAAAGTATTGGTTTACCTAATACCAGCAGTGTTGCTTGTTACATTTCACCTAATGAATGGTCTTTGAAATTAAAATTTGCCTTTCTGCCTTGAGTCACATGAGAAAATGATGTTGCCTCCTTTCCTCGTGTGTATTGCTTTGCCCCAATTCTCTTGCATCTCCATTTCTTATAGTAGAATTTATTAAATGGAATTATCACCATTCTGCATGTTGGGTGCTTTCATTCCAAGATGAAACAAGCATGTTGAGGTTAGTGCAGGACTGATCTTACCCCAACTTTTCAAGAGAGTGCCAAAGGTATTTGATAAAGCTAGATTAGAACTTGAAGGTTATTGAACTGATGTTCTTTTTCCCAAGTATTGCAAATGCTCAAACTATCCAGTACTGATGGCTTCTTAGTAGCTCTTTACTCCGCCATCATTTTTATCCTGGATGAGATCATTCTGCAGGATGATACTGTTCAGCTTGCTTTAAGGCTTTGGCTTATTATCTTTCTTTGCTTTTTTATTAATTTCTCCCCTACCCCAGCCCTCAGTTGTCTCTAAACCACTTTCTTAGCTTTACCTTCTACTTTTTTGCTTGATGACTTGGTGGAATTTATTGCCTTGGTACAGCAATGACTTCTACTTATCTATTTTCACTGTCACTAGCTGTGATTTAGTGTTTTTGTTGGTGATCCTTTTTCACTGTCATGTGCATGCCCTCCTCGCTTGTACTATCCTGTGTCATGCTGGGGTTTTTTGATGCATTGTGATCATTTTGATTTTTGGTGTCAGAGAAGTAGTATTTTTGTGTTATAACATGTACTCTCATCTCTTGCCATATTTCCTAAGTCCTGGTCCCAAATACTGGCACAGTTTTCTTAAGTTGATGTTTGCTTCCAGGATTGTTGAAAAGGCTGCTGGTATTGTTGAGAGGTGGCAAAGTTGAATCCAATTACAGAGCCCAATTCTCCAGTTCCTATATAAAAGAATCTTAATAACAGTTATAGAACAGCAGACTCTATATATACTTGGGCATTTTTCAAACCCTTTATTAGCATTTTAGTTGACTAAGAATATGATGGCCAGAGAACTCAGTTCCTTAAGACCATGTGAAATATTTTGGGTAAAACCGAGTCTTTTCCAGTGTAAGAATTTAGCACTTGCAGGAGCAATTTATTATAAATAGTAAGTAAATATTAATTTATATGTCTCCTAATTTAATTTAATTTGCATAGTGGCCTATTTAGTATTAAATAAATTTTATTTCTATTTCAAGCAGGTGATTCTCATCTAAATGTTCAAGTTAGCAACTTTAAGTCTGGAAAAAGAGATTCTACACTTAAGGGTGAGAGCAATTACATGTAACTTAAATTGAAGGCCCATCAAAATAGAAACATGTATTTGTGTCTTTCCTTATGTGAAAGCGTAACGGGGGAGAAGGCTTAAAAATTAAAAATTGTTAATTATTGAAGTAACATAATCACAGTCCAGAGGTTTTGGAAAATAGCAGTCTCTAACAATCTTTGTATGTTTTACCTGGTCTTCCCCATCCCCCGTATTTTAAAACATCCCTTCGATAATAGTTTATTTGCAAGTTTGAGTCTTTCTTGCATCACTTAAGCCTATAGAGAAGAAGGATCTTGTTTGGACTTGGGTTTAATATAGACATATATGGTATAAAGGACTTTATCCCTCTTTATTTAAAAAAGTCTTTAATACCTGTAATTTTTTTTTCTCTTTTTTTGGCATGGGCAGGCTCTGGGAATCAGACCTGGGTCTCTTGCTTGGCAGGCGAGAATTCTGCCACTGAGCCACCGTTGCACTTCCCAATACCTATAATCTTTTAACTTTTTCCTTAACATCAAATATTTTACAATAAATAAACTATAGTCTAAACTTATGCAGTGCTTCACAGTTAGGAAATATCTTTTATTAGTCAATTATGATAAAGATTGAATAAAATGTATGCCTGACCTGAAAGCAAGAGTGTTGTAGTAAAACATAAGTTCAAAAATGTAAAAACACCTTCTCATCTTTAGGCTTGTTCTTGACCCTGTCAGCTTCCTTCATGCCCTTGATTCTCAATCCTGGCTACACATTGCAGTCATTTAGAAAGTTTCTTTTTATTTATTTTATTTTAATTTTTAAGCATATAAATGTATTTAAAAAGATAATTAAGAATGGGCAATGATGACTCAGTGGCAGAGTTCTCGCCTGCCATGCCAGAGACCCAGGTTCGCTTCCTGGTGCCTGCCCATGTGAAAAAAAAAAAAAAAAGATAATTACTCACATTTGTATTTGTTTATGTATGCATATGCACAAATACAGGCATATGTGCACATCTATACATATACATGCACATGCACATATACCTATGCCTGAGCTCTACCCCTAAAGGTTCTGATTTTAATTGGTTTGGGCTGAGGCTCCAGTGTCTAGGTTTAAGAAGTTTCTCAGGTGATGTTAATGTGCAGCCAGATTAGAGAATCATTTCCTTATATATAATACATATAAATATTTAGGGAAAAATATGTAACTAAGGAAAAGTCCTTATAATCATAATGGGTGAGTATTCCGAGTACAGAACATGTGTTGTTTCCCTGTTTGCTCTGTTTACTTATTTGAACAAGTCATTCTGCTGTTGAAAAAATCACTTTATAAAATTCAAACCTCCTGTTAGTTTTTAAATTATCTGATAGGCAGCCATGATGATCATGTCACTTTTGAAATTCTTTGTTTTTCTCTTTAAAGCTCAAACTAAAGTTCAGTAGAAGAAAATGAATGATAGTTAAAAACTAAGCAATCATAGAAATTTGAAAATATACCAGTTTTATCAGTGAGTCATGTACCACTTTTTAATCCTTTTTTTTTCTTTTTTCTTTAAGTTTCTTCAGGACTGAATGAAAACCTCACTGTAAATGGAGGAGGATGGAATGAAAAGTCTATAAAACTCACCTCACAAATCAGTGCAGGTGAGGAGAAGTGGAACTCTGTTTCACCTGCTTCCTCAGGCAAGAGGAAAACTGAGCCATCTGCTTGGGGTCAAGACACTGGAGATGCTAATGCAAATGGAAAAGACTGGGGAAGGAGTTGGAGTGACCGTTCAATATTTTCTGGCATTGGTAAGAACTGTAAGGATATTTTAAGTTCTTTTTAAATTGCTTCTCTGATGCATATTAAATATTTCAGCAGTGGAAAAAATCCATAAATAGAAAAATTAGTAATACCATATAGAAATATTAATAATTAACTCATCTTTCAAGTGGAACAAAGTGTGAACTAGATAAATGAACAACGTTTGTTTTTTTTTTTACTCTTTACAGCGTACTTTCACATACTTTACCACATTCGATTATCAATATAGAGCTCTTATAATTGTGTGTTCTTACTGATGTGATAAGTGTATTATGTGAGCAAGCTTTCTGATTGATTCAGAATAGTTCCGTTGAATCTAAATAAAAATAGTTAACAGAAGTACGGTTTATGGCATGAATTTATGTAGTATTTCACAGTCTATAAAATGCCTATTTGTACTTAATTTTTACCCTGGATTTTAAAGATAAAGGCCAGTAGTTGAGAACTGTCAAGTTAGAGGCAGCTTAACTTTCACATGATTGTATGTACAAATACTAGTTATAGAAGATAAATTGGTTTTCCATGTGGAAAACTGCAAAAAGAGAAGGGAAGAACCACTGTTATCACACCACCAAGAAACTGCCATCGTTTGTTTTTTGTATTTCTTTAAGGTGTTTCTTCCACACATATACACCTAACCTCCCTTCCCCCATGTATAGATTTTGAGGCTTTTTTTCCCTTTCACAGCTCAAATTGGCTATGCATTTTTTTGCTCCTTTCCCTCCCCTCCCCATACTTACCATTGTAATATAAGCATTTTCCTTACCTGTTTTTATTTAATGACCCTGTAATATGTGTAAGGATAGCATAATTACTTAACTATTCCCATATTATTGGAGAAATAATTTTGTTTTAACTACTGTAAATGAAGTTGCATTGAATATCTTTGTTTTAAGGTTTTTCTTTAAGACATATTCTGAGAGTAATTTTACTGGGTTAAAGTAATATGAATGTTTATAATATTCTCTCTACATATTGCCAGAGTATTTCTAAGAGAATTGTGATTTTTACTCTTAGCATCAGTATGAGTGCCCATTTTATCATGTTTGCCAAGATTGAATATTCTTTTAAAAAAAAAAAGCTTTTCTAATTTGTTAAGCAAAAAAATACATAAATTGTTTTGGTTAACTTATAAAATCACTAATTAATTTGAATATTTTTCTACAACTATCTTGATCATTTCTATTTCTCTTCTGAATTGTCTGTTCTTGTCCTTTGTCCATTTGTCTAATGAATGGCCTCTTACTGCTTGTCTTATCAAGTTATATTTCCTCATCCATTTCTGTGTTTGTCACAGGTATTTTTTCTTAGTTTATTTCTTTTATAGAGATTAGAAAGTTTTTCATTTTAAGTATACTGTTTGTTTCTTCTTTCGTTGTTTTTCCCATCACTTTTAAGCTTAGAAAGAAAGACTAACGTCAACCACCAAGAAGAAACTAGATCGTTTAGTAATATTGCTCTTAAGTTTGCTCATCTTCCTTCCATGTCCAGAAGTTGTTTATGAATAACCAAAATTTGTTCAGAGAAAGAGACGTCCCCTAAATTCTCAGCCTTATTTTCAACAGAGAAGAAAGTGTAAATTTCACTGTAAAGCATCCTTTTAATAAAGGAAGTGGTCAAGGTCTGTGGAGTGATGTTAAAATTATGACCTTTAGGGATGTTTGCACTTCATTTACAAAAGCTGTGTAACTTTTCGAAATTGAGATGTAAAGTAGATAGTACTTTCTTAATATTGCTACAGATAAAATTAAGCAGCAGATCAAAGTTCCTACCAGGATGTATTGGGATATTTGTTGAAATTGGAAGAGAACAATATAAAGTTAGGTTTGCAAAGGGTCACTGAGAAGAAAGATAAGTGTGACTCTTGTCATGGAAGTATGTGAACATGAATGTTCCTTAAAATACTTAATGCAAGAGAGAAATCTCTTGAAAATAGTGAGACAGTAGCACGGTATAGTGGAATGAGCATGACCACTCAGACCTACTAGGTATAAAACCCTATTCTTCTACATCCTAGCATTTTGGGGTTTGAGCTAGTTGTTTAATCTATTTGAACCTCAGACTTAAGTAATTGTGAGTATTGGTTATAACGAATGTCAAGTACCAAGTTCAGTATCTGACCCAAGGTAGTGCTCGTTGTGGTAGATAATAAGGTAGCTTGGTACAGTGGAAAAAATATAGGCTTTGGAAATTAACTGGTTCCAGTCTTGACTTGGCTGTTTTCTAGCTATCAGTAGTCGTATCAGTGCTCTGAAACTTTGCCTCATAGAGTTATCCCAAGGATAGGAAGTGGTGTAAAGGGCCAGGTACACAGTAGACAGTCAATAAATAGTGCTCTTAAATGATTTTAATTTCTAAGGTTATTTTTAAATATTGTTATGCTTTTACATCTGTACATATCTTTCAAGTTTCATTGCAAATTGAAGGTTCCAAGTGACGTTCTTTATTTTAACAGCTGCTTGGTCTAGTGTGGATAGGGGAATGAATACCTCTGAACAGAATTCTGCTTCTTTTGCATCTCTCACACTTAACTCTGCTGTTTCTGGTATGTGAAAATAGTCTTTCGTTTAGTTTACAAAAAAAAGATTTATTTCTGTTTAAATTAATTTTAGCTCTTGCTCTTTGAAAAAATTATCAGCATCAAGTATTGCTATTTATATAAATAATATATATAGTGTAAAGTAACACAGGTCTTTAAAAAGGGGTAGGGGGCTGAGGGGTAAACTCTGTCTACAAATGGCTTAGTTCCTTTCTCTGTTGCAGATAGGAAAATTCTGTGGCCTGACGTAACTGAAAGTGCCTTGGTACACAGATAAATATACAGGGCCGTGATTCTCTTCTGTTACTAATGTACTCCTACTCATACTTCAAGTTACAGTTTGGCATCTTATTTCCATTTGTCCTTCCTCGTAGTGAGTTTATATCTAAGCATTTCATGTTATATGAACACTCACATAACAACTCTACTTGATTATCTGTTGATTTAAAACATATGTTATTACTAATAAACTACCATAGATTTGGAATTAAATAGCTTTGTATTTTATTAATCGTAACAGAAGCTATATATATATATTCAACAAACTTCACATAAAATTTGAATTTCATATGATTTTATGGTTGTAAAATATTTTTACTTCTTTGAACATTTAAAAATGTAAAAACTATTCTTAGTTCATGGGCGTTATACAAAAACGGAATGATCGGTTTGGCCCACAGGTGGTAGTTTGCCAACTCCTGGTCTCACAGCCTATGTCGGGTTCCATAAGTATATACTCATTGCTTTCCTCATTTGGCAGCTTTTTATACACAGATGCTAGTCCCTTCATGTAATCAGAAAAAGCAGTATGGGCTACCAAAAGAAAAGAAACAGTGTTACAGTAATCCTCCTAAGCAGTCAATGTGCTAATTATATTGGTGTTGTATTTGTTAAAATTTTATTGAAAATGATAATTTGAGTATACATCAGGCAGTTATTATAATAGTGGAATGCTAATGAGTTAAGATCATCCTTAACCAAGTAGAAATTTACATTAGTAAGGACTCTGATAGGAGAAATTATCTTTTGAACTTACCTTTTCTTCTTAACCATTTCTTTATATCAATGTTGTAAATCCAAAATGAGTATTAGAATCACTTAGAGACTCTGCTACAAATGGTAAATACATGTAGAAATTCTGATTCAGAAAATCTGGGGATGTATATCCCTGAAAGAAAACCACTGCTTTACATTTTATATTCCAAAGCAAATTTATGGCTATAAAGAACAGTTTTTTTATTTGGCTTCCGTGAACTTATATGCCCCAGAATTACATGTAAAACTTCGTATAAGTTCTGGACAGTAGTCCCCCACAGCTTTAATCAGATTCCTAAAGGACTGTGTGATCTGCACTCTAATTCCATATACCCAACTCCAAAAAAAAAAACACAGAAACTTGGAAGATGATACCGTTTTCTTTAAAATGCTCCTGGGCGGGCCATGGTGGCTCAGCAGGCAGAGTTCTTTCCTGCCATGCCAGAAACTCGGGTTCAATTCCCAGTGCCTGCCCATGCAAAATAAATAATAATAAAATAAAATGTACCTGAAATTGGTCTTTTAAACCTCCAGCAATTTTCTTGTGTCTTTGGCTTCTCTCACCCTCTTCTATCTAGATAATCATCTATTTATTTAACTTTTCCTTAGCCACAGGGTTCTAGCTAACTTAGACATTTTCTAGGTCTTTCCTTCAGGGTTATAAGTATATAAGCATATCCTGAAACATCCTAGACTAAAATGATCAATAATAGATTTTTTTTCACTTTATCATTTTCCATTAAGAAGAGAAATGAAACAACTTTTCTGACTTCTTGCAATTTATAGATAACTAGGTAGAAGTATGTAGTATAAAAGATAAAATCGGAGAGTTTGGTACTAGGGAAAAATACGTATATGATCAAGTAAATTAGATCAAGTGGTTATCATATTTAATCTAAAATCACCCTCTATTCTGCTTTTCCCTTTGGCCTGTTTTCCTAATATTTGAATTTTTCCTTTTAGGAGAAATAAAATATTATTACGTCTTCATGTGCAAAGTATAGAACTGTTGTTATGAAACATCATTCAAAAATTCCATTTTTAATTTTGTTGCATTTGTTTTTCATTTAAGGGACTGCTGCTGAGCCAGTTTCTCAATCTGCCACTTCTGATTATCAGTGGGATGTTAGCCGTAATCAGCCCTATATCGATGATGAATGGTCTGGGTTAAGTATGTCCTGTTATATTTTTCAGAATTTTCTTTATAGTACCCTGAATTCATGCTCTTTTTTTTTTTTTTTAATTTTCTTCTTAATTTCCCACCTCATAGTAATATATTTTCATGCCAAATATACTACTTGTAAACTGGTTATTGAATACCTGTAGAATTAAAACTAAACTCATTTTTCATATGATTGAGGCAATATTTAAACATGAAGTGTTCTTGTAGTTGTTTTGTAGTATTACTGGTCTAAAAATGTTTGTCTTAAATGAATGTTCTGTTTTTCCTTCTAGTTTCTTAATAAAATAAATAGAATGTACGGGAATGGTCTTGAATTTATGACACTAAAATTGTGCAGGTTTTTGTGCTGGTGTACAGCTGCTTTCCTAGGCTAATTTCCCATAGAAGCATAGGAAAGTTAAAAGCAAGAGCTATAGAAAATGAAAAAACGGAATAAGAATATGCTTATTTTGTTTTAAGAATATGGTTTTTATGTGCAGAAACTAGTTCATAGTATCATCACATAGTTGTGCATACAGCCCCATGATCAAATTTACAACAATTTCATTACTCCAGAAAATAAATAACAATTTAAAAAACCCTAATCCTCCCATCCTTATCCCCACCCTCCCATAGTATTGATTTGATACATTTGTTACTGTTGATGAAAGAGTATTAAAATATTGCTGTTCCATTTTTGTTTATGGTGTATTGGAGAGGCTGGAGGGAAGTACCTGAACTGTAGAGCTGTGTTCCAATTACCTTGTTTCTTGAAGATGATTGTATAATGATATAGCTTTTATAGTGTGACTGTGATTGTGAAAACCTTGTGTCTGATGCCCCTTTTAACTAGGATATGGAGTCATGTCCCAGGTAGTAGGGAGGGCAGTGAGTTTACCTGCTGAGTTGGCTTAGAGAGAAAGGCCACATATGAGCAACAAGAGTTTCTCTGAGGGTAACTCTTAGGCATAAGAGTCCCAGGTAGTAGGGAGGGCAATGAGTTTACCTGCTGAGTTGGCTTAGAGAGAAAGGCCACATATGAGCAACAAGAGTTTCTCTGAGGGTAACTCTTAGGCATAATTGTAAACAGGCTTAGTCTATACTTTGCAGGAAGGAATACGTTTTATAGGGTGAACCCCAAGTTTGAGGGCTTAGCCTATTGATTTAGTTGTCCCCACTGCTTGTGAGTATATCAGAAATTCTCCAAATGGGGAAGTCGAGTTGACTATTTTCCTCCTTTCTCCCCAGTTCCCCAGGAGACCTTGCAAATACTTGTTATTTTCTGCTCAAATTACTCTGGGATATATCAGGCATCATACTAATCTGGACAAAGCAACAAGATCTCATACCCTATTCAAGATTCCATGTACTTAAGGGTGTTCAACTAAACTGACCATACAAGTTGTTTAAAAAAAAAAGAAAAACCTTAAAGAAATGGGGGGAGATGCTGGAGAAGTACTAGCTTAAAAGGTAGATCTGAATTCTATCACTGACTCTAAAATGTAATACCATGTTTGACTGGGGCTTTTTCACTTATCTTGAAATTTGGATTAATTCACCTGTAAAATGAAGCAAATAATCTCTCATATCTATTTGCATAAATGGTTGTAATAAGGTAATGAATCAACATAAAACCTCTTTTTTATACAGTCCAAGTTATTACAAGGATGGGTGCACTGTTTTGGAAAAAATAGCTTGTCCATACTCTAGGAAGAATGATCAGGTATGAGCAGACTAGAATTGAGGAGTGATTGTAGAAACAATAGGAGTGAATGTAGGAAAATAGCAGTGAGTTTTTGGCCTGCTATGGGTTGAGGCCGAGGAGAACTGAGCAATCAGGGCTACAGACTTCCCTATTTGAACAGAATAGCACCACTTTTATCTATACTAGGGTTCTTGAATATGAAAAACATGACTGGCTGCTAAAATAAGAGATTGAAACAAAACAAGTATCAATAGAATTCTGTGTTAATCAAAGTAATATATATCAGAAACATCTTCCTCATTTGCTATGCTGCCTTGGCATACTTAAGTTCAAAGTTTCTCTTTAACTTGGTTTTCTCTGAATTTCATTTTTTACCACCAGAAATGCAGCGTGTTTGGTGCTCGTTGAATGTAATGATTTGTTCTCAATCTATAGAATGAATAATTTAGTATTTGAGGTTACTCATTCACAAAGTATATTACATTGTCTTTATCTTTGCAGTGTGATTTGATTAATATATTGATACTGGTTTGAGGCATAGACATTATCTGACAAAAATACATCGAGAGAGGGGGTCAAGATGGCATCTTAGCAATGTGTGCATTTTAGTTCGTCCTCCAGAACAACTACTAAATAACCAGATACAGTACAGAACAGCTCCTGGAGCCACGTCAGTGACCAGACACACAGCGTACCCCAGTCTGGACCAGCTGGACCGGCTGCAAGCCTCCCCAAAACCGTGAGTTCCCCAAGCCCCGGCGCCCCTTTCCCACAGGTGGCTTCCCAGAAGGAAAGGAAAGAGACTCTAAACCTAGTGAAGCGGAGTTCGCTCATTGGGCTCACGGAAAAAGAGGAAAAGGGGAGGAAACAGAGGTTTTAGTGGCTGTGTTTCTACGGAGACTCGTCAGCGGGACTTCTCGGGCTGCAACTGCCCCAGGCATAGGCAGAAACGGACTGCTTTCAGGGCTGTCTCCCACCTGTGCCTTCCCCAGGGGAAGGGTGAAGCCCAACTCAGGTGGAATCCCTCTCTCAAGGAATTCAGACCCCAGGGCTTGGCAATTTGAAGCCATTAAAACCAGCCTACAACCTCTCCTCCATCTCCACCACGCCCCCAGCAGGGAGAGTCTTCCAAAGTTAAAAGTGCCACAACATCTTTTGCTGGTGCGACCCACAGGCAGACAAGCGCCACATACTGGGCAGGATAAGAAAAACAAAGCCCAGAGACTTCACAGGAAAGGCCTTTTAACTGCTGGGTCTCACCCTCAGGGAAAACTGATGCAGGTGACTCCTTCCCCCTGATAGGAAGCCAGTTTAGTCCAGGAAAACCCGGCTCGAGTCTATAATACCTACATAGACCCTCCTAAGGGTGGGGAGGGAAAAGGCACCATACAAGCAGGGCAAGAAACAAGAAAACAAGAACTGAAAAATTATCCTCTGTTAAATAAAACCTAAGCTAGAGGTCGGGAAAAAGCTGAACTGAAGGTCAGAGAACAAATAGACAACAAATTCATCTAGCAAGAAAACCCTAGGTAAGAGAAGTGAAAGCAATCTCCAGAATAAACTAAATAAGGTAATTAAATGTCTAGATGCCAGCAAAAAATAACAAATCATACCAGGAAAATTGAAGATATGGCCCAGTCAAAGGAACAAACCAATAGTTCAAATGAGATACAGGAGCTGAAACAACTAATTCAGAGTATACGAACAGACATGGAAAACCTCATCAAAAACCAAATCAATGAATTGAGGGAGGATATGAAGAAGTCAAGGAATGAACAAAAAGAGGAAATGGAAAGTCTGAAAAAACAAATCACAGAACTTATGGGGATGAAAGGTACAGTAGAAAAGATGAAAAAAACAATGGAAACCTACAATGGTAGATTTCAAGAGACAGAGGTTAGGATTAGTGAACTGGAAGACGGAACCTCTGAAATCCAACAAGATGCAGAAACTATAGGGAAAAAAATGGAAAAATATGAGCAGGGACTCAGGGAACTGAATGATAATATGAAGCACACAAATATAAGTGTTGTGGGTGTCCCGGGAGGAGAAGAGAAGGGAAAAGGAGGAGAAAAATAATGGAAGAAATTATCACTGAAAATTTCCCAACTCTTATGAAAGACCTAAAATTGCATATCCAAGAAGTGCAGCATACCCCAAAGAGAATAGATCCAAATAGACTTTCTCCAAGACTAGTCAGAATGTCCGAGGTCAAAGAGAAAGAGAGGATCTTGAAAGCAGCAAGAGAAAAGCGATCCATCGCATGCAAGGGAAGCCCAATAAGACTATGCGTAGATTTCTCAGCAGAAACCATGGAGGCGAGAAGACAGTGGGATGATATATTTAAACTACTGAAAGAGAAAAACTGCCAACCAAGAATTCTATACCCAGCAAAACTGTCCTTCACATACGATGGAATATTATGCAGCTTTAAGACAGAATAAACTTACGAAGCATGTAATAACACTGATGGACCTAGAACATTATGCTGAGTGAGACTAGCCAAAAACTAAAGGACAAATACTGTATGGTCCCACTGATGTGAACCGACATTAGAGAATAAACTTGGAATATGTCATTGGTAACAGAGACCATCAGGAGTTAGAAATAGGGTAAGATAATGGGTAATTGGAGCTGAAGGGATACAGACTGTGCAACAGGACTGGATATAAAAACTCAAAAATGGACAGCACAATAATACCTAATTGTTGCTTTCTGTAGAAACAGAGCTCGAAGGATATTAAGGAATGATGAGAAGGAGAGAGAGAAAGGAAGAAAAGAAAGACAGACACAAATGGGTTCGGGGGGTCTGAAGCTTAAATCTATATCAGACATCAGACAACTTTATTTTCAACCAGATCTTAGTTATATACCACAGGATGTCAATAGATATGCAGGCATTTCCTGAGGGAGCAAGATTTTTATCTCACAGTGTTCTTCATACTTAACATAACTGTTTGGGGTAAACATTCTCTTCCTCCCAGACTGCTCTACATAACAATCGCCACAGTCTACCTCTGCCATCCCGAGGCCAGCAGCTTGCAACGAATTCTGTAGGTCTTGCTTTAAACTCTTGGCTTCTACATTTCCCCCTTTTTATTTTATAAGCCGAGGAAAACAAGAATCACCTTTTTAGGGTGACTATAAACAGAGGTGACCACGCCTGGCTTAGGTTGCCCTTAGGCTCTGAAGGGTCTTACCCGTCATTGGCTACCAGTCAAGCTCTCTGACTTTGATTCACAAGAATCACATTGTTATAAGTAGAGGTGGCCAGCGCCTGTCTTAGGTTGCCCTTAGGCACTGAAGGGTCTTACCCGTCATTGGCTGCCAGTCAAGCTCTCTGACTTTGATTCAGGAGGGAGCCAACGAGTTTTTGCAAGAATCACCTTTTTCTTTGTCGTTAAACACAGCTGAGGAGGAAGCGAAGTATAAACAGCCCTAAACCTAAGATTTTTTAGCTCTTGGGTAAGTGATTGTGTAACATTACTTCCATAGGTTATATGTAGATTATTCTAATTTACATTCTAATACCCCCTTTTTTGTAACTCTAAGATATCAGGACTTAAACTATCTGAAAGCCTTAAAAGATGCCTATTCCCTTTTTCCATTCTATTTCAAACAAGCCATATGTTAAAAGAGGGTAATACAAAAACTGCTCTTATTCCTTTTACACTTTAAACTTTGTAAAAAATTTAAATTATACATTTGATCTCCAATATGAACCAATGTCATTTCTATATCATTTAGTCCATTATTAGTTTGCTCATCAATGAGATTGTCTATGCCACAGTTCATTGGTGTTTTTCTAACAATGCTGCATCTGTATAGTTTGTTGCAATGCGGTTCCAGCGACTGCAGCCACTGATGCTTCCAATGATTCCAATGACAGATGCAATAATGAATCCAATTAGTCTATTAGTCCTTTTTAGATATTCTTTTGCCAGATGGATCAGTATATGTGTTTCTGGAGAGGATTGCAAAGATCTTGACATCTGCACCGGCAGCCAAATACCTCTTCTCCTTGCTGCTATAATCGTCTCATTTTCCTGCAACATAAATGCTTGGGGACAAGTGAATAGAGAATAATTTTCACAATTAGAAGTTTGATTTCTTATATGCATATGAACTTTAACAAGTATATATGGATCTCTAATACATATTTGTATATAGTACTTATGGCTGCTATTTAAAAAGAAGTTATAGTTACTAGAATTGGCTATAAAAATTGGTCTCAGTCCTAGAAAAATTTTCTGTCAATTTCTTTCACTTATGCTATATTTATCATCCCATGAATTTGGCACAAATTATCCTCCATGAATTAAACCCTGATTTAGCTTGCCTGTCCGTATAGTCTCAGTTATCTTCAAGTTAGAGATGGGTGACCCCACAGGGGCTGCATCTCTTACAATTCCATAGGAATCATTAATTATGATAACTGCTCAATGCATATGACATAACTGTCATCTATTCCAACTTTCTTTCCCATCTAACAGGCAAGTATCCTTTGTATCCATAGATTTACGCATATAGGTCTTTCTAAAAATGGAATTAAATTTGACACCAGTTTTCTTTTTATTGGATCTAGAAATCTTAAACTTGTATTCAGATTATTTTGGTAAAGTTGAATTGGCCCATGTTAGGGCCCACAGATAATCCCAGTAAGTATAAATATGTCCCTGTCCTTCAGCAATCAAAATTGTATGTCCTATAGTATACATTACCCATTCAGTTATTTTTGTCCGGGTTGACATGTCTGGGTTTTATTCTCTTCGAAGGAATCCAAACTGAAGTTCCGTCATCAGCAATGACAAGAGCAAATCCCCTTCCCCACACCTTTACCATTCCTGGTTTCCATAAATCATCTTTAACATCTTTCCAATAGATTGGCTGCAGCTGCAGCTCTGTTTGGGTTGTATCATTTTTCTTTCCCAAATTACTAAAATGTTGTTCTGCAGGAGTCTGTGATGAATTATCATAAATGTTTAAAAAATTTAGAGTAAACAATGCCTTTGCTAATTGATCTTTAGGAGTACTTATTTTCATAACATCATCCTCCTGATCATCATCTCCCCCTTTTTGTTTTAAAAGCATAGACTTTAGCGTCCGGTTTGCTCGTTCAATAATTCCTTGCCCTGAGGGATTGTGTGGAATTCCTGTGATATGAGTAATATTAAAAGTAGTACAAAATTTATGAAATTTTTTTCCTGTATAAGCAGGACCATTGTCCGTTTTAATAGATTGAGGGCATCCCATAACAGCAAAAGCATTAAATAAATGTGATCGAACATGGGAGAAACGCTCTCCAGATTGTACAGTAGCCCAAATGAAATGAGAACAAGTGTCTATGATAACATGTACATATTGCATTTTACCAAAATGTGAAATATGAGTAACATCCATTTGCCATAATTCATTTACTTTTTGACCTCGAGGATTAACCCCTGATGCAAAGGGGCGTGCATTTAAAGGTCCACAGGTTGGACAAGTCCTAACAATGTCCTGAGCTTGCTGTTTAGATAAAGATGGAAATTTCTTTCGCAGCCCTTTGCTATTGATATGGGTTAATTTGTGAAGTGTTGTGGGATCTTGCAGTACCCCTACAAGAGTATCTGCTTGCTGATTTTGTAATGACAAAGGACCCGGAAGATTGGTATGAGCTCTTATGTGCATGATAAAAAGAGGATTGATTCGACTTCTGACTAATGTTTGTAAATGTAAAAACATTCGGGACAAGTCATCTCTTTCAAACAAAGAAGCTGTCTCAATGTGAGTAACTGTTTGGCAAACATATTCAGAATCAGAAACAATATTAAGAGATTGTGGAAAATTTTGTAAAACTTGAATTACTGCTGCTAATTCAGTACACTGGGCTGAGGTATAAGGCGTTTTCCAACTTTTGTTTTCCCCTGGGGTGACATACGCAGCCTGTCCATTGCTACTACCGTCAGTTAAGACAGTAATAGCTCCCTCCAACAGGGAAGCCCTAACTATTTTAGGCAAGATCCATTGTGTTCTTTTTAGAAATTGCAAAAGTCTCGACATAGGCAAATGATTATCAATTTGTCCTTTGAAGTCACTTAATGCTATTTGCCAAGAGGTATTGAAAATACATAAACTTTGAACTTCTTCCTTTGTGAGATCACACACTATGCGATTAGGATCGCAACCTCTTAATTGAAAATCTTTGGCGACCTCTGGCTATTAAAGAAATGATTTTTTGCAGATATGTATGTAAGCATTTTTGTTTATTGTTTGGTAAAAAAATCCATTCTAAAACACCATCTTGCCAAAATAGGCCTGTAGGAGATTGTAAGGTAAAGAAAATAATAAAATCAACAGGCTTTTCTATATCTATTTGAACAAGCTGTCCTTCTTGGATGCATTGTTCAATTAATTGTAACTCTCGTTCAGCTGCAGCTGTTAACTGCCTTTTGCTTAATAGATCAGAATCTCCTTGTAAAATATCAAACAAGTTTTGTAACATATAATTAGGAATCCCTAAAGTCGGTCTAATCCAATTAATATCTCCTGATTTTTGAAAATCATTTAAAGTTTGTAAATTATCCCGTCTTAATTGTATTTTTTGAGGAATTATTTTATTTGCAGCTATTTGCATTCCTAAGTATAGGTAAGGCTCAGTCCTTTGAATCTTTTCTGGAGCTATTTGCAGCCCATATTGAGGTAAAATTTTTATAATAGCACTGAAAACTTTTTCCAAAGAGTCATCATTGTCACATGCAATTAAAATGTCATCCATATAGTGAATAATAAGGGCCTCTGGAAATTTATTTCTTATTTCTTGTAAGGGCTGATGCACAAATAGTTGACATATAGTGGGACTGTTCATCATCCCTTGGGGTAAGACACACCATTGATATCTTTGCATCGGAGCCTGATTATTCAGTGCCGGAACAGAAAACACCAACTTTTCTTTATCTGCTGGATGCAGAGGGATATTAAAAAAACCATCTTTTAAATCAATAATAACCAATTTCCAAGACTGAGGAATCATAGAGGGTTGAGGAACCCCTGGCTGAAGTGCACCCATAGGGCTCATGGCTTTATTTACTGCTCTTAAATCAGTCAGCATTCTCCATTTTCCAGATTTCTTTTTAATAACAAAAACTGGAGAATTCCATGGACTTTGGGAAGGTTCAATATGTTGTAATTGCAATTGCTCTTGGACAAGATTATGAAGGGCATTCAATTTTTCTTGAGGAAGGGGCCATTGATCCACCCATATTGGCGTAGTAATAAGCCACGTTATTGGGGTAATGATGCCCTTTGCTTCAATGGCCCCCATTATAAATTTGTTTGCTCCTTGGAATATCCTAAACCTCGATAATCCCTTGTTCGTCTAGTGTTTTGAAATTGCATCTTTAAGTATAGTTGTTCTGCCTTATCTGATAAGTGAGGGATATGCAAATATGCTCCCCACTGCGAAAGCAGGTCTCTGCCCCAGAGATTCAAACCGACATCTGCCACAAAAGGTTGTAATGTTGATTTTTGTCCTTCTGGGCCAATTACTTCAAATATTTCAGCACTTTGATAAATATCAGTCATGGTACCTATGCCGGTGAAAACAATAGGTACCCTTTTTAATGTCCAATTTTGGGGCCAATATCTTTTAGCTATGATAGTTAACATCAGCTCCAGTATCAATCAAACCCAGAAAAATTTTATCTTTAATAGTAATGGTAATTTCTGGGCGGTTGTCCCCAATAAATGTTTGCCAATAAATTTCATTTCCAGTTGAACCAAAACCTCCTTGACGGTTGAAGGGCAGAGAAGGAGGAACATGATAAGGTAAAAGTAGTTATTGAGCAATGCGTTGCCCAGTTTTAATCTGAAAAGGCTGTAAAGATTGAGCCATAATCTTCAATTCCTCTTTATAGTCATTGTCAATTAAACCAATTTGTATTAATAGACCCTGCTTAGTTAAACTCCTCCTTCCAATTATTAAACCAACAGTATGGTTGGGCAGAGGGCCAGAAACTCCAGTGCTAATTAATTGAATACCCATTTCAGGTTGAAGTAAAATATCCTCAGCTGCAGGTAGATCTATTGCAGCACTACCTCGAGTTGCAGCTTTTAACTCTAAGACTGGAATGTATGGTTTTTGCCGTTGCTGACAGGATACTGTGTCTGTGGAGCTCGGCTCATGTTGTTTGTCCTGGGTCCCTGAGCTAAGCCCGCAAGGCAGTTTCCCGACATTTTCAATAGAGCACCATTTTTGTGTGTTCTAGAATGACATTCATTAGCCCAATGAAAGCCCCTCTGGCAAATAGGACATAATCTGGATGGCTGTTTTTTAGCTGGGGCGGAATTATTATCATGAAAAGATTTACAGTTTATCTGAAAGTGCCCAAATTTTCCACATTTAAAACAATTTCCTTTCTTTAGATCCAAGTTAGATTTCATGGTAGCTGCCAATACTGCTATTTGATGAGAAGTAGACCCAATGTCCTGACAGGCTTTTATATAGTCCTGTATGGAACCACCAGCAATTTTAATGGGTCGAATAGCCTTTTTACACTCATTGTTAGCATTATCAAAGGCTAATGTCATTAAAATTAAATCACAAGCTTCAGATGCTTGCACGGTTTTTTGAATCACGTCTGTTAGACGTGCTACAAATTCGACATATGGCTCATTATGTCCTTGAATTACTTTAGCAAAAGTTAAAGCAGGCTGTCCTGGTGTAGAAATTCTCTGCCAGGCTGCAAGACAAGCCATTCTGACTTGGTTGATACTGCTATTATCATATTGTAACTGTCTTTCAATACCTGCCCATTGTCCAGCACCCATGATTTGATCTCCTGTTATTAACACTGGAGGTTGTTCATTAGCATTCCTCCTAGCCAACTGATTAGCTTCATCAGTCCACCATGTTTTAAATTGTAAAAATTCAGCTGTACTTAAAACAGTTCTGGCTAACATCTCCCAATCCCAAGGAATTAATCTATCGACATGAGCCATGCCCTGGACTAGACCTGTAGTATACGGAGAATTTACTCCGTACTGGGCACAAGCCTGTTTCAACTCTTTTAACAGTTTAAAAGGAATGGGCTCATGACGAATTTCTACAGTGCCCTGAGGATTATTTTGATCGGGAGGCAAGTGATTAACTGTTACAGGAAAAGCTGATAGAAGTTGTACTGCCTCCAGGTCCCCTTGCTGAGATCCCTGCAGTAAACATTTCATTATGGATGTTTTGGGTGTAGGCTTCGGTGCTATTACACGATTCATATATTTAGCTGAATCGCCAGTATCTGTAAAAAATGGATTCTGAGGAGGCTGTGGACTGGGAATAGGGGCAGAAGGTGGATTGCAAATTCGTGCAGGGAATATGGAATTTTGCTGATATAAAGTAGGCTTTGTTTGATCAGAATCTGGGAAATTTTGAGGGCAAGTGAAGCTTGCCTTCTTTGAAAAAGGGGTGGTATGGGCTACAGTGTAAGAACACCGCGAGAACGTAGATTTAACATCTTCCTCATCTGTACTTATATCCTCCTTATCTCTAAATTTCACTCCATTTTCATCTATATCTATTGTCGTAGTCATGCTTTTTTGGGAAAAATTCTCAGTCTCCCCATCTTCACTTTCTGACTGTAAGGGATCTAAGGCTGCGCTATTTGATGACACAATGTCCATGCTGATAATGGGACAGTCTCCCCCTTTCGATAGGCCCTCTGAAGAGCCTTCATAACTAAACGCCATTGTTTTAAATTCAAAATATTACGACTCTCAGGATGAAACCATTGACAATGTTTTTGAATGAGATCAAATACGCTTATTAATTCAGATGTTTTAACGAGCACCCCATTAGCTTCTAACAGTGTTTTCAATTCACACACATACTCCTCCAGCCGCCCATTGTGATTACCCATTACCCTGATGATCCAAGGAAAATGCTTACTTACAAATACGACTCGAGTCCTCTTCTATCGGCTGGACACACGTGCCTCTAATGAGACTTTTCCTTGGTTCCTTAATATTGATTTGGAGTCTTCTTCTTCGAGCCCCACGTTTGGGCGCCAAATGTTGCTTTCTGTAGAAACAGAGCTCGAAGGATATTAAGGAATGATGAGAAGGAGAGAAAGAAAGGAAGAAAAGAAAGACAGACACAAATGGGTTCAGGGGGTCTGAAGCTTAAATCTATATCAGACATCAGACAACTTTATTTTCAACCAGATCTTAGTTATATACCACAGGATGTCAATAGATATGCAGGCATTTCCTGAGGGAGCAAGATTTTTATCTCACAGTGTTCTTCATACTTAACATAACTGTTTGGGGTAAACATTCTCTTCCTCCCAGACTGCTCTACATAACAATTGCCACAGTCTACCTCTGCCATCCCGAGGCCAGCAGCTTGCAACGAATTCTGTAGGTCTTGCTTTAAACTCTTGGCTTCTATACCTAATTGTAAAGTACTCATGTTAAAACACTGAATGAAGCTGCATCCGAGCTATAGGTTTTTGTTTTGTTTTGTTTTGTTTTGTTTTTACTATTATTACTTTTATTTTTTCTCTATATTAACATTCTATATCATTTTCGGTTGTGTTGCTAGTTCTTCTAAACCAATGCAAATGTACTAAGAAACGATGATCATGCATCTATGTGATGATGTTAAGAATTACTGATTGCATATGTAGAATTGTATGATTTCTAAATGTTGGGTTAATTTCTTTTTTTCTGTTAATTAATAAAAAAAATGAAATAAAATAAAAATTAAAAAAATGGACAGCACAATACTACCTAATTGTAATGTAATTATGTTAAAACACTGAATGAAGCTGCATCTGAGGTATAGTTTTTGTTTGTTTCTTTTGTTTTTTTATATATATTTTTTGTATTTTTTATTTTTATTTTTTCTCTATATTATTTTATTTCTTTTTCTGTTGTCTTGCTGTTTCTTTTTCTAAATCGATGCAGATGTACTAATAAATGATGATCATACATCTATGTGATGATATTAAGAATTATGATTGCATATGTAGAATGGAAAAAAAAATTGTCCTTCAAAAATGAGGGAGAAATTAAAACATTTTCAGACAAAAAATCACCGAGAGACTTTGTGACCAAGAGACCAGCTCTGCAAGAAATACTAAAGGGAGCACTAGAGACAGATACAAAAAGAAGAGAGAGGTGTGAAGAAGAGTGTAGAAAGAAGGAAAATTAGATATAACATATAAAATAGCAAAGGCAACATGCTAGAGGAAAGTACTACCCAAACAGTAATAACACTAAATGTTAATGGATTGAACTCCCCAATCAAAAGACATAGACTGGCAGAATGGATTAAAAAACAGGATCCTTCTATATGCTGTCTACAGGAAGCACATCTTAGACCCAAAGATAAACATAGGTTGAAAGTGAAAGGTTGGGGAAAGATATTTCATGCAAATAACAACCAGAAAAGAGCAGGAGTAGCTATACTAATATCCAACAAATTAGACTTCAAATGTAAAACAGTTAAAAGAGACAAAGAAGGATACTATCTACTAATAAAAGGAACAATTAAACAAGAAGACACAACAATCATAAATATTTATGCACCGAACCAGAACCCCCCAAAATACATGAGGCAAACACTGAAAAGGGAAATAGACACATCTACCATAATAGTTGGAGATTTCAATTCCCCACTCTCATCAATGGACAGAACATCTAGACAGAGGATCAATAAAGAAACAGAGAATTTGAATATTACAATAAATGAGCTAGACTTAACAGATATTTATAGGACATTACACCCCACAGCAGCATGATACACATTTTTCTCAGGTGCTTATGGATCATTCTCAAAGATAGACCATATGCTGGGTCACAAAGCAAATCTCAACAAATTTTAAAAGATTGAAATCATACACAACACTTTCTCAGATCTTAAGGGAATGAAGTTGGAAATCAATAATAGGTAGAACGCCAGAAAATTCACAAATATGTGGAGGCTCAACAACACACTCTGAAACAACCAGTGGGTCAAGGAAGAAATTACAAGAAAAATCAGTAAAAATATCTCGAGGCAAATGAAAATGAAAACACAACATATCAAAACTTATGGGATGCAGCAAAGGCAGTGCTAAGAGGGAAATTTATTGCCCTAAATGCCTATATCAAAAAAGAAGAAAGGGCAAAAATACAGCAGTTAACTGGCCACTTGGAAGAACTGGAGAAAGAACAGCAAAATAACCCCAAAGCAAGCAAATGGAAAGAAATAACAAAGATTAGAGCAGATATAAATGAAATTGAGAACATGAAAACAATTGAGAAAATCAATAAGACCAGAAGTTGGTTCTATGAGAAAATCAATAAGATTGATGGGCCCTTAGCAAGATTGACAAAAAGAGGAAGAGAGAGGATGCAAATAAATAAGATCAGAAATGGAAGAGGAGATATAACCACTGACCCCACAGAAATAAAGGAGGTAATAACAGGATACTATGAACAACTTTATGCAAATAAATACAACAATGTAGATGAAATGAACAACTTCCTAGAAAGGCATGAAACAACCAACTTTGACTCAAGAAGAAATAGATGACCTCAACAAACCAATCACAAATAAAGAAATTGAATCAGTCATTAAAAAGCTTCCCAAAAAGAAAAGTCCAGGACCAGACGGCTTCACCAAACATTCCAGAAAGAATTAGTACCAATCCTGTTCAAACTCTTCAAAAAAATTGAAGTGGAGGGAAAATTACCTAATTCATTCTATGAAGCCAATATCACCCTCATACCAAAACCAGGCAAAGATATTACAAAAAAAGAAAACTACAGACCAATTTCTCTAATGAATATAGATGCAAAAATCCTCAATAAAATTCTAGCAAATCGAATCCAGCAACACATTAAAAGAATTATACATCATGACCAAGTAGGATTCATCCCAGGTATGCAAGGATGGTTCAACATAAGAAAATCAATTAATGTAATACACCATATCAACAAATCAAAGCAGAAAAGTCACATGATCATGTCGATGCAGAGAAGGCATTTGACAAAATTCAACAACCTTTCCTGTTAAAAACACCTCAAAGGATAGGAATACAAGGGAATGTCCTTAAAATGATAAAGGGAATATATGAAAAATCCACAGGTAATATCGTCCTCAATGGGGAAAAACTGAAAACTTTCACCCTAAGATCAGGAACAAGACAAGGATGTCCACTATCACCACTGTTATTCAACATTGTGTTGAAAGTTCTAGCCAGAGCACTTCTTGTCAATTAGACAAGAAAAAGAAATACAAGGCATCAAAATTGGAAAGGAAGAAGTAAAACTATCACTGTTTGCAGATGATGCGATACTATATGTCAAAAACCCTAAAGAATCCACAGCAAAACTACTAGAGCTAATAAACGAGTACAGCAAAGTGTCAGGTTACAAGATCAACATTCAAAAATCTGTAGTGTTTCTATACACTAGTAATGAACAATCTGAGGGGGAAATCAAGAAACGAATTCCATTTACAATCGCAACTAAAAGAATAAAATACTTAGGAATAAATTTAACTAAAGAGACAAAAGACCTATACAAAGAAACTACAAGAAACTGTTAAATCACAGAAGATCTAAATAGATGGAAGGGCATACCGTCTTCATGGATTGGAAGACTAAATACAGTTAAGATGTCAATCTACCTAAATTGATTTACAGATTCAACACAATACCAATCAAAATCCCAACAACTTACTTTGCAGAAATAGAAAAACCAATAAGCAAATTTATCTGAAAGGGCAGAGTGCCCCGAATTGCTAAAAGTATCTTGAGAAAAAAAAACGAAGCTGAAGGTCTCACGCTGCCTGACTTTAAGGCATATTATGAAGCCACAGTGGTCAAAACGGCGTGGTACTGGCATAAAGACAGATATATTGACCAATGGAATCGAGTAAAGTGTTCAGATATAGACCCTCTCATCTATGGACATTTGATCTTTGATAAGGCAGTCAAGCCAACTCACCTGGGACAGAACAGTCTCTTCAATCAATGGTGCCTAGAGAACTGGATATCCATATGCAAAAGAATGAAAGAAGACCCATATCTCACACCCTACACAAAAGTTAACTCAAAATGGATCAAGATCTAAACATCAGGTCTAAGACCATAAAACAGTTAGAGGAATATGTAGGGAGATATCTTATGAATCTTATAATTGGAGGCGGTTTTATAGACCTTACACCTAAAGCAAGAGCACTGAAGAAAGAAATAAATTAATGGGAACTCCTCAAAATTAAACACTTTTGTGCATCAAAGAACTTCATCAAGAAAGTAAAAAGACAGCCTACACAATGGGAGACAATATTTGGAAACGACATATCAGATAAAGGTCTAGTATCCAGAATTTATAAAGAGATTGTTCAACTCAACAACAAAAAGACAGCCAATCCAATTACAAAATGGGAAAAAGACTTGAACAGACACCTCTCAGAAGAGGAAATACAAATGGCCAAAAGGCACATGAAGAGATGCTCAATGTGCCTGGCCATTAGAGAAATGCAAATCAAAACCACAATGAGATATCATCTCACACCCACCAGAATGGCCATTATCAACAAAACAGAAAATGACAAGTGCTGGAGAGGATGTGGAGAAAGAGGCACACTTATTCACTGTTGGTGGAAATGTCAAATCCTGCAACCACTGTGGAAGGCAGTTTGGCAGTTCCTCAAAAAGCTGAATATAGAATTGCCATATGACCCAGAAATACCATTGCTATGTATTTACTCAGAGGACATAAGGGTAAAGACATAAACGGACATTTGCACACCAATGTTTATAGCAGCATTATATACAATTGCAAGGAGATGGAAACAGCCAAAATGTCCATCAACAGACGAGTGGCTAAACTAACTGTGGCTAAACAAACTGTGGTATATACATACGATGGAATATTATGCAGCTTTAAGACAGAATAAACTTATGAAGTATGTAACAACATGGATGGACCTTGAGAACATTATGCTGAGTGAGACTAGCCAAAAACTAAAGGACAAATACTGTATGGTCTCATTCATATGAACTGACATTAGTGAATAAACTTGGAATATTTTGTTCGTAACAGAGACCATCAGGAGATAGAAATTGGGTAAGATATTGGGTAATTGGAGCTGAAGGGATATAGACTGTGCAACAGGGCTGGATACAAAAACTCAGAAATGGACAGCACAATGCTACCTAACTGTAATATAATTATGTTAAAACACTGAATGAAGCTGCATGTGAGAATGATAGAGGGAGGAGGGCTGAGAACATAAAAGAAATCAGAAAGAAAGATAGATGTTAAAGATAGAGATGGTATAATCTAGGAATGCCTAGAGTGTATAATAATAGTGAAATGTACAAGGTACAAATTTAAAAATGTTTTTGCATGAGGAAGAACAAAGGAATGTCATTATTGCAGGGTACTGAAAATAGATGGTATTTAATATTTTAAAATGTCACCTTCTGTGTGAGACTAAAGCAAAAAAATGTTTATGTTACAAAATTTATATTTTGACTAGTGCATTTCCTCATATAACTTATGTAGATAGTTTGATTGAACGTCATAAGTGCTTGGAATCTCAGGTAGGACATGAGATTTTGCTGGTTTGTCCAGAGTGATGCCCTGATGAATCCCAGGGTGATTGGATCATTGAGTGGAAAAGTATCTGCCAAGCCCCCTTCAGGGAGTGGTGAGAATGGGGAGAAATTCAACTTCCCCAAGTTGAATTCTTGATATTCTCACAGGCAGTGTGGACAACCAAAGCTATAGGCAGAGCCCCCAGTCTTGGGGTTTGTTCATATGAAACTTAACCCCACAAAGGATAGGTCAAGTCTACTTTAAATTTAGGCCTAAGAGTCACCCCCAAGAGAACCTCTTTTGTTGCCCAGATGTGGCCCCTCTCTCCAGCCAACACAACGAGCATTCTCACCACCCTACCCCTCTCTACATGGGACATGATTCCCAGGGGTGTGGACCTTCCTGGCAACATGGGACATAGATCTTGGAATGAACTGAGACTCAGCATCAAGGGATTGAGAAAAACCCTAGAATGAGCTGAGACTTAGCATCAAGGGATTGAGAAAACCTTCTCGACCAAAAGGAGGAAGAGGGAAATGAGACAAAGTGTCAATGGCTGAGAGATTCTAAACAGAGTCAAGAGGTTATCCTGGAGGTTACTCTTATGCATCAAGTAGATATCATCTTGTTATTCAAGATGTAATGCAGAGGCTGGAGGGAACTGCCTGAAAATGTAGAGCTGTGTTCCAGTAGCCATGTTTCTTGAGGATGATTGAATAATGATACAGCTGTCACAATGTGACTGTGTGATTGTGAAAACCTTGTGTCTGATGCTCCTTTTATCTACCTTGTCAACAAAGGAGCAGAACATATGGAATAAAAATAAATAATAGGGGGAACAAATGCTAAAATAAATTTAGTTTAAATGCTAGTGATCAATGACAGCGAGAGGTAAGGGGTATGGTATGTATAACTTTTTTTTCTCTGTTATCTTTATTTCTTTTTCTGTTATCTTTTTATTTTTCTAAATCAATGCAAATATTCTAAGAAATGATGAATATGCAACTAAGTGATGATATTGTGAATTACTGATTATGTTGTTTTATTTTGTTCCTTTGTTTTTTTAATTAATAAATTAAAAAAACACATCGAAAAAACTAATCACTTGAATGTGAGTAAAAGGTTGAGATGACACAGTATAAAAGATAGTATTTTGACTTACACATTTTATTTATTTATTTTATTTTAATTTGAATAATGGATTGGCATCCATAATGAAGTAATCAGTTACTTTTGCCCCCTTCTCTTTTTTTTTTTTAACTTTTTAATTACATAATATAGCATATATACAAAGCAAAGAAATAAAAAAAGCAATAGTTTTCAAAGCACTCTACAACAAGTAGTTACAGGACAGACCCCAGAGTTTGTCATGGGCTACCATATGATCCTCTCAGATTTTTCCTTTGATCTGCTTTAGAATATAGGAGACTAGAAGGCTTAAATATTTTGTCAACACATTTTTTTTAATAATGGCTTTATCAAGATAATAATTCACATACCATACAATTCACCTGTAAAGTGTACAATTCAATGGTTTTTAGTATTTGGCCACCACAGTCAATTTTAGAATTATTGTCATTACCCCAAAAAGAAACCCCATTTCCCATTTCCCCACCCCCACTGTAGGCAAACACCAGTCTC
This sequence comes from Tamandua tetradactyla, assembly GCF_023851605.1. NCBI lineage: Eukaryota > Metazoa > Chordata > Mammalia > Pilosa > Myrmecophagidae > Tamandua > Tamandua tetradactyla. The sequence goes on from NC_135332.1 coordinate 141,551,332, forward strand.
CTTTCTGAATGGATTTACCTATTCTGGTATTTCGTATAAATGGGAATAATTTTGTTTTTTAAATTATTTTGGTAACATACATGCAACATAAAATTTCCCATTTTAAACATTTTCAAGATACAATTCAGTGACATCAGTTACATTCACAATGTTGTGCTACCATTACCATCGTCCATTAGCAGAACTTTTCCTGTACCCCAAACAGTAAGTCCATGCCTGTTAAGCATTAACTCCCTATTTCCCCGTTCCCCAATTCCAACTCCCATGCTTAAACATTTTTTTAAATGCAGGTGTTAACATAATAGATTTCTTGTCCATAAAGGAATGATACTACAATCCCTGTAAAGAATCAGAGTTTGAATAGAACTTTATTCTTATTCTTCCTCCAATATTCAAATAAATGAATATTTTCTTATTCATTTATTTCTAATTGCTATATAGTGAATTGGTTAAAAGCCTGCTTTGAGGACAGCCTACCTGCGTTTGAATCCCAGATCCATTCCCTATAGGCCAAGTTACATGATCTCTCTATCTCTCGGTTTCCCCAACTGTAAGGTTAGAAAAACAATAGTTCCCACACACACACACACAGAGTTGTTGAGAGCATTAAATAAGTTAATATGTATAAAATATTTAGAACACTAGCTGGTACATAGTAAATACTCAATAAGTACAGCTCATGCTATTGCTGTATCTATTGTTATTCCACTAGGAAGTGGAAAAATTAGCAGTCTGCTCTGTGGGGTTAATTAACATCAGTTTAAACACTGGAGAATATCTTTCTAGTGTAATTGTTTTTGTTTTATTAAAGCTAGTGCTGAATTACGTTCTGACATGAAACCATCTGACATCTGTTTTTTTCCAGATAAAAAATATAGACTACCAATGAGATATTTAAACCTCAAAAACATTATTCCACAAGCAAGTTTAATATAGAGACAAATTCTTTACCATTTTGAAATGAAATCTAATATGGTTTTCACTAGCAAACTAGTGGGAGAATTTTGAGAAATGAGAAATTACTCTGTTTTTAAATGGGAAAAACTGTACTTTGAATCATTTTCAAGAGAACTATGTCTAAGAAGTTTATTGGCAAATTAGTTATATGACTTTTAAGAATTATAGGTTGAGAAGTCTTCTGGTGGCAATTCTAGGTTTAGGTGATTGATCAGTTTTATAAAAAACAGTTTGACATTCCTTCCAGTCCTAAAGAACACCCAGGGCATTATATAAGATTCTACAAAGGTTCCATGTACTAGGGTAACTTTGCAGAAACCTACAGCCTCCAGGTGGGTCCCTAGAACAGAAAAGTCCTCAAATGCAGAGGGACCAGCCTCTCCATAACATCAACTAGTTCCATCCCACTAGCCCATATTATCAACAATCCCTTCCAACATGAAAAAGCTAGAATAGGCATAGCCCAAATGCCCCTAAAGAGTGGAAGAAATACCAAAGGTGATGGTGGAGTTATACAGAGAAGATAGGATTTAACACATGAATATGATTGTTGAACATTTATATTGATATTTATTTTAGTCTCTAGTGTCTTAGAGCAACCAGAAGTAAAAACCTAAAATTATGGAATTGTAACCCATACCAAACACTGAAATCTTTTCTACAACTGATTGTTGCAATGTGCTTTGAAATTTATTGCTTTTTTGTATATATGTTATTTTTCACAAAAAAAAAGTTGACTGTGATGATAAATCACAACTATATGATAGGAAAAATTAATGTAATCCTTGCATTCCATTAAAGAATAAAGAATTTAAAACCTTAAAAAAAGTTTTCATTCCAGTTAATTTAAAACAAAACACCTAAAATCAATAGACATGTAAAAATCACCATAGACTTTATATAAAGTCAGTAGTCATCTCTGCTTCCATTAATGTTCTTACAGAAATTAATCCATTGGCTACAGTTGTTTCCCCAAACTTTATGACCTAAGCTTTTTACGAAATACATTTATTAAGTATTTTAATTGATTTTTATCTGTTAAGCCCATCTCCTACCATATTTATTAAGAACATTGTTTATATCTTAGTATATTGCCCATTCAGCTGCCACCACCACCCCACCCCTCACTTTTTTAACTTAATTGTTCCTTTTCCTGCAAGAGGCCTTAGAGATATACCCTTATGGACGAGCAATTTTCTGAATCTAAGTTTCTTATTGTGAAATGTAAACAAAATCAGTGACCCCTTTGACATTTTAATCTCCTAACATTAGTAATGTTAGTGAATGTTTGATGTAAGATGAGAGGTTAGTTCTAGACATCTACTAGATAACTTTATACATTGTAGAAATTATTTATTTCTGCTTTAAGACATACCAGTATATCTTATTAAGAGGTTAATTAGCGTTGTAGGGAAGAAAATTTTAATTATATATGCCTGATGACTTCGAATCTGGCTTTCTAATGTAAATGTAATCAGTGCTAACAAAAACTGTAGCTGCCAGACGGGCCATGGTGGCTCAACAGGGAAAGTTCTCACCTGCCATGCCAGAGACCTGGATTCAGTTCCTGGTGCCTGCCCATGCAAAAAAAAAAAAAAAGATCTATAGCTGCCATCTGTTGAGCACTTACTACATTGCCATAACTATTTTACATGTATCTCATATAGTTGTATCAACAATCCCACTAAGTTAGTACATGGCACACTAGCCTAAAATTGTGGAATTGTAACCCATACCAAACTCTGAAATCTGTTGTAAAAGAAGAAACTTAACCAAAATTGCAGTTAATAAATGGTAGAGAAATATTCAGATTTAGATAAGCCCATTCTCTTAATCTCACTGTATAACAGTGATTGCACATACCTACTCATGGTTGCAGATTTCCCTTTTGTAGCACATTTCAATTTTGAATTAGTTGTTTAGTTTTTCCCAAACTAGACTCTAAATCCTTGCTTATCTTTCAACTTCTCCCTGTTCTCTACTGAATTGACCCTCATCTTTCTTTTTGAACAGCCCTCTCTGACAGTCTTTAACTGTGTACGTAATTATCTTTTCACTTAACTTTCTCTATCCCCAAATAGGCATGAGCTTCATGTGGGGAGGGATTATATCTTACTCAGTTTTCTATCTCTGACAGCTACCTAGCTTAAGTTCTAGCTCATAGTAAATACTTAAAAGGGTTGAATAGATGTAATTCTTGTGATTCTACTATTAAGGTATATCTATTATTAATGTATTTTCTACTTCATATAAATTTACAGTCATACTATATAAGCAATTTTGTATAAATATTTTTTCTGTGCACATTTCCCCAAGTCGTTACATACTTTTCCAAAGCATAAGACTTTAAAAACTTTATGAGGAGATATCAAAACATTTTCCCTTTAAAAAAAATTAGAGTCCACCTGGAAAAATAAGAATGACAAAAGAAAATAAAAGAGTTGTGTTGCAGAAAGATTTATCCTTCTAAATACTAAAATATTTACATAGTTTTATTATGTATGGCACCAACCTAGGAATAGAACAATGGAATAGAATAGAAATTCCAGTTACAGGCTGAAGTGTATATGAAAGAATTTTTTATATGATAAAAGTGACATTTAAACATTCGTGGTCAGTTTAGCAGAATTAGGTCAACTTGTTAACCATTTGGAAATAAAACCTAATCTTGTCATTTTAAACCAATGCAAATGAAACCTCACTGTAAGTAATTATTACAGGAGTGTATATGAGAGTACATGATATACATTGAGCAGGGAGGGAGAATTAACTTTGAGAGCTATTTATTGTGCTGGGGTAAAACCAAATGATGTTTTCTCTTTTAGAAGTAAGTCAATGATAACTTCCTAAAGGGAGTAGAACTCTGTGCCTCCTAGAGTGAAAGAAAGGGATTTATAAGTCTAGAATAAAAAGTCATTCTTGAGAATAGGGTGGATGATGTCCTGAAAGTAATTCAGATACTTTGGAATGATTGGATAAAAAGTAACATTGAATAATTTGGAAAATGTAAGAGTATATAACAGGTTAAGTTATAAGAAGGAAAAGGAAAAAAAGAATGTATACATATTCCTTCATGGCTTGGTGAATTTGAAGAAGAACTTAACCTTAAAAGTTTACAAGGAGAGGAAATGGTGGGGCTTGTAATTTTGGCACTGTTGTTAAAGATCGACAGTTCAGTATCCTAGATAATAAATTAATCACAAAATATTGAGATAACCAGGGCGAAAAATTGATGAGGCTCTAAACCAAGTTAAAGATTGATAGTGAAAAGAAAGCAAATTCATGAGATTTGTAACAAATCTAACAGAAGAATGGAAGTTTAACACAAAAGTTTTCTGGAGTTTCCTAGAATTTCCGTTTAAATCAACCATACAGTATGCCTGGTGGATGGTGAATAAAGATTTTTACCATCATTTTATGGTTTTCTGACCTTAAAATTTGCTTGGGAAAACAAATAGTTTAAAATTTTAGCTTAGTTAAACGTAGATTTAAATTTTCATTTTTTGTATTTTAGTTTATGACAGAGAAGTGATGGCTAATTCCCACTTATGAATTTTAGATGGTCTGTCTTCTGCTGATCCCAGCTCTGACTGGAATGCGCCAGCAGAAGAGTGGGGGAATTGGGTCGATGAAGAAAGGGCTTCACTTCTAAAGTCCCAGGAGCCAATTCCTGGTGATCAGAAGGTAAGAAAATGGATTGGTGGGTGTGTTTTAGAAAGGGATATATTTCTTAATTTTTAAGAAAAAATTCCTCTATCACGCAAGGGCATGGTATATTATATTCCTCTATCACGCAAGGGCGTGGTAATGCTTTTTGTGTTTCCTACCCTTAATCTTTGAAGCATATGGTTCATGATTTACCTTTTTTGATGCAGAGGACTTTCATCTTTTCCCATAGCTTTATTTCTCTGTGTACCCAACTGTCCAACTGTGTTAGAATTCTTTTTAGGAGATAGAGTGGGAATGGAATTGGAAATAGATATTAAGACTCTTAAAAATCGATGGTCTTTTATTTTTTTAAATCTAAAATAAATTTGCCAGAGTATCAACATTGTTAATTCTCAGGTAGTACACAGGTGTTTGTGATGTTCTCCATACTTTTACTATTTTGAAATTTGTGGAAGGAATACCTCCCCAAAAGAAAGGGAGGGGATACTTAACTGGCAGGGGAGATACCATGATCACGAAGGTGGTTTCCCCAGGGCGAGGTTTATCCATTGCACTCCAGATGTGCTGACCCCTACGATTTCCCCAAATGTGGGAAACTCGACTGCATAATTTGTGGTAGGAAAAAAAAAAGAAACTGAAGGAGGAAGGGGCTTTTTGTGACAGCCACAACGTTGTAATTCATAGCCTCATCTCTTTGAATTGAGTTAAAAGATGGTGTGGAATTGATTTCAAACTACTACTTATTAACAGAAATATAATGCTTTGCTATGGAAACTGACCGATTAGAGTCCTTGTGACCCAAGTATCCTTAGGATGCATCTATTCATATGTATTTTAATCTTTAGTTGCTGTGGAACTTTAGTGAAAACTTCTGTGGAAGTTTCTCCACAACTGGCAGCCAGTTTGGACAATCCCCCCAAACTACCAATAAATAATGTAATCCAAATATTTGTTTATGAGATCTCCAAAATCACCTGTGGTGCTTAGCAGAGAAACGGCAGTTACCCATATTGTCTCTTCCTATACTCTGGAAATCTAGGCTGTCATCTGTGCAAAATAAGCAAAAAGCACGTTCCATGAAAATGTTTCTTCACAGGGTTTATGGGAAGAAATCTCAGTAACAGTACTAATTCACTAGATATTTTTCTGTCACGCAGATTCTTTTCAGTGAATTTCTCTTGAAATTTTTTTAAATAAAACTTTATTTTTAAATAATTGTAGATTTACTAGCAGTTATAGGAAATAAGAGGTGTGCCCTGTACAGGACTTTACCTAACATTTATCCCAATGATAACTGTAGTACAGTCTCACAACCAAGATATTGGCATTGTTGCAATCAAGATACAGAGCATTTCCATTACCCTCATGCTACCTTTTTTATAGCCACACTACCTTCTCCCATTTCCACCCCTTCATAAACCCTGTCAATCAGTAATCTGTTTCCCTATTTCTATAATTTTGTCATTTCAAGGTCATTCTGTGAATGATTATAGTATATAATCTTTTGAGGTTGCTTTTTTTTCATTCACTAGTTAAACCATTAGTTCTGGAGATTTATCTGAATTGTATGTATCACTAGTTCATTCTTTTTAATTGCTGAGTTGTATTCCGTGGTCTGAATTTATTTATTGTTTTTCTGTTTGTTTTTTATAAATTCTTTTTTTTTTTTAATTTAACAACATACAAAAACAAACATTCTTACCATATGATTATTCCATTCTTGGTATAGAATCAATAACTCACAGTATCATCACATAGTTGTATAGTCATGACCATGATCATTTCTTAGAGCATTTGCATCAATTCAAAGAAGAAATAAAAAGAAAAAGGAAAAAAACCTCATATATATCATACCCCTTTCCCCTCCCTTTCATTGATTTGCTAGTATTTCCATCTACCCAATGTATTTTAGCCTTTGTTCCCCTATTTTTTTTTCTATATCCCTTATCACTCCCTTTTATTGATCACTAGCATTTCAGTCTACTAAATTTATTTTAAGTTTTGTTCCCCCTGTTATTTATTTTTAATCACTATGTTTTACTCATCTGTCCATACCATAGATACAAGGAGCATAAGACACAAGGTTTTGGGCCATGGTGGCTCAGCAGGCAGGAATGCTTGCCTGCGATGCCAGAGGACCCAGGTTCAATGTCCCAGTGCCTGCCCATGTAAAAAAAATTTTAAAAAAAGACACAAGGTTTTCACAGTCACACAGTCACATTGCAAAAGCTATTATCATTATACAATCATCTTCAAGAAACATGGCTACTGGAACACAGCTCTACGTTTTCAGGCAGTTCCCTCCAGCCTCTCCAATATACCTTAACTAAAAAGGTGATATCTATATAATGCGTAAGAATAACCTCTAGGATAACTTCTCAACTCTGTTTGAAATCTCTCAGCCATTGACACTTTATTTTGTTTCATCTCTCTCTCTTCCGCCTTTTGGTCAAGGGTCAAGAAGATTTTCTCAATCCCTTGATGCTGAATCCCATCTCATTCTAGGATTTCTGTCCCACATTGCCAGGAAGGTTTATATCCCTGGGAGTCATGTCCCATGTACAGAGGGAGAGGTCAGTGAGTTTGCTTATTGTGTTGACTGAGAGAGAGAGGTCACATCTGAGCAACAAGAGGTTCTCTAGTTTATTTACTGTTGAAGGACATCTGGATGGTTTCCAGTTTTTTGGCTAGTATTGTGGTAGGTATTTTTGTGAACATAAATTTATTTCTTTGGGATAAATGCTTAGGAGTACAAGTGCTGGGTCATACAGTAGAGACATATTCAGTTTTTTAAGAAACTGGCAAACCATTTTCCAGAGTGGCTATAATATACCATTTTACAAAAATATAAAAAAATAAATAAAATTTTTATTGTGTTACTATATATACCTTCTAACATTTTCCTCTTTAATAATTACATTCAGATATATATTTTAGTTCTTCAGTTGCATTCGCAATATTGTAAGTAGCTCTGCATTTAAACTCCAAAATAAAACAGAATAATTATCTACCCATTGAATTTTTGAAGCACTGGTGTTTTGTCCAGCTCTCTAGTTGATCTCGTAGTGAGTGATAAAAGACATAAGAAAAACTGATGTATCATGGACAGTAGGAGTATGAAGGTGCGTGAACTTTATTAATTTTTTAAGTAATTTTAGATCAGTTTTATTACTTGATACTAATTCTTATTTAAAATTTAGGGAATAAACACTGAACCTAAAGAATGGAATTTTTTCCTTATTATAGCTATCTGAATTATAAAATTTAATCTATAGATTAACTATAAAATTTTATATTTTACATCAGGTTTCGGATGAAGACAAGGAGAAAGGAGAGGGAACTCTTTCGAGTGGGAAATCTAAAAAGAAAAAAAAGAAAAAGAAGAAGCAAGGTGAAGATAACTCTCCTACACAGGTAAAATTATCAAAATCACAAGCATTAAGCACCTATTGCTAAAAATGTGAGAAGATAAGATGCAGATGCTTAGTAGAATATGTAGAGAATAGTACAAGACCTCAAATTTAATTGAAAGGGATTTTTTTAAAGACAATGTTCTAAAGAATTTATACATCATAATAAAAATGTCATTGTTCTGTTTTTATAAATAAAATTCTATATTGCTCAGATGCATTTTTTAACTACATGAAATGGTTAAAATGGAAAAGGAGGTACAGTATTCACACATACAGAAATTCCCTTTGAGTAAATGAAAGGTAACAACATTTAGCACAGTTATATATTTTTTTTCACTTTTTTATTGTATAATATACAAAGCAAAGAAATAAAACAATAGTTTTCAAAACTCTTCAACAAATGTTACAGGACAGATCCCAGAGTTTGTCATGGGCTGCCATACCATCATCTCAGATTTTTCCTTCTAGCTGCTCCAGAACATAAGAGGCTAGAAGGAATAAATATTTTTTCATCATCACAATTGACTTGTATGTGTATGTGTGTGAAAAATAACATATATACAGCAAAGCCATAAATTTCAAAGCACAGCGCAACAGTCGTAGAACAGAATTCAGAGTTTGGTATGGGTTACAATTCCATAATTTTAGGTTTTTACTTCTCACTGCTCTAAGATACTGGAGACTAAAAGAACTATCAGTATAATGATTCAGCAATGATACTTCTCTCCATAACTCCACCATCACCTTTGATCTTTCTCCCACTCTGTAGTGGTATTTGGGCCATATCCATTCTAACTTTTTCATATTGGAAGGAGCTGTCAGTAATATGGTGAGGGGGACAACCAAATCAACAGGCTGAGCCCTCGATCTTGGGGTTTGTCCCTATGAAACTTAACTCTGAAAGGATAGGCTAAGCCTACTTAAAATTAGGCCTAAGAGTCACCCCCAGAGAACTTCTTTTGTTTCTCAGATGTGGCCTCTCTCTCTCTCTCTCTAAGCCAACACAGCAAGCAAACTCACTGCCCTCCCCTTCCATGTGGGACATGACTCCCAGGGGTGTAAACCTCCCCAGCATTGTGGGACAGAAATCCTGGGATGAGCTGGGACTCGACATCAAGGGATTGAGAAGACCTCGACCAAAAGGGAAAGAGAGAAATGAGACAAAATAAAGTGTCAGTGGCTGAGAAATTTCCGTCAAGAGGTTATCCTGGAGGTTATTCTTATGCAATAAATAGCTAGCCCCTTTTTAGTTCATGGTGCATTGGAGTGGCTAGAGGGAGGTGCCTGAACTGTAGAGCTGTGTTCCAGTAGCCATGTTTCTTGAAGATGATTGTATAATGACACAGTGTGTGATTGTGAAACCTTGTATCTGATGCTCCTTTTATCTAGGGTATGGATAGATGAGTAATAAATATGCATTGAAAAAAATAAAAAAGGGGAACAAAGGTTAAAATAAATTGAATAGATTGAAATACTAGTGGTCAATGAGAGGGAGGGGTAAGGGGTATGGTATGTATGAGTTTTTTCATTTTTCTTTTGCTGGAGAGATGCAAATGTTAAAAATAGTTATCATGGTGATGAATGCACAACTATGTGATGATATTATGAGCCCTTGATTGTACACCATGTATAGAATGTTTGTATGTCAAGATGTTTGTTAAAGTTTGACAATAAAAATATTTATTAAAAATAATAATTAATACGGGGTAGGAAAATGGAACTAACTGATGTTCTGGAAAGGCTGGCCCCTCTAAGTTTCAGGACTTATCTGGTCCAAGGACAATATGGAGAATGTAGTTTCTGGAAAGTTGCCCTAGTGCATGGGACCTTTGTAGAATCTTATATATTGCCCTAGTTGTTCTTTAGGATTGGGTGGAATAGTTTTTGTTGGGGTTTAGCAAGTTATGATAGGTAGCAATATCTAACTGAAGCTTATGTAAGAGTGACCTCCAGAGTATCCTCTCAACTCTATTTGAACTCTCTCAGCCACTGATACTTTATTAATTACACTTTTCCCCTTTTGGTCAGGATGGCATTGTTGCTTCCATGGTGCCAAGGCCAGACTCATCCCTGAGAGTCATATCCCACCTTGCCAAGGAGACTTTCACCCTCACTTAGCACTATTTTTAAAACCATATGCATAGAGGTGGTCTTTCACTTGACTCTGTTTTGTGTTACTAAACTTAATGAAAACCTTCATATTCTTTATTATATAACCATGTCACTAATTTGTTTTCATTCTTTCAAATGTAGGCGGTAGGGAGCCAAAATCTCTAGAGGGGTTACCTAAATGCTAATTTTCCTTCCTGCTATTCTTCTTGGAAAAAGTTTTTGCATTACTTCTTAAGGAATATGTATTCAGTTCTTTTTTGATGTAGACGGCATAACCTGACAGCATAACCTTTCATAAATGAAGATGATAAATGTCAAGTGTCAATAATTTTTTTCGGTAGTAATAATGGATGATCATTAAGGTTAACTTGGCTGAAATCAAAATAGATATGAGAAACTAAATCTCTGTAATAAATGTGCCTTTCTTGTTAGCTAGAGCAAGCTGATAAGTGTTGGTGGCAGCTGTCTTTTGTTGAATAAGACTATCTGAAATCCATTTTAGCCAAGCTTTTCTTGGATTTCTGTGGCTTGAAATATGATCTTTACTAATACTGCTTTTCTGGATTGTGGGTTTATTGAGTTGCTTTTAAGATAAATTTTGTAGGCTACGTTTGCTCTGAAATTTTCAACTTATTGGCAAAGATTAACATGAAAAGTTCCTTTGGTATTCTGGTAGTCCTTTAAAAAAGGTTTCATCTGTCTTAAAAAATATTTATAGTAGATAAGTGCACAAGCTTTAGAGTCAGACCTATATTCAAATTCCAATTCTGCCATTTACTATTTGTTTTTGTTTTTTACCTTAAACAGGTTACTTAACTGCATAGGTTGCTTTGAGAATTAAATGAGATATCTATACAATTCTGCACAGAATAGCATGCAGTATCCTAACCATAAATGCTTGTGGTTTGCCACATTTGGAATTTGTTCGTTTTTTAGTAAAGTCCTTTTTGGGTTTTGGTGTATAGCTGGTAGGGTTCTTTGCTATTAGAGTTCAGCTTAGGATATAAATAAACTGATACTTTCTGACTATACTGATTGCAAATCTTACATAGCATACTTCCAAAGCCCTGGGAATTACTTGTTCCACTTAAATTCATAGCAAAATTTTTAATCACTATCTAAGCTCATTAACATCATGAACAAATTTCATTAAAGTATTGGAAGGAATTTTTTTTTTTTTTTTTTTTTTTTTTGGCATGGGCAGGCTCCAGGAATTGAACCTGGGTCTCTGGCATGGCAGGTGAGAATTCTGCCAGCGTCCACCATTGCCTGCCCTGGAAGGAAATTTTTAAGATCATCTTAGCCAGTTGTTTAAAAGAACAATGATTTATATGTATGGATTTGGTAAAGAACAGTACAAGTCACGATAAGTCTATTAAATCTTTTCTAGTTTATATTTATTTCCCATATCTAAAGTTGAAACTTTAAAGTCTAAAGGACTGGGAATAGAAATGTTAACACTTGAATAGAACCTTAGAAATTATCTGGGCAATTTTGTTTTATACTTGGGGAGACTGAAGCTCAGGGAAACTTAAGTGATTTTGTCCCTTGTATTTATATAGCTAGCATGACCAAAATTGGAATTCCCTGCCATTGCTCCTTCTACTATGTCAGCTTAATTTATCTAGAAAATTCAGTTTTATAAGCATTTCATTCCTTGGAGAAGTCATTAAGTGAAATACTATTTTTAAATTTTAAACTATCAACTAGTTCACTGTGTACATTTTTCTTAATAGAAGAGATACTAGTTTAATTTATTCTGTTTGAGTTGGTTTAGTAAATTAGAAAGGTTCCCATTTTCATGTGTGTGTGTGTGTGTGTGTGTGTGTGTGTTTCAATTTACAGTTGGTTTAAATCCCCAGGGAATGCAGGGGTGATATATATACAAACATATATATGAATTATAAATCTTCAAATAATTATTTTTATATACTCCTTTAAGCTGTTTAGACAGTTTCTGAAATACAATTATTTTCATGGGATATTTTCTGGGCACTAGTGAAACAAGCCAAACAGGTTTTCCTTTGTACAGAATGAGTGATTTATATCATCTAACAAAGTACTTTTCTCTGTAGGACACGGAAGAATTGGAAAAAGAGATTAGAGTAGAGCTTCCAGTGAATACCTCTAATAAAGTCCGTCCAAAACAGGAAAAAACTTTTTCTTTGAAGACCATAAGTACTAGTGATCCAGCTGAAATACTCATTAAAAATAACCAGGTAATTTTTTTTATATTTAAGAAATAAAATGTTCCTAGATTGTAAGCTCTTACAGCAGTCCATATTTATTCAGGGAGTGTACATGTTAATTCTAAATTCTCAGATACTGAGCTGTTTGTATACATTGTCTTTCCCAGAAACTTCGAGTATTTATGTGACACCTGAGTCTCAGAGTTAGAGCTCTAAAGTTATAAAAGTCAGCAGTACCCCAACTGTTTAAAAAGTTGTAAAGGTAATCAGACAGCAAGTAGAGAGAGGAGTGAAACTAATCTGGATAGAACTAAGGTATATCAGAAAACTGGATAAAGGATGATATCATCCATATTTTAAAACTTCAATTTCTGTGTGAGACTAAGAAGGGAGAAATGTTTACTTGGTGCAAAATTTATATTTTGACTAGTGCATTTCCTGATTTAACTTGTATGGTCAGTTTAATTAAGCACCATAAGTACATGGAATCTTGAATATGGCATGAGATTTTGTTGGTTTATTCAGGTTAGTGTGATGCCCCAGTAAATCCCAGAGTGATTGGAAGGTGAATAAAGAAGTATTTGCAAAGTCCTCTTGGGAGAATGGGGAGAAAGGAGGAAATATTGAACTTCCCCATTTGGAGAATTTCTGATATTCTTGCAAGCAGTGGGGACAACCAGTTCAATAGGCTGAGCCCTCAGTCTTGGGGTTCACCCCTATGAAACTTATTCCTGCAAAGATTAGGCTAAGCCTACGTAAAATTATGCCTAAGAGTCACCCCCCAGAGAACCTATTTTGTTGCTCACATGTGGACTTTCTGTGTTTAAGCCGACACTATAAGTGAACTCATTGCCCTCCCCCCACTACATGGGACATGACTCCCAGAGATGTAAATCTCTCCCCGGCGGTGTGGGTCAGAAATCTGGGATGAGCCAGGACCTAGCATCAGGGGATTTAGAAGACCTTCTCAATCATGAAGGGAAAGAGAGAAATGAAACAAAGTGTCAGTGGCTGAGAGCTTTCAAACAGAATCAAGAGGTTATTCTAAAGGTTATTCTTAAACATTATATAGATATCCTCTTTTTAGTTTATGATATATTGGAGTGGCTAGAGGGGAGTACCTAAAACTGCAGAGCTGTTTCAGTAGCCATGTTTCTTGAAGATGATTGTATAATGACACAGCTTTTACAATGTGACTATGTGATTGTGAAAACTTTGTATCTGATACTCTTGTTATCTAGGGTATGGACAGATGAGTAAAAAATATGGATAAAAAATAAATAATGGGGGGAAAAAGGTTAAAATAAGATAAAAAGTGTTGACAGCTAGAGAATTGTATCATAATTAATGTTTTATATAACCACTATGCTAAGCATTTTAAATACACTAATTCTCACAACAACCTCAAGAGAAAGGTAAGATAATTATGAAAATAAAGCTAGAGAAGTTGAATAACTTGCCCCAAGTCACAGAACTGTTAATGGCAAAACCAGAGGCCACCATACTATATTATCTCCTATTAAATGTCGAGTCATACAAAGGGATAGATGGCTTAGAAAAAAATGATTGGTCACATTTTCCCCAAAGCATGCATATGATACAACTATAGTTCACCCTCTAACAATGTTTAAAACTTGGTGGCAGGTTCTCGAATTGTGTGCCTTATATAGAAAATATTGGTGTATGAGATGACATACATACCATGGTTGTCTTCAAAATCTGATTTCTCATTGGGCACATTGAAATATTTTAAATTATACTTGAGTTGCATGGTTTATCTATTAACTCGTTCAAAAAAATTTATTGCAAACCTACATGCCACATGCTGATTAAGGTGCTGGAGATACAGCAGAGAACCAAAAAAAACAAACAAAACCCATGCCCTTTTAGAGCTTACATCCTTAAACAGCTTGAGATAAGAAACTGAGTTCATCTCCAGTTGGGAAAAATAGTCTGTAGCAGTCTTGTTAGTAAAACAAAATCGTAACCATATTTCCTATTTGAATTTGTTGCTTTTTAAAAATTCTCTGAGAGTGTTTTGATATAAAAGGATGCAATCTCAGTGTCTGTGTAGGTTTAATAGTAGAACTACAAAAGTTCATTTGACTTCGTGATGTTTTATGTAAGTCATTTTCAGAAACTATCGCATAAAGCATATTTTGAGCCTTTTTCTATTATTTAAAATAGATTAGTGAGATGTAGAACAGAGGGAAAAAGGAGATTAAAAATGAATAGTAAAACTCAGGGTTATGAAATAAATACGGGCACCATTAAGAAAGAGAAACAGAAATACAGTTCCAGATACCTTACCTAGGCAGAAGGATGCCTAGTAGTTACCTGAGATCACACATCTTCCTTCTCTTATTTCCTTTCCCATTGTGCTTTCAATCCTAAATCTGGCCCATGGTTAAAGGACTTCATGGAACCTGGAAAAATAAGGGGAAAGGAAATATGTATCCATGTTTATATGTTCAGAATGTAATGATCACAGGTAAAGCTCTATAGGGTGAAATGATTGCCTACTCAGCTGTTACAGCCTCAAAGCACTCCAAATATTGGATGTTTTTCCCTTAACCTGGCCCTGATCATTCATTAGCAGTAATGAATGCCTCACTGAGACAAATCAGTTTACTTCCTTCCTGTTCCCAGGTTTGGAAGGAGAAACAAGGCTCAAGAATCCATTTTTACTTCCATACTGAAGGTCTGGACCCAAGTTTTATTAATAGAATAGATAGCTCTAGTCTTTTGTGTAGACTTTATCTTTTCCCTTGAGTAGGAAACTAAAGCTATTGCTGCTGCTATTTGAGACATATCCTCAATGCCCATCCCTGCCTCTTGGGAAGGAGAAAAGGGGGCATCACCTATTGGTAGTCAAAAATTAGCTGTTTTCTCTTTGTCTTTCACATGTAAAAGTTTTGAGAAGTTTGAAGTTGGTAGGAGATGTACAGAACCATTGAATCACTAATACATAAACAGTTGTGCTCTTTCTAATGAAAAAGAGAAATGAAAAATTTGATGAAATAGAAAGAATTATTGACTTCTATTTAAGAGTCCATAGACATTTTATAATTTTATACCCTCACCCATTTTATCTGTTTTTGAATACTATGGTAAAGCTATATTTGGTTATATCAGTAGAGGGCAGACATGAGTTGTAGTGCTTCTGCTTGACAAGTTACTTGGAAACCATCTTAGTATTTACTTCCTACTAAAACACTTCTTAATATATGATGTTTAATTTTATTTGAATTTTTTTCAACAACTAAGATTATTTTATTCCAAAATAGCCTATCAAGACTCTTCCATCCGCTGTGTCTAATGAGCCATCTGTAATTTCATCAAAAAGTGATTCTGATAAGAGCCCTTCCCAAGTGCCACCAATGGTACAAGAGACAGATAAATCCAAGTCTAATATTAAGCAAAATAGTGTGCCTCCTTCACAGAGTGAGTGATCTTCATTTTTTGGTTCTTTTGTGTGTTTTCTGTACTATTCACATTTTTCTTGTGTATTAAGATTCTAATTTTATAAGTCTAATGCATTGATATATCAGTTCTTCCTTTCTATGCTATGCCAAGGCTAGATTATTTGGAATCGTGGGGACCAAGGAGCTGAAATGATTAAAAGAAAGAGTATGTAGCCAAGGATATAGAGAAGGACTTCATACCTGCTTATCTGATTGGTCCCCTTCCCTTTTTTGTGCATATGTTCTTGAGGCTGCAGATTATTCTGTGCTTTTTTTCTCTTTGTCTCTCTTTAGCTACCTTTAGTATCCATTTCACCCATTTTCATGTCTGTTGTTAGGTTGAGCCATGTTAAATGGCGGTTTTTCTAGGTCAAAACTGGCTGTATATTAACAGTTCCATATGATAAAACCGAGTGATATGTTGGTATTGAAAGAAAAGACGGAAGGCAGATATAAGATAACTTAAAAACATGTTTCTAGGACCTGAAAACTTGAACATAAAATGTGAGGCACTGTTGGTGAATTTGAAACCAATCCATTGTTATTGGTTTTAAATTATTGAGAAGCAACTGTACTTACTATCCTCCTAACTTTTCTCTGTTTTTCTTTTCTAAAGCCAAGTCTGAAACTAGCTGGGAATCTCCCAAACAAATAAAAAAGAAGAAAAAAGCCAGACGGGAAACGTGAATATATTTTTCCTGAGTTGGACATGTGTTTGCAAACACTGTCTTGAAGATTATGCTGTTTATGCAATAATTTGTGAACATGTACAGAGTTTTATATAAATTGCAACCAATTTTTAAAACAAAACTGTGAACACAACCACCATAAAAATGGAATCAAAGGAAAGTTAATTTATGAAATTAAAAAGTCAGCAGAATATACTCTAGTGCTGGAAGACACTTGGGAAAGTCAATTTAACAAGAACGATCTTAATTTAAGAATATTACCCTGGTTTTACAACAGTGCCCTGTTTACAACAGATTGTGCCCTATCTCATCTGCAACTTGAGGAATAAAGGATTCTGATTAGAAGAAGGGTTGCCTACAAATTAGTAGGTACTTCTTGGATCTTATGCACAGAACTTGTACCATTTAAATCTGTTTTATGCTTAAATCAAAGTGCTTTGATCAAATGCATAATCTGCCATATATTTACATATTTGTTGGTAGCAGTTTGTATTAAAAGAATCACAAGTGCAAATAAAAAGTCATTTATCATTTGTTTAACTAAATTGTCATGGTTTAGTTTACAGTTTATAAAAGTTCTTAATTAAAACATTGAAGATGCAGTTGACACTTATGGCTTATGAAGTTATTTTGATAGTCTTACATTACTTGAATTGTTCAAAGTACAGTTTATTTTAAATTAAGAAAAGTATGTATTTGTTTTATACTTCTAAGGTTCAGACTCACAATGCTCTTGTTTATAATTTGAAAACTTTTAGGCAAAATCAACTTACGTCTTCTTTCCCTAGTAATTACTGTTTTTCAGTGTCAACTCTTCTTAGTTACTTTTAATTTTTTTACTATAAAAATAAACTCATTCACAAACTAGTTATACAGACAGAACTTTGAGAATTTGATGGAAAACAAAAAACTAGCATCAGACAGCTTTAATTGACATTGTCAAGACCTCCAGTTATCAGGAATACATTTTTTTACTGCCTTAACCTGTAGTGTGTAGAAAATGCATCAATTTCTTGAAGGGAATTAGTGTTTTTATAAGAATTTTCATATAATTATTGCAGTCATGGTCAAATAAGGAACATTTCCTGCTTGAAATTGTTTTGATTAAAATGATGTGTGAGATGTTTCACCATTTTCAGGCACTGTGTAATTCTATCGTAATAAACTGGCAGGTATCTTTGCAACTATAAATAGTGCATGCTCAGCCATGTACACTGTAAATAGCCTTTACCAAACGTGTTTGACAAGGACCATAATTAACATCACTTAGTGAATTGTGATAAAAAAAAAGCCATGATTTATTTGATGTGATTGGCTTAATTGTTTTTATGTGGCGCCAAGAATGAACCTGTTTAACAGCTGTAACCAATGGTACTGATATCATCCAATGTTGTCTTTATTATATTTGATTGTGGTTTGATAGTATTGTCAGACTAGGAAAGCTAAAGAAACAAAATGGTTTTAGTTTTGCTGAAGACTGGCCTTATTAATGACAGCTTTCCTAACAAGCATTTATTAACTTTTATACAGGTGTTAACATCTGTTTCAGGAACATGGCAGTATGTTTACATGTCAGAAGTTTTGTTTAATTCAATGATATTTCTAAGTTGATTTGTTTAAATAAATTCAGCAAATGGATAGCATTGTTTTATTTGCTTCTATAAGGGGGTAATAATAGCTAAAGTGCCAGGAGTGGATTTCTTCAAATGACTTTTATTCTGTTAGCTATTTTATATAGGTATTTCCTAAGTAGAACCAAGGATTCATGAGTTTGCCAGCACTTTGTAAAGTATCACAAAGGCATAATTGATAGGGAATCTGTGTGATTTTGGAATGTGCCAAAAGGTCTATGCTTAAAAAATCTAATTGAACTCTCTCAACTCTACCTCTACCATTTCTTTATCTTAGAATTCTGTTGGCTATGGCAAATACCAGACTTTCCTTATTTCTCTGGTTTACTATTTCTCCTTTCAGTCACCTACAACAGGTGTTAGAAACACCACGGTTTGAGGAGAGATGTATTGTGGAGATGGAGAAATACATTGCTAAATTGGGGTGGATTCAGTATGGAGATTCCTCCATCCATTCCCTCTGGCTCAAGAGCTAGGGTGTTGATTTTGTGTTTTAAGGGATAGCAGCTATCGAGTGATAAGATTGAGTTCCTTCTCTTTTACATGGATGAGGTGCAAACTCTCTTGCTCAATAAAGTATAATTGTTCAATGCTCTTTACCATTCCATAAGATCTTTTTTGTGAAATCAAAGCAGTTTCTGGCATCTGAACAGAACTAATTTTCAGTCATCACCTCAGGGCACTAAAATCAAGGTAGTGATTCAGAGAGGAGAGGGGGGCTTTTGTGCCTTAGTGGCTATATAGATGCTTTGTGAACTTTAAAAAGGGAAATAACTGACACCTTCAGACTTTGTCTGCCCTGGAGGGATTCTTGTTCCTATTAGAAAACAAAGCTTCCTACAGAAACCACTCAGAAGTCTCCCTAAGCCTGGTCTGTCTCCACATACGAATGGAAAAATCCTTCCCTTTCCTGGAGCCAAGAGTAATGGCGTAGGGTTTCCCAGACTGGAATCCTACCTACCTATACCCTGTATTGAGCCAAACAACAGTTGAGAGAGTCCAAAAAAAAAGTATTGAAATAAAGTGTCATTAATGTAATTTACCATGTTTACTTTGTGCATGAATTGTATTGGGGGGAGGGTTAGAAATAATTCATCTGAATTTAATGGTATTATTTCATAGCCTAATCTGGTTTGTAGTGGGGTCAAAGATACTGCAGGGCAATATTTAACTACAGAGCTTAATTCTTAATTTAAAAAATAAGTCCTCTATAAATATACTGTGAAATATCTTTCAAAACATAGAATTTAGGTTTAAGATGTCTTATATTTTCCTGTAAACTTATTGCACAACTGGAACTACTTTCCAAAACTTAGGGAATGCAAATATGTTCTTTGTAAAATGCTTTCAGTATTGTAAATAAAACAAACCATTTTTGTTTAAATTGCTTATTACAGTTCTCTTATGGGAAAGGACTTGGTTATTTTGCATCCTAAACTAGTCTAATGACGATTACTTTTTAATGGGTTTTTTTTTCTAAAACTATAGGTGCACCTGCAGGCTTTATCTCTGGGAAATCAAATCTTTGGAGTTGAACCCCTCTTAAAATGTCCCTTTTTGTGACACACAAGTGCCCAAAATCTCCATCTTTGCCTTATGTCATTTTAGCAGTACCTGTCATTTGCTACTAGCTGCAATCTATCATTTGTATGTAAAGTAACCTCATAGGTTAAGGAAGTTAGACACTAATTGAGGTTGTGTTTTCAGATTTACTTTAGCTAGTCCCTAAACAATGGTGATTTAAACAAGATAGAAGTTTCTCTTGTATGTAAAAGTCTAGAATGCAATCCAGGGCTAATATTACACGGCAGGGTCAGAGATCCAGGTTCTTTCCATCTTCTCCCCATTCTCAACATTTGACTTTCATGTCACTGTTGAAGATGACTGCCCTATTTCTAAACTTCCTGTGAGCATTTCAGTCAGCTGGGAAAAAAGGGCTGTCCCTTTTCTTTAAGAACAATCCTAGAGGTTACATATCACATAGATTTGCATTACACTGACCCAAACTTAGTCACTTGGTCCCACTAACTACAAAGGGAGATGGGAAATAATCATGTTTATTCTAGGTCATCTTGGGCCAAATTAACTTTTGGGAATTTTATTACTGAGGAAGGAGAAGAGATTGGATATTGGGCACAGCTGTCACAGGATTGGCTTAAAACTTAAGGCTTAAAATCCTGCACCAAAGCATCATTTTTAGGGTTAGGTTTACCTTTTCCAACTGAGCAAAAAGTCTTTTGGATGGTACTCAGAGTAGCAGCCAATAATGCCCCAACTCCTATATAATAGGAAAGAATTTCTGCACTCAGTGATTCTCAACTTTAGATTCTAGACACAAGCTGAGAGAAACCTGGTGGCCTGCTGTCATACCTACATGACAAAAACAGATTTTTACAAGTTTTTAAAGAATCATGTATAAAGTAATCTTTTAAAAAAATTATGAAGGCATTTTTCCTATTCCACTCTTTCTGAATAGCTTAGCGGGACAATGGTTTCTAACTCAAGCATCAAGATATTTGAGGTGTATTCTAAGATATTTGCTAAACTGGTAATAGTTAGGTTTGTGAATAAGTCAATTGGAAAGAAAACCAGATTTAACTCGTCCCAATGCTAACAGCATCCTTATTTTATGTATTTAAATGTGCTTTCCTTCTTTATTTGTTGTATCAAGGCGTTCAGAATGAATATGTGTAAAGTACGTACGTTATAAATGTTATCAAATGAACACCTCTGAAAACATTCTGCTTAGGGACATCACCAACAGGGGGACATATGGTGGCAAACTTGACTTTTGTTCTTTAGTAACAGCATAAAGGGAAAAAGTATATGGATGAAGATGGCTGACCTCAAATGTCCTAACTTGATACAAGTCCTTTTTGGTGACAGAACTGGCTTAGGGTCCCAAGTAAATAGCTTTAGATGCTAAGAAACATTTTCTGACAAACACAAAGGTTTGATAACAGCAAGAGCTGTTAGTAACCTACGATGGTGGGAATGTGAAAGATTTCTTTCTCTTCTAATATACTGTTAAGCTTCATAATAATTAAAGATATTGTGGGTTTATCTAGAAAAGTTGGAGCTATTACCATTACTAATCAAGATTGAAGTGACTAATGAAAAAAATAGGACAAAAGCTGCCATAGCAATGGAATAAGGAAAGGGGGCATCCAAATGCTAGAAATTTGGGGGGCCTTTGTTATTAGCATATAGAATCCAGCAATGTATTAAAAAGTAAAACACCATGATTAAGGATACTACAAGTGTGGGTAAGTGTCAGGAAATCTATTAAAATATTTCATGAAATTTAAGCACAAAAAGTAGATAATCATGACACTATGCTGAAGAGGTATTAAATGAAATTCAATAGCCATTCCTAGTTTAGATTTTTTTTTTAACTTAAAAGAGGTGATACCAAGTAATTAAAACCAGAGCCAAGCAAGTTTACCTGCTAGTCTATATTATCCTGGAGTACTTAGTGATAAGACAAGAGAGGCCATCCAGAGGTGTTAGTCATACCCGCCGGAGGCTGCCATCACTGTTAACTAGGCTGCAGCTACTGAGGAACAAGGAGGTCAAAGCCGAGTGCAGCGACATTGGTAGTAGGTAGTAGCTTCACCTGTCTGCCATGGCGGCAAAAGTGAAGTGACTGAGGACCAGAGGGATCGTGCAGCCATGTTCCGTCTCTAGTTGCCAGAATCAGTGTGAAAAGGATAGGCCCGTTTCTTTCCACAAGCTTCCTCTTACTCAACCCAGTCTTTGTAAAAAATGGGAAGTAGCTATGAGAAGAAAAAAACTGAAATCCACCAAGTATAGCAGTATTTGCTCAGAGCACTTGACTCCAAACTGCTTTAAGTGGAATGCAACAAGTTACTGAAAGAATGCTGTACCAGGGTATTTCTTTGTACTGAACCACATAGCAAGAAGGAAGATCTTCTGGAGCCACAAGAACAGTTTCCCCCAGGTCCTCTAGCACCTCTCGTTTCCCAGGTGAATGTTGCTATTAGATCACTAATGCCTCCTTTCCAGTCCCCTGAAAATCTGTTTCCGGTGACCCCAGCTATAGAATGGAGGATACCATGCACGAAAGAGGGGATTCATTGGGTAGAACAAGGTGAAAAACGCAGAAAGAAACTTCAAGACTGTGCAGCGATGTAGAAGACAAAAATAACAGCTTGAAAAATTAAAGGAGGTTGTACACTTCCGGAAAGAGAAAGATGACATGTCAGAGAAAGGTTTTGTGATTCTACCGAACGACTATTTTGAAACAGTTGAAGTACCAGCATAAAATAAAGTGTATATTGACTTCTAATGGGGCAATACTACATACTCTTGTCTAGCCTATATAGGAGTTCCATTTGAAAAAGTAAACACTTCATTACTTGCATAAAAACAATTCAGAGTATTTTTTTTAAATAGATATATACTGTAAAATTATTTTATTGTAATTTCAAGGTTTTTACAATTGAACAAAATATTTTTAAAGTTATAAACCAACCTCAGAGCTCCAGCATAAGTTGGTTTTGAGATTGAGTATATTTGTTTTTTAATTTGCATGTTTATAGAAATAATGTAAAAATTAAAGAGAATAAGAACAATACAGTAAGAATGACAAGTTTAAAATGTAATATTAATACATTATAATGAAAGGACTAGTTATATTTTAAATCAAAAGTATGGGTCAGGTCATGGGACATAACTTCTCAGAATATATATATTCACACACATTTTTAAAGTAAGAAGTTTCATTTATCCCTCTGAATCACTTGTCAAGGATAAATTGTCATGTCAATACTTAGAGGGAAAATTTTAATTATCTTTAGAGCAGAAAATGAAAAGTCCATACCTAATTAAGTATGGTTAAATCAATTTTAAAAATCTGGATCTTTATAGAATAAGCCCATATTTTTCCTACCATATAGTGTTATAAAATTAGACTAGTGTCCCCAGTGGAAGAAACATTCTTAAATAAACAATGTAGACATTGTTATTAAGGAGTAATAAAAATGGTAGTCTGGTCCGTGGCATGCTGTTTTATTACCCAGTAGCTAAGGGACATCCAGTTCCCCACTTACTGTAGTTATAGCTGCATCCAAATCTCCAGCAAATGTATTGTGCTAGTGGAGTCTGGTTTGTATCATAATATGGTAATCTTGCACTCGACTGATTTTGGGCAATGCATCCTTTTAACACAAGCTAGAAATTATATCCCATGTATTTAAATAACTAAATTTGTATTCAAAAGCAACCAAATACGTAGTGTTTATTTTACTAACTATGGAGATTTAAACTCTGAGGTTTCTGTTCAAACTGTGAGTTGTGTTCTGACTTTGTGAGAAATTTTACCTAATCTGAAATGAAAGTACATTCTGAGTAAACAGTACAATCTCCTATGTAGATTGAGACTAACTGAAAGATGTGAAACAAAAAGAATGAAAGAATTGGTATAGCATTGGAAAAGAAGAGAGGAATTATATTTTTGTTCTGATTATATACCTTGAAAGCACAAGAAATTCTAATTAAAATCTGATGCCAAGTAGAGAATGCACCATAGTGGCAAATACACAGAAAAATCAATAGCTTTTTATGTACTAGGGATAAGTATCCAGGAAAGGAAATAGATTTTGAAAATTCCAGTTACATCACAACTAAAAATATATCTAGAATAATTTTTAGAGAAAAGCAAGGCCAAATGAAAACAAATTGGAGGTCAAAAAAATCTAACAAATGAAAGCTGTATCGTATTCTTTTTCTAGAAAACAAAACCATAAATATTTCCAAAGTTTATATATAAATTGAGGGCAAATCCAAAAGAAATGGAATTTTTTGAAGTAACTCAAAGGTCATGAAAATAATATGTGAGAAAGATCAATTTAAAAATAGCTGGGGTGTCCGGGTGGTTCAGTGGTAGACTGCGCTCCTGTGCTGGAGACCCGGGTTCAATTCCCGGACCATGCACCCTTCCCTCCCCCAAAAAAACAGTGGATGGTGGGAAGGTGAGGAGGACGAGGGACTAGTTATATGAATACATGTTAAAATATGAGCCCGATAACAGATTAAAGTATAAAACTGCTTGTATCAAGGTTCTAAAGTTTTAAAATCCAAAATCCACTCCAGCTAGTTAAAGTTAAAAGGAAATATTGCATTAGCGTCTAGAATATCTGGAAGGGCTAGCAATCCAGGCCCTTAAACAATCAGAAACAAGCCCTATGCACATTAAGAGGCTGCTCTAGCAAAACAATCCATTCAGCTCCACATGAGGATGCTCAGGACTAAATACCTGAAGTTCCACCACTGCTGCCTCTGAGCAGTTGGATGCCACTCCACTGGGTTGGCACAGATCTACTCACATTGCACCTTTCTTAGTCAACGTTTGCAGAGACAGGGGCCTATCCGAGTCTCTGTCATGCTACAAGAATACTAAGAGAATGAATTTTGGTTTCCTTTTGAAACTCCAAAAGGAAAGAGGATTCAAAATCTATTGAGCAGCCGAAACCTACTTAATGTGCACTGTATCAATGCAATCTATGAACAAAAGAGTAGTCAGATAGGTAGAGGAACAGGGTAGCAAATGCAGAAATAAATATCAACATACATGGATTTTGTGTACAGCTTATGTGGTGTCTTAATTCAGTGGTAAAGGGATGATTTACTCAGTAGATGGCACAATAGGGTTATCCATTAGGAAGAAAATAAAACTAGGTCCCTGTCATACCATGTATGAAAAGACATTCCAAGCACACGAAGGACTGCAACATAAAATTAAAAAGCTTAAAAGCTGATTCAGGGGCGGTACGACAGTGGCTCAGTGGCAGAATTCTCCCCTGCCATGCCGGAAACCCGGGTTCGTTTCCGGGGGGAAAGCTAATTCAGGCAACATATACAACCTAGGCGTGGAAGACAAAAAGAGGGAAAAAAATGGTCATATCTAACTACACATAATTTACATTATAAAATCCATGAATTTTATAAAATTCATTTTATAAAAGCAAAAGCAAAAAGGGAAACCTGTATATGTGGATTAGTACATATTATATTTTCATACATATAAAGTAAAAAGCAAAGTTCTCTCTTTCCGTTTCCAATCTCTCTGTTGACAGTTTGATGCGCACATTCCAGATTTCTCTGTGGTTATTTAGACAATAATGCCTTGAAATCAATGAAAACTTCCAAGTGAGTGCAGAGCAAGAGACCAAAAGGTGGAGGCCTGCTCCCAGGGAGCCCCAATCCATCATTTGGGTACGTGGTGCTGTCACCATTCCTATTGTTAAACTTGACCTCTTAGTAGACACTTCATTTTTTTAATTAAAAAATAGACTTTGTTTCAGAGCAGTTTTAAGTTTACAGCAAAATCATATAGAACATAGAGATGACTCCTATATACCCCTTCCCCTCCCCCATTCTGGTTTCTTCTTTTATTCCCACCTTGCATTATACATAATTTTTTAAACTTAAAAAATAAGTTTTATTTTTAGATAATTACATCTCTCAGGAAGTTGCAAAAACAGTCCAAAGAGGTCTTGTATACCTTCCCCCAACTTCCCTGTGGTGGTTAGATTCAGTTGTCAACTTGGCCAGGTGAACTTGCCTAGTTCTGTTGCTGTGGACATGAGCCAATGGTATGTGAACCTCATCTGTTGCTGATTACATCTGCAGTCGGCTAGGAGGTGTGCCTGCTGCAATGAATGATGTTTGACTTAATTGGCTGGTGCTTAAATGAGAGAGCGCAACTTAGCACAGCCAAAGCAGCTCAGCATACCTCATCTCAGCACTCACAGCTCAGCCCAACCCAGCCCAGACCTTTGGAGATGCAGAAAGAAGTCACCCTGGGGAAAGTTGTTGGAATCCAGAGACCTGGAGAGAAGGCCAGCAGAGACCATCCTGTGCCTTCCCACATAAGAAAGAACCTCAGTGGAAAGTTAGCTGCCTTTCCTCTGCAGAACTAACAAAATAAATCCCCTTTTAATAAAAGCCAATCTGTCTCTGGTGTGTTGGATTCTCACACCTAGTAAACTAGAACATTCCCCCAATGATAACATCTTACATAACTATAGAACAACATGCAAACCAGGAAATAGAACAATTTGTGTAGATCTTATTCAGATTTCACCTGCGTATGTGTTGTATGTTTGCATTCTATGCAAATTTTATCATGTGTAGATTTGTATAATCACCACCACAGTCAAAATGCATCATTGTTGCATCACTACAAAGGAATTCCCTCTTGCTATCTATTTATGGTTACACCCACATCTCTATTCCTGGACCTTGTTCATATCCTCTGGCAACTACTAAAGTTTTACATCTCTAATTTTTTTTTTCATTTTGAGAATATTCTATAAATGTACTCATCCATACAGTTAACCTTTGGCATTGGCTTTTATCACTCAGCATAATACCCCTAGGCCCCATTCAAGTTCTTGTGAGTATTAATAGTCCATTCCATATTATTGCTGAGGTATATTCCTTTGTATAGATATGAGTTATATTCCATTGTATAGACATATCAGTTTGTTTAGCCACTCTTCAGTTGAAGGATGTCTGGTCGTTTCCACTTTGGGATTATTACAAATAAATCTATGAATGTATAGGTGTTTCTATCAACATAAGTTTTCATTTCTCTGGGATAAATCCTCAGCAGTACAATATAAGGTCATCTGATGAGTACATATTTACTTTTATAAGAAACTATCAAATTATTTTCCAGAGTAGCTATACTATTTGACATTCCCACCAGCAATACAGGAGAGATCCAATTTCTCGACATTCTTACGAGGACATGATATTATCACTTTTATTTTTACGTTCCAATAGTAATACCTCATTGTGGTTTTAATTTACATTTCTCTAATGGTTAATAAAATTGGGTTATCTTCATATGCTCATTTGCCAGCCATATATCTTCTTTGAAGTAATGTCTGTTCATATCTTTTTTTTTAATTTTTTATTAATTAAAAAAAATTACAAGAGAGGAGGGGCCAAGATGGCATCTTAGTTCCTCCTCCAGAGCAACTACTAGGTGAACAGAAACAGTGCAGAACAGCTCCCGGGGCCACGGCAGGGAATGGACACACAGCGTACCCCAGTCTGGACTGGCTAGACTGACTACGAGACTCTGCTGCAGTGAGATCCCCGAGTGGCGCGCAATTCCCCGAGCTGCAGCAGCTGGCGGCCGGAGCACCTCCCTCCCTCCTTCCCGGGCCGGCTGAGAGTCTCGGAGATGCAAGTTTCCCAAGCCAAGGTGGCCGGCGCCCCTCTTTTGCGGGCGGGTTCCTGAACCGGCTACGAGTCTCGGATCAGAGGGCTACCCAAGCCGCGGTGGCCGGCAACTGGCGCCACTTCCCCACGGGCGGCTTCCTGGTCCGGTGGCGAGTGCCCCAGGCCGCGGCGGCCGGCGACCGACGCCCCTCCCCCGCGGGCAGCTTCCTGGTCCGGTGGCGAGTTCCCCGGGCCGCGGCGGCCAGCGACCAACACCCCTCCAGGGAGAAGAGGGAATTTCCGACAGTGGCAGGGACTTGCTCCAACAAAACACCAATAGGGGCATTTATAAAGGAGCCACAGGGTCCCCTCAAGCCACAGCGGCTGATGCCCCCACCACGCACGGCCCCCCGGACCAACTGAGAGAATTGGATCGGAAATCCCCAGGCCGCGAAGTACGGTGACCGGGGGGATCCCTTCCAAACACATGAGACAAACGTGTGCCACGAGCGTCACCTACTGGGCAGGATAAGAAAAACAGAACCCAGAGATTTCACAGAAAAATCTTACAACCATGTTGGGTCCGATACCCAGGGAAATCTGACTAAATGCCCAGACACCAGGAGAAGATAACGGTCCATGCTAAGAAGATTGAGAATATGGCCCAGTCAAAGGAACAAACCAATAGTTCAAATGAGATACAGGAGCTGAGACAACTAATGCTGAATATACAAACAGAAATGGAAAACCTCTTCAAAAATGAAATCAATAAATTGAGGGAGGACATGAAGAAGACATGGGCTGAACAAAACAAAGAAATAGAAAAACTGAAAAAACAAATCACAGAACTTATGGAAGTGAAGGATAAAGTAGAAAAGATGGAAAAAACAATGGATACCTACAATGATAGATTTAAAGAGACAGAAGATAGAATGAGTGAATTGGAGGATGGAACATCTGAATTCCAAAAACAAACAGAAACTATTGGGAAAAGAATGGAAAAATTTGAACCGGGGATCAGGGAATTGAATGACAATATGAAGCGCACAAATGTATGTGTTGTGGGTGTCCCAGAAGGAGAAGAGAAGGGAAAAGGAGGAGAAAAACTAATGGAAGAAATTATCACTGAAAATTTCCCAACTCTTATGAAAGACCTAAAATTACAGATCCAAGAAGTGCAGCGCACCCCAAAGAGATTAGACCCAAATAGGCGTTCTCCAAGACACTTACTAGTTAGAACGTCAAAGGTCAAAAGAAAGAGAGGATCTTGAAAGCAGCAAGAGAAAAATAATCCATCACATACAAGGGAAACCCAATAAGACTATGTGTAGATTTCTCAGCAGAAACCATGGAAGCTAGAAGACAGTGGGATGATATATTTAAGTTACTAAAAGAGAAAAACTGCCAACCAAGACTCCTATATCCAGCAAAATTGTCCTTCAAAAATGAGGGAGAAATTAAAACATTCTCAGACAAAAATTCACTGAGAGAATTTGTGACCAAGAGACCAGCTCTGCAAGAAATACTGAAGGAAGCACTAGAGTCAGATACAAAAAGACAGAAGAGAGAGGTATGGAGAAGAGTGTAGAAAGAAGGAAAGTCAGATATGATATATATAATACAAAAGGCAAAATGGTAGAGGAAAATATTATCCAAACAGTAATAACACTAAATGTTAATGGACTGAATTCCCCAATCAAAAGACATAGATTGGCAGAATGGATTAAAAAACATGATCCTTCTATATGCTGTCTACAGGAAACCCATCTTAGACCCAAAGATAAACATAGGTTGAAAGTGAAAGGTTGGGAAAAGATATTTCATGCAAATAACAACGAGAAAAGAGCAGGAGTGGCTATACTAATATCCAACAAATTAGAATTCAAATGTAAAACAGTTAAAAGAGAAAAAGAAGGACACTATCTACTAATAAAAGGAACAATTAAACAAGAAGAGATAACAATCATAAATATTTATGCACCGAACCAGAATGCCCCAAAATACGTGAGGAATACACTGCAAACACTGAAAAGGGAAATAGACACAAATACCATAATAGTTGGAGACTTCAATTCCCCACTCGCATCAATGGACAGAACATCTAGACAGAGGATCAATAAAGAAATAGAGAATCTGAATATTACTATAAATGAGCTAGACTTAACAGACATTTATAGGACATTACATCCCACAACAGCAGGATACACCTTTTTCTCAAGTGCTCATGGATCATTCTCAAAGATAGACCATATGCTGGGTCACAAAGCAAGTCTTAACAAATTTTAAAAGATTGAAATCATACACAACACTTTCTCGGATCATAAAGGAATGAAGTTGGAAATCAATAATAGGCGGAATGCCAGAAAATTCACAAATACGTGGAGGCTCAACAACACACTCTTAAACAACAAGTGGGTCAAAGAAGAAATTGCTAGAGAAATTAGCAAATACCTCGAGGTGAATGAAAATGAAAACGCAACATATCAAAACTTATAGGACGCAGCAAAGGCACTGCTAAGAGGGAAATTTATTGCCCTAAATGCCTATATCAGAAAAGAAGAAAAGGCAAAAATGCAGTAATTAACTGTCCACTTGGAAGAACTGGAGAAAGAACAGCAAACTAATCCCAAAGCAAGCAAAAGGAAAGAAATAACAAAGATTAGAGCAGAAATAAATGAAATAGAAAACATGAAAACAATAGAGAAAGTCAATAAGGCCAGAAGTTGGTTCCATGAGAAAATCAATAAGATTGATGGGCCCTTAGCAAGATTGACAAAAAGAAGAAGAGAGAGGATGCAAATAAATAAGATCAGAAATGGAAGAGGAGACATAACTACTGACCTCACAGAAATAAAGGAGGTAATAACAGGATACTATGAACAACTTTACACTAATAAATACAACAATTTAGAGGAAATGGACGGGTTCCTGGAAAGACATGAACAACCAACTTTGACTCAAGAAGACATAGATGACCTCAACAAACCAATCACAAGTAAAGAAATTGAATCAGTCATTCAAAACTTCCTAAAAAGAAAAGCCCAGGACCAGACGGCTTCACATGTGAATTCTATCAAACATTCCAGAAAGAATTAGTACTAACTCTCCTGAAACTCTTCAAAAAAATCAAAGTGGAGGGAAAACTACCTAATTCATTCTATGAAGCCAACATCACCCTCATACCAAAACCAGGCAAAGATATTACAAAAAAAGAAAACTACAGGCCAATCTCTCTAATGAATATAGATGCAAAAATCCTCAATAAAATTCTAGCAAATCGTATCGAACAACACATTAAAAGAATTATACATCATGACAAAGTAGGATTCATCCCAGGCATGCAAGGATGGTTCAACATAGGAAAATCAATTAATGTAATACACCATATCAACAAATCAAAGCAGAAAAATCACATGATCATCTCAATTGATGCAGAGAAGGCATTTGACAAGATTCAACATCCTTTCCTGTGGAAAACACTTCAAAGGATAGGAATATAAGGGAACTTCCTTAAAATGATAGAGGGAATATATGAAAAACCCACAACTAATATCATCCTCAATGGGGAAAAATTGAAAACTTTCCCCCTAAGATCAGGAACAAGACAAGGATGTCCACTATCACCAATATTATTCAACATTGTGTTGGAGGTTCTAGCCAGAGCAATTAGACAAGAAAAAGAAATACAAGGCATCAAAGTTGGAAGGGAAGAAGTAAAACTATCTCTGTTTGCAGACGATATGATACTATACGTCGAAAACCCGGAAAAATCCACAACAAAACTACTAGAGCTAATAAATGAGTACAGCAAAGTAGCAGGCTACAAGATCAACATTCAAAAATCTGTAGCATTTCTATACACTAGCAATGAACAAGCGGAGGGGGAAATCAAGAAACGAATCCCATTTACAATTGAATAAAATACCTAGGAATAAATTTAACTAAAGAGACAAAAAACCTATATAAAGAAAACTACAAAAAACTGTTAAAAGAAATCACAGAAGACCTAAATAGATGGAAGGGCATACTGTGTTCATGGATTGGAAGACTAAATATAGTTAAGATGTCAATCCTACCTAAATTGATTTACAGATTCAATGCAATACCAATCAAAATCCCAACAACTTATTTTTCAGAAATAGAAAAACCAATAAGCAAATTTATCTGGAAGGGCAGGGTGCCCTGAATTGCTAAAAACATCTTGAGGAAAAAAAATGAAGCTGGAGGTCTTGCACTGCCTGACTTTAAGGCATATTATGAAGCCACAGTGGTCAAAACAGCATGGTATTGGCATAAAGATAGATATATCAACCAATGGAATCGAATCGAGTGCTCAGATATAGACCCTCTCATCTATGGACATTTGATCTTTGATAAGGCAGTCAAGCCAACTCACCTGGGACAGAACAGTCTCTTCAATAAATGGTGCCTAGAGAACTGGATATCCATATGCAAAAGAATGAAAGAAGACCCATATCTCACACCCTACACAAAAGTTAACTCAAAATGGATCAAAGATCTAAACATTAGGTCTAAGACCATAAAACAGTTAGAGGCAAATGTTGGGAGATATCTTATGAAACTTACAATTGGAGGCGGTTTTATGGACCTTAAACCTAAAGCAAGAGCACAGAAGAAGGAAATAAATAAATGGGAACTCCTCAAAATTAAACACTTTTGTGCATCAAAGAACTTCATCAAGAAAGTAGAAAGACACCCTACACAATGGGAGACAATATTTGGAAATGATATATCAGATAAAGGTCTAGTATCCAGAATTTATAAAGAGATTGTTCAACTCAACAACAGCAAAAAGACAGCCAACCCAATTACACAATGGGAAAAAGACTTGAACAGACACCTCTCAGAAGAGGAAATACAAATGGCCAAAAGGCACATGAAGAGATGCTCAATGTCCCTGGCCATTAGAGAAATGCAAATCAAAACCACAATGAGATATCATCTCACACCCACCAGAATGGCCATTATCAACAAAACAGATAATGATAAGTGCTGGAGAGGATGCGGTGAAAGAGGCACACTTATCCACTGTTGGTGGGATTGTCAAATGGTGCAACCACTGTGGAAGGCAGTTTGGCGGTTCCTCAAAAAGCTGAATATAGAATTGCCATACGACCCAGCAATACCATTGCTGGGAATCTACTCAAAGGAATTAAGGGCAAAAACTCAAACGGACATTTGCACACCAATGTTTATAGCAGCGTTATTTACAATTGCAAAGAGATGGAAACAGCCAAAATGTCCATCAACAGACGAGTGGCTAAACAAACTGTGGTATATACATACGATGGAATATTATGCAGCTTTAAGACAGGATAATCTTATGAAGCATGTAATAACAAGATGGACCTAGAGAACATTATGCTGAGTGAGTCTAGCCCAAAACTAAAAGACAAATACGGTATGGTCCCAATGATGTGAATCGACATTCGAGAATAAACTTGGAATATGTCATTGGTAACAGAGTCCAGCAGGAGTTAGAAACAGGGTAAGACAATGGGTAATTGAAGCTGAAGGGATACAGACTGTGCAACAGGACTAGATACAAAAACTCAAAAATGGACAGCACAATAATACCTAATTGTAAAGTAATCATGTTAAAACACTGAATGAAGCTGCATCTGAGCTATAGGTTTTTGTTTTGTTTTGTTTTGTTTTTACTATTATTACTTTTTTTTTCTCTATATTAACATTCTATATCTTTTTTGGTTGTGTTGGTAGTTCTTCTAAACCGATGCAAATGTACTAAGAAACGATGATCATGCATCTATGTGATGATGCTAAGAATTACTGATTGCATATGTAGAATGGTATGATTTCTAAATGTTGGGTTAATTTCTTTTTTTCCGTTAATTAATAAAAAAAAATTTTTTGAAAAAAAAAAATTACAAGAAACAAACATTCCCAACACATACACTCAGCAATTCACAATATCATCATGTAGTTTCATATTCATCATCATGGTCATTTCCCAGAACATTAGCATCAATTCAGAAAAAGAAATAAAAAGACAACAGAAAATATAACAAACAGAAAAAAAATTTTTACAGGCCATACCCCTTACTGATCCCTTTCATTGATCACTAGCATTTCAAACTAAATCTATTTTAACATTTGTTCCCCCTATTATTAATTTTTATTCCATATGTTCCTCTCATCTGTTGACAAGGTAGATAAAAGGAGCTTCAGACACAAGGTTTTCACAATCACACAGTCACATTGTGAAAGCTATATCATTATACAATCATCATCAAGAAACATTGCTACTGGAACACAGCTCTACAACTTCAGGCAGTTCCCTTCAGCCTCTCCATTACATCTTGGATAACAAGGTGATATCTACTTAATGCATAAGAATAACCTCCAAGATAACCTCTAGACTCCGTTTGGAATCTCTGAGCCATTGACATTTTGTCTCATTTCACTCTTCCCTCTTTTGGTGGAGAAGGTTTTCGCAATCCCTTGATGCTGGGTCTCAGCTCATTCTAGAGTTTTTCTCAATCCCTTGATGCTGAATCTCAGCTCATTCTGGGATTTCTGTCCCATGCTGCCAGGAAGATGCACACCCCTGGTAGTCATGTCCCACGTAGACAGGGGGAGGGTGGTGAGTCTGCTTGCTGTGTTGACTGGAGAGAGAGGCCACATCTGAGCAACAAAAGAGGTTCTTTTGGGGGTGACTCTGGCTTAATTTTTAGTAGGCTTGACCTATCCCCTGTGGGGTTAAGTTTCATAGGAACAAACCCCAAGACTGGGGGCTCAGCCTATAGCTTTGGTTGTCCACACTGCTTGTGAGAATATCAAGAATTCAACTTGGGGAAGTTGAGTTTTCCCCCGTTCTCACCATTCCCCGAAGGGGACTTTGCAAATACTTTTCCACTCACTGATCAAATCACTCTGGGATTCATCAGGGCATCACCTGGACAAACCAACAAAATTTCATGTCCTATACAAAGTTCCATGTTCTTAAGGTGTTCAATCAACTATCTACATCAGTTATATTAGGAGATGCACTAGTCAAAGTATAGATTTGTACCAAATAAACATTTTTTGCTTTAGTCTCACACATTAGTTGAAATTTTAAAATATTAATTACCATCTATTTTCAGCACACTGCAGTAATGACATTCTTTTGTTCTTCCTCATGCAAAAACATTTTTTAAATTTGTACATTTAGTCAGTATCATTATACCCTCTAGGCATTTCTAGATTACACCATCTCAATCTTTATCATCTATCTTTTTTTGTGATTTCATTTATGCCCCAGCCCTCCTCCCTCTATCATTCTCATATGCAGCTTCATTCAGTGTTTTAACATAACTGTATTACAGTTAGGTAATATTGTGCTGTCCATTTCTGAGTTTTTATATTCAGTCCTGTTGCACAGTCTGTATCTCTTCAGCACCAATTACCCAATATCTTACCCTATTTCTATCTCCTGATGGTCTCTGTTACCAAGGAAGTATTCCAAGTTTATTCACTAATGTCAGTTCATATCAGTGAGACCATACAGTATTTGTCCTTTTGTTTCTGGCTAATCACACTCAGCATAATATCCTTAAGGCCCAATCATGTTGTTACATACTTCATAACTTTATTCTGTCTTACAGCTGCATAATATTCCCTCTTACGTAAATGTCACAGTTTGTTTAGTCAACTGTTGATGGACATTTTGGCTGCCTCCATCTCTTGGTAATTGTTAATAATGCCACTGTAAACATTGGTGTGTAAATGTCCATTTGTGTCCTTGGCCTTGTGACCTTTGAGTAGAGACAGCATATAGATGGGTCCTGTTTTTTAATCCATTCTGCCAGACTATGTCTTTTGATTGGAGAGTTTAATCCATTAACATTCAGTGTTATTACTGCATGGGTAGTACTTTCTTCTACTATTTTGCCTTCTGGATTTTGTATGTCATATCTAATTTTCCTTCTTTTTACCTTTACTCATAGTCTTCCTTTCTACACTCTTCTCCACACCTCTCTCTTCTGTCTTTGTATCTGTCTCTAGTGTTCCCTTTAGTATTTCTTGCATAGCTGGTCTCTTGGTCACAAATTCTCTCAGTGATTTATTGTCTGAAAATGTTTTAATTTCTCCCTCATTTTTGAAGGACAATTTTTCTGGATATAGAATTCTTGGTTGGCAGTTTTTCTCTTTTAATAATTTAAATATATCATCCCACTGTCTTCTTGCCTCCATGGTTTCTGCTGAGAGATCTGCACATAGTCTTACTGGGCTTCCCTTGTATGTGATGGATTGCTTTTCTCTTGCTGCTTTCAAGATCCTGTCTTTCTCTTTGACCTCTGACATTCTGATTAGTAAGTGTCTTGGAGTATGTCTATTAGGATCTATTCTCTTTGGGGTACGCAGCACTTCTAGGATCTGTAATTTTAAGTCTTTCATAAGAGTTGGGAAATTTTCAGTGATAATTTCCTCCATTAGTTTTTCTCCTCCTTTTCCCTTCTCTTCTCCTTCTGGGACACCCACAACACATATATTCGTGCTCTTCATATTGTCTTTCAATTCCCTGAGTCCCTGCTCATATTTTTCCATTTTTTTTCCTATAGTTTCTGTTTCTTGTCGGATTTCAGACGTTCCGTCCTCCAGTTCAGAAATCCTATGTTCTGTCTCTCGAAATCTACCATTGTAGGTTTCCATTGTTTTTTTCATCTCTTCTACCGTGTCTTTCATCCCCATAAGTTCTGTGATTTGTTTTTTCAGACTTTCAGTTTCTTCTTTTTGTTCTTTCCTTGCCTTCTTTATATCCTCCCTCAATTCATTGATTTGGTTTTTGATGAGGTTTTCCATGTCCGTTCGTACATTCTGAATTAGTTGTTTCAGCTCCTGTATGTCATCTGAATTGTTGGTTTGTTCCTTTGACTGGGGCATATCTTCAATTTTCCTAGTGTGATTTGGTTTTTTTGCTGGTGTCTAGGCATTTAATTACCTTAATTAGTTTATTCTGGAGGTTGCTTTCACTTCTTTTATCTAGGGTTTTCTTACTGGATGAATTTCTTGTCTATCTGTTCTTTGACATTCCGTTCAGCTTTATCTGGACCTTTAGCTTAAGTTTTGTTTAACACAGGAGAATTTTTCAGTTCTTGTTTTCTTGTTTCTTGCCCTGCTTGTGTGGTGCCTTTCCCCCACACACACTTAGGAGGGTCTACTTAGATATTATAGACCCCAGCCAGATTTTCCCAGACCAAACTGGCCTCCTATCAGGAGGAAAGAGTCACCTGTGTTGGTTTTCCCTGAGGGAGAGACCCAGCAGGTTGAAAGACTTTCCTTTGAAGTCTCTGGACTCTGTTTTGCTTATCCTGCCCAGTATGTGGCGCTTGTCTGACTGCAGGTCCCAGCAGCATAAGATGATGCGGTACCTTAACTTTGGCAGACTCTCCCTGCTAGGGGCATAGTGGAGACAGAGGAGAGGTTGTAGGCTGGTTTTAATGGCTTCAAATTACCAAGCCCTGGTGTCTGAATTCCTTGATGGAGGGATTCCACCTGGATGGGGCTTCACCCTTCCCCTGGGGAAAGCACAAGCTCCAGATAAGCCCTCAAAAGAGCTCTCTTCTGCCTATGCCTGGAGCAGTTACAGCCTGAAAAGTCCTGCTGCTGTATCCAGAGGCAGTCAAGCCTTTGTAGATACACAGCCACAAAAACCTCTGTTTCCTTCTTTTTTTTTTTATTTTCCCCTTTTTCTGTCAGTCCTGCCCCCTTGGCACCAGGGCAAAAATGAGCAACCTCTGCTTTGACCAGGTTCACCTAAGTTGGGGGCCTATTTTTAGTAGTCAGAATTTGTTAATTAGTTCCACAATTGGCGTTTGATTGTGCCCAGTCCCTGCTGCTGGTAAAGTCCTTTCCTTTCCCCTCTTGGAAGCGGCCTGTCGGGGAGGGGCGCTGGCTGCCGCAGCTTTGGGAACTCACGGTTCTGGGGGGTGCTCGCAGCCGGTCCAGCTGGTCCAGGCTGTTCATATCTTTTGCACATTTTCTAATTTGTGTTGTTTCTTGACTGTTTCATTTTGAGAGTTCTTTATATTTTCTAGATTAAAATCCTATGTTAGATGTGATTTGCAAATATTTTCTCCCAGTCCGTAGTTTATCTTTTTATCTCCTTAACAGGGTCTTTTGTAGAATAAAACTTTTAAATGTAACTTTATTTTCTGACTCATGCCATTAGTGTCATGATGCTTCACTGAGCCCTAGGTCTTCTTTGCTTTCTTCTAAAAGTTTTATGGTTTTATGTTTTACATATAAAACTATGATCCAATTTGAATTAATTTTTTTATAATATGCAAGGTTTGGGTTGAAATCCAATTATTTTGCCTATGACTGTCCAGTTGCTCCAGTACCACTTGTTTAAAAAAACTATCCTTCTGGTGAATTGTTTTTGCATTTTGGCCATGTGTATGTCACCAACCATGTAAAACATTTAAAACTTTTGCATGGTAAAATACAGCATATACAAAGTGAGTAGTCAAACGGAGTTTGTAAAAACTGTCTGACACAGTTAACAGATAACAAGCCATTAGCTATAATACATAAAGATAATTTAACAAGGGGAAAAAAACAAGAAAATATAAGCAAAGGATGGGAATAAGTAATTCATTAATAAGCAAATGAAAATGGTCAACAAAAAATTTTTAAATGCTCAAACATCTGAGCACCAAGGAAATTCAAATTAAGGTAAGAATGAACTATCACTTCATATTCATCAAACCCTTAAGTTAAAAAGAGCCATAAATCCCCTAACTCATTCTGTGAGGCCAACATCACCCTAATACTAAAGTCAGATAAAGAAACTATAAGAAAAATACAGAACAATATCTCTCAGGAATATAGTTGCAGAAATCCTCAACAAAAAACTAGCAAACTGGATCCAACAGCACATTAAAAAAATTATACACCATGATCATGTGGGATTTATCCCAGGCATGCACAGATAGTTCAACATAAAATTAATGTAGTACTCCACATTAATAAAATGAAGGGGAAAAAAACACTTGATCATCTCAATTGACATAGAAAAGACATTTGACATAATCCAGCACCTCTTTGCAATAAAAAAATTTGGAAAACTAAAAACAGAAGGAAACTTCCTCAACATGAGAAACAGCATATGTGGAAGATCAGGAATAAGAAAAAGTGGCCCACTGTGACCACTATTAATATTTTCCTAGAAGTTCCAGCCAGAGCAATTAGGCAGGAAAAAGAAAGAAAAGTCACTCAAACTGGAAAGGAAAAAGTAAACTCTGTTTTTGCAGACAACGTGATCCTATACATAGAAAGTCCCTAAAACGCTACAACAAAACTACTAGAGCTAATAAACAATTTCAACAAAATGGTGGGATACCAGATCAACACACAAAAATCAGTAGTGTTTCTATACATTACTAATGAACAATTTGAAGAGGAAATTTTTTAAAATTTCATTTGCAATAACAACTAAAAGAAGCAAATATTTAGGAAAAATTTAACCAAGAATGTAAGGGACTTAAACATGGAAAATTACAAAACATTGCTAAAAGAGATCAAATAAGACTTAAATAAATGGAAGGATATTTCATGCTTATGGATTAGAAGACTAAATATTGTCAAGATATCAATTCTACCCAAAGCAATTAACAAATTCAATGCAATCCCAATCAAAATTTAAACAGCGTGATGATATTGTGAATTATTGATTATATATTTTGATGTTTTAAAAAAATAAAATAAAATAAAAAATAAAAAATTTAAACAGCGTTCTTTGGAGAAGTGGAGAAGTCAATCATTAAATTTATTTTTAAGGGCAAGGATAGTCAAGATTACCTTAAAAAGGAGCAAAGTTAGAGGACTCACACTTTCTGATCTTAAAACATATTACAAAGTTACAGTGGTCAAACAGCACGGTACTGGCAAAAGGACAGACAAATAGACCAATGAAATTGAACTGAGCACTCAGAAGTAAATCTGCATATTTATAGCCAGTTGATTTTTGACTAGAGTGCCAAATCCACTCAGTGGGGAAAGATAGTCTGTTCAATAAATGGTGCTGAGAAAACTGGATGTCCATATACAAAAGAATGAAGGGGGATGCTATCTCACATCATAAAGAAAAACTAGCTCAAGATGGATCAAAGACCTAAATACAAGAACCAAAACTATAAAAATCCCAGAAGAAAATGTAGAGAAACATCTTCCGGACATTATGCCAATGGCTGTCATAACCTTTACACCAAAAGCATGAGCAACAAAAGAAAAAACAGAAAAAGGGACTTGATGAAAATTAAAAACTTTTGTAGGGTGTGCAATGCTGACGCAGTGGCAGAGATCTTGCCTGCCATGCTGGAGACCTGGGTTTGATGCCCAGTGCCTGCCCATGCAAAAAAAAAAAAAAAGGCTTTTGTGCATCAAAGGACTGCATCATGAAAGTAAAGAAATAACCTACAAAACAAGAGAAAATGTTTGGAAACCATGTATCTGAAAAGTGTTTAATACCCAGATTCTGTTAAGAAATCTTACAACTCAACAACAAAAAGACAAATACCGCAATCAAAAATGGGCAAAAGTTAAAATACGTATTTATCAGATTACCACAAAGCAGGAAAAAAAGGGTGGGGGCGGGGGGGCAATAGATTTATACCAAGCTTTGAAATCTGTTCTACATCTAATTGTTGTGATGTGCTTTGAAATTTATTGCTTTTTTGTATGTGTTATTTTCCACAAAAAAGCAAAAAAAAAAAAAGTTTATTGTGATGATTATAAAAACAACAACAACAACACCTAGGGCTTTATCTGAGATTCCACAAAAATTCCATGCACTGTGATTACTTTCCAAAAAACTACAGCCTCCAGATGGGTCCCTGGACCAGATAAGTCCTGAAATGCAGAGGGGCCAGCTTCTCCAGAACATCAGCTAGTTTCAATCCTTATCCTATATTATCAACAACTCCTTCCAACGTGAAAAAGTTAGAATGAGCATAGCCCAAATACCCCTAAAGATTGGGAAAAAGATCAAAGGAGAAGGTAGAATTATATCAAGAAGATAAGGTATGAAAAATGAGTATGATTGCTGAATCATTATATTGATATTTCTTTTGCCCCAATATTTTGGAGCAGCTAGAAGTAAAAACCTAAAATTATGGAATTGTAACCCATACC
Source organism: Tamandua tetradactyla (assembly GCF_023851605.1). Taxonomy (NCBI): domain Eukaryota; kingdom Metazoa; phylum Chordata; class Mammalia; order Pilosa; family Myrmecophagidae; genus Tamandua; species Tamandua tetradactyla. The sequence goes on from NC_135332.1 coordinate 141,591,809, forward strand.
AAACTCTGAAATCTGTTCTACAACTAATTGTTCCGATGTGCTTTCAGATTATTGGGTTTTTTTGTATATATGTTCTTTTTCACAATTAAAAAACACCAAAAAAGTGATTTAGCTGGTAAATAGGTTGAAACTTTAAAAACATGTATTAAAACAGTTGAGGTTAGGGCGGGCCGCGGTGGCTCAGCGGGCAAGAGTGCTTGCCTGCCATGCCGGAGGACCCCGGTTCGATTCCCGGCCCCAGCCCATGTAAAAAACAAACAAACAAACAAAATATAATAAAACAAGAAAATGTTTAAAGATGTTTCCCTTTCTTCCTCCCTTCCTTCCTTCCATCCTTCCTTCCTTCTCTCTGTCTTTCCTTCCCTTCCTCCCTCTTTAAAAAAAAAAAAAAAAAAAAACAGTTGAGGTTATAGTATAGATAACACAAATTCACATGGATTGTAAAGTTATAAAGATGTGCCTTCAAAAGGACTTCAGAGGGGGGGAATAAAAGGGCTTCAGAGGAGACAACCAAATCAATGGGTCAAGCCCCTTGATCTTGGGGTTCACCCCTATGAAACTTATTCTGGCAAGGGATAGGCTAAGCCTACTTAAAATTATGCCTAAAAATGATGAATATGCAACTATGTGATGATATTAAGAATTACTGATTATATATGTAGAATGGAATGATTTCTAAATGTTAAAAAAAAAAAAATTATGCCTAAGAGTCACCCCCAGAGAACCTCTTTCGTTGCTCAAATGTGGCCTCTCTCTCTAGCCAACTCAGCAGGTGAACTCACTGCCCCCAGCCCCTCAGGTGGGACGTGACTCCCAGTGGTGTAAATCTCCCTGGCAATGTGGGTCAGGACTCCTGGGATGATCCAGGACCTAGCCTCTGGGTTTGAGAAAGACTACTTGACCAAAAGGGGCAAGAGAGAAATGAGACAAAATAAAGTTTTAGTGGCTGAGAGAGTTCAAACAGAAACAGAGTCAAGAGGTTATCCTGGAGGTTATTCTTATGCATTAAGTAGATATCCCTTTTTAGCTTATGGTGTATTGAAGTGGCTGGAGGGAAATACCTGCCACTGTTGAGCTGTGTCCAGGAGCCTTGATTCTTGAAGACGATTGTATAAAGACATAACTTTTACAGTATGACTGTGTGATTGTGAAAACCTTGTGTCTGATGCTCCTTTTATCCAGGGTATGGACAGATGAGTTAAGAAATAAAGATAAAAATAAATAAATATTAAGGGGACCAAGGGGTAAAATAAATTGGGTAGATTGAAATACCAGTGGCCAATGAGAGGGAGTGGTAAGGGGCATGGGATGTACAAACATTTTCTTTTTTCTTTTTTATTTCTTTCTGAGGTGGTGCAAATGTTCTAAAAAGTGGTCATGGTGATGAATACACAATTATATGATTATATTATGAGCCATTGATTGTTCACCATGTATGGACTGTATATGTGTGAAGGTTTGTCAATACAAATATTTTTTAATGGCAAAATACTTGAATAAACTTCTCTCCATAGAAGATATATGTGATAGTTGGATTCATCTATCAACTCGGCCAGGTGAACTTGCCTAGTTCTGTTGCTGTGGACATGAGCCAATGGTACATGAACCTCATCTGTTGCTGATTACATCTGCAGTCGGCTAGGAGGCGTGCCTGCTGCAATGAATGATGTTTGATTTAATTGGCTGGTGCTTAAATGAGAGAGCTCAATGTAGCACAGCCTAAGCAGCTCAGCATTCCTCATCTCAGCACTCAGCCCAGACCTTTGTAGATTCAGAAAGAAATCACCCAGGGGAAAGTTGTTGGAACCCAGGGGCCTGGAGAGAAAGCCAGCAGAGACCATCCTGTGCCTTCCCATGTAAGAAAGAACCTCAGTGGAAAGTTAGCTGCCTTTCCTCTGAAGAACTAACAAAATAAATCTCCTTTTATTAAAAGTCAGTCCGTCTCTGGTGTGTTGCATTCCGGCAGCTAGCAAACTAGAACAATATGCAAGTGGTCAAAAAGCACATGAAAAGATGTCCAACAGCATTAAGCATCGGGGAAATGCAAATCAAAACCACTAGAGATCATTTCATACTCACTAGAATGACTCCACTTAAAAACAAAAACTGACAAGTGTTGGAGAGGATTTGGAGAAACAGAACAGCTGTTCATTGTTGGTAGAAATGTAAAATGGTGCAGCCGCTATGGAAAACAGCTTGGCAGTTCCTCAGAAAGTTTAGAATTACCATGTGACCCAGCAATCCCACTTCTAGGTGTATATCCAAAAGAATTGAAAGCAGAGACTCAAACAGATACTCGCACACCGATGTTCATAGCAGCATTATTCACAATTGCCAAAAGATGGAAGCAACCCAAGTGTCCATCAACTGATGAATGGATGCACAAAATGTGCTATACGCAACGATGGAATATTATTCAGTCATAAAAATGAATTAAGTTCTGATGCATACTACAATATGGATGAACCTTGAAAACATCATGTTGAGTGAAATTAGCCAGATACAAAAGAACAAATATTATTTCACTGATATGAAATAATTAGAATATGCAAATTCTTAGTGTCAAAATTTAGAAAATAAGTTACCAGAAGATGGGGTGGGAGCAGGGAATATAGGGAATTAAAGCTTAAAATGTACAGAGTTTTTATTTGGGACAACAGAGTTTCTATTTTGGAATAACTAAGAAAACACTAAAAAAGAAAAGTTGTAACCCTACCAGATATCACAATAAACTTGAAGGTCTTTTATTTAAGTGTGATACTGGTACCTAAACAACAAACCAAACTACTGCTCATACCATCTACAAGAATTGACTCCAAATGGATGAGAGATATAAATGTAAAAAAAATCAAACTACTCAAGTACCAAAAGAAAACATGGATTAATTATTGTATAAGGTGTATAATTGCTAGATTACATCATAATTCTATACTGTAGAATGTGGATGTACGGAAAGGATTTCTAGCTATGATAAAAATCCAAATGGAATAAAAGAAAAATTGATAAACTTGACTACATAAAAATAAAAAAGTTTTCATGTCAAAAAACCCACACAAAAGCCACCATGAGCAATATCAAAAGACAAATGACAAACATTATCAGAAATACGGGAAAAGAAAGTGTTCTAGTTTGCTAGCTGCCAGAATGTAATATACCAGAAACGGAATGGCTTTTAACAAGGGGAATTTAATGAGTTGCAAGTTTACAGTTCTAAGGCCGAGAAAATGTCCCAATTAAAACAAGTCTACAGAGGGCGGGCCGCGGTGGCTCAGCGGGCAAAGTGCTTGCCTGCTATGCCGGAGGACCTCGGTTCGATTCCCGGCCCCAGCCCATGTAACGAAAACGGAGAAACAAAATACAATAAAACAAGAAAATGTTTAAAAGATGTTTCCCTTTCTTCCTCTCTTCCTTCCTTCTCTCTGTCTTTCCTTTAAAAAAAAAAAAAAAAAAAAAAAAACAAGTCTACAGAAATGTCCAGTCACAGGCATCCAGGGAAAGATACCTTGGTTCAAGAAGGCCAATGAAGTTTAGGGTTTCTCTCTCAAGTGAGAAGGCACATGGCAAACACAGACAGGGCTTCTCTCTTGGCTGGAAGGGCAGATGGCAAACATGACGTCATCTGCTAGCGTCTTCTCCCGGTTTTCTGTTTCATGAAGCTCCCCGGGAGGCATTTTCCTTCTTCATCTCCAAAGGTTGCTGGCTCGTGGACTCTCTGCATCTCATGGCTACATCATTCTGCTCTCTCTGAATCTCTTATTCTCCAAAATATTTCCTCTTTTATAGGACTCCAATAAACCAATCAAGACCCACCCAAATGGGTGGAGACATGTCGTCCCTTAATCCAGTTTAACAACCACTCTTGACTAAATCACATCAACCAGGGAGATGATCTCATTACAGTTTCAAATATACAGTATTGAGTAGAGATTATTCTACCTTTATGAAATGGGATTTATATTAAAACATGGCTTTTCTTAGGGGTCACGCTTCCTTTCAAAACAGCACAAAAAGTGTCTATGGTAACTTCCTCTGGGATGGGGTATTTTTAGTATAATGCTGGCAAATTCTTACTGGACTTGAAATAACCATTTCCCCTGGTAATGTTTGAATGAGGATGCATATTCATAGCATACACTCATGCTGAAATATTTTTAAGTGGATTACATATGCCATCACATTAGCAAATCCATAAACTCCAAACATTTATAAGTGTGATTTTCTTGGTATGATTTATTCAAAGGTGTTCTGAAAATTGCAGAATGGGTCTAAGACAAAATCATCTAACCTTGTTCCTTGGAGGGCATACTATGTATCATCTGAGGCAGGAGGCAATGGAAATTAAAAGATGCCAATACAGACCAAAGATGCACCTTGGCAGAGGCTCTAAACTGAACTTTGGGGCATGCCTGTATCCTTCACTGGATTTTTTTTCCCATTGAAATGTGATTTATTTGACAGAAAAGGATACAGTAATGTGGTACAAGAACAGACCAGAGACCTGGGGTTTCTCCTGAGGTCAACTTCCAGTTGAGGATTCCCAAGCAGGGGTTATCACTGGAAACACCCCAGAAAAACCCTTGTGAATTATATTCACCAGTAGGCACAAGTTTACCAGCACCTATAAAATCATGTTTATATAATCATTTACTTAATGGTGAGTCAGCTGTCAGCTAGGACTCTGCTCTTTATTATGTAGCATTTCTGAACAGCTGTGCAGCTGCACCTCAGCTTCACTTCATGCTCTTTAAAGCTCACTGGTGTATCATTAGACGTCTGTACTACCACATTCCTCTCCCCTACCATACTTTATCCCATAGTTCTGGTCCTTACATTACTCTTCTCGAGTACCCTGTGTGACACTAAATTGGGGCTGCTTAGTGGAGTAGCAAATAACAATGCATCTGAACACGTGCAAAGGTAAATATGTGTCCCTACACCAGTTATTAACACAAATTGAATGATCAAATCTATTCATTTCCAAATAGAGTTGTGGATATTATTATATACTTTCACAGCTCGTTCAATACTGAGACTTCTAGTTCTACTGTTTGGAATTTATCAATTATGTTTAGATAGCCCACCTGTTGGGAATATTAATAAACGTGCCTTCACTGGATTTTAATGCAAACCCAGAGAGAGCTATGGGAAGTCTTTCTAAGACTCTAAGTGGCGGTAAGACATTTCAGTCCAAGCAACGGTTTGAGCAGATAACCATGTTGAGAAGGTACTGAATGAGTCTTTGACTCTATCCAAGCAAATGATTTTGCTGCCAAGTGCTCAGGACGGATCCCCAACCCTCTCTGTCATTGCAAAGCCACAGGGCATGTTTAACAATCGTAAGGAAGAATCTGAAACCGCACCAGATGGCAATTTGAACACAAGGCATTCTCTCCCTCTCTGCCACTTTTCAAATAAGGAAAGCACAGGCTGGAGAAGATGATGGGATTAAAGACAACCAGTTGACAAGTGCAAGTGACAAGTGGGAGAAGCAGGTCCTGAAGCCAGGCTGCCTCTCCTGAGTCTTTCTTACTCTCTGATCTCTGCATGGCCACATGCATGAGCCTCTGTCTGCATTCTGGGTCAATATTTCTATCTTGCAAGTTTTCCCTCTGAGGCTCTCTTTCTCTGTTTTCTTGTACCTTTGTGTCTTTTGTGTGTGTGTGTGTGTATGCTCTATGGTGGGGTCACAATTCATTATTTTTCCATGTGAGTATCCCATTATTGCAGCACCATTCGTTGAATTTTTTGTTTGTTTGTGTTTTGCTTGTTTTTTTGGGGGGGTGGTAGTGCATGGACCAAGAATCGAACCTTTATATCTTTTTGTATCCCTCCATTTATTTCTCTTTGTGTGTGGCTTTCTCTTTCTTTCAGCCTAATCTGTCTCCACTCCCCCAACACTCCAATTAGTTAGCTTTTTTTTCTCTCCCCTCCTCTTTTTTTTCTCTAGCCGTTGACCCAAACACAGAAGTGAAATATAATACTCACAAAAGTGTTTAAGTTCTTCACTAAAATAGAATTATTTTATTTGTTGTGTTAAAATCAGCTGTGTTCTTTATTTGTAAAATATGATGGTGATAATAACTAACAATTGTAAAGGACTTTTGCAGTTTCCTTTATCTGATCTCACTTCTCTCTTTACTGCAACCAGGAGAGGTGTTATGATTATTCCTATTTTATAGATGAGGAACCAGGAGGTTAAGTAGTTTCCCAGGATTGAGGAAGCTGACTCAAGCAACTAGGAGCATACCATTTTATATCCCAAAATAAATAAAGTTACTCCCTGACTTGTGCCAATAGATTAGAGGCTCTTCAATTGAAAAAAAAAAAAAAAGGTCTCCACTATGACCTATGACCAGGTTAGCAACTGTCAATCATCCAGGTAGGAGAAAATCTGGAGTAAGTCTCCTAATTTTACTCCATCTAACATCAGTAGATAGAAAGCCTCTATTTTATTGTCCTTATTCCTTTCTACAGCTGCATAGAATTCCATCATTGAACGTAACATAATTTAGTCAACTAGTTTCTTCCATGGGTGTTGGGATTGTTTCCAATCTTCCACAAAGACGGTTTTATTTTCCTAGGAAAATAAGACCACAATGTATCCACATACTGCAAACTTCAAAAGGTATCGAAGGGGAAAAAATGTTTCCTTGTCCTCATCCCTCAGCCACCTAGTTCTACCTCATAGAGGCTAAGAATATTACTAATTTCTTATATTATTATTCAAACTCAAGAAAATAGGCATGTGAGTATGTGAATGTATGCATACTTATTCTCCCTCTCTTAAAATAATCGGTAGTATATTACACACCATATTTTTCACTTAACACTGTATCCTGGAGCTCTCCATCACTCCATAAAGAGCCCCACCATTCTTTTCATCACAGTATCCCACCGTGTTGAATAGATAGACCATTAGTTAACCAGCTCTCTATTGGTGGCCATTTAGTTTTGCCTCTTTTTCTATTACAAGCAATGCCACACTGCGTAATTATCCAGAATTTTCTTCATATATGAGTATAGCTGAAGATAAAATGCTTGCCGGGTCAAATGAAACGAGCATTTGTAAGTTTGATAGCTATCACCAAATTGCCATGAGAGAGTTTAAATCAATTTCCACTCCTATTGGCTATATATGAGAATGCCAGGATTTCCACATCTTAATCAATACAGTATATTATCAAACTTCCTTATTTTGCTAATGATAAATGAGTATTTCTCTTATGTATTAGGCTGAGCAGCATTTCATATGCTTGAGTACTTACATTTTGTCTGTTCAAATTGTTTGCTATTTTTCTATTTGTTGATTTTTTTTTTTTTTATTCCTGGTGCCTGCCCATGTAAAACCAAAAAAAAAAAAAAAAATTATTTGTTAGCAAAAGACTAAGAAGTTGCATGATCCTTGTTAAGGGAAAATGTAAACACAGACCAATTTTAGCTTTAATTTATTATAATGATTTTTTTTTTTACTATTAAAGATGTTTCCTCAACAATAAGCAGATGTGTAGCATAGAAGCAGCTGCATGAAATTTTCATTTTTATGTGTAAAATTGGATATCTTAGAAAGACTTTATTGTATGTTATGGAAAATGAAATGATCTTTTCCTTGTCTGAACAGCTGTGTAAAACAGAATGATAACATCTTCACTTGTCTCCAAGTGACCATCTGTTTTTACGGGATTTGACAGGTAATTTATTAATTTTAGAGATGTTTTAGTGAAATTTTGGCAAATGTTCATGTAGTAGAGTTCCAAGAAAATACAGAAAAATGTGCTGACAATATTCAGGGTCTTTTTAAAAGGTCTGGTAGAGTCTTTAAGATTGTTTTTTCTTGTATATTTTGAAATAGTTAAATAAAAATATTTCCAACACTATTAGAATAGGGACTGCAGGCTTCAGGGATATATTTGATTTAATTCGTTTTGATTTTGGCCACATTTTGGAATAGTAACTGTTCAAGTAAGAAAGAGTTTATTTAATATATTTTTCTTTCAGTGCCATCTCATGTTGTTGTTTTTTTAATATAAATTTAAATTTAAAAATACATAGTAATGGTAATCTGCTTTTTTAAAATTTTTTTATTAATTAAAAAAAATTAACTAACGCAACATTTAGAAATCATTCCATTCTACATATGCAATCATTAATTCTTTTTTTTTTTTTTTGGAAAGAAGTAAAACTATATTTATTCACAGATGACATAATCCTATAAATAGAATATCCCAAAGAATGCACAAGAATGATATAAGATCTGATAAATGAATTCAGCAATGGGGGAAAATACAATATCAACATGGAAAAATCAGTTGTGTTTCTATACAGCAGAAATGAACAATCTGAAAAGGAAATCAAGAAAACAATTCCAGTTACAATATCATCAAAAAAAATAAAACATTTTTGAAAAAATTTGAACAAGGATGCCAAAGATTTACACTGCATAAAAGAAAACTCTAAATAAATAGAAAGACATCTGTGTTCATGTTTGGAAGACTTAATATTGGTAATATGTCCATACTACTCAAAATGATCTAGGGATTCAATGCAATCCCCATCAAAATTCCAGTCTTAGGGGTAGACATAGAGTCCAACAAAATAGAATTGAGAGTTCAGATTTAAATTCTCACATCTATAGCCAAGGCTTTTTTTTTTGCAAGGTTGACAACTCCACTCAATGGAAAAGAACAGTCTCCTAAACAAATGGTGTAGAGAAAATTGGATAGCTACACGCAAAAGAATGAAATTGGACCCCTACCTCACGCCAGACACAAAAATTAACTCAAAATGGATCAGTGGCCTAAATATTAAAGTTAAAAATCATAGAATTCTAAGAAGAAAACATAGAGAAAATCTTCAGGACCTGGTTTTGGGCAATGGAATCCAAAAGCACAAGCAATAAAAGAAACAATGGATCAACTGAACTTCATCAAAATTTAAAACTTTTGCATATCAAAGGACATCATCAAGAAAGTTAAAAAAGACCCACAGAATGGGAGAAAATAGCTGGAAATTAAATTATGATGGACATTTCTCCAAAGAAGATATACAAATGGCCATTCAGCACATGAAAAGATGCTCAACATCCCTAGCCATAAGGGAATGTAAATCAAAATCAAAAATCAAATCTCACTAAAATGGCTATTATTTTAAAAAATAGAAAATAACAAGTGTTGACAGGATTTGGAGAAATAAGAACCCTATATATTGTTAGTGGGAGTGTAAAATGTTGCAACTCATGTGGAAAACAGTGTGCCAGTTTCTCAAAGGTTAAATATCGAATCATGACTGGGCAATCCCATTCCTAAGTATTTCAATACTCAAAGGAATTGAAAATGGGGACTCAAACATGTATCTATACAGCAGTGTTCATATTCACAATATTATTCACAATAACCAAAAGGAGGAAGCAACCCAGGGTTCATCAAAAGATGAGGAGATAAAATGTGGTACATAAATACAATGGAACATTATTTAGCTACAAAAAAGAATGAATTTCTGGGGGTGCAAGTGTAGTTCAATGGTAAAATTCTCACCTGCCATGAGGGAGACCCGGGTTAGATTCCCGGTCCATGAACTTCCCCCCAAACAAACAAACAAGCAAAACAAACAAACAAAAATTCAACAAATGATGCTGCAATAACAGGATACTCACATGGGAAAATAATGAAATGTGACCTGCCATACAGCATACAAAAACAAGGAATAAATTTCTGATACCTACTATAACTCAGATGACCTTGAAGAAATCATATTGAGTGAAATAAGCAAGACACAAAGGACAAAGATTGTATGATTCACTTATTTTTTTATTAATTAAAAAAAAATAAATAACACAACATTTAGAAATCATTCCATTCTACATATGCAATCAGTAATTCTTAATATCATCACATAGATGTATGATCATCATTTCTTAGTACATTTGCATTGATTTAGAAAAAGAAATAGCAAGACAACAGAAAAAGAAATAAAATGATAATATAGAGAAAAAATAAAAATAAAAAATAAAAAAATATATAAAAAACAAAACAAACAAACAAACAAAAACTATAGCTCAGATGCAGCTTCATTCAGTGTTTTAACATAATTACTTTACAATTAGGTATTATTGTGCTGTCCATTTTTGAGTTTTTGTATCTAGTCCTGTTGCATAATCTGTATCCCTTCAGCTCCAATTACCCATTATCTTACCCTATTTCTAACTCCTGATGGTCTCTGTTACCAATGACATATTCCAAGTTTATTCTCTAATGTCAAAAGTTCACATCAGTGGGACCATACAGTATTTGTCCTTTAGTTTTTGGCTAGTCTCACTCAGCATAATGTTCTCTAGGTCCATCCATGTTATTACATGCTTCGTAAGTTTATTCTGTCTTAAAGCTGCATAATATTCCATCGTATGTATATACCACAGTTTGTTTAGCCACTCGTCTGTTGATGGACATTTTGGCTGTTTCCATCTCTTTGCAATTGTAAATAATGCTGCTATAAACATTGGTGTGCAAATGTCCATTTGTGTCTTTGCCCTTAAGTCCTTTGAGTAGATACCTAGCAATGGTATTGCTGGGTCGTATGGCAATTCTATATTCAGTTTTTTGAGGAACCGCCAAACTGCCTTCCACAGTGGTTGCACCATTTGACAATCCCACCAACAGTGGATAAGTGTGCCTCTTTCTCCGCATCCTCTCCAGCACTTGTCATTTTCTGTTTTGTTGATAATGGTCATTCTGGTGGGTGTGAGATGATATCTCATTGTGGTTTTGATTTGCATTTCTCTAATGGCCAGGGACATTGAGCATCTCTTCATGTGCCTTTTGGCCATTTGTATTTCCTCTTCTGAGAGGTGTCTGTTCAAGTCTTTTTCCCATTTTGTAATTGGGTTGATTTTTTTATTGATTTTATCTATTAAGGATATTATCCCTATTTTATATGAATTACCAATGGTTTTCCAGGTTTGCTTTTGTCCTTGAATTATTTATGATAGTTTAGCCAAGCAGAAAAATTTTTGTTTTTATGCAGTTGAAGTTTTCAACTTTTTATTTTATGGCTTCTAGGCTTTATTGCATAGTTAAAAGGTCTTGGGCACTCAAGTTATTAAATAACTTCCCTATGGTTTCTTCTAGTGCCTCTCTAGTTTCTTTTTCTTTTTCAACTTTTTTTTTTTTATCTGCTGTATGGTGGGGGCCACATTTCATTCTTTTTCCATGTGAGTATCCCCTTATTGCAGCACGGCTTGTTAAATTTTTGCTTGGTTGGTTTTTTGTTTGTTTGTTTGCTTGTTTGTTTGTTTTGGGAAATGCATGGGCCAGGAATCAAACCCGGGTCTCCTGCATGGCAGGCAAGAATTCTATCACTGAACTACCCTTGCATCCCCTTTAGTTTCATTTTTATACATTTAAATTTTTTATTCTTTTGGAATTTATTCTAGTACAAGGGATGAAGTACAGATCCAACTTTACTTTTTCCCAATACGTTCCCTATTTAATGAGAATGATTTGGGGCTGGAGACTCATTAAAAGGCAGTTGCCTAGTTTTTGGGTGTATGGAGAACTGTGGAGTGCAATTTACCATGTTTATTTTGAGCCAATGACATATTGCAGTTATAATTTATATGTGCAAGGACAAGAGGAAGAATCCTGCATGTCCCCCCTTCCATGTACTTGCATGTCATCCAGGTAAGGGTGACCACTGAATCCACAGAAACAAAAAAGAACTGAATGTAGGTAGGCAGGTCGTTGGAAGGGCTGGGCAAGAGGGTTCTAAGCTGGGCCCCAGGAGACCACTGGAGCCATTGAGTTCAAGAAGACTTGCCTGGTGTATGAGATGGCATGTACAGAAAACGTCCTTTGTGGGAGGTTGGAAACAATCCAAACACCCATCAAAGAAACTACTTGACTAAATTATGTTACGTTCAGTGATGGAATTCTATGCAGCTTTAGAAAGGAATAAGGAAAATAAAATAGAGGCTTTCTATCTACTGATGTTGCGTGCCCAGCAGGGTGTATTTATAAGTGAAAAAGGAAAAAAAAGAAAAGAGAAAGGTATTGCTGCTCTCCACAGTCCCGAACCTTCCATTCAAGTCCCTTTACAATCTGACTCATTTCACTTTCACCTTTGCACACGCCAAGTAAGCTGGTCACGGTAGATCCTCCCTGATGCCCTTGCTTCTATCCCACTCCAAATATCCTGCCCCTTCTCTACCCTCAGTTGCTAGGCCAGCCCTGCCAACAGGACCTACTGCGATTATGGAAATATTGCAACTGAGAAACTAAAATTTTAATTTCGTTGTATCATGTTAATTTAAATAGCTACATAGGCAATCACTTCAGATCCAGGTTAAATACCACTTCCTCCTGGAACCCTTCCCTGAGCCGCCTCAGTCTCATCTCAAAGTCTTCCACGCACACACGCACACAAATGCACACAATTGCGGACGCCCCCCTCCCACTCCCGCCTGCCGTGGCCTGCGTCTGTCCCGCACATCGGGCAGTATTCGTGACACCCCCAGAGACTGCGGCCCCATCTTCTTCATGCCACTCCTGTGAACTGTCTGAAGGCAATGGTTCTGTCTATTTCCACCCCTCAGGGTATCTTCCGCAGTGCCTTTCCCACAGCAGGGATCAAAGAGCCTGGTTGAATAGATGGCTTTTGAGTGCCACAAGAATATTTGGGTTTCGATTTTGCTTTTTATTTTTTAATTGGGATATCTTCACACTCATACAGTCCATCCAAAGTATACAATCAGTGGCTCACAATACGATCACATAGTTGTGTATTCACCGCCATGATAATTTTTTAGAACAAAAAAAAAGAAATGAGAAAACTTTCATACATCCCATACCCCTTACCCCTCCCTCTCATTGACCACTAGTATTTCCATCTACCCAATTTATTTTACCTCTTATCCCCGTTATTCATTCATTTTTTATCCATGTAGTTTTTCTCAATTGTCCATACCCTGGATAAAAGGAGTATCAGACACAAGGTTTTCACAAACACACAGTACTTGTAAAAGCTACATCATTATACAATCGTCTTCAAGAATCAAGGCCTCTGGAATACAGCTCAACAGTTTCAGGTATTTTCCTCTAACTACTCCAATATATCATAAACTACAAAGGGATATCTATACAATGCATAAGAATAACCTCCAAGATAACCTCCTGATTCTGTTTGAAATCTCTCATTCCCTGAAGCTATTTTTTCTCATTTCTGTCTTCCCCCTTTTGGTCAAGGTTTCCTCAATCCCATGGTACCAGATCCTGGCTCATCCCAGGATTTCTGTCCCGTGTCGCCAGGGAGATTTCACCCCTCGGAGTCATGTCCCACATAGAGGGGAGGACAGTGAATTCATCTGCCAAGTTGGCTTAGAGAGAGAGGCCACATCTGAGCAACAAAAGAGTTTCTCTGGGGGGTGACACTTAGGCCTAATTTTAAGTAGGCTTAGTTTCTCCCCCACAAGAATAAGTTTCATAGGGGCAAACCCCAAGATCGAGGGCTCAGCCTATTGAACTGGTTGTCCCCACTGCTTATGAGAATATCAGGAATTCCTCAGATGGGGAAGTTGAATATTTCCTCCTTACTCTCCAGTCCCCCAAGGTGACTTTGCAAATACTCTTCATTCTCTGCCCAAATTACACTGGGACATATTGAGATATCACACTAACCTGTAGAAACCAACAAGATCTCATGCCCTATTCAAGATTCCATGTACTTAATGGTGTTCGAATAAACTGACCATACCAGTTAAATTAGATAATGCACTATCCAAAATATAAATTTTGCACCAAATAAACATTTCTCCCTTTGGTCTTACACAGAAGTTGAAGTTTTAAATATGGACCATATCATCCTTTACCTTGTATTCTGATTAACCTTAGTCCTATCCAGATCAGCTTCCTTCATATCTCTAATTGAAGTCTGATCACTTTTTCAACTTTTTAAACAGTTCCTGTATGGGGTACTGCTGACTTTCATAGCTTCAGAGCTCTAACTCTGAGTTTCAGGTGTCACATAAATACCTGAAGTTTCAGGGAACAGCCAGGTTTTATACAAACAATTTAGTATCTCGGAATTTAAAAATAACAGTTACAACTCTTGAATCGATGTGACTGCTGTAAGAGATTATAATCTAGGACCCTTTACAATGGGCCCCAACCTCATCCCCCATGCTCTTGACTTCAATTCTCTGAGTTTGTAAGAATATTTGCTAATATCTAAACATTGAGATAGACTTATGTGAGAATTTGCAGACTGGAATTGTATAAGTATTGGAGCCCAATTCCAGGGTTAAAGAATAAGAAATATAATTAAAATTTTATTTTTAGAATGTGTTGAGAATTTATCTAGGTTATTTTCTCTTTATGCTGCTCTTAGCCTTGTACTGATTTCTAGGGGGTACTGATAAATTGCTCTCTTAATAACAGAAATGATTTATAACCTTTCTGAGGCCTATAGTTATAGTTTGTGTATATGCCATTCTTCAGCAGTAACTAATGAAAACTTTTCTTTGCTCTGTACCAGTCTATCAAATTTCAAGGAATTGCTTACCCTGCAATATCTTCAACCAAATGCGGTCCTTTGGTGTGTGTAAATTAACTTTTTATTTTGAGGTAATTGTAGATCCACAGGTAGTCGGAGGAATAACACCGAGTGATTCTGTGACCTCTTTCACCCAGTTTTCCCCAATCATAGCATCTTGAAAAAGTATAGTACAATAGCACAGCCAGGATATTGACACTGATATAGTCCACTGATCTTATTCAGATTTCATCGGTTTTACATGCACCCAGCTGTGTGCCTGTGCATTTGTGTGCATTCAGTACTAGGCAAGTATACCATGCAGTCAACATCACAGTCAAGATGCAGAATAATTCCACCAACACAACAACCCCTTGTGCTGCCCTTCTCTATTCATGCTCACCTTCAGCCTTGACCCAAACCGTGAGGACTGGCCTCGTCACTCAACATAATTCCCTTAATACCCATGCAAATTGTTCTACATATCAATAGTTTATTCCTTTTCACTGCTCAGTAATATTCTAAAGTATGGTTTTACTGTGGTTTAACCAATCACCCATTGTTTCCAGTTTTTGACTGCTATAATAAAGGTGCAGTGAACATATGTGTACGCATTTTTCTGTGAACATAAGTTTTCATTTCTCTGGATTAAATGCCTAAGAGTGTTATTGCTGGGTTGTATGGGAACTGCATGTAGCTTAATGAAAAATTGCCAGATTATTTTCCAGAGCAGCTGTCCCATTTTACATTCCCTAAAAGCAAACCTTTTCGAGTAAAGTGCAACAGGAAAATAAGTTCAAGTCCTGGTGATAACCAGGTATGTTATTAAAATTAATTCTCTGCAGACCAAGGTGAGCTCTGGTCTTGACATTCGATTCTCATGTTGATGGATTCCACACTGCTGTAGTTTATGGACAGACCATAAGCTATACCTGAAATGATTGATTTGATTTATCACTAAAGCTTGATCATGTTGGGAATAGCCAAAGTAGAGGAAAAGTCCAGAAGAATTATCTCCTCATGCAACCTGTGGCTAGCTGATGAAAAAAACAGGCTGTAAGTTCTAGACTGATCACGATGGACAGGGATACGTAAGAAAAAGCAACAATGATATTAAAGAATTATAGAATTAAAGAATTAATTCTGAATTAAAGAATTATAAGCCTCAATTCTTTATTTTTTCACTTTTAATGCTTTTATTTTTTTTAAACATGACCACATACTAACACGAACATTCTTACCATATGATCATTCCATTCTTGGTATATAATCAATAACTCAGAATATCATCACATAGCTGTATATTCATCATCATGAGAATTTCATAGAACATTTGCATCAATTCAGAAAAAGAAAAAAAATCATTCGTACTGTACCCCTTACCCCTCCCTTTCATTGATCACTAGCATTTCAATCTACTAAATTTATTTTAACATTTGTTCCCCTTATTATTTATTTGTTTTTAATCCATATGTTTTACTCATCTGTCCATAAGGTAGATAAAAGGAGCATCAGACACAAGGTTTTCACAATCACACAGTCACATTGTGACAGCTGTATCATTATTCAATCATCCTCAAGAAACATGGCTACTGGAACACAGCTCTACATTTTCAGGCAGTTCCCTCCAGCCTCTGCATTACATCTTGAATAACAAGATGATATCTACTTGATACATAAGAGTAACCTCCAGGACAACCTCTCGACTCTGTTTGGAATCTCTCAGCCACTGACACTTTGTCTCATTTCCCTCTTCCCCCTTTTGGTTGAGAAGGTTTTCTCAATCCCTTGATGCTGAGTCCCAGCTCATTCTAGGGTTTCTGTCCCACGTTACCAGGAAGGTCCACACCCTTGGGAGTCATGTTCCACGTAGACAGGGGGAATTTTATGGTTTTGTTTTTTTCTTTTTTTTTGCATGGTCAGTCTCTGGAAATTGAACCTGGGTCTCCGGCATGGCAGTCAAGAATTCTGCCACTGAGCCGCCGTTGCCCGCCAAGCCCCAATTCTTTAAGACAGCCTCGATTAAAATCAAAGCATAAGCCAAAGAACACAAATTTTGAACAAAAATCCTTGAGATATTGAGAATCTTTGAACATGGATATGAGACTTCGAGAAGAGATTGCACTGACCGAGCGATTGCCTTTTATTAAAGTGATAAGGGGGAAGAGTTAGAGAATATTCCAAGTCAAATACCTCTAAGATATTAATAATAAGCATTAGCCAGTTTGAAGTAAAAGTGCATCTTGAAAAATGTGTGTGTGTGTGTGTATGTATACACAGTATATACATGTACAGTATATATATATATATTCTGAATATTATCATCATAAATGTAAATACTTAGGAAGAAGCTCTCTTTCAGAGGGTTATCTTTAATAATTAAATGAATGTTATATAGTCTTTAACTTCATGGCTGCAATGCAGTGGAGTCTCAAACATTCAGTCACATAAAACCTGAGGTGGTGTTTCACAAAAGTAACAACAACAAGACTATGTTTCAGCCAGTCTTTACTGTCTCATCAAGCACAAAAGTAAAGATGATAGAACTTAGTCACAACAGACCAAACCCTGAACCGAGAATCTGAAAATGAACATCACAAGGCAGTCACTTATTTTGTAAATTTCTTATTTCAAAATAATTTTATCAGTTACAAAAATAATACTGGCCCTGGCACCCTGGGATCAACAATGCAATCCTGACCAAAAGGAATAAGAGAAGTGTAACAAATAAGGTATCTGTGGCTGAGAGAGTTCAAATAGAGTCAAGAGGCTATTCTGGAGGTCACTCTTATACATGCTTCAGTCAGACCTTTCTACCTATCGTAACTTGCCAAACCCCACCAAAACCATTCCTGTCAATCCTAAAGAACACCGAGAGCAATATATAAGCTTCTACAAAGGTTCCATGCACTAGGGTAACTTTCTAAAGCCTACAAACTCCAGATGGGTCCCTGAACCAGATAAGTCCTGAAATGCAGAGGGGCCAGCCTCTCCAGAGTATGAACTGTTTCTGTCCCCCTATCACATATTATCAGTAGCCCCTTCCAACATGAAAAAGTTGGAATGGGCATAGCCCAAATACTCCTAAAGAGTTGGAAAAAGATCAGGGTTGATGGAGAAGTTATACAGAAAAGGTCAGGTTTTTTTTTTTCTTAATTAAAAAAAAATACAAGAAACACAAACATTTCCAACACATACACTCAGCAATTCACAATATCATCATATAGTTGCACACCCATCATTATGATCATTTCCCAGAACATTAGCATCAACTCAGAAAAAGAAATAAAAATACAGCAGAAAAATATAAGAAACAAAAAAAGAAAAAAAAAAATTTACAGGCCATACCCCTTACTGATCCCTTTCATTGATCACTAGCATTTCAACTAAATCTATTTTAACATTTGTTCCCCCTATTATTTATTTATTTATTTACATTTAAAAATTTTTTTTATTAATTAAAAAAAATTACAAACAAAACATTAAGATGTCATTCCATTCTACATATACAACCAGTAATTCTTAATATCATCACATAGTTGCATATTCATCATTTCTTAGAACAATTTGCATCGATTTAGAAAAAGAAATAAAAAGACAACAGAAAAGGAATAAAATGATAATAGAGAAAAAAAAGACTATACATACCATACCCCTTACCCCTCGCTTTCATTTACCACTAGCATTTCAAACTGAATTTATTTTAACATTTGTTCCCCCTATTATTTATTTTTATTCCATATGTTCTACTCTTTTGTTGATATAGTAGCTAAAAGGAGCATCAGACACAAGGTTTTCACAATCACACAGTCACATTGTGAAAGCTATATCATTCTTCAATCATCATCAAGAAACATGGCTACTGGAACACAGCTCTACACCTTCAGGCAGTTCCCTCCAGCCTCTCCCTTACATCTTGGATAATAAGGTGATATCTACTTAATGCATAAGAATAACCTCCAGGACAACCTCTTGACTCTGATCGGAATCTCTCAGCCATTGACACCCTGTCCCATTTCACTCCTCCCCCTTCTGGTCAAGAAGTCCCCCTCAATCCCTTGATGCTGGGTCTCAGCTCATTCTAGAGTTTTTCTCAATCCCTTGATGCTGACTCTCAGCTCATTCTGGGATTTCCGTCCCACGCTGCCAGGAAGATCCACACCCCTGGTAGTCACATCCCACGTAGACAGGGGGAGGGTGGTGAGTCTGCTTGCTGTGTTGGCTGGAGAGAGAGGCCACATCTGAGCAACAAAAGAGGTTGTCTTGGGGGTGACTCTTAGGCTTAATTTTAAGTAGGCTTGACCCATCCCCCATGGGGCCAAGTTTCATATGAACAAACCCCAAGACTGGGAGCTCAGCCTATAGCTTTGGTTGTCCATACTGCTTGTGAGAATATCAAGAATTCAACTTGGGGAAGTTGAGTTTTCCCCCCCATTCTCACCATTCCCCAGGGGGGACTTTGCAAATACTTTTCCACTCACTGATCAAATCACTCTGGGATTCATCAGGGCATCACCTGGACAAACCAACAAAATCTCATGTCCTATACAAAGTTCCATGTTCTTAAGGTGTTCAATCAACTATCCACATCAGTTATATTAGGAGATGCACTAGTCAAAGTATAGATTTGTACCAAATAAACATTTTTTGCTTTAGTCTCACACATTAGTTGAAATTTTAAAATATTAAGTACCATCTATTTTCAGCACACTGCAATAATGACATTCTTTTGTTCTTCCTCATGCAAAAACATTTTTAAATTTGTACATTTAGTCACTATCCTTATACATTCTAGGCATTCCTAGATGATACCATCTCAATCTTTATCATCTATCTTTCTTTGTGATTTCATTTATGCCCCAGCCCTCCTCCTTCTATCATTCTCATATGCAGCTTCATTCAGTGTTTTAACATAATTGTATTACAGTTAGGTAATATTGTGCTGTCCATTTCTGAGTTTTTATATTCAGTCCTGTTGCTAAATCTGTATCCCTTCAGCTCCAATTACACAATATCTTACCCTATTTCTATCTTCTGATGGTCTCTGTTACCAAGGAAATATTCCAAGTTTATTCACTAATGTCAGTTCATATCAGTGAGACCATACAGTATTTGTCCTTTTGTTTCTGGCTAATCACACTCAGCATAATGTCCTTAAGGCCCATTCATGTTGTTACATACTTCATAACTTTATTCTGTCTTACAGCTGCATAATATTCCCTCTTACGTAAATGTCACAGTTTGTTTTGCCAACTGTCTGTTGATGGACATTTTGGCTGTTTACATCTCTTGGTAATTGTTAATAATGCTGCTATAAACATTGGTGTGTAAATGTCCATTTGTGTCCTTGGCCTCGTGATCTTTGAGTAGAGACAGCATATAGATGGGTCCTGTTTTTGAATCCATTCTGCCAGACTATGTCTGTTGATTGGAGAGTTTAATCCATTAACATTCAGTGTTATTACTCCATGGGTAGTACTTTCTTCTACTATTTTGCCTTCTGGATTTTGTATGTCATATCTAATTTTCCTTCTTTTTATCTTTACTCATAGTCTTCCTTTCTACACTCTTCTCCACACCTCTCTCTTCCATCTTTGTATCTGTCTCTAGTGTTCCTTTTAGTATTTCTTGCAGAGCTGGTCTCTTGGTCACAAATTCTCTCAGTGATTTATTGTCTGAAAATGTTTTAATTTCTCCCTCATTTTTGAAGGACAATTTTTCTGGATATAGAATTCTTGGTTGGCAGTTTTTCTCTTTTAATAATTTAAATATATCATCCCACTGTCTTCTCGCCTCCATGGCTTCTGCTGAGAGATCTGCGCATAGTCTTACTGGGCTTCCCTTGTACGTGATGGATTGCTTTTCTCTTGCTGCTTTCAAGATCCTGTCTTTCTCTTTGACCTCTGACATTCTGATTAGTAAGTGTCTTGGAGTATGTCTATTAGGATCTATTCTCTTTGGGGTACGCTGCACTTCTAGGATCTGTAATTTTAAGTCTTTCATAAGAGTTGGGAAATTTTCAGTGATAATTTCCTCCATTAGTTTTTCTCCTCCTTTTCCCTTCTCGTCTCCTTCTGGGACACCCACAACACATATATTCGTGCGCTTCATATTGTCTTTCAATTCCCTGAGTCCCTGCTCATATTTTTCCATTTTTTTTCCTATAGTTTCTGTTTTTTGTCGGATTTCAGACGTTCCGTCCTCCAGTTCAGAAATCCTATGTTCTGTCTCTCAGAATCTACCATCGTAGGTTTCCATTGTATTTTTCATCTCTTCTACTGTGTCTTTTATCCCCATAAGTTCTGTGATTTGTTTTTTCAGACTTTCAGTTTCTTCTTTTTGTTCTTTCCTTGCCTTCTTTATATCCTCCCTCAAGTCATTGATTTGGTTTTTGATGAGGTTTTCCATCCGTTCGTACATTCTGAATCAATCGTTTCAGCTCCTGTATGTCATCCGAATTGTTGGTTTGTTCCTTTGACTGGGCCATATCTTCAATTTTCCTAGTGTGATTTGGTTTTTTTGCTGGCGTCTAGGCATTTAATTACCTTAATTAGTTTATTCTAGAGATTGCTTTCACTTCTTTTATCTAGGTTTTCTTGCTGGATGAATTTCTTGTCTATCTGTTCTTTGACATTCCGTTCAGCTTTATCTGGACCTTTAGCTTAAGTTTTGTTTAACACAGGAGAATTTTTCAGTTCTTGTTTTCTTGTTTCTTGCCCTGCTTGTGTGGTGCCTTTTCCCCACACACACTTAGGAGGGTCTGCTTAGATATAGACCCCAGCCAGATTTTCCCAGACCAAACTGGCCTCCTATCAAGAGGAAAGAGTCACCTGTGTTGGTTTTCCCTGAGGGAGAGACCCAGCAGGTTGAAAGACTTTCCTGTGAAGTCTCTGGACTCTGTTTTGCTTATCCTGCCCAGTATGTGGCGCTTGTCTGACTGCAGGTCCCAGCAGCATAAGATGATGCGGTACCTTAACTTTGGCAGATTCTCCCTGCTAGGGGCGTAGTGGAGACAGAGGAGAGGTTGTAGGCTGGTTTTAATGGCTTCAAATTACCAAGCCCTGGTGTCTGAATTCCTTGATGGAGGGATTCCACCTGGGTGGGGCTTCACTCCTCCCCTGGGGGAGGCCCAAGCTCCAGATAAGCTCCCAAAAGAGTTTACATCTGCCTATGCCTGAAGCAGTTACAGCCTGAAAAGTCCTGCCGCTGTATCCAGAGGCAGTCAAGCCACAAAAACCTCTGTTTCCTTCTTTTTCCCCCCCCCCCCCTTTTTCTGTCAGTCCTGCCCCCTTGGCGCCAGGGCAAAAATGAGCAACCTCCACTTTGATCAGGTTCACCTAAGCTGGGGGCCTATTTTTAGTAGTCAGAATTTGTTAATTAGTTCCACAATTGGCGTTTGATTGTGCCCAGTCCCTGCTGCTGGTAAAGTCCTTTCCTTTCCCCTCTGGGAAGCAGCCTGTGGGCGAGGGGCGCTGGCTGCCGCAGCTTTGGGAACTCACGGTTCTGGGGGGGTGCTCGCAGCCAGTCCAGCTGGTCCAGACTGGGGTACGCTCTGTGTCTGGTCACTTTTGTGGCTCCAGGAGCTGTCCTGGTTATTTAGTAGTCGTTCTGGAGGATGAACTAAAATGCGCAGGTTGTTAAGCCACCATCTTGACCCAGAACTCCGAAGCAGGTCAGGTTTAACAAATGAATATGAGTGCTGAATCATTATGCTGATATTTTTTTTAGCCTCTAGCACCTTCGAGTAGCTAGAAATATAAAACTTAAAATTGTGGAGCTGTGGCTCATGCCAAGCTCTGAAGTCTGTTCTACAACTAATTGTTGTGATGTACTTTGAAATTTATTGCTTTTATGTAGATATATTATTTAAAGAGAAGGAGCAGTATAACAGAGAAGAAAGGATTTAACAAATGAGTATGACCGCTGAATCATTATATTGATATTTCTGTTGGTTTCCAGTGTCTTGGAGTAGCTAGAAGAAAAAACAAAAAATCATGAAACTGTAACCCATACCAAACTTGAGAATCTGTTCTGTTTCTAGTTGTTAAAATATACTTGGAGGAGGTGTGAGGATAGTTCAGTGGTAGCATTCTCGGCTGCCATGCTGGAGACCCAGGTTCGATTCCCAGCCCATGTACCTCCCAAACAAACAAAGAAACCAACAAAAACAGACAAAAAATTAAAAAAGTCAACAAATGGTGCTGCAATAATTCCATGAGATGCTCACATGTAAAAAGAATGAAATGTGATCCCACCACAGAGTGCACAAAAAATAAATGAATAAAAATAAAATGTACTTGGAAATTTATTGCTTTTTTGTATATATGTTATATTTCAGAATAAAAAACATTAACAATAATAACAACCCACACAGAGAGCTCCAACACATCCCTCACTCAGATACCCATATCCACATCTTTTGCCACAGTTATGATATTCTCTCTATCCATCTGTCAACCATTCATCCTCTTTCTCTCTTTCTCTCTCTCTCTTTCTCTTCCATTTATCTCCAAATCTCTCTCTCTATTTATCTATTTTCTAAACATATGGGAGTAAGTTGTATACATCACACCCCTTCAACACTCAATACTGAAGGGTGTTACTTTCTGGAACCCCCCTTTTGCTGTCTGAGAATGGAGGCTGGGCAAAGAACAAAAGCAATCTATTTATTTCCCAATCCCTGTGTTCTCAGGAAATGTCATGTCTGGGTTTAACTTGTTCCTGTGTTGGAGGAAATTATGTTTACTCATTGCATGCTTGTGATGGGAAATTGAGTTTTCTAATATGTCACCCACTACCTTCACTGATCTCTTCAAAGTTACTTTGACCAGTATAAAAACTGCTCGGTCATCTTGTTAACTCAGTATTTCCCAAATCCCTGTTCTGTGAAACACTTCAGGGAGGTTTTCTAGGTGAGTCTCAAAACTATGTCCCAGAGTTAAATTTGGGAATTCCAGCATACCGATTCTTTTCCTGGGTTCACTCTCACATCAGTATATTACAGTATATTAGAGTTTTAGAAAAGTCTTGCATTGAAAAGAGTGTTTATTTCATTTAATGGGCCCAAAATATATTTGGACTTGGGACTCTTTTTAAAGGCATACCAAGTCACATTCTGGAATCTTATTTTGACGGATGTTGACTTGAAGTTTTCCCATTGTCCTGGAATGGACCACTGAGCCCTAAAGCTGAGGACCAAGGGGCCTTAAGTTGCCCCTGTTCTAGAGAGATTGCAGCACTGGGACACAACACCTGGGGCATCTTCCTGTCTGTGCTGTCCACTTCGTTGGTCCCCAACACCCACCCAAAAATACCAGGGAAATGGGAAGGGGAGGGAATCATAGGAGTAGGATGTTGGTGGGTTTTAACAGTGCCCTGTGGCTTAACCCCTTCCCACTTTGTGATGCTGAGAGCGGAGTGTCCCTCACCACCACCCAGGGCCAATGAAGAGGAGCTCCAAGAGAACAGCTTCTGAAGGTTTTGGGTGCCTGCAAGAAGGACTGCCTGGAGAACTCGCATCTGGATGCCTGAACCATGATGGCCAGTGACCGTCTGTGATGAGCAAAGAGGCAGAGAAACCCCTGAGAGGATGAGCAATTAGAAAACCTGTCTCCCTACCACCTGTCCATCCTAACCCATCAGAGAGGCTGGAGAATGGAAGGGTGGGAGGGGGTGTCCCAGAGGTAGATCCCAAGGTGGAGAGAAATGAAAGTGCAGAGCAAGTTCCACCCCAAGTCAAAGTGTGTCAGCGCTGGGAGAGGGCAAGGCATGTGTCCTACATTGGAGCTGTCAACTGAACTGGACTTCCAGGTACTGAAAATGACTGAGAAATGATGGAACCTTCCAGAGACACCTCTAAGAGGCAGGAAAGGAGAATTCAACAGAAAGTGGATGAAGGTTTTGATGAGAGAAAAATAAACCATTCTGTGTTGTTTGAGAGACCCCACTTTAGGACATGCTGCTTTAATATCTCTCTTATCAATATGACCACAAAAAAGGCAGGAAAATGGTTTAAAATATAGATAAAAATAAATATGAATATTTCTGTTTGCATATGCATGATTTTTAAAAAAGAGAATATTTTCATGCTAAAAACTAATTGAAAGTAACCTTATTTTTTCAGATAGGCTTAGGGGAAAATGTCTTTGAAGAATCTGCACAGGAACCATATTGCTATCTGGGGCTTTCGTCACACACCAGATCTTAATGTTAAGAACTAAGACGAGGAAAGATAATGCTCTGTAATGCTGTGGGGCTCAGCTCATTATGAAAACCTCTTCTGCATAATGTCTACACTATCCAAAGTTAAAAGGAAAACACTACCAAGCATTACGAAGATACATTCTATGAAAGGGAATAAGAATTTATATACAGTGCTTATTATCCAGTTGTTCATTTCTTTGGGGCTATAAAACTTTTAAAAGAATGGCCAAGTAAAATTTTTAAAGAGAAAATTGGAATGATAATGAGGACATTAAAAATCTACCACTCTGTCCTTGTTTCACTTGGCAGCTCAGTTGAGATTTATTGAATTCTTACTGTAAAAAGCACAGAATTAAACTCCTTTGAAGGAAAAAGGAAGGTGAACCCAATAAGGCTTAAGTGTGCTGCCAGGAATTTTTTATAAATATAACACCCAGTAAAAGACCCTGTCTGTTTAGCTCACCGCCTTATCAGTAACACCTAGAACCAATACTTAGTCTGATTTAGAGGCTCAAAAGCATTTATTGAAAGACTGCATAAATAAATGGACCCATAACCCATTTTACAAAGAAGGGTTAACCTAACAATGCGCTTAACCTAACAATGCAGATATCTGTCACCTCTATTCCTAATTTAAGGGTCAACACCACACCCTCTCCTTTTGTGGTATTGAGTATTTTACAATGTTTAAGGCACATAGTGGGTACATCTAGGTGGAGGCATAAAACAGTGAACAGGTAAACATGATGAATCAATCCCGCACCTTACCGACTTGTGCTTAGAGGGGTGACAAACAAGTAAGCAGGCAACTATGGGGCAATAGGATATACCAGGAGAAGGAAAGCGTAGGGTCACTGTTATGGATTGGATTGTGTCCACCTAAAAAGATATGTCCAAGTCAAAACCCCTGATACCTGTGCATGTGACCTTATTTGGAAATAGGTCTCTGAAGATATAATTAAACTAAGGATCTTGGGATGAGGTCATCCTGAATTTAGGGTGGATCTTAAATCCAACAACTAATGTCCTTATGAGGAAAAGGAGAGGGGATTGAAGACATCCAGAGGAGAAAGCCATGTGAAGACAGAGGCAGAATTAGAGGGATGAGT
Organism: Tamandua tetradactyla; assembly: GCF_023851605.1. Classification (NCBI taxonomy): domain Eukaryota; kingdom Metazoa; phylum Chordata; class Mammalia; order Pilosa; family Myrmecophagidae; genus Tamandua; species Tamandua tetradactyla. The sequence goes on from NC_135332.1 coordinate 141,617,638, forward strand.
CTACAAGTCAAGGAAAGCTGAGGAGAGCCAGATTCATCAGAAGTGAGGACTGGATATTGCCAGGCTTTGAAAGCTATCTGAAGCCCAGCAGAATTCTGACCCCTTGTTCTAAGACCACAGTGATGGTCTGTCCTTTAAATAAGATAGATGAGAATTCATAAGCTTCCCAAACACTTAGGAAGGCATGGAAATACAGGCATGGAACAGATTCTTCCTCAGAACCTCCAGAAGAAACCAACTCTGCTACCCCCTTGAATTCAGATTTCTGGCCTCCAAAACTGTGATAGAATAAATTTCTGTTGTTTTAAGACAGCCATCATAAAAGAACCCTGATGTGTTTGGAGTTACTTTTTTTTTTTAAATTTTTTATTAATTTTTTAAAAAAAATTACAAGAAAGAAACACAAACATTCTTAACATATGCTCATTCCGTTCTACATATATAATCAGCAATTAACAATATCATCACATAGTTGCGTATCATCATCATGATCATTTCTTAGAACATTTACATCAATTCATAAAAAGAAATAAAAAGACAACAGAAAAATAAAACGAAAACAGAAAAAAAAAATTATACATCCCATACCCTTACCCTTCTCTTTCAATGATCACTAGTATTTCAAACTAAATTTATTTTAACATTTGTTCCCCTATTATTTATTTTTATTCCATATGTTCTACTCATCTGTTGACAAGGTAGATAAAAGGAGCATCAGACCCAAGATTTTCACAATCACACAGTCACATTGTGAAAGCTATATCATTATACAATCATCATCAAGAAACGTGGCTACTGGAACACAGCTCTACATTTTCAGGCCCTGATGTGTTTGGAAGAACACTAGACCCTGCTAGCCTCTTCTGAAGCCACCCAAACTGCCCTGGAACATTATTTCCAGATTCATTTTACATGAGAGAGAAGTTGAGTGTCTATTTCCTTAAGCCCCATAGCTGGGTCTCTGTTACCAGTAGTCAAAACCAGTCCGAACAGGTATAGTCACCTAAGACAAAAAGGCTAAGTCAGAGAAGACTTGCCACAACATAAGCAGTTGGAGGCGAGACCTTGGTAAGAAAGATCAAAGAGGTGGAGGAGAGCATTTGTTTTAGAGGGACCAGGATGTGTGAAGAAGGCCTTGGGCAGAGAAAAGGCGTGCCACCTTCAGGGACTGACGGAAGCTGAAGCCGTGTAGCGGGACCCTGGAGTGCAGCTGCTCAGAAAGGTGGGGTGAGGAGGGAGGAGAGAGATTGTTGGTAAGAGATGAAGCCACAGAAAGCAGGGAGCCAAGTCACAGAGAAGACCTTTATGTGCTAAGGGGCTTGGCTCTATTTAATGACCCCAGGAGGTTATCAAAGGGTTTCCAGCATGGAAGTGATTTGTCTTTTAGTAAGATCTTTTTGGCTGTTCCTTGAAGAATGGGTTGGTGGGAGAAAAAAATGGATGAAGGCAAGGAGACCAGTTAGGAAGCTACGTGGAGTGACCAACACATTCTGGTTTGCCTAGAATTTTGCAGTTTTGTCATTGGAAGTCCTGCATTCCAGGAAACCCCTGAGTCCCAGGGATACTAGGATGGCTGGTCATCCTAAGGCTGCTGAAGAAATACAGGTGAGAGGGAGGGTGGGACATACAAAGGACTAAGAGAAGGTTCAGATGACTTCACCATGAGACATCTTTTTCCTGCTTTGATCAGACGGGAGCTCCCTTGCTCAGAGATCATACAGGGAACCCCTTGTGAGCAAGAGATTGGATAGGTCAGAATTAGGGGGTTGCTAGATTCCAGGAGAGGGGCATAAATTGTGCCCCTCTTAAATCTTAAATCAAGATCTAAGAATTTTATTTTCCTTAAAAAATAAAATTCTGCTTTGGATGCAAACACTTTTACCCTGTTTCTATTATTATCGCCTTATTGTTATAATTATTCTTATTTGATGATCAATGTTATTTGGGCTGGATATTGCCAGGCCTTGAAAGCTATCTGAAGCCCAGCAGAATTCTGACCCCTTGTTCTAAGACCACAGTGATGGTCTGTCCTTTAAATAAGATAGATGAGAATTCATAAGCTTCCCAAACACTTAGGAATTCTACCTGGTTTCAGCTGCTGTTTGTCTAGCTCCCATCTCATGTTTCACTATTTATTGGTTACCTGGAATTGCCTGGAATTCTGGAGGAAAGCTGCATAAGATTACTAGTCTTTAATTGCTATTTTTATCACAAGCTTTATAGAGTCTCTGGAATCCAAATGAAAAATAACTGTACTAACTGTTCTGAGAATTATAGAATAAAAATAAAAATGTCTCAAGGACACAGAATCTAAGGTTTTTCTATGCAGCAAAATGTTTTGTGGCAATAACAATGGTTGGCTTACTTACTGTCAAATAACCAAGTATGTTACCCATAGACAGAAGAAATGTTTGAAATAAGATTGAACTAAGACTTCGAGTTAAATGGTTGCATAATTGTGTTGCTAGAAATGGAGTAGATAATGAAGGACATTGATTTCCTAGGAGAGAGATGATACGTAGGTATATATTTTTTCAATCATCACTCAGTTGGCAAAACAAATACTAAAAGTGCACTTTGGAGGGAAATCAATACTAAAAGTGCTAATTCAACTTCAATCATCTCAGCAAAAGCCCCCCAAAAGTTCTCTTTCAATAAAAAAAAAGCATTTTCCATTTTCAAATCACAGAGGCAAATGAATGAGTCACATACTTGTTTCTGACACCTACTGGGCTCCAAATACTGGATCAACAATTACATCCTGACCAAAAGGGGGAAAAGAAGTGTAATTAATAAAGTATCAGTGGCAGAGAGAGTTCAATAGAGTTGAGAGGCTACTCTGGATGTTGCTCTTACACAAGCTTCAGGTAGACCTGGCTACCTATATAACCTGCCAACCCCCAACCAGGACCATTCCAGTCAATTCTAAAAAACACCTAGGGCAATATATAAGATTCCACAAGGGTTCCAGGCACTAGAGTGACTTGCCAGAAACTTAACAACCTCCAGATGGGTCCGTGGTCCAGATAAGTCCTGAAACCTAGCTCAGCCTCTCCAGAACATCAGATAGTTCCATCTCCCTACCCATTTAAGTGACAAACCCTTCCAATATCAAAAATTTAGAATTGCCACAGCCCAAACACCCCTAAAGAGAGAGATGGAAAGATCAAAGGTGATAGTGGAATTTTACAGAGAAGACAGGATTTAACAAATGAATATGAATGCTGAATCTTTAAACTGATTTCTCTTTTAGTCTCCAGTATTTTAAAGTTTTATTTGCACATCATACAATACCTACAACCTAAGTAAATAGACATGTCTTTACCACCATAATCTTATGGAGACATTTTCTTTTCTTCCATAAAGTTTCCCATACCCCTCCTCCATATCCCCCGCTTATTGATGTTTAACTTTGGCATATTGTCTTGAGCTCTTTTTGAAAGAAAGTAGAACTTATATTTTAGTGTCATGGCTAAGAACAAAAACTCGGGAGTGAGATTGCTGGGGGTCAATTCATGATGCCACTACTTCTGTGAACTTGAGCAACTAACTTAACCTCTCGGTGCCTCAGTTTCCTCCATGTGAAATTGCATTAATAAATTACATGCTTTATGAAGTTACTATGAAAATTAAATGAGTTTATAAGTGAAAAGTGCTTAGCATGGTGTCTTGTATCCAGTAAGCTCTGTACATGTTAACCATTATTATTATTATTATTATTATTATTATTATTATTATTATTGACAAGAACAGCCTTGCATCATGGGGCCAGAAGACAAGTAGTATTCTCCTTCCTTCTTTTTTATACCACTCTAGACCATCTCTCCTGTGCCTCCTATTTTACTCCTACTTTGAGGTTCATAACATCCCAGTATATCCTTGACCCTCAATCATCTACCCAAGGATGTAGCTAGGGTGCCCTTTCCTCCTGGTGAACATAGCACTACTCAAAAGTGCATGGATTTTTGAGGGAGCGTGAGCCAGATTTCAGCACAGGTCACAGCACTGGCCATAATAAAGCAAGTCCATACAAGTACATGGCGGCTTTGCATGTCCAATAAAAGCCTAAAATTGTGGACTCATAACCCATACCAATTGTTATACAAATGAAATCTGTTATACAACCAATTGTTGTGGTGTGCTTTGAAATTTATTGCTTCTCTGTATTTATGCCATTTTTCACAATCAAAAAAAAATCTAAAGAGAAGCCAATAAAAAAAAAAAAAATTACCCAGGATTCGAAGGGGCCTTGCAGAGTGATAAGCAAAAAACAGTGGGAGAGTACCACAGACGTATTTAATGTATTAAACGACATTTTTATCACATTTTCATTAACTCACAAAACGTCCCTCTCTCTTTCTGCATAAGTGAGGCCAAAGAAAATTTAGGTCATCAAAAAAAATTTTGTTTTTAGGATTATCTGGGCATACAGCGCCACCCACCCGGCTCCTGCCCCAGTTGGAGAGGTTGGGCCCCCTCGGCCCGCACCCATCACGGAAGTGCCATCAGCACGTCGGTCAAACTGCCCTACAGAGTCGCCGACATCAGCCTGGCCTCTTGGCGAAGCAAGGACGCCGCGGAGATGTGGCCAGATGCACATGTGGGAGGTATACTTGGCCCCATGCCACGGAAGAGCACCCACGCGGCCGGCTGCCAGCACACAACAGCGGAGACCGCTGTGCTCATTGAGACCCTTGTCGGCCCAGGGCACTGAGGCGCAGTGGTGCAGCTGTAACATCTTCTCCACCCAAGACCCGGCAGCAGTGGACTGCCACCACTTTGTAAATGGTGGTTCCTTTCACAACCTGGGGCCAAAAAGAAATTAATTTGGTTTATAACGTATTCTAAGAGAGCAGGAAGGTGGATAAAAAAAAAAAAAAAAAGAGTATCTGGGCATTTAAAAAATTTCTGAGCCTTTAAAAATTATTCTCTCTTGTCATTACAACATAGTTCGTACGTTTTTTTTCTATTTTTTATCAGTTTATTTTTTAGTTCACATGTTTATAAAATAAACTTTAATTTTTAGAACAATTTTAGATTTACAGAAAAATTGCTACTTTAGTAGAGAGCGCTCCCATCTACTCCACACCCAGTGTCCCCCATTATTAACATCTTACGTAAGTATGGTATATTTGTTACAACTAATGAACCGATAGTAATATACTATTATTAACTAAAATCAATATTTCATTCAGGTTTTCTTAGTTTTTTCCTAATGCCCCTTTTTTTCTTCTAGAATCCCACCCAGGTTTCCATATTACATTTAGTTGTCATATGTCCTTTGGCTCCTCTTGGCTGTGATTGTTTCTCAGATTTTCTTTGTTTATGATGATTTTGACTGCTTTGAGGAATACCGATCAGGCACTTTGTAGGATGGCCTTCTATCGGAACTTGTCTGATATTTTTCTCATGTGTTAGACTGGAGTAGTGGATTTGGGGAAGATCACAGAGGTAAAGTGCCATTCTCATCACATCACATCAAGAGTACTGCAATTGATCATGGTGATGAATATGCAACTATGTGATGATTTTGTGAGCCACTGATTATACACCATGTACGGACTGTATGTGTGTGAAGATTTCTCAATAAAAATATTTAAAAAAAAAAAAAAGAGAGAGAGCGAGTGCTGCAATACCTTCTGGTATCAACTTCCATGCAATTCTGACTCTACCCAGAGTTAGGTCAGATTCACACACGTTAGAGTATGGTCCTAAGAATTCCCACATTTTAGACACCAACCAAGAAATCAGGGTTTCCAGGGCCTCCTTTGCCTACAAATTCAGAGGATCCTACCACTCCTGTGGGTTTGATAACTCACTAGAAAGACTCACAGAACACAAGAAAGTGCTACACTTAGTAATTAGTTTTATTAGAGTAAAAAGGATACAAATAAGAGCACACCTAAATATAAGAATGAAAACTGTAAAACTCCTAGAAGAAAACATAGGAGAACATCTTCAGGACCTTGCAATAGGCAACAGATTCTTAGACTTTACACCAATAGTATAAAAACTCAGAAATGGACAGCACAATATTAACTAACTGTACTGTAATTATGTTAAAACACTGAATGAAGCTGCATGTGAGAATGATAGAGGGAGGAGGGCTGGGGACATAAATGAAATCAGAAAGAAAGATAGATGGTAAAGATAGAGATGGTATAATCTAGGAATGCCTAGAGTGTATAATAATAGTGAAATGTACAATGCACAAATTTTAAAAATGTTTTTGCATGAGGAAGAACAAAGGAGCCAAGACAAAGGCCAGACCTGTAGCAGCTGCAAACTATCAAGGTGTCTTTTTACTATTGACGTTGACCTTGATCCACTCGCTGAGATAGTGTTTATCAGGTTTCTCCACTGTAAAGTTACTCTTTTTACTACTTTTCCATAATGTATTCTTTGGAAGGAAATCTCTAGGCCCAGCCCACACTTAAGGAGTGGGGAGTTATGTTTCTCCTCCTTAAGAGCAGAGGAACTACATAAATTATTTGGAATTTTTTCTGCATGAGAGATCTGTCTCTTCTCTCCCATTTATTTATTTAATCACTTATTCGTATCAGTATGGACTCACGGATATTAGCACAGCTCATTTTTTAAAGTACAGGTTTTTTTTTCACCCTTGAGGAAAACAGGAAAGACTGTCAAACATTTCCATAAACAAAGCGCCCTAAGCCTTTTTCCGAGCACATTTCTGGAATGGGTTAAATCCTCTGTGTAGCAAGGGACTTGGCATCTGTAAAGAAGGATTACTTCATGTCTTCTAAAATGATTGAATAACTAAATGAAAATACCTTTGTGAAAACTTCCCTGGTATGTGCTTAATCTGAAACGCTCATTTCAAGAAAGAAACAAAAGTGTAAATGCATTTTTTGCTTCTGATTGTTATTTAAACCACAGCAAGATATACATGAATCAACTCAAAAAGAAGACAGAAAACGTCCCTCAGACTATCAAAGCAAAACAAAGCACACATACCACAACAATCACCAGGGAGGAGAAGCAGTGATGTCCTCCCCACCTCACAACCCTGCTGGGACCTCGGAATCCCGAGGCCTGAGAATTACTCAGTTGAACTGCAGTTTTAAGGCCAGCCCCGGCTACCAGGAAGCTTTCAGTTGTCGATGCGATCCTCTCAGGCAGCAACAGGCCTTCTGATAGACTACAGCCATTTCCTCACTTCCTACAATCTCTTGGCTCCACTGAAAGGAAGACACATCCTGTTCACATGGCTGTCCGCTCCTCTCCCGCTCCCTTACCTCCAACACCTCAGGAGTGTTCTTCTCTTACCTCCAAAAGCTGGCATGTACTTGGCATTGATGGATACCTGGCTTTCCCGTCCTGTCTCTCTTCCTTAGTAGTTTTAGAAGGTAACGCTGTGTGGTGACAAAGCTCGAGCTCTGCCATGAATCACCTGTGTGACTTTGGGAATGTCACTTTTCCTCTCTGGGCCTCAGTTTCCCAAAGCGTAAAATGAAAGCGCTGGTTGAAGTCAGCTCCAACACATTTGCAGCTCTGACATTTTATAAACCTATTAAATTCTTAGGGACTAGATAATAGCATTTCTCAATATTGTGCAAGCATAAAGCTGGATAAAACAGTGATGTAGTCATTAATTAGTGTCTTATTTTCTCCCTGTTACAGGACAAAGCAGTGGGTTCTCTGCCCCATCTGTTCAAATGACCAATTCCTGAGACATCAGAGTTTCGAAGAGAAAAAGAGTTTATTGCTAGGTGCAAACAGGACATCAGAGGGCCCATGGGCCTAAAAATTTGTCTCCAGAGTCTAAGGAGTTCAATGTGTTTTGGATTCAAGCAAGCGGAGATGGAGTTGTTAGCATTTCAATAACAAGCACGAGTAGAAACGAGGGGGAAATGGAGCTGTTACCATCTCAATAACAAGGATAAGCAACAACAATTTTAAATGTAAAGGAGTTGAGCCATGCTAGAACCAAACTAACCACTACAAGAATAAGCCAATCGTTAGTTCTAAACTGATTCAAGTTCTTCTATTAACATTAGGGGGTTGTCTTTGTTGTGGTGATAAGACTTCACAGTTGAAAAAAAAAATGGGTAAAGGGGATACAAGTGACAATGCTTATACAATCGCAAGGGCACAATCTTTATCAGAAATGAAGTCAGCTGTAATTCAGTTTAGAGATTACAGGTATTTCCCTCTGTCTACTCTGATGTACCAGAAAGTAAAAAAGGAATATCTATATATGATTCAATAATCATAATCATCTTCTAAATCCTAACTTCTCAGCTACATCCTCAGTTATTAACTCTGGCTAGCTGGTATTTTAAATGATTATCTGGCGTGAATACCTAAACCTAATAAACTGATTTCTATTTTAAAAAAAGAGTATGCTTCCCAATTTTGCCATCAAAGAGATGTATTTTTTCAAAGTGAGATTTCATTTTGACAGTGTCTAGCTTTTTCAATGGCTAATTTACGGAATTTTAAAATGTATCCTTTTTAAAGGAGGGGAATAGAAATTGGGGAGAGATATGCAGGAAGCTTGAACTTATTGTATCTGCAATTTTTTTTTTTCCCTTAAAAAAATATGAACAAAGACGGCAAAATCTTTTTTTTCCCCCTTTGGACAAATGAAAGATGACAAAATGTTTTAGAACCCACCACTTTGTCTTGTAACAGGGTTTACGATTGGACAAAATCTGGGTGAGATCCCGACTCTTTTTCAGTTTATTTGCATGGATTTCCCTAAGAATGAAAACAACGTTTCCTGTCTTTGGTTTCCTTTTGCCGACCTTTTAATTATCTGGTACGGAATATGCACCGTCAGACAATTAAAATAACGACAGAGAGGAGGCAGAGCCCATGCCCAAGTCTTCCTTTCCCTTCAAAGCTCGTCTTAGGTCCCCAACTCCTCCCTGAAGCCATTCTATGGCCCCAACCCTCCGTGACTACTTATCTCAGCCAGCTTTGCTATATGAGCCACTTCTGGGCACGTAACCCCCTACTTTTTAATCCTCTGCTTGCGTGACAACCCACATTTTCATGGGTAGCCACGGTAATAGCCCGTATCGGCTGCTGTCATTCTGGGTTAACTCCCGAATTTAGCGCCTTGTAACAAAGGTTCACCCGTGGACCACCGTCCCCGCCCACCCGGGCTGGCAGTGCCCCTGGTCCAGGCGATGCGGGCGTTGGGGGCGGGGCAGTCTTTATCAGTCACGTTGCCTGTTTCTAGGCGGAGGGAGGAAAAAGCCCAGCGAACTGTCATCTGACTCTTGAAACTTCCACCCACGTAGCTCCTGCTCGTGTTTTATCAGGCAAAGCAAGTCACATGGGCACTCTCGAGTTCAAGAGGGCAGAGGAATGTCTAATCTTCCAACTGGGAGGAGCAGCACGGAGAGAGAACTAGATCTGCCGCACACTCTTGGAAAACATCTTTTATGCTGATTTAGAATTTTCATCCTGAGGCCGACAATCCCTCCGCGATCTCACATGCTGATGCTGCCAATGTCAGCAGTGTTGCCCTCTTAAGGAAGGGTTCGTGCCAGCATTTAAATATTGTATTGCATTTTAGCCCTTATTAATTTATGAACATGGATAGAAAATGGAAAATTAAAGTGCTGATGTGAGTCCTAAGAAATGTAGTTCTCATAAACTTAAAACACTTGAGAGAAATCGTTGGGTGTGACAGAAACTGACTGTCTCAGTCAGGGCTTTCTTGGACCTAAGCGAATTGATTCTGCTCACTTGTAAAGGAAACAAATTAAGAAACTTGAGTAAAGCTAGAACAATATCAGCAGAGCTTGTGTTTAAAAGCTGAGGTGTAATTAGAATTTTTCAGCTCTATTGTGTCAAATTTCGGACATTCTGGTTTCATATTTTTAGGAACACGTTATGCACCTTGTCTGTATGGGCTGACTTTTTTTTTTTTAAACTTTTTTTATTAATTAAAAAAAATTAACAAACAAAACATTAAGATATCATTCCATTCTACATATACAATCAGTAATTCTTAATATCACATAGTTGCATATTCATCATTTCTTAGAACATTTGCATCGATTTAGAAAAATAAAAAGACAACAGAAAAAGAAATAAAACGATAACAGAGGTAAAAAAAGATTATACATACCATACCCCTTACCCTTCGCTTTCATTTACCACTAGCATTTTAAACTAAATTTATTTTAACATTGGTTTTTTTAAACTTTTTTATTAATTAAAAAAATTAACAAACAAAACATTAAGATATCATTCCATTCTACATATACAATCAGTAATTCTTAATATCATCACATAGTTGCATATTCATCATTTCTTAGTACATTTGCATCGATTTAGAAAAAGAAATAAAAACACAACAGAAAAAGAAATAAAATGATAATAGAGAAAAAAAAGACTATACATACCATACCCCTTACCCCTCGCTTTCATTTACCACTAGCATTTCACACTGAATTTATTTTAACATTTGTTCCCCCTATTATTTTTTTTTATTCCATATGTTCTACTCTTCTGTTGATATAGTAGCTAAAAGGAGCATCAGACACAAGGTTTTCACATTCACAGAGTCTCATTGTGGAAGCTATATCATTGTTCAATCATCAAGAAACATGGCTACTGGAACACAGCTCTACATTTTCAGGCAGTTCCCTCCAGCCTCTCCGCTACATCTTGAACAACAAGGTGATATCTACTTAATGCATAAGAATAACCTCCAGGATAACCTCTTGATTCTGTTTGGAATCTCTCAGCCATTGACACTTTGTCTCATTTTACTCTTCCCCCTTTTGGTGGAGAAGGTTCTCTCAATCCCTTGATGTTAATTCTCAGCTCATTCTAGGGTTTTTCACAGTCCCTTGATGCTGAGTCTCAGCTCATTTCAGGATATCTGTCCCACGTTGCCAGGAAGGTCCACACCCCTAGGAGTCATGTCCCACGTAGAGAGGGGGAGGGTGGTGAGACTGCTCGTCGTGTTGGCTGGAGGGAGAGGCCACATCTGAGCAACAAAATAGGCTCTCTTGGGGGTGACTCTTAGGCCTAAATTTTAAGTAGACTTGACCTATCCTTTGTGGGGTTAAGTTTCATATGAACAAACCCCCAAGACTGGGGGCTCAGCCTATAGCTTTGGTTGTCCACACTGCTTGTGAGAATATCAAGAATTCAATTTGGGGAAGTTGAATTTCTCCCCACTCTCACCATTCCCCGAAGGGGGCTTGCAAATACTTTTCCAGTCACTGATCAAATCACTCTGGGATTCATCGGGGCATCACTCTGGACAAACCAACAAAATCTCATGTCCTACCTGAGATTCCAAGTACTTCTGACATTCAGTCAAACTATCTACATGAGTTACATTAGGAAATGCTCTAGCCAAAATATAAATTTTGTAACAAACATTTTTTGCTTTAGTCTCACACATAAGGTGATATTTTAAAGTATTAATTATCATCTATTTTCAGCACTCTGCAATAATGACATTCCTTTGTTCTTCCTCATGCAAAAACATTTTTAAAATTTGTGCATTGTACATTTCACTATTATTATACACTCTAGGCATTCCTAGATTATACCATCTCGATCTTTACCATCTATCTTTCTTTCTGATTTCATTTATGTCCCCAGCCCTCCTCCCTCTATCATTCTCACATATAGCTTCATTCAGTGTTTTAACATAATTACATTACAGTTAGTTAGTATTGTGCTGTCCATTTCTGAGTTTTTATATTCAGTCCTGTTGCACATTCTGTATCCCTTCAGCTCCAATTACCCAATATCTCACCCTATTTCTATCTCCTAATGGTCTCTGTTACCAAGGAAATATTCCAAGTTTATTCACTAATGTCAGTTCATATCAGTGAGACCATACAGTACCTGTCCCTCTGTTTCTGGCTAATTGCACTCAGCATAATGTCCCCAAGGTCCATTCATGCTGTTACATACTTCATAACTCCATTCTGTCTTACAGCTGCATAACATTCCATCTTACGTAAATGTCACAGTTTGTTTAGTCAACTGTTGATGGACATTTTGGCTGCCTCCATCTCTTGGTAATTGTTAATAATGCTGCTATAAACATTGGTGTGTAAATGTCCATTTGTGTCCTTTTGGCTGACTTTTTAATTTGCTTTTAAGTTGTGTCTTATTCCCTCAAATTGTAAAGCCCTTGTGGGTAGGAGCTCAGTGGCAGCATGTAGGACAGAAAGCAACCAAGCTCTGCAGTAAGACAGACCTGGTTTCAAATCTCAACTCTGATCCAGCAGCTGGACAAGTGACTTAAAGTCTCTAAGCCTCAGTTTTCTCATCTGAAAAATGGGATTATAGTACTGTCTTATTGGTTTGTTGTGAGCATTACATGATATATATGTAAAAGACGAGTAAGTGCTATATTTTGTCTAAATCTATCATTTATTACACTTATTATGTACCAGGCATTTACTCTACTCGCTAATCTTCCCAAACAACCACAAAGGAAAGATTATCATTACCAGTTTATCAAATTCAGAATTTAAGTGATTATCCCAAAGAGGTTACATTTGGCAAATCCAGTCTTGAATCTATGCCCCTTTGTGACAAAATTCCACAAACTGAGAAACAGGAGATTAACTGGTCATCCTGCTTCGTGACCTAAGATGTTGTAAGATTCTGTCTTTTTAGATCATCAAAGAAGATAAACAGTGTCTGATATCATTTGAGGATTGGGTGTTGCCTTGATCACTTGCCTGTTTGCTCTCAAGCCCATCCTCCTCCCTTCCCCTGCTCTTCTGGTATGGCAGGAAAGCGTGTCTCCCAGGCTGCCTTGTCAGCTGGTTTCTGGGAGTTCAGCACTGGCAGCAGGCTAGAGGGGAGGGGGAGGGGAGAGGCCAGGGAATTTCTGCTCTTCTCTTTGCTTCCGGAGCATTTCCAGAGGCAGCAGCAGCAGTGTGTTTGCCTGACAGCAGCTGTGCCTCCTCTGTTGGAAGCCCTTTCCTCCCTGCTTTCCACTCCAGCCAGGCAGGTGGGGGCAGCTTCCTTCCTGCTTTTGCTAATCTCTGGGTTGCCTAGCCGTCCTTCATTTGTTTTTTCATCTTAGACCAATATCCCTGAATTTAATTCCCTCTATTTGAAGTATCTAGAATGGTTTCCATTTTCCTGACTGGACCTGATCAATATAAATGTATTCGATTGCAAATATTTAAACATTGATACACCATATAGGGTGTCATATTAGTGTCGCTATGAATCAAAATGCTGTTTTAGTGATAGCTAATAAAAGGACCCTATCTGATTATCCACATCTCCCTGATTTGCTGACCTACTTTGAGACAGGGACTGTGTTGTATACTCTTTCTCACAACCCCTAGTCCAGAAACTGACCAAACCCCAAATGTGTGTTTTAATCAGTCATTAATTACGTGGGTCTCTGAGAGCATATCAATCATTATTTTTGACTTCCACCTTGGCTGCAATTCAGGGCTGCAGCCAGCTCTGTGCTCTGACCTTCACAGTCCTGAACCCCAACTGGGACAGGCTCCAGATACTTTAATGAATCATTTGGCACACTACTTCTTTTCTTCCGCACACTCCAACAAAATTGGCATTTATCACAGCCTCCATGAAGCAGTTCCTTGTTATCTGACAGAAACAAGAGATGACTCTTAAATGGTTGCTGTGCTTTGTGCTTTAATTTCTGAGAGAGATATGAGGCCTGTCCCTGCGGCCAGATTCACAGGCGTGGGCCCTGTACAGACCTACAGGGGTCTTGGTTCCCAAGGGCTCCACTGTTCTGCTGTTGCCATCTTGAATTTCTTTATACTTTTTAACAAGAAGCTCCACATTTGGTTGTTTTTGTTTTTGTTTTGTTTTGTTTTGCATGGGCAGGCACCAGGAATCGAACCCAGGTCTCTGGCATGGCAGGCAAGAATTCTGCCTGCTGAGCCACTGTGGCCTGCCCAAACCTCCACATTTTCATTTTGCACACAACCTTATAAATCATGTAGTTGTCCCTGCCTATCTTCTTTGTATGTACCTTAAACTTGTGACACTGATTTATCATTAAATGATAAGAATTTGATATTAAATCATCAGTAGTCTCCCATTTTCCTCAGGAAAAATACCCCAAACCACTTAGTAGAGCCTGGGATGAAAAAACTTTTTGTCTTCTGTTACCTTCCCCATCAACACCAACATCTCTAAAACTTCTTAGCCTGTTCTCTCTTTACCCTGTTCCGCCTTCAAATTTGAAGCTGCAGCTACTGCACTACTCGCTGTTTCTAAACTTGTAGGCTCTCCAGCTGCTGGACCCTTGCATATTTGCTCCTTTCCTGAGTGGAGTGGTCCTTTCTCTTTCTTTCCCTCAACTTATCTTACAAGTCTGAACTTAGATATCACCTCCTCTGGAAAGCCCTTCCTGATCTTCCCAAAGCTGAGATGTCTTTCCTTTGGGCTTTCATATTATCCAGTGCTAAATGCACCCTACCACTTATCTTGCTGTTTTGTTATCTGGTTATTTCTCTGTCTTGCTCATTAGATTATGAGCTTCTTGAGGTAGGGACTATCTCTTGTTCTCTGAGGTGGCTCCAAAGAAGTACTCAGTTAGTTCCTTTTCACCAAATGAATGAATGAATGAATGGGTCCCTGGTTTATTTGGAGAGTGCACAAGAAGTCCTCCAAGGGTTCTTTGCTTTTTGTTTTTTTTTGTCTCACCTAGCAAAGCAGTTCTTTCACTAATGAAGAAGACCCAATCAACAGCACCTTCTGGCATAAGGACATAAAGCTAGAAGGTAGCTTATGTGATACCTCTCTATTCACAGGCACTTGTTCCTACGCAACTCCTGGAGCAGGTGTCTCTTCCTTCACGATTTCTGGTCCACCTTCTGCCAACCCTTTATAAAGCCCAACTTAAATGCTACCTCTCATCAGTTTTAATGCGATTAATCCGTCTCAGCTTTCCCATTGCATTTGTTTATATTTGTTCATTTGCCTGTTTTGCAATATAGTTATACAATCATTATCAATGACCAGGGCTACTGGATTAGAGTTCAACAACTTCAGATATTTCCTTCTGGCTATTCTAAAACTCTAGACCCTAAAAGAAATATCTGTATCAGTAGTCACAGTCATTTGTTAAATCCTAATTTCTCAGTGTCACCTTCCCCCTCTCATCTGAGCTTTCTCTCAATCTTCAGGGATATCTGGGCAATGACCATTCTAACTTCTTCATGCTGGAAAGGGGTATTGACCTCATGGGATAGAGGAATGAAACTGGTTGACGTTCTTGGAGAGACTGGTACCTTTGTGTTTCACGGCTAACCTGGCATGGAATAAATCCGGAGGCCTTAAATTTCTGAAAAAATAAACTTACTAAGAAAAACTTTCATAGAGACTTAGATAGAGCCCAGGGCAGTCCCTAGGGTTTTCAGGAACGCTGTCAATTGGGGCTTGGCATCTTATGGTACTTTGCAATATCTTGCTAAAGTTTTCACGAGAGTAACTTCCAGAATGACCTCTCACTCTATTTGAAATTTCTTAACCACTGAGACTTTATTTTGTTCCATTTGTTTTCCCCCTTTTGGTCAAGACTGTTTTGACCTTTAATTGCACTCTGCCTGCAGCCTCAGTAGCACTGTAGGGACTTTTGTCATCAGACTAGATGATAAAGAGAACAGGATCATAGTCTTAGGAATTTTTGTAGCCTTTAAAGAGGTCAGCAGTTATGTATGACACACAGTATGCCCTCAGATTAAGGTTGGGTAATTTGGATCTCTAACGGATAGATTAAAATAGAATGTCATGGAAAAGAGGAGGTTTGAAAAAGGAAAGAGTGGCTTTATCTGATGGCCCCCCTCCCTTTCATTCATTGGGAAATACCTGAACTTGGAATAAGGGGGCAAGGAGCTGAAACAAGGAGAAAAGTTGGAGTATAAGATAAGGAAAAGACCTGAATGATGAGAGTTTGTTTAAAATTTGGCACTGGAGGCACCACAGACACAGTGAGGAATGGGAGAGAAATTATGAGCCCATTGCAGGGTGACCACATCAAGAGAGCAAGGGTAGCTCCTCAAGCTCACTTTCCTGGGCATGAAAAGAAGGTGATTTGTCTAAATAACTGCACAACTGCAATTAGTAGTCAAGTTAAATATGCTATTGTTTAAAAATGAGTAACCCAGCTGTGACGAAGTTCCCTGGGAAGACTCTGCTCTTGTTTTGAGGCCAATCCCTGTACTCTCTTGCAACCAAATAAATATTAACTCCCAAAACACTGATATGTAATGCCAATTTTAATCAAAACCTCACCAGCAGATATATCATTCCTCTCAGATTTTCTCTAGCCAGGTTTACTCTTTCCCGAAATTTCTCACTCATTGCCATCTCATATCTAGAGCAATTTGGCAATTGTCTGTAAACTTGGGTCTTGAATAGTAAGCCTTCTGAAATCTATGAATCAATGAGTCATTTGCCTAATGAATCTGAAATTCTCACGGAGAGAGAAAAGAGGGAGGTAGCTTTCAGAAATTTCTGGGAGTTTGAAAGTTTCTTTCAAGTCAGTGTTCCCCATCCTGATACTATATTCCCATTGTTTCTCAGACAGCACTAATGCTTGTCCCAAAATCTGCATAAAAGTGGCTGTGGGCATAATTTAAACATTAAATGAAAGAACTCAGAAAAAAAAATCTCTAATGTAAAAGAAAATAGAACTTTGAAGTGAGGGTCAAAAAAGCCTTTAGCTTCCTTGTTCAGTATTTCTGATTAACACCCACATTGTTATTACTTATTATTTCTTTTTAAGGTCCCATACCCCAAACCTCGAGTCCCTTAGGATCCTAGTTTAAATTGCACAGTAAGATTATGATAGCTTCAAAGCCTTGTTAAACTAATCAGTCCTGCACTTAAGCAGCCTTATCTAACGTTCCTCTTTCTTCCTATTTAACCTGTCCTTAAGAACTTTAAGTTGAACCATTTTTCTCTTGCTCTAAATCTGAAACAAAACTTTGACGTGTGCTAATAATCTACCCTGTCTGAGTTGCTTGGCTTTGACAGCGGTCAGAAGATAAGATAGGACAAGGGCACTTAGAGACAAAACATCAGATGGGAGGAAATAAAGCTCAAACTGGAGTCGAATCTTTCAGTATCTCAACGTTTTGTGTTGGGTCTCGCAAAGACAATATTGGGGCAGTACTGTTTCTTTAGAGCGGCAGTCCTGATTAAAAATGCTACCCGAAGTACTGCGAGGATGTCCTTGACGCAAATCCTATTATCTAGGAAAAGGTTACTACCACAGCAGTTGCGCTGGGAAGCTGAGATAGATTGCTCTTAGCGGGTTCAGCAGTGGTTCAAAGTACTGCAGTTGACCGGAATCGCACCAGACTGTTTTCCCTCCTGTAGCTTGCAAGATAACAAGGGATAGAATTGTACTAAGGATCATCTGCAAGACAGAAGGGGGGAGGGGAAACTCCAACGATCAAGAGGGTAAAAGAATCTCAAACCTATAGTAGAGTTACACAGACAACCATATAAAAGACCGAAGGCCCGGAACTCCCTTGCGGGCAGACTCTGCGCCCTGGGGAGGGTTCAAAGGTGATTTATTTATTCACGCAGGGCTCGCGGCGCCAGCAGCTGGCCCCAGCCCGCGGTGACATCACCGGCACCAGCACGGGTCACGTGGCCCGCCGGCCGCCCCGCCTCCTCTTCCCGCCACCGCGGATTTCAGAGCGCAGGGTCCCGGCGCCGCGGCAGCTCGAAGCTCTCGGCGAAAGCGTGGGGAGAGGGCCGGCGGGCAAGTGGGCAGCTGAGAGCGGCGAAGGGGCCGCGGCAGGCAGTTGCGCGGGGCGAGCCGCGAGGCCAGAGAGACGCAACCCACGCTTCTGCAAACTTGGGCGCGCGCTCGCGCAAGTGCGCCCGCGGCTCGAGCGATGAAGATGGTCGCGCCCTGGACGCGGTTCTACTCCAACAGCTGCTGCCTATGCTGCCATGTCCGCACCGGCACCATCCTGCTCGGCGTCTGGTACCTGGTGAGCGCGGCGGTCTGGGCGAGGCGAAGAGGGCGCGCCGGCCGGGGCCGGGAGCGGGGAATGCGGCGGAGGGATCGCGAGGGCTCCGAGCCCCGCTCGGAATCCCCCGGCCCGCGACCCTTTTCACGCCCCCAAGTAGGATAACGTGTTCGGCCTCCGGGTTGGTGATGTGGGCGCCAATCCACCTAAAGTTTTATTATTAGGAACTTAACTCTCTGGATGAGCCTGCCCGCAATCCTTCCCGTTTCCCGGCTCGGCCAGCCTGTGGCGGAATGAGCGAAATCCCCTCGAGGGGAGGCGGAGAAGGCCGGGGGATCCCAACGCGGCCCCAAAGTTTGGAGCATCTCTTGGGGTGGGGGATGGGGTGTGACGGGGTAGATTGGGGGCATGGAGAGAAGAAAACGTCTGACATGCCTCAGTGAGAGCCGGGGGTCCGCTGAGGCGCGCAGCTCCGCGTTTTCCTGTGAAAGTGCAGTTTGTGGCCAGATAATTCTGATCTTATCTGCGGAGCACGTGTTTTCCTTTCTTTCTTTTAAAAATCCTTTTTGGCTTTGTCTTTTGATGGTCCAGACAGCAGTCTTTGAGGTGACCGGGCATATTTTCCTACCTTTGTGGTCAGGGTTGAGATTTGCAGTGCCCATTCTCACTCCCAGCCTCTTCCCATTTGTTTTGCATCCACTTATTTACATGTTCTGATTCGGAGTTCAGGTGGTCCGAGGTTCTTGTTACACCTGTGAAGGGTGTTTGTTTTAAAAAATCCAGGAAGGGATTTGCCTGTGATTTACTGCGTTTCAGTTTGCCTGGGGAAGCCATTTTACACCCACTTACCTCTCTCTTGCCCATTTGCGGGTAGGTGATCCTTGTACCTCGTAATAAATACCGCAGGCAAATCAGAGTTATCAGAGTTGTTTTTTTTTTGGTTGGAGCTCTTAAGGTCTTACTTTTATGCGCAATGATTATCAGATGCAGTGAGGAAACCTGATGGAGTTTTGCCCCATGCCTGCTCTAGGGTGATTGTTGGCGACCCTAGACCGCGCCAACACCAAGTCGAATTCCACTGCATGTTTGGTTTATGACATCATGACGGAGAGTTAGACCCGAGCCACTCTACAATGAATATTTGTCCATCACGAGGAAATGCCTTAACAATGGTAGAAAACAGCATGTAGAACTTTTCAGTGGGAAAAAAATTCTCATCTTAATCATGAATCAGTATTTGTCGGTTCATACTTAATACTGTGCTAATTTTTAAAATATAAGGACATTATGACGAATCGTGAACTCATTTGTTGTGCCATTTTAAGCAAGCCGCCCCCCCCCCCCCCCAGACATGGTGTTTTACTTTCAAGTTTCATTTAGTCAGTGCTTATCTTGGCTATAGGATAAATTGGGCCTTAACAGGTTTCATTCAGTTCTTTAGTATATGTGGGTTCTTACTGTGCAATGTGAATGCAGATGAAACACCACTGAATTAGCCCCACTCTGACTTTGCTAAAAGCCAAGAAATTCTTGAGTAAAAGAATAGGTGGACTCAAATATAGTTGTGTTTTTATGATAAAATACTGTTTTAGACAGATATCTTGTATCCTCCTTGAAAATGTAAAAAAAAAAAAAATAATAAATCTGCAGACATAAGTACATCAGTGAGTGTAATTTGTAAATCTAGGACACTGCATTAGGCAAATGTACTAAGGATCTACAGTAAGATAAAGCTGCTTGAGCCCTGTTACTGGCTTTAATCCAACCAGACAGTATTAGTGTGATAAAAAAGAACATACTCTGAATGCTTTGCCTCCCATTTGAACACTTTGTGGAAAGCGTTTATTGGTGTGCATGTCTTAGCTTTTGTAAAGATGTAGCCTTTTGTAAGATAATTAGAAAGCTTTTTAGCAGATGCAAGCAAGAATGCTACTTGAGGTAAAAAGTAGTTGTTTTGCATTCACAAAGCAACTTAGGCTTTTTTTTAAAAATGAATTTCCCCTCATACCTTTAAATCTAAGTTGATTATCCAAAACTTCGATTTGCGTGAACATTTTAAAGACGTTGTCTGGACAGGGAACAGGGTTACCACAGAACAAGGCATTCCTTCCCACCAGCCCTCTGAATGGAATGGGGTCAGTTACCAGAAAGGGGGAGGATTTTCATATGAAAAGGTAGAATTAAGGGGGAGATACTCAATTAATAAAAAATATTGACTAAAGGTATTGGAGATTTTGGAGGGGGCTGTTCAATTTATGGATAGTGAAAAGCACAGATACTATATAGTTCACTGGTTGGCAAATACATACGTCTATGTAACCCACACCCCTAGAGAACATTTTCAGACCCTTAGATAGTTCCCTCTTGCCTCTTTGTTCTTCCCCACTACAGACAACCCCACCTCACCTATCAAAACTGATGAGTTTTGTCCATTTATATAAATGGAATCATACTGTGTATATTTTTTTATATCTGATTTCTTTCACTAAGCATAACATCTTCTAGATTCATCCATGTTCTTGATGTGTGCCAATTGACCATTTCTTTTCTTTTTTTTTTTTATTAACGGAAAGAAAAAAAAAGAAATTAACACAACATTTAGAAATCATACCATTCTACATATGCACTCTGTAATTCTTAACATCATCACATAGATGCATGATCATCGTTTCTTAGTACATTTGCATCGGTTTAGAGGAACTAGCAACAACAGAAAAAGATATAAAATGTTAATATAGAGAAAAGAAATAAAAGTAGTAATAATAGTAAAAAAAAAAAACCCTATAGCTCAGATGCAGCTTCATTCAGTGTTTTAACATGATTACTTTACAATTAGGTATTATTGTGCTGTCCATTTTTGAGTTTTTGTATCT
This sequence comes from Tamandua tetradactyla, assembly GCF_023851605.1. Classification (NCBI taxonomy): domain Eukaryota; kingdom Metazoa; phylum Chordata; class Mammalia; order Pilosa; family Myrmecophagidae; genus Tamandua; species Tamandua tetradactyla. The sequence goes on from NC_135332.1 coordinate 141,638,456, forward strand.
AGTCCTGTTGTACAGTCTGTATCCCTTCAGCTTCAATTACCCATTATCTTACCCTGTTTCTAACTCCTGCTGGACTCTGTTACCAATGACATATTTCAAGTTTATTCTTGAATGTCCGTTCACATCAGTGGGACCATACAGTATTTGTCCTTTAGTTTTTGGCCGGACTCACTCAGCATAATATTCTCTAGGTCCATCCATGTTATTACATGCTTCATAAGTTTATCTTGTCTTAAAGCTGCATAATATTCCATCGCATGTATATACCACAGTTTGTTTAGCCGTTCTTCTGTTGATGGACATTTTGGCTGTTTCCATCTCTTTGCAATTGTAAATAACGCTGCTATAAACATTGGTGTGCAAATGTCCGTTTGTGTCTTTGCCCTTAAGTCCTTTGAGTAGATTCCCAGCAATGGTATTGCTGGGTCGTATGGCAATTCTATATTCAGCTTTTTGAGGAACCACCAAACTGCCTTCCACAGTGGTTGCACCATTTGACATTCCTACCAACAGTGGATAAGTATGCCTCTTTCTCCACATTCTCTCCAGCACTTGTCATTTTCTGTTTTGTTGATAATGGCCATTCTGGTGGGTGTGAGATGATATCTCATTGTGATTTTGATTTGCCTTTCTCTAATGGCCAGGGACATTGAGCATCTCTTCATGTGCCTCTTGGCCATCCGTATTTCCTCTTCTGGTAGGTGTCTGTTCAAGTCTTTTTCCCATTTTGTAATTGGGTTGGCTGTCTTTTTGTCGTTGAGTTGAACAATCTCTTTATAAATTCTGGATACTAGACCTTTATCTGATATGTCATTTCCAAATATTATCTCCCATTGTGTAGGCTGTCTTTCTACTTTCTTGATGAAGTTCTTTGATGCACAAAAGTGTTTAATTTTGAGGAGCTCCCATTTATTTCTTTCTTTCTTCAGTGCCCTTGCTTTAGGTTTAAGGTCCATAAAACCGCCTCCAGTTGTAAGATTCATAAGATATCTCCCTACTTTTTCCTCTAACTGTTTTATGGTCTTAGACCTAATGTTTAGATCTTTGGTCCATTTTGAGTTGACTTTTGTATAAGGTGTGAGATACGGGTCTTCTTTCATTCTTTTACATATGGATATCCAGTTCTCTAGGCACCATTTATTGAAGAGACTGTTCTGTCCCAGCTGAGTTGGCTTGACTGCCTTATCAAAGATCGAATGTCCATAGATGAGAGGGTCTATATCTGAGCACTCTATTCGATTCCATTGGTCGATATATCTATCTTTATGCCAATACCATGCTGTTTTGACCACTGTGGCTTCATAATATGCCTTAAAGTCAGGCAGCGCGAGACCTCCAGCTTCGTTTTTTTTCCTCAAGATGCTTTTAGCAATTCGGGGCACCCTGCCCTTCCAGATAAATTTGCTTATTGGTTTTTCTATTTCTGAAAAATAAGTTGTTTGAATTTTGATTGGTATTGCATTGAATCTGTAAATCAATTTAGGTAGGATTGACATCTTAACTATATTTAGTCTTCCAATCCATGAACACAGTATGCCCTTCCATCTATTTAGGTCTTCTGTGATTTCTTTTAACAGTTTTTTGTAGTTTTCTTTATATAGGCTTTTTGTCTCTTTAGTGAAATTTATTCCTAAGTATTTTATTCTTTTAGTTTCAATTGTAAATGGGATTCGTTTCTTGATTTCCCCCTCAGCTTGTTCATTGCTAGTGTATAGAAATGCTACAGATTTTTGAATGTTGATCTTGTAACCTGCTACTTTGCTGTACTCATTTATTAGCTCTAGTAGTTTTGTTGTGGATTTTTCCGGGTTTTCAACCTATAGTATCATATCGTCTGCAAACAGTGATAGTTTTACTTCTTCCTTTCCAATTTTGATGCCTTGTATTTCTTTTTCTTGTCTAATTGCTCTGGCTAGAACCTCCAACACAATGTTGAATAATAGTGGTGATAGTGGACATCCTTGTCTTGTTCCTGATCTTAGGGGGAAAGTTTTCAGTTTTTCCCCATTGAGGATGATATTAGCTGTGGGTTTTTCATATATTCCCTCTATCATTTTAAGGAAGTTCCCTTGTATTCCTATCTTTTGAAGTGTTTTCAACAGGAAAGGATGTTGAATCTTGTCAAATGCCTTCTCTGCATCAATTGAGATGATCGTGTGATTTTTCTGCTTTGATTTGTTGATATGGTGTATTACATTAATTGATTTTCTTATATTGAACCATCCTTGCATACCTGGGATGAATCCTACTTGGTCATGATGTATAATTCTTTTAATGTGTTGTTGGATACGATTTGCTAGAATTTTATTCAGGATTTTTGCATCTATATTCATTAGAGAGATTGGTCTGTAGATTTGTTTTTTTGTAATATCTTTGCGTGGTTTTGGTATGAGGGTGATGTTGGCTTCATAGAATGAATTAGGTAGTTTTCCCTCCGCTTCGATTTTTTTGAAGAGTTTGAGCAGAGTTGGTACTAATTCTTTCTGGAATGTTTGATAGAATTCGCATGTGAAGCCATCTGGTCCTGGACTTTTCTTTTTAGGAAGTTTTGAATGACTGATTCAGTTTCTTTACTTGTGATTGGTTTGTTGAGGTCATCTATGTCTTCTTGAGTCAAAGTTGGTTGTTCATGTCTTTCCAGGAACCCGTCCATTTCATCTACATTGTTGTATTTATTAGCGTAAAGTTGTTCATAGTATCCTGTTATTACCTCCTTTATTTCTGTGAGGTCAGTAGTTATGTCTCCTCTTCCATTTCTGGTTTTATTTATTTGCATCCTCTCTCGTCTTCTTTTTGTCAGTCTTACTAAGGGCCCATCAATCTTATTGATTTTCTCATAGAACCAACTTCTGGTCTTATTGATTTTCTCTGTTGTTTTCATGTTTTCGATTTCATTTATTTCTGCTCTAATCTTTGTTATTTCTTTCCTTTTGCTTGCTTTGGTATTAGTTTGCTGTTCTTTCTCCAGTTCTTCCAAGTGGACAGTTAATTCCTGCATTTTTGCCTTTTCTTCTTTTCTGATGAAGGCGTTTAGGGCAATAAATTTCCCTCTTAGCACTGCCTTTGCTGCGTCCCATAAGTTTTGATATGTTGTGCTTTCATTTTCATTCGCCTCTAGGTATTTACTAATGTCTCTTGCAATTTCTTCTTTGACCCACTTGTTGTTTAAGAGTGTGTTGTTGAGCCTCCACGTATTTGTGAATTTTATGGCACTCCGCCTGTTATTGATTTCCAACTTCATTCCTTTATGATCCGAGAAAGTGTTGTGTATGATTTCAATCTTTTTAAATTTGTTAAGACTTGCTTTGTGACCCAGCATATGGTCTATCTTTGAGGATGGTCCATGAGCACTTGAGAAAAAGGTGTATCCTGCTGTTGTGGGATGTAATGTCCTATAAATGTCTGTTAAGTCTAGCTCATTTATAGTAATATTCAGATTCTCTATTTCTTTATTGATCCTCTGTCTAGATGTTCTTTCCATTGATGAGAGTGGTGAATTGAAGTCTCCAACTATTATGGTAGATGTGTCTATTTCCCTTTTCAGTGTTTGCAGTGTCTTCCTCACGTATTTTGGGGCATTCTGGTTCGGTGCATAAATATTTATGATTGTTATGTCTTCTTGTTTAATTGTTCCTTTTATTAGTAGATAGTGTCCTTCTTTGTCTCTTTTAACTGTTTTACATTTGAAGTCTAATTTGTTGGATATTAGTATAGCCACTCCTGCTCTTTTCTGGTTGTTATTTGCATGAAATATCTTTTCCCAACCTTTCACTTTCAACCTATATTTATCTTTAGGTCTAAGATGTGTTTCCTGTAGACAGCGTATAGAAGGATCCTGTTTTTTAATCCATTCTGCCAGTCTTTGTCTTTTGATTGGAGAATTCAGTCCATTAACATTTAGAGTTATTACTGTTTGGATAGTATTTTCCTCTACCATTTTGCCTTTTGTATTATATATATCATATCTGACTTTCCTTCTTTATACACTCTTCTCCATACCTCTCTCTTCTGTCTTTTTGTATCTGACTCTAGTGTTCCCTTTAGTATTTCTTGCAGAGCTGGTCTCTTGGTCACAAATTCTCTCAGTGACTTTTTGTCTGAGAATGTTTTAATTTCTCCCTCATTTTTGAAGGACACATTTGCTGGATATAGGAGTCTTGGTTGGCAGTTTTTCTCTTTTAGTAACTTAAATATATCATCCCACTGTCTTCTAGCTTCCATGGTTTCTGCTGAGAAATCTACACATAGTCTTATTGGGTTTCCCTTGTATGTGATGGATTGCTTCTCTCTCGCTGCTTTCAAGATCCTCTCTTTCTCTTTGACCTCTGACATTCTAACTAGTAAGTGTCTTGGGGAACGCCTATTTGGGTCTAATCTCTTTAGGGTGCGCTGCACTTCTTGGATCTGTAATTTTAGGTCTTTCATAAGAGTTGGAAAATTTTCAGTGATAATTTCTTCCATTAGTTTTTCTCCTCCTTTTCCCTTCTCTTCTCCTTCTGGGACACCCACAACACATATATTTGTGCGATTCACATTGTCCTTGAGTTCCCTGATACCCTGTTCAAATTTTTCCATTCTTTTCCCTATAGTTTCTGTTTCTTTTTGGAATTCAGATGTTCCATCCTCCAAATCACTAATTCTATCTTCTGTCTCTTTAAATCTATCATTGTAGGTATCCATTGGTTTTTCCATCTTTCGTACTTTATCCTTCACTTCCATAAGCTCTGTGATTTGTTTTTTCAGTTTTTCTGTTTCTTTTTGATCAGCCCATGTCTTCTTCATGTCCTCCCTCAATTTATCGATTTCGTTTTTGAAGAGGTTTTCCATTTCTGTTCGTATATTCAGCATTAGTTGTCTCAGCTCCTGTATCTCATTTGAACTATTGGTTTGTTCCTTTGACTGGGCCATATTTTCAATTTTCTGAGCGTGATCCGTTATCTTCTGCTGGCGTCTGGGCATTTAGTCAGATTTCCCTGGGTGTTGGACCCCACAGGTTGAAAGATTTTTCTGTGAAATCTCTGGGATCTGTTTTTCTTATCCTGCCCAGTACGTGGCGCTCGTGGCACACGTTTGTCTACGGGTTCCACCAGTAAAAGTTGCTGTGGGTCCTTTAACTCTGGAAAACTCTCGCTGTAGGGGAGGTTCGGCAGCCGAAGCGTGTTGGAAGAGTGCCAGCTGACCTGGGGGTCCGAACGCAGGGAGGGTCGCCGGCAGCCGCAGCACAGGAGAGCGCCTGACCGAATTTCCTATTCGGCCTGGGGCGCCAAGCGTGGCGGAAGGGCGCCAGCTGTCGCAGCCCGGGAGAGTGCACTGTTCCCAGCCGGACCGGGGAGTCACGTGTTTGGAAGGGATCCCCCGGTCACCGTTCTCTGCAGTCTGGGGATTTCCGACCCAACTCTCTCAGTAGGTCCGGGGGGCCTCGCGTGGTGGGGGCGCCAGCCGCCGCGGCCCAAGGGGACCGCCTGTCCAATTCTGCCAGCTGGCCTGGGAAGGAGGAAGGGAGGGACTCCGGCCGCCTGCCGTCCCGCCCGGGAAAGCCCACGCCCCTCGATGATCTCACCGGAGCTGGTTCTCCCAGACAGTCAGCCGTTCCAGGATGGGGTACGCCGTCCCTTTGATCTCCGTTGTGGCTCTGGGAGCTGCCCTGTATTGTCTCCACTCCCCCAGTAACTGTTCTGGAGGAGGAAAGGTGAGGGTGGCAAGGCTGTCGAGGCCGGTGGCGGAGGAGCCGGTGAAGGCGGAAGAGGGCACGGTGGTGGTTGGAGAGCCGCCCTGACCATTTCTTTTTATTGCTGAATATTTTACTGTATGAATATACCACAGTTTATTCATTTACTAAATGACAGACATTTGGGTGGTTGCCAGGTTTGGACTATTATGGATAACGCTGCTCTGAACCTTCATGCACAAGACTTTTTTTTTGGTACAATTTTACTGAAATATATGTTTATATACCATATAATCATCTAAATTGTGCAATCGGTGTTTTACAGTGTCATATAGCTGTGCATTCATCATCACTGTTGATTTTTGAACGTTTTCATTATTTCAAAAAAAAAAAGTAAGAAAGAGCACCCCAAACATCCCACACTTCTTAACCCCCTATTATTTCTTTCTTTTTTTTCTTACTCATCTGTCCATACACTGGGTAAAGGGGATGTCAGTCACAAGATTTTCAGTCACCTGGTCATACCTTAAAAGCTCTATGGTTATACAGTCATTTTTAAGAATCAAGGCTGTTGGATTACAGTTCACCAGTTTCAGGAATTTCCCTCTAGCTACTCTAATAGGTCAAAAACTGAACGAGGATATCTACATATTGCATAAGAATGACTTCTAGGCTCTATTTGAAATCTCTCTGCCACTGAAACTTTTCTATTTCATTTCTCTTCTCCCTTTTGGTCAAGAAGCCTTTCTTACTCCCACAATTCCAGGAGGAGTCATGTTCCATGTTGCCAGGGAGATTTACAACCCTGGGAGTCATGTCCTGCGTAGGGGTGTGCAAGACTTTTGTGGATATATGTTTTTATTTCTCTTGGGTAAGTATCTAGGAATATAATTGCTGGTCATTGGGTACATAAATGTTTAACTTTTTCAGAAATGCCAACTAGTTTTCCAAAGTGGTTCTACAGTCTTACACTTGCATCAGCAATGTATGATGTTCCAGTTGCTCCACATCCTTACCAACATTTGGTGTTTGGTCAGTGTTTCTAATTTTATTCATTTTGATAGCTCACAGCACTAGCAACATGGTGGCTTTGATTTGTGTTTCTCTTTTGACTAATGGTATGGAACGCTTAATATTTGCTTTTATGCCCAATCATATTTCTTCCTTTGTAAAGTGCCATTTATTGCCCATTTTTAAATTGGGTTTGTCATTTTTCTTCCCGATTTAAAGGAGTTTTTTCCATATATTGGATCCCAGTCCCCTGTTAATTATATATTTTGTGACTATTTTCTCCCAGTGTATGACTTGCTTGTTTTCTTAAGGGTATGTTTTTATAAACGGAAGTTGTTTATTTTGATGAAGTGCAATTTGTCAGTTTTTTCTTTTATGGCTAATACTTTCAGTGTTTTCAGAAATCTTTGCCTACCCCTGGGTTGTAAAGATACTCGTTGTTCTTCTAGGAGTTTTCAGTTTTAACTTTTATGTTTGGATTATGTGGTTCATCCCAAATCATTTTTTTGAGTATGATGTGAGATGGGGTTAGAGACTTGTATTTGTTTATTCTAAAAGGCAATTTTATCACTTAGCCTAAAAAGGTTGAATTATTACACAAGCTTTAATAACTGCAAACATTTTTTTGGAAAGACAAGTATCGTACTTATCCATATTCACAAGAAGAAGAGATTGACCTGTTCTAGTTTCCAGACAGACATGGTATGAAAGAAAAACTTGAAGTAGATTGATTGCTGTGCAGTATTGTGGGATTTCCTCTTTTTCTCCAACAAAACTTCATGTTCTAAACTTGAATCTGTTAACTTCCTCCCCAGATTTGTCTGTGCTCTTGTCTCTTTCACCATCCATCTAGGCTCCATATCTAGGTGCCTGTATTCCTTTTGCCACCTTAAGCTTTCCTTTTATTCTGTCTTCATGTCCTATTTGTTCTGCCACCTACTTCCTTATTCGGTCCTGTTCTTTGTCTTGCTGCTCTTCCTCTACTTTAGGCTCTTGTTAGCTCTCACTGGACTATTACAATAGGTATTAAAACTTGTTTCCCTGCTTCCAGCTCTTACCTTTTTGTTTGTTTGTTTGTTATTCAGTCTATGATAGACACAGTTCCCAGAGGTATTTTTCTTATTCATAGATATGAATGTTTCCTCTTTTCAAAAAACTTTGGCTCCCTGTCTACAGAGAGGTCTGTGCATTTCATGACCTAAGTCAATTCCAACTTTTATGAATTGGTTTAAACAAACATGGTGGTTGTGATTACTTTTCTTTCCCCTCTTTCCTACCCCTTCCCCTTTCAGGTGCTCCTTCTTTTGAATACGAATGGCTGTGGCAGTTGCAAGCCAATAGATAAGATCTAAGTCTTAAGATTCACTCTGATTTGACAAACTTAAATTACCTGTCCATCCCTAAACCAAACATTGATGCCAGCAGTGTGTGACCAGAGTGTGCTGGTTAACTTAGGTCTGGGGTATTTTCCTGCCTTGAACTATGTGTACATGGAATAGGAGGAATGTGAACTGGGAATAGGATTAACTATACACAAAGCACCAGGTTGAGCGTGGAGGGATGTGTAATTTTCCAAAAAAATCAGAGACTGTTATTGGGAGGAGGTGGAAAGGATGTCTGGAGGACAATAAATGATACTTTATTCCTAGTATAAAGTCTACATTTTTTTTTACAGTGGGGATTTATTAGCTTACAAATGTACAGTTCTATGTCCGTGAAAATATCCCAATTAAGACGTCAGCGGGAAGATAACTTCCTTGAAGACAGCTGCTGGCATCCTGAGTTCCTCTGTCACATGGGAAGGCACATGGCCTGCGCCTGTGGTCCTTTGCTCTTGGGTTTTGCTTTCAGCTTCTGGTTCTAGTCGCCACTTCTTTCATCTTCTGTGGGTCTTCTCTCAACTTCTCTGGGGCTTTTCTCTGTAAGCTCTGTTGGCTTTTTTTTTTTTGTCTTTTAGCCTATCATAAAGGACTCTAGTAATAGGACTAAGCATATTTCTTATGATACATATGCTTTACCATCAGGATCTGGATTTCTCATTACACTATACAAATTTCTTTGTAATTTATTTCATTGTTTTACCCCATGATTTTTCTTACTGTGTTTTAAAAAGCGGTACCGGTAGTTGTAAATCATCTGTCATTGACACCAGGGATGGATCCTCTTTGTGCATTTCATCCTTTTCATCATTGTTCAGATGACCTTAGGAATTTAGTTATTCAGTCAATATGTACTGGTTTTCTCTTTGTGGCAGATACTATTCATAGGGTAGATGGTTGTATATCTGATTATTTAGCATGGAAAAGATCAGAAATAACCAGTCTCATTGACTTGAATGATCGGGTCTTTCAAAAGTCATCTAGTTCACCTTGATAGTCACAGCTTATTTGTGAACCCAAACTTGATGGGGTAACTTGTATCTTAAGAAGTTCTAGTGTGATAACTATTGATTTTTGTCTGGATGGTAACATAGGTTAGTCAGACCAACATTTTAACATTTTTCAGTGGTTTTTCACATTCATTCTTATTTAGACTTAAAGGCAACCCTGGGATCAGACATGGCGATATGTTCATTTAAGATGAACAGTTTCATTCCAACTATCAGATTCTGGAACTTGGCCTCCAATTCTAGGGCAGAATATGGACTGATTGGTGGTGCTTATTTAATCCTGTTGCTTATTTTTTTTCCCTACTATATTTTGTAACAGGCTGAAATACTAGGCTAAGTAGTTTAGATTTTATTCTGTAGGCAGTGGGGAGCCAGTGAAGAATCATAGACGGGGTGATATGATGAACAGTTTTTTTTTTTTTTTCCCATATTGAAATTTTATTGGTTGTTCTGAAGATGAGCACAGACATTATGAACAATTTGTACACAATTCTTAATATATGTACCGAAAATCTAAAAAGCCATGTAGGTGTAATTCTTTTCTAAAATTATTCCAGTGATTTTCCAGCTTAAAATTTGGAGGCAAGTTTACCCAATGAAGATTATCAAGTACCACCACTATCTTCAAATGTTGATAAGCTGTTACATCATTAAGTCCCACTAATTCACAATTTAATATTATACACACCACACACATTTCCTATCTTTCCCAGCATATAACGAAGTTATTAGGCAAATTAGACTATCGTGACCAACGATGTTACTGCGTGCACACAGTTCTGACAGGGAGAGCCAAGATTAGAGAACAGTTTTAAGAAACAGTTCTACTAAAAAACACAGGAACAGAAGTAATTTAAAATGTTCAACATGTACTAAATGCATGACTGTGACTCCAAATCTTCATTTAGTATATGTTGTATTATAGGGTGTAAAAACAGCCACCCTCCCACTATGGAATGTTAAGTTAACATCCAAGACAGTCAAAGCCTTCCAAGTCAATATCCCACTGTTTTCTGGTTGTATCAAAAAATAAACAACCAGCAAATGATTTCCCCTCTTAAAAAAAAGCATTTACACTTAAAAAAAAATGGGATGAGTTGAAATTTCATTCTCCTCCTTAAAAATGTTTCTTCTAGAGCTACTAAAAAACTTACATTTACAAAATAGTTGATAAAAATATTCCTCTGGATTGTACAAGAAGGGACAAACGGACCACTGAAAAGACATGGTATATATATTAGTCAGACTTGGCTTCTTTCTGTCCTGCTTCATCAGAGACTGGACTCTCCTCATTTTTAGTTTCTCCGTTTTCTACAGGTAAATCTTTAGTTTCTTGTTTAGCCGCCTCAGCTTGTTTTCCCTTTGCTCCCCTTTTCCCTTTAGGTTGCACTTTTTTGTCTGAAGACTTATTCTTTCCCGCTGCCTTTTTTGGCTTCGTTTCCACTTTCGCAGGAGCAGGTTTAGCTGACAGTCTCACCGACCTCCTCTTGGGCTCCTCCTTCCCCGTGCCTTCGGCAGGCCGAGCTGATCTTCCTCTTGGGCATCTTGGCGGCCGTGCCAGGTGCTGCGAGCCGCGGGGCACCGAGAGCCTTAGCGTGGCTGGACTACAGGCCTCTGCCGCTCCTCCTACCGCCAGTTTTTTTTTTTTTAATTAATTTTAAATTAAAAAAATATGACAACAAAGAAACACAAGAATATATAGTCATTCTGTTCTACATATATAATCAGTAATTCACAGTATCATCACATAGTTGCATATTCATCATCATGATCGTTTCTTAGAACATTTGCATCAGTTCAGAAAAAGAAATAAAAGATAACATAAAAAGAAATAAAATGAAAACAGAAAAAAAAATTATACATACCATACCCCTTATCCCTCCCTTTCATTGATCACTAGCATTTCAAACTAAATTTATTTTAACGTTTATTCCCCTTATTATTTAATTTTATTCTATATGTTCTACTCATCTGTTGACAAGGTAGATAAAAGGAACATCAGACACAAGGTTTTCACAATCACACAGTCACATTGTGAAAGCTGTATCATTATACAGTCATCATCAAGAAACATGGCTACTGGAACACAGCTCTACATTTTCAGGCAGTTCCCTCCAGCCTCTCCACTACATCTTGAACAACAAGGTGATATCTACTTAATGCGTAAGAATAACCTCCAGGATAACCTCTTGACTCTGTTTGGAATCTCTCAGCCATTGACACTTAGTCTCATTTCACTCTTCCCCCTTTTGGTTGAGAAGGTTCTCTCAATCCCTTGATGTTAATTCTCAGCTCATTCTAGGGTTTTTCTCAATCCCTTCATGCTGAGTCTCTGCTCATTCTAGGATTTCTGTCCCATGTTGCCAGGAAGGTCCACACTCCTGGGAGTCATGTCCCACATGTAGACAGGGGAACGTTGGTGAGTTTGCTTGTTGTGTTGGCTGGAGAGAGAGGCCACGTCTGAGCAACAAAAGAGACTCTCTTGGGGGTGACTCTTAGGCCTAATTTTAAGTAGGCTTGACCTATCCTTTGTGGCCGGCTGAATGGATTGAACACAGTTTTTAAGGAAAATTAAAATGGCAGGCTGTTTTAGATGGCTGGAAAACTGGATAGGGTGAGTTAACAGTACTCCTGATGTGACCTATATTATGTAACTATTCTTTCCAGCATGAATGATAATGATATGAATAATATGCTAATGATATGAATATATGGTTGGGAATTTTATCAGTGGATGATAAAACTTCTCTTGACATCTAGACTTGTGCCATCTGAATTCGTGAATACAATCCATTTGGGTTTTAAAAGATTATATTGTTGATCCCTTTTTAAAGTACGGGTGACACGCTCCCCATCCCCTACCCCTCCTTTAAGGGATCAAGGGCAGTGCTATAAAATATTGATGGATGAAATTTCTGTGGCATTAAATATGGGTTTCAAAATAGTTTTTAATGCACAATCATGATAGATATTCATCAGAACATTTTGAAGACAACCTTGCCATCAAAGCTGTGTTTAGTATAATCCCTCTGGGACCCACTTTAAATATATCTAATTTAACTAACAAAGCATTAAATGTGTAATATATTTATGTCAACTTACTTTGAATCTTGGCATCCCACTCCTCCCCCTTTTGGGCAGATATCTTGTTCATAAAGGGATTCTAGTGGAAATGATGTGTGTACCCTAGCAGCATAATTGCCTGTTTTGTCCTCTTCCCGGCTTCCTCGGCTCTTAGTTTAATAGAGCCTTGATGAAGGTTGTTGAAGAGCTGTAAACTGATTAGTCTGATTTACTTTAAGCAAAGATCAGACTACTTCAGTTGCTCTCACCAAACCTTTAAAGCTTCAGATTTGCTTCGTTGCAGTTGTAGCTTCCAAAGGAAGATTACCTGGGTAAAAATGGGTTTTATTTCTCAGGCAGGGAAATACATGGGAACCAAAAAATGTTTGAGGGAATACAATTTCAAATGATTAATTAGTAAAAATAAGTTTGAGTTTATATTTTTATTAATGTTGAGTTGCTAAAATTACATGGATACTTGGTTCTATGGTACAGAAATAGTGAAGCAGCAATGTTTAGTACGTAGTAGGTACTGAAATTTATGTTAACTAATGGTAGAGGGCTTGGGGATTGCAAAGATGGAGTGTTACAGGTTGGAAAGAAAGAAGCACTTAGTCACTAAGGTAAGGCCAGATGGGATGCATCAGAATTTGGCCCTTCCTTAGCAAACTCTCTACCTTTCTGGACCTGAGATTTTGATCTTGTCAGTGCCTTAAAGGTAGCAGGTGATTCACACCAGCTGAACTCACATAAGCCTGGCCTGTAAAAGAATGCCAGTTTATTAATATACAGTGGAGAAATAGAATTGTCATTGAAACGAATATGCCTATCTTTAGGCCTTACATGTTCTTTTTTTTTTTTCTTTATTAATTAACGGAAAAAAAGAAATTAACCCAACATTTAGAAATCATACCATTCTACATATGCAATCAGTAATTGTTAACATCATCACATAGATGCATGATCATCGTTTCTTAGTACATTTGCATCAGTTTAGAAGAACTAGCAACACAACAGAAAAAGATATAGAATGTTAATATAGAGAAAAGAAATAAAAGCAATAATAATAGTAAAAAACAAACAAACAAAAAAACAAACAAAAAAACCTATAGCTCAGATGCAGCTTCATTCAGTGTTTTAACATGATTACTTTACAATTAGGTATTATTGTGCTGTCCATTTTTGGGTTTTTGTATCTAGTCCTGTTGCACAGTCTGTATCCCTTCAGCTCCAATTACCCATTATCTTACCCTGTTTCTAACTCCTGCTGGACTCTGTTACCAATGACATATTCCAAGTTTATTCTCGAATGTCGGTTCACATCAGTGGGACCATACAGTATTTGTCCTTTAGTTTTTTGCTGGAATCACTCAGCATAATGTTCTCTAGGTCCATCCATGTTATTACATGCTTCATAAGTTTATCCTGTCTTAAGGCTGCATAGTATTCCATCGTATGTATATACCACAGTTTGTTTAGCCATTCTTCTGTCGATGGACATTTTGGCTGTTTCCATCTCTTTGCCATTGTAAATAACGCTGCTATAAACATTGGTGTGCAAATGTCCGTTTGTGTCTTTGCCCTTAAGTCCTTTGAGTAGATACCCAGCAATGGTATTGCTGGGTCGTATGGCAATTCTATATTCAGTTTTTTGAGGAACCGCCAAACTGCCTTCCACAGTGGTTGCACCATTTGACATTCCCACCAACAGTGGATAAGTGTGCCTCTTTCTCCGCATCCTCTCCAGCACTTGTCATTTTCTGTTTTGTTGATAATGGCCATTCTGGTGGGTGTGAGATGATGTCTCATTGTGGTTTTGATTTGCATTTCTCTAATGGCCAGGGACATTGAGCATCTCTTCATGTGCCTTTTGGCCATTTGTATTTCCTCTTCTGAGAGGTGTCTGTTGAAGTCTTTTTCCCATTTTGTAATTGGGTTGGCTGTTTTTTTGTTGTTGAGTTGAACAATCTCTTTATAAATTCTGGATACTAGACCTTTATCTGATATGTCATTTCCAAATATTATCTCCCATTGTGTAGGCTGTCTTTCTACTTTCTTGATGAAGTTCTTTGATGCACAAAAGTGTTTAATTTTGAGGAGCTCTCATTTATTTATTTCCTTCTTCTGTGCTCTTGCTTTAGGTTTAAGGTCCATAAAACCACCTCCAATTGTAAGTTTCATAAGATATCTCCCAACATTTGCCTCTAACTGTTTCATGGTCTTAGACCTAATGTTTAGATCTTTGATCCATTTTGAGTTAACTTTTGTATAGGGTGTGAGAGATGGGTCTTCTTTCATTCTTTTGCATATGGATATCCAGTTCTCTAGGCACCATTTATTGAAGAGACTGTTCTGTCCCAGGTGAGTTGGCTTGACTGCCTTATCAAAGATCAAATGTCCATAGATGAGAGGGTCTATATCTGAGCACTCTATTCGATTCCATTGGTCGATATATCTATCTTTATGCCAATACCATGCTGTTTTGACCACTGTGGCTTCATAATATGCCTTAAAGTCAGGCAGCGTGAGACCTCCAGCTTCGTTTTTTTTCCTCAAGATGTTTTTAGCAATTCGGGGCACCCTGCCCTTCCAGATAAATTTGCTTATTGGTTTTTCTATTTCTGAAAAATAAGTTGTTGGGATTTTGATTGGTATTGCATTGAATCTGTAAATCAATTTAGGTAGAATTGACATCTTAACTATATTTAGTGTTCCAATCCATGAACACGGTATGCCCTTCCATCTATTTAGGTCTTCTGTGATTTCTTTTAGCAGTTTTTTGTAGTTTTCTTTATACAGGTTTTTGTCTCTTTAGTTAAATTTATTCCTAGGTATTTTATTCTTTTAGTTTCAATTGTAAATGGGATTCGTTTCTTGATTTCCCCCTCCGCTTGTTCATTGCTAGTGTATAGAAATGCTACAGATTTTTGAATGTTGATCTTGTAACCTGCTACTTTGCTGTACTCATTTATTAGCTCTAGTAGTTTTGTTGTGGATTTTTCCGGGTTTTCGACGTATAGTATCATATCATCTGCAAACAGTGATAGTTTTACTTCTTCCTTTCCAATTTTGATGCCTTGTATTTCTTTTTCTTGTCTAATTGCTCTGGCTAGAACCTCCAACACAGTGTTGAATAATAGTGGTGATAGTGGACATCCTTGTCTTGTTCCTGATCTTAGGGGGAAAGTTTTCAATTTTTCCCCATTGAGGATGATATTAGCTGTGGGTTTTTCATATATTCCCTCTATCATTTTAAGGAAGTTCCCTTGTATTCCTATCTTTTGAAGTGTTTTCAACAGGAAAGGATGTTGAATCTTGTCAAATGCCTTCTCTGCATCAATTGAGATGATCATGTGATTTTTCTGCTTTGATTTGTTGATATGGTGTATTATATTAATTGATTTTCTTATGTTGAACCATCCTTGCATACCTGGGATGAATCCTACTTGGTCATGATGTATAATTCTTTTAATGTGTTGCTGGATTCAATTTGCTAGAATTTTGTTGAGGATTTTTGCATCTATATTCATTAGAGAGATTGGTCTGTAGTTTTCTTTTTTTGTAATATCTTTGTCTGGTTTTGGTATGAGGGTGATGTTGGCTTCATAGAATGAATTAGGTAGTTTTCCCTCTGCTTCGATTTTTTTTGAAGAGTTTGAGGAGAGTTGGTCCTAATTCTTTCTGGAATGTTTGATAGAATTCACATGTGAAGCCGTCTGGTCCTGGACTTTTCTTTTTAGAAAGCTTTTGAATGACTAATTCAATTTCTTTACTTGTGATTGGTTTGTTGAGGTCATCTATTTCTTCTTGAGTCAAAGTTGGTTGTTCATGTCTTTCCAGGAGCCCGTCCATTTCATCTAAATTGTTGTATTTATTAGCGTAAAGTTGTTCATAGTATCCTGTTATTACCTCCTTTATTTCTGTGAGGTCAGTAGTTATGTCTCCTCTTCCATTTCTGATCTTATTTATTTGCATCCTCTCTCTTCTTCTTTTTGTCAGTCTTGCTAAGGGCCCATCAATCTTATTGATTTTCTCATAGAACCAACTTCTGGTCTTATTGATTTTCTCTATTGTTTTCATGTTTTCAATTTCATTTATTTCTACTCTAATCTTTGTTATTTCTTTCCTTTTGCTTGCTTTGGGATTAGTTTGCTGTTCTTTCTCCAGTTCTTCCAAGTGGACAGTTAATTCCTGCATTTTTGCCTTTTCTTCTTTTCTGATATAGGCATTTAGGGCAATAAATTTCCCTCTTAGCACTGCCTTTGCTGCGTCCCATAAGTTTTGATATGTTGTGTTTTCATTTTCATTCGCCTCGAGGTGTTTACTAATTTCTCTTGCAATTTCTTCTTTGACCCAGTCGTTGTTTAGGAGTGTGTTGTTGAGCCTCCATGTATTTGTGGATTTTCTGGCACTCTGCCTATTGTTGATTTCCAACTTCATTCCTTTATGATCCGAGAAAGTGTTGTGTATGATTTCAATCTTTTAAAATTTGTTAAGACTTGCTTTGTGACCCAGCATATGGTCTACCTTTGAGAATGATCCATGAGCACTTGAGAAAAAGGTGTATCCTGCTGTTGTGGGGTGTAAAGTCCTATAAATGTCTGTTAAGTCTAGCTCATTTATAGTAATATTCAGATTCTCTATTTCTTTATTGATCCTCTGTCTAGATGTTCTGCCCATTGATGAGAGTGGTGAATTGAAGTCTCCAACTCTTATGGTATATGTGTCTATTTCCCTTTTCAGTGTTTGCAGTGTATTCCTCACGTATTTTTGGGCATTCTGGTTCGGTGCGTAAATATTTATGATTGTTATGTCTTCTTGTTTAATTGTTCCTTTTATTAGTAGATAGTGTCCTTTGTCTCTTTTAACTGTTTTACATTTGAAGTCTAATTTGTTGGATATTAGTATAGCCACTCCTGCTCTTTTCTGGTTGTTATTTGCATGAAATATCTTTTCCCAACCTTTCACTTTCAACCTATGTTTATCTTTGGGTCTAAGATGTGTTTCCTGTAGACAGCATATAGAAGGATCCTGTTTTAATCCATTCTGCCAGTCTATGTCTTTTGATTGGGGAATTCAGTCCATTAACATTTAGTGTTGTTACTGTTTGGATAATATTTTCCTCTACCATTTTGCCTTTTGTGTTATATATATCATATCTGACTTTCCTTCTTTCTACACTCTTCTCCATACCTCTCTCTTCTGTCTTTTCATATCTGACTCTAGTGCTCCCTTTAGTATTTCTTGTAGAGCTGGTCTCCTGGTCACAAATTCTCTCAGTGACTTTTGTCTGAGAATGTTTAATTTCTCCCTCATTTTTGAAGGACAATTTTGCTGGATATAGGAGTCTTGGTTGGCAGTTTTTCTCTTTTAGTAATTTGAATATATCATCCCACTGTCTTCTAGCTTCCATGGTTTCTGCTGAAAAATCTACACATAGTCTTATTGTGTTTCCCTTGTATGTGATGGATTGTTTTTCTCTTGCTGCTTTCAAGATCCTCTCTTTCTCTTTGACCTCTCACATTCTAACTAGTAAGTGTCTTGGAGAACGCCTATTTGGGTCTAATCTCTTTGGGGTGCGCTGCACTTCTTGGATTTGTAATTTTAGGTCTTTCATAATAGTTGGGAAATTTTCAGTGATAATTTCTTCCATTAGTTTTTCTCCTCCTTTTCCCTTCTCTTCTCCTTCTGGGACACCCACAACACGTATATTTGTACGGTTCATATTGTCCTTGAGTTCCCTGATACCCTGTTCAAATTTTTCCATTCTTTTCTGGATAGTTTCTGTTTCTGTTTGGAATTCAGATGTTCCATCCTCCATATCACTAATTCTATCTTCTGTCTCTTTAAATCTATCATTGTAGGTATCCATTGTTTTTTCCATCTTTTCTACTTTATCCTTCACTTCCATAAGCTGTGTGATTTGTTTTTTCAGTTTTTCTATTTCTTCTTTTTGTTCAGCCCATGTCTTCTTCATGTCCTCCCTCAATTTATTGATTTGGTTTTTGAAGAGGTTTTCCATTTCTGTTCGTATATTCAGCATTAGTTGTTTCAGCTCCTGTATCTCATGTGAACTATTGGTTTGTTCTTTTGACTAGGCCATATTTTCAATTTTTTGAGCGTGAACGTTATCTTCTGCTGGCGTCTGGGCATTTAGTCAGATTTCCCTGGGTGTTGGACCCAACAGGTTGAAAGATTTTTCTGTGAAATCTCTGGGTTCTGTTTTTCTTATCCTGCCCAGTAAGTGGCGCTCGTGGCCCACGTTTGTCTGCGGGTCCCACCAGTAAAAGGTGCTGTGGGTCCTTTAACTTTGGATAACTCTCGCCGTGGGGGAGGTTTGCCAGACGAAGCGGCTTGGAAGAGTGCCAGCTGGCCCGGGGGTCCAAACGCGGGGAGGGTTGCTGGCCGCCTCAGCCCGGGAAAGCGCCCGACCAAATTTCCTAGTCGGCCCGAGGTGCCAAGCGTGGCGGTAGGGCGCCAGCCGCCGCAGCCCCGGGAGAGTGCACCGTTATCAGCCGGACTGGGGAGTCACGTGTTTGGGAGGGACCCCCCCCGTCACCGTTCTCCGCTGTCTGGGGATTTCCAATCCAATTCTCTCAGTTGGTCCGGGGGGCCTTGCGTGGTGGGGCCGCCAGCCACCGCGTTTTGAGGGTACCGCGTGCCCAATTCTGCCAGCTGGCCCGGGAAGAAGGAGGGGAGGGACTCCGGCCGCTTGCCTTCCCGCCCGGGAAAGCCCGTGCCCCTCGGCGATCTCACTGGAGCTGGTTCTCCCAGACAGTCAGCCGTTCCAGGATGGGATACACTGTCTTTTTGATCTCTGTCGTGGCTCTGGGAGCTGTTCTGTATTGTTTCTACTCCCCTAGTAGCTGTTCTGGAGGAGGAAAGGTGAGGGTGGCAAGGCTGTCGAGGATGGTGGCGGAGGAGTCGGTGAAGGTGGACGAGGGCACGGTGGTGGTTGGAGAGCCGCCGGAGCAGGAGAGGAAAGGGAAGGATAAGATGGCGGATGGAGCGCCACCGGAGCAGGAGGGGAAAGGGAAGGGCAAGATGGCGGCGGGAGGGCCGGCCGCCCGCGGAGAAAGAGGGAGAGGAGGGCTGGATCTCTCTTTTTTTTTTTTAGAGGACACAGCATTATAATAATAGAATTATTTGAATATTAATTCAATTATTTACTAGCTTTTGAGGACAGCTGATGAGTCCAGCCTCACAAAAGTGATAGCAGGCATTTCAGGACTAAAACAATCATGTCTCCAGACCAGGACAGCATGTCTTCTTCCAGTTGTACTTAAGAAGACGGCTTACCTGTTGGATATTCCTTTTTTTTTTTAATTTATTAATTAAAAACAATTAACAACAAACAAAAATATTAGCATATCATTCCATTCTACATATATAATCAGTAATTCTTAATATCATCACATAGTTACATATTCATCATTTCTTAGAACATTTGCATCGATTTAGAAAAACTAATAAAAAGACAACAGAAAAAGAAATAAAACATTAACAGAAAAAAAAGATTATACATACCATACCCCTTCCTGTTTCTTTTTTAAAGTCTCATTTTATGTCACCCCACTTTTATCTAGTCTTGTTGGCCTAGGAGTTTTTATTGTTGTTGTTTTCCTTTTTACAGTGGCATTGACTTTTTTGATAATCTGTTCTTTTCTCTGTTGTGTTAATATTTACTTTTTTTTTTTTTACATGGGCAGGCACCAGGAATTGAACCTGGGTCTCTGACATGGCAGGCAAGAATTCTGCTGCTTAGCCACCATCCATCGCATCACGCTGTGGTGTTAATATTTGCTTTCAATCCTCATATTTGTTGTGGTATAAATAAAGAGGTGAAACATGTAGTACTTACATAAGACAGTTTATTTCTCTTTTGTTTTAACAGTCCAGGGAGGATTTGGCAGACGTTTTTCTATGAGTCCATATGGAGACCCAGGCTGGTGGGGCATTTCTGCCATCCTAAATATGTGTCTTCCTTCTCTGGGTTTAATGAGGTTACTTCATTTATCCTCATTTGCATAATTCTGGCCTGCTGGGAGGGCGAAATGGCACCTGAAAGATAAGCAACTTAATTTTTTTAAAGATGTAAGATAAAACATCACTTTCTCTTATAATCCGGTGGTCCAAACCAAGGTCCATAGCCATGACTAGCTACAAGAGAAGATGGGAGATGTTGTCTGTAGCTAGTTGGTTATGTACCTAGATAGGTTTATTACTGTGGAGAACAAATTTTAGAGGAAGGGCATCTAGTAGTCGGACATGCAACCTAAGGGCAACCTTATTTCTAAGCACTTGAAGAGTATCTCCCAGTTACCCAGTGAGCAACCAGTTATACTGTACTATGTACAGGAAGCTTTAAATACAGTGTACAGTAGCTCTTGTTGATTCTCGATACAGGCGTACCTCAGAGATACTGCGGGTTTGGTTCCAGGCCACTGCAATAAGGCGACTATGTCTGTAAGACAAGGAACATGAATTTTTTGGTTTCCCAATGCATATAAAAAGTTGTTTACCCTATACTGTCGTTTGTTAAGTGTGCAGAAGAATGACGCCTAAAAACAGTGTATATACCTTAATTAAAGTGTGATGAGACCTGAAGTCAGTACATGCTGTTGGAAAAATAGTACCAGTAGAGTTGCTTGATGCAGGGTTACCACAAACCTTCACTTTTTGTAAAAAAAAAAAAAAAAAAAAAAAAAGTCTGATAAAGCAAAGCACAATAAAATGAGGCATGTCTATACTTTAGTTTCCTCTCAAATGGAGTTTATAATTCTAATATATATCACAAGGCAGCTTAAATAAGTCAAACATTGATATATTAGTATCTTAATGCTAATGCATTTTTCTCAAGGTGTGCTCTATTAATGGTGTTTTTAATTGACTGAATTTTTAAAATGATAAAAAACAACGTAAAGGTAACAGTAATAATTTCAGTTCAAAAACATGGTTATCTAGATAAGACATCAAGTGAAATTAGCTTATGGACTAGAAAATTGAAACGGATAAGGATTTTCCATCCCAAAAGAACTGTTTGAAAATATCCTTATTTGTTCCTCATTCTTGAAGGATATTTTTGCTGGATATAGAATTGTAGGTTTACAGTATTGTCTCCTTAGCACATTGAAACTATCCTTCACTGTCTCTTGACTTTTGTTTTGCTGCTGAGAAGTCAGTTGTTGGTCTAAGTGACTTTTTCTCCCCTAGTTTAATTGACATTTATTCTGGCTCATTACGTCTGGGCCTTGAGGTTCTACATTAGAATAAGCTCCTGATAATACTGAAACAGCTGATCTGCAGACCACTCTTATGGTATCGATGATTTAGTGAACTAATGTGTTTCCTATGCTAAACTCCTTTTTTCAAGAATCTTACTTTTGTAGTTAAAACTGATTTATTGTTAGTTTTTCTTATTTTTATTCTTTCAAAAGGTATTGAACAGAACATGTAACTGAAGACTTGGTGATGAGAGTCAAAGTGTAGTTTATAAGGAATAAACTTGAATTAGTAATAAAAATAATACAAAGTATTTGTGAAAATGTTTTTAAAAATTAAATTAGTAAGTTCCTATGAGTACCTTCTTGATTCTTTTATTTTTACCTGAGACTATTTCCTCTTATGTTCTTTTTCTGCCAGCAGTTTAGTTATTAAGTGGGAATTTCTTAGATAATCTTAACATTCTAAAATCAGTATGTAAACATGAATAGAATCTTAAAGATGTTTGTATTTCATTAAGATAATTTTATTAGATAATCTTTTCATTAGTTTACTTTGAGAATAACTAAGAACAGTGTCTTCAGAGGCCAACTATTTTTGAAATAATCTGATGCTGTTTCCTTTTTTTTTTTGACTTTACAAAGGTACTTTTTTATTTTACAAAAAAAGGGGAAATATCACTATAGTAGAATAATTTTAAATAAGATGCTTTTCTCAATGAGTTGAAATAGCATTTGTTTCACAGAAAGATTTGCAGCATGACTTTTCAAAACTATATGCACAATATAAATGTTAGGTACATATATGTCTAATGACTTTTTACTCTATAAGACAGGACAGTGTCCCTCTGTAGACACTGTCTCACTTGCTCCTCCCAACAGCATAGGGAAAGAAACTGATCTAGTGTCATCTGACATACAAGCAAAGTTTCCTCAACTTAAACTGATTTAATTAGCGGGGTCTGATATGAAATTCTAATTCTCCTGATTCCTCATTCGCCATAAATAACATATTCTTAAAATAAAAGCTCCATTAAAAATATTAGAATTAGTGGGATGGGAAGATAAAGGGACTCAGTAAGCACTCAATAAATGTCTGTGGGTTGCTAGATTTCCAGCAGAGGAAGGTGAAACCCTACAAAGCACTTTGCCAGTTGTCTGGCAATTGTAAAACCTGAGATCTTGAGAGGTGAGTCAAGAACTGCATTCTGACACGAGCTGAAAATCTCCCAGGGCATAAATTTTGCAAGGGGTTCATAGCAAATATGATCTGGAGGTCTTAACTTTGGAAAATGCCATTGGTGTTACAGAATGCTGTCAGTTATCAAGGTGTGAGAGCTGAGTAGCAGGACATCTAATGGGGTGGTCAAAGACTCCCCAGAATCACAGAAGTGCCCACATTCCGGGCCCATGTACCCGGAAGGAAGGAGGGAAACTTCAGTCCTTAGTCTAGAGGAAACTAGAAACTTTCCTCTAGTTCCCAGATCTCAACAACAAATCCCAGAAAGGAAGTGAACCCACAGACTTATTTGTCTCTAAAAGCCAGTCTCTTTTCCCTTCTCTCACTTTGGCTAAATGAAAGTTTCTCTCTCCCAGGAAACCTGAAGATGTTTGGTTTGTATGTGTGCCAGTTTGAAGCTGTTGTATACCCCAGAAAAGCCATGTTCTTTAATCCTCATTCAGTATTGCTGGATGGGATCTTTTTTATTGTTTCCATGGAGATGTGACCCACCCAATTTGTGGGTGTGATGCTGTTTCCTTTTGAATAAAGTAACAATATCAGACATTGACATCTCTTTGAAGAATGTCCCATTAACTGGGTTCATGGTGGTGAATATTTATGACAGTTTTAAAATATTACATATGGAAAGGAGACAGTATTATTCAACAATTCAGCACTATGATCATAAAACATTTCTTTGTCTAAGAGATGGTTAGATTGTAATATGTCATTGATTTTATATTAATTTGACTAGCCTTTAAAAAGTTAACAGTCAGGCATACTTTATTAACTTTTTATTCTGGAACTGCAAAATTTCTCAGTTTATTTTGTCATTAATTTCTAAATTTGTTTTTGTTTGTATTTGGATATGGTGAATGAATGCATTTGCCATTTTGTTAGAAAATTTTAACTCTAAAGCATACTGTAACAACACTGTTCTTGAATGGAGTGAAAAGTATATATTCTAATTGGTTACATCTATAATTGTCTTTTCACTTTCATCAATAAAGAAATTCTGTTTTATGAGTTTTACCTTTTCTGTCTTTGGTAAATAGCTGTAGGAAGAAAGCATTCTTTTATATATTAAAACTAAACAAGAATTAATTAATACAGTCAGTTCAGTCTTTCAAAGCATATTTTATGATAATCCAAATTGTTGGAGTGTGATGGTTACAAATAGAGACTAAGAGACCTAGTGAATAGAGCACAAAGAGCAGTGTTTTCACCAAAATTTTAATTTAGCTCTTTTGCACATTTTATTTTTTCCTTTCCATATGCCAGCTTTCCAACCCCCTAGTACTTGTTACTTTTTTTTACGTAGGTTAGATCTCCATTGTTCCGTCCTAACGCAGGCTCTGGCCTAGGTCTCTTTCTTCATATTCAAATATTCCAAATATTCTTTAAGACTTAAAAGGGAATGTTTTCCTCCTGGTCCATACCCCATACTCCCAAGTCTCCCAGTGGCTCTTTGGGCAGCCATTCTCTTTCCGGCCTTTTGTTAGGAAGCCATCCTTTGCTTTCTGTCTACCATCCAGACGGCTTTCTCACTGGTCATGTGACCCTGTGTTCTGAGGGTATGTCATAGTGTCTTAGCTTGAGAATGAGGATCAGAACCCACCCACAGGGAAACTGGATTGCTTCTCCTGGAGTAGCAAACTGATTCCATTTTGCATGCCCATGCTTCAGATTGACAGTGGCTAACACGGATGCTCCATTGAAAACAGTTCTGATACTAAGGCCAGGGATTGGTTATCAGAGTTAGCCAGGGTTTGTGAGGGGAAATGTGGTGGCATCATGGGAGGAACCTGGATTGGTGGGACCAGAGGACCAGAGACTGAGTCTCAGCTGAAAACTAGATGAGCTTGGCAGGGTTTCCGCTGAAGCCTGAGATTCCTCATCTGTAGAATGGTGTAATAATAATACCTCACAGGGTATTATTTAATAATATAAAGCTGCATGTTGTGATAGTAGTGGTTTCTTGATTTTAGTTGATTGCACATGAGGAAAACATACCAAAGCCCATACCATACACTATGGGCTTTACACGTGAGTCAGATAGACCCGATCAAATTTTGGGAAAAACCGCTGTAATCCATTTTTAGAATTTAATTATTGAAATAGAGCTCTACTAAAAGGTACAACTTCCATTTTACTGCTTAAACTTTTCCCCTCACTGTGTATAAGCAGAGAGTGTTCTTTGATTTATATCTTCAGCAGCTTGAAAAACATTGGCTGTAATTACAGTCCAATTTAGAGAACCACTAAGAATGCTCTTTTTTTCCCATGGCATGGGCAGGCTCCAGGAATAGAACCCAGGTCTCCAGCACGGCAGGCGAGAATTCTGCCACTGTGCCACCGGTGCACCGCCTGAGAATGGCTCATTTTTGTTTGTGCTTCCTTGGGTTTCTCTTCTCAGTCAGTTCTTAGTCACTAATCTGACATCCTAAAATTATTTTTGCTGGTGTATAATTTTTGTCTCAAGATTTCCAGAAGTCTGCTACCTTCTGGTGTTAATAATGTCATCTCTTTGTGGAATCTTTAAACTACCACACCCCCTTCTCCCCAGGCCACTCATGTAACAGAATTACTTTTCACTTTGAGTGGATTGCCCAGTTTGACTGTCTTGCCCACTAGACAATAGGCTACCTTGAGAGATTTGCCATAATATTTATGTGATGTTTAAATGTGCCTGGCATGTATTTGGTGCTTAATAGGTAGTTCTGAATGATTGAATGGATGAAAGAGGTAATGGACATTATAGCATTTATTGTGCATTTTACTTAGCTGTTTGTGTGTTTCTCCAACTGGACTACTGATCCTTGGCAGTCACTCTCTTATTCACCTTCATAGAACCAGTTTTAAGTAGAGTGGGCACATAGTAGGTGAACTAATTTAGTCAATTTCATAGGCAAATACAAATGAACAGTAAATTTAAATTACAGTAAATTTAATTTTTTTGCCCCAGAGTATATTTATCACAGTTGTTTGACTTGGAATAACGAATCTCAGCATCAGAGGAGGATCACATGGACAGGGGCTTGTTTAAATAAAAAGCACATTTGTGCCAGGATCCTAAAGGTTTTTTCTTTTTAAGTAATTTTTTTGTTTGTTTCTGAATCAACAGGAGTGTTTTTTTGCATAGGCAGGCTATGGGAGTCGAACCTGGGTCTCTGGCATGGCAAGTGAGAATTTTGCCACTGAGCCACCGTTGCACCAGCTCTAAAGTTTTTGTTAAAGAAATTTTAGGTAAAAAGTTCAAACTTTTTGTATTATTTTGATTTTCCCATTGAAGTTTGACCTAAATGGAAGATACAGGTACCATTAAAGTCTTTTAGGAAAAAAATTGCAAATATTGGAAATTTAAAAAATTATCCTAATATCTAAAAACAGCAGAACAGTGTGAAAATTGCACTGCATATAGAAAAGTACACAATATATAAACAGCCCAATTATCATGAGTTATCCACCACCCGTCTGTTTTTTTAAAATATAACATTAACTGTACTTTTGTTCTTCCTGTAATGCAAATGACTTTTTACATTAGTTTAATTCCAGTTACCCTGTTTTGATTTATTATTGTGTGCTTTGATTCTATTTGTTTCGCATCTGTAATTCATTAAATTATGTTAGCAATAGTCACAATTGCCCACACATTTCTTTCTGCATCTTCATCCTTCCATCTGGTATCATTTTCCCTTTCCCAAAGAATGCCTTTTAGTGTTGCCTTTACTGCTGAGTATTTGGTGACTAGGCCCCTCATTTTTGTCTGGTAGTATCTTTTTTCACCTTTATCTTGAAGGGTTATTTTTTGCTTGATATTAGAATTTTAGGTAGGCGTTTTTACCCTCCAGCAATTTCAGAATGTAACTTCATTCATTGTTTTCTAGCTTCTTTTGTTTTTGTTTAAGCCCGCAGTCTGAATATGTCTGTCTTACCCAATTTATTAAATTTCTTGCAAGTGTTTCTAATCTACTATTAAATCATCTTCTGAATTCTTGGTTTTGTTACTCTCGTATCCTTTTCTGTGATTCTAGTAATCTGCCAAAATTATCATTTTTCCCTTGTTTCCTTATTTCCTCTTAATTTTTACCTTATTTTCTTGAATATCATAAATATAGTCACTTTAGCGGGAGTGCCCAATAATTGCAGTATTTAGAGGACCTTTATTGTCTCCTTCTGTCCCGGTTGTTTCTGCTGGTTCTTTAGCTCTGCCTTCTCCTGTTTCTTTTATTCTGGACATTGTATTTGATGAATTGAAGAGATAATTTACGGCATAGGATATTATCGTGCTTCTGAGGAATTTAGTAGCTCTTAAAAGGCCTAGGAGCCTTTTAAGCCTAACAATCCAGTTTCAGGCTTTAGATGATGTAAATCTGGGCTGTGGCTTTATAAAGTCTTGTCTACTCTGGCTCACCTTGTTTCTACTCCTATAGTGCGGCCTCTTTAGAATCTTCGACCAAGTGCTAGGGATTCTGATCTCCACGCCCCCTAGCCCCCACTGGCTCTGGCACAGCAATGCTGTCAAAACCTCAGCTCTTAAGTCTCGTCCATCTTTTCTGGAATCAGCAAATACCCAATGGGAAATCTGCCTCATCCTGGATCTTTGCTCAGTAATTCTTCACTGCTTTGTTAGCTCTCTAATGCTTTTTTTTTTTAATTATTAATTAAAAAAATTAAGAACAAACGAAAACATCTCTAATGCTTTCTCACAGACATTGTTTATACCTTGTTCAAATTTTCTAGCTGTCCTTAGTGAGAGTACTAGTTTGAGTTGCTTAATTTGCTGTTATTGGAAGGGATGTATGCCTTATTTTTGTTTTGTCATTTTTTTCCTTATCATACCTATTTCCCAGTTTGAACTGAATGCTTGGCCAAAGTTGCTCGTTATTGTTCATCTTGTCTTATTGTTTCTCTTTAGAGAACCAGGTTTAATAATTCTCTTGCATCTTATATTAAAAGCATTTTTTAAGCTTTGAATATTTTTCCTGAATCTGAAAGCAATTATGCTCATGTTAGTCTGGAAAATTAAAAAAAAAAAGTATGTGTATATAAAATGATATTAAAGGTAAGTCACTTGCAAACTTAACCACCAACTTTGTAGCCACTGTAATGTTTTAGTATTTTTAATCTATGATTTATACATGTGAGCTTATTACAAATACAACTAGTAAGATCGGAAGCATATAACATTTTTATACCTCAGTTTTCATTTAACATTATGCTGTGAACATTTTCTCGTCTTAATGTTTTTTAAATATGATTTCTAATGTTTACATAGGATTGTCTTATTTGGTTGTAATGTAGACAGACATTCTACTTTTGTTTCAGTTTTTATTATAGATAAGTCTGCAGTGATCTTTTCTCCCCACTATTTTTTTAAAATTTTTTTATTAATTAAAAAAATAAACAAAACATTAAGATATCATTCCATTCTACATATACAATCAGTAATTCTTAATATCATCACATAGTTGCATATTCATCATTTCTAGAACATTTGCATCGATTTAGAAAAAAATAAAAAAGACAACAGAAAAAGAAATAAAACGATAACAGAGAAAAAAAAGATTATACATGCCATACCCCTTACCCCTCGCTTCCCACTATTTTTTAATGCAGTGCTTTTGAGATATAGTCACACACCATACAAACCATTCAGTGTACAACACAGTGGTCATTTTTGTTTGTAACGTTTTGTGCAGATTCTGATTATTGTTTAATTATTGCTTTAACGGGTTTCAATGTTCTTAAAGTTCTTTTATCAGGATGTTTAAAAAGGAGAGCTGAGAATTTAATTTTCAGTTGTACAGATTCAGGCTGCAAGTCTCACTTGCCATCATGACCTGATATATGATTTAAGAGAATATTCAAGTCTCTAGCACCACTTAAGTAATTGGACAGAAGTTGAATTTATTTACGTATGGAAGTAATCATTGTCAATAAAAAGGAAAAATATGTGATACCACAGGAACACTTTGTAAGTAAAACAGGAACAGTTTGTACATGACAGACCAAAACAGAAAGCCAAATAAGTGAGCATTAACTGAATAAGAACATAAATATTTCCTCTCTTTCTTTTACATTTAGTTCAGCTGTGGTCATTGCATAATTCCTGGCAAGTCTTATTATCCTCTTGGTTCTTAGTTGTAACATTTCATTCTTGGTCAGAATTGATGACTTGGTAATTTCCATTTTCTCTCTTTTGGGAAGTTCTTCTTAAATGCCCTTGGGGCCTTGACTTAATTTGCCCTTTTCCACTATGGTGGCTAACCACTATCATACCCTTTGTGTCACCACCTAGGTTCTCATGGATTGCCCTACTGTATTCCTATCATCCACAATGTGCCATATTCGAATGCAGCAATTGAGGTTTAAATGCAGGACATGTTTGTCTTGTTTTGAACATTTCTCTCTCTCCGAATAGACAGGCATTGTGACCTTAGCACCACATCTTTGTTTAATAATAGTCCTTTATCTGGACTATGGCAAAAAACAGTGACAGACACCTGAAGGGTATTTAGCCCCAGGGTTGCCTGTTGCTTTTTTTTTTTTTTTTTTTTTTACCTTGAGAGAAGGGCCAGAGGACCTGCTCCCGAGAGGTACAGGGAAGATGGTAGTTACTATAGCAGTTGGGGCCCAGCCAAACTTGGAAACCGGGACACTCTGGGGGCAAGAAGGACATCGTAAACCAGTAGCCAGATCTCTGTTGTCAGGAACAATGTGTCATGTTCATAGACTGAGCAGGAGAGAGCAGGAGTACATACAGGGAGACTCAGCTGGCAGAGCCTGGGTAGGCAAACAGGAAAACATAGCACAGACTGAGTACCATGAGAGGGTTGGAGGCCAAATGGACAAGCTAAAAAAAAATTGGGGCATCCTGCAAGTACTTTCAAACAATGTATCTAAAATCAACCTTTTCATAGACCCTGGGACCATCTTGCTTATTCCTCTCAATGTCATAATACTTCCTGTCACCCAGACTTGACATTGCAGAATTGTGTTTGTGTCCCTCTCCTTTATTTCTTTGTGTCTAGGCAGTTACCTTGTCTAAAAATTTCCATGTGGAAAGGCCTTGGGGTTCAGACCCTGGCCCTTCCACATACAGGGCATGGAGTTAACGCTTACACTCACCTGTAAGATGCAGATAATAAAACCTGTCCTATTGGGTTATCGTGTGACTTAGAGATGAAGTGGATAACCCTATGATTACCTCTGAGCCAGACCATGACATCAATTTCCAGGTTGCTTTCCAATTTAGCCTCCCTACTTCTGCCCATTTGATTTTCCTAATGACATAGTTCTGATCACATTATTTCCCTCCTCAAAAACCTTTAAGGCCTCTTTTTAAACTATTAGAATGAAACCTCAAATTCATTTCTCGGCTCTCAGGGCTTTCTGTCGTGTGGCCCCAGCCTGCATTTCTAGTTGCAATCCCCATCACTTTTCTTCATCTACCCTGGGTTCCAACCAAATTGAACTGCTTGTGTAACTGCTGACTACAGCAGTTACTTGTAATTGTGGCTGCTATTTTATTATTCTCTTTTCTTGTTATTATAGTTATCTTATGTTACCTGAGCCATTTATGACACTGCTTTCCTCTTTTCACAGCCCTAGTTTACAGCTAGCTTGTTCTTACCCCAACTGGCTTTTGACGGTTTTCAAGGGCTTCTCAGGCCTGTGCCTGCACACTCCCTGTTAACCATAACTGAAACATACCATTTAATATATGCCAACATAAATAACGTCACTATCTCCACCTTCCTTTGTTTAAATCCCATAAAGACCCTAAGCTCTTTAAGCTTGGGGAGACAGATTTGAGAGCCTAACTTCTGTCTCTATGCCGGTAGACCTTACATTAAAATCCCATTTTTCTTCTTAAAATCCCATTGTGATGGCATTGACTTCCGTGTGTGTTAGGCAATTAGTCCTTGCTCAGTAGCACTTACTATTTTCAGTGCAGGTCTTGTCTTCAGTGGCCTTTGCTCTAATTGGAAATCGTCCTTTTTCATACCTTTCAGGTTCCAATCCTCAATTTTCTAGCTCCTAGCCCAAGTGTTTCAAACTGCAAATTTCATCTCCCTGTCACCCCACCTCAGCCTCGGCTTCAGAAATAATCTTTTGCCTCTGAAATTCCATAAATCTTTCTCTAATTCTTGACATGTTTACTGCTTTCTGATTTGTGTTATTTGGGTGCATGACTTAATTTCCCTCATATTTTGAGTCCTGGGAAATTCTTCCTAAGCACTTACTAAAGTACCTCGTATAGTGCAGGCAAATAGTAAATTGTTATGCAGTATGCACATGTTATGTAATGTGATGAGTGAACCAGGCAATGGGATAATAACAACAAGCCCATTGAAACTAAATGGGCAGGAAAGCAGATGTGTTAACACTGGCTTAGAAGATCTGGAAAACAGGCAATTTTCTGATGCAATCTGAGTTTTTCTATGGTTCTTATTAAGGTGTGAGGAGGTAATGGGTTTAATTTGAGTGCCTGTTATCTACTAGTCACTGACTGTTCAAGGTGTTTTATATATATTTACTAATTAGAACTCTGATCACTTCACATCCTTCCTTTCTTTATATTTTCTCTTGGCCTCTTGTTACATTAGAATAAAATCCAAACTCCTTATCTATCCCTACAGGATTCCTAAATCTGGTCCCTTATTACTTCACCAGACTCACCTGCATACTTCTTCACCTTTCTGTGTCATCTCTTATCCTCCCTAGGTATCACCTCCATTAGAGCTTTCATTCACATTAGCTTGTGAGAAAGTCAGCTGAGGAATCCAGAATTTAAAAAAATATTTTGTTTCCTTTTCAACCTTAAAATCGTCCTCATTTAAATAACGAAAAGGACAGTGATACATTGCCTTTGTATGGTTCTTTTTTCTGAAGTAGACTCCAATGTGCTTTTATTTCATCTCCTCTTAATTTCATCCATAATCGTTCACCAGCCTTTTCAAAGATAAGAGAATAAAGGAAATGAAATGCCAGGAAAACATGTCAATGTATCGGACATCTGTGCTGAACATTGTGGCACCAGTTGTGAGACTGGTGTTAAGCCTCCCTTTAAGCCTTAGATGTGTTCTGAAAGGTTTTCTTCCAATAGTTTTCTTAATCCCATTCTGTTTAAAATATGCTGTAGAATTTCTTGGGAGAAACAAGAAACTTGTAGTTATAATAACCTCTGTGGGGATGATGAGAGGTAGATAGGAATAGGGAGACCAACTTTTCACTAAATACCCTTCTGTACCTTTTTTGAAATTTTTTAAGCCACAAGTTAGTATTTTCTATTTAAATCAGCAATCAAGCAAATGTTCTAAGAAATGATCATGATGATGAATATGCAACTATGTGATATTGTGAATTACTGATTATGTATGTGAAACGGAATGAGCATATGTTAAGAATGCTTGTATTTCTTTCTTGTAATATGTTTTTTAATTAATAAAAAAATAAAAAATAAATCAGCAATCGATGTGTATACTTTGGGAAATTACTGTTATCATTAATTTTTGTTTATTTAAAAGTAGTTAGACCATGTTAGGCAATTTGGAAAATAAAGAAAGAAAAAGGTTATAAAACAATGACTGGAGATTGCTATTTTGAAATAAAATCTGGAGTGGATTGTTTTATAAAACAACCTGACTTTCCATTTGAACCTATTTTGTAAATATGTGTTTCCAAACATGATTTTTATGGTGGGCATGCTTTTATTAATATTGTTAGTAAAAGGCTTTTCTCCATGTGTGAAGATTATTCATCTTTTCTCTCCATTTTGACAGGAGAAAC
The DNA here is from genome assembly GCF_023851605.1 of Tamandua tetradactyla. Taxonomy (NCBI): domain Eukaryota; kingdom Metazoa; phylum Chordata; class Mammalia; order Pilosa; family Myrmecophagidae; genus Tamandua; species Tamandua tetradactyla. The sequence goes on from NC_135332.1 coordinate 141,670,825, forward strand.
AGAGCTCTAGCCTAAGCCTGAATTTAGAAAACAGGAGAAATAACCCAGTCTCAGGCAGTGCCTCACCTGAACTCTAGAATTTTTCCCCCCACCCTGTCAGAGTCGGTGCACATGCATATCATTCAGCAAGGACAGTTGAGAAGAATAAAGGAAATGAAAATGCATAGGTATTGGTCAGAATTTTGCAATTGATTGGATGTGGGGGATAAGGAGATGGGAAGCCCACAGATAATTGGATTTCAGGGATGAACAGGAGATTTTAAGAGGTTAGGTTTGGAATTTAAATCTCTAGATTCAAATCCTGTCTGTACAATTTGCTAGCCGCCTCAGTTTTTTTCATCTATAAAATGGGTATAACTAAGTACGTACCTACTGTTAGGCATGGAGTTGTTAAGGATTCCCCATGAGATAGTGAGTCAAAGTAGAGAAACAGATTTATTAGGGAAGAGAAAGCGGGGAGGAAGCAGAAGGGAGCCACTGACACAGAGGTCTGCAGAATTTAGGAAAGTGGCGCCGTACCCCCCTTGGTGAGCTGCCTTTTTGAAGGAAAAATCGTGCCAACAAGACAGCTCTAACAGAGGGGCTTGTTTTTTTTCTTCTTTTTTAAATTAAAAAAAAATTTAACAACAAACACAAACATTCTTAATTTATGATCATTCCATTCTACATATGTAGTCAGTAATTCACAATATCATCACATAGTTGCATATTCATCATCATGATTGTTTCTTAGACCATTTGCATCGATTCAGAAAAAGAAATAAAAAAACAGAAAAATAAAACAAAAACAGAAAAAAAAAATTTTACATACCATACCCCTTACGCTTCCCTTTCATTGATCACTAGCATTTCAATCTAAATTTATTTTAACATTTGTTCCCCCTACTATTTATTTATATTCCATGTATTTTACTTGTCTGTTGATAAGGTAGATAAAAGGAGCATCAGACACAAGGTTTTCACAATCACACAGTCACCTTGTGAAAGCTATATCATTATACAGTCATCTTCTAGAAACATGGCTACTGGAACACAACCCTACATTTTCAGGCACTTCCCTCCAGTCTCTCCAATATGCCTTAACTAAAAAGGTGATATCTATTTACTGCGTAAGAATAACCTCCAGGATAACCTCTTGACTCTGGAATCTCTCAGCCATTGACACTTTATTTTGTCTCATTTTGCTGTTCCCGCTTTTAATCGAGAAGGTTTTCTCAATCCCTTGATACTGAGTCTCAGCTCATTCTAGGATTTCTGTCCCACATTGCCAGGAAAGTCCACACCCCTGGGAGTCATGTCCCACGTGGGGGGTGGGGGGGAGGGCAGAGAGTTGCTTGTTGTGTTGGCTGGAGAGAGAGGCCACATCTGAGCAACAAAAGAGGTTCTCTTGGGGGTGACTCTTAGGCCTAATTTTAAGTAGGATAAAGGGGCTTGTTGATTTAGAATATGATAGATTGCTGGGATATTGACATACTATTCTCCTTTGATATGCAGCTGCGTGTATCAGGCAGAGTGAGGCACTAGTAGTTATCAGCAGAAATGGATTATGACTGTATTTCTGGTTATCTGGGGTGTCTTCATCTGCCATCTGGAGGACATAGTACTAGCCAGTATGCTCAAGGAAGCTGGGAGGGTGGGGTGGGGTGGGGCATGAGGGGGCTGAAGAGTCCCTGTGTCAGTAGTTCCTTTTGCTCTTGGAATTCTTTTTCTAAGGCCTAACACCTACTTCATGAGGTTATTGTGGGCCTTGGAGAAAGAGGACCCATATAAAGTGCTTAGCATAGTGGCTGGCCTATAGTTGGTTCTGAATAATTGCTTTCCGTTTTAAATTATTAATGGTGATGCTGATTTTTAAGGTAGAGAGCAAAAAAAGGAGGCAAAAAGGTGGAAGATGTGGAGTTTGAATTACCTGAGGTGAACTATGCAGCAATATCTGGAAGATAGGCTTGGGCGCCTGGAGTACAAAGGAGCTCATCTGTGCTGCTGCAGGATTAATGAGCCTAACTTTGCCACTAGGAAGCTTTGCATTTAGTTTCTGAAACTATTTTCTAGATGGTCTCAGAGCTGATTGTCTGAATCCATGAAAATTGTCTTATCACCGGAAAAAAGCTTCAGTTGCATAGCTTTAGCTCATTAGTGTGTACATGGCTACCTGGAGAGTTGTGCTTTTCCTATCACTGGTGTTAGGGCTGCTACATAGGCTTGTGCAGGTTGTGGACTGCTCTAGAGTGCTGGGCGAAGGGGTGGCTGAGCTGAAATCCAGCTGTTTGCGCACCAAGCCATGTTCCCGGGTGGTTCTACATGGGCCAGTGATATTTCTGCATTGGGAATGTTTGCCTGCTTCCTCAGTGGCTGGGGCTTAGTGACTATCAAACTCCATGTCATCAGTATAATTTTCTCTTAGAAGAACCATCCCAGGTAACAATATATTTTTTTAATTGCAGATCATCAATGCTGTGGTGCTGTTGATTTTATTGAGTGCCCTGGCTGATCCAGATCAGTATCACTTTTCAAGTTTTGAACTAGGAGGTGACTTTGAGTTCATGGATGATGCCAGTAAGTATATCAGATAACAATGCAGATATTTTTGGAAACTACAGATATTGATTCATGGGTCCGTTTGTGCTGAATCTTAACTTTCTTTCCATCGTTAAAACAAATCAACAAATATTTATGTGCTGCCCATGTTCTACCTTTGTTCTAAGTACAGAAGTCTAAATAAGATATTTCTGTTTCTTGTTAAATTTGGACTTAGGCATTATCGTGAATTTTTTGGCCTTTTTGGGAGAGAGGGGGAGAAAAATAATAGGGAGGTAGGTTAAAAGGATCATGCGTCTCTCATTATGTATTCCGTAATGTTTCAGTATTTACCTTCCGAGAGATGACCATTCTTCTGTCTAGAAACTGACTTTGGTAGATGTGGCATAAACAGGAGGAAGCTAGGCGCTTGGCTGTAAAGTCACTAAAACTTGAACATTTTATAATTATAGTCGTGCTGTGTGAATGCTAACTGAAAGGGGCAGCTCTGTGCATAATCTCAAACAAAAGAGCAGGCAGATTTATTTCTCATTGATTTTGGAGACCTTTAAATGAGTATGGAGAAGAAGAAAACTGATTGGAGCAAAGTGAGTAGGGAGTAGAGAGGGCCAGGACATTAGAAAGACGGTGAGGTTTGTGGATTTTATTCTCAGGGTGAGAAGGAGCCATTCAATGGTTTTAAGTGATGCATGATCTGTGTTTTAAGAAGATATCTTTTGTTGAGCAGAGGATGCATTCAGGGGATTGGGTGTGAGCGTGGAGGCTGGGAGACTAGTTTTGGAGACATTTCTCTGCAGTTCAGGTCTAAGAGTATGGTGGGCTGTACTGGGGAAGAACAAGATGGCTTGGAGGTAGGATCAGCAGAATCACTGGGGTTGGCGGTGAGGAAAAAGGAGGCATCAAAGCTGACTTCTGCTTTCCAGTTTGAGTATTTGATTTGTCCAGCTTGACCTGTATTTTTACTGATGTGTGAAGATCTAGGGTGAGGAAAGGCAAACACGCCTCAGAGAAAAAATTAGACTTTAAGTGAGTTAGTTTGGCATAGTTGTTAGAAGTGTAGACTTGAAGACAGAAAGAACATCTCAGTTTGAATCCTGACCCTCCCTGTGTATTAGCCATTCTAGCATCTAGCATTGGGCGATTTACTTACCTTTGCATGCCTTTGTTCTCCCCTTTCCAAAAATAGGAATCATCTTAGTATCTACCCCATAGGGTTGTTGTGAGGATTAAATGAGTTAGTACATGAAAAGTCCTTAGAATGGGATCTGACCTGTAATACATAATCAATTCAGCTGTTGTACTAGCTGTTATTATTTGGATATCTTATTGTTGAAATGTGAGGTACCTTTAATTGGAGAGGTTAAGAAGGTAGTCACACTTGTAACTTAAAACCAGAAGACTTGATAATCCATTATCTTCCACTCTCATTGCTATACAATGTGTGTGTATAGAAAAGTCAGAGGCATTATATTATCCTGGGTTTTGGGACCTTGCCAGACTGAGATACTGATTTTCTCCTGTAACATTTCTCATTCTCTAGTTTAAATAACCCTGTTACTCTTACGAATCCTTCCAGAAAGGATAATGAGTTCCAGTAATATTAAATTAATATCTCTCTGATTTTGTTCCCCTGAGTTTTAAAAACTATATAAGCTACAAATATAGTGTTTGATTGAAACTTTTTTCTTTTTTAATTTTTTTATTGTGAAAAATAACGTACAAAAAAGTGATAAATTTCAAAGCACGCCCCATCACATTAGTTATAGAACAGATTTCAGAGTTTGGTATGGGTTATAGTTCCACAGTTTTAGGTTGTCCGTCTGGCTGCTCCCAAACGCTGCAGACTAAAAGAAATATCAGTGAAATAATTTAGGAGTCAAACTCATTTGTTAAATCCTATCTTCTCTTTTATAAATCTACTTTCTCCTTTGATTTTTTAATTATTTAGTTTTTATTGATGTATATCATATATTCCCATAGAATGTAATCATCCAAAGTATACAGTCAGTGGTTCACAATATCATCATGTAAATGTGCATTTATCATCATATCGACTTTTTTTTCTTTTTGTGAAAATAACATACAAAAAAGCAATAAATTGCAAAGTACAACGTTTAGTTGTAGAACAGTGTACTGGTTTGAAAGGAAGTATGTCCTCTAAGAAAAGCCATGTTTTGATATAAATCCAATTTCTTAAAGGTAGAATAATCCTTATTCAATACTGTATATTTGAAACTGTAATGAGATCATCTCCCTGGTTGATGTGATTTAGTCAAGAATGGTTGTTAAACTGGATTAGGGGATGACATGTCTCCACCCATTTGAGTGGGTCTTGATTGGTTTACTGGAGTCCTATAAAAGAGGAAACATTTTGGAGAAAGAGATTCAGAGAGAGCAGCACCACAAAGCAGAGAGTCCAGCAGCCAGTGACCTTTGGAGATGAAGAAGGAAAACGCCTCCCGGGGAGCTTCATGAAACCGGAAGCCAGGAGAGAAAGCTAGCAGCTGACAGCGCCATGTTTCCCATGTGCCCTTGCAGCTGAGAGAGAAGCCCTGACTGTGTTCGCCATGTGCCTTCTCATTTGAAGTCCCTGAACTTCATCGGCCTTCTTGAACCAAGGTATCTTTCCCTGGATGCCTTTGATTGGACATTTCCATAGACTTGTTTTAATTGGGACATTTTATAGGCCTTGGAACTGTAAACTAGCAACTCATTAAATTCCCTCTTTAAAAGCCATTCTGTTTCTGGTATATTGCATTCCAGCAGCTAGCAAACTAGAACAAACAGATTTCAGAGTTTGGTATGGGTTACAATTCTATCATTTTAGGTTTTTAGCAGCCACGTACTTTTTTTTTAATTTTTAAGTTTTTTTAATTGTATAATATAACATATATAAAGCAAAGAAATTAAAAAAAAAAGTTTTCAAAGCATTCTTCAACAAGTATTACAGGACAGATCCCAGAGTTTGTCATGGACTACCATACGTTCCTCTCATGTTTTTCCTTCTAGCTGTTTCAGAATATAGGAGGCTAGAGGGCTTAAATATTTTTTTATCATCACAATCAACTTTTTTCCTTCTTTTTTTGTGAACAATAACATATGTACAAAAAAGCTGTAAATTTCAAAGCACAGCACCACAATTAGTTGTAGAACATATTTCAGACTTTGCCATGGGATACAATTCAACAGTTTTAGGTTTTTACTTGTACCTGCTCTAAAATACTGGAGACAAAAAGAGACATCAGTTTCATGATTCAGCATTCATATTCATTTGTTAAATTCTATCTTCTCTGTATAACTCCACCATCCCCTTTGATCTTTCCATCCCTCTCTTTAGGGGTATTTGGGCTATGGCAATTCTAAATTTTTGATATTGAAAGGGTCTGTCACTAAAATGGGGTAGGGAGATGGAATTAGCTGATGTTCTAGAGAAGCTGGGCCCTCTAGATTTCAGGACTTATCTGGTCCAGGAACACATTTGGAGGTTGTAGGTTTCTGGAAAGTTATCCCAGTGCATGGAACCTTTGTAGAATCTTATATATTGCCCTAGGTGTTCTTTAGGATTGGCTGGAATGGTCCTGGTTGGGAGTTGGCAGGTTATGATAGGTAGCAAGGTCTACCTGAAGCTTGTATAAGAGCAGCCTCTCGACTCTATTTGAACTCTCTCTGCCACTGATAATTTATTCATTACACTTCTCTTCCCCCTTTTGGTCAGGATGAAATTGTTGATCCCACAGTGCCAGGTCTGAATTCATCACTGGGAGTCCTCTCCCACTTCGCCAGAGACTTTCACCCCTGGATGTCTTGTCCCACATAGCTGGGGAGGACAATGATTTCACTTGTAGAGTTGGGCTTAGAGAGAGTGAGGCCACATCTGAGCAACAAAAGATGTTATCCAGAAGTAACTCTTAGGCATGCCTATAGGTAGTCTAAGCTTCTCCCCTACCTATGTAAACTTGACAAGAGTAAGCCTCATGATCGAGAGCATGGCCTATTGATTTGGGTGTCCCTAAAGTTTGACACAGTATCAGGGGATTCCCTGATGATAAGTATTAATAGTTCCCTATTCTTTCCAGTACTTTTTGATTACCTGCTTAATATCCTCAGGATGTTTCCAGGCATTACAATAATCTACACAGGATTAAAGGACCTCTTTCTTATTTTGTGCTCCCTGTGTTTTAGTTGTTCAAATGAGCCATACAGATAGGTTGAATTAGATTATGCGCTACAGAAAATTTCAGTTTCAGATTAAATAAATCTTTCTTCCATTGGTCTCAAAGAGTATGTGTGGTTCTAATATATAGTCACTGTTTTCCTTACCTCTGTCTTCTGAATTAATTTAACCCCACCCAACCTGTTCTACTTCATTCTTATCTCTAAATATCAGGTTATATATATAATCTCTCAGAATCAAGAAATAATAATCAACACTCCGGACTTAATGTATCTGCTCTAAAAGCTTACAGTCTAGGTCCCTGTTTTCTTATAAACATTTTCTAAAGGTGACCATACCATTCTTGTCTTTAATTTCTGGCTTATTTTGTCTCACCAAATGTCTCACATGTTCATTCGCATCATTGCATGCCTCACGACTTTGTTCCTTTTTGTAGCAACACAACCTTTGTTCATAAGTATGCACCATCTTTTGCCAATCTACTTCTCTGTCAGTGAGAAGACTGACGTTCTTCAGCCACCTGTATTCATCGGGCATTGTTTAGAAGGTCCAAAGTCCACAGTCCATCAACATTCTTTTTTAAGAAATTTCATTATTCCCAAGAGACAGAAAACCAATAAGCATATCCTCACCAAATAAGAAATATAAACCTCCTCTTAACTCTTGTTCCTCTTCCCATTATTTACCTCTGTTGTTGCTGTGGTAGTGCTGATGGTTTCCTTTCCTTTTTTTTTTTTTAATTTTTATTCATTAAAAAAAAATTACGAGAAAGAAACACAAACATTTCCAACACATACACTCAGCAATTCACAATATCATCACATAGTTGCATATTCATCATGATCATTTCCCAGAATATTTGCATCAATTCAGAAAAAGAAATAAACAGAAAAATAAAACAAAAACAGAAAAAAAAAATTTTACATACCATACCCCTTACCCCTCCCTTCCATTGATCACTAGATTTCAAACTAAATTTATTTTAACATTTGTTCCCCCATTATTTATTTTTATTCCATATGTTCTACTCATCTGTTGACAAGGTAGTTAAAACCATCAGACACAAGGTTTTCACAATCACACGGTCACATTGTGAAAGCTATATCATTATATAATCATCATCAAGAAACATGGCTACTGGAACACACTCTACATTTTCAGGCAGTTCCCTCCAGCCTCTCCGTTACATCTTGGTTAACAAGGTGATAGCTGCTTAATGTGTAAGAATAACCTTCAGGATAACCTCTCGACTCTGTTTGGAATCTCTGAGCCATTGACATTTTGTCTCATTTCACTCTTTCCCCCTTTTGGCCGAGAAGAGTTTTTCAATCCCTTGATGCTGGGTCTCAACTCATTCTAGAGTTTTTCTCAATCGCTTGATGCTGAATCTCAGCTCGTTCTGGTATTTCCGTCCCACGTTGCCAGGAAGGTCCACACCCCTGGGAGTCATGTCCCACGTAGACAGGGGGAGGGTGGTGAGTCTGCTTGCTGTGTTGGCTGGAGAGCGAGACCACATGTGAGCAACAAAAGAGGTTCTCTTGGGGGGTGACTCTTAGGCCTAATTTTAAGTAGGCCTGACCTATCCTCTGTGAGATTAAATTTCGTATGAACAAAGCCCAAGACTGGGGGCTCAGCCTGTAGCTTTGGTTGCCCACACTGCTTGTGAGAATATCAAGAATTCAACTTGAGGAAGTTGAGTTTTCCCCTGTTCTCACCATTCTTTGCAAATACTTTTCCACTCACTGATCAAATCACTCTGGGATTCATCAGGGCATCACCTGGACAAACCAACAAAATCTCATGTCCTATACAAAGTTCCATGTACTTAAGGTGTTCAATCAACTATCTGCATAAGTTATATTAGGAGATGCACTTGTCAAAGTATAAATTTGTACCACATATATATTTTTTGCTTTAGTCTCACACATAAGTTGAAATTTTAAAATATTAAGTACCATCTATTTTCAGCACACTGCAGTAATGACATTCTTTTGTTCTTCCTCATGCAAAAACATTTTTTAAATTTGTACATTTAGTCACTATCATTACACACTCAAGGCATTCCTAGATTATACCATCTCAGTCTTTATCATCTATCTTTATGATTTCGTTTATGCCCAGCCCTCCTCCCTCTATCATTCTCATAGGCAGCTTCATTCAGTATTTTAACATAATTGTATTACAGTTAGGTAATATTGTGCTGTCCATTTCTGAGTTTTTATATTCAGTTCCTTTGCACAGTCTGTATCCCTTCAGCACCAATTACCCAATATCTTACCCTATTTCTATATCCTGATGGTCTCAAAATATTCCAAGTTTATTCACTAATGTCAGTTCATATCAGTGAGACCATACAGTATTTGTCCTTTTGTTTCTGGCTAATCACACTCAGCATAATGTCCTTAAGGTCCATTCATGTTGTTACATACTTCATAACTTTATTCTGTCTTACAGCTATATAATATTCCATCTTATGTAAATGCCACAGTTTTTTTAGCCACTCGTCTGTTGATGGGCATTTGGCTGCTTCCATCCCTTGGTAATTGTAAATAATGCTGCTATAAACATTGGTGTGTAAATGTCCATTTGTGTCCTTGCCCTCATGTCCTTTGAGTAGAGACAGCATATATAGATGGGTCCTGTTTTGTAATCCATTCTGCCAGACTATGTCTTTTGATTGGGAAGTTTAAGTTGATGGTGAAGTTATACAGAGAAGGTAGGGTTTAACAAATGAGTATGCTTGCTGAATAAGTATATTGATACTTCTTTTAGTCTCCAGTATCTTAGAGCAGCTAGAAATAAAAATCTGAAATTGTGGAATTATAACCCATGCCAAACTCTGAAATCTGTTCTACAACCAATTGTTTCAGTGTGCTTTGAAATTTATTGCTTTTTTTGTATATATGTTATTTTTCATAAAAAAGAAAGAAGAATATTATAGAGAAGATAGGATTTAACAAATGCATATGACTGCTGAATCTATATTTATATTTCTTTTGGTCCAATGTCTTGGAGCAGCTAGGAGAAAAATGAAAAAATCATGGAACTGTAATCTGTACCAAAATTCTGTTGTATAACAATTTGTTTAAAATGTACTTGGTTCTGGAGCAGCTAGAAGGAAAAATCTGAGAGGATCACATGGTAGCACATGACAAACTCTGGGAGCTGTCCTGTAACTACTTGGTGAAGAGTGCTTTGAAAACTATTGCTTTTTTCTTTCTTTGCTTTGTATATATGTTATATTTTACAATAAAAAAGTTAAAAAAAAATGTACTTGGAAATTTATTGCTTTTTTGTATATATATATTTTTCATAATAAATGTTTAATAAAACGGTCAGTGTTTAAAAAAATGGTCATAGCTTTATTCATAATAGCAAAAAATTAGAAACAGTTTATATTAAAGATTGCCATTGATAGTAGAATGCAGAGAAATGGCATGCTCAGACGTGAAATAATACAGGCAAAATGAATCTGAGTGATGGAGGTTCATCATACTTTTATGTATATACTTTTGTGTATGTTTGAAATGTTTGATAATAAAAACTAAGACATTGGCTTGGAGTGGGGAAAAAAAAATGAGCAGGCTGAGGAGACCTGGGGCGTTTTCTGTGGCTATTTGGCACAACAGAATGAAGCCTGCCTTCTCTGGCATTTTTGTAAAGGGCCCCAGGCTGTCTCCCTGTTCTCAGTTCACGAGCCCTGAAACATGGTTGACATTCTGCACTGCTTGCCAGTTTGTACGTAAAGACCTCAACAATCTTTGAAACAAAACCTCCATATGCAACAGGGGAAGCTGAGAGCCATAAGAATCATCCTGGCCTTTTATTTTCTATTGTCCATTACACACTTACCCACCCATCCTTCCCAGCCATATATCTTTTTTTATTGTGGTAATGTATATATGACATAAAATTTGCCAGTTTAACCATTTTTTAAGTGCTGCACTTCATTAATTACTTGTGTAATCATTACCACCTTCCCTTCCTAAAAATTTGTCATTACCCAAAACAGAAATGCTTTGCCTTTAAGGAATGATTTCCCATTCTCCCCTCCTCCCCAATTTCTGGTAGTACTCTACTTTCTGTCTCTGAATTTTCTGCTGCTGTTTTGTTTGTTTTTTAAATATTTTTATTGAGAAATCTTCATACACATATAGTCCATACATAGTGTACTTCAGCGGCTCACAATATAATATTACCTTGTAGTTGTGAATTCATCACAATGATCATTTTTAGAATGTTTGCATCACTCCAGGAAAAGAAATAAAAAGAAAAACTCATACATCCCATACCTCTTCCCTCTCATCGACCAACTAGTATTTCAGTCTAACCAATTTATTTTACCCCTTATCTCCCCATTATTTATTTTTTATCCATATTTTTTGCTCATCTGTCCATATCTTGGATAAAAAGAGCATCAAACACAAGGTTTTCATAGTCACACAGTCACATTGTAAAAGCTATCTTGTTATAGTCTTCAAGAATCAAAGCTTCTGAACACAGCTCAACAGTTCAGGTACTTCCCTCCAGTTGTTCCAATACACTATAAACTAAAAAGGAGTATCTATATAATGCATAAGAATAACTTCCAGGATAACCTCTTGACTGAAATCTCTCAGCCGCTGAAACTTTATTTTTTTATTACTTTCTTTAAATTGTGAAATAAAACATATATACAAAAAAGCAATGAATTTCAAAGTACATTTTATCAAGTAGTTATAGAATAGATTTTGAAGTTTGGTGTGGGTGCTCCAGGACACTGGAGACCAACAGATTATCAAATAATGATTCAGCATTCATACTCATTTGTTAAATCCTATCTTCATTTTAGTCTTCCTCTTTAAATAACATATACATGTAAAAGCAATGAATTTCAAAGTACTTTGCAATAAATAAGTTTTAGAACAGATTTCAGAGTTTGGTATGGGTTATAATTCCAGAATTTTCAGTTTTTATTTCTAGCTGCTCTAAGGTACTGGAGGCTAAAAGAAATATCAGTATAAAGATTCAGCACTCATACTCATTTTTTAAACCCGACCTTCTCTGTATAACTCCACCATCAGCTTTGATCTTTCTCCTACTCTTTAAGGGGTATTTGGGCTATTCCCATCCTAACTTTTAAACTTTATTTTGTCTCATTTCTCTCTTTCCTCTTTGGGTCAATAAGGCTTAATCCCATGATGCCGGGTCCTGGCTCATCCTGGAATTTTTGTCCCACATTGCCAGGAAGTTTTGCCCCCTGGGAGTCATGTCCCATGTAATAGGGAGGGTAGTGAGTTCACCTACCTAGGTTGCTTAGAGAGAAAGGCCACATCTGAGCAACAAGAGATTCTCTGGGGTCTCTTACTTAGGCCTAATTTTAAGAAGGCTTAACCTGTTCTTTGCAGGAATAAGTTTCATAGGGGTGAATCCCAAGATCAAGGGCTTGGCTATATTTGTTTTCATATTTGCTTAAGCTTGCTTTTCCAGTTTCTAAGAAAATCCTGTTGTATACTTGTCACTGTGTTAAATTTATTGGCTTAGGGAGAAGTGACATCTTTACATGTTGTCTTTTATCTAGTTGTGTTTTTTAAAAACACTTTATTGCGATATAGTTCATAATTCCATAAAATTTAACCATTTTGAGTGTACCATTCAATATTTTCAGTAACTTTTCCAAGTTAATCAACTTTAAAAGAAAATCTAATGACAATTCATGCCTTTCTTGATCAGTGATGTTTCCAAATTTTTCTGATAGATCTTACATTTTCCCATATAAATCATGCATATTTTACATTAAATTTATTAACATTTTCTTCTCTTCAGGTCCAGTCATAGGAATTGGTTCTGAGTGAACTGTAGTGGCATAATTACAAAAAACTTTAAATTTTGTATGTAGGTTTTTTCTATTATATTTTCTTTTTTGAGATTTTTTTGTGAAATACAGCATATATAAAGAAAAGAAAGAAAAATTAGTTTTTCTATTTTTTAAGTAGCCTTTACACAAAGTCAGAAGACTTAATTATGTACATAAAAATGTCTCAATAATATAAAAATAATGGGCTGGATGACAAGAGTTATTTCTTTATTTTAGAGCGTGGGGATTTGAGACACTTAAAAGTTGACATTAAAGCATTGATTATTAAGGGCCTAAACATTTAAGCTATAAAAAGTTAGGAAGGATTGATATTTCAAAGCAGAGTATAAATACTGGCTCAACTTGATAAATAGAGTATATTATTTTGGATAGCAAGTGGAGTAGCTAAAAATGGAAACAGTAAAAATGAATGCCCCTGGTTTATGGTGGGTAATGGGGCTCTTGAGGTTAGAGTTTTGTAGTTTCCCCTTTGTCCCCATTCACCAGAAGATTTTTTTTTAAAAACCATGTGCATATGTTATGTTGATTCCCTCCCTGCCAAACACATACACACACATTTCTATACAAATGGGGAACTATTGTTCTAGACAGGAAGCATGGATATCAATTGTGGTTTGATAAGGTTGGAGATTAATTTGCATCAGGGAGTTGCAAAAGACAAAAATAAAGAAAAGAAAGAGGTTAGATTATGACAAGTTTTAGATTTCCTAACAGGATTTTTTAGTCCAAAAAATAAATGGGTACCTTTTGAAAGATATTGAAGTAGGGGAGTGATTTGATTAAATTTGTGTCATTGAACTTGGTAGTCAAGAGTCTTTTATATTAATGCAGGTAAGAGTACAAAGTTATTAGACCAGAACAGGGCTATCGATGAAAGATTTGAGTGTTCATTATAGGTGGTAGTTGGTAAAGCCGTGAGATTCACCATGGGATTGGATGAGATATGAATAGTAAGAAGAGGGCAAGGGAGAGTTGGAGGGATAGAACGAAAAGAAGTCAATAGCTAGGAAGGGTCACATGGTTGAGGGGAGGCTTTTTTTTTTTTAATGATGGAGAGAAGTTTCTTGATTTTTTTTATTTTCATGAAATTCAGCATTAATATTTACAATACAACTCTGAACTATTTTTGGGAGATTTAACAACTTACACATTTAAATGAAAGCCTACCGTGTTAAAAATAGAAGTTACTACAGAAGTTAAGACTCTTGCTTCTTCTCCCTAATGTAAATGTAGTTTAAAGGGAGGTTTTTTCCATATAAATGTGTTTTGTTTCATTTAAGGAAATAGAAGAAAATGGGGATAATTTTAATTTTGGTTGCAGATAATATAACTTTTTTGTTAAGGTTACTCCTTTAAATAGACCTATTGTATCCCTGCTTCCATTTCTGGAAGAGCAGAATGTGATTATGTGTTTGTATTGGAGTTCTCCAGGGAAATAGAACCGATATATATAATGGTTATATATATATTATGAGATTTATTATAGGAGTTGGTTCATGTGATGGTCAAGTCTGGATTCCTTAGGCAGACCTTAAGCTAGGATCCATTGAAAAGTTGATGAATTCCTCAGGAGAAGCTAGCTGGCTGAAGTAGAGATGGAAATTCTTCCTAATGACAGCTGAAACCAGTTCTCCTTTTAAGGCCTTCAAATGATAGGGTGACACTTCCCTCATTGTTGAACGCAGTCTCCTTAGTTGATCGTAGATGTAAATCAGCCATAGATACACCCAATTTCCTGATGTTTAAATCCAGGAAATATCCTCATAGTGACAATTCAGCCAGTGACTGCTGGAGAGAACAACTGGGTACCATAACCTAGCCAAGTTGACAAATGAATTTAACCATGCAGTATTGTTGACCATTGTGGAGCAGACACTAAAAATCAGATGTAGAGCACAAGCAAATTCTCTGCAGAACACACATCAGATAGGAATTTTAACTTTTGATTTTGTTTTCTTAGCATTTCAATAAGCAGAAGAGAAAGAGGTTTATTACTAGAGATAGGAGCACTCTCAAATCTGTTTAAAGAGAATTTGTCTAAACAGAGATAGTGGAAATAGTGATGTCCATAGATTGATTAGGTTCAGTTGTAAGTGTATGTAAGCTTGGGCCCAAGAAGTTGAAGATTGACAAAAGCCAACTGAGGTAAGCCTTGGGGTACAAGATTGGACAGGTTGTAAATCACTTAATTAGCATAAGGTAAGTAAAGGAATTGAACTGAGTTAACCAAAGGGGCTATAAAGAACTGATAAGATCTGGCTGTGGCAAACATGATTACAAGTTACAGCAGTGTTATAAAACATTAGATAACAAGTAAAGGAATGGAAATAAACTAAAATAAAATTTATGTTTAAAATCCTGTTAGAATTTGCAGGGAAACAGACTTTTCCCAAGGACACAAGAGATGGAGCCTTAAAAAAATAGCTAACTGGTGAAATCAGCAGTTACAGGGTTACGTTATAAACCACTTTGAAAGAATGAGTTTTTATGGTATACAAGTTATATTATAATTTAAAAAATTGAAGATGAGGCCCCCCTACCCCCCATATCTGGGTTGGTGGTTCTGCACTGCTTAATACACACCAAACTGGCTGTGGGGTTAAAGAGGGTTCATTTACAACCACGGGAGGGCAGGGAAACTTACCAAATCCATCTCCTTATAGTGATTTTTTGCCTGGCTTTTATATACATTAGAGGCAAAGAAAGATAATCATCTTGGGTAACAAGTTTGCAGGAGTTTGGAAAACTTTATTAGTCCCTTATCTCAGTTATTGACTACATCCTTTCTGATTTACATCCTCAGAGATACCTGGGGCATGGTTCCTTCAAGTCTGGGTTGGCTAGATGAAAGCCGAAACCTATACGTCTTTGGGTGCATACTTACACACACGTATTGCTCCTCTGGGAGACCAAAACTCAAATACATGCCTTGCATCTGGTTTTTAAGGTTACATTAAAAATGCTGAAACAGTATGAGGGAAAAAAAAGACCCAGGCCAAAGACCACATTGTCTGATAAACTGTTTATTGTTCCACTTGGCTAAAAATAACTTAGTCCCGTTTGAACTCTCCTAGCTCTTCATCTGTTATCCACTGCTGAATTTCTCCTCATCCTACCAAATGTTAAGTGTCTTTGTAACCAGTGTCCTTCTGGCAGTGGTGCCAGCTGAGCCCAGATCCAGATTCTATAGTCTCAAAACTAAAAGAGTTTAGAGGGCCAGTAGGCATAAGTAGTAAAATTTATTACGAGAGAAGTTTATTAAAAGAGAGAGCACAGGTTAGAGAGGGTCTGTGGGAGAGACAGGCACTGAGTGGAGTGAGCCAGCTTACTTTACAGGAAAGTTTTATCAGTGGCAGGTTTCCATAGTAATCTTTGTATACTAGGTGTCTTCTTTATTCTAGGAGATAGCTAGTAGGATTCTTGGTTTGTTTGTCACATAACTAAAATTTGTCTTGGGGCAAATGGTTAACAGTCTTTATGACCCTTTCCTTCCTATTATAACTAAGAGTTTGCTTTGTGTGCAGAATTTTACAAGCTTTTATGGTTTGGGAGGTTTGGGGGCTTTAGGGAAATTTTTGTACCCAAGTTTACAGCTGAAGTTTTGCAGCTCTGTACTAGTTCCTTTGGAGATAGTTAAGAAACAAGAAACTTGGAGTTGTGTGGTAACTCTTTCAGAGCTGAATAGGAAACCAGGGACTTAAAGTTGCCCTATTTTATCCTGCTTCATCTCAAGTCAAAGACTGTGTTCTCTTAAGCTTTGTAGCCTCTCAATGATTAGACACTTACTGAGTATTCACAAAATAAATGTTGGATTTAGAATAAAGTTATAAATTAGCAAGTTACAAAAAAAGCTTTAGAAGATGCATTCTTCTGTATGAATGTTATACTTCAGTAAAAAGCTATAAACAACCATCACACACACAAAAATGCATTAGACTCTACCTTCTATTTTAGGAATAAAATGAACATCTTTTGCTTATTTCTCCCCAAGCTTTCAACATCAGAACAGGGGCCCCTGCAGTAGAGACTTGAGATGGACAAACTCCTCATAGCTGTATCCTTTGGTTGTGAACTCAGCTGAAGGTAGTTGTCCTCTAGACTTTATGGTGAGAAATACCCCAAACACTGTTTACTTTCATATATTGCAGTATTGATACCAGACAAAATATGTGAATTCTCTGCCCCATGGCAGGTTTTTCTAAGAGAGAAAGAGTTTATTGCTAGGTGTGAAGCAGATCAGATGGCCTATAGCCCTAAAAGTCTGTCTCCCTAAGTTTAAGGAGTTCAGGGTTTTTATGGATTCAAACAAGGGTCTGTGGAGTCATTATCATTTCAGTAGCAAGTCTAAGCAGGAGAAGGGAAGATGGGTCTATTAAAATTTTGATAAGTATAGACAATTTGAAAATGTAAAGGAGGGAAACTGCTAGAACCAAGTTAATGATTAAGTTCTGAGTTGATTTAGTTCTTCCATTAGTGTTAGAATGCTGTCCCTGTGATTTTAAGTTTCTAAAAATAGGGAATACAAATGAAGGTCAGTCATCAGGTTTTTTACAATCACAAGATGAAACGTATACTATCATTATCAGAGATCAAGGCAGCTGGATTACAGTTCAGAGATTTCAGGTATTTCCCTCTGTCTCCTCTAATATGACAGAACATAAAACGAAATATCTATATAATGATTCAGTAATCATAATCCCCGCACCCCCAATCCTAACTTCTTTGATATAGTGGTAGAGATGTGGCCAAAAATTCAAGAAAATATAAAACAAAACAAAACAAAATAAAGTAAAAAAATAAGAGAACAAAACTGAAACAAAAAAAGAATGATTTTGATGAGGCAAATAAAATGTGGGAATATAAATTAGTTAAGTAGCTGGGTATAAGCTTTTTTTTTTTTGCATGGGCAGGCACTGGGAAACGACTGGGTACAAGTTTTATAGTAAGGAAACAAATTAAAGAAATAAGGGAAAGTACAGGAAACCCCGAATAAGAATGAGGGCCTTTCATCCTGTATAGTTTAATGTAATGCCTGGATACATCCTAGAATATATTAAGCAGATAATCAAAAAGTATTGGTCAACTGATCGCATACCAAATATGGAATGTTCATAAGCTAAGAACATTGGTGTTGTATGTTGATTGCTTTTATTAATAAAATTTTTAAGAAAAAGGATTAAAAATAAAAGTATTGGTAAAGTCCCTTGAGTGATGGGAGAAAAAGGAACTATTAAACTTTACTATTAGGGAATGCCCTGATACTGTGTCAAATATTAGGGATAACCAAATCAATAGGCCAAGTCTTTGCTCTCGAGGCTTACACTTGTGAAGCTTATGTAGGTAATGGAGAAGCTTACCCTACCTATAGGTATGCCTAAGAGTTACTTCTAGAGGACCTCTTTTGTTGCTCAGATGTGGCCTCACTCTCTCTAAGCCCAACTCTGTAAGTGAAGTCACTGCGCTTCCCCCTATGTGGAACATGACATCCAGGGCTGAAAGTCTCCCTGGTGGTGGGGGAGATGACTCCCAGGAATGAGTCCGGCCTTGGCACTGTGGAATCAACAATTCCATCCAGACCAAAAGGGGGAAAAGAAGTGTCACTAATAAAGTATCAGTAGCTGAGAGAGTTCAAATAGAGTTGAGAGGCTACTATGGAGGTTGCTTTTATGCAAGCTTCAGTTAGACCTTGCTACCTATCATAACTTGCCAAACCCAACCAAAACCATTCCAGCCAATCCTAAAGAACACAATATATTAGATTCTACAAAGGTTCCATGCACTGGGATAACTTTCTAGAAACCTACAACCTCCAGATGTGTTCCTGGACCAGATAAATCCTGAAACCTAGAGGGCCCAGCTTCTCTAGAACATCAGCTAATTCCATCTCCCTACCCCATTTTAGTGATAGCCTATTCCAACGTGAAGAAGTTACAATGGCTATAGCCCAGATACCCCTAAAGAGTGGGATAGAAAGATCAATGGTGATGGTGGTGTTATACAGACACGGTAGGGTTTAATAAAAGAATATGGTTGCTGACTCATTAAATTGATATTTCTTTTAGTCTCCAGTATCTTAGAGCATCTAGAAGTAAAAACCTAAAATTGTGGAATCATAACCCATACCAAACTCTGAAATATGTTCTGGAACTAATTGTTGTGTGATGCTTTGAAATTTATTGCTTTTTTGTATATATGGGTTTTTTCCCCCTACAAAAAAGAAAAAAAAAAGTCGGCTGTGATGATAAAAAAAAATTTATCCCTTCTAGCCTATGTTTTGAAGTAGCTAGAAGGAAAAATCTGAGATGATGATCTAGTATCCCATGACAGACTCTGGGATCTGTCCTGTAACTATACAATACTTATGCAGATATGAGTGCTTTGAAAACTATTGCTTTTTTCTTTTTTTGCTTTGTATACATGTTATATTATACAATAAAAAAAGTTTAAAAAAATGAAATATAAATTAAAAAAAGAAATAAGGGAAAGTAGAATTAGGAATTGATAATTTAAACAAAAGGTATTTCAGTTTTCTCCTTTAAATGTTTATTCTATTTCCATAACTAATTGACCACATATCAGGAAACATTTTTAAATGAAGTCTTTTGTAGCCTGTGGTAGAGCTTTTTTGGGGATTGTTTTCAAATTAGAGTTGCATTGTTAAGGCAGAAATTTAATTTAGAAAAAAATACGATGTCAGTCTACCCTGATATGGGGTTGGGGTGGGGGATCTATAGTGCAAAGAATAAGTAAAGGACATTCCTATCACTGGTCAGTACTTTTACTGATAGTAAAACTATCAGAAATGATTATTGGAACCATTTCTTTATTTGCCATTGACATAATTAAAAGGAATGAATTTTAACTCTTTGAAATAACTCTCATGCTTACATATTATTTAAGAGGAGTTGAAATTTCCTTAGCCCATTTTAGCTACTCAGTGTTTTGTTTGATTCTACCTAAACTATTTCACATGCTTGTGATATATTCAGTGTGGTTGATAATATTTATAGGGGTAGAATTTTGTAAATTTCCTCATCTCAAATTAATATTTTTATGGTAAGTAGTATCTCATAAATGGTGATAGGATGCTTTATTTTATGGCTTTCCTTTTAACTGTACCAAATCAATACTTATTCCAACATAATTATATTACAATTAGGCAGTATTGTGCTGACCTTTTTTTTTTTTTTTTTTTTTTAGAAATCATACCATTCTACATATGCAATCAGTAATTCTTAACATCATCACATAGATGCATGATCATCGTTTCTTAGTACATTTGCATCGGTTTAGAAGAACTAGCAACACAACCGAAAAAAGATATAGAATGTTAATATAGAGAAAAAATAAAAGTAATAATAATAAGAACAAAACAAAACAAAAACCTATAGCTCGGATGCAGCTTCATTCAGTATTTTAACATGATTACTTTACAATTAGGTAGTATTATGCTGTCCATTTTTGAGTTTTTGTATCTAGTCCTATTGCACAGTCTGTATTCCATCAGCTCCAATTACCCATTATCTTACCCTGTTTCTAACTCCTGCTGAACTCTGTTACCAATGACATATTCCAAGTTTATTCTCGAGTGTCAGTTCACATCATTGGGACCATACAGTATTTGTCTTTTAGTTTTTGGCTAGACTCACTCAGCATAATGTTCTCTAGGTCCATCCATGTTATTACATGCTTCATAAGTTTATCCTGCCTTAAAGCTGCATAATATTCCATCGTATGTATATGCCACAGTTTGTTTAGCCACTTGTCTGTTGATGGACATTTTGGCTGTTTCCATCTCTTTGCAATTGTAAATAACGCTGCTATAAACATTGGTGTGCAAATGTCCGTTTGAGTTTTTGCCCTTAATTCCTTTGAGTGGATTCCCAGCAGTGGTATTGCTGGGGTGTTATTCATCTGTAATCCATGTTTTACTCTTCTGTTGATAAGGTAGATAAAAGGACCATCAGACACAAGGTTTTTATGATCACACAGTCACATTGTGAAAGCTATATCATTATACAATCATCTTCAAGAAACATGGCTACTGGAACACAGCTCCACATTTTCAGGCAGTTCCCTCCAGGCTCTCCACTACATCTTAACTAACAAGTTGATATCTATTTAATGCGTAAGAATAACCTCCAGGTTGACTCTGGAAACTCTCAGCCATTGACCTTTATTTTGTCTCATTCCACTCTTCCCCCTTTTGGTCAAGAATGTTTTCTCAATCCCCTGATGCTGAGTCTCAGTTCATTCCAGGACTTCTGTCCCTTGTTGCCAGGAAGGTACACACCCTTGGAGTCATGTCCCACGTAGACAGGGGGAGGGTGGTGAGTTTGCTTGTTGTCTTAGCTAGAGAGAGAGAGGCCACATCTAAGCAACAAAAGAGGTTCTCTTGGGGGTGATTCTTAGGCCTAAGTTTATGTAGGCTTGACCTGTCCTTTGTGGGGTTAAGTTTCATATGAAGAAACCCCACGACTGGGGGCTCAGCCTATTGCTTTAGTTGTCCACACTGCTTGTGAGAAGATTATCAAGAATTCAACTAGGGGAAGCTGAATTTTCCCCCATTCTCACCATTTCCTGGAGGACATTTTGCAAATACTTCTTTATTCACTGTTTAAATCACTGTGGGATTTATCGGGACATCACTCTGGACAAACCAACAAAATCTCATGTCCTACTCAAGGTTCTATGTACTTATGGTGTTCAATTAATCTGTCTACATAAGTTATATTAGGAAATGCACTAGTTAACATATAAATGTTGTACCAAATAAACATTTTTTGCTTTAGTCTCACACATAAGTTAAAAATTTTAAATATTAATTACCATCTATTTTCAGCACCCTGCAGTAATGACATTCCTGTGTTCTTCCTCATGTAAAAACATGTTTTAAATTTGTACATTTATTCACTATCACTCTACACTCTAGGCATTCCTGGATTATACCACCTCAATCTTATCATCTGTCTTTCTTTCTGATTTCATTTGTGCCCCCAGCCCTTCTCCCTCTATCATTCTCACATTCAGCTTCATTCAGTGCTTTAGCGTAATTGTATTATAGTTAGGTAGTATTGTGCTGTGCATTTCTGAGTTTTTACATTCAGTCCTGTTGCACAATCTGTATCCCTTCAGCTCCAATTACCCAATATCTTACCCTATCTCTATCTCCTGATGATCTCTGTTACCAATGAAATTCTCCAAGTTTATTCACTAATGTCAGTTCATATCAGTGAGACTATACAGTATTTGTCCTTTTGTTTCTGGCTAATCTCACTCAGCATAATGTCCTTAAGGTCCACCCACAATCATGATCTTTTAAGTTATAATTGGTACTAATCATCTTCTGATCTTTCATTACCTTCATTTTTTTTTTTTTTCTATTTTGAAATAATTTTTTACTCCTTTACTCAGAAGCCGTCAGCATTATTATAATTTTATTGTTTCTCTGCTGGGATTTTGATAAAAATTGCAGTAAATCAATAGACCAATTTAAGAAACCTTCATTTTTAAGATGATGCATGACCTTTATTACTGATGTGTATGAATTTCTGTCCCAGGATGTATTATCCTGTGCTTCAGTTTGCAAACCTTTTGCTTCAAATGTCCTCCCTTCTCTATCTTTAAAGCTGGAGGTACAGAGGTTGTTCTAAAACTAGAATGCTTTCTTGTCTTCTTTGGAGAAACAGCTGTAAGTATTCGACATGTTAACCCAGATTTTTCATTCATTGATCAGTAGTCAAAGCTTAAGAAGAAGCAGTATAGGGTTGTAGAAAGAGTCAGAAGTTTGAAATCATAATTCAGTCTTTTGATTCCAGTACAATGTTAAGGAAGTTATATAACCTCTGAGCCCTAGTTTTGTAACCTGTTCATTTAGTTGGAGCAGTAACATTTATGCTTAGAGTTATGAAGGCTAAATGTCTTGAAAATGCTTTGGAACTATGAAGTACTGATAGATATATTACTGCATAGATTTTTTGTGTGTGTGTGCTTTATTAGCCTGGTAATAACGCTATACATTGCCTTTAGAATGTCAGCCATAGCATTCTAACCAGAATTACCTAAATATCTGATAATATGACCTGAATAAATAAATGTTCAGTTAGTAACTACTATAACCTATGCATTGTTTGTTCTACAATAGGTTCCCTACAGGAATATAATGTGAGCACAAAAGTAATTTTAAATTTTCTATTTGCCACATTAAAAAAGGTAAAAAGGAACAAGTGAGGTTAATTTTAATATATTTTATTTAACTCTTGTATCTAAGATATTTCAACATGGAATTCCTATGCAAATTAATAATGGTATATTTTACATTCTTTTTGTGTACTAAGTCCTTGAAATCTGGAGTCCATTTTACATTTAGAGCACATGTCAGTTTAGACAGGTCACATTTCTTATAGCACCAGCCACATGTGACCAGTGGCTTCTGAATTGGACATCTGTCACCTTCTAGATGTAAGGGTTGTAATAGTGAACAAGCAAGAGTCTTTTCTTCAGGATGGTGACTCTATCAGAGGGAGACAGAAGATAAACAAATAAATCAATAAGATAAATTCCATTGGTGATATGTGCTATAAAAAATAAATAATACAGTAATGTGATAGTAGAGGAAGGTATTTTAGCTAGACTCTTCAGGGAAGATCTCTCTAAGTGTTGACATTTGAGCTGAGACCTGAATTATTCAAAAGTTGGAGCTAGCCATGAGAGAATTTTCTGTTAATCTTCAGAATGGCAAATATAAGGCTTAGTGATGGGATGATTTTCCTGTGTTTAATGTGAGCCAAATGAGATGCATAATGAGAAATAGGGTGTTGGACAGTACAAGGTAAGATGAGATTAGAGAACAAGCAGGAACCTGAAGGTGATTGGAAGTCATTGTAGGTCTGTAATTAGGGGTGTGAGGCACATACAAGTTTATAAAATGCAAGTCAGGTACCTACAAGTTAAAGGAATACCAAATTTATTAGTTGTATAATTCAGTGAACCAGAAGACCAAGCTTTTTTTTGTATCTGTAACCAATACCTGTTTCTTATTTTTTAAATAAGCTTAGATGTAATATCAATATCTCTCTTATTTAGAGAAAACATCTTTTAGGTCCTTTTACCTCCACTATCATCATCCAAATTGAAGAAAAAAAAAAACAAGCCTGATGATGTACTTAGAATAAAGTTCTTGCTTATGATTGGTTTATATACACAATGCCTTTGAGCAGAATTTCAAAAAAAAATTTTTTTGAACAACAGATCTGCTACTAATTCTTTTTTATCCTTTGACAGACATGTGCATCGCTATTGCAATTTCCCTTCTCATGATCCTGATATGTGCAATGGCTACTTATGGAGCATACAAGGTAAGAGCTTTGAAATCATGTGCTAGACCTTTTCCTGAGCTCCTTACACATATAATCCATGCAATTATTTTTAATAAATAAGGAGAAATCCTCAGTTTTCTGTGAGAATTTTTGGAAGTTTTATATCTATTACTGCTTTTAAAAGAGATGCTGCTAGGGAAAACAATATTATAGTCTCAGAAATACTTCTGGAAACTTATTTATTGACTACTTATATTTGGCTAGCCAGTTACCATCATGAACTGATTTATTGAATTTCTCATCATCCAAATATATTTTGTAATATTGAACCTATTAAAATTCTCTTTCTTCTTATGTTTAGCAACATGCTGCCTGGATCATCCCCTTCTTCTGTTACCAGATCTTTGATTTTGCCCTGAACACCTTGGTGGCAGTCACTGTGCTTGTTTATCCAAATTCCATCCAGGAGTACATACGACAACTGGTATGTGGCCATGCAAATTATTTCCTCCCTCCATGAGGGAAATCTGGTTAAGTAAGTATTCTAGAGATAGAGATACACACACATGTTAATTTGTGGGTTTTTAATTTGCATCTGAGTTACTGATTAGAAGTTTTTGAATATTGTCTTGAAGATTAGATCTTTGGTTTCTTAGTATTGCTTTTTGAACCTTCTTGAGATAGATTCAAAGTGGCAGTGATAGTGGTCTTAGATGTGGCTACCTAAATTTTAAGCAAGTTACTAATTGCCTTATTTTATAAAATGCTGTTTGTTTAATCATCAGGAAAGAATAGCTTTTTGTTTCACCTGTTATGTAGGAAAAGTAGGACTTTACTTTTCGCTATTTACAAAACTTATTTGACCATAGAACCCCTTTCTTTGCACATCTTTTGGGGACTAGTTTCCTGTTAAATGTATTTTAACATTTCCTTTTTCCTGTTAAATGTTTATCTTTGGTGGCATTAATAGAATTTCTGAGCATGGGGGAAGGAGAACAATTTTTCTGGGATGTGAATGATGAGGGTGGGGAATTTGATGTGAAAATACGGGTTGGAAGTTCAGTGGAAATGAGTGGTGGAGCGGAAATAGCGCAAGAGAAGAAAATGTGGTGAGAAGAGTTTGATCTTGATGGTGATCATACTCAGGCCATGTAACTGGTACCCAGCAGACCTGTTCAAAAATCCTCTAGTGCTTTGCTTCTTACAAGTATCTAGGTTGTCAACTGTTTTTTTGTTGTACTTGTTACTAGTAACAAGAACAAGTTATTAATAGCTCCTTTTTGTTTTAGAAGCAAGTCAGTGTTTTAGTAGAGAGTAATGTCAACATTTTTGAGTATTCCCCATGTGCTTATAAAATATTATCCCTTATGGTATAGCTCAGTTTTTCTATATAAAGGGGTTTACACATGATGAGCAGGTTATGGAATTACCTCTATCTTTAAGGAATTATGTTTTTATAATGATAAATCTGGTACTGGGCTTCTGAAATCATCCTTGAAATCTGGAGGAAACTTGATCTCACCATAGTCTATCATGCAGGGGAGCTTGAAAAGGTTGGATGTTGATTAATGAGATAGTAAGACAAGCCATATGGCAGTCTTGTGACTGTTTTAGTACTGTATTATGTGCTGCAATCTTTATATTGCAGAGATCTATGAGATTTACTATGAGAGTGTAAAGCCTACTATACAGGACAAACAATTAAAACAGTACTTCATAGACTTCTATAGTGCTGCATGTTGTTCAGTCACTCTACACTCGTTTGCTTTAGAGTATCAGTGATATAATAATAATGCAGGCGATGGTGATAGTAGTTATATCAATTAAAAAAATCATCCACTTTTCTTTGTAATTACAAACCAAATAGTATAAATGAGTGTCTTCCAAATGTTTGACTTAAAGATTGGTCTGTACTAAAGAGTGAGGCGCATAGGTTAGAAAACAGTCTGTTATCTCAGAAGGCTGTGGGAAAGCACCTGCTTAATTCTAATACCTGTTGTGATAAATGGCTAATTATCTCTTTGCATGAAGTATTGTAAAATACCGTAAAAATTACTTAAATGTGTTTTTATAGAATCAACAGACATAGAAACCATGTTCACTTTTCTGGGGGAAAAGAATGTAAGATCTTTGTGGAAAGGATTACACTGATTTTAATCCTTATGTTTTTTTTTTTTTTTTAATTTTGAAGAATAACATATATACAAAAAAACAATAAATTTCAAAGCACACTACAGCAAATTAATTATAGAACAGATTTCAGAGTTTGTTATGGGTTACATTTCCACAATTTTAGGTTTTTCATTCTGGCTGCTTCAAGGCACTGGAGACTAAAAGAAATATCAATATAGTGATTCAGGAGTCATACTCATTTGTGAAATTGTATTTTCTCTTTTATAACTCCACATTCTCTTTTGATTTTTTAATTACTTTTTATTGATATATAGTATATACTTACATACCATGTAATCCTCCAAAATGTGCAATCAGTGGTTCACAGTATCATCGTATAGCTGTGCATTTATCATCACAATCGACTTTTTTGTGAAAAATAACATATTAAAAAAGCAATAAATTTCAGGGCACATTGCAACAATTAGTTGTAGAACAGATTTCAGAGTTTGGCATGGGTCAGAGTTTCACAATTTTAGGTTTTTACTTCTAGCTGTACTAAAATATTGGAGACTAAAAGAAATATCAATATAATGATTCAGCCCTCATACTCATTTGTTGTTAAACCCTACCTTCTGTATATAAGTCCACCATCAACTTTCATCTTTCTCCCACTCTTTAGGGGTATTTGTGCTATGCCCATTCTAACTTTTTCATGTGGAAGGGCCTGTTGATAACGTGGGGTAGGGGGATGGAAGTAGTTGTTTTGGAGATGCTGGCCCTCTGCATTTCAGAATTTACCCATCTGGAGGTTGTAGTTTTGGAGAGTTACCCTGATACATGAAACCTTTGTAAAATCTTATATAATGCCCTAGGTGTTCTTTAGGATTAGCTGGAATGGTTTGGGCAAGTTATGGTAGGTAGCAGTGTCTAAATGAAGTCTGCATAAGAGTGACCTCAGAGTAGCCTCTCAACTCTATTTGAACTTCTCAGCTGCTGATATGTTGTTTATTTAATCCCTACTTTTTATTAGGCACAGGAACAGTATAATTTCTTGTTGGTCTTGTGACCAATACCAAGTTATTTTATTCCTACCCTTTTCAGGTCACTATTGCAAAAAAACCAAGGCTCCAAGGGAAAGCACCAGTTTCATAAGCTGGTAACAAAGAATGACTTTGACCCTATTTCTTGTGTATTTGGCCCAAAGTGAAAAGAGACTGAAAACCTAAATTAGATGGTATTCATCCTGGGGAATAGGAATGAAGCACATGAGTCAGGGGTATTCTCAACAATCTACCTTAACATTTAGAACTTTGTAGCATATTAGAATATTGCTGCTGTTGAATCCAAACACATAATATCAGGTGGTGATTAGAGATGAAAGATGTAACAGCATCCCAGGGTTACCTTCCAGGAGGGCTTACCTAGGGTAGATACTTCATGGGGATGTCTGCCACTTCCTGTAACTATAGGAGCAGATACTGATCCTCCTAAAGTACTTATTTTCACCTGGTAGTTAATCAATGTGGTCAAATGGTAGGACTTAATTTTATTTTTTTGTAATCCTGTGAATACTTTCCAGTATGAGAGAGTCTGTTCTCTGGAGAGAAGTATCATCTCCAAAGTGCTCCTTATAAACACTATGCCCTTTAGAATGATCCAGAATTTACAGAAAATCCAAATACCAGAAGTGTACAGTATTCCCAAAGGCCTCTGACTTCTAACTTTTTTTAATATTGGAGGGCGAAATCATGTTTTCACATCTTTTACTTTTCTTTTC
Organism: Tamandua tetradactyla; assembly: GCF_023851605.1. Lineage (NCBI taxonomy): Eukaryota > Metazoa > Chordata > Mammalia > Pilosa > Myrmecophagidae > Tamandua > Tamandua tetradactyla. Next base: position 141,698,604 of record NC_135332.1, read on the forward strand.
TGGCATTATTACCTGAATTATGAATAGACTAGCTTCTTTCCATCTCCATTTGTAGCTTTTTTTTTTTTTTTAATTTTTTAAATACCAAAAATACCACAAAGCAAATGCAGGCATTCCTATTTTGATCATTCTGTTCCATTTGTAGCTTTTTTTAATGGTAGAGTTAGATTAGGAATTTTGTATCCTAAATGATAACTGTAGCCTTAATTGCTTTCTAATAAGCACTCCTGAATTACTGCCTAGGGGATATAATCTTGAATGATTAATGCGACTTGTTAATGAGACACTTTTTGTTTGCAGCCTCCTAATTTTCCCTACAGAGATGATATCATGTCGGTGAATCCTACCTGTTTGGTCCTTATCATACTTCTGTTTATTAGCATCATCTTGACTTTTAAGGCAAGTATGAAGATTTTGAGTATGGTCTCAATATTATTAAAATGTATTCCTGAATATGAAAGAAGTAAACCAATTTCTGAGTCAGTTTATTGTCTTGCTTTAGATATCTAAATTGTCTTTTGATATCCTAATAATACATTTCCTTCTGTTACCTAGATAGAGGTGAATACTAAGCAAAATTCCACAGGCCCATCAAGGGCTATTACAAAATCAATTTGGATGGCAATAAATGAATTGTTCCTAATGAATTCTCTTGTATATTACATAGTATATATTATATGGTACTACATCCATTATAATGTATTTATAAACATTTTTTTGTAATTTGTTTTAAAAATTTATTACATTTTGAACGTTGTCCTGTATCAAATATTATATAGGCTAATTATTTTGAAATTGCCTCTTGTTCTGGTTTGCTAGCTGTCAGAAAGCAATATGCCAGAAACGGAATGGCTTTTAAAAGGGGGAATTTAATGAGCGGCTAGTTGACAGTTCTGAGGCTGGGAAAATGTCCCAGTTAAAACAAGTCTATAGAAATGTCCAATCAAAGGCATCTAGGGAAAGATACCTTGGTTCAAGAAGGCTGACGAAGTTCAGGGTTTCTCTCTCAAGTGGAAGGGCACGTGGCGAACACAGTCAGAGTTCCTCTCTCATCTGGAAGGGCACATGCTGAACCCAGCATCATCTGCTAGCTTCTACTCCTGGCTGCCTGTTTCATGAAACTTCCTGGGAGGCATTTTCCTTCTTCATCTCCAAAGGTCGCTGGCTGGTGGACTCTGCTTCTTGTGGCTATGTTGTTCTGCTCTGCTCTCTCTGAATCTCCTTCATTCTCCAAAATGTTTCCTCATTTATAAGACTCCAGAAACTAATCAAGACCCACCCAAATGGGTGGAGACACACCTCTGCTTAATCCAGTTTAACAACCACTCGTTTTTTTTAAAGTTTTTTATTGTTAACTATAACATATATACAAAGCAAAGAATAAAAAGAATAATTTTTTTCATCACATAGTTTTGTATTCATTATGATGATCATTTCTTAGAACATTTGCATCAATTCAGAAAAAGAAGTACAAAGAAAACAGAAAAAAAAAATCATACATGCCATACCCCTTACTCCTCCCTTTCATTGATCACTAGCATTTGAATCTACTAAATTTATTTTAACACTTGTTCCCCTATTATTTATTTATTTTTAATCCATATGCTTTACTCATCTGTCCATAAGGTAGATAAAAGAAGCATCAGATGCAAGGTTTTCAGTCACACAGTCACATTGTGAAAGTTGTATCATTATACAATCATCTTCAAGAAACATGGCTATTGGAACACAGCTCTACGTTTCCAGGCAGTTCCCTCCAGCCTCTGTTATGTCTTAACTAAAAAGGTGATATCTATTTAATGCATAAGAATAACCTCCAGGATAGCCTCTTCACTCTGTTTGGAATCTCTCAGCCATTGACACTTTCTTTTGTCCAATTTTTCTCTTCTCCCTTTCTGTCGAGAAGATTTTCTCAGTCCCTTAGTACTGAGTCCCAGCTCATTCTAGGATTTCTGTCCCACTTTGCCAGGAAGGTCCACACCCCTGGGAGTCGTATCCCACGTAGAGAGGGGGGAGGGCAGTGAGTTTGCTTGTTGTGTTGGCTGAGAGAGAGAGGCCACATCTTAATAACAAAACAGGTTCTCTTGGGGGTGACTCTTAGGCCTATATTTAAGTAGGCTTAGCCTATCCTTTGTGGGGTTAAGTTTCATATGAACAAACCCCAAGATTGGGGGCCCAGCCTATAGCTTTGGTTGTCCCCACTGCTTGTGAGAATATCAAGAATTCTCCACTTGGGGAAGTTGAATTTTCCCCCATTCTCACCATTCCCCCAAGAGGACTTGGCAAATACTTTTTTATTCACTGTTCAAATCCTTCTGGGATTTACTGAGGCATGACTCTGGACAAACCTACAAAATCTCATGCCCTACTCAAAGTTCCATGTACTATGATGTTCAATTAAGCTGTTCACGTAAGTTAATTAGGAAATGCACTAGTCAAAATATAAGTTTTGTACCAAATAAACATTTTTTGCTTGTCTCACACATATGTTAGTTTTAAAATATTAATTACTGTCTATTTTCAACACCCTGCATTGTTGACATTCCTTTGTTCTTCCTCATGCAAAACAATTTTAAATTTATACATTTAGTCACTATTGTTATACACTCTAGGCATTCCTAGATTACACCATCTCAGTCTTTATTGTTTATCTTCCCTTCTGATTTCATTTGTGCCCCCAGGCCTCCTTCCTCTGTCATTCTCACATTCAGCTTCATTCAGTGTTCTAACATTATTGTATTACAGTTAGGTAATATTGTGCTATCCATTTCTGAATTTTTACAGTCAATCCTGTTGCACAATCTGTATCCCTTCAGTTCCATTTACCCAATATCTATCCTATTGCTATCTTCTAATGACCTCTGTTCTTAACTGAAATTATCCAAGTTCATTGTCAGTTCATATCAGTGAACTGTATTATGCTTGAAACTGTAATTAGATTAATGTCAGTTCATATCAGACCATACAGTATTTGTCCTGTTGGTTCTGGCTAATCTCACTCAGCATAATGTCCTTAAGGTCCATGCATGTTGTTAGATACTTCATAACTTTATTCTGTCTTATAGCTGTGTAATATTCTATCGTATGTATATACCACAGCTTTTTTAGACACTCATCTGTTGATGAACATTTGGGCTGTTTCCATCTTTTGGCAATTGTAAATAATGCTGTTATGAACATTGGTGTGCAGATATCCGTTTGTGTCCTTGCCCTCATGTCCTCTGAGCAGATACCTAGCAATGGTATTGCCAGGTCATATGGCAATTCTATACTTAGCTTCCTGAGGAAACACCAAACTGCCTTCTACAGCGGTTGCACCATTTGACATTCCCACTAACAGTGAATAAGTATGCTTCTTTCTCCACATCCTCTCCAGCACTTGTCTGTTTTATTGATAATGGCCATTCTGGTGGGTGTGTGATGATATCTCATTGTGGTTTTGATTTGTATTTCCCTAATAGCCAAGGAAGTTGAGCATCTTTTCATGTGCCTTTTGGCCATTTGTATTTCCTCTTCTGAGAAGTGTCTGTTCAAGTCTTTTGCCCGTTTTGTGATTGGATTGTCTGTCTTTTTGTGTTGAGTTCACCAATCTCTTTCTATATTCTGAATACTAGACCCTTATCTGATATATCACTTCCAGATATTGTCTGCCATTGTGTAGGCTGTGTTTTTACTTTCTAAATGAAGTTCTTTGATGCAGGAAAGTATTTTATTTTGAGGAGTTCCCATTTATTTATTTCTTCAGTGCTCGTGCTTTGGGTGTAAGGCCTAGGAAATCACCTCCTATTATAAGATTTATAAGATAATTTCCCTACATTTTCTTCTAACATTAACAACCACTCTTGATTAAATCACACCTTCAGGAGATGATCACGGTTTCAAGCATACATTGCTGACTAGGGATTAGAAGAAATGGCTGCCTTTACAAAAATGGGATTAGGATTAAAATGTGGCTTTTCTAGGGTACATATGTCATTTCAAACCAGCACAGACATTGAGGCAGTTTCTACTTCTTCATGCATTAAAGGTGTTGTAATAAATATATTTAAATGCCTCATTAAATACTTGTGCATTTATTTCCTCAAGATATTCCTCTTAAGCAGAGTATGCATTATTTGAAGACTTTTTATATGTTGTCAAATTGATCTCCCCAAAAGTTGAACAACTTGACACTCTGATTAGCAGTGTTTCCCCTCACCTGTTTCCCCTATGCTTTTTCATCTTTGTCTTATTATAAAAACATTATTGTAATTTGTGATTATATTCTACTGAGGGGCAAAAAATTCTCCTGGTTGTTAGGCTATGGAACTTTTAATTTTTAATATTTTAATGATGTTTATTTTGGCATAAAATTACCCAGTTCTTTAAAATCTTCAAGAGGTTTGAGGAAGCTGTATTTAGGGGTGGAAAACCATTTTAAGTAGGTATTATGATGAAGAGAGATAGAAAGAGCCTGAATTATTGAGAACCACCTGAGTCTGAGTTGTTTTCCATGAAACAGCATTCTGAATTTTTTTATATCACAATGTCTGGTTTTATATGGCCAAATTTTATACAGTGATTTTGGGACTTGCTGCATTTGCAGCTCCCCCACCCCCCACCCCCATTTCAACTTTCTGGCTTCTCAGGCAGCCCTAAACATTGTCCTCTGACACCCACGCCTGTGACTCTGGGCTTTCTGCCATACATGCTGCCTTCAGAGTTGGCACTGCCTCCAGGCGAAAGACCACAAGCTCAGATATTACCTGTTGTGGATTGTCTTTCAAGGATAGACTCCCTTTCAGCTTCTACCTGTTTTTTGTTCACTGTCAAAAAAAAAAAAAGAGTGCCTTCAAGTTATGTGTGTGTGTGTGTTCCATATTTTATTATTTTATAATTTTAGGAAGGTTAGGCTGACCACACTACTATTCCATTGCCAGAGGCTGGAACATCCTTTTAAACATTGTTGCTTTAAAATTTTTTGAGTATTTTCATTTGTAATGGAAATGCTTATTTTTAGGATTCTTATGTCCTGTCACCAGTGCATCTAGCTCAATTTCTTAATTTACTGAATAGCAATAATATAAAGCATCATATGGTGGTTATGAGATGTGAGATAATGGATGAAAAGCTACATCATTCATTCATTTATTCAGTACATATTTATTAAGAGTCTGTTATATCATCACCAAGAGTCTGTACTAGGCACTCGGCATTTGGTAGTAAATAAGGAAAGTCCTTGCCCTAATGGTGTTTTTATAAATTGTAAAACACAGGTATTATCATAATTATCTCATAAAAGTTTTCAAATTATTCACTGCACTTTCTTCAACCTGTGAAAAGGGTACGCTTACATTTATTTACATCTACATTTCTCCCACTGACTAGATGATTGCTTCTTCCTTCAGAACATAGAGTGCCTTTATTTTTCTATTCTCTATTACTAAGCTCATGCCTTGAACCTAGAGACTTGGGAATAATTAGCTGAAATAAATCTGAGTATGAGCCTTGTGGTTTCACATGTCAGTTTACCCAATTAGTGGCTCTTACTTACCTAAATTTGCAGTTCATCTTTTTTTTTTTAATTAAGAAATCTTTACACATGTTCTATACATGGTGCATAATCAGTGGCTTACAATATCAATATTATCACATAGTTGTGTATTCATCACCATGATCATTTTTTAGAACATTTGCATCACTCTGAAAAAAGAAATAAAAAGAAAAAAAAAACTCATACATAATTTATACCTTACCCCCCTCATTGACCACTAGTATTTCTGTCTACCCAATTTATTTTACCTTTGTCCCCCCATTATTTATTTATTTTTCATCCATATTTTTTTACTCATCTGTCCATATCTTGGATAAAAGGAGCATCAGACACAAGGTTTCATAATCATACAGTCACAATGTAAACATTATATCTTTTTACAATCGTCTTCAAGAATCAAGACTATTGGAACACAGTTCAACAGTTTCAGGTACTTCCCCTCCATCCACTCCAATACACCACAAACTGAAAAGGGATATCTGTGTAATGCATAAGAATAACCTGCAGGATAACCTTTTGACTCTGTTTGAAATCTGTGTGGTTTGTGGGAAATAATTAAGTGAATTGGAATTCCAGTGCTAGAGAAGAATGTGGTTGTGGCTGGAAGGTCAAAGAATGTTGGAATGCCCATTGCAATGTTGCTACACATAGATGGGCTCATGTATATCCTGGGGGTGATGCCCATGTAACAATATCTCATAGCTGTGCTCCCAAAGAACAGTTGAAGAAACATACAATTCTTTCAGATATTGTGGTATCCGCTGTGGGCATCCCAAATGTGATCTCAGCAGATATGATCAAGGAAGGAACAGCAATCATTATTAATGTGGGAATAAATAGTGTTGAGCATCCTATAACCACTGTACCCAAATTGGTCAGAGATGTGGATTTTGAAGAAATCAGAAAGAAAGCCAATTACATGGCTCCAGTCACTCGGGGGTGGGGGAGGGGCATCGGTTGCATGACATGGACATGCTGATGAAGAATCCTATCATTGCTGTAAAAAAGCTGCTGAGCTGAAGGGATACAGACTGTGCAACAGGACTGAATACAAAAACTCAGAAATGGACAACACAATACTACCTAACTGTAATACAATTATGTTAAAACACTGAATGAAGCTGCGTGTGAGAATGATAGAGGAGGGCTGGGGACATAAATGAAATCAGAAAGAAAGATAGATGTTAAAGATTGAGATGGTATAATCTAGAAATGCCTAGAGTGTATAATAATAGTGGCTAAATGTACAAATTTTAAAAATGTTTTTTTTTTTTTTTTTTTTTTTTTTAAAGGGAAACATCTTTAAACATTTTTCTTGTTTTATTGTATTTTGTTTTTCCGTTTTTTGTTACATGGGCTGGGGCCGGGAATCGAACCGAGGTCCTCCGGCATAGCAGGCAAGCACTTTGCCCGCTGAGCCACCGCGGCCCGCCCTTAAAAATGTTTTTTGCATGAGGAAGAACAAAGGAATGTCATTATTGCAGGGTGCTGAAAATAGGTGGTAATTAATATTTTAAAATGTCACCCTATGTGTGAGACTAAAGCAAAAAATATTTATTTGTTACAAAATTTATTTTTTGAATAGTGCATTTCCTAATATAACTTATGTAGACAGTTTGATTGAACACCGTAAGTACTTGGAATCTCAGGTAGGACTTGAGATTTTGTTGGTTTGTCCAGAGTGATCCCCTGATGAATCCCAGAGTGATTCGATCAGTGAGTGGAAAAGTATTTGCAAAGCCTCCCTCGGGGAATGGTGAGAACGGGGAGAAATGCAGCTTCCCCAAGATGAATTCTTGATATTCTCACAATCAGTGTGGACAACCAAAGCTATAGGCTGAGCCCCAGTCTTGGGGTTTGTTCATATGAAACTTAACCCCACAAGGATAGGTCAAGTCTACTTAAAATTTAGGCCTAATAGTCACCCCCAAGAGAGCCTCTTTTGTTGCTCAGATGTGGCCTCTCTCTCCAGCCAACACAACAAGCAGTCTCACCACCCTCCCCCTCTCTGCGTGGGGCATGACTCCCAGGGGTGTGGACCTTCCTGGCAATGTGGGACAGAATGAGGTGAGACTCAGCATCAAGGGATTGGGAAAAACCCTAGAATGAGCTGAGACTCAGCATCAAGGGATTGAGAAAAACCCTAGAATTAGCTGAGATTTAGCATCAAGAGATTGAGAAAACCTTCTCAATCAAAAGGGGGAAGAGTGAAATGAGATAAAGTGTCAGTGGCTGAGAGATTCCAAACAGAGTCAAGAGGTTGTCCTGGAGGTTATTCTTATGCATTAAGTAGATATCATCTTGTTATTCAAGATGTAATGGAGAGGCTGGAGGGAACTGCCTGAAAATGTAGAGCTGTGTTCCAGTAGCCATGTTTCTTGATGATGATTGAATAATGATATAGTTTTCACAATGTGACTGTGTGATTGTGAAAACCTTGTGTCTGATGCTCCTTTTATCTACCTTGTCAAGAAATGAGTAGAACATATGGAATAAAAATAAATAATAGGGGGAACAAATGTTAAAATAAATTTAGTTTGAAATGTTAGTGATAGATGGGGGTGAGGGGTATGGTATATATAATCTTTTTTTTCTATTGTTTAATTTCTTTTTCTGTTGTCTTTTATTTTTTTCTGGATTGATGCAAATGTTCTAAGAAATGATGAATATTCAACTATGTGATGATATTGAGAATTACTGAATATATATGTAGATCGGAATTATATGTAAATCTTTGTTCTTAATTTTTTTAATTAATAAATTAAAAAAATACCAAGATGAATAAATTTACAGATTAAAATTGAAAAAAAAAAGCTGCTGAGGCTTGAAGAGCGGGAAACGCTAAAGCTAAAGAGCTTGGAGTAGCAATCATGAACTATTTTATCTACATTTTTATGAACAGCCTTCTGAGCCAGTTCAAGAAGCAAAACTAGGGCAATAGAAATGCATTTTTAAAATTCTAACTGAAATGGCTTATAATGGTGTTTTGTATTTTATTGAAAGCTTAAATGTGTGGGTGTTTGCACACATAGCTCTCACTCTGGAGCCCAGTATCCTGCTGTGCTATGGGACCCAAGGGAAGCCATTCTAGTGATCAACACAGGGCAATGTCACATTGCAAACGGTTCCTGAATTTGTCAGGGCACTGCAATTGTTAAAACTTGCCTTTTGTAGGATTGCGTTTCTCAAGTACTACTCCAGTAAGAGTTGATATCATATTAGGTTCCAAACCTGGTTGACTTAAACTGTTCAAACCAAAGGAGAAACATTGCTAGGGAAAATTAAGGGAATAAATAGTAAGCAGGAAGAGAAGATTACAATTAAGAAAATAATTGCCCAGTTTTGTACATGTATTCATTGATAGCCATTTTTTTCTAAATAGAACAATTAGTTGGGAAAGAAGAAAAACTGCATGCTAATAGTTTCCCTTTAGGTGCTATTTTGTGGCATAGTCAGTCACTGGGAAAATGTCTACAATTCTGTTTTTTATTAGCTTTCGTTTTATGTATGTTACCATTCAGTGAGATGTCCCGGTTTTAGTTTTCTGAGATTGAAAAGGCTTATATTATAAATTATTCATGTATGTTGTCATATTTGACTTTTGCTATATCTTTAAACGCCATTGTTACATTTTTTACTACTGAAGAATATCTATATGATTTCTTTGTTTTATCTTGAAAAACAAAAACTTTGTTGTATTTTTGAAAAACAAAACTGCTACAGAGTTGGACTTGATAATCATGAGGGCAGCTTGAGTATGCAACTTATTTTTCCACTGAAAAATGGTCAGTAGCTGCATCCTTTGCTCTTTGAACCTGATTTTCCAAAAAGGATTTTAAGAGCTTGAGTTAATATTGAATTTAACCAGACTTTTCTGATTAAAAATTTTTTAATTAAAAAAATAAAAAGCGTTTTATTTTTAATAAATAAAGCCAGCATTCTGAGAATAGGACAGAACGTTTTACATTGCTTTCCTGAAAAATCTTGCCGTGCACTCTTTTTGTTTTTTTTTTTTTAAACAGCTTTGTTGAGATATAATTCAGATATTATAAAAGTCACCCGTTTGAAGTGTGTAATTCAGTGTTTTTTGGCATATGCACAGAGGTGTCTTTCTCTGGTTTCATAATTTAATTTTAGAAGCTTTTCATCATTCCAAAAAGAAACTCATTCGCAGATATCCCCCATTCACCTCACCCCACCCTCAGCCGTAGGCAACCACTAATCTTTCTGTCTTTATAATTTTGCCTTTTCTGGACATTTCATATGAATAAAACCTTACAATCCGTGGCTTCTTTCACTTAGTGTATTTTCAAGATTCAGCCATGTTTTAGTATGTGTCACTACTACCCGCCTTTTTATTGCCAAGTACTCTGCTATATAGATATAGCACATTTTGTTGACCCTTTCATCAATTGATGGGCATTTGAGTTGCTTCCTGTTTTTGCCTCTTATGAGTAATGCTGCTGTGAATATTCATGTATAAGTTTTGTTGACATGTTTTCCATTCTCTTGGGTATATCCCTAGGAGTGAAATTGCTGATCATAAGGTAACTGTTTAATTTTTGAGGAACGGGTCACACTGTTTTCCCAAATGCCTGTACGATTTTACATTCCCAACAATATAGGGGGGTTCCATTCTCTCTACATCCTTTTGTTTCTTTTTTTTTTTTTTGCGAAGTAAAATTGCGGTTTATTGTTGGACAACATTGTTTTGCACATACATCAGACAGGCCAAAAAAAAAAAAAACAACCCAGCAACTTCATTGACAAAAAAATAAGTTGGGGGGGGGGGGTAGAAACCTTTATGTTTGGCTTCCTTATGCTTTTCTTTTTTTTGCATGGGCAGGCACCGGGAATTGAACCTGGGTCTCCAGCATGGCAGGCAGGGGAACTCTGCCTGCTGAGCCATCGTGGCCCACCCTCCTTATGCTTTTTTTAATCAAGGAATTTTAAAGCTAGAAAGAGATTTTTGAGAGCATTTGATTTTAATCCAGTTACAGATGATTGAAAAGAAAGTACAAAGAGTTAATAGTTTAAATATCTCCATGAACGTGTGTTTTTCTTGCATATCTTTATTTTGGATAATAATTTTAAATATCTTCTTTGGATTGATTTTTACTTAATTATAACATGGAAATGTTTTATTAAATTTCTTTTTTTGAAATTTAATTTATTTTGTATTATCAAACCAAAACACCATACAAACATGAACATTCTTAACATAGAAACATTCCATGTATGGTGTACAATCAGTGGCTTACAGTATCATCACATAGTATATTCATCACCATGATCACTTTTTAGAACATTTGCATCACTCCAGTAAAAGAAATAAAAAGGAAAAAGAAAAAACTCACACATTCCATACCCCTTACCTCTCCCTCTCATTGACCACTAGTTCTATTGAATTCCTCGATTGTGAAGCAAACATAGGCTGTGATCTTTTTGTAAAAAAAAAAAACTTGACTCATCTAATAAAATTACAGATAGTTCTTTTGAATAAAAATTCTCAAAGAAACAAAGTTAAAATATGCTGAGAAATGGGTTTCTAAGTTCAATTTGTGCATTTTGGGACAATAGATACTTGGGTCTATTGCTCCTTCCAGTTGCCTTTTTGTAGGAATTTCTTGTTCTGTTCTTTGCCCTTTCCTTCCTACCTGACCAGCACCACCTTCTGGGCTATGATTTTTTTTATATGTGATCCATTAAGGTTAGTGTAGCACCCTTTGCCAACAAGTTACTACATCCATTATTCTTAATTGTAAAGGTTTTTTGTTTAGTAGAGCTAATTGAAATATAGGTGAATAAAGTTTTATAATATGGCTTTATCTATGGTGGTATTTTAAGTTATCTGAAATTTAAAGATTTAATAATCACTACTCGTTTTCAGGGTTACCTGATTAGCTGCGTTTGGAACTGCTACCGATACATCAATGGCAGAAACTCCTCCGACGTCCTGGTTTATGTTGCTAGTAATGACACTACGGTAGGTATGATGTCATGGAGATCTCCCACACCCTCTGCTGTATGCTGGCTTCTTAATGTTTCTAGTGTTTTCTAAATTGCTTTGATATAGACTCTGAGGATTTTTATTGTTGTTGAAACATGCTCATGAGCTGCATAGTCATCAACAATGATTAATAAAACACAAGCGTGTTTTATTTTCCTTACAAGATGTTAAAATTTAGATAGCCCAACTTCTGGTTTATTATTATTTTTTAATATTGTAGATAGATAATATTATCTTACCCATTTTTCTGTTATTTTAATTAAACCACTGTACATAATTCTAGATATCATTTCTGTATTATGATTGTGCTATGGCCCTCTTTACATGTGAAATTCAATCTAGAAATGTGGTAAGCAGATAAATAAGGACAACAGCGGTTACTAGGTCTTTAAGTCTTGCCCAGCTCATGAAAACCTTAGTAAAAAATTTAGATGATTTCTATTCTGCTACTTAAGATTTTAAAGTTGTTAAGGTAGTAAACCCCATGTGTCGCCATCATTTTTTACAGTGAGTGGTGAATGAAATGGATGGAGATAGATGACGCAAAATGGGTCAAAATGGATAGGATGGGACAAAATATAAGAAACAGGGTGGGCAAAAGGATAATTGTCAATATTGAGTCTAAACCAGAACAGAGTTTTAAAAAATTCTGTTGACCTGCTCACTTGTGTAACCTTACTGAAATAACTTAACCTGTCCCTGAGGGAATAAAATGTCATGCTTAAATATATGGGTACAAGCTGTATTGCTAATAATCATATAGCATTTCTGAGAGGAGGTATGTTATACGTGAATAATTTTGCCAAGTGCTCATCAAATATTTGTTGAATTGAATCAGATAAACATAAGTGTTTCAGGAATGAACTCTGCCATGAACACATGCACAAAACCAGCATATCCAGGTGCTAAGGAGGCATTTTCCGGGGTCTGCAGAATCCTATGTATTGATTACAGTAAACACATTCTGCTTAACCCTTTAGAGAGTTGTTGAGTATTTAGTTGTCTGTAAGTTTCTTTTCTGCTTTTTGTTAAAAATAAAACTCTTAATGAAAAATCTAAACTGAGATTTTTGAGTTCAAGGAACCAATAAAATATTAAAACAAGTGAGATACATCAGAATCTCACCCTAAAAATCTTGATGGCTAGGTATTATAAAGTTACCATCTTTTTATTTTTAGGAGAAGTATTTGAGAGAAGACAGTGCGGGTTGTGTCTGTCACAGTATACTTTTGGTCATTGTATTTTCATTACTTTCTGAAAAGTTATGTGTATTTTTCAAGAGGCAAAACGGAAGGTACATAAATGTACCTCAAATTGTAGGATTCTGAAGTTTGTAGGAGTTGAGATATTTAGAGAATTTAAGAACCAAGACTAAGTTACTAAAATTTAGATAAGTAGTTTTTTAGAGAAAGTTGTATTTTTTCCCTTTATATAAAGATTCAAAATAGGTACGGAATAACAGGTAAGTTTTATTTTTATTTACTTATAAAATTTACCTAAATAGTTCTACTTTCATCTGGATTCCTCTGCTCTGCTAATAATAAGGCTGTTTTCTTCAGAATGTCCTCCAGCTGAGTAGTGGTTTGTAATAACCAGAATTTGGAAACATGGACTAGGGATTTGACTGTGATTGTTATCTCCTGTGTTGACGTAAGGCTGGGGAATAACCTTATGATAGTCATTCTGTATCGTGCCAATTTGCCATTTTAAAGATGGGGAAACAGTTGCTCAGAATATTGGTACTCTTCTTCCAAAGTACCCCACGAACCATTCTTGTTCTTCTTGAAAGAATGATATTCCTGGAGAAGGGAGGTTTATCATTTCTCATAACTTGCATTGGTAGTCCACTGCAAAACATTTGCATAGTTCACTTCCTGAAGTCTCAGCTTTCTGACACTTTTTAAAGATTTTTTTCAGAAGATAATGATATCGCAGCTGTTTATTAAGAGTCCTTGTTATTCCTAAAAATAATAATTCCTTAATATCATAAGATATCCAGTAATTGCTCAGATTTCCATCATCTCATAAATGTTGTAATTGTTCTAGCAGTTTATTTAAACCAGGATCTGTGAGTCAGTAAGTATTGTATATCTCTCTAATTGTTCATTAAAGAAATTAGATTGATCTGTAGGGTTTCCCATAGTCTGCATTTTTCTAATTGCCTCCCTGTAATGTCTTTTTTTTTTTTTAACTTTTTTTTTTGCTGTATAATAAAACATATAAACAAAGCAAAGAAAGAAAAGCAGCAATAGTTTCAACAAGTAGTTGCAGGACAGCTCCCAGTGTCCCATGGGCTACCATGCCATCATCTCAGATTTTTCCTTCTAGCTGCTCCAGAACAGAGGAGGGTAGAAGGAATAAATATGATTTTATCATCACAGTCGACTTTTTTTTCTTTTTTGTGAAAAATAACATATATACAAAACAATGAATTTCAAAACACAGCACAACAATTAGTTGTAGAACAGATTTCAGTGTTTGGTATGGGTTACAATTCCACAATTTTAGGTTTTTACTTCTACCCACCTAAGATACCTGAAACTAAAAGAAATATCAATATAAAGGTCAACAATCATTCATTTGTTAAACCTTACCTTCTCTGTATAACTCCACCATTACCTTTAATCTTTCTATCCCACTCTTAAAGAATATTTGGGCTTATGGCCTTTCTAATTTATTCATGTTGGAAGGGGCTATGTATAATATGGGGTAGGGTGGTGAAACTAGCTGATGTTCTGGAGAGGCTGGGCCTTCTAGGTTTCAGGACTTATCTGGTCCAGGGACCCATCTGGAGGTTATAGGTTTCTGAAAAGTTACCCTGGTGTATGGAACCTTTGTAGAATCTTATATATTGCCCTAGGTGTTCTTTATGATTGGCTGGAATGGTTTTGGTTGGGGTTTGGCAAGTTATGATAGGTAGCAATGCCTAACTGAAGCATTACTCCAGAATAATCTCTTGACTCTATTTAAGCTCTCTCAGCCACTGATACCTTAGTTACATTTCCTTTCCCCGTCTTTTGTTCAGAATGGAATTGTTGATCCAACGGTAACAGGACTGGACTCATCCCTGGGAGTCATCTCCCATGCCACAAGGGAGACTTTCACACCTGGATGTCATGTCGTATGTAGCAGGGAAGGCAAGGATTTCACTTGCAGAGTTGGGCTTAGAGAGGCCACATCTGAGCAACAAAAGAGGTCCTCCAGAAGTAACTTTTAGGCATTACCTATAGGTAGGCTAAGCTTCTTCGCTACATACATGACTTCACCAAGAGTAAGCCTCAAGATCTCAAAGGCTTGGCCTATTGATTTGGGTTTCCCTAATGTTTGACATAAATGATCTTTTTAACTTGATCATTTATTTCTCTCTATTTACAGTAAATTAGTACTTAGATCTAGAGGATTAACCATATTTAGGGCCTTTTTATTTTATTTTATTTTTCCAAAGTTATTTCAGAAGTGATAAATGGTGTTTTTCCAATTGGAAGAATATAATGTCTGACTGCTTCTTGTCTTTTGGGGATGTCTGTGGCCATTGATGCCTAATGGCACAGATCGATTGATTCATGCAAAATGGTGATATTCTATCATTCCTTCTTCATTATTTAGCTGGGATATGTTTATAAAGAGAAACTTTTCCTCAAGTACCTTTGGTTCCCGGCGATACTTGTGACATGGATACATAGATGTGGTTTTGTTTTCTTTATCAATTTTCAAAAGTATGAGTGGGTCATCCTTTCTCCAGTGGTGACCAGTGAAGTTTTGCTTTGTTTTGTTTCTTAAGTAATAAAGGAACAATTGGATTTAAGCATTTATTTGATGTTTCAATCCATATTAATTAATTGTCTACTATAATTAGTATCTTAGTAATACTCAAATTGTGCCGTTTTTGGCCAGTTGGAGCCTCTTTTTCACATTGGCTCCTCAGTAGTTTTGACACAGCCCTGTGATAGTCTTTGATAGTTTCTTTGCTGTCTGGTATGACAAGCTGTTCCAGGCCTATCTTGTACATTTCCTATCCCAGACCTATAATTGGCCGTTTCTTCAAGGAACCCTGCTTCCCTTTATTTTTTTTTTATTTTATTTCTTTTCTTCTTGCTTCCTTTTGTGCTTTCTTTTTGTGGGAAATGTGTTTTTTCCCTTTTCTTCCTGCTTCCTTTTGTGTAGGAAATGTGGTTTGGAGACAATAATCTGGATTTCTGGGATTGGAAAACAGATCTTTCAAGCAAGTCTCTGCTAGTATAAAGATTGTTTTGGGCAGGCCACAGTGGCTCAGCAGGCAGAGTTTTCACCTGCCATGCCAGAAACCCAGGTTTGATTCCCAGTACCTGCCCATGCAAAAAAAAGAAAGAAAGAAAAATTTGTTTTGACTAGAACAAAATCAATTAATGCTAGTATTCTGACTTAAAAAAATCAAGTATACCTTAGCCTCACCCTGAGACGCTAAGTGGGGTTTGGAATGGTCTAGTTCAGTCATTTTGGGCATTATGTTCCCAATAACTGAATTAAGAACCTCATGGCATGTAATAATGTATGTTTCTCTTTTGTCTGTATCATTTTGGGAAACCACATTGACGTAATAATATATTGTAACCATCTCACTTCCTAGCAAATATTAGGCCAGATGGCTTTTCTCTGGCTGAATAGTCTCATCTGTGGAAAGATACTGGGGCTCTTATTGGTAGAAAATAAATGTGCTTTTTCCCCCTTCTCTATGAAGTATGCATACTATTAGTCTGCTTATATACATTTCCAAATTCTGTCCAGGCAGAATATAGAAGGGAGTTTATTGGATATTAGGCATCACACAGTTTACGAACCCAATGAAAGCCAAAATCCTTTGAAGGGATTGCTTAGGGCAGAGGATCACAAACTTTCTCAGTTCATAATGCCTCAGAGTCTTATGTTTTTTTCCCCCCTACAGTGACCTTAGACCAAAAGAAATATTTAACTGTTCAATTTATTAAGTGGGTCCAAACAAGTAGTATTTAGTGCCATTCTAACAAGTATTGCTGTGTTTTATTTGAAAATTTGAAATATCCTAAGGTGCTCCTTTGGCTTTTATCACACCCGGAGGCCTGAGCACACAGTTCTGATACTCAGAGGAGATTTACCATTTCTTTTAGAACAGCCTTGTAGGAATCACACTTAGGGAAAATTGCTTATTAAACTACGTGTTACATAAAATACCACATTCCCTCCCCCTTCTTCCCCCCGCACAATTTGACCTTAGGAAATATTATATGGTCTCACTGATATGAACTAATTTGAATAATCAAATTCATAGAGTCAGAATCTAGAATACGTCTTTCCAGGGGCCGGGGTACGGGTAGAGATGGAGAGATTGTGCTTAATTGATCTTGTTTGGGTTGATGGAAAATTTTAGTAATGGATGGTGGTGGTGGTAGCACAACATTGTGAATATATTAAGATCACTGAATTATATATCTGAATATGGTTGAAAGGGGAAATTTGAGGTGGTATACATGTTACTAGAATAAAAATGAAAAAGAACTGCATAGAACTGTACAACAATGAAAACTATGGACTGTAGTTAATAGTACAATTACAACTCATGACAGTACAAAATTTAACCCGTCCCCCCAAAAAAATTGGCCTTAAGGGGAATAACATAATGAAAACATAAACAAAATAAATATGTAAATTCTCAAAACAGATTTTCCTTCACACTAAATTTTGTGCAGATAGAGGGGTTTAGCAGTATTCTAAACTATGCAGTTTCTCTTGCCAATACTAATAAAGACGTGGGTTATGGTAGTCCCAGTTTTTTGTTAAATCTGAAAGTAGGGGACCTAATTTCTTTGGAATTTAGGCAATTTAAAAGCAACTAGATTAATATTTAGCCAAAATGGGGCCTGAAATTCTGATTCCAGATGAAAGAATCATAATCTTGGGCAATGTAGGAAAATTCATAATTATTTAGAGATAAGTAGGAAAATTTCACATTTCATGAAGTCATTGTACCATATGCATACTACCATTATTTGCAAACTGTTTTGACTTCAAAAAGTATTTTGCTGTATGGAGCCTTCTTTTTGCTCTATGACTGCTTGAAGAGCACAGTTAAGAAAAAAAGTCAATAACCTGTGTGAAGGCTAGATTATCTCCCAGCATCTATTTCCCAGGAGAGTCTCTTTTGAGGTTCCTGAGGTTAATTTGGGTGACCCTGGCTGCCAAAAAGGCACAAAGTTTTCAGTTGACTGGGAAAGAAGGAGAGAATGAGCCTTGTTGACTTAAAAAATTGTATAAAATCTGCTGGTTCCCCTAACTACCTCAGTACTTCAAAAACTCAGGGAATTTGTAACTTAATATGGATTGGATATGGTAGAAACAAGTTCTTGTTTGGCAGTGCGAGATATGTTCATTTTTATGTTCATTTCCCCCCTCCTACTCTAGAAAGTAAAAAGGGTAGAATATGAACTAAATTGACAGCAGTATAGATTTTTAGACTCCAGAAGTTCCTTTTTAGCTGAGAAAGTTGAATGTTACCAAGATGAATATACAATTATCATCTTTGAAGATTCTTCAGAAAAGTCGTAACTAGCTTTCTGAAATGGTTTGAGGAAGGGTTTTTGCCTGTAAGGTAGGTACTAGTCTGGTTGTTATCTCAAGATCTTTTCCATTTTGGACATTTCAGATTCATGTACATTAAAAATACCACACAAATAGAATACTCCTTTATATGTTGTCTTCTCAAGAGGCAGTCAATAGAGGTTGAGAGGGAAAGTTCTCTAAGAACAGGACTAGGAGGGTTTAACTTCTGGAGGGTTTGAAACTGTGGCCTGTGATTTACTCGCCTTGAAGCTTCTTTACTATAGAAGGGAGACTTACTTATTTGTAATATCCCAATTTTATCTCATAGTTTGTATGATCTCCCTGAGCGTGCGTGTGTGTGTGTGTGTGTGTGTGTGTGTGTGTGTGGTGTGTATATTTAAGTATAGAAAGACCAAGGTCAATAAGAGAAGTTGTATAGACTGGTAAAATCGCAAATCAGCTGAAACCAGAGCAATAGTAGAGGGAATGAAGAAGCCTAGGAAAGAATGTGAGAGAGTTGTAGGAGGTAGAAATGGTAGTTGATAATTGAGGGAATGTGGGGTGAGAGGATTCTTAAGTATTTTTTTGTTTAACTATAACTTAAAACAAAAAATCACTTACTAGCATACTAGCAAGGTAGGATTAGACCTGAAAAGTTCTGGGTCCAACTTCCTTGTGATGCTCTCATCTACTTGACAGTGAACCCACAGGTGCCATTCAACTCGTGTCCAAATGGCTCCACTGATGCTCAGCTTTTCTCTGCATCTATTATATCTCCCTCCTCTTTAGCTTTTGCATTATATAAGCTTTTTCCCCAAACACTCATGTAGGGATCACCATCTGCCAGGCTCTGTGTAGAGCACTTTACATATATTAACTCATGTAATCCCAGGAGAGTCCTTGTAGTAGATTCTCTTAATATAACGCCTTGTGTTACAAATGAGGAATTTGAGACACCATATGTGTAACTTGCCAGGACCACATGGTGGCAGGAGGGAGATTCCAACCTCAGCAGCCTGCCTCCATTCTTTGTTGTTACCCAGCAACTTCCTCACAGACATCTGTTTAGACTATAGCAAGTGTCCTGCAGTTATTTGATGAGGATGAGGAATGAAGTTTTTAAATAATTCATTCAGAAAATTCTTCTCCAGTAATGTCACATACTTTAAAAGTGATGGTAGTTTGCTTGCTTGATTTTGCCTTTTGCCCAGTAGAAGGGAGGGAGGGATGAGGTGGAAGAAAAGGGAACATTGCTCTGTAACACCAAGATGGCTGCTTTATTTAAAATTGTGCTATTTTCTATGTAGTTTAGCCCTAGGCATTTTTCTGATACCTTCCTCATATGTGCCATGGCTTCATATCTCCTTAGCTCTTAGCAGTAATGTGAATGTATTGCATATGAGATTGAACTGGATGCCCCTGAGATTTCCTTTGCTTGAATGTGGGTTGCATGGATCAAGCTGACTGTGTGGCATTAAGTCCGCTTGTGTTTCTTTCCTGCTGTGTGATATTCTTACATCAATGAAACACAGTTTTTTTTTAAAAATTAATGTTCTGGTCTGCTGGAAATGATCTCTGATCTATATAACTTTCCAGTTATTTTTTTTTCCTTTTTTTTTATTAATTAACGGAAAAAAAGAACTTAACCCAACATTTAGAAATCATACCATTCTACATATGCAATCAGTAATTCTTAACATCATCACATAGATGCATGATCATCGTTTCTTAGTACATTTGCATCGGTTTAGAAGAACTAGCAACACAACCGAAAAAGATATAGAATGTTAATATAGAGAAAAAATAAAAGTAATAATAGTAAAAAACAAAACAAAACAAAACAAAAACCTATAGCTCGGATGCAGCTTCATTCAGTGTTTTAACATGATTACTTTACAATTAGGTATTATTGTGCTGTCCATTTTTGAGTTTTTGTATCTAGTCCTGTTGCATAGTCTGTATCCCTTCAGCTCCAGTTACCCACCATCTTACCCTGTTTCTAACTCCTGCTGGACTCTGTTACCAATGACATATTCCAAGTTTATTCTCGAATGTCGATTCACATCAGTGGGACCATACAGTATTTGTCCTTTAGTTTTTTGCTGGAATCACTCAGCATAATGTTCTCTAGGTCCATCCATGTTATTACATGCTTCATAAGTTTATCTTGTCTTAAAGCTGCATAATATTCCATCGTATGTATATACCACAGTTTGTTTAGCCACTCATCCGTTGATGGACATTTTGGCTGTTTCCATCTCTTTGCAATTGTAAATAATACTGCTATAAACATTGGTGTGCAAATGTCCGTTTGAGTTTTTGCCCTTAATTCCTTTGAGTAGATACCCAGCAATGGTATTGCTGGGTCGTATGGCAATTCTATATTCAGCTTTTTGAGGAACCGCCAAACTGCCTTCCACAGTGGTTGCACCATTTGACATTCCCACCAACAGTGGATAAGTGTGCCTCTTTCACCGCATCCTCTCCAGCACTTGTCATTTTCTGTTTTGTTGATAATGGCCATTCTGGTGGGTGTGAGATGATATCTCATTGTGGTTTTGATTTGCATTTCTCTAATGGCCAGGGACATTGAGCATCTCTTCATGTGCCTTTTGGCCATTTGTATTTCCTCTTCTGAGAGGTGTCTGTTCAAGTCTTTTTCCCATTTTGTAATTGGGCTTTCCAGTTATTTTATCCCAGAGCAACTTTGGAGAAAGCTGTATGTGTACCTTTTTTGTTTCCAGTATCTATTTTTTAAAATTATTTTTTATCAATATTTATTATATAGTCACATGCCATATAATCATCCAAAGTGTACAATCAGTGGTTCACAATATCATCATATAGCTGTGCATTTATTATCTCAGTTGACTTTTTTTGTGTGTGAAAATATCATGTATGTACGCGTGTGCACTTTTAAATGTTAGGAGGCTTGGTGGGAGTCTCAGTGTTGCACAGACATTTGGAGCCATCATATCAACACAGGGATATTTGAAACCTGAAAGTTCTGGAAGAACATTTCAAATAAATCTGATTTTCATTGGGAACTATTTAAACATATATGGAGCTTTACTTATTTAATCGAGCTTTACTTATTTAATCACACATGCCCAAATTAAAGTCCATATTGATTTTGCTCTAGAGTCAAATGAGGTATTGAAATTTTAACCATTATATAAAGGGTTTCTGGAAAGTAATACCAGATGTAAAAAATTTTGGAGCAGCATTGTTTTAATAACAAAATTAGCAAATCTAATTGCTCAATAGTTGGGAAATGATTAGGTTAAATAAAGGTATGTCCACTTGATAAATGTCTTTGTTGCCTTAAAAATTATCGTGAACAGTGTAACTGCAGAAGAAAGGCTTATGCTTAGGATATTTCAAAAAAATATATAAAAATAGATGATAATTAATACTTTAAAATGTCACCTTATGTGTGAGACTAAAGCAAAAAATGTTTATTTGTTACAAAATTTAGATTTTGACTAGAGCATTTCGTAATATAACGCATGTAGATAGTTTGATTGAATGTCATAAGTACTTGGAATCTCAAGTAGCGCATGAGATTTTGTTGGTTTGTCCAGAGTGATCCCCCGATGAATCCCAGAATGATTTGATCAGTGACTGGAAAAGTATTTGCAAGCCCCCTTCGGGGAATGGTGAGAATGGGGAGAAATTCAACTTCCCCAAGTTGAATTCTTGATATTCTCACAAGCAGTGTGGACAACCAAAGCTATAGGCTGAGCCCCCAGTCTTGGGGTTTGTTCACATGAAACTTAACCCCACAAAGGATAGGTCAAGTCTACTTAAAATTTAGGCCTACGAGTCACCCCCAAGAGAGCCTCTTTTGTTGCTCAGATGTGGCCTCTCTCTACAGCCGACACAACAAGCAGTCTCACCACCCTCCCCCTCTCTGCGTGGGACATGACTCCCAGGGGTGTGGACCTTCCTGGCAACATGGGACAAAGATCCTGGAATGAGCTGAGACTCAGCATCAAGGGACTGTGAAAAACCCTAGAATGAGCTGAGAATTAACATCAAGGGATTGAGAGAACCTTCTTGACCAAAAGGGGGAAGAGTGAAATGAGACAAAGTGTCAGTGGCTGAGAGATTCCAAACAGAGTCGAGAGGTTATCCTGGAAGTTACTCTTACGCATTAAGTAGATATCACCTTGTTCAAGATATAGTGGAGAGGCTGGAGGGAACTACCTGAAAATGTAGAGCTGTGTTCCAGTAGCCACGTTTCTTGAGGATGATTGAATAATGATACAGCCGTCACAGCGTTACTGTGTGATTGTGAAAACCTTGTGTCTGATACTCCTTTTACTTACCATATCAACAGAAGAGTAGAACATATGGAATAAAAATAAATAATAGGGGGAACAAATGTTAAATTTAGTTTGAAATAGTGGTAAATGAAAGCAAGGGGCAAGGGGTATAGTATGTATAGTCTTTTTTTTCTCTATTATCATTTTATTTCTTTTTCTGTTGTCTTTTTATTTCTTTTTCTAAATCAATGCAAATGTACCAAGAAATGATGAATATGCAACTGTGATGATAATAAGAATTACTGATTGTATATGTATAATGGAATGATATCTAAATGTTTTGTTTGTTAATTTTTTTAATTAATAAAAAAGCAATCTAAAAGTTTGTATTATGTTATAGGTATGAAAAAGCTTGGCTATAGACAGATTAATTGAAAATTATGTAGCTGACTTGTTGGGTTTTAGAAGTAGGAAATATTTCTCCTTTTCCATTAATTTGAAGGGAAGGAGTGGCGATGAACAGGTAAAATGGGACTCTTGAGGTCTGAGCTGACTTCCCAGTCCCACCGTCTTTTCCATTTCCAGCTGTAGTCCTGTGGCCAGGGGCTGAGCCCAGCAGGGAGGGCAGCACCCTGGGATGGCGTGTGGTGGGTGGGAAGGAGATGTGTACAGCAGGTGGCGTACGTAGCACGCTAAGGCTTGGGAGGTGCCGACAGGAAGTAGAGCTGGGATGCCTTTATTAGGGCTCCTATGGTTGGGATAGTTCACAGTTCATTCCTTTCTTTTCCTTCAATATTTGAAGATGTAGTATTTATTTAAATATATCTTTTAATATTCAGCCTCATTTTAACTTTCATTGTGGGCTGGTATGTTATTTTGGTATTCCTGGATAAATAGTCTAACAGTGAGAATTTATACCAAATTTGGAAGATTTTAAAATATGAATTTTTTATTATAAACATAATCTATATAGAAATTCAGGGATCTTCTCTGCTGGCAATTAAGGGAAATAAAGTCCTTCATTTCCATCAAGTGAATACAACTTAAAGTAGTTTTGCAGTGATTGCAGTTAAAATTTTCTATTTTATTTGCCTTTTGAAATGATTCTTTATACATGGGAGAAATATTTTCATTAGAATCTCTTAAATTTATTTATTTTCTCCCATCTCCTGGGATATTGGATGTGTAAATACAAGAAGCCATCAGTTGTAAATTGTATGATTATTTTGGTACCTCTTAATGTAAGATGCTGTGAAGCCTAAATTCAGAGATGTTAAAAATGTATAAAAATGTGGGTACCATTGAATCAATGAAATATGGTTATGTGTGTGTGTGCTCCTTACATATATTATAGATGGGGGTATTCAAAAGAGTTTGGGAATAATTATCCTAGTGTATTAAAGGTAAACATGGACTTTGTGTTTGTAATCATCCTATCCCAGTTGCCCCGATGGTCATTCCATGTAACCATGGAGATTCAGACTCTGCAATCTCACCCTTCCTGCTTGACCTGAATAAAGAAAGCTCACATCTAAATAGACAGATGTGGTTTGATCAATTATGATTAGAACTTAATGTAAATGATACCTTTTTAAACAAAATAAGGGTTTTAGGGGGTGTAACAGGTGATGAATGAGAAAATATTTTGGTTATTCAGAATTAGTTTAAACTGACCTTTGGGAGATTTAATTCCTCTAAATGATGAGATAGATTGTTTTGGACCTGTGTACATTCACATTTGATATAATATCTTCCAGGATTGGAATTCAGGGAAATGTTTTTCATTAACTCAGGGCAAAGCAAAATTTTCTATAAAGGGCTCATTAACAAATGTTTTAAGCTTTGCAGGCCATGCTTTAGGCTCTGCGGACTAAATAAACCTCGGTCTCTTGTAATCACTCAACCCTACTATTACAGTGCAAATGCAGTTGTAGACATGTAAACAGATAAGTGTGACCATGTTCCAATTAACTTTATGGATGCTAAAATTTGGATTTTATGTAATTTTTGTGTGTCATGAAATTATTTTTCTTTGGATTTTTTTCCCAACCATTAAAAAATATTAAAACCGTTCTTAGCTATCAGGTCATATAAAACCAGCATTGTTCTGATTGGATTCACATAGTTTGTTGACCTCTGCCAGTTGAAAACGTCTCACATCTTTCATCTGTTATTGGACATATTAGTCTCTATCTCAGAAGGTTGGTAAAATAAATAAGATCACGTAGTGTGCTTACCACAGTACATAAGTACATGCATAAAAGCAATAAACTTTAAAGTATATTGCAACAAGTAGTTGTAGAACAGATTTCAGAGTTTGGAATGGGTTACAATTCCATACTTTAAGGTTTTAATTTCTAGCTTATCTAGGATACTGGAGGCTAAAAGAAGTATTAGCATAATGATTCAGCACTCATACTCATTTTTTGAACCTGACCTTCTCTGTATAACCATTTTGAGTTAATTTTTGCATAGGGTGTAAGATATGGGTCTTCTGCCATTCTTTTTTTTGATTATGGATGGCCAGTTCTCCCAGCACCATTTATTGAAGAGACTGTTTTGTCCCAGTTGAATGGTCTTGGGACATTATCAGAAATCTAGTGACCATAGTTCTGAGCCCGCAAATCAATTCCATTGATTAGTATGTCTGTCTTTATACCAGTACTTTGGTGTTTGCGCCACTGTGGCTCTGTAATATGCTTTAAAGACAGGAAGCATGATACCTCTCACTTCATTCTTTTTCAAGATGTTTTTGGCTGTTTGAGGGCCCTCACCCTTCCAAATAAAATTGATAATTAATTTCTCCATTTCTGCAAAGTAGTCTGTTGGAATTTTGATTCGTATTGCATTGTTATCTGTATCAATTTGGGTAGAATTGACATCTTAACATTTAGCCTTCTAATCCATGAACACAGATTACCTTTCCATTTATTCAGATCCTCTTTGATTTCTTTTAGCAGCGTTTTGTAGTTTTCTCTGTACAAGTTCTTTACATCCTTGGTTAGGTTTATCCCTAGATACTTGATTCTTTTAGATGCTATTGTAAATGGAAATTTTGTTTAACCGTTTAAAATTTTTATTGTGGTAACATATATACAACATAAAATTTCCTGTATATGGATAATTCTGAGATATTAATAATTACATCCACAATATTCTGTATCATCACCACCATCCATTACCAAAGCTATTTCAATACCCAGACAGAAACTCTGTCCATTAAGCAGTGACTCCTCCCCATTCCCCACCTCCCAGCCGCTGGTAATGTCTAATCTACTTTCTGTCTCTATGAAGTTTCTTACGTGTGGTATTTCATATAAGCGAATTCATTGAATGTTTGTCCTTTTGTATCTGATTTATTTTGCTCAACATGTGTATGACAAATTTCTAAAAGTGAAATTGCTGGGTTAGAGAGAGGGTATATAGCTCTTCTAAATTGCCTTCTAATAGAAATTGTAAGATAGTGCTTGTTTCCCTGTATCTACTCTCTGCAGAACAGCGTTTATCAAACTTATTTGATCTTTGCTGTTCTGTAATATATAGTAATTTGCATTTCTTTTCTGGAATTGTTTTCTTGATTACCTTTTCAGATAGCTCATTACTAGTGTATAGAATCATCACTGATTTTTGTGTGTTCTGTGTATCCCACCACTTTGCTGAACTCACTTATTAGCCCAAGTAGCATTACTGTTTTGTTTTTTTTTCTTCAGAGTTTCTCAATATAGGATCATGTTATCTACAAATAATGGCAATTTACTTCTTCCTTTCCAATTTGGATAATTTTATTTCTTTTCCTTCCCTTGGCTCTAGCTAGGACTCCTAGCTTAGTGAGGAATAGCAGTGGTGTCGATGGACATCCTTCTCTTGTTCCCGATCTTAGAGGGTGTAATTAGGTTTTTAGTCTATAATTCCCAAACCTCCCTTCTCTTCAGTTTTTTCTGTGTTGTTGACAGGTTTTTCTAAACCATAAATCTAATTTCATCATCCCTATATTTAAAGGCCTTCAGAGTTCTACCACTGTTAACAAAATTTTCAGTCCACTTTGCTGTGTGAGTCATTTGTGAAATGTGGGCTAAAATTTAAGTTGACAATGATAGGATTTTTTTTAAATAAATGAGAGCAGATTCAAGTTTATCCCTGCAATAAGAACAGTCTCAGCTGTTGGCATTCTAATATTTTCTTTCAGAGAGAGAAGATAGTGGAGGTAAAATTTCATCCTGCCAAGTCAGTCATATTTGTGAAATGGCTTTGATATTGATAGTTGCAGGTTTTCTGAGTTATTGTGCTTTCTGAATGGCATGCCCCTTGCCAATCTCCTGTCTCCCAAAGGAGCCAAAACAAAACAAATAATTTGTAATGGAATATTCTTTATTTTCCCACATTTTAGAGTGAAAGAGTGACAATTAATTTCATAAAAACAAACAAAAACACCTATGTATGCTCTTAATGTGAACATTTTTATCTCAGCTCAGTGCTCCCTGTCTAACTGGTGAGGGCCACTGACTTTTATGGAAACGGTTCTACTTCCTTGCATTGCTAACAAGACCAGTTGTGCTTGGATCCTTGTCTTTGGTTCCAGACCCATCTCTTGTAATCTGACCTCATGTACCAGGTTTGCTTTAGAGCAAACTGTCTCCATCTTCACATGCATGCCTTGATTTTTTTTTTTTTATTTATTAATTTAAAAAAATTAACAAAAATATTAGCATATCATTCCATTCTGCATATACAATCAGCAATTCTCAATATCATCACATAGTTGCATATTCATCATTTTTTAGAACATTTGCATCGATTTAGAAAAAGAAATAAAAAGACAACAGAAAAAGAAATAAAACGATAGCAGAAAAAAAAAGATTATACATACCATACCCCCACCCCTCACTTTCATTTATCACTAGCATTTCAAACTAAATTTATTTTAACATTTGTTCCCCCTATTATTTATTTTTATTCTGTATGTTCTACTCTTCTGTTGATATGGTAAGTAAAAGGAGTATCAGACACAAGGTTTTCACAATCACACAGTAACGCTGTGACGGCTGTATCATTATTCAATCATCCTCAAGAAACGTGGCTACTGGAACACAGCTCTACATTTTCAGGCAGTTCCCTCCAGCCTCTCCACTACATCTTGAACAAGGTGATATCTACTTAATGCGTAAGAATAACTTCCAGGATAACCTCTCTACTCTGTTTGGAATCTCTCAGCCACTGACACTTTGTCTCATTTCACTCTTCCCCCTTTTGGTCAAGAAGGTTCTCTCAATCCCTTGATGTTAATTCTCAGCTCATTCTAGGGTTTTTCACAGTCCCTTGATGCTGAGTCTCAGCTCATTCCAGGATCTTTGTCCCATGTTGCCAGGAAGGTCCACACCCCTGGGAGTCATGTCCCACGCAGAGAGGGGGAGGGTGGTGAGACTGCTTGTTGTGTTGGCTGGAGAGAGAGGCCACATCTGAGCAACAAAAGAGGCTCTCTTGGGGGTGACTCTTAGGCCTAAATTTTAAGTAGACTTGACCTATCCTTTGTGGGGTTAAGTTCATGTGAACAAACCCCAAGACTGGGGGCTCAGCCTATAGCTTTGGTTGTCCACACTGCTTGTGAGAATATCAAGAATTCAACTTGGGGAAGTTGAATTTCTCCCCATTCTCACCTTTCCCCAAAATGCCTTGATTTTCATAACACACACATTTACTTGCTTTTTTACCTCTAGTGTGATGAGTAGTACTAGGTTAATCAGGGCATCATCCTCTCGATTTCTACCAGTTCATAGAATAAACTGTCTTTGTCTCTGCCTCCCAGCACCTAACCCCACATCTGGCCTATGATAGGTGTTCAAGGGTACATGGTTAAGAATGAGTGAACAGAGGTGGTATTCCAACCAAGTGTTGCTTTGTATTTTAGAGTTATAACTCTGTGCCTACACCTCTTGTCAACATACAGACTGCCATAACAGTGGTGTCCTTTTTCTCCCCCTTTTCATTGTTCAGTTTCTTCTGTTTGGTTTTGGTAAAGGAAATAGGGTAGGGATAGTAGGCTGGAAAGTCTGATTGTAGTGAGAGATGAATGAGCTGCTCCACTCATAGCTTGAGGTAAAAGGAATCATGAAAAGGAATTACGAGCTGGCTATTTCTAAAGGAGTTAGCTACTCAAGGTTTCTCAGTAGTATCTTGAGGCATATTCTTTCATAGTCAAATATGTTAGGATATATAGAACTATCTTAGGATCCTTGAGACAGGATCTAGTCAGATAGGTTGTTAATTCACTGACCTTTTCATGTAGGCCTTTATGTGGCCACCAGCTTGCGTCAGTGCATGGCTCAGCAGCTTAAATTGTAGCCTACACATTCTTCTGCAGCCAGCAGAGCTGGAAGGGGGGGGAAAAGCTTCCTTCTTAACCCAAGTGAATTAAATTTATAGGCAAAGTACTCCTTAAGGTCTCTATGTGAAACATTAGCTATGTTATCTCACTTAAATCTTTATAGTAGTATATCAGGGGTATCGATCATGGTCCCTGTTTTATAGATATGGGAAATGAGGTTCAGGTGATTATGTAACTTTTCCAGGATTCCAGTATTCATAAGCCATGGAGCTGGAATTTGAAGCCAGTTCTAACTTCAGAGTCCATGTTTTAGTATCACCACTATATTACCTCTACAATTTGATCACAGTCATATAGATACAATGATTAGATAATTGTATCTATAGTGCTGAGGAAAGGATACAGAGTATAAGACCCTTGCCTTTTAGGAGAAAAGGTAAATGTGTTCAAGACAGTAAATAGTACAATATATTGTATAATTGAATTAAGTTATATAAATGCCTCAGGAAATAATATTGTATCTGAGTTCCAGTGGGCATACTGTAAATAACCTTTCCAATGCTACTCTCGTGACTTTATGTTATCTATAAAGAATATAACATGTATACTTGTAGAGTTTTTTATTTCTAGAACTAATTTATACTACAATTGCATAGTATAGTTAGGAGGAGAGAAGAGTAACCAAGGCTGAAATACTTCAGGAGGCCTCCATGTTTTGAAGTGAATTTAATTTGAGCATTTGGTTGATCTCATTTGTATGAAATGACAGAAGAAAGAAAAATATTCCAGGAGAGAAGTAAAGTAAGAAAAACTAGTCAGATTGGAAATGAGAAGGCTGTGCTAGAGAATAATGGAAATAAGTTTGGTAGGATAAAGCCAGATATTGAAAATCAGAGTTTGCCATGAAATATTGGGCTTCTGTTATTCTGTACAGGAGTGGCATGAAGAATTTGGTATTAAATCAGGGAATTGTTCATAATCCCATTGAATACATTTATTTCCTTGGGGCGCCTTATGGCACCAAGATCTCCAATTTCCATTGGTGTTTTGGGTACTCTAGATTAATAATGTGGAGGTTGGGGATCTCAAGACTGGAACAGCAGGCGAGGGCACAAGTCCTGACCAACTACTCCATGGAAAAAATGTGTCATCTTCAGATAGCATGGCATTACTGGGTTCCTCTATTTGGTGCCTTTATTTGTGATGAGGGGCAACGTCTTTGCCAAGTTGGTATTGTTTTCCTGGCCACCAGCCATCAGAGAAGGCAAAAGAGGTGAGATAACTCTTTCCCTTCCCACCATCCTCAGGTTCCAAGTTGTCTTTGGTGACTTACTTTCTCTTTCCTTTAAGACTGCCATGATTATCCTTTTATATTTAAAGTGTTATTTTTAATATAGCATTGTACATACATAGCTCAAAATCATGGTATTGAATTATTCTTTGATTGTCCTTTGCTTCACTCCTACCCATCTGCCACTCTTTCACCCCAGCAGTAAATACTCTCAACTGTTCTATGTATTTCTTCTAGTCTTATTCTCCATATTTTAAAATGTTTATATTGCCAATTTTTAATGATAAATTTGAGGTATCATTTTCTTGTTATAATTCTCTCATTGGATAAATAACTGGTTAGTATTTACTTCAACTATTAGAATATGTGAATATTGTTCAGTGCAGAGCTCTATAATATGTATTCCCTTTCTTGAACATCTCATTTTTCCTGAGGTATTATTTACCCTGTTTTCTCAGCTATCTGATCTGTCAATTACCTATTAATATCATTCTCCAAATGTTCACCAATATAAGATAATTTTGTTGTCACCGCTCCCCCCCCCCCCCGCCCACCCCCCGCAGTGTGGACAAAGTGCCACACAGCTGTCATCCTGGGTTGTGATTTCATGTTAACTTGACCTCACCCTTACTGGAATGTGTGGGCCCAACGAACAGGCCATAAGGTCCAATTTACCTTGTAGTTTGTACTGTCCCCATGATATGCCACAAAATCTCCAAGGATGGTTTTTTGAGAATTTTATGGAAGCCTTGGACCCTCTGCCAAGGAAAATAAATGCATAGATAAAAAATTTTGCATGCAATTTCAGAGGACTCATGGTTTCTTTGCAGTTCATTTGTTGTATACCCAAGAACCCAAATAATCAGTGTATCTTTGAACATTTTCTGATATATTTTTATGATTGTCTGAAGACATTTTTGTAACTTAACACATAATACTTTTGGAAATGTCATCGTAGCAGCTATGTAATCCCAAGTAAGGTTTTAGTGGCTTAATTTTGATTTAATAGTAAAAGTTCAAATGTAACCATAGTACTCAAACATTTTCTATTCTTACCGATACTTCTTTTCCTGTTTAGCATTTTCTCTTTTCTTACTATTTAAAGGGACTAATTTCCCAAATTTTAATGACTTATAAATTTATGCCCAGTTGGAAGCATTTCTGTTCCAGCGTGTTAGATTTTGCAACTTTGAGGTTAATTGATTAGTTCTCCCAGCTATTTCATATTATAACTAAGAAGTATAACGTTTACTCTGGGAACACTCAATATTTGCTGAGTTGAACTAAAGTGAATGGTGAGCTTTTATCTTACCAACAAGCTATCACCTAGCATAATGTCTCTCAATAGAAGAGAAGACACCATTTATAGATAAATAAGTGCTAATTTTCATAATGAACAGGTAACTTCTGGGACCCTCAGCAAGAAAGATTTGTTATAAATAAGAATATAGAAGATTGGGTTTCTACCCCCTTGAGGGGCTAGGAGAAAAATGTGGGATTAGTAAACTTCCCAGCCTCAGGAATTCCTGATTCTCACAAGCATTAGGGACTATCAGTTTAATAAGTTTAGCCTTAATCTTGAGGCTTGCCATTATGAAACTTATTCTGGCAAAGGAAGAAGCTAAATCTGCTTATAATTGTGCCTAAGAATCACTGCCAGAGAACCCCTTTGTTCAGTTTTTTTGGTTTTGTGTGTGTGTGTGTGTTTGTGCGTGTGTGCGCATGGACTGGGAATTGAACCTGGGTCTCCTGCATGCAGAGAACCTGTTTTGTTGCTCAGATGTGACCTCTCTCAGCCAATTCTGCAAATAAACTCACTACCCTTCCCCTATGTGGGACATGACTTCCAGGAACATAAGTCTCCCTGGCAGTGTGAGGTATGATTCCCAGGGATAAGCGTAGCCTTGGCATTGTGGGATTCAGAATGCCTTCTTGACCAAAAGAGGGAAAAGAAATGGAACAAAATAAAAGGTTCAGTGGCTAAGAGCTTTCAAGTAGATTCGAGGTTATTCTGGAGGTTATTCTTATAAATTATATGGATAATACTTTTTAGTTTCTACTATATTGGTATAGCTTCAGGAAATGAAACTGTTGGAACTGTAATACAGTAGATTTCTTTTTTTTAAAATATTTTTATTGAGAAATCTTCACACACACACACAGTCCATACATAGGATACATTCAGTGGTTCACAGTATCATCACATAGTTGTGTGTTCATCGCCATGATCATTTTTAGAACATTTGCATCACTCCAGAAAACGAAATAAAAAGAAAAAAGAATAAACTCATGCATCCCATGCCTTACTGCTCCCTCTCATTGACCTGCAGTATTTCAATCTACCCAATTTTTTACTCTTTATTCCCCCCATTACTTATTTATTTTTATCCTTATTTTTTACTCATCTGTCAATACCTTGGATAAAAGAAGCAACAGACAGAAGGTTTTCACGATCGTGTGGTTATATTGTAAAAGCTATATAGTTATACAGTCATCTTTAAGAATCAAGGAGAGTTGATGATTGATGATGTATAACTGTATAGCTTTTGTTTGTTTCTTTCTTTTTTTAAACTATTTAGCTTCCATTGTGTGATCATGTGATTGTGAAAAACCATGTGACTGACACTCCTTTTATCCTGTATATGGGCAGATGTGTGATAAAATAAAGATAATAATTATATAAATAATGGGAATAAGGTGTTTAGGATGTTTAGGGGTGTTTTTTTATTTTTATTTTTTCAGATTATTAAAAATGTAAAATTGATTCTGGTGATGAATGCACAACAATATGGTACTGTGACACACTGACTTTATGCTTTGGATGGATATTTAAAGGGGCAAATAATTAGATACAGAGAGGAGAGCTGTTGTTTTATTTTAATGATTTTTTTTTCCTCAGCTCAAGCTGAGGTTTTTAGTCTTTCTAGTGGAAATGCTGCTACTAAATACTAGTAGAACTCCTTAAGTTGCCACAAAGGCTCTTTCATCATGCTCTGACGCTGCATCTTTCCAACTTCATCTCTCCAACATTCTTCCTAAGTAGTCACCATACAGATTCCTTGCAGTTTCCAGAAAGTGCTATGCTCTCAGGCTTTCCTGTCTTTGCAGTTACCTCAATTTGGAATGTCATCCACTTTCTTCTATCTTGATTGTCTCCTGTTTATCCTGAGAGGCCTTCCTTGAATGCCCTCTCCTCTTCTTTAGCATCTTGTCTGCACCTAAATGTTGACCAAGCTTGAGTTAGACCCGTTTTACTTGTCTCTGCCCTCCACTACACTCTAAGTTCCTTTAAAAGTCAATGCTTTGAAAAATTAGAAATTATCTTGAGTTGAAAGCAAAACGACAACATACTAAAGCTTAAGGGATGCATTGAGGGCAGTGCTGAGAGGAAATTTATAGCTCTAAATGCTTACATTTAAAAATAAGAAATACCCCAAACAAGAGACCTAACCTCACAACAGGAAGATCTAGAAAAAGAAGAGCAAACTAAACCCAAAGTAAGCATAAGGAAGTAAATAAAGATTAGAACAGATAATGAAACAGAATTAGAAAAGCACAAAACAGTAGAATCAGTGAAACTTGAAGTCGGTTCTGTGATCACTAAAAGGAGCAAACCTTTAGCTATACTGACAAAGAAAAAGAATAGAACGCACAGATAACTGAAATCAAAGACGAAAGGGAAGAACATTGCTTCTAACACTGCAGAACTAAAAAGGATTGAAGGGGATATTTTGAACAACAGTTAGCCAATAAATTAAATAACCTAGATAAGATGAACAAAATCCTAGAAGTACACAAACTCTCTGCTTTGGCTCACGAAGAAGTAGATCTCACTAAACCAGTAACAACTAAAGAGATTGATTCAGTAATCCAAAACCTTCCAGCAGAGAATAGTTGAGGACCAGATGGCTTCACTGGTGAATTCTGCTAAACTTTCAAGAAAGAATTAACATCAGTTCTGCTCACATTCTTCCAAAAAACTGAAAAAGAGGGGACATTTCCCAGCTCATTCTATGAGGCCAGTGTCCCCATAAAACGAAGACAGATAAAAATATCACAGGAAAAGAAAATTACAGAGCAGTATCCCTCATGAATATTTATGTAAAAATCCTCAAGAAAATACTGGCACACTGAATCCAACAGCACGTTTAAAAAATTATGCCCTGTAACCAAGTGGGATTTATCCCACTTCTTATGCAAACGTCGTTCAGCATAAGAAAATCAACTCAAAACCGCATTAATAGAACAAGGGGCGGGGGAACCACGTGGTTATCTAATTGATGCAGAAAAGGCATTTGACAAACCTGTCACCCTTTACTGATAACTCAAAACACTCAGAAAACTAGGAATAGAAGAAAAAAAATTTTCCAGGATAGAGGGTATATAGAAAAACCCATAGTTAATATCATATATATTCAATGGTGAAAGAATAATAAAAGCTTTACCCTTAAGATCGAGAGCAAGATAGAGATTCCCACTGTCCCTGCTGTTATTGAACATTGTGCTATAAGAACAGTTATGCAAGAAAAAAAAAATTAAAGCCCTCAAATAGGAAATGAAGGAATAAAACTCGCCCTTTTTGTAGACAACGTGATCTTGTACATAGAGAATCTTGAAAAGGCCAGAACAGCTACTAAAGCTACCAAAAGAATTCAGCAACCTGGTGGGGTATAAGATCAACATGTAAAAATCACTGTTGTATACACTAGCAATGAACAATCCAAAAAAGAAATCAAGAAAAAATTCTGTTTACAGTAGCAATTAAATAGAATAAAATATTTAGGAATAAATTTAACCAAGGATGTAAAAGGACTTGGAAAACTACAAAATGTTGCTGAAAGAAATTAAAGAAAACCTAAATAAGTAAATGGAAAGACATTCCATGTTCATGTAATTCTATCCAAATTTTGCTAAATATTATGATTCTATCCAAAGCAATTTGCAAATTCAATATAATTCCAATAGGCTTCTTTGCAAAAATGGAAAATTCAGTCATCAGATTCACATGGAAGTCACATTAAGCTGTGCAAAATAGCCAAAACCATTTTGAAAAAAGAACGAAATTGAAGGACTTACACTTCTCATTTTAAACTTTACCACAAAGCTACGGTAATCAAAACAGCATGCTACTGGCACCAGAACAGATAGGTAGACCAATGAAATTGAATTGAGAGGACAGAAGTAAACCCTCACACTTTTGCCAGTTAATTTTTTACTAGGGTGTCAGATGTACTCAGTGGAGAAAGAATAGTCTCTTTAACAAATGTTTCTGGGAAAACTGGATATCCATATACAAAAAAATGAAGGTAGATTCCTACCTCAAACTATGTACAAAAATTAATTAAGAAATGGATCAATAGCCTAAATATAAGAACTGAAATTATAAAACTCTTAGAAGAAAACATAGGGAATCATCTTAAGGGCATTATATTAGGCAGTAATTTGTTAGATTTTGCTTCAAAAGCACGAGCAACAAAAGGAAAAATAGGTAAGTGGAACTTCATCAAAATTAAGAATGTTTGTTTGTGTGTCAAAGGGTTTTACCAAGAAAGTAAAAAAATAACCTGTAAAGTGGGAGAAAATATTTGGAAACCATATATCTAAAAGGGTTTATTATCTGGAATATGTAAAGAGCTTTACAACTCAACAAAAACAAATAGCCCAGTTTTAAAATGTGGAAAATAACTTGAATAGGCACGTCTCCAAAGAACATGTATAAATGCCAAAAAACACATGTAAAAGGGTTTTCAGCATCACTACCTGTAATGGGAAATGCAAATCAAAACCCCAGTGAGGTACCATCACATACTTATAAGAATGGCTACAAGTGTTGGAGAGGGTGTGGAGAAATAGGAGCACTTGTACATTGTTGGTGGGGAGGTAAATTATTGTAGCTACTGTAAAAAACCAGTTTGGCAGTTACTCAGAAAGTTAAGTATAGGATTACCATATGACCCAGCAGTCCCCACTGTTAGGTATATACCCAGTAGTGTTGAAAGCACGGATCAAACTGATATGTACACACTGATGTTCATAGTGATGTTATTCACAATTGCCAGAAGGTGGAAGCAACCCCTAATCCAAATGAATGGTTGAATAAAATGTGATATGTACATTCAGCCATAAAAGGGAATGAAGCTCTTCATGTTATAACATGGATGAGCCTTGAAAACATCATCTTGAGTGAAATAAGCCAAACATAAAAAGGCAAATATTGTATGACCTCATATATGAAATATGCAGGATATGCAAATTCATAAAGGCAGAAACTAGAATACCGGTTACCAGGCTGTGGATTGGGAATGGGGATGCTGAGTTAAATTCGTACAGTTTCTGTTCATGATGATAGAAAAATTTTGGTAATTAATGATGGTGATGGAGACATGACTTTGAATGTAATTAATGCAAGTGAATTGAATATTTGAAATGGGATAAA
Source organism: Tamandua tetradactyla (assembly GCF_023851605.1). Lineage (NCBI taxonomy): Eukaryota > Metazoa > Chordata > Mammalia > Pilosa > Myrmecophagidae > Tamandua > Tamandua tetradactyla. Next base: position 141,735,016 of record NC_135332.1, read on the forward strand.
AGTGGAGAATTTATGTTGTGTGACATTTCCGTGTGCACACATGCAGACACCATAGAACTATGCAACAGTGAACCCCAGTTCACTTAGCAGTGGGCTAAAGTTTATGGCATAATTAACAGTACTGTTTTATCAGTTGTAACAAATATGCCACACTAATGCAAAATGTTATTTATATGGAAAAGTATGTGTGATGGGGGTATTTGGGAACTCTTAAAACTTGCATGATTTTTCTGTAAATCTACATTTAAAAAGTGCCGTGTTTACAGGTTTATAGGGCTAGTACTGAATTCCCTATACTTAGTAGGTGCTAGGTATGAGCTTATTGGATGCCAGAATGGATAGTTTTCATTTTGTGGGGAGAACAATGGAAATGCTTCTTTGCCTTGGATTGCCTTCCGATACATGAGTGTATCTTGGGATAGAGTCCCTTTGGCATGGGCAGCAGTGTCCGAGACCCAGTACCTTGGGCAGTGCCTGAAGTATGAAGTATTTAAGAAATAGGCACAAATCATTTCCACTTTCAGGAATAAAGGCCATGGAGTTGAAAGTAATGACCCATGCCTGTTGTCACTGCTTCTGTGTTGCTGTAACAGATATCAACATACTTTTTCTCAGTTATAAATTCTCTCTCTTTAACCTGATTGGGTCTGGGCCTGGTAAATATTTTTCCTTTGCCAGCTGACACGATGTTAAGCTGGAGGAAGAGGGCTTCTACATTTTCCTGGGCATTGTTCATATGGTGTGCTTGAATCTTGTTGGCAATGGCCCTGGAGAGGGGAAAGAGGCTTCAGCCACAGGCCCTCCCTTACTAACACATACCCACTCTGAGGCAGTTTCTAGAGCAAGTGGCCCCTCCTGATGCACACCTCCAGTAGCTAGTCACTGGTTCCCCCGCAGCAGCTCCCCGGCATCTCAGCAGGTAGTTCTTTATACAGTACCTTTTACCTGCTCCTTGTGAATAAGATCTGGCCTGGTTTCGCCTAGAAATGTCTGCTGTCTGGTGGATTTCACCACACCTTCTTCAACAATGTATGATTTCCACCTTTGGGAAGGAACCCCTCTCCGTGTTTGTTTCCTTCTTGAGTACCCTTACTCTGTACTAGTATCGTTAGTATTCTCTCCCACCCACCCCCACTAGCCAGTTCCCTGTTACTATAATCCCCTGTTAATAATCCTTTATATTAAACTTCCTCTGTTCAAATTAGTGAGTGGTTTCTGTTCAGATTAGATCCTCATTAATACAAATGCTCTCTGCCTAGGATGCCAGGTACTTGATGGGTAAGATTTTATTTAGTATAGTCATCTCTAAACTGCTAAGGGCAGGAACAGTCTCTTATCCTATGCCCATATAATATATGCCTGGAACATTGTAGATGTATAATAAATGTTAAGTGGCTGAATAAAGACTAACAAGTTGATATTCTTAGTTTTTTGTTTCCTCCTTCAAGATTGTAAAAATAGCCATTAATCGTTCCTAAATAAATATAAGCAATTGTTTTTGTAGTTAAAATATAAGCAAAAATTTTAATAAATTTGGTGCTTGTTCTTGTTTATTCCTCTTCCAGCCTAATATCTGCCATTTCAGATTTGTATAAAGCTGTGTGTTAGGTATTTTATAGAACTCTAATTCTCAAATATCCCTGTTTTATGGGCATGGAAACTGAGCTTAAGTAATTTACTCAAATCTACACTGATAAAATGGGGCTGAGCAAGGCTTTGAGTCCAGGTTGACACCAAGGCCCTTGCATTTTCCACTGTACTTCCTCGATCTCTCTGTGAGTGTTCTTCTGGTCGGCCAGAGACCTGCTCTCATTTGCAGCTGTGTGTGCTCAGCATACCCGGAAAAGTCTCTCTCTTCAGAAACCACCACCACCTCTTTTTAGTCCTAGTAACACAGCTCTCTGGCAACCCAGGCACCATGGTTTAACACGTGGACAGGGCTAGGAAACTCAGAAAGGGCAGAAAGTGTCTCCCCATTTACCTCTTTAAGGTTTCAAAAAGTTTCTTGTATCCACTTGGTTTCGTGTATCCGCTTGCTGGAAAATCAAACTTGGTATAGATTAGGGAGAGCATTTAATTACATGAAGTCAAATTAAAGTTAAACCTTGGAGGAACATATGTGCACTTTTAAACACTAACCCTTGCCTTCCTTTTCCTTGTCCTAAGGTGCTGTTACCCCCATATGATGATGCCACCGCGAACGGCACTGCCAAGGAGCCACCTCCACCTTACGTGTCCGCCTGAGCCTGGAAGCGGGGGACAAAGCTGAGAGCAATAGCTTAACTTTTCAGAAAATCTGAGCAATAGTTCTTTAATTTCATTTTTGAGATGAGCTCTCTGAGATTATTTTTTCTGAATTGCTACAGTTTAAAATTTTAGTTGTTGAGTTGAAACCCTCTGTAGTTTCAAACATATACTTTAGCTAGAACACTGTGATAGAGTCACTATAGTAGTGGGGTATTATGGGCTTCACCAGCCTTCCCTCAACATGAAACATCCGAAAGATATGGATGGACCTCGAATCAGAGAAGTCTGGTTTTACACAGGCTGGACCCCAAGTTAGAGAATTTGTCACACTTTTTCTCTATTCCTTCTGTCCCTTTTGAAAGTGCAAAATAAAGTCAGAATTAGGCGATGCTTTTCTTAAACCATTCCATTGTATAAAACAAACCCTTATGAGAACAGGAATATTCATTGTATAACCATAGCTTTAAGTAGGTAAATAGGAATCCGTATGTATAGCACGAATTTCCTGAAGATTGCTTTTTGACTTAAATTCAATGACAAATTAATTTGCTGATCAAAATTTTTCTCTATGGGCAAATAAGACCATTAGCACGAGGCAATGAGAGCAGTAAATATCTGATGGCTGTCCTTGTATGTCCCATGTCTAGCGTGTGCCTCATCTGTGTTTAGGGGACATGGATTAATTTGTTTGGCACCACATGCTTTGTGCTCCCTTTCTGCTGGTTCCCATCCCCACCCATGGCCCCCCTTTTACCAAATATTCTGCCCTAGCCTGATACAAGGAGGATATCCATCTAACTTCATCAAGTGGAACTGCCAGTTTGTATTTCCTAATAAGAATAAAGGTTTTCCCCTTTCTCTGCAAGGTATATCCTACTGTTTTGAACTAATAGGCCTAGACATCCTTTAAAATGTAAAAAGTCTTCAGAAAACTGAGGAGGGTTACTTTCCGTGTTGAATTCTCTTATCTTGATTACCTGAATTTCAAGGGACTTTTATATGTTCATATGTTCAGATATCAGAACTTTTCTCTTTGTTCATTATTGAATGTGCTGTAAATGAAGGTTTTTGCAATTAAAGTGAGATATGCCCACATCCAAGAAGATAACCCTTTTCACTCGGTGTGTTTGTACCTTGGCACCTTTCCCACCCAGATGTGGCTATGCAGATACACACTGTTCAGCATGAGGAAGAGGGTTTAAGGCTTCTTTCACACACTACATTTCATAGTTTTTAATATTTCAGTGCTGATAAAATCGGAGCTTCTTAAGCCAAGAGAAACAGGAGACACCAGCACGGGCATCCAACACGTGCTCAGCTGTTTGACCTATGATTGTTTGATGTTCATAGTGGCTCCCTCCTTTGTAAAAATATTTTTATTGAGCAATCACACACATAGAGTCCATACATGGTGTATAATCACTGGCTCACAATATCATCACATATCTGTGTATTCATCACCATGATCCCCCCCCCCCCCGCATGGGCAGTCACTGAGAATCAAACCGGGGTCTCCAGCAGAGCAGCACTGAGTCACCATTGCCTGCCCCCACCATGATCATTTTTAGAACATTTGCATCACTCCAGAAAAAGAAATAAAAAGGAAAAACTCGTACATCGCATACCCCTTAGCCCTCCCTCTCATTGACCCACAGTAGTAGACTCTACCCAATTTTTACTCTCTGTCTCCCCGTTATTTATTTTTATCCTTTTTTTTACCCATCTGTCCATACCCGGATAAAAGGAACATCAGACACATAGTCACATTTAGAAGTTATATCGTAATACAGTCTTCTTCATGAATCAAGGCTACTAGAACACAGTTCAATAGTTTCAGGTACTTCCTTCTAGCTACTCCAGTAAGCCATAAACTAAAAAGGGATATCTGTATAGTGCATAAAAATAATCAGGATAACCTCTTGACTCTGTTTGAAATCTCTCAGCCACTGACACTTTATTTTGTCTCATTTCTCTCTTCCCCCTTTTGGTCAAGCAGGTTTTCTCAGTCCCATGATGCCGGGTCCCACCTTGTCCTGGGAGTTCTGTCCCAGGATGCCGGGGGACTTTACACTCTTGGGAGTCATGTCCCATGTAGGGGAGCGGAGGGCAGTGAGTTTACCTGCCAAGTTGGCTTAGAGAGGCCACATCTGAGCAACAAGAGAGATTCTCTGGGGGTTTTTCTGAGGCATAAGTATAAGTAGGCTTAGTTTCTCCCATAGTGCTCTTTCAATAAGCAGTTAAGATTTTACAAATTCCAAAGGTAGATTAAAGTAAAAGGGGTGGGATTGAATTTTAGCCCTGAGAACCAGCCTTGGTTGTTTCTTTTGGTATATCTTATTAATAGTCTTTGCAACAGCAATCTAAGATTTCTGTTCCTTGAAGCTTTGTGCCCTTATGATTCACACAGTTAAACATATTAGGGGTGATTAGGGATAGAAAGGGCTGACCTAGATAGTTTCACCCATTCCTGTGGTAGGCAAAGGAAATCAGTTATTTACATGTTACGCTCCCTGCCCCATGGTTTTCCAGCACTTTTTTTTTTCTCATTATTTCTGAATACATTTATTTGAAAAAAAATGTAGTTAGTAAAAATTATTAAATCTATTTTTATGAAAATAATAATACAATTACATGAAACTAGGATTATGCCAGCCTATTAGGAAGTATGGCTGCATTATTCCCTACACATAATTCATCCAGAGGATGCGTTTCACGTTGTCAGAATCTGATGCTGCTCTGCTTATTTGGGGGAGGAAAATGCAACATTTTCCCCATTAGTTTATGTCCTTAATTTAACAAAATTCAGGGAAGATGATTGGCTGAGATTATTTGGAAATTTTTCCTTAACTTATGCCTATTGTGGATAGGCTTGGAGAGCAGGGGGAGGTAAGCGAAATAGACCACCCCTGAAACCAGGAGCAGGTGGTAGACAGAATGTTGGATTAGTCTATAGATCGGGGTTTTAGATTGCTGCTATCTCATTACGTGAGCTTGTGGAAATTGTGCAGTTTTTCATACCTTAGTCATCTCATCAGTAAAGTGGGGGATAATGATGATTTTCTTTTGTTTGAAGATAAAATGGGGTAGAATAAAAATATTCTGGAAGGTACCAGACTATGAAAATATAGGGTTGAATTACATAGCATGCTAGTCATCTTCCAGCTTATAAAAATAAGGGAGCCTAAAGTTTCTGGCCCTTTTTTTGCAGTATAAAAATGATGTATGGTCCAATGAAGACAAGTGATGATTTTGAGAGTCTGGCTCCTTGGAGGGGAACCAAGGAGTGTAGACTTGGTCACACAGCACCATAGACATCAGGATATCCACTTCATTCTCAAATCCCATATGGTGCTGATTTTTCTTAACTTGTAGCACATCCAAAGCTTCCTGTGTATGTAACTCTTAAAGGTAAGGAATTGTCTTCTTCCTGTCTCTAATATGGGAAAATTGTGATATTTGGATTTAAATGACCCCACAAAGCACATTACATGACTTTGCAATTCACTGTATCAATCTCATTGCTGTTCAACATGTATTTCATTTGAATGCATTTTAAATCCCTTTCCCCATTTTTGTTGTCCATATAGAAGAATAATTATTGCCTAAGTTTTTCTCATGAATGTATGCTTCTTGGTTACTTTATTGATGGAACACTTTAGTTTTATATATTTTCTCTTGACCCCGTGCATTCAGCCCAGCACCACAAGGTATAAGCAGCCCATGTAGGAGAGATGGTTTTAAGACTTGCTGGGGGAGAGGGGAAGAGACAGTTTACGCCTTTTGGCTTAGAGTGTGGTCTATCCACCCTAGAAACAGCTTCTGTGAATGAGCTATTTAGATTTCCAGAATGCCAAGTCATATAGGAGAACATAAAGACCAATAAACTAGTTACCTTCCTTCCTGGTCTTTCTTACCTAAAAAGAACATTATTTGCAGCATCTCCCCAAGTCTGATGTCCTTGTCCCTGAGAATAGAAGAAACTTTTCCCCTTTTCTTCTTCTTGCCTATTTTGGCCGTAAAATCTGTTTAGTATGACTGCTTAATCAGACTGCACCTCATTTACTTCCTTGTCTTTTCACTCAATTTGTTAACCAATACCTTAGACTGCAACCATTTAAGTTCTCTTCTGCATAGAAGGTTGTATTATATTTGAGGGGAAAAAGCTTGCTGTGCAAACTAAGCTTTTATGATAGAGGGAAACTAAAGCTAAAAATATTTCCATTAAAAAAAAATTAGTTTCTACAATCAGCTTATATATGGACTTAAATATCACAAATAGTATTGCTACTAGTCACTTAGGCAGTTTCTCATGGGCTGGAGAGGAGAAGACAGGTGTCTTTGCCAAGGTATGGAAAGTGTAATTCCTGCAAAAGAACTGCCAGCATAAAGTGGAGGCTGAGTCGTTTTAGGGCTCCCTCCCTTCAGACCTAACAAGCACCAAAAATAGCACCTGTGGCTATTAAAATGGCAGCTCAGATGCATGTTCTAAAAGGGAAGGAAAAAGGAGGCATTTCATACTCATGGAGTGTTTCCCTAAACTGGCCAAGTTTCCTACTAAATGGCTCATGTATGGAAGTCAGCCAGATCTGCAACCTTGTGACTAGGACTCCCAGACAGTGGGGGAGAGAAGCTGTCGCTTGGTCAACCCAGAAAAAGTTGACGTCAAGGCCAAAAGCCACAGTAATATATCTATTCCTTACTGTATGCCAAGCTGTCCAGAGCCTATTGCTGTAACAGAGCAAGTGTAGTTTGGCAGGAGACTGTGGTGTGGGCTAGATTGGGTATAGATAACCAAAAGTAAGGATTTTGAGTTGAATTTCACAGAGTGGCTTTGATCAAGTATGTCATTGTGTGTGCCACTCCAGTCACACTTTAGGTGCTGTAGTGTCTCAGCTCCCACTATACCTGCTCACAACTTGAAAAGTTGCATCGGTGACGTGGTCTTGATTCCTGGGATCCTAGATTAGGGGTATTCACTGAGGCCTTGAAAAAAAGCTTCTACCTGTGGTTTCCACCTGAGGAAAACCCTGGCCCTGGGAACACAAAGGATGGCTCTGTTCTCTGTGTGACCAGCAGCTGCATAAAGGACCCTGGTATCATGTGTGGAGAAGATACTCCTGGAGCCCAGTGCAATGACCTTTGTACGATGTTACTTTTCACCCAATATGCATTTTAGCTAAAGGAATGTATTTTTTTTTTTTTTACTTTTTTTTTTTGTTGTGAAAAATAACATACACAGAAAGCAATAAATTTAAAATCACAGCACAACAATTAGTTGTAGAACAGATTTCAGAGTTTGGTATGGGTTACAATTCCACAATTTTGGGTTTTTACTTCTAGCTGCTCTAAGGTACTGGAGAGTAAAGAAATATCAATGTAATGATTCAGCAATCATACTCATTTATTAAACCCTACCTTCTCTGTATAACTCCACCATCACCTTTGATTTTTCTATCCCACTCTTTTTATGAACTCTTTTATTGTATAGTATAACATATATACAAAGCAAAGAAAAAAGCAATAGTTATCAAAGCACTCTTCAACAAGTAGTTACAGAAGAGATCCCAGAGTTTGTCGTGGGCTACCATACGATCCTTTCATATTTTTCCTTCTAGCTGCTCCAGAGGAATGTATTTTTAATTATTCTATTTCACTGTTTTACTTTCACAGGGTGTTCCTTTAATTGTTTTAACTTTAGATCTTTTTGTTAATTTTCATTTCCTTCCATAGGTGGTGATAGCAGCTCTATTATCCTGCTTTTCACACTGATTCCCAGTCACCTATATCATGATAACCTACTCACATTTGATACTCATTTTGCCTCAAGTTGAAAATTGCTGACTGCAAACCCCCCCCATTAAGGAAATAACTGTTCCAAAGTCATGCACCAAGTGTCAAAGCCAAGATTTAAACACCAATTGAGTGCATCTAAGTGGGCAGTGCATACTTTTGAGATATCAAGAATTCTAGAATTCTATACATAGCCTCTCACTTTGTGCTACCCATGGCTCATTTCTACTAATTTGAGTTCTTAGCACATGCACGTCATACAAACCACACAGTATTTTAAATATTGTAAAGTTTGGGGAGGTTCTTTAACAAGAGATTGGTGTTAAATAAGTAAAGCTGTCAAATTCCTATTAAATGGACTGGAAATTGCTGTGTAAATACCTTTCCATTCTTATGAAGAACCTGTTCAGCTAGGAAGAAAATCAACTTTTCTTCCTTTTAAAATCTGGTTATTGTTTTAAGTGAGAAATTTCCTTTTAAACTGCACTTATTTATCTTCATTGTGAAAAATACACATATTAAGATTTCAAGCATCATAACTCAGGCTAGTTAAATATGTTTAACTGTGTAACTTGTTTGTATTATCTGGAAGGGACAGTTGAGGACCTCAAGATATAACTTCCTTCCCTGACTCTGCCCCCTGAAAAGTTACCACTTTGTATATTTTACACTTATCAAATAGGATAGAGCAGTCATTTATTTAATTTTTAAAAAAATTTTATTAATAAAACCAATCAACATACAATGTGAACATTCTTTTTTTCATCACGGTTATATATTCATCTTCATGATCATATTTATTTTAACTTTTATTCCCCCTATTATTTACTTTTAATCCGTATGTTTTGCTCATCTGTCCATAAGGTAGGTAAAAGAAGCATCAGACACAAGGTTTTCACAATCAAACAATCACACTGTGAAAGCTATGTCATTATACAATCATCTTCAAAGAAACATGGCGATTGGAACAGAGCTCTAGATTTTCAGGCAGTTTCCTTCAGCCTCTGTTACGCCTTAACTAAAGGCACTATCTATTTAATGGGTAAGAATAACCTCCAGGACCACCTCTCGACTCTGTTTGGAATCTCTCAGCCATTGACACTTTATTTTGTCTCATTTCTTCCCCCTTTCGATCAAGAAGGTTTTCTCAATCCCTTGGTGTCGAGTCCCAGCTCATTCTAGGATTTCTGTCCCACGTTGCCAGAAAGGTCCACACCCCTGGGAGTCATGTCCCACGTATAGAAGGGGGAGGGTGGTGAGTTTGCTTGCTGTGTTGGCTGGACAGAGAGGCCACATCTGAGCAACAAAAGAGGCTCTCTTGGGGGTGACTCTTAGGCCTAAATTTTAAGTAGACTTGACCTATCCTTTGTGGGATTAAGTTTCATATGAACAAACCCCAAGACTGGGGGCTCAGCCTATAGCTTTGGTTGTCCACACTGCTTGTGAGAATATCAAGAATTCAACTTGGGGAAGTTGAATTTCTCCCTGTTCTCACCATTCCCCGAAGGGGGCTTTGCAAATACTTTTCCACTCACTGATCAAATCACTCTGGGATTCATCAGGGCATCACACTGGACAAACCAAATCATGTCCTAACCAAGATTCCAAGTACTTATGGTGTTCAATCAAACTATCTACAGCAGTCATTTATTTTGAGAATGTAGGCTTTATTCTGTCCTGTGAAGTTCATGTGCCATATCGACTGTATCTCTGAGAGCCAACTTCCATAAACATCTTAATAGAGAATCCAGGTATGACTTTGACATCACAAAACAGTATAAACTTGGGGGCTTTAATAAAATTACATACGTAATTTATGGGGAAAAAGTAGAAAATAAAGCCAATAAGAACTCATCCTTTGGGCCTCAATTGGAAGTCATTTCTTCCTGGAAGTCTATGAGCCCCTGGTCTATGAGATACCATGGTACATAGTGTCCCCAATAAAGGAACTTCTCACTCTGTATGGTTACTGTCACATGAAATAATCCCCCAGTAGGTTACACACGATGTGAATGCAGTTTGTGTCAGTGTTGTTATTCTATGTGCCTGGCACATGTTTAGCAAATAGAAGGAATTCAAAAAAAATTACTAGAATAAAGGCACACAAAAGAAAAAAACACCTGTACTCCCACCCCTAGTAACTGACAAATTCATGAGAATGACTCAGTGAGGCTCAAGCTCAACATCTATTTCCCACTCAAAGAAAAAAAAAGTTAAATTCCTGTAGACCGTGCAATTAACATAACAAGGGAAGGTCACTCCTCCAGCAAACCCTGCCAAAGCTACAGCTGGAGCATCTGCTGGGGTGGGGGTTGAGTCATCTTGACTTCTAGAAGAAAGCTGTGAAGGTGATAGTCAAAAAACACAGCAATAAAGTGATTGATCTCTGAAGACAGAGATTAAAGGACCACTAAGATAAGAGGCTAGTTAATGTTTGGCTTAAATTTGAAGCAGCATTCTTAACTCTTAATATAATCTTGAGAACCCATATAAAAGTTCCTTTTATATGAGCTCAATTCAGCAGGGCTCTTTGAAGATAAAAGTAAATTGCCTTCCCTTTGGAGATTTTCCTTTCCCCTCTTCTAGTGCAACATTGTATCATTAAAACAATAAATGACCAAATCTAAAACAATAAATGACCAATGGGATTCTGAGGCTTGGCCCCAGTTGGCCTTGGGTTTGCGGGGTGGGGGGTGAGTAGGAGGGGATAGAGGGGGATTCTGAACAGCCAACATGCAACTAAAGTACAGTGATGTATGTTCACCTCCTGGGAGCTCTGGATTGAAATAAACTATGTGAAAGACTAGGTTTGTCTTTCAAACCTTTAAACAAACTACAAAATCTAGTTTGTCTTTCATTCTTACAAGGATATTAGGATTTCAATAGTAAAGAGATGAGAATTCCTGTGTGGCAGGTATGATAGACACTAGTACGATTTCCACCAGGAGGCAATTCCTGCAGCGCAAACACACTGGGGTGGAATGCAAGAAAGGCATGCAAATTCCAGAAGGTATGTGGAGGAACATGAACAGAGGCTGAGAGAGGGAGCAAGAAGCCATTTTTGACTTTTTGAAGTCCCTGCATAGGTGTAAGAGTACAGGAAGGAGAACATTCAGGGAGGGTGCGCAAAGGAATAAAAGGAAAGGTCTGATTTGAATTAGAGGCTAAAGAGTTTGCATGAGTGCTGTGAATTAAAACATGCCCCCTTCCCAATAAACCAAAAATTGTGTGTGTGTGTGTATGTGTGTGTATACAACCTTATTGAGATTTAATCTACATACCATACCACTGCCCATGTACAATTACCCAAATGTACAATTCAGTGGTTTTTAATATATTCACATAGTTGAGCAACCATCATCACAGTCAGTTTTAGAACATTGTCATTAAAAAGAAACTCCTTGTTGGCCATTTGTATGTTTTCTTGATGATCTTTTGTATATGTTCTTGTATACTTCCTGTATATTCAGAAGTTTATCCCATTTATTTATTGGGTTATTTGTCTTTATTGTGTTGTAAGAGTTCTTTATATATTCTAGATACAAGGCTCTTATCAGATATATGATCTGCAAAAATTTCCTTCTGCAGGTTGTCTTTCTTGATGGTGTCCATTGAAACATAAAAGTTCTTTGATGAAGTCCAAATTATCTGTGCCTTTGGCTTTGTGTGTGTGTTTGTGTCTTTCGTGTCATTTAAGAAATCATTTCCTAAATCCAAGATCATGAAGATTTTCCCCAATGCTTTCTTCCAAGAGTGCAACGTTTTTTGCTCTCACTTTTAGGTCTTTAATCCATTTTGATTTAATTTTTGTATTTGGTGTGAGGTAGGGGTCCAACATCTTTTCCATGTGGCTGTCCAGTTGTCCTTGTACTATTTTGTTGAAAAGATTGTTTCCTTTGGCACTCTTGTCAAAAATAAATTAACTATATATGTGAAGGTTTATTTCTGGACTTTCAGTTACATTCCATTGATCTATATATCTCTATGCAAGAACCACAGTCGTGATTACTGTAGCTTTGTATTAGTAAGTTCTGAAATCATAAAAGTATAAGTCCTCCAACTTTGTTATTTCAAGATTGTTTTGGCAAAGTCCCTTGAATTTCCATATGAATTTTAGAATCAGTTTATCAATTACTGCAGAGAAGTTTGCTAGGATTTTGAGAGGGATTACGCTGAACCTGTAGATCAGTTTGGGGAGTATTGCCATATTAACACGTCTTGTGATTTATCAACATGAAATGTCTAACTGTATTTAGATCTTTCTTTAATAATCTTTTCTAGTTTTCAAAGTATAGGTTTTACATTTGTTAAATTTCTAGGTATTCTTTTCAATGATATTGTTTTCTTAATTTCATATTTTGGTCATTCATTGCAAATGTATAGGAATATGCAATTGATTTTTATATGTTGGTCTTGTATCCTGCAGCTCTTCTAAACTCATTTATTAGTTCTAATAGTTTTTTAGTGCATTCCTTACAATTTCCCATGTATAAGATTATATCATCTGCAAATAGTGATAGTTTTACTTCTTCCTTTCCAGTCTGGATGCCTTTTACTTAATTTCTTACCTTGGCTAGGCTTTCCACTACAGTGTTGAATAGAAGTGGTACAAGAGAGGACATCTTTGTCTTTTCCCTCATCCTAGAGGGGAAGTTATTAAGTATAATGTTGCTATGGATTTTATTGTAGATACCCTTTATCAGTTTTTTGTAAATGGCTTTTATCTTCTACTTGAGAAATGGAAGCTCTCTTCTATTTCTAGTATGTTGAGTGTTATGACACAGTGTAGGATTTTGTCAAATGCTTTTTCTGTGTCTACTAAAATCATATGGGGTTTGTCTTTTGTTCTATGGATATAGTGAATTATATTAACTGATTTTCAAAAATTCTTCTGGCACACTATTCTGCCTGATATTGAATGTGAAAGGGAAGTATTGATAGGATGGAGCTAAAGGTGAAGCAGTGCTGGTTGATGACCTTCTCATTAGGCCAGGTCACGGATGCTGAGTTCTCTCAGAAATTTCGTTCTAACTAAAGGAAATTTTCAATTCTTAAATCTTTTGTTATTCCATCTTCTTCTTAACATTTTTTTTAAATATATGATACTTACATATATTTATACTTACATGAGATAGTAATGCACATGTAGTCAATGGTTTTCGTCCATACTTGGGAATTGCTTTGTCAATTCTTGTTTTTAGTGAGTCAAGACATTTCCATTGCTTCTTTTCAGAGACTGCTCTGCTAACAAAATTGCACGCTTGATTGCATTAAAGCTTATTTTTCCCCATCTTATGATTTATTGTGGCTCTCAGCAGTTCATTGCCTTATTTTTTCAACTAGACCATGTACAGTGTTTCCCCTTCTGTTGGACCCAGGTAATACCATGTCCCAATTATTTTCTTTGTCAAGGAAAAATGTGGAAAAATCCTGACCTGATATTTTTGTCATTCTTGAGTCCCTGCTTACTGAGCTCTGCCAGCATTTGGGGGATTTTACAGGACAGATGTGCAAGGTCGTTGCCCAAATATCTTGCAATCTAAAACCAGGCAACCAAGGTAGATGTAGGCTCATTAAAGGCATAGAGTGGAAGTAGTTGTGTTTCACAGCGATGTGATTATTGATTTCTAGTAGCAGAATTCTTTGTGACAATTCCTAGGTTTAAGGGATGAAAGAATTAGCAATCTGTGTGTTTCTGAGTGATACTTCACTCATAAGAGGTTCATCCTCCGTTCCAAAAGTGGAACCCGGTCTCCAGGGAGACAGGCAGTGTTTCAACTTCGTCAGGTCAGATTTCTGCTCACTCTTGCCAATTTTTTCAAGGCTCCCCATCCCTGCCTATTATCTTATCCTTGACAGGTAGCTTCGTCATCCTGATAAAATGAAAGTTACAAGACTATAAAGTCCTGGTTAGAACCACAGCAGTCCTGTCCCTTCCATAGCACAGCATTTGGCAAGGGATTGCAAATAAGCCAAAAACCTAGTCCCTGTCCTCTAGGAGCTCATGGTCCAAGTTCAAGATTGCTTAAAGACATTCGAGTTCTCTTTGAAATGAGTATTGTTTGCAATTTTTGACTTGCAACTATCTTTACATGATCATCTTTCATATTGCCTTTCCAAGGTGGGATGATATATTTACTTAGAAACCATTTCACTTGGGACAATGTACCATTAGCCAGTATATCCTCAGGAGGACCCTCTGATGACCATCCATAGTTGTAATTTCTGGACATGGAACCAACTGTCTATGTTGACGGAGTACCCAGATGGGTTCCCTAATCTGGGCTAGAATGGGAACCTGGCCACTGCCTCGTAGGGCTCCTACAAATGATCAACTGGCCCGATGGGGAAATGTGAGACATTTTGCCCTTCTGCTTGGGTAAAGGTACTCCAATAGTTTACATAGAACTGAACAGCAATAGCTTCAGAAAGAAATGCAGTGCAAATGAGGTGACATTGCAGTTTTACATTTCTCCTTACTTACTCGGTACACAATTTATTTTAGGCAATGGGTCTGTGAACCAATCTGTTTGTTCTTTGATTTCCTCACATTCTGGTCCCTTTGTGTTTTATACAGAGTCTAGTTTCAAGTGCTCTTAGGGCCACATAGCTGGGTCCCTAGTAGGAAGGATTCTGTTGTGAAACAAAGTTCTGATGCTTACAAGGAACAAATAAATACACATTCTCTCAAAACTCTGTATTTGAGGTGCTTCATGAGTGGGTCAAATGACATGCCTCATCTCCTCCACCCTTACTCGGTAATAGACCCCATGTGGAGATGGAGAACTGAGTGTTGATCAAGAGTATAGCTACTAGGGTGCACGGGTGGTTCAGTGGTAGAATGCTCACCTTCCATGCAGAAGACCCGGGTTGGATTCCTGGACCATGCATCGCCCCCGACCTTCCCCCCACCAAAAAAAGAGTACAGCTACTAGGTGTCGTTGGTTTAAACAGTTAGCAATTCCAACTAACTTGTGAACTCTGAGATACTACACACCCTCATTGTCTGTTCTCATGAGTGTCCACATGAGAACTGAAAATCTCAACTCCATACTTACTCTGAAGAAGGTTTTCTGTACACCCAGAGAGTAGCAGTGGCTCTGGCAGATTCGGGCTTTCTCCTTTAGCCTTTATCATCATCAATTTATAGTCACTGTGAAAGAAATCAGGAACTTAAGGAATTATGTGTGTGGCGTTTTAAGCTCTCTGCTATTTCAGCACATCGAGCTTGCTTTTGCTTCATTTTTTTTTATTCTGGCAAACCTGAGTATCAGCCCACAAGGTAGAACAGTTCATTTGACTATTTGATTTGGCGCCAGAGGCACTCTGTACAGAGATTTCTGAGTCTGAAGAATTCTGATAGAACTCCCTGGGGGAAAATACCCATTTTAGTTGGCATACACCAAAGTCACTGGGATCAGCTACTAAATTGCCATTTCCTTAAATTGAGAAGGATTGTGGGATTGCTATTGTTTTCCTGATAAATTACTGGATCATACCGGTGTCTTGGAATAAGGCAACACAGTTTAAATGTAAGTTTCCATAAACTGTAACTCAACTTCTCTAGCCCTTAGGGGATTTTCACTGGCCCAGACTCAGAAAGAATTTTCTTCTGCAGGATCCGAGACTTCCAAGACCAAACATTTCCTGAAGACTCTCCTCTGCTTTCTGACCTCCACCTACCTCCTCCCAAAGATGGACAAAGAAACTATTTCTAATCAGTGCCCCAGCTACGAGCCCCCAGTGGGTGTAAGTTAGGGGAAATGGAATCCAAGATTCTTTCTTGGCGTTATGGTACCACTGAGCTGTTCATGGCACTAATGTTAACCCCTTGCTTTATGGCTGGAATTATAATTACCTACTTCTGGAGCCCTTTCTGAAGAATATATTTTTGTTCATGGTTTTTATTTATATTTCAGAAACGAACTCTATCATCAAATAGAAGTAATCGTTACTTACAAAACAAAGGTAGCCACAAGCACTTGAATGATCATTCTGACACATCTAAAGTTTTGAAATTCATTAGTTCCGCAGCCTCTCCCCATAGCTTGTTAAAACCTGAATTGGGTGCTTTAGGCTAGTGGTTTAGAGACAGAATCTGCTGTACCTTTGTTAGGAGATCGTCCAGGCCTGTTGGACCGCTCCACTCACCAGGTCTGGCCAGGAGCAGAGATTGCTGGTGGGGTGGGGATGGCAGCCCCTTTCCCTTCCACTGCCCAATTCCTGTGTCATCTCCATCCCTCCAAGGCTCGGTGGGGACTGGCAAGGTAAAGTTCCCCCACTTTACAAAGTTATGAATGTCTGCCAATAATTGCAAAAGTCTTGTCTGAACTAGACTTTCACCCCTCCTTCAGGCTAGGAACCTTGTCTTCTTTCCGTTCCTGCATCCCCCTTCCTCCCCCAACCCCCGGACCTGGTCCGGGTCCTCTGCCTAATGCGGCTGGCACTGGTGGGGTGATCGGGCACTGCCACAACTCCAGTTGTCATCAATTATCATAATTTTCATCACTTTTTTCTTCATCATCGTCATCGATGGATGCCTCCCGCAGATCATGACCCTCCCTTCAGAATATAGGGGCCCTACCATGCCTCCCTTGCCCCAGGAGGCGCGCCCCCTTGCCAAGCTCCGAAAGCTGCCCGGTTGTTCCGAGCCTGGGGCTCCCGACCCCTGGAGTCCGATCCCAGCTTCCCGGCCGAATTAGGTGGGAGCTGGCAGAGCGCACGGCCAGGACCCCTGCTCCCGGAGCTGTCCTGCGGGGTGGGGCCACACTCGCGGTGGCTCCCTCTCGGCGCTTTCCCCATCCTCAAAGAGGACACCCCTCCTTCCGCCCCGGCCCGCCAGGCCCGCTCCCCACCCCCGCCGCGGCGCCGCCTTTCCCTCGCCCGCCCGCCCGCCCCTGCCCAGAGCCTCCCAGGCAGCCAGCGAGCGAGGGGAGCGCTCTGGGATGGGACTTGGAGGAGGCGGCGAAGGAGGAGACAGCGGCAGCGGCGGCGGCTCGGGCTTCTTCCTCGGCTCCCACGAGCGATCCCCAGAAGAGAGGTGCGGCTCTCGGAGAAGCGAGGAGGCCCACGAGGAAGACGGAGGTGGCTGCGCCCCTGTCTCGCGGCTCCCGGGGCGCCCACGGCTGTGGCTGCAGGTGAGCGCGGCACACTTTGCCCCGGGTTCTGCGCGGCCCAGCGTCCCGAATGGGCCACAGTCCAACCCACGCCCAGGATCCCGCATCCGCGGACCCCAGCGCCGGGCGTCCCCTCCTCCTCGGGAACGTGCTGCTCCAGGCCCCCTCTGGCGAGAGCCGGTGCCGGGCGCTCCACGAGGGGGCGGCGCCGGCGCGGAACGGCACGTAGGGGCGCTTTCCCCTGCAGCGAGGGCACCTAGACCCGGTGTGCACCCGCACAGTGAGAGGGAGACTTGTTGAACGAGTGTCCAGGGTGATTCCTATCCAGCTGGCAGCCCAGATGACTTCAAGCCCTCCCCTCCCTTGGGAGGGTGGTATTGTAATGACCCACGACATGCAAATTTTGTTCTCTATCTGACAGCTAAGGAGTCAGCTTCCCTAATTGCGAGAGGAAGAAGAGAAAGGGGAGGGCATTTTGAGTTAGTTACTAGAGACCCCTTTCAGAGGATGCTTTGGGGAGAGGACCAAAAAAAAAAAAGAAGGAAAGAAAGGGAGACCTTGGAAGAGACTCCAGGACTTCGCCCAGGAAGGTACGTTCCTCAGGGACACATACTACACCCTGAACCAGTCCGACTGACAGAATTCCAAATTCTCATAAATCAGGGAGTAATGATGCATCGGAGCCAAGACCTCTCACTATTGCCCTTTGAGGTAGTCGAAGGGAAGACAGGAGACAGTGAAGAGCAGAGACCTCCAGGGTTTGCGTGCAGGTTTCAGCCAGGCTTTGAGGCTCACAGGCTTGGTGACCTTGGCTTCCTGGTCTGAGTGGGGATGATAATATCTACAGGATTGTGAGGATTAAGTGAGATACTACAAGTCCTTAGAATAGTTTCAGGAGCACCTTTAAGGTGAGATGGTGCACTCTATCACCTGTCTTTCCAGAAAAAGTCAGGACTTCAGATAGTAGCAAATTTCCCAATTTAAGAAGAGAGGATCTATCTGGATGGGTGAGCGTGGCAAATAATCCACAGGAATAACCATTCAATCCAGCATGCTCTCCCTTCCTGGTTTCAAGAACAGACTCAAAAAACCATATTAAAATATCAAGATGGGTTTATGATCTGAAAAGTTTCTTCTCAGTCCCTAAAGTGTGATCCTTTAGACTCCCCTATGAAGAATGCAGATACCTGTGGTTCTTCACCTTCCATGTTCTCAGCCATCCACACTGATTCCTGTTGATAGAATTCAGTCTCACACCGCGTGTTGCCAGGCCTCTCTTTTCTACACATCAGTGCTCCAGGATTCCTTACTCCGGCAGACCTGGCAGTCTAGAGCCACTGAGGCCTGAGGTCACTTGCTGGAGGTGTCATAGCAGAGTATGAATCTGAAATACACATGAACAGTTGCCATGCCTTAAGCTCTTATCAGCCAGTACCATATGTCTCTGGTCAGCAAAAGGTACTTGTAATGAGGCTCAAGACTTAAGGAAAGGGAAAGAGATGGTGATTCCCTGAAAGATAGGGAAGGAGTAAGGGGACCATTAGTGATTCGGGAAGGAAACTCCACACTTAGCTTAGAAACAGCTCTGGCTGGTACCTAAGAGAAGGTAAAGGGTGAGGTTGGGGGAATGGAGAAAGGGGGAGGGACAGGCTCAGGTTTCTGGGGAAAAGCAGACTGAACAGGGCGTGGTGAGTATAAATGCCGGCCCCAGCAATGTTCTGGGGTGTGGAGCTGGGCAGGCACTAAATGCTAAGATTCAGCAGCGAGCAGTCGAGGTTTAAGAGAGAGTCAAGCTAGTGAGAGAGTCTCTGATGCTTTTCCTGGGACTTGCTCTCCTCTGGTCTGTGGCATGTGCAAGAAAGTCCTTGCTGGGATTTCCTCCACTTCTGGGGAGGCTAAGGACCACTTTCCTGCTTAATGTACTTGTGGGAATAACTCCAGCGGGCCAGGGAAAGGGGAGCATGTCGTTACTGTTGCTAGTAAACAGTGCCGGGGAAGCCCTCCCAAGAGACGGGTTGCCACTTGGCACTCCAGCCTGTGAGGTCATCCTTGAACCCTGCTGTGGCTCAGCAGACACTGAAGGGGGCTGGGAGGGAATAGCAGGGCTGAGCTCGATTCCAGAGGTCTCGGCTGTTGTCAGCTCTTGATGGGGATGAGAGGTGGTGGTGGTGGGGCACAGTCCCAAGCGCACTGATCTTGCTATCCCAAAGGTCTCAGGTCCAGTCCTGAGCCCTGCCACCCATCACCTGTGAGGATTTGGAAATCACCTGTGAGGATTTGGAAAAGTTACCCAGGCCCTCTGTGCCTCAGTGTCTTCATCTGTAAACGGGATAGGACTGTTGGGAGAATTACACCAGGTAACACATGTGCAGCGCTTAGAGTAAGTGCTCAAGATTTTTTAGTTACACTTGCTGTTATTATTATCTGAACCTTGGTTTTATCATCCACCAAATGGGCATGATACAATGAACTAGAGTTGTTGTGAGAGTTAAATGAGATAATAAATGTGAAGATTAATCCAGCACAGTGTGTAGGTGTAGTAAGTGCTCAGAGACCCTCTTGCCAGGTAAGGTGACATAGTCACAGGATCCGGGATTAGGAGGTAGACACCTTTGACAGGGGGAGGCACTGTGCTGATCACCACAGTCATTACTGGAGAAAATAGTGTTAGTCAAAGGGTTTTACCTCACTTCTGTTTAGGGCTTATCCCTGCACCTTCCCCGTAGGATGAGTTGGTTTGCACTCATTTTAGAGATGAAAAGCTTAAGACCAGAGGGGTCGAGGCTATTGGTCAAATCTTTGAGGATTTGACCTGGGATTCTTTAAACTCAATTCAGAAGTTGCTACTTCCTGGCCTTCATGGACTTTCTCCCTTTCTTTGGCTAACCTTCAACTATACTGTTTGAGGAAGACGCATTAGCCTGAGATTAACTTAATCAATGCTAGTTTGGGATCATTATAGGAGTCAATTAACCAAAGCAGTAAAAAATAGGAGACAAAACTTTCAGCTCAGGTTTAGTAATTATTCCTGAGAATACAAGTTCACGATGGCAAGGATTGGAGCCTTTTTATTATTATTATTATTTTTAATTAAATTTTTTTGTTAAGTTTTAGGTTTACAGAAATGTCACGCATAAAATATATAGAATACAGCATTCCCAAATAATACCCTATTTCTAACACCTAGTATTAGTGTGGTGCATTTATTATGATTCATGAAAGAACATTTGTATAACTGTACTATTAACCATAAGTCATCGTTTACAGTAGGCTTCATTGTGTTTTACAGGTTCTTGTGTTTCCTATGCTTCTTTAATTTTTATTCTAGTAACATGAATATGTCCTAAATGTTCCCCTTTCAGCCACCTTTGCAGAAACGATTCAGTGCTGTTAATTTCTTTCCCAATATTGTGCTACCATCACCACCATCCATTACCAACACTTTACAGTCAACCCAAATAGAAGTTCTGTACAATTTAAACATTAACTCCCCATCCCTTACCCCCAACCTAGCCTCTGGTAACCTATATTCTGAACTCTGACTCTGTGACTTTGCTTGTTGTGATTATTTCATAGCTGTGAGATCGTACAATATCTGTCCTTTCGTGTCTGGCTAATTTCATTCAACATGACGTCTTCAAGGTTCATCCATTGTAAACAATCCTTTTAAAGATCACTTTAAAGAACAATACACTGAGTGGTTAAGTTGTAGAGATTATGAATTTGTGCCTCCAGGACATGTACGAAATCCAGCTGACCTTGTGTTATAAATGGGAACTGGTAGACTGAGATAAAATTTCCAGTGATGGCAGCATGCATGGATTCAAGAGGTGCTGTGCCAAATATTCTAAAAATGATCATGGTGATGAATGCACAACTATGTGATGATGTGGTGAGCCATTGATTGTATGTCATGCACGGACTGTATGTATGTGAAGATCTGTCAATAAAAATGAAAAATAAAAGGGGCCTAGGCAGCCTAAGCAGAAGTGAAGATGTTGGAGGACTCAAAAGCATCTTCAATTTTGACAATACTGATGTTAAAGAGGTAAAAAAAAGCATTTGAAACACATTGCTTTATGAAATGAGAGTAGGAAAAAAACTATTCCTAAATTAATTTATTTTATAATATGTAGTTTTAAATATGTACTTGTGGCTAAATTGATATGCTATTGTAAGTAGATACTTGATATTTCATCTATATTTTAAAAACCTATATGTTCAAGTTGGCCAAGAAATTGGGAGTGTCTCCCATCAGAAAAAAAATGGGATATGGCCTTCATTCAGGCGAAGATAGTGGGTAGAAGAAGTGGTCTTGAGCTTGGCAGTTGGAGGGCACAAACTATGGCCAGTTTGAGTCAACATTTGTTGACCTGTTATCTACTTTCTAAAAATTTATTTACAAAATGCAGTATCATGGCAGAACACAGAGATGATTAGGTGTAGTCCAAAGGAACAGCTTACAGCCTAGGTGGGGGGCTGATATGGTAGCAAATAAAAGAATAACTAGAGCAGATCACAAACTCATTGTCAGGGGACTACAAAAGTCCATCCTTGTTGGGAAAATTGGAGAACATTTTATAGAGAGGGTGACGTGAGAGTTGAGCCTTGGGGGATGAATGTGTTTTGACCAATGTAGAATGTAGACATTCTAGGCCAAGGGATAGACAATGACACCCAGCTATGACAAGAATCTGGGTTCTTCAGGGAACTCCTTGGGAAGTCTGCTGAGGAGGTGGCGACTGCCATAGTTGAAGTGGTGGGCAGTGGGCATTAAGGAAGGCCTTGAATTGTAACGTTACACAGGGAGGCCATGGACAAGCTCTGAACAGAGGAGGGACAGGACCAGGAGGTGAAGGAACCAACACAGGGAGGGCAGTTCTGAGGCTCCTGGAAGGGTCAGGGTGAGAAATGGTGAGAATGGAGCATTGGCTGCAGTGCTGGGTACAGTCAGGGGAGCTGGGTGGAGGGAGCTGTGCAGGGAGCCAGATTGTAATACAGAGGCAGACATGGAAGCAGCTCAGTTTGGTCTGAGTGCTGAGCAGAAAGGACTTGAGTGGGAGAAGATGAGTTCATGTTTTGAACAGGCTGAGCTGGCTAGCAGGCCTTCATCTTTGGATAGGTGGAATAGATAGGCCATGTCAAGTCAACGTCTATAGTGTTTTGACATTTAGAACCAGCTGATAACCATGGCCTTGAGTCCCAGCAAAAGTTCAGTTCCCATTTGCTAGCTATGCAGAAGACAGTGCTTCCAGCCTTAGGTGGGAGACAAGAAAGTGCCACTCTGTGATTTATACCACTCCGGTATTGCAAGCTTCTCTGCGAGTGCATAAAGTAATGACTCTAGTCTGGCAGAGAGGTTTTAGAGGGACAGAATTATTGCACTTGATGACTAAGAACTTACACACGGGGAAGTGATTCAAATCCCTTTTTAAATAGGTAGACTGACTGCCTGAAAGGTGGCTGTAATGAAAGGAAAGAACAGGTAGAACCTGGGCCTTGCCACTAAACCAGCTTTGAGGCCTTGGAGAAGCATCTTTCCATCTCCAAATCTTAGTTTTTGAGTCATAAAATTGGGAGCTCATCCATCTTGTGGAATAGTTATGAGAAACAAATGAGATAATAATATGCAAACTTCCCAGTTCACTGCCTGGTCCATAGTGGGTACTTGATACTTATCAGTTCCCTACACCTTTCTCTTCTTGACCAGAGTCAGAGTTTATCATCTCAGAGGCTGTTTTGCCCACCTCCCTCTTTGGGATAGCAGAGTTTTACTGTTGTGTGGTCTGTTTAGGTTGAGAAACACTGCTTCCAGTCCACACCTCTCCATTTATGGCTTAGTAATTAAAGCCCAGAGACTGAGGTCACCCAGCTGAGGTCACACAGCATTTCAGTGACAGAGCCAAGGTTCTTCTCCTCTTGAGGCCCATAGCAGATCGTGTCTACTCCAAGAGGATTCTGCTCACTTGTCAACTTACTTGGAACAGTCATGCTTAGAAGAACTTGTAGCTATGAGGGTTAGGACAATCTCCTTCTCTCTTCCTTCCTCCACCCCCTTGTAAAGTTAAATGAAAAGATTCATGGCCTCATGGAGAGAAGAAATATTGCTAAAATGAAGGTCAAAGCTATCGTGTTTCTTAAATACCCTTTATGGATTCTGTTCAGATTGAATTAGCCTTTATTTCTCAGCACTGCAATTGTTCTCATATGCCCATATATGAAAGGGACTGTTCTCAAATAGCATTCCAATTTCCAGTTGGAAATGGCTCCAGTTCTTCAAATGCCAGCAGCTGGAACCAAGAAACAATCACTGCGCTGAGCTACACACGCTGCCTTATTTTTCACTGCCATTGCATCTTTTTTTTTATTAATTAAAAAAAAATTAACAAAACATTTAGAAATCATTCCATTCTACATGTACAATCAGTAATTCTTAATATCATCACATAGTTGCATATTCATAATTTCTTAGTACATTTTCATCGATTTAGAAAAAGAAATAAAAAAACAACAGAATAAGAATTAAAACGATAATAGAGAGAAAAAAAAAAACCTATACCTCCCATGCAGCTTCATTCAATGTTTTAACATAATTGCATTACAATTAGGTAGTATTGTGCTGTCCATTTCTGAGTTTTTATATCCAGTCCTGTTGCACAGTCTGTATCCCTTCAGCTCCAATTACCCCTTCTCTTTTTTTTTTTTAATTAATGGAAAAAAAGAAATTAACCCAACGTTTAGAAATCATACCATTCTACATATGCAATCAGTAATTCTTAACATCATCACATAGATGCATGATCATCGTTTCTTAGTACATTTGCATCGGTTTAGAAGAACTAGCAACACAACAGAAAAAGATATAGAATGTTAATATAGAGAAAAAAAATAAAAGTAATAATAGTAAAAACAAAACAAAACAAAACAAAACAAAAACCTATAGCTCAGATGCAGCTACATTCAGTGTTTTAACATGATTACTTTACAATTAGGTATTATTGTGCTGTCCATTTTTGAGTTTTTGTATCTAGTCCTGTTGCACAGTCTGTATCCCTTCAGCTCCAATTGCCCATTATCTTACCCTGTTTCTACCTCCTGCTGGACTCTGTTACCAATGACATATTCCAAATTTATTCTCGAATGTCCGTTCACATCAGTGGGACCATACAGTATTTGTCCTTTAGTTTTTGGCTAGACTCACTCAGCATGATGTTCTCTAGGTCCATCCATGTTATTACATGCTTCATAAGTTTATCCTGTCTTAAAGCTGCATAATATTCCATCGTACGTATATACCACAGTTTGTTTAGCCACTCTTCTGTTGATGGAGGTTTTGGCTGTTTCCATCTCTTTGCAATTGTAAATAATGCTGCTATAAACATTGGTGTGCAAATGTCCGTTTGTGTCTTTGCCCTTAAGTCCTTTGAGTAGATTCCCAGCAATGGTATTGCTGGGTCGTATGGCAATTCTATATTCAGCTTTTTGAGGAACCGCCAAACTGCCTTCCACAGTGGTTGCACCATTTGACATTCCCACCAACAGTGGATAAGTGTGCCTCTTTCTCCGCATCCTCTCCAGCACTTGTCATTTTCTGTTTTGTTGATAATGGCCATTCTGGTGGGTGTGAGATGATATCTCATTGTGGTTTTGATTTGCATTTCTCGAATGGCCAGGGACAATGAGCATCTCTTCATGTGCCTTTTGGCCATTTGTATTTCCTCTTCTGATAGGTGTCTGTTCAAGTTTTTTTCCCATTTTGTAATTGGGTTGGCTGTCTTTTTGTTGTTGAGTTGAACAATCTCTTTATAAATTCTGGATACTAGACCTTTATCTGATATGTCATTTCCAAATATTGTCTCCCGTTGTGTAGGCTGTCTTTCTACTTTCTTGATGAAGTTCTTTGATGCACAAAAGTGTTTAATTTTGAGGAGCTCCCATTTATTTATTTCCTTCTTCAGTGTTCTTGCTTTAGGTTTAAGGTCCATAAAACCGCCTCCAGTTGTAAGATTCATAAGATATCTCCCAATATTTTCCTCTAACTGTTTTATGGTCTTAGACCTAATGTTTAGATCTTTGATCCATTTTGAGTTAACTTTTGTATAGGGTGTGAGATACGGGTCTTCTTTCATTCTTTTACATATGGATATCCAGTTCTCTAGGCACCATTTATTGAAGAGACTGTTCTGTCCCAGGTGAGTTGGCTTGACTGCCTTATCAAAGATCAAATGTCCATAGATGAGAGGGTCTATATCTGAGCACTCTATTCGATTCCATTGGTCGATATATCTATCTTTATGCCAATACCATGCTGTTTTGACCACTGTGGCTTCATAATATGCCTTAAAGTCAGGCAGCGCGAGACCTCCAGCTTCGTTTTTTTTTCCTCAAGATGTTTTTAGCAATTCGGGGCACCTTGCCCTTCCAGATAAATTTGCTTATTGGTTTTTCTATTTCTGAAAAATAAGTCGTTGGGATTTTGATTGGTATTGCATTGAATCTGTAAATCAATTTAGGTAGGATTGACATCTTAACTATATTTAGTCTTCCAATCCATGAACACGGTATGCCCTTCCATCTATTTAGGTCTTCTGTGATTTCTTTTAACAGTTTTTTGTAGTTTTCTTTATATAGGTTTTTTGTCTCTTTAGTTAAATTTATTCCTAGGTATTTTATTCTTTTAGTTGCAATTGTAAATGGGATTCGTTTCTTGATTCCCCCCTCAGCTTGTTCATTACTAGTGTATAGAAATGCTACAGATTTTTGAATGTTGATCTTGTAACCTGCTACTTTGCTGTACTCATTTATTAGCTCTAGTAGTTTTGTTGTGGATTTTTCCGGGTTTTCGACGTATAGTATCATATCATCTGCAAACAGTGATAGTTTTACTTCTTCCTTTCCTATTTTGATGCCTTGTATTTCTTTTTCTTGCCTAATTGCTCTGGCTAGAACCTCCAACACAATGTTGAATAATAGTGGTGATAGTGGACATCCTTGTCTTGTTCCTGATCTTAGGGGGAAAGTTTTCAATTTTTCCCCATTGAGGATGATATTAGCTGTGGGTTTTTCATATATTCCCTCTATCATTTGAAGGAAGTTCCCTTGTATTCCTATCTTTTGAAGTGTTTTCAACAGGAAAGGTTGTTGAATCTTGTCAAATGCCTTCTCTGCATCAATTGAGATGATCATGTGATTTTTCTGCTTTGATTTGTTGATATGGTATATTACATTAATTGATTTTCTTATGTTGAACCATCCTTGCATACCTGGGATGAATCCTACTTGGTCATGATGTATAATTCTTTTAATGTGTTGTTGGATACGATTTGCTAGAATTTTATTGAGGATTTTTGCATCTATATTCATTAGAGAGATTGGTCTGTAGTTTTCTTTTTTTGTAATATCTTTGCCTGGTTTTGGTATGAGGGTGATGTTGGCTTCATAGAATGAATTAGGTAATTTTCCCTCCACTTCGATTTTTTTGAAGAGTTTGAGCAGAGTTGGTACTAATTTTTTCTGGAATGTTTGGTAGAATTCACATGTGAAGCCATCTGGTCCTGGACTTTTCTTTTTAGGAAGCTTTTGAATGACTAATTCAATTTCTTTATTTGTGATTGGTTTGTTGAGGTCATCTATTTCTTCTTGAGTCAAAGTTGGTTGTTCATGTCTTCCCAGGAACCCGTCCATTTCCTCTAAATTGTTGTATTTATTAGCGTAAAGTTGTTCATAGTATCCTGTTATTACCGCCTTTATTTCTGTGAGGTCAGTAGTTATGTCTCCTCTTCCATTTCTGATCTTATTTATTTGCATCCTCTCTCTTCTTCTTTTTGTCAGTCTTGCTAAGGGCCCATCAATCTTATTGATTTTCTCATAGAACCAACTTCTGGTCTTATTGATTTTCTCTATTGTTTTCATGTTTTCAATTTCATTTATTTCTGCTCTGATCTTTGTTATTTCTTTCCTTTTGCTTGCTTTGGGATTAGTTTGCTGTTCTTTCTCCAGTTCTTCCAAGTGGACAGTTAATTCCTGCATTTTTGCCTTTTCTTCTTTTCTGATAAAGGCATTTAGGGCAATAAATTTCCCTCTTAGCACTGCCTTTGCTGCATTCCATAAGTTTTGATATGTTGTGTTTTCATTTTCATTCGCCTCGAGGTGTTTGCTAATTTCTCTTGCAATTTCTTCTTTGACCCACTCGTTGTTTAAGAGTGTGTTGTTGAGCCTCCACGTATTTGTGAATTTTCTGGCACTCCGCCTATTATTGATTCCCAACTTCATTCCTTTATGATCCGAGAAAGTGTTGTGTATGATTTCAATCTTTTTAAATTTGTTAAGACTTGCTTTGTGACCCAGCATATGGTCTATCTTTGAGAATGATCCATGAGCACTTGAGAAAAAGGTGTATCCTGCTGTTGTGGGATGTAATGTCCTATAAATGTCTGTTAAGTCTAGCTCATTTATAGTAATATTCAGATTCTCTATTTCTTTATTGATCCTCTGTCTAAATGTTCTGTCCATTGATGCGAGTGGGGAATTGAAGTCTCCAACTATTATGGTATTTGTGTCTATTTCCCTTTTCAGTGTTTGCAGTGTATTCCTCACGTATTTTTGGGGCATTCTGGTTCGGTGCGTAAATATTTATGATTGTTATGTCTTCTTGTTTAGTTGTTCCTTTTATTAGTAGATAGTGTCCTTCTTTGTCTCTTTTAACTGTTTTACATTTGAAGTCTAATTTGTTGGATATTAGTATAGCCACTCCTGCTCTTTTCTGGTTGTTATTTGCATGAAATATCTTTTCCCAACCTTTCACTTTCAACCTATGTTTATCTTTGGGTCTAAGATGTGTTTCCTGTAGACAGCATATAGAAGGATCCTGTTTTTCAATCCATTCTGCCAGTCTATGTCTTTTGATTGGGGAGTTCAGTCCATTAACATTTAGTGTTATTACTGTTTGGATAATATTTTCCTCTACCATTTTGCCTTTTGTATTATATATATCATATCTGATTTTCCTTCTTTCTACACTCTTCTCCATACCTCTCTCTTCTGTCTTTTCGTATCTGACTCTAGTGCTCCCTTTAGTATTTCTTGCAGAGCTGGTCTCTTGGTCACAATTTCTCTCAGTGACTTTTTGTCTGAGAATGTTTTAATTTCCCCCTCATTTTTGAAGGACAATTTTGTTGGATATAGGAGTCTTGGTTGGCAGTTTTTCTCTTTTAGTAATTTAAATATATCATCCCACTGTGTTCTAGCCTCCATGGTTTCTGCTGAGAAATCTACACATAGTCTTATTGGGTTTCCCTTGTATGTGATGGATTGTTTTTCTCTTGCTGCTTTCAATATCCTCTCTTTCTCTTTGACCTCTGACATTCTAACTAGTAAGTGTCTTGGAGAACGCCTATTTGGGTCTAATATCTTTGGGGTGCACTGCACTTCTTGGATCTGTAATTTTAGGTCTTTCGTAAGAGTTGGGAAATTTTCAGTGATAATTTCTTCCATTAGTTTTTCTCCTCCTTTTCCCTTCTCTTCTCCTTCTGGGACACCCACAACACGTATATTTGTGCGCTTCATATTGTCCTAGAGTTCCCTGATACCCTGTTCAAATTTTTCCATTCTTTTCCCGATAGTTTGTTTCTTTTTGGAATTCAGATGTTCCATCCTCCAAATCACTAATTCTATCTTCTGTCTCTTTGAATCTATCATTGTAGGTATCCATTGTTTTTTCCATCTTTTCTACTTTGTCCTTCACTTCCATAAGTTCTGTGATTTGTTTTTTTCAGTTTTTCTATTTCTTCTTTATGTTCAGCCCATGTCTTCTTCATGTCCTCCCTCAATTTATCTATTTCGTTTTTGAAGAGGTTTTCCATTTCTGTTCGTATATTCAGCATTAGTTGTCTCAGCTCCTGTATCTCATTTGAACTATTGGTTTGTTCCTTTGACTGGGCCATATTTTCAATTTTTTGAGCGTAATCCGTTATCTTCTGCTGGCGTCTGCGCATTTAGACAGATTTCCCTGGGTGTTGGATCCAAAAGTTTGGAGGATTTTTCTGTGAAATCTCTGGGTTCTGTTTTTCTTATCCTGCCCAGTAGGTGGCGCTCGTGGCACACGTTTGTCTGCGGGTCCCACCAGTAAAAGGTGCTGTGGGTCCTTTAACTTTGGAAAACTCTCGCCTTCCGGGAGGTTCACTAGCCGAAGTGGCTTGGAAGAGTGCCAGCCGGCCCGGGGTCCGAACGTGGGGAGGGTCGCTGGCCACGGCAGCCCGGGAAAGCACCCGTCCGAATTTCCTAGTCAGCCCGGGGCGCCAAACGTGGCAGGAGGGCGCCAGCCGCAGCGGTCCACCCGGGAGAGTGCACCGTTCCCAGGGAGTCACGGGTTTGGAAGGGCCCCACCCCCCGTCACCGTTCTCCGCGGCCTGGGGTTTTCTGATCCAATTCTCTCAGTTGGTCCGGGGGGCCGCACGTGGTGTGGGCGCCAGCCACCGCGGTTTGAGGGGACCGCCTGTCCAATTCTCCCAGCCGGCCCGGGAAGGGGGAAGGGAGTTACTCCGGCCGCTTGCCATCCCGCCCGGTGAAGTCCGCGCCCCTCGGCGATCTCACCAGAGCGGGTTCTCTCAGCCAGCCAGCCATTCCAGGATGGGGTACGCTGTCTTTTTTTATCTCTGTCATGGCTTTGGGAGCTATTCTGTATCGTTTCTACTCCCTTAGTAGCTGTTCTGGAGGAGAAACTAAGCTCCGCGCGTCTTACTAAGCCGCCATCTTCTCCGGAAGTCCGCCGTTGCATTTTAAGAACAATCTGTCTTTTCTGATATTAATATTGCCATACTGGTTTTATGTGAGTTGGTGTGTATGTGGTATCTTTTCTTCCCCCATTCTTTTACTTTTTTAAAAAATAGCTTTTTGAATTAAATTTGCATACAATAGAATTCATCAATTTTAATAGTAGAATTTGATGAGTTTTGACAAGGTAATAGACATGTAACATCCACCATAATCCGGAAAAAAAGGGTTTCCATCACTCCTCAGATTCCCTTCACGCCCCTTTGTAGCCAATCTCCTTCTCCCACCCCTAGCCGATGGAACCACTGTCCTGCTTTCACTCATCTAGTTTTGTTCATCATTCTGTGTCTGGTGTCTTTCACTCAGCATAATTGTTTTGAGATTCATCCAGTAGATTGTTTCTTTAAGTGCTGTGTAGTATTCCATTATATGGATATACCATAATCTGTTTACTATTCACCAGTTCATAGATATTTGAGTTGTTTCCTGTTTTTGGCTTTTATGAATAAAGCTACTGTGAACAGCTGAGTACAAGTCTTTGTAAGGACATATTTTCCTATTTTTTGGTTAAATACCTAGGAGTAGGGTTGCTGGTAGGAGACTAACTGGCCTGATTTGCCTGGGACTGAGGGATATCTCCTGATGCAGGATTTTTAGTGTTAAAACTGGGACAGTCGGTCACCCTATGCCATGTGGGAAGTGTGTGTTTAGTGTTTAACTTTATGAAAAACTGCCCAACTGTGTTCCAAAGTGGCTGCACTATTTTGCTTCTTAATTTTAGCTATTCTAATGGGTTTGTCATAGTATCTCATTGTTTGTATGTTTTGTTTTGTTTTGTTTTAATTTTTTATTAATTAAAAAAATTATAAAAACACAAACTTTCCCAACACATGCACTCAGAAATTCACAATATCATCACATAGTTGCATATTCATCATCATGATCATTTCCCAGAACATTAGCATCAATTCAGAAAAAGAAATAAAAAGACAACAGAAAAATATAACAAACAGAAAAAAAATTATACAGGCCATACCCCTTACTGATCCCTTTCATTGATCACTAGCATTTCAAACTAAATCTATTTTAACATTTGTTCCCCCTATTATTTATTTTTATTCCATATGTTCCTCTCATCTGTTGACAAGGTACATAAAAGGAGCATCAGACACAAGGTTTTCACAATCACACAGTCACATTGTGAAAGCTGTATCATTATACAATCATCATCAAGAAACATGGCTACTGGAACACAGCTCTACATTTTCAGGCTGTTCCCTCCGGCCTGTCCATTACATCTTGGATAACAAGGTGATATCTACTTAATGCATAAGAATAACCTCCAGGATAACCTCTCGACTCTGTTTGGAATCTCTGAGCCATTGACATTTTGTCTCATTTCACTTTTCACCCTTTTGGTCGAGAAGGTTTTCTCAATCCCTTGATGCTGGGTCTCAGCTCATTCTAGAGTTTTTCTCAATCCCTTGATGCTGAATCTCAGCTCATTCTGGGATTTCTGTCCCACGCTGCCAGGAAGATCCACACCCCTGGTAGTCATGTCCCACGTAGTCAGAGGGAGGGTGGTGAGTCTGCTTGCTGTGTTGGCTGGAGAGAGAGGCCACATCTGAGCAACAAAAGGGGTCTCTTAGGCCTAATTTTAAGTAGGCTAGACCTATCCCCTGTGGGGTTACGTTTCATATGAACAAAGCCCAAGACTGGGGGCTCAGCCTATAGCTTTGGTTGTCCACACTGCTTGTGAGAATATCAAGAATTCAACTTGGGGAAGTTAAGTTTTCCCCTGTTCTCACCATTCCCTGAAGGGGACTTTGCAAATACTTTTCCACTCACTGATCAAATCACTCTGGGATTCATCAGGGCATCACCTGGACAAATCAACAAAATCTCATGTCCTATACAAAGTTCCATGTACTTAAGGTGTTCAATCAACTATCTACATAAGTTATATTAGGAGATGCACTACTCAAAGTATAGATTTGTACCAAATAAACATTTTTTGCTTTAGTCTCCCACATTAGTTGAAATTTTAAAATATTAATTACCGTCTGTTTTCAGCACACTGCAGTAATGACATTCTTTTGTTCTTCCTCATGCAAAAACATTTTTAAATTTGTACATTTAGTTACTATCATTATACACTCTAGGCATTCCTAGATTACACCATCTCAATCTTTATAATAGTCTATTTTTCTTTGTGATTTCATTTATGCCCCAGCCTCCTTCCTCTATCATTCTCATATGCAGTTTCATTCAGTGTTTTAACATAATTGTATTACAGTTAGGTAATATTGTGCTGTCCATTTCTGAGTTTTTATATTCAGTCCTGTTGCACAATATGTATCCCTTCAGCTCCAATCACCCAATATCTTACCCTATTTCTATCTCCTGATGGTCTCTGTTACCGAGGAAATATTCCAAGTTTATTCACTAATGTCAGTTCGTATCAGTGAGACCATACAGTGTTTGTCCTTTTGGTTTTGGCTAATCACACTCAGCATAATGTCCTTAAGGTCCATTCATGTTGTTACATACTTCATAACTTTATTCTGTCTTACAGCTGCATAATATTCCATTTTATGTAAATGTCACAGTTTATTTAGCCAACTGTCTGTTGATGGACATTTTGGCTGTTTCCATCTCTTGGTAATTGTTAATAATGCTGCTATAAACATTGGTGTGTAAATGTCCATTTGTGTCCTTGGCCTCGTGACCTTTGAGTAAAGACAGCATATAGGCTCTTCCTCTTCGCCTAAGCGGCCCTAGGTGATCGCTAAAAATGGTTCGCTATTCACTTGACCCAGAAAACCCTACAAAATCATGCAAATCAAGAGGTTCAAATCTTCGTGTTCACTTTAAGAACACCCGAGAAACTGCTCAGGCTATCAAGGGTAAGCATATTCGAAAAGCCACCAAGTATCTAAAAGATGTCACTTTACAGAAGCAATGTGTTCCCTTCCATCGTTACAATGGTGGTGTTGGTAGGTGTGCCCAGGCCAAACAGTGGGGCTGGACGCAGGGTCGGTGGCCCAAAAAGAGTGCTGAGTTTTTGTTGCACATTCTTAAAAATGCAGAGAGTAATGCTGAACTTAAGGGTTTAGATGTCGTTTCTCTGGTCATTGAGCACATCCAGGTGAACAAAGCCCCTAAGATGCGCCGCAGGACTTACAGAGCTCATGGTCAGATTAACCCATACATGAGCTCCCCTTGCCACATTGAGATGATCCTTACTGAAAAAGAACAGATTGTTCCTAAACCAGAAGAGGAGGTTGCACAGAAGAAAAAAATATCCCAGAAGAAACTGAAGAAACAAAAACTTATGGCTCGGGAATAAATTCAGTTTAAAATAAATGCAAATGAAAGCTAAAAAAAAAAAAAAAAAAAAAAAAGACAGCATATAGATGGGTCCTGTTTTTTAATCCATTCTGCCAGACTTTGTCTGTTGACTGGAGAGTTTAATCCATTAACATTCAGTGTTATTACTGCATGGATAGTACTTTCTTCTACTATTTTGTCTTCTGGATTTTATATGTCATATCTAATTTTCCTTCTTTTTACTTTTACTCATAGTCTTCCTTTCTACACTCTTCTCCACACCTCTCTCTTCTGTCTTCCTATCTGTCTCTAGTGCTCCCTTTAGTATTTCTTGCAGAGCTGGTCTCTTGGTCACAAATTCTCTCAGTGATTTATTGTCTGAAAATGTTTTAATTTCTCCCTCATTTTTGAAGGACAATTTTGCTAGATATAGAATTCTTGGTTGGCAGTTTTTCTCTTTTAATAATTTAAATATATCATCCCACTGTCTTCTCGCCTCCATGATTTCTTCTGAGAGGTCTGCGCATAGTCTTATTGGGCTTCCCTTGTATGTAATGGATTGTTTTTCTCTTGCTGCTTTCAAGATCCCCTCTTTTTCTTTGACCTCTGACATTCTGATTATTAAATGTCTTGGAGTATGTCTATTTGGATCTATTCTCTTTGGGGTATGCTGCACTTCTTGGATCTGTAATTTTAAGTCTTTCATAAGAGTTGGGAAATTTTCAGTGATAATTTCCTCCATTAGTTTTTCTCCTCCTTTTCCCTTCTCTTCTCCTTCTGGGACATCCACAACATGTGTATTTGTGCGCTTCATATTGTCTTTCAATTCCCTGAGTCCCTGCTCATATTTTTCCATTTTTTCCCCTATATTTCTGTTTCTTGTCAGATTTCAGACGTTCCGTCCTCCAGTTCAGAAATCCTATGTTCTGTCTCTCGAAATCTACCATTGTAGGTTTCCATTGTTTTTTTCATCTCTTCTGCTGTGTCTTTCATTCCCATAAGTTCTGTGATTGTTTTTTCAGACTTTCAGTTTCTTCTTTTTGTTCTTTCCTTGCCTTCTTTATATCCTCCCTTAAGTCATTGATTTGGTTTTTGATGAGGTTTTCCATGTCTGTTCGTACATTCTGAATTAATTGTTTCAGCTCCTGTATGTCATTTAAATTGTTGGTTTGTTCCTTTGACTGGGCCATATCTTCAATTTCCTAGTGTGATTTGTTATTTTTTGCTGGCATCTAGGCATTTAATTACCTTAATTAGTTTATTCTGGAGATTGCTTTCACTTCTTTTATCTAGGGTTTTCTTGCTGGATGAATTTGTCGTCTATCTGTTCTTTGACATTCCGTTCAGCTTTATCTGGACCTTAGCTTAAGTTTTGTTTAACGGAGGAGAATTTTTCAGTTCTTGTTTTCTTGTTTCTTGCCCTGCTTGTGTGGTGCCTTTCCCTTCACACACACTTAGGAGGGTCTACTTAGATGTTATAGACCCCAGCCAGATTTTCCCAGACCAAACTGGCCTCCTATCATGAGGAAAGAGTCACCTGTGTCAGTTTTCCGAGGATGAGACCCAGCAGGTTGAAAGACCTTCCTGTGAAGTCTCTGGACTCTGTTTTTCTTATCCAGCACTGTGTGTGGTGCTTGTCTGCCTGCAGGTCCCACCAGCATAAGATGATACAGTACCTTTAACTTTGGCAGACTCTCCCTGGTGGGGGAGTGGTGGAGACAGAGGAGAGGTTGTAGGCTGGTTTTAATGGCTTCAAATTACCAAGCCATGGGGTCTGAATTCCTTGAGGGATGGATTCCACCTGAGTTGGGCTTCACCCCTCTCCTGGGGAAGGCACAGGCTCCAGACAAGCCCCCAAAAGAGCTCACATCTGCCTATGCCTGGGGCAGTTGCAGCCTGAAAAGTCCTGCCGCTGTATCCAGAGGCAGTAAGCCTTTGTAGATACATAGCCACTAAAACCTCTGTTTCCTTCTTTTATCCCCCTTTTTCTGTCAGTCCTTGGTGCCAGGGCAAAAATGAGCAACCTCCACTTTGATTAGGTTCACCTAAGCTGGGGGCCTATTTTTAGTAGTCAGAATTTGTTAATTAGTTCCACAATTGGCGTTTGATTGTGCCTAGTCCCTGCTGCTGGTAAAGTCCTTCCCTTTCCCCTCTGGGAAGCGGCCTGTTGGGGAGGGGCGCTGGCTGCTGCAGCTTTGGGAACTCACGGTTCTGGGGGGTGCTTGCAGCCAGTCCAGCTGGTCCAGACTGGGGTATGCTGTGTGTCTGGTCACTGACGTGGCCCCAGGAGCTGTTCTGCACTGTTTCTGGTTATTTCGTAGTTGTTCTTGAGTATGAACTAAAACGAGCACATTGTTAAGACGCCATCTTGACCTGGAAGTCTATGTGTGTATGTTCTTTTTTAACCTTTTTTATTGTATAGTATAACATATATACAAAGCAAAGAAATAAAAAGCAATAGTTTTCAAAGTACTCTTCAACAAGTGGCTACAGGACAGATCCCAGAGTTTGTCATGGGCTACTGTATGATCCTCTCATATTTTTCCTTTTAACTGCTCCAGAATATAGGAGGCTAGAGGGCTTAAATATTTTTATCATCACAATTGACTTTTTTTTCCTTCTTTTTTTGTGAACAATAACATATATACAAAAAAGCTATACATTTCAAAGCATAGCACCACAATTAGTTGTAAAACATATTTCAGACTTTGACATGGGTTACAATTTCACAATTTTAGGTTTTTACTCCTAGCTGCTCTAAAATACTGGAGACTAAATGAGATATCAATTTAATGATTCAGCATTCATATGCATTTGTTAAGTCCTATCTTCTATGTATAATTCCACCATTACCTTTGATCTTTAAATACCTCTCATTGGGGTTTTTTGGGCTATGGCAATTCTGAATTTTTGATATTGGAAGGGTCTGTCACTAACATGGGATAGGGAGATGGGACTATCTGATGTTATGGAGAGGCTGGACTAGGTTTCAGGACTTATCTGCACCAGGGCCCCATCTGGAGGTTGTAGGTTTCTGGAAAGTTACTCTAGTGCCTGGAACCCTTGTGGAATCTTGTATATTGCCTTAGGTGTTCTTTAGAATTGGCTGGAATGGTCCTGGTGGGGGTTGGCAGGTTATGATAGGTAGCAAGGTCTACCTGAAGCTTGCATAAGAGCAACCTCTAGAGTAGCCTCACGACTCTATTTGAACTCTCTCTGATACTGATACTTTATTAATTACACTTCTTTTCCCCCTTTTGGTCAGGATGGAACTGTTGATCCCACAGTGCTAGGTCTGGATTCATCCCTGGGAATCATCTTCCACCTCGCCAGGGAGACTTTCACCCCTGGATGTCATTTTGCATGTCAGGGGGAGGGCAATGATTTCACTTGCAGAGTTGGGCTTATAGAGACTGAGGCCACATCTGAGCAACAACAGAGGTCCTCCAGAAGTAACTCTTAGGCATGCCTATAGGTAGTCTAAGCTTCTGTGCTACCTACGTATGCTTTGCAAGAGTAAGCCTCATGATCAAGGACATGGCCTATTGATTTGGGTGTCCCTAAAGTTTGACACAGTATCAGGGGATTCCCTGATGGTAAGATTTAATAGTTCCATATTCTTTCTGCCCCCCACCTCAGGGAACTTTTCCAATACTTTTTGATTACCTAGTTAATATGCTCTAGGATATTTCCAGGCATTGCAATAATCTATGCAGGATTAAAGATCTCTTTCTTATTCTGTGTTTCAGTTGTTCGAATGAGCTCTACAGATAGGTTGAATTAGATTATGCACTACAGAAAACTTCAGTTCCAGATCAAATAAACTTATCTTTCTTTGGTCTCAAAGAGTATGTGTGGTTTTAAAATATAGACAGTCTTCCTTACCAGTATGTTCTGAATTACTTTAACCCCAACCTGTTCGGCTTCATTATTCTTATCTGTAAATATCAGGTTATATATACAAAACAGCCCCTCAAAATCCAGAAATAATACTCACCACTTCGGACTTAATGTGTCTGCTCTAAAAGCTTCCAATCTAGGCCCCTGTTTTCTTAAAAGCATTTTCTAAAGGTGAGCATACCATTGTTCTTTTGTTTCCGGCTTATTTTGTCTCATCAAATGTTCTACATGTTCATTCACATTTTGCATGCCTCACAGCATTGTTCCTTTTTGTAGCAGCACAACCTTTGTTCATAAGTATACACCATCATTCACCAATCTCCTCCGTCAGTGCGTCCTTCAGCCTCCTGCATTCGTCAGGCATCATGTAGAGGGCCCAAAGTCCACAGTCCATCAACATTCTCAATTTTAGATAATTTCATTGTTCCCAAGAGACAGAAAACCAATAAACACATCTTCACCAAATAGGAAATCTAAACCTCCTCTTAACTCTTGTCTTTCAGCCCATTATTTACCTCTTTTGTTGCTGTGGTAATGTTGATGGTTTCCTTTTGAACATAGCTCATAGTATGCAATAGCAGTTTTCCCCATGTGTCCTGGACTTAAACACTCTTTATACAAAAATCATATCTTTGGAGTACTTATTACGATAACTCATTCATATTTCTAATGTGATTCAGTGGGACACGTAGGTCTATACAACCACTTTCAATCTTGTTCATCTTCAATATGGCAATATTATTTCTCGACCCACTAGAGAATCACATTCGCTCCTATCTATTCCCTTACATTGGAGTTCAACCTCATTACCTAACGGTTCACCCATCTCTAGCTTCTATGTATCTCTAAGTCACCTGTATTCTGTATTATAAGCCTCTGATTATACCTTTATGCTGGTCATAAAAGTGGAATCATACAGTATCTATCCTTTTGTGTCTGGCTTATTTTGCTCAGCATTATGTCCTCAAGTCTCATCCATCTTGTCATGTGCTTCAGGACATCATCTTGTCTTACTGCTGCATAATATTCCATCATATGTATATACCACATTTTGTTGATCCACTCGTCTGTTAATGGACATTTGTTTTGTTTCCATCTTTTGGCAATTGTGAATAATGCTGCTTTGAACATCGGTATGCAAATGTCTGCTTGTATCATTGCTTTCGGCTCTTCTGGGTATTGCTGGGTCATAGGGCAACTTAATATTTAGTTTCGTAAGGAACCGCCAAACAGTCTTCCATAGTGGCTGCACCCTTACACATTCCCACCAGCAGTACATAAGTGTTCCACTTTCTCCACATCCTCTCCAACATTTATAGCTTCCTGATTGTTTAATAGCAGCCATTCTTATAGGTGTGAGGTGGTATCTCATTGTAGTCTTGATCTGCATTTCCCTTATAGCCAGTGAAAATGAGCATCTCTTCATGTGCTTTTGAGCCATCTGTATTTGCTCCTCTGAAAAATGCCTATTCATATCTTTAGCCCATTTTATAATTGGGTTGTTTGTTCTTTTTTGGTTGAGTTTTATGATTTCTTTGTTTATACAGAAAATCAAGCCTTTGTCTGATATGTGGTTTCCAAATATTTTCTCTCATTGAGTTGGCTGCCTCTTCACCTTTTTGACAGTCTTTTGAGGTGCAGAGGCATTTGATTTTTAAGGAGTTCCCATTTATCTATGTTTTCTTTTGTTGCTTGTGCTTTGGGTGTAAAGTTTAGGAGGCTACCTCCTATTACTAGGTCTTGAGAATGTTTCCCTACATTTTCTTCTAGAAGCTTTATGGTGCTACTTCTTATATCTAGGTGTTTGATCCACTTTGAGTTAATTTTTGTGTAGGGTATAAGCTAGGGGTCCTCTTTCATTCTCTTGGCTATTGGTATCCAGTTCTTCCATGCCCAGTTATTGAAAAGACTATTTTGTCCCAGTTCAGAGGATATGGGGGTCTTGTCAAAAATCAGTTGACCATAGATTTGATGGTCTGTTTCTGCACTCTCAAATCAACTCCATTGGTCAATGCTTCTGTCTTTGTGCCAGTACCATGCTGTTTTGACCCCTGTGGCTTTATAATAGGTTTTAAAGTCAGGGAGTGTTAATCCTTCCACTTCATTCTTCTTTATTAGGGTACTTTTAGCTATTCGGGGTCTCTTTCCCTTCCAGATGAATTTGCTGGTTAGCTTTTCCAAATCTTCAAAGTAGGTTGTTGGAATTTTGATTGGTACTGTGTTGAATCTGTAGATCAACTTGGGGAGAATTGACAGCTTAACTCTATTTAGCGTTCCTGTCCATGAGCAGGGAATGTCTTCCCACCTATTTAGATCTCCTTTGATTGCTTTTAGCAATGTTATGTAGTTTTCTGTGTACAAGTCCTTTACGTCCCTAGTTAAGTTCATTCCTAAGTATTTGATGCTTTTAGTCTCATTGTGGTTTTAATTTACATTTTTCTAATGACTAAGGATGTTAAACATCTTTTCCTGTGCTTCATTGCCATCCAAATATCTTCTTTGGTTCAGTTTCTGTTTAAATCTGTTCCACATTTTTAAGTGGGTTGTTTGCCTTATTATCATTGAGTTGTAAGAGCTATTTATAAATTCTGGATATAAATCCTTCATCAGATAAATATTTTGCAAATATTTTCTACCACTCCATGGCTGTCTTGCTACTGCATTTTGGGAAAAAAAATGTAAATACTTTCAGATACTAACATATATTTTTAAATTATGGATTTATATGTCATTGCTTGTTTTGTTATACTTATATTCATAAGCAAGTATGAAAGTTAATTTAATTTACATTAAATGGCTTGGTTAACAAAATTAGCAATGTATGCTTTATATTGCTTTGATTGCACAATGATAATATTGATAAATAGCTAATGTTATCGAGCACTTACTCTGAGCCAGACCCTGTTCTAAGTGCTTTATGTATATAAATGATTTCATCTATACAACTACCAGGTCTATTATTCCCCACTTTATAGACGGAGAAACTGAGACAGAGACAATAAGTAACTTGCCCAGGGTCACACAGCTAGAAGTGTTTTGTCTCGTTTATGTTTGACTCCCTACTCTCTTCACCTATCCTCAGTGTCTGTTAGCAACGATGACTTGAAAATGCAAACACTTCTTGTAATCCACAGTAAACCCAAAACACGTGTAATTATGTTTGCTTTATGGAAATGATTATCCACCACGTCAAATTTCAAATGTTTGAATGTAAGCACAGATGTGTCAGGATGGAAGGGGGCCTCGACACATGCTTTGAAATATATAAACATGGACTTCATTCATTTTGGAGAAAGCACTAAAACAGTAGGCCAAACGTTGAAAGTAGGTTTAAGATAAGATAAAGAGTCAAAATCTGCCCCCTTTTCTCAGAAGAAATCTCAGAGTTGAAGCTATGGAAAGGGGCTAATCTAATTGGTAAAGGGCTTTCAGTGTTTGAAAAGGGGTAGGCAGAATGAGTACATGTGCTCTGGAGTTCACCCCTTATGAGCTGTACAAAGTTGGGCAAGTTACTTAACTTCTCTGAGTTACCATAAGAATTAAATGACTTAATACATCTGTGTTAGTTTTTGTGTGTTTTCTTTTTTGCATGGGCAGGCACTGGGAATTGAACCCGGATCTCCAGCATGACAGGGAGGAACTCTGCCTGCTGAGCCACTGTAACCCGCCCCATCTGTGTTATTTTTTGTGGCTGCCATAACAATTACCACAAACTAGGTGACTTAAAACAATAGAAATTTATTCTGTCACAGTTCTGGAAGCCAGAAGTATGAAATTAAGGTGTTGGCAGGGCCGTGCTCCCTCTGAACTTCTAGGGAAACACCCTGCCTTGTCTCTTCCAGCCTCTGGTAGCCCCAGGTGTTCCTTAGTTTATGGCAGCACAACTCCAGTCTCTGCCTCCCTCTTCACCTGGCTGTTTTCAGTCTCTGACTGTGTTTCTGAGTCCAGATCTCTCTCTTATAAGGACATCAGTCATATTGGATTCAGGCTCCACCCTAATTCAGTGTGACCTCACTTTAATTACATCCGTGAAGACTATTTTCAAATAAGAGCACATTCTGGGGTTCTGGGTAGACATGAAATTTGGGGATACACATTCAACCCAGTACAACTAGTGTACTTGGCCCAGTGTCTTTTTTTTTTTTTTTGGCATGCATTTAAAAAAAAAATTTATTTATTAATTAAAAAAATTAAGAAATAAAATAAAACATCAACATACATAATCAGTAATTCACAATATCATCATTTAGTTGCATATTCATCATTTCTTAGAACATTTGCATTAATTCAGAAAAAGAAATAAAAAGACAATAGAAAAAGAGATAAAACGAACACAGGAAAGAAAAAAAAAGATTATACCTACCATAACCCTAACCCCTCGCTTTCATTGATCACTAGCATTTCAAACTAAATCTATTTTAACAGTTGTTCCCCCTATTATTTATTTTTATTCCATACGTTCTACTCCTTTGTTGACAAGGTAGATAAAAGGAGCATCAGACACAAGGTTTTCACAATTACACAGTCACATTTTGACAGCTGTATCATTATTCAATCATCCTCAAGAAACATAGCTACTGGAACACAGCTCTACATTTTCAGGTAGTTCCCTCCAGCCTCTCCATTACATCTTGAATAACAAGATAATATCTACTTGATACATAAAAATAACATCTTGACTCTGTTTGGAATCTCTCAGCCATTGACACTTTGTCTCACTTCACTCTTCCCCCTTTTGGTCAAGAAGGTTTTCTCAATCCCTTGATGCTGAGTCTCAGCTCATTCCAAGATCTCTGTCCCACGTTGCCAGGAAGGTTGGCCCAGTATCTTTAACATCATAAGTACTGAATAAACATTCACTATTATTAATATAATTTTAATGCATAGTGAATAGTGAGCTTCCTCAATATGGCAAGTGTGAAAAATTGTAGACCTTCTATGTTGACAGGCTTAGGTTCATCTCCAGGTTATTTCCTGAAAGCTATTTGCCAAATAAACATTATCAAGCTTATTTGTTGTTGTTGTTGTTGTTTTAAGTTTTGGGAAATGGTCCCTGCCCCTGCCCCTGCCTGCCCCGCCCTGTCCCTGCCTCTGACAGCGAAACAGCTATGGCCTTTCATGAACTGACTTCTGGTGATTTGACTTTCAGCTAATTGAGTTTTCTGCTAATCAATGAATTGGTGAATTGGCCTGCTTACCATGGGTTTGAATTGCTACTTTGCCACTCTACTTTAGCTGTGTAATCTTGGTCAAGTCACTAAACTTCTCTGAGCTGTTTCATCATCTCTAAAAACTGGAAATAATAACTGATTTCTGCCAGATCGTTATAAGGATTAAATGAGCTATAAAGATTAAAGTACAGGACAAGTGTTTACTTATGATTTTACATGCCATTGATGTTGCTTAAATTTTATTCTTCCTTAAGCATTCCCTCCTCTCCACCCAACTTAAATAAATTAATAAATTACTATGACACTCATTAGATAGTCATCGATAATAGAAGAATAACTTTAAACCCCAAACCCAGGATTTGGCCTTATCCATGAGGTTTTGCCAGCCCTAATGGTTTTGATGTCATATAACCAGGTTGTCAAGTACCTTTAACTCCCTTCCGTTCTAATTTTACTCCCCAAACTGGGAGGTTTGGGGTCACAAAACTAACAAGAATCAGAGCCATGTCCCAATCTCTTAAGACCATATCCCCTCCTAACAGCCACCTGTGGGACGTGAAGAGGTAGACGCCTGGGAGGCTGACTACGTGGTCTACCTTGTATCAGTGATACAGGAATTCTGTAGGACAGTTACACATGTTAATTTGTGCCATCCGCTATTCTCAGACTGAAGGAGTACCATTGTTTAGAATCTTCAGTTTTATTTTTTCTTTTTCAAGTCTAAAATATAGAATGTGACACTGAACTACTTATTTGAGCTAACTGACTTCAGGATAGAATTTTTTTTTCAAGTTTCCCCTTCAGCCTGATAGTGACGAAAGTGATGAAAAAGTACACCGATGCATGCGCGGCTTCGGGTGTCCTAAAAGAACCCACCGATAGGGGTTACTTGAGTTCTTACGGGTCAAACACCCAAATGGCACGTTTGAAACGTGAAAAGGCAGCATCCAGAGTTCAGGGAAACCTGGAAATCTCACCCTGCCCCCTTCTTGTGTTATGTTGTTACAGCCTTGCCCCTCATCCTCTTCTTGAAAATGGAAAAGATGCTGGTGAGCTGCTTTCTCCTGATCTTCGGACAAATCCTTCTCCTCCCAGTAGGGGCCAGGGAGCGGCCGCCCTCGAGGTCCATCTCTGCAGGGAGACGCGCTCGGCTCCACCCCCAGACGGCCCTCCTGGGTAAGTGACGGGGCCCCACCTGCAGAAGCAGGCAGGAAGGCGGCTGGGCAGCAGATGGGAGCACAGGGCAAGCACCACGTGCGAGTGGGGTGGTGGGTCTCATCGGCAGTGGCTGCGTTTGGAGTTGAAGACGTGGTCATGTAAAGGTTTTCAAAATGAGATCAAGCCTCTTCTATTTTAAAGCCTGCATTTGAATCTTAGGTTCATGATTTTCCTCCAAGATACAGGGCAAGATTTTTCATCTGCAAAGGTCCTTCTCGAACTTATCTGGGCCGGAGTGTTATGAGAATTTTTTATTGGATTTGTCCAGCTAAATCTGTGTAAATGACGCTTCCCCACATGGCAGCATGGGATAAAGACCCGGCAGGCTGGTAGAAAGAGGGGGAGACATAGAGGAGGGCTGGAGACATTACAGGAATGGAAAATGTCAGGGTTTTTTTTATTCTGGACCAGTGAACATGTTTTCTTCAGCTGAAAATTTTTCCTTCCTCTGCTCTGAAAGAAAGGAATGTCATGAAAGCTCACAGAATGCAGAATGCATCCGCCCAGTTCTAACTACGGGCTCTGCTAAGCCTCGGAAGGGGAGTGACTGGGAGGTTGGCCTCTCTGAGGTCCACTCTCCTCGTCTATAAATGGGGATGTCAGTGCTGGCTTTGGAACACTTTTGGGAGGAGTAAATGCGGTGATATATTAAATAGTAGGCATACCATAAATGATGACACTGACCACAGCCTGAGAGAGTCATACGATCAAGTTGTTTCTCTGAAACTGTGTTTTCCATTCACTTCTTCTTGGCCAGTCAGTAAACTCTGATGCCCCGTGAAGGCCACTGAGAGGGCTGTAGGCCCAGCATCTGACATCACACTCAGGGCCCCGTGGGGCCGGCGTGAGAGGTCAGATCTTTACTGAAGTTGACCTAAGCGGTGACCCCGTGATCCTGGGGCTCCCACGTCTTTAGTCTCCTAAGACTTCTGGAAATGTGAGAAGGACTGGGAAATGTTGAGCAGGTCAGTTAAGAGTTTTTAAAACATCATTTCAGGATGATAATAAACATGCACATGTAGAACTAGAAATGCCTGATTCCCGGATTACCACTGGCGATTGCACTGTTGGGTTTCTGACGGGACGGCTCTCAGGGTAAACCACCACACATTTATGGAAAACACATACTCTGCCTGGCTCCAAATCTCATTACACCCTTCTCCCTTTCCTTCTTTCTTTCTCCT
The DNA here is from genome assembly GCF_023851605.1 of Tamandua tetradactyla. Classification (NCBI taxonomy): domain Eukaryota; kingdom Metazoa; phylum Chordata; class Mammalia; order Pilosa; family Myrmecophagidae; genus Tamandua; species Tamandua tetradactyla. The sequence goes on from NC_135332.1 coordinate 141,779,743, forward strand.
CCCTTTCACCTTCTCTCTTTCTTTGTCTCTCTGTCTCTGTCTCTCAGTCTGTCTGTCTCTCTCTCTCTGTTTCACACACCCCAGAATCTTCCTTAGTTGTCAGCATTTGCCACCCTCCCCCTCTGCCCATAGCTCAGACTCTGAAGTGGAAACCATGTGTCTTCTGAGCTAAAAGACAAGCCAGTTTTGCCAAAAGGCCCTAGCCCTCACAGCCAGCATTGCTGCCTGCTTCTCATTTTGCTAGAAAATGTATGTCGGGGATAAAGAGGAAGGGACCTGGGCACATAGCCCACCCGAGGGGCTGGAAGTGGGGGTGCCACTGTCTACTGGGTAAGCCCTGTGGGGCACTCCCAGATGTGCCGGTGTGTTCCTGGCTCATGAATGAGAATCGTGAAATCGGAAGGCAAATACTGCAACTTTGGCCTGGAGTTGGTCTGGATTCTCAAGAGCAATCTGCTTTGGGTCTTACTTTGTTCTATTTGACAGGGAGCATGGGTGGAGAAGCCATGGTTCATTAGCAGTCCTTGCAATGATGGTATGACCGCCTCTTCCTTCTTAGAATATAGTATCTTGAGTTTTACGAGCGTTTGCTTTACTGGGCTTTGTGTTGTCTGCGTTGAGAACATTGTCCAGGCCACATTTCACCGTTTTTGTGCGACAGATTGCACTGGATATTTTTATGGCAACCACTGGCATGATGTGTTTCACTGGTTATGTGCCAACTAGGCTGTCTCTTTTGATGAAAGTTTTAACAGAGCAGAAACTGCAGAATGGTTTCTTAGGTTGATATTTTTGTTTCAATTTTATTAAAAAAATATTTATAGCTTATATCTAAGTTCAGGTTAGAAGCCCAGTAACAATTTGAACCAGTTAAAAAAAAAATAATGCGTGCACGTATGCATCCACCCCATGAATATTTGGAAGCTGGGCACGCATCGACCCATGACATCTGTCTGAATGGGGTCACCTCTTAATGCATTCATTCATCTGCTATTTCTACTCTGTGCCAGACACAGGGGGTTTGAGATGAATTATCCCCGTCAAGAAGCCCACAGTGTAGTGAAGGAGGCAGGTACGTAAAGAGAGGACGCATCGGGTGGAATCAGAGAGCGAGCCTAGAGGCCTAAGTTACAGCTCCACTCTGCCTGCTCAGTGGGGTTGGCTCTCAAAGTTTTTGGTATCAGGACCCTTTTCAACTAAAAAATTATTGAGGATGCCAAAGAACTTTTGTTTATGTGGGTTAGAGCCACTGGTACTTACCATATTAGGAGTTGAAACTGAGAATTAAAAAAATTATGTATTTATTAATTAATTTTAAAACTGATGATAAATCCTTAATGTGTTAGCATAAATAACATACTTGTATTAAAAAATTTTTTATTTTCCAAATAAAAATTTAGTAAGAAAGAAGAGTGCCACTGGTTTACATTTTTGTAAATCCGTTTAATGTCTGGTTTCCTAGAGGGTGGCTGTGGCAATCTGAGGGTAGATTTGAGAAACGGAAGGGGGAGATTTAAAAAAAGGCAGGTCAGAGGATGATGGATCTGAACCTCCCCTCACACTCTGCCAGAAAGAATTCCAGAAGTCTTCAGGGTAGAGGCCAAGGAATTCAGTGAAAACTCTTCAGAAGTTAGTTTACTACTTAGAAATAAAACTAATGAAGAAAATCTAAGAACTCCCTTTATACCTTCAGCCCCAAATCCTGCCCTTTGGAAATGTCAGTGCATTAGGAAGCAGTTATTTCCATTTTGGAATACATCTCTAATTAAGAGTGATGCCAAAATATTAGTAAAAAAAGCGATGTGTTATACACGAGAGACCAACCTTCCTGAATGAGCAGTCTGTTGACTGAGAGAACTAAATGCGAGACTGTCCTGCATGTGAGGTCCATGGAGGTTTTAGCCTAAGTCGCTAATCACTAACATTTTCAAGTGTTGACATATAGTCATGTCTACATCCTGACACAATACCCCTAACTGGCATCTGTTGGCCCTCTCCGTGTGGGAAAGCAGCCGGTGCCAGAAGCCACCCGAGTCGCTGGCTCCTGGAAGAGAGGACCCGGGGAGGCCACCACTCTCCCATCCCTGAAGCCACTCGGTCATGGTTAGAACTGGTCCCCCCTCTCCCTTCCATCTGGAATAGCTTTCTCCTGCCAAGGCCCAGTGAGGGCCTGGCTCAAACGCCACCTCCTGCCTCTCCCGGCCAGCCCCGACCCTTTAGTTGTCACCTCGCGCCCTGTAGTTCTCCAGGGAGCTGGCCCACCTGCCTGATATGCTGAAGGGGAGTAATGACACCTACCTCTCAGGAATTAATTGTCTACATATTTTTACACTTGCCTTGTATTTACCACTAGGCTGTAAATCCCTTGGAGACAGCGATCGATCGAGTCTTTTTCATTCCTCATCATACCTGTCTCCATAGGAAACGCTCACTGATCGAGCCCCGGCTGTGAGTGGGGACATGTTATCTCACTCCTCAAAAAATAAGACAAAATGTTATGAGGTGGTGGCTGCTAAACCCTATTTTCAGATGGGGAGGCTAAGGCTTATAGGGACTAAGTGATCTGACAAACTGGTTAAGGTTTCTGCAAACCTGGACGGAAAAGGGGCTTGAGCTCCTCCCGCTCCCTGTGGAACGGCCCCGCGGCTCGGGGCAGATGCGCCCCCGCGGCAGGCACACGGCGGATTTCGGCTCCCACTTGCTCCGCGGCCGGCAGTTTTTGTGCAGACCATGAAATGCCCTTGCGTGTCTGGAGGTCCCACTTCTGCTGGTTGTATCTGGTGTCTGCCGACCTCCAGCCCTGGCTTTGCACCTTCCCACCGCAAAACCCTAGTGCGTGTTGAATGCCCGAGAGATAGGGACTTGCAGAGGACTGGTTCAGTCCCCTGAGGATAGCACCAGCCTGGATTTGACTTAGCAAGTGGCCTGGGGCAACTCGCTTTTCTTGCCTTGTCCTCAGTTTCCCCATCTTTAGATGGAGGGAGTTGAAGCCAGCTGTGCCGCGGGTGGCAGGTAGGATTTGGTGAGGCCTCTGGTTCTCCTGCCTTCCTGACAATCCCCATGGCCCCTGGGCTGGGACCGCCTGATGCAATCCTCAGATTTCTTTCACTCTCTCCAGGTTAGAAGAACTAAGGCCTGCCATATTCTGGAGTTCAAGGAGGGTCAGAGTTCTGAGGCAGAAAGGGTGGTTCAGGAGGATGACGTGGGGGAGCAGGGCTGGGTCCGGGGGACGAGGCTGGGGAGCAGTGGTTCTCCAACTAGTATGCATCAGCTGCTCCTCGGTTAGCATGTCTGATTCAGTGGGGCTGAACTGCATTTCTGGGACCTCACTTTGGGAACCATTGCAGAAGAGAAATCTAGATGGGGGTGGGGGCGGGGAGGGGCGGGAGGAAAAGATCTCAGGAAAAGCTGCTGTGGGGCTCAAGCCAGAAAGACAATTCAGGATAAGTAACATCTGCAGCTGGATCTGCCCCCTCTGAGGTTTGAAAATCAGCTGTTAGCATTTTTCTAGCTGGGGGGTGTTGGCGCAAGATGGGTCTCAAGAGTGAACAGGGTTTAAACAGCGGTGGGAACAGCAGGTGAAGCTCGTCGCCTCTGGGGCTCTGTGCCATGCCCCTGAGAGTGAATGTGGAGGTTTTACACCCCCGGGCGGTACCGAGCTGGTGCATGAGGGGTGCTGACCTCACAGATGACGCATCTCCCTCATTTCCTCTCCCCCCAGGAAAAAAAAAAAGTGTGGACAGGGAGCCGGCTTTTAAGGTACAGCAGTTACAGCACATCTACTGTCTGAGTGTGTCGTTATCAGATCTGATTATAAAAAATAGAGCGCTGATCAAACTGTCTTAAATATAGCAAAGGATTTTGAAAAATAAAACCCTTTGAAGCAAAATCTCCCCTTACCCCTCCCAGCCCTCCGCGACTGCGTTCTCCTGCCTGTGCTGTCCGCAGCCTGGTCCAGTAGGAGAATCAGGTCCAGAATCAGGAACTGGGGCGGCTGCGCTCAGCCCCCACGTGCCGCCTGTGACACCCACCTCTCTGGGCTCATTTGCTGTTTTATGCATAAACCAACCTCTCTGTTGGCATTCAGTTTGCATAAACTGTATGAAGTGAGAGTCCTCATTCCTATCTTGTGATGAATGTGGGGAGAACCCAAAAAAGCACAGACTCTGACCTCCAGTAAGCAAAGTGGTTAAAAGCTTTCCTAGCCAATGAATAAATAACTTGATTTTTTTTTCTTCAATGGATTCTCACTCTCCCCTTCTCACCCCTATTTTTTGCTTCTGTTAAACTCTTTCTTTATCCTCTTCCTTTTCTGTAACTCTCCTTTACCTCTTCTCCTCAAATCTCACCCTTCCTCCCTCCCTCATTTCCCTCCTCAGTTCCGGGATGCTCTAGCCTCAGCTCGCCCCTGTGTTTTGCACCTGCAGGGTGTGTATGTGTGCCTGCAGGGAGGGGAAGGATGGTGGAGAGTAAGGGGGAGTCTTCTTGTCACCATTCTTGTCTCTTCTTCCATGGCTGGTTTGTTGAGGAGTATGATATGGGACTTTACGTCTTTGGAATCGGTCATGCCCCAGGGCTCCCTAGCTGATGGTAATGATAAAAATGCCCATAATTTTGTTTTTTGAGCATCTGCTATGTTCCAGGCACTCTGCAAGGCAGTTCACACTTCATTCAAAGATGAGAAAACAAGGGCTTGTCTTGCTGAAGGTTGGATAACTACTGCGCAGCAGACATGGAATTTGATAAGTCTTCGCACTTGCTGTTTTCTCTGCTCAGACCCTTTTCTACAACCGCACCCACTTTGTTTAATCCCGCTGAGTTGAACTCATCGTGCAGGTCCCACCCCAAGTGCTCCTAATCCTCTAGGTTGGGAGTTAAGACCCCAGCTATGCATTCGCGTGACATCCCCAATCATGGGATTAGCACCCAGCACAGGGATGGCCTGCTTAATTATCTCTGTGGTTCCTCACCATATCTGCAGGGCTTAGCAACATGCCTGGTATGCAGCAGACACTCAAAGAAAAATGCTTCTGGAAGGAGTAAATGAACAAATGAGCAAAAAGATGGGTATCCAGGTTGGCAAAGGTTTCCCAAGTCTGGGCATGTGGAAAATTGTTGAAAGAAGATCTGAGGATATGTAGCCTGAAAAACAGAAGATGTAGGGGCTCTCCAAAGGCTGCATTACAGAAGAATTAGGCTTGTTATGATCTAAGGCTTTACAGAGGAGACGCAGCACCAAACACCTGTGCTTTCTAGGGGACAGGTCTTCTTCCATATGGGGACTTTCTAGACACCAGAGCAGTACAAGCAAGAAAAAAGCTGTCTTCTCAGCCACCAGGGACATTGTCAAGGGCCATGTGTGCAGGGGGTTAAATGAACCCCTAATCTGCAAACCTTCTGTGCGGAAGGTTTTTGATGATTATGTGCAGTTGCCTGCAGAATTAGGAGATGAACTGGAAGATAAGGACTTTCTCCCCCAAGACAAAAAAAAAAAAAAAGCTTTGAGATAACATTTTTCTGTCTCTTACTTTATAAGGAGGTGTTTCTGCAGAAAGATCAAAGCACTCAACAAAATTTAATCAAGTGTTTTCTGTGCCATAGAAAAGTCAAGGGAGAAACTGATAAATAATTAGTGCTTGGCAACATATATAATTGGTTGAATCCCTGGGGTACACTTTTGGCAATGTTGAATGAATAGATAATTACAGGTAGTTTGATAAATTCATATAAAGCTTGATTAATTCATATAAAGCTTGAGATCAACGAAAATCACTAGATCTTTTATTACACTTGGCTTAAGAGCTATCATGTAGCTGATTTTTTTTCTTGCTTAAGTGGAATTCTTTAAATTTATTTACATTAAATTTTATCTTCTTCATTTAGGTTCATCATTCTAGTTTAAGATCTTTTTTTAACCCCTTAACTTAGCAAGTTAGGATCACTTGCAAATTTGATAAATTGCTTTCTATATCTTTCTCCAACTTCCCATTGAAAATGTTGAAAGAATATTCCATATTCTTTTATAATGATTATAAAGAATAATCATCTTTTAAAAATCGTGTCTAAATATTTAGTGATTATTAGATACTGAGAATGTAAGAAGAACTAGTTCAAAAAGTCCCCTAAACAAATAGCATATGAACATTTAACGTACTTTTGACAAGAAATATGACAGAGATTTGAGTTGTTTGCTTTTCACTTTCCTAGTGAATATAAAATTTGTGGAGGACAATTATGTCATCTTCTGACATGTTCCTAATTAGCTCTTTTTTTCCTTTCTGATTCACTTTATATTTCTATTTCAGAATGATATAACTGTTACTAACATACACAGAAGAAGCATGGTCAAAAACTTCAGCAGAGTGTTACTTATTAATTGCCATCATATATTTCTGAGTCAGTGAAGCAGGTCCAACAAATGCAGTGGGTTAGGCAACCAACCTCCTAGAGTTGAAGATCAAAATAAGTATTATAACTGAATTCTCTGCCACGTGGTATCATACTGCAAATGGGAAATGAACACATTTTAGACAGGTGGAAAACCAAGTGGAGTAAACTTTTGCAAAAACCAAGAATTAGAAGCACTAGCTCAGAAAAAAATCTTCTTCCAATAGATCCAAGGGAGACTGGTTTTTTGGAAAAGATGAAAGGAAGGTATGTGTGTGTTTGGTGTGTTTTGGCTGCTCAGAGGATGGTGAAGCCTAGGAGGGAGGAGAGAGAAGTTATTGTAATCCCCTAGCAGGCCAATAAGTAAGAACATCAAAGAAGAAGCTGAAGGACCAGTCGTACAAAGAGCTGATGCATGGGAAGGGGCTGGGGGAGAAACAAGTTGAACACAAGCATTGGACAACTTGGTCTCAGAACCAGGAGGGGCCTTTGCAAAAGAACTATGTATGTAGCGTGCGGGGCATTCAGCCATGAGAAGCCCTGGGAGGCCCTTAAAGTCAGATTGGACCATGCAGTAAAAGCTGCAGAGAGTCCTTTCCAGAAGGGCTCAATCCTGCCAAAGCCTGTGAGAGGCTGCTTTCCATCTCCAGCTCCTAATTCCCCAGCATTGACACCTGGTCTCCTTCCAGTCTACTCCATCCATTCACTGAATAAACATGTACCGAGAATCCCTCATGTTTCCAAAGTTGAGCTAAGCCTAAGTAGAGAAATCTGGGGAAATCTTTGGGACTCATTTGTGGGTAACCTGGGAGGCAGCACTGCTCCCTCAGATGCACCCAGTGTCCTTGCAGCTGTCCTGATGTGGCTGCCCCACCCACCAAAGGGAGAAGGCTCCTCCGCTCTGCCGGTCAAACCTGTATTTGTCTCCAAAATGAACAGGAAGAGGAATGTCATCAATTTTAGCTAGCTTTTTTCCTATACCATAATGGTTTCGTTCTAATACACTATTTTTTGCTTTAGAATACATCTAGGGTATACCATTCATTCTTCCATAAGACAAATGTTTATTGAGTTCCTAGCATATACAAGGTATTTCTCTGGGAGCCAAGGACACTGCAGAGTCACATCAGGGCTACATCTGGCTCATTGACTGCCATGCTTTAGGGTTTGGCATAAGTTCCACAGTCTCATGCCACATAGGTCAAGGAATGTCTTTTTTTTGCAGGCAATTTGGATAGGACCAGTGAAAGAAGGTAAGGGTCTGCCTAACAAGCTCCCACCCCGGCCCTCATCGTCTCAGAGCTTTGTAGAGGGCCCGGACGCTGCTGCCCAGTGGATCTCCATTCTAGTGCGACATCCCACCCCCACCCCCTGGGGAGGGATGTGTGGGTCTCCCTTTTTGTAGAACTAGCTTAGGATCGCAGCCTTGTCATTGGAGGGATACCTAGGCGGTCTGGATTTGGGGCCAGCTATTTTCGGGAGCTGTCAGGGATTATCAGCTGCCCACTACCCAGACACCTTGAGACTCCTGGGATATTATAGTGTCCCCTGCTGGCAGAAGGAAGCCACTGATCACATGAGAAGTTGATCTTGGGGCAGCCTCCCCTGCTGAGAGAAAGAAGAGCCTCAGGTGCCAGCAAATTGTTTGCAGGCAGCCCAGAGTGAGTCCCAGAGTCATTTTCAGACAGTCCTACTCATTGCACTGTGTGCAGTGATCAACACAGGCATGGTACCTGCTCCTATGGGAGCTGGGATATTTCATCCATCTCATTCAAGTGCACCTCTTCACCCACCCTTTTTCTGCACCTTTAGAATGCATGGACTAGAAACACTGTTTCTATCATATTTGGGTGTGGTTATAGTGCAAGGGCAAAGGAAGTTCCTCTGTGGAGTGACAGTTCTCTCCTGAAAGTTAAAATCATTTTCTGTATCAATTCCACAGAAAGGGAAGAGCCCTTTCTCAAAAATATTAGAAAGGTACCAATTGAATTTAAGCTCTTGAGGGCAGGATTTTTGATGGACACAGAGTAGATGCTCAATAAATATATGCCCAATAAATATATGGGTGCGTGGATGGATGGATGGGTGGGAACTGGAATGAAACAGAGAGGTTCCAGTTGGGTGCAAATGGAAGAGACAAGGAACACTCTAGGAGGAGTTGGAGGGTTGACAAGTGCAGCTCTCTTTGGAAGGAGGAATTTGAAAAACTTCCAGCCTGTTAGGAGGAATCTGAAATACTTCCAGCCTGCTGGAGAAGGAGTTTTTGTCCAAATAGGGACCATAACATTAAAGGAAGTGCCCTGTACCATCAAGGGTCTGAGTGGGGTTGGCTGAGAGATTCCAAGGGGACTGAGATTTCCTGGGAACTGAGGTAGGACCACTTGGTCCATCCTTGCAGATTCTAAGCTCTGTTTCATCAAATGCTTTTCCTTCATCTATTAACATGATTACAAGTTTTTTCTACTTTTGTCTGATAATATGATGGATTATATTGATAGATTTTCTAATGTTGAACCAGTCCTCACATTACTGGGCTAAAGTATTTGATCATAATGTACTTCTTGATATTCTGCTAAATTTATTTGCTAATATATTTTTGTACCTAGATTCACAAATGAGATTGGCTAGCATTCCCTATAATCTTCTTTTCTGCACTGTCTGGTTTTGGTATCAAGGTTAACTTAACTTCGTGGAAGGAAACAATGTTTATAAAATAGGGATGATCTGTTCCTTAAAGGTCTCTGCAACCAGCTCATAAAATAAACTTGATTTAAAGACTTCTGTAGTGGGGATATCTATTTGACCGCAATTAAATTTCTTCAACAGCTATTAGTCTATTCATGATTTCTATTTATTCTCGATCCCATTTTGTTCATTTGTATTTTTCTGAAAAATTGTTCAGTTTGCCTACAATTTCAAATTTATGGACATAGATCACAGTTCATAATATTGAGCTATGTTTTAATAAAGGACATGGTTTTCTTTAACAATATGCCCAGTGTTTTGTTCCTATAGATCACAAAGCTCTTAGCAAAATTCTGAAGGAAGATTGAGACCTGGAGGTGTGGGGATGAGGTTGGGGTGCAGGGGAGCCTCTATGATCCTTGGGTTTCCCTGATAATAGCATTTATAGCAAGCTTTCCAGTTTTACACTGCACCTATTGCTTCCCTTACCTCCTTTTTCCTCATAAAGCCTTTGAGATGTAGATTTACAGATAAAAATCTGGTCAGAGATGTTAACTTCTCCATGATATACAGATAAAGCAAAAGCCACTCGTAGATCATATTATTTTAATTAGGAGAGAGTTTAGAGGTTATCTAGCAGAGGCAGTCTTAGCCTGGGGTCCATGACCCCCAGAGAGCCCTTGGATAGACTTCGGTGGATCCATGAATTTAGATGGGAAAAGATTACATCTTTTTTCACTAGTCTCTAACTGCAATTAGCTTATCCTATCAGGATTGTAAGCTACAAACCTCAATGATACCGGTAATACTTTGTCACCAATAGAAGTTACAGATATTTTAATGGAAATACAGTTATCAAACTATTGTTTACACTCACCACTATTTCAAAATTATATTAGTTAGTAGATCCACCTCTTGATCTTGTTGTTTGATGTTATAAAAGAAACACATATATTACCCTATCCCAGTTAGTTTTTCTTTTAAACATCTTGACAGCTATAGTTCAAATAACTGAGCTCCTTTCTAATCCTTTGCAGTTTATTTTAAGCATTTAAAAACTTTGCTCTGATAAGGGGTCATAGTTTCCATCAGCTACAAATAAAGGCTAAGAAGCTAGGATGCAGAAACCAGAGATATTATGTGTCCAAGGTGAGGTGAGCGACCTGTAGCAGCCTGGGGCTTAGAACCAGGTTTCTTGGGTCTCGGATGAGCCCTTTTCCCCCGGAATCACACAGTCTGTTCTTGTGTGGATGCCTTGCCCAGCCAGTGGTCAGCTCTGAGTCAGGACTGGAACGAAAGCCATCGGTAAGCAGCTACTGGAGACATCAAGGCCCATACAGATGAGACTGTTATGAGCCCGGTTAGCAAATTGCTGCAATATAAAACCACCTCATACAACCACAGCAGCCAAATCTCTATTTGTTCAGCATTCATTGAGCGCCTTGTGTGCAAGTCAAACTCAATGTTCATGACAGCTGATGTCTGGAGTGTACCTGTTTGGAGATGCTCAACAGGCAGATTAAAATTCAGGAGGGAGAAAGAGCTCTGAGTTTCCTTTAAAGGACAGAATGGTGTCCTGAACTGAGTCCAATGATATGGTCATGCCTTGAGTGAGGAGGATCAAGTACTTTCTTGATCAGGATCCTCTTTCTCCTGCAGGATTCCCCCTTAAGCCGGCTTTCCTTTTCCTAAAATTCTCATCACTCCATTTTCTCTCTGGGCTCCCAATCAACCTTGACTCCTGAACCTTCTCACATCTGCTACTGTCCTTGTCAGTTTGGTCTTCAGAATAGCAATAGCTAACTTTTAACAAAATTGAATTCTGGCTCTCCACCGTGTGACCATGAATTAGTAACTTCATAGCCCTAAAACCCAGTTGTCTCACGTGTGAAATGAAGATAATAACAGTACCTCCCTCACGGAGCTGTAATGAGGAGGGAATGAGATAATGTGTACCAAGGGCCAGCCAGAATAAACGTCCAATAAATGTTCGGTTTTTTAAATTGTTGCTGATTTTTAAAATTATTCTTAAAAGGCACGTTATAAGTTGAAAAGTGATGTTAGGAATCCCACCAGACTGTGAGATCTTTTTTATTTTTGTGTATTTTTATTGAGATACCTTTACACACCATACACTCCATCCAGATTATACAATCCATGTTCATAATATCATCAAATCTGTGAGGTTATGGAAAGTAGGAATTAGGTCTTTTCATCTTTGTGTCTGAAACTTCAGACCTAGTAGGCTTTCAGTACATATGTATCGAATGAATAAATGAAGAATGGGTAAGAGATGATATATGACTATTATTAATTTTTACCTATTTGAGAATCTAGTGATTTAAGGATAGAATAGCAGTTTGTCTCTTCCAACCTTAAATCAGATAGGGATCGTAGAGGAGAACCTCTATAGAACCAATTATCAAATGAATTAAGTGTTTTGAGAAATATGTATAGTGAGCAAAAGCGTTTATTAAATTTAACTTTCAAAATGTCAAACGTTGTACCAATAATTGCAATCATTCATGCATTACATTCTAGTTGAGCTTCCATTCTGTAGCAGGCTTGGTACCAGTAGCAGAGCCTCTGGTATTTCCTGGTGTGTGTCCTGGTATGGAAGTAGCTTAAGCTCACAGTACTTTTATTAAAAGACATGAAATCTGGAGGTCCGAGACCCCTGTTTGTAGTAGTAGCTTAGCTTTGTCATTAAGACCAAGGTCCTTTCCAGCTTTTAGTCAGGTCATCCCAGGACACTGGCTTTCTTTCCTTAGGCTTCTGCCTTCTAGTCACAGATGGTTGCTGTAGCTCCAGCATCACATCCATCTGTGGCCATGGTCAAGGCATGATGAGAGAAAGAGTAAAGGATGAGAGAAAGGATTTTGTCACTCCTTGGCTCAGTCCTTTTACCAGGGACCAAAATAATTTCTAGAAGCTCCAGTAGACTTTCCCTTACACCAAAACAGGATTGTGTGACCAGTCATATGGAGTGGCTCCATCCAGTCAGGAGTCATCCCTGACCTGGGGCGGAACCCACCCTCTAAGGGCTCATGGCCACCCATTTGCTGTCTGAACAGCACTTGACATCTGTTGATGAGGGGAGCAGGAAGAGGGTGGGAAAAGGAATAGATTTTACTTACAGGTAACACATTTTCATACAAGTAGCACAAAATGCAAGGTAGGCATAAATAATTAATTTGAGAGATGAGAGAAGAAAGAAAGAAAATGGATGCACGTAAAAAAAACTAAATAGTCAAAGAATGTCCAAAGCTTAAACTTGATAACAATAGTTTTTTATAATTTAAAATGTGTATGGTGAATGGAAATGTATTAAATGCAATTTAAATGTGCAGAATGCAATTAAAAATTTCTATGATGAATGCCCTAAGGATTGTTCCAGGAATCATGGGATACAGCAGGTACCTCATTGGAAGCCATACGCATTGCCCTCACTCTAGAGCTTTCTGAAATCCATCCTATAACTTCTATCCAATGTTTTGCCCCAAAAGTTGTATAGAATAAGCTAACTTATACTCCCTCTCAAATAAATAAATAAGCGTTTTCTCTCTATAACAGTAATATATACTCATTTTATTTCTTCTTTCATGAATTATCTTCTCTCTATTTTGCCCCTTTTTAATCTATTGGACTTTTCTTATACGTCATCTCATGGGTTTCATCCTGTCTCTGTGGAATTTTAGAAATATAGATCACCTGGTACATCACTTTAAGTCTTTTTTTTCTGGGACTAGTATCTGAGAGGTGTTAGGAAAGTTGTAAGAAATCTTCATGTCGTCTAGACCTTTCTGCCTTTATGCTGGATTTTTCCGCTGACCCCTCCAGTTCTTCTCTCTACCATTCTTCAACCCTGTTCTGTGATTACGAAGACTGATGGGTCACCCCAATGGGCTCCCTGGTTGTGATGGTGAGGTTCTAGTGTCAACTTGGCCAAATGATTATGCCCAGTTGTCTGGACAGGCAAGCACTGGCCTGACGATTGCTGCAAGAATATTTCATGGCCGGTTGATTAAATCATCAGCCAGCTGATTGCATGTATGGCCGATCACATCTGTGATCAACTAAGGCACACCCCCGGCAAGGAGATAATCCAATCAATCGGAGTATTTTAAGAAAGAAGAGAGACTAAAGTCTTCTTCAGCCAGTGAGCCTCTCCTGTGGAGTTCATCTAGACCCTTCTTATGAGCCACCAGCTTCACAGCCTGTCCTACGGGTTTTGAACTCTGCCATTCCCACGGTTGCATGAGAAAGCTATATAAATTTCATATTTACAGATCTCTCCTGTTAGTTCTGTTTCTCTAGAGAACTCTAACATACTTATCCTCTGGCTTCTGGTTAATCTGGTCAAGTGGGTGCTTAATAAATATTTGTTGGTTGAGTTAACAAAAAAGAACTCTTCATGTCATGATCTGATGCTGTCCTCTTGTATTACAAGACCCCTGTTATGTGCTTATTCATTCGTTCATTCATTCAGAAATATTCATAGAGCTCCTGCTCAATAAATTGAGATTCCCATGGTACTGGAAACACAGTAGTGAACGAAACAGCAAAAATCTCTGGCCTCTTAGTGCTTACATTCTAGAGGGGGAACACAGACAATAAAAACCATAACTGAATAGCTGTTGCTTGGTGGGTATAGAAGGCTTGTAAATTTTGGAAAATTTTAAGTAAAATTAAAGTTAAAAAATAAATTAAGTAAGTAAAATATATGGTATGAAAGAAGGTGATAAGTGATGGAGAAAAATATAGCAGGGAAGAGGGATAGGTGTGTTGGGGGGTGGGAATGGAATTTTAAACAGAGCGGAGAGGGACGGCCTCACTGAGAAGGTGACATTTCTACAGTACACCGGAGGGGGGTGAGGGGACAGGTCCCCAAGGTTTGGGGGAAGAGCGTTGCAGGCAGAGGGAACAACAGGTTTGAGGGGAGCCTGCCTAAGAGTTTACGAAACAGCCAAGAGGCCAGTGTGACTTCACAGATTGAATGGGGGGGAAACGCAGGAGATGAGATCAGGGAAATAAGCCGGGGGTCTCAGGGGTCCTTGTAAGGACTCTGGCTTTTCTCTGAGACAGGAGCCATTGGAGGTTTTTTTGTTTTGTTTTGCTTTGTTTCTTTATGCAGGCAGAAAATTTATTAGGTACACATGGGAGAGGACATCCAGGCTCTCTTGCAAAGACAGAGGTGAGAAAAGTGAGAGGCCCATTGGAGGGTTATAATGGACATGATCTGACCTAGGAATGACAGGATCTGACTTTTTTTCAATTTTTAATTTTTTAATTGTGAAAAATAACATCTATAAACAAAGCAATAAATTTAAAAGCACACCGCAACAATTAGTTATATAACAGATTTCAGAGTTTGGTGGATTTCAGTTCCACAATTTTAGTTTTTTCCTTCTGGCTGCTCCAAAACACTGGTGACTAAAAGAAATATCAATGTAATGATTCAGTAGTCATACTCATTTGTTAAATCCTATCTTCTCTATTATAATTCCACTATTATCTTTGATCTTTCTCCCACTCTTTAGGGGTATTTGGGCTATGCCCATTCAAACTTTTTCATGTTGGAAAAGGTTGTTGATAATATGGGATGGGGTATGGAACTCTGGAGAGGCTGGCCACTCTGGATTTCAGGACTTTCCTGGCCTAGGAACCCATCTGGAGGGTGCAGGTTTCTGGGAAGTTACCCTAATGCATGGAACCTTTGCTGACTTCATTTTTTAAAGAATCCTTTTGGCTGCTGGATTGAGTCTGGAGGGGCACTTGCAAATGCCCATTGGGAGGATAATATCATAAATCAGGTGAAAGATAATGGCAAAGTGAAATAATCTCTGCTGTGTAGTGAAGAATCAAGAACCATTTCATTTTGCAGTGTTTCCCAAGGCCTTCTTTTTTTTTTTTTTTTAATATTTTTATCATCAAACCTTAACAAAGAAACATGCAAACATTTTTGACAAACAAACATTCTATACATGTGTACAATCATTGGCTCACAATATCATCACATAGTTGTGTATTCATCACCATGATCATTTTTTTGAACATTTGCACCTCTTTCAGCAAAAGAAAGAAAAAAGAAAAAACTCATACATACAATACCCCTTACCCCTCCATCTCATTGACCCCTAGAATTTCAATCTACTTAATTTATTTTAACCTTTGTTCCCCTATTATTTGTTTATTTTTATCCATGTTTTTTACTCATCTGTCCATACTGTAGATAAAAGGAGCATCAAACACAAGGTTTTCACATTCACACAGTGAATCTGTGTGAATCATTATACAATCATCTTCAAGAAACATGGTTACTGGAACATAGCTCTGAAGTTTTAGGTACTTCCCTTTAGCCACTCTAATACACCATAAACTAAAAAGGGGATATCTATATAATGTGTAAAAATAGCCTCCAGGATAACCTCTTGACTCTGTTTGAAACCTCTTAGCCACTTGTGCTTCATTTTGTCTCATTTCTCTCTTACCCCTTTTGGTCGAGAAGGTTTTCTCAATCCCTTGATGCCGAGTCCTGGCTCATGCCAGGATTTCTGTCCCACGTTGCTGGGGAGGTTTACACCCCTGAGAGTCATGTCCCACGTAGAAGGGGAGGGCATTGAGTTCACTTGCCGTGTGGACTTAGAGAAAGGCCACATCTGAGCAAAAAAAGAAGCTGTCTGGGGGTGACTCTTAGGCCTTATTATACATAGGTTTAGCCTATCCTTTGCAGGGATAGGTTTCATAGGGCAAACCCCAAGATTGAGGGCTTGGTCTGTTGATTTGGTTGTCCCCACTGCTTGTGAGAATATTGGGAAGTCTCCAAATGAGGAAGTTGAAATATTTCTTCCCCCAAGGCCTTCTTGAATAGTACCAGGTTGCTGGGAGTTTGTGGATACAGCCTGCAGAGTATCCTACAGTTGCAACCAGAGAACAGCATCAGCATAATGTAAAGCCATGCAGGTTGTACTGTGGTGTAGTTGCATGTGTGTACATTTGTTGTTTCAAGTAGCAAAATAGAGAAGAGGGTGAATTCTAAGGTCAGGCTCCCTGAATTCAAATCCTCTACTCATCAACTATGCCACCTTGGGCAAATTACCCTAACCTCTCTGAGCCTCAGTTTTCTCATCTGTAAAATGGGACAACAGTTTGTGGTGAAGAGTAATGATCTGACGCATGCAAAGCATTTAGCATTATATCATTTCATCATTATTGCTCAATAAATATTAGCTATCATTATAGATGTGGATATAACCATTTATAAAGGTCAAGGGATATCTCCAACTTATTTTATTTAGAACCATAACATGTTAGAGCTGGAAAGGAACTGAGACATCAAAACTGAATCAAAAAGGGCATGGCTAAAAGAAGTGATGTGTCCAGTGTCACCTAGTGGGTCCCCAAGTGGGAACCAGAATATTGGGTCTCTTGATATCCGGGCCAGCACTTTTTCTGCTGTGCTTCCTTAGCGTGTGCGACACTCTTCCAGGTGGGAATAATATTAATAAAGCAAATGATTGTTAGACTCCTACTTTGTGCCAGCACTATTCTAAGTATTTTATACACACTCATTCACTAAGGTTATAAAGATACAACATTTACCATGTGACAGGTTACAAACTAAAACAAGGCCCCTTTTCAGTTTTAGAATTTGTAAATCCTAGATGCTTTGTGATGGTTGGGTCTGTAAGAAACATCATTTCAGTTCATTAAGCTTGCTGTTTTATTAACTTATCTTCATCTTAATGATCAGCTGCAAGAAAGACTATTGTAGAACAGCCTAGGAACTGAAGTTACCAAGGTGTTGGGATTCCTGAAGTGTTATTTCTGGCTTCCATAGCAACCCTAACATCGGGCATTAAGCTTAGTGGAGTCACTGACAGCAGCTGGAGCCCAGCGTTCGCCCAGGCCCTGCTAGTGATAAAGAAGCAAATTACTGCCTCAATAGTTTTCCTTTTGGGTTATACTATCCTAGTGTGCTTCAAGGAGTTGAAATCTAAGCCAAGTTAAGTAAGAATGGAGGAAATGCAGCATTGTGTCAAAACGGAGAGAGAGGACAAGTTTCCAAAAAGAATGAGCAAAATCTTCGTGCCCAGGGCCATCACTGTAGAGTGGAAAAATGGTGCTACCTCGGCAGAGTTTCCTGGGAAAGTGAGTAGAGTTGAACCCACTTTTACAAAGCCTGGGGTACTAGCCTTAAGGTGAGCTTCATGAAGATGACTGAGCATGCCCAGTTGCATTTTTCTGTTCTGGCCCATTTAGAGGCCTTGATAGGAATTCACTGTGAACGGGTGAGGCATCCAGAAGGCAAATAAATTCCAGGGTTGAGGAGCCAACAGGTCAACCTAGGAAACAGACCTCTCTAGGAGTTGTAAGCAGAAAGGGATTTAATGCAAGGAGTTAAGTGTTTACAGAATTGTTGAAAGGGATGGGGGAGTGGGAGTCTGGAGCCACCACCCCAAAATGCCTTGCTGAGATCAGAATGCTGCTGCCGCCATAACTGAAATTTATGGAGCTGGCAGTCAGACACCAGAACATGGAGACTGTCTGCTGTCTTTTTCCAACTTTGCTGCCCAGCAGAGACAGCCTTCACTTTGCTCCATCCATTCTAATTGCGTCTAATTGGTGTCACCAAATCCTTACCCAGGACCCTAGCTGCAGGAGAGTCTGAGCAATGTGTTTTTGTCTTTTTGGCCTCTGCAGTACTAAAAGACTCACAGAAGGGGATGGAAATGGATGCTGGCTACCAACTGACATTCAAAGAGTATTTAATTCATTTGAAATTTGAATTAAATAGGTAGAGGGCTGATTTGACCTGAACTATCTGCTCTACTACCTGAATGCCTTTCAGTTAGACTCATCTTGGGTTAGAAACAAAGGGCCTTTGCTGGTATACAACTCTTAAAACAAAGGTTAAAATCCTTTCTCTGTTAGTCTATAATAGGGAGACATTCATTATCACCCACTGTGCTGTGAAAATGAGACCTTGGACAGGAGAGAAATTCAGGCGGCAGGTCTGGAAAGACCAGCTGTGAGCTGGAGCAGGGATGGGAAAGTGTCAAGTCTAGACTGAGACAAGAATACTCAGAATGTGCCCTAAGGGAGGATAGGCACATTCAAAAACCCTTCAGTTGCTCCCTTTTGGCTCCTTAATGAAGCCCAGTCTTCCTTCACAGGAGGCATACATGGCCCTCTCTCCAGCCCAGCCCACCCCCTGTCTTGTCTTTCAAGACCCAGCTGTACCACATGACCTGCAGTTACCCATGTGGCTCCCACTCCATTCGGCCTCCAGGTCTTTGCTCATGCTGTCCTTTTGCCTGAAATGCCAACCCCAACTATCTGCCTGGCCAACACCTGCTCTCCCTGCAAGACTCAATGCAGGGCCACCTTCTGTGGGAATTCTTTCCCATCCCCGCCCACCATCACATCCACATGCATAATGTGGAATTAGTGCTCCCCTCCAGGCCCCCTTTGCTCATGCTTTCCCCCATCCCTTAGGAATCTCTTTTCCACACGGTTGTAGGCTCTTCCCAGGCTGAGAGTGGTTCTTGCACTATGTCCCCAACACCCAGCACAGAGAGGGGGTTCTAGGATGTTTGCAAACTCAACCAACCCAAACCGACAAGAGAAGTGCCACCGAATACTAACTTTGCTTTGCTGGCAGAGGGGTGTGGAACCTTCTGTCCTACCGTGTAACAAGCCCTCTGACTTTACCGTGCCTTCCCCTTCTGCGGAAAGGACTCAAAGATTCTGTCTTGCGTGTTTCAGGATTTCTTCCTCCCTGCTCTCATCTCTCTCAGCCTAACCTTGCAGCACTATTCACAGGTCTCTCTCTTCTGCTCCTGACTTCCATCTGCTGACCTTTCAGAAAGCAGATGAGACAATTGCTCAATTTTTAAGTTGGAACATTCATGTGGGTCAAATGCCAGTTTGCTTTTAAAGCCTGCCTGCGCTGTTTTTTACTCCTCAGAGAGAAGAAATCACCAAACTGCTCCCCAGTACTCTCTGTACGATCTCTATTTGTATGGGTGTGTTTGTGTGCGTGTGCGCACGTGCACTCTTGCACGGAGATCACAATCTAAGATATGAGTGATTTTTCAATTCGGAAAAGGAAGAAAGATAGTAAGGGGTATTTGATAGAGAATACCAAACTTATTTTTTGTGTATTCAGTGAGTCCAGATATTTTTTTAAAAGGTTTATTAAGCATTGACTATTTTAGGGTTTATTTATACTTTTCTTTATCATTTAAGAGAAAGCCTGTTTGTACAGCAAACTCCAAGAGAAGACATGAGGGGCATTTTTATTCTGTAGAGAGGCTTTAGCAAACTACTTTACCTTGCAAGGAAATTCAGTTCATTGGAAATTGTTTTCTCCAGGACTGAACTGGGGTGGCTTTCTCTTTGGCTTCCTTACAAAGAAAATTGTCCAGGGTTCTGGAAACCACAGTTGCTGAACCTCATACAATGTCTCTTTTCTTTCAGCTCATGTAACAGTTATTAGACGAGACTGGTGTGATGTGGCATGTTTTTTTTTTCTTTTCTTTTCCATTTTGTTGGCTCATTGGTGCACACTCCTTGAGCGCCTTATACAGCTGTATTCCTAGAGGAATTTATGACAGTCAGCAAGGACAACTGAAATTTGAGCTGTCATGAACCCAGGATCCTAGGAACCGCCCCTGGTTGGTATTTTATGGAGCACCATTGCTACCCAAAGATGCAGGCTCATTCACCAGAACCTTCCTTTTAAAATAAAAAATTCATCACGACATTATGCAAAGCGTATTTTGCATAATCATTTCCCAGCGTGTATTTCCATAGGCAGAGTGAATCCATCTTGAAAGTTTCCCTCCCAGCACGCCCATCCTTGCTGCTTTGCAAATGCTCTTCTTGGTAACAAATAAGTGGATAAAATGTGGACAGAGTAAACCTGGCATTTCTGAAATTTCAACTTGTCGGTGTGTTGGAAAGAAACTTCCTGGAATAAAGGTTGACCTTCAGACCCTACTCTCCTACATTCTTGGGGGAAGCCTATAGTTCATATCACCTTGATTGGTGTCAGCTGTTTTTTATGGTTCATTGGGACAAGGAGTCCAGGATAAAAAGCACAGAAGCAGAGCAAAGAGAGGTAGCTCTGGCAGAACAGGGCTTGCAGTCGTTTCCTACTTTCTCTGCAACCAGGCGTTCAAAGCATGAGGATAGTATGGGGGTGGGGGGTGGGGGGTGGGGGGAAAGGGGGACTCCATGGAAATCAGCTCTGTCTGGATGCACATTGTCTCTTTTATTCTCAGCAGTTGGTCAAGAGAATATATTTGCTATATATCCTTGCTGGTTTCATGGCTCCTCATTCAGAAGTGAAATTGCTTGTGTCTGTTTTTTTTGTGATCGAGGGTGTGGATGCATCCATCAGGGTTCTCCAGAGAGACAGAACTGACGGGATGTATGTATGAATGTAAATGTATGTGTGTATGTAAAGAGATTGATTTAAGGAGTCGGCTCACGTGACTGTGGGTACAGGCAAGTTCAAAATCCCAGGGCAGGCGGCAAGCTGGAAATTCCTCCAAGAGTTGGCATTGCTGTTTTTAGTCCGAAATCTGTAGGGGAGACCTGAAGTCTGGAAACTCAGACAGGAGTACACACGGTAGCCTTGCGGCAGAATTTCTGCTTCTGGAAACCTCAGTTCTTTCTTGCTTTTATGGCCGACACCCGTGCAGAGGAGGCCCAGCCACACTGCTGAGCATAATCTAGCTTCGACTGATGGTAGGTGTTAATCACATCTACAGAATACCTTTTCAGCAACACCCAGGCTTGTGTTTGACCAAAACACCTAGACACTGTAGCCTGGTCTTGCTGACACATAAAATTAACCACCACGAAGTTAGTCTATCCTGGTTAAGCAAATACTACACTTATTGAATAATAATCCATCTTCTCCAACCTTGTGTGTGGTCATCTATTTACTTGTCTCATTGAATTCCCGGCCTGTAAGCCCCCCGAGGCCAGGAACTGTCTTCTAAACATCCATATCCCTAGGGTGCCAAGCACCATGTTTTGCACAGAGCACCTGCAGTCGCCAGCCTCCTGGGTACCAGCCCTGAACCAGGCATTGGTGAAACATAGATGAATAAACCCCATTGTAACCTCAAAAATTTGCCTTATTGTTTAGTGGGCAGTACAGTCCAGTAATTGCTGTAAGTATCTGTGGGATTGCATCGCTGTGCTCTGTCATGAATTGTGCTGCCACCCCTGCCAGGCACTGCAGGGGCACTTTGGATTCAGGTGGTTGCAGTGTGCTGCTGGCTGGCTCTGGGTCCTGAGGCCCAGTGATGTTTCTCAGGGCGTTGGCCCGCGGCAGAGAGTGAAGCGAGGACATTTGTTCTAAGGGGAGTACGCATTGAATAGAGCTTAATTTCTGCATCTTATTCCGGTTTCAGTGGCGAGTCCCCCCGCCCTGACTTTGTCTGGTGGTTAATGTGTTGACTGAGGGTATCCAGGAGGTACAAGGGCTCTTCTTGGGGCCATTTTCCTGTGGAGAGAAGACTTTCCACCCTAGGTCCCCTCCTGGGAGCAGTGGCTAAAAATGCAGGTACTGGGATTAGATTGACTTGGGTTTTAAGTCCCTGTTCTCTCGTGCACTAGCCTCATTACTGTGGACTTATTTCACCTCTCTGACCCTCGGCTTCCTCCTCTAAAGATGGGGAACTTCGTGGTGCCTACCTTGTAGAGTTGCCATGAGGATTATAATTTTAAAACGTGATCACTCAATAATATTAGCTATTGTTATTCCTTTTGGAACTTAATTGGAGCCAAGATGTACCTGACATGCATATGATCTTACAATGGATCAGAATACTTGGGTCAGGAGACATGAGAGAATCTGGGATATATGGGTGCCTTATTTATGAGGCCGCTCCTGGTCTTGGCAAGAGGGTGCTGGGACATGGGGAGATGGTGCCTGCCCTCGTCTTCTCTTCTGGACTCTTGACTCTGCTGGCAGATGCTTTCTCAGGCCCACAAGTCTCTGGGACAGAGTTCTCAATCACCTGAGGCAATTACAAGTGCACATTCCTGGGCCCGATCCCCAGAGATTCTGATTCACCCTGGATTCAGCATTTTAAATAAGTACTATGGGCATCTCTGATGTCTTCAAGATTTTTAGGCTTCTGCTGTGGGCTGATCTTATTGTATTACTACTGACCAGCTTTCCCAGCTCATCTCTGACTTCTCCCTTCGGGCCTCCCCCCACCTGTGGTAGTTAGAGTCAGTTGTCAGCTTGGCTAGGTGAAGGTGCCTAGTTCTGTTGCTGCGGACATGAGCCAATGGTATGTGAACCTCATCTGTTGCTGATTACATCTGCGGTCAGCCAGGAGGTGTGCCTGCTGCAGTGAACGATGTTTGACTTAATTGGCTGGTACTTATATGAGAGAGCGCAATGTAGCACAGCCCAAGCAGCTCAGCATTCCTCATCTCAGCACTCAAAGCTCAGTCCAGACCTTTGGAGATGCAGAAAGAAAACACCCCGGGGAAAGTTGCTGGAACCCAGAGACCTGGAGAGAAGGCCAGCAGAGACCACCCTGTGCCTTCCCACGTAAGAAAGAACCTCAGTTGAAAGTTAGCTGCCTTTCCTCTGAAGAACCGATGAAATAAATCCCCTTTTATTAAAAGCCAGTCCGTCTCTGCTGTGTTGCATCCTGGCAGCTGGCAAACCAGAACATCCCCACCCCCCCACACACACTGAAGGGGATAAGCAAGACCTCAATAAAGCATCTGCGTGCCATGCAGGGTACTAGGGATTCACAGAGGACAATACATGTGGACCGGGCAGCCCTGAGCATGAGAAGCTGGTGGAAAAATGCTCAGAGGTCAAGGCAGAGTTCCAGGGGGCCCAATGAGAGTGGAGTCATCAAGGAAAGATTTTCAAAACTAGGGGACCACAGGGCTGTGTTGAGGTTGAGTGAGTCAGCCAGCAGAGAGCATCCCTAGCAGAGAGGACGTGTGTGAGGAACTACAAGCAGGCAGTCTGATATTACGGGGGTAGAAGGTGCAGGGCAGGGAGTGACAGGCAGGTCCAGGAGGCTAAAGAGTTCATGAGACCATTTCCTCATGAATATCAGTGACCTTCCTATTAATGCCCCTGAGATAATGGCTTTTGAGAAAGTTGCTTTGATGAGAGAAGTCACTGAAGCTCATTTATACTGGGAACTTAGAGCTGCTGAATCCAGATATTGTAACTCAGATCAATGAAATGCAACAAAATACTGATTCATAGGCATGCTCTGCTATAAGGAGAGGAAAACTCAAGTCATTTTGTTGTGAAAGTCTCTCTACTTTCCCAGACAGGAGAGGCCATTGCTGAGATGTCTGGGGCATGCCCTTTGGGAGGAGTTTAATAGGAGTGTTCAGAAAGTGATCAATTTTCCTTCCCAAGTCCTCCTCCAGTTGTTGCATGGGTGGGGACTTAGGGTGCTGTGTTGGGAGGAATCCTGTGGCCGAGCTTTGATTCCAAGGCCAGGGTTAATTTGGGGCATCCGCCACAGGTGCTGGGATGGGTGTGGGGTGTGGATGTCACACACAGGTCTTGGATTTGCCATCGTAGCTCTGGACTTTATATGGGACCAGCTGGTGATCCAGGGTCTCCTTTTTTGAGATTTATGTACTGGATTTTTGAACCATACCTGCAGGACTTACTTAACATTTATACCACTTAAATTTCTTCTTGTTAGTGTTGACATTTTTCCAGCTTCTGAAATCCTTTCTGGTCCTGACAGTTATTTGGCTATATTAGCAGTCCCTCCTGGTTTTGTGTTTAGTGTTGTCAGAATCACAAATGCCTCAAGGAATTTGAGAAAAGCATTTGGAAAATGTTACCAAGTGGGAAATGGCTTGCTAATGAATCCACAATATGCCCCAGATCCCCATTAAGAAGCCCAGGGTGTTTCCCTAGTAGAACGTAATCAAGTGTCCCGGGTGTTCCCCGGGTGGACCGTGAGGACAGTGTGAGTTTCCATCTCTCATTCAGAGAAGCCGGAGCCCGGCCACTGCGCGGCCAGCTGCCTCCACTGAGGTAATGCAGCAGCTGGCGGCTGACTAATACGGGGAGAGGAGAAGGAGGAATTGATGGTGGTCTTCCCAGCCCCGGCCAGGGACCGTGGTGCTCTAATCAAGTGCCCTGAATACAGGGGAGTCACAGGTTAATGCGGGGATTGGTTCTAAAGTTGCACGGGGTGCAAAAATCAAAGCCAAAATTACCTCTGAAATACCCCTTAAATCAACCTAGGCTGTGAGCAGGTGACATGATCTGGAGGCACGTGGGGCTATCAGCATGTGAGGGGCAGCAGGGCCACCTGTTGGCGCCTCGGGCACATGCTCACTGAGGGTGGGGCCGGGGGGGCCATCGGGCTGTCACGTGCTCAGCTTCACTCTCAGTCTGTCTCCATTTCTTTGATAAGCCCATTTAGTACAGTTCCCATAAACCAAATGCTTATAGGATGCGACTTCCCTGTGTGCTGATGTGCTAGTTTACATTCTCATCATGTACAGTACATCACACTTTCACAGTGTGGGGAGACTGTTTCTTACAGTCTTTCAATTTCCTTTGCTCTGGCCCTGTGACCCTGGCGTCCCTCCATCATAAATATGGCTTCATCCTAAAGATCAGAGGCAGACCGGTGTCCTGGCCAGCCCGGTCTGCTTGCCTTCTTTATTTCTCATGGAAAAGTATTAAATTAGCATAAGTATGACTCAAGAGTATGATTAGCTGATTTATCCTTATTCAGTTGCTTAGAAGTGGATAAAACCGAATCAAACTCTTCAAGCTTCACTGTAGAGCAGCAGTCTCTAAAATGATGTTGGTGAAATGATTCCATTTCATATGTCAATTCTGATAGACTTGGAGGACGGTGTTGAAAGGTTCCTTAGGGGTCCAGTGCATGTGGAGTGGGAGAGGGTCAGAACTGATTAGTAATGTCTGCCAGGGATGAAAGAGGGCACTAGGCACTGCTGATTCTGCCCTAGAGCTTGGTATCTGTACCAAGAGACAGCCATTTTTTCTCTCTCTCTCTCCTCTTATGTGCAATGATATGATTTACAAATTTGCCTTCCATGCTTTTATCTAAGGCACTGATAAAAAGATCCCTTTGCAGGGTAAAGGATGGTATCGTTCTTATTTTAAAACTTTGGCAAGGGAGAGATGTTTATTTGGCACAAAATTTGTATTTTAGGTAGCACGTTACCTAATTTAACTTGTGTGGTCAGTTTAGTTGAACACCATAAGTACATAGAATCTTGAATAGGGCGTGAGATCTTGTTGGTTTATCCAGGTTAGTATGATGCCCCGGTATATCCCAGAGTAATTTGGACAGTGAATAAAGAAGTATTTGCAAAATCCTCTTGGGGGAATGGGGAGAAAGGAGGAAATATTCATCAGAAATTTGGAGAATTTCTGATATTCTTGTGAGCAGTGGGGACGACCAAGTTGGTGGGCTGAGCCCTCGATCCTGGGTTCACCCCTGTGAGGCTTATTCCTACAAAGGATAGGCTAAGCCTACTTAAAATTAGGCCTGAGAGTCACACCTAGAGACCCTCTTTTCTTGCTTAGCTATATCCCAGCATCATGGGATTGAAAAAGCCTTCTTTTTTTTTTTAATTAATTAAAAAAAATTTTTTTAAAACTGTAACAAGCGCAAACATTCTTAATTTATGATCATTCTGTTCTACATATATAATCAGTAATTCACAATATCATCACATAGTTGCATATTCATCATCATGATCATTTCTTGGAACATTTGCATCTATTCAGAAAAAGAAATAAAAAGAAAACAGAAAAAAAATTCATACATACCATACCCCTTACCCCTCGCTTTCATTGATCACTAGCATTTCAAACTAAATTTATTTTAACATTTGTTCCCCCTATTATTTATTTTTATTCCATATGTTCTACTTGTCTGTCATTAAGGTAGATAAAAGGAGCATCAGATGCAAGGTTTTCACAATCACACAGTCACATTGTGAAAGCTATATCATTATACAATCATCTTCAAGAAACATGGCTACTGGAACACAGCTCTACATTTCCAGGCAATTCTCTCCAGCCTCTCCATTACATCTTGAATAACAAGGTGATATCTATTTAATGCGTAAGAATAACCTCCAGATAACCTCTAGACTTTGTTTGGAATCTCTCAGCCATTGACACTTTATTTTGTCTCCTTTTGCTCTTCCCCCTTTTGGTTGAGAAGGTTTTCTCAATCCCTTGATGCTGAGTCTCAGCTCATTCTAGGATTTCTCTCCCACGTTGCCAGGAAGGTCCACACCCCTGGGAGTCATGTCCCGCATAGACAGGGGGAGGGCAGTGAGTTTGCTTGTTGTGTTTGCTGGAGAGAGAGGCTACATCTGAGCAACAAAAGAGGTTTCTTGGGGGTGACTCTTATGCCTAATTTTAAGGCTCGACCTGTCCTTTGTGGGGTTAAGTTTGAGAAAGCCTTCTTGACCAAAAGAGAACTGTCAGTGGCTGAGAGATTTTAAACAGAGTTGAGAGATTATCCTGGAGATTATTCTTAGGCATTACATAGATATACCTTTTTAATTTATGGTGTATTGGAACAGGTGGAGGAAATTACCTGAAACTGTTGAGCTGTGTTTCAGTAGCCTTGATTCTTGAAGATGAGTGTATGAAGATATAACATTTACAATAGGTGATTGTAAAAACCGTGTGTCTGATGCTCCTTTTATCCAGGGTATGGACAGATGAGTAAAAAAATATGGATTAAAAAATAAAAAAGACTTCCGGAGAAGATGGCGGCTTAGTAAGACCCGCGGGTCTTAGTTCCTCCTCCAGAAAAGCAACTAAAGAAACAGAAACAATACGAAACAGCTCCCGGAGTCACGACAGAGACCAAAAAGACAGCATACCCCATTCTGGAACAGCTGAACGGGCAGGGAGAATCTTCTGCGGTGAGATACCCGACGGGCGCGCGTTTTCCCGGCCGGGGCGGCTGGCGACTGGGGTCCCCTCCACGCACGTGGCTCCCCGGTCTGACTGGAAACGTTGGATAGCGGGGCCCTCCCGTCACACTTGGCGTTTCGGGCCAGCTGGGCAATTAGGACCGGCACTCTCCCAAGCCGCGGCGGCCAGCGACCCCCGCCTCCACGCGCGGTTTCCCGGGCCGACTGCCGTGCAAACAGACTGCCGTGCAAACAGACTGCCGTGCAGACAGACGAGCACCACGAGCGCCACCTACTGGGCAGGAAAAGAAAAACAGAGCCCAGAGATTTCACAGAAAAACCTTTCAACCAGCTGGGTCCCACACCCAGGGAAATCTGATCAAATGCCTAGACACCAGCAGAAAATAATGGATGATGCTCGGAAAATTGAAGATATGGCCCAGTCAAAGGAACAAACCAATAGTTCAAATGAGATACAGGAGCTGAGACAACTAATGCTGAATATACGAACAGAAATGGAAAAACTCTTCAAAAACCAAATCAATAAATTGAGGGAGGACATGAAGAAGACATGGGCTGAGCAAAAAGAAGAAATAGAAAATCTGAAAAAACAAATCACAGAACTTATGGGAGTGAAGGACAAAGAAGAAAAAATGGAAAAAACAATGGATACCTACAATGGTAGATCTAAAGAGACAGAAGCTACAATTAGTGAACTGGAGGATGGAACATCTGAATTCCAAAAAGAAACAGAAACTATAGGGAAAAGAATGGAAAAACTTGAGCAGGGGCTCAGGGAACTGAATGACAATATGAAGCGCACAAATATACGTGTTGTGGGTGTCCCAGAAGGAGAAGAGAAGGGAAAAGGAGGAGAAAAACTAATGGAAGAAATTATCACTGAAAATTTCCCAACTCTTATGAAAGACCTAAATTTGCAGATCCAAGAAGTGCAGTGCACCCCAAAGAGAATAGACCCAAATAGGCGTTCTCCAAGACACTTACTAGTTAGAATGTCAGAGGTCAAAGAGAAAGAGAGGATCTTGAAAGCAGCAAGAGAAAAACAATCTGTCACATACAAGGGAAACCCAATAAGACTATGTGTAGATTTCTCAGCAGAAACCATGGAAGCTAGAAGACAGTGGGATGATATATTTAAATTGCTAAAAGAGAAAAACTGCCAACCAAGACTCCTATATCCAGCAAAATTGTCCTTCAAAAATGAAGGAGAAATTAAAACATTTATAGACAAAAAGTCACTGAGAGAATTTGTGACCAAGAGACCAGCTCTGCAAGAAATACTAAAGGGAGCACTAGAGTCAGATACGAAAAGACAGAAGAGAGAGGTATGGAGTAAAGTGTAGAAAGAAGGAAAATCAGATATGATATATATAATACAAAAGCCAAAATGGTAGAGGAAAATATTATCCAAACAGTAATAATACTAAAAGTTAATGGACTGAATTTCCCAATCAAAAGACATAGAATGGCAGAATGGATTACGACCCAGCAATACCACTGCTAGGTATCTACTCAAAGGACTTAAGGGCAAAGACACAGATGGACATTTGCACACCAGTGTTTATAGCAGCATTATCTACAATTGCAAAGAGATGGAAACAGCCAAAATGTTCATCAACAGATGAGCGGCTGAACAAACTGTGGCGTATACCTACGATGGAATATTATGCAGCTTTAAGACAGACTAAACTTATGAAGCATGTAATAACATGGATGGACCTAGAGAACATTATGCTGAGTGAGTCTAGCCAAAAACTAAAGGACAAATACTGTATGGTCCCACTGAAGTGAACCAACATTCGAGAATCAGCTTGGAATATATCATTGGTAACAGAGACCAGCAGGAGTTAGAAACAGGGTAAGATAATGGGTAATTGGAGCTGAAGGGATACAGACTGTGCAACAGGACTAGATACAAAAACTCAAAAATGGACAGCACAATAATACCTAAGTGTAATGTAACTAGGTTGGAACACTGAATGAAGCTGCACCTGAAATATGGTTTTTTGTTTGTTTGTTTGTGTGTTTGTATCTTTTGTATTTGTTTTTTTTCTTTTTCCTTTATATATATATATATATTATTAGTATTATTATTTTAATTCTCTTCTCTATATTAACATTCTATATCTTTTTCTGCTGTTTTGCTAGTTCTTTTCCTAAATCGATGCAAATGTACTAAGAAATGATGATCATACATCTATGTGATGATACTAAGAATTACTGAGTGCATTTGTAGAATGGAATGATTTCTAAATGTTGTGTTAATTTCTTTTCTTTTTTTTGATTAATAAAAAAAATTAAAAAAAAAATAAAAAAAATAAAAAAAAAAAAATAATAGAGGAGACAAAGGGTAAAATAAATTGGGTAGATGGAAATACTAGTGATCAATGAAAGGGAGGGATTAGGGATATGAGATGTATGAGTTTTTTCTTTTTTCTTTTTATTTCTTTTTTCTGGAGTGATGCAAATGTTCTAAAAATGATCATGGTGATGAATATAGCTATGTGATGATATTGTAAGCCATCAATTGTATACCATGTATAGACTGTTTGTGTGTGTGAAGATTTTTGTCAATAAAAATATTTTAGAAAAGATCCCTTTGGCTTCTCGTATTGGCCCTTCCATATTGGTTTAGAACATTTATCAATAGCAACACGTTCTATTTATCTTTCTAATCTGCTAATTTCATTGTATCCTGTAATTTGTCTGTATGACTGCCTTTCATAATTGGGAATCTTTCCCTTCACTGTGTCGCCAAAGCCTGATGCACAGCAGGCACTCACTAAATATTTGTTAAATGACTGGCTCTTCCTAACTATTCTACTTATGTGCAGCCTGCATTTCCACCTTACTAGAGTTGTTCGTTAGCCTTGTTGAGACCCAATTATAGATTTCCTCTGATCTTCCTGATTTGCCCCATCCAGGAATAGAAAATAAATTAAATTTTGCATAATTTTTTTCCTTCTTAAACTCATGCTGGCTCATTATGGTCACTGTTCTCTCTCTCTTTTTGTGTTCATAAAACAATACTTTTCCTTCCTACTTGTTCTAGTTTGCTAGCCGCCAGAATGCAACATACCAGAAATGGAATGACTTTTTAAAAGGGGAATTTAATAAGTTGCTAGTTTACAGTTCTAAGGCCGAGAAAATGTCCCAATTAAAACAAGTCTATAGAAATGTCCAATCAAAGGCATCCAGGGAAAGATACCTTGGTTCAAGAAGGCCAATGAAGTTCGGGGTTTCTCTTCCAAGTGGAAGGGCACATGGCGAACACAGTCAGAGTTTCTCTCTCATCTGGAAGGGCACATGGCGAGCACGGTGTCATCTGCTAGCTTCTTCTCCTGACTTCCTGCTTCATGAAGCTCCCCGAGAGGCGTTTTCCTTCAAAGGTCGCTGGCTGGTGGACTCTGCTTCTCCTCGTTCTGCTCTGCTCTCTCTGAATCTCTTTCATTCTCTAAAATGTTTCTTCTTTTATAGAATTCAGAAACTAATCAAGACCCACCCAAATGGGTGGAGACACACCTCCAGCCAATCCAATTTAACAAGCACTCTTGATTAAATCACACCTCCAGGGAGATGATCTAATTACAGTTTCAAACATACAGTACTGAATAGGGATGAGAAGAAACAGCTGCCTTTACAAAATGGGATTAGGATTAAAACATGGCTTTTCTAGGGTCCATACATCCTTTCAAACCAGCACACCAGTGTTCCCATAAAACTCTTGGAGAGCTAGTTTTTTCCCTGTTGTGAAATTGTAATCATGCCTAATTGTGTTTCTGGTCACTTTTAGGTGATTTGAAAAATCCTCTGGTCCTAGTTACAAGAACAGTTTCAGCTCTTGGCTCACTGCTGCTTCTCTGCCATTCCTCTTGTCAAAATTCCTGGTGACTTCAGTATCCCCATGAGTGATCCTTCAGTAGCTTTGACTGACTTTTCTCCAATATCCCAGCCATTTCCTCCTTGGGTCGTACCCTTGACCCCATGATTACCAGTAACTGCAATCCCTCCATATCTCAATTCCAAACCTCTGCTCTTCCCTGCTCGCTCCTTCTGGTATACCAACTCCAAGAATTTTTTTACCTTGTCTGAGTGTTCGGTCCATTGATCCTGCTGCCTTTTCCCTGTCCTGCACACCCTCATTTCCTCTTGTCTCTACTTCCCCAGCTTTAATCCATATGAGATCATTGTAGTCACTTTTTCAACTGCCTTCTCCCTCACCTGATTCCTCCTTCTTTTTGGGCTAAACGACAACCCTGGTTAAACCAATTGTTGCCTACTTTTCCCCAATGCCTGTGCAGCTCACTATGACTGCAGCAAAACATGCGATGGGGCTGACTGATCCCACTTACATTTCATGATCACCGACCTCAGGTAGGCCTTTAGTGCTGCCTGAAAATCATACTCTGGTTTCCACTGTCCTAGAAACTCTCACATTTTCTCCCTTCTGTCATTAAATTGTTCACAGTTCTCTAAGTGCCCACAAACCACGTGTTTATGGGGACTTTACTGGGAATTGATATGAAGCTTCACATATTTTGAAATCCATTTTCCCTCCCTACCCCACCCTGGACACCCACTTACTGCCCAGGCTGTATCCCTCCTCTCTCCCACCACCCCTCAGAGGTGGGTGACCCCTGCCTCACCATCACACCTGTCCCATCCTGCACTTTGCCACAGGGCCTTGCTTCTACCGAACTCTCAAGAAGCACTTGTCAAGTGAACGAGAAGGAGAGTGACTAACAGCCTGAATTACTGGGCTGCTGCTCTCCAGGGGGGTACACATCTGTTTTCATCATTTTTATTAAATTTAAAAGCACACAAATAGACTTTTAGCAAGGGAGAAGCACTTGGCAGGAGACAGGCAAGTTTGAGCCACAGCTCTCGGCCCTAATTCCAGGTTAGGGAAGAACTGACCCCAGAGAGCTGGCATGGTCCTGCTGCATTGTGGGTAAACTGGGAATGGCAGGTCCAAAAGGACCAAATCCTTCACATCCATTATGAGCATTGCTTGGTGGTTAAGAGTGTGGGCTATGGAGCCAGACAAGATGGGCTCAAATCCCAGCTTCCCTACTCCTACCCTAGAGACCTTGATCTAACCTCTCTAGACCTCACTGTCCTCATCTATAAAATGGGGCTAGTAATAATACCTACTCCCGAAGGGTGGTATGGAGAATAAATAAGTTAACACATGTAAAACACTCAGGACAAGGCCTAGCACTTGTTAAGTGCTCAGTAACTATCAGCTATAAATTGTTATTAAATCCTCTTTTTAGTCTCACAACAATCCTGCGTGATATTTTTTAATCCCCATTTTACAGAGGAAGAGATTGAGGGTCAGAAAGGTTAAAGAGAGGCTCAAGACCACACAGATAGCAAATTGCAGAGGCTGGACATGCCCTGAGATCACGGGACTGCTGCTCATTTCACTGAGTGTCTCACAGCCTCCAGCAGTCTCCAGATGAAGTTACTTTTCCCTCTTCATGAAGATTCATATCTCCTCCTTCTCCAAACATACCCTGACTTCCCAAGATAGATGTCACCACTTATTTACTGTACAATTACACAGCTGAAATTGAATTTAGCCACAGCAGGGAGGCTAATTAGCAACAAGCCGTGCAGGAACTATTTCCCTGAGAGGAAGAAATAGCTCTGAGTTTGTAGGCTACATTTCCACAGGGATAGGAATGTCCCCTAAAATTATCCTGGCCCATGTTCACCTTCCCTGGAAGGGTAAGGGTCACTCTTGAACTTTGGAGTCACGCTGACAGTATTGGAAGTGCTGCTGAGAGAGGCCAGACCATTGCTTCATGGTTAGAGGGATGACATTGTATTATATGCCCACAAGCCCTCTTCATGGTTAGAGGGATGACATTGTATTATATGCCTACAAGCCCTCTTCCAACTGCTGCTGAAAGTCCTTGCCACGAAGGGGCAGAAGGAAGTTCATTTCTGTTCCATTTCCCAGCCAAGGAGATGGGGATGGCATTCATCAGAACTAATTGTTAGTGTGAGAGGGGAGTTAGTGTTCTGGAGGGTGTGAACAGGACACTGAAGATCCACTGAACACTTCTCAGCAAGGCCCAAGTGGAGAAGCTGTGAGGCCTTCACAGCAGATATTTCAAGGTGCCCAAGAACTTGCAAAGCTCATAAATGTAATGCCAGCTGGGCTGATCATTTTCCACTGGAGGCAAGTGTGGGATTATGGAAAAGCCACCAGCCCAGTCCCAGGTCTGACCATAATAAGCCAGTATGTCTTGGGGAAGTAGAGTCACCTCTGTGAGCCTCAGCTTCCTCTTCTATAAAGTGAGAAATCTGGACTCTGTTTAAACCCCTAAAGCTTGTGAGTCTATGATTCCATGAACCAAAAGTTCAAACGCAGCCTTTTGCCTTACAAAACGGATGGCAAAGATTTGGGCCCAGGAATCTATGACTCTATTAGCAGGACCCAGACCTGGTTTTATTGTTTGACTTAGTGGTTTTCATCCATCCTCTGGAACTGTCTGCTCTGACTCAGCCCCTTCCACCTTAGGCCTTGATTCACTGCCCAGAATCCAATTTCATTCCACAGTGAGTGAAGAGTAACTACATTCTCCAAAGCACAACTACAAAAATGAATGAGGCTAGCTTCCCATCCTCAGGAAATTCACAGTGAAATAGTGCTGTCAAGACTTCCCAGAACTTCTTTTCTGAGCCGTTGTCAAAGAGAGGTCCCTGGATTGGTAGCATCAACTTCACCTGGAAACTTGTTAGAAATGCAAATTTTCAGGCTCCCATCCAGACATACTGAATCTGGGAGTGTGGCCCAATGAGCTTTTTTTTTTTTTTTTTTTTTTTAACAAGTCTTCCAGGGAATTCTGATGCACACTCAAGTTTGAGAACCACTGAACTAACCTTCCAGGGAAAAGCTGCAAGGTTCTCAAGGGACCTGAGGAGATGTCTAGAAGGAAATTTGGTTGCTTGGGCTGCCAGGACTTGGGGTTTACAATTTGCAGTCACTGCTCACTTGACTTGGAACCTCCAACTTTGAACCTTTGTGGTATTTTTGTAAACTTCCAGACTTTGTGCAAACTACACATTTGTTTTGACAGGAATGAATCCAGTTTAGCAGACGCTTCCCCACGGAACTTCCATGCATCGATTTAAATTGCCTTTTAACACAGACTGGCTATAATGCTTAGTGGAATGTCAATACCATGGCTAAGACCCCCAATCAAAACACCCAGTCCAAGAATGGCCTGCCTGCTTCCTAAGATTGTCAAAGGAAGAGCTCTGCTGCCCTTCTGTTCCCTCCTCACAAACCGTTCATTCATCTCCTCCCCAGGGGCAGAATCTAATCCTGGTTCCTGCTCTGCTCAGCAGGTGGAGAGCATCAGGCCAAATTCTTCCTGCAGGAAGGGTGGGACAGGTGTGGCTCCTTGACAGGGGTCAGCCTGGGTCCTGAAACTGCCTGGCCCTTGTCCTCCTTCCTGGGTCCTGCAGATCTGTCATCCACTGTGCCTACTCAGGGTCATATGCTAGATCATTGGTATCTTCGTGAACTTCAGAAAGGCATTCACTCCAGGTGCCTGTCAGGGGGAGCACAGTCCTTGGGGCTCAGGGCATGGTGGACTTTCAGCCCCACTCATCTCCTCAGGCAGGAGCTTTGTGCAGCACAAACTGCACAGCCATAAGCAGCAGCCCTGCTTCTACTACTCTACGGCCAGACACGAGTGGTGGTTGAGGAAGAAGAGATGGGGGTCTAGGTGGAGGCTGAGGAATCTGTCTATGCAGTTACCACCTAGTGGAGTGTTCCCATGTGCTGAGCATAGGGCTGTATCCTTTACCTAAATTACTTCCTTGAATTCTCACAACTTCCCAGCGAGGTGGCTATTACTTCTTGCTGCTTTTTTTTTTCTTCTTTCTTTTTCTAATGGTAATATTTTCAAACCCCAGTGCTTCTATTTTCTCATCTAGTAGGTATAATACTTCTAGCTCTTTTCTCAAGAGCTTGTTCTGAAAATTAGTGAGATAGTAAATGATGAAAATGCTCTGGAAAAGAAAAGATTTTAAAATGCCCTGCATGTCAGATTTTATATTGATCTTGTTGCTGGGTCCTAAAAGGCAGTTTTTGAGGTCTCTGTTTTGAGAAATTCATTTTAAATTCACCCAGCCTATAGGGTGTATGGGCTTTTTCTTTTTCCCTTTATTTCTTCTTCTGGATGATGCAAATGTTCTAAAACTGATCATGGTAATGAATACACACTATGTGATGATATTGTGAGCCATTGATTGTATACTTTGCATGGACCATATTGTGCATCAGGATATCTCAATAAAAATATTCAAAAACAAAACAAAACAAAAACATAACCATGATACCACGACCACTCCTAAAACATTAATAACTTTAATATCATCTGCTGTCCAGGCACTGTTCAAATTTTCCTGATTGTCTCATAATTTTTTAAGCAGATGGTTTGTTTGAATGAGAATCCAAAGACGACTTATACCCTGCATTTGGTTTATGTCTCTTAAGTTTCTTTTAAGCTAAAGGATCATCCTCCCCTTTCTTTTTCCTTGAAATGTATTTGTTTAAGGAAACAGGTTAAAAAAGAAAATTCACCCAGCCCCCAAGTATTATGCATGGGTGTGGCAGAAGGCTGCTTGTCTGTCAGGATACTGGCATTAGGGGTGCCGCCTCACTGAAAATTGCTAGAATTGAAGCTACAGTAGATGTGTGTGTGTGTGTGTGTGTGTTCGCGCGCGCGCGCGCATGAA
This sequence comes from Tamandua tetradactyla, assembly GCF_023851605.1. Lineage (NCBI taxonomy): Eukaryota > Metazoa > Chordata > Mammalia > Pilosa > Myrmecophagidae > Tamandua > Tamandua tetradactyla. Next base: position 141,815,542 of record NC_135332.1, read on the forward strand.
CCACACTCGGGACGAGTCAGCCTTGGCAGCCAGCCAGGACAGGGTGATCTCATGGCCTTTCCCACTCTTCATTTTTATGGCTGGGCTCGCTGTGTAAGTTTTGGCTTTCTCTCTTTATTGCAGCTGTGGTGATTGGGATTTAGGGCAAGCATTTCGGATCTCTTTCCTAATTCCTGTCAAATCCTGATTTAGCTGCAAAGTCTGGGGTGGGGATGGGGAGAAGGGAAGGTTGAGAGGAGGGACTCGCCCCAGCTGGGGGTGGCAGCTCAGAAAATCCGAGGAGTTCAAACAAGCTTGCCTAACTCCCACCAGCTGAGGCACAAGGCTGCCATCTCGTCCAGTATTATCCTCTTCCTCAAATGCAGCAGGAATGTGTTGTAGCCTTCTCACCTGGCTGCTTAAGGAATAAGTATGGTGGTTGTGAGAGTTAATGTTTGCCTTTTCCAGTGTTACTGTGTCCCTTGTTGAAATGTTGCATGGGTGGGGTCCTTTCTCCATTTTTACAAATTCCTCCCTGGTTGAGATCAGGGGCTCCCTGTCAATCAGATTACTGCAACACCCGAAAATGGTCTGGATCCCCCCACCTTGCAAACCACTGCCAGATTCAATGGACTTTCATTATGTCCCTTTCCTCAGGAGAGGCCATTTACCTGATAGGGTTCTAAGATAGTTCCCCATCACCTGTGGCATCATGTACAAATTTCTCACTTTGAATTTAAAGGCCTTCTATAACTGGCTCTAGACTACCCCCCCAACTTATTTCCTGTCTACATCTTGTAGCAAATTCTTCTTCTTCAAGGTCTGTTAATATTCTGTTATCCACCATATTCATTCCAACTTGGGCTTTTGCTCATGTGCCCTTCTCCATGTGTTCCTTCTCCCCAGCCCAAACACTACACATCTGTCAAGGCCAGTCATATCCTATTTCCTTGACCTACTAATATCCCTCTCTCTAAACATCTATTGTCAGAACCATACAGTTTCAGACAAGTTATTCATTCATTGCTCTATTATTTAAGTCTCCCCTGGTAGATTGTAATGTCCTTGAGGGGCCCTGTCCTAGCTTCTTTTATATTCCTTGCAGTATCCAACCGACCTTATGTGCAAGCAGCAAATGATAATTTTGCTCCTGATCAGGTGTTTGCCCACCTAAAAACTTATAACTTTCTAGGAACTAAAGTGTTCATTTATCTTGCAAAAAGAAATTTCTGTTTCCAGCTAATAGTCATACACATATATTCCCTCCTAACTTTCCTGAGCATGGAATAAAAGCCGATGAATGCTGGAGGTTTGAAAGCTAATCCCGAGCTCTAAGATTTCCAAGGACAGGCAATCGACAGTTGGCCCTTGACCCTCTTCTAATGGGTGTACCTTTCCTCTTTCCTCAGAGAGCTCTTGTGAGAACAAGCGGGCGGATCTGGTCTTCATCATTGACAGCTCTCGCAGCGTCAACACCCACGACTATGCAAAAGTCAAGGAGTTCATCATGGACATCTTGCAATTCTTGGACATTGGTCCTGATGTCACGCGGGTGGGCCTGCTCCAATATGGCAGCACAGTCAAGAATGAGTTCTCCCTCAAGACCTTCAAGAGGAAGTCTGAAGTGGAGCGTGCCGTCAAGAGGATGAGGCATCTGTCCACCGGCACCATGACAGGGTTGGCCATCCAGTACGCCCTGAACATCGCCTTCTCAGAGGCGGAGGGGGCCCGACCCCTGAGGGAGAACGTGCTGCGGGTCATAATGATCGTGACGGATGGGCGGCCACAGGACTCTGTGGCCGAGGTGGCTGCAAAGGCACGGGACACAGGCATCCTGATCTTTGCCATTGGCGTGGGCCAGGTGGACCTCAACACACTGAAGGCCATTGGGAGCGAGCCCCACAAAGACCATGTGTTCCTGGTGGCCAACTTCAGCCAGATTGAGTCGCTGATCTCTGTGTTCCAGAACAAGTTGTGCAGTAAGTCCTGTTCCTCTGGGCTATCCTAGGGAAATCATTAATCCTTGATTAATTTTCAAGTATTCATGGTGGTACCATGTCTCAGGCACTGGGCTGGAAAGACCAAGAGAGACACAGCATGCTCTTGGGGCATACTCTCTGGCCAAGAGACAGATGAAATTAAAGACATAATTAACCAAGTACATAAGTATGTGCAGTTGTGATAAGTGTAATGAGGAAGAATTCAGAACACAACAGAGCATGTAAGCATATAAGCCTAACTGGCAGGGATTGCTTGGGGGGATTTCCCTGGGGATGGGACATTTAAACCCAAACTGCCAGATGAGTAAGAGTAGAAAGATGAAGTTTTTCTCTAGCACATTAAACTGTCCTGGCATTCCCTAAGTGGAAATTTCATGTGCAGGAGTTAAGGGTGGAAAGGCAAGGGCAAAAAAGAAAAAAAAAAAAAAAAAAAGAACCTAATTTTTTTCCATGGATGATGAGGAATTCCAGGGAACAGAGGCATTTTTTGCTCCATGGCAGTGAGAGTTGTAGATGTTTTCTCAACAGCAAAGAGACCCAGGTATGGGGAAGACTAAGATGTGGTCTTGGTGCCTTCCCCCCGTCAAAATTTCCCCAAGGCCTGAGCTGATTTCTCCAATCTTAATGGTTTCCTTTCATCTCCTGCTTTCTACCTCTATTCTCCCCACAAGGCCTCTCTCTCCCTTCCCAGACTCCTCCTGGTTACTTGAAACTTAACTTTTCTACCAGGTCAACTTGCTTTCTCCCCACTTTCTCTCCTCCATGGCCGCCATCTAGTCCCACAGGAGGGTAGGAGCTGGTGCCAATCTAGGCTCCATTCTAGCTCCTGGAAACTAGAAATGTGTCCCAATATTATAAACACTGTCCAATCCCGCCTTACTCACCCCCAGGGTTCCGAGTGCCCTCCAGCTGCCATGCTTTGATGGGGAAACAAAAGGAAGCATCTATTTTTAGCTGACTATTAATTCTCTCAGGTGGAGAATGAGCTTAAAAATGTGGCTCCCCACCAATGCCCCAGGAGCAGGCACTTGCCCCTCCTTAGGGCTCTGGGGCCCAGTACTGAGAATATGACAAACCCTAGACCCCCCTTATAAGCCTCAGGTAGGAGGGAGAACTGTACTTTTGATGTGTCTCAGAAAAATTCCCTGCTGAGAACTGAGAGCAACCTCAAAAAGCAGACCCCATTCTATCTTGACTCCAAAATCAAAAAATTTACTTGTAAAATCAATGCCATAAAGAAAAAGTAACCTTCTTTTCTCTGCAATGTCACTTGGAATATGTTCAGAAGTGCCATTTCCTCCGGTACTGCAGAGGGGCTGTTATGTGACGCACCGTGGCTTAAATCAACTGGAAAACTTCAATCAGTAGAACACACTGAAAACATTTTTAAGGTTTATGACTTTAAATGACTTCTGCAGAACTTATAGTCTCCCTTTCCTGGAATATTAAAAAAAGAAATTGGTTCAGTAACAGTTTTGATGGTTTACTCATTTATATTGGACAGCTTTAAGGGGAGAGTTCTTTCATAAGCACTCTAGATTTATCAGCACATGGAAAGATAACATGATCAAGCTGGGAAGCTGGAGGTCAGGATGGTTCCCACCAGTGCTGCTGAATATGGACATGTCCCTGGAAGAACCACCATGTGCTCCATGGCAAGACAGCAAAATTAAAAGACGGTTTGCATTCCTTTCCCCACCCCAACTCCCATAATCTTTGTTTTAATATGGAAGCTCTAAGAAAACATCAGCATTATCTGGTTGGTCTGTGTGGCCTGAGAAATGGTTTCCCCACCCACCCCGCAGAAGATGCAGCTGCTCTCTCCCCAAAGGGCTGGGCTCTGCTGAGCAGATTCAGCAACTGTCTTGAAAGGTTGAGGAGGCCCCAGGGCCTCTTTATTATCCATGCAGCAGTTTGTAAAGCACTTTCCCTTATGTTACTGCATTTGCTCCTCCTGAGGGTGGGGAGGTGGGCAGTATGACACTGGCATGCCCTTGTTACAGATGAGTGATTTTTAGTAATGATCCAGGGGCCCACAGCAGGAGATGAGGGAGTGCCGATTCTAAATCTCTTGCTCATCCCACTCTTCCACATAACATCAGGAATGATAAACTCTTCTTTTAAGGGGAACCATTTTCTGATGAGGACCTCCACTGTCTGGCCATGCTAGGTATCTCTGCTTATGGCTGGCATCCATCTGAAATGGATGAAACTCTGAAGGGAAGCCTTCGTAGGGCAAGAAGGAGAAGATTCAAGCCTCAGCCAGCCCTCCCGCCAGCTGTACAATGTGCAGCACATCCTTTGAGCATCCTGAGCCTCTGCTGTCTTGTCTGTAAGAGCCGGATGACTCATGCATGGAGTAGGCGTGAACAGGCATTATCAAGTGTAGAGCCCTATTCAAGGGGCATCACGTTGTGTATTATGATACTCAAATATAACGAATTCCAGAAGGCTAGGCTAATGCTTTCAGGTTCGATCTGCACACCAATTATCAAACAGCAGTGAATGTCTTCTAGGTCGCGGGCAACTTCTCTGAGGTTTGGGAAGTGTCATTTATTCATTAATCATTTATTGAGCTACATTGCAATAATGACAGCTAATTTTGTCCCATGTTGGGTACTTTACATATATTAATCATTTAATAATTATAATGGTCCTACGAGGCATATACTGTTATTATCTCCATTTACAGAAGCAGAAACTGAAGCTTAGAGAGGATAAGTAGCTTAAGAGGCAGAGTTGGAGATTCAGGTTGCATTCTTTGGCTCTGGAGCCTAATCTCTTATCCTCCAATGCTAGGCTGGTGGGAAGGTGCTCTCTTTTTAGTGCAGTGGGATAATTGTTATATGACTGGTGCACTTTGAGGGCCTCAGAAAGTCACCTGGGATGGGAGGAGCTCGGGCCAAAGCTCTGGGAGACCTTTAAAGAGGAGGTAATAATCATCACTGGTATGTACTGATATTAATATGTGCATGTGCTGTTTTGAACCAACTCATTTTATTTACACAACACTGTGAAGTAGGTGCTCTTATAATTCCCATTTTACAGAAGAGGAAATGAGACTGAGAGGTTAAGTAACTTGCCCAATGTCACACAGCTATATGTAGTAGAGTTGAGATTGAAACCCAGTCATTCTGGCTCAGAGCATACATCTTCACTTGAAAGATGTCAACCATACAGACATAACCACACAGACTTGAAAGATGACCAATGAAGTGTTGAGAAGGCCTCCTAGGAAGAAGCATCAGCATGTGTAGGAAACATGTGCAAAGACCCAGAGGAATGAAAGGTCCTGACATGTTTTAAATTGTGAGATTTAAACTGGAGACTGGGGTGGTTAGAACCGAAAGTTTAAAAAGGGTACTAGTAAGAGGTGGGTCTGAGGGTGGGCCACGATGACTCAGTGGCAGAGATCTTGCCTGCCATGCCTGAGACCTGGGTTCGAATACCATGACCCAGTGCAGGGACTGAAAAGGTCTCTCTGCAGCAGGGGAGGAAGACCAGTGACAGGTGAGCAAGACCGGAAGCAAGTCGACAAATGCAGAAGCTTTTGCAACAGTCCAGGCCAGAGATCCTAACCACTAGAGCCGAGGCAGAGAGAGGGCTTGGGAGTGAGAGGACAGGGCAGGTTGAGCAAATACCTAGTTCTCAGGCAGTAATTGGGGCGGGGGAGGGTAAGATGGGGCTATAACAATTTTGTCCCAGGGTCCCTATGTTTAGAGGGCACAATGAAAAACAATGATTTCAAGAATGTTAAGCCTTCTGTTCCCCTTCATCTCCCATCACCTTCACCTCATCACCGTCATAGCCTCTTCAGCCTCTGGGAGTTCACCCCCACCCTAGGACCACCCCCACCCACTTGGTATCCACAAGGATGACTAAGGATGGAGAACCAAAGTCAAGGGCGTGAAATCCAAGATGCAGGTTGGGAGGATTTTACTTTTAGCAGGAAGCCCCTCACACATTATTGCCCCTCCCCTTGTTTGCCCAGCTCGATTGATTTGAGAGCTATCTCATGTTATTGGTTAGCCCCCACGCTCCAAAATTGCTTAAAGCCCTTGGTAAAGGAGAGAAGATTCTAGAACAGATGATGGCGTCCTCCTGCAAGGTAGGGAACACAGGAGGAGGCACATGTGCTTTATGGCAAGGCAGCAAAATTAAAAGACGGTTTGCACGGGGAGCATGGGAGTTGGGAGAGGGCAGATGCAATTTGGGTGGTTTGGGTCGGCTTCATCGAGAAGGGGACATCTGGAGGAGGCTTGAGGAAGGCAAGGGAAGAGCATTCCAGCCAGAGGGCACGTGTGCGCGTGGGAGTGGGCCCCGGCGGGGGCAGGGGGTGCGGGTGGGCCTGCCATGGGGGCGGCGGCAGCGCTAGAACCTCAAGGCGCGGTCGGCGGCGTGGCGGGGGCGTGGGGAGGACTTTCGGTGTAATTCCCACGGGGGAGCCCGTGCAGGGTTTCAAGGCCAGGCGCGTGGTGATGTGACCCACAATTTAAAAGCAGTGCTGTGGCTGCTGAGTGGCTAAGAGACAGCGGGAGTACAAGGGTGGAAGGAGCCCAGTGAGGAGCCCTTGCAGGAATCCAGGCAAGGAATGATGATACTGTCGCTTTTTTTGCCCCTATTTTATTTAAATAAGTAAATAAATAAAGGTGGTCCAGAGCCTGTCAATTCATTTCATGAGCTGCTGAGGGGACATGGCCCATTGTTTGGAAAAGGCCCTTGTCAGGGAAGTGGAACGCCTCCAAGCACACACGGAGGGGCAGATTTCAGGGAGAGAAGGGCTGTGGCCGCTGCTGTGGGCAAAACTGAAAAGTGCCTGATCTGTCAGTGGAGGCCAGGCAGGCGTCTCCCAGCGCTGTCAGGCAGGAACCTTTTCTGTACAGTTGGGAAGGATTAGGCTCTGGAACCAGACGGCTGGGGTGGGGGAGGGGGGAGGGGTGGGGGAGGGGGGAGTCTGGCTCCGGCGCCCCCTGGTGTGTGGCCGTGAACCTGGGCACGAAGACAGCTTCATGCCTGGGGGCAGCCACTTCCCTCCCGGGGTTGGGCTCTGGCAGCTGCAGGCAGGAAGACTACTGAGGTCTCATTCTCAGGCCACCCAGAGACCACCCGAGAAGCTTGAAGGCCGGGTGGCCTGTGAATTGAGGCCTTGTCCACAAGGAGATCAGAACCCACACATCCCGGGGTCCCTCCACCATGTTTGCCACCCAGTAAGAGAGAATACTGGATTTAGGAGCTGAGAAATGCACATCTGTCCTGAGCTTTCGTTGATCCAGTGTAACCTGGGCAGGGCTGCTTTTAATTAACCTCTTCTGCCTGCTTTATCAGCCTAGCCTGGTATTTTCGACCCCCATTAGCCCCACCCCACCCAGGCTATACAGGATTTAAGGCTCTAATAGTGTTCCCAAGACACACCCTGCATCAGCTGGCCCCGGCAGAGTCTACACTGATTTGCACCCACTTTGAAGCCCTGTTAGGTGGAGAGGCCAGATTAACTCCAGCATTGACTTTGTGTTCCCAGGAACTGTTCCTCTCCATAACCCTAATCAGCCCACAGCCATACTGACCACTCCTTTAACCATGAATGTGGTCATTAAAAAGCATTTATATTCCTATTTCCTAATCAAAAGATCAGTCCTGCCAGTGACTTAGCGTGCAGATTTGTTTTTGCTCCCTCCTAACACAAAGCTGTGACCTGGTGTAAACCAGAGGGCCTGATGGGAAGTGAGGCCAATGGGCACCCTTCAGACAGGCCCTTCAAAGAACATGATTGTGGTCCATCGGAGGCCCCATTCTCTTAGAATCTGGGTGCTGAACAGACAAAATAATAGACGTCTGTACTGAGAATCCCTAGAGACCGTTCATACTTTTATTCTTCAAGTGAAGAAGAGGAAAAAAAAAAAAAGGCATAAAAGAGCTTCCCTAAACTTACCTCACCTGTTAGAGGTGGAGGGGGCCTGGAACGCAGGTGTGCTGGCTCCTAACCCACTGTTCTTTCCGATATACCAAATTACAATCTCTCAGTTCCAATTTCTTTTATGGCACATGGCCCAAATAAGCTGTCACTCCAAACCCCTGTGAAATTGTTCTTTTAATGCTCCCCCCCTTGACAGGTGAAAAAACTGATGTTCGGAGAAATGAAGTAATTCTTACAAGGTTGGTAATTCATGCAGCTCAGTGAAACTGAGCTTTCAGACAGTCTATCCCCAGGAGCCGTCCTCTCTACCACTATGCGGTACAGCTGCCCCAGAGATGTTTTCCCTGCCTCCCATTTCCTATCTTCTTATTTAGTCTGTCTGGGTCGCAGTAGGAAGACTGGCACCAGTGGGTCCTGCCCTGTGGTTGGCAACCAGGCTTCCTTCATGATGGGAAAAATGAGTGACACACTGTGAGTTATGTTATTTGTATCTAACAGGAGCTAAACACAGAATAACTCAGCAAAATAAATTCTAGATTGTATGGAAAAAAAGTTCCTACTGCCCTAATTCATTTTTGTTCACTATGTTTCTTACTAAGAAGTAAAGAGACATTTACTTAAGACATACTGTCGATTTCATCAGCAGCTGAGTTTTCCTGAGCACTGTGTTAATGGAATCATTTGTCACCTTTGAGATCTCCTTTTATTTTGGCTTCATAAAAACTTATTTCTACATATAGTCATCTTTTTTTAGAACAGTTGCATAACTAGTGCCCTTTTTTATACTGACGCTTGTTAAACTGTATGTAACTGTAAATATATTCAAGTTACATTAAACTGAGTAAAGCCGTAAATTAAGGTGCAAAAACAATGACAATTTTTATGAGCTCCAGACAGACTTATGCAAGAATTGATGTATTTGATAGTCTAGGTACATCTGAAAATAAATGCAGAGATACTTTAACTTGAGAGCTATAGATTATGGAAACAATAAATACAGAAATACATCTTTACTCCAAAATTTTTGATATGCTTTTGGACATGAAAATATTAGTACATCATTCTTGGGACATATGTTCCTGAGAAACTGTTGATTGTTTACCATATTCTTGTTTACCTAATCTCCACCCCAATGCTGCCTATTGAAAATCTGCACTTTAGGCAAGTTCCCCTCAGGTGTCAGCAGATTTTTGATTCCCCTGCTTCACTAAATGTGTCTTTGAACCGAGTGAAATTTCTGTTTTGGTTAGTCATATGGTGCAACCTAATACCATTTTCCTTTGAGCTGACATAGCCCTTTATCTGTGTCTTGCTAGGGGCATTTATGTAGACCTGTCTTGTCTATCCATAGACTATAAACCACTCTGACCAGGAGTTGCCTGTCCTCTCCTCCACAGAGCAGGCTCTGAATGTTTGCTGGGTGGAATGCATTCAGGAGAGACATCATTGTCCACTTCACCTCTCATGTCTTCCCTTCCAGCTGTCCATATGTGCAGCACCTTGAAGCATAACTGTGCCCATTTCTGCATCAACACCCCTGGCTCCTACGTCTGTAGGTGCAAACAAGGGTACATCCTCAACTCGGACCAGAAGACCTGCAGAAGTAAGTTGGCTTTGCCAATGTGTCTCTACTATTGTCTTCTCTCCTCTCTTCTTTCATGTTATTCTGTGCCCCCTCTCCCAACCCAGTTACCATCTCCCTGAGGATGGAAACAATGACTTATAACTTCTGTGTTATGTGTTTCCCTCCAAGCCCTGCTCTGCCATCACAGCATCTAGGCCAGAGCTAAGCACACAGTAGGCCTTCAGGAAGAGTTGAAAGATCATGAGAGGCACTTTCTTAGAATCAGCCTCCTTGAATGCAGATAATGTCCTTCACTTCCAGGATTGCTCTTAGGGGAAATCCTGAAGAAGCTTTTAATAACGCTGTCTTTATTAACTGTACCCTGAGGAATTGTTTCTGTTTTATTCTCTTCTCTGAAGCATGCACTTAGGATGAGTTACTAACATCGGCTGGTAAGGATTATTGAAGTTCTGTTTTTGAGGTGTGCAGGGATCTAGTTGCTATGGTGAGAAACACTTTATAGGTTTCTTAAACTTAAAAGAGCATAAAGTGTTAATAGAACTCACATTCTCTCTTTTTTGGCCAAGCCCCAAAGACCAGAAAACATACTGACCTTTGAGCCTGCATGATGTGATCCACCTCTTAGAGGACAGAGTCACCTGTACTCTGAACATTGTGCCCTATACTTTTTCCTAAGATAAGGGTAAAGACATTGTATTAGCCCCACAGACAACGAGGCTGCCAAAGTGAGGAAGTCCAGCCCACATGGGGCCAATAAAACTCAGCTTATCTGATTCATGTGGCTCATAATTATTATACCTCATGGTAAGCAATTAAGCATTAGTGGAAAGCAGTTTGCACAAATGGCTGTAATTTGTATCACATTTTAGAACCAAACCACATTTTCCGTTTTTCTTTGCACTTTTTACTTTTAGGGTTGATCATTGTTGGCTTCAGGCTTCCCTGTCCCCAAGATTAGGTAATATCTGCTCATATCCTACTCCCCCCCACCCCAGCCCGCACCCCCGTTCTTTGGCCTGTAAACGTCAAAGCCCTCTTGACTCTGTATTGCAGAGGGCTTCATGTTCTTAGACCCAGCTCAGACCCCAGGATCCCAGGTTGCTGAGTATAGCTGATGTCCACTGCCCACTGCAATAGTACTGTTGTTGCACAAAATATATCTGGGAGGGCCTCTTCAGAACTGCCTTCAGATACACACACCCTTACACCCATTACCCACCCACCCCCATATTATATACCTTCTATTTGTCGCTTGCTTATGTGTGAAGAGAGGAGGCAGATACAGCTGATTAATCAATTCTTCAAATGAAAATGGACATTAGCTATCAGACTCCCAGCTCCTCGTCCCATGCAACCCAGGAATTCTGTTCATTCCTATTGTCCTAGATGAGTGAAGATGCTTGGAAACCAGGTTGTTAAAAAGCACCCAGTTCCCACCTCTAGATGGCCTAGATCAGAGGTTGAGCTAAAATCCGACTCTCTATAATTTTCACCTTTGGTCCTATTCTGCCATCTGAAGCTATATACCAAAAAAAGTATTTCCTTTCCCAAATAAAAAGAGAGAGGTTCCACCTCCCCATTTCCTTCCATTAATTTGCTCCTTTCCAGGGGAATCATAAACACATCTTTAGGTGACCTGGTTTTGGGTCTCTTTGCTGTCCTGGTAACCCTTGTCTAATGGATCCTAGCTGGTCACTGTCTCAAAATGTGCCCTTCTATTCAAAGGCTAGATCAAGGGCACGAGTTTACATTACCTTCCAAGTCTGCCCATATGGACAAATTAGAATATGCTGTAGGTCAACATGTGGTTTCCCTCTGCCCTCCGAAAACTCTTCCCCATCCCGTGCCATTATATGGATATATACAAAGGTGTTAGCATAGTGCTTAACCCATAGAGTTCAAAAGATGTTTCCATCCTCCCCTTTCCCCACTGGAAAATATGGGGGCGGAAAACCAGGAAGTGTGCCCATTGTTACATTCTTATTTCCTCTTACTGTTCTCCTCCCCTTGAAGAAAGAAACTTATCTGGTTTCTTTTTCTTTATTTAAAAAATAGGGACATTTCTTTCCCTTTCATTCCCTTCTAGAACATTTAATCTATCTGGAAGCTAATGAAATGCAACATTTAAAAAACCCTATTTGGAAGAAAATGTAAATTTTCTCATCCAGCTTTCTGTCTTTTTTCTTCCATAAAAACCAGACTAAATGCATTATGTTGCTTTCACTTTTTGGATATTTTCCTGACATTATTTTTCCTAAGCTATGTAAATGACCTATAGCTTTTCTATTAGAGCATAAACAAAGAGCTATGATCCATAATAATAATCACACTATTAGAGAGAGAAAGGAAAACTATAACCAACATCCCCCATGATTTTAGATGCAAAAATTCTTAACAAAATTTGAGCAAATAGAATCCAGCAGTTATAAGACAGAAAATATATCAAGACCAAGTGTGGTTAATCCCAGGAATGGAAGGTTGGTTTAACATTCAAAAATCAATCAATGTGGAGGAGTCAAGATGGCGGCTTAGTGAGGTGTGGGATTTAGTCCATCCTCCAGAGCAGCTAGTAAATAGCCCAGAGCAGTACATGCTGCTGGGGCCACGTCACACAGCGAACCCCAGTCTGGACAAGCTGGACCAGGTGCGAGCCCACCCAGAACCATGAGTCCCCCAAGATGCGATGGTTGGCACCCCTTCCCCACAGGCTGCTTCCCAGAGGGGATAGGAAAGAGACTTAACTAGCAGCAAGGGCTGAGTTCAACCAAGCTCCAATTGTGGAATTAATTAACAAAATTCTGATTACCAAAAATAGGCCCCCAGCTCAGCTGAATCTCGAGTGAAAGCTGAGGTTGCTGGTTTTTGCCCCAGTGCAGAGGGGGCAGGGTAAAAGAAAAAAATGATACCAGAGGTTTTTTTGGGTTGGACAGCACAAAATACTTGAAAGGATCTGGGCCCTGAAGGAAAGAAGGGGGCACATAGGACTTGGAGATACACAGAGCAATGTACCAACTTAAGCTCTTGATTGGCAAACCCGAGGAACAGAGGTCCTACTCTGAAAAGGATTTTTTTTTCCCTCTTCTATTTTGTGGCTGTGTTTCTTTGGCTTGACTGCTCTTTGGATACAGCTGCAGGGCTTCTCAGGCTCCAACTGCCCAGGTATGGGTGGAGTTATGCTTGTTTGAGAGTTTTTCTGGAGCCTGTGCCTTCCCCAGGAGAGGGGTGGGGCCCAGCTCAGGTGGAATCCCTCCCTCAAGGAATTCGGACCCCAGGGTCTGGAAAATGGAAGCAAATAAAGCCAGCCTACAACCTCCCCTCTATCTCAACCATGGCCCCAGCAGGAAGATCTGCTGAAGTTAAAGGTACCACATCACCTTATGTTGGTGGAACTCACAGGCAGACAAGTGCCACATACTGGGCAGGATAGGAAAAACACAGCATCCAGAGGCTTCATAGGAAAGTCTTTCAACCTGCTGGGGGCATGGTTGAGACCCTCAGGGAAAACTGACTCAGGTGACTCTTTCCTCCTGAGAGGAGGCCAGTTTGGTCTGGGAAATGCTGGCTGGGATCTATAATACCTAAGTAGACCCCCCTAAGTGGGGGGAAAAAGGCACCATACAGGCAAGGCAAGAAGCAAGAAAACAAGAACTAAAAAACTCTGATCTGTTAAACAAAACCTAAGCTAGAGGTCTAGAATAAGCTGAACTGAATGTCAAAGAACAGATAGACAACAAAGTCATCCAGCAAGAAAATCCTAGGTTAAAAAAAGTGAAAACAATCTCCAGAATAAACTAATTAAGGAAATTAAATGCCTAGCCGCCATCAAAAAATAACAAATCATGCTAGGAAAATTGAAGCTATGGCCCAATCGAAGGAACAAGCCAACAATTCAAATGAGATATAGGAGTTGAAACAATTAATTCAGAATGTTCAAACAGACACAGAAAACATCATTAAAAATCAAATCAGTGAATTGAGGGAGGATATAAAGAAGGCAAGGAATGAACAAAAAGAAGAAATTGCAAATCTGAAAAAACAAATCACAGAACTTATGGGAATGAAGGGCACAGTGGAAGAGATGAAAAAACAATGGAAATCTACAATGTTAGATTTCAAGAGGCAGAAGATAGGATTAGTGAACTGGAGAATGGAACCTCTGAAATCTGACAAGCAAAAGAAAATATAGGAAACAGAATGGGAAAATATGAGCAGAGACTCAGAAAACTGAATGAAGCACATAAATATATGTGTTGTGGGTGTCCCAGAAGGAAAAGAGAAGGGAAAAGGGGGAGAAAATCTAATGGAGGAAGTTATCACTGAAAATTTCCCAACTGTTATGAAAGACTTAAAATTACAGATCCAAGAAGTGCAGCATACCCCAAACAGAATAGATCCAAATAGACATACTCCAAGACACTTACTAATCAGAATGTCAGATGTTAACAAGAGAGAATCTTGAAAGCAGCAAGAGAAAAACAATCCATCAAATATAAGGGATGCCCAAAAAGACTATGTATAGATTTCTTAGCAGAAACCATGGAGGCAAGAAGACAGTGGGATGATATATTTAAGATATTAAAAGAGAAAAACTGCCAACCAAGAATTCTATATCCAGCAAAATTACCCTTCAAAAATGAGGGAGAAATTAAAACATTTTTCAGATGAAAAATCATTGAAAGAATTTGTGACCAAAAGATCAGCTCTACAAGAATTACTAAAGGGAGCACTAGAGACAGATAGGAAAGGACGGGAGAGAGAGAGGTGTGAAGAGTGTAGAAATGAAGACTATCAGTAAAGGTAAAAAGAGGAAAAATTAGATGTAACAAATAAAATCCAAAAGGCAAAATGTTAGAAGAAAGTACTGCCCTTACAGTAATAACAGTAAATGTTACTGGATTAAAAATGGACCAGCAGAATGGATTAAAAAACAGGAGTCATCTATATGCTGTCTACAAGAGACATATCTTAGACCCAAGAATAAACATAGATTGAAAGTGAAAGGTTGGGAAAAGATATTTCATGGAATCAACAATCAGAAAAGAATGGGAATAGGTATACTAGTATCCAACAAATTAGACTTCAAATGTAAAACAAAAGAGACAAAGAAGGACACCATGTATTAATAAAAGGAACAATTCAACAAGAAGACATGACAATCATAAATATTTATGCACCGAGCCAGAGTGCTCCAAAATACATGAGGCAAACACTGAAAAGAGAAATAGACACATCTGCCATAACAGTTGGAGACTTCAATTCCCACTCTGATCAATGGACAGAACATCTTAACAGAGAATCAATAAAGAAACAGAGAATTTGAATAATACAATAAATGAGTTAGACTTAACAGACATTTATGGAACGTTACACCCCACAACAGCAGGATTCACCTTTTCTCAAGTGCTCATGAATCATTCTCAAGGATAGACGATATGCTGGGTCACAAAGCAAGTCTCAATAAATTTAAAAAGATTGAAGCCATACAAAACACTTTCTCAGATCATAAAGGAATGAAGTTCAAAATCAATAATAGGCAGGGTGCCAGAAAATTCACAAATATGTGAAAATATTTTTTCAACACCACTCTCTTAAACAACCAGTGGGTCAAGAAAGAAATTAAAGAGAAATCAGTAAATATCTCGCGGCAAATGAAAATGAAAACACAACATATCAAAATTTATGGGATACAGCATAGGCAGTGCTAAGAGAGAAATTTATTGCCCTAAATGCCTATATCAAAAAAGAAGAAAGAGCGAACTGCAGGAATTCACTGTCCGCTTGGAAGAACTAGAGAAAAAAACAGAAAAATAACCCTAAAGCAAGCAAAAGGAAAGAAATAATGGAGATTAGAGCAGAAATAAATGAAATTGAGAACGTGAAAACAATCGAGAAAATCAACAAAACCAGAAGTTGGTTTTATGAGAAAATCAATAACATTAATGGACCCTTAGTGAGGTTGGCAAAAAGAAAGAGAGAGAGGATGCAAATAAATAAAATCAGAAATGGAAGAGGAGACATAACCACTGACCCCGAGAAATAAAGGAGGAATGAGAGGATACTATGAACAACTTTATGCTGATAAACTCAACAATGTAAATGAAATGGACACTTCCTAGAAAGGCATGAACAACCACCATTGACTTGAGAAGAAATACACAACTTCAGCAAACCAATCACAAGTAAAGAAATTGAATTAGTTATTAAGAAGCTCCCAACAAAGAAAGGTCCAAGACCAGATGGCTTCACATGTGAATTCTGCCAAACATTCCAGAAAGAATTAGTACCAATCCTGCTCAAACTCTTCAAAAAAATTGAAGAGGAGAGAAGGCTACCTAACTCATTCTACGAAGCCAACATCACCCTCATACCAAAGCCAGACAAAAAGATATTACAAGAAGAGAAAACTACAGGCCAATCTCTCTAATGAATATAGATGCAAAAATCCTCAACAAAATTCTTGCAAATTGAATCCAGCAGCACATTAGAGAATTATACATCATGACCAAGTAGGATTCATCCCAGATAGGCAAGAATGGTTCAACATTAGAGAATCAATTAATGTAATACACCATATCAACAAATCAGAGCAGAAAAACCATATGATCATCTCGATTGATGCAGAAAAGGCATTTGACAAAATTCAGCATCCTTTCCTGTTGAAAACACTTCAAAGGATAGGAATAGAAGGGAACTTCCTCAACACGATAAAGGGAATATATGAAAAACCCACAGTTAACATCATCCTCAATGGGGAAAAACTGAAAACTTTCCCCCTAAGATCAGGAACAAGACAAGGATGTCCACTATCACCACTGTTATTCAACATTATGTTGGAATTTCTAGCCAGGGCAATTAGACAAGACAAAGAAATATAGGCATCAAAATTGGAAAGGAAGAAGTAAAAGTCTCACTGTTTGCAGATGATATAATACTATATGTTAAAAACCCCCCAAAATCCACAGCAAAACTACTAGAGCTAATAAATGAGTACAGCTAAGTGGCAGGTTAGAAGAGCAACACTCATAAAATCTATAGTGTTTCTGTACACTAGTAATGAACAATCTGAGGGGGAAATCAAGAAAAAAAATCCATTTACAGTTGCAACGAAAAGAATAAAATCTTTAGATATAAATTTAACTAAGGATACAAAAGACCTATACAAAGAAAACTACAAGAAATTGCTAAAGGAAATCACTGAACTAAATAAATGGAAGGGCATACCATGTTCATGGATTAGAAGACTAAATATAGTTAAGATGTCAATTCTACCTAAATTGATTAGTAGATTCAATGCAATACCAATTAAAATCCCAAAGACTTACTTTTCAGAAATAGAAAAACCAATAACCAAATTTATCTGAAAGGGCAGGGTGCTCTGAATAGTTAAAAATATCCTGAGAAAGAAAAACAAGATCGGAGGTCTCACACTACCTGACTTTAAGGTGTATTACGAAGCTATAGTGGTCAAAACAGCATGGTACTGGCATAAAGATAGATATACTGACCAATGGAATCAAATAGAGTGTTCAGATGTAGACCCTCTCATCTATGGACAATTGATCTTTGATAAGGCAGTCAGGCTAACTCACCTGGGTCAGAACAGTCTCTTGAATAAATGGTGCCTAGAGAACTGAATATCCACATGCAAAAGAATGAAAGAAGATCTGTATCTCACACCCTATACAAAAATTAACTCAAAATGGATCAAAGACCTAAACATTAGATCTAAGACCACAAAACTTTTAGAAGAAAATGTAGGGAAATATCATAAATCTTATAATAGGAGGCAGTTTCCTAGATCTTACACCCAAAGCACAAGCATTGAAGAAAGAAAGAAATGGGAACTCCTCAAAATTAAACACTATTGTTCATCAAAGAGCTTTGTCAAGAAATTGTGTAGACAATGGAAGACAATATTTGGAAACAATATATCAGATACAGTCTAGTATCCAGAATATTTAAAAAGATTGTTCAACTCAACAACAAAAAGACAACCTAATTACAAAATGGGCAAAAGACATGAGCAGCCACTTCTCAGAAGAGGAAATACAAATGGCCAAAAGGCACACGAAAAGATGCTCAACTTCCCTGGCTGTTAGGGAAATGCAAATCAAAACCACAATGAGATATCATCTCACACCCACCAAAATGGCCATTATCAATAAAACAGAAAACAACAAGTGCTGTAGAGGATGTGGAGAAAGAGGCACACTTATCCGCAGTTGGTGAGAATGTAAAATGGTACAACAGCTGTAGAAGGCAGTTTAGCGAGTCCTCAGGAAGCTAAGTATAGAATTGCCATATGATCCGGGAAAACCATTGCTAGGTATCTACTCAGAGGACATGAGGGCAAGGACACAAATGGACATTTGCACACCAATGTTTATAGCAGCATTATTTACAATTGTCAAGAGATGGAAACAGCCCATCAACAGATGAGTGGCTAAACAAACTGTGATATATACATTCGATGGAATATTATACAGGTTATGAATAAGGTTATGAAGTATGTAACAACATGGATGGGCCTTGAGGACATTATGCTGAGTAAGATTAGCCAGAATCAAAAGGACAAATACTGTATGGTATCACTGATATGAACTAATATTAGTGAATGAATGGAGAATTTTAGCTAAGAACAGAGACCATCAGGAAATAGAAACAGGGTGGATATTGGGTAATTGGAGCTGAAGGGATACAGATTGTGCAATAGGACTGATTGTAAAAATTCAGAAATGGATAGCACCATACTACCTAACTGTAAATACAATAATGTTAGTCCACTGAATGAAGCTGAAAGTGAGAATGATAAAGGGAGGAGGCCTGGGGGCACAAATAGAACCAGAAGGAAAGATAAACAATAAAGACTGAGATGGTATAATCTAGGAATGCCTAGAGTATACAATGATAGTGAATAAATGTACAAATTAAAAATGTTTTTGCTTGAAGAAGAACAAAGGACTATCAATACTGCAGGGTGTTTAAAATAGATGGTAATTAATATTTTAAAACTCTAACTTATGTGTAAGACTAAAGCAAAAAAAGTGTTTGTTACAAAATTTATAGTTTGACTAGTGCATTTCCTAATATAACTTATGTGGACAGTTTAATTGAACACCATAAGTACATGGAACCTTGAGTAGGGCATGAGATTTTGTAGGTTTGTCCAGAGGGATGCCCAATAAATCCCAGAGTGATTTGAACAGTGAATTAAAAAGTATTTGCAAAGTCCCCACTGGGGAATGTTGAGAAAGGGGGAAAATTCAATTTCCACATGTGGAGAATTCCTGATATTCTCACAAGCAGAGGACAACCAAAGCAATAGGTCAAGCCCTCAATCTTGGAATTTGTTCATATGAAACTTATCCCCGCAAAGGATAGGCTAAGCCTACTTAAAGTTAGGCCTAAGAGTCACCCCCAGGAGAACCTCTTTTGTTGCTCAGATGTGGCCTCTCTCTCTCTCTCAGCCAACACGACATGCAAACTCACTGTCCTCCCCTTCTCTACGTGGAACATGACTCCCAGGGGTGTAAACCTTCCTGACAAACGTGGGACAGAAATCCTAGAATGAGCTGGGACTCAGCATCAAGGAATTGAGAAAACCTTCTAGATCAAAAGGGAGGAGACAGAAATGAGACAAAATAAAATGTTAATGGCTCAGAGATTTCAAACAGAGTTGAGAGATTATCCTGGAGGTTGTTCTTGTGCATTATATAGATATCACCTTTTTAGTTAAGGTATATTGGAGAGGCTGGAGGGAAGTGCCTGAAAATGTAGAGCTGTGTTCCAGTAGCCATGTTTATTTATTTATTTATTTTTTTACATGGGCAGGCACCGGGAAACGAACCCGGGTCCTCTGGCATGGCAGGCAAGTATTCTTGCCTGCTGAGCCACCGTGGCCTGCCCAGTAGCCATGTTTCTTGAAGACGATTCTATAATGATATAGCTTTCACAATGTGACTGTGTGATTGTGAAAACCTTGTGTCTGATGCTCCTTTAAACTATGTTCTGGACAGATGAGTAAAACATAGGGATTAAAAATAAATAAATAATAGGGGAAACAAATGTTAAAATAAATTTAGTTTATTGAAGTGCTAATGATTAATGAAAGGAAGTGGTAAGAAGTATAGAAAAAAATAGGGGAACCAAAGGCTAAAATATATTGGGTAGATGGAAATACTAGCAGTCAATGAGAGGGAGGTGTAAGGGGTATGGGACGTATGAGTTTTTTCTTTTTTTTTTTCTGAATTGATGCAAATGTTCTAAGAAATTAACATGGTGATGAATATACAACTATGTGATAATATTGTGAGTTATTGATTATATGCCAAGAATGGAATGATCGTATGGTAAAAATGTTTTCATTTGTATGTTGTTATGTTAAAAAAAAAATTTTAAAAACCCAACAATGTATTTCACCATAATAATAGACTGAAAAAAAAAACCAAAAACTTCAAACATGATCATCTGAATAGATGCCAAAAAAAAGCATTGGAAAATACCCAACATTCATTCATGATAAACTCTCTCCTAGCAAAGTAGGAATGAAGGGACACCCCCTCAGCCTGATCTGTGAAGAAAACCTGCAATTAACATTGTATCTAAGAATGAAAGAATAAATACTTTCCTCCTAAGATAAGAAATAAGACAGGATATCCATTCTCACTACTTCTATTCAGCATTGTACTGGAGGCTAAAATTGGTGCAACAATGAAAGAAAAAGAAATTTAAGGGGAATAGAGATTGGAAAAGAAGTCTTTTTTCACAGACTATATAATTATTTCATAGAAACGCAGATGAAATTTTCTGAAAAGCTCCCTTAACTAATAAATGAGTTTAAAAGAGGTGGAAGATAAAAGATGAATATACAAAATTATTTTATTGTATTAATATATACTTGAAAAAAATCAGAAATTGAAATTTTAAAATACCATTTATAGCAGCATCAAAATATGTAATTAAGGACAAATTGGACAAAAAAATCAAGATCTATACACTGAAAATTATAAAAGATTGCCAAGGCAACTAAAGAAGATATAAAAAATTTGAAATATATTCCCTACCTATGGATTTGAAGACAGTATTGTTAATATATCAGTTCTCTCCAACTGATCTATAAATTCAAATCAACCCCTTTCAAAGTCCTAGCAGACATTTTTTTAAAACTTTTTTTATTGTATAATATAACATACATGCAAAGCAAAGAAATAAAACAGCAATAGTTTTCAAAGCACTCTTCAACAGGTAATCCAGGACACCTCCCAGAGTCTATAATGGGCTGCACTATCATCATCACAGATTCTTTTTTCTAGCTCCTCCAGAACATTGGAGGCCTAGCAGACATTTTTGTAGAAATTGGCAGGCTGATTCTAAAATACATTTGGAAATTCAAATAACTTGAACAGGCAAATAAACTTTGAAAAAGATTAACAAAGTTAAAGGATTCAAACCACCTCGTTTCAAAGTCGGTTATAAAGGAACAGTGATCAAGATAGTGGTGCTATTGCTATAAAGAATGACATACATATAGAAAAATGGAGCAAACTAGAATCCGGGAATAGACGTTTATGTTGAAATGATTTTTGACAAAGGTTCTAAGGCATTTCAATGGGGAAGGGATGATGTCTTCAACAAATGGTGCTTCAACAATTGCGTCTCCAAGTGCAGTAAAAAAAAAAAACTAGAAAAGAAAAATATATCTCCACCCTTACCTCACACCACATACAAAAATTGATTTGCAATGGATTTTAAGCCTAAATGTAAGAGTGGAAACTAAAACATTTAAATAAAATGTAAAATAAACTCTTGGTGACTTTGGATTTGGCAAAAGCTTCTTAAATAGGACACAAAGAACTATACTATATGTATTAGGTTGTTCAATGCTACTGGAATGCAATATACTAGAAGTGGAACTGCTTTTAGAAAGGGAATTTATTAAGTTACAAGTTTACAGTTCTAAGGCCATAAAAATGTTCAAACTAAGGAAATTTCTCTGGATACATACCTTGACTGAAGAAAGGCTGATGTCTGTCACATGGGAAGGCAGGAAGCTTGTGTCTTCTGGTTCTTATTCCTGGTTTCATTGTTTCCAACTTCTGATGCCAGTGTTTTCCTCTCCAAGTGTCTGAAAGCCTTCACTTAGCTCCTTCAGGATACAACTCTGGGTTCTGGCTTGCTTAGCATCTCATGGGGAGGCACATCGCTATGTCTGCTGGGCTCTGCATCTCCAAGTGTCTGTCTAGGCATCTGCTCTCTCTGTTGGCTCTGTCAGCTCTGAATCAACTGTTCTCCAAGCATCTGCATCTGAGGTTTCTCCAAAATCTTTCCCCTCTTGAAGGGCTGTAGTAAACTAGGAAAGGCCCATCTTGATTGGGTGGAGTTACATCTCCATCTAATCAAAAGGTCACACCCACAATTGAGTGGGTCGGTCTCCATGGAAACAATCTAATCAAAAGTTTCCACCCTAAACAGTAGGTCTGGCCCCATAAGATTGTATCAGGAGTAAAACGGCTTTTCTGGGGTACATAGTAGTTTCAAAACCTGAACAATGATAGTCAAAGTGCTTGATAATCTACTTCTCCAGCCCCTTTGCATGCTCCCTCTTGCTTTCTCTGCTTTATCTATACTTTCCTCCTCCCCATTCTCCAAACTAAGCTTCTTCATGCCTTAGGAACTTTATACATGCCATTCCTTCTGCCTGGAATGTTTATGCCCCTTCCCAACCTTCTTTATACCTTCTTAGTTCTTATACATCCTTTAAGATTCAACACGAAGGTCACTTTCTCAGATGCCTCTTATGTGACCCTTCCCCATTAGAAGTCATGTCTCTCAGCATAGTTTCCCTTTATAGCCCTTGCTACATTATGATTTAATACTTAATTTTTAATCAGTTATTTAATGTCTGTTCTTCTACCACATGAAGGCAGCCACAGTGCTTGTCTTGTTCAGCTCGCTAGCTCAAATATCTAGCATGGTGTCTGGCACAGGGTCATTAAAAAAATACATATTTGTGAATGATTGAATAAATTAATCCAGTCATTCATCCATTAAATTTTTCAAACTGGGAAAACAACAGAGAATAAAACAGACTTTTAAAATAAATCCCTGCTCTCATGGAGCTGATCTTCTAGGGATTGTCGGTGGCGGGCTGAGGCCCCTCCTACTGACTCATGGAACAGATTATACAAATCTCTTCCCAACTCCATACTTGGTGAGACCAAGTTGGAAGCTTGAAGTCAGCCATGGTGGGAATATTTATACCATGGAAATTGACGAAGACGACAAATCAGGGCTCTTTTTTTTTTCTTTTTTTTTCCTGGAGAGCTCTTTGTTAAACGTTTACCAGCATACCACTGACAGGAGACAGACAAAAAACAAAATAAATAGGTAAAACTATACATTTTATTAGATTTTGTAAGTGCTGTGGGACAAAATTAAGCAGGAAAAGGTTGTTGGGAGTGTGGAGGAAATGGGACTTCCATTTCCTTATTTTTTCCGCATGGGCAGGCACTGGGAATCAAACCCGGGTGTCCGGCATGGCAGGCGAGAACTCTGCCACTGAGCCACCATTGCCCACCCGGGACTTCCATTTTAAATAGCAGTGCAAGAAGGTGGTCTCCCTAAAAAGGACCTAAGGACCTAAAAATTCTTAAAAGTAGGAATCAAGCGTGTTGAATCATGGAGGATATAAAGAGCAGCTAGGTTTCTTCAGAAAGGGTGGGGGTAAGGCAAAAGAATATCAACTTTGCTTTGAAGCAAGACCTGGCCCCACCTGGATGACATGCCTGACTCAAGCAAGTGACTTCCATGAGATTCAATTTTCACAGGGACGTTAAATAATTAAGTGGAGAAAATATCTCATTTACAGGGTTACATGAGATAACAGATTGTGCTGGTTTGAAAGGAAGTATGCCCCCTAAGAAAAGCCATGTTTTGATATAAATCCCATTTCTAAAAGGTAGAATAATCCTTATTCAATACTGTATATTTGAAACTGTAATGAGATCATCTCCCTGGTTGATGTGATTTAGTTAAGAATGGTTGTTAAACTGGATTAGGGGATGACATGTCTCCACCCATCTGAGTGGGTCTTGATTAGTTTCTGAAGTCCTATAAAAGGAGAATGAGAGATTCAGAGAGATTGAGAGAGAGTAACACTACAAAGCAGAGAGTCCACTAGCCAGCGACCTTTGGAGATGAAGAAGGAAGATGCCTCCCGGGGAGCTTCATGAAATAGGAAGCCAGGAGAGAAAGCTAGCAGATGACGCCGTATTTGCCATGTGCCCTTCCAGCTGAGAGAGAGAAGCCCTGTCTGTGTTCGCCATGTGCCGTCTCACTTGAGAGAGAGACCCTGAACTTCATCGGCCTTCTTGAACCAAGGTATCTTTTCCCTGGATGCCTTTGATTGGACATTTCTATAGACTTGTTTTAATTGGGACATTTTCTCGGCCTTAGAACTGTAAACTAGCAACTCATTAAATTCCCCTTTTTAAAAGCCATTCCGTTTCTGGTATATTGCATTCCAGCAGCTAGCAAACAAGAACACAGATGGACAAAGCATCTGCTCCACAGTAAGTTTTCTCCTTTCCTAGACCTTGGGAAAAGGAAAGGCATTGGTGGTGCAGGCCTATTTAAGCATGGGGGACAGCTGAGCCCCAACCCCATTTTTTCAACATCATAATTCTAATAAAAAGTTTTGCTTTTGGGATAGTTATGAAAACATGGACGGTAGATTCCAATTTCTTCAAACAATGCATCTTTAGACAAGTTTTGGTTTGACAGTTCAATAGTGAATTGATCTGACACAAGTTGGGAATTTTGAATTTTATATCAGAAGTTCTCCTCAAACTCAGGTTCTGCCTTGCCAGAGGGCAACCTTAGCACATAGCTGACAGTTGGCAACATTCACTATCTTCTCTTAGATCCTGGAGAATTTGGGGAGGGATGCTAACAGCAGCTGTTCAGTCTTCCCAGGTGAAATGAATAGGAGAGGATTTGATGGCTAGTAGCTCCAAAGCTGTACTCACATCCATCCATAGGATTTCTCCAGAGACTTGTGAGCACCCCAGATTTAAATCCTTTCCTTCTATTTATGTGACATCTGCGACTCAGACTTAGAGCCCTGAAGCTATGGAAGTCAGCAGTACTCCATACAGGAACGGTTTAAAAAGTTGAAAAAATGATCAAACTTCAACTTGAGATATTTTGGAAGCTGATCTGGGTAGGTCTAAGGTTAATCAGAATACAGGGTAAAGAATGATATGGGCCATATTTTTAAACTTCAACTGTGTGAGACTAAAGAGAGAGATGTTTATTTGGTGCAGAATTTTTATTTTGAGTATTGCATTTCCTAATTTAACTTGAATGCTCAATTTAGTTGAAAACCATAAGCACATGGAATCTTGAATAGGATGTGAGATTTTGTTCATTTGTCCAGGTTAGTGTGATGCCTCAGTATATCCCAGAGTGATTTGGGCAGTGAATAAAAAAATATTTGCAAAGTCCCCTTGGGGGACTGGGGAGAATGGAGGAAATATTCAACTTCCCTATTTGGGAAATTTCTGATATTCATGCAAGCAGTAGGGACAACTAAACGGATAGGCTAAGCCTCAGTCTTTAGGTTGGCCCCTGTGAAATTTAGGCTTAGCCTCTCCTTTGCGAGAATATTTATAATTATGCCTAAAAGTCACCCCCAGAGAACCTCTTTTGTTGTTCAGATGTGGTCTCTCTCTCTAAGCCAGCTCAGCAGGTAAACTCACTGCCTTCCTTCCTATGTGGAACATGACTCCCAGGTATGTAAATCTCCCTGGCAGTGTGGGAAAGAATTCCTGGAATGAGCCGGGATTTGGCATCACGGGATTAAAAAGCCTTCTTGATCAAAAGTGGAAGAGAGAAATGAGACAAAATAAAGTGTCAGTGGCTGAGAGAGTTCAAACAGAGTTGAGAGGTTATCCTGGAGGTTATTCTTATGCATTAAGTAGATATCACCTTGTTAGTTTATGGTGTGTTGGAGTGGGTGGAGGGAAGTACCTGAAACTGTAGAGTTGTTCCAGTAGACTTAATTCTTGAAGATGATTTTATAAAGATATCACTTTTTTTTCTTTTTTTTTTTTTTTTAACATGGGCAGGCACCGGGAATCGAACCTGGGTCCTCTGGTAAGGCAGGCAAGCATTCTTGCCACTGAGCCACCATGGCCTGCCCTAAAGATATAACTTTTACAGCCTGACTGTGTGATTGTGAAAATCTTGTGTCTGATGCTACTTTTATCCAGGGTATGGACAGATGAATGAAAAAAAAAAAAAACAAATAAATAATAGAGGGGACAAAGGATAAAGTGAATTAGCTAGATGGAAATGCTAGTGGTCAATGAGAGGGAGGCTTAAGGGATATGGTATGTATGAGTTTTTTCTGTTTTCTTTTTATTTCTTTTTCTGGAATGATGCAAGTGTTCTAAAAAATAATCATAGTGATGAATACACAACTATGTGATGATATTGTGAGCCACCTTATATGGAATGAATGTGTGTGAAGATTTCTCAATAAAAACATAAATCAACCAATCAATCCCTTTCTTCATTTGTGACCTCAAAACCCTGGCACAGTCTCACTCAGCCCAGAGAACTGGATTACATCGGATGAAGAGAACACGGGACAAAAATTGTGGCTACTGAGGCTGACATCATCCTGGGCTAAATCAAAGGGATTTTACTGACTTTTCAGAATTTCAGACAAGCCACACTGCACTGTCGACACCAGTGACAGTTTAATTTCTCCTTTGCAGTTAAAGCGAAATGAATACCTTTCCAAGACAGTCTGGGCTACAGACACCTCTGCTTATTTAAACCAAGAAGAAGAAATCAGAAATTATGCCAGCAAGAGAGAAGAGAGATGTGTTATTAGGGCTGTTTCACTCAACTGGGAAACCATGGGGAGTCAGCCTGCTCTGACTCAAAAGCTCACCCACTCAGGTCTCCACCAAGACAGGCAAAACCCAAGCCTGCATTTGGGAACCACCCCCTTCTCTCATCACGTCTGAAAGCACTAATCTTATTTTGACAGCTGTAGTTTGGATTTAAAGATTTCCAGCAGTAAACGTGAGTCATCAGCCTTGTGCTGTTTCCCTGAAAGAAACGAGAAAGCCTAATGTCCTTTAGAAAAAACAAACCTGCCCTTTCAGGCCAACCCCAGCTGTGCTTTGAATCCGTTCCTCTGTAAGTTTTATTCTTTTTCTATCTATTCTTCTATTCATTAATAAGATTTTGATCTATTCATTAATAAGATTTTGATTTTCTTTGGGGAAGGGAAATGAAAGAAGGGGGATCCCCAAAATAAAGCCCTGAAACATCAGTAAATCTGATTGGATGAGTTTGATCAAAATAATAAATACTTGTGAATAATTCCCTCTTATGGATTGTTTTCGATTTCCAAATGCTGTTCGTCATTATGTTATTATAAAAAACCCCTCCTGTGTGCGCTATCCCAGAGAGAGGTCCTGTTTGGAAGGTCTGGGTCAGAGGTCCTCAAACTTGAGTGTATATTGGAATCACCTGGAGGGTTTGTTAAACCACACATTCCTTTGCTTCACCCCAGGCGTTTCAGACCCAGCAGGTCTGGGGTGGAGCCTGGGAATTTACATTTCTGATAGATTTCAGATGAAGCTGCTGCTTCTGCCCGGGGACTTCACTTTGAGAACCACTTGTCTGGGTCCTTGTGTAAATAAAGTGAAGGAGAAACTGTGCAAGGTTCGAGCTCCTTTTCCCCTGAGGTCTAGTAAGTCCTTCACAATTGGCATTTCCCACTCCCATTTAGTGAGCTTTTTTCTCTCATGGGGCTCGACTCACCCTCCATCCCTACTCTCAGCCCCCCTTCCCTTTAAAAAAAAGTTAAACTCTGTACCCTGGCAAAGCCAGAGGGTGAGCAGTCTGCACAGAATGATTTCTCATCGCCTGGGCCCAGCAGCCAGGGTTAAGAGGAAGCTCAATGACTGAATTTGTTCCCTTCCTGCAGACCCTCTGCTTCTGCTCTGAGCTGTCTCCACAGCGTCTGCTCATTGTGAAGCTGAAGGCAGCAGCCGCTCTGGGCGTTGTGTGCGGCTTGCTCGCCATTCCACTCCGCGAGGGCACTGTGGGCTGCCCTGGAGTTCAGACCCTGACCTTTGCTTTCCTCCTCCAAGATTTCATCCACTGCAGGGTCAATCACCACCACCAAGAACATCCAGCTCAGACCTTTCCCTTGAACTCTAATCCTCCATCTTCAACCTCACCCAACCACGTGTGTGGACTTCCTTCTGGACACTTGTTTCCCCTCGAAACCTTGTTTCCCCTCTGAAGACCTTTGTCAATGTCAATTCTACTTACCCACGCCACTACCACCCCCCCTCAACCCCCATCTTGTGTCATACTCTTCCCTTTGGGCTGGGGTTATTGCTGAGGTCTCCTAACAAGCGCCGAGTTGACTGCACTGATTAATGCAGTAAAGCCATTGTATCCTTTCATGTCCTGCACTGAGTAAAAGGGAAACCAAGATCTGAACGTTACTTGGATCTCAAGCATACAAGAGAAAGGCCCGTTTTCTCCCACCACCTGGGGGAGTTTCTGGCACAGGCGGGAACAATAAATTTGAAGGAATAAATTAATGATATCTCTGCCCCACCCTCTGCTTGATCCTAATCCAGTGCATTCGTGATGGGCAGGCAGTTTACTAAAACCTGGGTTTGCACATGACACCCTCTGCTCAGCTCCCCCCACTCACCAAAGGGCACTGTTGGAACCCAGGCTTGAGAATCAAATCGCTCCACAATTTTTCCCAGCATATACTCTTTCTCTTAGCCCCACCTAGTACCCCAAACTATTACTCTTTTTTGATTTGCAGAAAATCCCACCTCCTTCACAAAGCCTTCCCTGGTTGTTCCATGACTTTCTCTGCTCTCTGATTTTGTCTCAGCCCCACCTACACTCTGAAACCTTGTTCGGACATACACACACACACATATATGCATATATATGCTTTATTTAGTTATAATTAACATACAGTAAACTGCACATATTTAAAGTGTACAGTTTGATAAATTTGGCTTAACATATCACTACAGTCAAATAATGAACATATCTGTCATCCCTCCAGATTCTCCTCTGCCCCTCTGTAATCTTTCCTCTTGTTCCTTCTCTCCACCCAGCCCAAGACAACTACCAATCTGTTCTCCATCACTATTGATTAGTTGCCATTTTCTAAAATTTTATATAAATGGAATTATATAGCATGTACTCCCTTTTGTCTGTTTTCTTTCACTCATCACAGTTATTTTGAGGTTTATCCAGGTTGCTGCATGGGCCAATAGTTCATTCTTTTCATTGCTGAGTAGTATTCCATTGTACAGATATCACAATCTGTGATCTACTCCCCTGTTGTTGGACAATTGGTTTGTTTCTACTTTGAGACTATTACACAAAGATGCTGTGAACGTTTGTGAACAAATCTCTGCATGGACATATAGCTTCATTTGTCTTGAGTAAATACCTAGGAGTAGAATGCTGGAACAAATGGTAGGTGCATATTCAACTTTGTAAGAAATTGCTAAATTGTTTTCCAAAGTGGTTGTACCATTTTACATTCCCTCCAGCAGTGTATGAGAGTTCCACTTCCTAACCTTACCAAAAATTGGTGTTCTAGTTTGCTAGCTGCCGGAATGCAACACACCAGAGATGGATTGACTTTCAATAAAAGGGGATTTATTTTGTTAGTTCTTCAGAGGAAAGGCAGCTAACTTTCCACTGAGGTTCTTTCTTACATGGAAGGCACAGGATGGTTTCTGCTGGTCTTCTCTCCAGGCCTCTGGGTTCCAACACCTTTCCCTGGGGTGACTTCTTTCTGCATCTCCAAAAGTCTGGGCTGAGCTGCGCGTGCCAAGATGAGGTATGCAGAGCTGCTTGGGCTGTGCTACCTTGAGCTCTCTCATTTAAGCACCAGCCAGTTAACTCAAACGTCATTCATTGCACGCCTCCTAGCTGACTGCAGATGTAATCAGCAACAGATGAGGTTCATGTACCATTGGCTCATGTCCACAGCAACAGAACTAGGTGCCTTCACCTGGCCAAGTTGACAACTGAATCTAACTACCACAATTGGTATAATCGGTCTTTATATTCTAAATACAAGTACTTTGTTGGATGTATGTTTTGCAGATATTTTCTCCCAGTCTATGGCTCACCTTTTCATTTTAGTAACAGTGAGTTTTGAAGAGCAAACATTTTAATTTTGATGAAGTTCAATTTATTGAGGTTTTCATTTTATATAGTATGCTGGTTTGAAACTATTATGTACTCCAGAAAAACCATGTTTTAATCCTCATCCAATCCTGAGCCAGACCTATTGTTTAGGGTGGGAAACTTTGATTAGATTGTTTCCATGGAAATGTGACCTACCTGATTGTGGGTGTGGCCTTTTGAATAGATGGAGATGTAACTGTACCCATTCAAGGTGATCCTTGATTAGTCCTTTAAAAAAGTCCTTTAAAAGCAGAAACATCTTGGAGAAACCTCAGAGTCAACATGAGACCCAGATGTCTGGAGATGCAGAGAGTAAATGCCCCCGGGGAAGCTGTTTGAAACCAGAAGCCAAAGGCCCCAGCAGAAGCCAACCATGAGCCTTCCCAGCTAATAGAGGTGTTCGGGACCCATCGCCTTTTGAGTCAGTGTATCTTTCCCTGGGTGCCTTAGTTTGGACGTGTTTATGGCCTTAGAACCGTTAGCTTATAAGGTAATAAATTCCCTTTTAAAAAGCTGTTCCATTTCTAGTATATTGCATTTCCACCAGCATTAACAAACGAATACAGATTTTTGGTACTGGAGAAGAGGGGTACTGGAGAAGAGAAATACCAAACATGCTGGAACAGCTTTTTTAAATGGATAAGGGGAAGATTCTGAAAGAATCGTGAGGAGCTTGATAGAGAAGGCATAGAATGCTTTGAAGAGACTGTTGCTAAAAATATAGACTCTAAAGAAATATGGATTCCAATGAGGCCTTAGACAGAAATGATGAATGTGCCATTGCAAACTGGAAGAAAAATGACACTTGTTTTGAAGTGGCAGAGAATTTGGCAAATTGAGTATTGATGTTAAAGGCGATGACCTGGGATACTTAGGAAATTTCCCAACTAAATGTGGAAAATGAGACCTGGTTTCTCCTTGCAGCTTATAGGGAAATGTGACAGTAGAGAGATAAGCTGAGAACTGAACTCTTTTGGGTACAAAGAAACCAGAAATTGGTGGTGTGGAAAATTCTGGGCTTCCAGAAAGTTAAACCCCAGAGAATAGGGCCCCGTGTGAGGATTTAACCAAATAAGGACACAGTCAGCCATTACAGAACAAGCAGGGATCAGAAGTGGAATTATCCAGAAAGGATCTGAGGAAAATCCTATTGTCTGATGGTTATGATTCCTGCATACTGCATAGAAAACCGATATGTATATTGTGGGATCTGTATAAATGGAACCACTGCCAGCCTGGACTAAAAGGGACAAATTGAAGGAAAAATGGCCTCAGAGGCAGAACCATGGAAGCTAAGGCTTGTAGCAAAGAAACCTCGAGCCAGGAGAGTATACCCTGCATATATATGAAAAGGGTGAGTTTTCTCTGGAAGTAGAGGAATGTTCAGAAAGAGTGTCAGTGCCCCAGGCCTCAGAGAGGGTAGAGCGTATAAACTGGGGATTGGGGGGAGCCTGGCTGCTGCCCCATTATTCTGGGGGGGGGGGGGTTGAGTGTGTGCCCCAGAGATGGCAGAGATCCCGGTGCTGCCCCGATGTTTGGAGAGGGTGGAACTGAGAAAAAGGTGGTCTTCCCTACGATCCCCAGTCCTGTCCCTCAAGAAGCTTATAGCCTAGGTAAGAGAAATAAGGTTGCATCACCTGACTACCCTGCGTTTGTGTACCACAGATGCGTTTTCACTCTTCCTGTCAACAAGTACCTATTGAGCACCTGCAATGTGTGGATGTTGTGCTAGGTACCCTACGTACAGCAGACAGCCAGGCAGACAGGCTCCTTAGCTGTTAGGACAGTTCTTCTGGTCTTCCAAGTTGGTGGAGGAGAGTGTTTTTAGGACCCTAGGAATGTCCTTGTGTTGGGTGACAGGCACATGAGCATTTATGGAGCACCAACTACATGCACTAGGACACTGTGCTGGGCTCTGGGGACTCAAAACTGAGTCAGACCAGCACACATTCTAGTGGGACAGATGGTCACGTAAGAGGTCCTTCCAATCCCATGGGGTGATGGCTAGAGTGGAGCCATATGTACAGGGCTGTAGCAGCCCAGAAGAAGGAGCCCAACCAACTTGGGAAGTCTTCCTGGAGGCAATGACATATCACTGAAGTCTTGAGTGATGAGTGGGTATGCAGGGTGGAATACTGTGCTAGGGTTGACAGGAACCCTGAATCCAATGCTTCCTCCATCCCCCAGGATTTAATTATCCATCAGCGATATCTCCCAGGTTGTGAGAAAAAGTCGTGCTGTTTTTCAAAAGTCTAAGGAATCAGCCAGTAACATCTGTATTTGTTTCAAATGGAAGCGACTGCTGCCAGAGAAACAACAAAGTTGTGTCAGAACCCAGTCTGTATTTATTCTGTCTTTGTTTAATTAAATTAATCCCTCCATGGTTTTCCTTGGGTCAGTGCAAATCATTAGTGGCCATCAGTCCCTAACATTCTGAAAACAACATGAAAGGACAGAACGTATTAAGTTAACTGGCAAACTTGCTGTGTCGGGGCGGTTCTTCTGGAATGTGACTAGCACCCTTTGCATCCTCTCATACCTGCCTGGGGTTCTTTCAGCAGCTCTGAAAGGATAGCAAGTGCAACAGTAACTCTGAGGTTTGTATAAAAGTGGAAACCAAGCCTCAGGGTGTCACAGTTAATAGAGGGGGTCACTGCCCTGGACCCCTTCCCCAAGGGGGACTGCGAGGACTTATCCTTTAGGTTCGGTGACTCAACCCTCGATGCACTCTGGAATCATCTGGAGAGTTTTAACAGGCACTGCAGCCGGGGCCCCACCCTCAACCGGTCTGAGTTAATGGGGCACGGGGAGGATGGGCATCAGGATTTAAATTGGTAGCTGGGATTCGGCCCAATTGGGCCCTTCTGTGGACAGGGCTCACCGCCTACCCTGTGGGAAAAAGTCATTTGTAAAAAAAACATTATTGCTTTAAGGTCCTCAAGTCCTTGCCTTAGGCCTTAGAAATGTTCCTTACAAATTAGTTCTTTTGTAACATTTTTGTAAAGTTTTTCATTATTAAAAAAGGCATA
Organism: Tamandua tetradactyla; assembly: GCF_023851605.1. Classification (NCBI taxonomy): domain Eukaryota; kingdom Metazoa; phylum Chordata; class Mammalia; order Pilosa; family Myrmecophagidae; genus Tamandua; species Tamandua tetradactyla. Next base: position 141,848,314 of record NC_135332.1, read on the forward strand.
TGTGCTCTTGTTAGAAAACTTGAAAACATACAATTATAAATAGAGAATAAAAATTGCCTACACTCTACCTCTCCTTGGTAACCACCTGTGCTGGTTTGAAAGGATGTATGTCCCCTAGAAAAGCCATGTTTTAATGAAAATCCCATTTCATAAAGGTAGAATAATTCCTATTCAATACTGTATGTTTGAAACTGTAATCAGATCATCTCCCTGGATGATGTGATTTAATCAAGAGTGGTTGTTAAGATGAATTAGGTGACGACATGTCTCCACCCATTTGGGTAGGTCTTGAGAAGTTTCTAGAGTCCTATAAAAGAGGAAATATTTTGGAGAATGGGAGATTCAGAGAGAGCAGAATGACATAGCCATGAGAAGCAGAGTCCACCAGTCAGCGACTTTTGGAGGTTAAGAAGGAAAATGCCTCCCGGGGAGCTTCATGAAACAGGAAGCCAGGAGAAGAAGCTAGCAGATGATGCCATGTTCGCCATGTGCCCTTCCAGATGAGAGAGAAACACTGACTGTGTTCTCCATGTGCTCTTCCGCTTGAGAAAGAAACCATGAACTTCATTGGCCTTCTTGAACCAAGGTATCTTTCCCTGGATGCCTTTGATTGGACATTTCTATAGACTTGTTTTAATTGGGACATTTTCTCAGTCTTAGAATTGTAAACCAGCAACTTAGTAAATTCCCCCTTTTTAAAAGCCATCCCATCTCTGGTATATTGCATTCTGGCAGCTAGCAAACTAGAACACCACCCTTAGGCAGTGCTCCTGCTGGGCACAGAAGGCGGCAGAGCAGCACCTGCCTCCGCTCCAGAGACGGGGGGCTCAGCTTGTTCCATGGGCTGGAGCGCCATTTCCCAGCCGGCGAGCCTTGGGGCTGGACGCTCCCCACTTCCATAGGAACTCAGAATCCAGTGAGGGGGTCATAACAAATATGTCACTACGGCAAGGCATGTGTAATTACCATTGTGATATATGTGCCTAGGGCAAAGTTCAAGGGGTGCACGGACAGCTGATGGGAGAGGCCATAAAGCTCTGAAGAACAATTGAGGAGATGAATTTGTCCATCACTGTTTGGGCAAACAAAGCTGCTTTGGTTTGGAACACAGAGCCTACTGCTGTTCCCAAACAAGGCAATGATTTTCATTCCAGGTAGAAGTCCTTTTAAGTTTCCCACAGCTGAGAGAATCCATGTGCTGCTAGATTTATCCTTCGAAAGCACTGTTCCTGTGAAATCCTGTATCTCCCGTTTTAAGGTTTTTACGTTTAAAGGTCTTTACCTTACCTTTGCCTGCTGAATCGCGTTCAGACTGTTCATCCTGCATTCAAGCCTTCTGCCATCTGGTGTCCACTGTCCTTTCCATCCTCTGTCCTTGGAGTTCCCTGAGCAGAATCCAGCTACCACCCACGTCTGCTTTCCTCTGCCTCTGCACGTTCACTCGCCAGGTACCACCACCCGGAGTGCTGCTTCCCTTTCTCTGTCTGTCCAGCTCCTACCTGGGAGCCCTTTCCCATCCACCTGGACTGTCTGTCCCCATTCTGCAACCCCTCGGTGTTATCAGCATCTCCTTATGTATTTCCACCATTTTCTACCTTGCATTTTAGTTATTTCAGTTGATCTGATAGCTACTCTGGTCTTTCCTTTTCTCAAATGGGGCCAGGTTTGCTCCACCTCAGCACCTTTGCATTTGCTGTGCTTTCAGCAGAAATGCTCTTCCTGGAGCTTCACAGTGCTTAGAATATAAGCCGCAAACAGAAGGAACCCCTTTTCTCTGTTTGGTTCACTGCTGTACCAGGCCTGCAACAGTGCTCAGTAAGTGTTTATTGAATAGATGAATGAATGTCCTATATGATTCAGATTTTTCTTATGTCTGGCTTAGGGTTATGACTAATGGTAGGTTTTGTCATTTCCCAATTATTTCCTATGGTTTTTGCATCAGCTGAAGTTTTTTTTTTTTCCCGAATATTGGTATTTTCCTTACATCTAAATCCACTGGAAATCTAAGTTGGAAATCTCAATTGGAGTTCCTGATTGGAAATTTAGTATATAAGCATACTGGTAAGAGGTAAAGGATATTGTGTCTGAGTTTTTTTTTTTTTCAATCTACTTTATTGATTTAGGAGTTAAAATACTTTGTTCAGCATTTTAAAACCAAAATCCTTATTTGTGGAATCTTAGACCTAAGCATTTTCAATGATGTAGATCTCATTTTTAAAAATTATTTAATGCATTTAATAGAAATGATGAATAAAATCAGCTTTTATCCTTTTATAAATTGTATATTTATTTAAAAGCCTAATGAACTCTGAAGCTCCAGGATCTAGGAGATTAAAAACTTTAGCCAATGATTAATCATTGAGGGGTTAATTACGTTTTCTAGTTAATTGAATTTTTGTCATAGCTTTTATGGTGATACCTGTAACCAGAAAATTCTCTTGAATATATTCAAATCCTTTAATGCTCTCTGATTTTCTGATTTTAATGGTAAAAATCCCTGAGAGAGCCAATGCTGTTTCATAGGATCCAAGCCATTTTCCTTGCTGGGAAAGAGTGTCATCGTCTCAGCTTGTCTGTAGAAAGGACAGACTGAATCAGTGATGGATTGAAAATGCTTTTAACCTGTTTCATCCTCTGATATATTCTTAGAACCATTACAGTAAATACGTTCCTGTAAGTGCAGTCCTACATTGCATTTGAATAAAGAGCCAGGGCTTAGCACTTTGTGGACACCTAATAAATATTTGACCAAAATAGGACTGATAATAGCTGCACATACATTTCTTTCAAGTAATCATCCTTACCTCTGCCTAACCTCCTTTGGCTTCTCCATTTTCCTCATATGTTATTGGGATGAATACCTAGAGAGCAAAGAGGATTTTCAGAGAGACTGCTGGTAGACAAACAGAATGAGGAAAAAGTATGTCTAAAGGCAGAGACGCAGACTTGGGAATTAGAAGCTACTCTCAGACTTGCCGTGTTTTGAGTAGAGTAGCCGGTTGTATGTGCCTTTCCTCAGCCTTCCCCTCTGCAGAATGTCAAAGACACCATGAAGTGATCTCAGTGTAGATTGGTGAGACTGTGATAGTAAAGCGTGTATATTCCCATAGCATAGGAATAGTACCTGATGCAAACAAATGCAAACACCTGTTCATAATAACTTACAGGTCTCAAGAACCATCAACATATTTTTAGAGCACTTCCATTGACGTTGAAGAATACAAACTGAGGATAACCCAAAATTATTTAATGCATTTAATAGAGCTGAATAATCCCAACTTTTAAAAGTGTGTTTTTTATATGTACATAGCAGCTCACCTGGAAGGAAAACACACCAAAACGTTAACAGTGGCTGCCTCTGGGTGGAAGGATTTTCATGTGATAGGATTACCAGTGGAGTTTTCTTTCACATAGTTTTCTACGTTGCCCAAATTTTCTACTCTGATCATATATTACGATTCATAGTGTTTTTAAAAAGTTGTTTCCATAAGTGCTGTAGAGTTGCTTCTGCGTGGCTCGGTGCCGAGGGCGCCGTGTCGTCCAGAGCTGTGTTCTCACGGTGCTGCCTCCTCCCAGTCCAGGACCTGTGCGCCGTGGAGGCCCACGCCTGCGAGCAGCTCTGCGTCAACGTGCCGGGCTCCTTCGTGTGCCAGTGCTACAGCGGCTACACGCTGGCGGAGGACGGGAAGAGCTGTGCGGGTGAGTACTCCCTCCGCCCTTCCTTACCGAGGGGGGGGCAAGTTAAGCAGAGTAAGGAGGGAAAGGCTCAACACGAGCCCCCGCCCAAGCATAAAATTCCTCTTATTAGAGTTTCAACAAGACGCTCGGTTCTTTGACTTAACTTGTTCATCAGAATTTGATATTCAGAGGCTCTGTGTATGGCTGGTGTCAGCGTTTTTCCCATTTTGGGTGCTCAGCAAAAAGCAGACTTACGGTAATCTATATAAATGTAATTGTCGGTTACCACTTCACTTGAAAAGGGCTGGGCAGATTTTCGTCAAATTTAGAGGGTATCTTTGGGATGGCCTGACTGTTAAACATGAAATTCATTTGGTGGGGTAGGGGTGCTGTGTGGCACTTCAAAGATGTAGGCAGCCTCTCCCCCCTCTCCCCAAGAACTGGACGACTGGACCTGCAGTTCAGTGAGAGGCCCATGTGGCCACCAGGTGGAACGGCCCAGTGTATGTGTTAAGGCCCTGTGGTCAGAGAAAACAGTGGCTTCAAATACAAGCTGCAGGTGGGAGTCTCAAGGGCAGTGCTTGACACTGCAAGCACCGGCTTGCAGCCAGCCGAGTAGCTTTCCACATGGCGTGACAGGGTGAGAGGTGGCCTAGGCATCTCATTTCTTCAGTCATGGAGCATGGGTCTCAGCGCAGGCAGAGCAAACCAGAAAATCCCCAGTGTGTGCTTGGCCCTTCCCAGTTTGTCTACAAAGCCGTCTAAACCAACACACTCTCCTTTGTCCTCAGCCCGGGAAATAGTAGTTGGTTGGTAAACTGAACCGGATACTTCTTAAGCAGAAAATCTGGAAGGAAAAGGACTTGACTGACATCAGAACTGCAACCCAGATTTTCTGACTCTAAATCTTGCATTTTCTGTTCCATATTGCATTGTTTTCAGGGGTCTGGTTATGTTTTGCTTCCCCATACAGTAAATAAATATTTTTTGCACATAGAATTTACATTCTTCAGGGTACCTAATTCTTAGCTAGGGATGTGAAAGGAAAAAGCAAAACAAAGCATAGGTGGTATCCTCTTTTGTAGGAAAGTGGTGAGAGTATCATGGGTTTTTCTGTTTGTTTCTACACTGATGGGGATGAAAACCCTTATCAGAAGTCCCAAATGGGATTAGCTTCCTGGGCCTAAGCGTATTTTGTTTTGTTTTCTTAATTTGCTGGTGTTGTCCAAGATAGAACAGCAGGGCACTGTGCCCCCTAATACTGGCAAAGAAAAAAAGCCAACATGTAAGCACCAATGCTTATTATTTTTACTTCATTCGTGTTTATTATACAAGTAATATGCTTTCATTGAAGAACTTAGATGAGTAAAACACTATTAAGAGTTTGTTGTATTTTCTGCAGACTTTTCCCCATTTGAATATCCACTTCAAAACATGTTGTTAAATGTTTAACTTTTGGGTCAGAAGGAAATCAGGCCCTTGGGAGTAAAGCTGGAGGATGAGCTTCCGGAAACAGGCAGTTGTGTCTGGGGTGAAGAATGGAATGGGGAGAGCCCAGAGCTTATGTAGGTGACAGGGAGTAGGTGGGGTGGGGGTGACAGGGGCTGCGGCTGGGGTGGGAGCCTTGCTTTGGTCATTGGGGGACTGGAGGGCAGTGAGGAACCCAGTTCTCAGGGTGCTGCCAAATAATTGCCTAATCTTCCTATGTAGTAGAGAGCCTTTATGTTCCTAGGGTTTTGCTGTAACTTCTGGGATTTGACATTTATTGAGGAGCAGCAAGCATGAGAGGTGGATATGGGTTTGCAGAGAACTGTTGTTTGCTGTGTGTATTGGAGGTGGGCCTTTCTCTTGCTGCTGCCTAAAGCATGTAAGAATGTCTGTGTGTCCTCAGAGGGATGTCCAAGCAGTGGAGTGGGAAAATGGGAGAAACTGTTCGACCCAGGCCTTTTCCATCGGATCATCATAACATCCCCTTTCTCACCACCACCACCATCATTGTCCTTTCTGGTGATTAACCAAGCACCTGCCCTGTTGGAGGCTGGGAGTCAGAGGTGATTAAGCACTGGGGGACCCTTGTTGCCAGCTGACTTGGTTAGGGAGACTGAGCAGGTTCTCAGAAGGGCAGTTGTTCCTCGCTCAGACTGTGCTGAGTGCAAAGCAAATGATAGGGGCAGTAGAGTCTGCAGAAGGTCAGAGAAAGGGGCCATCCCTAATGGCTAGGGCAGAAGGTCTGAGTTTGAAAGGAAGGGTAGAAATGGGCAAATGTCCAAGGTAAGGGCAGACTTTAAGAGCAGTGACAGGTGGCCAAGCTGTCAAAGCTTGAGGGCTGGGAAAGACAGGACTGAGTTCAGGGAGCTGATGGAGCAGGGGAGCCTGACACAGTGAGAGTGCCTAAAAGCTTGACAGCCGAACTTGACGGCATCAGTCCGAAGGGGGTTGTCAGAGAGGGAGACCTGAAGTATCAGGACCAAGGCCAGGAATTTGAGACCAGCATCTTGTCTGGGATTGGGGGACCTATAAGTTGACAGTGAAGGAATATTAACAGGGTGACCACACACCCAGTTAAGCCAGGGCAATCCCAGTTTATGTCTGTTGTCCCAATTTTCAGTAGCACTCCCTTTCACTTTCCAAAGAGTTCCAGGTTAATTGATAAATTGTACAATCACCCTACTTCAGCACAGCCAGCCTGACACAAACAGTTGAAAAGGACAGGTTTACTGAAGTGGGAAATCCCTGTGCATACGGAGGAGAGGAGAAGTTGAAGATGTCAGAAGGAAATGGATTGTTCAGGACTAAGAAGGACAAACTAAAGAGTCTGGACCTTATCTCTGAAAAAGCCACTGAAGAGTTTATAATTGCGGGTGACAAATGCAAAGTCTCATTTTAGGACAGTTAATCCTGTGGTGCACTGCAGGATGGATTCCAGGAAGGGGATGGCGAGGGGTGGAAAAATCAGTTAGGGACTATGGAACGCATCAGACAAGAGGTGGTGAGAGCCAGGGTTTGAGCAGTGGCTGCGGGAATGGTGAGGGAGGGAGAAAGGGGTGAAGGAAGGCACCACAAATAAGAGGGAGAAGAGAAGTCCAAAAGCGACTCAATGAGTCTGAGCTGCCGTAACTCTGGAGGGATAGCAACAGGAATGGGGGAGCGAAGGGAGCGTATTTCTGAAAAGCTAATGAGTTGAGTTTTAAACAAGGTCAGTTAGTTTAAAGTTGGAGTGGGACACCATCAAGGATATGCCAAGAGGGAGCAGTAAACACAACACTCACAGGATGGAGAGAAGAGAGAACCAGCCATGTGGTCAGGAAGCAGCGTGGTCAGTGTCTTGCTCAATCTTAATTTCCATTTGTTTTTCATTTTGAACATTTATTCATTTGTTTGTTTTGGAGGCATCTGGGCCTTCAAGACTGTAAGACCTGGGCTCAAATCCCAGCCCAAACTACTTCCTAATCAGTATGACTCTGGGCACTACGTTAATTTCCAAGGCTCAGTTTTTTCATCCGTAATGTAGGATAATAAAACCCACATCATAGTAATAAAACCAGGGGATTGAATAACATAATGCATAAAGTTTAATACACATTAAGCACTTAATAGTAGGAGTAGTAGGAGTTTCATACTTATTATCATCATTTCCTGGATATCAGTAAAGTACATAGAGTCAGAAGCGAGTGACAGACTGAGACTTGGGTTTTAGCTCCGTGTATGGAGCAGGGTGGGGGGCAAAGTGGGAGCAGAAAAAATATCCATGAAGGGAAAGCCTAAGGCAGGGGGTGGGGATGGGGAGAAAGACCGAGGGAGAAAAGAGAGAGAATGATTCACAGGAGTCATGGAATATAGTGGGGAAGGAAATGTCTGGGCCAGGTCAGTATTAACATCGTGTTCCAGAGAGACCAAGGGGTTAGAGAAAAGGCCACCGGGCTGAGTCACTGATTCACCTCAGGAAACATTTCAGCTCTGCCAGGCGCTCTGCATTAGGAACACAACCGTGACCAGCATACCACGGATAAAGTTCAGAAAAGTAGGTAAGGGGCAGATTTTAAGAGGCAGGGAGTGGGTGATGAGAAAGTAGGGACAGTAAGCTTAAACTAATCATTTAAAGAAGTTAACCATGTCCAGCTTCTGGTGAGTTGATGCAACAGGTTTTTAGTTTCAACACTCCCATAGCAGGGATTCCATTACATTGACTCATTCCAGATTCATGAAAATCTAATTCTTAGTCACTAACTCAGGACTTTTTATACAGCATATTCACACTTTTGAGTTATTGAAACCTTAAATACAAGTATCAGAGTCTCATCTCCTTAACTTTTCATTTCTCTCTTTACCATACTGAATTCATTTCCACCACAGGTGATCTAGTGGGGATTGCCAACTAAATTAAGGGTCTTCTTATTGATTTAATTGAGTCCCTGTATTTGCAATTCATCAGCTACCATTAAAACTGTCCTAATTCCTACCCAAATGTGTACATTTTTCGAAGACCATTTATCTATATCATTGTGGGTAAGTTTTCTGCTGTACTTGCTCAACTGGTCTTTACCCACTGCCTAGTATTTCTGGGTAACTTTGGTTCAGTTTGCAGCCGATCTACTCCAAGAATGTACACCCTTGAGGGTAGAAGCCACTTCTTGGGGGATTCACAATATGTTTTTCTTCAGTCATTGGCTGGCAGTGGGTGGCTGATTACAATCTCTAGAATTTGTGTTTTTTAAGTCTTTTCCCTATGATTAGTTTTTAAATTACAAATTCATTTTTTCTTACATATATTTTTAAAATTTTTTATTAATTAAAAAAAATTACAAGAAACACAAACTTTCCCAACACATGCACTCAGAAATTCACAATATCATCACATAGTTGCATATTCATCATCGTGATCATTTCCCAGAACGTTAGCATCAATTCAGAAAAAGAAATAAAAAGACAACAGAAAAATATAACAAACAGAAAAAAAAATTTTACATGTCATACCCCTTACTGATCCCTTTCATTGATCACTAGCATTTCAAACTAAATCTATTTTAACATTTGTTCCCCCTATTATTTATTTTTATTCCATATGTTCCTCTCATCTGTTGACAAGGTAGATAAAAGGAGCATCAGACACAAGGTTTTCACAATCACACAGTCACATTGTGAAAGCTATCTCATTATACAATCATAATCAAGAAACATGGCTACTGGAACACGGCTCTACATTTTCAGGCAGTTCACTCCAGCTTCTCCATTACATCTTGGATAACAAGGTGATATCTACTTAATGCATAAGAATAACCTCCAGGATAACCTCTCGACTCTGTTTGGAATCTCTCAGCCATTGACATTTTGTCTCATTTCACTCTTCACCCTTTTGGTCGAGAAGGTTTTCTCAATCCCTTGATGCTGGGTCTCAGCTCATTCTAGAGTTTTTTCTCAGTCCCTTGATGCTGAATCTCAGCTCATTCTGGGATTTCTGTCCCATGCTGCCAGGAAGATCCACACCCCTGGGAGTCATGTCCCACATTGACAGGGGGAGGGTGGTGAGTTTCCTTGTTGTGTTGGCTGGAGAGAGAGGCCACATCTGAGCAACAAAAGAGGTTCTCTTGGGGCTGACTCTTAGGCTTAAATTTAAGTAGGCTTGACCTATCCCCTGTGGGGTTAAGTTTCATATGAACAAACCCCAAGACTGGGGGCTCAGCCTATAGCTTTGGTTGTCCACATTGCTTGTGAGAATATCAAGAATTCAACTTGGGGAAGTTGAGTTCTCCCCTGTTCTCACCATTCCCCGAAGGGGACGTTGCAAATAGTTTTCCACGCACTGATCAAATCACTCTGGGATTCATCAGGGCACCACTTGGACAAACCAACAAAATCTCATGTCCTATACAAAGTTCCATGTACTTAAGGTGTTCAATCAACTATCTACATAAGTTATATTAGGAGATGCACTAGTCAAAGTATAGATTTGTACCAAATAAACATTTTTTGCTGTAGTCTCCCACATTAGTTGAAATTTTTAAATATTAAGTACCATCTATTTTCAGTACACTGCAGTAATGACATCTTTTGTTCTTCCTCAAGCAAAAACATTTTTTTAATTTGTACATTTAGTCACTATCCTTATACATCTAGGCATTCCTAGATTACATCATCTCAATCTTTATAGTCTATCTTTCTTTGTGATTTCATTTATGCCTCAGCCCTCCTCCCTTTATCATTCTCATATGCAGCTTCATTCAGTGTTTTACAATAATTGTATTACAGTTAGGTAATATTGTGCTGTCGATTTCTGAGTTTTTATATTCAGTCCTGTTGCACAATCTGTATCCCTTCAGCTCCAATCACCCAATATCTTACCCTATTTCTATCTCCTGATGGTCTCTGTTACCAAGGAAATATTCCAAGTTTATTCACTAATGTCAGTTCGTATCAGTGAGACAATACAGTATTTGTCCTTTTGTTTCTGGCTAATCACACTCAGCATAATGTCCTTAAGGTCCATTCATGTTGTTACATACTTCATAACTTTATTCTGTCTTACAGCTGCATAATATTCCATCTTATGTAAATGTCACAGTTTGTTTAACCAACTATCTGTTGATGGACACTTTGGCTGTTTCCATCCCTTAGTAATTGGTAATAATGCTGCTATAGACATTGGTGTGTAAATGTCCATTTGTATCCTTGGCCTCATGTCCTTTGAGTAGAGACAGCATATAGATGGGTCCTGTTTTTTAATCCATTCTGCCAGACTATGTCTGTTGATTGGAGAGTTTAATCCATTAACATTCAGTGTTATTACTGCATGCGTAGTACTTTCTTCTACTATTTTGCCTTCTGGATTTTGTATGTCATATCTAATTTTCCTTCTTTTTACCTTTACTCATAGTCTTCCTTTCTACACTCTTCTCCACACCTGTCTCCTCTGTCTTCGTATCTGTCTCTAGTGCTCCCTTTAGTATTTCTTGCAGAGTTGGTCTCTTCGTCACAAATTCTCTCAGTGATTTTTTGTCTGAAAATGTTTTAATTTCTCCCTCATTTTTGAAGGACAATTTTGCTGGATATAGATTCTTTGTTGGCAGTTTTTCTCTTTTAATAATTTAAATATATTATCCCACTGTCTTCTCGCCTCCATGGTTTCTGCTGAGAGATCTGTGCATAGTCTTATTGGGCTTCCCTTGTATGTGATGGATTGCTTTTCTCTTGCTGCTTTCAAGATCCTCTCTTTCTCTTTGACCTCTGACATTCTGATTATTAAATGTCTTGGAGTATGTCTATTTGGATCTGTTCTCTTTGGGGTATGCTGCACTTCTTGGATCTGTAATTTTAAGTCTTTCATAAGAGTTGGGAAATTTTCAGTGATAATTTCCTCCATTAGTTTTTCTCCTCCTTTTCCCTTCTCTTCTCCTTCTGGGACACCCACAACACATATATTTGTGCACTTCATATTGTCTTTCAATTCCCTGAGTCTCTGCTCATGTTTTTCCTTTTTTTCCCTATAGTTTCTGTTTCTTGTCGGATTTCAGATGTTCCGTCCTCCAGTTCAGAAATCCTATGTTCTGTCTCTCAAAATCTACCATTGTAGGTTTCCATTGTTTTTTTTTTCATCTCTTCTACTGTGTCTTTCATTCCCATAAGTTCTGTGATTTGTTTTTTCAGACTTTCAGTTTCTTCTTTTTGTTCTTTCCTTGCCTTCTTTATATCCTCCCTCAATTCATTGATTTGGTTTTTGATGAGGTTTTCCATGTCTGTTCGTATATTCTGAATTAATTGTTTCAGCTCCTGTATGTCATTTGAATTGTTGGTTTGTTCCTTTGACTGGGCCATGTCTTCAATTTTCCTAGTGTGATTTGTTATTTTTTGCTGGCATCTAGGCATTTAATTACCTTAATTAGTTTATTCTGGAGATTGCTTTCACTTCTTTTATCCAGGGTTTTCTTGCTGGATGAATTTGTTGTGTATCTGTTCTTTGACATTCCGTTCAGCTTTATCTGGACCTTTAGCTTAAGTCTTGTTTAACAGAGGAGAATTTTTCAGTTCTTGTTTTCTTGTTTCTTGCCCTGCTTGTGTGGTGCCTTTCCCCCCACACACTTAGGAGGGTCAGCTTAGATATTACAGACCCCAGCCAGATTTTCCCAGACCAAACTGGCCTCCTATCAGGAGGAAAGAGTCACCTGCATAAGTTTTCCCTGAGGGTGAGACCCAGCAGGTTGAAAGACCTTCCTGTGAAGTCTCTGGACTCTGTTTTTCTTATCCTGCCCAGTATGTGGCGCTTGTCTGACTGCAGGTCCCACCAGCATAAGATGATGCGGTACCTTTAGCTTTGGCAGACTCTCCCTGCTGGGGGCGTGATGGAGACAGAGGAGAGATTGTAGGCTAGTTTTAATGGCTTCAAATTACCAAGCCCTGGTGTCTGAATTCCTGGAGGGAGGGATTCCACCTGGGTGGGGCTTCACCCCACCCCTGGGGAAGGCACAGGCTCCAAATAAGCACCCAAAAGAGCTCACTTCTTCCTATGCCTGGGGCAGTTGCAGCCTGAAAAGTCCTGCCGCTGTATCCAGAGGCAGTCAAGCCTTTGTAGATACACAGGCACAAAAACCTCTGTTTCCTTCTTTTTTTTCCCTCTTTTTCTGTCAGTCCTGCCCCCTTGGTGCCAGTTTTCTTGTATTTTTAAAGGTCAATAAGTACAGATGTTTAAAGACAAAGTATAAAGCCTTTTATACTCCACTCATTCCACTCCTTCCATTTCCTGGATTTAATCTCTGCTAAAAGCATGGCTTTTCTTTCTGCCTTTCTTCTAAGCTGTGTTGCTTGGGGTATTTGCTTGTCACTGCCACCCCGGGTTTGGCAAAATGCCCAGCATGTAGTAAATGTTCAGCAGATGATTGTGGAACAAATAAATGGCATTTAGTTATCTCTTTACCCCCAAATTCGACCTTACCTGATTAGGGAAGCAGTATGGTAAAAATACAAACCACATTTATTGAGTGTTACAAAGTTCCAGGCACTGCTGGGAATATTTTACATATACTGCCACAACCTTACAAGGTGGGTTTAAGCGAGCCATTTAAAGAAGTTTGGTAGAAATTAACTACATCCAGCTACTGGTGAGTTGATGCAACAGTTTTTTAGTTTCAATACTTCCATAGCAGTGATTCCATTACATTGACTCATTCCAGATTTATGACTGGGACCTTCATCAAAATCTAATTCTTAGTCACTAACTCAGGACTTTTTATAAGCATTTTCACACTTTTGAGTTATTGGAACATCAAAGTCAAGTGTCAGAGTCTTATCTCCTTAACTTCCTATCCACGTTTTATAACAATTCACAATTGCTATCCACACTTTATAAGTTTCTTAACCTCTCTGTGCTTCAGTCACTTCTTCTGTAAATTGAGGCCAACACTAATACCTACCTCAAAGGGTTGTTGTGTGCATTAAATGAGGTAATATGTGTAAAAACGCTTGGGAACAGTGCTATGTAAGTGTTCACTAATATTACCACCATTACAGTTTCTCATACACAGTGGGCAACTGATAAACATTAGTAGAATCTGAATTTCTACATCCTTTATCATTTTGGTCTTCTAATGAACCCTTCAGTTAATAATTTGTTAAATGTATGGTATATTTTTAAAATGATATTGAGGTCCATATACAGAGTGATGGTCACGGACCTCAATATTGTTTGCCTTCAAAAGTTTGCTCCCACAGTCTACTATCAGTGAGGATAGTAGTAGTTGATACTTAAACTGGAGACAAGGATGTAGAGGATCACTTTTTATGTTGAAAGGTCACATTTTTAGTTCATCAGCCACCTCCTCAGGTTTGAAGCATGACTCTCTCCCCACAAGATGTTAAATATTGGATTTCTCCCTTATTGTTATCAAAATCAATAGCAAGGGGAGGCCACAGTGGCTCAGCAGGCAGAGTGCTCACCTGCCATATTGGAGACCCGGGTTTGATTCCTGGTACATGCCCATGCAAAAAATAAATAAATAAATAAAAATAAAAATCAATAGCAAACCCTTTCTTGATTGTTAAATCCTGCATACAGAAATCAAGTCATGCCTTGGAGAGGGGAGGAACTGTGTGACTCTGTGTCTGATATGTACTCAGCAAGTAAGTTTACAACATTTCTTTAAATGACAAATTTGACTTTTCTTCCTTCGTCATCAACTAGCTTGAAAATCCAAAGGTTCTTCTTTAAAATATCCTGTTTCTGCTAATGCTATGCCCTGACAAAGAAAACCTTGGAAGATGACCAAATTGTGAATCTCTCAATCTCAGGTTTTGCTACCTTGCACCTAAGTATTGTATGTCCTCAGAGACAGCCAAGTGATTTCTCACAAGTTGGACAGAGAGTGAATATGATAGGACTGGTTTCCTACTCTGAGACCTTAGCACTTTGTGATCAGGAGGGCTGAAGGGCTATATCCAGGATATGACTCTTTCCATTTGTGAAAAGGAGAGGTTAGAAATTTCAGGGGGAAACTACAGAGAATGGATTTGGTGGAAGTAGATGAGAACTTGAAACCCTAGAGATGTCACCAAGTTATGCACAAAGACCTGTGCACTTCTGCCCCTAACCTTGACCTCCTTTTTTATGAGTACAATTTTGCAACTAAGGAAGTTATGCCAAGAACCTAAAATATGCAACAAAGGGTGTCAGAGTTCAATGGAGTAGTACTCTCTTGGCCTTAAAAAGCTTTTAGGTTCATGTGTTAGTTAGATTCAGTTGTCAGCTTGGCCAGGTGAGCATACCTAGCTCTGTTGCTGCAGACACAAGCCAATGGTATGTGAACCTCATCTGTTGCTAATTACATCTGTAGTCAGCTAGGAGGCATGTCTGCTGCAATGAGTGACATTTGACTTAACTAACTGGTGCTTAAATGAGAGAGCACAACGTGGCACAGCCTAAGCAGCTCGGCATTCCTCATCTCAGCACTTGCAGCTCAGCCCAGGCCTTTGGAGATGCAGAAAGAAGTCACCCCAGGGAAAGTTGTTGGAACCCAGGGGCCTGGAGAGAAGACCAGCAGGTCTTCCATGTAAGAAAGAACCTCAGTGGAAAGTTAGCTGCCTTTCCTCTGAAGAACTAACAAAATAAATCCCCTTTTATTAAAAGCCAGTCCATCTCTGGTGTGTTGCATTCTGGAAGCTAGCAAACTAGAACGGTTCACTTGCCTGGAAATGCCTCCTCCATATCTAACAGCTACACTGATGCATAATGTTCTATTTCCATTGGTCTGGCAGCTGCCTCTGGGCAGCTCTCAAATCAAGGTGGGCTGAAGTCCCAGGACCCGGGAATGCCTGACTTTTGCCTTGCCGATCACCCCCTTCCCACTTATTCCTCGGAGAGCTAAGCATATAAAGAACAAAAGCAGAATGAGAATCAAAGTCCAGGAGAAGCTGTCTTATCCTATAAAGTTGGGCCTGTGGTTGGGTGATTAATGGAAAACATCATTTAAAGAGGGGAATCATTAAAAAACTACATATTCAAACCTACCTTAACCATTTTATTTTTTATTAAAATGTATGCATGCACATTTAATAAAAATCAGTGATTTTAAGTTGATGTAAAGGAAAAATATGATTTTTAAATCTTTCTTGAATAAATCATAACCATTGGTTTCCTTAAATTGGAACAAGAATTTGAAGACTTCTGTAAAGCAGTATACAATGGCTTGTAAATTTTTATAGAATTTTTTCCCAATCTCTTATACTTATTTCATTCATGCCTGGTTCTATAGCAATTTTTATTTTTAAGCATTTTAAGCATTCAACTTAGTTTTTTGTTTTTTGTTTTTTTTTTTTAACTTTTTTATTGTATAGTATAACATGTATACAAAGCAAAGAAATTAAAAACCAATAGTTTTCAAAGCACTCTTCAACAAGTGGTTACAGGACAGATCTCAGAGTTTGTCATGGGCTAATATATGATCCTCTTGTATTTTTCCTTCTATCTGTGCCAGAATATAGGAGGCTAGAGGGTTTTAATGTTTTTTTATCATCACAATTGACTTTTTTGTGTGTGGAAAAGAACATGTACACAAAAAGCTATACATTTCAAAGCACGGCACCACAATTAGTTGTAGAACATATTTCAGACTTTGACATGGCTTATGATTTCACAATTTTAGATTTTTACTTCTAGCAAGAGATATCAATTTAATGTCCTGGACTTTTTTTGGGGGGAGTTTCTTAATGACTGATTTAATTTCTTTACTTGTGATTGGTTTGTTGAGGTCATCTATTTCTTCTTGAGTCAATGTTTTTTGTTCATGCCTTTCTAGAAAGTTGTCCATTTCATCTACATTATCTAGTTTATCAGCATAATAGTTGGAGACTTTAATTCCCCACTCTCATGAATGGACAGAACATCTAGACAGAGGATCAATAAAGAAACAGAGAATTTGAATAATACAATAACTGAGCTAGACTTAACAGTCATTTATAGAACAATGCACCCCACAACAGTGTTACTTCCATTATTTCTGTGGGGTCAGTGGTTATGTCTCCTCTTCCATTTCTGATTTATTTATTTGCATCCTCTCTCTTCTTCTTTTTGTCAACCTCGCTAAGGGTTCATCAATCTTATTAATTTTCTCGTAGAACCAACCCCTGGTTTTGTTGATTTTCTCAATTATTTTCACATTCTCAGTTTCATTTATTTCTGCTCTAATCTTCATAATTTCTTTCCTTTTGCTTGTTTTGGGGTTAGTTTGCTGTTCTTTCTCTAGTTCTTCTAAGTGGACAGTGAATTCCTCGATTTTTGCCCTTTCTTCTTTTTTGATATAGTAATTTAGGGCAATAAATTTCCCTCTTAGCACTGCCTTTGCTGCATCCCATAAATTTTGATATGTCGTGCTTTCATTTTCATTTACCTCTAGATATTTACTGATTTCTCTTGTAATTTCTTCCTTGACCCATTGGTTGTTTAAGAGTGTGTTGTTGAGCCTCCATATATTTGTGAATTTTCTTGCACTCTACCTATTATTGATTTCGAACTTCATTCCTTTATGATATGGGAAATTGTTTTGTATGATTTAATCTTTTTAAATTTATTGAGACTTGCTTTGTGACCCAGCATATGGTCTATCCTTGAGAATGATCCATGAGCACTTGAGAAAAAGGTGTATCCTGCTGTTGTGGGGATTAATATTCTATAAATTTCTGTTAAGTCTAGCTCATTTATTGTGTTATTCAAAGTCTCTGTTTTTTTATTGATCCTCTGTCTAGATGCTCTGTCCATTGATGAGAGTAGGGAATTGAAGTCTCCAACTATTATGGTAGATGTGTCTATTTCTCTTTTCAGTGTTTGCCTCATGTATTTTTGCAGCTCAGTGCATAAATATTTATGATTGTCTTCTTGTTGAGTTGTTTCTTTTATTAATACATAGTGTCCTTCTTTGTCTCTTTTAATTGTTTTACATTTTAAGTGTATTTTGTTAGATATTAGTATTGCTACTCCTGCTCTTTTCTGGTTATTATTTACATGAAATATCTTTTTCCAACCTTTCACTTTCAACCTATATTTATCCCTGGGTCTAAGATGTGTTTCCTGTAGACAGCATATAGATGACTCCTGTTTTTTAATCTATTCTGCCAGTCTATGTCTTTTGATTGGGAAGTTTAATCCATTAACATTTAGTGTTATTACTGTATGGGTAGTACATTCTTCTACCATTTTGCCTTTTGGATTTTATATGTCATATCTATTTTTTCTTCTTTTTACCTTTACTGATAGTCTTCATCTCTATACTCTTCTCCACACCTTTCTGTCCTGTCTTTTCGTATCTGCTGCTAGTGCTCCCTGTAGTATTTCTTGCAGAGCTGGTCTCTTGGTGACAAATTCTCTCAGTGATTTTTTGTCTGAAAATATTTTAATTTCTCCCTCATTTTTGAAGGACAATTTTGCTGGATATAGAATTCTTGGTTGGCAGTTTTTCTCTTTTAGTAATTTAAATATATCATCCCACTGTCTTCTTGCCTCCATGGTTTCTGCTGAGAAATCTATGCATAGTCTTATTGGGCTTCCCTTGTATGTGATGCATTACTTTTCTCTTGCTGCTTTCAAGATTCTCTTTCTCTTTGACATCTGACATTCTGATTAATAAGTGTCTTGGAGCATGTCTATTTGTATCTATTCTGTTTGGGGTACGCTGTACTTCTTGGATCTGTAATTTTAAGACTTTCATAATATTTGGGAAATTTTCAATGGTAATTTCCTCCATTAGTTTTTCTCCTCCTTTTCCTTCTCGAACACCCACAACATGTATATTTGTGCACTTCATGTTGTCATTCAGTTCCCTGAGTCCCTGCTCATATTTTCCCATTCATTTCCCTATATTTTCTTTTACTTGTCGGATTTCAGAGGTTCCATCCTCCAGTTCACTAATCCTATCTTCTGCCTCTTGAAATCTAACATTGTAGGTTTTCATTGTTTATTTAATCTCTTCTACTGTGCTTTTCATTCCCATAAGTTCAGTGATTTGTTTTTTTAGGCTTTCTATTCTTTTTGTTCATCCCCTGCCTTCTTTATATCCTCCCTCAATTCATTGATTTGATTTTGATAAGGTTTTCCATGTCTGTTCAAACATTCTGAATTAATTGTTTCAACTCTCATTTGAACATTCTGAATGTTCAAAACATTCTGAATTAATTGTTTCAAATCTCATTTGAATTGTTGGTTTTTTCCTTTGACTGGACCTTATCTTCAGTTTTCCTATTGTGATTATTTTTTGCTGGAGTCTAGTCATTTAATTACCTTAATTAGTTTATGCTGGAGATTGTTTTCACTTCTTTTACTTCGAATTTTCTTGCTGGATGACTTTGTTGTGTATCTGTTCTTTGACATTCAGTTCAGCTTATTCTGGACCTCTCTCTTAGGTTTTGTTTAACAGAACAGAATTTTTCAGTTCTTGTTTTCTTGTTTCTTGCCCTGCCTGTTTGGTGCCTTCCCCCCCCCACACACACCTTTAGGAGGGTCTTCTTAGGTATTATAGACCCCAGCCAGATTTTCCCAGACCAAACTGGCCTCCTGTCAGGAGGAAAGAGTCACCTGCGTCAGTTTTCCCTGAGGGTGAGACCCAGCAGGTTGAAAGACTTTCATATGAAGTCTCTGGACTCTGTGTTTTTCCTGTCCTGCCCAGTATGTGGTACTTTTCTGCCTGTGGGTCCCACCAGCATAAGGTGATGCAGTACCTTTAACTTCAGCAGACTCTCCCTCCTGGGGGCGTGGTGGAGACAGAGGAGAGGTTGTAGGCTGGCTTTAATTGCTTCAATTTTCCAAACCCTGGGGTCTGAATTCCTTGATGGAGGGATTCCACCTGGGTGGGGCTTCACCCCTCCCCTGGGGAAGGCACAGACTCCAGATAAGCTCTCAAACAAGCTTATTTCTGCCTGTGCCTGGGAAAGTTGCAGCCTGAGAAGCCCTGCCTCTGTACCCAAAGGCCGTTAGGCTTTTGTAGAAATACAGCCACAAAAAAGAAAGAGAAAAATCCTCCTCAGAGCAGGACTCCTGTTCCTTGGGTTTGCCAATCAAGAGCATAAGTTGGTATTTGCTTTGTGTACCTTCAGATCCTATGTGACCCCTCCTTTTCTTCAGGGCCCAGACCCTTTCTGGTATTATGTGCTGGCTGATCCAAAAAAACCTCTGTTTATTTTTTTCTTCTTTCTTTTTCCGTCAGCCCTGCCCTCTCTGTGCTGGGGCAAAAATTAGCAGCCTTTGCTTTGACAAGGTTCAGCTGAAGTGGGGGCCTATTTTTAGTCATCAGAATTTGTGAATTAATTCCACACTTGAAGCTTAGTTGCACTCAGCCCCTGCTGCTGGTAAAGTCCCTTTCCTTTCCTCTGTGGGAAGCGGCCTGTGGGGGAGGGGCACTGGCCGCCACATCTTGGGGCACTCATGGTTCTGGGTGGGCTTGCAGCCGGTCCAGCTGGTCCAGACTGGGGTATGCTGTGTGTCCACTCACTGATGTGGCCCCAGCAGTTGTTCTGTGGTGTTCCTGGCTATTTAGTAGCTGTTCTGGAGGACAAATTAAATCCCACACCTCACTAAGCCACCATTTTGGCATCGGAACCTCTTTCTTGTTTTTAATATAGAATTTAGGCCAATAAATTTCCCTCTCAGCACAGCCTTTTCCACATCCCATAAATTCTGATAAGTTGTATTCTCATTTTCATTCATCTCCAGGTAGCTACTGATTTCTCTAGCAATTTCTTCATTGACCCACTGGTTGCTTAAGAGTGTGTTATTTAATCTCCATATACTTGTGAATGTTCTCGTTCTTTGGTGGTTACTGAGATCCAGCTTCATCCCATTATGATCAGAGAAAGTGAAAAAAATTATAAATATTTTTAAATTTATAAAGAGCTGTTTTGTGCCCCAGCAAATGATCTATTCTGGAAAATGTTCCATGAGCACTAGAGAAGAATGTATAATCTTGTGCTTTGGCATGCAATGGCCTATATATGCTTGTTAGGTCAAATTCATTTATCAAGTTATTTAACTTCTCTATTCCCTTGTTGATTTTCTGTCTGGTTGTTCTATCTATAGAGGAGAGTGGTGTATTGAAGTCTCCTACTATTGTTGAAACGTCTGTCGCTCCTTCAGTTTTGCCAATGTCTGTGTCATGTGCTTTGGAGTTGCTTGATTAGAAGCATATTCATTTATTATTCTTATATCTTCTTGGTGAATTGACCCTTTAATTAGTATATAGTGTCCTTCTTTGTCTCTTTGATGTCTTTACATTTAAAGTCTATTTTGACAGGTATTAGTATACCTACTCCTGCTTTCTTTTGGTTACAACTTGTATTGAAAATCTTTTGCCATCTTTTTACTTTCAATCTATTTGTGTCCTTGTATCTAAAATGAGTCTCTTGTAAGCAGCATATAGCTGGATTATGTTTCTTAATCCATTCTGCAATCTGTATCTTTTAATTGGTAAATTTAGTCCATTAACTTTCAAAGTTATTACTGATAATGCATTTCTTGATTCCAACATCTTTTTGTTTTTACTTTATTTGTCAGAACGATATATTCTTCTCCCTCTTTCTCTTTGTATGCTTTAAATCACCCTTGGTGCTACTCTTCAATTCTGTGGCCTCCCTCCAGACCTCCCTCTCCTGTCTTTTTTTTTCAGCTGGCAAAATTCCTTTTAGTATTTCTTGTAGGGCAGGTCTCTGGTTGACAGATTCTTTTAGGACTTCTTTGTCTGTGAAAACTTTACTCTCTCCCTCAGATTTGAAGGACAATTTGGCTGGGTACAGAATTCTTGGCTGGAAGTCTTTTCCTTCCAGGATCTTGAACATATCATACTACTGCCCTCTTGCCTCCAGGGTGCTAGTTGCATAGTCTGAACTCAGTCTTATTTGGTTTTCCTTGTATGTAGTAGATTGTTTTTCTCATGCAGCTTTCAGGATTTTCTGCTTCTCTTCAACATTTGGCAGACTGATTAGTATGTGCCTTGGGGAAGGCCTATTTGGATTTATTCTGTTTGAAGTTCTTTGGGCTTCTTTGATTTGTATTTATGCCCTTCATGAGTGTTGGGAGTTTTCCCCCATTATATCCTCCAGCTACTCTTCCTAGCCCTTTACTCCTACCTTCTCCTTCTGGGACACCAATGATTCTTATATTTGTGTGCTTTGTTTTGTCTGTCATTTCCCTGAGATCCCATTCATTTTTTTCCATCTTTTTTGCCATTTGCTGTTTTGCATCTTTGAAGCCCATTATCCTGTCCTCTATATCACTCATTCTTTCTTCTGTCTCTTCAAATCTGGTGTTGTATGCCTCTAATATGTTTTTTATTTGGTCAACAGTCTTTAATCTCTGTGGTATCCGCTATTTTTCTATTTATTCTTTCAAATTCCTCTTTATGCTCTTCTACTGTCTTCTTGATCTCCTTAATGTCATTTGCTATCCCACTTATTTTATTAAGTAGAGTTGTATGAACATCTTTGATTAATTGTTCCAACATCTGTGTTTCCTCTAGTGTTTTAATTTGGTCACTAGGCAAGGCTATATCTGTCTGCATTGTGATATGTTTAGTGATCCTCTGCTGTCTTCGTGGCATGTAAATATCTTGATTGATTTACTTTGGAAGTTGATTTCTTTCAGTATCTAAGGCCTTTTGTTTGTGGGATGGTTGTACAGCAGGGAGCAGGGCAAGGGGTGGGGCACTCAGCATGTTGATTTGTTTCAGTGCAGGTATAGACACAGGTTGGGCATGTTACACTAATGCTTGTGAACGTGGGTGCCCAGCAGCCAGGGAGGATGTAGCTGTGTCGGTGCACTAGTCTGGGGGGTGCATAACCGTGGTGTGTACTGGTCTAAGGCACAGGGCCCTTTGTGCGCATGCGTAGAGCTGTGGCAGCAGATCGGTGTTATGCCTTCCTGGACTGGGGGCAGATGTGACCCGGCTGTGCAGGTTGGCACTTTCTCAGAGCTGGGAAGTGAGGTTGAGGGCCATGTGCATGAGCAATTCTAGGACTGCTGTAATGTGAGCTTCCCGGAGAT
This sequence comes from Tamandua tetradactyla, assembly GCF_023851605.1. Taxonomy (NCBI): domain Eukaryota; kingdom Metazoa; phylum Chordata; class Mammalia; order Pilosa; family Myrmecophagidae; genus Tamandua; species Tamandua tetradactyla. The sequence goes on from NC_135332.1 coordinate 141,870,494, forward strand.
GAATGACATGATTGGAGGCCTATTCTCATGTGTGGGCCAGGGAGTGCCGTAAATGGGTGCGCTGAGCTCAGGGTGGGTGGGACAGACACTATGGGCCCCGGGAGAGGTGGGGAGGCGGGGAGCAGGGGTGGGGGTTGGCACTGCTCGGGAGGGGTGCAAGAGAGGTGGGTTGGGTTGCAGTTGGGGTGGGGGCAGGGTGCAGGTATGTGCACTGGGGACTGGTGGGGTGGAGGTGCCTGGAGCGCGGGGAGTAGGAACAGGTGAATGGGGTTTGGGGTGAGTGCATGGGGAGTGGGGTGAGTCACCAGTCACGGGGCTGTGCTGGTGAGGGTAACGCGTCCAAGGAACGCACCCTGGCTAACTTCCTAGTCCCGTGTACTCGTCCATGCACTCCCTTGGACTCGACTGCTCCATGCCTCCCTGTCAGGCTCCAGTTCCTTGGCCTTTGCAACACGGCTGCTGCATGTGATGCAGAAGGCTCTCCCAGGTCAGCCACACTCCTGAATTGCCACCTCTGTCACCTTTCTGACCCTTCTCTAAATTTTCTGTGGAGCAGGACTAAGCTCAAGCCACTCTGTTTGGCCATCTTCCCCCAACTTGGTTTTTACTTTTTAAAAAATGCTGTTTCTTTGAAATGCTGTTTCTTTTGGATCACAGACCATGCACCACCAACCCCCGTCCCCCAAAATGCTATTTCTTTTAGTGTTTACATTACATTCATTATACTAGTTAAATTAATAAAGACATATTTGACTCATAACAGTGGTTCTTAAATGTTAGTGTGCATCAGAATCACCTGAAGAACTTGTAAAAATACTGATTCCTAGGCCCTCCAACCAGAGTTTCTCATTCAGTAGGTCACTGGTGGGGCCTGAGAATTTGCATTTCTAACAAGTTTCCATGTGATAGGTTGACAAAGCTGGTACACAGAGCACCCTTCGAGAACAAATACTTGATAAGAATATAATTCAATTGATGGGAGAAGTGCACAGGTGTTTTAGAGCACAAGTGCAACACCAGGCTTGAGCATTTAGCATGTTCTAGGGGTGTCTTAATTTTCAGAGGGAATGAAAAGCATTGATTGATCAGGAGTTGGTTAAGTGGAGGTCAGTTAAAAGACCTCTACTTTTTTTTTTTAACACCTTAGCCAAAATTGCTTACTCTGTTCTAGAACAATCTGTAAAAAGACTAGTTTGACTATGTGGCTTAGATTGAGACCTAAGCAGAACCTCCGACCTCTCCTCAATCTAAATTTGGGGGCCAGCACATTCAAATGTGCCTCTAAGGTGCAGAGATGGCTGGGCTTAAAGGTGCCACTACATGACATGAAAGAGAAGTTCAAGAGGGAGGTGGAGTCTGGGTTTTTCTGTCTTTTAGGTGTATGGCAGTGTCCATGCCCTGGAACTCTGAAGTCAGATTAGCAGCTCCTCTCTTTGGGTGGCCAGAGCAAGGCCTGGCCAATTGAAAATATAAGTCTGTACAGGCCGAGACCCACAGCAGGGGTTGGGAGATTTTCAAGGTAGTGGGTCAGGCCCAGTGTGAGGAGGTTGGGGGTGGGAAGGGCTGGCTGCTAACACCAGCCAGTGTGGAACACAACACAACCAACTCCTGTGACACAGCCTGGGGCACATGCCAGGGCTTGGTATGGCCTGTTCTCATAGTCCCCAGTGCCACCATTGAATTTTTTTATGATCCATTGGTTTTTAAAAGATGAGATTAATTTTTAGAAGGATTTGGTGCTAGCTCAATACTTGTGTTATAACTAATCTTCCGCGAGTGGCTAATGTCCCATGATGATGAGCACATTCAGTCCCCGAGACAATGTGAATGCCCTGTTCCCATCATAACGATGTATTTATTAAACCCACAGGTATTAGGTGCTATTAAAACTCTTTAGGGGGCGGGCCGCGGTGGCTCAGCGGGCAAAGTGCTTGCCTGCCATGCCGGAGGACCTCGGTTCGATTCCCGGCCCCAGCCCATGTAAAAAACAAACAAACAAACAAAATACAATAAAACAAGAAAATGTTTAAAGATGTTTCCCTCTCTTCCATCCTTCCTTCCTTCTCTCTGTCTTTCCTTCCCTTCCTCCCTCTCTCTTTAAAAAAAAAAAAAAAAAAAAAAACTCTTTAGGGAGGTGAAATTACAAAACCAATGCTTTAGACTGAAACTTAACAATGCCTGGGAGCAAAAGAAAAAAACACAACACAGACTATTACTTTTTAAAGATCTTTAGCTTTCTCCTTTGCATCTTTTGATTACTACAGTAAGTATGCCATTATCCCCTTCATGCATGGTTTTGTTTTTAACGACTTTTGTGTGACATTATGCTAAGTGAAAAAGATAAGACACAAAAGGCCAAATATTGTATGATTCCTTGTACATGACATATCTAGAATAGGTAAATCCACAGAGACAGAAACCAGATTGGCAGCTGCCAGGATCTAGGAGGTGGGTGGGAGTGGAGGGAAGAATGGGGCGTGACTGCCTAATGGCATGGGGTTTTCTTTGAAGGTGATGAAATATTTCAGAACTAGATAGAAGCAGTGGTTGCATAAACTTTATAAATGTACCAAACGGCACTGAATTGTACACTTTAAAATTGTTAATTTTATGTTATATAAAGAAATTGCATGTGTGTTTATTTTGCAGATTTCATTTCCTTGTTATTATTTACAGGTTTTTGTTATTAAAATGTTCTAAAACATAACAGGTAGAAGCAATTTTTAGAGGTCTAAAAAAAAAAAACCTATCCATAATCCTACCACTTTAGCACAGCAGCTCTTTTTTTTTTTAATTTCCAGGCTTTGTCTTAGACCTGTATTTTACCTGGATGTAATCGCTGCAACTATACAATTTCAAGATCTACTTTTTTTTCACCAAATTTTACTTTACCTTCCTATTTACAATTATGCCATCAAAATTGTAATGTTAATGACTGCTTAACACTTAAAACAAATTTCCTGATCTTCCCTACCAAACCTGCTTCACCCACACTCATCAAACTATTATGTATAACTGATCTCAGCAGCTCCATCCATGCAGTTGCTCATGCCAAAATTCCCGGGACTCAGACAAATTCTTCTTGTTTTCTCTTGCCTCACCTCTAATCCAGCAGGAAGTCCTTCAGCAGATACTTGGAATACCGCTTCAGCCTCCCTGACCCTCTCTGCCTCTATCCCGGTTTAAACCTCCATCGTTCCTGGCCAGGATTGTCGTAGAGGCCTCCTAACCCATCTTTCACTTTCGTATTCTTTTTTTTTTAATTTACTTATTAATTAAAAAATTAATAAACCAAATAAAACATCAACATATATAATCAGTAATTCACAACATCATCACTTAGTTGCATATTCATCATTTCTTAGAACATTTGCATTATTTCAGAAAAAGAAATAAAAAGACAATAGAAAAAGAAATAAAACAAAAACAGGAAAGAAAAAAAAACATTATACCTACCATTCCCCTTACCCCTTGCTTTCATTGATCACTAGCATTTCAAACTAAATTTATTTTAGCATTTGTTCCCCCTATTATTTATTTTTATTCCATATATTCTGCTCCTTTGTTGACAAGGTAGATAAAAGGAGCATCAGACACAGGTTTTCACAATCACACAGTCACATTGTGACAGCTGTATCATTATTCAATCATCCTCAGGACACATGGCTACTGGAACACAGCTCTACATTTTCAGGCAGTTCCCTCCAGCCTCTCCATTACATTTTTTTTTTTTTTTTACATGGGCAGGCACCAGGAATCGAACCCGGGTCCTCGGGCATGGCAGGCAAGCATTCTTACCTGCTGAGCCACCATGGCCCGCCCCCTCTCCATTACATCTTGAATAACAAGATGATATCTACTTGATGCATAAGAATAACCTCCAGGATAACCTCTCTACTCTGTTTGGAATCTCTCAGCCATTGACACTTTGTCTCACTTCACTCTTCCCCCTTTTGGTCGAGAAGGTTTTCTCAATCCCTTGATGCTAAGTCTCAGCTCATTCTAGGGTTTTTCTCAATCCCTTGATCCTGAGTCTCAGCTCATTCTAGGATCTCTGTCTCACGTTGCCAGGAAGGTCCACACCCCTGGGAGTCATGTCCCACGTAGAGAGGGGGAGGGTGGTGAGACTGCTCGTTGTGTTGGCTGGAGAGAGAGGCCACATCTGAGCAACAAAAGAGGCTCTCTTGGGGGTGACTCTTAGGCCTAAATTTTAAGTAGACTTGACCTATCCTTTGTGGGGTTAAGTTTCATGTGAACAAACCCCAAGACTGGGGGCTCAGCCTATAGCTTTGGTTGTCCACACTGATTGTGAGAATATCAAGAATTCAACTTGGGGAAGTTGAATTTCTCCCTGTTCTCGCCGTTCCCCGAAGGGGGCTTTGCAAATACTTTTCCACTCACTGATGGAATCACTCTGGGATTCATCAGGGGATCACTCTGGACAAACCAACAAAATCTCATGTCCTACCTGAGATTCCAAGTACTTATGATGTTCAATCAGACTATCTACATAAGTTATATTAGGAAATGCACTAGTCAAAATATAAATTTTGTAACAAATAAACATTTTTTGCTTTTCACTTTTGTATTCTTTTTTCTTTTTTTAACTTTCTAAAAAAATGTATTTATTTAAAAATCTTTATTCCTAAAACAACATACAAGCATATACACTCTTAACATACAAACATTCCATACGTAGTATACAATCAGTGGCTCACAATGTCATCATAGTTGTATATTCATAACCATGGTCATTTTTTAGAACATTTGCATCCAGAAAAAAGAAATAAAAAGAAAAAACTTATACATACCATACACCTTACCTCTCCCTCTCATTGACTATTAGTATTTCCATCTACCCAATGTTTATATATATATTTATTTTAAAAAATTCTTTAGGCATAACAACAAACAAACATGAACATTCTTACCATATGATCATTCCATTCCATTACTCATACATAATCAGTAATTCATAATGTTATCACATAGTTGTATATTCATCATCATGATCATTTCTTAGGACATTTGTATCAATTCAGAAAAAGAAAAAGACAACAGAAAAAAATTAATACATACCACACCCCTTACCCCCTTCATTGATCACTAGCATTTCAATCTACTAAATTTATTTTAACATTTGTTCCCCTGTTACTTGTTTTTAATCCGTATGTTTTACTCTTCTGTTGAAAAGGTAGATAAAAAGAGCATCAGACACAAGGTTTTCACAATCACACAGTCACATTGTGAAAGCTGTATCATTATACAATCATCTTCAAGAAACATGGCTACTGGAACATAGCTCTACATTTTCAGGCAGCTCCCTCCAGCCTCTCCATTACACCTTAACCCAAAAGGGGCTATCTATCTAATGAGTAAGAATGACCTCCAGGGTAACTTTTCAACTCTGTTTGGAATCTCTTAGCCATTGACACTTTATTTTGTCTCATTTCAATCTTCCCCCTTTTGGTCGAGAAGGTTTTTCTCAATCCCTTGATTCTGAGACCCAGTTCATTCTAGGATTTTTGTCCCATGTTGCCAGGAAGGTCCACACCCTTGGGAGTCATGTCACACATAGACAGGGGGAGGGCTGTGAGTCTGCTTGTTGTGTTGGCTGAGAGAGAGAGGCCACATCTGAGCAACACAAGAGGTTCTCTTGGGGGTGACTCTTAGGCCTAATTTTAAGTAGGCTTAGCCTATCCTTTGTGGGGTTAAGTTTCATATGAACAAACCCCAAGATTTGAGAGAATCTTATTATCCCTACTGCTTGTGAGAATATCAGGAATTCTCCATTTGGGGAAGTTGATTTTCCCCCTTTCCTTACCATTCCCCCAAGGGGACTTTGCAAATGCTTTTTTATTCACTGTTCAAATCACTCTGGGATTTATTGGTATATCACTCTGGACAAACCTATGAAATTTCATGCCCTACCAAGGTTCCATGTACTTATGGTGTTCAATTAAGCTGTCCACCTAAGTTATATTAGGAAATGCACTAGTGAAAATATAAGTTTTGTAGCAAATAAACATTTTTTGCTTTAGTCTCATACATAAGTTAAAGTTTTAAAATATTTAATATTAAATATTAAAATAATTACCATCTATTTTCAACACCCTGCAGTATTGACATTCTTTTGTTCTTCTTCTTGCAAAAACATTTTTAAATTTGTACATTTGGTAGTCACTATCATTATACACTCTAAGCATTCCTAGATTATACCATCTCAGTCTTTATCATATATCTTTCCTTCTGATTTCCTTTGTGCCCACAGGCCTCCTCCCTCTATCATTATCACATTCAGCTTCATTCAGTGTTCTAACATTATTGTGTTACAGTTAGTTTGTATTATGCTATCCATTCTGAATTGTTACGATCAGTCCTGTTGCACAATCTGTATACCTTCAGTTCCAATTACCCAATATCTATCCTATTTCTATCTCCTGTTTGTCTCTATTCTTAATTGAAATTCTCCAAGTTCATTCATTAATGTTAGTACCATACAGTGTTTGTCCTTTTGCTTCTGGCTTATCTCACTCAGCATAATGTCCTTAAGGTCCATCCATGTTGTGACATACTTTATAACTTTATTCTGTCTTACAGCTATGTAATATTCCATCGCATGTATATACCACAGCTTGTTTAGCCACTTGTCTGTTGATGGACATTTGGACTGTTTCCACCTCTTTGCAATTGTACATAATACTGCTATAAACATTGGTGTGCAAATGTCTGTTTGTGTCCTTGTCCTCATGTCCTCTGAGTAGATATCTAGCAATGGTATTGCCGGGTCATATGGCAATTCTATACTTAGCTTCCTGAGGACCCGCCAAACTGCCTTCCACAGCGGTTGTACCATTTGACATTCCCACCGACAGTGGATAAGTATGCCTCTTTCTCTACATCCTCTCCAGCACTTGTCGTTTTCTGTTTTGTTGATAATGGCCATTCTGGTGGGTATGAGATGATATCTCATTGTGATTTTAATTTGCATTTCCCTAATAACCAGGGAAGTTGAGCATCTTTTCATGTGCCTTTTGACCATTTGTATTTCCTTTTCTGAGAAGTGTCTGTCATTGACTTTTGCCCATTTTGTAATTGGGTTGTCTGTCTTTTCGTTGTTGAGTTGAACAGTCTGTTTATATATTCTGGATACTAGACCTTTATCTGATATATTGTTTCCAAATATTGTCTTCCATTGTGTAGGCTGTCTTTTTACTTTCTTCACGAAGTTCTTTGATGTACAGAAGTGTTTAATTTTGAGGCGTTCCCATTTCTTTCTTTCTTCAATGCTTATGCTTTGGGTGTAAAATCTAGGAAACTGCCTCCTATTATAAGATTTATAAGATATTTCCCTACATTTTCTTCTAAAAGTTTTATGGTCTTAGATCTAATGTTTAGGTCTTTGATCCATTTTGAGTTAGGGTGTGAGATATGGATCCTCTTTCATTCTTTTGCATGTGGATATCCAGTTCTCTAGTCACCATTTATTGAAGAGACTGTTCTGTCCCAGGTGAGTTGGCTTGACTGCCTTATCAAATATCAATTGTCCATAGATGAGAGGATCTACAGCTGAACAATCTATTTGATTCCATTGGTCAGTATTTCTATCTTTATGCTAGTACCATGCTTTTTTGACTGCTGTAGCTTTGTAATACACCTTAAAGTCAGGTAGTGTGAGACCTCTTGTCTTCATTTTTCTTTCTCAGGATACTTTTAGCTATTGGGGGCACCCTGCCCTTCCAGATAAATTTGGTTATTGGCTTTTCTATTTCTGAAAAGTAAGTTTTTGGGATTTTAATTCATATTGCATTGAATCTGTAAATCAATTTAGGTAGAATTGACATCTTAACTAAATTTAGTCTTCCAATCCATGAACACGGTATGCCCTTCCATTTATTTAGGTCTTCTGTGATTTCTTTTAACAATTTCTTATGATTTTCTTTGTATAGGTCTTTTGTCTCTTTAGTTAAATTTATTCCTAAATATTTTATTCTTTTGGTTGCAATTGTAAATGGAAATTTTTCTTGATTTCGCCCTCTGATTGTTCATTACTAGTGTATAGAAACACTACAGATTTTTGAGTGTTGTTCTTGTAACCTGCCACTTTGCTGTACACTTTTGCATTCTCGACTCCCCTTTCAAAACCCTCCAACTCCCAACTTAGAGTAAAAGCCAAAGTCCCTGCGGTGGCCTGGGCCCCTTTTGTCCTGCACCCACTCTGGGCTCCCACCGTCCTCTGCTCCAGTACACCTGGCCTTTACACTTGCTGTTCCTTTCACCTGGAGTGCTCTCTCCCTGATAGCTTCACGGCTCACATCTCATTCAAGATTGTGTCCAACTGCTGCCTTCTTTTTTTTTTTTTTTTTTGCTTTTTTTATTGTGAAATATAACATTATACAAAAAAGTTATACATAAATATACCATATATAAAAATAGCATATATACAATGTACATTTCAGAATACATTGTAACAAGTAGTTGTAGAACAGACTTCAGAGTTTGATATGGGTTACACTTCCACAATTTTAGGTTTTTCCTTCTAGCTGCTCCAAGATACTGTAGACTAAAAGAAATATCAGTTTAGTGATTCAGCAATCATATTCATTTGTTAAACCCTACCTTCTCTGTTATAATTCCACCATCACCTTTGATCCTTCTCCCAATCTCAATGGGTATTTGGGCTATGCGCATTCTAACTTTTTCATGTTGGAAGGGGCTGTGGATAATATGGGTTAGTGGGATGGAACTAGTTCATGTTCTGGAGGCCCAGGAACCTATCTGGAGATTGTAGGTTTCTGGAAAGTAAACAGTACATGAAATTTTTGTAGACTCTCAGATAGAGCTCTAGGTGTTCTTTAGGGTTGACAGAAATGGTACTGGTTGGGGTTTGGCAAACCGTGGCAATTAGCAATATCTAGCTGAAGCTTGCATAAGAGTGGTCTCCAGAATAGCTTCTTCTTTTTTTTTTTTGTAGGGTAAGTGTTGTTGTTGTTTTTTTATTTTATTACTAAAACCCGTCAACATACAATATGAATTCTTTTTTTCATCACATAGTTGTATATTCATCACCATGATAATTTCTTAGAACATTTGCATCAATCCAGAAAAAGAAATAAAAAGAAAAAACTCATACACATCATACCCCTTACCCCTCCCTCTCATTGATCACTACTGTTTCCATCTACCCAACAACTGCTGCCTTCTTGCCAGGCCTTTCCTAGCCAGGTGTCCTACATCGTGCCCTCCCTCCCATAACCCCCACTTTGCAGTCCCTGTTCCTCAGCCATGTTTTCCTTTTTTCCACAGCACTCTCCATCTTCTAACAGACTTTATTATTTCCTTTTTTTTTTTTAATATGTTTCCCTTTCCATCAAATGAATGTAAGCTCCTTGAGGGTTAGAACTTTTGTCTGTTTTGTTACGTACTCTATTCTTAGCAACTAAAACAGGGCCTGGCCCATAGTAGGTGCTCAGTAAATATTTGTTGAATTAATGAGAAATAGGTAGTTTTCGTTTCCCAGCTGCTGAAACAAATCCCATACAATAGGTTGAGTTAACAACAGGAATTTTTTGGCTCAGCTTTTCAGAGGCTAGAAAGCTTGCTTCCTCCTGGGGTCAGTATCTTCTGGCTGCCTGACAGTCTCTGGGTTCCTTAGTTTTTCCATCACATGGCAAGGCCCATGGTGGTGTCTATTCCTGTCTTGTCTGGTTCTGTTGACTTCCAGCTGCTGGCTTCTCCTCATGGCTCCTCCTTCAGTGTCCAGTTTCTCTTCCTTAGTACATTTGTCATGCTGGACCAAAGCCCACCCTCATTTAGTCTGGGCACACCTTAACTAATAACATCTTCAAGGGTCCTGTTTCAGGTGGGTTCACAACCATAGGGACACAGGTTGGGACCTGAACATGATTTGTGGGGACATGATTCAGTCCCCAACTAAGGAGTGCATTTTCTCATATTTACTAACCCATTTACCCATTATTAAATGTTCATCTTATTTTCTAGAATTTTTTTGCCATTGTAAATAACACTGCCACAAATAGCTTATTACTTACAATTTGTTTTTGTCCTGTTTTTCAATTGTTTATCATATTTCCAGAATGAACATTGTCAAATTGCATTCCAAAAAGATTTTTACCAATGTACAATGTTACCCACCATTAATAACTCTTTCCACGTTACCTTGCCTGCATTGTTTTTTTTTTGGGGGGGGGGAGGGTGACTTATTTATATGTTCATTATCTTTTTTTTAAATTTTTAAATTTTATTTTTTCAATGCCAAAAAACACAAAGCAAATGCAAACATTGCCAGCATTGTTTTTTATTGTGTCTTTATTTTTGCCAGTTTAATTGGTGTATATGTACCTTATGAACATTTTGATTTGCGTTTCTTTAACTTTTAGATACAACTGATCCTATGTTCTTTAATTTATTTTCTGAGTTACATCCCTTGATCTAGACTCCTGATCTTTGTGAGGAGAGATCTTGGATTATTTCTCCTTATTTATATTTGTCATAAGTATGCTTCCATTCTACCATTCCCTTTATATCTGTTTACATTTCTAATGTCTAAATTCTGAATGTGTTTTATTTTCTGCAGCTGTGGACTATTGTGCCTTGGAAAACCATGGATGTGAACATGAGTGTGTAAATGCTGATAACTCCTACCTGTGCCAGTGCCCTAAAGGATTTGCTCTTAATCCAGATAGAAAAACATGCACAAGTAAGTTACACACACAAAGAATTTTTGATGTTATTAATATGGGAACTGTGGCTATGCAACTCTCCTGGACATAGATGGACATATGATTCATGGTAGGGGTCTAATGCTTTCTATGCTTATTCCTCTGTCAGGCCTTTCTTTTTTTTTTTTTGTTTTTTTCTTTTTCTTTTTTATTGAGAAATCTGCACACACATACTTTCTATACATAGTCTATAATCAGTGGCTCACAATATCATCACATAGTTGTGTATTCATCACCATGATCATTTTTAGAACATTTGCATCACTCCAGAAAAAGAAATAAAAAGAAAAAACTCATACATGCTATACACCTACCCGTTCCTCTCATTGACTACTAGTCTACCCAATTTATTTTACCCTTTGTTCCCACTATGATTTATTTATTTATTTTACCCATGTTTGTTACTCATCTGTCCACACCCTGGATATAAGGAGCATCAGACACAAGGTTTTCACAACTGCACAGTCACATTGTAAACATTATATCTTTATACAATTGTCTTCAAGAATCAAGGCTATTGGAACAAAGCTCAACAGTTTCAAGTACTTCCCTCCGGCCACTCCAATACACCATTAACTAAAAAGGGATATCTATATAATTCATAAGAATAACCTCCAGGATAACCTCTCAACTCTGTTTGAAATCCCTCAGCCACTGAAAATTCATTTTGTCTCATTTGTCTCTTCTCCCTTTTGGTCAAGAAGGCTTTCTCAATATCTTGATGCCGGGTTCTGACTTATCCCAGGCTTTCTGTCCCACATTGCCAGGGAGATTTACACCCCTGAGAGTGAGGTAGTGGGGAAGGCAGTGAGTTCATCTGCCATGTTGGCTTAGAGAGAGAGAGGCCACATCTGAGCAACAAAAGAGGTTCTCTGGGGGTGACTCTTTGGCCTAATTATAAGTAGGCTTAGCCTCTTGTTTGCAGGAATAAGTTTCATTAGGAGCGAACTCCAAGATCGAGCACTCAGCTTGGTCAGGCCTTTCTTAACTTGCCTGAAAAGTAGCCCATTCCATCTCAGTGCCATCCTTTAAGAAGTTTGACGAAAGTGTCTTTTACCTGGAGACTACATGTAGCACCGTTCTTCCAGTGTCTTCTGAGTGTGCTGACACTCAGCCCTCCTGACTTGATTTTGACTCAGCCTAGCTGTGCTCATCAGCATTTACAGGGCTTAAAAAATATTTTCATTGAAACTTTGTGGCTTGTGGGCCTCAGTGCTGACTCTACACAAGTATAGCAAAATTGCTGAGCCCCAAATTGTTTAAAGTGGTTGCTTCTGGGTGGGGTGGAGGGTGGTTTGCAGAGAACTACTTGTTTTTTGATTGAACTATGTATTTTTATTTGAGTTTCACTGTGCACACAAAAATCAGAATCAATTTGAGCTTCCAAAATCTGAACATAAAAATCTATAAACTAAAGGAAAGTATTAGTTTTGCAAAAGGATTCCAAAATAGTTCTTTTAAGTATAAAGGTGCATCAGAGCACTTAAGGGTTGTGTATAGATTAATATCCTTCTAGGAAGGTTCACTTGAGAAAAGTTTGTTTTTAAAGTACTGGTATTACTGTATTTTTAAAAAGTTAAGTTTAATAGCAATTTAGAATAAAATAAGGCATCTCTGAGACATATATCAACAAAAAATAGAATTTCAGTTCTTAAGAAGTTCATGTACACATAACCTTTCTAAAATACATCTATTATGTAAAGCAGGTATAACTGCATAGATTTTAAAAGGCAGCCCCAGCATCCCCTTAAACTTAACTCCTAATCTTCAACCCCTTCATATCGACAGCTTACAAACACTGGAGCTAGAGGTAGGGGTGGAGTGTGGAACTGTAAGGGGCACACTAAAGAAGAAAACATTCTTTCATAGAGTCCCAACCATGTGCTGATAGAAATGAATAAGGTGAGGCCCCTCCTGGAGGAGGACATACTTTGGCTGAGTCTTGAAGGCAGACCCAGACAAAGAAAGAAGGGTGAGGTGAGGTGAGGAGGGAAGAGGTATACCAAGATATATGAACCAGACTAGAGTATTTTAGATCTCCACACCCAGCACATGCCTGGAGTACAATTCATGCTTAATATTTGTTTTTTGAGCAAATAATGAATGAACTGCTCTGCTCCTCGTCTCCCTTCCCTTCTGAATGTTCTAGACTAAAAAACAGCAGCCTGGGCTGTAATAAGGGCTGAGGAGTTTGGGGTTGCTGGGCTGATGGAGACGTGCTCCTTATCAAAGGCAGAGGCCATGTGCTGCCAAGGAGCTGCCTCTGTTCTGACCCAGCACCTCTACTTAGGAGCTGGGGGATCAAGTTATTTAAGCCTGAGTTTCCTCAACTATAATAAGGAATGGTAATACTACCTCCTTCACAGCAGTGTCTCAAAGACAATATGAGATAATCCATATAAACCACTTAGCAAATTGCCTGGTGCTGAATAAATTTGTCCAAGGGATGATACTGGCTTCAAAGACCTTAAATTAGTATTTACTGAGCACATACTATGTGCCTAAGCTAAGTTTAAAGAGGCATGAAAAATTCAAAACTTGGCCCCAAACTTCTAGGAGCTTGCACTGGAAGCTGGTGCAGGAACAAGTCATGCCCACACAAGGTAGCTCAGTCATAGTAGTAGGCATTATATGATCAAGGGCCCACAGTGTGATGCAGACGAGATCCATAGCAGGAGTTAAGGGAAGGAGGAGACTGGTGGGACTACAGCAGGTAGGGGAATGTGGCCTCACTAGAATGAGGCCTGGGGGGAAGAGCTTGCCTGGTCCAGTCTCCTTCCCCCCTCTACAAGGGTCCTTCCCTGGCTGAAGTCCCCTGATTTCTCTCCCACCCCCGATGCTTGTCCCAGAGCTGCACCGCCACCCCGTACTGTAGTTCAACATGCCTTCCATCCCAGAATTCCTTGGGAAATGGAGAATTACGAGCCTCAGGAAGCTGCAGTCAAGGAGGAGGTCTGCAGTATAGGGAGGCTGGGAGAAGGCTTGGCTGGGACTCAGGGGAGGGAAAGATCCAGCTGTGAAGTCTCAGCAACTAGGCATGGAGCCCAAGAGTTCAGCTGTCTCTGGATTCTGTCAGAGTCAAGACCAAGAAGTGGGCTGCCCAACGTGTGGGCAGAGAAGTGTGCTGGGAAATCTGAAGGGTTTGGGCAGTCAGCTCAGGGAGTGGTGTCCCCTGGAAGAAGGGCTCCCTTCCCACCGGGCTTGGAGGGAGGGCAGAGAGCCAGACCTTGGGGAGGATCTGGCTGAAGAAAGGAGACATCCAGAGAATTTGGAAAGCTGTGAGAAGGAAATAAGGTGAAAGTTCACTAAGAACTGTGAACTTGGGAGTGTTCTGGAGCTGTGGCAGTGACAAAAACAAGAACTGAGAAGCAGAACCTGTTATGAGGACAGAAGCAGAGGATGGAGGTGGATGCTTGGAATCGAGGCGGGCATCCTGAGGGTGACTAATGAGGTGTCTCATCAGCCTTGCCGTGGCTGCACCATCAAGAAATTTTTGGAATTTTTTCCTGCTTCTCTTGAACTTACAAAAATTAAAATAAAAAATATTCAGTTTTTAAAATTTCAGTCACCCATAACTCTATTTTTAACCAAAATTATATTTGAAAGCTAATCCAGTTAAGTATACAATTATTACCTTAAAAAAGGTACCTAGGAATGCAATATACGAAGTATAATTAATTTATGATTAAACCAATACATACTTGCTAGAGCTATACAAATAATATAAATGAAAATATGTGAGTAGTGTTCAAAAAATTACCACCTTTTATGTCAATTCATATACTAAGCAACACATACGAATTTGAATATTTTCTAGAGAGGGTGTGGTTGGAAACACATAGGTACATCAATTCACAAAACATTGGCAAACTTTTTGAGGTCAAATGTGAAACTATTACTCTTGAGTCAGGCATGAGAACACTCTCAGATATTCGGGGCTTTTCACAAGAAAGATAAATGGAGGACTTTGTTCAATGCTGTGTCTTTGATGTCAAGGAGCCTGGGGTTTCAAGTCTAAAACTAATCTTCTGTTCCTTTCCAATACTTGTAATTATGAGTAAAGTCAACTGTGGATACTGTGTTTTGCATGTTCTTATTGATTATTATTTACTGACTCTCAGATTGTTATGCTCAATATTTTTCAGACTCCAGATAATATGTTGATGTTTTCATCCTTATTTTTAAAATAGGGATGCTGAATGAATATTCAGTGCTTGCATCAAAAGTGCAACATAAAAAATAAAATAAACTTATACTAAATCAGCAATAGAAGGACTAGAAAATATCATCATATGATTTCCTGGTCAGGACATAGTTAACCTGCTGAGCCCTAATATATCCCTACAGCTTACAATTGGCGTCTTGTTTTTATGAGGTATGCTTGTGTGCCTCAGAGACTCTCGGGTTGGAAGGGGTCCCCAAGTTCAACCTAGTTCTAGTTCAACCACTATTCCTACAACATCTCCCCCCTACCATCATCCAGCCTGTGCTTGAATACCCAACTGACAAGCTCTCTTTTTACCCCATGGTAGGACATTCCAGCTTTGTACAGCACAGACGATTGTCTGGACTAAGTTTAAAGGTGCATAAAAAATTCAGGCCTTGGCCTCAAGCCTTCCAGGAGCACATACTGTAATGTGCTTCCTTAGGCTGAGCTGAAATCTACTTCCTCATGAAGCCAACCAAACAAATTGAGCTTCTTGCACTCTTCTTAGCCACTAAGAATGAGTCATATCTGAATAACTTCTTTCATTTAATAGACTAGCCAGGCATGGAAAATGTGTTAGCTACTCTATCTAGACGAGAGTGGCATTAGACCAATTTACTGATGGGAGTCCCGAGGACCAGATGGAGAAATGTGTGCTGGATGAAAGAATGATTGGTTGGGTTTGTAGCTGGCTTGAATGCCCATATCCAGAGGATGCTGCTTGCTGGGCTGAGATCCTCCTGCAGGGAGGCTTTTATGCAGCCTGCAGGGAAGAAGCCTCGAGGAGAGCGTGTAAACTGCCTTCCTTTCTTAGTGACCCCTTGTTGGTTCTTGGTGGTCTTTGTTTCCTCATCAAAAGGTTCACAAAACACTCTGTGAAGAGTAATGCTGATAACCATTTATTCATTCAACAAGTATTTGTTGACCACCTACTATGTGCCAGATACTATTTTCTAGGCATTAAGCATATGGTGGGTAAGTAGACATAATCTCTGTCTTTTTGGATGTTGCATTCTGTCGGAGCAGGGTAAATATAATAGAGAAAAATGAGGGAAAGCCTCAATGAAAAAGTGACATTGGATCGGAGACTTCAAGAGGTGAGGGAGGGGGGAGACATTCGAGGCCGAGGGGCAAAGGCAGGAAGTGTGCAGCCCGGCTTGGTAAGGAAGAGCCAGGAGGAGTGGGACTAGACAGAGAGGGAGAGGGTGACTGTTGCAGGAGTGCCGTCCAGAGGTAACTGTCAGCCAGATCTGGGGTCTCTGTAGGCTGCTGTTGGGTCTTTGGCTTTTATACAGCGTGAGATGGGGAGCTGAAGCAGGGCCATGCCCAAAGAGTGTAAGAGCTGATTTCAGATTTTTAATGGGATCCCTCTAGCTGTGTGTTGATATTAATTCCTCATATTTTTTTCCTAGTACTTTCCTATGTAGTACTCCCTGCATTCACTCTCTCACTTGTGATCGCTTGGATAATCTTGCATGATTGAGGCCTGATCACCCCTCGGAAGGTTTCAGAAACCATCTTCTTCCTCCTTTACAAAATTGGAACAGTTCTTATCCTTCTTTTCCTGGGTGCCTCTAGGGTGACTATGTTAGTTTGTAAGCTGCCAGAATGCGGTAAACCAGAACTGGAATGGCTTTTAAAAAGGGGAATTTAATACGTTGCAAGTTTACAGCTCTAAGGAAGTGAAAATGTCCAAATTAAGGCACCAGCAAGAGCTTATTTTCATTAAAGAAAGGCTGATGGGTCTGGAACACCTCTGTCTGCTGGGTAGTCATGAGGCTGGCATCTGCTGGTCCCGTGCTCATGGGCTTCATTGCTTTCAGCCTCTGTTCCTGTGGGGGTTCCTCATTTTGTTTTTCTGGGGTTGGCTCTCATCTCTTGGCCTCTCCGTTGGCTCTCTTCAGGTTCTGACTTGCTTAGCATCTCATGGCAACATCTGCTGGGCTCCAAGCATCTCCAAACATCCATGTCTCTGTTCTCTGAAGCAACTGTTCTCCAAGCTTCTACATCTGTTCTCTTTGTCGGTTCTGAGGCTTCTGTCGTTTCTCCCAAATGTTTCCTCTTTTAAGATTCCAATAAACTAATCAAGACCCACCTGGAATGGTTGGAGTCACATCTCCATCTAATCATAAGGTCACAGCCGCAATTGGGCATGTCACATCTCTGGGGAGATGATCTAATCAAAAGTTTCCAACCTACAGTGTTGAATCAGGATTAAAAGAAATGACTGCTCCCACAAGATTGGATCAAGATTAAAACATGGCTTTTCTGGGGTACATTATACTTTCAAACTGGCATAGTGACCAATTTGTTCCAATTTGCTCCGGACTTTCCTGGTTTTAGCCCTGAAAGTCCAGCATCCCAAGAACCCCTTCAGTTCCAGGCACACCAAGATGGGCGGCCACCTAGGTCCATCTCTTGGTTCTTTAGTCAACATTCTCATTTGCAAGTTCTATCAGGGATAGAATTTACCCTGCTGGAAAAGCTGGGGCCTAGGGGGTTGCCAGCTCCCAGCTGGGACATGAGAGGGGTGAGCTTAAATGCCTTCAGAAGTCAGGTGGGTGAAATACATGTGAGGCACAGCCAATTGTAACCAATAGGAGAGTGGTTCTCAAAGTGTGGCCTCAGAACTAGAAGCATTCACATCACCTGGGAGCTTGTCAGAAAAGCAGATTCTGGGGCCCCACCACAGACCTACTGTCCCAGAAACCCTGGAGTTGGGGCCTTGCACTCCGCATTTGAACAAGTCCTCCAGGTGATTCTAAAGCATGCTAAGTTTGAAAACCATTGCAATAGGGAGTGGAGGGGGGGTGGGGGATGTCCTATCCAACTGGAGCACACTCGCCTTCCCTTTGAAGACATTTTGATTTGATTAAAAGAAAAAGTCCTGGTCAAACTAAATGTATGTGAGCTTGTTTGGTCTGTAGGCTAACTTGTTGGCAGCCCCTTGAATATTCTTTTACTCCCTTTGACCATCTCGAATTTCACTTTTCTTTCCTCTGTCCTTTCCAGCCTGAAAGTTATTCTCCTTTTAAGAGAAGAAAAAAGCAGTTGAAGAGTTTTGCATTCTTTCCATCAGCGTTTTATAGTAGCCCCAAGATAACTGAGAAGTCTCTTTTGCTGTCCTCAACATTTTGCATATTAGCTGTTTTGACACCATTTTAATAGGCCCAAGTAACTTTTTAAAATTTATCCTTGCAATCTGTTCTTTTCCATTTTTGGTACATGCCCTATTAAAATCTAGGTTTATCAGTGAGTTATCTGTGCAGCCAGAGTGGCTCCTTTGGTACTTTAACCATTTTCTCCCTTGCTGAAATTACTTGTGATTAGAAATAAAATTTTTACTTTCTGCTACTTTCCAGGTCCTTGGAAATAGCCTTTCTTGCCTGGTCATGCAACAATGCTCTGTTCTGTGGAGGGTTTTCCCTGCCTTTTCTCTTCCTTTCTTTCTAAATGTTTAGAATTCACTTTCCTGGGCAAAGAAGCTTGCTCCCGGTGCTGTTGCCATTTCCACTTCCCCCTTGTTAAAAAAATCAGGTCAGAGTAGCAGTTGCAGCAGTTCTTTCTTTTCCTTCTCTAGTAGGGCAGATTGATGATTTCCCAGAGGTTCTGTTTTTAGCTGAGTGATCACTCTGGCGTTAGAACTATGGAGAGTTCAGCTCCTCCAACTTCTCCACTCTCTCTGACCTTGATGCCCACAGGGTCCAAACTTGTCTGCACATTGGAAACTCCTGGGGACCTTCAAGAAAAACACTGTGTCCTACCCGCCCCCCCCCCCCCCCCCCCCCCCCCCCCCCCCCAGAGATTGTGATTTGATTGGTCTGGGGATTGGCCTGGGCTTTAGAATTTTTAAAACCTCCTCAGGTGTGCTGGTTTGAAAGGATGTATGTCCCCTAGAAAAGCCGTGTTTTAATCAAAATCCCATTCCCTATTCAATACTGTATGTTTGGAACTGTAATCAGATCATCTCCCTGGATGATGGGATTTAGTCAAGAGTGGCTGTTAAACT
This sequence comes from Tamandua tetradactyla, assembly GCF_023851605.1. NCBI lineage: Eukaryota > Metazoa > Chordata > Mammalia > Pilosa > Myrmecophagidae > Tamandua > Tamandua tetradactyla. The sequence continues at coordinate 141,889,452 of NC_135332.1, forward strand.
GGATTAGGTGACAACATGTCTCCACCCATTTGGGTGGGTCTTTGATAAGTTTCTGGAGTCATATAAAAGAGGAAACATTTTGGAGGATGGAGGAGATGCGGAAAGAGCAGAGAATGCTGCAGCACCACGAAGCAGAGTCCACGAGCCAGAGACCTTTGGAGACGGAGAAGGAAAATGCCTCCCAGGGAGCTTCATGAAACCAGAAGCCAGGAGAGAAGAAGCTAGCAGATGACACCGTGCTCGCCATATGTCCATCCAGCTGAGAGAGGAACCCTGACTGTGTTCACCATGTGCCCTTCCAGATGAGAAAGAAACTCTGTGCTCGCCATGTGCCCTTTCACTTAAGAGAGAAACCCTGAACTTCATCGGCCTTCTTGAACCAAGGTATCTTTCCCTGGATGCCTTAGATTGGACATTTCTATAGACTTTTTTAAATTGGGACATTTTCTCAGCCTTAGAACTATAAACAAGCATCTGATTAAATTCCCCTTTTAAAAAGCCATTCCATTTCAGATGTGTTGCATTCTGGCAGCTAGCAAACTAGAACACCAGGCCATTCTCATGAAAGACAGGTTAGGTAACCACTGCCCTCAGCCAGTTTTGACCTTGAATCAGAGCATCATCATCTTTTCCATCTGTTCAGGTGGCCTGTATTGCATGCTACAGTTTACATTCTTCTTCTTAATCATTTTATACTCAACCATCTCCAGCTTGCTTTTTTACCTTTAGATTCATAGCTTTCTATACATTCAGTACTACTTCATCCTTTTTATTTTTATTTTTTACTTTTAATTGTGGTTACATATATACAACTCATAATTTCCCATTTTGACCACTTTCAAGTGTACAATAGAGTGCTATTAATTACAGGCATACTGTTCATTACTGAAACTTTTTTATCACCCCAAACAGAAATTCCGTACCCATTAAGCATGAACTTCCTATTTCTCTTACCCAGGCCCCTGGTAACCTGTAATCTACTTTCTTTCTCTGTGCATTTGCTTATTTTAGATATTTCATACCAGTGGCATCATATAATATTTGTCCTTCTGTGACATCACTTCACTCAACATGGCATCTTGACGGTTTATCCATGTTACTTCATCATTCATTGTGACACATCTGTTTCTTTTTAATCTTTGATTTTTTTATTTTTTATTTTTTTAATTTATTTTTTAGATGACATGTTTTTAAAACTGTGCCTACAGAGTAAGAAAAGTTGCTGACCAAGTACAGATAACTCCCACAGATCAGCGAAAGTAGCTCTGCTTTTCAGTTTTGTTAATTTGCTCTTCTACATAAAATTTCATTTGAGGAAAGTGTTTAGAGGCTTTAAAAAGTTTTAAAACTGCTGGTATAGCTCTCACTTCACCATGACCTTGCGTTCAGTTTCTGTCTCCCCCAATTCCAGGCAGACCTGTGAGCTCACAGCTGCTCCCGGGACTGAAGTCCCAAACTGACTTTATATATATTGCCTGTATTTTATGTTTTGGATAGAGACCCATCTGAAGCTATATTTATTCCCAGCTCTGTTCCGTTTCCTTCTCCTGATCAATGGGCACTTGCCACACTTCCTTTTTCTACATTATTTCTGCTGTTGTCCATGGCAACTGGTTTTACAATTACGGAATGTGTGTATTTATTTTTAATACTTTTCCTGGTTACAGAAGCAGTACATGCTCATCGAAGTAAATTGGATAGTATTAAAAAAAACTTTAAAGAATAAAATTTAAACAAGTTGTAATTCTATCATCTTGAGATAACCATATTTAATACTGATATGGTATATTCCTCTCTAGTCTTTTTTTATGTGTATGATATATTTTTATAGAATTGAGATCATACGGTATAACACTAAATCATGCACATTTCCACAGGTCATTTAAATTTTATCAAAACATTTGAATGCTGGCATAGGTACCTATTCACTGTTGGTAAGGAAACTGAGAGGTGCAGCCCCTTGGAGGGCAGTGTGGTACTTCCTCAGGAGGGTAGGGGTGGGGCTGCCATATGATCCTGCAACCCTGTTGCTCAGTATATACCTGGAGGAACAGAGAGGGGGGCATGAATGGACATTTGCACACTGGTGTTTCTGACAGCAGTGTTCCTGATCTGCAATGGATGGAGGTGGCCTAAGGGTACAACGGAGGGAAGGAAGGGGGAGCTATGGTGTATGCATATAACAGACTACTGGAGCAGCCACAAGAAGGGATGAAGCTGTGAGGTGTGCAACCAGGTAAATGAACCTTAAGGACTGTATGTTGAATGAAATGTCAGAAACAAAAAGACAAATATTATCATGCCTCATTCATGTGGACTTACTAGACTAACTATAATATACAGACTCAGAGAATTGAGGTTGAGAGCATGGGTTATCAGGTTGGGGCCTAGTGTAAACGGTCCTAGATTTTTAAGCTCCTATAGCAGTCACATATATTCAGCAGTTGTAACTGTTATTTCTAAATTCTGAGATACTGAGCTGTTTGTATATAACCTGGTCATTTCCGGAAATTTCTGGTATTGATGTGACACCCGAGACTCAGTTAGAGCTCTGAAGCTATGAAAGTCAGCAGTACCCCATACAGGGACTGTTTAATAAGTTGGAAAAGGGATCTGACTTTGAGTAGAGAAATGAATGAAACTCATCTGGATAGGACTAAGATAAATCAGAATACAGGGTAAAGGATGATATGGTCCACATTTTAAAACTTCAACTTCTTTGTGAGACCAAAGGGAGAGATGTTTATTTGGTGCAAAATTTATATTTTGGTTAGCTCATTACCTAATTTAACTTGTATGGCCAGTTTCATTGAACACCATAAGTACATGGAATCTTGAATAGGGCATAAGATCTTGTTGATTTGTACTGGTTAGTATGATGCCCCAATATATCCTAGAACAATTTGGGCAGTGAATAAAAAAGTATTTGCAAAGTCCCTTTGGGGTACTGGGGAAAGGTGGACATATGAAGCTTCCCCATCTGGGGATTTCCTGATACTCTCACAAGCAGCGGAGAGAACCAAATCGATAGGCTGGGCCCCCAATCTTGGGGTTTGACCCTATGAAACTTATTCCTGCAAAGGAGGCTATGACTACTTATAATTATGCCTAAGAGTCACCCCCAGAGAACCTCTTTTGTTGCTCAGATGTGGCCTCTCTCTCTCTAAGCTTGTTTAGCAAGTGAACTCACTGCCTTCCCTCCTACAGGGGACATGACTCCCAGGGGTGTAAATCTCCCTGGCAATGTGGGACAGAACTCCCAGGAAGAGATGAGACCTGGCATCATGGGATTAAGAAGCCTTCTTGACAAAAGGAGGGAGAGAGAAAAGAGAAACAAAGTTTCTGTGGCTGAGAGATTTTGAACATTGGAGAGGTTATCCTGGTTATTCTCAGGCACTACGTAGACATTGTTTCAAGATTCCACGTAATTACAGTGTTTGAATAAACGGACCATACAGGTTAAATTAGCTTGTGTGCTACAGAAAATAAAAATTTTGTACCAAATATTTTTTCCTTGAGTCTCACAGAGAAGTTGAAGTTTTAAAACACAGTCAATATCATCCTTTACCTTTCAGTCTAATTTACCTCAGTCCTAGCCGGATCCATTCATGTCTCTAATTGATTTCTAATTGAAATATGATCTCTTTTTTTGGCTTTTTTAATTTATTTTTTTATTAATTAACGGAAAAAAGAAATTAACCCAACATTTAGAAATCATACCATTCTACATATGCAATCAATAATTCTTAACATCATCACATAGATGCATGATCATCGTTTCTTAGTACATTTGCATCGGTTTAGAAGAACTAGCAACACAACAGAAAAAGATATAGAATGTTAATATAGAGAAAAAAATAAAACTAATAATAATAGTAAAAAAAAAACGTATAGCTCAGATGCAGCTTCATTCAGTGTTTTAACATGATTACTTTACAATTAGGTATTATTGTGCTGTCCATTTTTGAGTTTTTGTATCTAGTCCTGTTGCACAGTCTGTATCCCTTCAGCTCCGATTACCCATTATCTTACCCTGTTTCTAACTCCTGCTGGACTCTGTTACCAATGACATATTCCAAGTTTATTCTCGAATGTCCATTCACATCAGTGGGACCATACAGTATTTGTCCTTTAGTTTTTGGCTAGACTCACTCAGCATAATGTTCTCTAGGTCCATCCATGTTATTACATGCTTCATAAGTTTATCCTGTCTTAAAGCTGCATAATATTCCATCGTATGTATATACCACAGTTTGTTTAGCCACTCTTCTTTTGATGGACATTTTGGCTGTTTCCATCTCTTTGCAATTGTAAATAATGCTGCTATAAACATTGGTGTGCAAATGTCCGTTTGTGTCTTTGCCCTTAGGTCCTTTGAGTAGATACCCAGCAATGGTATTGCTGGGTCATATGGCAATTCTATATTCAGCTTTTTGAGGAACCGTCAAACTGCCTTCCACAGTGGTTGCACCATTTGACATTCCCACCAACAGTGGATAAGTGTGCCTCTTTCTCCGCATCCTCTCCAGCACTTGTCATTTTCTGTTTTGTTGATAATGGCCATTCTGGTGGGTGTGAGATGATATCTCATTGTGGTTTTGATTTGCATTTCTCTAATGGCCAGGGACATTGAGCATCTCTTCATGTGCCTTTTGGCCATTTGTATTTCCTCTTCTGGTAGGTGTCTGTTCAAGTCTTTTTCCCATTTTGTAATTGGGTTGGCTGTCTTTTTGTTGTTGAGTTGAACAATCTCTTTATAAATTCTGGATACCAGACCTTTATCTGATATGTCGTTTCCAAATATTGTCTCCCATTGTGTAGGCTGTCTTTCTACTTTCTTGATGAAGTTCTTTGATGCACAAAAGTGTTTAATTTTGAGGAGCTCCCATTTATTTATTTCCTTCTTCAGTGCTCTTGCTTTAGGTTTAAGGTCCATAAAACCGCCTCCAATGTAAGTTTCATAAGATATCTCCCTACACTTTCCTCTAACTGTTTTATGGTCTTAGACCTAATGTTTAGATCTTTGATCCATTTTGAGTTAACTTTTGTATAGGGTGTGAGATATGGGTCTTCTTTCATTCTTTTGCATATGGATATCCAGTTCTCTAGGCACCATTTATTGTAGAGACTGTTCTGTCCCAGGCGAGTTGGCTTGACTGCCTTATCAAAGATCAAATGTCCGTAGATGAGAAGGTCTATATCTGAGCACTCTATTCGATTCCATTGGTCGATATATCTATCTTTATGCCAATACCATGCTGTTTTGACCACTGTGGCTTCATAATATGCCTTAAAGTCGGGCAGCGCGAGACCTCCAGCTTCGTTTTTTTTCCTCAAGATGTTTTTAGCAATTCAGGGCACCCTGCCCTTCCAGATAAATTTGCTTATTGGTTTTTCTATTTCTGAAAAATAAGTTGTTGGGATTTTGATTGGTATTGCATTGAATCTGTAAATCAATTTAGGTAGGATTGACATCTTAACTATATTTAGTCTTCCAATCCATGAACACAGTATGCCCTTCCATCTATTTAGGTCTTCTGTGATTTCTTTTAACAGTTTTTTGTCGTTTTCTTTACATAGATTTTTTTGTCTCTTTAGTTAAATTTATTCCTAGGTATTTTATTCTTTTAGTTGCAATTGTAAGTGGGATTTGTTTCTTGATTTCCCCCTCAGCTTGTTCATTACTAGTGTATAGAAATGCTACAGATTTTTGAATGTTGATCTTGTAACCTGCTACTTTGCTCTACTCATTTATTAGCTCTAGCAGTTTTGTTGTGGATTTTTCCAGGTTTTCGACGTATAGTATCATATTGTCTGCAAACAGTGATAGTTTTACTTCTTCCTTTCCAATTTTGATGCCTTGTATTTCTTTTTCTTGTCTAATTGCTCTGGCTAGAACCTCCAACACAATGTTGAATAATAGTGGTGATAGTGGACATCCTTGTCTTGTTCCTGATCTTGGGGGGAAAGTTTTCAATTTTTCCCCATTGAGGATGATATTAGCTGTGGGTTTTTCATATATTCCCTCTATCATTTGAAGGAAGTTCCCTTGTATTCCTATCTTTTGAAGTGTTTTCAACAGGAAAGGATGTTGAATCTTGTCAAATGCCTTCTCTGCATCAATTGAGATGATCATGTGATTTTTCTGCTTTGATTTGTTGATATGGTGTATTACATTAATTGATTTTCTTATGTTGAACCATCCTTGCATGCCTGGGATGAATCCTACTTGGTCATGATGTATAATTCTTTTAATGTGTGGTTGGATACGATTTGCTAGAATTTTATTGAGGATTTTTGTATCTGTATTCATTAGAGAGATTGGTCTGTAGTTTTCTTTTTTTGTAATATCTTTGCCTGGTTTTGGTGTGAGGGTGATGTTGGCTTCATAGAATGAATTAGGTAGTTTTCCCTCCGCTTTGATTTTTTGAAGAGTTTGAGGAGAGTTAGTACTAATTCTTTCTGGAATGTTTGATAGAATTCACATGTGAAGCCGTCTGGTCCTGGACTTTTCTTTTTAGGAAGCTTTTGAATGACTGATTCAATTTCTTTACTTGTGATTGGTTTGTTGAGGTCATCTATTTCTTCTTGAGTCAAAGTTGGTTGTTCATGTCTTTCCAGGAACCCGTCCATTTCATCTAAATTGTTGTATTTATTAGCGTAAAGTTGTTCATAGTATCCTGTTATTACCTCCTTTATTTCTGTGAGGTCAGTAGTTATGTCTCCTCTTCCATTTCTGATCTTATTTATTTGCATCCTCTCTCTTCTTCTTTTTGTCAATCTTGCTAAGGGCCCATCAATCTTATTGATTTTCTCATAGAACCAACTTCTGGTCTTATTGATTTTCTCTATTGTTTTCATGTTTTCAATTTCATTTATTTCTGCTCTGATCTTTGTTATTTCTTTCCTTTTGCTTGCTTTGGGATTAGTTTGCTGTTCTTTCTCCAGTTCTTCCAAATGGACAGTTAATTCCTGCATTTTTGCCTTTCTTCTTTTCTGATATAGGCATTTAGGACAATAAATTTCCCTCTTAACACTGCCTTTGCTGCGTCCCATAAGTTTTGATATGTTGTGTTTTCATTTTCATTCGCCTTGAGGTATTTGCTAATTTCTCTTGCAATTTCTTCTTTGACCCACTCGTTGTTTTAGAGTGTGTTGTTGAGCCTCCACATATTTGTGAATTTTCTGGCACTCCGCTTATTATTGATTTCCAACTTCATTCCTTTATGATCTGAGAAAGTGTTGTGTATGATTTCAATCTTTTTAAATTTGTTAAGACTTGCTTTGTGACCCAGCATATGGTCTATCTTTAAGAATGATCCATGAGCACTTGAGAAAAAGGTGTATCCTGCTGTTGTGGGATGTAATGTCCTATAAATGTCTGTTAAGTCTAGCTCATTTATAGTAATATTCAGATTCTCTATTTCTTTCTTGATCCTCTGTCTAGATGTTCTGTCCATTGATGCGAGTGGGGAATTGAAGTCTCCAACTATTATGGTATATGAGTCTATTTCCCTTTTCAGTGTTTGCAGTGTATTCCTCACATATTTTGGGACATTCTGGTTCAGTGCGTAAATATTTATGATTGTTATGTCTTCTTGTTTAATTGTTCCTTTTATTAGTAGATAGTGTCCTTCTTTGTCTCTTTTAACTGTTTTACATTTGAAGTCTAATTTGTTGGATATTAGTATAGCCACTCCTGCTCTTTTCTGGTTGTTATTTGCATGAAATATCTTTTCCCAACCTTTCACTTTCAACCTATGTTTATCTTTGGGTCTAAGATGTGTTTCCTGTAGACAGCATATAGAAGGATCCTTTTTTTTAATCCATTCTGCCAATCTATGTTTTTTGATTGGGGAATTCAGTCCATTAACATTTAGTGTTATTACTGTTTGGATAATATTTTCCTCTACCATTTTGCCTTTTGTATTATATATATCATATCTGACTTTCCTTCTTTCTACACTCTTCTCCATACCTCTCTTCTGTCTTTTCGTATCTGACTCTAGTGCGCCCTTTAGTATTTCTTGCAGAGCTAGTCTCTTGGTCACAAATTCTCTCAGTGACTTTTTGTCTGAGAATGTTTTAATTTCTCCCTCATTTTTGAAGGACAATTTTGCTGGATATAGGAGTCTTGGTTGGCAGTTTTTCTCTTTTAGTAATTTAAATATATCATCCCACTGTCTTCTAGCTTTCATGGTTTCTGCTGAGAAATCTACACATAGTCTTATTGGGTTTCCCTTGTATGTGATGGATTGTTTTTTTCTTGCAGCTTTCAAGATCCTCTCTTTCTCTTTGACCTCTGACATTCTAACTAGTAAGTGTCTTGGAGAACGCCTATTTGGGTCTAATCTCTTTGGGGTGCGCTGTACTTCTTAGATCTGTAATTTTAGGTCTTTCATAAGAGTTGGGAAATTTTCAGTGATAATTTCTTCCATTAGTTTTTCTCCTCCTTTTCCCTTCTCTTCTCCTTCTGGGACACCCACAATACATATATTTGTGCGGTTCATATTGTCCTTGAGTTTCCTGATACCCTGTTCAAATTTTTCCGTTCTTTTCCCGATAATCTGTTTCTTTTTGAATTCAGATGTTTCATCCTCCAAATCACTAATTCTATCTTCTGTCTCTTTAAATCTATCATTGTAGGTATCCATTGTTTTTTCCATCTTTTCTACTTTATCCTTCACTTCCATAAGCTCTGTGATTTGTTTTTTTAGTTTTTCTATTTCTTCTTTTTGTTCAGCCCATGTCTTCTTCATGTCCTCCCTCAATTTATCGATTTCGTTTTTGAAGAGGTTTTCCATTTCTGTTCGTATATTCAGGATAGTTGTCTCAGCTCCTGTATCTCATTTGAACTATTGGTTTGTTTCTTTGACTGGGCCATATTCTCAATCTTCTGAGCGTGGGCCGTTATCTTCTGCTGGCGTCTCGGCATTTAGTCAGATTTCCCTGGGTGTCGGACCCAACAAGGTTGTAAGATTTTTCTGTGAAATCTCTGGGTTCTGTTTTTCTTATCCTGCCCAGTAGGTGGCGCTCGTGGCACACGTTTGTCTGCGCATCCCACCAGTAAAAGGTGCTGTGGGTCCTTTAACTTTGGAAAACTCTCGCCGTGGGGGAGGTTCACCAGCCGAAGCGGCTTGGAAGAGTGCCAGCCAGCCCGGGGGTCCGAACGTGGGGAGGGTCGCCGGCCGCTGCAGCCCGGGAGAGCGCCCGTCCGAATTTCCTAGTGAGCCCGGGGCACCAAGCGTGGCAGGAGGGCACCAGCCGCCGTGGCTTGAGGGGACCGCCTGCCCAATTCTGCCAGCTGGCCCGGGAAGGAGGAGGGGAGGGACTCCGGCCGCTTGCCGCCCCGCCCGGGGAAGCCCGCACCCCTCGGCGATCTCACCGGAGTGGGTTCTCCCAGCCAGTCAGCCGTTCCAGGATGGGGTACGCTGTCTTTTTGATCTCTGTCGTGGCTCCAGGAGCTGTTCTGTATCGTTTCTACTCCCCTAGTAGCTGTTCTGGAGGAGGAAAGGTGAGGATGGCAAGGCTGTCGAGGATGGTGGCGGAGGAGCCGGTGAAGGTGGAAGAGGACACGGTGGTGGTTGGAAAGCCGCGAGTATCTGAAGAGTTGATGCTTCAGGCCAGTTGTAAGAGGACCGTGTGAATGTTTTCATGAACAAGAACCATATGCCAAGAGATGCTACTTGGAAGGGGCTGTCAGTAGTACGAAGATGGAAACAGATGATGTTCTGGAGAAGCTGGGCCCTCCAGGTTTTTTAAGGATTTATCTGGTCCAAGGACCCATCTGGAGGTTGTGGGTTTCTGGCTTTTTTTGGCTTTTTTGATAGTTCCTGTATGGGGTAATGCTGACTTTCATATCTGCAGAACTCTAGCTCCAAGTCTCAGGTCTTGCACGGATACCTGAAGTTCCAGGGAATGACCAGGTTATACACAAAGAATTCCACATCTCAGAATTTAGAAATAAATTTTACAACTCAGGAGTAGTTGTGACTGCTATAAGAGTTTACAATCTAAGAACCTTTACATAAACCTTCCCCTGATAACCTATGGTCTTGAATTCAATTCTCAGAGTTTGCACATTATAGTTAGTCCATATTAGTGAGGCGTTATAATATTTGTCTTTTTGTTTCTGACTTATGTCACTCAACATACTGTCCTCAAGGTTTATTCATTTAGTTGCATGCCTCACAACTTTATTCCTTCTTGCAGCCACTCAATATTCCATTGTATGCATACACGACAGTTCCCCCTTCCATTATCTGTCAGTGTACCCTTAGGCCACCCCCATCCATTGCAAATCATGAATACTGCCACCATAAACACCAGTGTGCAAATGTCCATTTGTGTCCCTGTTTTCAGTTCTTCCAAGTGTATGCCTCATAATAAGGTTGGGTTGCAGGGTCACATAGCAATCCTGTACCTAGCCTCCTGTGGAAACACCACTCTGCCCTCCAGAGGGGCTGGCTGCACCACTCTACTTCCCTACCAACAGTGAATAGGTACATCTCTCCACATTTTCTCCAGCACTTGTATCTTTCTGTTTATTTTTTAAGCAGTTTTATTCACATACCATACAATCCATCCTAAGTAAATAATCAATAGTTCCTGGTATAATCATATAGTTATGCACTCACTGTCACAATCTATATGAGGACATTTTCCATTTCTTCCACCAAGAAAGAAGAGGGAAAAACTGAAGAAAAAAAAATCAAATAAATGAAGTAAAATAAAAAGGAGAACCACTACCACAACCAAGAACCCCATACCCCTCCCTTATATCCCCCTCTTATTGACATTTAGCTTTGGTGTATTGCCTTCATTACATTTATTGGAAGCATATTACAATGTTACTGTTAACTATAGACTCTAGTTTGTATTGATTGTATTTTTTCCATTTATCGGCCCATTTTCAACACCTTGCAATGTTGACATTCATTTGTTCTCCCTCGTATAAAACATTCTTATATTTGTTCACCATCATTGTTACTCTAGCTTTTACTAAGTTATACAGTCCCAGTCTTTCGCTTTTATCTTTCTTTCTGGTGTCATACATAACCCCCTTGTCATGGTTAGGGACAGGTGTCAACTTGGCCAAGTTGTGGTACCTGTTCATCTGATTGGGCAAGCGCTGGCCTGTCTGTTGCAATGAGGACATTTCATAGGATTAGGTCATGATCACGTTAGCTACATCCACAGTTGATTCCATTTGTAATCAGCCAAAGGGGAGTGTCTTCTGCAATTAGTGATGCTAAATGCAATCATGGGAAGCCTTTTAAGGAGGACTCAGAGGAGACAGGTTGCATTCCTGCTTTGGCTGGTGAGCCTCTCCTGTGAAGTTCATTCAGGCCATCCATTGGAGTCATCGGCTTCGCAGCCTGCCCTGTGGATTTTGGACTCTGCATTTCTACAGTCACATGAGACACTTTCATAAATTTTATATTTGCAAGTGTTCCCTGTTGATTCTGTTTCTCTAGAGAACCCTAACTAATACATCTTGGTACCAGGAGTGGTTCTTAAGGAACAGAATCTTAAAAATGGGTTTTTATGAATGGTTTTCTACTCTGACTGGGCTCAGAGACTCTAAGGACTCTGATTCCCGTAATCAGAATGACACTCCCAATCCATGGACTGAGTTGGCAAAGGAGATAGTCAAAATATCATCATTCGATTCTCCTAATGCTTCGCTTGTACGAAGCCATACTCTGGGGGATAATGTTTTTGACACCTTTACAGAGTTTTGTAGAAATAAGAGTTATAGAGATGTTGGTTGGTTGTTGTTAGATACACTGTCTACATTAAAGGGTGAAAGGGATGGGCTTAAGGCTTCAAACAAGAAGCTTAAGTGCCGTCTGAAAGATGTAGAGGTTTCTATGAGTATCCTGAAGGAAAATTTTATTTCCTGTAGCTGTAGACGTGAGATCTCTGAAAATCAGACTCAGAATCTTATTGTTAGAGTAGCAACTTTACAACGTAAACTGAAATCTCAGTCTTGCATGGTGTCTGCCGTTAAAGTGAGGGCATTGATTGGAAAGGAGTGGGACCCTGAAAAATGGGATGGTGACATATGGATTGATAATGATGTTGGGGGTGAGGTTGAAACCCTAGACCATGCTGAGCCTTCTTTAGATAACCCTGTAATAGTCTGCCCTGAGGACATAGCCGCCCCACCTCCAGCCTGCCTTGAGGAATTGGCCACCCAACCTCCTCCTGAAAGGATTAGCCCTAGAGTTATTAATCCTGTTTCACCAGATGAAACTGCAAATGAAAGCCCTGAAGCAAATGGCTTGGAAGATATTTCTAATTCTTTTCATGACCCACCCCCACCACCCCTCATTTCTTCTAGACCTATAACTAGACTAAAGTCCCAACAGGCCCCTAAAGGTGAGGTACAAAGTATCACACATGAGGAGGTATGTTATACTCCAAAAGAACTGTGTGAGTTTTCCAATTTATATAGACAGAAATCAGGGGAATATGTGTGGCAATGGATTTTAAGAGTGTGGGATAATGGTGGGAGGAATATAAGGCTGGATCAGGCTGAATTTATTGATATGGGCCCACTAAGCAGAGATTCTGCATTCAATGTTATAGCTAGAGCAGTTAGAAAAGGTGTTAACAGCTCGTTTGGGTGGTTAGTTGAAACATGGATCAAAAGGTGGCCAACATTACCTGAGGTTGAAATGCCAGAACTGCCCTGGTATAATGTAGGTGAGGGGATCCAGAGGCTTAGAGAGATTGGGATGTTAGAGTGGATTTATCATGCAAAGCCTGCTCTTACACCCCAGGAATGTCCAGAAGATGCACCTTTTACCAGAACAGTGAGAAATAAGTTTGTGAGACTAGCACCATCATCCCTGAAGAGCTCTGTGGTTGCACTTCTCTGTAGGTCAGATATTACTGTAGGAACTGCTGTCACTGAGCTGGAATCCTTAAACACAATGGGGATGACAGGATCCCGAGTTGGCAGAAGCCAGGTGGCAGCACTTAATCACCAAAGACAGGGTAGACGCGGGTATTATAATAGACAACAAACTCAAAGGAGGCATCAAAATTATATGACACGCAGAGATTTGTGGCATTGGCTAGTAAATCATGGGGTGCCTAGAAATACAATAGAAGGGCAGTCTACTAAATTCTTGTTGGAGCTGTATAAACAAAAGAGTTCTAGGTCAAGGGAACAGAAGTCTAACCTGAATTACAAAAACACAGAGTCACAGCCCCTTAATCAATTTCCAGACTTGAAACAGTTTACAGACCCTGAGCCCCTTGAATGAAGGGGAGGCCAGGTCCCTATGGGGAAGAAACCTGTTACACTGCCACAGATTTATACTGTTGACCTTCCTCTAAGTCTTCCCCAAGGAGACCGACGGCCTTTTACCAGGGTAACTGTGCATTGGGGAAAAGGAAATGATCAGTATTTCGGGGATTATTAGACACTGGTTCAGAAGTGACATTAATTCCAGGGGACCCAAAACGTCACTCTGGACCACCAGTCAGAGTGGGGGCTTATGGAGGTCAGGTGATCAATGGAGTTTTAGCTCAGGTCCGTCTCACAGTGGGTCCAGTGGGCCCCCGGACCCATCCTGTAGTTATTTCCCCAGTTCTGGAATGTATAATTGGCATAGACATACTGAGCAACTGGAAGAATCCCCACGTTGGTCCTCTAACTCGTGCAGTGAGGGCTATTATGGTGGGAAAGGCCAAGTGGAAGCCACTAGAACTGCCCCTACCAAGCAAAATAGTAAATCAAAAGCAATACCGTATTCCTGGAGGGATTGCAGAGATTACTGCCACTCTTAAGGACTTGAAAGATGCAGGGGTGGTGATTCCCACCACATCCCCAATCAACTCTCCTATTTGGCCTGTGCAGAAAACAGATGGGTCTTGGAGAATGACAGTGGATTATTGTAAACTCAACCAGGTGGTAACTCCAATTGCAGCTGCTGTTCCAGATGTAGTATCATTGCTTGAGCAAATCAATACATCCCCTGGTACCTGGTATGCAGCTATTGATCTGGCAAATGCTTTTTTCTCAATAGCTATTAGTAAGGACCACCAGAAACAGTTTGCTTTCAGTTGGCAAGGTCAGCAATATACTTTCACTGTCCTACCTCAGGGGTATATCAACTCTCCAGCCCTATGTCATAATCTTGTTCGCAGAGACCTTGATCATTTCTGCCTCCCACAAGACATCACATTGGTCCATTATATTGATGATATCATGTTGATTGGACCTAGTGAGCAAGAAGTAGCAACTACTCTAGATTTACTGGTAAGGCATTTGCGTGTCAGAGGATGGGAGATAAATCCAACAAAAATACAGGGGCCTTCCACCTCAGTAAAATTTCTAGGTGTCCAGTGGTGTGGGGCATGTCGAGATATCCCTTCTAAGGTGAAGGATAAATTGCTGCATCTGGCCCCTCCCACAACCAAAAAAGAGGCACAACGCCTAGTTGGTCTTTTTGGATTTTGGCGACAACATATTCCTCATTTGGGTGTGCTACTCTGGCCCATTTATCGAGTGACCAGAAAAGCTGCTAATTTTGGGTGGGGACCTGAACAAGAGGCTCTGCGACAGGTCCAGGCTGCTGTGCAAGCTGCTCTGCCACTTGGGCCATATGATCCAGCAGATCCAATGGTGCTGGAAGTGTCAGTGGCAAATAGAGATGCTGTCTGGAGCCTTTGGCAGGCCCCTATCAGAGAATCACAACGCAGACCCTTAGGATTTTGGAGCAAAGCCTTACCATCTGCTGCAGATAACTACTCTCCTTTTGAGAAACAGCTTTGGCCTGCTACTGGGCCTTAAGAGACTGAATGCTTAACCATGGGCCACCAAGTTACCATGAGACCTGAGTTGCCTATCATGAGTTGGGTGTTGTCTGACCCACCAAGCCATAAAGTTGGGCATGCACAGCAGCACTCTATTGTAAAGTGGAAATGGTATATACGAGATAGAGCCAGAGCAGGTCCTGAAGGCACAAGTAAGTTACATGAAGAAGTGGCACAGATGCCCATGGTTTCCTCTCCTGCTGCCACATTACCTTCTCTTTCCCAGACCAGAGCTATGGCCTCTTGGGGAGTTCCTTACAGTGAATTGACTGAGGAAGAGAAAACTCGGGCCTGGTTTACAGATGGTTCAGCACGATATGCAGGTACCACCCGAAAGTGGACAGCTGCAGCATTACCACCCCTTTCTGGGGTGTCCTTGAAGGACAGTGGTGAGGGGAAATCCTCCCAGTGGGCAGAACTTCAAGCAGTGCACCTGGTTGTTCATTTTGCTTGGAAGGAAAACTGGCCAGAGGTGCGTTTGTATACTGACTCATGGGCTGTTGCTAATGATTTGGCTGGATGGTCAGGGACTTGGAAAGACCATAATTGGAAAATTGGTGACAAAGAGGTCTGGGGAAGAAGCATGTGGATAGACCTTTCTGAGTGGGCTAAAAACATGAAGATATTTGTGTCCCATGTGAATGCACACCAGAGGGTGACTTCAGCAGAGGAAGATTTTAATAATCAAGTGGATAAGATGACCCGTTCTATGGATACTAGTCAGCCTCTTTCCCCAGCAACTCCTGTTATTGCCCAATGGGCTCATGAACAAAGTGGTCATGGTGGTAGGGATGGAGGTTATGCATGGGCTCAGCAACATGGACTTCCACTCACCAAGGCTGCCCTGGCTACAGCCACTGCTGAGTGCCCAATCTGCCAGCAGCAGAGACCCACACTCAGCCCCCGATATGGCACCATTCCCCGAGGTGACCAGCCAGCTACATGGTGGCAGGTTGATTACATTGGACCACTCCCTTCATGGAAGGGGCAGCGATTTGTTCTAACTGGAATAGACACATACTCTGGATATGGGTTTGCTTTCCCTGCATGCAATGCTTCTGCCAAAACTACTATCCATGGGCTTACAGAATGCCTTATCCATCATCATGGTATTCCACATAGCATTGCTTCGGATCAAGGAACACACTTCACAGCAAATGAAGTGCGGGAATGGGCACATGCTCATGGAATTCTCTGGTCTTACCATGTTCCCCATCATCCAGAAGCAGCTGGATTGATAGAACGGTGGAATGGCCTTTTGAAAACTCAATTACAGTGCCAACTAGGTGGCAAAAACTTGAAAGGCTGGGGTAATGTTCTCCAGGAAGCTGTGTATGCTCTGAATCAGCGTCCGCTGTATGGTGCTGTTTCTCCCATAGGTAGGATCCATGGGTCCAGGAACCAAGGGGTGGAAATGGGTGTGGTGCCACTCACTATTACTCCTAGTGATCCACTAGGAAAATTTTTGCTTCCTGTCCCTGCTACCCTGAGTTCTGCTGGTCTACAGGTTTTAGTTCCAAAACGGGGTGTGCTTTCTCCAAGAGAAACAATAGTGATACCACTGAACTGGAAGTTAAGATTGCCGCCTGGCCACTTTGGGCTACTTATGCCTCTGGATCAACACACCAAGAAGGGGATTACATTATTGTCTGGGGTAATTGACCCTGACTATCAGAAGGAAGTAGGACTGCAACTACATAATGGAGGTAAAGAGGAGTTTTCTTGGAATATAGGAGATCCCCTGGGCCGTCTATTAGTACTACCATGCCCTGTGATCAAAATCAATGGAAAACTGCAACAACACAATCCAGGCAGGACCACTAATGGCTCTGAGACTTCAGGAATGAAGGTTTGGGTCACCCCACCAGGCAAAGAACCACGGCCAGCTGAAGTGCTTGCTGAGGGGAAAGGGAACATGGAATGGGTAGTGGAAGAAGGTAGTGAGAAATATGAACTTCGACCACGTGATCAGTTACAGAAACGAGAGCTGTAATGCTGTTTTGCTTGTGTTATACTATTTAAGTTGTAAGATATCAAGTTTAAGAATGAATGTTGCCCAAGGATTTGCACCCTATTCTGGAGAGATTTAATGTGTTTCCAGTTATATGCAGGACAGTTGAGTATTGTCAGGTAAAAGAAAAAATGTGTGCTTATTTGTTTTCATTTGGAAATTAAGTATGGTCTAAGGTGATATATATATATAGGTGCCAAGCTGACAAGGGGTGGGCTGTCATGGTTAGGGACAGGTGTCAACTTGGCCAAGTTGTGGTACCTGTTCATCTGATTGGGCAAGCGCTGGCCTGTCTGTTGCAATGAGGACATTTCATAGGATTAGGTCATGATCACATTAGCTACATCCACAGTTGATTCCATTTGTAATCAGCCAAAGGGGAGTGTCTTCTGCAATTAGTGATGCTAAATGCAATCATGGGAAGCCTTTTAAGGAGGACTCAGAGGAGACAGGTTGCATTCCTGCTTTGGCTGGTGAGCCTCTCCTGTGGAGTTCATCCAGGCCATCCATTGGAGTCATCGGCTTCGGAGCCTGCCCTGTGGATTTTGGACTCTGCATTTCTACGGTCACGTGAGACACTTTCATAAATTTTATATTTGCAAGTGTTCCCTGTTGATTCTGTTTCTCTAGAGAACCCTAACTAATACACCCCTCCTCTTTCAACCATACTCACATTCAGCTTTGTTCAGAGTACTTACAATAGCTACCATCAGATAGTATTGCACTAACAGTTTCTGGATTACAGTCAATCCTGTTGAATATTCTGTACTCCTTCAGCATCAAATGGCCGATCTCTACTCTTTCTATCTCCTCATAACATGTGTTCTCAACTTTAACTCTCAAAGCTTACTCACTAATGTTAGTTCATATTAGTGAGACCATATAGTATTTGTTCTTTTATTTCTGGTTAATTTCACTCAACATAATGTCCTCAAGGTTCATCCATATTGTTGCATGCATAATGATTTTATTATGTATCCTTATTGACAGTATTCATTCCTACACTTTTCCGCAAACCTCTCTCTCCTGTTGTTCTAGTTTGCTAACTGCTGGCATGCGATATGCCAGAAATGGAATGACTTTTAAAAGGGGGAATTTATTAATTTGCTAGTTTGCCATTCTAAGGCCATGAAAATGTCCCCATTAAAGCAAGTCTATAAAAATGTCCTAATTAAGGTATCAACAAGTAGTTACCTTCACTCAGGAAAGGCTAATGAAGTTCAGGGTTTCTCTCACTACTGAAAAGGTACATGGCAAACATGGCCACATCTGCTAGTCTTCTCTCCAGGCTTCTTGTTTCATGAAGCTCCCCCAGGGTCATTTTCCTCCTTCATCTCCAAAGGTCTCTGGCTGCGTGGGCTCTCCTCATGGCTCTCATCATTCTGAAGCTTTCTCTTTTAAAGGATTCCAGTAAACTAGTCAAGACTCACCTGGAATGGGTGGAGTCTCCCTCTAATCCAAGGCTAATACCCACAATCAGGCAAGAACATCTCTATGGAGATAATATAACCAATTTTCCTACCTATAGTATTGAATAGGGATTAAAAGAAAGGTTGCTCTCACAAGATTGGATGAGGATTGAAACATGGCTTTTCTAGGGTACACAAATCCTTTCAGATCATCACACTTGTCGTTTCCTATCTGCCTGTACTGTGCCCTTTAGTATTTTTTGTTCACAAACTCTCCCTGTGTCTGTTTGTCTGAAAATATTTTAAAACCTCATTTTTTGAAGGATAGTTTTGGCCAGATATAGAATTCTTGGTTGGCAGTTGTTCTAGTTTGCTAGCTGCCAGAATGCAATATAGCAGAAACAGAATGGCTTTTAAAAGGGGGAATTTAATTAGTTGCTAGTTTACAGTTCTAAGATTGAGAAAATGTCCCAATTAAAACAAGTCTATAGAAATGTCCAATCTAAGACATCCAGGGAATGATAACTTGATTCAAGAAGGCTGATGTAGTTCAGGGTTTCTCTCTCTAGTGAGAAGGCATACAGAGAACACAGTCAGGGCTTCTCTCTCAGCTGGGAAGGCACATGGCTAACATGGCATCATCTGCTAGCTTTCTCTCCTGGCTTTCTGTTTCATGAAGCTCCCTGGGAGGCGTTTTCCTTCTTTGTCTCCAAAGGTCGCTAACTGGTGGACTCTGCCTCGTGGTGCTGCAGCGTTCTCTGCTCTTTCCAAATCTCTTTTATTCTCTAAAATGTTTCCTCTTTTATAGGACTCCAGAAACTTATTAAGAACCACCCAAGTGGGTGGAGACATGTCGTCACTTAATCCAGCTTAACAACCACTATTGATTAAATCACATCTCCAGGAAGATGATATGATTACAGTTTCAAATATACCGTATTGAATAGGGATTATTCTGTCTTTACGAAATGGGATTTTGATTAAAACATGGCTTTTCTAGGGTCCATACATCCTTTCAAACCAGCATTCTCCACTGTGTTTTTCATCTCTTCCATTGTGCCTTCATTCCATAAGTTCTGCCATTTTTTTTTCAAGCTTTCAAGTTCATCTTTATGGTCACCCGGTGTCTTCTCTATGTCCTTCATATCTTTTGCCACATCTTCTATCAGCTCATTGATTTGATTTAGCATGTTTGTTTGAATATCTTGAGTTGTTTCAACTACTGTATCTCATTTGAAGTATCAGTTTGTTCCTTTGACTGGACTGTCTCTTTGTTTTTTCTAGTATGACTTGTAATTTTTTGCTGGTGTCTAGGCATCTGATTTCCTTGATTAGTTTATTCTGGAGGTCATTTTTACTCTTTTAGATAGGGTTTTCTTGTTGGTTGTCTTTGTTCTGTATCTGTTCTTTGTCATTAAGTTCAACTTATTCTAGACCTCTAGCATAGCTTCTGTTTAGCTGGTCAGAATTTTTTAGCTCTTGTTTTTCTGGTTCTTGCCCCGCCTATATGGAAACTTTTTTTTGAGTAGGGTCTCTCAAGATATGATAGACCTGAATCAGACTTTCCCAGACAAGATAGGCTTAAGTATAAGGAGGAGGGTATATCAGTATCACGTTTCCCTGAGGATGAGACCCAGCAGGTTGTCAGACTTTCCTGTGAAACCTCTAGACTCTGTGCTTTTCCTATCCTGCACATCAGGTGTTGCTTCTCAGCCTGCAGCTCCCCACTGGCATAAAGTGGTGCAGTGCCTTTAATTCTTAGCAGACCCTGTTCCTGCCAGGGTTGTAGTGGAGACATTAAGGTTGAGGTAGAAGCCAAGCTTAAGCTGTTTCTGTTTTCCAGCCTCTGGAATATGAATTTTCTGCGTGAGGGTACACCTCCTCCTGCCTTTTCTTGGGGAAGTTACACCCATTAGGGAATTATCTCCTTCACTTGACTACTTTGTCTCTCAGACCCAACTTAACTCTGCCATTGCCTTGGTCAGGGCTGACAATTGAAAATGCCAGTCAAGAACAAGCTGGTATCCAGCTTTATGTGCCCCTTTTCATGGGGCCCAGCCCTTTTCCAGTATTTTGAGCTGAGTGACTCCAAAGGCCTCCATTTTTCCCCCCATAAGCCTGCCGCCTCTCTGCCAGGAGAGATCTCAGTGTTCCTTTACTGTTTGCTCTGGGTTTATCTGTGCTCAGAGCTTGCATTCAACCATCCAAATTTATTAATTAAAACCACAGTTGGAGCTTGATTGATTTCCTTGTTCCTAGTAGAGACTAGTTCTTTTTCCCATGGGGAAGTGTCTCCAACACAGCCTGCCATGCAGGGGGGAAGGGGCACCAGCCTGTACAGTTTGGAGACTTATAATTCTGTACCGTGATCTCGCCCATTCCACCCATTTCAAGTTGGTGTACAATGTGTGTCCAATCATGAATGTCCACCAAACAGTTGTTCCAAATTGTTCCTGGCTATTTACTAGTTGCTCTGCAGGACTAACTAAATTCCATACCTCCCTATGCCACCATTTTGCCCCACCTCTAAATTATTGATTATCTTTTGTTCATAAAATTCTTACAGTGTGCAAATGTATATTTATTGGTGTGATTATTTGCTTAATGAATAATCTCCTCCTCTAAAGAGACTATAAGGGAACCCTGTAAACTCCATGAGGCAAAGGACTGTCTCTTTGCTCACTGCCAAATTCCAGGGCCCAGTCCATGGTAGATGCACAGAAAATATTTATTGAATGAATGAATAAACATGAGGCTAACACTTTTTTCATATAATCATCAGACATTTGTATTTCTTCTTCTGTGAATTGTCTCTCCAAATCCTTGATTTCTTTTTTTATCAGTTTCATAGCTACATAACATAAGACTCAGCATGGACTTTAGAGTCAGGTTGGGGTACAAATTTTCTCCTCAGTGTTTATTAATTGGTGACCCTATGAAGTCTTGTACGCTCTCTCAGCTTCAGATTCCTTATCTGCAAAATGGAGATCATATTAATCCCTACTTCATAAAATTGTTGGGAGGATTAAATAAGATAATGAACATTTGATATAAGGGCCATAAAATATTTAATAGATGTTTAGCTTCATAATTTCATACAGATTTATAAGTTGTTAATATAATAAAATTATTATACTTTGCATCTTATATATGGCAAATACTTTTCCTTATTTGTCATTTAATTATTATAGTCAAAATATTAAATGTACCTGAAATCCTTAACTTCCAATTAATAAATCTGTGTTATCTGTTCCTTTATTTCTTCCATTGCTTTTATGTGTAGAAAAGTTTTGTCTGTCCACAATCACCTACATTTTCTTGTAGTTTTATGTTTATTATTTGGATTTATGAATCAATCTGGAAATTAGTTCACTTTAAAGCAAGAAATGAGATTACTACTTTTTTTCAACTAGATAGTTTCCCCCCAAACCACTTATTGAATAATTGATCCTTTATTGAATTGTAATGCTTTTAAACCTCATTACAAATGAAGTTCTTATTTGTTCTCAGACAACTGTCTCGTTCTATTGCATGACTTTTCTATTCTTGCTTCAGTAACATAATCTCTATGTTCTCATTTTGGTGGATGTAAGATGAACCACGACAAGAAAAACATGTTCACACACTCATTGGTTGCATAAATATTTTGTAACTTGTCAACAAGTTTCTCTTTCGGGGGGGTCATATCCCTAGACATGGAAAAAGCCTCATTGAGAGATCTCTTCGTGGCAAAAGTCTTCGACATTATGGGATTTTACCCATTTAGGAAAGGTTAAGGCTGAAAATCCCTTGAATTTCATTTGTTAGATTTATGGTTTTGTTGCTCATCATTATTATCATATTTCTTTCTTTCCAGGGATAGACTATTGTGCCTCCACTAATCATGGATGTCAGCAGGACTGTGTCAACACAGATGATTCTTACTCCTGCCGTTGCCTAAAAGGGTTTACCCTAAATCCAGATGGGAAAACATGCAGAAGTGAGTCACACTGGGTGTTGGAGAGAGGTTATTCTGCTAAATGTGTGTCTGCTTCATTTTCCTGTCCTTGAAAATCTTAAGGAGGGTGTACTTGTACTCAGCACTTGGGTTTACTAACACTACTCTGCTCTTTGACTTTAACTTTTGGTTCATTTGATCCTGTTATGGGGATGATTTTATACACTGGGTGCATAAAATGTCCTTGAAAATCTTAAGGAGGTTGCACTGGGTCTGTCCATTGGGTTCATTTAGCAAAGTCAGGGCCCAAGCTGAAGCACCCGCCCATCCAAAAGGGAATACCTGCCCACCTCCTCACCCCTTCAACAAACCACCATTGCTCCCACTTATATTCAGAACTTTAACAAAGAAAATTCTGGGCCAAGAGACAGTAGGTAAAAGGTGCTGGTTTCTTTCAGTCCTTCAAGATAGAACAATTTCTGGCTGCCAAGAGGAGAAAGTGGCAGCTGTATCCTTTTCAGTATGAACAAAAGTAAGGCCCCCAGGGCATCCTGGCAGTGTTCAAGGAGCACATGGAGTGTCAGCAGGTTATCATTGATGATGCACTGAATGACTCAGGTTCCTGCCATCTGCCTCATCAAGGGGCTTGATTAGGGGTCTAGAGCTTACACTCCCAAGCAGGATCCCTTTAAACCAGACTCTTCTTGAGAGACCACTAGAACAGAAACTCAATGAGGACAGGGATTTTTACCTTTTTCTCATTGTACTTCAAAGAGTGCTTGACTTTTCTCCTTACACTTCAAAGAATGCTTGACATATGTGGGTGCAGCACAGTATTTATTGGATGAGTGAATGAATCCTGGAGAAACTGCAACTATTATTTGAATTATCCAATCTTATTTAAAAGATGGCCTTTTTAAGGGGTGTAAGTTGTAAATTTTTTCAGAATGCATTCCCACAGTCAGTATATACTTATGCACACTGAATGCTTCAAGTTCTAACAATATGATTCACAGAACTCTCTAGAGCTCCCATTAAGAGATGTGTTTTCTTATATTCTCCTGCTCCCACTTCTCCTAATGCTGCATATAGCAGTGTTCTGCATAGCAGGACTGAGTTTTCCAACGTTTCACCATATATCTCTTTTTGAACCACATTGTGGGCTGTACAACTAAATCCAGATGAGTCACATCTGCTTACAGCACACATTAATGTTCAAGCCCATTCTAATAAGTGTAAAACCTCGCAGGGTGGCAGATGGTTACAGGGACCATATTTTGAAACTGAACCTCTCTTTTAAAATTTAACTCCCACTGCCTTGCCTGGAAACATTCAAGTAGTAAATGGGAATTTTAATTGAGAGCATTCAGAATGTGAAAACAATGAGATGGAGTAGTTTCCATTAGACCACACACGCATACAATGTGTTGGAGGGCCAACCTTTTTGGCCTGGCCTTTCTGTGCTGTTTACACCTTTTTCCAGGGCTGACTGTGTCAGGGACTGACTGCACCCAAGGAAAATCACTCACAGGTGGACTCGTAGTTGTGGGCCAGAAGCTTTTATGAGAGATAATTAGATCTGGTTCAACTCAGACTCTCATTATGGCTGCAAGCTTTGTTTTGTGTTACTAATGGAGTGAAAAGGAAATAAGTTAGGAATTTGGCCATCTGGTAGGGGAGAACTTGCTTTAAGCTCTGCACCCCTTACCATTAGTCTAAAATTCCTTCTACCACTGCCACTCCCTCCTCACCCTGCCTGGAGAGGCACTTGGGATCAGAGAAGGGTCCAAAGCAATGCATGCATCATTATCAAGGGAGAAGGGGGCTGAGAGCAGATGGGTGAGGACAGAGGAAGCGACCATTTGGAGTCGTTTGACTGCCGCCAGTCAGCCGATGGCTGGGCCTGTTTGCAGGCTGTAGTATAGCCAGAGTCCCTAAAACTCATTCATATATATTTGGTGGTTATAGCTCCATTTCCTCTCTAGCCAGGTGCCCTACATTCTCATCCAAGAAAAACAGAATTTGTTCCTAAGATGCACTGTCCTCATCAGCCCTTCTCCCAGCATCCTCCCTCATCGTTACATTTTCCATTCTCTTTGCTACAAACCCAGCCCTCCACTCCAGAGGTCAGCTCTCAGGGCTGCCCTTGACTTATGTTTGCACTCATTCGGTTATGGCAGACAGCTGTAAATGGAAGCCAATGCTCACTGTCTTCAGTTCTCTGGAGCATTACGTGGAAGAGGAAAGTAAAGAAATTGGGTTTAAAATCTGAAGTTTATTATTAGGAGCCTAAGGTCTCTCAAGTGAGCTGAGCATTACAAATCTTGAGCTCAGGATATAGCCATTTTCATTTAATGGGAAGTTGATGGATGTGCATTATTTTCAAATTTCATAAGAAATCTGTTTTTCAAAGGAATTTGATGTCATCCAATTAAGCTGGGGAAAAAAAGTTCAAGGCAGAACTCTACTGAAAAAAAGGTCTTTTGGCTGGGATTTGTTCTTCCTCCCCAGCCAAGCAAAGTTTCTCCTACTGGAGAGGGCTGTCATCAATTCAAAGAATAAATTATTAAGGCAGTGGTGCAAAGCACAGAAATAGGACTGGACACCCTGTTTGTCTGGCTGGGGTTCCGGAGCTGAATCAGATGTGCTGGGCTCCAGGATTTGTCAGCCTGGTACCATGGACTAGTACTCCATGTAGCTGGAGCTATTGGACTTTAAAAGGCAATATGAGGGCAGGCCATGGTGGCTCAGCAGGTAGAGGTCTCACCTGCCATGCCAGAGACCTGAGTTCAATTCCCAGTGCCTGCCACTGGGGAAAAAAAAAAAAAATCCAGTATGAGGTACCCAGGTAGACTAAGCTGAGATATGTGAGGTCCAGTCTTGGCGATGTCACCCATACTGGCCATGTGACTTTAGACAGCGTACTTTACTTCTCTGGACTTGGGTTTCCTTAGCTGAAGGAATGGGACTTCCAGCTTTAATATTTCATTGCCCATCCTTTTTTTTTTTTTTCCTGAAACTTACTACCCATGCCACTCAGCTGGCATTATAATTTTCTTCAGGGGTCTGAACTAATCTTTCATGTTTTTATGTCTTATCTTCCCAGTTGGTTCTCCTTCTTTGGGGTCTATATAGAACTCCACATAGTTGCACTCATAAAGTCTATTTAATTTGTTATCTGACAATTCCACCATCCTTTGGAGGGGTTCACTGGACACCCTGGAACTCACCAGATAAAGCTACACCCCCAAGCTTGGCCCATGCATACCACTTCACAGTTATAACGTGAGGAGACCCAACTGGATATGGGTTATATAGTAGGCAGCCAATAACTACTTATTGAGTAAATGAATGAAGGATATCTAAGTAACACACACACACACACACACACTCACATATACATGAAGAAATATGAACCAAGTATGAAAAGAAGGCAAAGAGCTGCAGTTAAATGTCTGCTTTATAGAAACCTCTAGAAAAGGGTCATTTTGAATGTCTATTTGCAGATAGCTGAGTGGTAACCTTTTTAAGAATCTAAATGTCTTCCTGTTGAATTATTTCATGTATTTATCTTTCTTAAAAATGACACTGGCTTTTTAAAGCAGAGTTTACCAAAGATATTTTCACCTTCCCTGATTTAGTGTTTTGGTTGCTAAAGCTGATGAAATGCAATATACCGGAAATGGACTAACTTATAACAATGGGAATTTATTAACTTACAATTTACAGTTCTTAGCCCATGAGAATGTCCAAATTAAGGCATCAAGAGGATGATACATAGACTGTGAAGACAGGCTCCTGACATCTGAGACACCTCTGTCACATGCGAAGGCACATGACCTGCATCTGCTGGCCCTTTGCTCCTGGGTTTAATTGCTTTCAGCTTCTGGATCCAGTGGCTTCCTCTCTGAGGTCTTCTGGGTCCTTGCTTCCTTCTTTGGGTTTCTTTTTCTCTGAGCTCTCTGTTTTTATCTTCTTAAAAAGGATTAAGATCCATCTTGAAGGAGGTGGGTCACATCTCAAGTTGAAATAACCTAAATAAAAGGTCCCACCCACAACAGGTCTATACCCACAAGAATGGATTAAAAGAACGTGGCCTTTTCTGGGGTACATAACAGCTTCAACCCAGCACCCTTAATTACTGGTGTGTAATGAAGTGATTCCACGGGCCCTCAACTAGATGGCCTGACCTACATGTTCTGCGTCTGTTTGCTTGTTTGTTTGTGGCCAGTGCTTTATGGGCCCAGCCTGTTTTTCCTGATCCATCCTCTGCTTGATCCCAGTACTCCCGTTTTGTTCCATGCAGGTAAAGCTGCTGCTGAATCCCAGACAGATGAACTGAAACTGCCCACGGCTAATGCTATTCTGCTCTCCTCCTACAGAAGGCCTGAGTTACGGGGAGAGTGCAGGGGCCATTAACACAGCGCAGTGCCGTCTCTTCTTTGAGGCCAGCAGCTGCATGTCATGGGGCCATCACTCTGTGTGCTCAGTCTGCAGCGACTCTTATACCTCCCCTGTGCACGCAGGAAGTCCCATCCACCAGTCACTCAGAGGTCACCTCACATAGCCTTTAAGGGAGGGGAATGGGGTCCCTCGGCTCTAGGTTCCTTTCACAGCTCCAGTTTTACTAGCTTTGGGATCTTGAGCAGGTTTAACCTCTCCAAACCTGTTTCCTTATCTTTAAAATATGCATAACAATAGTGCATACGTTGTAAGGCCAGATGAAATTATGTCTGTGAGGTGCTTAACAGTGTGGCACTTAGAGGGGCTTAAGAGATTTTGGCAACTATGATTAGCATAATTAGCATTTTTATTGACTGCCTCTAGTGATGAGAAAAACAAAAATGTCCTGGTTTCTGCTCATGGAACTCACCGGGTAGTGAAAGAAACAGACACAGAGGGAGCACATAAAATGCATTACAGAACCACTGTGATGAAAGCTACACAGGAGGGGCCCTGGAAACAGACTTCATCAGGGAGGTCGTGAAGGCAGTCGCTGGGCAAATGATGCTGAACTGACATGTGCAGGAAGATAGGGGTTAACTGGGCAATGTTGGGGGTGGAGGGGGAAAGGGGAGACACTCCAGGAAGAAAGACCCTCTGGTAGGAGGGGGCCTATGGACTAGAGAGAACTAATGACTAACGTGGCTGGAGCACATACAGCACGTGGCACGTGAACAATCTGGAATAAGTTAGAGTGAGACCATACTGGGCCTCCTGGGCCACACTAGCAATCTCAGTCTTTATCCTAAGGGCCTGAGGAGACATCGAAGCAAGAGGGTGCACATATCCTATCCTCTGATAGTTCTATCCTCAAATTCCTCAAATAGTTTTTTGGGTAGAGACATGATAAATAAAAATAAAATGTGCACATTCTAAGCTCATTATTTTATGGTTTCAGATTATTCCCCCTGTATCACTTAGGGTGCTTTTTGGTCACATGAAACAGAAAATTCAGTTAATAGTGTCTTAAGACATAAGGATATTTACTTTTTACCCAGCAGTGATTGGTCCCAGAGTTGTGCTCAGTGATTCCGTAATGTCATCAAGTGACTCCTTCTGTCACTTTGCATCTTCTGCATGTTGACTTTTTAGCCTCATGCTTGTTGCCTCCTGGCTACAAGGTGACTGCTGTAGCTCCAGGCATCCTATCTTTATACTACTACATTACAAAAAGAGAAGAGGGCAGAAAAAGGTATTTCTCTTCAGATGCCTCTTTTTTCAGGGAGGAAAATCTCCTTATGTCTCATGGCCAGAATTAGGGCATATTCACACCCCTAGGCCAATAACTGGCAAAGGAGAACACGGTTAACAGGCCGGCTTAGACCAATCATGATTCGTTCTTGGGGGTCAGAATTCTGTTACCAAGAAAGACAGAGGTAAAGGTTGTTAGCACAGCAACCAACAACAGGATCTGCCACATCCCCAGAAAAAGAACAGTGTGTGCAGACAAACAGATCCAGCCCAGCCCATGGGGTTAGTGGTGACCTTTTCCCCAAACACCGGTCTTATAAAGGCCCTCCGTAAGCTCATTTTATTCCTGTTTCTAATGCTTCATCTCCCCACTCACCTGCTATAATTGGGGTCTTGTGGTTTTAGCATTTTCTGCCAGGAAATGAAGTTGCTATTAGACTACTGATTATGATGCAGTTTCCATCTGCTGGCAGGAACACGGTTTGGATGGGGGTTAATCTTACCCTAGGACAGAACTGTGATAACCTAGAGCAGCGTCAGAAGTCTGTCTTCCCCAGTTTGATGTGAATGCTGTCACGAGCTCTCCTAGAGCAAGGTTAAGAATTTGGACACTTCTTAATATCGCTGCCATTTCCTGGCTCTTCTAAATAACTGGATGTTTTGTAATATCAGCTTTTGTTTATTCTGCCTGGTGCTGTCCGTTGTCACTGTCAGATGTTCCTGCAGACAGCAGTCTCTTAGTGCGATGAGGCCTGAATTAACAGATTAACTCAGTGAAGCAATTGCTTGGATTTTCTCAGCTGTTCTATCTTTCTTGGAAGGGTCTGGGCTGGGAACTATGTCCCTCAACCATTTCTCTCTTCTTTGGTCATCAAAGGGGGAAAAGATCAGTGCTGGAAAATCCAGAGGTAGATTTGGGTTACCAGCTTCTTTCTAACACGTTTCCAGGGAGAGGAGCTATATTCTCAGTGTCTTGTAGAGTGCCTTATTTACTGAAATTCCTCAGTCTTCCCCTCCGCTGCAAATTAAAAGGCTCAGACCTGCCACCTCCACCACCTCACCCTGGCCCTCCGACCACCTGTTTAAACCTTTCCTAGTCTCTGTCCCAGGGCTTGCAAGGCCTTCCTGCCAGACCTGCTCTCTTCACCTCCTCACATCTGTCTCCTCTTGCTCTGGCCATCCTCAGCTCCTTGCTGCTTCCCAAATAAGCCCCCTCTCCCTCATCCCTAGGCCTTTGCATTTGCTGTTCCCAAGTCCTCACTCTCTCCTCCCTCTCCCCTACTTTGTCTAACAAGTCCTTCTCCTCCAAGACTCCAGCTGGCCATCACCTCCATAGGAAAGACATCCTTGATCCGAGGACTGAGTTGGGGCCTGCCGCTCTGCTGCTTTATCATCTCTCTGTCTTATGACTGCCCGTTTATTTGTCTGCCTCCCCAGTACAGCGGGAGCCCCTGGAGGGCATGGATTACCTCTTAGCATTACCATCTCCGTATCTAACTCAGGGCCTGGCACTTGGTGAATAAATGAACAAATGAGCATTTCAGGACTTACTTCACAGGCAGGTTTGCTTCAGAGGGGCCCCATGGAGCCCTCCAGAAGCCTGGAGACTGAAGGGACCTCTCTGCCCTTTCTCACCCCAGGGATCAACTACTGTGCGCTGAGCAAACCGGGCTGTGCGCACGAATGCGTCAACACGGAGGAGAGCTACTACTGCCGCTGCCGCCGGGGCTACACCCTGGACACCAACGGCAAGACCTGTAGCCGTAAGTGAAGCCGGGGGGCGGGGCTCCGGCCGGGGGGGCGGGGTGCCGGCCGGGGGGGCGGGGCACCTGAGGGGCTCCTCACAGAGGTCCGCAGGGTGGGTCCTTTCTGAGGCCCCTGGGTTTTGGGGGGCCTGATGGTTCAAGAGATTTAACCTTCTTTGCTTCAATTCCATCATCTGTAAAATAGGATTGTTAATGACACGTACATCCTGGATTGGGTTGTGAGTATTAAAACAAACTCATTTAAACACTTAGAACGATGCTTTGGGGCACATAATAAGCACTCAGTAAATCATAGCCAACCTTATTGTTTATCATTAAGAGTGTTGACTATGAGTCAGCAGGCCTGAGTTCAATCTGAGTTCTACCCCATACAAATGTGTGACCCTGGGCAAGTTATTTCATTGTTTAACTTCTCCCAGCCTTGATTTTACTGCCTGTTAAGAAAGAAGAAGAAGAAAATAATAGTATTGACTCCTCACTCTGTTAAGGGGAGTAATTGAGAGCATTTCCCTCTTAGCACTAGGAAGCTTCCAGTCCATGATAATAATTCATTGTCATGGAGCCTGTGAGGGTGACCAGTGGCCAGGGTGACCAGTGTCTGGCCTTACCATGCCCCAGGTTGGCATAAGAGGCCAAAGGGACAGAGCTCAGAAAGTATTTGTGCAACCACCAAGAGCTAAGAAACATGAGACTTTTTGTGGAGATGTCTTCCTTTTCTTGTCTAAGAGCCACAACAAAGCTCCATTTGGTGATGTAAACACATGGAAACTTGCAGGCTTTGCCAGCTGGACAGTTCCATCATCTTTTATGAGGTGCAGTCTCTCCACTGGCCCAGGCCAGCAGGGGTGGGAGCGAGTGAACCCTGAGGGGAGCTCTGTGACCTGGCATGCTGGGAAAGGGTCTTGGTGACACGGCCGGCATAGAAGGGGCCCTTTGTGTGGCCTTCCGCCCAGCAAGCTACACATCTGCTCCGGCTTTGGAGACAGAGATAGATTGTGATTGAGAACACTGCAGCTGTTCAGCATTTGGACCCTAAATTGCCAGGAGGGAAAGTTTCACAGATGAAGTATTAGGTACAGAGCAGTCCTCAGGAAAAGTTGTTTCCCTTCAGTCTTCAGAGGGAACAAAGTGCCTCCATCAAGTTTTCTAAGGACTGGCCTCAGAGGCCAAAGAACTTTTGAACCAGTAAGTTGGGGTACCTTGCAGTGCAGTTGCCTCTGGATATCTCTGAGTTCTGAAGAGATGCTAGTGGAGAACAGGAGATCCTCCATTCAACAAGGAGACAACCTTTTGAAGATGCATCTGTGCAGATCCTGCCTTCTTCCAGGAGCGTAGGTCCTACCAGCTGGTGGCCCTGGCAGGTATCAGTGGACAGGTTGGGCACGACCTGGATGGACCCACCTAGACCCCCAGGGCCCTTGGCATGCCCTCTCCCTCCCATCATGCCTTGGGGGAACCCAGAGGAACTCAGAGCAGATCCCTTTCTCATTAGGATCTAAAAAGAAAGACCCCCTATCAGCTCTAAGGAACTATCTAGGAGTCCCCAGAGAAAGCCACGATAATCTGCCACCCTGAGAGCTCAGGGAAACCTAGACCATAACAGCAAGCCCCGCTGAGTAATTTTCATGCAGTAACTCATTTTATCCTCACAACAGCCATGATGCTGCTATGTTTATACCTATTTTAGATGCTTTACCAGTGATCCCGCTTTTACAACTGTTCCTGAAGCTTCATGCCCTAGCACCATGGGCTTTTTTACAACAAAATCCCCAATTCGACCATGTTGCCAATAGTGGACATCTGAGCCACAGATTCCAACTGAATGCATCTTTAGCAGCACTTCATTTGGACCTGGTTCAGGAATGGGGAAGTTCTTCAGGCACAGATCTCCAGCTCTGTGCACCACCAAGGAGAGGTTCTCGTGCTGGGCCGCCACCGCCACGTTGCTCACTCCCTCTGGGGTCGATGATGGAGTCCAATGGACTTTGGTTGCTCTTATACCCTATTTTAAAGTGGGGAAACAGCAGCTCAGAAAGATTAAGTGACTTTCCCAGGGTCACACGGCTGGTAGGGTGTACCAAGGATGTGAACACAGGCATCTGGCTCCTGAGATCCTACATATGTTTGCAGAAGGTGAATCCACCAATGGAATGTTACAGAAGTCTGTGGGAATGAAGGAACTTACTAGGTGGCTCTTCACAAGACCTCCAGTGTCTCTCCAGTTTCTGGCGGTGCGTCCTCTCCATTTGAGAGGCAGCCTGCAGGGCGGGCTGTCTGTGGGAGCCGTGCATGGCAGCTGTGTGTTCACTAGACCCCTGGGGCCAGCTGTGCGGCATTTGGGCGCCAGGATGGGCCACACATGCAGGCCCGTTGTGGGTTTGTTTTCTGGATTTGGGTGTCCTGGTTATAGGAAGATAAAAAAAAAAAAAGACGCTTTTTCCTTTTCATTTTCAAATAGAAATGAAACTGTGCAATTAGTTCTTACTCAGCACAACTTAATAGCAGTAAGCATTCATTGAGTGGTTACTGTGTGCCAGGCATCACATGTATCAACTCATCTCATTTCTCACCATAGTCCTATAGAAAGCGACCATCACCCCGTTTCTCAAGTCAGGAAACCGTGGCACAGAGACTTTAAGGGACTGACCAGTGTCTCATGGCCAGGAAGTTGTGGAGGTGGAGCTTGATGCCAGAATCCTCATTCCTAGTTGCTGCTCTGTCAGCTGAGTGGCTTTGGACAAGCCACCGATTTCCTCCCTGGGAGATGGGAATAGTGCCTGCTTTCCAGGGATGTCTTCTTGAAAGCTGTTATTATTAACACTGAGAACAGACGTCATTTCCCAGTCAGGGGAGTTGTGTGTGCTTTACTCTTCCAAAAAAGAAATGGGGAGGAGAAATGAACACGGTTGATCCCCCATGGTGCCCAGTGGCACAGAGTGGAACGAAACCTTCCCCGGAGCTCATTCTAATACCAGTGAGGTAAAGCAGACCCAGAGGGACTCCATCTGGGCAGGTTTTGTCTTTCACGCCTTGCGGCCTATGGGGCGTTATCCCCTTGTTTACTTCGCTTTTCATGTATGTGGCCAATACAGGGGTGGATCACTGCGCGGAGAACGACCACGGCTGTGAGCAGCTGTGCCTGAACACAGAGGAGTCCTTCGTCTGCCAGTGCTCGGAAGGCTTCCTCATCAACGAGGACCTCAAGACCTGTTCCAGTGAGTTCCTCCTCCTGGCTCCTCTGGAAACCACCTTCAGAGGGAAAACCTGTGTCCTAGGAGTTGAGAGGGCGGTGGCTGCAGAGGACACAGCGTCCCTGCTTCCCCTGCCCCTGTCTCTGTTCTGGAGAACTTGTGGGGTATCCGTTGGGGGCTCCCTGCAATCAGAGAGGGGGTGCAGGGACAAGCACAGTGGTCACTTCCAGATGCATTCCCATTAGCGGTAGCCCAGAGGCCTTACCGGGCTCTTTGGTTTTGCAGGGGTGGATTATTGCTTGCTGAGTGATCATGGTTGTGAATATTCCTGTGTCAACACGGACAGGTCCTTTGCCTGTCAGTGTCCCGAGGGACATGAGCTGCGCAGTGATGGGAAAACCTGTGCACGTGAGTATTCTGAGGAGCTGCAGCTAGCAGGGCCTGGCCACAGCGGTGTGGGTGTGGGCATACTGGCGTACAGGTGCCTGTGCCCGTGGCTCCTCTCTCCGGTTCTCTGGACCCGTGTGTGTGTGTGTGTGTGTGTGTGTGTGTGTGTGTGTGTGTGTGTACGTGTCTCCATATCATTCAGTGATCTGGGCCCTGGCAGCTTCTCCCCTGCCCCTGTACTTCCTCCCCACACACCCCATTCCACTGTCATTCCGAAGCTGGGTAGAGCTGTATTTCTTAGCTTTCTCTGCTCTACCCCTGGCCTGACCTAAACTAGCCATCAGCCAGCTTTGCAGGGGAATGATAATAATGTAGACCATTTGCTGACCTCTGGCTCCAGGCCACATGCTGTGCTAAGCCACATGCATTATTGTATTCCAGCAACCCTGTGGAATCCTTGTCTTGCGGATGAGGAAACTGCAGCTCAGATCAAGTACAAGCCTAAGGTTACCGGTTATTAAGTGGTGGGTTCAAACTCAGGTCCGTGATCTCAGGTCTCTGTGATTCCAGAGCCAGTTCTGGGAGAAGGGGCGACTCCTGAGAAATCCTTTATCCACAACCCGCCTCCCCCCACCTCCCATCATGATAATCTGGCCGCAGATGGTGAGGTTGGCAGTGATGTTTCTTGGCTACGCATTTCCTAGCAACTGGTCCCAACTCCTGTATCCATTAATAAAAAATACTCCCAAACCTCCCTCTCTCCTTCACTTAAAAATGCTTTGTTTGCTGCCCTGCAATCCTGTTTCCAAGTGGACGAAGATAAAAAAACTGAAAAAAGTCATTTTGAGAGAAGGGATCAGAAATGGAAGAAAAGGGTGGTAATTTACCTCCCCCATCCTGCTTAGTCTTTCTGGTTATATGACCGCTGATGTGATTGTGGCCACAATCTAATTTATCTACCTTTTTATATTGTCTATTCACATGGGTAGGTGAACTGACTGCATGGCTGGGCCTGCCTCTCCCACTATAACACATGTGTGAAAATATTGAGATAGATTCTTGAGTCTTGGCAAATGGGTTACCCATTTTATGAATTTGGTTGTGGCTCCCAGCCCAGCTGCCTCTCAGATTGTTGCTACAGCCAGCACAGGGAGGGGCTGGCACTGGGGGACAGAGAGAGGGGGTGTGTGTCCAATTGCCTCTACATTTCATTGCATGCCAAAGCCAGATGTGAGGTTTGCCATTGGTCTGTTTTAGTTCTCCATCATCTTAGATTATTCATGCCATTCTCCCGATTACTGTGGATAATCAAGAATAAGATGGTTGGTGACTTCTAAGAAATTCTCATGGACCCTTCCAAATAAATGGCAACTCTCTTCCCTTTATAACCTCATGCCCCCCTTTACACACACACACATAC
This sequence comes from Tamandua tetradactyla, assembly GCF_023851605.1. Taxonomy (NCBI): domain Eukaryota; kingdom Metazoa; phylum Chordata; class Mammalia; order Pilosa; family Myrmecophagidae; genus Tamandua; species Tamandua tetradactyla. The sequence continues at coordinate 141,924,099 of NC_135332.1, forward strand.
ACCCCAGCTAGATCCACATCTGGGCTATGCCACTGACACTTTCAAATGGTCCCCGTTTTCTAATTTAAATGTGTTTATAACTAATGGCACAGTATTATTTTCCATATGCGTAAGTGTCCAGCAATGCAATTAAAAGTGAATGTTGATACTGATGCCTGCCCATGCAAAAAAAAAAAAAGTGAATGTTGAAATGTATATATATTTATAAGCTTGTGTCTGTATGAGAAACTTGTGAGATAATCAGATGGGTTAGTTATCCTGGGGGATTGTACCTGAGAGATGCATTTTACTCACCAGCTGACACATGCACACTGAGCTATTCCTAATGGAAGACTTTGTTCCTGCCCAGAATGATTCAGTCTGGCTGCTGTGTCCTATAATATTGAGCTGTTTTCAATCTAGCCGCAGTTAACTGGGGGTTTTGGATGTATGCTCCCCAGCAATACGCCAGCTGACAAAGAGCCAGATGATATGACTTCACCTTTTTGATAAAGTCTGCTGGGCTGTATACAGGGAAACCAGCACAGGGGCAGCCAGGCCTGGCCCAGCAGATAAGGGCATAGCACTTCATAAAGGCAGTTGGCACCTGGTGTCTTGACAGCGTGTGATCTGAAGAACCCTTCACTTACCTTCAGGAAGGTTCTCTGAAACCTGGAGACCAGGCACAGGTTCCTCGGACTCTGGAAGGAAGTAGGTGCTGTAACCTCCCCAGACCCCTAGAGGCACCTCCTGCTCCTCTTGGGCTCCCTGGCTTCTGCCCCCTACCTGTAATTGCCCAGATTTTTCCTAGTGGGTCTTCATTGCCGTGGGCAGTTAGACAGGTTGGGGGTGGGTGGGGAGATGGAGTAGTCTCTTCTACCAGTTGGGTTATTTGAGAAAAACCTTATACCGAGTTAACAAATGATTAGCTGCTCCTAGTTTTAATATAAGAAAATTCAGGAAATGGTGTAATTCTGTCTCAGCCTTTGGTTGTCCTACTGGCAGGCAAACAATGTGGCTTTCTTCTCTGAGGCTGGGATTGGTTTGCATACTCTCCTACATAGAGGCGGGACCCAAGACTGCTCTCTGTCTGCAGAGGTGTGAGCCCACAGAGCATGTGAAACCATGCTTGCTTCACCACAGACCTACATGACTCACCAGATCTGGAGTCTAGATGGGATGAACACAGCCTGTGTCAACGAGAAGGGATGCCAGACCCAGGCCCTAAAAGCCTGTACTAGACCCCGAGACACAGCATCATATTGCAGACCCCATTCACGATGAGGGTCTGATTACATTTGTGGACCAGCCTCCTCAAGTGTGAATAGATGACCACCCTTCTTTTTTAATTAAATTTATTTTTTATTTATGATACATAACCACATACAAGCACAAACATTCTTATCATATGATCATTCCATTCTTGTTATATAATCAGTAATTCACACTGTCCTCACATAGTTGTATATTTTATCATCACGATCATTTCTTAGAACATCTGTATCAATTCAGAAAAAGCAATAAAAAGAAAAGAGAAAAAAACTCATACATACCATACCCCTTACTCCTCCCCCTCACCGATCACCGGCATTTCAATCTACTAAATTTATTTTAACATTTGTTCCCCCTATTATTTACTTATTTTTAATCCATATGTTTTACTTGTCCATCGATAACCACCCTTCTTTTTGAGGGAAAACATTTTTTTCCTGTACCCTGAGATTTCTCACAACCCCTTTCATTCATTGCATTTAAATGAAGGTTCCTGATTGGTCTGTTCTCACTGCCTTCTGTGGTTTTTATTCTAGGCACTTCCTTAAGATCTTGGTTCATTTATTATTTTTCTCTTCGATTTCCTACCGTGTACCTGTGTCCCTTCAGTGTGCTGGGGGTCGGGGTCCCGGGGAGATTGACACATTAACTTTCTGAAAAGAGTTCAGACTTTCTCAGGGAAGAAGGACACTGAAGAGGTAACAACCGGTTAGTGTGCTCCCCGGGATATAGGGCCCTGCACCCGGCTTGAGATGTTTCATCTGAGACCTAGACACTGAGCAGAGTGAGTTAGCGAGAGGTGGAGGGGAAGAGATTCCAGGCATGGAAAACAGCACATGCAAGTCCAGAGAGTGAACTGTAGGAAGTTCAGTGGGTTGAGTATTGAATGCAAGACGAAAAGTGAGGAGAGATGAGCCTGGGGAGCAGATGGGACAAATCACCTACGGCTTCCAGAATGATATTAAGCTATTTGGAGGCCCAGCATCATTGAGAAAACAATTTTAGTTTAGCTTGTCTTTTAGGAATCCAGCAAGCCGACAGAAAACTCTGCTGGGCTGTGATGAATAGTGAATGTGGACCAGAGAACCCGGAAGTGATAGATTTGCATTCTAGTCTCCTCTCTGCCCCCAGTACAGCTAAGACAAGTCACCTCTGCAGGTTAAGGTACCTTGGAGAAGTCACTTCTCTCTGGCCATCAGTTTTCTCAATTCTAAAATGAAAGGGTTGAACCAGTATATCTCCAAGGTCCCTTCTGGCTGCAAAATGAGGACAGTGCCTGGCACAAGGAGTGTGTCCAATAAACACTTGCCGGGCCACCTACCATCTCCTCAGGCCAAAGGCACCCCATGGCAGCGAGTCAGGAATAGGGGTTTTCTTTGCCTCTTAGGAAACTACTGAATCCTCTAGGGAAGTATCTTTGGCTCTGGGGAGAAGCTGGCTCCAGGTTGGTTTCCAGACTTCATTAGATAGAACCTGTGGCTAGGTGGTTAACTCTAGTTACCCTTGGCATTCTTGATTTTACCAACTGTGTTTTTTTGAATGTATGAGTGATCAAGAATATCTCTGACATACAGAAATCAGACATTTTGCTAAACGAATGTGAATGATGTATTCTGCCAGTCAGAGAGTGAGGGAGCCCAGCCAACCTCCAGCATCTAGCACATGGGGTTCTCATGTAAAACATCCTTACAAAAATCCTGTGAGGTGGATCTAATTACCCTCAATTTTCAATATAGGAAACCAGGAAATCCATTCTTTTAGTCAACTGTAATTTACTGGAGGCCTGTTTCTGTGCCAGGCATCTTGTTAGGTGCGGGGAGAGACAGGAGAGAGGGACAGTCCCAGTGCCTGGTCTCTTGGAGGTCACAGCCCAGTGAGGAGGGGGATGCAAATCAAAAACCTACATGAATTCATGTTCACATTGAACTGGGATACATATCATAAACGGCAGGTATTTGGTGCTTTGAGATCTGTGATGTCGGGGATCAGGGAAGACTTCCTGAGACCTTAGTGGAGAGCTGAGTGAAGAGGAAGGGCTAACCCAGGAAGGAGGAAGTATTATTTCTGGGAGAGGACACAGCCAAATCTTATGGTGGGAGGAACTGGTAAGGAGAAGTAAAACTTTCCCTGTTTGCAGATGACATGATCCTATAGAGAGAGTATCCTTAAAAATCCATAACAAAGCTACTAAGCTAATAAATGAATTCAGCCCCCCCCCCCCAAAAGCAGGGTATGAGATCTACAGATAATATCAGTAATGTTTCTATACATTATTAATGAACAATGTGAAGAGGAAATCAAGAAAAAATTCCATCCACAATAGCAACTGAAAGAATCAAATCTAGGCATAACTATAACCAAGGATATAAAGGATGTGTACACAGGAAAGTACAAAGCATTACTAAAAGAAACCAAAGACCTAAATAAATGGAAGGACATTCCAAGTTCATAGGTTGGAAGACTAAGTATTATTAAGATACCAGTTTTACCTAAAATTTATGGATTCAATGCAGTCCCAACCAAAATTCCAAAAGCCTTCTTTGCAGAAATGGAAAAGCCAATCATCAAATTTATGTGATGGGTGTAGTGGAAGGATAAGGGGCCTCAGATAGCCAAAAACAGCTTGAAAAAGAAGAGCAAAGTAGGAGGACTCACACTTCCCAATTTCAAACCTTTTTACCAAGCCTAGTAATCAGAATGGTACTGCACAGAGACAGGCACAGACCCATAGACTCCTACTGAAAGTTCAGAAATTAACCCACATATCTATGGCCAAATTTTTTTTTTTTTTACTGTATATTCCATTTATATAAAGATCCCAAAACAGGCAAATGGTAGAGAATAGTTATTATCTGTGGGGAAAAGGAGGAATCATTAGAAGACTTCTGGGAGGCCAATAAAGTTCTCTTTCTTGGTGTGGTCATGGTTACATGGGATGAATTTGTAACAGTTCTTCAAGCTGTACAGTTCTTTTTTTTTTTCCTATAAATACTACTTAATTTATTTTTTAAAAATTGTGCTGTTAATCCTTTTACAGGGCAACAAGCTATGTGAAAAGTGAAAACTTTTTTTCAAATGTAGTATTGAGAGTGCTTTTAACATAGTTCACTAGTTTGTCATCTGGATCAGTATATACTGTACGGTTCTTTTTTTTAATGCAATTTTATTGAGATATATTCACACACCAAATAATCCATCCAAAATATATAATCAATGGCTTACAGTATTATCACAGTTGTGTATTCATCACCACAATCAATTTTAGAACATTTTTCATTACTCCAAAAAAAGAATAAAAAGAAAAAAGAAAACCTAAAAATCCCATACGCCTTATCCGCCCCCACCCCCATTATTGTTTTTTAGCAGCTTTATTCATATACCATACAATCTATCCTAAGTGTACAATCAGTGGCTCTTGGTATAATCACATGGTTAGACATTCACCACTACAGTTAATATGAAAACATTCTTATTTCCTCCAAGGTAAAAAACCCCATACCCCTTATATCCCTCTGTTACTGACATTTAGCTGTGGTATAGTCCTTTGTCAGGATTAATGCAAGAACATTACAATGTTATTGTTAACTCCAGACCCTAGTTTACATTGTTTTTTTTCCCATATAACACCCTGTTATTAATACCTTGCAATAGTGACATATGTTTGTTTTAATTCATGTTAAGAACTTTCTTATATTTATACAATTAACCACCATCATTGTCCACTGTAAGTTTTGCTGTTATACAGTCCCAGTTTTTATCCTCTAGTTTTTCTTCTGCTGACATATATGACGCTAGCCTTCCTCTTTCAAACATATTCATATTCAGCTTTGTTAATTACACTTACAGTTCTGTGCTGCCATCATACCACATTGTGCAATTTCTGAACCTTTATAATCAAGTTTATTGAACATTCTATACTTCTTAAGCATCAGTTGCCCATTTTCTGCCCTCTTTCTATCTCCTAATAACCGATACTTTCTATTTTAACTCTCAGAATTTGCTTATTATAGTTAGTTCATATTGGTGAGACCATACAATATTTATTCTTTCATTTCTGGCATATTCCAGTCAACATAATGTCCTTGAGGTCCATTCTCTCATTGCATGCCTCACAACTTCATTCCTTTCTGCAGCTGCACAATATTCCATCATATTTATAAACCACAGTTCACCCTCTGTTTATCAGTCCCTGGACCCTTGGGCCAGCTCCAGCCATTGGTAATTGTGAATAATGCCTCCATATACATCGGTGTGCAAATGTCTATTCGTGTCCCTGCTTTCAGTTCTGAGCATATACCTAGTAACAGGAATGCTAGATAACATGGCAGTTTTATACTTAGTTTCCTGATGAACCACCACACTGCCCTCTAGAGGGGCTGCACAATTCTATTTCCTACCAACAGTGAATATGAATGACAACTTTCTCCACGTGTCCTCCAGCATTTGTAGTTTTTTGTTTAATTTTTTAAAAGCATTTTATTTACAAATGATACGATCCATCTTAAGTGTAAACTCAGTGTTTTCTGGTATAATCACATTCACTACTGCAGTCTATATGAGAACATTCCCATTTCTTTCAAAAAAACAGGGCAAGTTCTGTCTTAGGTCACCAACAGACAGATTGGGCCGGTATGTATGATGGGTTACTCTGTTTCCTCCAGAACCAGACAAAGGATCCACACTGGAAAGGGGGTCTGGCTCCATCCCAGCCTGGTGAGGAGATGGAAGAGGGCCCAGCCAAGTGCTACTGCTTTTAAGTGGCCTTTTCCTTGATTCATCTCACCCTCTTACCGTAACCCTTCAACTGTTTTTCTGGAGCTTTTAGATAAATGTTCCTGCCAGTTCTTGTTGCTTGTTCAAAGCTCCTGAGGAGGGACAGAGCCCTCTAGCATCTCGTTCCACCATGCTTATCGGAGCTGATACTTTTAACTATGAACCCTTTATTTCCACAAGATTTCACTTAGTTTTAATTTATTTCATTTTTAGAATAGGTAAGGGCTACAAAGTTCAAAAATCAAAACAAAACAAAAGACTTACATTAAGAAGTCCTGCTCCCACCTTGCCCTTCCATCTCATTCCCCAACTCCACCTCCTGTAGGTAACTATTGTGTTAGCCAGGCTCCAAGGCGACCCCAGTGGTCATATTTCCTGGCATTCACTCACTTGTGAAGTCACCTCCTTCCTCACTGGTCTGTATGACAAGAGAGATGGTACATCACTCCTCAGGTTAAGTTATTAAAGGCACTATGGCTTCCATCTTGGATGCTCTGTCACTGGTGTGTGCTCTCCACATCTTGAACCACCCACTCAAGACAGTTCTATGGAAGGGCTCACGTGGTGAAGAACTGAAACCTCTGGCTAACAGCCAGCAAGGAACTGAGGCTTGACAATAAATACATGAATGAGCTTGGAAGCAAATTTCCCAGCTCCAGTCAAGCATTGAGATGACAACAGCCCCAGTTGACAGTTTGACTATCACCTCATGAGAGTCACGAATCCACCCATCTAAGCTGCTCCCAGATTCTACACCCTCAGAGACTGTGTGAGATAATGTATGTTTATTGTTTTAAGCTGCTAAATTCTGGGGTACTTTGTTACACAGCAATAGATAACTAATACACTATTTTTATTAGTTTCTTATTTATCCTTCCAGTGTTTCTTTATGTGACTAAAAGCAAATACAAATATATATTCCCTATGCAAAAAATAGTGTACTGAATACCCTGCCCTGTGCCTTTTTTTTTCCCTGCTCAATAATATTTCCTGGATATCTCTTCAAATCATTACATAGAAAACTTCTTTTCTCATTCTTTGTTTTTCAGCCATATAATATTCCATTGTGAGGAATACTTATTCAACCAGTTCCCTATTGCTGGACACTTAAGTTATTTCCCACTTTTTGGTATCACAAACAAAATGCAATGAATAACCTGAGGGTGTATCCTTTCATATAGTGCAAGGGTATCTGTAGGCGTGAGGTCCAGAAGTGTAGTTGCTGTATCGAAGGCACACTTGGTAACTTTTGGTAGATATTGCTCGAGTTTCCATAGGGTAGATGTACCCTTTAGTTTATTTGAATTCTCTATCATGTGCATGGTTTGCCTTTAAAAAAAATCTCTGCAGATGATTCTGATACTCATCCAAGGTTGAGAACCAACACTTGCTCCACTCCCCCAATGTTCTACTCTCTTGATCAGATGCTCCAAGGGAATGAGGAGGGAAAGGTTGAAAATCAAAACTCCCTGTATGCTTTTAGAGCACATACATCACAAAAATTCCAAACGGTTATTAATTTGAAAGCCCAAGAGAACTCAGGAACTGGGCTGGGAGCTCCTGGGACAGCCTGCAGCCCAGTGAAGACACACCTGTGGAGCGCTGGCCACCTCCTCAGTAAGTTCCCGATCAGGGACAGCAGCACCAGTCAGCCAGATGCAGACTTAGGCCACTGACTTGGGAAAGCCAGGGAGTCAGTGGCCCTTCAGGGTCTCTGTGGGGACGACTCCCAACCTCTCTTCTGTGAAAATCCAAACCCAAGCTAAGAGAGTAACACCGGGCATGGTGGAAGCTCCAGGTAGGAGGTGTGTGGTGCGCTCAGGGAGTCCTGTCTGGATTTTGGTTGGACAAGACCAACCTGAGTGATAGCTGTTTCATTACCTTGGGAAATGGACTGTCCTAGTATAAATTCATGGTGGAAAAAAAAATGCTCACCTCCACAGCCAGCCAGCCACCTGTGTTATGCATTACTCAATTGGACTTGCCACTCTTACTCTATGTGAAGAACTACCCAACGCCACTGGGAAATGTTCTCATTAATGATGAGTCTAGAATGTGCCCGGAGAAGTAAGTAATGTTCAGAGCAAACGGGAGGGTCCACCTCGGCTCCAAATCTCTTCTGCAGTTATAATTTAAGTTAATATAATAACACCCATTTTTCATAGACTTCGGCAGCCCATTTGCCCAACAATAGGCAAAATTCCCTTTATGTTTGAAAGCTTACTTTAGAATATAGCAATGTAACGTTCTCAATAAAAGCATGCTGTTTATTGTCAGAAGATAACATTTTTAGTCTGGTCCTTTAACTTCTGAGCAATAGGTCTTGGCAAGCCGCTAACTTTCCCAACCCTTAGTTTCCCTAGCTAGTAAATGAGCTCACTGGCAGGGCCCTTAACTAATCCGCAGAGTGGTTCTGAGGACTGCCCTCCAAAAAGAAATCATGGAAAAATTCATTAGAAAAGAAAAAGTGAGGTTTGCGTCTGATTATAAAAGTGATTGTGCACTTTGAAGCCTTTATTAAATAACTTAAATTATATCCATTGAATTTTACTCAATCGAAAGTAATTGGGTTAACTCTCAGAAACATGTTTGGTTCTCATAAAAAGTCACTGTCCACCAACCTCAGTATCACAGGTTCGCAAACCTCCACTCCCATGGCAGCCGCCCCAGCCCTGTGCAACTCTGCCATCCTTTCAGTTACTAAGTCCAACAACCTTAGAATCGTCCTCAACTCCTCTGTCATCACCGAGATCTCAATCCATCTGCAAATTTTACAGGTTCTGTCTTCAAAAGAAAGCCATATTCTGACCACTTCTTAATACCCCAGAGTGAGCCACCGGGATTATTGCAGTAGGCTTCTTACAGCTGTTCACCCTCCATCCGTACCCACCCCCAGTGTGTGCAGAAACAATCCTTTAAAACAAAGCCAGATCAGGTCGCTCCACCACTCAAAGTGCCCCAGGAGCTCCCCTTTTGCGCCCAGAGCAGACCCCTCCTGTGAAGCCTACAGGACTTGACTCTACCAACCGCCCACCTCCTCGCCTGCTCCCAGCTGCTCGGGTCACAGTGGCTTCCCCGCTTTTCCTGAACCGTGCTAAACACGCTCCTACCTCTGCACTTTGCAAACATTGTTATTTCTTGCCAATACTGTTCTTTCCTCAGATACCAGACACTCGTCGGTATTTTTTCTTCAGTGTTTTGCTCGGCTGCCAACTTCTCTGATTGCACCATGCAAATGACCAAGCCCTCCCGACGCCACCACCTACACGCTCAGTCACCCTCATCCTGCTTTGTTTTTCTCCATAGTACTTTTCCCACCTGGCATATTATTCATTTATTTGTTTGTGCATTGTTTGGCCTCCGTGCACCCCACTCCCCCTAATCCCCACTGCCAAATGTAAACTTCATAAAAGCAAAAGCTTGTTTTATTCACTGCTATATCCCCGGCATCTAGTATGTGCCTGGCTTATAGGAGAGATTCAATAAATGTCAGTTGACTGAATGAATATATGAATGAATGACTTACCTGAGTGTGATATGGATATGTTTATATATATATATATATATATATATATGCATAAGGAGATATGCAAATATGTTGATATTATAGTTATATGGTAACCAATGAGGTTGAACTTATTGCTAATATTTACAGGTCATTTATATCCCTCTTTTTGTAAATTGTCTATGCATGTCTTTTGCTTATTTTTCCTATGGAGATGATTATATGGTTTTATTTGTATATGATCTTTATATATTACAATTTTTTGCTCATAAATAGGCATTTTATTCTGAAATGTGCAGTGTGAGAAAAGGTACCATTTTAATTTAAGGTGTCTGAAATCTTTTTTAAGACTGAATTACTCACTAATGTTTGAATCATTTTCTTCTTCCATCTCTATAACTCCAATTTGATGCCAAGGATTGGACTTTTGTGCTTTGGGGAACCATGGTTGTGAACAGTCATGTGTGAGCAGTGAAGACTCTTTCGTGTGCCAGTGCTTTGAAGGGTATATACTCCGTGAAGATGGGAGAACCTGCAGAAGTAAGTTGTTATGGGTGCTGGCTCACATTCCTGTGTATGGCCATGGCATGAAATGCACTACATCCCAATCATTTGTGTAGATCAGTTACTCTCAAAAGTCAACACACAGAAAGGAGAAATGTGCCCAGTGTAGGCTTTGCAGTAACAAATACTAGTCCATCTGATCACCTGTGTTTCCCTTTGGGAGCCAGAGAGAAGATGACAGAGATCAAATCCACGATCAAATTTTGCATGGTCACAATAGAGATTCCTGTTCTTACATCTTGTCTTTGGATCATCCTGTATTTCATAGAATTTGTGCTTGTAACACAGTTACCTAGGAAACAAGCTTTGAGGTGGTGGTGTAGCACTGGCCACCACGGGACCAGTGGTCCCTCCATTAGGTGCCGGGCCTTAGACATCCCTGGTGTCAGGGCCACACAAGTCCCTGCAGTAGGGCCTGTGCGCCGGCCATGGGCATGAGGGCAGCCTCTGGCTCTCAGCTTAGAAGAAAGCAAGGAGCCACCAGCCTTTTATTTTGGTCATGTGTGTGGTGCTTTTGTTTGAAACCACTTGCCAGAGCAAAGAGCCTCTGTTATTCCCAGCGTTTGCTCAGAGCAGATCTCCCAGGGCCGTGGGGTCTCCCCTCCAAAAACTCATGCAAGTTTGGAGAATCACTCCATTCTAGAAGGCACAGCCCCTCTCAGAGCACCCATCTGTATTTGTGTGAAGTAGCTTTCACTCCCTCCTCCTGCCAGGGTCAGATGTGCTGTTGGAAGATGATCGCTATCCTTTTTCTCTTTTGTATTTTGATAATCACTGAAGAAGCTGTTAAGCTTTATATTGGGGAAAAACAAACTCAGAACTAGTTTATCGGGTGTTGTGGAAACTCTTACTGCTTTCAATACATAATTAGGAATTAAAAAAAAGTGAGTGCCATATGACAACTAAATGTAATGTTGGTGCCAGAGAACCAGGTTCGATTCCTGGTGCCTGCCCATGTGAAAAAAAAGGTAATGTTGGATGCTGGATGGGATCCTGGAACAGAAAAAGGATACTGAGTGAAATCTAAGGAACTCCAATAAAACTATGGTCTTTAGGTAATAATAATTTGTCGATACTGGGTCCTTAATTGTAACAAATATGCCATACTGATGTATAATGTTAATACTATGGTAAATGGGCTCAGGGTGTATGTGAACACTGTATTACCATCTCAATTTTTCTTTAAATCTAAACCTGTTCTAAACTATCTATGGAAAAGAAAGCAAAAATTTAAAAATCACTGCCAGATTACTCTTGTGAAGCTTCTGTAGGAGGTAGAGAAGCTTAGTCTACCTATAGGCATGCCTAAGAGTTACTTCTGGAGGACCTCTTTCGTTGCTCAGATGTGGCCTCACTCTCTAAGCTCAACTCTGCAAGTGAAATCATTGCCCTTCCCCCTATGTGGGACATAACATCCAGGGAGAAATTCTCCCTGGCAGCGTGGGAGATGACTCCCGGGGATGAGTCTGGCCCTGGCACCGTGGGATCAACAATTCCAATCTTGAACAAAATGGAGAAAAGAAGTGTAATTAATAAAGTAACAGTGGCAGAGAGAGTTCAAATAGAGTCAAGAGGCTACTCTAGAGGTTGCTCTTATGCAAGCTTCAGTTAGACATTGTTACCTATCATAACCTGCCAACCCCCAACCAGGACCATTCCAGCCAATCCTAAAGAACACCTAGGACAATATATAAGATTCTACAAGGGTTCCATGCACTAGAGTAACTTTCCAGAAGCCTACAACCTCCAGATGGGTCCCTGGTCCAGCTAAGTCCTGAAATCTAGAGGGCCCAGCCTCTCCAGAACATCAGATAGTTCCATCTCCCTACCCCATATTAGTGACAGACCCTTCCAACATCAAAAAATTAGAAAACCATAGCCTAAACACCCCTAAAGAGAGGGAGAAAGAAAAATGGTGATGGTGGAGTTATACAGAGAAGATAGGATTTAACAAATGAATATGATTACTGAATCATTGAATTGTTATCTCTTTTAGTCTCTAGTATCTTATAGCAGCTAGAAGTAAAAATCTAAAATTGTAGAGTTGCAATCCATACCAAACTCTGAAATCTGTTCTACAACTAATTGTGGTGCTGTGCTTTGAAATTTATTACTTTTTTGTATATATGTTATTTTTCACAAAAAAGAAAAAAAAAAAGCTGATTGTGATGATAGAAAATATTTATCCCTCCTAACCTCCTATATTCTGGAGCAGTTAGAAGGAAAAATCTGAAAGGATGATATGGTAGCCCATGAAAACTCTGGGATCTGTTCCTGTAACTGCTTGTTGAAGAGTGCTTTGAAAACTATTGCTTTTTTCTTTCTTTGCTTTGCATATATATTATACAATAAAAAATTTTAAAAAAAGAAAAAGAAAGTCACTGCCAGAGCCACAACTGACACTGAAAATTATGTCCTGTGGCCAGGAATAGTGCACTAGTAGAAAGATGTACAGTCTCAAATCCAAAATTCAGCTTCTTGCTCTGTCATTTATTATCTAGAACAGTTGCTTAACTCCTCTAAGCCTCTATTTATCTTTAATAATGTTGTGTTGTTTCTATTTCTGAGGGCACAAATCCCTCATGGATTCCACATTGTAATGAAGCCAATCTTAAGGTTTCAGAAACACAGCCTCTTAGGTGGGGCCCAGACAAGCTTGCTCAGGACACACAGCCTTAGAGTGAAATGCTAGTATAAATCTCAAGACACTTCAAAGCATAATCAGAAGGGAATCTGTAACCCTGAGCAAATGATTTTCACCCTTATCAGCCATCTTTTTTTTCACACTTCTCAAAGCACTTCGCAAAAAGCAACTCAGATTAATGCTATTTGAAGAAAAGATGGGTAACTGGAATCATTACTCTCATTTTTCAGACAGGGAAGTTAGGTTAAGTGATTCTCTGAAGTAGTATATTATGTCAGGGACAAAGCCAAAAATGGACTTCAGTGCTATTAATCTAAATTGACATTTAATCTCCTAAGTAATCATACCAACAGCGTTTCCATTCCACTGTCAGAAACTACATTTGCAGAAAGCCGATGATGGATTGCATTTTTATGAGACACTGAAGTAGGTGATGGTAAATGATGGTGGTGATGATAGCGAGAAAAATTTCAAGAGTTAGCCCAAATTACAGCCAATAAACTCTCTGTCCTCAGTTTTACCTTTCTACCCCGTATATCACTGAGTTCACTATGGCACCAGAGTCTGAGATGGATGGCTCCAAGTGAAGCCTATGTAAAATTTATATTGGTCAAATTGTCTAACTTTCTCTGGTGTCCTCAGGGAAAGACATCTGCCAAGCAGTAGACCACGGCTGTGAACACATTTGTGTGAACAATGACGAGTCATACATATGCAAGTGCATGGAGGGATTCCAGCTCTTGGAGGATGGGAAACGCTGCAGAAGTAAGTAACCTGAGGTGGAAACGAGCTTTTCCATTTTGGGTGCCCAGACGGTTATACAACTTCATTTACTCTTTAAAATCTTCCTTTACTGCTTATGTCACAGATAGAGGTTCTTGTGTTGGATGCTCTGAAAGGGTTTTGCTAATGATCAGTTCAGTCATCCCTTAGTTCTTCAGGAATGTCTCAGTCGAGGTTCTAGGGATGGGGTGCTTTGCTTGTTTTCATTTTGGCCCTTTCCACGATAGACATGTGGATGCCAGTACCTAGCACAGTGCCTGGCTAGTCAGTCTGAATGAGAATCTCTGCCAACAATAATTACAAGGTTTGAAAATAGAGTGATTTTTCTTCTTGGGAGACCTTATAAACAAGGGTAGAGGGAGGGGAGGAGCTGAAGGGAATGTCTGTGGGTTTTATTTATCTAGTCCCTCCATCATTTGCTTCTGCAGGTCACTCACAACAGATTCTAAGAGTTTATTTGGAAGGTGACTCAGGGATTGTGTTTGGCTTTTGCCAAAAGATACATGGTTCCCAAAGGAGGAGAGGGACACAGATACACTAGCTCAGTACAGTGGACATTCAAAGAATATAGAGCAAGATTTTTTCTTCTCTGTGAGATTCTAAACTGTTAATCTCTAACTTTGGGGGATTTTGATACTGTCTACTTGATATTGTACCACTCTGCCCTGCTGGATAAAATGGCCCTTTTTAAATTAGAAGCAAAACTGATACATTTGCTTTATTTTTATTTTTTTTTATTGTGTGTTTCCTACATATATGCATTTCTGTATCTATACAAACATACGCATGGAGGCTGATATGTGATGTGTATATCACGGAATTTCGTTCAGGTTTTTTTGGGGGTGGTGGTGGTGCATGGGCTGGGAATGAGACCCGGGTCTCCTGCACAACAAGGGAGAATTCTACCAGTGAACTGCCTTTATATCCCTGCTTCAATTGCTTTTGAGGTTGATTTTTGGGAATTTTCTCTCCAGACTTTTATGGGACAACTGGGGACATTCTGCACGTCAACAAAGCTGGGTTGAGTAGAGCTCACTGGCCTTACTCTTCATCCAGGAAGAGGGGCTCCTGCCTTTAGCCAACATGCTTTGCTTAGACAACAGACTTGGTATTTTTTTAGGGCAATTTTTTGAGGTATATTCACACACCAAATAATCCATCCAAAGTATGACAGCTGACTCTTGAGTTGCTGATGCTTTACTGCTACAGAGCTCTCTGCACACTCCTAGGTCTGCCTTCACGCTGGGCCTCCCTTCTGTGGACACCATGCCTGCAGTTCTGTGGAGATCGTGGCGTCTGCCTGATGAGTTTGTTCATGCTTTTGTTTCTGTAAATGCGTGTACTTCACATGGCACACAGATACACACCATTTACTTATCAAACATATTTATTGCCTAGCGAATTGAGCTATGTACACATCTCTCTCACCATTCCACGTTCTGTAGGGATCTGTAGTTACTGCTTCCAACTTTGCCTGTAGTTTCTCCTTTTAGAGAGCTAATGACAGAAGACACTCTAGGCTTTTGTGACATGGAAGAGGAAGAGCACTGACCAGTCTCAGATTTCCTGCCTCCACTGTGTCATCAACTTGCTGGATGACCTTGGGCAACTCATTGAAACTTTGAGGATCTGTTTCTTCACATATAAGTTGGGTACAGTTACCTGTGCCTCCCTCCTCTCACTGGATGTTGTGAAGATTAAAGGACTCTAACTATTTTGAAGCGTTTTAAGTGCCTCACACGTGAGAAATGTTCATTAGATAATCAAAATTGGAGTGATTGGGATGTGTGTGTTAAAAAAAAGAAAATAAGAAGCTCAGGATAATCAAAACCCAAAGCACAGCTAACAGTTCTAAACCTGATCCAGACCACTCTACTGTTCACCATACCATTCAGACTTGTGGGGTTCAGAGCTTTCTTAGATGAGTTTTTCCCTTAGCTCAGCCTATCCCGAGTATTAGACTGAAAAAGGAAATGCTATAAAGGTTTGAAATGAGATGGATTTTTAATAAATGGGTTGCTTCTGTAATGTCTTACGTGACTGTTCAGTCCAGCTTTTTTTCTGCACTGATGAGATTGTTCAATTCCCTACGTTTTCCTCAGGGAAGGATGTCTGCAAATCGACCCGCCATGGCTGTGAACAAACTTGTGTTAATAATGGCAATTCATACATCTGCAAATGCTCACAGGGATTTATTCTAGCTGAGGACGGAAGACGGTGCAAGAGTGAGTGATCTGAACTTGGCTCTCTGCTTTGATTTGGTTTGGGATCAACTGCTTTTTGGAGTATTTTCAGGAAACAAATCCCTCACTACTTTTGCTCTCATAAATATGAGAATACATAAATACAGAATGCACAAGTAGCACCTGTGAAAAAACTTTGTAAGTTAATTACCAGCCAAAAAGTTAGAGTGATCTTAGGCTGAATAAAAATATCTGGAATGAGGGAGGTAGAAATTATGTTCTGCTTTGTGCTAAGGAATTATATTCAGTTCTTGGCATGAGAGAGATGATGGATTAAAGGTTAAATATTAAAAAATATGTAAAACCACAAAAGAAATAGAAGAACTCCTGAGAGAATTATTTTATAATCTCAGAGTAGAGTAGAGCTTTCTAAACATTGCATGAGACATAGAAGCCGTAAAAAGAAAAACAATGGAAAACTATTTAGTAAGAAATTAAAGCTATGATATCATTTTTTATTAATTAAAGAAAAAAAAAGAAATTAACACATTTAGAAATCATTCCATTCTACATATGCAATCAGTAATTCTTAACATCATCACATAGATGCATGATCTTCATTTCTTAGTACATTTGCATCGATTTAGGAAAAGAACTAGCAAAACAACAGAAAAAGATATAGAATGTCAATATAGAGAAAAAAAAAATAATAATAATAGTAAAAAAAAGACACAAACAAACAAACAAACAAACAAACGAAAAAAAAAACCTATAGCTCAGATGCAGCTTCATTCAGTGTTTTAACATGATTACTTTACAATTAGGTATTATTGTGCTGTCCATTTTTGAGTTTTTGTATCTAGTCCTGTTGCACAGTCTGTATCCCTTCAGCTCCAATAACCCATTATCTTACCCTGTTTCTAACTCCTGATGGTCTCTGTTACCAATGACATATTCCAAGTTTATTCTCGAATGTCCATTCACATCAGTGGGACCATACAGTATTTGTCCTTTAGTTTTTGGCTAGACTCACTCAGCATAATGTTCTCTAGGTCCATCCATGTTATTACATGCTTCATAAGTTTATCCTGTCTTAAAGCTGCATAATATTCCATCGTATGTATATACCACAGTTTGTTTAGCCACTCGTCTGTTGATGGACATTTTGGCTGTTTCCATCTCTTTGCAATTGTAAATAACGCTGCTATAAACATTGGTGTGCAAATGTCCGTTTGTGTCTTTGCCCTTAAGTCCTTTGAGTAGATACCTAGCAATGGTATTGCTGGGTCGTATGGCAATTCTATATTCAGTTTTTTGAGGAACCACCAAACTGCCTTCCACAGTGGTTGCACCATTTGACATTCCCACCAACAGTGGATAAGTGTGCCTCTTTCTCTGCATCCTCTCCAGCACTTGCCATTTTCTGTTTTGTTGATAATGGCCATTCTGGTGGGTGTGAGATGATATCTCATTGTGGTTTTGATTTGCATTTCTCTAATGGCCAGGGACATTGAGCATCTCTTCATGTGCCTTTTGGCCATTTGTATTTCCTCTTCTGGTAGGTGTCTGTTTAAGTCTTTTTCCCATTTTGTAATTGGGTTGGCTGTCTTTTGTTGTTGAGTTGGACAATCTCTTTATAAATTCTGGATACTAGACCTTTATCTGATATGTCGTTTCCAAATATTGTCTCCCATTGTGTAGGCTGTCTTTCTACTTTCTTGATGAAGTTCTTTGATGCACAAAAGTGTTTAATTTTGAGGAGCTCCCATTTATTTATTTCTTTCTTCAGTGCTCTTGCTTTAGGTTTAAGGTCCATAAAACCGCCTCCAATTGTAAGTTTCATAAGATATCTCCCTACATTTTCCTCTAACTGTTTTATGGTCTTAGACCTAATGTTTAGATCTTTGATCCATTTTGAGTTAACTTTTGTTTAGGGTGTGAGATACGGGTCTTCTTTCATTCTTTTGCATGTGGATATCCAGTTCTCTAGGCACCATTTATTGAAGAGACTGTTCTGTCCCAGGTGAGTTGGCTTGACTGCCTTATCAAAGATCAAATGTCCATAGATGAGAGGGTCTATATCTGAGCACTCTATTCGATTCCATTGGTCGATATATCTATCTTTATGCCAATACCATGCTGTTTTGACCACTGTGGCTTCATAATATGCCTTAAAGTCCGGCATCGTGAGACCTCCAGCTTCGTTTTTTTTCCTCAAGATGTTTTTAGCAATTCGGGGCAACCTGCCCTTCCAGATAAATTTGCTTATTGGTTTTTCTATTTCTGAAAAATAAGTTGTTGGGATTTTGATTGGTATTGCATTGAATCTGTAGATCAGTTTAGGTAGGATTGACATCTTAATTATATTTAGTCTTCCAATCCATGAACACCGTACGCCCTTCCATCTATTTAGGTCTTCTGTGATTTCTTTTAGCAGTTTTTTGTAGTTTTCTTTATATAGGTTTTCTGTCTCTTTGGTTAAATTTATTCCTAGGTATTTTATTCTTTTAGTTGAGATTGTAAATGGGATTCATTTCTTGATTTCCCCCTGAGCTTGTTCATTACTAGTGTATAGAAAAGCTACAGATTTTTGAATGTTGATCTTGTAGCCTGCTACTTTGCTGTACTCATTTATTAGCTCTAGTAATTTTGTTGTGGATTTTTCTGGGTTTTCTACGTATAGCATCATATCGTCTGCAAACAGTGATAGTTTTACTTCTTCCTTTCCAATTTTAAAAATATGGAACGCTTCACGAATTTGCGTGTCATCCTTGCGCAGGGGCCATGCTAATCTTCTCTGTATCGTTCCAATTTTTAGTATATGTGCCGCCGAAGCAAGCACTGTGAATTTTTTTAATGCTGCCCTAAATAACAAAATGTCTCTCCACACCCAGATTGTTTAAGTGTTTGAATAAAGCTTTTCTTTTTTTTACTGTCAACATTTGAACCAAAAGCTTCAGGGCAGATTAAAAGCATTCACAGTGATGATTCTTGATTAAGCTTCAGTAGGTCAGTAGTGTATTTACAGGAGTGCCACCTAATGGGCACTTCATCTATTCTTCCAGCAAGTATTTATTGAACACCTATTGTTTGCCAGACACTGTGGGTATAAAAATGAATTCTTTCTGAGGAGGATGTCTTGGACTGGAAAAAAGAGACAGAGGTGTAAAGAATTACTATACAGTGTGGCAGATGCATGGAGTATTCACTAGCCTATAGGCAACTTGGTGAAAGTTTTTTTTGTGTGTTGGTCACCACTGAAGTCCTGTTCTTCCCACTGCCTTACACAAAGCAGATGCTCAATAAGTAACTTTTAAAAATATATAGATTATCAGGGTCAGGGTATATAGAGTAACTAATACAAGCTGGATTACCTAGAAAAGGTGATGGTTGAACTAAATTTTAAGAATCTGAAACTTATCCCTGCAAAGGATAGGCTAAGCCTAATTAAAATTAGGCCTAAGAATCACTCCCAAGAGAATCTCTTTTGTTGCTCAGATGTGGCCTCTCAACCAACACAACAAGCAAACTCACTGCCCTCCCCATCTCTACGTGGGACATGACTCCCAGGGGTTTAAATCTTCCTGGCAATGTGGGACAGAAATCCTAGAATGAGCTGGGACTCAGTATCAAGGGATTGAGAAAACCTTCTAGACCAAAAGGTTTATAGAGAAATGAGACAAAATAAAGTATTAATGGCTGAAAGATTTCAAACAGAGTGAAGAGGTTATCCTGGAGGTTATTCTTACACATTATATAGATATCACCTTTTTAGTTAAGGCATATTGGAGAGGCTGGAGGGAAGTGCCTGAAAATGTAGAGCTGTGTTCCAGTAGCCATGTTTCTTGAAAATGATTGTATAATGATAGAGCTTTCACAATGTGACTGTGATTGTGGAAACCTTGTGTCTGATGCTCCTTTTATCTACCTTATCGACAGATGAGTAAAGCATAGGGATTAAAAATCAATAATAAGGGGAACAAATGTTAAAATAAATTTAGTAGATTGAAATGCTAGTGATCAATAAAAGGGAGTGGTAAGGGGTATAGGAAAAAATAGGGGAAACAAAGGCTTAAATATATTGGGTAGATGGAAATACTAGCCATCAAGGAGAGGGAGGGGTTAGGGTATGGTATATATGAGTTTTTTCTTTTTTCTATTTATTTATTTTTCTAAATTGATGCAAATGTTCTAAGAAATGATCATGGCGATGAATATACAACTATGTGATGATACTATGAGTTATTATTTACCAAGAATGGAATGATCATATGATAAGAATGTTTGTTTTTATATGTTGTTATATTTAAATTTTTTAAAATATATTAAAAAATAATAATAGTGGTATATGGTAATCCTTTATTTTATGTGACTTTTCTGTAAACCCACAACTTCTCTAATAAAAAAAAAAAACAACGTGAACAAAAGCTAAAAAAAAGAATACAGGGTAAGGGATGATATGGTCCTTATTTTAAAACTTCAACTTCTGTGTAAGACCAGAAGGAGAGACATTTAGTTGGTGCAAAATTTGTATTTTGGGTAATTTATTACTTAATTTAACTTGTATGGTCAGTTTGGTTGAACGCCGTTAGTACATGGAGTCTTGAATAGGGCATGAGATCTTCTTGGTTTGTCCAGGTTAGAGTGATGCCCCGATGTATCGCAGAGCAATTTGGGCAATAAATAAAGTATTTGCAAAGTCCCCTTGGGGCACTGGGGAGAAAGGAGGAAATATTCAACTTCCCCATTTGGAGAATTTCTCATATTCTTGCAGTGGGGACAACCAAAATAGGCTGAGTCCTTGATCTTGGGATCACCCCTATGAAACTTATTCCTGCAGTGGATAAATGAAACCTACTTAAAATTATGCTAAGAGTCACCTCCAGAGAACCTCTTTGGTTGCTCAGATATGGCCTCTCTCTCTCTAAGCCAATTCAGCAGGTGAACTCATAGCCCACCCCCTTATGTGGGACATGACTCCCAGGGGTGTAAATCTCTCTGGCAATTTGGGATAGAACTCCTGGGATAAGCCAGGGCCCAGCATCATGGAATTGAAAAGACCTTCTTGACCAAAAGGAGGATGAGAGATATGAGACACAATAAAGTTTCAGTGGCTGAGCGATTTTGAACAGAGTCAAGAGGTTATCCTGGGGGTTATTCTTATGCATTATGTAGATAGCCCTTTATGGTTATGGCATATTGGATTGGTTAGAGGGAGGTACCTGAAACTGTTGAACTGTGTTCTAGTAACCTTGATTCTGGAAGACGATTGAGTAACAATATAACTTTTATAATGTGACCATGAGATTGTGAAAATTTTGTGCTTGATGCTCCTTTATCAGGGTATGAACAGATGAGTAAAAAAATATGGACAATAAATAAATAAATAATAGGGGGTTTAAGTGGTAAAATAAATTGGGTAGATTGAAATACTAGCGGTCAGTGAGAGGGAGGGTAAAGGTTATGGTATGTATGAATTTTTAAAATTTGTTTTTCTGGAGTGATGCAAATGCTCTAAAAATGATCATGGTGATGAATGTACAACAATGTGATGATACTGTGAACCATTGATTGTACACTATGTATGGACCATAAATGTGTGATGATTTGTCAATATTAAATAAACAAAAAGAATGCCAGCACTAGGGCCTGGAATAAAGTTATAGGAATCTTTTGGTATTGACATCATAGCTTTCATTATAGTCTACACACAGTCCTATCCACACCTTGCTGTCAGTGATCAGGATTTGCACAGACCTGATTTCCTAGACAATTTGTACATCTGTTAATTGTTTTGCTTTGTTTTGTTTTCTGTGCTAAAATACTTTTTATCAATGAGACAAGCCAAACCTAAAGACAAGTGTGAAAATTATTTTCATGACCTACCCCACACCTCATCTGTCCTATCATCTAAAGAACGTTCTTTAGCAAAGGCAATTCCCCAAAGCTAAAGTTATCCCTCCAATTGAAGCAGTTTTCTTCTACTCTTGTACATGAGTTTTTTGTTTTTTTATTCTTTTATTATCTCAACTTTCCTTTCGTTCTTGCAGGATGCACTGAAGGCCCAATTGACCTGGTTTTTGTGATCGATGGATCCAAGAGTCTTGGAGAAGAGAATTTTGACATTGTGAAGCAGTTTGTTACTAGAATTATCGATTCCTTATCAATTTCTCCCAAGGCTGCTCGAGTGGGGCTGCTCCAATATTCAACGCAGGTCCGCACAGAGTTTACCCTGAGAAATTTCAGCTCGGCCAAAGACATGAAAAAAGCTGTGGCCCACATGAAATACATGGGCAAGGGTTCAATGACTGGGTTGGCCCTGAAACACATGTTTGAGAGAAGTTTTATGGAAGTAGAAGGGGCCAGGCCTCTCTCTTCACAGGTGCCCAGAGTGGCCATCGTGTTCACCGATGGACGTGCTCAGGATGATGTCTCCGAGTGGGCCAATAAAGCCAAGGCCAATGGTAATATGGGATGAATATATGGTTCACACTAGTCAAAGTTCAGGTTTCTTAAACTTACTCAGAGGTCACAGCTGGCCAGTCTCTGGGAGTACAGAATATCTTCTTCTCAACCACTTTCTTCTTTCTTCAGAATATCTTCTTCTCAACCACCTTTACTAAGCTGCCACCTAGAGGCCTTAAGTAGAGTACTGTACTCTCAGGAAGGATGAGAAAGTCTTGCAGACTATGTGGTTCCAGTTACACAGGCCACACCTGGGTAATCATCTACTATGTTTTACTAGCCAGTCGGTGACCTCCAATGGTGACAGTCAACCCTACACATGCTATTTAACCACAGATAAATACACTCCCATCAATTCCCAAATACTGGTCAGGTTGCTTGAGAATTACCTGTAGAGCTTGTTAAAATAGATTCCTGGTGGGAATTTCTACTGATACTTTTTTTAAAAACCAATGTTTCAAGTGAATGCTCTGAAAGCACAATAGCCCTAGCAGAGAGAATATTCTTGTTTCCAGGAGGTAAAAATCTAGTTTTTGAGAATATCAGAATGTTGGAGGACATTAAACTTTTGTTGCTCAGGAAAGCTCAGCCTCTTCTCCAATGTTTTCCTGACCCATGTATAATACAGGGAGGGATCTGAAATTTCACATTTTACAGATGTGAAATATGGCAGAGGAGTATGGCTTTTGGCAAAAGGAAACCAAAAAGCTAGGATGGTTGGTAGAGACAGCTTATGGTGAACACAGCTTCTGGATTCCTTAGTATGCCAAGAAAACTTGAGGCTGTGAAGCAGTTTGTTTGAAAGCCACCTTCTTTAAGTAATTATTCATGCCACAGTGCTTTACCAGGTCCTATAAGGGGGTAAAGGGTTTGCACAGACCAGGGCCTCATCCAAGACATTATGAGCCCAGGGCCTAGGTCAGGTCAGGCAGATAGTAGGTGGTTGACAAACACTTGTTGGGTGAACAGACAAACCAATGAAAGTACCAGCAAACTATCAATTCATTGAACTCCATTCCTCATCACAGAAAGGCTGGTTCACATTGACATTCACTCTTTGTGAAGCAGGCCATTTTATCACTATTACTTACTTCACTAGTCATCTTTTGTTTTCAGCCCCAACTAGTGGCAGCCATAAAGTTTCCTGCCCTGAATTATCTGGTTGGAATATAAACTGGCTCTTTATACCCAATTCCTCTGCTTCCAGTCCAGATCAGCTTGCTAGAGTTCATGTCAAACCTATGGGCCCCTCCAGCCTGCAGTCCTAAAATATATTAAGGGAAGCATCCTGGTCTCCAGAGACAGTGATTAGTCCTTTTATTTGTCTCATGAAGGGCACTCTACCTTATCTATCCTTCCCCAACTCAAATGTCCATGAATCACCCAAAGGCACTTTGGTGGTTGGAGAGGGGAACATGTTTATTTAGTTTTTGAATCCACAAGATATATCTGATAACATCCTCTAATGAATTTAATTGCTACTGTGTATAGCTAATGTAACCTTCCCCCCCCCCACCCCCACCCCCACCCCCCCCCCCCCACCCCCCCCCCCCCGGTCTAACTAACGCAATCTTAAAATAGTAGTTATCCTTTTTAGGAAAGATAAAATCACTGGTCTTCCAGACAAATATGCTGCACTTTCAGACTTAGAACAAGACATAAGTCTCAGCACTTGGTTTAAAGAGCCATTTTATGTGTATTTTAAGAATCTCAGCCAGAATATTAGTGCTGAAAAATGTTGGAAATCAGACAGAACTTAAGGTTTGATTGTTTTACTTTCATACGAGGGCTAATGATTAATTTTGTTTAGAAAAGCTTTTGGAGCAACTCCATATCCCTTTGGAAATGTAAAGTTAGTACTTGGGTTTCTTCTTTTTCCTGACTTTGGACATTTCCAGTGGTCTGCAGATTCTCCTTTTCAGATTATTGCCTTGTCACAAGGTTGTAGTCTTTTCAGGAGAGGTGGGCAGAATACAGCTTCACTTGGCCCAGTTCAACTTAAAGTTCTTACCTGTACCTTTGAAAAGTAGAAACTGGGATATGGTATATATTGTCCTGTTTCTTAGAATTCTTCCATAAGAGATTCCCGTTTAGTAGTAATAAGATTAGTGCTCTTTCCTACATATCCATATAGCTAATACAGGGAAAAGTTGAAGATAAATGACTCAGCCCAGAGCTATGCAAGTTTGTTCCCAACCTCTCCTCAATATCCCACCATCCCCTTGGATCCTTCCTTTTGCTCAAAGAGCCAAAATTAAAATTGTGGAAACATTTTTAAAGGGGAGGTTGACATAGACCCTTCAAATCGACAGAACTCAACAGCTAGCTGGCTTTACAGCAGTACACACCACCTCCAGATCCAGGAAACACAACTCTAACTACCTTGTTCTTAATTTGCTCTGCTCCTTAGGTATAACTATGTATGCTGTTGGTGTAGGAAAAGCCATTGAAGAAGAACTACAAGAGATTGCCTCCGAACCCACTGACAGGCATCTCTTCTACGCTGAAGACTTCAGCACAATGGGGGAGATAAGTGAAAAACTAAAGAAAGGCATATGTGAAGGTACTGTATAGTTCATGTCTAGGAGAGACCTTTGCAAACAGAGCAGCATGAACCTTTGAACTAAAGATTCTTAACCCATCCCTTCAGTGTTTCTAAAAGAAGTATTTCCCTCATGGGCAGCAACAGGGGAAAGTGGATTAGGAAAGACAAGGAAAAAAAAAATAGCTATCATTGCTTGAGCACTTGTTCTCTGCCAAGCAGTGTAGTGTTTTGACACACAAGCATTCTTAATCTTCACAAAAACCCTACAAAGATGATCATTTAACTAAGAAACAACCATTATATTTACCAGGCGAGCTGATGTACAATTTCAAGACATGCTTGTGATTGGAGTGGAAAGTGACAGTCCTCAAGCCCATAGTTGAAAATTTTATGAAATGCCCTGTCCAGCCCTTCATGGACTACTTGTTTACCGAACATCAGACTGCCCTTTAGAATTTACATCTTATGTACACTAGCCTTCTATATTTTACTTTTCTTCAGTTCATGAACTATGCCAGGCAGCTTATAATTAGCAGTTCTGCCTAAAGCCCAATTCTCAGATTCAGTTACCAATAAAATCCCAGACTGTTATGTATCTTACTCCCCCATTAGTAAAGAATACTGAGATGAAGAGGGACTAGGGAGGAAAGACCTTTCAGGTTTCTAATGTGAATAGATGTTTTGCCTCTAAGCTCTTTTATTCAAGGAGAAATGCCTGAAGAAGAGCTGCTGCTACTACAGCTTGATCCTTGGACAACTTTTTTATGTCTACCCTTTAGACAGGACATTTCTGGGGGCAGTCTCAAGTAAGAAGACTCACTTTAGGGATCCAGGCTTCTCTTACTTGAGAGAACTGCCACAGAGTAGTCTTGGATTATTGTGGTAACTGATTGCTTACTTGAGTCTTTGGTGTTGCCAAACTTAAAACTGAAATAGCCTAGGTTATGGCAGGTAGGTGAGAAGTTGATCTGGGACCAGCTTCTAAATGATACGTGTATATGGACAACTGTCATTCTTTTGGGTCATCTTTTTCCTCTCAGCTCTGGAAGATTCTGATGGAAGCCAGGACTCCCCAGCAGGGGAACTGCCAAAGATGGTCCAGCGGCCAACAGGTAAATTTTTAAAAGCAGTGTTTTCAGAACCTTCAGAAGATGCTTCTACTGTGGATTCCCTTCAGACAAGGGTTGTAAAGGAGAGATTTATGTGATGTACTTTTTGTTGATTTATATTAACTATGGCCTTTTTTTTTAAATGCATGGCCAGGAATCGAACCAGCTATCCCGCATGGCAGGCGAGCATTCTACCACTGAACCACCCATGTACCGTTAACTGTGGCTTTATTCCCTCAATCAGATAGGAAACATTTTCTCTATAATTTAAGTTGTTTTTGGTAACTAGTACCTCTGTTGAGTCTTTCCCAAAGTCAAGCTATGTACCAAGAGCTAGGAATACCGAGCACCTTCCTCTGCTGATGGCTGTTTTATAACCACAAGCATGTTAGGCAGGTTTGATTTCAGTTTTCTTTCTCTTTACAGAATCTGAGCCAGTCACCATAAATATCCAAGACCTACTTTCCTGTTCTAATTTTGCAGTGCAACACAGATATCTGTTTGAAGATGCCCTTTCACAATCTACACAAAAACTTTACCACTCGACAAAACTGTCAGGTAATTCTAGGTAAAATATTACTATAAGGTAAACTGATACCAGCCTTTCAGTTTGCCAATAAACTTGGTTTAAAGAAAGAAAAGGAGAAAAGTAAGTAAAGTGAGAACTAAAAAATGAACTTAAAGAAACCCAAGTAGTCTCCCCACTAATACTCAATAAAGGCCACTTCCAGCATTGGAAGCATGTACAACCCTTTCCTGGTATTTACTTCTGCTTCTGGTTGCATGGAAAAAGTTGAACATGTCTTTCATTGTGGTTTCCTCCATATGCTGATTCAGTCCTATTATTATGTGTCTAGAAGTCTGGTGGATTATAGAGGTGAACACTTTCCATCTGTTTTCTCAGGAAGCCCTTTAGAAGAAAAACATGAACAATGCAAATGTGAAAACCTTATAATGTTCCAGAACCTTGCAAATGAAGAAGTAAGAAAATTAACAAAGCGCTATATCCTTTTCTGTTATGCTTCTATGTGGAATGTAGAGAACAGTATCAAAATTTCGCAAATATCTGAAGTCATTTCCATAAAGCCAAGAATAAAAAATTTTTTAAAGTAGCCCAAATAAGGTATTTGAGTGAAACAAACAGCTTAAAAGCAAGGGTCACTTAGTTGTCGCCTGCTGTTTTAGGGGGGTTTAGCAGTAAGGCTGGTCTGCCAGTAAGGAGGCAAAGTAGAAAGGGTAAAAAAACTTATTTAACTCTCTGCTGGAAGGATATGTACACCAGGGCTGAAGTACATGACAGGTACAGTATGTATAGGCAAGCAATGCTGTAGTATGAAGCAGTTTTAAACTCAATCTAAACTCCGAGCCTTTCCTTTAGCATTGCAGTCACATTTGGATTTGGTGTGTAGTTTCTGGAGGACTGTTTATCTTGGCAGCACAAATCTTTTATATCAGCACTCTAAAACATGAAACATTTTACCGAGGGAACAGCAGGATTCAATGATTCATTAAAACAATATTACAAATAAAAGGAATGCTTTGGCATAACCGAGAAATAAGGATTCAATGCTTTTACACACTAAACACCCAGCCAACTGGCTCTAAACTTAAAATTACAGTAAGCTTACTAAAGCTGGCTGATATCTATCTCAACGTACATTAATGAGTCTACAGGGAATTGGTTTAATTCTGAATCACCTCTGTACCAATGGGTTTACATAGTAACAATAGCATATAGTAGATCCCTTCCTAAAAGCTGGAAATATGCTCCCCTAAGTAAAATAAAGTACTTCTGAAAAAGTGGTTAATATTGATGATAAATCTGGGCTCTATTTCTGCCATTAAAGGAACAGGTGGAGGGTATTAAAGCACTTACAAAGAAGACAAATGCTTATTCCAGTGCCCTTTTCCCTTTTGCCACCTCCACCTCTGAAGATTCTCTCTGCTTGACAAAAGGTGTCAAGTACAAGAGACTGAGTAACACAGAAAAGCACGTAGGTTAGAATTCCTAAAGGCTGCGTTCCCTATGGCCTAATCTGCCGTCATGGGTGACTTCAGACTTCATAATATCTTACTTTTTAAGGTCTAACCCTTCCGTTCTCATATTCCCAACCTTTTCATTTCTAGCTTCCTAAGGTGTGCTATGGCAAACTAATTTACAAGCAACAGGGGTTAATGGTGTGCTTTAGAACTTAAAAATTTTTTAAAAAATAAGAGTTCAAATTGAGTTACCTGGCTTCAGTGTTAAAAAAAAAACTTAACCTGAAATGTATTTATAAGTCTTGATACAGCAGATATTTAATGAAAATGCAGGTTAAAACAATACCATTCTACCCATCAGCCTGGCAAAAATTAGTATGTTTTACATATTAGTAAACTTGTAAGTCAGGGTTTTATATGCTTGATAGAAATGGAAAAAAGCAAAGCCTTTTATTTTTCAGGGCAAATTTTTATGTAGATAAATTGCATTTGAAGGAAATAAAAATAGGCAATTCTGATTCCTCTTCCTTAATTTGAGATTCACTAGAAGAAATGACACAGAGAATGGAAGCTCTGGAAAATCGCCTAAGATACAGATGAAGATTAGAAATGCTCTCCATATTTGCACATCATCATATCAAGAAATTACAATCACAGCCCCAAATTTCAGACTATCCTTGGTCTGTAATGTTGTGATGTAAAATATATGTTCTGAAAAAGTTCAGGACAGAACAAAGACAAAAGGCAGACACCAACTTGTATAAACATATTTAGGGAAAAAATTCTGTCAGAATTCTGTGAGTTCAAGTGAGAAGAAATAAGCTACGCAAGGTATTTTGTAACATACTGTGGATGTTTTGCTTCTGCCCCTTCCTGCCTTAGTGTTGCGATTTTGTTTGACTACAAAATAAAAGTTTGCACAGTTTTACTTCTGTAGAACACTGGCTATAGATAAAGCTATTTTTTGTATTAGATTTTACCTTGATATATGTATATGGATGTATGCCTAAAACCATAGGACATATGTACTTGTATAACAAGTTGAAATTTTTTATACAACATTAAAATCAAGTACTTCAGAGGATGGCAGTCTGTGTAAAATTCTTAGCTTAACTTTAAACGCAAGATATGTAGACATGGGACATAGCCAATACACACGTGAAAAAATGCTCATTTTCACTGGTAATCAGGAAAATGCAGGTTTGAACAATCCCATTTTCTACCCATCAGCTTGACAAAAATTAGTATGTTTGCCTATACTAATATAATTGTAAGGATGTGGAATATGGGGCTCTGTACACTGCCAATGTAAATAGGTAGTCTCTTTGGAAAACAGTCTGTCAGTATCTAGCAAAAGTGAAGATGCATAAAACCCTGTAATTCTAGCACTGTACTTACAGGTATCTAATTTGAGGACTTTAGCAAACGCATACAAGGAAACCAATACAGTTTGTAAAAGCAATTAGAAACAACTTAAACTTCATCAAAAAGGGAAATGGTAAATTGTGGTGCCCATAGCATAGAAATACATTTAGAAGAAATGCACTAAATCTACACATGGGAGAATGCAAAAACAGAGATAAATTTAAAAGCCAATGACAGAATATGTTCAGCATGACACAATTTCTATATAATTTAAAGCAAACATTACTAGAAGTTGTTCAAAAATATGAATATTTAAGTATAAGAAATGCTCTAGAAGGGTATATGGCAAAATACTGGTTGTCCTGGGAAAATAAATGGGAATAGGGACAGGGTCAAGGTCAAGGGGGACTTTAACTGTCATTCAAAGTGTTTTCTTAAATAAAAAACAAATTTGAAGAATATACTTATACATGAATGGCACAGTGAGCTCAGAAAGGCACTACGAGTAAGAAGCATTATAGCTTGCAATTTCAATAAGAAATGAAGATACCCAAAATGACATCCTTCCCATGGAAGCCACTAGGTGGGTCCAAAACATAAAACACCTTGAATAAGTTTCCAACTGTTTTAATATCTTAAGACACAACTTCATCAGAATGTCCTTTCCAGTAACATGGTAGTCTGAGAAGAATGTATCTTAGGCCTCAATTTCATCTGAAAAAGCATCTGATTCTTTCCAAGTATGAAAGCTGTGATTTACAGCTCTTCTCACTTTTAGAACTAAGGTTTTTTCCAATCATTATCTCTCTATATTTACTTTTAAAATCTTTCATCACTTTGCTTAAATGGAGAGCCGAATATAGTTTCACAGTGGTCCATGATCCTATTTAACCAGTTTCCAAACCACCTGACAATTTTGACATTTTGCCAAAGGTATCAAACTATCTTTGGAATATTCCCAAAAGGGACCCTAGAAAATCACAAAAGGATATGTTTTTTCACCTTGTAAAAAGAGAGGTGCTAAAAATAATTAGGTTTATTATTAAATAGGTTCATATTATTAATATCAACTGCATGGTAAGTATCAAATTAAAAGAGACACTTAACCTTTCCTAGTTACCTTTCCTAGAAATGTTACATGCCACAGAAATAACCAAATTTCCTTGTCAGTTACATTGTTCTATTATGAACACACACCAGATTCTCAGTGATCTATTATCTATTAACAACCATGGCCACTTCAATCTTTTATCATCCACAGTTTTTGTTTTGTTCTGATACTTCCCTAAAGGTGCTTACGATCAGTTACAGGCTAAAGTGTTAGTCCTCAAGATAAAAGGGACTGTCTTAAAGACACACGGATAGGAAGCTAGTGTTTAAATAACTTTGAGACCATACCACTGGACCAAGTCAAAATCTCCATAACTCTAGTGGAAAAGCGGATGGGTTCATGAGATTGGAACACAAGATCAAGTGGAACAAGAACCAATCACATGGGAATGGCTGACCTGAACAAGGATGTTTATGGATTTTGTTTGAAATATTGCTGATGCTTTAATATTTTATTTTTTGGCTATAAGAAACTCTTGTTTTACCTTAAGGTATCTATTACAACTTTTAGTAAATAGCAATTTAGTAAACTATGCTTTTATGAACCAAAATTAAACATTTATCTCCTTCTCCCTCCCTGATTCTTCCAGAATTCAGAACTCTCAAGTTAATCTTCATGGCAATATAATTTCGTTAAGTTCAGTACTAATCTGCCCTCCTTGTTTACAGGGCATATCTGGCAA
Organism: Tamandua tetradactyla; assembly: GCF_023851605.1. NCBI lineage: Eukaryota > Metazoa > Chordata > Mammalia > Pilosa > Myrmecophagidae > Tamandua > Tamandua tetradactyla. The sequence continues at coordinate 141,955,059 of NC_135332.1, forward strand.
CACCAGCTTCATAACCAAGGCTTTTAAGGAACTAAGCCAGTTTTAAGGAACTATGGCTGACTTTCTGAAACTAATGCTTACAAAGTCCTCTTGAGAGAACCATCTTGGTACCCGGCTTACAGGGCCCCCAATCTTAAGATTTTGGAAGGAACTCAAGAACACTTAGTGAAGGTGAAATCTGCTGGCAAATTCCTGGGGTGGCTTCCTGGCCTGCAGTTTTTTGTTTTTAAATTGTTTACTGTATAATATAACATATAAAAGCAAAGAAAGAAAAAAGCAGTAGTTTTCAAAACACTCTTCAACAAGCAGTTACAGGACAGATCCCAGAGTTTGTCATGGGCTACCATACCATCCTCTCAGATTTTCCCTTCTAGCTGTTCTAGAATATAGAAGGCTAAAAGAATAAATGCTTTTGCTTCTAGCTGCTCTAAGATATTGGAGGCCAAAAGAAATTTCAGTTTAGTGACTCAGCAATCATATTCATGTTAAACCCTACCTTCTCTGTATAACCCCATCACCTTTTATCTCTCTATCCCATTTTTTAGGGGCATTTGTACTATGGCCATGCTAACTTTTTCATGTTGGGTCTGTCAATGAGGTAGGGAGATGGAACCAGCCGATATTCTAGAGGCTGGGGCCTCTAGGATTCAGGACTTGTCCACAAATCTGTAGGTTCCTGGAAAGTTACCCTAGTTCATGGAATCTTTGTAGAAGCTTATATAATGCCCTAGGTGTTCCTTAGGATTGGCTGGAATGTCCCTAGTTGGGGTTTGACAAGTTATGACTGGTAGCAATGTCTAACTGAAACTTTCAGAAGAACGACCTCCAGAGTAGCCTCTTGGCTCTATTTGAACTCTCTCAGCCACTGATACTTTGTTATGCTTCTTTTCCCCCTTTTGGTCAGTATGGAATTGTTGAGCCCACGGTGCCAGGGCCAGACTCATCCCTGGAAGTCATTGGAGATGCTTTAAAAGTCTAATCTGAGATTCCTTTAAAATAAAAACTGCCAGTAAAGCAAATTTAAAAAGACCTATATGGTAAAATAACCATTCTTGTAGCACCTATATAATCACCCAAAGCTAAAATCAGCCTCATTTTATAATAAAGTTGTGATTCAAAGGATTTATTAATCTTGAGTCTATAGTTAAATGTTGTCTTCCATCTGACCCTGTTAATACCTTTTCATTAGCAAGTTAAGCACTAAAGCTGGCCTTGTGTCCAGGCGCCCTCTTGTGGCTCAAATGAATGCTCCCCATCTTTTGTAACAAACATAATCATCATAGGGTTTTTGTTTTCTCCGCTGCGGTGGAGAAACACTTGAAGGAACAAGTCTAACCAATCTATCAAACTTTATAGCTTGATTCAATATGCTTCATTTAAGGATTGCCTAAAATTTGAAATATTTCTCCATTTCCTTGTTTTTGCTGCCTATACATCTCTGGTATAAGGGTCTTGCATTCCCGTTTCATTTATTATTAAGTGACTTTGCACAAGTTATTAAATTTTACATGCCTTGATTTTCTCATTTGTAAAGTGGAGTTGAAGTACTACTCACTGGACTTTCAAGATTAAATGGGTTAACGTGTACACTGCTTAGTAAAGGTTCTATAACATTTTGAATTCTCAATTATTTTTTACCTCTTCAGCGAGCAAAGAATATTTGACACAAAGATGATGTTTTAGTTAAATGTCTACATTCAAGTGATTTTTTTGCATGAAAGGATAGAATCAATTCTTTTCTTACCTTATCTGAGGAAAATACTCTGGCAGATCCCCATTTCTAAGTTATCTTTTGAAGCCAACAGATAGAAGGTAGTAAATTAAATTAAATCATGGAAAATACACAACATATTCAAGAGTTACCAGGAAGACAAAGATTTCTGGACCAGAAAGCCACAAGCATACCAATTACAGAAATACTTAAGCCCTACAGTCATTATTCACACTCTAGCTTTTGAACATTTATGTGCCAGTCAGGTAAGCAACAAAGCTGACTGCCAGTTCCTGCCCTGAAGGATATTAGTTTATATATAGAGACAATTCCACTTAAAAGATTCTCTGGTAACACAGGAACACCTGATCTAGACAGGTGCGCTTGCCCTTAGAACAAGTTAGGGATAAACTCTGCAAAGGGGGAGAGGTGCCATGAAAGAAGAGCAAGCCTAAGATTTAACTGGCATTGTTGGAGCCCAATCTGAAAACAGACTGGTTTTCCACAAACAAGTATGCTTAAGATGGTCAAATCCAACTAACTGCATTCATGACTAGCATTGTTTGGTTTCTTCTCTAGATGCATTTTGCTTCTGCACCATACCATACTGAGTGCAATTCTTAAAACACTCAACAACCAGCTTCTTCTATGGGACTTTATTCAATCTCTGGGCCTAACAGGTACTTCAGTATAGGAATGGAGTAAGGCCAATTGGCTGGAATTTCCTGCAACCCCCTGCATATTAGAGCTACCCTTACCTGCACTATAATCAGTAAAGAACATTTTAAAATGCCACCTTACAAGGGAAGCTCTGACTATAGCACAGCATACCAGTAACTTCTGATGCATTAATCTTTTTGGAGAACACAGCTGGCAGTTCTGAGACCGGGTTGTTCGGCAATGAGAAGAAAAGTACACAGACACAACTTCCTTCAGAGATGTCTTTCCATTCATGACGTTGTCCTTCCCCTGAGATCTCCTCTACCTAATGTTGCTGGTTTGCCAACAGAAAGGAGTGAAGAAACCCACCCACCCTGCCAAAAGTACATCATATGGCAATAGCGTGATTGCTTAGAAGTTTCTGTGCGAAAAGGAATCACTTGAAAGCATCTGGGATGGGTGATTAGTTTCACAGGGTTCTCTTCTTCCTAGTTTCTCTTTAGAGGGAAATAAATTTAAAAGGCAATTCCAATCTGAAACACAACTGTTTGCCTGTATAGGAAAAATCTCATTATTTTTCTGCACATTAATTATATTTACATGGCTTTAAACAGCATGCATTTTTTAATGTCTTAAAACATATTCCGATAATTCTCCCAAAGTACTAAAACTTTCAAGTGATTTTCTTTAACAAACATGTTTAGCTACCATTACAGCTAAATTTGAAATCAATTTAAACTGACCATTTGGTTTTGAAGAATAGGGAGAAAATAATTGGTTCCTTGACCTTTTTTTTTAGTTCACTGACTTTTAGTAGAGACTAAGGAAGTTTTATGACAGGCTTTAATGTTTATGAAATTACTGCTTTTTATTTTATGAGTAATATCCATTTGAAGTACCAAAGGAAAGCACAAAACATTAATTGTAGTTTGTTATTTTAAAACTGAAAAGTTCATTTCTGAAACTTTTACCCATCATGTAAAAGTCAAGGTTTGACTTTCTGCATTATTTTATATAGACAGTCCTCTGTATCTAATAGATGAGAGCTCATGATTCTGCTGGGCTTTGGTGGTGAAACTAATTAAATAAAAATCAGAAGGAAATCAGGGATCAGATTATCTTATCCATAAAGGAAACTGTCATCTAAATTTTTAACTATATTAGTATCTGGATGTTCCCATATCTCTACATTGTTAAATATGCTCTTTACTTACATTTATTGAGAGACTGTTAGCTCAGTGTCACAAAGTTTTTATTTTACTGTAAATTAATTCCAATAATGAAATCCTTAAGACTGGCAAAATTTTTAAATCTTGCATTTTTTCACATTAAGATAATATCTTAACTGGAAGTTTTACTTTGAAAACATTATAGAGTGGGAGAAGACATAAACCATTAACCTTTGTTTTTGCTAAAATAAAAGGTCAATATTAATTTATCAAGAATATGAAATGCAAATTATAACATTATGGAGTTTGTCTCTCAGAGTCTATTAAATGGGCTTTTGGGGTGGAAAAACAATGTGATTCAATTTATACACAAAGAATTTTTATGAACTGTTTTACTTCTTATCTAAATTACCTTTATTGGAAAGGCCAAATGTCTTTTCTGGATAAATTATAATTCCTTTCTACAAGTGCATAATAGAAACTTACACTATTATCAATCATATTTGTTTAAAATATATATTTATTTGTATATATTTTTAAAAACACTTTATACAGTTCAGATACAGGTCTACCATTTTGTCATATACAGATTCTCATAGTCACAAGTTAAAAACTAGCTTTACCACTGAAATGTAATCAAATGTTAAAAGATTTCTTTTCACATAACTTCAAAAACTGTTCAATAAAATACTGGATGATTTGTGGGGAAAAAAACTATGAGGCACAAAAAGTACATGAGGAAAAAGGTAAAAGCCAAATAATTTTATATAGCACATTATCACTACCTAAGAGGCTCTAGAAATCAAATTATTTTCTAAAAAAATTAAAAATTAAAAAAAAAAAAGCCAAAATATCTGCAGTTGAAATAGACGTTACAGAAAAATTGTAAGTAATAGTACAGTGCAGCTACAATGTTGTTTCCTTCAATTTAAGAAGTTAAATTGGAACTAGTCAACCTGGAGGGAAAAATAATCCAAGATAACCTAAATAGTGTGAAAGGTCAATTTGTGGGGGGAAGGATGGGAAATTGACCAAGTCAGCGGACAATAAATGAAATTCCTTAATTAAGAGATGGAAACATTTTACAGAGCTGATGGCATTAGAGACCAGGAGTTTGATCAAGCAATTCTTTTCCAAGATAAAAGATTTTAAACATTTTAAACTACTTCGAGCATACCAATCTCTGGACATGTAAACATGAACACCTTAAGACATTTTAAAAATTTCCATATAACATCAGTGGCTCTCAAATAGGCGATGCCAACTTGTATATGCAGACAGCATTTGAGGGTATGATTACAATGACATGGAAGGGAAACCAGGAGAAATATCTTGCAGTATGCCACAGCCCTCCATAACAAACAATGGGCTGATCATCATGTCAAAAGGACTAAGAAATATTAAGTAACTGAACCAGCAAGAAAACCCTACTTGAGAATAGTCAGTCTCTCCAAATTACATACATGACAACCTCAGATTAACTTTAGGGACAAATTAAAATTATATGATGTTAGCAAGAAAGAAACCAACTTCTTCATCTGTCAAACTGGCCCTTTGACTCACCCATGGTTGTTACATAGCTATTAAGAGGCAGATTAAGCCTCTGACTCCATGTCCCAGGCTTCTGCCAGAAAATTTGCTCTACAGTCACCGTGCACCTTTCTGGATAGTATATAGAAAGCACACTCGTTTCCTATGTTTCACTTTATCTACCAAGAGCTGCTTACAAAAGAGAGATGGAGACTGGGAGACATTCTAAAATTCTAGTTATTCTGTCATTTCTATAGCTCCCTCAAAGCCCAGAAGATTGGACAGGGTATATCCTACCAGCATGCCAACATGCACACACATATACTTTTCAAGAATGCAAATCAAGGAAATTAATCACAAATGTAGCTAAGTCAGTTTTTTCCCCAAAATTAATTCTTCTGAACACACAGCACACTTCATAAGCATATCTTTTAGGACTAAAATTATATAAAACACACTTCAAGCAATCTTGGATTTAACATTTATTGAATACCTGGGATTGTTCTGAAGTTGTCCAAGTATAGTTCATTTATCCCTACCACTGCCTACCCACAGCAAAGTTCCTTCTTCATTAATGGTCATTAGAGCTTTTCTTAGTCTATGACAGCATTCTGGGGGTGGGAGAACATATTTCATTTATTCCTCTTTGCTACTCAGATTTGGTAGATTTTAAATGGACTGCAAACTGCAACTTTGGTTATTATTTAACCTTTTTGCCTCATAAGCATATTCAAATATAAAGATGTTAACAATGTCTCGAGACAGAAACTATGAAAATTAAATCTATTAAAAACCTAGTACTGGAAAGGAACTCCATGCACTCCCTTTACAAGTAAAGAAAACTGAAAATGAGGGTATCTCTCTTAACCCCAAAGTTGTGACCACCTTTAGGTGCCTCACCCTTTTTAGACTTACTTTCAGGAAAAAGAACTGAAAAAGATATAAAGGAAAATAACTGAAATGGATACAATGTTTTTAAAACAAGCTCTGACCAGTTTTATTAAAGAAAATTTTTATATAATTTACTTTTCACCAGTCTGTTCTGGCATGCTTCTAATGATATCAGAATCACCTAGAAAATAAAATAAAACACATTTACAAATCATTTAATGGCAACTGGCAATCACAAATATTCCCTCCTTTAGGTATGCCTTTCGACATAGCTCTGCAAAGCTAGTACTGATTATTTTCAAAAAGTATTTGCAGTTGCTATATCTCTTAAGATTGCCAAAGATACCCCGACTTATAGCCATTTCCCATACAGGATGATCATGTAATAAATCAGACTAGGCTTATCACCAGCATTTTAAAAACCAGACCTAGGAGAAAGCCTCGGTCTGGGGACACATGCATGGTCCTAATATAGCGAATGCTTAGCCTGCCCTGATTATCACAAAACCAGGACAGCGAGAATATTCGCAGCATATTTATTATGAAGTAATTAAAAATTCCCAAGTTCAAAACAGAAGATAATGTATATTTGTAGGTACTTTCTTTCAACTTAATTTTACCTGTGCTCAGGCAGTCAACAAAGACAACTTTCCTCTTATTTTATCTCATTATTTCTCTACTTTATAATCCTGTATTTCCACACCAAGTTCCCTGTCTTCAAGTATACTTTCTAAACCAGCACTGAAATTCTTAAAAATTTTCACAGCCCACAATCTGTTTCCTTCTTTTCTTTAGGGAAAGTTTAGAGATGGCTAAATCAAATCCACTTTTCCTTTCCCCCCAAAATTACTAAATCCATGGTCCTTGTCTTAGATACGTCAGATAAAATTCATGATTTTAAAGTAAAAAAAAAAAAATTTAAATCAAACAATTATAATGCACTGATGTACTCAATATCAATTCCCTGCAAAATAAAACTATAGGCTACCTCTTCCTATATAAATTCTTATTCCTTTCCAACTTTAGGAACTAAGGAATACTTGTGCATTATATTAAAAGAAAGAAATAAAATGATTTTGTGATTTAAAAGCATACCTGGATCAATGATAGCGAGTGTGCATACTCTGTAGTATTTTCCACATGCTGTGCCCAATTCAATATTATTGCCACTATAGTGATGGACACCAGTTTTGGCCAACATGGCATAGTACTCAATTTCGGATTTCCTGTGGGAATCAAACACAGACAAGTAAGTGCCATGCCAAGTGACTGACCAACTAAATGTTACTGTTTCTCATTAGTTTTAATGTTGGCAAGGCTTTCACACAGTAACCAAACCACCAGTTACTCTTAGAAACATATTATCATATCCATTAACCAACACAAGTCAGCTTTCCTAGGATTTCTTACACAATACAGGGTTTTCAAAGTTTCTTGCCAACCACTGAATACTTAGTGAATACCTACCATGTTTAAAATAGCACCTATGCTTATGGCAAAAGAGAACAGGGTGCAAATAAAAGGAAGCCATTATTTATTTAGCATATAATATGTGCCATTTTATATCATTTCCATGACAACCTCTAACTCAGGTAATGATACCAACACACACTGCCCCCCATAATTCTGAGCTCCAGAATAGTACATAAAAGATCCAGAATTCAAATCCAAATTACCTTTAAAAGACAAGCTATTTCCATCACCCTTTGTTGCAATGAATGGGGAGTCATGATTGCTTACCCAAAGTCAATATTGGACAACTAATATCACATGCTTTTAATCTGCATCTTAAATTAACCTGAGGTTGTCCACTAAATTAATAGTTACTTATGGGTTTAGGAAATTGAAAGGGGTTTTCTACAGGCCAACAGCATTATTACAATGGGCTTGTTAAAATGTCATCTCAGGCTCCTTTCCAGACCCACTGAATCAGAATCTGCATTTAAAATCCGATTTTCACAAGATCACCCACATGATTCGTAAGCACATTCTCTTTTGAGAGGTACTATTATAGAAAGCAAATGTCAAAGAGGGCTTGACCAAACCTTGGGACAGAATGGATGGAACCCTAGGCTTTTCCAATTAAATACAGATACCCTATATAAAACGCTGTGAGAGCAGGTTATGCATTGTCATAGAAAATCAACAACGGTAGGGAAGTGCTCGCATGGCTTTTAAATTTCTACAAGTTCCCAGTTTCTTTAGCTTATTTACAATACACACTAGGTTCAATTTCAAAACAAGTCAAGAAAGCCTGGGTGCTCTGATATAGTGGGCTGTACTAAATGATTCTACACTAAAAGATTTAATGAAGAATTTTTAAACACTGCAAAGCAAAAAGAAACACCAAAAAATAAAGAAAACAGAACACAAAATACACAGAAAGACAAATTATGTTCAAGTTCTGAGCTTTCCTCATTTTGGCGATCTGTTTGGTTTTTACCCCTTATGTCACATATTTCTCCCAAGGATAAATTTAGATAAAGTATATGGATAAAAGGGAGGGAAAATTTACCCAAACACTGTAATAGCAAATGTAATAATTGTTTTGTAAGCGTTGACATGGAAAACAAGTTCCACAGAAAATTAACTTCATAATACTCAAATTACAGGTTTATGCCCCGAATATTAGCTCACGACGAATTCGCGGTGGGCAACAAACAAAATGAGAGGTTTCTTCGATTACCTCAAAGCTGGGCAGTTATTGGCGAGGATAACTAGTTTCGCCTTGCCTTGCCGGATCATCTTCAAAGTCTGCTTGTATCCCAGCACGTACTTTCCACTTTTCATAACGAGTTGGAGCCTAGAGTTGATCGACTCCAGCGACTTTTTCTACAAAGCAAACATTTAACACGGACTTGAAGAATTTATTCGCAACTACCTCAAAACTAGGGTCCAGCTTTCCGGAAGGCGGAGTCCCTTAATAAAACCTCCGACGTGAAGATCCCAAGTTACTGAGAAGATCTCTTGGGTTCCTTTTGGGACCCTCCAAATACCAGTGGGCATACTGTCTCCCCCAGTGTGCCCAGATGTGCCCGCCCGGGCTGGGCCGTATCTCTCCACGTGAATACGCCTCCGGCCCTGGCCCGCTTCACTCACCGTCTTCTTTGCGGCCACCATCTTCCTGCCTTAGGTGTGGGACGGCCCCCAACCTAGAAAATACAGAGGACAGGACAGGAATTTTAGGATCCGGAGCCCCAATCGGTAACCCTCGTGGTTCCCCGTACTGCCCAAACCTCGGCCCGGCGGACCTCACGCACCAAGAGCAGCCGCCAAGATGGCCGAGGAGTGAGAAAGGAAAGAGTTCCCACAATGCACAGGTCTTCACAGCGGAGCCGGGTCGCCGGGACCGGAAGCGGAAGTTGATTGCCAGTGGAAGGGGCAGAGCAAGACGTGAAGGAACACTGCCGGCTACGGATTTCAGCGCTAGTTACCACAGTGAAGCTGCATGTTTTCTCCAGCTTCCAGTCTTAAAGCTCTCCGTGCCTTGTTGCTCTGTTGCTCCAGCTGCAGGCATAGGAACCGAGGAGCTTCCAGCCGGGAGAGGGCTGGAGGGGGCCGACGGAGGATGAGATAGGAAAGGCAGCGGCCGCGGGGTTGCGGCTGCTACCACCGCCCTCATGCCGCTGACTTCGCCGCTGGCCGAGGCCGCGACTTTTGGGGCGACTCTTGGAGGAGTACAGTGTGGTGGAGCTCCTGGGTCTGCCCTCTACCACCAGTCCTTACGGAAAGAAGTAGCTGTAACCATTTCCATGATCGTGACCAGTTTCCTGGTTTGGCGCCCCACGCGGGTTCCTTAAAACTTACATCGTTGGCGTCTGTTTTAGCGTGAACTTGGAAACCTATTTTGTGCAGTCAGCGATAAATAGGTCCAGTTTTAAAAAAAAATCTTTTTGCTGTGAACATTGGGCTTTGCTTTAAATGGTAATGGTGTTGAGAATATTAGATGCTGAAAGGTCACCCCTTCGTACACCTCCTCCACCAAAAGTAAAATTAGAACAGTAAGTAAGCTATTACACGTGTGGTTTCACTGCTGTCATCCTGCCATGGAGAAGGACGGTAGGCGGAGGAACCAAAAAAAATGGAACTAATGTGCCAGCAACTATTCTATACTATATCTTATTTAATAGTACAACACACCTGTGAGATAAGTAATGTGTTCTCAAGTTTACAGAGAACCCAGATCTGTGCTTTAGATCATATCCCAGTGAAAGTTTATTGAAATGTGTGTGGCACTTCTCTGGGCAATGAAATTAACCAAACAAAGTAGAATTTAATTATCATACTACTTTAACATTTAGGTATAAATTACTTAACATTGTGTAAATCTGCATAATATTCGCTCTTCTGTAATCTAGTTCTGTTATCATACAAAGGTATGTTTTTGTTTTGTTTTTACTAATTTTAGAACTAAGTAATTATTAAAGTTGAAATAGATCTAGGGAAATTGACACTGCGATTTGATAGAGGAAAGACTAAAACACCAGTCTTACTTGTAATCCTTTGCTTTTTATTTTGCTTTTTTGATCCATGTGAATATTTAATTTATGGTTATCATTTGATTATTTAAAAAACTGAGTCATCTACTCAGTATACTTTCCATTAAAATTCCATTACAATTGAAGATACAATTTGGAAATTTTACAGTCTGTTATTCCCATTAGAAAATCAGATTGAAAATTTTTTTTCTGTTATCACCAGTCTTAATATTTAAGGACTTATACCCCACCCTCAAGAAGTTATAGTTTTCAGAAAAGACAGAACCTATAAAAGGACACAGTATAACTCTAACTGCCATGTATAAATATCATTCCGCAAATAGTACCATGTACCAGGTCCTGTATAAGGCCCTGGTTGAATAGGATGCCCTCAGAGACCTTACAGTCTAGTGTCTGGAAGCAAATATAAATAAATAGTATAACACGTCTTTTCAATTTAATGACTATTTTTAACAGGTTCCTAGGGTATATAAACATCGCTCTAGGCATTGTGAGTATTCAAAGATAATCCAAACATGATCCCTGTTCTTAAAGATCCTATCTGTTGGGCCTTAAAGAAGGGTAATATTAATAATTACCTTTTGTGTAGACTTTAATACACTTTGCACAAAACTTAATTAATGATTACGATGACCTCATAGGCATTCTCCTTATTTTAGTGGAGACAAAAAACTAAGAAAAATGGTTAAATTTACTGAGGGTTTCACAGTAACCCCATCTTGGTGGCTGCTCTCAGGGCTGAAATTTGAAGTCCAGTCTTCATAACTCAAGAATTAATCAAAATCAAAGGGGAATGCATTCCAGTCAAAAGAAGAGTGGAGGCAGAGATAAAAAGATAACAGAGAGTGGCTAATACTGTTTGGCCAGAGGAGTGCACACATAAGAGGAATGGTGGGGAAAACTACAAAAGTAATGGAACATTTAAGATTTGAATTTCATAAAATATGAAAGTTTGCTTTAGGGTAGAATTTTAAGATATCACTTTCCTTTAACTTTTTTGTTGTAAAAATAACATATATACAAAGCAAAGAAAGAAAAAGGCAGTAATTTTCAAAGCACACTTTAGTAGTTACAAAATAGATCCCAGAAATTCCACCATTACAAATTTTTCCTTCTAGCTCCTCCAAAACATTGGAAGCTAGAAGGAATATTAATATAGTGATTTAGCAGTCATACTCGTTTGTTAAATCCTATTTTCTGTTATACCTCTTCTGCTTTTTAAAAAATATTTTTGAGATATGTTCACACACCATACAGTTCATCCAAAGTATACAATCAGTGGCTCACGATGTCATCATATAATTGTATATTTGTCACTTTTTTAGAACATTTGCATCACTCCAGAAAAAGAAATAAAAAGAAAAACCCATACATCCCATAACCTTCCCTCGCATTGATCACTAGTATTGCAATCTACCCATAATTTTTTTTTTACCCTTTATCCCACCCCACCCTCCACTGTTCATTTATTTTTGTCCTTAGTTTTTCACTCATCTGCCCATTCCATGGCTAAAGGGAGCATTAGCCACAAGGTTTTCACAATCACATGTGTCACATTATAAAAGCTGTATATAATTGTCTTTAAGAATTAAAGCTATGGGGACAACCAAATCAATTGGACAAGCCCTCGATCTTGGGGTTTGCTCCTATGAAACTTATTCCTGCAAGGCTAACTGTACTTAAAATTATGCCTAAGAGTCACTCTCAGAGAACCTCTTGTTGATCAAACGTGGCCTCTCTAAGCCAATTCAGCAGGTGAGCTCACTGCCCTCCTCTCTACCTGGAACATGACTCCCAGGGATGTAAATCTCCCTGGCAACATGGAACAGAAATCCTGGGATGAGCTGGGATCCAGCATCATAGGATTGAAAAAAACCTTGACCAAAAGAGGGAAGAGAAAAATGAGACAAAAGAAACTTTCAGCGGCTGAGAGATTTCAAACAGTGTCAAGGTTATCCTGAAGGTTACTATGCATTATATAGATGCCCCTTTTTAGTTTATGGTGTAGCAGAGTGACTGGAGGGAAATACCTGAAACTGTTGAACTGTATTTCAGTAGCCTTTATTCTTTTTTTTAAAAAATGTTTTTATTGATAAATCTTTGTACACATACATTCCATACGTGCTGTACAATCAGTGGCTCACAATATCACTATATAATTGTGTATTCATCACCATGATCTTTTTTAGAACATTTGCATCACCCCAGAAAAGAAATAAAAAAGGAAAAAAAAAACAAAAAAACTTATATATACCACACCTCTTACCTCTCCCTCTCACTGACCACTAGTATTTCCATCTACCCAATTTATTTTACTGTTTGCCCCCCATTATTTATTTATTCTTTATCCATAGTTTATACTCACCTGTCCATACCCTGGATAAAAGGGGCATGAGACTCAAGGTTTTCACAATCATAAGTCATATTGTAAACGTTATATCTTTATACACTCGTCTTCAAGAATTAAGGCTGCTGGAACACAGCTCAACAGTTCAAGTGTGTGGTAGTTAGGTACAGGTGTCAACTTGGCCAGGTGAAGGTGCCGTTTTGTTGCTGTGGATGCGAGCCGATGGCATGTGAAGCTCCTCTGTTGCTGATTACATCTGCAGTCGGCTAGGAGACGTGTCTGCTGCAATGAATAATGTTTGGTTTAATTGGCTGGAAGCTTAAATGAGAGAGCTCAACGTAGCACAGCCCAAGCAGCTCAGCATACCTCATCTCAGCACTTGCAGCTCAAGCTCAGCCTAGGCCTTTGGAGATGCAGAAAGGAATCACCCTGGGGAAAATTGTTGGAACCCAGAGGCCTGGAGAAAAGGCCAGCAGAGAGCACCCTGTGCCTTCCCATGTAAGAAAGAACCTCAGTTGAAAGCTGCCTTTCCTCTGAAAAACTATATGTTTTAACTAAGTAAATCCTCTTTTATTAAAAGTTAATCCTTCTCTGGTGTGTTGTATTCTGGCAGCTTTGGCAGACTAAAACAAGGTATTTCCCACCAGTCACTCTACTACACCATAAACTAAAAAGGGATATCTCTATAATGGCTAAAAATAACTTCTAGGATAACTTCTCAACTCTGAAATCTCTCAGCCACTGAAACTTCATTTTGTCTCATTTCGTCTTCCCCCTTTTGGTCAAGAAGGCTTTTTCAATTCCATGATGCCAGGTCCCAGCTCATCCCTGGGAGTCACATGTCATGTCCCACATGTTGCCAGGGAGATTTACATAGAAGCCATGTCCCACATAGAGAGGAGGGCAGTGAGTTCACCTGCTAAGTTGTCTTAGGCCACAACTGAGCCACAAATGAGTTTCTCTGGAGGTAACTCTTAGGCTTAATTACAAGTAGGGTTAGCTTCTCCTTTATAAGAATAAGTTTCATAGATTTCAGCCCCAAGATTGAGGTCTTAGCCTGTTGAATTCGTTGTCCCCACTCCTCGAAAGAATTTTCAGGAATTCCCTAGGCAGGGAAGTTGAATATTTCCTCCTTGCTCTGCAGTCACCCAAGGGGACTTTGCAAATACTTTTTTATTCTCTGCCCAGATTACTCTGTTGATCTCGTTAACCTGTACAAACCAACAAGATCTTACTCCCTTTTCAAGATTCCATGTGATTGGTGATGAATACAAAAGTATGTGTTGATATTGTGAGTCCTTGATTGAATGCCATGTATAGATTGTGTGTGTGTAAAGATTTGTCAATGAAAAATATATATAAAAAAAGATTTCATGTAATTATGGTGTTCAAATAAACTAACCAGACAAGTTAACTTAGATATGTGTGCTACCAAAAATATAAATTTTGCACCAAATAAACATCTCTTCCTTTGGTCTCACACAGAAATTGAAGTTTTAAAATATAGACCATATCATCATGTGAGCATTGCATGAATATAGTGGTGGATAAAGCATTTAGAACAGTACCCTGCATAGAATAAGCATGCAGTGAGTTTTGGTTCTCTTCCCACTCCTTGCTCCTAATCACTCTACCCCAGCCACCCAACCACTCCTAAAGTCATTCACAGCCTCACTAATGGAAGAAACACCTCCTAACCTGAGACACTCCCATGTTTATTGTGCAGAAATAACAGCTAAATCCTTTGGTTCATGAAGATTTGGCAGTCACTCCCAAACTTTTTTTTTCTTTTAGAGCAGAGGTCTGCAAACTTTTTCTGTAAAGGGCTAGATAGTAAATATTAGGTTTTTCAGGCCCTGTGGTGTCTGTTGCAACCACTCAACTCTGCTGTTGTAGCACAAAAGCAGCCATAGGCAATTTTTAAATGAATAAGCATGTCTACATTCTGATAAAACATTCACAAAATCAGGCATCTGGCTAGATTTGGTCTGCAGACTATGGTTTGCTCACCCATGTCAGATTACTATTAGTCTTAAAATTAGCTATGCTAAATTATACAGAAAATGTCCTTTTTTCTCGAGAGATGTAAGTATTTAGAGGAAGTATCATGATATCTGCAACTTCTTTTCAAATTGTTCAAATTATATATGTAAATGGACGGGCAGATAAGTAGAGCAAATGCAGCAAAATGATTACGATTGTTGAGTTTAGATGACAAATATATGGGTGTTCATTGTGGTATTTTAACTTTTTGTAAGTTTGAAAATCTGCATAATAAAGTTGGGAAATAGATATGCTTTGAGAAATGACTTTGCCATGCAGACATTATTTTATTTTTTCTTGGTTCTAGTCACTCTATAGCATTTCAGAATGATTAAAATTATGTATATACTGACAGACAAATGTGATAAGACAGAATTAACACAAGGCTGTCTTTCGGTTTCATCAAAACTGCTGCTGCAGATTTCTGAGAACACTGTAGAGACTTGCATTTATTATGCTTCTGGTTTTTACTTGCTATGAGAATCAGAAATGACAGGCTGTATTCCCTGTTGGAGCAGGTATTAAGAAGTTCATCTGATGTTATTTGGTTCAGTACACAGGCCCATCCCCTTACTGTCAAGCGGTTAAAACTATCATATTTATTATCATCAACTACTACTTAGTGTCCAGATTAGGAATCTGCCCATTAGGGATTTGGAACTCAATTTGTCGAACTCAGCCTTCACATTCTTAACCAGTCACCTGAGTCATTAAACATACTCAAAATATGGGGGAAGCAAAGGACAGTGAATCCAAGTGAAAAAACCCTGTAAGCTCTTTGAATGTTGGTGGTCTTTCAACTAATTAAACATATGTGCACAGATACAAAGAACCTGAACCCTCAAAAGACTAGAGAAAGTAGAGACTACCTGTTTACTTCTACCCTTTTGGCTTCCACAATAATGAATAAAAAATTTTCTCCTATACCCTTTTCTATTCAGATTGGGAGTCTTCCAGACTATGTCAGTTTTGTTCTCTAGCCTCAGCAGGCTACAAAATCCTTTAGTACTGGATTAAAAATAGGCCAGAAAAACTGTCCCCTTTTATCCATTTTCCTTCAAGGGGATATATATTTTTTATACCCTTTGATACAAAGAACCCAAAGTATTTTATTGACTTTTTACTGTGGAGATGTGGCACTTTTTGAAGAGTAAGCTACAAATTTGTTGTTCTTTGGCAATTTTATATTCTTAGAGTCAATTTTTGAAATTTTGATATAACTGAGGTTGCTATGATACACTGATTTTTTGAGTGGCAAAGGTAGCAGGCCCCTGTCAGACTTGTTTTGTAGTATTAATGTGAGAGTATTCCTGGAGGCCCAGCCCAGAGCCTGCTTCTCAAGCTCTTCCTACAAATACGCAGGCATCTAATTCTGCTTAAAATAGAGTGGCTTTGTGATCAACTGAAATTTGACTAATGCAACTGATTTTGTTTGAAGCTTTGATGGAATTTCTGTAGATGGTGAATGCTAGTCTGTTAACCAAATATTTTAGAAGCAGCTCCTTGGGAAAACCCATGGTGGAGTCATTACAATAGTTCCT
Source organism: Tamandua tetradactyla (assembly GCF_023851605.1). NCBI lineage: Eukaryota > Metazoa > Chordata > Mammalia > Pilosa > Myrmecophagidae > Tamandua > Tamandua tetradactyla. The sequence continues at coordinate 141,971,450 of NC_135332.1, forward strand.
TGCTTTCTGACTGTATGACCTTTGTCACCTATCCTCTCTGAGCCAATGTTTTCTCTTTTGTAAGATGAAAAGGGCAATAACAACCTTACCTACCACAAGAAACTGTTGTGGATACCAAGTATATGTGGCATAATTTTTAGAACTAGAAAGTGCTGTGTAATTGTTTTGCTATTATACTTCCATCATAGTGGTAACAATTGGATAACTGAAACTGGAGAAGCAAATCTGATTAGAGAAAATTTGTTCTCTGCATTAGCACTGTTGGATAAAAATAAGGTGCTTGTAAAGTAAGCCCTTAGAAGAGTCTTTTGCTGTCTATTCACCTGAAATCACAATCCAGTGTTCCTGGTTACTTGTTTATTAAGTTACCATAAAAATAACCAAGTCCTCAGAAGAAAGGACTAGAGAAATAAAATAAACAAATGACCCCATAACCTGCAAACACCGTTTCCTCCCCTTTACTTTTTAAATGTTATTTATTGTAAAATATAACATATATACAAAACAAAGAAAAAGCAATAATTCTCCAAGTACACTTTGACAAGTAGTTACAGAACAGATTTCAGAGTTTATAATGGGCTACCATTCCACTATTTAAGATTTTTCCTTCTAACTGCTCCAAAACACTCTAGGCTAGAAGATATAACAGTATAGTGACTCAGCAGTCATACTCATTTGTTAGATATTCTTTTCTCTGTTACAACTCCTCCTCCTTTGATCCTTCTCCCAACTTATAGGGATCTTGAGGCAATGCTCACTCTGACTTTGTCATTTGAGAAGGAGTGTCAACTCTAAAGGACAGAGGGATGTTAGTTGGTAATCTTGGAGAGGCTGGTCCCTCTAGGTTTCAGGATTTATCTGGCCTAGGAACCCTCTAGAAATGATAGGTTCCAGGAAAGCAAACTTAGTTCAGGAAACTTTTATAGTCTCAGTTGGAACTCTATGAATGAACATTGTCTAAAGACCCCTAGATAATCTTAAGAGTTAACAGGAGTGATGTTGGTTGGAGTTTAGCAAACCATGGCAATTAGCACTATCTAACTGAAGCTTGCATAAGAGTAGCCTCCAGAATAGACTCTTGACTCTATTTAATCTCTCTTAGCCATGGATGCCTTATTTTATTACAGTTCTTTCCCCCCTTTTGGTCAGGAAGGCATTGTCAATCCCATGGAGCCAGAGCCAGACTCATTCCTGGGAATCATGCCCCATGTTGTCAAGGAGAATTTCACCCCTAAATATCATGTTTCATGTAGTAGAGAGGGCAGTGATTTTCCTTGCAGAGTTGGGCTTAGACAGAGAGGGAGGCCACATAGGAGCAACAAAGAGGCTTCCTGAAAGCAGCTCTTACGAGTAGTCTTAGCTTCTCCCCTACAGATATAAGTTTCATAAGGGTACGCTTTAAAATCAAGGGCTTAGCTTTCAGCTGGTGGATGCCGCTGAGGAAACATTGTTGAAGTCTTTCCTCCCACTGCCATCATGTCCAAGTGAGAGTCTCCTAAAGAGCTTGAATAGCTGCGGAAGTTCTTCATCAGAGGATTAAAATTTGAAATAACCTGTGAAAGTCTGAGGAGCCATTTTGAGCAATGGGGAACACTCACAGACTGTGTGCTAATGAGAGATCCAAACACCAAACGCTCCCAAGGCTTTGGGTTTGTCACATATGCCACTGTGGAGGAGGTGGATGTAGCATGAATGCAAGGCCACATAAAGTGGATGGAAGAGTTGTGGAGCCAAAGAACGCTGTCTCAAGACTCAAAGACAGATGCCCACTTAACTGTGAAAAAGATCTTTGTTGATGGCATGAAAGAAGACACTGAAAAGCATCACCTAAGAGATTATTTTGAGCAGTATGGGAAAATTTAAGTGATTGAAATCATGACTGACCAAGGCAGTGGCAAGAAGAGAGGCTTTGCTTTTGTAACCTTTAACGACCATGAATCTGTGGATAGGATTGTCATTCAGAAATACCATACTGTGAATGGCCACAACTGTGAAGTAAGGAAAGGCCTGTCTAAGCAAGAGATGCCCAGTGCTTCATCCAGCCAAAGAGGTTGAAGTGGTTCTGGAAACTTAGGTGGTGGTTGTGGAGGTGGTTTTAGTGGGAATGACAACTTTGGTCATAGAGGAAACTTCAGTGGTTGTGGTAGCTTTGGTGGCAGCCGAGGTGGTGGTGGATATGGTGGCAGTGGGGATGGCTATAATGAATTTGGTAAAAATGGAATCAGTTTTGGAGGTAGCGGAAGTTGCAATGATTTTGGCAGTTACAACAATCAGTCTTCAAATTTTGGACCCATGAAGGGAGGAAATTTTGGAGACAGAAGCTCTGGCCCTTATGGTGGTAGAGGCCAATATTTTGCCAAACCACGAAACCAAGGTGGCTATGGTGGTTCCAGCAGCAGCAGTAGCTAAGGTAGTGGCAGAAGGTTTTAATTCTAGGAAACAAAGCTTAACAGGAGAGAAGAGCCAGAGAAGTGACGGGGAAGCTACAGGTAACAACAGATTTGTGAACTCAGGCAAGTACAATGGTGGCAGGGCCTAGCTGCTACAAAGAAGACACATTTTAGACAATAGTCATGTGTATGGGAAAAAAACACAAGGACTGTATTTGTGACTAATTGTATAACAGGTTAAGTTAGTTTCTGATCTGTGGAAAATGTAAAGCATTCCAACAAAGGGTTTTTTTTTTTTTTACATGGGCAGGCACCGGGAATCAAACCCGGGTCCTCTGTCATGGCAGGCAAGCGTTCTTGCCACTGAGCCACCACGGCCCACCCCCAACAAAGGGTTTTAATGTAGACTTTTTTTTGCATCCATGCTGTTGATTGCTAAATTTAATAGTCTGATCATGACAATCAATAAATGTGTCTTAAAAAAAATCAAGGGCTTGGTCTATTTTCTTAAGAGTCCCCCAGTGGTTGAGAGGGTACCTGGAATTTCACAAATGGGAAAGTTTAATACTTCCATATATATATATATATATTTCCCCCCCCCCCCTTTGGACCCTCAAGGGACTCTACCAATACTTTTTAAATTACCAGTCCACCATAACCTGAGATGTATCCTGGTATTGCATTAAGCTGTAAAGAATTAGGAGTCCTAGTTCTGGACTCCAGGAATTTGGGTTGTTTAACTGAGCTATCCAAACAGGTTGATTTCAGTTGTGTGCTACAGAAAATTTAGGTTCTAGACATAATAAACCTCACTGCCTTTGATCTCATATAGCTGGTGAACGTCTAGAGTACATACACTGTCATTTTTTACCCTATGTTCTGATTTACCTTAATCTCAACCAGATTGGCTTCACTTTTATCTTTAATTGAGGCCCAATCTCTTTTTTTGGTTACTTTAATTGTTATTATATATAGCTATGCTCACTTTCAGAACTGCAGAACTCCAATTTCTGGGTGGGAGGTGTCACAGAGTTATTCAAAGTTTTAGGGAAATACTAGCTGATACATATATAGCTTAATGTCTCAGAATCTAGAAATACACTTACAACTTCAGACAAAGCGTGTCTGCTATAAGGGCTTACAATCTAGGCTCCAATATACTTATATGTGCTTTCTGAAAGAGACTTTAGCCTATTCTTTTCTTTCTGGCTTATTTTGCCCAACACAGTATCTCCAAGGTTTATTCAGTTCATCGTGTGCCTCTCAAGATCCATCCTTTTTGTAGCCAAATCATATTCCATCATATAAAGGTATCACAGTTCACCATTCTGCTTCTCAGTCATTATACTCTGCAGCTCCCTCCATCTAGTGAGCATCATGGATTATGTCCAAAATAAACCATATTTTACAGTATCCTCACTTGGTTGTACAATCAGTGGCACTCTCAATTTTAGACATTTTTCAATGGTCCATAACAACAAGGAACCAACAACACAGCCTCACCAAATATCAAATCAAAACTACCCCTTACCACTTGTTCTCCGCATCTCCCTTCCCAGTTAGTTGCCCCTGGCAATGCTGTGGCACTGTTGATGTCTTCCCGTTAACTATTGGCCATAGCATGGATTTTTAGTTTTCCCCCATGCCCGTCTACTATGGACTCTGTCCAATATCAAACCTTTGAAATACTTGCAAGAAACTTATTTATAATTATAGATTTAATCAGTGGGATACATGGCACTATACATCCTCTTTCAATCATATACACCTTCAATACGGCAATGTTACTTTTAACCCCACTAATTAGCTATCATCACTTCTATCATTTCCCTTGCATTTAAGTTCAACCTCATTGGGTAGCCTTTCCTTCCATCTCTAGCTTCTGTGTACCTCTAGGTCTGCTATATTCTATAGTGTAACCTCTGATATTACCAGAAGTAATCTCTGAGACTTCACCAGAATCATAATAATGAAATCATACAGTATCTATCCTTTTGTGTCACTTATTTTACTCAGAATTATGTCCTTAAATTTCATCCATGTTGTCATATGTTTCAGGACCTCATCTCATCTTCCTGCTGCATAATATTCCAATGTATTATAAACAGATTGTGGTGTATATATATATATATATACACACACACACACATATATGTATACCACATTTTGTTTATCCACTCATCTGTTGATGGGCACTTGGATTGTCTCCATTTTTTTTTTAGCAATTATGAAAAGTACTGTTATGAACATCAGTGTGCAAATGTCTGTTCATATCACTGCTTTCAGCTATTCTGGGTATATACCTAGATTTGGTATTGCTGGCTCATAGGGCAACTCAATATTTAGTTTTCTGAGGAACTGCCAAACCATTCCAATAATTGCACCATTATACATTCTCACTAACAGTGAATAAGTGTTTCAATTTCTCCACATCCTCTCCAACTTTTGTAGTTTTCATTTGTTTCATAGCCGCCATTCTTTTTTTATTCTTTTTTAAATTTTTTCTTAAACATAACATACAAACATGAACATTCTCACCATATGATCATTCCATTCTTGGTATGTAATCAAAACCCACAACATCATCACATAGTTGTATATTCATCACCATGGTCATTTCTTAGAACATTTGCATCAATTCAGAAAAAGAAATAAAAAGAAAAGATGCATACATACCATACCCCTTACCTCTCCCTCTCATTGACTGCTAGTATTTCCAGCTACCCAATATATTTTAGCCTTTGTTTCCCCTATTTTTTCTATACCCCTTAGCACTCCCTTTCAATGATCACTAGCATTTCAATCTACTAAATTTATTTTAACATTTGTTCCCACTATTATTTGTTTATTTTTAATCCATATGTTTTACTTATCTGTCCATACTGCAGATAAAAGGAGCATCAGACACAAGGTTTTCAGAATCACACAGTCACACTGTGAAAGCTATATAATTATACAATCATTTTCAAGAGACATGATAGCCGCCATTCTTATAGGTGTATGTCATTCATCATCTTGATTTGCATTTCCCTTAAAGCTAATGAAAATGAACATCTCTTCATGTGACTTTTATCCATTTGTATTTGCTTTTTGGAAAAGTGTCTGTTCATTTATCCTCTGCCCATTTTATAATTGGATTGCTGAGCTGTATAATTCTTTATATACACAGGATATCAAGCCTTTATCTGATTTGTGGTTTCCAAATATTTTCTTCTGTTGAGTTGGCTGTCTCTTCACCTTTTTGACAAAGTCCTTTGAGGCAGAGAAGCTTTTGATCTTAAGGAGCTCCCATTTATCTTTTTTTTTCTTTCACTGCTTGTGCTTTAGGTGTAAAGTTTAAGAAGCTACCTTCTATAACTAGATCTTCAAGATGTTTACCTGTATTTTCTTTTAGAGGTTTTATGGTACTGGCTCTTACATTTAGTGCAGGAGCCGGTCCGGTCCGGTGCTCCCGCTTGGGGTCTGTCTCTCAGCGAACGGGCGGACTCGGGCAGTCGCGATCTGCTTTAGGTCCCGGGGGCTCGAAGGTGTGTGAGGGCGCGCGACTGCTTAAAGGAAGAGTCGCGAGAACCAGTGGCATTACACATCGAACGTTTATTACAGGAAGTGCAGAGGTTTATATAGTGGTGAGGCGGAAATGGGGGGGGGCCAGGGGAGGCGCGCTGCGTGATTGGTGAGGAGGCTAAGGGTGGCAGTGAGGGATTGGGTGTGCTGAGAGCAGAACGGTCCAATGGAATGACTTGAATATGATGTTGCCAGGCAGAGAGCGAGAGGACGAAGGTTGGGCCAATCGGAGAGTGAGAAGACAGTGGTGCGATGTGAGGTCAGAAGTTGCTAGGTGGAGGGCCTGAGAGATGAATTGCCGATATTACATCCGGCAATTTAGGTTCTTTAATCTGTTTGATTTAATTTCTGTATAAGGTGTAAGGTCGGGTCCTTTTTTATTCTTTTGGCTCTTGGTATCTATGGTAGCTAGGGTCACTGTCAACTTGACTCTAGGTGATGGTGCCTAGCACTGATGCTTGAATCCTTAGCATGTGAAATTCCTTTATGGATGATTACATCTGCAGTTGGCGAAGGGGAGTGCCTTCCACAATGAGTGATGTTTAATTTAATTATCTACAGGCTTAAAAGAGAGAGGTCAGAAGAGAGCCCAATGTAGCACAGCCCAAGCAGCTCAGCATACCTCATCTCAGCACTCACAGCTCAGCCCAGACATTTAGAGATGCGGAAAGGAATCACCCTGAGGAGATCTGTTGGAACTCAGAAGCTAGGAGAGAAGGCCAGCAGATGTTGCCTTGTGCCTTCCTTGAACCTCAAATGAAACTTAGCTGCCTTTCCTCTGAAGAATTATAAGTTTTTAACTAAGTAAATCCCCTTTTATTAAAAGCCAATTCATCTCTGATGTGTTGCATTCTGGCAGCTTTGGCAAACTAAAACAGTATCCAATTCTCCCATACCCATTTATTGAAAAGACTGTTCTGTCCCAGTTCAGTGGATTTAGGGGCCTTATCAAAGATCAGTTGTCTATAGATTTGGTGGTCTATGTCTGCACTCTTCGATTTGATTCCATTTGTCAATACTTCTCTTTGTGCCAGTACTATGCTGTTATGATCACTGTAGCTTTTTAAGCTTTAACATCAGAAAGTGTTAGTCCTCTGACTTTGCTCTTCTTTTTTTTAGGATGTGTTTAGCTATTCAGGGACACTTCCCCTTCCAAATAAATTTGATAACTAGTTTTCCAAGTCTTCAAAGTAGGTTGTTGGGATTTTGATTGGTATTACTTTGAATCTGTAGATCGATTTGGGTAGAAGTGACATCTTAATGACATTCAACCTTCCTATCCATGAGCATGTAATGTCTTTCCATCTATTTAGGTCATTTTTATTTTTTTTTAGCAATGTTTTGTAGTTTTCTGTGTACAAGTCCTTGACATCTCCAGTTAGGCTTATTCCTAGATACCTGATTCATTTGCTTGCTATTTTGAAATTTGTTTTTCTTAATTGTCTCCTCAGACAGGTCATTACTTGTGTATAGAAATATAACTGATTTTTATACATTAATCTTGTATCCTGCCACTTTGCTGAATTTGGTTATTAGCTCAGGTACCTTTGTTGTAGACTCTTCATGGTTTTCCAAGTATAGGATCATGTCATCTATTTGGATGCCTTTTATTTCTTCTGTCTGGTTGCTTCAGCTAGGACTTCTGGTAAATGTTGAATGATAGTGGTGACAATGGGCATCCTTGTCTCATCCTATCTTAGGGGGAATATTTTCAATCTCTCACCATTAAATATGATGCTGGTTGTTGTTTTTTTGGTTTTTTTTTTTTTTTTCTTTTTGCATGGTAGGCATCAGGAATTGAACCCAGGTTTCTGGCATGGCAGTCAAGAACTCTTGTCACTGAACCACCGTTGCCTGTCCGCTATGGGTTTTTTATATGTGCCCTCCATGAAACTGAGGAAGTTTCTTTCAATCCCTATCTTTTTAAGTGCTCTTATCAAGAAAGAATGCTGAATTTTGTTGAATGCTTTTACAGCATCAATCAAGATGATCATATGATTGTTCCCTTTTGATTTGTTAATATGCTGTATTGTGTTGATTGATTTTCTTGTGTTAAATGACCCTTGCATTCCTGGTATAAGCCCCACTTGGTTGCAATGTATATTCTTTTAATGTGTCACTGGATTTGATTTGCTAGAATTTTGTTGAGAATTTTTGCATCTATGTTCATTAGGGAGATTGGTCTGTAGTTTTCCTTTCTTGTAATGTCTTTATCCTGTCTTGGTATTAGAGTGATGTTAACTCATAAAATGAGTTGTAGCATCCCTTTTTCCTCATCTTTTTTTTCAGAAAAGTTTGAGCAGGAGTCGTGTCAATTTTTTTTTGGAATGTTTGTTAAAATTCCCCTGTGAAGCCATCTGGTCCTGACCCTTTCTTTGTGGGAAGATTTTCGATGACTGATTGAATCTCTTTACTTTTAATTGATTTGTGAGATCATTTATTTCTTCTCAAGTCAACATAGGTAGTTCATGTGTTTCAAGGAATTTGTCCATTTCAAAAAGTTGTCTAATTTGCTGGCATATAGTTGTTCATAATATTCTCTTATGATTTTAAAAATTTCTTCAGGATCCATTGTAATGACCTCCATCTCATTTCTGATTTTATTTATTTGCATCCTCTCTCCCTTTTTCTTTGTCAGTCTAACGAGAGGTCTGTGCCAGTTTGAAAATATTGTGTACTCCAGAAAAGCCATGTTTTAATCCTGATCTAATTTTGTGAGGGCAGTCATTTCTTTTCATCCTGATTTGATACTATACGTTGGGAAATTTTGATTAGATTAGCTCCATGAAGATGTGATGCCCCAATTGTGCGTGTGACCTTTTGAGTAGATGGAGAGATGACTCTACCCATCCTAGGTGGGTCTTGATTAGTTTACCAAAGTCCTTTAAAAGAAGAAACAGCAGTGTGACAGAAACTTCAGAACAGATGCTGACACTTGGAGAACAGAGACACAGATGTTTGGAGATGCTGGGAGCCCAGCAGATGTTGCCATGAGACGTTAAGCAAGCCAGAACCTGGAGAGAGCCCAGGGAAGCCAAGGGATGAAAGCCAGCCCCAGAGAAGCAAAGTGACAACCCCCACAGGAATAGAGGCTGAAAGCAACAGAGCACAGGAACAAGGGACCAACGAGAGAACAGTGTGCCTTCCCAGCTGACACAGTTGTTCCAGATGCATTGGTCATCCTTGAATTAAGTCATCTTTCCCTGGATGCCTTAGTTTGGATGTTTTTATAGGCTTAGAACTGTAAACTTTTAACTTACTAAAATCCCTTTCTAAAAGATGTTCCATTTCTGGTGTGTTGCATTCCAGCAGCTAAACTAAAACAATTTTATTGATTTTCTCAAAGAACCAACTATTGATTTTGTTGATTCCTTCTATTTTTTTCCTCCCTCTGGATTATTTATTTCTGCTTTAACGTTGTTATTTCTTTTATTTTATTTGCTTTTGGGTTAGTTTGCTGTTTTCTCTAAGGCCTCTATTTTTGCTTGTTCTTGTTTTTTAATAGGCATTTAGGGCAATAAATTTCCCTCTCAGCACTGCTTTTCCTGAATCCTGTAAGTTTTGATATGTTGTATTCTCATTATCTTTCATCTCCAGATTTTTATCAACTTCTCCAGCAATTTCTTTATAAATATCTTGTAGTTTTCCCATATTCTGTGTCCTCTCCAGTGTTTTGATTTGGTTGTTTGGCTAGATCATTTCTGCCTAGATCTTCACATGCTTTGTGATTTTTTGTCATGTTTCAGGTATTTGATTATATTGATAAAATTACTTTGCAAGATGGTTTCCTACACTAATCTAAAGTTTTATATTTATTTGGTTTTGCATTAAAGGTTCTCTTGTGCACTTGGTTTGTCAGTAATCCCCCTCCACACCAAGGCCCAGATCTCGTGGAGGGAACACAAGCCATGTTCCTCTAACCCAATATCGTAGGGCTGATCCAATGTTGTGGAGGCAAGGACCTATTCTTGTGTGGGAGCTTTTGACTGGATGGTTTCCATGCAGATGTGATCCCACCCATTCAAGGTGGGTCTTAATCTGCTTACAGGAGTCCTTTAAGAGGAAGACATTTTGGAGAAAGCACAGAGGCTTAGAGAGCCAACACGGAGAGCAGAGAGATGAAACCAAGACAGACATTTGGAGATGCAGAAGGAAAATGCCCCAGGAGATGTCAGAAGCTGAGAGAGCTGTTTGAAACCGGAAGCCAGAAGAGAACAGCAGCAGAAGTCACCATGTGCCTTCCTATGTGACAGAAGAACCCAGATGCCAGCTGCCTTTCCTCTGAGAAGATATTCTCTTTTTGGTACTTAAATATGGATGTTTTCACAGCCTTAGAATTGTAACTTGTAACTTAATAAATCCCCCTTATAAAAATGATCCATTTCTGGTATATTACATTCTGGCAGTTTTGGCAAACTGAAACAAGTGCACAACTAGATGATGATACTGTGACCAAATTATTATACATTTGGATAGATTATATGGTATATGAACATATCTCAAAAAATTGCTTTGAAAGAAAAAAATACTTCTGGACCATTTTCAGGAGCTTTAGGTTGTAAGGGAAAAGTTTCCTTGATTCCTACCCAGTTTTTTTTCCTGTTCAAGAGGTGCTGCCCAGTGAAAAACAAGCATGGCAGCACCTCTCTTGGCTTCTCTTCCCAAGGCCTGGCATGACATGGCCACTACTGATGGCTGGGTGAATCACACTTGGCAAAGGGATAGTTTTTCCATCAATTCAGGCAAGTCACTTGATTTGGAAGAAATATGATACAGACAAAGCTCCCAATACATGTGAGTTTGTATCAGGTGCACTGCAGTGGTGTTGGTTTAAAAGTATTATGTACCCCAGAAAAGCCATGTTTTAATTCTGATTCAATCTTGTGGAGGCAGCTGAATCAGCATTTAACACTGTTTCAACACTGCACGTTGGAATCTTTTGATTAGATTATTTCCACTGAGATGTGGCATGCCCAGTTGTGGGTGTGACCTTTTGAGTAGATGGAGATGTGACTCCAACCATTCAGGATGGGTCTTGATTAATTTACTGGAGTCCTTTTAAAAAGGAAACATTTAGTGAGAGCTCAGAGCCAACAGAGAGAGATTTAACACAAGTTTCAGAGCTGACACATATGCTAACACTCAGAGAACAGAAACATGGATATTTAGAGATACTTGGAGCCCAGCAGATGTCGTCATGAGATGTTAAGCAAGCAGAACCTGGAGAGAGCCAAGGCAAGCCAAGAGATGAAAGCCAGCCCTGGATAAGCAAGGTGAGGAACCTCCACAGGAAGAGAGGCTGAAAGCAACAGAGCCCAGGAGCAAGGGACCAGCAGATGCCAGCCATGTGACTACCCAGCAGACAGAGGTGTTCCTGACCCATTAGCCTTCCTTGAATTTAGGTATCTTTCCCTGGATGTCTTAGTCTGGACATTTTTTAGGCTCAGAACTGTAAACTTGTAACTTATTAAATTCTCTTTATAAAAGCTGTTCCATTTCTGATATTTTGCCTTCTGGCAGCTTACAAACTAATACAGGAGCAATCTAAACTGAAGGAGTAGAGAATAGCCCTGGATTAGCCTCAGTGAGGAAATGCCTTTTTCTTGTAACCCTTTAAGCCTCAGAACCTGAGAATGTCACCGGGAATCTTCTAAAAAGAATAGTCAATTGAATTGGGTGTAATAGTTCCCTTGACCTGGTAGGAATTCACAGCCTTTCCTCTAATTCCTAGAGCTAAGACAGCTCACAGATATGAAGCCCTTGATTTAGTGGCAATATGGCTTCAAATGTACAAAGTGAATCTTCACATCTAAACCAGAAGGATGCAGCCATTTATGGAGGTAATTGTGCCTTGGGGAAAGGATATATACAAACATTCTGGGGTTGTAAGAAACTGGTTCTAAATAGAAGCTAGTCCCCAGAGACCCCAACACCACTCTGGTCACCTTCTGATTGAGAATTATGGATGTCAGGTATGGAGACGCCGGCCCTGTCTCAACTCCTGTGGAGTTGTGGACTCATTCTATGGTAATTTCCTCAGTCCCTGTAGGAAGAGATACAGTAATTGGCAGAATCTCTTAATGGGTTGCCTGAACTGTAAAGTGGAAGTTATTTTGGAATGTCCCAGTGAAAACTGGAGTTCCAGTACTTGGAACTACTTCTTCTTCCAAAAGAGTGCACTAAAAACAATTGTGCATCCCTGTGGAGATTTCAGAGGTTAATATCACCGCTGACAACTTCCCCATGTGGAGAATTCCTGATATTCTCTCAACCAGTGGGGACAACCAAATCAATAGGTCAAGCCCTCAATCTTGGGGTTTGTTCATATGAAACTTATCCCCGCAAAGGATAGGCTAAGCCTACTTAAAATTAGGCCTAAGAGTCACCCCCAGAGAACCTGTTTTGTTGAGCAGATGTGGCCTATCCCTTTCTCAGACAACAAGGCAAGCAAACTCACTGCCCTCTCCCTCTCCACATGGGACATGACACCCAGGGGTGTAAACCTCCCTGGCAATGTGGGACAGAAATCCTAGAATGAGCTGGGACTCAGCATCAAGGGATTGAGAAAACCTCGACTGAAAGGGGGAAGAGAGAAACGAGACAAAATAATGTGTCAGTGGCTGAGAGATTTCAAACAGAGTCAAGAGGTTATCCTAGAGGTTATTTGTACACATTTTAGTTTAAGGTGTATTAGAGTGGCTGTGCCTGAGACTGTAGAGCTGTGTTCCAGTAGCCATGTTTCTTGAAGATGATTGTATAATGATATAGCTTTCACAATGTGCCTGTGTAGTTGTGAAAACCTTGTCTGATGCTCCTTTTATCTACAGTATGGATAGATGAGTAAAAAATATGGCTAAAAAAATAAATAAATAATAGGGGGAACAAATGTTAACATATATCGAGTAGATTAAAATACTAGTGATCAATGAAAGGGAGTGGTAAGGGGTATAGGAAAAAAAATAGGGGGAACAAAGGTTAAAATATATTGGGTAGATGGAAATATTAGTGGTCAATGAGAGATAGGGGTAAGGGGTATTGTTCTAGTTTCCTAGTTGCTGGAATGCAATATACCAGAAATGGAATGGCTTTTAAAAAGGAGAATTTAATAAGTTGCTAGTTTACAGTTCTAAGGCCGAGAAAATGTCCCAAATAAAACAAGTCTATAGAAATGTCCAATCTAAGGCATCCAGGGAAAGATACCTTGGTTCAAGAAGGCTGATGATGTTCAGTGTTTCTCTCTCAGCTGGAAGGACACATGGCGAACATGGCGGCATCTGCTGGCTTTCTTGTGGCTCTACCAAAGGGACTCTCTCCAAAATGTTTCCTCTTTTAAAGTATTCCAGTAAGCAACTCTACCTTCAGTGGGTGGAGACACACGTCCATAGAAATCATCTAATCAAAAGTTACCACCCACAATTGGGTGGGTCACATCTCCATGGAAACAATCAAAATGCTCTCACCCAGCAATATTGAATGAGGATGAAAGGACAAGGTTTTCTGGGGTCCATCACAGATTCAAACTGGCACAAGCATGTATGAGTTTTTTCTTTTTATTTCTTTTTCTGGAGTGATGCAAACGTTCTAGGAAATGATCACGGTGATGAATATACAACTATGTGATAATATTGTGAGCCATTGATTGAACATCAAGTATGGAATGTTCATGTGTTAAGAATGTTCATGTTTGTATGTTGTTTTGTTTTGTCAATAAAAATATTAAAAAAAAATACTGCCACTGAGGACATGAAAGATTCAGAGGTGGCTATTCCTATCATATCCTTGACTTGCCTTTTTATCCTGAAAAAAAGACAGATGGATCTTGGAGAATAACTGTAGATGATCATAAACTTGGTCAGCTGATAATGCTAGTTGCAGCTCTGATTCTTGATGAAATATCTTTAGTGAAGTAAATCAGAAAAATCCTTGGCACATGGTATGTGGCCATTGATATAAAACCACACTGACCAAAATGGTAGCACAGGTAACTAGCATTTGACACATGGCTAGCCTGAAATGAGATGTACTGTAAGGATAGAATATACATAAGATTTTGAAGACTCAGTATGAAAAAAGGATGCAATTAAATCCCCTTGGGGGACTGGGGAGAAAGGGGATATATTCAACTTCCCCATATGGGGAATTCCTGATATTCTCACAAGCAGTGGAGACAACTAATTCAATAGGCTGATCCTATATCTTGGGGCTCACTGGATGAAGCATATTCCTGCAAAAGAAAAGCTAAGCCTACCGATATTTATGCCTAAGAGTCACCCCTAGAGAATCTCCTTTGTTGCTCAGATGTGGCCTCTATCTAAGAGAATCTATCTAAGCCAACTGGGAGGTGAACTCACCGCCCTCCCCACTACGTGGGACATGATTCCCAGGGGTGTAAATCTCCCTGACAACTTGGGACCTGACTCTCGGTGATGAGCTGGGACCTGACATCATTGGAATGAGAAAACTTTCTTGAACAAAAAGGGGAACAGAGAAATGAGACAAAATAAAGCGTCAGTGGCTGAGAGATTTCAGAGTCGAGAGGTTATCCTGTAGATTATTCTTATGTACTGCATAGATATGTCTTCTTAGTTTATGGTGTTTTGGGGTGGCTAGAGGGAAGTACCTAAAGCTGTTGAACTGCATTCCAGTAGTCTTGATTCTTGAAGACGATTGCAATATAGCTTTTACAGTGTGACCATGTGATTGTGTAAACCTTGTGGCTGATGCTCTGTTTATCCAGGGTATGGATAGATGAGTAAAAAAACAAAGACAAAAAATAAATAAATAATGGGGGTGTTAAGAGGTAACAAAGATTGGGTAGATTGCAATACTAGTGGTCAATGAGAGGGAGGGGTAAGGAATATGGAATGTATGTTTTTTCTTTTCTTTTTTCATTTCTTTTTCTGCAGTGATGCAAATGTTTAAAAATGAATGATGGTGATGAATACACAACGATGTGATAATATTGTGAGCCACTGATTGTATACCTTGGTTGGACTGTATAGTGTGTGTAGATATCTCAATACAAATATTTTTTTTTTAAAAAAAGATCAAGGGGGTGACCTATTTACTTGGGAAACCCTAATATTTGAGACAGTATTAGAGGTTTCCCCAGTGGTAAAGCTTACTAGTTCCCTTTTTTTCTCCAGTACCTCAAAGGACTTTGCCAATACTTTTTAATTAACTGCTCAACATACTCTGGGATATAACTGGGCATTACCTTAAGCTATACAGAATTACAAGCCCTCATTCTCATTCTGGGCTTCATGTGTTTGGGTTGTTTAAATGTACTATCCAAACATTAACTTACATTATGTACTATAGAAAATTTAGGTTTTGAACGAAATAAATCTTTCTTTCTTTGGCCTCATACAGTAGGTAAAGTCCTAAAATACAGACAACGTCATCCTTACCTTTGTATTCTGATTTATCTTAGTCCTGACCCAAATGACTTCATTTTCTCTCATTGTAGCCTGATCTCTTCTCCAATTTCTTTAGCAATTGTTGTATGTAGCAATGCGACTTTCAGAGCTATAGAACTCCAACTCTGAGTCATACAGGTAGCCAAAGTTCCAGGGAGATACCAGTTATACATATATAGCACAGCAGTTGGATTAGAATTTGAGGTGCAGTACGGGGTCATGGATATAAAAATTTTACCAATCTATCCATCTATCATCTACCTGTTTATCTATCTATCTACTTACCTACCTACCTACCTGCCAGAAAGTAAGGAAATGGTCAAGAACAAAGATGGGGACATGTCAGAGAACCCTGGAGCCAGCTTAAACTGGGAGCTGCTGGTCAAATTTTAGGCAATTTGAACATCAAAATAAATAATGCTGGTAACATATAGCCCACTGAATAATAAGAATTCATGAGTCTTTACTGGAATAAATAAATGAATAATAAATGAAGGCAAACTTCATTACAGCAGAATGCCAACTAATAAATGAAAAATGAATAATGTGATTAGAAAATCAACATTTGATAACCTGCATAATAATAATTGATTCAAGTGAGAATATCAATGTACGCTAAAACTAGGAGATAAAAGTTTAATGAGAAACAGGATACTTAGTCTCAGAGTATCTCCCTATAAATTACTTGTTCACTACAAAGAGTAAAATAGATCTTTACAGTAGAAACACCTGGTGACATTACCTTAACTAAGTGATCAAAATTAACATCACCAATAATAGATCAAACCGACATCATGCGCCTCTTGATAGGAAGTGGTGAGAAGTACAGACATCACGTCCAGCCAAAGCAGAATTGCCTAAATACAATCATGAAGAAATATAGACAAAACCAAGTTGAGGAATGTTCTATAAAATATATGGCCTGTTTTCTGTAAAAAACAAAATTAAGGTCATAAAGACAGACTGACGAAGTACTCCAGATTAAAGCAAAGTAAGGAGGCATGGCTACTAAGTGCAATGTGTGGTTCTGGATTGGATCCTGGGGTGGGGTGGGGGCGGGGAATATTACACACACACACACATAGATATACAAATTATTGGGACAATTGACAAAAGCTGAAATTGGACGGTGAATTTCTGTATAATGTTAAGAACTGTATAAATGTTAAGCTTCCTTGTAACAAGGGTAACATAGTTATATAAGAGAATAAAATCGTCATCGCAAAACTGGCCTATCAATCAGCAGCCGTTGACCACAAAAGCCTCCTCTCCTCCCCTCCCCAGCTACTTAGTGTTGATTCCGCTATCTGCCCAGCCCTTCGCTCTTGCCCACTGACATCCCTCTCTAGCCCTGTGTTACTCGTCTGTACCATACCCTCCAATTTCTCTTCACCTGGCTCCATAGTTCTACTTGTCTCCTTCTGTCTTCTTGCTCTCCAAGTTCTATTCCCCTGTTCCTACCCCACCCCCAGAGTCTTCTACCTCCACTTTGTTCCCTTTCCTCTCCAGGAGCGCACCCCCTCGTCCGCGCACCACTGCGCGCTTGCGCTTTGCGCCCTCGGGCGCCTGCGGAGAGAGTTGGAGGAACTTCAGCGGCTCCGGGTGCAGTTCGCGCAGGATCCCGGCTGGCAGGCAAAGACCGCCTTCCGGGCTGGGACAAGTGATTGCGGTCGCCTGCCCTGAGGCCCCATCTGAGCGGCGGCGGCGCCGCGATGGGCTGCTCCAGCAGCGCCCTCAACAAGGCCAGCGACGCCATCAGGTTCCGCAGCGGTGAGCGGGGGACCCAGCCTCACCCAGGCCCGGGCCTCGGGATACGGGTCCACTCACTCCCTGGGTGTCCGAAAGGTGCGACTTGTGTGGACTCAGCCCGGCAGGGACAAATTCGCCCCCGGGAGGATGGGGACGCGAACCCTGAGCGCAGAGCGACTCCCTCCGGAAAGCTGGAGGGGCGCTGCGCTACGGCAGGGTACCGCGGTCGGGGTGGGCATCTCCGCCGGCGCTGCTGGAGGGTGGAGGCCGCGGGCACGGACCTGGGGTTGCTCTGTCTGCTAATTTGATCGCAGAGAATTGACATTAAATCCCAAACTGGGTTTACCGCAGCAAGCTTGTTAAACAGGTCAGTTTTCTATCTTTAATAATAAATCCTATTTGACCGTCTACAAGTATGTCATACCAGATTATAAAGGTGCAAACTCACTGGGAACCAACAGTTTCTGATCATAAGTAGAGACGTGATACCTTTTCTCGAAGGAGACCTTCTCCTCCTCGTCCTCGGTTGGGCATTTCAGCGTCGGAAATAGCAAAGTATGCCGAGTGCAGACGGCCCTTAGCGCCGTCTAACAGGTTCCTGCGCTCTTAGGTCACCCGTCTTCTCAATTTAAGTATTTCTTAACGAATATGTATGTGATATAAAGTTGTCATCACTGAATCTTGTAAAGAAATTCAACAAATGTGCTTTGAGCTTGGTGCTTAATTAGATGCTGGAGATACAGGGGACCTCACTTTTGGGAGATGGAAGTCTAAGAGTCAGACCGTAAACGAGTTAGACAAATGTTTAGATGATTTCCGACAGCAACAAGTACAGTGGAAAGAATAAGAAGAGATTAATGGACTGGAGAATGACGGGGTTTTTAAAAAAAATTTATTTGTTAATTAAAAAATTAAACGAAATAAAACATTAACATAGATAATCAGTAATTCACAATATCATCACTTAGTTGCATATTCATCATTTCTTAGAACATTTGCATCCATTCAGAAAAAGAAATAAAAAGACAATAGAAAAAATGACTGGGTTTTATAGCTCGCATTTTACACTTTGAGTGGCTAAAATTTCATACAAAATCCTGAAGGTTAAAAAAGTTCCTTTAAGCTAGCTTACAATCTTTTTCAAGGCTAACTTTAGGGGGGATATGATACTGTAGCTCATTTCTGGTCATGGGTCTTCTCTTAACATTCTGATAAAAATTATTCCAATAACACAAAAATGTCTTTCTCTCTGATTTTGGAGCAGAGAGCACAGGGTTTTCATAAATGCTGTTTCAAAGCTCAGCCACTGCGTTCTAGTCAGAAATAATGTGTTGCAGTTATTTTGTGGGGTATGATAATCCTTTTCTAGCTTTAGTAGTTAGCAGAAAGCAATAAAAAGTTTGGAAATAGGCAGAAAATAAAAACCACTTATAAAAGTGATTTCAAACCCTCTTCCCAACAGGGTGGAAAAAAATGGGGAAAAAAGCCATTTCTAATGTACAGCGCTTGCTAACGTTTCTCCAGAAGAGTAGAGGGCCTCTTGACTCCCCAGAATGCTCTGAAGAGGTCAGTGAAAGGAGCATTTTTTTCCTTCAAGGTTTCATGTTGTACTTTCTAAAATCAGGTGGATTTAACATTCTGTTCCATAATCCTTGTTGGTTTCAGTATGAAAAATTGAGGAAAAACTGATACTTCAGGAAGATACAACACTATCTTGGCTTCTCTTACCCCCTGTGTGACAGATATCCTGGAATTAGCATCCTGGTTTAAAGTATCACTCTAACTCATCATTATAGCTTTAAAAAGTGCTAAAAACATGCATATCAGAGGATGTTATTCTAGGGATGAGGCAGAAGTATGCAATAGGTGGAATAGAAATGATAATATAATAGGTAATAATAAAAAAGGATACAAGTTTTGAATGATAACCTTATTTAAAAATATTTGATCACCAATATTAACAGCCATTGACATGGTTCACACTCTCATTTTTTAAATTCATGCCTTCATTGCTGTTCCAGGTTTCCATAGATGCTGTTCTGGAAGCATCTTCTAACCAGTTTTAGTATGTAGAAAATTCAATTTGCTGCATGTATTGCTCAATACACATATTGACTCAATCAACAGGTGTATTTTGCTTCTGCTTCTTGGTCAGACAATGTTCTCTTGTAACAGGATACTGTTTCATATTCATCTGCATTTCAACTCCGTGATCTTGGAGGCCTGATAAATAATTCATTCCTGTTTGCTCAGCTTAAAACTTCTTTAAATCCTGTCTACGAACTCCAAGCTGGTGTGCATATGTGCTTTTAGATAAAAACAGTCCAGATTTACTCAAAGCCCTGTACGTACATTCATTCCCTGTATTCCCAGTGCCTAACAGTGCTTGTCACACAGTAAGCCCAGTAATTATTTGTTGAATGACTTACCTCATTTAGTGCTTGTGACAATGCTGTGACTAAATATTACGACTCATTATTTTACAGATAAGAGTAAATAATTTGCCCATGGTCATGGGGCTCTTACAAGTCAGAGCTGGGCTTTGAATCCAGGTGGTTTTAATGGTTCTATCAGATTTACTGCTTAGACCAGCTCCTGATAACTAGATTTTAGTTGATTTAAATCTCAAATCAGATCCCCATTAGATATGATCGTCCACTATGCACACAACAGAAGAAATACAATAAGGAATATTTAATCTCTAAATAAAAGTCATAAATCATGAAACTTATTTTTGCTTCTAAGTTTTAACTAGGAGTATTTGGAGGACAGTTAACCTTAAACCTTTAAGCAGAGTCGTAGGTAGTTGTAGAGAAAGTTGCAGTGTCCTTCCATAGAACTATACATAAACTCTTTTTGTGCTTTTGAATAAAATCTCAAACCTCCCATTTTGTTGGCCATATTTTGCTGTGTGGTTGAGTCGTAATGTAATCTTCATATCCTAATAGATTCTGTTAAATCTGTATTATGAACCTTAGAATTCCATGGATTAAAGCAAAAACACATGAATTAACCTGGAGATGGGAACTGTATTTACAGTTCCGCTAAGCTGAATTTTCTTGAACTGCCTTAAGAACTACTATACATGATATAGTATTAGCCTGCAGGCGAAAGAATCATAAAATGATGGGGTTGGACTAGATTATCTCTGAGATAGTTTACAGCTCTAAAATCCTCTAATACTAAAATATGAAGGTGCTGATTTTCCAGTTTCAAATTTAAGTCAGAGAGCAGCCACTTGTTAGGTACTTATTAGATTGAGAAGGAATTTTACTAATTGTGGAGATGCTTGCTCTGGTCTTGCAGACACTCTGAATCCCACTCAGGCTTCTTTCCATCACCCCCAAAGAAGACTGACTGGGGGTAGGGGGTGGTGGGAGTGGGACAGGAGTGGAGACTGGTCTTGAGTTGAAAATAATTGTCCAGTGCTACTCAAAATAGAATGGTGCCTGGCACCTAGTGGTCACACATAGATTTTTTTACTTAATACCTTTTCTTTCCAAATGGACAACTGGACTGATTGAGTTTGGGATTTCTTGTGTTTGTGAAAGCAAGTTCTAAATATTAGGGCAATTTCTATTTTTATCAATGCCCCAAGGAGCCAATGGTACACAAAGGTTTCATTGACTTCATGGACTTTGATGTAGCCAAAGGTCTCTAGACAGAGAACTTGTGTATCTGAGCCCTCCTCCATTACTGCTACCAGCCATTGCTGCAATGTAGCACCAACTGCTCTACTCCTTCCTATGAATGACGTCCATTTTTGGCACATTTCTCCTTCCTGAGATTTTACGTAACAGGGACAAAGTAAATAGATGGTAATTATTGACACATTCATTGCTAGGTTCTTGTGTACATTTCCACTAACAGGTATAATCATTTGTTTGTTCAACCCTGAACTTTCACTAGCTGCCTAGGCAATAGGATGAGGCTTGAATTTCATGCAGTTATGTGAATTGTCCTTTGTACTGGGGGGATACCTCAGGCTTCACTGATAGTTTCACACAGGGGACGTTTCAGTCCTAATCAGACAAATATTTTTCTTTTGTAATAGAACAAACATTGACCCCAAATTAAAATTTTTTTTTTTTGTATGGGCAGGCACCAGGAATCGAACCTGGGTCTCTGGCATGGCAGGTGAGAACTCTGCGTCCTGAGCCACTGTGGCCCACCCCCAAATTAATTGTAATATAATGGTATTTCTTTCTTTTATACTGGACTGAGTCTTGAATGCCTGCCTTAGAGCCTGGTACACAGAGAGTGCTCCGTAAAACTTTGTGGTAGGCCTGCTATCACACACAACTGTGGGGGGGGGGGTAGGAATGGAACAGAGGAAGAGACGTAGCCTATGGTTGTAAATAATTATCCAGCAGAACCACGCCACATATGTGGTAGTAGCACAGTAGATTTTTAGCAAATTCCCTGATATGTGTAAGGATACAACATAAGTAAATTTTATTTGTTATAAAATAAATAAATCTCTTTCTAAAACTGAAAACTTCCAGACATTACTGCAGCTGTAACAAAGCATGGGCAAGGATCTGAAGTCAGGAGAGGAGGTCCCAGGTGCATTAGTTCACGATCTCATTTAATCCCCTCAATAGTCTTATAAAGCAAACATTATCATCACATACAGCTAGAAAATGAAGTTAAATAACTTTTCCAAGATCTCAGAGCTACTCAATGATAGAACTGGGGCCTAAGCCCAAGTGGTTCCAAAGCTCATGCTCTTTTCACAGCCTCCACTTGCATCTGGGGTCAAGTCTTGGTTCTGCCAGGGACTTGAGGTGTGACCTTAACAACGTAAGAAGAGTGCGATAAATATCTGTTGAATGGGTGGATGAGCAAATGGAGGGATTGATAGAGACGGGAACCCAGGGGAATGAGCACTACTTAGAAAAGCAGAGATGGAGTAGGAACCAAGGGCTGAGGAATAACCGAAAATGGAAAGTAACATTGGCTATGTTGGAATTTAGAGAGTTAGGTGATAGTTCTGCAGGAAAAGGTAGACATGGTAAAACAAAGCTTTATTATGTACTGTTAAGCCATGATCCTGTAAGCTCATGTGTACAGTTTCACTTCTGGGTTAATGTTTTACAAGTTCTTTTTGTTGTTGTTTAATCTAACACTTGTGGAAGTTACTGAAAGTCTCACCAAAAGGGATAAAAAGCATCAGACGTGACAAGGCATCAAATCCTGGTGTATATTAATGTAGGTATTGCTAAAAATGATTTTTTTTAAAGCAAAATACTAGGATGAGGCCCTCCTAAGTGTTCCTTTCTTTAAAGTACCGTAATTGCCTTAGAAGCTCCTTTACATGTCCTGCGGCTGTTGCTGTTGTCACATTCCTTGGGAATTGCTTTAGGACTCCAGAGCTCATGCTTTTTTTTTTTTTTTTAATAAAAAGACTTTATTTATGAAATAAGATAGCAGCTGATAGTTTAAGAAAGCTTCGGAAGATATTACTTCTACAGGTGGTACATATGCAGCTTAGAAAATATTAGACTAAGTCATAAAATTAGCATTTTTAATACTCTATAAAGTGCTGACAGATTTCTTTTCTGTGAATGTCTGCATTACTTTTGTGTTTTTTAATCATCCAGGAAGTAAAACATTGATATATGAATACATGGTGAGCGTAATGGAACTCACTGCTTCGTCGTGTGCCTTAACAGTGTGCTCTCTAACTGCAGAATACCAACGTGTGCATTTTGCAGAAATGATATCTAAATGGTATATAATATTGATTGGAAGGTCAGGTTTTTTGGCCTACATCTATTGCCAGCAGTGAAACACCCACAGGGACTACCACTGCGAGTCATTCAGAATGTATATTTAATATTTTGTGTCTATCCAAGAGTGTCAGAGTTTTGCCTTTTAAGGATGGAAATTGGAAAAAACAACAGCAAAAACCACATTAACCGCTAAAACCCCTCAGGATTTAGACTTTATGAAGAAGGTGGTGTGCTCGGAAACAAGGCGTGTCTGCTGGAAATAGAGAAAAGGAAGGGCAGCCTGTCTGCTGGGGCCAAGTTCAGCTGATACCACTTTCTTCCCACGGGAGGCAGGAGGGGCCGCGGGACCGCGGGGCCCTCAGGATAATTGGGCTGGCAGCTGTGGTGACTGGGTAGCTGTGGTCCCTCAGCTGTGGGGAGCTGACTCTGCCCAGCTACATAGGCCCATTAGCTTCTCTAGACTCCAGGTTTCTCTAAGACAAAAGACCTCAGAGGCTGAGAACATGTCTGTTATTCATACTGAACACCCCTGACATTAAAATATTTATGGCTTTGAGACGAGCATGTCATATTAGTCCAGTTTAGGTAAGTGAGCTGTCCAGACGTACAGTTAGGTAAGAAAGTCAGGATGAAAAAAACATCAGCAGTTAAAAACAGGAAAAATGACTTCCCTACCTGTCTACCTTCCAGGTTACCAAAGACACATTTCATTTACATACGGTATTCTCTGTGGCCATGACAGTACAAATGAACATCAAAGAAGGACTTAACATCTGATAAAATACATAGGTAAATATAAAATGAACTTGATCTCATAGGCCAAAGATTGAAGTGCCTCATCCTCAAGAGGCTATTCAATAAGACTTTTATTTGATCTGAGCCCCCCACCCTTTACTGCTTCTTTGCAGCTTTTCCAGATGCCTCCTCCCCTGGTCCCACCCCCCTCCCAGCGATTGTCCTGCCTCCCCTTCCACTAAGAAAAGAAAGGCTATCCGGATCTAAACCCTTCGCCAATGGCGAGCAGGACACACCATCAAACCAAGTATTTTCTTGTCTATGAAATAATTGTCTGCTCCTTTTGTGGCGAGCTTCCCATTAGCAGGCAATGCTTTTTTCAAACCTGTGATATATATGTCATTGCATTCAGTGGAAACACCCTTTGTGCTTTCTTCAGCAACTCACCTTTAAAACCTAGTCCTAGATGCAAGGACTCATGCGAGATAATAACATTCCACACTCTGCAGGCTGCCCTGGTTTCATCTATCATGGTTATCTTCTCAGCCTTGCCCAGATAAAGCTGTTCTCATCTATTTATGGGGACAAAATATATTTGTCCTTCTGTTGTATGTGTCAGTGCATCCCATCCTGGGAAGCCAGGCTGTCGTGTGCCGGCTTTTCTCCCGGCCTTTAAGGCAGCTGGGTGGGTCTGGACAGCCTGAGCCCTGTTGACTTCCTCCATCTTCTCCAGGGTGCTGTGCAAATACTACCTTCTATGAGCACCATGACATTAAAAAGATTGGGAAGCATTGGTATGTGCATTCCAACTGCTCTGTAATTTTTACTAGTAGTTTCTCTAACTGAGAAATAACATCTGTCTTCAGCCTCCCCAGTGGGGGCCCCTGTTGGAATGTCCTCCCCAGACTTTCACTGTTGATAATGATGATCGACTCTCTTTTTCTTTGCTTATTCTTTCCCTTTTCCATTTTTTTAAGACTCTAATAGAAACCACAGAGTTTGTGTTGGCTAATTTACTAGAACTCCTTTTCCTTGACTTGCCCTGGACTGGTTGGCCCTGGAGTGGTCTCTCAGACCAGATGGTCATAAAGGCTCTGTTTACCTATACATCTTATTTTCAGTGTGTATGAATTTCAATGCACTGAGAGACATATAGGTTGCTGGTTAAGAGTTTGAGGTCTGATGTTAGACTATCTGGGTTCAAATCTTGGTTTAGGATCGTTTATTAGTCATGTGACTTGAAGCCAATCCCTCAACCTCTCTATGTCTTAGTTGCCTAATCTGTAAAATAGGATTAAGAATAGTATCTATTCCATAGAATTATTCTGAAGAATAAATGAGTCAATACATAGAATGCACCTAGAATATTGCCTAACTATTGCCTAGAACAGAGATTGACAAACTGCATGTTAAATCCAGCCCACTGCCTGTTTTTGTAAATAAAATGTTATTGGAATACAGATGTGCTCATCATTTACATATTGTCAGTGACTGCTTTGTCACTACAATGACAGAGTTGAGTAATTGCAACAGGGACTCTATGCCCCATAAAGTTGAAAATATTTACTATCTGGCCCTTTACAAAAAATCTTGCCAATTCCTGGCTTAAATTTAGTAAACCCTCAATTCAAATTATTAGTCATTAATATCAATTTTAGTGGACCTGAATTTTTCTTTGTTGCTTTTCCTAGAGCATGTTTTTTCTCTCAAGATCGAGTTCTAGATCCCTGAGTTGTCAATTTGTATTACTGTTTTTTATTTCTTAAGTACATTTATTTAAGGAAAAACAGCAAGTCAAAAACATTGTGTCACTAATAGCACAAATGTTCCAAAAATATTTAAAATATGTATAAATGGTATACAAATTGCTGAAGTTTATGAAATAGCTTTTCTAAGGCAATC
Source organism: Tamandua tetradactyla (assembly GCF_023851605.1). Classification (NCBI taxonomy): domain Eukaryota; kingdom Metazoa; phylum Chordata; class Mammalia; order Pilosa; family Myrmecophagidae; genus Tamandua; species Tamandua tetradactyla. Next base: position 141,996,944 of record NC_135332.1, read on the forward strand.
AGATCTTTTTTTTTTTTCAGATCTTATTTTTCCAGGTTGCTTGCTCTTGTACCTTTGCTGCTATATTTTTCTAAATAAACTTTTTATTTTAGAATAGTTTTGGATTTACAGAAACATTGTGACGCTAGTATAGAGAGTACCCACACTCAGTTTCCTTTATTATTATCAACTTAGATTAGTATGGTGCATTTGTTACAATTAAAGAGGCAATATTGATACACTATTATTAACTAAAATCCATACTTTACGAAAATTTCCTTATTTTTACCTAATGGCCTCTTTCTGTTTAAGGATCCCTACCAGGATACCACATCACATTTAGTCATCATGTTTCTTTAGACTCCTCTTGACTGTGGTAGTTTCTTTACTTTCCTTGTTTTTGATGGCCTTGACAGTTTTGAAGAGTATTGGTTATTTTGTAGAATTTCCTTAATTGAGATTTCTCTGATGTTCTTCTTATGATGAGACTGGAGTTATGAGTTTGGGGGAGGAAAATCCCAGAAGAAAAGTACCCTTCTCATCACTTCATATCAAGGATATGTATTATTAACATGACTAGTAACAGCCTCCTTAACTTTTGCTAGCATTCTTCTAGGAAACTCTGAAGCTTAAAGAAGGGTGAGTGTAGATTTTTGTTTTGCATTCTAATCTTATTGAAATCTTCCAGCTTAATCATTTCCATGATTCTCAGTCAAACCTGCTTCTTCTTGGAATCTGATTGTTAAGAAACCTTTTCTTCTACCCTGTATTATGAAGAATTCAATTCAGTTTCCAAATGTCTATGCCAGAAGGCCCAATATGGGCCTCAAAGATACATTGGACTGTGAGAGAAAGGCTTCTGCTTGGTTGCAAGTGGCTTTCCATTCTGGGAAAGGACACCCTCACTTCTCTTAATGTGATCTACATTGTTTCCTAAACAGAACCAAAGTCGTCTGAATTGCTTGTGGATCCCTAACTAGAACGTGTGGTAGCACTGGTGAGCTGAAGGACCTCGGGGCCACCCTCCGAGTTGGTCTGCCCACTGCTCTTTCTGGCACCAGTGACTCTTGAGGTGCCCTTATCACCCAGACTTGAGGCCCAAGTGTCTGATGTGAATATGACTGCTATATTGCAAAATTTAAGTGCCCATCTCAGCCACAGTAAGTATTAAGTACTTACACTCAAGTAAATACTTAAGCCACTAACTGCTAATCAGAATGCTCCTGTCTCAGACACAGGCACCTGCTCTTGGCCACAAGTCCTTGTACCCTGCTTCAGGTACAGGTATGATGGCCCAGCCTAGGGACCAACCATGTCCCATTGGTGAAGCCATGGGCTCACAGTTCTCCCTTGTGTTTCTCAGGCACTTATAGAGCAAGCATTAACCTTAATTTCAGATGGGAAATCAGAAGACCTCTGTTTTCTGTCCTAAATCAAGTGGAGGTATAGTAAGCCAGGAAAATCTGTAAAATGGAAGAAACTTGAGAAAAATTCCCTCCTGGTTTCCAGCTCGTTTAGACCAACCCAGGCCCCTGATCAATTGCTAAATCAACATACTCATCTCACCTCTTGTACTGACTGTGTCTTGGTGGCCTGAGGATGGAGACCATATGTTTGAAGATGGGCAGCAAGGCCTGTGGAGGACAGAAGGACAGCCACATCCTTCCCACAACAGCTCTATGAATTCATAATCCACTTTAGTGTCTCCTGACAATCTTCTTTATGCTTTTCCCTGGTGAACCTCAAGTGCTGCCATAGACAACCTAATCATCTGGGGATCTTGCTAAAATACAGATTCTAGTTCAGTGTGTCAGGGGTAGGGCTTGAGATTCAGCATTAAAAAAAAAAATCTCCCAGCAATGCTGATGCTGTGGGTTCTGGGACCACAGTTTGAGTAGCAAGGTCTTAAACCATCTAAATCTTCAAGGTTGAATCAGATGTCCTTGAACTCAAAGCTGAGCTCTGCCACTCACTAGCTGTGCACCATTCCTTAGACAAAAGGTCTTACAACTGCCTCATGGGGATAATATTGACCTACCTACTTTATGGCATTATTGGGAAGATTGAATAAGATAATCCATATAAAGCTGTCAGCACAGTGTCTTGCACCAAGTTAAGTTCTCAATAAACATTGGCCGCTATTGTTTAGGGAAGTATAATATGCAAGGTCTGATTAGGCTGGCTAAGTGTCAAAATTTGCATATACCAGGAACAGAATCTTCTGGAGGTGGCTTTGATTGGAGGGAATGGGTTTCTATCCAAATATGAGTCTCCATGTGCCAATAATGAACATTGGTCAATGAACTGTCTTATCAGTGACAAACACTGTTCATAATTTAAAAGTGATACTTTGCACAATAGTATTTTGAATATCCATAGTTAAGTTTCAACATTAGATTTGCCTTCACGCTTTATAGCATTTACTTTGTGGTGATCAGAACTAACTTTGGATATATAAATTCAAGTAGTTCTACTAAAAAAAGAAGTTTGATCTGTTGGATTTTGTTTACCTTTTATAGGATATTTTTTGGTCGATGGTCTTATACTTCAGTTATATGGAATATTGTGTAAATTCACCTCTCTTTAAAATGAGCGCCTCACTGGCAGAATGCACACTTGGGGATTAGCATTGTACAAAGGTACAACGGGCAATGCTTTGATGTGGGCAAATGTCATAAGCAACTAGTGTAGCATGCTTGTTAGCTCCATACATATTTGTTGGATGGACGGATAAACGATAGTATGAAATTGAGGAGAAAGTGTAAAAAGAATAAGAGAAGGAAGAGGAGTGGACTTCCCGCTTGGAGATGACACTACAATCCTTGTTCTCAAACCTCAAAAGCTACAAGAACCTAGATTTGGTGGCAATCAGGAAATTACCAGGTTGCCCTTTCCTGGCTGATTCTCTAGGAAACCCAGCAGATAGGCCAGTGAGGTCTTGGGGATGTCTGACATGTTACAGCCTGTGGGGTAGAAGCATTGACCTCAAGTTTTTTCCCTGGCTGGGCAGAAACATTTCATTTCTGATTAGCGTAATGAATTGAGTTGAAAAGCTTCCACCATAATGTGAGTTTCAGGCATGTCAGTTCTAGTTCTAATCCCTTCTGTGATATCGCCTAGTGTTTGGTTTCTTTGTGTGCCCATCACAACCATCCTCACCACAAAGCTTCTGTTAGTTCAGCTGTCACAACAAATTAGTGCATGGGTCAACTTATAACAGAATCAAGAGAGGTAATGAGCACCAAAGGATTAGACCCACAACAGTGTATGGTCTGACAAAATGTAGGGTTCAGAAAACAAACAAATCCTTAAACTTCAGAAATGGAAATATTGCATCAACTTTATAGCATTTAGGGGGCTGTTTATATTGGCCCTTTTATATTTTGGTTCATTCTTTCTGTTGCTGATTTAGCTATAATTTAATGACAGGGCCACTGCTAGCCCGCAGGATGTCTTTGTGAAGTTAAAAAAATATATATATAGCCCCCCCTCCTCCCAACCCACCAGCCTTGCAGGCACCCCCAGGCTGGAGTTCAGCTCCCATTTTCCCCTTCAACTGGACACCCCTAAGCAATCCCTGCTTATTAAATGTGTTTTCATGTTGGACAATTTACACACATTATTGCCTCAATCAATTCTCCTAACAAGAGGTTCTTATTTTACACATAAGGAAAGCATTGGTCCCGAGGGGCTGAAAACTTTGGTCTAGGTCACAGTTAAACGAGCGGTGGAATTCACGGGCATCGGGACACACTGGAATGTCCTGCTCCAGATGAAAGGAAGGAAAAGGAGGTCAAACAGATCTAAAAACTGTGCTTCCCTCAGCAGCTCTTTCTAGAGGCCACGTGGTCTGGCGCCTGAATGAGAGTTTTAGTGGTAATTGTAGGGTGTAGTGTTACATTCAAGAGGTGGTTTGCAACAGCCATTTGTTTTCCATCTTTTTCATTTACTTCCTCTGATCTTTCTTTCTAATCTAAATAGGTTACTTTACCTCAAAGAAATGTACCAGTAATAGAATGAATGAAATTACCTTACTTTTCTGTTTGTCCACTATCATCTCTTCCTTGCTAGGACCGTAAGTAGATAGAATAATAATGGCAGCTAAAATTGATCGGCACTCAGTGGGGCCATTGCCTGCTAGTGCTTTCCAGATATGGACTCATGCAATCCTCCCATACCTCCCTGATTAGGTACTAATATTGTTTCCACTTCAAAGATGATAAAACTGAGGCACAGAGATACTTAATAAGGCTAGTAAGTAGAGGAACCCAGAGTCAAACCCATTATATTAAAAGTGTTATTCTCAAAGTCATAATATCTCTATCCTAGCAATGTATTAGACATACGTATGCCATACACTCATCCAAAGTTTGTACCAAGTTTCTGTAGGCCTTGCATTTGTAGGGCTAATTAAAAAAAAAAAAAGCTCTCTATCTTGTTAGAGCAGATTACTCTCTTCTACCACACAGGAAAGAGAACTTTTGAGCTATTAGTTACCTCTGAAATACTCTCATTTCAAGATTCAGTCAGAGTGCAGTTAATCGATATAAATTACGAAATGAGTTTGCTACACTGCTAGCATTTTCTCTTTCTTGTTCAGCAGGTGCAATCATTATAAAGATGCTTTATGTCCTTTGGGCTGCCCCAGAAAGTATAAGATTAGGGACAGCAATATTCTTTTGTTTTATTTCTCCACCTGGTGACTCTTTGCAGGTTATGTTTCAAACAATTATATGTTGAGGACATTTTTGCCCACTTCAAGTGTACGTTAGTAACATTAAGAAAAGAGCACAAAAAGGAAAAGTGACAAAGTGTTCTAGTTTGCTAGCTGCTGGAATGCAATATACCAGAGATGGAGTGGCTTTTAACAAGAGGTAATTTAATGAGTTGCTAGTTTACAGTTCTAAGGCTGAGAAAATGTCCCAATTAAAACAAGTCTATAGAAATGTCCAATCAAAGGCATCCAGGGCAAGATACCTTGGTTCGAGAAGGTCGATGAAGTTCAGGGTTTCTCTCTCAAGTGAGAAGGCACATGGCAAACACAGTCAGGGCTCCTCTCTCAGCTGGAAGGGCACATGGTGAATACGGGGTCATCTGCTAGCTTTCTCTCCTGGCTTCCTATTTCATGAAGCTCCTCGGGAGGCGTTTTTTTCTTCATCTCCAAAAGTCGCTGGCTGGTGGAACTCTCTGCTTCCTGGTGCTGCAGCATTCTCTGCTCTCTGAATCTCTCTGAATCTCCCATTCTCCTCTTTTATAGGACTTCAATAAACCAATCAAGACCCACTCCAATGGGTGGAGACATGTCATCCCCTAATCCAGTTTAACAACCACTCTTAACTAAATCACATCAACGAGGGAGATGATCTCATTACAGTTTCAAACATACAGTATTGAATAGATATTATTCTACCTTTATGAAATGGGATTTATATTAAAACATGGCTTTTCTTAGGGGACATACTTCCTTTCAAACCAGCACACAAAGCATAAATGTTTTAGCTGCGGCAAAAAAAAAAAAAAAAAAAAAAAAAAGTGATAGATTGCTTGGGCATTTTTGACACTGTAGAAAAATTTTTTTACAAAGCTTTTCCTTTGAGGGATTAAAAAACCTCTTACATTGATAGTATAATATATTCTTCAAAATATAAAACTGCGTGACTATGTTTTGGGTGTGCTGACATTTTTTTCTCACCACTTTCTACTCTAGAAGAATCATGGCATTTAAAATGTACCCACAAGTGTGGCTGGGTGGGTCAGGGATAGAATGCCCACCTTCCGTGTGGGATACCTGGGTTCGATTCCCGGACCACGCACCCCCCCCCCCAAAAAAAAAAGCACCCACAGCTAACTCAGCCGGATGAAAATTGTTCATCTAACTGACAGTACTAATCACCGTAATAACTATTTTACCAGAAAATATAACTTGGCAGACCTCTGTGATTAGTATATTACACATTTCCTTGTTAACACGCTAAGGCAATTATCCCCAGAGCATCCTTTGTGCGGTATCTAGAAAAATGGTCTTGTCATAGTGAATATCTTTTACTGAGAAATCACTTTAGGTTGCCCTACTTACTGTTAATCTGAAGGCTTCAGTTAGGAGTGAGGCAGGAGGAGGAGCAGAAGGATAGCCCTCACCCCAGTTTTAATTCTGTGGGCCCCGCAAAGGGTCCTGTGCCATGCAGAATCATTTCTGAGTCCTGCTTCTCCTGCCTCTGGTTTTAATCCCTCCCCACAGGAGGTTTCAAACCCAGGCCCTGAGGCAGAGTTTGGAAACAGATACCGTGTCCCACGCATACACCGCCCCCTCCTACATTCCCCCTCCCCACAGAAACCCCTATGTGAAACTACCCCTTCCTCAAGAACAAAACAAATGTGTCAGTAAGATAGCTCAGCACCAGCCTTTTTTTTTTCAAATACAATTTTATTGAGGTATGTTATATATGCACATACCACATCCAAAGTGTACAATCAGTGAGTGGTTCCCAGTATCATCATGTAGCTGTGCATTCAGCATCACAATTGATCTTTGAACATTTCATTACTCCATAAAAATGAAAAGAATAAAAATAAAAGTAAAAAAGAATATCCAAAACGTCCCCCCTCCCCTATTATTTATTTATTTATTGTCTTTTTTTTCTTTCTCATCTATCCTTACACTGGATAAAGGGAGTGTTGGTTACAAGGTTTTCACAATCACATGGTGACACCTTAAAAGCTCTATACTTATACAATCATCTGCAAGAATCAAGGCTACTGGATTATAGTTCAGTGGTTTCAGGTATTTCCCTCTAGCTACTCCAGTACACCAAAATCTGAAAAAGAATATCTATATACTGCATAGGAATAACCTCCAGAATGATCTCTCAACTCTATTTGAAATCTCTCAGCCACTGAAACTTTATTTTGTTTCATTTCTCTTCCCCCTTTTGATTAAGAAGGCTTTCTCACTCCCACCATGCCAGGGCCAGGGTTGTCCCTGGAGTTATGTCCCACGTTTCCAGGGAGATTTTTCACCCTGGGCATCATGTCCCATGTAGGGGAGAGGGCAGTAAGTTTACCTGCAGAGTTGGCTTAGAGAAATGCCACCTTTCGAATGTATTTCCATCCAAGATTAGCCCGTCCAGACTTTGCTCCTGGAATGTACAGTCTTCAGGCATCTCCAACACATCGTGCCCCACACCAAACTCTTAGTGTCTCTCTTTTCCCAAATCAGTTCATCCCATATTTCTTACTTACAGCATCTGAGCTAGAAACCAGTGTTGTCCTAGACCCTTCCCCAAAATAGAGCTCAGGCAGAACTGTCCCTGATGCATTCCTTCCCAGACATCTTGGCCTTTACCTACTGGGGCTTCTCTGTCATGGGCCCTTTTCCTTTCATTGAGGGCCATTTTGCTCTAGAAGGAAAATAAGACCTCTTGAGCAGGACAGGACCACGCACTGCAAAACCTTCTAATCTAAAGAAGAGAAAGGGTGAAACAGGGAAAAGAACGCAAGAAAAGAAAATGAAATGTGCTAAATTTAAAAAAAGGATAGGAGCTATGAGAAGGTACACAAGCATCAAACAGGAGAAAAACATTTTTTTTAATTATAGAAGTTATAAGTTTACAGAAAAATCTTGGAAAAATAGTGTTCCTATATGCCGCACTATTGTTGATACGTTGGCACAACTGATAAAAGAATATTAAAATTGTACTACTAACTATAGTCCACAGTTTACATTAGGTGTACTTTTTCCCCATCTACCACTCTGCTGGTTTTAAATTGTGTACCTGAGAAAAGCCACTTTTTTTTTTCTGATCAATCCTGATCAATCAGACCTATTGTTTAGGGTGGAAACTTTGACTGGATTGTTTCTGTGGAGATATGACACACCCAGTTGTGGGTGTGACCTTTTGATTATATGGAGGTGTGGCTCCACCCATTCAAGGTGGGTCTTGATTAGTTTACTAGAGTCCTTTGGAAGAGGAAACATTTTAGAGGAAACTCAGGTGCTTGGACAATAGTTGCTTCAGAGCCAACAGAGACACAGACATTTGAAGATGTTTGGAATGCCTACAGAGAGTAGATGCCTACACATGAATGTTTGAAGATGGAGAACCTAGCAGATGTCACATATGCCTTCCCATGAGAAGTTAAGCAAGCCAGAACCCAGAAGGAGCCAAATGCAGGCCCCCAGATGCTTAGAGAGGAAACAACTGGCATCAGAAGCTGGAAGCAATGGAACTGGGAACAAGGATCAGCAAATGCCAGCCACATGCCTTCCCATGTGACAGACATCAACCTTTCTTGAGTCAAGGTATCTTTCTCTGGACACCTTAGTTTGGATATTTTATGGCCTTATAACTGTGAACTTGTAACTTAATAAGTTCCCTTTTCAAAAGTCATTCCATTTCTGGCATATTGTATTCTGGCAGCATTAACAAACTAAAACAATCACCCTGTGTTCTAGTTTGCTAGCTGCTAGAATGTAATATACCAGAAACAGAATGGTTTTTAAAAAAGGGAATTTAATGAGATGCTAGTTTACAGTTCCAAGGCTGAGAAAATGTCCCAATTATAACAAGTCTATAGAAATGTCCAATCATAGGCATCTGGAGAAAGATACCTTGTTTCAAGAAGGCCGACAACATTTAACGTTTCTCTCTCAGCTGGAAGGGCACATGGCGAACATGGCAGCATCTGCTGGCTTTCTCTTGGCTCTACCAAAAAGGGACTCTCTACAAAATGTTTCCTCTTTTAAAGGATTCCAGTAAGCAACTACACCTTCAATGGGTGGAGACACACCTCCATGGAAATCATCTAATCAGAAATTACCACCCACAATTGGGTGGGTCACATCTTCATGGAAACAATCAAAATGCTTCCACCCAGCAGTATTGAATGAGGATCAAAGGGCATGGCTTTTCTGGGGTCCACCACAGATTCAGACTGGCACACCCTGTTATTAACACATTAACCCTATTATTGTATTAGTGTGGTAACATTTGTTATAATTCATGAAAGGACATTTTTATACTTGTACTGTTGACTTTAGACCATCATTTACAATAGGGTTGTACTATTAACTTTAGTGCATAGGGTAATACACTATGTTTTATCTTTTAATTTTTATTCTAATAACATATTTATGACCTATAACTTCTCCTTTTAACCGCATTTACGTGTATGATTCAGTGCTGTTAATTACATTCACAATATTGTGCTACCATCGCCAACATCCATTTCTAAAACTTTACAATCAACCTAAATAGAAATTCTATAAATATAAAGCATAAACTACCCATTTTCCACCAATTAACCTCTTAGTAACCTGTATTCTAGATTCTAACTCTGTGAGTTTACTGATTCTAATTATTTCATATCAGTGAGATCATGTATTTGTCCTTTGTTGTCTGACTTATTCCACTTAGCATAATGTCTTTGAAGTTCATCCATGTATCAGGACTTGACTCCTTTTTGTGGCTGAATGATATTCCATTTTATGTATATTCCACATTTTGTTAATTCATCAGTTGATGAACACTTGGGTTGCTTCCATCTATTGGTAATTGTGAATAATCCCACTATGAACAGTATGAAAATATTTCTTCAAGTCCCTCCTTTCAGTTCTTTTGAGTATATACCTAGTAGAGGGATTGCCAGGTCATATGGTAATTCTGTCCTTAGCTTTCTGAAGAACTACCAAACTGCCTTCTGTAGTGGCTGAACCATTTTACATTCCCACATCCAATCCAACACTTGTAAATTTCTGTTTTTTTTAAGTAGTGGCCATTCTAGTGGGTATGAAATGGTATCTCATTGTGGTTTTGGTTTGCATTTCCCTAATAGCTAGTGATGTTGTGCAAGTTTTCATTTGTTTTTTTTTTTTAAGCCATTTATATCTCCTCTTTGAAGAAATGTCTGTTTGAGTCTTTTACCATTTTTTAATTAGGTTGTCTTTGTATTGTTGAGTTGTAGTATTTCTTTATATATTCTGGGTATTAAACTTTACTGGATATGTGATTTCCAAATATTTTCTACTATTGAGTAGGTTGTTTTTTTGACTTTCATGATAAAGTCCTTTGCACAAAAGCTTTTAATTTTGAGTTAGTTCCATTATTATTTTTGTATATTTCTTGAGCTTTGGGTATAAAGTGTAAGGAACTATTGTCCAACACATGATTCTGAAGATGCTTCCCTACATTTTCTTCTAGAAGTTTTATAGTCCTGGTTCTTATATTTAGGTCTTTGATCCATTTTGAGTTAATCTTTTTGTATATTGTGTGAGATAGGGGTCCACCTTCATTCTTTTTGTATACCCAGTTTTCCTAGCGCCATTTGTGGAAGAGACTGTTCTTTCTCAATTGAGTGGGCTTGATGGCCTTGTAAAAATCAGTTGGCCATAATGTGAGAGTCTAATTCTGACCTCTCAGACAATTCCATTGGTCAGTATCTCTATCCTTATGCTACTACCATGCTGGAAAAACATGGCCTTGAAGGACTTCAGAGTTTAAGATGAGGTGTTTGAGCTGAAGACAGTGATGGGATTACCTTGAAGGTCTTTTCTTAGGGTCATGGGGTGATCCTCTATACTGCTTCTACCTAGGACTATCTTAATTGTTATAGTAACTTCCTGATATCAATTTACTTTCTGAAGAAAAAACCTAAACAATAATTTATGTTTTCTCTTCTTTTTATGTTTCAAGTAAATGATCAAAAAGTGACTTCAAATGAGCACATTTCAACAGCAGAAGAAAACGAATCCTGCTTTGCCCAACCCAAACCATGTAAAATGGGAAGTGGATGCAGTTTTTATGGCAATGTACAAAGAGAAAGCCTTCCTCCACTAGAAGAGCTCAAGATTTCCACGGCATCTACAGCTAATGGTATTAAATCCCTTTGTGAACAGCCCCTGGCCACCTTAGGAAAGGATGAAGCAGATCAACCAGGGAAGACCCAGCTTCTAGAGGGACCTGAGGAGTCTGGGCCCCCCCAGCCAGATGGCAAACTGGATACCCCAGGAAGACAGGAAAAGAAAGATGTGGAAGCTATGACAGACTTTCAGCCTTTAAAAGGAAATACTGAGATCACACCTTTAGCAACAGAAGCCAACAGTCAGCCTTTGAGTACAGAGGGAGAGAGGGACCCTCCTGGAACACTGGAAGTTCCTGAGAACCCACAAACTGCCAGAGAGATGAAACTTCCAGGATCATCTGAGGAAATTCAACCAGTGGAAACAGCTGGAGAGTTACAACCTCAAAAAACAGGGGAAAAGGATGAACAGCCCCAACTTCCAGAAACAGTTCCCAAAGGGAGTGAATCTGCAGAAGTATTGGAGGGAGGTCTGTTTATGGAAACAGCTGAGGAACAGCAACTTCAAGAAACAGTGGGAGGTGATGAGCAGTCCCAACTTCTGGAAAGACTTCCCAAAGAGAGTGAAACACCAGAAATGTGGGACGGAAATCACCTTGTGGAAACAACTGTAAAGAATGAATCCCTTTACAAAACTCCTGAAGGTCCTGGAAGCATGGAGCAGATCCAACCCGACGAAATATGTGAAAGCATGGATTATCCAGCAGGAATTATAGAGACAGAAGCAAATGTAGAAATGGTCCAAAAAATTCACACTAGTGAAGAGGACCAACACATTGAAGGTAAAAGCTCTATCATGGAAGAGTTTCAGAATGTTTAGATGTGTTCTGTAAGAACAGCTCTGGGGGTGGGGGATGGCCGGCACACAGTTGGTAGAATCTCTGTCTCAGGTGGTTGAGGTTCATTTGACCCAACTAAAAAGGCTCCCACTCTCAGGAAACAGGCATCCATCAATGCTCAGTTCATGTTTCCAGCAAAAATTTTCTAAAGCATTGTCGGTTTTAAAATCTAGACGTTGATTGTTAAATAGAATCTAATATTAAAGGTGACATGTTAAAATGTCTGATTTTTCCCAAGTTCACTTTTCATCAGACCCTATATATCATAAGAAGATACCAAAGTAAAGGCAAATAGATGGTTAGCAGAGGAGTTGACCTTATAATAAAAGAATACAGAAATAATGGCTCTTAGAGTATAATTTTCCTCTTTGCTAGTTCTTATCCTTAGACAATTATAGTCAATTCTGTTTCCTGTCCTTATATAGTCTTCATATCTTTATGAAAGGACTAGAGGAAATATGCTATGACTTAGCATATGGTATTTTAAATTTTAAAATACACTTTACTGGCATAAAACAAATGGTATTTCTACTGCTCCTTAGAGCAGTAGAGCTACAATTGAAAAAAAATAGTATTTTCTTCCGGAGCGTAATTGATGTTTTGGTAAGGTCTAGCTTCACGGTCCAGCATAATTAAGTGAAGCATTCATCCATATGTTTCTTCTTTCACTCATTAATTCACCATGGCCTAATCATAACTAGGTGCTGAGATGAGGAAGGAATGAGAGATAGTCCCTGCTCTCAAAAGGGTGCACAACTTGGAGGGAAAGAAAGCAGAATAACAAATGACCTCCATCTTTTGAGGTAAATGCTCTAATAAAGGTGTTAAAATGCTCCTGTACAACAAAGGAGGAGCTTCCAAAAGTGTGTCTTTATGTAGACCAGGGGAGGCAGACTCAAAATCTTTAGGGTCCAGGATAATGAAAATGAGTGAGGCGAGGGGCCACGTGACACCGTGGGACACCTCAGAGGACTGTGGTGAGCAAGAGAGCACAGCACTGTCAAAAGAGGCAGCAGCTCAGCCAACAGTTCCCATACGGGAATGGGGGCCAGTGTTGCCTAATCCAACTTCTCAGGGAAATGGATTTGTTTGTGCAATGCCCAAACTTTTCAATGTTGGCGGTCTTTAAATGTTTAATGATCATTTTCTTTAAACACAATAATAACAAATAAGATGGTTCTTTGAGCACACCCCTGGAGCATCTTTTATTTTAGATATCAATGGAACTTTCTATTTGTAGTACATGCTATCGTCATTTCTTGGGTCATTTTGCATCTTGATATTTATGTAAGAGGATGCCAAGACTTAGAGATGGTTAATACTTGATACCGGCCATTTAGAGGATCTGTGAGAACTGGGCGATTCATTCATTACTTTCAAGTCACCACCAGAAAAACTTACCTGTTTAGACCTAAAGAATAAAAACTGTCCCACTGGAAACAAGCTGCCGGAGTTCTTTGTTGTTAATGCTAAATGAGAGTCTTGTAATATCTCCTTGGTTACTTTTCCAGGTGAGACAGGAGAAAAGGTTGAAAGTGAGATGGTGAATGAGAAAGTAAGTGAAAGGGCTGAAATGAAAGAAGAAGAAACAGGAGAAGCTATGGATCCTTCAGCAGCCACATAGGTATGATGATGGAAGGGTGAAGAGACACAGCGTGTTATATTGAGAAAACAGAAAAATGGTAGCGAAGCTGGTGGTTATAGATCTTATCTTTCAACATTGGTGTGTTTTGTACACAGACTGTGGTCAGTGTACTGCTGGAACCAAGAAGATGCTGTTATCGGTTATCATGTTCTTAGTTATATCTTTCCATAAAACTGCTAAGCCACAGACAGTTTTTGAGCTACCTAGAACAGTTATACTTAGTTACTTAAAACTACCTTATCTAGAGCCGATAAAAACTAGGATGTATGATCATTTAAGAGTGTGAGGGTGACTTTCTCTATTGTGGCAAAGAGTCCATGCAATATAGAAAATGAGAACCTAAAAAGAAAAGTATAAGCCTTTAGGTACAGGTGGCTGGAGAAAGGAGTTAGCAAATTTAGGCCACTCATGATAATGAAGTCACACAGTTACAACTACAAATGAATAAGAATGATCACCAACAAAACAACCTTCATCCAGGATTTCTGTTCTATCACTAGAATTCAGATCTGGTAGGAACCTTAAAAAATATGCCATCTAATTGCCTTTATCTTAAGTCTGTCTATTACCATAGATCCTTATTTATCAAGGTATATACGATGTGTTAACAAAATCCTTTTCAAAGAAATGCAGATGCTGGTGCTGTTGCAAGATTAGGCATTTTTACAAGGAAAGGCTCCACATTTCCCATGTGCCATTTTGGGTCAAAGCTATTGATTTTACACTTAATGCAGGAGGTTTCAATTAGTGTTATCCTTTTGACTAACGTTAAAAGTATTTTAAATTAATTGGCTTTTATATGTATTTCAGAGGCAACAAACAGCAAGGATTGAAGCACAGATTCATTGCCAATGTGGAGTGTATTCCTTGGGCCTTTTCCTTTTTAAATGGTTGCTATTTAGGCTTTAAGGAGGAAAGGTGCTAATAAATGAAGATTTTAAAAAGCACTGATAATATTTCATTAATGTTAAAATGAGCCACCGAAAGCAACTTTTTAAGAATTCTTTCATAATTGTCAAGTATTTTGGTAAATAATTATATGTGAATGATAATAATAGCTGACTTGCCCACCATCGAGTGCCTTGCGCTTACAAATATTAGGATAGAATAGTATTCTGGAAACATTTGGTTTCTTTATCATATATATGTGTGTGTGTGTATATATACTTAGGTAATTGCTCAAATAAACTAACTAGAATCTTTTACTATATTAAAATGACTAATAAGATGACCTATAATTAATTATTACACTATAGAATTCAGGGAAGAGTATATCATCTTTCTTCTGATTTAATATTCAGTTATGCTTCTGACTTTAATTTGTTGAAGTAGACAATTTGAGTACATGTTATCATCCTTTCTGCAAAGGAGAAAAATTGAATGGTGAGTGTTTTTAAGAGCAAGCACTGTGTTTTATTTATCTTTGTATGCAGGCATTTAGCTTCTTTAATGGAACAGGGTAATTGCTCAGCAAATATTTTTTGAATGAATAAATGAGTAATAAATATCAAAGATTCCCATCTACATTTAATCCATTATAAAAGAATATATTTTAAAATGTGAATTTGTACAATACTACCATAGCCTTCCCTGGGAAATTGAAGAAAATCCATTTTTGTTTTCATGCCAAGGATGCTCAAATGCAATAACAAGCTATGTTTTGGGAATAGTCCCAAAGCAACATTTTTTTTTCTTTTTTTGGTCAGAAAGCTATATAAATCAGGAATGATCTAATTTATCTTTCAAGCTACATTTTTCTATTCAAAAGCTTTCCTTAAATGAAAGATAATTTTGTACAGCTATCTATTAAATAGAAAATAACAAGAATTAGTGAAAATAATGATCCCTACCCAAAATGAAATTCCCCTTTGAATCAAGCACTGAAATAGTAGGATTATTGTTTATTACAGGTATAAACATCCATTCTCCATTGAATGTGTTATTTTTTAATCAGTAACATAAATTAAATCTTTATGAATAACTCTTTCTCAAAGCATTGTATAGTTGCAATGTACAACTCTTTCAAATTGTCTGGTAATCTTATTATTTTCCATTAATCATGAAAATAATTTTCTCAGATTTTAAGAATGTGTATAAATTTATGGCATTTTCTGTACTTTGTCTTTAGCTTTTAACATAGTTGAGACATTTTTAGAAACCATTTTTATTCTTTTAGATAACAATGTTTTAAATTAAAAACTATAAAGGACAGCTGTATATTCCATAAACGCTTTATCTAAATAAATTTTTAATTTTTTAACAAAATGAAAGTAATAAAGTACCTATAGTAAAATTCAAATAATCAGAAAAGTATAAAATGGGTAGTGAAGTTCTCTCTTCCATATTCTTTAGTCCTTCTACAAAAAGGTGATGACACTTCTTGTGTATAGGAAAAGAGACACGTTTATTCCAGGCCATAGTAAATAGAAAAATATGTGTATATTTACATTTATACATTTTACATCATAAGCGACACAATTTACATAGCACTTGCATTGTGAAAAGTATATATAGAACTATTAGTCTATTGTGTCATGTGTTAGAATTTTTTTCCTTTGCCTAAAACGGATACACTTAACATTACAAAGTGCATTCTGATCCTAAGTGTCTTGGTCTGAAAGGAAATTATCAGTTTTGCTCCTAGAATCCACAATTCACAAGTTGAACAAAACACTAGCTTTTCATAATGAATGTACAGAAAACCTGCCTTCAGGGCTGTGTTACCTATCACTCAGGTGCTGAATAGTCATTTTGTAGCCCAGTTTCAGTGCTAGTAATTCAGATAATCTCGCTATTTTCAATACTAATTGGGAGGAAAATGATGAACAAATAATTTCCCAACTGGCATCTCTAGTAGGATACAGACATATGCATTTACCAGCAGAGGGTGCCATTTGCAAATCTAGAAAATAACTAGATCAGATTCCAAAACCCTTGGTTAGAGATGCTCTGAGCCCATCCCCTCCAGGATCCAAAGGATGGGAGTATGTGGGCAGTCTGTGACCTTATTTCTTTTTCCATTTAGACTTTGGGGTAAGAGCCCCTGACATAGCTAGTAGCCTTTGAGCAGCCAGTACACCCACATCATTCCCTATAAATGCTTTGTTCCAAACTTGGCCTTGAATTTAGAATTGCTTTTAAAGGAGAAAGTTTTGTTTATGTTTAAGTAATCAAAGAATGTTGGGTGGACATGGACAAAGAACTCTGGTAGGGTTTACGTCTGTGCTCCTTTGGAAAATATGCAATTTTGACTGTTAGAGTTTACAAGCCCTCAGTTTTTATAAAGATGTTTTGTTGATCCTACTCTTTTTTGCTGCAGCCAGCAGTGTGAACATCATAAGGCCATTCATGTGGTCCCCACACATTTGTAAGGTAAAAGGAGAATGTCCTCTTCCTCCTCTCCCCTATAACGAATAGCAAGGCGTGGCTGTGTCTTCAAAGTTGAAAGACGCATCTTTGCTTATGAGATGTCATTCTATCTATGTCAGCTCCTCCCCTCCGCAGAGCAAAGAAAGTTAACGAGTGTCTGGTTATAATCTCAAGGTTTTTAGTTGCAGAAACAGAATCAGCGTAATCCCAGAGAGCAGTTGACAGGGGTGGAATTTTTCTTTTCCATTTTTTGCAACTGTCAACAAAATGTGGGGAACTTACTGGCATTACTAATTCATATACAATCAAATTAGAGGCTTTTAGTTTTACTTCAGTAACACCACTCAGCAACTGTTGGGGGAAATATTTAAGTGAGATGTTGAAAGCTAACAGCCGTATCATTTTTCCTGTTCCTAGTGAAATGAAAGACATCTCCATACCTCAGTGCTAGGCCTTTTTAACTTCTGAAGGTAGAAAAAGGACCAGCCTGTATTCCATTAGTCTAAATTATCCTTTCAGTTTAATAATGTTTACTGACCTTGAATAACGTCTACTGACCTTGACCAGCATGCCACTTCCATCCACCATTGTAGAAAGGATCCACGAGCCCCACCAGGTTACAGAAAAATAGTTATAAGAAACGCAGTAGAGAGGCTAATTTTGTTTTGAAATCTGCCTCATTATTTTTCTTGTAGAATACAGATAGTTCTCAAATTTCTTCTTTTTTCAAAAAACCTAATTTTTTTATTGTGACAAATCTTCGCAAACATACAGTCCATACATGGTGTACAGCCAGGGGCTCACAGTATCATCACACAGCTGTGTGTTCATCGCCACGATCATTTTTAGAACATCAGATTCCTTCTTAAAAGTCACCATAGCAAAACCTTATTTGTGTCATCACATAAATTGATGAGAAAAATAATGCATGTTAGAATGACCCTCGCTCCAAACCTGTTTTAAAAATTATTCAGTTACAAAAGAAGAGGATTTCTCCCGGTAGCTGTACTGTTGTAGAGCGGCTTTGGGTTGGGAAGGGAGTTTTGGCCCTACCCCCTCTCTAGATGGGAACAGGGCCTGAAGCTGACTGTCCCAGCCCTCACCACCCTTGGAGGCAGTTTGGGGACAGGACACATTAATAGTTGATCTAAGAGGTAGTTATTTAGTGGATCAGTATGGATTCACTTCAGGTTATCTGGCTATCAGGGTTAAAATAAGTTTTAAAATAATATTGTTTCTGTCTAGGTACTTGAATGTGAAACATAGTGATTTAGTTAATAAGTTGGAAGGAAGGATCCCTTTATTATTAAATTTTTTTTCTTATTATAAAACTAATACATGCTCATTATAGAAATTCAGATAATATAAACTTTAAAAACGGAAAATTCATGATTAATCATAATCCGGTCAGTCAAAAATGATCAGTGTTAGCATATTGGTTTATATGAGGAATCTTAAAACATGTTTTTCAATGTAACTTTTGAGACATATTCACCCATGCAACCTATCCAAAGTATACAATCACTGGCTGACAGTAACATCACATAATTGTGCATACATCCTCATGATCAATTTTAGACCATTTTCATTTCTCCAGAAAAGAAATAAAAAATTAAAAGCCATAAATCCCTCCATACCCCTTATCCTCCCCCACCCCATTATTGACCCATACTGTTGATGTGGTACATTTGCTACTGTTGATGAAAGAATATTAAAATATTGCTGCTAACTATAGTCCATAGTTTGTAATAGGTACATTTTTTCCCCCATTTACCCCTCTGTTGTTAACTCCTTATAATAGTGTTGTGCATCTGTTCCAGCTCATGAAAGAACTTTCTTGTATTTGTACGGTTAATCACGGACGTTGTCCACCACTAAATGCACTGTTTCACATTCCCGTGGTTTAACCTCTAACTTTCCTTCTGGTGACGTACACGACTCTAAACTGCCCCTTTCCACCACATCCTCACACCGTTCAGCACTGTTCCTTATTCTTGCAATGGCGTCCTGCTGTCACCTCTGTCCGTTTCCAAATGTCTAAGTTCAACCTAGTTAAAGATTCTGCACATGTGAAGCAACTGCTCCCCATTCTTCAGTATGAGGAATTTTTTGTATGTGTTGCAATAACAAGTTAGCTAAAGTACAGACTATTAATAGAACCTCATTATTGAACCACTGGGACCCAGCACTTCTGGGTTTTCCTCGCTGGAATCTATTGGGAATAACAGACCATAGAGAATGTTCTAATAATACTTGCTATATTAGTAAATATTGATTAATGCTATAGAGAAAGCAACTGTGCCTGAATATATGAGCATTTAGCTGACTCCAACTTATGATAAGTGAATAATTTTTTGGCCCCTTAGATAAAAAGAGTGAAACTGAATATTTTATTTGGAATTATTCTGAATGCTTTTTAATTGCTGACCAAATGGTAAAAGTGTGAAAAAATTGTAAGCTCTTTTGAGGGTAAGAAAGGTAACTCATACTTGTTCATTTTCCCCACAGGGCCTAGAGTGTATTTGGCATTCTAAAAATATTTGTTGATGATAAATGTTCTTTATTCTTATATAATCATGGTAATTTCCCCAGAACTAGATATTATTGGCTGTAGGGGAAGATATGGCCACATTTTTAAATAAAATTATTTTCTACTGTTGGCTCAACATTTACAATTTTGATTGAGTAAATATGTTATTAGAATTAATAAAGTGTTTGAAAGCATTTCTTGGTTTATTTTTGATATGAATTGCTGACAGAAAAGTATAAAGTTACTTTTGACTCAGTGTCCTTCAGAAAAAAAAAAAACAGGCTTTAAATTGCACATTCAATCACAGGTGGGGAACAAAACAATAACAATGTTTTTCAGACCTCTCATGATTATTTATTCAATGATAACTCACTTTAAAGAGGTTGCTATTTCTGTAAGTATGTTTGAAAGGCCACTACACAATAAATGTTTCTTTTCACAGTTAACAAAAGCTGGTGATTCTCTTTCAGTGTGGAAAGAAGACTCAAAAGTCCCCACCCACTGACAAGTCGATTAACTAACCTCTTATTTCCAGCTCTTTCATTCCAGAAAGTCATGACCTATCTATACTCCACCCCTTAGGCCCCGCCTGGCCAGAGTATGCAATTTCCTGACTATAGTGATTGATTTAGGAATAGGGGTTCCCTACCTTGAGCTGGATCAATCAGAAGATTCCCTGACACTTTCTTACCAAAGATATCAGGAAATTAGGTCTTTCCACTAGAGTTGAGGTCCTGGTACATGTATGGTCTGGGCCATCTCCCCCCAAGAGACAGATGGAGCCACAAGGTGTCTGGACTCAGCAAATCTAAATCCAGTTGAACTTTGCACTTTCCCTTTACACGAGTTATGAACTCCTCTTTTATTGTCATTTATGCTAGTTTGAGTTTCTGACATTACAACTTAGAGAGTCTTCATATTAAAAGTAGAAAGATGTGTCTTCTAAATGACCTGTCAATTTTACATTAAAAGAAGCAAACTAATTGAAAGATACTTCAAAGGTAATGTGCAATAAAATAACCACAAATACAACCAAAACCTGTAATTGAGAGCAGAGACCATGAATTCATAGCAACTTCATTCTGACATGTCTGAACATTCCCAAGTTCACTGAGACACTGGGAAGGTAAAATTTTTAGGTAAAAGAATTGACCCTGGAGGCAGACAGCTCTCATTTCAAATCCATGTTTCTCACAGAAAAGCAATTTCTCATCTCTAAAGTGAGGATCATAATACTGGATTCATAAGGTGGCTCTGTCAATAATGATCATTAAGGAAGCTGCTGTTTGTTAAAAACTCCTGTTGTATGCTACACTTTGTACTAGAAATTTTGCAAAGACCATTTCATTTAATTTTACAATCATCGTGGTTTGTAAAATCCATGTGACAATGAGATCTTGTGACAATGAGATTGTGCATTTGAAATACTGTGGACCCAGTAAATGTTCAGAAGAAAAATGTATTCTTCTTTTTCACTTTCTGTGCAGCAGTTGATGAAAACCTGATGGAAAAATCAGGTTTTTAAAATTAAGCCATGTTGCAGATATAGCTCTAATTAAATGCATGGTCTAACTTTTCATTTAACAAAAAACAGTTCTTTATTCTTTAGCTTTTTCCGCTAGCCTTCTTGGTAAAGATCTTTCCACTTGAAGTCCACATGGGCTATACCTAGTCCATGAATAAACTGTGTCTAGTCAATTAGTAAACTTTGATTAAAATTTACAGAAGTTTAAGGGGGAGGAAGAGTCAATGAAATCTATGTTCTGAAAGGCTGTGTTCATGTGACGCTGTATTTCACTTGACTTTAACTTTCATTTGTATTTATTTTTTCATTGTAAAGTCTAGGTATAATAGCTCCACAAGCAGCATTTCGGAAGACTCTCTCCCACCATAACGCTAAAATAGAAATCAGACAACTTGCTCCATTAGTAAAACATTTCTTGAAGTTTTCATCGTTAGCCTTTCAGAACCAGAAGTGACCTTAGAGGTTATTTAGTTCAAAGTCATTTTTCATTGCTGGACACAAAATGTTTAATGGGATTTCCAGATGTGCTCCGACTGTATCTGCAACTCTACAAGCCATAGAATACAGATACAGTTCTATAATTTTTATGTGCAATATGAAAATTCAAACATAAGAGAAATTTAAAAAACTAATTCTGCTTTATAAATTGATGGTCAACACATTTGCAGGCAAAAACCTAAGCTGAATTGATGGGAGGTTCTTCTACACCAATTAGTTTAAATATTCTTATATTTTGCTTTAGAATATCAGTTTGTTTCAGTATAGGAGCTCTCTCATACTTTGATGGGCGTATTACATAATATGTATATATTCTGCTTTACCAGAGTAAAATATAGAAAATTCTTCTTTCCAAAATCTGTCTTGCCCCAAGGTTTTGGACTAATAATTGTTATTACCTCTACCGTCCTCAAAGTTTTTGGGTGGTTTGGACCTCCTTTTAAGTTTATGAAGTTCTAAAATA
The DNA here is from genome assembly GCF_023851605.1 of Tamandua tetradactyla. NCBI lineage: Eukaryota > Metazoa > Chordata > Mammalia > Pilosa > Myrmecophagidae > Tamandua > Tamandua tetradactyla. The sequence goes on from NC_135332.1 coordinate 142,018,646, forward strand.
AAGTCTTCATCAGCATCCACTAGGCTCCTTATTCCCCAGGGTATATTGTCCCCACATCCCTTCTCCTTTGAGTGGCAGTGAATAAACCTTTCCTTGGACAGCAATAGGCCTGAAAAGAAAATGGGATAATTCAAAGGACTGCCAGGGAAGCTCCTACTCAGGTATACAGAAAGCATATTCACCCTATCAATATGAGGATAGAATGGGGTCACTACGCAATCTGCAGCTAACCTTGGCTATGACCCCACTCTGATGTAATCAGGCACCACTGAGTCATCCAAGAGGTCTTCTGTACCGTACATGAAACAGCCAGGGGAAGAAAGTCTTGTATAGCCTTGAGTGAGCCATAAAAAGCCCTGTGCTGGTTTGAAAGGATGTGTGTCCCCTAGAAAAGCCGTATTTTAATCTAAATCCCATTTCATAAAGGTAGAATAATCCCTATACAATTCGGTATGTTTGAAGCTGTAATCAGATCATCTCCCTGGAGATGTGATTTATCAAGAGTGGTTGTTAAACTGGATTAGGTGATGACATGTCTCCACCCATTTGGGTGGGTCTTGATTAGTTTATTGGAGTCCTATAAAAGAGGAAACATTTTGGAGAATGAAAGTGATTCAGAGAGAGCAGAGCAGAATGACATAGCCACGAGAAGCAGAGTCCGCCAGCCAGAGACCTTTGGAGATGAAGAAGGAAAATGCCTCCCGGGGAGTTTCATGAAACAGGAAGCCAGGAGAAGAAGCTAGCAGATGATGCTGTGTTCACCATGTGCCCTTCCACTTGAGAGAGAAACCCTGAACTTCACTGGCCTTCTTGAATCAAGGTATCTTTCCCTGGATGCCTTAGGTTGGACATTTCTATAGACTTGCTTTAACTGGGACATTTTCTCAGCCTTAGAACTGTATATTAGCAACCTATTAAATTCCCTTTTTTAAAAGTCATTCCATTTCTGGTATATTGCATTCTAGCAGCTAGCAAACTAGAACAAGCCCCATGTCAGGAAATCCAAGTAACAGTTTTTCCTCCCCCTAAAATAATGGCTTTGCATGGCTTAGCAGCTGCACAAAGATGTTTCTTTGTTCCTTTCTTTCCTAACAAGACATTAACTTGAAAAGGCAAAAATGGGTGCCTGAACTTCTGTTTCCAGCAATATGGTGGCCTAGGTGGGCAGAGATTGTATAAAGCAACAATAATGTTTAATTCATGGAGTTAAAAATCAGGAGAGTTCAATCCTGGGTTTTGGCACCAAAAAAAAAAAAAAACATAGGAGAGAACTGAAATTCTGAACAATAATACTGTATTAAATCATTCTAAGATACTTATATTGCCTGGGAGGAAGGTAAGACATGGATTAACTTTAGCCCTTAATGTTAAAACTAATGAATAGAAATAGAATGGTCCCTTCTCAGCTTCTTGCTTAGTGCCAAGATGTTTCAGATCATTATTTAAGAATTTTAGATCCCTAGAAAATCCTCCTCTACTCAAGTTAACCAAAGATCTACTTGAGAATGAATTTGTTGAGATTCATAGATTCTAATTAGCAGTGCTGATAAAAGGAAGTAAAGTTTTCAAAACTTTCTTCTCTTAGTCATCATTAAGTGTCTTTACCTTGTATTTATGCATTAGATGAAGTGTCCTACTGGGCAGGATACATTAGACAAGAACATGGAACACAATCACTGTTCATTTGCAAGTACCATTCTTCTTCATAGTAAGAATGTGTACATAAGGCAGCTACACCTAGAAGTTTTTAAGTAGTGTTCCTGTGGTCTACAAGTTTAATGACAGCCATTCCACTTTAACCTGTATAATTGTCATCAGGCTTTTAGTAGAGCCTCTGTAAAGCAGCAGGTAGATACCACTTATTTATGATGTACTCAGAATTGAACTAAGCCTCCTATACTTGAGAAACTCAAGGACCTGGTGAACATAATAAATATCTTGGCTGTCAAAGGAGTTTGCAGTCATTATCATTATCTTGACATTCACTCACATCTGTGGATTCAGTGCTCAATATACATTTGTTAAAGAGGTGATTTAACAAACCCTATAGAAAACCAGTAGAGGACAGAAATTGAGGTGTGTGTGTGTGCGAACCTTAGACCACTAAAAATAATCAAGAAAAAAGAAGAGAAACATAGAAAAAGTGGTGGAAATTAATTGTAGAAGTTTGGCAATCATGATGTAGATGAACTAAACTCTCCAATTAAAAGACAAATATTATTAGACTGTATTTAACAAAAATAATGCAAAATCCAGCCATATGCTATTTAAAAAGGGATACAACTAAAACATAAGGATATAGAAAAGTTGCATGAAAGTAAAAGGATGAATAAAGCCATCTGGGCAAATGTTAAACAAGAAAAGCTGGTTTAGCTAAACCAACAGACTTTGAGATAAAAAAAAAAGTTTTACTAAAGATTGAAAGTCACTAAGTAACTAATACAAGGTTATATCCATCATGATTCTAAGTAAGTACCTAATAACATAACTTCAAATCATATAAAGCAAAAAATTGAGAGTACAAGGAAAAATACAGATAAATCCACCACCATCACAGTAAGAAGTTTTAATGGAACTCTCCAGTAATTAAGATATAAAATAAAAGAAAAAATGAAAACAACTAAAAATGAAGATCTGAACATACTTGTTCTAGTGAACTTTTATTTAAAACCACAATATCCTTTTATTAAGTTAAATTGGGGTGCGAAAAGGGATACATTGATATAGAAGTATTCCTACCTTGTTCCCTTGATAAGACACTTACAGTGTACTTTCTAGAAGAACCAGTAGGTTAGAGAAGTTCAGGTCTTGATTGTTGATTATCAGTCAGAACTACACACTGGATTTATGAACCATTTAAAGTCATATCACAGGCAGTTATTCCCTTTGTAAGTTTAAGGCCCAATGTGGGACAAGACAAAAGGCCACAGGAGGCCACAGGAGGCCCAGTACAGATACTGGGACTTATAACAGGGAGAATATAGTGACATGGCATGGTGGGGGACTAGAGCATACCATCTCCCACCCCGTGTTAAGTCAGTGCAGTTCTGGAGATACTTTTTATACCCTTTGCTCCCCATTCACAAACTTTTCCTGTTAGAAGTGATAAAGCAAGGCAATGTATTTTTTTACAAAAACATTTGTGGTATAATATGGCCCATGAGTTGTACATGGGCCAATTTTTGTTGCCTCCAGGACTGAAACAACATTTTTGGCATAAGCCAGGCAAATAAGTATGAAAGATCCCTCAGAGGTTTTATCTAGTGGACTTTTGTAAAATGCTGTATATAACAGCTTATTGTTCCTTTCAAATTCAAATGGATTTTTTTTTAATTCTCTATGATCTAGAGAATTGGTATAGAAACAACATTCTGACCATATTGCAATTAAGTTAAAAACCAATAGTAAAACTCTGAGTTAAGAACAAGTACATGCTTTTGAAAAATACTAATAAATAATCCACAGTTCACAGAAGAAATTATCATTAAATTAGAAAATAGGGTAGAAGGATAATGAAAATATTTGCATATTAATACTTCTGAGATGTATCTAACCAGTACTTAAAGATAATTTAAAGCATGAATGCTTGTCATAGAAAAGGTGAAAAGATGAAAGTAAGCAAGCTAAACAAGCAATTTAGGTTATAAAAAGCAGAAAAAACTCAAAGTAGAACAAAGAAAATCATAAATATAGGAACAGAAATAAATGATAAAGAAAGCTGTACTAGAAAAGATCAACAAAGCTCAACAATAATGCTGCAAAAAGATTAACAAATTGATAAACTTCTGGGCAAAACTAATAAAAAAAGATGAGGATTTGGACTTAAGGTAGTCTGGCTCTAAGGTCGACATCCTTAACCACTATGTTATACTTCTTCATGCAAAAATGATTATAATTTTTAATCCCCAATCTTTTAAAAATATTTGTATTGATAAAACTTAATGTACAAACATTCCATACATGGAATGCAATCAGTGGCTCACAATATCATCACATAGTTGTGTATTCATCACCATGATCATTTTTTTTGAACATTTGCATCACTCCAGAAAAAGAAAGAACTCATATATACCATATCCCTTGTTCTTCCATCTCACTGACCACTAGTATTTCCATCCACTCAATTTATTTTAACCTTTGTTGCCCCTAGTATTTATTTTCCTATCCATATTTTTTACTCGTCTGTCCAAACCCTAGATAAAAGGAGCATCAGACACAAGGTTTTCACAATCACACAGTCATACTGTAAAAGCTATATCATTATACAATCATCTTCAAGAAACAAGGCTACTAGAACACAGCTCTCCAATATCAGGTACTTCCCTCTAGCCACTCAAATACACCATAAACTAAGAAGGGGCTATCTGTGTATAATGCGTAAGAATAATTTCCAGGATAATCTCTCAACTCTGTTTGAAATCTCTCAGCCACTGACACTTTATCTTTTCTCATACTCTTTTCTCCTTTTTGGTCAAGAAGGTGTTCTCAATCCCTTGATGCTGGGTCTTGGGTCATCTCAGGATTTCCGTCCCATATTGCCAGGGAGATTTACACCCCTGGGAGTCATGTCCCACGTAGCAGGGAGGGCAGTGAGTTCACTTGCCCTGTTGGCTTAGAGAGAGAGGCCACATCCGAGCAACAAAATAGGTTCTCTGGGGGTGACTCTTAGGACTAATTTTAAGTAGGCTTAGCCTCTCCTTTGCAGGAATAAATTTCATAGGGCAGAACCCCAGGATAGAGGGCTTGGCCTATTGATTTGTTTGTCCCCACTGCTTGTGAGAATGTCAGAAATTCTCCAATAGAGGAAGTTGAATTTTTCCCCCTCTTTCCCCATGTCCTCAAGGGGACTTAGCAAATACTTCTTTATTCACTGTCCAAATCACTCTGTAGCCCCCTAATCGTGTTTTATTTATTCACAATGACTCCTGACTTGCCTGATGTGCTGGTTTGAAATGATGTATATACCCTAGAAAAGCCATGTTTTACAAAATTTAATCCCATTTTGTAAAGGCAACAATTTCTTCTAATCCCTATTCAGTATTATATGTTTGAAACTGTAATTAGATCATCTCCCTGGAGATGTGATTTAATCAAGAGTGGTTGTTAAGCTGGAATAGCTGGAGGCATATCTCTACCCATTTGGGTGGTTCTTGATTAGTTTCTGAAGTCCTATAAAAAAGGAAACATTTTGGAGAATGAGAGAGATTCGGAGAGAGCAGAGAATGCTGTCGCACCATTAAGCAGAATCCACCAGCCAGTGACCTTTGGAGATGAAGAAGGAAAACACCACCTGGGAGCTTCATGAACCAGGAAGCCAGGAGAGGAAGCTAGCAGATGGCACCTTGCTTGCCATGTGCCCTTCCAGCCGAGAGAGAAACTGTGACTATGTTCGCCATGTGCCTTCTCACTTGAGAGAGAAACCTTGAACTTCATCGGCCTTCTTGAACCAAGGTATCTTTCCCTGGATGTCTGAGATTGGACATTTCTATAGACTTGTTTTAATTGGGACATTTTCTCAGCCTTAGAACTGTAAACTAGCAACTTACTGAATTCCCCTTTTTAAAAGCTATTCCGTTTCTGGTATATTGCATTCTGTCAGCTAGCAAACTAGAACAACTGCAAACCAAGAATTCTATATCTGGCCAAAACTGTCCTTCAAAAAATGAGGGTTTAAAATATTTTCAGACAAACAGACACAGGGAGAGTTTGTGAACAAGAGCTTGAGCAGCCAAGCCATAGAAACAGAGCCACAAAAAAGAAAAGAAAAAAATCCTTTTCAGAGCAGGACTCCTGTTCCTCAGGTTTGCCAATCAAGAGCTCAAGTTGGTACCTTGCTTTGTGTATCTCCAGGTCCTATGTGCCCTCTCCTTTCCTTCAGGGCCCAGACTCTTTCAAGTATTTCGTACTGTCCAATCCAAAAAACCTCTGTTTTTTTTTTTTTTTCTTCTTTCTTTTTATGTCAGTCCTGCTCCCCTCTGTATCAGGGCAAAACCCACAACCTCAGCTTTTGCTCTAGGTTTAACTGAGCTGGGAGCCTATTTTTAGTAGTCAGAATTTATTAATTAATTCCACAATTGGAGCTTGGTTGCACTCAGCCCCTGTCGCTAGTAAAGTCTCTTTCCTATCCTCTCTGGGAAGCAGCCTGTAGGAGAGGGGTGCCAGCCACTGTAGCTTGGGGGACTCATGGTTCTGGGTGGGATTGCAGCCTGTCCAGACTAGTGTACGCTCTGTGCTGGTCACTGATGTGGCCCCAGCAATTGTTCTGTTCTGTTCCTGGCTATTTATTAGCTGCTCTGGAGGACGAAATAAGTTCCACACCTCACTAAGCCACCATCTTGGACCCTCCTTCTTTAGGCATAATTTTAAGTAGGCTTAACCTATCCATTGCAGGAATAAGTTTCATAGGGGTGAATCCCAAGACTGAAGCCTTGGCCTATTGATTTGGTTGTTCCCACTGCTTGTGAGATTATCAGAAATTCTCCAAATGGGGAAGTTGAGTATTTCCTCCTTTCTCCCCATCCCCCCAAGGGGACTTTGCAAATACTTTTTTATTCACTGCCCAAATCACTCTGGGATATATTGGGGCACCACACTAATCTGGACAAATTAACAAAATCTCATATCCTATTCAAGATTCCATGTACTTATGGTGTTCAACTAAACCGACCCCGACCATACAAGTTAAATTAGGAAATGCACTACCCAAAATATAAATAAACATCTCTCCCTTTAGTCACACACAGAAGTTGAAATTTTAAAATATGAATATCATCCTTTACCTTGTATTCTGATATACCTTAGTCCTATCCAGATCAGCTTCATTCATATCTCTACTTGATGTCTGATCACTTTTTCAAATATTAAACAGTTTCCTGTATGGGGTTCTGCTGACTTTCATAGCTTCAGAGCTCTAACTCAGAGTCTCAGGTGTCACATAAATACTCAAAGGTTCTGGGAAAGATCATGTTACATGCAAACAGCTCAATACTCCTGTTCATAACTGCTTTTAATAATATCTTTTAGTTGACACAACTTTTCAGATTGGCCTGACATTTCTAAAATAACATAAAAGAAATAGGTATGTATATGTAAAAATGTTAATGGTAGCCCTAATATCTAATATGATAATTTGGAAACAATGAATTGTTATAAGGAATGGTTAAAACACTTAAGGTATAAGCAACAATTCTACAAAAGTTTAAAAAATGAAGTAGATCTATATATACTTATATAGAAAGGTCTTCAAGACAGAAGGAAGAAATCTGTAGAGTAATATACACAGTTCCATTCATGCACATAAGCCAAAACTAAACAAGATAATTATGTATGCAATGAATGGAAAACTATCAGGTGGATCGTGTACAAAATTCTTAGCAGTTGTTATTTTTGTATAATTTCAGTCTTTTTAAATCTATTGAGATTTGCTTTTTAATCCAACATATGGTCTATCCTTGAGAATGATACACGAGCACTTTAGAAAAATGGGTATCCTGCTATGGTGGGGTATAATGTCTCTTAAGTCTAGTTCATTTATTATATTATTGAAAATCTGTTTCCTTATTGATCCTCTGTCTAAATGTTCTATCCATTGATAAAGACGGTGAGTTGTAGTCTCCAACTATTATTATAGAGGTGTCTACTTCTCCCTTCAGTGTTGTCAGTGTTTGCCTCACAGGGGCACTCTGGCTCAGTGCATAATATTTATGATTGTTATGTCTTCTTGATGAATTATTCCTTTTATTAATACATAGTGTCCTTGTTTGTCTCTTTTAATTGTTTTACATTTGAATTCTAATTTGTCAGATGTTAGTATAGCTGCCTTCACTCTTTTCTGGTTGTTGTTTGCATAAAACATCTTTTTCCAGCCTTTCACTTACTATCTGCTTTTGTCTTTGGGTCTATAGTGAGTCTCTGGTAGAAAGCATATAGATAGGTCCTGTTTCTTTAATCCATTCTGCCGGTGTATGTCTTTTGATTGGGGATTTTAATCCATTAACATTTAATGTTATTACTGTAAAGGTGGTACTTTCCTCTACCATTTTATCTTTTGGATTTCATATGTCATATCTCATTTTTTTTCTCTTTTTACCTTTGCTGATAGTCTTAATTTCTGTACTCTTCTCCAGACCTCTCTCTCTCCTGTCATTTCCTATCTGCCTATAGTGCTCCCTTTAGTATTTCTTTTACAGCTGTTCTCTTAATCACAAACACTCAAAGACACTGTTTATTTTGAAATATTTAAAACTCTCCTTCATTTTTGAAGGACAGTTTTGCTGGGTGTAGAATTCTTGGTTAGCAGTTTTTCTCTTTCAGAATCTTAAATATATCATACCATTGCCTTCTTGCCTCCATGGCTTCTTCCAAGAAATCTGCACAGTCTTATCAAGCTTCCCTTGTATGTAATGCATTGCTTTTCTCTTGCTGCTTTCAGAATTTTCTCTTTGTCTTTGATATTTGACAGTCTGTTAGTAAGTGTCTCAGAGTAGGTCTATTTGGATCTTTTTGGTTTGGGGTGCTCTGTGCTTCTTGGATCTGTAATTTTATGTCTTTCATAAGAGATGGGAAATTGTCAGTGATTATTTCCTCCATTAGTCTTTCTGCATCTTTTCCCTTCTCTTCTCCTTCCGGGACACCCATAATACATATATTCATGCACTGCACATAACATATATTCATGCACTGCATGTTGTCATTCACTTCCCTGAGACCCTGCTATATTTTCCCATTCTTTTCTTTATCTATCCTTTTGTGTGTAGAATTTCAGATGTTCTGTCCTCTAGTTCACTAATCTTTTCTTCTGCCTCTTTAAAGCTGCTTTTGTAGGTCTCCATGTTTTTTTCATTGCTTCTGTTGTGCCTTTCATTCCCATAAGTCCTGCCATTTGCTTTTTCAAGTTTTTGAGTTTTTCATGTTCACCCAGTCTCTTCTTTATATCCTTCATCTCTTTTCCTATCTTTTGTCAACTTGTTTTGATTTTTGATGTGATTTTGTATGTCAGTTTGAACATCCTTAATTAGTTGCTTCAACTCATTCAACACAAATGTATCTCATTTGAAATGTTGGTTTGTTCCTTTGGGCCATATCTTTGATTTTCCCAGTATGACTTGTTATTTTTTTTGCTGGCATCTAGGCATTTGATTTCCTTAATTAGTTTATTCTGGAGGTTGTTTTCACTCTTATACATAGGATTTTCTTGTGGGTTGGCTTTGTTCTTTATCTGGTCTTTGGCATTCAGTTCAACTTATTCTAGACTGCTAGTATAGCTTCTGTTTAACTGATCCAAAATCATCAGCTCTTGTTTTACTGGTTCTTGCCCTGCCTATATAGAACCTCTTTTTGAGGAAGGTATCCTTAGGTATGATCAATCCCAGTCAGATTTTCCTAGACCAGACGGGCCTATGTTTCAGGAGGAGGGTGTAGCCAGTATCATTTCCCTGAGAGTGAGACCAAGCAGGTTGTCAGACTTTCCTGTGAAGTCTCTAGAATCTATGCTATTCCTGTCCTGCCCAGTATGTGGCACTTGTCAGCCCCCATCTTCCCACCAGCATAAAGTGATGTGGCACCTTTAATTCTCAGCAGCCTCTCCCTGCCAGTGGTGTGGTTGAGACAGAGGATGAGGTAGAAGGTGGCTTTGGTTGCTTCTGTTTTCCAGGGATCTCAATACCCTGAAGGAGGGTAGCCACTTGAGCTGGGCCTTGCCCCCTTTCTCTTGGGGAAGATACACCCATTAGGGAATTAGCCCTTCACTTGACTAGCTACTTTCTCTCTCAGACATGCTTTAATTCCACCCTTGCCTGGCTCAGTGCTGAAGCCTGCGAATACTCACAGTTCTAATTAATGAGCAGTTAAGGAGTAAGAAAAAAAAAGGAGGATAAAAGCCTTTTCAGAGTCAGACCCTAGCTCCCTGGGTTTACCAATCAAGAGCTGGAGTTAGTACGCAGCTTTATGTGTCCCCAGGCTCTATGTGCTCCCTTTTTGGGGACCCAACCCTTTTCCAGTATTTTCTGTTGCCCAACTCAGAAAGGCTGTTTTGTTTTCCCATCAGTCTTACCCCTCTCTGCCTGGGCAAAAACTCTGGGTTCCTTTAGTGCTTACTTTAGGTTTATCTGTGCTTGGGGCCTGTTTTCAGCAGTCCAAATTTGTTAATTAATTCCGCAATTGGAGCTTGATTGAGCTACCTTCCTTGCTCCTAGGATTTGTTTCTTTTTCCCTTAGGGAAGGAGTTTGCCGTGCCCATTGGGAAGGGTGCTGCTTCCGCATCTTGGGAGACTTACAGTTCTGTGTGGGATCTCAGCCTTTCCACACTGGTGTACAATGAGTGTATAGTCACTGACATCCCACCCAACAGTTGTCCTATCCATTTCCTGGCTATTTATTAGCTGCCCTGGAGGATGAACATAATTTCACACCTCACTACACCGCCATCTAGCCCTGCCTCCATCCAGTGGTTATCATTCGGGAGGTAAATGAATGGGGAGTAAATAAAAGGAAATTTTCCTTTTTTTTGTTTTTTTTGCATGGGCAGGCACCGGGAATCAAACCAGGTCTCCAGCAGAGCAGGCGAGAATCTGCCACTGAGCCACAGTTGCACTGCCCTTTTTTTCTTTTTAGGAACTTTTCATTTTTGATCTGTGTTAGAATTTATTCTACAATGAGGAAGTATTCATGTAGTAGTTATCTTAAAATTTTAAAAGACTTTAAAGGACAAAGATAAAAAGGTTATTCAGAGCCTGATTACAACAGTGTAAAAATGTACAAAGTCAGAAGTAAATCTTGAGAAATAAAAGTTATAACTTCATGTATCCTCCCTTCCCTTTCTTTTGCATAATATGTTTTAATATATAATTAAACTGTTAAAAATAAAAGAACCCCAACCAAAACCATTTCTGTCAACCCTGAAGAGTATCTAGGAGCCCCTTCCAGTATGAAAAAGTCACAAATGGGACATAGCCCAAATACCCCTAAAGAGTGGGAGAAAGATCAAAGGTGGTGGCAGAGTTATACAGAGAAGGTAGGGCTTAATAAATGAGTATGACTGCTGAATCATTATATTGATATTTCTTTTAGTCGCCAGTATCTTCAAGAAGTAAAAACCTAAAATTGTGGAATTATAACCCATACCAAACTCCGAAATCTGTTCTACAACTAATTGTTGTGATGTACTTCAAAATTTATTATTTTGTATTTGTCATTTTTTACAAAAATAAAAAAAGTCAATTGTGATGATAAATGCACAGCTATATGATGATAATGTAAACCACTGATTGTACACTTTGGGTGATTACGTGGTATGTGAATATATAATATATAGCAATAAAAAAAAAAAAAGCACCTAGGGCTCTATCTGAGATTCTACAAAGGTTCTATGCACTAACATTACTTTCCAGAAACCCTACAACCTCCAGATGAGTTTCTAGGCCAGATAAGTCCTGAAACCCAGAGGGGCCAGCCTCTCCAGAACATCAACTAGTTCCATCCCCTATCCCATATTATCAACAGTTCTTTCTAACATGATAAAGTTAGAATGGGCATAGTCCAAATACTCATAAAAGTTGGGAGAAAGATAAAATGAGAGGAAGAGTTATAACAGAGAAGATAGGATTTAACAACTGAGTATGACTGCTGAATCATTATATTGATATTTCTTTTATTCTCCAGTATCTTGGAGCAGCTAGAAGGAAAAACCTGAAATTGTGGAACTGTAACCTACACCAAACTCTGAAATCTGTTCTATAACTACTTGTTACAATGTACTTTGAAATTTATTGCTTTTTTGTATATATAAATAAAATAATAAAAAATGTTAAAAAAAATAAATGAACTGAATTACAACAAGAATAATCTGCATGTCATTTTATTTCTATTAGAAAAATATTATGTATATAAAATTTTGGTCCATTTCTCCTTTATCTCTACCATTCAAACTCGAAGTTTAATTTTACTCAAGTAAAAGCAGAATCATATATCTGACATGAGAACTAAATTCATTTCACACCATTAAATTAATAGTATTAATTAAATCAGGTGTGCTTTTTTATTTATCAGATACAGTAATTCATCTTTCCTACATATTGTTTCCTTTTACTTCTACTGGTTTGAGAAACTATGCAATGAATGTACTTTCTTCCACATTCAGTAATCAGTGTGCATAAATGTAATTTATAACATCCTTAATTGGATTCATCATCTAATCTCAAATTCATGTTCAAGTTCCCCTATTACATGGTACTTACATAATCAACTTCAAATACTTTAGTCAAACTTACAATTTCCAACATTAATTATAAAAATTAAGCTGTTAATTTAAAAATATTATGAAAATTCCAGGCTAAGTAGTACTGGGTCCATTTATAGTGACGCTGTTGTGAGAGGTCCTTGAACAGCTACTGCTTCAATCTCAACACGGCCTCCCTGTGTGGAAAATGAAATGATACCTAGATTATTTTGTACAAATTAGGACACCTCCATAATATCTACTAAAAACATCTAAAATTAAAAGCTATAAAGCATTTCTAACATTAAACTTTTCAAAGAAGGAAGGAAGAGGAAATGTTCACTGAGAACTTAGAAGGAGTCATGTGGTGTGCTAGGCACATTCAGATACCTTAGCTCACATGATTCTCTCCACAGTCTACAAGGTAAGTGTTTCTCACCCCAACTCAAAGAATGATACACTGAAGCTTAGAAAAGTCAGTTAACTTTTTCTGATCACAAAGTTAAATGGTAGAGATTCAGATCCATGCCTTGTGATTCTAAACCCAGAGCTCTTTTTACTACAACCAAACCTTAATAAATTTGATGAATACTGATCATTACAAATAATAACCAATTAAATTAAAATACCACTCTTAGAGGATAAATTTTCTTTAGTGGCAAGTTATATGTGCAAATGAATAAGAGCTATTTTCTTGTAGGTAGGAATATTGTGTTGGTAAGAAGTACAGGAAAAGAACCTCTGTTTAGCTTAAAATAGCTAAAAAAAGGCAGGCCACGGTGGCTCAGCAGGCAAGAATGCTTGTCTGCCATGCCAGAGGACCTGGGTTCAATTCCTGGTGCCTGCCCTTGTTAAAAACAAACAAACAAACAAACAAAAACCTAAAAAAGAATGGTGAGAAATATGTGAGTCACTTGGTTTAGAATATTTTTCCGATGGGAGGGCTAGATTTCTTATTATACAATAGCCATGAGAAACTTTTACTGCAGAATTTACAAATATGGCTCAAATTTTATTTCTTTGAGTAACACTGAACAATAGAGCTGCTCTTTTACTTTTTCTCACCTCTGAAGTACTATGATTCTGTTATGTTCATTTGTGTGTTGCCTTATAAGGTTTCTTAGTATATTCATCCATGCATATACTACTGGATATTCCCTTCTACATTTAAACTCCTGGAAAGTAGGGACTATTTCTATTTCTTTTTAAGAAAATTTCCTTCCACAGTGTTTAGTTCACTGTATTCAGAAAATAATTCAGAAATTTTAGATTGCTTATATAAATCATTTTAAAGTATACTTACTTTGGGCAGGGCAGCAACCTGGTAAGCAGCTCTAGCAGGAAAATCACTCTTGAAATCTGAATTTAAAATAATTTCATTTTAGTCTTTTGATGGAACTGGATTGTTAATCAGTGCTGCTCAATCATGCATTTGGTTAATGCTTCACAGACTAGTCAGTTCTTAGACATACAGACATTAAAAGAAGTTCAGATTTTGTATTTGTTTGATAAAATATTTTGCCATGATTTCCATAATATTTAACAGTTTCTAAATGTTTCAGCTTTCTGGAAAACAAAGGGAAAAACCCCGACACATACTGACACTTTGATCTTGTGTAACATGAATCAGAGATTGTTTTTAAAGTGTTATTTACAAAATAGTTCTCTAAATAGGGGATATTTACTCATCTCCAGTGTTTGGGCAAGTACTTTCTTGGCTAACTTCGGTCTTTGCTGGTCATTTCTTTAGAATATTTTTTAGATTAATCTAAAAAATGATATTTTTTCCCTACCTGTGCTTGTTTGAAATGATGTATGTACCCTAGAAAAGCCACGTTTTAATCCTAAACCCATTTTGTAAAGGCAGTCGTTTTTTCTAATCCCTATTCAGTATTGAATGTTTGAAACTGTTATCAGATCATCTCACTGGAGTTGTGATTTAATCAAGAGTGGTTGTTAAACTGGATTAGCTGGAGGCATGTCTCCACCCATTTGGGTGGGTCTTGATTAGTTTCTTAAATCCTATAAAAGAGGAAACATTCTGGAGAAAGAGAGATTTCTGAGAGAGCAGAGAATGACATAGCCACGAGAAGCAGAGTCCAACAGCCAGTGACCTTTGGAGATGAAGAAGGAAAACACCTTCCAGGGAGCTTCATGAAACAGGAAGCCAGGAGAAGCTAGCAGATGACACCGTGTTTGCCATGTGCCCTTCCAGATGAGAGAGGAACCCTGACCGTGTTCACTATATGCCTTTCCAGATGAGAGAGAAACTCTGACTGTTTGCCATGTTCCTTCTCACTTGAGAAAGAAACTCGAACTTAATCGGCCTTCTTGAACCAAGGTATCTTTACCTGGATGCCTTTGATTGGACATTTCTATAGACTTGTTTTAATTGGGACATTTTCTCGGCCTTAGAACTGTAAACTAGCAACTTATTAAATTCTCCTTTTTAAAAGCCATTCCGTTTCTGGTATATTGCATTCTGGCAGCTAGCAAACTAGAACACTAACCTACCCCCAGATGGGAGGGATAACCATTTTCCTACTTGTGCCAGTAATGTTAGTAATAATAAGGATGAATATTTACTGAGTATTTATAACATGCCAGCATCTGTTTTAAGTACGCTGCATATATTAACTCATTTTAACATTTTGATAATCCTATAAAGTGGCAGTACATTACCACCATTTTGCAAATAAGAAAACCAAGGCAGAGAAATGTTAAATAATTAACCAGCTAATGATTCTGATAGTCAGCAGAGAAGGTGGCTAGACCATATCATAGCAATAGTAAATACAATTTATCTGTAAATTATATATATACATATATAAGATATACATTAGGGTGGCTTAAAAAGTCTGAGAAGGGTGTAACAAAATTAAATGTTAAGAAAATGGATGTGTAGAAATGCAATATATTATTCTAGGGTAGGCAATAGAAATGTCTTAGCTCTTTTTCATGGGACATTATTGTATGTTTCTAATTAGACTATTAATTCTTTCAGGATAAGAACCATGTCCATTTCTTTAGCATCTTCTATCACTTTTAAGTCATGATGGATGCTCATCAAGGTGAATGGATTCATTTCTTTTTAAAATGGTAAATAGGAATAAAGCCGAATTACTTACACTGTTTGTATATCTCATTGACAGCATTGAAATCATTGATGTCAGCCAGCAAGACAGTTGTTTTTACCACTAGAAGATATACATTAGGTTTAGTTAACATTATCTAGAAAAACAGTATATAGTTCTGGGACTGTCTTGATTAAAATGGGAAAGAAGTAAGTGGAACACAGCATTGTTTCTCAGACCATAAAACAACTACCTTAAAAGCAACAAAGATACAACATGATAGGTTATTGGATGCCATGTGTTTTTCACAAAGACCAAATAAATATCAAACAGAAATGTAAATATCAAGTAACTCACCATTAGCAAAGTCACAGCCTGCAGCTTTCAGAATTTCACTCATGTTTTTAAGAGCCTGTGAACCAAGGCAAGAAAGGCCGAAGGCACCGATGTTATATTAAAGTTCAAATTAAATTAATCATCTTTTACTACTAACTTCTTAAATAGCAAACAAAAATTCTGCCTGATCTTTCTAGGCTGCCTCTATATAAGTGAACTGCTTTTTTTCTTTCCATGGAATGAATCTTTCTGAAATACAATGAGAAGGCTGTCTCCTTTGGTGAGTGAAAAGATTGGAATGAAGTCTCTTCCTTGGTGCTAAATGTGTGCTATTCCAGCTGATGTGCGGTAAGCTGAAACAATTTATGGAGTTCCTTACTCTATGTCACTTCAAAGATAAGTATGAGTTGGTAGGCCTCAAAACGTTTTCTTCTAAAGCAATATTGGATTTAAGGGGTCCTTTTTTCCTCAAAAATAAAAACAAACACATTATTAGTAAATTATGCATATTGTTGACACTCTGGTTCTGGCAAAAGCAAAAGTTTTTTTTTTACCCTTAGGTTTTTTCAATTCATTCTTCCTCCCAATTTTACCAAGTATAATCTAACATTTGATTACATTTTTGTGGTATTAGAAAATACTTTTCTGAATAGGTAATATATGCATATGGTAAAAAATCCAGATGCTATAAGAAAGCATATCTAGAGAAAATATGTCTCTCACCCCATACCCCCCTTCTCCCTGGTTCCCCTCTTCTGAGTTAACTATTATTTCTACTTTCTTGTATAACCTTTTAGGGTCTGTCAATGCATATATTGGCATAAAAGTATATAATCTTACACACACACAGATGGTAGCATGTTGAGCATGCTGTTCTGTATCTTGATTTTATCGAGTAACAATTTATCTTGGAAATCTTTCTGCATTAATTTCATTGTATGAATGCAGCATGATTTACTCAACCAGTTCCTGCAGATGAATATTTAGGTTCATTTCTGTCTTTGAGTATTATAAATGACACACTCAGTGAACACATTAAATTATAATTTAATTCTACTAACTGAATAGAATTGTATTCCTCATTCTTACTAACAAAACATACTGTGTGTAATCTTTTATATCAATTTCTCGACTTTTACTTCTGTGGTGATGTTTTTGTGGGTTAGTGGCTCTGAAAATTTCCCAAGCCATGGGAAATGGCAAGATGTTACCTGATTTGGATAATTTAGGTTTAAGGCCACCTTAGCAATAAGGAGGTAGAATCTCTTTTTTGGTTATTACATGATTTATCCTATTTCCCATTCTCAATGGATAGAAAACTGTCTTAAATCAAGTAAGTTAGCTTAAAGAGCACTTACCTGGTAATAGCTATAAAACAAATCAGCCCAAACCATCCTTAACATTAAAAAGAATCTCCTTAGTATTAGAAAAGTAGGAGAAAAGGGAAATTCAAATGTAGAAAATTACCTGTTTAGCTTCTTCTGTCACCCCTCCTGAGACAAGCTGTCCACTTGATGGGTCCATGCCTAGCTGTCCTGAAATATAAACGGTCCTGTCGACTAGCACAGCTTGACTGCAATATAGAAATCCAGGGTCAAATGTAAAATCTAAAATTCAATGCCAAAAGATTTCTTTGATAGAACAAAAAAAAAAAAAAGCACAAACTGTAGAAGAAAAAAAATTAATAAAATGGATCTCATTAATTAAAATTTTTCCTGTCAAAAGTCATCTTTAAGAAAATGAAAAAGGAAGTCAGACTGGGAGAAGATATTTGCAAAACATATTTCTATCAAAAACTTGTATCCAGAACTATATAAAGAAATAATATGAAGACAAACAAGCCAGTAAAAATGGAAAAATGATTTGAACAGAAACATCACAAAAGAAGACATAAAGAGTTAAGAACTACAAGACAGATGCTCAACAATATTAGCCACTAGAGAAGTGCAAATACAATAAGATGCGTTATATGCAATAAGACACAAAGATAATAACGGGCATTGGTGAGGATGTGAAGCAACTGGAATTCTCATACACTGCTGATAGGAATGCAAAATAGGTCAGCTACTTTGGAAAAGTTTGGCAGTTCGTAAAAAAATTAAACATAAACCAGCAATTTCTGTTCTAGGCATCTATCCAAGAGAAGTGAAAACATATGTCCACACAAAGACCCTATATGAGTCTTCAGAAACAGCATTATTCATGAGAACCAAAAAAAAAAGGAAACAACCCGAATACCCTCAACTGGTAAATGGATAAAAAAAAAAGTGTATCTATATAAAGGTATACTATTCAGTGATAAAAAGGAATGAACCTGATAGGCACAACAAAAGACTACATATTGTTTGATTCCATTTGAAATCATAGGAAAGAGAAAATTACAACAGCAGAGAATAGATTAGTGATTGCCAGGTGCCAGAGGTAGAGGTGAGATTGACTGCAAAGGGGTATTTTTCTGCATGATTTTTTAAATGGAAATGTTTTAAAATAATGGATGCACAACTGTATGTATTTACCAAGACTTATGGAACTTTACACTTAAAATGGGTAAATTTTATATGTAGCTCATACTTGTTTTTTTGTAAAACAAACAAACAAAAAATTCAATGTCAAGAGCACGCTAAGAAAATAATAACTCTCAGGCAAGATTAGTTAGTGATTGTTGAAGGTCAGTTAAGGATCTACTTGTGAGGGTACACTTCATTTCTGCAAAGTGCTTAGTTTGGGAACTGACTTTTTATGTAATGACACCACATTTCAGATTAGTATAAAATCACCCAAAAAAGGAAACAGCTGATTATTCAGGTTTGGTTGCTTTGGAGTACAGCTTCAAGTGAAGTTAATCTGAGGTGAAGCAAACAGAAAATTGTGGAGGTTTTCTTGTTCCTCCTCCAGAGCAACTACTAGGTGACCAGAAACAGTGCAGAACAGCTCCCGGGGCCACGGCAGGGAATGGACACACAGCGTACCCCAGTCTGGACTGGCTAGACCGTCTGTAAGACTTCGCTGTGGTGAGCTCCCCAAGCAGCGCGCGCTTCCCCGGGCCGTGGCGGCTGGTGGCCGGCGCCCCTCCCTCCCTCCTTCCCGGACCGGCTGAGAGTCTCAGAGAGGCAAGTTTCCCAAGCCACGGCGACCGGTGCCCCTCCCCCGCGGGCAGCTTCCTGGTCCGGCAGCGGGTCTCGGATCAGCGAGTTCCCCAGGCCAAGGCGGCCGGCGACCGGCACCCCTCCCCCATAGGTGGCTGCCCGGAGGGAGAGGAGGGAGTTTTTGACAGTGGCAGGGACTGGGTCCAACAAAACACCAATAGTGGCATTAATAAAGGAGCCACAACATCTTTTGCTGGTGGGACCCGCAGACAGACAAGCGCCACCTACTGGGCAGGATAAAAAAAACAGAGTCCAGAGACTTCACAGGAAAATCTTTCAACCTGCTGGGTCTCACACTCAGGGAAATCCGATTAAATGTCCAGACGCCAGCAAAAAATAACAATCACACCAGGAAAATTGAAGATATGGCCCAGTCAAAGGAACAAACCAATAGTTCAAATGAGATACAGGAGCTGAGACAACTAATTCTGAATGTACGAACAGAAATGGAAAACCTCTTCAAAAACCAAATCAATAAATTGAGGGAGGACATGAAGAAGGCAAGGGATGAACAAAAAGAAGAAATGGAAAGTCTGAAAAAACAAATCACAGAACTTATGGGAATGAAAGATACAGCAGAAGAGATGAAAAAAACAATGGAAACCTACAATGGTAGATTTCAAAAGAAAGAGGTTAGAATTAGTGAACTGGAGGATGGAACATCTGAATTCCAAAAAGAAACAGAAACTATAGGGAAAAAAATGGAAAAATATGAGCAGGGGCTCAGGGAATTGAATGATAATATGAAGCGCACAAATATACGTGTTGTGGGTGTCCCAGAAGGAGAAGAGAAAGGAAAAGGAGGAGAAAAACTAATGGAAGAAATTATCACTGAAAATTTCCCAACTCTTATGAAAGACCTAAAATTACAGATCCAAGAAGTGCAGCGCACCCCAAAGAGAATAGATCTAAGTAGGCGTTCTCCAAGACACTTACTAGTTTGAATGTCAGAGGTCAAAGAGAAAGAGAGGATCTTGAAACCAGCAAGAGAAAAACAATCCATCACATACAAGGGAAACCCAATAAGACTATGTGTAGATTTCTCAGCAGAAACCATGGAGGCAAGAAGACAGTGGGATGATGTATTTAAATTACTAAAAGAGAAAAACTGCCAACCAAGACTTCTATATCCAGCAAAATTGTCCTTCAAAAATGAGGGGGAAATTAAAACATTCTCAGACAGAAAGTCACTGAGAGAATTTGTGACCAAGAGACCAGCTGTGCAAGAAATACTAAAGGGAGCACTAGAGTCAGATACAAAAAGACAGAAGAGAGAGGTATGGAGAAGAGTGTAGAAAGAAGGAAAGTCAGATATGATATATATAATACAAAAGGCAAAATGGTAGAGGAAAATATTATCCAAACAGTAATAACACTAAATGTTAATGGACTGAATTCCCCAATCAAAAGACATAGACTGGCAGAATGGATTAAAATACAGGATCCTTCTATATGCTGTCTACAGGAAACACATCTTAGACCCAAAGATAAACATAGGTTGAAAGTGAAAGGTTGGGAAAAGATATTTCATGCAAATAACAACTAGAAAACAGCAGTAGCTATACTAATATCCAACAAATTAGACTTCAAATGTAAAACAGTTAAAAGAGACAGAGAAGGGTACTATCTACTAATAAAAGGAACAATTAAACAAGAAAACATAACAATCATAAATATTTATGCACCGAATCAGAATGTCCCAAAATACATGAGGAATGCACCACAAATACTGAAAAGGGAACTAGACACATCTACCATAATAGTTGGAGACTTCAATTCCACACTCTCATCAATGGACAGAACATCTAGACAGAGGATCAATAAAGAAACAGAGAATCTGAATATTACAATAAATGAGCTAGACTTAACAGACATTTATAGGACATTACACCCCACAACAGCAGGATACACCTTTTTCTCAGGTGCTCATGGATCATTCTCAAAGATAGACCATATGCTGGGTCACAAAGCAAGTCTCAACAAATTTAAAAAGATTGAAATCATACACAACACTTTCTCAGATCATAAAGGAATGAAGTTGGAAATCAACAATAGGCAGAGTGCCAGCAAATTCACAAATACGTGGAGGCTCAACAACACACTCTTAAAAAACGAGTGGGTCAAGGAAGAAATTACAAGAGAAATTAGTAAATATCTCGAGGCGAATGAAAATGAAAACACAACATATCAAAACCTATGGGATGCAGCAAAGGCAGTGCTAAGAGGGAAATTTATTGCCCTAAATGCCTATATCAAAAAAGAAGAAAGGGCAAAAATTTGGGAATTAACTGTCCACTTGGAAGAACTGGAGAAAGAACAGCAAACTAACCCCAAAGCAAGCAAAAGGAAAGAAATAACAAAGATTAGAGCAGAAATAAATGAAATTGAGAACATGAAAACAATAGAGAAAATCAATAAGACCAGAAGTTGGTTCTATGAGAAAATCAACAAGATTGATAGGCCCTTAGCAAGATTGACAAAACGAAGAAGAGAGAGGACGCAAATAAATAGGATCAGAAATGGAAGAGGAGACATAACCACTGACCTCACAGAAATAAAGGAGGTAATAACAGGATACTATGAACAACTCTATGCTAATAAATACAACAATGTAGATGAAATGGACAAGTTCCTAGAAAGGCATGAACAACCAACTTTGACTCAAGATGAAACAGATAACCTCAACAAACCAATCACAAGTAAAGAAATTGAATCAGTCATTCAAAAGCTTCCCAAAAAGAAAAGTCCAGGACCAGACGACTTCACATGTGAATTCTACCAAACATTTCAGAAAGAATTAGTACCAACCCTGCTCAAACTATTCAAAAAAATTGAAGTGGAGGGAAAGCTACCTAATTCATTCTATGAAGCCAACATCACCCTCATACCAAAACCAGGCAAAGATATTACAAAAAAAGAAAACTACAGACCAATCTCTCTAATGAATATAGATGCAAAAATCCTCAACAAAATTCTAGCAAATCGAATCCAGCAACACATTAAAAGAATTATACATCATGACCAAGTAGGATTCATCCCAGGTATGCAACGATGGTTCAACATAAGAAAATCAATTAATGTAATACACCATATCAACAGATCAAAGCAGAAAAATCACATGATCATCTCAATTGATGCAGAGAAGGCATTTGACAAGATTCAACATCCTTTCCTGTTGAAAACACTTCAAAGGATAGGAATACAGGAGAACCTCCTTAAAATGATAGAGGGAATATATGAAAAATCCACAGCTAATATCATCCTCAATGGGGAAAAATTGAAAACTTTCCCCCTAAGATCAGGAACAAGACAAGGATGTCCATTATCACCACTATTATTCAACATCGTGTTGGAGGTTCTAGCCAGAGCAATTAGACAAGAAAAAGAAATACAAGGCATCAAAATTGGAAAGGAAGAAGTAAAACTATCATTGTTTGCAGACGATATGATACCATACGTCAAAAACCCTGAAAAATCCACAGCAAAACTACTGGAGCTAATAAATGAGTACAGCAAAGTGGCAGGTTACAAGATCAACATTCAAAAATCTGTAGTGTTTCTATACACTAGCAATGAACAAGCTGAGGGGGAAATCAAGAAACGAATTCCATTTACAATTGCAACTAAAAGAATAAAATACTTAGGAATAAATTTAACTAAAGAGACAAAAGACCTATACAAAGAAAACTACAAAAACCTGTTAAAAGAAATCACAGAAGACCTAAATAGATGGAAGGGCATACCGTGTTCATGGATAGGAAGACTAAATACAGTTAAGATGTCAATTCTACCTAAATTGATTTACAGATTCAATGCAATACCAATCAAAATCCCAACAACTTATTTTTCAGAAATAGAAAAACCAATAAGCAAATTTATCTGGAAGGGCAGGGTGCCCCGAATTGCTAAAAGTATCTTGAGGGAAAAAAACGAAGCTGGAGGTCTCACGCTGCCTGACTTTAAGGCATATTATGAAGCCACAGTGGTCAAAACAGCATGGTACTGGCATAAAGATAGATATATCGACCAATGAAATCGAATAGAGTGCTCAGATATAGACCCTCTCATCTATGGACATTTGATCTTTGATAAGGCAGTCAAGCCAACTTACCTGGGACAGAACAGTCTCTTCAATGGTGCCTAGAGAACTGGATATCCATATGCAAAAGAATGAAAGAAGACCCGTATCTCACACCCTATACAAAAGTTAACTCAAAATGGATCAAAGATCTAAACATTAGGTCTAAGACCATAAAACAGTTAGAGAAAAATGTAGGGAGATATTTTATGAATCTTACAATTGGAGGCGGTTTTATGAACCTTAAACCTAAAGCAAGAGCACTGAAGAAATAAATAAATAAATGGGAACTCCTCAAAATTAAACACTTTTGTGCATCGAAGAACTTCATCAAGAAAGTAGAAAGACAGCCTACACAATGGGAGACAATATTTGGAAACGACATATCAGATAAAGGCCTAGTATCCAGAATTTATAAAGAGATTGTTCAACTCAACAACAAAAAGACAGCCAACCCAATTACAAAATGGGAAAAAGACTTGAACAGACACCTCTCAGAAGAGGAAATACAAATGGTCAAAAGGCACATGAAGAGATGCTCAATGTCCCTAGCCATTAGAGAAATGCAAATCAAAACCACAATGAGATATCATCTCACACCCACCAGAATGGCCATTATCAACAAAACAGAAAATGACAAGTGCTGGAGAGGATGCAGTGAAAGAGGCACACTTATCCACTGTTGGTGGGAATGTCAAATGGTGCAACCACTGTGGAAGGCAGTTTGGCACTTACTCAAAAAGTTGAATATAGAATTGCCATATGACCCAGCAATACCATTGCTAGGTATCTACTCAAAGGACTTAAGGGCAAAGACACAAACGGACATTTGCACACCAATGTTTATAGCAGCATTATTTACAATTGCAAAGAGATGGAAACAGCCAAAATGTCCATTAACAGAAGAATGGCTAAACAAACTGTGGTATATACATACGATGGAATATTATGCAGCTTTAAGACAGAATAAACTTATGAAGCATGTAATAACATGGATGGAACTAGAGAACGTTATGCTGAGTGAGTCTAGCCAAAAACTAAAGGACAAATACTGTATGGTCCCACTGATGTGAACCGACATTCGAGAATAAACTTAGAATATGTCATTGGTAACAGAGACCAGCAGGAGTTAGAAACAGGGTAAGATAATGGGTAATTGGAGCTGAAGGGATCAGACTGTGCAACAGGACTAGATACAAAAACTCAAAAATGGACAGCACAATACTACCTAATTGTAATGTAATTTTGTTAAAACACTGAATGAAGCTGCATCTGAGGTATAGTTTTTTTTTCTTCTTTTTTTTTTTCTTTTTATCTCTCTATTATCATTTTATTTCTTTTTCTGTTGTCTTTCTATTTCTTTTTCTCAATCGATGCAAATGTACTAAGAAACGATGAATATGCATCTATGTGATGAAATTAAGAATTACTGATTGTATATGTAGAATGGAATGATTTCTAAATGTTGTGTTAGTTAATTTTTTTAATTAATAAAAAAAAATATTGTTTTGAACCTCAAAAAAAAAAAAAAAAAGGAAACAGCTGCTTTGATGACTGAAAAAAGCCAAACAAATCAAGTTGAAAGGAAATTTATTAGTCTAGGGATAAAGAAAGTCTTCCCTGTTTTTAAGATGTTGATAAAAAGAGAACTTTAAAATCATCTTTAATTTAGAAGTAAGAGCTATTTAACCATTTGTATGCTTATTTAGAAATTTAGGATATTCTCATTTTGATTGTCTTCTAGTTCTCTATATTTTCTGTTTTTCAACATGCTCCAACTTTCCTTTTATTTCATAAAGCTTTCCCTGATCTTTTTGACCACCTTTTTACTTTGTAATTCAATTTTTTAAATAGGTAGAACATTCATATGGTTCAATATGCAGAAAATATACAAAAGAATCATGGTGAAGTCCCTCTTCCATCCTCGTACCGTCAATTGCTCCGTTCCCAGTCCCCACAGATAATTTTTGGTGTTGCTTAGCCAAAGTTTCTTCATGCATGTGAAAAATATATATATATATTTCTTGTCTTTTATACATAAAATATGGACTATTACACACTATTCTACACTTTGCTTTACAGTATATCATAGAGCACTTTCTATAATGATATGTAGAATGCTTCCTCATTTTTTCTAACAGCTGCATAGCATTTCATTGTATGGAGGTACATTATTCCCCATTGTTCTTGGTATTTTGATATTATAAACAGTTATAATGAAAAAGTTTACACACACAATTTTCCCTGAGCAAAAAACTAAGCCTGTCCTTCCTCTGAACCCGAGGTCCTCTGGCTGAATCTTTCTTAAACCCCATGGAGCCTCTCATCTCATATTATCGCTAGTCCTGTTCTTATCCCATCTCCTCGGGAATGCTAGACTGTACATTCCTTGAGGGCAGGGACAGTGTCTTACTACATCTTTGCATCTGTGGGGGGCCGAGGTGATTCCTACCACATAGCGGGCACAATAACTATGTAAGTTTTGTTCTCTAACCACTTTGTAGCTTTGGTTGTCAGAGATAAAAATATCTTTTTAGCAGGGTTGTTGGTTTATAGCGTGGGCTTCAGAGTAGGTTTAAACTTGGTAGCAGGATTTAGAAAGGCTAGGAATTCTACTCAACTACCTGCTCTCACCTTAGCCTACAAACAGAAAACTGTTGAGCAGGCTGAGCAGTGCCACCCCCTAACACTGACTGATGCTAAGAACCATCCTATGGAGAATTAAGCTGTCTGCCTGCCCTAGGCCCTTTGCAAGTGCCTTCATCTCTCCTGTATTTGAAACACAGTTTAAGCCTATATGTTTTATAACTGATCAAAATCTTTATGATAAGAAATAATAACTCATTTATTTTCAGAATATTAAAAGTAAACACCGGAACTCTAAGACTATGAGCTATGTGAATTATCTCACACGAATTTTTTTTTAGTAAAAAGGTTTCTTTGCAAAAGTAATTGGATAAGTGACACTTCCTGAGCATTATAAGCCTACCATCCATAGATGAGTTGTTAGGCTCCAGAAAATTTAAAAATCTTTACTTCTACTTCTAGGTCATCTATGGCACATGGGCTATCACTTAAAAATGTATGGTTATTTGGATGCTGTTCTAACAAATGAAAACAATGCAATAGTCATCTGATGTTGAAATCTCTCAAGGTTCTGCCCTTAAGTAGTTCTGAAATGTGCTGAGCTGATTAGCTAACTAGTGACAACACCCCATTCATTCCAATGCCAGGGACTGAAAGTCCAATACTTTGAATTCTTCTTGGACAGAACCCAGCATTTTCAAAACGTGCACTAACTACAAGCTCCATGCACACAGAAACTAAACTGCTTCCAAATGGTTCTTAAAACATATCCAGTTAAGTTTACAGGATATAACCAATAAGTTGAAGAGTGGCTTCTTTTTCTTCAACATAAAATACTGAAAATGAGCACCATTTCTACTGTATAATAATTATTATATAGCTTTTACTAAGTGCTTAGTGTGTGTCAGGCACTGAACTTGATGTGGGAAATACAGAGATAAACAAGATAGATGGAGGTCCCTGCCTTCATTTAGGGGGTGGGAGGTTTCAAACAAGTGATCCCAGAAGTAAGTAAAATTTTTTTTGATAAGTGGGATAAAGAAAAAAAAAGGTGCAATGATAAGCTTATATTAGGGAGACATAATTTTTAACTATGGATTTGGGAAAGGCCTTTCTGAGAAACTTTTATTTAAGCAGCAATCTGAAGGACGAGAGGGAGTTGTCAGTTGAAAGGGAAGCGGGTGGAGACGGGGCTTCAGGAGCAGCCCAGCCGTGGAAAAGGGCTTGGGGCATTTCGGAAAGGGAAAGCCAGCCTATGCAGCTTGAAAGTGTCCGGGCCTGATTATGCAGCCCTTTGCAGGTCAAGGAGAGAACTCTAAGTACACAGGGAGGCTGCTCAAGAGTTTTAAGTAGGGAAGTGACAATCAAATTTGTATTTTAAAAAGACCACAATTAAAAAGTTGCAGGAAGGACGGGCCACAGTGGCTCAGCAGACAGAGTTCTCGCCTGCCATGCCAGATACTCAGGTTCAATTCCGGTGCCTACCCATGCCAAAAAAAAAAAATGTTGCAGGGAGCTTTGGAATATTGTGTTCAAGGAGCATGCTGTATAAAGCCTACTCTCAAATGTTTAAAAATAGGTAAGACAGACAGACATAGATAAACAGAAAGAATAAGACAAATACAAAATGTTAAAAGGTGATGGATCTGGGTGGGGGATACAGTGGAGTTTTCTGTATGTGTTCTGTATTATTTTTGCAATTGTCCTATAAGTTTGAAAGCACTTCAAAATAAAAACTGTAGGGAGGAAAATGGATTGGATGAGGCAAGAAAGAGACAGAGAGAAGAGACAGAAAAACACAACAAAAGTAGCTTTAGTTGGCTGCTTCTGCAGTATTATGTGTGCTTACAACGGAGCCTTAGTTCTGTTACAATAGGGAATGTTAGAAGAAATGCAGACTGGGAGGAAAGGAGCAATATTTTAATCATCACATGGAAGTCCATTCTTACTGCTTTTCCTGTAGGAAGGTACTTCATAGCTAACTGTGGTAGTTAGATTCAGTCGTCAACTTGGACAGATGAAGGCACCTAGTTCTGTTGCTGTGGACACGAGCCATTGGTACGCAAACCTCATCTGTTGCTGATTACATCTGCAGTCGACTAGGAGGCGTGCCTGCTGCAATGAATGACGTTTAATGCTGCTGCTTAAATGAGAGAGTTCAACTTAGCACAGCCCAAGCAGCTCCGCATACCTCATCTCAGCACTCGCAGCTCAGCCCAGGCCTTTGGAGATGCAGAAAGGTATCACCCCGGGGAAAGTTGTTGGCACCCAGAGGCCTGGAGAGAAGGCCAGCAGAGACCACCCTGTGCCTTCCCACGTAAGAAAGAACCTCAGATGAAAGTTAGCTGCCTTTCCTCTGAAGAACTAACAAAATAAATCCCCTTTTATTAAAAGCCAATTTGTCTCTGGTGTGTTGCATTCCGGAAGCTAGCAAACTAGAAGACTAACATATAAATTCTCTCATTTCTTGCTTTAAAAAATGCATATTTTCTTTTTTTTTTTTTTTTAACTTATCCAGAAATTTGGCTTCCTCAACTAAGAATTACACTTGTTCTCATACTCTGACTACAAAAAGCACAAGAGGCACTAATGTCTAAATGACTGATTGGGTTCTGGAGTCCACTGCCTAAATTCAAGTTGTTTGCCACTTAGTGGCGTGATCTTGGGCAGACTGCTTAACCTTGTGTGCCTGTTTCTACATCTGAAAAATGGGGGGTGCTATAGTAACTGCTTCATAGGATGGTTATGAAAATTAAATGAGATAAAGCACCTAGAATAGAGCTTAGTGCTGAGTAGGCCTCAGTAAATGTTAGCAATTATGACTTCAATCCTTCCTAGTACATTAAGGAAAAAAATATCATTTTTAGAAGAACGAGTTAAAGAAATCGACCGCTTTTAACAGAGAGCAGGCCTCAGATTTTGAGCCAATTGCAGTATCTAGCTAGAACTTAATAACACTTTTTATTTAACTGGGTTTATTTATTGTTCACTGTTATTTTCTTTTGGATTGATGGTTTTCTATTTAGCGGACTGTTGTAAAGTTTCCTTTTTAAAACTTCCTCCTCCAAATCTTTTCAGGCTCATCTTTTAGAATCTCAGGGGTACATTAACTGTTTCAGGACATGTCATGCATTCTTTCATTTCTGTGCCTTCATTCAAGTTATTCTTTCTGCCTGGTATTTCCTTCACCCCATCCATGACTTCCTATTGAAGTCCTTATAATTTAAAAGGAAACTTTACAAGACTACTATAAAGGTAAAATCCAACTTTCAAAACTCATACCAAGTTCTACCTTTCATAAGTAACCTGCCCACACTTCACTCCCCTTCCTCCACTTCAAATTAGAATCAATTTCTCCCTCTCTTCCTTCACACTTCCCTTTCCCTTACCCACCTTGTACTGGAACAACTATTGCTCTGCCACATGTAAGTTCTACTTTCCTGACAGCGTGGTATATAGAAAGGTGCTAAGGCTTGAGTTGGACTCAAATTCCGTCACTTACAATCTAAGTGAACTTGAACAAGTTCACTTTGAGCTTCAGTCTCCTTTCTGTAAAATGGAGATGAACTTAGAAGGGAAAGTAGTTCCATCGTGCCTGCAATGGACTAAATTAAAATGTTCTTTCTCTTTTCCCTGTAGGTGTAGATGTCTTCCATATTAGATTGCTTCTTATTAAAAGGATAA
This sequence comes from Tamandua tetradactyla, assembly GCF_023851605.1. Classification (NCBI taxonomy): domain Eukaryota; kingdom Metazoa; phylum Chordata; class Mammalia; order Pilosa; family Myrmecophagidae; genus Tamandua; species Tamandua tetradactyla. The sequence goes on from NC_135332.1 coordinate 142,047,764, forward strand.
GTAGAAAAAGGTTACAAAATATACTTTAGTGAAGAATTAAAAATAAACAACAAAATTTATATTAGGAAAAAAACTTCAAATCAAGAACACATAGGATGAGATCCAAAAGTTTTTAAGGTGAGATATTTTAGAAAAATAAAGTTTTACTTATATCAGCTCTTCTGAAAACTGGAATTAAAAGCACACAGGCTACAATTTCTAGCCAGCATACATTCAATTTGCTACAGCATACCAGACAATGTTAGAAAATGATCATTGTGATTTGTATTAGTGGAAAATAAGCATGAGTAATTATTTCATAAACATCACAATGCATTTTTTTTATGCGGTGTAAAAATCAGTAGATCGTAACGGTTCAGGTAGAGTGCAGAGATTTCTACTTGCTAAGCATTTTGTGAAAACAACTCAGCTCTACCCAAAAAAGACACCCACATTTGTCCCTGATAGGATTCACTTTCTGGACATATTGTATGATTCCATTTATAAGAAATGTCCAGAATAGGCAAATCTATTCGGGAAGAAAGTGATTAGAGATTGTTAGGAGCTGGGGAAGGAGAGAATGGGGAATGACTGCTTTATGGATATGGGGTTTCTTTTGGGGATGACGAAAATGTTTTGGAAGTATAGCAAAAACCACTGAACTGTACACCCAAAAGAGTGAATTTTCTGGTTACGCGAATTATATCTCAAATAAGCGGGCACCACGGGCCAGGGCCACGGTGGCTCAGCAGGCAAGAATGCTTGCTTGCCATGCCGGAGGACCCGGGTTCGATTCCCAGTGCCTGTCCATGTAAAAAAAAAAAAAAAAAAAAGGCGCCACCAGGGCGGGCCACAGTGGCTCAGCATGCAGAGTTCTCCCCTGCCATGCGGGAGCCCGGGTTTGATTCCTGGTGCCTGCCCACGTAAAATTACAAAAAAAAAAAAAAAAAATTAAAATTAAAAAAAAAGCAAGCTTGTACCGGGCGGGCCATGGTGGCTTAGTTGCAGAGTTCTCACCTGCCACCGGGTATCGATTCCCGATACCTGCCCAGGGGGGGGAAGAAAAAAAAAAAGCTGGTACCAAGACAAGAAACAATAACAGGGTTGCACGCGTGCCAGGGAACTCAAAGCCGGGGCAAAGCTCCCGCGAGCGCAGCATATTCGATATTCGGGAACAATTCCTAACTGGCAGTGGGTCTCTGGATGCGACCTGCCCCTCCCGGGGCTCAGTTTCTTCAGTTCGTTGCGTGCCCGCCGGGGCTGACCCGGATGGACCCCAAGGCTCGCTCTGGCACTGACCCAGTAAGGTCCAAGCCTGAAGCCCCCCACAACCCGCAAGCTCCAGGTCTGCCCACGACCCCATACTCCACGTTACCTGTAGGGACCAATGGCTACTGGGGCTTTCGCAGTGCTGATCACTTTCCTGATCAAGGACGACATGGCTAACCGTTTTCTCTGGCGGCTCCTCGTATGAGCAAATTCGTACACAACCCACAGGTCGCTTCACCCGGACTGGTAGCCTGGGGAAGTGGGCTGGAGCTTGGGTGGGAGTGAGGGGGGTTGTCGCTTGGCATTCTGGGAATTGTAGTTTCGGTGCGACTCCAGGCCACGTGGAGGAAGCCGTTCCACGGCGCATGCGCCCGCCAGCTCTCTCACTGGGCAGGTCATCTAGAAGAGGTCTGTCGCAGAGGCTTGTCATTCTGACCCGGGCTCTCTCAGAGCTTATGGCAGGTAAGTAAAGAGGAGTGGTGTCTGCGAGGATCCCCGGGAGGGTGTGCCTGGCATCGCCGCTCTCGCTCAGCTCCCTATCTTCTCTCGCTCAGACCTCGCTGACCGTCCTCTCTCCTTGCTCCCGGGCCCGGCTTTTCTGTCTCGCCCCTCCAGCGCGCCCTGTGTTCGGGCCTCTGTGCCTGTCATATCTTTATACCGCCGGGCGGCCGCCGTGGAAATAGGCTTGCACCCCGTCTTCTGCCATCCTAGAGGAAAAAGGTGGGCCGTCCAGGGACCATGCGGAGATCTGGGTGTTGCCCTCCCATGTGACCTTCTCTTCTCTTGAGCACTTCTCCAGCTTTGTAAGGTATCCAGGCGTTCCCCCTTTGATCCAGACAGTACCGTAGTGATTGGGTTCTCACTTCAAAATGAAAAATTGATCCTGTTACACCCCAAAATTAATCCGTGTTCTAGAAACCTAGAACTGATCTCTAGGTAGGTATCGTGTTGGTCTTGCTGTGTCAGAAGGGGTGGTACTTGGCCTGAATGTTCCCTATCTGTTCATATATGCATTATAGGCACGCGTAACTCATTATTATACATGCACGCATTCATTCAGCAAATATATATTGAGCTCCTACTTTGTGCAAGGCACTCTGCTAGGTGCTGCGAACAAAAGAGTGAAAAAAAAGACAGGTAAGATCCCTCTCCTCCCTCCTGCTTCTAAAACGTGGTTGAAAAAAAATCGTCTTTATTTCTTCTCATTCTGTCTTATATACTACTAAAGTTTTTGTTTTCCTGCTCAAGAACTTTCAGAACTTTTTCATTGGTTTAAGGCTTCGTTGTCAAAAAGAAGGCCTTCCAGCCTGGCCTCCCTTAGTTTATTCTGTCTTATTCCTCTACTGTTTTACCATCCCACTCTAGTCGGGTCAGAGTCATCACACCTGAATTAACACGGTAGAATCCGGAATGCTCTTCCTATAATCAAAATTCCAACTAACTGAAGCCCTATTTTCTCATTAACTTTAACTACTGATTCATACTGTTTCTTTCCCTTATTCAGTTTCCCATTGTGCTTTGTGTTTATACTGCAGAACTTAGCATTTTATTGTATGTGCTCTTATTCTCTAATAGTTTTGTGTTTTAAGAGTAGTGAATAAAGCCAGAATGCCTGGTTTAAGTCCCAGCACTTGTTTAGCAGCTTGGGCAGATTATATAACCTCTCTGTGCTTCAGTTTCTTCATTTATAAAATGAGGATATTAATCCTACCTTCCTCATAGAGTTGTACTTGGCACATAAAGTTCTCAATGTATGTTAGCTGCCTAAGAAGACTAACTTCCTTGAGTAAAAAGACCACATCTTACTTCTAGCTTTGGTATCACACATCCTGAAACTTTTAGGTGCATAATAGTTACCCAAAAGCTTGTTAAATTGGGTTAAATTGGATGACTAGTAGAAACTTGTTAATTATAAAATAACTCATCATATGAGTCTTTAAATAAAGAGCTCTCTTGGAGCATTACACATAATTCATTTTGTGTAAAATATTCCTTGTGATACCTTTATTCTTAAGGTAGGTTTTATATCAAGTCTGAATCACCGTCTTTTTAGATCTGGAAGGAATTGGAGATCATCTGGTTAATTCCTAGTTCTTATACTGTAATCCAGTTTAGTCTGGGGTACTGTATGGTGAAGGAGCGGGTACCAAGGGTAATGGAAATGCATGACACATCCATTTTAATTGAATATATGGGGGAAAGCATTATTTAAAGTCTGGCACATATTTGCTGCTAATTAAAGTTTTGAGAAATATTAAGAATACTGTAGAAGCAAAATTCATTTGAATGTTTAAGATTAAATTTAAGCTTCCTTCTGGAAGCCGTTTTAGACTACCTCCTCAGATTCTTCTCCTATTAGAACTGTTTGAGGACAACTGCTAGCTCAGTCTGCTCAATGTTTGGTCTGAAACTGAAAGCTCAGAGATATGATTTCCCAAGGTTATCTCAGTCTCCCAGAACTTGCCTGCTTCTTGCCCACTCTTGTCCTGAGTAGAGCTAGGGTTCTCCTGGTTTTGTATCGGTATGCTCTGATTCATGCAGGCAACAGTGGATGGACTAAATTGTTTTATGAGATTATTTTGAAGGTTCTAATGCAGACTGATCTGAATCATGTTCTTCACTAGCCAACTGGCTCTGTAGAACGCCACAATTACTTCATGCCCATTATTTAATTTGAAACATTTTTGGGTGTTGTTGTATTTGTCTTTCATTTAGGTGAAAGCAGAGTGGAGTGAAAAAGTGAAATTACATAAATCTCTGTTATTTCTTTATTATTTAGGAATAATAGCCACCATAATTGAGTACTTGGCCTGTGCAAAGCTTCAACCTAAGTGCTTTATGTGCGTACCTTATTCTCACAGTAACCTTGTGATTATTCCCATGCATATACCAGAGACTGAGGCTCAAAGAGGGAACCTAATTTTTCTAAGATTATGTAACTAAACTATGTTAAGGAAAGTATTTAAATCTAGGCTTCTCTAAATCCAAAGCCAAAACTCTTCAACGCTACCCAAAACCGGCTACTTGTACTTTTGTATGAGGCTTTGCATTGGAAAAGAAGGTAAATGAGTGGACATAAGTTAATTGATTGCCTCTCAGTGGGAGTGGTCTAGATCCTGGTGTAGCGTTTAGAAGTTTGTACAGGTATTTTTGGTTGGCATTATGATTGCTAAGCCATTGGCATTTATTAAGCAGGGGCCAAGCATGTTTGACATCCTGCAGTTTTCAGAACAGTCCTACAGTAGCCCAATACCTACTCTGACATAAAAGCACAAAGTATTGGTTGCATGATTTTAATATACACTGAATTTTATAGGAATGCAGTAAATAGAAGATCATACTTTAAAAAAATTACCAAGAACTGTTCACCAATTTGGAAAATTATGTCACCAATGATGTTGCCAACTTCTGTTTGAAACACTAGGACAAGAGACCCTTATTGCCCTGTCTTTATAGCTGCTGCATTTATGTAATTCCATGTATAGATGCAAATAAGACTAGTACTGAAATATTAAAATATTTTGAGAATAGCTTGGCAAATAGGCTTTTTTTTTTTTTTGGAGGGCAGGAACCATACTGTATGCATTATTTCTGGTGTGGTACATTTGTTGTAATTCATGAATGAAAATTTTTTTGATTGTATTATTAACTGTAGTCCATTGTTAACAATAGAATTCACTGTATTGTGTAGCCCTGTGTTTTATCTTCTATTCTAGTAACATATATACAACCTGAAATTTCCCCCTTTAACCACATTCACATATATAATTCAGTGCTATTAATTGCACACACAATGTTGCGCTATCATCACCACCATTCATTTCCAAAACTTTACAATCAACCCAAAAAGAAATTGTACAATTTAAGCATTTTCTTCCCGTTCCCTGCCCCAACCCAGCCAGCCCCTGGGTTCTAATTCTATGAGGTTCTAGATTCTAGTTCTAATTTTATGAGTTTGCTTATTCTAATTATTTTATATCAGTGAGATTATACAACATCTGTCCTTTTGTATCTGGTTTATTTCATTCAACATAATGTCTTCAAGGTTCGTCCATGTTGTCATATGAATCAAAATTTCTTTTTTTTAAAGCAATTGTATTGACTTATATTCACACACCATACAGTCCATCCAAAGTGTACAATCAGTGGGTATCAATTTTTTTTTTTTAATACTATGTGGTAGGATCACATTTCATTATTTTTCCATGTGGGTATCCTGTTATCGCAGCACCATTTGTTGAATTTTTGTTTGTTTGTTTGGTTTTCTTATATGTTTGTTTATTTAGGAAGTGCAAGAACTGGGAATCGAATCCGGGTCTCCCGCAAGGCAGGCGAGAATTCTACACTGAACTACTCTTGTACCCACTGTGGCCATCATTTTAATCATAGAGTTGTGGATTCATCACAACAATCAATTTTAGAACATTTTCATTACCCCAAAAAGAAAAACCCCATATCCCTTATACCCCCCTGTTGACACTTAGCATTGGTGTGGAACCCTTGTTACAATAGATGAAAGAATGTTAAAACATTACTGTTAACTATAGTCCATAGTTTGCATTAGGTATATGTTTTTCCCCATATACTGCTCTTTTATTAATACCGTGTACTGGTAATGTACATGATTATAATTCATGAGAGAACATTCTTATATTTATATATTAACTACAGTCATTGTCCACAATAGCATTCATTGTGCTGTGCAGTCCTATGTTTTGTCCTCTAGTTTTCTTTCTAGTGACATACGTGACCTCAAACTTCCCCTTTCAACCATTTTCACACACAATTCAGCACTGTTAATTATACTCGCAATGATGTGCTACCGTCACCTCTATCCATTCCAAATGTTTACAATCAACCTAATTAGAAATTCTGTACAAATTAAGCATCAGCTCCCCATTCTGTACCCTCATTCTATCTCCTGGTAACTCTATATGAGTTTGCTTATAATTAGTTCATATTTGTGAGATCGTACAATATTTGTCCTTTTGATATGGCTCATTTCATTCATCATAATGTCTTCAGGGTTCTTCCGTGCTATTGTATGGCTCAAAACTTCATTTCTTTTTAATATTGAATAATATTCCACTGTATGTATAAATCACATTTTGTTTATCCATTCATTGGTTGATGGATACTTGGTTTGCTCCTCCATCTTTATTATGAAAGTGAAAAGACATCCTATTGAATGGAAGAAAACATTTGGAAACCACATATCCGATAAGGACTTACTATCTAGAATATATAAAGAAATCCTACAGCTCAATAATAAAAAGACAAACAACACAACTTAAAAATGGCAAAATACTTGAATAGGCATTTCTCCAAAGAGGATACACAAATGGCTGAAAAAGCAGATGAGAAAATGCTCGACATCACTTGCTATTAGGGAAATACAAATCAAAACTACAATGAGATACCATTTCACTCCGCTAGAATGACCACTATTAAAAAAACCCAGAAAATTACTAGTGTTGGGGAGGATGTGGAGAAATAGGAACACTCATTCATTGCTGGTGGGAATACAAAATGGGGCAGCTGCTGTGGAAGGCAGTTTGGTGGTTCCTCAGAAAGCTAAGTGTAGAATTCCCATATGACCCAGCAATCTTTACTAAGTTTATACCCAGAGGAGTTGAAAGCAGGGACCAGATATTTCCACACTGATGTTCATACTGTCATTATTCAAATTGCCAAAAGATGGAGGCAACCCAACTGTCCATGAATCAATGAATGCATAATCTGATTATTTTACTACAGCATAGTGATCTTGTCTCACACCTCATTTTTCATTCTTTCAACAGGCTTATGCAGTATCACCATTTGTATATGATTTAATTATTTGGCAGTGCAAATTAGAATGTACTAATATAATCTCTTCTATCTATGAAGTTATTACTTAACTTCTCCATCAGTTTTTTTATGTAAATACTACTCATGGACTCTGTAGAGATTCCCCTGGTTATGAATCCCTTTGTAGAATTAATATCTTAATAACATTTTTTATTGTGAAATATAATATATATATAAAAAAGCAATAAATTTCCAAGTATGTTTTAACAAGTAGTTATAGAACAGATTTTAAAATTTGCTGTGGTTATAGTTCCACAATTTTTTGTTTTTTCTTCTAGCTGCTCCAAGACACTGAGACCAACAGAAATATCAGTATAATGATTCAGCAGTCATACTCATTTGTTAAATCCTGTCTTCTCTGTTTTATTCCTCCTTCTCTTTAAATAACATATATACATAAAAGCAATAAAATTCAAAATACATCGCAACAGTTAGTTGTCAAACAGATTTCAGAGTTTGGTATGGGTTACAATTCCACACTTTTAGGTTTTTATTTCTAGTTTCTCTAAGGTACTGGAGGTGAAAACAAGTATCAGTATTATGCTTCAGCACTCATACATTTGTTAAACCCGACTTTCTCTGTATAACTCTGCCATCACCTTTGACCTTTTCTCCCAATCTTTAGAGGTATTTGACTATGCCCTTTTCATGTTGGAAGGGGCTGTCAATAATATGGGATGGGGGATGGAACTAGTTGATGTTCTGGAAGGGCTGGCCCCTCTGCATTTCAGGACTTATCTGGTCCAGGGACCCATCTGGAGGCTGTAGGTTTTGGAGCGTCCCTAGTGCATGAACCTTTGTAGAACCTTTTTTTTTAACATTTGTTCTCCCTATTACTTATTTCTTTTTAATCCATATGTTGTACTCATCTGTTGATAAGGTAGATAAAAGGAGCATCAGACACAAGGTTTTCACAATCACACAGTCACATTGCGAAAGCTATATCATTATACAATCATCTTCAAGAAACATGGCTACTGGAACACAGCTCTACATTTTCAGGTCGTTCCCTCCAGCCTCACCATTACACCTCAACTAAAAAGGTGATATCTATTTAATACATAAGAATAACCTCCAGGATAACCTCTTGACTCTGTTTGGAATCTCTCAGCCATTGACACTTTATTTTGTCTCATTTCCTTCTTCCCCTTTTCGGTTGAGGGGGTTTTCTCAATCCCTTGATGCTGAGTCCCACCTCATTCTAGGATTTCTGTCCCATGTTACCAGGAAGGTTTATACCCCTGGGAGTGATGTCTCACATAGAGAGGGGGAGGACAGTGAGTTTGCTTATTGTGTTGGCTGAGAGAGAGGTCACATCTGAGCAACAGAAAAGGTTCTCTGGGGGTGACTCTTACACCTAATTTTAAGTAGTCTTAGCCTATCCTTTGTGGGGTTAAGTTTTATATGAACAGACCCCAAGATTGGGGGCTCAGTCTATTGCTTTGCTTGTCCCCACTAGTAGAATCTTATATAATGCCCTAGGTAGTCTTTAGGATTGGCAGGAGTGGTTTTGGTTGGGGTTTGGCAAGTTCAGGTTATGATAGCTAACAGTGTTAGCTGAAGCATGAGTTAGAGTGACCTCCAGTGCAGTCTCTTGACTCTATTTGAACTCTTTCAGCTACTGATACCTTATTTGTTACACTTCTTTTCCTACTTTTGGTCAGGATGGCATTGTTGAACCCACCATGCTAAGGGCAGGTTCATCGCTGGGGGTTATCTCCCATGCTGCCAGGGAGACTTTCATCCCTGAATGTCAGTCCCACGTAGTGGGGGAGGTCAAAAGTTTCACTTGAAGAGTTGAGCTTGGAGAGAGAGAGGCCACATCTGAGCAACAAAAGAGGTCCTTTGGAGGTGACTCTTAGGCATACTTATAGGTGGAATAAGCTTCTTTGCTATATACTTGAGCTTCATAAGAGCAAGCTTCAAGATCAAGGGCTTGGCCTATTGACTTGGGTGTCCCTAATGTTTGGCATAGTATCTGGGGTTCCCCTGTGGCAGAGTTTAATAGTTCCATAATTTTTCTCCCATCCCGCAAGGAACTTTGCCAATACTTTTTGATTATCTACTTAATATACTCTGGGATGTATCCAGGCATTACATTAAGCTATACAGGACTGAAGGTCCTCATTCTTATTCTGGGCTCCCTATATTTGGATTGTTTAAATGATCTGTCCAGACAGGATGAGTAAGATTATGTGCTACAGAAAACTTAGGTTCTGGACATAATAAAACTTTCTTCCTTTGGTTTCAAGAGTAGCTGAAGTTCTAAAATGTAGACAATGTCTTCCTTACCCCTGTATTCTGAATTACCTTAATCCTGACCCGATTAACTTCATTCTTATCTCTAAAAACAGGTTATACAGATATAAAACAGCTCTTCAAAATCCAGAGATAACAATTACCACTCTGGACTAAATGTGACTGCTATAAGAGCTTACAATCTAGGCCCCAGTTTTCTTATAAGTATTTTCTAAATGAGATCATACAATATTTACTCTTTTATTTCTGGCTTATTTTGCCTCAGCAAATGTCCCACAGGTTCATTTACCAGATGTTCCACAGGTTCATTCTGATATCATGATAATATATTAATGTCATCAGTCTAACTGTAAGAAATGAGAATTTTCCTATGTTGAAGAATCCAGTTTTGAGTCATATAATATTTGTTCATTAAACTTATTTTTATTTTTGAGTGAAAGCCCCCTCCCCCTGTATTAAATTTGTTTCTTCCTTTCCAGAAATGTCTAACGCAAAAGAAAGAAAACATGCTAAAAAAATGAGAAACCAGCCCACCAATGTGACTTTATCTTCTGGTTTTGTGGCTGATAAAGGTGTGAAGCATTATAATGGAGGTGGAAAACCTTTCCAGACCCAGAAACAAGGTAAGACACACACACTGCTTTCTATTCCCGTTTAGATCAAATTGTTTTTGCCAACTTTTTTGACAGACATTATCTAAAGAATAAATGAGTGAATGAAAATAGATGCATACTGTAGAGCTAATGTATTGCATGTCTACCTTTAACATCAGTTATTATTAAATGAAAATTCTGTGTTTCCTAAAGGAAATAGAGGACGATGATCCTCTTTGCGTTTAACTTGCATGCTGATTTGAGAACGTTATAAGGTATTATAAAGGTGATAACTGTCCATTTGGTATGTAATAGAAAATGCCAGTTTGGAAAAATAGCAAGCAAGTGACCAACTTTATTTGAATTCTTTGCAGTACAATGGGTCTGATTGAGCAAGATTTAAATTCAAATTCATAAGATCTAGATTCAGATCGAGCAATTGATGCCTACCATGTGATGAGCCTTTCATATATATTATCTCATTTAAACTGCATAACAACAAACCCAGTAACATACTGTAAGGTTACCGAGGCGTAATAATTAAAATCACAGTGGAGATATGTGGGAATTCTTTCAAATGTGCTACCTATCTCTCCCTGTGTCACAGAGCGGGGTTTGATGTTATCTTAAAGTTAGAATGGTTTGAATGACTTGACATTTGTATAGAGAATTTGCTTTTCATTCTTTCTTTACTTTGGCGTAGTAGTTCTCAGCTTCAGTAGGCATGAGAATTATAAAAGATTGAACATACAGAATCATATGGATTATAGTATTTAAAGGATATTAGATTTAAAAGTAGTGTGCACTATTCATATGGAGAAGATTTCCCTTGTAGCTGTTACAGCTAAGGTTCTTGCATATGTCACCTAGTGTGCTGTCTCCTCCCTACATAAACCTGGGGTAAGTTAATGCAACTCTGTACCTGAGCTCTCACTTCTTTAAAAGAGGTATGATAGCAGTCCCCTTGCATGGTTGGTGGGTGTAGGATTAAAAACATTATCATTATTGCCATCAAACAAATGTCACTTCTTCACTATAGTTCTTGTTTCTGGTAAGAGTGAGCTATTTACTTTTTTTTTTTCCTGAAGATGTAGAGCCTCATTCTGGAACTGCCCAGCAGCAGCAGACCAAAGTGAGCTACCATTCATTACATGACCTCAATGTGAATGAGCAGTCTTCTTCCAAAATCATGTTTAAAAGAAAGGGAGGATGGAAAGCGGGTTCTGAGGGCACGTCTCAGGAGATTCCCAAGTACATAACAGGTATTTATACAGAAATGGAGTTTGATCATATGACCTCCTGCCGTGTCTTGGCTCTGGCTCCTCCCCCTTTCTCCTGTGCTCTTTCCAGCTTTAGTCCTTCACGTGTAGCCTGGGTAGGGTCTGATTGTTCCCCTTCATCGGTTTCTCTCCTTTCTCTTATCTGTCATCGTGTAAGTCCCTATTTGTAAACTGTTCCTCCCGTGTTTTAAAATCTTGTCTCCTTTCTACCCCTTTTAATATAAAATATTGTCTAAGCTCTTTAGTGCGTCATTCTCCAAAGAGGAAACAAAACTTATCACACTGTAAAAGCACTTAAGGCATTTAAATAATTGTCTCCCCGCCCTGTCTAACCGCATCTCCATTGCCAACACCCTCCACCCCACCCCCGCATAAACCCTATAGGCTGTCACTGCTTAGGCAGGCCCTCTTGTCTCTCTGATGCCTTTCTTAGAGGAATTCACTCCAATTTCCTCAGCATTCTTTCTACTCTTAAAAACAAAAGTCTTTTTTTTTTTCAAAATAGAAAAGTAATAGTCATGGTTACATATTTGGAAAAAGCAGAAACTATTAAGGAGAAGAGAACTTGGAGTCAAAACCACTGTTAAATTTTTTATTTTTCTTTGTTCTCATATGTGATTGTTGCTGTTAAAAATGGTTGTGAACTCTGCAAGGAAAATCGTTGCCCTCCCCCTACATGATACAGGTCATTCAGGGTAAAAATCTCCCTGACGACATGGGGCATGACTTCTGGGGATGAGTCTGGTCTTGGCACCTGGGGATTGACAATGCGTTCCTGACCAAAAGGGGGAAAAGAAGTGTGATAAAATAAGGCATCGGTGGCCAAGAGAGATCAAATGGAGTCAAGAGGCTATTCTAGAGGCTGCTCTTATGCAAGCTTCAGTTAGATAGTACTAATTGCCATGGTTTGTTAAACCCTAACCAGCATCACTCCTGTTGCTTAAGAATACCTGGGCCTCAAACTGAAACTCTGTAAAGGTTTCATGTACTAGGATTTGCCTTCCTGGAACAAATAATTCCCAGAGGGTTCCTAGGTCAAATAAATCCTGAAATTCAGAGAGACCAACTTCTCTAAGATTATCAATTACATCCCCCTATCCTTTAGTGTGGCCGCTCCTTCTCAGCATGAAAAAGCCAGAACGGGTGTTGCCCAAAGATTCCTATAAATTGGGAGAAGGACTAAAGGAGAAGGAGGAGGTATAATAGAGAAAATGGGAATAACGCATGAGTATGGCTGCTGAATCACTATATTAATATTCCCGCTAGCCTCTAGTGTTTTGGGATAGGTAGAAGGAAAGATCTGAGATGGTGGAATGGTAACCCATGACAGGCTCTGGGATCTATTCTATAACTGTTTGTTGAAGTGTGCTTTGAAAAGTATTGCTATTTTTTTCTTTGCTTTGTAAGTGTGTTATATTTTGCAATAAAAACATTTAAAAAACGATGGTGATTGTATTGTATGTACAGTTTTGCTTTTAAAAATGCTTTGTAAATGTTTGGCTTTTTTTGATTAGGAAAGTAAAACTGAATCTTGTAGAAAACTGGAAGAATGTAGAGGTTGAAGGAGAATAATTGTATAGTCACATCATGTAGAAAACTACTGTTGGTGTTCACCCAGCAGGGGGTTGGGGCGGGGATGAGTTGTGAGCTTACTTGCTTCAAATCTGTTTTCTTTCTGAAATCCAGCAGATAAAGGGTTGATTCAAGACTTGTTGTTTTTGATGACTCCACTCTTTTCTTTGTTAGCCTCCACTTTTGCTCAAGCCCGAGCTGCTGAAATCAGTGCTATGTTAAAAGCAGTGACTCAGAAGTCTTCTAACTCACTGGTTTTCCAGACTCTGCCACGACACATGAGACGGAGAGCCATGAGCCACAATGTTAAACGTCTTCCACGGCGGTTGCGTGAGATTGCCCAGAAAGAGGTATATGTTTCACGTAGAGTAAATTTTCAGTCGGTTGTTCCTAAATGAAATCGAGAACTATTGACCTAATAGAATTTATTTAAAAAAATAAATAAAATTTAAAAAATAGTAAAGATTGTTCGTTTTTTCCATTTTGCTGGCTTAATCGTTATTTTCCCTCTCCCTGCCTTACCTCTTCCCTCCCCCCACCTCCACAGCCTGTCACATTATCAGGCAGTCGGGATATTACAGCTGCTTTTAAGTAAGTCATTTGGCACCTTGCTTTTCTGGTGTTAAATAGTTGATGTTCCCCTGCCAGATTTAAAATACAATTCTGAGCCCTACTACCAGTCAAGTTGTGTTAGCTCTGTGTTTTGGGGATATGGCAACCTTGGTTTTAGAAGGTAAGAAAGCAGCATCAGTGTCTAGCATTTTGACTTTTACCAAGTTGAACTTAATAATGTGAATTAATTTTTGTACAAGTCTGATTGTTTTTGGCTCCACCAGAATTCTTGCTTTGAACGTTCTAAGATTGTTCAGTACCTACTGTCTTTATCAATTGATTCAAAATTTATTTATTAAGTACCTTTTATATAGCAGATAGTATCCCAGGTGGCATGGGTGGAGTTCAATAAGGTAAAGTTGTTACTCTCAAGGAGCTTGCAAGCTAGTGGAGAATAATTTTTTTCATGAATGTTTAGCCTCTCTTCTTATGGAAGAACTAACCAGGAATTATCCTTTTTAGGTCTGTTTCCCAGTAATAGCATTCAGCATTTGTATGTTAGAAGCCTAATTGAAATGAAATATGTGTGTTTCCCCCAGTCTTGTATTATTGGTCCTAAGCTTTGATTTTAGAGGTTAAAAACAAGCAAAAAACTAGCTTTTCTAGTTTTGTTTTAGCTTTTCTCTTTTGTAATATTAATAGATCGTATTTATTAAGCTCATGTTGTTGTGTTGGACATTTTATAAATGCTCTCATTTTCCCAGTCCAGGAAGCTTACCTAGACGGTTCTTAGGATTGTCCAACTCCGAAATCTTCACTCTTTCTATTATCTCCTGTCTCTTTTTTTCACCATATTAAAAAACTAAGCAAACTATTGAGTCTTTAATTTAGTTAATCTAAAGTTAATTGTTTTTTACTAGCAGTTCATCTTGTTTTGAGATGCATACAAACTATGCTGTACCTTTTCTTCTTGGAGCTAGGCAGAGAAAGCAGTACATCAGAAAAAAGAACATTCAAAAAGTAAATGCCATAAAGCTCGAAGATGTCACATAAATCGGATTCTGGAATTTAACCGTAGACAAAAGAAGAACATCTGGTTAGAAACTCACATCTGGCATGCCAAACGATTTCACATGGTCAAGAAGTGGGGCTACTGCCTTGGGGAGAGGCCGACAGTCAAGAGCCACCGAGCCTGCTATCGGGCGATGACCAGCCGTTGCCTCCTTCAGGTATGCTTTTCCAGTTTGGTTTTTCTTTTAGTTTTGTTTAGAGCCTTTCCAATATAAACTTTTAAAATAGTTCATGGTTTACCAAAGCCTTACCTGTGAGGTTATTCATGCTAAAAATTATTATCGAGCACAAGACACTTTGCTAGATACTAGCTGTGAAACAGGGGAGACTGACATTGTTCAGATAATTAGACAAATATATGGTTACAAAGAAGAAGTGTACAGTCCTTTAAGGGTTACAACATAGGAACAGAGGAGTCTTCCCCATGGAAGTGATGTCTGAGCTGAGATCTAAGGAGTAAGAATACTGCGGAGGTAGAAGTAAGCCTGATGAAGGTGAAGAATTGAGTTTCCATGTGAAAAGGACAAGAGTGAGAGCAAGGCTAATATTAGGGTGAGACTAGGCTGGAGAAAAAAGTAGGAGTCAAATCTGCAGAGTGTTATTGGCCATGTTTAAGATTTATTCAGCATTGATTCACTTAGTATTTATTCATTAATAGCCAATACTTGAGGACCTATTAGGCATCCTGAGCAGTGTTCCTAAGACTGGTCTAGGTGTTTATGCTTCAGTGGGATGCTGGGAAGGATGTTTTCCATTTGTTTTAGAATCTCATGATAGTATATATTTGATTCCAAAACAAAAGGTAGCTAAATAATTTCTTTCTCTTCCATTACATATTTAGAAGTTTGTTCTTTGCAGAAGAACCTATCTTTCAGTGGCACAATGGTGGCCAAGTTTTGTTTTGTTTTTTTTAAACTTTTTTTATTGTATAGTATAACATATATACAAAGCAAAGAAATAAAAAAGCAATAGTTTTCAAAGCACTCTTCAAAAAGTGGTTACAGGATAGATCCCAGAGTTTCTCATGGGCTACCATACGATCCTCTCATTATTCCTTCTAGCTGCTCCAGAATATAAGAGGCTAGAGGGCTTTAACAATTTTTTATGATCACAATCAACTTTTTTTCCTTTTTTTGTAAACAATAACATATATACAAAAAAGCTATAAATTTCCTAGCATAGCACCACAATTGGTTGTAGAACATTTTTCAGACTTTGACATGGGTTACAATTTCACTATTTTAGGTTTTTACTTCTAGCTGCTCTAAAATACTGGA
This sequence comes from Tamandua tetradactyla, assembly GCF_023851605.1. Lineage (NCBI taxonomy): Eukaryota > Metazoa > Chordata > Mammalia > Pilosa > Myrmecophagidae > Tamandua > Tamandua tetradactyla. The sequence continues at coordinate 142,063,466 of NC_135332.1, forward strand.
GACTAAAAGTGATATCAATTTAATGATTCAGCATTCGTATTCGTTAAGTCCTGTCTTCTATAAATAATTCTACCATCACTTTTGATCTTACCATACCTCTCATTAGGGTTGTTTGGGCTATGGCAATTCTAAGTTTTTGATACTGGAAGGCTCTGTCACTGATATGGGGTAGGGAGATGAAACTATCTGATGTTCTGGAGAGACTGGGCTAGGTTTTAAGACTTATCTGGACCAGGGACCCATCTGGAGGTTGTAGGGTTCTGGCAAGTTACTCTAGGGCCTGGAACCCTTGTGGAATCTTATAAATTGCCTGAAGCGTTTTTTAGGATTGGCTGGAATGGTCCTGGTTGGGGATTGGCAGGTTATGATAGGTAGCAATGTCTACCTGAAGCTTGTGTAAGAGCAACGTCCAAAGTAGCCTCTCGACTCTATTTGAATTCTCTCTGCCACTGATACTTTATTAATTACACTTCTTTTCCCCCTACGGTCAGGATGTAATTCTTGATCCCATGGTGTCAGGTCTGGATTCATCCCTGGGAATCCTCTCCCATGTTGCCAGGGAGACTTTGACCTCTGGACATCATGTCCCACGTAGCGGGGAGCGCAATGATTTCACTTGCAGAGTTGGGCATAGAGAGACTGAGGCCACATCTGAGCAACAACAGAGGTCCTCCAGAAGTAACTCTTAGGCATGCCTATAGGTAGTCTAAGCGTCTATGCTAGCTACATAAGCTTCACAAGAGTAAGCCTCATGATCGAGGGTATGGCCTATTGATTTGGGTATCCCTAGAGTTTGACACAGTATCAGGGTATTCCCTGATGTTAAAGTTTAGTAGTTCCATAGTCTTTCTCCCCTCCCTCAGGGGACTTTGCCAATACTTTTTGATTATCTGCTTAATATACTCTAGGATGTTTCCAGGCATTACAATAATCTATACAGGATTTGAGGACCTCTTTCTCATCCTGTGCTCCCTGTATTTCACTTGTTCAAATGAGCTATACAGATAGGTTGAATTAGATTATGCACTACAGAAAGTTTCAGTTCCAGATCAGATGAACCTTTCTTCCATTGGTCTCGAAGAGTGTATGTGGTTCTAAAATATAGACACTGTCTTCCTTACTCCTATGTTCTGAATTAGTTTAACCCCAACCTGTTCAGCTTCGTTTTTATCTCTACATATCAGGTTATATATATAAAACAGCCTCTCAAATCCGGAAATAATAATCAACACTCCAGACTTATTGTGTCTGCTCTAAAAGCTTACAGTTTAGTCCCCTGTTTTCTTATAAGCATTTTCTAAAGGTGACCATTCCTTTGTTGTGTTTTTGTTTCTGGCTTATTTTGTCTCACTAGATGTTCCACGTGTTCATTCACATCATTATGTGCCTCATGACAATGTTCCCTTTTGTAGCTGCACAACCTTCATTCATAAGTATACACAATTGTTTGCCATTCTACTTCTCCATCAGTGCATCCTTCAGCCACCTGCGTTTATCAGGAATCATGGGCCCAAAGTCCACAGTCCATAAATATTTAGATAATTTCATTGTTCCCAAGAGACAGAAAACCAATAAACACACCCTCACCAAATAGGAAATCTAAACCTTCTCTTAACTCTTGTCACTCCCCCCATTATTTACCCCTGCTGTTGCTGTGGTAGTGCTGATGGTTTCCTTTTGAACATAGCTCATATCATTCAATAGCAGTTTTCTCCCTGTACCCTGGACTTAAACACTCTTTATACAAGAATCATATCTTTGAAGTAATTCTTACAAGAACTCATTCATATTTCTAGTGTGAGTCAGTGTGACACGTAGGTCTATACAACCCCTTTCAATCTTGTTCATCTTCAATATGGTAATATTACTTCTAGACCCACTAGAGAATCACCTTCGCTCCTATCTATTCCCTTACATTGGAGTTCAACTTCCTTAGCTAATGGTTCACCCATCTCTAGCTTCTATGTATCTCTAAGTCCCCTGTATTCTGTATTATAAAGTCTCTGATTATACCTTTATGTTGGTCATAAAAGTAGAATCACACAGTATTGTCCTTTGGTGTCTGGCTAATTTCACTCAGCATTATGTCCTCAGGGCTCATCCATCTTGTTATGTGCTTCAGGACGTCATTTTGTGTTACTGCTGCATAATATTCCATCGTGTGTATATACCATAATATTCCATCGTATGTATATTTTGTTGATCCACTTGTTTGTTGATGGGCATTTGGTTTGCTTCCATCTTTTGGCAATTGTAAATAATGCTGCTATGAATATTGTTGTGCAAATGTCTGTTTGTTGTCATTGCTTTCAGCTCTTCTGGGTATATACCAAGTAGTGCTATTGCTGGGTTATAGGTCAACTCGACATTTAGTTTCCTAAGGAATCTCCAAACAGTCTTCCATAGTGGCTGCACCATTGTACATTTCCATCAGCAGTGTATAAGTGTCCCACTTTCTCCACATCCTCTCCGACATTTATATTTCCTGATTGTTTAATAGCATTAACCATTTTTATAGGTGTGAGGTGGTATCTTATTATAGTATTTTTTTTTAATTTTTTAATTTTATTTTTTTAAATACCAAAAAACACCTATCAAACACAAACATTCCTATTTTGATCATTCCATTCTACATATATAATCAGTAATTCACAGTTTCATCACATTATTGCATATTCATCACCGTGATAATTTCTTGGAACATTTGCATCTATTCAGAAAAAGAAATGAATCGAAAACAGAAAATAAATTTATACATACCATACCCCTTACCCCTCCCTTTCATTGATCACTAGCATTTCAGACTAAATTTATTTTAACATTTGTTCCCCCATTATTTATTTTTATTCCATATGTTCTACTCATCTGTTGACAAGGTAGATAAAAGGAGCATCAGACACAAACTTTTCACAATCACACAGTGAAAGCTATATCATTATGCAATCATCTTCAAGAAACATGGCTACTGGAACACAGCTCTACATTTTCAGGCAGGTCCCTCCAGCCTCTCCATTACGTCTTGGATAACAAGGTGATATCTACTTAATGCTTAAGAATAACCTCCAGGATAACCTCTCGACTCTGTTTGGAATATCTCAGCCATTGACACTTTGTCTCATTTCACTCTTCCCCCTTTTGGTCAAGAAGGTTTTCTCAATCCCTTGATGCTGAGTCTCAGCTCATTCTGGGATTTCTGTCTCACATTGCCAGGAAGGTCCACACCCCTGGGTGTCATGTCCCACATAGACAGGGGGAGGGTGGTGAGTTTGCTTGTTGTGTTGGCTGGAGAGAGAGGCCACATCTGAGCAACAAAAGAGGTTCTCTTGGGGGTGACTCTTAGGCCTAATTTTAAGTAGGCTTGACCTATCCTTTGTGGGGTTAAGTTTCATATGAACAAACCCCAAGACTAGGGGCTCAGCCTGTAGCTTTGGTTGTCCACACTGCTTGTGAGAATATCAAGAATTCGACTTGGGGAAGTTGAATTTTCCCCTGTTCTCACCATTCCCCGAAAGGGACTTTGCAAATACTTTTTTATTCACTGATCAAATCACTCTGGGATTCATTGGGGCATCACTCTGGACAAACCAACAAAATCTCATGTCCTATTCAAGGTTCCATGTACTTATGGTGTTCAATTAAGCTGTCTACATAAGTTATATTAGGAAATGCACTAGTCAAATATAAATTTTGTACCAAATAAACATTTTTTTTGCTTTAGCCTCACACATAAGTTGAAATTTTAAAATATTAATTACCATCTATTTTCAGCACCCTGCAGTAGTAATGACATTCCTTTGTTCTTCCTCATGAAAAAACATTTTTAAAATTTGTACAGTTAGTCACTATCATTATGCACTCTAGGCATTCCTAGATTACACCATCTCAGTCTTTATCATCTATCTTTCTTTCTGATTTCATTTGTGCCCCCAGCCCTTCTCCCTCTATCATTCTCACATGCAGCTTCATTCAGTTAGGTAGTGTTACAGTTTGGTAGTATTGTGCTGTCCATTTCTGAGTTTTTTCTATTCAGTCTTATTGCACAATCTGTAGCCCTTCAGCTCCAATTACCCAATATCTTACCCTATTTCTATCTCCTGATGGTCTCTGTTGTCAATGAAATTCTCCATGTTTATTCACTAATGTCAGTTCATATTAGTGAGACCATGCAGTATTTGTCTTTTTGTTTCTGGCTAATCTCACTCAGCATAATGACTTTAATTCCATCCATGTTGTTACATACATCATAACTTTATTCTGTCTTACAGCTGCATAATATTCCATCGTATGTATATACCACAGTTTGTTTAGCTACTCATCTGTTGATGGACATTTTGGCTGTTTCCATCTTTTCGCAATTGTAAATAATCATTGTAGTCTTGATCTGCATTTCCTTATAGCCAGTGAAGATGGACATCTCTCATGTGCTTTTGAGTCATCTGTTATTTGTCTTCAGAAAAATGCCTATTTGTATCTTTAACCCATTTTATAATTGGATTGTTTGTTCTTTTGTTGTTGAGTTGTATGATTTCTTTGTATATACAGGAAATCAAACCTTTGTCCCATATGTGATTTCCAAATACTTTCTTCCATTGAATTGGCTGCCTCTTCACCTTTTTGACAAAGTCTTTTGAGGTCAGAAGCATTTGCTTTTGAGGAGTTCCCATTTATCTATTTTTTCATTTGTTGCTTGTGCTTTGGGTGTAAAGTTTAGGAAGCTACCTCCTATTACTAGGTCTTGATGATGTTTCTCTACATTTTCTTCTAGAAGCTTTACCTTGCTAGTTATATTTAGGTGTTTGGTCCACTTTGAGTTAGTTGTTGGGTAGGGTGTAAGATAGAGGTCCTCTTTCATTCTCTTGGCTATTGATATCCAGTTCTTCCATGCCCAATTATTATAAAGACTATTTTGTCCCAGTTCAGAGGATTTGGGGGCCTTGTCAAAAATCACTTGACCATAGATTTGTTGGTTTATTTCTGCACTTTTGATTTGATTCCATTGGTCAGTACTTCTGTCTTTGTGCCAGTACCATGCTGTTTTGACCACTGTGGCTTTAAAATAGGTTTTAAAGTCAGGGAGTATTAATCCTCCCACTTCATTCTTCTTCTTTAGAATGCTTTTAGCTATTCAGGGTCTCTTTCTCTTCCAGATGAATTTGGTAGTTAGCTTTTCCAAATCTTCAAAGTAGGTTGTTGGAATTTTGATGGGTAGTGTGTTGAATCTGTAGATCAGTTTGGGGAGAATTGACACCTTAACTATATTTAGCTTTCCTATCCATGAGCAAGGAACATCTTTCCACCTATTTAGATCTCCTTTGATTTCTTTTAGCAATGTTATGTAGTTTTCTGTGTACAAGTCCTTTTCATCCCTAGTTAAGTTCATTCCTAAGTATTTGATTCCTTTAGTTGCTATTTTGAATGCAATTTTTTCCTTAACTGACTCCTCGGCTAACTCATTGCTTGTGTATAGAAATGTTACTGATTTTTGCACATTTAATTTTATGTCCTACCACCTTGTTGCATTTGTTTGTCAGCTCAAGTAACTTTGCTGTAGATTTCTCAGGTATCATATCATCTGCAAATAATGTGAGTTTTACTTCTTTCTTTCCAATTTGGATGCCTTTGATTTCTTTGTCCTGCCGGACTGCTCTAGCTAGAACTTCTAGCACAATGTTGATTAATAGTGGGCATCCTTATCTTATACCTGATCTTAGGGGGAAGGCTTTCAGTCTCTTTCCATCGAGTACAATGCTGGCTATTGGTTTTTCATATATTTACTTTATCATATTGAGGTAGTTACCTTTGATTCTTGTCTTTTGGAGTGTTTTTATCAGAAAAGGATGCTAAGTTTTGTTGAATACTTTTTCAGCATCAATCAAGATGATCATGTGAGTTTTCCCTTTTGATTTGTTAATGTGCTGTATTACGTTAATTGATTTTCTTGTGTTGAACCATCCTTGCATTCCTGGTATAAACTGACTTGATCATTGTGTATAATTATTTTAATGTGTTGTTGGATTCGATTTGCTAATATTTTATTGAGAATTTTTGCATGTATGTTTATTAGGGAGATTGGCCTGTAGTTTTCCTTTCTTATAGCGTCTTTATCTGGTTTTGGTATTAAAATGATATTAGCTTCCTAAAATGAGTTAGGCAGAGTTTCTTTTTCTTCAAATTTTTGGAAAAGTTTGAGCAGGATTTGTGTTAGTTCTTTCTGGAATGTTTGATAAAACTGCCCTGTGAAGCCATCTGCCCCTGGGCTTTTCTTTGTAGGAAGATTTTTAATGACTGATTGAATCTCTTTATTTGTGATTGGTTTATTGAGATCTTCTATTTCTTCCTAAGTCAGTATAGCTTGTTTGTGTGTCTCCAGGAATTTGTCCATTATATCTAAGTTTTCTAGTTTGTTGGTATATAGTTGTTCATAGTATCCTTTTATGATTTTTTTTATTTCTTCAAGATCTGTGGTAATGCACCCCTTCTCATTTCTAATTTTGTCTATTTGCATCCTCTCTCTTTTTTTCTTTGTCTGTCTGTCTAGTGGCCCATCAATTTGATTGATTTTCTCAAAGACCCAACTTCTGGTTTTATTGATTCTTTCTGTTGTTCTTTTGTTCTCCCATTCATTTATCTCTGATTTAATCTTTATTATTTCTCTTCTCCTGTTTGCTTTGGGGTTAGTTTGCTGTTCTTTCTCAGTTTCCTCCAGGTATGCTACTAAGTTGTCTATTTGTGCTCTTTCTTGTTTTTTAATATAAGCATTTAAGGCAATAAATTTCCCTCTCAGCACCACTTTTGCTGCATCCCATAAGTTCTGATAAATTATATTCTCATTTTCATTTATCACCAGATAGCTATTGATTTCTCTAGAAATTTCTTCTTTCACCCACTGGATGTTTAACAGTGTGTTGTTTAATCTCCATATATTTGTGAATGTTCTCATTCTTTGGTGGTTATTGAGATCCAGCTTCATCCTATTGTGATCAGAGAAAGTGCTTTGAATAATTTCGGTATTTTTAAATTTATGAAGACCTGTTTTGTGCCCCAGCATATGATCAATCTTGGAGAAAGATCTATGAGCACTAGGGAAGAATGTATATCCTTGTGCTTTGGGATGCAGTGACCTATATATATCTGTTAGGTCTAATTCTTTTATCAAGTTATTTAACTTCTCTATTTCCTTGTTGATCTTCTGTCTGGTTGTTCTGTCTATAGAGGAGAGTGGTATATTGAAGTCTCCTGTTATTGTTGAAACATCTGTCACCTTCAGTTTTGCCAGTGTCTGTCTTATGTACCTTGGAGCTCTTGGTGGCCAAGTTTTGAAAGCTGTTGGTGTTAGTGTTTTCTGATATATCTTGAGAACAATCTAGCAGAATAGTCAAAGCAAGAACCTTTGATTAGCCTTTAATTTGAAAACTCAGCAGCAGAAATCATAGATTATAGTCAAACTTTCAGAGCCAACCAGCTTGTTGGTGACATGGGTAGCACCTGGACAGCTGATTCCTCAGGCTTGCTTATTCCACTGTACTCTGCCATCTCTCAGTTTTTTTTAAAATGCAACCTTATTGAGAAATATATATTCACATATCATATAATCATCTAAATTGTACAATCAGTGGTTCATAGTATCATCATATAGCTGTGCATTCGTCATCACAATAGATTTTTTTTAATGTTTTGTATTGTTAAATGTAACATATACACAAAGAAAAGAAAGAAGGAACTGAAAATTTTCAAGGTACCCTTCGACAGGTAGATACAGAACAGATTTCAGAATTTGTTATGGGTTACTGTTCCACTATTTCAGATATTTCCTTCTAGCTTCTCCAAAACACTGGAGTCTAGAAGAAATATGTATTTTTTCTTTTATGTGAAAAATAGATACAAAAAATTTCAAAGCACATCACAACAATTACTTGTAGAACAAATTTCAGATTTTGATATAGATTATAGTTCCACCATTTTAGATTTTTACTGTCATGGTTAGGGACAGGTGTCAACTTGGCCAAGTTGTGGTACCTGTTCATCTGATTGGGCGTGCGCCGGCCTGTCTGTTGCAATGAGGACATTTCATAGGATTAGGTCATGATCACGTCAGCTACATCCACAGCTGATTCCATTTGTAATCAGCCAAAGGGGAGTGTCTTCTGCAATTAGTGATGCTAAATGCAATCATGGGAAGCCTTTTAAGGAGGACTCAGAGGAGACAGGTTCCATTCCTGCTTTGGCTGGTGAGCCTTTCCTGTGGAGTTCATCCAGGCCATCCATTGGAGTCATCGGCTTCGCAGCCTGCCCTGTGGATTTTGGACTCTGTGTTCCTACGGTCACGTGAGACACTTTCATAAATTTTATATTTGCAAGTGTTCCCTATTAATTCTGTTTCTCTAGAGAACCCTAACTAATACATTTACTTTTAGCTGCTCTAAGATACTGGAGACTAAAAGTAATATCAATATTCAGCAATCATACTTGTTTGTTAAACCCTGCCTTCTCTGTATAACTCCACCATCACCTTTGATCTTTCTCCTACTCTTTAGGGGTGTTTGGTCTAGGCTCATTCTAACTTATTCATGTTGGAAGGGGCTGTGGATAATATGGGTTGGGGGCATGGTACTAGTTGATATTCCGGAGAGGCTGGTCCCGCTGCATTTCAGGACTCTTCTGGTCTAGGGACCATCTGGAGGTTGTAGGTTTCTGGAAAGTAACCCTAGTGCATGAACATTTGTAGAATCTTATTACTGTCCTAGGTGTTCTTTAGGGTTGGCTGGAATTGTTCTGGTTGTGGTTTGGCAAGATATGGTACATAGCAATGTCTAACTGAAGCTTGCATAAGAGTGACCTCCAGAGTAGCCTCTTGACTCTATTTGAACTCTCTCAGCCACTGATACCTTGTTTGTTACACTTCTTTTCCCCTTTTTGGTCAGGAAGGCATTGTTGATCCCATGGTGCCAGGGCCAAACTCATCCCTGGGAGTCATCTCCCATGCTACCAGGGAGACTTGCATCCCTGGGTGTCATGTCCCGCATAGGGGGAGGACAATGATTTCACTTGCAGAGTTGGGCATAGAGAGAGGGGCCATATCTGAGCAACAAAAGAGGTCCTCCAGAAGTAACTCTTGGGCATACCTATAGATAGGCTAAGCTTCTCTGCTACATACATGAACTTCACAAGAGTAAGCCTCAAGATCAAGGTCTTGGCCTACTGATTTGGGTGTCCCTAATGTTTGACACAGTATCAGGGGTTTCTCCAGTGGTAAAGTTTAATAGTTGCATATTTTTTCTCCCATCCCTCAGGGGACTTTGCCAATACTTTTTCCTTATCTGCGTAATATACTCTGGGATTTATCTAGGCATTACATTAAGCTATATATTTGAACTTATTTTGCCTCACCAAGTGTCCCACAGTTTCAGTCACAATGTTGCAAACCTCACAACTCCATTCCTCTTTTTAGCAGCACAAATATGTATACCCTTCATTTGCCAGTCTCCTTCTCAGTCAGTGTATCCTTCAGCCACCTCTATTCATTAGATATCATGTATGATGTCTGAAGTGAACAGTCCAACAACATTCTCAATTTTAGATAGTTTCATTGTTCCCAAGAAAAAGGTAACCAGTGAAAGCACCCTCACCAAATAGAAAATCTAAACCTTTCCTTAACTCTTGTCTCTCCCCCCCATTATTTATCACTAGTGTTACTGTGGTTCTGTTGATGTTTTCTTGTTAAACATATTCCATAGCATGCAAAAGCAGTACCCCGAGCTTATACACTCTTTGTACAGGATTCATACCTTTGAAGTAGTTCACTCAAAAACTTATTTATATTTGTCATCTCTCAAATTTTAAGACAGGCCAGGAGTATGAGTTACTTCTCATTCGGGGCAGGATTTTTGCTGAGTAATCAGATATTTTCTATACATTTGATCAATCCTAAATAATAAAAAATAAAAGCTAATAGTAACAAATAATGTTGAGTTCCTACTATATGCCAGATATTATTTTGAATGCTTTTTATTTGTTTACTCATTTAATCCTTAAAACAACAGCAGTATGAAGTTTGTAGTTACTGTGGTTTCCATTTTACAAATGAGGAAACTTAGAATACAAAAAGGTTACTTAATTTGTCCACAACAGTACAATCAGTGAGTTCTGAAGTTGAGATTTGACCCCAGGTGGTCTGACTCCAGAGTTCCACACCCTTCCCCATTATTCTCTGCTACTGTTACTGGACAAAGATAGTGGATTCTTTTGCCTGATGCACTCAAATGACCAATTCCTGAGACACCAGTGTTTCAAAGAGAGAAAAGTTTATTACTGGGCACACAACAGGAGATCAGATGGCCTTTCGGCCCAAAATCTTGTCCCCAAACTACAGTAATTCTGATGATTTTATAGAATTAAAAGATGGGCAGGTTTTGGATAATGTGGCCCCAGTTGATATAAGTAGAGGCGGTCTAATTATTGAGCATGTGCAGATTGATTACATACTTAGTTACAGAAAATATGAAAGAAAATGGCAGCCTTAATATGATGATGGGCACTATAGTTAGTATTATAATGAAGTATGGGTGACTTATAGGTTAAAGTCTAAGCTACTGTGCATGCTGGTGGGCCCATTTTGGTTAGATCAGTCTTGGTTATCAAGATAACTTTGGACTTGGGGTGTATTCGTTCTGGGCTGACCCAAGACTTCATTAATAAACATTAGGGGCTGTCTTTCATGATTACAAGACTTCAGAGTTGAAAAACTGGATAAATGGGTACAAATGAAGGTTAGTTCCAAGGTTTTTACAATCACAGAGGCAAAAGATAAAGGCTGTGCAATCAGTATCAGAAATCAAGGCAGCTGAATTACAATTTAGAGATTTCAGTCTCCTTCAATATACCAGAAAGCAAAAAGGAATATCTGTGTAATGATTCAGTAATCAAAACATGCCTTAAATCCTGATTTCTTGGTTACATTGCCACCCAGGTGCACAAATTTAGGTAAGGTTCATCTGACCACTGGCTGAGAGTGAGTCACTGCTCATGAGAAAATTTCTGAGTGTGAATGGCAGCACTGGTTCATGTGGGTGTGTCCGAGTCTTAGCTGTATCCTGCCACTTAGTTCCAGTTGCTGAGTTTGCTGAAATTGCTTAAAGGTGCTGTGGCAGCACGGTTGGTTCTGGATCAGCCAGCCTCATTCAGGTGCTGCCTTCTCTACTTTATAGCTCCATGACTGTTCAGGTTACACCTTCTCTGTGTCTCGGTGTCCTCGTCTGTTAAATGAAGTAACGGCAGTAGCTGGTTCATCAAGTAGTTGAAAGGATTAAATGCAGTCTGTGTAAAGAGCTAACCCTCAAGTACTCAAGGAACCTTTCAGTGAATAACTTTTACAGTTCTTTAAGGTATTGATTTCATTAGTTCATTCAGATGGGAAGGTTTTTTTCTCATTACTCTGTTTTTTCCTTATACATTGCTCGGTGAAAGTTGCATGTTATAGTCAAGCTGAGAGTGGGAGGAATGTGAGATAAATTAATTTTTACAGCACTTTGTCTCTGGGATCTTGTCTTAGGTGATGGTAAGGTCCTGGATTAGTAACCAAAGTGAGCAACCTTAGCATAATTTTGTAGAATTTATTGATATCTTGCTTATTCTCCTTCCGGTTTCTTAATTTGGGTAGATTCTGCGCAGGAATAATCCTTTACTTGGAAGCAGCAGTTTTAATTTCCTACTTAGAACTTGTCTATGAATATGGGATAAAAACTTTTTTTTTCTTGAAAAATAGGACCTGAAACTTAGCTTTCAAATGGAAATTATGAATAATGTGAACCATTTCTTTTTGGGGCAGTGGTGTAGGGGTAGTGCATGGGCCAGGAATCAAACCCAGGCCTCCCATGTGGCAGGTGAGCATACTACCACTGGACCACCCATGAGCTCCTGAACCATTTTATTTGGATTCAGATTAGTTTAATAATATTTGCTAATGTCACAAGAATTGGCAGTGTTTAGATGTGAACTTATGAAAAGGTAGCTTTAGTAATTTTTTCTGTCTTGGACTCCTAGAGTAAGATATCCTCTGGCTTTTGGCTCCTTAGCAATTTTATCCCCTATGAATTCATAAATATTTAATTTTGTCTCCCCCTTTGTGCAGGATTTATCCTACTATTGTTGTTTGGAGTTGAAGGGCAAAGAGGAAGAAATACTAAAAGCGCTTTCTCAAATGTGTAGCACAGACACAGGTAAACTTGTTTCAAAGTTGAACCTTGAAAATATCATGCTGAGTGAACTAAGCAGCACAGAAGGACAAATATTGTATGATAGATATGAAATATCTAAAAAAAGTAAATTTGCAGACAGAAAGTAGAGATTACAGTGAATGGAGAAAGGGGGAACAGGGAAGTTTTTGCATACTGGTATAGAGTATAAATTAAAAAAAAATTTTGACCCAAAAGCCCTAAAACAAACAAAAAGACCGTTGTATTTTTGTCCCCAATGAGTATGTTAATTTAAGGAAAGCTAGGGTGACTCTTACATTGTTTCTAACATTGTCAAGTGTAAAGTAAGAGAACCGTTATTCTGGGTAGTGAACTTAGCCGGGAAGAAAACTCGAAACTCTCATTAATTCATTCATTCAGTAAATATTATTGAGAGTCTGTTGTAGCCCAGGATTTGATCTAAGCAATGATCAGAACAAAACTTTAACCCTAATGGGACAGACAACAAATAACAGTATGTCTATAAGGAAATAATACTGTAGTCTCAACACTTGGACTCATGGAATTTTGCTCTTGTTCGTGTCAGGATTGACTTTCGCCGCAGTTCACTGCTTGTCTGGAAAGCGCCAAGGCAGTCTACTGCTTTACCGAGCAAACAAATATCCCAGAGAAATGCTTGGGCCTGTGACATTTATTTGGAAGCCTGAGAGGAGCCCTGGGGCCATGTCTGAGAACAGGCAGCTTTGGATCTGGCTCCATCCCACTCTTAAACAGGTATAGTCCTTCAGATACTTTTCCCACCATTCTGTTGCTACATTCTTAAATTACTTCTGAAAATCAATAAAACGGAAATTTAAATAGTGTGGAAGTATGGCTCATAGTTTGATATTTGAATATAGGGGAAAATTGTATGAATATTAAATGAAGCAAATCTTGACCTCTCAGTTTTTAGTAAGCTGTAATTGAATTGATAGTAGAGATGAAAACCAACCCTGTCATGCAAAGGTTCACACTGTTGCATATGGACTAATGCTTCCACCATGCCTAGATTGGGAAGCGGGTATATAGATGCTTGTGAGAGCCTACTTGGTTATGAGAAGTTGCCTTGAGTAATTCTGGTAGTTTTGAATACTGCATTTAGCTTGTGCTTCTCTTCTTTGACATACTTACTGCTATTATAGAGTGAACTGTACATTTAAAAATTTTTCTCCTAATTGTTTTTTAAATTAGGTCAGAGTGTTTGTGTTGTTTTCATAATCTCTAACATTTAGAAGTTCTTTTTTGTTCACAGTGCCTTGCAGTGCTCAGAAAACCCCAAAAATTCAGGCTTTGGCTGTGCATTGACTAGCTGCTTCCAGTGAAAAAAAAGAAAACCCCAAAAATGTTTTTGATGATAATGAATTTAGTCTATAATTTGTGAAGGACTGAAAGTTGAATTTTTAAAGGAATAAAACCTAACGTAAACTAAATCAACGTGAAGTTGTAAAGTACTTAAATTTCAAATTGTCCAAGTGAAAAGTTTGAATATGTCTTTAGGATATCTTGGAGGAAATGAAAGCAGTGTGCCAGTGTGTGGAACCCGTCAGATCAACCGTCTGCATCCCCGACCCGCCTCCGCCACCGCCCCAAGGAAAAAGTCAGGCCACACTGCCTGATGAGAAAATGAGCAAGAAAAGAAAACGGAAAGATGATGGAGAAAATGCTAAACCAGTGAAAAAAGTTATGGGTGATGGAACTAGAGATCATCTTCAACCATACTCTTGGGTCTCTCCAACCACAGGCGTTATAATCAGGTACACGCTGAATTTGCCATGAACCTGCTAACAGTTGTCAGGGAATGCTTGCTCCGGTTTTTGCCAAAGGCACAGACATTGTTTATAATGGAAGTTTCCATTTTAAGACCTTTTCTCTGTTTTAGTGACCTGACGATGGAGATGAACAGATACCGACTGATTGGTCCACTTTCCCACTCCATCCTAACTGAGGCGCTAAAAGCCGCTTCTGTCCACATTGTAAGAGTAAATGGGACTGTATTGTTTTATTCTGATTATGTTATTCTAGTAAATTTGTGAATCTTGGTATACTGTTTGGTAAAATTTGGACATGACTTATAAATGTTTATTTTCCTATGTATGCTTATTATCAAAACTTATCCTGAAAGAGCTAACTTGAGTGGATGTGAGAAGTAATTGATTTGCTCTTATTTAGATTTTTTTTTTTTTTGCATGGGCAGGCACCAGAAAACAAACTGCTCTTATTTAAATATAAACGACACTTACAGTTTCTTACGAATCTGGTAGAAGGGTTTTAACTTCTGGTCCATGGCTAGGTAATAGAAAGCCCCTAAAATCCCTGAAATTGTATATGAATTTTTTTGTAAGTATGTGCTAGTGTGATGTATATTTTGTGGGGTCTCAACCACTATTCTCACTCTCTCTCTCTCTTTTTTCTTCAATTTATGTGTGTGGTGGGAAGTCCATTTCCCCTGCAGTATATAACCTCTGTCCTGCTCATCAGAGGTTGTGCTTTACCACCAATGTGTGTGGGGCTTAGAGGCTACTATGGGGGGTTTTGCCTCATGCTCAGCCAGGAACTTGGAATGGTCCCTCTTGGACCATCCTTAGAGGGTACAGCCTTGAGCAAGCACACAGTCTTCTAGACCGAGGGATGACTGTGATTATTTTTTATTCTGTTTTCCTAGAAATCATCTCTGCACTAGAGTAGTTTATTGCTCAGCCAGCATTTGGTTGGAGATTGTGCTTAATCACTATTGTCTCTTGCCTGGAATACTGGGACAGCTTCATTTTTTCTTCCATTATTCCCCCTTTTCAGTCCCTTCTCCATACTGGAGGTGGAGTGATCTTTAAACATTTGTTCATATTGTATTAATTCCTAATTAGAAGTCTTTCAACAGCTTCTTATTGTATTGAAGAGAAAATCCTCCTCGCTTCTGTGCTTCAGCCATATTGGCCTTCTTTCAGGTCCTGGAACGTGTCAGTTGGATGGCTGCTGTTCTAGTTTGCTAGCTGTTGGAATGCAATATACCAGACACAGAATGGCTTTTAAAAGGGGAATTTAATAAGTTGCTAGTTTACAGTTTTAAGGCCGAGAAAATGTCCCAATTAAAACAAGTCTATAGAAATGTCCAATCTAAGGTATCCAGGGAAAAATACTTGAGTTCAAGAAGGCTGATAAAGTCCAGGGTCTCTCTCTCATGTGAGAAGGCACATGGTGAACAGGGTCAGGATTTCTCTCTCGGCTCGAAAGGCACCTGGCAAACACAGTGTCATCTGCTATCTTTCTCTCCTGATTTCCTTTCATGAAGCTCCCCGGGAGGCATTTTCCTTCTTCATCTCCAAAGGTGGCTGGCTAGTAGACTCTCTGCTTCTCGTGGCTATGTCATTCTCTGCTCTCTCAGAAATCACTCTCATTCTCCAAAGTGTTTCCTCTTTTATAGGACTTCAAAAACTAATCAAGACCCACCCAAATGGGTGGAGACATGCCGTCATCTAACCCAACTTAACAGCCACTCTTGATTAAATCACACTTCCAGAAGATGATCTGATTACAGTTACAAACATGCAATATTGAATAAGGATTATTCTGCCTTTATGGAATGGGATTTGATTAAAACATGGCTTTTCTAGGGGATATACATCCTTTCAAACCAGCACAGCTGCCTTAGAGCCTTTGCATCTGCTTTTCTTCCACCTGCCTGACTGTTCTGCCTCATCACTCTTTGCTTGGCTACAAATTCCTCATTCTTCAGGTTTCAGCATCTATATCATTTCTGTCCAGAATCCTTTTCCTGACCCCCCCCAACTTAAATAATAGCCCTCTGTTAGGGTCATAGCATTTTGCACCTTTCATCAATTTAGATCGATAGATTATGTATTTATGTAGTGTCTGTGTCTCATTGCGCTGTGAACTCCTTGATGGCAAGGACAGGGTGGGCCTTGTTCTTTGCTCTGTCCCCAGGGCCTGGCACCTAGTGGGTGCCCCACTGTAGCTATTATGTTATGGAGTCAAGGTTTGAACAGATGAAGTCTGGTTCCAGAGTCTGTAATAAGCCACTTAACTCTGCCACCTCAGTGTGTCTCAGATACATGATGTATATGTTATGAGTTGCCTCTTTGAGGTCTCTAGGTATGCATCCTACCTTAATGAGCTTCATTGTGAATCATGGCTCTCAGTTTTCTTCCTTGGCATGCACATGGAACTTGAAGCAAGACTCTTTGAGCTTTGCTGAATTCCTATTTCTGCCCAGAAAATATATAAGTGAAGTGCCTGTGTGTGTCTCATTTGGAAGTTCCAGGAATGCTACAGTAATAATACATCCTTCACCTGAAGATTTCTTCAGAGAGCATTGGTTTGGTTTTCCGTGGTGAGGAACATTTTACTGCTCAAGTAGGCAGTGATGCGGTTGGCAGTGGGGCTTGAAGAAAAGGCCGATCTGGTTGGTGCTGTGCTTGAGAGAGACTGCAAGCATTGTATTGCTTAGCTGGGAAGTCTCTCTTGAAAATCATGATGTCTTTACTGGTATGTGACACTTAGAGAGAAGGGTAATACTGGGTCCTTTCTCCGCTTAGAGCAGTATTGGTTTGGTGTTAATTACAGTGCTAAATGTAGTGGTAACTTTCCTTGTTTCCCCTAACACATTCCCACATGGGAGGGGGGGGAAGAGTAGGGGCTGATACCACAATCGTACAATTAAAAGCTCTGATTCATTATGTGTCTGGTAACAGGAGTTGTTGTTTTTCAGGAGGGAGAGGAGACAGAGACGACCCCTCACCATTGGTGGATTGAAACCTGTAAGAATCCTGATAGTGTTGCTCTTCATCACAGACAAGAAGCCATTTTTGAGTTGCTGGGAGGTACACAGAGGGCACAATGGGCTTTCTTGGGGGAGGAAAGAGGAGGAGGGAGTGTGTCAAAGGAGCACTTTGCAGTTGGGCTACTCACCTGTAGTGTCAGTTTTTAAACTTGCAGCTGTTACAATATACAGCAAGGGCAGCAATTACAAGAGGTGCCTTAACTTAGTGAATGAACACGATTTTCATGTTTATGAAACAAACAAGTGAGATATTAACATTCTAAAAACTGGTGTTCTGTTAAGCACCAGGTACTGAACTACAACCTCGTGCACCTGTACACAGGTCGCCTTTGTACTCAGGGCTACTACGGTTGTCACTGGTGGAAGCACACATGTTCCTGTGGCAGAATAACCTGTTTTGTGTTTGTTTAGTGTTTTTTACCAAAAACTCTTGGCACTTTATGAATTCTAGTTTTTTTTTTTTTCTTAAAGTATCAGTTCCCCGAAGAGAATACATGTTTTTAAATTATTAGCGCAGGAAGAAAGTTTCACTGGACAATCTGAAAGATTTGAAGGTATAAGCAAATATGTGTTTTAATGTGACTAACTTTCTGTAAGCTTTTTTTGTTTTTGTTTTTTGTTTTTTGTTTGTTTGTTTTGCTAAAGGAGTAACATCACCAGCAGAAATTCCTGCAGGTACTATTCTGGGACTGACAGTTGGGGATCCTCGAATAAATTTGCCTCAAAAGAGGTCCAAAGCTTTACCGAATCCAGAAAAATGCCAAGGTAAAGTTCTTGAAACAACCCCTGATTTTTCTTAATATTTTGAGCAGTCTTGTCACGTTAGAAGAGTTCTGTCTCTTCTACCTCTCCAGTAACTTCATCTGTAGAAAATGAGGGCAGTCTTTACCTGCCTGTTGAGCTGGTCTGAACAAAGAAGATTGTGTGTATATAAGTATCTTTTAACTGTAAACATGTGGCCTGATGTTTATTTTTTTTTCTTGAGTTCTCTACTTTTAGTACCATGTAAAACCCATCTCTCTGCAAACTGAGTTCTGTTAAAATGCCTGGCATTTTAGAATTTGTTAGGAAGGGATCTGCACCCGCAGCTGGTCTTGTGCTCAGTGGAAGCCTCTGTCTGACCATACAGATGATCCAGGTTCGAATCCTGGCAAGGCCATCCCAGGTGCTGAAGTGTGAGATGCTTTGGTTTAAACTGAGTAGGGTGACCTGAGTTGTTGGGTTGGCGTGACAGGAAGGTGGGTAAGGGTTGTTTAAAATTTCATTCTCATCTGGGATTTGCAGATGTTGTGATAATGTCTCATTGTATTTATGTCATATAAACACATTTGATTGGAAGGATAATTAAAATTAGCCTGTGAATTTTTTGGAGAAAAATATAAAGATGCATGTATAACAACTTCAGAATTTTTTTTTTTACCTCTCTGCATGTAGTTAGATAGTTATTAAGTGAGCAATACATTATTCTGTCAAATCTTCACATGAAAGGTGGATGGTATGAGAAAGGAGTTTGAAGATATATGGGTAAGTTAGTTAATTCCCAAACCTAAGACTTTAATCAGTGAGCCATTGCCTCTTTCTTGTCTTTCCTTTTCTTTTCTGATGGCACTACGTCTGGTGCAGTTGTGTCTGCTGTGTCACTGTATAGTGACTTGGTAAAAATTGCCTTAAAGCTATAGTTCAGTTCTACTTAGTTTCCCTGGCTGCTTTACGTCCTTTTTTTGGAATGAAGCAATTATATATGAAATCCCTTTTATGGCTTTTATCTTAATATGAATCAATTGAAGTAAAATTAAAGTTTACCTTGAAAAACATGATTTAATTTCAACTATAAAAGCTTACTTCACTGTATTTTTAGTCTTTGCTGTGGTATTTCATTGAAATTTGGCTTAGTAACCTCTTTGGAGAAGTATTTTATTTAGCATGTAAGCTACATAAAGAATTAAGTTTTTTAAGGAGTTAGTATTATATACCAATATTAATAACATGCATAACATTTAGGAAGAGAAACTAAGGTTAGAAATATACTTTGATGATAAAGAATTAATCCTTGCTTATGTCATGCCATGATGATGTCATAATGACATATTCCAGACTGTCTTTCTGTATCTGAAGTCATTCTTTGCCTATTTTGACTTAGATACTAAAAGACCAATTCTGGTCTTACTTAAACCATAAAGAAGGGTTTGCCTCATTTGGGTAACAAACTCTGAATCTCCTTGTGTGTACTGAGAATTAGAGTGCTCTGAAAAGAAAGAGTACATGAAGAACTTGAAGTGATGGTGCATTTTCTGCTTTGAAAAAGTTTACTACTTGACCATTGATTCTTGAATTTGAATGAAGTATTAATAATAATGTGTTTGTGTTTTTGCAAATCTTTTCAATTTCATTCACACAGCATTGCACTATTGTGAGTAACTGGTTTTCTAGGTGAGATTTACAAATAAAATTTCAGTTATACTATTTGTTATTTTAGTATTTAGTAACCTTAGTATTTGCTGATTTGTTGTGATATATTGTTTAATTGGTCTTTGTCTATTTTGGCATAGTATCAAGAAATTGTTCACCTCTGCAGTGGTTCTTAAAGTATGAATAATCTTAAATGTGAAATTAGGCTTTTTTAGAGACAACATAATGTGATATTTGCATTTTATACACTAATCATAGGTGTAAAAATAAAAGGTTTAGGAGCCTTTACTAGTTCATAAATTATGAAACCAGATATAAGAAAAACTTCTTGTCAAGTGTATTCTTCTAGAGAAGTTAAGTAAATGCCTATCAGGTATTTTCTTGTAATAAATTTCTTCTGGCAACTCTTAGAGTTTGCCTTCGTTGATCTAGAGGATGTGGCTTGAAAGCTATTTCTTTTCCCTTTAGATAATGAGAAAGTTAGACAGCTGCTTCTGGAGGGTGTTCCCGTGGAGTGTACGCATAGCTTTATCTGGGACCAATCAATCTGTAAGAGTGTCACAGAGAATAAAATCTCGGATCAGGTAACTAATGGTATAGGGATTATTGGTAAAGTCAGGGATGACAGGTTAAAGGTTTTCATTCTAGACACCATAAAATGTTATTTCATACTTTATAGAATTTGTTAGACTTTACTTTTTTTTTAACTTTTTTATTGTGAAATATAATGTATATACAAAAAAAAAAAAGCAATAATTTTCAAAGTGTATTTTAACAAGTAGTTACAGAAGAGACTTCAAAGTCTGGCATGGTTACCATTCCACAATTTCAAGTGTTTCCTTCTACCTGCTCCAAAACACTAAATGCTAAAAGAAATATCAAAATAGTGATTCAGCAATCATACTCATCTGTTAAATCCTGTCTTCTCTGTTACAACTCCTCCTTCTCCTTTGATCCTTCTCCCACTCTATAGGTATCTTTGGGCTATGCCCATTCTAACTTTTTCATGTTGAAAAGGAGAGGACACAATATAGAATGGGGATAGAATTAGTTGATATTCTTGTAGAGGCTGGCCCCTCTAGGTTTCAGGACTTACCTGGCCTAGGAACCCTCCGGAGACTACAGGTTTCAGGAAAGTAAATTTTAGTGTATGAAACTTTGGTAGTGTCTCAGTTAGAGCCCTAGGTATTCTTTAGGGTTAACAGGAATGATGTTGGTTGGAATTGGTAAACCAGGGCAATTAGCAGTATCTAGCTGATGCTTGCATAAGAATAGCCTCCAGAATAACCTCTCTATTTGAACTCTCTTAGCCACTGTTCTAGTTTGCTAGCTGCTGGAATGCAACACACCAGAGATGGATTGGCTTTTAATAAAAGGGGATTTATTTTGTTAGTTCTTCAGAGGAAAGGCAACCAACTTTCATCTGAGGTTCTTTCTTATGTGGGAAGGCTCAGGGTAATCTCTGCTGGCCTTCTCTCCAGGCCTCTGGGTTCTAACTACTTTCCCTGGGGTGATTCCTTTCTGCATCTCCAAAGGCCTGGGCTGAGCTGCGAGTGCTGAGATGAGGTATGCCAAGCTGCTTGGACTGTGCTACGTTGAGCTCTGTCATTTAAGCACCAGCCAATTAAGTCAAACGTCATTCATTGCAGCAGGTACATCTCCTAGCCAACTGCAGATGTAATTAGCAACAGATGAGGTTCACGTACCATTAGCTCATGTCCGCAGCAGCAAAACTATGTGCCTTCACCTGGCCAAGTTGACAACTGAATCTAACTACCACAGCCACTGATACCTTTATTTTGTTAATTAATTTTCCACCTTTTGGTCTGGAAGGCCAGGCTCATCCCTGGGAGTCATGTCCCATGTTGTCAGGTAGACTTTCACCCCTGAATGGGAAATTGAACCCAGGTCACCAGCATGGCAGGCGAGAATTCTGCCACTGAGCCACCATCACACTGCCCTTAGACTTCTTTTTGTCTTTAAACTATTTGTTGAGCCCTTACTTATACATACTATGGTTTTTTGTGTGCTTAGGGAAAAATAATCTCTAGAATACTTGATACAAAGACTATCTTGAAATGATAATTTCATTGTTTAAATACATGATTGTCTGTTATTGATTTTGTTTTCCATAAATGTTCTATGTCTTCCTTAATTTTATGTTATTTTGCACTTACCAAAGGCTGAACACTGTATTAGATGATATGAATGTCTAGATAAATAGGATATGGTCAAAGAAATACAGACTACTGAGGAAGCCTAAACAAGGGTGCTGAGCCCAGGCTAGGGAAGTAGGAGAAGGCATCCTGGATGGAGGTATTGCAGCTGACTTTCAGATGGGTGGTCAGAATTAACCAGACTTGTTTGGTTAGGGGCAAGACTGCAGTGGAGAAAGGATTGTAGAAAACGAGAACAGCATCCAAACAGGATGATGTGGTGTTCATAAATCTCTATCTGCATCAGTGGCTTGCAACTGAGTGTGGGGCAGGAGGTGAAACTGAAGAGATCGATAGGGAGGGGCCAAATCATAAAAGACGTTGAGCCATCTTAAGGGTTTAGATTTTATCTTGAAGATGGAAAGGTTTAAGCAGAGCCATGATGTGATCAGATTTCATTCTGGCAGTACTGTGGGAGAGGGGATTAGACTTGGAGTAGAAATGGTGGGGGAGCGCACTGGAGAGAAGAAGAGTGATTGGATGATGTCAAAAGAAGACCCTTGAAATAGTCCAAGTATGACTTGAAATGTGGCTTTTGGGGAAGAGGCCTGGTATGGAGGGGATGGGATTTAATATGTTTTTGTGGAAGATAAAGTTGACAAGGTTTGGTAATAGATGGCAAAATGGGAATAAGATAAGAAGAGACTTGGAGGCTTACTCCTAACGTTCTAGCTTGGGTTTGAGATTATCAGCAAAAAGAAAGTGAGGACCATGCCTGATTTGTTCACTGCTGGAGTCCAGGTTCAAGAAAAGTACCAAGCATATAAGAAGTACTCTATAAATATTTGAATGGATGAATGAACTGTGTGAATGCCAACAGCTTTCATCTCAGTGGGGGATATAGGAGGAGTGCAGATGTGGGAGGGATGCTGAATTCAGCCTTGGATTGATTAGCTGGGTTTGAGGGGCTTAAGGGACTTCCCAGAAGCAAATGCCTGGGAGCCTGGTTTCAATCTCAGGAAGAAGGTCTGGGCTGAAGAGATGCATATTTTGGAATTACCGGCATAGATAATAGTGGAAACTTCCAGTGAAGGGGAAAAAGAAGAATCAGGACGTGACTGTGGATTGCAGAGCATTCATAAGGTTAACACACTTTCCAGCAACCAGGCAGGCAGTCTCTCGCAGAATTTTCTAAGTCAAGCAGTAGCCCTCTCATGTCCTTTTTTACATCAGGCAAGAAAAATCCAAAAGGATGTGTAACTATCTACTCTTTACATTCCACTTAATAATAATTTATGGCACCTTCTGTCTTAACTCCTTCAGAGCTGGTGGACAACTCTCAATAACCAGAGTGTTTTTCCAGTTGCCTTCCTTGGGTACTTGTCACTTAATTCTTTCTGTCTTTGTGCTTCATTATATCAAATCTAAATCAAAATAAATGTAGAGATAGAGTATCAAAATATATGATTGATCATGATAAAAAGAAATGAGCAAATGAATGTATGTCATTTTATAGTTTTGAATCATCTAGTATACTCTAGTCCAAATTGAGCAAACTTATTTCAGATAATTTGGTATTTTCTGCCAGAGCTTTCTCATAGGAGGATAAGCTTTCTCATAAGAGAGGCCCTTTTTACTTAAAATGGATCACATTTATTTATTGAAAACGTTTTTTCCTTGCTTTTGAAGAGGGTATTTACCTTTCTAAAGCTGTTCATAGGAAGACCCAATAGAATCTCCCAGAAGATTGGGGTTGTTTGTCTTGAATTCTTTTCTTCCACTTCAGGATTTAAACCGGATGAGAAGTGAATTGCTGGTGCCTGGGTCACAGCTTGTTTTAGGTCCCCATGAATCCAAGATACCTGTACTTTTGATTCAACAACCAGGAAAAGTAACTGGTGAAGACCGACTGGGCTGGGGAAGTGGCTGGGATGTCCTACTTCCGAAGGGCTGGGGCATGGCTTTCTGGATTCCATTTGTAAGTTACTTTTGATTCCCAACTAGCAGTTGCAACATTTAAAATACATTCTTAATAAATACTAAGTGCTTAAAACGTTCCAGACTTTCACACACAACTTAAAAACTGAGTGCTATTTTTCTGCCCTTAGAGCTATAATTCTGTATGCCAGGAACCTCACACATCTAGTTCTTGGAGCCAGTTTTTCATTAGTGAGAATAAGAGTTGTGTTGACATCTTTGAATGCTTGAGGTTTTCCTGATTTTTGAATAGTAGAGGCAACACAATGTTGAGGCTTTTCAGTAGAAGAAATTTGTTATAGTTTAAAAGCTAAAGACTTAACTTTTATGGAGCACATTTGTTTTTGTTTTTGTTTTTAAAATGCTGACCCTCTGTTCCTAGTTTATCAATCGCAGCTAGAATTTTTATGAAAATTTAGTGAACTTTCTGGTTAGTTTAGATATGTTCATGCTAGAGCGTATAAAAGGCATGTAAGAATTTGTTAGATCTGTACAGGTAGTTAATTCTTAGCAGTTGTGCCTAGTGCAAAGGAAATTCAATTAATTCCCAATTAAGAGTGGGAATATTTTTAAATAATTCTTTTTTTTTATTATGAAATATTTCAACCATATTCAAAGTGTAGATACTGCTACAGTGATTTTCGTGTTTAGTACTATCATACATGCTCTTATAGATTTGTTCAGTATGTTTTGTCCAAACATAAAATATCCATAACTTTATATGTCTCTGTGTATATCCTTTGGCAATTTGCTATATTCACTCAACATTGAGATTTTTGCCATGTTATTGATGAAGCTTTTATTTATTTGCACTATTTTATGGGAACCTGTTGCTGGATTATCCTACAATATATTTATCTGTTCTCCATTCTATAGGGTGCAGGGTGGTTCAGTGGGAGAGTGCTCACCTTTCATGCGGGAAACCCGGGTTCGATTTCCAGACCATGCACCCCCCCAAAAAAAAAATTTTTCCATTTGATGGATATTTAGTTTGTTTCCAGTTTTTTCCTGTACAATTAAGCAGTTTCACTTTAAGTAGGTAAATTGACAGTGTCTTTTTGAAATTTTTTTTTTAGATCTATCGAGGTGCGAGAGTTGGAGGATTAAAAGAGTCTTTAGTACATTCTCAATATAAAAGGTCACCTAACATCCCCGGTGATTTTCCAGACTGCCCTGCTGGGATTCTATTTGCTGAAGAGCAGGCTAAGAATCTCCTTGAAAAGTACAAAGGGTAAGAAACTGGCTTCCCTGGTTTGATATTGTCTTAAGGGGAAGAAAAGAGCCTCCTCACATTGGCAGCAGTGTTTGGAATGATGCTGATAACTTATCTGCATAATGTAGAATTTTCATAGACTTTCCCTTGAATTCGGCGTTACCGAGAGGTAACTGAGAATGTATTACTTTAGCCAGGAGTCTGTCTTACATCTGACTTGTATAGGCCCATGGGGGTTACAAAGCCTTCTCTTGATCATTTGCTTGCATTGATAATGGTGTACACCAAAACTGTGTACCTGAGTTCCAGACACTTGTTAATGAATCCCCATTACCACCCACCAAATGGAAAATGTGTTTTAAATATTGTTTATAGAAATAATATGTATTTATAAAATTTAATGACATGATGGAAAAGTATAAAAGTAGTTTATACACTGATATATTCCTACCATCCAGAGATAAGCACTGTTTTTAGATTTTGGTATCTATCCATCTAGACTTCTTTTCTTCTTTTCTTTTCATTGAGGTGGTGGTCAGTGCGGGGATGAAGTACATCCTAACACGGGGAGCCTGTACTTCCAACCGAACAGTAGACTCCTGGAAGCACAGATGTGTGTTTTCTCTCTCATTTTTCATGGCATTTGCTGAA
The DNA here is from genome assembly GCF_023851605.1 of Tamandua tetradactyla. Classification (NCBI taxonomy): domain Eukaryota; kingdom Metazoa; phylum Chordata; class Mammalia; order Pilosa; family Myrmecophagidae; genus Tamandua; species Tamandua tetradactyla. Next base: position 142,088,897 of record NC_135332.1, read on the forward strand.
TCTAGGCAGAGCCTGGTGTGCAGTAGACACTTAATAACTTATTTGTTTACTGATGAATGAACGAACAATTGAATGTTGGCCAGTTTCTTGATTGTGAGCACCACGAGGGCAGAGATTACATTTTCCTCTCCACTGCTGCAACCACAGAGACAGGCAGAGTGCCCAGCTTTTAAACTGTTTGTTGAATAGTGAAGGAAGGAAGAAAGGAATGAATGTATGCTGATGTATTCCTGGGACGCTAGCTTACAAACTTTTTAAGGGGAGCCATCATGTATTGCACATCCTTGTGCCTTCCATATTATGTAGTTGAGATTCTTTTGTGAAAAATAATCATAGCTGACAGTAAAACTTATTTCACCCTTTAGACTTTTTAATGCAAACATTTTTTTTAGAAAAAGGAATGTATTATATATACTATTTTGAAAACTTGCAGTTTTTTATTTAACAAAGTATGATAGCGTTTCCATATCAATAAATGTGACTCTAAATCAAGTTTTGGCAAACTTTTTCCATAAAAGACAAGATAATAAATATTTTTGGCTTTCTTGGGCCCTTGGGTCTCTGTAGCAACTACTCACCTCTGCCATTGTAGCAGGAAAGTAGCCACTGATAATACATAAATGAGCATGGCTGTGTTCCAATTAAATTTTATTTATGAACACAGAGATTTAAATTTTATATAATATTCATGTGTCATGAAATACTGTTCTTTTGATTTTTTTTTCAACCATTTAAAAATGTAAAACCATTCTTATCTCTTGGATCATCTAAAAATAGACAGCAGGTGAGATTTGGCCTGTGAGTCATGTTTGCCAACCCCTGCTCAAAATTCTAGTTTTTAAGGTGGTATAAGATGCCAGTGTGAATGTTACGTAATTTACCAGTAAGCCATCAGGTTATTTTCCATTTTTATTTGCTGTGTGCTTCTTCTGTGAACCTTTTTCTATATACAGTTTTACATATTTGTCTGATTTATTCATTCATTTAGCAAATATTTATTTAGAGCCTACTATATATCAAATACCATTCCAGGCACAAGTGCTATAGAAGGGGATAAGACAGTCTGTTCATGCCCTTGCGGAACTTATATTCTTGTTGGAAACACATGCTTCTAGGCTGGTGGGAGAGATCCAGAAAGTAGTTGGAGGGAGGCTAAAATTGCAAGAGCTAAGTGTGAGTTGGGGAGAGGGGATGGGATCTAATGCAGAAGTATTAGGGATTGGCTTTTCATTTTAATGAGGTGGGAAGGTGAAGTGTGAGTACCTTGTGGTAGGGAGATTAGGTTATGCTCTCTCAATTCTGACTGTTTTCTCATGAAAAAAGAGGCAAGGCTATCTGCTCAGAGTAAGGGAGTAAGAAGGGCAGAGAGCGTGGGGGAGAGCTGAGGAGAGAGAAATTGAGGTAACAGTTTTATAGGAGAGTGGAAGATTTAGATTGCCTGGAGAAATGTCATGAGAGAGTCCACTTGAGTTTGTGTTTATAAAATAAGACTACTTGGGACTGTTGTGTGTTCTTTCCCAGCTATTTTGCCACTCATGTTTGCAGGCAGGGAGTAGGTATGTAACTCTGATAAGTTTTGCCAGGTGATTATGGTGAAGGGAATAGAGAGTACATGCAATTGATTATCATGAATCATGGAACCTAAGCTGATAAGGAGAGAGTTGTGAGTCAGCAAAGTGGTGATGCTAGTGAGAAAATGGTAGAGTAAATGAATAGGAGGCTCCTGCGATTGAAGAATTGTTGTGGTGAGTGGTCTGGAAAAATAGGAGGCATCACTCTGGGAATAGGATGGATACTTGACCTTGAAGTTTTAAGGGTGAGCAGATGTTGGCCTGACAGAGCCTAAGGTATGGCCAGGCGAGGTGTGGTTGAGGTGGTTGAAGTAAAAGATTTGAAGTGTGGATACCCAGGGACTACCAGGGCAGGGTGATGTATGTACATGCTGATGTACCACGGTACCTGGGAAGTCGGTAGAGGACTTGGATGAGGAGGGTGAGCAGGCCAGTGGCTCACCGGCTGGCCTGTGCTTCAGGGAGCTGGGCGCGGGAGAAGTTAGAAAAAGAAGAATGGTTTGGGGCATCAGTGATGAACAAGGTGGCATCTACCTACCCTTAGAGTCTTGGACTGTGAAGAAGAAACAGCCACCACTTACGTGGGGCTGCGGAGGAGAGGAAGCATGGACCTGAGGGCAGAGCTCCTCAGGCTTAATCCCTATAAGTAAAATTTCCGATTTAGAAAAACATATGCATTTAAGACTTTTGATAGAAACTTGTCAAGTTGCTCTTTAGAATATGTGTGCCAGTTTAGAATTTCACCTGTAGCTATGAGGATGCCTGTTTCCCAAACTTTCAAATAGGGTATTACCAATCTTTTACTATTTCAAAACTGGTAGGTGAAACCTTATTGTTTTGTTTAAAAATTTTTTTTATTACTAGTGAGTTTCACCCCCCCCCCCAACATTTTGTGTCTTTTTTTTTGTACATTGTCCATTCATTTCTTCAATTCCTTTTTCTAGTGAGGAGTTTATTTGCATCCAGTAAAGACTTTTCTTTACTGATTTTCTTTACTGGATGCATGGTTTCTGGTCCTGCTCGACTGGGTTCCAAAGTTCTATTTCTAACTGGTGATGCCCTGCTGTGCCTATCAGGTTAGACTTCTCTGGTAGACCTGATGCACCTGGTACAAACTCACGTGTGTGGACCCTTGTTTGTATCATATTTCCTCCGAATCAAATGACTTGCCTGAATTGATGGAACAACTATCCCTTGCCAAGGGACCAATTCACCCAGCCATCACTGGTGGCCACGTCATACTGGACCTTAGGAAGAGAAGCTGAGAGAGTGCTGCCGTGCTGGTTCCCCACTGGGCAGCACCTGGTGAATGGAAAAAACAAAACAAAACAGAACTGGGTAGGAGTCAAGAAGAGGTTTCCCTTATATCCCAAAGCACCTGAAAATGGTCCAAAAGAAGTATTTTTTAATCTTTCAAATATAATTTTATTGAGATATATTCATTCACTTTATAATCCATCCAAAGTATATAATCAATGGCTCACAGTATCATCATATAGTTGTACATTCATCGCCATAATCAATTTTTTTACATCCAAAAAGGTAACTTTATTAGAGTCATACATTAAAAAAAATTTTTTTTTTTATTTTTTTAAATCTAACATGCAAACATGAACATTCTTACATGTGAGCATTCCGTTCTTGGTATATAATCAAAAAACTCATATCATATCATAATATTCATCACCTCATAATAGTCATCAAACTCATAATATTCATCACCATGATCATTTCCTAGAAGATTTGCATCAATTCAGAAAAAGAAATAAAAAAAAAAGGAAAAAACTCATACATACCGTACCCCTTACCCCTCCCTCTCATTGACTAGTAGTATTTCCACCTACTCAATATATTTTAGCCTTTCTTTCCCTTTTTTTTCTATACCCCTTACCACTCCCTTTCATTGATCACTAGCATTTCAATATACTAAATTTATTTTAACATTTGGTCCCTTTATTATTTATTTATTTTTAATCCATGTATTTTACTAATCTGTCCATACTGTAGATAAAAGGAGCATCAGACACAAGGTTTTCACAATCACACAGTCACACTGTGAAAGCTATATCATTATATGATCATCTTTAAGAAACATGGCTACTGGAACACAGCTCTACATTTTCAGGCAGTTCCCTCCAGCCTCACCATTACACCTTAACTAAAAAGGTGATATTTATTTAATACATAAGACTAACTTCCAGGATAACCTCCCGACTCTGTTTGGAATCTCTCAGCAACTGACATTTTATTTAGTGTCGTTCTCTCTTCCCCCTTTTGGTCGAGAAGGTTTTCTCAATCGCTTGATGCTGCATCCCAGCTCATTCTAGGATTTCTGTCCCACGTTGCCAGGAAGGTCCACAACCCTGGGAGTCATGTCCCATGTAGAGAGGGGGAGGGCAGTGAGTTTACTTGTATTGGCTGAGAGATAGGCCACATCTGAGCAACAAAAGAGGTTCTCTTGAGGGTGACTCTTAGGCTTAATTTGAAGTCAGCTTAGCCTATCCTTTGCAGAGATAAGTTTCATATGAACAAACCCAAAGATTGAGGGCTCGGCCTGTTGCTTTGGTTGTACCCACTGCTTGTGAGAATATCAGGAATTCTCCACATGGGGAAGCTGAACTTTCCCCCTTTCTCAGCATTCCCCCAAGGGGACTGTGAAAATACTTTTTTATTCACTGTTCAAATCACTCTGGGATTTATCAGGACATCACTCTGGACAAACCTACAAAATCTCATCCCCCTGAAAATAGATGATAATTAATACTTTAAAATGTCACCTTATGTGTGAGACTAAAGCAAAAAATGTTTATTTGTTACAAAATTTATATTTTGACTAGAGCATTTCCTGATATAACTCATGTAGATAGTTTGATTGAATGTCATAAGTACTTAGAATTTCAAGTAGGACATGAGATTTTGTTGGTTTGTCCAGAGTGATGCCCCAATGAATCCCAGAGTGATTTGATCAGTGACTGGAAAAGTATTTGCAAGCCCCCTTCAGGGAATGGTGAGAGTGGGGAGAAATTCAACTTCCCCAAGTTGAATTCTTGATATTCTCATAAGCAGTGTGGACAACCAAAGCTATAGGCTGAGCCCCCAGTCTTGGGGTTTGTTCATATGAAACTTATCCCCGCAAAGGATAGGTCAAGTCTACTGAAAATTTAGGCCTTAGAGTCACCCCCAAGAGAGCCTCTTTTGTTGCTCAGATGTGGCCTCTCTCTCCAGCCAACATGATGAGCAGTCTCACCACCCTCCCCCTCTCTGCGTAGGACATGACTCCCAGGGGTATGGACCTTCCTGGCAACGTGGGACAGAAATCCTGGAATGAGCTGAGACTCAGCATCAAGGGACTGAGAAAAACCCTAGAATGAGCTGAGAATCAACATCAAGGGATTGAGAGAACCTTCTCGACCAAAGGGGGAAGAGTGAAATGAGACTAAGTGTCAGTGGCTGAGAGATTCCAAACAGAGTTGAGAGGTTATCCTGGAGGTTATTCTTATGCATTAAGTAGATATCACCTTGTTGTTCAAGATGTAGCGGAGAGGCTGGAGGGAACTGCCTGAAAATGTAGAGCTGTGTTCCAGTAGCCATGTTTCTTGATGATGATTGAACAATGACATAGCTTTCACAGTGTGACTGTGTGAATGTGAAAACCTTGTGTCTGATGCTCCTTTTAGCTACTGTATCAACAGAAGAGTAGAACATATGGAATAAAAATAAATAATAGGGGGAACAAATGTTAAAATAAATTTAGTTTGAAATGCTAGTGGTAAATGAAAGCGAGGGGTAAGGGGTATGGTATGTATAATCTTTTTTTTTCTCTGCTATCGTTTCATTTCTTTTTCTGTTGTCTTTTTATTTCTTTTTCTAAATCGATGCAAATGTTCTAAGAAATGATGAATATGCAACTATGTGATGATATTAAGAATTACTGATTGTATATGTAGAATGGAATGATATCTTAATGTTTTGTCTGTTAATTTTTTTTAATTAATAAAAAAAGTTAAAAAAAAAAATCTCATCCCCTACTCAAGGTTCCATGTACTTATGTTGTTCAGTTAAGCTGTGCACATAAGTTATATTAGGAAATGCACTAGTCAAAATATAAATTTTGTACCAAATAAACATTTTTTGCTTTAGTCTTACAATAAGTTAAAGTTTTAAAACATGAATTGCCATCTATTTTCAACACCCTGCAGTATTGACATTCCTTTGTTCTTCCTCATGCAAAAACATTTTTAAATTTGTACATTTAGTCACTATCATTATATATTCTATGCATTCCTAGATTATACCATGTCAGTCTTTATTGTCTATCTTTCCCCCAGGCCTCCTCCCTCTATCGTTCTCACTTTCAGCTTCATTCAGTGTATTAACATTATCGTATTTACAGTTAGGTAGTATTGTGCTATCCGTTTCTGAATTTTTACAATCAGTCCTATTGCACAGTCTGTATCGCTTCAGCTCCAATTACCCAATATCTACCCTATTTCTATCTCCTGATGGTGTCTGTTCTTAGCTGAAATTCTCCAAGTTCATTTACTAATGTTAGTTCATATGAGTGAGACCATACAGTATTTGTCCTTTTGATTCTGACTAATCTCATTCAGCATAATGTCCACAAGGTCCATCCATGTTGTTACATTTTTGTAACTTTATTCTGTCTTACAGCTGCGTAATATTCCATCATATATATATATACCACAGCTTGTTTAGCCACTCATCTGTTGATGGACTTTTGGGCTGTTTCCATCTGTTGGCAATTGTAAATAATGCTGCTATAAACCTTGCTGTGCAAATGTCTGTTTGTGTCCTTGCCCTTATGTCCTCTGAGTAGATACCTAGCAATGGTGTTGCCAGATCATGTGGGAATTCTATACTTAGCTTCCTGAGGAACCTCCAAACTGCCTTCTACAGTGGTTGTACCATTTGACATTCCCACCAACAGTGGATAAGTGTGCCTTTTTCTCCACGCCCTCTTCAGCACTTGTCATTTTCTGTTTTATTGATAATGGGCATTCTGGTGGGTGTGAGATGATATCTCATTGTGGTTTTGATTCGTATTTCCCTAATAGTCAGGGAGGTTGAGTATCTTTTGCCTTTTGGCCATTTGTATTTCCTTTTCTGAGAAGTGTCTGTTCATGTCTTTTGCCCATTTTGTAATTGGGTTGTTTACCTTTTTGTTGTTGAGTTGAACAATCTCTTTAAATATTCTGGATACTAGACCTTATCTGATATATCATTTCCAAATATTGTCTCCCATTGTGTAGGCTGTCTTTTTACTTTCTTGACAAAGTTCTTTGATGCCCAAAAGTGCTTAATTTTGAGGAGTTTCCATTTCTTTCTTTCTTCAGTGCTCGTGCTTTGGGTGTAAGATCAAGGAAACTGCCTCCTGTTAAAAGATTTATAGATATTTCCCTGCATTTTCTTCTAACAGTTTTATGGTCTTAGATCTAATATTTAGGTCTTTGATCCATTTTCAGTTAATTTTTGTATAGGGTGTGAGGTATGGATCCTCTTTCATTCTTTTGAATGTGGATATCCAGTTCCTAGGCATCATTTATTGAAGAGACTGTTCTGTCCCAGGTGAGTTGGCTTGACTGCCTTATTGAAGATCAGTTGTCCATAGATGAGAGGGTCTATATCTGAACACTCTATTCGACTCCATTGGTCAGTATATCTGTCTTTATACCAGTATCATGCTCTTTTGACCACTGTAGCTTCGTAATATGCCTTAAAGTCAGGTAGTGTGAGACCTCTGACTTCATTTTTCTTTCTCAGGATATTTTTAGCACCCTGCCCTTCCAGATAAATTTGGTTATTAGTTTTTCTGTTTCTGAAAAGTAAGTTTTTGGGATTTTAATTGGTATTGCATTGAATCTATAAATCAATTTAGGTATACTTGACATCTTAACTATATTTAGTCATTCAATCCGTGAACACGGTATGCCCTTCCATTTATTTAGGTCTTCTGTGATTTCTTTTATATCACATTCATTAGATATCTCTCTATATATATTCAGTCTCTCTCTATATTCATTAGAGAGATTGGTCTGTAATTTTCTTTTCATGTAGTATCTTTGTCTGGCTTTGGTATGAGGGTGATATTGGTTTCATAGAATGAGTTAGGTGGCCTTCCCTCCTCTTCAATTTTTTTTTGAAAAGTTTGAGCAGGATTGGTACTAATTCTTTCTTGAATGTTTGGTAGAATTCACATGTGAAGCCATCTGGTCCTGGACTTTTCTTTTTGGGAGTTTCTTAATGACTGATTCAATTTCTTTACTTGTGATTGATTTGGTGAGGTCATCTATTTCTTCCCAAGTCAGTGTTGGTTGTTCATGCCTTACTAGGAAGTTATCCATTTCCTCTACATTCTGTAGTTTATTAGCATTGTATCCTGTTATTACCTCCTTTATTTCTGTGGGGTCAGTGGTTATGTCTCCTCTTCCATTTCTGATTTTATTTATTTGTATCTTCTCTCTTCTTCTTTTTGTCAACCTCGCTAAGGGTCCATCAATCTTATTTTCTCGTAGAACTTGCTTCTGGTTTTGTTGATTTTCTCAATTGTTTTCATGTTCTCAATTTCATTTATTTCTGCCCTAATCTTTTCTTTCCTTTTGTTTGCTTTGGGGTTAGTTTGCTGTTCTTTCTCTAGTTCTTCCAAGTGGACAGTTAATTTCTCAATGTTTGCCCTTTCTTCTTTTTTGATATAGGCATTTAGGGCAATAAATTTCCCTCTTAGCTTTACCTTTGCTGCATCCCATAAATTTTGATATGTTGTGTTTTCATTTTCATTTGCCTCGAGATATTTACTGATTTCTCTTGCAATTTCTTCCTTGACCCACTGGTTGTTTAAGAGTGTGTTGTTGAGCCTCCATATATTTGTGAATTTTCTGGCATTCTGCTTATTATTGATTTCCAACTTCATTCCTTTATGACCTGAGAAAGTGTTTTGTATGATTTCAATCTTTTTAAATTTATTGAGACTTGCTTTGTGACCCAGCATATGGTCTATCCTTGAGAATGATCCATGAGCACTTGAGAAAAGGTGTATCCTGCTGTTGTGGGGTGTAATATTCTATAAATGTCTGTTAAGTCTAGCTCACTTATTGTATTATTCAAATTCTCGGTTTCTTTATTAATCTGCCCAGATATTCTGTCCATTGATGAGAGTGGGGAATTGAAGTCTCCAGTTATTATGGTAGATGTATCTATTTCTCTTTTCAGTGTTTTCAATGTTTATCTCATGTATTTTGAAACACTTTGGCGCAGTGCATAAATATTTATGATTGTTATATCTTCCTGTTTGTTCTAGTTTGCTAGCTGCTGGAATGCAACAAACCAGAGATGGATTGGCTTTTAATAAAAGGGGATTTATTTCATTAGTTCTTCAGAGGAAAGGCAGCTAACTTTCATCTGAGGTTCTTTCTTACGTGGGAAGGCTCGGGGTGATTGCTGCTGGCCTTCTCTCCAGGCCTCTGAGTTCCAACAACTTTCCCCAGAGTGTTTTCTTTCTGCATCTCCAAAGGCCTGGGCTGAGCTATAAGTGCTGAGATGAGGTGTACTGAGCTGCTTGGGCTGTGCTACGTTGACCTCTCTCATTTAAGCACCAGCCAATTAAATCAAACATCATTCATTGCAGCAGGCATGCCTCCAAGCTGACCGCAGATGTAATGAGCAACAGATGAGGTTCATGTATCATTGGCTCATGTCCACAGCAACAAAACTAGGCACCTTCACCTGGCCAAGTTGACAACTGAATCTAACTACCACACTGTTGAATTGTTCCTTTTATTAATACATAGTGTCCTCCTTTGTCTTTTTTAATTGTTTTACATTTGAAGTCTAATTTGTTGGATATTAATATAGCTTCTTCCACTCTTTTCTGATTGTTGATTGCATGAAATATCTTTTCCCAACCTTTTACTTTCAACATGTGTTTATCCTTGGGTCTAAGATGTGTCTCCTGCAGAGAGCATATAGATAACTCCTGTTTTTTAATCCATTCTGCCAGTCTATATTTTTTGATTGGGGAGTTTAATCCATTAACATTTGATATTATTACTATATGGGTAGTACTTTCTTCTACCATTTTGTCTTTTGGATTTTAAATGTCATATCTAATTTTTCTTCTTTTTACCCTTATTGTTAGTCTTCATTTCTACTCTTCTCCATAGCTCTCTCTCCTGTCTTTTCCTGTGTGTCTCTAGTGCTCCCTTTAGTATTTCTTGCAGTGCCGGTCTCTTGGTCACAAATTCTCTCAGTGATTTTTTTGCCTAAAAATGTTTTAATTTCCCCCTCATTTTTGAAGGACAGTTTTGCTGGATATAGAATTCTTAGTTGGTAGTTTTTCTCTTTTAGTATCTTAAATATATCATCCCACTGTCTTCTTGCCTCCATGCTTTCTACTGAGAAATCTGTGCATAGTCTTATTGGGCTTCCCTTGTATGTGATGGATTGCTTTTCTCTTGCTGCTTTCAAAATTATCTTTTTCTCTTTGACATCTGACATTCTGATTAGTAAGTGTCTTGAAGTACGCCTGTTTGAATCTATTCTGTTTGGGGTACGCTGCACTTCTTGGAACTGTAATTTTAAGTCTTTCGTAAGAGTTGGGAAATTTTCAGTGATAATTTCCTCCATTAATTTTTTCCCCCTTTTCCCTTCTTTTCTTCTTCTGGGACACCCACATGTATTTTCCTGAGCTTCATGTTGACATTCAATTCCCTGAGTCCCTGCTCATGTTTTTCCATTCTTTTCCTTATATTTTCTTGTGCTTGTTGGATTTCAGATGTCCCATCCTCCATTTCACTAACCCTATCTTCTGCCACTTGAAATCTGACATTGTAGGTTTCCATTGTTTTTTTTTTTTATCTCTTCTACTGTGCCTTTCATTCCCATAAGTTCTGTAATTTGTTTTTTCAGACTTTTGATTTCTTCTTTTTGTTCATTCCTTGCCTTCTTTATATACTCCCTCAATTCATTGATTTGATTTTTGATGAGGTTTTCCATGTCTGTTCGAATATTCTGAATTAATTGCTTCAACTCCTGTATTTCACTTGAGTTGTTGGTTTATTCCTTTGACTGGGCCATATCTTCAATTTTCCTAGTATGATTCATTTTTTTTGCTGGTGTCTAGGCATTTATTTTCCTTAATTAATTTATTCTGGATTTTACCTAGGACTTTTTTGCTGGATGACTTTGTTGTCTATCTGTTCTTTGGCATTCAGTTCAGCTTATTCTAGACCTCTAGCTTAGGTTTTGTTTAACAGATCAGAATTTTTCAGTTCTTGTTTTCTTGTTTCTTGCCCTGCCTGTACAGTCTCTCCCCCTCTGCCTCTTCAGAGGGTCTACTTAGGTATTATAGACCCCAGCCAGATTTTCCCAGTCCACACTGGCCTCCTCTCAGGAGGAAAGAGTCACCTCCATCAGTTTTCCTGAGGGTGAGACCCAGCAGGTTGAAAGACTTTCCTATGAAGCCTCTGGACTCTGTTTTTCCTATCCTGTCCAGTATGTGGTGCTTGTTTGCCTGCAGGTCCCACCAGCATAAGGTGATGCAGTACCTTTAACTTCAGCCGACTGTCCCTGCTAGGGGTGTGGTGGAGACAGAGGAGAGGTTGTCGGCTGGCTTTAATTACTTCACTTGGAGTACTCACGGTTCTGGATGGTCTCACTGCCAGTCCAGCTTGTCCAGATTGGGGTACACTGTGTGTCTGGTCACTGATGTGGCCCCAGCAGTTTTGTACTGTTCCTGGCTATTTACTAGCTGCTCTGGAGGACAAACTAAATCCTACACCTCAGTAAGCACTTTTGGCTCCCTTCTCAAACATAATCAATTTTAGAATATTTTCATTACTCCAAAAAGAGAAAGAAAAAAGAAACCCCATAGCAGTTTATACCATTTTACCCCTATTATTATTATTTTTATCTTTATTTTATTACTCATGTACCCATACACTGGATAAAGTGAATGTCTTTATCACTTTAAAGTGAACTGAAAGCCTACTGGATTACAGTTCAACGATTTTAGGTATTTCCTTCTGGCTTTTCTATTATACTAGAAACTAAAAAGAAATATCTATATAATGAGTCAGTAGTCATAATCATTTGTTCAGTCCTAATTTTTCATTTACACCTTCTCCCTCGCATTTCATCATTCTCTCAATCTTAAGGGATTTCTAGGCAATGGCCATTTTGACAACTTTGTGCTGGAAAGGGGTGTTGACTTTATGGGATAGAGAAATGAAACTGGTTGGTGTTCTTGGAGAGACTTGTACCTCTGGGTTCAGGGCATATCTGGTATAGGAACAATCTAGAAATCTTAACTTTCTGAAAAAATAAACTTACTAAATATAACTTTTATAGAGTCTTAGATAAGCCCAGGGAATTCTTTAGGGTTTTCAGGAGTACTGTAGGTTAGGGCTTGGCATACCATGGCAATTTGCAATATCTGGCTGAAACTTGCATTAGAATTAACTCCAGAATGACCTCTTGACTCTATTTGAAATCTCTCAGCACTGAAACTTTATTTTGTTTCATTTCTTTTCCCTCTTTTGGTCAAGAAGGCATTCTCAATCCCATGATGCCAGGGCCAGGCTCATCCCTGGGAGTCATGTCCCACGTTGCCAGGGAGACTTAGAACCCTGGGAGTCATGTCCCATGTAGTAGAGAGGGTAGTGAGTTTATTTGCAGAGTTGTCTTAGGCCACAGCTTTTGTCTGAGCAACAAAAGCTCCTCGCATATATATTTTTAAGATTTAATATAATATGGTGGGTAATGAAGTTACACTGCTCCTCCACTTCTTAGCTAAGTGATTAACCTTTGGTGCCTCAGTTTAGATAGGAACCTAACTTATGGTGTAGTGGGTGGATTGTATTAATGAGGGCATTGCTAGTTGGTGGAATAATCCCCCAATTTCTGTGGCTTAAAATAATAAAAGTTTATTCCTCACTCGTAACAGTTCATTGTGGCACTCCCGATCAGACACTGGTGTTTTGGGGATCTGGGCACCTTCCATCTGTGGTTTCACCATTTCCCTAGGGCCAAGGGGTCTTCAGTCTCCAGCTGGCAGATGCTGCGTTTGTGGGAGGGACAGGGTGGGGTCGAGTGGTGCAGCAAGAAGGATTACGGGCTAGGCCTTTAAGTAGTGAGCTTGTCATTTCTACTCATATTCTGTTGGCTTGATGTCTCGGTCACAAGGAGGGCTGGGACATGTAATCTAGCCTTGTGCTCAGGAAGAAGAGAGAATGAATTTAATGAAAACCTAGCCCGTCTCTGCACAAGGATCAAATGTCTTAAAATATGTAAAGCACTTGGAACAACTTGGTATATGATAAGTGATCCATAAGTTAATCATTAATACAATCCACACACTACACCATAAGTTAGGTTCTTATCTAAACTGAGGCCCCAAGGGTTAATCACTTAGCTAAGAAGTAGAGGAGCAGTGTGACTTCATTACCCACCACACTATATTAAATCTTAAAAAGCTTTTGTGGTTGTTATTATTCTAGTCTTTTCTGAATTTATTTTAGTATAAAGTATGAAACTGTTCAATGATACAGTAAGCCATTCCAGCCTTAAGTCCCCATCCCATAACATTTATGCATCTCATACTTTAATATTTAAAGCAGAGGGAATGTGTCCAAGTATGAACTCCCCCTACTTATGACTCACCCACCTTATATCTCCAGTTACTTATACATGACATTTTGGGAGCATTTAAGTTATATTTACTTTTTTTCTGGCATGAGGGAGATATTTTTCTTTAAAAGCCTAACCAAAATTCAGATTGTGTCTTGTTTCCTTAGTGTTTTTGTTATTTTGTTCAACTTGGACTAGGAATTTCCTCTACTTCTCTAACTTATCTTTTCTTTAAACTTCAGAAAATGAGGATTTCAAATCCCACTTTTTGTACTGTATACACATCTGGATCTATAAAGCTCAAGGCAGATTGGATCAAAGGGGTTTATAAGAATCTTGTATTCTGCTGCACCGTGTTGTAGCACTACATAGGCTGCAATTAAAATGGTTTTCTATCCAAGGGACTGAAATAGGTATACGTGGTCATCCCTTTGGACTTTTTTAAAGGGCTCAGACAAGTAACCTGGAAGTGTGCTTCACTAGCTGCCCTGTTACAAGGCCAGTACACGTTTGCTTCAACCTTGAGTATATAGGCTCCAGTGGACCCCCAGATAAAGCCTCATTTCCTCATTCCATTTGAAGTCCTAGTACACAGCACATGGTAAGAAGTACATGGATGAAGGAGAAATGTATAGCCTGTCCGCATCTGAGGATATACTCTCTGGCTCGGAATGGCCGGTTGCCAGCTGAACCCCATTTCTTGGGCTTATTAAATACTAGAGCAGGCCCTGATTCTCACTAGCTTGTGGTATTTCTCAAAGGTTCTGCCTCATTCATATGTTGCTGGGAAGGTAAATTGGTGTCACCCTTGTGGAGGGCAGTTTAGGAATAACTGTCAAAATCGCTAATGCCTTTTGACTTCTAAGAATTTATCCTGTGACTGTATTTGTGCATATGCAAAATATTCACAGTTATTCAGTACAACATTGTTTATAGAAACAAAAGTTTGAAAATAACCAAAATGTCCTTCAATAGAGGACTGCCTAAATAAACTAGGGTGTAATCACGTGGAGGAATAAGACATCTAGCCTTTTACGAGAGAATGAGGAAGCTCTTAATGTACTAATATAAAATGATTTCCAAGATACTTTGTTAAATGAAAAAAGATACAAGCAAAAAGTATCATATATAGTATACCACCATTTGTGGAAAAAAAGGGAAAAATATTTATATATCTGCTTAAATGTACATAAAATGTCTCTGGAAGGATTTATAAGAAGCTTATGCAAGAAGTTTCAGTGTAGGGTAACTGGTCACTACAGGTCAAGAGTGAGAGAGGAACTTGACTGTAACCTCTTTTGTGCTTTTTAAATCTTATGTCATAGGACAGAGACATTATTGCACAACTCCAGGGGCTGTAGACTTTGAGGAATGGCACTCCCTAGAGTTGTGCAGTGGGAACATGGGGCTACTTTCTGGATGTATTACGTATTAAAATAAAGCAGAATAACACAACAAACTTATACTAGTAGAGTAGGTTATTCTTTATCATATATTTCTTGGAAAACTTTTGTTCTGTTTATTTTTTAAATAGAGATGAAATATAATGGCCATAATTATTTTAATGGTCCGATAGTAAATGATCAAAATTGGTTCTTATCTTTGTTTTTCATTAGACGCCCTCCTGCAAAACGGCCCAACTATGTTAAGCTTGGCACTTTAGCTCCTTTCTGCTTTCCTTGGGAGCAGTTGACTCAAGATTGGGAATCAAGAGTCCATGCCCAAGAAGACTCTTCTGTAGTTTCACCTCCAAATGATGAGAAGAGCAACTTGAGGAGAGATGAGGTGCCTTGTGCTCCGATGCCTGACAAAACTCTTAAGCTCTCTGGTGAAACGGGCTCATTTGTAATTGAACCCAGAGACCCAGAAGAAGTAATGGACACCGAGTGTCGAGAACAGACAGAGTCTGAGCAAGTGTCTTACCAGGATGCCAGGGAGAACCATGTCAGTGCCACCAGTAGTCTCTGCGTTCTCAGGTAAGTGAGCATGACTGCTAGGGACATTTTGGATTGTTTGTTTTAACATTGAACAGTTTACAGGATGTAAAAATTATTGATGATCTTCTATGCAAATGCCCAAGTGAATTTGTGAACTCTCTGGAAAAGAACAATAATCCTTCAGTTTTTTATAGAAGGCTCAGGGAAGCAGTTTAAAACAATTTGATTTGGGGTATGATACTAACTGATGAAAAGATTTAAAATATTGGAATAAAAAATAATAAATAAATAAATATATTGGAATCAGTAGATCTAAACCAGGGTAGTTTTTTTCCTCCCAGGCAGTTTATGACCTGTTCATTTCGTTTTTGCTCATAGAACCATACAAAGGTCTTAGGTAATGAAGAACTTCTCTGTACTTGGAGCAAGCATTTTTTGCTTTAAATCACTGAGTTAGATTTCTTGCAGTTCCTTTTGAAGTATCTGAATTTGTGGTAGATTCAAAATAATATTATCATATCATAGAGGCTATCATGTAATATATATCATATCATCTGCTCTCAATACTGCTGCAGGCTGTTAAATTTTGCTTTTCAGTTATCCTCTACTCTGTGCTCTCATTTAAAATATATGCTCATCCCTCTTGCCTTGTAATTGTTTTTCTTTACAATAGCCTCATAGTTTTACATCCTTCTTTCTCAGTGGAACTTTATAACTTGAGTTTATTTTCTCATCAAAATGTCAGCTCTTCTTCATGCCCATACCCTCATTAACAGCCCAAGATTACAATCCCATTGCCTCATTTTTCTCTGCCTTCTGATTTTTTTTTTTTTTAACATGGGCAGGCACCGGGAATCGAACCCAGGTCCTCTGACATCGCAGGCAAGCATTCCTGCCTGCTGAGCCACCGTGGCCCATGCCTTCAGATTCTTAAACCTTAGTCCTTCAGTTTCAGGATAGTAGCCATGTAAAAAGATAATCCTCATTATTAAAATGTGTGAATGTACGTCATTTTTAATGTTTAAACATTTTAAGTTTTGATATTTTAAACCATAAAGCACAAACAAAAATCAAATTAACTCTAGCAATGCCTCATCTTCTAATTGTGTATTTTTTTCTTTGAGCAAACATACCCTCAAGCATGTGTCTTCATCTTCATGTAGGAGTAGAAAATTACTGAAGCAGCTGTCAGCCTGGTGTGGGGGCATTCGGGCAGCTCGGCGCGCTCCCAGCAGGGGCCACCAAGAACTGACCCGAGAGGCCTGCCTGTCTGTCTTGGACCACTTCCCCAGGGCTCTGGTGTGGGTCAGCCTGTCTCTGCTCCAGAAGGGCAGCCCCGAGCCGCACGCCATGATCTGTGTCCCAGCCAAGGACGACTTCCTCCAGCTCAGACAGGATCGCCAGTATTGTGGGCCCCAGGAACCCAAACACAGCGACCCGTTCAAGAGCAAGATCCTGAAACAGAAAGAGAAGAAGAAGATGGCCAAGGGACAGAAACGGAGAAATGCTGCTTCTGGGGCCCTGGCAGAAGCGGACCCTATTGCTGAGCTCGAAACTTTAACTCTGGGCTTGTGGTCAGGCCCTCTCCCGGGTGTGACGGCACACTGCTCCAGAGTTCTCCTAGGGTTTGTTACGCAGGGAGATTTTTCCATGGCCATGGGCTGTGGAGAAGCCCTGGGGTTTGTTAGTTTGACAGGCTTGCTGGCTGTGCTGGGCAGTCAGCCCGCAGATGAACGGGGCTTAGTGTTACTGAGACCTCCCACCTCCCTGCAGTATCGGTTCGCAAGGATTGTTATTGAGGTGTGAATGCTGTTTTGTATCCTAACAGGGTATAGATCATTTTTTTTGCCAAGTAGTCCCACAGTTGGAGAGGTTTGTTTTTGCCACCTTCTGTTTAAGTATATCATGTGAAATTCCTTGGAAGCAAGAATAAAAAATTATGTCTTATGCAAATGAAAGAAATGTTTACATCATTCCAGACAGATCATTGATTTCCATCTTTGCCTGTTTTTTCTGTATAACTTTAAAATTGTTTGCATATATAGCCAAAAGCTTTTGTATTATGATTTCTCCATCTGTGTAATTCTTGCTGAAAATAATTGGAAGTTTATGTTGTATCATCCCTTCTTGTATTAGTAGCAAAGGGCTGTCAAGTCTATCTGAAAAACCTTGTAGATTAGCAACAGTGGTTATGTAATGATTTATTTGTTACAAAAGAGGAAAAGATTATAAACATCAGGTTCTTGACTGTGAAATTTGGTCCCCGAATGGGTCACATTCAATTCTGTACTCTCATCAGCAAGCCTAATACCTTATAGCATAAAGAAAGAAAACATGGAAAATGACACTGTTTCCTGTTTTCAGGCAGGCTGAGTTTATTGCAAAAGTGTTAGGCTGGCATTAAAATAGAGGCCTGGGACATTGTCTTCCTTGCTTTTGTTGTTGTTGACTGACATGTGGTCCCAGCAGTTACTTAACTTTTCAGTGCTTGTTTCTGCAGGGTATTTCACAAAGCCTATAGGGGCATTTCCCAAATTATGTTCTATAAAACGTGTTACCTCAATAAAGGATTTCAAGGTCAGCTTGATTTGGGAAACTCGGAATTAAACGAAGTTAAACATTCCTTTATTAAAGGACTCCTAAAACTTTCCATGTGACCGTGTGCATTGTGAATCTCCAGGAAGCGGATAATAGTATGCATTATTTTCTAAATTTTCTTGATCCCTGAACTCCTTTTGCAAGGAGCATTTTGCAGGGTCATTTAGGAAATGGCTGTATGATGTAATATTTATCTCTAAAATGGCAAGCTGCTTTAAAACGTTAGTGATTAGTAATCACATTGTCCATCTGAAGTTTTGAGCAGGGTATAAAAGAAGGATCTCATTCTTAACCCATAGGAAGAGTGGGTCATCCTTGCTTATCTTTCACTTGCAGAGAAACTAGGTAGCTCATTAATTTTTACTTGCCATGTATGTCTCACTCATATTTTGGTCCTTTATTTTCTTGCCATAAATTTCAGTAGAGCTAGAATAGACTTTAAACCAGAGAAATGCAGTTGGGGCTTTAAAAAAATTAAATGTACAGTTAGACATTTTAATTCATGTGAATGTATTGGGGTTTTGCAGTAGCATGTGGCAATAAATGTCTTTGGGCATGGTGAGCTGGGGAAAGGTATAGCAAGTATTACTGTAGTCACACACTATTTTGAGCCACTTAAGGTTGAGTCAATGAAATTTATGATGATTTTCCTCTCACCATGCCTCTCTGAATGTATTTCTGTCCAACCTAAATGATACTAGAAAAAAAAGCATAACTAAATGATGTCTGTAAACAGAATCAATTAAAATGTCACCTTATGTTCAATTGTGAGTATTTATTGGGCCATTCTTCTCTCATTTTCCAGGCTCTCAGTCACTTCATCAGCACGCTTAATGACAGCAGTCTGAGTGTGCCAAATAGTTAGCTAACCTTTTCTCTACAGCAGCCTGCTGTCCTGCCCAAGATTCAGGGCACATGCTCTGCTTTGTGAATGTTAGGGGAGTGAAAAAAAGATAGACTAGCATTTACCAAAACATCCTGGGAGCACTAGACCCCGTAGATGCTTCCTGAAAAAAAATGTTTTATGTCTAAGTAAATTTGAGAAAAGCTATATACTGTATCTTCCTATTGCAGATTCCCAATGAATATTAGCAAAGTCAAGACTGTAAATATCTGCAGGAAAGATATGTCTCACAGACACACCTCCCCCTCCAATTTTCTTTTTCATAATTTTGTCATCCAGAGATATGCGTAGTTTCACGGAATGCACGTTGGGAAACAGGCAGAATTTGCTCATATACGATAAATAACCCATTCCCCTTAAGAAAAGACTGACGACAATGAGTTTATTCTCTGTAGCAGTTGAATTAATTTGTGTATTTATTTTGGACCTAAGAGGTACCTGCCACTAGACTAGACCCCCACCCAGCTAGGGACCTGCTGAATCTGAGGAAATAGCCACGGTCACTTTTTTTTTTTTTCAATTAACCTAGTACTACTCTCGGAAAACCCACCCACCCTAGCCACCTAAGGAAATGTTTAACGAAGTCTCCTTCCTTGTCTCTTGTCTCATCACGTCCCTCTCGGCCTCACTCACTGTCTGAACACACGGGTCCTTCCTTGGCCAGCCAATGTCTTAGCGCCCCCGTGACCTTACATGTTCAATTCTCTGCCTTCGTGGAATGTTCTTGACCCCTCCTCCCCCTGTACTTTCCACACTACTGTCCCCTCTCAGAGAGGCCTTCTCTGCCTCTCCTCTTAAAATTCTCTCCTCCTGGCTAGGTTATTCCTGATCACCCAGTGGGTTTATTTCCTTATGACATTTGTCACCTTTTATAATAAATTCTTTTGTTATTTTCTTGTTTATTGACCGTTTACTTCATCAGACTGTGAGTCTTATGAAGGTGAGACCATGTCTTTCTTGGTTACTGTTGAACTCCTAGGTTCTAGCACGTGCCTAACCCATAACTTGTGTTTAATACATTTTTGTTGAATTGATAAATTATTGGAAGAAGGTGTTTGTATTGTACCATACTACCAGGCATACGGTGTAATGGACACCTGGGCCACTAGGTGGTGCTAAGACCTCATGAGAAAACAGCCTACTCTGGAAAACATCAGAGCTAAAATACAGTTCAATTCAGGGCTCTGGGGCCTTTATAAGATGACATTTTATGAGGACAGACCTATACTTCCAAAATCCTAGTTGGAAAAAACTGATTTTAAAGAGGTCCTCTTGAGAAGAAACGTAAAAGCTCTTAGCAAAGGAATGAATCCCATTCACCTTATCCTCAGTAAGTTTGTTCCCCCATCAGTAGTTGAATTCCTCCAATAGTAGGGAGCTCACTACTCCACCACCAGGAGATGCTACTGTCCTCCTTGGCAGCGCAGTGATGGGCTAAATGCCCCATTAGCACCAGCTTATGCCCATCTTCCCTCAGCTGACATTGAGAACAATCCCTTTGTTTTTAGGAAGCCAATTATGATAGTAATATTGCTTTCTCTTCTCTAAGCTGAGCAAGCCTTGTTTCTTTAACTTTCCTTCTCTTCTTTCCAACATCTCACAGAGAAACTTAAGTTATTTTTTGGATGAGACATAATTTGTTCTTAGAATAACCTGGACTACAGCATGCCCCCTGCAGGACTGCTGATTTAAGGGAGAGCCTGGTGGCTCTAGGAGCCACTGCTGCCTGGGGCGTGTGTTGGCTTGGTCTTTTTCCAAAGTTACTTAAACACAGGTAATCTATTTGGGGAAGAGACCCTTGGGAATGTATGGAGAGACTAGGAAAAGTGAACCGGGAAAGGAGCGAAAGCCAATCCGAGTATGCGTTATTGAACTGGTTACCCACTGGGGCCACTGGGTTCAGTCCCACTGGGGACACCTGAGGAACTAAGCATGTACACCTTGCATTATCTGCATGAGGCCCAGAAGAGGGAAATCTTTGTTGATCAGCTCTCAATCCTGTCGGCCACAGTTGCCCCAGGGATTGTCCATTTCCCGGCACCTCCAGCTTTGTACTCATGCAGATGCCGGTTCTCGCAGGCATCCCCTGTGAAGCCAGCAGTGAAGCCTAAGCGTGGGACACAAGGGGTGCAGCTAAGGCATGGTGCTGCTGGGCTAACCTCAGCAGGTTCCTGCAGCAAGGGCTGAGCAAAAAGCAGCTGAGAAAATGTGAGGCAGGATAATGGTGTCCAGCATAGGGCTCCAGGAGACAGCGTGACCATTTCCTGTTGCAACTTTTGAGGAGCCAAATTTTGTGTGTGTGTGTGTGTGCGTGCATGCACGCTTGTATAATGGGGGAGGTGTTAGGGTGCCTGACAAATACTCTGGAACAAATGCCAGAAGTTAGCATGTGGAATCTAAAATCAATCTTTCCAATATCTGGGCAATTATGGTCCAGGTGCCCAGCAAAGTGTGAGGCCAGGAGGACCTGGGCAGTGTCTTCCTTTTGTGGGTATTTCCTATTGTACCTCGGCAACAGTCATCAGGAAGGAAATCCCAAGTCTACCTTCTGGTAAGAAAGCAACCAACTAGGGATGTCTCAGCTGGCTCTGGGCTGGCTTTACCAATTTTCTTGCCCACATGTCTCATGGCTGCCCTTCCACTCACCTTCTCCCCGCCTCATTTTTTTCCTCTTCCAACCCAGCAGTCCCCTCCTTGGTGCCCCCCTTGTCTACCTCAGTTTCTATCTTGGTTTCTGCATCTGTAGAAAGCGGGGTAGGTTGAGAATAGTCTTGCTACTGAAAGTGCGGTCCTAGGACCGGTAGCATCAGCAACACCGGGGCTTGCTGATAACACAAATTCCCAAGCATTAGCCCCCTGAGATTCAAACTCAACTGGGTCTGCGGTGTAGCCCTCAAGTCTGTAACTTTTATTAAGCTCGATAGGTGATTCCACAGCAGTCCATTCATGGTCTCATTTTTGAGAACAATGTGTAATAGAAAATACGTTGCTTTTTTTCTACTTGTAAGATTCTGATATTTTTGCCATTGGGTTTTCACAACTTTGACTGTCATTTGGGTATTGTGAATTAGTGGGACCAAGTTTTTTTTTAAAAAACATTGAAGCCTAATTTCTGGGTAGAACTTGTCTTTCTTCCAACATCTTGCAGATGTCCCTTGAGGTAGCTAAAGGGGACTTTATGATGCCCTGTGAGCTCCCACGGCCTCACACTTCAGTGGCTTACGTAGGCTTCAGTGGAGTATGGATGGACTTTCACCTTGGCCACTCAGCTGTCAGGTCTGAGATGCCACGTCCTGATGCGCTGGTGTTGCTGTTGAGAGATGTGGCCCAGGGTGGCTACAGAGAGAAGCCCGAGTCTGTCTGTGTTTGTCTCGTCAGGTGTCCTGGATGGCCCTGAGCCATCCTTATCCACCTACATCAGATCCACACAGCCTGGGTGCCCTTGGAGAAAGCAACTTCAACCCTTTGCCCTGGGAGCCTTGGCTGGGGTGTCTGTGGAGACACCCGCCCCCAGGAGAGGAGAAAGGCCCCGCAGCTTGGCACTAACTGGCCCCGGGAGCACAGTGCGAGCTGAGAAGAGGTAGGAAGGCCAAAGACCTTTTAGGGCGCTGAGGCTCCATAACCCAAAGATTTCCTTAGAAAGGTCTTTCCGGAACTTGGGTTATCATACAAAGCCTTAGCTATTGCATCCAATACACCTCCTGTGTATCTTCAATTGCTTTCTGCCTGTTAGTGGCTCCTGTACTCTCTCTTTGGGGCAGAGAAGGGAGGGAATGTTGGAATTGTTTCTTACCAAGGACAGAGCTTGGCTCCCGGAAAAGCTCTTCACTCATCCAGGTGCAGCTCAGTGTGGGTGAAGCCACACCTGTGGGAAGCAGGTGGCAGCCCACTAGAATCTGGCCTTCAGCAAGGGGAGAATGAGGGTTGGGGTCTGGGGTTCTGTTTTTCTTGGGCCAGCAGTCATTCGCAAACAGGGGGGCCCTGCTCCCCACAACTGCCTGGGTCTGCCCCTCTCCAACCCAGCCAGAGGCTGTGGGTGAGGTGGGTATGGGCTGGACCTTCGCCATGTTCACAGCTGAATATCGGGACAGTTCCCCAAGTCCAAGGGGGAGTGACCATGGGTTGACCCCAAAGTCAAGGTGGGAGTAGGTATAAGTTGGGGTGTCTGAACCCCAGCACTGGACCTCCCTCATCCCAGTAACAGCAGTTTCTCAGCTTGTATTTCCCTGAAGTATTAAAGTTCTACCAGTTTGGCATGTGGAAGGCATGTGGAATGGAGCTTTAAAGTTTTCTCACTTCAGCCATTAGTCATAAATAGTGGGCCCTGACGGAGCACTCACTACATAAGAGGCCTTTATGTGCAGTATTCCATTTAATGTTTACAACCACACTCAGAGGTAAGTCTTGTTATTGTTCTTTTTATGGATGAGGAAACAGGCTTAGATGAAGAGCTTAAGTCTGCCGATTTCCTGAGTCTGGGCTTAGAGACCCTTGCCATCAGGCCATCAGAGACGTGTCTGCGGTTCTGTGCTGGGCAACCAGAGGTGTCAGATACAAATGCAATTTGTCCTTAAAGAGTTCAAGGTCTGCAACAACTTACTGCTTTGGTGCCACGTGAAAAAGTGTCAAGGATTTTGGCTCCCCGGTCTGGCATCGTCCTGATGCTTCCTTAGTAAAGATGACCCTAGAGTCCCAATAGATTTACTTCATTTGCTTTCCTCTGTTTAATTTTGCCCCGAGATGCTGCTATTATTTATGACCCGGGCACCGCCCTAAGCCATTCATGTTGCCTCTGTGAGGCGTGTATGAAAGGTCCATGGTTACTTTTCCCAGTAGGCCTGTTTGTATTTCAAACAGTGGCCAAAAGCAAAACAATAAGAAAACAAACAAACCCGTAACCAGCCTGCCCCCAGAAGGGAGCGGGTACACTGTGTGGCTCTCTCTGAACCCAGAGGGGCCATCCCAGAGCAGTCACCTCTCCTCCAGCTCTACCCAGTGTTCGCCTCAGAAGCCTCTGCTCCCTTCCCTCTTTTCATCTTGCCCATAAATCACTGGCCCTGGCCCCTCGCTCTGCGCCTGCTGCTCTCCCGGCCCCTTTTAGGGCACGGCTATTCAGTCCCAGCTGGGGATTAACGTTAATCTCCTGTTCGTGTGACTGAGTCAGAGTTGTTCTTGTCCTCCAAGCAGTTCCGTGTCCTTTCTCCCTCCCACCCAGAGGTCTCTGAGGGCAGATGGCGATGTCCCCCTGCCCACGGGCACCTCGTGGTGACACAGGCAGCTTTCCCACAGGGTGTCTGAGAGGCATAGAGTAAAATGGCAGGACATGGAGCTGAAAGGCCCCCGAGCAGGAGGCCAAGGAGGGAACAGCCCTGGAGAGGGGAGGTCACACGTCAGAAGCCACCCAGTCACACGGCTGCTTCCTAGCAGAACCAGGACCTGAACCCAGGTCTCCTGTCAGAACCACGGGCTTCTCCACACCAGCTTTTCTGAGCAAAGCATTTTCCAAAAACAGAGTCTAAAATCCATCAAGGAAGGAAGCAGGTTGCTATGCTGGATTCAAGTTCTTCATCGTCTCTTTTGATCTCAGCTTCTCTTCAGGAATTCTGCCCTTGTGTGGCTTGGATTCAGATCCTGTCATTCCCTGCTTGGAAGACCTTGAGCAAATCACTTAACCTCTTCTGACCCTCGGTGTTCCTGTCAATAAAATGGAAATGCTATTTATGTCCACCTCCCTTTCTTGCAGCAAGCCTCAACTTGCTTAACAGAAGCATCAGTGCTTTGCATTTATATTTATCGAGGACTTGCTACATTGCTATCACTGAGATTTAGCTCACTTTCCATGAGCAACTTGATGGGACAAGAGCTATAACGTCCCCCATTTTATGCAGGGCAGTGGAGCAGCTGCTCCTGAGGCGAGGTAACTGCCCCGAGCCATGCAGCTGGGCAGCGGTGGAGTTGAGATCAAACCAGTGTCTGCCAGCGCCCTTAACCAGTGTGCTCTTTAGTGAGGGTTTGCCTCGCCCGGTCTTTGCCCCTTGCCCTCACATACCTACGGAGTTCTCAGTGGCCTTGGCAAACTGGGGCTTCAGCTATCGGGGCCCAAATAACCATGGTCAAAGCAGTGCCTGTTCATCTGAGAGGCTTTGCAGAGGAGAGAAGGTGAGGCCGAGGGTGGCCAGCTCCCGACCCCCCCATTTTCCTCATCACTCGTGGGGATGAGGGGAGAAGCGAGAGAGAGGGGCTTCTGCGCGGAGTCAGAGAAAGTGCAGTTCCGGGGTGGCCACGGGGAGGCGCTGTGGACCGGCGCCGGCGCTCGGGGGCCCGGCAGGGAACCGTGCGCGCTGCCCCGGGGCCGACGTGGAGAGCGGGTACTGCGCGAGGTTCCGGCCCGCGAGCCCGGGGGCGGCTCTGTTTTGTTTGTTCCCTGGTGCAGCCCGGGGAACGGGAAGAGGCTTACGTTCCTTTTGACGCCACCAGCGTTTGTGGGGCTCTCTCGGGGGACCAGATCCCAGGATGGGAAAGCCGGGGACTTGTCGGAGCAGGCCTGGCCCCTGCTCGCTGGAAGGTCACGGTCTGGGTGCCAGACTCAGCCACAGCGCTGCCTTCCAAACGAACGCGAATAAAGCAGGACATTTTCTCACGGCCTTTACACAAATTAAAACCTGTATTTTTTTCTCTACCATGAGCAGAAGAGACTTTCCCCAGCCTCTCACCCATGCCCGGTGGTTCGCTCAGAGTTCCACAGCCCGGAGAAGGTGCAGCCCGAGGAGCCTCGGCCTTCATGTGTTCCAAAGACCCGGGACGGGTCGGCGGGTCAGTTCGCCCCTCCCCCGCCGCCGAGAAATCCCTACATCTCCCTGACTTGTTCAACGCGGCAGGCTCTTATTGATTCTTCAAAACACTATCCATTCTGCCCTTTTTGTGTCCCTTTTCACGAATCCTCCCCCCTCTGTTTTGGGTACCCTTCTATCGTTGTGCCTTTACCTCATTCTGTAGCAATAGGTCCGTTTACGGGTCTCACCTGCTAGACCACGATATTCCTAGGGCAGGGTCCCTGGGTAACAAAATGCTCCTTTAGCGTTTGTCCAATTCAACTGAGACCTCTGCGAGAGAATACACACAGGATTTACCCCAATTATTACCTAATGCAATCCTAAAAACAACCCAGTGCAGTTGCTATTATCAGCGTTATTTTATAGACGAGGTAACGCTAATTGCTGCAACAGATAAAAGTCTGAAATTTCAATAGCTTAACACATGTGACGTTCTCTCTTACAGTCTGAGGTGGGTTGGACAGCCTGCTGCCATCTTTTTTTTCATGGGCAGAACTAGGACTCGAACCTGAGTCTCTAGCCTGGCAGGTGAGAACTCTGCCTGCTGAGCCACCGTGGCCCACCTGCTACCATCCTGAAGCAAGTTTATCTAGATTGCATCTCTCCAAGGCCACCTTTGGGAGACACTAACCTGCCCCAGCCCAGAAGTCACTCCGATTCCCAACTCATTGGCCCAAACTAGCCACCTTGTGCCCACAAATGTAAGGGGGTTGGGAGCACATGTGCATTTGGTGAACACTATCAAAGTGCCACAAAACCACACAGAAATGCACACATATATGCAATGTATGCACCCCCACACAAATAATAGATATTAGATGACCTACATAGCCTCACAGGGCCTGCAGAAAATCATGTGTCAAAAAAAAATGTGTAGAATAATATGCATGCTAGGAAATTAAAAGAGCCACATTTTTAAAGAAGATTTTTTTCCCACCATTATTTAGCACAGTATTCTGCTTAGATGTGTCAAAAATGATGTTTTGGGAGGAAACTTGAAGAGCAGACAGGCAGCGATGACACAGGGGAGATGATAATGTTCTCTCTGTGTTTGAGGATAATGATGCTCTGGAGACAAGGAGTTCTTGGGTGGTTTACAGAGGGAGCAGCAAGACAATCTTTGCAAGATTTAGCTTGTGCACTGGAGACAATTGTTTTATTTCTTATAACTCTTTTGCATATATATAGAAACAGGAGCGGCAGGGAGAGGGGGTGACTACACCTACTGCCTGCTTGGCTTTGTGGTGGCGCCATGTGGGTGTTGATGGCTGACACTGGGTTAAAAGCGACTGCAGGGAGGTTACCCGATGACATTTTGACATTATGGAGATTGGAGGTGACATGTCTTTGTGGGAATTAAAATATTTGGGCCAATTATAACAATAACATGTCTTAAAGGAAAAAAGACAGCGAAAGTTTTAAGTCCTCGGTGTTGATGGATCACTTTTTCTCTGGCTCTAGGGGAGCTAGGATGAGTGTCTGTGACACAAAGAAATCCTTTCATGGGCCGTTTCTGGGCCTACTCTGTGCTAATAATACTCTGCATTTTGCTCCAACAATTCATTCAAACTCAATCAACATCCAACGGAGTGACCGCTCTGGGCCGGCCCCTCTCTGGGCGCACAGGACGCAGTGTCCTCTTGGTTTCTGCAGGGAGGTTACAGTTTGGCAAGAAGGAGAGCACATATACTTGGATAACTATAAGATGAAGAGGAAGGTGAGAAATTGTGCCAGTGGCGCTTGTGTGTGTGTCGGGGGAGTGATCCCAGAAGCCTTCAGACCAGCCCATGGAAACGGGTCAGACTTGCATCCTAGAAGTAGAGAGGTTGGGGCAGAGCGTGCAGGGAGAGGGAAGAACACAAAGGAAAGCACCCAGGTGCTGGCTTAGGGAGCCTCCCTGCATGTGGTTGGGGGGGAAACGGGGGTCAGGCCCCCACCAGCGCACTTTAGGAGGCGACCTCTTGCAGTTTCAGGTCATGGATGCTTGGAGACAACAGTTAGCAGCGGGTGAGGTGGGACTGGCCATGGGGATGGAGGGGTCCCGCTGGGGTCTGCCCTCGGCACCCAGGCAAGAAGACAACACCACTGCTGTCCTCAGCAGCCAGCACTGCAACTCACGGTGCCAGGACCCGGCAGGTTCTCTCCGCTTGGAGCGCTGGAGTGCAGGTGCCTGCGTCCACAGCCCAGCTCTGCCCCTTTGGCACACTTCCTGACTTTTTTAATTTTTAAAATTTTTTTTGGTAAACAAAAAACAAACATACAAACATTCTTGACATGGTTATAGCCAGTGGGTCACAATATCATCACATAGTTGTGTATTCATCACCTTGATCATTCTTTTTGAACATTTGCATCTCTCCAGCAAAAGAAATAAAAAAGAAAAAAACTCATACATGCCATACCCCTAACCCCTCCCTCTCATTGACCACTAGTATTTCATTTACTCAATTTATTTTAACCTTTGTTCTCTGTATTATTTGTATATTTTTATCCATATTTTTTACTCATCTGTCCATGCCATAGATAAAAGGAGCATCAAACACAAGGTTTTTACAATCACTCAGTTTCCTGACTTCTTTAGCCTCAGTTTCCTCATCTGTTCAGCAGAATATGTCATGGCCACTAGAGGTTGAGCATTTCCTCTGTATCAGGCAGCTCGTCTGTGGGCTTGGACTACTAGCAGCCACAAAGCTACTCTGCCCTGCTGGGGTGGGGAGAAGACAAAATGAGATCAGGCCCCTACAGCAATTAGCATAGCTCCAGACACACCCTAATCTAATCCTTTAGTAATGCCCATATTCTAGATGAGAAACTGAGGCAAAGGGAGTTTAAGTAACACCATCGGAGCGACCTAGCTACATAAGTCCCAGTTCTAGCCCAGGCTTTTCTCCACACCTCCTGGAGCAGGCAAGAAGCTTGCTGCTGGCTCTTTAGCCACCCAGGCCTGACATTTTACTCTATTGCTCTTGGCAAACCCTCTTTCCTCAGGTCAACTTGGGATTTTTATCTGTTAAATGAGTAGACTTGGGAAAGATTAGTGTATGACAGCAACACTGAGTGAGGGCAAGTAAAGGCTGTGCTTGGGGTTTGGGCCTAGAGAATGAGATATATGATTGATTTTATGAGTGAGGTATATGATTATACCTGGAACGAGTGCTTCTGTTGAAACATTATTATTTGGATTACATTATTAATAGCTGTGCTATAATAACAATTACAGTTCTCCTGGTAAGAGGAATGAGCTTGAACATTCAGCTGGAGAGGCTGGAATTGAGCCTTTGGAAGGATTTGCCGCGAGTGAGGGCTGTTACCCTAGAAGGAGTTTGGTAAGGATGCTCTCAAGGTTTCTTTCCCTAGTTATTTTTAAACTAGAGAGAGCTGCCGGTCTTTGGCCCCAGGGCTTTATGTTGGTTATGCAGGCAGCATGGGTTTCACCTCCTCCCAGCCATGCGCAGGCTCCTGTGATGCCGCTTTATCTCCTTGCAACCACAGAAAGCTGGGTCAGGTGTGACATTCGTGGGAAGTGCTGTTTGGGTACTAGAGGTGAGATGACCTGGATAGGACCAGACTCCAATGACAGTGAGCAGGACTCTTAGCCTATTTCTCTACTGTCCAGTGACTGCGGAGCATCACTTCATTGGTGTGTGGAGGGACCGCTCCTCTGTGAAGCCCTCCAGTCTCCCCCAGGGCCGAGGTTAGGCAGTTCTTCCTCTGTGTTCCTGTTGGACCCTGACCGTATCCCCCGTGAGAGTATGGGGTGGCCTGACAGGGTCTTGTTTGTGGGGCATCTTATTACAGGACGCGCTCTGCCTGTGCCTCCTTTCTGCCCACATCCCCTGGAAGATTGGAAGATGGAGGCAGAAATCTAAAGTCCTAGTTCCCCTCTGCTCATCCCCTTTAGGCCTTCCCCTCCCAAGGGATCCTCAGATAGGTTTACGCATTAGCTCCTTGGCTAGGGTTGCAGGTACCCAGACATCCAGTTATGCCATGCTGGGTCTCTCCAGTTCTAATCGCCGACTTCCACTCTCTGCAGAACCATCTGCAGTTGCCGCATCTCGTTTTGCTGCTGGAGCCTTACCTGGGAGCCCCGGGGTGGGTGCCCCAAAGTCCGCTCATTTGGGTGCTGGAGAAGGGCAGGGTTCTCGCCTCAGTTCTGTGACACCTTTAGCAGATCCTATGCACAAGCTGAAGCATGCTCATTGCCTGAGGAGCGGCTCCATGCTGGGTGAGCTTGTGTGCTCCTGTGCAGAGTTTAGGGCGTTGCCCTGCTCGGTCTCATCATTCTTTCACCAAACATGAACTGCATCCCTGCTTAGCGCTACAAAAAGGCTGGATGCTGGTAGGGGTGGGAGTGATAGGGTGCGGACAGCACTGGCCGTGTCCGAGGGCCTGGCCCTGATGGCCAGGTGCCCTGGATGCTCGCCGCAGCTGCCTTCCTTCTCACTTTGCTCTCTCCTCACATCTCATGAACCCAGCACTGGTCTATACCTCCCCAAGGTGGCTTCTGGCTTCTTTCCCCGCGTCTTGGGTCTCTAACGCCTACCAGAGCATATGCCTGTTGGAAATTTTCAATTTAATATCTGAGTCATAGAACAGGTGCTCAGCCCCTTCTGAGCATCTGATAACCTTAGACATCCGCGCGCTCCCGTGAGCCTGCGAGCTGCGCACTGTACGCATTGTGTGCGCGCCACGGCCCCCGCGGCCTCCCAGCCCTTTTGCTAAACAATTCTCCCACTGGGCTGCTGTCCTTGCTGCTCTGACGTGGCCTTTTCGCCATTGGTTTCTTCTTTATTCCTCAGATCTCATCTGAGATAAATCTTCCAGCCCTCCACCCCTCACCAAGCTGGTCTGTGACTCACCAAGCCCCATCCTTGAGAACAAACAGACGGTCCTCTCTCTCCCACCTCCGCCCTCCCTGACCCAGCACCCTCTCTCCAGCCACGAGGAGCCTTTATTGCAGCATTGGGTTAGGATTTGGTCCTGAGATGGCGCCGTTATTAAAAACAGATTCATAACTGTCCTGTAAATTTGAAAGTATTTCAAAATAAAAAGTTTTAAAAAAACAATAACAGATTCAGTAATGCTTTGAGCGGTTGGCCTGGCTGGCCAATAACCGTGCACCAGAGCCATGGAGCTGAGTGGGACCACTAGGGGTCAACTAATCTCTGCTTTTTGGCACGGCCCCACCTACTCATTCCAGAGAGTTGAAATTGTTTTATTTGTTATTATTTTTTAAAAGCCCACCAGGGAGAACTCAACCTCCTTCAGAAATCTGCTCTGGTGTGAGAGCATTCCCTCGGCCATGCTTTTGGTCTGGGATGTGCATGCGCGCGCGTGTTTGTGTGTGTGTGTGTGTGTGTGTGTGTGTGTACTCATTCCCAGTTTCTACAATGCCTTCTGTCTCCACCACTTGCCCTCTGTCTCCCTTCCTGCCTGCACGGGGTCTGAGACAACAGCAGCAGAGAAGTCAGCAGAGAACAGAGAAGGCGAGTAGCAAAGCGTGTGAAAAGGCCACATGCTTTGGTGCCTAGATTCAAATTCACCTCCACCACTGGCTTTCTCTGTGCCCCAAGGCAAGGCAACGCAGTCTCCCTTATCCTCTACTGTGTTCCCTCAACTGTGAAAGGAGGATAATAAATAATTGCTACTTTGCAGTGGAATGGGGGAGAGTAAATATAAGGTGCTCTGTCCCTAGTAAATGTTCCATAACGCCTGCTGTCACAGGGATAGAGGGAAAACATGACTGTGGGAAGCAATAGAACATTTTGACTTGAGACTCTCCTGAGCACAGAGTGTGGGGTCTGTGTGGGTACACGTCACTCAGGGCAAAGCCTCCTGGGGAAATCTCCGGCTGCCTGATCTGGGAGGGGCACCAGTCTCAGGGACCTTTGCATCCTGGCTACTTTCTGTTGACTGGCCAGGCTGTGAGGGCATGGCACACATCTGTGTGACCTATGGGGTGTGATATGTGTTGCCTGACTTGAAAAAATCAACCTGTCCCTGGACTGTTGGTTTCCATGGCAGCACAGGGAAGAGCAGCAAAGCAACCAGGCAGCTGTGCTTAAAAAAAAAAAAAGTAGCACGATCTGGAAACCTAGTGACTGTCCTGGCTATGCATATAGAGAATACAGAGGTTCATCTATTGAACACATGTTTACTAAGGATCTACCACATCAGGTGTAGTTCTAGCCTCGTGGGGTGTATCAGTGAGCAAAATAAAGGTCCCTGACCTTGAGGAGCTCACAGTGTGGCAGGGTGGGGTAGAGAAGCAGACAATGAATGATAAACGTAATAAATAAGCATATTATATAGTATTTTAGAAGGTGATCCATGTTATGGAAAGGAAGAAAGAGTAAAGCAAGGTAGAGTGGAGTAAGAGTGCTGGGCTGGAGGTGGGGGTGGGTTGCAGTATTAAATAAGGTGGTCAGGGTGGGCCTCCTTGAGAAGCTGACATTTGAATAAAGACTTAAAGTTGTTGAGGGAACTGTTCTGCAGAAAGAATAGCCTGTGCAAAGGTCCTGGGGTGGGAGTGTTCCTGGTGTAGTGAAGAAACAGTGAGAAGGCAGGGAGGCTAGAGAAAGGAGTGCTGGGGAGGAGGCCTTGAGGGTAGAGAGGTCTTGGAGGTGGAGCCACACCAGGTCTTTTGATTTGGGGTCTTATGTTGAATCACCAGTTGGGAGGCTATGGTGATAATCCTGTGAGAGACGATGGGTGGTGGCAGTGGAGGTGGAGAGGAATCCTGGACCAATCCTGACCACAAAGAGCTGCAACTGAATAACAAGAAGCCATTGAGTATGGAGGTAACTGTAACTGAAGGTGGAATTGCCTAGGAAAGGTAGGACAAAATGTAGAGGGGTCTGGAAGGAGGGAAAGAGCATATCTGGCCTATAAGATCATGAAGATCTTCACCAGGTATTAGAAATGGCCTTTGAAGGATGGATTAATCCCAGCCAAGAGTGGGGCAGGCAGTGTGATCAGGTGTCACAGTGCAGGGCTAGTATGGCTGGGGGAAGGGAAGGGGCAGCCAGATCCCAGTCTACCTCCCCAATCCTCTCGTGCTGCCCCCAGCCCCCAGCACTCACATGGATCTGAGGGCACAGAGACAATGGGTAGGGCAGAGTTTCAGTTGGGAGGCAATGAGGACCTAAAACAAGGGCAGCAGTTGGGGGATGAGAAAAAGGGGGAGCATGAGCGAGAAGTTGGGGTGGTGGGTTGTACACGACTTGTTGGCCAAGGGAGAAGCTAGATATTGCCCGAGGTGCCTCCTGGACCCTAAGAAGGACAGTGGCATCATTAAAGGAAGTAGTTTGGAGGTGAGGCTGGAGAAAGAGGGGGAGGAAAGAGGCGATGAGTTTGCCTTTGAACATGCTGAGATCCTAGTGTCTGAGGGGCAGCTGCTAAGCAGGGGTTGAAAATGGCAGCCCAGGCACGTGTGCGTACTCGGCTCTGTTCGTTTGCACTGTTCTGCTCTTTGGGGAGCTCACAAAGTCATTGAGAAGCCTGGGGAATTAGGCTCGGAAAAGGGGCAGAAACCAAATGACTAGACCTAAGGCCAAGGTCAGGCTTCAGGCAAACTGCAAGTGGTGTCACTGCCAATGATACAATGGGGTGTTGTGGCAAAAAGAAGACATGTTAAACCATGCCATGTCCCAGACTCTGTATCTGGGAGAAAGGATCAACCTCTAGAGGTGGGGACAGGGGTGTGGCCTTTTTAGCTTCCACAGTGGGAGGGAGGTTCTGCTTCTCAGATAGCTTCACATGTGCTAGAGCTCCCCTAGTCCGCATGGGGTTGAGCTATCGGGAGCCAAAGGAGACAAAAGGCCCCACCGTAGCGGGAGATTTGTACTTTTTTGTAACTTGCTTCCCTTCCCTTCCTCTCAAGAACAGGATGGTTTTCATCCTGACGGTTTTCAAAAGATATTTATGTAGTTGTCAATTTTTTAAATTATGGAAATTAAATAAATCTGCTTTATAGTTTCAATCATTCCTAAAAATCAGTTAACAAGCTTTGATTTGCTTTCAGTAATTTCTGCTGATACACTGTAGAGCCACTGCTTTGTGCACTGAGAATGTCCCTGGCCATAGGATAAATTTTTTTTCCATTATTAACTTTATTATTGCGGTACAAAAATCAGTCAGGATGGTGAGGCTGTTCTTGTTGCTTTTGGACTGAGAAGACATGTTCAGCACGTGGGCCACAGGCGGGGCCCAACACCAATTTGTAGCAAAGACTGTCACCCCTGGCCTGCGCAGGGAGGGTTTGTTTCTTAGACCATTTCCCCAGACACGTTTGTCTTCCCTGTGTTTTAAGAAAGGACTTAAAGTTGCACGTGTCCTGCCAGGCCTGACTCCTTGGGCACCTCAGCTCGGGCTGTGTGAACAAATTTTTCCTGCCTTGTCACCTTGTGTCTTTGCCATTGGCCCTGGTCTCTTGTGCGCGTTATTCTGAAAGAGAACATGGAGTCCTCACGCCAGGCCTCTCACCCCCATTTTCCGCAGTCCTTTCACACCTGTGTCACCTACTCTCCTACTTCTCCCCTCTGAGGCCCAGCAGGCCAGGCAGAATGAGCTCTATTTTAGGAACAGGAAAGGTGCTTCTGGGATGGGCAAGCACCTGGCCATCTTGTCTCCCTCTAAATAGGGCTAGAAGAAGGAGATTGGCAAATTAACCCAACAAACCCCCACCCCCCCCAAACAAACTTGCACAGAACAAAAGGAAGGGAAATAGAGACATGGAAGGAAAAAAACCATCACATTTTTTGGTTTTCTTCTTTTGAGAGGTGCTTTCTGTCCAGATGTCCAGTGAAGCCCCTTGGCTGTACTGAGAATAAGCGGTGCTGAGTAAACAGGAAACACTGAGGAATCTATTTTTATTTGGTGCTGTCTTTACTTTCCCTTATTTCAGTGGAAAATGAGTCTGGATTCCACAAAGCTCCTTAGTGAACAACAAATATAACCAGAGGAGTTGCCAAGGCTGTCATTCCTCAGCAGTGGTTTGGACACGCTTCTTCTCTGCAGAGACCTTGGAAAGGCTCCGGGCCTCTGCCTGGGCAGGAAACAGGTGGTTTGCTTTAGAGCAGGCCTGTGGAACCTGCTGGTGTGGAGAGAGCTGAGCCCCGGGTGAGAGATTTCTGTCCCCCTCTGCAGAAGCTGTTTTCCCTCCAGGGTCTGGAGAGTTGGGGGTTTTTGACCTCACTCTTGCCTGAGACATCAGTCAGTCTCCTGAGCTGACACTCGGAGACTTCCATGCCAAAGGGAGCAGATGGTCATCCCGTACAAATCTCTGTATGACTGAGGGTGGAGCAGTGGGGCTCAACCAGAAGTTCCTAGTTTGGCCTGGGGCTGTGGCAAGAACCTGGGTGGCTGTGCACTTCTTTTTGGTTCATCTACCTGGTTTTGCCATAAGACCCTCCTGCTCAGGAGGGTTTGTTCAGTTTTGTTTGCTCAGATTTGTTTCCTTGGTGAAAGAGGTGTTTAAAGGACTTTGTTAGTTGTTGAGCTCTTCAGGTTTTTTCTTTGTGACTGGGAGTGATTGATCTTTCTCTCCATGTTGAAAAGGGCACACGGTATGCCTTCTGCTCCCCTTGATGTCCTATTTTCCTCGCCCCTCTCATTTAGCAGGTACCTCGGCCACCAGTGTATTACCACACATCAGGATCACTTCAGCTTTTAACATAACAAAATTATATTGCTCATTAAAGGTAAGACTAGGATCTGCTGGGGTTTTCTGGTAAATTTCTTGGGCTTGCCTTCTTCTGTCTCTTATCTGGGAGACCTGATATGGATCTTCTCATTGACTAGTTCTGCACTATAATTTGAATACATGCGAGAACGTTCTCCCTGGTTTACATGAAGCATTTTTCCACTGGGCTCATCCTTTCCCTTTACAATGCCAGCAGCCCCACCTAACTAATGTTTCCTGGAAACCCAAAGAGCCCTGTGAAAATCTAGTGCTTTTGGTGGCCAGGGCTGGAAACCTCTCCAGCCAGCTAAAGCAAGGGGGTTGGCTGTTATTGTAAGTCCATGGACCAAGGAAGATGAACTTCACAAACTTCGCCCACCACCCCAGAGTCTGAGACAACCCTCTAAGATGATCCAGTCTTTGAGGTTCTGAGTCTCTTGTGGTATCTTATTTCTCCTTCCTCTGACAACAGAATTCCTCACTCTGACATTTATATCTCTTAGCTTTTGTACTCTCATGATTCCTTCTTCCCTATAACTTCAATTTACTAAAAATCTTGGCCCTTCATGTCTCCTTCTACCTCAAGCCTTCTCCCTAGGAAACCTTCCGGCTTCAGCTCCCACTCCTAACTACTTAACTCTCTCCACATCTCCCAATTTAAATGCAGGGGAGTGAGGCTCTGATTGGTCCTGTGCATCCTTCTCTGGGCAGAGCTTTTTAGCCCAAGGTTAGCCCACGGCATTGTCCAGCCTACTTTTGGCTAAACTTGCAGCAGGGCCATCCTTGGTAATTTCTGGCAGGAGGTGATGGGTCACAAATGCTAAACTTGAATTCAATCATCATTTATTGAATGTTTATTAAGCCATCTAATATTGATTGTGACTGACTAAGGAAGATACAAGGGGAATGTCATTAAATTTTAGTAGACGAGTTTTTGAAGACACTGATTATGTCTTTAAGTCCACTCTGCACCCCCAGAAATGAATATAATGACATCATCTACCTACCAAGTCAAGCCCAAACTCTTAACCCTCACTAATAGCCTGTCATTCAAGGCCTTCTGACCAGCCTTTTTAGTCTTATCGAGTTGTCGTCTTTTTCACGTGACGTTCCCAAGCTTACCCTGAGCTATTCAGCTTCTCCTTTGCGTATGGGGCTTTCTCCCACTAAGTGCAAATTTTATGCATGTTTCAAAGACCAGCTCAATCTCTAATTCCTTTGAATTAGCCAAAAGTGACGTCTCTTTCCTCTGTGTTCCCAAGCCCTTCATAGTCTCTTAAGGCACTGTTGCCATTCTATCATGTGGTGTAGATACTTCTGCATACGTGGTAAGAGTGTGGGTCACAGAGTTAGATGGTAGGAGTATGAATCCCAGCTCTGCCACTTACCGAGTTCTAGTTTGCTATACACCAGAAATGGAACAGCTTTTAAAAAGGGAAATTTATTAAGTTGCTAGTTTATAGTTCTAAGGCCGTGATAATGTCCAAATTAAAGCAATCTATGAAAATGTCCAATCTAAGGTACCCAGGGAAAGATACCTTGGTTCAAGAAGTGCGATGAAATTCAGGGTTTCTCTCTCAACTGGAGAGGCACATGAAGAACATGGTGACATCTGCTAGCTTTCTCTTCAGGCTTCTTGTTTCATGAAGCTCCCCTAGGGGTGTTTTCCCACTTCATCTCCAAAGGTCTCTGGCTGTGTGGGCTCTCGTGGCTTTAAAGCTTTTTCCTAATTGGTTCCCTCTTAAAGGGTTCCAGTAAGCAATCCCACCTTGAATGGGTGGAGACACATCTCCATGGAAACAATCTAATTGAAAGTTACCACCCACAATTGAGTGGGTCACCTCTCCATGAGAACAATCAAAAAGCTACCACTCAGCAACACTGAATGAGGATTAAAGGACATGGCTTTTCTGGGGTCGATAAATTCAAATGGGCACACTAAGTGACCCAGATCAAATCACTTAATTCCTCGTACCAGAACCAGGACACAGTGAGGCATTTGGGGCAATTGCAGGCTTAGCACTCATGCTACCTGAGAGTGGGTGCTTCCTTATATTTGCACTGGAAGGCATCTCCCTTGCCTTATCCTAGTGCTGGCCTTGCTTCTTGACCTATTATTATTATTATTATTATTTAATGGTGAAAAATAACATATATAGAAAAAAGCAATAAATTTCAAAGCACACTGCAACATTTAGTTGTAGAAGAAATTTCAGAGTTTGGTATGGGTTACAATTCCACAGTTTTAGATTTTTCCTTCTAGCTGTTCCATGGCACTGGAGATTAAAATTAATGTTAATATAATGATTCAGCAATCATACTCAGTTGTTAAATCCTATTTTCTCTGTTAAAACCCCACCTTCACCTTTGATCTTTTTCCCACTCTTTAGGGGTATTTGGACTATGCCCATTCTAACGTTTCCATATTGGGAAATACTGTCAATCATATGGGATAAGGGGATGGAACTAGTTGATATTCTGGAGAGGCTGGTCCATTTGAGTTTCAGGACTTACCTGGCCTTGGAACCCATCTGAAATTTGTAGGTTTCTGGAGAGTAATCATAGTGCATGGAATCGAGTGCATAGAATCTCAGATAAAGCCCTAGGTGTTCTTTAGGGTTGGCAGGAATGGTTTTGGTTGGGGTTTGGAAAACCATGATAAGTAGCAACATCTAGCTGAAGTTTGTATAAGAGTAGCCTCCAGAGTAGCCTTTAAACTCTATTTGAACTCTTTCAGCCACAGATACCTTATTTGTTATAATTCTTTTCCCCCTTATGGTCTGGAAGGCATTGTGGATCCCATTGTGTCAGGGCCAGGCTCATTCCAGGGAGTCATATCCCACATTGCCAGGGAGACTTTCACCCCTGGGTGTCATGCCACATGTAGGGAGGAAGGTAATGATTTCACTGGCAGGGTTGGGCTTAGAGAGGGAGAGGTCACATCCAATCAGCAAAAGAGATCCTCTGGAATTAACACTTAGGAATAACTATAGGTAGGTTAAGCTTCTCTGCTATATAAATAAGCTTCACAAGAGCAAGGCTAAAGATCAAGGGCTTAGCCTATTGACTTGGGAGTCCCTAATGTTTGACACAGTATCAGGGATTTTCCACGTGGTAAAGTTTAATAGCTCTGTATTTTTCCTCCTGTCCCTCAGGGGACTTTGCCAATACTCTTTAATCATCTGCTCAACATTCTCTGGGATATGTCTGAGTGTATGTTAAGCTATACAGAATTACGAGCCCTCATTCCCATTCGGGGCTCCATGTGTTTGGGTTGTTTAAATGATCTGTCCATACCAGTTGAGTTAGAGTATGTGCTACAGAAAATTTAGGTCCTGGACACAAAAAAGCCTCTCTTTCTTTGGTCTCAAAGAGTAGGTGAAATTCTAAAATACAGCAATGTCTTCCTTACCTCCAGACCTGGTTTTTCTATCTGTAAAGTAGGGACAAAGTCTTCCCCGATAGAGAAATTGTAAGGATTAAATGAGTAATACAAGTAAAAGGTACACAGCAGTGCCTGGCACTATCGAGAAAAAGCTTGATAAGTAATAGATGTTATTTCTCTGACCAAACAGCAAGCTTCTGAAGAGTTGATTGTCAAGTCGAATTCATTTTTGTTTTCCTGATATTTTTACACATATTTCATCAAAAATAGGTGATCAATTATGCTTGAGTGCATTAATGAATGTTTTCTAAGTGAGAGGCATGTGTAAATGGGTAATTAGTCTATAATCAGGCAAGTGACTCAAGCTTCAAGTTCCCGGATCAAAAGTTCTTGAGCTGATCCATCTCCTTGTTCATGCTTAGTGTTTAGGCTTAGGTGAGGGGCTTTGGACAGAGTGAATAGAGCCCAAGCCTCAGAAAATTGCTGAGGCTGGTTTTCAAATTAGAACCATGAAGGAAAGGCTCAACCAGTGGGATGCATGCACACCAGAAGGATTAGCTCGTTTCTGGATAAGAGCAGCACAAATGTGTAAAGTGGCTTTCGTCCATTCGTGCCGGCCTGTCGGGGATGCACAGGCTCATTTTCAGTTACACACTTGCCAGCTCCCTGGGAAGGAGATTCTTTCCTGGAACACGAAGACCATCTTGCATCTTGCCTGGAATGCCATGAAACTTTTGGCAGCACTTGGCCCAGCTGGATGCACCCCGAAACACCACATTCATTTGATATTGGGATTGATATTCCTCCTTTACATTGTGGTTGGGACTCATTAACTCTTAATAAGGAGTGACACTGGAGGAAGGGTTTCCTCCCTCTTCAGTAAAAAAAAAAAAAAAAAAAAAGTTTCCTTGGATAGGCCACCGCTCCTGTAACTGATTTGTTCTCCTGGCACAGGACAGCATGCTGTGTGGTACCCTGAGGCTGGTGAGAAAGGGGGCAGACTCAAGCATTCCTGGGTGGGAAGGCTCAACCCTGCATTTACCACAACTGCTAAAACACTGTGTTTAATAGCCCAAGACTGGTCTATATTTGAATGGAAACTGTATGTGTGGAATTTTATTTTTCTTTACTTCAAGATAGCCCTAATAAGAGACAGACTGCTGATGAATCTAACGATTAGAGCAGCCTGTAAATTCCCCACATAATCACATTGGGTTCAATTCTGAGATCTTGTTCTAAAAGTTCAAACTGTGCGGTGTTTATCTAATGTCCTCACTGAAGTGCTCCTCTTTGCTGGTGCCAGACATGTGCATGTGGCCTGCAGTTGCCCAGTTCAAGGATTGTCTCTATAGCCAGTCATGGACTTGGAGTAAAGCAGGCTGGAAGAGCATTGGCAAGGTCCATTTTTCTAACTGCTACATTTAAGTCCATCATCTCACCATGAAATTGGCCAGCCCCAGGAAGCGTTTGGTGTGGTCCAAGTGTGTACAGCCACTGTTCCTGGAGGAGCTGTGCTTGGAGCCAGGGGAACAAAGAGGACTCGGCTTCAGGTAACCTGGCTCAACATTTATGTCCATTAGAGTCACATCCACCATTGCACCCGCTTCTTTTGGAGCCAAACTTTCATATTATCACCATTACTCATTAATAGCACCAAAATTTCACTAATGTATGAAATTTGTCTTTTCCCTTTCTTTCTCTGCCACAGGATAGACTCTTCTGGAGCCCGTGGGGGTGGGGTGGTAAGTGAGTTGAAGAATGCATTCTGAGTCACTTTTCAAGACATTTTTTATTGCATTTTTCCCGAGTGATTCCGGTAACAAAAGTATGATGTTATAGGGCACACAAACATTTAAACTGAAAACAATCAGATGGTAAAGACTTCCACTTTAATCTACTACATGAGAGTGAACTCATTTCCAAAGCTATTATCAGCTTTGAGTATGGGATCACAGAGGCTCCTCTAGTGTTGTTAGTAGTGTTCAAAAAAAGAACCACTGCCTTCAAAAGAGAAAAACTTAGGCACCGACAATGAACTCATCACTTCTGTTTATATCTTATATAAATAAAAATACCCTGATATAAATATCAAGATAGTTTCCATAGTATCTGTTTTTTATCATGAACCATGAGAATTACTTTTTAAACTCTTGAGTGTCTAAGAAACAGGAAAGAGGCTGCACAGAGAAGCAGAAAAGCCTCATCCAGGGGCCAGCAAATTACAGTATGTGAACTGGTGACCTGTTTTTGTAAATAAAACTGTATTGGAAAACAGCCATGCTCATTCATTTACATATTGTCGAGGGCCACTATTGACCCACAATGGCTGAACTGAGTGGCTGTGACAAAGACTGCGGCTCTTTGAGTTTACATAAAAAATTGCCCACCCCTGGTCCAGATAAATTGATGAACCAAGTGCCAACTCACAATGTCAAGAGAAGCACTGGGTTGGCTTTGGTTCTTTCCATGTATTGCACAATTTTTGACATCATATGAGCTAGTACAACTAAAACTCCTGCTCACCTTAGTTCTGTGCAGCAATATGGAAAGTAAAATTAGGTCTGAGTATATTTCATGTGTTACCTGGACTTCTATAGCTTTGCTTGATTGCTCAAATGTGCAGAAGTCAATGCCGTTTCTTGAAACTTTATTGTAGTGGCTAAAGTACTGGCATCATGCTTGTGTCTGTGCAAAATTCTACAATGCTCAAAACCACGTGCTATAGCTATAAATGTAGTCATACTTCAAGTAAAACTCTTCTGTCTACTTATTTTCCCAATCTTTGGAACCAGTTCCTAGTGTCACCAGAAATCTGTAGCTTAAGGCACCAGACCTATTTCTTTGCTGAGCCTCCCCAGTGCCAACATGCCGGACCAATTCACTAAAACATGCCACAAAGTTATATGACTGTTTTATCTGAATTAATGGAACACCCTCCACAATGGTAGGGGTTGTTACTAGGGGGTCAGCAGCCAGACACAGGCTCTGGGTTATTTTTCATACATTGCTGAGAGATTCAAATATCTCCTTTGTGGCCAGGGA
Source organism: Tamandua tetradactyla (assembly GCF_023851605.1). Taxonomy (NCBI): domain Eukaryota; kingdom Metazoa; phylum Chordata; class Mammalia; order Pilosa; family Myrmecophagidae; genus Tamandua; species Tamandua tetradactyla. The sequence continues at coordinate 142,130,489 of NC_135332.1, forward strand.
TGGCTGGGTCGATCGGGACAAAGAACAAAGTTGGAAGGCCTAAAACAGTGAAGATTAGAGCCTCAATAGCTCTAAGTTAGACAGTCTATACAGATGCAAGACACTTGGCTGGAATAACATTAGACTGACATGTCAGAAGTGACTGGAAGCTTTTGAAACGTCGTTAAGGATAGGGCTGATTATTTGATGTTGGTTACAATGGAGACAACTCTTTTCTCCTCAGTTAAATATTAGGTAGAGCATAAATAACAGGATGACGCATTCTATCTGCAATGTGTCTTAGAACCCATGTGATTCAATTGTAGTAGAAAAGCTGTTCAGGGCATGGGGTTCTTGGGCTCAGGTCTGTCCACCTGGCTGTGTTCTATGCCCACGGATTTAAACAGCTGCAATCAAGCTCTCTAATCAAACTTGACTTTTTACCTAGAAGAACTGATAAAGCTTGAGATAATGACTTGGGGGGAAAATAGTGTGTAGTGAGAATAACACTAAGGCTTTGAATGTGATTTCTGGGACTTGTGTTGAAAGTTAAGTCATATAAACCCATTTGATAAATTATAAGATCCATAACATATAAGGACATAGAATATGAAGCATTTCTTTGGTTTCAATTCAACTGTAATAGGATCTTGCAACTGGAGAAAACACTATCATTCTATATTTTTATTTAAAAAAACATTGGTACTACTTTTCCCCCCCTTTTTAAGCTTAAAAGGTCCACCAGCCAAGGTCTTTTAGTTTTGATATGCACCATCTATAGAATGCCACTTGTAAATTCGAATTTTAAAAAAGTCTGAATTTTCAAGGGACGATTATCACAGGGTTAGTTTCCACAAAAGACGATTTGCCATTCTAGTTTAGGAATAGGAAGGTGCCATTTTTATGGGGAGCCTCCTAAAGGTGTCCTAGGAAAAAGGAATGTTCTCAAGCATTTTCTTCCGAGAGTAAGACTGTGGGGCTAAGGGTTTCCTCAAAGAAAAGCAAAATGACAGTACAAACCACATCTAGGGAAAAACCACCTATACATGCTAGGCCACCTCGCCAATGCCCACATTTGTGCGGCATTCCTGAGCAGGCAGCCAGGCTCTAGTTAAGATCTAGCTAGGAAGACGGTCCCTGGGGAGAGGCTCAGGGTGTGGGGAGCACTTCACATCACATTCCATGAAAACGTTAGACTGTCAAAGCTTAGCAAGGCCTTGATTGTCCAGAGACAGTGAGGCGGGGTAAAGGACTGAAACGAAAGCTAGCACATGTCAGCATAAAATAGCTGCTGACACAAATTGAACATGTGCAATTTTTTAAAAAGGTGGTATCGGATAACAGGCCAACAGCCGCCCCCTCGGCATTTTAGACCTCTTTCTTCTCCCCACTTTGGCTGTTTGTTGAGTCACTTCCATCAGGCAAAGTTCCATAGGATAAGCCATTTGAATCTGGCTGTATTTTGTCCAACATTTGTTTCCCTGTGGAGATAATAATCATAAAAAAAATCTTTTGAGCTCTTACAGAAGAATAAGTCCTAATAATTTCCCCTCAATCTAGGCCACATTTTCTTTCTTTCTTTCTTTTTTTTTAATACTATGTATTAAAAACAGAATACACAGTAAACAGAAGAGATGTCAAGGAAGAAAAGGCTCTCTGAACTTCAGGTCTTTTAAAATGTGCTCATATACTGCCCATAAGAGAGAGCACTGTCTCCTACCCCAAAGGTATGGGAAACACGTTGGGTCAGTCAGATTAGCATGAAGCATTCACGCAACTCCAAACCTTTCTCCCCATCTTCCTTACCATATTTAGTCTAATATATATGACAAACTGAAAAATAGGCTTTAATAATGGCTTCTAAAGCTGCTATTGATCTTGGCTCTATGAAATGAAATACAGGGTTAAAAATAATTAAAGTTCATTTTCTACCAAAGAATCTTTGACAATACAAGTCATCTATAAAGCAAATCCTTGCCAGGAATGCTCTTGGCTGGTAAGATGGCTTGATGGGAAAGACCACACAGAATCCATTTCATAGAGCTGTATTTTCTCAGCCTTAGGGACAAGGGTTTAATGGGTATTGCCTCAAGGCCTTTGTCCTAATGGAGTGGCGCAGGAAACTGTGAGAACATCTCCACTCTTGTTTGGAAACCTGTAGGGTCACCTCAAGTGCCTCACAAAGCTGGAGAGTGTTGAGTATGGGTGGATGGGGAGGAGGTGAGGACAGAGCAGACTGTTTCCTTTGTCCTGGACTTTGCTTCTGCTGTCTAAGTGACTAAAGTGAGTTATTTCTCAGTGTAAGTGAGAACTGGAAGGACGATATGTGATAAACCTGGATGCATGAGGTGAGGAGGAGGAGAAGCAGCTACCCAGGTGCTGGTCATTCTTGGCAACGCAGCACACAAGCCCCTTCCTCCCCAGGAATGACGGGCGCCTGCAGCTGAACCTTCTACCCTTAGAGGTTCTTTCACTGGTTCCCCTCGTTGTGGGAATTTACTGCTGGTAGCTATTCCTCACTCTATTTTCTAGCCTTTTCCAAGATTAAGGAAACCCAAAAAGAAAATCCCTGAACAAACAAAACATGGTCAGTGTCCTGTGAAACACTAACATTCAATAAATGATTTTTAACATTTACAGTTAAAACACCACCTTGGCATGTCTACACACTTAGGTTGGATTGTACGATGTGTGAATAAAACTGTATAAAAATGAACAGAGAGAAACAAGTGCTAGAGAAAATGTGGAGAAAAAGATGTACTTATTCACTGTCCATAGAAACTGAGAGGTACAGCTCCTTGAAGGTGTACTTGGTGAAGGTACACCAAGTGTGGTGGTTCCACAGGAGGCTAGGGGTGGGGTTGCCATATGATCCTGAAACCTCATTGCTCAGTATACACCTGGAGGAACTGAGGGTGGGGATATGAATAGACATTTGCACACTGGTGTTTATGGCAGAAGTGTTCTTGATTCACAAAGGATGATTCCCAATGGATGGAGGTGGCCTAAGGGTACAACCACTGAGGACTGGAAGGGGGAACTGTGGTATATACATACAACTTGGACTACTGAGCAACCACAAGAAGTAATGCAGTTGTGAGGCATGAAACTAGGTGAATGAACCTTAAGGACTGTATGTGGAATGAAATGTCAGGAACAAAAGACAAATATTATCATGCCTCACTCAGTGAACTGACATCAAGAGCATGGGTTATCAGGCTGGGGCCTATTGTAAAAGGTCCTAGACTGTAAGTTCTTTCAGCAGTCGCATATATTCAGGAGGTGTAACTGTTTTTTCTAAATTTTGAGATATTGAGTTGTTTGTATATAACCTGGTCATTTCCAGAAACTTAGGGTATTTATGTGACACCTGAGACTCAGAGTTAGAGCTCTGAAGCAATGAAAGTCAGCAGTACAGGAACTGTTTAAAAAGTTGAAAAAGTGATCAGACTTCAAGTAGAGATATGAATGAAGCTGATCTGGATAGGACTGGGGTAGTTCAGAATACAGGGCAAAGGATGATATTGTCCATATTTCAAAACTTTAACTTCTGCATGAGACCAAAGGGAGAGATGCTTATTTGATGCTAAATTTATATTTTAGGTAGCACATTATCTAATTTAACTTGTTTGGTCAGTTTAGTCGAACACCATAAGTACATGGAATCTTGAATAGGGCCTGAGATCTTGTTGGTTTGTACAGGTTAGTATGATGCCCTTATATATTCCAGAGTAATTTGTGCAGTGAATAAAGAAATATTTGCAAATACCCTTAGGAGACTGAGGAGAAAGGTGGAAATACTCAACTTCCCCATTTGAAGAATTTCAGATATTTTCATAAGCAGTGGGGGCAACCAAATCAATAGGCTTAGCCTTTGATCATGGGGTTCGCCCCTATGAAACTTATTCCTGCAAAGGATAGGCTAAGCCTATTCAAAATTAGGCCTAAGAGTCACCCCCAGAGAACCTCTTTTGTTGCTCAGATGTGGCCTCTCTCTCTAAGCCAACTTGGCAGGTGAACTCACTGTCCTGCCCTCTCTGTGGGACATGACTCCCAAAGGTGCAAATCTCCCTGGCAACGTGGGACAGAACTCCTGGGATTCACTGGGACCCAGCATCATGTGACTGAGAAAGCTTTCTTGACAAAAAAGGGGAAGAGAGAAATGAAATCAAATAAAGTTTCAGTGGCTGAGAGATTGCAAACAGAATCCAGAGGTTATCCAGGAGGTTATGCCTATGCATTGTATAGATAACCCCCCCTTTTTTTCCCCTTTAAACCTAACTGTATTATTTTAAACAATAAAAATGAGGGTTTTCTGGCTAAAGCCAGAAAACCTGCTAGACAAATTCTAAAAGAGCTGCAACACTAGATATCCCTTTTTAATTTATGGTGTATTAGAGTGGCTAGAGGGAAGTACCTGAAACTTTAGAGCTGTGTCCAGTAGCCTTGATTCTTGAAACGATAATACAACTTTTCAAGATATATAGCTTTTATAATGTTACTGTGATTATGAAAACCCTGTGTCTGATGCTCCTTTTATGCAGGGTATGGACAGATGAGTAAAAAAATGTGGATAAAAAGTAAATAAATAATAGGGGGGATAAGGTAAAATAAATTGGGTAGATTGCCATTCTAGTGGTCAATGAGAAGGAGGTGTAAGGGGTATGGGATGTATAAGAGTTTTCTTTTTTCTTTTTATTTCTTTTTCAGGAGTGATGCAAATGTTCTAAAAATGATCATGGTGATGAATACACAACTATGGGATGATATTGTGAGCCACTGATTGTACACCACGTATAGATTTTATGTGTGTGAAGATGTGCCAATAAAAATATTTTAAAAAACAAACAAAAAAACACTACCTCTGATTTCATCATTAAATATAAGTTTTTTGAGGGTAAGGATTACATTTCTAATGAATACCCAAAACAATACCCATAATTATTAATTTATAAGGGTAAAACTCTCTATGACAAATGAAAGAATTATAATTTTACCAGGAATATTTCCAAAAGCAATGTAAGACTGTTGCAGATGTTCTTTTTCTCGATTTCTTGTGACCAACAGTACTCCAAGGAATGACAGGAAACACCTGTAAGAACGGTACTAATAATGAATACAAGAACACCAAAGCAGCTCATGGTATGAAATAACTGAGCTCCATATTTTACATGATGATATAAATTCCATTGGTTTTGTTCATCCTGTTTCTCATGGTAAGCTGCCTAGAACTTGTCTTAATTGCTGCAGCCAATAATGCTTGCACCCAGAACCAAGATTTGGACGGTTTCCATAAATCTCTGCTCCATGTTTTTACCATCTGGAGGCTAATTCAGGCTCTAAACCATTTGGGCAGACACGAGGTCTCATTTCCTATCCAGTCATGGCCAGACCCATTACTGGCATGCAACGCGAGCGAAAAAATAATTTATTCTTTAATTTTCTAAGAAATTTAGTTGTCCTTGCCATAAGAGAAGTCATAGTTTCCAGACCCAAAAGCTCGACCTCACCCAAATATTTTATGAAATTGAGTTTTCAGATGGATGGTCTAATCTCAAGTTTGCATAACAATGGTCGTGGTGGCTACCAAATCAAGAAGCAGCTAAGCATTAAGCAAACGCCACATGGAGCCAACGGAAGCCTCTGTGCACTGATGATAGTCTGTAAAAGTTGTGCTCTCTGTTTGCAAGCAGTGCTGGTGATGGTGTCCACCAAATCTCTAGGAGGCTTCAAGTTGGGCACTGTGACATAAGAAAGGGTCGCTACCAACCCAATGTTATTAGGTCCAAAGCTGGGAGCTGCTCCAGTCTTGGCCTTTCATTCTGGGTGATCCTAGCAGCATGTGTAGTCCTCTGATTGACTTGAAATCTAACCTAGAGCTTCTCAGGGTGGGGAAGGCCTGACAGAGTACAAAAAAGTGATGATAAAACTACAAGGGCCAGTTGATACATCATGACTTTGGCTGGAACCCCCAATGTTTCAGAACCTTCAGAGAGATACCTAAATCAAAGGCACTGAGAGCTGTGTGGGGTGTAAAGTTGAAAAATATGTTTCTTTTAGGAGCTCAGGAAATTGATGTTTCTTATATTCCAATTTTCTACAGCTCAGATACAATGCCAAAAGTCCCATATAAAAGTAATAGAATTTCACATACCTTACCTCTTAGACATTTACTCACCCAAAAAGATATATGACTATAGTCAGAAAAGCTGCACCAAAGAATTCCTGATAAAATATGATACCTATAATAGGAATAGAAGACAAAATTAATTTTAGAATAAGAATACACATTGCTCTTAAAATTATGTTAATATATTATTTTTTTCTAAATATAATCACCCTTCAAACGTATGACTAATAGTTTAGTTTTAAAAAATATAAATGTCATACTTGCATTCTCAATTATTCAAAAAAGCACACAAATTTATAGAGCGTATATAATGGAAGTATCATTGTTATCATGAAGTCAACGTAATTATCATAACTTCTGGAAACAGAATTTGCCCCAATGAAACATGGAAGAAAACAAAACTCTAACGGCCATTTCTCACCTACAGAAATAGACCAGAGGTCAGCAAACTAAGCTGAGAGCCTAGGTGGACTCTGGGTACTTTGGCATGGCCCATCTACCTCTGGCCAGCTGCCACCACTAAGCAGCCTCTCTGTAGCCTGGTGGACTGGCCACCTGCCTACTCAGATGGTACGGTCCCCAGAAGACACTCTAGCAATTGAAGTTACCACCGCTCCATTTCCCACTGCTGACCCCTCTCCCATCTCCTTCTTTTGGTCTCCCTTCTAAGTGAAAGAAAAACATGGCTGCATCATCTGCTCTGATGGGCTTTTCTCCTCTCCCTGTTGGTTTCAAAGATTTCTCCTTGCTCCAAAGCTCCTACACCTTCTTAGTGTTTTTATTAAATAATATGGCTTTAAATTATATAATCACCCAGAATTCATATTTTATGTGTGAAGCGTTAGCCTTGCTAGTCAAAGCCTATTTACTGAGAATCTCCTATGTGCCAGCCACTGTTTCAGGTGCTGGAGATAACATGGTGAGCAAGACAGAGTTCTGTTCTCAAGAGCTTTCTTAATATGAAGATTATCTCCTCATCTAGAGAATACATTTCTTATAGGAAGAAGCCATGCCAATTCTAATGAACATCTGTCAAATGATGAATGTTTCTGAAGCATTTTTCATGTTATTACATACTTCCCATAATCATTATTTTAAAGTTTTCATGGTCTATTAAACTGATACATCATTGCATCATAATATTTATCTCTCTACAAGGCATTTTAAGTTTTTGTTAATGTTGTTTTTGTTACAGCATGTAGCAATGAGCTTCTTTGTATATATTTTTTCCTATGTTTTAGGATTTTTTGTTCTTGTTAGAATGGATTTCCGGAAGTAGAATTTCTGTTCCCTAAGTGCCCCACAATACACTAACCTTCATTGGTAAATGAACTCCCAAGTTAAAGTGGTGAGTATATCAAATAAACTAATAAAATAGGACACATCACTAACAAATTTAGATATGATATACTTAAGCCTACTATATTTTTGTTTGGACCAAGTTTCAAATTTATATTTTTTGTTTAATACTATTGTGTCTGTCATATTTTATTTAAAAATGATCCATAAAAATAAAAGATCTGCAATAAAAATAATAATAAAAAAATCTAAAAATAGAGACCAGAACAGGGGAGTTAAGTTTCTGTTCTCATCTGTCTGGCCCTCCCTGGAGCACTGACTCTCGCTTTGGGCCCCACTCTCTGATAAGGCTGATGAGAGACATTCAGGGGAGAGAGTTAATGGAATTGGGGATGTTTGGCCCAGAGGCAAGACTTAAGAGGACCATGACAGCTGTTTTCATTATCAGAAGGGCTGGCATGGGAAAGATTCCAGAAAGCAGAACCAAGATAAGCATTTTGAATTCACGGGGAAGATAATTTCAGCTCTAATATAAAGGAAACACTTTCTAATAATTAGAGCTCTCCATATAATTAGAGTGATCCAAAAGGGGAGTGAGCTGTCTCGGGAGGCAGTGAGTACTGGGGAGTGTTCACACAAAGTAGAATAACTCTCCTAGAGGATGCTATGGAGGAAATTCAGTTACTGGATGGAGTCTAGAGTGATAAGCCTAGATTACAATTCCTTATAATCCAAAGATTCCTTGATTCTCTCATTTATAGTGAGGGAAACTTTGTGTTTATTTTGGGAGTGGAATCACCTATGTATAGGAAACCACAACATACCTGCAATAATGGCACTGGTTGTGAAGAAAACATGGTTAACTGGCACCACTGTCGTCGTATTGTACAGGTTTGTGGCTTGGTTCAGGAACCTAGAGTAGAAAGCACTGGCTGAATCTCTGGCTTTAAGAGAAACTCAGCTATAAGTTAGCAATAACCTCAAGAAATGCATGTTCTTTAGCTACAACTACAAAGAGAAAGGAAGTGCAGTAAAAGGGCATTTCCAATCAGCAGTCATAGCTTATATGCATCTGATGTATGAGATCAGATGTCAGGTTTTATGGTCTGTTTAAACCAACAACAGTAACAATGAAAAGCAATTAATCATATTCTGAGGCCACAGAAGTTTGAGTTGGAAGCAATTCAAGCTGCTGGACCAGTACCACACTGGGGCTGAGTCATTAGGATATACCCTAGAATCTGTTAAATATATCTGGGGAATAGTATAGCTATCCACTGACATGCCACGTGCCAAGAAAGAAGATGGAGAAGTTAAGGAATGTTTAATGTTTCAAAAACAATAGTGGGTGCTCCAGCTGCAGAGCACATGTGAGGAGCTCAGCTTCTCACTTACTTTGCCACCAACATGAATCCAGGTTGCCGCAGCCTGGGCTGTGCTGTCCTGTGGGGGGCTGTGTTTAGTTCTTATCCCAGAGCAATTGAAAAAAAATCTTTGTAAGTAGAGCCCAGGAGTGTGCATGTGTGAGAGTGTGTGTGTGTGTCTGTGTACACATACACATAGTTATATACACATATATGTAGACTCTGTCTCTACAGACCAACCTCCTCCGGAGATTTTAATGGGTTGAGAACCACAGCTCTATAGTGTGAGGGATGCAGGGACTGGAAGGGTGATGGGAATCTAGTTTCCTTTCAATTATGTCTTCCTTTGAAATTCATACAGCATAGTATAATGATCCTAATCACTAAATCCAAAAGATAAAGTGCTGTATCAATTCAGGAGAATAAATAGACAAGAAACAAAGTATCAAGATTCAAGTATTAGAAACACACTAAATTCTATAAGGATTTACAAATAACAGGGACAAACATTGTGCTTCTCCAGTAACTCTCCACAGACCTTGTTAACAGGGCTTGCACGTATCCAATAACAACTAGACTTTATTTCTAGCATCTGTGGAAGGAACCACTCTCTTTCTGAGTTTGGGCTTTGAATTCCTAGCTGGTGGTGGGATGATGCTTTTGCATAGCATTTTAGGGTGAACACAAAACTTACAAGTGATTCAAGAAAGTGTAGCAGGCAAAGACATAATCACAATGTGAAATGGAGGGGAAATGATTAGAGTAGATGGAGAAGTGGGAGAGCGAAGTAGAAATTAAAAATGTTCCATATCACCACTATTAGGCCCCAAGAGAAACCTGAAACAATCACTCTGCAATCCCATGGGTACAAAGAAAATTCTGGCCAAAGATGCAAAGTTCTGGGGAAAGGATTCCCCTCCCAGCCAAATGTCTGGTTTTGTCCCTCTCTGGGCAATTAATGAGCATGAGCTAAGAAACGAAGGTGAAGGGTTCATGTATTTCCTATATTTAGAATGAAATCCTGGATGTGGACCTGCCCCTTTGATTTATTGCTAATGACAACCTGTGTACGATGAATATTAATTACAAGCAGAAGAGCATCAGGAAAGTATCAAAGTGCACTTAGCTGGATTATGGCTGCACTTTAGAACTCAAAAGACATGAGGGCGATGCTTAGTAAAAACTCATTATTGAATGGGAAGGATGAAGCAAAGCATGTTGGCTGAGGATCAGCTGTAGACCCTTCACTCTAAGAAATCAGTTGAATCTAATTTTAATTATCATCTGCAGCCAATAAAGATTAATGCTCAGAGAAGCACAGGAATGTTGAAAGATTAGTGAATATGTAGAAGCTAACTTACTTGACTTGGAAAACACAAGATGCTATCATGATGATAAACATGATATAGAAGATGGGATAAGTTAGTTGCATTCTATCCGTCACAGAAAAAGTGATCATGCCTGACACTGCCTTTACTGAAATAACAGTCAGTGAGGCTGAAAAAGAAAAGAAAACAAGACAAAACACAAATAAAATACATATTTGAGATAGAATTATAATAAGTATCTTAAGTTAACATGGTAGAGTAGCAAATATGCCAATTGGCTTGAATAATGAAAACTGTTGCATGAGGTGTGGAGAGGTGACGTTAAACGAGAAGCTGCCCCTTTGCTCAAGCTATACTGGACTTCAAATTTGCTTAAATCTGCCAAAGATCTGCTGTGTGACTGAGTGCTTTTTATCTTTGGAGCAAGATGCTTACTTTCTAGCCCCACGGTTGAAAAGATGGTGTCGAAGTTATAATACTAGTAAATGGAAAATGGGAAAGCAATGAAAGGAGGGGATAGGAAAAGCCAAGTTGTCCGAATGACATTAATGGGAAAATAAGTATTAAGCTCTACTGAAAAATTTTAAAGCCAAATAAATGGGAAGAATGGAAACTGAAAATCGATTCACTCCTTGTGAATCTTAGTTTACTAAGAGTTGTACTAAGCCTTTGTCTGAACCCTTTTGTTACTAAATGTTTCATTACACTTTTTTTCACATGGTCCCTGATGGGAAGGAAGCAGGCCTAGAGCTGAGTATTCATTTCTCAGAGTCAACCATAGAAATCTAAGATTTGCATAAGCAAAGTCTATCTATTTTTTATGCTAAAGAGATACCTATCTCTACGAGAACAAATTTTTCATAGGTTCCAAATAGCAATGAAGAAAAAGTGACATGATAAAGTCATAACAATATTAAAGCAATGAAGAGTTTCCTGGTAACATTATGTTTCTGGAGGAGGAAGATGGTGTTTTCTTTTTGCTTTAGGTTCCTTGAAGTTACTGTTGCATATAATTCCATAATTTAGCTGAAACCCACAGAAAGTTAAAAATAAATTTCTCATGAAATCAAATAATTATAAGTCAAAGGCAATAAATATGAAAGAGAAAACTCCCTTTGTTGCTATGGATTACCTGGTCATAATATGGCTCAGTTTTACTCCTTTTGAATAACATTTGAAAAGGTATTGTTTTTCTTTTTATATATACAAAAAAGGAATATGTCAACCAGTAAGAATCTCCCATAATTTCCTTTTCCAAAAACTGAAAAATATATTTTAACTTGTAGGTTCTAGGCATTTTTTCTCAGTTAAAAATCATAATTAATAGAGATGACAAGGTGAAAAATTCTAAATTAAAGCTCCTAAATTAATAAGGAGGCCTCTCTTCATCTTGAAATATCTTTTGAGCTGATCCTTTTACATATTTTCTGTTGATTATGACATTTGTCATATTTTAGTTACTCTAGGGATTTTAAATATCTATAGAGATCCGTGTCACCTGATGGCTTAGGTCTGTGAGGTTAGCTATTGAGGTACATTTATTTTCTCCTAAAGACTTTGCCTGGAATTAGAGCACATGTGCTTATGGTCTTGTGGGTTGAATAGTCACGTTTCCCAAAGTCATAACTAACGGAGAGAAGGAGTTGAACATACCGTTCCATTAGACTCAGAACCTCACAGGATTGCAAAAGATCTTAAAGGTTTTCTAATTTAACCACTATCTGATGTTCAATTACACTTAAACACAAAACAAAAGCAAAACTGGGATTCTTTATTAAACAGCTAAAGAAACTAACAATTGCTATAGCTAATCATTATATTTTCAAAGTATGCACAATCACCAGCTGATTAATCACTATGTATTGTAACTCTGAAAGTTATTTCTAGGCTGGAGTAGAGCACTGCCAAGTTTTTTTTTGGGGCGGGGGGAGGGTGATGGTGGTTGATGAGCATACATGGAAATACAAAATTGTAATGCAGTAATTCAGTGTCATTCCAATGCTATCTATATATATATAGATAGTAAATACTTAACTATGCACAGAGAAAAGGCTAGAAGAAACTAAAAATACTGGAATTATGAATAACCTTTAAACTCATTTTATTAAAGTACAAAAGTGCATATGTCCATTTAAGAACATTTGGAAAACGCAAAAAAGCCTGGAAAGAAAAAATTAAAACACCTGCAATCTCAACTTTCTTTTCCCCAAATCATTTTTAACATTTTGACATATTTCTTTTTAGTTGTTTTTCTATTTCTAAGTGTATATATATATATATATATTCACAATGTGTAAATTATACAAAATACACTACTTAGGAACCTATTTTTCATTGCCATTAAGTATGCTCCTAAAGCATGATTTTTATTGACTGTATAATAGGCCTCTGTATGACTGAATACTTCATTTTGGCAATTCCCTATTTTTTTATGCTTAGATTGTACCCAACTTCCTGCTATTAAAAATGAGGCTGTGGGGGAAGACAGTGGAGTAGGGAGCTACCGGATTCATCCCTCCCACAAAAACAATTAATGGACAGTCTGAAACAATTGTTCTGGGGCTCTGGAGGTCAGGGAGCACTGCACAGCATCCAGAGAGGAGCAGAACAAAGAGACTGAGAAACTGCAGTAAAAAACTGTAACTCGCTCTGTGGCAGTTGCCAGTGTCTCTTCCCCATTCTCGAGGGGGCCGCCTTGGTCCAGTTGCTGGCTGGCTGCTGTGGACAGAGAGATGTAGAAGCCCTCTTCCCCAAGAATGGGGTGAGGCACGGCCAAGCACAGATCACAGGTTTTCCAATTTTATTTATTTGTATGGGCAGGCACCAGGAATCAAACCCCAGGTCTCTGGTATGGCAGGCGAGAACTCTCCCACAGAGCCACTGTTGCACTGCCCTGATCACAGTTTTTGATAGGTGAATTCATACTGCTGGGTCCTGGCTCTGAAGTGCTGTTTTAGCCTGCTGCTGACAGGGACCACTGTGGCCATGGCTTCTCATCAGAAATTGTGGAGGACAGAAGCCAGTGGTATGATGTATACAGCCTTTATAGTAGTAACATCAAATGATAATGAGTTAAATTCCCCAATTAAAAGACTCAGATTGTCATGATGGATAAAGAAAGTATGATCCATCTATATGCTCTCTATAAGAGACTCCCCTTAAACCCAGGGGCACAAATAGGTTGAAAGTGAAAGGCCAGAAAAATACATTCCATGCAAATAATAACCAAAAAAGAGCCAGGGTAGCTGTACTAATATTGGACAAAATAGATTTTAAATGCAAAACTGTTATAAGAGACAAAAAAGAACAATATATATTAATAAAAAGGGCAATCCACCAAGAAGAAATAATGATCATTAATATTTATGCACCTAACCAGGGTGTCCCAAAATATATGAGGCAAACACTGGCAAAACTGGAGGAAGAAATAGACATCTCTACATTAACAGTTGGGGATTTCAACACACCATTCTCATCAATAGATAACATCTAGACAGAGGATTAGTAAGGAAACCAAGAACTTAAATAACAGGACAAGTGAACTAGGCCTAACAGATATCTAAAGAACACTGCACCTCAAAACAGCAGGATATACATGTTTTTCAATTGCTCACAGATCATTCTCCAGGAAAGACTATATGTTAGGTCACAAAACAGGTCTCAAGAAGTATAAGAACTGCCATATGATCTGGCAATCCAGCTACCAGATATATACCAAGAAGAAGTGAAAGCAGGGCTTCAAACAGTCGTGCACACTGATATTCACAGTGGCATTGTTCACAATGGCCAAAAGATGGAAGCAACCCAAGTGCCATCAGCAGGTGAATGGCTAAACAAAATGTGGTCTATACATTCAGTGGAATATCATTCAGCTGTAAGAAGGAATGACATCCTGATGTAAGTCACAACGTGGATGAACCTTGAGGGCATTATGTTGAGTGAAAAGAGTCAGACACAAAACGACACATATTGTATGATCTCAATGGTATGAACTAATTATAATAAGAAAACCCACAGACTTAGAAACTAGAGTATAAGTTACCAAGAGACAGAAAGAGGAGTAGGGAATGGGGAGCTGATGCTTAATTTGTGCAGAATTTCTAATTAGGCTGATTGTAAATGTTTGGGAATGGACGGTGGGCATGGCAGCACAGTATTTTGAATGTAATTAACAATGCTGAATTATGTCTGTGAATGTGGTTGAAAGGGGGAAGTTCTAGGTCTTCTATGTTATAAGAAGGAAAGTTAGAGGATAAAACGTGGCATTATATAACACAGTGAACCCTGCTGTAGACAATGACTGTGGCTAATAGTAACAAGTATAAGATTTTTCATGAATTATAGTTCTTTAAGGAATTAAAACAAATGTGTGTCACTATTGCAAGGTGTTAATAATAGGGTGTATGTGGGAAAATACATGTAATGCAAACTATGAACTATAGTCAACAGTAATATTTTAATATTCTTTTATCAAGTGTAACAAAGGTCTCACAACAATGCAAAGTGTCAACAATAGGGGGTATATGAGAACGGCGTATTCTTTACACGACTTTTATGTAAACCTATAACTTCTCCAACTAAAAAAATAATAATTTTAAAAGATATGCTAACTGAAAGAAACCAGACACAAAGCACTACATATTGTATGATTCCATTTGTATAAACTGTAAATATAAATAAATCTATAGATTAGTGTGTTATGGAGCGTTGGGGACGGACAGCGGGATTGAGACTGCTAAGGTTTTGGGGTTTTCCTTTTTTGGAGTGATTAAAATGTTCTAAAATTGATTGTGGTGATGAATGTACAATTCTGTGATTATACTAAAAGCCACAGATTGTACATTTTGAATGGACTGCATGGTACATGAATATATCTCAATAAAATTGATTTTAAAAAATAAAGCTATGATGAATATCCTTGCATGTGAATCTTTGTCTAGCACTCTGTTTCCTTAGGAATACCATCCAAAGGAGAATCACTGTGTCAATGGCCACTGTTAAGGCTTCTGAAATACACGGGCCAACTGCCTTCTAGAAAGCATCAGTCACACTCCCATCAGTATCGTATGACAGTACTCATGGGCATGGATTTGTGTATCTTTCTTTGTATCTTTATTTTCTTAATTCACAACAATAAACATATACTGCTTTCATCGTTATAACAGCATAATTTTTTCCTAACATAAATTGACCCATTTTTAAATTTTAGCACTCTAAGTTTATTCTTAGTTTTTCATTAAGAGTTCCTTCCAAGGACTTTCCTACACTGCCATTGATGCTTTCTTATTAGAGCCATAAATATTTATTAATTTTGCTTTGGCAAGTAGAGTGTTCTACGGATAGAGAAGGACTTCTTGGCTTTCCCAGCTTGCTGGTCAACCGAAAGGACCCTGCTGTGCAGATTCCTTTAAGAAAGGAGAGCACAGACAAGGGGTCTACCTTTTCCTTCACTCACTAGAAGCCAGATTTCTTTCTTCCTGTTTGCCTGAGGCTTCCTATTTTTTTTTTAGTTCCATCTTTTATCTATTACACAAACAATATCATAGCAACAATAAAGGAAAAAAAATCCACGTATATTACCTTATATTCATTTCCAGTTTTTGTTGCTTACATGCTTTTATTCACAAAAAGATGGGTACAATTTTGTGTTTTTATTTTTCTTATTTAACATAGTACTATAAGTGTTTTTCAAAGCTGCTACATAATTTTCATAACATTTTTTTCCTTGTAAAAGTCATTAATTGTAGAAAAATACTCAAACAGCACAAATGAGTATAAAATGAAGACTGGTCATCTTTTTCTCACTTTATACTATAATGAGAATGTTTTTGGTATTTCATCAGCAGATGTGCTTCAGCTTTTGGTTTAAGGGAAACATTTTCAACACACAAATATCCCTCTATTCCTGTTTTATTTCAAGTTATTTTTTAAAATTAGGAATATTAGACTGCAAAATGTGTTTTCAGTATAATTTCACATAATTTAATATTTCTCCTCTGGCTTATTAACATAATGAACTACATATCTCTTGTAAGATTATATCCCTTTTATCAGTGTAAATTATCCCTTTTTTCTCATTTAATGCTTTTTGCCTTTTTTTTTTTTTTTTTTTTTTTTTGGTGCATGGTCTGGGAATCAAACCGGGTCCCCCACATGGAAGGCCAACATTCTACCTCTCTGAACCACCCATGCACCTGGCTGCCTTGATTTTAACTTAGTAATATCATGCACTCCTGCTTTCTTTCTCTTTCAACCTGAGTTACCTTGTTTTAGATGAATTTTGTGTATGTAGCCAAATGTTTCACAATCAGGGGACTGGCTGGTTGGAAGGAAGGTTGGCCCCAGCACTACCGGAAGTCTGTCCCGGAGGCCCCCCTGAATTAATATTTAGTTGCTAATTGTGGTGGTTCTGTTATTGGGAGGGTGAGGCAACAGAGAAGAATATTTAAGAATTTAGGAATTTTTCTCAAGTCTAATTTGAGAATACTCTTATTTTACTAGATAAATTTATGCTGGTAACATTTATGATCATAACTGATATATATGACCTTACTTCTATTATCTTACTTTCTCATTAAAATTTCCTTTATTTTCAGTCTTTTCCTAAATAATGAACATTCTCTCCTTTTACTGTTTGCTTTTGTTCTCCCACCTTGGTAAATTGGAAGGAAACAAATAAAAAATTCCTTTCCTGTCCTCTTGATCAACAACATACATGAGTATGATATAGAGTAAATTTGTTTCTCTGAGTAACTATTCCAAATACAAATATTCTGATACAGATAAAATAACTAGTTGGTGAGACAGAAAAATGAAAACTCCAGTGCCCCATTTATGGGCAACCTGCCCCAATAGCTAAGAGGAAATGAACTGCCTCTCAAGGGCTGTCCTTCAAACCTACAAAGTCATGTCAAATAATACTTGACGGCGAAGAAGAGACAAAGGAGGAATTACAAATACATTTAAAAAAAGGGTATTCCCAAATGATTAAAGAGAGCTTATATGTTGGTATTGGGGTGTGCGTGTGCTTGTTAAAGAGAGAGAAATAGAAAGAAAGAACATTAAAATATGTAGTGTGGGCTTATTTAAGCATCAGTTTTCAAATACTTACAAGGTACCTCTTGCAAATAAAAAGCAAAGGGTGGGGGCGATGCAAGGGTAATTCAGTGGTAGAATTCTCTTCTGTCACGCAGGAGACTCAGGTTCAATTTCTGGCCCAGGTACTTCCCCAAAACAAACAAGCAAACCAACAAAAAACCAACCCAACAAAAATTCAACAAATGGTGTTGCAATAACAGGATACTTACATGAAAAAACAACGAAATGTGACCTCTGCCACACAGCACAAAAAAAAAAAAAAAAAAAAGTAAAGGGTAGGTAAATAATGAATCAAGGAAATGTGGTATATAAGAAAATCTTACTCCTTACATTTATATTACATATTAGCCAGATTAAAATTTTTTTTAAAGTACAAACAGGCTAGTTCTTACTAATTCCTGACACAAAACTTTCAACTGGGTTTATCAGCTTGTTTCTCTTTTAAAAATTCTCAAACTGTCAGTGTTCAGATAAAGATTACCAAGAAGTAAAAATCCTTAAGTATAGTTTCAAAAGAATCAAACACATTTCAATTGCAGTAATGGGCAGGTAAAGTATAATTGGTATAATTCAGATTTGGATTCTCTGCTATAGGTCAGGGATGAAAATGCGAATGGTAAGAAAGAAAGGATGCTCAAGTATTTTCCTTTTGATCTCTTTTATGATTTAACATGGCCAGATTAGAGAATAAGAAAACAAAATATGTCTTACCAAGAAGGGCCACCAGGGTTAAGAGAATCACAATGTGCTTCATTCCTTTTCTTTTATGGAAATACAGGAGAATGCAAAAGATTAATATTTCTAAAATCTAGAAAGTAAAAAAAGAAAAAAGAATAAAACAAAAATTATTCTATACTAAGTCTTTAAAATGTCATATTCTATTTTTTTTTCTTTTTGATCCCAGAAATTATAGGTTTCAGGCTTCTGTTTTTGATTTTGCAACAGTTTTTACCAGACAGTTTAGGGTGACTGAGGTTCCTAATGACAATTATAAATATATAAGAACAAGATACGGAGCTCCAGTCATTCAGACCCAGAGCTTACCACCACCTGCAGCCCAGCGATACCCAAAGGTGAGTCTCCAGTTCTGACTTCCTTGGAATTCCATCACATTTATCCGACTGTCCACCAGACATTTCTATAAGAATGTTTAATAGACCTATCACACTAACATGGGCAATAATGAATTAACTCTTGATTTCCCACATTCCCAACCCACTCCTCCTGGGGCCTTTGCCTCCTCAGTAAATGGCATCATCCCATGCCCTGTTGCACAGGCCAAAACGTCTTCCCTTCCCTTCACCCCTGCCATCGTCTCTGTGATATTGCAATAGCTTCTAATTCATCTCTTTAATTTTATACTTGCCTCTACAATTCAGCCATTCAGCAGCCAGAGGAATTAGTTTAAAAACACAATTTGGACAATGAAACATTTCATTAGTAGAGGAGAATCTACACAATATAAGGTATTTATAACGATATGACAATTACCACATGCCTTCTACACAACTTAAGAAATAGAATCTAATTCCAGTGTGTCCCTCCCCAACTGCATTCCCGTTCTTGTACCACTTTCACAGGAACCACTACACTGAAATTTGTGTTTATCATTTACTTTCTTCATATTTGATCACATTTACCACATTTCTATGCATCCCTAAACAATGCCCTGTTTATTTATGCATATGTTTGGACTTTATACAAGTGGGATCATACTTGTTTTGACTTGCTTGCTTTCTTCATTATGTATTTTGTTTGTGAGTTTCATCCATGATAATACATGCAGTAAAAATATAAATTAGATCCAGTCATGCCTTTGCTTAAATCTTGTGTATTTCCCATCACATTTAGAATAGAATCCAGATTACAAGAGCCCCTGCCGCCTTTCTTGGATCTCATTTTGCACCGTTTGCCGCTGAATGGTACACTCTGTACCAGACACAATGGCCTTTTCCAGTTGCTTGCAGCACTTAGATTGCCTCCTGCCTCTGGGCCTGTCCATTAGCTGTTTGCTCTACCTGGAAAATTGTTTTCCTGATTTTCTCACAAAGGCCCCTTCTAGATATTCAGCCATCAGCTTGAAATCACCTCCTCTGAAAGAGCTTTCCTGACTTTCCTATCTAAAACAGCAACCCAGTCATCCCATCACAGCCCTGACTTCACTTCACTGTGGAGTGTCTTACAACATTGTCGTATTTCTTGTTCATGTGTTAATGTGTCTTGTCTGTCTTTTCCATCAGAAGTCAGCTCTCTTAGAGCAGGACTTCATTGGTCCTTTTCAATTTTCTTTCTTCAATACCTGGTACACAGTTGGCCAATCAAGTATTTATGGGATATACAAGTAGAATTGCACCCAAATTTATTATGAACAATTTACCAAGAAAGCCTGGTGCCTAATAAATTGAATGCTTAATAAATATTAATTGACTGAATTCTTCCATTTTTCCTACCTTTAAGACTTTAGTGTAATTTTGAATTCTCAGTTTTGTTTTTGTTACTTTTTTTTTTTGCAGCCCTTAAAAATAACCTAATACCAAGTTACTATTTTTTTCAGAAGAGACAAAATTTCTGAACTGAAATCACAAATCTGTATGTTTACTCTCCTGACGTTAGGAAGTAAAAGTGCGGCTACTAATATTTTCTTAAAAATCATTAGAGTTAGGGATTTCACTACTTCCAGGATTGCATTTTTCTTACAGAGCCCTCTTGAATTCCACTTAAATCATTACTGTTTCAATGCAAGGTTTTGTTTGTTTGCTTTTTACCTTTGATCCTCTGTGCTCAAGGAAAGCAGCAGGACCAGACCTTCTTCACTTTACAAATCCTTTCCTCTAATAAAGAGGATTAAATCATCCCTTAGGCTTTTCTCCTTCTGGGTAAATTAAACCCATTATTTTAACTTTTCCTTATAGAACTTAATTGCCAAGCATTTAATTCAATCGAGTTGTGCTATAAGAGCTATTAAACTTCTCTCTTTGCCTTCCCTAAAACTGCCATCAAAAACATTGGGCGTCGCAATCTTTGCACAACTCACCAATCATTAACAGAATTATCCCTCTAGGCTTGTCCTCCCATCAAGCACAGAATTCCATTTCTCAGGTGATACAATTGCAAACAACACCCAGCAGCAGCAGGGTGTGGGATCACCGTATTTGTTTTGCATGCCAATTATCAATTGGGGGTGCGCGTGGGTGGAGGGTAGTTGCTATCAGATCTAAAAACCATATATGACTTTTTTGCAAGTTCTATTTCTGTGGCTTCAGATAAAACATTATTCATAGAATGACAGTAGTTGCCCCGGGTTCTGCCTTGTGGCCAGAGGTCACGCAGCTCCCAGGATTAAAGTATTCAAGCAGAAAGAATTACTGTAAATTTTTTCTAGTAACATTTTTCTCTCAGAAAGTATCAATACTAAAAAAGTTGTGGTTTCTGCAGGTTACTGAGATCCAAATCAGAGATTGTTTTGCTGATTGCTATCTCAAAGGTCTGAGAGAATAACAGCATTTATTGCGTGCTTCCCACGTGCCTACACTGTCCTCAGGGCTTGGCTTGT
The DNA here is from genome assembly GCF_023851605.1 of Tamandua tetradactyla. Taxonomy (NCBI): domain Eukaryota; kingdom Metazoa; phylum Chordata; class Mammalia; order Pilosa; family Myrmecophagidae; genus Tamandua; species Tamandua tetradactyla. Next base: position 142,151,240 of record NC_135332.1, read on the forward strand.
ACTGACTCATCACATCCTCACAACACCCTTAGGAGGTAGGCGCTATTATTGTCACCATTTTACAGATGAGGGAAGTGTGCTGTTTGAAAGAAAGTATGCCCCCTAGAAAAGCCAGATTTTAATCAAAATCCCATTTCATAAAGGTAGAATAATCCCTATGTTTGAAACTGTAATCAGATCATCTCCCTGGATGATGTGATTTAGTCAAGAGTGCTTGTTAAATTGGATTAGGTGACGACATGTCTCCACCCTTTTGGGTGGTTCTTGATTGGTTTATTGGAGTTCTGTAAAAGGGGAAACATTTTGGAGAAAAGGAGATTCAGAGAGAGCAGAATGACATAGCCATGAGAAGCAGAGTCCATCAGCCAGCGACCTTTGTAGATGAAGGAAAATGCCTCCCGGGGAGCTTCATGAAATAGGAAGCCTGGAGAAGCTAGAGATGACACCGTGTTCACCATGTCCCCTTCCAGATGAGAGAGAAGCCTTGACTGTGTTCGCCATGTGCCTTCTCACTTGAGAGAGAAACCCTGAACTTCATCGGCCTTCTTGAACCAAGGTATCTTTCCCTGGATGGATGCCTTAGATTGGACATTTCTATAGACTTGTTTTAATTGGGACATTTTCTTGGCCTTAGAACTGTAAACTAACAACTCATTAAATTCCCCCTTTTAAAAGCTATTCCATTTCTGGTATATTGCATTCTGGCAGCTAGCAAACTAGAACAGGAAGGAAGGCACAGAGAGGTTAATGATGCAGTTCAGGAAGGAAGAGTAAAGCCCCTTCTCCCCCACCCCTGCCCCCAAAGATGTCCATGTCCTAATCCTTGGAATTTGGGAATATGTACCTTACATGACAAAAGGGGCTTTGCAGATGTAATGAGGGATAAGGACCTTGAGGTGGGGAAAGTATCCTGGGTAAACACATGGGTCCTTAAAAGGAGATAATCTTCCTGTCTGTGGTCAGAGCGATGCAATGTGAGAAAGACCCCAGCCGAGGAATGCTGGCAGCCTTTAGAAGCTGGAAAAAGCAAGCAAATGAATTCTCTCTTAGAACTTCTAGCAAGGAACGCAACCCTGCTGACGCCTTAACTGTAGCTCAGCTGACACCTGTGTTGGACCTGTGACCTACAAAACTGTAAGATAGTAAACTTGTGTTGTTTTAAGCCACTAAGTTTGTGATAATTTGTTATGGAAATAATAGAAAACTAATTCAGATTTTGGTACCTGAAAGTGTTTTCCAGAGGAAAAGAATCTTAAGGATGAGTTTTCTGAATTGATTCTGAGTTTTCTGGACTTGTTCTCTAACCTAACTAAATTCAAAGGCATTAATGACTGTTTTCAGTGGTAAAACAGGTACTGGAAGTTCATGGGATGAAGTAACAAAATAAATGCACAGTATTTTCCCACTAGATACTCCATTTCAGGTACCAAAATCTGAGACCAGATTCATCTCATTTGCTCTTGCCAAATAGTTCCTCAAAGCATGGTCATCATATGCCTTCTTTGTCCAAAAGAAATGTGCTCTGCAAAGTTTCCCTATAAAGCCAAGTTTGGACAATGATTTGGTCCTTGGAGATCAGCTTTTTCTAATTCTGCATAGAGAAAAGTCTAGTGACGTATGTTGAAATGTGCACCCCAGAAGCTGCGCTGCCTGGTTTCAAATTCTGGTCCTGCCACTTAGTATTTATGTGAACTTGGACAAGTTACTGAATCTCCCTAAGCCTCGGTTTCCCCATCTGTTGGATGCAAAGGAGAACAGTGCCCTCTGCCTCAGACTGCTGTGCAGGCAGCTGACAGAATGCCCTGAGAGCCCAGCACAGGGCTCAGTGTGCTTTGAGCATCTGGGGCATGTTGGCTACTGTGGAAGCATCTCCTGGTGCAGACCTATAATTGCTGTTTGCATTCAGACGAGTAAGCAAGTGAACATCAGGCAGTAGATACTGATGTTTTATAACAAACACAGCAGGAGTTTTATGTCTCTGATGTGCTCCATGTTTTGCCTCTTCCTTAACTTTTTTCTTTTCCAACCTCTTGTACTATACTTTCTTTCTCCAAAGCTTTACTTCTTGAACAATGTACAGAAGCTGAAACATGCTAAATGTTAAATGCATATTCAAATGCATATTTCACACATTCAAGAACATTTTATACAATTTAAATTAGTCATATGCAATGGCATTTTTATTCTTGATCCTCCTTCTCAATTTTCCTTTATCATTTCTATCCGATGAGGGGAGGGGAACAACCAACCAAAGACAGGACTCCATCAGAACTGGTATCCATGTTATTTGATGAGAGGAACCATGTTTTCTCGAAGATTCAGTTATTTTTCTACAGACCCAGTTCATTTAATAATTTGCCAGGTGTGACCTAATGGGAGTTTCTAACTATCTGAAAGGTTACTATGCTTCTGGATAATAAACAGTTTTCTCTCTTTAGGTTCTTAACACTTGGTGGAGGTTTTTAAAATAACTACCACGATGACTGACTTAATAATCAGCTTTGGAGTACTGAATTACACCAAACAACAGACTCAGCCCCGGCTTCTGCTGATTTAATTTTTTGTCTAGCAGAGTGAAAATGAGCACCATGCAGCTTATTTTGTGAAGGATTTTATGTTCACAACTGAGATTCCCTTTGAATAATCTGTTGGAAAATCTGGGTGGGCAAAATGGCCCTGAGCAAGCCTGCCAAAGAACACGAGGTAACTGAGGTTTAGGGCATTTCTTAAAGTGGGTTCTGCAGTCCCTGGTACTGTGAGGCATTAATAGGTATCACTAAACACAAGCCTGGAGCTTGCCAGATTAACAAAACGGAATTCTTTCCTAAAGGCCTTCTCCTTTAACATTGTAATAGAGATGATGAGTTTCTCAGAGGAGATCTCGCTATGCAGCAGCTCTCCAAAGTATTTTGACTTTGAAAACCCACTTGTATTTGTCTTTTGGAAAGTACAAGGTGGGACTACGCGTAGTGGAATGCAGGTTGGGGAAAGCTGTTTTAGTGGGGGTGGGGGGTGGGGGTGGCGGTGGGGTGGTAAAGGGCCCTTCATTCTTCTCCAGCCTGTACGTGCTGGACTTCTCAAATTCTCTTCCAACAAAAAGAAATCCAGATCTGAGGATAACCCCCGGGCCTTATTTCTGTGAGGCTTCCACAAAGGTACAAGAGCCATCCACCTGGGAAAGTAAACACTTAAGACAAGTGCATGGAAATAGCGAGTCTATAACACGGTTTTACAATCCCGCTTATGAGAAATTTGTCAGACTTAAATATTTTTCATTTTATTAGGTATTTGATCAGCCCTGAAAGCAGTTCAGGTGCTGTTATTGTATTTGACGTAAATGTATGATACAGATGAATGATACTTCAAAGAGCAGACTTAATTACTGTAATTATGCTCTTCACAGTCATAGTTTGCACAAAATCTGCCACATCCAAGGATGAAATAATAGTTACTTGAATGTTAACAGATTTAAACCAAATTTCAGCTCAAGATCTTAGCATATGATTGATCACATCTTGAGTCTTTGGCGATATAAGCATATAATGGATTAAATTCCAAACTGAGATAATGTAGATCTATCTCCCCTAGAATTCAGTGCCAGTAGTGCTATTCAAATATGATTTTATTAAAGGTTATTTTATGTATCCTATAATTACCCAGGATTATTTACATTTTTTTTTCTGTGGCATTTACTTTCAAATATACTTTCAATATCTGAATATAATTTTATGGCAGAGTCTCAGGACTCTGGTGAAGATATATATTTATATTTATATAAAATTCCTGCCCCAGGAATTCCTCTCTATAATCTCGGTGAATGGGAAATGTCAGATGCAATTAATTTTAGAGTATTTTGTTTGGAATATGAGGTTTATTAAATAGAAGGTTTAATAAAAAGTAGTTTTGTTCTTTTAAAATGTTTTCTCTGTAGATGAAACAATATAAGATACAGCATCATCAAACAATGCTGTGTATTATAGGGAGTAAGTTTTGATGCATCTTTAATCTCCAAAGGATTCAATTCAGGCTATTAATTTTCTGGCCACAGACTCTGTGACCCTTTTCTTACTGGATGAAGAATTTGTTTCCCCTGCAGGCAAAGAGTAATGATGTGTTGGTAGGACTTCAAGTCTAGGATATCATGAGATAGTCAATAGAATATAAAGAACAAAAGTAAATCACAGAGATTAAAACTCCTTCTAGTGCTTATATTTTGACTGATAAAAGCAGTGATGGTTAAAGGTCTAGGTATGGTAGATTAAGTTGGAAGATACAATGGGACAGAGGAGCGGCACAAATTATGACAGATACGAAGAAAGCTAATCTGTGTTGGGAAGCTCAATCCTAAAGGATGGAGGGCAGAAGTAAGGGGAAGAGGTAGGATATGGCAGAGGAACAAGGTAGAAATAAGGTCTATGATAACAAAGGTCAGGGCCATGATATATAAGGAACAGCTTTTCTTTTGTTTTTTGTTTATTTTAGGGTACACAGGCCAGGAATCAAACCTAGGTCTCCCAACTGGCAGGTGAGAATTTTACCACTGAACTACCCGTGAACCCACAAATAAGTTCTTAAATAGGCAGGACATTACTACTGACTGGCTGATTGATGGATAAATTGATCAATAATAGTTCTTATCTTGAAGTAGTACACTATCTACTGAAACAAATCACACAGGTAAATAAATAATTAAAACATAATGTGTCCAAGGGGAAAAAAAGATTTAAAAAACCCATAATGTGTCTGGGGCTATGGGAAGCTCTGAGAATGAAGCAATTGACTTACCAATATCTTCACACAAGTGGTCATATCTGAACCATGTCCACGAGGGAAAGTTTGCAGGAAGGCTGTAAGAAGTTGGAGGTGTGAGTCAAGGGAGGTAGGGGGCTTTGTTGGCAGAGGGGACAGCAGACAGACAATGGCACTGAGTTACGTGGCTAGACCAGTGGCTTAACTGGTCAGGTTTGTTTCTTAGGAAGATTCTTGTAGCAGCAGTGCTGATGGTGGGCAGCAGGGGTGATGGACTCCTTAACTGGCAGCTAGCATACGTCAAGCAAGAGATGATGAAGGCCTGAATTAATGCAATGGCAATGGGAATTTAGAAGGGGGTCAAGTTCAAGAGACTTAAAAATTCAGACAGGATATGGGTGTTGGAACAGTCAGGTGTAACTCAGATTTCCAAATTGGGAGGCTGACACAGACAATATAAGAGGAGTTTGAGGGAGAAGATATTGAGGTCAGTTTTTGATGTGTTAAATTTGAGGACTCTATGTGATATCCAGGCTGGGATGAGGACATAGATCTGGGGTAAGGAGAGGCCTGGGAAGGAGATGCAGGTCTGGATTAGGACATCATTATAAGGGACTATGGTGAGCATGGGCAATGTGATTACCCTAGAAGATCCTGGAAGAATATGTAGCATAAGGAGATAAGAGGAATGGGCAGAGGAGAAGGAGGTGCTCACCAAGAGCCTGTGAGGGCTCTTTCAAGAGGAAGAGGAAAAACAAGGAGAGCAGAGTAAGGAAGCCAAGAAAGAGAGAGGTTCAAGGGCAAGAAGATAGGCCATGGGGTAAATGCTGCACAACACTGAAGAAGAATTGGGACCACTGGCTTTTCAGTGGTCATCCCATTCACTCCAGTGAATGGGAGATGAGAAGGTGGAGGGGGTAGCAAAAGGAGACTATTTAAGTAAATTTTTGGTAGCGAGTGAAAGAAGGTATGTAATGTAGGAAGAATTACTAAAACAAGAACCAGTAAAAGCTAAATATATTTATAAGGCTAGGAAAAGATACAAAGAGGGAGACTATGAAGAAAAAAGACCTGTAAATATCTGTATTCCAGTGGTCGGGACTACATATCAGAAATTATCAGAGATGGTAAGACATATTATTCAAAATATGTTTCCTTATTGATCCTCTGTCTAAATGTTCTATCCATTGATGAGAGTGGTAAATTGAGGTCTCTAACTATTATTTAGAGGTGTCTACTTCTCCCTTCAATGTTGTTAGTGTTTGCCTCATGTATTTTGGGGCACTCTGGCTTGGTACATAAATATTTATGATTGTTATGTATTCTTGATGAATTGCTCCTTTTATTAATACAGTGTCCTTCTTCATCTCTTTTAATTGTTTTAAATTTGAAGTCTAATTTGTTAGATATTCGTATAGCTTTCCCTGCTCTTTTATAGTTGTTGTTTGTGTGAAATATCTCTTTCCAAACTTTCACTTTCAATCTGTTTTTGTCCTTGGGTCTAAAATGGAGTCTCTTATATATAGATAGGTCCTGTTTTTAAATCCACTCTGCCAGTCTATGTCTTTTGATTGGGGAGTTTAATCCATTAGCACTTAATATTATTACTGTAAAGGCAGTTCTTTCTTCTCCATTTTGTCTTTTGGAATCTATATGTCACACCTTATTGTTTTTCTCTTTTTACCTTTACTGATAGTCTTCATTTCTACACTCTTCTCTAGACCTCTCACTCCTGTCTTTTTCTATCTGCCTATAGTGCTCACTTTAGTATTTCTTGTAGTGCTAGTCTTTTAGTCACAAACTTTCTCAGTGACTGTCTGAAAATATTTTAATCTCCCCCTGGTTTTTGAAGGGCAGTTTTGCAGGGTATAGAATTATTATTATTATTATTGTTATTATTATTATTATTATTATTTTGCACAGGCAGGCAACTGGAATCAACCCCAGTCTCCAGCATGGCAAGTGAGAATTCTGCCACTGAGCCACCATCACACCACCTGGGTATAGAATTCTTGGTTGGCAGTTTTTCTCTCTCAGCATCTTAAATATATCATACCACTGCCTTTTCACCTTCATGGCTTCTGCTGAGAAATCCACACACAGTCTTATCGAGCTTCCCTTGTGTGTGATGGATTGCTTATTTTTTGCTGCTTTCAGAATTCTCTCTTTGTCTTTGATATGTGACAATCTGATTAGTTTTGTGTCCTAGACTAGATCTATTTTGATCTATTCTGTTGAGGGTATGCTGCACTTCTTGGATCTGTAATTTTAAATCTTTCATAAGAGATTTGAAATTTTCAGTGATTATTTCCTTCATTAGTCGTTCTGTCCCTTTTTCTTTCTCTTCTCCTTCTCGGACACCCATTACACATATATATTCATGTGCTTCATATATTGTCATTCAATTCTCTGAGACCCTGCTCATATTTTTCCATTCTTTTCCCCTATCTGTTCCAAATATATTCTGTAGATAGATCTAGAGAAGCAGACCCTTTCTTTTGTTTCTTCAAATCTGCTGTTGTAGGTCTCCATTGTTTTTCTTCATCTCTTCTATTATGCCTTTCATTCCCATAAATTCTGCCATTTGTTTTTTTTCAAACTTTAGAGTTCTTCTTTATGTTTATATAATGTCCTCTTTATATTCTTCATCTCTTTTGTCATATCTTCCATCAACTTGTTGATCTGATTTTTGATGTGATTTTGCATGTCTGTTCAAACATCCTTAATTAGTTATTTCAACTCCTGTATCTCATTTGAAATGTAGATTTGTTCCTTTGGGCCGTATCATTGATTTTTTCCTAGTATGACTCATTATTTTTTGCTGGAATCTAGGCATTTGATTTCCTTAATTAGTTTATTCTGGAGGTCATTTTTACTCTTTTACCTAGTGTTTTCTTGTCAGTTGGCTTGGTTCTCTATTTGTTCTTTGGTGTTCCGTTCAACTTATTCTAGACCTCTAGCATAACTTGTGCTTAACCAATCAGAATTTTTTAGCTCCTATTTTTCTGTTTCTTGCCCTGTCTATATGGCACCTTTTCTTGAGGAAGGTGTCCTTAGATATGATTGACCCCAGTCAGATTTTCCCAGACAAGACAGGCCCATTTCTCAGAAGGAGAGTGTAACCAGTACCAGGTTACCCTGAGAGTCAGACCCAACAGGTTGTCAGACTTTCCTATGAAGCCTCTATACTCTGTGCATTTCCTATCCTGCCCAGCATGAAAGGCTATTAGCCCACAGCTTACCACCAGTGTAAAGTGATGGGTCCCTTTAATTCTCAGCAGCCTCTCCCTGCCAGTGGTGTGGTTGAGTCAGAGGGTGAGGTAGCAGGCAGGGTTAGGTTGCTTCTGTTTTCCAGCCCCTGGGCCCTGAATTCCCTGAAGGAGGGCCATCACTTGAGCTGAGCCCCACCCCCCTCTTCCTGGGGAAGATACACCCCTTTAGAGAATTATCCCCATTTACCTAACCAGTTGAGGTGGCATGCCTTAATTCAACCCTTGTCTGGGGGCAGTGCTGAAGCCTGAGAATGCTCACAGTTGTATCTAATGAGCTGTTAAGAAGTTTAAGAGAGAGAGAGAGAGAGAGAGAGAGAGAGAGAAAGAGAGAGAGAAAGCCTATTCAGAGCCGGACCCCTCTTCAGAGCCGGACCCCAGTTTTCTGGGTTTTCCAATCAAAAGCTGGAGTTGGTTCATTGCTCTATGTTTCCCCAAGCTCTATTTGCTCCCTTTTCTTGGTGCCCAGCACTTTTCCACTATTTTGTGTTGCCCAAGTCCAAAAGCCTCTGTTTTTGTTTTCATTTTTTTCCCATCAGCCCCTATCTTCTCTGTAGGGGGAAAACTCCCAGTTCCCTTAGTGCTTTCTCCAGCTTTATCTGTGCTCTCAGCCTGTTTTCAGCAGTCTGAATTTGCTAATTAATTCTGCAATTGGAGCTTGGTTGAGCTACCTTCCTTGCACCTAGTAGTGTCTGTTTCTTTTCCCCTCGGGTAACCAGCCTGCTGTGCCTGTGGAGGAGGGGCGCTGGTCTCCATGGCTTGGGAGACTTACAGCTCTGTGTGGGATCTCAGCTGTTCCAACTATTCCAGTCTGGGGTACTCTGCGTGTCTTGTCACTGTTGTCTCCCCAAGAGTTGTTCTGTACTGTTCCTGGCTATTTACTAGCTGTCTTGGAGGATGAACAAATTTCACACCTCACTATGCTGCCATCTAACACCCCGCCCCTCCGCCCAGAGGTGGTACGATACATAGATTTACTGTCACATAGATTAGGAACTGTCCATTACATATAGGTTACTGTACAGTTCCTATACATCTCAACTTATATTTAGAATAAAGCTTGCCAATAAACATGATCCTGCAAATGCCAATCCACATTTTCAAATAATAGATGTATAAAGTAGTATCATACTATTTCATTTACTTTAGTGGACTGTAAATTTTTTGAGCACACTTCTAATCTATGATTCTGTGCATTTTGATTCTTTTTATGGAATTTATGATTATTTTATCAGTATAGTTCTTGGTTAAATGCTCATTTGACCTACTCCAGTTTTCTTCTTACTACATGGCCATCCTAGGGTATTCTCATCTTCTGATCATAACAAGTTACATTTTAACCATTTCAATCATGCTTTCTCTTTATAACCATCAGATATAACCACTGCATCAAGTAAGATATCCCAATTTGGGTCTTCAAATTTCTAGATAACCTCATCTCATACTTTTTCACATCTCTCAGTATTGTCTTACTGCTATCTGCTCCTTCCCAGACAATCTATTGCATCAGTCTCAATGAATACTTTTTTTTTTAAAAAAGAATATCTACCCGGAATCAAACTCATGAAGCAAAAGGTGTCCTCAGGTATTTCTCCTTGACCTTGGAGGAGGTTTTATGTTTACTTTACCTTGAGTCATCCTAAAATACCATGCTCTAGGATTTGCCAGATTAAACATTGCAGAAACTGTACCAGGGACAGGTTACCTCCAAGAAAAGGATACCTGGGAAATGGGGGGTGGGGGTGGGGTGCTTCTATTACTAACTTAATATTTGAAATATTTTTGGTAGTGGTCAAATATATTTACATTTTAATGATATTAGTGCTGAGAAGAAAAGGTTATATTAGTCCTGTAACAACTGTATATACCAGTAGTCTGGAAAATACAGCTTCAAGGAAAATAAAATACTTAGAATTCTTACCATGTAGACCAGGAATTGCCAGCCAACAAAGTAATACTGCACTGTTCTTGCTGAGATAGCCTGAGTTATATTTGGAGCAAAGTTGACTAACAAATAAGTTCCTGCAAGTGCCAATGCTGTACCTTTAAATAAAAGAAAACAGAAAAACCAAATTGAAAAAGGACACATAAGCCTTTTGGTTGATGCAAACATTGCCTATAGACTGAGCATTACTTGTAAAAGTGCCAAGTTGATGGTCCCTCCATATTAAAATATGATTAATCAAATCATCCCTAGATAGCATCACACATTCACTTGAAGGCATTACTTTTAAAAGGTGATAAGGGCCAAGGAATAGATGGGGTGGGACACAAATTCTGATTTTTCTGTTGTTACAGATGAATTCTGTCATCTTCATTTTAAATCTATGCAAGGAATGTGTCACTGTCACCATTTTACCATTACTTAAAATGGAGGAAGGGATTGTGTATGGGAAGGGTGCAGCGAGGAAGGGTTAAGGAATGACTTGTCCTTCCAAATAACATCGAAAACTGCTTTGTAATATATAATTAGCAATACAAAAATAAAAAAGAAAAAGAAATAGAAAAAAAGAATAGAAAAGAATATATATAATTAGCAGCTACATAGCATTTTAGAGATAGCACACTTGAAACTATAATTCAATTTGTTTCATCACTGAGGTCAGTACTGTCATGTATATAATTTACAACCATCTTTGACTGCAAAATACTGTATACATGTACTCTCACGATTTGAAGGTACTAATTTCCTGTTCCTCTAAACCAAATGATTTGTGTTTTTGAATTCTAGTTTCTGAGAGCAAACAGGATTTGAGTTTTCATATAAACTAGACAACAGCTATCCAGGGTATTGTAGTAGCAACAAAATAAGTTTCCTCTACAGTAGCAAATTATTCTCTAATATCTTTTGAAGACAGGAATTATATACACAATTTTAAAAGCTATTTCTAATGAGAACTTTTAAAATGAAAAACAATATAAATTATTAAGCATTGTAATAAAAACAAAATAATAAAACTATATATAAGAACCTAGGGAAAATTATTGGCCAGTTATATCCTTTCTTCAGGGAAAAAAAAAAGATCTTATAAAACAAATGTTCGAAATTAGGTTCTTCAGAGGAAAGGATTTATTTTAAACAGTCTCCTAAACTTGGTATGGTGAAAGTGGCATAAATGCATTTAATACAATTTAGAAAGTATCAGAGACTTCCAACTATTTCTTTTGTGGAGCCCAAATTCTTTATTTACAATGAGTTTCTCTACCATTATTTCTTTATCTTACCTTATTACAGCTAGTACCAATTAGCTCTCTTTTGTTTGATTTGGTTTTGAATAGGTAATACATGTATACGGTAAAAAACTTCAAAAGATAAACAAGGTTAGTCAGTGAAAAGTTATCTCCTTTATGCCCTTACCACTCACTAGTTTCCCTCCTCAAAATTAACTACTGCTGCTAGTTCTTTTTTAAAAAAATATTTTTACTGATAAATCTTCACACCCATACAATCAATACACAGTGTTCAATCAGTGGCTCAGTATCATCACATAGTTGTGTATTCATTACCAAGATTATTTTTAGAATATTTGTATCGTGTCAGAAAAAGAAATAAAAAGAAAAAAGAAAAAACTCATATATCCCATACTCCTTATTCCACCCTCTCACTGACCATTAGAATGGCAAGCTACCTAATTTATTTTACCCTTTATCCCCCCTATTTTTTATTCATTTTTTTGTCCATATTTTTTTTTACACATCTGTCCGTACTCTGCATAAAAGGAGCATCAGATGCAAGGTTTTTGTTTGTTTTTTTTTTACTGACTCAATAGATAATTTACTATTTTCAGAGTTTTATTTGTGTCTATTTTTTTAAACTTTTTTTATTGCATAGTATAACATATATACAAAGCAAAGAAATTAAAAAGCAATAGTTTTCAAAGCACTCTTCAAAAAGTGGTTACAGGATAGATCCCAGAGTTTGTCATGGGCTACCATACAATCTCTCATATTTTTCCTTCTAGCTCCTTCAGAATATAGGAGGCTAGAGGGCTTAAATACCTTTTTATCATTACAGTCGACTTTTTTTCCTTGTTTTTTTTATTGTGAACAATAATATATATACAAAAAAGCTATAAATTTCAAACTGCAGCACCACAATTAGTTGTAGAACATATTTCAGACTTTGATGTGGGTTACAATTTCACAATTTTAGGTTTTTACTTCTAGCTCCTCTAAAATACTGGAGACTAAAAGAGATCAATTCAATGATTCAGCATTCATTTTCATTTGTTAAGTCCTATTTTCCATGTATAATTCCACCATCAACTTGGATCTTTTCATACCTCTCTTGGGGTTGTTTGGACTATGGCAATTCTAAATTTTTGATATTGGAAGGATCTGTCTCTAATATGAAGTAGGGAGATGGAACTATCTGATGCTCTGGAGAGGCTGGGCTAGGTTTGAGGACTTATCTGGACCAGGGATCCATCTGGAGGTTGTGGGTTTCTGGAAAGTTACTCTAGTGCATGGAACCCTTGTGGAATCTTACATATTGCCCTAGGTGTCCTTTAGGATTGGCTGGAATGGTTTTGGTTAGAGGTTGGCAGGTTATGACAGGAAGATTCTATGCTACCTATATAAGCTTCACAAGCGTAAGCCTCATGATCGAGGGCATGGCCTACTGATTTGGGTGTCCCTAAGTTTTGACACAGTATCAGGGGGTTCCCGGATGGCAAGGTTTAATAGCTCCATAGTCTTTCTCCCATCCCTCAGGGGACTTTGCCAATACTTTCTGATTATCTGCTTAATATACTCTAGGATGTTTCCAGGCATTACAATAATCTAAACAGGATTAAAGGACCACTTTCTTATTCTGTGCTTCCTATGTTTCAGTTGTTCAAATGAACTATACAGATACGTTGAATTAGATTATGCACTACAGAAAATTTCAGTTCCAGATCAAAATAAACCTTTCTTCCATTGGTCTCAAAGAGTATGTGTGGTTCTAAAATATAGACATTGTATTCCTTACCCCTATGTTCTAAATTAATTTGACCCCAACCTGTTCAGCTTTGTTCTTATCTCTAAATATTAGGTTATAAATACAAAACAGCCTCTCAATCATCACTCCAGACTTAATGCAACTGCTCGAAAAGTTTTCAATCTAGGCCTCTGTTTTCTTATTAGTATTTTCTAAAGGTGACCATTCCATTGTTGTTTTTTTGTTCCTGACTTTTGTCTCACCAAGTGTTTCACATGTTCATTCACATCGTTGCGTGCCTCACGACATTGTTTCTTTTTGTAGCAGCACAACCTTCCTTCATAAGTATACACCATTGCTCATCAATCTGCTTCTCCATCAGTGCATCCTTCAGTCACCTGCATTCATTGGGCATTGAGAATTTTTGCATGTATGTTCATTAGGGAGACTGGCCTGTAGTTTTCCTTTCTTATAGCATCTTTACCTGGTTTTGGTATTAAAATGATATTAGCTTCATAAAATGAGTTAGGTAGAGTTCCTTTTTCATCAATTTTTTGGAAAAGTTTGAACAGGATTGGTGTTACTTCTTTTTGGAATGTTTGATAAAATTTCCCTGTAAAGCCATCTGGCCCTGGGCTTTTCTTTGTAGGAAGATTTTTGATGACTGGTTGAATCTCTTCATTTGTGATTGGTTTGCTGAGATCTTTTACTTCTTCCTGAGTCAGTGTAACTTGTTCGTGTGTGTTCAGGAATTTGTCCATTTCATCCAAGTTGTCTAGTTTGTTGGTGTATAGTTGCTAATAGTGTCCTTTTATAATTTCTTTTATTTCCTTAGGGTCTGTGGTAATGCACCCCTTCTCATTTCTAATTTTGTTTATTTGCATCCTTTCTCTTTTTTACTTTGTAGTCTTTCTAGTGGCCCATCAATTTTATTGATTTTCTCAAAGAATCAACTTTTTGTTTTATTGACAGGTGTGTGTGTGTGCTGACTGAGAGGCAGTTAGCTATTGCTTTTATGGGACACTAGGGGTCACAGAACAAACAAATTAATATAAAACCACTTGGGATCCCCTCTAATCAGTACACTCTCTCCAGCTTTTTCAGGTTTCTGGTGGCTAATCTTTGAAGGAGTACTGCTGGCTTGGAAAGTCTCACTAATCTGTGAATCAAAACAGTCCTGGACCTCTCATTAGGAAGTCTTACCTTCATGAAACAGCTCTGAAACCAGTGGCCAATCTATCCTCTCAACCAGAAACGATGGTTTGTTGGGCTAGATTTGTATTCTAGATACTGGCCCCAAACCAATTTGACCTCTGATGTGGGAGAAGAAGGAAAAAGATGGTCTTCACCTCACTATTAATTTCTTGGCATTTGATCTAGGGAAAATATTTCTAGGTGGTTTGAATTAATCAACTAACTGTTCTCTGCGAAGTGCTGATGAATTGAGTATAATTTTTATTTTTATGTTGACATTATCTGGGCTTAAAACAACCAGCATCTCACAGACTATTAGATTCAGCACTTTTGATGACTAAGGGAGATGAGAGAGGAACATGCTATGCTTTTGGCTGATTTAAGGAGAGGAAAATTTGGTAATTTTTTAAAGGAAAAAATAATCACTAAAATTATTTAAAATTATTAATCCACTAAGAATCAGAGCACAGTCCAAAACCTGTCATTGACTTAATAGTAATTGGCTATTCCTTTCAGACACAGCTTTTGTGAGGTCATTTTTTCAGGCTAGTGGTGAAAAGCTTCATAGCCAAAGAACAAAATTTGGCAATGAATTAGTTCAGCTTGTTTCCACATGGACCCCAAGTCTTCATTTGTTCCATCATGGAAAACAAGCTTTCATTTGCTTGAAGCAGGGAAAAATAAATGATTTTTCTTTGCACATTTTGACAACTTAATTTTTAGCATGCTCATATACGAACCTCAAAAAAAAAAAAAACACATTGATTACTCTTTCTCTGGTTTTAATTCATGCATTTTTAGCTTTAACAAAAAGAGCCAAACTTTCTCAAGGCAACAAAAGCACAAAGAAAATGCATTTGACCTAACATATTACTGAGCGAGGTTGGGGATAAGTCCTTCCCAGAGTTTGCTTAAGGAAAATGGTTTTTCATGTATCAGATAATGATACTCTTAAGATATTGCTCCTTAGAAGCACTGGTATGCAATAGGTGACTAAATCCTTTTTCATTCTTTTGACACTAGATTGAAGCCAAGAATTGATCACCTTTAACTATAATTTGAAACAAATGTGACTTATCAGTTACATATAGCCTTAGTCACAAAGCAATAAATTATGAAGGCAAAAACTCCAACCAGACTTATGGAAAATGTTACTAGATTATCAAAATTCATAAAAAATCCTAATTAACATTTCTTGGATTAACTAGCAGTGTAGTGATAGAAGGGAATGTAGTGGTAGTAGTAAAAATAACAGCTAATGTTATTGAGCATTTTTATGTGACAGGTCCTGTTCTAAGAGCTTTACATACACGAACTCATTTAATCCCGTAGTGGTAACATTATCTTCATTTTAAAGACTAGGAAATTGTGGCTTAAAGAGATTAAGTAACTTTGCAAAGGTCACATAGCTCTCTGACACTAGGGACTTACCCTCAACTTTTATGCTTTATCAGGATGCTCTTGTTAGTATACCTCACTATGTACTAGTTATATGACCTTAGGCAAGTTATTTCATCTCTCTAAGCATCAGACTTTGCTTCTGTAAATGGGTTGTCCTACATTTAAATGAGACAATCCATGGCAAGAATAAATGTTAGCTATTATTATTCAATAAATGTTAGCTCTTATTAAAACTAAAGAATTGATAATTTTAAAAATTGCTGTAATGGGCCTATTCCTCTGAACTTTATTCTACTCTTACTTAGCTCATGAAGAAAATAAATTTTTTAAAAGGCCATTAAGATATTGCCAAAGTTTTTCTTTTTACCCAAATCTTTTACAAACGACTGCTTTTATTAGAGGGGAAGTGTGTGTATGTACATGTTTCATATCCCTATTACATCTTAGTATTAACACTTGGAAATTAAGACGTATAAACAGTGAGAATTATATTGATAGGGCTATACATTCTCAAAGTGCTTTTATATAAATTATCCAATATCATCCTCAAAATCGTCTTACATATTTGACAGCAAACTGAGGTTTAGAGAAGTCAAATAATATTAGGTTGGCCACTAGTTGATGGCAGAACTAAATTTGCACCCATGAGAGTAAGTTAAGTTATATCCTTTAATGTTGAGCTAATTTGTTGCTTCTGGTAGTGTTTAACTTTGTTGGGTTTTCTAAGTATATAAATATCAAGTCATCTATACATATTGATATTTCTATTTCTCTTTCTCATAGTTATGATTTTCATTTATTTTTCCCTAATTCTTATAGGCAGCAGTTTGTAGTATGGTATGAAATAGAAACTTACCTTACTTTTCCATCTCTGTAAACTTACTTTTCCATCTTTATAACACTGCTTATGCTATTCCCTCTGAATGCCTGCCTCCAAATACTTGGATGTTTAAATTCAATCCAGCCTTCAGAATTGATTCAAATGCTACCTCTGCTCTGAAAAGTTCTCTCCAATCTTCCAGGTAGAGCAATCCCTCTTTTTCTAAACCAGTGGTTCTAAATCAGGGGCAATTTTTCCTCCCAGGGGACATTTCACAACATCTTTAGATATTTTGGGTTATCATAAATGGGACAGAGGATGCCACTGGCATCTACTAGATATGTTACTAATGTATATAATGCCCAGGATAGCCCCCTACAATAAAGAATTATCTGGCTCAAAATGTCCACAGTGCCAAGGTTGAAAACCCCCCATTCTAAATTAAATGCTCATGGCATTATGAAACATATTCTTTTCTACCTTTAAAAAACTTCTCTTTCTATATATTTTATATTTGTCATCAACTGTAAATTATCATTTTTTATTACTAACATTCAAAACAACTAGCAAATATCTCCTTTATATCCATCTGTATTGTATCACTTAATACCTTAGATTATATTGGAATCAACAATTAACTACAAAAGATGACATTTCTTTGAGTTAGTGGTTGATTAAAGTTTCCTTAAGACATCTGATAAATGAGACAGATAATGTAGGACATAATTTTTTAATTCATAAAAACTCAAGGATTGGCCATTTAAATTTTTTATTCCATACAACTGCCCCAAATGATTCCATTAACCACAATACATAAAAAAGGGTGTAGAAAAATAATGTATTTGAAGAGATACAATTCACATACACAAGCATTTGGAAAAAAACATTTTAACCGTGAAAAATTTGACAATGTTGACTAAATACTTTACTAGCAGAATCAATCCAAGGAGGAAAAGAAAAAGAGAAAATACTTTTAAAACACTTGGCTCAAGAGAAACATGATCAGGGAAAACAAATGCTCAACATACCAACACTGGTGTCACATTTAGAGCTCAAATTTTTAAAAAAATATGATCTCCCTGGAGGAGAGTAAGCAATGTTTTATTTAAACTGCCTAAAGTATCTGTATTCATTATCATATGTCAGCAGCAATTCAAACAGAGTTTTGTTGAGAAAGAAAATATGAATCTTCATAATTCTTTACACCACTGACATTTCCAACAAGATTATAGAAAATACAATCAATAAATGGTGGCTTTGCCACCATCCTTTCTTAGAAACAGCAAGGCTACTGCTATTTACCACTAATGCTGCATTTTCAAATAAAAGTTTGAAGGGGAAATTTCTGTGTTACTTTTGGAAAGAGCTAAATACATATTAGGTAGTTAGCTGATGCATCTAATTTTTCTTTTGTGGTTTTCATTTTTATGTATTATTTTCATGTGACAATCTAACAAATATGTCCTTTGAAGTGGAATAGTCTATGTTCACATGTGAACAGATGTTTTCATTGAATTTTATTAGGCTCATAAAACTTTCATAACATTCATAAAAATAATATTGTAAAATAATAATTTGGTGTGGCCAATAGCATGCATGGGCAGTGGTCAAAATGAAAATGAACTATTAAATGTGAAGGAGCTGATGACAGCTCCAAAACAGAATAATGCTCACCTCTAAATGAGATTACAACCATTTCAGTAATTTGTTCTCAGCAGTTAATGTGCATTTTTTTTTAGAGAGCGAATCAAACAATGATTACTCATATGAATTTAATCAATACTTACCTAGTAAGTCTGAGGCTCTCAAATTTTCTTTCAGAAACATAACAGAAATAATGGCACTACCTATAAAGAAAATGGCTTGTTAGTGGTGTTCCGATAGAAAAACACATTATGCAAAACCAGTTGAAAGAACCTAAGTAGTTGTGTCCCATGCTTGCCTAGCTGGGTCCTGATCACAGACACCTGGCATTGTGGCTATAAAAATTATGTTCTTCTTCCTTCATGGCTGAAGATATATGGAACCAGCCTGGTTCACAATGGGTTTAGGACAGTGGTTGGACTTACACCTGGGATACACTGAGGACAATACAGTTTTACTAAATGAACTAAATAAATAAATGGAAAGGAAGAAGAAAGGCAGAACAGGAAGGGATGGGAAGGCAGGAAGAGAGAAGGAAAGGAAAAGAGGGCAGAAAGAAAAAGGACCTCTTAACTTTAAATAAGTACCAGCATTTCCTCTTACAATCCCTACCCCAGTTAATGACACCTATATCCAACTATTACCACCGGAACTTTAGGACTTCTGGTCTCCTCCTCCTTCCATTACACATCCAACAGGCGATGGAGTCTATCAGGCCTGTGTCTTACTCTCTCTCATGTCCAGCCCCTTCTCTTCATCCCCTTGGTCCTGACCCAGCTCAGGCCAGCTTCATCTCTGTTGTAGACCATTATAATAGCTTCCCTGCTGCCTCCTAGTTTCTCACTCCCCTTCCCCATGCCATCACCAAAGTAATCTTTCTAAAATGTAAATCTAATGTAAATCCACTGCTTTATTTTGGTGGCTACAGGACAAAGCCCAACCTTTTGAGCATGCCATTCAAAGACATCCATAGTTTTGCTCTTGCCACTTTCCTCACATTTGTCCTTGCTCTCTTTTGTATTCTATGCTCTACTCCTGCTAAAATAATCATAATTCCCAGAATGCACTATTCGGTTTCATGCTCAACGGCTTCTACATGTGTTATTCTCTCTGTAACTCTGCCTCCATCCTGCCCAGCTCTAGACTCAGGTGTCACCTCCAGGTTGACCAATTCCATCATTATGCTGTGATCACACCCTGTACATTGCTTTTCATTATGTCTAAGATTTATTTGCCTTCTCCCCTAAAAGATTATCAGTTCCTTTTAGTCTGAGAATCTAGCATCTCCAGTACATAGCTAAGCTAGTACCTAGTATGTAAAAGGTGTTCAATACTTGTTAATTCAATAAAAGAGTGTTGGTGGGATCTCTGCCCCACATTTGCTGACGCTAGTGGTGTTGAAGACCCTCTTTCCAGTTTTCAGTGTTAATGAACTCTCAACTCCACGGCTGACCTGCATCCTGCTGCTGTGGCCTCCGGAACATGGGGGATGTTGAGGCTCTCTGAATTGTTCCTCTTTTTTTTTTTCTTTATTATTTTTTATTATTATTTTTTTTATAGAAAAGAGAGGTAAAGAACATGGTGCGTGGGGGGGTGAAGACAGAGGAAGGTGGCAGGTAAGGCAGAAGGTGATCGGAGAGTATGATGCTAGTAACAAAGGGGGCTATAACCACCGGGAAGCGTAAGACCCAGGATAGAACAGAGAGAGTGAGCCAGGAGCAGCTGACGCAGTTGATGGCGAGAAGGAGATGGTTTCTCGCAGGTTGGAGCAAGTATCGAATGAAAGGGCCTGTGTGCAGCACAAGTGAAGTGCTCACACAAGACTTACTACCTAGCATTTATTTACCACTTGGGCGAAATCTGGGTTGGCCATCGCCATGAATAAAGGACGTGACAGCAGGAAGGAAAGAAAAAAAGAGGCAAAGAAGAAACGACAGCACAAGCAGCTCAGGGGGAAAGACACGAAGAGAGCTCTGGACAACCCGGTCTGGTAAAGAACAGGAGCAAGGCAGGAGAGCAAGAAAAAGTCAAGTCTGCTAGTTCACACCGCAATTGAGGAGGGGTGCACCGTTCCTGGAAGTACTGCAATACCAGGTTGATGCGTGGAGTGGACGGACCAAGCTCCTTTTCATCTCCCTGCTCCAAAAATCCATTTAATATATTGTCCTCGGATAGAGCACGTATCAGATATTAAACTGATAAGAACAGATACTACACTTGATCTTAGCCAAAAGGCCGAGAAGCGATTTTTTCCTCTTATGGAACCGTTCCTCTATGAGTACAGGCATGGAAAAACTGAAACTTGCAATAATATATACACACACACAAAACACACGATACAATTTGTATTTTAAGTTTTAGCAAAAATTAACTGGGATTTTTTTTTTCACATGGGCAGGCCCTGGGACTCAAACCCAGGTCTCTGGCATGGCACACGAGAACTCTGCCACTGAACCACTGAAAATGCCCGCCCAACTGGGATTTTTTTTAAAGTAAAAATATAGGAAAGAAAAATCGTCAATAAAATAATCTGATCATCTAGAGAAAATGTAAGTTAATATGTTGGTATATTTATTTTCTTTATCCTTGAGGACTTCTTTTCTCATAGTCGAGATCAAACCATAATATATAATTTCTTTCCTCAGTTTTCATATTATAAACAATTTGCCATGTCATTAAAAAATCTTCATTGACATAATTTTAATGAGTCTGTTTAGTAATCCATTAAATGGATGCTGTAGTTAAACATGGTTATGTCTGATGTTCCGGCAACTTATTTAAAACAAAATAACACATCCACACCAGAAAGACCTTATTCAAAATAAACTGGGACTCTCATATGTTTCCTCCATCTTACTCTCTCTTGACCTAGTTCTCTCTCATCCAGTTTGAACTATGTCCTTGCAAACCTTTCCTGAGACAGGTTCTTATAGGAATGGAAGCCTCAAACAGAATATACAGTGTGGGAAACGTTCACCAAGTTCACCTTTAATTGGGTGATGTGGCTTTAAAACACTGAAGTATGATTTTCTGAAGACAAACTCATATAGATACACAAATCACTAAATTAAGAACTGAATTTGGGATGGGTATAAAAATGTACTAAAGTTTTCTAGTGCAGATTTGGACCAAGACAATTCAAGGAAACTAATTTCACATGTTAAAGGTGAACATTAAAAAGGTATAAAAACCAAGACTCTTCTATCACTGACTTCCTGTGTAGTTAGATAAGGTATGTTTCCAAGCAAAGGGAGCTAGATCAGCCATAAGAAAACAACAACAAAAAACAAGCAAAAAAAAAAAAAAAAGGTGAAGTATTGCTACACCAACACATATTGGATACATTCCATTCTTGAGATGATCTTTTCGTTGCAAAAGATTCCAGTAGGAAGGGAGAGGAAGACATTTTAGAGCTAAGATACATAACAGCGTTGTTCTCTAGGTCCTAAGTATTTAACTGGGAAACTGAGGTCCAAAGAGTTGTTTGCTTATGCACAGATCCATTTTTCCAATAAACATTTACATTACAGCTGAGTTGGAACCAGCATCCACGCTTCCTTATTCCCAGTCCAGGGCTCTTTCCAGTTCGCTACACTCCATTGCCTCCCGCAAAGCAAGAAAGGACATTATATTCCTTCTCTTGTTGCTAAGCCGCAGTTTCATAAATAATTTTACTTTCAGAAGCAAGAAGGAAAGATGTTATGTGGGAGATAATTTCATTGCTAAAAGCAAAAAGAACATGATTGGTAAGAATAAACTTGAAATTACTATATGTATCAAATTGTATCAATTGCTATAAAGTAATCGGAGTTTTGTAAAAATACATATGCTACTTTCATTTTCTACGGAAAAATTTAGCTTAATGCACTTCCACATTCATTCAATGAGACAATTTTTTTTCTGATTTAAGAGAACATGAGTTTTTCCACAAAATTTTTGGATAAGCGAACAAGAAGCTTTTTAGTTTTACTAACCTGGTAAAAAATAATTTAAAAATTCTACTAAGGGGGTGTTCTAGTTTGCTAGTTGCCAGAATACAATATACCAGAAACAGAATGGCTTTTAAAAGGGGGAATTCAATAAGTTGCTAGTTTACAGTTCTAAGGCTGAGAAAATGTCCCAATTAAAACAAGTCTATAGAAATGTCCAATCTAAGGCATCCAGGGAAAGATACCTTGGTTCAAGAAGGCTGATGACATTCAGTTTTTCTCTCTCAGCTGGAAGGGCACATGGCAAACATGGCGGCATCTGCTGGCTTTCTTGTGGCTCTACCAAAGGGACTCTCTCCAAAATGTTTCCTCTTTTAAAGGATTCCAGTAAACAGCTCCACCTTCAGTGGGTGGAGACACACCTCCATGGAGTTACCACTCACAATTGGGTGGGTCACATCTCCATGGGAACAATCAAAATGCTCCCACCACACAATACTGAATGAGGATTAAAGGACATGGATTTCTGGGGTCCACCACAGATTCAAACTGGCACAGCGGGGGTGAGTATGAGGGTAGTTCAGTGGTAGAATTCTCGCCTGCCATGCGGGAGACCCGGGTTAATTCCCAGCCCATGCACTTTCCCCAAAAGCAAACAAGCAAACAAACAAACAAAAAACCCCCAACCAAACAAAAATTCAACAAATGGTGCTGCAATAACAGGATACTCACATGAAAAAAGAATGAAATATTACCCCTGCCATACAGTATACAAAAAAAAATTCTAATACACTTACTTGCAAATTCATTTTTTGTTTTTTGGAATGAAAGAACTCTACTGTATTAGATATTATCACAAGTAAAATGGTAAATTGAATATGCTTGAAGTATGTTTTTTGCATTTTCATTTTATCCATTTTAGAACCAAGAATTAATTCATAAGCATTACAGCACAAGTAGGTTCCCAGTTATGATGCTTGGCCAAGTGATGGTGCCCAGTTGTCTGGTCAGGCGAGCACTGGCCTGACCATTGCTGCAAGGATATTTCATGGCTGGCTGATGAACCGGAAGACTGGTGTATTAAATCATCAGTCACTTGTATGCAGCTGTGGCCGATTACATCTGCAATCAACTAAGGCATGCCTCCCACAATGAAATAATCCAATCAGCTGAAGGCTTTTAAGGAAGAAGAGAGACTTTTTCATTGCTTTTTCAACCAGCGAGCCTCTCCTGTGGAGTTCATCCAGACTCTTCATCAGAGCTGCCGAATTCACAGGCTGCCCTAGGTTTTTGGACTCTTCCATTCCCAGAGTTGCATGAGACAGCTTATAAATCTCATGTTTACAGATCTCTCCTGTTGGTTCTGTCTCTCTAGAGAACCCTGACTAATATACCAGTAGAGGTTGTTTTTTTTCCTAAACATATTCTCTGTTTATGAATTTTTTTTTGCAAATCCATTTATTTTGTAAAACATGGTTAAAATGAGAGCTGTGTTGAGCAAAAAGACAATATCTGAGCAACAACTAATAACATGACTTCCAAGTACAGTAGTAAATTTTTGTAAATGAGAGAAAATATATAAGCTGAAGTGTTTCCATATATCTTTGTATGCAAAAATCTGTCAAGGTCTCTCTAAGTAGTTGCTATAACAGTACCCATTACCTAATGAACAGAGAGAGAGAGAGAGAGAGAGAGAGAGAGAGAGAGAGAGAGAGACAGACAGACAGAGAGAGAGAGAGAGAGAGAGAGAGAGGGAAAAACTATTTTATCTTTTTTTCCAATAGAAAATTTGATATTAAAAAAATAGAGCATTTCAAGGTCAAGAGTTTAAAGAAGCATTAAAATAGAACATGTCTGTACACTGAATAGATTTGTACCAGATATGATTAAACTATAGTTATTACTGAATATTTACATAGGAAGTCATAGTTTTGTGTACATTTTTGGCTTGAGGCATCTTTGGGAAGAGGCTCATAAATGCTTTTTCATTCTGTCGTTCATAGGACACTGGTCTACACAGAGTGTTCACAGACACTGGTCTATACAGAGGGTGCTCACTGATCTTGGTGCTTAATTAATAAGTGCCTTTTGAGGTAAAAAAGAAAAAAAGGTGCAAAAAAATCAGGAGGAACATATTTGCTTCCTAGGCATTCAATAAAATCCTGGAAAGTTAATAAACTCATCCCTTCCATTCAGAGGGACTTTTTTTGCAAGGATCAAACTTTGCTATTTTCCCAGGCAAAACATACAGTCCCTAGCCAATGAACTGTTATTCTTGGCTGTTGGGAAATATTTACAAGATTTGTATCCACTGCCCTCCCAAGTTTATCAACAATTGATGGTAGATGATGCTACTGCAGTTGCCCAATGAAGCATCTCATCTTGGGACCTTCAGCTGTGTTGGGTATATAAGATTTGTGATCAGGGGACCTAATCTGAGCTGACTTCAGATTATCCTTACTTCACTATCCTTAAGGAAATGCTTTATCAGAAAGGATAAGGCTGATTAGTGAGGATGCCATGAAATAGAATTAGCCAAAAAATATTCCCTACTCTTTACCACTCAAAATGTCACTCCAGGTAAAAAGGAGTGGGTCCTCCTGAAGGAAAAATACATGAAAGAAAAATCTTCCATAAAATAATCTCATCTAAAGAACTCTCAGTTCAAATGTTTTGGGGCTATAACTGTTGGGGCTATGAAGCTGCATAGGATGGCAGGGTTGGAACAGCGTGCTGGTTTGGGCTCTGTCAATAACCAGCTATGGAATACAGCACAAGTCAATGCATTATCCTCTGGGTCTCAGTTTCTTCATTGGTAAGATGAAGTATGTTTCTAATACATGGTTTCTAATCATCGTTCTTGCTCTAACATGGTATAAATAGACAGTTACTATAGATAAGAGATTATAGTTCAAGCTGAGTTGTTTTTGTTTTCCTAAGCAGTTTGCAAGATTTGAAAGAAAAGTAAGAGATGGGTCTTCTGTTTTCCCAGACGGCCATGACGTGTGTGTGTAGGTGTGACTGAAACACCAAGACCTGACTCACAGTCCTTTTCCTACTAAGTGTTAGTACATTTTGAAGCAGGTATTATGATCATTAGTGAAAGAAATCTAACTCCCTGCTGAGGAAGTTATGGACCCACTCAGAGGCCATTTCCTAACCCTCCCTACCTAGTTTCTTTTCCCCTCTTGCTAGTATGTGTGCAGGTATTTGGCATATTTCTATTTTTACTGTTATGCATGCAGGTGTTTGGTATGTTTTCATTTAGCAAGATACTGCAAGCAACCCAGGGGAGATGTTAAATCTCAATCAGCCCTAGTTACTTCTCAGTGCACAAAGGTTGCTCGATGCATGTATTTTGCTTGCTGCCATGGCAGAGTATATAAAACCCCAACACTTGGGCAGCCCTAGTGTCCCTCATCTCTGACGTGAAGAAGGGTGTATGGAGCTGCTAGACCCTGGCCCCAGCATTTAGCTTCCCTGGGGAACTGGCTATATTGAGACCTTTCCCCTGCTCTTTTAGACCCTTTGTACTGTGTAAATAATAAAGCAGTCATTTGCTGAAAGTCTCTGTTGGCCTGAGGCTGCATTCTCACTGAGGCACCATATAGCACACACCCTAATGTATAAAAAATGGTTAAGCATACCCAATAAAAAATTCACAATTGAGAATACACAAATACATTACCATAATGAAAGAAAGGCAAGTTAAAACTAGGTGCTATTTTCCACACACAATTTTAATGCTTCGTGCCAACAACAGTCAAATGAAGTAAGAACTCCATACATTGCTAGTGTCATTGTAAACTGATATAACCTTTCTGAAGAATGATTTCATAAAATCTATGAAAGCCTTTTGGCTTTTCAAATTCTTTGATCCAATAGTAATTCTGCATCTACAAATCTGTCCCAAGGAAATAATACAAAATATGGAAAGAATTTCAAGCTTAAAGGTGTTCACTGAAAAATTATTTTTCACAGTAAAAAAAAAAAAAAGGAACAATTTAAATGACCAGCAAAAATAGACAAACTATTATATAGTCAATTAAAATTATGATTGAAAATGATAAACTGATACAGAAAATGTTTATACTATAATGTTAAAAAAGCCAGGAAATTAAATTTACACAATGACTATGTTTTGAAAACGTATACACAATAATGGTGGCTAAACATTCTACTAAAAATTTGACACGGAATAATTTACTTCTTCTATCCTCCCAACATCCCGATGAAATAGGTGTTGCTACACTCATTTTACTGATGGGAAGACTGAGGCTCAGGGAGGTAAAGTTCATTAGCCAGTGTCACACAGTGACTCCAGAGCCAGGCACTGAGCCACAATGCTTATCCTGCATTAACAACTAAATAAATAAAGCCTGAAAGGTAACACATATGAAAGATAATATACCAACATTCAAACAGTGGTTATGTAGGTGTCATGGGATTAAAAAAAAAAATACAGTGGGAAGGTATATTCTCCTACGACCCAATAAGAGAAAAGAACAAAAAAAATCTTCTAGTATTTTCTCTGGCACCAAATTACGCGTGGGGTAGGCTTTAATGTATTCACCTGGCTTTGAAGTTCTCAAGCTTTATGATCAGAAAGAAACTCAGCAACAGTTATAATGGACTGACTCCAACTATCTCAGAGTTACTCAAGTGACCATCCTGAATGGAGAATCAAACAAGTTTCCTGGTGGCTTCACCAGGAACCAAGTCTGGACGTGGAGGAAGATACCAGCCTGAGGGTTCAGACCATGCCCTGGTATTAAGCCTCCCAGTACTTCCTGGTTTACTTAGGAATAAACTCCTGGTTTGACTTCAATGTACTTCTCTCTGACATCACACAGGCTGTGAGACTCAGGCCTGGCTGTTGTTATGGAAGAATTACTTAGCTTAAAGTGACCATTGTTGACGGTCTAAGATCCAGGACAGGCCACAGTAAGAGGGGAAAAAACAACTATAAATTAATCTGGTATATGAAGGCTCAGAGAAGTCATACAAACTTGATTTGCATTTTCTTCTAGTATTAGCTACAAATGGGGATTATTGAATCAGAAGCACCAAACTTTTTATGTTAGCAATTAAACTCAAGGACATATTCTTACGTGCTAATTTAGATCATTGCATCTGTAGCATAGAAGGTAAATGGGCATTTCCTTTTTTAATTACATTACAGACATAGGTACATTTTTTACTTAAATTCACTTCCCCCCACAATAATGATTTTTTTAAACATTTAATAGTGTAGAAGAATTCAATAGCCATTTAAATGTGTATGGTATGGGTATTTTGTAATGTATGCATGTTTATTTAATCCTCTTTTTAATCTTTTATGACTTTTTAAAAAATCAACTATACTCAAACGTGATTATGAACTTGATGGTCTTATCTCATTCAGTTGGAAAGGAGAAAACCTTTGGCCACATACTCAAATGATGGCAGGGACCAGCTGGGTAATCCTTCAAAGAGGAAAAACAAGGAGACAGCCACGGGTAGGCCCTAGCCGAGTGTAAACCTAGTGTTACCAATCTGATTCTATAAAAGGAGACAAAAATCTGGTTTTTGTAAAACATGGTCTAATTTTTAAGCATGGGAAATTAATTCATTTTCATTAAAAGTATTAGAGAGCCAAATAAAGCACAGCAGCAGCTGGATCTGGTCTACAAGTCACAGCTTGTAAACTCTGATCTAGTCCACAAATGAAAATTGCATCAATTTTTGTTTCCTGGACATTACATTTCTTCTTTAACCTCTATGATCTGAAGAGAAACCAGAGTATATGTTTATATACTCATGTTTATAATATAGGAAAGTAGAAGACAATGTATTAAAGAAAACTCTCTTTAAAAAAAACACAAAAGCATGATAGGAAAAGAACATATTTATATAATAATGCTACAAATAGATCCTCACATGTAAATATCTGGCTTGTGGTTTCTGACCACTTAAAATGGCAACTTTATTGTACTGTTAAAAGGAAACCACAGAAACACTTCCATGTCAGTCACAATCAAACTTCAAACACATGGACACACTAAGCGTGCTTACAGGCTCAATCGACTCTAACTGTATTGATGCACTGTTCTATAATTACCATTCCCTGTTGGTTTTAGAATTTTAGGAAAAAATTATGTCATTACAATGACTTCTATAGAATTAGGATTTGAAGATTTGAGGATGTGACAGCTTGGAAAATGTCTTTTTACAATAGAAAAATTGGCCTGCCATCCATGTTGGAAGGAATAAAAGTATCAAGTAATTCACGTTGATGAAAAAAATTACTATTATAATGATGTAGTACCATTGTTCATAGGTAATTTGAGTAATTTCAAATAAGGAAATTTACCTAGATTAAGAGCAATAACCCGTGCTTTTCTACAATTTTTGGGCACACAGACATTAATGATTAACTCTGAAAAGACACCAAAAAAGTAAAAACACTACCATTGATAAGATTAACTCTATGTTATAAATGTAATAGCATATAATTTGATCAACAGCAATTTCTCTAGAAATACTTCATGACACTTTTCAAAAAAAATAAAGGTGGGTGGGGAAAGACATCTCAAATAATGTTTTTAGGTTTCAGGAATGATTTCTACTGGCTGAGAGTGTATGAGAAAACAAGCTAAAGCTTAACAGTTTTATTCGAGACATTCTATTCAGGCTATTTTTTTGGACAAATATGCTAATGCAGACAACCCAGCAAATTGTTCAGAAAAGCATTTTTCTGCATATTTCAAACATTAAAATAAATGTCCATATACAGTACCACTATAATAAGCATCTGGTGAGATTTTAGTGTTCTAGAGATTTTATCCAGGCTGGTTTCTAAGCCTACTATTCTCTAAGGACAGAGAGAATTAGCAGCATCTAGGTTTGTGAAATAATACAGGTCACTCACTCATCGGTCTGTTTGTGTTTGCTTTCATTTGTTCCTAATAAAAATCTTGGAGGCAAAAGTTTCTGCTTGAGATGACTTCTTTGGAATTCCATAAGGCCTCACTAGGACTTTCTGGCTATGCTATGACCATCATCTAATGGATTACAGACACACTGCAGTTTACAGCTTTGTAGCAGTACAACAGAAATATGCAAAACAACATATATTCCACAACATGTTTTTTAATTTGAGCAAAAGCCAGCATATTAGGAAAAATGGAAGATGGAAGAGATTTATTAGTCATACATCTCATCCTCTCCTCATCTCAGTGCAGTTAGTGCTCCAAACTTAATCCAAATTAGTCCAGTAGCAGGGTGTCTAATTCTCTTAGGAAATTTTTCTAGGGCCAAGAAGACCCTGCTGCTATTAATTCTGTCTTTCCACATAAAATTCCAAGTATTTAATCTCATATAATTCAATCATTTATAACTCATGCTTATTCAGCTGGGCAATAATTAAGTAAGGTAGCCAGTCTTATGTTTCTTATATTACCTGGTATGGTGGATGTTCATTCAGTATTAGTTTCTTACCTTTAACTACCTCATCCAAAGTACTGCCTGATTTTAACCTGTAAAGAGGTGATATGTTCTTTGGAATCTTTTCTGATTACTTTAAATCAATATACTCAGAACCATAGAACTGGAAAATACCACTGGTGATTCCATCATATTCTATTTCTCTCTTCCTCCTTGCTCTTGCAACAATCCCCTTCAACCCCCCTCTCTCTTGCCAGCCCCTGGGCAAGTTTACTTAATACTGAATGAGGTCCACTATGAATCCTTCAATTGCATGTGCTTCAACTCTTTGGATTGCTGACAATTTCATCAGTTTTAAAAATCTCTAAATGCTTAAGCATAGCATAAATAATAGTCATGGGATGAACAGAAAAAAAAAAAAAGGAAACATTACAGACAATGCCA
Organism: Tamandua tetradactyla; assembly: GCF_023851605.1. Classification (NCBI taxonomy): domain Eukaryota; kingdom Metazoa; phylum Chordata; class Mammalia; order Pilosa; family Myrmecophagidae; genus Tamandua; species Tamandua tetradactyla. Next base: position 142,181,036 of record NC_135332.1, read on the forward strand.
TACTTTCAGATGCACAAATAATATAACTCAACCCCCAAAGGGTAGGCTTATAAAACTTAAAGTGCTCAGAAGACTCCCTTACAATGGAATATTTACTATGCTTTGTCAAGAACTGGAATCTTTTAAACAAGAGTTTTTTCTTTCCATTATCACAGATCATCCTATCCTCATTTTATTAAAATTCAAACTCAAACCAGCTCTGCAAGGCCATATTACGTGATTTCCCTGTGCCACGGTCTCCCGGAGAGAGCAGACAGCAGGCCAGAAAAACCCACGTACGGTCTCCAGTCCTTGATCTCAGCTGAACGTGAGGACTGGCATTAAATAAGTCATTCTGGAGGTGAGAGCTGCTGAAGGGGATGTAGCTTCAGAGCCACAGTGTAAAGTGGGGCTGGTCATGTACTGCTCAGAGACATCAGTCCCGAGGAGACACTACCACATAACAGACCTTGTTGATCTATATATTTCTGTGGACAATTTTCGGACAGATGGCACCAGAATGTCTTCCTCTGATAAAATCACTGTATTATAGTAATTTGCAGGCAGACAGAAAGAGAGCATCTTAAGAAAGGGCTGCTTTTTTTCTAATTCACAAAAGCCACCAAATATATTCGGGGGGGGCCCATGTAAGACACTAAGGAAGGAGAGAATAAACCCATTTAACTATGCCTAGAAGCCTAGAAAGAGAAAAAGAGTTTTCCTGAGACATGAAGGATTAGTGGTAGTTCAAAATTTTATAATGAATGCCACACAGGATACCCAAATTACTTATTTCTTTTTACTGGTCCTTTGGTATAATAACAGTTTCCCAGAAAACACATTCTCAAATTGCATTAAGACCTAAAAGAAATCTACCAATTGGCTCTGTTAATTAGCAAATGAACAAAAATGCTATGAACCCAGGGCAAGAAAAGGGCAAGTCACACACTCACAGGGTTTCTTAGAACACCTCTGCAGCTGTGTGTGGAACTAGTGTTTAGAAAGTGCTGCCTCTGGGTGAGCGTGCCAGTGAGGGAGAGCAGGGCACACAGAGAGGACAAGGAAGGACAGTGTGAGAGAACATCCAAGGTGGGAAAATTGGGGGAGAGTGCATGCTGAATTCCCTACGATGTTTACCATAGTTTATCTTACATATTAGTCCTAAAAAAAACTTGTCTGTTCATCCAAACTGTGCAAAAGAAACAGGAATTTCAATTATGCAAGATGAAATAGCAGGTATGACATATTAGCAATTGTACGTGCAGGTAAGACTAGTGCCCATGTTTACCCAAATATTATCACCTTATTTCTGGAAATAAATGTTTATTTCTGACATGAACCTGACCACCTAATAAGAGGGAAGAAGATAGAAGAAAGAACCCTTCAATAAACCTATGCGTTAAAACTTTTAAAAGTGTTCTGGATTTTAAGTTTCCTTTTTATTTGAAAAGGAACACAAGAGTAAAGAAAAACTGGAAAAGCATATGCAATCTCACATGCAATGCTGTAACAGAAATTATTTTTTATATTCAAAGGGAAGTTGGATTTTTATTAAAGTTTCCAAAATATAATAGGAAAAAATTCTACACATAGAAAAGTGTAGACACCCTTCCACCTCATCTGTAGATACAGCTGTACGATACATCTGTTTTGAAAATATTTCCCAATGCTTTAAGTTTTCCAGGGTTTCTAGAATCTTTATAAAGGTTGTCAGGGCAGTGTGCTGGGGAGAAGCTTCACTCACCAGCAGTCTCTTGTCCAACAGTGAGACTTTATGATAACCTCACATTCAGTTTAGGAGTGCTGTGGGAATATTATTTATGACATATGTTACCGTTTCCAAAAAATTTAAAGTAGGAAATGGTTTGTATTTGAGTTCACTTCTTTAAACTGATTCAAATGGGCAGAGAGGGGAGGGTTGGACAATTGAAACTTCTCTTAATTAATGACAGCTTTGAGCATGTCAGTAAGATGAGTGGATTCACAGACAGCTTCCGCTGAAGGTCTGCGAGGGGTGCCACAGCTGACCTTTACTCAATGGCAACTCCCAAATTCTCACTCCAGGTCTCATGAGGCCTGGCTATGCTTCATTTCTGTCAAATCTCTGATCTTTAATATATCTAGGCATACCCCCCTTTATCTGAGTTACGTGGAGAAACTTTCTCTTCCTAGCATAGTGAAAAGAGATAAATGGAGCACTCCAATAGACCACCGTGCACGTGGGCTTCCCCCGGTACCTATTTCATGTGCCCGGATACTTTTTCTTTGGCTATTCCAAGGAAACTGAGTATACAGCAGTGTAAGAAACAAAACTAAAACTCAGCTCTAAATATACAGTCATTATGTAGAATAATAAACATTTTCAGAACAACTGGAGTCTGTGGAGACCCCAGGTTGACAACATAACTAGATTTTTTTCATCTATTATTTCTCAGATTTTGAGCAAGGAAAAAAACATATAAAATGCCCATGTACATATTATATACAGTAAATAGTAGATAAGTTTATAACCAATTTGCTCTATTTGTGGAAATGTAAAACGGTAAATGAATTTAAAATTTTGTGCTTATTCAGAGTAGTAACAGTAGGGCAATCCTAACTGAACAGTTTCTAGAAAGTTAAGAATTATTCGTTGCTATTATTGTTATTCTACATCATAAGTCATTGTAGATAAATGGGGAAACTACTTTAAAAATAAAGTGAAATTCTTTTGCAAAGATATTATCCTAATTTAAATCTTGCTTTCTCTAAGAATGTCATATAAATTTTTTTCAGAAGAAATATTAAAAGTGGGATATATGAGTACATGTTAGGCTTGATCTAGTTGTTAACAACAACAAACTAGCAACTTGTTTCTATTTCAGTGAAGGATCTAAATTCACAGAAACTTAGAAACATGCTGTTTCCATAGCAGCACATAAAGAGTAAAACTGAAAAGCTTTTATTAATTTAAACAGGGCTTAGAGAATTTGTTCTCCTTTTTAGCAGTGATTTTTGCTCTTTTTTTAAAAAACATTTCAGTTTCTCTTTTCTAAATGTACTTCGAAAATTACATAAAATTTTAAAGCAGATAATTATGACATTACTGTAAAATTACATACCCTTATAGTAATGTAGAGTAAACAGTGTTTAATTCTTAATATAGAAGAGATGCTAAGCTATGGAATTAAGATCAGGCACCCAAAACGTAAGCTACATTTAATGTCAGTTAGCATATGATTGAAACATGGCATTGTATTACAAATACTTTTAGATAATTTTCATTAATGATTAAAAGCACAGGATAGCATTTTCTGTCACTGTTGATTTATTATGACTCAGACATGGGGAATCAGGCTTTTAAATGTAATGTGATAGCTATAAAATGCAAGTTTCTCCATGCTTAATGTGGCAGCATGACAGTGAATAACTGAAATTAGTAGTAAAATTGTTCCAAGTTATCATGCTAAGTAAACAGGGAACAGACTTTCATCTTTTATGCATGTGTTGGTTCAGCTGTGTGCTTTGCATCTTATGTAAAAACACAGAAAAACGGCTCACCTGTAACCGACATACAACCCAGAGGAGCAACGAGCGTGATGGGGGCAAATCCATAGGCGGCAAAGTTTCCAGTCTCTCCCACAGCCATGAGCAGGGCTCCGCCCCACCACCACAGGCTCTTGAAGTACGGCCGTGGGTGCGCTTGCTGCGCCAGCTGAAGATGAGAATATTTCTGGAAGCAAATCAGAATGTAAATAAGAAAATACTTCCACCCAGTTAAAATTTACCTAAAAATTTTTATTCCTAAAAATTTGAAACATGGCTTTTAAATTTATTTTCAGTGTATTTTAGTGCAATTATTGTAGTTTCATGTTTGTTCCAGGCATAGTGACAGCAGAAAGAATTTATATTTATATGGCCTTTTGTGGTCTGAAAGGCCTTTTCACATACGTATGTTGCCGAAATCTCATAGCAACTCTAAAATAAGTATCATTATTACTCTGTAAGTTTTAGGTATAGGCTAAGGAATTAAGTGACTCTTCAGTCCATTACACCAAAACACTTCTTTTAGAATGTCAAAAAAAAAAAAAAAAATCCAGATGCCAACGTTAATGAAATAAAGATAAAAAAGTATTAATGAGAAACTTTTTGAAAAAGGGATTCAAGTTTATAGGGGCATAGTATTTAACATAAAAACATAGCAGGGCAGAGTTATTTGGTGCTGGGGGGTTGGGGCATGATCCATACTCATATCTAGTTTGAATATTTCTTTATATTTGAAAAACACAAATTCCTGAAAAACTGGCCATGAAATAAAGCCCTATTTCCCTACTGGTTTTATGATAACTAAACATACTTCTTTATAAGCAATATGTATAATTCCAGATTACTTAAAAATGTAGAAAAAAGAATATAATAAAAGTTCTAGAAGAAAACATGAAATGTCAAAAAAAAATCTTGGCATAAGCAAGAACTTTCTAAAAGCGGTACAAAATCCTTAAGACAGAAAAGCAAAGACTGGTAGATTTTACTGTAATGAGAAAAACAACTTCAGTGCTCTGTTATATACAGAAAAATATACTACATGCAATATTAAAACACAAACAATAGAGCAGAACAGGAGAAAATATTTGCAATAAATATTATGACAAAGGGTAACTATCACTAATAATAAGAGAGTTCCTACAAATAAATAAAAAAAAGACAAAAAAGCTCTGAGATAGTATGTAAAGAACAGGAAATAGTGATTTACAGAAGAAAAATTACAAATCGATCAATGAACAGGAGAATAGATACTCAACCTCATTAGTTCAGCAAATTAGCAATACATTTGGGTTTCTAATTCAAGATTCAGTTAAAATACCTATATTATACGCCAGTCTTTCTTCAAGATCTTTAGTTCACATCGATATACTTGATAGTATTCTTATAAATGTAATTTTATTGAGATATATATATTCACATGCCATATAACCTTACAAATTGTACAATCAGTGGTTCACAGTATCATCACATAACTGTGCATTCATCATCACAATCAAATTTTGAACATTTTCATTATTCCAAAAAAGGGAATAGAAGTAAAAATGAAAGTTAAAAAGAATACTCAAGGCCATGGTGGCTCAGCAGGCAGAGTTCTTGCCTGCTATGCCAGACACCCAGGTTTGATTCTCAGTGCCTGTCCATGCAAAAAAAAAATACTCAAACATCCCATTCCCTCTCTTCCCCCATTATATATTTTCTTTGTCTTTTCTTTCTTACTCATCTGTCCATCAACAATTTGATATATTTTAAAGAAAGAAAACACAAAAAAGCTGTACTCCTTGAACTGCTTCTAAAAAATATTTGTATCCCATCTGTGTAAGATATTGAAAGAAATCAAAGAGCTGCAAATCAAACCAGGCTGACTTACCCTATAAGTACCGCAATCATTGTGCCAAGGGCCCACAATACTTTAAGCGGCCCACAAAAATGTTTTAATTTCTTTTAAAAGTCAGAAATAAAAGAAAAAAGCATGTAATCCAAACTGGATTATATTTGTCTTTATACCAATGCAGTCATAGAATCTAATTTTTAATATTTTTTTATGGAGAAAGGGGCCCATGAAGGCAAAAGTGCCTGGGACTCATAAAAGTCATGATGCAGCCCTGAATCAAACAAGAGAGTTAGAAAAAAAGCTTTTTCTTACCTGAATAGTTAAAGAAATGCTGATTACCAAGTTTCCTAAAATGGCCAGAAAAACTCCAAAAAGATGAATCTGTGAAACAAAATAATGTTTTCTATAAATGTTACTTTAAATAGTACTTGCAAGATGTTTACTGGAAAAAAACCCACAACTTTAAATTTATGAATTAATTCATTGCTTTGTTCAATTCATTCAACAAATGTTTATGCAGTACCTACTTGCCAGGCTTGGTTTAGAATATGAAAATGGTTTTATTAGGATTACTATTCCACTTTAGTCAAGTATGTTTTTTTAGAAATAGCTCAGTCTTTTACTGAATTTTTGAGATTTTCCTCATTCACTGAAATAAAAATAGACACCAGGTTCTGACTTTCCCCGACTAAGATGCTACGTATTTATTCTTTCTGTCCATTTTCTGCAGTAACCCCTCTGGTAGGGTCTCTATTATCTCCAGCATGGACTACAGACGTCTTCCCAATTCTCCCTCTTTCTTTCCCTTGGTATATCCTGGAGGACCACGGTAAAAAAAGAAGAAAGATCACTGGACTTGGAGTTGAAGGATGAATCTGAGATTTAGATCTGTGCTACTTGGTAACTGGGTGACCTTAAGGAAGTTACTTCACTTCCCTGGGTCTCAGTAAAAAAGGATGTGGATAGGATGTTTTCAGAAACCCTTTAACCTCTAAAGTTAATTTTTTTTCACCATTTCTCTGGTCAAGAACCCACAATGTCTCTGTATAGTCGATTACATCACATATAAAAATACCACATCAACTCCCCATAATCTGTGCTCACTTTGACCATGGCACACCTAACATGCACCCCCTCCCTGAGGTACCAGCTCCATGCCATCTCCGCTCAGATATCAAATCTTTGCTTGGGCCACCTGGCTCACCTAGCCTGTGCACTTTTTGTCTTGGCCTGTTCCAAGCATACCTCACCCTCCTGTCCTGTCGGGGTCCACCTCTGTGAACCTTCTCAGACCACCTTGGCCCACCTTTACTTTCTCAGACTCTAACTGGTGTAAGTCCCTTACTTCTTCTTTTATACTGTCATATAGGTCTTTAGGATCTACAAATAAAAGATAACTTCTCTGGGGAAAGTTCCCATCTTCTATTGGGTTTTCTACATCATCTACTGTATGAAATTAGGGGTTTAATTAATACTTGCTTGAAAAAAAGTATAAAATAGTTTAAAAGACACGCAGAGGTTAAAAAACACATAGTCCAAGAAATTTACCACGTGTAGCTCATGTTTATCTGATGATTTCATAGGATGCATACACTGCTCCTATGTAAGTACAAGTGTATAATATCTTCTGTTAGTATAAATTAGCAATGATATAAGGGATCTTCCCCTCACCCCCTCCTCTTCTACATTGCAAAACTTCTAGCTAGCTCCAAATTCCAAGGAGTTATTTGAATTTCAAATGTATGTTTCAATTACAAGGAACTCTTTTCAGAATGCAATGTCTTTGAAGCTTTAGAGCTTTAATATATGCACTGAAGTGAAATTTGGTCTTTTTAAAAAATGAAGCAGAAAAGTTGAAAACCCATTTTATAGCTGATATATGATATCCCTGGCCTTTAATCAGTTAAGAATTTTCTTTTCCTAATAAAGGCACTTGGCAATAATTTTGATTACTATTCCTGATGGGGAACAACTGTATCACAATACTATGTGCTAGTTCCATGCTTTCCATTTACAATCTAAGACATTTGTCAGTAATAAGAAAAATAAAGATGCATAAAAAATTTAGCATTGAATGATCAATTATGAAAATCTTACATAATTATAAATGTAAACTGCTGAATAGAGATACCTTACTTGAAAATTCTTTAAATCATTCACTGAGCAGTTTAAATGGTACCAGCCAGGGTGTTTAAAATTGGTGAGGGAGGAAGTTATTGAATATGGTTTGAAAAACATAAGGAAAAGTTCGCCTGCTACAGAATAGTTCCCTGGCCTGGGGTTAATAGTTAGCACGAGGCTATCATTCTTTTAGATTAAACACTATCTTATCACAGCTCTTATTCCTAAAGCAAATTCTCCTGGAATGGTATAAACTATTAAATTATTAATATCAATTTGAATATATCAAACAAATTAATTAAAAGGAATCTCAGGAACAAAAAGGAAACAATTTCTCACTCTCCTCTGTAGCGACAACCTTTGCCAGGTAACTTTGGACTTCTTCCCATCAAGAGCTAACGTTTATTTCCCTATTCCTTGAATTTGGGCTGGTTAATAGATTATGAAGGAAATGAAGTTGTGGTAGTTCCAAGACTAGACCTCAAAAAATACTACATGTTTCTATATAATTTCTCGGAAAGTTCTCGAGAACAAGCCCAGCTAGCCCCCACCGGATGACGACAGATAGGTGACACAATGAATGCCACTGCCCCAGTGACTAGACCCTAGCCCACAGCCAGCCAATGACCAGCATAAGAGCAGGACCCTCCCAGACCAGTCAGCTCCCACGGACCTGCCAGCCACCTGCAGAGGCATGAGTGAGCCCAGCTGATCAGCCAAGCCTGACCACATCTACCAACAGCCCAACTGATCCATTGATTGGTAAGTGATAATAAATGGCTGTAATTACAAGCCACTAAGCTTTGGGGTGATTTGTTATATAGTAATAAAGAAAAGACTGAAGCTGGATAAGAAGATGGGAAAATGGGGTGGGGATATTGTTGAGCACTTCTAGTGAGAAAAAGCGGGTTTAGAAAACTAAAAACATGGTAAGACCCCATGCTGGGGTCTCTCTGGCATACAGGCATCATACTATTTTTTTTTTTCCAGGCATCATACTATTTTAAGAGGCAGACCAAAAAGCACCATGCCCAAAGTCAGGAGACCTCTCTCTGCTTCTTATTCACCATAAGTGATCCTGGGTAGTCATTTTCCTCCCTGACTCTGAGTTTCCTCAATTGTAAAATGGAGACAATACCTTAAAGATTCTGGGGGAGGGTTAGATGAGTGTGATAAAACATATGAAAATGCTATACAACACACTAATTATCTAAAGTGAGGAATTAAGTTGATATTAAGAGATAATAATAAAGTTGTCTTTTTTGGTTTTGTATGTGTCAAAAATGGCTGAGTAATCATTTAAATGTTTCTTTTTAAAAAACCTGTCAACCTGTTGCTGGGCAGACATAATAAATGAATGGTTTTATGAACTGTTTCCCCACTTCATGATGTTTTGCATAAGGGTGTATGTACCACCTGATGATATATTAATGTAAACACTCATTTTGTTTTAAATAATATTTTCTAAATCCAATACATTTTATAAAATACTTATAAAATATAGTATCATGGTTTTCATAATGTCAGGATGGTAAAAACTACCAATTACAGTTTTTTAAAAATGTGCTGTAGAATTAGAGATACAAATCTGTGGCATTTTATTTATTTTCTCAGGAAATTACCTGATTTACAGATATGGGTAGAACTAGGGGGAATATCCCATATTTTTGAATGAGTAATGCCAATAAAACTTATCATTCTAACTTTTTAAACTTTCACTTTAGGGCTAAGAGAAATCTCTTTTGTTTTCCCACCACTTTTCCCTATAAGTTTTATAACAATATATTATTATAAAAGTTAGCCATATTTCAAAATGGTCTGAATCTAAAATTTACTTTTTTGTTCCCGAAGTTAGAATTAGCTTTAAAGATTGGTTACCTCCTCAGTCCTTGGGAATCTACACGAGGCAAAAGTTCAGAGATTTAAAATTGGCCATTTACACATTCCCACAATTAAACAATAGCTGTCAAAATCATGTGAGAATCTAATTTTATATCTAATGAATGACAAAAGGAAGATCATACCTAGATCTAGTTCTGAATATTATAAAATAATTAACAGAGGTGATAACAGCCATAAACTGTATCTGAGTGGATCAGATGCATTTGAATTACTGAGCAGAAATAATTGGGCAAAAAGAAATTTAATATGCACAAGTTTTTTTTTTTCATAAAGAATGTGAAGATTGGATATCACCTTCTTAGTTAAGTCTTTGTCAGGCTTCTTAATCTTTCCAAGGATACACAAGACATACTTCTCTTTGAACACTTAAGATGGCTCTTCGTTTATCTGTGTATGTGTTTCTTTATTAAAACAATAAAAATTAAGGTCTGGTGGCAGGTCCAGCCACTGCCATAAGTTCAAAGTTAGGATGTGCATAAATGGTATTTCAAGATATCTGCAACAACTGTAATGTTGATATGAAATTATCTGTGATTTCTATTGGTGATAAAGCTACAAACATGGTCAATACCACTCTAGTTTGTTGTCTACATCCAAAATGGAAGGAAATTGTATATTTCAGTCAGAGGTTAGTGCAAATAAAGATGTTAATACTTTTCTTTAAAATTCAGGGATCCGGACGGGCCATGGTGGCTCAGCAGGCAAGAATGTTTGCCTGCCATGCCAGAGGACCCGGGTTCGGTTCCCGGTGCCTGCCCATGTAAAAAAAAAATTCAGGGATCCCCCGAATTCTATCCAAAGGAATCACATTAAGAATTTTTGCATCTGTTATGTGAGTTTTCTGTTCTTCTTGTTAGATAGACATCTTTTTTTTTTCTGCTTAAATTTCTCCAATGATAAGAAAATCATTACCTACTAAGTAGTCAGTCTCCTGTAAGTCTATCGTTTCAGAACTCTGTTCATGCAGGGAGTTATGATCTTTCTCCTTAAAGATTCTGCCCATTGGCCCTTGTTCTTCTCTCTAGAGCCACAGACCTAAATCAGCTTTCTCTGCCACAGAATAACCTTTCAACTGCTGGAAGACAATAATTCTGCTCCTCTGTTCTTTTTTGTTTGTTTGTAATGGAGTGGTTATGTTTAGTCACTTTTTACAGATGAGGAAAGCAAAGCTGAGTAGTTTAAGTTACCTACTAAATTTCCATCTTTAGTGGTGGAGCCCAGGTCGGTTCAACTTCAGGGCTTATCCTCCTTCCAGGATATTATGACGAATTTTCTTATCTTTCTCTTAGGCTAACTGAAGATCATAGAGTGCAGGAGTTTTGTCTTGTTATTTCTGCCTTATTCATCATTGTATTCCCAACAATGGTACTGGGTAAGAATTTGCTACCTACCAAAAGTTAGGGATTAAATATGTGATCCACAGCTGAGGAGTGGTGAAAACAGGGATATTTCTGACCAGTTAACTTATTTCATCTAAATAAACTAGATGTTTTAGACAATTAGAAATAACATGAATAGTTATGGTATTAAGTTACTTAAGAAATAGGTTCAACACAACCCATTTATGCTTAACACCAAGTTATATAAAAGTATCACAGGATATAACTTTCTTATTTCACATATTACTCAGTACTATAGATTAGAAGTATTTGAAATAGATTCCTAAATTTATGTCTGAAAACCATGGAAATGATTATTTATTTTTCCAGAAATATTTCAATACCAGTCAACATCACTGTAATGCTAATCTGCAATGCACAATTCCATAGCGGTATGTGAAATGAAAAAACGGTCAAAAGTGTCCACAAGAAGACCAGGATTACTAAGGGTAGTTTTCTCTACTGACACACAATTAAAGAGTTTTAGAACTGTTTAGCCAAGACTGAACTTCTTGTTTTACAAATGGGAAAACTAAGGTGCAGAGAAGTGACTTGCTCAAAGCCACTCAGCCTCGGCCCCAATATTGAAGTTCTCTGTTTTATGTCTCTTTTAAGGGGCATAATAATATTTAATTATCTATACCAAGTGATTAGAAAATAATTACACCATATTATAATTGTTTTATTCTAAGATTTTTTAAATTATGGAACATTTATAACCTATAGAAAGCACCAAAATAATATAACAAATCTACCTACAAAAACAAAGACTAAACAGTTGTAAAACTAGTAACACAGCAAGAAAATAAAATAAAATGCACCCAGATTGGAAAGGGAAAAGTAAAATTATCTATGTTCATAGACGGCATGATCTCGTATACAGAAAATCATAAGGAATCCACTGAAAGCTATTAGAACTAACAAATGAGTTCATCAAGGTTGCAAAACACAGGATAAATTAACAAAAATTAACTGTATTCTTATACACTAATAATGAACAATCCAAAAGTGAAATTACGAAAGCAATTCTATTTATAATAGAATAAAAAAGAATAGTGATAAATTTAACAAAAGAAGTGTAAAACTTATGCTTTGTTGTAGAAAATGACAAGCTGGTCCTAAAATTCATGTGGAAACTTCAAGGATCAAGAATAGCCAAAACAATCTTGAAAAAGAAGACAAAGTTGGATGAATCGCACATCTCAATTTAAAAGCTTACTACATAGCAGCAGTAATTAAGACTGTGATAATGGCACAAGAATATGTGCATAGGTCAATGGAATCGAATTCAGAGTCCAGAAATAAACCCATGTATCTCTGGTCAACTCAATTTCAGCAAGGGTGGCAAGACTATTCAATAGAGAAAAAACAGTTTTCAACAAATGGAGCTGGGGCAACTGGATATCCATATATAAAATAATGAAGTTAGATCTTTTTAAACTTTTTTTATTTTGCAAGAATAACATATATACAAAAAAGTAATACATTTCCAATTACATTCTGACTAGTAGTTATACAACAGATTTTAAAGTTTGGTATGGGTTACAGTTCCACAATTTTTCGTTTTTTCCTTTAGCTGCTCCAAGACACTGGAGCTGAAAGAAATATCAATTTATTGATTCAGCAGTCTTATTCATTTGTTAAATCCTATCTTCTCTATTTTACTCTTCCTCCTCTTCCCCCCCCCTTTTTTTTTTATTAATTAAAAAAAGAATTAACAAAACAATTAGAAATCATTTCAATCTACATGTACAATCAGTAATTCTTAATAACATCACATAGTTGCATATTCATCATTTCTTAGTACATTTGCATCGATTTAGAAAAGGAAATAAAAAGACAACAGAATAAGAATTAAAACAATAATAGAAAGAAAAAAAACAAAAAAAACAAAAACAAAAAACCTATACCTCACACGCAGCTTCATTCAGTGTTTTAACATAATTGCATTACAATTGGGTAGTATTGTGCTGTCCATTTCTGAGTTTTTATATCCAGTCCCGTTGTACAGTCTGTATCCCTTCATCTCCAATTATCCCTTCTCTTTTTTTTTTTTTTAATTAACAGAAAAAAAGAAATTAACCCAACATTTAGAGATCATACCATTCTACACATGCAATCATTAATTCTTAACATCATCACATAGCTGCATGATCATCATTTCTTAGTACATTTGCATTGGTTTAGAAGAACTAGCAACATAACCGAAAAAGATATAGAATGTTAATATAGAGAAAAAAATAAAAGTAATAATAGTAAAATCAAAACAAAACAACACAAAACAAAACAAAAACCTATAGCTCAGATGCAGCTTCATTCAGTGTTTTAACATGATTACTTTACAATTAGGTATTATTGTGCTGTCCATTTTTGAGTTTTTGTATCTAGTCCTGTTGCACAGTCTGTATCCCTTCAGCTTCAATTACCCATTGTCTTACCCTGTTTCTAACTCCTGCTGAACTCTGTTACCAATGACATATTTCAAGTTTATTCTCGAATGTCCATTCACATCAGTGGGACCATACAGTATTTGTCCTTTAGTTTTTGGCTGGATTCACTCAGCATAATATTCTCTAGGTCCATCCATGTTATTACATGGTTCATAAGTTTATCTTGTCTTAAAGCTGCATAATATTCCATCGTATGTATATACCACAGTTTGTTTAGCCACTCTTCTGTTGATGGAGATTTTGACTGTTTCCATCTCTTTGCAATTGTAAATAATGCTGCTATAAACATTGGTGTGCAAATGTCCGTTTGTGTCTTTGCCCTTAAGTCCTTTGAGTAGATACCTAGCAATGGTATTGCTGGGTCATATGGCAATTCTATATTCAGCTTTTTGAGGAACCGCCAAACTGCCTTCCACAGTGGTTGCACCCTTTGACATTCCCACCAACAGTGGATAAGTGTGCCTCTTTCTCCGCATCCTCTCCAGCACTTGTCATTTTCTGTTTTGTTGATAATGGCCATTCTGGTGGGTGTGAGATGATATCTCATTGTGGTTTTGATTTGCATTTCTCTAATGGCCAGGGACATTGAGCATCTCTTCATGTGCCTCTTGGCCATCCGTATTTCCTCTTCTGAGAGGTGTCTGTTCAAGTCTTTTTCCCATTTTGTAATTGGGTTGGCTGTCTTTTTGTTGTTGAGATGAACAATCTCTTTATAAATTCTGGATACTAGACCTTTATCTGATATATCATTTCCAAATATTGTCTCCCATTGTGAAGGCTGTCTTTCTACTTTCTTGATGAAGTTCTTTGATGCACAAAAGTGTTTAATTTTGAGGAGTTCCCATTTATTTATTTCCTTCTTCAGTGCTCTTGCTTTAGGTTTAAGGTCCATAAAACCGCCTCCAGTTGTAAGATCCATAAGATATCTCCCTACATTTTCCTCTAACTGTTTTATGGTCTTAGACCTAATGTTTAGATCTTTGATCCATTTTGAGTTAACTTTTGTATAGGGTGTGAGAGATGGGTCTTCTTTCATTCTTTTGCATATGGATATCCAGTTCTCTAGGCACCATTTATTGAAGAGACTGTTCTGTCCCAGGTGAGTTGGCTTGACTGCCTTATCAAAGATCAAATGTCCATAGATGAGAGGATCTATATCTGAGCACTCTATTCGATTCCATTGGTCGATATATCTATCTTTATGCCAATACCATGCTGTTTTGACCACTGTGGCTTCATAATATGCCTTAAAGTCAGGCAGCGCGAGACCTCCAGCTTCGTTTTTTTTCCTCAAGATGTTTTTAGCAATTCGGGGCACCCTGCCCTTCCAGATAAATTTGCTTATTGGTTTTTCTATTTCTGAAAAATAAGTTGTTGGGATTTTGATTGGTATTGCATTGAATCTGTAAATCAATTTAGGTAGGATTGACATCTTAACTATATTTAGTCTTCCAATCCATGAACACGGTATGCCCTTCCATCTATTTAGGTCTTCTGTGATTTCTTTTAGCAGTTTTTTGTAGTTTTCTTTATATAGGTTTTTTGTCTCTTTAGTTAAATTTATTCCTAGGTATTTTATTCTTTTAGTTGCAATTGTGAATGGGATTCGTTTCTTGATTTCCCCCTCAGCTTGTTCCTTACTAGTGTATAGAAATGCTACAGATTTTTGAATGTTGATCTTGTAACCTGCTACTTTGCTGTACTCATTTATTAGCTCTAGTAGTTTTGTTGTGGATTTTTCCGGGTTTTCGACGTATAGTATCATATCGTCTGCAAACAGTGATAGTTTTACTTCTTCCTTTCCAATTTTGATGCCTTGTATTTCTTTTTCTTGTCTAATTGCTCTGGCTAGAACCTCCAACACAATGTTGAATAATAGTGGTGATAGTGGACATCCTTGCCTTGTTCCTGATCTTAGGGGGAAAGTTTTCAATTTTTCCCCATTGAGGATGATATTAGCTGTGGGTTTTTCATATATTCCCTCTATCATTTTAAGGAAGTTCCCTTGTATTCCTATCTTTTGAAGTGTTTTCAACAGGAAAGGATGTTGAATCTTGTCGAATGCCTTCTCTGCATCAATTGAGATGATCATGTGATTTTTCTGCTTTGATTTGTTGATATGGTGTATTACATCAATTGATTTTCTTATGTTGAACCATCCTTGCATACCTGGGATGAATCCTACTTGGTCATGATGTATAATTCTTTTAATGTGTTGTTGGATACGATTTGCTAGAATTTTATTGAGGATTTTTGCATCTGTATTCATTAGAGAGATTGGTCTGTAGTTTTCTTTTTTTGTAATATCTTTGCCTGGTTTTGGTATGAGGGTGATGTTGGCTTCATAGAATGAATTAGGTAGTTTTCCCTCCACTTCGATTTTTCGGAAGAGTTTGAAGAGAATTGGTACTAATTCTTTCTGGAACGTTTGGTAGAATTCACATGTGAAGCCATCTGGTCCTGGACTTTTCTTTTTAGGAAGCTTTTGAATGACTAATTCAATTTCTTTACTTGTGATTGGTTTGTTGAGGTCATCTATGTCTTCTTGAGTCAAAGTTGGTTGTTCATGTCTTTCCAGGAACCCGTCCATTTCCTCTAAATTGTTGTATTTATTAGCGTAAAGTTGTTCATAGTATCCTGTTATTACCTCCTTTATTTCTGTGAGGTCAGTAGTTATGTCTCCTCTTCCATTTCTGATCTTATTTATTTGCATCCTCTCTCTTCTTCTTTTTGTCAATCTTGCTAAGGGCCCATCAATCTTATTGATTTTCTCATAGAACCAACTTCTGGCCTTATTGATTTTCTCTATTGTTTTCATGTTTTCAATTTCATTTATTTGTGCTCTAATCTTTGTTATTTCTTTCCTTTTGCTTGCTTTGGGGTTAGCTTGCTGTTCTTTCTCCAGTTCTTCCAAATGGATAGTTAATTCCTGAATTTTTGCCTTTTCTTCTTTTCTGATATAGGCATTTAGAGCAATAAATTTCCCTCTTAGCACTGCCTTTGCTGCGTCCCATAAGTTTTGATATGTTGTGTTTTCATTTTCATTCGCCTCGAGGTATTTGCTAATTTCTCTTGCAATTTCTTCTTTGACCCAGTCGTTGTTTAGGAGTGTGTTGTTGAGCCTCCACGTATTTGTGAATTTTCTGGCACTCTGCCTATTATTGATTTCCAACATCATTCCTTTATGGTCCGAGAAAGTGTTGTGTAAGATTTCAATCTTTTTAAATTTGTTAAGACTTGCTTTGTGACCCAGCATATGGTCTATCTTTGAGAATGATCCATGAGCACTTGAGAAAAAGGTGTATCCTGCTGTTGTGGGATGTAATGTCCTATAAATGTCTATTAAGTCTAGTTCATTTATAGTAATATTCAGTTTCTCTATTTCTTTGTTGATCCTCTGTCTAGATGTTCTGTCCCTTGATGAGAGTGGTGAATTGAAGTCTCCAACTATTATGGTATATGAGTCTATTTCCCTTTTCAGTGTTTGCAGTATATTCCTCACGTATTTTGGGGCATTCTGATTCGGTGCGTAAATATTTATGATTGTTATGTCTTCTTGTTTAATTGTTCCTTTTATTAGTATATAGTGTCCTTCTTTGTCTCTTTTAACTGTTTTACATTTGAAGTCTAATTTGTTGGATATTAGTATAGCCACTCCTGCTCTTTTCTGGTTGTTATTTGCATGAAATATCTTTTCCCAACCTTTCACTTTCAATCTATGTTTATCTTTGGGTCTAAGATGTGTTTCCTGTAGACAGCATATAGAAGGATCCTGTTTTTTAATCCATTCTGCCAATCTATGTCTTTTGATTGGGGAATTCAGTCCATTGACATTTAGTGTTATTACTGTTTGGATAATATTTTCCTCTAACATTTTGCCTTTTGTATTATATATATCATATCTGATTTTCCTTCTTTCTACACTCTTCTCCATACCTCTCTCTTCTGTCTTTTTGTATCTGACTCTAGTGCTTCCTTTAGTATTTCTTGCAGAGCTGGTCTGTTGCTCACAAATTCTCTCAGTGACTTTTTGTCTGAGAATGTTTTAATTTCTCCCTCATTTTTGAAGGACAATTTTGCTGGATATAGGAGTCTTGGTTGGCAGTTTTTCTCTTTTAGTATTTTAAATATATCATCCCACTGTCTTCTAGCTTCCATGGTTTCTGCTGAGAAATCTACACAAAGTCTTATTGGGTTTCCCTTGTATGTAATGGATTGTTTTTCTCTTGCTGCTTTCAAGATCTTCTCTTTCTCTTTGACCTCTGACATTCTAACTAGTAAGTGTCTTGGAGAACGCCTATTTGGGTCTAATCTCTTTGGGGTGCGCTGCACTTCTTGGATCTGTAATTTTAGGTCTTTCATAAGAGTTGGGAAATTTTCAGTGAAAATTTCTTCCATTAGTTTTTCTCCTCCTTTTCCTTTCTCTTCTCCTTCTGGGACACCCACAACACGTATATTTGTGCGCTTCATATTATCATTCAATTCCCTGAGCCCCTGCTCATATTTTTCCATTTTTTTCCCTATAGTTTCTGTTTCTTTTTGGGATTCAGATGTTCCATCCTCCAAATCACTAATTCTATCTTCTGTCTCTTTAAATCTATCATTGTAGCTATCCATTATTTTTTCTATGTTTGCTACTTTATCCTTCACTTCCATAAGTTCTGCGATTTGTTTTTTCAGTTTTTCTATTTCTTCTTTATGTTCAGCCCATGTCCTCTTCATGTCCTCCCTCAATTTATCGATTTCATTTTTGAAGAGGTTTTCCATTTCTGTTCGTATATTCAGGATTAGTTGTCTCAGCTCTTGTGTCTCATTTGAGCTATTGGTTTGTTCCTTTGACTGGGCCATATTCTCAATCTTTTGAGCGTGGACAGTTATCTTCTGCTGCTGGCGTCTGGGCATTTATTCAGATTTTTCTTGGTGTTGGACCCAGCAAGGTTGTAATATTTTTCTGTGAAATCTCTGGGTTCTGTTTTTCTTATCCTGCCCAGTAGGTGGCGCTCGTGGCACACGTTTGTCTGCGGGTCCCACCAGTAAAAGGTGCTGTGGGACCTTAAACTTTGGAAAACTCTCGCCGTCCTGGGGGTTCGCTAGCCGAAACGGCTTGAGCCGGCCCGGGGTCCGAACGCAGGGAGGGTTGCTGGTCGCCGCAGCCAGGGAAAGAGCCCGTCCGAATTTCCTAGTCGGCCCTGGGCAACAAGCGTGGCGGGAGGGCGCCAGCGGCAGCGGCCCGCCCGAGAGAGTGCACGTTCCCCGGGAGTCACGGGTTTGGAAGGGGCCTCCCCCACCCGTCACCGTTCTCCGCGGCCTGGGGGTTTCCGATCCAATTCTCTCAGTTGGTCCGGGGGCTGCGCGTGGTGTGGGCGCCAGCCGTCTTTGTTTCAGGGGACCGCCTCTCCAATTCTCCCAGCTGGCCCGGGAAGGGGGAAGGGAGTAACTCCGGCCGCTTGCCACCCCGCCCGGTAAGGCCCGCGCGCCTCGGCGATCTCACCCGAGCTGCTTCTCTCAGCCAGCCTGCCGTTCCAGGATGGGGTACGCTGTCTTTTTTATCTCTGTTGTGGCTTTGGGCGCTTTCTGTATCGTTTCTACTCCCCTAGTAGGTGTCCTGGAGAAGAAACTAAGATCCGCGCGTCTTACTAAGCCGCCATCTTCCAGGAAGCTCCCCCCTTTTTGTGAAAAATAATTTATATACAAAAAGCCATAGATTTCAAAATACATTGCAGCAATTAGTTGTAGTCATAAGGGACTTTTAACTAATTCACAGATTTGTCAAATGGATGTTCTGCATCTTGCAATACCTTAAAAGTTATGCCTTAACAAACCATTCCATAGCCAGTAAACTGTTGGGCCATGCTGACATTTACTATACTCCAGGACTTCTAGGAGAGCCTTTGCTGTAAATCTAAAGATCAGAGAAAACAGCAAGTGGATTGGATGGTCTTTCTACACAATTCCTTTATCTTGTTCCTGCTCTTTCTAATTGCACAGGATGAACAGTTAATAGAAAATAATACTTTTAGGATATGGACTAGATATGGTAGAATTATGTAATTAGAATGCTTAAAAAAAACCTGGATTTAATTAAAGTTCTTGGCAATTAAAAATACAATGTTTTTTTAATAACAAAAATTAAATGAAGTTTTTTTATATTAAAATTAAAGAAATACATTGGATAATAGTTGTAGTAAGAATATGTTCATAAGAGTGGTGATAAAAGCTGTTTATCCCCTTTTGGTTCTACCAACTTATAGAAGAGCTTAGCTGTAAACAAGTAGAAGGAACATGCAATCTCTGACATAAGTAAAACTGGGTAATGCACAGGTGTGTTCCATGAACAGCTTGCCAAGTATTTGTCCAGGTGTATTACAGCTACTGAGCAAATAGATTGGTATGAGTAGTTATGTTCTTGATGTGTACATCATTAAGAGGTCAATAGGTCATCTTATTCACTGGTAACTTCTCCAATTCATCTAGAGTCTCTAGGCCATCTATTACCTTTCCAAACACTGTATACTTCATGTCCAAATGTGGCTGCTTGCCATAGGTGATGAAGAACTGGGATCCATTGGTGTTTGGGCCATTATTAGCCATGGATACAACTCCTCTAATATTGTGCTTAAGATATTCACTGTATTCATCCTCAAACTTCTTGCCCCAGATACTGTTACCTCCTCTTCCAGTACCTGTTGGATCTCCCGTTTGAACCATGAAACCCTCGATATTTCTATGAAATATATAGCCACTGTAGTAATTACTGGCACAAAGAGCCAAGAAATGTTCACATGTTTTAGGTGTCCTCTCACAGAAGACTTCCATCTTAACATCACCTACATCTGTATGCAGTGTTACAGACATTCTTTTTGATGGCTTCAGGAAGCACTGTCACTTAAATTTCTCAGAGTCCTCCCAAGAAAAGCTCAAAAACAAGTCTCTCCTCAAGTCACTGTTGCCCCACCACCCTGGCTCAAACCAAACGTCTAGAATGATGTTTCTAAAAACCATGTAATTTACCATTCTAATTAAGAGTTCTATTAATAATTGTCCTTGCTCAAGAAGAGTAAATCGGGACTCCAAAGGGGTGCCTGTAGGAGCTCCTTGGGTTCCCCTGTGAAATGTGAAGTTAGATCTTTACCTCACACCATAAACAAAAATTAACTCAAAATGGACTAAAGACCTAAATGTAAGAGCTCAAACTATAAAACTCCTATAAGAAAAGATAGGAATAAGTCTTTTTTAGCTTGTATCTGAAATGGATCCTTAGATATGACACCAAAATCACAAGCAACAAAAGGAAAAACAGATAAATTGGACTTGTTAAAATAAAAGCTTGTATGTTTCAAAGGACACTATCAGGAAAGTGAAAAGATAACCCAAAGAATGGGAGAAAATATTTGAAAATCACATATTTGATAAAGAACTTGTACCTAGAATAGATTAAAAATTCTTATAACTCAATAATAACCGACAGCCCAATTTAAAAAATGAACAAAGGATCTGAATAGATATTTCTACAACAAGATATACAAAAAATGGCCAATAAGTACAAGAAAAGATACTCAACATCATTAATCAACAGGGAAATGCCAATCAAAGCACAATGAGATAACATTTCAAATTCACTAGAATGGTTGGAATAAAAAAGTTAGATAATAAGTGTTAGTGAGAATGTGGAGAAATAAGAACCCTCAAACCCTGCTGGTGGGAGTGTAAAATGGTGCAGCTACCTTGGAAAAATCTGGCAGTTCCTTAAAGGGTTAAACAGAGTTACAAGCAATTTCACTCCTAGGTATCTACCAAGATAAATGAAAACATGTTCAAACAAAAAACTTATAAATGAACGTTCAAAGCAAAATGAAAGTTCAAAACTTATAAATGAACAGTCAAAGGGTAGAAACAACCCAAATGTCCATGAATAGATGAACAAAATGTGCTGTAACCATGCAGTGAAATATTATCAGGCCACAACAGGGAAAGAAGAGGGCAGCCCATGGTGGCTCAGCAGGCAGAGATCTCGCCTGCCATGCTGGAGACTCAGGTTTGATTCCTGGTGACTGTCCATGCAAAAAACAATAATAATAATAAATTAAATAAATAAAATTTAAAAAGGGAATGAAAAACTAATATATGCTATGGTATGGGTGGCCTTAAAAGATTATGCTAAGAAGAATTTAGTCACAAAAGATTACATATTATATGATTCCGTTTATATGAAATGTCCAGAATAGGCAAATATATAGGGACAGGAAGCAGATTAGTGGTTGCTTAGAGCTGAAGAGTTATATGAGGGGATTAGGAGATGATAGCTGAAGGACGCAGGATTCCTTTGGAGCTGATAAAAATGTCTTAAAATTGACTGTGGTAATGATTGTACAACTCTGTGCATATACTAAAAATAAATGAATTATACATTTTAAATGAGTGAATTGTATTATAAATTAATTATATCTCAATAGTTATTATGAAATACAGTAATTTTTAAAAGAACACAGAGTATTCATGCCTATTTTGCTCCCCAAAACAAAATGCTACAAAAGTAGCTACCCCTACTCAAATCCCTTTTCCCCTGCTAGAGATTAACTTTTTTTTTCTTTGGATGCTGTATGGTGGGGGTCACATTTCATTCTTTTTCCATGTGAGTATCCCCTTATTGCAGCACCATTTGTTGAATTTTTGTTTGGTTTGGTTTTTTGCTTTGTTTTGTTTTGTTTTGCTGGTTTGGAAAGTGCATGGGCCGGGAATCAAACCTGGGTCTCTGGCATGGCAGGCGAGAATCCTATCACTGAATCACCCTCGCATATGTGAGATTAACTTTTATATAAAGCTGATTAAACACATTCCTTTACTTCCTATACTTATTTTTGTTGTTGTTTTTTACTCAAGTTTTCTTTTTTTTTTTCATCTTCTTCATTTGGACTGTTAACTCATTACCCTTTCCTCTATATTGTTATTTAACAATATGAGGGTATGGCTATCTATTTCTCTCTAAATATTCCCTCTTTTAGCTGGACCCACAGTTTTAACATGAATTATTTTCACTGTCATTCAACTCTAAATATTTTCTAATTATGTTACGACTTTTTATCTGAGCCTTATCTTGTTCAGAGATGTGTTTTTTTTAATTTCTAAGTTAAGTCAGTGTTGTTTATCACTTTGTTACTAATTTTAAATATTTTGGGGTTGTGGTCACATGCTGGGTACATATCAAGATTTGCTTTATGACCTAGTACTTGGTTTATGTTGAGATTTATTTTGAGACCTAGTAGTGATGATAAAATTCTATATGCTAGAGAGAAGTTATTTAATTGCTAAACTATTTCTATCTGATAATAATATAGTATAACAACTTTCTTTTCATATTGTCTCTTTTCTCACCCCTTTACTTTTAATCTTTCTGTCATTTTATTTTCGTTGGATTGCTTAGAAAAAGCAAACAACTGGATTAAAAATAAAAATCCTGCGATTTCTGTCAACTGCTATGTTTAGTCCATTCATATTTATTGTGTTCACCAGTATAGTTGCATTTATTTCTACTATTATTTTTATGTGTTTTAGTTGTCCTGGCTTTTTTTTTTTTTTTTTTTTATGCCTAAGTTCTCCTTCACACATCCTATTGGATTGATTGAGTTTTCTTTATTCTCACCCCTACCCCCAGTCTTCTGGTTAGGCAGTTGTATATCTTATTTTCACTCATTTATTAATTACTGTTAAAAATGTTTAGCATTTTATTTTGAAATAATTACAGACTCACAAGGTTGCAAAGAAATGTACAGGTAGGTCTCATGTACCCTTTTTCCTAGCCTCTCCCAATATTAACATCTTACACAACTCTAATACAATATCAAAACCAAGGAGTTGGCATTGGTAAAGAAAGATCTCATTCAGATTACACCAGTTATATGTGAGATCATTTGTGTGTGTGTGTGTGTTTGTATGTGTAACCACCACCACAATCAAGATACCCAATTGTACAATCAACGTAAGACTACCTAGTGTTACCCCTTTATAAGCATACCCATACTCTCCACCTCCCCATCTCCAACTCTTGGCAACCACTAATCTGTTCTCAATCTCTATAACTAGGTCACTTCACAAATGTTACATAAATGGATTCATGCAGTATGTATCTTTTTTTTTTTTTTTTTTGCATGGGCAGGCACCAGAAATCGAACCCGGGTCTCCTGCATGGCAGGTGAGAACTCTGCCACTGTGCCACCATCACCTGCCCATATATCTTTTTGAGATAGATTTTTACACTCAGCTTAATTTCCTTGAGATTAATTGAAGTTATTGCATGTATCAATAATCCATTCCTTTTTATTACTGAGAAGTATTCCATGGTATGGATTTACTGCAGTTTGTTTGTTCACCCACTGAAGGGCATTTGAGCAGTTCTCAGGTTTTGGTTATTACAATAAAGCTGCTAGGAATGTTTGTGTACAAGTTCCTGCATGATAATAAGTCTTCATTTCTCTGGAATAAATGCCCCAGAATATAATTGCTGGGTCATATGGAACTCCACTTCTAGTTTTTAAAGCAAGTGACAAACTATTTTCCAGAGTGGCTATACCATTTTATATTCCGTCCAGCAATATGTTAGTGATTCAGTTTCTCCACCATTAAAAGTTTAGTATGCATTCTTGACTTAAATTCTAAAGTTAACCAATATTTCCATTGCCCTGAACATTTCAAAGAGTAAGGTTTAACCACAATCTTGCCTCTTCTACACGCTGTTAACTAGTAAATTAATTCTACCTTGTTTTTATTATCCCCACAGTAGTTATTATGTTTTTTATATAGTCAATACTTGCTTCATTTATCCATATGTTTTACCAATTTCTTTGCTCATCAGTGTCTTTTTTTAAAAAAAAAAAGACATTGAGATATAATTCACATACAATAAAATTCACCTAGTAAGAGTGTACAAGTCAATGGTTTTTAGGATTTTCACAGCATGGTACAACCATCACCATTATATTGTTTCAGACCATTTTCTTCATCCCAAAGTGAAACCCCATTTTCTTTAGCAGTCATGCTCCATCCCTTCCTTCCTCTGACCCCTGGCAACCACTAATCTAATATCTGTTTTTATAGATTTGCCCATTCTGGTCATCCCATATAAATAGCATCATATAATATGTGGACTTTTGTTTTCTGGCTTCCTTCACTTAGTATAGTGTGTCTCATCATATTGCAGCATGTTTCAGTACGAAATCCTTTTTATGGCCAAGCACTGTTCCACTGTATTGATATATTTATTTATTTATCCACTCAGTTGATGGACATTTGAGTGTTTATACTTTTTGGCTGTTAGGAACAGTGCTCACCATTGTTCCTATGTCTTACTTTAATTTTTGGGTCTATGTCCTGTCTGAAGAAAACTTTAGTAGCTCTTTCAGTGAAATTCACTGAGTTGCAAATTCTCTGTCATTCTGCAAATATTTTCATGTCACCTTTCCTCTTGAGTATAAAATTGTAGGCTGACAGCTATTTCATTCAGCATGTTGAATGAAACGCTGACAACATTATTCCCATTGTCTTCTGGCCCTCAGTGTTGTTGAGAAACAGGTTGTCAGTCTAACTGTTGCTTCTTTGCAGGTAATCTGTCAGTTTTCTCAGGATGCTTTTAAGATTTTCTTTGCTGTTGGTTTTCTGTAGTTTCACTAAAATTTCTCTACATGAGAACTACTTTTCGCTGAGGTATTCAATTTGAGGACTGATGTCTTTAATCAATTTTGTAAGTTTTCAATCATTATCTCTTTGAATGCCACTTTTCCTCTGTTTTCTCTATTCACTCTACTGGAATTCTTATTAGAAGTAATGTCAGACCTTTCTATTCTCTCCTCATTTCCTGACATCTTATTTTCCAATTCTTTATCTCTTTGTGCTGAATTGTGGTTATTTTTCTCAGATTTATCTTCTAGTTAAATTTTTCCGACCTCTCTCTTCTTAATTGAGTCTTTATATAATTCTATCAGCACATATATTATAATTAATAATGTAATGTCATGTAATGATGTAAATAATTATTGTTTTACAAGTCCATTTCCCCTCTAGATTAGAAGCTCCTTGAGGGTAGAGCTGTGACTTAATAATCAACTCGTCTCTGTACCCTAGTGAGTAGAATAGATTCTGGTACAGAGAAATTGTTCATTAAACACTATTTGAACTGAACTATTATCAGATTAATTATAAACTGTCTAGAAATAGTAAATTTTTATCTTTGTCCTTAAGAAGATCTCAAAGGAAGTAGCTATTTTATAATCAACTGGGGTTTGAGTATGCAAACACTCAACTTCTGTGACAGCAAAAGCTTGTTCAAGAATTTACATTTCAAAAATTAAGGGTGTTCATTAGTATTCAATAAAATGCTGCTTGGTGACTTTTAAAATCTAGTGAGTTCATATTATACCAAAACACAGAAACATACGGGAATAAAACAGTTGTCAGAAACAGTTTCCTGACAATGCTCAGTATAACTGGTTTATCTTTGTGATGGCTAATTTCATGTGTCACTGGACTAGGTTATGGTGTCCAGTTGTTTGGCCAGGCAAGCACTGGCCTGATTGTTATTGCAAGGATATTCTGAGGATTTAAATTATTAGTCAGTTGATTGTATCTACGATTGATTATATCTACAGTCAACAAGGGAGGTTGTCTTCAGCAAAGAGAGGTCTCATCCAAGAAGCTGAATGCTTTAAAAGGAGAACAGAGGATTTCAGCAGTCAAAAAGAAGAATCTCTATCTCTGCTTTGGCCAGCCAGCTCCTCCCGGGGAACTTATCAAAACCTTCACTGGAGTTCCTAACTTGTAGCCTTTCCTATGGAATTCAGACTTGCCAATCCCCAAGTGAATGAAGTCATTAAACTAAATCTCTTAATATTTACATACCTATAGAAACACTGTCAGTTCTATTTCTCCGCTGAACTCTGGCTAATATAATTTTATTTTTTGTTTCTGAAATTTTGTTTAATTATTCAAAGTTAATTACATGCCCACTAAAATCATTTAAAATATACCTGTGAGTAGGTAGTCATTTTCTATTTAAAAATACAGTAAATCCTGGGTGCACGGGTGCTTCAGTGGCAGAATGCTTGCCTTCCATGAAGGAGACCCGGGTTCGATTCCCAGACCATGCACCCAAACAAACAAACAGTAAATCCTCATTAATGCCCTTAGTTGTTCAAGAGGGAAGTTTCAATTTTGCAATTTTTTTTAAAGAAAATACTGTAGTTTTATTACCATCAAAGATACACTGTAGCCCAAGGTAACCCCTATTAAATAGTGTTTCCAATTAGAAGCTCTGGTAAATGTGCTTTAATGACTATAAAATCCTCATCTGCAATTAGAATCCCCATTTACATAGTCAGCAGGCTCTTCTAAACTTGCCATTTAAATTAGATGTCTAGTTTTCATCATTACTATATTCAGCAATGCCTGCTTTCTAGCATTTTAGGATTAGTAGAGGCTTAGAGCTTTTTTCTCCCTCTCCCTTTCCTTCTCCCTCCCTCTCTTATTTTCTCCCATCCTAAGTGATCTAGGGACTGGTCAGGAAAGTGAACGGAGTGCCAGAAAAGGAAAGTGACTTTTGCAAAGTTACACACCTGTAGAGCGGCCAAATTTTGGCCCCAAGGCACATCGGTTCTGTCTGAACCACTATTTCTTCATAGACTGCAATAAGGTAACCCTAGGGCTAATCAGTTTTAAATTACCACAATTTTTCAATTAGCAGAATTTGTTTCTTTTTTCTAGATGCAAATAAGATAAAGAAAAGACAATACTTAGGGGGAACAGGCTGCTCTATATTTTTTAACAGGACAAACCAGAAACGGAAAGATGCCCTTTATTTTTGCAGTGCTCACTGTTGTCTCCACTTAATTTCTGGCTTTTCCAGGAAGTCTTGGCAAATAGATGAGGGCAGCCGCAGCAAACCATTTATCCAGTGTGAGCTTGAAAATATCAGCACCGATAAGTGTTAGGATGATTTTATTTTATTTGGAATAACAAACTTCTACTTTTTTCCTGCCAGCATGTTCTTTACTTATCTCACATAAAATTCCTGACCTAGAATCCATGGGTGGAGCAGCGTGACCAGAGGGAGAGAGGATATAATAATACAGGGATTTAGAATTGGTTAAGAGCCTCTGTCCTAGTTCTGACTTTGAACTCAATCAAATACCTGGCTCTGACTTCAAAACCTAAATTCAGAATCAGACTCCTGTGGAGTTAAAGAACCACAAATTCAGCTAGTTTTTTTTTAAAGCAGGTTAATTGAGATATAGTCACACATCATAAAATCCATCCAAAGTATACAATGAATGGTTCATAGTATCATCGCGTAGTTGTACATTCATCACTGCAATCACTTTTAAAATATGTCCATTACTCCAAAAATACCCCACAAAATTACAACCCTTATCACCCTACTACTGACCCTTAGCATTGCTGAGGTACATTTGTTACTGTTGATGAAAAATATTAAAATATTACTGCTAACTATCACCCACATTTTCCAATAGGTGATTTTTCCCACTCTATTATTAACTTCTTGTTAATAATAATGGGTATTTGTTCTAGTTCATGAAAGAACATTTTTTAAAAATTCATACTATCAATCATACATCACAGGGTGCATTGTGTCAAACAGTTCCATGCTTCATCCTCAACTTCTTCTTCTAGTGAGATATATGACTCGAAACTTCCTCTTTCAACCACAATCACTTGCATAATCCAGTGCTGTCAATTACACTCACCACAATGTGATACCATCATTTCTATCCATTTCCAAACATTTAAGCTCAACGTACTTAAAAATTTTGTACACATTAAGCATCTACTACTCATTCTATCTCCTGGTAACCTATATTCTGGATTTTAGCCTTATGAGTTTACTTATTGTAATTAGTTCATATTAGTGAGATCATACAATATTTGTGCTTTTCTGTCTGATTGATTTCACTCAACTTAATGTCATCAAGGTTCACACAATTTGTATGCATCAGGACTTCGGTACATCTTACTGCTGAATAATATTCCATTGCATGTATATACCACGTATTGTTTCTCCATTCGTCAATTGATGGCAGAGCTAGTTTTGTACACAGCTAGTTTCGTACACAGTAATAGTTGTGTTCACCTTGCAATTGGAATAATGCTATTGCTTTCCTGAAGCTGTTAAACATGTCCAACTGGAAAGAGAGAATCAGTTTCTAATCTCAACTGTACCACTGGTCAAGTGATTTAGGGCAACTAATCACTGCAGGAATGATTTCAAGTGCCTGAACCTGTGGCCTGATGATAGGCCTGAGAAATAAGTGTGCAGTTTGCCCCATCTCATGGTACACTCTTAGGAATGTGTGAGGTTGTTTTGTGCTTGCACCTGGCAAACAGGTAGGTACACAGCCCATCTCTAGAACAGTTAAGAGGGGTCAGGAGAATATTCAAATTCTTGGAGATACAACCTAAATTATTTAGGGATGAAGAGTTACAATATCAAAACAATTCAAATAGGGCCCTTTATATACTGATGTACTAAATACATAAATAAACATATATACTAAATAATATATATATAATTTAGTATATATATTTAATACAATTTTAGTATATTAAGCATTACATTGATATATGCATGTTAAATATTTTGAGAGAGAATGCAAACAAATATTTCAAGAAGTTAACAACTGCTGAATCTTCATGTGAAGGATATATGGGTTTTTATTGTACTACTCTTGCTACTTTTATATAAGTTTGAAATTTTTCAAAATAGGAAATAAAAAACAAAACAAAAACTCCTACCACAATGAGATATCATTTCATACCTACTAGAATGGCCATTATAAAAAAGCTAGAAAACTACAAATGCTAGAGAGGGTGTGGAAAATAGGTACAGTTATTCACTGTTGATGGGAATGTAGAATGGTACAGCTACTCTGGAAGGTAGTTTGGCAGTTCCTACCTTTGGAAGCTAAGTATAGAATTGCCATATGATGCAGCAATTCCCTTACTGGGTATATATTCAGAAGAACTGAAAACAGGGATATGAACAGACATTTGCACACCGATGTTTATAGCAGCATTAATCACGATTGCCAATAGATGGAAACAGCCAAATGTTCATCAACTGATGAGTGGATAAACAAACTGTGGGATACACATATGTTGGAATATTATGCAGCTGTAAGACAGAATAAAGTCACAAGATATACAACAACATGAATGAACCTTGACAACATTATATTGAGCGAAATAAGCCAGAAACAAAAGGACCAATATTGTATGGCCTCACTAATATGAACTAACTATAATGAGCAAACTCTGAGAGTTCAAGTTGAGAACACAGGTTATCAGGAGACAGAAAGAGGGTAGAGACTGGGCATTGGATGCTTAAGGAGTACAGAATGTTTAACAAGAGTGATTGTAAATGTTCAGAAATGGATAACACAATGCTGTGTGATGGTAGCCCAATACTGTAAGTATAATGAACAAAGCTGAGTGTGAGTAAGGTCAAAAGAGGAGGACTAGGGGCATGTATGGCACCAGAAGGAAAGCTAGAGGATACAAACGGGGACTGTATAACTGAGCGAAACCTAGATACGAATGAAAAGGATGTGGTTAGGACTAAGGTAAATCAGAACACAGGGTAAAGGATGATATTGTCTGTATTTTAAAACTTCCTAGAGTAGACAATTATGGTGATTAAATGTTACAAATATAAGAAAGTTTTTATATGAGCAAAAGCAAATATATGTAACCATTGCAAGGTGTTAAAATGGGATGGTGTATGGAAAAAATACAATTAATGCAAACAAGGGCCTACAGTTAACAGCAACACTGTTATACTCCTTCATTAACTGTAACAAAGGCAATATACCAATGCTAAATGTCAACAAAAGGGGGGTGTAAGGGAGGGTATGGGATTTTTTTCTTTTTCTTTCTCTCTCTCTCTCTTTTTCTTCGCAGAAGAATGGAAATGTTCTCATATAGATTGTGGTGGTGAATGCATAACTATGTGATTATACCAGGAGCCACTGATTGTACACTTAGGATGGATTGTACGGTGTGTGAATAAAACTGTTTAAAAAATAAACAGAAATATACAAGTGCTTGAGAAGATGTTGAGAGAGATGTACCTACTCACTAATGATAGGGAAGGAGAGTGGTGCAGCCCCTCTGGAGTCAGTGTGGTGGTTCCACAGGATGCTAAGTAAAGGGTTGCCATATGATCCTGCAGTCCCATGACTGGGTACACACTCAGAAGAACTGAAAGCAGGGACATGACAGACATTTGCACACTGGTGTTTATAGTGGCATTATTCACAATCGTCAATAGAGGTGGCCCAGGGGTACATCGATAGAGGAGCAGAAGGGCAAATTATTGTGTATGTGTTTGATGGAATATTGTGCGGCTGCAGAAAGGAATGAAGCCATGAGGCATGCAATAAGGTGAATGAACCCTGAGGACATTATATAGAGTGAAATAAGCCAGAAATGAAAACACAAATATTGTATGATCTAACTGAAATAAACTATAATGAGCAAACTCAGATTTAATTTGAGAGCATAGCTTACCAGGAGATAGAAAGTAGGCAGAGATTGGGCAATCGATGATTAAGGAGTACAGTTCAATAAGGCTCTTTGTAAAGGTTCCTAGATTGTAAGCTCTTACAGCAATCACATTTATTCCCAAGTTTTACTGTTATCTCTAAATTCGGAGATGCTATGTCCTTTGTGTACAAGCTGGTAGTTCCCTGTAACTTGGTGCATCTGTGTGACAACTGAGACTCAGAGTTAGAGTTCTGCAGTAATGAAAGTCAGCATTACTCCATTCAGCAACTGTTAAAGCTGAAAAAGAGAACAGATTTCAACTAGAGACATGAAAGAAAAGGACCTGATTAGGACTAAGGTAAATCAGAACACAGGGTAAACGATGATATTGACTGTGTTTTAAAACTTCAACTTCTGTGTGAGACCAAAGGAAGAGATGTTTATTTTGTCCAAAATTTATATTTTCTGTTGCACAGTCTAATTTAACCCATCTGGCCAGTTTATTTAAACAACCTAATTACATGGAACCTAGAATAAGGAAGGAGATCTTGGTATTCTGTACCAGTTATTCTAATACCCTGAGACATTCCAGAGTATTTTGGGCAGAAAATTAAAAAGTATTTGCAAAGTCCCCTTGAGAGACTGGAGAAAAAATGTGGAACTATTAAACTTCCCCAACTGGAGAATTCCTGATATCTGCCAAGCATTAGAGACTACCAATTTAATAAGCCAAGCCCTCGATCTTAAGGCTTGCCCTTATGAAACTTATTCCTGTAATGGAAGCTAAACCTACTTATAATTATGCCTAAGAGTCACCCCCAGAGAACCTCTTTGATTGCCTCTCTTTCTAAGCCAAACTCTGCAAATAAACCCAAAACCCCCACCCCCAACCCCCACAATGTGGGTCATGACTCCCAGGGATGTAAGTCTACCAGGCAATGTGGGACATGATGAACCTGGCCCTGGCATCCTGGGATTGGCAATGCCTTCTTGACCAAAAGGGTGAAAAGAAATAAACCAAAATCAAGTTTCAGTGGCTAAGAGATGTCAAATAGAGTCGAGAGGTCATTCTAGAGGTTACTCTTATGCATGCTTCAGCCAGATATTGCAAATTGCCACAGTATGTGAAGCCCTAACCTACATTATTCCTGAACACCCTAAAGAATACCCTGGATTCTATTTAAATTCTATAAAAGTTTAACCTATTAAGTTTATTTTTATAGAAACTTAAAATCTCCAGATGGCTCCTATGCCAGATAAGCCCTAAAACCCAGAGGTACCAGTATCTCCAAGAACATCAGTCAGATTCATTCCTCTACCCTATAATGCTGACACCCCTTTTAAGCATGAAGAAGTTAGAACTTTCATTGCCCAGATATCCCTAAGGACTGAGAGAATGATCACATGAGAGGGGGGAGGTGTAACTGAGAAGTTAGGATTTAACAAATGATTATGACCACTGACTCATCATATAGATATTTCTTTTTAGTTTCTAGTATAATAGAACAGCCAGATGGAAATACTTGAAATTGTTAAACTGTAATCCAATAGTTTTGATCTTTGGTAATGATCATATAGCTATATATATATTTTTTATTTTTTGAATGGGCAAGCACTGGGAATTGAACCCGGGTCTCTGGCATGGCAGGTGAGAATTCTGCCACTGAGCCACCATCACACTGCCTTATATAAACTTTTATCTTAAGATTGTGTGATTGTAAAAATCTTGTGACTGACTCCCCCTTTATCCAGCATATGGTTAGACAAATAATAAAATAAAGACATACATGAAAAAAAAAGATAACAGGTTGGGAACATGGGGAAAAAACCTTACATAAACTATAGGCAATAGTTAATAATACTATAATAATCTTTCATCAGTCGTAACAAATATGACTACTGTTAAAAAAGTTAGAATTACAAAAAAAGTGTTATCATCAATTGTAACAAATTTTCCTCACCCATGCAAGTGTTGGTGGGAGGGAGATATAAGGGAATCCTGTATTTTATGCATGATTTTCCATAAACCTACAACTCCTCTAATAAAAAGTTTCAAAAAACTACTTTGCAGAGTCAATGAAATTAAAAAGAATATGAATTCATTTTTAAAATAGAGATAAAAGAGATGGTAGAAAGAAAGAAATAAAAGCAAGAAACAAAAAAGGAAGCTGGCCTTGCTAAGGAAAAATGTTAAAAAGAAAATAAAACTCTTATGGAACATAAAGCCACATATAGACATTGATAGAGAAAAATACAATGTGGAAGGAAAGATGTAGAGAAAGCCATCAATATATAACAGACCATAGCCCTTTAACCCTATAACAGAAGTGTGCTCCTCCGAATCCATAGAAACAGAGAGGACAGAGAGTAAATCTGCCTGGGCTGGGAGTGTATTAGTTTCCTAGGGCTGCTATAACAAATGACCACAAACTTTATGGCTTAAAATATCAGAAATGTAATTCTCTCACAGTTCTGGAGACTAGATGTCCAAAATGAACTGCACTTAGCTGAAATAAAGGTGTTGGGTGGTGCCTCCAAAGGCTCTAGGAGAGATCATCTGCTCTTAGCCTCATCTACCTTCTGGAGGCTGCTTGTGTTCCTTGGCTTGTGGCTGCATCATTCCAATCTCTGCCTCTGTGGTCAACTGTCTTCTTCACTTCTGTGTGAAATCTCCCTCCGTCGCCCTCTTATGAGGTCACATGTGATCACATTTAAGACACTCCCTGATAATCCATATTATCTCCCTCCCATCTCAAGATCCTTAATTTAATCACAGCTGCAAAGTCCCTTTTTTTTTCATATAAGGGAATATTCATAGATTCCAGGGATTAGGACATGGATATCTTTTGGGAGACAAGCTGTCCACAGAGAGGGAGTCAGAAAAGCTTTACAGAGTGATAGTTCACCAGGGTGAGTCATTCTGGCAAAGGGAAGCGTAAAAGTGCAGTAGTACAGAGGTGTTGTGCAAAGGGGGCCCTGCGACGCCGTGAGGCAGAGTGCTGCAACAGAGCTGGATGGAAGAGGCAGGCAGGAAGCCTCATGGGCTGAGGACACGAAGGCCTCTAAACTAGAGAAGACCCCTCTTGGCTTCAGTGGGGAGGATAAACATGCAGAGAGGGACACCAGGGAACAGGAGACTGCTTCAGGAGTTCCAGCAAGAAGTAGGGGCACTGAGGATGGTTAATTAAAACAGGATCATAAGGAAACAATATCCATAGCATCAAACATTGGAGACAACCTGACATATGGGAATGATTTTTAGATTCATTAATCTAAAAAGGAGAACTGGACTATTCTTACCATTAATTTCCTTCATTTGCATGGGTTAGCATTGCTGAGTTGTTAGCACTGCTATTCTACAAGCTGTTCCTTGCCGACTTTCAATCAACCTTAAACCTAGGCAGAAAAGTCCAACGTGTTTCCTTTCCATACAATTAAGAACTATGACATTTTGTCTTTTACTAGGGAGCATATTTACTTACGTAATTGTACATACATAAATAAATTGTCCATACTTTATTTTTTGAAAAACTGAAATCCTTTAAGGATAAGACTTAGTTTTACTAAGAAGCCACTGTGGTTTTTTTTTTTTTTTTTGCTTTTGAGAAATTTAAGTTTCAGCAGAACAAATTTATGTACATTTGTATGGAAAATAGTACATTTAAGAACACTGTTGGGTACTTTTAATGCTTTGCTAAAAGGAAAGTAACAATATAGTAAAAAAAAAAAAAAAAAGCTAGAGTCCAGATAAGGAAGTCTTAACCTTGATTCTATTAAATAAATTAACTTCATAGAATACTTGGAAAGTAAATTTCTGAAAGAAGGACAGACACACTGAACACAAAGAATGCTATTATTTGCATCCAGATCAATATAAAGTCCCATAACTTCTCTATTTTGCAAGAACACACTCATATCATAGTCCCTTGTTTTCAAAGGCCTTTTGCAGCTCCTTCCTATGGTTTGGAATGCTGGATACTTGTGAGCTCACTAAGCTGCAACCCTTTCCCCCTACCTGCCTTGATGTCTGACTTGAAGTCTGACTAGTGTTTTGCCAGATCCTTCCCCCTGAAGACTGAATTCCACGAACTATGTCAGACCCCGGCCACTGGGTGAATTTTTGCCTCAACAGTGGGGAGGGCTTGTGCCATTACCGCTCACTGACTGCCCTCTCCCAGAAACTCCTGCAGCCCTTGCCACACACTAGACCATATCTTTCTGAGATCAAGGAAGGAATCAAGTTCAAACTTTCTATACCTCTTAGACATTGCAACTTAGATTCCTCACTGTCTCTAAAGGACCAGTCCCCACAGTCAAGCTAATTCTTTCTATCCCCAAGTCCCAATTCTTGGCAAAATTCTCATATCCCAGTGGTTCAGCATCCAGTTGCTAACACAGTTCATGGTTGATCCACACAAGATACCCACAGAACTCATCAGTGGTGACTGACTTCTGGTGTTTGTAAGTGTAGCTCAAAAGACTAATAAGGCACGCCCACATGTAACTCACAATTATCCTCTACTTTATGGTTGTGGCAGCTTTGTAGCTGTAACACGAGGCCAACCTGGACCTTGCTCACAAAGGACTACCCATTTCTCAACTGCTGTGACTCAGGAAGCCACATCCAAAGGTATATTACAAGATTTTCTCTTCCACTCTACGTCACTTATTTACAATCACGTAACTCTATTAGCCCTGAAAGCTTATCATCTGGAGTTCACTGGATAGTTTCAGCAGGGATGGCTTCAGCCCACTCCTATAGATGTTGTTTTTCTAGTATTTCTAAACCATGTTCTCATTCTCACCCCCTCTTCCTTCCTCCATTCTCCCCTTCTCTCTCCCCCTTCCCTCCCCTCCTCTCACTCTCTTTCTGTCACACACATATAATTACGTAAATCACAAGTACACAGCTACTTCTTAGCCCGCAGTCTGTGCTTTGTGCTTTGATATCTCTGCCAACACTGTCCTTCCTGCTCAGAGAGGCTCTCTGCTCGTGATTTTTACAGCATGCAGTGTTGGTGGCGTACCAGGCCCTTGCAGTTGAGCAGCTCATTAAGCTCATCAGGGACTAGGACAGGAGGGAGCACCACGCAGTTATCTCACAAACAGTCCTGACACAGAGCCCCACAAGTCCAGGAGATGATCAAGAAAAAAGGCCCCCAGAATGCACAGGAATCACCTCAAAGTTTAATCACACAATCACACTGCTGATATGATTTCTAAGATACACAGAACACTGTACTCACAAACTAGACCTATTTTACCTAAATCCACTAAATTTGCAGGAGTTTCCAAACTAACAAAGAGGTGGCTGTTGACGGTAAAGAAAGTGCCAAGGGAGTAGAGGGAAGATAGAGCATAAACAAGGGTAATTACCTTAATCAGCTGACTCCCTTTGATTTTTTCACAAATAGGAAGGGCAAGAGGCCTTTTTGGAATTTCTGGTGGGAGAGTAAGTCTGATATTTGGAAGCAGGTAAGTGCTTAGAGAGGATGGTAATGAAAATGTCTATGCTATAATTTTGGAGACTTAATCTAATCTTTTAAAAAATTACTACTCAGTTCCTACCCATGATAACAAAGCAGGCTGAATAAGGGCTACTTTGGAGCATCTGCTCACATGAGCCAGGGTATATAGAGAGAAGGCCCTAGCTGAGCTGGGAGAGGTGGAGGCTGTTCATGAAGGCAATGACCCATAGGCAGGGACTCGAACCCACCTAGTGGGCATTGCGGTTTGGCCCACACACTGTCCATGACCCCTTCTCTTGGTTACAGGACCCCTATTTCACATGAGCACTCAGCCCTTCCCATGGGGTCCACGTGTTTCAGGAATACCAAGCCCAGTAACCCTGGCCTCAGTGACTGGCTTGGGAAAGGACATGAGCCTAACTTGGTCCAGTCAGACAAAAGTCCATGTCTTTCCTCTAGTGATTGAGAAACACAAGCTCTTTCCTCCAGAAGTTTAAGGAAGTGTGTCACCTAGAGGGAGGAGCCCATTAAATGTGGAACCAACAACCTCAAGGAACAAGAATTGAAAAATCAAAGTAAGAAACTGAATCTTCAACATATTCTGAGAGTCCCTGGATCAAGGTATTTCTGAACCCAAATCTCTTCCTCCTTTCACATCATTTAAAGTGATTAATTTCTTTTAGTATCAAAGCCAGTTAAAGACAGGTTTTTGGTAACTTGCAACCTAAAACCTCTTAACTAACAAAGCATTTTTGGTAGGGACACCAAGCCCAGAAGTCAGAAGAGAGACTGATTCTTATTGTAAGCTAAAGAAGTTAGGCCAGTGGTCTGAGGGTGGCAAAGCAGGAAACCCTTGGAGAGATGCAAAGAAAGTGAGGTCAGATGACTGAGGAAACTAGTGATGAGGTCACAGGCAGGCAGCAGGACATCTATTTTATGCAGACCTCAGTCCTGCAAAACTCAGGGTGGAGCTTTAAAGAA
The DNA here is from genome assembly GCF_023851605.1 of Tamandua tetradactyla. NCBI lineage: Eukaryota > Metazoa > Chordata > Mammalia > Pilosa > Myrmecophagidae > Tamandua > Tamandua tetradactyla. Next base: position 142,218,216 of record NC_135332.1, read on the forward strand.
GTCACGCCAGGGCAAACACAAGTTTTAGTGAGGTGTGGAGCTCATGACTAACATATGTTAACCCATATTTACATTAGAGATCATTTAGCACCTTCTGACATGTGCCAGTCAGAAGACCATGCTGAGTTACCAAAGGTGGGGCATAGGAGAAGATGAGGCAAAAGTGCAGGTGTGTACATGCTGAGAGCTACGTGGAAGGAAGCAGAGTGTTAACTGCCAGCTCTCAGGAAATCAGGATGCCCTGATGGACCCTGACAGACTGGGTGGAGTGGACAGCTGGGACTTTACATAAAACGTAAGTCTGCTGGAACATAGCAGGGTGGGTTAAGAAAAGTGTAAACTGAAAAGAGGAATATTGGTCCTGCAGGTACAGCTGAAAAAGAAAAACAAAAAACCAGAAGCTAAAATAAATGGCTCCAAAGTCTTAGGTTAACACTGAATGAGCACTCCCAGGCTGGGGTGTGGTATTGTTAGTTGAGCAAACCACTGTCAACCTTTTGGAGATGTTATCATACTACTGCCACCACCTACCTCTACCAGTTGTTCCCAGTGCTGCACACCCCATCTCCCCAACTTAGAAGTCTGGAAAGTGGCAGAAGGACATGGGAAGAATCCTAGCCTCTGCACTTCAAGATACCAACAGTTCCAATTAGGAAGTTTTCTGGTATGTGAATGACCTTGGAGAATGAAGGGGAGACAGACATCAAAGGGAATGAGGAAGGCATCAGGAAAAGAGGAATCAGTGGTTAAAAATTAGAAGAAAATAAAGTTATATCAAATAACAAATGTGTGGGTGAGCCATGGTGGCTCAGTGGCAGAGTTCTCGCCTGCCATACCAGATATCCAGGTTTGATTCCTGGTGCCTGCCCATGCGAAAAACAAAACAAAAACAAACAAACAAACAAAAAAAACAAATAAACGTTATTTTCCTTATTTCCATTTGTAATGAGCTAAGCCCAATATTCACTAACTATTAGAAATACATATTTATGACATTTTCCAGAAGTAGGTTGATTATACTTCTACTGATAATAGTATTTATTGTGTGCTGTTATGTGTTTGGCACTTTGTTAAGCATTTGACATGCATTCTCATTTTATTCCTACAACAATCGTGTAAGGAATTATAATTATTATTTCCATTTCAATAGAGAAAGCCAAGTCTTAGAAAAATCAAGGAACTTGTCCACACATCTAGTAAAGAGCTTGAGCATTAAAAATATCATTAACTAGAGCAAAAGGGACAGCTTTGGGGAATGTCATCCTGTCCACCACAGACTCTCAAATGCCAATTTGAACAATCGTCAACATTTTTAAGAGAAATTCTTTAAGTAGTTCTCATAAGCAAACAAAACGAACACGGAACATCATTTCCCATACCACTTAGGTGAAACATGCAAGTTGAACAGTTCTAGCAATGCTAGTATTTTTAAACTTTTAAAAATTTCAGACTACAGATACAGAAAACAGCATGAGAACTGTCTAGATGAATGAATTACTATAATGAATATTTATATATTATATAAAACATAAAACCACCATCCAGATCAAGAAACAGAAATTTGGCACATATCCCAAAGCCTTCTGTTTGCTCCCATTCCATCCCAGCACCCTTACCCCTTGCCCCACCTGCACCCGCCGAAAAACAATGACCTGATGTTAGGGCAATTGCTTACTGCTTTTTTTTTATTGTTTTATCCCCCATTGTGCATCCCTAAACACTCCAGTTGCATGCTATCTTGGTTCTCTGATATGTCTTTTAAAAGGCTATTTTAATCTACAGGCTCTCCACCTAGTCTTTCCTCTTTTTTTCCCTCATAAAAATGATTTTTGAAGAAGCCAGGCCATGCAAACCTATAAACTGGCAAACTTTCCTACAGCCTGGATTTTGCTGATTGCATCAATGCAAATATTATAATTAGTTAGCATGAATCAAATACGAAGAGGGCTTTGGTTGACTTAAATGTAAACACCTGGATGTAATCTGCCAAATTCACAAGAATATTAAAATCTGTTCCTCTAACGAGGACCATGAGATATTTTTTTTTTAACAGAGGCTTTCCTACAGTTGTTTTGAAAAAAATCTGTTTAGTCCTTCCTTCTTGCTGACTTATACTTCCTAGAATATGTGGTAAAGATAAAACATCAAGTTATATATAGAAGGAAGGCAAGAAAATCAATAAAATCAAACAAAACAAAAGGAATCTTTCTTGAAGTGATTAAAAAAGAAATGGAAAGAACCCAGAGATCTTTACACTGTCCTTTGGCTATTTGAAAGTTTGGCACTTTATTTTCTTTGATAGACTGTCATAGGCTGCAAAAAAGAGATGGATGGTAGCAAAGTAAATCAATAAAAGAGTAATATAAAGTTCAATGCTATTTTTTTTGAGACACAGTCACTTTCCCCCTCACATTTGCTTTTTTAAATGCAATTTTATTATGATATATTCACATACCATATAATCATCCAAATGTCCCACACTATCATCATATAGTCATGCACTCATCACCACAATCAATTTTAGAACATTTTCATTACTCCAAAAAGTAGATTAAAAAGAAAAAGAAAAAAGAACACCCAAAACATCCCATACCCGTTATTCCCCACCCCCATTATTTTAGTTTTTTTGTCTTTATTTTCTTACTCAATTGCCCATACACTGGACAAAGGGAGTGTCAGTCACAAGGTTTTCACAATCACATGGTCACACAGTAAAAGCTATTTAGTTATACAATAGTCTTCAAGAATCAAGGCTACAGGATTGCAGTTCAACAGTTTCAGGTATTTCCTTCTAGCTATTCTAACAAACTAGAAACTAAAAAGGAATATCTATATAATACATAAGAATAACCTCCAGAATGACCTCTCAACTCTATTTGAAATCTCCAGCCACTGGTCAAGACTTTCACAAACCCATGATGCCAGGGCCAGGTTCATCCTTGGGAGTCATGTCTCATGTTGCTAGGAAGAATTATCCTGGAAGTCATCTCCCACATAGTGGGGAGGGCAGTGAGTCTACCTGCAGAGTTGGCTTAGAGAGAGAGGCCACATTTGAGCAACAAAAGAGGTTCTCTTGGGGTAACTCTTAGGTATAAAAAAGTAGGCTTAGCTTTCCCTTTACAGGGATAAGTTCTATAAGGGCAAGCCCAAAGATTGAGGGCTTGGTTTATTAAATTGGTAATCCCTAATGCTTGCAAGAATAACAGGAATTCCTCAGGTAGGGAAGTTTAATAGTTCCACATTTTTCCCCAGTCCCTCAAGGGGACTTTGCAAATATTTTTTTTATTTTCCATCCAAATTACTCTGGATGTAGCAGGGTATTACAATGTCCTGTCAAAATAACAAGATCTCATTCCCTGTTCATGGTTTCATGTAATTACGTTGTCTGAATAAACTAACCATAGAGGTTAAATTAGCTAGTGTGCTATAGAAAATATAAATTTTAGACAAAATAAACATCTCTTTCTTTGGTCTCACACAGAAGCTGAAGCTTTAAAATACAGATTTACCTTAGTTCTAACCAGACCTGCTTCATTCATATCTCTAATTGAAGTCTGATATCTTTTTCAGCTTCTTTAACAGTTGCTGAATGGAGTAACGCAGAACTCTAACTCTGAGTCTCAGGTGTCACACAGATACCCAAAGTTCCAGGGAACTACCAGGTTATACACAAAGAGCTCTGCATCTCAGAATTTAGAAATAACAGTTACAACTCAGGAATAGAGGTAACTGCTGTAAGAGCTTACCATCTAGGAACCTGCATAATAAATCTTACTGAGCAGTCTGAACTCCTTAATTGTTGATTGCCCAATCACTGCCCATGTTCTCACATTTACTCTTAACACCGTATTCTTTTCAAGTCCTACTTTCTAAGCAATGATCTTCTGGCACGGAATAAAAATGGCTTTACAGTTAAGCCAAATAGCTGTAAAATCCTGGGGCAAGTTATTTAACGCAAGTTTTCTTACCTGTACAATGAGGATAATAGGTACCTTTTGAGGTTGTTGGGGTAGCCCAAATGAGTTAATAGCTATAAAGTGCCACATAGTAAATGCAGAGCAAATGCCAGTCTTTTGGGCCTCTTCCCTGCCAAGTTGTGCCAGTTTTCCTTAAATATGTTGCCTTTATTAAAATTCAAGGCATCAATCAAATGTTCAAATAAGGGACATAAAAAATTCTGAATTTTCATCTCACTCTATGCAGAATAAGGTCTTTTTATTGTCCTTGTGAATTTAGATATTTAGCAATAAGCATAGAGTTAAAGAACCAACAACAAAAACCCTCATTCACAATATTTCTTACATTCATCCCCTCCTCTCCATTCCTTCTACAACCTTCCTGGTTTGGCCCTTATTTATTCAACCACGAGGAGGCCTAGACACCCTCTATTCCAACCCTAATTTTATCAATGATGAATCTGAGACCCACAGAAAGAGGTGGCTTGTCCAATATACTCAGTTACATAACAGCAGAGACAAGACAACAGGGACCAGTAAGTAAAAGAGATGACAACAATGTGGGGAGCACATGCCTGGTCTAAACTGTGAGCCGAAACTCACAGTAATCATGTAGGAGAGAGGCACCCATCGTGGCTAGAACTTTTAATTTTTTAATGCATTGATGGAAATTCATAATTTTACATATTATCTATTCACTTGGAAATGTTGGCAATTCATTAAAAATTCTTTTAACCTCTCTGCAGGTCAAATAAGACACAAGCATGAGCTGGCTTTAGTTCACAGTTGGTACATTTGAGGTCTCTGCATCCTACTAATCCTAATTTAAATTCATTTTATTTTATTTGCTTTTATTCTCTCACTTCAGCGGCTCCCCCACTGCCTATAATTTAAAGTCCAAATTTCTTAACCAGTCTATTAAGCCAATACATGACCTGGCCCCTAACTATATTTCCACCTTACATTCAGTCTCCTTTTCCCACTGAAGCTAGAATGGCCATTGAATTCAACTCTCCAGGCACTAAAATCTTCAGAGGGTTACCTGCCCAGGTCACATGGACTGTTCCTTGGGCCTTGAATATGTGCTATCCACTTTAGCCTCTGCGCTTTTCCCTTTCCTGGATTGTCTCTCACTTGCGTTCTCCTGTATGTGAAACCATGTCCATCCTTTAGTTTCTAAGTCACATATCACTTCTCTGCAACAAATCCCTAATGGCCCTGGCTAGAAGCAACCTTGCTCCGCATCTTCATAGGCTTTATATCACTCACATGACACTTAACGCACACTGTCTTGTTTTGGAGTTACCTCCTTAGTTCAATTCCCTAAGCACTTTGTAACATTCCTGGAAGGAAGGCTTTGGGTCTTAAACTGTATTGAATATCCCCACAGTGCTTTGTACATAGCAGGGCACTCAATAAACATCTTAGGAACATTATCCTTTTGTAGTGAAAATTTATGGATCAAACATAAAAAGAAAAGACTCTTGCAGAATTCTATTGTTTCTACACTTGGATAGGAAGGGTTTTCCTCCTAAAAGGCTGACATCTGAGTGACAGCAAAAAGGGCCATCTCACTTCTCTGGTTTCCCCCAACATCTTCCCCACTGAATGGCTACTTTCTACTTACTTTGAGATTTCGTTTTCCAGAAGTGCTCACATCTTTGCTTAAGACAACATTGGCTCTAAGAGATCACTGTTAAATAATCGTCTGTTACATGGAAGCGTTCCAGGGAAATTCGCCTCTTTCTGAGTAAGGCTAATTTATGAGATGTGGTGGTTATCACTTTGAAAGGCACAGAGAGCTGGGACTATCAGTGATTAGACATTATGCAAAGATTTCAATTGTGACAAAGTTGATAGGAGCAAGTGAAAGAGCATCATTAAACTTTGGCCATCCAGCCAACAAGGCCAATTTTGAGTGATGAGAGTCACAAACTTATTATCTCATGTTGTTTTTCTGGAGCCATTCCCATTTTTAGTTATTTGTATTCAGGTAGTGTCAAAAAGGAAAAGGAAGAGAAAAAGAAAGAGAAATTAGATTCCATTTTATTTTTACTGACCTGGCCAGCACAAGAGGCCTGCAATAAATGTTTGCTGAATGAATAAAAGAATTAATTTGCTTAAGACAAATGGAATTACTGAAACAATTAAAATACCATAATCTTACAAAATGACCTAAATTTGCACAGTAATGGGAAAAGTTAGTAGTCTTAAACCAGCAATAGTTTAGATGCCAAATGAGTTATTTCAATTAACATATTCTAGACACACCCTTTCTAACCTGTCCAAAAAATATTCACAGCGTTGTCAAAGGCCTTACAAACATTCTTTGTTAGCCTCACATTTATGTCATGACAATTTGTATTTGAGTCCAAGAGCCAAGACAGTCAAGAATTCCAGGAACTGTTAAAGAAAACTAATGACTACAGAGGTTTCCACTGTGAAAACAATGTTTTCCCCTGTTTTGGACCATGTCGTGGCAGGTCATGTCTGCTAACCCTTTAATTTATTTAACAAAAGGGGAAAATCCATTCTTAAGCTTATCTTGGGAGTGCTTCTAGCGTAAGTATAATCTAACTTCCCATAAAAAGCGATTTTCTTTCAACTGCCTGGGGTGGAAGAGGGACAGATGTGATGGGTTATATAGAGTGACCAAGGAGATCTGAGTTCCCCAATTTTCCCATTTCAGTATCTTTTATGAGAAAACAGACATAAAGCAATACTCTCCCCTCTGCTGAAAACCAATTCAGGTGAACAGGCATACTTTTTCTTAATACATATAAATTATCTTTTGCATTAAAATTTTACAAACAACGTTTTGACAGTTCAGGAATTTAAGTGTCTTGAATGTTATTGGTTAAAATCCTGATCTAGACCAAGAGCAACAAATATTTTATGATTACTTTATAGTAAAATAAAAAAATTCATGGATTTATTATAAAAAGAAACAACAAAAACAAGAACAAAGCACATTTATGAAAACAGGAGAAAGCCATATCAAGCTCACTTGACTCCACTTGAAAGAATATAAACGCAGCTAGAGGAAGGGCTCGCCAGAACACTTTCGGATCTTAAACCAAGCCAAAAATAAATGGGCAGTTCCAACCCCCTTTGATCTTGTAAAATGTATATTTCCAGCGTAAACCGGCTCAGCTGGCGTTGTTAGGACTGACAATGTTTTCCCAAAGGGCCAGTGAGACATAATGAGAGTCATGCGACTGTAACCTGAGTATATCAGGGTTCCTTGCACGGAAGTGGAAGAGCTGGGCTGAGACACTGGGCACTCACACGCGGAGCATCTGCGCCCAGATGGCATTCGGTTGCCCTTCATGAGTCTCCTGCTTATGGGAACAGGGTGTCACTTTTTTTTTTTTAATGTAAAACAATCCTGGGGTGAATTTGAGTAGAGATTCACCCCACAGTCCAGACTGCTTTCGGGAGAAGAGGGCAGAACTAGACTGGATGAGAGGGATTGTTCATCCCAGGAATGACCCCACAGAGGTCAGGCCCACTCCAGTGACAGATGCGCAGGAGAGGGTGGTCCCCCCGTTCTCCAGAATTTGGGGTAGTTCAGTCAACGTGTGTAAACAGCGAGTGTCAGCTCTCCCCCGCCGGACAGCCCGGCGCTTTCTGAGTTGGCAGAAGGCGGCCGAGGAGCAGGGAGCGCGCGAAGCCTCCCGGGCCGCGCGGGAATGGTGGGCGCCGCGGACTTGCCCTTCTCCCCACCCGCCGGTGGGGGCGCGGGGCTGCCGGCCCTTACCTGGTTCCTGCGGTACCACGCGCTCGACAGGGAGCCGTTGCCGGCGCCCAGCGCCCCGTACGTGAAATTTCGGGACAGCTCGTCCAGGGCGGCCACGGTGGCGTCCCCGGAGCCCACGGGCGCCGGCGCCGCCATGAGGTCTCGCTCGGGGCTGGGGCTCAGCCTCCCCGCCCGGCTGCACCGCGAGGCGCCCTGGAGGAGACGCGCCCAGCCGAGGCCGCGCCAGACCCGCGCCGCAGTCACTTCCTGCTCGGTGTCCGGGCGAGGCGGGCCCGCCGCGGCCAACTGGCACCCGCCCCTGCGCGGCGGCAGGTGCCGCGTCTGCCGCCCTCCTACCCCACCCTCGCCGGCCGGACCTCCCGCGGTCGCCGCGAGGGGCCGACGGGGATCCTGCGGGTCTGCGGCCTCCCGGGAGGCCCGGCTTGCCCCGCAGCCTCCTGGCCTGCCGGGCCCTTGTGCACAACGCCCTCAAGGGTCAGACGATGCGCGGGGAACCACCGCGCCCGGGTTTTCGCACCCGGCAGTGGGAGAATGAAATGATCGCCAAATGCCCCTCCAGCTCTTCTGGGCGCTTAGTAGACGTTTGTTGAAGTGAATGGGAGGAAAAGGAGACCCTGACTAACAACAGTACCTTCGCCCGTCTATACCTGGCAATTACAGCTCTCACATAGCTAGTCACTTGTATTTTTTAAATGGTTTCTCATATGGAAAAGTCATGATTTCCCGAAAATACTGTAAGCGTCGTGAAAATAAAGATAGAACCGATTAAATCTGAGTGCCAACATTTGCTAGATGCTTGATAAATATTCCTGGAGTGAAGGGAGGAATCCCCAGTGGTGGCTGGAGGACTCGGAGGTGTATTTGTTGACTGGATGGGGTTTCCTTCCAGATGGGACCAGAAGGAATTGGTGAAGAGTTACCAACTATTAGATATAAGAATATGGCATGAGAGAGAACTGTTGTTAATGGTCATAATGAATACCAACCAGAAGCTCGGGTTTTACCCATATTCAAATTCTACGTGGTCACTATAAATGATCTCTAAGGTGTATCTCACCTTGAGAGTTCCATGTTGTTGCCTGAAGCACTAGAACTTGGTGATCTTTTGTTTACAACACACGGAGATGCTTCTTATAGAATGTGCTTTGATTTCGATTAATTCAGGAAAGAAAGGCCTTCAAGAAAAGCAAATTGCAGCCTAATAGGGGAAAGAGAAGGTTTTCAGTGAGTCTTAGGGGAAGAGTGCAAATGAGAGACAAATGTAAGAAAAAGTCATTTCAGGTACAGAAAAATGAAGACATTTTATCTCATAAGTTGTATAGTTTCTTGACTGAGCTGCCAAAATATTAGTTGTGTAGTTAATATTGTAGCTACTCTTTCTAGCTTAAGAAACTCCTTTATTTCAAATAAATATCTAAAAGAAAGTGTTTGATTTTTTTTTGTACTTTGTATCACCTCACATTATTATGTATTGGTGGCTTTATTATTAATTCTTTTATTGGGGATGCTTTAAGCTGCAAGTAACCCAATATCCAAATAAAAGTGGCTTAAATACTAAAGGTCTGTTAAGTTGAGAAGCATGGTGGCTCTATGATTGATATTGGCACTTCCATCTTTCTGCTCTGCCATCCCTTAGGTATTGGCCTTGCCCTTTTCATGGTGGCAAAATGGCTGGAACAGCCAAGCATCATTTGCAAATATGGCTGTATTTAGCAAAGAAGAAGAGGGATATTTCTTATGTTATCTTTTTATAAAAGGAAAATCTTTTCCAGAAACTTCCAGCAGGCTTCGTCCCCGTCAGTTTCCATTGGCTCGGACAGGCCACATGCCCATGTTTTAGCTTGCAGGGGCAGCTGGGAAAGTGATTCTTGGGCATTCCCAGGCTTTAAAGTGGAAGAGAAGTTCTGCCAGCAAGGAAGAAAGGAGGCTGCTATGGGGGAATGGCTTTTGGACAAGAACCAACAGAATCTGGCGCAATCACTCTTTAGTCTATTCCGTCAGGCAGATTGTAAGTAATCATACAGTCTCTAAGAGGCAAAATAATAAACCAACTGCATTACTTTCCTGTTTGAAATGCTTGGATACCTCCCCACTAACATAAAGTTCACACTTGTGATCTGGCATGTAAAAACTCTTTATGGTCTGGCCCCCATGCTCTGCTACACTTAACTTGTTCCCATTTTGTTTTTTAATTAAAAAAATCATTTGCAATTTCTTTACATATGCTTAAAAACTCTAATTTTAGAGAAAGCAGTCAGTACTTGGTACTGAATAGCTATGTACTCTGTGACGTGCTGTTCTCCAGATTCTAAGATGCCTCTGCTGCTGTTGTCCTAGTACATGGGGGTGGTTGCAATGCAGTATTCGTGACCAGTGTTCCTCCCCACGCAGTTCACAAGAAGGCGGCAGGAACGCCATGTGAACTATTTTGATCCCAGCATTGTGGGTGGAGCTGTGGAGACTGTTCTGTGCTTTGTTTGATGGCCTTTTCCTCTCCAGGGGATATCCTGTTCACTTTACAGGATGCCAAGAGCCTTTGATCCAAATAAACTCCTCCTGGCCACAGTGTTGAAATGTTGGAGGTCTCTCTTCCTCCATTAATTTAAAGAAATCTATTTCCGTGCCTTACCATTTAAAACTGGGCTTCACCGGGAACATAGAGAGCAAGAGTCACACTCTGCCAGCCTTGCCTGAGATCACCTGCCTGCAACATCCACAAAACAATTTTCCCCTTCTTTATTCAGCTTTAGCATGAACCAGTCAATAGTAGCTGTATTTTAATAAACATTTCTTTAATGATTAATGTCTGAGGGGCTACAGTGGTTATTAGGGTACGCAGATATCTCATATTATATACAAGAGCTAGCTCCAGATTAAAGACTTAATTAAAACAGGCAAAACTTAGATCTTTTACAGAAACATTTGCCACAATCTGTACAAGACACAGTTTGAACAGTCTTTTAACTGCAGATGCCGAAGGCAAACTGCCTGGGTTCAAATCCCGACTTTCCTGTTTATTTGCTGTGTCACCTCTCTGGGCCTTGCATTTATCATTTGTAAAAGGGATAATGATAGTACCCACATTAAAGGTCTTTTGCAAGCAGCAAACAAGTTAAGACATAAAAATCCCTTGGAACAGTATGAACAGCACCTGAAACATAGAAAGTACTCAATAAACACTGCATATTACTACTTATGACTTTGGATAAGGAAGGATTCCTTAAACAAATACAAAAAGTACAAACCACAGAGGAAAAGGATTGATAAAAGCACTTACATAAAAACTATTGACTTTAATACATCAACAGACACCATAAAGAATGTAAAAAGAGAAGCCACAAACCAAGAACATTTATTTGTCACACATCTGACTGACAAAGGATTCATATCCAGAATAGAAAAATAACACCTACTGGTCAATGAGGAAAAGTCAGACAACCCTGTAGAAAACTGGGTAAAAGCAAAAACAGTCATTTTTACATAAAATACAAATGACTGCTAAACATACAAAAAATACTTCTGTCTCACTGGTAATCAGAAAAATGCCAATTAAAACCCCATTGATAATCATTTTATACATACCTGATAGGTTGGCAAATTTTTTATATTTTCATGTTAAGCATTGGTAGGGATGTGGAACACCAGAAGCTCTTATTCCTGCTTTTACTGAAACTGAAAATAGCTCGGAATTATTGGGTAAAGATGAAGGTGTGTATATTATGTGCATGTAATTTCACTGTGGTGCTATATATACCAGAGAAAATTTTATACATGGACACAGAAGAAGTGTACAAAGACATTAGCACTGATTGTAATACCAAGAACTTGAAACTACCCCGGTATCCATCAACAGGAGTAGTGTGCAAATGAACTAAGACACATTTATACAACAGGCTAGTACACAGCAGTGAAATGGCCTGAACCATGGTGACCCAGTATCCATTTCAACCTAAACAAATCTCACAAACATAAGACTGAAGGAAAAAAGCAAGTGCACGTAAGACTACATACAGTATGATTAAAAAGCATGCAGAATCTGATGGTATATTGTTTAGAATGCATCTATATGTGGAAATTCCTAAAGAAAAGCAAAGAGATGATTTTAAAAAATTCAGGATAGTGGTTATCCCTGGAAGACTTCAAAAGTATTGGCAATGTTCTCTTTCTTAATCTTGGTGGTGGGTTATATGGGTATTTATTTTACTATTATTCTTAAAAACTATGCATTCATGTTATATATACCCTTGTGTAACTGATATATTTCATAATTGATAAAATGATTAATCCAAAAAAGGCACAAAGTTTACAACCAAAGATACCAAAAATCCAAGGTTGGTAGGCCCAGATTTGAGTGCTTCTTCTGCTCCTTAACAGCTGTATGACTTTGAGCAAATTCTCTGAGATTCAGTTTCCTCATTCGTAAAGTGGGAATAATATTTATTTCAAAACACTATCGGGCACTTAAGTAATAGTAATGTGAAAGGAAAACACCTTATGGGGCAGTTCAGTTTACCAAACACTTTGTGCCAGGAGCTGAGGACACAAAGATGAGTGAAGAAGGAGCCCTATCCTGAAGCACAGACTTGGAAACAGGTAGATTTAGCCTTACAAGGAAATTTCAGCACAAGAACTGGAAGAAAATACCAAAGATGCACTCAACAGGTGCAGTCCAGGAGGGCTACCTAGAAAGAGGTGATGACTATTGTGCTTCCTAAAGGATGTGTTAGCCAAATGAAGAAGAGAGGTAGGGTTTGAATAAGGCTGGCAGAGAAAATAGTCTAAGCCAAGACACAGAGACAAGAAACAAAATAGCATGTATAGCCACAAGCAATTCCACATTCATCTTGGGTGAAAAAAGATGTAGTTAGATAGGAGGACAGAGGGGCTAGCAGGGCCAGGAAATTTAGGGTTTTGTGTATTATCAAGGTTGGACTTGAGTCTTAACAGGGAACCATTGAGTAACTCTAGGTAAGAGAGTAGCATGACCAGGTTGGTGTAGTTGTAAAAGATCTTCTGTTGGAGGGGTACAGTTTAAGTGGAGAAACACCACAGACAGGGAGACAAATTAAGAGACTGCAAGAGCTCAACTGAGGATATATGAGACAGGCTGGGGAGAAAGGGCGAGATTAAAGAAATGTTTAGAAGTCAAACCAGCATAACTTGTTGATTGGGGTAGGAGAGGGAGGGAGAAGGAAGATTCTAAGATGCTTTCAGTCTTAGGTTACCAGGTGCAAAGACAGCACTATTTACTGACATGGGGAGTAAGAAAGAGGAATGGGTTTAGGCGGAAATTGATGAATTTGGTTTAAAAATTTGCAGTTCACTGAGTTTGAAGAGTTTATGGAGCATCCAAGGCAGAAACGGGCATGCAGAATTATTCTAAGGTACAGGGCTGAGGAAATAGATTTGGGAGTCACCAGCATATAGGTGAATGTGATTGGCCAGGGAGCACACATGACCTTTATCTTCTTTCTCTTCAGCAAAATTTTTCTGTAAAGGGTCAGAGAGTAAATATTTTAGTTTTGTGCACTGTATGGTCTCTGCTGCAACTACTCAATTCTGCTGTTGCATTGTGAAAGTAGCCATTGACAATATATATACCAATGGACATGGCTGTAATAAAATAAAACTTTGCTTACAAAAACAGGTGGCTACCTGGATTTGGCCCACAAGCCACAGTTTGCTAATCCTTGTTCTAGAGAGAAAAGTTCTGAGTGTGGAACAAAAGGGCAAGATCCACTCAAAGGGTAAGAGAATGTACTTGTTAGGCCTCTTGGACGTGAGTAATAGGATCCCAATTCAAAGGAGAATTCAATAGTTCCTAACTAAAACATGGGAAGGAGGGGGTGGCATTGAACTTCTGACTTTGGGATATGGACTTCATCCTCAGATGAGCTTCACATGGTAAGGGCATGGCCTTGGCAGCTCCTGGTGTCCAGCTTCAGAGCATGAGATCAGAAGGGAAGAGGGAGTGTGGATTATTATTCCCAATTCTTTATGCAACCACGTACAGGGATATTTGGATTTTACATTCCCACCTATTTCCAAATGACCTTGACATTCCTCCCACTAGTGGCAGAGTATACTTCTCTCCCCAGTGATGTTGGGCTTGGACGTGTGACTTCCATTTGGACAATGGAAATGTGGACGGACTGACACTGTGACAGTTCTGGCTCAAGATCTTAAGAGGCATTGCAAGTTTCTGCTTGCTCTGTGCTCCCGTGATCCTCCACGAGAGCAGTATGCTCCAAGTAGCTACTGGTCCAAGGAGAATGAAGAAACCTGTGGAGCAGGTCTGAAGCCTATTCCTGCTGGCTTGAGTGAAGCTGCAGACTCATTGGCAAGAAAATAAATATTGGTTGTTGTAAACCCCTAAGATTTCAAGGTTGGCATGCAAAAACTGACTGAGAAAGAGGGTATTCTCAACCAGCTCTACTTAGAAATATCCTGGAGAAATTTGGGACACGGGGACTGATCACGGAGTACTGAGAGATTTAATATTACTATTGGCCCAGTTTGGGTCATGGGCCCACCCTGTTCAGGAGATGATCCGAAGGGATGAGAGAAGCTGAGTAGACAAAAACAATAACCAATATTGTGGTGAATCAGCACAGAATAGTGCCATGGCAACTTAGGCAGGAGAGAGCTACAAAGGCGAGGGTATGTTGAATAATGTCATTGGCTGCAAAGAGGATCACCAAGACAATAAATGAAATGAGTTTACTGGCTTTGGCAATAACATGTGGTCACTGGTGACCTCTGCCAGGGCAGTTGAAGTAGAATGTTGGGGTGACAGCCAGATTATAGTTAATTGTAATTCACTATTGAAAAGTTAGTTGTTACTACAAAGAAGCTTAGATAAAGAGCAGGTTGGGAGCTGGTTAGGGGAGAGCCAAGAGTTTTATTTATTTGTGCATCACTTTGAAGCCATGGGAGACTTCTGAGAAAAGGAGTGTTGGGATCAGTCCACACTCGAGGGAGACAATTCTCAGAGTTGAGGTGATCCGTTGAGGGTGAAACAAGGGCTGAGGGGCCCAGCACAGTCCTGGCGTGACCCTTAGGACCTGCGGCAGAATTTTATCTTTGGGAACAAGGCTTGAAGGCGAGATCCAAGCGACACAGAATTTGAAACAGCAGGATTTAGTAAGAGATCACGAGGGAGGTTGGGTGAGGCCAAGGGAGGAGAGAGTTGATAAGATTATCTGATCTCAGGCCTGGAGAAATAAGAACAGAGCCAACCCTAAACAATAATTTTCAATAGGCAAAATATTAATCTAGTGCCCACCCTCTTAGGATTCTGACCGTTTCGTGACTTCTTTCAAGATCAGTTTGTTTTCTCTTCCCTTGTCCTCCCTCTATCTGCACCCTGACCTACCTGCCTATACTGACTTCCAATTTAGGATTTTCCAAACCTCCCACCCAGGTCAGTTATCCACCATTTCTGCCCCTGCTTTGTTTTAAATTGTACTATTTTGTGTCTCACTTCTTTGCTCTCTATTTTCAAAGAGGTATCTGGGAATGAATCAATGCCAAAGTACTACTGCAATAGAACGTCTTCTTCAGGGATTCTTTGTTTTCTACATGGCCTCTCCTGATTAACATAACAATTTAACCCAAAGGAATAGTTCAGTTATGGTAAGAATTTGGGCAGGTGGAGGTAGGGCATGAAAAACTGCCCCTTGACTTTTACATGTAATAGGTGTCCTGAATTGGATAAAGCATTGAGGGAAATTAGATTAAGAACGTTAATCTTAGAAGTAAAATATTGAATTTTAGGTGAAAATATAACAGACTTTAGATGCAATTGCTAAATGAAAATGCTCAAAGTGAGACATACAGGATTATATGAATGGCTAAGAGGAGGATCCCCACATCATAGTGTCACCCTTACTCTGTAGTTTATAGTTTACCAAGCACTTCACATCAGTTATTCCACTTGATCCTCACAAAAGCTCTGTGAAATAGGCAGGGCATTTGCATTTTTTTTTTCCGCATGGGCAGGCACCGGGAATCGAACGCGGGTGTCTGGCATCAGGCAAGAATTCTACCTGCTGAACCACCGTCGCACCACCTAGCATTTGTATTTTTAAAAAGCACTTTTAAAATTAGCATTTTTTTTTTAAAAAAGCAAAAATTTCAGTTTAAAGAAGGTTAACGTATTATTTAATATTCACTTCTGGTTCGTGGCAGAGTCAAGACTTTTGCTGCTCAATAAGAGTCTAAGTAGGTGGGCTTCTCAAGAAAGGGAATGAAAGAGACCATCCTATTTTGCATTTAATACCCACAAAATGACCAGTGAAACCAGCTGTGACAAATGTGGCAGGTAGAAGTTTCACAGATATAAATTTGCATCTACCGTTTCTACCTCTTTTCTTTGGCCCAGAGTTTGAGCTCCATAATAATACAATTGGTTGCTGAATTTTCAGTGACCATTCTAGTTGACTATAATTTACTTTCTACCTTTCTCCTCCATTATCATTATCATCGCTGTGGTCAGCATCATCAACAGCCACAACTGAGAGCTGGCTGTTCACACAATGATCCTGCACCAGGAAGGAAGTTGGAATTCATTGGGGAAACTAGATCTGGTCCCTTGCCTTGAGTGGCTTAATTTCAGTTTAGGAGACAGAACATATACATAAAGAGATAAATACGTATAAACTTAGGATGAACTAGCTAACTAAAGTCCTCACTGCAGAGGACAGATTCCAGAATTCCAGAAAAAGGAGTGATTAGCAGGGCTGAGAACGGTCTGGGAAAGCTTCAGGGAGGTCGTGGTGCTTGGGTAGAGCCTGATGGAAGAGTGTGACTAAATGGAGTCTGGAGGAGGGGAGGGAGCATGCCAGGAATACCAAACGCCTGGAAGACCACTGAGAATGGGAGTGTGTGTGGGGACCGCGAGACCTGGGGTGGCCGTGTACCTGAGCCACTGAACAGCTTGATGCCTGGCTAGCAGCAGCCAGTAACAGCAATTTTTGCTCATTGAAAAGTTTTTACTGCATGTGAAACTTTCCAGGACCAGCATGGTACGTCATCTGCGTCTCCTCTAGGATTCTCCTCCCAGACCTGGCTTCCTAAACCTGTCCAGCCAGTTAAGACTCTGAAGGACCAGGGCTGCTCTACCAAGCGGCACACAATTCATCTGAGAAGCACTTATCCTAGATCTGCATGTGATTAAAAGAAGGAAGGAAGGAAGGGAGGGAGGAAGGGAGGAAGGGAGGAAGGGAGGGAGGGAGGGAGGGAGGGAGGGACGGAGGGAGGGAGGGAGGGAGGAAGGAAGGAAGGAAAGAAAGAAAGGAAGAAAGAAACATTCTCTACTCGTTTTCATGTACTGAGTTAATGTTGTTTTTATTCTGTCTGTCCTATTTATCCTGGTCCCCCCCACTGGTGTGTCTTAGAGTATTGGGAAAGCAGAAGCAGCTCTGGTGGTTTCTCTCTGCAGGGCCCTGCGTGGTGCTGAGCACAGTTCGGTGCTTCACCGGTGCTCTGGGGAAGAGGTGGAAGCAGAGTGTGTCCTGAGGCAACACGAGCCCTCCCTCCTGTGAGCCGGTGGGGCAGCCACCCACCCTTCCCCCAACTCACTCGCTCCTGACTTTCCCCAAGTCCTTCCCTTGGGTTGGCAGGATGTGGGCTATGGAGTCACAGGTTGTGAGAAGCTACAGGTGACCCCATCTTGGCTCTGCTGCTCTCCAGCTGCGGGGCCTTGGGCAAGTCACTTCACCTATCTTGGTCTTGTTTTCTCCTAGGTGATCTTTCAGCATGTTTCCGACTCTGAAATATGAGTCTAGGCAAACTCTTACCTTCTTAAAATTATCTTAGTTGTTTGTTTTTTTTCTCCCCTGGGTACCTAGAGGAAGAGAGAGAAAGCCTCCAGAAAGAACCAATCTCTCTTCCTAAAACAACCTGGGAGATCCAGTAGTCTCTAATCAGAGAAGTTGGGCTTTTATCTACCGCACATTTTATTTAGAGAACCTCAAGAAATGTAGGACAAAGTTTCAAATGCTGCTGCCGCAGTTTGGTAGCTGTAGGATCTTGGGTAAGTTACTTTACTTTTCTGGGATCCGATATCCTCATTTGTAAAATAAGGATAATCATTTTAAGAACCATAACACTCCAGAGGGTTATTGTGAGAATGAAATATGTAAATATAAAGTCTTTAGGACAGTAACTAGTCAACAAATTTGAGCCACAAGTGTAACCGACGCCTGTGGGTTTGATGGCACATTGTGCGGCATCGTGGATAGTTCTGGGCACTAGGTTTGGACAGATCTAGGTTTTCAAACCTTGGCTCTGTCCCTGATCAGCAATGTGGCCTTGGGCAAGTTATCTTATTTCTTCAAGTCTCCGTTTCCTCATCTTTATGGGAATAATAATAGTTCCTGCTCTGTAGGGTTGTTAAGGCAGATCCAGTGAGACAAGGCATTAGAAATGCCAGCTCTTGACGCAGAATAAACAGTCAATAAATTTAATCACGGTAAACAACAAAGAAAATAATGAACAACAAATGTTGGGCTCCCTGCCCTGCCCCCTTTCCTCCAAGGATGACAGGGGTGGAAGGAAAATCTCCTGGTGGGGGAGAGGGACTGAGTCATGGGGCTGCATAGCCAGCTGGGTGAGGGCAGGACCCGTCTCCACCTGGGTGGCCGCGTAGGTCCAACACCTAGCACGGTGCCCAGCACACAGCAGGCACCCAAAAGAAAGCCTCTACTAATGGCAGAAACCAAAAGCGACGTGCAGAAATCATTCTACCTTTACAGTAGGTGGCTCGGTTTTCAGGCTTTTGGGCCTGTTTCATCTGCTGCCTTAACAGCTCCACCCAGGAGGACCTTTGAAAATGTCTAAATTTCCTCTTACATCTAGACCAGTGGTATCCAACAGAAAAATAATGTGAGCCACATATGGAATTTTAAAATTTTAGCCACACTTAAAAGGTACAAAGTAACAGGTTAAATTGATTATAATTTCAACACACAATTAATATAAAATGTATTAGTGAAAAACATTTTTGTACTAAGAGTTTGAAATTCTGTTACGTATTTTGCACTTACAGCACAACTCAGTTCAGATCAGCACCTTTCAAGTGCTCAGTAGTCACATATGCCTAGGACTATGGTGGAAAACGCAGCTCTAGACCAGGAACTCAAGCTCAAGGCTCCCTCAGCCCACCCTCAAGCCTGTCCTCTCACTGTCACTTCCGGTCTGAGGTTCTACTTTTTTCCCTGGCAGCTGGCACGGAGAATTGATGGTGCTTCTTAGAAGACAAGTCCACCACCCACATGGGTGTGTTTTATCTTTACAATTCTCAACAGAAAAATTGCATCAGAGTACAACATAACAAGATGCACACATACAACAGGGAATTCATTTTTTCCAGGTATTTTCAATCTTATTTGAAGTAGGCAACTATCACCCATCTCATTTCTAGATGTTCCTTTAGAAAGCTTTATCCTCTCTGATCTGGCCTATATCTACTCCTCCCTGACATTTCACTTGTTCACTCAATTGAGTGCCTACTGCATGTAATGGCGTTAGAAATATAATAATGAGCAGGACAGATGCAAGCCCTGCCCTCAGGAACCTCAAATTTGAGTTTGGGTAGGCACACAAGTTAAGTGGGATCTTATAACATAGTATGATGGAGACATAATACTAGGTTCTCTGGGTGATGAATACGCAACTATGTGATAATATTGTGAGCCATTGGTTATACACCCTGTATGGACTGTATGTGTGTGAAGATTTGGCAATAAAAATATTTTTTAAAAAATACAAGGTTCTCTGGAAACTCACAGGAAGGTAACTGATCTAACATAGGAGTGTTTGTGTGTGCATGCACGTGTGTGAACCTGTATGTGTGTGTATGTGTAGGGAGGTAATAAGACAAGCAATATATAAAGTAATACTTGAAGGCTGAGTTGAAGTTTGGATGTAGGACAGCTGAGGTATGGGAATGAGGAAAGAAGGAGAGAATTTCAGGTGAGGAGACAACATGCACATGTCTCAGAGGGTACAGAGATTAAGGGGTAAGGGGCTAGCAAATCATTCCGTGCAGCTGGAGTTCAGGAACAGAAAGTTTGTGGCATGGGGCAGGCATGGGGGCATGAAGGGATAAACATGGTCAATAGTTCGGACTTTATTTAATTTCTGTAATAAAATATTACTTTATTATGGGAAGTTCAGTGCTGGTTCTGATTTCTCACTTCCATTCTTATTCTGTTTTACCAGGTATTTGCAGGGTCCCTCCATGTTCACTTAAATTTAAATATGTTCGAAATCACTCATCACCTTTGCTCTTTTACTAAGTATTCTAATCCGATTCTCTGTCTTAATTTCTCTAGAAATGAGGTCAGCATAATTCCAGTCTCCCACCACAGCTAAGAAGATAACTTTCACCACTCGCATACCATTACCCTCTGCATCCAAGCTGCCCCTAAGTATTGCTAATTCTCTAAATGAATATCTGAAGGTTTTTGGATCAGGCCCTTTTTGACTTGCCTGAAGACAATACATCATTTATTTTTCCATAATAGCTTTAAATTTTCACCAAGGCTATTTAAATTCCAAGTGGTATAATTTGCACTCCTTTGAGATATCATTTTGGAACAAACCAGCAGTTTTAAAAATCACATCGGATTATAAAGAAGGAAAATAGTTTCAGCAGTCCAGAAAAGCACCAAGTAATTTCTATTGGAAAAAAGACAATTCTTAATGTTTTATTTATTCTTTGAGCCTATTGTCTTCTTATATATTAAAAAAATTCATCAACCTCCCTCCTGAAGTCATTAGGTTTATTACTGCAAAGACTGTAAACAGTGTTTTTTATTTGTTTATTTGTGTCCCTCCTTTTCTGTGCAAGTCCTTTCCTGGATAAATTACCTGAATGTTCACTCACCCTTAAAAAATGCTCAACACTGTTTAAGCTTGTCCTTGATTACCAAGTATCTTACTTCATATTGGCTCAGGAATTCATTATAACCACACCCTGAACACTGCACATGGAAAATTTAAAATACTAGACCCAGATTGCCTTTGTGTCTCAGGAATAAATGAGAAGAGAAATGAAATTTCCCCAGTTGTGTTTTGTCATATGCTAAGCAAAATGTCCACAGGCTCTGGAAATCCCCTTTCAATTGATAAGTATTTGTTGAGATTAACTGACTATATCCATCCTGAAACTATGTGCTAGAGGTGTGGTGAGCATATTTTCTAAAATTAAAAATTAGGATATATAGTGTGACAAGAGAACAGAGCATTTGAAATAAGTATGACTCTGGCAAATTTGGGATATATAGTTGCCATGGTTACAGGAGACACAAGAGAAATGTCCTTCAAATTTACAATTTTATTGGAAACACAAGTCTAACACTCATTCATTAATTTGATCACTCAATAAATAGTTACTTAACACCCAGTGGGTGAGGTATTTTGCTAGCTGGTAGGATTACAAAGAGGAGAAACACAGGATCCCAGTACCTTAAATGCCCTCTCAAACAAATAGGCCTTCATCAGAATTGTTATTTAGTTCCCAGCCCTGAGACAGTCTCTGAATTTTTAAGCATAATTGTAAAATACATATATATATATATATTTTTTTTTTTTTTTACAAAAAATGGTAACATCCCACTTAACAATATGTCTGCTAGCAATGTTTGTTTGTTTGTTTGTTTGCATGGGCAAAGACACCGGCAATTGAACCCGGGTCTCGGGTATGGCAGGCGAGAACGTGGCCTGCTGAGCCATCGTGGCCCACTCTAGCAATGTTTTTTAAACATATGACATTCACCTTCAAGGTCCAACTTGCTGCTGAAGAGGAAATTTAGAAGCCAAAGTAGAATTATTAGGTGAAATAAATTGCCTGGAATGAGAAATGAGCAAATGCAGAAAGCTCCAGAAAACCCAAGAAGGGTTCAAGAGAAGAAGACAACAGTAACAAAAACTTAGAAAAGGCAACTTTGGTCTTTTTATTATTACACAATTTGGCAGGGAGGGAACAAAAGTGCACAGATGATAGAGCCTGTGCTTGTATCTTTACAGTGGAAAGAAAATAAGACATTAGAAGCGAAATTGATCAAAACAATTTGGATAATATTCAAAATTGCTTGGAGGTTTAAAAAAAAGGAGCAAACAATGCAGTTTAAGGTGTATAACTGTGACTTCAGTACTAGATTAAGGTTTGGGGCTTAAATCTTTCAGTAGAAAATGGTACAAATTGATCTGTTTCCAAAGAAAATGTGGGTGCTTTGTAGCAGGAGAATTCTGGGTAGAATAAGTGATAGTTGAATCTCATAAGTGGTTTAAGAATGTAGCAGGCCCACTTCTTTGAACTGGCAAGGGGGAAATCTTATGAATAATTAGACATAATTGGGTTGTCAGATCACATATCATTATGTCTTGCCTCCCGGGGATGTTGTGCAGATTAGCGTTTGTAAAATAAGCTCCAAGCACCATGTATCATTGGCATTGGGTTTGATTTTTAATGTGATGAATGTAATTAAGTCATATTGATTTCATACAAACTTTTATTGCAGGATAATGTCTCTTCTAGAGTGTTCTAGGGGCATGTACACATGGGTTCTCTCATTGGCATTCCATCAAGAAATGATATTGATATTGGGAGCACTGTGGCAAGCATATGTGAGATACATCTCAGGCAGAACAAAGCATTTAAAAGTGTCAGGTTAGAATTGTGGCTTCTACTGCTAACATCCCTAAGAAAGGTTATGTTTGCACATGATACCCAGCTTGACAGAACAGTAATTAAAAGTAAAAACTTTCAGGAGCAAAAACATCAAGGGTCTTATTTTGGTCCCTTAGTCATCCTTGCCTACATATGACATGGACATTTCATTAGAAATTTTCTTTTTTTTTTGTATGCTGTGCAGTGGTGGTCACATTTCATTCTTTTTCCATGTGAATATCCTGTTATCGCTGCACCATTTGTTGAATGTTTTTTGTTTCAGGGTGCATGGGCCAGGATTCGAACCTGGGTCTCCCCTCACAGCAGGTAAGAATTCTACCTGTTTACTTCCTCTGCACTCCAGAAATTCATTTTTTAAACCCAGAAATGGATTGAAATATCCAAAATCTACTTCTGTTAGTAAACATTCCTTAAGCAGCATAACTGATTGTTGGCTCAGAGGCTCAAGTATGTAATTTGTATTTTTATATTTAGTGATTTTAAAGAAAGGTTCAGAGAAAGTTGAGATAATAGTTTTCAAACACTTTGGTAGTCAGGACCCCTTTATATTCTTAAAAATTATTGAGGCCCCAAAGGGTTTTTGTTTACATGGGTTAAATATATTAATGTTTATTTTATTAGAATTTAAAGCTGAAAAAACTAAATTATTTATTCATTAAATATAATAAGCCGGGGGATGCGAGGGTAGGTTAGTGGTAGAATTCCCACCTGCCATGCGGGAGACCCGGGTTTGATTCCTGGCCCATGCACTTCCCAGAAACAAATAAACAAGCAAACAAACAAAAGCAAAAAATTCAACAAATGGTGCTGCAATAAAGGGATGCTCACATGAAAAAGACTGAAATGTGACCCCCGCCATACAGCATACAAAGAAAAAATAATAATCTGGTTATATAATACATATGAAATAATTTTAATGAAAATATTAGTGAGAAGGGTGGCATTGTTTTACATTTTTTAATAAATCTCTTTAATGTTTGGCCTAATAGATAACAGCTGTAGTTTCATAGCTGCTTCTGCATTCAATCTGATGAGATACATTGTTTTGGTTACAGTAGATGAATAAAATTTGGCCTTACATAAATATGTAATTGGAAAAGGGCGGGGAATTTTAACAGCCTTTTCAGATAATTGTGGATATTCTTCGACTCGACATCAAAATTCAACAAGTGGTAGTTCTCAAATGCTAGTTGGAATGTGGAATCTAAAATCATATTAATGACTTTTTGTATTCCATTGCATTAACATTCATTAGTCTATCTTGTATCACGTATTGATCATTTGGAAAATACTGGTTCACTGAGCTACACAGAACTTCCAAATGTTGACATATTTTATTACATGATATAAAACATCATTTCACCACTGATCGCATCATAAAATTCTTTAAGTATTGACATGTTGTCAAGTTTTATAAAATTCTCATTTCCTCTTAAAACTGGAATTTTGTTACTGGCAATAAATACTTCCAGTTGTTTTCCTTGAAGTGATATCCTTATGTTGTTCTATTTAGAGAAATACCCATATCTGAATATCCATGGTTTGTCTTCCATTAAGAATGGAGGTAGAAATGATATTCCATTAAAAAGCAGCTAGTTTAACTCACAACTTAAATAATCGCACGTTTTCTTGAGAAAACCACAATTGGTAGTTATTAAAGTCATTATAAGAATACTCATTTCCTCAGATAGAATGTTAAAACTTTATCTATACAAGGGTCAACATTTGAAAAAATGAATGTTATTTACTGCCTTATGAAGGACGTTGTTAAATGAAACTGGCTTTTTAAAAAAGCTTGCTAGGGGCGGGCCACGGTGGCTCAGCAGGTAGAGTTCTCGCCTGCCATGCCAGAGACCCGGGTTCAATTCCCTAGTGCCTGCCTGTGCCAAAAAAAAAAAAAAGCCTGCTAGTGCATGCAGTGACATATACAATGACTTCGGTGCCACTGCCTTGATTGGTGAAAGGGTCCAAGAGTTTTAACCACCCTTGCTTTTGCTACAGTTCAAATGGCTGATAATTTTATAGCCTTACCATAAAAATAATTTGACCTTGTAGATTCTCTGAAAGGGTCTCAGAGACCTCCAGGGGTCCACAGTAGTTACTTTGAGAATCAATGGAATAAGAAATGCACTGATGGTAGAGCAGAGGAGAGGGGTAGGGTATCTTTTTAAAGTAGCTATTTCAGCTATAAGAAGGGGAGTTTTCAATGGTTGCTCATTCTAGCACTTCTTGATTCAGTTGCAAATAATTTTAAAGTTTGGTCAAATGATAAATATTTTGTTTCAAGGATGCAATGTGTATATTATAAAATGCAACACCTGTTTCATTTTAGAGAAGGTCTAAATGTCTACATGGGTTAATGATATCTGCCACTTATTTTTCTGCAGTATTTGAAAAATATGTACAATATAATCTTAAAAAGGATGTTGTATTGAGAGTGGTATGGTAATTATTACTGTCATATAATCATTTCTCTAACAAATACAACTAATTTTAAAAAGCAAAACGAAGTGGCTATCGTTTTTTTTTTGCTTTAAAGTTAAGCGTTAATTCTTGTGGGCGATAAGAAGATAGATGGTAAGAAAGTAGAATGTATCAGAGATAAAGAAATATCCTCTTTGACCTCTTCAGTATTTGACCACTCCCTGCTTCTGCTCCCTTGGCTTTCAGGATGACATTTCAGGATATTTCTTTTCTTTCTCCTCCCACCCATATTTCTCAGTGTTTTTAAAAAGTCTATTCTGCTTTGATTCTTAAACATTGGTTACCCCTCTGTTTAAGGCCAAGGTACGTGCTTAGCTCTGCCTCCTCTGCTTTGGCATCATTACTTACTCCTCTGGCTTCAAGGGAGACATAGGAAGAATTGGGACCTTTTGTTGCACAAAGAGTGATAGAAAGCAATGCTTAAGGAGATGATGATGTGGAGAGGAAGATTCTAGAATTTGGAGCAGCATCTCATGAATTTTCATCTCCTTGTAGGTACACGCTAGTCATGTGGACAAGCCACAAAATGCACAGATGTGAAACCATTAGAGAACAACTGAAGGCTAATCAGAAAAAGTACAGTTATCTGGTATGAGAAGTTGGAGAACACTATTGAGTATTGTTCTAGAGTATTGCTGGAATGCAACTCACCAGAGATGGATTGGCTTTTAATAAAGGGGGATTTGTTTAGTTATAGTTCTTCAGAGGAAAGGCAGCTAACTTTCAACTGAGGTTCTTTCTTACATGGGAAGGTACAGGGTGATCTCTACTGGCCTTCTCTTTAGGCCTCTGGGTTCCAACAACTTTCCCTGGGGTGATTTCTTTCTGCATCTCCAAAGGCCTGGGCTGAGCTGCAAGTGTTGAGAGGAGATATGCTGAGCAGCCTGGGATGTGTTACCTTGAGCTCTCTCATTAAAGCACCAGCCAATTAAACCAAACATCATTCATTGCAGCAGGCATGCCTCTCAGCTGACTGCAGATGTAATCAGGAACAGATGAGCTTCATAAGCCATTGGCTTATGTCCATAGCAATAGAACTAGGCACCTTCAACTGGCCAAGTTGACACCTGAATCTAACTATCACATGTCCACCCCTTGCCAACTTGGCAACTATACACATCACCTTGAATGATATTAAAGCAATAAAAATTCTCTTCTGTCTGTGGATCTATGGATCTCAAAACAAGTTATTTGATAAAAGGAGGACAGTCACAGGATACAGGTTTTCACTTCCAGAGGGAGAAATTGGACGGAACACAAGAGTCACAAGACCCAAGCAGTTCTGAAAACCTGCAGGGCAAACACCATTCGATTTCAAAGTCTGGAAGTCATTTATCCTTTGGCTTTAGAAAGTGGCAGTCCCACCCTTTCCAAGGGCCTATGCAGTGGCCCGCCTCTTTCCAAATCAACCTCAGGAGACACTGAGACCACCTTTTTCCCAGCTCCATTCTCTCCAGGCATTGGGGCCACACCTGGGCTCTCTGCCATTTCTGGGGCACATGCTCAACCCTCTATGTGGTGTCATCCAGGCTCTCCCAGCCTCCAAGGAGCATGCTGTACCTTTTCCAAGGCCTGAGGAGGCACAACTCTTCCACTGCAACAAGGTGGGAGACTCACCCTCTCCATGTATATGGGTGGGTCCACTCTCCTGGCCATGGTTTCTTGGCTTCAGACCCGAGCTTCCATGGTTCTCACTCTGCAAACTCCAATTTGTCCCTTTTGTGTCCCCTTTTGTCCAGATTGGCAGTGATTCCATTTACACCAACAGTCTCTTCAAGCACTCCAGGACATCTCCATCATTCTCTTCACAGTTCCTCCAAAATTTTCCCCTTATCCATTTAAAAAGCCATTCCAACATGTTTGGTATTTGCAAACAGCAATAGCACCCTACTCTCTGGTACCAAAATCTGTTCTAGTTTGCCAAAGCTGCCAGCATACAACACACCAGAGATGGATTGGTTTTTAATAAAAGGGGATTTATTAGTTATAGTTCTTCAGAGGAAAGGCAACTAACTTTCAACTGAGGTTCTTTCTTACATGGGAAAGCACAGGGTGATCTCTGCTGGCCTTCTCTCCAGGCCTCTGGGTTCCAACAACTTTCCCCGGAGTGATTCCTTTCTGCATCTCCAAAGGCCTGGGCTGGGCTGGGCTGGGCTGGGCTGAGCTGAGATATGCTGAGCTGCTTGGGCTGTGCTACTTTGAGCTCTCTCATTTAAGCACCAGCCAATTAAATCAAACATCATTCATTGCTCATGTCCGCAGCAACAGAACTAGGCACCTTCACCTGGCCAAGTTGACACCTGAATTTAACTACCACGCATATATAGAACTTGAGTGGAGTGTTGAAGGATGAATAGAATTCAGGCAGGTAGAATAGATGAGGAAGAATGTACGAATTAAATAAAAAAGATTCCTCATCTAAAGAAGAGAGAAATGAAGACATACATTCCTTCCAAGAAGAGAATTTTTGTGTTTCCCTTGTTTTTTGTTTTAGAGATGAGGAACCTTGTTTCTTTGAGATGTTGATATACCATAGTTCAATGCCTGATGGAAGAGTTCTGAAAATAGAAAGATAAGAGTATATATTTATATGAAGGCCTTTTTTTTAGGATGACCATGTTGTTCTTTATTCTACTATACTTTCATTTTAGAAATGTGCCCCAAAAGATTTCAGCAAGATGCCCCTGTGTCATTCTTAGAAGTTTAGTAGAATTCAATGTAGAAAGTTAAGCAGTCACTTAAAAATCCCCCACATTGTAAGCAGAAGATACAAATAGGCAATTCACTGTTAAACTTAGAGATCAAAAGTGAAAGTCATACAATGGAGGTCTTGGAAATATACATGTTAGATGTGATATGAATGTGCTTCTTCTTGGATTACAGTATGATAGAAGTCCAGGGTAGTTTCAAACTGAAGAGAGACAGAGAGGGAATACAATCTAGAGGAATACACTTGGTCAAGAGCATCACGATTTTAAAGAGAAAATATCAGTTTGATAGCAAATCAAGATTCTTGGGCCATCATGTTTGTTCTTTTGGGAAAAAACTAAATCAAGCAAACATAAAGGCATTTTACTCCTCTGTTTTCAGGGGAAATTCAGTTACAAGTGTGAGCTCTGAGAATCAGTTCCAGAGTACTATGGGTTTTACTGACCATGTATCACAGTAGGATCAGCAGCTTTGGGCTGCAGAGGACACTAGTTTATGTTTTTGAGAATCATTTGTCAGGGATCACAGAGCCTACAGAAAGAAACGTACTCAGTGTGGTTCACATTTTGAACAGATCCAGTGAGATCACCAGAACTCACTTAGTTAGGACAAGCTGAACATTAGCAGCTTTTCAAAATAAAAACGGGGAGTACTAAATGTGTCATCATTGGGATGGGGTGGTTTCGGTTTTAAGAGGATTTGGACACACACTGGGATTAATATGACGTTATTAAGCATTTATATGTTAGTTTGTATTTGCCAAATGCAAATATAAAACGCATTTCTTAATTATATGGGCATTAAAGTCTTGCACCATTAACTGCATATTTAAAACAGCTTTGTACGACTTACAAAAAAAATTTTAAATATCAGATTATTGAATGCCTTCTGTTGTAATGTCCATTATCTTACAGTCTAAATTAACCTGTTTGCTCTCTTGTAATTAAATTCATTAAAAAGTGTTATTCTCCCATTTATCAAAAATTGGAGTGCAGGAAAAGGAGGCAATCTGTACATATATCTAGTGTTAAAATTCAAGAATTGAACTCTGATTTTACCCAGGCTGTATTTGTATAGTATGCCAAACAGACAGCATGCTGTTAAGTGAAAAGAAGGAAAATAATAAAAGAAAAAAATTATTAGCTTTGCGTTGAATAACAAAAGAACATCAAATGGAAACTCAACCACTAGCCAAGAAGAGATGTAGTTCACTCCCCCATCCATCACCACTGACTGGTGGAGGGGCTCAGGAATAATGCAAGCCTCTTGAGGTGCCAAGTCCTGTGCTTAGGCAGCAGTCTTTCTCCTTGCCATCCGGGACGGGAGGGCAGGGAGCGGGCCGAAGCTTTCAGTTCCACGTAGCAGCTCATCTCACTGTTAAGGAAACTGTGTGGTTAGCCAACAAAAATGGAATTCAAATTTGGAACCAGACCTCACCTGATATATTTTAATTGACTGCCATGTGATTGCCCATCTGTTTATAATTTGAGTGTTTTTTCTTTGTATGAGAAAGGCTTTTGTACAGGGTGGGACCCGTGCTTCTCTCAATTTCTATATGGAAAAAAATTTTTCTATCTTTTCAGTGCTTTGCAGAGTAGCTTTCAGCAAGCCTCTGGAAAGAGTCTGGAACTAGATTTATAAAGTATTAACTGATGCTATCCTTTAAAAAAAAGGGAGGGGGATATTTTATGGGCTGTAAAGCTCTTATTATTAAGTAATTTTTTGGTTATGATAATTTTAATGAGTAATAATAAACTATTTTAGAGGCTGGAAGGCTGATAAACCTTTTAAAATCTGTTGGGATTATTGAAATTCAATTTACAACTTAGACTAAATCCAAAATATTATTTGGCCATAGCTATAGTTCCATGATTTATTTAAATGTCACCCATCCAGATGATTTATAGAAATTGATTCCAGAATTAAGAAGTAATATCATCGAGCCCTAAAATTTCTAGAAAAGCAGCATTTTTTTTTCTAATTAAAATACACTAATTTTCAGTGGTCAGAGTGTGATTCTCTTGTCTAAACCTCCCTTTTATGAGTGTCTTATCAAAATGCTGGAATTTAATAAAGGACTTTGAAATTAAATTTCTTAAGGAAAAAAAGCAGGAGTTCTCAAAATCTGATGCATTGGAATAACCTGGGGAACCCCAGGCCCAGCCCAATTCCCAGCCCAAGTCTAAAGAATCAGAATCTAGGTTCTGGGCATCTTTGTCATAAGTTTCTCAAGTAATTTTGATGCACATGCAAGTTTGCATATACTGTACTAGACTAGGGATGGGTAAATTATGGCCTGCAGGCCATGTCTGCCCACTGCATCTTTTTGTGAATAAAATTTTATTAGGATCCATCCATACTGATTTACTTTTGTATTGTCTGTGGCTGTTTTCATGCCACAATGGCAGATTTAAGTAGTTGTGACCAAGACCATATGGCTTGTGAACTTAAAAATATTTAGTATCTGGCTTTTTACCAGAAAAATTTGCCGACTCCTGAACTAGATGAATGATATAAAAGAAACATATTTTTTTAGATCCCTTTATTTCAACTTCTTTCCTCCTTCCTTCATTCACCCAGACACATAAGAACTAAAAAAATCATAGACATGATTATGGGGTGGCAAAGGACTTTAAATGATGTTTCCTTTTCATGTTTTCAAATCTTTCAGTTGTTTCAAACAAAGAAAAGGAAAACTAAGTTGGATAATATGTTTTTAAAAATTAGCTGAGCGGTGTGATGGTGGCTCAGTGGTAGAATTCTCGCCTGCCATGCCGGAGACCCAGGTTCAATTCCTGGTGCCTGCCCATGGGAAAAAACAAAATTAAAGGTATTTGATTTAGGTTTTGAAGGCAATGATTTTTGTAACTTGTTGCAACAAAATGACTCATCACTAAGTTAAACTCTAATACGAGTTTAGCAGCTCAGGGAATGAAGTGAAATTCAAATATGAGAAAAAAGTAAACATATTCAGAAACAGATTCACCTCCAAAAGTTGGATGCTATTAAAAAGATTATAGTGGCTTAGAAGTGTATTTGAATTCAGCTAGGCAGGGAAATGAGGAAAAGGGCTAGTGATCTTTAAAGTTGCCTAGCCAAAGACAGCACATCCTAAAGCAAGGATGCTTTCTAGTGATACTGCACAAGAATGCTCTGTACAAAGCATGAAATGTCTTGAAATGTGAATAAATTGGATGAAATTCCAATAGATATGCTCAAGTGAATAGGAGGACTGAGCGAGAGTAAAATCTTTGATGTACATGGGATGGTTGTTTCAAGGCATGCACAGTCCTTCTCAAGAGCTGGGCTGGATTTTCCTCTCAGCGCCCGCAGGAGATGTTGAATTGACATCACAGGGAATTGTCAGCAGAGAAGAGAGACTGATTACAGGGCTGCAGGAAGGAGTGGGAAAAAGGAATTAGGTTCCTTTACACTTTGTTCATCATGTTATTCATTCCCTTCTTCAAAGATCTTCAATGGCTTCTTATTACTTACAGGATGAAAGTCAAACCAAGGCTGGCATTTCAGGCTTTCTCTAATCTGTCCCTTATGCTGGTATCACAAAATATTCTTTTACCTATTACGTCACTTGATCTTTACTATACCCTTCCTGCAAATCAGAGGAGTTACTATCCCCATTTTACAGCTAGATAAGCTCATGTGTAGCTAGCTTAACAGACTGGCACACAGACTCACACAGCAGTGAGTGGTTGAGTCAGACCTGGAACTTGCTCCTCCTTGCACCATACACCTGGTTTATAAATCTTTTCCTCTAAATTAGATTTGTTCTCAAAGCATGCCATGTGCCTGACTACCTCTTATTGCTCTTGCCCCCATGGAGTGCCTCCCCCTTGCCCATGTGGAATGCCAGCTTTCCAGTTCCACTTCAATTGCTGTCTCTGTTGGAAACCTTTCCCAAGTACTCTAATCCTTAGTGCTCTCTTTCTCTTCCTTGGAACTCAAGCACTACTGGCATCACGCCCTTTCCTTAGACTCCTACAATGCTTTATGCCATCTCTCATTTTATTGTGCTGTTGGATTCTTGAAGAGCCCTTTAGCTTTGCACATACTTATGTCCCATGTCCCCAATGAAACCACCTGCTCTTTCAGGGCATGTCTACAAAGCATATATATTTTTTCTCCTGCACTATACCTTGCACAGTGCATGAAGAAGGCAGGGACTCCAATCATTTGGATAAATAAATTATTTCATTTTCACACTATCTTTGAATATCATTAAGAGAAGCGAAATTAAACTGAACAAAGAGAAACCAAGTAGAATATCAGAAATGTGTTTTTCTGATGTAGCACATTTTTTTCTATGAAATTCAAGTTTTCCAAGGCCAACAACTGATGCTCCATGTTTAGCTGAAGCCCAGAGTCATAGGGCTGATCTTAAACTGGGCATAGAAACCAATCCATAAGAAATTAAGATTTAGAAGATAAACTGATAAGGCAACTCTTTTGTACATTTTACTTCTTCATACTAGCAAACCACAGGCAGTTGGCTTAACAGGGAGAAAGACAACGATAGTATTTTCCTCGCAAAGTGCTGACCTTGCCATATCCCCATCTTCCTGAGTCCAGGGCTGATTCATATTTTCAGGACCAGATACTGAGGTTGCAGTTCCAACCAGGCAAACTTTTCCTTGGAGCTTCCCCCAATTTTTCTCATCTCTTTCAGCTGTAGTATTAAGAACAAAACAACATTGCCTTTGGAAAGTCTGACAGATAGGAAACAAAATTTATAGAAGTATTACCTGACAAACTTGGTGCCTACTGCAGTGCAGGCTCACATAACCTGCACAACGCCCACTTTCTGCTACACTCATGAGCAAGGTTTCTCCCCCATGTCACTGACCCACTATGAATCAGTGTATGAAATAGCTCAGGGTTAATCTCACCTCCCACATTGTCCATATCTGTGATAGGCACCCACTGGGTTCAGAGTCCCAGCAAGCAAGGCAAGGTCACATGGTCGATGCCATATACCCTGGTTTATAGATGAGTATATTGGCTAAGTGAAAACAAAACGTTTGGTTATACCTATTTACATTGATGACTTCCTCTCAATTTACTAGGTCTTCATGCCACAGAGAGTGATTATATTAATCTGAGTGCTACCTGGGAAGTTGAAAACTTATGTGGTTTTTATTACTTCTGCAAGAGCCTCTCAATTATATTCTACACACATATTTCTTCACTTAAGAGTAAAACAGAGCTATGTAAAGTGAGCAGCATGTTTACAGTAGATCCCGATGGCCTGCTATCAAATTAGTGGCAAATCAGTATTATAGTAAACAGAGGTCAAAGATCAAACCCACAATTTCACATAAAATTCAAAACACGGAGCACAAAATACAAAATACAAGGCTCGTGTCATGAGACCATCAACTACTCTTAAGAAATAATCAAAACCAGGAAAGGATGAGAGGAAACAAAATTTAAACATGATTTTAGTCCAGAATTTGATGCAAAAGCCAGACCTTCCAGAGATCTTTTAAAACCATGACAATTGACTACATGTCACTCATTTTAAATGGAAACACACATCAAAAGGTGGCAAGAACCAAGATTTAGCAACTCCCAGATTCTATTCATGGACTTGACACTGACTTTGGACAAGTCAAAATCTGTCTTTCTTTTTCACTCTGAAAAGCAAGGTGGAAATTATTGTTTTACTTCTCTTGATGGACAATTTCTCTTGGAGAGAAGACATGTTAATAAGGAGATGGTGGTAATTCTCTCTTAGATTCAGTTACATGTATTTTTGAAAGGTCAAATGATTTAGTAGCATGAAATTGTACACAGCATACCCATTTATATTGGTGCAGCTCTCTGCTCTTGGCTGCTGAGCAGGGAAAGTAGAAGGAACACATTTATTGTATGTTAAGGTGTTCCTTAAAACCATCAAACCAAAAAAAAATAATAATCCTTGAAAATTTATTAGCATTTAGGCTTTTTATTAAAATGAGAGTACTAAATTAGTGACCAGTTTATACCTATCATCATTAATCAAGGATTAATTAACCTTGAGTTAAAATACAAACATTTTACTGAAGGATTAAATGAATGGACTAGGCCAGATGTTACATAAAGGCAAAATCAAAACCTTTGAAAAAAGAGGGTACAAAAGCTCCAAATGAGTTTTGAAT
The DNA here is from genome assembly GCF_023851605.1 of Tamandua tetradactyla. Classification (NCBI taxonomy): domain Eukaryota; kingdom Metazoa; phylum Chordata; class Mammalia; order Pilosa; family Myrmecophagidae; genus Tamandua; species Tamandua tetradactyla. Next base: position 142,251,978 of record NC_135332.1, read on the forward strand.
TTAAAAAATCAGTCAATTTTAATTACAAGGCTACTTATTAATTTGTAAGTATTTGCTTAATCAGTGCCACCAGATGTCAGTATATCCTGTATGATTACTACTGAGCTCTCAAAATCTTCCAGAGTTTTCATTCCAGTTAATGAAAATGTTGTAGTGGCCAAATAATTAAGGCTCTCTAAAGGATCATAAATCCTGTTCTTCAACATTTGTTATGTTATGATAGAGGCCGCTTAGTTTGGTTGCAAACTCCCAATTTCCCAATAAATCATACCACTGAGGTTCTTGAAAGCAGAAATACTGTGTTCTGAAAGTGATGCATGGCTGTGGAACTGAAATAGCATGTCTAAGAACACAGACCCGAGTGCAGCTTCAGCCAGCCCAGCTCTAGACGTCTACTTCTGTGACTTGTCAATCCTATCGACCTTCCTTTTCCATTAAGGAGATGGTTTTTTTTGGCATTCAGTGTTTAAACCCAAGGAGTTTAAAAGAGAGAGTAACTAACTTTTACTGAACACCTGGTTATGTGCTGGCTCCTTCACCTGTGTTCTTATTGAAACAACAGGACACTAAGAAAGGAAAAAAGTAAAAAATGCCCTGCAAACTTAGTGCATACCTCTTTTTGACAACATGAAGGATTTATACTTACTTATCAGCCCTGAGTTCTCAAAACCTTCCACAGTTTTCATTTCAGTAATGAAAATGATGTGGTTAAAAAAAAAAATTAAGGGTCTTAATAAAGTTGGCAAAATTCTTGCATTTTTAGGTGATTATTAAACAATAACAGATTCATTGTTTAAAAGGATAAATCTGGGAGGCTTAAGAAATAGTAAAGACAAGATTTAAAATCTTATTTAACAGTATGCCTTTAATTGTGAAATATATGTACATTTTGAACTCTAAAAATGTTCAAATTCTAGAAATGTTCAAAGCCCCTGGCACTTTGCTATGTTTTCAGAAAAAAACGAATTTGGGAATTTGGTATAAAGAAGGTTCACGGTGGAACTTCACGTTGTGAAGTCTCACTGTGGAGATGGTTCTGACAAGGTCTTTGGGCTCAGCATTGCAAGGCAACTCCAGGCTTCCTGCTGTATAATAAAGAATGCACATTTTATCTTAAGAATAAAGGGTTCCTCTTTTTTTCTAGAAGTCAGTTTTGCTGTAGGCTTTAGCCTTGAAGAAAAATCCTTTGAAATTTTAATCTTTAGTAGGAAAACTTTGTTATAGTCTTCGTTCTTTATAACAGGAGGAAGAAAAGTCATACAAAATTTCTTGGATTCTATGTACATAAACATTTATATACCTGGAATTGTGTTTATGAAAAGGTAACTTTGAATTTTTACTAAGTTTATCTGACTTTAAAATGTTTGCAAAATTCACTATAAACAGAGCTTGCCCCCTGAATCCCAAATGCACATGCACATGTATTATTTCTTTGGAGCATTGAGATTGCTGAACCAAATATTTAAGGATTCCCTATTGGACAATGTCAAATAGGGAATTTTAATTTGGTAACATACACATTTCATGAAACAGACCCTCAGAGTCATTGTATTTGAATATCTGCACTGGTGTATCATCATAAAGCCTTAGAAATCAGAACAATTTACCCAAAAATTGAAAGAAGAATCTATCCAAGTCACTCTGAGACAACTCTTACTTGTCCTTAAATGTTTCCCTATAAAAATACACTTCATAAACTGCAGACGTGGTCATGGCTTGAATCAAAGATCATGACAGGTAGGAAGGGCTTTAGTATTCATACAGTGATAGTATAATCCACTGCTCTGCATATCCCAATTTGCTTTTGGGGACCCTGAGGCTCAGGGAAGGAGTAACGTGCTCAGGGTCTCATAGTTCAGAAGTGCATATGACTCCTACTCACTCTGGAGGAGACCCCTGGGCATTTTCACTTCTTAATTCTTAATAATAATAGCTTTATTATGAACTAATTTATTTTATCCACGAAAACGGATTTTTTATGGCAGCCCATGAGACAAGTAGATGACTGGTACTGTTAATCTTTTAAATCTGGCAAAGGAAAACAGGAAGAAGTGGAAGGCATGTAACACACACCATTTTATAAGGTAAGGATTACCCTCTTCATTTGACCAATGAGGAAACTGATTTGGATAGGTTAATTAATGTGCCCAAGGTCACTATCTAAGTAACTGATCCAGGATTTAAATCCAGCTTTGTCTGACTCCAGAAACTGGGCTCTGTCTAGTTCAAATGCTTTAAGTTACTTATCCAAAATTACATGATGAGGGATGATGGAACTGGACACAACTCAATGCCAGTCTACTGGATTATGTTTGAACAGATCCTCACAATACAGTCCAATGGTTCAATTCTTACTCACTAACTAATAACATTCTAAACTTTTTCCCTTTTATTGCTAGTCCTGATTTATACTCAATATCTTAACTAAATTACAGGTTTGCTTTCTCTTAAAACCTGTAAACCACTCTGAGAATGTCAGCACATAAATCACAGAGGAAATGAAATGCAAAGAAACCCCAGCAAAGAATACCAAGTAAATGTGGTTTTAACCACAGATATGTCCCAAGGATGTGACCGACAGGCTTCTGTGTGCTCATGAATTAGTTTGAACAAAGCATGAAGAAAAAGCAATGGACTCTGAAACCTCTCATTGTGACTGTGCTCCAAATGCTCTGTTCTTACTCTGCAGCTCATCTTTCCCCTACTTCTCATCTCTAATCAAAATCATCATTTCCAAAACAGAAGAGAAAGAGAGAAGAAAAAAAGAATGCATATACCCTGAAAATGTTACCAAGTTATGTGAGGTTGATACCAAATTGACAAGACCAGAGTGAAAAAAAAAAAGATATATTTTCAAATTCAGTCTTGTTTATTCAACCCCAATAGACTTAGGTGGTACCAATTTCTTAAACATACCTCAATTCAGTGGAAACAATAGGAAATAAGTCTCTTTCCTACCAGACAGTTCTGCTTGTTTTTAACTGAAGGATTGAGGCAATTTCTGCCTTGGGGTCCAAACGATGCTCCCCAGTATTTGGGGAAAGTAATAAGATCCTTTCTGGGGCCAGTTTGGAGCCAGCCCTCAAAAAAACATCACAGAGTATTTGGCTAGCGAGGCTCCTAGGGACAGCAGCAGTTGCTGAGTAAACAATTATGGCCCAACTGCCACCATTTTGTTCTTGGGTGCGGCGAAAATGTGTAACCAGGGGGTTGGAGAGGAAAATGAGTTCACAGGATTACACAATTATTGCTTATTTCTTTGTTACCCACTGGGGAAGTTCACAGAGTTTAAGACCCCATCCTGGTCATGGTACTCACCCTCCAATTGGTCCTGTGGGGTGTAGTCAAGGCTTCACCCAGCCATAACCTTATAAGTTGTCTCGTAAAAATTCCAGCTGTTCTGACACAATGGAAAGAGAAGCTCAATTTCTTTTGTGTTTGCATATTCTCTGCAGGAAAAGAGGCTTTACTCTGGTTCACCCTCTGCACGCCCAGGTCGCAGTCCTTGCATCAGCTTGGAGAGCCTAGACTTCCCCCGCACTGTAGCTGCTATCAGAGGGTACCGCGAAGAGCCAGAGTTTTCAAATATGGTACATCTTCTGCTTGTTTTGTTTTTAGAGCAAACACATTTATGCATGTAGGTAAAGGAAAAAATAACCAACTGACATCACAATGACCCAAAAAAGGGCAATCTCTGAAACTTCCAAGCAACAAAGAAAATCTAGGCTGGAAAGAAATGGCTGACTTTTGCAAAGATTTGCCCTTACACTAGAGTCTGTGGTTTTTATTTTTATTGTTTTAATTTTAAGGATATATGAACATAGAAGTTTGAGGAATTTGAAACCTATCAAATAATTCTCACCAGTCCTGTTTGGAATTCTCTGAGACATAGTGTAGCACACCCCTCAGAACTGTCCCATTGTGGAGTAAGGAAGTTAGGGTGCTTCTCAATGAATTCCTGTTCCTCAATGCTTAAGTTGCTTCTGGGACATTAACTCCTTGGCATTTTTGGTCTACCCTACATGGAGATGAGCATGCTCTGGTGGCCAAAGAAAGTCCTCAAGCCACAAGACACAGATCCTTGGCAGCCATAGACCTGAGCAGAAAGTGTTCATGGGATCTCCAGGTAGCTTTGGGGGCAATTCAAGGAGATATGAATAAGGCACTGACAGCATCTGAGACATGGACACAAAAATACATGTATGTGTATGGGAGGCCATGTAGATCAGGAAAGCCTTCACAGAGGTGTTGTCTTTACAAGGTTTTGAAGTGAACAGGAGGCTTGAGTATGTGAACTAGTGTGCAAATGTGGAAAATCAGAAGTAGGTTAGTACAGTGCCTGAAGGGAGGAGGAGTCAGGACAATACGAGATTGGAGAGATTTGACAAGCATTTACATTACATCTTTTCAATGAAAATAAGAAACTCCACAACAAAATGGCAAAAGGGTTTTGTCAGTGTTGGACACGGTGGTAAGGTTGTAGACTGTAAGGAAGTTTGGGTGGACAGGCAAGGAAGTCCAACCATAGATTTAGGATATCGGCCAAATTTATGGAACATATTTTCAGCCCTCTACACATTTTAGCTTCTGGCGTATTGTTTTCCTTCAGTTTGTTTACTGACTCTGATGGAAGGAGAGATTTCCTTTTCCTGAACTTCTCAATTTTACTTGAGTCATTAGCAGAGTCATGTGGAAAAAAGATCTCAAGGAAAATGTGGCATTTTCTTCTCTTATGAGGAAGTGTAATTTGGGGCTCAAGGGGAACCGAGCCTGTAGTATTGACAGAAGAAATATGACCCTCGCAAGGGAAAATAGAACAATATGGATTGGGATATTCTTACTTCAAACATATACCCTTTTGTTTAAATAAATAAATAACCCAGACATATCTACAGCAGGGAAAGCACAATTAACAAATTAGGACGATCACATTCCATCTATGCATTTCATCTTTGTTTGAGGTGTTTGACTCTCTGACTGGTTCCTATAAGCAAGGTTTTATGCTGTGCTCCTTGAGCTACCACTAAAGCTTAGAAACAGCCTTTGATGATAGTTTCTCTGTTATATTGTGCTTTACTTCATCAGCAAAGGAAAAAAAAAAGAAAAAATCCAATGATACAAATAAAATGGTTGGGTTTTCCTGGGGGGGGGGGCGGTGTTCTTGTTTATTTAATTTCTTTTTTTAAAATAAAAACTGCAGGGCCAGGGAAGGGAGAAGAGGGAAAAAGTATTTAAAAGTTAATTATAGCCTAAAAATTATCCAACAGCTCTGTTCAGCCTCCGTCAAAGTCCCAGCTTGGTCCTTTTGCATGAGTCAGAGCCACCCGGGGGTCAAGCTTGTGACTACCAAAAACCATTATTGTGTTCGGTTGTTTTTGTGGGATGTTGGAATGCGGCCAGTGTTGATCTCTAGTTCTAACATAGGACAGAGTTTCTCTACCTCAGCTCTACTGACATTCTGGGACAGATAATTCTTTGTTGTGGGGGCTCTCCTAGCGTTGTAGGATGTTTAGCAGCATCACTGGCCTTGGCCCACTAGATGCTAGTAGTACATCCTCCTCCCAATTTGGGACAAACAAAAATGTCTCAGGCATTACCAAATCAAATGGCCTGTCTGAGACTCACTAAAAGGGCCACCAATCACTCTAAGTGGGTCATCATTCCATTTTTTTTTTTATCCAAAGGGGTGGGGTGGGACCAACCTTACATCTTTACCTTTTCCTCTTTTGGTCCATAATTGCTTTTCTAACTTCTAGAATCTTTTTATATAGCTTGAAAATACACATTCCTATAATACACTGTCTTCATTTGATTTTATCAGCCCTCCTCTTAGGCAGACTATGGCTGCCAAACAAAACCCAGACTCCTGTGACTTGGGAACCTTAGGCAAGCTGATAAACATCTTAAGATGGAAAAGGGAAGTTTTCATAACCTTTGTATTAAAAATTATCATTTGCAAATGATGTTATTTTTAATTTCTAGAAAAACCATTAAGGTTATTCTCTTTTTAAAGGTAGGGGCTATGTTTTACACCTATGAATATAATTGTATAACTGTTCACAATGCTTGATACACTATAGACGCTCCATGAATGTATAATGGTTAACTGTTTGAGTGATTAATCAACTAGTAATTAGACTTATAGGAGTTTCAGCCACAGGGAACCTAAAAACAAGAAAATAAGCCTCTTTATGTAAGTAAATCCCTAGCAAAGAAGTATATATTAAAAAATCCAAATATTCTTTTCAGTTCAAATCTGTATGGAGTGCCTATGTAGTGAGGCTGGGACATACAGATTGAAAAAGATAAGAGTCCCTACTTTCAAGGCACTTAAAGTCTAGTAGGGGGTGATAGACACATCGGTGGAAAATTTCAATGCAGTGTGGCACATTCTAAGATACAGGAGCTTAATCAGTTCTCTGGGAGCCCCATAGAGGGGCACCACCCAGTCTCTGCAGGAAGTAGGAGCAAGGGTGGGAAGATGTGACAATTGAACTGAGTGTCAAAGGAAAACCAGAAGTCAGCCATGTGAATGGGGGAATGTCAGCGAAGGGATGGAGGTGGTGACGGAAGGAACAAACATTCAAAAGCAAGTATTGCCATGATTATATATGATCAATGCTGCTGGAACTGGGAACGATGGGTGATGAACTTAGAGAGATGGAGGGGCAGGTGGAAGGCCTGGCACCCCTGCCAAAGAGCAGGAGCCTCTATGCATGGGGAGGGCACTGAAGGGTTTTAAGTAGGAAGATGAGTCAGCCTGACTTGTGTCTTGCTGCAGGCTGAAGAGTGGATTTAAAGAAGAAAAGGCCAACCACATAAAGTCAGCACCCCTTTCCAGCATGAAGAAGTTAAAATGATCACTGCGCAGAAGATATCCCTGAAGATTGAGAGAAAGATCAAATGAGAGGGAGGAGATGTAACTGAGAAATTAGAATTTCACAATTGACTATCACTACTGACTTATTATATAGATATTTCTTTTTAGTGTCAAGTGTTTTAGACTATCCACTAGGAAAGATTTGAAGTTGTTAAACTGTAATCTAGTAGCCATGACCTCTGATAATGATTGTATAACTATATTGCAAAAAAAAAGTCAATTGCCCGTGTATGTATGGATCTACTTCTGGATATTTTGTTTTGTTCCACTGAACAGATACATATATATATACACTGTCAGTACTGCATAGAGTTAAGTTAACATAACTCTATTGTAAGCCTTAAAATTGGGTATACTGCAATATTAGCGGTCAACAAGAGGAAGGGTTAAGAGGTGTGAGATATTTGGGGTTTTCTTTTCCCTTTTTATGTTGTTTTGGGAGTGATGCAAATGTTCTAAAAATGATCATGGTGATGAATGCACAACTATGTGATGATCCTGCGAACCACTGACTGTATACTTTGGATGGATTGTATGGTGTGTTAATAAGTCTCAATAAAATTACATTTTAAAAAGTAGAAAAAATAAACAAAAGACCAGAGGCCAGATGAGCGACTGTGACAACATTCAAGGGAAGAAGCAGTTGGGACTTGCGCTAGATAATGGAAGGAGGGATGGTATAGGGCAAGAAATGGTAGCAGATGTCCCAGAAAAGACTAAATCACAAGTGGTGACCCTATGAGTAAGGGAGAGACTATGGGTGGCTGAGTGGCTTTTGTGAGATGTATTTGACCTGTAGTGTGGAGAGGTGAGAAGTATTTATCACCCACCCCACCCCCATGCTAGGCTCCTATGATCTGCATATATATGAGTGTTTGTATAAGTGTGTACATGCATGTATGTGCATTTAAGTAGGGACACTATTTTGCAGCGATTCCTTAGAGTGGTCTTTGTGTTTTAAACTTCCCCAGGTTTATCAAGGAAATAAAAAGGAGGCAGCTGGTTTGCCCCAAGAATGGGGCTGTATGGATGGGATGCAAAAGGATACAAAAGAGGACCCAGAGAAAGGAACAGAGGCCTGGGTTTCCTAGGTTTAGAGCCTCTCAGATGGCAGAGTCTGGGAGGAGAATGCCCTAAGTTTGCAAATTATAATTGGTATGCTTGGTACCAGCTAATCCAGGAATACTCCTGAGGTTTAGGGAATACTCCTGAGGATAGATGACATGATAATAATTAAAGGGTGAAGAAGAAGAACCACCCTTAAAATAGGGAGTACAAGTGAAGGTACTTGGAGTTAAGGTGATCAAGAATCCATAAGGCTAGTAGAGTGTTGGATGGGCCACCCACAAGGCCATTGAAATGTCCTAGATTAAAGCAGGAATTAGGTTCATGCCAAGGATTTGTGGGTCCTGGGTGAGAGTACAAATGCAGGTGCGCTCCTTCTCTTCTTGTACCCCACCTCTCATCCATTCAAGGGTGGGGAGGGCTTGTTCCTATGTGTGACCCCAATCTGCACATCAAAGCTCCATCCACATACTTCTAACCAGCAGTACAAACACTGGTGACACTGCCTGGTCCGTGGAGGACAGACCCATGAAAGAGGCCCTGGATGTGGACTTCAGGACATTTGGGCAAAGACTCCAGGGTCCCAGGTACCTAGAATATACTCTTGAAAGAAGGGGCACAGGCTCCGTGTGGGATAGTTTCCTTGACCCCTTGACCCCTGCACTTTGGAAAGGGGCATGGCTGTAGCAGAGCTAGAGAAGAATCCTCTAAAGGATAGAGTCCAGGGTGGGAAACCTGTTTTTTCCTTTTTTTTGCATCTAAGGGAAGTACTGTCATAGACTGGGATGGAGAGAAAAGTTGAGAGTTAGAATCTTAGTCTTTAGTGAGTATGTATTCCTGTATACGTGTGTGTGTGTCTGTATTTTGAGGAGATAGATGACACGATAATAATTAAAGGGTGAAGAAGAAGAACCACCCTTAATCCAACCCTGTTTTCTCAGAACCAAATAAATGTAAGGTTATTGCTTTAATAGACTGGTTTTCTGGTTTTCCTTGGTAACTTTCAGTTCTTTCAGAGTTAAAAGACAAAGAAGCAGAGGGGGAGATGTTGGGAGATGACACACTGAGAAGTGGTAGCTGGCAGCAAAAAAAGATACAAGAGAGTCTCCAAATAGAAAACCACATTAGTTGGGGGTCATTTAGTGCCAGGGCAAATAGCCCTACATGTTTCAAAAGCTCCTTGGGACACAACTCCATTACAGCATGGAACAATGACAAGCGCTCTTTCAGAAGTTTCCACTTTTAGAGAAAAGAAATGTTTTTAGTTGTCTAAAAAATGCTTTAATTTAGAATTCCTCACTCTCCAACAATTCAGGACAAGTTAGATCCCATATACTCTAGACATAGATTAGCATCAGACTTTCTGTTGCCTCTCCTCTGGCTCAGTATCACCTGGTTTTCCTCCACCTCTCCTAGAGAATCCCACCTGCTCCTTGGCAGAACTGCATTGCATAGTACCTTTGATGGGCATGCAGGCAGGATAATGTCAACTCCATTAATATAAGACCAAAAATAAAGTGACAATTCTGCCCTAATTCAAGCCTCATCATTAAATTGGTCACTACAGCCTCAGATGGAACTTTTAATTCTCTTGCAACAGCCTGCAAATGTCAGGAACAAATGCTCCCGCTCATTAGAGTGGATTCAGCAGGAGCAATAAAGAGTGAGGATGAAGGATATTAGCAAAGAAAAGAGAGAGGATAATGGATAATAGCAAGGAAGTTTTGGTCACCCACTGCATTCCAGCTCTCAACCCTGGAACAGCTGGGCTTCTTCTATGAAGGACTTGTTGCAGCTTGTCATGTTGCAGCTTGTCAGGAGTTGGGTTGTAGCAAGACCACAAGAGAGGCATGGGTCTGGAAGTACCCTTGTATGGCCTTTAAGAACTCATCTCTGGCTTAAGTGGATTTCCACTACCCCCGTCTCTTGAGTCCTCTCCTTTGAGGGTTAGCCCTAAAAGCAGGAGTGAATGAATGGGAGCATCTATTCCTGCCATTTGCTAGATGTTGTGAGCAAGAATGAAGATGGTATCCCCACCTTATGCTAGTACTATGCTTAGCCTCCTTCTCCTGAACAAAAAGACATGTATGGAATGGCCTGGGAGCCAAGCCATTGTTAATAATAAAGTTTTTATGGACAGGTGTTCCAAGTGCCAAATAAGCAGCATAGCAAACAAACCTGAGTGAGTTGGGGCCATCTTTTTTGTACATATATGTGTATTTTATGCCTACATCTGCAGAATCTAGGACCCAGGCTCTGGGATCAATCCTATTATAAATGGGTGGATGAGATGTGATAATGAGGACAATGGTGGTGGTGGGAGGAAGAGGAGAAGAACTAACATATGGTATAATCCCACTATGTTGTAGTAAGTACTTTTAAATATCATTCTGTTTAATGTCTATAACCATTCTCTGAGGTAGGTATTATTAACCCCTGTCTTAGTTTGCCAGAGCTGCTATGACGAATACTACACAATGGGTTGGCTTAAACAATGAGAATTTATCAGCTCATAGTTTTGAAGGACAGAAGTCCAAATCAAGATGTCAGCAATGCCATGCTTTCTCCTGGAGTTGGTAGCACTCTGGTGATGGAGTCCTTCCTCACTTGTTGATCTCTCTCTCCTCTCTGGCTTTTTTGTAACTTTGGCCTTCCACTGATTTGGGGTTTCTACTGACTGACCATGTTAGAACTGTCTCTCTTTATAAGGCCTCCAGTTGTATGGAGGTCACACCTTAACTAATATCTCCAACAGGTTCCATTTACAAATGGATTCTCACCCACAGCAATGCAGATCAAGATCTGAACATTTCTTTTATGGGCTATATGATTCAATTTACCAAAACCCCCTTTTGGAAATAAGGAAGCTGGGGCTGGAAGAGCTTATGTAACTTTCCCAAGATCACTCAGATTCCAACTCAGCCTGTGCTCTTACCAGGTGTTGTGCAGCCACTATAAGGCACTTGGTACTTTGGAGACTTAGCCTCACTCAAGTATTCCTCATGCACAGCTCTGATCTTGTTCCTTGACCCTAAAAAACTAGCCTCTGTCTTGCGCCCTCTGATTGATATCCTTGCTTTAGGTTCCACTTTTGGTAACTGCATCCTTATCTTATTCTTCTTCATCAAGTACACATCCTGTCTAGGACCTCCTTTTTCTGGGACAAAAAATTTGTCTTGATCTTTCCATACTGCCTATGAGTACTAGATTTATAGACAAATTGCCACTTTCCTGATGCTGCTGTAGAGCATCCTGTTTCTCACCACCTGCTGACTTAAACCACTGCTTCTCTGACCTCTATGTTGTCCTATATCCTAGGCCCACCTATAAGCTCCTAACCACCCCTGGCCACATGGTAGTGCCTCATCAACTATTTTGATCTGGCCCCTAGGTTTAACTCATACAGATGGCACTGAAGTATTTGCTGGAGCCTAGAAGCAAGCTGAATCTTCCTAAAGGGGTGCCAGGGAGCCTGAACCACCCATTTCTGCTTCTGCCATAACCAGGGCCATTTCCCAGCCTCCCTGTACTTTGCTTTTTGGAAGCTCTGCCTATCCAGTGGGTTAGCAATTAGAGACTTTGCTAACCTCTTAGGCTCCTTCTCATCACTATCACTGACCTCAGGGGATCATTTAGAGGCTTTATCAAATGCATTTTCCATTATTGATCAAATCATATGAAGGAAGAGAGCTTTATTTATTAGTAATTCTCTCTAAGATTTATTTGCCAGAAAAGCATTCAGAGCAAAAGAAGAATTACAATTCCCCGGGGTCCTGCCAGGTTCCCCCTGTTGGGAGCATGTATCCACAAGGTCTACTAGCTAGTAGGTATATAATTCTTCCGGGCAGTTTCTGGTAGGGTAGAAGAGAAGATAATAATGATAGCAGCGAGAATTAGGCATGAACAAAGACAACCCCGCCCCCCACTTTGTTAAAAAGGTTTTTAAGAAGATTAAGAGAGCTAGATGCTATAGAGCAAATGTGGAGTATGAGGGAATTGGAAAGAATTAAAAAATTGATTGTAAATTATGTTGCCTAGAAATATAAATTGGATCCACATCTTTAAGAAATATAAGTAAAGACTGGCATGCCTTCAAATTACATTTAGCTTCTGAACAGGATTTTCTTTGTATGTGATTCTGAACAAAAACTAGGCCATGTGGGACCCTAGAATCCTAATAATCCTATTTGGACACTGTCCCATCCTTCGAAGAAAACAGTGATTTTGCAAATCATCTGACAAGTCTTTAGGAGGTACTGTTTCTAACTGGAGATAAAGTTTACCCTAAATTTTCCAATGCCACAGTACTCATTTGGGATATCCTACTTCCTTCCTTGACTCTCTATATCTCTAATCCAAAAGAAACACAGACATTTACCTACAGGTTTTGGGAGCTCCCACAAAATCGGATAGCCAGAAAAGCTCAACAGTCCAGGAAGGAGAAATAAGGGGCAGTATATTCAGCATAGCTTAGGCATACTCCTTGCCCAATGCCTTTTCATCCCCTTGGCAGATACCCTGGGTTTGTTTCCAGGAGTGGGTTAAACAAACTCAGTTGAAAAGCGACATGACTGGAGTACAAGAGCATGAGTAGGAAGTCTGGGATTCTCACAAATTTCTCACCATGTGATGATAATATCATCATTGATCTCAATGTTGCAGGGTAATTGAAATCTTGAATCCCATCTCCAAGTGTATAAAGAAAACATAAAATAAAATACCTACCAAAAAACTTGGGATTGTTAGAAGCACAGAATGTTAGAACTGAGAACATGTCAGTGAGAATGTGGAAATGGTCTAAAACAAAACTAAACAAAATACTGCAAGTTACTGAGCCTGAAGCGGTTTAAGTCCTAGTATGCTGGATCTAATAATACATGTCCAAATTAATTCAGGTCCACTTAACTCTCATAATGGAAAAATGAGCTTCTTCTTCCCTGCCTTCCCCAAAACATCAACACTGCTTCTTTATTTTCAGCACCCACACCGAAATCATCAGATGACCAGCTAATGCTTTTCTCTATTGCACATTAGCAGAAATCATACCTCTCATTTCTCTTTCTTGGTTTTGGTCTGTCTAGGACTTTGCCAATGAGGAAGAGGCTATTTCAAAACATTGGACACCAGATACAGAAATCTGGGAAAATAGTTATAAGGAGAAGCATAGTTTCCAATCTCTCTAAATTCCCACATGAAAACAGACAGCACAATTAGAAAGTAAGACTATTAATCCATGGGCAATATTTAATGCTTCAAAATACAGGCATATGGAGACAAACTATATACTTATAGCCCAGCTGACAGCCACAGACCTGCATGCTATCAGGATCTGCACAATAGGAAGTAGGAAGCAACATGGTAGGCTTTCATGGACCTGAGAATAGAGAAATCCCCAAATAGCCAGCAGGTATACCCTGGAAAACACAGTAGACCAATTTGAGAACAGCAGCTGTAACAGTGAGGGTGCTGCCCTTTCCAATACCAGTTGAGGGAAAGGGGCCCGTGGTAAGGAGCACTGAAGACACTGGATCAATCTATGTCATTCAACTCTACAAACTAGCCCAGGCCTTCCTTGAAGACAGAGCCACACACTGAAGAGAAAGTGCTGGAAGTAGAATCAAAATTGATTAGGACCTAGACAATTAAAAAGAATTTACGAGTGAGAAGTCCAGTCCAAAGTGCAAGGAAGGAACAAATCCAGGAGACCACCAAAAGCAAACTGATATGTTTCTTAACACTACACAGAAACAACAGAAGAGAGATCACTAAGAGGTCAGAAAAGCTTTCCTCAACTCAGCTTCCTTCTAAATGCTCAGGAAAACTAATGTCACATAAAAATAAGTAGCAGTCAAAGCCCATGCAAAGTTATTATTTAAAAAAAGAGAAAGAATAAGTAGAATAATATCACCACAGATAACGAAAACACCCCAGAAAGGCATGCCCACAAAATAGATAAAAATTGTAACTTATTATTTCAAAATGAGCTAAAGGACAGTAAGACAATAATGTAAGACTTGCGACAACAACAAAAATCAGAAATAGAAAAACTCAGAAAGAGCTGACAGAAAAAAATAGCTTTCATAAATGAAGACTAAACTCAAGGAAAATAAGAGCAGAACGAATGAACAAACAAACACAAAAAACCCCACATCAGATAATGCCTTCAGAAAAACAGAAATGAAAAAGAGTAAAAACATAAAAATTTAAAAAGTGAAAAATGAGATCAAAGGATTTGAGGATAAAAGGACAAAAATCAAACACAGCCAAAGAAAATCCAACTTACAGATAATAGGAATGTCTGAAGAAGAAAATCAAAGCAAGAGAATAGAACAAGTCCTAAGATATATAATTCAAGAAAATGTTACTTAAATAAAAAAATAGATTTTAAATCACATACTGAAAAAGTACATCAAGCTTCTGCTTCAGGGCCAGATGAAATAACAAGGATTGGATTTACTTTCCCCTATTAAGTGTCAAACAAAGCTGGACAGCATATATGAAACAATAGTCTTCAAGGCACTGAACCTCAGGTATGAAGGACAGTGATCCCTGAGAGATAAAAAACAATGTAGATTAGCCTTACTGATCATCTCAACTCACTGCTTTGTAAGAGTTTTCAAGTCATGTTGCAGGGACAGGGAACCCAGGTGGAACTCACAAACTCTCCAATTTAAGGACAGAAAGCTGTGAATCCATGGAGACCAAAGAAGCTTGAGTTTTCACCACAAAAGAGGACCCTTAAAATATTCAGCAGAGTACTAATCATTACTACCAAGGCTGTGGAAAGAACCATGCAAAATAATTGGAAGGAACAGCATCTGTTGTTTTGCTCACACTGGGCTGAGAATAATGCCTGTTTCCACCAATCACGCAAAGAGGCAGAAAATACAACCCATAATGAAGAGATTATAAAAGTAGAAACCAACCCAGAACTGACACAGATGTTATAATTAGCAGACAAGAACACTGAAATGGCTTTTATAACTATGTTCTATACGTTCAAAAAGTTAAACAGAAATATGAAAGATATGAAAGAGACTCATATCAAACTTCCAGAGATTAAAACTGCAGTGTCTGAGACAAAAATACACTTGATGTGCTTAATGGAAGAATAGACATTGCAGAAAAAAGATTAGTGAACTTAAAGATACAGAAATAATCTGAAATGAAACAGATAAAAGGTAATTTTCATCAGTGAGCTCTAGAACTATTTCAACAGCCTAATAGACATGTCATTTAAGTCTCTGAAAGAGAAGAAGGAGGGGGGCCCTGACGAAATACTACACGAAGTAATGTCTAAAGACTTTCCAAATTTGATGAAAACTTTAAACTCACAGATCCAAGAAGCTCAATGAACCCCAAGCACAAGAAACTGGATGAAAAACGACATGAAGGCACATCAAAATCAAATTTCTCAAAACCACTGATAAATGGGAAATCACAAATCAGCCAGAGATAAAAGATAAAAGACAAGGGAACAAAGAGAAGGATGACAGCAGATTTCTTACTGGGAAGAATGCAAGTGAGAAGACCACATCCACCTAGAACTCTATTACCTGTGAATATATCTGTCAAAAGCTAAGATGAAATAAAGAGTTTTTAGACACAGAAAAGCAGAAATAATTCATTACTAGCAGAACTGTAGTACAAGAAATGTTATAGGAAGTCTTAGGCAGAAGGAATACGATCCCATATAGAAATATGGATCTACATAAAGAAATGAAGAGCACTGGATATGGTAATTACATGTATATATGTACATAAATTTTTCCTATTATTTAAATCTCTTAAAAATATAGTTGTCTGTTTAAACAAGAATAACAATATATTGTAGGGTTTATAACATATTTAAAACTAAAATTTATGACAACAACAAAAGGCTAGGACACGTGAAAGGCAAGTATACAGTAAGATATTCATAATAAACATGAAATGCTGTAATGTCACTTGATGACAGAAAATGATTTAAGTTAAAGATGCATCCTATAAGCCCTAAAACAATCACTAAATAACAAAAGAGATAAAATAGAATAATAAAAGAATCTCAATCCAAAAGCAGACAGTAATAGAGAAAAAAAATGGAACAAAGAATAGATAGGACAAATAAAAAACAAACAACGAAACGATAGATTTAAACTTATCAATAATCAACTTCAATGTAAATGGTCTAAACATCTAAAGTAAAAGGCAGAGGTTGTCAGAGAGATAAAAAAGCCAGTCCCAACTACTGGTTGCTTACAGGAAACACACTTTAAATTTAAAAACACAAATAAACTAAAAGTGAAAGTATGAAAAAAGATATATCATATTAATAGTAAGCAAAAGAGAGTTGGAGTGGTTATATTAATATTAGACAAAGTAGATTTCAGAGCAAATAATATTACTCAGGGTAAAGAAGGTCATTTTATAATAAAGTCATCAATTGATCAGGAGGAAAAAGTACATCACATACCAATGTACCTGAGAATACTGACCGGAATTACCAACTCCAAGACACATTCGGTCAAATTGCAGGGCTAAGAAAAAGAAAAAAAAATAATTGCAGTGCTAAGAAAATGGAAGTAACTAACTAACTAAACAAATAAGGAAATAAACAAACCAGCACATGACATAAAAAAACAAAGAAAATTAATCATCAGATTCTTTACAGCAATACTTTATGCCAGAAGAAAATGGAGTAATGTTGAAAATGAGGAAAGAGAATGTGAGCCAAGGATTTTGTATCTAGCAAAACTGACTTTCAAGTAAAAAGGGCACAGACATACTGTTATCAGCACGGCAATTCAGGGAAACTGTTCCCATGAGCCTTTCCTAAGACGTCTACCAGAGAATAAGCTTCAGAAAATCAAAATGACTACAGAGACACTTGTGAGCATTAACTATATAGTTACATGCCAAGCTAAGACTAAATGAGAGCTAAGAGGGAGAATAAAGTATATAGTGGTTTTATGTTCTGATAATGTATAGAATAACTATTTTTAAAAATGGGAGGAGAGGTTAAAAAAAAAACAAAAAAAAATGAGGTGAGGAAATGGAAAGATGGTATTCAAAAAATTTCAATGTTTTTGGTAATTATAATGATGGTAGGATTATTCTGAGATTACTTGTGTATTTGATTTAGGATAAAACGAATAATGGTGGGATATCCTAATTCCATCATCCTTGTGTACTTGAGAACCAGGTTTTTCAGTGTGGAAGAAAGGAGATACAGATTTAAGAGGCTAATAAGAGCTCTGTAACCCCAATACACATAAGAAGGGTGTAGCTTCCTTGATGATCCCAAAACTTCCAGGTCAGGGATGTACAGCAGAATTCATGGAGACATAGAACAATGGCTTAGCAGCATTTGGGACATAGCCTGTTCTTCTTTGACTCCTACCTTGTATTGTAGCACACTCCCCAAGTGAGGATTTGATCTGATTTGTATGTCACCATTCATTAGGGAGAGCCCCAACTAGGCAGAGAACCCCAACTGGACAGAGTTTCAAATAAACTTGCCTTCAAAGTTGGCTTCCCTTATATCTGGCCTACATTTGCATGTCATGATTTGGATCTTGAATCCTAGTTTAATTAGAACCAAATAGCGGAAGTAATTTTACTGGATGCACTTAGTTGAAGCCTAGGCAACTACATACAGGGAGAGCTTTGAGGGACTTTTTTCACACCTGAGTTGCATCCAGATCTCTGGAACATCTTAAAAGAAGGGGCAGCATAAGTACATGGAATATGGAATAGGGCATGAGATCCTGTTGGTTTATCCAGGTTAGTGTGATGCCTTGATATATCCCAGCATAATTTGGGCAGAGAATAAAGAAGTATTTGCAAAGTCCCCTTGTGGGACTGGGGAGAAAGGAGGAAATACTCAGCTTCTCCATTTGGAGAATTCCTGATATACTCACAATCAGTGGGGACAACCAAATCAATAGACTGAGCCCTTGATCTTGGGTTTGCCCCTATGAAACTTATTCCCGCAAAGGATGGGCTAAGCCTACTTATAATTATGCCTAAAAGGCACCCCCAGAGAACCTCTTCTGTTGCTCAGATGTGACCTCTCTCTCAAAGCCAATTGGGCAGGTAAACTCATTGCCCTTTCCCCTGTATGGGACATGACTCCCAAGGGTGAAAAGCTCCCTGGCAACATGAGACAAGGCTCCTGGGATGAGCCGGAACCCAGCGTCATGGGATCAAGAAAGCTTTTTTGACCAAAAGAGGGAAGAGAGAAATGAGATAGAAAGAAGTTTCAGTGGCTGAGAGATTTAAAACAGAGTCGACAGATTATCCTGGAAGTTTTTCTTATGCATTATATAGATATCCTTTTTCAATTTATGGTGTTTTGGAGTGGCTGGAAGGAAACTGTTGAGCTATGTTTCAGCAGCCTTGATTCTTGAAGATGGCTGTATAACATATAGCTTTTACAATGTGACTGTTGTTGTGAAAATCTTATGGCTGATGCTCCTTTTATCCAGGATATGGACAGATGAGTAAAAAAGTATGGATAAAAAATAAATAAATAATACGGGGGATAAGGGGTAAAATAAATTGGGTAGATGGAAATACTATTGGTCAATGAGAGGGAGGGGTATGGGGAACGGGATGTATGAGTTTTTTCTTTTTTCTTTCTATTTCTTTCTCTGAAGTGATACAAATGTTCTAAAAATGATCATGGTGTTGAATACACAATTATGTGATGATATTGTAAGCCATTGATTGTACACCATGTATGGACTGTATGTGTGTAAAGATTTGTCAATAAAAAGTTTTTAAAAAAAGAAGGGGCAGTACCCTTATCCCCTTCCCTCATCTAATCACCAGGAGAAAAATATGATGGCACTCCTGTAGCCATCTTAGAACATGAGGATGAGATGTCCTCAGCAAAGACAGAGCAGAGAACTTGGAAAAACTGCATCACTGATGGTTTCATTGAGGAGTTGCTGAGCAGGCAGCTAACCACCAGACTACTTTTGTGTGAGAGAGAAATAAACCACTGTTATTTGGGGTTTCTCGGTTAAATGCAATTGAAAATTTTCCTCATTGTAACAACTCCATAAATTCAAATTGACCAAAATTGACCAATCTGGGACTCTGTCCCCTAAGGATATCACCAGATGGCTGCCTAACCTGCTAAACATGTTCACCATAAAGTGACTATGGCTGGTAGTGGTGCCAAGTGTTATCTTTTCCAGGAGTGTCAGTATTTTAGCAGGAATATTCTAGACACTCATGGCCTTCGACTTAAGTAATGACATTTTGTATTAGAAACACTTATTTGCCTGTGAAACATTCATTCTCTCTTGTGCACAAAGTGCTACTTCTTGTTTCAAGTATGTGCATGTGAGGGTGAGCTGGAATTCTCATATTCTCTGTTTCTCTCTCTGCCTGGTTTCTTATGTCTTTCTGCATTTCTCTCTACACAAATTGGCATTTGTGTTCTCTCTATAAAGAGAGAACTTCTCTCCTTGCAGTTCAATTTTCTTAGCTTCCCCATGCATGTGGCAGAAAATGGCTTTGCCAGAGATCCCCAAATAACTTGCACTTAATTATAAAGATACAGAATTGCATTTTTTTCTGAACCACAATTCTAAATTCCTAGAGAGAGACTCTTCCTAACTTAGTGTTGGTTAGGTGTGTACCACTGATCCAATTAATTGCATCAAGGAGAGGGTGTATATTACAAATATGACAGCATCTGATGGGGCCACCCTTATGAGTAGGTGGTCTGAGTGTGACACTTAGCAAAGAGGCGCAGGGGGTTGGGCAGACATCCCAAGAGAGTATCTACTACAAACCTAACTGCAGTTGATCCAGCCTGGCTTCCCCACCTTCTGGCTACACTCCCAGGGCTGCTGTTACTAAGGCCAGGGTCGCTGACCCCAGAAGGGCCTCCACAACTAGGTAGACTTGATGGGGGCAATATCTATCAATGCCACTTACCAAGTCTTCCCAGCTGCCTCTCTCCTGGGCTGGGAGAATTTCATTTCCTAGGCCTGAGGTTGGATAGCACCATGCGGCCAGTTCTGCCAACGAACTGAGAACATTTAATTGCTAGTGAAAGGCCTGCCAAGATGGTCTTTTCCTTCTGCCATGATCACTGACAATGTTTCAGGCAGCAGTTGCTCCGTCAGCTGGATCCTGTGGTGAATATTATAATGCAATACACGTAATATAAGCAAACCTGAGATGCACATGATGCAAAAATAAGTCACTGAAATTTGAGGGTGTTTGTTATGGCAGCACCTTACCCCATTATAACTGATACCATGGGAACTGATTGGGGTCAGCACCAGTTGTGGAAAAGGCCACTTGTAATCGACAGCACCTAATCTGTCACACAGACTCCTCTTTCCTCCTCTGTTCTGAGTCCCCTATGAATCCCTCATCCCCACCTCAGAAATGGAAATGTTAAGTCCAGGGGGAGTCACTGAAGGATTCTAAGCAGATCAGATTTGGAAAGACAGATCCTTCCAGAAGCACTATGGAGGTTGAATGGCAGAGGGGCAAAAAAGACCAGAGGCAAGAAACACATTAGGAGGCTATTGCAGGAATGCTGGTGGGAGATCACAGTGGCCTGTGATACCACCAAGAAATGATGTAGTAGGGGCTTCTCACTTACTTGGACAAGGTGGTGCCCAGGGGTTGTACATGTGGACAGACTTTATTTAGGGGAGTTTGGTGCTCAATCCAAACTCATAAAGGACTGTCCCTTTGATGAGACTCAGCCCGACTTTCAGAAGGAAAGGGCCCAGGGCCCAGGGTGCAGCATCACCCCAAACTAGCAGGTAAGGATCCTGATGCTGTCCCCCCTCTTGCAAGTCACAGAAGGGTGGCCTCGGAGTCTGGAAAGCCGAGCTGAAAGCCGTGGGTGCTCCAGCACATGCAGATCCCAAATGTGGGAATGCTATGTGATGATTTTATGAAATATAAAAGTCAAATGAATTTTTCATGAAGAAGTCATCTTCCCAAGATGCAATAATGGAAAATTCCTTTCAAGAATGGTGTTTAGACCTCACAAAAATGCGCGGCAAATTGCATTGTGATTTATTTGTCAATGTTTTTATAGGTTAGGCGTTACTTTCTACCCCACAGCTGGAGTCAATTTTTAATATTTAAAAGTGGAAAGAAAGCAAAACCTAAACACATCCAGAGCTGTCTGTTTTAGATTGAGCTTTTCCCAAACAGTGCTGTTTAGAACTGAACCCTGAGCGCAGTCGGTCAGCAGCCAGCTGGCACTTACTTTCTTGCAACATAGTATTAAAATATCTGGGCCTGGGCAGATTACATATAAGACCTCCTAAATTGTAGTTGCTGGGTCTGGTGTTTATAACGGTTTTCAAATGCACATAGCCTGTCTGCCCTATAGACTGAGGAAGGAAAGATACTTTGTGCTTTTTATTCTGGGTTTCCTTTCATGTCCAAACTCAAAGTGCCACGAACATAATTTTTAAGTCCAGTGGTTTCTGCCCCTTTAGATAGTTGGATTAGCAGGGATCCCACAAGACTGTATCCTTGGTGGTTTCTAGCATATCAACCAATGACAGAGAAGCAAACTGGTCTCTTTGAACTTTGACTTCCATGGAGTCTAGTCTGGGAACTACCCAGGGCCCATTCTCCTGAACCTCTGGGTAAAACAATGATGCTAGCTCTGAAGGTGGGTCTCATGGCAAAGATTCAAAACACACACAAAAAGATAAAGCCTTGAAGCTTAATTCCATTAATCATTTCCTGGATCAAGTCTCCAGACTCTGATGGGGGCCTTGTTATATCAAGTGACAAACAGCTCATAAAGGAAGACTGGGTCTCTGTTCTTGGGAACACCATAGAACAGTATTCATAGTTCCATGCATGGCACATCATACTTCATACCCAATTGCAGCCTCCATTGTTCACGCTGGCACTGGCAGCTCCTAAGGCTGCCATGTGTGTACTTACCAGCAAAGGATTTTGTAACACACAACATCTGGAGGGAGGAAAAACAACCCAAACTGTGACAGGCTCAGTCCCTTTGGGTAACAAACTTGATACCCTTGCAATGGAGGGGGTGTTTCTCTTTGCCTTCTCCTTCCCGCTACCTCCTGAGCGCTCTATAGCCAAGGCCCACAGGAGGAGTTGACACGTTTCCAAATGTGTGCGTTGGTCCAGCTGACTCTGCCCTTGAAGCTGCTGACAACATCTCCTAGTCAGGCTTCCAGAAGCACCATCCACTTCACAGAGACAAGCTTTGGGTTAAATGGAGCCTCAGCAAACCATGGGAATGTCGCATGTGTGAGAAATTTGGGCCCATCTTCAGCTACCATGGTCTTTTCCCAGGAAGTATACTCAGGACCCTCAGCAAGGACATCTACATCAAGAGAACACCTTCAGTAAACCTCCAAACAGCATCAATAAATGAAGAGATGGGGGAGGGCAGCTATTATGTTACATTACAAAAGGATTTCTTGCCTCACAGAAAGGATTTGCCATGGATTTCCTTTTTAAAGTGCACACCCAAAGCACACTCCCATGTGATTCACTTTAAGGCACAAATTTCCAGCAACACACCCATGCATAAAGAGAGGTACACCACAGTTGGGACTGAGGCTCAGTGGAACTGCAGGGGGAGCTCGTCTCCATGTCACCCACCCATTTCCAAAATAAAAACAAGTTGGGGCCTGAAGAGTGAGGACTTAAACTGACCCTCCCTGTCCAAAATGACACAGATATCCCGTGGGCTTGTGCTTACCCTGAGGGCAATGGGGAACCATTGAAGTATTCTCAGAGATCTATGGAGTTGCACAGACTCATCCTCTTTCACCCAGAGCCTCTGACCTCTTGGAGGAACCCATTTTCAGAAATGATGTTTCCTGTATTTTCAGATCCTCTTAAATTGTGTTACAGTGATGACCCATGATCCAAATATTTTCCAGAGACCAGGGGCAGGTTTCAGCTCAGGGACTTTCTCAGGAGATGTTTAGCTTTGTTTTGTTGGGGGCAGGGGAAAGGTAGTATGCTTTAGGAGGATGGGAGGGTGGTGGGAGACAGAAATGCTTCAGTGTGGCTTCCAAACTGGAAGCAAACAGCTTGGCACCAAAAGTTGTGCTGTTAGAAAGTTAATGGGCAAGACATTCTGAGAAAGAGGCTGTGGAGATAAGGATCAGGAGGAAACTGCACTGTTTTAAGTTCGCCTGGATCCAGGAAACCAAGAAAAGCAGAACCATCCCTTGAGCTGGACTATAGGGCACACACGCAAACACACACGGAATCCAAACACTGTCCAGAGACAGACATCCCACAAAAGCAAATAAAGAATGACTTTTCTGAAAAAAGAATTGGGGAAATGGTATTTCCTTCCTGTGCAGAGGAACGAAATCATGATATTCTCAGGAAGAGATGTGAGATCCAGAGGGCAAAGACCAGGCACTGTCACAATATATCTGCTGAATATTTATGGTAAAAGAAAATTTCTTGACTTTAGGGAGTTCCGAAAGGCAGAGGAACCCAAGGGAAAGTAATGAAAATGAGAGATGAGTGTTCTTTTGAATACTTTATACCAGATTTCAGGCCACTGTGATCTCCCACCAGCATTCCTGCAATAGCCTCCTAATGTGTTTCTTGCCTCTGGTCTTTTTTGCCCCTCTGCCATTCAGCCTCCATAGTGCTTCTCGAAGGATCTGTCTTTCCAAACTGATCTGCTTAGAATCCTTCAGTGACTCCCCCTGGACTTTAGGAGAAAGCCCAACTCTCTGATATAAATTACAAAACCCTCCATATGTCTCTGAGGATATTCTGTGAATCTCATCTCTTGCCCATTTCTCTTCTTGCTCTCTCTGCTCTAGACATTCTGAAAACTCTTGTTGCCCACTGCATGTGCCATGTTTCCAGTGGCATAGGAAGGGTAAATGGTACTAGGGAGATTGTAATGTACTCTGTCTCCTCTCTCAACATGGCTAGGAACTGCCAATACTCACATCTTTGTAGGGTCCCCATAGCCTGGGACATAAAGCCCCCTCTGCTTCCCCTTTGCTCTCCCCCTGTGAAGTCTTTATTAAATTTTTATTTTGAAATAATCTCAAATTTATAGGACAGTTGCAAAAATAATATAAACCCCGAACAGAGAACTCCCACAACCCCCCTCACCCCAAGATCCACCAATTTTAACATTTGGCCACCTTTGCTACATCTGTCTATCTATCTATCCATCTATCCATCCATCCACCCATCCACCCACCCACCCATCCATCTATCTTCTGAATATGTGAGAGAAGGCTGCACTCATCATACTCCTTGAACACCTAATACTTCCATGTATATTTCCTACAAAGAAGGATGGATAGTCACACAATCACCTTAGTGCAATTATCAAGTTCAAGAAATTAAACATTGATATAAAGCCTACATTCTATATTCCAATTTTTTCTTATGTCCCAATAATGTCCTTTAGAACCCTTTCTCCTCCATTCTTAGTTTCCATTTGGTTTCATGCATTGCATTTAATTGTCATTATCTGTTTAGTTTCTCTCTCTTTTTTTTTAAATTGTAGAAATATATGTACAACATAAATCTTCCCATCCCAACCCGCTTAAGCACACCATTCAGTTGGATTAATTACATTCAAAATGTTGCAATACTCTACCACCCTCCATTACTAGAACGTTCTCTTCACTCCTAACAGAGACCTTTCATTCATTCTGCATTACTTCCCCATTGCATCCCTGCCCCAGCTCAGGTAACCTGCACTCTATTTTCTGTTTGCACATTCTCTGATATTTTCTTTGTGGTTAAATTTAACTAGGCTTAAATTTAACATCTTAAATCTATAACTATCTCATCTGCTTTCTTCCAACTTAACTTCAACAGCAGACATAAACCATGTTCCTTTATCCCTCTGTCTCCACCTTTATGCAGTTCTTGTTACAAATTATTATGTATACATTATGAGTTCCAAATACTTGATATATCATTATGGTTTATGTGGTTGTCTTTTGGATCCTGTAGGAAATAAAATATCAATAGGTAATTTTTCCCCATTACCTATTGCAAGTTACAGACTATATTTAACAGTAATACCTTAATCTTCTTTCCTCAACAGTAACAGGTGTACCACACCAATACTAGGAGTCAATAATAGGGAGCTATTAAGGGATATGGGGCATTTTGAATCTTCTATTTTTCTCTTTGGAGCAATGAAAATTGTCTAAAATTGAGTGTGATGGTTGCACAACTAAGTGATGATACTGTGAGCAATTGCTTGTAGACTTTGCATGGAGTATATGGTATGTGAATATATCACAATAAAATTTGCAGATTCAAAAATAAAATAAAAAGTCAAGTTACAAATAAAAAAATACAGTATTTACTAGTATTCATATTTACCCATGTCATTATATTTACCAGAGAGATCTTTATTTCTTCATGTGGCTTTAGTCAATTGTCTAGTGTCCTTTCTTTTCATCCTGTAGAACTCTATTCACCTTTTGTTGTAGGGCTGGTCTAGTGGTGATGAAGTCCCTCAGCTAGAATGTCTTAATCCTGCCCTCATTTTTTTAAAGACAGGTTTGCTGGATATAGCATTCTTTGTTGGAAATTTTTTGCTTTAAGCACTTTAAATATGTCTTCCCACTGCCTTCTTTCCTCCGTGGTTTCCAATGAGAAATTGACACTTAATCTTATTGAGAGGATCCCTTGCAAGTGACATGCTGCTTTTGTAATGTGGCTTTCAGAATTCTCTCCTTCTCTTTGGCATTTGACAGATTGATTGTAACATGACCTGGTGTGGGTCTATTTGGGTTTATCCTGTTTGGAGTTCATTGAACGTCTTGGATGTTCATATCTTTCATTAAGATATGAATATTCTTTGACTACTATTTCTTTGAATAGTCTCTTTGCCCCTTTCTCTCTTTCTTCTCCTTGTGGGGTTCCCACAGTACATATATTGGTTCTGCAGGCTCTGTTCACTTTTCTTCAGTATTTCCACTTTCTGCTTCTCATATTGATTATTTCAATTTTTTTTTCAAGTTCACTGAATTGTTTTTCTGCCAACTCCAATCTGTTATTGAACCTATCCAGGGAATTTTAAATTTCTGTTACTGTGGCCTTTGGCTCTGCTTATTTCTTTTTCATAAATTCCATTTTTCTATTGATATTTTGTTTTGGTTCATCTATCATTTTCCTGATTTATTTAGTTATTTTTCTAAGTTTTTCTTTAGCTCTTTGATCATATTTAGAATGGCTTTTAAAGTCTTTGGAATGTCCTAGATCTGATCCTCTCCACTGATGGTTGCTGATGTTTTAATCTTCTCCCTTGCCTAGGTCATCCTTCCTATTTCCTTGTAGGTTTTCATAATCTTTTTCTGAAACACGGACATTTTTATATTTTAGTGTGTTATCACCAGAATTTAAACTCTGAAAATGTCTGTTCCTTAAGCTTGTATCCAGCTAGTGTTATGACAGAGCTTTCTTTGAATGCCAGGAGCTAATAAAAAAGAAAGAAAGAAAGAAAGAAAACACCTTTCTCCTGGCTCTGGCTCTGAACACTGACCTGTGCAAGTGCTCTCCTTGAGAGCTTATCCATGAGTTTACAGAAAAGCTCCAGGTCAAAGCATAGAAGACTCTCTGATCCTTTCAGCATATGCATCTTGTCTTGGGCATATGCATGTGGGCATCCTCCGCTTACACAGTTCCTTCTTTCCTAGGAAACAGTTTCAATATGGTCCTGGGCACTGCACTGCACTGTTTGCCCTATAGCCAGCAATCCCTTACCCCAGGCAGCCACTTGACTGCCCTCCCACAGCATTCTGAAGGAGAGCTTGGCAAGTTGCCTTCCACACACAGGGCAAGTTCTGAGACAGTGGGTCCCTCAGGCTACCACCAGATAGACTGGGCCAGATATACATGCTCCCAGTATGTGCACAAGAGTTGCTCTGCTCTCTGTGGAACTAGGACCAGGGATGCACACTGGAAGTGCGAGCCAGATGTGTGCCAAGCTGATGAGACTTCATGGAGAGGCTAGCCATAGCACTAGGAGATCCTTTTGCTTTTGATGACTTTTTCTTAATTTGGTATTTTCCTATTACTGCAATCCTTTTTTAATGGTTTTTAGAAAGGTGTTTCTGTCAGTTCTTGCTCGTTGTTCAACCCATCTGTGAGGGGATGGAGATCTGAATCTTCTCACTCCATCTTGATCAGGAAGGGGCTCCTCTCTGAAAGTTTTTACTCTTCCTCTGGGTCTTTGTACATGGCAGGGGAACTCTTTTCACCCAATTCTTCTCCTGTTTTATCCTTCAAATGTAGAACGAGATATTTCATTAGGGAAGGGATTCCTGACCTTCCAAGTTTGGGAAGGTTGTGTGATAACTCCCTCCCTGTGTTTGTCCTTTTGCACTGCTTGTGCACTCTGTAGGAATTACCTGTCAATCTGTCCATTGACCTTTCCAGACTGCAAGCTCCGTTAAGGTTGGAACTTTGTCACAGCTGTGTCCCCATGCCTAGTCCAGTGTCTGTCATACTGAGAAGCTCAAATAATATTTTCTGAAGGAAAACATTCCTTTCCTCCAACCATCAAAATGCTACTGTGGCTTTTTGGTCTAATTTTTTCTGATAAAATAGGATCTGTTATTAATGATACCATAGTTTGGCCTATGGTAGATAGATGCACTTGGTCACTTTGTTTGTATTATAATGAATATACCTCCTTTTTTGAGAGTTCTCTTTTGCAGGCATTTCTACTACTTTAATATTTTATCATGCATCTATTGTGGGGGTTATAAAAGCTCTGTTTAACTGAATTTCAGAGTCAAGCTGGTGGTTCACTAGGTCTTCCAGCAATTAGAAAGCTTTGTTAACAAGACATCTGAGCTGAGCCTATGTGATTACACGTTCTCAACTCTACTTTTGTGAAAAATGATGTGTAAACAAATAGAAATCAGATATTACTAGAACAATTTCCAGGCATGCCAAAGGATCACTAAAGCAAATGTTCAGTTCACTGTCTTACACTCTCCATACCTATGGCAATCATTATGAGGCTCCCTAGCTTTGTAGATTCTGAATCACAAGATCAAAATTTATCTCAATAGTATGATAGTCTGCTATTGTCTAACTCTAGTAGAACAGAAACCTTTAGGATGTATACAACCAGAATGATGGATTACGCTGAACATCCCATTCTCAACTTGAGTGGGCAACAGAGAGTTCACATGTTTGTCTTCAATGAGTGCTTTGAGACGGCCAAGGCCCTTAAAGGCTGAAGAGCAGTTAGCTTCCTGGGAATGTTCTAGGCAACCCAAACCTTGTCTCCCTCCCACAGTGGTAGGGGCAGAAGCTGCAGAGAGAAGGGAGCCATGCTTGCTTTTAAAAATAGGCATGAATATATACGATGGTGTGGTTGAGAGTGTAATCTCTGATGGTAGTCTACCTGCTTCTTAGCTCTGTGAACCTGGGTGTTTTATTTGCTAAAGCTGCCAGAATGCAACATACCAGAAATAGAATGGCTTTCAAATAGGGAATTTATTAAGTTGCAAGTTTATGTTTCTAAGGTCATAAAAATGTCCAAATTAAGACACCAAAAAGAGGTTACCTTCACTAAGAAAAAGCTAATGCCATCCAGCATAACTCTGTCAGTTGGGAAGGCACTTGGCTGGCGTGTGCCGAGGTCTTTGGCTTCTGGATACCTCTCTTAGATGAGAAGCACGTGGCAATGTCTGTGGCCCTCATTTCATAAAACTTTCCCCAGGGCAGTTTCCTTCTATATCTCCAACGGTCCTTGGTTGTATGGGCTCTGTTGGCTCTGAAGCTTTTTCCAAAATGATTCCCTCTTAAAGGGCTCCACTAAAAAAACATACCTTGAATGAGTGGAGACACATCTCCAGGGAAACCATTTAATCAAAAGATACCACCCACAATGGTGGTATCACATCTCCATGGAAACAATAAAAAAGATCCCACCCAGCAATATTGAATGAGGACTAAAGAACATGGTTTTTCTGGGGGTACACAACAGTTTCAAACTGGCACACTTGGGAAAGTTACTTCACCGATCATTGTCTCAGTTTCCTCATCTGTAGAATGGAAATAATAACAATACCTCCCTGTTAGGTTTATTGAGAGAATTAAATTAACTCCTGAAGTACTTAGAACAGTGTGTTACATAATGCAAATGTCACAATAAATGTGAGATGTCATTATGATTTTAACAAGAAGTGTGGGCAGATTTTATTATCTGTTTGGGTTGCATTAAAGTCATTAGAGTTCACACTGCTACCACCAGCAACCCTGCTACTTGACAACGAAGAACAAAAAGCAACATGCATTGTGTGAAAGGTGTGTATTTCATTGGGACGTTGGATGCTTTGAGCCTGGGCATGCTGGCTATTAGTAGGGACCTAGAAACGAAGCTGGTTGGCTTGTCTGAGCCATGGGGCAGGCCTATAGAATGTGGCTCTGCAGCTTTAGAATAAGAGAGCCCCAAAGGAATTCTTTTGTTTCTTAGCTGAGTCCATAGAGAATTTTGAGCTTGAGCCAGTCCATATGGCTTGGTGCCCTCAGCCTAGTCCTTGCTGCCAGCCTGAATTCTCAGTAAAGTGGACCTGGCTTTGCAGATGCTGCACAAACTCTTTGGCGAAGCCAATTAGGTTGGATTCTGGGGGTGGGGTGGGGTGGGGGGTGGGGTGAATGGCTCCCTCTGGAGGCCTGGGGAGAAGTATTCCTTCTTCACCATGTGTTTGAAGATGGGTTGACCAGAAAGGTATGTACTTAGAAGAGAGCAAAGGGAAGTGGTGTGAAAGGAACTCCGAGTCCCTTTAACAGTTAGCAGACTTCCTACTGAGAGAAAGGTAGCTCAGACCAGGGGTGGCAGTGGAAAGATGGAGGGAAATGGACAGGTTTGGGATCTTCTTTGCAGGTAAGATTTGCTGATGGATTAGATGTGAGGTGAGGGGGGGGGGTGGCTCAAGGATGACTTCCAGAACTTTTTTTTTTTTTTTTTTTGAGTAACTGCATGACTGATGGGGCCACGGTCTTCACATACCGTTTCAAAGCTGAGCTAGGATGGCTGTTACTGCCCTGCTGTTCCTTTCTCCATCATCCTACTGATGATGTAGGTTGATCCTACATCATCAACCACCCCCTACCATCCCTAGAGGTCAAGATAAATCCACTGTAATTTGGAGGATCCAAGGTGATAGGAGAGACTTTGGGGCACTTTTCTTTGGGGTTGATTCTGCATCCACCCAGCAAAATTTCTGTGCATCTAGCTGATTCCCCATGTGAGTTGCTGGGATGACATCCATCCCTTTCCAGATCTAGGGCAAAGGCTGCTTATAGGACGGGGAGCATCAGTTTCTTCTGCCTCCCACAGAGCTTCCTGTGTTGAAGTTTCAGAAATTGGGGCAAGAAGGACCAAAAACATGATGTTTCTGCCTAATTGTGGTCACAAAATTATGGCTAAGCCCAGGATTGTGCAGGAGAAGCTGCTCTTTTTTAACTTCTCTGGCTGCACCTGCTCCCCTTGTCTGCCCCTTCACCTGGACACCTTAGCATCCAAGGATACTCTTCAGGTCCAATTTGGGTCAGCAAACTACTACTTGCAGAAAATCATTTGAGATCTCACAAGCGTTAGCTATTTGTTTCTAGAAAGCTCCCACACAATCATTATCAGTCTCTCTCACACATGCAATTTTGTTTATAGTCCAGGAAAGGCCCATACATACTGAATAAATATCCCACCCTCCCCAAAAACCACTATAAAATTCGAAAAACCTACACATGCTTGTAAATAGATCACCCTTAAATGGAGCAAGATCTCTGAATACCCACTGAGTCATGCAGCTAAAATGTCCCCCAGGGAGCTAGACTTGGCAGTACACATTTTCCTATTAAAAAAATTGAGTTCAGAGCTTACTGTGGCATCCAGCTCAATGCCAGGAAGAGTTGCTCTGTGTTTTGTGGGGAAACCAGGAGTCAGGAAACCTGTGAGGGCAACTGTTATGCCCTTCACCTGGTAGAACACTTTCCCAAGAAGACACTTAGCAGGATGACAAGCAGACGAGGAGCATCACACTGCTGCAGCTGAAGGTTCACTGGATGAGGAAAAAGGGACTGAGGTCCGTGTATAGGCTCTGTCTTCACTGTGTCCCCAGAGGGACATGTCTACCTTGGATCAGGCTTAGTTTCCTTATCTCTGAAAGGAAGGGGCTAGACCACATTAAATTCCACAATCACTGAGTGCCTGATATGTGCAAAGAATGTCCTGTGGGAATGCAAAAAAGAACCACAATTGAACTCCAGTTCTCAAGAAGCAGAGTCTAGTAGATGGATAATCATGGTGTTGCATGGTCAGTATCTGGGATCCCACACAGGCTGAGTGAGAGCCCTTTCCCCATGTGCAGGCTGAGACTGTGTGTCTCAATTAAGGCCTCCCTGACTTGAGCAGCTTCAGGTTGGACTGAGTGGAAGAGATGTCATCAGAAATATCATAGCCAGAGGAGGGTCTGTGGACTCCTCTCCTTCCACTACCAGCCATTGCTATACTATGAAGCCTCTAAATCACACATCCCCAAAAGGCACTGGGAAAGTGCCAGTGGGAGCAGTAGAGGAGTACAAAAAGATCAGGATTTGTTCCTGGCCTCTGTGCTCTTCTTTCTGTGTCTCAGTCAGGCCAAGCACAGAAATCCAAGGCGGAGAGAAATCTTCTTAATGGTTTTGTGGGTGTCACTTTGTCCACTAGAGGGCCACTAGGGGGTTCCTGGAGGCATCTTCAGCTCGCCTGAAGCCTGGTTCATGGAACAAGTTCTGTCGCCCAAGGTGGCCCAAGGCAGCCTCAGGCTGACTGGTGTCTTGGAGGCAGGATTCTGCAGGTGCTGGGTCTCACATACTGTGCTTTCACTCTTGTTCACCTGCTCTCCATTAGCTGCCTGCCTCCTTCCACATCTGCGGACTCAGCAACCATGGCCACTATGAGTTCCCACATGGAAAATGGAAGAAACAGACGGAACTTCACAGCCACTGAGCTGTCACCTCCCTCTATTCCCACCTTAAAGCCCTGCATCATCGTCCTTTTCCTTCTCATACTGGATCTCATGAGTCCTGCCAGCCTCTCTCCCCAGAGGGCTAAGCTTTAAATTCCAAGCTGCATGTATTCCCTTTCCTCTCTCGTTTCCACTCACAGCGCCCCTCTAAGGCAGGGCGGACCAGGTCCTTGTCTCTCCTGTTCTCCTAAACTGTGTGGCTATCACTCGCTTGACTCTATGACCTGCATTTACATAGCTCTTGGGCTCGTTACTCTCCATTTGCACTCCCTCCCCCTTAGATCTCTTCTGGCCAACTCTGAACCCCGCGAGGCTTACCCCTGTGGACTTCATCTCCCAGAATCCCTTATACCTGGCTTCCGGTTGGATTCAACCAATGGGAAGCGCCCGGAAGAGACCCGCACCTGGGAAGAGGTCAGGGTATGTCTCCTCACCTACACCGTGTCCACCCTGGCTTGAGTCTAGGTCCTCTGTACCTCTACCTCCCACAGGCGGCCTCTCTCTGGATCTTCAGTTTTTCACTAGGCAACCATAACACTCTTCCTTTCCTTCCTGCCTTTAGCTTCAGGGGCGTCGTAGTGACTTCCCAGTGTTGCTGGTCCCTGGTCCTTCATTATCCCCATTGTGTTCCCATAACCCTGCCACACCTCTGTAAAAAGTCCTTTCATTCACCTCGCTGAACCTTCTGAGGGTTACTGTGGTACAATAGTCCTCTAGCTTTTATTTCAGAGTTTAAATGCATTTTTAAAATCTTACAATTTTTATGCCAAGATAGCTACAGTGGGTGCTTTGCTTTCGGTAACATGACTACTAGAACTCTAGACAGACTAAATTCCTCGGTAAAGACATGAGCCATGGAAAGAAAAGGCACTCTCAGAGACAAAATTAAAAGATCCCTCAAGAACAGGAGGAAGTTGCTTCTATGATTGATGAGACTCCTGGCTCTTACTCCTTGATGAAAAGAACTGAGAGGAGAGCCAGGCCCTGGAAGAAGAACTCTGTCTAGGAGTTCTAAAAATTAGATCCACTGGTTTTTCAAGGGGAAAAAAAATCCAGGTGCCTGCCACCCCAAATGAACAAGTGCTTCCCTTTAAAACTTTACTTCAAATCTTTATATAAGAAAATAAAATATTAAAGTGTTAAAATACCCAGTTCCTCACACCAGTCTCCTTCCTCTCCTTCCTTTCCCAGAGCCACTACAACCATGTATAACCAGTCCATGTTTTTATATTTTTACAGCACATACATGTATTGATAAAAATATATAATATTGTTTTGTGCTTTTTAAAGTATATACGATAAATAGTATCATCCTATACATAATATCCTGTAACTTGCTTTTATCCTTTAATGTTGTGTTTTCTACCCTCACTGGTGGGCATTTTGTGGTTTTCCATTTTTTTTTGTTTCTATAAGCAATGTTTCTAAAACATGTGCAAGAGTTTCTCTAGGGTAATATCTTAAAGGAGGAGTGCTCAGTTATTGGGTTTGACATTTGCAAAAAAAAAAAAAAAAACAGTTTTGCAAAAATTGTTCTCCAAAATGTTTATACCAACCTGCTAAATTCCTATTCTCAATGTTTTCTCCAATACTTTGTAATGCCAGAATTTTCTGTTTCTATAAAGTTAAAACTGTGAAATTGTATTTTCTTCTTTTAATTGAATATCCATGCTTACTGGTGAGGCCCGACATCTTTTCATATGTTTTTGGCTGTTAAGGATTCTTCCATGAATTGTGGGCTTATAACCTTTGCACATTTTTCTATTCAGCTTTTTGTCTTTTTAAAAAATCGATTTAAAGAACATCTTTATAGATTTTTGAATATTAGTCATTTTTCTATGATTTGCCTTTTTAACTTTGTTTTCTTTTTAAAAGTCTTAAATTTGGTACTTTTCTTTATGGTTTCTGATGTTTGTAATCATAAAAATAAATCCTTCCTAACTCGGTGTCATAAAAACATTCTCCTAAGATTTAGATCTTTAAACGACAATTCTGTCTTCTGAGTGTTGCTAATCCATTTCCGTTTTCTTGTCTTCAAGGTTCCCACAGTCCAGTCCTCATCTGAATCTCAGAGTCCTTCCATCTGCAAAATGAGGATATAAATCCCTCCCTCAGAGAGCTGTCATAAGGATTGCATGAAATTATATACGTGAAAGCATTAGCTTCACACATAGTAGGTACTCAGTAAGCATCAGCTAAATTTGAGTAAGAATCAGGCAGCAGATGCTAAAGTTTTTGTTTTTTTTTAAATCAAAGTTTACCCCCAACCCAGTTATCCTTGCTTTAGAATCCTAGGGAGTGAAAAGGAGTGACTTCAGGGATAGAAATCTTGTTTGGATAGCTCTCCAGTCTGCTTGCCTGGTGTTAGAGGTTCCCAGGAGCAACAGGAAAACCAGAATAGAGGAAGCTGGCAAGAATGGGGAGGCCTGAGAAAGTCTGTTGATTCCCTGCTGAACCCCAGGGTGAGGGCCAGCAGCTATAATCCAGCTCTGGGCTTGCACATCAAGCTTGGCTATCACATGAGTGTTGTGACCCAGATCTTACCTCTCGGGCACCCAGAGCTGAAGGGGGTATCAGACTACACTGTTTTGGGCTGCTGGGCTCAGGCAACAATCGGAGACCCCATCCCTTTAGCAACTCCCATGGCAACGAGGCAACTGTAAGCCTCCCTTAGGAAAGGCAGGGGAAACATGACAGCCTTTCCCAGGCAGCTCTCTGGCTAATGGGAAACACATTGACGATGGAAGCTGATTGACTTGA
Organism: Tamandua tetradactyla; assembly: GCF_023851605.1. Lineage (NCBI taxonomy): Eukaryota > Metazoa > Chordata > Mammalia > Pilosa > Myrmecophagidae > Tamandua > Tamandua tetradactyla. The sequence goes on from NC_135332.1 coordinate 142,286,679, forward strand.
AATATCCAGCGCCAGCAAGCGGCTGCCTTTAATGCTGGGGGATTATGGTCACTTGCAATTTTCCTGCTAATTGAAGTTTTCATAGGAAAAGCAAACACATATATACACGTGTGTGTATGTATTTCTATGCTGATTCTATTTCAGAAGTAGTGGGCTGCAAGCTTTCATTACCAGCTTTCTTTGACTCCACCACTCACATCTGCACTGTGTCATTGACAGCTCCAGCCGCAGTCCCAGGACACTCTGCAGGGGTCAGGATAACAGAGAAAAACAGCAGTGGGGTGGACAGTGCCCTCTCCCTTGTTTAACTTGGAAATTCTGCCTGACTCTTGCAAGAAGCAATATGCTGGGTCCTAAAAGAGGTAAGAACTACATCAGGTTACTAAGAGAGAAAATCAAAAGGACTGTAGTCTACTTCTATGTGATAGAGAGGAAAGAGAAACAGTAAATCTATGTATAAGATTGCAGAGCTTTGAGGAGAAGCTATCCATTATAAGGATACCAAAGAGTCCCTTTCCTTGTCATGCTAACCTGTTAGTGCGCAGTTTCCCACCCTGTGTCTTTTGTCACACACACACCCACACCCCAAACTCATGGCAGGGGATGCTCTTCCACAAAAGGGGGAGGAGAAGTTGCTTTTTAACAAGAGAATGAGGCTTTGCTCCAAAAGAGAGAAGCTCTCATTGCAGAATTTTAGCTAGAGAGTTGAAGGGGGAGAGGTTCAGGAAGGAGGGCCCTAACTACACAGAGGCTCCTCCAATTGCTGGTGCCTAAATTCCACCATTAGCAAGTGAGTCCTTTTGCTAAAACTTTTGAGGGATTCCTCCTCACAAAGTGATTTGTTAAGCTTCAGCAATCACTTAGAGCTTGATGAGAAGAAGTTTTCAGATCTTTTTTTCAGTGCCTTTTTAATAGGGTGGGGGGTAGTGCTGGCAAGAAGTATGGCAGTGGGGCAGAAGGCTAAGGAACTTAGTAGCTGAGGAATGTGAGGAGAGTTCTGAAGGGAAAACCAAAGGGTAGACTTGGGACTCAAGAAAATAAAGTTCATACACTCCACAGTTTTGCTGAGGGCCTGCCCTGAAGAAGGAACTCCCCTGCAGAGAATGAGGAGCCCCAATGGAGGCATCAGAAGAAGATATGTTACAGCAGCACAGGACTTAGAAATTAAACAAGAGGCTGTGCAGTAGGCACGCCACAAGAGCAAAATGAATCCCACCCAAAACTTGGTTCAACAATTGAAACTGATGATAACCACACATGCACCAAGAGGAAATGAAAAATTTGTTGTCTACATAAAGAGTATTTCTGGGGTGAGCAGGGCAGGCTCCCAGGCAGATCCAAAAATGGCTTCAAAGATTAGGGAAAGGAGAATGGTTTTCATTCATTTTAGAACTAGATATTTTCTGACTCCACAGACCTCTCCACCTGTGGTGTGTATGTGTGCGTGTGTGTGTGTGTGCCTTTAAAGAATACTGGCTTCAACGCTGACCCCAAACTCAGTCTTCATAACAAAGTGACCGAACTTCAATCAGAACTGCCTCAATTTGTGCCTGAGAGTGTGACATGACCAAAGAGGACAGGATGGCAGGTCCAAAGCCATCTCAGAGCTACACAAACGTAGATCGTCCAGAGTATGATATAAGTAAAACCAAGAGGACATACCAGAGTGTGAATTCAAGTGTATGTAATCTGTTGGAAATTGAATCATGTCCTCCACAAAAGACATGTTCAGATCTTAATCCGTGTCCCTGTGGGTGTGAACACATTTGTAAATAGGACCATTTGAAGATGTTATTAGTTAAGCTGTGGCCAGATTGAAACAGGGCATGTCTTAATTTGCATGACTGGAGGCCTTAAAAAGAAAGGAAATATGGACGGTCAGAGAAAGTCACAGGAAGAGGCCAGAAGTCAGAAGAATCCTAAAGTCAGAGGAAGCCAGAGAGGAGAGCTAGATCTCCCTATGAGGGAGGACTCCAAGACCAGAATGCTGCTGACTCTTGGAGACAGCATAGCTTTGCTAACATCTTGATTTTGGACTTCCAGCCTCCAAACTGTGAGCCAATAAATTTTGTTGTGTAAGTCAGCCCCTTATGTGGTACTTATGTGGTACTTGTCATAGCAGCCCTGGAAAACTAAGACGCTGTCCTTCCAAGCAGTGAAGGGGCCACATACCATCCAGAAATGCTGACACTGCCTCTCTTGCTCTTGAAAACAATTCCCCAAGTGAAGCTTTAGATCTGGTAAAAATTAACCTTGTTCCTTTAGAGTCACAGGTTTAAAACTATAACTGGTAACCATCATTAGACCAGGTTTTTGGATCCAGACAGGCCAGGTTGAACCAAAGCTGCATGACTTTTGTTGTTTTCTGCAAAATTTGAGCCTCAGTTTCTTCATCTACAGTATGGGGATGCTTAGACCATACAAACTGTTGTAAGAATTAGGGGTGTCGTGTAAAGGACCTTGCATACAGTAGGTAATTAATACCATATATTTACTTGGTTATGGATTCCTTGAGGACAGGAATTGATATTATTCTTTGTATCCCCAGGGCCCAACACAAAGCTAGATATGTTTTAAGTACTTAACATTTGTTAAGTTAAATTGGTGAAGTAGTAACTGGCATATCCATCCCTCTGATCCCTCCTAGGTAAAGACAGGGAAGGGAAGGAATGAGCACATCCCCAAAACTTATTATGTGTACTTCCTTATACATGATATCATTTAATTCTCACAATTCCTGAGGTGAGTATTGATGGTCCCATTTTGACAGATGAGGCAAACTGAGGTGAAATGAGGTGAAATAATAGTCCTAACGTTAAACAGCAAGTGAGTGATGGAGCTGGATTCTGACACAAAAGCCTGTGTTCTTTCCACACCCCCAGCCCACAAGTGAGGTAGGAGGCAGTGCAAGGACCATTCACCAGAGGGGAGCCACCGTGCAGGACCATCACTTTGATTTTTTTTTTTCAGACTTTCAACTCTCTTCAATAAAAACACTTCCCAGATGTTTCTAGGTCCTGGCAAGTCTTCAGTCACAAAGCGAGGGATGGTTCCCAAACCCACAGGAGGATGGAACTATATAGCCTGACCTCTCTAGACTATGTTTTTAAATTTTTCCAATGGCCACCTCATGAGACCCTTGTCTCAGCTGCACTGAGGCAATACATTTATTCCATACAAGTCCGAGGTCATGGTGGGATCTTCCGAGCTGCCTCCGAGTTTGAGGGCCTGGTGCTTCAGCCCTCAGCTGAGTAGACCCATAAGTGCCGTCAGCCAGGACATCACAGCTACCCAGGCCCCTTCACCCCATTTCTGTGAACTGGAACACTTCTCCCTTGGGGACTTTTTATTCCTCAACTCTTGGCTCAAAACGTTTCTCATTATTTGAGAAATAATACAAACAACTTTCTAGTAATGTAATATCTTTACTACTGTTTATATACTTATCAACATGGGTAAAAGGTCTAGAACATTGTCTCCACTAAGCTGGGGAAAATAAGGGCTTGAGACTTTATGCACAGGAAAGAGGCAGAGTGGGAAATGAGAAGAACTAAAGTGTTATACTCAGTTCAATTTCTTACTCTGGTCCCTACCAGCTGTGTGCCTTCAAGAAAGCCACTTAATCCCCAAGTCTTGGTGTCCCTGTCTACAATATGAGAAAAACAATTCCCACACCAATGAGTTCTATAATGAGGGTTTAATGACATAATACACGAACTGTTTGATATATAGAAAGTGACTGATAAATATTATTACTATTATTTTAATCTCATTATTTTATTTCATCTTTATTAGAAATTTCCTTGAAATGGAATAGCCCACACCATGAATTACATTATATGAGGGGAGGAGAGACATAGAGTCAGAAATAAGTGGAGGAAATTGATTGAGTTAAACACCCATCTCACACTCCTATTTTCGAGAACCGCCCCTCCCACCATAGTTGGTGCTCAGTAAATGGCAGTTAGTATATTTACTCTTTATTATTGTTGTTTATGAGGTCACATGTCTGTGCCACATTCATGCCTTCACAGGTTCCTTCCTTGCCCCAGCCAGGGTCAAAGTCACAGGCCCCTGTTGCAGGTTGGATTATTCCCAACTTTCACTCCTGTAAAAGAGGATCGCATATCCACCCCCTTTCCCACTTAACTTGCATTCCTGCCATTGTGGGCAGAATATGCTTTCTAAGGACTTGCTTTGACCAGTGGAATGTCAGCAGACATGACCTCTCAGCTTGCGTTCCTGATAAACTATATCAAGTTTATGTATGTGCCGGGCACTGTTCTAAGCTTTTTACTTGCATTATCATATTGAATCTTCACAGTTCTGTAAAGTAGGTACTATTTTTGTCCCAATTCATACAAGAGAACTGAGGCACAGAGAGATGAAATAACTTGCCCAAAGTCGTACAGTTATGACCCACAATTGAACCCAGGTATTCTGGCATGCTGGATCACTACACCACACTGTGCCACTTCCTAGTCTGAAGAAGGTGGGAGCAGTTGCTTCTGCCACAGTGTGCAAGGCATCATGGCATATTGCTCTATATAACTTATCCCTTTACCCCTGTAATGGCCTCATGGTTTTATAGATGAGAAAACCGAGGCTCAAAGAACCTCAATGGCTTGCTGAAGTCACACAGCTAGTAAGCAGCAGATTTAAGATTTGAACTCAGATCTTAAATGTCTGACCCCAAAACCTGTACTTCTTGCATCTCTCTACAACATCACATTGTCTTCAACCTGTGTATCTACATTATGGGGTTCTCTGTTTCTCCAAATCTAATCGGGCTAGAATCTAGAATCCAGAGAGAAGCAGCAATTATGTCTAGACTTGATCAAGACTTTATGTTAAGTAAAACATGGGAAGTTTTCTGGGAGGTGGGAACAATTTACAAGTCTTAGGAGGAGCAGAGGGTTAAAGATAATGAAGACCAAGCATTGAAATTAAAAAGCATTCCGGGGGGAGACATGTCAGGGAGATGTGGACAACTGTCCAGACCAACAGTACAGTCGGTGCTGAGGAGCCAAGGTGTCATGGCCATGGGAAAGGCTGGTATGCTGGTATGTCTAAGCCAACAGTCTAGGTACCAGTCTCTGGTATCTTGTAGCGTTACAGAATGGATAGCCTGTGCCCATTAATTGGATGGGGGTGGGGTTGGGGGAGTGCCTAAGTTCCCTCTCAATTCTATTTGAAATCTCTCAGCCATTGAAACTTTATTTTGTTTAATTTTTCTTCCCCCTTTTGGTCAAGAAGGCTTTCTCAGTTCCACATTGCCAGGGCAGGCTCATTCCCAGGAGTACCCTATGCTCTCAAATTCAATTCTCAGAGTTTGTACTGTAGTTATTCCATATTAGTGAAGCCTTACAGTATTTGTCTTTTTGCTTTTAGCTTATTTCATACAAAATACTGTCCTCAAGGTTCATTCACCTGGTTGCATGCTTCACATCTTCACTCCTTCTTGCAGCCACTCAATAGTTCATTGTATGTTGCTCTGGTTTGAAACTGTTGTATACCCCAGAAAAGCCACGTTCTTTAATCCTGACTTAATATTGTAGGATGGGATCTTTTTGATTAAATTGTTGCAATGGAGATGACCCACCCAATTTTGGGTGGGACCTTTTGATTAGGTGGTTTCCATGGAGATGTGACTCCACCCATTCAAGGTAGGATCTTAATCTGCTTACTGCAGTCCTTTATTTTTATTTAAAAAATTTTTTATTGTGAAAAATAACATACATACAAAATAGCAATAAATTTCAAAGTACTCCACAACAATTAGTTGTTGAACAGATTTTAGTATGGGTTACAGTTCCACAATTTTAGGTTTTTTCTTCTAGCTGCTCCAAGATACTGGCAACTAAAGGAAATATCAATATGATGATTCAAAATACTTATTTGTTAAATCCTATCTTTTCTGTTATAATGCCACCTTCTCCTTTGATCTTTCTTCCAGTCTTTAGTGGTATTTGGACTGTGCCCATTCTAAGTTTTTCATGTTGGAAAGGCTGTCAATAATATGATATAGGGGGATGGAACTAGCTGATGCTCTGGACAGGCTGGCCCCTCTGTGTTTCAGGACTTATCTGCCCTGGGAACCCATCTAGAGGTTGTAGGTTTCTGGAAAGCAATCATGGTGCCTGGAACTTTGTAGAATCTCAGATAAAGCCCTAGATGTTCTTTAGGGTTGGCTGGACTGGCTTTGGTTGATATTGTCGTGAAAAACTAGCAATATCTGGCTGAAGCTTGTATAAGAGTAGCCTTCAGAGTAGCCTCTCAACTCTATTTGAACTTTCTCAGTCACTGATACCTTATTTATTTCAATTCTTTTTCCCCTTTTGGTCAGGAAGGCATTGTTGACCCCATGGTGCCAAGGCCATGGTGCCAAGGCCATCCCTGGGAGTTATATCCCCTGTTGCCAGGGAGACCTTCACCCCTGGATATCATGCCTCACTAGCCGTGTTGGGCTTAGAGAGAGAGAAGACACATCTAAGTAATAAAAGAGATCCTCTGGAAGTAACTCTTAGGTATAACTATAGGTAGGCTTAACTTCTTTGCTACATAAATATGCTTCACAAGAACAAGACTGAAGATCAAGGGCTTGACCTATTGACCTGAGAGTCCATAATGTTTGAAACTGTATCAGGGGGTTCCTGGTAGTAAAGTTTAATACTTCCACATATTTTCTCCCATCCCTCAAGGGACTTTACCAAAACTTTTTAAATTATCTGCTCAACATTCTTTGGGATATATCCGGGCAGTCCATTAAGCTATACAGAATTACAAGCCCTCATTCCCATTCTGGGTTCCATGTGTTTGGATTGTTTAAATGCTCTATCCAAACAGGTTGATTTATTATGTGCTACAGAAAATTTAGGTTTTGGAAAAAGTAAACCTCTCTTCCTTTGGTCTCATAGAGTGGGTGAAGTTCTAAAATAAAGACAGTATCCTCCCTACCCCTGAATTCTGATTTACCTTAGTCTAACCCAGTTGGCTTCATTCTTGTCTCTAATTGAAGCCTGATCTCTTTTTCTATTTCTTTAACAGTTATTGTATGTGGCAATACTGATTTTCAGACCTGTAGAACTCCTACTCTGAGCCTTAGGTGTCATACCTAAGGTATGACAAAAGTTCCCAAAGTTCCAGGTACCCAAAGTTCCAGGGAAATACCAGGTTATACATGTATAGCACAGCTTCTCAAAATCTAGAAATAACAATTACAGCTCCAACTAAATGTGACTGCTATAAAAGCTTACAATCTAGGCCTCAATTTTCTTATAAGTATTTTCTAAATGAGACCATACAATATTTACTCTTTTGTTTCTGGCTTATTTTGCATCATATAATGTCCCACAGGTTCATTCACAACATGGCTTGCCTCACAACTTCGTTGCTTTCTGTAGCAGCGCAATATTCAATCATATGTAAACACCACAGTTCACCATTCTGCTTCTCAGTCAGAGTACCCTCCTTAAGAGGGAATTATTTTTGAAAAACTGGAGAACTGACACAAACAGACATTTGGAGATGCAGAAGCCCCAGATGCTGAGAGAGCTGACAGAAGGTACATGGGAACCAGAGCCTGACAGACATCACCATGTGCCTTTCCAGGAGATGCTAAGCTAAGAGATGAAATCCAGTTTTGCCCTGGAGCAGTTAAGTGAGACTCACAGATGCTTAGAGAGAAAACTACTGGAATCAGAAGCTAGAAGGAACTAGGAACAAGGACCAGCAAACACCAGCCATGTGCTGTCCCATGTGACGGGCATCGGCCTTACTTAAGTCAAGGTATCTTTCTCTAGATGCCTTAGTTTGAACATTTTTAAGTCCTCAGAACTGTAACCTTGCGACTTAATAAATCCCCTTTATAAAAGCCATTCCATTTCTGGTACATTGCATTCTGGCAGCATTAGCAAACTAAAACATGTATACACTACAGTTCACCCTTCCGTTCAGCAATCAAGTGTCCTTAGGCCACCTCCATCCATGGCAAATCATGAATACTGCCAACATAAATACCAATGTGAAAATGTCCATTCATGTCCCTGCTTTCAGTTCTTCCAAATATATACCTAATATAATGGGATTGCAGGATCATATGGCAACTCTATACTTAGCCATACTGCCCTCCAGAGAGGCTGCACCATTCTACTTTCCTACCAAAAGTGAATAGGTACATCTCTCTCTCCATGTTTTCTCCAGCACTTGTATATTTCTTTCATTTTTAATAAATTAAATTTACACCCCATACAATCCATCCTAAGTAAGTAATCATTGGTTCCTGGCATAATCACATAGTTATGCATTCACCACCACATTCTGGACATTTCCATTTTTTTCCTTAAAGAAAAAAGATGAAAAAAAAAAAAGAGGAACAAAAAAGAAAATAAAAAGGAGAAACACCACCAACATCAAGCATCCCATACCCCTCCCTTATATGCCCCTCTTCTTGACTTTTAACTCTGGTATATTGCCTTTGTTACATTTAATGGAAGCATATTACAATATTACTGATAACTATAGATGCTAGTTTGAATTGATGGTATTTTTTTCCATATACAATCCTGTTTTCAACACCCTGCACCATTGACATTCATTAGTTCTCCCTCATGTAAAAACATTCTTATATTTGTACATTTAATTACCATCATTGTCCACTCTAGGTTTTGCTAAGTTATAAAATCCCACTCTTTAACTTCCATCTTTCCTTCTGGTGTCATACATGCCCCTAGACTTCCTCTTTCAACCATACTCACACTCAGCTTTGTTCTGTGTACATACAACATTGTGCAACCATCAGATAGTATTGTGCCATCCATTTCCAGATCTTTACATTCAATCCTTCTGAACATTCTGTAGTCCTTCAGCATTAAATCCCAATCAGGACCCTCTTTCTATCTTCTGATAAAGTGTTCCCAATTTTAATTCTCAAAGTTTGCTCATTAATTTTAGCTCATATTAGTGAGTCCATATGGTATTTGTCCTTTTGACTTTTGCTAATTTCACTCAATATAATGTCCTCAAGTTTCATTCATATTGTTGCATGCATCACGGCTTTATTCCAATATATCATATCTTATTTTTTCTCTCTTTTTACCCTTCCTATTAGTCTTCATTCCTAAACTCTTCTCCAGACCTCTCTCTCTCCTATCTTTTCCTATCTGCCTGTAGTGTTCCCTTTAGCATTTCTTGTAGAGCAGTCTCTTTTTCACAAACTCTCTCTGTGTTTGTCTGAAAATATTTTTAGCTCCCCCTCATCTTTGAAGGATAATTTTTCCAGATATAGAACTCTTGGTTGGCAGTTTTTCTCTTTCAATATTTTAAATATATCATACCACTGCCTTCTCACCCTTATGGTTTCTGCTAAGAAATTCACAGATAGTCTTATGAAGCTTCATTGTTTGTGATGGATTGCTTTTCTCTTGCTGCTTTCAGAATTTTCTCTTTGTCTTTGACATTTGACAATCTGATTAGTAAGTGTCTCGGAGGAGGTCTATTTGGATCTATTCTCTTTGGGGTATGAGCACTTCTTGGATGTGTAATTTTATATCTTTCATAAGAGATGGGACACTTTCAGTGATTATTTCCTCCATTATTCTTTCTGCCCCTTTACCTTCTCTCTTCTTCTGGGACACCCATAACATATGTGTTCATGTGCTTCAGGTTGTCACTCAGTTCCCTGAGACCCTGCTCATATTTTTTCTATTCTTTTCCCTATTGCTCTTTTGTGTGTAGGATTTCAGATGTCCTGTCCTCTAGTTCATAATCCTTTCTTCTGCCTCTTCAAATCTGCTGTTGTCTCAATTGTGTTTTCCATTTCTTCTATTATGCCTTTCATTCTCATAAGTTCTGCCATTTGTTTTTTCAAGCTTTTGAGTTTTCTTTATGATCACCCAATGTCTTCTTTATATCCTTCACCTCTTTTGCCATATCTTCCCTCAACTCTTTAATTTGATTTTTGAATTGATTAGTGTGCTTGTTTGAACATCTTTAATTAGTTGCTTGAATTCCTGTATCTCTTTTAAAGTGTTAGTTTTTCCCTTTGACTGCACCAAATCTTTGTTTTTCCTAGTATGATTTATAACTTTTTGCTGGTGTCTAGGCATCTGATTTCCTTGATTAATTTATTATGGAGGCCATTTTCACTGTTTTTCATGGAGTTTTATTTTTAGTTGGCTTTGTTCTCTATCTAGTCTTTGGCATTCAGTGCAACTTATTCTAGACCTCTAACATAGCTTTTGTTCAACTAATCAGAATGTTCCGGCTCTTGTTTTTCTGTTTCTTGCCCTACCTGTATGGAACCTCTTATTGAAGAGGGTCTTCCCATATGTGATTGACCCAAATCAGATTTTCCTAGACAAAACAGGCCCACGTCTCAGGAGGAGGGATAATCAGCATCAAGTTTTCCCTGAGGATCAGCAGGTTGTCAGATTTTCCTGTGAGCCTCTTGATTTTGTGCCTTTCCTATACTGCCCAGCAGGTGGTGCTTGTCAGTCCACAGCTCCCCATTGGTGTAAATTGGTGTGATGCCTTTAATTCTCAGCAGCCTCTGTCCTGCCAGGGTTGTGGTTGAGACAGAGGCTGAGATAGAAGGTGGGCCTAAGCTATTTCTGTTTTCCAGCCACTGGGGTCTGAATCCTCTGAATGAGAGCCACCACTTGAGCTGGGTCTTGCCCCCACCCCCTTTTCTTGGGGAAGATATGTCCTCTAGGGAACGAGCTCCTTCATTTGACTTGTTACTTTGCCTCTCAGACATATCTTAACTCAGCCTTTGTCTTGGTCAGTGCTGACAATCGAAAATGTCCGAGGCTTTCTCTAATGAGCTACTTAGAACAGTTTTAAAAAATAATAAGAAATCCCTCTCAGAGCTTGTTCCCAGCCCTCAAGATTTGCCAGTCAAAGCAAGAGTTGGTATCTGGCTTTATGTGCCCCTTTTCTTAGGGCACAGCCCTTTTCCAGTATTTTGAGCTTGATGGATTCCAAAAGCCACTGTTCCCCCCACCCCCCTCATCAACCCAGCCTCCTCTCTGCCCAGAGAGACCTCAGGGTTACTTGCTTGCTTGCTCTGGGTTTATCTGTGCTCAGAGCTTGCATTCAGCAGTCCAAATTTATTTCACAGGGCAGGCAACAGTGGCTCAGTGGCAGAATTCTCGCCTGCCATGCTGGAGACCTGAGTTCGATTCCTGGAGCCTGCCCATGCAAAAAAAAATTGCTCCACAATTGGAGCTTGGTTGAACCACTTTCCCTTGCTCCTAGTAGAAACTTCTTCTTTTCCTATGGGGAGTGTCTCTAACATAGCCAGCTATGCCAGTCAGGGAGGGGTGCCAGCCTCCGCAGTTTGGGAGTATATTAGTTAGGGTTCTCTAAAGAAACAGAATCAACAGGGAAATATAAAATTTATAAAAGTGTCTCACGTGACTGCGGGAATGAAGAATCCAAAATCTGCAGGGCAGGCTGTGAAGCCAATGATTCCGATGGGGGTCTGAATGAACTCCACAGGAGAGGCTCACCAGCCCAAACAGGAAGAGAGCCTGTCTCTTTTGAATTCTCCTTAAAAGTCTTCCAGTCATTAGACTGGATTGCAGAAGGCACTCCCATTTGGATGATTACAAATGGAATCAGCTGTGGATGCAGCTGACATGGTCATGATTTAATTCTATGAAATGTCCTCATCACAACAGACAAGTCAGCACTCGCCTAACCAACCAAACAGGTACCACCACTTGGCCAAGTTGACACATGAACCTGACCATGACAGTCCACCCCTTGTCAACTTGGCAGGTATACATGCCACCTTAAACCATACCTAATTTCTAAATAAAAAACAATAAATGCACATTTTTTCTTTCACCTAACAATACTCAACTGTCCTACATACAACTGGAAATACATTAAATCTCTTCAGGATAGGGTGCAAATCCTTGGGTAATATTCATTCTTAAACTTGATCTCTTACTTAAATAGTATAACATGAATAAAACAGCATTACAGTCCTCATTTCTGCAACTGATCATGTGGTCGAAGTTCATATTTATCACTACCTTCTTCCACTACCCAGTCCATGTTCCCTTCACCCTCGGCAAGCACTTCAGCTGGCTGTGGTTCTATGCCTGGTGGGGTGACCCAAACCTTCACTCCTGAAGTTTCAGACCCATTGGTAGTCTTGCCTGGATTGGGCTGTTGCAGTTTTCCATTGATTTTAATCACAGGGCATGGTAATACTAAAAGATGCCCTAGGGGATCTCCTATATTCCAAGAAAACTCTTCTTTACCTCCATTATGTAGTTTCAGTTCTAATTCCCCCTGATAGTCAGGGTCAATCACCCCAGCCAATAATGTAATCCCCTTCTTGGCTTGTTGATCCAGTGGCATAAGTAGCCCAATGTGATCAGGTGGCAGTCTTAGATTCCAGTTCAATGGAATCATTATTGTTTCTCCTGGTGGAAGCACTACCCATTTTGGAACTAAAACCTGTAGATCAGCAGAGCTCAGGGTTGCAGGGACAGGAAGCAAAAAATTTCCTAGTGGATCACTAGGGGTAATAGTGAGGTACCACTTCCATTTCTTCCCCTTGGTTCCTGGACCCATGGATCCTGGCTATGGGAGAAAGAGCACCATACAGCAGATGCTGATTCAGAGCGTTCCTGGACCCATGGATCCTGGCTATGGGAGAAACAGCACCATACAGCAGATGCTGATTCAGAGCATATACAGCTTCCTGGAGAACATTACCCCAGACTTTCAAGGTATTGCCACCTAGCTGGCATCATAATTGAGTTTTCAAAAGGCCATTCCACCGTTCTATCAATCCAGCTGCTTCTGGATGATGGGGAACATGGTGTGACCAGAGAATTCCATGAGCATGTGCCCATTCCTGCACTTCGTTTGCTGTGAAGTGTGTTCCTTGATCAGAAGCAATGCTATGTGGAATACCATGACGATGGATAAGGCATTCTGGAAGCCCATGGATAGTAGTTTTGGCAGAAGCATTGCATGCAGGAAAAGCAAACCCATATCCAGAGTATGTATCTATTCCAGTTAGAACCAATCACTGCCCCTTCCATGAAGGGAGTGGTCCAATGTAATCAACCTGCCACCATGTAGCTGGCTGGTCACCTTGGAAAATGGTACCATATCAGGGGCTGAGTGTAGGTCTCTGCTGCTGGCAGATTGGGCACTCAACAGTGGCTGTAGCCAAGTCAGCCTTGGTGAGTGGAAGTCCATGTTGCTGAGCCCATGCATAATATCCATCCCTACCACCATGACCACTTTGTTCATGAGTCTGTTGGGCAATGACAGGAGTTGCTGGGGAAAGATACTGACTGGTATCCACAGAATGGGTCATCTTATCCACTTGATTATTAAAACCTTCCTCTGCTGAAGTCACCCTCTGGTGCGCATTCACATGGGACACAAATATGTTCATGTTTTTAGCCCACTCAGAAAGGTCTATCTACATACTTCTTACCCAGACCTCTTTGTCACCTATTTTCCAATTATGGTCTTTCCAAGTCCCTGACCATCCAGCCAAACCATTACAAATAGCCCATGATTCAGTATACAAACACACCTTTGGCCAGTTTTCCTTCCAAGCAAAATGAACAACCAGGTGCACTGCTCGAAGTTCTGCCCACTGGGAGGATTTCCCCTCACAACTGTCCTTCAAGGACACCCCAGAAAGGGGTTTTCAGGTGGTACCTGTATATCATGCTGAACCATCTGTAAACCAGGCCCAAGTTTTCTCTTCCTCAGTCAATTCACTGTAAGGAACTCCCCAAGAGGCCATAGCTCTGGTCTGGGAAAGGGAAGGCAATGTGGCAGGAGTGGAGACTATGGGCATTTGGACCACTTCTTCATGTAACCTACTTCTGCCTTCAGGACCTACTCTGACCCTATCTCGTATATACCATTTCCATTTTACAACAGAGTGCTGCTGCACATGCCCAACTTTATGGCTTGGTGGGTCAGACAATACCCAGCTCATGATAGGCAACTCAAGTCTCATGGTAACTTGGTGGCCCATGGTTAAACCTTCAGTCTCTACTAAGGCCCAGAAGCAGGCCAAACGCTGTTTCTCAAAAGGAGAGTAGTTGTCTGCAGCAGATGGTAAGGCTTTGCTCCAAAATCCTAAGGGTCAGCATTGTGATTCTCCTATAGGGGCCTGCCAAAGGCTTCAGACAGCATCTCTATTTGTCATTGACACTTCCAGCACCATTGGATCTGCTGGATCATACGGCCCAAGTGGCAGAGCAGCTTGTACAGCAGTCTGGACCTGTCGCGGAGCCTCCTCTTGTTCAGGTCCCGACACAAAATTAGCAGCTTTTCTGGTCACTCAATAAATGGACCAGAGTAACACACCCAAAGGAGGAATATGTTACCACCAAAATCCAAACAGACCAAGTAGGCATTGTACCTCTTTTTTTGGTCGTAGGAGAGGCCAGATGCAGCAACTTATCCTTCACCTTAGAAGGGATATCTTGACATGCCCCACACCACTGGACACCTAGAAATTTCACTAAGGTGGAAGGCCCCTGTATTTTTGTTGGATTTATATCCCATCCTCTGACACGCAAATGCCTTACCAGTAAGTCTAGAGTAGTTGCTACTTCTTGCTCACTAAGTCCAATCAACATGATATCATCAATATAATGGACCAGTGTGATGTCTTGTGGGAGGGAAAAATGATCAAGGTCTCTGCGGACAAGATTATGACATAGGGCTGGAGAGTTGATATACCCCTGAAGTAGGACACTGAAAGTATATTGCTGACCTTGCCAGCTGAAAGCAAACTGTTTCTGGTGGTCCTTACTAATAGCTATTGAGAAAAAAGCATTTGCCAGATCAATAGCTGCATACCAGGTACCAGGGGATGTATTGATTTGCTCAAGCAATGATACTACATCTGGAACAGCAGCTGCAATTGGAGTTACCACCTGGTTGAGCTTATGATAATCCACTGTCATCCTCCAAGACCCATCTGTTTTCTGCACAGGCCAAATGGGAAAGTTGAATGGGGATGTGGTAGGAATCACCACCCCTGCATCCTTCAAGCCCTTAAGAGTGACAGTAATCTCTGCAATCCCTCCAGGAATCTGGTATTGCTTCTGATTTACTATTTTGCTAGGTAGAGGCAGTTCTAGTGGTTTCCACTTGGCCTTTCCCACCATAATAGCCCTCACTGCACAAGTTAGCGAGCCAATGTGGGGATTTTGCCAGTTGCTCAGTATGCCTATACCAATGTCTAATAATCCCCGAAATATCTAATCATTTCCTTTTCCTCAGTGCACAGTTACCCTGGTAAAAGGCCATTGGTCTCCTTGGGGAAGGCTTGGAGGAAGATTAACAGTATAAATTTGTGTTAGTGTAACAGGGTTCTCCCCCAAAGGGACCTGGCCTCCCCTTCATTCAAGGGGCTCTGGGTCTGTAAACTGTCTCAAGTCTGGAAATTGATTAAGGGGCGGGGACTCTGTGTTTTTGTAATTCAAATTAGACTTCTGTTCACTTGACCTAGAACCCTTTTGTTTATACAGCTCAAGCAAGAGTTTAGTAGACTGACCTTCTATTGTATTTCTAGGTACCCCATGATTTACTAGCCAATGCCACAAATCTCTGTGAGTTATATAATTTTGACACCTGTTTTGGGTTTGCTATTATACTAGCCACGTCTAACCCTGTCTTTGGTGATTAAGTGCTGCCACCTGGCTTCTGCCAACTCGGGATCCCGTCATCCCCAATTTGTTTAAGGATTCCAGCTCAGTGACAGCAGTTCCTACAGTAATATCTGACCTACAGAGAAGTGCAACCACAGAGCTCTTCAGGGATGATGGTGCTAGTCTCACAAATTTATTTCTCACTGTTCTGGTAAAAGGTACATCCTCTAGACATTCCTAGTGTGTAAGAGCAGGCTTTGCATGATAAATCCACTCTAACATTCCAATCTCTCTAAGCCTCTGGATCCCCTCATCTACATTATACCAGGGCAGTTCTGGCATTTCAACCTCAGGTAATATTGACCACCTTTTGATCCATGTTTCAACCAACCATCCAAACAAACTGTTAATACCTTTTCTAACCCCTCAAACTATAACATTGAATGCAGAATCTCGGCTTAGTGGGCCTATATCAATAAATTCAGCCTGATCCAGCCTTAAATTCCTCCCACACCGTTAAAATCCATTGCCACACATATTCCCCTGATTTCTGTCTATATAAATTGGAAAACTCACACAGTTCTTTTGGAGTATAATGTACTTCCTCATGTGGGCCTGTTGGGACTTTAGTCTAGTTATAGATCTGGAAGAAATGAGGGATGGTGGGGGTGGGTCATGAAAAGAATTGGAAATATCTTCCAAGCCATTTGCTTCAGGACCTTCATTTCCAGTTTCATCTGGTGAAACAGGATTAATCACTCTAGGGCTAATCCCTTCAGGAAGAGGTTGGGTGACAAACTCCTCAAGCAGACTGGAGGTAAGGCAGCTATGTCCTCAGAGCAAACTATTACAGGGTTATCTAGAGAAGACTCAGCATGACCTAGGGTTTCGACCTCACCCCCGACATCATTATCAACCCATATGTCACCATCCCATTTTTCAGGGTCCCACTCTTTTCCAAACAATGCCCTCACTTTAACGGCAGACACCATGCAACACTGAGATCTCAGTTTACGTTGTAAGGTTTTACTCTAACAATAAGATTCTGAGTCTGATTTTCAGAGACCTCAAGTCTACGGCTACAGGAAATAAGATTTTCCTTCAGGATACTCAAAGAAACGTCCACATCTGTCAGACGGCGCTTAAGCTTCTCGTTTGAAGCCTTAAGCCCATCCCTTTCAGTCCTTAATGTAACCAATGTATCTAACAACAACCAGCCAAAATCTCTAGACCTCTTATTTCCACAAAATTCTGTAAAGGTATCAAAAACACTATCCCCCAGAGCCTGGCTTCATACAAAAGAAGCATTAGGGGAATCGAATGGTGATATTTTGACTCTCTTTTGCCAACTCACTCCATGGATTGGGCGTGTCATTCTGATTATGGGAATCAGAGTCCTTAGTGCCTTCGAGTCCAGTCAGAGTAGAAAACCATTCATAAACACCCATTTTTAAGATTATGCTCCTTAAGAACCACTCCTGGTACCAAGATGTATTAGTTAGGGTTCTCTAGAGAAACAGAATCAACAGGGAACACTTGCAAATATAAAATTTATAAAAGTGTCTCACGTGACCATGGGAACGCAGAGTCCAAAATCCACAGGGCAGGCTGTGAAGCCGATGATTCTGATGGAGGGTCTAAACGAACTCCACAGGAGAGGCTTGCCAGCTGAAGCAGGAAGAGAGCCTGTCTCTTCTGAATACTCCTTAAAATTCTTCCAGTGATTAGATTAAGTATCACTCATTGCAGAAGGCACTCCCCTTTGGATGATTACAAATGGAATCAGCTGTGGATGTAGCTGACCTGGTCATGATTTAATTCTATGAAATGTCCTCATTGCAACAGACAGGCCAGCACTTGCCCAACCAGACAAACAGGTACCACCACTTGGCCAAGTTGACACACGAACCTGACCATGACAGGGGGCTTTACTTACAGTTCTGCACTGTGATCTCAGCTGTTCCACCCATTCAAGACTGGTGTTCAATGCGTGTTTCATCATGGATGTCTCCTGAACAGTTGTTCCAGACAGTTCCTGGCTATTTACTAGCTGCTCTAAAGGATTAACTAAATTCCACTCCTCCCTATGCCACCATCTTGTCCTGCCTCCCATTGATCACTTATGGGAACATTTTTTTTTATCATAGATGCTTTAAATTCTATGTCAGATCTGTATCATTTCTGCATTGATGTCTGTTGATGGTCTTTTCTTCTGCAAGTTGAAATTTTTCTGCCCTTCTTATACTGAATAATTTCAGACTGTATCCTAGACATTTTGAATACTATGTTATGAAGCTCTGGGTCTTGTTTAAATTCTATGGGGAATGTTGATGTTTTTGTTTTAACAGGCATTTGACCTGATCAGTTTCAGGCTGCAACTTATAACCTATCTTATATAGTCCATAGTTCCGCTCTCTATTCAATTTTCAAAGATTTTGTAGTGCTCTACACATCTGTCTGAGATATGTGCCACCCAGTGGCCATTCTGGGACCTAGGAAGTAGTCCCTCGGCTCAGCTCTCAAAGTCTTTGGTATCTTAATTAGGATCAGATCCACATGTGTGCAGTTTAAGGATGAGCCCTGGAGTTAATAAACACCTTTGCTGAGTTGCTTCCCAAGATCCTCCTTCTCCGTAATACCCCTGATACTTTCCAGTTCCTTGGAACTCTCCCTTTTGTTTCTTTGGCCAAATATTTGGAGCTCTAGTTACTTTGCCCCGTGGTATTTTGTCGTGTAGTTCCTCGATTATCCTACCTCTGGGCCCAAATGAAGGGAGGACAATGAGAGGAAAAAAGCAACAGAAGTTTGTCCCATCTTCTTGGAAGCACAGCTCCACTGAACAGCAAAGAATGTTCCCCTCCCTCAGAGTTTTGGCTCTTGTGTGTTTCCTAACTGCCACAGCCATTGTAGTCGCCAAATTGCTCGGGAGCTAGGGCATGTGGGAGAAGGGAAATAAGAGGAAAAAAAATGTGGCATTTCTTTATTCCTGGAGTGTTAGATGTTCCCTTGCCTGGTCCTCTAGCCAGAGCTAGAGGGACTGCCTTGAACTGTCTCTGTTTAGCAGTGCTCACTTCTGGGTTTCTGGATACTTTAAGTCATAGAATACCAGAGGTAAAAAATATGGTGAACTCACACCAATTTGGTGGTACTTTGAATTCTGGTGTTCTTCTTTAATCTGCCAGCTGCTATTTACTTTTCAGGCTTTATAGTTCATTCAGTAGGAGAAAGGGTGACGCATACATACTTCATTTCACCGGAACTAGAACCCATTATGCATACATACGTACATCATATGAATGTATTGCTTATTCAAAATTTAAATTAAAAAAAATAGTCAAACCACTTTTAATTAAAAAAAAACCCTCATGCACAACTTACATATACTGTTAAATCAATAGGCATTTTGAGAACTGAAGGGTGATTTATAAGTCCCCTGTGGCACATCCTCTCTTGTGGCCCAAGAGCTTTAAGAGCCTACATTCAATCTCACTGTTCTGAGATAGCTTCTTTCCTTCCTGAGCAGGAAGCCCTTCCAGCTTCCTGACCGAGGGTAATCAGTAGGAATATTGACTAGGTCTGGGCCTTAGGGTGTTTACAGCCTCAGCCACTCCCCTACAGTTAAGGCTTTGCAAAAGCCACAGGCCTTAGACAGGGCAATGTGTTTCTTTAGCTGCTGGTAAGATTGAAGCTCGCTGACTTTCTCCTGCCTCTTGTGGGGGAAGTTGTTAATTCGCAGGTGAAAGTATAGAGCCAGTGGCCAGCTTACCTCCTAAGAGGGCTCTTACACAGGAGGGCCGCATAAAATCACACAACTCCTCTAGATCCAGAGGAGAGGTGAGGTAAAGAAGCAAAGAGGCGATAGGTTCAAGAATAAGCTGCCTTCTCTGAGCAGAATTATTCCAGAAAAGGAAATGGAATGTATTTAGAGGGCAATGGGAGATGGTAGGGGTGAGAAGATCCCCAGTACCTAATCACACCCACCTAAGACACCCAACCACTTTTCCTGCAACCAGGAGCTCAACAAAGATCTCTGCTCTTCGTTTCCTAAGTTAATTTGCATTTTTAAAATGTCAGAGCACCCTCTTCTTGCCTCCCTCTTCCTTACTGACCTTCTCTGTTATGTGTCAGGGAATCAATATCATCAGATGATTAAGAGCTTGGGTCCCAGAGTCAGACAGACCTGGGTTCACCTGTTAACTCTGCCACTAACTAGCTGGGTGACTCTGGCAAATTACTTATATTTCCTACCCCTCAGTTTCCTCATCTGTAAATTGGGGAGAAGAATATGGCTGGGATTATGAGGATTATATGAAGTACTGCTTGTAAAGCCTGTAGCCTTCTGCCTGAAACATGATGTATGTGCTCAATAAATGGTCACCATCTTTGTCATCACATCAACATTATTGTTAATTTCAGCCTCCAGTTTCCTTATCTGGCCTATTTAGCATTGGAAGGACCCAGGCTGGGAAAACCACTGACTGGAGACCACCTGCAAATATTTATTGCCACTCTGGAAAGGACAACTCTCTACAAGAGCCTGTCTCCTCAGGAAGGGGCACCCCCCCCCCACTGGATGGGCTTTGGCCTTCTTGATCCCCACTGACCTTTTGCGATCATTTCAAAACACAGAGGTTGGCCTGGAACACTGCAGTGTTTTGGGGCCGGGTACGGTGGGAAAAAAAGGAAGCTGGGGCATAAAGTGGGCCCCAGGGGGCTCCAAGCCCTGTGCTGACTGCTCAAGGCATCACTGGACCTGGGTCTGAGGTTCCGTGGGCATTGGTCTCAGCTTGTCTGCTCCTCACCTTGCTCAGGAAAGGGCTCGGGGGAAAGCATGGCTGGGATAAACTGAGTGGCTCAGGAATTAACGTATGAGAGGCCTCTAGAAGCATTAGAGAGTCTAGATTCTCAACAGCTGGAAAGCTCCTACAGAGAAAAAGATAGTTCATGCGAACAAATTAAACTCAAAAGTCAATTTGGGACTCTTCCAAACATGGACTGATCTGTTTTCATAACTTCCTTAAATGCAGCCACTCTGGTACACAAGCACTAATTGACCTTTAGGAAATAGTTTAAAACAATTACTAGCTTAGAAAATTACTCTTAGACTCTGTAATATTAGATAATACAATCACTCTATGAAAAAACTTTTTTTTTTTGTAATTGTTACTTCAAGTCAGTCAAATACCGTAGATATCTCCACCAGCCCTGGCCTCCTTTGCTTGTAACTACAATGGTCTTTGGTGCCTCTGAAACTTGTCCCCACCCCCTTCCTCCTTCAGGTGCTCCAGGACTGGTGATCTGGAAACAACAGCTCCAAAAGTGGCAGATGCAGGGTCATCCACAGCCATGATGCCTCCCTCCTAGGACAGTCACACCCTCAAATTCTTTCATTCTTGAAACAAAATCATCATAAAAGATTACATGTATTTATTGTAGAAATTCTGAAATATGCAGAAAACACAGCTTGCAATCTTTCACCCAGAGATAATCACCATTACTATTTTGGTGTCATCTATCTTTCCATACACTCTTTAAAAACTAATCCCCTATTGTTGGATGTTCAGATTATTTTCAATTCCTTGTTGTTAACTAACATTTTTACTTCCATCTATCATTTTGTCAGGCTAAATTTCAAGGAGCATCACTACTGAGACAGAGCTTGAGCATTTTTCAATATTTGTATTCAAGTTGACCTCCAGAAACATCCTATCTATTTACTTTCCTTTCAGCAACGTATAAGATCACATACATTGGGTATTGTGATTTTAATAAGATGTAGTTTGTTACATGAAAAATTTGCATTCCTATGATCATTGGTAAATCACATGAATATGCTTTATGTGATTCTTGGTACTTTGTATTTCCTCATTTAGGAATCACCTTTCTATGCCTGTTGTTTATTTTTCCATTGGATATTCATTTTTATCTTGTAGATTTATAAGAACACAACATATAATATAGAAGTCAACCCTTTGTCTAAGATATAAGTTGCAAAAACGTTCCTCAGACTATTGTGTGTTTCAGTTTTAATTTCTTTTTTTTAGACACATTTCTACCCCATGTTGGGCTCCCACCACTTCTTCCAATCCCATGTGTAGATTGGCTTCACTGATCTTAATACTCCAGATCAATTTCCTTTTCCATATCCAGTCCATGTATTCACAGACATACCTGGCCCCTCTGGGCTAGGACCTAAAGTGTCTCTTATGAAGCTGAGGAGAAAAAAGCTTGGTGGGGAAGCTGTGTGGTGACAACCAGTATTTAGTGAATATCTTCTGCATGCCAGGCTCTGTGCTGGGCGTTCTGTCCACTCACCCCATTTTACAGATATGGATATGGAGGCCCAAAGACTTTCAGTCACTTTCCTAACATCACCTGACTGGTAAGTAGCAGAATGGAATCCTTGTGTGTATAATGCCAAAATTCAAGCTTTCCGTACACTTCTACGCAGGCTCTTCAGCAGGGAGGTAAGTGAAGTGGGCTGTGCGAGCGCAGGACTGTATCCTGCTCTCAGATGAAATTTGGGTTTATGTAAAATCCAAGTCTAAATTTTACATGATTTTTCCATCATGGATTTTTTGCATTAATTCTGATTTTTTTTAAAGTATTGCATTAAAATATTATTTATCTTGATTATTGAGTTTTTGCGCACCCGCCCCCACCCCCATCTTAAATTTTCTGTCCAAATGAGTGCCTCACTAACCGGGGAGGAAGGCTTCATGGGAGTGGTCTGTGTTCCTAAGATTGGAGGGAGCAGTCTGGCTGGGGGCAGACTCCAGGGGAAGGGGCTTCTCAGCTTCTCGGTCCTGACAGGCCTCCCCAAAATGCCAGCTGAGGCTGGGTCTGCTGGGTTCACTCACTTACACTCTAACAGAGCTCCCTCTCTGGGACTCACTCCCATTCCCCCGGCCTAGAGGAGACCTGCCAGCTAATCGCATTCCTGCCTGCTCTATCCACTGCAGCAGCCACAGGACTAAGAGGAAACAGCAAGAAACCTGACTCCTGAACCTGGGCCCAACTGATAGAGCCGGTTCCTGGAATCACAGTCTAGAGGTGGTCAGCCAGGTGGGCGTGGGGTGGGGGCAGCCTTCCCAGGGCTTGGGCTCCGTCCTGCATGGCGGGATTTCAAAGTCCACGTAGGCCGCAGCTGGGCTGCCTGCCTCCCAGAGAAGGGGGAAAAGAAATCCAGTCCCCAAGGCCCATCTCCCCCAGAGAGCCTGCCCTAGCCCACAGCCTAAGGGCCCTGCCTGCTCCTAAGCTCCTGTGTGGTCCCTTCTCTCCCTCAGGGTACCTTGTGCCAGGGTTCAGATCGCTTACTTGCTTTAGGCATCAGAATCTGGTTAGCAGGGAAACCATCTTGCTCATCATTAACAGCAAGAGCTGCCACTTGCTAAGCCAGCCCTACATATGCATTATCTTATTTAGTCCACATCCTGTGATGGAGGCTCTTTTACCATTACCATTCTACACTGGGAAGATGGAGGCTTCCAGAAAGCAACTTGCCCAAGGTCACTGGTAGGTAGTAGAGCCAAGATATGAGCTTGCATTCTGCGTAATTCAAAATCCACACCTGGAATCACCAAGCCAGGAGTTTCAGATGCCAGGAGCCACAGAGGACAGCCCAGAGGTGTAAAGGTGAGATGTGGAGCAGGTTGGGGTCCCTCATAAATTCAGAGATGCATGTTCAGCTGAGAAATCAGGCTCTCCCCGCCTCCAGCTGATTTTGCCATGGGGGAAAGTGGGTCCAAGGCGGCCGAGTAGGTTTTTCAAGTTAAGCTTAAAATCCATATTTTTAAATGAAATTTTCTGATGTTTAAATGTTGGCAACTAGCTAAAATTAAAGTAAAACAAAACAAAAAACTCTACGCTGACTAAAAAATAGAAGTCACTGGGCCAGCTATAGTTTGTGAGCTAGCTGTTTGCAACTTCTGTACCACACAGTACGCTGCACATAGGATATGTGCAATAAATCTTTTTTATATTAAATGGAAAGTAAAGTGACCCTATGTCTGGGGCAGCTGCATCTGCAGGGGATAGAAGGGGCTGCAGGGGAGGGAAGGTAGAGTATCAGACATCCCTAAGTGTGCACAACTTCAAGTGGGGCTGCTCAGGTGTTGCCTGCTGAGGCAGCAGGTGAACTGTGAGGGGTACATACATAACAGGCTAGTAGATTTATTAGCAGCTCTGAAATTAATCTTCTTCCCAAGTATCCAGGGTGAGATGAGAGACATGTTTACAGGTTTCTTGGCTCCGCAAAGATTTGGCCTATCTCCGTGTCTCCTACATGTGGGAGCATCCCAAGATTCAGTCCTAAGACCTCAGTAACTCTCTCCAACTCAACTTCCAGAAAAAAGGAATCTCAGCCTTCCTCATGACTTTGACTGTCACCTCTACATCTTTCTCCCAGAATCAGCACACCCTCCTTCCAGCTGGCCCCATTTCAGGTACTTTGTTCTATCACTATTCCAGGCTCATTCTTGAATCCCTTCTCCTTCTCTCCTCCATCCATCAGCCCCAAACTCTCAGCCAATATTTCATTCCTTCTCTTAGCACATCATACCTGGGACATTGTTTCATACTCCTAACTGATGTAACCAGGAAAAATTTGGAAGACAACTGAAGCACGTGTGCATACACACACACACACCGCAAGTCTTTTTTTTTTGGGGGGGGGGGGGGTGAGGGGTCCAGGAATCGAACCAGGGTCTCCCACATGGAAGCAAGCATTCTACCACTGAACCACCCGTGCACCCTTTTTTTTCTATTTTTTAAACTCCTGTTTAGGAGCATGTACCACCGCTTATAAAGTATTCCTCCAAAACTGAATCTGAATCTAATCAAACGTCAAGATCTAACTATCAGTTTCCAGTAAATATAGGAGACAAAGGAGCATGTTAACCGACTCTATTGGGATGAAGTCTGCAAAATCCAGATGTTGTAAATAAGTTGCAAGGGGGAAAAAGGAGGAAAGGAAACCTATAGCTTAAGAGACTAAAAGACCTATTGACTAAATTCAATAGGTGTGTGAACTTTGTGCCATGGGCTTCCCCTCCAAGCCTTCTTTTCTCAGAGTGTCCCATAATTGACTTATCTAACCTGCTGGGATTCAGAGATCCCCAGAGATGCTGGAGGCTTGTTATTACTTGAAGGAATCTAATTCAAGTTAAGCTTGAAATCCCTATTTTTATTGATTTCCAACTGACTGAGAATAGGACTGATCTCCTGGACAGGGTAGAGCTGTCTGCTGGGTGGGCTCTCCATTCCTACTCCTTTCCATGAAGCCAGGTCTCTTCTCTTGGGCTGTTTCTGAGAGGAGAGACACAGGAACTGACTCCAGTGCATATGTGAAAGGTAAACTGATGCTTTTCTATTATTCCTCTAGATCCTAGGTCTCCCCTCTTCAGTTTTGATGTAGGGGCAGAAAGAATGAGGCTTGATCATAGAAAAAAGGCCAGGATGAAGCCAGCACCCAATTCAGCCAGGGCAGGGCAGAGCCCGGCCTCAAGCAGAGCCCACTAGGGCAGCAAACAGGCATAAGAACCCTTGAATCTCTTTTGTTTTCTCTTTTCTTCTGTTTCCTCCTCTCTTTGTCCTCTTCCTCCTCTTCATTTTCTTCTCCTCCTTCTTATTCTTTTCTCTCTCCCTATTCCCTCCCTGATTTCTTCCCTCCCTCTCTTTTTTAGTCATACTCTGGAGGCACAGATTGCAACCATCTCCCTGGGGGGGGGGGGGGGGGCGGAGTTCACACTGACTTGCCTTTGGCAATCCTGAGGAAGTAGCTTCAATCAGTGGAGACTAGGAAAGAGAGCTGCTCAGGAGGATTCTTGAAGAGTCTCTTTCCTCATTTCCTAATGAACTTTAATAGCCACATCCAGGATCCCTCACATTCCTTGGCTCAGCTTGAATTTAGGTTGTGTCTTCTGCTGTGGTATAGGCATGTCTGAACATGCTCAAGGTCAACAGACCAGAAATGGGGGCAGAGCTGATTCTGAATGAGCCTGGGCCTCTCGATCAGATATCTCCTGGTCAATCCCATGGGCTTCCACCTCAATTCTAAGGAGAGGTGGTAGAGAGTTACAAAAATGGCTATAGTCCTTTACTCTTCCTGTATCCATACCCTTTGTGATGTGACATGGGAGCTCCTTCCAACAAGAAATGGAACTGTTCCCCATCTGCTGAATTTTGGGCTGATGCTGCAACTTCATTTGGCCAATGGAATGTAATATAAGAAATGCTGTCAATTCTGACCCCAGGTCTTAAGAGATCACACACACTTCTGCTCTTTCTCTTGGGAGACTTGCCTCATCCATGTGAACAAGCCTGAGCTAGCTTGTTGGAGAATAACAGACCACATGGACCAGGTCTAGGCAGCTCAGTTATCCCAAACAAGGCCCCAGACATATGAAAAAGCCTAGACAAGATTAACAAAGTTGGGCAGGCCACAGTGGCTCAGCAGGTAAGAGTGCTTGCCTGCCATGCCTGAGGACCCGGGTTCGATTCCCGGTGCCTGCCCATTTAAAAAAAAAAAAAAAAAAGATTAACAAAGTTGACTCATAGCTGGCTGTAGATGCAAGAGGAAGCCTAGCCAAGACCACAAGAGTTGCCTATCTAAGCCCAGCCTAAATTGTCAACCTACAGAATCATGAGGAAAATAAATGCTTATTGTTTAAAGCCACTGAATTTTACAGTGGTTTGTTATGTAGCACTAGCTAACCAATGTAGTGGCCAAGTGCTAAAATAACTATTTCTCTATCTTTTGGGAGCACAAGGTTTTTGTGGTACTAGTCAGCCAACAGAGACAGGAAAGGATGGGTGTGATGGCTAACAAAAGTACAAATGCTGTATCTTTGCTGTTGTTTCTGCACTCAGCAGTAACAGGAAGAGGGTGGAATAAGAAGGAGCCTGAGAGACTAGCTGAAGAAGTACTCTTAAAACTATCTAGAGGGAGGGCAATGGTGGTGCAGTGGCAGAGTTCTCGCCTGCCATGCCGGAGACCCAGGTTCAATTCCCAGTTCCTGCCCATGTCAAAAAAACCAAATAAACAACAACAAAGAACTATCTAGGGGGCTCCCGGAAATATTTCCAACAGATATGGCAGGGGGGAGGTCAGTGGTCTTATAGAGTGGATGAGGTTGGAACTAAAGAGACCACATAATTCAAATACTACATAGGAGGATAGTCTTGTTGATTTTTTTTTACCTCGAATAAGAAATTTTAGCTTTCCAAAAGACTTTAGGAATAAGAAAATTTCATAAACTTATACACATGAATTCTTCCATACAGTGAAAAAATAATGATTACTTGATTATTCCTTAGAGGAGTCTACACTTTTATTTATACTGCCAACTCTTTGGGAATGAGAAGAATGAGAAATGGGTGCAAAGACTGGCAGCATTTGTCACATGTTCTTTGTAAACATGAAGAAAAAACTGCACAATAACAAATATTAAGTCATTATGGCAGAGAAGTCTAGTGCTTACCCATATTTCGTTCTCTTCTTCTTCCAAGCAAGCATGAGAATTACACATCTCTGCTTCTCTTGCAGTCAGAAGAGGCCACATGACTGGTTCTGGCCAATGCATGGTGAACAGAAGTGATCATGTCATTTCTGAGCTGAATCATTTAATTACTGATATAAGACCCTCCACTATTCTTGCTTGCCACATTGACTGAGGAGGCTGCATATTCCACGCAGTGAAGCTACATTATGGTGGAGCTTCTGTCATCCTGGATTGCTGAATCACCCATGGAGGGCAGCTGCCACCCTAGAAATCACTCCAACTTGCAGAGGATTTTGTATGAATGTGAAATCAACTTTTGTTGTGTGAAGCCACTGAGGCCTTGGAATTGTTTGTTACTGAAGCATTACCTAGCCTATTCTGACTAGCAAAGTACAGAAAGATTGAAATCTGATTTTTTAAAAGACATATCAATGCTGCAAATAACTTCTAAAAATGAGGAAAAAAGTGTTGTATTGCTGTTGAATGCAGATTATGCATGGTTTAATTTTTGGCAAGCGAGTTCTAGTGTTCAGAGGAACATCCAAGAAACTTTATGAGCATGAACATGATAATGGGAATTTTATCCATTTGGCAAAACCCAGAACAAAATTCGATAATATTATGGCAGGACATTTATGCATAATATAAATATTGACACCAAATATTATTGCACCTATTTAAGGGATGAAATGCAAAACGAAATAATTAAAAATAGAGCAAATGTAATGAATGAAATCAATCTGATTAAAGTAAGAAGAGCTAAATATTACTCATTATTTTGGCTACAAACTTGATGTTCTATTTGAGACACAACTCCTAATGTATATGGAACAGATAACAATTTCTGTTAGATTTATGAATTCCCAAAAAACAAATATTTCAATATGTAACATTTTGGAAGATTTTTTCCAGTAGATGACACAATTGGAAAAGGACTATAAACAGTGGTAGTAGACCACTTACAAAAGCAACTTAGAAAAAAAATTTGAGGGGCCATAGATATCACAATGTTGCAAATATGCATGGAAAACACGACAGATTGAAATGGAAGATTCAAAAAAAAATCATCCTACAGCATTTTATCTTCCTTGCTTGTGGATTTTTTAATCTTGGTTGTGAACAATGGAGCAAAAATTGCTATTGACACCACTGAACTTTTTTATACCATCCAAGTTCTATACAAGTGCTTTTCAGCTTCAATGTGACATTGTTGTATATTAAAAACACATTTACCAAACATAAATTTGAAACATTGTCAAATGTAGGATAGGAAAGTTGAGTTTATGCCATTATGGACTAAAAACTCAATTAGAGGCTCTATGCAATTCTTTTTTTTTTTTTTAGAAAATTTTGGTGTGTTAATAAAGACATAGATTGCTGAATTCAAGCTAAAAGTAGGCTTCTAGAAACATCCACCACTAAATTTATTTGCTTGGGACTAATTTGGCAAGATATTTTAAGTAAAATTAATGCTATATCCAAAATGTTATAGTAGCTTAAATTCAATGTATTGCCCTAAGAAACAGTCAAAGAAGCTCTGTACTTGCAGATGCTTGTTATGTTGCCTGGCAGATAGGGTGAAGGTGTGGGAGTTTCCTCCTCCGGCCTCTGCAGAAGGTTACCGGGGTGCAGGGCTATGTAAGAGGGTGTGGTCAAAGCCATGCCTCTGGAAAGAGGTGAGCTTGCCTTGCGGGATGGAAGGCAGGAGACCAAACAGGAGGAGTTTCTGTCAAAAGGCCTTGGCCATTGCGTCCTGGCATTTTCATGTCTGATGAACAGTGGTCAGTGTTCTTTCCTGCACTGATATTCCATGAACCCAGACCATCAGTAAAACTTTGTCAAACTCCACAATCTCAGCTTAGGTCCTCAAAGCAAGAAGGGTAACTTGTCCACACCAGCCTGGGAAGCAATGACTTGGCAGCAAGAGAGAATGAGAGATACAGTAAGATAAAGTGAGAATAGCTGGCAGAGGTGACAAGCAACCACACTTCTTAGAGTAGAACCTCCCATGGTGTGAGATTTTGATGATGCTAAAGACCACTTTGTACACTACCTTGTAAAGCAATTTATCCTCTGTTTGACTCAGCCATTTCATTCCCACTTCGTAAAAATTATAACCATATTCTTTGAGTAATTACTATGTGCCAGGCCCTATTCTAAATTCTTTGTGTGTATTAATTAATTTAATCCTCACAGCCACCATATCATCGTGCCCATTTTACAGATTAGGAAATTGAGGCTCAGAGAGGGTTAAAAGGCAGCCAGGATCTTAACCCAGGCACTCTGGCTCCAGAATCCACACTCCTGACCAGGGGGATATAGTTATATAACCAAAGGGTTCACTAGAGTATTCCGAAATTTTATTCCTTAAAAGAAAAAAAAGAAATAGTTTTCTTTTCCCTAGAGATAAATTCAAAATCTGCTGCCAATTTAAAACTAGCTTAAAACTGCTTCATACCATCAGGGTTTTGGAAATGTTGATGTCCAGCCTCAGAAATCCCCACTCTAGCAGGGTCGCACAATCCTTCCAGTAACAGCTGCTTCTGATCCTAGTTTGTCTCCCCAAGCAAATCAGGGGCCCCAAATGAAAGCTGCTCTACCTCTTACGGTGGACTAAGAGCTCATCAATGGCCCACAAAGGGCAGGAAAGCCACTGCCACCCCCTTAGCAGAAGGAGAAGGACACGGTATACTTTGGAAGCTTTCCTTCCCTTTCTCCCTTCCAGCAGGACGTCTGACATTACCTACTTTTGCTCTTCCAGTGGTGGGGAGGCTAGGGAATCTTTTTTCCCTGGGTCTGAGGCCCTGTAGCAGCTGCTTGGGAAGGAAAGAGTTTGACTCCCATCCCAACCCAGAGTTCTGGCTTACACCTTAAAGTCTGACTTGCCAAATTCAAAGAACACCGAAGTTAGGGTGACCAACTTTGTTCTGGTTTGCCCCAAACTTTCCCAGTTTTAGTGCTGAAAGTCTCACACTCCAGGAAACTCCTCAGTCCTGAGAAAACCTGGATGGTTGATTACCCTGACCAAAGTTAGAAATCAAGGGAAACACTTTCCACCTTAGCTTTAGCCTGGAAGGCCAAAGCCACACATTTATCCTGTTCCATGGAAGCCTGGAGGCCCCCAAACTCTCACCATCAGTTACAGGCTGGTCCTAACTTCTCCTAGTACAAGGCGACTTGACATGTCCTCAGAGTGCTGGAACAAGGCATTGAGGACACATGCCCAAAATTCCATCTGCGTGTTCCTACCTCCCCAGGGGCTGCAAGAAATTGGACACACTGGGAGTAGTAGATGTTTGGCGGTTGGAGTCACTCCCAGCCTCGGGCATATTTTCCAATCTTTTCCATCTTTGGATGAGATGGCAGTATTCCCCCACCATTTCAGATCCACATGGCCTGGTATCAGAGATGCAGGGAGTTGGCTAAAATGCCTTTCTCTGTGATAAAAAGAACACAGAGTCAAATCCCATGAATTAATCTACAGGTAACAAAACATTTCAACAGATTTGGCCTGGACCAAAAAGAAGCTACAAGCATTTCCAAGGTGTTTCCTGTCCCTAATGGACTTGCCAAAGAGGTCTTAATCCTCAACGCAGCTACAGACTTTCATTGTATATAATCCAGACCCCGTCTGATGACATAAGTAAATAAACTCTGAACATTCAGAGCAAACAAATCACCAGTCCATCAAAATCCTTGGGGTAAATTAGTTCAGCAGACTGGACTAGAGACATGCTCCATGACTCACCCTCACCCAGAGTAAATAAGTGAAGATTAAGCGCAACTTGATTGAATCATACTGAAGCTTGGCATAGCTCAACAAACAGATCAGCCTGAAATCTCACATTAGGAACACATAATCTCATAAAATTTATGACTGTTATTGCACACCACATATGTTTCTGGGTTACTGTGTGCTGGGCTGAAAGCAAGCTGCATCGCTGGGGTCTTGAGGGGCCCTGCCTGCTGATCCACAATGTATTTCAATAAGGAAGATACATTCCTGCTTGACAACCTTTGGCACAATCTTCTTCGGCATTGCCTGGCCACCACAAGGAAGGGGATCAGTGGGAGGAGATTGGCAATGGAGAAAGTGCTTTGCATTATGCCCCCAGTGGGCCCCTTTACAGGCTCTATTTGAGATACCGGCAGGCAAATTTTTTTTCCCCACTCTGTAGGCCTCAGTTTCCTCATTTGTAAAATAAGGGAGTAGAATCAGATGATCTCTAAGACCTTTTCAAGACTTAACATCAGAAGAATCTATGAAAGCAGGTCGGGGTACAACTCATTTGAAGAGAAATCAAGAGAAAAGTGCAGATCCATTGCTCTCCAGCTCCAAAGGAGCCAGAACAAGAATTGGCCAACTGAGATTAGTGGAGAATGGAGGTATTAAAAGATGTGGGTATGGCTTATTAAAGGCAGGCATCGGTAAAAGGAGGTTATGGAATTTATTTTTTTAGCCCCCAAAATCTGGGAGGAAAGGTTAGATGATCAACTGCTTTGAGAGGTTTGCCCTTGATCTTGTTTGAGCTAAGAAGAGTCAGGAAATTTTTCCTAATTTATAGCCACTCTCTATCTTCCACTGCCTATTGGTTGAGGTCCTCTTTCCCTCTGATACAACCTAATGATACTTCTAAGCATGAAAGCCACTGCCCACCCATCAGATCTGGCTGCTGAGAAGAGAGGAAGAGAGAGAGAGCGAGAGCGAGAGAGAGCGAGAGCTGCTTTCCAACTTGAATGACCCTGAGGCTCCCTCCAAGATCCAGGATGAGGGATTTGAGGTCTGACTGAAGTGACTCAGAAGGCCAAGTCAGTGAAAGCTAGAACAACGTGAAAGGGAGTGATTTCCCCGAGGTGTAGGACCTTCCTTTGCAGGAAGTGGTCACTGAGGTCAGAGTCTAGGGACTCCGGTGGTGAAAGAAGGCTGGTACCAAAGCCCTATATGCCCTTGACTCACTTGCTGGAGCCCAGAGTGAGGAAGGAGATTCTTGGGCCCTTGAGGCCTTACCACCCAGGCTTCACCACTGGGGTAAGCGTGTATAGATGAGTAGGTGCCTGCAATGCTGAGGTTTGTCTCCCTCACCTCCTCCCTTCCCACCCAGCCCGGGCTCCATCCCATCTACTTCATCTCAGCAATCTCTCTCACACTGATCCGGCATTCCCTGCCAACAGCTAAGGTCCAACCCTTCTGACCCTCGGGCCTTCTTCCAGGCTTTTTTCGTTCAATTTCCAGCATGCTAGCTCCATCCAGAAAGAGTTTTGAACAAGAGAAGTAACACATTTCTTTCTGGGTCGCTCATTTTCATTATGATTTTCACAGCCAATTCCAGTAAACCTGCTACATTAAAAGTTCCTATTCATCATCCATGTTCTAAATACTCTTAGATTTGATTTGGAGTCTACTTCTGTTAATACTTTGCTTTTTTTTTTTCTTTTCCAAAAAAAGAAAGAAAATGGTTTTATTGCTTTTTCTTGATTGTAACTCAGATATCAGCTGGGGGCTGACCAGCCCCTCAAGTTCTGTGAACTGTCTTGTGGCAGATTGTATTTTCCAAAAATGGTGACAAGAATTTCCCAATCCCACATGTTCCTCCAGGAACTGGCCACTTCTCCATCAAGAGGTGGAGTTGGTGTTGCATCCCCTTAAACCTGGGTGGACATTCTGACTGCTTTAACTAATAGAATTAGTGGAGGTAACTCCATGGGACCACCAAAGTTGGGCCCACAAAGGTAGTACAGCTTCCTCCTGGCTCTCTCTCAGAACACATACCTTTCCATGAACAGCCATGTAAGAAGTCCAGCTACTACGACGCTGTTTGCTGGATACCAAGTGGAGAGACCACATGGAGATAGAGAGAAATTCCTGAGGAGCCCCAACTAGGCCTAGATGCTTGCCACGCGAGTAGGGAAAGGCTTCACTACAGTTCCAATTACAACTGGCATTTGACCACAATTGCATGAGAGACTCCAAGTGAGAACCACCAAGCCAAGGCCGATCAACCCCCTGAACCAGGAGAAATAATTATGAATGATTATTGCTGTTGTTTATTCCACTAAGTTTGGGATGATTTGTTAGGCAGCGGTAGACACCCAGGACAATGTGGCTCCAGCTCTAGCAATCCTATGCCCCACAGAACTCATAAGCTTCCCAAGATTTCTGCTGATTCCTAGAGAAATAGAATGGATTATCCACTTGTGGATTGTGTATCCTCACATACTGCTTCTGTCCAACCTCACATTAACTCTTATTTGAAGCTTAGCACTGGTTTCAGTTCTCACAACACAACAAAATTCACTCATACTGAGCACTTGTGGGAGTCGTAGATGTCATGGAAAATGTAAGGTCACAATGATTCTATCAATTCAAGATTCTATCAACATGTTGGCTCTTCTCCCCCACCTCATCTTTTTCTCACCTTGCCTCTCAGGTTGCTCTGGAACCCCAATTATTTTCCTTCTGCTGTGAAGAGTAATCCAGCTTCCCTCAAGCTCCTAAGCCAAAACTTCCACACTCAGATACTTTGGAATCCAGTCTTCACTGGAACCTACTGAGGTTATAGAGGGGCAGTTTTTCTTATTAGGTATATATGGCTTATAAAAAACTTCAAAGAATACAGACAAACAAAAGAAAAATGTAAAAAATCACCCCCAAATCCCATTACCAAGAGAAAACATCTATTTATGTTTTGATAAACATCCTTTTAGCACACCACATCTTACAAAACTAGGATCAGACTATCCTTGCTGTTCTATATTTTCTCCAGATATCATTTGTATTTAATAATAGCCTTACCACTTATTAAACACCTGGCATGTATTTAAGTTTCATAAATGTAACATCATCTAATCCTTACCATAACCCTGAGATCAATGAGCTGTTACCATTATCTTCTTTTTCCTAAGGAATCTGGGTGAGAGGTAGAGCTGGGATCTGAATCCGGGCCCACCTAACCTTAAGACCTGTGCATCTCCCTCTATACCACAGGCTCCTGTCTGTATCCTTTCCACAAACCTACCTATTACTGTAGAGGGCCCAACCTGGCCCTGCATATCTCGAGTCAGATCCTGAGGCCTGACAAACTGTTTCTTTTTTGGAACAGCCAAAGAGATCAGAACTCTCTGGAGTCCATGGTCAGCAATCTCTCTCTTTCTCTCACTCATTCTTTCTCTGCCTACTTCTCCCCTATTTCATTTCTGTGAGGGGGGTAGGGGTTCAGTGGGGGGGGGGGGAGGGAGATATTTCTCTTAGTAGTCAGGGCCTCAGCTGATGCAAAAAGAACTATATCATTTGGAATGCTTTTGGCTGCAAGTTACAGAAAACTCCAACCTAACTGGCTTTTGTAATACAGTGATCTATTATTTCATGTTATAGGAAGTTCAGAGGTGGGCAGGTCTAGACTGGGTACAGCCAGGAGTCTGCTTCCATTTCCCTGAGATTTTCCTGGCTCTGCTTCTTCTCCACATGTTGACTCTATCCTCGGCCTAACCCCCTCGTGCCAAGATGGCTGTAGTGGTGTCAGGCATAACGTTTAGACGTGACCACAGGGACAGAAAGTGAGCAGTCGTGTCCTATTTTTAACTGAGGGAAATTTCCCTGCAGCCCCTCATAGAATTTCTCTCACATTCCACTAGTCTAGATTATGTCATTTATTGAAGTCTAATGCAATCACTGGCAAGAAGAGGGAAACACCATGATTAACCAGGACCAGTTAGGTCCTACATCTGGGGCCTAGGACTAGGCCAGCCCTTCCTGGATCTTATGGCCAGTTGGTGGAGGATGGAGACCTTAACAAAACAAGTCTTCTGTTAGGAAAGAGGAACGGGCAGGGGATAGAGGCAGCCATTAGCGTCTACTATAACTACAATGCAAAGAAAAATTATCCTAACAAGTGATGCAGTTCCTCTCAGGGAAGGAATTTTATCTTTTGTAGGGAAAATGCCTTAATAATACTGTAGGAATTGATGTTAGCATGCTCCTACCAACAGAGAACTTGAGGAGAGGGAGGTAGCCACTCTACCCGGAACATGAGGAAGAACCTGTTGGTTTGCTCCAGAAGGGAAGGAGAAGAATCAGTAAGACGAAGAAAGGTCTCTGTTGGTAAGGACAAGGAGCAGCATAAGTCCCCAGGCTGAAGGGATTAGAAAAATGACCACTGGGAGTTATTGTGCCCTTATGTAAATTCTTCCCCAGTTTTCAGCCCTGGTCTTAAGAAATCCCACTAAACCCAGAGCTGCTTTGTGAAAGTTAAGATTTTGTGTGAATGGGGTGTGAGGCTGGATTTTGGTTAAGGATACCATAGAAAGTGATAAAGGAAGCCCATACAGGCTTACACCCAGAGGGAAGATGGCCACCCTGGAATTCCCAGAAATCTCTGCGAGAGCTTGCCTTTCTCAGGCAATGGATTTGGTATTGGTCTTGGGATGTCTGGAAGCCTAGCTCACACCTGGTCCCAGGCTCATTGGATTAAACAATTGAATACTATGGTGGTGCGAGGACTTTTGGCTCATTTGCCTGGAGCTGAATCTCTGGGAGGAGAATATGGTCTGAGTCCTGTGAGGTGGGGGCCAGAAAGGTTCTTTGTCCCTGGTGTGGCAGACATGAGCTACACAGACTGCACAAAAGGCCAGGGTGGTCACTGATGCTTACAGAAAGCTGAGGTTACCTCGTGATGGACAATGAGATGGCAAGAAGTTCACTTGAATACGTCTGCCAAGACATAGCCACCATTCTTTGTAAGTTAGTTCCCCTAATAAATGCTTAAAGACTGACCACTCTGGCAGTTAGTGCCCCTTTCTTTGGAATCTCAACAGGCTCCATAGTAGGGCAATTAGGGGCAGTTGTGGTGGAGTCTGCCCTTATTTCTTCTTTCAGGTGAGTCCTGCTGAAGGCTCAGTGGAATCCACACCTTCGCAATATGATGGGACAAATCATATAACCTCTAAGAATTCCAATTT
Organism: Tamandua tetradactyla; assembly: GCF_023851605.1. Taxonomy (NCBI): domain Eukaryota; kingdom Metazoa; phylum Chordata; class Mammalia; order Pilosa; family Myrmecophagidae; genus Tamandua; species Tamandua tetradactyla. The sequence goes on from NC_135332.1 coordinate 142,322,785, forward strand.
ACTCACTTGTAATAGAGGGGACAGTTTAAAGTTGGAGGCACAGACAATGATTCTTACTCTGCTTAGTTCTTAGAGTAGTTACATCTCAGTAAGTATGGTATTAAATAACATTCGTGATTCTATTAAAAACTATCAAGTGCCATGACAATTAATAGATTATAATTATTTTCCACAACAATAATAATAATCTAAATTTGATTCTGGCATAAAAATGCAAATAGCTGAAACTCAATGATGTAGAACAGATCGATTTGGAGAAAATTATACTCCATCTGCATTTCACAAAGCTAGTAGAAATGCACATTACCACACCACGAGGAGGAGCAGAAGAGAAAGGGTCATTAATTCAGTAAGTCTGCCTAGTCTCTGTTGACTCAAAGGCATACAATTTATTCATGAATAACTCTAGTTGAGGGGATGACTCAATGATTAAAATATATTCTTAAAGCCTTTAAGAGAGTTTAAGCAATCATTTGTATTCTAAATAAGTCTCACTGACACAATCTCTTTAAAATGTTAGATCATGAAAAATTCAAAGCCAGAGACTGGCTGGCAATGCTCCTGCTGGTTTCATAAAGTCGATAGTTTGTTCGCATTTTGTTTAAACAAACGGTGAGGATACATGAGCACACATAACTGGGGTTTAGGGATTCTAATCAAATGAAACCTTCAATCAAGTTAATCAGCAACTGTGTTTAAGTTTCCTTGGCTGTTCAAGCAAATACCATACAGTGGATTGGCATAAACAATGGGAATTTATTAGCTCACGGTTCTGAGGCTAAGCTACAAATACAAATCAAGGCATCATCAAGGTGAGGCTTTCTCCCTAAAGACTGTGGTTCTCTGGGGCTGGCAGCCAGTGGTCCTTTGTCCTTAGCTTGTCACATGGCAAGACACACGGCAGCATTTCCTGGTCTCTCCCTCCAGATTCTGTTGATGTTCAGCTTCCCGGCTGCATCCTCTCTGGCTTTTCCTCTCTGTTTTAATTTCATTCCATTTATAAAGGATTCCAGCAAGAGGATTAAGACCCATCCTGGTTGAAGGTGGCTACACCTTAATCAAAGTAACCTCAACAAAAGGTCCAACTGACAATTGGTTCACATCCTCAGGAATGATTTAAGTTTAAGAACATGTTTTTCTGGGATACACAGAGCTCCAATCCATCATATACTGCTTTGAAAATTTGGGGGGCCAGTCTTGAATTCAGATAATCTGATATTCAGATAATATTATCTGGCCACATCTCCCACCAAATGACCTAATTTTGAGTTTGGAAGAAAACGCCCCCTGTTGTTATGTGGTCTTTTAAAATTTTTGTCACACAGCTTGACCTGATTAAGCCTATTAAATACCAGTTACCTAAGAATTCTTCTTCCCCCCATATTCGCACACAAGATACCTCATCTCTAAAATGTCTACTAAGCCTCATGCCCCACCCACTCTGATAAAGCTTTTTGGGAATCCACTGCTGCTGATGCCCCTGGAGAATGCTGATGATTTGGAGTAATGGGTGCCACCTCTTGAGGTTCTAAGGTCACCAGCCCATGAGGTGAAAGAGCAGTGTTAAGTTGCATACAGAGTGAGAACAACAATGGCCCATGCTTTGTCCATGAGCCCTGAACAGCCCAACTTGTGCCTGGAGTCTTTTCAATTTCCTCATGAAAATAGCCCCTTTGGCTTTCCTTCTAAACCATCTAGTCTGCACAGAAGGGATGGGCAGTGAGGGACTTACTAGCTGCCATTTCTTCCATTCTTCAGCCTCTCCCTCTCTCCCAAGGCCCTTGTGCCCTCCAGCCAGCAAAGACTCTGTGCACATGGCTTCATGGAAAAAGGCACACAGGATTCTACAGACTGACCATCAGTTCAACCTACAGCAAATTTCCTAATACCACTTTGGACTCTGCTATTACCATGCAAAGTGAACTTTCTAATTCCAGATTTTCTGTCTTATTGTAACCCATGTGTCATACCATGTGTTTCCATTTTAAGTCTTAAAAAATATGGTCAACATGACTCTGAGGCCTTGCACTGGCCTTAAGTTCCTTCTGACTCATTCTCAGATGTCTGCAGGCTGCGGACAATCTCCTACACCTTCTCTGCCAAATGCCTTCTAGGTCTGGTTGGGTGACGGAGGCATGGCCTGTATCTCTCAAACACCCTCTGTGGTCCCTTGTTCAGCCAGAGAGTGACACACATTCAGGGGTAAAGAACCGACCCAAATCAGATGCCCCCAAATCAGATTTTGCTTACAGTATAAAGTTATTGAATCAGTCTTATTTATTTTCTCTACACTTGTGATTCCTGAGTTTTTCCAATTATTTCTAATTTGTGATGTTAGAGGAAAAATTAAAAACCACTGATTTAGAGATAATGGAATATCTTGGTGGTTATTTCATTAAACACCAGCCAGTTAAATGGGTCTGGAAGATCTTAGAAGGTGCTCTGTGACTCAAAGCATACAACTCAAAACTAGGAGAGACCACAGGCCACAGAGCAGCTGAAAATGCTAAAGGATCTGCTTCCTCCCTTCCCCGTGGTAATACATGTGAGGACATGTGAATGCTATCCTCTCTCCTCCATCTCTTCTGGTAGGAATCCCTCTTTGGATTAGGAACCCCAGACATCTCTAAAGTGGGGACCTTCATTGAGGCCCTGTTGCTTTTTACCTGTCTGTCTTGCCCAAAGCTGTATTTTCGTGAGCACCTGGTAAGACGTAATGAAAATCTGTTAAATAAATGAATAAGCAAAGGGCAGAAGAATAGGTTAGAACACATTTCAGCTGCTTCACATGCTTTTTAGATAGTCAAGGACGCATGTATGAATGGATGGATGTCAGGATAAATAAATAAATGAACAATCAAATCGTTACTCATTGAGTGAGATGGATGACAGAAGCACCCACTCCATTTATATCTCTCATTCTGCTTCCTGACTATGAACAATTGAATTAATAGTATTAAACACATCTATGATATGACCCCACTCTGCTCGTTTCTACCATCTCTCTTGCATCTTATCTCACTTCCAACAACAGCCCCTTCCTTACACACACATACACACACACACACACGCCTACCAAAACTAAACCATTATTCTCAAAGGAACAGCTGCTAGGAGGAAGGAGAAAGACGGGGAGTAGATTCTAAGTGCTTCTTTTCACTTAAAAATTTACCTCAAGCTGGACAGGAACTTTGGTTCATTTTCAAATTCCTAAGACTGGGAACATAATTTCTAACAGCATATTCTTTACAACAACATTTCATTATTTCAATGAAATAAGTATTCATGCCCTCCAAAAATAAAAAAGATTGGCCAATTGGTTGTTTTTCAAATGGGCAGGCACTGAGAATCGAACCCAGGTCTCCTGCATGGCAGGTGAGAACTCTGCCACTGAGCCACCATTGCCTACCTGGCCAATTGGTTTTAATATTTAGATGAGAGTTATTTTCAACTAGTTATATCCATTTGCATGTGAAAAACCAATGTGCTTTATAACATATAAATTTGTCCCTTATGGCCCTCTCAGCTCTTTCATAGTCAAAAGACAGAAATGTTCACCTTTGAAATCCTCAAAGAATAACAGCAATTCTCGAATGGGTTTCCTGGATGATGTGACACAAGGAACTTGTGCTGCCTTACCTGTTCTCATGAGAGGCCCCATTGACCTGTGCTCCACTCTTTTGTAATTCAATTCAGTAAAATCCATCTTTTTACCATTTTTCCAAAGACAACAAATAAATTGCAAAACTCCCTTTCAGAAGTAAGAGAAACCAAAATATAATATTAACTTGTGGCCAATGAGTCCCCTCCTCACACTCAATCCATCCCCTCATTCAACCCAGATTCTCTTGTTTCTCCCATTCTTAGGCAGTTTGGAGACATTGGGATTTAATGCAGGGGGCATGCAGCATTTATATTAACATCTCAGCCCACCCACCCCAGCCTCATCCACCAGAGTCTTTACTCTTTGGCGGTCCCCACAGACCACATTTCCTCACACAGTTATAAGCTAAAATGTTATTTCTTGCCACAAATAAAACACACATGTCACTTACTCCAAAGTTCAGGGCAGCCTGGGGGCAGCACTGTCTCACTCATGCTGGGATCTGAGAAATGCCTTCCATGTGACCAACAATGCCCCACTAGGAGAAAATTAGGGGGTACAGTCCTCAATCTAAGTTCCAGGCTGGATCTAGGAAAGCTACTCTCCCACCCACCTTGCTTCTCAGGTTGAGGTGCACTGGCCCATGAAGTCACCCAGCTGCCTCAATCTGAACTCCATTATTAAGTTTTTCTCTTTTTTCTTCCCCAGGCTTGGTTAGCCGCACCAACAGAGGGAATTCAGGAGTCCCCACCAGTCTAAGGTCACGTCTCCGATTATTCAGCCACCCTGTTAAAAGTTGCTGCTCTTTCTCCTGCAACAATCAGTCCAGTGCTTCTCATTATCCACACTAGCTTTTATCACTCCCTTGGGTTGCTTTGCTCCTTCACATAAGAAAACATTTGTGCCCAGTGGTGAATTCTGAGTTATGAATCCCACACGACCCTCTACTCCTCCTGAAGCAATGAGGTGATCAGCCACTGAGCCAGACCTCTGGTGACAATGGGTTGCAAACAATCTTGCCATTCGGTACCTCATGTAACAGCACTTTTTCTCTGACTCTAATGCTTACCATCCCTGAACTCCTCCAATGGTAGCATTAACCTAACTCAAAGCTCCTTTCTCTGCTTCCTTGCAAGGAAATTCCTGTCAATGCCTTAGCCTTCTAGTAGCCATCAGCCTGAATAACAATATCAAAGCCGACTCGCTAGCAAGGCTCTCAGTAGCACTCACGGTTCAGGAGAGCTAGAGGAGAGCAACAACTTTGAACTAGTCCACGTGTTCTTATCTTCGGCTTCTTCACTCCACACAGGAAAGACTCTTATTTCTTAAAACAAAGTTGGATGTCCCTGAGAGTTAGATTAAGTGCAAATGCCCAATCTGCAACCTCAAGAGGGAGGGTTTGTAGGCATCCTCAATTACCTTAATCACGTCACGGCCCTTGTGTAATACAACCTGACCTAAAAACCACATTCTTCTCTAAGATGGTAATTTTGCTGTCAGAGTAGTTCCCACCATCTCTCAGGCTGTGTACTGCCATTCCGTGCTTACGCCGAATTCTCCTGCCCTTGATCACATTATAATTTTGACAATTTCAGTACCATAGAAGGTGAACCGTGGCTCAGGCCTATGATTATCATTTTAATCTAAGATGCCTTAGGCAAAGTCCCACTCAGGCTCTCCAAATAATAATCCACATAAACTGAGTCCGCTTGTGCCACTTTCTATATGGAGTTATGTTCTAAAAGCACATGCAAATCCAACTTTAAAGAATGGAAAACTTTAGAGCCATAAACTGGCTCCCGGGACACCAGACCCGGTTTTCTTCCCTGCCCCAGCGGCAGTGTATTTCCCAGCCTCCCTTGCTGGGAGGCCATGTGACTGATTCTGACCAATGAAATCCTAACGGACGTGATGCGCTCCGCGACTGGGCGGAGGCTATAAAAGCACGCACACCCATTCTGCACCTGCTTTCCGCTGCTCCTGACGTGATGAGCTCTGCAGCATTGGAAGGATGTGCTGAAGATGGGCAGGAGTCCAGTTCTCTGAATCACCACTGGTAGGAAGGCTGCCCACCAATTTAGAACAAATATTTTGAACTTTATCTGAATAAGAAATAAACTTCTATCATGTTTGAGCCATAATATATTTGTTGATCATAGCATATGGCACTATCTTAACTAATCCATCTAACGAGGGCTTTTTTTTTTAATTATTATTTTTGGTGGGGTTGCACGTCGCCTAGGAAAACTTTTCAGGCATCTTCTCACCGTCTTCCTCCTCCCCCGCACTACCACTCAACCACTTTCCCTTTCTGAAAGTCTGTGTTTACGGCACATGAACCTGCCTGCATCCACACTCCCTTGAGAGATGTAATCTAGCCACTTTTCTTTTGTGGGACTGTCTTCCTCTACCCTGGAATTTGGGTGAATTTAAAAGCCTGCCTTTTGACACATAAGTTTTGCTTAAGTAGGTTAAGTATATTCTCTAACGATTTTGTTTAGAAATAGCAAAAATAAATTTCATTCCATTCCAGACTGAATTGGACAGGCGGTATTTGAATTTCCAAACTATTTTAATATAAAATAACTAATGTGATTTTCTGGTATATTGACTGCTTGTATTAATCAGGAGAAGGAGAGACTGCTGTCTCCCAGTGATAAAACCCAGCCAAGGCTCTCACACAGTCTGTTTCAGACCCACTTAGTCTGGGGCAGCTGGGGTCCGTGTGGTCGCTCAGTAATCCAGGCTACTTCCATCTGGTGGTGCTACCATCTCGACATCTACTTCCTAGCAGGGGAAGAGACCGCTGGAGGCTCTCACACCAGCAATGAAATGCTCTAGCCCAGATGCGACATGCCATCTCCACTGGCCAGGACAGGTCACTTGGCCCCTCCACATTTGGATGGGGGAGGGGAAATGCCGTTCTTCCATATGCCCAGAGGGAAGAGCTGGATGTGGACGTGCAATAGGCACTAAAAAATGCTACCTTTGACACCTTTGATTTTGACTTCTTACTATTTCCTCTATGAACTGCTGGTAAATCCAAATATTTCTCAAAAATAATCCTATAATCAAAAAATTTTTTTCACTGTCATTTGGGTTTTCCTTTACAGCCCCCTTTTAGAAGTGGTGCAGTTTAAGAAAACCAGTTCCCTTTAATAAAAACAAAAGCAAAGGAAATGAGAACGCCACGAGAGGATTGCACCTTCTCTCCGAGACGCTCTCAGTGGGGCAGGCCTGGGAGGCCAGCGGGGTGGGAGATGGCCAGGGAAGGAGGTGCTTCTCAGCATCCTGTGCCCCCCACTTCTCCTTTTCCCAAATCACACAGCTTTCTACCACGATAAAAATATCTGGTGCCTCCATCGTTTTAGCAAGATTTAATTAAAACTGCCCTAAATTAAGAAAATCCAGTCATTGTTTGCATTCCTAGATGCCTATGTTTAGTTGAGTTGCACGTAAGCAGAGAGATGAAAAATTAGCTTAATTTTTTTGGCTGCAGGGAAGAGTGTGAATTGGTTTTCTGTCACTTGTGGTGAACATCTTGTGTCTTCCCTCAGGGTTTCTCTGACGGGATTGCTTTTCCCACTTTCCTGAATGCCTCTGAGGACAAGCTGGAGCTGGGCTCTGACCTAGGGAAACCTCCAGAGCCCACAGACAGTCCAGCTCAGAATGGCCGGAGTCAGGGACTCCTCCTAAGAACAGCTGGGATCCACCCTGTCTTCTGAGCAACTGAAAGTTACCCCCCAGGGGGGCCTAGTGTGGCAGGAGGGAGGAGGCGGGAGGAGGCGTGCATACACGGGCATTTGTCGCATAGAGCAGAGCTGAGCGCTGGGGGAATGTTCAGGAACCTCCCGTCGTGAAAAAATGAACCAGGGAAGCTTTCAAGAATGGCTGTAGAGAGGTCATGTACAAAGGACTTACGTACACAGTTTCTGGAGTCAGCCCATCTTGATTGGAACCCCAGCTCTGTCACTGGTTAGCTCTGAAAACTTGAACACGTTATTCTACCTTTCTGTGCCTGTTATTCCCCCTCAGGTAAATTTAGTACATACCTCATAGGACTGCCGTGAGAATTATCCTCGTTGATAGACGGTAAGTCTAAGGATCAGTATCTGTCTTATAGTAAGTGTCAATAAATGCTGGCTTTTGTAATTGTTACAAAAGGTCACTCCCTCCTGTCTCCCTACCTTCAGGAACTCCCGCTTTGTTTTTTAAGCAGCCTCCCAGCTATTCTTCCAGTGTGTCTCTCTGCTTAAATACTGCAGAGTTTTGTATTATATTTTAAATCCAGGAAGCTGATTTCTTTGACCAACTACAGCATTGTGTGGCCTGGGGGTAGGGAGAGCCCCACAGATTTCAATCCAGGTTTGGAGTCTATCAACAAGACTGTCAAAGGGAACAGCCCAGAGCCGGAGAATCTTTCAGCAAACCTGGAGCAGACTCAGACCCTGAAAGTAACCATGGAAACAGGAGCCCACAGCCGCATCCAGGGTGTGGGATGGGTGGGTGGGTGGATGGATGGATGGATCGATTGATGGGCAATGGATGGGTAGATGGGTGGGTGGATGTCACTTCCACAACAGATGTGAGGACCTGGGGGCAGCAGCGTGAGCATCTCCAAGCTGCTGGGGAAGGTTAGGGGAGCTGGGAATTGTCCAAGGGTGCACAGCTGGGCACAATAAAGGAAGAACGAGTTAGGGAAGAAATCTTTGCGTGATTCCCCCCAAGTTTCCACCCTAGGGAAGGTCGAGGTGGGGGAGTGGGTTTTTAGAGCTGGGTTCCTGTGCTTCTGTCCATGTGGATTCTGCCTCACCTGGACGCCTGAACGTAATGTTCCACCCGCCCACTAGCCGCCACCAGTCACCAACCCAGCTTTCCCAAGCCCCTGTCCTGGGCCCCTCCCTGACACAGCCTGGAGACACAGAAATGCAGCCAGTGTGTGAAGTGCAAGTCCTGCCTGTGAATACGGCTGCACCCAGACACCCACACCCCTTCCACATGTCACTGGCGCCCTGTGGGTGACCTGACCAACGCTGAGTGGGAGTGGAGCATCTGCCGTGGACAGTGTAAGAGTCCTGCCTCTGTAGTTTCCAAGGCTGGTTTCTGGTCTCCTGTGTGATCTACCCAGTATCCCTTATTACATTCTTCCCCCAATTCTCTGCTGCACACAACTTAGAACTCAGACTGACACCATTCCTCAGACATGCAACAGATAAGTCCAGCGCTGAAAACATTTCTTTCTGAAAGAAAAACAAAAAGGGAAACAAAAGCCTTTCCAGGGCCGAGACAGCATCCCTTGGCTCCAGCTCCAGGACTCCTGAAGAGTCAGGGCACCCTGGTCTGTGTTTCTGGAAGGAAGGCCTTCCAGCTGAGATACCTTCTGTCAGCTCATGGCACCAGGGACTATGCTCTGCTCTCTTTCCCCACCTCAGGGAAAAATGGATGCAGGCCCTGTCATCCACTAACAGCAGGGAATGTTAACACCCCCCAATTTCTGTGATCCTCTTCTTCTTCCTACACCACCTCCTGCAGCCCCATGGTTATCTGGGGCCATGTGGTTGAGTTCTGGCCAAAGGAAGTCTGTCACTACCAGACCTGGCCTCCAAAGCATCCTCTGCATCCTCCTCCCTCATCTCAGCTTGATGCGCAGGGTCCCAGGGAAGGGTTCTGAAGCCGTAGAAGCCAAAAGAGCTCTGCATGGATGGAGCCTGGAATCACCATGTGGCAGGCTACTCCCAAACACCCAATTGGACTACAACATGGGTGAGGAATAATCTTTTTATTAGGTTAAAACACTAAGGATTTAGGGGTTTGCTATAGCAATTAGTCTACCCTGATTAGTATTGCACCTAATTGAGACAGTTAAGAGGACAAACCAGGGAGATATGTTTGAGTCTAAACACCCCGCTTAACGGGCATGAATAAAATGAAGTAAATAATAGTACCCAAGGGTGCTTGGGTCATTCAGTGGTAAAATGCTTGTCTGCCATGCCGGAGACCGGGTTCAAATTCCTGCCCATGCACCCTCCCCCCCCAAAAAAATAGTACCCGAGTGAGAGCAAGAAGCAAACAGAGGGCTTAGCGCAGGAACGGGCACATCATAAGTGCTCAAAAATTGCTATTAGTTTTGGTTAGCATTTTAAGCATCTAACGTGCCTTGGTGTAAGCTCCTTAATGCTCTTTTAATCCTCACAACAACCTTAGAGTTAGAGACAATCACACATTTTTCAGTTGAGGAGAGAGTAGCTATTTTGGCCAAGGCTGCATGGCTAGAGCTGGGTGGAGACCCAGGTGGTTTGGCTGCAGGGCATTTACCCCAGGCAGCAGCTGTCCTCTTCACTCTGCTCCATTCTCTCCACAACCTTTATCTTCATCAGCCCCCTGTCCTGGTGGAGGGTTGCTGAGGCCCGTTCCTCCCTGAACACAACCGAGAGCTTTAAAGTGTAATACTCTGATCTGGGTGTCCTGCTGGGCCTGGACAGTAGGGCCAAGTGGGAGGGACCGGGGGTGTCAAATCTGCTGACAATCACCAAGAGACAGGAGACTGGCAGCAGCACAAGTTAGAGGTCAGGCCTGAGGCAGAGACAGAGGGAGCTCCTGGGTCTCCAGGCCTCAAACTCTACACTTTAGGCTTGAAGGAGGGTCTGCAGTAGAGGGGAAATAGAGCCAGATCCCTGTGGCAGATAAGGGGAAGCAGGAAGGGACCTCTAGAGGGAGGTGGCTGCCCCTAAATAAGGAGCCATGATGTCCTTTTGTTAATTTACCTTGTGGTGTCCCTAAGTCTAAAGTTAATCAAGTTTCTCTTAATAGTTCCAACTTCATCCCGAGTGTTCTGGGGAATTGAGTGAAGGGCCCCAAGAGGGCAATGCCCAGAGGGGCTGGGTGGGGGAGCTCCCCAAAGAGAAGGCACTTGCAATGGGAGGCCCAAAGGCAGGACCTCAAGGGCCTGCCAGTCTCTGTGCATACCCGTGGGAAGGTTCTGGACCCCTTAATAAAAGGAACTCAGAGAGATTCTTTATGGGCCTTCAGGGAGCCCTTCAGAAAAACAATCTTCTCTCCATTGTCAACCTCTAGGCGGGCACCTAGAGACGGGGGTTGGGGCTTATAGAAGCAGAAGGGAGGAGCATTTAGAGATGAAGCTGGTGAGGCAAAGACTCGCATTCAAAAAATTCATTCTGACCTCCAGAAACAAAGCAAAAGTTATTGAAATATTTATTGGTGTGTTTGGAGAAAACACTTAATGAGAACTTCATCATGTGCAGCAAAACTTCTAAAAATCTTTTGCCCACCAACTTCTCTCATTCTCTCCCCAGAGTCTCATTCCTCTCTTAGCCCACACCCCATCTTCCCAAGGCTCAGTCCCAGCTTCCCTGGACTCGGTGGCCTCCCTCACCTGTTCCCTCATCTCATTCAGCATGCCTCCACCCCTGGAAGCTTCTCTGCCTCTTCTACTGTAAACCCACCCAGACAGCCCTGCCTCGGGCCCTGCCATGGGCCCTTCCTCACCCCTTGTCTCCATTACCACTGTCAACATAATGCAGGCCCAGGAGCTGACCTCCTTCCGAGGAGGGAGAGTAACAATATTCCTGATCACAAATGTATCTCAAAAGTAAATGATTTTGGGCGGGCCACGGTGGCTCAGCAGGTAAGAATGCTTGCCTGCCAAGCCCGAGGACCCGGGTTCGTTTCCCGGTGCCTGCCCATGTAAAAAAAAAAAGAGTAAATGATTTCGTTGGGGAGTGAGTGTAAGGAGTCCTTCAGGAAGTCAGGGATTGAGGAGAAGGGAATGACCAAAGCACCAAGCCTTGATGAGGCTCTAGCTCTGGGCAGTTACGAAGCACTGGGGTGGGGGAGTGGTGTCCCAAGTAGGGTAAGTGACAGCCCCCGTCCTCGGTGCTTAGTGCAGGGCTGCAGACCCGGGGGCCCGCAGTTCTCTGTCCACACTCCCAAAGGCAGGCTGCCCAGTCTCAAACTTGGCTCCGCACTGGAATCACCCCTGCAGCTCTAGAAAAGCACCAGGGTGCAGGCCTGACACCAGAGATTCTGATTTGGTTGTTCTAGACTTAAGGCCCACAGCATCTAGGGGCACTCGCATTTTAAAAATTTTCCCAGGTGATTCTCATGTACAGCCAGGAAAGGGATCCACAAGGCTAATTATTTGGGCTAGCACCCCACAACCTGGGGGCTCCAAGTCATATTCCCAAGCACGGCAACCTCCTCCTCTTCCTCCTCCTCCTCCTCCTCCTCTGGCACCCTCCTTGATCCCCCAGGAAGAGGGAGAGATCAGGCCATGGCCCTGGCTGGCACAGAAAACTTAAGATAGCAGTTGGTGCCTCATTACTTCTTATTCAATCATGTATTCAATAACTAATATAAGTGTCATGAAGAAAGTGATAGAAACCGAGGGATCTGGTTTAGATTGGGCACCCCGTGAGGAAGTGACATTTATGTTGAGACCTGAAAGGAAGGAGCCTGCCAGGTGAAGCTGCGATGACAGAGAGATAAGTAAGTACAAAGGTCCTGCAGAGGGAGCCAGGCTGGCATGTGGCTGGAGCATAAGTGACAGGGGCAGGAGCGGAATGGGATGAAGTCTGGAAGCTGTGATAAAGGCCTGGACAGCATTCTTAGAGCAACGGGAAGCCACAGGAGGGAATGGCCTGGCATGTGGTTCTTAAAGACCTGCTGGCTGTGGTCGGAGGGTGGACATGGGGAGGCGGGGTGGACACAGGGAGATCATCCTGTGCCCACACATCCCTGTGCCCACACCTCCAGGGGAAGGACAAAGACTCAGCTCTTCCCTGCAGTGGGGAATGTAGGTCAGGCAGCCTGGCTCCCTGAGCCAAGCCGCTGATGCAGCCCCCTCGCCTGTCAAGGAAAAAAAGCCAAGTCTGAGATGTGTGGGCTCAGCCGAGAGATCAGCATTGGCAGGGGAGGCAGAGATAATAGTCACCCAGGTGGAGGGATCTGGGCCACCACCTGGGGTCCCTTCATCCCCCTTCCCAGAGTGCCTTACCCTCCATCCCTCTGACCCTTGGTATCTCATGAGCAGTCAGGCTAGCCTGGAGGCAGGCCTCGGCGTGTGCCTGGAGCAGGCAGCTGTATTTTAAGATCAGGGCTCAGACCTCTAAATAGACCATAAACAAAGCCAGCTCCCCTAGTACAGAAGGAGGGAGATGGTTCCATTTCTCTTCAGTGCAGTCACTGGGAAATAAACAAGTGGCTCAGCCTGTCACATACACTTAACCCTCTGCAAAGGCATCTGTCAGACCTACAGAGCTTCTGCCTCAGCCTTTCCAAGAAATAACTGATCTGTCCCAAACTCAGGGCTTCTCCCTAAAGATTCCAAGTTCACCTTTCCCTTCAAGGAAAGTCAGCCGTGGGGGCTTGCTCCTGGCACCAGCTTCACAGGAAAAGCTAACAAAAGACAGACACCAGACCCCAACATGGCTGGAGGCATGTTGGCACAGCCCACAGTTGGAGCAGGGGATCAGGGAGAGAGAGAGAGAGGGAGAAGGGTGGAAGGAGAGGTGGAGTGGGGTTTGCAGGAGCAGGGGCAGAGCTAAGAGGGGTATGGAGTGGCCTCTATTAGAGAAAGCAGCAGGGTGAGGCTCCCCAGAGGCTGGGCAGGGCCCAGGCAATCTATGGGTGGGTGGCTGTGAGTGTGGGAGGAACAAGGAGAAACAGAAGGCAGAGGGGGCTTTGTCTCCATGGGAGTGATCTCCCACGACCACAAAGGAAGAAGGAATATGCAAGACAAAAAACAGAGAGGAACAGAAGGAAACAGGCAGATAAATAAAGCAGGAGAAGGAGAAAACCCCAGAGTCATCAAATCCAAGCATTTCTTGGGGAGGGACTAGCCCAGTGTTAGGGGGTCCCTCCAAACACAGGAGGAAAAGGTGATTAATGGTTTGAGCTAAACAGAAGAAGAGTCAGGAGCTGAGGCCGAGGGAAGGGGAGTGGCTGGGAATGGTGGGCAAGTAGCAGAAGTCACACAGATGTGGACTGTGAACCATGGAGTGTCCAGATGCCCAGCAGCTGTGCCCACAGTGAGAGGATGGTGTAAAGGGGAAGAAAGAGCCGCAAGACCTATAAAGCCACACATGCTGCTAAGGGCACCTGCAGCACACATCGGTGTCCTCCCCAAGGGGTTGGGAGGATGCTGGAAAAGAGTGAAAGAGGCAGCAACACAGTAATTATGCATGCACTTACAAAAACACACAACAAGGGCTGGCACCCTCAGCAGCACTCCCATGGGCATAAAAGAGACCCAGGGGCTTCCAGACTGCAGCCCAGCAGGTGTGGGGGGACTCCAGACTTTAAATGACAGATCCAGCGGACCTAGACAGGGGATGGAGTGAACATACTCAGCTAAAACACAGACCCCAAAAGAAGTGGGGATGGAGGTAAAGACAATAAATACCAGTTCTCTCTCATGCTCTTTCACAGGCACACACACATACACACACACACACCTCTCCGAAAGCATCAGACACAAGAGATAGGAAGCCCGTGTGCCCTCAACCTTTTCTCCCATTTCCCTGGAATCCCCTGCATCTTGCAGAGGCCTGTAGGGGCATGGCTGTGGGGCCTCTGAGCAGGTAACGGACCTGCACAAGCACCCACACGCATACCCAGAGTCAGGCGGCTGGTAAGGGAAGCCTGGCCCAGATCCAGGAACCTTCATATGAAACTAGATCAAGGCTCCTCCTCAGGCCCTCCAAGGAGACCAGAAGCACTCTAGAGCCATGCAGAGTGTCTGGTCAGCTGGGATGGCGTTGCCAGGGCCATGCAAAGAAAAGACATGCTTTCCACCATGGCTATGGGGGCTGCTCTATGAGTCCAAAGCCACCTCGCAAGGACTTTCCTGGGACTTCTGCCCAAGGCATGTGGCCAATTAGCTCCCTGCTAAGCTCACACACCTAATAGTGCTGCAGACATACTTAGCAAATGGGAGCCAGGCCAAGGAGCTGAGACACCAAAGGGAGGGGACTCACCAGGGACCATGGGTCCATTTCCCAGCTCAGCCCAGCACGCAGAGTTCTTAAGGACAACCGTAAGAAACCAAAGCTCAGATCTGAACTCAATTGGTGCTGGACCCACACCCCACAGACTACAGTGTGTCCCCATGTTCACAGTTCTCTTTATCTGTACACACACACCGACTCTGGCACAGTCTCACCAAGTCCTGCATTGTACACAGCACACAGTACCAGCAGCTCGCAGATGTACCCACACACCACAGTCACATGCCCCAGGTTACACCTGTACTGACACACTGGACTATCTGGCCCATTTTATACACACCAACACTGAGAATTCCTCACTGCACTGACTACATGCGCACAAGCAAACACACAGAACTCCATGCAACCACACCGGCCCGTACACACAGGGCACCCTCTCAGAGCTCCCAAACAGAACTCCGTGACCCTTTCCATTGCCGGTGGGTCCTGTGCTCCCGCCCCCGGCAAGCTAAGCTGAGCTCGACCTCAGGCTTCCCCTGTCCCCTCTTCTCCCTCCCCTCCCGCCTCCTTGCCCCCAACAACCCCATCCCCAGGCTTCAGGAAACTTCTCATCCGGTCCCTAAAAGGGGAAACCGGGAGTTCTTTGAGCCCTGCCCTTCCCCCGGGGCCCGTGCCAGCGGTCCCCCCACGCCCCAGCACAGCTCTGGCGCCAGAGACTCAGCGGGGAAAGGCCACCGCCTGCACCCTGCGGGTAGGAGCAATAACAGCTGTCATGGGGGACCGATAAGGGGTTGCGAAAGGAGTCAACCCCGCGCCTAGCCAGAGGCTCCAGGGGGTCTCAGTGACGCGCCGGAGGAGCGCAGAGAAGCCGCCGCGGCAGTGGTAGCGGCTGCTGCGGCGGTAGCAGCGGCAGCATCTCCTGAGTCCTGGGCTGCGGCCGCACCCGGGAGTGGGACGCGCGGAGCTGTCCGTTCAGCACCTCCGTGCCGCGCCCCACGCAGGGCCCGAGCCAACACGTTTAGGCTCGTTGGGCGCTCCCAATTCCACGGGCGCCTACGGGGATGATTCCTGCCCCTTTCCGGGGCTGAGGGCACGCGTATCGGAAGAGGGAGCGCGGGAGGGGTCTCTGCGAGCCTCCGGGCCACGCAGCCACCTGTGAGCCTCCTACAACTGCGGGCGGCGGCGGCATCCCCGGTGGGAGACAGGAGGAGACGCTCGGCGGACCCCGCCCGCCGGCCGGACCGGCACACACACACAGGCGCACACACACTCGCACCCGCGCGCACACGCACAGCCAGCCGGCAGCAGCGGCCGCCGCGATGCTCGCCAGCAGGTCGGGGAACTTTCCCGCCGGCCTCGGCCGTGGGCCCCCGCGCTCCCAGGTAAGCGCTTCCAGAACGCGCAGGGCCGGCCCGGGCAGCTCCACTGGAAAAGGCGCGGCGCACGCGGCTCTGGGGCACCGCGCCAGGCGGGCGGGGAGCGAGGGGATTCCGGTCCTGGTGGCTTGATGCAGGGGACGTCAGGCCGCCTCCCTTTTTCCCAACCGGGGTCCACAGACCCGAACGGTGTATTTCCCCGTCCCCGCTCCCAAAGCTACGCGCCCCCCATCTCGGCCCAGTCTCGCCCGTGCGCCTCCCAGCTCCGGTCCCGCCTGTCTGCGGCGAGCGGGCGGGGGCGTCTCCTCCGCCCGCCCACAGGCAAGGTCAGTCCGCAGCCCCTGGGCTCTCAGAGTCGCGTGGGCGCGACCCTTTTAGCGAAAAACGACTGCCAGGACCCCCGGGGTGGGTGCGGGGCAAGGCCATTCTATTGGAATAATACTCTCCCCATTGATGCCGGTTCCTGGAGGGGTCCAAAGCTCGCAGAACCGCCTGCCCCGCAGCCCCTGCCCTTCAGCACTCAAGAGACCCGCCTGAAGAGGAGTGGGCCCACCAGAGATAGGTGGGGACAAAGAAACAGGCGTCCCGGCCCTGAGCGCCAGAAGCTCAAGCAGACCTGTTCCCCTTTGCTTCCAGGTGTAGCGCCCCCGCGCGGCGCGGGCGGCTGCTCGTCCCCAGCATGACGGGTCAGAGCCTGTGGGACTTGTCCGAGGCCGACGTCGAGGATGGGGACATCCGCATCAATGTGGGCGGCTTCAAGAGGCGGCTGCGCTCCCACACGCTGCTGCGCTTCCCCGAGACGCGCCTGGGCCGCCTGCTGCTCTGCCACTCGCGCGAGGCCATTCTGGAGCTCTGCGATGACTACGACGACGTCCAGCGTGAGTTCTACTTCGACCGCAATCCCGAGCTCTTCCCCTACGTGCTACACTTCTACCACACCGGCAAGCTTCACGTCATGGCCGAGCTGTGCGTCTTCTCCTTCAGCCAGGAAATCGAGTACTGGGGCATCAACGAGTTCTTCATCGACTCCTGCTGCAGCTACAGCTATCACGGCCGCAAAGTGGAGCCCGAGCAGGAGAAGTGGGACGAGCAGAGTGACCAGGAAAGCACCACGTCCTCCTTCGATGAAATCCTGGCCTTCTACAATGATGCCTCTAAATTCGACGGGCAGCCCCTGGGCAACTTCCGCAGACAGTTGTGGCTGGCTCTGGACAACCCTGGCTACTCAGTCCTGAGCAGAGTCTTCAGCATCCTGTCCATTCTGGTGGTGTTGGGGTCCATCATCACGATGTGCCTCAATAGCCTACCAGACTTCCAAATTCCCGACAGCCAGGGTAACCCTGCCGAGGATCCCAGGTTCGAAATCGTGGAGCACTTTGGCATCGCTTGGTTTACGTTTGAGCTGGTTGCCAGGTTCGCTGTGGCTCCTGACTTCCTCAAGTTCTTCAAGAATGCCCTAAACCTTATCGACCTCATATCCATTGTCCCTTTTTACATCACGCTAGTGGTGAACCTTGTGGTGGAGAGCACGCCTACCCTGGCCAACTTGGGCAGGGTGGCCCAGGTCCTGAGGCTGATGAGGATTTTCCGTATCTTAAAACTAGCTAGACACTCCACTGGCCTCCGCTCCCTGGGGGCCACGTTGAAGTACAGCTACAAAGAAGTAGGGCTACTCTTGCTCTACCTCTCCGTGGGCATTTCCATCTTCTCTGTGGTGGCCTACACCATGGAAAAGGAAGAGAATGAGGGCCTGGCAACCATCCCCGCCGGCTGGTGGTGGGCCACTGTCAGTATGACCACCGTAGGGTATGGAGATGTGGTCCCTGGAACCACAGCCGGGAAGCTGACTGCTTCTGCCTGCATCCTGGCAGGTATCCTAGTGGTGGTTCTGCCCATCACCTTGATCTTCAATAAGTTCTCTCACTTTTATCGGCGCCAAAAGCAACTCGAGAGTGCCATGCGCAGCTGTGACTTTGGGGATGGAATGAAGGAGGTCCCTTCAGTAAATTTAAGGGATTACTATGCTCATAAAGTTAAATCCCTAATGGCAAGCCTGACGAACATGAGCAGGAGTTCACCAAGTGAACTAAGTTTAAATGATTCCCTTCATTAGCTGGGAGGACTTGACATCCTCAGACCCACTTTGCTAAGCTGCCTCATGTACCTCTGGCACAGTCCAGGCACCTTAGGGTTTTGGTATAAGGAGTATGCCCAGCCCCAAAGGGGAGAGATGCATGGGATATGTGCCCCAGGTTGCTTTTTACAACGTTTAGAATCGTTTTAAAAGGTGGTGTGTCTGACAACACATCTTTTTACCTTTCAATGAAATGAAACTCACTGGTTTTTGGATCATGGGCATAAAATGTTCCTTTCTGCCAGATGACCATCACCCAGAATGCTAATTTTTCTGTTCACTGTGTTTACTCTTTCTGTGCTTGTGACCCAGTGCTGTCTGTGAGTTGTATGTGCTCCTGTTTCTGAGGTTGTCATGTGAATTCTGTGCAAAAAGCCTCCGTAAATCTGTCCCATGGAAACACATCTATGAGGTCAGCACAGATATAATGAGATTTTGCTCACAGTCATGTGAAAACAAAATCTTAGTTGTTCATCCATTGCCTCCATTTAGTTTTAATACCAAAACAAAGACAGTGTGATGTGAAGCACGCATCACCAATGTGAGTCTGTGAGTTGTTCTTATAAATGATCTGTAGCTCTGTGGCTCGCATGGGTGCCCTGATCACCTTCAGAATGAAGTACGCTGATGTTCTTGTAAATGTTGCTCTTTAGAAAATGTTACTCAGTTAAACATGCAGTGAACAATGACAAATTTTTTCCAGGAACGGATACATTAGGGATAG
Organism: Tamandua tetradactyla; assembly: GCF_023851605.1. Classification (NCBI taxonomy): domain Eukaryota; kingdom Metazoa; phylum Chordata; class Mammalia; order Pilosa; family Myrmecophagidae; genus Tamandua; species Tamandua tetradactyla. Next base: position 142,341,587 of record NC_135332.1, read on the forward strand.
AGGGGTTCAGCTAACCATAGGCCTAATCCCAGGATATTTAAAGCAGAGTCAGCCCAGGCTGAGCCCTGTATTTCAAGATCAGGGCTCCATCTTTCCTTAGGGTGACTATAGTGACATTTATTTCTGGCTGAGTTTCCTGGTCTAGGTCATTTGATCAAATTTTGCTGTGTCTTAAATATTAGCATGTTTTTAAAAATATGTATTTTTAAGATGTTTAGGAATAAGGCTGCGTTGTCTTTCCCACTAAAATGTTTACTGTGGTATTGTCCCCGTGCAGTGAATGTTATTGAATTGTTATCAGGGGCAGTAGCTTAAAAACTTTTGTCGCCTGCTCTGAAAGCTCATGAAATGGGAATCTTTTTTATCCCCAAGCCAAACTTAGATAATTTTGCTTCTAGGCTACAGTATGCTTGATATGATGGTATGATTGTCTGGGATTTTATCCGGTGATATGCAAATCTGGTGGCATGGAAGCATGTACTCAAAATATAGATATGCATGAAGGCTATGTGGTTTACCCAGAATGGAAGCACTACAGTTGTTAGTTCCATTTCATCTGCCTTATGTTGATAGGAGGGAGTAGAGATCAGGAGAAAGGAAAGAAAATTGTCAAAAAAAATTACTACTTTATAAAATGTCATAAGTAATTGCAAACATCTCAAAAAGTTCAATGCTATTTAGAAGACCTTTACATTTCTAAACTTGTGTTGAGGGGAGAAAGAACTGTTTCCTTCCCCAAAATGTCCACCCTCCTTCTCTCCAGTTACCTAACTCAGAATTACGAAGAGGAGCCTGGATCCCTTTGTAAGATGATCCTTCATCATCTTCTAGGTAATCAAGTGCTTTTCCAGTTGCACTATTGTTCAGTTTTTGAAAAGGCTATAGAATCAGGGACCTAAGCATGGAGTTAGCCAGGTTTTTTATCCAGGGCTCAGGCCTCTCCTTGAGAGGTCCATTTTGTGTCTTAGTTGGTTGAGGATGATACATGCCTCATGGCGGCGTGGTGAGGATCTTGTTAGAGGGCTATGTCTACTTGTAGTTGCCATGGCTACTGCTGTGCAGACAGTTTGTTGGATGAATGCACTAGTCACTTATGCCCTTGAGTCCTCAGTTCAAATGCTTCCATCATGTTGGAACTTTGTGAGGGACAGGGAGGTGGCCACCTGCCCGTGCCTGATGGTCTGCATCTATCTCTCAGAAACATCAGGAAAGGTGAGATGACTCAGAGGCAATAGGTCACCACGTCAGAGGAACAGGGTTATTTTTCAGAATTTGCACATAAGACACTTGGCTTTCACTGCTGTTTCCAGCACTGGATGACTGAGAATATACAAAGCCTCCGCTACCTGCACTGCAGGCAGGTGGTGGCAAAAAGTCGCAAGGGCTGTTCACTTTGCCAAGGCTGATGGTCTGGGGTCACTGGGCATGGTATTCATGGTCAGTGACCTGGAAGTCTGGAAAACTAGAAACAAGGAAGGAGGCAGGATACACAGTCACTTTCACGAGTGTTGTTTTTTTTTTTAACAAACAGGTTTTATCACACACATACAAAAAGAGGTACCCCTAGTGGTTACCCTTTGCAGATGTGAAAACTAGAAAACTTGACATTTCATTTTGGTAATGACATGCATTTATCTGGTGCCTTTCATTGGGGGGAATCCCAAAGTGCTTTAGAGACTGTCTTTTAAATATCTCTTGTACATATATATACTTGTATAAAATATTGCTTTGCCCATCCTGGGATTTCAACCACTTCTGATCATAACAATGACCTAATAGCTTTGAGTTCTCCAAGTGATGATTTCAGACAAGAGGGAGAGAGAACAACTCAGCTGGCTTGGACTGCGGAGTTAATCCCCACAAAGGATGGGAACTGAACTGTGATCCAAGGAAGTCATCTTTCTCCTCCCCCAAAAGCTGTGAAGGTCACATGCACCCTGAAGTGGGTCTTTGATTGACCTTCCTAGAGAGCATCTTACGTAGCAGTTTCACCACTCCCTGAAGCTAAAAGGAGGCCTGGAGTGAAGAATAAGCATGAGGGGACATTTTTGGCTGCTGAGGCCAGCAGACTGACCCTTAAACCTCCTTTGGGGGGACACAGCAGAAGCTGGGGATTACTTATTCCCAGCTGTTGGTTTGGGGGCAGCTTCACTCCCAACATTTGAAGGTTCTTATTTTCAGTGCCATTGGGACAAATATGTGGGCTAAGCATTTCTCACAATATATGCGATGAGTATTTTGAAGTTGCTGGGTCGGGAATGACACCATGTCTTTATTGCATGGATTGATATTGCTGATAGGTTTTTTCTGGGTTTGCTTCTGAGGGGAGGCATGTTGTAATGCCAAGGTGATTAGTAGCTCATAAGGTAGTAATTGGTATTTAATATTTGAATTTGTTGTTTCTATTTAGCTTATTACTCAAATAATTGAACCACCTACTAATCTTGCCTCATTTCCAAGAAAATTATTTGTTATGCGCTTTGGGGTAGCAGTGATCTGTACAGGACGTGTGTTGTCTACTTGAGGGTTTAACTGGAATATCTTGTATGTTTTAACAGCATGACTTGTTACAGAGTTGTAATTTTTAAAATTGAGAACTCTGTATTAGCAATGTCATTTTTAACGCTCATTAACACACTACTGTGCAAGCATTGATGCAGACTTTGCTGTACCATTATGTCTGATTGCTACACTTTAAATCTGCGTGCCTCAACTGAGAAATGAGGAGTAACACTGACACACTCGAGAATCCAGCCTCGAAAAATAGGCAGATTAAATAAGAAAAAATTATTTTTGCTTCCTTAAGGCACTTCAGTTACAGACGAAGTGGTAAACACAGGGGCATTTGGAGTTGGGGACCCAGACTTTCTGAGAAAGGCTGAGCTGTTAGAGCCATTATTGGGAAGGGAAAACTGTTATTTATTCTTTGTGTCCACATAGAAATAGAGTCCTTTTCTTTTTTTCTTCTTTTTTGCAAGGATCTACAGCTACCTGCTCGTAGAAGGAATGGCCATCTATTCTTGGAACCCCCATGAAACAGATTCATTCACCTTGCAGGATTTTTCTCTTCTGCACTGACTTCCTGAGACCCACTCAGGTCAGGATCTCTCGTGGACCTGCTGGGTGACCTCCACATCCCCAGCCCAGGGGGCCATTCTCTCAGCTGCTGAAGACCTCCCTGACAGTAAATTAAGTACCGGGTGACCCGGCACTGGTCACCTGTACCTGGCTGGTTTAGGCATAATGCTGGGGGTTACATGGAACTGAACCTTAGCATCTGTTTACCTTGGGAAGTCACTTTGAGTATGAGCCATCTGAAGGCTGCAGGGGGTCTTTAAGAGGAACCCGGGGCTAACCTGGTTCTGCGCTCAGTTTTGCCTCTAACCACATGATCTTATGCATGTCACTTGGCTTCCACTGCTGCAAAATGAGAAGTTTGGATTAGATAATCCTTAAGGCCCTACCCAGTTCTTTAGTTCGATGGAAAAAATCAGAATTTCTGCATAGTCCTCTCTGTCCTCTTTGCAGTAGTTCACACACCCCTATGTCTTTGTTTTATTTTTAAGCAAAGCAGAGAGACTGCTTACAAACAACTTTCTATCTGGTTCATTTTTCTCTTTGACACCCAACCACAGGAGACAACAGTTTCAGGGACAACAGTAGGGGAGCAATGTTTGCACTGCTGCTTATTCCAGGCGAACAGGGTTTTAAAATCATCGGTGTGTGTCTCCTTTGGGTTTTAAGCTATTTACACTTAAAAAATTCTTGCTTTAAGAATCATTACACAGACAGGAAATTCACACTGAATCTCTTCGGCTTCAGGACTCTTTGCCCATTTATGATCGTTGCCTTCATGACATCCGGAAGATCCTCTGCCTCTTCCCCAGGTCTGAGGGCTGCAAAGTGTCCCAGGTCACAGGGATTTGCCCTCTCAGATAACTGGACTTAACTCCCACTGAGAAGTGGTGGAATTGCAGGGGTCTTCCGCAAAACCTGCAGAAGAGCGCAGGGACCTACATACTTTGCCCCATGGGCCCCCTGGCCGGAGGAAGTTATTCTGCTGGAGGTTTCCCTACAACTTGGCCTCCCAGTGAGCACTGCATAGCTTGCCTCCACCCGCTGACTGCTCTCCCTCCAGCAGGGGTATAAATGGATGTTCAGGGATATTTTGGGGGCAAGGATGCCTTGCATCTTAAAATGAAAAACAAACACCTCCTCTTGAGAGAGGAACTTAAATACCGCACTCACATGGTTATTATCTCCTCTTATTTTTAGGAAAACTTTAACTAGCATTTCTACCCAAGGACCCTATATCGCAGTTACTCCCAGTTGATACTGTAGACCTGAAACTGGGCAGTATTCTCCTTCTTCTGCAACCTCACTTATCAGTATCACCATCCTCCAGGCTAAAGAGTCAAAGAGAAGAGAAAGAAAAGAAAGTGTGGAAGGGGGAAGTGAATAAAGGCCAGGGCAGAGAGGAAAAAAGGGAAGAAGAACACAGTAAATTAGGGAAAATGAGAGAGGTAATGTTTAAATATTTTACTATCTTATTGTTTAGTTATTTGAGGCCTTCTGTTGAATTAATTTTATTTCCAATCAATACAGCACGCTTTTAGCCCACCAGGAGCCTCCAAGGATGTAGCTATGGCTGGCTTCAACCCTCTCCACCTGGAACCTGTGTTCCCCTACCCCCTCACTGAACAGTTTCACAGTTTGGTAGAATAGAGAGGTCTGGAGACTACTAAAAGTGTTTAGGATGAGGTGGGCAATGAGGACACAAAGAAAAGAGGGGTATGAGTGTTTCCTCTACGAATGTTTCAGTTGGCTAAAGCTGCTGGAATGCAATATACCAGAAATGGACTGGGTTCTACAAAGTGGACTTATTAGGTTACTAATTTGCAGTTATAAGGCCATTAAAATGTCCAAATTAAGGCATCAGCAAGAGGATACCTTCACTCAAGAAAGGCTGATCACATCCAGGGTTACTCTGTCACATGGGAAGGCACATGGTGATGTCTACTGTCCTTCTTTCCTGACTTTCTGGTTTCAGATGGCTCTGTCAGCTTCTGGTATCTCCTGGGGCATTTCCTCTGCATCTCCAAACATCTGTGTCTTGGTGTCATCTCTCTGAAATCTATGTTGGCTCTGAGTACTTGCTAATAAAGGGTTCTAGGAAAGGATTAAGACCCACCTTGAATGGGCAGGGTCACATCTCCATGGAAACAACCCAATCAAGAGGTCCCACTCTACAAAAGGCCTGCCCCCATAAGATTGGATTAAAAGAACATGGCTTTTCTGGGGTACATAACAACTTCAAACCAGCACAATGATAAAGGAACTTTCGAGCTACAAACAAAAAGGACTAGGTGCTGGCCAGTCAGAGGAAGGTGGTGGGAGTCAGAGATGGGGAAACAGAGAGAAGGGGAAGGGAAGGAACCTCCAGAAATGGGAGCCCGGACAAGCAGGACAAGGAGGAAAAAGCAGCCCAGCCTGTGGGAGAAACCACACTTAAGTCAGTGTGGCTAAAAAGAAGAATGGTGTGAAAACAGTCCAGAGAAAGCCTGGTAGGGCAACTAAAGAGTTTGAATTTCATTCATCCTGGCCAGATTAGTGCTGTCAGAATATGGCTCTGGCAGCAGTTTGGAGGTGCAGAAGGGAGCCAAGCAAACCTGTTTGAGGTCACTGCCTTGGTACAGGCCAGTTTTGATGGGCGTGGGGGTGGAGAGGAAGGGACAGAGCAGGTTGCTAAGGAGGTTGACTGTACAGGACTTGGTCAACAATTGGATGTGGGGATGAGGGGGCAGGAGGGGTAGGATGGCTTCTGGGTTTTTGGCTTAGGTGGGGTATTAGTTTCCTAGGGCTGCTGTTATAAACTACCACAAACTGGGTGGCTTAAAACAACAGAAATTAGTTGTCTCACAGTTTGGGAGACCAGAAATCCAAAGTCAAGGTATCAGCAGGGGTATTAGTTTGTAAGTTGCCAGAATGTGCTATACCAGAAATGGAACAGCTTTTAAAGAGGGAACTTAATAAGTTACAAGTTTACAGTTTGAAGCCTATGAAAATATCCAAATTAAGGCATCCAAGGAAAGATACCTTAATTCAAGAAAGGCCGATGGGCCTGGTGCACCTCTGTCAACTGGGGAGTCATGTGGCTGTCAGCTGCTGGTCCTTTGCTCTTGGGCTCCATCTCTGTTCCCGTGGGGGTTTCTCACTTTGCTTCTCTGGGGCTGGCTTTCATCTCTCAGCTTCCCTGGACTCTTTCCAGGTTCTGGCTTGCTTAATATCTCATAGCAATGTCTGCTGGATTCCAAGCATCTTTAAACCTCTGTGTCTCTATTCTCCAAGTGTCAGCATCTGTGTTAGCTCTGCTCTGAAGTTTCCATTGGCTTTGTCATTTCTGGCTCTCCCCAAAATGTTTCCTCTTTTAAAGGATTCCAGTAAACAATTAAGACCCACCAGGAATGGGTGAGGTCACATCTCCATCTAATCAGATGGGCATGCCACATTTGTGAGGAGATAATCTAATCAAAGGTTTCTGTACTGTGATGTTAAATCAGGATTAAAAGAAATGGCTATCCCATGAGATTGCATCATAATTAAAACGTGGCTTTTCTGAGGTACATGATATTTTCAAACTGGCACAGCAGGAGAGAAATCTTTAATCTGTAGGGGAGAATCCTTCCTTTCCTCTTCTAGCTTCTGGTGTTTACTAGTAATCTTGGACTTTTTTTTTTGGCTGTATAAACTGGTCTTCACGTGGCCTTCTCTCCTGTGCTTCTCTGGGTCTTTTATTCTCTTCTCATAAGGACACCAGCCATATTGATTAAGTACTCACCCTATTCTAGTATGACCTCATCTTAACTAATTTCCTCTGCAAAAACCCTGTTTCCAAATAAGGTCACATTAGGAGGAACTGAGTGTTAGAACTTCAACATATCTTTTGGGGGGACATGATTCAACCCAGAACAGTTGGCTACTGGGTGGGTGGTGGGGCCACCAACAAAGACAGGGATTAATTGGATCCCTCCCCAAGGATCATCAAAAGCCTGTGATACACACAGATGAAGGTGTGCAGTGAGAAGAGAAAGGCCTGGGGCAGGAGTCACTGACTTAGCGATGAAAGTGGAAGCCATTGGTAAGATCATCCAGGAAGAGCACAGAAAGAGAAATAAAAAAGGAAAGGGTGGGCCCTTGCTGAAGATGAGCATCTGAAGTGCCATTAGGCCCAAGACTTGATATTCTCTGTTGACCCATTATCATTCTATTTCTCTCCTTATCCCTGAGAAATTGTAGGGTGTGTGATCTCTGCTTGTGGCCTCAGCTCTACTCTCCATTCATATCATTATTTTCTCTCTGCAATGGGCAGCTGCTTTTTCCATTTCTTTGAAACTGCTCTCTTAATAGCTACATTCTGCAGCATTTCCTCCATTCTCAAGTGCCCCCAAATTCCTTGATCCTGGTGACCAAACTGTAAGTTCTTTGTACTCCCTCCTCTCTGATTGGACACTGCCTGTTGCTAATTCTCTAATGCCTCCTGCCTCTCCCTTTCATCTCCTGGTTCCTCATCTTCATTCTGATCCCCTTCATCATGCATTTCCCCCCAAGGTTCGGTCCTCAGCAGATAGCATAGCTCTTTGGTCAGGCCATAGGCTCAACTAGTGTGCCTAAACCCCTCTCCCCTGGAACCCTGTGTGCATGTTACTCCTGAACTTGGAAGTCAGCATGTCTCAAACTGGACTAATCACCTCCACTCTAAACTTGTTCTTCTTCCTGATTTCCTCATTTCTGCTCATAGAATGGCAGTGCTCCCAGCCCCTCAGGTTAAAATTGCAGTCCTCTTAGAATCTTTCCTGTTTCAATTTGCTAAAGCTACCAGAATGCAATATGCCATAAATGGGTTGACTTTTCTAAAGGGGATTTATTAAGTTACAAGGTTACAGTTCTAAGGCCATAAAAATGTCCAAACCAAGGCATCCAGAGAAAGATTCCTTGACTCTGAAGAAAAAGCCAATGCTGTTTGGGGTTTCCCTGTCACATGGGAAGGCACATGACAACATCTGCTGGCTTTCTCTCCTGGTTTCTGAGCTTTAAACGGCTTCCTCAGGGGTGTTTTCTTTCTGCATTTCCAAACATTTTTCTCTGTGTTGGCTCTGAGCTTTTTCCAAAACGATTCCCTCTTAAAGGACTCCAGTAAGCAGGTAAGACCCACCTTGAATGGGTGAAGTTGTATCTCCATGGAAACCAGCCGCTCAGAAGGTCCCACCCTGAACAATAAGTCTGCCCCCAAAACATTGGATTAGGAAAAAGAACATGGCTTTTCTGGAGTACACAACAGTCCCAAACCAGCACACTCCCCATTTATGTATTGCTTTATTTTCATACCATAACAATCATTTCCCCAGTAGCTGGCTAGCTGCTAGGTACCATCCTGGCGTAAGAGAAATAAATTTGAAGGGCTCTGCTCACAGTACTTATGCACAAGAGACTTCAGAACCATGTTACTATACATCACAACCCCCTGGGGAGCTGTGGAACAATGCAGTTTCCTGGGCACCAATCTTTCTACGCAATTAGACTCTTGGGGTGGGACCCTGGAATCTACATTTTTAAAGGCCCCCGAATGATTTTGATGTAAGTGGCTTTCAGACTCCTCATGAAAAACTGCTGTCTCAGGGATACCCCTTGCAGTTGGCACACACTCCCTCATTCCACCCAGGCATCAGGACACTAGGTTTTACTAATTCTTCTTCTATGGTATCTCTTACATTAGTCCCCACTTCAGTCCTTGTTAACTCACGTTTTGTTAATTTCCCGACAGACTCACTCACGCCCAGGCTGTCCCATATAATTTGTCCTTTTCGACAACTACCAGAGTCATCTTTCCCTGTTCTTAGACTTACATGGCTTTTTTGGCCACTGCTGGTGCTTACACTGAATACAACCACAAATATGAGAGTTTACAATTGAGGAAGTGAAAAATCTGCACGGGTGCATTAAGGCTTACTCATTCATGAAAGAGTTGCCTTTGAATGGAGCAACCAGGGGCAGGCTATGAGGACATAAGAGGTTTGTAACAATGGACACACAATGAAAAGTTGACAGCAAGAAGGGCCTTGCAGTCCAAATATTGGACGGCCAAGCTCATCACCTGTCTAGGGATGGCCAATTGCGAGTCCTAGACTAATAGTCCCCCAGAGAGACCTGTGGGTCCGTCGAGCACTGAGAAGTTCCTGGCCTCCGTCAATGTCGTATGAGGCTGGCAGACTGGGGGAATATGGAAGGAACAGAATTGGGGTTCCCAAGGAGTTTGTTCCACTCAAAATTCTTTTCGTCGCCTACATCTCTAGAAATTTAAAGAATTCTGAGCTATTTTCAGACCTACTATGAAAAGAACTGAGGTGTTAGCAGTCAGACACCCATTTAGCCGTTTCCTGATGAGAAAGCTGCCGTGACTCACTTTTGCTCTGTCAGCTTTGTATTGATGCTTCTGGAAAACTTTTTGGGTCTGAGAAAGGCTGACTCTACCGCGAGCTGCTGAACTGCAACCCACTGAGCTCAGGGTCAGTGAGTACAAAGGCAACTGTCATGGGGCTGTGTCCTGAGTTTCTTTTTGTGGAGAGTGTGGGAGGAGAGGAGGGAAACCACAGTGCACAAGCCCAAGGGTGGCCCTGGGCTTTCCTACTACTAGCAAAATAGAAGCCAGCCTTCCTTCTTCATTCTTCTTGAGATCCGGGACCACTTTTGGAATGATCAGCTGTGGGAACCAACCAAGCCCCAGCAGTACAATTCTGGTTTCTTCCTCATGGCAGTGAAGTCACGCACTTCCACTCCGCCCTGAAAACCTGGGAGCCAGCGATTTGAGGGTCAGAAGGGAATGGTGATATTTGTTGCACAGCACTTAAATATATTGCTATGTCATTACCCAATTTTGAAACATGCAATCACTGATTATACAGTAGCTTCCCTATTTTTTAAAAAGCCCTCTCATGCTAAAAAGGAAAAAAAAAAGAAAAATTTCCAGTGAAATCAAAATATCCTACTGACCTTGACATTTCCCTGAGGCTTTCTGTCCCCCTCCCTGATGGGAATATATAAATATGTGTGGAAACTTTAGAAGTCGCAGGAAGCGTCTGAGTCCTGATGCTAAGGGACTCATTTGTGGTGGTGTTTCAGGGAAGCGCTGGACGCCCGGGGACGGGAGTGTGCAGATGTCACATACACAGAGAGACTGGGGTGCTGGTCTCAGTAAACAATGTCAGGCTAGGAACCAGGAGGCAGAACCGAGCCAGCTGGGAGCCCTCGCTTAGCCGGCTGCCAAGGCATTTGCAAAGCCCGGCACTGGGGGCAGTGGAAGGAACCCCCTCTCCACTCAGGTCCGCCCCCAAGGCTTTCCTGAGGTTGCCCTGGGAGGGAAGGCATCTTAGGAGCAGATCTGAGATGTCACAGGGGGTGTGCATGTATACGTGTCTATGTGCCTGTATGGGTGTGCACATGAGTGTGCATTTGCCTGTGTTTGTTGTCCTTGTGTACACACAAGGAACTGTGCCTCTGTCCATGTGAATCTGCATGTGTCCATGTGCCTGTGTGTATCTCTGTGCCTTTGTGTCTGTGTGCATGTATGTGGGTGCATTTGTACCTGTGTGTGTGTATGTGTGTGTGAGCGTGGTGGTGAAATGAGAGGCGGCAGCCCTACCCTTTGTGAGAAGAGAGTGGAAATAGCGGCTCCTCCAGGATTCTGATTAGAAGTTATTTCCAAGGAGAGGCTTTCTCTGCCCCCTGCCATTTAAACTATGCTTTTCTGCTGTCCAATGTCCCTCTTAGGTTTTGTCTTGCAGTACCCTATATGTTTCCTTCTTAGCTCTTATTGCAATTTGTCATTTTTTTATTTGGTAATGTCTGTCATCCCCATGATCTGGAAGCTCCCTGAAGGCAGGGACATTTATCTCCAGTGCCCAACACAAGGCCTGGAACAGAGTAAATGCTAAGAAACAACAAACAAATGGAGGGTGGTGGGGCACTGTAAAGTGTGGGGCATTAGGTCTCTTAGTGCCACCGAGGTTGGATAAGTTTCAGGTCCTTAGGGAGACAACTTGGCCTCCTGTGTAAGTGGAGCTCCGTAAAGGGGTTTTATTGCATTGGCATCCTTGGCAAAGCCTCAAAGCCTGGAGACCTGTGTCATGCTGCTCAGGCAGGGCCACCAACAGCAACACTGGAAGGGACAGCTCCCTGACACACATTTCTGCGTGAGATCCACAATCGAGGAAGGCCTGCCAGACAGCCCACTGGGAATGACTAATGCGTGAACCAGTTTGTAGGTGAGTGATGGCAAACAGGATCAATACATAAGCACTCAATTCCTCTGGGGCAATTCCTTTTAAGCCGCTTAAAACATCAGTTCAAAGCACACCGCATTTGCTAGGCATTAGAGCAGGAGCCCTCGATGTGTTGGGAGGGCGGGTATCCCGTTGTTAGGGCTAGGGGGGCAATCTCACCATTAGCTCATGTTTCATTGCTGAGCCTTTGGTAAAACAATTAAAAAAGATCCGAGCCCTTCTTCATATTTAAACATAACTTCTCTGTGGTTAGCCAAGCAAAATGCTGTCTGCATACTGATGGCCCTGCATTTCACTGGCTGGAACACGAGTGAAGAGTGTGGGAAGAGGGGCCTCCAGGACTGTCAGGCACCAGCTGTGAGATGTTGGGCACCACAGGGCACCTCTCCGGTGACACCGGTGCTGGGACTTGCTGGTGAGGAGGCCAGCAGAGGGAAGGGTATGTGCCAAACTTCCCCAGGGCAGCTCAGGTGGGATAGCTGCGGCCATCGCCGGCACCAGCACTGCTCTGAGAGACCAGGGCAGACGGGAGGGGAACGGCGGCTGCTCCTGGGGCCCCACACGGCCTAGACCTGGGCTGGGCGGGCAGAGGGGGCTGCGCGGTGAGAGGTGAGGCGCGCGGCAGCTGGAGGCGGCGGCCACAGGCTCCCAGGGCGCCCCGCATGGGGACCTGCCGGCTCCGCTCCGGCAACTAGGCTGGTCCTCTTACGGCAACTTTTTCCCATTCAGGTTCCTATTCGGTGTATATGGGGGTGGGGTGAGGTGGGGGGGACTCACCTGGTGGTACCATGTAAAAAACCTTGGCAGCCAGATAGAGCTGGATTTAAATTCTGGGTGAGACGTTTACTAGCTGTGAGAACTTGACTTCACAGCTTGATCACATCATTTTTTGGAACAGTTGTCCTGCTGCTGAAATGAAAGAATGATGATGAGGATGATGGTGTTAATGGCTAACATACTCTAAGCACTTACAGGTATTAACGCATTTCATTTTCCCAACAGACCTGTAGGATATGTTCTGTTATTATTCCATTTCCTAGGTAGGGAACAGCAGGTTAGACGACCAGCCACACATAGCATCTACCTTATAGAGAAGGTTGTTGTAAAGGTAGTGCCTGACATTGGGAGCCAGTGCTCAGAGATGTTAGTGACAGTTGCCGTTTTGGGGCGTCCTTACAGATAGATACCAGGCATATCATATATGTAACAAGAGATTCCTTAGTGTGAGACAATGCACTTTACTGTCATTATCTCATTTTGGCTTTCATCACTACACTAGAAGGTAGGCTGTTCTTGAAATTTTAAGTTATATTAATTTGTCACTATGTAAGAAATAGTTGAATACATTTGGCATAAAAAATCTGACCTTATAGGAAGAATTCAAAACCCACCTGATCACTGCCCTCCAATCTCAGCCCCCCCCCCCCCCTCCCCAGAGTACTGGCTGTTATTGCACTGGTGTATATTCTTCCAGATCTTTCTATGATCTGATATGTAGCTCTTTGGTCCTGGAAAATTGAAGAGCAGTTTTATAGATTACTCCATTTGGGGAACTCCTCAATGTCACCCAGAGATATTTTTCATGTCAGTTCATGAAGATCAACCTCATTCTTTTTAACTGCTCCCAGTGTTCCATTTTGTGGCTGTGTTAGAGTTTATATAGCCCCTTCCCCACCACTGGACAATTAGTGAGGGGGGTTAAAGTATCTTCACTTAGAGGCTGGGTACCTTGTCTCAAGCCAGCCAGCTGAAAAGTGGCAATCCTGGTCTCCAACCTACTTCAAACTGGCTTCAAAGCCAACAGTCATAACCACTAAAGTATTAATTAACATAGACCTAAAAGTTTGCTTTAAAGTCAGATGGAAACTCAGTAGCTATTGACCTCAATTATTCTTTCTACCCACATTTATTGAGCAATTTATGCAAATTCTTGTGCAGAAATAAGAATATACGCTTATTTCATACAAATGAGATCATACAGTATTTGTCATTTTGTGTCTGATTTATTTCACCCAACATGATGTCTTCAAGGTTCATCCATGTTATTGAGCATCTAGTAAGAACCATAACAGGTGGTGGTATGAAATCTCTCACTTGGCTTCCAGCTCCAACCCATAACTCCTTGCCTCTGGTCAAATATGTTGGCCTGGTTCTTCTGGCTCTGCCTGTCCCCTAGGCTTTTTTCTTTGTTCTCCTTTCTCTCCCCACTTGGCACACTCTCCATATTCCTTTTCATGTACTCCTCTCTCTGACCACAGACGTCTTCATTTCCAGGACTACCTCTCTCATCCAACTGCATCCAGTTTTCTCACAGGCATATAAAACTTACTGAGCCCAGACCTGAACTCACTGTCCTCCCCTCAAACCCACTCCTATTCCAGTGACCTTATCACCATCCTCTGGTGAGCTAAGCTACAGACCCCCTCTCTTCTTTACCCCCCAAACAGATTTAATCAGTTCAGTCTAATCATTGGTTCAGTCTCCTAAATAGCTCTTTGATCTGCCCCCTCCTCTCCATCACCACTGCCCTGCTGCCATGTTCAGGTCCTGGGCCCCTTCCCTGGAATAGCACACGAACCTTCTCTCATCCCAGCTCTCCGAGTCCCAGCACCTTAGTCATTTCTTGGTTAGCCCTCACCTCTGCGCTCTGGGTTACATGTACATAACTACCTGAGGCACAGACTGTGGTCCGATCATCATAACATCTCTGGCACGTGAGAACCAGGAACATTGTTAGCGTCCCTGCATGTTTGCATGATGCTTTGCTTAATGTCCTCAGCTTTTATATCCCTGGTTTCAGGGAAAGAACAGGAATTGGATAAAGCAGGATTTCTGGCTCCTTCACCTGAGTGTGTAGTTAAGCTGACTGAGAGTATCTTACCGATAAAATCAATCCCCAATTTTCACAATTGAGGAGCATTACAAATAACAGATTTTAAATGACTTCTTTTTCACTGTGTTTGTGTGATGTAATTGCTGGTCTGTCATCATCCCTTGGATTTTGCATATTAGTCATGCATATACAAGTTTGTAAAATAACAAATACAACTGGTAGCAAAATATATATTATCGTTCTAACTTCACTGCATGCAAATTTTTAGCTTCTCAACACATCGATGGAATATTTATTTTATAGAGCATTTTTTAGTGCTGGGATTGGTTCCTCTGATTGTTAGAAGCCATGGGACTATTCTGAAAAACAAAGATATATCATATGTTTTGTTCAGATTTCTGTACTAATGACAACAGAATTATAGGAACAAAAATTAAACTGCCCCCTAGCTAAAGCAAGGAAAAAAGGGAGGAAAACCCTGTTCGCTTTTCCTTATTCATGTGAAGCAGTCAGTCTAGTTTGTATGAATTAATGGGTCCAGATTTTGAGGAACTCCAGACATGTGACCATTTTCACTACCTGATGACAGTGAAGGTCACGTCTTCTCCTTTAGAAGCAGAGGTGTGTTCATTCAGACTTTGCAATGTAGTTGGATCCAGAGACTATGGTAGTATTTGTCACCTATATTTTCACGTTCGATTGGATAATTATTTGTTCAAGGCCAAAATAAATGCGCCCCAAGGCTCCAGGGTATTGAAGGCCAAGTAATCTCACTCGGGTATGGGGGGGTAACAAAGATACACTTTTGTGAAGTCAGACCTCATTTTCAAGCAAACAGCTTGTTTTCAATCCATTTCTCTGTCTGCATTTTTGTTTGTTAATTCATTTATCTTGTCCATCCTACCGGCAAATACTGAATGACACTGAAGACACAATTGTGAGCAAAACAAACCTGGTCTTTGTCCTGACGGGGACAAGCAAGGGTATTTAGCATTTAAATATTGGGCTTCTGTGACTTCTTAATTATTTGCCTAGATCCAAAATTAAAAGCACATTTATTTTACCTGTGACCTATGCATAATTCAACAACTATTTATTCAGCACTGCTATGTCGGGCCTGCGCAGTACTATAGAGACAAGGAAAACGTGGGCACAGTGCTGGCCGCCAGCAGCGCACAGTTGTTGGGGAAGACAGAAAAACAAAACAAGTAGACAGTCTAATACAATATGGACAGTGCAGTGACCATGATCTATGGACATACAGAGGCCATGTCACTGGGCTGAATTGACAGGATGAGTACAAGTTGGTCGCTTCAATTTCAGTAGGGACAGGCCACACACCTCAGGCAGAGATGGGTCACTTGAAGGTGGAAGAGTATCCAGAGACGGAAAGAGAGGGAGGCAGGGCCCTGGTCATAGATGGCAAGGTTTGCTTTTATTTTTATCCATTGCATTTTTGATTGATCCCCTCCCATGGGGGAGGATGGATTTAGGGGGAATGAGCCTGGAGCCGAGGAATCAATTAAGGGGCTGCTGCAGTTGTGCAGCATGCTGAGGGCCCAGAGTGGGGAGGTGGAGAGGCGGACACAGATGTGATGGCTCTTTGGAAGGCTGAATTGGCAGAGAGATGGGTGGTGTGTGGGTTAAGGACCATGAAAAGTTAAAGAGGATGCCCAGGCTTGTAGCACTGGTGACTGGATGGAAGTTAGTGGCACTGACTAGACAGGAAATACAGGGAGAATAGAGTTTCAGAATAGGGAGAATGGAGGTACCTGTGGGAAATTAAGAATGCATGGCATGGAGTTTTGAAAAGTCTGGGCTGAAGATAGGAATTTGGGAATCGTTAGCATATAGATGGTCACTGAATTGAGCATGATGCCACTGGTGGATATCGAAAACACTATAAAAGACAGACTGCAAAACTCATCCCTGTGTTTACTCTGAGAATACCGATAGCTGCATAATTGAATATTTAGGGTGTGCTTTCCAATAGGTGCCCCTGGAGACTTCTTCTATGTAGTAGGGATGGTTGGGTTTCTTCTGAATGATTCTTTTCCCCAAAGCTCAAGCACTTTGATAGCTAAATATAGTGCGTTCTTTTAAAAAAATTTATAATTCAGTAGTTTTTAATATATTCACAGTTGTGGAAGCATTATCACAATAAATATTTTTTAACATTTTCATCACCCCAAAGAGAAAGCATATCCACTAGCAGCCACTCCATATTTTCTCCCAGCCTCCACACACCCAGCCCTGGACAACCAATTTACATTCTGTCTTTATAGACTTGTCTGTCCTGAGCATATGGCCATTTGTGACTGGCTTCTTTCACTTAGCATAATGTTTTTAAGTGTTCATCATGTTGTAGCATGTATCATTAATTCATTACTTTTATTGCCAAATAATATTCCCAGGTATGGATATGTCACATCTTATTTAACCCTTCATCAATTGATGGAAGCTTTTATCTTATAGTCCAGCACTGTCCAATAGAACTATAATGTGAATCACGTATGTAATTTAAAATATTCAAGTAACCACATTTTAAAATGTAAAAAGGAACAGGCGAAATTCATTTTAATAGTATATTCTTTTTTCATTTTAATAATATATTCTTAACCAAATATATCCAAGACATTATCATTTCAACATGTAATCACTATAAAAATTACTAATGAAATATTTTACATTATTTTTGGTTACTAAGTGTATTAGTTAGGGTTCTCTAGAGAAACAGAATCAACAGGGAACACTTGCAAATATAAAATTTATGAAAGTGTCTCACGTGACCGTAGGAATGCAGAGTCCAAAATCCACAGGGCAGGCTGCGAAGCCGACGACTCCGATAGATGGCCTGGATGAACTCCACAGGAGAGGCTCACCAGCCAAAGCAGGAATGCAACCTGTCTCCTCTGAGTCCTCCTTAAAAGGCTTCCCATGATTGGATTTAGCATCACTAATTGCAGAAGACACTCCCCTTTGGCTGATTACAAATGGAATCAGCTGTGGATGTAGCTGACATGATCATGACCTAATCCTATGAAATGTCCTCATTGCAACAGACAGGCCAGCACTTGCCCAATCAGATGAACAGGTACCACAACTTGGCCAAGTTGACACCTGTCCCTAACCATGACACTAAGTCTTGGAAATATTACATATGTACAGCACAACTCTGTTTGGACTAGCTACATTTCAAATGCTAGTGGCTACCATATTTGACAGCATGTTACAGACAATATGATCTATTTTTGTTTTCCTTCTTCACTTTGGCTTCTAGGAAGCTTAGGGCAAAATTCATGGTAAGTGATTTTTCTATTATCATTCGTGGATCAAGATTGTCTCCCTGCTTTGTTTCGCCCTTTGTTTCATCTTTCTCACTTGTTCTCCTCCCCTGCCCACTTGCTCTTAATTTGTTACTTTGTTGTACTTTATGCAATTTCTTTTGTAAATTGCCTTAATGTTGGAAAACTCTGCAGAAAGCCTTCAGAAGAAAACTGCTGACAAAAATATAAAATAAAATAAAAATAAAACATTCCATCCAGGGCATTCAGCTTGTGAACGAATTTGAGGAATTTAGGCCTATTTTCTTAAAGCCTGCAGCCAATCCTCTACCTGCCTCTCTCTCTACTCTTCAGCTCAACACCCAACCTCAGCAAACTGGTCTCTACAGATAGCATTATTTCTACATACTTAGTAAATACAAATAAGTATGACAGGGGTGCAAAGGTAGTTCAGTGGTAGAATTCTCACCTGCCATGTGGGAGACCCAGGTTCAATTCCCGGCCCATGCACTTCCCTTCCCCCCCCAAAAAAAATTTTAAAAATTGTGCTGCAATAACGGGATAGTCACGTGGTCAAAGAATGAAATGTAACCCTCACCATACAGTATAGAAATAAAAAAGATTGTAACTGCATGTGCCTGGTAGATAGAGTTACCAGGAAGCAGGCCAGATATTACTTGGAATTAATTTATCTAGAAATTCAGTTAATCGAAAAAGAAAAAAAAAAGCCTAGATTATTCAATGACTTCTCCTAAATTGCAGGATAGTGAAAGTAAGCAAGACAAATTACCCTCAGTACATTTTTACTAATTGCTTTCATTGTGTAATGAACTTTCTTAGATACTGAGTTATGCCAAATGAACTTTCCCATCTCTGCCTTTACATATGCTGTGCCCCTCTCCACAGTGCCCTCCGCCCGTTGCTGCCTTCCTAAGTCTCAAAACCCAGTTCAAATATCTCTTCAGTGAAGCCTTCCTCAATTCCTGCTACCATAGAACTTTGCTTATGTCTTCCTTATTGCACACTCATGTATCTACACACTGGACAGACTGTCAACACCAGTTCTTGGGCAGGAGCAAGTTGCCTTCCTTTTTGTATTTCCACACTTAGCATAGAAGTTGGCCCGTCACTGGTGCTCTTTGCACATGGATGTTACCAGCAAAGCAAGTGTCCATGAACAGACAAATGGATGAACAAAATATGGTATATTTTTCAGCCATAAAAAGGAATGAAGTTCTGATACATGTGACAACAACATTGGACAGAATAAGGAACAGGTCTTTTCTGATGGGAGAAGCTGGTGCTACCTTTCAGTCAAGGTGGAAATAGTTGCTATAGACAAATATTTGTATGTGTTTGTCTATCACTACATTGGCTAAATATCAGGGGATCGTGCAAGGCATCAGGAGTCGTTAAACTAGAAGAGAAAACTAACAACCCACTAGATTTGTATATAATTAGAATAACTTTGCATTAAGAACTTTAAAAATACTCCACTTGGACTTCTATGACTGCCTTTCACATTCAGATTCAAAGCATACCCTCCAAAATCCCCATTTGCTTGTCAAAGCAACTCATTTACTCTCAGAATTGAAATGCCTTGCTGAAACATTTTAAGGCCCAGATTCATTACTCCATTAATATCAAGCCATAATATCAGGTGTAATTTTCAAAGATCAGATGCTAAGCCTGTAAACTTGTTTATGGTCAACTGCTGGTGCCTTTTTAAATATACTTCTATATACTTTATGAAAGGTCAATGGAGAATGAATCCCTGAATTTGCACACTGAGTCATTAATAACGAAACATTTCTACATTTCAGATTCCCCAATGTGTCTCGTTTTTTTTTTTAACATCAAAGACTTCTGTTCCAAGTGCGATTATGTCTTCTCACTTGAATATTTTTGCCAAGAATATTTTCTTTTTAAATGGGAAAGAAAGCTGTCGTGGAATAAATGGAAAGGCTGAAAAATGCGCAGCTGCAGGGTAGACCACCCCCCAGCACGCTCTGTATATGCTGGAACATTAGAAATAGAATAGCTAAATGCTGAGAGCTTTCCTATCAGGTTTTATTTAGCTTCTGCTCAACTAATTACAGTTCACCTTGGAAAATTCTATGAAAATTTAAGACATCTAGTTGTCTAAGTATGGACAGACATCGGATTTTCTACCAGAAAAAATCTACATCTCTTTAGTGCTTATTGCTTTCTAATAAAATGGAATAGACTCGCTTTTCTATTGAGGAAATGTGGGATATACTATCTTGTAATTTCTGGTAAAAAGCGTTGCTTCTGCCATACTAAAACAAAACCTGTTTCCACCTGCTCTATTCCTCCCTCCCCACCCCCCACATATCCTTTTCCTTCCATTGAGAACATGAAGTGGTTTATGACTATAACAGTAAAAATGGAAAGAGAGAGGTAAACTGGTTTTTTTGGGGGGGAGATTCTGTCAGGTCTGTTGCTTGATTGGTCAGCCTAAATCAGTTTTTGTGTAAAGTGATGTAGACAGGTTGCTGAGTTCTCTACCTTTTCTTCTTCCAGAAACGCACAGTCAGGAGTTCCCTCAGTCTCCAGGTACCTCACACCTCACACAGAAGTAGTGCCCCACAAGCCACCTTCATACGTATTACTGTATCTGACACTCATAAGAACCTGGTAAGTAGATATAAAGATGACAAATTATGGGGAACCAGATCCTTCTAAACATAGTGGAAGCAATCACACCTTGAGATAGTTACTTTTTTTTTTTTTAAAGATATTTTTAGTTTTTATAAATATAAGGTCAGGGAAATGTAGATGTATAGATCATAGAATCCTATAAAGCTATTAATATATAAATTTGAGCTTCCTGTATCCAGAGGAAATTGGGAAACCCAGTCAATTATATAACTCAACATTTGTAAGGATCAAGAGAGCTAAATTTTAGAAAATAAAATAGTAGGGAAATAAAGTTGGAATTTCCTGATGTCTTCACAAATGGGGCAATAGACACTGTCTTTAATAATATCTTACAATAGAAATGTCTTTAAAAAAAGGGGAGAAATGTTTAGCTTAACATACCAACTTACTTTGCTCTATGTAGAAAGGAAGCATTTTATAAATTTAATATGATAGATTTTCCCTCATGCAAATCACCAGCTGAGAGCAGGTCAGACCCTGAAAGAAAGACATACCTGGGTTCCAGGAGACTCTAATGCACTTTAGTAGTTACAACAAACTTAATAGTGAAGACCAGAGTCCTCTTCATTTTTGCCAAATGATGCACTAAACTGAAAAGGTTTAAAAATTTATTTTAAAACTAGTATCTATGAGTCATGTGCCAGACGCTTTAGTAAATACTTTACTTATACTAGATCATGTGATCCACACAATAGCTACTCAATTATTACAGATGAGGAAATTAGAAACAGATTGATTAAATGGTTATCTTGCCCAGGACAACAGAGGTATTTAATAAGAGCTGGTATTTGAAAGCCAAGTACTTTAACTTCTGAGGTCATATTCCTTCCAAGATGCTGATTAAATGTCTCTTTAAAGTTCTTATTATCAAAGAAAGACTTTGGTAATGGAGAAAATAGAACACATTTTAGCTTACAAAAACTTAACTTTCAAAGCTTAAGAACTCCACACATATCCAAATAATGAAGGAAAAAAATATTTTTGTACAGCTCATCTTGGAAGATTAAGTGATGCACTCTGCATTTCTTCTACATGTAGAAATTTCAGAAAATTTAGATTCCATTGAAATGTGAAGAAGGTACAAACCAGTCAACAATGATCCATCCTCTCCTGGTTCTAACTGAGAAGGGAGGAGTAGCTGGTTCTCCTTTTCCGATCGATTAGCAGGCAGACTTAGCAACCCTGCCCAACATTCTAAAGCCAGACCTCTCGTGTTTATTAGGCTATGTGGTTTAGTGGATAAAGCATAGATTTTGGAGGCAGATAGACGAGTTTAAAGCCCTGCTGGTGCTGACTGGCTGTGTAACTTCATTTAATCTGTCCCAGCCTTTCTTTGCTGAGAAAAGGAATATGCGTCTTGTGAAGGTTAGAGATAACCTATCCAAAGTGTCTGATCTAGTCGATGTTCAAAAACTGGTTGATACTATTATTGTTGTTTTACCATGACTACCTGGATGCTAAGGAGAGAACCAGTCTATATGATTGTTGATGAAATTTCATTGTTTGAGCTGATTATATTCAACAAAACTTTAATAATTAACTGCATCTAGTATACTGGTAGGCATTGGGGGAAACAAGACGGATAAACACCAAGTCTCTGCTTCCAGAAGCTTTACAACTTAGCAAAAAGATAACCAATTATGATGTAGAGTTTAGAAGCAGTTTAATTTGGTGGGAAAAAGGGCTCGCGTAAACCATATAAATGTAGGTCAGCACAAGTTGCTAGTCTTGAATAGCAGGAGGCAGAGTTCATTCTTAATTTGGTAGGCGAAGTTCTGTGATCAGAAGAGTGATAAAAAAATATGAATTTTTATCAGGAAACTTAAGTAAAGAAAATGGTGGCAGGGGGCCTGGCTAATGATACGTTCAGTGTTAAAAAGCATGAATTTGCAGCTGTTTTACCAAGATTGGCAGAAGGATTGAGTTGTTTCATCTCTATTTTCTCTCGGGGTCTTTTACATGATCCAAGGAGGTAGCTGAGTGAGGCTGAAGAGGTTTGTGTGGACATGGTGCAGGGAGAAGCTGACAACTCCCTGGAGTACAAGCCACCACTCAGTGACAGAGACTGCCCAACTAAGGTTCATACAAAACTTCCTTGGATCCAGGTCTCATTAGATTGCTCAAAGAGCAAAGAAAAGTGGTTTTCATTAGACCCTAGATTCTTGGCCTTCTGTGCCAAAAAAAAGAATACCTAGTAACCCAAAATAGAATTTTGATGAAATACCTAATTAAATGCCTATGCCTAATAACAGTTTAGTAATGCATTTTAACTCCAATAATTTTTAAAGTGATGTCCTATTTAGAATGTTATATCATTAGTATTTTCAGGATTTATTTTAATCATTAATCTGTAACATACAGGATAGGAAACGAAAATAGCATTCCTATTCAATACTAAGGTGTCAGCAATTTGGAAAGATTTCCTGTGACTAAGTTAAAAGTATCTTATTAGTGTCTTATATAACATCCATTTGGAGAAGTTACATATTCTTCAGTGATTATAAGCCCAGAGGATATGATCAGGTAAGCAGAGGAAAATATATATATAAGCATGCAAGTAATATATGTAGAGTTGCTTAATAGTGTATGTCACACAGTAAATGTCCCCAATAGTAGGTGTTATTCTTTTGAAATTCATTTAAATAAACATAATTTCTTCTCCAACTTAAATTGGTCAAATATGCTCACATTTTAAACATAAAACTACGTTAAAATAATCTGTTTAAGTATATTCTAAGTCAGTAGAGATGAGTCATTTAAGTTCATTAAGTCAAAGAAAAACTTACTCATCTACAGGACAACATACACAATGAGGCTGGGTTTTCAGAAATGAAGCTTTCATTACATTCACAATACTGTATTTATTAAGAGATGGAGATGCAGAGAGTACATTTATCTATTTTTGGAAAGTTTTCAGCAACCAAGGTTAAAAATAGTATGATGTTTCTTATTACACATTAAAGTAACTAGAAAACTCTCTTTCCTAAGAATCCTGATTAATCAAGGTTTGACTATACTTGAAGGTTTCCTTCATGGCTTTTGGTTCTTCAAAGCTCACAGTAAGTTCTTTTCTTTAATTGGTAGAGGGTAAGGAGAGAGAAGACAGGAAAAACTTTTAAATAGATTATTCTAAAATGTTCTGGAGCTTCCTAAAGTTCTAAAATAAAACAGTGCTGCTGATTGTTCTTAATTCTCTTAAATATATGTGTGTATGTGAGTATATCTTTTTTTATAGACAGATATAGCCATAGGTTACCAAGTCTATTTACATAAAAATTATGATGTGAATCACATCAACTATTAAAAGGACCTTTGTTGAGACTGAATTAGTATGACTAGTTAACAGGACTTAATTTGCATGCATTTTCTAATTTAGTAAACTGGAGAAAAATCATCTTCACAGGTCTCTTGCCCATTTCACATAAAGTGGTTTTGCTTGGATGATAACAAATTAGCCATTTGATTCTATCAAAATCAGGCAAGGTAATAAACCAAGTAGTGAAAAGAAAAGCAATTAACAAAGGAAAAAAAAGGGTAGGGTATTTGAGCTGATCAACTCTTCTGACTCCCTAATAGACCCCGATAGAGTTGTGGCTGAAGCAGATATTACAAATTCAAATCTTTTTTTTTTTTTTTTTTTTTAACATGGGCAGGCACCGGGAATCGAACACAGGTCTCCAGCATGGCAGGCAAGAACTCTGCCTGCTGAGCCACCGTGGCCCACCCTCAATCTTCGTTTTTAATAAACTTCAAAAGGTTTTTCAATATTTACCATATTTTTACAATCTTATAATTTGCATCTAATTACTCATCTTAGTATTTGTAAGGGCTCAACAGAACAAAGTCTACCTCAAGACATTACCTGGTTTCTATTTTCTATACAGAAACCCCACTCCACCCCCACAAATTGAGAATTGCAGCTACATCTTTACCTAACAGAACTTGTTTGTAGTGATTGAATACTGGACAAGCCAACACCAAAAAAACAAAAGACATAACCTGGGGCACAAATGCCATTTTAAAGGGGAATGGAAGCTAAATACTGGTTGTGGGCATCCCTGACATGTGTCAATGCTGCCTGGAGCTAGTGTGAGTCTTTCCAGTGCCCCATCCCTCTGCAGTGGTGACCCCCTATGCTGCAGATGGTGGAAGCTCCTTTGGCAGGGTCCCTGGGCGATGATACTGGAGCAGTCATCCTGCCACTCTGACATGGGATGGAGCAGGAATGAGAAATAACCCATGGTATGTTAAGTCACTGAAGTTACCAAGGCATCATCAAGCTTGTCCTAATATACCTTCCTTGCTTGGAAAAGACAGAGTCCAGGTACAGAAATGAAATGTGTTGGGAGGCACAGTAAAATTTATTTGTCTTTATGATTTACATTGAGTAATTAAACACACAAAGGAATAAACACTGTCAAGATGGCCCTATGTAGCTTAGGAAATAACTGGTCCCAGTTCAATCATACAATTGAAATCATAAAATTTCATTCAGCTTAGAAATTAGTTTCTTTTTAATGTTTTAATCTTTTTTTTTCCAGTCCCCAAGGCTTGCACAGTTGAGTATAAATGTTTTAGTTACTCTGTTATCATCAGACACATGATGTTTACCAATTCCCAGGAAATAAATGAAAACCAACAAAAAAAGTCCAGTGACAACAGAGCACATTTTCACAGAACCAAATTTGAGAAGCTTATTATAGTTTGATACAGTTTAGTTTTCAGACCTACACATGAAACAATATTAATAAATTATATTTGTTTTTAGGTTTAATATCTTTTTAAGTAATTACCACATTTTGTTTTGTGCAAGAGTTTCATTGAATTCTTTGGTTTTAAACATTATAGCTCTATTTAATCTAAATATATATAGTTCTATTTGTACCAAATATAAAAAATAAAAAAAAATTAGACAAAATTTCAAAAGGTAAAAATGCAATTATTGCTTCAGTATAAAAAACGTCTGGCCCAGT
Organism: Tamandua tetradactyla; assembly: GCF_023851605.1. Classification (NCBI taxonomy): domain Eukaryota; kingdom Metazoa; phylum Chordata; class Mammalia; order Pilosa; family Myrmecophagidae; genus Tamandua; species Tamandua tetradactyla. The sequence continues at coordinate 142,366,695 of NC_135332.1, forward strand.
TAGATGCTATTGCTATTATTGCTTTGTTTCTGTTGGAAAACTATCCTGGAAATCAAGGACTGTACCCCTAGCTCCCGGCTGAAAGTGTGATTTGGTTGTCCATTGTCAGCTATTAGTATGTCCCCTTACTTCACGAGAGTTACCCTGATCTTGTCCTTTAAAAAGAAAACAAAGTGTAATAGCATAAATAAATAAGTTTATCTAAGGGGATATAATAAATAGACTACTAGATAGGAATGAGGAATAACAGAAAGCTTTTGGTGCTATCTTTGGATTTTCAAGGTTTTTGGACACAGCCTTCATTTATTAATCCAGTTTTATTGCTGGTGTGCAGCTGACAGGTAAAGAGAATACATTTCTGCTGTTTTATCATTTCCTTTTAAAAATGAATACATAGTGGATACAACTGTAAATTCTGCCTTTGGGAATTCACCTAGGTATGTACCATCAGCTTCTGACCTTTGCCCAGTTGTATAGCCCAAATCTTAGGGATTAATAATAAAAACAAAATATGATATTCCTTCAATTCTTAGTGGTTTCTTGGTCTCCAGAATAGCTATATAAAACAAAACAGAACACTCAGAGAAGAAATTAGACTCAAAAATTTTGCTGTCTTCTTTTTTTTGCATCCATTGCATCCAAAATAGGTTGTCGTTTTGCAGTGTATCTTTGACGAAGCTCTTCTATTTCTCGTTCCATCATGGGGTCCAATGCTTTTAACCGCATCTGTAGTTCTTCTAAACTTAGATTTTTTAACTGGTGATAGAAAAAAAAGAAAATATAGTGGAATTAGCTACACTATAATTTAAAGTCTAGTAAGTTTAACATGAATATTCCAGCAATACTACTTACTCTTTACATATAATACTCTTGACATCATCTTTGAAATATAGTTCAGAAATTTAATACAGAAATTCTTTCACTGAAGTACCCAAAAGCCAGATCTTATAAGAACCTCAAGTGATTTACCACACAGTCAGAAACTTTGCTTTCAGAAAAGAGCAAATGAGAAAAATAAGCTGACGAAACTTATTTGTTGAAAAAAGGCAGAAAGATAAACCCACCACCACAACAAACCAGCTTTCAGGATATGTTCTGGATACATTCACTCAAACCTTTTACAAGATTAGCACTCCAGCTATGGAGTGCTCCAATAATCATTGACACTTGCAGAGATTACCCAAGAATGTGACAAGATAAAATACATGTTAAAGTAATCGTGATATCCTGCATTTACCAAATTGTTAAGTTTTAAAACCTTAGTTACGGGAAAATTAAATTAACCAGAATATTTCAGTCCAAGCATTTAGATAAATTAAGGTTCTTAATTTATGCTGCAAAATTTCCCAGACCTGATACAAACAAGCCTATATAAGGTCTGACATGGGATGGCCCAATTTGAAAATGAAATGCCTGGCAAACTTTCATTGTATACATTATAGTCAATGTATACCATTGATTATGCTGGCTTCTGGAGACAACAATAACACATCCTTTACTGGTTTTCTATGTAACAGTAAGAGAGAAACCTCATATTGTGTATATGGGGTATAAAATCTGCTCCCCTGTATAACATGATCCATGACACCCAAGTGTCACTGCATTTATTTACATGGAAAAACAGCAAGATATGGATTATCTCATGAGAAATATTTTAAGGATGCTGTCTGAGGGTGTATGAGAAGCCTGAAATATATATCTTAATACCCTGGACTTTTGTCTTATTAACATTAAAAAATTCTAAAATTTATGTCTCCTTTAAAACTTGAGCATTAAAGCAATGGTGGTAGACAACTGGTTTAAAAAAACTATTGTCACAATGATTTACAGGATATTTTACATACTTAGTATCTTTTTTATTTTTTTAATTTTTTTTACATGGGCAGGCACCCGGAATCGAACCCCGGTCCTCTGGCACGGCAGGCAAGTGTTCTTGCCTACTGAGCCACCGTGGCCTGCGCCCTACATACTTAGTATCTTGACAGGTACTGCAGAGAAAGCAAAGCAGCACTAAACTGTTTCCTTGCCTTTAAGAAACTTACAAATTAGTTGGAAGGGTAACATTAGCAACTATAAAGATTTAGGGACTGGTGTAAGAAATCTATACAATAAGCCATCTATCGTGTGGTACAGAGTACACTGAGAGGCTCTCAACTCAAGTTCATGAATAAGCTTCTTGGGTGCAAAATTCTGTTTGTTCATGGTCACGTTCTCCTGGGAAGAGAGTCTGTTGTTCGTTTTATTTGTTTTTTTAAATAGATTCCCAAGAAAAAGAAAGGTGTTTCTCTAAAAATTAAATGGGAACTCAGGGAGAACAGAGAATCGCTTTAGGAAGCAGGGACTGGGCTTCCAGAGAAGAAGGTACCTCAGAGTGGTGAGCAGCGTCACCCCAAGGAGGAGATGCTTGCATGTTGAGGAAGAAGGACTAACACCAGAAAATGAAAGGCTCAGAGTAGGACTCTGTGGTGGGGGTGCATGGAGTAAGGCTGGAGGGGCCTGATGGAACCCCGAAAGCCAGGTAAAGCAGGGTATAGACTTTAGAGAGCCAGGATCAATTCTGGAGCAGGAAAATCATATAAGAATAATCCAGAAGTTGGTTTTCAAACACCACTTGGATCTTATTTCTTGTTTTAAGATGGTAATTGTCCTTAGAGCTATTTTATTAGCCATGCCAGAAAATGCTCTCATCGCTTTACAGTCACATCTCAATTTTAACCAAAAATGGTACTTCTCAGCTTGATCATCCACTTTACTCACGATACCAGGCCCTAAGTGACTTCTGCTTCCCCAAATCAAATCCATTGTCAACACAAAAATATTTGTCACCACTGAGAATACTGAAAAGAATGAATCACAGACTCTGAAGGAAATTCAGAAATTTCCATGACACGTTGAGGAATGACAGGAAAGAGTGTATAGAATCCCAGGATGATGACTATGAAGACACACACCACTCACTTTGGTATATAAGAAGTTGGTAGATGTAAAATCTGCCCTGTTATTTTTAGTCATACATTGCCAAATTAAGTTAGCCTATTATTATATATGTTTACATATAATATAAAGTCTCATACACATTAGCCTTTCTTCACTAATTTTTAATCCAAGTATAATCATGCAACTGATATATGCTTAGTACTGTTTAGATCACTGTGGGGATGAAGAATAAGGAATCGCAAAGCTTTCTGAGCTGTATGAACAAGGGCTGGTGGGTAGGAGGGCCAATGGAGCCCATACAGAGTTATTCACTTTGCCTGAGAAAGACCTGCCCAGTGGTCCCCAGAGGATCCAGTTCCACCTCTACATTCATCACAATTTCTACTTCAGCCCACATTAATCATTTCCATCTCTGAATTTCCATAGAACATTCATAATTTAAATCACATAATTTAGTACTTGATTATACAAGAATGTATTATCTTATAGTTGATTTTTTGGCATGAATTTCATGCTCTCACTCCAGATATTCCAAAAACATTTAGACTTTAGAAACTATGTACATGCCTAGAAACTAACTATACTGCTAAATTTCATGGCATGAAAGTAGGTGTGGTAGTTAGAACCAGGTGTCAACTTGGCTAGGTGAAGGTGCTTAGTTCTGTTGCTGTGGACATGAGCCAATGGTATGTGAACCTCATTTGTTGCTGATTACATCTGCAGTCAGCTAGGAGGTGTGCCTGCTGCAATGAATGATGTTTCATTTAGTTGGCTGGTGCTTAAATGAGAGACTCAATGTAGCACAGCCCAAGCAGCTCAGCACTTGCAGCTCAGCCCAGGCCTTTGGAGATTCAGAAAGAAATCACCCTGGGGAAAGTTGTTGGAACCCAGAGGCCTGGAGAGAAGGCCAGCAGAGATCACCCTGTGCCTTCTCACATAAGAAAGAACCTCAGTTAAAAGTTAGCTGCCTTTCCTCTGAAGAACTAACGAAATAAATCCCCTTTTATTAAAAGCCAATCTGTCTCTGGTGTGTTGCATTCCAGCAGCTAGCAAACTAGAACAGTAGGTTATTTAGATAGGAATACAGAAAATGACTCAAAGGAATGGGTTACTCTAAGGTGAGGAGAAATAACACTAGACAAAGCAACAATTATCATTACCTTAAAATTTTTACATTAAGATATTCCTGTAAAAATCTTGTACTACCTTATCTGGGGCAAGCTGCCTGCAGTTTATAAATAATATATTAAAAGAATGGACTAAATTCAGAGAAAGAAGTGACTTAGAAGAATTTCCTCTTCTGATCAACCTTTATATAAATGTGTGAAAGGTCACTGAGCAACCATTATTTGGCACTGCGAGGGAATTAAATTTTTTGCATAAGTGAATTCATGAAATATCTAAATCATAGTTCTTTAAATGAGAAAACTATTTCAACATTTTGAATGTAAAATCTTTATAAAATACTTTACAAAATATGCTGCCTTCTAAAAGCAGATGATATAGGACCTAAAACAACCTTTCCATGGTGATGAGTCAACATTATTAATACATATTACTAATCTGTGCTGCACATTAATTTTGTCTCTTCATTTTGACTTTTTATCTTTATTTGAGGGGAAGGTTGGCTCCTTTCATGGCTATCATTTAGCAAATACCCTTTACAAGATCTCTCCTAATATACTGGGAACCAGGAAAGCAATTAAACAACTCTATAAGGTACTGAGTTATAAATAAACAGGTTCTCACATGACAAGATGGATGAGCCTTCAGGACATAATACTGAGTGAAATAAGAAAGACACGAAAGGATAGAAATGGTATGATTCCACTCTTATGACCATGGTAGAGGTAAAATCAGAGGCTTATAACACAAAATATAGGGGACCTAGACATACACAGAAGCTTGAGATGGGTTAACAGTTTGATAATGAGGTTGAACTTAATTGTAAGGGAATAGATGGAAATGAAGACAGTTCACTAGGGGGTCTATAAGCAATATTACCATATTGAAGGTGAACATGATTGAAAGGGGTTGTATAGACTCAGTGTCCCACCAATTAACACTACAATATAAAAAAGTTCTTGCATGAACTACTGCAAACGTATGGATCTTGTACAAAGAGTGTATAATTTCAGGGTGTGGGGGGAAATGTTATTGCACGTTATGGGCTATGTTTAACAGGAAAACATCAACAGTACCACAGCAATACCAGGGGTACATATGGGAGGGGGGAGGGACAAGAGTTAGGGGGGGTTTGGATTTTCTATTTGGTGAGGAAAATTATCTAAAATTGAGAGTGTTGATGGACTGTTGACTTTGGACATTATACATAAGGCCCAGCAGATGGAGGTGACTGAAAAAATGCAGTGACTGAGAAGTAGATGGTGTAAACATATGAGTGAACGTGGTACTGCTACAAAAAGGAATGAAGTTGTGAGGCATGCAATGATGTGAATGAACCTGTGAGACATTTAGTGAGGCAAAATAAGCCAGAAACAAAAGAGCAAATAATGTATGAATCCATTTAGAAAATACCTATAAGAAAACTGGGGCCTAGATTGTAAGCAGATTGTAATCTTGTAGCACTCACGTTTAGTCGGGAGTGGTAATTGTTATTTCTGGATTTTGAGGGGCTGTTTTATATCTGTATAACCTGGTATTTAAAGATAAGAATGAAGCTGATCGGGTAGGGATCAAAGTATTTCAGAATACAGGGGTAAGGAAGACATTGCCTGTATTTTAGAACTTCACTTACTCTTTGAGACCAAAGGAAGAAAGTTTTATTATGTCCCAAACCTAGGCTTTCTGTAGCACATGATCTAACTTATCCTGTCTGGATAGATCACTTAAACAATCCAGACATAGGGAGCCCAGAATAAGAATGAGGGCCTCTAATACTTTGTAACTAATGTAATGCCTGGATACATCCCAGAGTATATTAAGCAGATAATCAGACAGCATTGGCAAAGTTCCTTGAGGGATGGGAGAAAAATTATGGAACTACTAAACTTTACCACCAGGGAGACCCCGGATACTGTGTCAGACACTGGGGACAGCCAAACGAATAGGCCAAGCCCTTGATTTTGAGTCTTGCTCTTGCCAAGTTTATGTATGTAGTGGGGAAGCTTAGCCTATCTAGGGTGTGCTTAAGAGTCACCTCTGGAGTACCTCTTCTGTTGCTCAGCTGTGGCCTTTCTCTCTCTCAGCCCAATTCTACAAGTGAAACCACTACCTTCCTTCCTACATGGGACACGACATGCAGGGATGAAAGTCTCCCTGGCAGTGTGGGACATGACCCCAGGGATGAGCCTGGCCCTGGCACCATGGAATCAACAACACTATCCTGACCAAAAGGGGGACAATAAGTGCAACAAATAAGGTATCAGTGGCTGAGAGAGTTCAAATAGAGTCGAGAGGCTACACTGGAGGTCACTCTTATACATGCTTCTGTAAGACATTGCTACCTATCATAACTCACCAAACTCCAACCAAAACCATTCCTGCCAATACTAAACAATATCTAGGGCATTATATAAGATTCTACAAAGCTCTCATGCACTAGGGTAACCTTCTAAAACCTGCAACCTACAGATGGGTCCCTGGAACAGATAAGTTCTGAAATGCAGAGGGGCCAGCCTTTCCAGAACATCAACTAGTTCCATCTCCCTACCCCATATTATCAACAGCCCCTTCCAACACGAAAAAGTTAGAATGGGCATAGCTCAAATACCCCTAAAGAGTGGGAGAAAGTTCAAAGATGATGGTAGAGTTATACAGAGACGGTCAGGTTTAACAAATGAGTATGCATGCCTAATCATTGTGCTGATATTTTATAGCCTACAGTACCTTAGAGGAGCAAGAAATAAAAACCTAAAATTGTGGCATTGTAACTCATACCAAGCTCTGAAATCTGTCCTACAACTAATTGTTGCAAAATACCTTGAAATTTATTGCTTTTATGTAAATATGTTATTTAAAGAGAAGAAGTATAACAGAGAAGAAAGGATTCAACATATGAATATAGCTGCTGTATCATTATATTGATATTCCTGTTGGTCTCCAGTATCTTGGAGCAGCTAGACAAAAAAATGAGAAATTGTGGAACTGCAACCCATATCAAACTTTAAATCTGTTCTATAACTAATTGTTGAAATGTACTTGGAGATTTATTGCTGTTTTTGTATATATGCTGTACTTCACAATAAAAAAATAATGTTAAAATAAAATAGAGCCCGAAAAAGTTGTTTTTGTGACATCAGAAAAAATCATATATTTAACAGTCCATTCACACCTAAAGTCAGAGTCTTTATTTTAGAGGGTTATGGAATATTTTAAGGTAGTATTTTATAAAGGCAGTATTATAATCAAAGTGCAGAGAACTGAAAGTTACAGGTAAAAATTTTTGAATTTATTTTATTTAATAAAGTGTCAAAATGTTTTTGCAGTTATTGGATTTTGTGTAAATAAATCTTCTAAACAATTAAAAAAAAAGAATAATTAGGTTCTGAGTGACAGCCTAATGCTATTTTAGGCTTGGCTTTAGTGCTGAAGCTTGTTATAGCTATTTCTATTGTTTGCATTAAAAAAATAAATCCAGTTTCAGATTGTGACTGGGCAAATTTGGGATTAGGATTTCTGTCTAAACTACATATATATAGTTATTTTTCAGGTGGGCTGCTGGAGAACTACAGAGGATACCACTATGCCTTTATGGATTAGAGTATTAATTGAGATTGTCTATGGACCAGGCACTGTAGACACAGAGATAAATTAAGTACTCTTTTTTCCACAAAGAGTTTGCAATCTAGTAGGTAAGACAGTCCAACCATGCATAGCTAAATCAGTAAAGAATGAATAAGCTGAGAAGGAGAGTAGGAGAGAGGAGAGGGGAAATAGCATGAGCAGAAACATACAAGGCACACAAACATATGGCATCTTTGGAGATGTCTAGCAGACTGCTAGGCTATACAATGATCCAATGGGGTGGAGGGTCAGGAGATGAAGCAGGGAAGAGAGACATGGTGAGAATGCTAAGGGCCTTGAGCAGTTGCTACAAATTTTTTGTTGACAGGAAAGAAATGCTAGAGAATTTGAAGCATAATGGTAACATGATTAACCATGAGCTATAGAAAAATATCTCTGATACCAGGTTTGAAAATGGATTGCCATGGACAGAAAAAATGGAGGCAGGAAGACCTATCAGTCTAGTGCGAGGATGAGCTTGAACCAGGACAATGGACGTAGAGATTGAGGAGAGGGGAGGAATTTGAGAGATCTGAAAGTAGAATAAGGGATTTCTTTGTTGACGGATTATAAAGGGTCAGGAAGACAGAAGGGTTAAAGATTATTCTGGCTTCAAGCTTATGTGATGGATAGATACTGATACCATTAATAAAGGAGGGTAGTTAATGAAATTGGTTTTAGTCTTGTTGAGTTTAAGATATAAAATAAGATATCAAAGTCAAGATATTAGATATGGATTATAATTTGGGGTACTGGAGCTCAGGAGAGAGTACCAAGCTAAAGATACAGATTTAGGGTATGACTTATAGTTACAAAATTCTGGTTGGGTTTTGATTTCTGTTAAAGCCCTAATATATATTTAGCATTCCATGTTTTTCTAGCTATCAAGACTCCTACAGGCAGGAAAATGATTTTGGGAGAGGAACATGGCAGAGGTGGCTCTTCTCAATCTCTTGGAAAACAGCACTGCTCAATGGTTTAGTAGCAAAAAGATTCCCAAACTATATAAAATTTTAAAGAGGTTCATAGTGATAAAAAAGGGCCCTAAAGTGCATCAAAGAACTTCATCAAGAAAGTAGAAAGACAGCCTACACAATGGGAGACAATATTTGGAAATGACATATCAGATAAAGGTCTAGTATCCAGAATTTATAAAGAGATTGTTCAACTCAACAACAAAAAGACAGCCAACCCAATTACAAAATGGGAAAAAGACTTGAACAGACACCTCTCAGAAGAGGAAATACAAATGGCCAAAAGGCACATGAAGAGATGCTCAATGTCCCTGGCCATTAGAGAAATGCAAATCAAAACCACAATGAGATATCATCTCACACCCACCAGAATGGCCATTATCAACAAAACAGAAAATGACAAGTGCTGGAGAGGATGCGGAGAAAGAGGCACACTTATCCACTGTTGGTGGGAACGTCAAATGGTGCAACCACTGTGAAAGGCAGTTTGGCGGTTCCTCAAAAAACTGAATATAGAATTGCCATACGACCCAGCAATACCATTGCTAGGTATCTACTCAAAGGACTTAAGGGCGAAGACACAAACGGACATTTGCACACCAATGTTTATAGCAGCATTATTTACAATTGCAAAGAGATGGAAATAGCCAAAATGTCCATCAACAGATGAGTGGCTAAACAAACTGTGGTATATACATACGATGGAATATTATGCAGCTTTAAGACAGAATAAACTTATGAAGCATGTAATAACATGGATGAACCTAGAGAACATTATGCTGAGTGAGTCTAGCCAAAAAGTAAAGGACAAATACTGTATGGTCCCACTGATGTGAACCGACATTCGAGAATAAACTTGGAATATGTCATTGGTAACAGAGACCAGCAGGAGTTAGAAACAGGGTAAGATAATGGGTAATTGGAGCTAAAGGGATACAGACTGTGCAACAGGACTAGATACAAAAACTCAAAAATGGACAGCACAATAATACCTAATTGTAATGTAATTATGTTAAAACACTGAATGAAGCTGCATCTGAGCTATAAAAAAAAAAAGGGCCCTAAAATATCATACAATCCACTTTCACCCATTTAACATGCTAATCCAAATGAAAAATTTCTGTGCTATTAAGGATATCAGAAGAAAATTCAAGCTTCCTGAATTAATGACAAACTTTTCCTTCTTCAAAATCAGGTATATTGGTTTCCTGAAAATCTATAAAAAGGAAGAAAAATCACTTCAGAATTTTTATGTTTATGGATCAACAGAGCTTATGGGAAATCAATATGAAATCATATATTTATAGGTAAGAAATGATACTTATGAGGCTGTTTGTTTAACAGACGCATAAACTCTAATGGTTATTAGTCAAACCTTCCAGGAATCTCGGTGCAAAAGGGAACCTTAGAGATGCTACTCTAACTTCCATATTTTAGATGAGGAAATGAGTTAGCTTACTCAAGGTTACATTGCTGGTTCATGGCAGAGACATAACTTCTAGATCAATGATTTTTTTCATTATGCCATATCGATTAATGGCATTCAATTACTATATTGTATTAACAAGTTTGAGGGAGATAATCAGGCATTTACTTTTTCAATTTCAATTCTTTTTTTTTTTTTTTTTTTTAAAGGAAAGACAGAGAGAAGGAAGGAAGGATAGAAGGAAGGAAGGAAGGAAGAAAGGGAAACATCTTTAAACATTTTCTTGTTTTTTATTGTATTCTGTTTCTCCGTTTTTGTTACATGGGCTGGGGCCGGGAATCGAACCGAGGTCCTCCGGCATAGCAGGCAAGCACTTTGCCCGCTGAGCCACCGCGGCCCGCCCTCAATTTCAATTCTTTATATATATATGTATGTGCCTCTTTTTTCCTTCTCACGTCTCCCGTAACCTGCTTTTGTCGCTAGTAGAACACTATTTATACCAGCAGTTGGGGCAAGAAAAATGGCAACTATATAAGCTCCCTTTTGTACAGTGCAAGGCTCTGCATTACATTTGATCCTCAATGAAGCCAAGTCCGTGATATAGGAAGGTTTAAAAGGATGTAGCACTTCAGGTATATGATCCTTCTCCTGTCTGGTTCAGAAGGAAAACAAGACCTTTCCTCCAGTTTGACTCTTGTATAATCTTTGGGAGGGGGGAGGGGAGGGAAGTGTTCACAATATTCTTAAAGCATCCATTTCTGATTCATTAGATTTCATTGATTTAAACTGAGGAGGTTTTTCACTTCTTTCATTAAAACCTGGCAGATTTTCTCAGGTGGTTTTAAAGTAGAACAGAAAAGAGGACAGGGAGGCAAAAGAGAATAGAAATGTGGTAACTGATTTATATCAGAGGACAAACAAACTCTAATTCTGCATGTTTAAATACTTAAGTAATAATCTAATATGAAACTTCGTTGGAAACTTGTTCATACCTTCAAACAGTAAAAGTTATTTGAGTAGGAAAAAAAAAAGTTATTTGGATAGAAATCCAAAGTGACCCAGTTTTATATTCTTAATAGCGCACTGCTAGGGAGTTCAAATGCTAAGCACCACCAAGGTGGAAGGAATGCTGTTGAGGAATCCCCACGGCCTTCCTTGAGCTGAAAGGGAAATGTTTTTTAGGTATTCAGGTAGGAAGGCACAGTGAATAGAAAACCCTGCATATGATTATCACATTTCATCTAGGAGGTAAGAAAATTACACATCAGTATCCAAAATATTACATTTCTCTGTATCCGTAAACAAAATCTAAGTAAAAGGACTATGTAATTTAATAACTTGTTTACTAGATCTTGCATAACACAGCAGTACAAAGAACTCAGTGACATGAGAAGGTAAGATGGAAAATAAGATTAAATCAACCCCACTAAAAATTCTGACAGTTCTAACTTTCAATAATTAGAATTATTTCTTGAACTCTATGAAAAGCAATGAAATGCTGTTCGGTACTGATCAGAAAGAAGAGCGTCAGTAAAATTATTTCTTTAAGTTTAAAAGTATACAAGTTTAGAAGTTTTCAAGTATATTCTAAAAACCTAAAATATCACACTTAAGTGATAAGGAATTACTTTTTTAAATAGCTTCACGTTTGGATCTCCAGAGGAAAATATATATTTTAATATTATTTTCTGTTTTGTCAAATTAGACATAATATTATACCCCATAATCTCTCATGTAGAGATTTTTTTAAAAATAAGTTTTTAATCTAAAAAGACAGGAGAAACAGATAGGCTTATTAAATTTTAAAATGTGTAAATGTGACATTTTCAGACTTAATGGGACCACGAGGTGCTGGTATAATTAGTCTGTCAAAATAAACGAGATACCCCACAATGAGGCAAATGATCTTATATATTAACATTAACATACTTAGTCAAACGTCAACCAAGAAAATCCTGTACAAGGCTTGCTGTATTTACTGGGAAAACAAATTCTGCCTAGCAACTATTTAAATAAATCTCACAGATGCTACAGACCTTATTAGTGGCCTATAATTAAAAAAAATATGAATTGCTAATACTGTATCCTGACTCATCTATTTTCCCATCTGCTAACAATTCTTACAATATCAACAGAATGGCTAACAACAATAATTTTCTATGGCAATTTTGATGCTGAATTGCCTATAGCATTTTCTAAGATTTAGCAGTGCATGCCTCAGACTGTCTTGAGTTGTTTGTGGCCTGGAGTGGCACACTCCCTTTTCCCCTAATATTCCATTTTAGCTCTAATTTTTACTGTATTGAACAGAATCTGGTTTGGCTTCATAAAACACTGTTCATGGAGGCTGCCACACTCATTTTACTAACAATGAGAGCAGGAAACATTCCAAAATATCAGCAAAATTACAGTCAAGTCCACCAACTAATTCAGACAAACAAAAAGGCAAAGGGTCTTCTGCTAATAAGACAAAGCAACAGGAATAATAGGAATTATTTAAAGTTTAAAAAAATTAAAAATTCAAAATATTTAGGTATTTTCTGGATTTCATTTCTGGCAATAAGAAGAATACAACAAAAAAGCTTTCAGGACAATCCAAACTACCATGAAAATGGCATAAAGAAAACCCTACACATACGCTGATAAAACACATTTACAAAAATAATTAAGAAAACGATAATTTCAGGTACTTAGCACACTATAGAAGAAAAGCTGAATTCCTCCTGTAAACCCCTTATAACATGTGCTCTTAGTGGCTGCAAGAAGGAATAAAGTTGTGAGGCATGCAACTAGGTGAATGAGCCTCAAGGACAGTATATTGAATGAAACGTCAGAAATGGAAAGAGAAATATTACAATGCCTCATTTATAAGGACTAACTGTAATACACAACTCAGAGAATTGAAGTTGAGAGCATGGACTATCAGGTTGGGGCCTACTGTAAAGGTTCCAAGATTCTGAGCTCTTACAGCAGTCAAATGTATTCAGGAGTTGTAGCTGTTCTTTCTAAATTCTGAGATACTGAGCTATTTATGTATGACCCGGTCATTCCTTGAATCTTCAGGTATTTATGTGACACCTGAGAGTCAGAGTTAGAACTCTGAAGCTACCCCAAATAGCAACTGCTAAAAAAGTTGAAAAAGTGATCAGGCTTCGACTACATATATGAATGAAGCGGATCTGGATAGGACTACAGTAAACCAAAATACAGGGTAAAGGATAGCGTCCATATTTTAAAACCTCAACTTCTATGTGAGACCAAAGGGAGAGATGTTTATTTGGTGCAAAATTTATAGTTTTGGGTACTGCATTATCTAATTTAACTAGAATGGTTAGTTTGAATACCATAATTACATGGACTCTTGAATAGGGCATGAGATCTTGTTGGTTTGTAAAGGTTAGTGTGATGCCCTGATATATCCCAGAGTAATTTGGTCAGAGAATAAAAAAATATTTGCAAATACCTTTTTTCCCTCCAAAATCCCTTGGGGGACTGAAAGAAAGAAGGAAATATTCAGCTTCCCCATCTGGGGATTTCCTGACATTCTCGCAAGCAGTGGGGACAACCAAATCAATAGGTTGAGCCCTCAATATTGGGGTTCAACACTGAAACGTATACCTGAAAAGGAGAAGTTAAGCCTACTGATAATTATGCCTAAGAGGCAACCCAAGAAAACCTCTTTTGTTGCTTAGATGTGGCCTCTCTCTCTAAGCCAAACTGGCAGGTGAACTGCCCTCCCTGCTTCATGGGACATGACTCCCAGGATGAGCTGGGACCCGGCATCATGAGATTGAGAAAGCTTTCTTGACGAAAAGGGGAAAGAGAGAAATGAGACAAAATAAAGCTTCAGTAACTGAGAGATGTCAAACAGAGTCAAGAGTTTATTCTGGAGGTTATTCTTGTGCATTACTTATATCTCTTTTTAGTTTACAGTGCACTGGAGTGCTAGAGGGAAGTACCTGAAACTGTTGAACTTGTCCCAATAGCTGTGATTCTTGAAGACAATTGCATAACAATATAGCTTTTACCATGTGACCAGGTAATTATGAAAACCTTGTGCTGATGCTCCTTTTATCCAGGGTATGGACAGATTAGTTAAAAAATATGGATAAAAAATAAATAATAGGAGAAAGAGGATAAGGGATAAAAAATTAGGTAGACTGAAATACTATTGGGCAATGAGAGAGGAGTAAGGGGTATGGGATGTATGAGATTTTCCTTTTATATTTTTATTTCTTTTTCAGGAATGATGCAAATGTTCTGAAAATGTTCATGTGATGAATATACAACTATTTGATGATACTGTGAGCCACTGACTGTATACTATGTATCTGTGTGTGAAGATTTCTAAATAAAAATAGATTTTTAATGGACTCTTAAAAGTTTCATTAACATCAAATCTACTGGCAAAGTCCTCTTTCCCAAATACATATTATTTAACTATTTGAATGGAGGATTATATGGAACTGTGCTCTGAACTGAAAGTTCATGTTTTCAGCTGAGTGAATGACTCTAAATATTCTGAGTATAACTGGAAACTGGTGAAGCATTTTATTCTGGCTGTTTAAACCTCAGAGCTTCTAGAGAAAACATAAGACAGAGTTCTCGCAAAGAAAAAAAGATTAACAACCCAATTCTTGTGGATATCAGTGGAAGAGAAGGGGAAAGGACCAATAAATTAGTGATCATGTACTGTGTGTTAGATACTATCCTAAGTCCTGTGCACAAAGTCATTCGATCCTAGCAACTACCTTACAACACAGGTAATTATAACATAGGTAATATTACCAACCCTGTTTTATACGCGAGAGACTAAATGACCTACCCTAGGTCACTCATAAGAGATGCTTAAGCAGAGACTCAAAGACATTATCAAATACACTTAAATTTGGATTAAAGCCTCAGAGAGCCATTTCTGGGGTTTCCCAAGAAATAAAAAACAAATCTCCAAATCCAATTATCACATGAAACAATTTCTAACAGTTTGTTTAGAGATTAAAAATAGGGAAACAACATTCCTGAGGGGGGAAAAACACCATTCTCCTACCAGACTGTACCTAGAGAAATATTACTAGATATTAATGTATTTTAGCCATAATTGGCCTTCCGAACTAAGTGTATATATGTTTATTAGGCATTTTTTTTGTTTAATCAGCTCTAAATAAAATAAACACATTTCTACATCTTCCATTAGGATATATGCCATAATTTAAAAAAAATTTTTTTTATTAATTAAAAAAAATTACAGAAAGAAACAGAAACATTCCCAATATGTGATCATTCCATTCTACATATGTAATCAGTAATTCACAATATCATCACATAGCTGCAGATTCATCATCCTGATCATTTCTTAGAACATTTGTATCAATTCAGAAAAAGAAACAAAAAGACAACAGAAAAAATAAAACGAAAACAGGAAAAAAAAACCACGCACACCATACCCCTTACTCCTCCCTTTCGTTGACCACTAGCATTTCAAACCAGTTTATTTTAACATTTGTTTCCCCTATTATTTATTTTTATTCCATATGTTCTACTCATCTGTTGACAATGTAGATAAAAGGAGCATAAGACACAAGGTTTTCACAATCACACAATCACACTGTGAAAGCTACACCATTATACAGTCATCATCAAGAAACATGGCTACTGGAACACAGCTCTACATTTTCAGGGAGTTCCCTCCAGCCTCTCCGTTTCCTCTTAGATAACAAGGTGATATCTACTTAATGCATAAGAATAATCTCCAGGATAATCTCTCGACTCTGTTTGGAATCTCTCAGCCATTGACACTTTGTCTCATTTCACTCTTCCCCATTTTGGTCGAGAGGATTTTCTCAATCCCTTGATGCTGGGTCTCAGCTCATTCTAGGGTTTTTCTCAATCCCTTGATGCTGAGTCCGAGTTCATTCTCGGATTTCTGTCCCATGTTGCCAGGAAGGTCCACACCCCTAGGAGTCATGTCCCACGTAGAAAGGGGGAGGGCAGTGAGTTTGCTTGCTGTGTTGGCTGGAGAGAGAGGCCACATCTGAGCAACAAAAGAGGTTCTCTTGGGGGTGACTCTTAGGCTTAATTTTAAGTAGGCTTGACCTATCCTTTGTGGGGTTAAGTTTCATATGAACAAACCCCAAGACTGGGGGCTCAGCCTATAGCTTTGGCTGTCCACACTGCTTGTGAGAATATCAAGAATTCAACTTGGGGAGGTTGAATTTTCCCCCGTTCTCACCATTCCCCAAAGGGGACTTTGCAAATACTTTTCCACTCACTGATCAAATCACTCTGGGATTCAATGGGGCATCGCTCTGGACTAACCAACAAAATCTCATGTCTTACCCAAGGTTCCATGTACTTATGTTGTTCAACCAAGCTATCTACATAAGTTATATTAGGAAATGCACTAGTCAAAATATAAATTTTGTACCAAATAAACATTTTTTGCTTTAGTCTCACATGTAAGTTGAAATTTTAAAATATTAATTACCATCTATTTTCAGCACCCCGCTGTAATGACATTCCTTTGTTCTTCCTCATGCAAAAACATTTTTTAAATTTGTACATTTAGTCACTGTCATTATACACTCTAGGCAATCCTAGATTATACCATCTCAGTCTTTGTCGTCTATCTTTCTTTCTGATTTCATTTGTGCCCCCAGCCCTCCTCCCTCTATCATTCTCACATTCAGCTTCATTCAGTGTTTTAACATAATTGTATTACAGTTAGGTAGCATTGTGCTGTCCATTTCTGAGTTTTTACATTCAGTTCTGTTGCACAATCTGTATCCCTTCAGCTCCAGTTACCCAATATCTTACCCTATTTCTATCTCCTGATGGTCTCTGTTACCAACGAAATTCTCCAAGTTTATTCACTAATGTCAGTTCATATCAGTGAGACCATACAGTATTTGTCCTTTTGTTTCTGGCTAATCTCACTCAGCATAATGTCCTTAAGGTCCATTCATGTTGTTAAATGCTTCATAACTTTATTTTGTCTTACAGATGCATAGTATTCCGTCGTATGTATATACCACAGTTTGTTTAGCCACCTGTCTGTTGATGGACATTTTGGCTGTTTCCATCTCTTGGTAATTGTAAATAATGCTGCTATAAACACTGGTATGCAAATGTCGTTTGTGTCCTTGCCCTCATGTCCTTTGAGTAGAGACAGCATATAGATGGGTCCCGTTTCCTAATCCATTCTGCCAGCCCATGTCCCCCGATTGGGAAGCTTAATCCATCAACATCAGTGTTCTTACTACCCGGGCTTTTTGTCTTTTGTCTTTTATATTTCCTTCTAATTTTCCTTCTTTTTACCTTTACTCATGGTCTTCCTTTCTACACTCTTCTCCACACCTCTCTCTTCTGCCTTCGTATCTGTCTCTAGCGCTCCCTTTAGTATTTCTTGCAGAGCTGGTCTCTTGGTCACAAATTCTCTCAGTGATTTTTTTGTCTGAAAATGTTTAATTTCTCCCTCATTTTTGAAGGACTATTTTGCTGGATATAGAATTCTTGGTTGGCAGTTTTTCTCTTTTAATAATTTAAATGTATCATCCCACTGTCTTTTTGCCTCCATGGTTTCTGTTGAGAAATCTACGCATAGTCTTATTGGGCTTCCATTGTATGTGATTGATTGCTTTTCTCTTGCTGCTTTCAGGATTCTCTCTTTCTCTTTGACCTCTGACATTCTGATTAGTAAATGTCTTGGAGTACATCTATTTGGATCTATTCTTTTTGGGGTATGCTGTACTTCTTGGATCTGAAATTTTAAGTCCTTCATAAGAGTTGGGAAATTTTCAGTGATAATTTCCTCCATTTGTTTTTCTCCTCCTTTTCCCTTCTCCTCTCCTTCTGGAACACCCACAACATGTATATTCGTGCGCTTCATATTGTCCTTCAATCCCCTGAGTCCCTGCTCATATTTTTCCATTTTTTCCCCCTATAGTTTCTTTTTCTTGCCAGATTTCAGATGTTCCATTCTCCAGTTCAGAAATCCTGTCTCTCAAAATCTACCATTGTAGGTTTCCATTGTTTTTTTCATCTCTTCTACCATGCCTTTCATTCCTATAACTTCTGTGATTTGTTTTTTCAGACTTTCGATTTCTTCTTTTTGTTCATTCCTTGCCTTCTTTATATCCTCCCTCAATTCATTGATTTGGTTTTTGATGAGGTTTTCCATGTCTGTTCGTATATTCTGAATTAAATGTTTCAGCTCCTGTATCTCATTTGAATTGTTGGTTTGTTCCTTTGACTGGGCCATATCTTCAGTTTTCCTAGTGTGATTTGTTATTTTTTTGCTGGCGTCTAGGCATTTAATTACCTTAATTAGTTTATTCTGGAGATTGCTTTCACTTCTTTTACCTAGGGTTTTCTTGCTGGATAAATTTGTTGTCTGTTTGTTCTTTGACATTCAATTTAGCTTTTTCTGGACCTCTAACTTAGGTTTTGTTTAACAGAGGAGAATTTTTCAGTTCTTGTTTCCTTGTTTCTTGGCCTGCTTGTATGGTGCCTTTTTCCCCCCACCCTGAGGAGGGTCTACATAGGTATTACAGACCCCAGCTGGATTTTCCCAGACCATACTGGCCTCCTATCAGGAGGAAAGAGTCACCTGCGTTGCTTTTCCCCCCGAGGGTGAGACCCAGCAGGTTGAAAGACTTTCCTGTGAAGTCTCTGGACTCCGTTTTTCTTATCCTGCCCAGTATGTGGCGCTTGTCTGCCTGCAGGTCCCATCAGCATAAGATGATGCGGTACCTTGAACTTTGGCAGACTTTCCCTGCTGGGGGCGTGGTGGAGACAGAGGAGAGGTTGTAGGCTGGTTTTAATGGCTTCAAATTACCAAGCCCTGGTGTCTGAATTTCTTGAGAGAGGGATTCCACCTGAGTTGGGCTTCACCCCTCCCCTGGGGAAGGCACAGGTTCCAGACAAGCCCTCAAAACAAGTTTGTTTCTGCCAATGCCTGGGTCAGTTGCAGCCTGAGGAGCCCCGCCGCTGTATCCAAAGGCAGTCAAGCCTTTGTAGATACACAGCCACAAAAAACTCTGTTTCCTTCTTTTTTTTTTCCTTTTTCCATCAACCCCGCCCCCTTGGCGCTGGGGCAAAAATGAGTGACCTCCACTTTGACCAGGTTCACCTGAGCTGGGGGCCTATTTTTAGTAGTCAGAATTTGTTAATTAATTCTACAATTGGCGTTTGTTTGGGCTCAGCCCCTGATGCTGGTAAAGTCTCTTTCCTTTCCCCTCTGGGAAGCAGCCTGTGGGGGAGGGGCACCGACTGCCACGGAACTCACTGTTCTGGCGGGGCTCGCAGCTGGTCCAGATTGGGGTATGCTGTGTGTTCAGTCACTGATGAGGCCTCAGGAGCTGTTCTGTATTGTTTCTGTTTATTTACTGGTTGTTCTGGAGGACAAATTAAAACGCTCACATTGCTAAGCCACCATCTTGGCCCAAAAGTGTATGCCATAATTTTATTAAGAAAAAAGGATAGCCTAGCCCTGGCATTGTGGGATTGAGAAAGCCTTTTTTGACCAAAGAGGGAAAAGAAATGAAACAAAATAAGGTTTCAGTGGTCAAAGATTTCAAATAGATTCGAGAGGTCATAAGAGCAACCTCCAGCCAGGTATTGCAAATTGCTACAGTATGTCAGGCCCCAACCTACAGTATTCCTGAAAACCCTAAAGAATTCCCTGGGCTCTAAGCCTTTATAAAAGTTTTACTTAGTAAGTTTATTTTTTTCAGAAACTTAAGGCCTTCAGATTGTTCCTATGCCAGGAAAGTCCTGAAATCCAGAGATCAGTCTCTCTAAGAACATCAATCAACACCCCTTTCCAGCATGAACAAGTTAACATGGTCATTGCCCAGCTAACCCTGAAGACTGAGAGAATGATCAAATAAGAGGAAGAAGTGTGATTGAGAAAATAGGATTTAACAAACGATTATGACTGACTCATTACATAGATAACTTCTTTTTAGTTTCAAGTGTATTAGACTAGGCAGACGGAAATACCTTGAAATTGTTGAATTGTGACCCACTAGTCTTGATATTTGCTAATTATTGTATAATTATTTAGCCTTTATGATATGTGTTGTAAAAATCTTATGACTGGGCGGGCCGCGGTGGCTCAGCGGGCAAGAGTGCTTGCCTGCCATGCCGGAGGACCCCGGTTCGATTCCCGGCCCCAGCCCATGTAAAAAACAAACAAACAAACAAAAAATAATAAAATAAACAAAATACTTTAAAAAAAAAAAATCTTATGACTGACATTCCCTTTATCCAGTATATGGGTAGATGAGTAATAAAACAAAGACAAAAAAATAATGGAAGAGGGGTGGAATAAAGGGTTTGGGATGTTTTTGATGTTCTTTTTTAGTTTTCTTTTTTTTTTTTTTGAGTAACTAAAATTGATTGTGGTGATGAATGCACAACTATGATGATACTATGGGCCACTGATTGTGTACTTTGGATGGATTATATTCACAAAGTGTGTGAATTTATATCAGTAAAATTGCATTAAAAATATAAAATAAAGAGAGAGAAAAGAAGAAAAACCCTAACAAAACCAACAAGACATGTCTCCTTCTCATACAAGTGAGACTTTCCTAGGATCTGCTTAGATTGTTTCATAGCTGGTTTGGTGCTTGTTGGTTACCTTGTGTGTTAGATTCAGTTGTCAACTTGGCCAGGTGAGCATACCTAATCTTGTTGCTGCGGACATAAGCCAAGGGTATGTGAACCTCATCTGTTGCTAATTACATCTGCAGTTGGCTAGGAGGCGTGTCTGCTGCAATGAGTGACGTTTAACTTAATTGGCTTGTGCTTAAATGAGAGAACGCAATGTAGCACAGTCTAGCAGCTCAGCATTCCTCATCTCAGCACTTGCAGCTCAGCCCAGGCCTTTGGAGAAGTCACCCCGGGGAAAGTTGTTGGAACCCAGGGGCCTGGAGAGAAGATCAGCAGAGACCATCCTGTGCCTTCCACGTAAGAAAAGAGCCTCAGTGGAAAGTTAGCTGCCTTTCCTCTGAAGAACCAACAAAATAAATCCCCTTTTATTAAAAGCCAATCCATCTCTGGTGTATTGCATTCCGGCAGCTAGCAAACCAGAACAGAGTTGGTACCGGAGAGTGGGGTGCTGCTGCGGTTTGCAAATGCCAGATCTGTTGGAACTGTGTTTTGGATGGCTAAGGGGAAGACTTTGGAGGAACTGTGAAGAGATTGATGGAGAAGTCCTGGAGGGCTTGAATAGACTGTTGGTGTAAATGAAACCACCGCCAATCTTGACAAAGGAGGACACAAAAGGGAGAGATTGGAGTTTGCAGAGTGAGAACCATGGAAGTTCGGGTCTGAAGCCAAGAAACCTCAGCCAGGAGAGTGGACCCACCTGTATGCGTGGAGAGGGTGAGTTTACCCTGAAGGGCGAGGATGAGTTTCCCCTCTCATTGCAGTGGAAGAGTTGTACAGCCTCAGGCCTTGGAAAAGGCGTAGCACGCTCCTTGGGGGACTGGGAGAGCCTGGCTGCCACCATGTGGAGGGGTTAAGCGTGTGCCCCAGAAATGGCAGAGAGCCCAGGGGTGGCCCTGATGCCTGGAGAGAGTGGAGCCCAGAGGTGGTCTCCTCGATGTTCCCCGAGGTTGATTTGGAAAGCGGCCGGCCACTGCATAGGCCCTTGGAAGGGGTGGGACTGCCACTTTCTACAGCCAAAGGATAAATGGCTTTCAGACTTTGAAATCCAATGGTGTTTGCCTGCAGATTTTCCTTCCAATTTCTCCCTATGGAAATGACAATCTATATCCTGTGAATATCCTCCTTTGCATCTTGGCACTAGACAACTTGTTTTGAGATTCACAGGTCCACAGCAAGAACAGAATTTTTTGCATCTGGTTAAGGTGATGCTTGAAGTTGCCGAGTTGACAAGGGGTGGACATGTGTTAGATTCAGTTGTCAACTTGGCCAGGTGAGCATACCTAATCTTGTTGCTGCGGACATAAGCCAAGGGTATGTGAACCTCATCTGTTGCTAATTACATCTGCAGTTGGCTAGGAGGCGTGTCTGCTGCAATGAGTGACGTTTAACTTAATTGGCTTGTGCTTAAATGAGAGAACGCAATGTAGCACAGTCTAGCAGCTCAGCATTCCTCATCTCAGCACTTGCAGCTCAGCCCAGGCCTTTGGAGAAGTCACCCCGGGGAAAGTTGTTGGAACCCAGGGGCCTGGAGAGAAGATCAGCAGAGACCATCCTGTGCCTTCCACGTAAGAAAAGAGCCTCAGTGGAAAGTTAGCTGCCTTTCCTCTGAAGAACCAACAAAATAAATCCCCTTTTATTAAAAGCCAATCCATCTCTGGTGTATTGCATTCCGGCAGCTAGCAAACTAGAACACCTTGGATCTAGGAGATGAGTTAAAGCCAATGAGCATTACTACAATTATCTTGTCCTGGTGAAACATTTCTTGTCCATTTAAAAAGGAATTATGAAATTTTAGTTGCATTCCTCAACGGCAGTTGAACATCCATTCCTTTTATGCTTGTCAGTTTCTACTAAGTAATTTTTCCTGCTAAAAATATCAGGAAAAAATTAATTCATACACTTCTCTCTAAAATTCTAGGCCCCGGACAATGAATTCTGAGCAACTTGAACCCAAGAAGTAATAAAATCTTTCGAGATATATTTTTAAGCAACAGATGAAAAAGTTCTGTGAGCTTTGATTGATGTCTTAATCTCAATAATTTTGATTAATACTTTGAATATTTTAAAGCACTGATAAAGCCATAAATGAGGGATTAAAAAATTAAGTGATCACATTTCTTTAATATTCCAATTAAAAAATTAACTACATGACTATTATTGGCTATAGAAGACAAGAAAGATTTAAAAAAATACCTTAAAATATATCTGTAACTAGCTTACTGAGTAGCCCAACCTCCATGGAACTATTATATGAACTTAAAATAGCTTTATTTTTCTCCATTCTCTCTTTTCCACCCGCGCTATGCCAAATTTCCTTGACATATCCCTTATGAAATCTTAGGTAGATTTCACTGATTTCTGGTCACTTTTATTATTGAAAGTCCAGGCCAATTATAAATTTCAATCTCACATTAAATATGAACCTTGCCCCTCCCCTCAATATGTGCTTGTGCAGACTTGTGGTTGTGGGGAAGGATGATGTCTGGTTCTGGATACCCAACTCTTTTCAAGATCTAACTCCTCCAGTGTTGAGTACTGGGAAGGAGATGCAGGATCTTACTACGTAACTGGTAAACTGTCAGTTGGGGAGAGGCCTTTCTCTGGTTGGGCTGACTTCAGAAGAGATGTGGTGTGGTGGCCAGCATTACCCTGGCATCTACTTCTCTTGGAAAGGGAAGGCCCAACATCTCCTTCTTTGGGTGGGTTGTCTTATCTGGTCTGGCAGCCACTTGGGCAGCATTATTACTTCTGATCTTCTCTTGCAGAGCTGCAGAGATTATGGAGATTCATACCTACACTTCCTATGGGCCACTGGAACCCACGGCAGGAGAGGGGTTGGTCTCTCTGTCTTCTTTCTCAGCATATTCTACCACTGTCCTTATCCTGCTGGTCTTGGCTGCTACCTACAGAAGCCTCCTACCTACAGAAATCTTTAGGAGAGTAGCAGGCATCAGGGTCTATCCTCCAAACTCTCAGGAATTTGCTTACTGAGCTCTCCTCTGGAGGAAGCCTCAGTTGGTCTGAAGGTTCAACCAGTTTAGCAAGAAGCCAGTTGGGGTACCAGATGCCAGTCTTCCTTTCTACCAGTCTCTGTGAATGGGTCACTTAAAGACCTCTCATTTGACTTCAATCAGGGTTAGGAGGAGAGCTACTTTCTTACCCTTCTACTAGACTGTAAATTCATAAGGAAAGGATAAATAGGATAGGGATACGTAAATAGCTGCATCCCAATGCTTAGAACAGTGCCTGACACATAGTAGGTATTCAATAAATATCTGCTGGATAAATGAAAAATGATTAGGCTCTTAGTAGTCCCTGGAGGGGGTGTCTAGCCTCAATTGTTGGTGGCGCTCTTTACAATGTGGGGAACTCAAGACATGTTTTTTATCTGTGAACTCTAGTATCAATTCTATGGCAACAAAAGTCTCAATATCTGAGTACGGTACATACATGTGTCTGTGTGTGCATGAATGTAGCATCAAGTAGGAGAATTTGCCATTAAAGTAAAGCAAAAAGAGTATCTGAGAAAATTAGGGCATTTTGCAGAATATTTCATTAAAAACAGTCCCATGCTCCATACATTTATTCTGCATGACTGCTAATATATTTATTTTGATCTCTTCTCATCTTTTTTCTTAAAAAAAAAAAAGGGCATCAGTAAAGAGCAATCTTTAAAATAACAATAAATACCATAGTCTACTCCTTGGGCAAACATGAATGGAATAAAGTGTATAATTCTTACTAATATCACTGAGTACAAACATTTATGCAATTTTCAGCTGCAGTGACATCACATTCCTTTTTATGACTATTTAAATTATGAGTCATAAAGATGTTAAAAATTTACATTGCTAAATGTCAAATCTATAAAAATAGTTTTAAAATTAAATAATTACAGGTCAGCTGAAAACCACAAATCATGAAACTCAGATTGTAATACAGTTTTTTTTTAATAGTGAAGCAACACCTGAAAATAAACAGGATACCTAATACTTTAGTTTTGAGGTTTCTAAATCTGTAGTTCTTTTAAAACATCATAGAATAGAATTATAGTCTGTTAGCTATTTATAAAACAACATGAACTCAAAATATGACAAAAATATTTTTTAAAAAACTTAAAGAGCAATCAATTTTAATCAAAGATCTTTACCCTCACTTGCCAGAAGAGCCTTAAAAAAGTTAAAATTACCAAAAAGGAAACATTGTAACATTCTCCTTAATTTTAGAATGGCACAGCTTGTGGATGAGAGAGTAATATTATTTTCCTAGTTATTAAGGACAAATGTACAAATTCAATTAAAACTCCATGAAGAGATTCAGGAATAAATGAGGATAGCAGGGGTAGGGGTGAAGGATAGAATTCCTATGAAAATGTACAAAAAATAAAATCCATGCCTACTTTAATATGCAAACATAAAACAAAAACAAAAACAAAAAACTAACTAATTATTAACATGAAATGTCTTATGGAGTAGGCATCAACTTTCAAACATAAGCATTTCAAACTTTGAACTTTCTGGTTTGGGGAGAGGGTAACAGTATTTGTAAATTATGTCATCATCTTAGACTGGGCAAGTAATATGCATAAATATTGAAAATAAAGATGAAAAATAATATACCAGTATCATTTGCAAACCAAATAGCTTGTAGTAAAAATTTATCACAAAGTAAAATTTCACACGTAGACGACCATAGCAAATTAATGTTCCATAAAGGCTCTGTTTTGAGGGGAGGGTGGAAGGAGCTGAGAATGGTATCAAATTAATTTTATTTATTTTTTGTTATTTAATTTTTTAAATCAATATTTGGTTTAAAAGTAAAAGTTCCAAATGTAGAGATAGTGAATCAAATTTTTTATCTTCTTTTGTAAGAATCATTGGATAAATTTACATGTGCTAATTTCATATGCCCATGCCTTTTTTTTTTTTATTAATTAACGGAAAAAAAGAAATTAACCCAACATTTAGAAATCATACCATTCTACATATGCAATCAGTAATTCTTAACATCATCACATAGATGCATGATCATCGTTTCTTAGTACATTTGCATCGGTTTAGAAGAACTAGCAACACAACCGAAAAAGATATAGAATGTTAATATACAGAAAAAAAAATAAAAGTAATAATAGTAAAAAAAAACAAAAAAAAAAACAAAAAAACAAAACAAAAACCTATAGCTCAGATGCAGCTTCATTCAGTGTTTTAACATGATTACTTTACAATTAGGTATTATTGTGCTGTCCATTTTTGAGTTTTTGTATCTAGTCCTGTTGCACAGTCTGTATCCCTTCAGCTCCAATTACCCATTATCTTACCCTGTTTCTAACTCCTGCTGGACTCTGTTACCAATGACATATTCCAAGTTTATTCTCGAATGTCGATTCACATCAGTGGGACCATACAGTATTTGTCCTTTAGTTTTTGGCTACACTCACTCAGCATAATATTCTCTAGGTCCATCCATGTTATTACATGCTTCATAAGTTTATCCTGTCTTAAAGCTGCATAATATTTCATCGTATGTATATACCACAGTTTGTTTAGCCACTCATCTGTTGATGGACATTTTGGCTGTTTCCATCTCTTTGCAATTGTAAATAACGCTGCTATAAACATTGGTGTGCAAATGTCCGTTTGAGTTTTTGCCCTTAATTCCTTTGAGTAGATTCCCAGCAATGGTATTGCTGGGTCGTATGGCAATTCTATTCAGCTTTTCGAGGAACCGCCAAACTGCCTTCCACAGTGGTTGCACCATTTAACATTCCCACCAACAGTGGATAAGTGTGCCTCTTTCTCTGCATCCTCTCCAGCACTTGTCATTTTCTGTTTTGTTGATAATGGCCATTCTGGTGGGTGTGAGATGATATCTCATTGTGGTTTTGATTTGCATTTCTCTAATGGCCAGGGACATTGAGCATCTCTTCATGTGCCTTTAGGCCATTTGTATTTCCTCTTCTGAGAGGTGTCTGTTCAAGTCTTTTCCCCCTTTTGTAATTGGGTTGGCTGTCTTTTTGTTGTTGAGTTGAACAATCTCTTTATAAATTCTGGATACTAGACCTTTATCTGATATGTCATTTCCAAATATTGTCTCCCATTGTGTAGGCTGTCTTTCTACTTTCTTGATGAAGTTCTTTGATGCACAAAAGTGTTTAATTTTGAGGAGCTCCCATTTATTTATTTCCTTCTTCAGTGCTCTTGCTTTAGGTTTAAGGTCCATAAAACCGCCTCCAATTGTAAGATTCATAAGATATCTCCCTACATTTTCCTCTAACTGTTTTATGGTCTTAGACCTAATGTTTAGATCTTTGATCCATTTTGAGTTAACTTTTGTATAGGGTGTGAGATACGGATCCTTTTTCATTCTTTTGCATATGGATATCCAGTTCTCTAGGCACCATTTATTGAAGAGACTGTTCTGTCCCAGGTGAGTTGGCTTGACTGCCTTATCAAAGATCAAATGTCCATAGATGAGAGGGTCTATATCTGAGCACTCTATTCGATTCCATTGGTCGATATATCTATCTTTATGCCAATACCATGCTGTTTTGATCACTGTGGCTTCATAATATGCCTTAAAGTCAGGCAGCGCAAGACCTCCAGCTTCGTTTTTTTTCCTCAAGATGTTTTTAGCAATTCGGGGCACGCTGCCCTTCCAGATAAATTTGCTTATTGGTTTTTCTATTTCTGAAAAATAAGTTGCTGGGATTTTGATTGGTATTGCATTGAATCTGTAAATCAATTTAGGTAGGATTGACATCTTAACTATACTTAGTCTTCCAATCCATGAACACGGTATGCCCTTCCATCTATTTAGGTCTTTTGTGATTTCTTTTAACAGTTTTTTTGTAGTTTTCTTTACATATGTTTTTTGTCTCTTTAGTTAAATTTATTCCTAGGTATTTCATTCTTTTAGTTGCAATTGTAAATGGGATTCGTTTCTTGATTTCCCCCTCAGCTTGTTCATTACTAGTGTATAGAAATGCTACAGATTTTTGAATGTTGATCTTGTAACCTGCTACTTTGCTGTACTCATTTATTAGTTCTAGTAGTTTTGTTGTGGATGTTTCCGGGTTTTCGATGTATAGTATCATATCATCTGCAAACAGTGATAGTTTTACTTCTTCCTTTCCAATTTTGATGCCTTGTATTTCTTTTTCTTGTCTAATTGCTCTGGCTAGAACCTCCAACACGATGTTGAATAATAGTGGTGATAGTGGACATCCTTGTCTTGTTCCTGATCTTAGGGGGAAAGTTTCCAATTTTTCCCCATTGAGGATGATATTAGCTGTGGGTTTTTCATATATTCCTTCTATCATTTTAAGGAAGTTCCCTTGTATTCCTATCTTTTGAAGTGTTTTCAACAGGAAAGGATGTTGAATCTTGTCAAATGCCTTCTCTGCATCAATTGAGATGATCATGTGATTTTTCTGCTTTGATTTGTTAATATGGTGTATTACATTAATTGATTTTCTTATGTTGAACCATCCTTGCATACCTGGGATGAATCCTACTTGGTCATGATGTATAATTCTTTTAATGTGTTGTTGGATACGATTTGCTAGAATTTTATTGAGGATTTTTGCATCTATATTCATTAGAGAGATTGGTCTGTAGTTTTCTTTTTTTGTAATATCTTTGCCTGGTTTTGGTATGAGGGTGATGTTGGCTTCATAGAATGAATTAGGTAGTTTTCCCTCCACTTCAATTTTTTTGAAGAGTTTGAGGAGAGTTGGTACTAATTCTTTCTGGTACGTTTGGTAGAATTCACATGTGAAGCCATCTGGTCCTGGACTTTTCTTTTTAGGAAGCTTTTGAATGACTAATTCAATTTCTTTACTTGTGATTGGTTTGTTGAGGTCATCTATGTCTTCTTGAGTCAAAGTTGGTTGTTCATGTCTTTCCAGGACCCATCCATTTCATCTAAATTGTTGTTTTTATTAGCGTAAAGTTGTTCATAGTATCCTGTTATTACCTCCTTTATTTCTGTGAGGTCAGTAATTATGTCTCCTCTTCCATTTCTGATCTTATTTATTTGCATCCTCTCTCTTCTTCTTTTTGTCAATCTTGCTAAGGGCCCATCAATCTTACTGATTTTCTCATAGAACCAACTTCTGGTCTTATTGATTTTCTCTATTGTTTTCATGTTTTCAATTTCATTTATTTCTGCTCTAATATTTGTTATTTCTTTCCTTTTGCTTGCTTTGGGGTTAGTTTGCTGTTCTTTCTCCAGTTCTTCCAAGTGGACAGTTAATTCCTGCATTTTTGCCTTTTCTTCTTTTCTGATATAGGCATTTAGGGCAATAAATTTCCCTCTTAGCACTGCCTTTGCTGCGTCCCATAAGTTTTGATATATTGTGTTTTCATTTTCATTCGCCTCGAGGTATTTGCTAACTTCTCTAGCAATTTCTTCTTTGACCCACTCGTTGTTTAAGAGTGTGTTATTGAGCCTCCATGTATTTGTGAATTTTCTGGCACTCGGCCTATTATTGATTTCCAACTTCATTCCTTTATGATCCGAGAAAGTGTTGTGTAAGATTTCAATCTTTTTAAATTTGTTAAGACTTGCTTTGTGACCCAGCATATGGTCTATCTTTGAGAATGATCCATGAGCACTTGAGAAAAAGGTGTATCCTGCTGTTGTGGGATGTAATGTCCTATAAATGTCTGTTAAGTCTAGCTCATTTATAGTAATATTCAGATTCTCTATTTTTTTATTGATCCTCTGTCTAGATGTTCTGTCCATTGATGAGACTGGTGAATTGAAGTCTCCAACTATTATGGTATATGAGTCTATTTCCCTTTTCAGTGTTTGCAGTGTATTCCTCACGTATTTTGGGACATTCTGGTTTGGTGCGTAAATATTTATGATTGTTATGTCTTCTTGTTTAATTGTTCCTTTTATTAGTATATAGTGTCCTTCTTTGTCTCTTTTAACTGTTTTATATTTGAAGTCTAATTTGTTGGATATTAGTATAGCCACTCCTGCTCTTTTCTGGTTGTTATTTGCATGAAATATCTTTTCCCAACCTTTCACTTTCAATCTATGTTTATCTTTGGGTCTAAGATGTGTTTCCTGTAGACAGCATATAGAAGGATCCTGTTTTTTAATCCATTCTGCCAATCTATGTCTTTTGATTGGGGAATTCAGTCCATTAACATTTAATGCTATTACTGTTTGGATAATATTTTCCTCTGCCATTTTGCCTTTTGTATTATATATATCATATCTGATTTTCCTTCTTTCTACACTCTTCTCCATACCTCTCTCTTCTGTCTTTTTGTATCTGACTCTAGTGCTCCCTTTAGTATTTCTTGCAGAGCTGGTCTCTTGGTCACAAATTCTCTCAGTGACTTTTTGTCTGAGAATGTTTTAATTTCTCCCTCATTTTTGAAGGACAATTTTGCTGGATATAGGAGTCTCGGTTGGCAGTTTTTCTCTTTTAGTAATTTAAATATATCATCCCACTGTCTTCTAGCCTCCATGGTTTCTGCTGAGAAATCTACACATAATCTTATTGGGTTTCCCTTGTATGTGATGGATTGTTTTTCTCTTGCTGCTTTCAAGATCCTCTCTTTCTCTTTGACCTCTGACATTCTAACTAGTAAGTGTCTTGGAGAACACCTATTTGGGTCTAATCTCTTTGGGGTGCGCTGCACTTCTTGGATCTGTAATTTTAGGTCTTTCATAAGAGTTGGGAAATTTTCAGTGATAATTTCTTCCATTAGTTTTTCTCCTCCTTTTCCCTTCTCTTCTCCTTCTGGGATACCCACAACACGTATATTTGTGCGGTTCATATTGTCCTTGAGTTCCCTGATACCCTGTTCAAATTTTTCCATTCTTTTCCTGATAGTTTCTGTTTCTTTTTGGAATTCAGATGTTCCATCCTCCAAATCACTAATTCTATCTTCTATCTCTTTAAATCTCTCATTGTAGGTATCCATTGTTTTTTCCATCTTTTCTACTTTATCCTTCACTTCCATAAGTTCTGTGATTTGTTTTTTCAGTTTTTCTATTTCTTCTTTTTGTTCAGCCCATGTCTTCTTCATGTCCTCCCTCAATTTATCGATTTTGTTTTTGAAGAGGTTTTCCATTTCTGTTCGTATATTCAGCATTAGTTGTCTCAGCTCCTGTATCTCATTTGAACTATTGGTTTGTTCCTTTGACTGGGCCATATTTTCAGTCTTCTGAGCGTGGACCGTTATCTTCTGCTGGCGTCTGGGCATTTAGTCAGATTTCCCTGGGTGTCGGACCTAACAGGTTGTAAGATTTTTCTGTGAAATCTCTGGTTTCTGTTTTTCTTATCCTGCCCAGTAGGTGGCGCTCGTTTGTCTCACGTGTTTGGAAGGGATCCCCCCGGTCACTGTTCTCCGTGGCCTGGGGATTTCCGATCCAATTCTCTCAGTTGGTCCGGGGGACTGCGCGTGGTGGGGGCGCCAGCCGCTGCGGCTTGAGGGGACCATGTGGCTCCTATTATTAGTGCCCCTATTGGTGTTTGGTTGGACCCAGTCCCTGCCACTGTCGGAAATTCCCTCCTGTTCCTGGAGGGGTGCTGGTCGCCGGCCGCCGTGGCCCGGGTAACTTGCCACCGGACCAGGAAGCCGCCCACGGGGGAGGGGCACCGGTCGCCGGCCGCCACGGCCCGGGGAACTTGCCACCGGACCAGGAAGCTGCCCGCGGGGGAGGGGCACCGGTTGCCGGCCACCGCGGCTAGGGTAGCCCTCTGATCCAAGATTCGTAGCTGGTCCAGGAAGCCGCCCGCAAAAGAGGGGCGCCGGCCGCCGCGGCCTGGGAAACTTGCCTCTCCGAGACTCTCAGCTGGCCTGGGAAGGAGGGAGGGAGGTGCTCCGGCCGTCAGCTGCGCGGCTCGGGGAATCACGCGCTGCTCGGGGATCTCACCGCAGCAGAGTCTCGCAGTCAGTCTAGCCAGTCCGGACTGGGGTACGCTGTGTGTCCATTCCCTGCCATGGCCCTGGGAGCTATTCTGCACTGTTTCTGTTCACCTAGTAGTTGCTCTGGAGGAGGAACTAAGACGCGCGTACCTTACTAAGCCGCCATCTTGGCCCCTCTCAAATTAATTTTTAAAAACTGTTTTAATGTTTAAAAATCAGCAATTTTAATGAATATGGAATCCAAATTTTATCTCTAATAACACCTTGTAAAGTCAGTGTGTTCTCAAATGATCTCAGAACCTGTTTTCAGCACTGTGTCTGAACCAAGTGCCACCTCTGCCAGAGGCAGCAAGGCTTTTGGCCCGACCTACCCTTGACCCAAACACCTGCTTTCAGAGTGGCCTTCCAACTATAATGTGGACATGGAAGCAGAAGCAGAGAACCAAGATTGGGGTAATTTACAAGGAGTGGTTGATTTCACTTTATATCTAGTGGGAAGTCAGGAGATTGTCGTCATTAGTGAAAACCTGAGGATCAGAATTTGAGCTCTGGTTTGAATACTATTAACTAACATGAAGTAGTTTTGCTAGTAAATCTTTACATTTTATTTTTCAGGATGAAATTCCAGCCAAGTCTAAAAAGAATAAGGCCATTTAAAATAAGGATAAAAGGAAAAATGTATTTTTACTGACCAAATGAAAAAAACATGGTTTGATTTTTTGGAAAAAGTAACAAAAAACTATATGGCTGTTAAACTCAATGTTCTCTCAAGAAACTTTTCATATGATATTGTTAAGTGATTGACATACACTGTATATTATTATACAAAGAGTAGCGTATTCATCGGATAATTATTTTGAAATTATTTTGTGTTAATATACAAAAATCAGACAATTCCAAATTCTAAATAAATGACCCAAAAGACCTAGTGCCTAGTACCTGGTAACAACAGATACCAGAATTGTCCAAAGCATTTTTAAACAAGAATATTGAGAGTAAAATTTTCTTAGCTTTATTAAATTCAGAGTGAAGATGCAATACTTGGAATGAAGAAATAATTTTGAAAAATACCACATGCAAAGGAATTAACTTCAAACTGATTCAAATACTACAAGCTGGTACACACAATACTACCCATTTCTGGATACCCATGATTTACCACAGTTCTTCTAGTCAAGGTTCTGTTAGGGATATCCATTCAAATGAAGCTCTTTCTGCTATAGTTCTTTTAACCAGAGCACAGAGCACATGGATCTCTAACTCTGTCACAGCTTACCCCCAGCTTTGATGACATCAACCCACCCATCTCTTTTAATCACCCCCAGCTGTGAGAATCAGGCATGGTCTTGATAGCTCTTTTCTTCTCACAGGTATGTTTGTAACGGAAAAGTAAGGATTTAAGAAATGACTATGATTACTGAATCAATATATAGACATTTCTTTTTCACTTTCTAGTGTATTAGAATAGACAGAAAGAAATGCCTGAAATTGCTGAATCTAGTTGCCTTGATCTTTGATGACTGTGTAACTATATAGCATTTATCTTGTGAACTTATTACTTTAAAAATCTTGCCATCTGTACCTCCTTTAGTCTTACAATCACAAAGCCAACCTGTGCTAGATTGAAACTGGTGTGTATACCAGAAAAGCCATGTCCTTTCAATCCCGATCCTGATCCAAACTTGTGTTCTATAATTCTGATTCAACACTGTAGGATGAAATCTTCGATTAGATTGTTTCATGGAGACTGACCCACTCAGTGACTTTTTGTGTGATGGGAGGTGACTTCACCCATTCAAGGTGGGTCTTGATTAGTTTACTAGAGTCCTTTAAAAAGGGAAACATTTTGGAGCTGTTTCAGAGCTGACATAGGATGCAGACATTTGGAGATGCTTGGAGTGCCAACAGAGATATTTGGAGATCGAGACAGAAACAGTCTGGGTGTTAAGCAAGGACACACAGAAATAGCCAGGACCTGAACAGAAGAATTCTCTGGCCCCGGAGATGCTAAGCTAAGAGATGAAACCGAAAGTTTTGCCCTGGAGCAGCTAAATGTGGACCCCCAGACCTTTAAAGAGGGAGCCACTAGCATCAAAAACTGGAAGCAACAGAATCGGAAACAAGCACCAGCAGACGCCAAGCCATGTGCCTTCCTATGTGACAGACATTGGCCTTTCTTGAGTCAAGGTATCTTTATCTGGATGTCTTAGTTTGGACATTTTTGAGGCCTTAGAACTGTAAACTTGTAACTTAATAAATCTCCTTTATAAAAGTCAACTAATTCCTGGCATATTGTATTGCAGCAGCATTAGCAAATTAAAAGATTTTATATCAGAGAGGTAGAGTGCTGCAGTTCGCAAATACCAAACATGTTGGAACAGCCTTTTAGATGGACAAGGAGAGAATTCTGGAGGAACTGTAAAGAGGTTAATAGGAAAGGCCTGGACTGCTTTGAAGAGATTGCTTGTAGAATTATGGACTCTAAAGATACTTCTGATGAGGTTTTAGACAGAAATGATGAATGTGTGACTGCAAACTGGAAGGAAGGCAATCCTTTTTCTCAAGTGGCAGAGAATTCAGCAAAATCGGGTCCTGGTGTTGGATGGAAGGTAGATTTTCAAAGCAATAGGCTAGGATACTTAGCTGAGGAGATTTCAAAACCGAGTATGAAGGATGAAGCCTGGTTTCTCTTTGCAGCTTACAGTGAAATGTGACAGGGAAGGGATAAGTGAAAACTGAAATTTTAAGTATAAAGAAACTAGAAATTGATGGTCTGGAAAATTCTGGCTTCTAGAAAGGGAGACCCCAGAGAATAGTGCCCCACATGAGGATTTAATCAAACATGGAACAAGCTGGTCATTTCAGAAAAAGCCAAAATTGGAAATGGAGTTATCCAGAAAGGATTTATGGAAGGTCCTACAGTCTGATAGGTGTGATCTGTGTATACTGCACAGAAAACTGAGATGTTTCTTGCAAGACCTGTATAAATGGAACTGCTGTCAGTCTGGACTAAAAGCGACACAAAGGAGACAAATTGGTGGAAAAATAACTTCAGAAGTAGAATCATGGAAGCTAAGGTCTGGAGCCAGGAAATGCTGGGCCAGAAGAGTGGACTCACCCATACACGTGGAGAGGGTGAGTTTGTCCTGGAAGCAGAGGGCGGGCCTTCTGCTTTGTTGCTCAGGAAGAATTTTGCTGCTTCAGGACTCAGAGAGGGTGAAGCACATTGTATGGGGATTAGGGGGAGCCTGGCAATTGCCCTACTGTTCTGAGGGGGTTGAAAGCCTTGGTGCTGCCCCAATGCTTAGAGAGGGTGGAGCCAAGGAAAAGGTGGTCTCCGCAATGCCCCCCAATGTTGCAACCCTCAACCCAATGTTTGGAGAGAACAGGGCTGTTGTGTGAGCCCTTAAAGAGGATGGGACTGCTGATCTGGTTCTCAGGCCCTGAGGATCATAAATTACTGTCAGACTTTGAAATCTAATGGAGTTTGCCTTGCAGGTTTTCCAAACTGTTTAGGTCTGGTGACCCCAATGACCCGTTTTCTTTCAATTTCTCCCATGGTATGGGAGCATGTGTACTATGACTGCTTCTCCTTTGTATATTGGAAGTAGATAACTTGTTCTGAGTTTCACCAGTCAACAGTCAGAGGAGAATTTTTGCCTTAAGAAAGACCAGCCTGTAACTGACTTTGATGAGATCTTGTACTGTTTTTGCCTTTGTACGGCATCTGTATTGTTACTGAAATGGTTTAAAACTTTTGTAATATTCTGATGGAATGAATGTATTTTGTATTTGGAAAGAACATGTCTTTTTGGGTTCCAGAGGGTGGAATGTTCTAGTATGAAACTCATGTTTTTTTGAAAAGCCATGTTCTTTTAATCCTGATCTAATCTTGTGGGGGCAGCCATGCTCTGTTAATCTCCATTCAATACTGTAGGGTAGGATCTCTTGATTAGATTGTTTCTATGGACATGTGACACACCCAATTGTAGGTATACCCGTTTGATTAGATGGAGATGTGGCTCTACCCATTCAAGGTGGGTCTTGATTAATCGTTTACTGGTGTCCTTTAAAAGGGGAAACATTTTAAAGTTACTTCAGACATTTGGAGATGTTTAGAATGCTGACAGAGACAGCAGACACCTAGACGTGGACGTTTGGAGGTGAAGAGCCCAGCAAATGTTGCCATGTGTCTTCCCATGAGATGCTAGGCAAGCCAGTAGCCAGAAGGGTCCACTGGGGCTGAGAGAGCCAGTTGAAATCAGAAGCAGGGAGAGGATACAGACACCAGTCATATGCCTTCCGATGTGACAGACATTGGTCTTTCTTGAGTCACGGTATCTTCTCTGGGTGCCTTAGTCTGGACTTTTTTATGGCCTTAGAACTATAAACTTGTAACTTAATAAATCCCCTTTATAAAAGCCAACCCATTTCTGGTATATCGCATTCTGTCATATCACATTCTGGCAGCTTTAACATACTAAAAACCCAAGCCCCTAATGTTAATGAAGGAACTTGAGTCAGCTCAGAACTAACCATTGACTTGTTCTTGTAATGGTTAGCTTAGTTCCAGCATAGCTCCAGTCCTTTACATTTGTAAATTGTTTCTACTTATACTTGTTAATGGGATGGTAACACCTCCATCCCCCTTTATTTCTACATATATTTATTACTGAAATGGTAACAACTCCACCCCCCTTAGTTTGAATCCATAAAAACCTTGAACTCAGACTCGGAGAGACAGATTTTTAGACTGATAGACTGTCTGATCGTCTGCTTCTGTCTGATCTCCTGCTTCACACCTAGCAATAAACCCTTCCCTCTTTGAAGCACCATTATCTCAGGAATTGGTTGTTTGAGCACACCAGGCAGAAAACCCATCGTTTTTGTCTGGTATCATGTTCACTGCTTCATGCCACCAATACTCACTATAAGGCCTTTTATGTAGACCACCCCTCACTCTCACTGTCCACTTTTAATTGTCAGAAAGCCAGCTGTGCTGGACCATGCTGTCAAAAAGGAAGGAGAGTACTCTTCAATATTAAGAAGGCAGTTGTTGATTTTGTTACCTATCTGCCAATTTTTACATAATTTTGCAATCACCAGAAATAGTTTTTTATTGGTTTTTAATCAATACCATCCATCATTATACCAACTAATATTAAAGCAGGTAAATTTCCCACTAGTCAGTTCTGTTAGGTTGACAGCTGTAGAAATTTCCTGATCCCCTGAAACTCTGCCCTGAATATTAAAAAAAGAGATAGTTTGTTGATACTTAAGAGGTGGTAGTGTTTTTAACCTTGCAGTGTGACCTAGTGTTGAATAATTAGAAACTATTTTGTAAAATCATTTAAATCCTATTAAGAAATTAACTTATAAAATACCTGAGGCAAAAGTAGAATCAATAGAATAAAATAAAATTAAATCATTCTAAGTTAATTGGGTTACACCAAAGTAACTTCTCAATGGGCAGGCTTCTTCTGTAAAGAGTGGAAGCAAAGCCAAATAGCTTATTGGCTCAGGGCGCCTAATGATCTGTAAAGGATAGGAACAGGCTTCCAGCTTGTTTCTTGGTTCTTGAGAAGTCAGGAAGACCAGCCACTAGCAGATCAACAGTATTTGGGATCAAGAAAAGATGAGGCCACTGAGCTCCAGGGAAACAATTAGTGGCAGTACCTGAACCCCTCTCCTGAGGGCAAAATCTCAACCTTTAAGGAAGGGTTAGGTGGCTAGCTATCCGACACCCTCTGGTGGCTAGATTTGGTACCACAGATGTTCTCCCTTTTAAGAACAGAGATTTGCTTTCCATTTTTTAGCACATTATATTTCAAAATCTTTTTTAGTCAAGAAAGGAATCACCAATAGCAACTGGGCCATGGTGAGGTGGGAAACTAGTTATTAAGTTTAAATTTGGCACTCAAGCAGCAAAGCTATTATAATGATTCCAAGAGAGAAAATGTTCCTTTAAATGTGTGAATCCAGTAGGTAAAGATGCTTACATGAAAAAATCTGGTCAGCACTTAGCTATTTAGATTTTAATTATTTGCAGACACTTGATTTAAAAAGTATATCTTTTTGTATTACATTCACATTTCTATAAGTACCATGCACATAATATCTAATAGGTGCTCACCACTGTCAGATACTGTGCTAAGTATTACCTCATTTAATAGGCAACAATCCTATGAACCAGTACTATTAACTTTACCATTTTTCAGAGATTCAACTTCCCAAGGCACTGAGAGTTTAAACAACTTACCTAACACATTTAGCTAACAAATGGTGTAGCCAGGATTTCAACCCAAGATAAACTTATTCTACAGAAGAGTCATCCCTGTGGCACATACTTGGAAATTTGTATGTTGGAGTCAGTCTATTGGATGACAGCCTGAAAGACTGAGCTAGGAGATTCGTTTTGGCTCTCCCTCCCAGAATTGCCCTGCAGCTAAAGCAGTGCAATCCAAGCAGCCTGGGGTAAAAGAAAAAAACAAAGAGACAAAAAAGAAAAACAAGACTTGCTTAAAGAAATACAATAGCATTCTTAGGAGTGGGGGGAAGTATATTTCATTGGGAGAGGGGGAATTAGGGTTCCTGTAAATGGAGGAATTCCTAAGGTCAAGAGTACACATCCAGAATAAGATGCAGATTCAGAAAAGACGGATAGGACCCCAAACTTTTGCCTCAGGTTAACTGTCTTGGAAGGAGGGCTAAATTCTAAAGGAGATCATCAGGCAGCGTAGAGCCCATTTGTTGACTATGAAGGATATTTTTTGCTTTGGTTTCTCTGTTTTTGTTAGCTCCTGGTGCTCAAGGAAATCTCTGTGATATCACTAACTAGATACACATTTAAGGAATAGAAAGGCTAGGGACTAAAATCCAGAGTTAATACATTAAAATATTAAAACGTATAATGTACAACAAAAGATTACAAGACAAAAGAAATAGGTAATGGTGGCCCATTCAAGGGAACATGATAAAAATTTAGAAAACATCAAGGAAGAAAACCAGATTTTGGACATACTAGATAAAGACTTTGAAAAAATGATTTTCAGTATGCTCAAGGAGATAAAGGAAAACAAAGAGAACAAACTACAAGATATTGGTGGAATGACAAATGAACAATATAAGAATCTCAACAAAGAGAAAGAAATTTAAAAAGGAGTTAAACAGAATACTGGAGTTGAATACCACAAAAACTGAAATGAAAAACTCCCTAAGGGTTTCAACAGAAAATTGGAACTTGGCAGAAGAAAGAATCAGTGAACTTTAAGACAACTAAAATGATTTGGACTGCGGAGCAGAAATTAAAAATAACGAAGAAAAGTGAACAGAGTCTTAATAGATCTGTGGGACACCATCAAGTGTTTCAACATATGTATTATAGGAGTTTCAGAGGGAGAAGAGAGAAGGGGGCAGAAGGAATATTCAAAGAAATAATGACATAAAACTTTCCAAACTCAGCAAAGACAAGAATATGTACATCCAAGAAGTCCAAAGTACTCCAAATAAGATAAACTTGAAGAGAACAACACCCAGACACATAATAGTCAAACTGTCCAGTACAAGGGCAAGGATAGCTCTGAGAGCTGCAAAAGAAAAGCAGTGAATTATGTACAAGGGAACCTCAATAAGATTAAGTGTCAATTTCTCATCAGAAACCACGGAGGCAAAAAGGCAGCAGGACAAAATAAAGTACTGAAAGAAAACAATTGCCAATGAAGAATTTTATATCCAGTAAGACATTTTAAAAATAAGGGAAAGGTTAAAACATTCTTGGATAAACAAAAGGTGAGGGCATGTATCACCAATAGACTAGTCCTACAAGCAATGTTAAAGGAAGTTCTCAAGATTGAAAGGAAAAGATACCGGACAGTGGGTCAAAGAGGCATAAAGAAATAAAAACCTCTGGTAAAGGTTACCATATTGGTAATTATAAATGCCAGCTTATGGCATATTTCTCTCTCTGAACATTAAGTTTTAAAATGAGCACAAAGATAAGAGCACTAGAGATCAGAGGAGATAAGAAAAGTTTACAAGAAAGAATTCTAACCTCACATAATCTGGTCTTCCAGATTACCCATGTGTCTTCTGCAAGTAGAGATAGAAATTCTTATTTCTGACTGTTGAAATTTTTATTAAGGCCTTCAACTGATTGCATGACACCTCTATCAATTCTGAAGTCAATCTCCTTTGTTGACTATAGATGTAATCAGCCATAGATACAACCGACTGACTGATGATTTAAGTCCATGAAATACACTTACAGAAACAATCAGGTCACTGCTTGCTTGACCAAATAACTGGACCTCATAACCTAGTCAGGTTGACAAATGTATTTAACCATCACATTACTGGTAAAAGACTGAAAACTTTCCCTCTAAACTCAGGAACAAAGATAAGGATGTCCACTGTCACTACTGTTATTCAACATTGTACTGGAAGTTCTAGCCAGAGCAATGAGCCAATATAAAGAAGTTAAAGGCATTGAAATTGGAATGGAAGAAGTAAAATCTTTCCAATTTGCAGATGACATGATCCTATTTACAGAAAATCCTCAAAAATTCACAACATCGTTCAGTGGTAGAATGCTTGGTTCAGTGGCATAATGCTTGCCTTTCATGTGGGAGACCCAGGTGCGATTCCCGGACCATGCAACCACCACCAAAAACAGCAAGCAAGCAAGCAAACAAGCACGCATGCAAGCACACATGCATGCAAGCACGCACGCAAGCACGCAAGCATGCATGTACGCATGCATGCAAGCAAGCAAGCAAGAAGATCCACACACCAAATGAATGCAGCAAATAATGAATGCAGCAAATGGTCAACATGTAAAAATCATGTTTAGTGAAATCATAGTGTAGTGTTTCTATACTCCAAGTGCTAGTTTGAAAGTATTATGGACCCTAGAAAAGCCACATTTTAATCCTGATTCTATCTTGTGGGGACAGTCATTTCTTTTAACCCTAATTCAATACTGCCTGTTCTAGTTTGCTAGCTGCCAGAATGCAACACACCAGAGATGGATTGGCTTTTAATAAAAAGGGGATTTATTTTGTTAGTTCTTCAGAGGAAAGGCAGCTAACTTTCCACTGAGGTTCTTTCTTACGTGGAAGGCACAGGATGGTCTCTGCTGGTCCTCTCTCCAGGCCTCTGGGTTCCAACAACTTTCCCCAGAGTGATTCATTTCTGTACCTCCAAAGGCCTGGGCTGAGCTGCGAGTGCTGGGATGAGGAATACCAAGCTGCTTGGGCTGTGCTATGTTGAGCTCTCTCATTTAAGCACCAGCCAATTAAGTCAAACGTTATTCATTGCAGCAGGAACACCTCCTAGCCGAATGCAGACGTAAATCAGCAACAGATGAGGTTCACATACCATTGGCTCATGTCCACAGCAACAGAACTAGGTGCCTTCACCTGGCCAAGTTGACAACTGAACCTAACTACCACACTGCCAGACAGAAACTTTTGATTAGATTATCTCCATGGAACCGTGGCCCTGCCCATTACAGGTGGGTCTTGATTAGTTCACTGGAATCCTTTAAAAGAGGAAATATTTTGGAGGAAGTCCTAAATGACAGACCTGACAGAGAAAAAGCCAATAGGAACTTCAGAGCAGAGCAGACACAGATGTTGATACTTGGAGAACAGAGACATGGATATTTATAGATGCTTAGAAAGCCCAGCAGAAATCACCATGAGATGTTAAGCAAGCCAGAACCTGGAGAGAGCCAAAAGAAGCCAAGAGATGAAGGCCAGCCCCAGAGAAGCCAAGTAAGGAACTCCCACAGGAACAGAGGCTGAAAGCAATGGAGCCCAGGAGCAAGGGACCCGCAGATGCCAGCCACGTTGACTACCCAGCTGACAGAGGTATTCCTGACTCACTGGCCTTCCTTGAATTAAGGTATCTTTCCCTGGATGCCTTAGTCTGGATATTTTTATACGCTTCAAACTATGAACTTGTAACTTATTAAATTCCCTTCTTAAAAGTTGTTCCAGTTCTGGTATATTGCATTCTGACAGCTTTCAAACTACTACACTCTAGAAATGAACAATCTGAAGAGGAAAGCAAAAAAAAAAATCTCATTTACAATAGCAATTAAAAGAATATAATATCTAGGAACAAATTTAAGCAAGGATGCAAAGGACTTGTACATGGAAAACTACAAAACATTGCTAAAGGAAATAAAAGAAGACTAAATAAATGGAAGGATATTCTGTGTTCATAGATTGGAACACTAAATATTAAGATATCCATTCTACCCAAAGCAATTTACAGATTCAGCTCAATCCCAATCAAATTTCTAACAGCCTTCTTTGTAGAAATGAAAAAGCCTATCATCAAATTTATATGGAAGGGTAAAGAGCCCTCGATAGCCAAAGTCATCTTATAAAATAATGAAGTTGGAAGGCTCACACTTTCTGATCTTAAAACTTATTACAAAGCCACATTAATCAAAACAGCATGGTATTGGCACAAGGACAGATATACAGTACAATGGAATCAAACTGAGAGTTCAGAAACCAACATTTACATTCATGGCTAACTGATTTTTGACAAGGGTGCTAAGTCCACTTAATAGGGAAAGAACAGTCTCTTCAACAAATGGTGCTGGGAAAACTGGATGTCTATATGTAGAAGAATAAAGGTGGACATCTACCTCATATTATATACAAAAAAACAAACTCAAAATGGATCAAACACCTAAGTACAAGAAACAGAACTACAAAATTCCTAGAAGAAAACACAGGGAAGCATCTTTAAGACCTTGTGTTAGGCAATGGTTTCTTACTTTATAACAAAACCATAAGCAACAGTTAAAAAAAAAGTGGGACTTCATCAAAATAAAAACATCTGTGCATAAATGACTTCATCATGAAAGTAAAAATCCCTACAGAATGGGAGAAAATATTTAGAAACCCAAATATTTACTACATAGAATATATAAAGAAATCTTACAATTCAACAACGAACAGAAACAACCTACCCAATTAAAAAATGGGAAAAATACTTGAACAGACATTTCTCCAAAGAAGATAAACAAATGGCCAACACGCACATGAAAAGATGCTGAACATCATCAACCATCAGGGAAATGCAAATCAAACCACAATGAGATACCATTTCACACTAGAATGGCTACTATTTAAAAAGGGAAAATAAGTATGGGAGAGAATGGAGATATGGGAACACTGTTGTTGTGGGAATGTAAAATGGTGCGGAGGCTGTGGAATAGTTTGGCAGGTCCTCAAAAAGTTAAATATAGAATTACCATATGACCCGGCAATCCCATTTCTAGGTATATTTTTCAAAGAATTGAAAGTAGGGTCTTGAACAGATATTTACTCATGGATGTTCATAATAGCATTATTCACAATTATCAATGTACCTACACGAAAATTAAGAGTTTTTATTTAAACCACTGGGGGAGAAAAGGTTAATGTTCCAGGTGTATTCACATAACAGTGCCTTCTGTTTTTTTCCAGATAATTTGTCAAAACCAGAGGTATGGAGGAAGGCAAGACTTACACAGTGATTTTCTAACAGATAAACACTCAGGAGCAACTTCATCCAGTGCAGAGAGCTTTATTGCTCCACAAACACTAATGTTAGGTAGACCTGAGTATACTGGTTAGGTGATGAAAGCTCCAAGGTAATTATCGGGACTAATTAGAATTGCAAAGGGCAGTGACTTGAGGTCATTGTAACAGAGTTTTACTTTTATTTTTCAGCAGTCTGAAATGACCATGGGTAAATGTTCTGGCTATGTGGCTGGCCCCCTTGTAACTAGGATTTTCTTTCCAACAGAAAACAACAAAAAAATTGGTTCCAGGTGGAAACAGTATTGTCTTATTTTTTTTTAGTTGAGAACTGACAATTGTGTTACAAGCAAATCAAAGAGGCAAATGCAGATTTTAGTGTTGCAATAAAACCAGATGTACCACAAAATCAAAAGGGCATTCTTTTAATGATATGAATAAGAGATACTAAGCAAGTGATAATTAAGCATAATTGATTTCATTTCAAAAATAAGCATAACCAAAATTATTTTTATACAAACCCCAATCTTTCCAAGTTCTCTAACATCTAAAAATTGAATCACTGTTGACAGTTTCTCCTATCACCAGGCAAGGTTTAATAATTTTTACACGTACAAATCCTTGAAAAGGGAAGTATCTTAACTCCGGTTCCCTAGCAGCCAATGTGTGCCCTCATGCCCATGAATGAGGACAGGGTGGGTGGCCCTAGCAAGGGACAGTAGTGCAGGTAAGGGAAAGGACAAAGAGG
This sequence comes from Tamandua tetradactyla, assembly GCF_023851605.1. Classification (NCBI taxonomy): domain Eukaryota; kingdom Metazoa; phylum Chordata; class Mammalia; order Pilosa; family Myrmecophagidae; genus Tamandua; species Tamandua tetradactyla. The sequence continues at coordinate 142,410,632 of NC_135332.1, forward strand.
AAGGACTCTAGGAGTTTTCTCCAGGGTTTCTCTACCTTGGCATTATCGGCACATTGGACCTGATAATTCTTTGTTGAGGGTCTGGACATAAAGAGTTACAGGGGAAAACTTAAACAGAGGGAAGGGTGTGAAGTCAGAGCCTTGCACTGTGTGTGGAAGAAGCTAGTGGCTCTTGCTCACATGCTTCTCTCTCTGAACATTGAGTTTTAAAATGAGCACAAAGACAAGTACACTAGAGATCAGAGGAGATAAGAGAAATTTACAAGGAAGAATTCTAATTCCAAATAATCTGGCCTTCCAGATTACCCATGAGGTGATCCGTGTGTGTCTTCTGTGAAGTATTCAAAGTCTTGTTCTTAAGATTCTGACTTATAAAGTTCATGTGGAAGTAGACAAGAGACTGAGGTTGGGAGGGAGGGAAGACTAAGGGATTGGGGAGTAGGGGAGGAGAAGGGGAAGGCAGGGAGGTGGAAAAGGGCTTACCACAGCTAAACTATGCTTAAGGCAGACCAAGTTTGCCTTCTGAACAGAGAGCAAAGAAATAAAACATATGAGGGTCGTAGTGCAGCTTCTCAGACAACTTTTCCAGGTCAGATCCTTGGGGTTCTCATTGAGGAAGGAGGGAGAACTTAGAAACGCTCGCCATTCCCTCCCGAGTGTTTCCAGGAGGACTGCACATGATTAAAACTAACCTTAGGAAAGCAAAAAGGCATTTTTCTTTACTGCCTGGTCATTTATTCAGCTGTGTGACTAAGAAAAAAATCACTTGTGCTCTTTGTTATAATTTTTGAATCTCTCAAACAAAATGGAAATAGTACAACTCATTTCACAGGGTTATTTCGAAGATTAAATGAGACCACATATGTAAAAGGGTCCAGCAAAAGGTTAGGCAAAGCTGGCTCATTGCCTTCCTGACTCCCTTTCTTTTTTTAATCCTCTTTCCTTTTCAGCTCCTGCGCATATGCCCACATCTGTGCCTGCCTCCACCAGCAGAGCTTCCCACCATCTGCTCTTACATACTAGATTCCCAAGCTTCTGTCATCATCCTGTTCTGGGATTTTCTTCTCTCACTATGATCTTGATGGCGTGGCAGTGGTACATGTTGCTAAATCAGCTAAATCCTTTCATGTCTGGTGACAGAAGAAGAGTGTCAGAGGTAGCAACGGGAAGGATGCAGGAGAAAGGTTGCCAGTTGCGAGGATGACAAATTTCATCTGTATCACTGTTTTGACCTTGGCAGCTCTGACTGATTCCACCTGGGTGAAGACATGAGGGAATTTCTTCCTGTGTGGTAATGCAGGCATACAGTTTAGTAGGAAAGTGAGACGCAGTTAAAGGATAAAGAAGCATATCAGGGGTTCAGCTTTTGGTAAGCTCTTGAAAGACAAACTCTTTCACAGATAACAATCTTAAACTATAAAAACAAAACACAAGAAACAACTACTGCAGGTTCTGGAGAGTAAAGAAGATGAGGCAGATTTTGGAGTGCAGTTGAAGATCAACAAGGAGACTAATGCAGCAGAAGCAAAGTGGGCAAAAAAGAGGGGTAGGAAATGAGCTCAGAGAGATGGCTCGGGACCAGAACATGAATGGTGTGGACGGGCTTCAGGAAGCACCTCTGATGAGCTCTGTGATGCAAAGGGGCTGGTGAATTTTGAGCAGATTCTGTCACAGTCTGATCTATAGAATCCGAACCACATTTTAAATTAATGAATCTGGCTCTAGTACGGAGGACAGAGTGAAGGGCAGTAAGAATGGAAGCACAGGGAACAATCAGTAGACTAACTGGTTGTTGTAAAATATAACCCATCATGAGAAGAAAATACAATTTCTTTCAAATACAACCTCCCCATCCCTTTCAAAGATGGGAAAGCTTCTGTCAGCTTGAGTACAGAAGGGAATATTTTCTAGAAAAATTGTTGATCAGAATACATTTGAGATTTTTTAAATAATGGAATGAGGTTTTGATGAAATCAGGTTTCTCTTGTACATATCATCTACTAACCTTCCATATTAAAAAAATTAGTCATCAAAGTGTAACATTTATTCAACTGAAGCTAGTTCCACACATTAGAAGAACCAGCATCAAAGATTAACTTAAAAGGTCATGAAGGAATTCAAGGTTTTCCCTGCCTGTTCCATCTCAGCACGTTAAAATTAATGTAAACACATATTAATGTCATTTCATCCCTAGCATTCACCTTTCTAAGGGGCTCTGAAGAAAACGCCCTGCAGGTAGATTTTTGTTTGACATGCAAGTTGTACAGATAAAATAAATATAACATCCTTACAGATCAGTTGTACATTATTTTTATTTTTTGCATGGGCAGGCACTGGGAATCAAACCTGGGTCTCCAGCATGGCAGGTGAGAATTCTGTCACTGAGCCACCGTCACACCGCCCAGTTATACACTTTTAAAACATTATTTGTCACTTAATAAAAAGAAATCCTAAGATTAACTGAATCCTAAGAACAATTAGGTCAAAGCTAAAATTTTAAATAAGAATGACAAATAAGAGACAAATGTTTCAAGGATTTTGTAAAGAAATTATAAAAAGATCAAAAGGAAATATACATATAAAATATAATTCATAAAAGAAGGCAGGGCTAGAATGAATAAGGACTTATATTTTGCCATTCAGGTCACTGCATCCCAAATGGGATGGTCCTCAGGAGTTAAATGCCAGCATTTGCTCAGCAGCAATTCAATGACCAATATTCAAATAGTAGTCCCTGAGAGATTGTGTATGACCTCTAACTACTTAGTGCCTAACTTTCCATATATGTCAAACAGAGAGAAGAATAATTGCTAGCTACCTCCCAGCAATTATGGAAGATTTAATGAGACAGGGAGCCAGACCTCCATGGTGAGTCAATTATTCCCTGGGTAGAAGTTATGTTATTTGTGAGGTGCTGTAACACTAAGGATAACAGGGTATTGAACAGGCATTACACATAGCTATTTCTTAATTCCCCAGTGTTTACATTAAAGCTTTCAGAATAATGTACTCACCTGGTAACAAATGGTCCAGTGTTTTCATAAAACAGTTTAAGGTTGATGGAATAAAATGATTATGTAGATTTTATAATGTTTCTCATTTTTCTCTATTGTTTCTCTATTTGTCTTAGGACAAATAGGTTCAATGGAATAGACAGGTAAGGAGGAAGCTCTCTAACTGAACCTGGACCTACAGAAATAGTCTGGTAAGAGAACTATGTATTTCATTGAGTCAAATCCAGAGTCCACTAATTTCAGTTTGCCCAAGGCAAGGTTAGGGTGCTGTGCTCGTAAGAAAAAATTTGGATCTGCTAATGAAATATGATTTAACTCTTATAAAAGAAATGTGGTCTAATATTAATTTACATGATTAATATACACAAATAAAAGCAGTAACAAATACTTAAATTTGGATTAGTGAAGTCACAGGCTCTTTCAATAATCCAAAAAGGATTGTCATGCTCTCATAAGTTAAAATGGATAAAATTGATTTTTTACACAGATCAACCACACAATATTAATCATATAAAATATTTCCCTGAAAGTCTTGGCACAAAAATGAGCCAATGTGTTCTATTTGGCTATTTTATTTTTCCCAAAGTAAATTTAGATGGGGGAAAACCTTTAGAAGGCAATCACAAATTTCAAAATCAATAAATTCAAATTGTTTTAAGGCAGTAAATACATAGGCTTGCCAAATGCTACAAGAAATTGATGCACAATCTGTCTGGCAGCTGGAACATGTGAAAAAATTTTAAGCATGACCTTAAAATAACCAAGATTCCGAAGCCTCAACAAACCTTGTTTCAGCAAGACTATTTTACTGGTTCATAAAAAAGATAAGGAAGTAAGGGGTGGGGTAACCAAATTAATTTAGGGTGTGGTGAATTATCTTGGGTATCTTAATTTGGTACTTTTGTTTGGTGCCTGGGCTCAGAAGAAGTGGTTTACTATGGTCATTAAGACCAGCTGCTAGGTGGCATGCTTTTGGACTCAGAGGTAAGACAGCCCCTGAACGCTACCTCCACTCAGTGAGAATTATTTCACCGGCTTTTAAAAGTTGCCTCCACTGATCTGGACTTGAACAATAATAGACTGCACGAGAAGATCTAATTTTCCCAACATTTCTGCTACCATGGCTTTATTCTAAATCCCACAATTCTTCAGAAGAACCAGGAAACCGTTAAATTAAAAAAAATTTTTTCATTCATACAAAATTGGGAAGAAAGCCAAATTTTATCATTAAAAATATTTCTGGTTTGATATCAAAGTATCATTATTAACACTTTGAGCAAAAACATAAATACTATTCTATTTTATAGTTTACTTAAAACTTACAAAGGTAGAATATGTTTAATGAAAAAAATTGAAGCAATACAAATACAAAAATATATTAAATAAATAAAATCTACCTTTAACTGACTCTCCATCTCTGACCAACCACTTCACGAGGGAAAAATGACTAATTTGTTGTATAATGTCCATATCTTTTTTACACACACACACTCACCCACTTTCTCTTTCCCTCTCTCTATCTTACACATATGATTTTACAAAAATGGAACAATTTTTCTATCCTGCAACTTGTCTTCATTTTGCTAGGCATATCAGAGACATCTTTCCATATCTGTACACAGAAATCTAACTTTTGTGTATGTATCAAGTTATAAATAATTGCAATATATATATATACTGCAAATTCTTCCATTTGTTTGTTCATTCATTCATTCTGTAAACCTTTATTGCATGTCAGCTATGTTTCAGGTGCAGTGCTAGGCAGGATATAAAAAAACTTTCGGTAGGTACTTTGAATATAGACAGCAGAAGGGGGTTCAGGGAAATTTTCCTCAACATGGTGCACCTAAGATTAGTCTTGAAGGGTATATAGATGTCAGGTAAAGAAGTGAGGGACTAGACCATATTAGATTAGAATATGATAATGTAAGTATATGAACTTTTTAATACCAACATGTTATTTTCAACATGAATAAACTATTTCACCATATTTTACTGTTTTTCTTTCTTCAAAATAAATATAAATAACACTGGAACTAGATTTTCAATAGTGCAATTAATAATGATTAGTTTAGAAAAATACTTTATATATTTTTATAAAATATAAATATATAATGGAAAACGTAAGATCTAAAGTTTCAACACCCTCTTTTTATTGAAGCCACTAAATATGTATATTTACAATACATATGTGTATATGTATACAGACTCATATATACAAACTATATATTATAGCACAGTAAATACTGCAGAATAAAATAAATCTGGTCCTTCTGACACTCTTGTCAAAAGTAAACTTAGCCATTTGATTTAACTAGAAGAGTTAACTCATAAATCCAGTGCTTTAGTGACAGGCCAAGAGACAAGCCATATACAATCAGTCAATCTGAATTTTATATAGAACCATTACTGTTGTCTGAGAAGCCAGATCAAATTTTAGTCATCCAAAATTTTGAGCGTATTTTATAATCACAGTATTATATGAACCCTAGAAAACACCTGAAGACACAGTCTTAGCTCTCAAGGGGCTTCCAATATATTACCTGGGACATATGTGGTCACCACTAGTTATAACACAAAAGATACACACAGAGGAAGAGATTAATTCCAACCAGGGACTGGGGAATGTTTAATAGATGAGACAGGGTGAAGTTGGGTGAGATCTCAACTAGCAAAACAGGGATGAAGGGTATGACAATACCAGAAATAGTACAGGTAAAGAAACAGGAGGCCTCTATGTACATTTAGAGGACAATAAGTTAATTAGGCAGGGTCAGGCTAGAGTTTAGGGTACAGAGAGAAGGCAGTAGATGGGGGCAGATTATGGAGTAGATTAGTTTTATGTACAGAAATTCAACCTTTATCCTATAGGAGGTGAGGAACCATCAAAATTTTCTCATATGGAATGACATGATCAGGAGTGGCATAGGTTAGAATAGAAAAGAAGATGAGAATAAAGGTAGGAGACTATGACAAAACTCTAAGGAAGAGGTAATGAAGAGCTGATTAAGGTCAGTAGCAGTGGAAACTGGAAGGAAGTAATTGATTGAAAGACACATTTGGAAACAGAATGATATAGGGAAAAGAATTGGGGCTCTATCCAAGAAGGCCTGCATTTGAGTTTTGGCTCCTTGTTTTCTGGCCTTGGACAAGTAACTTAACTCTTTCAAGTTTTAAGTTCCTCATCTACAGAGAGGGAATTTGCACCTACCTGTGGCGATATGACTATCTGAGACTTGCTAAATGTGGAAAGACTAAAAGAAAAACATAAACCAGATCTACATATGTACGCATTCAACAATACATAATTATATGAAGGAGAACAAAATGTAGCCTCTATCTGGTTGGGAAAACAGATAAATAAATAACTAAAATGACAACACCATAATGTGACCAGTGCTATACTAGGAGTAAGATCAAACACAAGAACCCAGAAAAAGATTGTGTAAGGACATTAAAGATGATATAAAGGGGGTGAAGGGATTTAAGGAATTCATAGAGGTGATGTTTGAACCGGGCTACTCACAATTTGAGGTGTTTTATTTTCACTTGGAATGACCAGGTTTTCCCCTTTATCACTTGGTCTCTGTTCACCATATAAATCACAGTAAACAATGCACATAGATCCCTGTATGCCATATGAATTTTAGAGGATGAAAGGAGAGTCAAGAGAAAGTGGTTAGAAAAAAGGTGAGGCAGGTGGAGGAAAGCTAGAGGAAGAAAGATTAGGGGACTATGAATGAATTTTAGACAAATACCTTCTTAAAAACAATGCCTGAAGAAAGCCAGATAATATTTATAGTCTCAGTGTAATATAATGTTAAGGCAGCAAAACTCAAATGAAAGAATCTAGTAAGTTCTGAGAGGCTGTTTAATAGGCTTTTCTCAGTAGGTGAAGCTGAATTGAGGTGGCTACAGTCAGTGTCAGTGGTCTGTCTGAACAGGTTTTAATTTAATTTCAAGAAACAAAAACAGCATCAAATATATAGTCCTCTGTTTAGACTATTTGCACACATTTGTCTATTGCCAACAAGATCCAAAATAACCACTCCATTGAGAAAATGAGAGAAAAAATATGGCTGAAAAATGCTTATTTTTAATCTTTTCAAGTATTATGTAATTTTGTCCATTTATTCAACAATTATTTATTGATGCCTACTCTGTGCAAGACACAGTAGGGGATACAAGAGTGAAAAAGACAGATCTTGCCAACAAATATTCAGAGTCTCAAACAAATTCGCTATGAAGAAGAAAGGGATAAAGCCAATGAGAAGTACAGATGAAATGCTACATGGTATAAAGGAGGTTACTTGGAGTTGGGAAGATCAAGGATGTGGCAGTGGCTTAAGGGCTGAGGGAACTGTGCTGTGCTATTAATTTGACAAACATTTACTGAGAACGTAGAACACGCAAGGCACTTGCCTAAAATGAAATGAGACTCTGAGGTGATTTAGTCCAACTCCTTTACTTAATTCACTAGGAAATGAAAGTCCAGAGATTTGAAAAGCTAATTCAGGGTTGAACAGCACATCAGAGGCAGTGCTGAAAGGAGACATGCTCTCTTCAGGCTGCTAGTCCCGTACTTTCTACTATTTCACTCCATCTCCTCCAATAACCTTAGTGTGAATATTGTGATGGGCAGTCATTATTTCAAGAGGTATCTGTTCTGTTTCTGAATTAATCTAACTTGTAAGCATTTTACAATGCTTCCTCTCTAACACTTTAGTTAAAACCTGCCTTCCTTTCTAACCACTGGTTCCTTATTGAGCTACACAGAACATACCTAGTTCTGTGTCCACAGGACCAACCACGTATACATGAAGACAGTTCTCATATCCCCACTAGTCTTCTCATATAAGGCAGGGAATACCACCATGCGATTAAGGACTAGATATATCACCATGGCTGGGGGAAATAGGCACTGGAATTAGAGACCTAGATTTGAGTTCCAGTTTTAACATCCACAGGTGTGTATTCCTGAGCAAAGTTATTTAATTTATATAAGCTGTGTACTCCTCTAGAAAATGGGGATTTTTAAGTCCTTCATGTTTCCCACCAATGTAAAAGCTATGATAGGGAATTGGGCAACTTTTGGTATAACTGCCAGAATTCTAGACTTTCTCTCTATATATTAAGCTCACACTGAATTATTTGAGGAGAAAAACTGCAAAAACTGAAAATGATGGCAGTATTTGGCTATTTCTCTCTTCCTCTTTTCCCTCTCTGCCACAAACCAGTTAAGTGACAGTTCTGAAATACTGAAGAAAAGATAGGTGACTGCCACTGCTTCAAGAGATGACCTATGCAGACAGAGCTGCTGGCAACCCAGAGGGGAGCAGCTGTTTATCAAGATAAAATGCTGAAGAAATTTTCCTCACATATAAGGCACAAATATGCTTTTTCTTTTTTGTTTTGTATTAGAAAGATCCTCAAGGGTAGGATTCAGATACAGTTTTGCAACTTGCACAGTAAGTGTACTAAAAGAAAACGGTACAAGGACTATTCCCTCTATGTTAACAAGTTCTCCTAAAATAATGCAGAACAAAGCTGACTGCTTTTCCTAGTTACTTGGTTAGGGTGGGAAGGGAGTAGGCGAGAAAAGAAGATTTAGAGTGGATTTCGTTTTTCCTGCTTCCAAATGTTATAAACCAGCTGGTAATGTTTAGTAGCAATAACCTCATCTACTAGGTGCTGCAACTAATTTCCCATATTTGGGTAGGAAAAATATATCATGTCTGAAAGAATGACATATGGACAGGGAATTCAGTGACTGACACTAAAGGTAGATATGTCGCTCTGGGGTACGAGGAATTAACCAGCAAAGACTCACCTAGATGATCTACAGATTGAACACATAGTTCGTGAAAGTAGAGACAGACTGAGCCAGTGTTTTTAAAATAAAGCCAAAACTAAGAAAAGGAAGATAAAAATGCAGAAGGAGTAATGTATCAGAGACTGACAGCATTCCCTAATAATCGCTCTATCATTCTTCCAACATGATAACATTTCTAATGGGACATAGGGCTATTCAGAATAAAGTCAGCATTTTCCAGTTTCTCTTGCAGCTAGATGTAGCCATGTAACTAAATACTGGCCAGCATTACACAGCAGCTTCTGGACACACCTTCCTTAAAAGATAGCTGGGGCACAACTTTTATCACCCTTTCATCTCTTTTTCCATCTAGTTGCCTGTAAGGCAGATGTCTCCACCATAGATAAGGATGAGGAGAGCAGCACCCTGAGAGACGGTGTGGTGAGCTGGAAGGAATGGACAGCTAAACATATAAACTGTTTACTATTTTTATTAGAAACAATGTCAAAAGTACCCTTAAAGCTATCTTTTGCACTCATTTATTCCCTTAGGTTACATTCCTAGAAGTGAGTAAAAGGATATGAAAACATTCTAAAGTTTCTGATATATATGGCCAAACTACTCTCTGAAAACTTAAATTTACATGTGCTGCCTCCTCCTTTTCTAACTATATAAATTTCCTTTCCAATATTATTATATAATTTATTATATAAATTAACACCTGGACTGTCATCAACACTTTGCCAATTCATTGCTGAACAATAATAGCTCTTTGTTTTAATTAGTATTTTCTGATTAAGTTCACTTGTTTTAATATGTTTATAAGACAGAGTCTATTACGTCTTTAATAAAATAGCTATCTATTAAATTTGACAAGTATTTTTATATTGAGGTTAATTTTTTTTTCATTAATTGGTAAGAGCTCTTTTTCTACTAAGGGTGTGTGCACCATGTTAGAAATACTTCTTCCCAATTTAAATGCCTTTCAACTGAATTGATTATTTTGTTGTTGTGCAGAAGCTTAAAATCTTTATGTAGTCAAATAAAATTGTTTAAAAAGTTTCTGCCTTTACTATAATACATTTAAAAATCTTCCTCCTCATGAAGATTATATGCATGTTCACTATATTTTTTCAATTACCTTTTTACTTTAATCTTTAATTTACACGGAATTTATTTTTCCACATATTTAGCTGATTGTACTAATGCTAGATTAACACATTCAAGAATAAATATTTTAAAACATAATTTTTCCTAATTAAAAATTCCACTAATTTAGTATAGTCATTTCTTATAATTAATACTAGATTGCTTTAATTATTGTAGCTTTAGAAAGTGTTTTATTCCAGTTCTTGCAGGTAATTCACTTTTTCTTTTTTTTGCGAAAGTCAGTTCGGTTTATTCTTCCAACTGAACTCTAGAAACACTTTATCAGGTTCAACAAAAAGGAAAAAACCTGACATTTATAGGAATTCTTAAAAGATAGAGTAATTGGGGGGAGAATGTACAATTTTAAAACATTAATTCTTCCCATCCAAGAACATGGGATATTTCTCCATCTATTAAATCTTTGTTATTTAATTAAACTGTATAGTTTAGTGATTATATTTACGTAATTGTAAGTTGGGATTTTTAAAAACACATTTTTTGTGTGTGCTGGTTATATAGCAAAATGATTAATTCTTTTATACTTGATTTATAATTGATCATTTTACTAGTATACCTTTAATAATGCTCATAAATATTAGTTGATTATTTTGGGTTTTCTAGTTAGACAGTATTTTCACTTTCAAATAATGATGGTATTTCTTATTTCCTTTGCAATATTTATACTTCACTTCAATTTCTTGTCTTACTGCATCAGATAAAATGTTCAGAGCAATATGAAATAACAGTGGCAACAGCTGACACCCTTAGCTTTTTTTCCTGACTTTACTTTCTTAGAGCATTTTTCCATTATGCCCTGTATAACAGCTGCTACATATCAGCTTTTCCACCCCTTTTCACACTACCTACATCATTCATACACACTCCTCCTCCCAACAATTAAATAGTAAGTTCCTTGAAGGGGTTTTGAAACTGCATTCTGCTGATCTTTATAATCCCTGTGGAACCCTGACATGGTAACTTACACAGGGAAAGTAAATTGCTAAATTGGTGGTTCTCAACTAAATGGATCCTTGGAATTCCATGAGAACTTTTAAAAACACTGATTCCCAGGTTCCATAAACCATTTACAAACTCAAACTCCCTATTCATAGGTGAAGGAGTCTAGGTGTTTTGAGCTCTTCTTGGAGCTCAAATCAACCAGGTTTGAAACTACTGGTCCAATATTTTCATCACTCCTGGGGATTCTGTTTCAGAGCCAGTGACCTGATTTTTAATAAATCTACCTAGATGATTCTGAGAGAAGCAGTTTTGGAAATTAGTGATTTAGACATTTGCATTAGTTTCCTGACTTCTTAAACAAATGCCTTACAGTGGGTTGGCTTAAACAACAGGAATTTATTAGTTCACATCTTTGAGGCTAGGAAAAGTCCCAAACCGAGGCATCAGTAAGAATAGGCTTTCTCCCAGAAGACTGATGTTCTGGGGCCGCCTGACGGCAAACCCTGGTCCTCGGCTTTTCTGTCACATGGCAGTGCACGTGGTGCTGTCTCCTTTCTTTTCTGAGTTCTACTTACGTCCAGCTCCTTACTTCGTGGTCCAACTTCTTACTTCCTGTGACTTTTCCTAACATGTCCAATTTCCTTTGCTTATAAGGATTCAGTCAAATTGGGTTAAGATCTGCGTCATTCAGTTTTGGCACACCTTAACTAATAACATCTTCAAAGGTCCTATTTACAAGAGGGTTCACAACCACAAGACCAGGGGTTAGGACCTAAACATGCCTTTTGTGAGGGACATGATTCAATCCCCAACATCAATAATTTAGAAAAGAGATTGGAGTTTTATTATTTTTCTTAAATGTTTTCATTATTTTATATTTTCATATACAAAAATGAAAAAAAAATAGAAATAAATACAAAGAAAAAGCTAATCATCTCTCCCACCTCCACCTCCTTAAAGTAATCAGTGATAACTGCCTAGCCATATCCTTCCACACCTTTTTGTTTGCTTACACAAAAAGAAACACAAGGGAGTGGTGTGTGTGTGCGTACGTGTGTGTAGTTTTCTTTTTATTTTCTTGCTTTCATGAAAACAAAATTCTAAATCCATTACTTTGCAATTTAGTAGTTTGTTTAAAATATATTTCAAATAAATGCTAGTAAATTCTCTCAGAACCATTTGGCATACTAATAAAATTTAAGAAAAGAGTATTTTCTCATCTGTCACAAACTTATCACAAAATAGTAATTAGCAGAAAAAACTTTAATTTTTAATTCTTTTAGAGGTATAGGACCCATTTTGGGCAATTCAGCTAGGAAACTGTAAAACTAGAAGTAAAGTAATATACCAAAAGATATACGTTGATAAATCAAAATAACATCTTAAAAACCATGTGACTAGGTTATATAGGAAGGCTAAATATGGTATACAAGGCTTTATTTTTTACACAGATAATAAAGTAATTAAGAACTACAAAGAGAAGTCCCATAAGAGATGTTACTTATGGTTAGCTATTACTCATTTTTTAGATAAAAGCTATTTCTAATGCACAAGCAAAAGTAAGATTCAATTGACCTCCACTTGACATGCCTTAGCCTAACATAAAAGGTAGCATTCAAATGTATGCTGTAAATAAAATCTTCTATAATAGAATTGCCAATATAAGGACGGTATATAAATTATTGGCTAAGAAAAAAATGTTACATTCTAAAAGTCTAAGTCAAGAATGTGGTGAAATCACAACATTCCTCGTTTATTATTACTAGATTTGTATAAGGCTTCTTCTCTCAAGAGTTCAATGAAACACACTAACGACTGCTAAACAGTACAAATTAATTTTTCTAAATTCTCCAATACTGAAAATTAGAAGACAGTGTGGGAGTGGCTGTATAAGAGAAGAATAAAAGAGAGAAGTTAAACTGAAACCATCAAGCAAAATAAGTAAGCTATCTTCCCATAAAAATAATTAAGTTGCAATTTCTGATTCATACCATGAGGATCTTTTTGGAAAGACAGAATTAAAGAGAGTTTTAAGAAAACGATGCCTTCATGGCAGTTGGGAGTTGAGAACTTCTGTGAGGTTGGGATGGGAATGAGAATGCAGTGGAGAACCGTTAACCTAGGAGAGGTATGAAATTGGTGTAGGCCTAAAAATCAAATGTAGGTATGCTGAAAATAATAACGTTAAAAAGGAAATAGTTTTGAGAAAGTAAACAACAGTCATGGTGATTAAAGCAAGTGACCCTAAAAATACTTTTTATTATGACTGTTTTGGCAGAAATGGAATGGATTTTGTGGGTAGGGAAATCAAGAAGACCTACAATGGCAGTTTAGATTTGAAGTTGCTAGATATTTGGCAGGAGGACTGATAAAATGAGAGGGGAGTTCTGGGATCCTGCACATGCAAACAAAAAAAAAAAAAAAAAAAAGAGAGGGGAGTAATTATTAGATGGTAGCTCCTAATGCCACCCTCGTTATCATCCCCTGGCTCTGCACCCACTCTAGTCCTTAATTCCTTTGAACCTAAATGACACTTTCTCCTCCTGTCCAAATCTGGTCTCTGCTCTGGATTCCATCTCCACCTCTTTCCTGGTCACTTCATTTTATTCCATCTCCACCTCTTTCCCTGGTCACTTCATTTTATCGATTAGCTTTAGTCAATCCTCAAACTCCTGCTATTGGCTGTTTCCTTTGGCATATAAAAACCCTATAGAAAAGTTCTTCTTGTCTGAAAACAACAACAAAAAAATGAAGCAAAATAAAGTTTACTTAATCTTATATCCTCTTCTTTTCACAAGCAAGTCCTAGAACAAAAAGTCTCTACTTCTCCCATTTGATTCGCTTCTCACCCCGAAGCACTCTGGCCTCAGGCATCACCATCTCACTGAAGCTACTGCATTTAAAAGTGACACTGACTTCCTACATGCCTTAATTCAGTCTCCAGCTTTTAGCTCTCCTAAGCAATCTTGCTGAAGCTTTTTACACACTTACTTTTGTAGTTTGCTAGCTGCCAGAATGCAAAACACCAGAGATGGATTGGCTTTTAATAAAAGGAGATTTATTTCGTTAGTCCTTCAGAGGAAAGGCAGCTAACTTTCAACTGAAGTTCTTTCTTACGTGGGAAGGCACAGGGTGATCTCTGCTGGCCTTCTCTCCAGGCCTCTGGGTTCCAACAACTTTCCCCAGGGTAATTCCTTTCTGAATCTCCAAAGGCCTGGATTAAGCTGTGAGTGCTGAGATGAGGTATGCTGAGCTGCTCGGGCTGTGCTATGTTAAGCTCTCTCATTTAAGCATCAGCCAATTAAATCAAACATCATTCATTGCAGCACCTAGCCAACTGCAGATGTAATCAGCAACAGATGATGTTCATGTGCCATTGGCTCTTGTGCAAGGCAACAGAACTAGGCACCTTCACCTGGCCAAGTTGACATCTGAACCTAACTACCACACTTACCTTGTCTTTCTTGAAGCACTCTCTTTCCTCAGTGTCTGTGACACTGCATTCCAAGATACCCCAGCCGATGGTCCAGAAGGATTCATTCAGTTCCACTTTATATTACTCTCCCTCCATATTCAGCACTTCAACTACACCAGTTCAAAACTGAGCCACAATTCTGAATCTCTACTCTAGATATTACTGTGGAGCTCAGATTCTAGATATGTCTAAGAAACAACTCTTTCTGAAAGTCTAACAGTACTTATATGCCAAAAATGGATTCATGTTCCCTTTTAAAACGTCACTATTTCATAATTCAGTGACTGGAGCCATCACCTATTATTCAGGTAAAACACTTGGGAGTCAATGGAAATTCTTCCCTCACCCTTCTTCCCAGATCTGATCACTAAGGACTATAGGTTCTCTCAACATCGTCTCCTTCTATTGATCCTGCAGCCATTGCTCATCTCACATTTAGACTATGGCATATTGTAACAATCTCTTCACTGAGCTCTGCCTGTAATCTCAATCCCCTGCAATCCAATTTCTAGAGACCTGTTCATTGTGAATTTTCAATGGTTTTCAATTGCCTACAAATAAACTCTCAACTACTTTGTATGACATAAATGCCTACTCTGCATTTCCCTCCCACCATTTCCCAATTCAACTTTACTCTTCAGCAACACTGGACATGCTTTCCCTTGCCCAACTCTTCTGTGCATGCTACACCATTTTCTCACTTGTCTGCCTGGTACACTTCTATTCATTCAGATCTCAGTTTAAATGTTAACTTTTCTAACAGCACCCCCAGTCTATTTCAGATGGATTTAGGAGTTTCTTATACATTCCTGATTGCAGTTTTGAAGATTACTGCATTATAGAGTTGGCATGGACAGCTTAACAACTTAACTGGCTTACATTAGGAAATTAAAATAGATTTTAATAGAAACTACTTAAAAAGTTCTATAGCAACATATGCTGTTCAAAAAAAAGCTCTTTTAATTAATTTTAAGCTACTTGAGGTTAAATAACAGGAGACTCAATATTTTTTTCTCATGGCCCAGTACACTGTCTAGCATAGAATTTTAAATAAATGTTTATTGATTTTAACACTAACATTAAAGATCTGTAGCATTAACTAACAAGTATTTCATTATTTCAATATTTCAATTTAAGCAACTACTATGAACCAGAAACTACCCTTGACACTGGAATATATTACTGAACACAACAGCCATGATCTCTATCCTAGAGGGATTTAAAATGTGGAAGAGACAGGTAATTTAAATATTAACTCTGAAAATGTAATACAAGAGTTTGATAAGAGACTCTAACATTTACTGGAAGACCTAAACTATCTTCTCCCCTGAAGAAATCAAGCTTAAGGTGCCTGAAAGGCAAAAAACAGGTAGATGAAAATAGGAGTGGTGATGCTAGAGAGCACTGGTATTACAAAGGAGAGAACTATGAGAAAAGGCTGGATAATTGTGAAGGAATTTCTAAGGAAAAATTAGGCTTCTATTCTTGGTAACCAATTGAAAATTTCTCCATTAATCAAACTGCTAAATTAAACACCCGAGTTCTAAAAGTTCTACATTCCTGTATAAGAAAAAGAAAAAATATTCCAAATTCAACTCTTTACAGAAGAAAAAAATCTATTCCATGGCACTCTCTGGGACTAAGCTTTGTGAAACAGATTAAAGTAGAGATGTTTACTAGCACATCTCCAGGGTGTGTGAAAATAAAAATAGAGATTTAGGGCTCTCAAAAGGTAACAGAGAGAAAAAATGGTTATCAGAGTTCTATCTAACCATGAACTTAACACATCAAGCAACATATTAAAAATTCACTTTTGAAACAGGAGGGGTATGTTTTTCCTGTTTATTTGGGATAGAAGATTAGATTCTAATCTTTTTTTGGTTTTCCATTCAGATTCTGTATGGTAGAGGGATCATACTTCTATATTACAGGTACATTTTTCTGAAAGTCTGTGTGAATACTTTAATTGAAAAGCCAGGGACAGCAACCCAGAAGAGCTCTGACCATGTAAAAAATTTTATAAATAGTTCCATGTGCACTGTTCATCTGGAATCTCACTAGAGAAGGATAATGACCTTGAATTTTGTACTCATTTACTCTGAATTAGCCGAAACTTCTGTTTTTAATTACATACTTAATTCACCTAGCATGGTCTAATTACCGAAAACAAAACATCATTTAAACAAAAGGTGGCCTTGAACTTAATCTATCAAAACACCAGTTAGTTTTAAAAGTTTTCAGTTCTTAACAAACTGCCAAGACACGCAATAGCAATTTTCCAAATGTGATCATATGCTTTTACAGCAACAGATTTACTACACAATCAAACATCTGCATATACTTTAAAAACTCAATGTGTCGTCTCACTATTAATGCAAATATGCTTTTGATAGACCAAGTAACTCTCAAAGATGGAGTTCATACTACACAACAATTTTTAGGTATCCGAGGTCATTTTGGCCTCAAAATGACAAGTTATCATAACTATGGCTACTTATTTATAAAATGGTCCAGAACTCTGTATAAACTCATGGTGGAACTTTCCCTAACCTCAATGTGAATTAGTAACGCACCTCCTCTGTGCTACTGTAACATTCTATAGATCACTCAGTCACAGTATTTATGATGCTGAATTATTATGATTGGTTTAAAGATCTATCCCCTAATTATATTGCACACTTTAAGAAAGCAGAGATTCTGGCATTCATCTCTATACTTCTAACATGGAGCAGGGTGCCAGGTAAAAGAGCAGTCCTTGATACATGTCTGCTTAATTAATCTATTTAAACTCAATGCTACAAACCCATCTCTATTTGAGGATGACATGATCTTGTATTAGAAAATCCTAAGGAATTCATGAAAAATTATTAGATCTAATAAACACGTTCAGCAAGACTACAGGACACAAGATCAATATACAATAATCTCTATTAAAATCTCAGCTAACTTGTTTGCAGAAACTGATAAGCTGATCTGAAAATTCATATGGAAATTCAAGGAATTCAAAATATCCAGAATAATCTTGAAAAAGAACAATAAAGATGGAGGACACACTTTCCAATTTCAAAACCAACTATAGCAACAAAAGAAAAAAACAGATAAATGGGAGTTCCTAAAAATCGAATACTTCAGTGCTTCAAATGACTTTGTCAAAAGGCTGAAACGGCAATGGAATCAACAGAAGAAAATATTTGGAAATCACATATCTGATAAGGGTTTGATATCCAGAATATATAAAGAAATCTTATAAATCAATAATAAAAAGACAAACAACCCAATTTAAAAAATGAGCAAAAGACAGGAATAGAGATTTTCCCCAAGAGGAAATACAGATACCTAAAAAGCACATGAAGAGATGCTCAGTTCTACTAGCTATTAGGGAAATGTAAATCAAAACCACAATGAGATATATCATTTCACACCTACTAGAATGGCTGCTATTAAACAAATAGGAAACTACAAGTGCTGGAGAGGATGTGGAGAAACTGGAACACTTATTCATTGCTGATGGGAATGAAAAGTGGTACAGCCACTGTGGAGAACGGTTTGATGGTTCCTCAGGAAGCTAAGTATAGAGCTGTCTTATGACTCAGCAATCCCACTACTTGGGATATACTGAGAAGGTCTGGAAGCAGGAACATGAACAGACATCAGCAGATCAGCATTCACAGCAGCACTATTCACAATTGCCAAAGGATGGAAACAACCCAAGTGTCCATTAACTGATGAACGGATAAACAAAATGTGGTATATACACATGACAGCATATTACTCAGTAATTAAGAAAGAATGAAGTCCTGAAGCATGCAACAACATGGATGAACCTTGAGGACATTATGTTAAGTGAAATAAGTCAGACACAAAAGAACAAATATTGTATGATATCACTGATATGAACTAATTATAAAATGTAAACTAAAAGACATAAAATATAGAATACAGGTGACCAGGCTACAGAATGAGGCTAAGAATGGGGAGTGGTTGTTTAATAAGTGCAGAACGTTTAACTAGATTGAACTAAAACGTTTGGAAATAGAGGTGATGGTAGAGCATTATTGTGAGAATAAGTATCAGTGCTGAATGGTGTATGAATGTGATAAAAAGGGGAAGGTTAGAGTCATGTATGTCACCAGAAGGAAACTTGGAAATTAAAACATGGGAATGTATAACACAATGAATTTTTTCGTGGACAATGCCCATGATTAACTGTATAAATACAAAAAAGTTCTTTTAGAACTAGAACAAATAGATGACACTATTAGAAGGAGTTAATAATAGAGTGATTTATGGGAGAAAATGTACCTATTGCAGACTAAGGGCTATAGTTAGTAATATTTTAGTAGTCCTTAATCAACAGTAGTAAACGTAATACACCAATACTATGGACTGAGTCAACAACAGGGAGGAGGGAAAAGGGTTATGGGAGGATGTGGGTTTTCTTTTCTACTTTTTTTTTCTGTAGGAATGAAAATGCAAAGACTGCAAACATGATTAAACTAAAGATCTCCAGAAGGGGAGTTTATTTTGGATTATCCAAGTGGGTTCTAAAAAAATATGTACTTATAAAAAAGAGGGAGAAGGACATTTCATACAGAAGAAGACCAGGTGATGTGAGCAAAGTCAGAGAGAATATACTATACCAAATAACTCTGAAGATGGAGGAAGGGACCATGAACTAAAGAATCCAAGAAATGCAGGTCTAGATGCCAGTAAAGTAAGGAAATAGAATCTCCTCTAGAGTTGCTAGTGGGTGTACAGCTCTGATGACATCTTGATTTAGCCACCTAAGAATTAGTTTGGATTTATGGCCTCCAGAAACGTAAGAAAATAAAGTACTGTTGTTTCAGGTCACTAAGTTTATGATAAATTGTTACAGCAGCCATAGGAAACTAATACAGACTCTTCTTCTCTACATATATCCATTCCTTTGTAGAGACTTTTGAAGATCCCATTTAGTCTCATGACTAAAAAGCCCTTCATATATTGGTGATTTCCAAATTCCAACTTTCTTTCCTGTATACACAACTGCATACTCAGTATCTCCATCTGGATGTCAAAGGGATATATCAGACTTAAAATTCAAACTGCTGATCCTTTCCTACCCACCCCACCCTGCAACCAGCTCCACTCCCAGTCTTCTTCAACTCAGTTAGAAGGAACTTCATCCTGGTTGTTCAAACAAAAACCTTGCAATCATTTTAACACTTGACCCCAATATCCAATCAGTCAAAATCTTGATTATTTTATCTTCAAAATTATCTGTAATCTGACCAATTCTTATTACCTCCAATGCTACTTGCTTAGATTATCAAAATAGGCAATATTCTTTAACTGGTCCCCCTGCTTCTACCCTTGCCCCACTAAATCTATTCTCTAATATGACCAGAGCAAACTTCGTAAAAAGTCAGTCAGTTAGGTTCACATTATTTCTTTACTCAAATTCCTCCAACGGGATCCTGTTTCTCTTAGAATAAATGCAAAAATCCTCACAAAAATCCTCCCTCCTCTTTGGCTGCACCTTATTCCCTGACCCTCATTCTTTTAATGTCTCCTAATAAATGTGCCACTTTGCTGTTTCCTCAACATACCAAAGCAAGCTTCTGCCTCTGAGTTTTTGTAATGAATATTCCCTCTACTTGGAATGTTCCTCCCCAGACATCTACATGGTTCACTCACTGTTTTGTCCTTTACCTCCTTCAAGTCTTTACTCAAAAGTTACCTTCTCAGTGAGACCTTCCCCAACCACTCTATTTAATAATGCAATCCCCCAAATCCTCCAACATTCTCCTCCTTTCTTTACTTGGCATCTCCTTTCCATAGCATTTACCATTTCCTATCATATCGTATAATTTACTTATTATGTTTATTGCCTGTCTTTCTCCACAAAGAATGTAAGCTTTCTGAGGGCAGATATTCTGGCTGGCTTATTTACTGATATATCACCAGTATCTAGAACAGTGCCTGACATGTACACACTAGACATTTTTTGCTTTACTTAACCTTTTGCAGTTTCATATAAATTTTTTTCTTATGCTGTATGATGGGATCACATTTCATTCTTTTTCCACCATGAGTATCCCATTAATGCAGCACCATTTGTTGAATTTTTGTTTGTTTGTTTTGCAGAAAGTGCATGGGCCAGGAATTGAACCTGGGTCTCCTACATGGCAGGCGAAAATTCTACCATTGAACTACCCCTGCACCCCAGTTCCATATAAATTTTAAAATTAGTGTGTCAAATTACACACACACAAAATCATTGTGATATTGTTGAATGAACATCTGAACAATGATTAAGTTCATTACCCTCCTTCTGCTTCAAAAGTCTATGGCCAAATAGCTATATATATTAAAACTGCAGCATTATGGAAGTGTTTCATTGCTCAGAAGTATATACAAATAATTCCATATCCCTGTATTTGGAACTACTATGAAGATGAAGGCATTATAGACAAATTATTTTCAGAAATAATATACAGTTATACGCTCATCTCTTATGTTTTGTTTATTTATGTTTTCTTGAAATGGAGGCTTTATTTAATAACTTACCCAACTCAAAAAGTAGTTTAGAAAATGAATTGAATTTTTATTTAAAAAAAGAAGCAAGAAAAAAACTAAACGGAGTGATATACCACATGTACAAAATACAAGATACAAAATTCATAAACCCATCCATTTCTCCAAAATTGATTTAAAGACTCAATAGTTTGCAACCAAATTCCCCACAAGACTCTCCTGAAACTTGACATGCTGTTTCTAAAATTTATATGGAAGTGTGAGGACCAAGAATAGCCACGAGACTATAGAAGAAGTAGATAAAAGTGGAGGAACTTGCCCCACCAGATAGCAAGACTTCTAAAGAAGCTATAATAGTTAAGACAGTAAGGTATTTCATACTGCATTAAATAATGAGACTAACGGAGAAGAATATGGACCTTTGAGATAGACTCTTTCATAAATTGAAATATATCTATGACAGAGATGGAATTTCAAAAAGTAGAGTAAGGATGAACTTTTCAATAACTTGTGCTGGGACAACTGGCTATGATATTGGATCCCTAACTCAAAAACTAATGTGAAAGGTAAAACTATAAAATTTTAGAAATCAACACATGAAAATATATTTATATTTTCTTAAATATGACTCAAAAAGTATAAATGTTAAGAAAGAATAATAACAATTTGTCATATTAAAATAAAAACTTCTCATGAAAAAATACTGCAGAAAGTGAAAAGACAAGCCATAAATGCGAGAAGATTGCTGTACCACATATAACTGCATAAAATCAATGTCCAAATATATAAATAGTATCTGCAAATCAATAAGAAAAAGACGAATAACCCTGATAGAAAACTAAAAGACTCAGAGAGCCACTTCAGAGAAGAGGAAATTAGAATGGCCAAAACCTTCATGAGGCAATGTTCAATCTTATCAGTCATCAGGGAAATATGAACTATAACCACAATGAAACATCATTTGACAGTCACCAACTGAAAATTGAAAAATCTAGCAATAGCAAGTATTTGTGAGTACTGAGCAATGGGAACTCAGTGTAAATGGGTACAATCACAATGGCAAACAATTTTGCATAATTTAGTAAAGTTTAAAATGTAAATATCCTACCACTCAGCAATTTCTAAACACTTTTAAGAATATACTCTAGAAAAACTCTTGAACTTGTTCCCTGGAATACATGTATGAAAAAAGTCTTCATGGCAGCATTGTTTGTAATAGCACAAACTGAGAAATGACTCAAGCATAAGTCGAAAGAGAACAGATATATAAAACACGGAATAATCCTTTAATGGAGTAACATATAGCAGTGAAAACAGATGAACTACAGCTTGATGCATCAAGCTGAATGATTCTCAAAAATGCACTGATGAGTAGTCAAATGATCAAATCATAGAAGCATACACAAAATCCAATTCCATCTATATAAAGTTTAAAACCAGCAAGATCAGAGTCTTAGCCCAATCAAGATGGCAGAGTGAGATGCTTTAGGATTTCAGTCCCCTATAGAAGCTTTGAACAATCAGCAAGAACAGGCAGAAACATCTGTTTCAAAAAAAGGTTACAAAACATATGAAAAAATAGGAAGCAGTCTCCAGGCAAAGGAGAAAGATTAAATTATTAGAAGCCATCAACAAGGAGGCCCAGACTGGACATTCCAAACTAAGACTTTTAAAAAACTGTCCTAAATATGCTCAAAGAGCTGAAGGAAAACATGGACTAAGAACTACAAGAAATTACAAAACAATA
This sequence comes from Tamandua tetradactyla, assembly GCF_023851605.1. NCBI lineage: Eukaryota > Metazoa > Chordata > Mammalia > Pilosa > Myrmecophagidae > Tamandua > Tamandua tetradactyla. The sequence continues at coordinate 142,433,305 of NC_135332.1, forward strand.
CATGTACACAAAGAGAATATCAATAGAGAGATGTTATTATCCTATATTTGGCAAATTCTTAGTCAAAGAGAAGTTGCAGATATCTGCTATTATAATCATCCGTCTAGTAGGAAGAGGGAAAAAAAGTAGTTGTAGCTGATACATATGATTCCAGTCATATGAAATGTTCAAAATAGACAAACCTATAGAGACAGAAAGTAGACTAATGTTTGCCTAGGGTTGGACATCGGCATGGAGGGAAATAGGGTGCGACTGCTAATACATACAAGGCTTCTTTTTGGGGTGATGAAAATATTCTAAAATTGACTATAGTAAGGGTTGCATAACTGTATATATACTAAAAATCACTTAGTTGTTACACTGTAAATGGGTGAACTGTATGGTATATGAATTATATCAATAAAGTTATAAAGTTTTTAAATATAGTTGTGGTTGATTATATTTTAGATTGATTAAAAACAAACTGTAATTTGGAAACTATTATGCGAAAATGAATTAAAAATAAATTTCTTAAGAACATAAAGCCAAGAACTACTATCATAATTTCACAAAAATTAATGTAAACAAAATTACTAGTACACATATTCTAAAAGGCATTCAATACATATTTAACTTACAGCTTTGTTCTCTTTTAAAATAATGAATTTGTAAAGGTACAAGTAGAAACATGCCTTATAAAATAAGTAAACAACAAAACTTCAGAGAAATTGATTAAAAAAGCAAAATCAATGCACTCAAAAAAATGCCTACCAAAACTCATCTCAAATTTGCCCAATCAAGTAATCAGTTTTTTCCTAATCATCTACCTTAGACTTTTTTTAATCTAAGAAGTTGCTTAATGATCTAACCTGCTAGAGATGCAATGTATGAGGAGAGGAAGCTTGCGGAAAGTAAAATAATTACAGGAACAAAATACCTTTCCTTATCTTAAAGTGGACAAAATATATTTTGACAGTAGTAAAATTTCTTATAAGTTTATCTAAGGTTTGGTACTTTAAAATAAAAATATTTTATTTTTAAATTTCTTACAAATTACACATGTAATCCATGCACCTAGTAATGCTCTTAATATGCCCCAACAATAATTTCAAATAAATGTGTGTAAAAATGTGTGTTTATTTTAAAACCTAGATTCATAGCATTAAAACACTTAAGTTGTTTTATATAAGCTACCTTGTAGACAAAACCATGTTTCACTTAGATGTTATTATACAGATTATTAATAGGCTGGTAAATTTAATGAAAACTTAATGGAATTCTTTTATTAGTGAGAATTACTTTGACATACTTTTAATGTTTATTTGAAAGAATCGTATCTAGTAATTGATTGCTCTTTTAGAAACAAGGGTATAAAATAAATCATCTCACAAACCTAGGTCTAGAGTTTACCATATATTAAAACCTTTAAGTCTTAAATTTACCATAAATCAAACTATTAGGTGGAGAATAAAATATATACAAAATGAGAAACACTGTGGTTAACAAAGATAGTCTTTTAATAAGATTGTAAGTAAACCTAAAGCTTACCATTTACACATTAAAATTAGTTAGCATTGCATATTCTGTCAAAAAAAATTGTTTTTCTACTCCTGGAAGTTACATCAATATTAAAAATGTATTTTAAAATTAATGATCTAATATTATTTAAAAACTTGCTAAAGTATATTTGAAATAGAATATCTAATGCTCATTAACATTTATTCAAATGACTTGCTATTTAATAAAAAGTTCTCTACTATGAAATTTTGTAGGGTTCAGTATTAAAAATTTTTTTCTGTTAAATTGCAACCTAGAATAAATTCAAAAGAAAGGTTTGAACAAGAAAAACAGTAGGCTTTCAAATGAATCCCATTAATACTGACTTCCAGGTTACACACAAGTATAAATCAGAGCAGAAAATGAAAGAATGATTTTGATATTCATTTCTGATAATAATGAATTTCTACAATGAAGAAAGGATTACCAAGAAAACTGGATGACATTTTCTTATGCTGATATTAGGTACTATTTAAGAGTCAAATTCAATTTATTGCTTAATTCAGAAGCACACCACAAATGTGCAAGTTGTATTTTTGTCTATGTCAGAAGAGAGTTATGTATGCTATTTTTTCCTCTTCCGATTTCTTAATCAGTTTTGGAAATAAATTTTACCATGCCAAACATCCTGAAAAACCTCATCCCCCCCCACCAGATATTTTCTTTTAGTCCCTGTAACATTGGTGAATTTTTTCTAACTGCAAATAAATCCTAAGTAGTTACAAAACTTATTCATAGCTGATCCCAATGACATCATGAACTAGTATTCTTCTGAACAGCTAATAAATTCATATAAGATATTTAAATCCAGGTTTTTAGAGCCAGAACTCAGATTTGAACAAACAAGAAAACAACAGACTGAAGGTAAATCTATCAAATTTACAACTCCTTTTACAATTAATTTTGTTAAGTTTTATAAAGGAGCTGTTAGTTGGGGGCAGTGGGGAAAATGTTATTTGCTTTGGTTTTCCAAGCATATGATGTGACTGGGTGGAAAACTAGATGCCTGTGGTAGACCTAGTCTAACAGCTATAAATAGATAAAATAGAATATCCTTTATTCTAAGTAAGGTGGGAGCAGCAGATCATAATGTAGGGATATTTTATAAGTGGTTCCCTTGACTGAATTACTTTATAAAAGGAGGTAAAAATCGCACACTCGGGTACACAGAGTGCATTGGTTGAATGAATGAATAAATTCATTCATAAATAAATATTAAAAACTAAAAAGGGGGGTTAATTGTTAGCATGTTACTATTAAAAAAAAACTAAAACTAGAACATTAAATATTAATGTCCACTTCAACCAAGCAATCTCAAAAAAGTCTCAAAAACTATCAAGAATAACATGTTGACTTCAAAGTTAGCCTTATTAATATTTTCTCATGTTCTAGAAATATAAATTAAAACAAAAAGTAGATCATATTGAACAAATGAATGAAATCTGTGAGATAACTGCTTTTTAACATTTACTGAATTTGAAGCATGTCAAATGCAGTATCTAGTATTCGATATTTTTATATCTTTTATACATTTTTAATATAACTGTAAAGTACTGAAGTTTAATAATAGGAAATAGCTATTGCATATTTTTACACTTGTGATTATTTTTATTTCCTAAACATGTAAAAAATTAAATAAAATCTTTCTCATCTAAAAATTAAAATAAGAATATAATTACTATTCTTATTCTTATTCTTAAGAATACATACATATTCTCAAGTATGTTTCTTGAATGCCTTCTCTCATTGTTAACATTAGAGTTTATTATGAATTACAATAATAACTCCTTAAAACTGATTCAGGAAAATACATGTGTGCTTTGCTTACACACATCCACTTTCCTCTGGAAACATATTATCAAACCGAACATCGTAATAGAGAAGCTCAAGTGTTTTAAAAGTACTTCTTCTAGAGTAAGAAGCTTGTGTTTTGTTTCTTATTTTTAATTTTTTTTAAATTAGGGAAGTGGTAGGTTTACAGAAAAATCATCCATTTATTGCACCCTATTGTTAACACCTTGCATTGGTGTGGTGTGTTTGTCACAATTAAGAAGCTAGTTTTTATTACTTTATTTTTAAAGAAATCTCATGATAAAATTCCAGGCTATATGAATCAGAACTATATACTAAGTAATATGTGCCACATGTGGGAAATATACACTTAATAAAAATATTTTATTGGCATGAAGATAAAAATTTCTTTGCAAAAAGCTTTGGTAAAACTAAACATTACCCTATTATCTTATTTAAATTTCTCTCAAAGAAATTTAAAACTAAATTTTTAGATGATGAATTCATTAGAATTTTTAGTTTGGGCTACATGATTACTCATGCATGGTCCTGTGTACCCATGGGCACCAGAAATTCTATAATCGTATAATGAATTCTGAATATTGGTCAGATATTGCTATCAGTCAAAAATAACTTCAATTAACTTTTTAATTTACACTCTTCACATCTGCACTTTCATATTACTATTTTCCAGGCTGTCCATTCACACTATAGTCTGATTTTTCAGATCAGTAGAATGCGGTCAATTTATCTATGGGTAAAATAATGAAGTGTATATATGTCTATCCTTGTTAGTAGTAAAGGGATTCCTCCAGGGCAGTAACTTCTTTAAACTAACAGTGCATAGGGCCTTGTAGCAAGGACACAAAATAATGTTTACTGGATAAATGATGAATGAAGGAATAAACTAAGATATTTCTATAGAGACAGAAACATGAAATGTTAAGTCAGTAATGTTCATTTTTATTTTTTAAAAAGAATGCTAAGTGGGAATTTTTTGACTACCCTTGAATTTGAAGCCCACAGCTCACCACAAAGCCAAAGACCAAAGATGTTGCACAGGACCTTACATCTTGAAGAGATCTGTTGACCAAATGGGGCCAATTTGCCCACTTCAGTTACAAAGAGATGTAGAATGAGCCCCACTACTCCCAAATAATCACCCTAGCCTACTTAAGGAGATGAAGGAAGGTTAGAATGAATCAGGAACACTGAAGGGCCAAATTTATCTTAAGAGCTTCCTCATCAAGTCAAGTTGGGGAACACCAAGCTATTCAGTCATAGATATTGCAGGTTCCTGCGAGAAGAGGAGATTAGCATGTCACTTTCCAGCTGTTCTGATTACTGAATAGGGAACGAGCAAACTTAACCTCATACTGCCACTGGAATAGAATTTAGCCAGTAAAAGTACACTTAGAAGACTTGACATATGTCATGGAAGGGGTGGAAAGTGTGAAGAAACATAACCTAAAAACATGACTCCTACTTGCCTAGAGATTTCTGAGGATGGGAGGCTTGGTAGAGTAATATGCACTCAGACCTAATAAAGTCATAGAAATAGTATACCTGGGGAGAAGAAAGAGGAGAATATTTCCCACTATTCCTTTACCCACTCACAAATTCCCTGAGACCCTAGAAGTAGAACATCAATATCAAGAAGGAACTTCTCTGCATCTTTTTTTTATTGTGCCTTATATAGACATGCTAAGGGAAAGTCGTTAAATGTTCACAGTCAGGGAAAGAATGAATAAATGTTTAAAACCCAAAGTAAGGCAATTTCAGGAATCATTGTACCCATCATTGATGTTCTAATGAACGAAAGATAGTAAATTTCTTTTCAGCAAATAATAAAATAATTAAAATGACTGTTTTAGATCTTTCCGCAGTTAACAATGATAATCCACAACTGATTAATTATTTCACTTGACTAGTTACTAAAAGAATATGGCTGGCTGTTCTAGTTTGCTAGCTGCCGGAATGTAATATACCAGAAACAGAATGGCTTTTAAAAGGAAAATTTAATCAGATGCTAGTTTACAGTTCCAACGCTGAGAAAATGTCCCAATTAAAACAAGTCTATAGAAATGTCCAATCCAAGGCATCCAGAGAAAGATACCTTGGTTCAAGAAGGCCAGTGAAGTTTAGGGTTTCTCTTTCAAGTGAGAAGGCACATGGCGAACCCAGTCAGAGTTTCTCTCTCATCTGGAAAGGCACATGGTGAACATGGTCAGGGTTCCTCTCTCATCTGGAAGGGCATGTGGTGAACATGGTGTCATCTGCTAGCTTCTTCTCCTGGCTTCCTGTTTCGTGAAGCTCCCCAGGAGGCATTTTCCTTCTTCATTTCCAAAGGTCACTGGCTGGTGGACTCTGCTTCTCATGGCCATGTTGTTCTGCTCTGCTCTCTCTGAATCTCCCATTCTCCAAAATGTTTCCTCTTTTACAGGACTGCAGAAACTAATCAAGACCCACCCAATTGGGTGGAGACACGTTGTCACCTAATCTAGCTTAACAACCACTCTTGATTACATCTCCAGGGAGATGATCTAATTACAGATTCAAACATACAATATTGAATAGGGATAAGAAGAAGCAGCTGCCTTTACAAAATGGGATTAGGATTAAAACATGGCTTTTCTAGGGTACATACATTCTTTCAAACCAGCACACTGGCTATCAGCTTTTCTTTTTGGGGGGTGGGTGGGGTGGGGGGTGCATGGTCCCAGAACCGAACCTGGGTCTATGCATGGAAGGCAAACGTTCTACCACCGAACCACTTGTGCACCCTGGTTATCGGCTTTTTACATACTGCTAAAACTGCAGCCTTGACTATTATGTAGATTCATTTGTATTCTATTTTCAAGATAGGTAAAAACTAAGTGTATGACTTGATGTTCTAATTCAGGTTATTGAGCCTCTTATAAATACCTTAGTAATTAACTACTATTTTAATTACGATAGTATGTTGCATATAAAATTTCAACATGTAGCATTACTTAATGAAGAAATTAATAGGTTTCTTTTTAAGGAACCATGAAAATGTCTTTGCAAAATAAATCAGTGAAGTTAAGATATCTATTTTCTAAAACCTTTAAATCTGTTATGATACATAAGTTTGATATCCTCCTTTCATTCATCTTCTCAAGAACTGTCTATACTTTTGGGAAGAAAATGTTTCTGCTATTGATAGACAAATTATTATTAAAAAAAACTAATTTGGTTTTGAATCAAGACAACCAGGTTTGGGACAAAAAAAATATATATATATATACACACACACAATTTTCCAACATGAAGAATCCAATCTAATGGGTATTTTCTATTTTAAAGATTTCTCACTCATTAATAGAAATTAATTAATTGACTCAAGGTATTGGGAATAGGTAACCAATTTCATATCAAGACAGGAGAAAAAGGTGTCATTGTTAGTTCAATCAGGTAAACAATTCTAACAGATCCAAAAAGAAAGAAATACTTCTAATTATAATAATACCAATGGGAATCAGTTATGGAAAGATTCCTGATATTGATAAAATGTATATTCTAAACATCTGAATTAAATATGAAAGTACAAAAATAATTTTAGACTTAGAGAAATTTCATTTATAACAGTAAAAGTAAATTATATCAAAAAACAACCTGACATATGCATTACTAATAACCTCAATTAATCCTAATAATATATTTGAATTCTAACATATGCATTACTAATAACCTCAATTAATCCTAATAATATATTTGAATTCTAATGGTTTATCTATTCCAGAAGTAAACACTGGGCCACAAATCTTAAATTAAAAGGTGATAAATCATATTGCTCAGGCTTTTGATCCTGAATTCCACTTTTTTTGTTTTTAGAATTTCAAAAGTTTAATGTGAAGTTAAAAAAAAAAGAAAACAAATACGAAGAAGTCCACTTTGTACAATGTTGTACAAAAAAGAATGAGTAAAAAAAAAATGAGTAGAACCAAAAATGAATTAAACATTATCACATTTGTTTACACGACTATCATATTCTTCACATTAACTTTACTATTCAGACAATAGAAAGTAGGGGGCAATTTAGGGATTGAGAAAGCAATAAAAACAAAAAAACTTTTCTGCCATGTTTATCCTTCCACACTGTACAGCTGTGCTCAGAGATGGCTTCTTTCACTTCTCCACTGTGCAGAAGTTCAGCTGTATGTAAAATTGAAGCCGCTTAAAAGCTGAGGGAGACCAGAAATGATGGGCCCATATCCAGGAGCACTGCCATACAATTCAACAATGGTACAGCTACCAGCTTGTAATTTTTAGGGACTGCAAACAAAGCTTGAAGTTGAACCAGAAACAACTTCTTATGTTCCTTAGCCTTGTAATAGTGCAGGAATATATGGATACTGAGGAGGTTCAAACTTTGGTCCCCACCGGTCTTGCAGGATGCCATCTTGATGACCTAGCATCTCTGTCATTAAGACTTTTGGTCCTTCAACTTCCTCTTCTCCTAGACTAAGGCCACTACCTTAGTAATTTGAAGAAAGTTGTTCCCAGTTGTAGAAGTACCACATGGGGTACCTGGTGCTCATGTACAATCAGAACTCCTTCTGCAGTCCTCCTCTTTCCCATATTATCAAATTCCTCCCTTATGAGCTGAAATGTGGCTGCAACAGAGCTGTCTTTCTCATAGAGGGGTTCTTTTGTACCAAATGTATAACTGGTAAGAGGGTACAGGTTGACGGTGTGCACCAGGGTAAGGGGCTTGGTCTGCTGAATGTGCTTGTTGCTGAACTAGTTGACCCCCGGGGCCAGCCGGTCTACGGAGGGATGGGGCGGCACCATGGACATGCTGGTGAGCACGCGTCCTGGCGGAGAGAGGAAAAGGGGAGGCAGGGAAGACTTGCCCCGTGCAGGCGGCGATTATCTGCTACTCGCTCAGCAGCCACTGTCTCCCACCATTGGTTCTTAACCTCTCTTTTAATATAATCACCCCAAAAGTCCCCAGTGCCTAGTGACTAAACATCTAAAATGAACTTATGAACAAAAAGCCCACATAGTCAAAATAACTTCCTCATTTATCAATATTAGCCATAACATATGCTTGGAGTACAAGATCTTTGTTTTCAAAACATAGAGCAACCAAATTTTCAACACATCTTCTAAATAAATGACATCTTAAAAAAAGAACAAATAACTATGAGGAAAGACTGTGCTCTTTAGAACTCTTTTTGGTAGGTCATTTTTCTTTTTGCCATGTGCTTTAAATATCTTCATAAATTCCAACATGGTGACAAGAAACTACATATTGCACCTGTGCGTTCTATCCTAATTAATCCAATAAGTACAGGCCTGCTCACATTAATTTGTGAAGGAAATGATGAAATAAGTTAAAACTCTAAGCTATTAATTACCTAAATTAGCAGAATTAACAATGTTTCAGTAGAACTTGCCTAGACACACTACCAAATAAACTTTCAGAAATTACTGAGTCCTTAAAAAAGCATATCTAAGGAATAAGAAAGCAAAATGTTCATTCTACCTCAGGTGGCCAAATGGATTAAATTACTGAAGAAAAAAACCAGTATACCAGTTATTAGAGACACTAAAGTTTTTCTTGTCATTAACTACTATAGAATCAACTAAATCCAGTTTAGTTGTCCACAGGCTAAATAACTATTTTTTCTACTTGAACATAAATACTTTGAAGCAGGCCATTCTCTTTTCAAAATAAAGATTATGACTGTATTAAATGCCTCAGGATATTGATGGACAAAATTTTATAAAAATTCTACATGGACCCAGACAATCACATGATACAACTGTGCGTACACCACACCATCTGTTAGATACAATTGCCAGCACAGATTTCGTGAGCTGGCAAACGACCGAAATAGTCAAGATTTCTGCAAGTATTTCAAAGTGCAGGCTTCTCATTAATTTTAATTTCCTGTTGGCTCTACAAGGAAAGAGTGAGTAGTGAAAGCACAATGTGCCACATATACTCAAGTTCATGCCACATGTACACCTGTAATCATAAACTCTTATTCAGGGCTAGCCACTGGAACATTTGGGTATTTTGTGTTTATTTTTTTCTTTACCCTATAAGAAATAAATCTGACATATCTACAGTTACCTTTTCATGCTTTGTTAATACTCTTGCAAACATCTGGAAATACTTGACAATAATCATTTAATTAATACAAAGCTAACTCATGACAATATGCTTAAATACTTCATTCAACTGAAGTGTTTTCCTCAGTTCACAGAACTAAGGACTAAAGAGAACAAGATCTTTGACTTAGGAGTGTACTACAAGTGAAACTTTTAGACAACATCTCTTTAAAAAGCAAAACAATCATCTATATTTAAACAGATAAAGCAGATCATAGCATATTGCTCCAATAATAAACACAGGTAAATGCAGGACCATCTTAAGCTTTTGTCTTAAAACTTTCAACAGAGCTGACATTGCTGCTGTGTTTTTGTAGGCTCTGGTAGCTAATCCTATTTCCAGATTCTTTATTATTCCTTTAACCTGCAGGCTGTTCAAGGAGAGTGAGAAAATCCTGAGAAAGAAACATTTTTACAGAACAAGAGAAGATTCCTAAAATCCTAGAGCTTTGGTAGCTCTAGCAGCAAGGTTGATACTTTCTCCAGGTTTACTGTTTTCTGCATTTTTAGCAGTGATTTTTTTCCTACAACCATACAAATATGCCAACCAGGAATAAGAGGTAGGACTGTAGAAAGCCTAGGAAAGCCTCCTCAGGCAAGTTCATACTTGGAGAAAATTTTTTTCTCTGCCACAGTTACTGAGACTTTTTCCCTGATGCTGCCCCAGAGTTCCCTTGTGCCCCCTTAGTTCAGAAGAACAACACAAGTTGAATTAATATCTCAGAATCATAATAATTAAGGGACATTAATTCGTAATTCAATTTGAGGCAAAAACAAAAAATAGTTATTCCACCTCAAATGTCTGATACTAGTTAATAGATTTTTTTAAAAAAAATTGGAACCAACATAATGGGTTAACAGATGGCTTTTAAGTTTTTTATTCCAAAATCTTTATGTTGCCTAAAACATATCTATTTAAATATCATGCTGCAATTTCTGCAAAGCATGATCTACATGCCCTCTATTTAACACTAAACAATCTGGATGCAAAGCCTGTTTGGAAATAATTCTAACAAAAACTGAAACATTAGACTAGTGCTATAATAAACAGATTTCCCCTTTACATGTTATTTTAGAAATCTTTATAGGCACACCCTAAACAAATTTTTTTTAGTAGAGTTAAAATAAGTGGCTCAATTTGCCCAAATATATTTTATATCTTTTCTACTATCCCAAAACTGATGGAAGCATAAATTAGGTTTTCTTTGCACCTCATTATATGCAGGAACATAACGAGAAATAAGAGCTCACAGAAAACAGAAAAAACAAATGCTAAAGATTTTAAAGAAAATACATAAATTATATTGCATACAGGCTCTAAGATAATGAATGTTTCCTACTTTGCACATCTGTTTAGCAGGTGCCTCTTTGAATAAGTTTTGTCTTTTAGTAATCTGCTTTGAATACTACAAAAGACAATGAAGAATTCTCTTTCATTTATCTTTCTTGAAAGCTATTTTTCTTAAGGCAAAAGGATAAGGCTTCCATGTCCTGAAAATGAGGTCAAAACAACTCCAGGTTTTGTTTTAAACAACTTCTACTAAATAGATTCGGGAATCATACAAAATTTAGTTCTGTTTTGGAAGAGAGCCTTGAGATACATCATAAAGAGGAAGGCAACACATAAACCTTAACATACTTTATACTTTGAGAAGTCAGTTTTTAATATTCTATATCTAATGCATGATGGAATCAATAAGACTGGGTTTCCCTTATTCTTACTAGCTGGTGTCTTAACATGGAAATTTGTCTTTACTTTTAGTCCATTTCCCTATTTGGTAAGCAAAGTATTCTACCAAACCACTTATACTTCACATCATCTATGCCTCCTCTTTCCCTACTCTTTATTTGCCCCTCTTAAAAACTTTTCCTTGTCTTTGACCATATCACTACTCTCTTTGCAATCCTTTATTTATCTCTTATTTATTCCCATTTACATTCCCCTAGATGGCTATTAAAATCATTTCCACTTTCCTCAAAGTGATGAAGGCTGAGCTGTTCCAGTTGACAGATACAGTAAATGTTGGAGAAGGAGGAAATGTTCTAATCACTTTGTCCCTCCCCTTAAACCCCTTTTAAGGATGCATGTCTGGTGTATGTCAGAAAAAAAAATAATTCTACAAAAATTGGATCAAATCATTATAGTTCCTTGAGAGGCCCTTTCTATTATAGACATTTTCCATTATTCTTTTACTTTCACCTTCTATCATTTAATTCATCACCATTTTCCTACTCGGTAAGCAAAGTATTCTACCAAGCCATTTACACTTCACTCCACTATTTCATTTAAGAACAAAATAGTATTCTTCAATCCAGTAAATCAGTTATTTCTTTTGATTAACCTTTTCTAATGTTTCCTACATCTATAGTTTTGTCCTTTCTTTTCTTTACAAGTTTAATTCACACATTAGTTTAAGCCTGTATCACATAACTGATTTCCCCTACCTCTTGTCTTTTCCTATCAATCAATCCTACAGGCTACTATCAAGATTAATGTTCCTAAAATACTTTTCATCATGTCATTCTACAACTTAAAAACCTTCAGTGGCTTTTCACTGTCTATGAAATAGAAGTTCAAACTCTGCAGTTTTGCATCCACTATCTGACTGGGAACTACCTTTCCATTTTATCTCCTGTATTATTCCAAACAAACTATTTTAGACTTGAAGGTCTCCTACTTCAATGTCAACCAATACACCTTGTGCTTTCCTACCTCTAAGCTTTATATTATATATATATCATTCACTCCTTCTTTTATCTGTTTCAATGCTTAGGCAAAGTCCCTTCTCCATTATGGTTTCATAATCTACTCTTGCCTTCACTGAGCTCCACCCTCTCACCCCAAAACACATGACAATGTCTGTATTATTGCTTTGAATTCCAACTTAATATTTTATTAATATCTTTTTAACTAAATTAGTATATAATTTTTTACCCCTAGAGTATAGCACAATGCATATCAGAAAGCAGATATATAAGCATGTATTAAATTAGTGAATGTTTTCTTACAAATTTTCAAATTTTCAGATAGGAGGACTCCAGAATCTGTGTTGTGCTGAAAATGTTACAAACATTTACTTACATGAGCTGGCCAATGAAAAACTCAACACTCTGACTCACAAACTAAAATGATCCTAAGAGGGAAAGTGTAAGACAGCATATCAAAGTCTGTGCTTGTGTTAAAATTAAGAAAGTAGGGTACAGAAATAGACCTAATCAAAATCACCAATGACCTTATTTTGAATCTACTGAATTTTAATTATCACAATTTCTTATAGATTGTTTGCAAAGATGGTTGCAATAATTTCTTCTATCCCTGAAAACAGACCAGTATGCAATGTTATTTTGCTGTTCCTCCTGTTATGAAGTAAAATCTATTTCCACATCTCTTGAATCTGGACTGGCCAGTGACTCGTTTTGACTAATGGAATATGGCAGAAGTGACATCATGCAGATTCTGAGTCTAGGTCTCAAGAGGACTGGTGACTTCTATTCTCACCCTTTTGGAAGCTGCCACCACCAGGCTTGTCTGACAGGGACATGTTGCCCAGCCAACAACCAGCACAACTGTAAGACACAAGAGTGAGATGATCTTGAAGGGACAATCCAGTCCCAGTCAAGTTGCCAAATAATTGCAGTCACTTGATAAACCTCAGATGAGACGAGCACAAGAACCATACAGCTGAACTTAGCCAAACTGTTGACCTACAAAATTGTAAGCAAATAAAATAGGTGTTATTTTAAGCCACTAAGTTTTGAGGTGATGGCAAGGACTAACTAGAACCAAATTAACAATTTCATTTGTTATTTCCTAACTATAATAATTTATTGATCAACTTGCTGTCCATTTCAGACTGTTTCCTAGATGCTATTAAGATTTATTCCAACTGAGACAACACAGGGTTCTTTGATGCTAAATACTCTACATTATTTATCATGCTCATGAATGATTTAAAGCTGGAACATCAGCATTCTAAATAATTTATAGCTTTTTTTTAGTAAACAGCTTAAATTGAAACTCTGCTACTAGTAAAGAAATATAGATTTTATATTTCTTATTCTTAACTTCACAATTGAAAAATAATAAGCATGTAATATAATTCATGTTTTCAGGCTAATTTGTGCTTTACATTCATACTATTTGCTAGCAATTAGTAGTGAATCTACTAAGGACAGATTTTGAAATTTTATGATGGTTATTTAATCAATTTAAATATTTAGGAGAAAAGTACTTAATAAAAATTAAAAATATTTACAGTCCCAAAACATTTAGATGTTGTCTAAACAAAATGGCTTAATATACTTTAAAAAATTTTTAAAGATGTACACATCTAAAATTTAAATATTATTTATAAATAAAGCTATTGTGTTGGTTTGAAACTATTATGCACCCCAGAAAACCCATATTTTAATCCTGATCCAATCTAATGGGACCAGACCTATTGTCTACAGTGGGAAACTTTGATTGGGTTGTTTCCATGGAGATGTGACACACCCAGTTGTGGGTATGACCTTTTGGTTAGATCACTTCCTTGGAGATGTGACACACCCAATTGTGTGTGTGCCTTTTTGATTAGATAGAAGTGTGACTCCACCTATTCAAGACGGGTCTTGATTAGTTTACTAGAGTCCTTTAAAAGGGAACATTTTGGAAAAACCTCAGATGCAGATGCTTGGAGAAAAATTGCTTCAGAGCTGACAAAGACATGGATGTTTGGAGATGCCTGGAGTGTCAACAGAGAGAGCAGATGTCTAGACATGGGCAGAGCCCAGTAGACATTGCCACATGTCTTCCCATGAGGTGCTAAGCAAGTCAGAACCCAGAGTTATGTCCCAGAGGAGCTAATTGAGGGCCCACAGATGTTAGAGAGGAAACCACTGGCATCAGAAGCTGGAAGTAACAGCACCAAGAATAAAGACCAGCAGATGCCAGCCACGTGCCTTCCCATATGACACACATCAGCCTTTCTCGAGTCAAGATATCTTTTCCTGGGTACCTTAGTATAGGCATTTTTCTGGACGTAGAACTGTAAACTTGTAAAGTAATAAATTCTCCTTATAAAAAATATTCAATTTCTGGTATATTACATGCTGGCAGCTTTAGCAAACTAATACAATTATCAAGAAGTATAGCTATTTTATGTGGAAAATCTTAAAGGACAATTTGCAAAAGTAATATACTATTAAAACCAAGTTAATGCAAAAATTTACTCCATAAAAATTTTTGCTTTTTCAAAAGCACAACACTTTAGGAGAGTTCATTTGTACTCTACATTCTTTTTCTAAATTTTTTTTATTGTATAATATAACATATATACAAAGCAAAGAAAGAAAAAAGCAGTAATTTTCAAAGCACACTTCAACAAGTAGTTACAGAACAGATTTCAGAGTCTGTCCTGAGCTATCATCCTATCACCTCAGATTTTTCCTTCTAGCTACTCCAAAACACTGGAAGCTAGAAGAAATATTTAATATAGTGATTCAGCAGCCATATTTGTTTGTTAAATCCCATTTTTTCTGTTATATCTCCTCCTTCCCCTTTAAACCTTCTCCCAATCTATAGGGATCTTTGGGCAATGCTTGTTTTAACTTTTTCACGTTGAGAAGGGTATCCACACTAAAGGAAAGGGGGGTGTAATTAAATGATAGTCCTGGAGAGGATGGTCCCTCTGAGTTTCAGGATTTATCTGACCAAGGAACCCTCTGGGAATTACATGTTCCAGGAAGGCAAACCTGGCACATTAAAACTTTATAGAGTCTCAGTTTGAGCCGTAGGTGTTCTTAAGAGTCAACAGGTGTGATGATGACTGGGGCTTAGCAAGCCATGGCAATTAGCACTATATAACTGAAGCTTGCATAAGAGTAGCCTCCAGAATAGCCTCTTGACTCCATTTGATCTCTCTTGGCTACTGATGCCTTATTTTATTACACTTCTTTTCCCCTTTTTGGTCAGAAAGGTGTTAGTTGATCGTACAGACTTGTATCCCAGAGTCAAGAAGATCTTCACCTGTGAATGGCTTGTATCACACAGGGGTAGAGAGCAACAATTCTTCTTGCAGAATTGGGCTTAGAGAGAAAGAGGCCACATCTGAGCAACAAAGAGCTTTTCTGGAAGAAACTCTTAGGCCTTGCGATGAGCAGTCTTAGCTTCTCCCCTACAGAAAAAAAGTTTCCTAAGGACAAGCCTCAAAATCAAGGACTTGGCCTACTTTTCTTGGGAGTCCCCAGTGGTTGAAAAGGCACCTGGGATTTCCCAGATGAGAGAGTTTAATAGTCCTATATATATATATTTTTTTTTCCCCCTTTAGATCTTCAAGGGCCTCTACAAATACTTCTGAATTATCAACCCACTATAGTCTGAAATGTATCCTGGTAATATATTAAACTATAGGGAATTATAAGGCCTTGTTCCCGTTCTGGACTCTGGGAGTTTGGGTTGTTTAAATGAGCTATCCAGAGAGGTTGATTTAGATTATGTGTCACACAAAATTTAGGTTCTAGACATAATAAACCTCTCTGCCTTTGCTCTTATATAGTAGCTGAAGGTCTAGAATACATACACTATCATCTCCTACCCTGCATTCTAATTTACCTTAGAACCAGCCAGACTGGCTTTATTTTAAACTTTAATGTAGGCCTGATCTCTTTCTCGGTTACTTCAACTGTCAACTATTTGCTGTTATGCTAAGTTTCAGGTTTGCAGCACTCCATTTCTGGAACCTAGGTGCCACGGAACTACTCAAAGTTTCAGGGAAATAGCAGCTAATACACATATAGCTCAGTGCCTCAGAATCCAGAAATAAATCTACAACTTCAGACCAAATGTGGCTGCTATAATCTATGCATTCTCTAAAAGAAATAAATAAGAAGAAGCAGGGCAGAATTAATAAAGAGCAAATGTAATAAAATAGGCTATATAGCAGGCATAGTTAGTTTCACACTGATGTTTATATGCTAACTAGATACAGAATATGACTATTATTTCTGACAAACTGGAATTAACACTTCCTGAGATAGGAACTAATTTAGTCAACTTTCAAATTTGAGGTAAACTTCTCAGTCTATGTCATATATTTTCTTTTCATTTATTTTGCAGTAACTGAGTTTACTGATTGTCATATTTGCAATATTAACAATATCTTTTGAATAAGTTATTTTAGTTTTTAAAAGTGCTAACTATTTTGCTAAATATGGACTACGATTTATTATTAACTATAAGTAATTATTTATATCACTCTGCAAGTACATTTTTATAAACAAACAACAATTTCTGCCATTTCCATACCCACACATGTGGCTAAAATAATGAATATTAATGTACAGCCTATAATTTAATACATACACACGAGCTATACTTCTCAATATGACAATAAAATAAAGGAGAAAACATAAGTTGGAGAATTCATATATACTTACGAAGTCAAAGTCTCCATCTTGAGGAACTTTCCAGTTATCAGGAAAAACATTTTTGGACATAGGGAAGGGTTCATGCATGTTCTGATTACAGTTTTCATGACTCTTGTTCTTAAAGTCCTGTTTATCAAAGTAGTCCATAAAAGATGGTCTTTGTACTTGTTGTGAAGTTGCATTTCCTTAGGTAAACAGAAAAACATAAGGAGGACATAAGCTCTCACATTAAAGAAGTATGACTTTAACTGAACAGTGTAGTAAATGTACACTGGTCAGACTTAGGCCAATACAGTAGATTTCATGGAAAACTAAACAAAGTATCAAGTCTGCAAAGCTATTGTCATTGTATACCATCTGTAAAAAATTATAAGGCCTACCTCAGGTTCCACTTATATCTCTTTGCCTGCTTCCTCATAGTCTTTCTAGCTGACTCCACCTCCTCTTCAACTTCCATGGCCTCATCTGTTTGTTGTGTTTTTATCAGAATCTCCCAACTCTATGTTGCCAGCTTAGATCTCACTCCTGAGTTCTGTTATCTGGTTTTTCAGGTGCTCGCTCCTCCATCTGAGGTGATCTGAGTTACCTTAAACTTACCTGTTCTAAGGCTAAATTAAAGATGAAATAAACAGTCCTGCTCCCCAATTTCCATTCTCATCCTCTGGTAATCTCTAATCTGCTCTCTGTGAATCTGCTATTTTTAGTCATCTCTTAAAAGTGGTATCATACAATATTTGTGATTATGTGCTTTATTTCAGTGAGCTAATGTTTTCAAGGTTCTTCTGTATTACAGCATGTCTCATAACTTCATTCTGTCTTACAGACAAATAATTTTCCACTGTGTGTATGAACTACATTTGTTTATTCATTTATTTATTGATGGACAATGGGGTTGTTTCTACCTTTTAGCCAATGCTGCTATAATTACTGGTATATAATTATCTGTTTGAGACCTTGTTTTCACTTTCTTTGGATATATATATCTAGAAGTAGAATTGCTGGGTCATATGGCAATTCTGTATTTAACTTTTTGAGGAACTGATATGTTGTTTTCTAAAGTGGCTGCAGCATTTTACATTCCCACCACTAGAGTTTCAATTTTTCTACATTCTCCCCCAAACTTGCTATTTTATTTATTAATAGCCATCCTTGTGGATGTGAAATGGCATTTCATTATGGCTTTAATTTGCATTTCCTTAATGACTAATGATGTTAAGCATCTTTTCATGTGCTTATTGGCCATCTGTATATCTTCTTTGGAAAAATGTCTATTCAAGCCTTTGCCCATTTTTCAACAGAGCTGTTTGTCTTTTTGTTGTTGCCTTGTAGTTGTGTATGTATTTTGGGTAGTAAGCCCTTATCTAATAAATAGACTGCAACAATTTTTCTCCCATTTTATAGGCTGTTTTAATTTCTCTTATGATTTCCTTTGATTCACAAGTCTTTAATTTTGATGAAAACAACATCAATTGTTTCTTTTACTGTTTATGCTTCTGGTATTATATCTAAGAATCCATTGCTGAATTCCAGGCCATGAAGATTTGCTTCTATGCTATCTTCTGAGAATTTTATAGTTTGAGCTCTTAAAATTAGGTCCTTGATTTTTGTATATGGTGTGAGGTAGGGGTATAACTTCATCAAGTCTTTTTAATTATACTTCTAAATATAGTTATTTAAATCTAATTCTTTTTCTCTAGACAATATTGCCACTGTCTTTGTTAAGTTTCTAATCATTTCTTGCCTAGGCCATTGTGGCACATATCAAACCAGTCTACTTGCTTCCAGTCATTCTCCTCATTTTGATTCTGGTTTCCATACTGTCAACATAGTAACTTATCTAAATGCAAATCAGACCATGTCATTCTTCTATTTAAAATCTTTCAACGGCTGCTCATTTTCTATAGAAGAAAAAACAAAACTAAGCCAGGAATAACAAACCTAAACAAATCCATACAGCCATGGATATGAGTTACTTCATGATCTGGCTCCTGCTTACAATTCCGATTTCATCATTTGTCACTTCCCCACAGACATGTAACTTGATAGATTTACTTGCAGGTTTATAAAAGCAACATAATGATTCACATCTTTATGCCTTTGCCTATGTTCTTCTTGTCATACAGAATTTCCTTCAAACTCATATCAAGTACCACCTTTTTTGAGAAGCCACCACAGATTGCTCCAAACTGAATTAGTTCTCCTATGGATAAGCAGTGCATCTCACATGCGTCTCTTTTAGTATTTATCACACTGAATGGCAAACATAAGTATTCAAGGCTCTCCTTATATATTATGTAATACATAATTTATTTCTATAATTTATCACTTTATATAAATAAGTTGATCCTTTAAGATATTATAAAACTGAATGATTAAAAAGGAAAAGAAATATTCGGAATAATTAGATTTTTAATTTGTCTGGTATTGTCTTGATCAATGGCTTTCAAATGGATTCCCTAAATCCCTAGGGCTCCAAATAAATATCCCCTAGGCCATCAGGAAGGCATTTCCTATATATTTGTCCAGACAGTAAGTTACTGAACTTCTTAAAAATTTCATATGAGTGGGAAGCACACCTCCCCACAAGAAGCCTGTTGGACAACTCTAAGTTACAAAAGTGTTTTTAAGGTGGACATGAAATATGTTTTTCTGTAATTTACACTGAGTGTTTCAAATAAATTCCTCTTTCATATACTAGTCTCTCTAATATCTGATGACAGAGATAATGGCTCTTGTCTTAGCTGTCTGTTTTTCAGGTGAAACATCCCTGATGTGACACATTTTTAAGACTCATCATCTTATCTATTTGCCTAAGGAAACATTCCAGTCTTTCAATGTTTCTCTAAAATGAGATGTAATTTTCCTAAAAGTGATCTGGCCAACCTAAAATGCACTTTGGTAATTCTAGGTTCTGGATATAGTAATGGTCTCAATGGAGCTTAAAACTATACTTACTATTATGGCAACTAATATTGTTGGTTTAGGATGAACTATAAGGTCATTTTAGTCAAAAGAAAGCAATGTTAAAACCTTTATTTTAGTCTTTAAAAATCTGCGATGAAACTGAGTTGATATCTACTCAAAGTGGTGAATCAGCCAGCGTAAAATTCTCTAAATTAAAAAAAGGGCAGATGGGGAAGATGGAGCTGTCAGGTTAAAAAAAAAAAAAGTTCTCCTTTCCTTTCTCCAGCTTTTAGATTGCTGGGTGCATGATTTGGTGGATTCTGGAGTTTAGGTGAGTTCAGTTATGATGAAATACAAAAGGGGGTGGTATTAGCAGTGTTAAGTCTTTTTGAACAATTTCATCTGTCTTTTTAAAATGACATGATTTTTCCTGTCAAAACAAAATTTCTTTTGACTTCACACTGATTATGTGTAAAGTTAACCTTTTTTTTTTTTTTAAGTTAACCAAGTTCTTCTCTTTATAGGTTGTGCTGGTTTGAAAGGATGCATGTCCCCTAGAAAAGCCATGTCTTAATCTTAATCCCATTTTGTAAAGGCAGCCGTTTCTTCTAATCCCTATTCAGTACTGTATGTTTGAAACTGTAATAATTAGATCATCTCCCTGGAGATGTGATGCAATCGAGAGTGGGTGTTAAAGTGGATTAGGTGATGACATGTCTCCACCCATTTGGGTGGGTCTTGATTAGTTTCTGAAGTCCTATAAAAGAAGAAACATTTTGGAAAATAGGAGATTCAGAGAGAGCCAGAGAAGAACGACATAGCCACAAGAAGTAGAGAGTCCACTAGTCAGCGATCTTTGGAGATGAAGAAGGAAAACGCCTCCCGGTGAGCTTCAAGAAACAGGAAGCCAGGAGAGAAAGCTAGCAAATGATGCCGTGTTCGCCATGTGCCCTTCCAGATGAGAAAGGAACCCTGACTGTGTTCATGATGTGCCTTCTCACTTGACAGAGAAACCCTGAACTTCATCGGCCTTCTTGAACCAAGGTATCTTTACCTGGATGCCTCTGATTGGATATATCAATAAGCCTGTTTTAATTGGGACATTTTCTCAGCCTTAGTACTGTAAATTAGAAACTTATTAAATTCTCCTTTTTAAAAGCCATTCTGTTTCTGGTATATTGCATTCTGGCAGCTAGCAAACTAGAACATAGGTAAAGGTCCTTATTCTGTAAGTGTTCTAATTTTTACTTAAAGCCACTCAGAGGTCTTTTTTACTTTTTTATGAGATTTTTGATGGTTGAGCCTAATCTTAGATCAAATGAATCATTACTATCTAAATGTAAACACATTAATAATATAATTATATAATAAAAATAATTTGCACTTTTTAATTTTTTCAGCCCATGAGTTATGTCTTTTAAGCATGCTTTTGTCTGTTACCTTTAATTAAACTATAAGTTCCCTAAATGCAGGAACCCAAATCCTTTACCTAAATAATTTCACAAATAAGATAACAACTATGGCCATAAATGAGTGTTTTTGATTGTCCACCCAAATGACCAATTTTGACAGCCATGGGGAGGAGCTATGAAGATAGCATGTGGGTTTCAACATTATTATTTTTGAAATAGCAGAGGCTATTAGTATTCTATTAGTAGTAACTGTGTACTAGTAATGAAAAATTGAGAAACTATGACTACTATTATTATGAAGAATAATGTGTCCCAGTAGGGTCAGAAGGAATTTAACATTCAGAATATGCATGGATTGGTGAAAAAAAAACAGAAGACTCTCAACATAATTGTTTAACTAAGGACTCTCTCTTCAATTGGAGCTTTGTTCAATTGAACAAAGACATTAGACAGATTGAAAATAAGTATGGCAAGACATTTGGAACCCAAATGCTACCTACTCCAAAGATATGGAAACATTCCATTAAAATTAGGGTAATATAAAACACCAGTATTCATAGTGAACCTTAGGGACTTAGAACACCTTCAAATTCCACATACAAAATCCATGAAAAAGGAACTCCTTAGGGATGGCTCATCAAGATGATAGCCAATGTTGCCTTAAGTTTTCCTGTCAGAACACTTCGTACTAGTTAAAAATGAACAAAATATGTAGAGGATAAAGTATTAATATTTCAGTGACCAATAAATATGTTGAAAGTAAAAAGTTTTGTTTGTGGTGTTTTATCTTCAAATTTTTCCCCTGAAATCTCCTATTGCAAAACAAGAAATCAGTTAATTTATCAAGGTTACATTACTGACATTTAGACCCAACACATATATTCCATTAACATTTACAACAGATTTTAAGTACCCTTAATTTTTCTCTGGGCCTTGTCATTATAAGACATCTTCAGAATTGAAATTTGGATCCTACGGCAATCTCTTATTCCTAAATAGTAACTAGGAATTTAACCTCGGTTTTTTACCACCTCTACCTACTTTAATGAGAATAAGTAAAACATTGCAGTATAGTTCAACTTACACAGATTTTCCATAAAATACTTGAGTACATCAAATCATAAACAGGGAATGAGAGACGTGAGAGATAATTCCTTAAAAGAAAATTGTTGAATATTTTTTCTTTTTATTTTCAAAGAATAATAATTATATAAGATTCCGTATCTGTGTTTTAAGTTCCAATTTTCATCAGATCGTCACGAGAAGCATCACACCCATTAAAAAACCATATCTAAAAACGAACATTTCGTGGGTTACTGTTTATGTGATAAAGCCAGAATCAGAGAAAAAAATATGGTTTCTTTGGGAACTATCTCTCGGGAAGGTAAGAAACCCATGAAAGATCACTGTTACTTATCAATTTTGCATTTGGCAAATGTATAAGAAATGTGTTTCACTGAGGCAAATTTCTACATAACATTCTTTAAAAAGTAAATTTAGAATATGTATGGGCTTTGGTTAAAAAAAAAAAAAGATCACACTTATGGTACTACTAATTCATTGACAAAACAGCACTCCAAGGATTCTGATCTCTGATCACTGGTCCTCCCAAATCCTTCTCTTCTCACACCAGACCAGGCCCAGATTATTCTTATTAATTTTCCTCCCATCCAACAGTGAACTCACTGCAGAGACTCTTGGCTACAGTCTTCTTTTGTTTTCTCAGCTTAGGTGGTATGGAACTCTTCATACCAGAATCTTTATAAATAACTTGGTGCTATAAAGAAACAGTTGAGGGCCCCGTGATACACCAATGACTACTAATACAGACTTCTGTAGCTGTGAAAATTCACTCAAAGCATTTTAGGAGTAAATGGAAGCTACTCCTTAATATGGCCTATATATTAGGAGCAGCAGCATGCACTGAGGAGAAAAATAAATCTCAAAAGTTGTTTTTCCCTATAGAAAGTAAGGTGAGGAAAACTTTATTTATAAAAACCTTCACAAAAAAATATAAGGTAGTAGGAACACTTCCTTTAGAGAAAGGCAAAGTAAGGAAAAGGCTGAAAGACAAACAGTATTCTCTCTTGTAATGAGTCAAAAAAGAAACAGAAACCTGATCTCAAATAAGCAGCAGCAGTAGAAAGGGAAAAGGGAGACCACTCCTTGGGGCTAAAGGAAATCATCAGGAAGCTGATCTAGATTTATCACTTCATTGCAGAAATCTACACCTCCACCCCCAATAGTCCTGTGCCTGTTCCTAACCCTATTCCCATCAGGAGCTTCCATCCCACACCAGATGAATGACTGCTAATATCCTAGTAAATCAAAGTGAAAAGGCTACCTACCTAATATCCTCAATCCCTCACTTCTTTATTTGGGATAACAAGGTGCCTCTCTGGAGGGTAGGACTGGCCATCTGATGCAATTCTACATCAGATAAGGGACACATAAGATGATGGTTTCCAGGAGAGCTCTGGTTTCCAGGAGGCACCAACCACTCTTTCTGTTTCTTTCTCACTCTTCCCTCCTGCCTTTAATGCAGACTTGATGTCTAGAAATCTAGCAGTCATTTTGTAAGCAGGAAGACAAGGGTAATATCCTGAAGGTGGTGTCACAGAAAAAAATCTCTGATTTTTGGAAATCACCCTGCTAGTTTATGATGCTCTGCCTCTGGACAACTTACTAAGTGAGAGAGAGAAAAAAAACGATGCTATTTTGTTTAAGCTTCTGTTCTTCAGATTTTCTGATACAGAGAGTCAAATTCAGTCTCTAACTAATACATTTCTATTCCCAAATGGTGCATGTAGGAAGAGGTAGAAAGAGTAGCAATCTTTAATTTTACAGGAAGAACATCTTAATTTGAAATCTGAAATCCACTATTAAGCACAGTGGTTCAATTATCATTAAATTTAAGAGACATTATAATTTTAAGGGCCTCTTTAGGGTAATATAAGAACCTACTGTGTAGTAAGGAACTAGGCTTGGTCAAAGAGAAGGTTGGTCTTTGCCCTCGGCTTCTGGGAGGTAATCTATGGACCCTTGGTATGTTATACCTGACAGAAGTGTCTTTGTTTCCCTGGGGCCCTTGGGTCATTCTGGATACCCTAACAATGCGATTTAGGGTAGGGCTTGGTCACACCCCTATGAGTCTTAGGATGAGTTTCGGGGTCATGTGGTATTCAATCAACCTGGAGATCGAGATCAACTACATGGGCAATCAATCAATCATGTTTATGTAATGGAGTTCAATGAAACTCTGAACAGAGAGAATCAGGTGAGCTTCCCTGATTGGCAATACTCCATGCATAATGTCATACACTGATGCTGGAAGAATAAGGTGGTCTGACTCTCTTGAGAGAAGACAATGAAGCTCCACATTTGATAATTCTCTTGGATTTTGTCCTATGCATTTCTTCTTTTGGCTGATTTTAATGAGTATCCTGCCGAGTAATAAATTGTAACCGTTAGTGCAATAGCTTTCAGTGAGTTCTGTGAGTCCTGCTAGTGAATTACTGAATTTGAGGGTGATTTTGGGAACCTTCCAAACTTATAGTTGGGTGGTTGGTGAGAGAGGGCTTGTGGAGGACTGTGTGTCCCCCTAAAAACTGCAATTTGGCTTATTCTAGGTACTTTTAGAGTTCCAAGCTCAAAATTTTGGAAAAAAACCTACTCTTAAGTTGAAAATAAATATTCTTGTAGAGAGTTCAGAAAAGTCTAAAAATCAGCTTAAATTTAAAAAGGATTCTATTTCATTATATTTTTCTTTTCAAGTGACTTTATGACCATATATTTGGTAAACAAGGTATTTTACACATAAACTTTTACTGAAATGTTACATGCTTGTACTTCTAAATAATTTTCATTGTATAATTTTGAACCTGGCATAACATTTGGACACAAAATTTAAAACATTTTTTTTTTTAATTCCTAAGGGAAAAGACAGATTAGGTTTGTTTTGAAAATTAATGGGGGTATCTTAGAGCACCTAGAAGTAAAAACTAAAATTGTGGAACTATAACCCATACCAAACTCTGAAATCTGTTCTACAACTAATTGTGTTAGGCTTGGAAATTTATTGCTTTTTTTGTATATATGTTATTTTTCACACATACACAAAAAAAGTTAATGGGAGAGCGCAGCTGTAATTACCCAGTAATACTTAACCACATAACATGAAAACTATGCCCATTGTACAGTGAGTGTCCAGGAAGATGCCTGCTCACAAAGGTATGACAGAAAAAATGATGTTTCTGACTTATAATCAAGGAAGAAAGAAAGAGTGAGAGAATGAAAAAAGAAAAGAAGAGAAGAGAAGAGAAAAGAAAAGAAAGAAAAAATAAATAAATACTGGGCTCTTCACCAAGAAAATAAGTGAAGCAGGAAATCTTAAGATAGTAACCACTGTCATATGTGATTGTGGTTGCTATGGTAAATACTTTTTTTTAAACACAGAAAGAATAATCACATAAAACTGACATAAATTTCAACTGTTGTTGCTGAATTATGACCCTAGCTAATAAAAACTATCTTAATAAATTTAACGTTCAAAATTACCTACCTCCTCAATTATGTCCCTAATTCTTTCAACCACTCACTTGGAATTAAAAACCCATTTGCTGGCACACAATGGTAGAACGCTTGCCTTCCATGAGGGAGACTTGGGTTCGATTCCCAGACCATCCACCCCCCCACCCCCCCGCCCCCCAAAAAAGAAAGAAAAAAAAACATTTGAAATAAGGGATAAAATGACTACCACTCATTCCTTTGTGCATGTAAAATTCTAAAGAAAAAGGCTGTTTTTCCTCTCCTTCATACATATTCCTCAAAGCATATACAAGGAAGAAAAATCATGTGAACTCTAACACCTTCAGAAAATGTGCTAGTCTATCCACAATTACTCACAGCTTTCCTAATTTGCCTATGTATTCTACACAGGGGAAAAGTCTTCGTGGAAATTTAAATATATAGAAGAATTTTTTAAAGGCTTACTTTATACTTTTTTTATTTTTAATTTCTAAGCATAAGCATAACAAAGATACTCAAGTGTAGAGAATGAAATAATATATCAACTTCAGCATAACATATTTAATATCAATGAATTTACAAATATTACCTAATTTGTTTCTTTAAAAATATTTTAAGAGATAGATGTTCCAAGATTTATTATCTTGGAAAGCTTCTTAAATTGCTGCCAAGAGTATGGTGAATGCATATTAAAAAACCCGGGATGTTAACAGAAGCTCCTAACATTTAGCTTTTTCTTAACTTCATCACACCTCATTTTTCTAAATTTCATCACACTTCATATTTAAACAAAGGAGAATACAAACAATGTGAAGTTCCAGAGGCTATTCATAAAAAAAGATTAAAAGCTTAGGAAGTTAACACCTTCACAAAGGTTAAAAGAACTGAAATTGTTCAGTCAGGTAAAAAGTATGAGGAACAATTCAATAAGTACTCAAGTATAGAGGAAGGGCTCTTGCACCGAAAATAGTGACCAGCTGTTTTCTATCTTCAATAAGGACAGAATAAAAAGAAATAGACAAAGAGAAGCCTGAGGATTTTCATCAAACAAAAAGAAAGATTTTCTTTCAGAATAAAGAGCTCTGTTAACAATCACTGTGTCTGTGGAAACTCTTCCTTCAGAGTTCTTACAGGAAAGACAGTTCCCATTTGTGCAAAGATTAATATTCATATGTTTATCTGTGCTTTGCGCTAGTTAAAGAGGTATTCCACAAGCAAAATAACTCTATCAACAGGTCTGTACCAGGACATACCTTATTAAACATCCACAGGCCATGTGCACACAGAAGAGCACACCACACTCAGTATTCACTGGTCCACTCCAAACCACCGCAGCCACACTAGCCAGATACTAGTACTTCTGCAGAGGAATACGAAGGGTTTCTAATTGCTCAGAAATTATTGATATGGATATTTGCACCCAATTGTAAGAGGGTCCTGTAGTTTACTGTTGCCACCTCTATTGCCATATGGGCAAGATGAACCCTACCAAGGTAAAGAAGCATGCTACAGTTTTTCATGAAAGAATAGTAAGATCTCTGAAGTAGGGAAATAATGTCCCTAAATACACACTCCTATTCCCTTTCTTTTCTTTTTGATTTTTATTGAGATACCTTCATGCATATACAGTCCATCCAAAGTATACAAACAATGGCTCAAAATATCATCACATAGTTGTGTATTCATCACTGTGATCATTTTTAGAACATTTATATCACTCCAGAAAAAGAAAAAGAAAAAACTCATATATCTCATACCCCTTATCCCTTTCTCTCATCGACCACTAACTAGTATTTCAATCTATCCAATTTTTTTTACCCTGTATCCCCCCCCCCCACATTATTTATTTATTTTTTTGGTCCTTATTTTTTTATTCATCTGTCCACACACTGGACAAAGGGTGCATCAGCCACAAAGTTTTCACAATCACATGGTCACACTGTAAACATTATATCTTCATACATTTGTTTTCAAGAATCAAGGCTACTGGAACACAGTTCAACAGTTTCAGGTACTTTCCTCTAGCCACTCCAATATAACATTAACTAAAAATCTCCTGTCGTTCTTAATTGTTTCTTGGCTTCTAAAATCTATCTTTAGTGATTTATTCCTTTAGCTCAAGGAATTATAATTTTGAAACTGATGTAAATATATTTCATGGACATTAAACAATAATAGGCATTTTATACCTTGATAAGAAAAGGTATCTGACCCTTTTTTTGGAATAGGTTTTGGGTGAAAGAAGGAGGGAACAGCTGTGAACCAAAGCTAAGAGAGGAGGAGATGTAATTAAGCAAAAGACAGGACATAGAAGTGGATACTCAGAGCAAGCTGTCTCAGACTTTCAATTTTGTCTAGGGGCATTACATGAGTTAGGGAGTAGCGATACCTAATGGTCAGTCCTCCCTTCTTGGTATCTCTCCTAACCCCTTCTAAATTAGTCTTTGATCTAGTATTTGTTCCCAATATATATTCCTAAAAATCTAATGTATAACCTGATTTGCTTTTTCTTACTAATTAAGCAAAAGTGCACGCATATACTGTACAAAATGAAGCAATAAATTAGGATATCTTTTTTCATCACTATGTATGCTAGGTATATACAAAGAACTTTTTAAAATATGTACTGTATTAAAATAACTTAACCTGGTAAATGATACATGTTGAACAGAGTTATGAAAGGGAGAAATGAAGCAGAGGCCATGAACCTAATACTTTAGCTATTTCCTCCGTCTAGTCATGGAGACGTGTTTTTTTAAACAGCAACATTCCCTCATCCATTAACCCACTTCACAGGGGCTGAGGGGTGGTAGCACTAACAGTTGTAGCTTTCTAATCCCAGAATAGCAGTGGGGATTGACCTCAATTTGTACTATAGAACTCAATAATGCCAATGGAAGCGTCTGGATTCACTACCTTCCTGACCGTGGCAGTAGCAGGAGTTTGCACAGAGTCACTTTTGTGGCGCTGTGGGAGCCATTTCTGGAGGCCCAGGCTATGCAGCCTCTTCTCCAGCCTGGCACTGACTCTGCTACCATCCATATCTCTGACTTAATTTCCTTATGTTTAAAATAACCTGAGTATTTCTGCTTCCTCCACTAAACTCTGACTGATATAAGCTCATTCAGCTATAACTGTTCAACCCTCATAACAGAATCATCAACTAAGGTCATACTACATCATTAAAAACCTTGTCAAACACTTCTCCAAAATGATAAGACATGACATCCAAATGGTGCATTTTTTTTCTCTTCTGGATCTTTAGCATTGTATCAAAAAAAAGAAGTATTATTCTGATATGTTTTGTTCCCAGTTTAAAAACCTAAGTTGATTTATAATGGTCTCCTTTCCTAAAAGGCCCAAAGATGTTCTAAAATCCTGATCAAAAGGGACATAAAGTTCACTGGTGAAGTTAGGGTAAACCTGGGTCTATGTTACAGGTATTACTTGTTTTACAGTCTTGGACAAGTCACTTATTCTCAAGTTTCAGTTGGTGGTAAATGGTAGCGAAATGCTCTTTTATAGTGTCCTACAGTGAGAAGTAAGTAAGATAATGCATACAAAATCCTGAACACAATGTTTCGCCTATAGTAGGCCTTCAATTAATGACAGCTATAAGCTGAGAATTTAATCTTTTTTCTCTTTCTGGAAATTAAAAGAAAAGAAAATTTCAAACATATTCTTTATTATTTCCATGTTCTCAGGAATACCAAACTTCACAAACAGTAGAGTATTATTCTCTCACTTAAAGTTACCTCAGTATACATTATCAATCATACTCCTAGTCAAGAGATACCAGATCAACTGGTACTCCCTCAATTTCCTCATCTTGCCATTCAAATCCCTCTTAGTGATACTTGTACTATTCTCTTTATTTTGGAGATAAATATTCTCTAGAGAATCCTTTCTGACTAACTTACTGAATAAAGAGATCTAAAGGAAGGTCTCGGTGCAGGCGGGGAAAAGTGAGAGCAACAGCTGGCCTTGAGAAGAAAAAACAGAGTTGCTCAGCAGCTTAGCCTCTCTAGTTGCAGGAAGATCAGGCTTTTCTCGCTGAAGAAAGGCTAAGAAAATCCAGGCCTCTCCAGATGCTACATTTCCAAAGTTGTTGGAAAGACAAATAAATAGGGTTGGCACGTGAAGATTACCCTTTTGACCACCTACTGTATTTAAAGCACTCTGCTAGGTGCTTTATTCATTTATACAAATTAATATGCACACACATATACACATGGGCACACACAAAAACAACAGGGCAAATATACATCATTGAAGCTCAGAAAAGATTAACTAACACCCAGTAAGTGACCTCACACTCCATTCTCTTTTCACTATACCACATCATTTGTTCAGAAAACATCAAATGAACTATTATTACATGTGCTGGGTACTATAGTAAGCATAGAGAATCACAATACAGAGTAAACAATCACACAGAAACAGGCAATTACATTACAGTGTGACAACTGCTGTAAGATTTATATGGTTGGTAAGAGATCAAGACTGCAGTCTAGGAATCAATTCCGTGGCCTGTGCTAGGGAAGTGCAAACAGAGATGTGAGAGAAGAGAGACATTTAGGAGACAGAAGTGATGAGACTTGAAATTAATTCAATGAGGGGGTAAGAGAACACAAAGAAATTAAGAATAAGTCTTATTCTTTCATTCCAAAGCTCATGTTTAAAATACATATACTCTAGGTTCTCGTGTAATGAGGTTTTTTTTTAATTCTATGAGCAGGAAGAAAGCTCATTCACTGAAACTAAGAGGGGAGATGGCAAGAAGGGATTTAGTGAAAGCCTAAAACAGTCACTTTGTAGAAGGAGAACTGAACAGAGAAACAGACCAGGAAGAAAGCTCTGCGGGCCAAAGCACGGCTGAAGGCCATGAACTGGGGGTCATTATCTGTGCAAATGTGAGATTTTCTCCAGGAGCGCTCAGTAGTGATGCGGCAGCCTCTGCAACTGGGAAGAGGGGCAAATGGATAGTCCATAGTCAAAGTTTGGCAAGGAGGAGCAGAAGTGAATGACAAAGGAATTGGGATTTGTGGCAGATTGAGTTATGAACCCCAGAACAAACATGTTCTTAATCTTAACCCACACTCTTGCATTTGTAAATCCACTGTAAAAAAGACTTTTGGAAGATGTTATTTTTAGTTAAGATGAGACCAAATGCATTTGGATTGGTCTTAATGGAGAGTAAGTCAGAGAGATGTTGGAAGCAAAAGTCTGCGGAAAAGCAGAAGAGAAAGGAAAGGACATGCCTATGGTAGGAAGCCAAGGACCCCAAGAATTACCAGCTAACTAGAACACTTCTAACCCTGGAAGAAAGCAAGCCTTCCAACCCTCCAAACCAGAAGACAATAAATTCCCACTGTTTTAAGTCTGTGATCACAGCTTAGCAAAATTAAGACTAGGATATTAGTTAGAGAATGGCTGAAGCAATGAAACCTGGCCTCTAAGATAAATAGGAAAGTAAAGATTGAATATGCTAATGAAAAGAAAGTAGAAGGGTCAGGGACTGGACAGCATTTGCCAAAATGTATTTCATAGATGCTAATTAAATGGATGCTAATGGCTGATATGCTCCTCGTTAAAAGCTTCCCATGGTCAAGTAAGTTAAGGAAATTCTGGGTAATCTAACTCTTTAACCAGCTTCCTTCCTGCAGTACTCTCAGCATTTAATAAGCTAGTAATGTACACTGTAAAATTCTCCAGTATCTTATCTCCAGGATAAATATGCATTTCTCAAACACTTTTGATTTTTTTAAATATTATCTGCCTACTTATATTTAACAGAGAATCACATTGGATGGATATCTTAAGCCATACACTTTCAGAACCTCTTTTCTATGAGATTAAAGGCAGATATAGTAGAATACCTGAAAAGGAAGTGTTATGTCATGAGGTTTAGCTTACTTTTATAAGGCCAAGAAGTATATCTGAGAATCCTCTTAGCTCTCAAATTATGAATTTTTAATCCTACCCCAAAAATCAATACTGCAATTTAGTATTCATTCATGAAATCAATATTCCAAGAACATCTATTAGTATGTGACACTGGAGATTTACATAGCATTCTCACCGAGACAAACCTCACAATCTACTTGGGGAAATCATACACAAACATATGAAAAATCAACTTGGCTGGAGAAGTGTGGCTCTTCCTCAGATACCAACAAGAGATAGTTTCCCTCAGGGCAACTAAAGCTACCAACCTGGCCTGAGCTCTGGGACACCAGAAAGTTCCACCATCCTGACAGCATGTAGCATTCGTTTTCCACAAGCTGATAAAATTCTTTTACTCAAACTTCATAATTTTAAGCAGACCATTTGAAGATCATTGAGTGCTTTTGTTGCATATCTAGTGAGCTACTGAGCTTCTACAAAGCTATTTAAACTTTCTCCACATAGTCACATAGTTGGACACCAGCATCTACATCAGTTCTTATAAAAATGAATTCATGAACGCATATCAGTATAACTCTAGTTGGATTGTTATATTCGATGAAGAGATAATGTGATGATAATTTATCACATATAATACTTTAAAATAACAGTGTAGATTTCCACATATTTTATGTAGTGACTTTTAACTCCGACACTAGAAAAGTCATTCCATATGTCATAATTAAATTTTTTTTTTAATATTGAAGAGTTGAATCTTTTACTAAGTGTAGAAATAGCATCAAACATATAGAGGTTCTCATTCTGGCAGGCTTGTGGCCTGCTATAACTGTTCCTATGGAAGCTTCATTAGAACTTTGTATTCATCAAGCCTTCACACTGGCTAGTATATAAAAATAAGGACCTCTCTCTCAAGTTTAACTTCCAAGGTCATAACTTCAGGCAGTCCCTTTTTACTGAATGAAACAGTTGTTTCTGATGCGCAGAGACATTCTAGGATGATACTTCTCCAAATACAAAAGTTGCTTGCTGTGAAAAGCTC
The DNA here is from genome assembly GCF_023851605.1 of Tamandua tetradactyla. Lineage (NCBI taxonomy): Eukaryota > Metazoa > Chordata > Mammalia > Pilosa > Myrmecophagidae > Tamandua > Tamandua tetradactyla. Next base: position 142,465,972 of record NC_135332.1, read on the forward strand.
CCCGTCGCTTTTGTCTTATAAACTGTACTGCATCTTCATATTTCATGTCACCTTCAATTAATGCTGGAGCAACCAGCACTGAAGCTCTCAAGACCTATGACACAGTGAAATGTAATACAACAACCAGGATCCTCACGGAATTTCATTTTTACAAGCTTTAACCAATTATCAACAATCTGGCTGGATGGTAGCAAACCATCATGAAAAGGCCAGTCCAGAACCTGGATGCTTGCTTTCTCTAAAACAGCAGTGCTGTAAGTTGCTTCACATATTCTTACTATGGTGGTTACACCAGTCTTCTTAAGTTCCTGTAAGAATTTATTTAAGGAGGCATTGGCTGAGTTGCATGCAATAAGAAATCACATGTTCCTGTAAGTGATCTCCAAAAGAGCAGGGTGGTTCATTCCAGCCATGTCAGTGTAATTTAAAGAAAAAAAAAAAATATATATATATATATACATATATATATATATATATATATATATAGAGAGAGAGAGAGAGAGAGAGAGAGAGAGAGAGACAGAAAAGATATAAAGAAAGACTTCTACTTCAAAATACTACAGTTGAAATTTTCAATGAGTGGAAGTTAGGAGTATTAGGAAATGAAACGAACTTCCAAAGGGAATCAATGTTTCAACCCAGTAATACTGAGTCAACATAGAAAGTTGCATGCACTGGGCTTTACCCCAACTGGGTCAGAACTCTCATAAAATGTTCTGCCACTTTTCAGTTCAGTTCTCTAATGTCCTGGTTATTCATTCTTATGGGGACCCCTCAGGTTGTAACAGCTTTGTAAAGTTCCCTAGTGTGTGAAGGGAGTGGGCTGGGTCAGACAGTGATCTCCACTGCCCCTCAGAAACTTTATAAATGTGAGACCAAGAACCCAAGAGAATGGAAGGACATTTACACATTTAAGAATGTGGCCTACTCAGACAGCTGGTCCTGAGGCAGCTTTGACACCACCCAGTACTCAACTCTGAGAAAAGTGTATCTACTAAGCCGGCTGGGAGCTGCCCATGCCCAAAGCACGCCCCAGTGGCCTGGGTCACAAGCCCTCCCCTCCATGAAGGGCAGAGGGAGAACCCTGGCCACCAATCATGACCAGGGGATCCTGGCCAGGCACAAACTTAGAGGGGTGGGGTTGAGGTCGGGGCGGGGCAACTTGGACCAAGAATGTCACAAAGAGGCATCACAATGGAGTGGTAGCTTCCCACGTGTCAGAGCTGTTTATTTCCAAGGGAATGCTTCATCAGTTAGTCTACAGCTCTTTCCACACACTATTCTTCCTAATGCATAGATCATGTTGCTTAACAGGTGATCCTTAGATGTCAGTTCCTGTTCTCCTGTTTTCATCAGGCCAATGATTTTGGTTGTCCAGAGGGTACTGGGGCCAAGCCACTTATAGGAGAAGACTGGTGTGGAGTGTCGGGTGCGGCAAAGCAAAAAGAGGGATGCTCAAGCTACAGTGGAGAGAGTGAGATTGTAACTGGTTTTGGCACCAAATGTTAGAAAAATTGGAGTTTGGTCCATCACTCATAACCATGTAGTGATCTGAGGTTAAAAGGGGTTTATTATAAAAAGAGGGAGGGGGAAGAGGAAGGGGGAAGGGGAAGAGGGTAAAGGAATACTTTCTTCAAGAGCCTAAAGAAAACGTTTTATGCTCTAACTACAATTTTTTGTCACAGAGATTTTATGGAAAGCCCACTTTTAAATTGACCAGATAGTGATTTGTATATGTGCTCTAGCAACTTTTAAACTGCACGAGCCAATTTTTCATTTCTTTTACATTTCTGCAGTTTAGATATCATCCCTTAATACAGAACTTCATTGCTCTCAAAAATCTAATCAAGTGATGTTAATGTAACCCCCTGGGATTGTCGTACTATTGTACAGCAATAGTAAAGAATGTGAAGAAGTTATTGAGGCAGGCCTTAGTTGTCCTGAAACCACATAATTATTCTTAGTTTAGTTTCCTTCATGCTCTAAATCTTCTTTAAAATTTCTTAGATTAGTTGGTGTAAACGCTCAGCTTATGTCACATCAATCACACTCTCATTTGCTAATGTGTCTTCAGCATTTTTGTTGCCTAAAAAAATTACACCAATATATTATTTTTGGTTTTCCTAGAATGGAATATTTCCATTCTAGGATTTGGAATCCCTAGAATGTTACATTATGTACTAAAGATTCTAATTTCTAGCTCCCTTTCCCTAAGAGTTTCAAATGAGTTGCCTGATTTAACATTCTTGTCAGTTTGAACTATGTTTTCATTTTCTCTTTTATACTTTTACTAAGAAACTAGAAATCACAGATCTATTTTCTTTACCTATGAAAGTGAGGTGATGTGTCTCCAGGAAGCAAAATTGTTTAAAAATCATTTGAAGGAAACTGGAGAGAAGTTGCAAAAAATATTTTACAATTTGTTCCAAAAATTAGTCCATGATTCTGATGGCATGTCCCAAGAAAACTTGTAAAACCTGTTTATAGCAGTGATGACATTACTTTTACCCTCCCACCTCTATTCTTCCCACTAGATACCTCTGAGGCTCCAAGTACTCATGCAATGTCCAGCTTCACTTTTGTAGCTAATGTCTTTCACAATCTAACACCAGCAAATATTTACAAACGTATTTCTTTTTCCATTTATATTAGCTTTACCCAGACTGGTCTGCGGCTGTTGTAATTATGAGTGGTTGAACACTGGGTATAAAATAGAGTTTATTTTATTATAGGTGACTCTGGAAGAGCAGCTGCTTCAGCAGAGATAACTCGAGGGCCCTTTACCTTACAGTAATTCCACTTCTTGAAAGGTATTTTTCAGGGACATGCCCAAGTTTAAAATTCTATATGTACAAAATTATTCATTGCAGCATTGTTTGTAAGAGTAAAGTATCAGAATATACATGTTCAGCAATAGAGAACTAATTACATAAATTATACATATATACAACAGAACGCTACCTACCTGTAAAAAAGAATGAGGAAGTATTTTATAGATTGATATAAAATGACCTCTAATGACCACTGTTAGGTGAAAAAAAAAACACACTACCATTTATGTAAAAAAAGAGATTAAGGAAGTATTTGCTTGTATATGCATAGAAAAACCCTGAGAGTATGTACTAGAAACCAGTTGCCTTTTGGAAAGGGGAATGGTTATAAAAGAACAATTTGTACCTTAAATAAATTTATTTGTACCTTAAATAAAAAGCAGGGAGAAGGACCACTATCTTTTTATTTTTTTATTTTTTATACATTTTAGCAAACAATTTTAGAACAAATTTCAAAGTACGATAAGGATTACAATTCTACTATTTCAAATGTTTCCTTTCAGTTGCCGTAAGACATTGGAAACTAAAAAGAAATGTCAATATAATGATTCAATAGTCATACTCATTTGTTAAATTCATATCATCTCTCTGATACAACTCCCCCTTCTCCCTGGATCTTTCTCCCACTCTTCAGGAATATTCGGGCAATAGACATCCTAACTTCTTCATGTTGAATAGGGGGGCTGACACTATGGGATAAGGGGATGCAGCTGGCTGATGCTTTCAGAGAGATTGGTAACTCTGGGTTTCAGGGCTTATCTGGCCTAGGAATCATCTAGAGGTTCTGAAAAATATACTTAGTGAATGAAACTTTATTATAGAGTCTCAGATGGAGCTCTAGGTATTTGTTAGGATTAACAGGAATACTGTTGATTGGGGCTTGGCATACTATGGCAATTATCAATATCTAGCTGAAGCATGCATAAGAGTAACCTTCAAACTAGCCTCTCGACTCTTCTGAAATCTCTTAGCCACTAATACCTTATCTTGTTACATTTCTTTTCCCACTTTTGGTCAGGTGGGCATTGTCGATCCTACAGTGCCAGGGCCAGGCTCATCCTGGGAGTCATGTCCTACATTACCAGGAAGACTTACATCCTTGGATGCTATGTCCCATGTAGTGGGGAGGGTAATGACTTTACTTGCAGAGTTGGGCTTGAGAGAAAAAGGTCACATCTGAGTAACAAAAGAGGTTTCCTGGAAGTAACTCTTAGGCATTGTTATAGGAAGGCTTAGCTTCTCTGTTATAGATAAAAGAACAAGCATCAAGATCAAGGGCTTGACCTATTAACTTGGGAGCCTCTAATGTCTGAGGAAGTATCAGGGATTTCCCAAGAAGGAAAGTTTAATAGTTCCATATTTTTTCTTCAATCTCCCAAGGGACTTTGCCAATACTTTTAAATTATCTGCCCAACATACTCTGGAATATATCCAGGTATTACATTAAGCTATACAGAATTCCAAGACCTTGTTCCCAATTCTAGGTCCCATGTGTCTAGGTTGTTTAACTGACCTGGCCAGCAAGGTTAAATTAGATAGTATCCTCCAGAAAATTTATTTTTTGGAAAATAAATCTCCCCTCCTTTGGTCTCACACAGTAGATGAAGTTCTAAAATACAGATAATATCATCCTATACCCTGTATTACAACTTACTTTAGTCCCAACCAGAACAGCTTTGTTCTTATCTCTAATTGAAGTCGATCTGTTTTCCAGTTTCTTTAACAGTTGTTGTATGTAGGAATGCTGACTTTCAGAGCAGCATAACTCCAGCTCTGAGTCTTCGGTGTCACACAATACAGAGGGTCTTTTCTGATCTATAGGATATGACTTGTAGCTTCACCCTGACAGACTTTGGAAGCCATAATTTCACTCTATGCAGCTGGGTAGAACTTGCGAAGAATGGAGAAGGCCTATACTGGTCAGAAGTCCAGCTGGGAATTTCAGGAAATCCAAGACTCAGGCTACTTTCCTGGGCAAAAGCCAGTAGTGGGAGACAGAATCCATATCCAGCCTCCATACCCTCTCAGGATTAACCATATAGCAATCTGTTTGTGTTTTTGTGCTTAGTGACCCTTCCCTTTCAAATATACAACAATAATGGGCTATCTACTAGAAAATGTTAAAAAGCAGCAACAGTAAGATGACTTGAAGCTATGAGAGTAAACTCCTTATCAAGCAGTCTCAGAAGGACAGAAGCAGGCAAAAAGAAAATAGAAGGGTCAGAGAGCAAATTCCTATGTTCACTTTATAGTACCAGCAGATCCCTTGAATATTTGTAACTTTCTAGGCTCAACAATGGCAGAATTCATATATTACTCTTTTGTCCCATTTAGAAGCAATACTGTATGGTGAAAATAGGCTTGTGCTTAGACATTGTTATTAACCACGTATGACTCTTGCATGGCAGGGGGAAGAGAAAGGAAATGTTAAGAGGAAATTAATCCATTTTTTGCCTATTACCATGAAATCACAATGGCCTGCCCTGTTAACTACAGTACCTTAAAAAGCTATTAAAAAAAACAAAGCTCATCTGTGAAAATCTATCTTTATAATTACTCTGTTAAGTAACAAAGGTCAGAGAAAATTTCTTCATCATTATTTTAGCCCTGGAGCATCTCTGGTACTCTCTCTTACACATGCAAGCAGTACTAAATATGCACTAAGCTGAATTTTCTGTATGAGCAACTTTCTTTCTTGATCTTTCTTTTCTTCATAGTGTTTCTTGTTTTCCTGCTTCAGTTCTTATTTCTTCCCTTAGCTTGCACCCTTCTGTCATTGTGGCTTAATTGATAATTTGGACAACATGAAATAACACTAAGTTGTATTTATTGGAAGAATTTTAGGTTCACTTTTCTAATTGGAAAAATAAATGTGAAGAACACTATATTTTTCTTTATCAAATCCTTTACAAATTAAATTAAGTTACGGGTTAGTGGCCTGCCACAGAAAAAAGATCTATAACTGAGTTAAAGATTTGTTGCTTTCTGCTGTATTAAAATATAAGAAAGTTTATTTGTGCTATATTCTTTTTTACCACAAAAGTCAAGAAACAAAATTTTCCATAACTGGCTACAAAAAGTAACACAGACCCATTCTAGTTTCTACAAAAGAATACTTTCAAAACAGAAAACTAATATTCAATGGAAAAAAGCCACATACTTTTCATAGTTCCATCTTCTTCTTCTTCATCCTCGCTGTTTATAACCATGGTCCCCAGGTCTGACTCTAACATCGTGCTGTTGTGTTCAATCATGGTCTGGGCCCCTTCGCTCATCGTGCTAGTGGCCCGCATAGTACCCACACTTTCCGAACTGGTTTTCACCATGGTGTGAGAATCTAGCTCATCTTCATCCTGTAAGTAAAATACTGAAATGAAGGAGGATCTTTCTAAGATAGCTGGATTTCTTAACTCTTAACAATAGTATGAGTATATTATACTTTTAATAACGACTATTACTACTAATTTTAATATAAGGATATACATACAAATGTTGGTATGAAAGCTAAAATTATCCAAAATAATCTCAAGTTTTAAGTAACTAAAAGATCAAGCAACGGAAACTGTTTGATGAAATAGAAGGCTGCTAGCTGGTTTTGAAAATGAGGTTTCAGGTAGGTAAGTTGTCAGCAAATGCATAACAAAGAATGTGGTGAAAAATATTTAAACATATAAAAAAGAGCACATTAAAGATAAAGTATGCTGGCACTTTCTATTTTAACAGGTATAATAATGTTTGTAATCTTGTGTAATAGCCATTAACTTTAAAATGTAAGTCCATGAAAGAATTAAGTACAAGCCAAAAATGCTCTTTAACATTTACCAAGATATGCTCGAATAGAGCCATAAAAATAAACTAACAAATTCTGTTTAACAGACTAAAACAATCTGCTATTTGGATAACTTGATCAGATGGTGAAATTTATTTATATCTAATCCACTTTTAGAAGAAGCTAACCAAAATCTAGATCAGGTAGAGGTCAATATGCAAATGTGGAAAATAAGGAATATCAGTGCTGTCTCTTAGTAACTTGAGTGGTTTGATTTAACAGTAGTGAGGTAGCTGTCTGATATTCCTGTACCTAAAACTACAGGATAAACTTGGGTATTATCCCTCAAAGTCTTGTGTTCTTCTCTCATGACCCTCTTCTCTTTTAAAAGACTTCTTCATTCTCACGCCTTCAATTATCTAATATGTTACAGAATTCCAAATACCCACCCCAATTTTTCTATATCTTTAACTTCCTAGTTAAATGTTTAATGACGTCTAGAACTCAACATTCCCAAACTGGATATAATTTCATTCATCACTGTGCTGGTTTGAAAGGATGTATGTCCCCTAGAAAAGTCATGTTTTAATCAAAATCCCATTTCATAAAGGCAGAATAATCCCCATTCAATACTGTATGTTTGAAACTGTAATCAGATCATCTCCCTGGAGATGTGATTTAGTCAAGAGTGGTTGTTAAACTGGATTAGGTGACGACATGTCTCCACCCATTTGGGTGGGTCTTGATAACTTTCTGGAGCCCTATAAAAGAGGAAACATTTTGGAGAATGAAAGTGATTCAGAGAGAGCAGAGAAGAACGATATAGCCAAGAGAAGCAGAGTCCACCAGCCAGTGACCTTTGGAGATGAAGAAGGAAAATGCCTCCTGGGGAGCTTCATGAAACAGGAAGCCAGGAGAAGCAGCTAGAGATGCTGCCATGCTCGCCATGTGCTCTTCTAGATGAGAGGAGCCCTGATCGTGTTCACCATGTGCCCTTTCAAACGAGAGAGGAACCCTGACCATGTTCACCGTGTGCCTTTCCAGATGAGAGAGAAACTCTGACTGTGTTCACCATGTGCCTTCTCACTTGAGAGAGAAACCCTGAACTTCATCGGCCTTCTTAAACCAAGGTATCTTTCCTTGGATGCCTTAGATTGTACATTTCTATAGACTTGTTTTAATTGCGACTTTTTCTCGGCCTTAGAACTGTAAACTAGCAACTTATTAAATTCCCCCTTTAAAAGCCATTCTGTTTCTGGTATATTACATTCCAGCAGCTAGCAAGGTAGAACAATCACCCTAGGACTCCTGTCAGCAATCTTCACTAGCTATCCAAGAGTAAAACTTCAATGTCCTCTTAGATTCATTCTGTGTCATTTCCCATATATAATCATTAACACGTTCTTCTTCAAAAAATTCTCTCAGCTCTATTTCTTCCTTTCCATTATCACTGCTATTAGGTAAACCCTTCATTACCTCAGATCTCGGTTACTGCAAGTAATGTTTCCTGACTGAACATCCTCTCCTATCTGACCTTTTAGAATCAGACAGATGTTAAATCAAATCCTGGTTCTAATCACCTACTAGGTATAAGATCTTTAGGCACCACCTAAAGTTTCTTCCATTGGTGTTATGGTGATAAATGAGAAAAGGTATGTAAAAGCCCATATGCTACTCTGAGCAATGTCATTTCCCACCTCCCTCAAACTACACAATACAAAGTACGTAGTATTGTGAACAATATTTGTATCATAATATTCTTCTACCAATCTCCCTGCTCTTGTCTATGTTAAATTTAAACATTTCTGTCTAGATTTTAATATCCTCCTTGTTCTTCTCTTATTCTGTTTTCCACTGTTCACATATCCTCCAACACAATCAGGTTGACCTTGACTGACTTCCCCTCAGCCACAAACCCATTTCATGCTACGCTCATTAAGACCTCCTCTTTGCTCATGTCTTCTCATCTACCCAGGATGTCCTTCTTCCTCTCTCCATTTAACTAAATCCTACCTAGTTCCAAATCAAATATCTATTACCTCCATGGATAATTCAATCTAATACTTACCTGTCTCCAAACTTCTATAGCATTTACAACCTGCATTACACTCTTTTGCATTTAAATGCATGTATATTATGAGCAACTGTTCTGTAAAACCTTTTATACATGTAAAAGTACCTTATGGACAAGAATGTCTTATAGTACTTCTGAATCCCCTTAATTCTTCAGTGAACAGTAAGTATTCAATAAATATTTACTTTTTCACAGAACTAAAAAATCATGGCTCTTTACAGTTAGAGAGAAATTAATTCAACCTCTTCATTTTATATTTGAAAAAAAAATAGGGTGGGCATGGTGGCTCAGTGGTGGAGTTCTCACCTGCCATGGTTCGATTCCCCAGTGCCTGCTCGTGAAAAAAAAAAAAACAAAAACTGAGGCCCATAGAAAATAAGACTTCCCCAAGGTCACAAATCTACTGAAAAGTAGAGTTTGGGACTAAAAACCACTTCTTTTATTTCTTAGTTCATTATTCTACTAAATACATGTACCTTACTTACAATTAAATTTCGATCTACCTGAATGCTTAAGGGTAGAGGTGCAGGTTTACAATAATAACAGTTTATGTCACCACCTCCTATCCTCAACAGATCTTTCCTAGTCCAAGCCACCATCTTCTCTCATTTGGACTATTAAAAAAAAGCTTCCAAATTGTTTTTCACTGTTTCTACTCTTGCCTCACAAGAGACAGACTGATATTTTTAAAAGATAAATTAGATCATGTTACTCCCCTGCTCAGAATCCTACATTTGGCTTCCCATTATACTTAGAATAAAATTCAAAATCTTTCCCATGGCCAAATGTGATCTGGCCCAGCAACATCTTGCCAATTCCATCTCCATCACATTCCTTCTTGCTCACCAAGCTCCAGTTATGCTGGCCTCCTTTTCTATTTCTTGAACATTTTAAGCATGTCATTCCTCGAGTCTTTAAATTGGGTGATCTCTCAGCCTGGAATGCTTTCCCAAGACAGTGCGATCTTTTACTTAATTCAGACCTCTACTTAGATGTCAACTCCTCAGTAAGGCTTTTACTGACCAATTTAAAATTGAACCCTCCATCACTCTATTTCTTTCATTCTTCTGTATTCTTTATAGTACATATCATTACCTAGCCTTATTTTACATATACATATATATGTGTGTTTATTTATTGATTATCTCCACCACTAAAATGTAAATGTGCTTAAGGCAGGAGACTTTTTTTTTTCACTGCTGAATCCCCACTGTTAAGAATGCTTGACACATCGTAGGTACTTGATAAATATTTGTTCACTAAATCAATTATATTTTCTTATTAATTCATTCAACAAGCATTTATTGTACATATACAATGTGTCAAGAAGTGGAACAGGCATTGGAGGTACAAAGATGAGTAAATTTTGTTCCAGTTTTTTTTTTTTTCTAAAAGAGCTTGAGGTACAGGAGAAACTGACTGATATATAAACAATAAACTGGAAAACAATTTGTTAAGTGCTGTAAGAAAAGTGTTGACAAAGCACAACAGGAGTATCAAGAGTAGGCCTCTAATTCTGACTCTACCAAGCAAAAAAGGTCACACAGAAGAGACAGCCCTTGAGACAGGACTTAAAGGGTAAGTAGACTACATAAAGTAACATATATACATATATGCCAGTGAGGTTTCTTTATATTATGACTTCATAAGAACTACACTCAGACATCTCTTCTAAGCTAAGATACCCTAAGACTGAGTTAGGTACTGTGACTTTGTATTTCTATAATCTGGTGCTTGCACCAATCATGACATGACACTTATTACACAATATTGTAACTGCCTATGTGCTTGTCTGGTCTAAATCCCCTACTACACTCCTCAATTTATAAGGGCAGTAACCAGATCTTGTTAACAGATACACCCCTACTATCCAGAACAAAACCTTGTCCTCATTGTATAATCTATTAATTGAATATTAAAGCCCTCATCTGAAATAGTACCACAGCAAACAACATGGAGAATGCTGTGAGGTTCTAATGTACAGCTTTATTTGAATCAACTTATTACAAAACAGAATGATTATCAAAGAAAGTTTGGGGAGGAAACTAATGCTATTAATTCTAGTTAATACTAGAATTATTCTGTTAATCACTTATTGAATAATGATAAAAATCATTATTGCCAGTGACTTACAAGCACTATGCTAAGGCATTTTTATAGGCTTACCCTTATGCAATCCTTTTATTAATACTGTGGGGCATTAGCCCCATTGTGCAGATGATGAGCCTGAAACTGGATAGATTCAATAATTTGCCCAAGGTGCAACAATAAATAAGTGGAGAAGCAAGGATTCTGACAGCCTGAGACGTAATTTCCAGTTGTGTAAGGCTTTTAAATATCTACTGTATATCCCATATCTAACTGAATTTGCCTTTAAGATTAGCTACAACATGTTTCATTTTGCTAACTTCAATGAGGAAACTGACGTACATATAAATCAAGTGATTTACCCCTGGTTACAAAGCTAATAAAAAAATCTTGGGATTTATTCATTCCAGTAGGCGCTACTGAGAAGAGAGGAATAAACATTGATTTTTCTATCAGTTCCTTTTTAAAATCTACTGTTCATTTAATATTTTATTTTGCCATGATTGTAACCAGTCTATTCACAAAACACTAAATCTAATTTTTTTTTATTTTACTAAATCTAATTTTATATGTGTGAATCATTTGTCTCTTATCCTTGTAAGAGTCAATGCTGTGACTACTAAATTTAACAAGAAACATAACAGTAGGTCAGTATGAAATAGAACTTTTAACCTTCTTATATTCTAAACTGGAGTGAAATCTATGAAGGGATAATGAAGTTTACACCTCTGGAGTCACACAATTGACTTAGATAATCTGTAAAACTGTAAAAACATTGAATCAAATTCGGAAGGGACTGCTCTTATTGCATATTATTTTTACTTAAAAAATCACTTTGCTAAAGGATATTCATCTATTTCACTAACTGACACACACAAAAAAGCATTGAAAAAATAGAGTGAACCCTTAATTCACTAATGAGAAGATGGCACCCCAATAGCAATGAATAAAGTGCAGATGGAATGAGAACTAACTCATATAAAATTAGAAAACTTAAACTAATAATTTGGTGATAGTATTGAAACGTTTCAGCAATACTTGTTAAAAATCATTAACTCTGAAATTATTCTTGATACTTTAGATTACTGCCAAAATGTCACGATGCATTTTTATAATAAAAGTCATTTATGATGTTACTTATGTTATATTTCATTTATATAAAAATTATTATTCCTCACAAAAGAGGAACACGTTGATATTTTATAGATCTGCAGAGCAGATGCTTCCCATTGCAGAGACCAGCCAATTCCAGTAAGGAATACAATAGGATTTTCAATCAGAGGCCATCATGTGCCAAGAATGCAAAACAGAGTAGTGATGGTAATCCAGTTTATGAATCATAACATCCACAAGGAATACAAATATTTGAAAACATTATTAGGAAATCCTCCTTCTTTGCTAAGAAATCTTATTTTCTCACAGTCTGAGAAATAACCTGAGACTGTAGTAGTATCTTTACATTTGCAGTATCTACCACCTTAAACGATTTTCAAAGTATTCAGCTACTATTTGAATGATTTTAAGGATATTTGCACAAACGTTTTGTAAAGTATTCATCATTTATGGCAATAATGACATACTGAAAGACTATTCTTTAGTTAGGGATGTCCTAACTGGAAATATTCTGATTATTTCTCTTCTTGAAATGATATTAAATACTTCTTTATTGCTAATGCAATAACACAATAGTACAATATCAGTATAGAGCAGTGATCTTAAAGGCTTTGATTCAAATGGCCAATTCTAATGAGTATGCTATTCTGAGTGAAAAACATTTTATACTTCAGGAAAAAAAAATGAACGCATAATATATATAAAGTGAACTAATTACACAAAAGACTGCAAAATTATAGTAGTCTAGATATCTTTAAAACTTCCTAGAGAAGTTAATGAAGGGATGGCTCTGAAATACCAAATAACAAATGTAGCCAACTCCTATAAAAGAGATTTCAGGAGAGTAAGGGAAATCCCTAACAACCCAAAACAGACAGAGCTGAGAATCAGAATGATACACTAAATCTGACCTTAGGCCTTAGGGCTGCCTTAGGGGCATATAATGATGAATCAGAATAAACAACAAAGAACACAATTAAGACTCCTTTGCTCCACAAAATTAAGTTAGGCTCTTTAGAGGGATGGATTTTAGGATAAAAATTAGGCAAGAGTAGCCAGAGACATTCTAGATTGGAGAAACACAAGCAAAAAAAAAAAAAATTCAGCTAGAATGAAAAGCAATAATATATGAATTCGACTGTATTAAAAATTGGCCTAGAAGTGTATAGAATACTTTCAATGCTGGGAGGTAGCTTGGCAGCTGCCTGACAGAGGAGTGATAGTAAACCTTGAAAACAGGAGGAATCGGAGAAAGGAAAGACGAGAAAGTTGTCTCAAATCCAGAGTTAAGGAGTAGAGCCCAGTAAAAAGGGTCCTATAGGAACAGAAATATCAAGCCAAAACTGCAAGAAGTCATGAAAGAAGATTCAACATATTCCAGACACATTCTAGACAGTTAGATATGATGGATAAAAAATAATTCTAAAATTCATAATCTAAAGAAACCAAAAAGACTTTAAAGAGAAAGGTGTCACTCTAAATTAAAATAGCAAACAAAATAGATAGTGCCATTTATTTGTAACTAAAAAGTAACTGAATGGACTTTGCAACTTCAGCACAGGATGAAGGAACTGAAACCTAATTATTAATTTGTGGTAAGAGTCAAAAAAGAAAACATCCACAAGGCATATGCAGTGCAACTCCATAAAAATGGGGAAAAGTGGGGCAATTCTCACTCTGTATATAACTAAATTGAAGGGTTGGTGATTACCCCCTGCTAACCTATGTTGACAGATTTTAATATCACTTGACTTAGTGGGCTTAGAATTACAAAGTAAGGGGAAAGGCAAAAATCAAAGGTTACTGTCGGATATTTACTTGTTATGGCTTACATCATGGAGTATGTTCTCCTATCATGGAAGAACCCTATGTACCACTAAATAAAAAGCACTCTGGCTAAATCTAGGTAAACAATGTAATACAGCACTACCTTTGAATTGTACTTCCAAATATGGTAAAGGATAACACAGAGCTCTGTTCCCATTGTTCCTGTTATCAATTTACAGTTGTGCATTTTAGTTGTTTCTGTGTTCTAAGTGAAGCCTGCAGTAGAATGAACACTGGTCTCATTAGTAACATGTTCAACCCAACTGAGCTAAGAATTACTAAGAAAATTTTTAAAATATTGTCCTTTAAATAGCTTCCCTTAAGTACTACTTCACTGTTTGACAGGCTGAAGAAAGTAATAAAGTGGTATTCACTAGAAAAAACGACTAAGATTTGCAATAATTAGGTGGCCCTTCTTTTTCATGTTAAAGAGAGCATAATAGCTTATACAGCTGCTGTCTTTGACATACCTATCTTTAACAAACAGAAATTTCTGCCTTCATGCATCCTAATGTTTTACATGTTCACAGGAATGCTTTAAAGTTTCATCAGAACTGTCAGGATCTCCAAAAGTCATAAAAGACTTGTTCATCAGTACAAGAAGTCTAAATGGTGAGAAGGTGTGTGGGCAGGACTTCAGAGGCTCCATGATGCAAGACTGAACAAGTTCTTGGCATTATATTAAAAGTTTCCAAACAAAAGATTATCTTACATCCCCTGTGCATAATACTGATATACAATAGAGTAAATTAAAAAGTAAAAGCAAACTTAACCATGACTTTTCTTTTTTCTCTCACAGCCAAAAGCATGTCAAAGGATTAACAAAATATAAAGAAGCTTATAAAATCAAATATTTTAAAATAAGAATAACATCTTTAAAAACTGTTGTGCTGTTACAAGCAGTTTATAAAAAATCCACAAGAGGGCACCAAAGACAAAAGACTATAACAAATTCTACTAATTGGAGATTGACACCGATACTAATTGGGGATTAACACAGATAAAATAGGGTCATCAAAGAGGTTATCACATTTACTAACATAGTATCTATACCTTTCAGAAATAGACTAGTGGACACCAATATTCTTTTAAAAGAACTGAAATACTAGCCTGCCACACTGGAGACCCAGGTTCGATTGCTGGTGCCTGCACATGTGAAAAAAAACTGAAATATTTTGAAATACCATAATCACTGCCATGCCAGAAATTATATTTTTATATAAGCAAGTTTAGGTTTCTTAAGGGCAATGGGTATCTTCTTTTGGTAATCTCCACAATGACTTGCATATAATTATAGGGACTCAATGCTGTTGATCCCATAAAACTAGTAGAAATATATATTAGAAAATATCAAACATATTACTTTATCACCACCTTCCAAAGTGGTTCTATATTAAAAGATATATATGCCTACATGCAATATTATGTTTCAAGAAAAATATATAACTAAAGGCTAATTTGTCTTTGAAAAGAATCTCTTCCTCTCTTTGTCCTTTTTAAAAAAATTTTTTTGTTCCATAATGATAGTCTTTAAAGAGCAAACAGAAATTTTAATACATACTTATCAGAAGTAACACTTGCATAAACTTAGAAATGATAATATTAGGTGTGGTAGTTAGATTCAGTTGCCCACTTGGCCAGTTGAAGGCACCTAGTTCTGTTGCTGTGGACATGAGCCAATGGTACGTGAACCCCATCTGTTGCTGATTACATCTGCAGTCGACTAGGAGGTGTGCCTGCTGCAATGAATGACATTTGAGTTAACTGGCTGGTGCTTAAATGAGAGAGCGCAACTTAGCACAGCCCAAGCAGCTTGGCACACCTCATCTCAGCACTGGGAGCTCAGCCTAGGCCTTCGGAGATGCAGAAAGGAATCACCTCGGGGAAAGTTGTTGGAACCCAGAGGCCTAAAGAGAAGTCTGGCAGAGGTTACTCTGAGCCTTCCCACATTAAGAAAGAACCTCTGATCAAAGTTAGCTGCCTTTCCTCTGAAGAACTAATGAAATAAATCCCCTTTTATTAAAAGCCAATCCGTCTCTGGTGTGTTGCATTCCTGCAGCTAGCAAACTAGAACATTAGGAAATGATTTTTTTTGTATGCTGTACGGCAGGGTCACATTTCATATTTTTTCCATGTGAGTATCTGATTATTGCAGCATCATTTGTTGAATTTTGTTTTGCTTGGTTTTTTTGGGTGGGGGTGGGTGGGAGGGGAAGTGCGTGGACCGGGAAACGAACC
Organism: Tamandua tetradactyla; assembly: GCF_023851605.1. Lineage (NCBI taxonomy): Eukaryota > Metazoa > Chordata > Mammalia > Pilosa > Myrmecophagidae > Tamandua > Tamandua tetradactyla. Next base: position 142,481,912 of record NC_135332.1, read on the forward strand.
CCAGGTCTCCCGCACGGCAGGAAAGAATTCTACTACTGAACTACTTGTGCACCCCCTATTATGAAATGGTTTTAAGAAATTACCTTCCAAAATGTACAAGTCACAAGAAAACTTCTTGAAGCACACTAATGTAGCAAATTGATTTTAACATACAGTTTTTATTACTGAAGCTCATACATAAATGAACTTCTGGGGCAGAGGATTTACAGGGTAGAAAAAAACAAATATTGATCACACATTTGGCTTAAGTATTGCTTAAGAAATATGCTACCAATATATAGCTACCTTGTTTTTAACTGAAAGTACATTCTCTGTTGATGATAAACTTGTGGCACTGCGCTAAATGATAAGGGGAAAAGTCAAGTAAAATCTATGATAAAGCAAGTTTATGAATATACTTTTTGATGCAATGAAATTTTAGCAAATACTTGTGTATGCTGGGATGGTGTGCTAAATATAGTCCTTGCCCTTGAGAGTTGTACAGTTTAGTGGAGAAGATTAGAAAATAGGCAAATAAATAGAGGGAGATAAATATTCTCATACAGCTAATCACAGAACATCATGGATGCAAATAGGAACACTTGCCTAAATAAAGCTTAGAGGACCATCATGAAAAGGTCCCCTTCTTTCCAGGGAGGAAGTAATGACTATGATGACTCCAGCAACACAAGGAATTAATCAGATAAATGGGAGTGAAACGAAAAGTAGTCTAGGCAGATGCAGCACCCTATGTTTTTCTTAAAACATTTCCTGCACAATGCCATCTATGCTCATGGTTTAACCACCACCTGTATAAGCCTGCTGATTACCTAAATGTCTGACTTCTCCCTTGGGGTTCAGACCTGCAAATTCAAATGATTCTACTCAAGATGACTTGGACCCGTGGACACCTCGCATCCAACAGATCCTAACATCATCTCATGTGACCCAGAAAGTAACCTAGGAGAGGGTACTCTGGAGAGTACTAAGAGGTGGAAAGAATATGGGTGGAATGAAGAAGCAAAGCCTCCATTCTACCAAGAAATTTGGTTTTGAATGATTTGTTGCTGATTTCTCCTATCCCCTTTTTTCTTAAATGGTCAAAATATAACTAAATTTTTATGCTGAAAAGAAGGGACCCAAAAAGAAAGGGATAATGAGGCTTACTGAAGAGGCAAGCAGAAAAAGGCCTTTAAGGGAGGTGGGAAGTTTGAAATCAAGGGACAAAAATACAGTATTTAACATTAGAATTCCTGATCTCTATGTACATCTCTATCACAGCACTTGTCACACTGCATTATAATCAGTCATCATTTACTTGTTGCCTCTCCCACTAGACTGCAATCTTCCTGTAGGCAAAGACATTGTCTAATTTTTCTTCTATACAAACATTCATCAATGGAAAAAAGACATATCATCCTCTGAAACAGGAAGAAAAGAGAAACCTGGTAAGCATATAGAAACATTAAGTTAAAAGAAAACTGAAGTATAACAGAGCAATAAGATGAGAAATAATTAAAAAGTATGCAGACTGAAAAGGAAGAAATAAAACTTCCTTGATTCACAGATAACTTATCTATGTAGGAAATTTCAAAGAATCTTAATAAGAAACATACCCCCCAAAATGACAACACCACCTGGAACTTACTGCGTAAAGTAAGGTCATATAAAAAAAGGGCAATAAATAAAACTCAAGTGCTTTTACCAACAATGAACAACTGGAATTTGAAGTAAAAAAAAAAAAAAAAATTATCATAGCACACACATTAAAAAAACAAAGCACTCAGGTATAGCTCTAACAAAGTATGTTCGGGACCTGCGTGCCCTGATGAAAGAAACTGAAGAAGACCTCAATAAACAGACATACATGTTCATAGAAGACTCAAGATTGTTAGGATGTCATTTCCTTCCAACTTGATTTATAGATTAAAATGATACCAATAAAAACCCAGCAAGCAAGGGAGCCACGGTAGCTCAGCAGGAAGAGTTCTTGCCTGCCATGCTGGAGACCCAGGCTCGATTTTCAGGGCCTGCATGCAAAAAACAAACAAACAAACAAAAAAACCCAGCAAGCTAATTTATAAATATTGACAGAATTATTATAGAGATTATATGGAAAGCAAAAGGTCTTGAATAGTCAATACTGAAGAAAAAAGATTGGAGGATTCATTCTCTCCAATACCAAGTCCTCCATATAGCTAATCAAGACAGCATAGTATTGGCAAAAGAATAGACACATATCTTGGGGACAGAGAGCCAAGAAATGGACCCATATAAATATAGTCAACTGACTTCTGAAAAAGGCATAAAGGGAATTCAATGGAGAAAGGACAGTCTTTTTAAAAAATGATACTGGAAAACTGGACGTCCATATGCAAAAAAATAAACCTAGACACAGACCTTACAGCTTTCACAAAAATTAACATAAAATGGATCATAGATCTAAATGTAATATGCAAACATAAAACTACTCCATTAACAACAAACACAAATCCTGATAAGTTGGACTTATGAAAATCAAGAAATTCTGCTCTGAGACTCTGTTAAGAGAATAAAAGACAAGCCATTCACAGTGGTGAAGAAGGTGGAAGGATATTTGCAAAATACATAAAAAAGGATATGTAATCAAAACATATGAAGAACTCTTAAAACTCAACAAAAAGAAAACAAACAAAAAACAATTAAAAAAGGGCAAAAAATCTAAACAGATAGCTCACCCAAAGAAGACATATAGATGGCAAATAAGTATATGAAAGGATGCTAAATATTCTTGTCATTAAGTAATTGCAAATTGAAACAATGAAACACCACGACATACCTATTAGAATGGCTAAAATAGAAAACAAAATGACAATACCAATTGTAAGCAAAGATGTGCAGTGAAAGGAACTCCATTTATTATGGTTCAAAATGCAAAATGGCATAACTGAAGTTTGGTATGCAGTTTAGCAGTTTCTTACAAGGTTAACATACCATACAGTTCAGTAATTGTAGTCCTAAGTATTTACCCAATGGATGTGAAAACTTACACCCACACAAAAGCTGGCTGTTTATAACAGCTTCATTCCTAATTGCCCCAAACAAAAAAAGTAACCAAGATATTCTTCATTAGGTGAATGCATAAACAAACGTCCTTCAGTAGGTGAAACTGTACCACAAACTGTGGCACATCCATTGAACAGAATACTATTCAGTGATTAAATGAATTATCAAATCTCAAAAAGAAATGGATGAATCTTAAAGGCTCATTGCTAAGTGAAAAACGCCAGTCTGAAAGGGTACATTTTGTATAATTTCATTTATATGACATTCTAGAAAAGGAAAAGCTACAGAGATGGTGTCATGGTCAGGTTCATGTGTCAACTTAGCCAAGTAGTGGTACCTGTTTGTCTGGTTGGGCAAGTGCTGGCCTGTCTGTTGCAATGAGGATATTTCATAGAATTAAATCATGACCATGTCAGCTGAATCCACAGCTGATTCCATTTGTAATCAGCCAAAGTGAGTGTCTTCTGCAATGAGTGATGCTTAATCTAATCACTGGAAGCCTTTTAAGGAGGATTCAGAAGAGACAGGCTCTCTTCCTGCTTCGGGTGGCGAGCCTCTCCTGTGGAGTTCGTCCAGACCCTCCATCGGAATCATCGGCTTCACAGCCTGCCCTGTGGATTTTGGACTCTGTGTTCCCATGGTCACTTGAGACATTTTTATAAATTTTGTATTTGCGAGTGTTTCCTGTGGATTCTGTTTCTCTAGAGGACCCTAACTAGTACAGATGGTAAATAGATCAGTGGTTGCAAGGGTTTCAGGGTGAGTTGAGTAAGTGAACCAAAGGGGATTTTTTATATTTCTGAAACAATTCTAAATGATACAGCAATGGTGGACACATGACATTATGCATTTGTCAAAACCCATAGAACGTTATAAACTACAGATTGAACCTTATGTATGCAAATTAAAAAAAATTCATTTAGGAGGTCAGAATGCAGAATATGACAACAACAACAAAAAATCCTAACTGGATTACATATGTATGAAATAACCTCAATGAAGGGGGTGGGGTGAAATGGTGCTAAGAGTGGCACGTGAATGAAAGCTGCAAACTGAATGCAAAACAAACAGTACTTTTCTGAATTGATGCTAATGTTCTGGGAAATGATCATGATGATGAATATGCAACTATGTGATGATACTGTGAATTGCTGAGTGTATGTGTTGGGAATGTCTGTGTTTCTTATAATTTTTTCAATTAACAAAAAATTAAAAAAATAAAAAATAAAAAAAACAAACAGTACTTCTTTAAGCTCTGCACTCTAGTTGCTCAATTTAATTTTCATGGAGGTATGAGTTAAATAAAAACCAACTATAATGTATAACAGAATTGAAAAGCTAAATAGATGGTGGATGGTAGGAGTCAGGCTTCTCACTATTGAAGTGAGAGGTTACAAACAACTGGCAGGGGGTAGTTGCAGTTAGAATGAGCCATGTGGTAACGGATTAGAGTTGGAGACATCAATACGAACACATTAAGCTTAATACATAGAAATGGATATATACATATATATATATATAGATATATATAAAGAGAAATATCTATAGATATGTGGGCATACCTAAGTTAGTACATGTATATATCTCTCCTAGTTTTGTCAGCTGAGAGAGCCTAGAGGTAAAGATACCCTGCAGCAGCAGCAATCACACTTGGAGCCTGGATCTTGGTTTCCATTCTCCAACGAAAGGAATTAGGCTCTTGGTTCTAGGGCCAGGGTAGGAAACACACAAGATGAATATGGAATATCAGGTAGTGCTAGTGCAAAAGGAAGGGCTAAACACACATACACATCAATACAACTGATGAGGTATATTAAAGGGACAAATGAGGCAAGTAAAAGAACACCTCAACTGGCAAAGCTGGAACAATTTGAGCAACAAAATAGTGTTGGATTATAACCGAAAGTATAAAGTAATAAACTATGAGTAATAAATAAATGGGGAGAACAGATGAATTTCTTATGCAGAATTAAAATAATTTATGTAGATAGTCCACATTGAAGGAAATGGAGCATAACTCCCCGCTCCTTAAGATGGGCTACATATTGTGACTGCCTTCTGAAAAGTACAATACGGAGAGAAAGAGTACCCTTACAGTGGAGAAAGCTAACAAACACTTCTAACAAGCACCATGTGATCACAATTAATATCACAGTGTGATTTAATTTGGTAGCATATACACTTGATATGATATGACCAGAGTAGCACTTCACCTCTATGGTCTTCCTCCTCAAAACCCATAAGCCCAGTCTCAACGTGAAAAAAAAAAATCAAATACCCATTGACAGACATTTCACAAAATACCCAAACAATATTCCTGAAAACTCTCAAAGTCATCAAAAACAAGGACAGCCTAGGAAATAGAGTTAAGGAATCAAGAGTTCAAGAACAGCTTGAAGAGGCTTTACAACCAAATGTAATGGATGGTTCCTGGAACAGAAAAAGGATATTACACAAAAAGTAAGGAATATGCAGTTAATAGTATGTATCAATACTGTTTCATTAAGTATCACAAATGTATAAACATTACTAAGCATATTGTGTGAGAGGTTAAATGATCTGCCTAAGGACATATTGTTACTGAGGAACAGAGTCAGGGCTCAAGTCTAAGTAGTCTGTTTTATTCTTAGATAAATTTTACTCCCATTTAATCAACTGGACACATTAAAGGATTCTGAACTGACTTGGACTGATAGAGGTGCTCTTCTATTCTTTACCTAGTTCAAACAGTTCTAGAGAGATGAACTGATTAGAAGCTCCGTATTAAAGGGGAGGTAGGGAGAGCCAAGTTAGAGAAGCACTCACATCTAGAGGTTATATAGCCATCTGTAGGGGAGTGGCTTTGTCAAGGCACCTAGAATTTCTCCCCACATCTACACTGAGAATTACTGCATCAGTGAACTGCATTTAAAGGGGGTATATGCCATATCCCTCAGACACTGAGGACCTCAGCCTGAAAGCTAAGAATTTGGACCTTAAAGAAGTCACCAGAGTGTCCTCATTGTTTTCCCAAAAATAGGAGCTCTAAGAAATAATTTAAGCCCAACTAATAGACAAACCCTTTTACTAGGAACCAACTGATAAATTAATATGAAGTAAAAGGATGCCCTATTTAGAGAAAAGTGAAAATAATGGACCTATTACAAGCATGAAAGTGAAAAAGTTTCATGTAAGCCTAACATCAAGAATTATCACTTTTTTTTGCTTAACATTTCATTTAATATAAAATTCTCCCACATCCATATCTTAACTCATGTTTTAAGTTAATACTGTAATGCATTTAGAAATGTCTGAGTTCCAGTGACAAAAAGTAATTGTTATAAACTCGTTAATCTTAAAATCTACTTTTAAAAGGATCACTTGTCAATGGTGCAGTCTATACCTTACCCTACAAATTCAATGAATTAATACCATCCATTCCACCCATAACTAAACATCCAGTGAAGAATCTGTTGAGTATTTGCCTTCTTGTTTTATTTAAAAACAGCAAGGAGTAACTTTTTTATTATATAAATATTTAAATAGCAATTCGAGTGCCTTCATATTATTTCAAAATATGTTATACCAATTAACTTAAAACTAGTTATTAAAAATGATTAGTTCAAAGCACAGCACCACAATTAGTTGTAGAACATATTTCAGAGTTGTAATGGGTTACAATTCCACAATTTTAGGTTTTTACTTCTAGAAAAAAAAAGTCGATTGTGATGATAAAAAAATAAGTATGCCTTCTAGCTTCCTATATTCTGGAGCAACTAGAAGGAAAAATCTGAGAGGATCGTATGGTAGCCTATAACAAACTTGGGGATCTGTCCTGTAACTACTTGTTGAAGAGTGCTGTGAAAACGATTGCTTTTTTATTTCTTTGTTTTGTATATATGTTATATTATACAACAAAAAAGTTTAAAAAAAGTTTTAAAAAACTTTTCAAAAACTGACTAGTTAATTGTTCAAGGTCTACATGAGAATGTATAATGCTTGTGGTATAATTGATAAATTACTAAAATATGTGCTCATTTCTTGTATGCTATAATAAATTAGTATAATCTGAATGAGAATAAAATATCCTGTATGCCAGAAATCTATACAGATAAACTATAACAATCTTTGCAATGATTCAGTAAAATATGAACAGGAATTTTGTGCAAATATTTGACTTTTATTATATGAGTGTGCCTTTTATATATTGCTATTTGCCTTCTGCACATCAAGAAATGTGTAATCTATGGGAAATTATTTTATTTTAAAACTACATATGTAACCTAATTTGAAGTTGTTTGCAAAGGACTTCCAAATGAACAAACAGAAAAAAGGCAAAGTCTCTATCTAGTTAAGATTTTGAACCTTCAAGGCGGATAATGTGGATAGATGTTTCTGAGGGAATATGACTACTGACTAAATAATGTGCTGAAAATGAATGGCAATGGAGGAATGTACTTTTACTACAGGAAGACTTAGGATCTACTCTGCATATCTCATGGCTATTATAAATGCTTGCATGTACATTATATGTGTGTTCTTATATATACACATACATACATATTCATATATATGTTAAGGTGGCTTGGAGTGATGTACTCCAGAAAAACATGCCCTTATATTTCACCCCTTCTTGTGAGTGTGAACTTTTGATGAGGTTACTTCAGTTAAGTTGTTGGCCATCTCCATCAGGATGGACCTTAATTCTAAGTACTAGAGCCCTTTATAAGAGAATGAAATTCATATAGACAGAAAGAAAGCCATGGGATGCAAGAAGCTGAACTTCAGTGGAACCGGGAAGAGACCAGAGAAGCCAGCAGAGGTCTCCTTGTGCATTGCCATGTAACAGAGAAGTCAAGAATCAGTGATGCCCAGCAGCCAGCCCTGGAATGCCAGTCTTCAGCAAGAGAGCATTTCCTTGAGAACACCTTGATTTGTACTTTCTCTTAGCCTTAAAATCATGAGGCAATAAATTCTCATCATTTAAGTCAACCCAATGCATGGTATATGAGTAGTCAAGGAAACTAAAACATATGCATATTTCATATTTGAGGCAGCAATTGACAAAATAGAAGCTACCTAATCTAAAGCAGAACATGTGTAGATTGTTCATGTATGACTATGCCAAGACTTTAAATTTCTTTCTTATCGTTTTAGATAAAAGCAACAAAGAATTGTTTTACCCAGAAATACCAGCTTGTCTCCAGAGAATAAAGGTTCATTTGAAAAAAAAAAAGAAATCACATATAAACCTGATGTGGTGATTTTTAAATTTGTCCATAAAATTTTGACAATCTTTCCCTCAAAAAAACAAATTCCTACTCCCCCCCTGCCTCAAGTGTGGGCAGGACTTTGTGACTAGGCTTTTAAGGAATATAATGTAATGGAAGTGATGGCTACATAACTTCTAAGACTAGGTCATAAAAAGCTGTCTTGTGTGCTCTTTCTTGGATCACTTTCTCTGGAGGAAGCCAACTACCCTGTCCTGAGGACAGATCTATAGAGAGGCCCATGAAGAGAAGTAGCGAAACATCCTGCCAATAGCTATAAAAAAACTGAGGCCTCCTGCCAACAGCTAAGTGAGAGCCATCTCAGAAGCAGATCCTCCAGGCCCCTTCAAAGGCTTCAAGATGAGAGCAACCCCAACCAACATCTAATTGGCAATCTTTCAGCCCCTTTCTCTCTCTTCTCCTTCTGCGACTCCCATAATGCATAAGCTGGTATACTTGAAGGCATTCCACAGGTCACTTAGGCTTTATTCATTTTTCTTCATGCTTTGTCATTTCTTTTTTTCAGGCTAGATAATTTCAATTGTCCTATCTTCAAATGTACCAATTCATTCTTCTACCTATTCAAATCAGCTGTAAAACCCCTCTAGTTAATTTTTCATTTCAGCTATTGTACTTCTCAGGTCCTGAGTTTCTATTTGGTTTCCTTTTATAATTTCTATCTCTTTACTGATATTCTCTACTTATTCATAAATACTTTTCCCAATTTATTTTAATTATTTATCTATGGTTTCATTGAAGCTCTGAGCATATCTAAGATTTGATTTAAAGTCTTTGTCTAATAAGCCCAATGTCTGGGCTCCCATGGGACAGTTTTTGTTGATTTTTTTTTATTTCAGGAATTTATTTTATCTAATATTACTATGCCTGCCTATAATTTTTTATTTTTTACCTTTTTTGTTGTAAAATATAACAGATATACGAAAAAAAAAAAAAGAAAGCAATAAGTTTCAAAGCACACTTCAACAAGTAGCTACAGAACATATCCCAGAGTTTGTCTTGGGCTACCATTCCTTCATTCAGATCTTTCCTTCTAGCTGCTCCAAAATACTGGAGGCTTTACCAGAGTCATAATAACAAAATCACATAGTATCTGTCCTTTTGTTTCTGACTTATTTCACTCAGCACAATGTCTTCAAGGTTTGTTCATGTTGGGAAATGTTTCAAGACATTATTTTGTCTAAATGCTGCATAATATTCCCTTGTATGTATATATCACATTTTGTTTATCCAATCATCTGTTGATGGGCACTTGGATTGTTTCCATCTCTTGGTAATTGCGAATAGTGGCACTATGAACATTGGTGTGCAAATGTCTGTTTGTGTCACTGCCCTCATCTATTCTGGGTACGAAATGAGTATTGGTATTGCCTGGTTATAGGGTAACACAATATTACTTTTCTGAGGAATCGCAATCTGACTTCCACAGCAGCTGTACCATTATACATTTCTAACAGTAATGACTAAGTGTTCCAATTCCTCCACATCCTCTCCAAAATTTATAGCTTCTTGTTTAATAGCAGCCATTCTTATAGGAGTGAGACATTATGTTGTTGTCTTAATTTGCATCTCCCTTATGGCCAATGAAGATGAGCAGCTCTTCATGTGCTTTTTAATCATCTGTATTTGCTCTTCAGAAAAGTGTCTATTTATTTCCTCTGCCCACTTTATAACTGAGTTGTTTTAGCTTCTTTATGTATGTGGAAAATCAAGCCTTTATCCAGTATGTGGTTCCCAAACATTCTCTCTCATTCAGTGGGCTGCTTCTTCACCCTTTTAGGCACAGAAGCTCTTGATCTTAAGGAGCTCTCATTTTTTTTTTTTTTTCGTATTGGACATTGTGCATTAGGTGTAAAGTTTAAGAAGCTACCTCTTATTACTAGATCTTGAAGATGTTTCCCTACATTTTGTCCTAGAAGTTATATGGTACTGGCCCTTACATTTAGGTCTTTAATCCATTTTGAATTAATTTTTGTATAAGGTATAGGTATAAGGTAGGGGTCCCTCTTTCATTCTTTTAGTTATTGAAATCCAGTTCTCCCATGCCCATTTATTGAAAAGACTATTCTATCCCAGTTCAGTGGATTTGGGGGCCTTATTGAAGTTCAAATGTCCATAAATTTGGTGGTCAACCTCTGCACTCTTGATTCTATTCCACTGGTCAGTCCTTCTATCTTTGTGCCAGTATCATGCTATTTTGACTACTGAGGCTTCATAGTAAGCTTTAAAGTTAGGAAGTGATAGTCCTCCCACTTCACTCTTCATTTTTAGGATAACTTTACCTATTTGGGGTCTCTTTCCTTTCCTATAAGTTTGATAACCAGCTTTTCCAAGTCTTCAAAGAAGGTTGTTGGGATTTTTACTGTTATTGCATTGAATCTGTAGAACAGGTGGGTAGAACTGACATCTTGATGACAGTCAACCTTCCTCTCCATAAATATAGAATATCTTTCCATCTATTTAGGTCATTTTAAATTTCTTTTAGCAATTCTTTGCAATTTTCTGTGTATAAGTCCTTTACACCCCTGATTAGGCTTATTCCTAGACACCTGATTCTTCTGGCCACTATTCTGAATGGAATTTTTTCCTTGGTTGTCACCTCAGATAGGTCACTGCTTGTGTATAGAAACACTATAGATTTTTCTACATTAATCTTGCATGCAACCACTTTGCTAAACTTGTTTATTAGCTCAAGTACTTTTGCTGTACATTTCTCAGGGTTTTCTAAGTATAGGATCACGCCATCTGCAAAGAATGAAAGTTTTGCTTCTTCCTTTCCAATTTGGATGGCTTTTATTTCGTTCTCCTGTCTAATTGCTCCAGCTAGTACTTCTAAATAGAAGGTTGAATAATAGTGGTGACAATTGGGCATGCTTGCCTTGTTCCCAATGTTAAGCAGAATGCTTTCAACTTCTCACCATGAAGTATGATGCTGGCTATGGGAAAAATTTGTATACGTCAGCATCATATACACCCTTTACAATATTGAGACAGTTGACTTCAATTCCTAACTTTTGAAGTATTTTTATGAGGAAAGGATGCTATATTTTGTTGATTGCTTTTTCAGCATCAATCGATATGACCATTGCTTTTTCCCTTTCAATTTCTTAATGTGTTGTATTACAATGATTGATTTTCTTATGTTCAACGACCCTTGCATTCCTGGTATGAATCCCACTTGGTCATGATATATAATTCTTCTAATGTGGCATCATACGATTTGCTAGTATTTTAAAAGAATTTTCACATCTATGTTCATTACAGAGACTGGTCTGTAGTTTTCTTTTCTTGTATCTTCTTTATTTGACTTTGGTAATAGAGTGATGTTAGCTTCATAAAATAAGTTAAACAGCATTCCTTTCTCCTCAATTTTCTTGAAAAGTTTGAGCAGAATTGGCATTAGTTCCTTTCGAACTGTTTGACAAATCCTGTGAAGCCATCTGGTCTCAGGCTTTATTTTTGGAAGAAGATTTTTGATGACTGTTTGGAATTCTTTACTTGTAGTGGTTTGTTGAGATCTTCTATTTCTTCTCGAGTCAGTACAGGTAATTCGTGTGTTTTTAGGAATTTGTCCATTTCATCTAAGTTGTCTAATTTGTAGGTATATAGTTGTTCATAATATTCTCTTAATGCTTTTTAAAATTTCTTCATGATCTGTGGTAACAACCCCCTCTCATTTCTGATTTTTTTTAATTTGTGTCCTCTCTCTTTATTTCTTCATTTGTCTACCTAGGGAACAATCAATTTTATTGATGTTCTCAAAGAACCAACTTTTACTTTTCTTGATTCTTTCTATTGTTTGTTTTATTGTTCTCCAGTTTATTTCTGCTTTAGTTTTTATTATTTCTCTTCTTTTATTTGCTTTCTGTAGTTTGCCATTCTTTAAATTCTCCAGGCAAGCAGTTAAATCCTCAAGTTTTGCTCATTCTTGTTTTTTAATAAAGGCATTTAGGGCAATAAATTTCCCTCTCAATTGCCTTTCTCACATCCCATGAGTTCTGATATGTTGTATTCTCATTATTATTCGTCTCAAGATATTTACCGATTTCTCTAGCAACTCCTTCTTTGACCCACTGATCATTTAAGAGTGTGTTGTTTAATCTCCATACATCTGTGAAAGCTGTGGTTCTTTGATAATTATTAATTTCCAACTTCATTGCATTGTGATAACAGAAAGTGCTTTGGATAATTTCAATCTTATTAAATTTACAAGCACTCAGTTCGTGTCCTGGAGAATGTTCCACGTGCTCTGGGGAAAATGTATATCCTGCTGTTTTGAGATGTAACAATCTATATATATCTATTAGATCAAATTCATTTATTCCATTGTTTAGGTTCCCTCTTTCCCTGTTGATCCTCTGTGCGGTTGTTCTATCTATAGCGAGAGTGGTGTATTGAAGTCTCCCATTATTACTGTTGGTATGTCTATAGTTACCTTCAATTTTTCCAATGTGTGACTCATGTACTTTGGAGTTCCCTGATTGGGAGCATACACATTTATGATCATTATTTCTTCCTGGTTAACTGTCCCTTTTATTAATACGTAGTGTCCTTTGTCTTTTTGATGGCTTTAAAGTCTATTTTGGCTGATATTAGTATAGCTACTCTTGCTTTCTTTTTATCACACCTTGCACAGAAGATCTTTTTCCATCCTTTCACTTTCAATTTAACTGTGTCCTTGAGTCTAAGATGCATCCCTTGGAAAGTGCATAGAGATGGATTATGTTTTTTGATCCATTCTGCCACTCTATATTTTCATTGGTGAGTTTAGTCCATTAACATTCAAAGTAATTACTGTAAAAGTGGTTCTTGACTCTACCAACTTGTCCTTTAGTTTTTATTTGTCAGATCTATATATCATTTTCCTTTTCTCTCTTTTATCCTTTAAATAACCTTTACTCATATTCTTCAATTCTGGTACCCTCCTCCAGACCTCCATCTCCTGTGTCCTTTTTCATGTTTTATTTATAAACTTTTTTTACTGTATAGTATAACATATATGGAAAGCAAAGAAATAAAACAACAATAGTTTTCAGAGTACTCTTCAAAAAGGGGTCACAGGATAGATTCCAGAGTTTGTCATGGGCTACCATATGATCCTCTCATATTTTTCCTTCTAGGTGCTCCAGAATATATAAGACTAGAGGGCTTAAATAATTTTTTGTCATCACAAATAGACATTTTTTCCTTCTTTTTTTGTGAACAATAACATATATACAAAAAAACTATAAATTTCACAGCACAGCATCTGAAATATGAAAACATATTCCCTCACCCCATTATCTACTTCGGCTGTTGCTGCGGTAGTACTGATGGTTTCCTTCTGAACATAGCTCATAGCATGCAATAGCAGGTTTCCCCCTGTACCTTGGACTTAAACACTCTTTATACAAGAAGGATATCTTTGAAGCAATTCTTACGAGAACTCATTCATATTTCTAGTGTGAGTCAGTGGGACATGTAGGCCTATAAAACCCCTTTCAATCTTGTTCATTTTCAAAATGGTAATATTACTTCTAGACCCACTAGAGAATCACCTTCACTCCTATCTATTCCCTCACATTGGGTTCAACCTCATTAGCTAACAGCTCACCCATCTCTAGCTTATATGATGTATCTCTAAGTCCCTCTTATTCTGTATTATAAGCCTCTGGTTATACCTTTAGGCTGATCATAAAAGTGGAATCATACAGTATCTATCCTTTGTGTCTGGCTAATTTTGCTCAGCATTCTGTCTTCAAAGCTCATCTATCTTATCATGTGCTTCACTTCACAATGACATTTTGTCTTACTGCTGCACAATATCCCATCGAATGTATATACCACATTTTGTTAATCCGCTCGTCTGTTGATGGGCATTTGGTTTATTTCCATCTTTTGGCGATTGTGAATAATGCTGCTATGCACATTAGTGTGCAAATGTCTATTTCTGTCGTTGCTTTCAGGTCTTCTGGGTATATACCAAGTAGTGATATTGCTGGGTCGTAGGGCAGCTTGATATTCAGTTTCCTAAGGCAAAACCACGAAACAGTTTTCACAGTGGCTGTACCATTATACATTTCCACCAGCAGTGCATCAGTGTCCCAGTTTCTCCACATCCTCTCCAACATTTATAGTTTCCTGCTCGTTTAATAGCACCACTCTTACAGGTGGTATCTCACTGCAGTCTTGATCTGCATTTCCCTTACAGCCAGTGAAAATGAGCATCTCTTCATGTGCTTTTGAGCCATCTGTATTTGCTCTTCAGAAAAATGCCTATTCATATCTTTAGCCCATTTTATAATTGAATAATAGTGGTGATAGTGGGCATCCTTATCTTGTACCTGATCTTAGGGGGAAGGCTTTCGTCTTGAGTACGATGAATATGATGCTGGCTATCAGTTTTTTATATATTCCGTTTATCATATTGAGATAGTTACCTTTGATTCCTATCTTTTGGAGTGTTTTTATCAGAAAAGGATACTGAATTTTGTCAAATGCTTTTTTAACATCAATCGAGATGGTCATGTGATTTTTCCCTTTTGATCTGTTAACGTGTTGTAGCATTCCTGGTATAAACTCCACTTGGTCATGGTGCATAAGTCTTTTAATTTGCTGTGGGATTCGATTTGCTAATATTTTACTGAAAATATTTGTGTCTATGTTCATTAGGGAGATTGGCCTGTAGTTTCCCTTTCTTATAGCATCTTTACCTGGTTTGGGTATTAAAATGACATTAGCTTCATAAAATGAGTTAGGTAGAGTTCCTTTTTCCTCATTTTTTGGGAAAAGTTTGAGCAGGACTGATGTTAGTTCTTTCTGAAATGTTTGATAAAATTCCCCTGTGGAGCCATCTGGCCCTGGGCTTTTCTTTGTAGGAAGATTTTTGATGACCGATTTGATCTCTTTATTTGTGATTGGTTTGCTGAGATCTTCTATTCCTTCATTAGTAGTTAGTTTGTGTATCTCCAGGAATTTGCTCATTTCATTTAAGTTGACTAGTTTGTTGGTATATAGTTGTTCATAGTATGCTCCTGTGATTTCTTTTATTTCTTCATGGTCTATGGTAACGCACCCCTTCTCATTTCTGATTTTATCTGCATTCTCTCTCTTTTTTTCTTTATCAGTCTTGCTAGTGGCCCATCAATTTTACGGGTTTTCTCAAAGAACCAACTTTTAGTTTTATTGATTCTTTTCTTTTGTTCTTTTGTTCTCCATTCACTTACCTCTATTGCAATCTTTGTTATTTCTCTTCTATTTGCTTTAGGTTAGTTTGCTGTTCTTTCTCAAGTTCCTCAGGTTTGCTATTAAGCCCTTGATTTTTGCTCTTTCTTGTTTTTTAATATAGGCATTTAAGCAATAAATTTCCCTCTCAGCACAGACTTACCGCATCCCATAAGTTCTGGTAAGTTGTATTCTCATTTTCATTCATCTCCAGGTAGCTACTGATTTCTCCAGCGATTTCTTCTTTGACCCATTGGTTGTTTAAGAGTGTGTTATTTAATTTTCATATATTTGTGAATGTTCTCCTTCTTTGGTGGTTACTGAGATCCAGCCTCACTCCATTGTGATCAGAGAAAGCGTTTTGAATAATTTCAATATTTTAAAATTTATAAAGATCTGTTTTGTGCCCCAGCATATGATCTATCCTGGAGAATGTTCCATGAGCACTAGAGAGGAATGTTCAATCTTGTGCTTTGGGGTGCAATGACCTGTATATGTATGTTAGGTCTAATTCATTTATCAAGTTGTTTAACTTCTCTATTTCTTTGTTGATCTGCTGTGTGGTTGTTCTATCTATAAAGGATAGTGGTATATTGAAGTCTCCTACTATTATTGTTGAATTGTCTACTGTTCCCTTCAGTTTCGCCAATGTCTGTCTCATGTACTTTGGAGCTTCTTGATTGGGAGCATAAACATTTATGATTGTAATTTCTTCTTGGTGAATTGTCCCTTTTATTAATATATAGTGTCTTCCTTGTCTCTTATGATGTCTTTACATTTAAAGTCTATTTTGTCCGATATTAGTATAGCTACTCCTGCTTTCTTTTGGTTAACACCTTGTGTGGAAAATCTTTCTCCATCCTTTCACTTTTAATCTATTTGTATCCTTGTGTCTAAAATGCGTCTCATGTAAGAAGCATACAGATGGATTATTTTTCTTAATCCATTCTGCCAATCTGTATCTTTTAATTGGTAAGTTTAGTCCATTCATATTCAGTTATTACTGAAAATGCATTTCTTGATTCCATCATCTTTTTATTTTGTCAGATATATATATTCTTTTCCCTCTTTCTTTTTGTATTCTTTAAATTACCCTTAGTGGTACTCTTCAATTCTGTACCCTCCTCCAGACCTCCCTCTCCTGACTTTTTTTTCAGCTGACAGAACTCCTTTTAGTATTTCTTGCAGGGTTGGTCTCTTGTTGACAAATTCTTTCAGGACTTCTTTGGCTGTGTATCTCTTCCTCAGTTCTGAAGGAAAATCTGGCTGGGTACCGAATTCTTGGCTGGAAGTCTCTCCCTTTCAGGATCTTGAATATATCATACTACTGCCTTCTCGCCTCTAGGGTGCTAGTTGAGTAGTCTGAACTCAGTCTTATTTGGTCTCCCTTGTATGTAGTAGTTTTTCTCTTGGCCCTTTCAGGATTTTCTGCTTCTCTTCAACATTTGACAGACTGATTAGTATGTGCCTTGGGGAAGGCCTATTTGGATTTATTCTGTTTGGAGTTCTTTGGGCTTCTTTGATTTGTATATTTATATCCTTTATGAGGGTTGGGAAGTTTTCCCCCATTATATCCTCAGCTACTCTTCCTAGCCCTTTACTCCTCTCTTCTCCTTTAGGGTCATCAATGATTCTTACATTTGCATTTGTTTTGTCTATCATTTCCCTGAGTTCCCATTCAAGTTTTTCCATCTTTTTTACCATTTGCTGTTTTGAGTCTTTGAAGTCAATTATACTGTCCTCTGTATCACTTATTCTTTCTTTTGTCTCTTCAAATCTGGTGCCGTGCGCCTCTAGTATGTTTTTTATTTGGTCAACAGAGTGTTTAATCTCTGTGATTTCTGCTATTTTTCTATTTATTCTTTCAAATTCCTCTTGTTCCTCTTCTACTGTCTTCTTGGTCTCCTTTATGTCATTTGTCATCCCACTTATTATATTAAGTAGAGTTGCATGAACATCTTTGATTAGTTGTTCCAACATCTGTGTCTCCTCTGGTGTTTTAATTTGGTCATTAGGTAGGGCTATATCTGTCTGCATTGTGATACACTTAGTGATCTGCTGTCTTTGTCACGTGTAAATACCCTCATTGATTTACTTTGGGAGTTGATTTCTTTCAGTAGTCTTAGGCCTTGTGTTTGCAGAATGGTTATATAGCAGGGAGCAGGGCATGGGGTGGAGCACTCAGTGCAGTCATTTGCTTCAGGGCAGCTATGGGCACAGGCTGAGGATGTTATGCTGATGCTTGTGAACGTGGGCACCCAGCGGCCAGGGAGGATGTAATTGCACAGTTACATTGGTCTGGGGCGTGTAACCCTGGTGTATGCTGCTGTAAGCCATGGGGTCCTTTGTGCACATGAGTAGAGCTGTGGCAGCATGTCGGCGTTACTCCTTTGTGGTTTGGGCGTGGATGTGACCTGGCTGTGCGGGTCGGCACTTTCTCAGAGCTGGGAAGTGAAGCTGAGGACTGTGTGCATGCGTGGTTCTAGGACTGCTGTTAAGTGTGGTTCCCAGAGCTGAATGAAGTGATTGGGGACCCGTGTGCATGTGTGGGCCTGGGAATGCTGTAAAGGGATGTGCTGAACTCAGGGAGGGAGGGGTGAGGCTGCGTGACACTATGGGTGAGGGGCGGGGGTAGCCTAGGCATGGAGATTAGTGCCCACAACCTTTATGCGCAGGCAACAGCCTGCAGGGAACAGGGAGGGGGAGGTATACATGAAAAATCTATAAAAATAAGAACGATGAAAAGAACAATTACACTACTAGTAAAAATGTATAGAAAGAATATATTGTAAGAAGGGGGAGAAAAAAGAATATTAAGACAAAAATAAAATAAATAATAAAAATAAAGACCTAGGCAGATAGGGAGTTAGGTGACCTGCACTTACCCTTTCTCCCCAGAAGGTGGAGACAATGAGGTTCCTCCTCCTTCAGGTTCCCTCCTTCCAGTCTGGTGCAGCCGACATGCACTTACTGGGTCTGGCCAGCAGATGGCAGGTTCAGTCTCTTCCCTCAGCCCCACCCCTCCTGGCTGAAGAGGTTGGCATGCGAGCCAGATGGGACTGGTCCCTGCCTGGGGTGGACCATTGGAGGGTCTCTGTCAGGAGGACTGGGGAGGTGACCAGCGCCTGGGGATCAACTAACTTGCACCTGGCCGGATGATTACTCCCCCCATCCCATCCCACCCCCACCCCCACCCCAAGGGCCAGCCCTGCGGTAAATGCTCCGCGGACACTGCCCTCCCTGCAGATGCTGTCCACAACCATGTGGGGAGGTTTCCCCAGCTGGCAGCTGTGCAGGTAGAGCCAATGACTGTCAGCTTGCTCCTATCACACCTTGTGCACCGCAGCCCTCCCAGTGGGGATCCCAGTCACCTCACCCAGTCACTCTTCCTGTCCAATCCTGCCGAAGCTCTCCTCCCCAAAACTGCCTAAAGACCCTCCTTCTGGTACCCCTGAACCAAAAGTCCTAGTCATCTTCTCCCATCCCCTATCTCATTTCATGAAGCAAGCGTGAATTCACTCCACTCCACTATTCCATCTTCCTGGAAGTCTCTGATTTCTTTCTTATTCTCGGAAAAGCTCACAATTTCCTGTTTCTTTGCATGCCTTATATTTTTTCATGGAAAACTGGACGTCCTGAATATTACCATGTACTAATTCTGGAAATCAGATTCTGCCCCCTCTCCAGGGATTGCTTTTGCTTGTTGAGGGCAGCAGCTGTCTGTTTAGTGACTTTTCCAGACTTTCTTTTTGTTTGTTAACAAAGACTGTATTCTTTGACATGTGTGATCCCTAAAGTTTCTAAGCCAAAAAGAGGGAAAACAAATACAAAAATTAAAAAAACCCTCATCCAATCATTCAGCTTAGCTCTGAACTAGGGAATTCCTTCAATCCTCAGCCAGGCCTCCTACAACTCTTATTAGCTTTCACCTCCTGTTTGTGTAAAGCCCAAAGAACAGCCAGAGGGGCAAGCTTGGGGTCTTCTTATGTCTTTTTTGATCATGATTCCAGCCCCAGGAATGTGTGCTACACTGATGCTACAGTATACAGTAGCCCTTCACACCCCTTATTCGCCAAGAATATTCCTCCTCAGTCTCTTCTTCCCCAGGTTTTCTGGTGTGTCTGCTGCTTGCCCTTTCCATTAGCCATTACCCCAGATGGTGACAGGTGCTGTCTTTAAATGCTTTCAGCAAATGCTACTAGGATACTACTTCAGCCCAAGGAGGGGACAAAACAAAGGCAAGTCTTTGCACTAATCTCTTAGGAAACCACGAGACAGGTCAAAATGCACAATGACAATACTTTCAAGAATAAAGTTTATATCCCTTTCTTCTCACCTTCTATCCCCACCTTAACACCAGCAAGTTGTAGGGGGAACGTAAGATGCTGTACCCACAGTTGCCACGAAGTTAAGAAATTGGAAATGGTAAACAAAAGTAATATTCTCTCATCAAAATTTAGCAGCCTCTTTCTTCATTAAGCACTCTTGGAAATGGTAAACAAAAGTAATATTCTCTCATCAAAATTTAGCAGCCTCTTTCTTCATTAAGCACTCTTCTGGTTGCTGGACATTTTTTGTTATATCCCAACCTCAAAAAAAGTTGATTCTATCAGTTTTTTCCATTTTAATGGTCCCTTATTGGAAAGACCAATTCTTGGTACTCGCTATTTCATCATGTGCCATGACCAGTGACTTGCTTTTAAGAAACTGAATGTGGTGAGAGTAAGAGTGTATAATTACCAAGATTAGATCATAAGAATCTTGAGACTTACTTCTACCATTTTCTTTCTCTCTTTGGACCTCTCAGTTGGAGAGAAGCTAATGACCATGCTATGAAGACTCTCAAGCAGCCCGATGGAGAAGACTAAATGGTGAGGAACTGGGACAGGCTGCCAACAGTCATATAAGTAAACTATTCTGGAATGGATCCACCAACCCTTTCAAGCATTCCAATGAAAGAAGCTTAAACCAATACATTGACTGCAACTTCATGAGAGTCCTTGAGCTGGAATACCCACTTAAGCCATCCCCAAATCCTGATCTCCAGATAACATGAGAAAATAAATGCGTGTTGTTTTAAGCTGTTATGTGTTAGGGCACATGATATTTAAAGCTGGGACCTAAAAGATGACAAGAACCTAGTCATTCAAAGAGCTCTGGAGAAGATTATTTCAAGCAGAGGAAACAGCACACACAAAAGCTGAAGAAGGGAAATTCTTTAACATACTAAAAATTAACTGAAAGAAGACCAATGTGACTGGAGCAAATGAAAGAGAGAAAAACACCGGAGAAAGGGACTACACCAAAGGGGCAGAAAACAACCAAAGGGACTACAAGAAAGTCTTTAAAAATGCTAAGTTCTGGAATAATCAGCAGTTCCCCTCCAACTCAACATGGAAACCAGCCTATATTTAAGTACAGAAAGATAAGAACAAGGTAAAAATAATCATCTGTCCACTGGACAGCTAACTAACGGCAGGTTCCTAGGCCAACACTTATATAAAGCATGCATAAATCCCATAAAAGCAAAAGAAAGGCAGACTGAGCAGAGGGGCGAAGACTAGACTTTTCTAAGAATATAACCTTATTAGAAACAGTGTAACACTGGTAAGCCAATGTTGCTCGATTTTAGAATCATTACTAAATATTTTACTGAAAAAAGAGCATAAAGTAACAGTGAGGGAACATGGAAACCTCAGTAAAAAAATGTTTACTTAAGCAATGAGGAAACAAAAACAATGTGCCAGTGCATTCCCATAACTAAATAAAATAATTGTATTTCTATCCCACGTTTTACAATGTCTACTGTTTCTGCCCTTTCCTAATCATTTTTTCTTGTGTTTTAAATTATGTAATTTTTCTGGATAGAGATATACATATAATCACTCCAGAGAGTCATAAATTCTAAGAACACAGATAATAATTTTAACTGAATAAAATATCTTTGATAGCATACATAACTTCCATATAATCTTTCTTTTAATTGCGTAATTTTTAGATACAAACAGCAAGTTTTTGCTAATTTCAATTGTTTTAATTTCAGAAATTGGTTATTCAATTGATATTTCTTTATAAATTCTTTTGTCCCTTTCTAAAACTTGTGCCCTAAGGTAGCCAGGATAAGGAGAAATGTGCATTTTTGTAGAGTTGATTTATAACATTTTCTTTAGATATATAACTACATCTGTTATTCAAGGACATTTAGCAATTACTGTGAACTACCAAGTGAAACAGATGCTTTAAGTTTATATTCTAGGCACAAAACTTTTCACCAAAGAAATCATTATTCACAATTTTAAATGGCTTCCTCTTAAAGGCATTTTTTTTCATAAGCTTGTTAATGTGCATTAATTGTACAAAGATAAATATGTGTATGGGATGAAACAGGTTGAATTTAAACAATGGGACCTTATTCATGTGCAGTTTTAAGGCTAGGGAAAGTCCAAAAAGGAGCGGCTGTCAAGGCAATGCGTTCTCTCAGGAGACTGCGGCATCCCGGGGCTGGCTGCCTGCAATCCTTGGCAGTTGGCTTTTCTGTCACATGGCAATGCACAAGGCAACATCTCCTGGCTTCTCTGGGTCCTGCTGACAACAAGTATTTGCCCATAAATTTTTCTCTGTCTCTCTCTCCTTTTAAAAAAGACTCCAACCAGAAATCCAGATTAAAATCCAACCTGGAACCAGAACCAGATAAGCCCTGAGACCTCAAGGACCCAGCCTCTCCAGAACATCAGCTAGTTCCACCTCCCTACCCCATATTATTGACAGACCCTTCCAACATGAAAAAGTTGGAATAGACACAGCCCAAATATCCCTGAAGAGTGAGACAGAAAGACCAAAGGTGTTTGTGGAGTTATACAGAGAAGGTAGGGTTTAACAAACAAATGATTGTTGAATCATTAAACTGATATTTCCATTAGTTTCCAGTATCTGCAAGGAGCTAGAAGTAAAAACCTAAAATTGTAGAACTGTAATCCATACCGAACCCTGAAATCTGTTCTACAACTAATTGTGGTGCTGTTCTTTGAAATTTATTGCTTTTTTTGTATATATATTATTTATCAAAAAAAAAAAAAAAGAAAAAAGTTGATTGTAATGATAAAAAAAATATTTATTGCTTCTAGCCTCCTATATTCTGGAGCAGTAGGAAGAAAAAATCTGAGAGGATGGTATGCTAGCCCATGACAAACGCTGGGATCTGTCCTGTAACTTGTTGAAGAATGCTCTGAAAAGTATCGCTTTTTTCGTTCTTTGCTTTACATATATGCTTACTACATAATTTAAAAAGTTAAAAAAAATTAAACAGAGAAAGTTTTACTCCAAAAATAGAAAAAAAAAAACAGTCTGATTTATTTGGTGACACCTTAACTGAAGTTAACATCTTGAAGAGATCTTATTTACAAAGGTTACAATACCCCCAGGAATGGATTAAGTTAAAGAACAGAATCTTGGGGGCCATACACCCACACACATCAAAACAGAAGTAAACGGACTGAACTAGTATAATATGCTAGCTTCTTATATGCCCTTCCTTGCTTCTCTGGTACCTCTCTTTCACTGTAATGCTCTTTATCTAATAACATTTGAAGAACAATTAAAAAGAATTCCATAATATATGATGCAAAATTGGCCACATTCAAGACATCACCGATTCAGCAAACACATAATGAGTGTGAACTAGATGTGAGGCCCTGTGCAAGCCTACTTTATCAACCTCACAATCTGCTACTCACTAATTCTTATGATACCAGAAAAGGATACTAGACATTTAATGTTGGCGAAATATACTGTGAGATCTAATGAACAAATATACCACTTGTGTTAAATCAGTAAAACTATTAATATAATCGAAAAACAAAACAGAAGTATAGAAAAGTGAGCCAGAAGACAAAAAATTAACTTTTTGAGGGTAACTACAAACCGAATTTTCTTCCTCTTCTTCTAACTCTCGCTGTTGTTCTTCATGTCTTTTAACTTTGATCTCCATAGCGTCTGTAATCAGGTCTCTTAAAATAGATACAGGTTTTGCATTCTTCATAAAAGGATGCTAGAAAAGAAATTCAATGGTATAAATTTCAGAGATTTCTCTAAACTATATCTAACATATTAAAACAACACACAAATATTAATCAGGATCACAAGCTTCAATGATTGCTTTTACATCCAGAATAAAAACTATAGGCTAACAAAAAAATATACTATTTCAGCTGCTTTGGAAATAAACATTTTACGTTGGGGTTACTTTAAAAAAAAAGAACTGATGCATTCATGCAAAAATGCAACCTTATAACTAGCTAAACTATATTATCCTTAAAGATAAAACTGTCCAAAGGAAGTGTGGATTAGGTAGAAAGAAAAGAATAGGTTCATGATTATAACACATGTAAAAATAAATTTATTCTCATATTTAGTTACAGAATTTAATTACTCTTCACAAACTGACAGTCAAAATCAGTGGTTAAAGGAAGCAACTATTTTATTTTTTTAAATTATTCTCTATTTTATTATGTCTTGAATAATTTAATCATCTCTAATAGGACATTTTAAAAACAGCAACAAAAAATTAATTTTCAGAAAATAAAATTTGCATTATTTCTAAACTATATGTAAAACTCTTTCATTTCCTTTTTTATGTCATCCTGATCTAGCTAGAATATCTGAGTTCTCTAAAATTCTCATAAGCAGATAGAAAACTATCAAAATAGACCTAGATTTTTATTGGTTGGTTTGTTTTGGTACAGGGAGGCTGAGAGAAAGCAGATGGAAAGATTATAGGTATAATTTAAGGCAAATAATCTTATTTTGAGGCAGAGAATCCAGCTACAAAACGTAATTTTCATAATTATATGTCAACAGGTACTATCAGTTAAAAGTAATCTAAGTTATTTTAATAAAGATCAATGCAAGCTTACTGTGATACCTAGATACATCCTAGAATATATTAAGCAGATAATCAAATAGGAATGGGAGAAAAAATACGAAACAATTAAACTTTACCATTAGGGAATCCCCTGATACTGTGTCAAACATTAGGGACACCAAAATCAATAGGCCAGGCCCTCATCTCGAAGCTTCCTCTTGTGAAGCTTATGTATGTAACAGAAAAGCTTAGCCTATCTAAAGGTATGCCAAAGTGTTACTTCTGGAGGACCTCTTTTCTTGCTCAGATGTAGCCTCATTCTCTCTAAGTCTAACTTGTGCAAGTGTAATCACTGTCCTCTGCTCTACATGGGACACGACGTCCAGGGGTGAAAGTCTCCCTGGCTACATGGGAGATGACCCCCAGGGATGAATCTGGTCCTAGCACCATGGAATCAACAATTCCATCCCGACCAAAAGGAGGAAAAGAAGTGTAACTAATACAGTATCAGTGGTTGAGAGAATTCAAGAGAGTCAAGAGGCTACACTGGAGGTCATTCTTATGCAAGCTTCAGTTAGACACTGTTACTCATCTTAATTTGCCAAACCCCAACCAAAACACTTCCAGCCAATTCTAAAGAACACTAGGGCAATATATAAGATCCTGTAAAGGTCCCATGCACTAGGGTAACTTTCCAGAAATCTACAACCTCAAGATGGATCCCTGAACCAGATAAGTCCTGAAATTTAGAGGGCCCAGCCTCTCTGAAACATTAGCTAGTTCCATCTCCCCACCCCATATTACTGATAGCCCCTTTCAGCATGAAAAAGTCAGAATGGCCATACCCCAAATACCTCTAAAGAATGGGATGGAAAGATTAAAAGGGATGATGGAGTTATAAAGAGAAGGTAAGTTTTAACAAATGAATATGATTGCTGAATCATTAAATCGATAGTTCATTTAGTTTCCAGTATCTTAGAGCAGCTAGAAATAGGAACCTAAAATTGTAGAATGGTAACCCATACAAACTCTAAAATGTCTTCTACTACTAATTGTAGTGCTGCACTTTGAAATTTATTGTTTTATGGCATATACTTTTTTTTTTTTTTCAGAAAAAGAAAAAAAAGTTGATTCTGATGATAAAAAAAAAAGTATTCATTTCTTCTAGTCTCCTATATTCTGGAGCAGCCAGAAGGAAAAATCTGGGAGGATGGTATGGTAGCCCATGACAAACTATAGGATCTGTCCTGTAAATAGTTGTTGAAGAGTGCTTTGGAAACTACTGCTTTTTTCTTTCTTTGCTTTGTACATATGTTACATTATGCAATTTTTTAAAAAGTTAACAAAAATCAATAGGGCCAAAAACATTCTTAGATACAAAAAAATTTAGAATGAAAGAAAAATTATAGATATTTAAAAGAGGCTTTAAGATGATGAAAATAACACTTGGGTAAATTACTAGAATTTACCAGATTACAAAAATACTAGCATTGTTTACAAAGAGCCAGTATTCTTTTTCTTTATAACAGCTATAGATTCATTATCTGAAAATTAAGTACAAAAGTATTTATAATGAATTAATTTATAGATAAACATATCTACAATGGAAACTCCTAGTTTTCCAAGAAAATAGAGTTCTGCCTGGGTCTAAGGCTGCACAGCTAGATCCTACATTTCTCAGCATCCCTTTCAAATGAGTGGGGCCATGTAAGTTCTCACCAATGGAAGCTGAGAGCAAGTGATGCTCTACTTACAGTTTTTGACTCAAGCACTGAGTGCATCAACTCTCATGATCATGTCTACTTTGGCTAGTTTGGAAAACAGAGGTATGTCTGTGACACAGCTTCAACTGTAAACACAAGAATGGTGCTTTATAGGATGGAGAAGTCACAAGAGGGAATGTACAATGGTAGAAAAAATTTGAGAAACATAGTAGAAAGTTCACAAATACAACTGAAGATATTTCTCTGCCTTAAAGAATTTACCATCTAGAATAAGGAATAAAAGACAAATATAGGCAAAAAATTATAATATGACATATAAGTTACATTCACGATAGTTTAGCACATCCTATATGATTATGAGTCATAAAACATAATAGCAGGAGAAGAATGGGTGAAATAATCACAGATGCCTAACATATAAAAGAGAAACCACTTCAGGAAAGAGGAACAGAATGAACAAAATCAACAGAGACACAAAAACAGGGGCTGTACTGTTAAAATACAGCAGGGAAATCTGCTTAGCCAAAGCAGAAATGCTACTTAGCTGAATGATGATCTGTGAGGTTAAAGGCAACAGTAGGGTAAGAAGAATAAATGCTTAGAATGAAAAATTTGAATTTCATCTTAATTACATAAACAGATAATTTAAATGCATAAATAGAAGAATAATCTAAGGAAAAGAATGCCTTTCATAGGTTAATCCTGCAAGAGAGTTAAGAAATGAAACAGAATAGCAAAAAGCTGTAATAATCCAACTGTGAACCACTGAGAATCCTGTTTAAAAAATAACTGCAAAAAATTAAATAACAGTGGGTCAAGGAAGAAATTACAAGAGAAATCAGTAAATATTTCAAGGCAGATTAAAATGAAAACACAACATATCAAAATTTATGGGATGTAGCAAAGGCAGTGCTAAGGGGGAAATTTATTGCCCTAAATACCTATATCAAAAAAGAAGAAAGACCAAAACTGGAGGAATTAAGTGTCCACTTGGAAGAACTACAGAAAGAACTACAAAGTAACCTCAAAGCAATCAAAAGGAAAGAAACCTCAAAGATGAGAGCAGAAATCAATGAAATTGAGAATAGGAAAACAATTGAGAAAAATCAATAAAATCAGAAGTTGCTCCAATAAGATTGATGGGCTCTTAGCAAGGTTGACAAAAAGAAGAGAGAGATGGCAAATGAATAAGATAAAAAATGCAAGAGGAGACATAACCACTGACCCTACAGAAATAAAAGAGGTAATGAGAGGATACCATGAGCAACTTTATGCTAATAAACTAGACAATGCAGATGAAATGAACAACTTCCTAGAAAGGCATGAACAACCAACATTGACTCAAGAAGAAATAGACAACCTCAACAAACCAATTGCAAGTAAAAAAACTCAATTAGTCATTAAGTAGTCCCCCAAAAGGAAATACTCCAGGACTAGATGGCTGCACACATGAATTCTACCAAACATTCAAGAAAGAATTTGTATCAATCCTGCTCAAACTCTTCAAAAAAATTGAAAGGGGGGAAAGTTACCTAACTCATTCTATGAAGCCAATAGCACCCTCATACCAAAGCCAGACAAAGATATTACAAGAAAAGAAAATTACAGAACAATCTCTCTAAGGAATGCAAAAAATCCTCAACAAAATTCTTGCAAATAGAATCCAGCACCACATTAAAAGAATTATACACTATGACCAAGTAGGATTCATCCCAGGTATGCAAGGATGGTTCAACATAAGAAAATCAATTAATATAATACACTATATCAACAAATCGAAGCAGAAAAACCACATGATCATCTCGGTTGATGAAGAAAAAGCATTTGACAAAATTCAACATCCTTTCCTGTTGAAAACACTTCAAAGGATAGGAATAGATGTGAACTTCCTCAACATGATAAAGGGAATATATGAAAAACCCATAGGTAACATCATCCTCAATCGGGAAAACTGAAAACTTTCTCCATAAGATCTGGAACAAGACACCACTATCACCACTGTTATTCAATATTGTGTTGGAAGTTCTAGCCAGAGCAATTAGATATGAAAAAGAAATACAAGGCATTAAAAATGGAAAGGAAGAAGTAAAACTCTCACTGTTTGAAGATGATATGATACTATATGTTGAAAAATCCACAGTAAAACTACTTGAGCTAATAAATGAGTACAGCAAAGAGGCACGTTACAAGATCAACACTCAAAAATCTGTAGTGTTTCTATACACTAGTAATGAACAATCTGAGGGGGAAATCAAGAAAAAAATTCCATTTACAATTGCAACAAAAAGAATCAAATATTTAAGAATAAATTTAACAAGGATACAAAAGACCTCTATACAAAGACAACTACAAGAAATTGCTGAAAGAAATCACAGAAGACCTAAAGAAATGTAGGGCATACCGTGTTCACAGATTGGAAGACTAAATATAGTTAAGATATCAATTCTACCTAAATTGATTTATAGATTCAATGCAATACCAATTAAAATCCCAAAAACGTCCTTTTCAGAAATAGAAAAACCAATAACCAAATTTACCTGGAAGGGCAGGGTGCCCTGAGCAGCTAAAAATATCCTGAGAAAGAAAAATGAAGTAGGAGGTCTCACAATACCTGGCTTTAAGGTGTATTATGAAGCTACAGTGGTCAAAACAGCATGGTACTGGCATAAAGATAAATACACTGACCAATGAAATCGAATAGAGTGTTCAGATATAGACCCTCTCATCTATAGACAAGTGATCTTTGATAAGGCAGTCAAGCCAACTCACCTAGAAAGAAAACTCTCTTCAATAAATGGTGCTTGGAGAATTGGATGTCCATATGCAAAAGGATGAAAGAATATCTATATCTCACATCCTATGCAAAAATTAACTCAAAATGCATCAAGACCTAAACATCAGATCTAAGACCATAAAACTCGTAGAAGAAAATGTAGGGAAATATCTTATCAGTCTTATAAAAGGAGGCGCTTTCCTACATCTTACACCCAAAGCATGAGCATTAAAAAAAGAAACAGATAAATGGGAACTCCTCAAAATTAAACACTTTCATGTATCAAAGAATCTGTCAAGAAAGTAAAAAGACAACCTACACAATGGGAGACAATATTTGGAAACGATATATCAGATAAAGGTCTAGTATCCAGAATACATAAAGAGATTGTTCAACTCAACATCAAAAAGACAGACAACCTAATTACAAAACGGGCAAAAGACATGAACAGACACTTCTCATAAGGGAAATACAAATGGCCAAAAGGCACATGAAAAGATGCTTAACTTCCCTGGCTATTAGGGAAATGCAAATCAAAACCACAATGAGATATCATCTCACACCCACCAGAATGGCCATTATCAATAAAACAGAAAATGACAAGTGCTGGAGAGGATGTGGACAAAGAGGCATACTTATCCACTGTTGGTGGGAATGTCAAATGGTACAACTGCTGTGGAAGGTAGTTTGGCAGTTTCTCAGGAAGCTAAGTATAGAATTGCCATATGATCCAGCAATACCATTGCTAGGTATCTATTGAGAGGACATGAGGGCAAGGACACAAACAGACATTTGCACACCAACGTTTATAGCAGCATTATTTACAATTGCCAAAAGATGGAAACAGCTCAAATGTCCATCAACAGACAAGTGGCTAAACAAGTTGTGGTACATATATACAATGGAATATTATACAGCTATAAGACAGAATAAAATCATAAATCATATAACAATATGGATAGACCACAAGGACATTATGCTGAGTGAGATTAGCCAAAAATAAAAGGAAAAATACTGTATGGTCTCACTGATATGAACTAACATCAATGAATGAACTTGGAGAATTTCAGTTAAGAAGAGGCCATCAAGAGATAGAAATATGGCAGATACTGGGTAATTGGAGATGAAGGTATACAGACTGTACAACAGGACTGACTGTAAAAATTCAGAAATGGATAGCACAATACTTCGTAATTGTAGCACAATAATGTCAGTATACTGATTGGAGCTGAATGTGAGAATGACAGAGGGAGGAGGCCTGGGGGCACAAAAGAAACCAGAAGGAAAGATAGACGATAAAGACTGAGATGGTATAATCTAGGAATGTCTAGAATGTATAGTGACGAACGTACAAATTAAAAAATGTTTTTGCATGAGGAAGAACAAAGGAATGCCAATATTGCAGGGTGCTGAAAATAGGTCGTAATTCATACTTTAAAACTTTAACTTATGGGTGAGACGAAAGCAAAAAATGTTGATTTGATACAAAATCTATATTTTGACTACTATATTTCCTAATATAACTTACATGGACAGTTTAATTGAACACCATAAGTACATGGAAGCTTGAATAGGGCATGAGATTTTGTAGGTTGTCTAGAGTGATGCCCTGAGATAAGTTTCAGAGTGATGTGAACAGTGAATAAAAAAGTATTTGCAAAGTCCCCTTGCGGGAATGTGAGAAAGGGGGAAAATTCATCTTCCCCATTTTAAGAATTCCTGATATTCTCACAAGCACTGGAGACAGCCAAATCCATAGACTGAGCTCTCAATCCTGGGGTGTGTTCACATGAGGCTTGTCCCTACGAAGGACAGACTAAGCCTACTTAAAACTGGACCTAAGAGTCCCCCAGAGAACCTCTTTTGTTGCTCAGATGTGACCTATCTCTCTCTCAGTCAACATGGCAAGCAAATTCACTGCTCTCCCCCTCTTTACATGGGACATGACTCCCAGCTGTGTAAACCTCCCAGGCATGTGGGATAGAAATCCTAGAATGAGCTGGGACTCATCATTAAGCAATTGAAAAACCCTTCTCTACCAAAAGGGGGAATAAAGAAATGAGACAAAATAAAGTATCAGTGGCTGAGAGATTTCAGAGTCAAGAAGTTATCCTCGAGGTTATTCTTATGCATTTTATAGATATCCCCTTTTCAGATTAAGGTGTATTAGGGAGGCTAGAGGGAAATGCCAGAAAATGTAGAGCCGTATTCCAGTAGCCATAGTTCTTGAAGATGATTTGTATAATGATACAGCTTTCACAATGTGACTGTGATTGTGAAAACCTTGGATCTGATGCCCCTTTTAATTACGGTATGGACAGATGAGTAAAGCATATGGATTAAAAATAAATAAATAAAAGAGGGAACAAATGCTAAAATTAAAGAATATATATATTGGATAGATGGAAATACTAGTGGTCAATGAGGGAGGGGTAAGGGATATGGTATGTATGAGTTTTTTCCTTTTTCTCTATTTTTCTGGAGTGATGCAAATGTTCTAAAAAAATGATCATAGTGATGAATATACAACTCTGTTATGATAGTATGAGCCACTGAGTGTACACCATGTATGGAATGTTTGTATGTTAAGAATGTATGTCCTTATGTATTGTTGCATCGATAAATTTTTTTAAAAAAAAAATCAGAGTAAACAGCAAAATCTTACAGTGCAAAAAAAAAAAAGTTATGGCTGCTTCCTGCAAATTGAGAAGGCCACTGCTGGTCACCAGGTCAAGGTGGTTGAGAAAAGTAGCCCAGCAGAGAAGTCTGGCCTGTAGGATGGAGATAGACTCTTAGGATCAATGGTGTCTTTGTGGACAAGGAGGAACATATGCAGTTGTGGGTCTGGTCAGAATTGAGTGGACATTCAGTGACTTTACTAGTTCTGAATGGGAATTCCTATGAGAAAGCCACTAAAAAATGGGTGAACCTAAAGGAGTTGGGTTAAAATCAGAAGGTGCCAGTTCTCAGTGCTAAGGACTGCCCCAGTGTTGAATTGGACAGCAGACTTGGACCCAGCCTCAGCTCTGTTACCTGGTGAAGGAGGGGAAGAGCTATGGCTTCTCTCTGAAGACTGTCCACAGGAAAAAGGGAGTATACATGACTGTCCTTATATGTGTGGCTATGAAAGCTGGTATTCTAGCTGATGATCACTTGATTGAAGTGAACACAGAGAATGTAAAAAATGCCAGCCATGAGGAAGTGGCTGAAAAGGTGAAGAAGCCAGGATGCCATGTCATGTTCCTGCTGATAGATAAGGTAACTGAAAAGCACCACAGTGAACAGAATATAAGACTCAAGAAAGAAACCGCCAGTTTGAAACAGCTACCCCACAAGCCTCTGGTTGTAGAGATGAAGAAAGGAGGCAGTGGCTATGGTTTTACCTGAGTGCAGGCCTGGAACAGAAAGGTCAAATCATCAAGGACATAGATTCCGGAAGCCCAGCAGAGGAGGCTGCCCTGACAAGCAATGACCTGGTAGCTGTCAATGGCAAGTCTGTGGAAGCCCTTGATCATGACCGTGTGGTGTAAATGATTAGGGAAGGTAGAGATCAGACTTCACTGTCGGTGGTAGACAAAGAAACAGGCTACATGTATAGATTGGCTCAGTTTTCTCCATTTCTCTATTATCAAAGTGAAGAACTGCCAATAGTTCTGTCAGGAGGCTCCAGCTCCCACTTCTGCTTCTCTGGAGGTCTCAAGTCCAGATAATAAAGAGGAAGTAGGAGATCAGAAACCTAAACTCTGAAGACTGGTTAAAGGTAAAAATGGATATGGCTTTTGCTTAAATGCAATTCAGAATCTGCCAGGCTCATTCATCAAAAAAGGTGCAGAAGAGCAGCCCTGCTGAGCTGGCTGGGCTAGAAGCTGAGGACATCGTCACTGAAGTAGATGGGGTAAATGTGCTGGATGAACTATATGAGAAGGTGGACAGAATACGGAGCAGTGGGAAGAATGCTCTACTCTTGGACTATGGAAAGAAGGTCTATGATTATTTCCAGGCTAAGAAAATTCCTATTGTTTCCTCCATGGCTGATCCATTGAATGACACCCTGGAATCCAAATAGAAGCATTGGCAGAGTCAGTACACAACTCACATACCACTAAGGAACAAGCCCACAGTACAGCCTCTTCTTTCTTTCTCCAGTTCTGAAGATAGAAAGATGTGATGAACAAATAATGGCTTTCGCTGGTAGCTATTTCTGGCTGTTTACTAGGAACCCATTCATTTATTGTCCCTGATAGAAAAGAACTCCTGTGGAAACCAGTTCATCATGTGTGACTGTCTTCCATTGTTATTTGTCTTAGGGATGGCTACCGCAGATGGCTTATTTATGGTCCGCTTAGAAAAAGTTAAGATGGAGTCACCTTCTTTTCATGTGATATTGTTCAAGCTTTAATTTAACTATGTTTTCTGGTATGGTTATAACTTTTACTGCTATAGGCTCCATGAACACCGAAGATGATTTCTTAATCTGTATATGTGGGAGCTGCTAATTAAATGATCTGAGCAGATAACACTATTAAAATTATGCTTTTGTAAGATCATGGTGGCTAGATAAATAACATCAAAAATGAAAAAAAAAATATGAATGGTAAAAAAAAAACCACAAACGAAAAAACATATTTAGAACGCTTATTTCAGACAAGAAGCTGATTAAATGAAGGATATTTTAAACAACATTCAGTATATACCCAAAAGAGCTGAAAGCAGTAGCACAAATACCCATTTGCACATGGATATTCATATTTACAACTGGCAAAAGATGGAAACACTCCAAGTACCCATCATAAGCCAAGTGGATAAATAAAATGTGATATACACATACAACGGAATATTAATGCAGCAGTAAGGCAAAATGAGGCCCAGATGCATGTGACAATGTGGATGAACTTTCAGGACATAATGCTGAGTGAAATAAGTTAGATACAAAAGGATGGATACTGTATGATTTCGCTATTATGACTCTGGTAAAGATAATTTTCAGAATACAGAATTGTAGAGTATAGCAGAGCTAGAGGTATACAGAAGCTAGAGACGAGGAAAAGGTTATCCAGTGAGGTTGAATTTAAATGCAAGCAATTGGACAGAAGTGATGGTAGTTAATTAATGGGGTTATGAGAAATATTGCCATACTGAAATGAATATGATTGAAAAGGGACATATAGTGTGTGTATCCCACAGATTAACTCTACAATTATAAATAAGTTCTCAAAGGAACTACTTCAAAGTTCTGCTATTGTACAAAGAGTCATTAATAGAGAGTACAGGGGAAAACTAAAATTTGATTCTAAGGCCAACAGTTAACAGGAAGAAATAAACAGTTCTACAGCACTAATTGGTAAGTAATTGGAGGGATGTGGACAAGAGATAAGGGAGAATTTTTTTTACATTTTTTTATTGTGAAATATAACATATATACACAAAAGCGATAAACTGGCAAGCACATTTTAACAAGTAGCTATAAAACATACTTTAAAGTTTGGTATGGGTTACAGTTCCATTATTTTTTCATTTTTTCTTCTAGTTATTCCAAGACATTGGAGACCAAAAGAAATATCAATAAAATGATTCAGCAGTCATACTCATGTGTTAAGTTCTATCTTCTCTATTATACTACTCCTTTTCTCTTTTGTTTTTGGCATGGGCCAGCTCTGGGAGTTGAATCCGGGTCTCCAGCACAACAGGCAAGAATACTACCACTAAGCCACCACTGCAGTACCATCTTTTTGTGAAAAATAACATATATACAAAAAAGCAATAAATTTCAAAGTACATTACAATAATTAGTTGTAGAACACATTTCAGAGTTTGGTATGGGTTACAATTCCACAATTTTACATTTTTACTTCTAGCTGCTCTAAGGTAGTAGAGACTAAAAGAAATATCAATATAATGATTCAGCAATCATATTTATTTGTTAAATCCTACCTTCTCTATATAATTCCACCATCATCTTTGATCTTTCTCCCACTCTTTAGGGGTATTTGTGTTATGCCCATTCTAACTTTTTCATGTTGGAAGGGGTTGTGAATAATATGGGATGGGGTATGGAACTAGTTGATGCTCTGGAAAGGTTGGCCCCTCTGCATTTCAGGACTTATCTGGTCCAGGGAACCGTCTGGAGGTTGTAGTTTCTTGAAAGTTACCCTAGTACATGGGACCTTTGTAGAATCTTATATAATGTCCTAGGTTTTCTCCAGGAAAGTTTTCAGTTGGGGTTTGGTAAGTAATGATAGGTAGCAATGTCTAACTGAAGCTTGCATAAGAGTGACCTCCAGAGGAGGCTCTCAAGTCTATTTGGACTCTCTCAGCCACTGATACCTTATTTGTCACACTTCCTTTCCGACTTTTGGTCATGATAGTATTGTTCATCCCACAGTGCCAGGGTCAGACTCATCCCTGGGAGTTATCTCCCACGCTGCCAGGGAGACTTTCACCCCTGGATACCATGTCTTACATAGGTGAGAGGGCAATGGTTGATAAGAGGGAATTTGATTTTATATTTGTTAAGGCTGTGTTTATTGGTTTTTATCATCATGGGCCAAGAGAAATTTTCTAAAATTGAGAATGTTGCTGATTGTACAACCAAATGAGGATACTTTAAGACATGGTCTGTTTATTTTGGACATAATCCATGATGCCCAATAGATGGAGAGGGCTGAAAGGTAAAATGACTGAGAGGCAGAATGGCAAACTATGATACATATATGTGTATGTATGTATGTATGTATGTATGTATATAATGGAATACTGTGTGACTGCAAAAAGGAATGATGTCACAAGGTGTGCAACAAACTGAATGAACCTTGGGGACAATGTGTTGTGCAAAATAAGCCAGAAACAAAAAAACAAATATGCTATGGTCTCTTTCAGGAAATATTTATAGGAAAATTGGAGCCTAGATTGTAAGGTCTTATATCAGCCATACTTAGTCTAAAGTTGTAAGTGTATTTCTAAATTCTAAGCTTTAGAAGGTATTTTTCTGGAACTCTGAGTAACTCTGGTACACCTAAGACTCAGAGTGGAGTTCTGCAGGCCTGAAAGTTAGCATAGCTACAGATAATAATAAAGCAACCAAAAAAGAGATTAAACTTCAATTAGAGATAAAAATGAAGCTGGTCTGGCTGGTACTAAGGTAAATTCGAATAAAGGATAAAAGATGATAATTTACGTACTCTAGAGCTTTGTGTCTTGTATGAGACTAAAGGCAGAGAGGTTTATTGTGTCTAGAACCTAAATTTTCTGTAACATACAATCTAAATCTAAATCAACCTGTCTGGATAGCTTAAATAACCCAAACTCATGGAGCCTAGAACTTGTAATTTTGCATAGCTTAACGTAATACCCAGATACATCCCAAACTATGGTGGGCCAAAAATTAAAAAGTATTGGTAGAGTCCCTTGATGGATCGAAGAAAAAGTAGGGAGTTATTAAACATTCTTATCAGAGAAACCCTGATTACCCTTTCAAACACTGGGGACTCCCAAGAAAATAGGCCAAGCCCTTGATTTTGAGGTTTGCCCTATGAAACTTATTCCTGTATTGGAAAAGATAAGGCTATCCATACTGAAGCCTAGAGAGGCTTCCAGGTAATCTCTTTTGTTGCTCATACGTGGCCTCTCTTTCTCTCTCTAAACCCAATTCTGCAAGGAAAATCATTATCCTTCCTCTTACGTGGGACCTGACCTTCAGGGTGAAAGTCTCCCTGACAATGTGGACATGACTCTCAGGGATGAGTCTGGCTCTGGCACAGTGGGATTAACAATGCCTCCTAGACCAAAAGGGGAAAAAGAAGTGTGATAAAATAAGGCATCAGCAGCTAAAAGAGATCAAATAGAGTTGAGAAACTATTCTGGAGGCTACTCTTATACAAGCTTTAGCTAGATATACTAATTACCAGGGTTGCCAAACCCTAACCAACATCACTCCTGTTAACTCTTAAGAACACTTAGGACTCTAACTGAGACTCTATAAAAGTTTCATGTACTAAGTTTACTTTCCTGGAACTTATAACTTCTAGAGAGTACCTAAACTAAATAATCTTGAAACCCAAAGGGAGCCGCCTCTCCAAGGTTATCAACTAACTATATCCCCCTATCCTTTACTGTTGACACCCCTTCTCAATATGAAAAAGTCAGAAAGCATAGCCCAAAGATCCCTATAGACTGGGAGAAGAATGAAAGGTGTCAAAGGAGTTATAACAGAGAAAATGGGATTTAACAAATGAGTATGATTGCCGAATCACTAATACTGATATTTCTTTTAGCCTCCAGTGTTTTGGAGCAGCTAGAAGGAAAATTTGAAATAGTGGAATGGTAACTCATAACAAACTCTGAAATCTGTTCTGTAACTATTTGTTGAAGCGTACTTTAAAAATGATTGCTTTTTCTTTCTCTCTTTTTTTATATATGTTATATTACACAGTAAAAAACATTAAAAAAAGGTTATTTAAAAGCAAATCAATAAGTAAAAGATGAATATACCAAGTTCTACTACTTCACCTTCCCAATGGTGGCCAGGCTGGGGCCGAAGCTACCTATTGGTTGCTAGACTGCCCACTAGTAGGTATTAGGATGGTCTTCAGATCAAGAACTCTTATACCATTGGACTAAACTCTTAAACTTGTCCCCTAATATCTCTGGGGGAGCAATTTTCTCATTTTTTAAACACTACTAGTTCAACTCAATGATCTCGAAAGATCCTTCCAGTACATCATTCCTGTAAACTTACAGAATTATCTATCCATGTCACAGAAAATCAAATACCATAAAAATCTGGCATGAAATTCACTTAAAAAATTATTTTTTAATTATTAAGTGAATTTCACTTAAAAAATAATTCATCAGGTTCTAAAAACCAATATGGCATTTTGCCAGAGCGTGCCCACGCAAACAAAAAACAAACAAATCATGCCCAATACGGCATGATTTGAACATATAGGCTGTATGCATGTGTCTACTAGAACTTGGAGATAAGACCATCTTCTGAGAATGAAAAATAAATGAACTCATAATAGATAAGACATACAAAACTCTTTTAAGAGACAATGATTTTGAGGCTTCTAGCAAAATAAGACTTGATGACTCTAATGAAACTAAATAAAATTTTATCTTAAAAAAATCAGAAGTTTATGTTAAATAAACATATACTGAGTTCAATACATGTGTATTAAGCAGTAGATACTCAGCGTACAAAAGTAGTTTCCTCCCAAAAGGCATAGTACTTGGACATGAA
Source organism: Tamandua tetradactyla (assembly GCF_023851605.1). Lineage (NCBI taxonomy): Eukaryota > Metazoa > Chordata > Mammalia > Pilosa > Myrmecophagidae > Tamandua > Tamandua tetradactyla. The sequence goes on from NC_135332.1 coordinate 142,520,001, forward strand.
TTAGTTACAATCTAGAACAAAGACACAGGAACAAGTGATTTATTTCCATATGGGAAGTGGTATATACAAGGTGCTATGGTACCCAAGAGGAAGGAAAACCAGCCTAAAGGATGAGGGGAAGACTTCCCAGAGGATTACCTAATTTGAATTAGAAACAGACAATCTGTTTATAGAAGGAATGGGGGAGTGCGGTAATACGAGAAAAGGCACTGAGGACTGAGAAAGCATAGCCTGTACAAGAAACTACAAGCCTTATCATTTCAGTATTATACAGCAAAAAATGGGAGTTAGCAAGAGGTCATATCAGAGGCCAGACAAGAAGACCATATTATGACAGAGGGTCTTGAATAATCAACAAAAGTACAACAGAATTGACAAAAAAGAAGCAAACCAAGATTGGCTTTTAAAAAGCACTCTACATGAGTATTACATAAAAACAGTTGCTTTCTTGCCCTTATTAGGAAGAAGGATGCTTGAGCCAAACCAAACTGGAAGCCAGAGGGTAAGAGAGCTTATTAATGTAATCCTTACAGGTGGATATTCTGGGACAAAAAGCAGAGTAGAGAAAAGGTGAAGAGTAGTGCTGGGGGCAAAAGGAAAACGTCCAGCACAATCACTTAATTGCTATGTGAGTCATTATAAACAACTTCAGTGAGTCATTTGACCTTTCTGAGTTTCAGTACCCTTTTCCACAAAATTAGGGAAGCATACCAGAATATTTCTAAAATGCATTTTCATCCTAAAAACTAGGTTGAAAATAACAAAACATGTTCTTAAAAGCTAATCCATTCCTGTGATGTAAACATATTGTAGGTGGGATCTTTTGATAAGGTTACTTCAGTTGAGGTGTGCCCCAGGGAGGTTCTTACTTAGTCCGCTTACTGAAATCTTCTATAAGAGGATGAAATACAGAGAGAAAGCTATGGAAGCAAGAAGCTGAGGGCAATAAAGTTCAGAAGAGAAGTGAGAGACCAGGAGACACCGCCGTGTGCCTTGCCGTCTGACGGAAGAACCCAGTTACTGTCTTGATGATGCTTTGATTCGGACATTTTCACAGCCTCAGAACTGTAAGCTTATAAGCAAATAAATCTCCATTGTTAAAATTTGTAGATAGATATTTAGGTTGTCTTCAATCTTTTGCTATTACGTTTTATGACAATTTTTACATGTTATTTCACACTTAGGTATATTTATCTGTAGAGTAAATTCCTAGAAGCCAAACTGTTGGGTTAAAGAATATATGGACTTTTATTTTGGATTTTGCTATGTTGTCTTCCATGGAAGTTGAGTGCTAAGCTACACTTTTGTAACAATAAACATTGTATTTAAGAGTCTGTTTGCCCATACCTCTAAATGAATTCTCCTTTAAAATGGCACCTCTGGTCCATGACTGATGAAATAAACCAATTGTTGTATACACATACAATGGAATAGTATGCGGCTCTAAGAAGAAATGATGTCATGATGCATGCAAAAACATGGATGAAACTTAAAGACATTACATTGAGTGAAATAAGCCAGAAATAGAATGGAAGGACAAATACTATATGGTCTCACTAACTGGAGCTAACTATAAAGACAAAACTCTTGAGAATTAAATTCGAGGGCATGGGTTAACAGGAGATAGAAAGAGGGTAAAGATTGAATAACTGATGCTTAAGGAGTACAGAATGTTTAATAAGGTTGATTGTAAATGTTTGCAAATGGACAGCACAATTGTGTATGATGGTAGCACAATATTTTAAGGAATTAACAAAGCTGAGTGTGAGTACAGTTGAAACAAGAATGCCAATGCCTTGTATGTCACCAAAAGGAAAGCTAGAGGATAACAAAAAACTGCGATTGTATAATCAAGCAGTATCTAGAGTAGATGATGATGGTGTTTAATTGTACAAATATAAGAGAGTTCTTAAATGCACTAGAACAAATGTATATTACTATTACAAGGTTTTAAGAATAGGGTGCTATATGGGAAAAAGTACAATTAATGCAAACTAAGGTCTATAGCTAACAGTAACACTGTAATATTCTTTCATTAATTGTAACAAAAGCCCTATACCAAGACTAAATGTCAATAATAGGGGAACATACAGGGGTATGAGATTTTTTTTCCCCAGAAGAAATGAAATGTGCTCATATTGACTGTGTGTGATTATACCATTGATGTATACTTATGATGGACTGTATGATATATGAATAAAACTAACTAATATATATATATATATATTTTTTTTTTCTAAATATTTTTTTAAATGCCACCTTGGAAAATCACTTTTTACAAGAACCATATTTTGAATCCTATTGCCACTTAACCAAAAGAATCATTTTCCATATATCAAGTTTTATTAATATCAAACACACTATTAGTTTAGAGATCTCAGGCAATTCTGTTGGGAAATTAAAGGCTCAAGAATACTTATTATAAGTTTTAAGTTATTTATATTTGTATCAAATTTCAAGGAAGATTTTTTAAAAACCTCCTGATATACTGGATACAAAATCTAATTGTAGCAGGGATAACAAACTCTTCATTTCAGATTATCTTAAAGCATTTAACATCATTTTCTAGGAGTTCAGGGATCTTGTACTTACATATCTTAGAGTGGAACAAAGTCAAAAGAGAAAAGCTAGCTCAAGGAATATATCAGGGGAAAAGCCAAATAAGAAATAGCAACAATGGAGATGAGAACTCATTTCTGAAATGAGAAAACTTTGCAAGTTATTTTTTTTTTTGCAAGTTTTGTTTTAAAACAAGTTTAAAGAAGCAACAGTTAATAGTAACAACAAAAAAGGAAAAAAGTAGAAGATTGAGTCTGGAATATTGAAAAGAGAAAACGAGACTATATATATATATATATATATGCGCATTAATCAGAGTTCTCCAGAGAAACAGACCCGGTTTGTTAGGGCTTTTATGACAATAAAGAATAGTATGTGTGTTATCTGATGGTCTATCTGCTTTATCAATCAATATTTCCTGGGGAGGTTTAAGAAATCAGCTCTGAGACTTGCAGCAATTTCGTCAATGTTAGAAAGATAAAAGGAGTCTTGGGGATTGAATCATGTTCGGCACAAAAGACATGCTCAGGTCCCAACTCTGGTCCTGCGGGTGTGAACCCATTCATAAAGAGGACCTCTGAAGCTTTACTAGTTAAGGTGCACCCAAACTGAATGAGAGTAGACCTCCATCTAAAAGGGCTGAAGCTCTTATAGGAAAAGGAAATTGGACCCAGAAAGAGAAGTCATGGAGCAGCCAGAAGTTGGAAGTCAACAGAGCCCAGAAGAGAAAGAAGACACCACAATGTGCACTGCCATGTGCTGAAAAAGCCTAGGACCAAGGACCACAGGCAGCCAGTCCCAGAATGTCATAGTCTTCAGGGAGAAAACAACGCCTTGAAGGCACCTTGATTTTGGACTTTTCCCAACCTCAAAACCCTGAGGAAATAAATTCCCATTGCTTAAGTCAACCCATTGTGTGATATTTATTTTAGCACGATTCTTTTGGTTAACTGAGAAACTAAAACAGACAGGATGGAAATATCCTTCCCTTAGAGGCACAAGCACTGACCTGTAAAAGTTGTGTTGCAGTAGCTCTCTGCTCAGGATTCTTCACTAGGCACTTTTTAACAAAGTCAGTGAAATCATCAGACCAAAGTTCTGGCTTCCTGAATGTTGGTGGTGGATTTGTGGGAATCATAAAAATAGCCTAGTAAAAAGGAAATATCCAAAAGACAGTAAGAATCACAATGTCACAACCAAATAAACAAACAATTTTATCTAAATCTAAAAAACAAACTTACACTGGTCTAGAATTTCTATCAAGATTACAATTCAGGAAGTAAGTCTACCTGCTATTAATGCAATCATTTCTCATTAAATTTCCTTGATTTGAATTGAGCTCATTGAGCATATCAATCTTTATTTTATCTATAATTTTGTATCAGTTTCTAGAGAAGACAGTATTTCAGACCCTTTTACCAAACTAAGAGCATTTCCCAGTAAGATGGAACCCCAAATTCTGCTATTACAAGGCAGACCTATTCCCCATTTCAATTTTATATAAATAACACTGCTCAAAATGGCCTGTAGCAGTCCAATTTGCTTCTGTAATCCAGAACATTTAAGAATAAAAAATTACTGCTGTGATTTTAAATACTACTACATGATAAAACTGACTTTGATTTCTCTTTCTAAATACTTGAGTCAGGATTCCAAATGAAAAGATACATATGTAATATACCACTTAAGCACTCAAATACTACTTTCATTTTCACATAATGTTTTACAAAAAGACAAGGAACAAATAAAGCAATGTCAAAAATTTTACAAAGTAAAATTAATTATAGCATTTTGTAACCAACTTTAGTTTTACAGATAAATTTATATAATTACACAATCAACATAGGTGAGATAACGGAAAAAATGGCTTGTTGACAATCTGAATATAGGCATATGCAGGATACAAATACGGGCCTCTCAAAGAAATATTCAGGGGTTGAGCATCCCCCAAATTCCCTTTCTAGACTGCAGGTTTCTTTGATTTCCCAGAAGAGAGGTATCTGTCTCCGTTCTCCCCTCACTTTTTCACCTGGCCTTTGGTGGTCCTTCTTCCTCATTTACAAACAATTTTAACATACATGAACTTAGTATGTCCCTTCTTCTTAATGCATAAACAAAACAAAGATGGTGAGACTAAATTATTAGAAACCATTTTTTTTTTACCATCGAGAGAGACTGATTAATCATAGTTAATTTTAAAACCATTTTTCATATATGAAGAAAATAAGAAAAACTGTTAACAAGATAATGTATTACAGGAATATCAATTTTAATATATTCCTTTAATATGATACAAATTGCTCCACTTTCCTTTGGATTTTTCTTTTTTAGAACTACCAATAAAACTTTATCTGCAAAAACAGGCAGCCGCCCCCTCAGGCCGAAGTTTGTTGATTTGATGTTTTTTTGAAGTCATATTATCATGATATCATGACTGGTGAGTTTTCTTGGTGTTCCTTACTTACCTGTTAAAAATAAATTTTTTTTTATTTTGAAATCACTTCAAACTTACAAGAAAGCTGCAAGAATAATACAAAACAATATGTAGAACTCCAATATCCCCCCCCAGGCACCTACTGGAATTTTGGACCATTGGAATTTTGCCACAATTGTTATATCACTCTACTAATCTGTCTGTCAATCTATTTTATAAGTATTCGAGAGTAGATGCCATTATTTCCTCTAAAACTTGACACTTCCATCTCCATTGCATTTTCATTAACTGTTCAAAAGACACTACATATATCTTAGAATCACAGAATTTCCATAACAAAAGATATATGACAGATTATTTAGTCCAATTCTCTCATTTTACAGAAAAGGAATCCAAAACCCTGAGACATTAAATGACTTAAAAACAAAATTTCAGACTTGCAAAAGGTTCTTCCTTTAAAAGATTAGCAGGGTATGTTCATGCTTCTACTCTGTCTGGAGAAACACGAAAGTGAAGTACAAAGCAAAGCGGATTACTAAAGCTAAATAAACAGATCCACTAGCAAAAGGACAGAGGAAATGATAAAAGATGATCCTATTTTAAACATATACTTCTGCCCAGTTCTTACTCTTATTTCCTAAGTGGGGGAAAAAAACATAAATAAGTTTTAAGCTTGTAAGATAAGGAAAAGACAAAGATCTTAAAACTTACTACAATCACAACTATGAGAGCTAATAAAGATGATCCAATCAGATATGAAGGAGAAAACACAAAGCAATAAACAAGTTAAAAAATATCTGCTTCATACCTATGGAGAAAACACAAAGTAATAAACAAGTTAAAAAATATCTGCTGCATACCTATTATGCAAAGAGCATGGTGTTAAGTGTTATATGAAGCTCAAAGATAACAGCAGGAAATAAAATCACTAACCTTAACAGACTCCTAACCTAGTCTCGTTATGAAAGAATGAACAGTACAATATTCAAGGAAGAGTTCAATAATAAAAGAAATGTGGCAAGGCATAAGAGAAGAAAAGGACACTCCTGTTAGCAGATAAGGAAAAGCAAGAGTCTGGAATAAGGTCAGTAGGGGAGTAGATTTACCCTGTAAGAAAACTAGAAGGGAAAGACAAGATCACAAAGTGAGTGGAGGTTATGGGGTTTCACACTAAGGTGGTTGGTCTGCAAGAAGGTACATAACAGAAAGGAGTTTTTCTGGTGTGTGTGTGTGTGTGTGTGTGTGTGTGTGTGTGTGTGTGTTTCCTTTCAACCACCAATTTTTATGACCCAAGAAGAAGTGAAAACAAATAATCTGGAAACACTCTAGATATGGAATATAAGGCAGGTATAGGTCAGGTGTATTTACCCAAACGTGTAATAAAGAGTTCAAAGTAGGATGGTATCTATGAGAATGAAATGTAAGAAACGAGGTGTGAGATATTTCAAAGGAAGAACCAAATGTGCTAACAATATTGCTCAGGAGGAGAGGAAAAGGGAAGAATTAAAGATTACTCCAGAATTCAAAAAAAAAAATAAACATCTTAATTGTTGGTACTCCAAAAACTCACCACACTGAATGCTCTTAGAACATGTGACAATTTACTACAATCTGTTATCAATGGTTTCTAATTTGGAAAGTGATCCAAAAGACTCTCTGTGAACACAGCAGTGATCTGTCTGCTGATTTTAGGATACGAGTGAATCTCTTCATCAGAATTTGCATCGGTCAAAAAAGACAAGTCCTTTAATAGGTGAGAACATTCTTACACAACTTACATATTACATATATTACATCTAAGACAGCCCTTCAAAAGCAGTATAGCGACACAATATGCATCTCTTAATCAAACAAGTATTTATCTAGCATTTTCTGTGTGTCCAGTACTATGCTCTAATAGAGAGGTAACAAACTAACAGGCCCTAGGCCAAACACCACCAGTAGATGTATTTTTTCAGGAGACTTAGAAGTTACATCCCCAAAAGGTAACAATCTGCTGGAATTAGGCTGATTTTACTCAGGTTATATGTTCTCCTTTGACATGTCTAGCCTGGCTCAATCATCTATTTTACCCTGACTGATCCCTTTAAGTATCTCACCCTGTAAGCCCTGCTATTACATAATTAAAAATAAGATAAATATCTCTGACCCACAGAGCCCCAGGTCAATTTCCTGGAGGAAAAAAGAAACTAACACATATGAAACAAACAGCAAACAATGGAGTGCCAGACATTGAAATACCATAGGTAAAAAACCTGATTAATCTCAGGCAGCTCCATAAATGAGGCAGAACCTGACCTGGCTATTTAAGACTGGATAAAATGTGGTTAATGACAGCTGCTGGAAAAGTCACATAAAACCACCTACTAATTCAAATTAAAGACTAATAATAAATTTGAATTCTATTCTCTTCAAAAGAGTTCAAGGTACTTACAAAAACCTATATACAGACTGACCTCAAACAGCAGGCAAATGATACTTAGATTGTCTAGATAAATGTTGTTCATCTGCACTTCTGTTACAAATTGATGGATAACAAGTCAGTGATTTATGTCCTTGAATCTAATGCTCTCCTCCTTTGAACTTTGAGCCAATGAGTTGTAGTCTTATCTTCAGATAATCTTAACATGTAAGGCTCGCCTCAGCAGTAGCTATTAGAAACCCAAGCATAAAAAGTTAACTCTAAATCTTATTTACCCAGTACTATCATAAAGTGAGCCTAAAATGTTTACATCCTATTCTCAAAGAAGCATTGAGCTGTAGCACATGGTTCAAACAATTAAGAAACCTTAAAATATAATCTACCAAACGGTAGGGAATCTAAATTTTCAGAAAAACTACCGTATCCTTTACATACCTTTTTTTATGTTCATTAATCAATTACAAACTAATAGTTCTTCTCACAGACTTTAATTTGTCGAACTAATTAAATAACCTAGTCATGAATATAGAGGATCCGGTTAACAATCTCCCAAGTTTTATGTGAACTGATTTTTGTTGGCCTTATACTAACAATTTGCTCCTTTCCTTGTCACCAACCAAATCACATGGACACACATTACAGCCATATAACTTATCTTATCTGAAACACCATTTTGATTCAAGAATGTTAGTACAATAACAGACATACTATGTACATAAGATGATTATCCTTGTGTTTGTTTCTACATGATGTGTTGCTTAACTACATATTGACCTTCTGATTAAGTTTTTTAAAAAACTACCCTGATCACAAGTAGTTTCAAGAAGTCAAGAAAAATGTGTCTCAAATCAACTAATTATCTTTTTGCCTGGAATTTCATGCCTTAGAATCCTGGAGCTGGAAAGAGCTGGGGCTGAAAAACTACAATGCCTGAACTTTATCACCTTAGTGGAATGAGCTAACATATATCTGAAGTTAAGACAGCTGGATATGTGAATGCACAGAAGCAGTGGGCACATGCTGGAATAACAACAAAATTCATGCCGCTATTCAAGAATATCCAAAGGGTATCGTCACAACAAATAAATGAGATAAAGAATGAGGAAACACTTTATAAAACTACAAAATACTAAATAAACACAGATGTTTCTCGACAGCAAACATAACACATGGTAGAAAGTTACTGTCAAATAAAAGTATGTATCTTCTCAAAAAGGAAATAAAGTAATTATAATAATTTTCAAAAGGCCATTAGAAATATGAAGAGAATACTAAAATATAGAGTGAATACTTACTCTTAAAATACAATAAGCACAGGGTTAAAATATCAGGAGCATGACCTCACAACTCACTCCAGCTCCAGTCAAAGGAGCTCCAGTAATCATTAATCTAACCAATAAAGGGCAGTTTGCCTGCCTGGGAACTGAATGGGGGTGGAAGCATGAGGATGGTATGTGCAGCTGGTGTTCTTGCAGTGCAGAGTGATTAAGAGAACCAGTTCTACTGCCTGAAAATGTAGAGCTGTGTTCCAGTAGCCATGTTTCTTGAAGATGATTGTATAATGATACAGCTTTCACAATGTACCTGTGTGATTGTGAAAACCTTGTGTCTGATGCTCCTTTTATCTACCTTGTCAACAGACGAGTAGAACATATGGAATAAAAATAAATAATAGGGGGAACAAATGTTAAAATAAATTTAGTTTGAAATGCTACTGATCAGTAAAAGTGAGGGGTTAGGGGTATGGTAGGTATAATCTTTATTTTTTCTTTCTGTTTTTCGTTTTCTTTCTTTTTCTATTGTCTTTTTATTTCTTTTTCTAAATGGATGCAAATGTTCTAAGAAATGATGAATATGCAACTACATGATGATATTGTGAATTACTCATTATCTATGTTAATTTTTATAACATTTAATTTTTTTAAATTAATAAATAAATTTTAAAAAAAAGAGAGAGAACCAGTTCTAGAGGTCAGAGCCAGCTCAAGATGGTGCTGGTGTAATACAGCACCATCACTAATAGCTATTTGGCCTATTTAATTTTTCCATGACTACTGCGTTCACATTTATAATATGGGAATAAGGGCTGTTCTAAAGTTTAAATGGGTTAATACATGTAAAATTCTTAGAGCAGCACGTGTCAGAGTGTAAAAGATCAATAAATGTTAGCTATTACTAACCCAATTTTACCACGGAGGCTCACAAGAGTAAACCAGCTTATTCAAGGTCACATAGCTGGTAAAAAAGTGGCTGTTAAAATTGACATTCTGATTTATCTGGCTCCTTATAAGCCTCACACTACCCTTAATGTTTCTATTAAATTTCTGCCATAACTAATTCTATTGCATGATTAAGGCTCTGTTACACATATTCAGTCTCTAAGAAAAAACAATAGAAAAGTATTAGTACAAAGACGATCAAAGTTTTACTTTCTGTAACAGTGGAAAACTGCAAACGAAAATGCCCAATAAACATATAACGGCATAGAAAAGAATAAACTACTATACACCAATAAAAAATGACAAATGAGTGAATTACAAAACCACAATGAAATGTCTGTTTAAAAACTGAAAGTAAGAACATAAAACAATAGATTGGAACAATTACTTCCACATAAAAATGACAAATATGCAGTAATAAAGATTGAAAGATGGTACAGAATCTCAAAATTTCAAAATACCAATTCACAACAGCAACTATTTACAAGATTATTTGAGATTCCTTTTTAATTAATGTTTTATTTTTTTTTAATTTTAATTGTTTTGCTAAAATTAAATCCCAATACCTTTGCTTCCAGTTTAAACAATCATTTTACAGAGTTCCTATTTGGAACAATAGTAATGTTTTGGTGATGGATGGTGGTGATGGTAGCACAACATCGTAAACATAATTAATAGCACTGAAATACATATATATTTGAATGTGGTTAAAAGAGGAAATGTTAGGTTGTATATATAATAGAATTAAAAATGTTTAAAAATCCATGGAACTTTATTATGCAGTGAAACCTAAGTTAAACCATGAACTACAGTTAATCATACAATTATAAAAATATGCTTTCTTTAATTGTAACACAGTACCACAATGACGCAAGGTGTCAGTAATAGGGTGATTTGGGGGAATTCTATATTTTATGTATGACTGTTCTGTAAACCCACTACTTCTCTACTAAAAAAGCAAATTAAACGTAACCGTCTTTCAAGGTTGAAATATAACGTCCTCTTAATTCAACAATATTCATAAGACATAATTATAGAGGAATTCAAAAGCGAACAAACCAAGAACCTAACACTTAAGGAACTTTATCATTCCCCTCTCTCAGATCCCATAAATTAAAAATCCTGCAATCAGTTCAGCTAACTTTTTGTGAGTAAATAAAACATACCCTTACCTGAAATGCAAAAAATTTCTTCAAGAACCATAGACTCTAATGCGGTAGGGAAGTGCATAAGACTATTTCCATAAAATAGCGTAAGTGCTAAAAAGAGATGTGAGCAATGTGCATCATAAGATGACTCAGTCCAAACAGATGCTTAAGGAGAAAATGAGACTTAAGCTGAGTCCTCTAGAATGAGATAGAGAAAAGAGGCAACATGTTCAAAGGCATATAACCACAGGGTATTGTGAGGGGAACTGACTTATTTCAGTATGAGGGCAGGGAAATTACAAGGTGAACAGGAGGTCTCTTGTTGGTCTACAAAGGAAGGAACCATTCAAAGGCTTATGAGGCCATGCCAAAAGAAATTCAGAACCTGTAGGGCTCACCCTCATCACTAAATGATGCTGATTTAATTGGTCTTAGGGTGAGGAACAGAAAGGAATTGTTTATAAGTTTCCCAAGTGACTCTAATGTGCAGCCAGTATGAAGAACCACTCTCCTAGAGTATAAAACACAAAACAAACATTATCACTCCATTTACCTCAAACTTTGCACATTTTATCTTGTACTCTGATTAGTTATAAACTAATTCTATATGCCCTGTGTTCTAGTTTGCTAGCTGCTGGAATGCAATATACCAGAAACGGAATGGCTTTTAACAAGGGGAATTTAATGAGTTGCTAGTTTACAGATCTAAGGCCGAGAAAATGTCCCAATTAAAACAAGTCTATAGAAATGTCCAATCAAAGGCATCCGGGGAAAGATACCTTGGTTCAAGAAGGCCGATGAAGTTCAGGGTTTCTCTCTCATCTGGAAAGGCACATGGCAAACGCAGTCAGGGCTCCTCTCTCGGCTGGACAGGCACGTGGCGAATACGGTATCATCTGCTAGCTTTGTCTCCTGGCTTCCTGTTTCATGAAGCTCCCCGGGAGGCGTTTTCCTTCTTCATCTCCAAAGGTCGCTGGCTGGTGGACTCTCTGCTTTGTAGTGTTGCAGCATTCTCTGCCCTCTCTGAGTCTCTCATTCTCCAAAATGTTTCCTCTTTTATAGGACTTCAGAAACTAATCAAGACCCACTCAGATGGGTGGAGACATGTCATCCCCTAATCCAGTTTAACAATCATTCTTAACTAAATCTCATCAACCAGGGAGATGATCCCATCACAGTCCCAAATACATAGCATTGAATAGAGACTATTCTACCTTTAAGAAATGGGATCCATATTAAAACATGGCTTTTCTTAGGGGGCATACTTCCTTTCAAACCAGCACACCCTGGTTAACATGCAAACTATTTGAAGGCATAGAGGGTTTTATTATCACCTTGCATTCTCTATAGCATTAAGCATAATTACTTCTGTACAGTAAAATCTAAATTGATGTGAGTGTTGTTATGATGACTTCTAGTTAAATATGGATAGTAAGAATTTTAAAAATTTAAAAAGGGCTTGAACTCCAAAGAGAGAGGAGCAACAGCAAATAAAAATAGAAATAAAATTTTGCAAACATTTTCCCAAGTGAATGAATATATAGTAGCTGACTCATAAAATCTGAGAAAACTAAAATCTAAGATAATAAGGAGAGAAACCAATTAGAAGCATGTCTATTCTTAACACAAAACCTAAAAAAAGGCTAAGATATTGGAAACACCCATACATCTAAAGGTAGGGGACACCTTTAGCAATAAGCACAGGTATTAGTATTAGTAAAACACTGGCACTCAGATCTTGGTTTCTAAAATATCTTTTCCCACTAAATGAAACCCGGGTTCCTTGAAGAAATAGCTTATTTCAGAAAGGGAACAGGGAAGTTACAAGGTGAGCCTGAGGCATCTTGTCAGACCTCAAAGATTTATGAGATCATGTCAAAAGGACAAGAGTAGTCAAATTTAGGATACTTTAAGCACCAAAAATAACAATAATAATGACTATGATTATAACATACTAAACAAAATAATAATCAATGTGCCCACAGTGATATTTCTAAAAGGGAATGGGTTTAAGAAAAGCTGTTCTTTATAGAAAAATGCCAACTAATAAACACACAATGCGTAAAATAATCAAAATATCACCATTTTTCTCCTTGAGAGTAATGTAATGACCAGTTGAGACAAGGATCACCAACAGATAACTGTGGTAGTTTGGAGCTGTTATGTACCACAGAAAAGGCATGTTCCTTTAATACATCCTTGCGGGTGTAAACCCATTTTGGGTGGGACCTACTGAGATGTGACCCACCCAAAACGTGACCGACATGTGACCCACCCAATTCAAGGTGAGACTTAATCCTTTACTGGAGCTTTTATGAGGATAAAGACAGAGAGAGTTAAGAAACAAACAACCAGAGAGAGCTGAAAGAGAAAAGCCCAGAGCAGCAAGCAAGGACACACAGAAGCTGGAAGCAACAGAACCCCGAGAAGTACTGGCAGATGGCGGCCATGTGTCTTCTCAGCTGAGAGAGGAACACCGCCAGCAGCCTGTCTTCAGAGAAGGTGTCACCCTGTTGATGCCTTAATTGGGACACATTCACAAACTTAGAACTGTGCATTTGCAAGCTAACAAATCTCCACTGTAAAAGCCAAATCATTTCTGGTACATTGCATTCTGGCAGCTTGGCAAACCGAAACAGATACTAATACCAGGTAAAAGGTTATTGGGGAAAGAATACAAAAGCATTACCCCACAGATCACCTAATAATTACAAAGGCGAAAAATCTATCTTTACAATAGAAAGATATGCTCACTACCTTAACTAAATGATCAAACTTAACATCACTGAGTGAGACAGTCTGACAGTATGTGAAATACACACTACCACCCATGAAATTCTTTCCCATAATATATAACCTGAATATATTAATCTATTGAGTATTTGAAATATGGCTAGGACGACTAAGGAACTGAGTTTTTTTTTTTAATTAAGTTAATTTAAATTGACACATGTGGGCTAGTGGCTATCACAGAGGACAGTGCAAATATTGAATATTTCTATCATCACAAAGTTCTACTGGACAGCTCTGCTCTAGATCTAACTTCCAGGATACGGGAAATAAAGAAACTATAGGAAAAAGTTTAAAAACCTTACTGTGAAAACAATAAGGTAAATCCAGATTTTGTGATACTTTATCAAAAAAGGGGGTGCTGAAGGATTCATCTCTTCAAAAAATCAATGCCATGAAGGAAAAAGTACATAAGTCTACATGTCTTGGGGGATGGGGCTGAACTAGATTAAGAGGCCCAATACAATGTGTGTCAACTGGAGAAATCTGAATTCGAACTAATACCAGACGATATTAGAAAATCACTGTAAATTTTCTTAAATGTGATAATGGTAGTATAGTTATACAGGAATATGTCCGCTTTCTTCAAGAATGCACACAGAAGTAAATGTTTGAGGATGAAAAAAAAGAAGGATGGACTGCTGGATGAAGGAAGTAAAGACAGATAGCTAGACAAGAGAGGAAGAAGGGAGGAAGGAAGAGGTAAGGGCAAGAAAGGACAGGTAGCTAAATAGATGATAGTATGGTAGGCAGAACAATGGCCCTCCAAAGATATCCATGTCCTAATTCTTAGGACCTGTGAATATATTACTGTCTTAGTTTCTATAGCTGGCATGACAAAGTACCATAGACTAGTTGGCTTAAACAACAGGAATTTCTTCTCTTACAGTGCTAGAGACTACGCAAAATTCCAAAGAAATCCAAAATCAAAGTACCAACACAATCATGTTTTCTTTGCAACTTGCTGTGGTAGCTTGCTGGCATGACAATCCATGACTCCATCTCTTCCTCTTTTGGGCATAGTAATAGGAGACAGACAGGGGGAGAGAGAGCCATGCAACAGAGGAAGAGAGCATGGCTCTCTCTCTCCCTGTCTGTCTCCTATCACTGTGCCCAAATTTCCTCTGCTTAAAAGGATTCCAGTCATATTGGATTAAAGCCCACCCTGATTTAATTTGGCCTCACCTAATAACATCTTCAAAGATACCATTTATGAAAGAGTTCACAACCACAGGACCAGGGGTTAGGACTTGATCACATCACTGTGGGGGACATGATTCAATCCCTAATAGTTACCTTACATGGCATGCTGGCTGGTCTTGTGTGTCAACTTAGCCAGGCTTTAGCACCCAGTCTGTCAGTCAAATACAAATCTAGGGGTTGCTGTGAAGGCATTTTGTAGACTTGGTTAACATTTACAATCAGTTGACTTAAAGCAGTAAAGTGAGTCGGGCTCATAGAATCAGTGGAAGACCTTAAAGTAAAACTGACCTTTCTCTGAAAAAAGTTCTGCCTCAAAACTACATCTGCTTCTACATGAGACTTTGCAGTCTGATGGTCTGTCCTACAGACTTCAGACTTGCCAGCCCCTACAATCATATGCAAGCCAATTCATGAGATGAATATCTTTTTATATATTTATATCTATATATTTTTACATATATTTATATATATCTGGGTGCATCTATAATACATCTTTCAGACAAACTTTGATTATTCAGACTTGTATATTTGGGCAGACATTTTTGCAAAAGTAAACAAAGTGAGCCTGCCACTTCAAGGAAAACAACAGATGGTTTTTGTTGCCAATGATTAAAAGCAAGCTTTCAAGTGAAAATTCAAATTTTCTATCTGCCAATATGCACTTAATATCTTCCCAAAAGTTAAAATTTTTTTTCTGATAAGACTGGTGGTCATATTGAAAAAATATGATTTTTTGACATTGTACAATAAAATGTGTCAACATTTGGAAGATCTGAAATCCCTCAGTGAATAACACTTTCCAAACAACCAATGCATTATATTATATAAGCACATATGGATAAAGAAGCATTCAAAGTAGCTCAATGGATTTTAATATAAAAAAATAGGAAAACTTCATTACTATGATTTCAGATTCCAATATTGACACTAACTTTAAGAAACTACCCACACGCTGCATTTCAGTTTAGTATCAATGTGGTAGTAGCCTGGCGCTATGTACCCCAGAAAAACATGCTCTTAAACTTAATCAATTCCTGTGGGTATGAACCTTTGTAAATAGGACATTTTGATGAAGTTACTTCAACTAAGGTGTGACCCAAGTGAATTAGGAAGGGTCTTCATCTAATACTGGAGGGCTTACAGAGAAGGCCTCAGAGGAAGAAAACAAGGTGCAGCCAGAAATCTGGAAGCCAGTGAAATCTAGAAGTGAAAGGAAAAGTCAGGAGAGGCTAACTTGCATACAGACAGCCATGTAACAGAAAAGCCAAGGATGGAAGGCTCACTGGCAGCCAGTCCCAGAAAGACACAGTCTTCTGAGAGAAAGCAACACTCTGATAATACCTTGATTTTGGACTTCTCCAGGTCTCAAAACCATGAACCAGTAAGTTCCTAATGTTCAAGCCAAACTATTGCATGGTATTTGTTTTAGCAGCCAAGAAACTACTCTCCTTTAAGATAACTACTCTCCTTTATCCAACTATATACCTGTGTGAAGCTAGATTTTTTTCATATACTTCAATCAAAAAATATGTTGCAACACATTGAATGCAGAAACAAATAAGAATATCCAATTGTCTTCTATGAAGCCAGACATTAAAGAGATTCCTAAACATGTGAAGCAATGCCGTATACTACATTCCTTTTGGATTATAGTTATCTTCCAAAAGTAGATTATGTATGTTCACATGTTATTTGTAGGCTTCTTATTGTTATTTTTAAACGAATTAATAAATATTTTTAAATGTTCTCACTTTTAATTTTTAATATAGTAAATATCAATAGGTAGAATCCACATACATAAAAGTTCTTTGGCATCCCCCAATTTTTTTTTTTTTTTCATGGGCAGGCACCAGGAATAAAACCTGGGTCTCCACCATGGCAGGCAAGAACTCTGCCTGCTGAGCCACCGTGGCCCTCCTTGGCATCACAAATTTTTAAGAATAGAAAGGGATCCTATGAAAAAAAACCTGAAAATTACAGAAACTAATAGTAGTACTTTCTGTTATTTGACTTTTACATTCACCAACAGTACAATATACCAAAGTTAAACTTATTTAACTTTCCAAAGTACACTTCTAATCTATATTCTTATGTTTAGGTAATCTTTTATAAATCTGATATCTTGACATAGATACAATTTGCTATATGTTTTGTTTTTTCAAAGTAACTGTACTTTATTATGCCTGAAAGAAATGGGAGAGAATGGTGTACATGATATCAAAAAAGTGTCAAAGGAAATGAAATTGGTAGGGTGTCTCCACTGTCCAAGAGGAAGATGCCCTGGTCCACTAAAGAATATAACTGTTTATGTAATAGATAAATTAACAAGGTAAAAAAATGGATGATTATAGCTTGATGACATATAGCTTGATGGCCAATAACATCATCCAGGTTATCATTACCTTTCTCTGGTATCATGTTCACCTAGCAGCCTTCTAAGCAAACTGGGTTCCCAAGTAATCTGACTTCAAGAAGAAAAATTATGATCAACAGTTATGAGATTTCTGTTTGCTTGAGAGTTAATTACCTACTTTGAAAGTGATAAATTGGGATTCTGATTTTTATTCTGGTGAACTTGGTTACTTTAACTCTTCCCTATGAGACAGTTCTATACTCCCTTTGCTGTTAGGTCAGCCTTAAATGATAAATGCTCTCTCTCTGAAGTTTCTGGGTAGCCAACTCACCTTCCTCAGAGAACAGGCAACCTTATGCAAGCCTTATGTTTACACTATCTGATGACCTAAGCTTTACACTGATAAAAGAAGAAGGCCCTGCTAATAACACAGCAGATTAAGATACATGCCTCAGAATAGTGTAATAAGAAAAAAACTTTACTGAGAGTTGTCAGTAAAAACAAACAGTATTTACAAATGTTAAATAAGTCTGGAGATAAATTCCCTTAACACTTAATTTTAGAGTAATATTGGGCATTTAAAACGGTCTGGTACCTCTCCAAAAAAAAGGTGTTATTGAAGCTACTTAAACCATTGCGTTTTTATCTCAGCTATTTAAATAGCCGATAGTTTAAATAAAATATTTCACCTGGAATATGGTTAGTATGTATGTTACTCTGCATTAACTGTAGTACTGGAGCATAACATTTACACATAATAAAAGATCAAAATGAAATTTTAAGATTGTAGAAAGAATACTGGAACAACAACAGAAACCTTAGGGTAAAAAAAAACAGGAACGCTTACTAAATACAAAAACATCAGTAAAACAAATTGAACAATAAGGTTGATAAACTAATTGGTGTGTATGCATCAAAAAACTTAAGGAAAGATAAAATGACAAATATAATTAACATAATGTTACTCAAATTAACCATACACATTATCAAAACAATTTCAGAAGTACAACGAATTCTAAAATCTGGAAGAAACCATTGAAAATAAATAATTGCAGGAATAAAAGAACAAATTACATCAGAATTTTGAGAGGCATAAGAAGGAATCAAAGCTACCAATGAAATGAACTATTTGGAATGTAAGAAAACGTTCCAACACAGAACCAAATAATATGATTACAGTATGGGGGAGGGGGATCTTGCATGTAAGAGTCATAAACCCTGTGGTGGTGGACAATGGCTGTGATTACTAGTAAAAATATAAAAATGTTCTTAAAAAAAAAGATTCATAAGCTATCACCATAATTTTAACAGAAAATTAGGGAAATAAATTAATCCTAGTCATGAGCAGCCTTCTATCTTTTGGTATAAGAAGTTTTCATGAGTATGAAATGCTATTAAAAGATTAGGATATTATATGTAATAGCCATAGCATCTAATTTCATTCTACCAAAATGCAACAATAATTTAAGTCAATCCAACATAAATCAACAGCATTCATACCTATTGTCTGGGCCACTGCTACTATTTGTGAGGCCAAGGGCAAGAAAACAAATGAAGACCCATTGTCTATGGCTTAACTACTTTCCTATTTCCAACTGTGACTCCTGGAACACCCCTGCCCACACATCTTAGCTCCATCTCAATGCCCCTCCACCACATGTCAGCCCTCCAACAGCTATCCCTTGTCTAACCTTGGCCTATTGAAGTCTGTCTTCTCATGAGGACAATCCTAGGAAAGAGGCCTGCACAAGCTCAGGGCCATAAGGACAAAGAATTCTGAGATCCTGGGTACCTAGTGTATGATGTGAGAGGGGAAAGCACAGGTTCTGGTACAGGGATGTAGCATGGATAGAAGAGAGCCAGATTGGTAACCATCTAAAATATAAGCTCTGGGCAAAGGCTCAAGTTACCCAGGTCTAGTATTATTTGTGAACAACAAGTCATCTTCAAAATCACTATATGCATAAAATGACCAGAGCAGAAAAATAGCCACAATTTGTCACCAAAGTGCAAAGACCGGATGATGGAATCTATAACAGTTAATCAAGTAATAAAAACATAACAAAAATGTGAAAAGGTAATACTGATTATCAACAACATCACTCAACCTCTGGTCTATCTAATAGAGATTGCACAACTTAAGGCAGCTGGCTTACATAAAGGCTGATGAACCCATACAGATACTAAAAGCTAGGATACAGCTAAACAAGCAAAGGTCAAAATAGAGCTCTTAGGATTGAATTAAAATAAAACAATAAATTAGTCCTAAGGTAACAGGAATGTCACGCAACAAATAAGGTTCTGGTCCAAGAACAGTATAATGCCCAGAACAAATTGATTAAGCAAAAAAGTATTAACAGAATGAATCAATGCCAAGACAGTGTTAAGAAAAACTATTATTAACAACAAAAGATACATGAAGAACAAAAAATACACACAATGGAAAGTTCTGAAAGTCTATAATTAGAAAGAAACTATAAGATCTCAGGAATTCCATGTGAAATTTTAGGAATTAAAGAAGTTTAAGGGGAAAAATCTGTTAACACTGTTTTTCAATTTTGCCTAGGGAAAAGAATGCCTTAATTTACGGTCTTGGCCAAATATGAGGATCAAATAAATAATTCATCAGATTCTACCAAAATTTAGTGAAAATTATTTTAAAAACTCCATATACTTAAAAAAAAGCCCTATGATTCACCAGCAACAACCCAATTACAAACACTAGGCCATCGGGGTGCCACAGTGACTACATATTAGCTTTTCAAAACTACTGATGCCTGGACCCAGCTCCCAAAAATGGTATAGAGTTAGGCCTAGGTATGATTTTCCAGCACCCGAGATGAGTCTAAGGTATAGCAGGGTCAGAAAACACTGTCAGAAGCAAACAGATCTTTCATAAGCATCCACAGTACCTATTTTCAAACCCATTACTGTTAGCACAACAATGGGAATAGTGTGTAAAACAACATTTTTACAGTCTGAGAATTCATTAGAGGAAGAGGAGAACTATGAAAACTCAGTAATTTAGAGCCAATGCTATCCAAACTGCCTTCGATGCATATTTGTGTGTGTGTGTAACTGTGTTTTGTATTGTTAACTACTAAAAAGCCATTGTTATTTAAAAACTGTGCTTAACTTCTGCTTCCAGGAAGATGGAGTAGATGTAGATTTCCCTATTCTTTTCACTAAGTACAACTAAAAACATGGACAACATAAAACAAACATTAAGACTCTGAAAGTTGGAGAGAGACGCAGGCTGGCTAGGGACCTCAGGACTCAAAGAATGCCAGCGGTCATTTCCCTGGGTTTTCTTTTTCCCCTCACAGATCTCAGTATCAGAGCTAAAGAAACCAACAAACTGAATAAGGAAGGTGCAAACAAAGAAAAGGCCCCAACAAAAAGCCTGTTCTCTCTAGCCAAAAGATCAGGAATGAAGCAGCTTAGCAAAATAAAAATAAAAATGTTTAGAAAATTTTCACCTTACTTTAGCTAAACAAGACAGAAAAACTGTTGCCTCACCTCCACCCATGCCAGCAAAGGTGAAGGGGACACCCTAAACTGACAGACTGAAATGAGGCACCACAACACTCCCACCAGGATGACATGAGAAAAGGCCAAACAGAGAACAAGAACTTTTGTCCCCTCCACAGGGTAACAAGACACCCCCTCTTTCCCCTGGCAGAGTCAGTTGAGATCATTAAGAGCCTGGACCCATCTGGCCAGTAATCAGGGCCCCATCCCACTGCTCACAGGGGTAGGGTCAAAGGAGGCTCAGAGGACAATCAGGACTTTCACAATTGCTCAACAGTATTGAGATCATCCCCACTGCAAAGAAAATAGAGAACATATGGACATTTGGAACTGTCATTCCCACCCAGCAGTAACAAGGAGACCTCCCCACCATGGCTAGCAACAGAAGCTGAGTGTGGAACCAGGACTTCAAACTCTATTTGTTAGTAAACAGGCTATGCACCTGCACCCTTCCCCTGCAAGGGCAGTATCACACACATCCAGCTAAAACAGAAGAAGATTTAAATAAGATTCCAAGTCTCAGAACATAATACAAAAATATCCAGTTTTCAGTAAAAAAAATAACTCATCCTACCAAGAACCAGAAATATCACAGATTTTAAAGGACAAGAGATACTGATAATCACTGAAGTGAAAGAGATGTTAGAATTAGCTGTCAAATATTTTAAATCAGCTCAGAAGAAAATGGTTAAGAGATAATTATGGGAATGCTTGGAATAAATGAAAAAGTAGAACATCTAGACAAAGAAATACAAAGTTTAGGGAAGAAATAGAAGATATAAAGAAGAACCAAATGGAAATTTTGGAAACAGCAAATACAATAACCAAAACAAAACTCAGTAGGGTCAACAATGGAATGGAAGACACAGGAAAGAATCAGTGAAGAGCCTGACAGAACACAGAACCTACAAAACATGAACGACAGAGAAAACAGATGAGAATGTAATGAATAGAACCTCAGAGATTTGTGGGACTAAAACAAAAGACCAACCATTCATGGCATCAGAGTACCACCAGAAGGAAAGGAGAAGAGGGATGGGGTTGAAAAAGTATTTGAAGAAATAATGCATAAAATCTTCACAAATTAAGCAAGAAACATAATCCTACAGATTCATGAAGGTAAACAAACCCCAAACAGGATAAAACTAAGGGAAATTATACCAAGACACACCATAATTAAACTTCTGAAAGCTAAAGACAAAGAAAAAATACTTGAAAATAGTAAGAAACAAGTGACAGACTTCCGGAGAAGATGGCGGCTTAGAAAGACGCGCGGATCTTAGTTCCTCCTCCAGAACAGCTACTAGGGGAGTAGAAACAATACAGAACAGTTCCCGGAGCCACGACAGAGATCAAACAGACAGCATACCCCATCCTGGAACGGCTGACTGGCTGGGAGAACCCGCTCCGGTGAGATTGCTGAGGGGCGCGGGCTTCCCCGGGCCGGGGCGGCAAGTGGCTGGAATCCCTCCCTTCCTCCTTCCCGGGCCAGCTGGGAGCAGTGGACAGGTGGTCCCCTCAAGCCGCGGCAGCTGGCGACCCCCCCACGCACAGCCCCCCGGACCAACTGGGTGAATTGGATCGGAGATCCCCAGGCTGCGGAGAACGGTGATCGGGGTCCCTTCCAGACACATGACTTCCCGGTACGGCTGGAAACGGTGCACTCTGCCGGGCCGCGGCGGCTGGTGCCCTCCCGCCACGCCTGGTGCCTAGGGCCGACTAGGAGATTCAGACAGGTGCTCCCCCGGGCTGTGGCGGCCGGCGACTCTCCCCATGCTCGGATCCTCGGGCTGGCTGGCAGTCTTCCAAGACGCTTCGGTTGGCGAACCTCCCCAATGGCGAGAGTTTTCCAAAGTTAAAGGACCCACAGCACCATTTACTGGTGGGACCCGCAGACAAACGTGTGCCATGAGCGTCACCTACTGGGCAGGATAAGAAAAACAGAACCCAGAGATTTCACAAAAAAATCTTTCAACCTGTTGGGTCCAACACCCAGGGAAATCTGACTAAATGCCCAGACGCCAGCAGAAGATAATGGATCATGCTCAGAAAATTGAAAATATGGCCCAGTCAAAGGAGCAAACCAATAGTTCAAATGAGATACAGGAGCTGAGAACACTAATGCTGAATATACGAACAGAAATGGAAAACCTCTTCAAAAACGAAATCGATAAATTGAGGGAGGACATGAAGAAGACATGGGCTGAACAAAAAGAAGAAATAGAAAAACTGAAAAAACAAATCACAGAACTTATGGAAGTGAAGGATAAAGTAGAAAAGATGGAAAAAACAAGGGATACCTACAATGATAGATTCAAAGAGACAGAAGATAGAATTAGTGATTTGGAGGATGGAACATCTGAGGTCCAAACAGAAACAGAAACTATAGGGAAAAGAATGGAAAAATTTGAACAGGGGATCAGGGAACTGAAGGACAATATGAACCACACAAATATACGTGTTGTGGGTGTCCCAGAAGAAGAAGAGAAGGGAAAAGGAGGAGAAAAACTAATGGAAGAAATTATCACTGAAAATTTCCCAACTCTTAGGAAAGAACTAAAATTACAGATCCAAGAAGTGCAGTGCACCCCAAAGAGAATAGACTCAAATAGGCATTCTCCAAGACACTTACTAGTTAGAATGTCAGAGGTCAAAGAGAAAGAGAGGATCTTGAAAGCAGCAAGAGAAAAACAATCCATCACATACAAGGGAAACCCAATAAAACTATGTGTAGATTTCTCAGGAGAAACCATGGAAGCTAGAAGACAGTGGGATGATATATTTAAATTACTAAAAGAGAAAAACTGCCAACCAAGACTCCTATATCCAGCAAAATTGTCCTTCAAAAATGAGGGGGAAATTAAAACATTCTCAGATAAAAAGTCACTGAGAGAATTTGTGACCAAGAGACCAGCTCTGCAAGAAATACTAAAGGGAGCACTAGAGTCAGATACAAAAAGACAGAAGAGAGAGGTATGGAGAAGAGTGTAGAAAGAAGGAAAGAAAGAAAGTAAGATATGATATATATAATACAAAGGCAAAATGGTAGAGGAAAATATTATCCAAACAATAATAACACTAAATGTTAATGGACTGAATTCCCCAATCAAAAGACATAGACTGGCAGAAAGGATTAAAAAACAGGATCCTTCCATATGCTGTCTACAGGAAACACATCTTAGACCCAAAGATAAACATAGATTGAAAGTGAAAGGTTGGGAAAAGATATTTCATGCAAATAACAACCAGAAAAGAGCAGGAGTAGCTATACTAATATCCAACAAATTAGACTTCAAATGTAAAACAGTAAAAAGAGACAAAGAAGGACACTATCTACTAATAAAAGGAACAATTAAACAAGAAGACATAACAATCAAAAATATTTATGCACTGAACCAGAATGCCCCAAAATACGTGAGACAAACACTGCAAACACTGAAAAGGGAAATAGACACATATACCATAATAGTTGGAGACTTCAATTCACCACTCTCATCAAGGGACAGAACATCTAGACAGAGGATCAAAAAAGAAATAGAGAATCTGAATATTACTATAAATATGCTAGACTTCACAGACATTTATAGGACATTACATCCCACAACAGCAGGTAACACCTTTTTCTCAAGTGCTCATGGATCATTCTCAAAGATAGACCATATGCTGGGTCACAAAGCAAGTCTTAACAAATTTAAAAAGATTGAAATCATACACAACACTTTCTCGGATCATAAAGGAATGAAGTTGGAAATCAATAATAGGTGGAGTGCCAGAAAATTCACAAATACGTGGGGGCTCAACAACACACTCTTAAACAACAAGTGGGTCAAAGAAGTAATTGCAAGAGAAATTAGTAAATACCTACAGGCGAATGAAAACGAAAACACAACATATCAAAACTTATGGGACGCAGCAAAGGCAGTGCTAAGAGGGAAATTTATTGCCCTAAATGCCTATATCAGAAAAGAAGAAAAGGCAAAAATGCAGGAATTAACTGTTCACTTGGAAGAACTGGAGAAAGAACAGCAAATTAACCACAAAGCAAGCAAAAGGAAAGAAATAACAAAGATTAGAGCAGAAATAAATGAAATTGAAAACATGAAAACAATAGAGAAAATCAATAAGACCAGAAGTTGGTTCTATGAGAAAATCAGTAAGATTGATGGGCCCCTATCAAGATTGACAAAAAGAAGAAGAGAGAGGATGCAAATAAATAAGATCAGAAATGGAAGAGGAGACATAACTACTGACCTCACAGAAATAAAGGAGGTAATAACAGGATACTATGAACAACTTTACGCTAATAAATACAACAATTTAGATGAAATGGACGGGTTCCTGGAAAGACATGAACAACCAACTTTGACTCAAGAAGACATAGATGACCTCAACAAACCAATCACAAGCAAAGAAATTGAATTAGTCATTCAAAAACTTCCTAAAAAGAAAAGTCTAGGACCAGACGGCTTCACATGTGAATTCTACCAAACATTCCAGAAAGAATTAGTACCAACTCTCCTCAAACTCTTCAAAATAATCGAAGTGGAGGGAAAACTACCTAATTCATTCTATGAAGCCAACATCACCCTCATACCAAAACCAGGCAAAGATATTACAAAAAAACAAAACTACAGACCAATCTCTCTAATGAATACAGATGCAAAAATCCTCAATAAAATTCTAGCAAATCGTATCCAACAACACATTAAAAGAATTATACATCATGACCAAGTAGGATTCATCCCAGGTATGCAAGGATGGTTCAACATAAGAAAATCAATTAATGTAATACAGCATATCAACAAATCAAAGCAGAAAAATCACATGATCATCTCAATTGATGCAGAGAAGGCATTTGACAAGATTCAACATCCTTTCCTGTTGAAAACACTTCAAAAGATAGGAATACAAGGGAACTTCCCTCAAATGATAGAGGGAATATATGAAAAACCCACAGCTAATATCATCCTCAATGGGGAAAAATTGAAAACTTTCCCCCTAAGATCAGGAACAAGACAAGGATGTCCATTATCACCACTATTATTCAACATCGTGTTGGAGGTTCTAGCCAGAGCAATTAGACAAGAAAAAGAAATACAAGGCACCCAAATTGGAAAGGAAGAAGTAAAACTATCACTGTTTGCAGACGATATGATACTATACGTCGAAAACCCAGAAAAATCCACAACAAAACTACTAGAGCTAATAAATGAGTACAGCAAAGTAGCAGGTTACAAGATCAACATTCAAAAATCTGTAGCATTTGTATACACTAGTAATGAACAAGCTGAGGGGGAAATCAAGAAACGAATCCCATTTACAATTGCAACTAAAAGAATAAAATACCTAGGAATAAATTTAACTAAAGAGACAAAAAACCTATATAAAGAAAACTACAAAAAACTGTTAAAAGAAATCACAGAAGACCTAAATAGATGGAAGGGCATACCGTGTTCATGGATTGGAAGACTAAATATAGTTAAGATGTCAATCCTACCTAAATTGATTTACAGATTCAATGCAATACCAATCAAAATCCCAACAACTTATTTTTCAGAAATAGAAAAACCAATAAGCAAATTTATCTGGAAGGGTAGGGTGCCCCGAATTGCTAAAAACATCTTGAGGGAAAAAAACGAAACTGGAGGTCTCGCGCTGCCTGACTTTAAGGTATATTATGAAGCCACAGTGGTCAAAACAGCATGGTATTGGCATAAAGATAGATATATCAACCAATGGAATTGAATAGAGTGCTCTGATATAGACCCTCTCATCTATGGACATTTGATCTTTGATAAGGCAGTCAAGCCAACTCACCTGGGTCAGAACAGTCTCTTCAATAAATGGTGCCTAGAGAACTGGATATTCATATGCAAAAGAATGAAAGAGGACCCGTATCTCACACCCTATACAAAAGTTAACTCAAAATGGATCAAAGATCTAAACATTAGGTCTAAGACCATAAAACAGTTAGAGGAAAATGTAGGGAGATATCTTATGAAACTTACAATTGGAGGCGGTTTTATGGACCTTAAACCTAAAGCAAGAGCACTGAAGAAAGAAAGAAATAAATGGGAGCTCCTCAAAATTAAACACTTTTGTGCATCAAAGAACTTCATCAAGAAAGTAGAAAGACAGCCTACACAATGGGAGACAATATTTGGAAACGACATATCAGATAAAGGTCTAGTATCCAGAATTCATAAAGAGATTGTCCAACTCAACAACAAAAAGACAGCCAACCCAATTACAAAATGGGAAAAAGACTTGAACAGACACCTCTCAGAAGAGGAAATACAAATGGCCAAAAGGCACATGAAGAGATGCTCAATGTCCCTGGCCATTAGAGACATGCAAATCAAAACGACAATGAGATATCATCTCACACCCACCAGAATGGCCATTATCAACAAAACAGAAAATGACAAGTGCTGGAAAGGATGCGGAGAAAGAGGCACACTTATCCACTGTTGGTGGGAATGTCAAATGGTGCAACCACTGTGGAAGGCAGTTTGGCGGTTCCTCAAAAAGCTGAATATAGAATTGCCATACGACCCAGCAATACCATTGCTGGGTATCTACTCAGAGGACTTAAGGGCAAAGACACAAACGGACATTTGCACACCAATGTTTATAGCAGCGTTATTTACAATTGCAAAGAGATGGAAACAGCCAAAATGTCCATCAACAGACGAGTGGCTAAACAAACTGTGGTATATACATACGATGGAATATTATGCAGCTTTAATACAGAATAAACTTATGAAGCATGTAATAACATGGATGGACTTAGAGAACATTATGCTGAGTGAGTCTAGCCAAAAACTAAAGGACAAATACTGTACGGTCCCACTGATGTGAACCGACATTTGAGAATAAATTTGGAATATGTCATTGGTAACAGAGTCCAGCAGGAGTTAGAAACAGGGTAAGATAATGGGTAATTGGAGCTGAAGGGATACAGACTGTGCAACAGGACTAGATACAAAAACTCAAAAATGGACAGCATAATAATATCTAATCGTAAAGTAATCATGTTAAAACACTGAATGAAGCTGCATCTGAGCTATACGTTTTTTGTTTTGTCTGTTTGTTTGTCTTTTTTTTTGTACTATTATTATTATTTTTATTTTTTTCTCAATATTAACATTTTCTGTTGTTTTGCTAGTTCTTCTTCTAAATCGATGGAAATGTACTAAGAAATGATGATCATGCATCTATGTGATGATGTTAAGAATTACTGATTGCATATGTAGAATGGAATGATTTCTAAATGTTGGGTTAATATCTTTTTTTTTTTTAATTAATTAAAAAAAAAAAAAAGGAAACAAGTGACAACTTACCTACAGGGGAAAAACAATTTGAATGACAGCAGAATTTTCATCAGAAACACTAAGTGCAAAAAGAAAGTGGCAGGACATTTTTCAAGTGCTGAAAGAAAAGAACTGTCAACCCAGAATTCAATATTCAGTGAAAATATCCTTCATGAATCAAAGGGAAATTAAGACCTTGTCAAATGATGGAAAGCTAAGATAAAATGTTGCCAAAAGACCTACCCTAAAAGAATGGCTAAACGTTCTCCAAATAAAAAATAAAAGGAACATCAGGAAACAAGAATACAGCAAGCAAAAAAAGTCTCATATGGTGCACAGTTTATATCATCTGGCCATATTTGGCTTCTTATGTGAGCTGATTTTGGACTCAGCAAGCTTAGTAAGGAGGAATTTGCTATAAAGGGAAAATTTTACCCTTGGAGGTCATATAAATCAGAATAAGAGTCCAGCTTTACCAGGATAGCTATGTCTGGATTAGTTATCTAAAGTTGCAGTAATATAACAATAGTTATATCAAGGGCCAATAATAATATTATCTACCACTTTTAGAGTTGCTGTGAAGACTACAACAATATATGCAAAACTCTCTAACATAGTGTCCTGTCACACAGCAAGTGTTTATAAACTACTACTGGATTGGAGTGGAGTTAGTACATTGGTAGGAGGTTACAGCAAAAAGAAGAAAAACAAGGGAGTTAAAAGAAAGTAGTTCAAGCGATGAGGGAGAATCTAGGCTAGATAGGGAAAGGAAGTGAATACACGAGGGAACAGGTGACAAAACAGGGAAAAATAAAGCAAATGGTCTGAGGTTGAAGATCAGTTGAATTTTAAGGCAAAAGGAAATGAGAAAGATAGAAAGATTGGAAATTAGAATCAAAGCCTCCTGAGAAGACTGGAAAGACTGTCCATCAGCACTTATTTCTCATATATAACACAATAGGGAAACATGAAATCAGAGAAAATAAAATTAAAGTTATCACTAGTTAGCACTGTATCTTTAGACAAGTTACTTAGATTGTGTGGGTTTGCTGTTCATTTGAGAGTTACCAAACTACCTTTGATTTCTCCTTTATCCCCTTGCCTGTCCCCTTTGCTCCCCCAACACGCAAAAATACATTCACACACTCATCTTTATGGGCAAAGATCAAGAAAGGCAGCAAAAGAAGAGTGCCAAGATGGCAGCTTAGTGAGGTGTGAGATTTAGTTTGTACTCCAGAGCAGCTACTAAATAGCTAGGAACAGTACAGAACAACTGCTGGGACCACGTCAGTGACCTGACACACAGCGTACCCCAGTCTGGACCAAGCTGGACTGGTTGTGAGCCCCACCAAAACTGTGAATCCCCCCAAGCAGCAGAGGCCAGCGCCCCACCCCCACAGGTTGCTTCCCAAAGGGGAAAGGAAAGGGACTTCACTAGCAGCGGGGCTGATACAACTAAGCTCCAATTCTGGAATTAATTCACAAATTCTGACTACTAAAAATAGGTCCCCAACTCATCTGAATGAACCTCGAGTCAAAGAGGAGGTTGGTGATTTTTGCCCCGGCACCAAGGGGGCAGGGCTGAAGGAAAAAGAAAAAAGAAAAAAAGAACAGAGGTTTTTTGGATCGGACAGCACAGAATACCTGAAAGGGTCTGGGCCTAGAAGGAAAGGAGGGGGCACATAGGATCTGAAGGTACACAAAGCAACATACCAACTTATGCTCCTGATTGGCAAAACCCGAGGAACAGCAGTCCTGCTCTAAGAAGGATTTTTCTCTTTCGTTTTTGCAGCTGAGTTTCTATGGCTTGACTGTCTTTGGATATTGTGGCAGACTTTTCAGGCTACAACTTCCCCAGGCATAGGCAGAAACAAGCTTGTTTGAGAGCTTGTCTGAAGCCTGTGCCTTCCTCAGGAGAGGGGTGGGGCCCAGCTCAGGTGGATCCCTCCCTCAAGGAATTCAGACTCCAGGGTTTGAAACACTGAAGTGATTAAGGCCGGCCTACAACCTATCCTCTGTCTCCACCATGCTACCAGCAGGGAGACTCTACTGAAGTTACAGGTAGTGCATCACCTTATGCTGGTGGGACCTGCAGGCAGAAAAGCACCACATACTGGGGAGGATAGGAAAAACACAGAGCCCAGACTTCATAGGAAAGTCTTTCAACCTGCTAAGTCTCACCCTCAGGGAAAACTGACACAGGTGACTTTTTCCTCCTGACAGGGGGCCAGTTTGGTCTTGGAAAATCTGGCTGGGGTCTCTAACACTTAAGGAGACCCTCCTAAGGGTGGGGAGGGAAAGGTACCACACAGGCAGGGCAAGACACAAGAAAATAAGAACTGAAAAATTCTACTCTGTTAAACTAAACCTAGGCTACTGGTTCAGAATAAGCTGAAGTGAATGTCAAAGGACAGACCGACAACAAAGTCATTCAGCAAGAAAATCCTACATAAAAGAAGTGAAAACAATCTCAAGAATAAACTAATTAAGGTAATTAAATGCCTATAAGGTCAGCAAAAAATAACAAAACATACTAGGAAAATTGAAGATATGGCCCAGTCAAAGGAACAAACCAACAATTCAAATGAGATACAGGAGCTGAAATAAATTAATTCAGAATGTTCAAACAGACATGGAAAATCTCATCAAAAACCAAATCAATGAATTGAGGGAGGATATAAAGAAGAGGAGGAATGAACAAAAAGAAGAAATCAAAAGTCTGAAAAAACAAATCATGGAACTTATGGGAATGAAAGGCACAGCAGAAGAAATGAAAAAAACAATGGAAATCTACAATGTCAGATTTCAAGAGGCAGAAGATAGGATTAGTGAACTGGAGGATGGAACATTTGAAATCTGACAAGCAAAAGAAAATATAGGGAAAACAATGGAAAAATAAGAGCAGGGCTCAGGGAATCGAATAACAGCATGAAGGGCACAAATATATGTGCTGTGGGTGTCCCAGAAGGAGAAGAGAAGGGGAAAGGAGGAGAAAAACTAATGGAGGAAATTACCACTGAAAATTTCCCAACTCTTATGAATAAGACTTAAAATTATAGATCGAAGAAGCGCAAGGTACCCAAAACAGAACAGATCCAAACAGACATACTCCAAGATACTTACTAATCAGAATGTCAGATGTCAAAGAGAAAGAGAGAATCTTGAAAGCAGCAAGAGAAAAGCAATCCATCACATACAAGGGAAACCCAATAAGACTATTGTTCTAGTTTGCTAGCTGCCGGAATGCAACATACCAGAGACAGAATGGCTTTTAACAAGGGGAATTTAATGAATTGCTAGTTTACAGTTCTAAGGCCAAGAAAATGTCCCAGTTAAAACAAGTTTATAGAAATGTCCAATCTAAGACATTCATCCAGGGAAAGATACCTTGGTTCAAGAAGGCCGATGAAGTTCAGGGCTTCTCTCTCAAGTGAGAAGGCACATGGTGAACACAGTCAGGGCTTCTCTCTTGGCTGGAGGGGCACATAGTGAATACAGCATCATCTGCTAGCTTCCTCTCCTGGCTTCCAGTTTCATGAAGCTCCTGGGGAGGCGTTTTCCCTCTTCATCTCCAAAGGTTGCTGGCTTATGGACTCTCTGCTTCATGGCGCTGCAGCATTATCTGCTCTCTCTAAGTCTCTCATTCTCCAAAATGTTTCCTCTTTTATAGGACTCCAACAAACCAATCAAAACCCACCCAAATGGGTGGAGACGTCATCCCTTAATCCAGTTTAACAGCCACTCTTGACTAAATCACATCATCCAGGGAGATGATCTGATTACAGTTTCAAACATACAGTATTGAATAGAGATTATTCTACCTTTATGAAGTGGGATTTATATTAAAACATGGCTTTTCTTAGGGGGCATACTTCCTTTCAAACCAGCACAACTATGCATAGATTTCTCAGCAGAAACCATGGAGGCAAGAAGACAGGGGGATGATATATTTAAATTACTAAAAGACAAAAACTGCCAACCAAGAATTCTATATCCAGCAAACCTGTCTTTCAAAAATGAGGGAGAAATTAAAACATTTTCAGTCAAAAAATCACTGAGAGAATTTGTGACAAAGAGACAGGCTCTGCAAGAAATACTAAAGGGAGCACTACAGACAGATATGAAAAGGTAAGAGAGAGAGGTGTGGAGAAGAGTATAGAAATGAAGATTATTAGTAAAGGTAAAAAAAGAACAAAAATTAGATATGACATATAAAATCAAAAAGGCAACATGGTAGAATAAAGTACTAACTGTACAGTAGTAACACTAAATGTTAATGGATTTAACTTCCCAATCAAAAGACACCGATTGGCAGAATGGATTAAAAAATATGACCCATCTATATGCTGTCTACAGAAAACGCATCTTAGACCCAAGGATAAACACAGGTTGAAAGTGAAAGGTTGGGAAAAGATATTTCATGCAAATAACAATCAGAAAGGAGCAGGAGTAGCTATACTAATATCCAACAAATAAGACTTCAAATGTAAAACAGTTAAAAGAGACAAAGAAGGACACTATGTATTAATATAAGGAACAATTGAACAAGAAGACATAACAATCATAAGTATTTATGCACTGAGCCAAAATGTTCCAAAATACATGAGGAAAATACTGAAAAGAGAAATAGATGCATTTACCATAATATCTGGAGACTTGAATTCCCCACTGTCATCAATGGACAGATTATCTAGACTGAGGATCATTAAGTACATGGAGAATTTGAATAATACAATAATGAGCTAGACTTAACAGACATTTATAGAACATTACACCCCACAACAGGAGGACACACCTATTTCTCAAGTGCTCATGGATCATTCTCAAGGATAGACCACATGCTGGGTCACAAAGCAAGTCTCAATAAATTTTAAAAGGTTGAAATCATACAAAACACTTTCTCAGATCATAAAGGAATGAAGTTAGAAATCAGTAATAGGCAGAGTGTCAGAAAATTCACAAATATATGGAGGCTCAACAACACAGTCTTAAACAACCAGTGGGTCAAGGAAGAAATTACTAGAGAAATCAGTAAATATCTCCACAGACAAATGAAAATGAAGACACAACATATGAAAATTTATAGGATGCAGGAAAGGCAGTGCTAAGAGGGAAATTTATTGCCCTAAATGCCTATATCAAAAAAGAAGAAAGGGCAAAAATCGAGGAATTAACTGTCCACTTGGAAGAACTAGAGAAAGAATAGCAAACTAACCCCAAAGCAACCAAAAGGAAAGAAATTATGAAGATTAGGGCAGAAATAAATGAAATTGAGAACATGAAAACCACTGAGAAAATCAACAAAACCAGAAGTTGGTTCTATGAGAAAGTCAGTAAGATTGATGGACCCTTAGCGAGGTTGACAAAAAGAAGAAAAGAGAGAATGCAAATAAATAAAATTAGAAATAGAAGAGGGACATAACCACTGACCCCACAGAAATATAGGAGGTAATGAGAGGATACTAAGATTTATTAACAACTATATGTTAATAAACTCAACAACATAGATGAAGTGGACAACTTTCTAGAAAGGCATGAACAATCAACATTGACTCGAGAAGAAATAGACAACCTCAACAAACCCATCACAAGTAAGGAAACTGAATCTGTCATTAAGAAGCTCCCCAAAAAGAAAAGTCCAGGATCAGATGGCTTCACACTTGAATTCTATCAAATATTCTAGAAAGAATTAGTATCAATCCTGCTTGAACTCAACAAAAAATTGAAGAGGAGGGAAAGCTACCTAACTCATTTTATGAAGCCAACATTACCCTGATACCAAAGCCAGAGAAAGATATTACAAAAAAAGAAAACTACAGACCAATCTCTCTAATGAATACAGATGTAAAAATCCTCAGCAAAATTCTAGCAAATCGAATCCAGCAGTATATTAAAAGAATTATACACCATGACCAAACAGGATTAGTCCCAGGTACGCAAGGATGGTTCAACATAAGAAAATCAATTAATGTAATACACCATATCAACATATCAAAGCAGAAAAACCACATGATCATCTCAATCAATGCAGAAAAGGCATTTGACAAAATTCAACATCCTTTCTTGTTGAAAACACTTCAAAGGATAGGAATAGAAGGGAACTTCCTCAACATGATAAAGGGACTATATGAAAAACCCACAGCTAACATCATCCTCAATGGGGAAAAACTGAAAACTTTCCCCCTAAGATCAGGAACAAGGCAAGGATGTCCACTATCGCCACTGTTATTCAATATTGTGTTGAAAGTTCTAGCCAGAGCAATTAGACAAGAAAAAGAAATACAAGGCATTAAAATTGGAAAGGAAGAAGTAAAACACTCAACTGTTTGTAGATGATACGATATTGTATGTCGAAAACCCCCAAAAATCCACAGCAAAACTACTGGAGCTAATAAATGAGTACAAAGTGGCAGGTTACAAGATCAACACTCAAAAATCTGTAGTGTTTCTATACACTAGTAATGAACAATCTGAAGGGGAAAAGAATAAAATATTTAGGAATAAATTTAACTAAAGAGACAAAAGACCTATACAAAGAAACCTAAAGAAATCACAGAAGACCTAAATAAATGGAAGGGCATACTATGTTCATGGATTGGAAGACTAAATATAGATAAGATGTCAATTCTAGCTAATTTGATTTCTAGATTCAATGCAATACCAATGAAATCCCAACAACTTACTTTCCAGAAATAGAAAAAACAATAACCAAATTTATCTGGAAAGGCAGGGTGCCCAGAGTAGCTAAAAGTATCCTGAGAAAGAAAAATGAAGTCAGAGGTCTCACACTACCTGACTTTAAGGCGTATTATGAAGCTACAGTGGTCAAAACAGCATGGTACTGGCATAAAAATAGATATACTGACCAATAGAATCAAATATAGTGTTCAAATATAGACCCCCTCATCTATGGACAAGTGATTTTTGATAAAGCAGTCAAACCAACTCACCTAGGACAGAGCAGTCTCTTCAATAAATGGTGCCTAGAGAACTGGATATCCATGCACAAAAGAATGAAAGCGGATCCGTATCTCACACCCTATATAAAAATTAACTCAAAATGGATCAAAGACCTAAACATTAGATTGAAGACCATAAAACTGTTAGAAGAAAATGTAGGGAAATATCTTATAAATCTTATAATAGGAGGTAGTTTCCTAGACCTTACACCCAAAGCACAAGCATTGAAGAAAGAAACAAATAAATGGGAATTGCTCAAAAGTAAACACTTTGTGAATCAAAGAACTTAGTAAAGAAAGTAAAAGATAGCCTACACAATGGGAGACAATATTTGGAAACAATAAATCAGATAAAGGTCTAGTATCCAGAATATATAAAGAGATTGTTCAACTCAACAACAAAAAGACGACCCAATTACAAAATGGGCAAAAGACTTGCAAAGACACTTCTCAAAAGAGGAAATACAAATGGCCAAAAGGCACATGAAAAGATGCTCAACTTCCCTGGCTATTAGGGAAATGCAAATCAAAATCACAATGAGATATCATCTCACACCCACCAGAATGGCCATTATCAATAAAACAGAAAAACACAAGTGCTGGAGAGGATATGGGGAAAGAGGCACACTTATCCACTATTGGTGGAAATGTCAAATGGTACAACCGTTGTGGAAGGTAGTTTGGCAGGCCCTCAGGACGCTAAATATAGAATTGCCATATGATCCAGCAATACCATTGCTAGGCATCTACTAGCATGAAGGCAAGGACACAAATGGACATTTATACACCAATGTTTATAGCAGAATTATTTACAATTGCAAAGAGATGGAAACAGCCAAAATGTCCTTCAATAGACAAGTGGCTAAACAAACTGTGGTATATACATATGATGGAATGCAGCTGTAAGACAGAATAAAGTTATGAGTATATAACAACATGGATGGAACTTAAGGACATTATGCTGAGTGAGATTAGCCAGAAACAGAAGGACAAATACTGTATGGTCTCACTGATATGAAATGACATTAGTGAATAAGCTTGGAGAATTTCGTTGGTAACAGAGACCATCAGGAGATAGAAACAGAGTAAGATATTGGGTAATTGGAGTTGATGGGATACAGACTGTGCAACAGGACTGACTGTAAAAATTCAGAAATGGATGGCACAATACTACCTAACTAGTAATACAATTATATTAGAACACTGAATAAAGCTGAATATGAGAATGATAGAAGGAGGAGGGCTGGGGGCACAAATGAAATCAGAAAGAAAGATAGACAATAAAGACTGAGATGGTACAATCTAGGAATGTCTAGAGTGTATAATGATAGTGACTAAATGTACCAATTTAAAATGTTTTTGCATGAGGAAGAACAAAGTAAATGTCATTACTGCAGGTATTGAAAATAGATGGTAATTAATACTTTAAAATTTTAACTTATGTGTGGGACTAAAGCAAAAAATGTTTATTTGGTACAAAATTTATATTTGACTAGTGCAATTCCTGATATAACTTATGTGGACAGCTTAATTGAACACCATAATTGCATGGAATCTTGAGTAGGGTGTAAGATTTTGCAAGTTTGTCGAGAGTGATGCCCCAGTAAATCCCAGAAGGATTTGAACAGCGAGTAAAAAAGTATTTGCAAAGTCCCCTTGGGGGAATGGTGAGAAATGGGGAAAATTCAACTTCCCCAAGTGGAGAATTCTTGATATTCTCACAAGAAGTGGGCACAACCAAAGCAATAGGCTGAACTCCCAATCTTGGGGTTTATTCATATGAAATTTAACCCCACAAAGACAGGTCAAGCCTACTTAAAATTAGGCCTAAGAGTCATCTCCAAGAGAACCTCTTTTGTTGCTCAGATGTGGCCTCTCTCTCCAGCCAACACAACAAGCAAACTCACCACCCTCCCCTTGTCTACATGGGACATGACTCCCGTGAATGTGGACCTTCCTGGCAACATGGGGCAGAAATCCTAGAATGAGCTGGGATTCAGCATCAAAGGATTGAGAAAACCTTCTCAACCAAAAGGGGAAGAGCAAAATGAGACAAAATAAAGTGTCAATGGCTGAGATATTCCAAACAGGGTCTAGAAGTTATCCTGGAGGTTATTCTCATGCACTAAATAGATATCATGTTTTTAGTTAAGGTGTAATGGAGAGGCTGGAGGGAACTGCCTGAAAATGTACAGCTGTGCTCCAGTAGCCATGTTTCTTGAAGATGATTGTATAATGATAAAGTTTTTGCAATGTGACTGTGTGATTGTGAAAACTTTGTGTCTGATGCTCCTTTTATCTACCTTATCGATAGATGAGTAAAATTTATGGAATAAAAATAAATAATAGGGGGAACAAATGTAAAAAAAAAAAAAAAAAAGGCAGCAAAGATCTGAAAATCACATAGATTTTCAAACTGATCATTGTCTTGAGCACCTTCCACTTTCCTTTTCGACTCTCCAAGTTCTACCTCTGCAAGCCCTGTAACCTCAGCCCTCATCACTGGCTATCCCCCCAGAAAAGAGAGAGTCCCATGTTTCCTCCCTATTTCCTAACTTTTTTTCTTTCCCTCCCACTCATCAAAATTCCAATTTTTGAATGTTAGTTGAATAACGGAAAGGCAAACCGTCAAGCCATCCCATATTGAGTCAAGAATAAATTATAACTCTCTTATCCTCATCAATTTGGCAAAATTTCAGGCACAGTGTAATGAGATAATTTGGGGAAAGGAACTTTGCTTTTTTCTTCTACTTTAAAGTTGCGAGGAAGAAAAAGGAGTGTTTGTGGTAACTGATCACAAATGCTCCCTTCCTTTTCCCACAGAGACTTCCTTTTAAGTACCTTCTTTTGAGAGATGCCCATCACTGCTTTACCTTCTCCTCAGGCAGACAACAAACGACAGAAAAGACTCCCACAGCAGTAAAGAATGCTACACTAACCTAAGGGCACTTTTAAGAAAAGCAGATCTGCACAGGATGCTAAAGTGGTGGACTTCAGACAGCAGAAGGAGGCTGCATGGAAACTATCCTACTACAACTCGGAAAACACTGGTTCAGACTCACATAACAGGTCAAGAGGATTCTATTAACTGGATGCTTGGGCCTTAATTATTTCCTTCCTATTAGAAGTGGAAAAAGAAGACCTGCACCCTAAAAGCCTTAAGAGAAGTCTTAATCATAAAGCAAGAAAACAGCGATGCACAAAACCACATGAATAAGTGACTACAAGAAGAGGTGCCACTAAGAAAGAAAAAAAGGGGGGTGAGGGGAAGTACTATTGGAAGTGAGAAACTATATTCCTCTCCCCCAACAATAAAAGGTGAAAACACAACCAAATGCGTTATAGCAGGTATTTGCGAACTAGAGCTCACATGCGAAATCTGGCCAGCCTCTCGTCTGGATACATAACATTTTATCGGAATACAGCCATACTTATTCGTTTATGTACTGTCTGCAGTTGCCATTACATTACAAGGACAGAGATTAGTAGTCACTAATATCAGTAGCCACTGATAATTTGTGGCCCTTTACAGGAAAAAGGCCTTGCTTTAGCACATCAGAAAGTAAAATGAGGACTAAGAGAGGCTATGGGACTTGGCAATTACGTGACCCTTGACAAATATGAAGAAACAAAAGATATTTAAAACAAAGCGTATGCATATTAAAGTGAAAATAATGAGTACAAGGTACTCTTTCAAGCAGTTTAGCAAATAAAAAAAGAGAGACTACATGGAAGCTTGTGGTGTATAAACAAGACATTTTCTTGTTGTCAACAATCCTGCTCCCCCTGGAGTCCCTCTCTCTTTCATCCCTAACCAAGCAGCTTCCAAAAATGGAACTTCAGCCATTCTGATCACCAAATCCAGGTAATTTTAGTTCCAAAATGTCTTTTGTATCCTCAGATCCACGCACAATGTTTAGCATACAGCAGGTGCTCAAGAAGTGTTTACTGAATGAAAGAATGTAAGGATAAAATGTACAAGAAGAAAAAAAGACTGAGTTTCTGTCCCAGTTGTACCCCTGGGTAGCTATTCACCTTACACAATTAACTTTAATCTTAGATTCTTCATCATAAAATAGATGGTGGTAATAGTGGCTTGTTATTTTTTTTTTAATCACCCAATTTATTACATTTTTTTCTATAACAGCTTTATTGAGATGTAACTCACACATC
Organism: Tamandua tetradactyla; assembly: GCF_023851605.1. Taxonomy (NCBI): domain Eukaryota; kingdom Metazoa; phylum Chordata; class Mammalia; order Pilosa; family Myrmecophagidae; genus Tamandua; species Tamandua tetradactyla. Next base: position 142,559,105 of record NC_135332.1, read on the forward strand.
ATAAAACTTATATAAAGTGCAAAATTCAATGGTTTTTAGCATATTGACAAATATGTACAACCACTATCACAATCAATTTTAGAACATTTTCATCACTCCAAAAAGAAACCCCAAATAAAGACACTCCCCATTTCTCCCTAAATCCACTCAGGTTTTGAAACCCCCCAATCTACTTTCTGTCTCTATATATTGCTATTCTGGACATCTCCTATAAATGGAATAATGTATTATATAGTCCTTTGTGACTGGCTTCTTTTATGGAGTCTGTTTTCAAGGTCAGCCATGTTGTAGCTTATATCAGTACTTCATTACTATCAAACAATAATCCACTGTATGAATTTACCACATTGTTTAGCAGTTGATGGACATTTGGGTTGTTTCCATGTATGTCAATCATGAATAACGCTACTATGAAAAAATTCTGTACAAGTTTTTGTGAGGACATATTTTTTTCATTTCTCTTGAATACATACACCAATGAGCTAAATTGCTGGATTATACAGCAACCCTGTGATTAACCTTTTGAGGAACTGTCAGACTGTTTTCCAAAGTGACTATGCCATTTTACATTCCCACTAGTAGCATATACGAGTTCCAGTCTCTCTATAGTCCAGTTAACCCTTGTTATTATTTGACTTTTGTATTATAGCCATCCTAGCGGGTGTGACGTAGTACCTCTTTGTAGATTTTTTTTGCATTTCCCTGAGGACTAATGATGTTGAGCATCTTTTCATGTGTTTATTGGTTATTTGTTTATCTTCTGTGGAGAAATGTCTATTCACAACATTGTTATTTATATATTCTACATATAAGAACATTATCAGATTTATGTTTTCAAGTATTTTCCTCCCATTTTGTGGGCTTTCTTTCTTTTCTTAATGGCATCCCCTTTGAAGCATAAAAGTTTTTAATTTTCTTGAAGTTCCTCTCTGCATACCCTGCCCTCTGCTTGCTTGAGTTTCTGAGGTCATATTTGAGAAACTATTGCATAAAAAATTTAGCGGCTTAAACAAATCAAATTTACCGTTTAACTATGAGATAAAGGTCTGACGTAAGTTTCATTAAGCTAAAATCAAAGGAAAGCAGGACCATGTTTCTGTCTGGAGGCTACAGGTGAAAAATTGTTTCCTTGCTCTTTCCAGCTTGTAGAGGCCACCTACATTCCTTGGCTCATGGGCCCATTCTTCTATGTTCAAGGCCAGTAATGTTGCATCTCTGACCATACTTTATTTTCCTCTGACTCTCTTCTTCTGCCTCACTTGTCCAACATTAAAAACTCTTCTGATTATAGTGGGCCTACCCAGATAATCCAAAATATCTCCATGTCCTTAATTTCCTTTAGCCAAGTCCTTTGTGCTATGTCAATTAACATATTCATAGGTTCCAGGGATTAAGACATTGACAATTCTGGGAGGGCCATCATTCTGCCAACCACATCAAGGTCATGAAGATTTACACCTATGTTTCCCTCTAATTATTCTATAGTTTAAGATTCTACATTTAGATCTTTGATCCATTTTGGGCTAATTTTTATATATGGTGGGAGGTAGGGTTCTAGCACATGTTGTTTTAACATTATATAAGAAAATATATATGTAGTTACTTCAATGCTACAAGTACTCGTGGTTCTTAAAATTCAGGTCCTTAGCATATGGCTCCGTTAGAACACTACAACAATCATTTAACTACTGCACCTACTTCTCATCTCTTCTTCCTTTAATATAACTGCTTAATAACTGTTTAAAACATTGAAATGTGACCCCTGCCACAAAGCATATAAGAAAAAAACAGGCCCTGTAGTGTAACAACTCTGAATAAAATGAAAATAGCCACCCATTGCTACAGAATTAGATATAATCAACTTTCCAACCTCATCTCTCATCATTCTTCCCAACCACTTGGTCTGGCCACACTATGTTGCTAGACACACCCTGATGTAAAGTGAGCTTTAATGACTGTATTACTTACACCAGACCATCTGCTTTGCATACCTTGGGAGTTCAATGTAGCACAAAGAATTGTATTTAATTTTGTATTCAAGAGTCCAGCGCATTGAGGAAGAAGGAATGTTATCTAATTCATTTTATGAAGCTAAATATCATTTTAATACTAAAACCAGGTAAAGATGCTATAAGAAAGGAAAACTACAGGCCAATCTCCTGTAGTTTTGAATGAACATAGACACAAAAACTCTAAAAAAATATCAGCAAATCAAATCCAACAACACTTTAAAAGAATTATACACCATGACTAAGCGGGGTTTATACCAGGAATGCAAGGATGGTTCAACACAAGAAAATCAATTAATGTAATACAGTACATTAACAAATCAAAAGGGAAAAATCACATGATCATCTTGATTGATGTTGAAAAAGCATTTGACAAAATTCAGCATCCTTTTCTACTGGTGGGAATGTATAATGGTGTAGCCACTATTGAAGACTGTTTGGCAATTCCTTAGGAAACTAAGGAACAAACAGACATTTGCACACCAATGTTCATAGCAGCATTATTCACAATCGCCAAAAGATGGAAACAAACCAAAAGCCCATCAACAGATGAATGGATCAACAAAACATGGAATATATGTATGGTGGAATATTATGCAGCAGTAAGATGAAATGACGTCCTGAAGCACACGACAAAATGGATGAGCCTTGAGAACATAATGCTGAGTGAACTAAATCAGATGCAAAAGGATATATACTGTATGATTCCACTTTTATGATCAGCATAAAACAGTGCCTAAGTATCCCACTTTCTCCACATCCTCTCCAACATTTATAGTTTCCTGTTTGTTTAATAGCAGCCATTCTTATAGGTGTGAGATGGTATCTCATTGTAGCCTTGATCTGGATTTCCCTTATAGCCAATGAAAATGAGCATCTCTTCATGTACTTTTGAACCATCTGTATCTGCTCTTAAGAAAAATGCCTATTCATATCTTTAGCCTCAATAATCAGAGGCTTATAATACAGAATATAGGGGACTGAGAGATACATAGAAGCTAGAGATGTGTGAATGGTTAGCTAATGAGGTTGAATTCCAAAGTAAAGGAATAGATAGAAGTGAGAGTGGTTCTCCAGTGGGTTTGTATGTTATATTACCATATTATCATATTGAGAATGAACAAGATTGAAAGGGGTTGTATAGATCTACGTGCCCCACTGATTAACATTAGAAATATGAATTAGTTTTTGTAAGAATTACTCCAAAGATATGATTCGTATACAAAGAGTGTTTAAGTCCAGGGTACAGGCAGAAAACTGCTATTGCATGCTATAGGCTTGTTCAGAAGTAAAACATCAGCACTACCACAACCACAGCAGAGGTAAATTATGGTGTGAGGGACAAGAGGTAAGAGGAAGGTTTATATTTCCTATTACGTGGGGATGTGTTTTTGGTTTTCTTTCTCTTGGGAACACAAAAGTATCTAAAATTGAGAATGTTGATGGACTGCGGACTTTGGGCCCTCTACATGATGCCTGATGAATGCAGATGGTTGAAAGATGCACTGACTGAGAAGTAGATTGGTGAACGATGGTGTATACTTATGAAAGAAGGTTGTATTGCTACAAAAAGGAACAAAGTCATCAGGCATGCAACAATGTGAAAGAACATGTGGGACATTTGGTGAGGAAAATAAGCCAGGAACAAAAGAACAACAATGGTATGGTCACCTTTAGAAAACGCTTATAAGAAAACAGGGCCTAGGTTGTAAGCTTTTAGAGCAGACACATTAAGTCCAGCGTGGTATTATTAATGGATTTCGAGAGGCTGTTATATATATTTCCTGATATTTAGAGATAGAATGAAGCTGATCAAGATGGGGTTGAAGTAGTTCAGAACACAGGGGTAAGGACACAGTATCAAGCCACACATACTCTTTGAGACCAAAGGAAGAAAGGTTTATTTGGTCTGGAACTGAAATTTTCTGTAGTGCATAATCTAACTCAAGCTATCTGTATAGCTCATCTGAACAACTGAAACACAGGGAGCACAGAATAAGAAAGAGGTCCTTTAATCCTCTACAGATTATTGTAATGCCTGGATACATCCTAGAGTATATTAAGCAGATAATAAAAAAGTATTGGCAAAGTCTCTTGAGGGATGGGAGAAAGAATATGGAACTATTAAACCTTACTATCAGGGAATCCCCTGATACTGTATCAAACTTTCGGGACACCCAAATCAATAGGACACGCCCTCGATCCTGAGGCTTACTCTTGTGAAGCTTTTATAAGTAGCAGAGAAGCTCAGACAACCAAAGACATGACTAAAAGTTACTTCTGGAGGACTTCTATTGCTGCTCAGATGTGGCTTCATTCTAAGCCCAACTCTGCAAGTGAAATCATCGCCCTCTTCCCTACGTGGGACATGACATCCGGGGGTGAATCCAGCCCTGGCACTGTGGGATCAACAATTCCATCTTGACCAAAAAGGAGGAAAGAAGTGTAATAAAGTATCAGTGGCAGAGACAGTTCAAAGAGGGTCGTGAGGCTACTCTGGGGGTTGCTCTTACATAAGCTTCAGTTAAACCTTGCTACCTATCATAACCTGCCAAACCCCAATCAGGACCATTCCAGCCAATCCTAAGATTGGCAACACCTAGGGCAATATATAAGATTCCACAAGGGTTCCATGCACTAGAGTAACTTTCCAGAAACCTACAACCTCCAGATGGGTCCCTAGTCCAGATAAGTCCTGAAACCTAGAGGGTCCAGCCTCTCCAAAACATCAGATAACTCCATCTCCCTACCCCACATTAGTGACAGACCCTTCCAATATAAAAAATTTAGAATGACCATAGCCAAAATACCCCTAAAGAGATGGATGGAAAGATCAAAGGTGATGTGGAGTTATACAGAGAAAATAGGATTTAACAAATGAATATGAATGCTGAATCATTAAACTGATATCTCTTTTAGTCTCCAGTATCTTAGAGCAGTTAGAAGTAAAAACCTAAAATTGCAGAATTGTAACCCATGCCAAACTCTGAAATATGTTCTACAACTAACCGCGGCACTGTGCTTTAAAATTTACTGCTTTTTTGTATTTATGTTATTTTTTTTTAAAAAAAAGAAGGAAAAAAGTCAACTGTGATGATAAAAAAATTTAAGCTTTCTAGCCTTCAATATTCTCTGCAGCTTGAAAGAAAAAAAGTCTGAGAAGATTGTACAGTAGCCCATGACAAACTCTGGGATCTGTCCTATAACTAATTGTTGAAGAGTGCTTTGAAAACTATTGCTTTTAATTTCTTTGCTTTGTATAAATGTTATACTATACAACTAAAAAGTTAAAAAAAAAAAAAAAAAGAGTCCATCACAATGCCCAACATGTAGCTGGTGCTCAGTAAATGGTTGCTAAATTAGGGAATGCACATTAAATGGGAGGCAGTGATATAGGTAAAGGAATAAAGGGAACCAACGTGTTAGGCAGGTTTGGAAAATGCTAAGGAATTTGACTTGGTAGAGGAAAACAAATATGTTAGAGGGGATGATGAGAGAAGACAGGAAATAAACAGGACAGCAAGAACACATGCCCTTGTACCTTCATAGTTCTGATACAATTTGATGAATTTTAGAACTAAGGTTGTACCGATTCCCTTCACCCCTGCCCCATAATAGCTCTGAGACTTTGGCTAAATTATTTGACTCTGAAAAGCCTCAAGTTCTTCATACACAAAATCAGACTATTTCTGTCCTTCCACAGGGATTGTTACTGAACACATGATGGCACCATATTTCACATGGGACATGGTAGGTGCTCTACAAGTGATAATGCCATTCTCCACACTCCGTTCCCCATCCCTTCATATAATGGGCTCAGCAGTAGCCCCATCACTCAGAAACTGAAGGAAGAAATCATAATGTAGTAAGGAACCTTAATAGTGATACATATGTAGGACTTATTTACCAATTTTTGAGCAGTGAAATCTATTTTTCAAATAAAATTATACATGAATCCCAATAGAGATTTTTCTTACATCCAAAATAATTGAAGTAGATATCGAAAAACTGGAGGCCACGCACACCCACCTTCCTTCTTCTCACATACAGTGAGTCATACAATCAAGTGTGGCTTGCTTATTTTCAAAATGAACTCCAAATCTATATGTAGACCCCCTAAAGCAATGCTTCAAAATACAGTAAAAAATAAATTACTAATCTAGGGACATCTGGGTGAATTATATAATCAAGACTCTCCTTTGACAGAATTAATGTGCAAAATGATTGGCAAAGAAGAAAAACTAAACATGGAAATTAGGTCTTAGTGTAATTGTCCTGATCACAGTTGTGGAGGGCATAATGCAGAGTGGTAGTATTACAAAGACAAAACCTAAGCAAATCTGACACATGAAAAGACAGAGCCAGGTACCCAACAAGCAACATCATCTGTGATATAAAATGTGAGGTAGAAAGAAACAGTCTAGAGATGAGATTTTTGAGTTATGGGAGCTACTAAGCCAGAAAATATTTTACGAGATAAGCTGGTAAATATCACACATAGTGATGGCTTACAGATTTTGTTTTTTGCTTTTTTTTTTAGCAATGAAATATCTTTACTACAGATACATTTGATCTCGTTTTAGATTTTTGAAGTTTTCATAACATATGCTACTTGAGAAATTACAGCATCGCATAGTATCACCAAAGTTGACAAACATACACTCCTGCATTTACAAAAATTCAAAATAATAAAAACCAAGCATATAGAGTAGAAACTTCAGGTTAGCAAACACAAAGATGAAAAGCCCTGAGGGACGTAATACTAGTTGTACTGTAAATTGAAATTTTTTTTTTTTTTTTTAAACAAATATTGTGAATTTATTGGCTCATTCAGCTGGAAATCCCAGAAGTAGGACGTTGGGAATGGCTTGACAGAGGTTCAGAATGTTATCAGGTCTGCAGGTCCATTTCCCTGTGATTCTCTTGGTTCTGTTTTCCTTCTTTTTTTTTTTTTTTTTTTTATTAATTAAAAAAAGAATTAACAAAACAATTAGAAATCATTCCAATCTACATGTACAATCAGTAATTCTTAATAACATCACATAGTTGCATATTCATCATTTCTTAGTACATTTGCATCGATTTAGAAAAAGAAATAAAAAGACAACAGAATAAGAATTAAAACAATAATAGAAAGAAAAAAAAACAAAAAAAACAAAAACAAAAAACCTATACCTCACATGCAGCTTCATTCAGTGTTTTAACATAATTGCATTACAATTGGGTAGTATTGTGCTGTCCATTTCTGAGTTTTTATATCCAGTCCCGTTGTACAGTCTGTATCCCTTCAGCTCCAATTATCCCTTCTCTTTTTTTTTTTTTTTAATTAACGGAAAAAAAGAAATTAACCCAACATTTAGAGATCATACCATTCTACACATGCAATCATTAATTCTTAACATCATCACATAGATGCATGATCATCATTTCTTAGTACATTTGCATTGGTTTACAAGAACTAGCAACATAACCGAAAAAGATATAGAATGTTAATATAGAGAAAAAAATAAAAGTAATAATAGTAAAATCAAAACAAAACAAAACAAAAACCTATAGCTCAGATGCAGCTTCATTCAGTGTTTTAACATGATTACTTTACAATTAGGTATTATTGTGCTGTCCATTTTTGAGTTTTTGTATCTAGTCCTGTTGCACAGTCTGTATCCCTTCAGCTTCAATTACCCATTGTCTTACCCTGTTTCTAACTCCTGCTGAACTCTGTTACCAATGACATATTTCAAGTTTATTCTCGAATGTCCGTTCACATCAGTGGGACCATACAGTATTTGTCCTTTAGTTTTTGGCTGGATTCACTCAGCATAATATTCTAAAGGTCCATCCATGTTATTACATGGTTCATAAGTTTATCTTGTCTTAAAGCTGCATAATATTCCATCGTATGTATATACCACAGTTTGTTTAGCCACTCGTCTGTTGATGGACATTTTGGCTGTTTCCATCTCTTTGCAATTGTAAATAATGCTGCTATAAACATTGGTGTGCAAATGTCCGTTTGTGTCTTTGCCCTTAAGTCCTTTGAGTAGATACCTAGCAATGGTATTGCTGGGTCGTATGGCAATTCTATATTCAGCTTTTTGAGGAACTGCCAAACTGCCTTCCACAGTGGTTGCACCCTTTGACATTCCCACCAACAGTGGATAAGTGTGCCTCTTTCTCCGCATCCTCTCCAGCACTTGTCATTTTCTGTTTTGTTGATAATGGCCATTCTGGTGGGTGTGAGATGATATCTCATTGTGGTTTTGATTTGCATTTCTCTAATGGCCAGGGACATTGAGCATCTCTTCATGTGCCTCTTGGCCATCCGTATTTCCTCTTCTGAGAGGTGTCTGTTCAAGTCTTTTTCCCATTTTGTAATTGGGTTGGCTGTCTTTTTGTTGTTGAGATGAACAATCTCTTTATAAATTCTGGATACTAGACCTTTATCTGATATATCATTTCCAAATATTGTCTCCCATTGTGAAGGCTGTCTTTCTACTTTCTTGATGAAGTTCTTTGATGCACAAAAGTGTTTAATTTTGAGGAGTTCCCATTTATTTATTTCCTTCTTCAGTGCTCTTGCTTTAGGTTTAAGGTCCATAAAACCGCCTCCAGTTTTAAGATCCATAAGATATCTCCCAACATTTTCCTCTAACTGTTTTATGGTCTTAGACCTAATGTTTAGATCTTTGATCCATTTTGAGTTAACTTTTGTATAGAGTGTGAGAGATGGGTCTTCTTTCATTCTTTTGCATATGGATATCCAGTTCTCTAGGCACCATTTATTGAAGAGACTGCTCTGTCCCAGGTGAGTTGGCTTGACTGCCTTATCAAAGATCAAATGTCCATAGATGAGAGGGTCTATATCTGAGCACTCTATTCGATTCCATTGGTCGATATATCTATCTTTATGCCAATACCATGCTGTTTTGACCACTGTGGCTTCATAATATGCCTTAAAGTCAGGCAGCGCGAGACCTCCAGCTTCGTTTTTTTTCCTCAAGATGTTTTTAGCAATTCGGGGCACCCTGCCCTTCCAGATAAATTTGCTTATTGGTTTTTCTAATTCTGAAAAATAAGTTGTTGGGATTTTGATTGGTATTGCATTGAATCTGTAAATCAATTTAGGTAGGATTGACATCTTAACTATATTTAGTCTTCCAATCCATGAACACGGTATGCCCTTCCATCTATTTAGGTCTTCTGTGATTTCTTTTAGCAGTTTTTTGTAGTTTTCTTTATATAGGTTTTTTGTCTCTTTAGTTAAATTTATTCCTAGGTATTTTATTCTTTTAGTTGCAATTGTAAATGGGATTCGTTTCTTGATTTCCCCCTCAGCTTGTTCGTTACTAGTGTATACAAATGCTACAGATTTTTGAATGTGATCTTGTAACCTGCTACTTTGCTGTACTCATTTATTAGCTCTAGTAGTTTTGTTGTGGATTTTTCCGGGTTTTCGACGTATAGTATCATATCGTCTGTAAACAGTGATAGTTTTACTTCTTCCTTTCCAATTTTGATGCCTTGTATTTCTTTTTCTTGTCTAATTGCTCTGGCTAGAACCTCCAACACAATGTTGAATAATAGTGGTGATAGTGGACATCCTTGTCTTGTTCCTGATCTTAGGGGGAAAGTTTTCAATTTTTCCCCATTGAGGATGATATTAGCTGTGGGTTTTTCATATATTCCCTCTATCATTTTAAGGAAGTTCCCTTGTATTCCTATCTTTTGAAGTGTTTTCAACAGGAAAGGATGTTGAATCTTGTCGAATGCCTTCTCTGCATCAATTGAGATGATCATGTGATTTTTCTGCTTTGATTTGTTGATATGGTGTATTACATTAATTGATTTTCTTATGTTGAACCATCCTTGCATACCTGGGATGAATCCTACTTGGTCATGATGTATAATTCTTTTAATGTGTTGTTGGATACGATTTGCTAGAATTTTATTGAGGATTTTTGCATCTGTATTCATTAGAGAGATTGGTCTGTAGTTTTGTTTTTTTGTAATATCTTTGCCTGGTTTTGGTATGAGGGTGATGTTGGCTTCATAGAATGAATTAGGTAGTTTTCCCTCCACTTCGATTTTTTTGAAGAGTTTGAAGAGAATTGGTACTAATTCTTTCTGGAATGTTTGGTAGAATTCACATGTGAAGCCATCTGGTCCTGGACTTTTCTTTTTAGGAAGGTTTTGAATGACTAATTCAATTTCTTTACTTGTGATTGGTTTGTTGAGGTCATCTATGTCTTCTTGAGTCAAAGTTGGTTGTTCATGTCTTTCCAGGAACCCGTCCATTTCCTCTAAATTGTTGTATTTATTAGTGTAAAGTTGTTCATAGTATCCTGTTATTACCTCCTTTATTTCTGTGAGGTCAGTAGTTATGTCTCCTCTTCCATTTCTGATCTTATTTATTTGCATCCTCTCTCTTCTTCTTTTTGTCAATCTTGCTAAGGGCCCATCAATCTTATTGATTTTCTCATAGAACCAACTTCTGGCCTTATTGATTTTCTCTATTGTTTTCATGTTTTCAATTTCATTTATTTGTGCTCTAATCTTTGTTATTTCTTTCCTTTTGCTTGCTTTGGGGTTAGCTTGCTGTTCTTTCTCCAGTTCTTCCAAATGGATAGTTAATTCCTGAATTTTTGCCTTTTCTTCTTTTCTGATATAGGCATTTAGAGCAATAAATTTCCCTCTTAGCACTGCCTTTGCTGCGTCCCATAAGTTTTGATATGTTGTGTTTTCATTTTCATTCGCCTCGAGGTATTTGCTAATTTCTCTAGCAATTACTTCTTTGACCCAGTCGTTGTTTAGGAGTGTGTTGTTGAGCCTCCACGTATTTGTGAATTTTCTGGCACTCTGCCTATTATTGATTTCCAACATCATTCCTTTATGGTCCGAGAAAGTGTTGTGTAAGATTTCAATCTTTTAAAATTTGTTAAGACTTGCTTTGTGACCCAGCATATGGTCTATCTTTGAGAATGATCCATGAGCACTTGAGAAAAAGGTGTATCCTGCTGTTGTGGGATGTAATGTCCTATAAATGTCTATTAAGTCTAGTTCATTTATAGTAATATTCAGATTCTCTATTTCTTTGTTGATCCTCTGTCTAGATGTTCTGTCCCTTGATGAGAGTGGTGAGTTGAAGTCTCCAACTATTATGGTATATGAGTCTATTTCCCTTTTCAGTGTTTGCAGTATATTCCTCACGTATTTTGGGGCATTCTGATTCGGTGCGTAAATATTTATGATTGTTATGTCTTCTTGTTTAATTGTTCCTTTTATTAGTAGATAGTGTCCTTCTTTGTCTCTTTTAACTGTTTTACATTTGAAGTCTAATTTGTTGGATATTAGTATAGCCACTCCTGCTCTTTTCTGGTTGTTATTTGCATGAAATATCTTTTCCCAACCTTTCACTTTCAATCTATGTTTATCTTTGGGTCTGAGATGTGTTTCCTGTAGACAGCATATAGAAGGATCCTGTTTTTTAATCCATTCTGCCAATCTATGTCTTTTGATTGGGGAATTCAGTCCATTGACATTTAGTGTTATTACTGTTTGGATAATATTTTCCTCTAACATTTTGCCTTTTGTATTATATATATCATATCTGATTTTCCTTCTTTCTACACTCTTTTCCATATCTCTCTCTTCTGTCTTTTTGTATCTGACTCTAGTGCTCCCTTTAGTATTTCTTGCAGAGCTGGTCTCTTGGTCACAAATTCTTTCAGTGACTTTTTGTCTGAGAATGTTTTAATTTCTCCCTCATTTTTGAAGGATAATTTTGCTGGATATAGGAGTCTTGGTTGGCAGTTTTTCTCTTTTAGTATTTTAAATATATCATCCCACTGTCTTCTAGCTTCCATGGTTTTTGCTGAGAAATCTACACAAAGTCTTATTGGGTTTCCCTTGTATGTAATGGATTGTTTTTCTCTTGCTGCTTTCAAGATCTTCTCTTTCTCTTTGACCTCTGACATTCTAACTAGTAAGTGTCTTGGAGAACGCCTATTTGGGTCTAATCTCTTTGGGGTGCGCTGCACTTCTTGGATCTGTAATTTTAGGTCTTTCATAAGAGTTGGGAAATTTTCAGTGATAATTTCTTCCATTAGTTTTTCTCCTCCTTTTCCCTTCTCTTCTCCTTCTGGGACACCCACAACACGTATATTTGTGCGCTTCATATTGTCCTTGAGTTCCCTGATACCCTGTTCAAATTTTTCCATTCTTTTCCCTATAGTTTCTGTTTCTTTTTGGAATTCAGATGTTCCATCCTCCAAATCACTAATTCTATCTTCTGTCTCTTTAAATCTATCATTGTAGCTATCCATTATTTTTTCTATGTTTGCTACTTTATCCTTCACTTCCATAAGTTCTGTGATTTGTTTTTTCAGTTTTTCTATTTGTTCTTTATGTTCAGCCCATGTCCTCTTCATGTCCTCCCTCAATTTATCGATTTCATTTTTGAAGAGGTTTTCCATTTCTGTTCGTATATTCAGCATTAGTTGTCTCAGCTCTTGTGTCTCATTTGAGCTATTGGTTTGTTCCTTTGACTGAGCCATATTCTCAATCTTTTGAGCGTGGACAGTTATCTTCTGCTGCTGGCGTCTGGGCATTTATTCAGATTTCTCTTGGTGTTGGACCCAGCAAGGTTGTAATATTTTTCTGTGAAATCTCTGGGTTCTGTTTTTCTTATCCTGCCCAGTAGGTGGCGCTCGTGGCACACGTTTGTCTGCGGGTCCCACCAGTAAAAGGTGCTGTGGGACCTTAAACTTTGGAAAACTCTCGCCGTCCTGGGGGTTCGCTAGCCGAAGCGGCTTGAGCCGGCCCAGGGTCCGAACGCAGGGAGGGTGTCCGAACGCAGGGAGGGTTGCTGGTCGCCGCAGCCAGGGAAAGAGCCCGCCCAAATTTCCTAGTCGGCCCTGGGCAACAAGCGTGGTGGGAGGGCGCCAGCGGCAGCGGCCCGCCCGAGAGAGTGCACGTTCCCCGGGAGTCACGGGGTCACCGTTCTCCGCGGCCTGGGGGTTTCCGATCCAATTCTCTCAGTTGGTCCGGGGGCTGCGCGTGGTGTGGGCGCCAGTCGCCTTGGTTTCAGGGGACCACCTCTCCAATTCTCCCAGCCGGCCCGGGAAGGGGGAAGGGAGTAACTCCGGCCGCTTGCCACCCCGCCCGGTAAGGCCCGCGCGCCTCGGCGATCTCACCCGAGCTGCTTCTCTCAGCCAGCCAGCCGTTCCAGGATGGGGTACGCTGTCTTTTTTATCTCTGTTGTGGCTTTGGGTGCTTTCTGTATCGTTTCTACTCCCCTAGTAGGTGTCCTGGAGAAGAAACTAAGATCCGCGCGTCTTACTAAGCCGCCATCTTCCAGGAAGTCTCTAAATTGAAATTTTGTATAAACAATTCAGTTTATAATGCAAAGGAGATAATGATATTATGAAAGAAACCCCATAAGAGTGAACGGTCTTCTTGAAGTGATAATAAACAGAGAAGAGAATACAATCTAATTCCAGTATGATAATAAAAGCTAACAAGAAAACATTTTTTTTTCTAAGGCTCAGATATATTTCTCAAGATGGTTCCTTACTACCAAAAACTAAATCTATTAGCTCATTTATTCAACTCTTGAGTTTCTACCCTTTCTCCTGTACCTAATTTCCTCTACCTCAACGGACTACCTTCATTCTTTTAGATTTCCAAGTAAAAACCTAGGCCAAAAATCCTTGGATCCTCTTTTTCTCTTACATCCTGCATTAAGGTAGTCAGAAAAAAGTAAAATATATCAAGAATCTAACCACTTCTCAACACCTCCACCTCTATCATTCTGGTACAAGACACATCATCTCTTACGTGGACTATTACAGAAATAACCTCCCCACTGTCCATCTTACTTCCATCTGTGTCTACTACAATCAATCCCTTCACAAACACAGAAGCAAGAATAAGCCTTTTAAATCATGTATTAGATCATATCACCCATTTGCTCAAAACTCTCCAAGGGCTTCCTGTTTCATTCAGAGTAAAAGCTAAAGGTCTTACCATAGTCTTCAATATTCTAAAAGATCTGGCCTCCTGCTACCCCTCTGATCTTACCTCCTACTTCTCTCTTTCCCTCTCACCCAGCTCAAGCCATATAAATATCCTTGCTAATTCTCAAACACCAAACACACTCCCATATCAGGACACTGCACTTCACTGTCTCTCCTGACAAGAACACTCTTCCCCCAGACATCTGCATGGCTCATTTAGATCTCTACTGAAAGCTACCTTATCAGACAGGCCTTCTTTTGACCATCTGATATAAGTGTGTGCATACAACCCTGTTGTTCTCTACCCCTTTTACTCTGCTTTTTCTACAAAGCCACTAATTAATCAGTATCTGATACATTACCATTTTTGCATATGACTTATGGTCTCTCTCCATTAGAATTTACGTTCCTAAAAGGTTGGAATTTTATTTCGTTCACTGCTATATACTAGTGCCTCAAACAGCATCAGAGCAGTCACACAATAAGTATGGGATGAATTAATAATCCATTAACTCAGTCTTTTTTGAGCTTTACTCAGATTTTCAATTTCCAAAAGACAGAGACAGACTTAATGGCTGCTAAGACACCCTACAGTTTTAAAATCTATAAATCTAGCAAAGAAATAGCTAGTGGTAAAGTATAAAAATGTAAGGTGACTATGCTGGTTTGAGGCTGTTAAGCACCTCACTAAAGGCCATGTTCTTTTACTCCATTCCTGTGAATGTGGACCTATTGTACTAGGACTTCTTGATTAGGTTGTTTCGATTGAGATGTGAGTCCTTTATGAGAGGATAAAGGATAACAAAAGCTGAGAAAGCAGAGAGAGAAACTCCTAGAGAGTGTGAGAGAGAAAAGTCCCAGAGAACCTAACAGAGAAAGCCACTGGAACCAGATTTGAAGGCAACGAAATCCAGCAGGGAAGAACCAGCAGATGGCAGTCACGTGACAGGTGTCCCAGATACCAGCAGCCTTTCCTCAGAACCCAGGTATCATCTTGTTGATGCCTTTAATTTGGACAGTTTCATGGTCTAAGAACTACAAATTTGTAAATTAATAAATCCCCACTGTAAAAGCCAACCCATTTCTGGTTTATTACATTTTGGAAGTTTAGCAAACTGAAACAGTAACCTTCTCAGGAAAGACGGAAGACCTGACAGTAAATGACTACCAAAAGAATAACGTACAGTGATAGATCAGCAACTGAATGAACTCACCTTGAGAGAATAATAGGTATCTACAACTAAACATATGAAAAACTTTATAATAAAACTATATAATTAAGCACAGAGAACAAGACTGTCTTGCCAAAATTCGCTATCGCTGGCACACATCCATATTAAACTCAGCTTCCCCAGTTCCAGATACAAATGGAATTGTGAATATAGCAATTCACTGGAGAAAAAAACTGAAGTACAATCTGGGTTCACATTAAAGTTACCTCATTCTCTTCGATTTAGATCTGACCCAGAGGAAAATTTTTAACAGATTCTGTTGGATATGTGCCATGCTATGCTCAGTAAAGCATTACTAGTACTAGTAATGCTAGTATCTAGCATTTTAGATAGCAACCTAAGATTTCTATTTTGTATCCCTAAAACTGAAGTGGAATAAAAGTAAAATATGATGGATTATGAACATTGACTATTAATTGAAAGAAACATTTGTCAGAAAAAAGAAAGAAAGAAAATTATCACACCAACCCTTCCCTCTCTCTCTTCTGATTTCATTCATACAGTGCCTAAACACATGGTGGCACCCAAGCTATTAACGGATGAGAGAGAAATAATGCTCTTCTTCCCTTTCAAGGTTTATCCAATTCAGTGACATGCAATATAGATATGCCTACCTCAACTCTCCTAGCTATTAGCAAATGCAAATGAATGAAATTATATACTCCAAATTTGTATGTACACACATTAATCATTTATTTAATGTCTAATACACTACAATGCATTGTAAGAGACACTGAAGACACAAGTTATACATCCTACAGTCAATAAATTAGTCTGGGGAAAACAGATAAACTATAGTAGAGTATGATAAAGTCTGTGATCTTGGAATACACAAGGTATTAAGGAAGCCCAGAGGAAAGGTTCCAAGGTCAGTAAATACATGGATGAGTGAGGGATATAGACAAAGAGAAGTGACACTGAACAGAGGACAGAGGAAAGTAACTAAAAATCACAGACAACTAAAGGAAAGGAGATATTCTAAGAATAAAGAAGTAAACAAGACCTAAGTTACTATATAATACCCATAAGAGTTAGGCTCAACCTAGAAACAAATGAAAGGAATTCCTTTTTATTATCTAATGGGGAAGATTTTAAGTAAGAAAGTAACATGATTTGTGTTTAATTTTAGAATGATCACTCTAGCAGTATCTAAAGGGTAGTTTGGACAAGGTAGGAAGACTAATGACTATTATTAGATCAGTTCAAAGGCTGATGCAGAAATCCAGAAGAAAAATTATAAGCATGCAATAAGGATGCAAAGATATGGATGGAAAGGAGGTGTATTAGTTTGTTAAAGCTGCTGGAATACAATATACCAGAAACAGAATCGTCTTTAAAAAGGGAACTTATTAAGTTGCAAGTTTACAGTTCTAAGGCCATTAAAATGTCCAAATTAAGGCACCAACTAGAGGTTACCTTCAACTAGAGGTTAGCTTCACCTGACATATGGAACACCTCTGTCAGCTGAGAAGGCATGGGGCTGGCATCTGCTTGGGTCTTTAAATTCTGGACATCTCTGTCAGCTGGGAAGGCACATGGTGACTCTGCTAGCTTTATCTCCTGGCTTCTCATTTCATAAGGCTTATATCGGAGAGTGGGTTTCCTTCTGTATCTCCAAAGGTTTCTGGCTATGTGGGCTCTGTTGGCTCTTTCCAAAATGGTTCCATCTTAAAGGACTCCTGTAAGCAACCCCACCTTGAATGGGTAGAGACACATCTTCATGGAAACCAACTAATCACAAGGTCCCACCCACAATTAGGTGGGTCACATGTCCATGGAAACAACTTAATCAAAAAGATCCTACCCAATAATACTGAGTGAGGATTAAAGAACATGGTTTTTCTGGGGTAAACAAGAGTTTCAAACCAGCACAGAAGGGGACATCTTTGAGATCTAATTAAGGAAGTTAGATGATTGAGAACTGACGAAGGGTGAGAACAGTGGCAATGAATGTGGACAAAAAGGTAAGGAACTGAGAGAAATTTACAAGGCAGCATCCATAGAATTTAGTGATTGGTAGAAGAGTAAACAGAGGGAGGATACTCTACAGATTTTCATGGTAGTGCCAATAACCAAGACAGAAAATGTAAAGGAAGGAACAATTCTGATGGGGAAAAAAGTGAAAACCAGGGTGAACAGTTAGTTCAGTGATTAGAATGCCTCCCTTTCATGTGGGACACCCAGGTTTGATTCCAGGACCATGAACTAAAGAAAAAAAAAAACAGTGAAAACCAATTTGGAGATGTTGGATTTGAAGTGATTCATAACAGTATAGAAAAGATCTTCATTAAATAATTAGAAATGAAAAGAGAGAGGTAGAAGGAAATTCGGGAAAAACAGCTTTCCTAGAAATCAAAGGAGTAAAGAGATTTGAGGAGGAGAAAATGATTATTAATTTAAGGAGTAAAACTGTGAACAATTTCAGTAGAGTACTGGGGAAGAAAAAGCTAAAGCCTATTCAGGTGTGAATGAGAGGAAAGTAAGAAAAAAGAGGCAGCAAGTATCCACTAGCCTTTTATTTATTATTATTAGATTAGTGGTAGGTTTACAGAAAAATCATGCATAAAATAGAGTTCCAATTATTAATACCTTGCATTAATGTGGTATATTTGTTAAAATTCATGAAAGAACATTTTCACAATTTTACTATTAACTATAATGCATCATTTATAACAGGGTTCACTGTATGGCATTTGTCTTTTTATATATAGCTCTGAAAGGAAAGTGTGCAAAACAGGGAAGCAGGTGGACAATATTGTGAGATCAAAGGAAATCTGTTTCTCTATACCTGTAAAGTTCCATAAGTGAGAGGAGATAAGTTATGGATAGAGGATAGAAGACAAAGGAAAATCCACACCCCTCTATGAAAACCAGAAAAGAAGAATGAGTTCCTAGAGTTCAAGGCACATAACAAGCATATAAAAAATATATATTAAATATATAATTTAATAAATTAAAAAAATTTTTAAAAGATCAGCATCTTCTGCTTAGCCTACCTTAGCATTTTTTTAAATTTGTTTTTATGTAACTTACAAAAGAATTTCTCTATTATATGAGTGATTATTAATGCTGTTAATACTGTATCTATTCTTTATAAAAGTTTGTGCATAGCAGTATTTTGAGTAGCTTTACAGAATTCATTTCTTCTAACCCTCACAAAAATCCTGGGAGGAATTACTTCCCCATTTTATATATGAAAAAAACTGAGGCAAAGGGAGGTTAAATAACTTTCACTGGATTATTCAGCTAATAAAGGACAGAGCTGGAAACTGAACTCAAGACAGTCTGGCTACAAAGTTGATATTCTTAACCATCAAGCTATACTTATTTTCTGTCTACAGACAGATATAGAATACTTCTGATTCACTAAATTAGTCTGAGGACAACATATTTTCTAACAGGAAATACTTCTAATTTTATAATACATGTAAGAGATACTTGTAGTTTACTGATCAGACATTTGCTATGATATACTTAGATACTATGTAGTTTGAAGCTGTTAAGTGTCCCAGAGAAACATGTTCTTAAATTTAATTCATCCCTGTGAGTATGTGCCAATTGTAAGTAGAACCTTTTGATGAGGTTACTTCAGTTAAGGTGTGACCCACTTCAATCAGAATGGAACTTAATCCTCTTACTGGAGTCCTTTATAATTTTACAGGAGAATGAAATTCAGACAAAGAGAGGGAAATCCACAGAAACAAGAAGCTGAAATCAACCAAAAAGAGATCCGAGAGACCAGCAGATGTCACCACGTGCCTTGCCATGTGGCAAAGAAGCCAAGGATCACCGGCAGCTGGTCTTCCGGAAGAAAGCACAGCTTTCCTGATGCCTTGATTTAGACATTTTCCCAACCTCAAAACTGTAAGCTAATAAATGCCCACTGCTTAAACCAAGTCATTTCATGTTATCTGCTTTATGCATCCCAGGAAATTAAAACACATATTAAATAAGAAAAACTTGGAGAATTAGCAGTAAAATTTTATATATATATACAAAACTTACTCTTTCTTTAATATCACTAAGCACAGTTTTATAATATGTATAAATATATGCATTATAGCAATGGTTCTTAAACTTTACCAGACATGAAAAGTCCTTTAGAACAAAGGCATGCTAAAATACATCATGCTGGGACCCTCTCAGCAACCCCAAACCCCAGGTTTAGATTCACTAGGTCTGGGGAGAAGCTCAAAAATGTGCATTTCTAACAAGTTCCCAGACAGTGCTGATGAGGTCGGTCCTGGGACTATACTTTGAGAACTCCTTACATTATCGTAACTCTAAAGTTAATGCAAGATAAAGATAAAAATATCTGGCACATGACAAGCAGTTAATAAGTGGTATCTGCAATTATTATTAGTAATATTATTACTATCATCTTTGTTCTGTGCATAATTTCTTAGATTTTGCATCAATTTTTACTCAAGGACACTACAAAATTGATACAACATTTTAAGATCATACTAATCTGCCTGTCAGCTCTATCTGCCTTTGGTGTCTTTCCTTCACATTGCTTGCAAACCTGCATATCAAGCTCTACTTGAAACCAATCTTTTCTCCATTACTTACAAAATAAAGTACAAACTTTTCAACATGGCTTACAGATCTCTTTGCCTATGAGTCACTATCTAAATATTTGTCTTTCAATATGTTTTTAGAACATTATCTATTTCTTAAAGATTTCTCCACTATAACTCTCTAATAAAGCCATACATTCTTTTCATGATTCCAAGGCTCATCTAAATACAAAACAGCAACAATGACAACTATCAGTCACCACTTGTGGTTACTTTCCATTTCATTTTACATGAAGGGTCTCATTTAATTATAACAACTCTTCCGAATAAAAACTACACTTACCCTCATTTTATATATGGAAAAACAAAAGTGAGATACAGAGACATTAAGTAGTTTGTCCTAGAAATACAATCAGCAAGTCGCAGAGACAGGACTCTACCACCGTGATTATATTATACTAACAATTAGTATTCAGTCCTAGAGTACTGTTTAGATATTAGATCTTTATAAATACTAATCCAAAGAATTTCCTTAGTTTTTCATTTATTTAATCAACATTCACCAAAAGCCTACTACTGTATGCTAGTCATTGTGTTCAGCATTGAGAAATACCAGTGTTTTTTTTTTTAAAAAAAGGCAAGGCACAATGCTCACCCTCTCGTGCTGTAGAATCTAGTATGGAACACGGACATTAAACAAATAATCACAGAACTATTTCCATATAATTAAGTATAAAAGACAAAAGTAAAAGGTACCCTGAAAGTATAATAGGAAGACCTAATTTATTTATAGTAATTGCCTTTGCCTTCAGTATCCTAAAACGAGGTTACAGATTTTGTAGAATATGGCTTTCAGAAAGCTAAGTAACTCCATTTTAAAATGACATATTCAGGGGGTGCAAGGGTAGTTCAGTGGTAGAATTCTCACCTGCCATGCAGGAGACCCAGGTTCAATTCCCGGCCCATGCACTTCACAAACAAACAAACAAATAAGCAAACAAATGAAAAACAAAATCAATAAAAATCCAGCAAATGGTACTTCAATAAGGGGCTACGCAATGGAAAAAGAATGAAGTGACCTCCCCCATACAGCATACAAAAAATAATAATAAAATAAAATGACATATTCAAAATGAAATTAAGTGATCTACTTTAAGTTCAAAGTGACATTTAATAACTTCAACTCTTTGTTCCCCTGGCAAATGTAACAATTACCTCTCTGAAACAGAATGTAATAACTGAACTAACCAATGGTACTGGTTACCAAAACTAATAAAATGGTATTTGAAAGTATCCTTGCAAAATAAGTCATAATAAAGGTAAAATAATATGCCAAGGTCCTGACAATGCTAGTAGGTAGAAAAGTACTTCCGTTTTGGACAATGCTAACTTTCTTTTGATTAAGGAAGAGTTAGATCCATGACTTAATATAGTTCATTCATAATATCAAAAATAAAAATTCATAGCAAGTTTCAAAGGGAAAATCAATATATTTTTACGGAGGAAAAATGCCTAAAAGTCCAAATACAAAGAGATTTGATTTTACAAAGAGACATAAAAGGTAAAATCAAGTATAAAACAGGTCTGGATCCCCGTATCTTCAGTTTCTATTTATCAAACAGAAAAATCTTTCCAACTTTCTCCTTTCCTGTATAAGACCAAAACTATGCGATATTCTGTTTGTATTACAATTACACTAATTCAATGCAGGTCACTTGCTTTTTACTGAGTCCAGATGACATTCAGTAAACTAAACATGGGCCAATTAGTTAAAAAAAAAAGAGAGAGAGAGAGAGAGAAAAGAAGTGTGCTCTGATTGCCTTCGACTGTAGGTCATACAGTGGCTATAGAGCATCACGGCCTGAACTCCATTTTGGCTAACATCAGCCACATGGATAACATTAAGGACTAACAATATTTCATTCCTTTCAGTATTTCTCACGTTTGGAAATTCTAATTTAAGTACATTTTCTGGTGGAGGTGAGGAAAGCACTTCTGTACAGTATTGGTTTCCCCTCCTTCAATTTAAAATCGTTTTTAAGAACTACTAAATTGGAATTTGCATATTGCCTAAAAATGTATAATGATTCTTTTGAAACCAATTGTTCTTTTACTTTTCAGAATTATAAACAAGAACGTGAAATGATGATTTAGTTGACACATATGCAAAAAGAGATGATCTAAGTCTATGAAGTTTTGACATTGATATTTGCAATCTCAAATCAACCTGAACCACAAAGTAATTAGGCATATGATAAACTAGGTAACAGGAAGAAATATTCTTAACTAAAAATATAACATTTTTGAAATCTTATCAGGAGCTGGAACTCAACATCTTCTCACAGGCTATCACGTAAAGAAGAAATGTGGATTACCACATCTTTTAAACTCTGTTCACTAATAGATATTTTGGTTAAAATATTATTAAAGAAGATATTGGTTAAAATATCTTTAAAGAAGCTATTTTAAAAAGTAACAGAAATGTAAGCTAAAATGTACCCAAATCATAGCATGATATCAGATTGCATTCCTAAAAAACTACATTAATTTGTCATCAATGACATTTCCATTATTAATTGCTACTATTTTCAATTAAAAACAATCCCCATTCACCATTATTATAAAACTACAAGTCTCCAAATGTCTAAATTAGCTTGATTTTTAAATCATTTGTTTTTAGCCTGATTTTTTTAACTTGCATAAATTTAACTGAAGAATATTATGTTCCTATTCATACATACGCAGATACAGTAATAGAGATGGAAATTATTTACTCTGAAAATCTTGACTGCATGACTATTAAATCACTTACATAAGGCCAAATCATCTACAAGGAATCAGGGAGGTCCTGAAATTGTGTACTCATATCCATTTTCAACTACCGCACAGGTGACACAACCAATCAAATCATTACTGAAATAGAATGGGAAGAGATGGCACTTAGTGAATAAAGTTGACTTCTTTAGACAAAATGAAAAATAGACTATCATCATCTCTTATTAAAAGCAGCCAAGAGTTGTACATGAACAGAGTATTTTCTATTCTCCATGTGAGATGTTCAGTAATGTGACTCAAACTTTGGAAGTTATCTACATTATAATCAATACAAAGAAGAAAACAGGAAAAGGCCAGCCTGTGTAAAATAATCTAATAATAACAAATCCCCTGAAAATAAAGTTCTTTAACAAACCTGACAAGAGCACAAGGGCACTGAGTACATTCTGGTCTCCTCTGCAGAGGTTAGGTGTTGATTAAGGAGGAAGAAATAAGGGTTCCATCACAAGTACAGAACTCTGAAAGGTAGGTAAAGGACTAAGCCTACCCCCACAGGAAGAGGTCACCAAATTATAGATGCTCAGCTGTTGGAGCAGACATGTGTGGCCCCATGTATGGGCTGGTAGAGTAGATGGTCATCAGAGCAAGCAAAGAAGGCAGGAAGCCCATCCTATGTCACCTAGACAAACATGATGAAAAAAAAAGAAAAAAGTATCCTGAAAAGAAGTACAATGAAAAGGAATATACCCTGGAGCATATTGCCATAGTTCCTATCCTTTTTCTACACACAACAACAAAAGTATTCTATCAGAAACTTCCTCAATATAAGTGCTTTATATTCTAAAGAAATGCAATTGCTTTGGAATATAAACATTAACATAAAAAAGGCCAAGTTGTTCATTCATTCTTTTTATTCCATTAAGTAGGTCTTCAGCATATTTCATGATCAGGTTCATGTGTCAACTTGGGCAAGTGGTGGTGCCCAGTTGTCAGGTCAGGCAAGTGCTGGCCCATCTATTGCTATGAGGACATTTCAAGAACTTAAATCATGATCATACTGGCTGCATCCACAGCTGATTGCATTTGCAGTCAGCTAAGGGAAGCGTCTTCTGCAATGAGTGGCACTTTTAATCACTGGAAGGCTTTTGAGGAGGATTCAGATGAGACAATCACTCTTCCTGCTTCAGCCAGCCAGCCTCTCCTGAGAGTTCATTGAGGACCTTCATTGGAGCTGCCAGCTCATAGCCTGCCTACCAACCTTGGACTCTACATTCCCACAGTTACATGAGACATTTTTACAAATTTTATATTTACAGATATCTCCTGCTGATTCTGTTTCTCTAAAGAACCCTAGCTAATGCATCATGTATTGCCCACAAAATGTATAACATATCTAGGAGAGCCCTAAGATCACATTACCGTTTCTGCTTACTGAATTCACTGTCAACCAAAGCCCCTAAATGCCTTTTATATACACCATTAAGCCAAATTTCCTTCCAGGCCCGACATCTCTACCCATTCTTCTGCATGGGAAGTGAGAGTAAAAAACAGTCAAAACTGATAAAAATGTACCTAACTAATTCAATAATCTTGGATTCAACCTAATGCTCCATCCTGATAGATCTTTCTATATCTTGATTCTGCCATTTAATAATATTTACTATCCCTCCATTTTACTTTACATATGCAGGTCTGAGATGCATGTTTTCTTTATCTTAACCCAAGTCATTTATAAAAGTATTCAAGCTCTGAGAGAAACCATTTAAAATTCCAACAGTTTAGGGAAATTTATGTAACTAATTTATGTAACTATTTACAACAATTAAGGGAAAAATTTCATAAAGAAGAAGATTTTTAATTAAGCTGCGGAAAATGATTATAAACTGGCACTGGGGAAAGAGGGATGTGATCCGAATAAAGTCGCAGCAGCAGGTATCTACTAATGCTATTCACATTAAGAGGGAATTGAGGTAATCAAGAAGCAATGTGCAGAGGAGAAAAACAACAGCAGAGAAAGAGAGGGAGCAGTGAGCTTAGAGCCTGATTAAGTATTTCTGAATAGGAAACAAGAATGGACAGACTCGGCAAGACATGCCCTATACTATCAGATTAAATATTTATGCATTTAAACTTTATCAAATAGCCCAAAGAACTGTACTTGGAGCATGGAAGGGGTAAGAAAAAAAAATATGAGTTTCACTGAACTATTTACAGGAGAGTCTTTGCTGATCATTTAATTAATAAGCACAAATGCTCGGGACAGTCTATTTTAACATAGGATTTTTTGCCCTTCATAAAACAAATTTTCATGTTTACTACTTTCAATCAGCTACATTTCTATTAAAGTTTTAAGGAAAGTTTGCTTTTTTTGTTTCTTCATCTGTTTTTCAAAACCGTAAGTATATACTGGTTCATTATGCTTGTATAGTTAGGTTTGATCTGCAGTCACTGTTATCTTTGAAGTCTTTTTAAGTGTTTTCCAAGTTACCTGCAGGTTTATTAACTTTACATAGCAAGGGATGAAGTAAAAATACTTCTTTGTTCAATTTCCAAATTGAAGTTCTCATTTTAAAGGAGAAAGGACACTCCCAGCTAAAAGTTTGTAAAATTTCAAGAATTTTTCACACTTTCTTTTCTTTTTTTTTTTTTTTTTATTTTTTATTTATTTATTTATTTATTTGCATGGGCAGGCACGGGGAATAGAACCAAGATCTCTGGCATGGCAGGCAAGAACTCTGCCTGCTGAGCCGTCATGGCCCACCCCACACTCTCCTTTTAAAAATTTTCCTGTGTTATTCCATATTTATTTTATTTTTAATTGTAGTAAAGTTTCAAGAAAGGTGTTCTTTAGAAGTTCCATGATCTTGTGAAAAAAAATGGTTTAAAAATATAATATTTAGTGATATACTAATAAAGTCTTTGTGGAATTCATTTCAATGAACTTTGATTTTATTCTCAATCCTTTTCATCTCATTTTTCTGATGAAAATATTTATCTTCAACATTTTTGTTATTGTCAGCATTGATCAACATATTAAATTAAAATGCCCAAAGCACCTCCTGAAAGGAACATTACAAATGTAATTTCTATTATTTTAGTTAATTATTCTTGGTCAATTGTTTATGTTTTCCTCTTGTAAACATACTATATGCAGCAAATTCCCATATAAATAGAATTATAAATATTTTCAAGTTTTAATACCTTTTATTCTCAAAAATAAAGCATGCTCAATCAAATAATGATATCTACTTATAATATCTCATTATTTTCAGGATCATTGATAAAACATGAAACAAAAAGGATGATTAAACTATCTGCCAATCATAAATATGTAAGAGCAATGCTGTAAATTCAAACTTATAACTTCCAAATACATTTCCTAATTTCCTTTACTTATTACTTTAAATTTTAGAATTCAAAAATTTCCCAGCACTACCCCTTCCCACTGGAGGACTTCCTTTGCAGTGGCTATGAAAACAGGATATTTTACACAATTATTTAATCATAAGCGGGTTATTGAGTTTGCAAAATATTTAGGTCTTTTGTTTCCTTTTCTCTCTCCTGCTAACTGATTTGTGACCACATCACTGTTTATTAAGCTAAAGATCCAAATGGATTAAGTTCCTATCCTTCAAATCAAGAAGCTGCTAAGAAGCCACTCTAAGGAAAGATGACAGCTAACTTCAAGTTCTGGTGGAATTTATTAACTTAAGTGTTGGTTCTAGACCACACTGTCAAATCTGACCCAATCTAAAACCAAAAGAACATTTTTAAATATTAAGGTTTTTATCTCTGGTATACAAGGTTCATTCATTCAACAAATATTGTGTACCCTCATGTAATAAGCACTGTTCTAATACTTGATTAATTGGTGGACAAAAGAAATCAAAAATTCCTATCCTAATGGAGCTTACACTAATGGTACCAATTTACCATCCTTGTACTTCACAGCAAGAAAACAAAGTGGAAGACACTGTCCCTTATTTAAAGAATATTTAATATAATTATGGCACAAAAAAAACCCTCAATGCAATTTACCAACAATGCTAAAATACGCACATGTAAATGGTAGCAAAAGCATATATAAAACAGAGAAAAGAGCCTCTGTACAGATATCATAGAATATACCATCACAACATTACAATTTTGTTTACATCAATCAAATACAGGCATTCCACATTCTGAGAACAGGACTCCCCAGAACAACATAAAGTTCTACATATAATTCTATGCAAGGCTTTTCCAACGGTTAAGGAAAAGGAGGGAAAGTTCAAATATCTCTATTTTGCCATGAGTTTGTAGCCAAAGCAAAGCTCTTAGAGGACGACAACTGAAACATTTAACTTTTTCATTTCTACATTAACTGTGGGCCATAATAATCCCTATTAGTCTTATCTTTTATTCACAGAAAGACATTAGCTCTTATTTATTGTCTTCAGTATGAGGTACAGTTTAGATTCCTTACATACATTATTTCTAAGGTTTACAACCTCTCTCAAGGGTAGGTATTTTACTTTCCCATCATACAGGTAAGAAAACAAAGGGTAAGAAAGATTATGTAATTTGCCCAATGCTGTACAGCTAACAAGCAGTGGGCCTGGGATTTGAACCAATTCTGTCTGAACACAAAATCAGGGGTCTAAAAACAAATTAGGGATTTTTTCACCATATCGCATAGTACCACATCTAAAGAGAGGCTAATATTGAGGGAATAAGTCCTCTCCTATGGTTACTTTTGACCACCCGATATACAGATACATAAGTGAACTGATCTAAAACCGTATATATCCTAGTTTGAAAATAGGATCATATATGATGAGCTAGCTAGCTATCCAGAGAAAGAAAAGAGAGAGACAAAAACAAACAAAAATCTCAATTTATTCAGAATTGTTTCACTCTATTCCATGGTACTCTCAGAAGTTGCCAGTGGCAAATACATAGGACATTTTAGTGATGTTTTCCAAAAACCATAATTAGAGACAAAAATAAGCATACCTTGACACCTCTGTAAGAACTTTATTATCTCTAGTATCTAATTTCCTATTGCTGTCTATCTAGCTCACTCCAGCCACACTGGCCTCCTACTTAAGCCTCAAAGAGTTACGCATGTTCCCACTGCACAGACTTTGTATTCTGTTCCATTTCACCAGACCTCTTCCCTCAGATATCTACAAGATCAACACCTTAGTGTCCTCCAGACCTTTGCTTAAATGTCTCTTATTTATCAAAACCTCCCCATCCATCAGATTTAAAATTACAACCAGACTGTCATATTCCCCATTAGCATTCTCCAAAATACTGATCACCATTTTATGTACCATATAGTTTGTTTCATTTATTATCTGTCTAACCCAAATGGAATGCAAACACTGTGAAGGCAGGAATTTTTGTCTGTTTTATTCAGGGCTGTATCTCCTGCCCAGAGAACAGTGCCTGGCACTTAATTAAATATTTGCTGTCTGAACAAATAAACTTTATTATTTGGAACCTAAAGATGAATTAGTTTGATTTCATTATCACTAAGGAATTCAATTAAGGCTTTTTCAAAAGTATAATTCCACATTATTTGGTACAAACTGAACTACTTCTTCCAGTAAATGTTAACCTTTTACCTTTACCCAACAAATATTCCTTTCATTGCTCTTTAGAAACTTAAAAACAAAGTCAGGGTTTGATTGGAAGTCCAACATCAAAAGTCAAAAGTCAACATTCGAATGGAACCAAACTTGTATAGAAAGATCTATTAGTTCTCCTTTCTATAAACTGTTATTAGTAAACATAATCTTTTGAGATGGAAATTGATACTTAAAAAATTAAAACTTTCACTGAAGCTTTATGGCATCTCTCATATTAAATGAGTGTCAACATCCATTATACTGAGTGGATTTGTTTAAAATTTCTAAGCCTAAATTCTAAATTCTAAAGCTTCTGAGAAAACTGAATTTCTTGTGTTGATCTTCTGTAACCAAATATTTTATAAGACAGTCACATTAATAAAGGGCCCCAAACCACAGAAATTATAATTCCACATCAGACTTAAACTATAAATTATCTGACTTTAATATTTTGCAAAAATCATTTATCCAAAAGTACTTATTATATTATTTTAAAACCTTATTTCCTTAGCAATAATCTTTTTCATCTAAAAATAAATGAAGACGTATCCCCCAATTATATGCCTTTGCATTATTTCAATTAATTAATTAACTGACAGCAGCATCTTTTAATATAATTTCTAAACATTTAGAAGAAGTAAATAACCTAGAGGTCAAAATACATAGTTAAACTATAGGAACAGTAGTTTTCCATTGCCATGTCTTTCTTTATAAACAATGAATGCAATTCTATGGGAGTATAACTCCACATATTAAGATGAGGAATATGTCTGCTTACATGTGTCTCTTTCCAACTCTATATAAACTGGAACCTGTGTTTGCCTCTGTGGCTAAGATTTATTGTGTGTTCATATTAAAGTCCCATTTTCAACATTAAAACACACAGTCATAAAGACCAATTGCAATAGCTATTAGTATAACCCTTAGTGTTCTAAAAATTGGGGAGTTCATAAATTTTGAATTGATTGTTTTAAATGATTTAAAATATTTCAACTTTTGTTTTGCCCTGTTGAACAAGATAGCCTCATTTAAACCACAGAACCGGATGCACAGATTTAAATATCAACTTATAATAAAAAATCACCACTGATATCCTCACAGGGTGGCCATCCTCCTGCTCATTAAAAAAGTTGTTTAAAGGTGCAGGGACTTTGGAAACATGCTGTTATTAGGTTCAAAACACTTTTAGAATAAATGCCTAGCAAAAATATATCAAACCTAGACTTTCAGCTTAAAGTAACACATAAAGTCTGAGAAATAATTACATATCTCAGATACTGTGGCCCAAAATAAGTAAATTTTTAAGTGTGCAAAGCTGCAACAGGAAAAATTATGTATACATATTGTTTTAGTTTCCTATACTGCTCAAAGCAAGTACAATGAAATGGGCTGGGCTAAACAATGGGAAATTATTCACTGACAGTTTTAAGGGCAGGAAAATATCCAAATCATGTCATTATCAAGGTGACACTTTCTTCCCAAAGACTAGCTACTGGTGATCCTTGGCTCCTCTGCCATATGGCAGGGCACATGGTGGTGTCTGCTGGTCTCTCCCATCTCTTCTGGGTTTTGACGATTTCAGCTTCTTGCCCCAGTGGCTTTCTTTTCTCTGCATTTCATTCTTTTATGAAGGACTCCAGTAAGAGGAGTAAAACTCATTCTGATTGAGGAGGGATACAACTTAACCACAGAAACCTCATCAAAAGGTCTGCTTACAATTTATAAGCAAAGGAATGGATTAAAGACCATGTTTTTCCTAGGGTACATATAGCTTTAAGCCACCATACTACACCCCTGGACCCCAAAAAGACATGTTCTTTCTATATGCAAAATACACTCATTTCATCACAATATTTCAAACACCATTATAAGCCTCATCAAAATCAGTTATGGGTTGTGGTCTGTCTTCAGTCATAATTCCCCTTTGTTCATGGACCTGTAACCTAGAGAAGAAGTCATCTCCTTCCAATATACAAAGGAGGGCCAGGCATAGGATAAACATTTACATTCCAGAAGAGAAAAATTGGAAGGAAAACAGGAGTCACAGGTCCCAAACAAATCCAAAATGTTGCATGGCATGCTCCATTAGATTTCAAGGTCTAAGGGTCATCTATGGAACTATGTTTTGTCCTCCAGTTCTGATGAAGCAGCTACTCAATCCCTACCAAGCACATGCCCAGCAGCCACGCTCTCCTCAAACACTAAAGTGAAGGCTCAACCTTCTCCAGTCCTTGGTGTAGCAGCCAAACGCTCAACAATCCTCAGAGCACAGGCTCAATCCTCTCAGGACATTGGTGTGTTGGCACTCTGGGGCAGAACAATGGGGCAGAAGGCCTGCTCTCTCCAGGTGGCTGGGGCACACTCACCCTTTCTACACACACAGGTGGGCCTGCACTGCTAGCCTGAGATGTCCTGATCCAGACCTCACCCACCATGGTTCTGCCTATGAAGTGACTTTTCCTCAGTCTGTCCCTTTTCTTTTAGTGCAGGCTGGCAGTGTTTCTGTTTACACTGATCTTACAAAACAAAAAACTTGCCAGTTTTGCATGTAGTACACAGGGGTCACACAGGTAAACATCAGACAAAAGAACTTTCCACAAATCCTTCCTGGACAATTGCACCCAACTTGCGTGGAAACTGCTGACGGGTCCCATGTCAATTAAACCCTCATATGGAGCAGTATTCTCTGGGGACTCATGTTGCAGAAGCCCAGACTTTTCCAAACCATCAATGTTCTAGTTTGACAGCTACCAGAATACAATATACCAGAAACAGAATGGCTTTTAAATGGGGGGATTTAATAAATGCTAGTTTATATTTCTAAGGCTGAGAAAATGTCTCAATTAAAACAAGTCTATAGAAATGTCAAATCTAAGGCATCCAGGGAAGGATACCCTGGTTCAAGAAGGCCGATGACGTTCAGCATTTCTCTTTCAGCTGGAAGGGCACATGGCGAACATGGCAGCATCTGCTGGCTTTCTCTAGGGGCCTCTAGTTTCATGAAGCTCCCCAGGAGGCGTTTTTCTTCTTCATCTCCAAAACTTGCTGGCTGGTGGCCTCTCTGCATCATATTTCTGCAGCATTCTGTCATGCTTCTTTGCTTTCTCAGAATCTCTAAAGTTTGCTGGCTGGTGGACTCTGGTTCTCTTGGCCCTGTGGCTCTGCTCAGTTTGGCTCTGCTGTGGCTTTCTCGTCTTTCTCAAAAGGCATTCTCTCCAAGAAATGTCACCTCTTTTACAGGATCACAGTAAACTAATCAAGACCCACCTGGAATGGGTGAAGGCATGTCTCCACCTAGTCAAGTTTAATACCCACACATGACTGAGTCACATCTCCATGGAGATAAACTAATTAAAGTTTCCAACATACAGTACTGAGTAGGGATTACTGAAACAGCTGCCTTTATAAAATGGGATTAGGATTAAAACATGGCTTTTCTAAAATACATACATCCTTTCAAATCACAATCAATTTCTGTTTTCTTTGTGCCCAGGAGCTCTGTTCTAGGCTTATCCCTTTCCTTTTGCACTTTCTACCCTTATCTTGGAAATCTGCTCAACTACACACCCAAGTTCACAACTCTATTTCTGCCTTTCATCCAACATAAGAAATCAATTTTGCCATGTTATCTGCCACTTTAAAACAAGGATAGCCTTCCCTCCAGTTTCCAATAATAAACTCATCATTTCTTCCAAGGCCTCATGAGAAAAACATTTAGCATCTATATTTCTATCAACAATCTCTTCAAAGCAACATAGACGTTTATTAATCAAACATCTCACAAATCTTACAGTCGCTATACATTTTCCAATTAGAAAACTATTCCCACTTTTTTATATTTGCAATAGAAGCAGCCCAATCTCCTGGTACCAAAATCTGTTTTGGTTTTCTATGCTGCTTAAAATAAATACAATGAAATGGTGTTTTAGTTTGCTAATACTGCCAGAATACAATGCACCAGAAATGGACTAGTTTTTATAAAGGGGATTTATTTAGTTACAAATTAACAGTTCCTCAGAGGAAAGGCAGCTGGCTTTCCCCTGGCTTTCTCTGCCATATGGGAAGGCACACAGTAACGTCTGCTGGCTTTCCCTCCTGGGTTCTGGATTCAAATAGCTTTCTCAGGGATGGTTCCTTCCTGCATCTTCAAATGTCTGGTTCTGAATTGGCTCTGAGCTGGCTCTTAGTTCCTCTCTTCTGACTCCTTTTAAGTCTCATCGTGAAAAGCACTTCCCTTGGCTAGCCACTGATGTTATCAGCCATAGATGAAATTCACATGCAGATGATTTAAGATCACAGCAACAAAAGAACTGGGCACCATTACCTGGCAAAGTTGACACCTGAACCTAACTATTACAAATGAGTCAGTCTTGTTTCCTCTGTCACTTGGCAGGGAATACGGTGGCATCTGCTGGTCCTACCCTTCTCTTTTGGGTTTTGCTGATTTCAACTTCTGCCTGCTCATTCTGTGGCTCTCTCTTTGTCTGAATTTCTTTCTGCTTCTAAAGATTCCAGTAATAGGGTTAAGACCCATCCTCACTGAGTAGGACATACTAGGTAATCTCTGTGAATCTTTGACTATCTAAAACTATCTTTCACTCAGAGGTGAATTTAATATTGATTGATATTTATTTACTCATTCATTTAACGAAAATCTAATGGTGTGTAGTAGTTTGGAGCTGCATGTACCCCAGGAAAACATGCTCTTAAAACTTAATCCATTCCTGTGTAAATTCCTATTTACAGTGAGAACCCACTGTAAATAGTACCTTTGATGAGGTTACTTCAGTTGAGGTGTGGCCCACCTCAATCAGGATGGGCCTTAATCCTATTACTGGAGTCCTTTATAAGCAGAATGAAATTCAAACTGAGAAAATGCCACAGAAGGAGCAGCCAGAAGCTCAACATCAATGAGGGCAAGATGAAGAGAGGTTACCACATGCATTGCCATGTGACAATCTAAGGTCCAAAGATCGCCAGCAGCAAGTCCCAGAATGACAGTCTTTTGGAAGAAAACAGCACCTTGATGATATATTTATTTGGACTTTTTTCCTGACCTCAAAAGCATGAGCTATTAAATTCCCATTGCTTAAGCCAGGCTACTGCATGATATTTGCTTGAGCAGCTGAGGAAATGAAAACACCATATAATATGCACTGTTTTTAGTATTAGAGATACATCATAAAGAAAACAGAATCCCTGCCTTCAAAGAGCATACATTCCAGTATAAAGTGTCATAAAACCTGAGAGAAAGCATAAGGCAGGGAAAGGAGAATAACATGGGGTGGATAAATGCTATTGAATGTATAATATTCAGGACAAACTTCTCTAATGATGTCGATGATAATAGTTAACCCTTATATAATGTGCTTTCTATACTGCTAAGTCCTATACTAAGTACTGGACATACATTAACTCAGTTAATCCTAAAGAACTCTATAAGGTAGTTAATATTAAAATAAAAATTTCACAACTGAGGAACAGAGAGGTTGACTTGCCCAAGGTAAAATAGCAAGTAAGTAGTAGAAGCAAGTGGTCCAGTTCTTAGCCATTATGCTGTAAAGAGCCCCTTTAATTGTCTCCTGAAACACTTTAAGGAACTGAGGGAGGGAGGAAGGGAAGCACGGGGTTATAAAACAGAATAGAATTCCTGACAAAAGGAACAGCCAGTACAAAGGCTGTTTATGAACCTGATGAAAAAGACCAATATATAAATCCAAGTATATCCCTAGATTTAACCTTAGAGTATGTGACTGGCATTTACTGAAAAAGGTTTAAATGCTATCATTCTTTTTGTCAAGAACTGATCAGATAAAGTACTAGGATTAAGATAAGATAAAAAAGAAAGGTACTGAGTATCTTTAATGTGATAAAGAACTCTCTTCTAAAACTAAACATTAGAATTATACAAAATGAAGCAACACACATTATCAATAAAAATGGAAATAAGACTAGGATCTCTGTATACAACCTCTATGTATCTACATTATACTAGATTCTTTAACATAATCTCTTTTAATACTTCCAATAAACCTGTGAGGAAAGCATAACAATGTCCATTATATATACATGAAAGTGAAGCTTAAGAGGTTTAGTATCTTGCCCTAAAGTCACATAATAGGAAAAAAAGGGAAGAAATTAAAAATACGAATTTGTACAACTAGCATAATTATACACATTTATATCCAAGGACATCAACTCAAACTTACTACAGGCAATTAATGTTCAGCGAAACTATAGAATATAGGGTAAATTCAGAAAAGTGAGTCCCTATCAAAGCTGGAAAGTTCAGTGGAAAGAATGAGCTTTGAAGGGAAATATGCTTGATAACTAGGGAGTTAAATGAAAAAGGGAGTGCTGCTGAGATCAGTGTCTGCAGAGTCACTCCTTGTGAACACACCAGTGGCAAAGTTACTCAGCAGCAATAGCAATCTGAAGCAATCCTAAAATACTTGATCCTTATTCCTGTTTCTGAGAAATCACAAGCCAGTAATCCAAAATATTTAAGATGTTAAGAACACTGCTCCTTGTTTTGGCTTCTATTTTCCCCCTCTATTCGATTCTTTCTCTTCCTGGTTCTTCTCTACCACTTCTCTTTTTTTCCATTACCTTAAGCATCTCCTTTCTAAGTGCTTTCTTCCCTCTCACCTCCAGGTTTGGTTTCAAGAGCAGTTGTACACTTTCATTACTTCCAAATACATTTTTATATCAAAGGCCGTATCTCTTTTTTTTCCAATAATTAGTAAAATTAAGGAAAATTTAGATAACTCAGTCTATGTTATAAAGTGAAAAATGGCTTAAAACCAGTGACTTGTGTATGTTAAAATAATATGTGGCTTTAAAAAACTTATACCGGGGGTTGCAAGATTAATTTAGGGGTATAATTCTTGCCTGCCTCACAGGAGACCCAGGTTCGATTCCCAGCCCATGCATTTCCAAAAAAGAAAACAAATGGTGCTACAGTAACAGGATGCTCACGTGGAAAAACAAGAAATGTAAGCCCTGCCATACAGCATACAAAAAAAGACTCTAAATATGATAAGATATTAAAGATTCTTTCATATAGTTTTAAGCATCTTTTGGTAAAATTCAAAGACTCAAATATAATTGAATTAACAAATCGAACAGGTAATCTAAAATTAGTGTCAGAAAGAAATTTATTACTTTAGAGTCCCTCAGCACTATACTGCTTTTCCAGTTGGACTAACATCTCAGATATATAAATGATTCACAAAGGAAAGACAAGTCATGTATAGTTTACTATCACAGGAATCAGAAACCAGTAATCGTACAATTCTTTTAACTTATCATATTACTAAAATTTTTATCAGAAACAGATGTCAGTTGGACAGTTTTGATGGAATTAGTTAACTTTTCTTTCACTTTCATAACAAATTACGCATTGCTCAGTTGATAAAAGTTATAATGTCACAAGCCTTAAGGCAGTGTTAGGTGCTATAATTTAAACCAGTGCACTGTAGAATTTACATGTTATAAGAAAGGAATTTATTAGCCTCATTATTGACCATTACTTAACTGGTCAGGTCCAACATTCTTTTAAAACTTCCAATCAATTAAATATCTAAGGAAACTAATAAAATAACTCAAAGAACCCTAAAAGTATAATTAATATAGCAATATATAAACTATATAAGCTATATTGCTACAAAACAGATGGAAAATATAACCATTAGTATGACTTCGAATGAATAAGCTAGGCAAATGGTTTATGTTACTAAACATTCTAAAATCTAGAGATAAAATACTTAACGGGTGAAAAGGAAAGATAATCTATACTAAAGCAAAATTAAAAAAATAAATTGAAAGTGAAAAATAAAGACTTGTAGCATAATTTTTCTTACAAGGAAAGAAATGATACATTTTGCAGATAAAACACATTTCTTAGGTACTACAAATTTAAGAAAGTCAAAGAGTTTTAATTTTAAAATTTGATACCCAATGAATATGATAAAGCAACTCTCTACAAATCAATTCTGAGAAGTACTTACCAAATTCATTTCATTGAACCAGCACCTCAGCCATACTCATCCACCATCCTCCCAACAAAGTTCTAGGCTTCCAAGCCAAGACCCTGTCTTCTGAAGCCTTCATCACCAACACAAAACGTGCCACCCAGGGATGGTCAGTCATGTTACCACATTAGATTTTTCCTTCTCTCCTCTCTTTTCTTCCCCATGTAGAAGTCACGGTTGCAGTGACTTCCCAACTTCCTCCACAAAATAAAGGAAAATTTGAGACATCTCCAGATAAACAAAAACTGAGAGACTTTATCGCTAGCAGAACTGCCCTACCAGAATACTAAAAGGAGCTCTTCAGGCTGAAATGAAAAGACACTACGAAGAACTTTGAACCTACATGATGAAATTAAAGAGAACCAACAAAAATTACCACATGTAAAAAAGTTAGAATGGGCATAGTCCCAATACTCTAAAGAGTGGGAGAAAGAGCAAAGGTGATGGTAGAGTTATACAGAGAAGGTAGGGTTTAATAAACGAGTATGAATGCTGAATCACTATATAGATATTTCTTTTAGTCTCCAGTATTTTACAGCAGCTAGAAGTAAAAACCTAAAATTGTAGAATTGTAACCCATACCAAACTCTAAAATCTGTTCTATAACTAATTATTGTGCAGTGCTTTGAAATTTATTGATTTTTGTTATATAGTTATTTTTCACACAAAAAAGTCGATTGTGACAATAAAAAAAAAAATCTGTATTCCTTCTAGGCTCCAATGTTCTGGAGCACCCAGGAGGAAAAATCTGAGATGATGGTATGGTAGCCCATGACAAACTCTGGGATCTGCCATGTAACTACCTATTGAAGAATGCTATGAAAACTGTTGCTTCTTTCTTTCTTTGCTTTGTATATACAATTAAAAAATGTTTTTAAAAATTGCCACATGTATAAATATAAGGCGGTATAAATGTATTTTTGTTCATAATTTTTTTCTCCTCTCTGATTAAAAAGATAATTGCATAAAACAATAATTATAAATCATACTAATGGACACACAATATACAAAGATGTAATTAGTATGAGAATGATATTACAAAGGAGTGGAAAGGAACAAAGCTACAGAGGAACAAACATTTTATATACTATTGAAATTAAGTTGTTATTAATCTGTAATAGATTCTTAAAATTCAGATGTCAATTATAATCCCCAGGGCAGCCAATAAGAAAATATACTAAAAGAATTTATACTAAAAGGAATGAATAAAGCAGTTAAAATGGTACACTAGAAAATGTCTATTTAATACAAAAGAGGGCAGAATAGAGGTATAAAAAGAATATAAGATTCTTGGACATTGCCCATGCAAAAGAAAAAAAAGGATATAAGACATAAAGTAAATAGCAAAATGGTAAATCCTACCTTATCAGTAATTATATTAAATGTAAATGGATCATACCCTCTAATCAAAAGTCAGAAAACGGCAGAATGGACAAAAACAAACAATGACCCAACTGAACTATACACCTAAGAATGGTTGAAATACTAAATTTTAAGATATGTATATTTTACCACAATAAAAAAAAAAGGCATTGAAAGGAAACAAAATATGATCCAACTATATGCAGTCTACAAGCAACCTACTACAGATTTAAAAAAACATATAGGATTGGAAATAAAGGATGGAAAAAGATGCATCATGCAAACAGTAATCAAAAGACAGCAGAGTGGCCATACTAATATAAGACAAAACAAACTTTATGATAAAAATTGTTACTAGAATAAAAAAAGTATATTTTATCATAATAAGAGGGTCAATATTAAGAAGATAAAACATTTTTAAACATAGATATGCATCTAACAACAGAGCCCCAAAGCAAACAGTGACAGAATTGACAGGAGAATATAGATAATACAACAATAACTGGAGACTTCAAAAGCTCCACTTTCATGAATGGGTAGAATAATTAGAGAGAAAACCAACAAGGAAATAGATGATTTAAACTATAAACCAACTAGACCAAACAGGTATCTATAGAACACTCCATCCAAAGATGGCAACATACACATTATTCCTAAGTACACATGGAACATTCTCCAGGATAGAGCACAAAACAAGCCTGCAAAACAAGTCTCATTAAATTTAAAATGATTGAAATCATAGAAAGTATGTTCGCTGACCAAAATGTAATGAAATTAGAAATCAATTAAAGCCTACAGATAATGCATCAGAGCACAGATATGTAAGGGTGATGTACATAACAGAGTGAGAAAGATTCCCAGGAAAGGAGAACATGACTGTTTTATTTGCAGATATAAACATGCTTCTCAGAAAGAAAAAAAAATGTGTGTACATCAGAAGTTTCTAAAAGATGTGTCACAAAGGCAAAGATATTATTAGTGCCCATCCAGCCCTCACCCAAGAGGCAAACAATTAGCATTCATCGATGCACTGACCCAGGAACAGGCAACTAAGCCAAAACTCTCATTAGCAAATCCATCCTAACTGAGGAAATAGCTGGATGTATTGAGATGCTATCCTTAAACATCTTTTCAACAGAATTCCATGCATTCAAATGCCATGCTCACTGGCAACCTAGTTATTACTACTAACTTCCCACCTAAGTCTGGTTAACTGAAGGAAATACTGATAATGCTGACATATGGGTCATCTCTTGTGTGCCAGTTTGAATCTGTGGTGGACCCCAGAAAAGCCATGTCCTTTAATTCTCATTTAATATTGCTGGCTGGGAGCTTTTTGATTGTTCCCATGGAAATGTGGTCCACCCAACTGTGGGTGGTAACTTTTGATTCGACCATTTCCACGGAGGTTGTGTTTCCACCCATTCAAGGTGGGATTGCTTACTGAAGCCCTTTAAGAGGGAACCAAAGGTTAAAATATATTGGGTAGAAGGAAATACTAGTGGTCATTGAGAGGGATGGGTAAGGGGTATGGTATGTATAAGTTTTTTCTTTTTATTTCTTTTCCTGGAGTGATGCAAATGTTCTGAAAAATGATCATGGTGATGAATATACAACTATGTGATGATATTGTGAGCCACTGATTGTACACCATGTATGGAATGCCTGAATATTAAGAATATTTGTGTTTGTATGTTGTTTCATCAACAAAAATATTTAAAAAAAAAAAAAAGAGGGAACCATTTTGGAAGCAGTTACAGAGCCCACGCAGCCAGAGACCTTTGGAGATCAAGAAGGAAAACATCCCCAAGGGAGCTTCGTGAAACAAGAAGCCTAGCGAGAAAGCAGATATCACTATGTTCTCCTTGTGCCTTTTCAGATAAGAGAGAAACCCTGGATGTCATTGGCCTTTCTCAAGTGAAGGTAACCTCTTGTTGGTGCCTGAATTTGGACATTTTTATAGACTTACTTTAATTGGGGCATTTTTATGGCCTTAGAACTGTAAACTAGCAACTTAATAAATTCCCCTTTTTAAAAGCCATTCTGATTCTGATATATCACATTCCAGCAGCTAGCAAACCAGAACATCTGGTATATATTTTTATAATTTGGATAAACATGTCTCCACCCGAGAGGAGCAGATATTTTCTATGTGTAGATGAAATTGGCTCTTTCTGAGATGTGCTGCTCAGCTCTCCTTCAAGGAATGACTTGCTGCCCAGAGGTAGGGAGAAGGGTCCACAAACAGCATCAAACTGTCAGCTCCTTCACAAGATGCCTTGGCTACAGAGTCACCTTCCCCCAAATCACACCCTTCCTGGGGAAGCATGCATCTGGGAACTGAGCCAGGTGGGGTATAAAGTCCCTGCCATTTCATTCCATCTTGGTACACCAATGGGTATTACTTCAGAGAGACTGGCCAAAGAGTTTGTCAGGAACTCATATAACAACTTCTTCCTCTGTCCAATTTTGCTTCTTCCCTCTTCCTTAGCTAGGCGTTCAGCCCTAAGAAACCCTCCACTTCAGTGTCTGACTCTAGAGAATGCAACATGCAGCAAACAAATTCCAGGCTGTGATAAATTCACTAGGGCCAGCCATCATTATCCAGGCATTCCTCCCTGGATACTTTCTAGAGACCCTACTCCTTTATAAATTCAGGTACTGCTGCCCACTAGACATTCTCTCATTACCCCATACTTTTGCCTCAAAGCATTTAGCACAACTATAATTAATCAGTTTCTCTTATATAATAAACTTAATAACTATCTCCCCAGCAAGAATTCATTCATTCCACAAGTAGATTACCTATTAAAGTCCAAGTACTCACTCTGCTAAGTGGTAAGAATAGAGTGATAAACAAAATCCAACATAGTTATCATCATGAGCTTAGTTTGGTTAGCAAGAAACCCTCTATTCAAATAGTTACAAAATAATTGCAAAATTATAACTGTGGTATTGATATGCAGGAGTATTTGGTATTATGAAAGAGTGCTGTGTATATTTAGGACATAACATAGCCATGTGTGCTGGTTTGAAAGGATTTATGCACCCTAGAAAAGCCATGTTTTAATACAGATCAGTCTTGGGAGAGCGATGGTTTCTTCTAATCCCTATTCAGCACCATAGGTTGGAAACTTGACTAGGTTATCTCCACAGAGATGTGACTCAATCAATTGCGGGTATTAAACTTGATTAGATGGAGACATGTTTCCACCCATTCTACATGGGTCTTGATTAGTTTACTGGAATTCTATAAAAGAAGAAGTATTTTGGAGAAAGCTTCAGAATACTGCAGAACCACAAAGGAAGGAGTCTACCAGCCAACGACCTTTAGAGATTAGGAAGGAAAACACCTCCCAGGAAGCTTCTTGGAGCAAGAGGCCTGAAGAGAAAGCCAGCAGATGCCACCCTGTTTGCCATGTGCCCTTCCAGGTGAGAAAGAGAAACACTGAATATCATCAGCCTTCTTAAACCAAGGCATCTTTCCCTGGATGCCTTAGATTGAACATTTCTATAGACTTGCCTTAATTGGAACATTTCCACGTTCTGAAACTGTAAACCTGCAACTTACTAAATTCCCCCTTTTAAAAGTTATTCCATTTCTGGTATAATGCATTCTGGCAGCTAGTAAACTAGAATACCACAGTAGTTAGGAAAGGTTCCTTAAGTAAACAATGAATGGACTGAAATCTGAAGTAAGTTTAAGAATGATTAGGTTGTAAACAAATAAGAATATTCCAGGCAGAGGAACAAGCATGTATAAAGGCCCAGCTGGGAGAAAGTATAGGAAGTATTGAAAAAAATGCTAATGTGGCTACAGCAGCACACTATTATGTGGAAATTCAAGAGATGTGAGGAAAAAGTTTAGAAGCAGCAGGAAATGCAAGATTCATAGTTCTTAGCACAACTAATCAGGTCCTCCTTATGACAGATCTTCACTTACCTTTTGGGATAGTACTCTCCTGGTTCTCCCATCTCACTGGTCTCTTGTTCTTCCATCTTTTTTGATGTGTTCTTTTAATTTATCTAACCTCTAAAAATGCAAGCCTAGGTAAACTAGATAACTGAGAGGACAATAGTATAATTAATACAATAAGTTAAGACAAGGGAAGTGGCTGTCAAGAAAACAGCAAATTCAGTTTTAGGCACATGGTGCTTAAGATTCAGGATATCTATGCAAAATTATTCAGTAGGCACATGGAAAGATAAGAGGTTAGATGATAGAATGAAAATTTGATAAAAGTCTGGCTCAATGTAGTAAAAACACTGATCATATTTATTTCACTCCTTAATATCTCTTGACTCTACCCCCCTTCTTTCCATCACCACAGCTCATACTTTAATTCAGGTTGTGATCATTTCTCCCCTGGATTATTGGCAGCCTCTTAACTGGTCTTCATAACTTCAATCCTCTTCTACCCTAATCCATTCCTTACACTGCTGCCAACAGTGATCAATCCCAACCCCACCCCAAAATTAGGACCTATCATTCTTCTTGAAATTTTCCAATGGCTCCTGAAAATCTTTGGGGGTATGGGTGGGGGATTAAAATTCCCCAACATAAAATGCAAGGCCTCATGATATGAGCAATGCTACTTTTCTCTCCAGCACTGGCACCACCTCCCCCACTCCCCATCTAGGCCCATAATCTATGCTACAGTCTTGAGAGCTATTTAGGTTCCCAGATTGTTCCATGTTGCCCTTTTCACATACCACTTTCTCTAATTAGTCAAACCTTATTGTTTTAGTTTGTTAAAGCTGCCAGAAGCAATACACCAGAAATGGAATAGCTTTTAAAAAGGGAATTTGAATTGCAACTTTACAGTTCTAATGCTATAAAAATGTCCAAACTAAGGCAACCAGGAAAAGATAACTTGACCCAAAAAAGGGCAATGACGTCTGGAGTTTCTCTGTCAGCTGGGAAGACACACAGTGACGTCTGCTACCTTTCTCTCCCCGCTTCTTCAAATAGCTTCCTGGGGGGCATTTCCCTCCTGCATCTCCAAAGGTCTCTGCCTGTGTGGGCTCTGAAGCTTTTTTTGAATAGTTCCCTCTTAAAGAATTCCAGCAAGCAACTCCACCTTGAATGGGTGGAGACACAGCTCCATGGAAACCACCTAACCAAAAGGTCCCACCCACAATTTGTGAGTCACAGCTCCATGGAAACAACTTAGTCAAAAAGATCCCACCCATCAATGTTGAATGAGGATTAAAGAACATGGCTTTTCTCAGGTATACAACAGTTTCAAACTGGCATACTTCTCTTGTACCATAACCCTTTACCCCAGCAAAAACTTCCTGGTTCTTCTGGATTCACACCCATATTTACTACATTTTTTTACAATCAGAAAATAAGTTTTCTTCAAATTCTGATCCAGAATCCCCAATTAATCTTTTTTTGATTTTTTAATAGGGAGAGCATAAACGCAGTCCCCCACTACCCCAAATTATGCAGTCGAGTTTCCCACATTTGGGGACATCACAGGGGTTAGCACCTCCAGAGAACAATGGATTTAGTCTTACACTGGGAAAACCATGTCTGTGAAAACCTGCCAGGTAAGTATCCTAGTCAACTTCTAAATAAATTAAAACTACCCAACAGAATATTCACCTTACTTAATATGCAGAAAAGGGAGAAAGATATCATTAAACTTATGGTACAAATTATCAGTTATTAGAGGGAATTTTTTTTTAATATTATGAATTACAATGCGAAAACTTGAATTTTTCTAAATGCAAAAGTAATGCTTAGAAAACAATCTTCAACAGTCTTGTATTAAAAAGCTTTTGGGGAAAAAGAAGCTTTTGGAATAAAAAGACTTTCAGAATACCTAAAACATGTATAATGTGCTATTTTTCAAAGGTCAGGAAAAAAGCCCCACAGTCTATAGTACCTTCTCCTTTAGATTCAACCATTCCTTACACAGAAAGTACATAGTACCTCCCCCCTTAAGAGGATTTTGAGAGGACTGGGATTTATTCATATATTTTTCTTAAAATAATGCCTAGTACATAGTAAAATCCTTATAAATGCTTACCTATTATTATTATTACAACTATTGTGAAATGGCCAAAACCAAGTAAATTACAAGTAGTAGGTTCTTCAGGGAGAAATGAGAAGGCACCAATCAGATCAATCTATATTTATTAATATATCTACCAAACCTATCTCCACTTCTTTCTGCCGATTCTTAATTTCACTGATGAAAGATTTCACTAGCATTATGCTATAGAATCATTCTTAAATCACTTCATAAATAAAATCCTATGAAAACGTAACAACAACAAAAAAGGAGCACCACTGGAACTACAAACCTCAACTGTAATGGAAATGATCCAATGTTACCATAGTCTGTGTCTCCTTTTCTTCTTCTGTCCAATGGTGATCAGAGTACCTATCCAATCTCACAGGGTAAGTGTGAATTTTAAAGAAAATAATTTATATAGAACAGTCTGCTAAACTTGAAAATATTTCATAAACATAAGTTAATATTAATATTTCTGTAAAAAATCAAACTATATTGCATATATCAAGCATAGATCGTCCTTGCCTCTTTCAGAAACAGGTCTAGACTCACTAGCCCAATTTTATTTGGTGTAGTTCAATTCATGGATACCTCATATAAGATGGTGCCTTTAATGATACCTTTTATTACTATGTATAAGAAAATTTTCCCATCCTGATTGAAAAGAGATTAAATGGCTAACAACTTTAACTAATTATTAAGATATAATTATTATAAGATATTAAGATATAATTATTATATTATTAAGATA
The DNA here is from genome assembly GCF_023851605.1 of Tamandua tetradactyla. Lineage (NCBI taxonomy): Eukaryota > Metazoa > Chordata > Mammalia > Pilosa > Myrmecophagidae > Tamandua > Tamandua tetradactyla. The sequence continues at coordinate 142,603,442 of NC_135332.1, forward strand.
CAATCACTAGCTTTGGGGTCTTTTTTTTAGAGATATTTGGGTACAGTTAGTTTAAAACCATTCCTAGAAACATGTATACCAAATCCTACCCTAAATCCTACTAGGATACAACATTCTTGCAATTACATTTACTCTACTTTCTCACTAAGGTACTAGGCATTGAGAAGGCAAATTCACTGAGAAGGCAAATTTATGGAGAAGGATGAATGTGTATGAATATTTATTAACTTCCTACTATGTGTTAGACATACAAGCCCTTTCCCCAGTTTCTAATTTAACTCTCACAACCATGCTGAAAGGTATTATCTTTTCCTTTTCACAGATGATAAAACTGGGCTCAAGAGGTTACGTTTCTTGCTTATATCACAGAGATATGATTTAGAGAGGATAGAAAGCTAAACCTAAAGGGATTTCAAAGCCAGCTCTTTTCATTTCACCACATCATCATCCAATGAAGCAGAAGCCCAAATGTTTAAATGCACCAGAGACTTCTATCTCATTGTAGTAGGTAGTTATATAAACCACCAGTTTTTATGTGGAAATTTCAGCATGAGTTCCTCCAGTTCCTTCCAAATAAGGGGGACACAGTAAAGAAGTTAATTTCCCCTAATAATTGGTTTATCTAGGAAAAAATTTTACTCCTTATTCAAACAGCTTGCTATTGAATCAGAATTCCCTTCTTTTATCTTGAAATTTGTTCCTTGCTTTGGCACTTGGTAACAGTCAAAATATATACTGAGAAATTCTGATTCACCCAAAGACAATTTCTATACTAGCCTAGTAATACACAGAGAATAAAACAACATGCAAGAGGTGTGCGTCATTTCCGGGCAGTATGGAATGGAGCAACCAACGGCACCAGAGCAACATGCCCAAGTTTTATTATGATTACTGCAATACAAACCTCACCCATGACTCTCCATCTGTGAAAAAGACGGCACAGTGATAGGAAACACAAAGAGAATGTAAAAGACTACTTATCAGAAATGGATGGAACAGCAGGCTCAGAGCCTGACTGACAAAACAATGGCTGCATTTCAACAAGGAAAGATACCTCCTACTTCATTTTCTGCAGGGGCAATGATCTCACCTCCCCACCTCCCCCCAGTCTCCTGGGCCCTTCTGGCTCTGGTATCATGACACCACCCCATATAGGGACCCCCCCCACGGTGCCAACAAGGGAGCCCACCACCTCCTGGGATGATGATGCCAGTGAGACATGCTCCTGGAATAAGGCCACCCATGGAGGGCCACATGTCAATGATGCCTGGACCCCAAATGATAGGACCTCCTACCAGTCCCATGATGGTACCCATTCGGGCAGGAATGACCAGACCAGACAGATAAGGATAGAGGGGAGCCTTTTTGAATCAGTTTTATATTACTTGTTCTACTTCACCAGACAGTGTGCTGCGACTGGGTGTTTACTAACAGCATGACAAGGAAGATTTGCTCCCCCTTCCTATCAAAGAGAGCATAGTTTTGAAGGGGAGTAGTGGGGGGGGAAAAGTAATTTCTATTTGTATTGTGGAATGTGAAAATAAAGTTGTCAACTCTTAGAAAAAATAAATAAATAACATGCAAGAAAACTTGGGAGAAAGGGATGATCTTTTAGCTACATACTCAATAGAAAAATGATTTATGTACTAAAAGAAAAAATAATTATTATAGTAGAGAACAGTAGAAATAATTTTTAAAAGATCTCAAAAATTCAGTGTCTTTGTTGATTATATAATAAGCTCTACCGAATTAAACCAGGTTTAGAGATTTAGTCTCCTATAAATATTGCCATGGCAAGATATAGCATATATATCAAGGCAAACTTAAATAAAACAAAGATTTGTTGTCTGCAGACCCAATTTTTTCATAATAAACCCAAATTCTCCCATATGAGTTTTCCTTTGGAGAACACAGTACTAAGTAAAATCTGATGAAGGAAACTGTCAAAAGAATACATGTTAATCTAACATGGCAGGCTCAGTTTGCCTATTGTAACGCATTCGGTTCTGGTCTCTGGACACGGAAGATTAATAATTTTCAGATACCTGTTTTATTGCATCTAACTGTCAATTACCCACAACTAAAACAGAAGTATGACATTCCATAATGTGGCAAACACATGAATCACTGACGGAATCAATGATGCTGTTCTATTAGGAAAGGTGAAATTTATGTCAGCTTTGCCTATTTCCTACAAGAGTTTCAATAGTGTAAACCTTAATTCACGTACTGTGACTCCTCAGAACTTTCCAGAAAAAAATAAAAGTCATGCTGGGTTTATTTAGCTCAATTTGTGACAAAATGAATGAAAGGAAGTCATAGTTTTCCAAGACAACTTTCTAAGTTCATATTTTTTTCTCCTAATTTCTTGTCATTGCCAGTTACTTTTCTACTCTAACTTTTAATTTCTAACCCTAGTAAAAAAAAAAATTTTAGCATAACTAACAAAGACAAACTAAAATCACTCAGGGATTTTTATGCAAAACTTCCAATTGTGTGTCCTAAACTGTTTTACTCCAAAATGAGTTCACAAACTGTGACAGATGTTTTATAGCTCTGTTTAAATATTTAGCCAGTAAAAGGATGAAATTTTAAAAAGCCAGAATGATTTCATTCTTCTCAAAAACCAGGGTGGTCTATCGGCAATTTTGGTACCAGTGGTGTTGCCGGGGGAACAAAATGGAAACAGGTGCCATCAAATTCAAATTAAAGATTTCGTTCTATTTTAAACCACCTTAAACAATGTTTCCATAAACTTTCTAACTGATACTACTATAAATTTGACAATATTTTATAACAAGAAAAGGATTATAAATTGTCTGTAGACCATCAAATTTTAACTGTAACAAATTTAGACTGATTGGCAACACTTCCTTGTAAAAAACCTAGTTTCATTAAATATACAGCATCATTTTAAAATGGAGTGAATATATAACAAAAGACAAGTCAAAAATAAAGAAACTGAGCAAGAATAGATTTTGATAGGCTTTTTTGAGATTTTATCTTGCTTTTGAGCTGATGCAGCATAAAATAAAAAATTAAGTACAAAAGAAACTTAAATTCACAACAAAAAAGAAAAAGCTACACAATTAAAAAGCTTAACCTTTCCTCATAAATCTAATTGCAGTTTCAATTTTATTGTTATAAACTGAAGTTTCCCCTATGAAAAAATCTAATAACTTTTGCTCTCTTATTTTAGTACTGAAAAATATACAAGTACTTAACATCTATCATTAAACAGTATTTCTTAAATTCTTATGAGATGAAGCAAGTGCCTTAATATAAAAGTTAATTTTAGTATTGGACACTTCCCCTTTTGTTTCATGTGGTATCATTGAACACTTTTTTGTTACAAGTTTTAATATAAGAAATGGACACTTGAGAAATTTTTAGATAATGATATTGCATATAGGGTGATGATCTTCATAAGACTGTATAAAGGGCGGGCCGCGGTGGCTCAGCGGGCAAAGTGCTTGCCTGCTATGCCGGAGGACCTCGGTTCGATTCCCGGCCCCAGCCCATGTAACAAAAAACGGAAAAACAAAATACAATAAAACAAGAAAATGTTTAAAGATGTTTCCCTTTCTTCCTTCCTTCCTTCCTTCTATCCTTCCTTCCTTCTCTCTGTCTTTCCTTTAAAAAAAAAAAAAAAAAAAAAAAAAAAAAAAAAAAGACTGTATAAGAAGCTTCAGAAAAAGTAAAGTAATTTGTTCCCAGTAAGGACTCTAGATATATAGGTAAGGTAAGATACACATTCTTCAGTGTTACTCATTACATTAGAAGATAAATTCTCTTTGTTTCAAGTTTGACACTTGGAAAACTTCTCAACTTGCAGGGGCATTTATTCTTGCAGTTAGATGAAAGCTCCTTTATTCTGATCCTAAATAATCAAATTCTGAAAAACTTTCAGACAGTTCAAAGTTTAATTTTTAGCAGTGCTCTAGGGAATCACAAGCTGGTTCATCAGAGTGGAATCAAAACTTACACTCAGCTCCATTAGTTGGATTCTTTCCAATCCTGAATTACAATGAGGGTTCATCAACAAGTTTTCCAAAAAAAGTTCAAAGTTTTCAATATTAATAGATAAATGTCTTTGAAACTAATATTTCTAGTTTAAAATTTCCTTATTAAATATTCAAAAGACAGAATCCTTTTTTTGTGCATTAGCACTTATATTTGATTCATAAAAGAAAAATACATTGTACTATTTAAAGCTGACCAATATAAAACTTCCTTTACAGTTATGTACTTAAGTTTCAAATAATCTCACTTGTGTAAAATTATAAAATTGCTGTACTGATCTACTGCTTACTTTGAAAGTGATTAATCAAAGTCAGAGAAAGCCAACCATCAACTGAAGTATGTTTCAAATTTCCGTCTCAGAAACATGTCAAAAAAGATGAGCCAATTTTACTTTAATTAAAACCTCATTTAGAAATATGAAATAAATGTTTTCTATTTAATTCCAATTAGATTTCAATTGTGTCCAGATTTCAAACTACTTCTGCTACTTGATTACACGTGCTGAATTAAAATTCTAGGGTTGCTATAAACAGACTTAAAATCAAAGGACTTGGTTATTTGCTTATTGTAGAAGGTATACAGTACTTTATATCTTATTCTAAATTTAATGAAGTATTCACTAATTAAAAATTTAACTACAAACTAGTTTAAATTCATTGATGGTTATCTCTTAAGCAAATAATTAGCTAAGAATAAATTCTTTTCTCTAACTTTTAGAAATATTAATTTTGGAAAAAATAATTTAACTTATATTCTCCAAGTTTCTAATAAAAGCACAACAAAGTTACTGGCTTAGATTTCTAATTTTGAATTGCTTCCCCAGAACAGTAAGAGGTAGTTTTTTCTGCTAAGACCAGTTAAGTTATGGGAACCCAATCATAAAGTACCCTGAGACTCTGTGACTCAGGGAAGATTCTTCTAACACTACCTGCCCATAATGCCAAGCCCAAAGAATATATCTGGTCAGGTCTCAGGGATAATTATTTGGTGGCTCAAATGCAAGACAACATGTCCTCTCTATATCCTAATTAGTTAAACAATAAGAAGACAGAGGGAACAGATTTATCTAAAATATGTTTGACTAATAAGCAGTAGTTTTCTACATTTTGAATGTGAACATTTTAGCACAGAAGACACTTTCTACTATGTCCTCTTAGGGTGATCTACACAAATAGTCAAGTGACTACCTCAAAAATCAACCAGTAAGTTAGGAAATACTACAGCAAAATCAAACAACATGTTGCACAGCTGATGATAGCACAGTAGCACCCCCTATTACAGCCATGTGGAAGGAATATCTTCCCTTTCTTTCACTTACCTCCTTGCTCCTATGCTGTCATATTTATGGCCTAAAACTTCCATTCATGGGCAGCAAAGATTCAGGATGCCTTTCACATGAAAGAAGAAATAACTCACTGATGGAATGGAGAGACATTCAAAGAAGATTCTAGCTCTGGGCGTCCTTTAACCAGAAACTCTTCCACCTATATTTCTAGTAGATAAATGTGACTTATACAGATAACTTTTCTCTCAACGATGGGTTTCATGTTGACATATATTTGAAAATCCATATTCACTGCACTGTGGTAGTACTGTACACAATAATGTATCTTATAACATTTTAGTCAATTGTCTAACTTTTAAAAATGTTGCCTATAAAATGAAACTCTGTATGAACAGAAGGTCAAATTAGCACTTAGAGCTGTTGTCTAAAACCATTGGGGTGTGGGGAGGATACTTACTGCTAGGAGAAGCAAAGTAAAGGTACAGTTAATTAAAGACACAAACAAATGAAAATGCCATGAATTCAATAAAATGTCCTAAGAAAAAGGAATTAACAATTCATTCATTCATTTGCATGGGCAGGCACCAGGAATAGAACCTGGGTCTCTGGTATGGCAGGTGAGAACTCTGCCTGCTGAGCCACCATGGCCCACCCAATGCATTTATTTTTATACAGGCAAAAATGGCAGGAATTAAAATATTTTATATCATGTAAAAACCAAATGCTGGAGAATTCACTGATAGGAGATTTTTCCATTTAAATTTTTTACTGCTTTGAGGAAGACTTTTCCATAGTATCATAAATCTGTTATTATAATGAAATTATGGCTCAATAATAAAATCTCTCATCCATGTATCATCAAGCTAATAACTACTTGGGCAATATCACTATCTCTTCTGCTGGCTCTAAGAGACCAAAAAGAAGGATGTTTAGGGGTTTTTTTATACTCAAAGTTCAACTTTGAGAACAGGAAAATCCTTAATAATTTCCTCCAAAGGCTTCAAATTAACTGCTTCAGCAAATCAAAAGGATGATTTTTGTATTAGCCAAACCATACAGTTTAAGAGTAAAGGATTATTGAAGATGATTTAACCCTTCTCAAAGAAAGAAGTGGACTTCTTGGAAAGTTACATAGTACTACAGTTAATGTCTAGAATTCTAGAAAATTCTGATTATCAAGCTATTACTACTGTATAAGTGGGGTGACACTCTTAAACTGAAGAACTTTTTGTGCAGGCGTAAATTTTACATGCAGAAAAGCCACATTATTACAGTCTTCGGGAGGTGTTTTGCTCCAAAATACCAAGTATCAGAAAGATAATTCCTACAATTATGTTTGGTCTTATATATTGTATTTATAGCCTCTAAACTTTCTCATAGACAAGACATTCAGCTACATCATGTGAAATTTCCAAATGCTTCAATGTCACAGAATACCCTTTTCAATTTGATCTGGAACACTAAGGATCTACTTTGCCCAAAGATGAATAAAACACCATCTTTCATGTAGCTTAAGAGGTCACGATCTGGAGTCCACTGCCTGGGTTCTAATCCTGGATCTAATAACTATTAATTATTTAACCTCTCTATTTCTTATTTTTATTATCTATAAACTATAGAAAATAGTGATAATGCATATTTCATAGAGTTGTTAGGAGGATTAAATAAGTTAGGTACATATAAAATACTTAGAAGTATGAATAAAGTAAAAGTTCAGTAATTATTAGCCATGATACTTATACATTCCAAATGATCTGGCAAATATATAACATACTATGTTGACTTCAAAAACTCAAATAATATGCACAGATTTGGGGTTTTATGTTTACTTCTAAGTATTTTCATTTTAACAATTTATTTCTTTTAAATTCAACATGAAATTATGTCATTCATCTACCAGGAACTCATCTCCCCCAAAAAGGATACTCGTGTAGAAAATACATATGAAAAAATGTCAACTAAAAAATCACTTTGTATATCTAAGTTTTAAAATAAAGTTAATACACACAAAATGGCAACTAAAGAGCTATTTTGTATATTTAACTCCACAGATTATTAACATTATATATGTTATAACCATTTACATAATGTGTAAAATGCCACAAAAAGACTCGTATATATATATTTATAAACTCAATGGGAAATTCAATTTGCGATGAATCAGAAAAATTCCAAAAAGCTCTTCATATTAGGATGACAAAATGAGAATCAAAAATTGGGTCCACTGCAAGTAAAACATATCGACTAAAAATAAATAAATAGGGGGGACCAAAAAAAAAAAAAAGGGTCCATTGGAGGAAAGCAAATTTTTAAAAGACCATAAAATCAAAAAGCTAAAATTCTGGCTATCAGAGATCACTAGCTCATTTTCCTTTCTTGAAGCAAAAAAAAAAAAAAAAAAAGGTAGAAGTAGAAGAATACTAACATACCAAACTTAAAGCATTTATCATACAGTTTAGGAACCATTTGTCAGCAAATGAAGAGATTATAGTCAGCATCCAAAGCACAAACTATAGCAGCCAAGAGTCTAAAAACCCTTCACCACAAATACTACGCTACTGGAAGAAACTATGAGGCACTTTTTGCTAATACCTCAAAAGAAAAGCCATAAAATATTCCAAAAGCAAGAGAATAGTTCATATTTTCCATTTCTTTGCCTCACATATTTGTTTTACTATTAGAAGTCTGTCCTTTCGTTTTCTTTGTCATGCCTAATGTTTGTCTTATAAATGTCCATTAAATGTGTTACAAAAGGTTCTTATGGGAAATGATTACTATATTTCAAGTACACATTTATAAACAACAAAAAAAGAAAACTGTCATTAGTAATTTTAATATGGAATTAAATTATTGAAATAAACTTTTAAATATTATATGTTGACAGCACTCAAAGAATTGGGGCATGACGCATGTAACTTTACTGGTTCAAAGGCACAGAGTGTAGGTCAAGCTTTTAAAACAGTCAAATGTTTAACAATTGAAGAAAAATATACAAAGTACTTTGTGAATAAAAATAGTTCAAGTGAACATGGTTTGTGGAAAATAAAGCATTCCACAGATTCTATAGCACAGGCCAAGATTGTTCATAGCATTACAGGGCACGTGATATATGAGAAAGAACTTTACAACTCAGGGTTATTATCCCCGCTCTGCTCCCCCCCCACACAAAATATCTTTTTCTCTCAAGATCTTTAAGAACGTACATCATCTAGCTCCCTGGAATGATTTAAACGACATTCAGCCTAAACACAGAAACTGACTTTTTCACATCTCACAAGTTTCACAAACCTATGAACAAAAATACTATGCATTCTATTTGTCCTCTCATTTGCATGTCTAATATCAAAAGGGTTGGGTGAACTTTTCCAGTAATTAAGTTTTACTCTCAATTAATTGTTTCTAGAGCAAATTACCATATAGTTGCTTAGGGGGATTATAAATACTTTGTAAGCAACTGAAGGAATCACCATAGCTAATCAGCATTTCTAAACCAAGTTTTGCCTAGCAAAAGCAAAATATATATATATATTTTTTATTATATACATAATTCCAAGCAAAATAGTTATCACCCCTTAACCCAACAATGGCTCTGCCTAAGTCTAGCAATCACACAAAGGCTTCTGTACTACTTCTGCAGCATTAAGTGACCAGCTCTTAAATTCAGCACTTGATGTTCAGGTCATAAGCATTTTATAAACAGAATATACTTTAAATCCGTTTTCCCCATGGCTAATGACTGCCTTTCATTCTCTTCCTCCTTGATTGGGTCTTGCCTCATTATTTATCACACATGGCTCCATTCCCTACATCTTTAATCTTCTTCTTTTAGTCTTTCATCTCATTCTAAAATCAGATTAAGTTCCTCGTCCTATTAAAATCTTCCCTCAATCCTGACATTCTCGAATTTTTTCCCCAACTTCTCTCCTCCCTTTGATTACCATATACCTCAAGTAGTGTCTATTCTTGCCACTTCCACTTCCCTACTTTCCATTTATTCCTTACTCCTTAAGTTATTGGCTCTGCCACACCACTCACCTGAACTATACTAAAAGTTAACCATGACCTTCCAATCTGATAACCTCTTCATACTACCCAAACTAAAGGCAAAAAGAAGACAAATATTTGTAAAAGGTCATCAATCACCTCGTAAAACTCTTCTCCCTTGGCAAAACAACATATTCCTCCTAATTTTTCTGTTATTCTCCTCACTCTCCCCCAACTCCCGAAACACGGGTATTTATTGTTATCCTGTCCTTGATCTTTTTTCCCTCTCTCCCAGAACTTTTCAGAAATTTTCTTCTTGAATCTTCACGAAATGTTTTCTAAACAGACAATGCCATCAAAAGAGACACTAGGAGGAGCGGTGCGATGTGATGGTGGCTCCGTGGCAGAGTTCTTGCCTGCCATGCCGGAGTCACGGGTTCGATTCCCGCTGCCTGCCGAAGCAAAAAAAAAAAAAAAAGGGAAAGAGACACTAGGAGGTGTCAGGTAGGTGGAGAACAATTCCACTTATCCCAATAACTAGGTAGTTGGCAATAGTCAGAATGCTTCACTACACATGCATCAAGCAGTGATCAAGGTTAAGAAAACCACATTTGTATGTTTTGGCAGGTGAAATACATTTTAAATGAAAAAACATTTAAAATGTTTTCTTTTTAGAATGACTATACTGCTAGAAGGAAGTATCTAACAATCTGTTCATTATTAATTGTATGTTTTATGATATGGTTAATTAGGCCTGATGCAATCATTCACTTGGGTAAGACTGCTTACTGATACAAAGTTAAAGATAAGATGTATAAATGGCAATGTAAATATCAGTTTCTTAAGAATCAAAACTAATTTCCTCTAATAGAGAGTTTTAAAATTTCTACGAAGAAATAATATTTGTAGGAAAGAAACACAAAAAAGAATTCCACAGGGAATTCAATTATACACCTATAATTTAAAAGTTGTCAGAATATTTACCTTCTTAAAAAGCATAATTTATGATAATTAATGGATAAATGATGAAAAATTAAAACCAAGGACATTTTTACACACTTTAGGATTAATGACTAGTAATAGCTGCTTCACCTAAATTGTTCTTTTTAGTCAGGTCTAAAACTTCATCATAAAAGCAAAATACATATGAAATTTTTTCATACATGCAATTCTTATATTTTAAGGTTCAAAAATCTTAAGGATATGGGGAAGTGCTAAAAAAAAATTACAAACCAATATAATCTCATGATTCCAAAACTGGTTAATAAACAGTCAGTTTTCATTGGTATGGTGGTATGCAAAGCAAATAGGGAACCCATATGCCAAAATGTTAACTGTAAATCTCTAGGTAGTGTAATTACAAGTGACTTTTACTTTCTTCTTTGAACTTTCCTTTTTTTCTACAATGAACATGCATTACAACTATGGGCTTCCTGGCAGGCTAAAATCTTTATTTCACTCAATTTTCTGCCTTCTCCCTTAGTTGTTGACAGAAGGAAAAAAGACTATGTTCCAAAGCTGTGTGAAATGGCTTTATTTGCATCATCCATGTTCTCATGTACCTGATCCATCCACAAATCCTGTCAATTCTACTTTTAAATACCAGAATCGTTCTCACGATTTTCACTGCTACTATCACCCTCACTCAAGTGACCATCACCTCTTGCCTGGATTACTGCAAAAGTTTCCTAACGATTCCATGTGATTCCATTCCTACCTATTCTTACATCACTCCTCTACTCAGAAGCCCTCATTCAGAATAAGCCTTCACTGTGACCTCCAAGGTTCTATGAACTGGGTTAGGAGTTGCCAACACACTCCTACTTCAGGAACGTGCAGTTGTCTTTACCAGGTATATTCTTCACTACAGTATCCTCATTTCCTTCAAGTTTTTATTCAAGTGTCACCTTATTAGTGAGGCCTTCACAGGCAATACAACATGAATCATGAACCACCCCACTCCATCCTTGAGATTTCCTAACCTGTTTCCTCGCTTTATTTTTCCTACTATAACTCTTATTTCTATTTAACATACTAAATGTTGTATTTGTTTCTATTCTTTAGAAATTGTATTTAGATGTATTTACTTCTCTCTCTCAATAGAATGTAAGCTCAGTAAAAAGTAATTTTCATCTCTTTTTTTTTTACTGTTGCATTCCCAGCACCTAGCAAGTTCCTAATACATGATAGGTGCTCAGTAAATATCTGCTTAATAAAGAAACAAATGTATTTCCTATAAATCAACAAGCTTAATAGATAAGAAATAAACAAGAAATAAATAAACAAGCTTAAAGTTACAGCTTCCCAGTCTCACCTAATGTCATGAAATAAAGGTATTTCATTTATTCACATTTGAAAATAAATACCTATAAATAACTTCAGAGGGACTAGACAGATGAGGAACTGCTATGATAAACATTAGGGGAGTCTATATTTTCTCAAGCCTAAAAGGGAGTTTTTAGACTCTTATCTTCAAAATTTACTAATAAAACTATGATTTGATCTACCAAAGAGACTCCATGAGATCACACTGCTGTTACTGCTGATACAAAAAAGTAAGCAATACTATCTAAAACCATAGTTACTTTTTCACTAGAATATTCAATTCCAGTCCCTCAGACTGGAAATAAAACCTTCCTTATGTATAAAACAAAAAAACCCTGAATATTGTACTACTATGCACCTGAGTCTCTTATCTAAAAGATCTTGGGATATTTTATAAACATCAATCAATGCTGTGCAAAGAAAGCTAAAGGGGAAAAGGCAATTAGATATTGTGAAAAAAATGGGGGCAATCAGAAGAAATACAGTCCATGGTGGTAGTGACACAAGCTAAGCAGGAGGTATGGATAATCTGGGTAAGTGCCATGGAAAAATAAATATCATGATTGGACTGGAGGCAAATGGAAACAGTTCAAATTGGCTTCATATAGTACTCTGTGGAACATATGATGTCCATATGTCCATTACCAACAACTGAAACATGGAAAATAACAAAAGCCAACGCTGTGATGACTATAAGAACACACCCAGTGCCAGTCTGTACCACACCACAGCAGCATAACTTACTACAGCTGCCAGGTGAGTTGGCTAAGAAGTCAGAAGCAATAAGAAAAAAAATAAAAAGAGATGGCCTAACTAAAGCATTCTCTTACCCTACAGAAGAAACAGCTAGGATCTACACTAGAACGCAGGATATGGCCACAATAAAGGCTGAAAAGTAAAGCACGACGTTTTCCCGGTAGATAGTTTCCAAAAGTATAAAATATTTTAGAATTATAAATGACAGTATTTTATGCAAAACTACAAATGCTTTAAGATACAGAAAACTAAATAAAATAAGAGTGAATAGGCTGGAATAACCACCCTTCCCCACCCCACCCTAAGTAAAGAGAAAACAAAACAAAAAAAACCCTGCAAACACAACCTTTCAGTTTGAAACACGTAACAGAAAACAAAAACACACTGACCAAAAGATGTGATTGGAATCCATTATGTTTATATTATGGCTAAGTTTACCAAATTTTTCTTCTATATTCTCTAACTCCTAAAGTGATTCATCTTGTAGATACAATAATACCTGAGATAAAAGAAATAGTGCTTTGTAAAATGCCATGAAGGACCAATTTACACAGCAAAGCCAAAGCTATAATAAACCTATAAAAAGCAATACTACCATCTTAGAGCCTATCTGGTGGTCCTGACCTTTTCGATCAATCAAAAACCAGGTCTCCCCAGCCAGGTGAACTGTATAAAAATAACCTCAGCTCTAAATCAGAAATATATCAGCTGTCACTCACATAAACTATAGTAATAAAATCCAGCAGTTTAAAATGTATAACTATTTTCTAGTAAATAGCAATGTCATTCCTGTTTCAACCTGACTTTCCCATTCTACCCTTAAACCCCCAAACTTGAAACTAAGTACAATTTCTTGAGTAGCTAACATGTGGTTAAGGAAAGGAAGCTATGCTTGTTTGTATGGAATCTGCCATTTCCTCCCTGCCAAAACACTTGTTTAAAAAGTCATGTAATATTTCTATTAAATTGTAAATGCAGCCGACAAGGAAATGGCCTACTGGCAGTGTATTACCTTTGTGGCAGTGCCAACGGCCCTACAGCAAAATAGTGCACATGATAATTTCAACATGCATTCCCAAGTAACAAAATTGTGCTTTACATAAATACCACAGAACCGGAGCAAGATCCAGAAAAAGCAATGAAAATTTGCCCAGGCTTTCATGCTTGCCTATATCAATTGTATGTCATAACTAAAGCAAAATAGAAAAGCATCTACATATGTCCAAGAAGCTTGTGAAGTTAGATCATATAACTCTGGGAAAACTATTGCAACTTAAATCTGTGTATTTCTTGTTAACCACTGTAACAACTCACTAATAAAAATTAAGAAAAACTGTGGGTATCAAATGAACCAAAATGTACTAACTACATAAAAGTCCTTAAAGATGATAATACAACTTATTAACAGGAACATATGTTCAGTATAAGCCACAATTGTTACGTTAAATTACTCCTTCCTTTGATATCATTCATTTGATTACAGAATTTAAGAGATTCACAAACCTTCCAATTAAAATGGTGACCTTCAGTTTATGAGGCACTTACTGCAACGCTTATAAAGTCACCTGTGATCATTTATCCCTTACCATTCATTACTTAGCACAGCTACATGTAATTATGCTATTTAAATTATCCCAGATATAATAAAGATGATTCTGTTCATGAAAAACTTACATTGAAAACTAAGTTAACATACTCAAATGTAATTAATCTGTAATTACTGTAGCCCTCTAGGACACCCGAAAATTCTACTCTGCAGAAATTTAACTAAAATACTTACTTTTTTTTTTAGGTCAGATATGTCTTAATTTCATTCTTTAAAAATGTCTATCCACACCTAATTTCAAAAGTCAGATTTGCTAGAGATAACATTTCCTCCAAAATATTACAAATTCCTCAGTGTTATATACCTGGAAATGCAGTCAGCATTTGCCTTCAGCATACCTCCCAACTCTCAACCCCAAACAAACACCTAGCTATTTATATCTTCTAAAATAAATGCTAGCTTAGGTCTCCAGCCTAAACAGTTACCATGACATATATTAAAAACAACAACAACAACAACAACAAAACTGCTTAACATGTCCATTACAGTAAAGCTATACTATTGCTTTAAAGACATAAATTTTCAACAAGGCTTAACAATTATATCTCCATTAGCAAACCAAAGCTGCTGTCCAGAGGCTAACACTAAGGATGGTCCTCTTTCTGATCTCCTTCAAATATGGGAAAAGGATCTAAAGGACCAAGAAATATATATGAATTACATTAATTTAAATTTTAAATTTTAAATAAATAAATTTTGCTAACTAAAAGTTTGAAAGGTAGCTTTTAAGTAGTGATAGACCTTTCAAGTTGAATGTGATTAGCATTAACTATTTTCATTTTTAGTTCACTTCACTGAATCCTGCACTAACTTATAAGTACAACATTTATTATTGTTAGAAAGAAGAATCTGAGCTTGCCAGATGTCAACATTAATACCAAAGAAGTATCTTTGAGGTAGGAAAGACAATCAAGCATATATTCAACAAAAATTTTTCTTGGGTACTTCATTCTGTTGGTTCAATTGCTCACATAAAGATGAAACACATCTGCATTTAAAACAGACTGCTTATGGGAAGAGAGAAATGAGACAAAATAAAGTGTCAGGGGCTAAGAAATTTCAAACAGAGTCGAGAGGTTATCCTTATGCATTATATAGATATTCCCTTTTTAGTTTATGGTGTATTAGAGTGGCTAGAGGGAAGTACCTGAAACAGTAGAGCTGTGTTCCAGTAGCCGTGTTTCTTGAAGATGATTGTATAATGATACAGCTTTCGCAGTGTGACTGTGTGATAGTGAAAACCTTGTGTCTGATGCTCCTTTTATCTATGGTATGAATTGATGATTAAAAAAATATGGAAAAGAAATAAACAAATAATAAGAGGAACAAAGGTTAAAATAAATTGAGTAGAATGAAATATTAGTGGTCAATGAGAGGGAGGGGTAAGGGATATAGCATGTATGAGTCTTCTTTTTTTTTTTGCTGGAGTTGCAAACATTCAAAAAAATTATCATGGTTATGAATACCCAGCTATGTGATGATATTGTGACCATGTCAAAGAGTGTCTGTATTAAAAAAAGAAGCAATTACACATTATATAGATATCCCTTTTTAGTTTATGGTACAGTGGAGTGGCTGGAGGGAAGTACCTGAAACTGTTGAGCTGTGTTGCAACAGCCTTGATTGTTGAAGACAATTATACAATGAGCTTTTACAAGTGACTATATGATTGTGAAAACCTTGTGTCTGATGCTCCTTTTATCCAGGATATGGACACATGAGTAAAAAATTATGGATAAAAAATAAATATATAATACGGGGGATAAGGGATAAAATAAATTGAGTAGATTGAAATACTACTGGTCAATGAGAGGGAAGGATAAGGAATATGGGATATATGAGTTTTTTCTTTTTTCTTTTTATTTCTTTTTCTGGAATGAGGCAAATGTTCTAAAAATGATCATGGTGATGAATACACAACTATATGATGATATTGTGAGTAAATGATGGTACACCATGTATGGACTGTATGTGTGTGAAGATTTGTCAATAAAAATATTTAAAAAAACAAACTGCTTAGAAGTAATTATATAACTATGATAACATTTCATAAAAAAAAATCATAGATAAGGCAATAAGAGAATTCAGAGAAAAAAAGAGTTTATAATCAGAGAATGAGGAATTTCTGACAGTAACTACTTACACAAAGCTAACCTTACTAGAAGTAAAAAGGGTCAGAAGAGTAGGAGGAGATTATAGATGTCATAAATACATATATTGACAGATTCCATATTAAAACACAGATGAGGGATATGCTATAAAGTAAACAGTAAACAATGGAATATTCTAAATATACAATATAATAAGAAACACCCAAGTCATGATTCTTAACCTTTTGGGGTCAAAGACCCCTTGTTTTAAAGAACTCATTTCATTTTATGAAAAGGACAGACACTCTCACCAGAAAAATACATTCTCACAAACACCCAATATTTAAGTACAATTTCAGAGGGTCCACTGAACTCCCTGAATTCTCTACCCCCAAAATAAAGCTCATTCTATCCTCTTGTGAATAAACCATGACTGGGTTAGTGCTTTGGAGCAGATGGAAAGAAAACCTAAAACTGTGGAACTGTAGCCCATACTAAACGCTGAAATCTGTTAACTACTTGTTAACAATGTATTTTGAAATTTTTTGTACGTATGTTATTTCTCACAATTAAAAAAAATAAATAAAAATAAAAGGGCTAGGTAACCTAGGTCAGCAATAAGAAAAAGGCAGATCAATACTACAGAGAAGACAATAAAAATGAGAAAAGACAAGGAGATATGTCCTGAAATATCTCGTTATTAATTTTACAGTATATCTAATTTGAGAGAGGAGACCAGACTATAGGAGCTTTGGTGGGTTCAATGGTGATCCCAGAAAGATGTATCTATGACCTAATTCCAAGGACCTGTGGAAGTGAACTTATTTGGGGCAAAAAAAAAAGGGTATTTGCAAATGTAATTAAGGATCTTGGGATGGGGCATTCTGAATTGTCTTTGTGGGCCCTAAGGCATAAAGAAGAGGGTGATGTGAAGACACAGGCAGAGATTGGAGTGCTGTGGCTACAAGCCAAAGAATGCCAAGGATTGCCTGCAGCCAGCAGAAGCTGAAAGAGGCAAAGAACACCCAGATCCTCCAGAGGGAGCATAGCCCTGTTGATGCCTACATTTCAACTTCTGACCTCCAGAATTGTGAGAGAATACACTTCTGTTATTTTAAGCCACCAAGCTTGTGGTAATTTGTTACAGCAGCCCTGGGGAATTATTACAAGAACAAAGAGAAAAAAATTAAAAACTACATGGGCCCCATAGCATAGATATATCCAATTCAAAATTTTACTATGAAAGGCAAGACAAACAGGGAAGACCTGGGCTTCACCACTAACCCACTGTCCCTGGCCACATGACGGCTGTACACACTGGGGGCGATGCACTGCAGACCCCCATTCTGGGTGGCTCAGGAGCACGGTGTCAGTTGCATGCTCCTGGCCCAGTGCCTCAGGAATCTGGTGCATCTCTCCCACAGGTGCATCAAAATGCCGGACCATAGAGAGAAGCTACACTCTGCTATCTCAAGCTTTAAGGGACAGCTCTTTACCAAGAATTTCAATTCTATGAATTAACACTATATAGCCCTTCTTCTACCACTAGACTAAATGAAGATACCTGTTCTCTGACCCCTATGATGAAGCGCTTGTGAGGAACCTTCCAAGAGGCAGTGCCATGCACACAACACTTGCACACACACTATGAAGACCCATGTCCACAAGGCACACATAGTAGAGACTGGGAGACAGAAGATGGGTGTCTCCTATTATTCAACCTATGCCAACTCCAGTCCAGACTTCCAGAATTTCTCAACTGAATTTTCTTATTTTATTATTAATTGGGCAGAAAAAAGGATTCATTTCTTTTTTTGGTGGTTCTTATTATTACTAAAAAATATTCACCTCATTTTCACTTCTTAGACATGGATATAACTACTTTTTTGCACATCTTTTTTGTTTTTAAAAGAAATCATGTTGGATTAGGAATATATGTGGTTGTAAAAGAGTAGTGCCATATGATTTCTTATTCTCATTTCTAATGGGCAGGAAAGCTACCATAAGTGTGTTTTTATTTTTCAATTTAGACTAATAAGCAGTGATTTTTTTCCCAAATGTCTGTTTATACCTTGCACACACCAGAGTATTTACTTCAGCTATTATGTAAAAAAACAAACAAACAAAAAAAGTGGGGTGGAGAACAACACACAAAAAAATTGAAATCCGTCCATATTTCCTGACACCCTAGAAAACTTTGGGGTTCTCAGTTTCAAATAATAGTTATGATAAGATTACATGGTTTGTAGATTTCTTCTTGCTACTCATCTCTCCTTTTGCATAGAGTTAAGATATAAATAAAAAGAATATACTTCCTTGGCATCTGGGCAAGAGCATAGGCTAGCTTAAGTTCATAACTCAGGTGGGCTACATATAAGTTGTATGATCTTAACGAATAATATAATCCCTCTAAATATCTATTTTCATCCCCTTTAAACAAAAAACTTTCTATTTCACAAAGTCTTGAATAAAAAGACAAGTTTCCTTTTCTGTTTTTACTTTTACTAAAACCTGAAGTTTCATCAATTGATCTATAAATTTACTTTTTAACAAAAGTGTAATCAAACAGAATAAAGGAAATGGGACTCCAAGATATTGTTTTACAAATATGCATAAAGCATAAATTTTAGCTTTTTAAAAAGTCACATTCCAACCTGATTCTGGTTTTAAAACAAAAACTGTTGTCAATACTGAAGCATCATGCACGGTCCTAGAACTTTTCGAAAACTAGCAGCTTGGTGGAATGTTGCCTAAGAAAACAAAAAAAAAGCATACATGGAATGTCACAAATCATTAAGAATTTACTAAAAATTGACTAAAAATTTTACCAAGCTATTATTTTGTTAATAAAAAAGGATTTAGGCACTCGTATTCCAGAAAATACAAAATAATTTAATAAGAGCCTTTCGGTATGTCTAAAGCTTTTATCTCTTTGGGTGGGGAAATCATAATTTTATCTCATGGATCTCAGTCAAGCATATAAAAATTATGAAATTTATTAATTCATTTGGGATAAGGGGAAAAGCAATTATTCAAAACACAAAGATAAAGACTTTTTAAAGCTTTTAAAAAATTATCACAAAGTAAAAACATAAAATAAAATCAGAAAAGAAAACTTCACTGTATCACTCACAGAGCACAGTGTCCTATCTTATAAGCTTTCTCCTACCTTAGCTACCACTTTATCTGCTCTCTAACGTCAATGAAAAGACTGCAATTCTGGTTTAATTGGTTTGAGGCAGGACTCAGGTGCCAGAATTTTTTCAGTGCTCCTCAGGTGACTGCTATGCAGAAAGAGCAAAGAACACTTGTGTGGCTCCGGATCCCTCCATTTTCTTATACTCGACTCTCCTTCCAGCCACTGGTGACCACCTGAACCTCTCATCAGCATCCATTAAATTCACACTGTTCCAAGACACTCATGCATTAAAGCTCAAACTCTGGAACAAGAATAATGCACTTCGTTCCCCTGCTAAGCACTGCTAGAGGAAAGCCTCCAAACCAGGACTGATGAAATTGTAAATCCTCATTTTCCAACTCTAGCTGGTCCCTCAGTAATTTTCCTTCTCTCCCCCAACAAACCATTCTAAACCCTCATGAAGGTTTAAAATTAATACATGAGTACATTATTTTTAATATTCTGTGTGACAAATGGGAAGCATGAATAATGCACTCCCTCTGCATACCAAAGAACAATGATTATCTTGAGGAAAAGTACTTGTGTGACAGAGTTGAAACTTGAACTAGGCATTTTTTCAAGTTCTTTAGAGAATTATGGTTATTCAGACTTGGCTTTCTGGCAAATATCTTCCCAAAAATGAACTAACTGAACATATCATTTCAAGGAAAATAATGGACAGTATTTGTGCCAATGATAAAATGTGAGCTTTCACGTGAAGATTCAAATTTGGAAAACTTGCATCTGCCACATGACTTTGACAGCTTCCCAATATTTGCAGTTCAAACTCCAATTCATAAGACAGCTCACAAACATGAGAAAAGCAGAATAATGATAATATAACTGAAGTAGCAAATTAAAACTATATCGTGTTTATAAATGCACAAGGCAATATTTGGTAAACTATCCAAAGAACTGTAGAGTCAAGAATTGTTTATATACAAGTTATGAGGACAAAGAGAAATCCACTTAGGTGGTGCCTGCCAAGGAAAGCTCTACATGGAAAAAATCTGGGTTGGGACTTGAAAAATGGGGAGGATATAAGTTGGTGGGAAAAAGTGAGCAAAACATCCTTGGATGTTTGCAATACAGTTTTCTTTGTTTTTTTTTTTTAAAGAGATACTATCTTCAAATCTTTGTTTTTAAAAAAAGAGATACTATCTTCAAATCTTTTTTTTAACCTTTTTTATTGTGAAATATAACATATATACAAAAAAGCAGTAAATTCCAAAGTACATCGTAACAAGTAGTTATAGAACAAATTTCAGAGTTTGATATGGGTTACAATTTCACAATTTTAGGTTTATTCTCCTAGCTGCTCCAAGACACTGGAGACTGACCTTCCCATGTAGGAAAACACTGCTGATAATATGGGTTAGGGAGATGGAAATAATTGATGTTCTTGGAGAGGCTGGCTCCTCTAGATTTCAGGACTTAATCTGGCCTAGGAACCTATCTGGAGACTGTAGGTTTCTGAAAAGTAATCTTACTTTGTGGAACCTTTGTAGAACTTCATAAAACACCCTAAATGTTTTTTAGGTTGATAGAAAAGGTTTTGGTTGGGGTTTGGCAAACCCTGGTAATTAGCAATATCTAGTTGAAGCTACATAAGAGTAGCTCCAGAACAGCCTCTCAAATCTATTTGAACTTTTTTAGCCACTGTGTTAGTTTGCAAGCTGCTGGACTGCGGAACAGCTTTCAAAAAGGGGAATTTAATAAGTTACAAGCTTACAGTCTAAGGCAATGCAAATGCCCAAATTACAGCACAACAAGAGGTTAACTTAATTCAGAGAGGGTCCATGGGTTAGGAACACCTTTGTCAGCTGCATAGTCACACGGCTGGCATCTGCCTCCCCAAATTCTGGTTTGCTTAACATCTCATGGCAACGTCTCCTGAGCTCCAAGCATCTCCAAGCATCCATGTCTCTGTTCTCCACGTGTCTGCACCTGTATCAGCTCTGTTATGAAGTTTCTGTCAGCTCTGAGGCTTCTGTCATTTCTCTCATTTCTGTTGTTTCTGGCTCTATTTCCAAAATGTTTCCTCTTTTAAGGGATTCCAGTAAACTAGTCAATACCCTCCTGGAATGGGTGGAGTCACATCTCCATCTAATTAAAAGTTAATATCCATAGTTGGGTGCATCACATCTCCATGGAGAAAATCTAATCAAAAGATTCCAACCAACATTCTTGAATCAGGATTAAAAGAAACAACTGCCTCCACAGGACTGAATCAAGATTAAAACATGGCTTTTCTGGGGTACATAATATTTTCAAACTGGTACAGCCACTGATTTTATATATATATTTTTTTTTCCCCCCCGCATGGGCAGGTACCAGGAATCGAACCCAGGTCTCTGGCATGGCAGGCAAGAACTCTGCTCTCTGAGCCGCCTTGGCCCGCCCAGCACTGATATATTTTTTGTTAAATTTCTTTTCCCCCTTTTGGTCAGGAAGGCATTGTCAATCCCACTGTGTTATGGCCAGGCTCATCCCTGGGAGTCATGTCCCACATCGCCAGGTAGACTTTCACCCCTGGATATCATGTCCCACAAAGGGGGAAAGGTAATGAATTTACTTGCAGAGCTGGGCTTAGAGAGAGGACACAGCTAAGCAACAAAAGAGGTTTTCTGGAAGTAACTCTGGGGCATAACTATAGATAGCCTTAGCTTCTTCTCTACAGAAATAAGCTCACAGGCCTCACAAAATCAAGGGCTTGACCTACTGACTTGGGAGTCCCTAATGTTTGAGACAGTATCAGAGATTTCCCTGGTGGTAAAGCTTAATAGTTCCATATTTTTTTCTCCTATCCCTCAAGGGACTTTGCCAATACTTTTTAATAATCTGCTCAACATGCTTTTGGATGTATCTCGATATTATGTTAAGCTATATAGTATTACAGGCCCTCACTTCCAATCTCGGCTCCATGTGCTTGGGTTGTTGAAATGAGCTATCCAGACACACTGAGTTAGATTATGTGCTACAGAAAATTTAGGTTTTAGGCAACATAAACCCTTCTTCCTTTGGTCTCATATAGTAGGTGAAGTTTTAAAATACCAATGATGTCAATCTTGTCCCTGCATTCTGATTTACCTTAGTCCCAACCCGATTGGCTTCATTCTGATCTCTAACTGAAGGCCTGATCTCTTTTTGTTTCTTTAATAGTTGCTGTATGTAGTAATGCTGACCTTCAGAGCTGCAGAACTCCAACTTGAGTCTTAGGTGTCACACAGGTGGCCAAAGTCTTAGCAAGATACCAGCTTATACATATATAGCCCAGCATCTCAAAATCTAGAAATAATATTCACAGCTCTGAACTAAATGTGACTGCTATAAAAGCTAACAATGTAGGCCCCAATTTTCTTATAAGTATTTTCTATTTAAAAATAGAAAACCTATTTTTAATATTTCATATATATTAATTCCAACTCTTAAGTGAGATTTTAAGATTCTTGAAGGCAGGGGCCATGGCCATCATTTATAATTCTTTGCTATCTGCTATAGAGATTAGTACTGGGTTAAATTTAATATGTTAGAAAAATAAGATTTACACAGGGAAGAAACAGAACAGAAATAATGTAAGACCTGGGTTAAAGCACAGCTCTGAAACTTAGTTAAGTTGCCTTACATAATTTAGTTAACCTTACCAACTCAAACTGAAATATACCTGGTTTGAGTGTCACCCGAAAAGCATCTTAACTAAAAGCACCACAGATAACTAATAAATTGAGAATAAATATGAATTTATATTCCTGATTTTATGCTGGCCATGTTATTTTTCATGATGTTTTAAAATAGATAATTCATGTTAGTTTTATTTTTCACTTTAGCAATAGGAATTTATATACATAAGGAAGGTGACACATACTGTATACAATTGAATTACTCAAGAAGCACCTTCAAAGTTTTTTAATAAGGCAGTCAAGAGTATTCAATATTTTCCATATAGTACTGTTACCTATATTATTGAAGCTCATCCCACAATAGCATTTTAATTTCTGGTAATTCCAACTTATTCCTGTTCAGATATTCCAAAATATTGCAGTCCTATTTCTTTTCCTCCCATATTTCTTACACACATTTCTCCGGTCACGCTGATGCCCACTCTACACACACATTCTTCTCTCTTCACTCCTAAATCCTCTCTTCTTGAGGGACTTCAGCCACTAGAGGGCAATAAGTCTACAAAAATAAATGTACTTATCTATTATGAATTTGAGATTCACATATTAATAAACCTAGAAATTACATCATCACTGTTATGTTTGAAAGTTGTCCCCAAAAAGATATACTGATCCTTAACTCCCAGTATCTATAAATCTGACCTTATTTGGCCTTTGCAAATATAATCGAGTTCAGATGAGGTCACACTGAAATTAGAGTGGGTCCTTATCTAATATGGCTGGGGTCTTCATAAGAAGATTACAGACTCGGGTACAGAGAAGAGAACACTATGTGAAAATGAAGACTTTCATTTTCCATAAGCTAAGAAATGCCTGCGGCAACCAGAAACTAGGAAGAGGCAAGGAAGAATTCTTCCCTAGAACCTTCAGAGGAAGCATGGCCCTGCTGATGCCTTGATTTTGGACTTCTCATTTCCAGAACTGTGAAAGAAAAAATGCCTGGGTTTTAAGTCACCCAGCTTGTGGCACTTTATTTCAGCAGCCTTAGGAAACTAATATAATCATGAACCCTAAAGCATAAGCATTTACACTTCAATGTGCAAGGTATACATTTCAAACTCAAAAATCACCCCAGAAAAGGAGTTTACAAAGTGTTCAATGTTCAAAAAAGGAATTCCATTTTTTTGATAAGCACCAACTAAAGAAATAAGCCTAACTGTATACAGATACATAACAATATTAGAAATCAAGATTTTATAGTATCAATCTCAGCACAGAGAAAAACAAAAGGTAGAAACAATCACAGAAACATAGAATTTGCAGGGTGGGTAGAAAAGTGAAAATTGATTTCCTTTAACTCCTTCACTGGCACACTGAGAAAACAATGAACTAAAGAATGTACAAAATTTGCCAACCCTCTCTTCTACTGAAAAGCAAAGGAAAATTTTACAGATACATTTTTGGGGAGGAGAACAGTGATGATAGAGAGAAAAGCCTTCACTTCTTTAACCATTAATGATGTAGAAGGGGAGAGAAGTTAAGTTACTAACAGATAATTTTTGCAAATTTCTAACAGAATCTAAATTCAGATGAATTCACTTTATTTTTACTTACAATGACATTACAAAACTGCAACATTTTCAACATCAACATTTTCAGCAAACCATAATTTTCTTACCCTCATTGGATGTATATCAGCATAAGGAGGTTTTCCTTCAGCCATTTCTATAGAAGTGATGCCAAGGGACCAGATGTCTGCCACACAGTTATAACCTATTTCTTGAATTACCTCAGGAGCCATCCAAAATGGAGTTCCTATTACAGTATTGCGCTTTGCCATTGTATCCTGCAATAACATTACACAAACATGATCACTACAAAGGAAATCTGCATGCCAACATATTCTCTAAAATACATATGCTAAAGCCTCAAATATCACAGGTTATATATGAAATTAACCATTTATTTTCCTAAAATTTCAACTAGTTATGATACTGCATATTTAAGAATTTTAAATTCTGAAATAGCCAAGTGTCCACATGTAGCTTACTCTACTACATTCATTAAAGAGTCATTAAAGATACTACTCTTGTAATAAAAGCTACAGAAATGAGTAGCCTCCCTTCTAGGACTCTTAAGCATTTGGACAACAAGATAAATTTTCATATTTATTCAATATCTTAAAGTAAATAAAAGTAGGATAATATCCAAATTATGGCTCTGTCTTCACAAGAACCATGAACTTATGCATTTTTCCTCCTTCCCTTACCCCTAAAAAAGTTGAGACAATCAAACCTGGACAAATAAATTGAAAGTGTTTCCAAAATTATTGTACTTACCGTTAACTGACCAGCCACTCCAAAATCTGCCAACTTTGCATGTCCTTCTGTATTGAGGAGAATATTTCCAGCTTTTATATCTCTGTGTATTTTTCTCATAAAGTGCAAATATTCTAGTCCTTTCAATGTAGACTTAAGAATGGTTGCAATTTCATCTTCTGTTAACTGGAAAGCAATATTTTAAAATCCAGAACAAAACATCACATTAGATGAACTCTTACAAGAGAGCAAGTGTTTTTTTCTTAAGATCATTAAACCTCTTTGAAAAAGTTGTAGGATAAATAACCAAAAACTACTTTTTTCCATACAAATGTTCTCTGTCACTCTTAGTACATGCTGACATCATCCTGAGGAAAGAATGATTAAATTTCCTTTCTTTAAAATTACCAACATCATTAATACAACACATACCTTATTCCAAAAAAATCAGCATAACCCTAAGAAATCACTCTTTTCCCCATCTTCTAACACTAAGATGGCAATATTTCTGCTATCTGTCCCAATAAAAGTAAATTCAGACACTTTCCTGAATGTCTCCAATTCTTTATGAGAATAAAAACAGTTTTACATAACGGGAAGGAAGGAAGGAAAGGTGGCTTGCTAGGCATCTCCTGCATGAAATGCTTATACTAGTGCCACGTATCCTGATCCAGTCAAGTGACTCCTAACCCACCCAAGCTCTGGATTTCTGACCCTAATAATAAAAATTCAGAAAAGAAAATGCCAGAGAAAAACTAGGAAAAGGGAAAAACAAGCAAAGGCTGCCAGAGGAAGAAAAAGGAGAAGGAGAGAAAACGGGAAGGTCAAGCAGCAGAGGAGAGGGAGGTAAATATGTCTTAGTAATTGTTGCAGCAGAACCAGTTCTATTTGTACCAGGTATTGTGCTAAGAATCTTGCACGCATTACCTCATTTAATCTCTACAACAATCCTCGGAGGCAGATACAATTATTATCACTACTTGACAAAGGAGTTATTGCATAGAGAAACCTCCTCCTGGGCACACACAAGTGATGGATCCAAGATGTGAGCCCCATCAGAACATATAATCCATGCTTTTAACCACCATGCTATATCATCTCTCTTGACAAACCTTGATCAACTGCACTCTATGAAAGCACTTATTTTAATTGAAAACATCCTGACTGCTTAAATACATCCAAGTGATTTCAAAACCTCAGAATAATAAAACCCACTTCTCACCACAAACACTACCAGCCAATATAATCTACAGTAATAAATTGGAGGGAGCAGGTAAATCCCAACTTATACAAAGACAGTGGACACTGCTTTATATGAGAGAAAAAAAAGAGAGAGAGACAGAAACGTTCAAATATCTATCAATGGGAGAAAGGCAAGATAGACCATACAAGTTGATAGTGTAAAAAAAAAATAAAAACTATGTAGAAGTATGAAAATAGATGAAGGTGCTTGCTTTTGCCACCACCAGTCCCTAAAAAGTTCCTAGGCATAGGAATACAGCTCAAAGTCACCTGATTTTCCAGTCATATCTCTAAAGGATAACTGGGTAATATCTGGAAATGAGAAACCCAGAAAGCTGAGCTAAGCAATCTCTGTACCTAGACTCAGGAACAATATTCTTGATTTCACACAGTTTTCTCCCACAGGAATTTTATTTGGATCTCCTTGCACTAAAATCACTGACATCCTATCTGATTAAGGAAGAACGTGGATCTCCGTCCTCCAGCCTGTGAAGTACCAACTTCCCCTAACTCTTCCCAGATATAAAGACCCTCAGACCACTCTAAGCCATCACTCAACCCTATACTCCTCTCAGTGGTAGCCTAAGAATTTTACTTGATAAATCCACTCCAGCGCAAGATACCTGATGCAGAATGCCATTTATTCACTCAATAAATGTACATCAAAAAGCATCAATTATGTGCCAGGAATTGCTCTAAATGCTGAGCGCACAGCAGTGAACAAGACAGGCAGGGCCCTTGCTCTTGTGGAGCTTATATTCTACAGGGTAAGAAACAGCTGGATGACAATTTGACAGAAAATGAGGAAACACAAGAAAATGTAAGTGAAAACTGCTGTGTGAACAACAAAATAGAGGGCTATTGATACAAAATGGAGTTATTTCAGATTAGGCCTTATAGAAGGTCTTTCTGAGAGATATTTTTGCTGATATCTGAATGATAGGAGGGAGCCAACCATAAGATGTGGGTACACAGCATTTCTCAATAAAGTTAAAACAACAGGTAAAAACATTTTGGTACAAGAAAAAGCCAATCACATTTGAGTTGGAGAAAAACATTGAAGTTGAATGAGCCAGGAAGAGACTAGTTCTAGATGACATTGAAAAGACAGACAAGGACCAGATCATATAAGGCTTTACAGATCACAGTAAGGAGTCTGGATTACTTAAAGATTCTGGTACTTCCAGAAACTTGCTCTGTATCTTGAACAAGAATGATCTAAATGAACAGTCTAAAGAAAGCAAGCACCAAGCACCATTCTGTGAATGCTGTACTCTCTGCTACAGTAGCCACTAACCACATGTGACTATGGAGTACTCCTGAAACATGACTGGCCCAAAATGAAATATGCTATAAATGGAAGATATACACTGATGTTCAAGATACAATACAAAAAAAAAAGAAGAATCAGGATATCTCATTAATAAGTTTACATTAATTACATGTTGGAATATTTTTGACATATGGGTTAAATATATTATAAAATTAATCTCACCATGTCTTCTACTTTTTAAATGTGGATACAATAAAAATTTTAATTATATATGTGGACTATTATTTATTATTATTATTATGTTATATTATTATAACTATATGTTATTGTATTGGTTGGCTAAATGCTGCCAGAATGCAATATACCAGAAATGGAATGGCTTTTAAAAAGGGAATTTATTAAGTTACAAGTTTACAGTTCTAAGGCCATAAAAATGTCCAAACTAAGGCATCCAGAAAAAGATACCTTGACTCAAGAAAGGCCCATGTCTGTCACATGGGAAGGTACATGGCTGACGTCTGCTTGTCCTTGTTCCTGGTTCTGTTGCTTACAGCTTCTGATGTCAGAAGTTTCTCTCTAAGCATCTGGGGACTTCACTTAGTTCACTCAGAACACAACTCTGGGTTCTGGCTTGCTTAATGGGAAGGCATATGGTGACATCTGCTGGGCTCTGCATCTCCAAACATCCATGTCTAGGCATCTGCTTTCTTTGTCACCATTCCAAATTATCTTCAAATGTCTCTGACTCTGTTGGCTCTGAAGCAATTGCATTTTCTCCAAAATGTTTCCCCTTTTAAAGGACTCCAGTATACTAATCAAGACCTACCTTGAATGGTTGGAGTCACATCTCCATCTAATCAGAAAACCACACCTACAATTGAGTGGGTCAATTTTCAAGGAAACAATCTAATCAAAGATTTCCACCCTACAATACTGAATCAGGATTAAAAGATATGGCTCTTCTGGGGTACTCAATACTTTTAAACCACCACAGTTATATTTCCTTGGAAAGTGCTGCACAAAGAAAAGATTCACAAACGCAAGGAACTTTGTTTTGTTCACTGATATATCCTGAACATCTGGAACCATGCTAGGCATAGAGTTAGCACTCAATAAATAATGAATGAGTGGGTACAGACTTGTAGATGTGAAAAGAAACATTCACATTTGATGTTCTCAATCTTTCCAAATTAGTGGTTTGCAGTCAAAGTGGGAAATGGGAGGTAGAAGTATTTGGGGCCAACACATTGCTCCACTGGAGTAGTTGTTTAAGGTGATGGGACTGTCATATGTGATTGGGTTTAACCCTCTCTCCCATTCTCTGCTCCTTATATATAGCTTAAAAGAGCCAGGAATACTGCAAAAACAGCACGATTCCATAAAACTATGTTATTAATATATATTAATATTATTTCAATGTTGACCTTTTTAGTTCCTAGACTTCTGTTTTTATCCTCTTAACAGTCCAATATTTCCAAACAATAATTCTCTAACCTTCTATTAACTTTTTATTTCTGCTCCTGTATTCTATATTTTAGAGGTATACTAGAGAAAGTTCAGAATTAAAGACCCACAACACTTCAAGATCTTAGGATATGTCTGATTTCAGTGCCATAAAACATATGTGACTGGAAAAGTCCACAAAGAGGCAAGGGAAAATTTGTCAGATATTATATTGATTCTACTGCCTGGCTTTGCAGTATGGCTTCAAAGTTTCATTTCAACTCCACAGATTCTAGAATATATTAACAAAAGATCTTCATGAGAAAATAGATTGTTTTAGCAACTAAATAAATTCACATGAATTTGGACATTTGTTGAATGAATTTCAACAAATATCTACTTCACTGGGTCTACTCTACAAAGTTTATTCAAGATGCTGCGTGTATATATAGTGGTGAGGAAACTAACAGTCTCAGCGCTTAGGTGGCTCACATAACAGTAATGTCTCAAGGCACAGCCTATATTTACTTCTGAATCATAAAGGTGGAGAGGGCAGACCTGAAGCAACCGTGTTTAAAAAGCCCCTCTTTTGTCATCCTTTTCTCTCTTTGGTAATAACCCCTTCTTCTACATCTAGAGGTCAAAATTCTCTTTTTCACTTCATAGCCTCCCCTAATAAAAAAAAAATGAAAGAAAATAAATGATATACTATCCAATCATGTGGCGAGAGATCTAAATTTAAAATTATTTGTAGCACACAAATTAGTTTAACAACCCATCTGTATATTAAGGACAAAATGTGGTAACGTGCATTGTAACTGAAGTCTTTTAACTTCAATTATGAAACGAAAAGTTTCTACTCCTCAATCAAATCACTTTAAACAATAAATGAAAAATTTTCTAGAGTATAGAGGCATAATGTCTTAAATTTTTATATTACTCTACAGTTTATAAAGAGTACTGTATAGGATTCTTACAACAATTAAGTTAAGTAGGTAAATATTATCCTCATTTTATAAATTAGTTAACAAATTCAGGTCATTCAGTGACCTGCTGAATGTCACACAACTTCTAAGTGGCCAAGCCCATATGTGAACCCATGTCTTCTGACTCTACAGACAATACTTCCATCACACCACCGTCAGAAGTCACAAACATGGGTATATGATCTAGTCTCAATATAAGAAAATGGGGTGTTGCGGGGCTTGTTCCAATGATGATATTCAAAAGATCTGACAATCAGCAAAAGACAATGACTAATCAGAACAGTTACCGGTAATAAATAAACAGTATAACTGAATGTAAGTTCTGCTGTGTAAGCTACAGACCACCTGCTCCACATCAGCATTCAAATTTAGATTACTGTAAATGGCATGTCAGCCAAACAAAACACATATACCTATTAACAAACCCACAAGGAAGCAGACTCACCTGAACCTAAAAGGAGTCCTGAGTACATTATAGCCAGTATTATGAGTATTTTATTTAAAACATTTAGATGCTTAATGCCACTAAAACAAATATATAGATCAGTAATTTAAATGAAAACTAGAAAAAAATCAAAGTACAAGGGCAGGAGGAACAGTTTCTAATCAAAAAAAGCAATCAAGTACTATGGGAATTTACTAGCTTTGCCTACAAAAAAAATAAAAGCATAAAAAAAGAGGAAAACATTTACAGCATATACAGTAAGGATTTTAATGTTTAAAAGTACTTAGAACCATAAAGAGCTCACATAAATCCTTCAAGAAAATAATAAAAGTCCAATAAACAAATGGGAAACAGAAATGAATACATAATTTA
The DNA here is from genome assembly GCF_023851605.1 of Tamandua tetradactyla. Taxonomy (NCBI): domain Eukaryota; kingdom Metazoa; phylum Chordata; class Mammalia; order Pilosa; family Myrmecophagidae; genus Tamandua; species Tamandua tetradactyla. The sequence goes on from NC_135332.1 coordinate 142,634,388, forward strand.
CAAAAATGAAAACAAAAATGAGTTTATTTTCTGGCTGCTAAAACAAATACCATACAATGGGTTGGCGTAAGAACAGGAATTTATTATCTTGCAGTTTCAGAGGCTAGCTAGAAGGCTTGCTTCCTCACAGAGTCAATTTTCTCTGGCTGCCTAGCAATCTGTGGTTCCTTAGCTTTTCCACCACATGGTAATGCACACATGGCAGCATCTTCTCCTTTCTTTTCAGGGTTCTGTTGACTTCCAGCTTCTGGCTGCACCCCAAGGCTTCTTTCCTTGTACACTTTCCTTTGTTTTTAAGGACTTCAGCTAAAGTGGATTAAGGCCCACCCTCATTCAATCTGAGCACTCCTTAACTAATAACAACATCAAAGGTCCTATTTACAAATGGGTTCATACCCATAGGATCAGTGGTTAGGACTTCAACATGCTTTTGTGGGGGATATGATTCAACCCCCAATAGCTGGTTAGCATATATGGAAAATATTAAACTGCACAAGTTCCAAGAAAAGTAAATTAAAACAATGAAGTACCAATTAAAAAATTATCCTATACTGGACACACTGTGGCTGAGGATAACAGCACATGTACGACATACAAGAACAGTATAAGCCAAATATAAACGTGATCTCAGAATGCAGAAGCAGTTTCCCAAAAATCCCTAGAAAACATGCATTCTCTGGAAAAAAAGAACACCACCACCATTTACTGAGCACCTGCTAGGATGCTGAATAAGAAAAATCTCTAACCTAATCTCATGAAGTTCCAATCTAGGATGAAAGGCAGACTTATAAACTTATTATTAAACTACTATTAAAAACATTTTCAAAGTGAAATGGAAACAAAGGGAAGAGTAATTAATTTGGGAAGAAAAAGAGAAAGCAAAAGTAAAATAAGGCTTTGAATAAGAAAAATAGCTTAAAATTCAGGGAAAGGAAAGACTAACAAAGCAGTAACTCAAATAATTAAATGAAGAATATTAGCATGTAGTTCTTAAAAGGCACTGGAAAAACAGGTAAGAACCTGGTTTTTCTTTCTTCCATTAAGGGGGAAAATGGTGGAAAGTGATGGACCAAAATCTTTGGAAATTTAGAGGAATAAATATTTACCTGGTCACTTTTAAATACCAATGTCAAGTGAACTTTGGGCAAGAGAGATATGTCTATATCAAGATTTAAGCCACTCTACGATTACTGTGTGTCACTAATGGAGGAGGCGATAGGAACTTATAATTATTTAATGGAAACGATGTAGCAGGCCCTGATCTAGATGTTTACATCATGATTATTTTATGTCCCTTAGGCATGCTGATATTTTTTATTATTAAAGAGTAAATTTTTTAAAAGTAAATAAAGAAATTGGCAGTCATTTTCTTAGATGGGGTTCTGTTTTCAAACAACCTTAAAACTTCTTAACAATTTTTATTTACATATAAGCACAACCAATTACCAAAAGTAGGGAGATTGCTACTTGGTAACAGAGAGAACCCCTTCTCATTGTCTTATAAAATTCATAGTGGTTTCTTTTTTCATTTCTATAATTAAAACACTGCAACAGTTCAGACTTGCCATTACCTATTTCAAAAAGATCAGGTTTATACTTGGAAACCTTAGGAAAAAACATAGAAGACAGGATTTCCTTCATATAGAAGAAAGTAATGTAAGATTTCAATTCTAAGATGTAAAACTCTTAGATTCATTCTCAAACCACAAGAAAACATTTCTTTCAGTGATATTAGTAAAGAATCCCTTCAAATGAAAAAATTTATTAGAAAGTATTTTATTAGCGGCTTTCATCTTCAATACATTATGGGTTTAATTTCACTTTTGTCATAATACAAATGGGGCAATGTCATTTTAAAATTATTTGAATCACATTTTATAATCTGCTTTAAAAAGGGGGGGGAGGTGTAAGAAAGAGAATAAACCATGAATGAAATAGTCAGCAATCGGGGATGAAAACAAGACTTTTTATAGCTGAACTAATACATTAAAAGACGGAAGTCTACATCTGGTTTCAATTTTGGCATGAATTCACTGGCAAATTTTTAAAGAATCTCATTGCACAAAAACAAAAAGATGGTTTTGATAGGCTTTAGACCTCTGGTTACTTTTGTTTCTAGAGTCATATGATTAGTATAATAATATGATACATTAAAATGTCACTGTGTATGGTTTTGATAAAAATGTACCCACCAACTTGTCTTAAGGGCACATGCACTTACTGTTTTAAAATACACATACTGCTTTAATGCTTTTGTCAGTAAAAATGAACTCAAGTGAAGTTTTTGTAAGTTCATACAAAATTAAGAATTTTAATTTTCTTAATAATGAAACTGTATCTCTCTCAAGAAATTACCATATAATCCTCAAATCAGGACTTATATAAAACCAGTGATAATAGCGATGATAACAACAACAACAGTTTACGTATACTGGGTTCTTTACTATACCAGTCATTTTACAAGTTTCAATTCATTTAATACCTCAAAACAACCATAGAAGATAGGCACTAACAAGAGTTCATTGAGCGCCTGTTACACTGTCCCTGCTTTTAAGGCGCTCCAAATTTAGTGGAAAGGGAAAGGTACAAGAACAAATAATTACAATACTAATGATGCCTGCTATGACAAAGTTAGTCATAGGAACTACACTCACATGGAAAAATAATGAAATGTGACCCCGCCATACAGAATACCAAAAAAAGAACAAATAACACTGATGAATTTTTGTCAATGTCCAGGATCAGAGTACTCAAACTTTAAGAGCATTGTGCTCTTAAAATAAAATTCATACATTTAGGGCCTTAAACAACGCAGTTTTTGCCTGTCTTGCCAACTTCACCTCACCATTCTCCCACTAGGGAAGGATTCTCAGAGGAAATAACTTTTCAGATGACTCTTATTGAAAATAAATAAAGTTTCTCAAGTGAATAAAGAACGAAGGAAATATTAGGCAAGTGAAAAGCAATGGGGCATTAAAATATATGAAGCATTACCAGTGGATGGTTCTTAGTATTAATATGTATGGGAAATTTAGGCAAAATGAAATTGGGAAGGTAGACTAGGGCCAAACTTTGCTTTATGCACCAACAAATTTTTAAGTACAAAAGTAACATTATCATGTCTTTAATTTTAGAAAGAAAACTCTGACAATCACGAGCCCAAGACCAGAAGTAGGAAAATTAATGTGGAGCATATGGTAGTAGCAGCTTTAGTACTAGCTTACGACCTTGCTTAGCCTTGCTTAAAATTCTAAGGCTGATCGTGACCAGAAGGGGGAAAAGAAGTGTAACAAATGGGGTACCAATGGCTGGGAGAGTTCAAACAGAGTCAAAAGGGCAACTCTTACGCAAGCTTCAGCTAGACATTGCTACCCATCACAGTTTGCCAAATTCCAACCAAAACCATTCCTGCCAACCCTAAAGAGCACCCGAGGGCTCTTATGAGATTTTACAAAGGTTCCATGCATTGGGATTACTTTCTAGAAACCTACAACCTCCAGATGGATTCCTAGACCAGAAAAGTACTGAAATGCAGAGGGGCCAGCCTCTCCAGAACATCAACTACTTTCATCCCGCTATTCCATGTTGTTGACAGCCCCTTTGATCATGAAGAAGTTGGAGTGGGCAGAGCCCAAATACCCCTAAAGAGTGGGAAAATGACAGGCAACGGTGGCTCAGTGGCAGAATTCTTGCCTGCCACACCGGAGACCTGGGTTCGATTCCCGGTGCCTGCCTGTGCAAAAGAGTGGGAAAATGATCAAAGGAGATGGTGGAGTTATACAGAGAACAAATTAACAAATGAGCATGATTACTGAATCATTATATTGATATTTCTTTTAGTCTCCAGTGTCTTGGAGCAGCTAGTTGTAAAAAACCTCAAACTGTAGAACTTTAATCCATATCAAACTCTGAAATTTGTTCTACAACTAATTGTTGCAGTGCGCTTGATTTTTTGTATATGTTATTTTTCATAAAAAAAAAAAGTCGATTGTGATGACGAAAGCTCAGCTATATGACGATACTGTGAACCAGTGGATTGTACACTTCGGATGACTACACGGTATGTGGATATATAATATATCAATACAATTGCATTAACATTGTAAAAAAAATTTCAAAGTTGATTTCTGTGGTAAAATTGATAATGAATACTCAAGTGACATTTGACAAAACTAGGAAGGATGAAGAAGAATCAGAGCATACAGTGAAGCAGGAAGGCCCCAAAAGCTAAATTCATATATCTTTCATAATTTAGGGAGATTCAGCCCTCCCTGAGGCCTCGTAAGGACCCAGGACCCAGCCCAGCTGCCTCCTCCATTTTGAGGACGTGCCACTGTACACAGCTGCCTGCATGACCAGACAGACATTAAAGGTCAAAGAATGTAAAACTCACCTCCTCTAGTCAATGCTCATGATTCTCTGCTGAACCACATCCCGCGAGAATGCTGAAATCCCATAGTAACCAAATCTTGCAGAACTCTGTTCAACTTTATATGCTGCCATCTTGGCAAGCCTCCTTCCCTTTTCTCTCTCGGATTTGGAGCGGAATGCTGGCTTTTGTTTTGCAACCAGCTGCCGCAGGCATCTATCTTCCTCTGGTCTGTAAGTCTCTAAAACTCATGGCTGACCTTCTGCCTGGCATGTGCTTTGGTCTTGGAGTAGTGCTGGGCTGCAACACGCCTACCTACAGTTTATTTCCCAAAACAGAAATTGCCTGAACACTAAAAAATTAAATATGACTTAGGTAGCTTCGTAGTCTCCCAGCATATTCCACCCCTCCAAATTGTTACTAAAAATGAACATCACCCTTGACACTGCAATTCCATTTCTAGAATGTACTCAATGACCATAACAACACAAGAATGCCAATGTATATGTACAGAAGTTTCCCAAAAATTTTGTTTATAACAGCAAAAAAGTTGAAACTTATTTTTTCCAGGGGACTGAAAAAAATACAGATGTACTGGTATAGAAAGATCTCTAAAGATAAATCGGTAGTTAAAAAAAGAAAATGGCAAGGTATAAAACACCATATATGGTATGAATCCCTTGTGAAAAACAACATATGCGTACGTACATACATACATACATACACACACACATACTGAAAGAACCCACAAGAAATTGTTAGCTGGCATGACCTTAGGGAAATATAATTGAGTGGTGGGCACGGAACCATCAACTTCTGTTTTCATATCCTTTTGCATTGTTTGGAATTTGTACCATGTGTTCATATTACTTTTTTTTCCTTTTTTTATTTAATTAAAAGGGGGTGGAAGTTGACATATTCTGGTTAAAAATATAGACTTTATCTAAAATTGTTAAAATTAGATATTTGCCACCTAAAGAGCTCAATTTCCATTTTGTGATAACTTCTGCACATTTCTTCATTTTCTAATATTTTTAACAAGACTTTACTGTTTTTCTAAAACTGGAGAGAATCCACTAATTTCAACAAATACCACAAAATCCTTGACTCATTATAAATTAAAAACTAAAAATTGTTTTAAGTTTTTACCTTAACAATAACAAAAAATGGCAATTTACACTTGTCTAGAACTGTCCAGTTTACAAAATGCTCTGATATTCATCGTCTCTTTTGTTCCTCACAAGAAAACACTGAGGTAGATAAAACAAGTAATATTATACTAGACCCATTTCAGGATTAAGAATCTGAAGATCAGAAGAGTTACACAATGTTCTCAAGGCCACACAGCTAGTAAGGAGCAACCCAGGCACTAAAGTCTTGGCCTTCTGGCTCCGTCTGCATCCAAGGGTATGTCCACTAAACTACACTCCAAACAACACTGGTTCTGCATAATGGGGTAGGTTTATGACAGGGATGGAGGGTTCACTACAGATCTGCCAGTGACAGGCAGTCTGCCCAGAGAGGAATGTTCAGTATAAAAATACAGTGCATGAAGGTAGGCCTAACTGACCAAAGGGAAATAAACTGGGAGAGATGCCAAGAGAATAGCAACTGAGGTAAAGACTGGGCAATCTACCAAAAAGAGAAGCCAAGGAAATACCTTTATAAACTTAATTGACTTAGTTAAGGTGAAAGGGAAAGTCTAATTGGAAGGTTACACTGCTATATGGAAAAATCATAAAGAAAAGTGTTTATAATCCAATCAAAAGATTTACAAAAGATGTAATGGAGCATGATGTGAATAAAGTATTTAATCAGAGATTAAGTTGTAGCACAAGAATGTTATAAAAATTCTAATGGTCTAATCCTAAAATGCTGAGGCTTGGAAGTTTAAAAGGCAATTGTAAAGTACACTCAGAACTCAATCTCACGTCATGGGAAACACCAAGTAAGGAGCAAGAAGTATCATCTTCCACACGAAAGGCTCGTTCTCCTTAGCCTCTAATATAGCACAGAAAAGTAGTACCTGCTCAGGGTGAGAAAATGCTTTCAAGAGAAGGGACCAGGAACACCAGAACACCAGCACAATAAATGGCTGGTCTTTAATTTTGATGAGAAGATTTTTCAGGAGAATTCTTACAGCAAACATTTACTGGTGACAAAGGAAGAACAGACTTCTTGAAAAATATCTAAATTCCCTCACTGTGACAGAAGACAGAAAGAGTTGGGGACTCAAACAGCTTTGCTGCTCAATGTCACCAGATCCTCTTGCAAAGCTTAACATTCATTTGGGGATCTAGTTTAGTGTTTTTGTTTTTTATTCCTGATGCGTTTCATTTTGTTTCTAAGCTAGGTAAATAAAGAGGGATTTGTTATTTTTTGCCATCTAGCATTCATTCATCCTTCTGCTAATATATTTCTAATTCCCATTTAGGAAACCAACCACCTCTCCATTCCCAGATCATGTATTTTTCTAGTGGTCAACTCCATCCTAGCTCAGGATTAGAATACATGATTGAGATCTAGACCCATTACCAAATCATATTCCAATTACCAAATCATATTCCAATGATTTGCTCTGAGCAAGGACCCAATCAGAAGCAATGAAGCTAGACTCTGGCCAGGAATACTAAAACAAAACCATCACTCTTTGCTGCTGAATTCCAACTAGAAAGGGTATAGCTCATAGAGCTGCTGGCAGTCATCTTGTCAACTATGAGAAGAGAGTTCAGGTAAGAGTGGAATCAACAGAGAGAAATTACTTTTTTCAAGTAGTATTTTTTAACCTGAATCAAGCCATGGATGAAACTAGCTCTGCAAAGAGTTTGCAATTTTGTGAACAAAGAAAATTCCTCTTTTGGCTTAAACAACCCTAGGCTGAATTTTTGTAACCCATAACTATGAGTTGAAACTGATGTAATAAACCTGGAGTTCCTGAAAAAGAGGTTTGTATAAAACACTGAACAACTCTAGAAATGATAAGAGGTTAATCCAGACATAATAACTTGAGACCTCTGAAACTGATTTCTATTTTCTGTCCTCAAACAAAAAGGATAAGATAATTGGAGAACAGGGGAAGGAGAATAAACATATCTTTTAAAAGGATCATGCATACTTTAAAAAAAAAAAGTCATCTCTTTTTTCCTCAATTTTCTATTACCATGTCCTTCTAGATAATAAACGTATGCGTCAAATATTGCATTTAGATTTCTCATTTTATAGAATTCCTCAAATGTTTCAGTTTCCATTAGTTGCGTTTTCTTTTTTTTTTTTTTGCATGGGCAGGCACCGAGAATCAAACCCGGGTCTCCAGCATGGCAGGCGAGAATTCTGTCTACTGAGCCACCGTCGCACCGCCCTCCATAAGTTTTTATGATGTATATGATATAATCACATACAAGTTTGACCAAATGCCTTGCTGAAAAGCAAAGGTTGAGAAATAAGTAACAATCTCAAAAATACTAAGTATATACCCAGAAGAACAGAAAGTAGGGACTCAAACAGAGAGCTGCACACCATTCATAGAGGAATTATTAACAGTTACCAAAAATGAAAGCAACACAAATGTGCTCATCTGAAATTGTTATGTACCCCAGGAAAGAAATGTTTTCTTTCCTAATCTAATCTTAGTGGGGCAGACCTACTATTTAGGGTAGAAATTTTAGACTATTTCCATGGAGGTGTAACACACCTAGTTGTGGATGTGATCTTTTTTGATTAGATGGTAGATGTGACTCTGCCCATTCAAGATGGGTCTTGCTTAGTTTACAAGAGTCCTTTAAAAAGGTAAACATTTTAGAGGATGCTCAGATGCTTGGAGAACAGTTGCTTCAGAACTGACAGATATTTGGAGATGCAGAAAGAAAATACCCTCGAGGAAGCTGTTTGAAACCAGAAGCCAAAGGAACAGCAGACATCAGCTGCACGTCTTCCCAGATCAGCCTTTCTTGAGTCAAGGTATCCTTCTCTGGATGCCTTAGTTGGACATTCTTTTGACCTTAGAACTGTAAGCTTGTAACTTAATAAATGTCCTTTTTAAAAAGCCATTCCATTTCTGGTACATTGCGTTTAGCAGCATTAACAAACCAAAACACCAAATGTCGATCAACTGATGGATAAATAAAATGTGGTCTATATATATTTACAATGGAATATTATTCAGCTGTAAGAAGGAATGAAGTCCTGATGCATGTGACAACATGGATGAACCTTGAGGATATTATGTTGAGTGAAATAGGCCTGACACAAAAGGAAAAATATTGAATGAGATCACTAATATGAACTAATTGTAATAAGCAAACTCATAGAGGTAAAATCTAGAATATAGGTTTCCAGGGTATGGAATGGGGTAGAGAATGGGGAATTGATGCTTAATTTGTACAGAATTTCTATTTAGGCTGACATAAATGTTGGAAATGGATAGTGGTGATGGCAGCACATTACTGGATATTCAATTAACAGCACCAAGTTATGCATGTGATTGTGGTTGAAAGGGTTAGTTTGGGGTCATGTATATTATTAGAAGGAAAGCTAGAAGATAAAACGTGGGACTGTATAACAAACACAGTGAGCCCTGTTGTCAATAATGGACTGTAGTTAACAGTTCAAATATAAGAATGGTATTTCATGAATTACAACAAATAGATGTCACTATGTCCAGGTGTTAATAATAGGACAGTTTATTCAGAACTGACAGATATTTGGAGATGCAGAAAGAAAATACCCTCGAGGAAGCTGTTTGAAACCAGAAGCCAAAGGAACAGCAGACGTCAGCTGCACGAAAAAAATTATGTAAGCGAAAGAAACCAGACACAAACCACTGCATATAATATGGTTCTATTTATATAAAATATAAATATAAATAAATCTATAGAGGCAGAATTTGATTAGTGGTTATGAAAGACTGGGGAAAGATAGAGTGATTAAGAGGTGACTGCTGGGTGGGCCACGGTGGCTCAGCAGGCAAGAATGCTTGCCTGCCATGCCAGAGGACCCGGGTTCGATTCCCGGTGCCTGCCCATGTTAAAAAAAAAAAAAGAGGTGACTGCTAAGGGGTAAGGGATTTTTCTTTATGGAGTAATGAAAATGTCCTAAAATTGATTGTGGTGATGAACACACAAAATCTGTGATTGTACTAAAAGCAACTGATTATACACACTACTTCATGGTATATGAGTATATCTCAATTACATGTTTTTCAAAAACTTTAAAAATATTTTACCTGAACATCCACCAAATTTCATGGTCAACTCTTTAGAACTAATACTCCCACCATCTTCTCTCGTGAAAAAAAGAATGCATGCATTCAGTGGGGCTCTCAAGTACTCAGATTGAAGGAAACACTTTGAAAAAGAAACAGCAAAGCAACCCGGTAACTCCCTTCCACACCTCACCACTCCAGCTCATCTCACTTCAAAAAAAATGGGACTAAGAGTCTAAAATATCCAAGGTTTTAAACAATAAAAATGTATGGGATTATTCTATAATTCTATTCTATAAAAAAACAAACCGTCTGTTCAACATGAAGTACATATGTTAGGAAACATAGCTAGAATATTTTAACCATTACTATACACAAAAGGGCAGAGGTTGTCTTCAATGAAATATGGATTGCACATGCCTAGCAAAAATAATAAATAAATAAATAAATTCATCAGAAAAGTCCCACAACTAGTGATTTAAAATAAAAGCTTTTACTACTTATACCGTATGTAAAAATATTTATTTACATGTTGCTTATAATCCCTTGATCTGTAGAGAAAGAGAACTGATACTCTACAATGAAAATGGTCAGTGGGTAGACATTTAAAATCCTTTCCCACATGAAAAGATCCCTGAGAGAGAACGGAAAACAACAGAAAAGCACTCAATGTATATTGTAAATCCAGTATGAACTACTATTTTTAACACAGAGGGAAATATGCAATGAAGTGACAGGGAAGGTCAAACATGAATTATTTCAAAAATACAGAGACAAACATAAAACCTCCCAAATAATTTACAGAATAAGAATCTACACATACCAAAAAAGACATCTATTATTAACAATGAAATATTATCAGATTTTTAACCTCAAATATATCTTATATCAGTAAGAAATTAACATGCCTTCACCATGAAAAAGATTCTGAAGGAGCACATAATTGACATCAAAGCAGAATCTTTTTCACGGTGAAGGCATCCCTAGATATCATGTTCCAGGTAGGGGGGAGGACAATGATTTCACTTGCAGAGCTGGGCTTAGAGAAAGAAAGGCCACATCTGAGCAACAAATATTATCAGATTTTTAACCTCAAATATATCTTATATCAGTAAGAAATTAACATGCCTTCACCATGAAAAAGATTCCGAAGGAGCACATAATTGACATCAAAGCAGAATCTTTTTCACGGTGAAGGCATCCCTAGATATCATGTTCCAGATAGGGGAGAGGACAATGATTTCACTTGCAGAGTTGGGCTTAGAGAGAGAAAGGCCACATCTGAGCAACAAAAGAGGCCCTGCAGAGGTAACTGTTAGGCATACCTGTAAGTAGGTGAAGTTTCTCCATTACAAACATAAGTTTCACAAGAGTAAGCCTCAAGATCAAGGGCTTGCCCTATGGATTTGGGTGTCCCTAATGTTTGGTACAGTATATGGGGTTTCCCCAGTGGTAAAGTTTAATAGTTCCATAATTTTTCTCCCATCCCTCAAGACAATTTGCCAGTACTTTTTTATAATCTGTTTAATATACTCTGGTATGTATCCAGGCATTATATTAAGCTATACAGAATTAAAGGCTCTCATTCTTATTCTGGACCCACAGAGTTTGGATTGTTTAAATGATCTATCCAGACAGGTTGAGTTAGATTTTGCAAGCAATTCATTCTAATGTCACTTCGCTGGTTTAAAACTGTTATGTACCTCAGGAAAGCCACGTTCTTTCAAACCTGATTCAAATACTACAGGGTGAAACTTTTGATTAAGTGATTTCCATGGAGATGTGATCCACCCAATTGTGAATGGGACCTTTCGATTAAGTGGTTTCTATGAAGCTGTATCTCCACCCATCCAAATGAGCCTTAACCCGCTTACTGGAGATAACCATTTTGGAAAACATTCAGAGCTAACACAGACAGAGACATTGGGAGATAGCAGAAAAAAACACCCCAGGGAAGCCTGTTTGAAACCAGAGGGAAAAGGACCAGCAGACACCAGCCACATGCCTTCCCAGTTGACAGAGGTGTTCCAGATGCCATCAGCCTTTCTTAAGTCAAGGTATCTTTCTCTGGATGCCTTAGTTTGGACAGCTTTAAAACTGCTAACTTGTAACTTAATAAAATCCCCTTTATAAAAGCCAACCCATTTCTGGTATTGTTTTAGTTTGCAAGAAGGCTGATGAAGTTTAGGATTTCTCTTTCAAGTGAGAAGGCACAAGGCGAACACAGTCAGAGTTTCTCTCTCATCTGGAAAGGCACACAGTGAACATGGTCAGGGTTCCTCTCTCAGCTGGAAGGGCACATGGCGAGCACGGCACCATCTGCTAGTTTCTTCTCCTGGTTTCCTGTTTCATGAAGCTCCCTGGGAGGCACGTTCCTTTTTCATCTCCAAAGGTCGCTGGCTAGTGGACTCTACTTCTTGTGGCTATGTCGTTCTGCTCTGCTGTCTCTGAATCGCTTTCATTCTCCAAAATGTTTCCTCTTTTATAGGACTCCAGAAACTTACCAAGACCCACCCAAATGGGTGGAGACATGTCCTCACCTAATCCAGCTTAACAAACATTCTTGATTAAATCACATCTCCAGGGAGATGATCTGATTAGTTTCAAACATACAGTATTGAATAGGGGTTATTCTGCCTTTATGAAATGGGATTTAGATTAAAACATGGCTTTTCTAGAGGATATACATCCTTTCAAACCAGCACAGGTATACTGCATCCCATCATCAATGGCAAATTAAAACAGGCACTAGGAAAAAATACACTAGCATATTTTGAATAGCCACTGCTTAGTTCGATTAAAACACTCACTGTACCTATGTAAGCTCTACCTTATGAAGTGCATATCCCCTTCATCAACAAAGATATCCCAAAGTACCAATGATGAATGTTAAGATTTGTCTTTGGTTCCACGGTTCTCTTATTTTTCTACCCAAACATGTCACACATGATAATGTTCATAATATAAAGGCATTCCCATCAGTAATCATAACATCTATGTAAGTTAGATAAGATGATAAAGACAATGACAACAGCAAATACATACAGGGCTTTTTATGTACCAGGTGTTAATGCTAGCACTTTATAGACATGTACTCTTCAGAAAAACTCAATGTTTAGAGGAAGATAGGCAACTCGTCTCTACTTTGTCATTCCTCTCATCCCTGTATATGTACTTTGGCATTTACTCCCAAAGCAAAAATGGAGAGAGTGTTTCTTCTGTAAAGAAATTCAATAAATAGTCTCTGTGTGCCCTGTCCCCTGAAAACCAACTACCAATTCACTCACCAGAACATTATGCATGTGAACTGAAATTGCACTGTTTCCAGGTACAACTGGTCAACCTTCCCATGAGCAAGAACAGGATATATGAAACAATAATCCCAGAGGAAACAGAGATGATTCCAGCAACAGAAAATATGGTTTTATTCTACTATTCTTAGAGTGATTTGAAAAGCTTTGGTTCCATATATCAGCCTCCAAATGCTATGGAAAAGGATGAAAAATTATTTTTGAAAATTAAGATATGAATGCAGAAATTAAAAATTGTCAGGAGAGACAGAAAATAAGGAGAAGAAATCCACCCTACTGCCCCAAAAAGGTATAAAGACGATGAAAAATCTAGGTTTTTCTCTTTCTGCTTTGGCTGGTGAGCCTCTCCTGTGGAGTTTATCCAGACCTTTCACTGGAGTTGTCAGCTTCACAAACTGCCCTATGGATTTTGGGTCTACGTTCCCATGGTTATGTGAGACGCATTTATAAATTTTATATTTACAGATATTTGCTGTTGATTCTGTTTCTCTACAGAACCCTAACTAATACAGAGATAAATTCAGGAAGTTCAATAATCCAATGAAGTAAAGAAAGGGGGAAATCATTACAAGTCCGGGAGAAGAAATTTTTTCAAATCTCAAGAAAGACATGAGCATGTATATTGAAAGGAAATATTCGGTGTAAGTAAAAAAAAGGACTCATACACTTCCTTGTGAACTATCTTGTTCCTGGTGAAGTATCAGAAATATCAGGATAAAGGGAAAATCCAAAAATTTCCAAATGCAGGGGAGACTTACAAATAATAAGTCTGATGGGAATTAGACATAACGTTAACAACACTGGATGCTAGAAAATAATGGAGCAAAGCTCTAAGAGAAACTTACTTTCAATGTAAAATTCTACATAGGCTAAATAACAATCAAGAGTGAAATCAAAATAAAGACATTTTCTGATACGCAAAGATTCAAATAATTGACCTCTTATTCTTCTATCCTGAGGAAGATAGCTTAGGAAGAATACAAAACAAGGATGAAAACCAAGACAATAGGAAGCGTATAAGAATCTGGTGACACTAACCAAGAAGTCCAGCAAAAAAAAAATCTCAAGGATGTGATTGTACAACAGACCTAAAAAAGGAATGAGTCCGAATTAGAACAAGAAATTAGGAAGTGCCAAAGAATGTCTCCCAAGATGTTGTTTATTCTTTCTTCTCTGACTCTATTTATTTATTTATTCATTCTTTTGGCAAATATTTATTGGCCATCCTATATGTGAGACAATGTCCTAAGAGCTGGAGATAACAATGAAGAAAAAACACAAAAACCCCACCCTCCTAAATTACTTTTAATGACCCTTGAATCACCCTTTCCAGAATCTGCTAGAAGATTCTCTCTCCTATGAAGCTTTCTCTGAAATTCTACGTTTAAATGCTTCTCCATTTTTCTGCCTAAAAAACTAACTAGATTTTATAAATTTCAATTTAGCTTTTTACATGCCTATTACCTCAACTAAAAGTGCAAAAAATGCCACAACAGCAACATTCCTTAGAACTATTTGTATTTCCAGTGCAGGGAACAGGGACTAGATAAATAAATGGGTAGTGAACCTCTCCATTCAACAGAAATGTAAAAAATCCTGCCAAGTAAAATATAAAGCACTATATAAATGTTATTTATTATTTTACAAATGAAATAACTAAAAGTCCTTGACAGGTAAATGATTTGCCCCACACCTATAAGACTAGTTCACTGAAGAGCTCAAACTTATATCCACAGAGCTAAAAGCCTACATTCATGTTACTTTCAAAACACTGAAGTTTAATTAAAACAAGCAGACAAATCAAATGGAAGAGAATACTACAGGCATTTTTAGAATGTTTGCAAGTATACAATAAACAGCCAAAATATAGTCTCAATTTCTTCTATATATCAAGACAGTTTTATATTTCTGTAAAGATCATATCTGAAGCCTCTGATAAAAACTATAGTCTCTCGTCAAAAGGCTTTCAATTTTATGGTTGTACATTTCTAATTTGCAACACATAAAACTTGAAACACTTAAAACTTAAGTGTTTCAACATGCTAAATGCACTTAATGTTAAATAATATAAATTGGTTTTCAAAACACTAATTATTTCCCCTGCCAGCTAATTTCTTCACAGGGAAACTTTCAAATTATGTCCAATAGATCATGGGCACATGGTAGAGTTGGAAACTCCAGGAATCAATTCCTCCACCAGAACAACTAATTAAACAGGCAGTCTCTGTAAGTTTAGGAGAACACTTGCAGCATACAGGCAAGAACAGGAAGCAGAGGCTGGTAAATACTGGTGAACTGCACAATCCAGGCAGCAGCTACCATTGCCTGTGGTCCAGGATTGTGGCAGGCAGTAGTGAAGTACTCAATCCTGGCCCATGGCGGAGCTTCCTCGTACCATGATGGGATACAAAGGCTTAGTTCACCAAGATCCAAAGATGACCAGTCCAATAACTGATTACAGCTCTTGATTAGCTAATTTGGATCACTGGCCTTGCTGTAAGGGCAACCATTGTTACAACCCAGCCCAGACAAAAGGGGCAGAGGAGTCTTAAAGACCCTTCCTCAAAACTAAGGAAAACTAACCTAAATTCAAAATTAAAGGAGGCAGGCCACAGTGGCTCAGCAGGACAAGTTCTCACCTGCCATGGTGGAGACCCGGATTCGATTTCCAGTGCTAGCCCATGCAAAAAGAGAAAAAAAACTAAAGGGCTGTATTTACTGGGAAAGCGCCAAATCAAGACAACACAGCTCCTTGACAATTTCCAGGACCCTCTTGCACCCCTTCCCCAGGCAGTATGGAGCCAGCTAGCACTCCATTTGTAGACCCCAGTCTCCTTCCAGCTGGGAAACACCTCCCTAGCTTACATTCTTCTCCCAGAACTTGTCTTCCTGACAAAAGCAACTTGAGACAAGGAAAGCAGTATAAGAAACAACTGAGAAGGATAACCTGGGGCAAAGGTTTAACTGTGTTAAAACCTACACTGGCGCACCCTGTATTGGGAAATTGTCTGATTTCTGAAGTGTAGAAGGGGCATTCAAATTCCTGTAGCCAGATAAACTCCTAAGGCTATTAGTAAGCACAAGCCTAGACACAGGCCCAAAAAGACAGGGAGGACACCGTACTTTGCATTCACTGGGGGGTGATCTTTCTGAAAGGAGGATTGAATCCTGAAGGAGAGCACCAGCCAAGGTTAAGCCAACCTGCAGACACAAGGTGTTTTCCGAATCAGTTTAGCTTCGGGTACTCAAGAAAATCTCTGTCATATCACTATCTGGATATAAACTCAAGAAACAGACAGTTCCAGGACTAAATACAAGAGTTAACATTCTGAAATAAAAAGTAAACATTTTGTGCAGCAAAACATTACAAGACAAACAAGCAGGAAATGATGGTCCATCCAACAAAAGAGGAAAGAATCTAAAACCATCAATGAAAATCAATAAAAAAAACCAGACTGTACATATAAAGTACAAAACTTTAAAAATGATCTTCCAAACATGCATGGAGATGAAAGACAATACAAAATAAGATCTAAAGGATATCAGGAAAATAAAAAATGAACATTATAAGAATCTGACCAAAGTGATAGAAATTTTGCAAATGAAATAAACAAGAACTACTAGAGTTGATGACAATAACCGAAATGAAATATTCCAAAGAGGATTTGAAAAGTAGATGGGAACTGACAAAAGAAATAATCAGTGAATCTAAAGATAAGACAACTGAAATGAGGAGCAGAAAGAAAAAAAAATTTTAAACATCAAAAAAATAGCCTACAAGACCTGTGAGACATCACCAAGCAGACCAACATATGCATTATGCAAGTCCCAGAAGGATAACAAGGCGAGGAAGGAGCAAAAACAATATTCAAACATACTACGACAGAAAATTTCTCAGAGGCAAGACAAAACTATGCACACTGAACTAGCCCATCAATTACCAAACATAATAAATCTGAAGAAAAATAGGCCAAGGAACACAGTAGTCAAAGTTCTGAAAGCTGCAAGTAAAAAGCAATGTGTTATACAGGGGAGTTCCAAGATTAAGTTTCAATTTCTTATCAGTAACCATGGAGGAAAGGAGATAATGGGCTGAAATATTTAAAGGGCTGAAATAAAACAACAGCCAACGAATAATATTATCTGGCAATGCTTTCTTTCAAAAGTGAGAGAGAAATTAAGACAGCCCCAGAAAAACAAAAAAAGGACGTAGCTCACTATCAGCAGACAAGGAGAGGACACATGACAGTAGATCAAAGAGGCATAAAGAAATAAACATCTCCAGTAAAGGTAACCATTTCAGTAATTATGAATGCCAGCACTAATGTATTGTATTTTTTAGTACATAACTTCTTACTTCTTACACATGCTTAAATGAAAAGAATAAAAAGCAATAATAAACCAATGGTTGTGAGTATAAATGTACAAAGATACAATTTTTAACAATACAAAAACATGTGGTGGGGAAAGGGAGGAGGATAGAAAAAGTGTATGCGTATACTATTGAAGTTAAATTAGTTTCATCATATATTTAGGATGTTAAATTTTGACCCCTGGGGGAAAAAAAAGGAAAATTATGAAAAATACATTTATAAAATAAATGAGAAGTAAATCAATATGGTACAATACAGAAAAACAGCAAATACATTTGAAAGTAGGCATTTATGGAAGAACTGAGTGTCAAAAAAGAAATGACTTGTAAAAACTAAACAACAAAATGTCAGATTTTAGGTTCTGCATTATCAGCAGTTAGATTAAAAGTAAATGGATTAGAAGGCAAGGTGGCTGCTTAGCAAGGTGTGGGATTTAGTTCGTCCTCCAGAGCAGCTAGTAAATAGCCAGGAACAGTACAGAACAACTGCTGGAGCCACGTCAGTGACTGGAAGCACAGCGTACACCAGTCTGGACCAGCTGGACCAGCTGAAAGTACCCCCAGAACCGTGAGTTTCCCAAGCTGTGGTGGCCGACGCCCCTCCCCCACAGGCTGCTTCCCAGAGGGGAAAGGAAAGAGAATTTACTAGCAGCAGGGGCTGAGCACAACAAAACTCCAAATGTGGAATTAATTAACAAATTCGAACAACTAAAAATAGGCCCCAGCCCAAATGAACCAAAAGTAAAAGCAGAGGTCGCTGGTTTCTGCCCCAGGGCAAACCAGGGCTGACAGAAAAAGAAAAAAACAGGGAATTTTTTATCTGAAAAGGTCTGGGCCCTGCAGGAAAGGAGGGGGCACATAGGACCTGGAGATACATAGAGCAACATATCAACTGAAGCTCTTGATTGGCAAACCTGGAATAGGGTACCAGCTCTGAAAAGGATTTTTTTCTTTCTCTTTCTCTTTTGTGGCTTTGTTTCTACAGATTCATTACTCTTTGGACTAAGCTGCAAGGTTTCTTGGCCTTCACTGCCCCAGGCATAGGCAGAAATGAGATTGTCTGAGAGCTTGTCTAGAGCCTGCGCCTTCCCCAGGAGAGAGGTGGGGCCCAGCCTCAGTGGAATCCCTGCCTCAAGGAATTCATATCTCAGGGTCTGAAAAGTGAAGCAATTAAAGCCAGCCTACAACCTCTCCACTGTCTCCACCAAGCTCCCAGCAAGGAAAGCCCATTGAAGTTAAAGGTACCGCATCACCCTATGCTGGTGGGACCTACAGGCAGAGAACTGCCACATGCTGGGCAGGACAGGAAAAACGCGAAGTTCAGAGACTTCATAGGAAAGCCTTTTAATCTGCTGGGTCTCACCCTTAGGGAAAACTGAGTTGACTCTTTTCTCCTCTAAGAGGAGACCAGTTTGGTCTGGGAAAATCTGACTGGGGTCTATAATACCTAAGTAGACCCTGCTAAGGGGTGGAGGAAAGGCATCATACAGGCAGGAAAGAAACAAAAAAAACAAGAACTGAAAAATTCTGATTAAACAAAACCTAGGCTAGAGGACTACAATAAGCTGAACAGAATGTCAAAGAACAGATAGACAACAAACTCATCCAGTAAGAAAATACTAGGAAAAAAAAAGTGAAAACAATCTCCAGAATAAACTAGTTAAGGTAATTAAATGCCTAAGTGCCAGCAAAAAATAACAAATCATACTAGGAAGATTGAAGAAATGGTTCAGTTAAAAGAATAAACCAACAAATCAAATGAGATACAGGAGCTGAAACAATTCAATCAGAATGTTCAAACAGACACGGAAAACCTCATCAAAAATTAAATCAATGAATTGAGGGAGGATATTAAGATGGCAAGGAATGAACAAAAAAAATCAAAAGTCTGAAAAGACAAATCACAGAACTTATGGGAATGAAAGGCACAGAAGAAGAAATGAAAAAAACAATGGAAACCTACAATGTCAGATTTCAAGAGGCAGAAGATAGGAACAGTGAACTGGAGGACGAGACATCTGAAATCTGACAAGCAAAAGAAAATACAAGGAAACGAATGGAAAAATACGAGCAGGGACCCAGGGAACTAAATGACAACATGAAGGGCACGAATATACGTGTTGTGGGTGTCTCAGAAGGAGAAGAGAAGGGAAAAGGAGGACAAAACCTAATGGAGGAAATTATCACAGATAATTTCCCAACTCTTAGGAAAGACTTAAAATTACAGATCAAAGCAGTGCAGCATAGCCCAAATAGAATAGATCCAAGTAGACGTACTCCAAGACACTTACTAATCAAACGTCAGAGGTTAAAGAGGAAGAGAGAATCTTGAAAGCAGAAAGAGAAAAACAATCAATCACATACAGGGGAAGCCCAATAAATCTATGCATAGATTTCTCAGCAGAAACCATGGGGGCGAGAAGACAGTGGAATGATATATTTAAATTACAAAAAGAGAAAAACTGCGAACCACGAATTTTCTATCCAGGAAAACCGTCCTTTAAAACCAAGGGGAAATTAAAACATTTGCAGACAAAAATTCACTGAGAGAAACTGTGACCAAGACACTGACTCTGCAAGAAATACTAAAGAGAGACAGGTAAGAAAAGAAAGGAGAAAGAGGTGGGGAGAAGAGTATAGAAATGAAGACTATCAGTAAAGGTAAAAAGAAGAAAAATTAGATATAACATATAAAATCCAAAACGCAAAATAGTAGAAATACTGCTGGTACAGTAATAACACGTAATGTTAACAGATTAAACTCCCCAATGCCAAGACATAGACTGGCAGAATGGATTAAAAACACAGGACCCATTTATATGCTGTCTACAGGAAACACATCTTAGACCCAAGGCTAACATAGCTTGAAAGTGAAAGGATGGGAAAAGATATTCCATGCAAATAACAATGTGAAAAGAGCACAAGTAGCTATACTAATATCCAACAAATTAGACCTCAAATGTAAAACAGTTAAAAGACACAAAGAAGGACACTACGTATTAATAAAAGGAACAACTCAACAAGAAGACAGGACAATCATAAATATTTATGTACTGAGCCAGAATGTTCCAAAATACACGAGGACAACACTAAAAAGAGAAATAAACACATCTGCCATAATAGTTGGAGAACTGAATTCCCCAGTCTCATCAATGGACAGAACATCTAGACAAGAGTATCAATACAGAAAGACAGAATTTGAATAATACAATAAATGAGCTAGATTGAACAGACATATATAAAATATTACACCCCATAACAGCAGGATACACTTTTTTTTCAAGTACTCATGGATCATTCTCAAGGACAGACCATATGGGTTTCAAAGCAAGTCTCAATAAATTTAAAAAGATTGAAATCATACAAAACACTTTCTCAGATCATAAAGAAATGAAGGTAGAAATCAATAATAAGCAGAGTGCCAGAAAATTCATAAATATATGAAGGCTCAACAACATATTAAACAACCAGTGGGTGAAAGAAGAAATTACTAGAGTAATCAGTAAATATCTCCACAGGCAAATGAAAATGAAAACACAACATATTGAAATTTATGGGATACAGCAAAGGCATTGCTAGGAGGGAAATTTATTGCCCTAAATGCCTATAACAAAACAGAAAAAAGAGCAAAAATTGAGGAATTAACTGTCCACTTGGAAGAACTAGAGAAAGAACAGCAAATTTACCCCAGAGCAAGCAAAACGAAAGAAATAATGAAGATTAGAGCAGAAATAAATGAAATTGAGAACATGAAAACAACTGATAAAATCAACAAAACCAGAAGTTGGTTCTATGAGAAAATCAGTAAGATTGATGGACCCTTAGCGAGGTTGACAAAAAGAAGAAAAGAGAGGATGCAAATAAATAAAATCAGAAATGAAACACGAGACATAACCACTGGCCCCACAGAAATAAAGGAAGTAATGATAGGATACTATGAACAACTTTATGCTAACAAACTAGAGAATGCAGATGAAATGGACAACTTCCTAGAAAGGCATGAACAATCAACACTGACTCGAGAAAAAATAGACAACCTCAACAAACCATTCACAAGTAAAGAAATTGAATCAGTCATTAAGAAGCTCCCCAAAAAGAAAAGTCCAGGACCAGATGGCTTCACATGTGAAATCTACCAACATTCCAGAAAGAATTAGTATCAATCCTGCTCAAACCCTTCAAAAAAATTGAAGAGGAGGGAAAGCTAACTAACTCATTCTATGAAGCCAACATCAGCCTCATACCACAGCGAGACAAAGATATTACAAGAAAAGAAAATTACGGACCTATCTCTCTAACGAATATAGATGAAAAATCCTCAACAGAATTCTAGCAAATCGAATCCAGCAGCACATTAGAAGAATTATACACCATGACCAAGTAGGATTCATCCCAGGTATGCAAGGATGGCTCAACATAACAAAATCAATTAATGTAATACAGCAAATCAACAAATCAAAGCAGAAAAAGCACATGATCATCGCGAATGATGAAGAAAAGGCATTTGACAAAATTCAACATTCTTTCTTGTTGAAAACACTTCAAAGGATAGGAATAGAAGGGAACTTCCTCAACATGATAAAGGGACTATATGAAAAACCCACAGCTAACATCATCTGCAACAGGGAAAAACTGAAAACTTTCCCCCTAAGATCAGGTACAAGACAAGGATGTCCACTATCACCACTGTTATTCAATATTGTGTTGGAAGTTCTAGCCAGAGCAATTAGACAAGAAAAAGAAATACAAGGCATCAAAATTGGAAAGGAATAAGTAAAACACTCACTGTTTGCAGATGATATGATACTATATGTTGAAAACCCTGAAAAATCCACAGCAAAACTACTCGAGCTAATAAATGATTACAGCAAAGTGTCAGGTTACAAGATCAACACTTAAAAATCTGTAGTGTTTCTACACACTAGCAATGAACAATCTGAGGGGGAAATCAAGAAAAAAATTCCATTTACAATTGCAACCAAAAGAACAAAAATTTAGGAATAAACTTAATTAAAGATACAAAAGACCTATACAAAGGAAACTGCAAGAAATTATCAAAAGAAATCACAGAATTCACACATTTCCATATAATTCTGTTCAATCTGAATACAGTGTTTTCTAATTTGATGCAATATGTTAGACTCAAACTTCATACTTTTCATAAAGAGGGCTTGACTGATCACTCCCTGAACTCAGAAAGAATTATTGATCTAAAACTTAAATAATAATTCATTGCTGTTATTATAAATAAACATGTTAATTGAAAAAAAAAGAAATCACAGAAGACCTAAATAAATGGAAGGGCATACTGTGTTCATGGATTGGAAGACTAAATATAGTTAAGATGTCTATTCTACCTAAATTGCTTTACAGATTCAATGCAATACCAATTAAAATTCAAAAAAAACTTACTTTTCAGAAATTGAAAAACCAAAAACCAAATTTATCTGGAGGGGCAAGGTGCCCCAAATAGCTAAAAATATCCTGAGAAAGAAAACTGAAGTTGGAGGCCTCACACTACCTAACTTTAAGGTGTATTACAAAGCTACAATGGTCAAAACAGCATGGTACTGGCATAAAGATGATATATTGGCCAATGGAACGGAATAGAGTGTTCAGATATAGATGCTTATCTATGGACAACTGATCTTTGATAAGCCAGTCAAGTCAACTCACCTGGGACAGAACAGTCTCTTCAATAAATGGTGCCTAGAAAACTGGATATCCACATGCAAAAGAACAAAAGAGGATCCAGATCTCACACCCTATACAAAAATTAACTCAAAATGGATCAAAGACCAAAACATTAGATTGAAGACCATAAAACTGTTAGAAGAAAATGCAGGGAAATATCTTATCAATCTTATAATAGGAGGCTGTTTTCTAGACCTTACACCCAAAGCACAAGCATTAAAGAAAGTAATAAATAAATGGGAACTCCTCAAAACTAAACACTTTTGTGCATCAAAGGTCTTCATCGAGAAAGTAAAAAGACAGCCTACACAATGGGAGACAATATTTGGAAATGATATATCAGATAAAAGTCTAGTATCCAGAATACATAAAGAAATTGTTCAACTCAACATCAAAAAGACTGACAACCTAATTACAAAATGGGTAAGAGACACGAACAGACACTTCTCAGAAAAGGAAATACAAATGGCCAAAAGACACATGAAAAGATGCTCAACTTCCCAGGCTATTAGGGAAATGAAACTCAAAACCACAATGTGATATCATCTCACACCCACCAGAATGGCCATTATCAATAAACCAGAAAATGACAAGTGCTGGACAGGATGTGGAGAAAGAGGCACACTTATTCACTGTTGTGGGAATGTCAAATGGTACAACAACTGCTGTGGAAGACAGTGTGGCGGTTCCTCAGGAAACTAAGTATAGAACTGCCATATGATCCAGCAATACCATTGCTAAGTATCTACTCAGAGGACATGAGGGCAAGAACACAAACAGACATTTGCACAACAATGTTTATAGCGGCATTATTTACAATTGCCAAGAGATGGAAACAGCCAAAATGTCCATCAAGAGATGATTGGCTAAGCAGGCTGTGGTATATACATACGATGGAATATTATGCAGCTGTAAGACAGAATAAAGTCATGAAGCATGTAACAACATGGATGGACCGTAAGGACATTATGCTGAGTGAAATTAGCCAGAAACAAAAGGACAAATACCACATGGTCTCTCTCATATGAACTGACATTAGCGAAAGAATTTGGAGAACTTCAGTTGGTAACAGGGACCATCAGGAGACAGAAATAGGGTAGATATTGTGTAACTGGAGTTGAAGGGATACAGATTGTACAACAGGACTGACTGTAAAAATTCAGAAATGGATAGCACAATACTACCTAACTGTAATACAATAATGTTAGAACTTAGAATGAAGCTGAATGGGAGAATGATAGAGGGGGGAGGCCTGGGGGCACAAATGAAATCAGAAGGAAAGGCAGACAATAAAGACTGAGATGGTATAATCTAGGAATGCCTAGAGTGTATAATGATAGTGATTAAATGTGCAAATTTAAAAATGTTTCTACATGAGGCAGAACAAAGGAATAGCAATAATGCAGGGTGTTGAAAAGAGATGGCAATTAATATTTTAAATCTTTAACGTAAGTGTCAGACGAGCAAAAAATGTTTATTTGGTACAAAATTTATATTTTGACTAGTGCTTTCCTAATATAACTTATGTGGACAGCTTAATCGAACGCCATAGTACTTGGAACCTTGCCTAGGGCATGAGATTTTGTAGGTCTGTCCAGAGTGATGCCCAGATAAATCCCAGAGCAATCTGAACAGTGAATAGGGAAATGTTTACAGAGTCCCCTAGGAATGGTGAGAAAGGGGGAAAATTCAACTTCCCCAAGTGGAGATTCTTGATATTCTCACAAGCAGTGGGGACAGCTAAAACAACAGGCTGAGCCTCCAATCTTGGTGTTTGTTCATATGAAACTTAATCCCACAAAGGACAGACTAAGCCTACTTAAAATTAGGCCTTAGAGTCATTTCCAAGGGAACCTCTTCTGCTGCTCAGATGTGGCCTCTCTCTCTCAGCTAAGGTGACACGCAAACTCACTGCTCTCCCCCTCTCTTATGTGGGACACAACTCCCAGGGCTGTGGACCTTCCTGGCAACATAGGACAGAAATCCTAGAATGAGCTGGAACTCAGTATCAAGGGACTGAGAAAATTTTCTCCACCAAAAGGGGGAAGAGCGAAATGAGACAAAATAAAATGTCAGTGGCTGAGAGATTCCAAACAGGGTCGAGAGGTTATCCGGAAGGTTATTCTTACGCATTAAATAGATATCACCTGTTTAGTTAAGGTGTAGTGGAGAGGCTGAGGCAACTGCCTGGAAATGTGGAGCTGTGCTCCAGTGTCCATTTTTCTTGAAGATAATTGTATGATGATTAGACTGTAGTGGTGTGACTGTGTGGTTGTGAGAGCCTTGTGTCTGATGCTCCTTTTGTCTACCTTATTGACAGACAAGTAAAACATATGGCTTAAAAATAAATAAATAATAGGGGGAATAAATGTTAAAATAAATTTAGTAGATTGAAATGCTGGTGATCGGTGAAGGGGAAGGGTAAAGGGTATGGTATGTATGAATATTTTTCTGTTTTCTTTTTATTGCTTTTTGTGAATTGATGCAGCTGTTCTAAGAAATGATCATGATTATGAATATACAACTATGTGATGATAGTGTGAGTTATTAATTATATAGCAAGAATGGAATGATCATATGATAAGAATATTTGTGTTTGTATGTGGTTATGTATCATAAATAAAAAATAAAATAAAAAGAATGTTTATATGTCAAGAATGTATGTTCGTTGTTTATAATAAAAATATATATTTTTAAAAGTAAATGGATTAAACTCTCCAGTCAAAAGGTAGAAATTGGCAGAAGGAATAAATAGGCTGACCCAACTATATGCTGTATACATGAGACCACCTGAAATTCAAAGACATAAATAGGTTGAAAGTAAAAGAGTCGAAAAATATACCATGAAAGTAGTAACTGAAAGAGAGCTGGAGCGGCAATATTAATATTAGATAAAACAGACTTTATGTCAAAAACTGTTAAACGGACAAAGAAGGTCATTGTGTATTAACAAGGGATTAATTCATCAAGAAAACATAACAATTATAATTATATATGCATCTAAGAGGAGACCCCCAAAATATATGAAGAAAATAGGATCAATAAAGGAAAAGAAGACTTAGAATGATACTCTATATCAACTACACCCAGACTTATATAGAAAAATTCACAAAACAACAATAAATTACACATTCTTCTCTAGCGTAATGTATCATTCTTGCAGGATAGATCTATGTTAGGTCAAAAACAAGTTTCAATAAATTTCAAAAATATTGAAATCAAACAATATATCTTCACCAACCACAAGTGATTAAAACTAAATATCAATAAAAAAGGGAAAATGAAATATTACAAAATATATGGAAATTAAACAAAGTGCTCTTAACCAATGAGTCAAAGAAAAAAAACCACAAGGGAATTTAGGAAATATCTTGAGGCAAATGAAAATGAACACACACCATGACGAAAATTATGAGATACAGCAAAGACAATTAAGAGGGAAATTTATAACTCTAAATGCTAACCTTAAAAAGAAAGAAAGTGGGCAGGTCATGGTAACTCAGCAGGCAAGGACGCTTGCCTGCCATGCCAGAGGATCCAGGTTCGATTCCTGGTGCCTGCCCACGTAAAGAAAGAAAGATGTCAAGTCAAAGACATAACCTCAAAGTTGGGGAATCCAGAAAAAAGGGAGAGTAAACTAAAGCAAAAGCAAACAAAAGGAAAGAAATAAAGATTACAGCAGAAATAAATGAAACAGAGAATGTTAAAACAGTAGAATCAACAAAACAAAAAGTTCATTCTTTGAAAGGATCAATAAAATTGACAACATATAGACTGAATGACAAAGAAAAAGAGAGAGGATACAAGTAATTAAAAATTTTTAAAGAAGAGGGAACACACTCTAATTCATTCTATGAGGTCAACATCAGACTCATACAAAAGCCAGATAAAGATACCATCAAAAACAGAAAATTACAAACCAATACTTTTTATGAACACAGATGTAAAAATCCTCAAGAAAATATAAGGAACCAAATCCAAAAGCACAGTAAAAGAATTATACACCATGATCAAGTGGGAGTTATCCTAAATATATAAGGGTAGTTTCATGTAAGAAAATCAATCAATGAAATATACCACATTAACAGAACAAAGGGTAAAACACACATGATCACGTCAATTGATGCAAAAGGCATTTGACAAAATCCAGCACCCCTTCTCCTCCTTCTTTGGAGGGGATAGGCAAAAAAGAAAAAAAAAGAAAGAAAGAAAAGGCATTCAATAGAAAAGGAAGAAGTAAAAATTTATCTACTATAGATAACAAAATCTTATATACAGAAAAATCCTGAAAAATGCACAACAAAGCTCCTAGAGCTGATAAATGAATTAAGCAAAGTGACAAGGCACAAGACCAACATGAAAAAATCATTAGCGTTTCATTTTTGGGGGGGGTGCATGGTCCAGGAATTGAACCCAGGTCTTCCATATGGAAGACAATCATTCTACCACCAAATCACCCATGCACCCTTCATTAGCGTTTCTATATATCAGAAATGAACCATTAGAAGAAGAAACTAAGAAAAAAAAACTATCTATTGCAGCAACTAAAAGAATCAAATAACTAGGAACAAATCTAACCAAAAATATAAAGAACTTGTACACATAAAACTATGAAACTACAAAAGAAATCAAAGAAGACCTAAATAAATGGAAGGAAGGACATTCCACATTGATGGATCGGAAGACTAAATCTTAATATTGTTAAGATATCAGCTCTGGAAAAAGGGATTTACAGATTAAATATAACCTGAATCAAAATTCAACAGCCTTCTTTGCAAAAAGGTAAAAGCCAACTATACAATATATATTTAAGGATTAGAACCCAAATAACCAAAACCATCATGAAAAAGAAGAACAAAGTTGGAGCATTCACATTCCTGATCTTAAAACTTATAACAACACCACAGGAATCAAAAAAGGATGGTCCTGGAACAAGGACAGAAATAAAGGCAAACGGAATTGAATTGAGAGTTCAGAAATCAGCCCTCACATCATGGCCAACTGATTTTGGCAAGGGTGCCAAGCCCACTCAATTGGGTAAGAATAGTCTGTTCAGAAAATAGTGCCGGGAAATCTGTACCTCCTTTTATAAAAGAATAAGATGGGACACTACCTTACACCTTATACAAAAGTCAACTCAATATGGATTAAAACCGTAACCATAAGAACTAGAATTATTAAACTCATATAACAACACACAGGGAAGCATCTTCACAATCTTGGGTCAGACAACAATGTCATAGACTTTTCACCCAAAGACAAGCAACAAAAGAAAAAGCAGATAAACAGAACCTCATCAAAATTTAAAACTTGTGCTTCAAAGGACTTTATCATGAAAAGCAAACAATCTACACAATGGAAGAAAATACTTGGAAACCACAAATCCAAAAAGGGTTTAATAGTCAAAATATATAAAGAAATCCTCAACTCAACAACACAAGAGCAAATAACATAAATAAAAATGGGCAAAAGACTTGAATAAATATTTCTCCCAAGAAGATACATAAATAGCCAAAAAGCACATGAATAGATGCTCAACGTCATTAGCCATTAGGTAAATTTAAATCAAAACCACAATGAGATACCATCTCACATCCACTACAAAGGGTACTCTAGAGAAAAAGAATCAGCAGGAAATATCCATAGATACAAAACCTATAAAAGTGTCTCACGTGACCATGGGGATGCAGAGTCCAAGGTCTGTAGGGCAGGCCACAAGCTGGTAACTCCAGTGAAGTTCCTCAACAAACTCAGGAAAGGTTGGCTGGACAACCATGGGAATGGAAAAGTTCAAAATCCATAGGGCAGACTGTGAAGCTGGTCACTTGGATGAAGGGTCTGGATGAAGGGTCTGGACGAACTCCACAGGAGAGGCTTGCCGGCTAAAGCAGGAAGAGGGACTGTCTCTTCTGAATCCTCCTTAAAAGCGTTCTGGTGATTAGATCAATTATCACTCATGCAAGAGGCACTCCCCTTAGCTGATTACAAACGCAATCAGCTGTGGATGCAGCCAACATAATCATGATTTAAGTCCATGAAATGTCCTCATAGCAACAGACAGGCCAGCACTTGCCCAACCAGATGACCAGGCACCATCATCTGGCCAAATTGACACATGAACCTGACCATGACAGCTACTATTTAAAAAAAATGGAAAATTACAAGTGTTGGAAAGGATGTGGAGAAACAGGAACACTCATCCACTGGTAGGAACAGATAGAGCCTCTGGGGAATAGAGTTTGGCAATTCTACAGAAAGTTAATATAGAGTTACCATATGATACAGCAATCCAATGTCTAGGTATATACCAAAAGAATTGAAAGCAGGGACTTGAAAAGATATTTACCACCAATGTTCACAACAGTCTAAAGATAGAGGCAGCCTAAGTGTCCATCAACCTATGAATAGATAAACAAAATGTGGTATATACGCAAAATGGACTATTATTCAGCCATAAAAATGAATGAAGTTCTGATTACATGTGACAACATGGGTGAACCTTGAAGATATCATGTTGAATGAATAAACCAGATGTGAAAGGACTAATAGTCTATGATCTCACTCATATGAAATAATTAGAATAAGCAAACTCATAGAATCAAAATCTAGAATACACAGCACAGGGAGTTTTAATAGTCAAGAGGCTACTCTGGAGATTCCTCTTACACAAGCTTCAGTTAGACATTGCTACATATCATAACCTGCCAAACCCCAACCAGGACCATTCCAGCCAATCCTAAAGAATACCTAGGGTGATATATAAGATTCCACAAGGGTTCCATGCACTAGTGTAACTTTCCATAAACTTACAACCTCCAGATGGGTCCCTGATCCAGATAAGTCCTGAAATCTAGAGGCACCAAGCCCAGCCTCTCCAGAACATCAAATAGTTCCATCTCCCTACCCTATATTAGCGACAGACCCTTTCAACATGAAAAAGTTAGAATGACCATAGCCCAAACACCCCTAAAGTGAGGGATAAAAAGAGCAAAGTTGATGGTGGAGTTATACAGAGAAGATAGGATTTAACAAATGAATATTGCTGAATCATTTAATTGACATCTTTTAGTCTCCAGTATCTTAGTGAGCTAGGAGTAAAAACCTAAAATTATGGATTTGAAACCCATATCAAACTCTGAAACATGTTTTACAACTAATTGTGGTACTGTGCTTTGAAATGTATTGCTTTTTTGTATATAAGTTATTTTTCACAAAAAATAAAGAAAAAAGGTTGATTGTAGTAATAAAAAAATATTTAAGCCTTCTAGCCTCCTATATTTTGGAGCAGCTAGAGGGTGAGAGGATTGTGTGGTGGCCCATGACAAACTCTGGGATCTGTCCTGTAACTTCTTGTTGAGGAGTGTTGTGAAAACTATTGATTTTTTATTTCTTTGCTTTGTTTATGTTATATTATATAATAAAAAAAAATCTAGAATACACAGTGCCAGGATTTGGGATAGGGATAGTATTCAGGGAATTAAGGCTTAAAATGTACAGAGTTTCTATTTATAATGATAGCAAAGTTTAGGTAATGTATGGTGGTAATAGTAGCACAATATTGTGAAGGTTAATTAACAGCATTGAATTTTATATCTAAATTTGATATAAAGGGGAAAATTTAGGTCATATAAATGTTACTAGAATATCATTTTTAAAAAATCTGTGGGACACAACACAGTGAGCACTAAGTTAAACCATGGACTACAGTTAATTGTACAATTATGAAAACGTATTGTCAGCAATGTTAACAAATGTGCTACACCAATTCAAGGTGTTAATAATAGGGTGGTATAGGGAACCCCGTATTTTATGCATGATATTTCTGTGAGCCCACAACTTCTCATTTAGAAAAACATAATGAGATATAATTTCACACACACTAGAATGCCTACTGTCTTTAATACATGGAAAATTACAAGTATTTGACAGGGAAGAAATAGTAGCAGACATTCATTGCTGGTAGGAATTTATAATGGTGCAGCTGCTGCAGATGACATTCCAATTCCTCAGAAAGCTAAGTATAGAATTACCATGTGACCCAGCAACCCCACTTCTAGGTATACCCAAAAGAATTGAAACTAGGGACTCAGATATTTGCACACCAATAATCACAGCAGTATTATTCATAATTGCCAAAAAGACAGAACCCAAGTGTTCATCAACCAATAAATAGATAAACAACTGTAGTATATAACAATGGGATATTTTTCAACCCTAAAAAGAAATGAATTTCTGATAAATTCTACAACACGGACAGACCTTGAAGATATCTTAGTGAGTGACACAGCCAACACAAAAGGAAAAATACTAAATGCTCTCACTCATATGAAATAATTAGAATAAGCAAATTCATAGTCAGAAACTAGAATATGGGACACCAGGGCCTAGGACAGAAGTAAGGAATGGGGAGTTAATGCTTACATTGCAGAGTTTCTATTTGGGATGATAGAAAAGTTTTGGTAAATATTGTAAACAAAACTGAAAACATGGAAATATATATTTGAATGTGGTTAATGGGAAATTTTAGGTTATATAAATGTCATTAGAATATAATTTTTAAAATATATATATATCCACAGGACTATACAACACAGTGACCATTAATCAAACTATGGACTCTAGCTAATAGTATAAATACAAATGTTCTTTATCAGTTAAAAAAACATACCACACTAATGCAAGGTATAATAATAGAGTAATACACAGAGACTCCTTGTGTAAACCTACAGCTTCACTAATAAAAAAAAGTTATTCCCATATATATATTAGACTTTTTATTCTTTTCTGACTCTAAAACACTTAATAATAATGTTTACTGATGATGCTAACATTTACATTAACAAAAAAAAAAGAAGAAGGTTTCTTTTCATCACGCAAAGGAAGTCTATAGTAAAAGTTACCAACAAATCCATTTTGAAAGATGAGCAAAAAAATTATTTAAACACATAAAACTATATAATGTCTGTAAAAATCAAGGAACTCATATAACAGATTCTGGCATTTCATACATTCCAAGATTACTACTAAGCAAACTTTTATGGCCTTTCTTTGGTATATGACCATAACTGTTCAATAACCCATATTGTCAATTGTTATTCTGGGAGCCAGTTCTTATTATAAGGCTGGAATCTAAAGTGCATGATGAAGCAGTGACAATTTGTGAAACTGTACACACAGGAGTGCGGCAAGACACAAACAGTCTTAAGCTTCAAGCTAAAAGGATTCAAGTTAATATTTTTTAAAAGACATATAACACAATCAGATTTGTTTTTGACTGTGCCTTTAATTTTCAAGGAAACATTTGATCAAAAACAGATAGCTGTTAAACAGGAAACTACAAATGTTAGAGAGAATGTGGAGAAACTGGGATACTTATGAACTGCTGGTGGGAATGTACAATGGTACAGCTGCTATGGAAAACTAAATATCTGGCAGTTTCCAGAAAACTAAATATCGAGTTGCCCTATGACCTGGCAATATCACTCCTCAGTATATACCCAGAAGAGCTGAAAGCAGTGACACAAACAGAGATATGCAAACCAATGTTCACAGCAGCACTATTCACAATCATCAAAAGATGGAAACAATCCAAGAGCCCATCAACAGACAAGTGGATTAACAAAATGTGGTATGTACATACAATGGGATATTATGCAGCAATAAGACGAAATGATGTCCTGAAGCACATGACAACATGGATGAGCCCTGAGGATGTAATGCTGAGTGAAATAAGCCAGATGCAAAAGGATAGATACTATATGATTCTACTTTTATTACCATGGTGAAGGTAAAATCAGAGGCTTATAATACAGAATATAGGGGACCTAGAGATACACTGATGCTTGAGATGGGTGAAGAGTTTACTAATGAGGTCAGCTGTAAGGGAACAGATGGAAGTGAAGACGGTTCACTAGTGGGTATTAAGTAATACACCATATTGAAGGTGAACATGATTGAAAGGCATTGTGTAGACTCATATGTCCCACCAATTAACACTACAAATATAAATAAGTTCTTGCATGAACTACGGGAAAGGTATGAATCTTGTACAAAGAGTATATAAATTCAGGGTGTGTGGGGGGGATTGTTATTGCATGCTATGGGCTAACATCAACAGTACCGCAGCAATATCAGGGATACACAATGGGGGAGGGACAAGACTTAGGGGGAGGTTTGGATTTTCTATTTGATGAGGGTGTGTTTATTGACTATCTTTCTCTTGGGAACAATGAAATTATCTAAAATTGACTGTTGATGGACTGTTGACTTTGGACATTATACATGAGGCCCAGTAGACAGAGGTAAATGAAGGATGCTATAAACACATCACTGAATATAGTACTGTTACAAAAAGGAAAAAAGTTTTGAGGCATGCAACAATGTGTGAACCTGTGGGGCATTTGGTGGGACAAAATTAGTCAGAAACAAAAGAGCAAATATTGTATCATCCCATTGAGAAAATACTTTTAAGAAAATTGGGGCCTAGATTATAAACTCAAATACCAGTCACATCTAGTCCTGAGTGGTAATTGCTACTTCTAGATTTTACAGGGCTGTTTTATATATGTATAACCTGATAGTTAGAGATAAGAATGAAGCCAATCAGGTCACATTAAGATAATTCAGAATAGAGGGGTAAGGAAAATATTGCCTGTATTTCAGAACTTCACCTACACTTTGAGACCAAAGGAATAAGGTTTTATTATGTCCAGAACGTAAATTTTCCGTACCACATAAACTAACTCAACCTGTCAGGATAGATAAACAATCCAAATACAGGGAGCCAAGAGTAAGAATGAGGGCTTTTAATCCTGTACAGCTTAATGTAATGCCTCGATACATCCCAGAGAATATTAAGCCGGTAATCAAAACGTACTAGTAAAGTCCCTTGAAGGATGGGAGAAAAGTTATAGAATTATTAAACAATACCACCAGGGAAACTCCAAATACTGTACCAAGCGTTAGGGATGCCCAAACCAATAGGACAAGCCCTTGATCTTGAGGCTTGCTCTTGTGAAGCTTATGTATGTAGTGGAGAAGCTTAGCCTACCTATAGGTACATGTAAGAGTCGCCTCCAGAGGACCTCTTTTGTTGCTCAGATGTGGCCTCTCTCTCTCTGTGTGTGTCATGTGGAACATGGCAGCTAGGAATGAAAGTCTCCAAGATGGCATGGAAGATGACCCCCAAGGATGAGCCTGGCCTGTTGTACCGTGGGATCAACAATGCTATCCTGACCAAAAGCGGGGAAAGAAGTGTAACAAATAAGGTTTCAGGGGTTGAGAGAGTTCAGAGTTGAAGGCTACACTAGAAGTCACTCTTACGCATGCTTCAGTTAAGACACTGCTTCTATCATAACTTACCAAAACTATTACCACAAATCCTAAAGAATAACCTAGGGCATTATATAAGATTCTACAAAAGTTTCATTCAACAGAGTAACTTTCTAAACCCTACAACCTCCAGATGGGTCCCTGGACCAGGTAAGTCCTGAAATGCAAAGGGAGCAACCTTTCCTGAACATCAACTAGTTTCTTCGCCCTATCCCATATTATCAACAGCCCCTTCCAACATGAAAATGTTAGAATGGGCATAGCCCTAATACTGCTAAAAGTGGGAGAAATATCAAAGGTAACGGTGGAGTTATACAGAGGTCGGGTTTAACAAATGAATATGAATGATGAATCATTATTCTGATATTTCTTTTAGCCTCCAGTACCTTAGAGCAACTAGAAATAAAAACCTAAAATTCTGGAACTGCAACCCATACCAAACTCTGAAATCTGTTCTACAACTAATTATTGTGATACACTTTGAAATTTATGGTCTTTATGTTATATGTTATTTAAAGAAAAGGAGTATAACAGAGAAGATAGGATTTAACACATGAGTGACTACTGAATCATAATATTGATATTTCTGTTGGTCTCTAGTGTCTTGGAGCAGCTAGAGGAAAAAATGAAAAACTGTGGAAATGTAACCCACACCAAGCTCTAAAATGTGTTCTATAACTATTTGTTAAAGCGTATATGGAGGATGGGGGCTTAATAATGTGCGCATTTTAGTTCGTCCTTCAGAACAACTAATAAATAACCAGAAACAGTACAGAACAGCTCCTGGGGCCATGTCAGTGACCAGACACACAGCGTATCCCACTCTGGACCAGCTGAACCGGCTGCGAGACCCCACAGAACCGTGAGTTCCCAAAGCTGTGGAGGCCGGTGACCCTCCCCCACAGGCTGCTTCCCAGAGGCAAAAGGAAAGGAATTTTACCAGCAGCAGGGACTGAGCACAATCAAACGCCATATGTGGAATTAATTAACAAATTTCGACTACTAAAAATAGGCCCCCAGCTCATGTGAACATGGTCAAAGCGGAGGTTGCTCATTTTGCCCCAGCACCAAGGAGGCAGGGCTGACGGAAAAAAGGGGAAAAAAAAAAACAGGAAACAGAGGTTTTTGTGGCTGTGTTTCTACACAGGCTTGACAGCCTTTGGATATAGCAGCCAGACTTCTCAGGCTGCAACTGCCCCAGGCATAGGCAGAAGTGAGCTCTTTGGGGGGCTTGTCTGGAGCCTGTGCCTTCCCCAGGGGAGGGCTGAAGTGTAACTCAGGTGGAATCCCTCCCTCAACGAACTCAGACACCAGGGCTTGGTAATTTGAAGCCATTAAAACCAGCCTACAACCTCTCCTCTGTCTCCACCACGCCCCCAGCAGGGAGAGTCTGCCAAAATTAAAGGTACCACATCATCTTATGCTGGTGGGATCTGCAGGCAGACAAGCACCACATACTGGGCAGGATAAGAAAAACAGCCCAGAGACTTCACAGGAAAGTTTTTCAACCTGCTGGGTCTCACCCTCAGGGAAAACTGATGCAGGTGACTCTTTACTCCTGATAGGAGGCCTGTTTGGTCTGGGATAATCCAGCTGGGGTCTATAATATCTAAGCAGACCCTCCTAAGGGTGGGAGAAAAGGCACCACACAAGCAGGGCAAGAAACAAGAAAACAAGAACTGAAAAATTCTCCTACGTTAAACAAAACCTAACCTAGAGGTCCAGATAAAGCTGAACTGAATGTCAAAGAACAGATAAGACAACAAATTCATCCAGCAAGAAAACCCTAGGCAAAAGAAGTGAAAGCAATCTCCAGAATAAACTAATTAAGGTAATTAACTGCCTAGACCCTAGCAAAAAATAACAAATCACACTAGGAAAATTGAAGATATGGCCCAGTCAAAGGAACAAACCAACAATTCAAATGAGATACAGGAGCTGAAACAATTAATTTAGAATATATGAACAGACATGCAAAACCTCATCAAAAACCAAATCAATGAATTGAGGGAGGATATAAAGAAGGCAAGGAATGAACAAAAAGAAGAAATCGAAAGTATGAAAAAACAAGTCACAAAACTTATGGGAATGAAAGGCAAGATAGAAGAGATGAAAAAAACAATGGAAACCTACAATGGTAGATTTTGAGAGACAGAACATAGGATTAGTGAACTGGAGGACACACCATCCGAAATCCAGCAAGAAAAAGAAAATAGAGGGAAAAAAATGGAAAAATATGAGCAGGGACTCAGAGAATTGAAAGACAATATGAAGCACACGAATATATGTGTTGTGGGTGTCCCAGAAGGAGAACAGAAGGGAAAAGGAGGAGAAAAACAAAAGGAGGAAATTATCACTGAAAATTTCTCAACTCTTATGAAAGACTTAAAATTACAGATCCAAGAAGTGCAGCATACCCTAAAGAGAACAGATCCAAATAGACATACTCTAAGACATTTACTAATCAGAATGTCAGAGGTCAAAGAGAAAGAGAGAATCTTGAAAGCAGCAAGAGAAAAGCAATCCATCACATACAAGGGAAGCCCAGTAAGACAATGCGCAGATCTCTCAGCAGAAACCATGGAGGCGAGAAGACAGCAGGATGATATATTTAAATTATTAAAAGAGAAAAACTGCCAACCAAGAAATCTATATCCAGCAAAATTGTCCTTCAAAACTGAGGGAGGGCGGGCCGCGGTGGCTCAGCGGGCAAGAGTGCTTGCCTGCCGTGCCGGAGGACCCCGGTTCGATTCCCGGCCCCAGCCCATGTAAAAAACAAACAAACAAACAAAATATAATAAAACAAGAAAATGTTTAAAAATGTTTCCCTTTCTTCCTCCCTTCCTTCCTTCCATCCTTCCTTCCTTCTCTGTCTTTCCTTCCCTTCCTCCCTCTCTCTTTAAAAAAAAAAAAAAAAAAAACTGAGGGAGAAATTAAAACATTTTCAGACAAAAAATCACTGACAGAATTTGTGACCAAGAGACCAGCTCTGCAAGAAATACTAAAGGGAGCACTAGAGACAGATATGAAGACAGAAGAGAGAGGTGTGGAGAAGAGTGTAGAAACGAAGGCTATGAGTAAAGGTAAAAAGAAGGAAAATTAGATATAACATATAAAATCCAGAAGGCAAAATAGTAGAAGAAAGTACTACCCATGCAGTAATAACACTGAATGCTAATGGATTAAACTCTCCAATCAAAAGGCATAGTCTGGCAGAATGGATTAAAAAACAGGACCCATCTATATGCTGTCTCTACTCAAAGGACATGAGGGCAAGGACACAAATGGACATTTACATACCAATGTTTATAGCCGCATTATTTACAATTCCCAGGAGATGGAAACAGCCAAAATGTCCATCAACAAACAGTTGGCTAAACAAACTGTGGCATTTACATATGATGGAATATTATGCAGCTGTAAGACAGAATAAAGTTATGAAGTATGTAACAACATGAATGGACCTTAAGGACATTATGCTGAGTGTGATTAGCCAGAAACAAAAGGACAAATACTGTATGGTCTCACTGATATGAACTGACATTAGTGAATAAACTTGGAATATTTCGTTGGTAACAGAGACCATCAGGAGATAGAAATAGGGTAAGATATTGGGTAATTGAAGCTGAAGGGATACAGATTGTACAACAAGACTGAATATAAAAACTCAGAAATGGACAGCACAATATTACCTAACTGTAATACAATTATGTTAAAACACTGAATGAAGCTGCATATGAGAACGATAGAGGGAGGAGGGCTGGGGCATAAATGAAATCACAAAGAAAGATAGACAATAAAGATTGAGATGGTGTAATCTAGGAATGCCTAGAATGTATAATGATAGTGACTAAATGTACAAATTTAAAAAATGTTTTTGCATGAGGAAGAACAAAAGAATGTCATTACTGCAGTGTGCTGAAAATAGATGGTACTTAATACTTTAAAATTTCAACTAATGTGTGAGACTAACGCAAAAAATGTGTATTTGGTACAAATCTATACTTTGACTTGTGCATCTCCGAATAGAACTTATGTAGATACTTAGTTGAACACATTAAGTACATGGAACTTTGTATAGGACATGAGATTTTGTTTGTTTGTCCAGGTGATGCCCTGATGAATCCCAGAGTGATTTGATCAGTGAGTGGAAAAGTATTTGCAA
Source organism: Tamandua tetradactyla (assembly GCF_023851605.1). Classification (NCBI taxonomy): domain Eukaryota; kingdom Metazoa; phylum Chordata; class Mammalia; order Pilosa; family Myrmecophagidae; genus Tamandua; species Tamandua tetradactyla. The sequence goes on from NC_135332.1 coordinate 142,672,830, forward strand.
AGTCCCCTTCGGAGAATGGTGAGAATGGGGGAAAACTCAACTTCCCCAAGTTGAATTCTTGATATTCTCACAAGCAGTGTGGACAACCAAAGCTATAGGCTGAGCCCCCAGTCTTGGGGTTTGTTCATATGAAACTTAACCCCACAAAGGATAGGTCAAGCCTACTTAAAATTAGGCTGAAGAGTCACCCTCAAGAGAACCTCTTTTGTTGCTCCGATGTGGCCTATCTCTCCAGGCAACACAGCAAGCAAACTCACCACCCTCCCCCTGTCTACATGGGACATGACTCCCAGGGGTGTGGACCTTCCTGGCAACATGGGACAGAAATCCTAGAATGAGCTGAGACTCAGCATCAAGGGATTGAGAAAACCTTCTCCACCAAAAGGGGGAAGAGCGAAATGAGACAAAGTATCAATGGCTGAGAGATTCCAAACAGAGTCAAGACGTTATCCTGGAAGTTATTCTTTCACATTAAGTAGATATCACCTTGTTAACCAAGATGTAATGGAGAGGCTGGAGGGAACTGCCTGAAAATGTAGAGCTGCGTTCCAGTAGCCATGTTTCTTGATGATGATTGTATAATGATAGAGCTTTCACAATGTGACTGTGTGATTGTGAAAACCTTGCGTCTGATGCTCCTTTTATCTACCTTGTCAACAGATGAGTAGAACACATGGAATAAAAATAAATAATAGGGGAACAAATGTTAAAATAAATTTAGTTTGAAATGCTAGTGATCAATGTAAGGGAGGGGTAAAGGGTATGGTATGTAAAATTTTTTTTTCTTTCTGTTTTTGTTTTATTTTTCTGTTGTCTTTATTTCTTTTTCGGAATTAATGCAAATGTTCTGGGAAATGATCATGATGATGATTATGCAATTATGTGATGATATTGTGAGTTGCTGAGTGTATGTGTTGGGAATGTTTGTGTTTCTTTCTTGTAATTTTTTTTTAATTAATAAAAAATTAAAAAAAACAATGTACATGGAAAATGTATTGTTTTTTTGTATATACGTTATATTTCACAATAAAAAAAGTTAAAAAAAGAGACAGCTGTGAATAATAAATCAAAAACACCTCACTCCTAGTGAGATTTCTCTCAAAGACAAGCATAACTCCATGAAAAGCATGTTTTATACATATATATATATATATATATATATATACACACATAGTTTTCCAAGTCAGTCCTCTTCATAAAAATAATAGGATCTAAAAGATTCACTTTAAATTCTCAACCATCACCTAATTTTAGTTTCTTCTTTGTAGTACATAATAGTCTTGATAAATATTCACTAAACAAAATAAGTTAAAATTAAAAAACAATGTTTCTAACAAATTAAACTAACCTGTCATTCCTCAGAGGAAGCTAATTATTAAAATGGTTATGATATTAAGCATACATAAAAGAAGGTAAACTAAGCTTAAGCTCTCTATACTGTATATATACTGTATATATACTGTATATATACTGTATCTCTATACTGTAATACTGTATCTCTCTATACTGTATATATACTGACTATACTGTATCTGAGCAATATCTGTCTCTGAATCCAATTTTGCTCCCACTCTAGTTTTACTGTTTATATTGCCAATTTCAAATAAGCAGAACAATGAGAATGTTATGAATCATTTTTATATCATTTTTAGATTTATAACAGTTAAACTTGTTAGTAAAAGTTTTATGCCCATAAACCACACATGCATTAATTTTAGTGAATATAATCAAAGGAAAAGTCATTTTTAGGGTTCACTAGACAAACCCAAATAACAGAGAGTAAGAGGAGAAGAAAGCATATGAGTAGACCAATGTCCGAGAGGTCAACATCAAGGAATAATCTTCACAACAGAGTATAGATTTCTGAGGCAAGACTAAAAGCCCTAAAAGATAAAAAGGATTCAGAAGAGGAACTACATTAGGCAAGAACCAATACAAAATGTCAAGCAGGGGCCTCTTGCCTCTCACCCAACTTTTCTTGCAAAAGCATCCACATGTCCTTGTCTCATGAGTACTCAATAAACATTCTACCTCAGTCTCTGGTGTGCCCCTGAGTTCTTTCTTGCAGCATGGCCAAGAATCTAGGAACTTAAATCCAGCAATATATTTTGGAGAGCCAGGCAGGAGACACTTCTCTTCAACCATATGGTTTGGTAAGTCATGGCTACTGACCAGGTTTGGCTGTGTGTCTTTGCTTTCTCTGTCTTACCTGGCTCACTGTTATCCTCTCCCTAGTCCTCAAGAAACTTTGTGACCCTAAGAACCTGAGGACTCTGATCTAGCTTCCCCAGGACATAATCTCAGTGTACTCTGAATTCTCTGGAGGCCTCTTTGGAGATGGCAGGAGGCCATGTCCACACTGTGCAAATCCAATTAGTCTCTGTGGCAGGTGATGCTGCCCTTGAGACCTGACTGGGGACATTTCGCATGTCATGGAGAAGTCCAATGGGAGTCAAATCAAGTGCCCCTGCCCCTGTTTGTCTCTCTCTCCTTGGCTCTCTGAGACTTCTCCACATTTTTACCTTTCCTCCCCTCTGGAGACCAACACTTGATCCTCACTAGCCTAAAGCATTTCTTTGCCCTTTATTTTCAAATCTACTTTTTTCTTCTCTTTCTATTAATGCTTCAAGTAACTCTTATTAATACTCTTCAGTTCTGTCCCCTCCTCCAGATTTCTTTCTTTTCTTTTTTTTTTCAGCTGACGAACTCCTTTTAGTATTTCTTCCAGGATTGATGTCATATTAATAAATTCTCTCAGCATTTGTTTGTCCATGAAAAATAACTCTCCCTCACTTTTGAAAGATAGCTTTGCTGAATACAGAATTCATGGCTGACGGTTTTTCTCTTCAGAATCTTAAATACATTATACCACTGCCTTCTCACCTTCATGGTGCCCACTGAATAGTCAGTACTTAGTCTTACCTGACTTTCTTTGTATATGGTGAGTCGCTTTTCTCTTGCTGGTTTTTCCTCTTCAGCATTTGACAGTCTGATTAGTATGTGTCTTGGACTGGGTCTATTCAGACTTATTCTACTTTGGATGCATTGGGCTACTTTGATTTACATGTTAATCTTTTTATAAGGGCTGGGAAATTTCACTTCAAAGAATCTTCCTGACCCTTTATTCTTCTCTTTTCCTTCTTGGACAACAATGATTGTTATAGTTGTACACTTCATGTTGTCAATCATTTCCCTGAGATTCAATTCATATTTTTTCATCTTTTTCTTCTGTGCATTCAAATTCAGTTATCCTGTTCCCTTGCTCGTTTATTCTTTCTTCCGGCTCTTCAAATCTGCTGTTACGTATCTCCAGCATACTCTTAATTTGAACTACAGTATCTTTCATTTCCATAAGATCTGCTATTTTTCTATTTATTATTCCAAATTCTTCTTCATGCTCTTCTAGTATCTTTCTAGTATCCCTTATTTCCACAGCCAACCCACCAAAAATATTTAGGAGATTTGTATGTACATCTTTGTTTAGCTGTTGTAAATTCTGTCTCCTATGGTTTTTTTATTTGATCATTTGACTTGGCCATATATTCTCACATCTTCAATGCTTTTGATTTTCTGTTCGTTTCTAGGCATCTGATTATCTTTTTTTTTTTTCACATGGGCAGGCACCAGGAATCGGACCCGGGTCCTCTGGCATGGCAGGCGAGCGTTCTTGCCTGCTGAGTCACTGTGGCCCGCCCGCATTTGATTATCTTGACAAGATTATTTTTGAAAGATGATTTCCCTTGCTTGCCTAAGATTTCATAGTTGCTTGAGTTTGCATTGAAGCTCTCCTTTGGCACTGGGTTTGTCAGTAATTCCCAGACAAACCAAGGCCAAGGCCAAGGCCTACCACAGGAGATGCAAGTCTATTCGGAAATCTGTTGAAGACTGGGCAGAGAAGGAGTTTACCAGAGTGAACCTTCCATGTCTTCCCAGCAGATGGTACTCTCAGACCACCTCTTCACCTCAAGCTCGCCTCTCCCTGCCTATGGCAGCCTACTGGGCAGAGTACAGACCACGTGAGAGTGTACAGTCAGGAAGCAGGTCTCTGTTCATGCTGAAAGCAGCCAGCCCCATGGGGTGGGAGGAGGACACTGTGCACTTTCGCAGAGAAACCATTTAGGGCACGATAGGTCTGCTGATTCCCAAGCTCCAAAGTGGAATGACTTCTGTCTGTGGAACTGAGAGGTTCACCTTTCCCAGCCTGCAGCCGGCCCAGTGGTGCCCTACTTTTTACCAACCCACTAGATCCACACCAGCATGTGCAAGCAGGCCTCTAGGGTCAGGAAGAGCTGCTGGTGCTGCAGTACAAGCTCTCTCCTTTGTCCTCACCTACCCACCCATGTACACTATGAGCACCCTGGGCATCTATGAAGAAAGGGTCAAGGCAGTGGGACTGAGAATATCTTTCTCACTGGCCAATTTTTCAGATCAACTGTCCTCTGCATCCCCTCTCCTCCCAGGTTCCCCAAAACCATGCACCTGCAGCAAAATGCTCAGGGTTGGGGAAGAGGCACTGAGTACCATAGGACGGACTCTGTATCTGGATAAAACAAGCCTGCTGGTTTCCAGGTTCCCACACAGGAGCTCCCAGCTACAAGATTGAGATGACTCTCCATGTGGCTATGGAGGTGAGAGAACAGGAGTGTACCACTCCTCCAACACCCATTCCAGCCCACGTGTAGCAGCTGGCCCCAGGTACTGTCATGACTGAATAAACTCACCCCATCCTTTGAGTTGTATTTTCTCTGCTTTTTCATTCAGGACCTCCCTGTCCACTTATATCCCGGAACTGCTGTCCTGGTTATTTTCTGCCTTTTCTCTAGTTATTCCACAGCAGAGGATTTAGTTCTACCTGTCCTGTTCCACCATCTTCCCAGAAGCTCCCTTCCTTACCCTACAGACCTTTCCTCCCCAGCAAAGTTCTATTTCCTGCCTCCATGAGAGTCTCCTTTCTCCTCTGTCTGGCTTTCGATGTCTCCTAACACATTACATATTTTGTACCATAGGATTTGTACCATAGGATTCTGGGCTAAGGAATCTTGCACCAAACAAGGTGTTGTCTTTGACATTCTAGGGTGTCACCTCTCATTTATGCCCATGGGAATAGAGTACTTGACAATGGGAATGCCTCCCCTCTAGGCTTGATCATTTAGTCTCAACTGAGACCCACTGTGGCCATATATAAACCTTCTCTGCTTCTACAGCATATAGCTTTTATAGCCCTCAGGAAAGAGGAAATTAGAGGACAAAGGTATTCCCAGAAGCGCTCTTCTAGATTTCTGTCAAGTAGGGTAGACCCAACCTTGAGAGAATAGGTTCTGATATCTCCTGGGGAGAAGAATACAGGGGATGCCCGGCAACTTTACCCCCCATGTCCCCAAGACATTGGGCCAGCTGAATAGAGGGACTCATTGGAGTGTTTTCCTGGAATTCTTCCAGGCAAAGGCCAGGAAACACCCAGAAGCATAGATCCAGATATCTCTCAGAAAAGGTGCCCTAGAGATGCCTGGCAACTTTACTCTTCATGTTCCCAAGAGATGGTGCTGGTAGAGAGGAAAGTTCACCTCTGAATATACTGGGAAGCCAAAGAGTCACAGTGACACTAGTAAGGCTCCTCTGTATCTTTTCCAGAAATAAAAACAGGAAGTGCCAATACAATATAAGCTAGAAAATGGGAAAGCACAGCCCTCCAAGGGGACTCTGAATTATAATACCACCCTTCAGTCTGTAAAAGACAGGGAAAGTAATCAGAAATTCCTTATGCCCAGATGTAAATAACTCTCTATCAAAAGAGGGTCCTGAGAGGGACTTGATGCTTATGTTATGCCCATGTCTCAATTTCCATTAGAAGAAATTTTCTTAATGATCCCCTTTTAAAACTTGTTTACTAAAAGGCATGAGAAAATGTACAACCAAGCCAGTTAACTGTAATAAGCTAAAAGAGATCACTCAGGAGAAAGAGGAAAACCTGGCCATTTCCAGAAGTTAGTGGAAGCCCTAAAGAAATGTATTAATTAATGTAAGCCCAGAATCCTAGGAAGGTCAAATTTTGGTAGGCACCCATTTCACTAGTCAGCTTGCCCTGACATTTGGAGAAAGCTGCAAAAACTCACCACAGGCCCGCAAACTGCTATTACTGACCTGTTTCCTATTTAAAAATCGAGACAAGACTGAGGAGGAGGAGAAGGCAAAGAGAGGTAAGTAAAATACTAGGAAACAGGCAAAGCTTATTGCAGTCACTGTTAAACGTACCCTGTCCCCTCAAGGTCACCCCAATCATGGATCGAAGCCTCAAGGAACTTGCTTCAACTGTGGATCAGAGGATGACTAGCAAAGAGAATGCCAGAAAACTTGAGAAAACTCTCAGGCTCAGGAACCACCAGGGCCTTGTGTCCAAGTGCCATCAACATGGGCATAGGGCCAAGAACTTACTGTCTCCTGGAAAGGGGGTACAGGACAGCCCCTAGAGCCCTGCTTGTGGCAAATGAAGTGGACGAGGGGTGCCGGATGCTCTGTCTTCACATCTGCCATTAAGTTAGAGGAGCCTCAGGTAATACATAACGTGGCAGATAAGATTATCAATTTCTTAATTAATACTAGAGTCACTTACTCTGTCCTGAACAGCTATTCTGAACATACCTCCACTTGGACTTGCCTAGTTATGGGAGTTAGCGGTAAAAGCAAAAACTAAACCTCTGCTTTGTAGGATTAGGGACATTCTGGTGTCCTATCAATTTCTCAGAGTCCCTTAATGCATCAACCTGCTTCTACAGAGGGATCTTCTTCATTCTCTGGGAAGCCACTTTAAGACTAATAAACCCAGCTAGTGTTTACACCATTGTTTTCCCTGACACCTTTACTAAATTCAGGCCTGTCAGCATTTCAAAAGGGGAACCTAAGCAAATAAACCCATCTGTATGAGATGAAGGCATCCTGGGGCAAATCTCTGTCTTCATTCAGGTTCTCAATCCTAGACCTTGAAAACACATCTTTTTGGTATCCCTATTGACACTGACTCAATAAGCATTTGCTTATACTCTTTAAATATTTTTATGGAGATATCTTCATGCACCATACAGTCCATCCAAAGTATGCAATAAATGGCTCACAATATCATCACAGAGTTGTGTATTGATCACCTTGATCATTTTAGGAACATCTGTATCACTCAAAAAAAGAAATAAAAAGAAAAAAGAAATAACCCATACTTCCCATACCCCTTATCCCTCCCCCCTCATTGACCATTAGTATTGCAATCTAACCAATTGTTTGTACACTTTATTCCCCATCGTATTATTTACTTATTTTTTGTCCCTATTTTTCATTCATACGTCCATACCCTGGATGAACGGAGGGTCAGCCACAAGGTTTTCACAATTACACAGTCACACTGTAAAAGCCATATAGCTATATAATCATCTTCAAGAATCAAGGCTACTGGAACACAAGTCCCACAGTTTCAGATACTTCCCTATAGCCACTTCAATAAACCATAAAGTAAAAAGGGATATCTATATAATGCATAATAACCTCCAGCATAACATCTCAACTCTGAAATCTTTCAGCCACTGAAACTTAATTTTGTGTCATTTTTCTCTTACCCCTTTTGGTCAAGAAGTCTTTCTCAATCCCATGCTGCTAGGTCCCAGCTCATCCCCGGGAATCATACGCCAAGTTGTCAGGGAGATTTACACCCCTGAGAGTCATGTCCCACATAGAGGGGACAGCACTGAGTTCACCTGCCAAGTTTGCTTAGAGAGAGACACCACTCACAAAAGTGGTTCTCTGTGGGTGACTAATCATAACTATAGGTAGGCATAGCTTCTCCTTTGCAGGAATAAGTTTCTTAGGGGCAAGCCCCAAGATCGAGGGCTCAGTCTATTGAACTGGTTGTCCACAGTACTTGAGAGAATATCAGGAATTCCCCAGATGGGGAAGTTTAATATTTCCTCATTTAGCTGCAATCCCAAAGGGGACTTTGCAAATACATTTTTATTCTCTGCCCAAATTACTCTGGAATGCATCAAGGCATTACCCTAACCTCTACAAAGCAACAAGATCTTGCTCCGTATTCAAGATACCATGTAGCTATGATGTTCAAATACACTGACCATACAAGTTAAATTAAATAATGTGCTACCCATAATATAAATTTTACACTAAGTAATATCTCTTCCTTTCATATCACAAAAAGTTGAAGTTTTAAAATATACACCATATCATCCTTTGCCCTATATTCTGATTTAACTCAGTTCTATACAAATCAGGGTCATTCATGTTTTTAGTTGAAGTCTAATCACTTTCTCAACGTTTTAAACAGTTGCTGTATGGGGTAATGCTGACTTTCATAGCTTCCGAGTGCTAATTTTTGAGTTTCAGGTGTCATACAAATACCCAAAGTTCCAGGGAATTACTAGGTTTTATACACAACAGCTCAGCATCTCAGAATTTATAGGTAAAACTTGCAACACTGAAATATATGTGACTGCTCTAAGAGTTTACGAACTACGAAACTTTACAATACGCCCCAACCTGATAATGCAAATGCTTTCGACTTCAATTCTCTAAGTTTGTATATTATAGTCAGTCCGTACAAGGGAGACATGATACTATTTGTCTTTTTCTTTATGATGTTTCATTCAACATACTGTCCTCAGGGTTCATTTACCCAGTTGTATGCCTCACAATGTCATTCCTTCTTGCAACAGCTCAGTAACCCGCTGTATGTATACACATTTCCATTCTGCAGTCAATGTACTCTTAGGCCACCTCCATCCATTGCAAATCGCGAACAATGTCACCATAAACACCACTGTGCAAATGTCCATTCATAGCCTCACTCTTAGTTCCCCCAGGTATACACCTAGCAGCAAGGTTGCAGGATAATACAGCAACCCCACCCTTAGCGACTTGTAGAACCAACTGTACTGCCATCCAGAGGGGCTTCACCACTCTGCTTCCCTACCAACTGTGAATACGCAGCTTGGCTTTTTATTTTCTTGACAAAAGTTCTGTGAATTATAAAAGTGTTTGATTTTGAGGAGATCCCATTTATCTATTTCTACTTCCATTGCTTGGGCTTTTGGTGTAAGGCCTAGAACACCACATCCTACCACAAGATTCATAATATATTTCCCTACATTTTCTTCTGAAAGTCTTATGGTCTTAGCCCTAATGTTTAGGCCTGATCCATTTTGAGTTGATTTTATACAGGGTGAGAGATATGGGTCCTCTTTCCTTCTTTTAGATAACGGATACCCAGTTCTCCAAACACTATTTATTAAAAAGGCTGTGTTGTCCCAGCTGGGATGCACTGACTGCCTTATCAAAGATCAATTGTCTATACATAAGAAGATCTATTTCTGAACACTCGATTTGATTCCATTGGTCAGTATATATATTTTTATGCCCGTACCATGCTATTTTGACCACTGTAGCTTTGTAATATGCTTTAAAGTCAGGTAGTGTGAGAGCTCCCACTTCATTTTTCTTAACTGAAAATATTTTTGACTATCTTGGGCTCCCTGCCCTTACAAATAAATTTGGTTATTGGTTCCTCTATTTCTGCAAAGTAAGTGGTTGGAATTTTTTTTTTTTTTTTTTTTTTTCTGAGAGGGGAAGGGTGCATGGTCCAGGAATCAAACTTCAGTCTCCTGAATGAAAGGCAAGCATTCTACCACTGAACTACCAGTTGCTGGGATTTTAATTGGTATATATATAATTCAGTTTGGGTAGAACTAATATCGTAACTATATTTTGTCTTTCAATCCATGATCACAGTATATCCTTCAATTTATTTTGGTCTCCTTTGACTTCTTTTAGCAATTTCTTGTAGTTTTCTGTGTACAAGTCTTCTGTGTCATTAAATTAATTCATAAATATTTAAATATTTTGGTTGCTATTGTAAATTAAATTTTTTCTGGATTTCCTCTTCAGATGGCTCATTACTAGTGTATAGAAACATTATTCATTTTGGGGTTTGGCTCTTGTACCCTATCGTTTTGCTATACTCATTTATTAGCTCTAGAAGCTTTGAGGTAGATTTTTGAGGGTTTTCACATACAGTATCATCTCATCTGCAAAAAATGAGAGTTTTACCTTTTCCTTTCTCATTTGGATGGATTTTATTTCTTTTCTTTGTTTCATTGACTCGATGCATATTTATGATTGTTATGTCTTCTTGATGAATTGTTCTTTTATTAATACACAGTGCCCTTCTTTGTCTCTTTTAAGTGTTTTACATTTGATGTCTAATTTGCCAGATATTAGTATAGCTACCAGCACTCTTTTCTGGTTGTTGTTTGTGTGAAATATCTTTTTTCAGCCTTTCACTTTTAATCTGTCTTTGTACTTGGGTCTAAAGTGACTCTCTTGTAGACGGCATATAGATGGGTCTTGTTTTGAATCCATTTTGCCAGCCTCCTTCTTTTGATTTGGGAGTTTAATCCATTCACATTTAATATTATCACTGTAAAGGCAGTACCTTCTTGTATCATTTTGTCTTTTGGATTTTATATGTCATATCTAATTTTTTTTCTTTTAACCTTTACTGATAGTCTTCATTGCTACACTCTTTTCCAGACCTCTCTCTCGTCTTTTCCTATCTGCCTGTAGTACCTCCTTTAGTATTTCTTGTAGAGTCAGTCATTAGTCACAAACTCTCCCAATGATTGTCTGAAAATATTTTAAACACCCCCTCATTTCTGAAAACACTTTTTTCTGGGTATAGAATTCTTGGTTGGCATTTTTTCTCTTTCAGAATCTTAAAAATATCATACCTCAGCCTTCTCACCTTCATAGTTTCTGCTGAGAAATTCACACCTAGTCTTATCCAGTTTCCTTTGTATGTTATGGATTGCTTTTCTCTTGCTGCTTTCAAAATCCTCTCTTTGTCTTTGACATTTGATAATCTGATCAGTAAGTGTCTTGGAGCAGGTCTATTTGGATCTATTCTGTTTGGGGTACACCGCACTTCTTGGATCTATAATTTTTATGTCTTTAATGAGATATGGGAAATGTTCAGTGACTCCATTTTTCCCCCTTTTCCCTTCTCTTCTCCTTCTGGGACACTGATTACATGTATATTCATATGCCTCATGTTGTCATTTAATTCCCTGAGACCCACCTCATATTTTTCTATTCTTTCCCCTATCTGTTCTTTTGTGTATAGGATTTCAGATGTCCTGTAGTCTAGTTCACCAATCTTTTCTTCCACCTCTTCAAATATGCTGTTGTAGGTCTCATTGTTTTTTTCATGTTTTTTCATCTCTTCTATTGTGTCTTTCATTCCCATGAGTTCTGCCATTTTTTTTCAAACTTTTGATTTCTTCTTTATGTTTACCAATCACTTCTTTATATCCTTCATCTCTTTTGCCATATCTTTCCTCAAATTGCTGATTTGATTTTTGATGTGATTTTCCATGTCTGATCAAACATCCTCAATCAGTTGTTTCAACTCCTGTATCTCATTTGTAATGTTGGCTTATTCCTTTGATCAGGCCATATTCTTAATTTTCCTAGTATCACTCATTATCTTTTGCTGGTGTCTAGGCATTTGATTACCTTAATTAGTTTATTCTGGAAGCCATTATGACTTTTACCTACTGTTTTCTGGCTGGATGCCCATGTTTTCCATCTGTGTTTAGGCCTTCATTTCAAATTATTCTAGACCTCTAGCCTAACTTCTGTTTAAGTGATCAAAAATTTTCAGCTCCTGTTTGTCTGTTTCTTGTCCTGCCTGTACAGAACTGTTTTTTTCAGGAGGGTCTCCTCAGATACTATCAACCCCAGTCAAATTTTCCCAGACCACACAGGTCCACATGTCAGGAGGAGGGGGTAACCAGTATGAAGTTTTCCTGAGGATGAGACCCAGCAGGTTGTGAGACTTTCCTATGAAGTTTCTAGACTCTGTTTTACCTAACCTGCCCAGGATGTGACACTTGTTAGCCTGCAGCTTCCCATAAGCATAATGTAATGTGCTGCTTTTAATTCTCAGCAGCCTCTTCTTGCCAGTGGTTTGTCCAAAACAGAGGTTGAGATAATAGGCAGACTTAGGTTCTGTTTTCCAGGCCTTAGGGCCTGAATTTCCTGAAGGAGGGCAGCCACTTAAGCTGGGTCCCCTCTACCTTTTCATGGAAGACACACCCTATAAGGAATTATCCCCATTCACCTGGCTTGTTACTTTCTCTCTCAGACATGCCTTAATTCCACCCTTGCCTGGGGTACTGCTTAGGCCTGATAATGCTGGCAGTTCTATCCAGTGAGAATCTTGTGTGGGATCTCAGCAGTTCCACCCATTCCAGACTGATGTACAATGTGTGTCTGGTCACGACATCCCCCCAGCAGTTGTTCCATATGGTTCAAGACTAATTACCAGCTGCCCTGGAGGAAGAACTAAATTCTACATTTAATTATCCAACCATCTTGACCCCTCATCCCCATCTGCTTTTGAATGGCAGGGATTTAAGAATAAGATTCCCACCCAGCTCACTTAGACACTGCTGCCCCCAAGGTCTCTAAATAATCCCCACATCTTCAAGAAAGCTTTAGTAGCAGACTTTACCAAACTCCAAATGCCTCAAATGCATAATCTTGAAATATTTTAATTTTGTGAATGAACATATTCCTAGTATGAAAGTGAATTCTGTTTGTAGTCATTGCTGCCTACTAACCCTAGATGGATATAGAAAGTCATGGAAGGTTTGAGAAAATGAATTTGTTAAAATAGTGAAGACTGTTGGTCTATTCATAATGAAAGGTTTTTCTTAACCTTCTGAATACTCTTTCTAGGAGACACAAATTTTATTTAATATCAGAATAATAGCCTTGTTGATGTCTATGTTGACCTTATCGACCTTTATTTCAAAAGATAAGTATCTCAATCTTAAAGGAAAACTATTGCAAAGAAACTTTTCTTTCACCTTGTAAAAGTGAGGTGCTAAAACAATTTAACCTATTACATGGAGAGTGTATAGGAAATATTACGATGAGAGATTTTCTATTCTCTGTTAGCTAAATTTGCATGGGTGAAATGTTATTCACATATTTAGAGACTGTACAGAATTCCTAAAAACAATGTTTTCACTGTCAATGTTATATCTTGATACAGATCTATTTGTTAGATGTTGTTAGTCATGGTTTTAGTTATTCTTAGAAAAAAGTTACAGATCATAAAAACAACAAGATTTATTTGTCAGTTATAATACTTTGCTCTAAAACTTCCAAAAGTTAAATTCTCTGTAGCACTCTACCTAATTTAACCTAACTGGTCAGATTATTTAAACAACCCAATTCAAACTTATCTGACATGGAATTTAGAATAAAGAGTAAAATCTTAATCAGAAAATGAAAATATGTGCAAAGCCCCTTAAGAGACCAGACAAATATGTAGAATTATTAAACTTCCCCACCTGGGGAATTCTTGCTACTCTCTTAAGCAATAGGGGGTCCCAATTTAATCAGCCAAGCCCTCGATCTTGAGGAATGTCCTTACAAAACTTATTTTTATAATGGGAAAGCTAAGCCCACTTATAATTAAGGCCACAGAGTCAACCACAGAGAATATCTTCTGTTGCTCAGATACAGTCTCTTTCTAAGCCAAACTCTACAAATCTACTCACTGCCTCCCCGCTATGTGGGACAAGGGTGTAAGTCTCCCTAGCAACATCAGACATGACTCCCAAAGATGAGCCTGGCCCTGTATCAGGGGAAAATACGGAAATTTCAAACAAAGTTGAGAAGTAGTTTCAGAAGTTATTCTTAAGCAAATGGAAACTCTAGAATATAAAAATTCAATAACTGAAATGGATATATTTAAAATAGACTCAATATAGATGAATAGTGAATTGGAGGAGACATCAGAAGAAAATACCTATATTGAAGCATGGAGAGGAAAAAAAGATGGAAAATGCATCAAGAAGAAAATACATAAAATATAAAAAAGGAAAGAAAAAACTAAAACACACACAATTTAGAACCCGAGAAGACAAAGCACAAATACTCCAGGAGCAATAATTGAAATGGTAATAACTGAATGGTTTTCAAAACTATGACAGATATCCAGCTACAGAATCAAAAAGCAGGAAGAATCACACATGGGATAAAAACCAAGAAAACCACACCTACACATATCAAAGTACAGCTGCTGAAACCGAAAACAAAATTTTAAAGGGAACTAGAAAAAAAATTAGATTACCTTCAAAGAAGCAACCACAAAATTTCTTGATAAAATGAATCAAAGCTAAGATGGATTTGGGATATCTTCAAAATGTTAAAAGAAATCGTCAACCTAGAATTCTTTACCCAGCAAATATATCATTCAAAAATAAAGTAAAATAACATTTTCATACCAAAAAACTGAGATACTGTCACCATCAGGCCCAAACATAAGGAAATACTAAAGGACATTCTTCAGGCAACATGGAGATGTACAAAGGAATGAAGAGCAATAAAAGTCATAAATATACGGGTATACATAAATATTGATTACATAAAACAAAAAGAAGAATGGCTTTCGCTATTTAAAATGTACATAGAATTAAAATAAGCAACAAAGGTATTTTCTTAAGTTTCTATAGTCTCAGGAAAGACTGACTGTTCTATGCCCATGAGATAACAATTAACTACTAGAATCAGTTTTAAAACTGTTTAATGAGCAGTGTAACAACTATTTCACTTGTCACATATTTAAAAGCCAGCCAATCAATACACCCACAACTCTGAAATTCAGAAAATCATCGCGAATATCACTACAGTCACCATGATTCTGAAAGTCAGCCTTCAGTCACACCCAAGCAACCAAGCTTCTATAGCTAGCATCAACCCACTTTCACCTTTGAAAGGCAACAATCTCTGAATGCCAAACTTCCCAAAAATCCCATACATGGTAAGCAATAAGTACAAATCTTGTTTTTTTTTCTCATGGGCAGGCTCTGAGAATCGAACCAGGGTCTCAGCATGGCAAGCGGGAACTCTGCCTGCTGAGCCACCATGACCCACCCAGTTAAATCTTTTATTTAGTTCTCATGGATAAAATATTTACTATGTCCAGTCACTAAAAAAAAAAAAAAATGCTGGTGATAATAATCCTTATATTGCTAATTTTAACAATGATACTTTTTTTAGATAATACATAAATGAAGGAAAATGCCTTCATGCTAGAAAAAGAAAGTATAAATATTCTTTTCTTTTTTTACTTTGCACATTTTTAAAATTTATTTATTAATTAAAAAATCACAAACCAAATAAAACATCAACATATATAATCAGTTTCACAATATCATCACTTAGTTGCATACTCATCATTTCTTAGAACATTTGCATTAATTCAGAAAAAGAAATAAAAAGACAATAGAAAAAGAAATAAAACGAACACAGAAAAGAAAATACAAGATTATACCTACCATACCCCTTACCCCTCGCTTTCATTGATCACTAGCATTTCAAACTAAATTTATTTTAGCATTTGTTCCCCCTATTAAGTCCAAATATTCTTGAGAGTCACCACAGACTATCATCAAGGCTTCACCCAGAGACAATACACCTACGGTTTTGTAGTAGTCTGAAGCTGTTATGCACTCCAGAAAAGGCCATGGTTTTGTTTTTTGTTTTCCCATGGGCAGGCAGCAGGAATCAAACCGGGTCTCCAGCATGGCAGGCGAGAACTCTGTCACTGCACTACCATTGCCCACCCTACCATGTGCTTTTAATTCATCCCTGTGGGTAATCTGTGGGTGGGACTTTTTGGTTCAACTGAGATCTGACCCAGTCCATCCAAGGTGGGTCTTAATTGCTTTACTGAAGTCCTTTGTGAGAAGATAAAAGAGATAAATGCCCAAGGAGAGCTGAGAGAAACCCATGGGAAACTGAAGCTAAAAGCAAAGGAAGCTGGGAGTGAAGGACCAGCAGATACCTGCCATGTACCTTGTCCATGTGACAGAGGTGTCCCAGATGCCATCTGCCTTTCTTCATACAGGTATTGACTTGTCAATGCCTTACTTGGGATCTACATGGCCTTAGAACTATACATTTGCAAACTTATAAATCCCCATTGTAAAAGCCAACCCATTTTTGGTATGTTGCATTCCAGCAGCTTTAGCAAAGTAAAACAGGCTCCAATCACAATAATCTATCTCTAGTGTAGCTCTAGGTTCTTTTTCAATATATGGGAATCAGACTCTTCCATGCCACTCCAGGACTAAAGATAACAATTCTATAAGAATAACAATTAGGCTATTCCAAACGTATAACTCTCCAACATGCTCAGTGAACTCTCTTCTAACAAAGGACGCAAAGGTATAAAATCTTACCTTTTATACTGAGGATAATGATCCCTCCATAACTACCTTTCATAACTATCGTATACTTTCACAATTTATAATTATTGCCATCCGGAAATAAAAGCCACTTTAATCAAATACTTCAGATATACTCAGAATGGTAACATTAATATTTAAAATCAAGAAAATGGAGACTAAAGTTTTTCCATTTCACACACCTTTACTTCTTATTGCTATTTTTAAATACCAAATGCACTAAATTTAGCCCTGACATGGTTTTAAAACACTTTCTTACTGAATACCATTATTTTCAATCTGCTACTCAAGTTTATCTGATTTACACAAATGCTAAACATCATAGCAGTTCTAAAATATATAATTAGATAGTCACAGATCACTTAATTCATTCCATCAAAACAGGGATTTTTACCTTCTGTTTCACTTCCTTTTAAAAAAAATCTGATTTACTTTATTTCTCTAACAGAAAAAAAAAATTACTAGGATAAATTTACAGTGTACTTTCCCAATCAAAATCTTAAATGATCTCATTAACCACAAACTAATTCAAGCAGGAAAATACTTTTCTAAATGTAATTTAGTGAAATGTCTGACAACATACAATAACATCATATAGTAAATGGGTTACTATTCTACAGAATTACAAGTTATTTCACTGCTTATTATTCTTAGTCATTTAAAGATTAAAAGGTCAGTTTTGTCCTTATATATTATCCAAATAAATGAGCTGCATTGCTTATCTAAAGTAACAATTTTATAAATAGCTCCTTTATTAGGGTTAAAACATAACATAAAAAGGTTTTATTAAATAATACATTCCACTAAGGAAAACTCAAAAAAAAACTTTTTAATTATAATCTAGCTCTATTACTTTCAAACATCCTGACAATATATGGCAAAATAAATAAAAAACTTTCTTCAATTATTTTTAAAATTCAGGAACTTCTTCAACTGTTCACTAACCTTAAGTAATAATGTAGAACACTTAAAGAAATGCTAAGAATAGTAGGAAATTTAAGTAAAATTCTAGCCATAATTTATTGAACTCACACTAACAAACAACACACTGATTCAAGGAAGGAAAGGGTAATACCATGGTCATTCCTTGGTGACTTACCAAAAATTACCCTAATAAATAAATTAATCATGTGACTCTTAAATGTGCCATAGATATGTGGCTGGCTTTCACACCTTATACTAGATTCCTTTAGACTCTAAAGTCTTTTCTTTTCTCACACAATATTTCCTTTATAACAACATACTACCCAAATTCTAAACAAGAATCTTTAGAAATGAGATTAGCAAAACAATTTTGAAATACTTACTGTCTTGTTTCGTAATCTAATTATGTCTGAGACAGAGCCAGCTCCACAGTACTCCATAACAATCCAGAGGTCTGTGTTTTTAAAGTAACTGCCATAGTACTTTACAACATATGGACTAAAGAAAAATACAAAAACAATTAAACTTAGTTATTCCCAAATAAAAATTTTTTCTTATTTCCAAACAAAATATTTTTAACATTTCTTAATGTTTCAATAAGTAAACCTGATGATTAAACTTTCACTGTATATCAAATTATCTATATCTGGAGTTCACCAACTATGTATGATTAGACCTTAATTCATGGATGAAATTTAACAGGATTACAAACCAGAGGAGGCCCAATGATTTTGAGTGATTCCCAAGAAAATTATGGGTTTGTAATGGCAAACTACTTACTTTGCTTAATGTAAGGAATATATGAAAATATATTTTTCTAACTAAAGCATTTTAAGTAGAAGACTTCTTACGGATTTTCCAATCACTCAACATTAACACTAGCTTTAAAATATGCTATTTCAGGGCAGGCCATGGTGGCTCAGCAGGCAGAGTTCTCACTTGCCATGCAGGAGACCCAGGTTCAACTCCCATGCAAAAAATAACAATAATAATACATACATATATATGCATATGTATATATGCTATTTCAAGGCCTACAAGATTTTTAAAATTCTCTTCCATTGTAGCCCTTGAAAATTCTGGAGAAAATAACTGTAATTTTCTTTGCTCTAAATTTAGATAATTTAAACAAATAACTATATAAGGTATATCTGAATGGAGGTTTTATGTCTCTAAGAGCAGAATAAACAATATTTACAGCTATACTGTTTTTAGGAAGACTTATGAAGAGGCCAATAACCAGAACCATTGATATTTACTAAGGGCCTGCTATATATGTTGATATATAAAACACCTTCCCCAATTCAAAGAGGTAGAGTATTTATAGTCATAGAATACATTAAAACAGAAAATAAAAGATAACCTAAACTAGCATACAGCTTAAAGGAGAAAGTGACCAAGATTAAGCTATCAGAGAAAACTTAATGGAAGGGGTGAGACTTGAACTATGATAAAAGATAAAATTTTAAAAGATGGGTGGACAAGAGAGATAAGAACTTTTGAATAAGCAATAGCTGTTGTGTCAAAGCTAGACTGTAGGGAAGCAAACATGGACACAGAGAGACCCAGTTAGAAGGCTATGTTAGAGTAACTGTGCATGGAGGAGATGTTGGTAGCTTGGCTTTGAGTAGGAATAGCAGAAATTTTCCACTGACACAGATGTCAGTTAAATGCATTCATCTTTCATTCATGTATCATTTTAAAATTAATTCAATCAACATTCACTGAACAAAGAATATGACCTAGTGTGAGATGCTGAGGAGAAAACAAGGGTAAGACTTTAGACTAGTCACAAAGAAGACAGGGCAGTCCAGGTCACAGAGAACCCCTGAAGGAGTCATAAAAGGAAAAAAGACAAACTAACATTTAAAGAACATTAACTTGTATGAGTTAACAGGTACAAAAGATGACACCTGTTTCTTTTAGCCAGCAAGTTAACTAATTGTACAATTATTGAGGCTTTCTAGTAACTATTTCCCAATCATCACAGTAATTATTAAAAGTCAGGAGGTAGGGTGCAGGAAGCAGTTTTCTTCAAACCACTAACCCAGTGTTATTTAAATAATTTTAAGCAACTGCACAAAGTTTTAATATAGTCATAATGACTAAAGGTTCTGATTAAGTCACTGTATGGGCTTGCAGGCTGTATCAGAACCCAGAAATTCTGTATATTCCCCATACTGTTAAATGAGGTACAGCTATTACTCTGAAACTTCCACTGAGAGGAAGGACAAGAAAGACATTAGTTAAATTACAGTTCACACCAGGAAGAGGTAAAACATAAAAACTTGATAACTGGAATGACATCCATGAGCCACACTCTACGTCCTTCTCTTGTGCCACCTTTCCCACACCCCAAGTCCTTTCATTCTCCTCTCCCATTCATTTAACCTCTGTCCTCTATTTAACACCTTCAGTCCTATGAAATCACATATCTTCCCCTGTATTTTCTTTTGGCTTCCTTTTATTTCATGACTAATTGACCAATATCCTTTCCATTCTTCTGTCTCCAGTCATAGCTCCCCTACACTCTTAAATCCTGTCTTCCCCAACTTCACAACTCAAAACAGAAATAGTATAAAAAGAGAAGTAAGCAAAACCAGAGGGAAAAAAACAGAAAAACACTAAAACAAACTCTTCTTATCTATTTGCACATATAAACATGTATATAAACCCATGATACAAGTTATATGTGCTGTATATTTAAGCTTCAAGTATTAATTTTATGCCCCAAACCTGACAATTTTCATATTAATTTGAATTTTATCTTAATTGAAGAAAACCATTCATTATTAAGGTTATATTTTTTTAAAGTCCTCTTATTATGAGCATGTGATCATTAAAATACTAAAGAAATGCTTATTTTTCATTACATAACTTTCATCAACATCATAATGCAATTTTAACAGTATTCAACATTTTAAGAGGGGTAAGATAAATAGTACTGTTTTTAGAAAGTCAGTATTTTTACAAAGGATTTGCAACTATTTCCTATGTGAACTGAATTGTTGCAATTATAAATCTAAATCATTGCATTTCTTGGTCCACTCAAAAATGAGTAAGCATACACAAGCTAATACAAACTGCCAAAGTTTAGCACCAATCCTCCAATTTGGTGGGTTTTAAACATTTTTTGCGGGGAGGAAGGGGCCTCAGAGCCAATACTGAAATGGAATCTATTCTGAAACATGAGCAGATAGAACACATAAAAGAAAAGCTACTCTAGTAGCCAGGGAGTGCTAGAACACATAAAAGAAAAGCTACTCTAGTAGCCAGGGAGTGCTCAGCACCACCCTCAGCAAGCCAGAAAAAATGCTGTATTCCAACCACATGGTTCACGTCACTTCTACTCTCTGCCCAGCACATCTAACTCATCCTTCAGGATTCACCTTGGGTATGATTTCCTTGGGGAAGCTTTTCCTGATCCTCAAGGGTGAGGTATTAGATATCCCTTCCAACTTGCAGAGTTCTGTCATGTTTATCCCATCACAGCTCTTATTACACTGTACTGAAATGGCCTTGACTAGAATTCTGTCTCTTCCACCTGAGAAAAGACTCTTTAGTATAAAAGCTGAGACATGTTTGTTGTTAACTAACTTGTGTGCAGTACGTAAGGTCAATACCTAGGAGTAGACAGACAATATATATTAATTAAATAAGTAACAAATCAGTAATTGTGTGCCCTGATACATAACCTACTGCTCTTGCTTTAGATATAAGAAGTTCCTGCCATACAGAGTAATCACCAGAATGGTAGGCACTGGGTTAAATGTGTAGTTCCCCTGCATCCACGTTACATGGCACTCTGCTTCACAAGTACTGCTGACCAGCACTTGCCTCCAACCCTGGCAATGCCTGAGAGTGCTTCAGTTTGAATTCTGGAAGCTTTTTGGAGTCAGTAAACATGGATTCTTATCATATTTTAATCATTAATTAACTGTGTAATCTTGGGCAATTCATGTAAAATTTCTAGGTCTCCATTTTCTAAATAAATTTTAAAATAGTTTTTTTAAATATGCCTTAGTTCCAAAAGCCATTTCTTCAAATGAAACTTTAGAATAAGGCCCAATATATAAAAAAGATAAACACAATGAATGTTTCCCAATCACCTTAAATCAAAAACACTAAAGATATTTTTGCAAGCAGTGGGGACAACCAAATTGATAGGCCAAGCCCTCAGTCTTGGGGTTCACCCCTATGAACTGTATTCCTACAAAGAATAGGCTAAGCCTACTTAAAATAGGCCTGAGAGTCACCCCCAGAGAACCTCTTTTGTTGCTTATATGTGGCCTCTCTCTCTAAGCCAACTGGACAGGTGAACTTACTACTCTACCCACTCACCCCATCATGGGACATGACTCCCAGGGGTATAAATTCTCCCTGGCAACGTGAGACAGAAATCCCAGGATGAGCCAGGACCCAGCATCAAAGGACTAAAAAAGCCTTCTTGACCAAAAGGGGGAAGAGAGAAATGAGAAAAAATTAATTTTCAATGGCATTTCAAACACAGTCAAGAGGTTATCCTAGAGGTTATTCTTATCCCTTATGTAGAGATCCCTTTTCAGTTTATGTGTATTAGAGTACCTGAAACTGTGTTTCAGTAGCCTTGATTCTTAAAAACAATTGCATAAAGATAGAACTTTCACAATGTGACTGTGTGATTTTGAAAACCTTGTGTCTAATGTTCCTTTTATCCAACATATGGACAGATGAGTAAAAAAAAAATTGGATTAAATAAATAAATAAATAACAGAGGGGCCAAAGGGTAAAATAAATTGGGTGGATGGAAATACTTGTGATAAATGAGAGGGAGGGGTAAGTTGTATGGTATGTGTGATTTTTTTCCTTTTTTCTTTTTATTTCTCTTTCTGGAGTGATGCAAATATTCTACAAACTGATCATAGTGATGAACAGACAATTACGTGATGATATTGTGACCCATCAATTCGTAATCATGTATGGAAGGTACACGTGTGAAGATTTATCAATAAAAATATTTGGGTAAAAAAACACTAAAGAAGTTGTCCTACAAAGATCTAGTCTAGCATTAACATTCTATATTCATCCAGTCAACATATATGTATTAAATGCCCACTATAAAATATCTAGGAGCCACACAAGATATTGATGATTTAACAATAAACAAAGAAGGGAGGCTCCCTGAAACATTTATGCAAAAAGCAGTTAGTTATTCTAATATTCACTAAAATGAGTGAAAAAAGGAAAAACATACTCTAGTCTCTGAACAAAAAGTGAAAAACCATGAAAAACTTGTCAATTGGTCAAATGTCCAAACAGTTCACATGGCTTATGAAAATATTTAAATTTTAGAAGCACATCTCATTTCCTCTGCAAAATTTCAGGATTTTATGTGGGAATTTTTCAATTTGTATTGTTTTCTTTCACATCATTCTTCATGTCAATTCACACATAGAACATCCACATTTACACTACTCAAAAGGCACGTAAATGTAATATCTGCCACTGTCACTCCGAATTCACTTATTTGCCCTATCATTTAGTACTTTTAGGACTTAGTGTTGTCAATTCTTCACAATTCCATAGTTGAAATTTATCAAATCTGAGTTTGCAATCTAAAAGGCAAAAAACACCTTTTATCAACATTTGTGTCACCATTCATTTGTTGCATTCAACAGATTATTTGAGAAGTACCTATTTCATCCAAGGCATTATCCCATAAAGTAGTACAAAAGCTCTAGAACTCTAACACTTTTTCCTCCTTTATTCTTTATTTTTCCTTCAACTTAAAGTTTAAAGTGCATAAAGAAAACAAAGACCTGATTTACTTAGGGTTCTCTCAACCTATAATGCTCAACTCAATAACCCTCATATAGACTTATCCATTTATCAATGCAACAAAAATGCACAATTCTAGGGACTATAATGAGTGCTAAGAAATAAAAAAAACGATTCCTTCTCTCAAAATCGAAGAAAAGGATAAACACAGTTAAGACATTTCAGAAGGAAAATCTATAAGCCTTACTGTTATCAGAATTATCTGGAAAAGGAATAAAGATGACTCTCAGTTTTGTTGTTGAAATAGTAAGTAGGTAATCGTGCCATTAACAGGACAGGGAATCTGAAAGGTTTTCTGTAACAACTAAAAATCTGTTTTAGAGCCAAGAATGTGGCATAATACACCCCAGAGTAACATTCACCAACAACTATCTTTGAAGAGCTAGCAAAACCAGGTAGAGCTCTCTTTTGCAAAATTCTGGAAAACATTAAACGGATGTAGTAACTTGGTGAGTGCCAAATCAAGAAAATACAACCTAAAAATGGTAGGAGTATCTTCCAGTGCCTTTGCTGAGTCCTCCCACGCTCATTTCCCAGCATGGTATAGAGGGGTCCTGAGCTTCCAGTGTGCATCCCTGGACCTGTTCCAAAGGGACCAGAGTAACCCATATATACATACTGGTGTACTTGTATGTCACTGCCAACCTATCATGTGGCAATCTGAAAGACTGAGTTAGGACATTTATTTCTAGCTTTACCTCTCAGAATTTTCCCTGCAAACACATGCAGCTAGGAATCAACTAAAGTAATGGGGAAAAAAATCAGTTAAATTGAACTGGGGCCAAAAAATCACCACCTTAAAAGAATACAACAGAGTTGGGGGGGCCATATATTTCATAAGGAATAGAGGGGCCACTCAGATTCCCATAAACAGGGAATTTTTAAGGCCAGGAGTACATGCACAGAACAAGATCAGTAATGACAGAGAGGACCTCATACTTTCACCTTGGGTTAATCTTCTTTTTAGGAGGGATAAAATCTAAATGAGATTATCAGCCAGCACAGATTTATTTGCAAAGATTGCAAAAGGTATGTCTTGGTTTTGTTTCTTTGTTTTCATTAGCTTAAGGCAGTCAAGGAAATGTGTATCATATCACTTACTGGATACAAACTTAAAGAACAGACTGTTCAGGAACTAAATCCCAGAGTTAATAGATTAAATGTACATTGTGCAGCAAGATTACAAAACAAAGAGAACAAAAGTGATAGACAATCTAGAGTAGCAAAATAGTCCAAAAAGCATTAATGAAGAGAACTAGACTTTCAACACACCAAAGACTTTGAAAAAATGATCTCCAATATACTCAAAGAAGTAAAGGAAACCACAGAGGAAGAACTAAAGGATTCAGAAAAACGATGAATGAACAATATGAGAATCTTAATTAAGGAAACAGAAATTTAAAAAGTGAAATAAATAAAAATATTGGACTTGAAGACCACAATAACTAAAATTTCAAAATTCCCTAGAGGGTTCAACATGCAGATTAGAGATACCAAAAGAAAGAATAAGTGAACTCAAAGATACAACAATTATAGTGTAGGGGTAGAATTCTCACCTATCATGCTGGAGACCCAGGTTTGACAGCAGCCTGTGTACTTCCCCCAAAACAAACAAAAAATTCAACAAATGGTGCTGCAATAACAGGATATTCACATGGAAAAATAATGAAATGTGACCCCACCATACAGAATACAAAAAAAATTCAAATTATTCAAGCTCTGGACTAGAAAAAAAAAGAATTTAAAAAGTGAACAGTATAAGAAATCTGGGACACAATGAAACATACCATTAAATACCTTATTGGTCTCCCAGGAAGTAAGAAAAGAGAGAAAGAGGCAAATGACTATTCAAAGAAATAATGGCTAAAAATTTCCCAAATTTAACAAAACACAGGAATATATATATATATACATTCAAGAAGCTCAATGAACTCCAAACAGGATAAATTCAAATAGACCCATACCACACTATAACTGTTAAATGCCAAAGATAAGGAAAGAATTCTGAAAGCCCAAGACTGAAGCAAAGTGTCACATAAAAGGGACCTTCAGGGGTGCAAGTGTTGTTCAGTGGTAGAATTCTCACCTGCCATGTGGGAGACTGGGGTTCAATTCCCGGCCCAAGCACTTCCCAAACAAACAAAAACATAAATACATAAAAATTCAATAAATGATGCTGCAGTAAGGGGATACACACATGGAAAAATAATGAAATATGACCCCTGCCACACAGCATAGAGAGAAGAAAAAGAGGGGGGGCCCTCAATAAGATAGTTCCAATTTCTCACTGGAAGCCATGGAAGCATGAAAGTGGTCAGATGACATATTTAAAATGGTGAAAACAAAAAGCAGCCAACAAATAATTTATATCCCAGCAAAACAGTTTTTCAAAAACAAGGGAGGGAAGTGCAAAGGTGGTTCAGTGATAGAATGCTTGCCTACCATGAGGGGGACTCGGGTTTGATTCCCAACACATGTACCCTAAGAAAAAAAGGAAGGGTAAAAGATTAATACATTCCCAGATAAAGAAAAACTGAGGGAGTTTGTCACCACTAGACCAGCCTTACAACAGATGCTAAAGAGAGTTGTTCACATTGAAAGGAAGGGACAACAGGCACAGATCAAGTTTACATGAAAAAATAAAGATCTGTAGTAAGAGTAATAATGACAGGAGCAAAAATAAATGCCAGTACCATTGTATATTTGGTTTGTAATTCTATGCTTTACTTCCTATAGGATCTAAATGGAAAGTGCAGAAAATGGAATGATGAAAAAGTGATGTTTATACATGTAATTTGTATCAAGAACTAAAAAAAGGAAGGTACAAAGAGGTAAACACTGTGTTATACCACTGAAGTTAATGAATTAAGATTGTTATTGATTTAGGATGTTAAAAATATAAGCCATAGTTACTACAAAGAGAATATGCAAGTTCACAGAGATAAAAGTACAAGTTTCCAGGGGTGGAGGATAGGGGGAATGCTCATTTAATACAAAATGGTTCTATGGTTTCTTTTTGCAGAGTTGGGAAAGTTTGAGTAATGGAAGATGGTAACATTGTGAATGTGATTAATCCTAATGATTAATACAACTGACATGGTCAATTTATTTATATATATGTTTATATGTATATTTATATATTTATATTTATATTTACATATATATATAAAGAAAAGAAAGCAATACTTAAAGAAACATGACAACTAAAGGTGATAAACGATCTTGAAAAGGATTAACAAGGGAGAAAAGAAGGCTCAAAATGACATGATTGGGACATATGAAAAAACAGGACTACAGACCGTAAGAATTATATTAATGCTAAATTACGTTAACTTAATAAATACACTTATTACGGTGAATATAAATATCCATGGGAAGTTTTCCATGGCAGTATTATGTGCTCAAGGAGTATATGATACACAACCTACTCTCAGATGTTTCCCTAATCGAAGATGACATGATTCTAGATATAAACAATTCTGGAAAATCCACAACAAAGCTAATAAAATAATTCAGCAAGGTGGACAGGTGCAAGATCAACACATAAAAATCAGCAGTTTTTCTATTCACTAGTAATGAACAATCTGAACAGAAATCAAGAAAAAATTTCCATTCATATTAGCAACTAAAAGAATCAAATATTTAGGAATAAATGTAACAAAGGATGTAAAAGACTTATACACAAAAAAAACATAAAATACTGATAAAAGAAATTGAAGACATACAAAAATTTCATGTTCATGGACTGGAAGACAAAATAATGTTAACAAGCCAACACAACCCAAGCAATCTACAGATTAAATGCAATCCCAATCAAAGCTGCAACAGCCTTCTTTGCAGAAATGGAAAAACCAATCATCACATTTATACAGAAGGGTAAGGGGCCCAAATAGCCAAAACCACTTTGAAAAGAACAACTGAGTTGGGGGACTCATATTTCTTGATTCAAAACTTTATCAAAAAGCTACAGTAATAAAAACAGCAGGATACCAGCACAAGGGCAGACACAGAGATCAATGGAATCAAACTGAGAGGTCAGACATTAATGCTCACATCTGTGGCCAACTGATTTTTAACAAGAGTCAAGTCCACTCAATGAAGATAGAACAGTCTCTTCAACAAATGGTGCTGGGAAAACTGGACATCCATATGCAAAAGAATGAAGGAGGACCCCTATTTCACACCATATGCAAAATCAACTCAAAGTGATCAAAGACCTAAATACAAGAACCAGAACTAGAAGAAAACAGGTGAGCATCTTCAGAACTGTGTTAGGCAATGGTGACTTTGCACACCAATGTTCACAGCGGCATTATTCACAACTGCCAAAAGATGAAGGCAACGAAAATGTCCATCAAAGCATGAATGGAATAACAAAATGTGGTATATACATTCAATGGAATACTATTCAGTTATAAAAAGGAATGAAGTATTTAAGTATGCTATAACATGGATGAACCTTGAAAACATCTCAATGAAATAAGCCAACGTAAAAGGACAAACACTGTAGGTTCTCACTCATATGACATCACTAAAAAATGCAAATACACAGAGTCAGAAACTTGAATACAGGTTATCAGGATGTGGGGTGGGGTTAAGGAATGGGAAATTAAGGTACAAAATTTCTGTTTGGGGGTACAGAAATGTTCTGGTAATCGTTGTTAGTGATGATAGCATAACACTGTGAATGTAATTAACACCACTGAATTACATATTTGAAAGTGGTTAAAATGGGAAATTTTAGGTTATATACAAGTTACTAGAACAAAAATTTTTTAAGTCATAGAACTTTACAGCACCAACAGTGAGCCCTACTGCACACTATGGACTACACTTAATACTACAAGAACTTCATTGGCAAACCTAGGAAGCAGAGGCCTAGCTTGGAAAAGCTTTTTTTTTTAACTTCATAAGAGCTCACCAGATAAAACCACAAAGCACTCTCAGGCTCCACCACTGTCTCAAGAAAGGGCAGAAGTAAGGCATGTCTGAGAAACAAAGTAACTAGTGAAGTGACAGGGCATTCCCTAAAGGGCATAACTTCTGGAAGAAACTGTGGGCAGGACCTACCTCAAATGGAGGTCCACTTTCAAGGAATTCAGGCCCCAGGACGAGAAAACAGAAGCAACCAAAGCCTGCCTACTACCTCAGCATCATTTTCAACCATACCACTAGCAGGGAGAGGCTGCTGGAATAAAAAGCATCACATCACTTTATGCCAGAGGGAAGCTGCAGGCTGACAAGTGCAACAGGCTGGGCAGGATAGGAAAAGCATAAAGTCTAGAGGCTTCATAGGGAACTCTGACAATCTGCTGAGTCTCACCCTAAGGGGAACTTGATATTGGCTACTTTCCCCTCCTGAGACAAGGGCCTCTGTTATCTGGGAAAATCTAACTGGGATCAATAACATCTCCAAAGGCCCTCCTTCAAAAAAAAGCTCCATATAGGCAGGGCAAGAAACTGTAAAAGAAGAACTGAAAATTTCTAATCAGTTAAACAGAACAAATCCTAGAGACCTAGAAAAAGTTGAAATGAATGTCAAAGAACAGATGAAAATAAAGCCATCCACCAAGAAAACCTTAGGTAAAAGAGTAAAACAACCTCCAGAATAAACAAAGAAAATCAAAAGCCTAGAGGCCAGCAAAAAATAACGAGTCATAATAGGAAAATAAAAGCTATGGTTCAATCAAAGGAACAAACCAACTCTTCGAATGAGATACAGGAGTTGAAACAACTAATTGAGGATGCTTGAACAGACATGCAAAATCATGTCAAAAGTTGAATCAACAAGTTGAAGGAGGACCTGAAGAAGAAATTGAGTGGACATAAAGAAAAACTCGAAAGCTTGAAAAAAACAATCACAGAACTTTTGGGAATGAAAGGCACAAGAGAAGAGATGTTAAAGAAAAAATAAAATGGAGGGCAGGCCACAGTGACTCAGCAGGCAGAGTTCTTGCCTGCCGTGCCAGAGACCCAGGTTCGATTCCCGGTGCATGTGACGCAAAAAATTATAATAATAAATACATGGAAAAAAACAGTGGAGACCTACAACAATAGATTTGAAGAGGTGGAAGAAAGGATTAGTGAACTAGAGGGCAGGACATCAGAACTCCTATAAACAAAAGAACAGGAAGGAAAAAGAATGGAAAAACATGAGCAGGGTCTTAGGGAACTCAATGACAACATGAAGCACACAGATATACATGCTATGGGTGTCCCAGAAGGAGAAAAGGGGCAAAAAAGGACTAATGGAGGAAATAATGATTGAAAATTCCCATCTCTTATGAAAGCATTAAAATTACAAATCCAAGAATTGAAGAATACCTGAAGCAGAACCATGTAGACCTACCAATCAGACTGTCAAATGTCAAGGACAAAGAGGGAATTTTGAAAGTAGCAAAAAAAAAAAAAAAGCAATCGAACACATACAGAGGAAGCTCAATGCACTATGTGTAGATTTTTCAGCATAAAGAGAAGGCAGTAGTATGATATATTTAGAATTCTGAAAGAAAAAAACAGCCAACCAAAAGAGATTCAATCAGTCATCAAAAATCTTCCTACAAAGAAAAGCCCAGGGACAAATAGCTTCATAGGGGAATTTTATCAAATATTTCAAAGAGAACTAACATCACCCCACCTCAAATTCTTCTGGAAAATTGAGCAAAAAAAAAAAAAAGCAAACTAACTCACTGTACAAAGCTAATATCACTCCAATACAAAAACTGAATAAAGATACTACAAGAAAGGAAAACTACAGACCAGGCTCCCTAATGAACACAGATGTAAAAATTCTCAAAAATAAAATACTACCATATCGAATCCAACGGCACATTAAAAGAATTATACACCACATCCAAGTGAGGTTTATACCAGGAATGCAAGGGAATTTCAACGCAAGAAAGTCAATCAATGTAATACTGCATATTAACAAATCAAAAGGGAAAAATAACATGATCATCTCAATTGATGCTGAAAAAACATTTAACAAAATTCAGAATCCTTACCAGACCAAGATGGCGGCTTAGCAATGTGTGTGTTTTAGTTCGTCCTCCAGAACAACTACTAAATAAGCAGAAACAATACAGAACAGCTCCTGGGGCCACGTCAGTGACCGGACACACAGCGTACCCCAGTCTGGACCAGCTGGACCGGCTGCGAGCCCCCCAGAACCGTGAGTTTCCCAAGCCATGGCGGCGGACGCTCCTCCCCCACAGGCTGCTTCCCAGATGGGAAAGGAAAGAGATTTTACCAGCAGCAGGGGCTGAGCCCAATCAAATGCCAATTGTGGAATTAATTAACAAATTTTGACTACTAAAAATAGGCCCCCAGCACAGGTGAACCTGGTCAAAGCAGAGGTTGCGCATTTTTGCTGTGGCGCCAAGGGGGCAGGGCTAACAGGAAAAGAAAAATGAAGAAAACAGAGGTTTTTGTGTCTGTGTTTCTACAAAGGCTTGACTGCCTTTGGATACAGCAGCAGGACTTCTCAGGCTGCAACTGCCCCAGATATAGGTAGAAACAAGCTCGTTCGAGGGCTTTCTGGAGCCTATGCCTTCCCCAGGGGAGGGGGTGAAGTCCAACTCGGGTGGAATCCCTATCTCAAGGAATTCAGACACCAGGACTTGGTAATTTGAAGCCATTAAAACCAGCCTACAATCTCTCCTCTGTCTCCACCACACCCCCAGCAGGGAGAGTTTGCCAAAATTAAAGGTACCGCATCATCTTATGCTGGTGGGACCTGCAGGCAGACAAGCACCACATACTGGGCAGGATAAGAAAAATAGAGCCCAGAGAATTCACAAGAAAGTCTTTCAACCTGCTGGGTCTCACCATCAGGGAAAACTGACACAGGTGAATTTTACTCCTGATAAGAGGCCAGTACGGTTTGGGAAAATCTGGCTGGGGTGCATAATACCTACGGAGACCCTCCTAAGTGGGGGCGGGGAGGCACCATACAACCAGAGCAAGAAACGAGAAAACAAGAACTGAAAAATTCTCCTCTGTTAAACAAAACCTAACCTAGAGGTCCAGATAAAGCTGAACTGAATGTCAAAGAAGAGATAGACAACAAATTCATCCAGCAAAAAAACCCTAGATAAAAGAAATGAAAACAAGCTCCAGAATAAACTAATTAAGGTAATTAAATGCCTAGACGCCAGCAAAAAATAACAAATCACACTAGGAAAATTGAAGATATGGGCCAGTCAAAGGAACAAAGCAACAATTCAAATGAGATACAGGAGCTGAAACAATTAATTCAGAATATACAAACAGACATGGAAAACCTCATCAAAAACCAAATCAATGAATTGAGAGAGGATATAAAGAAGTCAAGGAGTGAACAAAAAGAAGAAATCGAAAGTCTGAAAAAACAAATCACAGAACATATTGGAATGAAAGGCATGGTAGAAGAGATGAAAAAAACAATGGAAACCTACAATGGTAGATTTCAAGAGGTAGAACATAGGATTAGTGAACTGGAGGATGGAACATCTGAAATACGACAAGAAAAAGAAAATATAGGGAAAAAATGGAAAAATACGAGCAGGGACTCAGGGAATTGAATGACAATATGAAGCACATGAATATACGTGTTGTGGGTGTCTCAGAAGGAGAAGAGAAGGGAAAAGGAAGAGAAAAACTAATGGAGGAAATTATCACTGAAAATTTCCCAACTATTATGAAAGACTTAAAATTACAGATGCAAGAAGCACAGCGTACCCCAAAGAGAATAGATCCAAACAGACGTACTCAAAGACATTTACTAATCAGAATGTCAGAGGTCAAAGAGAAAGCGAGAACCTTAAAAGCAGCAAGAGAAAGGCAATCCATCACATACAAGGGAAGCCCAATAATGATATAGCTTTCACAATGTGACTGTGTGATTGTGAAAGCCTTGTGTCTGATGCTCCTTTTATCTACCTTGTCAACAAATGAGTAGAGAACATATGGAATAAAAATAAATAATAGGGGGAACAAGAAACCATGGAGGCGAGAAGACAGTGGGATGATAAATTTAAATTATTAAAAGAGAAAAACTAGCAACCAAGAATTTTATATCCAACAAAATTGTCCTTCAAAGATGAGGGAGAAATTAAAACATTTTCAGACAAAAAAATCACTGACAGAATTTGTGACCAAGACTAACGCAAAAAATGTGTATTTGGTACAAATCTATACTTTGACTTGTGCATCTCCGAATAGAACTTATGTAGATACTTAGTTGAACACATTAAGTACATGGAACTTTGTATAGGACATGAGATTTTGTTTGTTTGTCCAGGTGATGCCCTGATGAATCCCAGAGTGATTTGATCAGTGAGTGGAAAAGTATTTGCAAAGTCCCCTTCGGAGAATGGTGAGAATGGGGGAAAACTCAACTTCCCCAAGTTGAATTCTTGATATTCTCACAAGCAGTGTGGACAACCAAAGCTATAGGCTGAGCCCCCAGTCTTGGGGTTTGTTCATATGAAACTTAACCCCACAAAGCATAGGTCAAGTATACTTAAAATTAGGCCTAAGAGTCACCCCCAAGAGAGCCTCTTTTGTTGCTCAGATGTGACCTCTCTCTCCAGCCAACACAACAAGCAAGCTCACCACCCTCCCTCTGTCTACGTGGGACATGACTACCAGGGGTGTGGACCTTCCTGGCAATGTGGGACAGAGATCCTAGAATGAGCTGAGACTCAGCATCAAGGGATTGAGAAAACCTTCTTCACCAAAAGGGGGAAGAGTGAAATGAGACAGTGTCAATGGCTGAGAGATACCAAACAGAGTCAAGAGGTTATCCTAGAGGTTATTCCTATGCATTAAATAGATATCACCTTGTTATCCAAGATGTAATGGAGAGGCTGGAGGGAACTGCCTGAAAATGTAGAGCTGTGTTCCAGTAGCCATGTTTCTTGATGATGATTGAATAAATGATATAGCTTTCACAGTGTGACTGTGTGATTGTGAAAGCCTTGTGTCTGATGCTCCTTTTATCTACCTTGTCAACAAATGAGTAGAGAACATATGGAATAAAAATAAATAATAGAGGGAACAAATGTTAAAATAAATTTAGCTTGAAATGCTACTAAGCAATGAAAGGGAGCGGTAAGGAGTATGGTATGCATAATTTTTTTTTCTTCTCTGCTTTTGTTTTATTTTTCTGTTGTCTTTTTATTTCTTTTTCTGAATTGATGCAAAGTTCTAAGAAATGATCATGATGATGACTATGCAATTATGTGATGATATTGTGAATTACTGATTATATATGTAGAATGGAATGAACATATCTTAAGAATGTTTATGTCTCTTTCTTGTAATAGTTTTTTTAATTAATAAAAAATAATTTAAAAATTCAGAATCCTATTTTTATAAAAACACTTCAGAACACAGAAATAGAAGGAAACTTCCTCAATATCATAAAGTGCATATACGAAAAATACATAATCAGCATCATACTTAATGGTGAGAGATTGAAAGCATTCCCCCTAAGATTGAGAATAAGATAAGGATGCTCACTGTCATCACTATTATTCAAAATTGTACTAGAAGTCCTAGCTGGAGCAATCAGGCAGGAGAAAGAAATAAAGGCATCCAAATAGAAAAGGAAAAAGTAAAACTTTCATTACTTGCAGATGAAATGAAATGATCCTATGATTGGAAAACCCTGAGAAATATATGACAAAGCTACTTAAGCTAATAAACAAACTCCGTAAAGTGGCAGGATACAAGAGATCAAGGTTCAAAATTCAGTAATGTTTCTATGCACAAGTAATGACATATCTAAGAAGACATTTAAGGAAAAAATTTCCATTCAAAATAGCAACCAAAAGAATCAGGTCTCTAGGAATAGGCCTGACCAAGGATATCAAGGACTTGTACACAGAAACTACAAAACATTGCTAAAAATAATAAAAAATTACCTAAATAGGTGGAAAAGCGTTCAATGCTCATGGATCAGAAGGTTGAATGTCGTTAAGATATCAATTCTACCCAAACTGACCTACAAATTCAATGTAATACCATCAAAATAACAACAACCTAATTTGAAAACTTGAAAAAACTAGTTATGAAATTTATTTGGAAGGGAAAGAGACACCGAATAACTGAAGTTATTCCAAAAGAGAGTGAACTGGGAGGACTAACAGTTCCTGACTTTAAAGCTTACTTTAAAGCCACAGTGGTCAAAACAGCATGGTACTGCCTCAAAGATAGATTGATCAACCAAAGAACTAAATCAAGAGTGCTGAGACAAACCACTAAATCTATGGACAATTGATCTTCAATAGGGCCCTCAAATCCACTGAACGGGGAAAGAATAGTCTATTCAATAAATGCGCATGAGAGAATTGGATATCAATAGCCAAAAGAATGAAAGCAGATGCCTACCTTACACCCTATAGAAAAATTAATTCAAAACGATTAAAGACCTAAATGTTAAGAGCCAGTACCATAAAACTTCTAGAACAAAATGTAGGGAAATATCTTGAAGACTTAATAACAGGAGGTAGCTTCTTAAACTTTACACCTAAAGCACAAGCACCAAAAGAAAAAATAGATAAGCAGGAACTCCATAACATCAAGAGCTTCAGTATCACAAAGGGCTTTGTCAAAAAGGTGAAGATGCAGACAACTCAATGGGAGGAAATATTTGGAAACCAACATCAGAAAAAGGCTTGATATTCTGTGTACCTAAAGAAATCATGCGCTCAACAAGAGAACAAATAACCCAATTATAAAAAGGGCAGAGGATGATATGAATAGACACTTTTCCAAAGAGCAAAAACAAATGGCTAAAAGCACATGAAGAGATGCTCATTTTCATTAGCTATAAGGGAAATGCAAATCAAGAAGACAATGAGAAAATACTTCACATCTACAAGAATGGTTGCTGTGTTAGTTAGATTCAGTTGTCAACTTGGCCAGGTGAGCATACCTAGTCTTGTTGCTGAGGACATAAGCCAATGGTACGTGAACCTCATCTGTTGCCAATTACATCTGCAGTCAGCTAGGAGGCGTGTCTGCTGCAATGAGTGACGTTTGACTTAATTTGCTGGTGCTTAAATGAGAAATTGCAACATAGCACTGCTAAGCAGCTCGGCATTCCTCATCTCAGCACTTGCAGCTCAGCCCAGGCCTTTGGAGATGCAGAAAGAAGTCACCCTAAGAAAAGTTGTTGGAACCCAGGGGCCTGGAGAGAAGACCAGCAGAGACCATCCTGTGCCTTCCACGTAAGAAAGAACCTCAGTGGAAAGTTAGCTGCCTTTCTTCTGAAGAACCAACAAAATAAATCCCCTTTTATTAAAAGCTAATCCGTCTCTGGTGTGTTGCATTCTGGCAGCTAGCAAACTAGAACAGTTGCTATTAAAAAAACAGAAAACTATAAACATTAGAGAGGATGTGGAGAAACTGGAACACTTATTCACTGTTGATGGTAATGTATAATGATGCAGCCACTATGAAAAACACTTAGGCTATTACTCAGAAAACTAAATACTGAGTTGTTCTACAATTCAGCAATACCGATACTCAGTATCTACCCAGAAGAGCTGAAAGAAGTGGCACAAACAAACATCTGCACAACAATGACCATAGCAGCACTATTCACAATTGTCAAAAGATGGAAACCATCCAAATGCCCATCAACAGATGAGTGGATAAACAAAATGTGGTATATACATGCAATGGAATATTATGCAGCAGTAAGATGAAATGAGGCCATAAAGCATATGACAACATGGATGAACCTTAAAGATGTAATGCTGAGTGAAATACGCCAGACATAAAAGGACAGATACTGTTTGATTTCGCAACTATGACTCTGTAAAGGTAACCTCAGAGGCTACACTGTAGAATACAGCAGTCCTAGAGGTACACAAAAGTGAGACACTGGGGAAAGGCTACTCAATGAGATAGAATTTCAGTGCAAGGGAATGGATAGAAGTGATGGTAGCTAATTAGTGGAGTTATAAGTAACTGCCATGTTGAAGGTGAATGTGATTGAAAAAGGATGTATATTGCCATGTATATCACTGATTAAATCTACAATTATGAATAAGTTCTCGCATGAACTATTACAAACATTCAATATTGTGAGGATACTGTTAGACATGGTTTGTTACTTTGGACATTATCCATGATGCCCAATAGATGGATGGAACTAAAGGGTACAATGAATAAGAAGCACATTCATATGATGGAAAATGATGCAGCTACACAAAGGAAGGACACTGAGTGGCACACAATGATCTGAATAAACCCTGGGGACAATGTGTTGGGCAAAATAAGCCAGAAATAAAACAACAAACATGTATGGTCTACTTCAGAAAATACTTAAAGGAAAATTGGAGCCCAGATTATAAACCACACTTAGTCTGAAGTCTTAAGTGTATTTCTAGATTCTGAGACACAGAGTTAAATGTGTATGAGCTGCTATTTTCCTGGAACTTTGAGTTACTCTGTGACACCTAAGACCCAGAAATGGGGTGCTTCAGCCACGAAAGTTAGTGTAGCTATATATAATAACAGTTCAACTCTATAAAAGTTACATGCAATAAGTTTATTCTGCTGGAATCTATAATTTCAAGAGGATTCCTAGGCCAGATAAATCCAAAGGGCCCAACCTCTCCAAAATTATCAATTAATTACATCCCCCATCCTGTAGTGTCAACACCCCTTCTCAACACAAAAATGTCAGAATGGAAACTGCCTAAAGATCCCTATAGATTGGGAGAAGGATCAAAGGAGAGAAAAGGAGAGTTAGAAAAGAGAAAATAGGATTTAACAAATGAATATGACTGCTGAATCACTGTATTGATATTTCTTCTAGCTTCCAGTGTTTTGGAGTAGCTAGAAGGAAAAATGTGAAATAGTGAAATTGTAACCCGTAACAAACTCTGAAATCTGTTCTGTAACTACTTCTTGAAGTGTACTTTGAAAATTAATGCTATTTCTTTCTTTTCTTTGTTTATATGTTATATTTCACAATAAAAATTTTAAAAAAAAACCTCCTACAAAGAAAGCCCAGGACTTTTGTGAGCTCTTTTCGCAGCCATAGTAGTCTGAAGTTCTAAGTGTATTTCTAGATTCTGAAACACAGAGCTATATGTGTATAAATTGCTATTTCCCTGAAACTTTCAATAACCCTGTGACACCTAAGATTCACAGCTGGAGCTCTGCAGCTCTGTAAGTCAGCACTGCCACATATAAAAACAATTAAAGTAACCAAAAAAGAGATCAGACTTCAAATAGAGATAAGAACAAAGCTGATCTGGTTGGGACTAAGGTAAGTCAGAAAACAGGGCTAAAGATGATAGTGTATGTACTCTAGAGCTTCACCTATAGTATGAGACCAATCGCAGAGATGTTTGTTGTGTCTAGAACCTGAATTTTCTGTAAGACAATCTAAACCAACGTGTCAGGATTGCTCATTTACACAAGCCAATCAGATGGAGACCAGAATGGGACCGAGGACTTTTAATTCTGCATAACTTAATATAATACCCAGAGACATACCAGATTACGGTGGACTGATAATTAAAATCTGGAAAACTCCTGGTGCTGTCTCAAACATTAGAGATCCCAAGAAAATAGGTCAAGCCATTGAGGCTTGCCCTTATGAAGTTTTTTTCTATAGTGGAGAAGCTAAGATTACCTATAATTATGCCAAAGAGTTGTGTGCTGGTTTGAAATGATGTATGGACCCTAGAAAAGCCATGTTTTAATCCTAATTCCATTTTGTAAAGGCAGCCATTTCTTCAAATCCTTATTCAGCATGATATGTTTGAAACTGTAATTAGATCATCTCACTGGAGATGTGATTTAATCAAGAGTGGTTGTTAAACTAGATTAGGCAGAGGCATGTCTCCACCCATTTGGGTGGGTCTTGATTAGTTTCTGAAGTCCTATAAAAGAGGAAACATTTTAGAGAATAAAAGATTCAGAGAGAGCAGAGCAGAATGACATAGCCATGAGAAGCAGAGTCCACCAGCCAGTGACCTTTGGAGATGAAGAAGGAAAAAACGTCTCCCAGGGAGCTTCATGAAACAGGAAGCCAGGAGAAGAAGCTAGCAGATGGTGCCGTGTTCACCATGTGCCCTTCCAGCTGAGAGAGGAACCCTGACCATGTTTACCATGTGCCTTTCCAGATGAGAGAGAAACTCTGACTGTGTTCACCACGTGCCTTCTCGCTTGAGAGGGAAACCCTGAACTTCATCGGCCTTCTTGATTACAAGGTATCTTTCCCTGGATGCCTTTGATTGGACATTTCTATAGACTTCTTGTAATCAGGACATTTTCTTGGCCTTAGGACTGTAAATTAGCAACTTATTAAATTCCCCCTTTAAAAAGCCATTCCATTTCTGGTATACTGCATTCTGGCAGCTAGCAAACTAGAACAAGTTGTTTCCAGGAAATCTCTTTAGTTGTTCAAATGTGGCCTCTCTCTCTCTCTCTCTAAGCCCAACTCTGCAACAAAAATCATTGCCCTTTCCCCTAAATGGGACTGAAAATCTCCCTGACAACATGGAACATGACTCTCAAGGATGAGCGAGCCCCTTACATCATGGGATCGATAATGCCTTCTGGGGAAAAGAAAAAGGGAGGTAAGAAAGGAAACCAAAAAAAAAATCAATGACTAAGAAAGTTCACATAGAGTCAAGAGGGTATTCTGGAGGCTACTCTCATGCAAGCTTCAGCTAGATGTTGTTAATTGCCACAGTTTGCCAAACCCCATCCAACATCATGCCTATTAACCCTAAAGAACACCTAGGGCACTAACTAAGACTATAAAAGTTTCATGAACTAAGCTTACTTTCCCAAAGCCCATTATCTCTTAAGGGTTCCTAGATTAGATAAATCCTAAAATCCAAAGGGCCAAGGTGCTCCAAGAATATCAACTAGTTACATTCCCCTATCCTGTATTATTGACAACCCATTTCAACATCAGAAAGTTAGAAAGGGCATAGCCCAAAGATCCTTAAAGAGTGGGACAAGGACCAAAGGAGAAGGTGGAGTTATATCAGAGAATATCGGATTTAACAAATGAGTATGACTGCTGAATTACTATACTGATATTTCTTTTAGCTTCCAGCGTTTTAGAGCAACTAGATGGAAAAAGCTGAAACTATGGAATGGAAACCCATTCCAAACTATGAAATCTGTTCTGTAGTTGATAACTGGAGTGTACTTTGAAAAATGCTACTTTTTCTTTCTTTCCTTTTTTGTATATATGTTATATTTCACAATTTTAAAAAAGTACCAAAAAAAAAAAAAGTATGCTTAATGTTTCTGGGAAGGAGGAAGAGAGATGTGATTCCTCATGTGTACTTTCTAAAAATTCCTAACTGGTTTCCCCACCACGATCTATTCTCTTCAGAGCAGCCAGAATAATCTTTTAAATTTCTAATTTATTTTAAACTTCCATTTAGAAAATCTTTTAAACTTTTAAAATCTTTTAAACTTCTAATATCTAGAAAACAAAGCCCATCTAGCCCATGTCTACTGCTCCCATCATTTTGGGCACTAAATTTTAAAATTTCTAAACAGTCTCCCAGATATGTAGATTCAACCTTGGTTAAAAAGAACTATTGGTCACATGTGTTTAATGAGAACTCCTGAGAGCAAATAATTTTGAGAATCCAAGACCTGTGCTCCTAATTATTCTTCTCATCAAAATAAGGGGGAAAAAGTACAAAATATTCACATTCCAATGACCACAGAACCCCAAAATGAAAGAGTATAAACCAGATGAAGCAGTCATCTTATATAAAAATTACTCTGTGCACTGTTTCTTTGTGGGGGGGGGGGGGGTACTGTTTCTTATCATGAATCACAATTCCTCCACAATGTTAATTCAAAGGAGAAAAAACACAGCAGTTTACAATGTTTCCTCTTCTAAGAATTTAATCTTTCAGTGTAAGGCTATAACAAAAAAACTTATGGAGCACTGCGACCAAAATTTGTGTTTGTTAGAACATGTTACAGAAATTTTAATTAGCTCTCACTTAGAAAGTAACTAACCAGCCTTGAGACAATTAACTTAGCATTCTGTAAATGAATTCACTAGCCCTATATTAATTAATCTTGCCCTATGTTTATGGTGTAAGTCCTCTTTTTAAGTCAGAAAGCATTAAGACACAGGCCTATAAGGAGAGAGCCGATATGTACTTGAAATAAATGGCATTCCTAAGCAAATTCAAACCCAAGGACAACACGAACTGTCATTCTTTCACATGTACACGCCTCATCTCATAACATTTCAGCTCCAGTGGATTCCTTTGAGTTCCTTGAGCATGTCAAAGCAATTTTATGCATCAAAACTTTTGCATATGCTTTCCCCCACAGTGTGGAAGACTCCAACCTTATACAGAAGCTCTCCACTTAAAAGATGACTGTTTTTCATTAGTAAAAACAATTATATAATACGGACTGTTGACTGACTCTTTATACCAAAAAATAATATTCACCTGAAAATAGGAAAACCGATGGAGTATTTTCTATCACATGTTCTTTTATGTTTTATCATTTCTGCTTTATAAAGAGCTGTAAGTCCTAGAAACAACCCTAAACAACTATCCTCATCTTCTTGAAAGATCAGTCTCACTTCCAATGGGAAATAAGAAAAGAAAACTGAACAGATGACCAAAGAATATATTTTCTTACACATTATTAGCAAAACTCACCAGAATAAATGTAAATAA
This sequence comes from Tamandua tetradactyla, assembly GCF_023851605.1. Taxonomy (NCBI): domain Eukaryota; kingdom Metazoa; phylum Chordata; class Mammalia; order Pilosa; family Myrmecophagidae; genus Tamandua; species Tamandua tetradactyla. The sequence continues at coordinate 142,713,568 of NC_135332.1, forward strand.
ATAAAATATCTTCATACCTGTCACACTGCTGCATTATGGAAATTTCTTTGATTATTTCCTGAAGATCTGATTCAACAGGTACTTGTTTAATTGCCACAACTTGACCAGATTCCTTATGTATTGCTTTAAATACACTTCCATAAGACCTAAACGAAACCAAGAAATATCTTTATTTTTTTTCCTTCCAAACATCATTACTACTAAGAGAAAAACAATCTATTATGAGATTTTGTGTGCAGTCTTTTCTAGTTTAAAACACTATTTAATAGTGAAAACCGTAGTAAATAACAATAAAGTTCATGAATTGTATCACAGCTTTACTTCTTCAATTATATACTTAAAATCTATGAAAATCATCAAGCTACTATATGAAGATTTGCTTCTATTTTTTCTTATGAATGAAAAAATAGACTTACGGTTTGTCAACTCAAACAAACGCAGCATTAAGAAGATACAAATAGAAATTAAAAGAATGAAATGTAGATTAAAGTCAGCCAAAGTCTCAATTTTGGAGAAAAAGCTGACCACCCTAAGCAAGTCCTCCACAGAATAGCAAAGTCCCACCACTGTTCAGAGTACTTAAGAGGAACTGAAACTCTCAGCTGGGAACCTGATAACATCAAAATCAGAGAAGTAATGAAGTTCAGCTATCTGGTTCCCTCATGGTTGCAGATGCAATGTCACCTCAAATGTTTCTTTCACTTCCTCTCCACCTCAACAGCAAGACCACATCAATGACCACTTTCCCAAAACCAGTGTCTACTACAACTCTTGAAATTTTGCCAACTAAAACTCATTGGTTTTAAACAGCCAGAGAAAAAATGAAGGACATCATCTGTACCTAAGTATGACAGAAGACAAGGTAAGAACTGCTATTTACTGAATGTTTACTATAAGCAAGGTATTATACTAGGTGTTCTATGTGCATAGCAAGTTCAACCCTTTCAATTGTGCAGTAAAATATTACTGCTATTTAAAGATGAGGAAACAGAGGCTCAGAAACCAGTAACTAACAATGCCAGAATTCAAACTCAGCCTGACTCCAAAAATCCTGCTCTTCCCACTCTAACATTTCACAGAAGAGAAAGAAACCCAAATCATGGGAAGACTTGGAATACTTTCTAATATAGGGAATATTAGAAATCTAACATAAAATTCAGTACTATCATCAATTAAGCAATACCATTATTTCTTTCTAAAATCTCCTTGGCACTACAAAAGAGAAGCTGGGAATCACATTTTTCCAAAATCCCCTCCCCTAAAAGTTTGTCACTGAGAATATAACGTATGTGATATCTAAAGGGCAAAAGTGAAGGTGAAAGCATCACTCTCCAGATGGAGTGGCAGCTGCTTCCCTGGCAGATATGAAATATATAGTTACTTCCCACTGAACTTTTGATAACTACTACACTGCTGTTACAGACTGAGATAGTTGCTGGGAGCATGTCTCAAAGATTCCTGAGAATTCCAAGAGCTTCCCAGGGAGTTTTTGAAAACTGCATACTTCAGTGCCGCAGCATCACCGAAAGCTACATAGTGAAGCTTAAAGACAGTAACAGGAGAGGCAAACAATGAAATGGCCTCCTTGAATTCAACAGGTGACAGGATACCAGACAAGAGAAGACAGGTGGCAACATCTCACCACCTGAGAGCTACTTTGCTACATAACAAGAAGCAAAATGATGCTGGATTACAGTAATCTTTTTTGTACACCTGTGTTTTGACATTTAAAATCTGATATAGTTACCTATATGGCCTACTTCTCTGAGAAACACCATTACCAGATCAAACATAAGCTGCTCCTTACAAAGCGATATTGACTGCTACAGAGAATCTTAATTTTATATTACTATTGTTATTCAAATCAAGCAAATGTTCTTTAGTTAGATGATTAATATCATGCAATTTTTTTTTAACTTCTGATGTCACTACTTGAATAAAAATTTCATTTTTTTTTTTGTACTTACCCCTCTCCAAGTTTCTCTAACACATCAAAAACTTCTTCAGGCTGTTTAGTCAAACTGTCTTCACTCAGCTTTTTTAGCTTACTGATAAGGAAAAAAAAAGAAACAATATTTTTCCTGATGACCTTCTATAACATTTTTTACTTTATTTTTAAAAGGCAATATACTCAGATGTTTCAAATATCAGACAAAATGAAAGGGAAATAGTGAATAATCTCATTCCAACCACTGTCCTTTAACTGCCAGCTTTACCCAAGGTATAATAACTTTTGTTAGCTTCTTCTGAAAACTTCATACAAACATGAATATATATTCTTGTTCTCCCTTCCTTTCTAACACACAAAATAGCATTTTATACAATAATGCACTCTGGTGTTTTCACTTAACAAAGAACCTGTATCACTGGCAATCTTTACAACAGGCAGTTCATAGAAAACATCCCACTCCTTTTATAGCTGCATCCTACGCAACTGGCAAGGATATCCAACATACCTTACTTGCCCAAATCCTTACTGACGGACAATGATGCTGCAATGAAAAACTTACATATGTCAATTTACACATGTGCTAATACATCTGTAGGATAACTTTTCCAGAAGTGAAACTCTGAAGTCAAGAGAAAACACACACACACAAACACACATACACACATATACAAATGTAGGTATGCTGATAATTATCTAAGCTGTAAGTAAGTTACAATTAATATAATTTCAATAATGTAATATAACAATATTATAACTATAATATGTCATTTAAACTGTCAATTGCTAAATTGCTATATTTATGTTATATAGATATATATGTTTATTGACAGATATGAGTAAGGCACAGCTACAGAGCTTGTACTAATCTATCCTTCCACCAGCAATATAAAAAAGAACGTCTTTTTTCAGTTTCACCCACAAGGTAATAAAACAAATTTTTGGATTTCAACCAAACTGTTACGTGAAAATATATAACAAAGTGCAGATTTCATTTGTATTTCTCTTATGAGTAAAGTTGAGCATCTTTCGATATGATTATGAAACTGTACCATCTATATTCATGTTCTTTGCTCATTTTTCTACTGGATTTTGGTTTTTTCCTTATCTGTATACAAGGGAAATTAGGCATTTTTTGGATTGCAAATATTTTTCACATGTATTTTGACTTTGCTTATGGATTTTTAGTTTTGTGTCTGATCGTTTGCCACAGAAAGGTCTTTGCTTTTTTGTTTTTGTTTTTGTCTTTTAAATCACCCACCCATATGGTACACAAACAGGTATCTGAAAGCAAGAAATGAGAGATTATATAGTATGTTCGGCAAACAAGTAAAGGCAACTATCATGGAGGTAAGCAGAGTTAGATTTAAAAGGGTCTTGTAAACCATGTTAAGGACTCTATTTTTAACAGATCTCTCCTTGTAATGCAGAGAAAGGATCTGTAGTGAGCAAAGGTGGACAAAGGAAACCAGTTAGGAAATTATTCAAACTATGGAAGCATGTAATGTGGTACTGGCAGTAAGAATGGCAAGAAGATTGGCTATTTAACATATTAAGGAGACAGAATCAACAGGAAATTGCTATGATTAAATATGGGGTAATAAAAGAAAGAGAGGAGTCAAGGATGATTCAAGACTTCAGCTTAAAACAACTAGATGGGCGGTAATGCCATTTACTGAACTTTCCGGGAACTCCAGGGTAAAAAAAAAAAAGGTTGGAGGGGAATATGATGAGTTCAATTTTAGCATCCAAACGTAGATTTCCAGTAAGCAAATGGATATGTAAATCCCAGGAGAGATATGAGCTGGAAATATAATATTTCGTGTCATCAGTGCATAGATGGAGTCTGAAGCCACCTCTGATAAGGGACAAAATCATCAAGAAAATATCTAAGAAGAAATAAGGGCCAAAGACAGAATAGATCCCAGGAAAACACCTGGGAAACATTAAGAAATGAGGTCATGAATGGCAAAGAAGGAGCATCCAACCGTGTCAAAATCTACTGGAAATTCAAATAACAAAGATTTAAAAGCATCCACTGTAGAATATCTACTTCTGACTATCAGGTGGTAACAAAATCCCTGAATTTCCTGTCTGTGTAAACAAAAATGCAACAAAATCCAGGAAGCATTCATCCAGATACTGCAAATTGCAAACTGCAGTATGTCAAACCCCAACCAACAGCTATTCCTCAAAACTCTAAATACCGTGGGTTCTATGTAAGTCTCTATAAAGTTTTACTTACTAGGTTTATTTTTAGAGAAACTTAAAGCCTCCAGATGACTCCTATGCCAGATAAGTCCTGAAACCCAGAGGTACCAGTCTCTCCAAGAACATCAATCAATTACCTTCCTCCAACCCATAATGCTGACACCACTTTTCAGCATGAAGAAATTAGAATGGTCATTTGTCCAGATATCCCTGAAGATTCAGAGAATGATCAAATGAGAGGGAGAGTTTGTAACTAAGAAGTTAGGATTTAACAAGTGGCTATGACTAATGACTCATTATAATATTTCTTTGTAGTTTCTAGTGTATTGGAATAGCCAGAGGGAAATACGAGTATTTTTAACAGATCTTTGAAAAAGACTGTATAACTGTAGAGCTTTCATTTTGTGACTGTGTGATTGTAAAAACTTTGTGTCCATCACCCCCTTTATCCAGTGTATGGGTAGATGAGTAATAAAATAAAGACATGAAAATATTATCATGAAAATTAATAATATTAATAACAGCAACAAGTTGGGAATATGGAGAAAAATACCCCTAGGTAAACTATGGACAATAGTTGGGCAGGCCACGGTGGCTCAGCAGGCCAGAATGCTTGCCTGCCATGCCAGAGGACCCGGGTTCGATTCCCGGTGCCTGCCTATGTAAAAAAAAAGAAAAAAAAATAGTTAATAGTACTACTTTAATAATCTTTCATCAATTATAACAAATGTAACTACTGTTTAACAAATAGAATTACAAAAAAAGGGCTATCATGAATTGTAACAAATTTTCCTCACCAATGCAAGTGTTAGTGGTGGGGAGGTGTTTGGGAATCCTGTATTTTGTTCACAATTGCTCTGTAAATCCACAACTTCTCTAATAAAAAAATTTAAATATACACACATACACAGGAAACTATTTTCAGACATTAGATATGAGGGAATGTAAGACTGCGATCTCTGAGAGAAGGGAAAAAAATAAGATCAGCTCTACCATCACTCAGGCTTTAGACTTCGAAGAAATCTCCCAAGTGTGGCACAGGGAAAGGGGAACACAGAGCCCAGCAATCTTGCTGAGATGAACAAAGAGACTGGAGTTTAAAGAGATCAAAGCAAGTAGAATTTGAAATACAGAATATCTGAGAGAAGGGAATCATGCAGAGAAAGAGATCCAGAAATCTGCCTAGGTGTTTCCTTGACTATCTGGCTGAATGTCAATACATGCTTGGCAAAAAACTATTTCCTAAGGGGAAAAAATGGCAACGGAACTATAAAGAGAATAATCCCCAGATGTCAGAGAATCTCACCAGCCAGAGTGGAGAGTATTCCTTGCATTCAGTAGAGACCCCCAAAAGGCCTTGTTTTTATATATGATTGTTTAAAGAAATAATTATAATACTGTAATACTGAAATTATAATATCTATAGATGTAATATAAATATGACCATAAGACAAAGGAGGGGAGTGGAAATGGAGCTATATCAGCACAAATTCACCATATACAACTAAAATTAAGTCAGTATTAACCTAAAGTTGATTATATTATAGACGCATATTGCAATCCCTAGAGCAACCACTAGAAAAAATTTCAACTACAAAAAAAAAAAGTAGTTAACAAAACTATGTTGGTAATTAGCTTAAGTACATACACTCAAAATTACTCCACTAAAATAAGAAAGATGGTAAGACTGGACAAAAAAAAAAAGCAGGACCCAACTACACGCTATCCAAAAGAAGCTCACCTTAAATATAAAGACACAAACAGGTTAAAAGTAAAAGGATAGAAAAAGATATACTATGTTAAACTACTCAAAACAAAGCTTAATTTGTTTAATTATTATCTCTATTAATATTAGGCAAAAAAGACTACAGAAAAATGAATATAACCTGTTTCACAATGATAAAGGGTCAATGTATCAAGAAGAAATAATAACCCTATATTTGTAGGCACCCTAAAACATAGCTTAAATATCACGCAGCAAAAAAATGAAAGAATAAAAAGGACAAATAGACAAACCAAAAAAAAAGTTGGAGATTTCAACATTTATCTCTCAGTAATTGATAAAAGTTTACAGAAAATCAGTAAGACTGTAGAAGACTTGGAAAATACCATCAACTAATTTGAATTCACCTTTTTATTTCATGTTCTTTTTTATTTCTAGCATTTCTATTTGACTCTGTTTTATAATTTCCATCACTCTGCTAAACTTCCCCATCTATTCACACATAATGCCAAACTTTCCACAAGACACTTTAAATATATTAATCATTAAAACATTCAAGTCCCTGTATGACAGCTCCAACATTTGTATTATCCCATTTATATGAAATACCCAGAGTAGGCAAATCCATAGAGACAGAAAGCAGATTTCTGGTTGCCAAAAGCTAGGGAAAGGTAAGAATGGGGAGTGACTACATAATAGGTACAGGGTTTCTTTTTTGAAATGATGAAAAATTCTGATACTTTGATAGCAGTAAATAGCTATGAAAAACTGCAAATGTACTTAATGCCACTAAATATGCACATTAAAATAGTAAATTTAATGTTACATGTATTTTTCCATACAAAAAATACACACATACATACACACACACACACACACACACACACAAAATGATCTAGAATTATCTAGTCTAAGTGACTTGGGTGGGAGGGATGACATATAAAAGAGGAATTATAGCTGGAATATACAAAGAAATCTTATAACTCAGTAAGACAAAAAAAAAAGGAGCAAAAACATTTGAACAGACAATTTACCAAAGATATATAAACAAATTACTACTAAAGCACATGAAAAGATGCTCAAAATAATTACTCATCAGGGAAATGAAAATAGAACCACACTAAGATGACACTACATACCACTAAAATAGCTAAAATGAAAAGATGAACAAAATCTAGTATTGCTAAGGAAGGAGAGCAAGGGAATCACTGATACACTGCTGCTGGAAATGCAAAATTACATGGCCAGTTTAGAAAATAGTTTGTCAGTTCTTATAAAAGTAAACACACACTCATCATCCAGCCCAGCAATTCCACTCCTAGGTATTTACCTAAGAAAAAGTGAATTTTTCCACCAAAGACCTGTACATGAATGTTCACAGCAGCCTTATTCGTCACAGCCAAAAACTAAAAAAAATTCAAATATCCTACCATCTAGGGAATGAATAAACTGTGATAAATCCATATAAGAGAGTGCAATTCAGTAATAAAACATACTACATTCAAGATCATGGACAAATCTCAAAATTACTGTTGAGCAAAAACAATCCAGGCCAAATGCAGCAAAATGTTGAAATCTGGTGGATATAGGTATCTAGGGGAAGGAGGGTATGTTGGAGCTCTCTTATGGGTTCTGTATTACTTTTGTAATTGACTTGTAGTTTAAAATTATTTCAAAATAGAAAGTTATAAAAAAAAGCCAAACCAAAAGTACATTTTATTGGATATAAATTACATCTCAAAACAACATTACATCTCAATAAAATTAACTAACAAAAAGTGTCTACTAAATTATTGGTAAGGATATTATTGGTAATTATAGCAAGAGTAAGTTAGTGAAATGGTAGATACTGAAGTTTGTCCCAACAGTTTGAGACAATGGAATAAAGTGAACAAGTAGAGACAACAATATGTATAACTCTACACTTGAAGTTTCTGGAAAGGATAGGAGATTAGAGACATGAGTTTGAAAAAGAAGATAAAGCAAAATGAACCAAAAACCTATGGGAAACATTTCAACAAATTTAACTGTTATTTGGAATGAGTTGGTAAAATAAGAAAAAAAAAAAAAAAAAAAGCAGGAGACAAGAAGAAATGATTACTAAAGGATATCTCTGAAAAGGATGGAACAGATGGGGTCCAAAAGCATACACGGATGGGTTTGCCATAACTGTGGAGGGAAGAAAAGAGGAAAGGATGGACAGAGTTACAGGTAAGACTGCAGGTTGGTGGCAGATAGTCGAGGAAAATTCTCATATATAGGCTTCTATGTGCTCTATGAAAGAGAATGGCAACTCATCTGCTAAGAGGAAGATAAAATTTGAGATTTTAAGATATATGACTAGATTTGAAATGGAGAGAGTGGATAATAAAAAAATAATCATGAAGTATAACTGAATTACTAGATTCCACCACAGGCTCTGTTGAGATTAGAGACCATGACTTTAAAATGACCATTTTTGAGATTGTACATTTGCTCCAGCCCTGCTCATAAGTCCAAAGGTAGGAAAGAAGAAGGCACGCATTACTCACAATTGCCAAATCAACTGACTAGTGGATAAACAAACTCTGCTATATACATAAAATTGAATATTATGTGACTATAAAACAGAATAAAGTCATGATGCATGCGACATGTATGAACCTTGAAGATGTTATATTGAGTGAAATAATCCAGAAACAAAAGCACAAATACTGTATGTCTCACTAATATGAATAACTATAATGAGCACTCTGAGGGTTAAGGTTCAAAACTGAATAGCACAATACTGTGTGATGGTAGCACTATACTGTAAGTATAGCAAACAAAACTGAATGTGAGTATGGTTGAAAGAGGAAGGCTATGGGATGTACATTACCAGAAGGAAATCTAGAAGATAAAAATAAGGAACATATAACCTAGCAAAACCTAGAGTGGACAATGACGGTGTTTTAATTGTACAAATATAAAAAAGTCTTTACAGGAATAAGAACGCATGTGACTATTATAAGGTGCTGAAAATAGGAAGTTATATGAAAAAATACAATAATGCAAACTAAGGTCTATAGTTACCAGTAACACTGTAATACTCTTTCATTAACTGTAACATTATGAACATTAATGTTCATAACATGTAATGTTCATAACGTTACAATTAATTGTAAGTGTGCCAGTATGAAAGTATTATGAATCCCAGAAAAGCCATATTTTAATCCTGATCCAATATTGTAGGCACAGCCGTTTTTGTCTTGATTGGATTACCTCCATGGAGATTATCTTTGCACCCAATTGTGGGTGTGACGTTTCAGTAGATGGAGACGTGACTCTGGCCATTCCAGGTGGATTTTGATTGGTTTATTGGCATCCTTTAAAAGTTGAAACATTTTGTAGAGAATCAGAAATGGCAGAAACAACAGAAGCCTCACCGCTGACAGAAAGTTCAAAGCAGAACTAACACAGATGTGAACACATGGGGAACAGAGAGACAGATGTTTGGAGATGCTTGGAGCCCAGCAGATATGCCATGAGATTAAGTTAAGCAAGCCAGAATGCAGACAGAGCCAAGGGAAGCCAAGAGATGAAAGCCAGCCCTGGAGAAGTAAAGTGAGGAACACTCACAACAGAGACTGAAAGCAATGAAGCCCAGGAGTAAGGGACCAACCAGCACATGCCAGCCACATGACTACCCACCTGACAGAGATGTTCTGACCCAACAGCCTTTCTTGAGTGAAGGTAGCCTCTTGCTCATTATTTGAACACTTTCATTTCTTTAGAACTATAAACTTGTAACTTATAAATTCCCCTTTCTAAAAGCCATCCCAGTTCTGACATATTGCATTGTGGCAGCTTGAACAGCAACGCAGATTTTGGTACCAGAAGTGGGGTGCTGCTGCGGTTTGCAAACCAAAATGTTGGAACAACTTTTTAAATGCATAAGGGGAAAATTCTGGGAGAGTTGTGAGAAACTTGACAGAAAATGCCTAGAATGCTTTGACTAGACTGTTGGTAGAAATGTGGGTTCTAGAAATACCTCTGATGAGGTTTTAGACAGAAATTATAAATGTGTCTTTGTAGATGGAAGGCAGAATTTGAGAGTAATGAATTTGGATACCTAGCTGAGGAAATTTCCAAACTAAATTTGGAACATGCAGTCTGGCTGCTCTCTGCAGCTGATAGTAACATACGAAAGGAAAAGAAATAAGTTGAGAACAGAACTCTTGGGTAGAAAAAAAACAGAAATTGGTGGTCTGGAACATTCCAGGCTGCCAGAAAGTGAGACCTCAGTGAACAGGGTCCTATGTGACAAGTTAAGAAAACATGGAAGCAGTCAGCCATTTCAGAAAAAGCCCGATTAGAAATCAAGTTATCCAGAAAGGACATGCAGAAAGTTCTTTTGTCTGCTGGACATGATTCCAGCATATTGCATAGAAAAACCAACAAGAGTGTTATGGGACCTGTATAAACAGAACCATTGCCAGTATGAACTAAAAAGGAGAGAAAAGGGACAGAACCATGGAGCTGAGTTCTGCAACCAGGAAACTTCGGGCCAGGAGAGCAGACTGACCCGTACATGTGGAGAGGATATGCCCCAGAAGCAGAGGGTAGGCTTCCACTTTGTTGTTCAGAAAGAACTCTGCCACCTCAGGCTTTGGAGAGGGTGGAACGCATAAACAGGGTATAGGGGGAGCCTGGTTGCCACCCCATTGCTCTCAAGGGGTTGAGCATGTACCCCAGAGACTAGCAAACAGCCCAGATGTGGCCCCAATGTAGAGGGTGGAGCCAAGAAAAAGGTAGTTCCTTCAATGAGCCCCACTGTGGCAACTCACCCCAGCATTTAGAGAGAGAGCAAGGCACTTAGAAAGGGTAGGAATGTGGGTTTCTAATGCCCCGAGGATAAATGACTCTCAGAATTTGAAATGAAATGGAGTTTTCCCCATTGGTTTTAGGAACTGTATGGGTCCTGTCCCCTGCATCCATTCCAATTTTTCCCTATGGAAATAAAACGTGTATTTTATGACTTCTTTCCTTTATATATTGGCAGCAGATACCTGTTCTGAGTTTCACAGGTCCAGACACAAAGAATTTTTTGCCTTAGAACAGACCATGCCTATAGCTGTCTTTGATGAGATTTGGTACCAGTTTTAACTCTGCACAGTATTTGTATTGTTACTGAAAAGGTTTCAGGCTTTTGTGACATTGTGATCAAGTTAATGTACTTTGTATATGGAAAATACATGTCTTTTTGTGGGGTCAGAGGGTGTAATGTACCAGTTTCAAAGTATTATGTACCTGAGAGGAGAGCCAAGATGGCGGCTTAGCGAGGGGTAGGATTTAGTTTGTCCTCCAGAGCAGCTAGTAAATAGCCAAGAACAGTACAGAACAACTGCTAGGGCCAGGTTGGTGACCGGAAACACAGTGTACCCCACACTCTGGACCAGCTGCATGAGTTGCAAGCCCACCCACAACCGTGAGACCCCCCCAAGCCACGGCGGCAGGTACCCCTCCCCCATAGGCTGCTTTCCAGAGGGGAAAAGAAAGAGACTTTACTAGCAGCAGGGGCTAAGCACAACCAAATGCCAATTATGGAATTAATTAACAAATTCTGAATACTAAAAATAGACCCCCAGTTCAGGTGAACCTCCAGTAAAAGCAGAGGTCGCTGGTTTTTGCCCCAGAGCAGAGGGGGCAGGGCTGACAGAAAAAGAAAAAAGAAAAAAAACAGGTTTTTTTGGTTCTGAAAAGGTCTGGGCCCTGCAGGAAAGGAGGGGGCACACAGGACCTGGAGATACACAGAGCAACATGCCAACTTAAGCTCCTGATTGGAAAACCCAAGGAACAGGGTTCTGCTCTGAAAAGGATTTTTCTTTTTTTTCCTTTGTGGCTGTGTTTCTATGGATTGATTACTCTTTGGGTACAGCTACAAGGCTTCTACGGCTCCACTGCCCCAGGCATACACAGAAACAGGCTTGTTTGATAGCTTGTATGGAGCATGTGCCTTCCTAGGAGAGGGGTCCAGCTCAGGTAGAATCCTCAGCTCAGGCTTAATACTCACATTCATACTCACTTTCAGCTCAGGCTGAATTCCTCAAGGAATTCAGACCCCAGGATCTGGAAAAGGGAAGTGATCAAAGACAGCCTACAACCTCTCCTCTGTTTCCACCATGCCCCCAACAGGGAGAGTCTGCTGAAGTTGAAGGTATCACATCACCTTATGCTGGTGGGACCGCAGGCAGAAATGTGCCATACTGGGCAGGATAGGAAAAACGGAGAGCCCAGTGACTTCATAGGAAAGCCTTGTAATCTGCTGGGACTCACCCTCAGGGAAAACTGACGCAGTTGACTCTTTCCTCCTGAGAGGAGACCTGTCCAGTCTGGGAAAATCTGACCAGGGTCTATAATACCTAAGCAGAACAGCCTAAGGGATGGGGGAAAAGAACTATACAGGTAGGGCAAGAAACAAAAAAACAAGAACTGAAAAATTCTGATCTAGTAAACAAAACCTAAGCTAGGAGACTAGAAAAAGCGAACTGAATGGCAAAGAACAGATAGACAACAAAGTCATCCAACAAGAAATTCCCAGGAAAATAAAAAGTGAAAATAATCTCCAGGATAAACTAATTAAGGTAACAAAATGCCTAGATGGCAGCAAAAAATAATGAATCATACTAGGAAAATTGAAGATGTGGCCCAGCCAAAGGAATGAACCAACAACTCAAATGAGATATAGGAGTTGAAACAATTCATTCAGAATGTTCGAACAGGCATGGAAAACCTCATCAAAAATCAAATCAATGAAATAAGGGAAGATATAAAGAAGGCAAGGAATGAACAAAAAGAAGAAATAAAAAATCTGACAAAACAAATCACAGAACTTATGGGAATGAAAGGCACAGTAGAAGAGATGAGAAAAACAATGGAAACGCACAATGTCAGATTACAAGAGGCAGAAGATAGGATTAGTGAACTGGAAACGGGACATCTGAAATCCGATGAGCAAAGGAAAATACAGAGAGAAGAATGGAAAAACATAAGCAGGGACACAGGGAATTGAATGGCAACATGAAGTGCATGAATATGTGTTGTGGGTGTCCGAGAAGGAGAAGACCAGGAAAAAGGAGAAAAACTAATGGAGGAAATTACCACTGGAAATTTCCCAACTCTTATCAAAGATGTAAAATTACAGATCCAAAGAGTGCAGTGTACGCCAAAGAGAACAGATCCAAATAGACGTACTCCAAGACACTTACTAATCAGAATGTCAGATGTCAAAGAGAAAGAGAGACTCTTAAAAGCAGCAAGAGAAAAACAATCCATCACTGTTCGAGTTTGCTAGCTGCCGGAACGCAACACACCAGAGATAGATTGGTTTTAATAAAAGGGGATTTATTTTGTTAGTTCTTCAGAGGAAAGGCAGCTAACTTTCCACTGAGGTTCTTTCTTACGTGGAAGGCACAGGATGGTCTCTGCTGGTCTTCTCTCCAGGCCCCTGGGTTCCAACAACTTTCCCCAGGGTGACTTCTTTCTGTATCTCCAAAGGCCTGGGCTGAGCTGCAAGTGCTGAGATAAGGAATGCCAAGCTGTTTAGGCTGTGCTACATTGCGCTCTCTCATTTAAGCGCCAGCCAATCAAGTCAAAACATCACTCATTGCAGCAGACACGCCTCCTAGCCGACTGCAGATGTAATTAACAACAGATGAGGTTCACATTCCATTGGCTTATGTCCACAGCAACAAGACTAGGTATGCTCACCTGGCCAAGTTAACAACTGAATCTAACTAACACAATCACATACAAGGGAAGCCCATAAGACTATGCATAGATTTCTCAGCAGAAACCATGAATGTGAGAAGACAGTGGGGTGATACATTTAAGATACTGAAAGAGAAAAACTGCCAGCCAAGAATTCTATATCCAGCAAAACTGTCCTTCAAAAATGAGGGGGAATATCAAACATTTGCAGACAGAAATTCACTGAGAGAATTTGTGACCAAGAGACTGGGTCTGCAAGAAATACTAAAGGGAGCACTAGAGACAGATAAGAAAAGACAGGAGAGAGAGGTGTGGAGAAGAGTATAGAAATGAAGACTATGAGAAAGGTAAAAAGAAGAAAAATTAGATATAACATATAAAATCCAAAAGGCAAAATGGTAGAAGAAAGTACTGCCCATATAGTAATAACACTAAATGTTAATGGATTAAACTCCCCAATCACAAGACATAGACTGGCAGTTTGGATAAAAAACAGAATCCATCTATATGTTGTCTACAGGAAACGCATCTTAGACCCAAGGAAAAACATATTCCATGCAAAAAACAATCAGAAAAGAGCAGGAGTAGCTATACTAATATCCAACAAATTAGACTTCAAATGTAAAACAGTTAAAAGAGACGAAGAAGGACACTGTATTAATAAAAGGAACAATTAAACAAGAAGACATAACAATCATAAATATTTATGCACCAAACCAGAATGCTCCAAAATACATGAGGCAAACACTAAAAAGAGAAATAGACACATCTACCATAATAGTTGGAGACTTGAAATCCCCACTCTCATCAACGGACAGAACATCTAGACAGAGGATCAATAAAGAAATAGAGAATTTGAATAATACAATAAATGAGCTAGACTTAACAGACATTTATAGAACATTACACCCCACAACAGCAGGATACACCTTTTTCTCAAGTGCTCACAGATCATTCTCAAGGACAGACCATATGCTGGGTCACAAAGCAAGTCTCAATAAATTTAGAAAGGTTGAAATCATACAAAACACTTCTTAGATCATAAAGGAATGAAGTTAGAAATCAGTAATAGACAGAGTGCCAGAAAATTCACAAATATATGGAGACTCAACAACACACTCCTAAACAACCAGTGGGTCAAGGAATAAATTACTAGAGAAATCAGTAAATATCTCCAGGAAAATGAAAATGAAAGCACAACATTTCAAAATTTATGGGATGCAGCAAAGGCACTGCTAGGAGGGAAATTTATTGCCCTAAATGCCTATATTAAAAAAGAAGAATCAAGGAATTAACTGTTCACTTGGAAAAACTAGAGAAAGAACAGCAAATTAACCCTAAAGCAAGCAAAAGGAAAGAAATAATGAAGAATAGAGCAGAAATAACTGAAATTGAGAGCATGAAAACAATTGATAAAATCAACAAAACCAGAAGCTGGTTCTATGAGAAAATCAATAACATTGCTGGACCCTTAGCAAGGTTGCAAAAAGAAGAGAGAGTACGCAAATAAATAAAATCAGAAATGGAAGATAAGACATAACCACTGACCCAACAGAAATAAAGGAAGTAATGAGAGGATACCATGACCAACTTTATGCTAATAAACTAGACAATGCAGATTAAATGAACAACTTCCTAGAAGCACATGAACAACCAACACTGACTCGAGAAGAAATAGACAACCTCAACAAACCAATCACAAGTAAAGAAATTGAATCAATCATTTAGAAGCTCCCCAAAAAGAAAAGTCCAGGACCAGATGGTTTCACACGTGAATTCTATCAACATTCAAGAAAGAGTTAATACCAATCCTGCTTAAACTCGTCAAAAAAATTGAAGAGGAGGGAAAGCTACCTAACTCATTCTATGAAGCCAACATCACCCTCATACCAAAGCCAGACAAACATATTACAAGCAAAGAAAACTACAGACCAATCTCTCTAATGCATATAGACTCAAGTACTGCATTGAAACCATTATGGACCCCAGAAAATGCCATGGTTTTTTAATCCATTCCTGTCAGTGCAAGCATACTGTGGGTGGGGCCTTTTGGCTAGTTTATTTCAATTTGAGATGTGACCCACCCATTCAAGGTGGTTCTTAATCCTTTCTACCAGAGTCCTTTATGAGAGTATAAAGGATAGAAAAAGCCAGAGAGCCAGAGAGCTCAGAGAGAAACACTCAGAGAAGCTGAGAGAAAAGCCCCAGAGAAGCTTAGAGAGGACCCACAAAGAAAGCCACAGAAACAAGAAGCTGAAAGTAATGAAAGCTGAAAGCAATGAAACCTGAAAGCAAAGGATGAGCAGACAGAGCTATGTGCTGATGCCTTAACTGGGTCACTTTCACAGCCTAAGAACTGTAAATTGTAAGTTAACAAATCCCTATTGTAAAATCCAATCCATTTCTGGCACATTGCAACCCAGCAGCTTTAGCAAACTGAAATAGTGTTATACGGGAAAAGATATAATTAATGTGAACAAAGGTCTATAGTTAACAATAACATTGTAATATTCTTTCATTAATTGTAACAGAGGCACTATACCAAAGCTAAGTGTCAGTAATAGGGAGATACAAGGAGTATGGGATTTTTTTCCTCAGAAGAAATGAGTATGTTCTCATATTGACTACAGTGCAGAATACATAACTATATGATTATCCCAAGAGCCACTGATTGTACACTTGGGATGGATTTATGGTGTGTGAAAAAACTATTTTAAAAAAGACAAGAAAAAAAAATCAAAAACACTATTCCAAAAGGGTAGGCCATGGTGGCTCAGCAGGCACAGTTCTCGCCTGCCATGCTGGAGACCCAGGTTCGAGTTCTGGTGCCCGCCCTTGCCAAAAAAAAAAAAAATCAAAAAAAGAGAGAGAAAAAGAGAAGCAGCAGCAGCATTTTGAAAGCAAAGAAGCAAGGGAGTTAAAAAATTGCTAAAATAATGTTTGAAGAAATGCATCAGAAAGAAGCAAATCAGGAAGAAGCTAATGAGCAAGGTAGAAAACCGCTGTGAATTAGAAAAGACCACATCTCTACCTGAAAGAGAAGTCAGTCTCTTAAATTTCCAATATTGTTCAAAATTCTGCCTCAAAAAACAAAGGTGCTTCATTTCCTTCATGATAAGCAAATACAAATAGTTCAAGATGAACCATACACGATTTACAGAGGCAGCATTACATTATGAAATCTCTTTAATGTTAAGCAAAATCTAATCTAACTGTAGATACATAATTCTCCAGGACCTAAAAAAGTTTGCTTTACAGCAGCTTTGTTATCTGGCCCATTTTAAACAAACAAGTCATAAGACCTGTTCTAGTTTGCTAGCTGCAGGAATGCAATATACCAGAAACGGAATGGCTTTTAAAAATGGGAATTTAATAAGTTGCTAGTTTACAGTTCTAAGGCCGAGAAAATGTCCCAATTAAAGCAAGTCTATAGAAATGTTCGATCTAAGGCATCCAGAGAAAGAAACCTTGTTCAAGAAGGCCGATGAAGTCCAGGGTTTCTCTCTCAAGTGAGAAGGCACATGGCGAACACAGTCAGAGTTTCTCTCTCATTTGGAAAGGCACATGGTGAACATGGTCAGGGTTCCTCTCTCATCTGGAAGGGTACATGGAGAGCACAGCATCATCTGCTAGCTTCTTCTCCTGGCTTCCTGTTTCATGAAGCTCCCTGGGAGGCATGTTCCTTCTTCATCTCCAAAGGTTGCTGGCTGGTGGACTCTGCTTCTCATGGCTATGTCATTCTGCTCTCCTCTCTCTGAATCTTTCATTCTCCAAAATGTTTCCTCTTTTATAGGACTCCAGAAACTTATCAAGACCCACTCAAATGGGTGGAGACATGTCATCACCTAATCCAGTGTAACAACTACTCTTGATTAAATCGTATCTCCAGAGAGATGATCTGATTACAGTTTCAAATACACAGTATTGAATAGGGATTATTCTGCCTTTATGAAATGGGATTTAGATTAAAACATGGCTTTTCTAGGGGACATCCTTCAAACCAGCACAGGACCCAAAATGAGACAATTTTTTAGATTTTAGTCTACACATCTCATTTTCTCAATATGTGAAACAACTGAGATTTACTAATTAACTTAGACAAAGAGATGGTCTCTGGGATGTAATATCAAGTGAAAATACATGATCTATTTTGGTAAACCATGTTTATGTCCTTTTGTCTTTATTTCCTCCTTCCCTTTCTGGTGTTTTAAATGAAAACTGATCATTTCAGTTATGGTTTAATTTAAAACAATTTTTAAATGGTCTGCTTTTAACACTCCTAAAGTTACAAATATATATATATATATATAATAGTTATAAATAAATATATATATAATTAAAGGTCAATCTAAAATACACACACACACATTTTCCTGCCTTGGCAAACATGATATAAACATAGTTCAAACTGTCCTAGATGTATTGAGTGTGCTGGTTTGAAACTGTTACGTACCCATGTTATTCTAATCCAAATTTGCAGGGGCAGACCTATATTTTGGGTGGGATCTTTGGATTAAGTTATTTCCATGAAGATGTGACCCTATCCATTCAAGGTGAGTCATAATTCTTTACTAGAGTCCTTTAAAAAGAGCTCACAGAGGGAGACAGTTCAGAAAGAAAATGCCCAAGGTGAAACCAGAAAGACCCAAAGGAGCTGAGAGAGCCATTTTCAAACAAATACAGGAAAAAAGGGCCAGCAGATGTCACCACGTGCCTTCTCATATGACAGAGGAACCCCAGATGCCATTGGCCTTTCTTCAGTGAAGGTATCCTCTGGTTGATGCCTTAGATTGGACATTTTTATGGCCTTAGAACTGTAAATTTGTAACCTAACAAATTCCCTCTGAAAATGCCAATCCATTTCTGGTATGCTGCATTCCAGCAGCTTTAGTAAACCAAAACATTGAGATTTTTAAAATGTCCAAATCTCATAATCAATATATTTTTAACCACAGGTCCAAAATAAAGTCATTCATTGACTGTCTTCCAAGCATGCACTCTCCTAGGCACTAGGAAATTTTGTGGAGAACAAGTCACAGATTAGGTATTTCTCTCGTGGACTTCAGGGATAGAGTTTACTAAGTACTTAAGCAGACATACCCTAGAGTTGTCTTTTTAAAATAAATAAGTGGCTAACCCAATCTAGTTTTTCTCTCATTTATCTTTCTATATCATAAAGTATAGGGAAGAACTTATACTGTACTTAGTATTACAATGAGTCAAAGGACAAAGGAAGCTTCTCACATATTGTTTCCAAAACATTAAAATTCTGGTTGTCCTTTTATTTTTTAAGCAACATCCAAATTCTCTTATACTTCGAAATTTAAATGCCACCTCAACATTACCCCCATTCATAAATATTTATCTTGCTTGCTATTCCTCTTCAGATTACGAATTTCTGTTAATATTTTTTTTCCAGCTCTCAAAACAAGTTTTCCAGGTCTTCACTAGAGGAGAAAAAACTCCTCCTGTGGACACTAGTTCCAATTTTCTCCATATTCTCTTCAACATTTTATAATTTCAAGAATACATTTAAAATTATACCTCAGACAATGGTAGTGTGCTTATATTGTTTAATATATCTTTTAGAGATGCATACTGAAATAGTTAAGAATACAATGACATGATGTCTGAGATTTACTTTGAGATAAAGGGCGAGGAGCAAGTGTGTCTATGGGAATATTAATTATGCAAGACTAGTCAGGAATGAATAATTGTCAAAACTGGTGATGGGTAAAATGAAGTTCAGCAAACTAGCCTCTCTACTTCGCAAAAATATATTTGAAATTTTCCATAACACAAAGTCTTTTGAAAAGAGAAATGTTCTAGTTTCCTAGCTGCCAGAATGCAATATACCAGAAACAGAATGGCCTTCTAAAAAGGGGAATTTAATAAGTTGCTAGTTTACAGTTCTAAGGCCAAGAAAATGTCCCAATAGAGATGTCCAATCAAAGGCATCCATTCAGGGAAAGATACCTTGGTTCAAGAAGGCTGATGAAGTTCAGGGTTTCTCTCTCTCAAATGAGAAGGCACATGGCGAACACGGTCAGGGCTCCTCTCTCTTGGCTGGAAGGACACATGGCAAACACAGCATCATATGCTAGCTTTCTCTCCTGGCTTCCTGTTTCACGAAGGTCGCCGGGAGGTGTTTTCCTTCTTCATTCCCAAAGGTCACTGGCTGGTGGACTCTGCTTCGTGGTGCTACAGCATTATCTGCTCTCTCCGAATCTCTTTTGTTCTCCAAAATGTTTCTTCTTTTATAGGACTCCAGAAACTTATCAAGACAGTGGAGACACGTCGCCACCTAATCTAGCTTAACAACCACTCTTGATTAAATAACATCTCCAGGTAGATGATCTGATTACAGTTTCAAATATGCAGTACTGAATAGGGATTATTCTGTCTTTATGAAATGGGATTTAGATGAAAACATAGCTTTTCTAGGGGACATAACATCCTTTCAAACCAGCACAATTAACTAGTAAGAATTAAACAAAAATTGTTCCTTAAAAACATCCAGAAAGAAAAACCATATATTCATTGTAAATTACATAAAACAAGGTTTAAAAGCAAATTATGTTTAAACATAAAATATTATGTTAATTATGGACCATTCATTCAATGGCATATCAGGTAGCCGCTAAATATCATGTCATAGAAAACTCATTGACATAAATCAGGTTTGCAATATATTATTAAGAGAAAAAAAAGGGCACTTTACATAACGATGTGTACATCACAAAAAATCATTTTTATTTTTTCTTTTAAATCTATGTGCATGTGTGTGTGTGTGTGTGTGTGTGTGTGTGTGTGTGTGTACCAAAAGTTGACAGACATCATTCTGTGCATTGCTATACTCCCAGCACCAAAACCGCACTTAGGACATATAACTGAAATTCAGATTTCTTGCATAAAAATGGTTGTTTTAGGATTATAGGTAATTAGGTTAAATTTGAGGGATGGTTTTCCTCTAGGCTTTTATTTCATAAGGTTTCTGAAATACCTTGTATTGTGTCTATAACTGGGTCAAACTTTTAAAACTGTATCTCATAATAAAATTAAAAGTTATCTGAATGATTCAATAATGGTTTCACAGAACACATTCCATGTCATTTTATACACTGGGGAAAAAAGGCCTGTTCTATAGGTTGAATCAATAATTTGACCAAGGCCATCAGAAATAGTAAAAACATTATCTGTTAATCAGTATTATTCTCGTGAGAGATTCTACAACTCCTCAGCAATAGCAGCCTTTACTATCTTAAGGAAAGCTAATATTCCTAAAATAAATATTCAGCATGAGCACACAAAATAATAAAACCAGGTTAATAAAAATGAAACTTCATTTGAATTCATTCAACTATATACTTATTGAATGTGTAGACAACGAGCTATATGTTGGGATTATGCACAGAAAATGAAGATACCCCTGAACAACCAGGTACTTTCAGTTTAGTAGGAAAAAAATACATAAAAGCCAAAAACTAATAAAGTAATTTACATTTATTAGGTACTTTCTCTGGCATACTTAACTACATTTAATCTTTCTATCCATGAGAAAGGAATGTTGATCCATCTACTAAAATTTTATTTCTTTCAGCAGTGTTATGTAATTTTCTATGTACATATCCTTGACAACCCTGGTTAAGTTTATTTCTAAATACTTGATTCTTTTAGCTTTTTCCTTAATTGTCTCCTCAGTTAGGTCATTGCCTATGTATAAAAAATTACAGATTTTTGCACATTAATCTTGTATCTCACGACTTTGCTGAATTTATCAACTCAAGTAGCGTTCTCATAAATTTCTCAGGATTTTCCAAATATAGTATCATGTCATCTGCAAATAATGAGCTTAATTCGTCATTTCTGATTTGGACGACTTATATTTCTTTTTCCTACCTGACTGCTCCAGGTAGAAGTTCTAGCACAATGCGGAATAATAGTGGTGACAGAGGGCGTCCTTGCCTCCTTCCCAATCTTAGGAGGAAGGTTTTCAGTCCCTCTCAATTGAATACAATGCTATTCTATGGGTTTTTCTTATATGCCTTTTATCACATTGAGTATGTTTCCTTCCATTCTTACCTTTCAAAGTGTTTCTATCAGAAAAGGATGCTGAACTTTGTTGAATGCCTTTTCCACATCAATCAATAAGATCACATGATTTTTCTCTTTTGATTTGTTGACATGGTGCTGAAGGAGTACAGAATGTGTAACCGATCTGATTATAAAGATTCAGAAATGGATAGCAAAATACTGTCTGATGGAAGCACAATAATATAAGTACACTGAATGAAGCTAAATGTATCACTGAGGTCGAGAAGGGCTTGGGGCATGTATGACACCAGAAGAAGATAGGGGATAAAGTCTAAAACAGCTTAACTTAGGAATGCCTAGAGTGGACAACGATGGTGATTAAATGTACAAATGTAAGAAAGCTTTTGCATAACGGTAAACAAATGAATGTCAACATTGCAAGGTATTCAAAATGAGATGGTGTACAGGAAAAAAAATGCAATAAAGGCAAGCTAGGGTCTATAGCTAATAGTAACACTGTAATATGCTTCCATTGAATGACAAAAAGGCAATACGCCAAAACAAAATGTCAATAAGCAGGGGATATGAGGGAGAGCTATGGGATTCTTTGTAGATGAAAAGGAAATGCCCTCTTATAGACTGTGGTGGTAAAGGCATGGCTATGTGATTATACCAGAAACCACTGATTTCTTTACTTAGGTTCGATTATATGATGTATGAATAAAAGTGTTTAAAAATGAACAGAGGGACTTCTGGAAGATGGCTGACTAGAGTAGCTTGAAATTAGCCCTGCTCCACAGAAAAGTTAGAGAAGGAACAGGAGGGCAACTGCGGCAGCAATTTGAGTGCAGCTGACCTGGGAGAGCGGCTGACCTGGGAGAGCCTTCTACACCACATGTGGCAGCCCTGATTGCAGAGGCCGAGGAACTGAGAGACAGAAGGCTGGAGCCTAGGGCAGAGGCACAAAGCCGCAGGACGTCATGGATGGGAACACAGGACTAGGAAGTAAGTCAGGCCACATTCCTTGCCATGCTACCCTCACCAGTGGCGTGTGACCGGTGACTCACCCCACACCTCACATACCTGAACCCGGTTATCTGCTCCCATTCCCTGCACTCCAAGCACCCTCACCCACCAGCCCACAGTGTACGTACCTGCCCAACACCCCCACCCCAAGTACAGCCCAACCCACCTCTCCTGCACACCTCCCGAGCACTACCTCCTCCTCCCTGTTCCCTGCAGGCTGCTGCCAGTGCATAAAGGCTTCAGGCACTAATCTCCATACCTAGGCTACCTGCGTCCCCTGCCCATAGTGTAGCACAGCCTGATCCCACCCTCCCTAAGCTCAGTGCATCGCTTTAGAGCATGCCTGCACCCCTGCATGCACATGGGACCCCAATCACATCATTTAGCTCTAGGAATCGCACTTTATACCAGTCCTAGAACAGCACATGTGCATAGCCCTCAACCTCACTTCCCAGCTCTGAGAAAGTGCTAACCTGCGCAGGTGAGTCACATCCACCCCCAATTCAAGAAGGCGTAATGCCAACCTGCTGCTACAGCTCTACACATGCGTACAAAGGGTCCCACACCTTAGACCAATACAAACCAGGGTTATGCCCCCCCAGGCTGGTGCACCTGCATAACTACATCCTCCCTGGCCACTGGACAACCACAGTCACAAGCATCAGTGTAACATCCCCAACCTGTGCCCATACATGCCCCAAAACATATCACCATATTGAGTCTCCCACCCTGTGCCCTGCTCCCTGCTGTACAGCCATCCCCCAAACACAAGGCCTTAGACTACTGAAAGAAATTAACTCGCAAAATAAATCAATCAAGATATTTACATGCCATGAAGACAGCAGAAGATCACTAAACATATCACAATGCAGATAGAGATAGTCCTGCCTAATGACCAAATTAAAACACCAGAAGAGACACTGAATTGGAACTAATCAAAGATGTTCACACAGTTCTACTTAATAAAATAAGTGAGATAGCAAATGACATAAAGGAGATCAAGAAGATAGAAGAGCACAGAGAGGAATGTGAAAGAATAAATAGAAAAATAGCGGAAATTGCAGCAATTAAAAACCCTGTTGACTTCCGGGTCAAGATGGCAGCTTAACAACATGGGCATTTTAGTTCGTCCTTCAGAACAACTACTAAATAACCAGAAACAGTACAGAACAGCTCCTGGAGCCACAATAGTGACTAGACACACAGCGTACCCCAGTCTGGACCAGCTGGATGGGCTGCGAGCACCCCCCAGAACTGGGAGTTCCCAAAGCTGCAGCGGCCAGCGCCCCTCCCCCACAGGCCGCTTCCCAGAGGGGAAAGGAAAGGACTTTACCGGCAGCAGGGACTGGGCACAATTAAATGCCAATTGTGGAACTAATTAACAAATTCTAACTGCTAAAAATAGGCCCCCAGCTTAGATGATCCTGCTCAAAGCAGCGGTTGCTCATTTTTGCCCCGGCACCAAGGGGGCAGAACTGACAGAAAAAGGGGGAAAAAAAAAAGAAGGAAACAGAGGTTTTTGTGGTGTGTATCTACAAACCTTGACTGCCTCTGGATACAGCAGCAGGACTTTTCGGGCTGCAACTGCCCTAGGCATAGGCAGAAGTGAGCTCTTTTGGGGGCTTATCTGGAATTGGGCCTTCCCCAGGGGAGGGGTGAAGCCCCACCCAGGTGGAATCCCTCCATCAAGGAATTAAGAAACCAGGGCTTGGTAATTTGAAGCCATTAAAACCAGCCTACAACCTCTCCTCCATCTCTACTATGCCCCTAGCAGGAAGAGTCTGCCAAAGTTAAAGGTAATGCATCATCTTATGCTGGTGGGACCTGTAGTCAGACAAGCACCACATACTGGGCAGGATAAGAAAAACAGAGTCCAGAGACTTCAAAAAAAGTCTTAAAACCTGCTGTGTCTCACCCTCAGGGAAAACCAATGTAGGGGACTCTTTCCTCCTGATAGGAGGCCAGTTTGGTGTGGGAAAATCTGGCTGGGGTCTATAATATCTAAGTAGACCCTCCTAAGTGTGTGTGGGGGAAAGGCACCACACAAGCAGGGCAAGAAACAAGAAAACAAGAACTGAAAAATTCTCCTACGTTAAACAAAATTTAAGCTAAAGGGCCAGATAAAGCTGAATGGAATGTCAAAGAACAGATAGACAACAAATTCATCCAGCAAGAAAACCCTAGATAAAATAAGTGAAAGCAATCTCCAGAATAAACTAATTAAGGTAATTAAATGGCTAGGCACCAGCAAAAAATAACAAATCATACTATGAAAATTGAAGATATGGCCCAGTCAAAGGAACAAACCAACAATTCAAATGACATACAGGAACTGAAACGATTAATTCAGAATGTATGAACAGATATGGAAAACCTCATCAAAAACCATTTCAATGAATTGAGGGAGGATATAAAGAAGGCAAGGAAAGAACAAAAAGAAGAAACTGAAAGTGTGAAAAAACAAATCACAGAACTTATGGGAATGAAAGACACACTAGAAGAGATGAAAAAAACAATGGAAACCAACAATGGTAGATTTCGAGAGACAGAACATAGGATTTCTGAACTGGAGGATGGAACATCTGAAATCCGACAAGAAACAGAAACCATAGGGAAAAAAAAAGGAAAAATATGAGCAGGGACTCAGGGTATTGAATGACAATATGAAGAGTATGAATATACGTGTTGTGGGTGTCCCAGAAGGAAAACAGAAGGGAAAGGAGGAGAAAAACTAATGGAGGAAATTATCACTGAAAATTTCCCAACTCTTATGAAAGACTTAAAATTACAGATCCAAGAAGTGCAGTGTACCCCAAAGAGAATAGATCCAAATAGACGTACTCCAAGACACTTACTAATCAGAATGTCAGAGGTCAAAGAGAAAGAGAGGGTCTTGAAACCAGCAAGAGAAAAGCAATGCATCACGTACAAGAGAAGAACAATAAAACTATGCGCAGATCTCTCAGCAGAAACCATGGAGGCGAGAAGACAGTGGGATAATATATTTAAATTATTAAAAGAGAAAAACTGCCAACCAAGAAATCTACATCCAGCAAAACTGTCCTTCAAAAATGAGGGAGAAATTAAAACATTTTCAGACAAAAAATCACTGAGGGAATTTGTGACCAAGAGACCAGCTCTGCAAGAAATACTAAAGGGAGCACTAGAGACAGATACAAAGACAGAAGAGAGAGTTGTGGAGAAGATTGTAGAAACGAAGGCTATGAGTAAAGGTAAAAAGGAAGAAAATTAGATATGACTTATAAAATTCAGAAGGCAAAATAGTAGAAGAAAGTACTACCCATGCAGTAATAACACTGAATGTTAATGGATTAAACTCTCCAATCAAAAGACACAGTCTGTTCCTGTTGAAAACACTTCAAAAGATAGGAATACAAGGGAACTTCCTTAAAATGATAGAGGGAATATATGAAAAACCCACAGCTAATATCATCCTCAATGGGGAAAAATTGAAAACTTCCCCCCTAAGATCAGGAACAAGACAAGGATGTCCACTATCACTACTATTATTCAACATTGTGTTGGAAGTTCTAGCCAAAGCAATTAGACAAGAAAAAGAAATACAAGGCATCAAAATTGGAAAGGAAGAAGTAAAACTATCACTGTTTGCAGACGATATGATACTATACGTAGAAAACCCAGAAAAATCCACAACAAAATTACTAGAGCTAATAAATGAGTACAGCAAAGTAGCAGGCTACAAGATCTACATTCAAAAATCTGTAACTTTTCTATACACTAGTAATGAACAAGCCGAGGGGGAAATCAAGAAACGAATCCCATTTACAATCGCAACTAAAAGAATAAAATACCTAGGAATAAATTTAACCAAAGAGACAAAAAACCTATATGAAGAAAACTACAAAAAACTGCTAAAAGAAATCACAGAAGACCTAAATAGATGGAAGGGCATACCGTGTTCATGGATTGGAAGACTAAATATAGTTAAGATGTCAATTCTACCTAAATCGATTTACAGATTCAACGCAATACCAATCAAAATCCCAACAACTTATTTTTCAGAAATAGAAAAACCAATAAGCAAATTTATCTGGAAGGGCAGGGTGCCCCAAATTGCTTAAAATATCTTGAGGAAAAAAAACAAAGCTGGAGGTTTCGTGTTACCTGACTTTCAGGCATATTATGAAGCCACAGTGGTCAAAACAGCGTGGTACTGGCATAAAGATAGATATATCGACCAATGGAATCGAATAGAGTGCTCAGATATAGACCCTCTCATCTATGGACATTTGATCTTTGATAAGGCAGTCAAGCCAACTCACCTGGGACAGAACAGTCTCTTCAATAAATGGTGCCTAGAGAACTGGATATCCATATGCAAAAGAAAGAAAGAGGACCCATATCTCACACCCGACACAAAAGTTAACTCAAAATGGATCAAAGATCTAAACATTAGGTCTAAGACCATAAAACAGTTAGAGGAAAATGTAGGGAGATATCTTATGAATCTTACAACTGGAGGTGGTTTTATGGACCTTAAACCTAAAGCAAGAGCACTGAAGAAAGAAAGAAAGAAATGGGAGCGCCTCAAAATTAAACACTTTTGTGCATCAAAGACCTTCATCAAGAAAGTAGAAAGACAGCCTACACAATGGGAGATAATATTTGGAAATGACATATCAGATAAAGGTCTAGTGTCCAGAATTTATAAAGAGATTGTTCAACTCAACAACAAAAAGACAGCCAACCCAATTACAAAATGGGAAAAAGACTTGAACAGACACCTACCAGAAGAGGAAATACGGATGGCCAAGAGGCACATGAAGAGATGCTCAATGTCCCTGGCCATTACAGATATGCAAATCAAAACCACAATGAGATATCATCTCACACCCACCAGAATGGCCATTATCAACAAAACAGAAAATGACAAGTGCTGGAGAGGATGTGGAGAAAGAGGCACACTTATCCACTGCTGGTGGGAATGTCAAACGGTGCAACCACTGTGGAAGGCAGTTTGGCGGTTCCTCAAAAAGCTGAATATAGAATTGCCATACGACCCAGCAATACCATTGCTAGGTATCTATTCAAAGGACTTAAGGGCAAAGACACAAACGGACATTTGCACACCAATGTTTATAGCAGCGTTATTTACAATTGCAAAGAGATGGAAACAGCCAAAATGTCCATCAACAGAAGAATGGCTAAACAAACTGTGGTATATACATACGATGGAATATTATGCAGCTTTAAGACAAGATAAACTTATGAAGCATGTAATAACATGAATGGACCTAGAGAATATTATGCTGAGTGAGTCCAGCCAAAAACTAAAGGACAAATACTGTATGGTCCCACTGATGTGAACGGACATTCGAGAATAAACTTGAAATATGTCATTGGTAACAGAGTCCAGCAGGAGTTAGAAACAGGGTAAGATAATGGGTAATTGAAGCTGAAGGGATACAGACTGTGCAACAGGACTAGATACAAAAACTCAAAAATGTACAGCACAATAATACCTAATTGTAAAGTAATCATGTTAAAACACTGAATGAAGCTGCATCTGAGCTATAGGGTTTTTTTTTTTTACTATTATTACTACTTTTATTTCTTTTCTCTATATTAACATTTTACATCTTTTTCTGTTGTGTTGCTAGTTCCTCTAAACCGATGCAAATGTACTAAGAAACGATGATCATGCATCTATGTGATGATGTTAAGAATTACTGAGTGCATATGTAGAATGGTATGATTTCTAAATGTTGTGCTAATTTTTTTTTTCTTTCCGTTAATAAAAAAAAAAAAAAAAAGACATAGTCTGGAAGAATGGATTAAAAAACAGGACCCATCTATATGCAGTTTCTACCCAAAGGACATGAGGGCAAGGACACAAATGGACATTTACATACCAATGTTTATAGCAGCATTATTTACAATTCCCAAGAAATGGAAACAGCCAAAATGTCCATCAACAGACAGGTGGCTAAACAAACTGTGACATTTACATAAGATGGAATATTATGCAGCTGTAAGACAGAATAAAGTTATGAAGTATGTAACAACATGAATGGACCTTAAGGACATTATGCTGAGTGTGATTAGTCAGAAACAAAAGGACAAATACTGTATGGTCTCACTGATATGAACTGACATTAGTGAATAAACTTGGAATATTTCGTTGGTAATAGAGACCATCAGGAGATAGAAATAGGGTAAGATATTGGGTAACTGAAGCTGAAAGGATACAGATTGTACAACAAGACTGAACATAAAAACTCAGAAATGGACAGCACAATATTACCTAACTGTAATACAATTATGTTAAAACACTGAATGAAGCTGCATATGAGAATGATAGAGGGAGGAGGTCTGGGGCATAAATGAAATCACAAAGAAAGATAGACGATAAAGATTGAGATGGTGTAATCTAGGAATGCCTAGAGTGTATAATGATAGTGACTAAATGTACAAATTTAAAAAATGTTTTTGCATGAGGAAGAACAAAAGAATGTCGTTACTGCAATGTGCTGAAAATAGATGGTACTTAATATTTTAAAATTTCAACTAATGTGTGAGACTAAAGCAAAAAATGTGTATTAGGTACAAATCTATACTTTGACTTGTGCATCTCCTAATAGAACTTATGTACATACTTGGTTGAACACCTTAAGTACATGGAACTTTGTACAGGACATGAGATTTTATTGGTTTGTCCAGGTGATGCCCTGATGAATCCCAGAGTGATTTGATCAGTGAGTGGAAAAGTATTTGCAAAGTCCCCTTTGGAGAATGGTGAGAACGGGGGAAATCTCAGCTTCCCCAAGTTGAATTCTTGATATTCTCACAAGCAGTGTGGACAACCAAAGCTATAGGCTGAGCCCCCAGTCTTGGGGTTTGTTCATATGAAACTTAACCCCACAGGTGATAGTTCAAGCCTACTTAAAATTAAGCCTAAGAGTCACCCCCAAGAGAAACCTCTTTTGTTGCTCAGATGTGGCCTCTCTCTCCAGCCAACACAGCAAGCAAACTCACCACCCTCCCCCTGTCTACGTGGGACATGACTACTAGGGGTGTGGATCTTCCTGGCAGCGTGGGACAGAAATCCCAGAATAAGCTGAGATTCAGCATCAAGGGATTGAGAAAAACTCTAGAATGAGCTGAGACCCAGCATCAAGGGATTGAGAAAACCTTCTCCACCAAAAGGGGGGAGAGTGAAATGAGACAAAGGGTCAATGGCTGAGAGATTCCAAACAGAGTTGAGAGGTTATCCTGGAGGTTATTCTTACACATTAAGTAGATATCACCTTGTTATCCAAGATGTAATGGAGAGGCTGGAGGGAACTGCCTGAAAATGTAGAGCTGTATTCCAATAGCCATGTTTCTTGATGATGATTGTATAATGATAAAGCTTTCACAATGTGACTGTGTGATTGTGAAAACCTTGTGTCTGATGCTACTTTTATCTACCTTGTCAACAGATGAGAGGAACATATGGAATAAAAGTAAATAGCGGGGGGGGGGGGGAAGAATGTAAGTGCTTGTACATTATTTTATCAATAAAAATTTTTTAAAAATTAAAAAAAAAAACTCTGTTGACCAAATAAAAAACATACTAGAGGTACACAACACCAGACTTGAAGAGACAGAAGAAAGAATAAATGATATGTAGGACAGGATAACTGACATTGAACTGAAAACAGAAAATGGAAAAAATTGAATAGGAATTCAGGGAAATGATACACAAAACGAAGCACAGAAATATAAGAATCATTGGTGTCCCAGAAGAAGAGAGGAGTAAAGGGCTAGGAAGAGTAGTTGAGGATATAATGGGGGAAAACTTCCCAACCCTCATAAAGGACAGAAATATACAAGTCAAAGAAGCTCAAAGAACTCCAAACAGAATAAATTCGAATACGCCTTCCCCAAGGAACATACTAATCAGTCTGTCAAATGTTGAAGAAAAGCGGAAAATCCTAAAAGGGAAAAGAGAAAAACAATCTACTATATACAAGGGAAATCAAATAAGACTGAGTTCAGACTACTCAACTAGCACCCTGGAGGCGAGAAGGTAGTGGTATGACATATTCAAGATCCTGAAAGAAAAAGACTTCTAGTCAAGAATTCTGTACTCAGCCAAATTGTCCTTCAAAATTGAGGGAGAGATTAAAGTTTTCACAGCCAAAGAAGTTCTGAAAGAATTTGTCAAGAAGAGACCAGCCCTACAAGAAATACTAAAATGAGTTCTGCCAGCTGAAAAAAAAAAAAAAAAAAAGTCAGAAGAGCCAGGTCTGGAAGAGGGCACAGAATTAAAGAGTACCACTAAGTGTAATTTAAATAATACAAGAGAAAGAGGGAAAAGAATACATAGATCTGACAAACAAAATCGAAAAGACAAGACGGTGGAATCAAGAAAGGCCTTTTCAGCAATAACTCTGAATGTTAATGGACTAAACTTACCAATTAAAAGATACAAATTGGCAGAATGGATTAAAAAATATAATCCACACATATGCTGCTTACAAGAGACTCACGTTAGACACAAGGATACAAATCGACTGAAAGTGAAAAGGATGGAAAAAGATGTTCTACACAAGTTGTAACCAAAAGAAAGCAGAAATAGCTATACTAATATTGGAAAAAATAGACTTTAAATGTAAAGACATCATAAGAGACAGAGAAGGACACTATATACTAATTTAAGGGTCAATTCACCAAGAAAATAAAACAATCATAAATGTTTATGCTCCCAATCAAGGAGCTCCAAAGTACATGAGATAGATATTGGCAAAACTGAAGGGAGCGATAGATGTTTCAACAATAACAGCAGGAGACTTCAATACATCACTCTCCTCTATAGACAGAACAACCAGACAGAAGATCAACAAGAAAACAGAGAAGTAAAATAACTTGATAAATGAATTAGACCTAACAGACATATATTGGTCATTGCACCCCAAAGCACAAAGGTTATATATTCTTCTCAAGTGCTCATGGAACATTCTCCAGGATAGATCATATGCAGGGGAGCAAAACAGGTCTTCATAAATTTAAAAATACTGAAATTATTCAAAGCACTTTTTCTGATCACAATGGGATGAAGCTGGATCTCAATAACCACCAAAGAACAAGAACATTCACATATATATGGAGATTAAATAACACACTCTTAAACAACCAGTGGGTCCACGAAGAAATTACGAGAGAAATCAGTTGCTACCTGGAGGTGAATGAAAATGAGAATACAACTTATCAGAACTTATGGGATATGGCAAATGCTGTGCTGAGAGAGAAATTTATTGCCTTAAATGCCTATACTTAAAAACAAGAAAGAGCAAAAATCTAAGACTTAACAGCAAATCTGGAGGAACTTGAGAAAGAACAGCAAACTAACCCCAAAGCAAATAGGAGAAGAGAAATAATAAAGATTAAAACAGAGATAAATGAATGGGAAAAAAAAGAACAATAGAATCAATAAAACCAAAAGTTGGTTCTTTGAGAAAATCAATAAAATTGATGGGCCACTAGTAAGACTGACAAAGAAAAAACAAGAGAGGATGCAAATTTTAAAAATCAGAAATGAGAAGGGGTGCATTACCACAGGCCCTGGAGAAATTTTTAAAAATCATTAGAGAATACTATAAACAACTATACACCAACAAACTAGACAACTTAGATGAAATGGACAAATTGCTGGACACACACAAACAAGCTACACTGACTTAGGAAGAAACAGAAGATCTCACCAAACCAATCACAAGTAAGAGATTCAATCAGCCACCAAAAATCTTCCTACAAAGAAAACCCAGGGCCAGATGGCTTCACAATGAAATTTTATTAAACATTCCAAAAAAAAGTAACACCAATTCTGCTCAAACTTTTCTAAAAAATTGGGGGAAAAGGAACTCTACCTAACTCATTTTATGAAGCTAATATTTTAATACTCAAACCAGGTAAAGATGAAGAAAGATAAGAAAGGAAAAATACAGGCCAATCTCCCTAATGAAGACAGATACAAATATTCTCAATAAAATATTAGCAAATTTAATCCAACAACACATTAAAAGAATTATACACCATGACTAAGTAGGATTTACACCAGGAATGCAAGGATGGTTCAACACAAGAAAATCAGTTAATGTAATACAGCACATTAACATTTCAAAAGGGAAAAATCACATGACCATCTCAGAATGATGCTAAAAAAACATTCGACAAAATTCAGAATCATCTTCTGATAAAAACACTCCAAAAGATAGGAATCAAAGGTAACTACCTCCATATGATAAAGAGGATTAACCCTCCCTGATTTTAAAATCTACTATAAAGCCACACTGGTCAAAACAGCACGGTACTGGCACAAAGACAGAAGCACTGACCAACGGAATCAAATTGAGAGTGCATTTTCAATATGATAAAACTGAAAGCCAGCATCATACTCAATGGAGAGAGACTGAAAGCCTTCCCCCTAAGGTACAAGACAAAAGATGCCCACTGTCTCCAATATTATTCAACGCTGTATGAGAAGTTCTAGGTAGATCAATCAGGCAGGACAAAGAAAATAAAAGGTATCCAAATTGGAAAGGAAGAAGTAAAACTCTCATTATTTGCAGATGATATGATATTATACATGGAAGATCCTGAGGAATCTACTGCAAAATCACTTCAGCTAATAAACAAATTCAGCAAGGTTGTGGGATATAAAATTAATGTGCAAAATTCAGTAACATTTCTATACACAAGCAATGAACTAGCTGAGGAGTCAGTTAAGGAAAAATTCCATTCAAAATAGCAACTAAAAGAATCAAATACTTAGGAATGAACTTAACTAGGGACGTAAAGAATTTGTACACAGAAAGCTACATAACATTGCTAAAAGAAATCAAAGAAGACCTAAATATGTTCAACAATTAATTGTGGTGCTGTGCTTTGAAATTTATAGCTTTTTTGTATATACGTTATTGTTCACAATAAAAGAAGGGGAAAAAATGAACAGAGAGACACCAGTGCTGGAGAAAGGCATGTAATTATTCACTGTTTGTAGGGAAAGAGAGTGGTGCAGCCCATTTGGAAGCTAGTGTGGTGATTCCAGAGGAGGCTGGGGTGAGGCTCCCATATGATCCTGCAACCCCGAAGCTAGGTATATAACTGGAGGAACTGAGAATGGGGGCATAAATGGACATTTGCTCACTGGTGTTTATGGTAGCAGTCTTTGAGATTTGCAATGAACGGAAGTGGCATAAGGGTAAAACAACTGAGGAATGGAAGGGGGAACTGTAGTGTATACATAGCAATGGACTACTAAGCAGCCTCAAGAAGGAATGAAGTTGAGAGGCATGCA
The DNA here is from genome assembly GCF_023851605.1 of Tamandua tetradactyla. NCBI lineage: Eukaryota > Metazoa > Chordata > Mammalia > Pilosa > Myrmecophagidae > Tamandua > Tamandua tetradactyla. Next base: position 142,747,561 of record NC_135332.1, read on the forward strand.
ACTAGGTGAACGAACCTTAAGGACAATATATTGAATGAAATGCCAGAAACAAAAAGACAAGTATTATCATGCCTTACTCATATGGACTAACTATAATATACAAACTTGGAGAACTATAGTCAAGAACATAGATTATCAGGTTGGGGCCTATTGTAAAGGGTCCTAGATTGTCAGTTCTTATTGCAGTCACACTGATCCCAGAGTCGTAACTGTTATTTCTAAATTCTGAGATACTGAGCTATTTGTGTATAACCTGATCATTTCCTGGAACTTATCTGGTTAGGACAAGGTAAATCAGAATACAGGGGTAAAGGACGATACTATTTCAAAACTTCAACTTCTGTGTGAGACCCAAGGAATGAAATTTTTAGTTGGCGCAAAATTTGTATTTTGGGTAGCACATTATCTGATTTAACTTGTGTGGCCAGTTTATTGAACACCATAATTACAATGAATTTTGAATAGGGAATGAGATCTTTTTGGTTTGAACAGGTTAGTGTGATGCCCCAACAAATCCCTGAGTGATTTGGGTAGAAAATAAGAAAGTATTTGCAAAGTCCCCTTGAGGGACTGGGGAGAAAGAAGGAAATATTAAACTTCCCCATCTGGAGAATTACTGATATTCTCACAAGCAGTGGGAACAATCAATTCAATAGGCTGAATCCTCGATCTTGGGGTATGCCCTTATGAGTTTATAAGTTTATTGCTTCAAAGGATACCTCTTTTGTAGCTCAGACATGACCTCTCCTTCTAAGCCAACTGGGCAGGTAAGCTCACTGCCCTCACCTCCCGTGAGATATGACTCCCAGGTATGTATATCTCCCTGACAACATGGGACAGAAATCCCAGGATGAGCCAGGTCCTGGCATCAAGGGATTGAGAAAGCCTTCTTGACCAAAAGGAGGAAGAGACAGATGACACAAAATAAAGTTTCAGTGGCTGAGAGATTTCAGAGTTGAAAGGTCAACCTGGAGGTTGTTCTCAGGCATTATACAGATATTCCTTTCTAGTGAAACTAATGAGCTATGTTCCAGTAGCCTTGATTTTTTTAACATGATTGTATAACAATTTAACTTTTACAGTGTGACTATGTGATGGTGAAAACCTTGTGTCTGATGTTCCTTTTACCTAGGGTATGGACAGATGAGTAAAAAAATATGGATTAAAAAAATAAATAAATAATAAGGAGAACAAAGGGTAAAATAAATTGAGTAGATGGAAATACTAGTGGGCAACAAGAGAGAGAAGTAAAGGGTATGGTACATATGAGTTTCTTTTTTCTTTTTATTTCTTTTACTGAAGTGATGCAAATGTTCTAAATAATGATCATGGTGATAAATATACAACAATGTGATGATATTGTGAGCCACTGATTGTACACCATGTATGGTATGTATGTATGTATGTAAAGATTTGTCAAAAGAAATATTTTTTAATTAAAAATAAATAAAATATTTGGGAAGTTTACAATGATATAACCTCCTCTCCTCTATAACCATCACCCACACCCACCCACCCAACACGCATGCAAATACAGAACCAAGTCCAGTTTCTATTATGGTCCCACAGCACTCAGCATATGCCTCTATTATTACACTCAGCACAATGAGTTATTATACCTTCCATTACTGATATATTGTGTGAGCTAATCACTAAAGTTAGGATAGGAATTCCATGAAGATATGGATCATGTTTTATCCAACTCATACTTCCAGTATCTAAAACAAAATATCACACTATTGTTTAATGAACTTTCATTCAATAATTAGGTGAACAAATAATTAAACAAGTTTGCCAACTACTAGAGACTTAATGGAACCTCAAAATGCCTGTCACTTATACAAGCCCTCTTTAGGAAGAGTCTATCTTCCTGTATAAATTGTGCTGCTTCAAGTTAAATCAGCCTTGTCACCCCAGCAACAATAGATATGGCTAAAAGTTGATGAAGAGTCAAAAAGTATGTATACAAGGGCTGAAGTGGCCAACAGGGACACTCCAGTGACCCAACTGATCTTAGATTTCAGAAGGTATAAATGCTAAATGAACAGAGGGGTTATTGGAGCACAAGTAATTATTACAGGTGACTCCAAGTTACTATTCCCCTTGCTAATAGAGGTTATATTAGAGACACCAAGGGAATGAGGGAATGAGGGAATGAGCAGTCGACAGGCATCTTCCTTGCCACCACATAACATACTTTCCAAGTATCCTTGCAATAAATCTATTACTGAAGATAATCTGTACACTTTTTCTTCTTATGGTCTTAAAGGATCTAAGCAACAGAGAGACTAAAAACGTAAAACGGTGACAGCACTAAATGTAGAGGTCAGATAGAAAGTTAAGGATTCAGTTTTTAACACATTGTCTTTGAAGAGACAGCAAAGTAGTCTTATATTTAAGAGACTGGAAATATAAACAAGACTTAGTACAAAAATTACAAGTCTCAAAAATGTGTATTTGTGGGTCATTTTGAGCAAAGTAGATAAATTGCAAATGTAGGAGACTGGAGCGCTAAAGATAATCAGGAATTACAGCTCTTTCTGGAAACTCTGCTAATACCAAAATGCTATTAGCTTGATATAAGAAGAAACCCATTCATTCTTAAAAGATCTTAGGGTAGAAAAATACAAAGGAACTACATTTAGTACTCTTACTCTGCTTTCTACACTGCCAGATCTAGCTCCCTTCCTAGTCAATAATAATTATGATATACCCTCTATATCTCTTGGGAAATTAATCATGGAGGAGAAGATACAAATTAGAAGAGAAAAAATTCCCAACTCTGTCAGAACAAACATTTCTTCTTTTTTTCTGGGGGGGGGGGGGGGTGCATGGTCCGGGAATCAAACCTGGGTCTCCCACATGGAAGATGGGTATTCTAACCACTGAACTACCCATGCATCCAGATTTCTTCTCTTTAAAGCACCTTCTACCTGCTTTCAGCTCAGTAATTTTTCTTCTTCCCTTCTGGAAGATTTTTCCATCACTAAACATAGTAACTATATTACTAGAAATAGTAGCTATTTGATAAATTATAATTGTTATTATTGCTATATCTAAGCACTGTGCTTCATCTTATACCTATATCTCGTTTGAAATTAAGTCTTACTCTTCAACCCTAGCAGTTGAATCTCAAACACTGTTAGAATGTTAACACATCTTTAAAACACATAAAAAGTTTTCATCCTTTAATCCATCAACATATCATATCAACATAACTCTAACAATGTCAAAGTGTTAGCTTTTTAAGGACTAAGTATTTTAAAACATTTCGTAAATGTTTGCCTCTAAAGTAAGGAAACTAATTTTCTTTTAATCAAAGAACTCAACTACAATATATAAAACCAATTGAAAGTTTCCTTTTATTCCCTTAGAAAGTTATGCTTTTCCTCAAAAGAGTATTTCACGTGTTTGTGAAATACTTTGGTCACTGTTTTCAGAAACAAATACTTTATAATCACTATTTCATTTATTCTTCACAAAAACCAAAGAGAAGATACTATTAATACCTCAACTGCATAAGTGAATATACACTGAGACATGGAAAAGTTAAATAAACTGCCCACCACTGCATTGCAGTGAATGCTAGAGCTGATAAGAGAACCAAGATCTATCTGATTCTAAAATAGTGGCTCTTAATCATTTTGCTAGCTAGTATCAGGATTTTAACAGTAAGAAAGATTTAACCTAACGATCTCATAATGCATTTACTGTTATGAAACTATATCAAACTTTATGGCGATTCAGTGGCACTATACTGAGGTAAAAACCATCTAAGAAAATATGTGCTCTTCAATGGATACAAGACTTATCAAAATTAAATTAAAATTCCTGTTTTTTCAAATCTATCATACTCCTTCCTATCAGGATGGGTTCTTGGCCCAAGAGTTTTATAAAATTATATTTTTCTAGCAAAGAACCTTAAAGGAAAAGAAACTGGAATTTTCTCTTCTCCCTTCATCCTTGGAATCTTTCATTCTCTCATCTTTTTTTTTTTTTTTCCACTTTCCATCAACTAGAAAGTTACATGAATACTAATGATTCATTTTGACTTTTTGTAACAAACCTGTAAGAAGTTAAATGCTGCAACATACTTCCTAGTCCTAAAGACATTTTACTGCATTCACCATTTTAATAACCAATTTTTTCAAAAAAACACATAAATCCAGAAAATATATACAACATAAGACAGCACTTCTGAAAATGCTCCAATATATTTGTTCTAGTTTGCTAGCTGCTGGAATGCAACACACCAGAGACAGATTGGCTTTTAATAAAAGGGGATTTATTTTGTTTGTTCTTCAGAGGAAAGGCAGCTAACTTTCCACTGAGGTTTTTTCTTATGTGGAAGGCACAGGATGGTCTCTTCTGGTCTTCTCTCCAGGCCCCTGGGTTCCAACAACCTTCCCCGGGGTCACTTCTTTCTGCATCTCCAAAGGCCTGGGCTGAGCTGCAAGTGCTGAGATGAGGAATGCCCAGCTGCTAGGCTGTGCTACATTGTTCTCTCATTTAAGCACCAGCCAATTAAGTCAAACGTCACTCACTGTAGCAGACACACCTCCCAGCCAACTGCAGATGCAATTAGCAACAGATGAGATTCACGTACCATTGGCTTGTGGCCACAGCAACAGAACTAGGTATGCTCACCTGGCCAAGTTGATAACTGAATCTAACTAACACATGTCCACCCCTTGTCAACTTGGCAACTTCAAGCATCATCTTAAACAGATGTAAAAAATTCTCTTGCTGTGGACCTGTGAATCTCAAAACAAGTCCGGTGCCAATAAGCAAAGGAGGATATTCACAGGATACAGATTTTCATTTCCATAGGGAGAAACTGGAAGAAACACAGATGTAAAACCTGCAGGGCAAGCGCCGTGGGATTTCAAAGTCTGAAAGTCATTCATCCTTCGGCTATAGAAAGTGGCAGTCCCACCCCTTCCAAGGGCCTATGCAGTGGCCGGCCTCTTTCCAAATCAACCTCGGGTAACATCGAGGAGACCACCTCTGGGCTCCACTGTCTCCAGGCATCAGGGCCACCCCTGGGCTCTCTGCCATTTCTGGGGTACACGCTCAACCCCTCCACATGGTGGCAGCCAGGCTCTCCCAGTTCCCCCAAGGAGCGTGCTCTGCCTTCTCCAAGGCCCGAGGCTGCACAACTATTCCACTGCAATGAGAGGGGAGATTCATCCTCACCCTTCAGGGTAAACTCACCCTCTCCATGTATATGGATGGGTGCACTCTCTTGGCCGAGGTTTCTTGGCTTCAGACCCGAGCTTCCATGGTTCTTACTCTGTAAACCAATTTTTTCCCTTTCGTGTCCTCCTTTGCCAAGATTGGCCGTGGTTCTATTTACACCAACAGTCTCTTCAAGCCCTCCAGGACTTCTCCATCAATCTCTTCACAGTTCCTCCAAAGTCTTCCCCTTAGCCATACAAAACACCGTTCCAATAGGTCTGGTGTTTGCAAACCTCAGCAGCACCCCACTCCTGGTACCAACTCTGTTCTAGTTTGCTAGCTGCTGGAATGCAACACACCAGAGACGGATTGGCTTTTAATAAAAGGGGATTTATTTTGTTTGTTCTTCAGAGGAAAGGCAGCTAACTTTCCACTGAGGTTCTTTCTTACATGGAAGGCACAGGATGGTCTCTGCTGGTCTTCTCTCCAGGCCCCTGGGTTCCAACAACTTTCCCCAGGGTCACTCCAAAGGCCTGGGCTGAGCTGCAAGTGCTGAGATGAGGAATGCTGAGCTGCTAGGCTGTGCTACATTGTGTTCTCTCATTTAAGTACCAGCCAATTAAGTCAAACGTCACTCATTGCAGCAGACATGCCTGCCAGCCGACTGCAGATGTAATTAGCAACAGATGAGATTCAGGTACCATTGGCTTGTGTCCACAGCAACAGAACTAGGTATGCTCACCTGGCCAAGTTGACAACTGAATCTAACTAACACAATATTTATGTCCTATTAAAAATAAAAATAAAAAACAATTTCATAAGAACTATGCAGATCTATAAGGCTCAAAAATTTTAATTCCATTAATTATAAAGATTTTTAAATACTTAATAACCATACTTAGATTTGAGAACTAAAAAAAGGGCAACAGGATTTTTAAACTGATTAAAAATGAAGGAGGTTACTCCCATATGGAACTTGCCAAGGCCTACTACCTATGAACCTGCCACACAGACAAATCCACTATGATGTGTGCCAAAGAAATATGTACATTTAAATACTGGACTTAGTCACCTGTTTTCTTTTCATTTATTTCCCTAAACCTCAAATTTTAAAGATATAAATATGAGGATTTAGATCCTATACCCTCTCACAACTTCTCACAGCCCCATCGCCACTCTCTCCCCCACCCCCATACCACTCCATTCCTGGCTAATAATGGAGTCAACTGCAATAATCTCAGACATCAATAAAGCAATAAAAGTGTAACTTCAAGATGGCGTAACCTCTGACAATATTAAAACATTTGCATGGTTTTTCTGTTAACCCACCACTTTTCTAATAAACAATTTTTTTTAAATGTTTGCACCACTTAATGGGTTGTGTACTTTGACTTCTGCTTAACTTTTATAAACTTTTCATGAATAGAGATGGGGGTGGGTGTGGTGATAGCTGTTTTCTGCTGTTCACACAGATGGACACTATTTTGCTTGATTTTTCAGCGCAGTCTGATATCATAGCAACAGCACATATGAAGTCAATTTTCAGTATCTCACTATAGTTCTTTGAAAACCAACTAATGGAAGTAGACAGAGAACGTTCCTCCAAAATTTTGGTGCTTTGTGAAAATAATTTTTAATTTTTTTCATTGCGATTATTTTTACCTTTTTTTATTTTGTAGGAGAAAAAATTGTAAAACTCTCAGCGTTATCTCATAGGAAAAAAGGTCATTATAAGATAAATAGCCTAAATACCTCACCCACAGAAATTTAAAATAAATTACTGTAAATATACAGATATTACATTAGTATAGGTATAAATACCCTCTAAAACTCCAATCAGCTTTGACAATACCATGAGTCCTTAAACTTTAAGTAATGCTCCAAATGACAGAATTTTTTTAGCTTGGAAACTCTGTATACTTTTTAAGGTGAAATCATACTTTTTTTAACTGATATACATTGAATATTCACATACCATGTAATCATCCAAAGTGTATAATAGTTCATAATATCATCATATAGCTGTGCATTTATCACAATCAACATTTTTCTTTTTTGTGAAAAATAACTATATACAAAAAAAGCACTAAATTTCAAAGCACATCACAACAATTAGTTGTAGAACATATTTCAGAGTTTGGTATGGGTTACAATTCCACAATTTTAGGTTTTTACTTCTACCTGCTCTAAGATACTGAAGACTAAAACAAATATTAATATAATAAAATCATACTCATTTTTGATGCAAAAAACTAGCTATTTCTGTATTAAATTGAGACACCTAGAAAAGCAAGGAATAACTTTCTCTCTCCCCCTTCACTGCTTAATGAATAATAATATTTTCTTACTCAAAAGATAATTTTCAAGATGTAACTATGAATCTAGAAGAGACAAAAAGCCTCTAGTGAGCAAAAACTGGCACAAACAGCATGTACCATACTTTGGGTGAGGAGAACTACTTCCAGATCAGAGCTACTGTCAGATCAGATAATCATTTCTAAGATATGTAGCTGTTTAGGGAAGGACATAGCAATGAGAAATGACAGATAACAGTAAAAGAAAAATATAAGCCAAAATTAGAAAGAAACAAAAGCATCATGTAATCATTAGGGAAGCAATAAAGCTTCAAATATACTAAAATAGTACACTTGACTGTTTCAATGCTTAACAAAAATTCATAAAAATAAGATCGGTCTCAGAAGACTGGGTCATGTGTATCATTTTAGAATGGTTTCCATCAAAACTGGTTTAAATGTGTTAAAAGTATAATGCTTAAAGTAGTTTACTTCATTTACTTGGAAAACCCATTACAATGGTACACTCCACTTCCCTACGATATTATAGGTTTCTAAAGGTATCACTGTTTTGGTAGGTTCTTTTACATGATGAGTTTTGTGAATATTATCTAAAGCTGACTAACGAAGTGCTGGGGGGGGGGGGGGCTCTGTGTATCTGGGAAAAAATCCTGTCTTATTATCATTGGCCTTATACTTCAATCAAAAAAACATAGGAGGCAATGCAATGGTGGTTCAGTAGCAGAATTCTCGCCTGCATGCCAGAAATCCGAGTTCAATTCCCAGAGCCTGCCCATGTCACACACAAAAAAATAAGAAAGGGATGGAAGGGTAGTTCCATGGTGGAATTCTCTCCTGCCACATGAGAGACCTGGGTTCAATTCCTAGCCCATGCACTTTGGGGAAAAAAAAAATTTTTTTTTTCTTTCAAGAAATGGTGCTGCAATAACAGGATAGTCACAAGGGAAAAAAATGAAATGTGATCCCCCCATACAGCATACAGGATGAGTATAAAGCACATAAATGGAAACTTAATTACCCAGGAAAAGAAAGTCATTAAAATGTTTTCTTCTCAAGCATTATTTAGTACATATATTTTGAATTTTCACTGGAACTTTATGGAATTCCATTGCTAAATTTGAATCTTGTTTCTGGTAATTAAAGGGATTATTGTGAACTTTAAATTTTATACAGAGAAATGACATCTCTCTAACCTCTTCCTATGATCCAAATTTCAATGATTATTAAAAATTATGGAAGAGATGATGATTGGAAAATGGTTTTTGGCTGCTATTGGATTGCAAGATAGACTAACTCACATATCAAACTCAGAGGTGCAACCTAATGTCTTTTAATACTGTTATTAAATACACCAAACTAATTTCTTCTAAAATCACATGACAAAAAACGCAAATTAACAACTGTGTCACTAAAACAAACAACATTTTATTCATTCAAAAACACAAAAAAACTAAGCAAGAGGGTCTAATGTCAAATAGAAAGGATTAACATATGATATTTGATCATCTGGATATATTTCACTTTGCAATTCATCACACTGCAGTCAGGTAGGGTTGGATTAAGAAAGCAGCCTCAAATTGCCTTTGACATATTTGTTTGTTTGGATGCAGATATATTTTTATGTATCCAGGATAAGTCAGGCATTTTTTTCCTGCCTTAAACAAAAAAAAAAAAAAGAAAGAAAAAGAAAGGGAGGGGTGCCTGAAATCTAATACTCTTATCACTAGTGGTGTCATTTGTCCAGGATTCTTTTATTTTCTATACCCTTTTCACTAAGAAAAAAAGAAACTAGGTCACCTAAAACACTCAAACATGAAAAAGTGAGGCTGGAAATTAAGATACTGTGGGGTTAAAAGGCAATAAGAGCAAGATATAGAGAACAAGAAGATAGAAGTCCACTCTAAATAATCTTTACCACATCATCTGAATCTATACATGTCCAATTTCTGAGATAAACATGGAAAAAATGTATGATAGAAATATTATTCAGGGAAAGGAACTCAAAACTACCATGACCATCACATTTAGAGTATCTCATACTTTGAAAGAATCAATCTGTTCTCCTACTTATGAATAGCACACTATTTAAAATAGTAGGGGGTGGTGCAACAGTGGCTCAGTGGCAGAATTCTCACCTGCAGTGCCAGAGACCCGGGTTCGATTCTTGGTGCCTGCCCATGGCAAATAAAAAAAAAAAAAGTAAAATAGTAGGATATTAATGCCCAGATTAAGGTCCTAAAATACCATTTCTGATTAAAAGGTACTAGGGCTTCTTGGAGGAACAGTTGATTCCAGATCTGGTACAGAGAATGTATAAGATGTGACCACAGTAGATAGCAGAAAAGCTATCAAAGACCACTATAGGATCATGTTGTCTTCTGAAGAGACTCCCACTAACCAAACAGGAGAACCTGAGTTCAATGACAGTAACTGCAGTGGATTAAAATGCATCAACTACGAATGAGGGGCCAAGACGGCGGCTTAGTAAGGTATGCGTGTCTTAGTTCCTCCTCCAGAGCAACTACTAGGTGACCAGAAACAGTGCAGAACAGCTCCCAGGGCCACGGCAGGGACCGGATATACAGCGTACCACAGTCTGGACTGGCTAGACCGACTGCGAGACTCTGCTGCGGTGAGATCCCCGAGCGGCGCGCGCTTCCCCGGGCCGCGGTGGCTGGCGGCCGGAGCTCCTCCCTCCCTCCTTCCCTGGGAATCTTGGAGAGGCAAGTTTCCCAAGCCGCGGCGACCAGAGCCCCTCTTTCATAGGCAGCTTCCCGGACCGGCTACGAGTCTCAGATCAGTGGGCTCCCCAAGCCGCGGTGGCCGGCAACCGGCGCCCCTCCCCCGCAGGCGACTTTCCGGTCCGGCGGCGGGTCTCGGATCAGCAAGCTCCCCAGGCCGCAGCGGACGGCGTCCGGCGCCCCTCCCCCATAGGCGGCTGCCCGGAGGGAGAGGAGGGAGTTTCCAACAGTGGCAGGGTTCTGGGTCCAACCAATCACCAATAGTGGCATTAATAAAGGAGCCACAACATCTTTTGCTGGTGGGACCTGCAGACAGACAAGCGCCACCTACTAGGCAGGATTAAAAAAAACAGAGTCCAGAGACTTCACAGGAAAATCTTTCAACCTGCTGGGTCTCACACTCAGAGAAATCTGATTAAATGTCCAGAGGCCAGCAAAAAATAACAAATCACATCAGGAAAATTGAAGATATGGCCCAGTCAAAGGAACAAACCAATAGTTCAAATGAGATACAGGAGCTGAGACAACTAATTCTGAATATACGAACAGAAATGGAAAACCTCTTCAAAAACCAAATCAATAAATTGAGGAAGGACAAGAAGAAGGCAAGGGATGAACAAAAAGAAGAAATGGAAAGTCTGAAAAAACAAATCACAGAACTTATGGGAATGAAAGATACAGTAGAAGAGATGAAAAAACAATGGAAACCTACAATGGTAGATTTCAAGAGACAGAGGTTAAAATTAGTGAACTGGAGAATGGAACATCTGAAATCCAATAAGAAACAGAAACTATAGGGAAAAGAATAGAAAAATTTGAGCAGGAGCTCAGGGAATTGAATGATAATATGAAGCGCACAAATATACGTGTTGTGGGTGTCCCAGAAGGAGAAGAGAAGGGAAAAGGAGGAGAAAAACTAATGCAAGAAATTATCACTGAAAATTTCCCAACTCTTATGAAAGACCTAAAATTACAGATCCAAGAAGTGCAGCGCACCCCAAAGAGATTAGACCCAAATAGGCGTTCTCCAAGACACTTACTAGTTAGAATGTCAGAGGTCAGAGAAAGAGAGGATCTTGAAAGCAGCAAGAGAAAAACAATCCATCACATACAAGGGAAACCCAATAAGACTATGTGTAGATTTCTCAGCAGAAACTATGGAGGCAAGAAGACGGTGGGATGATATATTTAAATTACTAAAAGAGAAAAACTGCCAACCAAGAATTCTATATCCAGCAAAATTGTCCTTCAAAAATGAGGGAGAAATTAAAACATTTTCAGACAAAAAGTCACTGAGAGAATTTGTGACCAAGAGACCAGCTCTGCAAGAAATACTACAGGGAGCACTAGAGTCAGATATGAAAAGACAGAAGAGAGAGGTATGGAGAAGAGTGTAGAAAGAAGGAAAATTAGATATGATCTATATAATACAAAAGGCAAAATGGGAGAGGAAAGTATTACCCAAACAGTAATAACACTAAATATTAATGGACTGAATTTCCCAATCAAAAGACATAGACTGGCAGAATGGATTAAAAAACAGGATCCTTCTATATGCTGTCTACAGGAAACACATCTTAGACCCAAAGATAAACATAGGTTGAAAGTGAAAGGTTGGGAAACGATATTTCATGCAAATAACAACCAGAAAAGAGCAGGAGTAGCTATACTAATATCCAACAAATTAGACTTCAAATGTAAAACAGTTAAAAGAGACAAAGAAGGATACTATCTGCTAATAAAAGGAACAATTAAACAAGACATAACAATCATAAATATTTACGCACCGAAACAGAATGCTCCGAAATACGTGAGGAATACACTGCAAATACTGAAAAGGGAAATAGACACATCTACCATAATAGTTGGAGACTTCAATTACCCACTCTCATCAATGGACAGAACATCTAGACAGAGGATCAATAAAGAAACAGAGAATTTGAATATTACAATAAATGAGCTAGACTTAACAGACATTTATAGGACATTACATCCCACAACAGCAGGATACACCTTTTTCTCAAGTACTCATGGATCATTCTCAAAGATAGACCATATGCTGGGTCACAAAGCAAGTCTCAACAAATTTAAAAAGATTGAAATCATACACAACACTTTCTCAGATCATAAAGGAATGAAGTTGGAAATCAACAATAGGCAGAGTGCCAGAAAATTCACAAATACGTGGAGGCTCAACAACACACTCTTAAACAACCAGTGGGTCAAGGAAGAAATTACAAGAGGAATTAGTAAATATCTCGAGGCGAATGAAAATGAAAACACAACATATCAAAACTTATGGGATGCAGCAAAGGCAGTGCTAAGAGGGAAATTTATTGCCCTAAATGCCTATATCAAAAAAGAAGATAGGGCAAAAATTCGAGAATTAACTGTCCACTTGGAAGAACTGAAGAAAGAACAGCAAACTAACCCCAAAGCAAGCAAAAGGAAAGAAATAACAAAGATTAGAGCAGAAATAAATGAAATTGAAAACAATAGAGAAAATCAATAAGACCAGAAGTTGGTTCTATGAGAAAATCAACAAGATTGATGGGCCCTTAGCAAGATTGACAAAAAGAAGAAGAGAGAGGACGCAAATAAATAAAATCAGAAATGGAAGAGGAGACATAACCACTGACCTCACAGAAATAAAGGAGGTAATAACAGGATACTATGAACAACTCTATGCTAATAAATACAACAATGTAGATGAAATGGACAAGTTCCTAGAAAGGCATGAACAACCAACTTTGACTCAAGAAGAAATAGATGACCTCAACAAACCAATCACAAGTAAAGAAACTGAATCAGTCATTCAAAATCTTCCTAAAAAGAAAAGTCCAGGACCAGACGGCTTCACATGTGAATTCTACCAAACATTTCAGAAAGAATTAGTACCAACCCTGCTCAAACTCTTCAAAAAAATTGAACTGGAGGGAAAGCTATCTAATTCATTCTATGAACCCAACATCACCCTCATACCAAAACCAGGCAAAGATATTACAAAAAAAGAAAACTACAGACCAACCTCTCTAACGAATATAGATGCAAAAATCCTCAACAAAATTCGAGTAAATCAAATCCAGCAACACATTAAAAGAATTATACATCATGACCAAGTAGGATTCATCCCAGGTATGCAAGGATGGTTCAACATAAGAAAATCAATTAATGTAATACACCATATTAACAAATCAAAGCAGAAAAATCACATGATCATCTCAATTGATGCAGAGAAGGCATTTGACAAGATTCAACATCCTTTCCTGTTGAAAACACTTCAAAGGATAGGAATACAAGGGAACCTCCTTAAAAGGATAGAGGGAATATATGAAAAACCCACAGCTAATATCATCCTCAATGGGGAAAAATTGAAAACTTTCCCCCTAAGATCAGGAACAAGACAAGGATGTCCATTATCACCACTGTTATTCAACATCGTGTTGGAGGTTCTAGCCAGAGCAATTAGACAAGAAAAAGAAATACAAGGCATCAAAATTGGAAAGGAAGAAGTAAAATTATCACTGTTTGCAGATGATATGATACTATATGTCGAAAACCCTGAAAAATCCACAGCAAAACTACTAGAGCTAATAAATGAGTATAGCAAAGTAGCAGGTTACAAGATCAACATTCAAAAATCTGTAGTGTTTCTATACACTAGCAATGAACAAGCTGAGGGGGAAATCAAGAAATAAATTCCATTTACAATTGCAACTAAAAGAATAAAATACCTAGGAATAAATTTAACTAAAGAGACAAAAGACCTATACAAAGAAAACTACAAAAAACTGTTAAAAGAAATCACAGAAGACCTAAATAGATGGAAGGGCATACCGTGTTCATGGATTGGAAGACTAAATATAGTTAAGATGTCAATTCTACCTAAATCGATTTACAGATTCAACGCAATACCAATCAAAATCCCAACAATTTATTTTTCAGAAATAGAAAAACCAATAAGCAAATTTATCTGGAAGGGCAGGGTGCCCCAAATTGCTAAAAATATCTTGAGGAAAAAAAAACAAAGCTGGAGGTTTCATGTTACCTGACTTTAAGGCATATTATGAAGCCACAGTGGTCAAAACAGCGTGGTACTGGCATAAAGATAGATATATCGACCAATGGAATCGAATAGAGTGCTCAGATATAGACCCTCTCATCTATGGACATTTGATCTTTGATAAGGCAGTCAAGCCAACTCACCTGGGACAGAACAGTCTCTTCAATAAATGGTGCCTAGAGAACTGGATATCCATATGCAAAAGAAAGAAAGAGGACCCATATCTCACACCCGACACAAAAGTTAACTCAAAATGGATCAAAGATCTAAACATTAGGTCTAAGACCATAAAACAGTTAGAGGAAAATGTAGGGAGATATCTTATGAATCTTACAACTGGAGGCGGTTTTATGGACCTTAAACCTAAAGCAAGAGCACTGAAGAAAGAAAGAAAGAAATGGGAGCACCTCAAAATTAAACACTTTTGTGCATCAAAGAACTTCATCAAGAAAGTAGAAAGACAGCCTACACAATGGGAGACAATATTTGGAAACGACATATCAGACAAAGGTCTAGTATCCAGAATTTATAAAGAGATTGTTCAACTCAACAACAAAAAGACAGCCAATCCAATTACAAAATGGGAAAAAGACTTGAACAGACACCTCTCAGAAGAGGAAATACAAATGGCCAAAAGGCACATGAAGAGATGCTCAATGTCCCTGGCCATTAGAGAAATGCAAATCAAAACCACAATGAGATATCATCTCACACCACCAGAAGGGCCATTATCAACAAAACAGAAAATGATAAGTGCTGGACAGGATGTGGAGAAAGAGGCACACTTATTCACAGTTGGTGGGAATGTCAAATGGTGCAACCACTGTGGAAGGCAGTTTGGCGGTTCCTCAAAAAGCTGAATATAGAATTGCCATATGACCCAGCAATACCATTGCTAGGTATCTACTCAGAGGACTTAAGGGAAAAGGCACAAATGGACATTTGAACACCAATGTTTATAGCAGCATTATTTACAATTGCAAAGAGATGGAAACAGCCAAAATGTCCATCAACAGAGGAGTGGCTAAACAAACTGTGGTATATACATACGATGGAATATTATGCAGCTTTAAGACAGAATAAACTTATGAAGCATGTAATAGCATGGATGGACCTAGAGAACACTATGCTGAGTGAGACTAGCCAAAAACTAAAGGACAAATACTGTACGGTCCCACTGATGTGAACCGACATTAGAGAATAAACTTGGAATATGTCATTGGTAACAGAGACCATCAGGAGATAGAAATAGGGTATGATAATGGGTAATTGGAGCTGAAGGGACACAGATTGTGTAACAAGACTGGATACAAAACCTCAGTAATGGACAGCACAATACTACCTAATTGTAATGTAATTAGGTTAAAATACTGAATAAGCTGCATCTGAGGTAAATTTTTTTTTCTTCTTTTTTTCTTTTTTCTTTTTTCTTTTCTTCTTTTTTTATTTTCTCTCTATTACCATTTTATTTCTTTTTCTGTTGTCTTTCTATTTCTATTTCTAAATCGATGCAAATGTACTAAGAAACGATGAATATGCATCTATGTGATGATATTAAGAATTACTGATTGTATATGTAGAATGGAATGATTTCTAAATGTTGTGTTAGTTAATTTTTTTAATTAATAAAAAAATAGATGATTCCAACAGACCAAAAAAAATGCATCAACTATATTTAAATCCATCAGCTCATAATAATATTTAAAAACGAAAAAGAATTGGTCCACTTTGGAGGATGACAGGAACTGATTCATTTTGAGAATGAATAAAGGTGAAAAAAATCAAGCATTTATCGTCTTTTCTTTATAAACTATACCACTAGGTAAACAGAACATAAGGGAAGTGTTTCTATTCAAAAACATTCCAACTAACAAATGAAAACAAAATGACACTTAAAATTTCAGCATTTTGCAACTCCCAATGAATTAATAGAAATAACAAACCATCAATAGCTGCTAACATCATAAAAAAAAAAAATTGGTTACTACTACCTTGCCAAATGCACCTATAATGCCTAAGGGATTAAACTTGAATCTTATTCAGCTTCTAAATCCAGTTGCCCATTTGCAGAAGACAAAGGAGCATGCTGAACTGCATCCTGGGTAAGCAATCAGCAAAATCCAGACTCTGAGAAACTCTAAAAGTCAAACAGCCCAGCGTCTTCAATAGATAAATTGTAAGGAAAAATAAAGGGTAGAGAGCTAACCTAGAGATTAAAAGTGATAATTCATATTAAAACTGTTTTTTAATTGGCAAGACTAGAGCACCACACAATGCACATTTAGGTTATTACTATGAAAGTCACGATAATTACACACAGGGTAAGGAAATGGTCAGGGTTGGGAAGAAGCACTCAGAAGGGCTGCTGAGGTGGGTAGCGAAGTTCTATTTCTTAACATCTGCCTTATAATTCACCAGCCCATACATTTGTTTTGTACCAATGTTTTATTTTTAAAACAAAAAGATTTTTCTTTTTAAATAGAAACGTACAGCACACCTGAAGATTTTAGCACCCAACAAAGACAAGGTATATTTCCCATTCTCCAGTCCAGCCTCATGAAAACAAGAGGTTAAAAAAAGAAGTCAGTGCCCATCATCTCCTCTCTACCCACTTCCTCTAAGAGAATGACCTGCTATAACATTTAGGCCAATCAGATCCAGGAAATTCTTTACTGAAATTCCAAGAAAGAGACTATAGATACCCAAACCTATTTCTTCCTATTCCTATTTCACCAAGCTGCTCAAACTCAAAACCTAGGAACCAGGATTAATTCTTCTTTCTCACTCATTCCTCTCATTTAGCCTTTCATTTGTAAGTCTAAAATATAATTTAAAACCGTCTATTTCTATCTGCGCTAACGCCATCTCTAAGTATGAAGTAGTTACAATAGCCTCCTAACTTGTTTACCTGCTTTTATTCTTAATTTCCACAATTATACCAAGCAACTAGAATGATATAGCAAAAATACATATTGCCTAAAATCCTACTTAAACCCCTTTACTTACTGCACTCTGACTTAAATCCAACTTTGTTTTCATGCCTGAACTACTGAGTCCCCCAGTCTATCTCTCTGACCTTATCTTAGGCCAATTTTTTCCATTCGAGAACCCAGCCACAATGGTCTCATTTCAGTTTCTCCTACACACTAAGCTCTGCCACTTCCATGCCTTCTCACAGTCTTTATCTTTGCCTGAAATATTTTTACCCTGGTACTTATGTGAATTACTTCTCATACTCACATCTCAGCTAAAACGCAACCTTCTCAAATAAGTCCCACCACCACCCCCCAACCCTACTAAGTAGCTTTTACCACTGTTCTCTATCAAGGCATGCTATAACTATCCTTCCATGGCTCAAGATTCAACTAGAGTGTATGTTCTGTGAAGGCAAAAATTCAAGTCTATTTTATTCACTAATGTTCCCAGCATATGGTATTTGGAAAAGTCAATTAGTAATTGCTAAATGTATGAACAAATGAATGAAGTCAAAGCACACAGCCAATTTCTGCCATGAGCACTGATTAAGGAAAGCCTAAATGCAGAAAGAAAAAGGACAATGGGGCAACCCAACAAAGACAGATGACCATGTAGCTACAGAAAGAGTCACGGAAATTAGCTGCCTATTATCTTTAGTTTAATGTTTTATCAAATATATAGAAAGTTAACCTAATTACAAAATCAATTTTAATTTGTATGCCTTTCCAACTATAAGATCCTAGTATTTCCACAATTTCAGGAAACCAAGTATCTTAAAACTGAAAAGATGAGTTTCTACTCACCATGGTACCCATCCATACTTGCAGCAACTGGGTACTTACTAACCTTCTTTTTAGATGTTGTATCCATTATTGAAAGCAGTTTATTACAGTCTGCTACTATTAATATAAAACTGTCAATTTCCCCTTCAAATGTGTCAATATTCATCTATTTCAGGGCTCTGTATTAGACACATACATTTATAGTTGTTCTGTCTTCTTATTGAATTGACTCTTTTATCAATATATAGTGATCTTCTTTGTCCCTCATAAGTTTTGATTTAATGTCTACTTTATCTAATATTAGTATAGCTACCCCAGCTCTCTTTTGGTTACTATTTATATGGTATATTTTTTCCATCCTTTCACTTTCAACCTACTTTTATCTTTGAATTTAAGGTGAGTCTCTTATATACAACACAGAGTTGAGTCATACTTTATTATCCATTCTGCCAATTTCTGCCTTTTGACTGATGAATTTAATCCACTAACATTTAAAGTAACTACTAATAATACAGGACTTTCTTTTTATCATTTTGCTATTTATTCTTTGTAAGTCTCATAACTTTTATGTCCCTCAATTCTTATGTTAATGCCTATTTTCTTATTTTTGTTTTTCTGTAATGACTCCTTGGTATGTATACACCCTATAAATTGGCATTTAAGTTTATTTCAACTTTATTCTTATTAAAACATATATCTCCTTTATAAGTACTATGGGATTAAAATTTAACTCCAAAATCTATAATAATCACATCTGATTTGATACCAATTTATCTTCAACAACACATACAAACACTGTTTCTATATTCCTCTGTCCCTCCCACCTTTTTTGTACTTGTTACAATTGTATCTTTATACACAGCATGTCCCAAACCACAGATATATCCAAACTTTTTATGTATTTGCATTTTACAAGCTGTAAGAAATAAAAAAGTGAAGGTAAATGCCAAAAAATATATAAAACAATAGTACTGACATTTATAATTAGCCATAAGGTTATCTTTATTTTTTGCTGCTTCAATCCTGTCTGGCGTCCTTTCCTTTCAGTATGAAGAACTTCCTTTAGCACTGTTTGTGAGGCAGATTTACTGGTGACATACTCCCTAAACTTTTGTTTATCTGGGAATGTCTTAACCTCTTCCTCATTTTCAAAAGACAGCAGCACTGAATTTAAATTTCTTGGTTGACAATTGTTTTCTTTCAGCACTTTCAATATTTTGTCCTCCTGCCTTATCTCCATAGTCTCTGATGAAAAATTGGCATTTACTCTTATTGGGACTCCCTTGTACATAATACATTGCTTCTCTCTTGCAGCTTTCAGAACTCTCTTCATATCCTTGACATTTATTTGGCAGTTTGACTACCATGTGTCTGGGCATGGGTCTCAAGTTTATCCTGGTTTGGGATTTGATGGGATTCTTGAATGTGCATATTCATGTCTTTCATTAAATTTGGGAATTTTTCTACTATAATTTCTATGAACATTCCTTCTGCCTCTTTCTCCTTCTGCCACTCTAGAAATACAAATATAAGTACAACTGATGGTATACAACAGATCTCTTTTGCTCTTTTTACTTTTTATCCTTTGTCTTTCTGCTCCTAAGCCTGAATCACTTCAAGTGTCCTGCCTTCAAGTTCACTGCTTCTTTACTCTGCCAGCAACAAGCTGATGTGATATTCTCTAGGGAATTTTTCATTCTGAGTATTTTGGTCTTCAACTTCAGTATTTCTGTTTTTGAGTTCTATTCAAATTTTCTATCTCTTTATTGAGATTCTCATATTGTCATTCATTGTTTCCTGACATCTCTGAGTTCTTTCCAGTTTTCCTTTATCTACTTGAGCATATTAAGGACCTTTTTTCCAAAAAAATCGTTGGTCAGTATATCCAAAGTCTGATCCTCTTCATTGATGGTTTTTGGATACTTATGTTGTTCCTTTGGATAGGCCATCACTTTCTGTTTCTTTGTCTTGCAATTTTTTGTTGCACATTGTATATTATAATATTTTAAAGTGTTAATTCTGGAATTTAATACCAGAGTTGTCTGTTCCTTAAGTTTGTATCCAGTTAGTGACATGACAGAGATTTCCTTGAGTGCCAGGAACAAACACACCAAAGCAAAATATACCTTTCATAGTCTTTTCAAGTTGGCTCTGCATTGGCTGGTACTCTCCTTCAGTGTTTAACCTTCCAATCAAAATGAGTAACCCAAGGTGAAAGTGAAGTATATGGTACTCTCCATCTTTTCTGACCCTCTCAGCTTTGTCCTGATTGTGCTTGCCATGGCCTTAGGAAATACTGTTTTGGTTTGCTAAGCTGCAGGAATGCAATATATCAGAAATGGGTTGGGTTTTTCATTGGGGATTTAATAGGCAACAAATGTATAGTCCTAAGGCCATAAAAATGTCCAAATTAAGGCAGCAAGTGGAAGATACCTTCTGTTCTAGTTTGCTAGCTGCCGGACTGCAATATACCAGAAATGGAATGGCTTTTTAAAAAGGGAATTTAATAAGTTGCTAGTTTACAGTTCTAAGGTCAAGAAAATGTCCCAATTAAGTCTATAGAAATGTCCAATCTAAGGCATCCAGGGAAAGATACCTTGGTTCAAGAAGGCCAATGAAGTTCAGGGTCTCTCTGTCAAGTGAGAAGGCACATGGTGAACACTGCCAGGGCTTCTCTCTCAGCTGGAAGAGCACATGGTAAACACGGTGTTATCTGCTAGCTTTCGCTCCTGACTTCTGGTTTCATGAAGCTCCCTGGGAGGCATTTTCCTTCTTCATCTCCAAAGGTCGCCGGCTCGTGGACTCTCTGATTCGCAGTGCTACAGCATTCTCTGCTCTCTCCGAATCTCTCATTCTCCAAAATGTTTCGTCTTTTATAGGGCTCCAGAAACTTATCAAGACCCACCCAGCTGGGTGGAGACACGTTGTCACCTAATCCAGCTTAACAACCCCTCTTGATTAAATCACATCTCCAGGGAGATGATCTGATCACACTTTCAAACATACATTATTGAATAGGGATTATTCTACCTTTATGAAATGGGATTTTTATTAAAACAGGGCTTTTCTTGGGGACATACATCCTTTCAAACCAGCACACCTTCTCAGAGGAAAGGCTGCTGGCATCTAGGGTTCCTCTGTCATATAGGAAGGTACACAGCAATGTCCGCTGGTCCTTCTCTCCTGATTCTGGTTTCAAAATGGCTATCTCAGTTCCTATGAGTCCTTCTTGCTTGTCCCAGGGCATTTACTCTCTTAGCTTCTCTGATCTCTCCCCAAAATGTCTCTGCCTTTTATGCCCTCCTAAAGGACTCCAGCAAGGAAATTAGGACCCACTTCGAATGGTCTGGGTCACATCTTCATGGAAACAAGCTATGCAAAAGGTCCCACCAACAGGGATGGATTAAAAGAACACAGGCTTTTCTGGAGTATATAACAGATTTAAACCAGCACACTCACCATTTACAGGAATTCACGTGCCCCCTCTGTTCCCTATGAAATAGACTTTTACCCCTCCCAGGTGCTCTATATATGACTCAAAGCATGCAATACTTTGCCCCAGGTCACTTTAACTTATGTTACTCAGACCCCTGTAGCTGTCCACAAGCTGCTTCGACATGCAAGGCAAGTTCTGGGAGGGCATGCCAGAGATGAGTTCCCTGATTCTGTCCTACAGGCCACCATCTGCTAGACTAGCACTGACAATAGAGTCACCCCAAAATGTACAGAGGAGTTATTCTGCTCCTTCTGTAACAGGGCCAACAACCCACAATGGAAGTACAGGACGGCTCCATCCCATAACAGAGAGAGAGGAGGGAATGGGCCAGTAAGGTGCCACAAGCTTCTCCTACATTTCTTATTTTTTTACTTTTTTTTTCTTTATTACAGAAGTTGTAGGTTGACAAAACAATCATGCATAAAATAAAAGCTTCCCACATAATACCCTTACCAGCTCTGCTGTAGACCTTTCAAGATTCTCTATGTACCGGATCATGTCCATTTCAAAAGAGGAAGATTTAATTTCTTCCTTTCCTATTGGGATGCCTTTTACTTATTTTCTTGCCTAACTGCTCTGACAAGAACTTCCAGAACCAAGATAACAGTGGTGACAGTGGGCATTCTTGTCTTTTTTCTGATCTTAGGTGGAAAACTTGTAGTCTTTCACCATTGTCTGATATTAGCTGTGGGATTTTCATATATACCCTTTATCCTGTTATGGATTTTTTCTTTTATTCCTGGTTTTCTGAGTGTTTTTATCAGGAAGAGTTGCTAGATTTTGCCAAATGCTTTTCCAGCATAATTGAGATGATCATGTAGTTTTTTCCCTTTGTTCTGTTAATGTGGTTTACACATTGATTTTTTATAATCTGACCTTGCATACCTGGGATAAATACCACTTAAGTTACGGTGTATAATTCCTTTAACATGCTGTTGTTTTCAGTTTGCTAGTATCTTGTTGAGGATTTTTGCATCTGTATTCATAAGAGATAATGGCCTGTGGTTTTCTTTATTTGGCTTTGGTATGAGGATGATGTTGGCTACGTAGAAAGAATTAGGAAACGTATGTTCCTCTTCAATTTTTTGGAAGAATTTGAGAAGACTTGGAATTAAGTCTTCTTAGAATGTTTGGTAGAATTCTGTGAAGCCATCTGGTCCTGGGCTTTTCTTTGTTGGGAGGTTTTTATGACTGATTCAATCTCTTTACTAGTAATTGTTTTATTGAGATCTATTTTTTCTTCAATCAGTGTAGGTAGTTTGTGTGTTTCTAAACATGTATCCATTTCATCCAGGTTAAATAATTTACTAGCGTACAGCTGTTCATGGTATCCTTTTATAGTCCTTTTTATTTCAGCAGAATCATTAGTAATATCCCTCTCTCCTACTAGTTTTAAAACTGCATCTTATTGATTCAACATTTGCCCAGTTACTGTAATCCTTTAACTGTTTTCTGGAGTTCTAAGGAAGATGGCTTTGTCAATTTTTGCTAGTTGTTCAAAGATTCTGTGGGGGGGAAAGCACCCTGGAGCTTCTTATGCCACCAGCTTGGCCAACCAGAGGCCCTGCAGTTCTAATAGTCTTCTTTTTCTTTCTAATAAACTTCTTTAATTTGAGTTTCTCCCATTATCTTTTGGATGTCTAAAATTTCATAATGGCTATGATACTAAGAACACAGAGAAGTATCTTAGGCTAGAAAGCACTCAGAGAAGATACTTTTTGAAGCAGGCCTTTCAAGAAGAATAAAACGTAGATTACTGACAACAACAACAAAAACATTTCTAAAGGAAAAGCATGCACACAGGTGAAGTATGGAGTATCCAAAATGTCAAATTCTAAATAAAGACACTTCATGACCAGATTCATCATGGAAAATAGAACAGAAGTCCAGAGGTGAAGGCACAGACCAAGAGATGGGGGCCTTGGATACTAGGTAGACAAGTGTGCGTCCCTAATCCAAAGAACGGAATCACAGTGATGTTTAAGCAAAATAAATCCAGAAGCCATGTGCAGGATGAACTAAAGCTAACTGTGTTATATGGAACATTAGGAGGTTTTATAGACAACAAGAGGGAAAAGGAAGGACTTGGGAAGCAAGTCCAGGTGCCATGCCCCCAAATCAGATAGAGCCCTTCTGCTGTCTTTGAAAGCTATGGGACTAAAGTGCCCAGTTAAAAGGCACTGACATAATTCAAGTGTGAAGGTCATAAAACCCTGGGATGTGATGGTTGTACTGGGAATGAAAAGGAAAAAATGAATCCACAGACTTTTTATGGAAAATTTCATAGGATCTAGTAGATAACGAAAAAGTAGATCTATCTGAGGAAATCAAAAAGACCAACTGAGCAGCAGCTACTGGCCATACAGAAGTCAATATATGCAACATAAACATGACCATATAAAAATATCTGAGTGCTGAAGAAGCACTAGCCAAAGTAGAAAAATAAAGTGGCATTCTCATAGGGATTATGAAGAAAACAAGCAAGGGGGACCAGAAGATTACCTTAAAAGACAACTATTACATCACGGAATGTTAAAAAAAAACAAGTGAGTTTCAAACAGAGGCATCACTGTACATGACGAGGGTACACAGCCTTCGCAGCCAATAGGATTCAGGGTTCTGGCCCCTCCACCATTTGAGCCAGTTATTTAAAATCTCTCAGCTTCATTTAATAAGAAACAAAATAACAACTAGCATTATTGAACGCATTATGGAGCACTGGGCTAAGTACATATTATCTCATTTAATTTTCACAACATGTTTTACAGTTGAAGAAACAAATTTAGAACTAAGAAGTGGCAGAGGCAAATTCCTATTCCTTAGGACAACTAGATAAAGGAATATATATATCAAGTTCCTGGCAAACAATATGCCCTCAAAAATAATAACTATATTTTATTAGAAGGTGGTGATTAATAGGGGCAACACAAAAACCCACTGTCAGTAATCTCCGTCACATTATTTCCTGTGGCAAACTACAAACTATCTTAGTGTTCTCATCTATAAAACAGAATTTATGCCTGAAATTTAGCCTAGCCAATAAAGTTGCTGTGAGGATTAAATGAGATTATTAATATGAAAATCATACAAAAAAAAACTTTGAGATATCAAAAATAAGGAAATCAATATCCTCTCTATCATTAGCTCCTCAGAAATGCTTTCCTTGATTGTTTCAGTTTGTTAAACCTTCCAGAATGCAAAATACCAGTAACAGAACAGCTTCTAAAAAGGGATTTATTAAGTTGCAAGTGTACAGTTCTAAGGCCATGAAAATATGCAAATAAAGGCACCAACAAGAGGTTACCTTCTCTCAAGATAGGCTGATACCATCTGGAACTGTCAGCTGGGAAGACACGTGTGTGCTGGGATCTCTGGTGTCTGGACACCTCTCTCAGCTGGCAATGCACACGGCAACATCTGCTAGGTTTCTCTCCTCATTTGATAAGGCTTCCCTAGCGGTGTTTTCTTTCTTGATCTCCAAAGATCACAGGCTGTGTAAGCTCTCCTGGCTTTAAAGCTTCTTCCAAAATGACTCCTTCTTAAAGGGCTCCCTCCAGTAAGCAAACCCACTTTGAATGGGTGCAGATACATCTCCATGGAAACTAGCTAATCAAAAGTTACCACCCACAATTGGGTGGGTCACATCTCCTTGGAAACAAACAAATAGATCCCACCTAGCAATACTGAATGAGGATTAAAGTGCATGGCTTTTCTGGTGTACACAATAGTTTCAAACTGGCATATGGATCATCAAGCCTCTCTGAAAAGATCTTAAAAACAAGTCTGTTAAATGTTCAACCACCACTTTAAAAAGTATAAATCACCATGGAATTAACATCCACACCTCCCCCAGACTCCTCCAAGATTTTCACGTCTCTGCAAGGGTTCTTTTACCTGTAATGAAATTCTGAGAGAACTACTCAATACAGAGAGCTTCTACTTCAATTCAGACTTCTTCAAAGTACATTTACACAAATGAAAAGTGAAGGTAAGGAAACTATCACTTCATAAGGGAAAGTTCTGCTGGGAACCGATGGATTATCACACAGAAGATAGATTACTATGGCTTTATAGCACCATTTTAGATGTACCACCATATAGTCCTTCATAAACAACTGGATGTCCAGTCAGTCAGTACTACAAAACCCAGGCCTAACAAAATGCTAGAAAAGAATTTATCAATTGATTTGCTTCAAGGCTTTGACTGATAAAAGGTCCCTTCTGGAATCCCTGCACCACCACCCCCCTTTTTTCATCTTAACAAATGATTATTAAGCCTCAAGGCTCAGATGTCTAATCGCACAATTCACAATAGCTCTCCAAGATCCTACCTTTTTAATTATTCCATGTTGTTGAATACACCTTCTTTCATCTAAAGTTCTCTAAGTATCAGAACACATGAACTCTTTAATCTTCACAAAAGCACTACTTGGCAGAGAGATCCACACCCTTAGTTTATAAATTAAAAATGAAAGCCTGAAGCGACTAGAGTAGCTCAAGAATAGCCCTGCTCCACGGAAAAGTTAGAGAAGGACAGGAGGGCGACTGAGGTGGTAATTCGGGAGTGCAGCTGACCTGAAAGAGCCTTCTGCACCACATGTGGTAGCCCTGGTTGCAGAGGCCGAGGAACTAAGAGGCAGAAAGCTGGAGCCTGGAGGGGAGGCACAGAGCCCACAGGAGTGTGCAGACTGGAGTACAGGACTAGGAAGTAAGCCAGGCTGTGTTCCTTGGGTGAGCTACCCTCACCAGCACAGCCCCGTGACCGGTGACTCACCCCACACCCCATGCACCTGAGCTCCATCACCCTCTCCCATTCCCTGCACTCCAGGCGCCCCCACCCCACCAGCCCCCAGTGCACATACCTGCCCCACAATCCCACCCCAAGTGCAGCCCAACCCACCTCTCCTACACACCTCCTGAGCACTACCTCCCCCTCCCTGTTCCCTGCAGGTTGTTGCCAGCACATAAAGTTTGCAGGGACTAACCTCCATACCTAGACTACCTCCGCCTCCTGCCCAGTGTCGCAAGGCCTCAAACTGCCCTCTCTGAGCTCAGCACATTCCTTTAAAGCATTTCCAGGCCCCCGCATGCACATGGACCCCCAGTCGCAGCATTCAGCTCTGGGAACCACACTTTACAGCAGTCCTAGAACCACGCATGCACACAGCCCTCAGCTTCACTTGCCAGCTCTGAGAAAGTGCCAACCTGTGCAGCTGGGTCACATCTGCCCCCAGTCCATAAAACCGTAACACCAAAGTGGTGCCACAGCTCTACACATGCGCACAAAGGGCCCTGTGCCTTAGACCAGCGCACACCAGGGTTACAGCTCCCAGACTGGTACAAACCACAGCTACATCCTCCCTGGCCACTGGGCGCCCACGGTCACAAGTATCAATGTAACATCCCCAACCTGTGCCTACCTGCCCTGAAACAAATCACCATACTGAGTGCTCCATCCTGTGCCCTGCTCCTTGCTGTACAACCATCCCCAAACAAAAGGCCTTAGACTACTGAAAGAAATCAACTCCCAAAGTAAATCAATCAAGATATTTGCATGCCATGAAGACAGGAGAAGATCACTAAGCATATTACAATGCAGACAGATATAGCCCTGCCTAGTGACCAAATTAAAACACCAGAGGAGACACAGACGTTGGAACTACTAATCAAAGATATTCATACAACTCTATTTAGTAAAATAAGTGGAATAGCAAATGACATAAAGGAGATCAAGATGAGCACAAAGAGGAATTTTTTTTTTTTTAACATGGGCAGGCACCGGGAATCGAACCCGGGTCCTTGGGCATGGCAGGCAAGCATTCTTACCTGCTGAGCCACCGTGGCCTGCCCCACAAAGAGGAATTTAATCACAGAGATTAAAGACTCTATTGACCAAATAAAAAACATACTAGAGGCACATAACACCAGATTTGAAGAGACAGAAGAAAGAATAAGTAATAGAGAAGACAGGATAATTGACTTTGAAGACTCAAAACAGAAAATAACAAAAAAAAAAAAAGATAGAAAAAATTGAATAGGAATTCAGGGAAATGATACACAAAACAAAGCGCACAAATATAGGAATCATTAGTGTCCCAGAAGAAGAGAGGAGTAAAGGGCTAAGAAGAGTAGCTGAGAATATAATGGGGGAAAACTTCCCAACCCTCATAAAGGATATAAATATACAAGCCAAAGAAGCCCAAAGAACTCCATATAGAATAAATCCAAACAGACCTTCTCAAAGGCACATACTAATCAGTCTGTCAAATGTTGAAGAGAAGCAGAAAATCCTGAAATACGCAGGAGAAAAACAATCCACTACATACAAGGGAAATCAAATAAGATTGAGTTCAGACTACTCAACTAGCACCCTGGAGGTGAGAAGGCAGTGATATGATATACTCAAAATTCTGAAAGAGAAAGACTACCAGCAAAGAATTCTGTACTCAGCCAAACTGAGTCCTTCAAAACTGAGGGAGAGGTTAAAGTTTTCACAGACAAAGAAGCTGTGAAAGAATTTATCAACAAGAGACCAAACCTACAAGAAATACTAAAAGGAGTTCTGGCAGCTAAAAAACAAAGACAGGAGAGAGAGGTCTGGAGGAGGGCACAGAATTGAAGAGTACCAACAAGGGTAATTTAAAGAATACAAAAAGAAAGAGGGAAAAGAATATATAGAAACGACAAACAAAATGAAAAAGATAAGATGGTAGAATCAAGAAATGTCTTTTCAGTAAAAAACTTGAATGTTAACAGACTAAACTTACCAGTTAAAAGATACAGATTGGCAGAATGGATTAGGAAACATAATCTAGGGAGGGCCACAGTTGCTCAGCAGGTAGAGTTCTCACCTGCCATGCTGGAGACCCCGGGTTTGATTCCCAGTGCCTGCCCATGCAAAAAAAAAAAAAAACACATAATCCAGCTATATACTGTTTACAAGAGCTACTTTTATGACCAGCATAAAGGTATAATCAGAGGCTTATAATATGGGTGAGACTTGAGGTCAATGTTGAGTGACGTTAGCCAGACACAAAAGGATAGATACTATATGAGTACAGAAGATAGGGGACTTAGAGATACACAGAAGCTAGAGATGGGTGAACTATTAGCTAAAGAGGCTGAACTCCAATGTAAGGGAATAGATAAGTGTGAGGGTTATTCTCTAGTGGGTCTAGAAGTAATATTACCATATTGAAGATGAACAAGATCGAAAGGGGTTTTATAGACCTACATGTCTCACTGACACACACTAAAAATAAGAATGAGTTCTCATAAGAATTACTTCAAAGATATGATTCTTGTATAAAGAGTGTTTAAGTCCTGGGTACAGGGGGAAAACTGCTACTGCATGCTATGAGCTATGCTCAAAAAGAAACCATCAGCACTACCAAAGCAACAGCAGAGGTAAATAATGGTGAGAGGGACAAGAGGAGGTTTAGACTTTCTATTTGGTAAAGATGTGTTTACTGGTTTTCTGTCTCTTGGGAACAATGAAATTATCTAAACTTGAGAATGTTGATGGACTGTGGACTTTGGGCCCTTGAAGTGATGCCTGATGAAGGCAGGTGGCTGAAGGATGCACTAACGGAGAAGTAAAACAGCAAACGATGGTGCATACTTATGAACAAGACTGTGCTGCTACAAAAAGGAACAAAGTCATGAGGCATGCAACAATGTGAATGAACATATGGGACATTTGGTGAGACAAAATAAGCCAGAAACAAACAAACAAAAAAAAAAAAAAAATGGCATGGACACCTTTAGAAAATGCTTATAAGAAAACAGGGGCCTAGATTGTAAGCTTTTGAGTAGATACATTAAGTCCGGAGTGGTGATTAACATTTCTGGATTTTGAGAGGCTGTTTTATATATAAATATATATATATATATATATATAACCTGATATTTAGAGTAAAAACAAAGCCGAACAGGTTGGGGTTAAAGTAATTCAGAATATAGGAGTAAGAAAAAGCGTCTACATTTTAGAACCACACATACTCTTTGAGACCAATAGAAGAAAGGTTTATTTGATCTGGAATTGAAATTTTCAGTCGTGTATAATCTAATTCAACCTATCTGTATAGCTCATTTGAATAACTGAAACACAGGAAGCACAGAATAAGAAAGAGGTCCTTTAATCTTGTATAGATTATTGTAATGCCTGGATACATCGTAGAGTATATTAAGCAGATAATCAAAAAGTACTGGCAAAGTCTCCTGAGGGAGGGGAAAAAGAACATGAAACTATTAAACCTTACCATTAGGTAAGGTTTGAAACCCCTGATACTGTGTCAAACTTTAGAGATATCCAAATCCACAGGCTATGCTCTTGATCATGAGGTTTACTCTTGTGAAGCTTATGTAGGTAGTGGAGAAGCTTAGCCTACCTATAGGCATGCCTAAGAGTTACTTCTGGAGGACCTCTGTTGTTGCTCAGATGTGGCTCAGTCTCTCTAAGCCCAACTCTGCAAGTGAAATCACTGCCCTCCCTCCTACGTGGGACATGACATCCAGGGATGAAAGTCTCCCTGGCAATGTGGGAGATGACTCCCAGAGATGAATCCAGACCTGGCACCGTGGGATCAACAATTCCATCCTGACCAAAAAGGGGGAAAAGAAGTATAACTCATAAAAGATCAGTGGCAGAACAAGTTCAAATAGGGTCAAGAGGCTATTCTGGAGGTTGCTCTTATGCAAGCTTCAAGTAGACCTTGCTATGGATCATAATCTGCCCACCCCCAACCAGGACCATTCCAGTCAATCCTAAAGAACACCTAGGGTAATATATAAGATTCCACAAGGGTTCCATGCACTAGAGTAACTTTCCAGAAACCTACAACTTCCAGATGGGTCCCTGGTCCACATAAGTCCTGAAACCTAGCCCAACCTTTCCAGAACATCAGATAGTTCCATCTTCCTACCCATATTAGTGACAGACCCTTCCAATATGAAAAATTTAGAATTACTATAGCCCAAACAACCCCAAGAGAGGTATGGAAAGATCAAAGGTGACAGCAGAATTACACATAGAAGATAGGACTTAAAAATGAATATGAATGCTGAATCATTAAATTGACATTTCTTTTAGTCTCCAGTATTTTAGAGTAGCTAGAAGTAAAAACGTGAAATCGTAATCTATGTCAAAGTGTGAAATATGTTCTACAGCTAACTGTGGTGCCGTGCTTGGAAATTTATAGGTTTTTTGTATATATGTTATTGTTCACAAAAAAAAGAAATAAAAAAAAAGTCGATTGTGATGATAAAAAGTGTTTAAGCCCTCTAGCCGTCCATATTCTGGAGCAGCTAGAAGGAAAAATATGAGAGGATCGTATGGTAGCCCATAACAAACTCTGGGATCTGTCCTGTAACAATTTGTTGAAGAGTACTTTGAAAACTATTGCTTTTTTATTTCTTTGCTTTGTATATATGTTATACTATACAATAAAAATAGTTCAAAAAAAAAAAAAGAAAGCCTGAAGTTAATGTTTTTTTCCAATATCAAGCTACAGATACATTCTTGAAGGAAAAATCCATATTATGCAATTGTATCAATAAACAATCTTTATTTAGATCATTTCAAATATTAATTCAAACGTATTTACTCTGCATTCTTACATTTCCAATATAATATCATAGATTAAACATAAACTAACAGTAAATACCAAAGCATCACTATTTTTACATGCTAAAAGAAAAACAAAAAACTAT
Organism: Tamandua tetradactyla; assembly: GCF_023851605.1. NCBI lineage: Eukaryota > Metazoa > Chordata > Mammalia > Pilosa > Myrmecophagidae > Tamandua > Tamandua tetradactyla. The sequence goes on from NC_135332.1 coordinate 142,778,823, forward strand.
AGGGGAAGGGGTTCTAATTTAAGATCCCTACTGTCTAGCATCCATAAATACTTTTGAACTAAGTGGAGAAACACCTGTCAGTGCGGCAAATCCGCAAGTTTCAGAGATTGTGTGCCTATTAATATTTAATTCCTTAAACAGTAAATAAACAACCCAACTTCTTTAAACAAACAAAAAAAATTACGAAGAACATTTGACAAGAACGCCTACAAGACTGGCAGAACACTAGTAATGTCCCTGTTTTATGTCTCCCAGTCTTCGTAAACTTGCCGCGAGGGGAAAACTCGACCTGCCCCGGAGCCGCAGGAGGTCCGGCCGCGGGGAGCCGGGCGCTGCCCACTCTCCTTTCCACGCGCGCCAGGCCCCGCCGGACGCATGCGGGGGGAGCCAGTCACGGCCTCCGCTCGGGTCCCCTCGCCCCGAGGACAGGCGGCGCCTGCAGCCGGACCTCCCTCCTGACCCACGGCGCGCCGGCCCAGAGCCCGGAAGCCGGGGTGGGGGGTCGCGATCTGGCCTGGCCTAACCGAACCCGCCCCGGGGCTGCCAGCGGCGCGTCCCTCCTTCTCCCCGCTCCCCTTATTGATTACCTCTTGGGCGCCGGTGGCTGCTCCATGGCGGCCTGGGGCAGAGAGAGGGAGCTGGCGGGCGGGGAAGGCTGGAGGGAGGAAAGAAGCTGGAACACCCGCCGGCCGGGCCCGGGGAGCCAAGGAAGGAAACTCCAGGAACTCGGACCAACTTTCTCGTAACTCCGCGGCGGATCCTACGGCCGCTGGGGAGTGTGGCTCTTCCCGGCCTGCCCCGCCCCTCGGCCTCAGGCCGCAGCGCAGGGTGGTGGGCGGAGCCGGGCCAGGGGGAGTGGGCGGGGCCGACCGCGGGGCGGGGAGAGTGAGTGGACTCGGAGACCCGGGAAGGGGCGGGCCGCGGCGCAGAGAAGGGAAAAGGGGAGGGGTGGATTGGAAGATCCAGAAGTTGAGGCTATCTAAGGACTCTTCTGTGCTGGTGAGGGATAGGTCCCTTTACAGCCGGTTCAGGACTGCTGCTCCTCATTTCTCTTCCCTGCGTTTGTCCCAATGCGATTTGAAACATTTCTCTGGATTTCCCACACGATGCATCCCAAGCATCTTGTGAAGCCGTTTGAAGTACTACTAACTGCCCAGGATTTCTTCCTTAGTTCTGGTTATAATTACTGCTTCTGTTTTCCCCCAGCGATTTGACATTTGTAGCTACAGTAGTGGTGATCCTCCTGGAAATTCTTGTTTTTTTTGATTGTGGACAGGCTCCTCATTACATTTCACAATAATTACATCTAATTACAGAGAAAATAATTACTGCAGTGAGATTCTCAGGCACAAACGCAGTATTCTATTAGGTAACCTAGCAAGAAATAGCAGAACCTATGGTGCATAGAAAAGCACTCAAGAAAAATTTGTTTCCTTCCCTCTTCTCGCCCTCCTCCCTACCTGTTCCAACCACACTCACCCTACTCTGATAGTATCCCTTCATGTTTAACCTTAAATTCCACATGTGGCTGTCTTTCTTATGACCAACTACAACTGCTATGTAAGGAGTTTTCTTGTTTTTATTATAAATTGTCAAGGTATAAAGTCCTATACGGTTTTCTCAAGGGTGGAACAATATATAGAAGAGAATGTTGAATAAAGAGTCTTTATGAACATTAGCCTAAATTGTCGATGGATTGGCTTACCAACAGGAATTCATTGGTTCATGGTTTTGAAGACCAGATGTCCAAAATCAAGCCATGCTTTCTCAGTGTTCTCACGCTGGATTGCAGCAATTCTTGGGAATTTCTCTCTCTTTCTCTCTCATTCTCACTCTCTCACCTGCTCTTCCAGTTTCTCCTAAATCCAGTATTGGCTCTTGACTCTTATAAGGCCTCCAGTAATATAGACAAAGGCTGACGGGATTCAGTGAGGCCATACCTTCACTAAAAATAGTATCTTCAGAAGTTCATACTTATAATGGGTTGATACCCACAGGAATGCAGATTAAGATAAGAATATATCTCTTTTTTTGGAGTATATAATTCAGTCTACCACAACACTTATTCCTCATTTTGCATTTTTAAGTTTTATTATGTAACAAGCTTTCACAATTTCTTTTTAAACCATCATATCCACCCACCCTCCCAAATTTAGTTATTTTAAATTTAAGGCCACTCATTGTTGAGATCTAAAGTCGAATTTTGTAAATGAGATTCTTGCAAATTTGTATACTCATTTGAATATATTGAAGACTCACAATAGCAAGATAAACCAAAGAGTTAAAATGAGTTCTGAATTGCCTTAAGCCCCAGGAAGCCCCTCCCAAACTCCAGCCCAGTACCACCACTCCATGCCTCCCACACAAATTCAAGTTATGAAAGAGAAACCTCACTTTTAAGAATCCATAGTACTCTGTGCTGGGCTTTGTGTGGTGCTTATCACATTGTATTGAAGTTCTCCACTCTTCTGCACCTTGCTGTCTGCCCTGGGGGCTGACCCGTGGGCTCACATCAAAGGGCTCCTTAGCCCTCTCTCTTTTAAATAAGTCTAAAGATAGGGAAACCCAACAGGAAGTCTTCTGCAAGGGGGAAAAGGAGTGTGAAGTCAGACTATTTATGAGGTCTCCTGGGACTAGATGTGTTCCAGGAAGTCCTCAATGATCTTCTCAAGGCAAAACACTTTACCCAAATCTCCTTCATTCCCCTTCTCCCTTTAGACCTAGGGGCCATGTGATTGTTCTACTTTTTACTAGGTTTCTCCTCTATTCCCTATGTTCCTCTACACCTCAGCCTCCTCAAATGATCCTTTGTCATTAAACCCTTCCTCAGATGACTCTAATTTGAGTATACTTTCAAAAGGGTTTTCTGTTGGAACCCTGACTGACACCGAAAAAGAAGGTTTATGGAAAGAAGGAGAATTAATATTAGAAAATAAATCCTCGGTGTCTCCCCTCTGTTTGAAAAGGGAGAGTACTAACAAATGTTGTATGAATCCAACAGGAGGACATTTGGCCTACATAATCTCATTCAACTCTTTATTTAATTCTATGAAATGTCCTCATCACAACAGACAAGTCAGCACTTGCCCAGCCACCACTTGTCTAAGTTGACACACGAACATGACCATGACACCCACGTTGGGGAAACATACAATAACATAAGAACCTAATTGGTAATTGTGTTGGTTTAGAGCTGTTATAGACCCCAGAAAAGGCCATGTTCTTCTTTTTTTTTAAATATTTTTATTGATAAATCTTAACATGCAAACATTCCATATATGATGTTACAACAATGGCTCACAACATCACATTGTTGTGTATTCATCACCATGATCATTTTTTAGAATATTTGCATCACTTCAGAAAAAGAAAGGAAAAGAAAAAAACTCAAATACACCATACCCCATACCCCTCCCTCTCATTGACCACTGGTTTTTCCATCTACCCAATTTATTTTAAACTTTATCTTCATGGTTAATTTTTTTACCCATATTTTTTCACTCATCTGTCCATATCCTAGATAAAAGGAGCATCAGACACGTGGTTTTCAGGATCACACAGTCACATGGTAAAAGCTATATCGTTATACAATCATCTTCAAGAAATAAGGCAACTGGAACACAGCTCAACAGTTTCAGGTACCTCCCTTCGGCCATTCCAATACACCATAAACTAAAAAGTATGTGCTGGTTTGAAAGGATGTATGTACCCTAGAAAAGCCATGTTTTAATCCTAATCCCATTTTGTAAAGGCAGCCATTTCTTCCAATCCTTATTCAGTACTTTATGTTTTAAACTGTAATTAGATCATCTCCCTATAGATGTGTCTCAATCAAGAGTGGTAAGTTGGATTAGGTGGAGACATGGCTCCATCCATTTGGGTGGGTCTTGATTAGTTTACTGGAATCCTATAAAGAGGAAACATTTTGGAGAATGGGGGAGATTCAGAGAGAGCAGAGAATGCTTAGAGTCTACCAGCCAGCAACCTTTGGAGATAAAGAAAGAAAATGCCTCCCAGGGAGCTTCATGAAAAGGAAGCCAGGAGAGAAAACTAGCAGATGACGCTGTGTTAGCCATGTGCCTTTCCAGATGAGAGAGAAACCCTGACTGTGTTCACCTTGTGCCCTTCCAGCCAAGAGAGAAACCCCAATTGTGTTCACCATGTGTCTTCCACTTGAGAGAGAACCCCTGAACTTCATCGGCCTTCTTGAATCAAGGTATCTTTCCCTGGATGCCTTAGCTAGGACATTTCTATAGACTTGTTTTAATTGGGACATATTATCAGTTGCAAACTAGCAACTTATTAAATTCCCCCTTTTTTTAAGCCATTCTGTTTCTGGTATATTGCATTCCAGCAGCTAGCAAACTAGAACAAAGGGATATCTATGTAATATGTAAGAATAACCTCAAGGATAACCTCTCCATTCTGTTTGAAGTCTCTCAGCCACTGAAACTTTATTTTGTCTCATTTCTCTCTTCCCCTTTTAGGTCAAGAAGGCTTTCTTAATGCTTGATGCTGGGTCCCAGCTCATCCCAGGATTTCTGTCCCACATTGCCAGGGAAATTTACACCCCTGCCTGGGAAAGCTGTGTTCTTCTAATCCATCCCTGTGGGGGCAGACCTGTTGTGGGTGGGAACTTTTGGTTCAATTGAGAACTGATCCACCCCATTCATGGTAGCTCTTAATCCCATACCAGAGCCCTTTATGAGAGAACAAAGAGAGAAATGCCCAGAGACATTTGGAGAGAAGCATTGAAACCAGAACCCAAGAAAGAAGGACTAGCAGACATCACCATGTGCTTTCCCATGTGACAGAGGCACCCTAGATGCCAGCAGCCTTTCCTCAGAGAAGGCATCTTCCTCTTGATACCTTAATTTTGGACATTTTTTATGGCCTTGGAACTGTAAATTTGTAACCTAATAACTCCCCAATGAAAAAGTCAACCCATTTCTGGCATATTGCATTCCAGCAGCTTTAGCAAACTGAAATAGATTTTGGTACCAGAAGAGTGGGATGCTGCAATTTGCAAATACCAAAATATGCTGGAACGGTTTTATAAATGGATAAGGGGAAAATTCTGGAAGAATTGTGATAAGTTTAATAGAAAAGGCCTAGACTGCTTTGAAGAAACTGTTGATAGAAATACCGACGCTAAAGGTACTTCAGATGAGGCCTTGGACAGAAATGATGAATGTGTCATTGTCAACTGGAAGAAAGGTGATCCTTGTTTTCAAGTGGCAGAGAAAGTCTAAGTGCAGATAGGGTGGGCCAGAGAAGGCCAATGAGAGGGCGACTGAGGAAGTGAGGGAGTGAAGCCAGAACGTAAAAGAGTGAGCTATGCAGACATCCAGAGGAAGAGAATTTGAGGCCAAGGGAACAATATGGCCTGGAGGTGGGAGTGTGCTTGGTATGTTATGTGTTACTGAATAAAAGGAATTGTTTTCTCCTGAATTACTCAGAAGGAAAAAAAAAAGTGCCTTAAGCCTCTATTTTAATTTGGCTGTGGAAACCCAGCCTGAAGTTTTCAAAAACAATATAAATAATTATGCAACCTGCAAATAAGAGGGAGCAACATTCAGGAACAAATGAAAGCTGTAGAAAAATTTGAGATCCAGAGGAAGGGTCATTCAGCTTCATTTAACTATGAAAGCAAAGTAATCTCTTTGTGCTTCCAACCATTCTGATAGAATTGAGATTAAGTAGGTACTTTAATTATGCTAGCAAACCGTTGACCAGATTTCTCATCTCCAAAACAAATGTTGAGAGAAATGAGTGCATTCTTTGTCACCGAATACCATGTTTTAGGGGTAGAAATTATTAAGATAAAAAATGTCCTTTTTATACTAGTTGCTATTCATTAAAACTATAAATTTATATTTCTCTTTTTTCTCATTTTTATATTAGTTTGAAGATTAATATTAACAAATGCTAGTTAATCTTTTCTACTATTACCAGGCAGAATTTGAGGCACAGAGAATGCTCTGTTCAAATATATTACGTTATATAATTTTTCATTTGCAGGAAATTTGGGAAGTGATTCCTTTTGAGAGGAAATTTTATAAAGCATTTTCTCTTTATCCACTTCTGTTTTCTAATTTAATTAATAGTTATCCTAGAACTAGAATGTTGCATTTGAATTTTAACAACCATCCACTTCCATCATAGCAATCTTAAATTTTTATTCCACTTATTTGTTTCTATGGTTAGACCATAAACTCTAGCCTGAAAAATAAGGAAGTATCTTATTCATATTTGTCATCTCAGGAGTCCTGCATATCAGTTAGCCACAAGTAACAAGTCAAAATGACTTTTAAAACAAGACTAGAAGCAGGTGGTTCTAGATTTGACGTAATTCTTTGACTTCCATTTCCTGGTCTGCTGTGCAAAGCAAGTTCTTTTCAGGCTATCTCCCTCCCCTTCAATTCCCAAGATACTGGCTGCCAAGTTTCCAAATATCACATACAGACAAGGCAATGTCCAGCAACCAAAAAAAAAGAATTATTTCTGTCTGAAAACCACTTTTAAGATGGAAGTAAAACCTATTCTAGAATCTGCTCTGCAGACGTCCCTTCATGTCCCATTGGCCAGTAACGTATCACAGACCCATCACCAAATGTACTGGTTTGATTATGTACCCTAGAAAAGTCATGATTTAATGTTGATCCAATCGTGTAGGAGCATTCTCTTAATCCCTATTCAATAATGTAGGTTGGAATCTTTTGATTAGACTATCTTCACGGAGATGTGACACACTCAGTTGTGGGTATTAACTTTTGATTAGATGGAGATGTGACTCCACCCATTCCACCTGGGTCTTGATTAGTTTACTGGAACCCTTTAAAATAGGAAGCATTTGGAGAAAGCTTCAGAATGAAGAGAGAGCGACAAAAGAGCCACGAGACCCACGAGAACACACACAGCCAGAGACCTTTAGAAATGAAGAAGGAAAACATCCCTTGGGGAGCTTCAGGAAACAAGAAGCCTGGAGAGAAAGCTAGCAGACATCACCATGTTTGCCACGTGCCTCTTCAACTGAGAGAGAAACCCTGAACTTCACTGGCCTCTCTTGAGTGAAGGTAACCTCTTGTTGGCACATTAATTTGGGCCTTTTTATAGACTTGCTTTTATTGGGACATTTTCATGGCCTGAGAACTAATAAATTCTGATTTATTAGTAAATATTATTACTAATTATTATTAGTAACTTAATAAATTCCCCTTCTTAAAAGCCGTTCTGTTTCTGGTATATCGCATTCTGGCAGCTAGCAAACTAGAACACCAAACATAATTAAATGAATTGTGAGTCCCTCTTGCCCTGGTGCTCAGCTAGAGCTGAGGCTGAGGTGATCCTTCACTGGGGCTCATGTCAAGGAGAAGTATGCAGAGGAGAAAAAAAATGGATTCCATCATGTGGAAAGAATGGGGAAATTGTAATAGACAAGAAGCCTACAATGTCTGCTACAGTTAAGTGCCTGAAACATTACAAGCACTGAATAAATGTTTGTTAAATGACTGAATGGATCACCATACAAAGAAAACATCAAGAAGTTTAAGGGATAGAGTTAATCCATAGACCATATATTAAAGAAAAATAAGTCAAGGGATTGAGTAAAACCCTAGAATGAGCTGAGAATTAACATCAAGGGATTCAGAGAACCTTCTCAACCAAAAGGGGGAAGAGTGAAATGAGACAAAGTGTCAATGGCTGAGAGATTCCAAACAGAGTCGAGAGGTTATCCTGGAGGTTATTCTTATGCATTAAGTAGATATCACTTTGTTGTTCAAGATGTAGTGGAGAGGCTGGAGGGAACTGCCTGAAAATGTAGAGCTGTGTTCCAGTAGCCATGTTTCTTGATGATGATTGAACAATGATATAGCTTTCACAATGTGACTCTGTGATTGTGAAAACCTTGTGTCTGATGCTCCTTTTAGCTACTATATCAACAGAAGAGTAGAACATATGGAATAAAAATAAGGAATGGGGGAACAAATGTTAAAATAAATTTAGTTTGAAATGCTAGTGATAAATGAAAGTGAGAGGTAGGGGGTATGGTATGTATAATCTTTTTTTTTCCTGTTATCGTTTTATTTCTTTTTCTGTTGTCTTTTTATTTCTGTTTCTAAATCAATGCAAATGTTCTAAGAAATGATGAATATGCAACTATGTGATAATATTGAGAATTGCTGATTGTATATGTAGAATGGAATGATATGTTAATATTTTTGTTTGTTGTTTACTTTTTTAATTAATAAATAAAAATAAATTTTAAAAAAAGTGTGCCAGTTATTTTCTCTCAGCTCCAAACTTATCCTTCATTGCCTGCTCTGTGAACACAGAGCTAGGCCCTACAAAGTTTTTAACACCTGGCATGATGTTAAGTTTTTTCAGTAGAGAACACTGGAGAGCTATTGCAGAAGAAAACTTCCTAGTTTGGATGGACTCTCTTGGAGGCCCCTGCGCCAGAGGCTATTTCTCCCATGTCTAGACCCTGAAACATGGGCGACTTCAGAAACATCTGGCTCCTGCAGCACACGCAGTTTCTCCAGCAGTGCAGGGTGGCAGCAGTACTGAACAGCCGATAATTTACCTTCCACCGCCACCACCCTGCGCCAATATATTCCTTGTACAGTGTTGCAGTGAAGTGCCTCTATTGAGACACTTCCCATGAACAGCTTCCACTTGTACCCTCTAGGAAGGATTTCCAGCAAATTCCACCAGCATGGCACCACAGCAATTTCTCTGCCAGAAATCAGATTGGACCCTGGCTGATACAGAGAATAATAGCAGTAAATCTCAGACTCCTCCATAAACTCAGAAAATGATTGATAAACTCAGACTGATTCCATTTACAGTTCAATGCATAGTTATCTACACTAGATACTACACCCTTAAAAATTATAGAGGACCTTAAAGAGCTTTTGTTCCTATGGGATACAGCTATTAATATTAAGAAATTTAAACTGAGACATTTTTTTAAAACACAAGAATACACAAGCACACACTCCATTAATCATCAGAACAAAGACATCATCACATGTCATGTAGCGTCTGCAAAATTTCACTGTATACTTGTGAGATAATAGAGTGAAAAGTGCAAATAATGCCTCAGTACTGTTTGAAAATAGTTTTGACCTTGTGACCCCTGTAAAGAGTCACAGATATGCCCAGACCACACTCTAAGAACTACTGATCTACACTAGATTTATAGAAATACAATAATTAAGGTGTATGGTGGAGGGCATTAGGGGGGGTTTATAAGGAGCATACCATTGTTTCCAATTAGGATCCTAACAACAATGAACTTCTGGGTTTTCATTAACTCCTAAAATTCTCATGCAATATATTTTTTTCTTCAATGATTTTTTTATTGAGATAAAATCATCCAAAGTATACAATCCATGGTTTACAGTATCATCATAAAGCTGCGCATTCATCATTACAATCAATTTTCAATCACTTTACTCCAAAAGCAGTAAAAAAAATAAAAACAAAAATAAAAAGAACACCCAAAACATCCCATACCTCCATACCCTTTATCGTTCATTTATTTTTTTGCTCTATTTTTTTCTTACCCATCTGTCCATACACTGGATAAAGGGAGATTCAGTGACAAGGTTTTCACACTCACACGGTCACGCCTTAAAAGCTCTACAGTTATTCAATCATCCTCAAGGATCAAGGCTACTGGATTATAGTTCAACAGTTTCAGGTGTTTTCCTCTGGCTACTTCAATGCACTAAAAACTGCAAGGGATATCTATATATTGCATAAGAATAATCTCCAGAAAGAACACTTGACTCTATTTGAAATCTCTCAGCTACTGAAACTTTATTTTGCTTCATTCCTCTTCCTTCTTTTGGTCAAGAAGGCTTCCTCACTCCCATGATACCAGGTCCAGACTCATCCCTGGGAGTCATTGCTATATAGGGGGAAGGCAGTCATGCAATATTTTGTTATTTGTCTTTTTAAAGGGGTGTTAGTTTAACAGAGATGGGGTTTATTTTAGGTTCTTTGTTTCGTGAAGCCACTTTTTAAACACTACTCTACTGATTCCCTTGTTTTAAACAGTATGATTAACTTCAGTATTTTCTATCTTATTCTATTTAATTTCCAGACTGAGGTCTGCCCTATGAAGCTCAGACTTGCTAGGCCCTGTAGTCACGTGAGCTAATTCCTTGTAATAAATCTCTTTATATCCTGTTGAATATAACAGGATGCAAAACATATATCCTGTTGGATCTGTTTCTTTGTAGAACCCTTGATTAATACAGTGTCACTGGATAAAGGGCAGTTTATTTAGGTTTGCTCAAGGCAAGGTGGGTTGAACAGACTTAAATAAAAGAACTATTTACACAAGTGTGGACAGAGTTAGGAGAAACTAGTAAGAGATGGTGAGCAGAAAGCCTTAAAACCCCAGGCCTGAAGAGGAAAGTAGAGGGAGTTGACCAACACATGGAGACCTGGAGAGAGGCTATCCTACAGAAGCTCTGGCCTTGGATAATAACATACAACCACTGCCCACAGTGGGAAAGAGCCAGAAAAATAAATATCCTGACCTTTCTTCCTCTTGTCCTCCACCCTCCTGTTTGTGACCCCATCGGCTGAACTCAACCAGAAGCCAAAGGCTCGTAGAGCTAGATAAAGTACATAGAGCCACAGGGCAGCCTTCTGAGTCACACAACCCCATAGAATAGGGGGGAAAATAGGACTGGAGGCACAACTAGAGAGTATCCCACAAATTCATCAACCACTCAATCCTCACAGCATCAAAATACAAGCAGGAAGTGCATTGCACAAGGAAGAGGGGTGGAATTGTTTTGTTTTTTTTTTCTTGCATGGCAGGTATCAGGAATCAAACCCAGGTCTCTGGCATGGAAGGCAAGAACTCTGCCTGCTGAGCCACTGTGGCCCACCCAGAGGGGTGGAATTCAAAGAAAAATGAGAGATAGGAATTTAGTTAAAGGAGGCATTTTCCTGTTTAGCCAAGAGACAACACGAGGGAAAAAAAGCAGAGGCCAGAAGCCATAGATTGAAGGCTAGATAAGACTAGCCCAGATCAATGGATGAAATCTGCCAGCTTCACAAATGGGTGGAACCTATCCAAATGACTAGCCGGTGAATCTGCTTCAGTCAAATCTCATTAATTGAGAAATATGGGTCACAATCAGAGTGAAAATTCCAGAGACCTGCAGAATAAGTTTGAAGTTGTCTTCTGAGCCGACGCCGTCATGAAGACCAAAGATGATGATGACGGTGACAACTGCCTTGAGAAGAACACAGCCACTATGGCTAACATTTATTGAACTATTGTTATGAGCCTGCTAAGGTTTTGAGAACTTTTACACCTACTTAGTTACTTAACTTTCACCACAAGTCAATGAGGTAGATGTGTCACAGAGTGGTTAAAGAGCACAGAGAGGTGAGATAACTTGACCAAGATTTCACAGGTGGTAAACAGAAAAGATGGAACAAGGTTTCCACACTAGGAAACTATAGATCAGAATAGAAACTAAAGGGTCCGGGGTAGCTATAAACTGAAATGCTGCCAGAACCCAAGGCCAGAAGGGACAATTAGGGAAAGAAAGGGGGTGGGGAAGGGGGTAGGGAGGAAGGAAGAAAAGGTAACAAAGGTATCTGTTGGGATCTCCCAAACTGGATAATAGGATGCGAACCTTCATTCCAATAGATTGTTGGCTCCACAGATCTCCAAAAGACTACTTTGAATTCCTGGCGGGGATGGATAACATATTCATGATTACTTTCACCACATTCTCACCGGCAACAATTCAGACTTAAAACAGCCCCTTCCTCATTTATCTCAAAAATAATCCCACTCACAAAACAGGAAGTGGTGATGGGAAGATGGAAGACAGGGTTTATATCTCATAACCAAATAATTTAAGGTATTAGGCATATCTATTTTTAAATGTCATGCACTATAAAGAATTTCTCCTAGTCCTTCATTCAAAATTGTCCCTAAACTCACCACATCATGATCTCCATCTCATCCTCCTAGCTTTCGTCTTCTCCAAGCCTGCTAAATTACCCCCAAGAACTCTAATTCTTCCTTTATCTTTCAGGATAATACAACATTTCCTGGCCTTTATCCTAAACTTATCATAGAACCCAGAAAAAAAAAAGCCTTCCATTTTATAAAATTCACTCTCCTAATGCATCAATTAAAAGGAAGAAATAAAAGCCTTCTGCTGTGGATAAAGGTAAATTCCAGGATAAGCTGAAGCTATCTCCAAACACAGCAGTAATGGGTTGAGACCATGAGCACAGGACTAGAATTAAGGAAAAGAAAATGTAACTGAGAAGTTAGGATTTAACAAAAATGATCATGATTACTGAATCATTGTATAGATATTACTTTTTACTTTCTAGTATATTAGATAGATAAAGGGAAATACCTGAAATTTTAAAACTTTTACCCAGCTGCCTTGATCTCTAATAATGATTGTATAACTATATAGCCTTTATCTTGTGAACCTGTGGTTGTAAAAACCTTTGTGACTGATCCCCACTTGTAACCCCTCATCCTGTTTTTCAACTTTAGAGTCTTATGAACACCAGCAACAGCCCCTTAATGTTTATTAATAATGCCAGTCCAGAACTAACCCAGCCCAATTCCAAAACTATCTTACAAGAGGGAGCTGGATCTAACCAAAATGGGCCTATCTGACATGTGCAGTTACTTAGACTTTAAACTATAAGTGACCTATACCTCACTGTAGTACTAAAAATCACACCCATAATCACTGTAAGGCCACCATTTTCTTACATATGTTCTGTGACTAGGCACGTATTCAATCTGTGAGTGCTCATAATGAGATCATCTCTAATATCATCTTGAGCTATTGTGCTCATTATCCTAAAACCTGCCTATCTTTTGCTACTATAAAACTATCAGAGTTGCTGCAGTTCTTGCTGCTTTCAAGATTCTCTCTTTCTCTTTAACATCTGACATTCTGATTAGTAAGTGTCTTGGAGTACATCTATTTGGATTCATTCTCTTTGGGGTACACTGCACTTCTTGGATCTGTAATTTTAAGTCTCTCGTAAGAGTTGGGAAATTTTCAGCGATAATTTCCTCCATTAGTTTTTCTCCTCCTTTTCCCTTCTCTTCTCCTTCTGGGACACCCACAACATTTATATTCATAGGCTTCATAATGTCATTCAATTCCCTGAGACCCTGCTCATATTTTTCCATTTTTTTCCCTTATGTTTTCTTTTGCTTGTTGAATTTCAGATGTCCTGTCCTCCAGTTCACTAATCATATCTTCTGCCTCTTGAAATCTGACTTTGTAGGTTTTCATTGTTTTTTCATCTCTTCTACTGTGCCTTTCATTCCCATAAGTTCTGTGATTTGTTTTTCAGACTTTTTATTTCTTCTTTTTGTTCATTCCTTGCCTTCTTTATATCCTCCCTCAATTCATTGGTTTGATTTTTGCTGAGGTTTTCCATGTTGTTCGAACATTCTGAATGAATTGTTTCAACTCCTGTATCTCATTTGAATTGTTGGTTTGTTCCTTTGACTGGGCCATATCTTCAATTTTCTTAGTATGATTTGTTATTTTTTGCTGCTGTCTAGGCATTTAATTACCTTAACTAGTTTATTCTGGAGATTGTTTTCACTTTTTTATTTCCTAGGATTTTCTTGCTGGATGATTTTTGTTGTCTATCAGTTCTTTGACAGTCAGTTCAGCTTATTCTAGACCTCTAGCTTTGGTTTTGTTTAACGGAGGAGAATTTTTCAGTTCTTGTCTTCTTGTTTCTTGCCCTGCCTGTATGGTGCCTTTCCCCTTCCCCTTAGGAGGGTCTACTTAGGTATTATAGACCCCAGTCAGATTTTCCAGACCAAACTGGTCACCTCGCAGGAGGAAAGTGTCATCTGTATCAGTTTTCCCTGAGGATGAGACCCAGTAAATTAAAAGGCTTTCCTATGAAGTCCCTGGACTCGGCATTTTTCCTATCCTGCCCAGCATGTGGTGCTTTTCTGCCTGCTGGTCCCACAGCATGAGGTGATACAGTACCTTTAACTTCAGCAGACTCTCCCTGCTGGGGGTGTGGTGGAGGCAGAGGAGAGGTTGTAGGCAGGCTTTAATCACTTCCCTTTTCTAGACCCTGGGGTCTGAATTCCTTGAGGGAGGGAATCTACCTGAGCTGGGCCCCACCCCTCTCCAGGGGAAGGCACAGGCTCCAGAGAAGCTCTCAGACAAGACTGTTTCTGCCTATGCTGGAAGCAGTGGAGCCTGAGAAGCCTTGCAACTGCATCCAAAGAGAAATCAATCTGTAGAAACACAGCCACAAAAGAGAAAAAGAAAAATCCTTTTCAGAACAGGACCCCATTCCTTGGGTTTGCCAATCAAGAGCTTAAGTTGGTATGTTGCTCTGTGTATCTCCAAGTCTTGTGTGCCTCCTCCTTTCCAACAGGGCCCAGACATTTTCAGATCCAAAAGAAACCTGTTTTTTTTTTTCTCTTTACTTTTTCGATCAGCCCTGCCCCCTCTGCACTGGGGCAAAAACCAGCGACCTCTGCTTTTACTCGAGGTTCAGCTGAGCTGGGGGCCTATTTTTACTAGTGAGAATTTGTTGATTAATTCCACAATTGGCGTTTGGTTGTGCTCAGCCCCTGCTGCTGGTAAAGTCCCTTTCCTTTCCCCGCTAGGAAGCAGCCTGGGGTGGGGAGTGGCACCAGCTGCTGTAACTTGGGGAACTCATGGTTCTGGGAGGGCTCACAGCTGGTCCAGCTTGTCCAGACTGGGGTTCACTGTGTGTCCGGTCACTGATGTGGCCCCAGGAGTTGTTCTGTACTGTTCCTGGCTATTTACTAGCTGCTCTGGAGGGCGAACTAAATCCCACACCTTGCTTATTCACGATCTTGTATCAGATTCTCTGTGATTGATTCTTGAAGAAAACTGAATAAATATATAGCTTTTAAAATGTGATTGTGTGATTGTGAAAACCTTGTGTGAGATGCTCATTTTATCCAGGGTATGGACAGATGCGGTAAAAAAAAGGGACGGGGTAAAAATAAATAAGTAATGGAAATAAAGAGTGAAAAATGGGTAGATTGAAATACTGTGGATCAGTGAGAAGGAGAGGCAAGGGGTATGGGATGTATGAGGTCTTTTTTTTATTTTATTTTTTTTGGAGTGATGCAAATGTTCTAAAAATGTTCATGGTGAAGAATACACAACTATGTGGTGATATTCTGAGCCATTGCTTGTATAATATGGTTGCACTGTGTGTGTGTGGGTATTTCTCAATAAAAGTATTTTTTTTTAATTTGAGCATATGCTTCACAAAAGAAGATACACAAGTGCCAAATAAGCATATTAAAAGAACCTCAAAATCAAGAGTAATTCCAGAAATATATTTTTAAACCACAATGAGATACTACAATTAAATAGCATTAAAAAAAACTGCCCATACTACCTATTTAAAAGAATGTAAAGAAATTGGACATTTCACAATATGCTAGTGTGAATGTAAAACTGTCCAACCACTTTGAAAAAGAGTTTGACAGTTTCTTTAAAAGTTAAATATTCAAGATGGTGGTTTAGCAATGTGCGTGTTTTAGTTCGTCCTCCAGATAACTGCTAAATAACCAGAAACAGTACAGAACAGCTTCTGGAGCCACGTCAGTGACAGGACTCACAGTGTACCCTAGTCTGGACCAGCTGGACCGGCTGCGAGCCTCCCCAGAACTGTGAGTGCCCAAAGCCGTGGTGGCTGGTGCTCCTCCCCCACAGGCTGCTTCCCAGTGGGGAAAGGAAAGAGAATTTAACAGCAGCAGGGGCTGAGCCCAACCAAACACCAGTTGTGGCATTAATTAACAAATTCTGACTACTAAAAATAGGCCTGCAGCTCAGGTGAACCTGGTCAAATCGGAGGTCGCTCATTGGGCTAACAGGAAAAGAAAAAGAGAAAAGAAACAGAGGTTTTTGTGGCTGTTTCTACAAAGGCTTGACTGCCTATGGATTAAGCGGCAGAACTTCTCAGGCTGCAACTGCCCCAGGCATAGGCAGAAACAAATCCTTTCAGGGCTTGTTTCCAGCCCATGCCTTCCACAGGGGAGGGGTAAAGCCCAACTCTGGTGGAATCCCTACCTCAAGGAATTCAGACCCCAGGGCTTGGTAATTTGAAGCCATTAAAACCAGACTACAACCTCTCCTCTGTCTCCACCATGCCCCCAGCAGGGAAAGTCTTCCAGAGTTAAAGATGCTGCATCATCTTATGCTGGTGGGACCCGCAGGCAAATAAGCCCACATACTGGGCAAGTTAAGAAAAACAGGGTCCAGAGACTTCACAGGAAAGTCTTCTAACCTGCTGGGTCTCACCCTCAGGGAAAACTAATGCAGGTGACTCCTTCCCCCTGATAGGAGGCCAGTTTGTTTGGGAAAACCCAACTGGGGTCTAATACCAATGTAGACCCTCCTAAAGGTGGAGCAGGAAAGGCAACATACAAGTAGGGCAAGAAACAAAAAAACAAAAACAAAAAGGTTCTTCTCTGTTAAACAAAACCTAAGCTAGAGGTCCAGAAAAACCTGAACTGAATGTCAAAGAACAGATAGACAACAAATTTATCCAGCAAGAAAATACTAGGTAAGAGAAGTGAAAGCAATCTCCAGAATAAACTAATTAAGGTAATTAAATGTCTAGACACCAGCAAAAAATAACAAATCACACCAGGAAAATTGAAGATATGGCCCAGTCAAAGGAACAAACCAGCAATTCAAACACGATACAGGAGCTGAAGCAATTAATTCAGAATATACTAATATACTAACAGACATGGAAACAGAATATACTAACAGACATGGAAAACCTCATCAAAAACCAAATCAATGAATTGAGGTAGGATATGAAGAAGGCAAGGAGTGAACAAAAAGAAGAAATGGAAAGTTTGAAAAAACAAATCACAGAACTTATGGGAATGAAAGACACAGTAGAAGAGATAAAAAAAACAATGGAAACCAACAATGGTAGATTTCAAGACAGAACATAGGATTTCTGAATTGGAGGATGGAACATCTGAAATCCAACAAGAAACAGAAACTATAGGGGAAAAAATGGAAAAATATGAGCAGGGACCCAGGGAATTGAATGATAATACGAAGCACACAAATATACATGTTGTGGGTGTCCCAGAAGGAGAAGAGAAGGGAAAAGGAGGAGAAAAACTAATGAAAGAAACCAACTCTTATGAAAACCAACTCTTATGAAAGATTTAAATTACAGATCCAAGAAGTGCAGCATACCACAAACCGAATAAATCCAAATAGACGTACTCTAAGACACTTACTAATCAGAATGTCAGAGGTCAATGAGAAAGAGAGGATCTTGAAAGCAGCAAGAGAAAAGCAATCCATCACATACAAGGGAAACCCAATAAGACTATGTGTAGATTTCTCAGTAGAAACCATGGAGGCAAGAACACAGTGGGATGATATATTTAAATTACTAAAAGAGAAAAATGGCCAACCAAGAATTCTATACGCAGCAAAATTGTCCTTCATAAATGAGGGAGAAATTAAAACATTTTCAGGCAAAAAAATCACTGAGAGAATTTGTGACCAAGAGACCAGCTCTGCAAGAAATACTAAAGGGAGCACTAGAGACAGATATGAAAACACAAAAGAAAGAGGTGTGGAGAAGAGTATATAAAGAAGGAAAATTAGATATGCCATATACAATCCAAAAGGCAAAATGGTAGAAGAAAGTACTACTCGTACAGTAATAACACTAAATGTTAATGGTTTGAACTCCCCAGTCAAAGGGCATAGACTGGCAGAATGAATTAAAAAACAGGACCCATCTATATGCTGGGTACAGTTAACCCAAAGATAAACATAGGTTGAAAGTGAAAGGTTGGGAAAAGATATTTCATGCAAATAACAACGAGAAAAGAGCAGGAGTAGCTATACTAATATCCAACAAATTAGACTTCAAATGTAAAACAGTTAAAAGAGACAAAGAAGGACACTATCTACTAATAAAAGGAACAATTAAACAAGAAGACATAACAATCATAAATATTTATGCACCAAACCAGAATGCTCCAAAATACACGGGGCAAACACTGAAAACACTGAAAAGGGAAATAGACACATCTACCATAATATTTGTAGACTTCAATTCCACACTCTCATCAATGGACAGAACATCTAGACAGAGGATCAATAAAGAAACAGAGAATTTGAATATTACAATAAATGAGCTGGACTTAACAGACATTTATAGGACATTACATCCCACAGCAGCAGGATACATCTTTTCTCAAGTGCTCATGGATCATTCTCAAAAGTAGACCATATGCTGGGTCACAAAGCAAGTCTCAATAAATTGAAAATGATTGAAATCATATAAAACACTTTCTCAGATCATAAAGGAATGAAGTTGGAAATCAATAATAGGCAAAGCACCAGAAAATCCACAAATATGTGGAGGCTCAACAACACACTCTTAAACAACCAGTGGGTCAAGGAAGAAATTACAAGAGAAATCAGTAAATATCTCAAGGCAAATGAAAATGAAAACGCAACATATCAAAGCTTATGGGATGCAGCAAAGGCAGTGCTAAGAGGGAAATTTATTGCCCTAAATGCCTATATCAAAAAAGAAGAAAGGGCAAAAATTCAGGAATTAACTGTCCACTTGGAAGAACTGGAGAAAGAAAAGCAAACTAACCCCAAAGCAAGCAAAAGGAAAGATATAACAAAGATTAGAGCAGAAATAAATGAAATTGAGAACATGAAAACAATTGAGAAAACCAATAAAACCAGAAGCTGGTTCTATGAGAAAATTAATAAGATTGATGGATCCTTAGCAAGATTGACAAAACAAAGAAGAGAGAGGATGCCAATAAATAAGATCAGAAATAGGAAGAAGAGACATAACCACTGACCCCACAGAAATAAAGGAAGTAATAACAGGATACTATGAACAACTTTATGCCAATAAATACAACAATGTAGATGAAATGGACAACTTCCTAGAAAGGCATGAACAACCAACTTTGACTCAAGAAGAAATAGACAACCTCAACAAACCAATCACAAGCAAAGAAATTGAATCAGTCATTAAAGCTTCCCAAAAAGAAAAGTCCAGGGCCAGACAGCTTCACATGTGAATTCTACCAAACATTCCAGAAAGAATTAGTACCAGCCCTGCTCAAACTCTTCAAAAAAATTGAAGAGGAAGGAAAGCTACCTAATTCATTCTATGAAGTCAACATCACCCTCATACCAAAACCAGAGAGAGATATTACAATAAAAGAAAACTACAGACAAATCTCTCTAATGAATATAGATGCAAAAATCCTGAACAAAATTCTAACAAATCGAATCCAACAACACATTAAAAGAATTATACATCATGACCAAGTAGGATTCATTCCAGGGATGCAAGGATGGTTCAACATAAGAAAATCAATTAATGTAATATACCATATCAACAAATCAAAGCAGAAAAATCACATGATCATCTCAATTGATGCAGAGAAGGCATTTGACAAAATTCAATATCCTTTCCTGTTGAAAACACTTCAGGAAGAAGATGGCGGCTTAGTAAGACGCGCGGGTATTAGTTCCTCCTCCAGAAAAGCAACTAAAGAAACAGAAACAATACGAAACAGCTCCCGGAGGCACGACAGAGACCAAAAAGACAGTGTACCCCATTCTGGAACGGCTGAACAGGCAGGGAGAATCTGCTGCGGTGAGATACCTGAGGGGCGCACGTTTCCCCGGCCGGGGCGGCTGGCGACTGGGGTCCCCTCCACACACGTGGCTCCCTGGTCTGACTGGGAACGTTGGATAGCGGGGCCCTCCCGCCACGCTTGGCATCTCGGGCCAGCTGGGCAATTTGGACCGGCACTCCCCCAAGCCGCGGCGGCCGGTGAACACCCTCCACGCGCGGTTTCCCGGGCCGACTGCGAGATTCGGATTGGCAAGTTAAAGGAGCCACAGCATCTTTTACTGGTGGGCGCCGCAGACAGACGAGCGCCACGAGCGCCACTTACTGGGCAGGAAAAGAAAAACAGAGCCCAGAGATTTCACAGAAAAACCTTTCAACCAGCCGGGTCCCACACCCAGGGAAATCTGATCAAATGCCCAGATACCAGCAGAAAATAATGGATGATGCTCGGAAAATTGAAGATATGGCCCAGTCAAAGGAACAAACCAATAGTTCAAATGAGATACAGGAGCTGAGACAACTAATTCTGAATATACGAACAGAAATGGAAAACCTCTTCAAAAACCAAATCAATAAATTGAGGAAGGACATGAAGAAGACATGGGCTGTACAAAAAGAAGAAATAGAAAATCTGAAAAAACAAATCACAGAACTTATGGGAGTGAAAGACAAAGAAGAAAAAATGGAAAAAACAATGGATACCTACAATGGTAGATCTAAAGAGACAGAAGCTACAATTAGTGAACTGGAGGATGGAACATCTGAATTCCAAAAAGAAACAGAAACTATAGGGAAAAGAATGGGAAAACTTGAGCAGGGGATCAGGGAACTGAATGACAATATGAAGCGCACAAATATACATGTTGTGGGTGTCCCAGAAGGAGAAGAGAAGGGAAAAGGAGGAGAAAAACTAATGCAAGAAATTATCACTGAAAATTTCCCAACTCTTATGAAAGACCTAAATTTACAGATCCAAGAAGTGCAGCGCACCCCAAAGAGAATAGACCCAAATAGGCGTTCTCCAAGACACTTACTAGTTAGAATGTCAGAGGTCAAAGAGAAAGAGAGGATCTTGAAAGCAGCAAGAGAAAAACAATCTGTCACATACAAGGGAAACCCAATAAGACTATGTGTAGATTTCTCAGCAGAAACCATGGAAGCTAGAAGACAGTGGGATGATATATTTAAATTACTAAAAGAGAAAAACTGCCCACCAAGACTTCTATATCCAGCAAAATTGTCCTTCAAAAATGAAGGAGAAATTAAAACATTTATAGACAAAAAGTCACTGAGAGAATTTGTGACCAAGAGACCAGCTCTGCAAGAAATACTAAAGGGAGCACTAGAGTCAGATATGAAAAGACAGAAGAGAGAGTTATGGAGTAAAGTGTAGAAAGAAGGAAAATCAGTTATGATATATATAATACAAAAGCCAAAATGGTAGAGGAAAATAATATTCAAACAGTAATAACACTAAAAGTTAATGGACTGAATTTCCCAATCAAAAGACATAGAATGGCAGAATGGATTATGACCTAGCAATACCACTGCTAGGTATCTACTCAAAGGACTCAAGGGCAAAGACACAGATGGACATTTGCACACCAGTGTTTATAGCAGCATTATCTACAATTGCAAAGAGATGGAAACAGCCAAAATGTCCATCAACAGATGAGTGGCTAAACAAACTGTGGCGTATACCTACGATGGAATATTATGCAGCTTTAAGACAGACTACACTTATGAAGCATGTAATAACATGGATGGACCTAGAGAACATTATGCTGAGTGAGTCTAGCCAAAAACTAAAGGATAAATACTGTATGGTCCCACTGATGTGAACAGATATTCGAGAATCAGCTTGGAATATATCATTGGTAACAGAGACCAGCAGGAGTTAGAAACAGGGTAAGATAATGGGTAATTGGAGCTGAAGGGATACAGACTGTGCAACAGGACTAGATACAAAAACTCAAAAATGGACAGCACAATAATACCTAAGTGTGATGTAACTGTTGGAACACTGAATGAAGCTGCACCTGAAATATAGTTTTTTGTTTGTTTGTTTGTTTGTTTGTATCTTTTGTTTCTGTTTTTTTCTTTTTCCTTTTTATATATATATTTTTTATTAGTATTATTATTTTAATTCTCTTCTCTATATTAACATTCTATATCTTTTTCTGCTGTTTTGCTAGTTCTTTTCCTCAATTGATGCAAATGTATTAAGAAATGATGATCATACATCTATGTGATGATACTAAGAATTACTGAGTGCATGTGTAGAATGGAATGATTTCTAAATGTTGTGTTAATTTCTTTTCTTTTTTTTGATTAATAAAAAAAAAACACTTCAAAGGATAGGAATAGAAGGGAACTTCCTTAAAATGATAAAGGGACTGTGCTGGTTTGAAGGGAAGTATGCCCCCTAAGAAAAGCCATGTTTTAATATGGATCCCATTTCTTAAAGGTAGAATAGTCTCTATTCAATGCTGTGTATTTGGGACTGTGATGGGATCATCTCCCTGGTCAATGAGATTTAGTTAAGAACGGTTGTTAAACTGGATTAGGGGATGACATGTCTCCACCCATCTGACTGGGTCTTGATTAGTTTCTGAAGTCTTATAAAAGAGGAAACATTTTGGAGAATGAGAGACTCAGAGAGGGCAGAGAATGCTGCAACACTACAAAGCAGAGAGTCCACCAGCCAGTGACCTTTGGAGATGAAGAAGTGAAATGCCTCCCAGGGAGCTTCATGAAACCAGAAGCCAGGAGAGTAAGCTAGCAGATGACGCCGTGTCTGCCATGTGCCCTTCCAGCTGAGAGAGAAGCCCTGACTGCGTTCACCATGTGCCTTTCCAGATGAGAGAGAAACCCTGAACTTCATTGGCCTTCTTGAACCAAGGTATCTTTCCCCAGATGCCTTTGATTGGACATTTCTATAGACTTGTTTTAATTGGGACATTTTCTCGGCCTTAGATCTGTAAACTAGCAACTCATTAAATTTCCCCTTTTAAAAGCCATTCCATTTCTGGTATATTGCATTCCAGCAGCTAGCAAACTAGAACAGGGACTATATGAAAAACCCACAGCTAATATCATCCTCAAGAGGGAAAAACTGAAAACTTTCCCCCTAAGATCAGGAACAAGACAAGGATGTCCACTATCACCACTGTTATTCAACATTGTGTTGGAGGTTCTAGCCAGAGCAATTAGACAAGAAAAAGAAATACAAGGCATCAAAATTGGAAAGGAAGAAGTAAAACTATCACTGTTTGCAGACGATATGATACTATATGTCAAAAACCTTGAAGAATCCACAGCAAAACTATTCAAGCTAATAAACGAGTACAGCAAAGTGGCAGGTTACAAGATCAACATTCAAAAATCTGTATCATTTCTATACACTAGTAATGAACAAGCTGAAGGGGAAATCAAGAAACGAATTCCATTTACAATTGCAACCAAAAGAATAAAATATTTAGGAATAAATTTAACTAAAGAGACAAAAGACCTATACAAAGAAAACTACAAGAAATTGTGAAAAGAAATCACAGAAGACCTAAATAGATGGAAGGGCATATCGTGTTCATGGATTGGAAGACTAAATATAGTTAAGATGTCAATTCTACCTAAATTGATTTACAGATTCAATGCAATACCAATCAAAATCCCCAACAACTTACTTTTCAGAAATAGAAAAACCAATAAGCAAATTTATTTGGAAGGGCAGGGTTCCCTGAATTGCTAAAAGTATCCTGAGGAAAAAAAAAAGAAGCTGGAGGTCTCGTGTTGCCTGACTTTAAGGCACATTATGAAGCCACAGTGGTCAAAACAGCATGGTACTGGCATAAAGATAGGTAAATTGACCAATGGAATCGAATAGTGTGTTCAGATATAGACCCTCTCATCTATGGACATTTGATCTTTGATAAGGCAGTCAAACCAACTCACCTGGGACAGAACAGTCTCTTCAATAAATGGTGCCTAGAGAATTGGATATCCATATACAAAAGAATGAAAGAGGACCTATATCTCACACCCTATACAAAAATTAACTCAAAATGGATCAAAGATCTAAACCTTAGGTCTAAGACCATAAAACAGTTAGAGGAAAATGTAGGGAAATATCTTATAAATCTTATAATTGGAGGTGGTTTTATAGACCTTACACCCAAAGCAAGAGCACTGAAGAAAGAAAGAAAGAAATGGGAACTCCTCAAAATTTAACACTTTTGTGCATCAAAGAACTTCATCAAGAAAGTAAAAAGACAGCCTACACAATGGGAGACAATATTTGGAAATGACATATCAGATAAAGGTCTATATCCAGAATTTATAAAGAGATTGTTCAACTCAACAACAAAAAGACAGCCAATCTAATTACAAAATGGGAAAAAGACTCGAACAGACACTTCTCAGAAGAGGAACTACAAATGGCCAAAAGGCACGTGAAGAGATGCTCAACTTCCCTGGCCATTAGAGAAATGCAAATCAAAACCACAATGAGATATCACATTACACCCACCAGAATGGCCATTATCAACAAAACAGAAAATGACAAGTGCTGGAGAGGATGTGAAGAAAGAGGTATACTGATCCACTGTTGGTGGGAATGTCAAATGGTGCAACCGCTGTGGAAGGCAGTTTGGTGGTTCCTCAAAAAGCTGAAAATAGAATTGCCACATGACCCGGCAATACCATTGCTAGGTATCTACTCAAAGGACATAAGGGCAAAGACACAAACAGACATTTGCACACCAATGTTTATAGCAGCATTAGTTACAATTGCAAAGAGATAGAAACAGCCAAAATGTCCATCAACAGAAGAGCGGCTAAACAAACTGTGGTATATACATACAATGGAATATTATGCAGCTCTAAGACAGAATAAATTTATGAAGTTTGTAACAACATGGATGGACCTTGAAGACATTATGCTGAGTGAGATTAGCCAGAAGCAAAAGGACAAATACTGTATGGTCTCACTGATATGAACTGACATTAGTGAATAAACTTGGAATATTTTGTTGGTAACAGAGACCATCAGGAGATAGAAATAGGGTAAGACATTGGGTAATTGGAACTGAAGGGATACAGACTGAATCCTTCAGGACTGAATATAAAAACCCAGAAATGGACAGCACAATACTACCTAACTGTAATATTATTTTGTTAAAACACTGAATGAAGCTGCATGTGAGAATGATAGAGGGAGGAGGGCTAGGGGCATAAATGAAATCAGAAAGAAGGATAGATGTTAAAGATTGAGATGGTATAATCTAGGAATGCCTAGATTGTATAATGACAGTGACTAAATGTACAAATTTTAAAAATGTTTTTGCATGAGGAAGGACAAAGGAATGTCATTACTGCAGGGTGCTGAAAATAGATGGTAATTAATATTTCAAAATGCCACCTTATGTGTGAGACCAAAGCAAAAAAATGTTTATTTGGTACAAAGTTTATATTTTGAGTAGTGCATTTCCTAATATAACCTATGAAGATAGTTTGATTGAACACCATAAGTACTTGGAATCTCAGGCAGTATATGAGATTTTGTTGGTTTGCCCAGAGTGATGCCCCGATGAATCCCAGAGTGATTCAATCAGTGAGTAGAAAAGTATTTGCAAAGCCCCCTTGGGGGAATGGTGAGAATGGGGAGAAATTCAACTTCCCCAAGTTGAATTCTTGATATTCCCACAAGCAGTGTGGACAACCAAAGCTATAGGCTGAGCCCCCAGTCTTGGGGGTTGTTCATATGAAACTTAACCCCACAAAGGATAGGTCAAGTCTACTTAAAATTTAGGCCTAAGAGTCACCTCCAAGAGATCCTGTTTTGTTACTCAGATGTGGCCTCTCTCTCCAGCCAACACAACAAGCAATCTCATCACCCTCCCCCTGTCTACGTGGGACATGACTCCCAGGGGTGTGGACCTTCCTGGCAACGTGGGACAGAAATCCTAGAATGAGCTGAGACTCAGCATCAAGGGATTGAGAAAAACCCTAGAATGAACTGAAACTGAGCATCAAGGGATTGAGAAAATCTTCTTGACCAAAAGGGGGAAGAGTGAAATGAGACAAAGTGTCAATGGCTGAGAGATTCCAAACAGAGTCGAGAGGTTATCCTGGAGGTTATTCTTATGCATTAAGTAGATATCAGGCAGTATATGAGATTTTGTTGGTTTGCCCAGAGTGATGCCCCAATGAACACCTTGTTGTTCAGGATGTAGTGGAGAGGCTGGAGGGAACTGCCTGAAAATGTAGAGCTGTGTTCCAGTAGCCATGTTTCTTGATGATGATTGAACAATGATAAAGCTTTCACAATGTGACTCTGTGATTGTGAAAACCTTGTGTCTGATGTTCCTTTTAGCTACTATATCAACAGAAGAATAGAACATATGGAATAAAAATAAGAAAAGGGGGAACAAATGTTAAAATAAATTTAGTTTGAAATGCTAATGGTAAATGAAAGTGAGGGGTAAGGGGTGTGGTAGGTATAATTTTTTTTTCTGTTTTCATTTTATTTTTCTACTCTCTTTTTATTTCTTTTTCTGAATGGATGTAAATGTTCTAAGAAATTATGAATATGCAACTAAGTGATGATATTGTGAATTACTGATTATCTATGTTAATTTTTATTTCATTTGTTGATTTTTTAAATTAATAAATAAATTTTTTTTTTAAAGTTAAATATTCAGAGACCTGCCCCAAACAAGTTGCCAGAATGAAACTTTTCAGGGCGCTGTTCCTGCTACCCACCTTCAAACACTTTCAACAATCATCAAGAACTTGCAGAAATGTCTTTCTCAAAACTCCAGAAAACAGTTAAAGTACCTGTTTTAGTTTGCTAGCTGCCAGAATGCAATATACCAGAAAAGGGGAATTTAATATGTTGCATGTTTACAGTTTTAAGCTGTGGAAATGTCCCAATTAAAGCAAGTCTATAAACATGTCCAATCTAAGGCATTCAGGAAAAGATACCTTGATTCAAGAAAGTCAACAAAGTTCAGGGTTTCTCTGTCAAGTGGAAAGGCACATGGCAAACACGGTCAGAGTTTCTCTCTCCAGTCACATGGTCAACATGGCATCATCTGCTAGCTTCTTCTCCAGGTCCCCAGGAGGCATTTTCCTTCTTCATTTCCGAAAGTTACTGGCTGGTGGACTCTCTGCTTAGTGGTCTATGGTGTTCTCTGTTGCAGTTTTCTTGTGGGTCTGTCATTCTTCTCTGCTCTGAATCTCCCACATTCTCCAAAATGTTTCCTCTTTTATAGGATTCCAGTAAAGTAATCAAGACCCACCTGGAATGGGTGGAGACACATCTCCCCTATTCCAGCTTAACAACCAATCTTGCTTGAGTCACATCTCCAGGAAGTTGATCTAAATACAGTTTTAAACATACAGTACTGAATAGGGATTAGAAGAAATGTCTGCCTTTACAAAATGGGATTAGGATTAAAACATGGCTTTTCTAGGGTACATACCTCCTTTCAAACTGGCATAGTACTGCAGTAACAAAATGAGTACCAAATGAAGAAAAAAAAAGCCCACCCCTCACAGGATTGACATTGAGCCATTCCATGTTCCAAGTGGGGATCCCTGGTCCTGGTAACACAGAGAGCAGGGTAACCCTCATGCAGTACAAGAAAAATATATCTTTGGTGCAATAGGTCTAGGGGTGGCCTGAGGGACTTGTCATGCCAGAACTTGCAGTGTTTAGAAATAAGCTCACAGAGATTTCTTATAGAAGCTCTCTATAAGAGTAGTAGTACTACTGTGAAAGAGTAGTAAAGACACATTGCCTGGTGTAAGGAATTGCTGGTTTTAGGACACATAGTACAGTGCCTGGAACCATGAGGAAATTGTTTCCAAGGGAAGATGACATTCAGTTCTGTATAATGGGGGGATTTCTAGGGCCATACTTGTATGTGCAAGACAAGACACATGAGCAAAAATGAACAAGGAGACCCTGCCACTTTGCCCCTGAGCTATTTTCTAAGTTGATAAATGCTGAAGGAGATTTCCCCCATAGGTGAATTTGCAGAGACTGAGAAAGGTATTTTCTTTTTTCCTCCTTCTTCTTTTTTTGTTAGCTCCTGGAATTCAAGGAAAGCTCTGTCATAACACTAGGTGGATACAAGCATAAGGAACAGATGCCTCAGAGCCTAAATTCCAGTGGTAATACAGTAAAAAAACCTGTGTTCAAGATGGTACCATAGAGAGGTGTGAAACTTAGTTTGTGCTCCAGAATAGCTAGTAAATAGCCAAGAACTGAGTGGAACTACTGTTGGGGGAACTTCTTTGACCAGACACACATAGTACACCAGTCTGGAATGATGGAATGGCTAAGATCCCTTACAAAACTGTAAATCTCCCAAGACATGAGACCCCCATCCCTCCCCATGTGCATAACAGGCTGGTTCCAGAGGGAAAAAGAAACAGACCTTACTAGGAGCAGGGAAGGTAATGCAACAAAATTACAATTGTGAAATTAGTAAATTCGAACTGCTGAAAACAGGCCCTGAGCACAGATAAACCTGGAATAAGAACTACAGGAACCCAGAGTTTTTGCCCCCACAGAGAGGGGGTGGGACTGATGAAAATAAAACAGGATTTTTTGAGTTGGACAGCACAACATATGGGAAGAGGGTTAGGCCACAAGAAAATGGGGCACATAGATTCTGGGGACACATAGAGCCATATACCAACTCCAGCTCTTGATTGACAAACCTGGGGAGCTGGGGTCCAGCTCTGAAAAGGTACTTTTTTTCCCTTTTCCTTTTATTTCTTAATACTCATTAGATAGAACTGCTAGCACTTTTAGGCTTCAAAACTGTCCCAGACAAGGGTGAAACTAAGGCATGTCAGACAGACAAAGTAACTAGTCAGGTGAATGGGGCTAATCACCTAAAGGTGTACTTCCCCAAGGAAAGGGGGTTGGGGCCCAGCTCAAGTGGCTGCCCTCCTTCAGGGATTTCAGGCCCCAGGGGCTAGAAAACAGAATAAATCTAAGCCCACCTTCTACCTGAGTCTCTGCAACAACCACACCACTGAGAGAGAGAGCATGCTGATAATTCAATTATGCTTGTGGGAAGCTGCAGGCTGACAAGTTCCACAGGCTGGACAGGATAGGAAAAGCACAGTCTAGATGCTTCATAGGAAAGTCTGACAATCTGCTGAGTTTTACCCTCAGGGAAATGTGATACTGGTTACACCCTACTCCTAAGATGTGGGCCTGTCTGGTCTAGGAAAATCTGATTGGTGTTAATCATATCTGAGGAGACATTCCTCAAAGAAAGGTTCCATATAGGCAGGGCAAAAAGCAGAAAAAAAAGAGCTGAAAAATTTTAATTGGTTAAACAGAAGTTATACTAAAATAAGTTGAACTGAATGTCAAAGAACAGATAGAGAACAAAGCCAACCAACAAGGAAACACTAGGTAAACTAGTGAAAACAACCTTCATTGGTCCTTTGTGTAATATCTTTGATTTTCCTAGTATGACTCATTACTTTTTTCTGGCATCTAGGTATTTGATTTCCATAATTAGTTTATTCTGAAGGTTGTTTTCACTAGTTTACTTAATTTAAAAGGTAGCCTATGCAATAGGCTTTAAAAATTTTAAAGGCAGTCTATGCAATAGGAAACAACATTGGGAAACCCATATCAGATAAGAAACCATCTTGGTAGTTGAAGGTCTTATGTATCTCAGAAAAGGCTATGTTCTTTTAATCCATTCCTAAATGATTGCTAAATGTTTCCTAAATGAGATACAGTAGTTGAAAAAACTGATTCATGAGGTTCAAACAGACATACAAAATCACATCAAAAATCAAATCAACGAGTTTAGGGAAGACATGGCATAAGAGATGAAGGATATGAAGAGGACATTGGGAAAACATAAAGAAGAACTAGAAAGTTTGAAAAAAATTAACAGCAGAACTTATGGGAATGAAAGTCACAATAAAAGAGATGAAAAAAATAGAGACCTACAACAGCAGATTTGAAGAGGCAGAAGAAAATATTACTGAACTATAGGACAGGACATCTGAAATTGGATGCATAAAAGAACAGATACAGAAAAATAAGACCATTTGTATTTCTTCTTCTGAGAAGTGTCTGTTCATGTCTTTTGCCCATTTTGTAATTGGGTTGTCTGTCTTTTTGTTGTTGAGTTGAACAATCTATATATTCTGGATACTAGACCTTTATCTTATATATCATTTCCAAATATTGTCTCCTATTGTGTACGCTGTCCTTTTACTTTCTTGATGAAAATCTTTAATGCACAAAAGTGTTTAATTTTGAGGAGTTCCCATTTCTTTCTTTCTTTCTTCAATGCTCACACTTCAGGTGTAAGGTCTAGGAAACCACCTCCTATTATAAGATTGATAAGATATTTCCCTGCATTTTCTTCTAAAAGTTTTATGGTCTTAGATCTAATATTTAGATCTGAAAGGGTAATTTATTGCCCTAAATGCTTACATTAAAAAAAGAGGGCAGGCAATGGTGGCTCAGTGGCAGAATTCTGGCCTGCCATGCCCAGAGACCTGGGTTCAGTTCCCAATGCCTGCCTATGTAAAAAAAAAAAAAAAAAAAAATTCCAGGAATTTACTGTTCACCTGGAAGAACTAGACAAAGAGAGAGAGAGAGAGGATGCAAATAAATAAAATCAGAAATGAGAGAGGGGACATAAACATTGAAACCACAGAAATAAAGGCAGTAATAAGAGGATACTATGAGCAACTATATGCTAATAGACTGGGCAACCTAGATGAAATGGACGACTTCTAAAAAAGCAAGAATGACCAACATTGACTCCAGAAGAAGCAGACAACCTCAACCAACCAATCACAGGAAAAGAGATTGAATCTGTGATCAAAAAGCTCCCCCCAAAAAAAGTCCAGGACCAGATGGTTTCACATGTGAATTCTACCAAGTATTCAAGAAAAAATTAGTACCAATCCTGCTCAAACTTTTCAAAAAAAAATTGAAAAGGAGAGAAAGCTACCTAACTCATTCTATGAAGCCAACATCACCCTAATATCAAAGCCAGACAAAATTACTACAAGAAAATAAAATTATAGATTAATCTTTTTAATGATTATCCAAGCAAAAATCCTCAACAAAATACTTGCAATTTGCCAGCAGCACATTAAAAGAATTATGCACCATGACCAAATAGGAAAACCAATTACCAAATTTATTTGGAAGGGCAGGGTGCCCTAGATAGCTAAAAATATCTTCAGAAGGAAAAAATGAAGTGGAAGGTCTCATACCACCTGACTTTAAAGCATGTTTTGAAGCTACAGTGGCCAAAATAGCATGGTTCTGGCATGAAGATAGATACACAAACCAATGGAATCAAATTGAGTGTTCAGAAATAGACGTTCTCATTTATGGACAATTGATCTTTGATAAGGTGGTCAAGGCAACCTTGGATGGAGCAACCTCTTCAATAAATGATGTTTGAAGAACTGGATATCCATAGGCCAAAGAATGAAAGAGGATCCATCTCACAGCATGTACAAAAATTAACTCAAAATGTATCAAAGACCAACACATACAACTTTTAGAAGAAAATGTAGGGAAATATCTTATAAATCTTGTGATAGGAGGGTTTCCTAGACTTTATACCCATACATGAACCATGAAAAAAGAAATGGATAAATGGGATCTCCTCAAAATTAAACAGTTTTGTCCATCAAAGAACTATGTCAGAAAATTTAGAAGGCAGCCTATGCAATAGGAGACAACATTAGGAAACCCATATCAGATAAGAAACCATTTTGGTAGTTGAAGGTGTTATGTTATGTATCTCAGAAAAGGCTATGTTCTTTTAATCCATTCCTGTGGGTGTGAGCCTGTTGTAGGTGGGACTATTTGATTTGGTTACTTCAACTGAGATGTGTTCTGTCTTATCCAGGGTGAGTCTTGATCCTATTGCTGGAGTCTTTTATAAGAGGATAAAATATACATATAAGCTAAGAGATGAAATTAAGCAATGGTCACCAAAAAAAGCCCCAGAGAAGCTGAGATACAAGGACACACCCAGAGAAGCTAAAAGAGATGAATCTAAAAAAGAGAAACAAGCAGCCTAAAGCTGAAAACAATGAAACCTGGAAGAAGAGGACCAGCAGATACCAGTCATGTGCCTTCCCATATGATGGAGGTATCCCAGATACCAGCAGCCTGTCTTCAGGGTCCAGATATTATCCTGTTGATGCCTTAAGTTGGGACATTTTCATGGCCTAAGAACTGTAAATTTTAAGCTAATAAATCTCCATTGTAAAAGCCAGTCCATTTCTGGTATATCGCATTCTGGCAACTTTAGCAAACCGAAACACCATCAATGAGGAGGACCAGGTCTGGCAACATATTAAACAAAGATTTCTAAAAAGTGGTACTGTATATAATCAAAGATCTAAAGGAAAACATGGAAAAAGAACTAAAGGAAGTTAGGAAAAGGATAGATGAACACTAGGAGAATATCAACAGACAGATGGAAATTATGGAAAGGGACCACACACAACTGAAGACACAATAACTGAAATTAAAAATTCCTTAGAGGGGTTCAACTTCAGAGTGGAGCTGACAGATGAAAGAATCAGTGAATTTAAAGATAAAACAACTGGAATGCATCCAGTCCTAAGAGGAGAAGAAGAAAGAATAAAGAAAAGTGAACAGAAACTGAGAAACTTCTGTGGGACACAATCAAGAACACCAATAAATGCATTGTGATATTCCCAGAAAGAGAAGAGAGAAAGAGATGGATGGATATTTAAAGAAATAATGGTTAAAGCATCCCAAATTTAACAAAATACATGAATATACACATTCAAAATTCTGCTCAATGAATTCCAAACAGGGTAAACCTAAATAGACCCATGAGACCGCATATTATAACAAAATTGTTGAATGCCAGAGATAGAGAGAATTCAAAGCCACAAGGAGAAGTAACTTGTCATGTAAAAGGGATCCTCAATAAAAATAAGTGCCAACATCTCATTGGAAACCCTGGAGTCGAGAAGGAGGAGGCATGACATATTTAATGGCTGAAAGCAAAAAACTGCTAACCAAGAATTCTACATCCAGCAAAACTGTCCTTCAAAAATAAAGGCAAAAGGGTAAGAGAGCAGGGGTAGTTCAGTGGTTGAATTCTCGCCTGCCATGCAGGAGACCTGGATTTAATTCCTGGCCCATCAACAAATGGTGCCACAGTAAAAGGATATTCATATGGAAAAGAATGAAATGTAATCCCCATCACATAGCATACAAAAAATAATAATAATAAGGATAAAGGGGCATAAGTCTCCCTGGCAACTTGGGACATGATTCTCAGGGATGAGCTTGGCTCTGGCATCATGGGATTGACAATGCCTTTTTGACCAAGAGGGGGAAGATAAATGTAACAAAATAGTTTCATTGGCTAAGAGATTTCAAATAGAGTTGAGAGATTCTTCTGGAGGTTATTTTTATGCAAGCTCCGCCTAGATATTCAAATTGCCACAGTTTGCCAAGTCCCAACCAACAGTATTTCCCAAAACCCTAAAGAATACCCAGGGCTCTATCTGGGATTCTATAACAGTTTCACTCAGTTTATATTTCAGAAACCTAAAACTTCCAGATTGTTCCTATGAGAGAGAAGCCCTAAAACTTAGAGGCATTAGTCACTCTAAAAATATCAACCAGTTGCATACCCTACCCGATAATGTTGACAGCCCTTCTCGACAAGAAGTAAGAATTTTCATGGCCCAAATATCCCTAAAGACTGAGAGAAGGATCAGATGAGAGGGAGCAGTTTAACAAAGAAAACAGGATTTAACAAATGAGTATGACTAGTGAATCATTATATAGATATTTCTTTTTAGTCTCCAGTCTATTAGAGCAGCTAAAGGAAATATCTGAAATTGTGGAACTGTAACCCATACAATACCTTGAAATTTGTTCTGTACTGCTTGTTAAAATGTTTTGAAATCTATCATTTCACAATAAAAAATGTTTTAAAAAAATAAAGGTTGAAAACCTTGTGTCTGATGCTCCTTTTATCTATGGTATGGACAGATGAGTAAAACATATGGATTAAAAATAAATAAATAATAAGGGGAACAAATGTCAAAATAAATTTAGTAGATTGAAATGCTAGTGATCAATGAAAGGGAGGGGTAAGGGGTATGGCATGTATGAATTTTTTTCTGTTTTCTTCCTATTTCTTTTTCTGAATTGATGCAAACGTTCTAAGAAATGATCATAATGATGAATATGCAACTGTGATGATATTGTGAATAACTGAATTATATATGTAGAATGGAATGATCATATGGTAGGAATGTTTGTGTTTGTATGTTGGTATGTTTAATAAATAAAATATATTTTAAAAAATAAATAAATAAGGGCAAGATTAAGACATACCCAGATAAACGAAAGCTAAAGGAGTTCATCACCATTAGACCAGGCCAACAGGAGATGCTAAAGAGAGTTCTTCAGCTTGAAAGGAAAGGACAGTAGACAATAGATTAAAGCTGCAATGAGAAATAAAGATCTCTGGTGAGGGTAATTATATGGGTAAATATAAATGCAGTATGATTGTATTTTTGGTTTGTAACTTCACTTTTTTACTTCCTAAAAGGAAAATGCATAAAAATTAATGATATACCAGTGACTCATAATGTACAAAACAAGTAATTTTTTAAACAAGAACTACATAAAGATGAGGGGATGGAGGCGTATAGGAACATAGTTTGTATAACCATTGAAATTAAGTTGGTATCTATGAAACAAGCGTGTTATAGACTCAGGACATTAAATTTTTTTTTTTTTTTTTTTTTTTAGCTCAGATGCAGCTTCATTCAGTATTTTAACATGATTACTTTACATTTAGGTATTATTGTGCTGTCCATTTTTGAGTTTTTGTATCTAGTCCTGTTGCACAGTCTGTATCCTTCAGCTTCAATTACCCATTGTCTTACCCTGTTTCTAACTCCTGCTGACTCTGTTACCAATGACATATTTCAAGTTTATTCTCGAATGTCCATTCACATCAGTGGGACCATACAGTATTTGTCCTTTAGTTTTTGGCTGGATTCACTCAGCATAATATTCTCTAGGTCCATCCATGTTATTACATGGTTCATAAGTTTATCTTGTCTTAAAGCTGCATAATATTCCATCGTATGTATATACCACAGTTTGTTTAGCCACTCTTCTGTTGTGGAGATTTTGGCTGTTTCCATCTCTTTGCAATTGTAAATAACGCTGCTATAAACATTGGTGTGCAAATGTCCGTTTGTGTCTTTGCCCTTAAGTCCTTTGAGTAGATACCTAGCAATGGTATTGCTGGGTCGTATGGCAATTCTATATTCAGCTTTTTGAGGAACCGCCAAACTGCCTTCCACAGTGGTTGCACCATTTGACATTCCCACCAACAGTGGATAAGTGTGCCTCTTTCTCCGCATCCTCTCCAGCACTTGTCATTTTCTGTTTTGTTGATAATGGCCATTCTGGTGGGTGTGAGATGATATCTCATTGTGGTTTTGATTTGCATTTCTCTAATGGCCAGGGACATTGAGCATCTCTTCATGTGCCTCTTGGCCATCCGTATTTCTTCTTCTGGTAGGTGTCTGTTTAAGTCTTTTTCCCATTTTGTAATTGGGTTGGCTGTCTTTTTGTTGTTCAGTTGAACAATCTCTTTATAAATTCTGGATACTAGACCTTTATCTGATATGTCATTTCCAAATATTGTCTCCCATTGTGTAGGCTGTCTTTCTACTTTCTTGATGAAGTTCTTTGATGCACAAAAGTGTTTAATTTTGAGGAGCTCCCATTTATTTATTTCTTTCTTCAGTGCTCTTGCTTTAGGTTTAAGGTCCATAAAACCGCCTCCAGTTGTAAGATTCATAAGATATCTCCCTACATTTTCCTCTAACTGTTTTATGGTCTTAGACCTAATGTTTAGATCTTTGATCCATTTTGAGTTAATTTTTGTATAAGGTGTGAGATACGGGTCTTCTTTCATTCTTTTACTTATGGATATCCAGTTCTCTAGGCACCATTTATTGAAGAGACTGCTCTGTCCCAGGTGAGTTGGCTTGACTGCCTTATCAAAGATCAAATGTCCATAGATGAGAGGGTCTATATCTGAGCACTCTATTCGATTCCATTGGTTGATATATCTATCTTTATGCCAATACCATGCTGTTTTGACCACTGTGGCTTCATAATATGCCTTAAAGTCCGGCATCGCTAGACCTCCAGCTTCGTTTTTTTTCCTCAAGATGTTTTTAGCAATTCGGGGCAACCTGCCCTTCCAGATAAATTTGCTTATTGGTTTTTCTAATTCTGAAAAATAAGTTGTTGGGATTTTGATTGGTATTGCATTGAATCTTTAGATGAGTTTAGGTAGGATTGACATCTTAATTATATTTAGTCTTCCAATCCATGAACACGGTATGCCCTTCCATCTATTTAGGTCTTCTGTGATTTCTTTTAGCAGTTTTTTGTAGTTTTCTTTATATAGGTTTTTTGTCTCTTTGGTTAAATTTATTCCTAGGTATTTTATTCTTTTAGTTGCGATTGTAAATGGGATTCGTTTCTTGATTTCCACCTCAGCTTGTTCATTACTAGTGTATAGAAAAGCTACAGATTTTTGAATGTTGATCTTGTAGCCTGCTACTTTGCTGTACTCATTTATTAGCTCTAGTAATTTTGTTGTGGATTTTTCTGCGTTTTCTACATATAGTATCATATCGTCTGCAAACAGTGATAGTTTTACTTCTTCCTTTCCAATTTTGATGCCTTGTATTTCTTTTTCTTGCCTAATTGCTCTGGCTAGAACTTCCAACACAATGTTGAATAATAGTGGTGATAGTGGACATCCTTGTCTTGTTCCTGATCTTAGGGGGAAAGTTTTCAATTTTTCCCCATTGAGGATGATATTAGCTGTGGATTTTTCATATATTCCCTCTATCATTTTAAGGAAGTTCCCTTGTATTCCTATCTTTTGAAGTGTTTTCAGCAGGAAAGGATGTTGAATCTTGTCAAATGCCTTCTCTGCATCAATTGAGATGATCATGTGATTTTTCTGCTTTGATTTGTTGATATGGTGTATTACATTAATTGATTTTCTTATGTTGAACCATCCTTGCATACCTGGGATGAATCCTACTTGGTCATGATGTATAATTCTTTTAATGTGTTGTTGGATACGATTTGCTAGAATTTTATTGAGGATTTTTGCATTTGTATTCATTAGAGAGATTGGTCTGTAGTTTTCTTTTTTTGTAATATCTTTGCCTGGTTTTGGTATGAGGGTGATGTTGGCTTCATAGAATGAATTAGGTAGTTTTCCCTCCACTTCGATTATGTTGAAGAGTTTGAGGAGAGTAGGTACTAATTCTTTCTGGAATGTTTGATAGAATTCACATGTGAAGCCGTCTGGTCCTGGACTTTTCTTTTAGGGAGCTTTTGAATAACTAATTCAATCTCTTTACTTGTGATTGGTTTGCTGAGGTCGTCTATTTCTTCTTGAGTCAAAGTTGGTTGTTCATGTCTTTCCAGGAACCTGTCCATTTCATCTAAATTGTTGTATTTATTAGTGTAAAGTTGTTCATAGTATCCTGTTATTACCTCCTTTATTTCTGTGAGGTCAGTAGTTATGTCTCCTCTTTCATTTCTAATCTTATTTATTTGCATCCTCTCTCTTCTTCTTTTTGTCAATCTTGCTAAGGGCCCATCAATTTTGTTGATTTTCTCATAGAACCAACTTCTGGTCTTATTGATTTTCTCTATTGTTTTCAATTTCATTTATTTCTGCTCTAATCTTTGTTATTTCTTTCCTTTTGCTTGCTTTGGGATTAGTTTGCTGTTCTTTCTCCAGTTCTTCCAAGTGGACAGTTAATTCCTACATTTTTGCCTTTTCTTCTTTTCTGATAAAGGCATTTAGGGCAATAAATTTCCCTCTTAGCACTGCCTTTGCTGCGTCCCATAAGTTTTGATATGTTGTGTCTTCATTTTCATTTGCCTCTAGGTATTTACTAATTTCTCTTGCAATTTCTTCTTTGACCCACTTGTTGTTTAAGAGTGTGTTGTTGAGCCTCCATGTATTTATGAATTTTCTGGCACTCCGCCTATTATTGATTTCCAACTTCATTCCTTTATGATCCGAGAAAGTGTTGTGTATGATTTCAATCTTTTTAAATTTGTTAAGACTTGCTTTGTGACCCAGCATATGGTCTATCTTTGAGAATGATCCATGAGCACTTGAAAAAAAGGTGTATCCTGCTGTTGTGGGATGTAATGTCCTATAAATGTCTGTTAAGTCAAGCTCATTTATAGTAATATTCAGGTTCTCTATTTCTTTATTGATCCTCTGTCTAGATGTTCTGTCCATTGATGAGAGTGGTGAATTGAAGTCTCCAACTATTATGGTATATGTGTCTATTTCCCTTTTCAGTGTTTGCAGTGTATTCCTCACGTATTTTGGGGCATTCTGGTTCGGTGCGTAAATATTTATGATTGTTATGTCTTCTTGCTTAATTGTTCCTTTTAATAGTATATAGTGTCCTTCTTTGTCTCTTTTAACTGTTTTACATTTGAAGTCTAATTTGTTGGATATTAGTATAGCCACTCCTGCTCTTTTCTGGTTGTTATTTGCATGAAATATCTTTTCCCAACCTTTCACTTTCAACCTATATTTATCTTTGGGTCTAAGATGTGTTTCCTGCAGACAGCATATAGAAGGATCCTGTTTTTTAATCCATTCTGCCAGTCTATGTCTTTTAATTGGGGAATTCAGTCCATTAACATTTAGAGTTATTACTGTTTGGATAATATTTTCCTCTACCATTTTGCCTTTTGTATTATATATATCATATCTGACTTTCCTTCTTTCTACACTTTTCTCCATGCCTCTCTCTTCTGTCTTTTTGTATCTGACTCTAGTGCTTCCTTTAGTATTTCTTGCAGAGCTGGTCTCTTGGTCACAAATTCTCTCAGTGACTTTTTGTCTGAGAATGTTTTAATTTCTCCCTCATTTTTGAAGGACAATTTTGCTGGATATAGGAGTCTTGGCTGGCAGTTTTTCTCTTTTAGTAACTTAAATATATCATCCCACTGTCTTCTAGCTTCCATGGTTTCTGCTGAGAAATCTACACATAGTCTTATTGGGTTTCCCTTGTATGTGACAGGTTGTTTTTCTCTTGCTGCTTTCAAGATCCTCTCTTTCTCTTTGACCTCTGACATTCTAACTAGTAAGTGTCTTGGGGAACGCCTATTTGTGTCTAATCTCTTTGGGGTGTGCTGCACTTCTTGGATCTGTAATTTTAGGTCTTTCATAAGAGTTGGGAAATTTTCAGTGATAATTTCTTCCATTAGTTTTTCTCCTCCTTTTCCCTTCTCTTCTCCTTCTGGGATGCCCACTACACGTATATTTGTACGGTTCACATTGTCCTTGAGTTCCCTGATACCTTGTTCAAATTTTTCCATTCTTTTCCGGATAGTTTCTGTTTCTTTTTGGAATTCAGATGTTTCATTCTCCAAATCACTAATTCTATCTTCTGTCTCTTTAAATCTGTCATTGTATGTATCCATTGTTTTTTCCATCTTTTCTACTTTATCTTTCACTTCCATAAGTTCTGTGATTTGTTTTTTCAGTTTTTCTATTTCTTCTTTATGTTCAGCCCATGTCTTCTTCATGTCCTCCCTCAATTTATCGATTTCGTTTTTGAAGAGGTTTTCCATTTCTGTTTGTATATTCAGCATTAGTTGTTTCAGCTCCTGTATCTCATTTGAACTATTGGTTTGTTCCTTTGACTGGGCCATATGTTCAATTTTCTGAGCGTGATCCGTTATCTTCTGCTGGCGTCTGGGCATTTAGTCAGATTTCCCTGGGTGTTGGACCCAACAGGTTGAAAGATTTTTTTGTGCAATCTCTGGGTTCTGTTTTTCTTATCCTGCCCAGTAGGTGGCACTCGTGGCACACGTTTGTCTACGGGTTCCACCAGTTAAAGTTGCTGTGGGTCCTTTAACTCTGGAAAATTCTCGCCATAGGGGAGGTTCGGCAGCCGAAGCATCTTGGAAGAATGCCAGCCGGCCTGGGGTTCCGAATGCGGGGAGGGTCGCCGGCCGCCGCAGCACGGGAGAGCGTCCGGCCGAATTAGCTAGTCGGCCCGGGGCACCAAGCGTGGCGGGAGGGCGCCAGCTGTCGCAGCCCGGGAGAGTGCACTGTTCCCAGCCGGACGGGAGAGTTACGTGTTTGGAAGGGATCCCCCGGTCACTGTTCTCCGCAGTCTGGGGATTTCCGACCCAACTATCTCAGTTGTTCTGGGGGGCCTCGCGTGGTGGGGGCACCAGCCGCCGCGGCCTAAGGGGACCGCCTGTCCAATTCTACCAGCTGGCCTGGGAAGGTGGAAGGGAGGGACTCCGGTCGCTTGCCGTCCCACCCAGGAAAGCCCGTGCCCTTTGGTGATCTCACCGGAGCTGGTTCTCCCAGATAGTCAGCCGTTCCAGGATGGGGTATGCCGTCCCTTTGATCTCACTCGTGGCTCCGGGAGCTGCTCTGTATTATCTCCACTCCCCTAGTAGCTGTTCTGGAGGAGGAAAGGTGAGGGCGGCAAGGCTGTCGAGGCTGGTGGCGGAGGAGCCGGTGAAGGCGGGGGAAGAGGGCACCGTGGTGGTTGGAGAGCGGCCGGAGCAGGAGGGGGAAGAGGGGGGAGAAGGAGGGTGGGCGGGTCGGCTGCTGCGGGGCGTGGGCGCCGTGCGGCGGGCCGGTGGAGAAAGAGGGGGGAGAAGGAGGGCGGGCGGGTCGGCTGCTGCGGGGCGTGGGCGCCATGCGGCGGGCTGGCAGAGAAAGAGAGGGGAGAAGGAGGGAGGGCGGGTCGGCTGCTGCTGGGCGTGGGCGCCACGCGGCGGGCTGGCGGAGAAAGAGAGGGGAGAAGGAGAGGACATTAAATTTAAGTCCCTGCAGTAGCTGCAAAGAAAATATCAGATAACATCAAACTCATTGAGACAGAAATAGTATAGGTATAGTATAGTATAGTATACGTTTCCAGGAGTGAGGGACAGGGAAATGGGATTATAAGGCAAAATGGGTATAAAGTTGCTATTTTGGGTGCAGAAAAAGTTTAGTAATGGAAGCTGGTGAGGGTACCATAACACAGTGACTATGATCAATCCCACTGAATGGTATGATTCAAGTGATGGAGATGGCAAAGTTTATGTTGTGTATATGTTCCCACGATAGAGAGAGAGAGAGAGAAAGGGAGGGTAGGCAACTAAAGAGACAATGACAACTAAATATAATACATGAACATGGATGGGCTCTAGCTAGGGAGGAGAAAACATTCAAAAGGATATTACTAGGACGTATGAAAATGTTGCAATATTGACTGTAAGCTTTATATCAATGTTAAATTTCTTGAACTTGATAACTGCACGTAAGGTGGTTAAATACGTGAATATCCATATCTTAAGAAATGTACATGGCAATATTAAGTGTTCAAGGAGCATTATGTATACAGTCTACACTCAAGTGTTCAAAAGGATTGCCAAATGTAGATGGATAGATGATAGATAGCTTTAGATAGATAGAGAGATTGATTGATTGATAGGTAGGTAGGTAAATAGGTAGATAGATAAATAAATAGAAATATATGATAAATGTGGCAAAATATTTAAATTGGTGGATCTGGGTATTGAGGACAGCAGATAGGAGTATGATCGAGTATGCTGGAGTTCTCTCTTTGGGGTTTGTTTTATTTTTGTAACTCTACTGTAAGTTTGACAGTATTCAAAATAAAAAGTTAAAAAAAATCTGAAGGGAAACATAACAATATTTGACATCTGTCAGATATTGCACAAATTAATGTGCATTATTTTTTCAAGCAGCATCTGAGTCATATTCATTAAGTTGTTTGGAGCTAATTAGTTAATAAACAGAACTGGGGTAACTGAACTGGTGTCTTTTCTCCTCCCTAGTTAGATCCCATCCATGTTCATGTATTACATTTAGTTGTCATTGTCTCTTTAGTTGCCCGTCCTCCCTTTCTCTCTCTCTCTCTATTGTGGGAACATATACACAACACATTTTTTTTGTTAGGTAAAAAAAAATGTTAAACAGTCACCTACCACACAACTCAGCCATCCTGCTCCTAGTTATTTACCCCAGCAAAAGAGATGCACATGCCCATACAAAGGTTTGTACACAAATGTTCCCCTGCATTTGGAACAGCCAAAAAAAGGGAACCCCTAAAAACCCAAATGTCCATGAAGAGGTCAATAAATAAATAAATTGTGGTATGTCTATACAATGGAATACTAATCAGCAAATAAAAAGGAATGAGCCATTCATATACGCAACCACACTGACAAATTTCAAAATCATTATGCTGAGCGAAAGCAACCAGACAAAAATGAGGATATAAAGTCGGATTCCATTTATTTAAAGTTCTTGACAATGCAAACTAACCTAAATGACAGAATGCAGATCAGTGGTTGCCTGGTGAAGGGGTGCAGTACTTAAGGAGGAACAGGAGGAAGATGGATTACCTAAAGATATGAGCCAACATTAAGAGGTGATGAGTATGTTCATTATTTTGATTGCGATGATGATTTCAAAAATGTATATGTGTGTAAAAACTTATCAAATTGTACATTTCAAGTTTGCACAGCTTATTGTGAGTCAATGTATCAAATTTGTTCTTAAAAAATACATTACCCCAAATAAATAAAAAAAGAAAAAAAATTACATTACCTTATCTCGGTGCAAAACCTGAGGTTCTTTATCTTTTTTTATTTTTTATTTTTTTGGGCATGGGCAAACTCTGGGAATTGAATCCGGGTCTCTGGCATGGCAGGTGAGAATTCTGCCACTGAGCTACCATTGCACCTCCCCTGAGGTTCTTTAAAGCATGAAACAGTTCTATAATTTTGCTTATTTAACCTAATTAATTTATAATTTCATCTTAAACAATCTAAAAAAAAGTGCAGAATGTCTACTGAAAAACAGGACTTCAACAATGAAGAAAGACAGAACTGCTTTCTAGTATAATGGCGCTCATACTTTAGTGTGCATTAAAATTAGCTAGAGAGTTTGCATTTCTTAACAAGTTTCCAGGTGATGCTGACACCACTTGTCCAAGGACCACACTTTGAGAACCACTTTTATAGTTCATCAGCAATAATCAATTAGAAATTGTGAAGGAGATAAAGATATTTATAAAAATAAAATAACAAACCCATAAAATACTTAGGAATAAACATAATGAGAAATGTGCTAGACCTACATGAATAAAAACCTAAAACTGTTACTGAAGGACATACAAGAAGCTATGAATAAAGAGTATTCCATGCTTCTAAATGAAGAGATTCAATATTTTGTTATTAAATTCTCCTTTGAATTTTTCTATAAATACGGTGTGCTGGTTTGAAAGGAAGTATGCCCCCTAAGAAAAGCCATGTTTTAATATAAATCTCATTTCTTAAAGGTAGAATCATCCCTATTCAATACTGTATATGTGAAACTGTAATGAGATCATCTCCCTGGTTGATGTGATTTAGTTAAGAATGGTTGTTAAACTGGATTAGGGGATGACATGTCTCCACCCATTTGAGTGGGTCTTGATTAGTTTCTGAAGTCCTATAAAAGAGGAAACATTTTGGAGATTCAGAGAGATTCAGAGAGAGCAGAGAATGCTGCGACACTACGAAGCAGAGAGTCCACCAGCCAGTGACCTTTGGAGATGAAGAAGGAAGACACCTCCTGGGGAGCTTCATGAAGCAGGAAGCCAGGAGACAAAGCCAGCAGATGATGCCATGTTCACTATGTGCCCTTCCATGTTCACTATGTGCCAAGAGAGAAGCCCTGACTGTGTTTGCCATGTGCCTTCTCACTTGAGAGAGAAACCCTGAACTTCATCGGCCTTCTTGAACCAAAGTATCTTTCCCTGGATGGATGCTTTTGACTGGAAATTTCTATAGACTTGTTTTAATTGGAAATTTTCTCAGCCTTAGAACTGTAAACCAGCAACTCATTAAATTCTCCCTTTTTAAAAGCCATTCCATTTCTGGTATATTGCATTCCGGCAGCTAACAAACTAGAACATACTGTAAACCCATTTTTTAAAATATCAAAAGGACTTTTTAATGGAATTTACCAGACTAATTCTCAAGTTCAAATAGAAAAGAACATATATAAAAATAGCTAAAAAGTTTTAAAAAAAGGAACAAGGACAGATTTCCCCTACCAGGTAGCAAACCACATGGTAAAACTATGGTAAGTAAAACAGCGTGGTATTAATTTAGGAATACTTAAATCAATATATGTAATAAATAATGAGCAGAACCATTTTTATATGAAAATTTTATTTATGATAAAATGACATTTTGACTCACAGAAGAAAGAATGGACCATTCAA
Organism: Tamandua tetradactyla; assembly: GCF_023851605.1. Lineage (NCBI taxonomy): Eukaryota > Metazoa > Chordata > Mammalia > Pilosa > Myrmecophagidae > Tamandua > Tamandua tetradactyla. Next base: position 142,822,929 of record NC_135332.1, read on the forward strand.
TAAATAGTTTAGGACAACTAAATATCTATTTGGAATAAAATTAAGTTACCACTCTGCTATATACTCTCAAATATAATAGATAAGGATTCTAATCTAGAAAACATAAAGAGATACAAGTAACTAACAAATAAAAGACAGTCTAATAGACTAATGGGCAAAGAATCTAAACTGACAAATTCACAGAAAAAATACAAATGATTAGTAAAGAAAAGACGATCAACCTTGCCAATAATTAGGAAATAGCAAATTAAACCAATAGTGATGTTTTTAAGTCACCAGTTAGGGGAAAAAAATAAAATATCTTGCAACTGCTCCACCACCACAAGGGATAAGGAGAAAAGAAAACAAAGTAGTACGGCAAGTTTACTGTTGATTTTAGGGAACAACTTCTGTTTATCAATTTAAAAGTGTAATACTTAAAAATGTCTAACTGTTTCAAGACTTCAGGATGCCTATGATAGACAAGTTGTAAACTGTGCTACAAAGCTTAATACAGAGTTCAGTGTAGTGGATGAAAACAATTGCTATCTTTGTTTAGGAAAATATCTTGATAAGCTTATTTGAATTAAGAACGTAGTACCCCAAAGGCTTGCTATATCTTTAGTGTGGCAGTATATAAACAGAAGAAGAGAGCTGGAATGAGAATTAGAAATTCATGTACGTTCCAAATGTCTTTAGACACTAGGGAGAGAATTAGTGAAGCACCAAAATAGGAACAGTTAGATTTGACCATCATACCACTGGTGTATGTTCAGGAAGTCAACAAAAGGCTTTAAGGTTAGGCATGTTTTTAAACTTGTGTTAAATTTTATCTTTTTCAAAAAATTAAGTGCAGGTTAATAGTGGCTTGTTAATATGTATTCTACTTGGGGGAGTGTTTTTTAATAGGAACAAATATAAAGTCGTGGAAAAGTCTTAGGCTGTAAGCCTTAATTCCCCATAGCTGGGGGAAGTTTAACTTTTGGCATGGAGCCGTGTCCAAGCTCAACCATATACCTGGGGGCGTCAAATTCTAGGCATAGTGCCTAGTTGTAAATAAAGAGCCTCGTATGTTTTAAATTAGAAAGTCATGGCAAGCATCAAATATGGATAAGGTCAATTTAAACTTAGTCATATATACAAGAATATTAGTGGGAACAGGAGAGGATGCTCCTTCAAGCTTCACAGAGACAATATTAATATTACTAAAAGAGAGTACCACTGTTTTATTTCAGGAATTCACCAGTCAATACAATCACATAGGTTGAAAATATGAACAGATTTAAAATGAGTTTGAGTATTGTTACCATTATAATTATCTTTAGTATTAGCATTGATTACAGATCCATCACGAGTTGTTTTTTGCTTTTTAAGGAGAAAAAAGAGCCAGGAATACTCCAAATATTTTGAAATTTTCATAATGGAGAATCATCCCCTTCTCCCATCAAGCCTCATTTTAACCTTGCGGACTTCTCTTTCCCGACGGTCAGCAGCAGCATCCTAACGACGCTCGCCGTAATTCTCAACCTTACTGAACATTCACTCTGTACTAAGAGCTTTCCGCGCATTTTCTTATTTTTAAGTGTCTGCCCTTTTAAAAATGCAAATTACTCCAGATCCTATTATCAATTTACACAGTAGCAGCGATCATAAATAATACCCTTTGAGATTATAACCTGGAATATAAACCCTAGAGGATGAAGAGAAAGGTGGTAAAAACCTTACTTCAAAATTTTGCTTCAGATGAGAACTGTATGAATACATCAGTAGGATGAGCACAGGATGTTTGTTACATCATGTTTTTAATTGGTTTCTTTTTATTTAAAATGCCTCAGGGATAGTCATCAAAGAACTAATTGAATATCTAACAATAGCAGAATCATCTCCTAAATGCCATGATTAAATGTTTTTTTTTTTCCTTTAGAAAAGTATAGTCATTGGTCAAAAAAAAAACAACTGGGAAAGATAGAAAGTAGTAAGTAGGAAAAAATAGTAATATTAACAGGTACATATTCAAAACAGAATAGCTATTAAATTTTGGTTAAACTTTTAAATCTCACCATTTTCCAGTAACATTGCATCTTAACCACTTTTCATGCTTTTAAATAGTCTTTGTAATAATCATTTTAACTGCTGCACTGTGATTTAGAATAATTTACTTGCTCTATTTTTAAAATTTAGGTTTTATCCAGGTTTTCACTATTATGTGTGAAATTAATATTTGCATACAACTTATTTCATGTTTAGAATTATTATCTGTCCATAAGCAAAATAACTGGGACAGAGAGCATGAACAATTTAAAACTTTTAATATATTACTAACAAAACTGGCTTTCCAAAAGATATTTTCATATACTCATTTGTGAAATATAAATTTTTAAATATAAATATAAAGCCTTTTTGAAGGATAATCTTAGAGTAGCAGTCAAACTAAAAATGTGCATACACTTTGAACCACTAATATTATTTCTAGAAATCTTTCCTACAAAAATACTTGTATATATACACAAATATGGATGTATTGGTTTCATTTAAGCACAACTTTAAATAGAAAAAAATTGGTAATAACCTAAAGGAAAATGGTAAAATGAATTGTAATGTGGCTACATTATAAAAATATAAAGCTGTTAAGATGAATGTAGTGGCTCTATATTTTTTGACTTAGGGGGATCTCTTAGGGTTAAGTGGAGAATAAAGTGAATAGATGAACAGTCAGATGGGATGATTTCATTTATAAAAATATTAATAAATACGTATGTTTGAAAATGCATTTAAAAATGAGTAAGGATCACAAACCTTTGGCTGAGTCTACTAGTTATCCCTCCAAATCTATTATCCCCTTCTCATGGTAACAGAATACCAAATTTTAGCTGGGTACATTTTCTAAGCCTCCCTTGAAGTTGAAATTGACTAAGTGACTAAAATCTGGCTAACGAAGTGTAAGCAGAAGTGTTTGTGGCAATTCCTAGGAATCTTCCTCCAAAGACAGCTGAAACATTTTATTGATTGATTTTCAATAGCTTGAAACAGCAATTATTTATTCTCATGGATCTATGGGTCAGCTGGGACAGCCATGCTCCATGTGCATTTACTTTGGGGCCCAGGCTGAAGGGACAGCCACTCACTAAGACAAGCTCATCTCATGACAACAGCAGAGGTTCAGGAGGGTGACCATAACTGCAGAGTTTCTTAAGGCTTGGAACAGAACACAGTTACTTCCACCCACATGCTATTGACCAAAGCAAATCACACAACCAAGCACAGAGCCAAAAGGCAGAGAAGTATACTCTGTCCAAGAGGGGCCCATGGCGAGGATGTGGATGTGCATGGTGTGGTGGTGAGCGGTACGGGAGAGTCAGACTTAAGGTCTATATACACACTGTGGCTTAAAGACATTGGGTTAATTGTACACAATTACGTAGCTGGTACGTGTCTGAGCTAGGAGCTCAAATTTAAGTCTAATGGATCCAAAGCCAGTGTTCTTTTGATCTCATACTATGCATTTTAACAATTTTATTCTGTATTTTAATTCGGCTAAGATAAATGATCCCTCATTACTTTTTCATTTTTTTCTTTGGTATTATAGTGTATTCCTCCAAATGAACTCAGAATCATTTGCTAAATTTCCAAAAGACAAACAAATAAGAAAGTAAACTAATAACTATTGGAACTAGAAGTAAGCCTTTAAATTATCTGGGGAAATGTTGACATCTTTAAAATAAGTCGTTTTCCCTAAAAGGAACATTTGTCCTTTGTGACAATTTGACTTGTGAAAGCCTATTTTGTTAATATTATTCAAAATTCCTTTGGCATTCCTAGGTATTTAATCACTTTATCTACAAAATAGACTGATAATGCTGTCATTCTCCATTTTACAAATATTATTTTTGTGTTCTGCATTTTTATATGGAATAAAATTTCCAAGAAAATGTTAAATAGTAATTAGGTAGTTATCACTAATTAGATGTTAAATAGTATTTATTTTCTTACCATAAAGTATTATGATGACTATTTAAAAATTCTTTTTATATCACAGTATAGAAATATCATTATTCATATATATATATTTTTGTTTGTTTGTTTGTTTTTGTGTTTTTTTGCATGGGCAAGCTCCAGTAATTGAACTTGGGTCTCCGGTATGACACGTGAGACTTATTCCACTGAGCCACCATCGCACTGCCCATTTTTCATATGTTTTATAGGGTTTTTTTTTCCTTCAAGAGATTAGTATTTAATTTATCAGCTATTCAACAGCTATTAAGTAATAAATTTTTTCTTATTATCTTTCGGATAGCTTAATATGGAACCACTAATATGGAACCACTCTTAGTTTCTTAGGAGAAATGCTACTTGGTCAATGTGGATCATTACTTGAGTGTAAACAGATTTGATCTACTAAGATTTATTTAGGTTTTCAAATCTGTTTAATCCAGATACCAACTGGTATATTTGCAGGCTTGAAGATCTAGAAAGGGTCGATTTTAACTTCTACTTCATGGTTTATGGAAGTAAAAGCCCTCTTTATAATTCCTACAAATTCCCAGTTAGGTTTGCATTCTCATGATTTCCTCAAGCTTCAAGTTCCTGCATTTGCTCAATTGGATTAGCTGACAGATGGACTTGGCGTGGCTGTTTCTTATTCCTTCTGTTCTGGACAATCAACCCAAATGTGGAACTCAGCCCTTTTCTTTGTTCCCATCAAAAACCCACTGACACCTAGTACGCTTATGTAGTATACTTAGCTTAAATGAAAACAATATAAAATTCCAAGTTAGATATCCTTGGCCTAAAGTTTTTCTTTCAAACAATTTCAGATCTCTAGTCTCCTGCTTCATTGCTTAGACCTCTGATTTCTCTATTTTATTTCCCTAGCCAATCCCCACCCCCTCCCACCAGATAATGCAAAGCTTTCCCACATAATTATACAAAGAAATTAAGCTCTCTCTAGTTGGTATCCCTGAACTCAAGCTTTTGAGTTATTTTACATATCTAGCCAAACCAATCAAGGTGCATTACAAAAGAAAAAATCATCTCATTTGTATTAGTCATTTGCTGCAGTGACTGCAATCTCATAGCTTCCCAAAACAAGCATTTTTTCTTTGCTCTCAATACCTTTCAGGGGCTACGACTCTGATCTATGTGTCCTCTCATTCTAGGAAACAGGCTGAAGGAATGGCCATTATCAGGAACAGCCCTTCTCAGAGTAAAGGAAAAAGCAAACAAGCTAGCAGAAACAAAACAATGTCTCATAATGCTTCTGCTTACAACTGACACATTGTCACTTTCTGTCATCTCCCATCCACCGAAGTCGTGTGACTGACCCAGAAAATGGTGTAGGAAAATATACTTCATCTATCCTCTCATAGAGAAGAGAATAGCTAGAAACATTAACACAATTTATTACAATGTAAAAAGTCATACTCCTTATAATTAATTTTAAACAGCAATGCTTCCCTCTCACTTGTACTATATTCATCATTAAGATGAATATGTAGCAGTGATTCTAGGGGTAAAGGGTTGTGTGTGGGAAGATATCTATCAGAAAATCCAGAGGGCTTTTCCAATATACATGACCTCCCTGCCCTTACCTCCATCACCGTTCTGAAATGTCTCTGGGGACAGGGATGAGAAGGTCCAGTGTGCAAAGACTACTCAAGTGATTTTAATATTGCCCATTCTCAACATTTTTGAGAACCACTGGAATACAGGTTTTAGGTGGATGCCCTTATCAGATTTTGACCACACCATTCTTGACATTTTAAATGCAAGGGGTCCTCTAATTCACCATGCTGCAGTGAACACACAAGGAATAAGAGTAAAAGATAACATTTATCTCAGAAATTTAGCCAGGAACTGTCTTTTTGCTAAGAGAAGGTTTTTACACTGTGGAGTTCTTCTACTTCAAATAAACAAGCTATTGGCAGAATTTTTGTGGGAATATATTTTGAAAGCGCTCAACCAAGAAGAGTGAAACAATTTTAGATTGGGTTGAATTTGTTGATATGGATGAACTTACCAGAAGTGATGCCTTCAATGTGCTAGTTCAAGCAGTTGGGTGCCTAACAGTTTGCTGAGTTGGATAAGGCAATCAAGCTCCAACACTGACCTTCATTAAAGGAAGTTGAGATATATGCCAAAAATCTCTTGGCATATATACAGGAAGGAAATCAAGGACAACTTGAGATAGGAATTTTGGAATAGATCCATTGCAAGCAGTCCTGTTTGCTTGCTCATAACTGTGGCCCCAAGAATGACTAGAAAGAGTGGCCCTTCCCCAAGGTCTTGAGATCTACTTTGCTGAAGGAAATTACAGCATCTTAAAAAAAAAAAAAGCATCATTTATTTATTTCCAAATGTTGGAAATGCTGGTGGAAAATGCTACAATTGAAATGTTCTCCTTCAATTGGGATGGGATGGTCTCAGGGTTATGGAGGTGAGTGAGGTGCCCTCAACACTCAGAGGCAAAGTGTGCTGCAGCAGCAGGAAGACCAGCGTGGTGATCAGGATTGTCTCTCCTTCAGAGATCTCTGGCTATGCCTATTTGAGCATCAGATTCCCGCTAAATTCTTACTTGATTAGTGTCAACAAAACACCCTAGATGTATTGAATAAAGGCTTCAACTGAGCCAAGACAATAAAGTCATAATCCAAATAATCCCTCATCCAAATCCCCGAACTAATCAGATCACAGAACCACAGCATCAGGCCTGAAGGAGAGACTAGCTACTCTGTTATTCTTTGACTATTACCCCTAGAAATTCCTAAAGGCCATTTAATGAGATATCTGTGTCCTTGAACAAAAGAAATAATCAAGCCTCTTTGGGAAGTTTTATACACTTGCTCTGAGTTAGTAGTAATTTCTGGCATATAGAAAGCCACTGAGATCCACCAATCAGGGTAGCTAGTCTCCCCTCTTGTCTGAGTTAGGTAAAACAAATGAAATTTAACTCAGTCAAACTCTGAACCCATTCATTCTCTTGATTTTTCCCAGTTCCTGTGTTGGATAGAATAGTCTCAACAACTGGCAAAAATCCCCGTATCTGTTTCCTCACTATGGAATAAGGAGTATTATGGTAGGAAGAATGAAAGGGAAGGCACTGGTGTTCCTTCTCCCTAGGAATAGTAAAATCCAAGGCAATACTCTATTCTTGCTGGGAATTTCAGATATTAACACCACTGCTTCTAGTTTTTAACAAAATGTTTTTTTTTATTTTAAAGTTATAAAATAACTACGAGCTTCAAGGAGATTGGACTTCTTCCTGGTACCTGGGGGTGAATCTTAATTAGCCTGAACCCAAACCTGAATAATTCCATTCTGTTTGTTTTGATGGTTTAGGAATGGGACTATGGTGCCATTATGGACAATGAGATGTGAAGGAAAGCCTGGAAGGGGCTTACAGTTTCCTGACACTGTCTTGAAGAACAACAATAGATCATTGCCAGCACGATAAGATGATGATCCAAAACCCAACCAAAACCGTTCCTGCCAACCCTAAAAACCACCTGAGGCTCTATCTGACACTCTATATAGGTTCCATGCAGTATGATTATTTTCCAGAAATCTACAACTTCCAGTTGGGTTCCTAAGCCAGATGAGTCCTGAAACCCAGAGGGGCCAGCCTCTCCAGAACATTAATTTTTTACATCCCCCATCCCGTATTATTGACAGCCCTTTCCAACATGAAAAAGTTAGAATGGGCATAGCTCAAATACCCCTAAAGATTGGGAGAAAGATCAAAGGAGAAGAAAGAGTTATAACAGAGAAGATAGGATTTAACGAACAACTATGATTGCTGGATCATTATTTGATATTTCTTTTAGTCTCCAGTGTTTTGGAGCAGCTAGAAAGAAAAATATAAAAGTGTGGAATTGTAGCCCACACTAAATCTGAAATCTACTCTATAACAAATTGTTGCAGTGTGCATTGAAATTTATTGCAGTTTTGTATATATGTTAGTTTTCACAATTTAAAAAAATTGAAAGGAGTCAGAGGAATCACAAAGAGAATTACGAGGTAGGGACTGCTTTGTTTCATTATGAGATCTATAGCATGATTTAACTTTTTCATAAATATATGTATCCATGTGTATAGATATATATGTTTATGACCATTATAACTTGAAATTATGATATACCCATTCAGTAGGATACCATGCAGCTATTAAAACGAATAAGATGAATTTATATGTACTGACTTATAAACATGTCCAAGATACTAAGTGGAAAAAAGCAAATTGCAATTTTGTGAAAATAGTAGTAACGTATCCTAAATTATGTAAAGAAATAAAATTTGGAGGAAGAGGAAAGAAGCTTTATTGAACATAATTCACATACCCTACAATTTGCCCATTTAAAGTGTACAATTGAATGGCTTTTATTATATTCACAGAATTGTGCATCCATCACCACAATCAATTTTAGAACATTTTCATTACTCCAGAAGACACCCCACTCCCCTTAGCCATCACCTCTCTAACCCCCATTCTACCAGCCCTAGGCAATCACCAATCTACTTTGTGTCTCTATAGATATGCCTATTCTGGACATTTCATATAAATGGATCATACAATATGTATTCCTTTGTGATTGGCTTCTTTCGTTTAGCGTGCAGTTTTCATTCATGCTGTAGCATGAATCAGTACTTCATTCCTTTTTATGGCTGAATAATATTCTACTATATGGATATTCACATTTTGTTTATTCATTCATCAGTTGATTGACCTTTAGATTATTTCCACTTTTCTGAATAATGCTGCTGTAAACAAGTTTTGTATGTACTGATAGTTTCATTTCCCTTGAGTATATACCGAGGAGTGGAATTGGTGGGCCATATGCTAATTCTATTTTCAACCCTTTGATGAAGCCTATATTTTACTCGACCTTATTAAAAAGCATCAAAAAGTCATGAACTCATTCCAATATCGTGACATTTTCTACAGGTCATTAATGCACTAACCACAGTAGGCACGTGATCTGTTTTCCAGAATACGAGCGGTGCGGGTCTAATTTGTGGCTGCCTTATGACGCAGATGCCCAGTTCTCAGATGGGGTGAGGAGAACCCTCGTTACCACTCACCACACCTCACCTCAGCCGATTCTACATTTTAGGCCTGCCACTTGCTATATTCTACTTCCAGTTACCAATTTTAATCTTATGCTTGCAAGTGAACAAAAAAGTTATGTCCCACATAACTCAGAAGTCTGATTGCAGGATCTGACTACAGATACAGCTAGGTGCAGGTATTTTTCTACTTCTCAACAAGCTCTTTTTTCACTTTGGATCAATTCTCAGGCAGTCTTGCTCCACTTGACAGCAACAACAGCCTCTTTAAGCTCATGACTAGAGATCCCAGAAGAATCTAAGTCAGTTTCTTCATAAAAATGCTAACTGGCCCCTTGGTTCAATTACCACCTCTAAGGAAATAGGGCAGCCAGCCTGGATTTCACACCTTTCCCATGGCAGGGGTAGAGGGGGCAAATGATTGAAAACCCCTTGAAGCATGGGAAAGGAGTTTCTTGAAAGGAAAATATACTTGGAAGGCAGAAAAGAAACTACTGTCCTACACACTTTCTATGTCGATTTTATTAATTCTCATCATTTTCCTTTTCATCTCTTATCAGTTTTTTTCTGTGCTCTATGAAGTAGTTCTCAATTTGCCTTGTACATCATGTATACCATTTTTCTGACAGATTAAGTCTATACTTTGATTCCTGCACTTTTGGTTTCTGTGTAGTTTTGAAAATCTTATTTATGTATTTACAATATTTATTATGGGCCCACTTTACCCTAGCTATTATGCTAGGAGAAATTACTGTCAAGGAAATTACTGTCTAGTAGAGAAGATAACAAATAAGAAAATTGCGATAAAGTGATACCATAGAGCTAAGCTCAGGGTGCTTGGGGGTGCATAGCACAGGCATCCAACCCAGCCTGGAAGGATTCAAAGGTTCCCCAAAGGAGGCGACATCTATTGGTAATGAGTATTTGGAAGACAGGGAATGAGGACCAAGGAAGGAAGGGAATTTCAGGTCAAGAAGCAGTGCATGCAAAGGCAGGAAGCTGTAAAAGAGCATGTCATGAAAGAGAAGCAGCGACTAGTTCAGTGTGCCATTACGAGTGGTGCAAGATGAGGGTAGTGAAAACGAGGGGCCAGACCATAAATAGCTCTGAAGCTGTGTGCCTGGGAGTTAGATTTTATCCTAGGGACAATAGAAGGGTTTAAACAGAAGAGTGTCATGACCAGGGTTGCATTTTAGAAAAGCAACTCCAGTGGCTGTGGGGAAAGGTTCTTTCACAATGCAAGGAGATTATTTAAGAGGTCACTGCAGGCACCTAGGTAAGCGATGGCAAGTGTCTCAAGATAAGAGACAAGGAAGTGATGGATAGCACCCAATGGCACTTCATTCCTCTGACATTGAAATTATGTGGAACAACAAGGTGGTTATCTTTGGAGCTAAGCTAATTTGTGCTGGTTTTTTTTTGAAGTTTTGTTAGTCCTGGCCCAGCTAACAACAAATCTAATGTGAATTTCACATTGCATGCTCCTTCTTGTGCTTAGTGTAGAAGCTCACCTTCCACATCCTAACAGATTTTCTGTGCCCTCCTGGAAAGTGAATCTTCATATGGTTAAATCCTCCTCATCATTAAGGCAGCAGCTCAGATGTCATATCCTCTAAGAGGGCTTGTCTTCACTGACCACTTTTTTTTTTCTTTTTTTTTTGCATGGGCAGGCATTGGGAACTGAACCCAGGTTTACGGCAGGTGAGAACTCTGCCACTGAGCCACCGTGGCCTGCCCTCGCTGACCACTTTTAAGGAAGCAACACTCCCAACATATGCACCCAAATGTAGTTTTCATGACAGTAGGGACTTTATCTGTCTTCTTAATCTCTGTCCTCCAGAGCCAGTGCACAGTAGGGACTTAAGAACATGTATTTAGTGGATGGCCATGGAATGAACTAAAACCACTCTCATCTTCAAACAATGTGCAGAAACCCCTCAGGCCCTGGCCTGTGGGGAAAAGACCCATGTGGTGAGGTCAAGGTTAGGGAAACAAAGGTCATGGAGTCAGATGGATCATCTGAAATGGTCTTTCTCCAGAACCCTTATCTTGCCTTCCATGTTACTGCAGCTCTACTGGCCGCACCTACGTTCATTAATTCTTTAACCAACAATTAGCTCTGAGGAGTATGCAAACCTATGTTTGTCAGAGGTCACCTTCCCTAGCCACATGGAAGAATCCAAGTGCAGAATGAAGGAATATGGGGTAAAGAAAAAAAAGGAGGGGAAGGAGGAAAAGGAGGAGAAAGTACTAAAGGAGGTGGAGAAGGAGGCCTGGTCAAGAGGTGGAATGAGCAAGGAAGTGATGGATAGCACCCAACGGCACTTCATTCCTCTGACGTTGAAATTATGTGAACCAACAAGGTGGTTATCTTTGGAGCTAAGCTAATTTGTGCTGGTTTTTTTGAAGTTTTGTTAGTCGTGGCCCAGCTAACAACAAATCTAATAATCTATCTCTACACCTATCTAATAATATTTATTTTTGCTTTAAGTAGTTCATGAATTCACTATTCATTTTTCCCTTTATCTTTTTCTACTCTTCTAGGAGTTCTCATCTTCCTTCCTTTCCTTCAGATTTTAAAAGAGCCAGAGAGTGGAAAAAACTTGGTAGGGGTTATGCTCACTGTTTGTTTTTGTTGTGTTTCTCTCAAATCTCCTTACATGTTTATGTCAGATATTTCTGTGTGTCTCACATTATCCACAGAATCTTAGAAGAGGTTATTAGCATAGCTGTGGCTGTTTCCCTTTAAAATAAACTCCATCTTACTTGGAATTTGTATTTTCTCAAGGGATTTTCTTTTTCCAGATACACATAACACTAAATGTTTTAATGAAATATGTGATCAAAAATATTTTCCATTTTACTTCTTTTATTTATTTAATGGATTCAAGTTACCCATTCTTTTTTGGAAGGGAATTAATTTGGAATAAAGATTCAGCCTTTCTATTCCAAAATATGAGAAAATAATTTCTTGTTTCTAGGACAGATAAAATGTCAGTCTAATTGTGCACTGTTTGATTTAGACACGTATAATTTAAAAATAGATTTTAAATTATGTTTTAGTAGTAAATTAAATTAAATTGCTCCTTTTGTGATGTCTCTGTCACAGTTAAGGAGTTGGGTTTTAGGGTATGTCTTAAGCAGGTTCTACAGATCCTTTTAAGATTCTCCCATTATTTAAAGCACTGCCCAGTTCTTCCCTATCTTGTTCCTTGGTGTCCGCATCTTTGGATTCTAGGGTACCAAGCTTAGGGAGTGGTTCCTGCCTTCACCACAACCTCAGAAAAGCTGCTGGGTTGAGGTAATATTAGACATTGAGCTCGGTTCTTACTGCTTATTTCTGATCTTCCTACCTAGGCCATTTTATGACTGTTCATTTATTTCTGGTATCCTTTTCCAGGTTTGCACATGTCCTGGTTCTTACCTCCCTCTGGAGACTGGTTTCCCACTGGCTTTGATTCATGGCTGGTCTTGACATCTCTGCTGAGGCATATGCTGGCTTCTGTTGCCTCATAGGTTACTGATCCATGATTGCTTCTAACGCCTTCCAAGGCTTGTAACCAAGCCACACTCACTGGTTCTGCTTCATCATATCTGCTGCCCGACACTTAGAAACAATTAATTGGGATGACTCAGGTAGAGAATCAGGAACTAAGCGATAAGTTGCCTCTCCATATATATAAGCTCCAGAGTTTCTGAGTGTAAATTTAAACCGAGAAAAGAATCGTGCCCTTGAAAAGTAATGGAAGTCCTTAGAGCTAGGAGTGTTTCCAGCGATTCTCAAGAGGGGGCACTAATGCTATTTGCATTCAGAAAATTTCGTGTTTTGCAGGATTGCTTCGGTTCCCCGGCCCTTGCTCACTAAATACCAGTATTACCTCATTGTCATTGTAGTAATCAAAAGCTTTGTAATGTTTCAAGAGGTAATGAAATATATCCACATATTTCCAAACAGGCCAAGGAAGAAACACTTCCTTCATTTTCAATTGAGACCACCCCAAAACAGACTTTTTTTCAGACTCTTTATATTATTCTCAGAAATAATCCACCTTCCTAAGCAGAGGGAAATTGTACTGTGGTGGAAGAAGTTTAAGCAAAAACTGCAATCAGTGAGAGAAGGGCTCATGGCACAGGAGCGTGAGAACCCCTTCGTCAACCCATCAGGTACAAGGGAGCCTCAATAAGAATAAATCAGATTTCTCATCAGAACCCATGGAGACAAGAAGGCAGGAAGATGACATATTTAAAGTGTTGAAAGCAAAGAATTGCCAACCAAGAATTCTATATACAGTAAAACTGTCTTCCAGATCTGAGAGAAGAATTAAAACACCCCCAGATAAATAAAAGCTCAGGGACTTTGTCAGCACCAGACTGGCCTTACAAAAGATGCTAAAGAGAATTCTACAGGTTGAAAGGAAAGGAAAATAGACAATAGATGGAAGTTGCATAGAGAAATAAAGATCTCCAGTGAGGGTAACAACATGGTAAATGTAAATGCCAGAATTATTATATCCTGGGTTTGTACTCACCCCCTCCTTTTATGTATTTATTTTTACTTCCTACAGGATGTCAAAGGCAAATGAATAAAGTTTAGTGGGAAATGAGTGATTTTGGACACAATGTATAAACATGTCATTTGTGATAATTACTACATAATAGAGGGAGGCATAAAGGGAACCTAATTTGTATATACTATTGAAGTTGTTAAGTGGATATCAAAGCAAACGGGATTGTTACAGAATTAGAACGTTAATTTAAGCCCCATAGTAACTACAAAGAGAATATCAGAGAATATGCAAGCTCATAGAGACAAAAATTAGAAGACAATTTGCCAGGGGCAGGAGCAAGGGGAATAGAGAGTTAATGCAAAATGGATGATTGGATTCTGTTTTAATTTTCTAGGCTGCTCCAAGCAAATACATTAAATGGGTTTGCTTAAACAGTGGGACCGTATTAGCTTACAGTTTTGAAGCCGTGATAATGTCCAAATCAAAGCAGCACTAAGGCGATGCTTTCTTTCCGAGGACTGCCACCAGGGATCTTCAGCTACTCTACTGCCTGGCAGGGCGCAGGGCAGTGCCTCCAGGCCTCTTCCTTCTGCTCTGTGTTCTATTTCACCTTTTTGTTTCCTGTGGCTTTCTCTTTCTTTGTCTGAATTTCATTCTTTTATAAAGTACTCCAGTAATAGGATTACTGAACACCTCCTGAAGAGGTCATCACACCTTAACTGAAGAAAGGGTCCTACTTACAAGGGTTCATACCTGTAGGAATAGATCGGACTTAAGAACTTGTTTTTCTGGTATATCTACAACTTCAAATCACTACAGTTTCTATTTGGGGAGGTGGCAAAGTTTTAGTAATGGAAGGTGGTGAGTTTGCTGTAATATAGTGAATGTGATCGATCCTACTGAATGGCATGCATGCAAATGGTTGAGATGGGAAAGCTTTTGTCGTATATATGTTCCCACAATAAAAACAAACAGCAACTAAGGAAACAATGACAATTAAATGCATAAATGATCATGGATGAGATCTAGCAAGGGAGGGAAAAAGGCTCAAGTGGACATTATTGGGACATATGAAAAAAATTGTACATGGATTATAAGCTTTATATCAATATTAAATTTCTTCAACTTGATAGCTGATTTAAGGTAGTTAAATAAGTGAATACCCTTGTTCTTTGGAAATGTAAATGGCAGTATTTAGTATTCAAGTAACGAGAACCAACACTCAAATATTCAGAAAATGAATTGTTAATGGACAAATGGACAGATGGATGCATGGATGGAAAAACAGTGAGATAGATAAAAATGATACAGCAAATGTAGAAAAATATGGCAGTTGGTGGATCTGGGTATTTTGGTGGTATGCTAGAGTTCTCTATATGGGGTATCATTTTTGTAATTGCCCTATAAGTTTGAAAGTAGGTCAAAACAAAAAAGGTAAAAAAATATATATTTGAACAGTTAGTATAGATTCCTGAAGTTTTAGCTACATTAATCTGTTTATTTTGTAATTAATGAAGGTGAAAGGAGCATTCTCAAAACTGTTACTTGGGAGGTTAGGCTCTGAGCACACATACAGCTCCCACTACATCTTTCAAAGTTGGATTCATTTACCTTATTAACAAATCAAGAATACTGAGTTTCTATCAAGGAGAGCAGAATAAAGGAAAAGGATTAGATGCTTTATTTGCTCAGATTGTTGAGAGAAGTATGCTAGTGGATAATAGGTGTGTTTAACCTTATTTTAGAGTTAATAGCACTTAAAGTTCTTAAAAAAACGAATAGTACATTAAAGTCCATTTAAAATTGTAAGAATGACATCAATGGCTCTAAAATAGAGGCTGAATGAGTGTTTCAATTTAAAATTCATTACTAGAGCAACTACTGGCTATAAGCAATGAAACTAAATACAGGGTTATTGAATGAGAGATAAAAGGAAAAGAAAAATATAAAGCCTGAGGAAGGACTTATAACAATATCTGGATGGGAGGATGATAACATTTAATTAGAAGGCAAAACTAGAGAGAGGAGAAAAAAGAAAAGAAAAAGGATGAATATTTAAATTGGTCCCAGAAATAAGATTATTTTAATCAGATCATTTTTTTTTACTCATATTTCCTACATGTGTACTGATGACTGGAGGTGACACAGACAATAATTTTTAACATATAATAAAGTAGTTTTTAAAATAATGAAGTAGACCTGGTAATTTTTTAATTTTTTAATATTTAAAAGTATTTCCTATGTTTAACAAAGAAAAATTGAAAATTGAGGTACTACATTTAATCATTTGCCCAGTCTAAAGGAATAGTGGGAGGGGTTCGAGCCTCTAAAAGGGAGAAATCTGTCCATTAGTGGAAAAGTGAACGAAGAATAGGATTATTGAATATTTATCAATCAGAGGAAAGACGACTCAGTTTCTCTAAGAACTAATGCTTGATTAATCTATGAAAGTTCTTTCAGGGGTGCAAGGGTAGTTCAGTATAGAATTCTTGCCTGCCATGTGGGAGAGCCAGGTTGGATTCCTGACCTGTGTACTTCCCTACCCCCCAAAAAAATTTCGACAAATGGTGCTGCAATAACAGGAAGGTCACATGGAAAAAGAATGAAATGTGATGCCCCCCCACACACACACACAGCATACCAAAAAAAAAGGTTTTTTAGAAGGAAAACAGATTTGTGGAGAAAGGGGAAAAGTACACTTTTAATATATCTTATTCCTTCAAAAATCTTTGAAAAATTTTTCCCACCAACAGCTATTTCTTAATTGAATTCTCTTAAGATTAGACAGAGGGCTTTATTAAGGGTAAATAATTGGAATAGTTGGACAGAAATATTAATGAAGAAGTGTAAATTAGGGTATTTCCTTAGAAATCAGTAATAGGCCAATCTTATTTGATGGCTTATTATGTTTTAGAAAAGAGATTACACAGTAAAATCTCAAAATTTGAAAATGATACTAAATTTTTATTGGAAGTGATACACCAAAATGACAGGGATAAACCATGCAAAATAGAATTGACAGATGAATTTTGGCCCAAGTGTAAGTTAACAAACACATTAATGAGAAAAATAATCCAAGCTCTTGTTATAGATGGGTTTGATTGCTAAATCAAAATCGGGCCCAGGAATCCAGGCGTCACTGAGACTATTCTCTAAAGATATCTTAATGTGCTGTTAATGTTCAAAAGGTCAGCACAAGGTTATTGGAAACAAGATAACTGACACTGCTGATTATTCTCTCCATGAACTACACTGTGCTGTCATGACTATTCTTGGCACATTTGGTTTGGAGATGCAGAAAGCATGAGTAGAAGCAGCTAGGCATTTGGGACATGCTTTTCCATCCTGCGCATTAATATCATACAGAATGAATATGCTTATCCACAAAGAATTCTGGGTTGGTGCTATTTTAGCTTCCTCGTTGCTAAAGCAAATTCCATGCAATGGGTTGGTTTAAACAACAGGAATTTATTGGCTTCCAGTTTTGAGTCTAGGAGAAGTCCAAATCAAGGCATCAAGGTGATACTTTCTTCTCAAGGACTGGCGTTCTGGGGCCATCTGCCAGTGATCCTTGGTCCTGGGCTCCTCTGTCACATGACAGTGCACATAGTGGCCTCTCCTTTTCTTCTGCATTCTGTTGACTTTCAGCCTCTGTCCATCTGTGGCTTTCTCTTTATGTGTCTGAATTTCCTTCTGCTTATAAAGGCCTCCAGTAATAGGATGAAGACCCATCCTGTTTGAACTGGGTCATATCTTAATTGAAGTAACTTCACCAGAAAGTCCTACTTATACCCACAGAAATGGAATAAGTTGAAGAACATGTTTTTCTGGGTACAGATCTCCAATCCACCACAGCTGCATCATTGGTAAGAGCTCAAATGGCATTTCTTGGGTTTTGTTAGGCATCAAAGAATGAAGGAGTGATGCAAACATTTACTGAGGACCTACAGTGTGAAAGGCACTTCATCTACTGGGTGCCATGGAGACCATGCAGATAAATAAAACAGAATACCTGCCTATTTGCACTCCAAGTTTAATAGGGGAATAAATCAACTGCAATAGAGGGCATCAGATAGCCATTATGTTATATGAAAGCTACAGAAAAGGCTGTAGGTATTCAGAGGAAGGGGATGCCACATTCTACCATTACTTTATTCATTCATTCAACTCACATTTATTGACTATTGCTCTTCATTCATGTATTCCATCAATATTTAGTGAAGGTTCACTCTGTGCCAGCCACTGCTGAGGATAAAGCCGTGAATGAGACAAGGTCCCTGTTCTCATGGAGTTAAGGTAGATTTGTTTTTAAAGTGACAAAAATAAACATAACATCAAAGAGATAAGTGATATGAAGAAAACAAAACAAGCGGATACGTCATAGTGCCTGGGGGGTAGTAGTTTCTTTATAAGAATTGTCAGAAAAAGTCTCTCCGAAAGGTGGCATCTGACCTGGAACCTGTTGATGAGCAGGAGCCAGCCACCTGAAAATCGTGGAGGAATTGCTTCCCAGGCAGAGGGAAAAGCAAATGCAAAGGCCAGAAGTAGGAAGGGGCTTGGTGTGCTTGAGGAACAGTGAGCCTGGAAAGGGATAAACAGACAAGTCAAAGAGAGGACCTGGTTTTTGCCTTTGGGTGTCTCTCATAGCCCAGTGGAAGAAAGACAATGTGTGGGCAACTACATGACAATGTGAGTGGTATTATAATACAAACATGCACAGATATATGAGAGAGGGAGATGCATTTCATTTTAAATGTGAAACAGGGACTAAAGATGCTAGGCTATGAATTATATTTTCAGAAAGTGCAAAGAGCAGAAAGCTGATGCAGACAGAGGGACTATGGGCAAGGACACTACAACATACAAGGAAATTCAGACACCAGACTAAGATCAAGCTTACCGTGGGGGCAGGAGCAGCAGCAAGGGCAGGCCCAGGAGTGCTCGCTGGGCTGTGAAGTGGGGCTGGAAGGCTGCGGTAGGACTTGAGTGACCCTGGAAAGGTCAATCAAGCACACCCACTTCTCCACCAGAAACCTTTCAGGACTCACTGATGTCTCAGAGTTTCCTTCTTTTGACTTGAGGTTTTGTCCACTTTAGATGCAAAGAATCCTTGGAGGATAAATGTTTTATATTAGTTACCTTGCATGCTGTTATTAACACTTCATTTCTTTTTTTTTTTCAAATTGTAAAACTTTTTATTTGCATATTTAAAAAATTGTGCATTCCAATAATTAAAATCATTTCAACAACAACAAAAAAATGGCAGTCTGATCAAATTGCATTTTACAGCCTGTAGGACATCTTGGACCAGCTTTGATTTTACTCTAGATTCATGTGGTCCCATCCAGCTTTTTCCTTCACCAACATGCAAGTTCTTTTCCTACCCTGCCAGCCGGACAGGCAGCTGGGAGAGGCAAGTGCAGCCTTTCTTGTCAGCAGTTGTCAATTCTTTGATGTGAAAAGGGGCAGCACAGTCATTTAAACTTGATCCAACCTCTTTGTATCTTACAAAGTTAACAGCTAAAAGAAGTAAAATAAGAGGGCAAGGCTTGTGGAATGTACAGTGCATATTGGCCGTGCAGGCCTCGTTATAATTTGCCTGCTTGCTTCTCCTATTGGATCGTTTCTTTGGAAGGCAGCAGATTTTTCCCTTGTGTTTCTGTCTTCTTCAATTTCGATTTATCGAATTTCTCAATCTCAGCCATATGGGGTTTGTCAGACGTGGTTGTAGAGGAAGTTGAGCGAGTCGCGTGAGTGAGGAGAGTCCCGTCTGCGCAGCGGCCACCGCCAGAGCCAACACATCATTTCTTTTTATTTTTAACCTTCAAGAGGTCTCTGTTAGAGAATGGCAGCAACTTGGTATAAATTTGCATAGATGATTATAGTTCTTCCATCTTTATAAATTGGCAGGAGATAGCGGTGGGTTACTTACAGCTTTTGAAGCAGAATAGAGAGATGGTTTTATGGCCAAGAGAGCCACACGGACCCAGGTTCAAAGTCCACTGACTGGTTTCACTGTGAGACCTGGAGAAAAGTACTTAAGTTTTTGGAGTTCCAGTTTCCTCATCTGTAATAATGACAAACCAAGAGATTTGTGGTGGAGATTTAATCAGATAATGTAAGTGAAAGCGCCCACAAGATTCCGTAAACGTTTAATGTTCTTTCATTCCCCACTCAACCCTGTGATCCAAATTTTGGAACCTTCCTGGGCGCTCAGCAAGGCGCAGCATGGACGGATGTAGGAAGGGTGTGGACATTGAGGAGAAGGGGGAAACACGGCATGGCCATTAGATGAAGACCACATTTTGTAGTAAGCAATGAACAGAGAGAGAAGATGTGTGAAAAATGAAACATAGCTTCATGCTGGAAAATATTCTGAGTAGGAAAAAACTATGGAATTCCTGGGGTTAATAATGCATTTTCTCCCTTCTTAATATAAGAAGCTAACACTGACATTTGTTTCAAGGGTGTTAAAATAAGCACAGCGAAAATCATTTATTGCCAGGGATTTTGATGACCAAATCCAAACCAAAAAACCACCAACCCCACTTGCCAGAATTTAAACCAAGTTAACCTCAAATTGGTCCACAGTCCATCCAAACAAGGAAATAACTTTTTGAACTGCCTGGCTTGGTATTCTCGCAAACCATCTTCAGCTATGTAAATTTGTAGGTCTCTTTAATACCACGTTTGTCTCAGCTCACATCGATTGTTTCTTGCCAGGAAAATGGGTTTTTAAATTGGTTTCCATTTGGGGATGGCTCATTGCCAGGCTGGCAGGGCTTTGTGGAGGCATTGGAACCTTCAAATGTCACCAGTCACAGTCAATGCAATTTCAATTTATGCGATTTTCCTTAATGCAATCATTTAAAGAAATGAGAAGGCAGAAATGAGGATACTGGCATCAGAGGGAACACAAAATCCACTGAAGTGGCATCTACAGAAGGAGTCAGGTGACTTACGTCAGGCTCTTGGTTCTATTAATAAACTAAATGTGGGACTTAATTGGGTGAAGTGACAGATGTCCAATATTTTTCATTCTTATGTACACAGAACAGGTTCAAACCAGCCCAGCAGAGAGTCAGGCATTCACCCGGCAGATTGGCCAATTTAGTCTGAGGTGAGGAGGCACTCCCAAACATACCAGACTCCTTGGAAGTATGTTAAGTGGTATTGATGATGGCCAGGGCTGCAAGGATGTCAGATGCATTTAAAAATGAGCAGAGCCCAGGCCTGCTGCCCCCTGGGTGGGAACATGTTCATTTCAGGAGGGCGCGGCTCCTTTCCAGTGGTGTGTGCAGGAAACCTCCAGCCAACGGTCTCACCCAACATTGAGCAACTCGAGATCATAGGAAAGAGGCTGAAATTGTCATTTGCTTTTCTTTGTGATGACGGTGAGGATGATATTGTCATTGATATAATTTGCCTTCTCTTTTTACTCCCTTTGTTTAATTTCCTTTTAGGAGAGGCAGTAAAACACTGAGGTGAAGAGCAGACTGTCAGTGAGATTCCCTGGGTTTGAATAAGCTCTGCCACTTGCTAAATGGGTAACACTGGTTTAAGTCACTGCCTCCTGGGCCTCAGTTTCAGTATTTGCATGATGGAGATACGAGTACCTACTGCATGGATTTGTTCTGAAAAATTCATAAGTAAATGTAAATGATTTATAAGTTTCACTATAATTATGTTGCTGTGTGGGTGATTACAACAATAATACATGTTTATTATTAAACAATTAGTTCACAAACATTTTTAAAAATGAAACTATCCACCATCATCCATATAAAACTGTCCACAAGTGATGGAAACGTTTTGGGGAGGTCGAGACAACTGTTTGCCTTCACAATAGTTATTCTTTCCCTTCATCCTTACTGCAGTAGATTGAGTTATACAGCCTAGAAAAAAACATAATCTTAATCTGTTCTGTGAGTGTGAACCCATTGCAAAAAGGACCTTCTGAAGACATTATTTTTAATTAAGGTGTGGCCTGCTGAATCAGGCTGGGTCTTAGTCCTATTACTAGAGGCCTTTTAGAGAAGGCTACCTGAGAAACCTATCAGGAAGGAGAAGATGGAAGGCAATAGAACCAGAAGGGAAAGGAGAAGATGCCACCATGTACATTATTATGTGACAGAAAAGCCAAGAATTCATGGATCACTGGCAGTCAGCCCCAGAATGTCATCTTTGTCCTGGTCTGAATCTGTAGTGGACCCCAGAAAAGCCATGCCCTTTGATCCTCATTCAATATTGCTGGGCAGGAGCATTTTGATTATTTCCATGAAGATGTGACCCACCCACTTGTGGGTGGTAACTTTTGATTAGATGATTTCCGTGGAGGTGTGTCTCCACCCACTGAAGGTGGAGTTGCTTGCTGGAATCCTTTAAAAGAGGAAACATTTTGGGGAGAGTCCCTTTTTGGTAGAGCCACGAGAAAGCCAGCAGACGCCGCTGTGTTTGCCATGTGCCCTTCAAGCTGAGAAACGTTGAACATTGTCGGCCTTCTTGAACCAAAGTATCTTTCCCCAGATGCCTTAAATTGGACATTTCTATAGACTTGTTTTAGTTGGGACATTTTCTCGGTCTTAGAACTGTAAACTAGCAACTTATCAAATTCCCCTTGTTAAAAGCCATTCTGTTTCTGGTATATTGCATTCCGGCAGCTAGCAAGCTAGAACAATCTTCTTCAGAGAGAAAGCACCTCTTCACTCACAGTTCAATTCCGGACTTCCCCATGGTGTAAGCTAACCCATTCAGTGGTCTTTGTGATCATAGCAAGGGAACTAAGACACTAACCACATCTTGATTTTGCTGAGGATAGCAAGCTATGTTTACCAGCCTTCTTTGCAAATAAGATTGGTCATGTGACTAATGGATAGCCAACAGGGTAAAGAATGTAAGTTGTTGGGTGGGCTTTTAGGAAAGCTTCTTAAAAAGGAATTGATTAGTTGGCATGCATCATTTTGTAGTCCTTGCTCCTGCTATCTAAAACATGGTAGAAATAGGAGATTCAGCAGCCATCTTCTAGATATGAGAACAAAATGCACACCCGTAGTGATGGTAGAATTGAAAACTAGAAAAAGACCGGATCCCTGAGGATATTACAGAACAACTATGCCAGCCATGAGCTGCCATCTTTTAGGCCTCTCATTTGGGGACGGAAAAGTAAATCTTTCTTGTTGAAGCCACAACTACTTAGAATCTCTGTTTCATATAACTAAACTCAATTCCTGCATTATTTCCATTACCTCTTTTACCTGAGTTTCATGGTTTCCTCTTTCTTGGTTGAATCCTTTGTGTAGTTTCAGCATATCATAGGGTAGCTTCAAAATAAATATGCATTAAAGGTAAATTACTGAGATTTTATACTTTAGGTAAGAAACGGTTCAGCTGTTACAGCAAAGGTCACAGTAACAGTGACTCAAATAGGATAGAAGATTGTATCTGTCACCTAACATTCTGGATATAAGCAGTCAAGGCTGATTTAGTGGAACCTGGCTATTCTCTCTTATTACTACTTAATCTCATTAGGTGCTTTTTGTGGCCTAAGTTGGCTGCTCGTGCTCCTGTTGTTACACGTGTGCTCCAGTCAGAAGAAAGGGGAGAAGAGGAAGGAAAGGCTATCTCTTCACAAGGGGATAGCATTTCGTACCCACTAGGACAGCTATAATTAAAACAAAACAAAATAGAAAATAACTAGTGTTATGGATGTGGAGAAATTGGAACCCTTGTGTATTGCTGGTGGCAATGTAAAATGGTGTGGCTGCTGTGGAAAACAGTTCTTCAAAATACTAAACATAGAATTAATATATAACCCTGAAATCCCACTCTTAAGTATACACTCCAAACAAATGAAAACAGGGATTTGTACAGCAATGTTCAGAGTAGCATTATTCACAATAACCAAAAGGTAGAAACAACCCAAGTGCTGATCAACAGATGAATGAATAAATACATGTGGTATATCCATACAATGGACTATTAGTCAGCAAAAGGAATGAAGTTCTGATACATGCTACAATGTGGGGGAACCTTGAAAACATCATACTTAGTAAAACAAGCCAGGCATAAAAGGACAAACATTGTATGATTCCACTTAGATGAAATGTCTAGAATAAGCAAATGCATAGAGGCAGACAGTAAGGAGCAGTGCATGGGGAGTTATTGCTTACTGAGTACAGAGTTTCTGTTTTGAGTGTAGAAAAAGTTTGATTGTGGATGGTGGCATGTAACATTATAGTTAAATCCACTGAAGTAGTATACTTAAAAATGGTTAAGATGGCAAATTTTATGTTATATTTATGTTACCATGAAAGAAAAATCAAAGGCAATCTCCTTTCTTTTTATTGCACAACCTTGCATACATCACTTCAGCTCTCATTTCATTTTCCAGAACCTAGTGATATGGTCACATTCAAGGAAGCATGCAGAGCACAGTCTTTTGCTGGGCAGCCAACAGAAACCATATAGCATCTATTAGTAAAGAAGAAGAGGAGAATGATGATTGGGAGGGCAATCTTTGCCACAATTTATATATCTGAAAATGTAAATATTCTATATTGTATAATGATAGTCTGTTATTAAAATCTATGCTGAAAATACTTTTCCTTCAGATTTTTGAAAGCGTTCTCATATTCATTGCCATCTTGATTCCTTTCTTAATAACATTTAACGGTAATAAAATTTTATATTAAAAGATGGGACACTGTTGGAAAATTTTAGTAGTGTCTAAGAAAGCTGAATGAGTGCATACCTTATGACCAAACCATCCCTCTTTTAGGAACATTTCCAAAAGAAATGGGTTAATACCATTCAGCTAAATGTTGTAGTCAGATGTTCATAATAGCCCCCAAATGAAAGCTACCTGAATGGATAAATTGTGGAGTGGAATACTATACAACAATGGGAAGGGACAAACTACAACTAATTCAAAGACATGGGTGAATCTCATCACATATAGTATTGAGCAAAAGAAGCAAGACACTGAAGAGTACACACTGTGTGATTCCATTTATATAAAGAACGGACACAGGCAAAGCAGTCTGTGCTTTTAGAAACCAGGATGGTGGTTACCTTTGGAGAGGTTGTGACTGGGGCTGAGGGCCTGACGGAGGCTGCAGGATGCTGATAACGTCCAGTTCTTCTGTTTCTTAATTTGGCTGACAGCTATGCAAATGTGTTCAGTCTATGGCAATTCATTGAACCATATACTTAGGATATATTTATGTTTCTGCATATATATTATATTTCAATAACTGTTTTAAAAACATATGAGGCTTGGGTGGTACAATGGTGGCTCAGTGGCAGAGTTCTCACCTGCCGTGCCAGAGACCTGGGTTGATTTCCAGAGCCTGCCCATGCAAAAAGTATACATATATATATATATTTTATTATATATATATATGAGGCTTTGATAGTAAAATTCCAAGCTTCGGCCATAAAGTGAAGGATTGGAGAACATGATTTAAAGAAATATTTAGGAGGCTGCATCTATGTCTGGGGCTGTTGGCAACCACCTTTGTGGTGCTACTGGGTTTTCCCTAGAATCAGTCTCACCCCTTGATCGCCAAATGCCATCTAGGGGGGTGAAAACAGACGTTAAGCTAGGTCACTTACCCATGACTAACCAGCTTTGACAAGGTGCTCCTCCGTGGCAATCAGCCATGAGGTTGCTAAATTTTGATGAGGCAGAGGTGGCCTGAAGCCCAAGATCTCTCTGGGGTGATGAGACATTACAGTGGGAAGTACATGGGAAGAATCGGAACATGCACTATGTAAAAAACTATTTATAAGAATAGTTGCAGGTTGGTTTCCCCAGGAATGAGGGATGGAGATTAGAATGGAGAAGGTTTATGGGGAAGTTCTCTCGGCACCAACCCCTGAGAGGAGTGAGGGAAGCAGGATTGGGCATAGGGAGGCTGTGGGAATGATGGGCAGGAGGCCCTAACAATACTACAGGAGGCCACTGGAGCTGGGATCGTCCCAAATTGGGGTAGGTGGATGGCCCTTTGTGCCCCACCCCTTCCACACACATAAATGCAAATGATAAGTCATGCCAGCTGCCCTTGGGGAGGAGAAATAATTTGGGGTCTGACTTCTTTCAGCTGAAGGCAATTTCTAGGAGGAGCTCAGCTGTGAACTGCCAACAGGCAGCAGTCCCAACGTTGTTGAAACCTATCTAGGTCACACCACGCCAGGTTTGAAGCCAGGTTAGACCAAGAAAAAAAAAAACATGAGTTTTCTACTACACTGTTCTGCCTCAGAAAGCAGGCAGAAGGAAAAGGAGAGAGGGGATGAAGGAATGCTGGAGACAACCTCACCCTCTTGACAATTTTGTCAGAAATGGATTAGGAGATGTATGAGAACAAAATGGTGTAAGAGCACAGTCTCTGCAGCCACCCTGATTAGTTTTGAATCTCACCTCCCCTACTTGGGCAATTTTTTAACTTCTCTGTGCCTCAGTTTCTTCATTCATAAAATGAAATAATAATACTATGCGCCCCACAGTGTTGCTACAACATTTAAATCAAAGACTAAATGTAGTACATGCCCAGGGCCAAGTACTGTGCCAGGCCTACAATAAGCACATGATAAATATTAGTTACTGTTACACCAATCCTATGGAAACTCTTTTGACAGTGCAGAAAATGTTCTTTCTGGGGCTCTGTCGAGCCTTGCCTGTCATTTCCAAAGACTGATGCCTCTTCCCTGGCACCACCCAAAGCCTCATCACCAGTGAAGGCTCCACGTGCTCCATGGAACTGGATGGTTCAAGGATCCAGCCCTTAAATAGTCAGGGAAACTCCAGAAATCTGAAAGGGAACCAAGTGCCAACCACACCTAAGTCTTCAGTGCACAATCCTGGAGGCCGAATAAATAAAAGAGAGGGAACTGTTAAAACAGCTCTTTATTATCTGCCAAACAAAATACCTTTTTATTAAAGTCAGCTCTTTAGAAATTTTGGGCAGTGAATAAGTAGAGGCTAGTTCAAGTCTCAAAGAAGCTTCAGTTGTATTTTGTAATCCAAACCCCACAGCTTGGGGAGAGAGATCATTAACTTTATTGTGGCAATTCTACCCCCAGTCCCTAGGCATAGCAAAGTGCAGGTTGCTAAACCCTCAGTGTGTGTTTCCTAGGTGTTTGGCCACTATTTTATTAGCGCACACCCCTCTCTGGAGCCAGGAATTCAAAGTGAGTTCTGCCCTTAGCTCAGTATTGCCCATCATTTCGCCACATGGAAAAAGGACCCTGAAAGTTAAATCAGCCACTCTTTTTCAAGAACCCCCCAATTATTTAGCCAAATATAATGGTTTGAGTGGTGGCATCCCTTCCCTAGATATGTCTACCCAGAACCTGTGAAATGTGACCTTATTTGGAAAAAAGGTCTTTGTAGATGCAATTAAGTTAAGGATCTTGAGATGAGATCATGGCTTTTCTGTGTAGGTCCTAAATCCAGTGACAGGTGCCCTTATAAAAGGAAGGTTGAAGGAGATTTGAGACGCATGGAAGAAAAGCCATTTGAAGGTGAAGGCAAAGCCTGGGGTTATGTAGCCACAAACCAAGGAATGCCTAGAGCTCTCAGAAGTTGAAAGAGGCAAGGAAGGATTTTCCCCTAGATTCTTCAGAAGTTGCATAGCTATGTTGACACCTTGATTGCGGACTTAAGGCCTCTACCACTCTTAGAGACCAAATTTCTGTTTTTTAAGCCACCAAGTGTGTGGAAATTTGTTACGGCAATGCCAGGAAACAGACAGACCAAGCTTGGCAGATCCGAATGTCCTGTTTCATTATTTCCTGAATAACCCACAGGTATCTCAGCATTATCCATCAAGATACTTATGATTCTCTTATACACTTAAAATAAAATATACCAGTGTTAGACAACCTGATCTTTTATTTTAAAACAATATGTGACAACTATCCATTATTAATGAGCATTTGCTCTATGTATTTTTCAGAATAAAGACTTAGAAGGATTTGTACCCAAACATGTACCATGGATAGGCCCCAGACTTTGTCCTCCTGTCCAGATTTGAAGAAGCCATCTCTAGGACTCGGTCAGTTCCCTCCATGATCTGCAAATATCCAGCTTTTCCACCCACCCTCTCCCCAGACCAGAAGTCAAAAACTTAAAGGTCTGTAGGGCCAGGCAGGTATATTCTTCAATGAAATAAGTTCCATGGAAAATATTTGGGCATATTGGACACTGGCAAACTGAGGAGAACATCCTTGTCTCAAGTTGGTGTTCCAACTCAGCACTAAATGCCTATTGTCGTAGAGGAAGGAGACAGGCTGAATGTTACCAAATCTTCTAATTTTTCAAGAGATACTAGAAATTTGATTTTTTCATGAAATCTTCTGATTTTTAAAATGGGCATCTAATTCAAATTCTCCTGAAACATTTTTCAGTCTGAACAAAACACAGAAGCTTAGACCTCTAGGTTTCCACCTATGAACTAGACATTTATAAATAAAAGCCATTTCACTTTTACCAGTGGATAAGAAAAATCTAGGCTTCAGGACATAATGCTTGGGTTTCTTTCTTGTAATATCAATGGAAAAATTCCTCTCAATCTTTGGTAAGGAGTCTAAAGCCTTGAACACAAGATACAGTTAATTTTGTAATCCAGTTATTCTGCCATATGAAATTTTTCATAAATTTCCATGCTAAGTAAACACTGTGCTAGGCACAAAGTAAATGCTCAATAACTGGTAATTATCATCACTGACGTGGTGAGTATGAATTTTCTCTGTCTTTTGGATAGTCCATAAATAGGAATAGGAGTAGGATAATGTGGTACCCCCCAAACGGTGGAAAAGTCTCTACTTCTCAGGCCATTATGGTGTTAGGGGAGATGCTCACTGACAAAACCTACAGGGTCTGTTCAAAGGCAGGTAGCTCTGTCTTTTTCATTCCCTCAGTACCCAGCAGAGGTTTAGAAACATCTATTGTGGCACCAAAGATCAAAATTATTAGATTCAATCTCGTTCACCAGCACCACTTCTCTCCAGCCTCATCAAAAATCTGGTTTCTAAATGAGGAAGGGATCTATCAGTTACATCACAGAATATCACCTATACCCCAAAGGAGGCTGCAATAAAGGAAAAGAGAGACAAAAGATAAAAGATTTATGTGCTGGTTTGAAGCTGTCATGTACCCCAGAAAAGACCATGATCTTTTTGATCCATTCCTGTGGAGGCAGACCTATTGTGGGTGAGAAGTCTTCATTCAGTTGTTTCAGAGGTGACCCAGCTCATTCAATGTGGGTCTTGATCCTTTTTTTGAGGATCCTTTTATGAGGGTAAGAGACAGAAATACCGGGAGAGAACACACAGAGAGAGAAGCACCCAGATAGCTTGGAGAAAATATCCCTGGAAAAAGCAAGCAAGATACACAGAAACTGAAAGAGCCAGAACCTGAAAGTAACAAAACCCAGGAGCAGAGAACCAGCAGATGCCAGCCATGTGCCTTCCCAGGTGACAGAGGAGCTCTAGATGCCAGCAGCCTTCCTTCAGAGAAGGTATCGTCCTTTTGATGCCTTACTTGGGACATTTTCATGGACTCAGAACTGTAAAATTGTAAACTAATAAATCCCCAGTATAAAAGTCAGCCCACTTCTAGTATATTACAGTCTGACACTTCAGCAAACTGAAACAATATACAAAAACAAAGGGCCAAATGGCTAAAGTAAGTTCTGCCTTGTCAGTAATAAAACTGGATGTAAATAGATTAAACTCCCCAATCAAAAGACACAGATTGGTAGAATGGATTGAAAAGCACAATCCAATTACGTGTTGTTTACAAGGGACTCATCTTAGACTTAAAGTCACAAATAGGTTGAAAGTGAAACGATGAAAACAATATTCCATGCAGATAGTGAGCAAAAGACAGCTAGGGTAGCTATACTAAGATTAGACAAAAGAGACTTTAAATAAAAAGCTGTTATAAGAAATAAAGAAGGACACTAGATATTATTAAAATAGTCAATACAACAAGGGTCAATCATAAACACTTATGCACCTTACGGCAGTGCCCCAATATACACGAGGTAAACATTGACAAAATATTGACAGAAAAGGAAGAAATAGACACCTCTACAATAACAGTTGGAGACTTCAGTATATCACTTTCATCTATGGTGAGAATATCTAAACAGAAGATCAATAAGGAAAAAAAGAACTTGAACAACATGATAAAGGAACCAGACCTAATGGACATATATAGACTATTGCACCTCAGAATAGCAGAATACACATTTTCTAGGGTAGATCACATGTTAGGTCTCAAAATAAGTCTCAATAAATTTAAACAGATAGAAATTAAACAAGATATCTTCTCTGAGTACAATGGAATGAAGCTAGAAATGAATAACAAAGATAGGAAAATCCACAAATACGTGGAAGTAAAACAACACACTCTTAAACAATCAACGCATCAAGGGAGAAATCACAAGGGAAATCAGGACAGATTTTGAGATAAAGGAAAATGAGTACACGATACACCAAAACTCCTGGGATGCAGCAGAGACAGTGCTCGGAGGGAAATGCATAACCCTAATTTTAAAAAAGAAGAAAAAGTCCAAATCAGAGGACCACAGTCTGGAGGAATTACAAAAAGAAAGGCAAGCTAAACAAAAAGTAAGCAGAAGAAAGGAAATAACAAAGATTAGAGCAGAAATAAATGAAGTACAGAATAAAAAAGAAATAGAATTAACAAAACCAAATATTGATTCACTGAAAAGAGCAATAAAATGACAATGCTTTAGCAACACTGACACAGAAAAAGAGAGAGGGGACACAAATAATTGAATCAGAACTAAAAGGAGGAAATTACCACCAACCCCACTGAAATAAAAAGGACTTTATGAGGATATTATGACCAACTGTATGCCAACAAAATTAGATAACCTAGATGAATGGGCAAACTTCTAGCAACATATAAACTATCTACACTGACTCAAGAAGAAATAGAAGATCTCAACAAACCAATAACTAGTAAAGAGATAGAATCAGTCACCAACACCTCTTAACAAAGAAAATCCCAGGACCAGATGGCTTCACACGGGAATTCTACCAAACATTCCAAGAAGAATTAACACCAATCCTGCTCAAATTCTTCCAAAATATTGAAAAGAAGGGAATATTCCCCAATTCGTTCTATGAGACCAACAGTACCCTCACACCAAAACCACATAAAGATATCACAAGAAAAGAAAATTACAGACCAATATCTTTTATGTATATAGATGCAAGAATCCTTAGAAAAATAATAGCATGCTTAATCCAACAGCATATTAAAAGAATTATACATCAGTGGGTTTTATCCCAGGTATGAAAGAGTGATTCAACATGATATCATTTAATATAATGTACCACATTAACAAAATGAAGTAAAAAAAAAAAGATATGATTATCTCAATGGGTGAATAAAAGGCATTTTACAAAATCCAGCACCCTTTCTTTTTTAAAATTCAATTTTACTGAGTTAAATTCACATCCAATATAATCATCCAAAGTGTACAATCAATGGTTCACAGTATCATCATACAGTTGTGCCTTCATCACCAAAATCATTTTTGAACATTTTCATTACTCAAAAAAATACATATAATAATAAAGAGTAAAATTTAAAAAGAACACCCCAAAGATTCTGTACCTCTTATAATAATGGGGGCCCATTATTATTATTTTTTCACCCTTTTTTTTTTTTTCATAGGCAGGCACCAGGAAACGAACCCAGGTCTCTGGCATGGCAGGCGAGAACTCTGCCACTGGGCCACCGTCACACCACCGTGACCTTATTTTCTTACTCATATGTCCAAACACTGGATAAAGTGAGAGTCAGCCACAAGGTCTTCACAATCACACGGTCACACTGTAAAAGGTTTATAGTTATACAATTGATTTCAAAAATCAAGGCTACTGGAATACAGTTCCAGTTTCAGGTATTTTCTTCTAGCAATTCTAATACATTAAAAATGAAAAAGGGATATCTACATAATGCATAAGGATAACCTCCAGAAAGGCCGCTTAACTTTATTTGAAATTTCCCAGGTACTGAAACTTTAATTTGTTTAATTTCTCTTCCCCATTTTGGTCAAGAAGACTTTCTCAATCCCACAGTGCTGGGTCCAGTCTCATCCCTGGGAGTCATGTCCCACATAATGGGTAGGGCAGTGAGTTTACCTTCTAAGTTGGCTTCAAGAGAGAGAGGCCGCATCTGAGTAACAAAAGAGGTTCTCTGGGGGGAACACTTAGGCATCATTATAAGTAGGCTTATCTTCTCCTTTGCAGGAATAAGTTTCGTAATGGCAAGCCCCAAGATCAAGGGCTCAGCCTATTAAATTTATAGATCCCAATGCTTGCAAGAAGATCAGGAATTCCCCAGGTGAGGAAGTTTAATATTTCCACATTTTTCCCCAGACCCTTAAGGGGGCTTTCCAGCACCTTTTCTTGATAAAAACACTTAGAACACTAGGAATAAAGGGAACTTCCTCAACATGATAACAAAAGGGCATATACGAAAAACTCATAGCCAACATCATACTCAAAGGTGAAAGACTGAAAGCTTTGCCTCAAAGATCAGGCACAAGACAAGGATGCCCACCTTCACCTCCATTATTCAACATTGTACTGGCAGTACTAGCCAGAACAATTAGGCAAGAAAAATAAATAAAACACATCCAAATAGAAAACAAAGCAGTAAAACTTTCCCTATTTGCAGATGGCATGATCCTACCTACAGAAAATTCTGGAAAATCCACAAAAAAATCTCTCAGAGCTAATAAATGTATTCAGCATAGTGGCTAGGTCCAATATCAGCACCCCAAAACAGTAGAATTTCTATACACTAGTAATGAACAATTGGAAGAAGAAATCAAGAAAAATAATCCACTCACAATAGCAACAAAATAATCAAATATCTAGAAATAAATCTAACCAAGTATGTAAAGGACTTGGAAACAGAAAACAGGCAAGACATTGCTAAAAGAAATCAAATAACATCTAAATAAATGGGAGGACATTCCATATTCATGGATTGGAAGACTAAATATTGTTGAGACAGCAATTCTACCCAAAATAATTAACAGATTCAATACAATCTCAATTAAAATTCTAACAGCAGTTTTTTTGTTTTGTTTTGTTTTGCAGAAATGGAAAAGCAAATCATCCAATTTCTGTGGAAGGGCAAGGGGCCCAAAATAGCCAAAACCACCTTGAAAAAGAACATATTTGGAGGTCTCACCTTTCCTGATCTTAAAACTCATTATAAGGCAAATCTAATCCAATCAGTGTGAAACTGGCCCAAGAGCAGACATGTAGACCAATGAAATAAAATTGAGAATTCAGAAGTAAACTCTCATCTTTGACAAAGATGCCAAGTCCATTCAGTGGGAAAAGAATAATCTCTTCAACAATGCTCAGAGAACTGGACAGCCATATACAAAAATTGAAGGTGGACCCCTACTTCACACCATATACAAATATTAACTTAAAATGGATCAAAGACCTAAATATAAGAACTATAAAACACCTAGAAGAAAACATGGAAACATCTACAGGACCTCGTGCTAGGAGGCAGTTTCTGAGACTTTATACCAAAGGCATGAGCAATAAAAGAAAAAAATAGATAAATGGGGCTACATCAAAATTAAAATTTGGGGGGCATTAAAGGACTTCATCAAGAAAGGAAAAAGACCAACCTACAGAATGGAAGAAAATATTTGGAAACTGTATATGTGACAAGGATTTATTATCAAGATTTTATGAAGAACTTCTATAATTCAATAATAAAAAAAGACATATGACCCAATTTTAAAAATGGGGAAAAAACTAGATGAGACATTTCTCAAAAAAAAGATAATCACGGTCCATATTTTAAAATTTCGGTGTGAAACCAAAGGGAGAGATGTTTATATGGTTCATAATTTGTATTTTGGGTAGTGCATTACCTAATTTAACTTGCATAGTCAGTTTAGTTGAGCACCATAAATACATGGAAACTTTTTTTAGAAATATGTTTCTTGACAAATCTTCACACACATGCAATTTGTACATGGTGTACAATCAGTGGCTCACAATATCCTCACATAGTTGTGTATTCATCACCATGATCATTTTTAGAACATTTGCATCACTCCAGAAAAAGAAATAAAAACAAAAAAGAAAAACTCAACCATCCCATACCCCACTCCCCTTCCTCTCATTGATACTAGTATTTCAATTTACCCAATTTATTTTACCCCTTATCCCCCCTATTATTTATTTATTTTTTATCCTTATTTTTTTACTCATCTGTCCATACCCTGGATAAAAGAAGCTTCAGACACAAGGTTTTCACAATCACACAGTCACATTTTAAAAGTTATATCATTATACAATCGTCTTCAAGAATCAAGGCTACTGGAACATAGCTCAACAGTTTCAGGTACTTCCCTCTAGTCACTCCAATACACCATAAACTAAAAAGGGATATGTATATAATCTCTTGACTCTGAAATCTCTCAGCCATGGAAACTTTAATTTGTCTCAAAATCTCTCTTGCCCCTTTGGTCAAGAAGGCTTTCTCAATCCCAGGATGCCAGGTCCCAGCGCATCCCAGGAGTCCTGTCCTACATTACCAGGGAGATTTACACCCCTGGGAGTTATGTTCCATGTGGACGGGAGGGCAATGTGTTCACCTGCCCAGTTGGCCACATCTGAGCAACGAATGGGTTCTTTGGGAGTGACTTTTAGGCACAATTTTAAGTAGGTTTAGCCTCTCCTTTGCCAGAATATGTTTCATAGGGGCGAATCCCAAGATTGAGGCTCACCCTGTTGATTTCGTTGTCCCCACTGCTTACAAGAATATCAGAAATTCTACAAATAGAGAAGTTGAATATTTCCTCCTCTCTCCCCAGTCCCCCAAGGGGACGTTGCAAATACTTTTTTATTCTCTACCCAAATTACTTTGGGATATATTAGGGCATCACACTAACCTGTACAAATCAACAAGATCCAATGCCTTATTTAAGATTCCATGAAATTGAATGGAATGATTTCTAAATGTTTTGTTAGTTAATTTTTTTAAATTAATAATAAAAAAAAGATTCCATGCAATTATTGTGTTCAAGATTTCAAAAGTGTTCAAGATTTCAAAAAGAAATACAATTTACCAGAAATGAGTTGTATGCTCTAAAGTGAATTTATTAAGTTACAAATTTACAGTTCTAAGGCCATAAAAATATCCAAACTAAAGCATCCAGGGAAAGATACCTTGACTTAAGAAAGGTTCATGGCTTGGAATACCTCTGTCAGCTGGGAAAGCATGTGGCTTTGGTTTCTGCTAGCCCTTTAGCTCCTAGTTTCAAACAGTTTCCCTAGGGACATTTTCTTTCTGCACCACCAAACATCTCTCTCTGTGTTGGCTCTGAAGCTTTTTCCAAAATGGTTCCCTCTTAAAGGACTCCAGTTTGAGACCCATCTTGAATGGGTGGAGACACATCTCCATGGAAACAACTTAATCAAAAAGATCCCACCTAACAATATTGAATCAGGATTAAAGAACATGGCTTTTCTGGGGTACACCACAGTTTCAAACTGGCACAATGTCATTAGCCATCAGGGAAATGCAAATCAAACCACAATGAGATACCATCTCACATCCACTAGAATGGTTACTACTGGAAAAAAAAAAAAAAAACCCAGAAAATAACAAGTGCTGGTGGTGGGACATATACATTGCTGGTGGGAATGTAAAATGGTGCAGCTGCTGTGAATGACAGCTTAGCATTTCCTTGAAAGTTAACTATGGAATTACCACATGACCTGGTATTTTAGTTTGCAAGCTGCTGGAATGCAATATACCAGAAACAGAAAAGGAGAATTTATTAAGTTGCAAGTTTACATGTTCTAATGCTGTGAAAATGTCCAAATTAAAGCAAGGCTATAAAAATGTCCAATCTAAGGCATCCAGGAAACGATACCCTGGCTCAAGAAGGCCAATAATGTTCACAATTTCTCTCTCAACTGTAAGGGTATATGGTGAACATGGTGGCATTTGCTAGCTTTCTCTCAAGGCTTCTTGTTTCATGAAGCTCTCACAGGGGCGTTTTCCTTCTTCATCTCCAAAGGTCTCTGGCTGCATGAGTTCTAAAGCTTTTTCCAAAATGGGTCCCTCTTAAAAAGCTCCCGTGAAAAAAACCTACCTTAAATGGGTGGTCACACAGCTCCATCGAAACCATCTAATCAAAAGTTACCACCCACAATTGGGTGGGTCACATCTCCATGGAAAAAATTAAAAAGCTCCCACCCAGCAATATTGAACGAGGATTAAATAGCTTTGTTTTTCTGGGGTATACAACAGATTCAAACTGCCACACCCAGCAATTCCACTTCTAGGTATATACCCAAAAGAATTGAAAGCAGGGACTAGAACAGATATTTGCACACCAATGTTCATAGTGACATTATTCACAATTGCCAAATGGTAGAAGCAAGCCAAGTGTCCATCAATGGATGAATGGATAAACAGAATGTAGTATATATATACAATGGATTATCATTTGGCTATAAAAATGAATGACATTCTCAATAGCTGAACAGATATTTACACACCAGTGTTCATAGGGCATTATTCACAATTGTCAAAATGTAGAAGCAAGCCAAGTGTCCATCAATGGATGAATAGATAAACAAAAATGTAGTATATACATACAAGGATTATAATTTGGCTACAATATGGATGAACCTTGAAGACATCATATTGAGTGAAATAACCCAGATGCAAATGGACAGATACTGCCATTTCATGTATGATCTCACTTACATGAAATAAGTAATAAAAGCATATTCATGAAGTCAGAAAGTAGAATACAGTTTACTAGGGGCCAAGTGGGGATGGGAGTGATAATTTAATATTTAATTGGCATGGAGTTTCTGTTTGGGATGATGGAAAATTTTGGTAATGGATGATACTGATGGAAGCACAACTTTGTGCATGTGATTAACACCCTTGAATTATATATTCAGAAAGGGGGGAAAAGGGAAAGTTTAGGTTATATTTAAGTTACTGCACACCCACACACACCATCTGATACAATTTAAATAGTGCTCTAAATTTAATACCATTATAATAATATTGTTTCATGAACTGTAACAAAGGTACTACACTAATAAAAAATGTTAATAATAGGGATCACTGTTTCAGAGAGGGTGGTATATGGGAATCTGTGCTCCTGAATGATGTGTCTGTAAATCTACAATTGCTCTAATGGGGAGGGAAAGTCCAGTCCCTTCTGGGAAATAACATGGGAGTAGTCAGTCCACTTAGCCCCCTTCAATCCTTGGAACACTTTTGTCTCTTGGACATCCCAGTTCCAACACCTCTAGGAGCGTAGGGTTTGGTGAAGGCTTTTAATTCCCCAGGGAACAAAAGCAGCACCACCATCAAGGCTTACTTGCTGTTTAGAGGAGTGGGTCAAGGACGAATAGGAACAAATTCCTCTCACTTTTCTTCATTTTTCCTTACTGCAAGAATCATAACAGAATCTAATATCTCAATGGATTAAACCGTCACATTATCATATTAGGGAGAAATGCCCCTAAAAGCCAGACCGTGGAATCTGTGTATGAGTCAAAAATCACTGATCTCTGGCTTCTATTAGTGAAGTTAATAGGCCAAGTGGTGCCCAGCATGTCAATAATAGAGGGAGAGGCATTTCTACAGGGAAGGGCTATGGAAATGCTCTCATCACACCAGGGGTTCTCAAAGTTCAGATTTCCTTGGTCTACAGGGAAAGTCTGTTGGGACCAGGATATCTGACTTCTAGGTCTGGGACAGATTTGCTCCTAGTATGACCCCATGAAGTTTGTTGGTTGATTGTCTCTAAGAAGTTGCATGAAAGTGAAAAAGGTTTGCCTCCCCCTTTTCCAGCTACTTCTCTAAACTGTGGCTAACATCACCCCAGTCTGTTGCGGGGAATTGTTGTGAAGATCAAGAGAAACATACATGTATTTTTTAACGTAGACAATGTGCTTGTAAATTTGCATTTTGAAAAATTAGAAATGCCCTGGAGTAATCTGCCAACTCCTCTCAGAAAAGAAAGAAATCCTTACTCTGCTCAGAACAAAAAGATCCTTGCTAACCTATGAAAACTCTAACATAATCTTGTAGTGTTATCTAAGAATTTGTAACACATTTTGTAAACTTTCTTTTCTAGAATGACTCCAATTACATGATCTCTGAGCTCTCCCAGCTTGAAAATTCTATATCTGTGATTTAGAATTTATGACATTTATGTCAAAAGGATTTTGAAACAGCACACATTATCATATATTATAACTAGAAGTTCAATGTAAACATTTCTTCTAAGATTTAAGAATACTGGAAGTAAAGAGGCTATGTCATGACCATGCCGCCCAGAGTCACTCACAAAAGGGCATTTTTATAACAAAGCAACATTATTCAGCACTTATGCTGCCATTATAATTCTATGATCTGTCAGTTTGGAATTAAAATAATGGCCAGGCTGACATCCTCCATACTGTCTCTGCCCTAGCTCAGGAAACTGTACAATCTAGTTTTCAAATTCCACAGCTTAAGATGTTAGAACAATGCCTTTAACTGATTTTTTTAGACTTCTCTTTCTCCGGCTCACTTAAAAATTAGCAATAATACCATGTTAATAAATTCAGTTATTCCATGGTTTCATTTTTTGTTTTGCATTTTTGTTATTTATTCTAGCAACCGTGACATTCTTACAAAAGCATAATTTTAATAGTGTTATCTGCTCAGATGCTTTAATTAGCAGTTCTCACATATACAGATTGATAAATCATCTTTGATGTTCATGGAGCCTACAGAAATAAGAGTTATAACCATACAAGAAAATGTAGTTAAATTGAAGCTTGAAAGATATCACATGAAAAGAAGGTGGCTCCTGCCTTAGTGTATTCTAAGTGGACCATAAATAAGCCATCTGCCATAGCCAGATAAAAAAAAAAAAAAGAGTTGCAGAAGGGCAGCCCTGCTAGCTGGCTGGGCTAGAACATGAGGACATCGTCATTGAAGTGAACGGGTAAATGTGCTGGATGAACC
This sequence comes from Tamandua tetradactyla, assembly GCF_023851605.1. Lineage (NCBI taxonomy): Eukaryota > Metazoa > Chordata > Mammalia > Pilosa > Myrmecophagidae > Tamandua > Tamandua tetradactyla. The sequence goes on from NC_135332.1 coordinate 142,861,551, forward strand.
ATATGAGAAGGTCGTGGAGAGAATACAGAGCAGTAGCAAGAATGTTATACTCTTGGTGTTTGGAAAGAAATGACAACAGATGACAATCACCCATGATGAACTGGTTTCCAGAGGAGTTCTTCTCTAGCAGAGACAGTAAAATGGATGGCAACTCATTCCTTGAGAAAGGATTCCTATTAAATAGCCGGAAACAGCTATCAACCAAAGCCATTATTTGTTCACATCACATCTTTGCATCTTCAGAATTGGAGAAAGAAAGAAGAGGCTGTACTGTGCGCTTGTTCTTTAGTGGTACGTGAGTTGTGCACTGACTCTGCCAATGCTTCTTCTTTGGATTCCAGGGTGTCATCCAATGGATCAGCCATGGAGGAAACAACAGAGATTTTCTTAGCCTGGAAATAATAATAGACCTTCTTTCCAAACACCAAGAGTATAACATTCTTGCTACTGCTCTGTATTCTCTCTACAACCTTCTCATATGGTTCATCCAACACATTTACCCGTTCACTTCAATGACGATGTCCTCTTGTTCTAGCCCAGCCAACTCAGCAGGGCTGCCCTTCTGCCCCTCTCTTTTTTTTTTATTTATGAAACATAACCACATACAAACACAAACATTCTTACCATATGATCATTCCATTCTTGTTATATAATCAATAACTCACAATATCATCACGTAATTGTATATTCACCACCATGATCATTTCTTAGAACATTTGCATCAATTCAGGAAAAGAAATATAAAGAAAACAGAAAAAAATTCCTACACACCATACCCCTGACCCCTCCCTTTCATTGATCACTGGCATTTTAATCTACTAAATTTATCTTAACATAGTTCCCCCATTATTTATTTATTTTTAATCCATATATTCTACTCATCTGTCGATAAGGTAGATAAAAGGAGCATCAGACACAAGGTTTGCTCAATCACACAATCACAGTGTGAAAGCCACATATTATACAATCATCTTCAAGAAGCATGGCTACTGGAGCACAGTTCTACATTTTCAGGCAGTTCCCTCCAGCCTCTCCATTACACCTTAACTAAACAGGTGATATCCATTTAATGATATAACCTCCAGGATAACCTCTTGACTCTGTTTGGAATCTCTCAGCCATTGACACTTTATTTTTTCTCATTTCTCCTTCCCCTTTTGGTCGAGAAGGTTTTCTCAATCCCTTGGTGCTGAGTCCCAGCTCATTCTAGGATTTGTGTCCCACATTGCCAGGAAGGTCCACACCCCTGGGAATCATGTCTCAAGCAGAGAGGGGAAGGACAGTGAGTTTGCTTGTCGTGTTAGCTGAGAGAGAGAGGCCACATCTGAGCAACAGAAGAGGTTCTCTTGGGGGTGACTCTTAGGCCTAATTTGAAGTAGGCTTAGCCTATCCTTTGCGGGGTTAAGTTTCTTATGAACAGACCCCAAGATTGGGGGCTCAGTTTATTGCTTTGGTTGTCACCACTGCTTGTGAGAATATCAAGAATGCTCCACTTGGGGAAGTTGAATTTTCCCCCTTTCTCACCATTCCCCCAAGGGGACTTTTCTCTTTTGACGAATGAGCCTGGTAGATTCTGAGCTGCATTTAAGCAAAAGCTATAACCATTTTCACCTTTAACCAGCCTGCAGAGTTTAAGTTTCTGATCTCCTACTTCCTCTGTATTATCTGGACTTGAGAACTCCAGAGAAGTAGAAGTGGGAACTGGAGCCTCCTTGACAGAACTATTGGCAGTTCTCAACTTTGACAGTAGAGAAATGGAGAAAAATGAGCCAATCTATACATATAGCCTGTCTCTTTGTCTACCACCAACAGTGAACTCTGCTCTCCACCCTCCCTAATCATTTCACCACATGGTCATGATCAAGGGCTTCCACAGACTTGCCATTGACAGCCACTACCAGGTCACTGCTCGTCAGGGCAGCCTTCTCTGCTGGGCTTCCAGAATCTATGTCTTTGATGAGTCAACCTTTCTGTTTCAGGCCTGCACTCAGGTAAAACCATAGCCACTGCTTCCTTTCTTCATCTCTACAACCAGAGGCTTGTGGGGTAGCCATTTCAAACTGGCAGTTTCTCTCTTGAATTTTATCTTCTTCTCACTGTGCTGCTTATAAGTTTCCTTATCTACCAGCAGGAACTTGACATGGCTTCCTGACTTCTTCACCTTTTCAGCCACTTTCTCATGGCTGGCATTTTCTACACTCTCTGTGTTCACTTCAATCAAGGACCATCAGCTAGAATACCTGCTTTCATAGCCACACCTTGAGGTATTATATCAGTCATGTATACTCCCTTTTTCCCATGGACAGTCTTCAGAGAGAAGCCATAGCTCTTTGCCTCCTTCACCAGGTAACAGAGCCAAGGCTGGATCCAAGTCTGCTGTCAACCATTCATCACCAGGGGCAGTTCTCTATCATTGAAACCTGGCACCTTCTGACTTTGACCCAACTCCTTCAAGTCCACTTCAAAACTAGTTAAGTCAACGAATGCCAACTCTTTCTGACCAAACCCACAACCTGTATATCTTCTTCCTTGTTGACAAAGACACTATTAATCTTAGGAACTTTGTCTCCATCCTGGAGGCCAGCCTTCTCTGCTAGGCCACCTTTCTCAACTACCTGGATAGGTGACCATCAGTGTCTGTTCTAGTTTGCTAGCTGTTAGAATGCAATATACCAGAAATAGAATGGCTTTTAAAAAGGGGAATTTAATAAGTTGCTAGTTTACAGTTCTAAGGCCAAGAAAATGTCCCAATTACAAGTCTATAGAAATGTCCCATCAAAGGCATCCAGGGAAAGATACCTTGGTTCAAGAAGGCTGATGAAGTTCAGGGTTTCTCTCTCAGCTGAGAAGGCACAAGGCAAACACAGTCAGAGTTTCTCTCTCATCTGGAAAGGCACATGGTGAACACAGTCAAGGTTCCTCTCTCATCTGAAAGGGCACATGGCGAACACAGCATCATCTGCTAGCTTCTTCTCCTGGCTTCCTGTTTCATGAAGCTCCCTGGGAGGGATTTTCCTTCTTCATTTCCAAAGGTCACTGGCTGGTGGACTCTCTGCTTCATGGTGCTGCAGCATTCTCTGCTCTCTCAGAATCTCTTTCATTCTCCAAAATGTTTCCTCTTTTATAGAACTCCAGAAACTTATCAAGACCCACCCAAATGGGTGGAGACATGTCGTCACCTAATCCAATTTACCAACCACTCTTGATTAAATCATACCTCCAGGGAGATGATCTGACTACAGTTTCAAACATACAGTATTGAATAGGGATTATTCTGCCTTTATGAAATGGGATTTTGATTAAAACATGGTTTTTCTAGGGGACATACATCCTTTCAAGCCAGCACAGTGTCCTTCTTGATTTTCAGGAAGAAGTCATAACTTTTCCCTTCTTGTTTAGACACCTTACATTCTCGGGGTTTGAAAGTACAGTCCATTTCTGAATCTGGAAGTAAGAGATGCTTCTCCATTCACTTGAGAATTCTCTTGCTGCTAGTGAGCAGTAGTCTTAGAACTCACTGGACTTTGAACAAAGATCAGTTTAAAAACTAATGTATTTAACAGGGATGTGTGGTCTGAAATCAAGGGACTTCTGACTTGCTTCCTACTAGCTGGCTGGGGCCTGAGCTGGGAAAGTGGGGAAAACCCTCAGTAAACTCAAATGCACTGGTCCACCTGCCTGACTGCCTGGGGATGCCACTCCTTGCCTGCTCCTCCCAGGGAATCTAGTCCATGTTTTTTAGAAAAAGTAACTTGAAAAGATATTGGAATAATTACTATATAATACGGTAATGATTATAATCAAAGTGTTTTTCAGATACTTTGAAAACACAATAATAATACAATTATAAGGAACCTAAGAGAATTAGTTGACTCTTTCATTCTACAGATGAAGAAACCGGGTTCAGAGGTCTAGGTGAACTGTCCTGCCCAATTTAGTGTTAACTAATTTATAAGCAAGCTTATTGCAAAAAAACAGTCTATTGAAATCTGTTCTAGTTTGCTAGCTCCTGGAATGCAATATACCAGAAATGGAATTGCTTTTAAAAGGGAGAATTTAATGAGTTGCAAGTTTACAGTTCTAAGGCTGAGAAAATGTCCCAATTAAAACAAGTCCATAGAAATGTCCAATCAAAGGCATCCAGGGAAAGATACCTTGGTTCAAGAAGGCCGATGAAGTTCAGGGTCTCTCTCTCAAGTGAGATGGCACATGGCGAACACAGTCAGGGCTTCTCTCTCGGCTGGAAGGGCACATGGCGAATACAGTGTCATCTGCTAGCTTTGTCTCCGGGCTTCCTGTTTCATGAAGCTCCCCGGGAGGCGTTTTCCTTCTTCATCTCCAAAGGTCACTGGCTGGTGGACTCTCTGCTTTGTGGTGCTGCAGCATTCTCTGCTCTCTCTGAATCTCTCTCTCCAAAATGTTTCCTCTTTTATAGGACTTCAGAAACTAATCAAGACCCACTCAAATGGGTGGAGACATGTCATCCCCTAATCCAGTTTAACAACCATTTTTGACCAAATCACATCAACCAGGGAGATGATTCATTACAGTTTCAAACATACAGTATTGAATAGAGTTTATTCTAACTTTATGAAATGGGATTTATATTAAAACATGGCTTTTCTTAGGGGGTATGCTTCCTTTCAAACCAGCACAAAAGGGAATTATTTTTAAAAGCTATAATAAAAAAGTGTATTTGTGTAAGTACAATCATCCTTTTAGTAGGTTATTTGTCATAGGATCAACATAATATGATAAAGGGAATTTTACACTTTCAATCTAGAATAAGTGAACTTGAAGGTCTGTTCCCTGAGTGTATAGACTGAAGGAAAGGAAAGCTAATTAGAATAGGTCATCATAGAATGTTCCAGAAATAGGTTCAGCTGACCTAAGACCCAGTGTATAGATTCCATATCAGAATCACCCAGAGCAGTGTATTGAAGGCTTTTATGCTCACAAGACCCTAAAAGAATTTTTACCATAGGTTTGTATATTTGCAACAGATATAATTTCTGACACACTGCAAAGAAAGAAATGTTAAGATAAAATTTTCTTATCAACTTTAAATGTACTTAAAATAATATAAATAGCATAATGGTTGGTTGCTATGATACATTGTATGTTAAAAACTAAAACCTAAACAGTCCCTTCTTTAACGTTTGATAATTACATCACTGTTTTTCCTCCTAATTCCTCCACCGAATTTTATCTTATTGTAGTCTTTTATTTTTGCTTAAAAGTCTTTTATTAGGAGATGCAAAGGTAGCTCAGTGGTAGAATTCTTGCTACCCAGGTTCAATTCCTGATCTGCACACTTCTCCCAACACCAAAAAAAAAAAAGAAAAGAAAAATCAACATGTGGTGCTGCAATAATGGATAGTCATATGGGAAAAGAAAGAAGCATGACCCCCACCATACAAAAAAAAAGTCTTTTCTTAATCACCCTATCATGCTTCTCTGCAACAAAAATATGAAAATAAATAGAAATGTAAATTTAAAAATTTTCTATAACAACAAGTTTGTAAGTATTAACATTGTTCTTTTGATTTATCATTACAATTCTTATTTACATACAAAACATTTGATTAAAATCAGTGAAGATAAAAAGTAGTTGTTAATAGAAAATCTCTTAATGAGATGAATAGGACTTATTTTTTTTCAATTGGTGCACGTACCCATGGATTAGTATGGATGGCTACTGCTAGAATAAGACTGGGTTCCTTATTACTTTTATTTTTATTTCTTCATTTTATAAATACAAACACTGAGAAAACTTGTCACGTTAAAAAGTGGATAGGAATGCAAGGAATTTTGTTACTGCAATGCCAATCAAGTTTTGAATTCCTTCTAAATCATATTTCAAAATTGCAGAATGATTTGTCATCAAAATTTATATTTCATGATCTATCAGCTAGCAACTGGATTAGATCCTCCTTCAGACTATTGAAAGCATAGAACTGGAAACCCCCTAACTTAAAAAAGGTTTGTTACTCAGTTAGTAGTCACTCACGTTCTCTATTTCCGGGGAGTTTACCAAAAAGGCTTTACCAAGATCATTAACTGACCATGAGTTACATTTGCTGCTTAGAGGCTTCATGTTTAGTCCTTCACACTTAGGCAGAGTTAGGAAAATTGTATCAGTCTTAATTGAATTATAATTTTGCCAATTAACTTTTTTAAAATAAAATGTTTTTAATCAACTACATGCTTGAAATATATTTTGTCAAAACTTAGAGTCGCAGATATAACATGTACAATCTGTGGGAAATATGTGCCAAATAGACTAAAGAGCCAGTCCTCTTTGTCCAGCCAATCAGCCATTTTTACTTTCAGAAAAAGCCTGACTTCACTTTTCAATTCAAAGTAGTGTGTTAAATTACATTTAAAACATTATAAAAGCCACTGAGAATTATCTTCAGGAAAAAAAAATAAGATTACTAAAAAAGATTAAATTAATATAATTATACGATAATTTGTTTTATAGCACATTTAAAAATGAAACAAGGTAATAAGTCAACTTGCAGTTTCTTATACTTAATTTGTAAAAATGTAACATAATGTACTATATTTAGGTTATTTATAAGTTGTATCATAAATGACTTAGGGTCCTCTGGTAAGTGTGTTTGTATCAAACTCTGGTATTCATTTTTTGGGAAAAATTAAATAAAAAAATAAAAATAAACAAAAATAAGAAAAAATTAAACACCATTAATTTTTTTTAAAAACGTGATCAATGTTAAATGCATGAATTAATGAAAGAAGAATGTATGTACCACTAAAAATACTTGAATCCAACTAGTAGCATATAATTTCTTGTTAATTGGTAGAAAAAAATTTTGATAAGATAAAATAAGATGAGAATTGACCATAACTGGAATAAATACTTCATTGTATGCTCCAACAAATTTTAACTATGTTAATATTATTGGATAATAGTATCCAATATATCCAAATCCAAGATAAATCAAATGCAATTTTTATCTATGAGTTTATCCTGAAAAATTAGGTACTCTTAAAAACATTTAAAAGAATCAGATTCACTCACTGTTGTAGTTTGTTAATGCCGCTAGAAATGCAATATACCAGAAATGGGTTGGCTTTTATAAAGGGAATCTACTAAGTTGCAAGTTTATAGTTCTAAGACCATAAAAATGTCCAATCTAAGGCATCCAGAAAAAGATATCTTGACTCAAGAAAGTGCCAATGATGTTCAGGGGTTCTCTGTCAGCTGGAAAGTCACATGGCAACATCTGCTAGCCTTCTTTCCCAGCTTCTTGGTTCAAACAGCTTCCCTGGAGGTATTGTCTTTCTGCATCTCCAAATGTCAGCTGTGAAGCATTTTCCAAAATTGTACCCTCTTAAAGGATTCAAGTCAACAACCCCACCTTGAGTGGGTAGAGACACATCTCCATGGAAACTAACTGATCAAAAGATCCCAACAAAAAAAGGACAAAAGTTCAAGGTCAGTCTGTGGCTTTTAAAAGATTTCCCAGAATCCTTTCCATTCCCTGTAGTTAGTGCTTAGAGCAAGCAAGAGGGGGTTGTGGATGACTCGTGGATGGCCAATTCAGTGTCCACAACAGGAACAGAGGAGAAGTAGAGAGAGGTGATAGGGTTGAAAAGAGGGAACATGCATGAAACAGTGACACTTTCATTGTTTGGCATGGCAAAGATGACTGATTTCCCAGGGACCAGATGGGTGCCAAAGCTGGTAATCTGGTTTGAAATTTCTTGCTCAGTGAAGAACTCTTGCTACTGAGCCATATCAGGAGTTACTCAACATCATATTTCCTTTTTATCTCTAGTTCTTCAAAGATGCCCTGGTTCTGAATGAACTATGGGAATTTAGGAAGCCTGTGACCACATTTTGGCCTAAGAAGTATTTGGGAGGGTAGAATAGTCCTCCCCCCAAGAGTGATGATGGCAATGGATGATAATGATGCCCATCAAAGTTGTGATCTCTGGAAGGTCATGGGCAGCAGAGAGAATGGTGGAAATCAGGATGGAAGAATGCAAGACAACTCTTCCTGCACTCTGGTGACATAGAACACTGGAAAACTCAGAAAGAATTGGGGACACTTGAGAAAGGGTGACTTAAAACAATATCTAGTAAGAGCTGGCCTTGAAAAAATGTAACCAGCTGTACCAAAATCATTTATTGAGCAATTCTACGTTTACCTACTGATTTGTGATACTGCCTTTTAAATCAAGTTTAAAATAATTAAATCATTATAGAAATAAAAAAAAAAGGTCCCACACACAACTGGGTGAGTCACATCTCCATGGAAACAAATTAACCAAAAAGATCCCACCCAACAACATTGAATCAGGATTAAAGAACATGACTTTTCTGAGGTACACAACAGTTTCAAACTGGCACACTCACCAATATTGCTTTAGCTGTTCATAATTGTTTTCCTTTCTAATCAATGGTACATCCTAAAATTGAGCAATGTGAATAGCTTAAAACAATTGACTTTTTTGTTTGTTTGTTTTTGCATGGGCAGGCACCAGGAATCGAACCCGGATCTCTGGCATGGCAGGTGAGAACTCTCCCTGCTGAGCCGCCGTGGTCCACCCCAAAGTAATTAACTTTTAAATATATTGGTATTCACTATTTCTTAGCTGTAGCCCCTTTTTTTCTCATCATGTCATTCATTCTGTAAAAGCAGCCTTATCTGGAAGAACAACTAGAACAGAGAATGCTCAGGTTAAAGAAGGAAGTTGTTAAAAAAAAAAAAAAAAAAAAAGGTTATCATTACCAGCCAGTCCCAATCAAGACAGCAGAGTGAGACACTTCAGGGCTCTGACCCCCTCATGGAAGCTTTGAAAACCAGTGAGATATTGCAGACACATCTGGCTCAAAGCTCCAGAAAATAAAGGACTTCAGTAACAGGGCTAGTGCCAAATCAAGTAAAAGGCCACTTAAAAGTGATAGGATCTTGGGTGGGCCACAGTGGCTCAGCAAGCAGAGCTTTCGCCTGCCATTCCAAAGACCCAGGTTCAATTCCAGGTGTCTGCCCATGCAAAAAAACAAAGTGGTAGGATCTTGGGGGTGCAAGAGTAGTTCAGTGGTAGAATTCTGGAGACCCAGGTTTGATTCCCAGCACATGCACTTCCCAAACAAACAAGAAAAAAACCCAAAAAACTAACCAAACAAAAATTCAACAAACGGTGGTGCAATAAGGGGATATTCACATGAAAAAAGAATGAAATGTGACCCCTGCCATACAGCATACCAAAAAAAAAGTGGTAGTATCTCCAGGTGCCCCGGCTAACCCCAATAGGGCTAGCTGACTCCCCAGTGTGTGGATCCCTGGTCCCAGTTCTGAAGGGAGTAGTGTAACCCTTGTGAACACACTGGTGCTTATATGTCTGGCCCAATCTGTCTGGTGGTGGCCTCAGGGACTGCCATCAGAAAACTTGCCCTACACATAGAAGGAGGCTCACAGAGCTCTCCAGCTGAATGCTATGGGAGAGTAGTCAAGTCATGCTGCCTGGGGAAGGAACATACAGTGCAGTGTACAGGGCCCTAAGGAAACTATTTCCTAGGGAAGAGGGTCATTCATATCAGTGTGAATGGGGGAATTTCTAGGACCATTAGTGCATTACCAAGATAAGATGCAGCAAAGAAAGGAACAGGGAAGCCCCTACACTCTGGCTTGTAGCTAATCTCTAAACTCTTTATATGAATAAGCCCTTAAAGAGAGCATTCACACACTTAAGAAAGATTGACTTTCTTAAGTCAACCTTAAGAAAGATGTTTTCTTTTATTTCCTTCTTTTATTTTTTTTGTTAGCTCCTTGTATTCAAGGAAAGCTCTGTCATAACACTAGCTGGATACAAGCTTAAGGAACAGATGTCTCAGAGTCTAAATTTCAGTGGTAATACATTAAAATGACCAGGCTCAACAAAAGGTTGCAAAACATATCAAAGAATGGGAAGTAATGGCCCAGGCAAAGGAGAAGATTAAAGTATTAGAAAACATCAACAAGGAGGGCCAGATCCATGACATATCAAAGACTTTTAAAGAATGTTCCTAATAATGCACAAAGAGCTAAAGGAAAACATGGACAAAGAACTAAAGGAAATCAGGAAAGTAATGCATGAACACAAAAAGAATATCAATAGAGAGATAGAACTTAGGAAAAGAACCAAACTGAACAGAAAAACACAATAACAGAAGTTAAAATTTCCTGAAAGTTTTCAACAGTACATTGGAATTGTCAGAAGAAAGAATCAGTGAACTTGAGGATAAGCCTACTGAAATCACTCAGACTGAGAAGCAGAAGGAAGAATGAAGAAAAGTCAACAAAGCCTTAGGAACCTGTGGGATACCATCAAGGGTACCAATATATGCATCACAGAATCCCAGAAGAAGAAAAAAAAAAGGGGAAGAGAGAATATTCAAAGAAATAATTGCCAAAACATCCTCAATTTAACAAAAACCATGAATATACACATCCAAGACACTCAACACACTCCAAATGGGATACACCCAAAAGATAAACACCATGCCACATTATAGTCAAACTGTCCAACGTCAAAGATGAAGAAATCTGAAAGCCACAAGAGAGAAGCAACATGGCACGTACAAAGGAGCCTCAGTAAGATTAAGGGCCAAATTCTTATCAGAAACCAAGGAGGCAATGAGGCAGTGAGATGACATATTGAAGTGCTAAAAGTAAAAAATTGTCAGCCAAGAATTCTGTATCTGGCAAAGTGGTCCTTCAAAACTGAGAGAGAGATTAAGATAATCCCAGATAAACAAAAACTGAAGTCATGCATCAACACTACATCAGCCCTAGAGGAGAAGCTAAAGAGAGTTCTACAGGTTGAAAGGAAAAGACAATAGATAATAGATTGATGCTGCATGAAGAAATAAAGATTTCTAGTAAGAGTAACAACTTGGGTTAATATAAATGTTAGTACTATTGATTTTTTGGCTTTTAACTCCACTTTTTACTTCCGAAGAGAGTGATTTAGATGGCTCAGAGGCCATTTTGTAGTACACTGTACTTTTCATTCTGACCAGTCTGTAAGTAATGTCATGGATGATGGAGACCAACCTCATCAAGCCTGAAATGTGACTTGATTGGAGGTTTCCAAACTGGGTTAATTAGGAAAATCACCTGGAGACACTTTTTTAAAATATGGATTCTGGGTCCTTTCTCTCATCTCCAGCAATGGAACAAAGATAGAGGGGTGAGGAAGGGGTCATCCAGGGTGCCAGGAGATCCTGCCATTTTTATGTAGCCTTGTGTTTTAGTTTGCTAAAGCTACCAGAATGCAACACACAAGAGATGGATCAGCTTTTTAGTTACAAATTTACAGTTCCTCAGAGGAAAGACAGCCAGCTTTCACCTGAGTTCCTCTGTCTCATGGGAAGGCATATGGCAAGGTCTTCTGCCTTCTCTCCTGGCTTCTGGGTTCCAATGATTTTTCCCAAGGGTGTGCTTTCTGTATCTCCAAACATCTGTGTCTGAGCTGCTGAGTCTCTTCTGACCTCTCTTAAGCCTCCGGCTAATTAAATTAAATTAAATGTCACTCATTGTTGAAGGCACTTCTCGTAGCTGACTGCAGATGTAATCAGCCATAGATGAATTTCACATGCTGATGATTTAAGTTCACAGCAACAGAATAATTAGGTACCATCACCTGTCCAAGTTGACACCTGAACCTAACTACTACACCCTGTTACTGCAGTCCCTTAATGTTTCTGGAGCTCTGAGAAAGATGTTTCTGTCATTTCTTGCTGGGTGCCGAAAGCTTCTGTGAGGGGATGGAACCCTGAAGCATCTCACTCTGCCATCTTGATTAGGGTGGGGCCTGAATTTTTTTCTTTTTAATTTTGAAGTAATTATAGATTGACAGAAAGTCGCAAAAAATAGTACAGAGGGCCCATGTATGCATCCCCCAGCTTCTCCCAAAGGTAAGATCTTACATAACTACGGTACAATGTCAAAATCAGGAAGCTGACATTGTTACAATCCCCATACATCATTCAGATTTCACCAGTTTTACATGCAATCATGTGTTTGTAGAGTTCTAGAAATTGTATCATAAGTACAGATTCACATAACTACCACCACAGAAATATTCTATCACTGCAGCAACCCCTTGTTCTACCTCTTTATAATCACACCCAACCCCCTCACCTCTCTCATCCCCTAGAAATCACTAATTTGGTTTCCAAATCTACAATTTTGTTATTTAGGAAATGTCATATAAGTGGAAATCATACAGTATGTAAACTTTTGATACTGGCTTTTTTTTACTCAGCACACTTCCTTTGAGATCCAAGTTATTCTATATATCAGTAGCTTGTTCCTTTATATTTCTAAGATGTTTTCCATGATATAGATGAACAACAGTTTGCCTGACCATTCATCCAACTTAGGTCATTTCAGTTGTTTCTAATTTTTGGCTCTTATAAATAAACATATTTCTTTTCTAATACATGAAAAAAAAAAAAAACACAACAGTCTAAGAACATAAAGCCCAAAAAGAACCACAGGGGTTGAAGAAAACACCATCTTCACTCTTAGAGAGAGAAAACTTTGATCTCAGCATTACTAGTGAAATTCTCAGTCTGAACCTTACCACCAAACGTGAACTGTGCCCTCCTGAAATCAGTGCACCTCTGTGTTGGGCCAAGGAATCAGGCCTGGCCTTGTTTCACTTAATTACCCAGTGATTTTACACCCTTGGCAAGGCCAAGCGCTAGTGTATTATATTATGAGAAAATTGTTGAAGTCCCTAAGGCCATTCTTCTAATAATGTGGCCAGTTACAACTGAGTTATAAGTGATTTGTCCAACACATTCCTCATTGTTAATAGGTTAGTTCAATTGTTTGCAATTTACTTAATCTCTTTTAAGAGAAAAACCATGTCCAACCACACAGGAAAGTTGGCAGCTGGCATCACAATATTCTTTGAGGTTTTTAGGCAAAAACAGCTCTTTCAAAAGTGGTTTCTAGAATCACAATTTTTAAAAAGGATTCATTCATTCATTTGCTTAATAAATAAACTTTCATACTATGTGCTAAATCCTATTTTAGGTTCTGGGAACACAGCACCTAATGGTGACCAGAAAAATGACATGGTCACTGTCTTCATGCATGGAACTCAAGTTCCAACAGGTGAGACAAATTAATCAAATAATCACACAGAAAAAATGTGAAGTTACAACTGGGATAAATTCCACACAGGAGATGTACATGGTGCTGTGAATTATATAAAGAGAGATTTGATCTAGTTGCTCTTGGTAATGGAGGGGGAAGGGGATACTCAGAAGGCTTCCCCCAAGAAAGTGAACATTGAGCTGAGATTTGAAGAATGAATGGAAATTCAGGGTTTAGTCAAGAAAACAGAATGCATCCCAGGTTATTCATTGAGGCGGGGTGTGAGTGGGGGGTGGGGTGGATTTAATTTAGGACACCGGTTATAACGGTATGATGAACAAAGGATGGTGAGGCGGTAATTCAGAGATTAGCAGTAGCAGGAAGCTGCAGCTGCCCAAGGGGTTGGGGGCTGTTTGGGCTTGCTAAAGTTGACAAAATGCAATATACCAGAAGTAGACCAGTTTTTACCAATTGGGATTTATTACAGTTTACAGTTCTAAGGCCCTGAAAATGTCCAAATTAAGGAATCAGCAGTTCTCTGAAGATCAGCTACCTGCAAACTTGGGCTGCTCTGCCAGATTGCAAGACACATGGCAACATCTGCATATCCTACTGTCCTGGGTTTCATTACTTCCAGCTTCTGGCTTCAGTGGCTTCCTCTCTGAGCTTCTGCACATTTCTCTCTTTTAGCTTCTGTCTCTCTTAACTTCTGTGAAGCTTTTTTCTGTGATTTATCCTCTTATAAAGGACACCGGTATGAGGATAAAGACCCACCTTGAATTAAATGGGTCACATCTCAATTTAAATAACCCAATCAGAATGTCCCACCCACAATAGGTCTACACCCACAGGAATGTATTAAAGGAAAATGATCTTTTCTAGGGTACATACAGTTTCAAACTATCACAGAGGCCAAAAGGAAGACATAGTACAGAGCCTAGGAATCAGGACTAGTTGTGAGAGCTGGGAAAATGAGCAAGGAGCTGTCTGCAAATACTGAAAGCATAGAAATGATACAGGTACTGCTGGAGTTACTTTGCAAGGATTGGAGAGGATACTTGGCTTCTTCCCTCCTGCCCTCTAATTCCCTACCAGTTGTTTCTGTTGGCCAAACATAGCTAAACATCAATTGAAAAGGGACCCTGGAAAATTAAATTTGCATGGGTCAGCCCCCTATATTCAGAGCAGAGCAGGAGAAAGGCAGGAAATGGATCTGAGCAAATGACTGGTGCAAAGCCAATGGGGGGAAGAACCAGAGAGAGCAGGCAGGAAATAGCAGTCTAGACAAAGGGGTGACTTGTGCCCCGACCCTATGGCTGGAGGGGCCACTGAACCATTGAGGCACATGACCCAAGGCAGAGAGCTGGAGAGAGGAGTACAAGATGACACTGAGAGGAGGTAAGGTCAGACCCTGCAGGGCACAGGAGGCTATGTTAAAATTTAGCTTTAACCTAGGAGCAATGAGATGCATATAGAGTGTTTAAGCTAGGGGCCACTGTAACTGATAACTGTACTGGTAATACAAAAGTGATTATCAGCTATTCTGCAAAGTTGAGGTTAAATGACATCAACAGGAAAATGCTATGAACACTGAGGACTTGATTGGTAAGAAAGAACAGAAAGCTGCCAGTGAACACATTGATCACCATGGTGGAAAACCAAATCAAACTGCTATATAGACAGATTGGAGATGCCATAACATGACTGCAGTGCTAACCAAATGGTTGTAGCCCTTTTGAGCACTTACCATATATATGGAGGCGAAATGAAAATAAATATTTTTTTAATGTTCCCATAAGCCAATTCTAATTTTTTAAATGATGCCTATGGGGTAGGTATTGTCACTCCCCAAGTTATAGATGAACAATCTGAAACTCAGAAGGATTAAGTAATTTGTCCTAGGTCACCCAGCTAGGAAGTAATGGAGTCAGGATAAGAACTTGAGTCTTCCTGATTTCAAAGTTTAATTTTTCGCTATGAATGGTAAACCTATACCCTTTTTGGATTTCCAGTTTCTTAGGCAACTCATCAGTAGCACTGAAAAGCCATCCTCGATGCTGAAATCCAAAACAACACCATCCAGGTTGAGATGTATAAATGACTTTCTACGTCAAAGCAATGCTTCCCATTATATGGTTCCCCTCGGCCATGCTTGGTAGACAATAACAAACAGAAGTGAGACACCCAAGTGGTGGCTCTTTCCTTATTAGAAATAGGACAATACAAAACTGATGGGGCTAAAACATTCTAAGGGCTCACTGATTCAATTTCTGGCATAAGCCTGGCAATGGGCTGCTCCAAAATTGTAGTAGCAGAGACTCTGCGGTAAGAGGCAGTCAGCAGGGGTGACTCCTTTCTGAACAAGAGCACAAAGAAGAATGCATTTTGTGCCCGCCTAGGCAAACCTCCACCTAGCCACCTCCTATGGAGATTTTATGACTTATGAGGCCTCCATGGTCTCCCTGTCTATGAGGCGAGTGCTTGGCCATTTAACTAGATGCCAAACAGTTGGAGACCAGAATGAAATGGGACAGGTGATGCCTTTAATGGAACAAGAGAACTGAATATGCACATGTTGGCCAAGGATGAGAATGATGGCTAAATCAGGGACTAGAGGTGGGTTTGAAGTCTGAGCTATTGAGCAAAGGCAAGTAGAGAGCATAGGGGAGAAGAAGGGTGGTCTCCAGTGCCTTTACGTGTGTAGACCTGATTTAAAGGGTGGGGCGGACAATCCTAGTCTAAACCAGTAGCTTTCAAGCTTTTTAAGGCAGTGGAACTTTTTCTCCGAAGGAAATCTTAAGTGGAAGAGTAAATAACCAAAGCAAATAGAATGTAGCTGCTTTCATTGAAGCCGAGTTAGGGATCTGAGGTCCTCCCAGGTTGAGCCTGCCTCTGCCCTCTCAGCAGCTCCCACTGTCCCAACCCAAGATGTTGAAGCAAAAAGGAATTCACAAATGCAATAAAACTTCTCTATTGAAAAGTTAGTTTTAAACCCCAATGTGTGAATATGCAAATTAATTAGAATATCTCAGGTCTCCATTGGATGGAATCCAAAAAGGGAAATTTTGAATTAGAACAACAGTAATCATTTTCAGTCTACTCTCCATGCAGTCCCCTGTGTTCCCTGTAATTTAGTTGGTTAAACCTTTCCTCGGGCCAAACAGCTAAACCTGAGCCAGGTGGGCTTAAACACATGAACCAATGCAGCATTTACTGTCCAAAGATGAAAAAGAAAAGTGTGCCAGCATCTTCTGCTTGTCCACACGAGGTTCTCGAGGGCAGAATTCAGCCCCTCTCCTCTTCCCCTACAAACACATAGAGGAGGGTCCAGCCCAATATAACTTAAAACAGAGCAACGCTGCAGCCCTCTCAGACAAATTATACCGAAGCCAGCCAAAATGAACTCCACTGTCTTTATCATTTTCATAAAGGAATGGCCTGGGAACCATTCCTTTTCAGACCTAATTATAAAGTCAGTTTGGGATTACGGAACAAGATGGTTTGAAAGCCAGTGTTCAGCAAGCAGAACAAACAAACACACGAAGATAAAATGCAGTGAATGGGCTTTCACCCGCGGGCTGCTGCTGCCACAGCAGCGATGGCTCTCTTCCAGCCAAGTCTGGGGTGCCCTGGAGAACTTCATACCTCTCCAGGGGCAAGCTCCCAGAACCGCTCCTTTACAAAGCACTCCTGTAATAAACAAACTACATTTCCCAGAAATCTGGGGCTATATTTTGAACCACCTTGAGATTGCCCACCCAAAAGCAGAAACGTTTGAATATGACAAGCTTTTTGACACATAGCGTTAATTCAGCTTATTTCAAATCTCATTGTTATCACGAGCACCCTTGGGCTTTTTTTTTGTATTTTTTTTACTATTCATGTAATTTTTTTTATTGTGAACAATAGCATACATACAAAAAAACAATAAATTTCAAAGCACATTACAAAAATTAATTGTAGAACAGATTTCAAAGTTTAGTATAGACCCAGTTCTACAATTTTAGGTTTTTACTTCTAGCTGCTCTAAGGTACTGCAAAGTAAAAGAAATACCAATATAATGATTCAGCACTCACACTCAATTCAGCACCCAGCTTCTCTGCATAACTCCACTATCACCTTTGATCTTTCTCCCACTCTTTAGGGGTATTTGGGCTATACCCATTCTAACTTTTTCATGTTGGAAGGGGCTGTTGATAATATGGGATATGGGGTGGAGCTAGTTGATATTCTGGAGAGGCTGGGCCCTCTGCCTTTCAGGACTTCTATGCTCCAGGGACCCATCTGGAGGTTGTAAGTTTCTGGAAAGTTACCCTAGTGCATAGAACCTTTGTAGAATCTTATATAACACCTTAGGTGTTTGAGATTGGAAGGAATGGTTTTGGTTGGGGTTTGTCAAGCTATGGTAGGTAGCAGTGTCTGACTGAAGCTTGTGTAAGAGTGACCTCCATAGCAGTCTCCTGACTCCATCCGAACTCTCTCAGCCACTGACACCTTCTCTGGTATCTGTTACACCACTTTTATCCCTTTAGGCCAGGATGGCACCGTTGATCCCATTTTTAATAATACCAGTAGAGCAACTATCCAGTACTTTTTACACTCAACATATGCACTATACTTCACTTAGATCTGTGGTTTTCAGACTTAATATGCATCAGGATCACCTGGAAGAATTGTTAACACACAGATTGCTGGACCTCACCCCCAGAGTCTCTGATTCTGTAGGTCTGGGATAAAGTCCACGAATGTGCATTTCTTATAAGCTCCAGGTGATGCCAATTCCCCTGGTCCAGGATCGCACTTTGAGAGCTACTGATTTTGATGACCTACATGATCTATTCCAAATCGGTGAGGAAAGCAGGTGCACAGTTACTGATTTCCACTAACTCTGAATTTGAACCATCAATTTCCATAGGAGAGGAGGCCCTCACCTCCCTTGTAGTGTTGAGAAGGGTTAAAGGCAAAGCAACTAAATCTGGAGATCGAGAAAGTGGCATTGCATGGTCCAACACTTTGATTTTCCCAGTAAGGAAACTGAGGCCTAGAGAGGATAAATGTGTTCAAAGGCTCACATTGAATCCATAGTTGTGAAGGGATGCTGTTTTAGTTTGCTAGCTGCCAGAATGCAATATACCAGAAACGAAATAGCTTTTAAAAAGGGAAATTTAATAAGTTACAAGTTTACACTTCTAAGGCCGAGAAAATGTCCCAATTAAAACAAGTCTACAGAAATATCCAATCAAAGGCATCCAGAGAAAGATACCTTGGTTCAAGAAGGCCGATGAAATTCAGGTTCTCTCTCTCAAGTGGAAGGGCACAAAGCAAACACGGCGGCATCTGCCGGTTTTCTTGTGGGTCTACAAAAACAGACTCTCTCCAAAATGTTTCCTCTTTTAAAGGATCCCAGTAAGCAACTCCACCTTCAATGGGTGGAGACATGCCTCCATGGAAATCATCTAATCAAAAGTTACCACCCACAACTGGGTGGGTCACATCTCCATGGAAATAATCAAAATGCTCCCACCCTGCAATATTGAATGAGGATTAAAAGACATGGCTTTTCTGGGGTCCACCACAGATTCAAACAGGCACAGATGCCGTGCATAGATGTAGCGGTTCCAGATGTTGCTATCACTAGGATAAAAGAGGACAAAGGAGCCTGGCAAGGAACAGGGAAACCAACATGCTCTGTTTCACACACTTTTCTCAGCTGGTCCCCACTGCATAGTTTTCCCCCCTTTGGCAGAAGTTTCGATCCTCTGCCTAAATCCCAACTCAGAAATTCCTCCTCTGCCTTCTTCCTAAAACAGGCACACAAAATTAGACAGCCAAATAACCCCAGCAGCCTTTAGTTACAATATCCGAGGGATGGATTAATGAATGGTAGAGCCATTATTTCTTTACTTTTCTATCTACCTTGTCCACATGACAGAAAGCAATAAAAGAATCTTAGGAGACACCAACCAGACCCTGGGCATCAATCTGCTACTCAGTTACTATGACGAATTAGCCTTTAGGAATTGTTTGGGCACACCAATCACTCCCCCTACCCACCAGGGGTCACATAAATAGAAGTTTTCACCAGGCCTTGCTAACTACCATCTTCTTCCACAGGCCTTGGTACAACCCATAAATCAGCAACTAGAGACACTTGGAGTAGAAAAGAAAACACCTAGAATACTAGTCTTTCTCTAACTGCAGAGACGTGAAACCCTTGAGGAGTTGGTCTCCATGTGAATAGGCCAGGGTTCACAATGATCCATTATCTGACACCCTAGATAGAGAGATAAACCGTTATTTTGGCAAACATACATCTTCTAAACACCCCTTGCCTCAGCATTGTGTCTGTCCTTGAATTGAAGAATGATCACATTTTATTGTCTTAGCCTTGAGCATGCTTATCAATGCCAGTCACTGTGAAGCGTAATTGAGAAGATGGCCTCAGTGTCCAACTTACAAATGTTTTGTATTCCGTAAACAGGGACTTGCTGAAAGCACATGGACTCATGTGCATGCACAAGCAAAAAAAAAAAATCTGATTTCCTAGCAGTTATTAAAGGTGCCAGCTATAAGCCAGTCGGCCAGGGCTGGGGAAGCAACCACAGCCACGCGCTGAGCCCTTTGCAGCTCGGCACCGCGTGGTGCAGCTGTTGTATTGGCCAGGAAAACTGCTGGCAGCCCTGAGAGAAACAGAGACTTAATTCACTTACAGGAACTTGCCTGAAAGAGTCTTTTAAAGAGCATGTAAGGCAGACCAGGTGCACATTATTATTATTTTTTAAAGCCCATTGCTTTCTCATTTATAGCAGTAATATTCTTTATGCACATTAACAACCCTTTGTTGCGTTGTCATGATAAGAACTTATAAAACATATTTAATGATAATTAATGAATTCTAGGTAGATTCCTTTAGATGTATAACATTACAGCACTCTGAATATACATAGTGTGAGTTGCTGTTCGAGGTGCCTGAAGTTTTGTTAAAGGTTTTGTAAACCATGCAAATTTTTTTAATAAAAGATTTGGGTATGTATGTGTGTGAGAGAGAGAAAGAGACAGTGAAATACACATTGCTCAGATATAAACAGTAGTAAAATAAGCTGATTCAATTCAGTATGTCATGCTGCTAAAAGATTTCCAGCTGTCAACTGCTTCCACTATAAACAGGAGGTGGGGAGAATGGGATCCAGAGGGAAAAGAGATTGTATAAAGGTGAAACTTCGTCGTGTGAGACACCAGAAATTGGACTCAAGTCATCATTTAGGTGAAAATTGCTAATAATGTGAACAATTCTAGGGAATATTCTCCATACTCTTTCACTGTACTTTGAAAACATTCAGACCACAAATACTCCTAGTCCTAACATAACAAAAGGCCTCCCTATGCCAGTAAGTAAAAATGAATGCCAGAGTCATCCTTAAAGGTAAATATTTGGGGTAGGCAGCTGTTTGCATAATGTGATTTTAAGTGTGACAAGCACACACCCCACCCAAAAAATATCTATGCTACAGACCCATGTCACGGATGCCTGCAATTCAGCCATTAGGGAGTATTTCCATCCCAGTTAGAAACTTGGAAATCATTCTTGACTCCTGCCTCTCCTTCTCTGACCCCATTCAATCAATCACACATTCCTCCTACATAGCTCTTGACTCTGTCCCTTTATCTTCCTTCCCTCTGACAGTAGATAGTTTAGGTCACTGTCAACTCCTGCCAGGGTGATTGCAGTTGCCTCCTGACTTGTCTCTGTCCTTCTAGTCTGTTCTCTGCATTGCAACTAATATGATCTTTCTAAGATACGAATCTGATTATGACAATCCCCAGCTTAAAGCCATTAGCTAGCTTCTCAAGGCCCTCAGGATGAAATCCGCATTCCTTAAAGAGCTTACAAAGTCTTCATGGTCTGGTCACCACTGACCGTTCCAGGCCCATCTCTTGCCAGTGCCTCCCATCAGTATGAGCAATCTCACCTTTCTTTGGTTCCTCTTTGTTGCCTCCAGACCTTGGCAAAACTCAGCTTGGACTACCCCCTGCCTCTTCACTCCTTCTCCCATAAAACTACATAGCCTAGACTCTAGCCCTATTTTAGCACTTTAATATATGTAAGCTTTATCTATTTTGCTTCCCCCCCACAATTATGCTATGTATCTCATGAAAGTCAAACTATCACTTATTCACTACTGTATTTCCAAGACCTAATGCAGGGCTTTTCACATAATAGCCACTCAATATACTTGTTGAATAGATGAACACATGAACTCCAGTAATGATCCTACCTTCTATTAATGTACAAACATTAGTAATTCACACTTTAGTGTTTTTTTAGTAAATCACACTTTAGTGATTTTTATTTACAGAGGCTCTCTGAGAATTTGTTTTGGAGGTTAATGAAAGAAAGGCAGAATTGACCCTGGGGAAGCAGGGCTATGGCTAGCCAAGAGAAAAAGGGACAGGGAAAGGGAAGTGCAGAAAGGAAAGAAGTGGTACTCTTGGGAGATGTTAGAAAGGTCTTGGTTGAGTAAAAAGAAAAGAGCCGCCAAAACTGTCTAATTGAGTCTTGTCCCTGGTTGCGTCCCTGAAGCACCACCAATGACAAGTCAGTTCCGTGGCATGGGTTGAACAATCGGATACTTGCCTGTGGCCCAGTGCCTCATCCAGGGCTGGCCCCATGCTGTGCCCTATTCCTAGACCTACACCATGGAGAAGCTGCAGGGAAAAGGCAGAGCAAACTGGCCAGATGGACTGTTTCATCCGGGCTAATTTGACTGAACTTGTCTAGACACAGATGGCTGTGACTAACTTTCTGCTTATCAAAGCCTTTCAGGGAAATATTAAAATCTTACCAGCCCATACTTCATCTATTTCCCTCCCCAAGTGTCCTCTTTTATCTATGATGGGTATGGGAGAAAGGTTATATATAAAATTAGTTTGTCTTACTTCCAACCTAAATCAATCACTCATGACATTTCTGGGCAAAGCAAAAATATCTTCTTCCACCCCATGATTAAGGACATTCTCCTAAGGCTCAGCTATGGACCTCTGATTTTTTTCCCTCTGGATGCTTTCCTAATTGAACTATACATTAGCACTCAATTTTAGATGGAGGCAGGATGCCTAAATCTAACACATGTACCCTGACCTCACAAGGAGACTCCAGGCCCACATTTTTCCTTATTTGTATTTGGCTCAACATGGCCAAACTGACTCATAATTTTGCCACTAAGCTTTCCCCACCAAAAAAAATAAAAATCCACAGCTTCAACTTCCTCACTTTTGCCAGTAGCACCACTACTCTCTCAATTACGTGTCAGAACATTTCACTCCTCCCACTAGAGCATAAACTGTCACCTCCTCAATGAGGCCCTCCTTGACCACACCATTTAAAATTGCAACTCCATGGCCCAAGCCTTCTGGATTCTCCCCTTGCTAGCTGTTTGTTCCATAGTACTTACCATCTCCTAACTTACATAATGTACTTATTTGTTTATTTTTCCCTCTCTCTGCCCCAGACCCCAGAGATTTGTATCTGTTATTGTTCACTGATATTTTCCCCATGTCTAGAACAGTGCCTAACACACAGTAGATGCTCAATAAATACTTGTTTACTTAATTAATTCACTCCACAAGTATATGTAACAAAGAATATAATTTAAAATACCTAATTCCCTGTTTTTACTAGAACTTAAGCTCCATAAAGTGGACGATTCTGCCTGTTGTGTTCACTGCTGTGTCCTCTGCATCTTGAATAGTGCCAGGCATAATAAATATTCAATATACGAATCTGTTCAATAAATGAATGAAAGGACAAGAATTTGTTGGGTACCTTAGTACAAGTATTGAGCTAGGTGCTTGGGGATTCTAAGATAATTCAAACAACTAGAATACAATGGGACGAAGAGGTACACAGAGGTAGGAACATAATGCCAGTAGCTCAGAGGTAATTCTTCAGGGACAAGGTGCAGGATTCCTGAAAGACTTGTTACAGCAGGATCTTAAAGAAGTAGAAGTTCATCTGCTCTTCATGTCAGGCAAAAGATGTAGAAAGTGGCAAAGTGTATAGTATGGGGAAATGCTTCTCAAACCTTACTTGCCTATGAACTACCCGTGTGTGGGTTGGGGGGCGGGGTCTTGTTAAAACACAAATTGTGATTCTGTAGGTCTCAGGTGAGCCCTGTGACTGCAGTTCTGACAAGGTCCCAGGTGATGCTGAGACTGCTGGTCCTCAGACCACTGGCCGAGTAACACCCATTCTCCCTTACTGCATGTTAATAGACTCAAGTTTTGTTCAGGTATCTAACCCTCCCTGCCCCAGTACTCAGGAGTAGTGACCTCACCCACACCCCAGGGGTAGGCTGGGAATGATCACTAAGCCATTCAGTTCAAGCATCCCTCTGGCTAATTACTGGGCTGAGAATGGGAGTGGGAAATAAGGTAATCTTTCCTACGTTCAGAGGAGAGGTTTCTCTTTTTAAACCAGGAAGCATGTGGCTTGATCACTAGGCAGCCATCCTACCATCACGAGGAGAATCAGTCTTAAGATAAAGTCAATGCCAATGGCACAAAGTGGAGAAAGTGAGAGACCCTGGCCCTTGATGCTTTCACTCAGCTGCTGATTGTGCTGAGCCTGGGACTTCCCATTTCTCTGATCTTCCAGCTACGTGAAATCAGAAATGTCCTTATTGTTTAAGCCAATTTGAGCTTAAAGCTCCTCTTAATTGGAGCAGAAATCGCCTAATTGCAACATACGACTTTTTTTAAGCAACAAATATTTATTGAACACATACTATGTTCCAGGTACCATCCTAAGTAAATAAGATAGACATAGTTACTCCCCTCATGAGGTTTACCCTGTAGAAGATAATCTATAAAATTCAAATTGAGATTCACAAAATTTTATTTGTTTGTTTGTTTAGTTTAGTTTATTTATTTCCTTGGATGGAGAATTGTCTTTCCTCTCTGGCTCTGCCTCTGAACTGATTCTTATTTATCATCTCTTGCCATGGTACAACTGTACTAATCGTAAATCAGAACTTTGTCTCCTTTGCACTTGAAAATTACAACAGTACGCTAACTAATATCCTTCTCTGATCTAATCTACAAACTAGTACCCACTCTTCCTAAAGCATCAAATTCACATGGCAAAAACCTCCAGAGACCCTCCATTGCTTATAGCAATGATTTTCAAGCTTTTTTTTTCTATTCCAAGCCAACTGTTTGTTTGTTTACTTTTTAATTGTATAATATAATATATATATACAATGCAAAGAAATAAAAAAGCAATATTTTCAAAGCACTCTTCAACAAGGGGTTACAGGACAGATCCCAGAGTTTGTCATGGGCTACCATACGATCCTCTCAGATTTTTTCTTCTAGCTGCTCCAGAACAGTGGAGGCTAGAATAAATAAATATTTTTTATCACTGCAATTGATTTTTTTTCTTTTTTTGTGAAAAATAACATACATACAAAAAAGCAATAAATTTTAAAGCACAGCACAATTAGATATACAACATATTTCAGAGTTTGGTATGGGTTACAATTCCACAATTTCAAGTTTTTGCTTCCTAGCTGCTCTAAGATATTGGAAACTAAAAGAAATATCAATTTAATGATTCAGCAATCACATTTGTTTGTTAAACCCTACATTCTCTGTAAAACTCCACCATCACCTTTGATCTTTCTATTCCACTCTAAAGAGAATGTATTTGGGCTATTGCCATTCTAACTTTTACATGTTGGAAGGAGCTGTCAACAATATGGGGTAGGGAGATGGAACTATCTGAAGTTCTAGAGAGGCTGGGCCCTCTAGGTTCAAGATTTTTTAAAAGATATTTCTTTAAAAAATTTCTTAATTTTTTAAGAAATGGAACCATTTCTTCAAAGCCAACAATTTTTCCTATATAAAATCCCAATATATTAAATAGATAAACCAGTGTTGTACTGCAGAAGTGGGGAGGAGAAGAGAGCTACCTAAAGAGTCTTACCTGCACCCCCACTGCAGGGGACTTGTGGAGTTCAATTGGTGCCTTCATTGCACCTGGTTTCATAAACACCAGCCTTGTCACTGGATAAAATAAAATGCTTTGACTTGTCATTCAGAGCCCTCTATTAACTGCCTTGCCCTACTTATTCAATTGTAATCTCCTCCCACTCTTGAGTCAGCCAGCTCAGTTTGCCCATTATCCTTGAGACATACAGAGTCATTCCTTGCATTTGCAACATCATTTGTTCACCTGTGTCTATGCAAAACTGATACACCTTCACAGCAGACCTGACTACAATACAGTACTCTTGTTCTCAGCCCCCCCGGCAGGCATTGCCAGTGATTGCCAGTGATGAATCATAATCCATCAGAGACTCTTCCTCTGGGCCTGATAGCTCCACAATCCTCTTCTATGCATCACGTCAGTCAACCACTGACAAGCCAATGACTTGGTACTGAAAACGACATGCCTTTTTCATCCCCTGTAGTAAATACCGCTCTCATTCCATCATTCTGTAAAATAGGTTAATGAGGGTGGTTTCTCAGTTTATAAATGACAAAAGGATAAAGCCTATGTTTCCTCCTTCTTTCCCCCGTAACTCCTAGCTCAGTTATAGGCACTTAGCAAGTACTAAATAAATACATATTGGATGACTGAATATTAAGATAAATATTAATTGACCTCTTCTAAAGCATGCTTATATGATCACCACAGTAGATCTAACATGAGGCAGCATCCTAGCTTAAACAGGATGCATTAGGAATCAGGAAATCTGAATTCCTCTCCCAGGAGTGCTGCTACCTAACTGTGTAGCCATTTCGTCTTCTGGGCCTCAGTTTTCTTCATCTGGAAGAAGAGATTTGATTAGATTATTATGAGGGGGGGGGGTTTCGAGTGTGCTGGAAGAAAGGGCACTACGAATGCCAGATCGCCTGTGGGGATGGGGTTCATTGAGAGATGTGGATCATCGCCATATCCCTGGCTGTCCTTGGAGTCCCTGACTTCAAGCCATGGCCATATGCCAGACATCACAGAGAACTGGAATGACAGCTCCTGACGCAGCCCAGCAGGACGGACTATCCTTCTCTGTGTGAACTCAGCATCAGTTTATCCCCGTCCAACGTGGACGCCCCAGCAGGGCAGGATTTCACAGCAAGCTTTGTCAAAGGCAGTTAACCTCCTGTATATTCAGCTCACACATGATTTTCTTTGGCCCAGACCCCAATCCCTGGTCTAATCAGCTGCAACCAAGCTATCAGGGTTGGTTTCACTCAGGGAATACTCTAGCAACCTTATGTAGGAAAGAACTGGTTTGAACTGCCATTCCCAGAAAAGGGGGCTGCAGGTATAACACAAACCCAGTGCTCTATAAACTCTTCTCTGATATCTTATGTTATAATCAAATACTGCCAATCATCATAAAAATCATTAAGAAATATACATTATGAATGAAATATTACATTATTCACTTAGCAGTAATTTAATCTTCCTGCACAGTAGAAGATTATATGAGAAGAAGCAAACTACACAAATGCATAAAACCAACTCCCTTAAAAACTTTCTGCAATCCAAAGACCTTAAGCATAATACAGCATTCATTATTAAAACACACACACACATTTTAAAGAGGAAACAGAGGATGAAAGTGTTTTATAACCTTCTGACATGTGGTTAATTCAAACACAGCCTGCCTGGCACAACCTCAGACACAGTCAGTGATGAAATCTCCAGTTTCTAGAATCTTCCCCACACCCCTGCCTAGGGGTCCCCCCTCCTCCCACACAAACAAGGGCTTTTAGAAGGGGTTGGAGTGTATCTACCCATGCACCTCTCCTTGTACAGAAGGATGAGCTGCTAGCCCATGAGCCCGAGGTATTTGGCAATGAACAACTTTTTGTAAACAGAAAAATAAAAACGAAACATGTGACCTTGCTTTTCAGCCATCATTTCAGAAGCAGAGCTGAAAATATTAGTATCATAAACCATTAGGCCTGAAAGATAGCATTGCAGAATCAGCCAGGCAGAACCTCGTGGGGAGAGGAGCTTAGACTTTGTCCTCATAAAGCCCTGGATTGAATTCCTATTTTGCCTCTTCCCAGTTTGCAAAGCCTTTTGCAAATTGCTTAGTATTAATGATAGTTACTGTCCATCAAGTGTTTTACTCTGTGCCAAGGGTGTGAGATGCATAATCACATTTACTTCTCCCAGAACCCTGGAAAGTAGAGATTATCAAGACTCTAAGATAGTAACTTTCCCACAATCAACCAGCTTGTGAGAGGGAAACAGGATTCAAAGCCAGATCTAACTGAGGTTCTCTACTGCCTTCCTGTTTACTTCACTAAGCCTTAATGCCCCCACTTGTAGAATGGCTACAGTAATACCTCCCTTTGGAATTTTTCCGAGATTTACATGTTGTATATTTGTCTTGAATATAGTACTTGCTCAATAAATTGTGGCTAGTAATATAAATTTACACATGAAAAACTGGAGTCCAGAGAGCTATGAAATAGGGGACCACTGGCCAAAAACTGGATTCCTTGATATCCAGTCTGGTGTGCCATTTCTTCTTTTTGTATTTAAAAAAAAAAGTCAAATTTAGAAACATTATTAAAAGTTCAGAATGTAGAAGGGAGAATATAAAATCACCCATAATCCCATCACAAGTACATAGTTTTTCTGTATTTCTTCCTGTTTTCTTATAATTTTTTACATTGTTACAGCTTTATACTCTGCTTTTTTCACTTAGTGTCATCAATATTTTTCTGTTGCTACTTAGTATTAATAATTATTATCTTTAGTGACATCCTAATATGACAATGCAAATGAATGTAGCATTCTGGAATCCTTCTCTCTCAACCATAGTCATGAGAAGTTATAGCATGGCCATGAAAACGTGGACTCAGTGTGAGAGAAACCTAGAATGGAATTCTCGGCTCCAACATTTTATCACCAGTAACTTTCGGAAAGTTTCTTAACTCTCTAAGCCTCTGCTTATTTATTCGGAAAATGGGGTAATGACTCCTACATCACAGGAGTATTGTGAGTACTAAACAAGATCATACATATAAATCCCCTATGCTTTTATTAAGTGTAAGTTTTTATTATTAACTCTAGCTATTATTAACTATAAGCTCCCACTCCTTCCCCATCCAAATAGCATTACTTCACACTTTCAGTCAATCAATGGCTTTACAGAAATATGTGTGGAGATTACATTGGTTTAAGAGAGGGAGAGGAGAAAGGGGAGAGAAGGAGCAAGGGGGAGAGCTGGAAGGCTCTGCGGATCTCTGGCTGCACCTCATGCCAGCCTCAGCCCAACTCTTTGCAACTGCAGGAGCAGCAGGGGTTCCCAGCTGAAATTCCATTCCCAGGTAGCTCACAGGGCAGATCTGGTCACTGCTCGGATGTGTGGGCTGTGCCCACCTGCTCCCTCACGGCAGCCTCATTCCATGCTGGCTCCCTCGGGATGACCAAAGCTGCTGAGGCCTGGGATGCAGGCAGCTGGGAAGGGCAGAGCAGCTTTATGTGTTCTGTGAGAGCTTCTCAGTTGTCTGAAATACTCAGCCTTTCAAAGTAGAACTGATCCTACATAGAAATGTGAAACTGCTGTGAGTCAAATAAATCATTAATAGGCAAGCTGGGAAAGAATGGGCAGTAAAGAGGACAAAAGGTCAACCCTAGCGCTTCTCAAAAGTGTTGACTTCACATGTACTTTCCACTTCCTTACTTCATTCACCCTTCAACTCGAAGGATGATTTTTGCACACACCACTCCACTGAAACCCTGGGGCTGTGCCAGGAAGACTCTAGAAGCATTCCATACAGTTTGAGCACTCCCTGGATCTTGAAATACTTTATTCTCTTGGCTTCCATGGCGCCATCCTCTCCTGGGCTTTCTCCTACTCTCTGGATGGATTTCACTCTCCTTCCTCAGCCCCTTCTCCTCTACTTGACCTCTAAGCCCCTGTCCTCTCTTTCAGCTTTCCATCTTGCTAGGTGACCTCATGCATTTTTATGATTTCAGATACTGTTGTATCCTGCAACTCCTAAATTTATATCTCTAACTCAGATCTCTCTTCTAAGCTCCAGATCTATCCATCTAATACGCTGTATATACAATTCTCCACTTGGGTGTCTCTCTCAGAAATCTTCTGCAACATAACATGTCCAAAACATAACCCTTGATCTTAAGATCCCAACACACACTCCCTCAAATTGTCCCTGTATTAGTTAGGGTTCTCTAGAGAAACAGAATCAACAGGGAACACTCACAAATATAAAATTTATAAAAGTGTCTCATGTGACTGTGGGAACACAGAGTCCAAAATCCGCAGGGCAGGCTGTGAAGCCGATGATTCCAATGGAGGGTCTGGGTGAACGCCACAGGAGAGGTTCGCCAGCCAAAGCAGGAAGAGAGCCTGTCTCTTCTGTATCCTCCTTAAAAGGCTTCCAGTGATTAGATTGAGCATCAATCATTGCAGAAGATACTCCCCTTGGCTGATTCCAAATGCAATCAGCTGTGGATGCATCCAACATGATCATGATCTAATTCTATGAAATGTCCTCATTGCAACAGACAGGCCAGCACTTGCCCAACCAGACAAACAGGTACCACCACTAGGCCAAGTTGACACAAGAACCTGACCATGACAATCCACCCCTTGTCAACTTGTCAGCCATATATATCAACTTAAACCATGCTTAATCCCTAAATAAAAAACATTAAAACTAAACATTTCTTTTCTTTCACCTAACAATACTCAAATGTCCTGCATATAACTAGAAACACATTAACTCTCTCCAGAATAGGGTGCAAGTCCTTGGGTAATATTCATTCTTAAACTTGATATCCTACAACTTAAATAGTATAACATGAACAAAACAGCATTACAGTCCTCGTTTCTGTAACTGATCATGTGTCCACAGTTCATATTTATCACTGCTTTCTTCCACTACCCATTCCATGTTCCCTTTTTCCTCAGAAAGCACTTCAGCTGGCTGTGGTTCTTTGCCTGGTGGGATGACTCAAACCTTCACTCCTGAAGTTTCAGACCCATTGGTAGTCTTGCCTGGATTGGGCTGTTGCAGTTTTCCATTGATTATAATCACAGGGCATGGTAGTACTAAAAGACGCCCTAGGGGATCTCCTATACTCCAAGAAAACTCTTCTTTACCTCCATTGTATAGTTGCAGTCCTATTTCCCCCTGATAGTCAGAGTCAGTCACCCCAGACAATAATGTAATTCCCTTCTTGGCTTGTTGATCCAGGGGCATGAATAGCCCAAAGTGACCAGGTGGCAGTCCCAATTCAGTGGAATCCCAATTCAGTGGAATCGTTGTTTCTCCTGGTGGAAGCACTCCCCCTTTTGGAACTAAAACCTGCAGACCAGCAGAGCTCAGGGTTGCAGGGACAGGAAGCAAAAATTTTCCTAGTGGATCCCATTTCCACCCCTTGGTTCCTGGACCCATGGATCCTGGCTATGGGAGAAACAGCACCATACAGCAGACGCTGATTCAGAGTATATACAGCTTCCTGGAGAACATTACCCCAGCCTTTCAAGATATCGTCACCTAGTTGGCACTGTAATTGAGTTTTCAAAAGCCCATTCTACTGTTCTATCAATCCAGCTACTTCTGGATGATGGGGAACATGGTAAGACCAGAAAATTCCATGAGCATGTGCCCATTCCCGCACTTCATTTGCTCTGAAGTGTGTTCCTTGTTCAGAAGCAATGCTATCAGGAATACCATGACGATGGATAAGGCATTCTGTAAGCCCACAGATGGTAGTTTTGGAAGACGCATTGCTTGCAGGGAAAGCAAAATCCATATTCAGAATATGTGTCTATTCCAGTTAGAACAAATCATTGCCCCTTCCATGAAGGGGGTGGTACAATGTAATCAACCTGCCACCATGTAGCTGGCTGGTCACCTCGGGGAATGGTGCCATATCAGGGGCTGAGTGTGGGTCTCTGCTGCTGGCAGATTGGCAGACTGTAGCCAAGTCAGACTTGGTGAGTGGAAGTCCATGTTGCTGAGCCCATGCATAACCTCCATCCCTACCACCATGACCACTTTGTTCATGAACCCATTGGGCAATGACAGGAGTTGCTGGGGAAAGAGGCTGGCTGGTATCCACAGACTGGGTCATCTTATCCACTTGATTATTAAAACCTTCCTCTGCTGAAGTCACCCTCTGGTGTGCATTCACATGGGACACAAACATGTTCATGTTTTTAGCCCACTCAGAAAAGTCTATCCACATACTTCTCCCCCAGACTTCTTTGTCACCTATTTTCCAACTATGATCTTTCCAAGTCCCTGACCATCCAGCCAAACCATTAGCCCATGAGTCAGTATGCAAACGTACCTCTGGCCAGTTTTTCTTCCAAGCAAGGAACAACCAGGTGCACTGCTCAAAGTTCTGCCCACTAGGAGGATTTCTCCTCACCACTGTCCTTCAGGAACACCCCAGAAAGGGGTTGTAGTGCTGCAGCTGTCCACTTTCAGGTAGTACCTGCATTTAGTGCTGAACCATGTGTAAACCAGGCCCGAGTTTTCTCTTCCTCAGTCAATTCACTGTAAGGAACTCCCCAAGAGGCCATAGCTCTGATCTGGGAAAGAGATGGTAATGTGGCAGGAGTGAAGACCATGGGCATTTGGGCCACTTCTTCATGTAACTTACTTGTGCCTTCAGGACCTACTCTGGCCCTATCTCTTATATACTATTTCCATTTTACAACAGAGTGCTGCTGCGCATGCCCAACTTTATGGCTTGGTGGGTCAGACAACACCCAGCTCATGATAGGCAACTCAGGTCTCATGGTAACTTGGTGGCCCAAGGTTAAACATTCAGTCTCTACTAAGGCCCAGTAGCAGGCCAAACACTGTTTCTCAAAAGGAGAGTAGTTATCTGCAGCAGATGGTAAGGCTTTGCTCCAAAATCCTAAGGGTCTGCATTGTGATTCTCCTATAGGGGCCTACCAAAGGCTCCTGACAGCATCTCTATTTGCCATTGACACTTCCAGCATCATTGGATCTGCTGGATCATATGGCCCAAGTGGCAGAGCAGCTTGTACAGCAACCTGGACCTGTAACAGAGCCTCCTTTTGTTCAGGTCCCCACTCAAAACTAGCAGTTTTTCTGGGCTGGAGTAGCACACCCAAAGGAGGAATATGCCATTGCCAAAATCCAAAGAAACCAACTAGGCGTTGGGCCTCATTTTTGGTCGTAGGAGAGGCCAGATGCAGCAACTTATCCTTGACCTTAGAAGGGATATATCGACATGTCCCACTGAACACCTAGAAATTTCACTGAGGTAGACGGCCCCTGTATTTTTGTTGGATTTATCTCCCATCCTCTGACACGCAAATACCTTGCCAGTAAGTCTAGAGTAGTTGCTACTTCTTGCTCACTAGGTCCAATCAATATGATATCATCAATATCATGGACCAGTGTGATGTCTTGTGGGAGGGAGAAATGATCAAGTTCCCTGCGGACAAGATTATGACATAGGGCTGGAAAGTCGATGTACCCCTGAGGTAGGAAGTGAACGTATATTGCAGATCTTGCCAGCTGAAAGCAAACTGTTTCTGGTGGTCCTTACTAATAGGTATTGAGAAAAAAGCATTTGCCAGATCAATAGTTGCATTCCAGGCACCAGGGGATGTACTGATTTGCTCAAGCAATGATACATCTGGAACAGCAGTTGCAATTGGAGTTACCACCTGGTTGAGCTTACAATAATCCACTATTACCCTCCAAGACCCATCTGTTTTCTGCACAGGCTAAATAGGAGAGTTGAATGGGAATGCGGTGGGAATCACCACCCCTGCATCTTTCAAGTCCTTAAGAGTGGCAGTAATTTCTGCAATCCCTCCAGGAATCTGGTACTGCTTCTGATTTACTATTTTGCTAGGTAGGGGTAATTCTAGTGGCTTCCACTTGGCCTTTCCGACCATAATAGCCCTCACTGGACGAGTTAGAGAGCCAATGTGGGGATTCTGCCAGTTGCTCAGTATATCTATACCAATTATACATTCTGGAACTGGGGAAATAACTACAGAATGGGTCCGGGGGCCCACTGGACCCACTGTGAGATGGACCTGAGCTAAAACTCCATTGATCACCTGGCCTTCATAAGCCCCCACTCAGACTGGTGGACCAGAGTGATATTTTGGGTCCCCTGGAATTAATGTCACTT
The DNA here is from genome assembly GCF_023851605.1 of Tamandua tetradactyla. Taxonomy (NCBI): domain Eukaryota; kingdom Metazoa; phylum Chordata; class Mammalia; order Pilosa; family Myrmecophagidae; genus Tamandua; species Tamandua tetradactyla. Next base: position 142,894,861 of record NC_135332.1, read on the forward strand.
CTGAACCAGTGTCTAATAATCCCAGAAATATCTGATCATTTCCTTTTCCCCAATGCACAGTTACCCTGATAAAAGGCTGTTGGTCTCCTTGGGGAAGGCTTGCAGGAAGATTAACAGTATAAATTTGTGGCAGTGTAACAGGGTTCTCCCCTAAAGGGACCTGGCCCCCCCTTCATTCAAGGGACTCTGGGTCTGTAAACCGTCTCAAGTCTGAAAATCAATTAAGGGGCCGTGACTCTGTGTTTTTGTAATTCAGGTTAGACTTCTGTTCACTTGACCTAGAACTCTTTTGTTTATACAGCTCAAACAAGAATTTAGTCGACTGCCCTTCTGTTGTATTTCTAGGTACTCCATGATTTACTAGCCAATTCCACAAATCTCTGCGAGTCATATAATTTTGACTCTTGCTTTGAGTTTTCTGTCTATTATAATAGCCACATCAACCCTGTCTTTGGTGATTAAGTGCTGCCACCTGGCTTCTGCCAACTAGGGATCCCATCATCCCCGTTGTGTTTAAGGATTCCAGCTCAGTGACAGCAGTTCCTACAGTAATATCTGACCTACAAAGAAGTACAACTACAGAGCTCTTCAAGGATGATGGTGCTAGTCTCACACATTTATTTCTCACTGTTCTGGTAAAAGGTGCCTGGGGTGTGAGAGCAGGCTTTGCATGATAAATCCACTCTAACATTCTGATCTCTCTAAGCCTCTGGATCCCCTCATCTACATTATACCAGTGCAGTTCTGGCATTTCCACCTCAGATAATGTCGACCACCTTTTGATCCATATTTCAACCAACTATCCAAACAAACTGTTAATACCTTTTCTAACCCCTTGAGCTATAACATTGAATGCAGAATCTCTGCTTAATGGGCCCATATCAATAAATCCAGCCTGATCCAGCCTTAAATTCCTCCCACCATTATCCCACACCCTTAAAATCCATTGCCACTCATATTCCCCTAATTTCTGTCTATTTAAATTGGAAAACTCACACAGTTCTTTTGAAGTATAACATACCTCCTCATGTCTGATACTTTGTACCTCACCTTTAGGGGCCTATTAGGACTTTAGTCTTGTTATAGGTCTGGAAGAAATGAGGGGTGGTGGAAGTGGGTCATGAAAAGAATTAGAAATATCTTCCAAAGCATTTGCTTCAGGGCACTGATTTGCAGTTTCATATGGTAAAACAGGATTAATCACTCTAGGGCTAATCCCTTCAGGAAGAGGTTGGGTGACAAACTCCTCAAGCAGGTTGGAGGTGGGGCAGCTATGTCCTCAGGGCAGACTATTACAGGATTATCTAGAGAAGACTCAGGATGACCTAGGGTTTCAACCTCACACCCAACATCATTATCAATCCATATGTCACCATCCCATTTTTCAGAGACCCACTCCTTTCCAATCAGTGCCCTCACTTTAACAACAGACACCATGCAACATTGAGATTTCAGTTTATGTTGTAAAGTTGCTACTCTAACAATAAGATACTGAGTCTGATTTTCAGACATCTCAAGTCTACGGCTACAGGAAATAAGATTTTCCTTCAGGATACTCATAGAAACTTCAATATCTGTCAAACGGCACTTAAGCTTCTCGTTTGAAGTCTTAAGCCCATTCCTTTCACTCCTTAATGTAGCCAGTGTATCCAACAATAACCAGCCAACATCTCTATACCTCTTATTTCCACAAAACTCTGTAAAGCTGTCAAAAACATTATCCCCCATAGCCTGGCTTCGTACAAGTGAAGCATTAGGAGAATCGAATGGTGATATTTTGACTATCTCTTTTGCCAACTCACCCTATGGATTGGGAGTGTCATTCTGATTATGGGAACCTGAGTCCTTAGTGCCTTTGAGTCCAGTCAGAGTATAAAACCATTCATAAAAACCCATTTTCAAGATTCTGTTTCTTAAGACCCCACTCCTGGTACCAAGATGTATTAGTTAGGTTTCTCTAGAGAAACAGAATCAACAGGGAATATTCGCAAATAAAACATTTATAAAAGTGTCTCATGTGACCGTGGGAACACAGAGTCCAAAATCCGCAGGGCAGGCTATGAAGCTGATGATTCCAATGGAGGGTCTACATGAACTCCACAGGAGAGGCTTGTCAGTCCAAGCAGGAAGAGAGCCTGTCTCTTCCTAATCCTCCTTAAAAGGCTTCCAGTGATTAGATTGAGCATCACTCATTGCAGAAGACACTCCCCTTGGCTGATTACAAATGGAATCAGCTGTGAATGCAGCTGACGTGATCATGATCTAATTCTATGAAATGTCCTCGTTGCAACAGACAGGCCAGCACTTGCCCAACCAGACAAACAGGTACCACCACTAGGCCAAGTTGACACATGAACCTGATCATGACAGTCCCTTATCCAGTGTTCCCCTCTGAATGGATCTAGTAGTTTATGCATGCCTGAAACCTAGGAGTCACCCTTGACTCCTCCCTCTTTTCTCACCAGCCACATTCAGTTTATCACAAATTCCTCTCAATTCTTCCTCTACAGTATCTTTTGCATCCTACCACTGTCACCATCCTGGTTCAAGCTTTGTCTTCCAATAGCTGGCCTGCTGATCTCCCTGAGCCCTCTGTGTACAATAGAGGGATTGTTTAAAAACCTAATAAATGGAATCCTGTCATCATGCTCCACAGAACATTTCAATGACTTCTCATTGCACTGAATAGTAGCTAATGTATCAATTGCTGTACAAAGAACCCTGTAAGCATTATCTCCATTAATCCTCACCACACATCCTGTACCACCCTGTTTTACAGTCAAGGAAATCAAGGCTTGGAGAGATTAAATAATGTGCCCCCAGTTACAGAACTAGAAAGGGATAGAGCTAGAATTTGAACTCTGTCTCTTAAATCACTGCCATCCCTGTCTTTCATTTAATCCAAACTCCCTATCATGGCCTGAAAGGCTCTGCATGTCTTGGCCTATCTACCTCTCCTCCAACAACTCGTTCATTATCCCTGTTGGTCATTGTGTTGCACCCATACTGATCTTCTTTCAGCACCTCTAGTACCCCAGCTCTTACCTTTCTCAGGGCCTTTGTACGCATAGTTTCTTCTGCCCGTTATACTTTTCCCTAGATGTGGTGTAACTCTTCCTCATCCCTTGTGATGCAACTTAGATGTCACCTTTTCACCATGAGAACTTTTCCTAACTCCAATCTAAACTTTTTTCTTATGTAATGCTTTCTCTTTGCATCCTGTACTTTTACTTCATGGACTTTCCAACTGTTTAATGTTTCTATCTCCCCTAAACATAAGTTCCATGAGAACAGAGGCTATATGACTTTTTCATCACTGTATCCCCAGAGTTTAGCATAGTAGTGGATGCTCAATTACTATTAAATAAATAAACATTTATCTTTATGAGATAAGTAATGCACATCAGTAATAAAAACATTACATTCCTCTGTGGATAAATGATACCTGTCATGGTCAGGCTCATGTACCAACTGAGCCAGGTGGTGGTGCCTGGTCATCTGGTTGGGCAAGCACTGGCCTGTCTGTTACTATGAGGACATTTTATGGATTTAAATCATGATCATGTTGGCTGCATCCACAGCTGATTGCATTTGTAATCAGCTAAGGGGAGTGTCTTCTGAAATGAGTGATGCTTAATCTAATCACCTGAAGGCTTTTAAGGAGGATTCAAAAGAGACAGTCACTCTTCCTGCTTCAGCCAGCCAGCCTCTCCTGTGGAGTTCGTCCAAGCCCTCATCCGAGCCGCCAGCTTAACAGCCTGCCCTATAGACCTTGGACTCTATATTCCCATGATTAAGTGAGACATTTTTTATAAATTTTATACCTGTGGATATCTCCTGCTGATTGTGTTTCTCTAGAGAACCCTAGTTAGTACAATGCCAATGAACAAAATTGGAAATACAACTAGTAAGTAGGGGATATATTCTAACATTAAATAATCAGATAAATTTAAACAGAAATCAGTAAAAATTTTTCACCTATTTCAATAACTAAAATGAAGAAATAATGAAATCTTCTTATTACAGATGGTGAAATTGCCTTTTTCATATTTTGATGGTGAAAGTTTTCATTGGTTAAAAAAAAATTTACCAAAAAGCAATATAATAAGTATCACAAGTCTTAAAATATTTATATCCTTTTATCTTATGACTCTACTTAAGGAACTCTATTGTAAGGAAATAATCTTTTAAAAAATTGCTTTTATATAAAAATACTTTATCTCAGCATTAATTATAGTAAAAAAACAAGATGCAATCAAATCTCCAAAAATAGATTCTGGTATATCTGCTGTATTATGTAGCCATTAATATTATGTTTACCATAAGTACACAATAGCATGTAGAAATGTCTAAGCTACGACATTAAATGAAAATTCATAATTGCCTATATTACATATCCCTGAAATAAGACAACTTTGAACAACAGGCAATTCCTATTTTCCCATTGAGAATTTAAAATATCAGGTTTTGGGAGTCAGGGAGAGGGAAACTGGAACATATTAAGGTTACAATAAAGCAATACATTGAAAATATTTAAATATCATATACAATGCACATATAAAATCACATGTATAGCATTTTTTTAAATCGCTTCTTTTCCACTCTTATGTTTCATGAAAAAAATATTATTCAAACTCTTCACAAGCATTCCTGATATCAGTGTCTTGATCATCACTAATGAGATGTTGTCTACAATTTTCAAGGCCACCTCATCTTCACTTCTGTCTAAATTGCTTGCAACATAGGTTTTTCTTTTTCTTTTTTTACTTCCTATTACAGAAAATTTTAAACATAAACTGAAACATTTAGAAACCTCAGAAATTATCAATTCATAGCCAAAGTTGTTTTCAATCTCTCATGCTCTCCCTCAATTACTTTTAAGCAAATCCTAGAAAGCAAACATCATGTCATTTCATTCACAACCATTTCAATATGCATCCCTAACATAAACGCCCTCAAAAACATAACCACAATATCATTATAACACCTAAGAAATTAACAATAATTCCTTCACAGGTTTCAAATTTCTCCAATTATCTCATAAAATCGTTTAAATCAAGATCTAAACTGACCCACACAATTTTGCTATTCAAAATTGGATTTGGTCAATACGTGTTTCAATTCTTTTAATTCATAGGTTTCCCACTCTGCTCACTCTCTTCCTTTTCATCCAACCTTATGTGTTGATTGGTTCTTTAGTTTCCCACATCTGGAATTTTGCTGATTGTATCTCTGTGGTATCACATAACATGTTCCTCCAGTTCCCTTTATACCCTGTAAACTAGTTGTTCCCTCTTAAGGCTTTATAATATTCACGTTCTGTTTGTTTAGTAGCAAGAATATGTCACAGATGGCATTGAATACTTTCATCAGAAGGCGTATTATACTTGTTTGCCTTTCTTTTTGTGCTATTACAGCCATTCATCATTATTGCCTAGATTTTCTATCTTATCAGGGATGCAAAATGGTGATATTCTAATTATACCACTCCTTCTCCATTTATTGTCTGGAATACTTCTATAAAGAGAAACTTACTCTCATCAACTTTTTTAATTACCCTAAGGTGCAATCTTCAGGAAAGGCAAGATAAGTACTTGATTCTTTCCCTTCATTTATTAATTTTCAGACCTGTGAAGTTTGCGTGTGTATTACCTTTTGTTTGTTTTGTCTTGTTTTTAGCATACTACTTGTTTATGCTATATATGTTGTTGACTATGGAAATTTTATTACAAGTTATAAACAAAGAATTGTAAGATATTTGGGCAATTGATTTGTTTAATTTGCCTCATAGATAAGTACTTGGCAATGCTCATTAGTGTAAACTTTTATTTCTTTATTTGAAGTGATCTTTAAAAGACTTCCTTATAAATATAATCAGCACTTACAATTGTGTGGTTGTAATCCCAGGAATAAATTATTGACTCTGTTATTTACTTTTTTTGCTATCTTTTAAAGATTCCAGCAGATGACCGCAACAAACATGGAAAACTAGCATTGATTGAAGTTTTTTTCAAGCTCACATATTTTCCCCAAGCAATACAATGCTATTCAAAATATAGAAATTGAGAAAAGCCTCCTATAGATAGACTTTGTAAGGATTTGAACATATGGTGCTCTTTTCTGAGAAACAGTTTTCAGGAAACCCTGCCTTTATTTGAATGTATACATATGTAGCACGTAATGTAAAACTGTGTTTTTATTTATTTATTTTAGGTTCATATTGTGGTTATATATATATATATAACACAAAATCAGTCATTTTAATCATTTTTAAGCTCACAATTCAGTGGCTTTAATTATATGCACAGTGTCGTGCTACTGAGGCCACCATCCATTACCAGAGAAATTTTCAGGACCCAAACAGAAACTCTGTAACCATGGAGGAACAATGGCCCATTTCTCCATCCCCCTAGGCCCTGAAAACCTCCAATCTACTCTCTGTCTCTATGAATTTGCTTATTCTAGATATTTTATGTAAGGGGAATCATACAGTGTTTTTCCTTTTGTGTCTCATTTCACTCAGTAAAATGTTTTTATGGTCCATGCATGTTGTAGCATGTTTTAGAACTTCATTCATTTGTATGGCTGAACAATATTTAATTGCACATATATACCACATTTTATTTATCCATTCATCTGTTGATGGACACTTGTTTCCACCTCTTGCTTATTGTGTTATGAACATTGGTATACAGGTAACTATTTGAATTCCTGTTTTCAGTTCTTTGGGGTATACCTAGAAGTGGAATTTTCTGGTCATATGATAATTCTATGTTTAATTTTTTGAGGAACAGACAAACTCTCTTCCATGGAGATAGCACCATCTTATATCACCACCAACAATGCTCAAGTGTTTCAATTTCTCCATATTCTCACCATTTATTTTTCATTTTTTAAATAATAGCCATACTAGTAGGTGTGAAACGTTGTTTTATTGTGGTTTTGATTTGCATTTCCCTAATGATTATAGGCATGCTTTTAAATAAAGCCCTATACCCATACAACCCACAATACTGGATGCTTATCATTAGCCTCTCTGGGTTGCTGCTGGGTGGTAGGAGTGAGGCCTTTTATTAAACAATATTACATAGAAAGTGTTCCTGAAGTCTATGTTTTTGCAAGTGAGGGATCCTTCTTCAACACAGACTCCAGAGAAAATGAATCTTCCCACCAAGAGGCATTCATGATATCCCTCCAAGAGGTATGGTGCCCAAGAAAAACCAACTGGACAGAGAAATTGCAGCCACAAGGACAGCATGGGTGCACAGCTCGCTGGAGGTAATTTAGCAGGTGTCCAGCACAGTTAGATAGGAAAATAGAGCTGAAGCTTCCTGGGCCTCTGGTGATGCCCACACAGCAAAGCAGCAGGCAGCCAGCAGTTTTTAGACTGTTGGAGGAGGCACCTGTTGAAAAAGATTATTACTAGTTCTCTGTGAGGAAGAACTAGGGCCTGGGGTTAGATGCCACTGTTCACCTTTTGTAGTTTGTGGCACTCAGTCTTGTAATAAATGGTAGCTCTCTTTACAAAGAGTGGGTTTGGTCATTCCCAACGAATTACTTTGCTGTTTTTATAAAGTTCTAAGTTAAAGAAGCTCTCTAGGTATAAATAACTTAGATTAAGTAGACCACAAAAAATTGTTGAACTCTGCCCTGGATGTAGTCAATAACAGATCTGCAGCCTCCCTTACAAAATTGCTAAGGCAACTACAAGGGTGTGTTAATCAGAAAATATTTTTAAGGAAACTATACCAAAATATTGGTTTCAATGTATATATATATTTAATGCAGTTTTATTGAGATATATTCACACATGATACAAATCATCTGAAGTATACAATTACTGGCTTACAGTAATCACATAGCTGTGCATACAACCTCATAGAAATTTTAGAACATTTTCATTACTCTAGAAAAGAAAGAAAAAGAAAAAAGGAAATCCAAATCTTCCTAAATAAGATCCACCCCCTATTATTGAGCTATAGTATTGGTGTAGTACATTTGTTACTGTTGATGAAAGAACATTAAAATATTACTTAACACTATAGTACACAGTTTGTGATAAATATATCTTCCCCATAAATCCTCTATTATTAACTCCTTGTGAGAGTGTCATACATTTGTCCTAGTCCACGAAAAAAAAGTTCTTATATTTGTACAAGTTAATCACATACATTGTCCATCACAAGATTGACTATTCCCATATATATATATATTTTTTTTTGCATGGGCCAGGATTGGGAATCAAACCCAGGTATCTGGCATGGCAGGCAAGAATTCTGCCACTGAGCCACCGTTGCACCACCCTATACATTCCCATATTTTAATTTCCCACTTTCCTTCTGGTGACGTACATGACTATAAACTTCCCCTTCCCACCACACTCACACACCATTCAGCACTGTTCATTATTCTCACAATAACATGCTACCATCACCTCTATCCATTTCCAAACCTTTACGTTCAACCTAGTTAAACATTCTGCACATATTAAGCCAACCTCTACCCATTCTTCAGCCTCATTCTTATGCTGGTAACCCATATTCTTTATTTTATGTCTATGAGTCTACACATTATAATTAGTTCATATCGGTGAGATCATACAATATTTGTCCTTTTGTGTCTGACTTATTTCATTTAACATAATGTCCTGAAAGTTCATCCATGTTGACCATTGCTTCAGGACTTCATTCCATCTCACTACTGAATAATATTCCATCATATGTTATATCACATTTTGTTTATCCATTCTCTGGTGCTGGACACTTGGGTTGTTTCCAAATTTTGACATTTGTGAATGATGCTGCTATGAATATCGGTGTGCAAGTGTCCCTACTTTCAGATCTGATATATCCCAAGTAGTGGGATTGCTGGGTCATAAGCCAACTCTATACTAAACTTCGGTTTCAGTATATTTTAGGTGGTGGTCTTATATGAGTATTTATCCTAGTTTTCTTTATTTTCCAAATTGTATTTAATGGACATGTATTTTTAAATGAAAACTAATAACAAAATAGAAGCAATGTTTAATCCTAAATCATCTGTATTTGTTGCAGTTTATCCATCCTTGAATTATTGACCAAAACATTACTCCCACTCCAAAAAGATGGGTTTTAGAAAAACATTAACTAAGAATTTGCCTTTAGAGCATCATATCTGATGAGGTTTTTGTAACGGCCAACCCTTTTTTCTTCCCCTCCTGAATTTGCAAAAAACAGAGAAATGGATACAAGAGTTAAAGAGTTGAAGATCAAGACTTTAGCTTGATTACCGGTAAGGCTGGATTGAAGAATGTGGTTTTAGAGCTGTGACCACAATGGACTCATACTTTGCCCTGAATTTAAGCTTACCCACCTGGTCACTGTAGGGCTTTCCCCACAAGGATGGAGGGGCCCTGCTACCAGCAGGACATGAACAGCAGACCAGAGAACATGTTCTCTACAGGAGGCAGAACCAACAGGAAAGGGAAATCCACAGACTGAGCCAAACATGCCCAGTTCTTATGCTCAAACACAAATCAGGAAAGCTGCCCTGAGCAGAGGGGTAGAGACAGAGTGGGAATGTTGCTCAAACATTCCCTCTGCAAAGAACTACGAGAACCAGAGGGGAAAGAAGAATTCCAACCCACCTGCAACAATAAAACATGGTAAAACTTCACTCAGATAATCAGGACTATGCAATCCTAAGAAACAGTTTTAACAATTTTTTCATCTAAATTGATAAAAAAAAGTTGGTGTTGTGTAAATGCCAAAAAAAATCATTAAACAGAGAAATCTCCTGTATCTTAAAAAATGAATAAGAGCTTTCTCTTTAAAATGTACCATAATATATTCACCTGACTTATGCCTCTTTTCATATTCCACAAATTAAAGGTGTCTTGCAAATTAAATTTAAAATTAGAAAAATATTGTCATGCCTAGTAGAATTTTCTCTCCCTTCCCTAAACATGACTTGTCCAGAAACAGAAATAAAAACTTCTCCAAGAGAGTAAAGGAACTGTTGTTTGTTTTTCAGAAGTTAATCCAGTGTATAAAACTGGTAATGAAAGCCTATCCCCTTAGCTGGAGTTGCATAATCTTCAAAGAAGAGTCACTGGAAGAGTCATAAGCAGAAATGTTGATTCAACACCCACACTTGCTGTGCAAAACTCCTGGCCTTCATCCAGTCTCCTTGGGACGAGGTGTCCACACACTCGTGAGTGCCGCCAAGGAGATGCCAGGTGAGGAGGTTTTCACAAAGGAATGTCAGCGTTCGTGCTTCTTGCACCATATTTGCCCGCTGAGGCACTAAACTAAACCCCTTTCCACCCCGCAGAAGAAAAGAATCGTCCACATCAAGCACAAATGAAAATCTCTGTTAGGAGCAAGCAGAGGTCCAGGAGTGGGGCAGACTCCTCCATATCATCCACCACTGGCAGTCACAGAGAGAGAGGTACCTGGGATTTCTGCCTGACATTACTGAGAGGCCTTGAGCCTCTTACAGCCTCTATTTCCTGGTCTCAAAAATACAAGGGTTGGTTTACTAAGCCATAACTTTCTTGATATTCCATGATTCTTCAATTTCCTCCTGCCCGAACCTCCTTATGAAAATCCAATCAACTAAGTTGAAAATTATGCCACTGGTTGATCATGCAGTCAACATCAATCGAAAAAAACCTGTTTGTAAAACCAAGGGTGGAGAGGGGAGTGGTTCTATTTAAGATAGGCCTCTCCTATCTAAAGGATGGAGATGTGGGAGCTTTACTCACAAAGTAAAGGGCTTGGATTATTTCAATTGTGTGTTCACACAGGCCCAAATTGCTCAGTTCTGTACTTCAATGGTTGTCGCTATTGACATGTTAATTGTACCAGGTTGTTTTTAATTCTTTCAAACTGTCCTCATTTCTCTTTAAGCAGAACAGATTTCTAAACACAGATCCTCAAAACAGGATAGTTGAGCCAACACCAAATGCTAGGGGGCATGTAAGAGCTAAATGTACTGATATGTTGACTATGTGCCTGAAAGATGGATGTGACACAAGGACAATAAATACTAGTTGAATGGAGGAAAAATTCCTGAAAAAATGAAGGTGAATAAATCTTTCATTAAATGGAATCGTATTTTATGTGTTGTAGACAATCCTTATTTAGGACCTCATTTTTAAGAGAATTCCGGGTTTAGGTCCAAATTTATTTCTGCCACTTACTGCAAAACTTTGGCCAATGTCCTTAAACCCTCTCTCTGAGATTTAGCTTCCCTTTTGAAACATGTAAATACAACACCCACCTCAAAGGGTGGGTGTGAGGATTAAACAAGAGACAATATGTAAAAGTGCCTGACATAGTAGCTAATAAAAATGTTAGTTGGATATTAAAATAATTATTTTATGTTTGAGGAATCTTTTAGAAAATATTTATTTGCAAAATAATAATCCACACTGACTCTGCATGTGTGTGTCTGGGTGTGTGTCTCATCTTAAAGTCTGGATCACATAAAAAAGTTTTCTCAGATAGGATATAGTCATTAATTGCCACACAAACATCTACCATCTGAAAGATTTCACACATATACATACTGTAAATCCACAATCAATTTATCCCCAAACAGCAGTCCCTCTGCTTCCCTGCCAAGCCAGCATGGTATCTCCTTTTCTAGTGAAACGAAGGAAGTCAAAGATTAACGGTGCGTTTTCTCCATCCTTCTATTTTAGGATAGCTTTATCCAGAAACCATTAAAGGGAGGAGAAATTTGAAGACCTACGAAGAACCAGTAGAGTCAACACCTCCTGCTGGAGGTTTTGCAAGTCGCCGTTTTCACTGTATCAAATGTACTATTTCCACCTTCCCCCATGGCCCCCGCTGTGGCATAAGCCTGTACAAGCTCCCAGAGGACATGCTTCCTCAAAATAAAGTTAGTGTTAAACAGTCAGCTTCCAGCCTAGTGACGGCTATGCAATGAAGGACACCAAAAATTTTAACAGGGGAATAAGCACACCGTCCAGAGTGGGTCTCCACAACTGAGACCCAGTTTCTGTTTCTGAAACATAAGTATATTGCCCTCCCTGCCTCTCCCAGTTATTGTGGGGACCCACATGACTATGAGTAGCAGCAAAGGATTATTCAAATGGAATTCAGTGTTATTAACCATCATACAGTAGATACATATTCACTGATCACTGTTCTAGGTTCCAGGAATAAATCATTAAATAAACAGACCAAAGTCTCTACCCCCTTGGGCAGCTTTCTAAGTAGTTGTAATTTCAGTTTGAGATTAGCACTATAAGGGTAATCAACAAATAAAAAAGAGAGAGAGAATGGAGAGGGCAGTGGTTCTACTTCAACTAGGCCTCTCCAAGGATGGTGATGTGGGAGCTGAGGTCTGAGCCACGGGAAGGAGCCAGGCATGAGCAGATCCCGGGAAGGAGCATTCCAGACTGAAAAGGTCATGGACACAGATTCTGAGTTGGGCATGAGCTTGATGTGTCAATGCAATAGGAAGACAATCAGTGTGGCTGAAGGAAGGTGAACAAAGGTGAGAGGGACAGAAAATGAGGGCAGAAAAATAGATGGAAGCCAGGTCACCTAAAGTCGTTGTAAGGATCATTTCAGAGACCTACGGAAACATGCACATATCTGAAAACCTGTTTAATTGTCACAGCACATAGGCTCATATTTAGACTAATCCAAAATCCATCAGAGCACTGAGTACCTGGCAGACATACCAGCATAGCCTTTTTAAAGCGGTGCAGATTGCATTTCAGGGAGTAGAACCCAGACGCTGGCTTCTCACTATCTTGGCAGAAACTTCTCTTCCTATCTTACTGTAGATTCCCGGATTCCTGCCAAATAGCAGGAGCTGAGCCTGAGGTAGAACGATGTTTTCAGGACCTGAGGCCTCAGAAACCATCAGTGCCATAGGGGAAACACCACCAAGCTCAGTGCCCCCTGCTCTAACCCTTACTAGTTATGCAAACTTGAACGAGTTAATTACCTAATAATGATAAAAGTAAGGATTCACTTATACGTGCCCAGGACTGTTCTAAGGATCTTATAAAGATTAACTCATTTACTCTTTGGTTTCACCATCTGTAAAGTGGAGATAATAATAGTGCCCACTTCATAGGCCATTAGGCATGTATAATTTATACACAATAAATATTTCTTCCCTCCCCCTTCTCCTCGGAAAACTAAAATGGCTGCCCTCAAAAGCACTTGAAAAGATTAAAGTATATAAAGTTACTCAATATGTCATAGCTTTGATGTTAATAATGTCAAGTCTTCCCCAATGAAGCCGAGTCCTAATTTATCAGAAGGGTTAAAGCCCTCCTGAGTGAGATGCAGAGGCCAACTAATTGTGGGTACATCTTGACGCTAATGTATCCTAGAGGTCACTTAAGGACCTGACACATAATAGATGCTGAACAAATACCCACTGTTCTCTGCTGAGTCACAGTTTTATGATCAGACCAGGAACTACCTAAATAGTCGCTCTCTTACCTCAGAAAGAACAGCTTAACATCAACTAGGAAAAAAATCTAAATCTAAATCCGTGTGTTGAGTGGGCATGTGCCAATGTCAAAACTCTGCCTCAACAAGAGGTTGGCAGAGGTGAGAAAGGGCCCCCGTCAGCCGCATTAGGAACTGCCTCAGAGTAAGAGGGCAGTAGCAGCGTCACAGTCAAGAAAAAATTTGGTTCAGGCAGATGCACTGAAAACAGAGAATAAACCCTGGTAATTAGAGAAGAAAGTAGAGTGTAAATGAGCCAAGATTCCTCAAGCAAGAACTGCCCCCGTCTTGCTGTGTAGATCCCACATCCTTTCTGGGCTGTCACCATACCAGCGTGCCCTGAGGAATAAGAGTTGAGGGGCCCCTCCAATTTCTACCCCCACCCCAGACTGGCCACAGTACCTCACTTCGGAAGAGGGCTGCTTTGGGTTTATGTTTTGTATCTCCAGAGGCCTCTGTGAAATGCCAAGATTTGACTGATGCGGGACACAGTCCATCCATCAGCACCTACCAGTGGATGAGGGCGTTATTGTCTCCACAGATAAGCCAGCTCTTGTCTTAGGAAACTGAGAGTAAAGTTCAGGGATGGAATATGGATCGGAAAAATCTTTGTCAGTTCTAAAACAAGAACAAGCGGGAAAAAAAAAGTCTATGGTAAAAAAAACATCAGAACAATGGTTGCCTGGAGGGGTTGATTGGGACCTGGAAATTCAACACGGTAATGGGGTGTAGGTTACATGGCGTATCCATTTGTCAAACTTGTCTAAGATTGTGCATTTCAATGTATGTGAAGTTTACTTTTAAAAAACCATATGAAGAAAAAAAAACACAAGAATGATAGTGGTATGGGGGGCACAGGTGAGAGTATAAATGATATAGGAATGGCAGATTGTGACAATACATAGGTTTGTTATACTATTCGATTTACTTTGTATAGTACATGTTTGGAATTTTCCATTAAAAAAAATCTAAGAAAAGTCGGGAGCAGAGAAAAGTACCAGCAACCGGCAAGGGTCTATGTGACGAGAGGGCTCATACAGTGTAAGGGCCAAATGGAGAACAGACAAAAAGTGCCCAGAGCTAGGGGGTGCAAGGGTACTTCAGTGGTAGAATTCTCGCCTGCCATGCAGGAGACCCAGGTTCGATTCCCAGTCCATGCACTTCCCAAAACAAGCAAACAAAAAATATAACAAAATAGTGCTGTAATAACAGTATACTCACGTGGAAAAATAATGAAATGTGACCCTGCCATACAGCATACAAAAAAAAAGTGCCCAGGAAATTGAGCCCTTTGTCTCCTGCACATTTCTTGCTAAATTTAATCCTACATATTATATATTATTATGGTTCATTATTATGAATCAGATCTTTTTTCTAATGAATTTTCTAATTGTATAAAAGAAAGGTAATACCTCTATTTATTTGTACAGGCCATTTAATAGTCATGAGCATTCTAAGGGGAGAGGAAGTAGAAGTTAAACCTTGTTTAAATGTGTCCCAGGCCACATATTTATACCTTAAGAAACTTCAGAGGAGAGGGACCTACAAGCCCAAATTAAAATTGCTTAAGAAACTTCCATGTGAAGATTTGTATTCCCAGAAATGATTCTCATCATATAAAAAATCGGGGGGTGGGGAGAGGTTAGTGAATAGGCTTCATGTGTAGATAGATTTCTCCACCAGGGAATGGGGTTGACAGAACAAGGCCTGCAAACTCATGGAAATTAGCAGTAATGAGACATAAACAGTCAAACCTCAAAATAACATCTCGGCCTTTAGAATCAACACAGCTCTCCTGTCAGCCTGCACCTGGCCCGGCCGGCTGGGTCCGGGAGCCAGTGGGGTTTTAGGCCCCTTTTAACAGCTGCCAAGAGCACATTACTCATGGCCGGGATGCTGGCTTTTTATGTTGCCACAAGTGGCCCAGCCGTTGTTTGGGCCTGGCTGAGTCCATTGACAGCTTTTCTCAGAGCTGAGGCTTTGCGCTCTGATTTTTCCAGCAGCTCCAGTTTGTCCAGACGTTACCAGTGTACACTGAGCAATCTCCCCCCAGACTCCTGTGCTGGCTTGCAGCCAGGCTCACAGCTGGCCACATCCTCGGGTCCCTGGAGAGGAGAGACAGAAAGCTGAAGTTAGAACAGCAGGGGCTACACCTCACCTGAGAAACTGTTTGATCTGCCCTCTGGATGCCTAGGATTCTAACACAGTGTAAGCAGCTGGGAGGTGCCCAGTGATCACAAAAAGCACCCACCAAAGGTATACCTGTGACACAGTGCAAAAAAGCCTCATTGTAATACTTGTGTATGAGATGCACCATTGAAATGAGTTGATTGGTTGAGTGGATGGTGAGTATATCAAGTTAAAAGGGTCCTTGCTGGGTTTCTAATCTGCAAAACAATGGAACCTGGTACAACTGAATTTGGAGTTATATTCTGAAAGGGTCATTAGTATCAGATGATGAAAAACTCATCGTATTATAGTGTAATTAGTCGTTCAATGTCTGTTTTCCCTGATAGACTTTAAGTGTCAAGGGCAGGAGTTGTCTGTCTCATTCACTGTTGTATCTTTAATACCTGGCCCAGAGGAATTTCTCAAATACACCTTTAATGAATGAAAGAATATGTTGAATCTCTAGCCATTAATTTGCTTCAGCCTTTGAGGTCATGCTGCATTAATTCATTTGTAGCAAACATTGTTAGTTGGGTGTCTAGAAGCCATTCTCAACTCCCACTAAAGAGGGTGGAAAGCCTCCCTTGCAGCTACGGGTAGCCATGTGACACAGTTCTGGCCCATAATGCATAAAAGGGAGTCTGCTGGGGTATTACTGGGAAAGATATTTTGCTTCCTGACTTAAAAAAAAAGTTAGACCAAAGAGAACTTGCTGGTATCGCCCCATCTCCCTCCTTTTTGCTGTGGATGTGGACTTTAAAGCCAGGTGCTATGACAGCCATCTTGCGAACAATAGTAAAAAGCATGAGAGGAATCCAAACAGCAAAAGATTACAGAGCAGAAACATAAAAGTAGCAATATTTAGATATAATGTAACATTAGCCATCTTTTTTTTTCTCGCTTTCTTGTTAAGTTAAATAGTATAAATATCTGTAATGTCTGAGCTACTACTGGTCACTTCTACTTTCTTTTACTTGCATTCAGATACTAGTAACATTTTCTATCTTCCACACCAGAGAGACAGGACAGAGAATGTTTAATTCAATTTGTTATTCTCAACCACAGAGCTCAGACCCAGGTACCTAGTAAGAGCTCAGTAAGAATGGAATGAATGAATGATTCATCAACAAATGAGTAATAAATTAATAAATGACTATGATGAATAGAGAAATGAATAAAAAGGACTTAGAGCTGATTTAGACAATAAGAATTTATTGGCCTTCTACTATATATGAGGCACTGCTGGTTGCTGAGTGAGGATTGTTGTGAGAATTTATTATTTAATTGAGTATTTTAAAATGATAGTATTTAAAAGGTATTGGTTACAAACTGGTGTAATACCTGGTTCTTGCTCTTTGATTTATATATTATAAATATGCTATGTACTTTGCATTTATATATTATGACTTTTCAAAGTACATGCTGTTTGCTTATTTTCTTAGTGCACACATATTCGTTCTTGAAGCTTAAAGAAAAGTAACTTTCTGTGTTTATTAGGAAAATCCTTTCTATGAAATATGGAAACTATTTCTCTCCTTTGAAATTAACTAAAATTGGTTCCGCTGAGGATTGTCAGAACTCTGGCTGTTTGCTGACATCATTTCATTTAAAGCACTAGGATATGCACTATCCATGGGTTTTCAAAATGTTTGATGTTTGGAATTTTTAAATTAAAAAAAAATGTGGAGGCTTGATCAAATGAAAAGATCTTAAATATATATAATGCAAATTGTAATGATACAAAATGACTTATGTTAGAAGAAAGTCTGAAATAACAAAAAAGTACAGCAGTAATACAAATATTATGTTAATAAGTCTGGGGATTGAATTTGTGAGAATTATAATAAAATTTCTCTTTTCCTTTAATGCTGCTCTTCATCAGGTTTCAAGTGAAACAAGTGTAATAAATGTCCCATCAACAGGTGGCAACACTTGTATTGTTTGCTTTTAAAGTGGGCCTTGATTGCATTTCAGAACAAATGCACTGATAGATGGTGAAGATTAATATATTATTTTTGAAACAACCAGGTCCAGAAATAATATCTTCATGTAAGAATAAAATGTGAAATGTGACAGAAGAAATTCGTTTAAAAAACAAACAGAAAAACTGAAATCTTGCACTACTTGCAAAAATGGCCCAAGAAACCCCGGAGACATTTTCTCCAACACAAATGGATTGAAACAAATTAAAAGCTCAGGCTAGGGGAATGAATGGTCATGCAACCTGAGGTCTATGAACAAGATAGAATGCTCTATAGCCATTAAAAATTTCAAGTTCAGGGTCCTGACCAAGACATGGAAATAAATATGTGATATAAAGTTAAGTGAAAAAAGAACATGAAATTGTGTATAGACACAGATTATAGCTTTGCAAAAACATATGTGCATATGTTGACAGTGATGGGAGAGAATTTGGAGGCATGTCAATAGTTTTATGTTGAACCAGCCAGTTCTTTTTATTTTTTTCATTTTGGAAGTGGTTTAGATTCATAATATAAGAAGAAGAAAAACCCTCACTCTAAGACCATCCCTGGTATCCTGAAAGAGTTGGCAGGCTTTCTTAAGGGGTCATGGAGGTTTGAGGGCTTCGAGAGCCTGTGTCAAGGAAGCAGGACAGCATTAAGAAGGGATCCCATTGTTGCCCCTGAAAACTTTGTGAAGAGTGTTCCCTTCCCTTGGCAGGCCTCCCGTATCTTGTTTCTTCAAACTGCAGTTTGGACAGCAGGGAGAACCCTTGTCTGTTTAATAAGTTTGTGAACAAAGGCTGATTGCTTCTCTTGTCAATAAACAAAAATTTTCTGCTTCTGTTTCTCTGCTAAATTGAGTTTCTGCTTACCCCAACTGGTTATATAAAGACTTTATGTACACAGGGAAAAAAAGAAATGACAAGATTGTGTAAGCAGGCTGCCCTGCATGGAGATGTGAAGTCAGTTTAGTTTACTTCTTGGAGTTCCTTGTTTCTCATTTATGCACTCTTTTCTCTTTCAAAGGTCCACACGGCTCTTGTTGCCCCTGTTTTCATCTCTCATTGACCCATTAAGGGCTCGATGGGTTTCTTCCCAGGATTCTTTAAATTTGAAAAGAAGACTGTGAGAAAGGGCATAGACAAAGGAATGAATCATTATAGACAGAATTTTGGGCATGGTGGTAAGGTTTATTTATATTTGGGAATGAGAACCTTAAGTCATGCCATGTAGCGAAACAGTCTTTGTAAAAGCCAAAACTGAGGAACAAAGAATTTAGCTTTCTGACTCAAGGTCAAACAACTAAAAACAGGGAAATTCAGAAATAGAAGTCAGGTCTGTCCAGAGCAGTAGGTACAATGAGAGGCTGTTAGAGTTCAGAAATGGGGATGAACCCAGCTTTTTAAGAATAGGCTCTAGATCATTGACCCCAAAGGATAGACACTGTGTCCATGAAAGCCACAGGATTGTTGCTGGTGTGTGGCAGTACACGGTGACAATCAGAAGGAAGAACACAAGACCTTTAATTCTATGGCAAGGCAGGGAAGAAAAAGGAAAGGAACCAGAAGGAAAACTACCACACCAAATATTCAAAGCTGCTTGATTCCATCTGAAAGGCTGCCCTGCAATGAGATGGTGGTGTTAGCCACAAGAGTATTGGGTTTTCTGGATGGAGTGGGTACACTAGTGCCCGCTGGCTCTCCAAAGTCCTCCATCAGATTCCGGTTGCCATATCTTTGTGTACATTAGGTTGCCATAGCTCACCTGACAATGTCTAAGATAAGGTTTTGATCCTTCCCTTGAGTCAGTAATCCTAATCTTTCTGACATATTTACTGAATGTTTTACTTTTCAATTAAAAACTACAACGTAAGGCTGGCAGATGTGTAGTATCACAAGGCAAGAAAGGACACTTAGAAAATCCAAAAAAAGAGACATGAATATTCTGCAAAAAGTTCATTAGTTTTCTCAAGATTATGGAGCAGTTTGGCAGTTGAACTGAAGAGAAAAACTGCTTTCTGCACTGGATGTCTCACTCATGCATTTATCTGAGGGACCCAGGCTTTGAGAAAATTGTGATGCAAAATCCTTAGCATTTTATGGTATAGATGGTAACTCCATAGTCTCCAATGTTGAGGATCTAAACTCATTCAACTGCCTCTAATTTTAAAGTTTTTTTTTCAGTCCCTCTTTCCTTCTGAAATTTGTATTGTTGTTGGACCAAGCACCACTTTTTGATTGCCCTTGCTGAGAATGTAGTCTCTAAAGCACTCTGGTTAATCTTTGAATCAGCTCAGGAAGATGAAATTACCATCCCTGGAAAACTGCAGTTTAGTTTCAAGGAACTCGCTGCAGCTGCAACAATAAGATGGAAATGTGACTGGGTTGGAGGAGGCAAGGATTAAAGGTATGGGATTAAGAGAGCCTTTCTTGCCCCAGTGAGTAGAATGATCACATAAATCACAGGCTAACCGTGGCTCCACTCAGCCTGTATTAAAGTATGTAGTATCACAGGCTCCCCGTAATCAGGATTTGTCATCTTAAGCATCAGGATGGAAGATACAGATGCCAAAGAGGGGCCAGAGGGAAAACAGAGGAAGAAGAGGAAATGAATAATTTTGGTGACAGTGACTACTATTTTGATAGGAACCAGAATGTCTGCAATATTTCAAGAACCATGTGTAAGGGCAAGAACTGTTGGAAATGTGCCTTTCCACTTCAAAATGTGCCTGGCCATAAAAATGCTGATAAGCATTGGGGGGTGGGGGGGTGGGGGCAGCAGCTGGAACTCCATGGGCTGCTTGTGTTTCCTTTCTTGATATTTATTCCTAGATCACATTTGCAGCTGCTTTTATCTGCTCTTTAGATGTTTTTGTATTTGGGGAATCATTAATTGTAAAGTAAATACCTACTCTCAGACATGGAAATGTAGTTTATTAGTCAGCTACAGAACTGGTTGTCTGTAAATGCATATATGGTAATCCTGGAAATTTCCACTCTACCCAAGATGCTATCTGTGGAAATTCAAATTTATCACACCCTGTGTTGTCTCCATACTAGTGCTGTGGGTTAAAGCATTGAAAGTAATGCTCTCTTCAAGAGACAATAAAAACAATGATGTTACCCAGCAATGTGAATAGGGAGATGGAAAGATGTTTTAGAATTAGAACGAGGGCCTTGAAGGAATGTCCAGTGGCATGGAAGCACAACTACAAAAGCAAGGCCATCAAAAAATAAGGGGGTAGCCTGATCTTGTCAAAATGTGACCAAGAAGAAATTTTATAGGTTAGTCCAGAGTGATGCCCCAATAAAGCCCAGTGATTTGAACAGTGAATAAAAAAGTATTTGCAAAGTCCCCTTGAGGGAATGGTGAGAAAGGGGGAAAATTTAACTTCCCCAAGTGGAGCATTCTTGATATTCTCACAAGCAGTGGGGACAACCAAAGCAATAAACTGAGCCCCCATCTTGGGGATTGTTCATTTGAAACTTAATCCCACAAAGGACAGACTAAGCCTACTTCAAATTAGGCCTAAGAGTCACCCCCAAGAGAACCTCTTCTGTTGCTCAGATGTGGCCTATCTCTCTCAGTTAACATGACAAGCAAACTCACTGGCCTCCCCCTCTCTACTTAAGACATGACTCCCAGGGGTGTGGACCTTCCTGGCAATGTGGGACACAAATCCTAGAATGAGCTGGGACTCAGCACCAAGGGATTGAGAAAACCTTCTCGATCGAAAGGGGAAAGAGAGAAATGAGACAAAATAAAGTGTCAATGGCTGAGAGATTCCAAACGGAGTTGAGAGGTTATCCTGGAGGTTATTCTTACACATTAAACAGATATCACCTTTTTAGTTAAGGTATAATGGAGAGGCTGGAGGGAACTGCCTGAAAATGTAGAGCTGTGTTCCAGTAGCCACGTTTCTTGAAGATGATTGTATAATGATGTACCTTTCACAATGTGACTGTGTGATTGTGAAAACCTTGTGTCTGATGCTCCTTTTATCTACCTTATCTACAGACGAGTAAAACATATGGATTAAAAATCAATAGATAATGGGGGAACAAATGTTAAAAATAAATTTAGTAGATTGAAATGCTAGTGATCAATGAAAGGGAGGGGTAAGGGATCTGGTATGTATGAATTTTTTTCTGTTTTCTTTTTATTTCTTTTTCTGAATTGATGCAAATATTCTAAGAAATGATCATGATGAATAAACAACTATGTGATGATATTGTGAGTTATTGATTATATAACAAGAATGGAATGATCATATAGTAAGAATGTTTGTGTTTGTATGTGGATATGGTTCATAAATTAAAAAAAAAAATGTGACCAAGAAACATTGGATCTTGGACAATACAAGGGGAAGGTAGGTCAGGGGTGAGATGAACCCCCCCAGGAAATTGACCCCGGGATATCTAAGACACAGTGTCTCAGAACACTGAAAGCTTAGGTATGATTCAATACCAGCTGGTCCAAACCAGTGAGTAAGGTAACTTGTTGAGTGCTTCCAGGCAGTAGCTTAGGTCAATAATGTCAGTTAGAACTGCAGGGGCTCTGGGACCAAAATACAGTCCAGGCTATGTAAGGCCACATCAAGCAAAATGAGGTTCACACTGTGTCCCAGCTACATATAGAACTAGAGTTCTAGGCTGGGTAACCAAACAGTATCAAGCTGGAATCAAAACCTCTAGATGGGCCCAGTCCTGAGAGGGTGAAAGTGGTGATGCTTCCACTTTAACATTGCATTAACCCAGGGCTCAGTCTCTGAGTATCAGATCATGCTGGCAATCCAGCTTCGTTCCAGATCACACAGGAAGACACTGAGACTACTTATCTCCTTACTCTCATGGTCAGGATTGGACCAGGTGTTGGCCTTGTAGTAGTGGAAACATATCATTTGTCTACTCAACAGTCCTTCCTTTGGGAATGACTTCTCTGTGTTGACTGTGGTTAGGGCATTGTCCTCCTGGTACACAGGTGTGGAAACTTCTCTCTAGCCTGGCCATTAGATTATTCTGCTCCCTGTCCCATAGTTATTTATCCAGCAATAGGCATATCACACAAACTGAGCCAACTATTCTTTTGTATGTCTTCTACTGCTACTGCTACTACTACTACAATTATTGAGTGCTTAACATGTGCCAGGAATGGCTCTAAATGCTTCAAACACATTAGTCCTTAGAACAATTCTTTCTATTGTATAAATGGAGGAAATCAGACAAAGACATATTGAGTAACTGTCCAAGATCACACAATTAGCAGGTGGTACAAACAGTCTCTATAATTAGACAGGCTCATTTCAGAACCTGCACTGTTATTAATTTGTATACCACCATCAAGAAAGACACACTTGCTTTCTCTGCAATTGTAAGCTAGAAGGATAATGCAAGTTGGAGCTATAAGGGGCCAACTTCCCAGGACATGGGGTGGGAATTATCCACAGTAGGGGAGGGATGCAGGCAAGAGGGAGGGAAGATGGAGAGATCTCCATGATATTGTCTTAGTTCCTGGATGTAGATGTGCCTGAAGCCACTCAACCCACGGACTTTTCAGTTACACTAGAAAATTCCCTTTATTGCTTAAGCTAGTTAGAGGTGGGTTTTTGTCACTTGCAAACAAAAATCCTGACTAATTTAGGCTTGTTTGTAAAGTGCTTTAGTACACACTGTGGGGACTGGGGAAGATGAGAGCAGAAGAAATAAGCCAGGGTGTGTCAAAAACAGGTTGGTATACTTCAGGATGCATACAATTGTCATGGCATTCCACAGCTCCTGTTGTCCTCACATTATCAACGTGCCCTGCCTCTATGATGGTCTGTGAACAACACACTACTGTCCCTCCACATCACAGCCTACTAGCCCTTGGAGGGAAGTCTGAAGTTAAAGCAATTCAAGGCTATCACCTCACCAGGAGAAAATGTTTGATCTGCCTTATCAATGCCTGGGTTTATAGCACACTACAAATAACCTGTAGAATGTTGGCTGAGCACAACAAGGCCACACCTGTGAAACTGAGACACAAGATAATTGCAATGCTTGTACTTGAAATACACCTACACGCCTCCTGTAAAAGTTTGGCTGATTAACAGACCCTTCCAATAGCAAAAATTTAAAATTACCATAGCCCAAACAACCCCAAAGAGAGGTACGGAAAGATCAAAGGTGATGGTGGAATTATACATAGAAGTTAAGATTTAACAAATGAATATGAATGCTGAATCATTAAATTGCTATTTTAGTCTCCAGTATTTTAGAGTAGCTGGAAGTAAAAACGTAAAATTGTGAAATTGTAACCCATATCAAAGTCTGAAATATGTTCTACAACTAATTGCGGTGCTGTGCTTTGAAAGGTATAGATTTTTTGTATATGTGTTATTGTTCACAAAAAAAGAAGGAAAAAAAGTTGATTGTGATCATAAAAAAAGTATTTAAGCCCTCTAGCCTCTTATATTCTGGAGCAGCTAGAAGGAAAAATATGAGAGGATTGTATGGTAGCCCACGACAAACTCTGGGATCTATCCTGTAACCACTTTTTGAAGACTGCTTTGAAAACTATTGCTTTTTATTTCTTTGCTTTGTATATATGTTATACTATACAATAAAAAAGTTATGTTTACACTAAAAAAAGGTAAACAAAAAGTGTGGTTGATTAGTTGATGGTTTGTTGGTTGGTCCCTCAGGAATAGCTAAGTAGATTTAATACTTTTCTACCATAACTAGTTAAAAGTGTCTATCTTAGGTTCCAGGGCTGCAGAGCAGAGGGGTTTGGTGTAGCTTAGACTTGGGATTAATACAAATGAAGCTCTTAGAACAGAGTCTGGCATCTAATAAGTGCTCATTAGCCAAACACCATTCTTTTCTTCTCTTCTTGGTTTTCCAATGATTCTGTAATACTAGTATTACTTTTCTAATTAAAAAATAAAATTATAATAAATTGCTGACAATCCCAAGAGGAAATAAAATCTCTCTACTTGGAAATTGTTCCCCATAAAACCTGACTTGATGGGCCAGAGGACAATTTCCAAACCTACTAACAGATTCCATGGTGGGAATAGGGAAGGGTTCAACAAATGGAAGAACTACAGGAAGAATCTCCAATTAATATTCCTACACATGAATAAGTATTAGGGTGAAAGGATTTTGAATTTAATGGCCAAGGCCAAATGAATACCCAAGGTCACACAGCTGATAAGTAACTGTGTTGCAATTAAAAGATCAGGCTAGTACAATTAAATTGTGTAAGTCTCTAACTCTGCATTGACAAACAATGAGAATAAATTCCTACACTTCTTTTTAAAAATTAGTTATTTTTAGTTGTAAAATATATGTAACACAGGCAGAGTTCTTGCCTACCATGCCGGAGACCGAGGTTTGAAACCTGGCGTCTGCCTGTGCAAAAAAAAAAAGGTATATATATATATAACATTGAAATTATTTTAACCATTTTAGGTGGACAATTCTTGGACATTAAGCACATTGACATCACCATATAATTTTCACCACTATGTCTAGACTATTTTCATCATCTCAAACCAAAACCCATACTTATTTAGTAATAACTCTCCATTCCCCTCTCCCCAACCCCTATTAATGACCCTTTTGCCTTCTGTCTCTGTGAATTTGCTCATTCTCAATATTTTATATAAGAGAAATCATACTGTATTTGTCCCTTTATATCTGACTTATTTCACTCAACAAGATATTGTGGTGGCTTGGAACTGTATGTATCCCCAGAAAATCGTGTACTTAACAGCTAATCCATTCTTGTGCGTTTAAACCTAATGTACACAGGACCTTTTGATGAGGTTACTTCAGTTAAAGCATGACCCAGAGTGAGTCTCTATCCTCTTACTGGAGTCCTTTATATGCAGGATGAATACAGAGAATGAGGAAGGGAGAGAGAGAAATAGAGAAAGATAAAGCCACTGGAGCAAGAAGCTAAAATCAAAGAAACCCAAAAGAGAAGGGAGACACCAGCAGATGCTGCCATGTAGCAAAGGAGCCGAGCACCAACAGCAGCTGGTCTTCGGGAAGAAAGCATTGCCTTGATTCGGACATTCTCATGGCCTCAAACTATAAGGTAATAAATACCCATTGTTTAAAGCTAACCCATTTCATGGTATCTGCTTTGATTAGACTAGCAAACTAAAACACATATCTTCAAGGATTATCCACACTGTAGTATGTACCAGTATCTTACTTCTTTTTATGGCTGAATAATATTCCATTGTATGGATATACCACATTTTATTTATCCATTTATCTATTGATGGACACTTGGGTTGCCGCCACCCTCTGGCTGTTGTGAATAATGCTGTGAAGAACATTGGTCTACAAAAACTGTCCGAGTCTCTGCTTTCAATTCTTGGGTATATATCTAGGAGTAGAATTGCCAGGTCATATGTTTAATTCTACGTTTAACTTTCTAAGGAACCACCAACATGTTTTCCACAGTGGCTGCACTATTTTATACTCCCAACAACAATGTGTGAGGGTTCCTATTTCTCTGTATCCTTCAAAACTTATCTTCAATTTTTTAAATACTATCCAACCTTGTGGGTACGAGGAGTATCTCATCATAGCTTGTTTGCATTTCTCCAATGGCTAATAATGTTGAGCATCTTCTCATATGCTTATTGGCCATTCAATATCTTGTTTGGGAAAATGTCTATTCAATCCTTGGCCTATTTTTTAATTGGACTGTCTTTTTGTTGAATTGTGAAAGTTTTTTTTAATACATTCTGGATATGAAATGCTTATCAGATATTTGGTTTATAAATATGTTTTCCATTCTGTAGATTGCTTTTTTTTTTTACTTTTGTGACAATGTCCTTTGATGCAAGGAAGTTTTTTATTTTGATGAAGTCCATTTTATCTATTTTTTTCTTTTGCTTTGGAGTAAAGTCTAAAATTTAATTGTCTACAACAAGGTCCTGAAGATATTTTCCTATGTTTTCTTATAAGAGTTTTATAGTATTCACTCCTATATTTAGGTTGTTGATCCATTTTTAATTGACTTGTGTATAAGGTGAGGGGTAAGGGTCCACATTCATTCTTTTGCATGAGGATTTCCAGCTGTATCAACATTTGTTGGAAAGACAATTATTTTCCCCATTGATGGACTGGGCACCCTTGTTAAACATCAACTAGCCTTAGATGTGTGGATTTAACTTTGGATTCTCAAATTCAATTCAATTGGTCTATCTGTCTATCATTATGTCAGTACCATAGTTTTAATCATTGCAGCTTTGTAGTAAGTTTTGAACTCAGGAAGTGTGAATTCTCTGACCTCGTTCTTCTTTTTCAAGATTGTTTGGTTATTTGGGGTCCCTTGCAATTCTGTATGAATTTGAATATCAGCTTTTCTATTTCTGCAAAAAAGGTGCTGGAATTTCAATAGGGATTGCACTGCATTTGAATATCACTTTAAGTAGTATTGACATCTTAACAATATTAAGTTCTTGAATCTGTGAACATGGAATATCTTTCTGTTTATTTGGGTCGTCTTTAATTTCTTTAAGTAGTGTTTTACAGTTTTCACTGTACAAGTCTTTCACTTCCTTGGTTAAATGTATTCCTAAGTATTTTATTCTTATTAGATGCTACTGTTTTATTTTTCTTTTCAGATGTTCATTACTGTTATATAGAAACCCAACTGACTTCTGCATGTTTATCTTGTACCCTGCAACGTTGCTGAATTCATTTATTAGCTCTAGTAGCTTTTGCGTGGATTCTGTGGGATTTCCTATTTATAGGATCACGTCATCTACAAATAGGGATAATTTTATTTCCTCCTTTCCAATTTGGATGCTTTTTATTTCTTTCTTTTGCTTGATTGCTCTGGCTAGAACTTCTCGTACAATGTTGAATAATAGTGGTGACAGTAGCCATCCTTGTCTTGTTCCTGATCTTCAGGGAAAATAAATTCAAATAGTTTTGCATGTGTTATAAACCAATTTTTTAATCTAAATTAATTATCACAATTTTCTCTGTCACCAAATGAACTAGCTTGAAAAGCAGAAAGTGCTTGGGCAGCAAAAACCTGTAGAACTTTGTGGCTGGAAGGAACTCTTAATATCAAAAAGGAGCGGGGAAGATTGTACTAAAAAGATTTCCTTACCATAGGATTTCTCAAAGCTAATGCACTTTTTGATTCTCCAGTAGGGGATATAGTATACAAGCTTTCTCAAACTTATTTGAATTTCAAATCTCTTTTCCTCAGCAAATTTATTAAAATCTTGAGGTGTCCTGAACATCATCTAGGAAACCATGGAGTAGATCTCTAGGGCCCCTACATGGGCTCGCTTTTTTTTTTCTGGGGGGCGGGTGGGGCTCACATTTTATTCTATAAATCTTAATTGTGTTTCTGCTAGCTGAGGCCCAAAATAACAGAGCCTTCATTTTGTGCTCAGTGCACCTCAACTCCTCTCAGTATCTGGGTTCCTGCTGGGATCTCTAGGTTCCTGTTCTCTCCCATGCTCTCAATGTGAGAGGAGAAAGCCAGAAACTGCAGCTGCCACCCCAGGCCCCAAACTCCATTCCCAGAGCTACAGCTTCGAGTCCCCCGAACCCTCATGTAATATAAAATATGTGTTCAGTTATTTACTTTCCCTATTCCATGCAAAGTATGTTTACTGAATAATACAGCTCTCAAGGAAACCCAGCTTTTCTGCTATAAGGTCTGAATTAAAAAGATAACAACCTTCTACCATTCCAGTTTAAAAAGAAACCACTGCTTAGATAGCTTTTTAAAAAAATGGAAACAGTGGTTGTCTGTCCTCTTGAAATGCAAGCAAAATTGTAGATGTTTACATGGATTTTGTTGTTTCTGATGGCCCCAAATTGCTTCATTTAGAAAGGTAAAAAGTAAAAGGCCAATATTTCTTGAATTTCCAGGAACCCCGTCGAGCAGCTGGTTCACTCTTGTCTTCTAGAGTTGGAAGCAAGAAAAAATTACAACCAAAGTGGTGTCAATTTGCTCTATTTATCTTGGGAATTAACTTTAAAGCTTAACTTTCAGAGACAGTGACCTCTATACTCATGAGATTCCCCAGGGAATTACAAAAGCAGACTACTCGAGTGGAATGTGAAAGTCATGCTGGGGTGAATCGGCCTGTGCAGCGCCTGAAGGAAAACGCTTAGCCCAAGAAGAATGGAGCTGAACCCCCCAGGCTTCTGTACTTTCTCAACACTCAGATCAGGTTCCTAACCCAGTGCTTCTGTTTGATCCATGCTGCTGCCTAGGAGCTGGTCCCAGAATTGCCTGTAGATGTCCCTTGTCACAGAATGTGGAGGGATCCTTGAAGGGAGCTGAACTGGGGTCTACTTAATGATTGAGTTTAGCCCCTGAAGGCCCCTGAGGAGATGGTGCAGAGGCCCTGGCATGAGTGGGAGAAGTTCTGCTGGCAGGGTTTTGTCGGAAACTTCCCCCTCAATCTGGCAGAATTTGGAACAAATGTTTGGCTGAAACCATACACTATCAAATTAATAGAACAATTGTAGGATAGAGAACAATAAGCCAGAAAACAAAAATGCAAGCATACAGATCAAAAAAGTCTACATTATGGAAGTACTACAATGCTGAAAAAGTATACATTGTAATTGGTGGAGTAACCACCCCTACCCTCCCCCCTGCCCCCACCCAGAACGCCAAATCCATTTGCACATATTTAACTTATAAAAAAAAAGGAGAAGAAAATCAGGAGAGCAAATAATGCCCAGACCTCTGCTGTGGTCAGTGGTAAACCCAGATAGATACTCAGCAGATAACATCACTGCTGTAATAAGGTAACACTGAACAGCCAGGAGAGACACCAGCACTTGGGAACAGCCTTTTCTACATACAAAAAAAAAAACTTGATGACTGGCCCTGTGCTAAATCTTTGCTTTCTAACTGGGGGGGCCACTCAGAACAAAAACCATGCTGCTGAACTAGACTACTTTCTGGTAGACAATCCCCTTTCCTGCAATCTGTTGGCTCAATAATTGAGAGCTGAGAACAATGGTCAAGTACTCTTGCTTTTACTTAAAAAAAAAAAAAGTGGAGCTCATTAACTGATTTTACCATGACTAATGGTTTTCTGTCTGGGTAGGTTGTTTTCTTTGAACAAAGCTTCCAAACTTTAGGAGGGACTTTTTTGGTAGGTGGAGATTTGCAGTAGGCAAACCAATTTAGCAAATCAATCCTGGTGATCAGTATAAAGGCAGATATTGCAGCCACATCAACCTCATGCCCAGATTTCCCACTGATCTTAATAGGTGTCTCAGATAGCTTATTCCTTTAGGAAATAATGATTAAGAGGGCGGAGCAGAAGAGGAAATTTAGCAATAATGCAAAGTTATCTTCTCAATTTGAGAGCTAATGAGAAGCCAATGAAATGTGAAGAAATAAAAAAGAAAATATAGTTAGTAGAAAAACAACTTTAGTGATATGACACCTGAGAAAAACAAGGCAGCAGGAGGGAGTTCTGTTTGTCAAAGTTTACCTAATCTTAATTATTCCGAAGCAGCATTTTGGATCAATAGTGTTCAAACAGCCAATTTAAGGATCCATGAAAGTTAGCCACTATGGAGGTCTTAAATATCCAGCTTCCTTGGTCCATATACAGAGAAAGTGTAGTATGTGACCAGTGAAACTACTCCCTAGGTTTAGTGGATAGACTGGGACTGGACTTTCAAAACATTCCTATAGGAACAGGTGGGCATTGGGAGCCATTGTGGATTCTTAAGGCATCAGAACAAAATGATTAACAGGTCTTTAAGAAAACAATCTGGTAGTAGAGGCACAGGGCTTGGAGCAGTTCTTCCCAAATTCAATCTACATGAGAATCACCTGGGACCTTGTTAAAATTCAGATTCTTATTTGGTAAATCTATGAGGGAGCCTGAGATTCTAACCAGCCATCAGTTGAGGCCAATACTGCTAGTCCTCAAACCACATTTTGAAAAGCAAAGCACTGGAAGATCCAGCAGCTGAGGCTGGATCTCAGGAGCTAGAAGACTCTCAGTGTGGTACAGCAGGCTGTTGGGATCAAGTCAACATGTTTTCCTGGAACCAAATTCCAGGTTGAATCTAGATGAGGCTGTGAGACGAAACAGAAAAGAGCCCTCACCTGAAACCAGAAGTCCTAGCTCTGTGCCAAGTAGCTGTGGAAAAGTCAACTAGTTTAAGAAAATTGCTTTCCTCCTTGAGCCACTGTGGCCACATAGTTAAAATGAGAGGACTCAATTGTGTCATCTCCAATGTTCTTTCTCATCCTCTAACCCCCAGCACATAGAATAGGGTCAGACCTACTTAGGTGGCCTTTTCTAACTTTACAGGTTATTAGTTACTGTATTTTAAAGAATCAGTATGAGTATTTTATATCCTTTCAGTATTTTTGCTGTAAAACACACATGTCCTTCCCATCCATTGATTGTATACATTACTATTTAGACATATAATTACACCTTAAAACGAGAAAATACATTTGTATGTGGGGGGTTGATAAAAGAAAATGCTGGTGTATACAGACTAAAAAACATTATACTTTATTTTTAAAATATTGTAAGCACTGGTGTAAACAAGTCATAGCTTACAGATGTGTGTAAAATCTGCACAAATTGTGCACATTTAGTTTTTGGAGGAAAAAACTTCGTTTCAAAAATTGTTTGGACTGCATGTTCTTTTCCTTTATATCAGGGTGGGGAGCCAAAAGAATTGAATTACAGGGTAGAATATAAAATAACTCTTTTGAGGAAATAAATGTGTAATAGGAACTATCCAGCTAGTTCTCTCAGGCATGGGATTCCCCCGGGGCTTGTGGAAATGTGTATAAGTATGTTCTCAGTGTCACTCCAGATGTTTCTGAAGGAAAGGGTCCTCATCCCTGTGTACTGGCATTAATGACCTACATGTAACCTCCATGCTTAGCTGGAAGAGTTACCCCAGGTGAAACTGGGGAGCTGTGGGCCCTTCTGCCCACGCCACCCCTGACACACCCACACACCCACCACCTCTCCCTCTACACTGGGAAAGTCTTGTTACTAAGTATCCTCCTAGTCTTGGAGGGGAGAATTAGCCCTGTAAGCATTAACACAGGATAAGGCTCAGAAGCAAAGTTAACCCACCAGACAGAGAGGTCAGGTCAGGACAACTTGAAATGGTAATTAAGTATCTCCACACTTATCTTTGGAGGTTGTCCTTGGGCTCCAGCTGAAGCCGGCCATGTGGGGGGTCTGTTTGCAGTTTCAACTCTGCCCCTCAGGGTAACCTGAGCTGTGAGGCTCTAAGAAGGCAGTTCTCCACTTCTGCAATTGTCCACCAAGCCTGCTGGCCTTCAATACAGGGAATTTTCCACTAATATGTACTACCTTGTTTCTCATCCAAGGAAAGAAGAAGTACTGCTGCAGAAGAGCATTCACTCGGCGCGTCAGACACCACAGGACGTGCCCCACAAAGGGAGTGCTGCCACATGGTATGAGTGGCACCTCCCACAATCCACCATGAAAGCATCTCCAGCCAGGCTCCTGACACCTCTACTCTTCCAGCCTGACACACCTTCTCACTGTAAGCAGAAAGTCACATGCCACAACAAAAAGAGTGAGCAAGGAAAAGGCAAATGTTGGCAATATGCTCAGGGGTCCCATGACAGAATTCTGATCCTGCCACCCCATATAATGCTTAAAACCCATAAAAAGCAGCAAGGGGGACATTGGAAGTTGTCCAGAATCAATGACCGTGAGTATGGTGTTAACACCTATGAAATAGCAAATAAACAGAACCAAGCATCAGGCCTAGACATCTACGGGAAAGACTGCTGGTTGTCCCCCAATATCCATTCTTTTCTTCTATAATAATAGAAACCTGAATTTTAGCTGGGTACATGGTGACCATTTGCCAGTCTCATTGTAGCTAGGATGGCTATGTGATTAAGTCTGGTTTCTGCGGGGTCTGTTTAAGGAAATTTCTTCAGGCCTCCCTCCTTCCTGCTGGCTGGACCATAAAGCGAAAGACATATCTTGAACTTGGTGCAGCAACAAGACAGGAGCATGAGTACCTGATAATCGAGAAGTCATTCACCATATTGACTCTAGCTTACCTATGTTTATGTGAGAGAGAAATCAACTTCTTTTTATGTAAGCCCATATTACTGTGAATTTTCTGATATGCACAGCTCACTCATATTCTAATACAATATCCTGCCCCTTAATGCCTCATATATCAACATCCTAGAATTAATTGCTTTATTGTATCCTAGGAAAGGGCCATCCAAAATTAAGACTTTGAAGTCATACGTATTCTCTAATTGCAATAAAATGAAACAACAGAGTACAACACTGTCCTATTTTTCAGTAAACAATGAGAATGAAAACAATTTCTTCTGACAAAAGTCTTACTGTCAAAGCAGATGACTTTTTCTCTAAAAATACTTGTTGCAGTGATTTAATTTGTCTACCCCTGAAATCTAGATACTAGGCCATGTCACATTTCTTCCCTTCAGTCTCCATTCCAAATCCTTGTAGGAACGGGAAGAATAATTATGTGCTGACATGGTCACTTCATGCTAAGGAGTGAAAGAGAATCATAACTACTAGTAGTATCTATATGTATCCATGACATATAAGCCCCAGAATATCCTTAATTTGCCAATTTAAAAATTGAGGCTTCCACAAGAGGTGCAACTTGCTCAAGAGAATAGCGCTGTTGATTGGGGACCCTTGGCTCCAGGTTTTCTGATTCATACTGTATCACAATAGCTTATTTATTTGTCCGTCTTTCCACTACAGCATAGCTCCTTGTTCATTTGTATTCGTAACACCCACCACAGGGCCTACCGTACTGAACATTCTCAATAAATATATGTTGACTAAATGAACAAATCCAAAATCCCACTCTGCCATTGCTCTCTTGTTCTGTAAGTCTCTATAAACTAATGATCTTTATATATTCCAGGTCACTCCCAGGCCATATAGTCTGTCAAAGGAATGTGGTCAAAGATGAGGGGAACAGGACGGGAGAACACACCCATATGACACACTTGTGTTCTCCTCCATGCTCTCCTGGGCCTGGGCGGGCCTACCACGTAGGGCATTTGGATGTGTGCCTCATGGCTTGGGAGAAACTTGAACTTTGTGTACTTTTCCAAGGAAAGGAAAGGGCAAATGTGCTCTAGCACATGTCAGAAACACTGCTGCCGGGTGTCCTGACACCATAACATCCACACAGTCTGATTCCTGGAGGCAGGCCCACTTGCCAAGCAAGGGTAGAGGAGGGTGTAAGAGGAGAAGACATGGGGAAAGGGGTCAGGGAGCTGTCAAATGGAGCATGTGGCTGAGACATGCAGTGAAACCAGGCATTATGATAGAATATGAGATATGAGCAGAATGGAGCCTCTTAGCCTCTCGTAGCAGTATGGTTATAAGGCCGTTGAAGTTATCTGTGTTTTGGACTTGAAGGCAAGGAAGAATAATAAAGCTCTTTACATCTTATAAGACCTGGATTCCTTGAAGCTAGAGTCTGAGCTTTGTCTTACTCCGAATTCTCCCAAGAAACATAAGGATGAAGCCAGCCTAGCTATCTGCCACTTCCTTTACTATCTACCTCCCTCTAGCTAAGATGTCAAAGGAAAAAGTGATTTTTTTTTTACCTTCCGTGTCTCTTTATAGATTTTTGAGTGAGCTATGGTCACCAATCATAAAAAATCTACCCCTAAATTATCACCTGGCATGATGGAAATAACATTATTGTAAAATGTTGTCATGATATTAAGGCCTTCCAGTTGGAAAGCCAAAAGTTAAGCTCGTGCTGGCCTTCGCTTTACAATAAATGAGCTGGCTAATAATAGCCTAACTTTCTCTCCTCAACCCTGTGTAAAGAATGACCTAAAAATGTAAGAGAGAGTTCAATAAATGTTTTAAAGATTGCTATTATATACAAATACTTTAACAATTTAACAAAACTTGGGAAACCAATCTTAAAATCCCATTTTCCATGCCCTCGCTCCCACCCCCAAGTCAGAACAAAAACTCAGGATCTCAAACAATAATACAATTGCCTAGTACCTGGTATATAGTAGACACTCAAAAATATTTGTTGACAAGGGATTGCATGAGCCTTGTGAATTGGCACCGTTTTTAAAGAGTTGGTTGACTTGGATTGGATTCAAGAATTGTGTATTAATCCTCTGGAGAATATTCACATGCAAACAGCTATGGGGATACACATTTTCCTTTGTTAAAACTTGTATCTGCATTCAAATATTGGCCTTGGCATTTCCTAACTCAGCACTGACTGCTTTGAATGTTACTATGTCAAACCATCTGCACTGGGAAGCAAAATCCTGTTAAGAAATATGATCACTGGTTGTAAAGAGATTATCATGTTTCTGACCATTATACATTTTATATTTTGAAAATCCCCATAAGAAAAGGTCAATTTAAAATAGCAATTCTGTCAAAGTGGAGCTGAATACTTTTTTTATTAATTAAAAAATATATATTACAAGAAAGAGACACAAACATTCTTAAGATATGCTCATTCCATTCTACATATATAATCAGTAATTCACAATATCATCACATAGTTGCATACTCATCATCATGATCATTTCTTAGAACATTTGCATCAATTCAGAAAAAGAAATAAAAAGACAACAGAAAAATAAAACAAAAGCAGAGAAAAAAAATTATACATACCATACCCCTTACCCCTCCCTTTCACTGATCACTAGCATTTCAAATTAAATTTATTTTAACATTTGTTCCCCCTATTATTTATTTTTATTCCATATGTTCTACTCATCTGTTGACAAGGTAGATAAAAGGAGCATCAGACACAAGGTTTTCACAATCACACAGGCACATTGTGAAAGCTATATCATTATATAATCATCATCTAGGAACATGGCTACTGGAACACAGCTCTACATTTTCAGGTAGTTCCCTCCAGCCTCTCCATTACATCTTGGATAACAAGGTGGTATCTGCTTAATGCGTAAGAATAACCTCCAGGATAACCTCTCGACTCTGTTTGGGATCTCTCAGCCATTGACACTTTGTCTCATTTCCCTCTTCCCCCTTTTGGTCGAGAAGGTTTTCTCAATCCCTTGATGCTGGTTCTCAGCTCATTCTAGAGTTTTTCTCAATCCCTTGATGCTGATTCTCAGCTCATTCTAGGATCTCTGTCCCACATTGCCAGGAAGGTCCACACCCCTGGGAGTCATGTCCCACGTAGACAGGGGTAGAATGGTGAGTTTGCTTATTGTGTTGTCTGGAGAGAGAGGCTACATCTGAGCAACAAAAGAGGTTTTCTTGGGGTTGACTCTTAGGCCTAAATTTTAAGTAGACTTGACCTATCCTTTGTGGGGTTCAGTTTCATATGAACAAACCCCAAGACTGGGGGCTCAGCCTATAGCTTTGGTTGTTCACACTACTTGCAAGAACATCAAGAATTCAACTTGGGGAGGTTGAATTTTCCCCGTTCTCACTAAGACTTTGCAAATACTTTTCCACTCACTGATCAAATCACTCGGGGGTTCATCGGGGCATCGCTCTGGACAAACCAACAAAATCTCATGTCCTACCCAAGGTTCCATGTACTTATGGTGTTCAACCCACTATCTACATAAGTTATATCAGGAGATGCACTAGTCAAAATATAAATTTTGTACCAAATAAACATTTTTTGCTTTTGTCTCACACATAAGTTGAAATTTTAAAATGTTAATTACCTTCTATTTTCAGCACCCTGCAGTAATGACATTCCTTTGTTCTTCCTCATGCAAAAACATTTTTTAAATTTGTACATTTAGTCACTATTATTATATACTCTAGGCATTCCTAGTTATACCATCTCAATCTTTATCGTCTATCTTTCTTTGTGATTTCATTTATGTCCCCAGCCCTCTTCCCTCTATCATTCTCACATTCAGCTTCATTCAGTGTTTTAACATAATTGTATTTCAGTTAGGTAGTATTGTGCTGTCCATTTCTTAGTTTTTATATTCAATTCTGTTGCACAATCTGTATCCCTTCAGGAGCTGAATACTTTTATATAATTTATAACTATAGTTAATTTGAAACTCATTTTTGTCTTGTGCACATTTTCAGTGACTTCCCTGCCCCTGCATTGACTCACTAAAATGAAACCTTTTTATCCTGAATGTGAAAAGAGACAAGAGGCTTTCAAGTTGGACCCGATTTTTGAGGGACTGGCCACTGTGTACAAGAGCCCCTTCTACTTGCTGTCATTGCCCACAAATAAAAAATTTCAGAGGGAAACAAATGGCCCAATTAGAGGCAGCTCTTCAACTGACTGAGGACAGAAATTCGTCTCAAGGTCTTAGGGCGAAAATGCAGAATGAACTTTTAAAGAAGTTAATTAGGTAAAAGAAGACCAGAAAGTGCGAGTTTCATTCGGATTTTAGGTGGGAGTGGTGGGAGCAGTGGGAGTGGGTCTGTGCTTATGCTCCCAAAGGAAACGAAAGGGAAGAAGTAAGTACTACCCAGTCTCAAGAGGACAAACCAATGGGGTTGGGAATCGTGGCGTCAACGCCCAGGTAAAAGTGGCCGCGATGATCTGGGCAGTTGCGTTAGAACACAGGAAACCCACGGTGGGGGCCAGCGCGGACAACGTCGGTGAGCTGAACACGCGTGTCAGTTTCAGTTGTCCTGAGAGCCTCCACCGCAGGCACCTTCGGGCAAACCAGTGGGCACAGAGGCTCGTGGTCAGGGTAAGAAACCGCGCTAAACCTTGCTCTACATGGTTTAGCCGGGTGTGCCACTTCCTCACCCACCGCGCCGCGCACCCCCACCCGAGGGAGGGAGGGCAGGTAGGGAGGGTCAAGGTATGTAGACGTGTGTGCAGCCAACACATAGAATCCCTAAAACTTGATGGAAATAGAAGAATGTCAACCTGGCAGCGGATGGGAGGGGAGGGTCCCCAAAGGTCAGAAACTGCAAAATGATCCCTACAGAAACAGTTCATGAAATCAAATGGAACCTCGTATTAGAGTATAATAATCAACAAAAGCTGGCCAAAATAACTGCGATTGCTTCCTCTCCCACGCTCCTCCTCACACATCAGACTCAACTTCTTGCTGGGAGGGATCTTGCCACATTCATCTAAGAATCTTCAGTATGTTTCCCAGGACTAGGGAGGTGCCTCTGTAAAGTTAAATGAACGAATGAGTGAGCGAATGAATGAATGGGTGGATGAATGAATAAACTGCCCTAGACCAGATGTTTGCGTGTGTTTTCTAGTGGGAAAGAAGAAACGCAGGAGGTGGAGGAAGGAAGAGAAGAGAAGGGAAGGAAAGAGAGGCATGCGCGTCAGCGATTGCCCCCAAATGTCAACTAGATTTAGTTCAGTGGTTCTCAACACTTTAGCGTGCAGCAAAAACACCTGGAGAGCTTTCTCAAACACAGATTATTGGGCCCACTCCCAGAGTTTCTGATTCAGTAGATGGACCCGAGAATTTGCATTCCTAACATGTTACAGACGATGCCGATACTGATGGACCACACTTTAGAGAACCTAGACGGTCCCTACTCTAGACGGTAACTTTGGACCGATCCCAGAGCTCCAGAGAAACTTTGGACCGATCCCAGAGCTCCAGAGAAACGACTCCTGCAGCTAGAGTTGGAAATTCCAAGGTATTCGAGGGTTGGAAGTTTTTAAACAAACTGTGGCGATCGGAGAGCAGAGCTGCTCAGCTAACTCCAGTAAGTTCACTGCCACCTAGGTATGGGGTTCAATGGAAATTAAGATTTTCGTTTGAATTAACCCAATTTTAAGAGTTGGCAACTAAATTGCTTTGTTTTTAAGTAAAAGGCTAATAAAAATACAGGTTTGCAGACTGTGCCCCAGCCTTTTCTGAGGATGATCTTTCGGAGCGCATGCAGGTATGTCCCACACTGGGCAGGTGGGGCTCCATTCACTGGGCGCTCCCTCCCGATAGGCGTCTCGGTTTTGCTCTCCGCTGTCGTTGTCGTCTGTAAGCCTGGTCTCCTCGCGACCGACTCCGTTATAAAAATGCCATGAATTTAAAAGTCCTTTAACCTGGGAGTACAGGAGATGATGGCTTTCTCTGGCGATGCAAACTGCAAGAGATTCGCCTTCCTGGGGGCGCCGGAAAGGGAAAGCGCGTCCCATCTCTACATGCCTGAGACCTGGTGTCGCAGGACGCCGCGAGCCTCTACACTGCGGAGCCCGGCACGTGCCCAAGCCAGCCCGCCACATCCTCCTCCCACGAACTCGTGGGGTTCTAGGGGCGGGGCTACGCTCTACCTTCTAGTGCCGCTTCTGCACCCGGCGGCTAGCTTTCGGTTCACACCCCCACCCCCACCACCCGACCCCAGGCAGCCTCAAACAGACTCTGGGCCTCGCCGCCGCGGCGGGCCTCCCCCGGAAAATTCAAACCCGGACTAGACACGGGTTCACGGAGGGCTCTGACCCCAGACTTGCCCACTCCCAGCTACGGCCCGTTAACTCTCCCTTCTCAGTTACTCGGCGCCCCGCAGTGCTGGGGTCGGGAAGGCGCCCACCACCTCCTCCCGCGGAAAGAAGCTGAGCGCCGGGCGCAGGCACAAAAAGAACGCCCATGGACCCAACAAGTCTTCCTCACCCCTTTGGCGGGGTAGGACAGACCCTGGGTGGCTGAGAGGGAAGGCCTGGCCTACTGGGAGCGGAGAGCGGTCCTTAGGCGTCGCGACCCAGTACAGACTCGCTTGCGAAGCGCGGCTAGCAACGCGCTTCTGCCAGCTCTGGCGCTACCGGATCCATACCTCCAGGGGTGGCTGAGGGGTAAGTCGCCCAGAGTGGAACGGTCTTTCCGGATGTGATCTCCTGAAAAACCCATTTTGCCTCTTTCTCCAGGAACAATGTCTGGGGCCTTCAATCTGCTAGAATCTGAGCTGATTCTCAGCGACCTCCTGCGCGCTCCCCGCGCTGGGGTCAGAACTAATGTATTCCCCTGCCCTGGGAATTCAGGGCTGTCCCTAGCGGCGTCGTGGGTCCGAAGGTTCATTTTAGAAGCCCGCCAGCAGAGGAGGCGCTGGGAGTGGGGGATACCACGCGGGGGGCCCCACAACCACCCCCACCCCTGGGTAGGTGTATAGCGGCTTACTGGCCCTGACAACAGGCGCAGGCCCTCTACCCAGCATTCTTGCCGCGCACACGACCCTCCGTTCGTAGCAAAGAGGCCTGAGTCCAGGTGAAGGGAACTGATGGGCGGGTGCGGGCGCTGGCTGCAGCACACTGACCCCTCGAGCTGGCAAATGGAGGGGACGCCCCCAGCACCCGCGCCACGCAGTGAGCGGACAGCGCCTCCAGGGGGAGCTGCGGCTCTTCCCGCTGGTCGTGAGCTCTCAAAAGCGGCTCCTTCCCCATCCCTGTTGAGAGCAAGGACTTGGACTTGCTTTTTAAAACAGATAAAATTCTTAGTCTTTTGGTCCCTACAGACTCTCAACACTGAGCGAAGTACCCGCGATGCTCCCTGTGTTCCCACCGACCTCCTCACTATGTCCACTGCGGGGCTGGAGTGCTCATGCCCAGCTGGGCTCCCAATTCCTCTGGGCATCCGTGAAAGGCGGCAAATAGTGCGGGAAGTTCAAATGCAAAATGTCTCCGCCCCGCAGAGGTGGTTGTATCTGGGATCCCTGGGAAAAGATGCGGTTTCTATAATTAGTTTCTTAAATGCTAAACGTTTATGTTGTCTGCAGCGCAAGGTCAGAGCGGGAGAAGCTCGGAGTCAATTTCAAGAAATTCTAGGTCTGACACCTGTTTGCTGCTTAGCTGGCAGAGCCCCTGGGTGGGCCGGGGAGAAGGGGCCTGCGTTGCGTGCTTGGCTCCTCCATCTCGTCAGCGTTTCCTCTCCCAGACCTTCTCCCATTCTTCTAGAGGAATAACATGCAGCGGTTCGAGTTCGGACAGCAACTGCTCGTGCGCCCCTAGTCAGTTAGCCATTTCTCTGGAAGCGTCCTTGGGTGTCGAAAGCGCAGAGCTGCGAGGACAGTAGATGACCGGGTTGGCAGAAATGTCTGAGTGAACCCGCAGGGCAGCTCGGGGAGGGAGTAGGCAGAGCGGGACCGCTGCGCCGAGACTTAGTCTTCGGAGCGCAGCTGGCTGCTCCAGATCCGGAGCTCCCTCTCCTCCGCGCGCGGGGGTCCTATTTCCCGCCCGTGGGCCGGGTGACCTCCACTCTGCGCCAGGCGCTGTGGCCCGGGAATCCAGCGGGTGAAGCTGCTCGTGGGTGGGCTTCCGCAATGTGTGCGCTGTAGCTGCCGGCCCCCGCTAGGGGCTCGGGGGGAGCTGAAGGCGGAGAAACTCGAGACCCCGCGCAGGGTGGCCGGTGGACGCCCAGTGCGCAACGCCGCACAGCGCTCAGGACTTCGGCTCACTCCCCGCCTGGGGCGCACCTGCCCACCGCCGCTGTCCAGCCTGGCTGCTGCCAAGGCACTACCGAGACGTGCTGCTTCCCCCCCAAAGTCCGGAGCTCGCCAACTCTTCCCTACCTTTCAACCACCGCAGTGCTCGGGCCGCCGTGGGTCCAGACTCCATTTTGGAACTTCGTAAGCTGGGGGAACGAGGTAAACACGTTATGGAAAAACCCAGACTCAGAAGGTTTGTGAAAAGAGGGCGCAGCTTGTAAGTGGTTGGAGAGTCTGCCCACCCGGCAAGATAAGCAGGAGGTTCCGCACGCAACGTACACACCCACCGGGAGGGAAAGGTGTGAAGCCCGCGGCAGGAGAGTTGCCTCCTTTCTGCTGAAAAGGAAATACGGAGGAACACCCTTCAGGTCTCCCCGTGAGAGTGCGTCCTGGGGCTTCTGAAAGAAGAGAAAGTTCCCTTCAAATCTCCCAAATTGAGAAAAGCTGCGGAAGGAATGAGGCGGTTGGAGAGAGGGGACCGCAGGCATCCCCGCAGCTGGGGCCCAGGACTTAGCGCTAAAATGAAAGCACCCCTATTGAACCCACTAGGGAAAATGTTCTCTATTTTTTTTAAAAGCCTCTGAACTCTTAGGCATTCTGCTATTTCCATGCTGTTTGTTAAATTTACATTGAAGCAATACTGCTGGATATTAAACACTCGGGTCTCCGTTCCAAGCTCACTTTTTTAATCTTTGCGAATTTATATTATAAAGAAAAAAAAATTGCTATCCCTAACTTATGCTTTACAAAAGGAACGAAAATTTCTATCCACCTCGGTATAAATAAAATATAAGGGGTCTTATCTTAATGAAATAATTATCTTAGAGCTTGTGCCTAGCTTCCCAATCGCAGGTTAACCTTTTGACAGTTTTTACACTTCTGCTTATATTTGCCCATTTCCCCTACACGACTGTGATGATTTAATTGTCCTTTTAGGGTGGCTTATTCAAAATTATCTTTTGGCGGAACACTTTTGAACTGCACAGCAGAGGATCTATGTGCCTCCAAACACGGGTTTGCAGTGGGCTAAGGCAAAGCCCGTCTGGCGACTCGTCTGGGGCGAAGAGCCGTTTGCTCGGTGTCGCTCACGCATATCTCAACTGAAAAGAGTCTATTTAAAATGGTGTGTGTTATTCCTTTTCTGTCATTTGGTCACCCGATTTCCAGAGCGGCTTAAGTGCGTTCTGTACACACACACAAGACTAGTTCTTTAGAGGAACCTGAAAAACTTATCACTGCACCTCAAATTCTATTAAATTTCCTGGTGACAGAACAATAAACTCTGTGAAGACGTACATGGTTTGAAAAGCTAGAACAGTCTTTTCTTCGAATTTTAAAATGATTGTTCTTCACCCATTCCAGATGTATTCTTATTGTTTGCCAATGGAT
Organism: Tamandua tetradactyla; assembly: GCF_023851605.1. Taxonomy (NCBI): domain Eukaryota; kingdom Metazoa; phylum Chordata; class Mammalia; order Pilosa; family Myrmecophagidae; genus Tamandua; species Tamandua tetradactyla. The sequence continues at coordinate 142,937,274 of NC_135332.1, forward strand.
TGCAGATGCCCACCCCTTTAACAAGTTAAACTGCTTATGAAATGTACATTGGCTGATTAAAGCTTAATTATTGGAAGAAATTTCTCCTGGGACATTCTACATAGGTCTGTGCAGTAATTACGATATTAATCAATTGTCGCCTCTCTAAACAAACTTTATTTTGAAAACAGTAGGTGCAAGCAGACAATATTTTGGTCATAGGTGATCAAAAGTATGTACAAAACTGTATTTAAAATTAGAGTAAGAGTGATATAAGCTGGGAAATATAATCTAGAACGGACTGTTTTTACCCTACGAAGAAGAGGGTTTTGTCAAACACGTTATGATGTAGAAATTAACCGGCTAGCGCGTCACGTTAACCTACAAAATGTCCTTTGGGTTGCTCTGCGGGGTCTTCGGGAGGCAGAGAACCAACTGCAGAGTTTTTAATACTCTAGGGAAGAGTGGCACCGAGAAGGAAGAGGGTGGGCATTATGTTTGTGTGAGTTTTGAATCGAGTCACCTTGGGCTCTGTCTCTGTAGCTGGGAAATCTCGAGCAAACCTATGCCTTTAAGACTCAGTTGCTATCCAAACACAAGTAAACAGACTGGACCATTAGCGGGCTCCGGGACCATTAGCGGGCTCCGGGCGCGGAGGCGGAGCCAGGGCGCTGAGGGCCGCGCGCGGCGGCGGGCCGCCCGCCCGGAGGAGAGGCGGGGCCGCTACTAAAGCCCCTGACTCCCGGCCCTGGGCAGCCTGGGGAGGGACGCAGGCGGGGACAGAGCTCGGTGCTCTCACTGCTCAAGGGTGATGGCCTCGCGAGTCTGCGGGCTCCGACCTCATCCCGAGTCGGCGTCGAGAGGCTCGCTGAAGCGCGGGGTTCCGGGAGAACTCTGAGCGTCGTCTCCAAGCACCCCCGGTCTTTGCACTTCCGCGTCCACACACTCCGAAACGGGCGAGGATCCGCACTAGCTTTCGCTGCCCACTGTCCTCCAGATCATGTCCACAGCTCCTTGGACTCCGCGTGGAAAAAGGAGTTTGCCTTGCGTGGACCCTATGACCCTGCCTAGCTGCGCGACTGGTTGTCTGGACCTGGTCTGAGCCGCGCTTGCCCAGGCGGACCTTTCTGCGTAAGGTGAGTGTCCGCTCTGGGAAGGGGCGGCAGCCGCCCTAAGGAAGGATCGCCCGTGGCTAGAAAGGTTTGGGGGTGCAGGGGCGCGCACATTTTCGGTCCGGCATGCCACAAGTTCAGATACTGCGAAAAGAAATCATATGGATGCAATCTGGGGCATTGTGTTTCTCATTTCTTTGGATCCCTGCACGCGACTCCTAGCGAACAGTCAACCACGCACACAGTTTTTTATACTGTGTTTTAGGACTTTTTATCTAAGCATTCAGCAAGGCTTCTTGTAAATGCTGGCCAACGTGCGCTGAGATAAAATCCCTCAACCCCATAGTGTTTCTAGAAGCCTCTGTACTAGAAAAGTCCAGGTTGACCCGTCCCAGGGCAGCCGTGGCAGCGCCGCGCGGACCGGCCAGGACATTCAGTGCCTGCCCAGCCAGCGCCGCCGAGGGCATGTTTGAAGAGGAAAATAGTTCAGTCTTAGGTAATTCTCCAGCCCAGTGCTTGTCCTTTGATTTTCCTCCCCAGCTTCCAGTCCTAGCAGAGGGTGCAGAAGGCAAACTCCCCCGGGGTACTCCCTTGGATTCATGAGAACTAGCAGCACAGAAAGGAGTTGCAGTTGTGGGAAGAAGGGAGAGGAGAGTGTGGAGAGAGCCCTGGATCTTTCTGCCTACCTGTAAGCAGAGAACAAAAGAGGGCTGGCGTTTCCCAGAGCGAAACGGCGCAGACAGCTACTTTCTCTCTAAACGAACAGCAGTCCTGAGCAGGAACAAGAAAATTACTCAAGCAGAGGGAGCAGAGAGAAACAGAACCCAGATTATGCGGAAGGCATCTTAATTTAATTAACTCCTTGGGAAGTCTGAGGCGCTGCAAAGGGGCAGGAATTTCGCAGCCGTTTTTCTCTATTCACCTGATCCAGTCTGGCCATATTATATACACATATATATATTTTTAATAAAATGGTCTCCAAAGATCCTTTTAGATGATAACTCTCTGATTTGTGTAAACTCCTATTGTGACTTGGGCTGAAATTCAGCAAGCCTATTGATGTATCAGTCATTTCTCTGAGATACTAACACACAGGGTTTTAGCAGATGACCCATGACTATATATTATTTTTAGATACTTCATTGTAATAACAGCATTACCAGAAAGCGAGACTTCTTATCAAATTACTATGTACCTTTTCTTTCTCCAATGTGTTGAAAGCTTCACTGAACTGAAATTAGTATGTACACATCTCACTTGTTGACAGCCAGTGAACTAAATTTTATAAAACTTCTGTGCTTGCCTGGAAATTCCTTCTTAAGAGACTGATGAAAGACAACTAAATAGCTCCACCAAAATAGTTATGCCTCTTCATTGGTTTACATTTCTTTCCTTGAAAAATTAAAAGTAACTAATAGTCTGAAATGACAACATTCTCCAATAGTGGAGAAATGACAACATTTCTGTTATTGTCTGTAACAGAGTGTGAGGACTGTAAGGCTCAGCTCTAGACAAAACGAAAGTACTTTAGATCATCTCCGCATTGACTTAAAATATCTTTTGTCTTTTATTTTCAGCAACTCAGCAGAATAAAAATCTAAACTCTTTATTTATGGCAAAAGTGTTTAGTGGCTATTTGGAGTTCTGCTTGTAAAAGGGCTTCAGAAGGCACCAGTGGTTTTCTCTTCCTCTGTGAAGAAACTATCTGTTCTGCAAATTAAAATGAACACATACTATGAAACAGCACTTTTATGCCACCATGAGGATGAATTATAATAAATTAATTTCAGTGTTATAAATGTAAAGAAAAGGGAGGAAGATGGCACTCAACTTTCTGGGGACAGAATTAACATGTAACCTTTATGGCAATTTACTTCCTGCATTTGGAATGGAAATCACAGTCATGGTATTCTCTCAGTCGAAAATGTGCCTCCCCCTCCACACCAGCCCCAGCCCCCAAGGAAGGTGTTGGGAGTTGTACATTGTTTTAGTGTTTATTTCTAAGCAATCTAGTCCAGAGATATACCCAAATAATAATTCCTGTTTACTCTCTATGGAGAAGAGCTCGCAGCTTATCAGCACTTAGAGAAAAAGTAATATTTTTCTATCAGTGGAAAATCCTCATTGCTCAAAGAGAAGAAAATAAACCTGCATTTTATTATTTTTAATCAGAGGGGAAATAATCAGATTACCAGGGGTGAATAGAATCTCTTTTTCCTACCTCTCTAAGAGAGGGCTTGAGAGTTGCCTCTTAAATAAAAATGACTCCTGATTAGTGGTGGGAAAGTTTATAACTAATGGGGGTTTACCGTTTCGGTTGAATGGTCTGACCAAGACTGTCACACACCTCTCATTTACTCCCAGCCTGAACTCCCAGACCGCATACCACCAGGCAGAAGCAGTTCACTAATAAATCCCTGTCTTCAAAACGTTCCAAGCAGAAGAGGGAGGGAAGATGTGGGCCCTACCAAGGCAGTCATGATGTTGCTTTGCTAGAGCATAGTGTTGTTAGCACAGTCCCCTAATTCTGCCCTCAGAGTCACAGGCAACGCTTCACAATGGGCTAGGTGAAGAAAATTCAGGCGCAGTAACAGATGGGGAGGGAAGGATTGACAGACTCTCCACCTTTCTGCTGGGTTCAAAAACTAGGTGAGTCGGTTGGTGGGGCTGGCCTGCCTGCTCCTCTCCAAGGAGAGCTCTAAGTAGTGGGTCCCGGAGCCCAGGTCCGCCGAGTTGCAAGAACCCTCTGCTGAAAAGGCAATGGCAGTGGGATAGGATGATGGCAGAGGGGAAGGCCGGTGAGGTGCCCTGGGGCACCTAGGTCTGAAATCAGACTCCAGTGTGGCCACTGAGGGCTCAGGGAGTGGAGAGTGTGCGTGCGCTGCTTAGGCCCAGGCCGCAGAGCGCGGCGGGTGCCGGCTTCCTAGCAGCAGTAGTGCAGGAGGCACACACGTCCTGGACGATAAGTAAGGTTCTTCCAGGCCAGCAGGGCCGCACTGCACCCGGCCCCCTGGGGCTCCCATTTCCCTCCCCAGGAAGTCTTCTCCTCTCCCTTACCTCTTTAAGAGCCTTCCAGGTGCAGGGGCAGCTCTTCGTGCCAAGCAGGGAAGTCGTTCCGGCCTCCCGTGAGTTTGGCGCTCACACTGGGAGAGGGGGTCGGACTGGCCTCAGGAACGTCTCCCCCCACCGCACGTCACCCCCGGGAGCCTGAACCATCTGGAAGGGATCTTGAATGGGGAGGAGGCAGCCCCTAGGAGGGGGGAGGGGGCGCTTCTAGGCCGAACCCAGCCCCCGAGGTGTCACTTTTCTTTCCTGCGGCCCGTCACCGCTGATAAATGGGACGCGGCGGAGGAAGGAAAAAGAAAACCTCCGAGGTCAGCGCGGGGCGAGCGCGCGCCTTCGACGGCCTTCCAGGCCGGGAGGACCAAGCGCGCCGGGTCGTGCGCAGGCACCACTAGCATGGCCGGGGTAAGCGCGGGAAAGGCTGCTGCGGGGCGTGGCGGCCCGCGGCGAGCGCAGCGCGAGGAGCCGCAGTCCGGGAGCCGAGCCCGGGAGTTCTGAAGTCTGTGGGCTTTGGCGTCGCGGGCCGTTGCGGTTGGCCGAGCTTCACCGGACTAGGTAGGGAGGGCTGGGCTGGGCATCACCGCCGCCGGAGTCTCCCTGTCCGCCTTTTTCCTCCCGGGGCCCTGCTCCGTGCGTGCCCGGAATCCGACCTTCCTGTGGGCTCCCAGAAGGGCCTCCGGGGGCGCCAGGCTCGCTGGGCAGGAGCCGCACCGTCCCCCTCGCGTCCCGTTTTGAGGGCCATGGAGTAGGAAGGGGACTTAGAAGGAAGGTGTGATAACCCGCACTGGTGCCAAGGGACAGACAGAACTAGTTGAGACAATACTCACTGTCTCTCCCTCTCTTCCTTTGTCATTTTCTAGGGCTTTCGATTACCTGAGTTTCGCCTCAGCCCCACGCCTGCCGCCTCTGAGTCCTGGAAGAAAGGGGCGGCTCTCTCCGCCCCGCAGCACCACGGAAGATGGGGAGCAAGGCCCTGCCGGCGCCCATCCCACTCCACCCGTCGCTGCAACTCACCAATTACTCCTTCCTGCAGGCCGTGAACACCTTCCCCGCCGCTGTGGACCACCTGCAGGGCCTGTATGGTCTCAGCGCGGTGCAGACCATGCACATGAACCACTGGACGTTGGGGTACCCCAACGTGCACGAGATTGCCCGCTCCACCATCACCGAGATGGCGGCGGCGCAGGGCCTGGTAGACGCGCGCTTTCCTTTCCCTGCTCTGCCCTTTACCACCCACCTCTTCCACCCCAAGCAGGGGGCCATTGCTCATGTCCTCCCAGCCCTGCACAAGGACCGGCCTCGTTTTGACTTTGCCAATTTGGCAGTAGCCGCCACGCAAGAAGATCCTCCCAAGATGGGGGATTTGACCAAGCTGAGCCCGGGGCTGAGCAGCCCCATTTCGGGTCTCAGTAAATTGACTCCGGACAGAAAGCCCTCCCGAGGGAGACTGCCCTCCAAAACGAAAAAAGAGTTTATCTGCAAGTTTTGCGGCAGACATTTTACTAAATCCTACAACTTGCTCATCCACGAAAGGACCCACACAGATGAGAGGCCCTACACGTGTGATATTTGCCACAAGGCCTTCCGGAGGCAAGATCACCTGCGGGATCACAGGTGAGGTGGAAAAGAAGGTTGGCCAGGGAGGGTTGGCCAGGGAGGGACCGCAAATTTGCCCACAAGGCCCAGTTCCTGACATTGAGTGCCATTAAAATTCCCATTGAGCTGGAATATATTCCCAAATGCCTTCCCCAGGACTTTTTCGCTAACCCCCAACATCAGCTTTTCCCCCAGTCCGACCCTACTGCTTTCTTGTTTGGGGTGGCCAGGGCCTTTCCCCATCCTTGGGCAGGAACAATCTGGTGGATTGGTCTTAGTCCTGGGTTGGGTTTCCCAGTTTTCTCTCGGTCGTCCTGGGAGGTGGAGTGTACAGAAAAAGCTGAGGGATCCTGGAGACCTCCCCATAGTACAGGCTGATCCTGGCTCCCTTCCGGCCATTTCTGTAGATCTGCTCTGGCCGTCTCCTCTGGGCTCCCTCTCTTTCCCTCCCACATCACCCCCACTCCCAGGTGCACCTCAGAGACTGGCCACAGTGACCTGTTATTTTTAAGCTTTGTTTGTGCGGTTCTTGAGGCACTGAATTTAGAAACAGTTTCCCATCTCTTCTCCTCAACCCTAAACTCTGCAGTAACAAACAGCAAGAAACTATAAGTGTTTTCAGTGGGTAAAAACTCCCCAGGAACGGGAGGGGAAAAACCTTCCCTGAGGTGAGGCAGCAGCACCCAGCCTCCGTGGCTGCTAAGAAATTCGCTCAAATCAGTTCCCTTAAACTCAGCATTGCCTCACATTCTGATTTGGCCAGTTTATATCCCAGAGAAAACCATGAAGGCCCAAGAAGGGCTCATTTGGCAATATTTCCAGCTCCAGAACATGCCAGATCTAGGGTAGAGGACTGCTAGTCAATGTTTTGAAGCGTCTTATAATTTAGGTTAACCATAGGCCGACTTACACAGCAAAACTAGCAATCTAAAAACATAAATAATGGAAACTCAGTTTTGTTTTTTGTCCTTTCACGACATCATTTTGGGTAGTTATCTAAAGAAAATACTCATTCTGGTGGTAAAGTTGGGTGAAAGACATTTCAATGAATCCTTATATTATTTTCAGGTATATCCATTCCAAAGAAAAACCATTCAAATGTCAGGAGTGTGGGAAAGGATTTTGTCAGTCTAGAACTCTAGCAGTGCACAAAACTTTACACATGCAGGTAAGTTAGTTTTCTTGTTTAAAAAGAAAGTGACTTGTTCCTTTTTATCATTTTTACAAGAGGTGTTCAATGTAGAGGCTCTTAAAAAGTTCTCTTAGATTAGTTCTTGAAGTGGGGAAAAGCAGCATTCTTGATTTTTAATACATAAATTTAATCTTAATTTAACAAAACATTCTTATATTTTTCTTAAAGAACAGGCCACTCTCTTTATTCTAAATCCTAATTTTACAATTTTTTTTCATCCCATCTGCCCTGCATTTAAAGCTTTCGTGTTTGGGAGGAAATAAAGGTAATTTTGATAATGGAGGCATGGTGAAATCCCATACGTTCTCTTTCCCAGGGGGCTCATAATTTGTAGCTTTCAGAACATTGAGGAATAGTTTAATTTTCCAGCAAAGAGGAGCCTTATTACCCGGGAGAATGTCGTTCCTTAAGAGAGGATTAGAGTTTTTCCTTCCCCCTTTTCCTGCCAATGACATGGTGATGAAATGTAAGGAGCTGGAAATCACAAAGCCCACCTCCGTGGCTGCGGATCTGCCTCCGCAAGTTATCAGTGTAATCGGGACTCTGTGTGTGCCTGCGCGTGTGTTTACGTGATTGAAGGATTAGGAGTGCAGATTTGTTCCTGCAGGTCCCCTCTTTTGTTGTCATGCGCCTATTATGTTAACGCTGTGATACCGATAAGACAGAAACTATTGAGAAGGGTGCAGTGGTGGTGTGAAGGATTAATCCTTTGCTTGCTTCACATCTGAACAGGAATCTCCACACAAATGTCCCACATGTGGAAGAACCTTTAATCAGAGAAGTAATCTGAAAACTCACCTTCTCACCCATACAGACATCAAGCCCTACAGCTGCGAGCAGTGTGGCAAAGTGTTCAGGCGAAACTGTGATCTGCGGCGGCACAGCCTGACTCACACCCCGCGGCAGGACTTCTAGAGAAGCCCAGGATCTGTTCCGTGCCGCCGCTCCCCTCCCCCGACACCTCTCCATGCCTCCCACCCAGGGTTTCAACCCCCAAGTCCCCACTGACCCCAGCTCTTCCCTTGCTGCAGCCGCACCTGCAGCTCCAAGGAGTTAACTCTTCTGGAGGACTGAGAATTGTAGAAAGCCACACACGTACATCCCTTCACAAAGAGCATACGCTAGTTTCTTGTAGATGTTCACGGCTCATTTTAGAGCTCTGTACATAATGTGGTCTTTGTTTTGTTGTTGTTCTGTATTTTGTTGGATGCATCTAGATATGGAAAACGGAAGCCAACTTTATCTTTAAAGACTGTATTTCAAAATAAAACTTTTTTTATTTGTTTGTTTGTTTTAACCCTCCTGCAAAAAGTGTCTTGCTATTTAACTTGTTTTTTCCTCTGGATTCTGGAAGAGTGGTCTGCCTCTAAAAAATTTGATATTGAAGGGTATTCTTTATCTCTACGTTAAAAAAAATAAGACTTCTCACAATTCTCCTACAGAAACTTCAGCCTTTCTCTTTTGTAGTGTGGTATTTTGGAATTAGACAAGTGTGCCAACTCTTTGTTTTTTCAAAGATATTAAAAAGATACTCAGATTTTATTCCCTTTTCTTTATTCTAATTCTTTGTGTATTAGTCCTTCAGATCAAGGCAATAATATTAATCTTTAATCATGTGCAAATTTAGTGTCTGTCCCACTTGAAAGCACACTGTGGAAAGAAGCTAAAGGAAAAAGAAGAGAAAGGAGCATCTCACCCTTCATTATTTAAAAGTCCTTGACCTGTTGTCAATATTTATTATGGGTAGATTCTCTTACCATTAGACTTTGAACACTATGATTTATCACTATAGACAAAGACTTTATCCTGCCTTCAGGGAAGAAGTCTAAAATCTTCCTGCAGAAGACTGCAGGAAGATACAGCTTTCAAGAAGATGGGGGAGGAAAGGAGAAAGGAGAAACTACTTAGCTGTGTTTGCATAAAATATTTCTTTCCAAGGGTGGAGATCCTTTCTTCTAGAAGGTTAGAATTTCTCTGCAAAGCAAACTGAATTATGTCATTAGAGAGGCTTCCGTCACTGGTTGACCTCTTGTCCCTGGAAAAATGCCAGGTGCAGGTTACTCCATGGATGGAACTCACGCAAATATGTAATCACATTCTGATGCATTTCAACTGTTTCCAAACACTTCCTAAGGGATATGCCACTAGTACAACGACAACCCATGCTATAGAGTAGGATTTGGGTGGAAGGCTTTGGATGGAGTAGTACTGTGTGGAGATTAGAAGGGAAATGATTGAATTTAAAGAGGATCCTTGTGGTCCAGTGCACCAGTAGGTTCTCACAAACTGTTTAATACTGAACAGAATTAATACAGGCACTTTCCAGATTTGTGTGTGTGTGTGTGTGTGTGTGTGTATTTCTATGATGATGGCATGTTTCACCTTCAGGTGGAGAACAGGCCATTTGTCCTATGTTTGTACCTTAGGATCTTCCAGAAGAGTGGAGATTTGTGGGACTAGATTAAACATTTCTTATCAGAGCCTTATACACCATTGCTTACCAGGAAGTCTCAAAAAGTGTTTTGGAATTTGCTAACCCTGTTCTCAGAGTAAATGGCTGGAAGTCGCTTCTACTTCTCACTGGAGATCAGCTCTCTCTAACAAAGTGTCTACTCATCTACTCACCAACCTGTGTGTCTAATACGTACACAAACACATTTCTCTATGTGGGATGGGCCCGAAGACTTCACTGGGGAGAGGGAGGAGAAATGGAGTATGGGGGTGCATGGGTGTGTGGTATTTAGAGGAATGAAACTATTGTTTGTTTTCTTTTGTTTGTACAGAGTTAACGCCGTGACCTTCTTACCCCTACTCTTTCAGATCCTGCCCACCTTGGCACAGAAGTTTTGAATACATTAGGGCAGGGTTACACATTGACTGTCCCTCGATCTCTCCTAATCCTACAGGGTTTTTTCCATATAGTTAATCTCGCTGCCCAACCCACCCTGACTGACTCCAAGCGTCACTTTGCACAAGGTCTGATTATCAAGGAATGACCCTTGCTCGCTATCAAACTACAGCATATCCTTGAGGTCCCTGTCACAGGGATATATAGTTAGATATAACTAGAAAATGCTTATTTTTCTTGAGTTGAATGAAACTAATCAGTTTGTTCAGGGAATACGTGAAACAAGAAGAACAGATGAGAAAGTGGATAAAGCACAGTTCCCCCTCCCATACACACGTAAGCACTTCAAAAATCAAGGTTAATTTATTAATTTATTTATTCCTTAGTTTAACAAGTGCTTATTATGTGCTTTCCATGTGCCAAGCCCTGTACATGTTTCCACTGATGTTCATGATCAGTTTCTGTTTTTCTATTGGCACTTTTTTGAAGCTTGACTACTTAGATAGCTTAAAAATCTATGATAAAGCCTAATTTAATAACTCCCCTCAATCTAGACTCTTAAAAAATGACCTCCATCTAAGATCAGAAAGTGTCTAACCTCTGTCAAAATTAACTCTTTCCACATCCTCTGAATGATCACAGGTGAACTTTTGAGCAGTGGGTTCCCCTTCAAATTCTGGGTCTTGTTTCCCAATCTTCTTCAGATTGTCCAACTATGCAGGAAATGAATCTTATGTACAATAAAATCAATAAGACATTATAGGGGAAAATGATGTCTTGCATCTTAGAACATTGATCTGCTGGTGTGTGTGTGTGTGTGTGCGTGTGTGTGTGTGTGTTGTTTTTGGTTTTCGGTTCAGAGAAGAATCATTATTTGAGTTTTAGATTAGCCTGTGTTTTCCTTACACCCTCTGCCATAGTCAACTGATGAATCAATAGTCCTGGCCAGGGACCAGGAGTGGGAAATATCACGAGTCATAACCACAGTACTGAAGAACTTCAAGAACAACAGTTAAGTATTTCTTTTGAACTCTGATTTGAATCTTGTTTTAAAAGCTATGTGTGGGATTTTAAAAATTCTTTTTAAAAATGAATTAATGTTAATTCATTAACATTAAAAATGTTAATGTACATTTATGAATACATGTTAGGTGCACTTATTGATACTGATTTTGAAAAGTAGGTTGTTATAGTGCTACTGCTTTAAATTTGGAGCAATCAAAATAACTATTTTGCTCAGGCACAGCCCTGAGCAGGACCTTTGCAAAGTTTCACTGTAGGACAATTAAATATTTAATATTTTAGAAGTCAACAAATCTAAAATCCCAAATTATAAATAGGTGCAACTACTACTAGTGATGAAATCAGAGGCAGTTAATGTGAATTTCTTCTACTGTTTATATGTTAGATGTTAGCATAGATATTGGCCCTCTTTACTTAATGTTCAATCAGGTACCCTAGCCATAACTTTGATTCTGGATGGCCAGCCTACCCCAAGAAGGTACTTGGAAAACCTTAGTTCTTGAATACCATCAGCTTGGTGATCTACAGCAAATTTTAATATGATACTGGTGTTACAACGGCATAATAGGCTGCTTTTCTCATCATCAAAGTAATTTTAATATCTTTATATAGAGAAAGAGAAAAAGTTGACAAAGTAATACAACATATGCAAACAGGAATGGCTTCTGTATTTTGTAGGACTATTTGTGTTCACCTTTTTTAGTGTATAATATTGAGACTGTATTGCCAAATTTTTCTTCTGAAATGTAACTTGCCACTGATAACCACCTCTGCTGACAGCAATGAGCAATAAAGTGAGTGAAGAATTAGAATGATTCAGCTTTGATGACCAGAGATATTTCAAGTTCATTCCTGTTTTTTTCTTTATTGCATGTTGTTTTTTTTTTAACCCCTCAGCACAAATGACCTTATTTTCTAAGCTATGCATGTTTTCCTTTGAAATTATCCAAGGCAAAAAACAATAGTGGAAAATAAAATAGCCTACAAAATAGTTGAGTAAGTTATATAGTTATATATGTTGTTACATCTACAAGAAATGGAAAACTCAACCAAAAGGGGCATAAACAATAGGGAGTTTTATTTTCTTACATAACAAAAAGTCACAAGACAGGGTCCAGGGACATTTAATTAATTGGAGTGGCGAGGTCATCTAGGGCGCAGTTCTTCCCACTTTTTTGTTCTTTCATATTTAGTGTGTAGACTGGCTCCCTTATGGCCACAAGATGGCTGCAGCTGCTTCAAGCACCAGCTCCAGGCATTTTCTCCTCAAATATCTTCCTCTGACAGAAAAAAGGATTATCTCTTCCTTGTATCTCTTTTTAAGCGCTAAGAAATCTCTGCCATAAATACAATCTCTCCCATAAATACTAATGAGGCTTGTCCTCATATCTCATTGGCCAGAATTGGGTCACTTGCCTCTTCCTAAGCTTATCACTGACAAAATAGAATTGTATTATGCTTGATTTAGACTAGCCCAAATTTACCTTCTAGATATGAGTCTTCCCTGAAGCCCTCAAGTGCCTGAACAAATATGAGTTCTGTTAGCAAGGAAAAAAGGAGAACTGGCCACTGTGAATATTATGTAGGTATTAAAAATGAGATTTCCATGATTAATCTCAGAAGATGCTTATATTATAAGAACAGGATATAAAATGCAATATACAGTATTATTCCAACTATATAAAACAAATAAAACATTAAAAAAACTAAACAGAAACAAAGACTAGAAAACATACCAAATTAATAGCTGCTATTTATTAGTGACAAGCTAAAGGCACATTTTCTTCTTTTTTAAATTTTATTCTTCAGCTCTTCCATAATGACCAAGTGTTACTTTTATAAAAGAAAAAGGTAATATATATATTTAAAATCAAAGATAAAGCCTTCATTTGCTCAATATTTTTGTTTTTCATCTTGCTTGATTGCCTCTGACCATCTTTTCACACATCCCCCCCCAACATGTACCCTCATGCTTTTTCTAAACCATTTCTCTAATTTAGTTACATCTTTACTTTCTAGTCTTCCTTTCTTACTTCATTTATTTTCTATTAAGATCTCCTTTTCTTATCCAGGTTTCTGTATCCTGGTACAGTGTTTTCTTCATTGTAAGGGCCTCAGTAATTCTAGCCAGTTTTTCAATATGTGATGTTAGAATTACCCAGTGGGTGAATTGGAATTTCTGGTGATAAAGACTCAAGAGTCCGTATTTTCAACAAACACTTCAGGTAGTTCTTATGCATATTAGAGACTTAGACTTAGTCACTTAGCCTTTGACACCGTCATTCCCTTTATCTTATCCTTTAGCCATTTACTATGTGCCTACCATAATCATAAAACAAATCTCAATCTACTTTTCTTTACTTATTTACTTAATGTCCTTGAGGTTGTCAGAATTTTTTCTGCTTGTTTCTTACTGTTCTCCCAATGTTTCTCCTATTGACTTTTTCCCTTTTTTCTTTTTCTTTTATTTTTGATTAGAGGAGTTGGTTTACACATCAGTCATGCATAAAATACAGGATTTTCATATAGCACCCTGTTGTTAACAGCTTGCATCGGTGTGGTACATTTGTTACAATTGCTGAAAGCACAGTTTTATAATGGTACTATTTACTGCGGTCCATGGTTTAACTTAGGGTTCACTATGTGCAGTATATGTCCATGGATTTCTTTTTTTAAAAAAAACTTTATTTTATTACCACATTTACAACCTAAGATTTCCCCTATTAAGCACATTCAGATACATATTTCGGTGCTGTTAATTACATTCACAATGTTGTACTACCATCACCACCATCCATTACAAAAACATTTCCATCCAAATAGTACCTCTGTACATTTTAAACCTTAATTCCCTATTCTCTATCCCCACCCCTTTCCCTGGTAGCATATATTCTAGAGGCTGACTCTGAGTTTGCTTATTCTAATTATTTTATATCAGAGAGAGCATGCAATATCTGTCCTGTCTGGCTTATCTCATTCAACCTGATGCCACATATATCAGAACTTCATCCCTTCTTATGGCTGAATAATATTTGTGTGTATATGTATATGTGTATATATATATATATATATGTATATATATGTATGTATATATGTGTGTGTATAGACCTCATTTTGTTTATCCATTCATTGGTTGATGAACACTTGGGTTGTTTCCATTTTTTGGCAACTGTAAATTATGCCGCAATGAATATCGGTGTGTATATACCCGTTCGAGTCCCTGCTTTCAATTATTTGGGGTATATAACTAGATGTGGGATTGCCAAGCATATGGGAATTTTATACTTAATTTTTAAAGAACTGCCAACTCTCTTCCACAGCAGCTGTACCATTTTACATTGCCACCAGCAATGAATCAGTGTTCCTATTTCTCTCCATCCTCTCTAACATTTGTAACTTGCTGCCTTTTTAATAGTAGCTATTCTAGTGAGTATAAAATGGTATCTCATTGTGGTTTGCATTTCTCTTATGGCTAATGATGATTACATTTTTCATGTGCTTTCTGGCCATTTCTGACATTTCAAGTCTTTCGTCCATTTTGTATTTGGTTGTTTGTCTTTTCATTGTTAAGTTGAAGGATTTCTTTATCAGATGTGTGGTTTCCAAATAGTTTCTCCCAATGTGTGTTGTCCTCTTACTTTCGTAATAAAGTCCTTTGAAACAAAACAGCTTTTAATTTTGGTGAGATCCCATTTATCAATTTTTTCTTTCATTGCGCTTTGGGTATAAAGTCTAGGAAACCATTGTTTTTGAAGATGCTTCCCTATGTGTTCTTTTAAGAGTTTTATAATTCGGGTTCTTATATTTAGGTCTTTGATCCTTTTTGAGTTGATTTTTGTATAAGGTAGGGGTCCTCCATTCTTTAGCAAATAGAGATCCAATTTTCTCAGCTCCATTTGTTCAAGAGACTATTCATTCCTAATTGAGTGGTCTTTGACCCTTGTCAAAAACCAGTTGTCCTCTCCAGTCTTCTTTTCTATTGTTGCAGTCCCAAATTTTCCTTTTCATGTTAATAGTCATTTTCTTCAGTATTTTCTTTGTTCTTCTTTGTTCTCTTAAAGGAAATGTGGTAATTGATTAAGATGGGAAAAGTTAAGAGTGGTGAAAATAATTTTTCCATTTTTAATTGAAATATTGCCTCCAAATGACTTGTTGCTTCAGCTTCTGTATAAAGAAACTAATTTGTTTGTTGTATATATTGAGATGTGGGCATATGTTGGCTTTAAGAACAGGGCAAAACTAAATTGCTTTTTAGATTATTTATATTATTATCCCACTAAAATATCAAAGTTGGAGGCTCTCTTGTGATGGAAAAAGCCATGGACATGAAGTCAGAGAATAGGTTTAATTTTAAAAGCTCTGGAACTGTTTAAGAGGAAGTCATTTAAACTCTCTGAGACTGTTTCCTCACCTGTAAATGAGAATTTGTGCTACACAATTTATAAGGTCCTCTCTAGCTTTTAAGTTTTGTGGTTCTCATTGAGGTAAACCATAAGGGCATTAAAAATATATATTGTTTACTTCACGAAAATTAGAAAATATTTAAAAATCACATCTCCTTCCTCTCGTGAAAAATCTTATAAATTCTGTAAAAATAAATGTGGGTTTACATATTGACCCCTACTTGAAACTGTCATATCATCTGTTATTCTACGACTGTTAAAATTTTAGAAACTCTAAAGAAGATTGTGGCTTGAAAGTAGAGATTTTCCACTGAAAATTTGTCCATTATTTTTCAGATGATAAAGATAATCGTGCTCATTGTAAAAAAAAAAATTCAAACGGTATAGACGTGTATAAAAGTATGCCTTTTATTTATTCCTCTTTCACTAATGAACTCTAATCTTAATCCTGCTCCCCACATGTAGATGTTATTAAGGTTTTTGGTATATCCTTTAAGACATTTTGCTCTGGATAGGCAAATCTAAGTGTATACATCTATACACACAAATAAGATCATACTATAAAAATGTTTTACAACTTGCTTTAATATTTTCCACTTAACAATAAAAAAATTATATTGAATCTTTTCCATGCGAGTATAAGAAGATCTGTTTCTAACGTAATGGGGAGGAAAAAAACCTCAAAATTGGAGGATTAATTCGTATTTTTTAGAATTTAATGCAGAGAAATAGGAAAGTCATTCTGCTTTTGAAATTATTTCCCATGAGCCATCCTTAACTGACAACCTTTAGTCTCCTAAGTATCCTCCTGAAGGTGGCTGAGAGAGTGCCTGGAGGGTTTTGAGGATTCTTCAAGGTGTGTCATATTAAGATTCACATCAATGCACCCTGATATACCTCTCTGGCAAGAACTGAAAGATACAGTTCTTAAATCCCCTGGTGACCCATTATCCATGGATCATTGACAAGATAGAATGTAATAACTCCTGACTCTTTACCAAGGTAAACTCCTCAGTGAAACTACTATTCTTGCCCTACATCTTTTATCTAAACAAGAAAATTAACCAGGAAAAAGAAACTATGCTGAATAGATAATACAAATGCTCTCATCTTTATTATATTTTAATTTTATTGAACGAGGAAATAACCTATTGAAATGCACTAGCTACTTTATTGCAGACATTGAGATTTTTTTCTTGTACCTACCTTTCCAAACAGATCATCTGAAATATAAGACTAAAAAGACCTGCACAAGATCCAGCATGTGAAACACTAAGTTAAATTAACAGACATTTTGCCTATTGAAGGACAGCATTAAAATAGCAGTCCAATTGGTTTGTGGGTCAGAATTTAACTTTTTCCATTAGTTTTTTGAGGTCAAAAAGGCAGTGATTCCCTATCCTGAAAATTATTTCATATATGAACTGGGTCAAAAAGAGCCATAGCTCTCAGAGGGACTCACTCACATGCCTCTGCAATATTTACCATATAGCACCATATTTTTGCAACATCACATATTGGCAGTGCTTTGTTGTAAATATCATAATGTGATGACAGGACATGGCCATGTTTTTATGTGGTCTGATTTAGATCCATCCGAAGACTCCTTCTTTATGTTAATCTTCCTAACTTCTAAAAGAACTCTGTCCCATTTCTATCTTTCTATTTAGAGATTGAAAAGATTAGAAATAGAAAGATGGCACTCTTGTGAGTTTGGTTAACAGCTTCATTTTCTGTCTAGGCCAAAGGAGAGAAAGAAAAGAGAGAGAGAGACTTGATCGACCATCTCAGTAAGAATATAGGCAAAGGGAATCAAACGTTGCGGCCCAGACTAGTGAAATTAAAGATATATATCCCTCTAGATAAACTCCTGTATGTTTGCAGAGAGATGAACAAGAGTATTCTCTGAAATATTGTTTGTAATAGAGAAAAACTGGAAAGAATATAAATGTATGTCAACAGGACAATAGATAAGTAAATTGTGAATATTCACATAATGGAATACCATATTGCAGTTAAAATGATTGCATTAGCACTACACATATCAGCATGGATTAATTGCAAGCACATAATATGTGAAGAAAAGCAAGTTGCAGAATAAGTGTGTATCAGTTATGTAAAGTTTAAAGACATGATCTGTGGTTCATGTAAATATATACTAAAAGTATAAAAATGTTCTTGGAAATAATAAATATCTGATATTCATGATTAGTGATTAGATTTGCAGAGAGAGAAGGAAGAGATTAGGAACTGGTATAAGGGTAGGAGATGCTTCAATTGTATTTATGATATTTTACTTAAAATAAAAGATCTGAAGCAAATATAGAAATTGTTAAGATTTGACAAAACAATGAGTGATGCATATATTAGTGTCTATACTTTTCTGTATGCTTGGAAATTTTCATAATAAACCTTATTTTAAAAAAAAAAAAAGAATTAGATTTGGAGCTGAAAGGGACTTTAGGAAACATCTAAGATCGCTTATTTCTGGAGCAGTTACTATTTGATGCTGGGGATATACTGGTGGCCCAGAGAGACAAGGTCTTTATATCTTTGGAGCTTACTGGAGAAAGACCAAATAAAGAATAAAAAAAACATATAAATATACAAAACAGTTATTAATAAAGACTGCACAGAAGATTGCATTTCATTTGAGGATAAGGAAATTGAGGTGCAGAAAAATTAAGTGATTTTCCCAATGTGAAATGCAGTTCTAGAACTCTGATCTCTGCCTTCCCGCATACTTCTGTTTTCCCCTCCTCACTCACCTTACTTGAGGTTATTCTGATGATTGATGAGGTTAGGCACAAGCACATTTTCAGCGTCTTGATTGTTTTCTAGCCACCTCTTACTTAAGATATAAGGCATAAGGTACAAATCTATCAAATGCTAAAACTTAGCCGCTTTAAATTTATTTTGAACAGGACATTAAGTTTACACAACCTTATTTCATAGGTCAGCTTCACCTTTATTTCATGGGTGAAGAAAGAGATGAATGAGAGAGTAGAACTGAGGTGAAATAAACTGCCTAAGGCTCTGTGGGAAATAAGAGTGACAGGTTTTGGATCAGAATTCAGAACCCTAATCTAATGCAAATCTTGAGTAACTTTCTTTCTGATCTTCCCTTTCAGGATAATATGCCCCACGTTTACACTTTCTGTAAAGACAGCACTACTCCTTTGAAAACCATAAGGAAAGGCACTAACATCTTGTCAGACAAATCGAATATGTTTTCACCACCAAAGTTGTAAATTCATTGGTAAAATTGTTTAATGTAAGCTTTTGTGTCCATCTGAGTGTGCAAATCCTTCTCTCCAGATGGTCCCAAGGAATGTTTCAGGGAAATAATTTCCCAAACTGCAATGTCCTACTCAGAGCTTTGAAAACATATTTCAGGTGAGCGTTAATCTACTATTGGCAAGTAAAGGGAGTAGAACAGAATGATTATGGTAACCTTATGTACTTAGAAAATGTTATGACATCCATTTTGCATATAAAATTTTAGCATTCATAAAGTTTCTGTTGTAGTAATTGTCTTCATTTCTGTCTGTTACAGTAATTGTCTTAATATTATGATAGCTGAAGGTGATTGTTTCAGCTTCTTCCTACATTCATTAAAAATTAAAAAAGAACTTGTCACATGTCAAAATAAAGTCCTAATGGGGAAAAATTATTCTAAGCAGAATTTAAATCCAACATCAGAAGGTAGCATGCTCTGATGCTATTGCTAGCCTGGAGTCCATCAGCACCCCCCACCCCCCCATCCCCCCATGCCTGCTTCCATGCACCACATACTTCTCTACAAAGCTGACTATAGGTTTACCTTGTAAGTGCTCAGTATTGACTGGTATAGGAGCACTACAGAATTACTATCTTCATTTTCCAATGAATTCTTTCTTTCCTTGGTTGATGTGTGAAGCTGGGCTTCTAAGGACTTTTTTAGTGTCCTTATTAAGAACATCTGTAAAGAGCATCAGAATGAAGTGTTGAATTTCACCCATTTGGATTTCATTAAAGTGTCTATAGTTGTCAAGCATTTAGAAAGTCAAGACACTAAGAGTTTGGGGTTTGACCCAAAGGAAATTGGTCCTCATTTTAAGGCTAAACAGGAGGGATAACTGAGTCAAAGTTTTTTAGGGAATATATATATGTATATATTCCTCTCAGATATATGCCCCCAAAGAATAAAAGCTTAAACAGTCATACTGTCTACTAGTAAGTTTTCCATCTCGCCAAAACAAGGTGTAGGTTTATTGCTGAGGTTTTAAACTCAGAGTTCATGGACCTCTAGTGGGTCCATATGGGACTTCAGAGAGTCCATAAATTCAGTGAAATTGTAAACAAAATTTCATGTGCATATACTCATTTTATTTCTTGGATGGAGAAGCTGCACTTTCATCAGATTTTCAAAGGCATCTGTGATTCAAAAAACGTTAAGAAATGTAGATTTATTTTCTTACATATGTACCTACATAATGTACCTTAAAATTTTCAGCTTCTGAGCGAGCAGAGTTTTAAATTTCTTTTTTTATTAAGAAAGCATATATAAACTTTAAAATTCTATTAAGGTATACTGACTTTTAAATATTAACAACTAACCAGAAATTTGGTAATTCGTGAAATCTGTTACAACTGAATTTACCTACATACACACTCTGAGCACAGAGGTTTAATGAAAATAACTTAACTAGTTATTCGGAGTGAATAACATATAAAGAGTAATTTGATTGGGCAGTGCAAATATGTTTATTGGTGATACAAAGTGGTAAAAAATAAAAAGCAACTTGAAAATTTTCCATTGTATTTAGTAGTAATAAGAAGCTTTCTATTTGTTTGGTTAATTAATTGTGCTTTAATTATAGCAAAGTGGTGTGAACTAATTTACATTGTGACTCAAATCCACTTTGAGTAAAAACAAATTTCATTTTGAAGAGACAATAAGTGAAATAAAATCTGATGTGAAAAAGCCACTGGATATGTTTAAGTTTTGTAACAATTCAAATGAATACCAAATGATCTAATCATCATTGCAATAATTCTAGTTACATTTATATTTGGAACATTTGGTAAAACTTAAGAGGTCATATTTTACATTTAAATAAAATAGGTTATTTCTTCAATGCACATGATTTTACTTTTTTCTTTTGCATGCTGTGCTGTGGGGGTCACATTTCATTGTTTTGCATGTGAATATTGCAGCACCATTTGTTGAATTTTTTTTCAATGTGTGTGATTTTAAAACAATGTTGAATGTTTCATTTTTTTATTAATTTTTTTATTTTTAAATACCAAAAAACACCAAACGCAAACATTCTTAACTTTTGATCATTCCGTTCTACATATATAATCAGTAATTCACAATATCATCACATAGTTGCATATTCATCATCATGATCATTTCAATGTTTCAACTGGATCCTATAATCACATTTGGATTTAAAAACAGATTTATTTAGTATACATTGAACTAACCAAATTTTTTCAATGTGGTCTTCCTGGTGAATCATCCACTTCAGATAGGAATCTAAACATAGAATACAGAAACACACATGAATCTGATTAATAGGCTATCTGCCACTTGTCTTTGTTTTATATCATAGGAATATATGCATGTTAGTTTTTCCCTTGAGTTAAACTGCAGGCATCAGTCTACTTTGTTTTATCTTTTGATAGCTCCTTGTTCAGCAAGCCTTCTTTGGCCACCTTCTTGAATTACCTATCTTCTCAGACAGTTCTTTAGCTTATTATATGTGAACTTGGCTTGTTTTCAAATTAGCTTGGCTATTCTCTTAATCTTTCCTATCCTCACTCAGAAACCCTGCTGGCCCCTCTTGATATTCATAAAACCAAACATAGATTCCAGACTTCAAGCTGCCCCACCCAGATGATATATATAGTGTATATTAGCGACCTTTCTTTTCTTATATTATTTCTCAAATGCCTTTATTTTCTCCACAAACTTTGTGTTTTTTCCTCACTTTGCCTCAAAATATTTTCTTCTTGTCAATCTGTTCTTAAGAATATATTTAAATATTATGTATTTTGGGAAATATGGACTCTTATTTTGAAGAGTTCCTTATTTTTTTAAAGGTAAGGCTTTCTCCATTCTTTAGCACCAAGTTTATTTCTTACTGTTTTGTCTCTTATTGCTTAAATAAGGTAAAGAATCAAGGAAAGACTGATGGTCAATGAGAGGGAGAAGTAAGGGATATGGGATGTATGAGTTTTTTCTTCTTTTTTTTTTTCTGGAGTGATACAAATGTTCTAAAATGATCATGGTGATAAATACACAGCTATGTGATGAAATTGTGAGCCATTGTTTGTATACCATGTATGAACCGTACATGTGTGAAGATTTCTCAATAAAAATATAAAAAAAAAAAAAGAATCAAGGGCAGGCAATGGTGGCTTAGTAGCAGAATTCTCACCTGCTATGCCAGAGATCCAAGTTTGATTCCCAGAACCTGCCCAAGCCAAAAAAAAAGAATCAAGAAAAGGTTATGATATGTGAATTATATCTCAATAAAGATGTTATTAAAAAAAACAGAAAACACTGAGACAGAGAGATAACGAATAAGCAAAGGAATTTATTTGAAAGTGTTTTGAAAAATATGAGCTGTAAAATACGTCCTAGATATGCATCATTATAATTACTATTACATGCACCATTTAGTTTTACAGACTTTTTAAAGCCTTCCTTTAAACTGATAATTTAATTTTCTCTGCTAACTCATTGTCATAAAACTAAGTATACAAATGCAAACTCAGTGAAATATTCTGACACAACAGCTAGCATATAACAGGTATTCAATGAATGTTAAAGAAACAAAACAAGCTAAGATGCAATTGATAAAGCCATATGCACTAATATAGGGTTGTAAGACTAAAAGAATTTAGCCTGTGTCTAAAACAGCCAGGAGTCAATTTAAGTTTTTTTTTTTTAATTTTATTCTTTGACATCAGAAATAATATATGCTGTTAGATAGATAACAGTATTGGAATATATCAGATTAAAAATAGGCCTTTCTTAGAATACTGATTAAATAGAAGTTGAAAATTTGTTTTGTGGTGCCACATAATGATTCTCAATCGGCTTTCTTCTATTATGGTGATCAAACCGTAGTTTATTCTAACATGGTTCCTCCTTTTGAAACCATAGAGCAACTTTAAAATTTTCTGTTGAATATAAAACAGTGAATATGTAGTTTAAGATAGGTTTTGTTTTCACAGGAGGTGTTTTGCTTTTTCTATGCTTCAATCTCATTTCCCTCTCAGATTCTTGGAACCAATAAAGGAAACACTCATTACTTATCAAAAGGAGGTGAGGTCCAGAATTGACCGGGCACTTGTCTGCTAGTTAGGACAGCTAGCATATTTTCAGTTTTGATCTTTATTATGTTTCAACAATAGTAATGTCTTTGGCCAGGAATTTTAAATGGTCTGTATCCATACCTTATATAGGATTAGTAACAAGAAGATCTCACTATTTTATGAAGCAATAGTTCCCATTGTTAGATAACTAAGTGTTAGAAAAGTCTTTTGTTCAATTAAAAATCCACCTTATTGTGCATTCAGTGATTGGTCCCAGTCCTACCCTCAGTTTTCTCTAGCTGTAAACTGGGGGACAGGGAGAACTCCTCTTAAATAAACAGATATTTGCACTGAACCTTGTGAAATGCTCAGAATCATTAGGGAGTGCTGTCACCACACTGTCAGGTCTTCAGAAAAATACACTGCTTACTCTTTATTTAGATTCTAGATTAGGAAGTTTTCATCTCTTCCATCCAAATATATTAATGGATTTAGTAAATTTTCTGTCTTCATGGGAGATACGCCAGCATTACCAATGAATCAATGTAAGCACACCTTGTGGGAGGAGGAAGAAGGAATTAAAAGCTTCAACTTTTCATAATCTTATTTCCTCCTCTGGTGGTATGATAGAAAGGAGGATTAACTGGTTAGAGCTGAAGCCTTACTGGCTAAGAATGTTTTAAATCCCTGGCCCAGATTAATTGAGTGATCCCAGTGCTGAGCCTACAATGCTGTCAAGAGTACTCGTATCACACTGATTTGCGTAATAACTTATCTGATTACAATTTCTTCCACCTTTGATGAGGAGGTTCCATTGTCATCCTCTTGCAGGTTCTAACATGCTATGCTTCCACCTTGATTTAAAAGGGCCTGAGTTTCATGACAGTATCTCAAGCTGCCAAAGGTCACAACTTCTTCATTAAAAACAAAAGAAAATGATTATAGATCATGCACCAGGGCTCTTAGAGTCTATACCTGGTTAGTCTACACCTGGTTTGGCATATCCTCATCTATTTATTCATCTGAATAATAACTTCAAGAAAAGCTAGGAAAAAAATGAGTGGCCCTGGTACCAAGCCTGAGATAATGGATATCAGCTTTGATCACATGCTCTGAGGTTTGGAAAAATGAATTATTAGAAGCCGGGTGTCATCCTCAGCTCTTCCCTGGAAACACTTTTCTCAAATGTTGCTTTTGATCATATTTTTAAGATATAATTAAGGATTCCTTTTCCCTAGTCATGTTTTCTCTCTTCAGTTAAAACCTTATGGAAACAATCCAATGGAATTATATAGCCATGGTTCCACTCACAGGAGCTCTTGGTAGTGATTAAAGTTGCCTGGACAAAAGAATATGTAATAGGTGTTTGCCTAGTGGGCGTGCCAATAAGGGAGTGTACTTTTTTATCTTTCTGCAACCTGAGGTCTTATGGCATATTAAATTTTTATTTTTTCCCAAAAACTTCTCATTCATTTGATAGTCATTCAACAAACATTTGAGCATGTCCCATGTGTTAAGTAATATATTAATTGAGTATGAGAGAAAAATAAAAGGAAGAATATGAATAAAAAATGAACATTATGAAAAAGGTATGTGTGGGCTTCTACAGAAGTATGTAGAAGGTTCCCCTGGAAATACTGGAAGAAGAGAGGAGATAAGGAAGACTCACTGGAGAGGCAGTGGTGAGAGAGCATTCAAACTATTTTCTCCAACAGAAGTATGCTATCTTGGTAATGATCAGATAATAATGGAAAATAGCAGTTTTCCTTAAAGCATAACCCAGAAGTATCTTTAGATGCTTTGAGACAAAAAGGGTTTTGTTCTCAAATACATCTGAAATTTCACAATGCATATTAGCCAATTAATGTATCTGGGAAATCCTATAGTAATGATTAACAAGGAAAATCCAAAGTTTTTCATAAATCCTTGACCATACACTTTTTTGTTGTTGTTGGGGGGAAACCTATTGCCATCCTGACAGATGCCATTAAAATTCGTAACTGTAAGAGGATAATTTTCCATGAAAAACATACGCTGTGGGTCAATGAAGTAAATCCTGACATTACGTTTCAGTTTTTCTGTGTTTCACAGGTAACTATTATCATGAAAGTGGTTTATGGAAGTGGCTTTTATAATGGGAAAAATACGTCATGACTTAAAATCTCTTACTTACTGAAACTTTGTCTAATCCTCAAAAAAATCTCCATAGGATCATCAATTTAGAGAGGAACAGACTGAAGCCCTAGAGCATATGTTTTCTACAATCCTTGAAAAAAGTGTGAAGAAAAAAATAAAAGAACTGTTATTATGTATTGTATTGAAGCCATGATCAAAAAAGTCTCTATACTTTGAAATCCCTAATCATATTAGAGGATTAAAAACACATGAATGAGTATTCATCAATAATTTATTAATTTCTATGTCTACTTAGATAATTTAATGTAAAAAATATTGTGGGTTTTTTCCTTGATTACACTGATAAATTCTTTCTCTTACCTGTCTGGTAGGTCCCTTTTGCTGTAATGTCTTGTACTTGCACGAAGTCTATTTCTGCCCTTATCCAAACTCACATTTTAGGGTAATTTTTGAGTGGAAGGAGACCTAGAGTCATGAAAGGTTAAGAAAAGTTCATACAAGATGCCTCATTCTTTCTAGGAATAAGGAAAACTAAGTAACCCTTACATGAATGTTGAATTTATTTTGTTGTGTCCTAATAAGACTCTGCTGAGAGTCTATTACTTACACCCCTAGAGGTAAACATGATCCCTTCTGAAAAAAAGTAGGTTTTTCTGTTATCAGTTATCTGGAAGGGGCAGTTCTCAAACAGGTAAAATGCTCTTGGAAGGTGGGTATTAGACTTGGGTGAGAACTCCTGACTCACTCTGGGATGCTCTTACTAAATTTTAGGTATATAGACTGTTTGAAGATGCTCTCTGATGGTATGAAAAGATGGTTTCTCCCAGCTGCTAAGAAGGAAGTGATAAACTACCTAAGTTGAAGTGATGGCTTTATGTTGGTCTCTGTGTTCATTCCATCTGGCTATGCCCAAGTCTTTATAAAGGCTAATCAGTATAGCATTGCTCAGGTCTCAATTGTGCAGTAGATACCTCAGGCAGGAATTTGGAGTCCATGTTTGGGTTTGGGGGCTAAAGAAGAGACAGTAACCACGCATGTTAATATATGATATATGACTATAGTTACTAATAATAACTATCAGTTATTGAGTGCCTCCTCTGTGCCACGCATTTTACATATGTGCTATCATCTAATCTTCACATCAATCATCTGAGGTAGGTTCTATTGTTCCCATTTTGCAATGTGGAGACTGAGACTCAGAGAGATAAGTATCTGCACAAGTCCCATGGCTATTGGGAAGAGGAATGAACCCACGCTTCATCTGACTTCAGAAGCTGAACATAATCTAGTCAAATTACTCAACTTCTCAGAGCTTGATTTTTTTATTTGAAAATATCTACCTTTTAGGGCTACTGTGAGGATTCAATGAAATAATGTATTTAAAGATCCAGGCCCATTGTCTAGAAGGTAACAGATCTTTCCAAAATGGTGTTTATCTTTATATTTGTGTTGTACCTTTCTGGCCACTTCTTTTTTTTAAAAATTTTTTATTGTGGAAACATGTACAGCTGGCCATTCCTTCTTTTATTAAAATATCCTTATTGAGAACTCTTCCACACTTACAGTTCATATATGGTATACAATTAGTGGCTCACAATATCATCACATAGATGTGTGTTAATCACCATGATCACTTTTTAGAACATTTGCATCACTCCAGAAAAATAAATAAAAAGAAAAAAAAAAACTCATACATATCATAGCCCTTACCCCTCCCTCTCATTAACTACTAGTATTTCCATCTCTTCAATTTATTTTACCCTTTGTCCCTGCTATTATTTATTTTTTTAATCCACATTTTTTTACTCCTCTGTCTATACCCTGGATAAAAGGAGCAATCAGACACAAAGTTTTTACAATCACACAGTCACATTGTAAACGTTATATCTTTATACACTTGTCTTCAAGAATCAAGGCTACTAGAACACAGATCAGCAGTTTCAGATACTTCCCTACACCCATTCCAATACACCATAAACTTAAAAGGGATATCTATACAATGCATAAGAATAACCTCCAGGATAACCTCTCAACCCTGTTTGAAGTCTCTCAGCCACTGAAACTTTACTTTGCCTCATTTCTCTCTTCTCCCTTT
Source organism: Tamandua tetradactyla (assembly GCF_023851605.1). Classification (NCBI taxonomy): domain Eukaryota; kingdom Metazoa; phylum Chordata; class Mammalia; order Pilosa; family Myrmecophagidae; genus Tamandua; species Tamandua tetradactyla. The sequence continues at coordinate 142,964,032 of NC_135332.1, forward strand.
TGGTCAAGAAGCCTTTCTCAATCCCATGATGCCAGGTCCTGGCTCATCCTGGGATTTCTGTCCCACATTATGAGGGGGATTTACACCCCTGGGAATCATGACCCATATGGGGAGAGGGCTGTGAGTTCACCTACCGATTGGCTTAGAGAGAAAGGCTATATCTGAGCAAGAAAAGAGGTTCTTGTGGGTGGTGGGGTGACACTTTGGCATAATTATAAGTAGGCTTAGCCTAGCCTTTCTAGGAATAAGTTTTATAGGGACAAACCCCAAGATCGAGGGCTTGGCCTATTGATTTGGTTGTCCCCACTGCTTGCAAGAATATCAGGAATTCCCCAGATGGGGAAGCTTAATATTTTTCTCCTTTCTCCCCAGTTCCTCAAGGAGACTCTGCAAATACTTTTTTATTCTATGACCAAATGACTCTGGGATGTGTCAGGGCATCACACTAACCTGTACAAACCAACAAGATCTCGCGCCCCTATTCAAGATTCCATGTACTTATGGTATTCAACTAAACTGACCATACAAGTTAAATTAGGTAATGTACTACCCAAAATATAAATTTTGCACCAAATAAACATCTCTCCCTTTGTTCTCACACAGAAGTTGAAGTTTTAAAATATGGACGATATCATCCTTTATCCTGTATTCTGATTTACCTTGGTCCTATCCAGTTCAGCTTCATCCATATCTCTAGTCGAAGCCTGATCACTTCTTCAACTTATTAAACAGTCCCTGTATGGGGTAATTCTGACTTTCATAGCTTCAGAGCTCTAACTCTGAGTCTCAGATGTCACATAAATACCCAAGGTTTCTGGGAACAACCAGGTTATACACAAATAGCTCAGAGTCTCAGAATTTAGAAATAACGCTTACAACTCCAGAATTGATGTGACAGCTGTAGGAGCTTACAATCTAGGACCCTTTACAATAGGCCGCAACCTGACAACCCATGCTCTCAACTTCAGTTCTCCGAGTTTTTATATTATAGTTAGCCCATATGGGGGAGGCATGATAACATGTCTTTTTGTTTCTGACATTTCATTCAACATACTGTCCTCAAATTTCATTCACCTAGTTGCATGCTTCACAACTTCATTCCTTTTTGCAGTCCTCAGTAGTCCATTGTATGTATACACCATTGTTCCCCCTTTCTCAGTCCTTGTACCCTTAGGCCACCTCCATCCATTGGGAATCACAAACATTGCTGCCACAAACACCAGTGTGCAAATGTCCATTTGTGTCCTCACACTCAGTTCCTGTACGTATATACTGAGCAATGGAGTTTCAGGATCATATGGCAATCCCACCCCTAGCCTCCTGTGTAACCACCACACTACCCTCCAGAGGGGCTACACCTCTCAGCTTCCCTACTGACAGTGAATAGGTACATCTCTTTCTCCATGTTTTCTCTAGCACTTGTTTCTCTCTGTTCATTTTTAAAGTTCTATTTGCACATCATACAATCCAACCTAAGTAAATAGACATGCCTTCACCACCATAATTTATATGAAGACATTTCCTTTTCTTCCGCAAAGAATCTATACCCCTTCCCCATCCATTCCTTTTTAATATGCATCAAAGGTTCCTCTTTCTCTGAGGGCCTGTAAAATATTGGCGTTTCCTAAATTCGTTCTTTAACAAAGTTCTCCCCTGGTGGTTTTATCCAAATCCAGGACTTCAACTACTTTTTTTTATGCTGGTGACTTCTAAATCTGAACCTTCAGTCCAAATCACTGCTGAATTCCACACCCAGCTCCCCAAACATCTGACATCTCTATTCTCTGTTCCAATTCTGGCTTTTCTCTCAGTAAGTGGCTTCATTGACTCTTCAGAGATACCCGAGCCAAAAGCCTGGGACTCTTTCTCTATGGTTCATTCTCACTCTTCCCCTACATTCAGTTATCAGGTCCTATCAAGTCCCTCTTCTTATTATCTCTCTGCCTCCCTTCCCCTCAATTTATTTCTACAGCCACTATCACTGCCTAAATTCAGATTCTCATCAATTCTATTAGATATTACTGCAATAGTCTCCTAACTGGTTTCTCTACAATATACCCAACCCTCCTATTTGTCCTGAATATTACTGTCAAAATAATCTTTCTAAAGAGCAAATCATATCATGCATTTCCCAGTTCAAGGCCTTCAAAAGCTTCCCATACTAGTTAGGACAAATTTTAAACTCAGCATACATACAAGGCCTTTCAAGATACAATCCTTTCTTAAGGTATATTTTCCACTATTCCTTTATTTTTAATTTGTGCCATTAGTGTCTCCTTTAAAGGATTATTTGTCCTTCTCCAAAGGAAGCTATTTTTAGGCTATAGCTTTCATGTGTGCCCTTTGGGGTACTCACCCATCCCCACTTCAACTTCCCCCTTTAAATTCTTTCCTTAATGCTCAGCTTGAGGGGCATTCCTCTGGAGAGCTTTTCTTGGATACTGACTCTGATGCTCCTCCTTAGGGCTTCTGTGACACCCATATGTTGCTATGTAACAGGACTTTTCATGTTACCCAGCTCTCTCATCAGCCTGTAAACTGGATCCCAAGTTTATTGAATATAGTGTCCCTAGCACGTAACCCTGAGTGCCAAGCTCATAACAGATGCAGACTGCTGGCTAACGAAGAAGTGGATTCGAGAGGAGAGTTTTTAACCCTTGGCTGTGTTGTGTTTGAAACTAAGAAGCTAGCAGAAAGGCAGGGCTTTGAATGAAGCCTGGAGATTCCTTAAACGTCATTTCTCTCTTACCCAATCCTTTCTCCTCACTTTACTTAGGGCCAGGTTCCACCACCCCTTAGGAACATCAAAAACACAACAGCTTTTAGACACACCTTGTGGAACAACCAATGAAGTCTCAAAGTATTCCATTTGGCAGCCTAGAGAGATGAGCTGGTGTGACTGGGACTTGCCAAGTGAATACATGCTCTGCCCTCTACAAATATGAGCTTTAGTGCTCCTGTGTAATCCTGAACCAAACGCTGAGTTCTCAAGGGGTCTGTTTGGTTTTATTTTCTCTGGGGAGATTGGATAATTTCTTCATTACAGTAATTGATCACTTTCTTCCTCTTTTTCCATTTTCCAGACTTTTGTCAAAGTTTTTGCCTTAATTTTAAGCCTTTTCCCTTCTCTCCTCTTAATGTAATAGAAAATAAAGAGGGATAAAAAGAAGAAAAACAAAATCAACTAATTCAAAAGCTATTCAAAAAATTACTAAAGCCTCCTTGTGGGAGACAGTCTCTGAGTTGGAAAAGACTTTGGGAATCATATACTACACCCAGCAATCTTACTTAATATATAAGGAAATGAGGGGAAAGAGATAGCTAGTGACTTGCTGAAGCTCACTTAACCAGCAGAAAGGAGAGCTGAATTTAGGTCATAAGTCCCCCAAATTCCAGTCTTTACAAACTTTTTCCTTGGAGACTTTCTCTATTTTTGCCCACCTTGAATACATCTCTATCTATGTAAGCCCAGGTAATCAACAAATATAAATGCATATACATATGTAATATAATACATATATATTCAACATACAAACCCAGAGCAGAAGGCGGCCACGTGGTCGATGCTCAAGGGTCAGTCATGGTTCTCTACAGAAAGGTTGCCAATGGACTCTAAGCTTGCCTTGCGCCTAGGACTGGACAGAGTCACCGCTACTATCAGGCCTTTCTCCAAAGAGGTGACATCAGGAGGAGAGTCCGCGCGGTGTCTGCAGGGGCAGCAGCAGGCAGCCCCAGTAACCTGGAGGCGTTCTCCTCTGCTTGCCGTGGCAGAACTTTCAGGAACTGGTTAGAAGGAATTGTCTTGCAGCGAGCGAGCAGGGCTGACCTCACCTTCGGGTGCCCCTTCGCATTCTGGGCCATAGATTCGGGGCTCGGACCGGACTCTGGACACGAGTGTGGCTAAACAGGCAGCGGACCCTACGGAGAGACTGGCCTAGCCGGTCACCTGCGCGCCTTCGTGGCTGGTGGGGCCGTTTTACCAGCCTCGGCCCGACGCCTTCAGGTTCTCACTGCTGCTTTATAAGGGGCAGCTCCCTGCCTGTCTTTGAATTTCTACGGCCTGAGACAGTTCTGGAGCCAGAGATCCTGCGAAGGGATGGTCTTCTAATCAATGTATAATCCTCTCTTGTTTCACCAATGGCGAATGAGAACCTCTGACTTGACCAACAGAGAGGAAAACTACTGCGTGTGGAGATCCATTTTCTTTCCTTTTTCAGTTTATTAGATATTTATGGGGCGTCCTTTGTGTACCAGAAACTGCGTTATGCACTGTGGGTAAAAATGACGAAATTGCCCTCATTTCTGAGGACAGTATATTTCCATATAAACTAAGAAAAAATTAGGGTAAAATGTACTCAGCGCTCAAGTAAGTCTAAGTACGGGGTGCCTGGGGATACGCAGGAGCGTGGGAGAGCAAGCCAAGAGAGGGGAAGAAAGAGGGGAGAGAGCGAGTAGAGTAGGGAGAAGAAGGGGACGGGGAGACAAGGGAGAAGAGAGAAAGAGAGGGGAGAGAGAAGGGAAACAGAAGAAACGAGTTGGATGGCGGGGGTGGGGGGGAGAGAAGCGGGAGAATTTAGAGAGAAGAGGAGAAAGGAGAGTCAGAGGAGGGGCCTGGAGAAGAGTTGGGAAGGTAGGGAGAGATGGGGAGAGAAGACGGACAGAAGAAAGAGAGAGGAGAAGGGGAGGAGGACGAAGAGGGAGGAGAGATGGAAGCAGGGAAGAAGAGAGGGCAAGATCAAGAATGCTAGAGGGGGAAGGGGGAAGGATAGTGAGGAGATTGGTGGAGGGAAGTAGGCGGAAATAGAGAAGGGGAGGGAGAGGCCAAGTTTGTGCGGATCACCGCCCTATTCCATTAGGAAATTCTACAAGCCCGCAAGTACACCCCCGGAGAGCACCCCGATAGCGCCCCACACTGCGGCCTCCGAGCCTTCCCGCTCCCGGGCCTTCGCCGAGGCTGGAGGCGTGGCGGGCTCCTGCCTGAACGAAACCGAATCTGCTTTACCGGACAACGCTCTACTGGCGCGGAAACCCCAGGAGGGAGGGGGGCGAGACCGAGCGATGCTCGGCGCGTTCCTCGGGAACGCCGCTCGGGGACCCCAACGTCGCGGGTGACGCTGTGGGGCCCGCGGCCTGGGCCGCGACACGGCCGGGAAAGGAAGCTCCTGCGGCGGCGGAAGGCGCAGGTCCGGCTGAAGAGAAGCCTGAGGCGACCGCGGCGCGGGCCCCAGAGTTCGCAAAGTCAGGGCTTATCCTGCGAGACAGGGCCCTGGAGCACGTTCCTCCACAGCTTGTCAGTCAACACTGTTAACTGTTCATACGTTGATAAGCGCAATGGGGGATTCAAAAGGGAACGCGACCGGCAGTGCCTCCCCTCTGGGGGGGGGGGGGGGGAATTATGGTTAAGTAAAGGAGATAAAACAGGAATATCGATAGCTCGTGGGAGACAGGGTTCGCGCCCCACGCAGGAGACAGGCTGTGGCGCGTGGGGACTCTCTTCCACACAGCGGAGCGCAGTTCGTGCGGCCCACCCAGCAGGCCTGGAGCGCCGGGGCCCTGAGCAAGGTCGCCGGTCGCAGGCGGTGGGCGCAAGCAGACAGATCGCCGAGCAACCTCAGCGAGGCGTTTGACCTCTACCGGATAGAAGCGGCCCTAAGACTGGAGCCTGACGTCGGTACGCGCAATTGAGGCCACGCGGAGGCCGCTGCCCGCCTTGGATCCGTGCCAGAGGCCCAGCAGAGGCCTGACGGGATAACTGTGTGCCAGAAGGGCGTTGAGGGCCCCCTGCTCCCTCTCCAGGTTAGAGCCAAACCGCCGGGCTCAGCGTCGGATTCTCCCTTTTGGCATCCAGCGGCCGGCACCGAAGCCGCTAGCGTTTTCCCGCCTCTCGCGTGCAGTCCCGGGCCCGAGCGCGCCTAGCTGCGCGGTTGGAGGAGGGCGGTGTCTGGGCGGGCGGCGGAGTCCGCGGCTGCCGCGCTTCTCCGCGCCCTGGGGACTTGGCCCAGGCCTGTACCCGGCCGCGAGGGGTGGCCTTTGGGTCCGGCAGGAGGCGCTGCATGGATAAATTTTAAAAGGCCAAGATCTCAGGGGTGACGTTTTCGCATCCAGCGACAGTATTCCTATTACACTTTCAGTTGAGTGAGCGTGCTCGTCAGCCCCAACAGCGACTTAGGTTTTCGGGTCTTCTTTCCCCTCCTTCCTCGCCACCTCATCCTCTTTCTCTTTAAAATGAATGTGGGAGCGAGCGGGCGAACATGCGAGATGGGATAGTCAGAAAGGAAAGAGGTTGAAAAGTGGAAACAGTATTTCAGATTTGCTTACCTCGCATTTCAGAAGGAACATGTAAAGCAGAGATTCTAATTCTTAGGTATTTATAAAGGTCTTGCTTATCGCTGTTGAACTATAAAAATCCTACAGTTTCTGAATCCATCCCTGACCTATGAATCATTAATGCATCCACTGGGATTGGAGCAGTTATGCAAAAAGGCCATGTATTATTTAAGTTTTATTCCTTAACTGTAGAAACAAATATATATATATATATATATACATATAGGTGAAAATTATATATATATACACATATTACATATATATATGTGAAAAACATCAGAATTCTAGGAAAATCCCAGAACCAACAGTACATATCGGCTATTTAAACTCTTGAGTTGTGTATGAATGGCTGGAGCTATGAAGGGATTAAGTGGGGCTTCCTCCGTCTGTGGTCTCGACCTCAGAGAGATGGGCCTCATGGTTGAAGTTGCATTCCTGGACCTGGTTTTCAAATGTAATTTGGAGAATTATTCAGCAATTATTATAAATGCAAAACGACTGAAATATATGGAGACATTTTATATCCTCTTAAAGTTTGGTCTAATATATATATGAAGAACTAATTTCCAAATAAAACTTTTCTTTCAAAAAAGACTTTCCTTTTGTGGTGGTGTGCATTGGACGTGATGCTTTTCTAAACCTAACAAGTACCTATTTCAGGACCTCAGAACAATAAACTTAAAATCTACAGGAATCGGGGGTGGGGTGGGGAGAATGGTTTAGTTTAAACAGAGGCTAATAGTTTCCTGGAAACCCTCCTTCACATTTTTGTTTTAACGTGCTGTACAAATTTATGATAGTGGATTCTACCTTTTCTTTGAACAGTTTAACCACAAAGTGGGTAAAAGTTAATCTTGGTTAAATAGAATAGTTCTTTTTATTTGCTAAGGATTAGGTTAGACATGCAGGTAGTTTAGATTGGATTGCCTGTTTTATTGAATAAAATTATATGAGATGTTAGATATATAATAATCATATTACTTTGCATTTGTGTAGCATCTTATAACTTACAAAGTTTTATTAAAATGTATTTATTTTATTTAATTCTCACAATAAACCTTCTGAAGTGGATACCTTTATGTTTGTTTTATAGTTTGGGGAACTGAGACTCACAGTGGTTTGTCTTATTCAAGTTCATGTACCTAATTTGTGGTAGTGCTAGGATTGAACCCCAGACATGGGTAGAAATTTTTCCTTTTATGTATTTGTATATTTTTATGTCCTTTTGCATGATTCATTTTTAAAAACTGGTTTTGAACTTCCTAAAGGATCTCTCTCAAATTATACAATCTGTTTTCAGTATGGAGGTGTGAATGATTAAAATGTAGCAAAAATTCAAATTTACACGGTTGAGTCCAACAACACTTAAATACCCTCTATATTAAATAGGCATAATTCTGCAATACCCCTCCTGCTATTTGTGTGTTTTGTTGGTTTTATATGTTGGAGTACTGTTTTTATTTGCTATTTGGAGTACATATCCCACTGGACTATAAATTCCATGAGTGCAGCGAATATGCTTTATACATCTTGTTAATAGTTGTTCTCTCAGTTCCTCATGTACTGCTTGGAATTTTGTGGGTGTAATTTATAGTTCATAGATGAATGATGTGCATACCGTCCTCTACCCCATCTCTTTTGGAAATTCTACCTGTCCTTCAAGGCCTGACTCACATGTTATCTCCTCCATGAAGTCCTTCCCAGATCTCTTCCACCTCTAAATTCTCATGGTGTGTCTGTGTTTCTCATTCAGAGCATTCATCAAATTTCAACTGTATAAATATTATTTGTGTACATGTTTTATCTTGCCTTCCAGATTATATGCTTCTTGTAGATACCTTACATTGTAAAATGCCTTGCACATACTCTGTTTAGTTAATATTAACAAAGTGAAAACCCAAATTGTCAATACGTACTATCCAATATAAATTTATATAACTTACTTATACATGTTATGGTAAATAGAAAAATTCTTTATACATTCAATATTGGTCATAATATTTTCATTCAGTATTTTCTGCAATTTTTTGTTTCATGAAATAAAACCAGCATTTACCATTATATTTACAGCAACTTTTTTTTTAACATAAATAATAAAGAGCAGAAATGTGTGTTATAACAAGACCATTGCATATGTCTTTCAGAGATGGAGGACTGATTAACATTCACTGATATTGCATTAGTTTTTTTTCTTTTTAACTCTAGCAATAAATTAGCTGCTTAATGGCAAGATGAAAAATACTGTCATAAGTAACGTTTTTTTTTACTTCCTTTAAAGCAATTTGAGACATGAAGAATTTCTCACCTTCGTTTGTTCTGCTTCCAAATAGGATATAATTTGTTCTCAATAGGAGGATATGATTTGGTCTCATGGGAAATTCTTATTTTTCATACTGAGTATTTCACATATACATGGCTACCACTTGAAAGAAATGAACCAAGGGTAGATAAATTGTATAACTGAAATTTATTTCTTATCTTGCCACGTTGAGCACTATATGCAGGCTCTTCAGAATAATAATCAGTAGTATGTTTGTTGGGATTTTTGAGTCTTATATTTAATTCAGTTTACTGCTGACCATCTGGAGTAACCAGCAACCAGTAATATTATGTTGATTTTCAAATTCCATAGAAGACTTGGTGTCCCTGAACCAAGTGTTTGGATGTTGAGCTAGAAACTGCAGAAATTAAGTTGAGATATAGTTTTGAAGTGGTAGGTATGTGTGTGGCAGGTGTGTGTATGTGTGTGTCCTAATATGTTTTTTTGGGGGTGCATGGTCCCAGTTGTCTAATATTTAATATATAAATGAGCAAAATGTGAGTACTTAGTACATTTGTACTTATATGGTAGATAAATTTACAGCTAAAATAGTACTTTTTTCTTCCAGAGAATAAAAACTTCTGTGCAGCTCAAAATGTAAGGTCTCAATACTAAAATGTCTTTTTTGGTTCATTTGACTCTAAATGAAAGCAACTTTTAAAAGTTTATTTTCTTAAACTTTGAAATGCAATACATTTTGGCCAGGTGACTTGAAATAGAAAACAGATAAAGATGACTTACTGTTGAGTGAGACACCAATCTAAAGCACAGGCAGCTTACTTTTCTTTCCTTTTCATTTCCCCTGCACCAGCTGTTTATGTTTAACCTTCATTTACTACTTCGAGAGTCATATTTACACTTTTCCAGCAACACTTTATCCATATGTTCCTTGGCCTTATATATTATATAAGGGTCTTTTAGGGCAACTTCCTAATCTTCTCATTAAGAAAATGTCACACTCATTCCAAATAAACCTATAGAAGATGTCAGATGATATCACCACCAAAATAAACCCGTAGAAGATATCATCTGATATCACTTATAGGCTTCCTTTTATTTTCACCAGTAATACTCTTTTCCAGGTTGTTCTTCTCATTTATACAGCTAGGATGTCTCCTAGTCCTTATTCACTTGAGAAAAAAAAATTCATCTAAAAATACTTCACAATTCCCTTAATATTACATTATGAATTCAGCTTCGTTAAGAGGGTCATAATGCAAAAATAATTTTGCTGTCTTATAGTTAATGGTTTATCTAAAGCAGGTGATTATTATTTGGTTCATAAATTCATACTTAGAATGTTAATGTGTGGGATGATGTGGAGGATGTAACAAGAAAGAACAGAATGGACTTTACCTCTTGTCTGATGACTTTCCTAGTCACAGTTCTTTATGTTCCAGAGATGGAAAGAATTTACAAGTAAGGCTTAGGCAGTTTTTTAATGAACAAATCAGTCTGATTATTTTGATTTTTTTGACTACTTAAGGAGTTACAAATATTCTTTGGGAGAAGAGATCAAAACTTCAAATTGCTTTGTCTAGGTTTTGTTACTGACGATAAGTGGTTAATTCAGTGAGTTAAGATTCTTATATTTAAAACGTATTATTATGTACTGATTATCTAATTGGTCTTCAGCCTTCAGTATCATCAGGATCAAGGTTTTCATCTGTAAAATAGGCATAATGATATCACTTTTGAGGAACATTTAAAATTTTGGTTTATGGAATACCAGATAAGTTCCATCATAAAATAAATTAAATACACTGTTATCAATCATTCATCAGCCAATATTAAATTACTTCTTCTACCTTTAAAGTTGCTTAGCAGTCAAATAATGTGCAGTCTAAGTGAATGTTCTTATCCCTCTCTAGTTTGTTCTTTTTTTTTTTAATAGAGAAGTTGTGGGTTTACAAAGCAATCATACATAAAATACAGGACTCCCATATGCCACTCCACCCCCAACACCTTGCATTGATGTGGAACAGTTGAATTGTAGCATTTTAAAAATAACTATTTTTTTAACAGTAGTTACCGTTGTTACAATTGATGAAAAATTATTAAAATCATATTATTATCTATTATCCATAATTTACATTAGGTGAACATTTTCCGCATTTGCTACCCTGTTATTAACACCTTGTATTAGTATTTTATGCTAATTTATTGTTATAAATCATTAAAGAACATTCTTATATTTGTTCTATTAATTGTAGTCCATTGTCTACAATAAGATTCACTGTGTTGTGCAAGGTTCACTGTGTTGTAAAATCTTATGTTTATCTTTAAATTTTTATTCTAATAATTTATACTTTCTAAAGGTTCCCTTTTAATCATGTTCACCTCTGTAGTTCATTGCTGTTGATTACACTCACAATAATGTGCTAACATCACCACCATCCATTTCCACACCATTACCATCAACCTAAATAGAAATTCCGTACAAGTTAAGCATCAACTCTCCATTCTTTAATCCCAGTCTATCTTCTGGTAATCTAGATTCTAGATTCTAATACTTTGAGTTGCTTATTATAATTAGTTCATAACACTGAGATCATATAATATTTGTCCCCTCGTGTTTGCCTTATTTCACTCAACATCATGTCCTCAAGATTTATTCATGTTGTCACATGCATCAGGACTTCATTCCTTTTTATGGCTGAATAATATTCCATTGCATGTATATACCACATTTTGTTTATCCATTCATCAGTTGATGGGCTCTTGGGTTGCTTCCATCTTTTGGCAATTGTGAATAGTACCGCAATGAACATTGGTGTGCAAATGTCTGTTCGAATTCCTGCTTTCAACACTTCTGGGTATATATCTAATGGCTGAATTGGCAGATGTTATGGTAAATCTATACTTAGATTCCTAAGAAACTACCAAACACTCTTACACAGTAGCTGCACTATTTTGCATTCCTACCAGGAATGAATGAGTGTTCTTATTTGTCCACATCCTCTACAACACTTGTAGTTTTCTGTTTTTTTAATACTGGCCATCCTAGTGGGTGTGAAATAATATCTCATTTTGTAGTTTTGATTTGCATTTCCCTAATTACTATTGATGTCAAACATCTTTTCAAATGTGCTTTTTGGCCATTTGTGTATTTTCTTCCAAGAGATGTCTATTCGAGCCCTTTGCCCATTTTTAATTGTGTTGCTTGTCTTTTTATTGTAGAGTTATATAAGATTTCTTTATGTATTCTTTTGTTTGCTTCCTTGTGTTTTTGGGGGGGGAGTGCATGGTCTGGGTATCCAACCCAGTTCTCCCATATGGAAGGTGAGCATTCTACCACTGACCATCTGTGCACCCTTTTTTGTGTATTCTGGATATTAAACCCTTATTGGATATGTGATTTCCAAACGTTTAGTACCATTGATTAGTATGCCTTTTTACCTTTTTGACAAAGACCATTGAAGTAAGAAATCTTCAGTTTTTAAAAAATTTTTATTATTTTTTTAAATATGAAAAAACATAACAAACGCCAACATTCTTATTTTGATCATTCCATTCTACATATATAATCAGTAATTCACAATATCATCACATAGTTACATATTCATCATCATGATCATTTTTTGGAACATTTGCATCTATTCAGAAAAAGAAATAAAATGAAAACCGAAAAAAAAATTTAATCATACAATACCCCTTACCCCTCCCTTTCATTGATCACTAGCATTTCAAACTAAATTTATTTTAACATTTGTTCCCCCTATTATTTATTTTTATTCCATATGTTCTACTCCTCTGTTGACAAGGTAGATAAAAGGAGCATCAGACACAAGGTTTTCACAATCACACAGTCACATTGTGAAAGCTATATCATTATACAATCATCATCAAGAAACATGGCTACTGGAACACAGCTCTACATTTTCAGGCAGTTCCCTCCAGCCTCTCCATTACATCTTGAATAACAAGGTGATATCTACTTAATGCGAAAGAATAACTTCCAGGATAACCTCTGGACTCTGTTTGGAATCTCTCAGCCATTGCCACTTTATCTCATTTCACTCTTCCCCCTTTTGGTCGAGAAGGTTTTCTCAATCCCTTGATGTTGAGTCTCAGCTCATTCTAGGGTTTTTCTCAATCCCTTGATGCTGAGTCTCAGCTCATTCTAGGATTTCTGTCCCACGTTGCCAGGAAGGTCCACACCCCTGGGAGTCATGTCCCATGTAGAGGGGGGAAGGCAGTGAGTTTGCTTGTCATTCAACAAAAGAGGTTCTCCTGGGGGTGACTCTTAAGCCTAATTTTAAGTAGGCTTAGTCTGTCCTTTGCGGGGTTAAGTTTCATATGAACAAACGCCAAGACTCAGGGCTCAGCCTATAGCTTTGGTTGTCCGCACTGCTTGTGAGAATATCAAGAATTCTTCTCTTGGGGAAGTTGAATTTTCCCCCTTTCTCACCATTCCCCCAAAGGGACTTTGCAAATACTTTTTTATTCACTGTTCACATCACTGTGAATCTTATCGGGGCATCACTCTGGAGAAACTTACAAAATCTCATGCCCTGTTCAAGCTTCCAAGTACTTATGGTGTTCAATTAATCTGTCCGCATAAGTTATAATAGGAAATGCACTAGTCAAAATATAAATTTTGTACCAAATAAACATTTTTTTTGCTTTAGTCTCATATTTAAGTTAAAGTTTTAAAATATTAATTGCCATCTGTTTTCAACACCCTGCATTATTGACATTCCTTTGTTCTTCCTCAGGCAGAAACATTTTTTAATTTGTACATTTAGTCACTATCATTATACACTCTAGGCATTCCTGGATTATACCATCTCAGTCTTTATTGCATATCTTTCCTTCTGATTTCTGCCCGCAGGCCTCCTCCCTCTATCATTCTCACATTCAGCTTCATTCAGTGTCCTAACATTATTGTACTACAGTTAGGCAGTATTGTGCTATCCATTTCTGAATTTTTACAATCCGTCCCGCTGCCCAATGTGTATCCCTTCGTTCCAATTACCCAATATCTACCCTATTTCTATCTCCTGATGACCTCTGTTCTTAACTGAAATCATCCAAGTTCATTCATTAATGTTAGTTCACATCAGTGAGACCATACAGTATTTGTCCTTTTGCTTCTGGCTAATCTCACTCAGCATAATGTCCTTAAGGTCCATCCATGTTGTTACATATTTCGTAACTTTATTCTGTCTTAATTCTGCATGATATTCCATTGTATGTATATACCATAGCTTGTTTAGGCACTCGTCTGTTGACGGACATTTGAGCTGTTTCCATATCTTGGCAATTGTAAATAATGCTGCTAAAAACATTGGTGTGCAAATGTCTGTTTGTGTCTTTGCCCTCCTGTTCTCTGAGTAGATATCTAGCAATAGTATTGTCAGGTCATATGGCAATTCTATACTTAGCTTCCTGAGGAACCACCAAACTGCCTTCCATAGCAGTCATACCATTTGACATTGCCACCAACAGTGGATAAGTGTGCCTCTTTCTCCACATCCTCTCCAGTACTTGTAATTTTCTGTTTTATTGATAATGGCTGTTCTGGGTGGGTATGAGATGATAGCTTTGTGGTTTTGATTCGCATTTCCCTAATAGCCAGAGGAAGTTGAGCATCTTTTCATGTGCCTTTTGGCTTTTTGTATTTCCTCTTCTGAGAAGTGTCTGTTCAAGTCTTTTGCCCATTTTGTAATTGGGTTGGCTGTCTTTTTGTTGTTGAGTTGAGCAATCTCTTTATGTATTCTGGATACTAGACCTTTATCTGTTGTATCATTTCCAAATATTGTCTCCCATTGTGTAGGCTGTCTTTTTACTTTTTTGATGAAGTTCTTTGATGCACATAAGTGTTTAATTTTGAGGAGTTCCCATTTATTTATTTATTTCTTCAGTGCTCGTGCTTTGGGTGTAAGGTCTAGGAAACCGCCTCCTATTATAAGATTTATAAGATATTTCCCTACATTTTCTTCTAACAGTTTTATGGTCTTAGATTTAATATTCACGTCTTTGATCCATTTTGAGTTAATTTTTGTATAGGGTGAGAGATACAGATCCTCTTTCATTCTTTTTCATGTGGATATCCAGTTCTCTAGGCACACCCATTTATTGAAGAGACTGTTCTGCCCCAGGTGAGTTGGCTGGACTGCCTTATCAAAGATCAATTGTCCATAGATGAGAGGGTCTATATCTGAACACTCTATTCAATTCCATTGGTCAGTATATCATCTTTATGCCAGTACCATGCTGTTTTGACCACTTGTTTTGACACCTTGCATTGATGTGGAACAGTTGAATTATAGCATTTTAAAAATAACTGTATTTTTTTTAACAGTAGTTACCGTTGTTACAATTGACGAAAAATTAATCATCAATTAATTGTAGCTTAGTAATACACTTTAAAGTCAGGTAATGTGAGACCTTCAACTTCATTTTCCTTTCTCAGAATACTTTTAGCTATTCGGGGCACCCTGCCCTTCCAGATAATTTTGGTTATTGGTTTTTCTATTTCTGAAAAATAAGTTTTGGGGATTTTAATTGGTATTGCATTGGATCTATAAATCAATTTAGGTAGAATTGACATCTTAACTATATTTAGTCTTCCAATCCATGAACATGGTATTCCCTTCCATTTATTTAGGTCTCCCTTGATTTTTTTTAGCAATTTATTATAGTTTTCTCCATATAGGTCTTTTGTCCCTTTAGTTAAATTTATTCCTAAATATTTTATTCTTTTGATTGCAATTGTAAATGGAATTTTTTTCATGATTTCCCCCTCAGATTGTTCATTACTAGTGAATAGAAGCACTACAGATTTTGAGTGTTGATCTTATAACCTGCCTCTTTGCTGTACTCATTTATTAGCTCTAGTAGCTTTGCTGTGGATTTTTCAGAGTTTTCGACATACAGTATCGTATCATCTGCAAATAGTGAGAGTTTTACTTCTTCCTTTCCAATTTTGATGCCTTGCATTTCTTTTTCTTGTCTAATTGCTCTGGCTAGAACTTCCAACACAATGTTGAATAAAAGTGGTGATAGTAGACACCCTTATCTTGTTTCTGATCTTAGGGGGAAAGTTTTCAGTTTTTTCCCCATTGAAGATGATGTTAGCTGTGGGTTTTTCATATATTCCCTTTATCATGTTAAGGAAGTTCCCTTCTATTCCTATCCTTTGAAGTGTTTTCAACAGGAAAGGATGTTGAATTTTGTCAAATGCCTTTTCTGCATCAATCGAGATGATCATTCGTTTTTCTGCTTTGATTTGTTAATACGCTGTATTATATTAATTGATTTTCTTATGTTGAACCATCCTTGCATATCTGGGATGAATCCTACTTGGTCATGTTGTATAATTCTTTTAATGTGCTGTTGGATTCTATTTGCAAGTATTGCGTTGAGGATTTTTGCATCTATATTCATAAGAGAAATTGGTCTGTAATTTTCTTTTCTTCTTTGGTATTAGGGTGATGTTGGCCTCATAGAATGAGTTAGGTGGTGTTCCCTCCTCTTCATTTTTTTTATTGTGAAATATAACATATATATATTAAAAAGCAATAAATTTCAAGTATATTTTAACAAGTACTTACAAGACAGATTTTAAAGTTTGGTATCGGTTACAGTTCCATGGTTTTTTTTTTTTTTTCTTCTAGCTGCTCCAGGACACTGGAGACCAACAGAAATACAATATAATGATTCATTAATCATAATCATTTGTTAAATCCTATCTTCTCTGTTATATTCCTCCTTCGATTTAAATAACATATATACATAAAATCAATAAATTTCAAAGTACATTGCAACAATAATTGTAGAACAGATTTCAGAGTTTGGTATGGTTTACAATTCCACAGTTTTAGGTTTTTATTTCTAGCTTCTCTAAGGTACTGGAGGCTAAAAGAAATATCAGTATAATGATTCAGCACTCATACTCATATGTTAAACCCAGCCTTCTCTGTATAACTCCACATCACCTCTGATCTTTCTCCCACTATTTAAGGGTATTTGGGCTAGGCTCACCTAACTTTTTCATGTTGGAAGGGGCTGTCAATAATATGGCATAGGGGGATGGAGCTAGTTGATGTTCTGGAAAGTTGGCCCCTCTGCATTTCAGGATTTATCTGGTCCAGGGATCCATCTGGAGGTTGTAGATGGATCCATACCCTAGTGCATGGAAACATTGTAGAATCTTCATATTCTTCAGTATTGGCAGGAATGGTTTTGGTTGGGGGTTGGCAAGTTATGAGAGGTAGCAGTGTCTAACTGAAGCATGGGTAAGAGTGACCTCTAGTGTAGCCTCTTGACTCTATTTAAACTCTCTCAGCCACTGATACCTTATTTGTTATACTTCTTTTCCCCCTTTTGGTCAGGATGGCATTGTTGATCCCACAGTGCCAGGGCCAGGCTCATCCCTGGGGTTTATCTCCCATGCTGCCAGGGAAACTTTCATCCGTGGATGTCATGTCCCACATAGAGGGGAGGGCAATACCTCCTCTTCTATTTTTTGAAGAGTTTAAACAGTAACAATATTAATTCCCTTGGACTAATTGGTAGGATTCACCTGTGAAGCCATTTGGACCTATGCTTTTCTTTGTTAAGAGTTTTTTTTTTTATGACTGATTCAATCTCTTTACCTTTAATTGATCTGTTGGGATCTTCCGTTTCTTCTAGAGTCAATGTTGTTTGTGTGTTTCTAGGAATTTGTCCATTTCATCGAAGTTGTCTAAATTGCTGGCATATTTATAGTATTATTTATAATACTATAATATATATATTTATAGTATATTCATAGTATTATTTTTAAAAATTTTTAAAGAGTTTTAAACCCTGGGCAGAAAATAAGTGTGATTTCAGTAAGACTAGGAGCCATATTTTATGCTGGGGGCTAGGTGGGTCCTTCTAATCATAGTATACTTTTATGATCCTTTGTATGGAGTCAGTAGTAATGTCCCCCCTATCATTTACATTTTATTCATTTGCATCTTCTCTCTTTTTCTTTGTCAGTCTAGCTAAGGGTTTGTCAACTTTATTGATCATCTCAAAGAACCAACTTTTGGTTTTGTTAATTTTCTCTGTTGTCTTTTTAGTCTATATTTCATTTATTTCTGCTCTAGTCTTTTTTATTTCTTTCCCTCTGCTTGCTTTGAGACTAGTTTGCTGTGACTTTTCTAGTTACTCCAGGTGTCCAAGATCTTTGATTTTAACTCTTTTTTTTTTTTTTTTTTTTAGTGTAAGTGGTTAGGACTATCAGTATCCATCTCAGCACTGCCTTTACTGCATCCCATAAGTTTTGATATGTTGTGTTCTTGTTTTCATTCATCTTGAGATATTTGTTGATTTCCCTGGCAATTTCTTCTTTGACCCACTTTATTTAAGAGTATGTTGTTTAACTTCCATATATTTGAGAATTTTCCATTTCTTCACCAATTGTTGATTTCCAGCTTCATTCCATTGTAGTCAGAGAAAGTGCTTTGTATGATTTCAGGTTTTTAAAATTTATTGAGACTTGTGTTGTGAACCAGCATTGTAGTCTATCCTGGAGAACAATCTATGAGTGCTTGAGAAGAAAATATATCCTACTATTTTGGGGTGCAGTGCTCTGCATATGTCTGTTAGGTCTAGTTCATTTATCATGCTATTCAAGATCTCTCTTTCCTTATTGGTCTCCTATCTGGATGTTCTGTCCATTGATAAGAGTGTATTGAAGTTTCCCGCTATTATTGTAGTGACATCTATTTCTTCCTACAGTTGTGCCAGTGTATCATGTATTTTGGGTAACCATGGTAGGTGCATAAACATTTATTATTGCTATTTCTCCTTGGTGGAGTCCCCCCTTTTATTAAGATTTAGTGTCCTTCTTTGTCTCTTTGAACAGTTTTGCATTTAAAGTCTACTTTGTCCAATTTTCATATAGCTGTCCCAGGTGTCCTTTGGTTACTATTTGCCTGGAATATCTTTTTTCCAACCTTTCACTTTCAACCCCTTTGTATCTTTGAGTCTAAGGTGAATCTCTGGTAAACTACATATAGTTGGAACATGTTTTTTAAACATTCTGTCAATCTGTGTCTTTTGATTGAGAGTTTCATCCATTAATATTCCATGTTATTACTGTAAAGACAGTACTTCAGCTATTTTATCCTTTGGTTTTTGTATGTCATATCTTGTGTATGTGTGTTTGTGCCTCCTTTTACCCTTCTAGCTTCCCTTACTGGTAATCTTCATTTCTTTACACTACTCCAAGCCTCACTCTCCTGTCTTTTCCTTTTGGCCTGCAGGACTCCCTTTAGTATTTTCTTGTAGGGCAGATCTCGTGTTGATGATCTGCCTCAGTTCCTGTTTATCTGTGAATTTTTAAAACTCTTCCTCATTTCTGAAGGATAATTTTGTCAGATAAAGAATTCTTGACTGGCAGTTTTTCTCTTTCATTACCTTAAATATATCATATCACTTCTTTCTTGCCTCCATAATTTCCGATGAGAAATTAGCACTTAGTCCTATTGTGGATCCCTTGTATGTGATGAATCTTTATTCTCTTGCTGGTTTCAGAATTCTCTGTCTTTGGCATTTGACATTCTGATTAATGTGGGTCTTACAGTAGGTCTGCTAGGATTTATTCTGTTTGGAGTACATTGTGCTTCTTGTACATGTAAATTTATGTCTTTCATAAGAGTTGGAAAATATTTGGGCATTATTTCCTCAAATATTCTTTCCGCCTCTTTTTCCTTCCCTTCTCCTAATGGGATACCCATATGTGCATTTTTATCTTCTTTGCTGGCATTCAAATCCCTGAGACATTGCTCAATTTTTTCCCTGTCTTTTTTCTATCTGTTCTTCTGTCTGTAAGATTTTGTTTGTCTTATCTTCTCTTTTGCTAATACCTTCTTCTGCCTCTTTAATTTAATTTAATTTTATTTTATTTTTTTTTGCGTGGGCAGGCACTTGAAATTGAACCCAGATCTCCCGTGGGGCAGGCAAGAAGTCTGCCTGCTGAGTCACCGTGGCCCACCCTTCTGCCTGTTTAAATTTGATGCTGTATTTTTGATCTCTACTATTGTGCCTTTCTTCCCCATAATTTCTGTGGTTTCTTTTTATATTTTAAAATTCATTCTATCTTTTTAATATTGTTTATCTTGTTAACCATATGTTCCTTCATCTCCTTGAATTGATTTGGGAGATTTCTTTGAACATGTTTGATTAGTTGTTCCAAATTTGGTGGTTCCTCTGAAGTTTCAATGTGTTCCCTTGACTGTGCCATGTTTTCCCATTACTTACTATAACTTTCGGTTTCTTGCTGATGTCTAGGCATGTGATTATCTTGATGAGTTTACTGCAAAGATCAGCTTCTATCCTCTAAGGTTTTATTCTTGATTAGCTTTGTGTTAAGACTCTTCTTTGACATTTAGTCCACCTTAATCTGTATATTTAGAACAGCATGTGTTTAACTGATTGAATTTTTCATCTGATTCTTGCCCTGTATATGTGGTACAGTTTTTAAGATTGCACTTTTTGCGCAATTATTTCACTTTCAGGAGAAAGCTTCCTTTTTTCTGTTCCTTCTTTGGGAATCTTGATCTGTTCTGTTTGCCATAATTTTACCTCTTTATCTTTTTATACTCCTTTCATTGTCTCTAGCTGCTTTTGTGTGGAGGGCAAATTCTGGGACGAGGGTCACCTTGGGTCAGATTTTCCCAATTTGGTCATTCCCAGCCGAAACAGAGCCAGGGACACTTGAAAGGTGTGCAGATCAGCTCTAGAGTGCCCTGGGTTGATGATCAAGAATGGCACCAAAAGCCTTGTTGACAGCTCCCCAAATCTGTGCTTTTCTGGTCTACTCAGCAAATGCAGTCCTTCAGCTAATCATCACCCAGAGCCCTGAGGAAACATTGTGTCTCTAAATTTCCAGTGCTTCTATACCTGTCCTTTGTAGAGTGGAAGCAATTGCTGCTGCAGCCTTTACCCAGGATTGGTTGAAACACTAGCTCAGAGCCAGGGCCCAGCAATCTCAAAAAAGCCATGATTAGTGATCTGCCATGGCCACCCCTGTTCTTGGGAAAGAAAATTTTTGTGTTACTTCATGTCCCCAGCAATCTAGGCAATGACTGGACCCCAAGGTGGACTGCTGCAAGAGTAAGGGATGGTCACTGGTAGCTGCCACACAGAGAGAGCAACACACTGATCTTTACCATAATTTATCAGCCTCTTCCTCCTTTTCTTACCTGGGTATGGTCCAGTGTTCCTCTGGCCTCTGAAGCCCCAAAACAGTTGTTTCAGTTTCTACCTGCTTAATAGCTGATTTGGTGGAAGGACTGAGTTCTGGAGCTCCCTACTCCACCGTCTTCCCCAAAACCCTTATTTGTACTTGGCTCAAGAAGACATGAACTTTGACCAGAATCCACCACTCTTTTGAAAGTAGGTCTAAATGACCACAAAAAAAATTGAGCTGAAACTTCATTTTTTCAAAAATAGTGTCTTCTTTGCACAGAATTAGGTTGTCATCCAGGGCAATTCTGCGTAGTGCTGTAGTGCTGATTCTCCACAGTCTTACACTCTATCATTTTTAAGTCCGTAGAGTCATTCCTATGAATGCCCATTACTGGAATCAGTGTGAATGAAATTCTGCCTGAAAAACCATCTATCTAGAGCAAAAGTTTAAACGATTTTCACAACAACCTTTTATGACTAATAGAACTCATTTACTGAAGCACATACTATTTCCTCTCCAAACTATAAATCAGTATGACAACTTTGGCAGTTGTGACATATTGAAAGTTCCTGACTCTTAAAATAAATTATAATTTTTACACTTATAATTACTGTTCTCAATTTGACATCCTAATTTTGGCACTTAATTGCTGACTTGCATTTTAATGTTTGTTTTATGCTTTGTCCCCCTTTATACTGTAATGCTCCCAGGGGCTTGTTGTAAGCATTTTTAATGCCTTACAAGTTTTGAGTATAGTTTGGCATATGATACACACTCAATGAAAAATTCTTCAAATAAATATCAACTGTTTTTGCTGAATGTTGTGTAAGACACTTTTCCAGAGGCATGAAATAAAATACGTGGTTCCTGTGGTATATGCAGTCTAATTGGGGATACAAGACGATCCTACTAAGGTTCACGTTATTTATTAGGGTCCACAATCCTTTGTGTATAATTCTGAAATCCAAATATCTCTGAAACTGATTTTTTTATCATACTCGGTAGTAAAATATAACCTGAGATTAATTCATCTGGCAGAAATACATGACCTGCACTGGTGTCAAACTACTTATAATCATCCATTTATTCCAATTAAGGAGAATATTCATATGTTTTACTGCAGATATATTAATGCTTTTGATTATGGTGGTGTTACATTTTACATGGTATATGTGCTTTATAAAAATTTTGAATTCCAAAATACATCTGACTTAATTGTTTTGGGGATTGTGAACCTGTAAGTATATAAAAAGTTAAATGATAAAATATTTAAATAGCAACCAGTATTGTAATCATAGAAATACCTAAAATCAATACATGGAAAATTGCCTAAAGGGTCATGATGTCTTTGTTGGTGTCCCTGCAGATGTACAGGTGTTCAGTCTTGGATCCCAAAGGTCAGAGGTAGGTGAGATTGGAGTATTTTCCTGACATGTTCAGGCTTAGGAAGAGCCAGAGGGTCTGTACGAATAAAGTTCTTTAAAAAGTGCTGAGGGTCAAAACAAGGTAAATTGAGTTCAGTTGTTAAGGGGTAAGAGATGGCCTGAGAAAGTAACCAGGGAGATCCTGGAATAAGAGGAGGAAAAAAAATGTAAGGTAAGAGTCCTGGCCAGATGCCAAAAACAATGATACTAGATGGGCAACCCTGTGGTGCATAAATGGATGACTTTGATTTAAAGTACAGATTTGGGTCAGGAGTGACTTTTCAGAGGATATGAGATTTGAATGGAATACTGTAGTTTTGCAAAGACTTAATTCCCCACAAATTTCTGCATATCTTTTTGTATATCCTGTTTTAAAGTACCTTGATGCCAAAGACTGTCTTAATTTTTAATCTCCAGATTACCTAGGGCAGTAATATAGAATGAAAAAAAATTGTTGATGTAGAGGCAGACCAAAAATAGTGTATTATAATGGAAAGACCATAAATGGGAATTGGAACACCTGGGTTTTTGTTCTAGCCCTGTACACATTATCTGGACAATGTTGTGCAAATCACTGAACCCCTTTGAGGTCCAATTTCATTTGTAAAAAGGGGAGGGTCAAGTGGCCTTGAAACTCTCCTGAGATTTAGTTCTGTGTCTGTATTTACTAAGACAAACTGATTGCCATTAATATTTATTGATTTAAGTTATTTAAGGATTAAAAAACTATAGGTCATATGGATTTATGTATTTTTTCAGGGAATATATCTCTCTATATAGAGATATCTGAAATGTAGATCCAGATATTTTGGTAAAATGATAAAATGAAAACACAAAATAAATTAATAGCAACAATAACTATTTAACATTCTCTGTGTATATATAAAACATTTAAGAAGATGTGCTCTTTGTCTTCAAGTAGTTTAGGATTTAGTAAGAATTTACTTCAAATATTTAAAAAAAAGTAAGTAAACAGACATAAGCTCTATGGATCTCAAATATGTTTAGCTGGAATGAATCAGCCTCTGAAAGTGTGGTATGACTGGCTATTCAACCTTTTGTTGGAACAGTTTAAATAACTTAGCATTTCGTAATGTAAATATTTTTATATCATGTACTTCTTGATTAATATAAAAGTAATTTACTCTCTTTGAAGAATATTTGTAGCCTTTGCAAATCAACTTAGAATATAATGTTTCTAATCAAATGTTATCATGAGTATTTTAACTTTATGTTAAATTCTCTTTTTCTGAGTCCCAAGCATGTGAGAAGAAATCAAATTCATTTCACTTTATGCTACATTAACTAATGGTAAAAATATTTGGTTGGAACTGCATAGCATTGTGATTGACTGGTGAACATTTTAATAAAGGAGATATAAATAAAGATAACATTTTTCAATAGAAAGACATTGCTGGTGCTTTACTACCTATTCTGTAGTTACTCGGTCTTGTCAGTTAATTTGGATAGGAATATTTGAAGTTATCCACTTGTGACCCTATTTATAGAATTGACTGTTTTGTGAAAATTTCTTTTAGGTACATTTCTAAAGAAGGGTTTTTCAGACTTTTGACTGTGACCCACAGTATAAAATAAGTTTTACAGTGTGACCCAGTACACATATGCATAGGTAAATAACTGAAACAAAACTTTCATGCAACAATACCTACTTTTAAAATGTATGATGCACTAAGAGTTTTTAAAATTCTGTTCTAGTCTATTTTATTCTTTTAAAATTTTTGGTCAGAATCCCACTAAATTGATTTTTAACTCTCTCCATGGGTCATAACCTGCAGTTTGAAAAACTTGAGCTAAACTCTTTTGTAGGGCAGTTACTATGTACTATTTACCTTTTATTCCCCAGGGGCTAGTGCTGTGATCAGCAATTAGATGGTACTTAAATAGCATTTGTTGAATGAATGAATGAATGCTTTCATTGTTCTTTATCTAGTTTCAGAAGTGTTACTGTATCAGTGAAATTTATCTTTAGAGGCTGCATGAAACTATTGAAAGACATTGCAAGAAAATTATTGATAATTAGTAGATGAAGGTGGGACATATATGAGGAGATGCAAAAGTCACCATACAGTTAAAAAACAAAACCCCAGAGCAAAACAAAACAGTACAGTGTGCTGGTTCGCTATAAGAAGTTATAGAATCAAGTGATGACATATATTTTGTTGAGGCCACTATTGTAAACTCAGTATTCATTCCTCTAATAATTGTATCTTGAAACTATCACCTTTCAACCTTATAGCATCTTTTGCCTAACTCCTTATATGTATATCTATATATAGGTACGTGTGTCTTTCTTTGTGTATGTGTGAGAGATTGAGGGTTAACTTTGATTAGGTGTTTTATTTTCTGAAAAATAAGATCTATGTCTTGTAAACTTTGTTTAGCTTAAATCATCTTTTTAAGCTTATTTATTAGCATTTTTCAAACAGTACTTCAAGTCAGATACTATTTGTTTATAAATCACATTTTTTTCTTTTCCATCTTCTAATAGTGCAACCTGTTTTCCCATAGTATGTTTGTTTCATTAAAATATTTAGCTTAGTAAATAATAATTTAAATTTTTTGGTTCATAATTTTAAGATTTTTTTCTGGGATTTGACACAGAGAAATTGGTACCTTACAAATTCAACTCAAGTAAAAATCCTTTATAACAAATACTATTAAAACATAAATTTCTGAAAAGATTGCAAGTATTCTCTAGCTGCTGACCTTTATCTTTGTAGTAATAATTTATGTAATAGGATTTCTGTTTTGTGAAATAATTAGGCCATTTAAATAAAATTCTCTGCAGTTTAAGTCACCCAAATAAATTAAGATAAATAGCTCATCACCATCAGAGTTGGGCAAGGTTAAATTACTCAATGGACCAGGTGATTTTCACAACTGTTATTTTGCATTTAATGATGTACTATTTTTAAAATATTAAAACATTTTTTTCTTCTCAGCCAGATACTAATTTCTTCAATAGAATCTAATTCTTCCTTTCTTCATCTCTCTGTCCCACCTTCCCTCCCTCCCTTCCTTCCTTTTTATTTCCATTTCCTCCTTTTTTCTATTTCTTTTTGTATCATAAGATACTTCTGTATTTCATACAATATAGAAATTCATTGAAAGCTTACTGATTGACTTTAAGCTATTTCCCAAACAATTTAGTATCATGAAATCTCTCTGGTTTTAATGTTTTCTAGTGGATAATGAACTGGGGTTAGAGTGAGAAAACTAAGTTCTTAAATTCTGGCTTGTTACTAACTCAGTGCTTTTCATCTCTATGTCCTTCCGTTTTCTTATCTGTAATTTACATAGGGATAATATTGTCTTTTATTTTTTCATGTTTCTTAGCATAGTACAAAGATAATAGGAAGTAATTATAAAATGTGCTTTCACTCAATAATGGTGGCTGATATTAATATTATTTAACTTGCATATGTATTTATAAATTTGTTATTTTATATTTCACATTTTAATTTAATAAAGTCAATACTAATCTTTTGTAAATTTATATTTTATGCTCCTCACTTTCTTTGGCTTTTTTATTGCCATTTGAAAAGTTTTTGCATACGAAGTAGTTAAAATATATAGTTGGGAAATTGAAAAATTTTCAAGTAATTATTTAATATGACAGTTTTCTATAGTAGTGAATATTTTGAATTACCATATTTTAAATTATGACATTTTTGGACTAGTAAATATTTAAACATGAAATGATGTAATAATTTAGTCACTTGAATAATAACTGTTGCTTTAAATTGTACAATTTTGATTAATTATAATAGATAAAATTTATGTTGATTACATTTTATAAGCAACATATATTTTACCCCCAAGGGGACAGTTTAACCAATTGAAGATTAAAATTTTTTAATTTTATAAAAAATTTTTATAAAAATTTTATTAAAAAATTTTTATATTTTATAAAATTTTATATTTTATAAAAAAATTTATAAAAATTTTATATTTTATAAAAAATTTTATAAAAACAGTTTAAATTTAAACAATTAAAATCACAGGCAATTATATTTTACTTATTTTTAATATTGCTATGGTGTCCTTTTTCCTCAAAATGTTATATATTTTATTGTTTTCTCTATAAAAATTGTGATTCCTTCTTTTATTTAAACAATAAAGATAATTCATGCTTTTGCAATTCAAAATTATAAAAATGGAAGTTATTATTAAAATAACCTAATTCTTCCTAAAGAGGAAAAAGTGCTTTCATATCTCTGTCTCCCTGTATATGTGATTTAATTTAAGATTTTTTTTTTGTCCCTTTCAGGAGTCTTTCCCAAAATGTCAGAAGAGGGATAGAAAAACATCACTTTTGTTTCACTTGGTGAATGAGTTGGGAACTGTTTGTGCACAAGAATCCAACATCAGCTTAAATTTTTTGGCTTTGTGTTCACATGAGCAAGAAACTGTTTTGCTTCTAATTCCTGCACATTATTTTTTATTGGTTTGTTGGATTTGCTATTAAACATCACTTTACTTTCATTTTTTTGGTCATTAATCTGTTCATTTTGGAAGGATAAGTAATCAAAACAGTTTTGAAAAGATTTTTTGTGATATTTTGTTGGAGCAGCTACAAAAGCAATAAAAATGATTGTCCAAACCCTAAGATACAGATGGTGTCATGATTGTTTTAAAGGCAGGAAACCATAGTATCCTATTTTAAGAAATTTTATTTATTTATAAGTCAAGTGCATTTTTCTCTCCTCTTTAAAGTACCTAGCCAGCATGAGAATTTTTATGGCATACATTTACAGAAAAGCAAGTCATGCAGTGGATTGAGGTTTAAATACCACAGCTATTAGAGATTTGGAATTAACTTGTATTTTAAACCAGTTATTTGCTCAAACCTCTTAAAATTTTGTTAATTTTTCATCTTGTCTTCTATTTCCTTCTGCATAATTGTATCATCTCCTTAACCTGGAAAGTTATAGTCTGTTCTCAGCTTTGTATCATCAATGAAGATCTTTGACAGCATATTGGGTTTCTTTGGTACATGTTAGCACTTGACTTGTGGTTTGTTTAGACTCATTATCAGTATTTTGCTGAATGTAATATCAGTCCTTTATTTTTTTTCCTAAAATTTGTCTAGGTAATTTTCCCATTTCTGTTTTCTAGTAACTTTATCTTTCATAAATGCCATAATAAATACCAAACAAATAAATAAACAAACAAAACCAAAAGACCCTTCCTGCTTTCTGAAAATCTTGACTGTCTTCATATTTAGTTTCCTTTTCTTTTCATTGTTAAATTATTACTACTTTAAAAAATTACTTTGAGTCTGGTAGTTTCTTCCTCTAGAAATCTGTGTTTATCAGTTTTGTTCTTTAAATACCAAAGGTATAGAGATGCATGATCCAAAATCAAATGACAACTGGCAGTTACCAGTGAATCAAAACTGCTTTGCACCCAAGCCACAGGTTAAAAAATATTCACATTGGACAACAGTTATTTTTTTATTTTTTAACTTTTTTATTAATATAATATAATATTTTATAATATAGCATATATACAAAGCAAAGAAAAAAAAAGCAACAATTTTCAAAACACTCTTCTATAAGTAGTTATAGGACAGATCCCAGAGTTTGTCATGGGCTACCATACTATCGTCTCAGATTTTTCCTTCTAGCTGCTCCAAAATATAGGATGTTAGAAGGATTAAATTTTTTTTTATTGTCACAATCAACTTAAATTTTTGTGTGTGTGAAAAATAACATATATACAAAAAAGCAATAAATTTCAAAGCACAGCACAATTAATTGTAGAACGAATTTCAGAGTTTGATATGGGTTACAATTCCACAATTTTAGGTTTCTACTTCTAACTGCTCTAAGATATTGGAGACTAAAAGAAATATCAATTTAATGATTCAGCAATCATATTTGTTTGTTAAACCCTACATTCTCTGTATACCTCCACCGTCACCTTTGATCTTTGTATCTCGGTCTTTAGGGTTATTTGGACTAAGGCCATTCTAACTTTTTCATGTTGGAAGGGGCTGTCAATAATATGGGGTTGGGAGATGGAACTAGCTGGTTTCTGGAGAGGCTGGGCCCTCTAGGTTTCAGGACTTATCTGGTCCAGGGACCCATCTGGAGGTTGTAGGTTTCTGGAATGTTACCCTAGTGCATGGAACCTTTGTAAAACCTTGTATATTATTCTAGGTGTTTGTTAGGATTGGCTGGAATGGTTTTGGTTGGAGTTTAGCAAGTTATGATAGGTAGCAATGTCTAACTGAAGCTTGCATAAGCATGACCTCCAGAGTAACCTCTCGATTCTAATTGAACGCTCTCGATTCTAATTGAATGCTCTCAGCCACTGATACTTTGTTATACTTCTTTTCCCCCTTTTGGTCAGGATGGCATTGTTGATCCCACTATGCCTAGGCCTGACTCATCCCTGAGTCATCTCCCATGCCGCTATGGAGACTTTCACCCCTGGAGGGATAGCAGTTATTTGGTTGACATTCTTTTAGATTTTCTACCAATGAATATGTGTTCTAGTTTGCAAGCTGCCAGAATGTGATATACCAGAAACAGAATGGCTTTTATATAAGGGGAAATTTATTAAGTTGTAAGTTTACAGTTCGAAGGCCATGAAAATGTCCCAATTAAAGCAAATCTACCAAAATGTCCAAATTAAGGCACCAATAAGAGAGTACCTTCACTTAAGGAAGGTCAGAGAAAGTCAGGGTTTCTCTCTCAACTGGAAAGGCACATGGCAAACATGATGATGTCTGCTAGCTTTCTCTTGTGGCTTTTTGTTTCATGAAGCTACCCTGGGGCGTTTTCCTTCTTCATCTCAAAAGGTCTCTGGCTGTGTTCGCTCTGTGGATCTGAAGCTTTTTCCAAAATGTTTCCTCTTTTAAAGGATACCAGTAAAGTAATCAAGACCCACCTGGAAGGGTGGAGTCACATCTCCATCTAATCAAAGGTTAATACATAAAATTCATCGTGTCACATCTGCATGGAAATAATCAAATCAGCTTTCCAACCTATATTATTTTTTTTCTGCTTTATTGTAATTTTATTGTCAAGGAGCAAAGGAAAAAGAGAATTAAGCAAAGCTCCAAAAACTTTTTAACTATTGAGCTTGGAAACCAGCATAATGTATTTAGAATAGGTTTTTTTTTTTTTAGATTTTTACCTTTTTTTATTATATAGTACAACATATATATAAAGCAAAGAAATAAAAAAGCAATAATTTTCAAAGCACTCTTCAACAAGTAGTTACAGGACAGATCCCAGAGATTGTCATGGGCTACCATACGATCTCAGATTTTTCCTCCTAGCTGCTCCAGAATATAGGGGGCTAGAAGGCTTAAATACTTTTTATCATCACAATCGATATTTTCCTTCTTTTTTTTGTGAAAAATAACATATATATATATAAGCTATAAATTTCAAAGCACATCACCACAATTAGTTGTAGAACATATTTCAGATTTTGACATGGGTTACAATTCCACAATTTTAGGTTTTTACTTCTAACTGCTCTAAAATATCGGAGACTAAAAGAGATATCAATTTAATGATTCAGCATCCATATTCATTTGTCAAATTCCATCTTCTCTGTATAATTCCATGTTCTAGTCTGTTCTATTGAGTTGTCTGTTGGACATATCCATTTAGACAGCACAAAAGCCCTTCATAGTTAACAAAATCAAAACCGAACTGAGCTCCCCATCTCCCAAACCTATTTTTTTCCCTTTATTCCCGTTCTTTTGTGTAACATCTAGCCAGGTGCCAAAAATGTTGTAATCACCTTAACTGTTCTTTCTCAACTCCACTAGGTCATGCTGTATGTTTTCGTTTCCTACGCCGCGTAAAGCAAACACCATGAAATGGGTCAGGTTAAACAATGGGAATTTATTCAGTCATGGTTTTGAGGCTGTGATAATGTTCAGAGCAAGGCGTCATCAAGGCAATGCTTTCTTCCCAGAGACTGAGTGCTGGCAATCCGTAGCTCCTCTGTGACATGGCAAGTTACATGGCTGCCTCTGCTGATCTCTCACTTCTTTTCTGAGCTTTGCCAATTTCAGCTTCTTGCTTCCATGACTTTCTCTCAATGTCCAAATGTCATTCTCTTATAAAGGATTCCTTTAATAGGCTTAAGACCCATCCTGATTGATGTGGGAGGTACCTTAACTGAAGTAACCTTATCAAAAAGTTCTATTTACAATGGGTTTACATTAACAGGAATGTTTCAGATTTAACATATTTTTCAGGGATACATATAACTTCAAACCATCACACTGTATTTTGTTTTAACATTTCTGAAATGTACCTTTTCTGTATCAGTATGGTTCCAGGGCTTAATAAAGTGATCCATCTAAAACACAAAGTAGAACATACCATCCTCTTTAGAAATCTCTCAATAACCCCACATCATCTATGGAAAAAATAATCTTTTCATTGAATACAATGATCTAGTGCATACCTACCTCTCTGAAACTAATTTTGGCAATAGGGGACTACATGTGATATCCAGAATGAAGAATGTACTATGCTGTTTTTGTGCTTCTGTGCCTTGGCTCCTGTTTTTCTATGCCTAACATTTCTTCTCTTCTACACTTTTCTTTGCCTGGCTAGCTCCTACTTGTTTTTCAGGACTCAGCTTGGGTATCTTTACTTCTGGGAGATTTTACTAATTGGTCATATGACCATGTCTCCTTTGATTTTCCGTTGCAGGTTCTGTTTAACTTTATCATGGCACTTTTTATCACTATCATTCACTAGAGAATGAGCTCTTTGAAGGCAGGAACCAAATTGTAGCTGAATTTGTGACAAAAAGTATTGTTAAAAAAAAAGTATTGTAAAAAATATCTGTTGAAGTTATATTTTCTCAGAACTATGTAAGAAAAAAAGTTGTATGTATTGCAAAAGGTGCTGAAAAAAAGGAAAACACAAAAGCATATTACAGGTTTCTTGAATTCATTTGTGATGAGGGAATGTGCCACAGTGTTACTCTCCTGAAAATTCTGGATCAAGGGGAATTTTCTGTGTTTGCTTTGTGGAACTGTCTGACTTGGACAGTTTTTTGGCCTTACTAATAAATAAGCTTTCAGATCATTTTAGAAATGATAAGCTCTATATAGCAGGTGTATCCTGCTAGTGTATGCTGACCACAGAAATAAAAATCAGCTGATTCCAGCTCTAGAACAACCTCAGACTATAGCCATTCTCCAAAAGCCCTTGGCAGGAGATATTTTGAACATACTGACTGTCCATGCTCTTGGAAAGGATGGCATTAGGAAAAAGAAAGTTGTTTCCATCAAGCCAGCTTTCTTTACTTCTGCAGTTCATGAAGTTTACTCTCAAATAATTTAAAAAATAGGATTTTTAAAAGTTTTAATTTGGGATAATTTCAAATCCACAATACAATTGCAAAAATATTACAAATCCTAAATAGAGAAATCCCACATATCTCCCACCAGATACCCAGATCCACAATTTTTTAACATTTTGCCATATTAACACAACAGAAATTTGAAGTTAATAAAGTAGACTAATGTTAATCTCTACTTCCACCTATTTTCATAGAACTTGATTCTTTCCATATATATTTGGGGAGAAGAATGTCCCTAGAATTCATGGGAAGTGAAGTAACTAGGCTTATATGTATTAAGCAGACACATGCATTCATCAACTTATATTTAAGAAGAAGGGTGAAAATAAGAAACATTCTATAGCATATGAGTTAAAACAATTCTCCACTGCAATTTTGCTAATTGTTCAATAAAATTTTTTCAGCTACTTCATTAAGAGCAGATAAATTCACTTTATCATTTTATTATAAAAGGGAACTAATCATCTTTTTAGATATAGTTAAAATTTATGTATGAATAGCTAATATTTATACAGATTATCTGATTTATATTTAATTCATCTAGACCTGTGCTATCCAATAACACTTTCTTCTATGATATAAATGTTCTATGTGTTTGCTGTCCAATATCGTAGCTACTAGCTAATTGTGGCAATTTGAAATATGGGTAGTGTGACTGAGAAGTTGACTTAGAAATTAATTTGTAATTTTATTTAAGATTAATTTAAGTTAAAATTTAGATATCTACACATGGCTAGAGCCTACTGGGTTGTATTGTGCAGATCTAGAATATACAATATCATCAGTACAGCTTTTTTTTCTTTAACAAAACACTTAATGGGGTGTAAGGAAAGTGTTATTATAATCAGCTAATCTGTAATCCATATGTTTCCCTATTAGAAAGAAACAAGTTTGTGTATCAAAAATACCTCGATGGCATGAAAAACTCTGTGTATTTGAGATTTTAAAGAAAATTGGACATCTTAAGAGGATATTATAATTGCTCTCAAAGTATTTATAATTTAGGGTACAGAAAAGACAGTAGTATTACGAATTTTATTACGGACTAACTGGCACCTTTTATTATCTTTGCAGAGAATTTCTAAGACCTGGATAACATCTGTGGAAAATCAAGAGCCAGAGTTTTTACATATTAATCACCATCTAGGAATTTCATTACTCTGAGATGTAATCAAGCAATTTTGTTAAATTGAAATCTATTCATTGGAGCTAAGGGTGGAAGGGATTACCCGAAGTAGGAGGTTAAAGGGGGAAGGTAAAGGAAAGAATGAGGTAAAGGTAAAGGTATGAATGAGGTAATTGTAAATAATTTGATTTTGGAGCTCTGAAACTATCTAGGATGTGTACACACATTTACTTCAGAGTTCTGTAAAAATGAATATTGGGAAAGTGAAGTGAAAGCAATTAATTATTTTATAGACAATTACTATCCTCAACTAAAGTATTTGATTTGTTTACTAATATTTCTGTTTCTTGGTTGGTAACTAAGGAAATTTTGCTATTGCAAAGCTATTATTCCCCTTAACTGTAGCACTCTCCAAAAGGATAAAGAGGAGTCAAATAAGGAAATCAGTTACAATGAATTTTCCATCACACATAGAGGTTCATCAGTTTGAAAACAGGTTAACCATGAAAAACGGAAGGAATACATTATTTCAGAGTAATAAAAACTGATTCAAGTTTTCACCCTTATTAAAATAAAACCTGTTTGATTAACTCTTTTTTTCGGTGGTTCATTTTCAGTGATATGCTTACCTCTCTGCACAGGCAGGTTCTATTTAGATTTTCAAGTGGAAAAGCCAAATAAAATATCTTATGGCCTTCTTGGCACAGTTAAAGCATGAAGTGCCAAAATTATTCATGAGAAAAAGACAACCTGTTTTCTCAAGCATTCTAGTCCAGCTTAACTCCTAGTATTATCCTCAGTACGTGAAAGAGAATCCAAAGGCCAAAGTTTAAGTAACGGAAAGCAGAGTGGTGAAAGGTGTTGCTACCCGCTTTGTTGTTCCATAGTAGAGAAAGATCAAATGTGTGCACATGTACATGAGCACTGGTATAAAGTGTAGGCCTTTAGGAACTCCAGGTCAGCCAAGATAATTAGTATTGAAACTAATTTGTGCTGTGTTTCAAATTTGTAAGTGGTTTAATGAACATAAAGCATTCCATATCATAATCTCTTTTTTACTCATAAGCATCCTTTTTAAAAATGTATTTTTATTGAAAAATCTTCACAACATACATTCATACATGGTGTACAATCAATGGCTTACAATATAATCATATAGTTATGTATTCACCACCATGATAATTTTCTAGAATATTTACATCACTCCAGAAAAAGAAATAAAAAGAAAAAAAAAAAAAACTCATACATACCATATACCTTACCCCGCCCTCTCATTGACTCTGGTATTTTCATTTACCCAATTTATTTTACCCTTTGTCCCCCCTATTATTTATTTAATCCATATATATATCTTTTTTCTCATCTGTCCATACCCTGGATAAAAAGAGCATCAGACACAAGGTTTTTACAATCACACGATCATAAAAGACAAGTTTTTATACACTCGTATTCAAGAATCAAGGCTACTGGAACACAGATCAACTGTTTCAGGTACTTCCCTCTAGCCATATCAATATATCATAAGCTAAAAAGGGATATCTCTACAATTCATAAGAATAACTTCTAGGAAAACCTCTTGACTCTGTTTGAAATTTCACAGCCAGTGAAACTTTATTTTGTTTCATTTCTCTCTTCCTCCTTTTGGTAAAGAAGGCTTTCTCAGTCCCATGATTTCTGGTCCTGGCTCATCCCGGGATTTCTGTCCCACGTTGCCAGGAAGATTTGCATTCCTGGGAGTCATTAGTAGTGGGGAGGGCAGTGAGTTCACCTGTTGAGTTGGCTTAGAGAGAGAGGCCACACCTGTATTAGTTAAGGTTCTTTAGAGAAACAGAATCAACAGAAAATATCCGTAAATATAAAATTTATAAAAGTGTCTCACATAACTGTGGGAATGTAGAGTCCAAAATCCATAGGGCAGTCTGTGAAGCTGACAACTCCAATGGAGGGTCTGGACAAACTCCACAGGAGAGGCTCACCGGCTGAAGCAGGAAGGGAAAAACTGTCTCTTCTGAATCCTCCTTAAAAGCCTTCCATTGATTAGATTAAACATCACTCATTGCAGAAGGCACCCCCCTTGTCTGATTACAAATGGAATCAGTCATGGATGCAGCCGACATGATCATGATTTAATTATCTGAAATGTCCTTATAGAAACAGACAAGCCAGCACTTTCCCAACCAGACAAACAGGTACCACCACCTGGCCAGGTTGGCACATGAACCTGACTATGACAGTCCACCCCTTGTCAACTTGGCAGCTATATACAGCACCTTAAAACATACTTAATTTCTAAATAGAAAACAGTAAAAGGCACATTTTTTTCCTCGCCTAACAATACTTAACTTTCCTGCATACAACCAGAAACATATTAAATCTCCCCAGAATAGGGTGCAAGTCCTTGGGTAATATTCATTCTTAAACTTGATACCTTACAACTTAAAGTACTGTAACATGAACAAAACAGCGTTACAGTTCTCATTTCTGTAACTGATTACATAGCTACAATTCATATTTATCACTACCTTCTTCCACTACCCATCCCATATTCCCTTTACCCTCAGCAAGTACTTCAGCTGGCTGTGGTTCTTTGCCTGGTGGAGTAACCCAAACATTCATTCCTGAAGTTTTGAGCCATTGGTAGCTCTCCCTGGATTGGGTTGTTGCAGTTTTCCATTGATTTTAATCACAGGGCGTGGTAATACTAAAAGACACCCTAGGGGATCTCCTATATTCCAGGAAAACTCTTCTTTACCTCCATTGTGTAGTTGCAGTCTAATTTCCCCCAATAGTCAGGATCAGTCACCCCAGCCAGTAATGTAATCCCCATCTTGACTTATTGATCCAGGGGCATGAGTAGCCCAAAGTGACCGGATGGCGGTCTTAGATTCCAGTTCAATGGAATCATTGTTGTTTCTCCTTGTGGAAGCACTCCGCTTTTGGGACTAAAACCTGTAGACCAGCAAAGCTCAAAGTCACAGGGACAGGAAGCAAAAATTTTCCTAGTGGATCACTATGGGTAATAGTGAGTGGTGCCATTTCTACCCCATTGTTCCTGGACCCATGTTTCCTGGCTATGGAAGCAATAGCACCATACAGTGGACGCTGATTCAGAGCATACACAGCTTCCTGGAGAACATTACCCCAGCCCTTCAAGATATTGCCACCTAGTTGGCACTGTAATTGAGTTTTCAAAAGGCCACTCCACCATTCTATCAATTCAGCTGCCTCTGGATGACAGGGAACATAGTAAGACTAGAGAATTCCATGAGCATGTGTGTGTTCCCACACTTTATTTGCCATGAAGGTGTTCCTTGATCAGAAGCAATGCTGTGTGGAATACCATGATGATGAATAAGGCATTCTGTAAGTCCACAGATGGTAATTTTGGCAGAAGCATTGTGTGCAGGGAAAGCAAACCCATATCCAGAGTATGTATCTACTCCAGTTAGAAAAAATTACTGCCCCTTCCATGAAGGAAATGGTCCAATGTAATCAACTTGCCACCATGTAGCTGACAGGTCACCTTGGAGAATGGTGCCATATTGGTGGCTGAGTGGGTCTCTGCTGCTGGCAGATTAGGTACTCAGCAGTGACTGTAGCCAGGTCAGCCTTGGGGAGTGGAAGTCCATGTTGCTGAGCCCATGCATAACCTCTATCCCTACCACCATGGCCACTTTGTTCATGAGCCCATTGGGCAATGACAGGATTGCTGGGGAAAGAGGCTGACTGGTATCCACAGAATGGGTCATCTTATCCATTTGATTATTAAAACCTTCCTTTGCTGAAGTCACCCTCTGGTGCACATTCACATAGGACACAAATATCTTCCTGTTTTTAGCCCACTCAAAAATGTCTATCCACATACCTGTTCCCCAGATCTCTTTGTCACCTATTTTCAATTATGGTCTTTCCATGTCCCTGATCATCCAGCCAAACCATTAGCAACAGCCCATGAGTCAGTCTACAAACATGCCTCTGGCCAGTTCTCCTTCCAAGCAAAATGAACAGCGAGGTGCACTGCTCGAAGTTCTGCCTACTGGGAGGATTTCCCCTCATCAT
Organism: Tamandua tetradactyla; assembly: GCF_023851605.1. Classification (NCBI taxonomy): domain Eukaryota; kingdom Metazoa; phylum Chordata; class Mammalia; order Pilosa; family Myrmecophagidae; genus Tamandua; species Tamandua tetradactyla. The sequence continues at coordinate 143,000,829 of NC_135332.1, forward strand.
TGTCCTTCAACCCCTAGAAAGGGGTTGGAGTGCTGCAGCTGTCCACTTTTGGGTGGTACCTGTATATCATGTTGAAACATCTGTAAACCAAGCCAGAGTTTTCTCTTCCTGAGTTAATTCACTGTAAAGAACTCCCCAAGAGGCCCTAGCTCTGGACTGGGAAAGGGAAGGTAATGTGGCAGGAGTGGAGACCATGGGCATTTGGACCACTTCCTTATGTAACTTATTTGTGCCTTCAGGACCTACTCTGTCCCTATCTTATACATATCATTTCCATTTTATAATGGAGCGCATGCCCAACTTTTGTGGTAGGTCAGACAATACCCAGCTCATGATAGGCAACTCAGGTTTCATGGCAACTTGGTGGCCCATAGTTAAGTGGTCAGTCTCTACTATTGCCCAGTAGCAGGCCAAAAGCTTTTTCTCAAAAGGAGAGTAGTTATCTGCAGCAGATGGTAAGGCTTTGCTCCAAAATCCTAAGGGTCTGCATTGTGATTCTCCTATAGGGGCCTGCCAAAGGCTCCAGACAGCATTTCTATTTGCCACTGACACTTCCAGCACCATTGGATCTGCTGGATCATATGGCCTAAGTGGCAGAGCAGCTTATGCAGCAGCCTGGACCCGTTGCAGAGCCTCCTCTTGTTCAGGTCCCCACTCAAAATTAGCAGTTTTTCTGGTCACTCTATAAATGGGCCGGAGTAGCACACCCAAAGGAGGAATATGTTGTCGCCAAATCCAAAGAAACCAACTAGGCGTTGTGCCTCTTTTTTTGGTCATAGGAGGGGCCAGATGAAGCAATTTATCCTTCACCTGAGAAGGGATATCTCGACATGTCCCACTGAACACCTAGAAATTTCACTGAGGTAGAAGGCTCCTGTATTTTTGTTGGATTTATCTCCCATCCTCTGACACACACATGCCTTACTAGTAAGTCTAGAGTAGTTGCTGCTTCTTGCTCACTAGGTCCAATCAACATAATATCATCAATATCATGGACCAGTATAATGTCTTGTGGGAGGGAGAAACGATCAAGGTCCCTGCCGACAACATTATTACATAGGGCTGGAGAGTTGATATACCCCTGAGGTAGGACAGTGAAAGTATATCGCTGACCTTGCCAGCTGAAAGCAAACTGTTTCTGTGGTCCTTAGTAATAGCTATTGAGAAAACAGCTTTTGCCAGATCGATAGCTGCATACCAGGCACCAGGGGATGTATGATTTGCTCAAACAATGATACCACATCTGGAACAGTAGCTGCAATTGGAGTTACCACCTGGTTGAGCTTACGATAATCCACTGTCATCCTCCAAGACCCATCTGTTTTCTGCATAGGCCAAATAGGAGAGTTGAATGGGGATGTGGTGGGAATCACCACCCCCACATCCTTCAAATCCTTAAGAGTGGCAATAATCTCTACAATCCCTTCAGGAATGTGGTATTGCTTCTGATTTACTATTTTGCTAGGTAGGGGCAGTTCTAGTGGCTTCCATTTGGCCTTTCCGACCATAATAGCCCTCACTGGATGAGTTAGAGAGCCAACGTGGGGATTCTGCCAGTTGCTCAGTATGTCTATACCAATTATGCATTCTGGAACTGGGGAAATAACTACAGAATGGGTCCGGGGGCCCGCAGGACCCACTGTGAGATGGACCTGAGCTAAAACTCCATCTATCACCTGACCCCACCATAAGCCCCCACTCTGACTGGTGGTCCATAGTGATGTTTTGGATCCTCTGGAATTAATGTCACTTCTGAACCAGTGTCTAATAATCCCAGAAATATCTGATCATTTCCTTTTCCCCAATGCACAGTTACCTTGGTAAAAGGCCGTCGGTCTCCTTGGGGAAGGCTTGGAGGAATATTAACAATATAAATTTGTGGCAGTGTAACAAGGTCTTTCCCCAAAGGGACCTGGCCTCTCCCTCATTCAGTGGGCTCTGGGTCTGTAAACTGTCTCAAGTCTGGAAATCGATTTAGGATGGTGACTCTCTGTTTTTGTAATTCAAGTTAGACTTCACTTGACCTAGAACTCTTTTGTTTATACAGCTCAAACAAGAATTTAGTGTATCCCCATCTATTATACCCCATGATTTACTAGCCAATGCCATAAGTCTCTGCGAGTCAGATTATTTTGACTCCTGCTTTGAGTGTGCTGTCTATTATGATAGCCACATTCACCTTGTCTTTGGTGATTAAGTGCTGCCACCTGGCTTCTGCCAACTCGGGATCCCATCTCCCCCATTGTGTTTATGGATTCCAGCTCAGTGACAGCAGTTCCCACAGTAATATCTTACCTACAGAGAAGTGCAACCACAGAGCTCTTTAGTGATGATGACGCTAGTCTCACAAATTTATTTCTCACAGTTCTGGTAAAAGGTGCATCCTCCAGACATTCCTGAGCTGTAAGACCAGGCTTTGCATGATAAATCCACTCTAACATTCCAATCTCTCTAAGCCTCTGGATCCCCTTATCTACATTATACCAGGGCAGTTCTGGCATTTCAACCTCAGGTAATGTCGGCCACCTTTTGATCCATGTTTCAGCCAACCATCAAACAAACTGTTAATACCTTTTCTAACCCCTTGAGCTATAACATTAAATGCAGAATCTCTGCTTACTGGGCCCATATCAATAAATTCAGCCTGATTCAGCCTTAAATTCCTCCCACCATTATCCCACACCCTTAAAACCCATTGCCCCTCATATTCCCCTGATTTCTGCCTATATAAATTGGAAAACTCACACAGTTCTTTTGGCGTACAACATACCTTTTCATGGGCGATACTCTGTACCTCATCTTTTGGAGCCTGTTGGGACCTTAGTCTAGTATAGTTCTGGAAGAAATGAGGGGTGGTGGGGGTGGGTCATGAAAGGAATTAGAAATATCTTTCAAGCCATTTGCTTCAAGGCATTCATTTGCAGTTTCATTTGATGAAACAATATTAATCACTCTAGGGCTAATCCCTTCAGGTGGAGGTTAGGTAGCCAACTCCTCAGGGCAGGCTGGAGATGGGGAGGCTATGTCCTCAGGGCAGACTACTACAAGGTTATCTAGAGAAGACTCAGCATGACCTAGGGTTTCAACCTCTCCATGGACATCATTTTCAATCCATATGTCACCATCCCATTTTTCAGGGTCCCATTCCTTTCCAATCAATGCCCTCACTTTAACAGCAGACACTGTGCAAAATTGAGTTTTCAGCTTATATTGTAAAGTTGCTACTCTAATGATAAGATTCTGAGTCTGATTTTCAGAGATCTCATGTCTACAACTGTAGGAAAGAAGATTTTCCTTCAAGACACTCGTAGACATGTTTACATCTGTCAGATGACATGTAAGCTTCTCATTTGAAACCTTAAGCCCATCCCTTTCACTCATTAATGTATATAGTATATCTAACAACAACAAGCCAACATCTCTATACCTCCTACTTCCACAAAACTACATAAAAGTGTCAAAAGCATTATTCCCCAGAGCCTTGTGCAAGCGAAGCATTAGAAGAATTGAATGGTGATATTTTGACTATCTCTTTTGCCAACTCACCCCATGGATTGGCAGTACCATTCTGATTATAGGAATCAGAGTCCTTATGCCTTTGAGTCCAGTTAGAGTAGAAAACCAATTGTAAAAACCCATTTTTAAGATTCTGTTTCTTAAGAACCACTCCTGGTACTAAGCTATATTAGTTAGGGTTCTTTAGAGAAACAGAATCAACAGGAAATATCCATAAATATAAAATTTATAAAATTGTCTCACATAACCATTGGAACTTAGAGTCCAAAATCCATAGGGCAGTCTGTGAAGCTGATGACTCTGATGGAGGGTCTGGATGAATTCCACAGGAGAGGCTCACTGGCTGAAGCAGGAAGAGAAAAACTATCTCTTCTGAATCCTCCTTAAAAGCCTCCCATTGATTAGATTAAATATCTCTCATCTCAGAAGACACTCCCCTTTGCTGATTACAAATGGAATCAGTTGTGGATGCAGTTGACATGATTATGATTTAATTCTATGAAATGTCCTGATAGCAACAGACAGGCCAGCACTTTCCCAATCAGACAAATGGGTACACCAACTGTCCAAGTTGACACATGAACCTGACCATGACAATAGCTGAGCAACAAAAGAGGTTATTTGGGGGTGGTTCTTTGGCTTAATTACAAGTACACTTACACTATCCTTTGCAGGAATAAGCTTCATAGGGGCAAACCCCAAGATCAAGGGCTTGGCCTATTAATTTGGTTGTCCCCACTGCTTGTGAGAATGTCAGACATTCTTCAAATGGGAAAATGAGTACTTCTTCCTTTCTCCCCAGTCCCCCAAAGGGACTTAGCAAATACTTTTTTATTCACTGCCCACATTACTCTGGGATCACACTGACCTGGACAAAACAACAAAATCTCACACCCTATTCAAGATTCCATGTACTTACTGTGTTCAACTAAACTGACCATACAAGTTAAATTAGGAAATGTACTAACCAAAATACAAATTTTGCACCAATAAACATCTCTCCATTTATCCTCACACAGAAGTTAAAGTTTTAAAATATGGACCATATCATCCTTTACCAGACATTCCTGAGCTGTATTCAGATGGACTTCAGACCTATCCAGATCAGTTTCATTCATATCTTTACTTGAAGTGTGATCTCTTTTTCAATCCTGTTTCTTTTTATCCCCTCTGCTATCTCCACACCATTTATTTCATTTCCTTTGAAAGAAAGGAAATAAACATTCATTGTATGCCTACAATTTGCCAAGCTTGTTGCTCTACACTTTCTACAGATGAGAAATTGGAGGTGTAGAGAAGTTAGATTACTTACCTAGCGGTCATACAGATAATGAATGATTTGTGTTTTAAATCTACTCTGCCTGATTCTAAAACCTTTCTTCAGTATGCCCTGTTTTATCTCTTACTGGATATTCTTCAACTGTATTCATGCACTCCACTTTTCTTCCCCTTCTCTTCTCTCTTCTTTGGCATAGTCTTCCTCTGTAAGTTTTCCTTTTTCCATATGCTTTCTCTCCCTACCTCTATAACTCTTTCCTTTTCTCTCAAGTCACAGGGGATTTTTTCCTTCTATCAAGAAAGCAGAAGTGGCATTAAAAAATGATGTACTTTTGGATTAAATGTCTTAAAATTGTTTATAGCTCCTGGCCTCACAATTTCCCTTCTAGTAATTTAGAGAAGTCAGCAAAGCTGTATACACAGATGTATATACAAGAAAGAAAGCTCCAGTATTATTTGTAGTATTGGAAAATCAGAATAACTTTAATTTCTAATAGTGGGTTAAACATATGTTATATATGTTATATGTCCTAGAAGATATATTAGAGGATGTTAAAGAGTTAAGATAATGATTACTTAATGACACAGGAAAATGTTCACCATATATAATTTAAAAAATTCATTTATTATAAATAAATAAAATAAAAATTTTAAAAAGAAAAAAATTAAAAATCCATTTAATATGAAAATTCACTTATCAAGTTATTAATAGAAAAGATAATTAAAATGCGGGTTCAATTCCCAGTGCTGCCCATGCAAAAAAAAAAATATATATATATATATAATTAGAATGTATAAATGTAATTTAAAGAAAAAATAAATTAACTCATGTGTATCTGCTACCAGGTTATTAAAAAGAATATTACCAGCTCTTTTTTTAAATCCCTCTGTATGACACCATATGATGTTAAGTGAAAGAAACAATAGAGCATATAATATGTTTTAAAAGAAGAGATAATAACACATTCAGTATAACTTAAATTTAGTGAAAAATAATATATAGGAGAAATCTGAAAAGATGTACACTAACATGTTAGCAGTAATAATCAAGGATAATGGTATTGCAGGTGAATTTAATTTTTTTATTAGTTTTTTTTGTTTCATTCTTTGTCAATGTAATTCAGGTTTATAGTCTAAAAGTATATAACAAATATTGCATGTATCTCAGGGAAAAGGACAAGTTGAAAAGTCAAGAAAATTGTTTTCTTTCCTTTCAATCTGGGAAAGTAAAATGATTGTTTATAAGTCACCATCAAATAGTTGTCTTTAATTATCATTCTTAATCACTATGACATTATTAGTCTCTTTAAGCACTGAACTGAAGCACTAAATGTGTGTAAGTGACCTAGGTATTCAGAGTTGACAGAAAAGGAGATCCTCTCTATTTGCAGTGGTCAAAGGGTTTATCAAGGAGGAAAGCTTTGTCTTGGATTTTGAAGAATATGGAAGAGTTAGATCAGCATCGTTAAACTCTTTGGGTTTAGGACTCCTTTGCAACACTCATCAATATTACTGAGGACCTTAAAGAGTTTTTGTTCATGTGGGTTATATCTGTCTATATTTCTCATATTAGAAATTAAAACTGAGAAATTAAAAAATATTTATGAATTATTTTTAAATAAATTACATTTTAACATTAGTATATCTTTATGAGAAAAGTGTCAATGTTTCACTTTTGTGTTTTAATAAATGACTCAAAAGAAGGTAGGTTGATTCTCCTATCTGCTTCTGTTGTGATGCCACAAGTCATGCAGCCTCTGGAAATCCTACTGTACACGTGTGAAAGAGTGCAAGTGAAAAGGCAAACAGCATCTTAATTGTATTATGAACATAGTGTTGATGTCCTAGTTTCTTTGAGAATAGCTTTGAAAACTACTAATTGAAACAGTCTGATCGCGAAAGAGGGATGGGCATCATCTCAGAGATAGATCAGAGAGTTAACAGACCACTCTGGTCATTGTGAAAAATTCATACGATGGAAGGTGGGAGAGAGATGGCTATAGATGTATTTGGGGGATCAAATTATGTCAATTTAAAAACACTAGTTTCCTTATTTGTGACCTCCTTACTGACCTCAACTTTGGCTTGAGAAAGAAGTGATGGAAGAGAAAGCCATATTTGGTCCCAGGCAATATTAAGTGATGTGGCTTGCAATATTCTTTTTTTTTTTTTTGGTGTCACCTTTATTTATTTATTTTTATTTTTAAAAATTTGTACAAAATTTTTAACATATGATCATTCCGTTCTACATATATAATCAGTAATTCACAATACCATCACATAGTCGCATATTTATCATAATGATCATTTCTTAGAACATTTGCATTAATTCAGAAAAAGAAATAAAAAGACAACAGAAAAAAATTCATACATACCATACCCTTTACGCCTCCCTTTCATTGATCACTAGCATTTCAATCTAAGTTTATTTTAACATTTGTTCTCCCTATTATTTATTTTTATTCCATATTTTCTACTCATCTGTTGACAAGGTAGATAGAAGGAGCATCAGACACAAGGTTTTCACAATCACACAGTCACACTGTGAAAGCTATATCATTATACAATCACCATCTAGAAACATGGCTACTGGAACGCAGCTCTACATTTTCAGGCAGTTCCCTCCAGCCTCTCCATTACATCTTGAATAACAAGGTGATATCTACTTAATGCATAAGAATAACCTCCAGGATAACCTCTTGACTCTGTTTGGGCTCTCTCAGCCATTGCCACTTTGTCTCATTCCACTCTTTCCCCTTTTGGTCAAGAAGGTTTTCTCAATCCCTAGATGCTGAGTATCAGCTCATTCTAGAGTTTTTCTCAATCCCTTGATGCTGAGTCTCAGCTAAATCTAGGATTTCTGTCCCACGTTGCCAGGAAGGTCCACACCCCTGGGAGTCATGTCCCACGTAGACAGGGGGAGAGTGGTGAGTTTACTAGTTGTATTGGCTGAAGATAGAGGCCACATCTGAGCAACAAAAGAGTTTCTGTTGGGGGTGACTCTTAGGCCTAATTTTAAGTAGGTTTGACCTATCCTTTGTGGGGTTCAGTTTCATGTGAACAAACCCCAAGCCTGGGGGCTCAGCCTATAGCTTTGGTTTCCACACTGCTTGTGAGAATATCAACAATTCAACTTGGGGAGGTTGAATTGTCCCCTGTTCTCACCATTCCCCGAAGGAGACTTTGCAAATACATCTCCACTCACTGATCAAATCACTCTGGGATTCATTGGGGCATCACTGTGGACAAACCAATAAAATCTAATGTCCTACTCATGGTTCCATGTACTTATGTTGTTCAACCAACTATCTACATAAGTTATATTAGGAGAGTGTCCTGGTTTGAAAGAAAGTATGCCCCCTACGAAAAGCCATGTTTTAATATAAATCCCATTTCATAAAGGTAGAATAATCTCTATTCAATACTGTATGTTTGAAACTGTGATTGGATCATCTCCCTGGTTGATGTGATTTAGTCAAGAATGGTTGTTAAACTGGATTAAGGGACAACATGTCTCCACCCATTTGGGTGGGTCTTGATTAGTTTCTGAAGTCCTATAAAAGAGGAAACATTTTGGAGAATGAGAGATTCAGAGAGAGCAACACTACAAAGCAGAGTCCACCAGCCAGCGACCTTTGGAGATGAAGAAGGAAAACGCCTCCCGGGGAGCTTCACGAAGCCGGAAGCCAGGAGAGAAAGCTAGCAGGTGACGCCGTATTTGCCACATGCTCTTCCAGCCGAGAGAGAAGCCCTGACTGTGTTCATCATGTGCGGTCTCACTTGAGAGAGAGACCCTGAACTTCATCGGCCTTCTTGAACCAACGTATCTTACCCTGGATGGATGCCTTTGATTGGACATTTCTATAGACTTGTTTTAATTGGGACATTTTCTCGGCCTTAGAACTGTAAACCAGCAACTCATTAAATTCCCCTTGTTAAAAGCCGTTCTGTTTCTGGTATGTTGCATTCTGGCAGCTAGCAAACTAGAACAGAGATGGACTAGTCAAAATATAAATTTTGTACTAAATAAACATTTTTAAATTTAATCTCACACATCAGTTGAAATTTTTAAATATTAATTACCATCTATTTTCAGCACCCTGCAATAATGACATTCCTTTGTTCTTCCTCATGCAAAAACATTTTAAAAGTTGTACATTTAGTCATTTTCATTATACACTCTTGGCATTCCTAGATTATACCATCTCAATCTTTATCGTCTTTCTTTCTTTGTGATTTCATTTACGCCCCCCAGCCCTCCTCCCTCTATCATTCTCTCATTCAGCTAGTGTTTTAACATAATTATATTACAGTTAGTTAGTGTTGTGATGTCAATTTCTGAGTTTTTATATCCAGTCCTGTTGCACAATCTGTATCCCTTCAGCTCCAGTTATCCAATATCTTACCCTATTTCTATGTCCTGATGGTCTCTGTTACCAATGAAATATTCCAAGTTTATTCACTAATGTCAGTTCATATCAGTGAGACCATACAGTATTTGTCCTTTTGTTTTGGCTAATCTCACTCAGCATAATGTCCTTAAGGTCCATCCATGTTGTTACATACTTCATAACTTTATTCTGTCTTACAGCTGCATAATATTCCATCATACGTATATGCCACAGTTTGTTTAGCCACCCGTCCATTGATGGACATTTTGGCTGTTTCCATCTCTTGGTAATTGTAAATAATGCTTCTATAAACATTGGTGTGCAAATGTCCATTTGTGTGCTTGCTCTCATGTCCTTTGAGAAGAGACAGCATATAGATGGGTCTTGTTTTTTAATACATTCTGCCAGTCTATGTCTTTTGATTGGGGAGTTTAATCCATTAACATTTAGTATTATTACTGCATGGGTAGTACTTTCTTCTACCATTTTGCCTTTTGGATTTTGTATGTCATATCTAATTTTCCTTCTTTTTACCTTTACTCATAGTCTTCCTTTCTACACTCTTCCCCACACCTCTCTCTTCTGTCTCTTCATATCTGTCTCTAGTACTCCCTTAGTATTTCTTGCAGAGCCGGTCTCTTGGGTCATAAATTCTCTCAGTATTTTTTTGTCTGGAAATGTTTTAATTTCTCCCTCATTTTTGAAGGACAGTTTTGCTGGATATAGAATTCTTGGTTGGCAGTTTTTCTCTTTTAATAATTTAAATATATCACCCCACTGTCTTCTTGCCTCCACTGTTTCTGCTGAGAGATCTATGCATAGTCTTATTGGGCTTCCCTTGTAGGTGATGGTTTGCTTTTCTCTTGCTGCTTCCAAGATTCTCTCTTTCTCTCTGACCTCTGACATTCTGATTAGTAAGTGTCTTGGAGTACGTCTATTTGGATCTATTCTATTTGGGGTACGCTGCACTTCTTGGATCTGTAATTTTAAGCCTTTCATAAGAGTTGGGAAATTTTCAGTGATAATTTCCTCCATTAGTTTTTCTCCTCCTTTTCCCTTCTCTTCTCCTTCTGGGACACCCACAACACGTATATTCATGCGCTTCATATTGTCTTTCAGTTCCCTGTGTCCCTGCTCATATTTTTCCATTTTTTTCCCTATATTTTCTTTTTCTTGCCAGATTTCAGATGTTCCATCCTCCAGTTCAGAAATCCTATGTTCTGTCTCTCGAAATCTACCATTGTAGGTTTCCATTGTTTTTTCATCTCTTCTACCGTGCCTTTCATCCCAATATGTTCTGTGTTTTGTTTTTTCAGGCTTTTGACTTCTTCTTTTAATTCATTCTGTGCCTTCTTTATATCCTTCTTCAATTCATTGATTTGGTTTTTGATGAAGTTTTCCATGTCTGTTTGTATATTCTGAATTAAATGTTTCAGCTCCTGTATCTCATTTGAATTGTTGGTTTGTTCCTTTGGGCCATATCTTCAATTTTCCTAGGTAATTTATTATTTTTTGCTGGTGTCTAGGCATTTAATTGCCTTAATTAGTTTATTCTGGAGATTGCTTTCACTTCTCTTACCTAGGGTTTTCTTGCTGGATAAATTTGTTGTCTATCTGTTCTTTGACATTCAGTTCAGCTTTATCTGACCTCTAGCTTAAGTTTTGTTTAACAGAGGAGAATTTTTCAGTTCTTGTTTTCTTGTTTCTTGCCCGGCTTATATGGTGCCTTTCCCCCCCCCACCCTTAGGAGGGTCTACGTAGGTATTATAGACTCCAGTCGGGTTTTCACGGACTAAACTGGCCTCCTATCAGGGGGAAGGAGTCACCTGCATCAATTTTCCCTGAGGGTGAGACCCAGCAGGTTAAAAAACTTTCCTGTGAAGTCTCTGGACTCGGTTTTTCTTATCCTGCCCAGTATGTGGCACTTGTCTGCCTGCAGGTCTCACCAGTGTAAGATGATGCGGCACCTTTAACTTTGGAAGACTCTCCCTGTTGTGGGCATGGTGGAGACAGAGGAGAGGTTGTAGGCTGGTTTTAATGACTTCAAATTACCAAGCCCTGGTGTCTGAATTCCTTGAGGGAGGGATTCCACCTGAGTTGGGCTTCACCTCTCCCCTGGGGAAGGCACAGGCTTGAGAAAAGCCCTGAAAGGAGTTTGTTTTTGCCTATGCCTGTGGCAGTTGCAGCCTGAGGTCTTGCTGCTGAATCCAGAGGCAGTCAAGCCTTTGTAGAAACACAGCCACAAAAACCTGTTTCTTTTCTTTTTTTCTTTTTCCATTAGCCCAATGAGTGACCTCCGCTTTGACCAGGTTCACCTGAGCTGGGGGTCTATTTTCAGTAGTCAGAGTTTGTTAATTAATGCCACAATTGGTGTTTGGTTGGACTCAGCCCCTGCTGCTGGTAAAGAGTCTTTCCTTTCCCCTCTGGGAAGCAGCCTGTTGGGGAGGGGAGCCGGCCACGGCGGCTTGGGGAATTCACAGTTCTGGGGAGGCTTGCAGCCAGTCCAGCTGGTCCAGACTGGGATATGCTGTGTGTCCAGTCACTGACATGGCTCCAGGAGCTGTTCTATACTGTGTCTGGTTATTTAATAGTTTAAGTTCTGGAGGACGAACTAAAACGCGCACATTGCTAAACTGCCGTCTTGGCCACATCTCTCCTTTCTTCCCTATAATATTCTTTTGATTTATCAATATTTCATTTGTTCAGTTTATATAGTGTCAATTGTATTCTAGGTGGCAAGCAAAGAACTAGTGATACAAAGATGAATGAGATGCAATCTCTACTTATAGGAGCTCTCAATTGGGTGGGAGGTCCAGATACTAAATATAAGTAATATATTCAATAAACTGGAGAAAAACATAGGAGGGGGTATACCTCTGACTACGAGGTGTGGTGAACAGTTTGTGGGGTGAACAGGAAGTCTTTAAAGGTTGAAATCCCAAACACCAGCATTTATTCCTATTTGACCATGGTAAGAAATAGTAAAAGTATAAAGATGACAAGTATAAAGTTAATACAGTTGAGCTGGGGGGATAATCAATAACACTGTAGGATAATTTCTTAAATATATATTCTCCTTTGAAAAGTACAAGTGTACTATAGCAGCCTTCCATTGCAAGACCTAGGAGACACAATTATTATCTTAATATCTGAATTTTCTTCACTTGGATCACCTTTTTTAGCTTTTTGTTTTTTGGGATTCAGTAACTAGAGTGAAGGGGAGAAAGAAATTTGGATAATTACAACAACTTTAAACATGTACTAAGGACACCTTTACTAGCCCAAACAATTCTCATTAAATAAGTGAATAAAGGACCTGTCTCTCAGCACCACCTGCAGGGGACACAGGAGTCTGCAGCAGGATTCAGTACCCTGTCAGAATATTTTCAATCTAACTTTCCTTTACTGAGCATCTACTAAGTAAAGAACTTAGTTTTAGTAGCTGTGGCAGAAACAAAGATTAATAAGAGACCATCTTCCCACATTCTAAGGAACATTGTTGAATGAACCTGGGGATGTTTGTTGCTATTAGACTAGCTTGGAAGGAACTGATTAAGAGAATCAGGTGTCTTTTGTGATTTCACAGGTTTAAAACACTAAAGTGAAGTCTGCTTTTTTAAAAAGCATTTTTTATTGTGAAATATAACATATGCAGAAAAGTGATAAATTTCAAAATATAATTTAACAGGTAGTTATAGAGTAAATTTCAAAAAATCGTATGGGTTACAGTTCCACAATTTCAGGTATTTCCTTCTGGGCTGTTCTAATACACTAGAAACGAAAAAGAAATATCTATATGATGATTCAGTATTCACAATCATTTTTTAAATCCTAATTTCTCTGTTACAACTCCTCCCTCTCATTTGCTCATTCTCTCACTCATCAGGGTTATGTGGGCAATGATCATTGTTTCAGTTTGCTAAAGCTGCCAGAATGCAATATACCAGAAATGGATTGGATTTTACAAAGGGGATTTATTAAATTATGTTACAATTCTAAGGCCATGGAAACATCTAAATCGTGGCATCAACAAGAAGATACCTTCACTGAAGAAAGGCCAATTGTGGGTTCCTCTGTCACATGGGAAAGCACATGGTGACATCTACTGGCCCTGCTGACCTGGGTTGGTTTAAAGAATGACTCTCTTATCTCCTGTGGGTCTTTGTGGCCTCTGCTGGGGTATTTTTTTTCTTAGCTCCTCTAAACTCTCTGGCCTCTCTTAAAGTACTCCAGCAAGCAGATCAAGACCCACTTTGAATGGGTGCGGCCACATCGCCATGGAAACAACCTAATCAAAAGGACACACCGAACGATAGGTCTTCCCCCAACACTGGATTAAAATTCAGCTTTTCTGGGAGTACATAACAGTTTCAAACAGCACAACCATTTTAACTTCTTTATTTTGAAAAGAGGTGTTGACCTTATAGAGTAGGAGAATGCAACTGGTAGATTTCAGGAATTATTTGGCCTAGGAACAATCTGGAGATTTTAAGTTTACAAAAAATAAACTTAATAAGTAAAATTTTATAGAGTCTTAGACACACCTTGGGTTTCCTTTAGGGTTTCCAGGAATACTGTTGGTTGGGGCTTGGCATACCATGGCAATTTGCAATAATATCTGGCTAAAGCTTGCATAAGAGTAGCTTCCAGAATGACCTTTTGACTCTGTTTGAAATCTCTTAGCCACTCAGACCTTATTTTGTTAATTTCCCCCATTTTGATCAAGAAGGCATTCTCAATCCCACAGTACCTAGGCCAGCTCGTCCCTGGGAATCATGTCTCACATTACGAGGGAGATGATGTCTGCTTTTGACATTTCAAGTCTATTAGAAGCTTATATCATGATGATTAAGGCGAGTGTTACCATTTTATGTGGGCCAGTTAAGGTTGCTCTTTTCCTACTTTAAGGCAATCCCTAAACAACTGTTTAATGAGATGACTCTTGCTAATCATAAAAAGATTAGATTGAAGAAGAATCATAGCTTGATTAATCCATAAGCAACTACTTAAATTTTTTTAAATGTATACTAAAAAGAGCCTCTTTATTTTATTACCAAATTGTATCCTACAAGTTAGGAAGACTGAGGCTTCCAAAAGTTCCCAGCCTTTTATAAAGTCTTACAGATACAAATTATTTTTGTGATTTCTAGTATTTACAAAAGCAGCAGAATGCACGAGGTATGCAAGGAGCAAAATAACTGAAATGAGCTTTCATTATAACACCCTCAGATCAAAGAATAACTTCTGTTGGGTAAGTGATAAAGAATATGAATAAGGTTAATCTGCAAGATGGCTTCAATGTTTTCCTTGACTGGTTTGGATATATGTAGTTTGTATTAGGTTGTAAGCTGCTGGAATGTGATATACCAGAAATGGAATGGCTTTTATAAAGGGAATTTTATAAGTTACAAATTTACAGTTCTAAGCCTATAAATATGTCCAAATTAAGGCATCCAGTTAAAGATACCTTAATTAAAAGAAGGCTGATAGGTCAGAAGCATCTCTGTCAGCTCAGGAGTCATGTGGCTGGCATCTGCTAGTCCCTTGCTCCTGGGCTCCATTGCTTTCAGCCTCTGTTCCTGTGGGGGTTCCTCACTTTGCTACTCCAGGGCTGGCTTTCATCTCTTGACTTCTCTTGGCTCTCTCCAGGTTCTGGCTTGCTTAACATCTCATGGCAACATCTGGGCTCCAAGCATCTCCAGATATCTATATCTCTGTTTTCCAAGTGTTGGCATCTGTGTCAGCTCGGCTCTAAGTTTCTTTTGGCTCTGTTATTTCTGGCTCTCTCCCAAATGTTTCCTCTTTTAAAGGATTCCAGTAAACTAATCAAGACCCACCTGGAAAAGGTAGAGCCAAGTCTTCATCTAATCAAGAATCCACAGCCACAATTGGGCATGTCACATGTCTGTGAAGATAATTTAATCAAAAGTTTCTGTCCTACAGTGAGGGAAACACTGCTTATATTTTAGAACCTCACTTACTCTTTGAAATCAAGGAAAGAAAGGTTTATTTTTGTCCAGAACCCAAATTTTCTGTAGCACATAATCTAACTTAACTGTCTAGATAGCTCATTTAAACAACTGAAACAGGGTAGTTAGAATAAGAATTGAAGGAGGGCCTTTAATCCTGTATAGCTTAGTGTAATGCCTGGATACATCCAAGAATATATTAAGCAGATAATAAAAAAGTATTGGCAAAGTTCCTTGAGGGATGGGAGAAAAAATATTAAACTATGAAATTTTACCACCGGGGAAACCCCTGATATTGTGTCAAACATTAGACACTCAAATCAATTGGTCAAGCACTTGATTTTGAGGCTTGCTCTTGTGAAGCTTATGCATGTAATGGAGAAGCTTAGTCTACCCATAGGTGTGTCTAAGAGTTGCCTCTGGAGCACCTCTTTTGTTGCTCAGATGTGGCCTCTCACTCTCTCTAAGTCCAATTCTGCAAGTGAAATCATTGTCCTGCCCCCTACATGGGACATGACATCCAAGTGTGAAAGTCTCCCTGGCAGCATGGAAAATGACTCCCAGGGACGAGTCTGACCCTGGCACTGGGATCAACAATGACATCCTGACCAAAAGGGGGAAAAGAAGTGTAGCAAATAAGGTATCAGTGGCTGAGAGTCCAAATTGAGTCAAGAGGCTACTCTGGAGGTTACTCTTATACAAGCTTCAGTTAGACATTGCTACCTATCATAACTTGCCATACCCCAATCAAAAACATTCCAGACAATCCTGAAGAACATCTAGGGAAGTATATAAGATTCTACAAAGGTTCCATGCACTTGTGTAACTTCCTAGAAACCTACAACCTCCAGATGGGTCCCTGGACCAGATAAGTCCTGAAACCTAGAGGAGCTAGCCTTTCCAGAGCATCGCTAGTTCCATCTCCCCACCTCTTATTATTGACAGCCCTTCCAACATGAAAAAGTTAGAGTGGGCATAGCCCAAATACCCCTAAAGATTGAAAGAAAGATCAAAAGTGATGGTGGAGTTATATAGAGAAGGTAGGTTTTAATGGAGGAGTGTGATTGCTGAATCTTTGTATTGATATTTCTTTTAATTCCCCAGTATCTTAGAATAGCTAGAAGTAAAAACTTAAAATTTTGGAAATGTAAACCATACCAAATTTCTGGAATCTGTTCTACAACTAATTGTTGCATTGTGCATTGAAATTTATTGCTTTTTTGTATATATGGTATTTTTCACATGCAAAAAAGTGATGATAAAAACATATATATATATATTCCTTCTAGCCTCCAATGTTCTGCAGCTGCTAGAAGGAAAAATCTGAGATAATGGTATGGTAGCCCATGACAAACTCTGGGATCTGTCCTATAACTATTTGTTGAAGAGTGCTTTGAAAACTATTGCTTTTTCTTTCTTTGCTTTGAATATATGTTTATACTACACAATAAAAAGAGTTCAAACGTAAAAAAAAAAAAAGTTTCTGCCCTACAATATTGAAACAGGATTTAAAGAAATGGTTGCTCCCACAAAATTAGATCAAGATTAAAACATGGCTTTTCTGGGATATATAATACTTTCAAACTGGTGCAGAGTCTTCATATATATATAAATAAATATATATGTATATGTGTGTGTGTGTGTGTGTGTGTGTGTGTGTGTGTGTATATATATATAACGATATATAGGATTTTTAGGGGTAGTGGCCAGTCAACCCCCAGGCAAATGCTCACCTGATTGTGGGGTAGCACACCTGACTGTGGGGTAGCCATCTTCTGGTGTTTTCTGTCTTTTTCACTAGGTATTTGAACTTTCTAATGCAGATTATAACCCGAATTAACACTTCCAGTTATACCTGTTTCCAAAATCATGCCAGATGTTATAAAAACAATGATATGGGCTGACAAGTTGAATAATACACTATGTGAGATAAAGAGATCTTAGAGATCTTGTAGTCCAGTATTTCTCAAAGTGTGGATCCTATATCTGCAGAAAAATTTCTTACTCTTGCAGACTCTTGAGCTCCACATTAAAACCTAATCAATTTGAATCTTTAAGGATGGAATCCAACAACCTGCACTTTTAACAAGCTCCTTCAGTTGCATCCTCTCTCTTTTTTCTTTGTCAGTCTCTTATGATGTCTTTGCTTTTAAAGTGTATTTTGTCTGATATTAGTATAGCTACACCTGCTCTCTTTTGATTACAACTTGCGTGGAACATCTTTTCCATCCTTTCACTTTCAATATATTTGTATCCTTGCATCTAAGATGAGTCTCTTGTAAGCAGCATGTGTGTGGATTATATTTCTTTATCCATTCTGCCAATCTGTATCTTTTAATTGGTAAGTTTAGTCCATTAACATTCAAAGTTATTACTGAAAAGGAATTTCTTGAATCCTCATCTTAAGCTTTGGATTTTGTTTGTCAGATCTATATATTCTTTTACCTCTATCTCTTTTTATCTTTTAGGCTACCCTTATTGGTACTATTCAATTCTGTGCCTGCCTCCAGACCTCTCTCTTTCTCTAATCCTTTTTTTCCAACTGGCAGAACTCCCCTTAGAATTTCTGTAGGGCTGATCTTTTGTTGACAAATTCTTTCAAGATTTGTTTGTCTGTGAAAATTTTAATCTCTTCCTCAGTTTTGAAGAACAATTTGGCTGGGTACAGAATTCTTGACTGGAAGTCTTTCTCTTTCAGGATCTTAAATATATCATACCACTGCCTTCTTGCCTGCATAGTACCAGTTGAGTAGTCTGAACTCAGTCTTATGTGGTTTCCCTTCTTTGTTGTAGACTTTTTTTTCTCTTGCTGCTTTCAGGATTTTCTACTTCTCTTCAACATTTGACAGATTGATTAGTATGTGTCTTGGGGAAGGCCTATTTGGATTTATTCTATTTGGAGTTTGTTATATTTCTTTGATTTATGTATTCATGTCCTTTATAAGGGTTAGGAAGTTTTCCCCCACTATATTCTCAACTACTCTTCCTAGCCCTTTACTCTTCTCTTCTCCTTCTGGGACATCAATGATTCTTATATTTGTGTGCTTTGTTTTGTTCATCATTTCTCTGAGATCAATTCAATTTTTTCCATCTTTTTTGCCGTTGCTGTTATGAGTGTTCGAAATCAGTTGTCCTGCTCTCTAGTTTGCTTATTCTTTCTTCTGCCTCTTCAAATCTGCTGTTGTGTGTCTTAAGTATATTTTTTATTTGATCCACAGCATCTTTAATCTCTGTGATATCTGCTGTTTTTCTGTTTATTCTTTCAAATTCCTCTTTATGTTCATCTAGTGTCTTCTTGATCTCCTTTATGTCACTAGCTATCCCATTTATTTTATTTAGTAGAGTTGTATGAACATCTTTGATTAGTTGTTCCAAAGTCTATGTCTCCTCCATGGTTTTAATTTGGTCATTATGCTGGGCTATATGAGTCTACATCTTGATATATGCTTAGTGATCCTCTGTTCTCTTCATGGCATATAAATATCTTGGTTGGTTTACTTTGGAAGCTGATTTCCTTCAGTAGTCTAAAGCTTTGCATTTGCAGCACGGATGTGGCGTAGCATGCAGGGCAGGGCACAACAGTGCAGTGATACATTGCAGCATAGGTATAGACACAGGTTGGGGATGCTACGCTGGTACCTTTAAGCATGGGTGCATGTTGCAGTGTTGTAGAGGAGTAGTGGTGGGGCCATTGGTATGGGGTGCAGCTCAGGCAGAACTTGGAGTGCAGGAACAGGGCATGGCATGGAGGACACAGAGATGGAGTATTACTTGTCTCGGTCTCCTTGTCCGCATACTCCCAAGGGCTCCAGGCTTCTATTTGGAAAGGGGTGTGCTAGGCTGTCTGCACCAGCTGGATGGTCTCTGGTTCTCTGCATCTCAATTCTTCAGCTTTTGTAACCAGGGTCTCCCTATGTGGTGTATAAGACCCTCCTGGGTCACTTATACTTGAGAATTGCCATCTCAGTTGCCTTCCTGTCTCTTCTCTAGCTGTTCCTCGGAGCAGGGGTGAACTCAACCTATCCTATTTCACCATCTTCCTGGAACCTTTTATTCCACTATCTTCCTGGAAGTCTGGGTCCAGCCAGCTTGTAGTATTTTGTGCTGTCTGACTCAAAAAGCCTTTGGCTTCCCTCCTCCCATCAGCCCCACTCCCTCTCAGCAGGGCAAAACTCCTAGTACCTTTAAAGTTTATTCCAGTTTTATCTGAACTGGGGGCCTATTTTCAGTAGTCAGAATTTGTTAACTAATTCCACAAGTGGAGCTTGACTGAGCTAAGCCCCTGCTGCTAGTAAAGTCTGTTTCCTTTCTTCTTGGGGAACCAGGCTGCCACCCCATGGGGGAGGGATGCTAGCCTCTATGGCTTGGGGGACTTACAGTTCTGTGGTGGGTCTCAGCTGGGCCAGCTTGTACAGACTGGTATACACTGTGTATCTGGTCACTGATGTAGCCCCAGCAGTTGTTCTGTACTGTTTCTGGCTACTTACTAGCTGCTCTGGAGGATGAACTGGAGGATGAACTAAATTCCACACCTCACTAAGCAGTCATCTTGTCCCCCCAAACTCCTTCAGTTGATAAGTGCATTACAGGTGTGGGAGCCCCTCATCTTGAATCATATGACAAATGAGAAAATAATAACAGAGAAGTCAGGTGATTTTTTCAAAGCAACACACCAATCAGTGTCAGAAATTGCACTCTGATTCAAGTTTCCTGATTCTTAGCTTAAAATTTTTTCAATTATCAATAATTTGAATTTATTTGTAAATTCTCATTGAACAGGAAACTTATTTCAGTTCTTTGCTCCTTGATTTAATACTAATTAAATTCAAAGCTTTAATTCCATCAACATACCATAAATGGGCTCCCAGTACTTGCTAAGTAAGTTAGGGAATATCAACTACTGAAATTTATAGACAAATGTATTCTGTTATTTTGTTACTGTTCCACTCTTCACAATAAGACATGTAAGATCATTTACCAACAGGGACATATACTAATTTTTCTCAAGCTACAAGAGACAATAATAAGCAGTAAATGGAAAATCCTGTTACTAGTGTTAAACAAGAATACTCCACTCTCTGTAACAACATACCATATGGTATATTCCTACCTTGTTCAGTATTTAACCTAACAATTTATTGCTAGGCGTCTTGGCAGCAAGCTGTGCAAGTTGAAGTGGAATCTGATTGAGGTAAGTTAATTAATGTGGTGGCAGCTTGGAATGTTGTCCAGCTGCCAGTGAGAATTATGTTTGTTTGCCTTTGGCCCAAGTGTGAAATGGCTGGCTGTTGATTCCAGAAGTGTGAGTGTACATTTTTATATCGGACATGAATGAATACATTTTTTGTATCCTACACATTTGGGGAAATGCTAAAATTTATTGAGTAATGTTATTTACCACTTGTGTGGCAGAAAGAGAAAGGTGGAATTTTGCCCCAGAGGTTGGCTTTGCATCTGTAGAAAAAGCAAAAGCAGGTGGCATATAAATCTATGAGAGAGTAAATAAGCCATCTGAAATTAGCTCACAAGGGGTAATGTTTTAAAGAATAATTTTTCAAAGGAGGTAGGCAAAAATTTTGAAGCAGAAAAGAATAACTCCTGTAATAATGGAAGGATTCTGAAAGTAGAAAACATTAAGGTTCCCTTGAAAAGAATGTTTTTTTGGATTTACTATTGGCTTACATTTAGAATTTTTTTTTTCTGCTAGATCTAATTCTCTATTGAAGACATCTCACTATGCAATCTTCCTTTCTTTCAATAACTGATGACAATGATCCCTGTGATGTGCTTTTGAAATTAAAGGTACTATACAGTTTTTATTTCAGTGTCATTTAAAAAATTTTTATTGTAAACCACAAACAAACATTCAAATATTCTTGATGGTTGCAATCAATGACTCACAATCTCATCTCATACTTGTGTATTCATCACCATGATCATTTTAAAATATAGTTTTGACAGGTTGTTACTGGTATGGTCAGGGGGGCTTCTCTTCTTAACTCAAGTAGTCAATAAAACTAAAACAACAAAGGTCAAAGAACATTTGAAGGGCATCAAATATTATCATTCCCACACTTTTTTTCTTAGGTTAAATACTATTAAGATAAAATTACTTAACAAAAGTTTACTTTAGTGGGGTAAGGAAATGGATACCTAAAGATATAATGTATACAGAAAATTCCTCATTTTATTCCAGCATTTTAAAGAAATTTAAGATACACTAAAGCCAAAAGGAAATGCCAGCCAAGAAATGTAAGAGTAAATGATATGAAGAAATGTCTATAAACCTAACAAAACAAGTATTACCAGAGCTTTATTTTTGGTGATAAAAACATTTCCTTAAACTTTGATGTTGCCATGAGAATATTAAGAAAATTTTAAAATAAAAATGTTTGCACTTCAGAAGATACTAAACTAGTTAAACATCTAGTAAAAATACTATTTTAAGTTCAGAAATACACAGAAGAAACACATGTAGCTTCTACCTCCTAAAACCTTTTAATATAAGGAATTTATGAGGGTCTTTTAGTTTTCATTCAAATAAGTGAGAGATACTTTGAAGTCTGGAGTTAATTTTAATGGAAGCTGGAGAAAGGTAACAATATTTTTTTGGTCATTTGCTAAATAATGGAATATAATGATGCATCCTCTTTTTCTAAGGGAATTTGAAATAGTATTATTTATGATGCATTTTGTATACTAATTAATTCTAATAATAGAATAATTTACTATAATTATATATAAAGCTTATACTTAGTCCCTGGTTATTTTATTATTTTCATTTATTATGCATAACAATTACTAATATAAGAAAGACACTTTATGCCAGCAAAAAAAGAAACCCTTGTAAATATTATTGTATTCTTCAGATTATAAAGTTTTCATAACCTGATCTTTCAGGAAAAAGTAGCCTCAGAGTCTTGTTTTAGATTCTATAATTGTCAGAAATGAATAAGAAAAAAAAGCCCACTTTAATCTAATGTATACTCTCTGGGCATCTCATGAATTCTGACTCATCACTGATGATGGCTGACCTGAGAATAACTCTTATAAATTATTTAGTTGTTATTAAGAAATATTTTTGAATTTTATTCTATATAGGTAGTATTAGACAAAATGTTTTCCTCTGAAAAATTATTGATGTTTTTGGTACGTTTTCAAGTATTTAATGACTGTGGAAGTTACTTTTACACAAAGTTACCACAAAATGTGCTATTGTTCTCACGCAAACCTTATATTTATAAGCTTCATATGTTAAAAAATTTTGGGAGAAATACTAAATTAAAATTTTTTTTTTAATTATCAGGGTTGACATGTCAAGACGGCAGCATAGGGAGGTGTGGAATTTATTTAGTCCCCTAGCGCAGCTAGTAAATAGCCAGGAACTGTCTGGAGCAACTGTTTGGGGGACATGCGTGACTGGATACACCAAACACCAGTCTGGAATGGGTGGAAGGGAAAAGATCTCAGTGCAGAACTGTAAATAAAGCCCCAATCTGTGGAGGCTGGTGCCCCTCCCCCACTGTCATGGCAAGCTCCATTGGAGACCCTTAGCATGAGGTAAAGAAGCCCTCTCACTAGGAGCAAGGAAAAGTAGCTCAAGCAAGTTCCAATTGCCATTTTAATGAACAAATTTGGGCTGCTGAATAGAAGCTCTAGAGAACAAATAAGCCTGGAGCAAGCAGGAAAGGAGACCTGAGCAGGTAGAGCTGATGAGAAAAAAATTTTTTTGAAGGGGGCTTTTGGAGTTGGCCAAGCTCAGAATACTAAAAAAGGGTGTGCCCCAAGAAAAAGGGGCACATAGAGCTGGGTACCAACTCTGGCTCTTGACTGGCAAACCTTGCAGGTGGGGATTGGCTCTGAAAAGGAATTTCTTCTTATTTTTAATTATTCTAAGAGGCTCATTAGAAAAAACCTCAGGTATTTTTCAGTTGTCAGCACTGAACCAGGTAAAGGTGGAGTTAAGATAGGTCTGAGAGACGAAGTAACTAGTCAAGTGAAGGAAATAATTCCCTAACAGTGTCTTCCCCAAGAAAATGGGGGCAGGGCCAGCTCAAGTGGCAACTATCATTCAGAGAATTCAGACCTCAGGGGCTGGAAAACAGAAATAGCTTAAGTTTTCCTTCTACCTCAGCCTTTCTCTCAACAACACCCTTGGCAGGGAGAGGGTCTGCTGAAAATTAAGGGCACCGCACCAAATTTACACCAGTGAGGAGACACAGGCTGACAAACACCACCTGCTGTGCAGGAAAGGAAAAGCACAGAGTCCAGAGGTTTTACAGAAATGTCTGAAAACCTGATGGGTCTCGTCCTCAGGGAAACCTGATACTGATTACATCCTCCTCCTGAGACCTGTGCCCATGTGGTTTGGGAAGATCTGATTGGGGTCAATCATATCAGGGGAGACCCTCCTCAAAAAAAAAAGTTTCCATATAAGCAGGGCAAGAACCAGAAACATAAGAGCTGAAAAATGTGATCAGTTAAACAGAAGCTATGCTAGCGGTCTAGCAAAACTTGAACTGAATACCAAAAGACACAGAACCAAGTCAATCAACAAGAAAACCCTAGATAAAAGAATGAAAATTACCTCTAAAATAAACTAATCATTGAAATCAGATGCTTAGTGTGTTAGTTTGCAAGCTGCTGGAATGCAATATACTAGAACTGGAATGGCTTTTACAGAAGGGGAGTTCATTAAATTACAAGTTTACAGTTTTAAGAAAGTGAAAGTGTTCAAATTAAGGCATCAACAAGAGGTTACCTTAATTCAAAGAAGGTCCATGAGTTAGGAACACCTTTTTCAGATGGGTAGTCACGTGGCTGGCATCTGCCTCTCCAGGTTTTGGCTTACTTAACATCTCATGGCTGTGAGATGGTGAGCTTCAGGCATCTCCAAACATCTGTGTCTCTGTTCTCCACATGTCTACATCTGTTTCAGCTCTGCTGTAGAAGTTTCTGTCAGCTCTGAGGCTTCTGTCATTTCTCTAGGCTCTATCATATCTGTAGCCTCTGCGTGCTCTGAGCTCTCTCCAAAATGTTTCCTCTTTTAAAGGATTCCACTAAATAAATAAATAAGTAAAGGATTCCACTGAACTAATCAACCCCTCCCCCTGGAATGGGTGGAGTGACACCTCCATCTAATCAAAAGTTAATACCCACAATTGGTTGTGTCACATCTCCATGAAATAATTAATCAAAATATTCCAACCAGCATTATTGGATTAGGAATAAAAGAAAGGCCTGCTCCCACAAGACTGGATCAGGATTAAAACAAGGCTTTTCTAGGGTACATAATAATTGTTTCAAACCAGCACACTTAGATACCAGCAAAAAATTATGAGTCATCATAGGAAAAACAAAGATATGGCCCAGTCACACTAACATGTCAAACAAGATACAGGAGTTGAAACAATGAATTAGAATGTTCAAACAAACATGCTAAATCAAATAAATCAAAGCAATGAGTTGAGGGAACATATGGCAAAAGGACATAAAGAAGACATTGGGTGACCATAAAGAAGAACTTGAAAGTTTGAAAAAACAAATGGCAGAACTTATGGGATGAAAGACATAACAGAAGAGATGAAAAACACAATACAGACTTACAACAATGGATTTGAAGAGGGAGAAGAAAGTGTTAGTGAATAAGAGGACAGAACATCTGAAATCCTACACACGGAAGAACAGATACGGAAATGAATAGAAAAATATGAGTGGTATGTCAGGAAACTGAATGACAATATGAATATACAATTGTGCAGGTTTGAAAGGATGTATGGACCCTAGAAAAGCCGTGTTTTAATCAAAATCCCATTTCATAGAGGCAGAATAATCTCTATTCAGTACTGTATGTAATTAGATCATCTCGCTGGAGATGTACTAATCAAGAGTGGTTGTTAAGCTGGATTAGGGGAGATGTGTCTCCATCCATTTGGGTGTATCTTGATTAGTTTATGAAGTCCTATAAAAGAGGAAATATTTTGGAGAATGAGAGATTCAGAAAGAACAAATAGTGCTGCAGCACCACGAAGTAGAGAGTCCACAAGTCAGCAACCTCTGGGGAGAAGGAAAATGCCTCCCGGGGAACTTTGTGAAACTAGAAGCCAGGAGAGAAAGCTAGCAGATGATGCTGTATTCACCATGTGCCCTTCCAGCTAAGAGAGAAGCCCTGACTGTGTTCACCATGTGCCATCTCACTTGAGAGAGAAACCCTGAACATCATCGGCCTTCTTGAACCAAGGTACCTTTCCCTGGATGCCTTAAATTGGACATTTCTATAGACTTGTTTTAATTGGGACATTTTCTCAGCCTTAGAACTGTTAACTAGCAACTTATTAAATTCCCCTTCTTAAAAGCCATTCTGTTTCTGGTATATTGCATTCTGGCAGCTAGCAAACTTGAACAACAGTTATGGGTGTCCAGAAGGAGAAGAGAAGGGAAAGGGGGCATAAAGAATAATGAAGGAGACAATCACTGAAAATTTCTCACCTTTTATGAAAGGCACAAAATTACAGATCCAAGAAGTGCAACATTTCCCATACAGAATAGATATGAATAGACCTAATCTAAGACAGTTACCAATCGGATTGTCAAATGTCAAATACAAAAAGAGAATTCTGAAAGCAGCAAAAGAAAAGCAGTCCCTTACATACAAGGGAAGCTTGATAAGACTGTGTGGATTTCTCAGCAGAAATCATGGAGATGAGAAGGCAGTGGTATGATGTATTTAAGATACTAAAAACATGCCAACCAAGATTTTAGTATCAGGCAAAACTGTCCTTCAAAAATGAGGGACGATCAGTGGCTGAGAAAGTTCAAATACAGTCGAGAGGCTATTCTCGAAGTCATTCTTAACACAAGCTTCAGTTAGACTTTGCTATCTATCATAGCTTGCCAAACACCAACCAAAACCATTCCAGCCAATCCTAAAGAACACCTAGGGTGTTGTATAAGATTCTACAAAGGTTTCATGCACTAGGGTAACCTTTCAGAAACCTACAACCTCCACATGGGTCCCTGGACCTGATAAGTCCTGAAATGCAGAGGGGCCAGCCTCTCCAGAACATCAACTAGTTCCATCTCCCTATCCCATATTATCGACAGCCCCTTCCAACATGAAAATTTAGTATGGGCATAGCCCAAATACCCCTAAAGAGTGGGAGAAAGATCAAAGGTGATGGTGGAGTTATATAAGGAAGGTAGGGTTTAACAAATGAGTATGACAGCCAAATCATTATATTGATATTTCTTTTCATCTCCAGTATCTTGGAGCGGCTAGAAATAAAAACCTAAAATTGTGGAATTGTAACCCATAGCAAACTCTGAAGTCTGTTCTACAACTAATTGTTGCAAAGTACCTTGAAATTTATTGCTTTTTTGTATATATGTTATTTTTCACAAAAAAAGAAAAAGAAACAGAAAAGGTGAGGAAGAGTATAACAGAAGGAGGATTTAACAAATGAGTATGACTGCTGAACCATTATATTGATATTTCTTTTGGTCTCTAGTCGTCTTGTTGCAGCTGGAAGAAAAAAAAAAAAAACGATGGAGCTGTAACATATACAAAACTTTAAAATCTGTTCTGTAACTCCTTGTTAAAATGTACTTGGAAATTTATTACTTTTCTGCATATATATTATATTTCACAATAAATAAAATGTTAAAAAATGAGGGAGAATTTAAAATATTTTCAGACAGATACTGCAAGACTTGGTGAACAAATGACAAGTACTTTATTGTCTCAGTAATATGAACTAACATTAATGAGCAAGTTTTGAGAGTTAACATTGAGAACACAAGTTATGAGGAGATAGAGGGAGGCTAGAGATTGGGCATTTGATGCTGAAGTACAGAATGTTCAGAAGGTTTGATTGTAAAGATCCAGAAATGGACAGCACAGAATTATTTGATGGTAGTACATTATCTTAAGTACACTGAACAAAGCTGAGTGTGAGTATGGTTGAAAGAGGAAATGACACCAGAAGAAAAGAAAGAAGACAAAACTAGGACTGTATAACTTAATGAAACCTAGCATGGACAATGGTGGTGATTAAATGTACAAATATAAAAATGTTTTTACATGAGGAAGAACAAATGAATGTCAACATTCCAGTGTTTAAAATGGGATGGTACATGTTAAAAATACAATTAATGCAAACTACAGTCTATATACACCAGTAACATTTTAATTTGCTTCCATTAAATGTAACAAAGGCACTATACCAAAGTTAAAGGTCCTAACAGTGGTATATAGGAATCTTGTTGTTGTTTCTCCTTTTAATTTATTTATTAATTAAAAAATTTTTTAATCTTCTGTTTTTTTCTCTTCTATCTTCTTCTATATGAGGACTGGAAATGTCCTCATATAGAATGTGGCAGAGAATGCATAACTGTGTGATTATACTGGGAACCATTGTTTGTTTACTTAGGATGGTTTGTATGGGGTGTAAATAAAACTTAAAAACAAAAAAACCAGAAAGATACAAGTGCTGGAGAAAATGTGGTAGCAGAAATAAAATGGTGCAGCCCCTCTGAAGGATTTAGTGTTTCCACAGGAGGTTAAGTATAGGGTTGCCATATGATCCTGCAACCCATTATTAGGTATATAATCAGAAGAACTGAAAACAGGAAAATGAATGGATATTTGCGCTCTGGGTTTACATATTCAGGATATGTAGTGGATAGAGGTGGCCTAAGGGTACACTGAGGAATGGAAGCATGAACTATGGTGTGTACATACAATGGAATATTGAGAAGCTGTAAGAAGGAATGAAGTCATGAGGCATGCAACTAGGGGAATGAAACTTGAGGACAATATGTTGAATAAAATAAGGCATAAATAAAAAGGCAAATATTATAGCACCTCACTAATATGGACTAACTATAATGTGCAAACTCTGAGAATTGAGTTTGAGAGCATAGGTTATCAGGGGAAGGCTTATTGTATATTGTAAGAAAATTAAGTTTAGCTTTCACACAAGATGGCATAGAAGGGCTGCAGAACAGCTCAAATTGGTCTTGCAGGCAGGTAAGGAGAGCGCCTCTGATGTAAGCCTAGAATTGGAACCAAATAAGTAGAAACAGTTTAAATAAGTAAAGGCCAGGGTCACTGAAATGTAAAGTGTAATCGAAAGTGGGAACCTTCTGTCGGAAATTTTAATTAGGTAGATAATCAGGATAGGCTGTAACCTCCGGAGTATCCAATCAGTGGAGAAATAGGGGAGGGGCCTGAGTGCTAGGCTTAGAATATAAATATCTGTGGCATTCTATTGTTTGGTGCACAAGCCACCATTTTTGGGCTAGTCACCCGTTCTTGCAAGATCGTGAATAAATTCTTTTCTTCTCCACAGTTGGGTATTTATTCTCTTTCAGGTATGGTGTTCTTTCTAACAATTGGGGGCTCATCTGGGATCTGCGGCTTTAGAGGGGGACCTCCAAGGAGGACAAAGGGAATCACGGCTAGGTGATTGAGCAGTCTCAGACTCTGCCATTGGGGGTCCACATCATGCAGCCAGAAGGGCCCAAGACTGGGTGCTTGGACCTGCCAATTGTGAAGGAGAAAAGGGGAAGAGAAAATCTGACTCACAGTGACCAGGCAACTCTGTGCATGGACCAAGGTAAGAAAAAGGCTATTATGTATTGCCTTGGTGGTTCGGGATGAATTCTGATGAGCCTGGCATTGAGTAATCAAGTGCAGGTCCCAATCTGTGGTTCCTTTTCCTGTGAGGGAAAGGGCCAGAGTCGGATGAAGCAAAAGGCTGCTGAGAAAAAGGAACCCAGACAAGACTCAGATGGGTAGAGACAGTTGGCTGGCCAGGGAAAGAGGGAGGAAGTACCTATAGAGTCCCCTGGGAACATTCCCCTGGATAGTCCATAGGGAGGATGTTGGTACATTGGACCAACAGTGATTGGACCAAAGGGAAAGGAAAATGTACATTTGGACAAAAAGAAAGCATTGTGCCACCAATGTATCCTGCCCAAAATACGGGGCAGATGAAGATTGGCTTTGTGCTGACCTGTACTTTATGCTAATGAAAAGAAGCCCTTCTCTAAAGAGGTGTCTGATTATGCCATGTGTTGCCTCTCTTAATCCTGTGAAGATCAAAACCCCAGAGCCAGAGGCTAAATCTTTACAAGCTAAAGCCTTGGATCCTTTATTGAGCCTTCCCCTGCCCTATGCTTCTCCCCCGGGGCAGGGACTGTTGGACCCTGAAGGACCAATGGAACTAACCTCATTCCTTCTGGATAGCTGAAGGAACATTCAGAGTCAACTATTCCACTCATGACAACCCACCAACAATTGAGGAAGGAGTTAGAACAGTGTAAAAAAAAAAAAAAAGATAAATAGAATTTTCCAATTCTGGGGGCTCCTGAGGAAAAAAGGTGAAAGAACATAGACCTGTTGAGTCCCTAAACCCTCTGAGAAAAATGCCTATTGGAGCAGAGGAAATTGGTCATATACCTGGTCTGAACTTATGTCTATCCCAAATATCCTCTTTATGGGAGAAGAAAGGGGAATGGTGAGGAGAGCCACTATGAAAGAATGGGAGAGGCAGCACCTACCCAGGCAAGGGGTAATAGCAGCCGCAGAGCAGAAATTCCCCAATGTAGATCCCAACTGGAACAATAATGATCAGGAAGACAGGGCACAAATGAATGATCTTTAAGGCCTCACTATACAGGGGATAAAATTGGCTGTACCCAAATCTCAGAACTTAAATAAAGCCTTTGAGGTGGCTCAAGAAAAAGACAGCTTAAACTATCAAGTAATTTTTAGTCCTTAAAAGAGACTTGAAGAAGCCACCCAGAGTTACTGATATTCTGGTAATTTTCTAGTTTTGTCTCTTTAGTTCAATATAACTATGTTAAAGTTGTATGTGGCCATTTGATGCAGAGTCTTGGTTTCCAAATGCAGGAGTTGCAGACTTGCTACTGGTAAGAGTGAAGCAAATGAGTGAATAAAACTATCTTGATGTGGGAGCATTTTCCTGTAGGAGTTCAGTCTTGATGAAAGTGTCAGTGTAGGAATTGGACTCCTAGGAGGACTATGGCATCTTCTGATAGAACCTGCCAACTACTTCTGAGCAATAATGTTGCCATTATTTGAGGTGGCAGAAAAGATGCCTGCTTTCTGATCTATTTGGGCAAGTAGCTGAGCCAAGGAGAGGTTGGATGATTAAAAGAGACACAAGGGGTTCTTGGTTAAACTGAAGACTTCATTTGGGAGACAAAAAAAAAAAAAAAAAAAACCCAAAAAACCTTAAATAATCTTTTGGACATTGAGCAACATATTTTATGCATCTTTTCCAGTAAAATCTTGATGGGTATTACATTTTTTTTTTGAGGAATAAACTTAAACAAAACTCCCTCTGCTTACCTGCAAAAGTTGAGGGACCAAGTGAGGAAATATTCAGGGATGGATTCTGATAGTCCTGTGGCCCAAGGATGTAAAGGAATCTTAAGCTGACATTCAGAAAAAGATCCAGAAAATAGATGGGTGGAGGGATAAACGACTAGGAGAGTTATTGAGAGAGTCTCAAAGTGTTACTTTAGTTGTGATGTTTTGCTGTATTCAACTTCACTGGTGATGGCAGCTTTTGAGACCCAGTTGGGATCCTTTCTTTGCTTCCACATTTTATTTTAGATGCAGGATCACCTGTTTCTTTGGTGGAGGTGTAGGCTTTCATTTGTTGTTTCTCTGCTCTGAGGTGTTGTATGAGAGGGAAGTGGGGAGGACGTGAGAGGGTGGTGACTGGAACTGCTCAGTGTCAGGGTTGTGAAAGGACATCTGGAGTTTCAGCTTCGAATCTGCTCCAGAGAAGCAGAGGCACAGGGGCTAAAAGCATGGGCTTGGCACTCACCTGGCTCCCTACTTTAAGCCCCCAAGCCTCTCCACCACACATGGCCCACCCCTGGGCTCCCAGGACTGTGCAGCTGCTGGCCCCTCTTGGGGTGGGGACCAGTGCCAGGGATGGGCCAGCAGGGATGGGCCAGGGACAGGCTTGGCTGAGGGGCCAGCAAAAATGTGGGCTGAGTATTCCCCAGGCTGCCTACCAAGTGCAGAAGTGAAATCACTAGGCTGGATGGCTTCCCCTGCCATGCCATTAGTAATAGTGGGTTGGGAGAAGGGAAAAGGAAAGCAGAAACAACAAGCTAAAGTCATGTTGAGCATGGTCAACCACATGGTTAAGAAGGGATTAGAGATAAAGCAGAGAGGAGACAAGCAGAGGCAAGATAAACAGTCTGGGCCAAAGCGGATAAAGGAGCAAGGAGGGCACAGGACTCAGCAGGGTGTTATCACTGTGGGAAATCTGGTCAAAGAAAGAAGGGCTAATGTTAATTCTTCTTTAAATGTTTGGTAAATTTTACCAGTGAAAACATCTGGTTCTGGACTTTTTTTGGTGAAAGGCTTTTGATTATTGATTAATTCTATGTGTTATTATAGGTTTGTACAGCTATTCCTTTTTGAGTAACTTTAGACTTAAACTTTCAGTGCCATGCTATACCTATTACCACAGCATTAACAAAGGCATTCAGGAATTGAATCCATATTCCTCTGAGTCCAAATCCTATGCTCTTAACTACTCATTATATGCAAAATGTATCATAAATGAAGACTGAGTTTATTAGATACACCACACCCTTAACTTGTAGTAAGCTAATGGCCAAATAAAACTCCTAGTTCTTCCATGTGAATTGTTGCTATACAAAAGTTTACTTCTTTCTCTACTTATACACCTTCAGTTTATAAAAAATACTGTTCAGAAATTGAAAAAGAAAACCACAAACTGATAAAATATTTCTAAAACACATATTCAACAAAGGATTTATAGCCAGAATATATCAAGAACTCATACACCTCAAAAATAAGGAGACAAACAATCCAATTAAAAATTGAACAGATTCACCAAAGAAGATAAATGGATGTCAAATAAGCACATGAAAAGATGCTTAATTTAATTTGTCATTAGAAACATGAAAAACAAACAAAAAAACAATATACCAGTACATACCAAATAGAATGGCTAAAGTTAGAAAGACTGATAATACCAAGTGTTGGAGAGGACATAGAACAACTAGAAATCACATACTCTGCTAGTGTGAATATAAAATCATACAATAGTTTGGTCATTGTTGGCATGGTCATTGCTTTCCACAGTTGTAAACAGTTTAGCAGTTTCTTAAAAAGTTAAACATACACCTACCACACAACACAGCCATTCCACCCTTAAGTATTTACCGATGAGAAACAGAAGCATAGCTCCAAAAAAAAAAAAAAAAAAAAAACAGAAAAACACTTGTACAGAAATGTTCAAACAGGTTAATTTGTGATTTCTGAAAAAGGAACAACAACACAAATGTCTATCAAAAGGTTAATGAATAAACAAGTGAGTGATACAGATGTACCATGGAATAGTATGCAGCAATAAAGTAGAAAACTATTGATACATACAACAACGTGGAAGAAAGTAAAAATACAGACCTTATTCTAAAAAAAATGTGGTTTTGCATTTTGAATGGTCTACAAGTTCCAGACATATAATACCAATAGTTGCCTAGAGCAGGGTATGGTTTACAAGGCAAGCAACAGGCAGAATAAAAAGCTTGGGAAAGAGAAAGCTGAGAAGGAAGATACATGGGGGAGCAGGGCTCTTAAGGGCTACCCCATATACTGGGGAATCCAGAGTGCAAACTGCATGCCTAGGATGACACTAATGCTCAGAAAAAAAACCTTCAGTGGGCCCTAGGCTTTCATTTCTCTCTAATCTCTAGGTTCCAAGCAAGCAGCAGATGAAGGCTAAGAAGGCTAAGATAAATGGTCTGGCTAAATGTTGAAAGAGTATCCTAGCTCAGAAACCATATGAAAATATTTTTCCTTATGGCTTGAGGCACTTAAGGGAATCTCTGTCAGGTCAAGGCTGACAACTTAGATAACAGAACAAAGACTTCATTGACCACATATGACAAGGAATATATTCTTTGCAAATATAGATTGGAAGGGTTGCATAAAAAATGGACCACTGAAGCTCTCAACAAACAACAACAGCAAACTCTGTAGGGAGGGAGCAGAATGTGATTTCCGAAAATACATTATTATATTCAAAATTTCCAGTTTTCAATGCAAAATTATAAAACACACAAAATTAAAAAAAAATGTATGACTCCTTCACAGGAAAAAAGAAAGTGACAGAAACCATCCTTGAGGAAATGCAGACATTGTAATTACAAGACAAAGACTTTAAATCACCTGGCTTAAATAAGCTCAACTAGTTAAATGACCAAGAGAACAATGTACAAAGAAATAGTAAATGTCAGTAAACAAAAATTATTAAAATAAACCAATAAAAATGCAGATACTGAAAGCTACAATAGCTGAAATGAAAAATTCATTAGAAGGATTTAACAGCAGATTGAAGCAGAAGAAATAACTGGCCAACTCAAATATAGGACAATTGATATTATCCAGTTAAGGAACAGAAAGGAAAAAGGACAAAACCTAATGGGCCTGTGATGGCTAGGTTCATGTGTGAACTTGGCCAGGTGGATGGTACACGGTTGTCTGGTCAAACAAGAACTGGTCTAACCATAACTGAGAGGACATTTCTTAGACTTAATTCATCGGTCAGTTGATTACATCTATGGTTGACTACACCTATGATCAACTAAGTAGAGTGTCTTTCACAATGAGAGAATCCAATCAGTTGGATTTAATCCAATCAGCTGAAGACTTTTAAGGGAGAAGTGATAGGTTTCAGCAGTCAGAAGAGATAACTTACATCTCTTCTTTAGCCAGCCAGCCTCTCATGGAGAATTCATTGAAAACCTTCATTGGAGTTGCCAGTTTGCAGTCTGCCCTATGGAATTTGGATTCATGCCTCTCCACGTTGTGTGAGATGATTTGTAAAATCTCATATTTGCAGATATCTCCTGTACATTCTGTTTCCCTTGAAAACCCTGGCTAATATAGCTCTGGTATTGAAATAGTTCTTGAAATACAGAATCTTAAAATTGGGTTTATGCAATGGGTTTTCTACTCTGATTAGATTCAAAGACACTAATGATTCTATTTCCAATAATCAAGATGGCATTGACAGCCCATGGTGTGAGTTGGCAATACAGATGCTCAAAATATCACCAGTTGATACTCCAAATCATAGTGTTCAATGAGGCAAGAACAAGAATCCTGTGTGACAGGATTTTTGACACCTTAACAGAGTTTCATGGAGTTTAGAGGTATAATAATGTTGGCTGGTTGTTCTTACATATGCTAGATGCACTTATGAAAGAAAGGGATGGGCTGAAGGCATCAAATCTGCAACTTAAATGCCTTTTGAAAGATGTAAACTTTTCTATGTGTGTCCTGAAAAAAAAAATCTTATTTCTTGTGGTAGTAGACTTGAGATCTCTGAAAACCAGATCCAGAGTCTCATTGTGTGAGTAGCAGATTTATAATGTAAACTAACTTGTTAACCTTGCAGGTTAAAGTAAGGGTGTGGATTGGAAAAGAGAGAGAGCCCAAAAACTAGCATGGGGACTGTGCCAGTTTGAAAGGATTTATGTGCCCTAGACAAGCCATGCTTTAATCCTAATCAATCTTGTGGGAGCAACCATTTATTTTAATCCCTGTTCAGTAATGTAGGTTGGAAACTTGATTAGGTTATCTCCATGGAGAGAGTGACTCACTCAATTGTGGGTATTAACTTTTGAATAAAATGAGATGTGACCCCACCCATTCCAGGTGTGTCTTCATTAGTTTACTGGAATCCTTTAAAAGAGGAAGCATTTGGGGGAAAGCTTCAGAATGATGAAATTCTGAGAGAGCAGAACCGTGACAGGGTGATAAGAATGATGAGAGCGAGAGCCAGAGCCCATGCAACCAGAGATCTTTGGAGATGAAGAAGGAATATGACCGCAGGAGAGCTTCATGAAATAAGAAGCCTGGAGAGAAAGCAAGGAGATGCTGCCATGTTTGCCATGTGCCTTTCCAGTTGAGAGAGAAACCCTGAACTTCATTGGTCTTCTTGAACCAAGGTATCTTTTCCTGATGCCTTAGATTGGACATTTTTATGGACTTGCTTTAATTGGGACATTTTCTCAGCCTGAGAACTGTCAACTAGCAATTTCTTAAATTCCCTTTTTTTAAAAAAGTTGTTCTGTTTCAGTATACTGCATTCTGGCAGCTAGCAAACCAGAACAGGGACATATGAGGTGATAATGATGACAGTAGGGACATTAAAACCCTGGATTCTAGTGAGTCTTTGCTAGATAAACTTGTTACGGTTTGCCCTAAGGAAACAGCTACCTCACCTCCAGCCTGCCCTGAGGAAACAGCCACTCAATCTCTTGCTTGCCTTGAGGAAACAGCTTCCTAGCCTCCAGTCTATCTTGAGGAGTCTGCCATCCAACCTCCACCTAAAGAAATTTAGGTGCCTGCTAAACCTGTAATCATCACTTCCTGTGGGAAAACAGCCCTCACCCCTCTCTCTGGAGAGATTAATTCAGTTTTTCCAGGTGAGACTGCAATGAAATGCCCTGAGGAAATGTGTTTGAAAGATATTTCTAATTATTTTCATAATCCACTCCCCCATCCCTCTTTTCTTCAAGACCTATAACTAGAATAAAATCCAAAAAGGCCCTGAAAGGTGAGGTACAAAGTGTGACCCATGAGGAGGTACACTATACTCCAAGAGAACTGCATGAGTTTTCCAATCTATATAGACAGAAATCAGGGGAAGATGTATGGAAATGGATATTAAGGGTGTGGGATAATGATGGAAGGAATATAAATTGGATTAAGCTGAATTTATCGATAAGGACCCACTAAGCAGAGATTCTGCATTCTATGTTGTAGCTTGAGGGGTTAGAGAGGTCATTAACAGTGTGTTTGGATGACTGGCTGAAACATGGATCCAAAGGTGGCCAACATTACCTGAGGGTGAAATGCCAGAACTGCCCTGATATAATGTAGACGAGGAGATTCAAATGTCAGAAATTGGAATGCTTTTATCAGGATTTTGAGGAATGAATTTGTGAGACTAACTTGTTGTTTATGAAGAGCTCTGTAGTTACCCTTCTGTGTAGGTCAGATATTACTGTGGGAACTGCTCTCATTGAGCTGGATCCTGAGTTGGCAGAAGTCACTTGGCAGTAGGTAATCACCAACAAGAAGACAGGCATGGCTACCAGAATGAATAGCAGACTCAAAGCAGCATTCAAAGTAATCTGACTCACAGAGACTTATGGCATTGGCTAGCAGATCATGGGGCACTAGAAGTAAAATAGTAGAAGCAGTCTACTAAATTCTTTTTTGATCTGTATAAGCAGAAGAGTTCTAGGTCAAGTGTACAAAGTTTAACTTGAATTTAAAAAACAAAGAATCATGGCCCCTTATTCAGTTCCCAAACTTGTGATAGTTTACAGACCCAGAGCCCCCTGAATGAGGGGAAAACCAAGTACCCTTGGGGAAGGACCCGTTACACTGCCAAAAGTATATATGCTTAATTATCTTTCCACCCTTCCCCAAGGAGACCTATGGCCTTTTACCAAGGTAACTTTGCACTGGGGAGAAGGAAATAATCAGATATTTCAGGGATTTTTAGACACTGGATTTTAATTCCAGGAGCCCACTCTGGTCCACCAGTCAGAGTAGGGGCTTATGGAAGTCAGGTGATTGATGGGGTTTTGGCTTAGGACCATCTCACAGGCTTAGGACCCTGGTCACATTCTGAGGTTATTTACCAAGTTCTGGAATGCATAATTGGAAAAGACATACTCAGAAACTGACAGAATCCCCACATTGGTTTGCTGACTCATGGAGTGAGGGGTATTATGGTAGGAAAGGCCAAGTGGAAGGCACTAGAACCACCCCTACCTAGCAAAATAGTAAATCAAAAGCAATACCTGGAGATTCCTGGAGAGATTGCAGAGATCAGTGCCACTCTTAAGGACTTGAAGGATGCAAGGGTGGAGATTCCTGCCACATTCCAATTGAACTATCCTATTTGGCCTGTGTGGAAAATAGATGGGTCTTGGAGGATGACAGTGGTTTATAAACTTAACCAGGTGGTGACTCCAACTTTAGCTGCTATATCAGATGTGACATCATTGCTTGAGCAAATCAAGAAGGAAAACACCCCTGGGAGAGCTTCATGAAACAGAAGCCTGGAGAGAAAGCTAGCAGTCATTGCCATGTTTGCCATATACCTTTCCAGTTGAGAGAGAAGCCCTGAACATCATCAGCCATCTTGAACCAAGGTGTCTTTCTCTGGATGCCAGATAAATTTTAGAAATATAGAATTTATATTTCTATAAATGTCAAAATTGCTTTAATTTGGACATTTTCACAGTCTTAGAAATGTAAACTAGCAACTTAACAAATTCCCCTTTTGAAAGCCACTCCATTTCTGGTATATTGCATTCCAGCAGCTTGCAAACTAGAACAAGTGGGGACTAGAACAAGAGCAGGCTCTGTGACAGGTCCAGGCTGCTGAGCAAGCTGCTCTACTACTTGGGCCATATGATCCAGTAGGTCCAATGTTGCTGGAAGTGTCACTGGCAAAAAGAGATGCTATCTGGAGACTTTGAAAGGCTCCTAAAGCAGAATCATAATTCAGACCCTTAGGATTTTGGAGTAAAGCCATGCTATCCTTGTAGATAACAACCTTCGTATCAAGAAATAGCTTTTTACCTGCTGCTGGGCCTCAGTAGAGACTGAATACTTAACCATGGGCCACCCAGATCCCATGAGACCTGAATTGCCTATCATGATCTGGGTATTGTGTGATATACCAAACCATAAGTTTGGGCTTGCACAGTAGCACTCCTTCATATAGTGAAAATGTCATTGTGGTAAGAATGAAGGTTATGCATGGACTTAGCAACATGGACTTCCCCTCACAAAGGCTGACCTGGCTACTGCCATTTCTGTGTGCCCAATCTGCTGCTGCTATTTGTGGCAGGTTGATTACATTGGACCACTTCCAGTATGGAGGGGTTAAGAAGTTGTCCTAACTGGAATAGACATATACTTGGAATATAGGTTTGCCTTCCCTGCATGCAATGTTTCCACCAAAGCTACTATCTAGGACTTACAGAATGCCTTATCCACTATCATGGCATTCTACACAGCACTGCTTCTGATCAAGGAACACACTTCACAGAAAATGAAGTGTGGGAATGGGCACATGCTCATGGAATTCTCTGGTTTTACCATCTTTCTATCATCCAGAGGCAGTTGGGCTGATGGAGCAGTGGAATGGTCTGTTGAAGACTCAATTTCAGTGCAAATTAGGTAGCAATGCCTTGCAGAGCTGGGGCAATGTTCCCCAGGAGGCTGTGTATGCTCTGAATCAGTGTCCACACTCCGGTGCTTTTCTTCCATAGTCAGGATTCATGGGTCCAGGAATCAAGGGGAGGAAATGGGAGTGGCATCACTGACTATCACCACTAGTGATCCACTAGAATAAATTTTGCCTCCTGTCCCTGCAACCTTAAACTTTGCTGGTCTACAAGTCTTAGTTCCAAAAGGAGGCATTCTCCCACCAGGAGACACAACAATGATTCCATTGAAATGGAAGTTAAGACTGCCACCTGGCCACTTTAGGCTTCTCATGCCTCTGAATCAACAGACAATGAAGAGAATTACTATACTGGCAGGGGTGATTGATTCTGACTATCAAGGGGAAATAGGATTGCAACTATAAAATGGGGGTAAATGAGAGTTTTTCTGCAATACAGGAGACTCCCCAGGGCATCTCTTAGTACTACCATGCCCTATGATTAAAGTCTATGGAAACCTGCAACAACCCAAGCTAAGCAGGACTACTAATGGCCCAGAAACTTCAGGAATGAAGATTTGTGTCACCCCACCAGGTAAAGAACCATGGTCAGCTGAGGTGCTTGCTGAGTGTAAAGGGAACATGGAATGAGTAGTGGAGGAAGGTAGTGATAAATATGGACTATAACCACACGACCAGCTACAGAAATGAGGGCTGTAATGGTACATTTCATCCTTGTTTTGCTATAAGTATGTTTGTATTTATATGTAAAGCAAATAATCTAGTTTTCTTCTCTATTTTATCACCTTATCATATAAGTTGTATTGTTCATATCATAGTATTTACGTTATAGGATATCAAGTTTAAGAGTGAATGTTAACCAAGGACTTCCACATTATTTTGGAGATTTTTAGTGCATTTCTGGTTGTACACAGGATGGTTTATATTGTTAGGTAAAAAGTGTCGGTTATTGTGTTCTATTTAGGGATTATGTGATGTGTATTGTGCTACATTGACAAGGGGTGGATGGTGATGGTTAGGTTCATGTATCATCTTGGCCAGGTGATGATGCCCAATTGTCAGGTCAAGTAAGCACTAGCCTGTTACTGTGAGGACATTTTTTGGACTTAAGTCATTAGGAAGTTGATTGCATCTATGGCTGATTACATCTATGATCAACTATGGGGAGCATCTTCCAGAATGAGAGAATCCATTCAGTTGGATTTAATCCAACCATCTGAAGACTTTTAAGGTAGAGGTGATGACTTCAGGAGTCAGAAGAGAGAAATTTTCTCTCTTCTTCAGCCACCCAGCCTCTCCTGGATAATTAATTGAAAACCTTCTTCAGAGTTGCCTGTTTTCAGCCTGGTTGCTTTAAATTGTTAGATGCTAATTTGCTTACCTTCAATTTCACAGACTACACTATGAATCTTGAAGTCTCTTTAAGATCTTAAGTTCTATAAATTCAAGGTGAAGCAAGATAGCAGCTTAGTGAGGTGTGGAATTCAGTTTGCCCTCCAGAATAGCTAGTAAATAGCTAGCAATGGTAGAGGATAACTGTTGGGGGGACATCAGTGACTGAACACACAGTGTACACCAGTCTGGGCCAGGTTGAACAGCTGAGACCCCACACAGAACTGTAAATTGTGCAAGGTCAGTGCCCCTCCCCCATAAAATGGCAGTTTGGTTCCCTGAGGGGAAAGGAAACAGACTTTACTACTTAGCTCTACCAAGCTCCAGCTGCAGAATTAATTAACAAATTCTCACTACTGAAAATAGGCTGCCAGCAGAGATAAACCTGGAATAGGCACCAAAAGTACTAGGAATTTTTGCCCTGGCAGAGAGGGAGTGAGGCTGACAGGAAAAGCAAACAAACAAAAGACAAAAAACCAGAGGCTTTTTTAGTTGGACAGCACAAAATACTGGGAAAGGGCTGGACCCCAAGAAAAGGGAGCACATAGAGTGTGGAGATATATAGAGCCATGAACCAACTTAAACTCTTGATTGAGAAACCTGAGGATCAGGGTTCTGGCTCTGAAAAGGCTTTTTTTTTTTTTTTTGCCTTTTTAATGATCCGTAACAGCTCATTAGATAGAACTGGAAGCACACTCAGGCTCCAGCACTGCCCCAGGCAAGAGAGGAATCAATCTTGTCTGGCCTGAGAGACAAAGCAACTAGTCAAGTGAAAGGAGTTATTTCCCTAAAGAGTGTGTTTTCCCCAAGAGAAAGGTGGGGCCCAGCTCAAGTGGAATCCC
The DNA here is from genome assembly GCF_023851605.1 of Tamandua tetradactyla. Taxonomy (NCBI): domain Eukaryota; kingdom Metazoa; phylum Chordata; class Mammalia; order Pilosa; family Myrmecophagidae; genus Tamandua; species Tamandua tetradactyla. The sequence goes on from NC_135332.1 coordinate 143,041,514, forward strand.
TGCTTCTAGGAATTCAGGCCCCAGGGAGTTGACAACTGAAGCAATTAAAGCAATCCTGCAACCTCACCTCTGTCTCAACCACTCTGCCCCCCCCCCCCACACCAGCAAGGAGAGTCTGCTGAAGTTAAAGACATCACATCACTTTACACTGGTGGGAAACCCAGGCAAATAAATGCCGCATGCTAGGCAGGATGGGAAATGTAGAGTCTAGAGGCTGCACAAGAAAGTTTGTCATCCTGCTGGGAAAACTGATGCTGGCTACATTTTCCTCCTGAGACATGGGCCAATTCTTGTTGGGGAAAATCTGACTGGGGTCCATAATATCTGAGGAGACACTCCTCAAAAAAAAAAAAAAAAGGCTCCATATAGGCAGGGCAAAAAGCAGAAAAACAAAAGCTGAAAAATTCTGATCAGTTAAATAAAACTTATGTTAGAGGTCTTGCATAAGCTGAATAGAGTGTCAAAAAAAAACTCATAGAGAACAAAGCCATCCAGCAAGAAAATCCTAGGTAGAAGAGTGAAAACAACCTCCAGAATAAACTAATTAAGGAAATTAAATGCCTAGACCCCACCAAGAAATAATGAGTCATACTAGGAAAATCAAAGATATGGCCCAGTCAAAGGAACAAACCAACACTTCAAATGAGATACAGGAGTTGAAACAACTAATTCAGGATGTTTGAACAGACATACTAAATCTCATCAAAAATTAAATCAGGGCAGTGTGATAGTGGCTCAGTGGCAGAATTCTCATCTGCCATGCCAGAGGCCCGGGTTCAGTTCCCAGTGCCTGCCCATGCCCCCCCCCCCAAAAAAAAATCAAATAAATGAGTTGAGGGAGGATAAAAAGAAAACATTGGATGAACAAAAAGAAGAACTCAAAAGTTTGAAAAAACTAAACACAGAACTTATGAGAATTAAAGGCACAACAGAAGAGATGAAAAAATAATGGAAATCGACAATTGATTTGAAGAGGCAGAAGAAAGGATTAGTGAACTAGAGGAACGGACATCTGAAATCCAATACACAAAAGAAAAAATAGGGAAAAGAATGGAAAAATATGAGATGGTCTCAGGGAATTAAATGACAACATGAAGCGCACATGAATATACCTGTTGTGAGAGTCCAAGAAGGAGAAGAGAAGGGAAAAGGAGTCAAAAGAATAAAGGAGGAGATAATCTCTGAATATTTCACATCTCTCATGAAAGACAAAAAATTACAGATCCAAGAACTGCACAATACTCCAAACAGAATAGATCCAAATAGACATACTCCAAGACACTTACTAATCAGACTGTCAAATGTCAAAGACAAAGAGAGAAATTTAAAAGCAGCAAGAGAAAAAAAATCCATCACATACAAGGGAAGCTCAATAAGACTATGTGGATTTCTCAGTAGAAACCATGGAGGTGAGAAGGCAATGGTATAATATATTTAAGATTCTAAAAGAGAATTCTATATACAGCAAAATTGTCCTTCAAAAATGAGGGGGTGATTAAAATATTTTCAGACAAACAATGACTGAGAGAATTTGTGACTAAGAAACCAGTTCTGTAAGAAATACTAAAGGGACTTCCGGAGAAGATGGCGGCTTAGTAAGACGCGCGGGTCTTAGTTCCTCCTCCAGAAAAGCAACTAAAGAAACAGAAACAATATGAAACAGCTCCCGGAGCCACGACAGAGACCAAAAAGACAGCATACCCATTCTGGAACGGCTGAATGGGCAGGGAGAATCCGCTGCGGTGAGATACCCGAGGGGCGCGCGTTTTCCCGGCCGGGGCGGCTGGCGACTGGGGTCCCCTCCACGCATGTGGCTCCCCGGTCTGACTGGGAACGTTGGATAGTGGGGCCCTCCCACCATGCTTGGCATCTCGGGCCAGCTGGGCAATTTGGACCGGCACTCCCCCAAGTCGCGGCGGCCGGCGAACACCCTCCACGCGCGGTTTCCCGGGCCGACTGCGAGATTCGGATTGGCAAGTTAAAGGAGCCACAGCATCTTTTACTGGAGGGCCCCGCAGACAGATGAGCGCCACGAGCGCCACCTACTGGGCAGGAAAAGAAAAACAGAGCACAGAGATTTCACAGAAAAACCTTTCAACCAGTTGGGTCCCACACCCAGGGAAATCTGATCAAATGCCCAGACACCAGCAGAAAATAATGGATGACGCTCGGAAAATTGAAGATATGGCCCATTCAAAGGAACAAACCAATAGTTCAAATGAGATACAGGAGCTGAGACAACTAATGCTGAATATACGAACAGAAATGGAAAAACTCTTCAAAAACCAAATCAATAAATTGAGGGAGGACATGAAGAAGACATGGGCTGAACAAAAAGAAGAAATAGAAAATCTGAAAAAACAAATCACTAGAACTTATGGGAGTGAAGGACAAAGAAGAAAAAATGGAAAAAACAATGGATACCTACAATGGTAGATCTAAAGAGACAGACGCTACAATTAGTGAACTGGAGGATGGAACATCTGAATTCCAAAAAGAAACAGAAACTATAGGGAAAAGAATGGAAAAACTTGAGCAGGGGATCAGGGAACTGAATGACAATATGAAGCGTACAAATATACGTGTTGTGGGTGTCCCAGAAGGAGAAGAGAAAGGAAAAGGAGGAGAAAAACTAATGGAAGAAATTATCACTGAAAATTTCCCAACTCTTATGAAAGACCTAAATTTACAGATCCAAGAAGTGCAGCGCACGCCCCAAAGAGAATAGACCCAAATAGGCATTCTCCAAGACACTTACTAGTTAGAATGTCAGAGGTCAAAGAGAAAGAGAGGATCTTGAAAGCAGCAAGAGAAAAACAATCTGTCACATACAAGGGAAACCCAATAAGACTATGTGTAGATTTCTCAGCAGAAACCATGGAAGCTAGAAGACAGTGGGATGATATATTTAAATTACTAAAAGAGAAAAACTGCCCACCAAGAGTTCTATATCCAGCAAAATTGTTCTTCAAAAATGAAGGAGAAATTAAAACATTTATAGACAAAAAGTCACTGAGAGAATTTGTGACCAAGAGACCAGCTCTGCAAGAAATACTAAAGGGAGCACTAGAGTCAGATATGAAAAGACAGAAGAGAGAGGTATGGAGTAAAGTGTAGAAAGAAGGAAAATCAGATATGATATATATAATACAAAAGCCAAAATGGTAGAGGAAAATATTATCCAAACAGTAATAACACTAAAAGTTAATGGACTGAATTTCCCAATCAAAAGACATAGAATGGCAGAATGGATTACGACCCAGCAATACCACTGCTAGGTATCTACTCAAAGGACTTAAGGGCAAAGACACAGATGGACATTTGCACACCAGTGTTTATAGCAGCATTATCTACAATTGCAAAGAGATGGAAACAGCCAAAATGCCCATCAACAGATGAGTGGCTAAACAAACTGTGGTGTATACCTACGATGGAATATTATGCAGCTTTAAGACAGACTAAACTTATGAAGCATGTAATAACATGGATGGACCTAGAGAACATTATGCTGAGTGAGTCTAGCCAAAAACTAAAGGACAAATACTGTATGGTCCCACTGATGTGAACCGACATTCGAGAATCAGCTTGGAATATATCATTGGTAACAGAGACCAGCAGGAGTTAGAAACAGGGTAAGATAATGGGTAATTGGAGCTGAAGGGATATAGACTGTGCAACAGGACTAGGTACAAAAACTCAAAAATGGACAGCACAATAATACCTAAGTGTAATGTAACTATGTTGGAACACTGAATGAAGCTGCACCTGAAATATCGTTTTTTGTTTGTTTGTTTGTTTGTTTGTATCTTTTGTTTTTTTTCTTTTTCCTTTATATAAATATATATATTTTATTAGTATTATTATCTTAATTCTCTTCTCTATATTAACATTCTATATCTTTTTCTGCTGTTTTGCTAGTTCTTTTCCTAAATCGATGCAAATGTACTAAGAAATGATGATCATACATCTATGTGATGATACTAAGAATTACTGAGTGCATGTGTAGAATGGAATGATTTCTAAATGTTGTGTTAATTTCTTCTCTTTTTTTGATTAATAAAAATAATAATAATAAAAAAGAAATACTAAAGGGAGCACTACAGGAAGATAGGAAAAGGCAGGAGAGAGAGGTCTGGAGAAGACTGTAGAAATTAAGACTGTCAGTGAAGGTAAAAGGAGAGAGAAAAAAAGATATGACATATAAAATCCAAAAGACAAAATGGTAGAAGAAAGTGCTGCTTTTATAGTAATAACATTAAGTGTTAGTGCCTTAAACTCCACAATCTAAAGACACAAACTGGCAAAATGTATTAAAAAAACAGGACCTATCTATATGCTGTCTACAGGAGACTCATTTTAGACTCAAGGACAAAATTAGGGTGAAAGTAAAAGGTTGGGAAAAGATATTTCATGCAAACAACAAACAGAAAAGAGCAGAACTACCTATACTAATATCCAACAAATTAGAATTCAAATGTAAAACAAAAGAGACAAAGGAGTACACTATGTATTATCAAAAAGAACAATTAAACAAAAAGACATAACAATCAAAAATATTTTATGCATTGAGCCAGAGTGCTCCAAAGTATATGAGGCAAACATTGACAACACTGAAGGGAGAAGATAGAGAGCTCTACCATAACATTGGAGCCTTCATTTTCCTGCTCTCTTCAATGGATAGAACATCTAGACAAAGTATCAATGAAGAAATAGGGAATTTAAATAATGTGATGAATGAACTAGATTTAACAGACATTTACAGAACATTACACCCTGCAACAGCAGGATACACATTTTTCTCAAGTGCTCCTGGATCATTCTCAAGGATAGACAATAAGCCGGGATTAAAAAGCAGGTCTCAATAAATTTAAAAAGATTGTAATCATACAAAACACTTTCTTGGATCATAATTGAATGAAGTTGGAATTACAATTCCACCATTTTAGGTATTTCCTTCTAGCTGCTCTAAGCTACTGGAGACTAAAAGAAATATAAGTATAATATGATGATTGTTATATATATTAATATATATTATATAAAAGCAATGATACTCGTCTTTTAAGCCCTACCTTCTCTGTATAACGCCACCATCACCTTTGATCCTCCTACCGCCTCTTTAGGGGTATTTGGGCTATGCTCATTCTAACTTTTTCATGTTGGAAGGAGCTGTCAATAATATGGAGTAGGGAGATGGATCTAGCTGATGTTCTGGAAAGCTTCACCCCTGTAGGTTTCAGGACCATGTCTAACAAAAACTTGCACAAGAGTGACCTCCAGAGTAGTCACTGGACTCTATCTGAACTCTCTCAGCAACTAATACCTTTTTTGTTACACTTCTTTCCCCTCTTTTGGTCAGGATGGCATTGTTGATCCCTTGGTATCAGGACTGGACTCATCCCTGGGAGTCATCTCCCACACCACCAAGGAGACTTTCACCCCTGGATTAAACAACATACTCTTAATCAACCAGTGGGTCAAGGAAGAAATTGCAAGGGAAATCAGTAAATATCTTGAGGCAAATGAAAATGAAAACACAACATCCCAAAATTTATGGGATGTTGTCTCATAAATTTCATTTTCATGTCCCAAATGAAAATGAAAACACGGCAAAAGTAGTGCTAAAAGAGAAATTTATTACCTTAAATGCCTATATCAAAAAAGAAGAAAGAGCAAAAATTGAGGAATTAACTGTTCATTTGGAAGAACTAGAGAAAGAACAGCAAACCAACCCCAAAGCAAACAAAAGGAAAGAAATAATGAAGATTAGAGCAGAGAAAAATGTAATTGAGAACATGAGAACAGTCAAGAAAATCAACAAAATCAGAAGTTAGTTCTTTGAGAAAATCAATAAAATTGATGGACCCCTAGCTAGTTTAGGAAAAAGAGAGGGGGGGAGGGAGAGAGAGAGAGAGAAAGAGAGAGAGACAGAGAGAGATGATGCAAATAAATAAAATCAGAAATGGAAGAGGAAACATAGCCACTGACCCTGCAGAAATAAAGGAGGCAATGAGAGGGTAATATGAGCAACTATATGCTAAATAAATTAGACAATGTAGATGAAACGGCCAACTTCCTAGAAAGATATAAACAATCAACATTGACTTGAGAAGAAATAGATGATCTCAACAGAGCAATCACTAGTAAGGACATTGAATCAGTCACCAAGAAGTTCCCCAAAATGAAAAGTCCAGGACGAGATGGCTTCACATGTGAATTCTACCAAGCATTCAAGAAAGAATTAGCAACAATCCTGCTCAAACTCTTCAAAAAAATTGAAGAGGAGGGAAAGCTACCTAACTCATTCTATGAAGCCAATGTCACACAAATACCAAAGCCAGACAAAGATACTATAAGAAAGATTACAGACCAATCTCTCTAATGAATATAGATGCAAAAATCCTCAATAAAATATTTGCACATTGAACCTAGCAGCACATTAAAAGAATTATGCAAAATGACCAAGAAGGATTGATTCCAGGTGTACAAGGCTGGTTCAACATAAGAAAATCAACTAATGTAATATACCATGTCAAAAAATCAAAGCAGAAAAACCACATGATCATCTCTGTTGAAGCAGAGAAGGCATTTGAAAAAATTCAACATACTTTCTTTTTTTTTCTTTTTCTTTATTAATTAAAAAATTAACTAACACAACATTTAGAAACCATTCCATTCTACATATACAATCAGTAATTCCCAATATCATCACATAGATGCATATTCATCATTTCTTAGTACATTTGCATCGATTTAGAAAAAGAAATAAAAAGACAACAGAAAAAGAAATAAAACGATAATAGAGAGAAAGAAATAAAAATAAAAATAAAAAGAAACTATCCCTCAGATGCAGCTTCATTCAGTGTTTTAACATAATTACATTACAATTAGGTAGTATTGTGCTGTCCATTTCTGAGTTTTGTATCCGGTCCTGTTGCACAGTCTGTATCCCTTCAGCTCCAATTACCCATTATCTTACCCTATTTCTATCTCCGGATGGTCTCTGTTACCAATGACATATTCCAAGTTTATTCTCTAATGTCAGTTCACACCAGTGGGACCATACAGTATTTGTCCTTTAGTTTTTGGCTAGACTCACTCAGCATAATGTTCTCTGGGTCCATCCATGTTATTACATGCTTCATAAGTTTATTCTGTCTTAAAGCTGCATAATATTCCATCGTATGTATATACCACAGTTTGATTAGCCACTCATCTGTTGATGGACATTTTGGCTGTTTCCATCTCTTTGCAATTGTAAATAATGCTGCTATAACATTGATGTGCAAATGTCTGTTTGTGTCTTTGCCCTTAAGTCCTCTGAGTAGATACCTAGCAATGGTATTGCTGGGTCATATGGCAATTCTATATTCAGCTTTTTGAGGAAACACCAAACTGCCTTCCACAGTGGTTGCACCATTTGACACTCCCACCAACAGTGGATAAGTGTGCCTCTTTCTCCACATCCTCTCCAGCACTTGTCATTTTCTGTTTTGTTGATAATGGCCATTCTGGTGCGTGTGAGATGATATCTCATTGTGGTTTTGATTTGCATTTTTCTAATGGCCAGGGACATTGAGCATCTCTTCATGTGCCTTTTGGCCATTTGTATTTCCTCTTCTGAGAGGTGTCTGTTCAAGTCTTTTTCCCATTTTGTAATTGGATTGGCTGTCTCTTTGTTGTTGAGTTGAACGATCTCTTTATAAATTCTGGATACTAGGCCTTTATCTGATATGTCGTTTCCAAATATTGTCTCCCATTGTGTAGGCTGTCTTTCTACTTTCTTGATGAAGTTCTTTGATGCACAAAAGTGTTTAATTTTGAGGTGCTCCCATTTCTTTCTTTCTTTCTTCAGTGCTCTTGCTTTAGGTTTAAGGTCCATAAAACTACCTCCAATTGTAAGATTCATAAGATATCTCCCTACATTTTCCTCTAACTGTTTTATGGTCTTAGAACTAATGTTTAGATCTTTGATCCATTTTGAGTTAACTTTTGTATCGGGTGTGAGATATGGGTCCTCTTTCATTCTTTTGCATATGGATATCCAGTTCTCTAGGCACCATTTATTGAAGAGACTGTTCTGTCCCAGGTGAGTTGGCTTGACTGCCTTATCAAAGATCAAATGTCCATAGATGAGAGGGTCTATATCTGAGCACTCTATTTGATTCCATTGGTCGATATATCTATCTTTATGCCAATACCATGCTGTTTTGACCACTGTGGCTTCATAATATGCCTTAAAGTCAGGCAGCGTGAGACCTCCAGCTTCGTTTTTTTTCCTCAAGATACTTTTAGCAATTCGGGGCACCCTGCCCTTCCAGATAAATTTGCTTATTGTTTTTTCTATTTCTGAAAAATAAGTTGTTGGGATTTTGATTGGTATTGCATTGAATCTGTAAATCAATTTAGGTAGAATTGACATCTTAACTCTATTTAGTCTTCCAATCCATGAACACGGTATGCCCTTCCATCTATTTAGGTCTTCTGTGATTTCTTTTAACAGTTTTTTGTAGTTTTCTTTGTATAGGTCTTTTGTCTCTTTAGTTAAATTTATTCCTAAGTATTTTATTCTTTTAGTTGCAATTGTAAATGGAATTCATTTCTTGACTTCCCCCTCAGCTTGTTCATTGCTAGTGTATAGAAATGCTACAGATTTTTGAATGTTGATCTTGTAACCTGCTACTTTGCTGTACTCATTTATTAGCTCTAGTAGTTTTGCTGTGGATTTTTCAAGGTTTTCGACATATAGTATCATATCATCTGCAAACAGTGATAGTTTTACTTCTTCCTTTCCAATTTTGATGACTTGTATTTCTTTTTCTTGTCTAATTGCTCTGGCTAGAACTTCCAACATGATGTTGAATAACAGTGGTGATAATGGACATCCTTGTCTTGTTCCTGATCTTAGAGGGAAAGTTTTCAATATTTCCCCATTGAGGATGATATTAGCAGTGGGTTTTTCATATATTCCCTCTATCATTTTAAGGAAGTTCCCTTGTATTCCTATCCTTTGAAGTGTTTTCAACAGGAAAGGATGTTGAATCTTGTCAAATGCCTTCTCTGCATCAATTGAGATGATCATGTGATTTTTCTGCTTTGATTTGTTGATATGGTGTATTACATTAATTGATTTTCTTATGTTGAACCATCCTTGCATACCTGGGATGAATCCTACTTGGTCATGATGTATAATTCTTTTAATGTGTTGCTGGATTCGATTTGCTAGAATTTTGTTGAGGATTTTTGCATCTATATTCATTAGAGAGATTGGTCTGTAGTTTTCTTTTTTTGTAATATCTTTGCCTGGTTTTGGTATGAAGGTGATGTTGGCTTCATAGAATGAATTAGGTAGCTTTCCCTCCACTTCAATTTTTTTGAAGAGTTTGAGCAGGGTTGGTACTAATTCTTTCTGGAATGTTTGGTAGAATTCACATGTGAAGCCGTCTGGTCCTGGACTTTTCTTCTTGGGAAGCTTTTGAATGACTGATTCAATATCTTTACTTGTGATTGGTTTGTTGAGGTCATCTATTTCTTCTTGAGTCAAAGTTGGTTGTTCATGCCTTTCTAGGAAGTTGTCCATTTCATCTACATTGTTGCATTTATTAGCATAAAGTTGTTCATAGTATCCTGTTATTACCTCCTTTATTTCTGTGAGGTCAGTGGTTATGTCCCCTCTTCCATTTCTGATTTTATTTATTTGCGTCCTCTCTCTTCTTCTTTTTGTCAATCTTGCTAAGGGCCCATCAATCTTTTTGATTTTCTCATAGAACCAACTTCTGGTCTTATTGATTTTCTCTATTGTTTTCATGTTCTCAATTTCATTTATTTGTGCTCTAATCTTTGTTATTTCTTTCCTTTTGCTTGCTTTGGGGTTAGTTAGCTGTTCTTTCTCCAGTTCTTCCAAGTGGACAGTTAATTCCCGACTTTTTGCCCTTTCTTCTTTTTTGATATAGGCATTTAGGGCAATAAATTTCCCTCTTAGCAGTGCCTTTGCTGCATCCCATAGGTTTTGATATGTTGTGTTTTCATTTTCATTCACCTCGAGATATTTACTAATTTCTGTTGTAATTTCTTCCTTGACCCACTGGTTGTTTAAGAATGTGTTGTTGAGCCTCCACGTATTTGTGAATTTTCTGGCACTCTGCCTATTATTGATTTCCAACTTCATTCCTTTATGATCTGAGAAAGCGTTGTGTATGATTTCCATCTTTTTAAATATGTTAAGACTTGCTTTGTGACCCAGCATATGGTCTATCTTTGAGAATGATCTATGAGCCTCGAGAAAAAGGTGTATCCTGCTGTTGTGGGGTGTAATGTCCTATAAATGTCTGTTAAGTCTAGCTCATTTATTGTAATGTTCAAATTCTCTGTTTCTTTATTGATCCTCTGTCTAGATGTTCTGTCCATTGATGAGAGTGGGTAATTGAAGTCTCCAACTATTATGGTAGATGTGTCTATTTCCCTTTTCAGTATTTGCAGTGTATTCCTCACGTATTTTGGAGCATTCTGATTCAGTGCATAAATATTTATGATTGTTATGTCTTCTTGTTTAATTGTTCCTTTTATTAGTAGATAGTATCCTTCTTTGTCTCTTTTAACTGCTTTACATTTGAAGTCTAATTTGTTGGATATTAGTATAGCTTCTCCTGCTCTTTTCTGGTTGTTATTTGCATTAAATATCTTTTCCCAACCTTTCACTTTCAACCTATGTTTATCTTTGTGTCTAAGATGTGTTTCCTTTAGACAGCATATAGAAGGATCCTGTTTTTCAATCCATTCTGCCAGTCTATGTCTTTTGATTGCAGAATTCAGTCCATTAACATTTAGTGTTATTACTGTTTGGGTAATACTTTCCTCTACCATTTTGCCTTTTGTATTATATATATCATATATAATTTTCCTTCTTTCTACACTGTTCTCCACACCTCTCTCTTCTGTCTTTTTGTATCTGACTCTAGTGCTCCCTTTAGTATTTCTTGCAGAGCTGGTCTCTTGGTCACAAATTCTCTCAGTGACTTTTTGTCTGAAAATGTTTTAATTTCTCCCTCATTTTTGAAGAATAATTTTGCTGGATATAGAATTCTTGGTTGCCAGTTTTTCTCTTTTGATAATTTAAATATATCATCCCACTGTCTTCTTGCCTCCATGTTTTCTGCTGAGAAATCTACACATAGTCTTATTGGGTTTCCCTTGTATGTGATGGATTGTTTTTCTCTTGCTGCTTTCAAGATCCTCTCTTTCTCTTTGACCTCTGACATTCTGATTAGTAAGTGTCTTGGGGAACGCCTATTTGGATCTATTCTCTTTGGGGCGTGCGCTTCACTTCTTGAATCTGTAATTTTAGGTCTTTCATAAGAGTTGGGAAATTTTCAGTGATAATTTCTTCCATTAGTTTTTCTCCTCCTTTTCCCTTCTCTTCTCCTTCTGGGACACCCACAACACGTATATTTGTGCGCTTCATATTATCATTCAATTCCCTGAGCCCCTGCTCAAATTTTTCCATTCTTTCACCTATAGTTTCTGTTTCCTTTTGGATTTCAGATGTTCCATCCTCCAGTTCACTAATTCTAACCTCTGTCTCTTGAAATCTACCATTGTAGTTTTCCATTGTTTTTTTTCATCTCTTCTACTGTATCTTTTATTCCCATAAGTTCTGTGATTTGTTTTTTCAGACTTACCATTTCTTCTTTTTGTTCATCCCTTGCCTTCTTCATGTCCTCCCTCAATTTATTGATTTGGTTTTTGAAGAGGTTTTCCATTTCTGTCCGTATATTCAGAATTAGTTGTCTCAGCTCCTGTATCTCATTTGAACTATTGGCTTGTTCCTTTGACTGGGCCATATCTTCAATTTTCCTGGTGTGATTTGTTATTTTTTGCTGGCGTCTGGACATTTAATCAGATTTCCCTGAGTGTGAGACCCAGCAGGTTGAAAGACTTTCCTGTGAAGTCTCTGGGCTCTGTTTTTCTTATCCTGCCCAGTATGTGGCACTTGTCTGTCTGCGGTTCCCACCAGCAGAAGATGTTGTGACTCCTTTAACTTTGGAAGACTCTCCCTGCTGGGTGCATGGTGGAGACAGAGGAAATGTTGTAGGCTAGGTTAATGGCTTGAAATTGCGAAGTCCTGGGATCTGAATTCCTTGAGAGAGGGATTCCACCTGAGTTGCATTTCACCCCTCCTGTGGGGAAGGTTCAGGTGGTAGAGAGCCCTGAAAGCCGCCTGTTTCTGCGTTTGGGGCAGTTGCAACCTGTGTAATCCCAGCGCTGAGTCCAGAGGCGACCAAGCCTCCATAGAAACAGCCACAGAAGGCTCTGTTTTGCCCCCTTTCCTCTTTTTCAGTTAGCCCAATAGGTGACTTCTGCCTTGATCAGTTTCGCCTGAGCTGGGGGCCTATTTTTATTAGTCAGAATTTGTTTATTAATGCCACTATTGGTGTTTGGTTGGACTCAGTCCCTGCTACTGTTGGAGACTATTTCCTTTCCCTCTGGGAAGCCGCCTGTGGGGGAGGGGCGCCGGTGGCCGGCCGCCGTGGCTTGGGAAACTTGCTGATCTGAGACTCGCGGCCGGTCCGGGAAGCCGCCCGTGAGGGAGAGGTGCAGGCCGCTGGCCGCTGCGGCTTGGGGGAACTCGCCTCTCCGAGACTCTCAGCCATCCGGGAAGCCGCCTGTGAGGGAGGGGCGCCGGCCGCCAGCCGCCGCGGCCCAGGGAAGCGTGAGCCAGTCGGGGAACTCACTGCTGCGGAGTCTCGCAGCCGGTCCAGCCGGTCCAGACTGGGGTACGCTGTGTGTCTGGTCTCTGTCATGGCTCCGGGAGCTGTTCTGTACTGTTTCTGGTTATTTAGTAGTTGTTCTGGAGGAGGAACTAAGACGCGCGCACCTTACTAAGCCGCCATCTTCCATAATGTCCTTTTGACCTCAACATACTTTCTTGATGAAAACACTTCAAAGGATAGGTATAGAAGGGAACTTCCTTAACGTAATAAAGGGAATATATGAAAATCCCATAGCTATCATTATTGTCAATAGGGAAAGATTGAAAGCTTTCCCTCTAAGATCAGGAAGAAGACAACAATGCCCAATATCACCACTGTTATTCAACATTGTGCTGGAAGTTCTAGCCAGAGCAGTTAGACAAGAAAAAGAAGTAAATGCCATCTAAATTGGAAAGGAAGAAGTAAAACTCTCACTTTTTGCAGTTAACATGATACTACATGTTGAAAATCCTGAAAAATTTACAGCAAAGCTAGTAGAGCTAATAAATGAGTATGACAAAGTGGTAGGGTACAAGATCAATGCCCTCAAATCAGCAGTATTTCTATACAATAGTGATGAAAGTCTGAGGAGGAAATCAAGAAAAAATTCCATTTACAATAGCAACTAAAATAATAATATATTTAGGAACAAATTTAACTAAGGATCCAAAATACCCATAAATAGAAAACTACAAGAAATTGCTGAAGGAAATCATGGAAGACCTAAATAAATGGAAGGGCATACCATGTTCATGGATTGGAAGACTAAACGTAGTAAAGATGTTAATTCTACCCAAATTGATTTATAGGGATCAAAGCAATACCAATTAAAATCCCAACAACTTACTTTGCAGAAATAGAGAAACCAATAAACCAAATTTATTTGAAACTGCAGTGTGTCCCCAATAGCTAAAAATATTTTGAGAAAGAGAAATGAAGTGTGAGGTCTCACACTACCTGACTTTAAAGCATATTATGGGTGCATGTGTGGTTCAGTAGTAGAATGCTCGCCTTACATGCAGGAGACCTGGGCTTGATTCCCAGACTATGCACCCCAAAAATTAAAAAAAATGTATAAAGCATATTATGAAGCTACACTGGTCAAAACAGCATGGTACTGGCATAAAGACTGATATACTGACAAATAGAATAGAATTGAGTATTCAGAAATAGACCCTTTCATATATGGACAATTGATATTTTATGAGGTGGTCAAGCCAATCCACCTGGAACACAACAGCCTGTTCAATAAATGGTGTTTGGAGAACTGGATATCCATATCCAAAAGAATGAAAGAGGACCCTCATCTCACACCGTATACACAAATGAACTCAAAATGGATCACAGATGTAGATATTAGAGCTGAGATCATAAAAATTTTACAAAAAAATTTGGGAAAATAAGTTATAAATCTTGTAGCAGGAGGTGGTTTTCTAGACCTTACACCCAAAGCAAGAGCATTGAAAAAAGAAATAGATAAAGGGGTTCTCCTCAAGATGAAACACTTTTGTGCATCAAAGAACTTTGTCAGGAATGTAAAAAGGCAGCCTATGCAATGGGAGACAGTATTTGGAAAGCACATATCAGATATTAGTATCCAAAATATATAAAGAGATTCTTCAACTCAACGACAAAAGGACAAACAAACCATTAAAAATGAGGAAAAGACACTTCTCAGAAGAGGAAATAAAAATGACTAAAGGCACATGAAAAGATGCTCAACTTCACTGGTTTTTAGGGAAATGCCTATCAAAACCACAATGAGATAGCATCTGACAACCACTGGAATGGCCATTATAAAAAAAACTGAAAATGACAAGTGCTGGAGAGGATGTGGAGAAACAGGCACACTTATCCACTGATGATGGGAATGTAAAATGGAACAACCACTATGGAAGTCAGTTTGTTGGTTCCTCAGGAAGTTAAGTATAGATTTGCCATATGATCCAGCAATCCCATTATTAAGTATATATTCAGAGGAACTGAATGCAAGGACACAGATGGACATTTTTACATCAATGTTTATCCAGCATTATTTATGATTCCCAAGAGAAGGAATCAACGCAGATGTCTATCAACAGATGAGTGGCTCAACAAACTGTGATATATATATATGATGGAATATTACACAGCTGTAAGAATAAAGTCATGAAGCATGGTAACAACTTGGATGAACCTTGAGGACATGTGGAGTGAAATTAGCCAGAAAGAAAAGGACATATACTTTATGGTCTCACTAATATGAACTAACATTAATTATTGAACTTTAGAGTTAAAGTTAAGAACACAAGTTATCAGGAGATAGAAATAAGGTGGAGATTGGGCATTTGGTGCTGAAAGAATACAGTTCGTGCAACAGGACTGATTGCAAATATTGAGAAATTGCTAGCACAATATTACCTGATTGTAGCATAATCATGAAGTACACTAAATGAAGCTTAAAGTGAGTAGGATTGAGGGAAAAGGGCTGGGGGCACTTATGAAACCAGAAGGAAAGATAGAGGATAAGCATTGAGACAGTATAAGTCAGGAATGCCTAGGGTGGACAGTGATGGTGTTTAAATGTACAAATATAAAAACGTTTTTGCATGAGGGAGAACAAAGGAATGTCAACATTGTAAAGTGTTGAAAATGGATGGTTTACAGAAAAAGTACAATCAATGCAAGAGAGAGCTTATAGTCAACAGTAAGATTGCAATATGCTTCCACTGAATGTAACAAAGGCATTATGCCAAAAACTAAATGTCAACAGGCAGGGGGAATGGGGGAGGGGAATGGATTCTTTGTGGAATAAAAAGAAATGTCTTCATATAGATTATGGTGGCAAAGACATGTCTATTTACCTAAGTTGGATTGTATGATGTGTGAATAAAATATTAAAAATGAACAAAGAGAAACAAATGCTTGAGAAAATGCAGAGAAAGAGATGTACCCATTTACTGTTGGGAGGGAAACAGAGGTGCAGTCCCTTAGAGGGTAGTATGGTGGTTCCTCAAGAGGCTAGGGGTGGGGTTGCCATATAGTCCTGAAACCTCATTGCTCAGTATAGACCTGGAGGGACTGAGTGTGCAGACATGAATGGACATCTGCATAGTGGTGTTTATGGTGGCAGTGTTTCAATGGATGAAGATGGCCTAAGGGTATAACGACTGAGGAATTGAAGGCAAAACTATACATAAAACTGACTACTGAATTGCTGCAAGAAGGAATGAAGTTGTTAGGCATGCAACTAGGTAAATGAACCTTGAATGAAATATCAGAAGCAAAGAGATAAATATTATCATGCCTCACTCATATGGACTAACTATAATATAAAACCTCAGTGAACTAAAGTTGGAGCATGGGTTATCAGGTTGAGGCCTATTGTAAAGGGTCCTAGATTGTAAACTTTTACAGCAGTCACATGTTGTGTTATTTCTAAATTCTGAGACATTGAGTTGTTTATATATAACCTTTATATATAACCTGGTCATTCCCAAAACACTTCAGGTATTTATGTGACCCCCAAGACTCAGAGTTGGAGCTCTGAAGCCATGAAAGTCAGCACTACCCCATATAGGAACTGTTTAAAAAGAAGACAAAGGGATAAGACTTCTAGTAGAGATATGAAGGCAGTTCATCTGGATAGGACTAAGGTAGATCAGGATACAGGGTAAAGGATGTTCCATATTTCAAAACTTCAACTTCTATGTGACACCAAAGGGAGAGATGTTTTTCTGATGCAAAATTAATATTTTTGGTAGCATATTACCTACTTTAAGGTATATGGTCAGTTTAGTTGAACATCATAAGTTCATGGAATCTTAAATAGAGCGTGAGAGCTTGTTGGTTTGTCCAGGTTAGTGTGATGCCCCGATATATCCCAGAGTAATTTGGGCAGTGAATAAAGACGTACACCCCCTGGGTGACTGGGGAGAAAGGAGGAAATATTCAACTTCCCTATTTGGAGAATTCCCGATATTCTCACAAGAATTGGCGACAATTAAATCAATACGCTGAACCCTCAATCTTGGGATTTGCCCCTTTTAAACTTATTCCTGTAAAGGACAGGCTAAGCCTACTTATAATGATGCCTAAGAGTCACCCCCAGAGAACCTCTTGTTGCTCAGATGTGGCCTCTCTCTCTCTCTAAGCCAATCCAGGAGGTGAACTCACCGCCCCTCCCCCTTTGTGGGACATGACTCCTTGGTAATGTAGGACAGAACTCCTGGTGAGCCAGGGCCTGGCATCAGGGGATTGAGAAAGCCTTCTTGACCAAAAGGGGGAAGAGAGAAATGAGAAAAAACAAAGTTTCCGTGGCTGAGAGATTACAGAGTCAAGAAGTTATCCTGGAGGTTATTCTTATGCATTATAGAACTATCCCTTTTTAGTTTATTGTGTATTGGAGTGGCTGGTGGGAAATACCTAAAACTTTTGAGCTGTGTTCCAGTAGCTTTAATTCTTAAAGATGATTGTATAAGGATATAGGTTTTACAATTCGACTGTGTGATTGAAAACCTTGTGACCGATGCTCTTTTTTTCTAGGGCAGGACAGATGAGTAAAAAAAAAAAAAGGATAAAAAATAAATAATAGGAGATGTGCAGTTTGAAAAGCCAAGTTCTAATCCTGATATATCTTGTGTAGGTTGGAAACTTGATTAAATTATCGCCACAGAGATGTGACACACACAATTGCGGGTATTAACTTCTGATTAGACGGAGATGTGACTCCACTAATTCCAGGTGGATCTTGATTAGTTTATTAGAATTCTTTAAAAGAGGAACCATTTTGGAAAAAGCTTCAGAGTCATGAAAGCCAAGAGAACACAAGAGCCCATGCAGCCAGAGAACTCTGGAGATGAAAGAAAAGGCCCCTGGGGGAGCTTCAAGAAACAAGAAGCTTGGAGAGAAGGCTAACAGAGGTTGCCATGTTCGCTATGTGCCCTTCCAATTGAGAGAGAAACCCTGAATCTCATCAGCCTTCTTCATCTAAGGTATCATTCCCTGGATGTCTTAGATTGGACAAATTTCTATAGCCTTGCTTTAATTTGGACATTTTTCACAGGCTTAGAACTGTAAACTTGCAACTTATTACATTCCCCTATTTAAAAGCCTTTCTGTTACTGGTATATCACATTCTGGCAGCTAGCAAAGTAGAACAGGGGGGATAAGGGTTAAAATAAGTTGGGTAGATTGAAATACTAGTGGTCAATGAGAGGGAGGGGTAAGGGGCATGGGATGTATGAGTTTTTTCTTTTTAGTTCTTTTTATGGAGTGAAGCTAATGTTCTAAAAATGATCATGGTGATAAATTCACAACTATGTGATGATATTGTGAGTCACTGATTTTATAACATGTATGGACTGTATGTGTGTGAAGATTTGTCAATAAAAACATAAAAAAATATTAACTCAAAATGGATCAGGGACCTAAATATGAGAGCTAATGCTTTAAACTGTTAAAAGATAATAAACAGGCAAATCTTCATGACTTTGTATCAGAGAGGGATTCTTGGAGGGCACAACTACAAATGAAACTACAGTTAAATTCAACTTCATCAAAATAAAAAATTTTTTGCATCAAAAGACTTTATCAAAAGAGTGAAAAGGCAATCTCCAGAGCTGGAGAAATTAGTTGCAAGGTATATATAGGATAAGAGCTCAACATCCAGAATATATATATATATATATTATGTATATACATATATATATATATAATATGTATATATATATATATATATATATATATAAGGAAGTTTTATAGTGCCACAACCCAATTAATAAATAGGCAAGAAGACATACAAATGAAAAGATGCTCAACACCTGTACCCATTAGGGAAATGCCAATTAAACCATGAGATACCACATCACACATACAAGAATGCTATTATTTAAAAATGGAAAATAAAGTATTGGAGAGGATGGAAGAAATTGAAAATCTAGTGCATTGTTTATTGGAAAGTAAAAGTGTAGCCACTATGGAAAGCAACATGAGTTCCTCAAGTTAAATACAGAGTTCCCATATGACTTGGCAATTCTACTTCTGGATATATACCAAAGAAAATGAAAATAGGATCTAAAAAAGATACTTGTTCACTAATATTTATAGTAGCATTATTTGCAATAGCCAAAAGGTAGAAACTTCCCAAGTGTCTATCAACAAATGAATGGATAAACAAAATATGGTATATATACAAAATGAAATATTACTCAGCAATAGGACAGAATGAAGTTCTGTCATGCTGCAATATGGATGAACTTCAAAAAAAAATTAAACTCAGTGAATAAGCAAGGTATGTAAGGAGAAATATTGTTTGATAGCATTTACAAGAGTTATAAAGTAGATGAGAGGTTACCAGGGGATGCGGGGGGGGGGGGGGGGAAGTGTGGTTCTTTGTAAAAATAAAAAATTCAAATGGTATAATATGGTTTAGAGAGTGCTTTTTCTTGCTCTCTCTCTTTTTAGTAAAAATGATCTGTGGCTTTTTTTTTTTTTGAATTTTTATTGTAGCAGCTTATATTTAAAACTCAAGATTTCCCATTTTAACCACTTTAGAAAGTGGTCTAGACCCCAATTTCACATTGGCATTACCTGGGAATCTTGAAAACCATTCCGGTAGTTGGGCCCTCCTCCCAATGATTCTCAAATATTTGATCTGTAATGGAGCTAAGGCAATAGTGTTTTTTAAGTTTCCCCATGTGACTCTACTATGCTATCAAGGTTGAGAACCACTGGTACGGAAAGGGAAAAAATTCTCCTTTCCACCTTTTATTCAAAAAATTAAAAAAAATAAAATTAAATGCCTGTTAAAATACATAAAAGCCTTTTTGGAAAAAGCAGTACGTAGCCTTTCTTGAAGGTGTGATGTAAAGTTAAGAATGATGGTTCTGGTGGATTGTTTTTTTTTTTTGGTAATCAAGTATTTCATATATATACAAAAATGTATATGACAACACTTAATGTATGTACAACCTAACCCCATTATACATTAAGATTTTGCCTTTTTTAAAACAAATTATTGTAAGTACAGTTGAATTCTCTGTATTCCTTTCCCCTGTATATTCATCCAACTTGCCCTCCTCAGAGGTAACTACTATCCTGAATTTGATGTTTAGCATTCTCTGGAAAGTTTCTTATACTATTTACATATGTAGCTATCACAATACATAGCATTGCTTGGGTTAAGCTCAGATCATGTCTATTATCTACCTTTATATTTGATTACAGAATGTTCCCTCCATAACAGATTAATCCCCAGATCTCAGTGACTTAAAACAGTAGTTTATTTCAGTCATGTAAAATCTTAACAGACGTTACTAGTCAACAGCTTGTGCTCATCTAGGCAGTGATTCACAGACGCAGAAGACCTTGTAGTCCTGTGTTGGATCCTACTTTTCCAGTTTGCTCATGTGGGAAAGTGTAAGGCTGGCATGTAGAAGGCTTTTATGAGGTAGGTCAGGAATTGGCCTACTTCATTCTATCCGTATTCAGGTGATCAGAACCTAGTCACCTAACAATATGTGTCTGAGCCTGGATAATAAACTAGCTATGTGCATAGGAGGAAAAGGAAAATGGATTTGTTGAATAATTGTTAAAGTCACTCTCTGCCACAACCCATTAATGCCACATAATATGCAATGTGCTCGGGCTACAATCCCTTTACTTGAAGATCTTATATATGTACTACACATAACAGAAAAATATAGAAATAGGAAATGTAATGAAGTAAATAATGAAAGAAAGAAAAACCAATCATTATGGGTTTAACTGTGTCCTCCTAAATGTAATTTCAAGTCTTATTCCTGAGTCTGGTGAATGTGACATTACTTGGAAATAGGGTTTTTGAAGACGTGATTAGTAAAGTTGAAGCCAGACTGGATGAGGGTGCGCCCTAATCTAACACGATTGGTGACTTTAGAATACGGCAAGTAGACAAAGGAGAGAACACCATGTGTTCACAGAGACAAAGACTGATGTGCTGCAACGCATTCTGAGGATTGCCAGCAAATCAATCAGAAGAGGCAAGGAAGGATTCTTCTTCAGAGGTTTCAGAGGGAACATGGCCCTATGAACACTTTGATTTTGGATGTGAGACAAAATATATCTATTGTTTTAAGCCAGCCGATTGGTGGTACTTGATAGCAGTTCTATGAAGGATAACACCCTTCACCCAAGAATTCCAAGCATTAGTTGCTGCTGGTTTATCAATATAACAAAAATTAAAAAAAAATCTTTTTCTACCTTTTTCTTCTTTTAAACATCACTGAAGCCTTTTTAAACTTCACCTGACTCAGGAGATCTATTGGCTGTATAATAAACCTGTCTCAAAGACTTCTCGAGAAGACGAAAACAATTTGTGAGAAAAATGGAATTTAGTATTCCACATATTTTGTTTCTGTATCTTGGTCATGTATCTACCCATATTTATTTTATATGTCTGGCTAACTTATTTTAATACACCGTTTCTATTTATTAGCTTACCACAATGACTATGCCCTTTTTCTTTTTTTTAGGAAGAGCCCTAGCTCCTCTTCTAGACCACCTAGAGATTCTATACCACTAGAGGCACCATTTTCATTATATTAAAACCTTCCAGTGATGCCCCTGTTTGCATTTCAAGCGAAGCAGAGAACTGCTTATTTAGCAGGTATCATAAAAGCCAATTTGGGTTATTCATTAAGGTATTTTTTTGTGAAGGGACAGCTACTATAAATGAGCAATTTGCTGCTTTGTGTGTGTATGTGTAACTTATTTTCATTAAGAAAATAAACCTAACCTCACTTATGTCTCTTTTCTATTGTCATAAGTTCTTTTCATATAATTTTGGATACTAGGAAAAAGCTTTAGGAATTTTCACATTTTTAAAAATCTTTCTTTTATTGTATAATGCAACATATATGCAAATCAAAGAAAGAAAAAAGCAATAGTTTTCAAAGTATTCTTCAACAAGTACTTACAGGACAGATCTCAGAGTTTGTCATGGGCTACCATACCTTCATCTCAGATTTTCCTTCTAGCTACTCCAGTATATAGGAAGCTAGAAGGAGTATTTTTTTTTATCAACGCAATTGACTTTTTTTTTTTTGTGGAAAATAACATATATACAAAAAAGCCATAAATTTCAAAGCACATCACAACAATTAGTTGTATAACAGATTTCAGAGTTTGGTATGGGTTACAATTCCACAATTTTAGGTTTTTACTTCTAGCTGCTCTAAGATACTGGAGACTAAAAGAAATATCAATTTAATGATTCAGTAATCACATTCATTTGTTAAACCCTACCTTCTCTGTATAACTCCACCATCACCTTCTATCTTTCTACCCCACTTTTAGGGATATTTGGGCTATGGCCACTCCAAATTTTTCATGTTGTACGGGTCTGTCAATAATATGGGGTAGGGAGATGGAACTCGCATTTACTTTTTTTTTTGCATGGGCAGGCTCTTGGGATTCAACCCAGGTCTCCAGCATGGCAGGCAAGAATGCTGCCACTGAGCCACTGTTGCAACGCCCAAATACATTTTATTTTACATTCACATTTACCTGGGTCTCCCGCATGCCAGACGAGAACTCCGTCTGCTGAGCCACCGTGTCCCCCCCACATTTACTTTTGATGAAGCATTTTCTGTTAAATACAGCAACAACCTGTGTGAATATTTTTTCAAAATGCGGTGGTCGGTGTTTTCTTCAGAGGTTATCAAAAAGAATAGAAGCTGGTCAAAAATGAGGCAGCATAATTTATGTTATTCCTTTAAACTAGTGTTTATTCGAGTTAGGTTGTTGGATTTCAACCTACCTAGAAGGAAAAGTAATATTTTAAACATTCATACAGCCTAAAAAAAAACCCAGCACAACTCTGAATTCATTCCCTATTAGTTATTTCTTCTAACTTTGTCTCTAGAACTCTCCTTTCCTTCTTCTGATTATTTCTGGAGCTCTTCAGAAGAACCATACTAGACAGCAAATCAATGCTTCTCTATAATGTTCTTTGATCATTCCTTCCCCACTTGATATCAGCAAAGTAGGAAATACTTCACTACTTGGCGAAAGTAACAGACCATAAGAGATTGTCTACTAGTTTGGTCAAAACCCATTCCCCAAAGTTGAACGTCCTAATGCTCCCAAGTCTGTCCCCACATCCGCCCTCCTGCAAATTAAACACGTATCGAAATTTAAATCTGCTTAAAAGTCGCTCAAGTTGTCCCCTTAACTTTGCTTCCTCCTACCTGCGGCCTTACTGACACTGTCTTCCCCACTGAACCCAAGATCGTTTTCTCAGGCCTTCTATTTTTGAAGAGAAAGAAGAAATTCTTTCTAGGGTTTTAAACTCTAGGACCCGTTTTCTTCCTCGTCACAGGCTTGCGCCCGCCTCTCGCCCCCGCCGCGTTTCCCCTCGTAGACGATCCTCCATTTGTATAGCCGCTGTGGTGCCAGGCTCCACCACTCGTAGCCACCTTCTCCCTGGAGCGCTACTTCCGGATCTCTGGTGTCTCGACTTTACTAGTCCGCCCCTCTCCACCGGACATGTCTTAGAGTTTTGTCTTAACAATTAAGGGGTCGGATTGGGGACGCAGACTAAACGGGCGCAAGTGTTCTTTCCAGAGAGGACGCACTGAGCGGTTTCTCCAGCCTGAAGAATCTGACCCTGCTGCGGACTCGGGTAGCGACGATGGTGGGGCAGTTTGTTTTGAGCACTGCGTGGCGCACACCCGGAAGTGGGCTGTAGAGGAGTTGCGCCGCTGCGGTGGGCCGGTGCCAAATACCCGGAGGTGGACGGGGCTCCGTTTTATTCTTTGGCGTGAGTGTCAGCAGAAGGTGGAATACGGCGGGAACGGGCCAGGGTTTAGTCTCATTCTATGGTGGTAGAGCTGGCTGGGCCCCGGAAGACCAGGGCCTCGCACACCGGCAGGCCTGGGAAGGGTCCCAGAGGGCATACCGCCTCACCTCATTCTCCCACTCCAGGGTACCCACTCTTTTCACGACACCACCTCCTCCTACTCCTCGCCAGGCGAGACTAGAGGAGCTGTGCTAGTGAGGAAAATCCCGGCTGGAGAAGAGCCCACTTGAATTTTCTCTTCTGGGAGGAGGTGAACGGCTCATTTGGTGGGAACTGCTGCTTTCCGGCTCCTCCAGCTTCTTAGGAATGATTTGTTTTTCGCTGCACCACGGACTCAATTACTTCTGTCGTTTTTCTCCTTTACCCGCTTCAGCTTCTGAATTCGGGCACTCTCCAGTTTAAAAGATGCTTGAGTCATATGTGACTCCAATTTTGATGAGCTATGTGAATCGCTACATCAAGAACTTAAAACCTTCGGATTTACAGCTTTCACTATGGGGTGGAGATGTGGTTCTCAGCAAGCTCGAGTTGAAGTTGGATGTTCTAGAACAGGTAAGTTATATAGTTGTCATTGATTGGAAATATTTTCAGTTTGTTTAGAAGTAAGTAATGACTGTTTCCTGCTTTTTGACTTTGTGCTTTACACTTTTTCTTTTCCTGCTAATATATTTGGGGTACCGAGAAACTAAAACTCTTACTTTACAGCATATGTTTTATACTTCGTTCCCAGGGCTAGTTTCCTAGAGTTGGAGTCTCCAAAGTTGCTTTGATTGATAGGAAGACTGTTTCTTGTCATCAGAATTGTTTAGCCTATGCACTCGTTTCAAGTATCATGGAATATGATAATTACCATGCCAAGGTTCTGTCTGAAATCAGAAAATATTGCATCCTTAATCTCCTTTTTGGGTAATGGAAGGGTCCAATTGCTTTTTTTTTTATTTTAAACTTTTTATTTTGAAATATTTTCAAACTTACTGGACCATTACAAAAATAATATTGTCCCCATACAGAGAATTCCAACAGCCATTTGCCACATTTGCCATAACATTCTATCTGTCCGTCTTTCTGTTTGCCCATCTGTCTGTCTATTTACCAATCCATTCTTTCAGCACTTGAGTTTAGGTTGTATACATCGTGCTCCTTGAACTTTTAATATTGCCATGCACATAATAAGGATCTTAACTTATGTATCCACCTTAAGTTCATAGTGAACTATGAAGTTCAAGAAATGTAACATTGTTATAAAGCTTACAGTCAGTATTCCAATTTTTTTCGTATGTCCTAATAATTTCCTTTCGACCCTTCTCTCCTGCTTTGTTAGGTCCTGTCCGGGATCATGTACTCCCTTTAATTGTCATTGTCTCCTTTCTTTTTTGTTTTTATTGTGGGGACATGCATACAATATAAACTCTCCCATCTCAACCATTTCCAAGCAAATCATTCAATGGAATTAATCACATTCGTTATATTGTGGTACCTTTACCATCTTCCATTACTAAAACTTCCCATCTTCCTAAATAGAAACCCTGCACCTGTTTTGCATTAACTTTCCATTCTCCTTGCCCCCACCCTGGCAACCTATACCCTAATTTCTGCCTCGAATGATCTTGCATATTTTCTGATATTTTCTTTGTATTTACCATGGGGCTTAAATTTACCATCTTAAACCTATACCAATCTTGTTTACTTTGATACCACCTTAATTTCAGTAGTATGCGCAAACTATGTTCCTATACTCCTGGGTCTCTCCACGTTTATGTAGTTCTTGTCCTTTATTACATGTTTATATATTATGAGTTCAAAACCACTGATTTTTCATTACATGTTGTGCATTTGCTTCTTACATCCCTTAGGAAGTAAAAAGTGAAATTACAAACCAAAAATACAACAGTACTGGCATTTATATTTATGCATACAGTTACTCTTCATCGAGAGCTTTATTTCTTCATGTAGCTTTGATCTGTTGTCTATTGTTCTTTCCTCTCAACCTCAGTTTAACATTTCTTGTAAGGTCAGTCTAATGGTGACTAAGTCCCTCTGTTTTTGTTTATATGGGAATGTTTTAAATTTTCCCTCATTTTTTGAAGACAATTTTGCCAGATACAGAATTCTTGGTTGGAAATTTTTTGCTCTTAACACTTTAAATATGTCACCCCATTGTTTTGTAGCTTCCATGGTTTCCAGTGAGAAATCAGTACTTAATCTTACTGAGGCTCCCCTGTATGTGACATGTTGCTTCTTCTGTGGCTTTCAGAATTCTCGCTTTCTCTTTGACATTTGACAGTTTGGTTATTATATGCCACACCTTGGGTCTGTTTGGATTTATCCTGTTTGGAGTTCATTGAGCATCTTGGATGTATATATTCATGTCTTTAATTAAATTTGGAACTTTTCAGCCATTATTTCTTCGAATATTTTCTCTGCCCCTTTGTCTCTTCTCTTTTTGGAATTCCCACAATGTATATATTGGTATGCTTTATGGTATATGACATTTCTTAACTTCCACTTTCTTTGGATTTGATTTTCTGTTCTCTTTCTAGCTTCCTGGGATAGAAGCTTAGGCCATTGCATTTTTTCCAACCTTATTCTACACAACTATATGCATTTAATGCCATAAATTTCTCTCTGACCTCATATTAGCTTTTTTTTTTTTTTTTGACATGGGCAGGCTCTGGGAATCGATTCCGTGTCTCCAGCACAGCAGGGAAGAATTCTACCACTCAACCACTGGTGCACCACCCCATATTTAGCTTTATACACAGTATTTCATATGTTGTCTTTTCATTATCAAACAGTTCAAAATTTCCAATATGATTTCTTCTTTAAACTATGAGTTATTTAAAAATATGTCGCTTTATTTCCAGACATTTGAGGATTTGCTTATTATTTTTCTGTCATTGATTTCCAATTCAGTGCCACTGTTGTCAGAGAAATAATTATTTGCATAACTTTGGCCCATTAAAATTTATGCCTGAGTATGTGGTCTGTAAATGTTCTATATGCAGTTGAAAAAAAATTAGAATTGTTATAGTGTTGTGTAAATGTTATTTCAAATTGATTATTAGAGTTCTTCAAATCTTCAAAATATATGTGGATTTTTATTCTTTGCTTGTTCCCATTGGTTGCTAGTAGAGGTTTGTTAGTGTTTCCAATCGTATTGTGGATTTGTGTATTTCTCCTAAATTTTAGTTTGTCATCTTTCACCTTATATATCTTGAAATTATGTTATTAAGTGCATAGGATCTAGTATTGTTATGTCTTTCTGTTGAATGTACTTTTTTAAAAATCATTTTGAAATGCCCCTCTTTTACTCTAGTAATTCTTATTCCCTGAAAGTCTTTTTAATTATATACTTTTAAAATGATTCTTATTGTTGTTTTTCCTAAAGATTACAGAATGCACATTTGACTTGTCTGAGTCTGCCTTAGATTAGTACTTTTAAAATTTCTTTGACAATGCAAGAATCTCCTAACAGTTTAGCTGCATTTACTTCCTATCTTTTTTTTGTGTTGTGCTTCTTCTTTCTGCTTGTTTTGGTGTGGTTGTTCTTTTTCCTGCTTTTTTACGGTGGAAACTTAGGTTATTGTTTTGAAATATTTCCTCTTTTCTATTAAAGGGATCACAACCATATATTTCCCTGTAAACACTGCATCTCCCAGATTTTGGTATGGTGTGTTTTCATTTTCATTCAGTTCAAATATTTTCAGTTTCCTTTGTGATTGCTCCTTTGACCCATTGGTTATTTAGAAATGTATTATATAATTTGCAAACATTTGTGGATTTCCCAGATTTTTTTCTGTGGTTTATTTTTAGATTTATTCTGTTGTGGTCAGAAAGCATGCTTTGTGTAATTTCAAGCCTCTTGGATATATTGAGATTTATGCTATGGCCTTGTGTATGGTATGTCCTGTAGTAGAATGTTTCATGTGCATTTGGGAAGAATTTTTTTTTTGCTGTTGGATGGAATTTTCTATAGATTTGGGTTAAGTTGGTTGATAGTGTTATTCAAGCCTTTTGTATCCTTGCTGATTTTCTGTCTCGTTCTATTCATTCTGTAAGTGACATATTGAAGTCTTCAACTATTATCATTGTATTTTCTATTTCTCCTTTAAATTTAGTCAGTTGTTTGTGTATTTTGGTGTATTGTTTTTATGTGCATATACATTTGTAATTATTGTACCTTCTTCACTAATTAAACCTTTATCATTATAAAATGTCCCTTTTTATCTTTAGTAGCATTTTAAAAAAAGTTTATTTTGCCTGGTATTTTGGTATAATTACTCCTTCTCCCTTACGGTTATTATTTGCGTGGTATATATTTTTGAATCTTTTTACTTTCAAGTTATTTGTGTCTGAATCTGAAGTGTGTCTCTGTTGAAGAAAATATAGTTGAATCCTTTGTGTTTGTGTGTGTGTGTGTGTGTGTTTTAATCTAATTTGACTATTTTGGCTTTTGATTGGAATGTTTAATCCATTCACATTCAATTTGTTATGTTTTATATGATTGCATTTGCATCTGTTTTGCTATTTGCTTTCTGTGTCATGTCTGATATTCCTGTAACTATCTTTCTTTGTATTAAGTAGATATTTTCTAGTATACCGTTTAAATTCCTTTGTTGATTTTCAAGGTGTATTTTGAGTTATTTTCTGAGTGGTTGATCAGAGGATTACAATATACATTTTGTTTATCAAAATCTACTTCAGATTAATGGTATCTGTATTCCATTAAAATATAGAAACTTTTCCTTTTATACCTCCATTTCTCCCATCTTCTGTGTGGTATTATTATTATTATATACTGCAACTTTATATGTTATAAGGCCAATAATACAGCTTTACAATTATTGTTTTAATTATCTTTTCAATTAGGAAAGAAAAGAGAAAGAAATACATAGATACGGTTTTTAAAATTACTTACATATTTACCTTTTTTTGGTGTTTTTGTTTCTTTATGGATTTGTGTTACCATCTGGTTTTATTTCCTTTCAGTCTGAGGGACTTTAGTATTCTGTTATCAGTGAATTATATCAGTGTTTGCTTATTTGGGTATGTTCTTATTTTGTCTTCATTTTAGAAGGGTAGTTTTGCTGGATATAGAAATCTTGGATTTTGTTTTCTTGTCTTTTGAATATATCATCTCACTGCTTTCTTTCTTCTACTGTTTCTGAAAGGAGTTAGCTATTAACTTTAATGGGATTCCCTTGTATATGATGAGTCATTTTTCTCTTGCTGCTTTCAAGACTTTATCTTTATCTCTGACTTTCAACATTTTGGCTATGATGTATAAGGGTGTAGATTTGCTGATTCTTTTGCCAGCTCAAATTTGCTGTTGAGTCTTTTTGTGAATTTTGATTTCTATTATTGTACTTTTCAACTCCAAGATTTCTATTTGGTTCTTTTCCGTGTTTTCTTTGTCTTAATTGGCATTCTCTATTTGGTAAGTCATTGTTATTATATGTTCCTTTAATTATTTAAACATGATTTCCTTTTTCTTTGTATATATTTTAATAGATGTTTTGAGTGCTGCCAAGTCCTACATATGCGCTCCCTCAGTGATAGTTTCTATTAACTTTTTTCCTCCTTTTGTATTCTTTGCATGTCTCATAAGTTTTTGTTGAAAACTGGATGTTTTGGATAATGTTATTAACTCTGGGTTCCAATTTCCTTCCACCAGAGGATGGTTGTTGTTGCTATTTGTTAAGTTAGTGACTTCTCTGAACTAATTTTTTGGTGTCTGTCCTCTTTGCATTCTGGCCTCTGATGTCTCTTCTTTTTTTAGACTGTTTGTCTTGTTTTTAAGGCTGGCGTAAAAACCCTGGCTTAATTATCAGCAGTTGTTGCTTAGAGTTTACTTAAACCTTTCAGTCAGTAAGGCTTCCATCCTTATGATATATGTGTATTAGAAAGTGTTTTCAAAGTTCATGGGGCTTACAAATCTACTGTTTTTTTTCTTTATACGTTTACAAGCTGTCATGATCAGCCAGGGATGAGTAGCTTTCTAGAGCCCTCTCTAGTGTTTTCTGAGTGTGCACAATCTTGTACATGTGTACAGCCTCCCAGACTATATGAGATCTTAGCAAGGTCTTCCTTGGCTATCTTGTTCTCTGGATCTCTGTATTAATTTTTTGGCTGGTCTGCTGTTTTGTTGCTTACTCCAGTTAGTATCTTGACCTTATACTAGCCTTCCCTTTTTGCTTCCAAGATTTCTGTTTTTAGTTTTTGATTTTTTTTAATTGTAAAATATAACATATATACAAAAAGCAAAAAATTTTCAAGTGCATTTTAACAAGCAGTTATAAAACAGATTTTAAAGTTCGGTATAGGTTACAGTTCCATGATTTTTTGTTTTTTCTTCTAGCTGCTCCAAGATTCTAGGGACCAAAAGAAATATCAATATAAAGATACGGCAGTTATACTACTCATTTGTTAAACCCTATCTTCTCTGTATGACTCCACCATCACCTTTGATCTTTCTCCCACTCTTTAGGGGTATTTTGGCTATGTCCATTCTAACTTTTTCATGTTGGAAGAGGTTGTTGATAATATGGGATAGGGGGATGGAATTAGTTGATGTTCAAGAGAGGCTGGCCTCTCTGCATTTCAGGACTTATCAGGTCCAGAGGCCCATTTGGAGTTTGTAGGTTTCTGGGAAGTTACTCTAGTGCATGGAACCTTTGTAGAATCTTATACAATGCCCTAGGTATTCTTTAGGATTGACAGGAATGGTTTTGATTACAGTTTGGTAAGTTATGATAGGTAGCCATGTCTAACTGAAGCTTGCATAAGAGTGACCTCCACTGTAGCCTGTCGACTCTATTTGAACTCTGTCAGCCACTGGTGCCTATTTGTTACACTTCTTTTCCCCTTTTGGTCAGGATGGCATTGTTGATCCCACAGTGCCAGGGCCAGGCTCATCCCTGGGAGTCATCTCCCATGCTGCCAGGGAGATTTTACCCTTGGATGTCATGTCCCACGTAGCGGCAGAGGGCAGTGGTTTCATTTGCAGACTTGGGCTAGAGAGAGAGAGAGACCATATCTGAGCCACAAAAGAGGTCCTCTAGAGATGACTCTTAGGCATACCTATAGCTAGGCTAAGCTTCTCCGCTGCGAACATAAGCTTCACAAGAGACGCTTCAAGATCAAAGGCTTGGCATATTGATTTGGGTGTCCCTAATGTTTTACAGAGTATCCAGGGTTTCCCTGGTAGTAAAGCTTAATAGTTCCATATTTTTTTCTTCCATCCCTTGAGGGACTTTGCCAATACTTTTTTTTTTTTTTTTTGTACATGGCCAGGCACCGGGAATCGAAGCTGGGTCTCCGGCATGGCAGGCGAGAACTCTGCCACTGAGCTACCATGGCTCTGCCAATACTTTTTGATTATGTGCTTAAAATGCTCTGGGATGTATCCAGGTATTACATTAAGCTATACAGGATTAAATGCCCTCAGTTTTATTCTTGGCGCCCTGTGTTTGGATTGTTTATATGATCTATCCAGACAGGTTGAGTTAGATTATGTGCTGCACGAAACTTAGGTTCTGGACGAAATAAAATCTTCTTTTGGTATTAAAGAGTAAATGAAGTTCTAAAATCAGACTATGTCTTCCTTACCCCTGTATTCTGAATTAATTTAATACCAACCTGATTAGCTTAGTTCTTATTTCTAAATATCAGGTTATAGATGTATCAAACATCCTCTCAAAATCCAGAAAAAACAGTTACTACTCTAGACTAAATGTAACTACTGTCAGAGCTTACAGTCTAGGCCACTATTTTCTTATAAGTATTTTCTAAACGAGATCATACAGTATTTGCTTTTTTGTTTCTGGCTCATTTTGCCTCACTAAATGTCCCACAAGTTCATTTACATTGTTGTGTGGTTCACAACTTTGTTCCTTTTGGTAGCAGCATAATAGTCGATCTCATGTATGCACCATTTTCACCAGTCTACTTCTCAGTTAGTGCATCTTTCAGCCACCTCCATCTTTGGGCCTCATATATAACGTCCAGAGTCAACAGTCCATCAGCACTCTCAGTTTTAGATAATTTCATTGTTCACAAGAGAAAGATAACCAAAAGACACGTTCTTATCAAATAGAGATTCCAAACCTCCCCTAACTCTTTGTCCCTCCCTCCGTAACCCTGCAGTTGCTGCAGTACTGTTGATGTTTTCCTGTTAAACATAGCCATAGCTTGCAATAGCATTTTCCCCCTATACCCTGAAATTATAGACTATACAGGATCCATACCTTTGCAATAGTTCATGCAAGAACTTATTTATATTTGTAGTGTTTATTGGTGGGATGCATGAGTCCATACAACCCCTTTCAATCATGTTCACCTTCAGTATGGTAATATTAGTTATAGACCCGCTAGTGAACTGCCTTCACTTCTATCTTTTCCCTTACATTTAAGTTTAATCTCATTAGCTGTTTACCCATCTTAAGCTACCATGTATCTCTAGGCCCTTATATCCTGTATTATAAGCCTCTGATTTTACCTTTACCATGGTCATAAAAGGATCTGTTGTTTTTAACAACTCTGTCCAGTTTTGTTATTGCTTTTCGGAGAGGTGATTTGCTGAGCTCACCTAGCATTTTTGAAATCCTGTTCTATATTTATTTTTAAAGTATCCCTTTTTTCCTTATTATAATACTTTTTGATAGCCTACCTAGAATTTGATGTTTGAGAGCAAGTCAACCCTCCTCTTAAATTTTTTGATACTAATATTCTTTGTTGTCATAGATGTCAAGTCTTTAGGGATGCATTTTTCACAATGTATTTCTGAAAAATTGCAAGTAAATAAAATACTTTTTAATTATAGAGTCATATTTTGAAATGGGAAATTGAGAATGAAAAGAAAATCATTTGTTTGTGGTTACCTTAAGCAAGATCTGAGAATATTACCAATATTTATGTTTTGCTTTTTACAAGCGTGTATGTGTTCTCATTTGTTTCTCACAACAACCTTGTAATGAGGAAAACACCTTGCTTATATGTCTATTGAACTTCAGTTGGTCCTCCAACATGGGCCCTAGAACAAAATCCTATGTTCTAATACAGAATATTGCCTCTTCTATTAGTGTTTAGCTACTAGCTCAAATGAATAGTGGCATTTAATGATCAGAAGGTTGAGGTTGATTCAGATGGTCTTAACTTTGCCTTGAAAAAATCCACTTTGTGCCCATAGACTGCAACTAATGGTAGTCATTTAACAATTTATCCCAATTCAGGTAGTGGTAGAGGTAGTAATATAATCAGCTCATTGTCCAAATGGATGTATAAATGTGGAAACATTCAGTGCCCCAAATGGGAGTGTAGAAGCAGTATGATAGTGTTTATTAAAATCAAAGACTCTGATGTCTTATTCCCTAATTTTGAATCCTGGCTTTTCTTGCTGAGTCATCTGAGGGAACTTTAACCTTTATGTGTATCTTATTCTTTGTCTGTAAAACGAGGATAATAACAGTAATATACCTTTTAGGTTGTTTTGAGGATTAAATAATTGCATGCAGATAAAGTATTTAGAACAGCATCTGGTACATAGTAAATGCTCAGTAAATATTGTCTTTGTTATAGACACTGATCAATATGCAATCCTGGGCCAGCTGATTAATGCTTGAAGAAATTACTACAGCTTTGAAATTTATGTAATTGTAAGAAATATTTAAAAAATTTGACCTTCCATTAGAACAGAGTAGTAGACATAGATTTTTAGTATTCTGACTTTTTTTTTAAACATGGGCAGGTACCAGGAATCGAACCTGGGTCTCTGGCATGGCAGGAGGGAACTCTGTCACTGAGCCACTGTGGCCTGCCCAGTATTCTGACCTTTTATTAAAAACTGATTGATGATATAAATTAGGCACACACATTTGCCATAATAATAGCAATCTTTATAATGATTACTCTTTGAGAAAAGGAGTGTTCTAAGGACTTTATATAAAATTAACTTATTTACATCTCAAGGATATTATTTTTAACCACATTTTATAGGAAAGAAACTGAGGCAGAGGTACATAGGTGCCCGGTGTCACTTGGCCAGTAAGTGGCAGAGCTAGGATTTGAAGTTATTGGTCTTAAACCACTTTCCTACCCTGTGTAAATTTAGCTACTTTACTACTGTGTTGCTGAACTAGTAGGTGAGCAAATAGTTGGATGAATGAAGGAGTAAACTTAATATTTATATGAACTTTCACAAATAGAGATATGTAAAATAACATTGTAGAAATATGATGGAAATACAATCTAAATACAATGTGCTCTTTTTTTCTTGCTTTGTTGACTTGTTGCAAAAAAGTTTATCTGGAAGCATAGAAGTTAATATGAAGTAATTGTGTTGATATTTATGTCTTTATCTCCAACTTTCTATCTAATAATAATGGAAACCAGCCAGAAAATGTAAAAAATTGATGAACCATGTAGTATCCAGGTACAATTTTTATTTAGATGAAGCACAACAATTATTTTTTGAGATCAATTTTTATTTTGTTTTGCCATTCTCTTATCTCCAAATCTACCTCCTTTTTCTAACTTGCCTTCCAATCCTATTGAAACTGTTAGTTTAAAACACATTTGAGTCATATTTCTAAAGATTTAAAAAAACATACCACTGCAGTTATCTCAAGTACTGCTGCTGTCTACTGCAGTAGCACTATTATTACCATCGCCATATGATGAATCCTTTTTTTGCTTAACAGCTTTTTAAAAATGTTTTTATTTAGAATTATGCACACATGTACAGTACAACCATATTCTAACAATCATTTGTTCACAATATCATCACATAGTTCTGTATTCTTTACCATGGTCATTCTTAGAACATTTGCATCACACTAGAAAAAGAAATTAAAAGGAAAAAAAAGAGCTCATACATCCCATTAGCTTACCTCTCCCTCTCATTGATCCACAGTATTTCAGTCTCCCCAATTTTTATCCTTTATCTCCCCTATTATTTATTTATTTTTATCCTTATTATTATAATTTTTTTTACTCATCCGTCCATACCTTGGATAAAATCATCATCAGACACAAAGTTCTCACAATCACACAATCACATCGTAAAAGCTGTATAGTTGTTCTGTCTTCTTCAAGAATCAAGGCTACTAGAACACAGTTCAACAACAGTTTCAGGTACTACCCTCTAGCCACTCCAATACACCATAAACTATAAAGGGCTATCTATATAACGTGTCAGAATAACTTCCAGGATAACCTCTTGACTCTGTTTGAACTCTCTCAGCCACTGACACATTATTTGTTTTATTTCTCTCTTCCCCCTTTTGACCAAGAAGGCTTTCTCATTCCCATGATTCCAGGTCCTGGCTCATCTCCAGGAGTCAGGTCCCACGTTGCCAGGGAGATTTACACCCCTAGGAATCATGTCCCATGTGGGGTGGGGGGAGGGCAGTGAGTTCACTTGCCAAGTTGGCTTAGATGGAGAGGCCACAATATGATGAGTCTTTATAATGTAACAGGCCTCGTACATTATTTCCATTCTGCAGAATTGAGGCCTAGAGAGGGTAATAGCTTATTAAAATGTAATTCATGCAATGAGTTTTGTAGTTTATTATTAATTATGAGTTATTTGATGCTACTTTTTTTTGGCATGAAAATAATTACCAAATTATTTTTGCATTGCAAATTTCTTTTCTCTTTTCAGAATAAAATGTGAATTTTAGAGTGAAAAAATATTCAAGCACTTGCTAACTTATTTTAATATTCTGTATTTTAAGGAGCTGAAATTACCATTCACTTTTTTAAGTGGACATATTCATGAATTGAGGATCCATGTGCCTTGGACAAAACTGGGTTCTGAACCAGTGGTAATTACTATCAATACCATGGAATGCATTTTGAAACTTAAAGATGGAATCCAGGTAAGAAATGACGGAACCTACTTGTTTACATTAGCTTTAATAGTTATTAATAATTGACATTTCTTTAACTTTTGGGGATATGTTAACTTTTATGTAAATGAACCTTAGCTTATATACGTCTTATTTTTTACCTGCCTATTAAAGTAAGAACCTATTTGCAAAAGAGTATTCTTGAATTTGGATAAAATATCTAATGGATGTTATACTATTTTTACATAATGTACTCATCACTCTTCTAGAGTTCATGTAGATTGCTATTACCTATATCTACTGTAAAAGTGGAACCTAATTACATCCAATTTTTAGGTGAAGAGTTTTGAATTATTGCAAAGGACCTATATGAATTTTTATTTAAATGGCATTTTTAAATCAGGAGTAAATCCCTCAGGCTATATATTTTAGAGTTGAAAATATATTTAATTTACTTTTACACAAAGTGTCTTTGTTGTTACTGACATTTTGGCCAGAGAAATTAAATTTTTTTTAACTTATTTCTTCATTAAACCATCTTATATTTGATTGTGGGTTTCTTTTTTTGGTGAGGTATAATATTAGTTTTAAAGCATTTCTACCAAAATTTTTGACATAGGAAGCTTGTAGGTCTGGACAGCAGCCTGTAGTCATGAACATTTCCAGTTTCGTATTGAAGAAAAGTAACATCACTGTCTTTTTTTTTCCTTCCTGAAAATCCATTTCTTTATTTTGGTACAATAAAAATAAACCCCCAACCTGTAAAGAGGGTTTTTATATTGTTAAAGCACGAAGTTAGAGTATAGGAACACCAAGGATATCATATATGCTTTAAAAAAAGTGTTATTATTTGGATTCAAGCAAACGTCAGTGGAGGAGGGAGTAACTAATAATCTCACTCTGCTTATTTTCCATAATTTCACTAAATCATCACTGGGAAAGCTAGTGGTTAGGATGTCACATAGTTATGCCTGAATCTGGTAAGATTGGTGAAATCAATTGAATCAAGCTAAACTATAAAAACATGACATTTTATTTCCCTGTTCTCTCGTTACTGGGATAGGAGGGGATTCTACTTTATATCCCTCATGGGCTAGTGGAAGGGCAAAAGTAGCCCTTGTGTTACAAAACTATGGTTCCTTTTGTTTAGTGTTGTAAAAGAATCCCCCAAATTCTTGGGTGTTTGACATCTCTTGGAAAGCAGAAGCTAAGAGGCACACTGATGTCTGGATTTTCTTAGGTGGAGAACATGTACACTAGGAGTTCGGTTGATAGGCTATTAACTTTAAAATAATGATGCTCCTGCTGAGCAGTGGGTTCAGTCAGTTGATCAGATTACCATATCCAGATCTTTAAGTGGCACATCTGAATTGAGTTCTCATTTGTAAGGTCATGGCTTCAACTCCATTAGCTGTCTTCTCTTTAATTTTATGCTTGTCAGTCCTTCCCAGCTCTAGCAGCAACTGCTTGGTAAAACTTTGCCACAAATATTGGTTCACTGACCTACAGTTGCTTGACAAAGTCATTGTACTTTTCCTCAGTCCAACCTTGAAATGACTGATCCCAAAGACCTATGTGGCACTCAGAGATACACGGTGGTTGGTTTACCCCAGACACATTAAGTTGCTCCAACCATCCAGGAGTGGCTGTAATTTTCCTGACGCTGCCTTAGCTACCAAGTCCTGTAGAAAATGTTCATGCTGGGGCCTGGACCAGCTGGCAAACCAGTGCAGAATACACTTCCTCTCCTGGGGAGTGATTGAAGACATTGGGAGATGAAAAGCATTGGTGATACTGTCTGGTACTGAGAGTAAGGGAGGAGAGAAGGATAGTAGTAGCAAAGAGGAAGATAACTCCAGTGGATCCTCCTGTCTCCTCTCAGAGAACACCCGGAGACTGTCATATGAGTCCTTAGACTCCAACTACCACTCCCGCTTCCATGTTTCCTGAAAACCCTGTCTTTGTCATTCATTTTTCTTTTTTTAAAATTTTATTAGAGAAATTACAGGTTTATAGAAAGTCATGCCTAAAATACAGGATTCCCATATACCACCCTATTATTGACATCTTGCATTGATTTGAAACATTTATTATAATTCATAAAAGCAGATTTTTATAATTGTACTCTTAACGATAGTCCATGTTTTCTTTTATTAATTAAAAAATTTTTTTTTAAATACCAAAAAACACCAAACGCAAACATCTTTTGATCATTCCGTTCTACATATGTAATCAATAATTCACAATATCATCACATAGTTGCATATTCATTATCATGATCATTTCTTGGAACATTTGCATCTATTCAGAAAAAGAAATAAAAAGACAACAGAAAAAAATTCATACATACCATACTCCTTACCCCTCCCTTTCATTGTTCACTAGCATTTCAATCTAAATTTATTTAACATTTGTTCCCCCTATTATTCATCTTTATTCCATATATTTTACTCATCTGTTGATAAGGTAGATAAGAGGAGCATCAGACACATGGTTTTCACAATCACACAGTCACATTGTGAAAGCTATATCATTATTCAGTCATCATCACGAAACATGGCTACTGGAACACAGCTCCACATTTTCAGCCAGTTCCCTTCAGCCTCTCTATAACATCTTGATAGTACATGGTTTTAACTTTAGCATTCACTGTATGTATAGTGCAATCTCATGGATTTCAAAATTTTTTTATCCCATTACCATTTATATAATATAATACTTCCCTGTTTAACCACATTCAGATATGTATTTCATTGCTGTTAATTATGTTTGCAATGTCATGCTACCATCACCATCATGTGTTACCAAAACATTTCCATCATTCCAGATAGGAAGCCTGTACATTTTTTTCTTAAAGAAAATAAAAGTATAAAGATTCCCAGAATATCTCATCCCCACAGTGTTTATTTACTTTTTTTACTCATCTATTCTTTTTTTTTTTTTAACTTTTAAAATTGTATAATATAACATATATACGAAGCAGAGAAAGAAAAAGCAATAGTTTTCAAAGCACTCTTCAACAAGTAGTTACAGGACAGATCCCAGAATTTGTCATGGGCTACCATGTGATCCTTTCAGATTTTTCTTTCTAGCTTCTCCAGAATATAGGAGGTAGAAGGTTTAAATATTTTTTTATCATCACAATCGACTTTTTTTTCCTTTTTTTGTGAAAAATAACATGTATACAAAAAAGCAATAAATTTCAAAGCACAGCACCATTTTTATTACTTTTTTCTTAGCATACTTATACTTTTCAGTTTTAAGTAATGCTGTCTAGAACGAAAGTGAATTGATGAATATTATGAAAATGACTATTTTTTACAAGAACCTTAACACAGTTTTAGTGTATTTTAAATATAATTTCAATCTCTGTGCAATTAGTTAGGGTTATTTATAAACTGTTTAAATACTTTCCTATTTTAAGTAGATAGTTTTTTTTATATTTTTATTGTAAACCTTAACAAACAAACATGCAAATATTCTTGCCATACAAACATTCTATACATGGTGTACAGTCAGTGGCTCACAGTTTCATCATACCGTTTTGTATGCATCACCATGATTTTTACATTTTTATCTCTCTAGCAAAAGAAATAAAAAAAAAGAAAAAAACTCATACATACTATACCCCTTACCACTCCTCACTGACCATTAGTATTCCATCTACTCAATTTATTTTACCCTTTATTTCCCCTATTATTTAATCATTTTTATTCCATATTTTTTACTCATCTGTGCATATCCTACATAAAAGGAGCATCAGATACAAGATTTTTCACAATCACACAGTCAGACATTATACAGTCATCTTCAAGAAGCATGGCCACTGGAACACAGCTCTAAGTTTCAGGTACTTCCTCCTAGCTGCTCTAATACACCATAAACTAAAAAGGGGTATCTATATAATGCATAACAATAACCTCCAGGATGACCTCTCGACTATGTTTGAAATCTCTCAGCCACTGCTGACACTTTATTTTGTCTCATTTCTGTCTTCCCCCTTTTGGTTGAGAAGGTTTTCCCAACCCTTTGATGCCAAGTCCCAGCTCATCCCAGGATTTCTGTCTCATGTTGCCAGGGAGGTTTACACCTCTGGGAGTCATTTCCCATGTAGAGGGGGAGGGTAGTGAGTTCGCTTGCTGTGTTGACTTAGAGAGAGGCCACATCTGAGCAACAAAAGAGGTTCTCTGGGGGTGACTCTTAGGCCTAATTTTATTTTACTTTATTTATTTATTTTTGCATGGGTAGACTCTCATAATTGAACCCGGGTCTCTGGCATGGCAGGTGAGAATTCTGTAGCCTAGTTTTAAGTGGGTTTAGCCTATCCTTTGCAGGGATAATTTCACTGGGGCAAACCCCAAGATGGAGGGCTCAGCCTATTGATTTGGTTGTTCCCATAAGTAGATAGTTTTGTTTTTTTTTAAAATATTTTTACTGTAAACAGTAAACAAACATACAAACATTCTTGAAATGGTTACAATCAGTGGGTCACAGTATCATCATATAGTTATGTATTCATCACCATGACCATTCTTTTGAACATTTGTATCTCTCCAGTAGAAGAAAGGAAAAAGACATACATACCATACCCTTTACTGCTCCTTCTCATTCACCACTAGTATTTCCATCTACTCAATTTATTATAATCTTTGTTTCCTCTATTATTTGTTTATTTCTTATCCATAGCTTTGACTCATCTGTCCATACCATAGATAAATGGAACATCAAACACAAGGTTTTCACAATCACACAGTTAAATTGCAAAAGTTGTGTCATTATACAATCATCTTTAAGAAACATGGCTACTGGAACACAGCTCTACAGTTTCAGTGTTCCCTCAAGCCACTCTAATATACCACAGACTAAAAAAGGGGTATCTATATAATGTGTAAGAATAACCTCCAGGATAAGCTCTCGACTCTGTTTGAAATCTCTCAGTCATTGACACCTTATTTTGTCTCATTTCTGTCTTCCCCTTTTTGGTTGAGAAGGTTTTCTCAATCCCTTGATGCCAAGTCCCAGTTCATCCCAGGATTTCTGTCCCATGTTGCCAGGGAGGTTTACACCTCTGGGAGTCATGTCCCATGTAGAGGGGGAGGGCAGTGAGTTCGCTTGCTGTGTTGGCTTAGAGAGAGGCCACATATGAACAACAAAAGAGGTTCTCTGGGGATGACTTTTAGGCCTAATTTTAAGTAGGCTTAGGCTGTCCTTTGCAGGGATAAGTTTCATAGAGGCAAACCCCAACTATTGATTTAGTTGTCCCCGTAAGTAGATAGTTTTGAGTGTCATATTCAACTCATTGAGCTTAATCTTTTTCATTTTATGAAATCTTTGATTCCAAATCTGCATTATCCAATTTAACTTAATGTAGTTCCTGGAAGTAAATAGATAAATGTTACGTTCCAATTCTAAATATTTGGTAGATTGATGTAGAAATCTGTAGGTAATTACGTTGCAACAAAATTTTATTTATATTTATATTTAGTAATACTTAAATGGTGCTGATCATCATCTGTTCTTTGAATTTAATTTTTTTTTAAGTCTGGATTTGGTTATACCACCCATGCTGTGCTCCATATTAAAAGAAAAACAGAGAAAAAAAAATCCAGA
This sequence comes from Tamandua tetradactyla, assembly GCF_023851605.1. Lineage (NCBI taxonomy): Eukaryota > Metazoa > Chordata > Mammalia > Pilosa > Myrmecophagidae > Tamandua > Tamandua tetradactyla. The sequence continues at coordinate 143,082,535 of NC_135332.1, forward strand.
CACCAAGTATTTTTTCAATGGGAAGGTAGAGGTTTCAAAGCCAGATGTCTCGGAAGAAACACATTTTAAAAGAGGCAAATTACAATTAATTATAGAGGCTACAGAAAAAGATTTGTAACACATGACCTAGTGCAACCTAGAACTAATATTTGATATTGGACCATGCAGATGGCTACTGCAGGAGTGATCAGATTTCCTGCTTGCCTGGTATTTGAGACTTGAACTTTGTGGTGAGTACAGCAAAAGGTCAGGTGTCAAAATTGTAAAAACCACTCTTGAAACAGTACTTTTTACAGATGTTTAAAAGTTTAGAGTAGAAAGAATTTTTGAAAATTATAGTTGACATTTGGACAAATTATTTATCAGTGGATACTCCGGAGAGTAATACTTGGGTTTATGCTAATGGTTGAAATTAATTCTTGACTAAAATGTATTTTAAAATAATTTTTTTTTCCTGTTTTAAGCTTTGATTATTTGGGTAGGTAAAGTTAAAAAATTCTGCATATACTGATAAAACTGAATAGGCCTATTTTTTTGTAAATTATGTCAAATTATTACACTGTAGAATCACAAGGAAGAAAAGATTTATTTTGTATGTAAAATTGTGTGCGATGGTAGGTTAAGTGAAGGGGCCTTTTAGACTTATAGTTAGCCAGAGCTATGAATCCGTAAAAAATAATACTACGTATGTAATAAAATTCAGTTTACTAATTAGAAATCTGAGGTTTAATTCAGATAAGATCATTGGAAAAGTAGAGTATTGTTAAGTGCTTTGATAAGAAGTCATATCTACTTTTTAAAGTTTAATTGTGCCAACATTTGTTGATTGCCTACTCTGCAATGCGAAATTACTATCTTTGCTGAGAGAGTTATATAATCTTCTTTGCAAAGAAACTTAGAGTAAGGCATAAGTAATGATTGAATGTGACTGTCGTTATCATGGTGTTTATATAACCCCTTAACATGCCTTTTAAATCAGTTTTAATAGAAATTTTTAGGATGAGAAGGTGGCTGAGTGCTTGTGTTAGACAAAAGAAAGGTCAAGGTCACCTTAATGTTCACTTTGAAATAGCTTTAATATAAAGAAACTCAGAAAATATTAATTATTTACTGTTTATTCTGTGAGAGTCATACCTATGTCAGTCATCATCCCTGGAGCTTTAGATCCTGCTTCCTTGTTACCTATGAAATCTTTTTTTCTTTTTTGAACTTTAGGGGCAGAGTTTGACTCATGACATTGTTATTACCAGTGATCCTGATCTGACTCGTTTATTTATTTATTTAGCTAGGCTAATCTAATAAATACTTGTGGACCAGCACACAACTAAAGAACTAAAACATTACCAATACCATATATCTATCTGTGTTCCCCTTTCCTAATCCTTGTCTTTGCTGTTCAGCCTCTGTGGACCTCATCTGCAAAATAGGGCTAGATTTGCTACATAGTTCTTTTATCTATGATTGTATTCACTTCCTTTGCATAATATTTGTATTGTCTTGCAAAACAAAACTTCTTCAACCTATAGGGAGTAGTGAATTTATTTTTAACGTATTTATTTATTCTGGTGTTTGAACCATCTAGAAAGTAAACTTTCAGCATCTTTTGACCTAATAAATGCAGTCATAAGTGTTTATACAAGTGATACTTACTATTCATTAAAAATTTTTTTGAACCTAAATTATAAATTTAAATACTATTAAAAACTTGAGTTAAATAATTTAGCATTTTGTTAATGTATGCTCTATAGGGTGATCTTGACTTTCATCTTTCCTTATATTTTTAGGTGCTTTGGAAATCCTTTATTGGCATAGGTAGTCGCAAAAAGAATAGAGAAATATCATATCCTGTCCTTGAAGCTTGAGTGCTACTGGAGGAAGTGTTGTTAGGGCTATTTCCATGGCTTTTTAAGAAACCAACCAACTAGCCAACCAAAAAACTCTTAAAGCTCTTTAAAGGAGGCTGACTTAATTTGATTAACAGTATCTATATTTTCAGAAATTCAGATGGCGGCTCACAGTGAAATTTATTATACAGGTATTGATTCTCTCACTTGCACTGCTCTGGATTAAAGATGGTGGTGATGATAATAGCAGCTAACATAGTCCAGGTTCTTTTTGTAGCTTACTTATCTGAAAAATGAGAAACAGAGTTCCTTGTAAATTATGGCTAGATTTTTTACTCCCTTTAGAGAATCCCATTATGTTGTAAAGAGGTTGAGTACTTGGATATTTATTCCTGGGTGAGAGGTCAGAAAAGCCACAGAATTGTTTATGAAATTAAATAGACCAATTTCATTATATTATGATCTGTTTGGAAGAATGTCTTAGGTAGATTGTGTGGCTAAGTAATTTGATTCATACCATGGAATGAGTCTACCCAGTTTTGATTCCCTAGCAGATTTTCCAGCTTTTGGCCATATCTGCTGCATATAAGCTTCAGGTCTTATGTTGAGTTTTTTTTCTAAACTAATAGAATAGGGTTGCCAAGTGGGGCATCTGACCTTTTTTTGCAAAGGTGAAAGGAAAGTTCAGCAGAGGAGGAGTCAGAAGTCACTAACAGTACTTAGAAATCTACCCTGGTATTGAACGAGGCAGAAGGGTAGAGGCTGTATAATATCAAGACCAAGTAACGTACAGTAAGTAGTAAAGGAGAAATTGTTGTGTCCCTTTACATGCTTGGCTGAGAGAAGGAAAAACCAAATCATCATTTCTGTCTGATGTAATATATTTTTGGTGAAGAAATTTTAAATGGGTGAATTGATACCAAATTTGCTTGTATTGAATGGATATGTATCAAACTATTCTAATAGATGAAATACTCAGTTTCTGTAGGTACAACAAGCATTTAGGTGCTTCATAACCCTATTCTCTTTTTACTGGGGTAAGTTGAATTTTCCAGAATATATGTAACTTGAAAAAAATGTAGCACATTTTCTAAGTTGTTTCGAGATATGTTTTAATAGGATCTAAAATAGGATTTAAAAGCATCTACATTTTTGATACTTTTGCCCTCTGACTATAACCTTTTATTGGTTTTTGTTACCATTTTTAGTAGATTGAATTGTGTCACCCACAAAGACAAGTATAAATCCTAATCCCGGGTTGAACTCATTTGTAAATTGAATCTTCAAAGATCCTATTGAAATGAGGTCAGACTTAATCACAGGGCCTTAATCTGATATGACTGGAGTCCTTATAAGCAAAGGAAATTTGTATATGGAAGTATAAGAAACAGAGAATTTTGAGTTTCACTCTGGGTGAAAATTTATTTTATTTATCTGTATTTTCCTACTACTTTCATCCTTTTAGTTTAACTTTTTTTTTTTTTCTTAAAAGCCTTTGCACAAGTTTACTTTTATTTCCTTTGTGGCATAACTTTCTAATTATTGGGATTATCCTTTAATAGTTCAAAATCTTCTATCCAGTCTTTTAAAACTTGAGATACTTTTATCTCATGTACCTATAATTTCTTCTAGAATTTAAATTAAAGAAATAAAAGTATTTGTATGTCTGCTTTTTTAAATTCAAAGTTATTTTTCTGTTTCCCATCAACACATTTTCTTTTCTTAAAACTCCTTTTAAAGTCAGAAACCAGTAAATCAGTTTACTTTAAATCAGATTTTGGTTCATTAATATCTGCGTAGGTTTTCACATGTGCTGTACAATATATTCATTTGTCTGATTTCCTATCACATGTGGTTACAATATGTTCTAGGTCATTTTAGCACCAAATTAATTTCCTCCAAAATTTTTCTCAGATGTTCAGCAGTCATTCAGTGTTTGATGAAAACTGTTTCCCTGAAGAGCCATCTGTAGGCTCATTGCAAAAGTTCTGTATTTTAAGTTTGAAAAAGTCATATTCAGTATGTTTATTTTACCTTTCTGAGTAATAGTTGTATTTGAATAGGTTGGAAGTAGGAATTCATTTAATTCTTGGAGTCAGAATGTTGAAATCCAGAATTGATTTGATTTCATGTATTGCTAAGAAAAAAATTTTGGTATGACAGTCTGTAGATTTAGGTGAACTGACCCATATTATTTTTGACTGTGACATTTTATATGATATTCCTTTCAACTCTTTAAATGTCTTATAATTTATCTATTTTTTTTTAATCTGGGTCAGATTAAACTAGACTCAAAGCTTTGAGGTCATTGTTTTAATTTGAATTTTTTGATTGTGACAAAAGACTTAAGAATTCTATTTCTACTTGAAAGTAGACAAAATTTTCTTGAATCTGAAAGTACTCAGAACTTTTTGGGGATTTAGGGTATTTATGTAATTTTAGGGTATACATTTTTCCCCTTACTTTACATTTAGACAGGATTTCCCATCTACTTGATGGCCATTTTTTTATAGAACATTAAGGTGCGTTTTTTTCCCTGGGTTTTGGTGGATTCACTTATAGAAATCTTACATATGATTATTGGTATTTAAAGCTTTAACTATAAGGACTAAATATAGCTGTGTTGGAAAAGAATACAAGGAATAATCAATCTCTAGTAAATATTTTGTTTTGAAAAATTAACACTCGTAGTTAGAATTAGCAGGGCTGGAGGCCTGCAACAGAAATATCCCAACCCTTTTTTACTTGGCTGAAATCTGTGTCTACCATCAAGTTGTTATTATCTCTTTCTTGAATGGTATAATAAATAACTTTCTAATTGGACTGCTTCTAGACCGTCTACCCTTTCATAGTCATAGATATCCCTACATTTTTGATGCTTTTGCCCTCTGACTATAACCTTTTATTGGTTTTTGTTACCATTTGTAGTAGATTGAATTATGTTACCCACAAAGACAAGTATAAGTCCTAATCCCTGGTTGAACTCATTTGTAAATAGGATCTTCAAAGATCCTATTGAAATGAGGTCAGACTGAATCACAGGGCCTTAGTCTGATATGAATGGAGTCCTTATAAACAAAAGAAATTTGGATATGGAAGTACAATCCATAGAGGAAACAAAGAATCAGATTTCCTGTGATGAAGGGAGAGATTAATTGCCAGCAAACCACCAACAGAATGCTATAGGCTTCAGGAGAGGTGTGACCTGCCAGTACCTTGATTTTGAATATCCAGTTTTCAAACTGTTAACCAATAAATTCTTGTTTTTTCAGCCAGCCAGTCTGTGATATTTGTTATAGTAGCCCTGGTAAACTATGATACCATTAACTGTTGATTTTGTGGGCTCTCCCCAACAATGATTGAAAACACCTTTTCTCAGTCTTTTTTTCACTTGAAAGTTAATCCATTTTGGGTAATTTCTGCATCCATAAGGATTCTTATGCAACACTCCAGCAATTAGTTTCTTAAACATAGCTCCATTATCTTTATTCCTCTTTCATTTCAGCCACTCCCTTTATTGTCACACTGAAGACCTTGTTATTTCCTGAAACAGTCTCTTTATTGTGGATTTTATCTCTATATCTCAGATACCTCTCTTCATCAGTTATCTCTTCAATTTAATCTTACATTTACTTTGCTGGCACTTTCTTATTATCATTTAAGTGGTTATCTTCTCTGTTGGGGGAAAAATGACTTCTCTCAACCATTTAGCTCTGTCGAGTAACTATGCTTTCTTTCCTTTTCTTCATAATTTTTCTTTTTACACGAGCTGTCTATGCTTATTTCTTCTTTTTCCTTTTTTAAAAAAATTTGTTTTGAAATAATTATAGATTCACAAGAAATTGCCAAGAAACATAGAGAACTCCTGAGTGACCTTTCATCCAGCCTCGCTTAATGTTAATATTTTACATAACTGTACTGTAATGTAAAAAAAAAGATACTGATGCTGGAGAAATCATGGACATACTCAGTGGATATCTCCCACTTGTCTGTCAGCCCTTGTCTATTTTCTTCCTTTTCTTCATGTGTAGATATGTCAATATGTTTCTGTTTCACACCTGAGCAGCCTTACTGCTCGACCATACATTGAACCTGAAATGGAAACAAGCAGCTCCAGTTATTTGTCAGGGCAAAAATTCTTCAAAGACATTGTTTGATAATGCTTTTTGCTCTGTGGTAGGCCCTCATCCTGCCCCCACCCCCACCCCACATTGAGGTGGCACAAATGCCCAGTTCTTGGGCAGCATAGACATCTCTTGTCTCTAAGTAACCTGAGTAGTAAGCTTCCCTAGGAATTGGCTATGATGGGACCTTGTCCCTTGCTCTTTTGGACTCTCACTTGCTGTATAAGTAATAAAGTGGTTGTGGTGTTTGGAGCTGTATGTACCCCAGAAAAACATATTCTTAAACCTAATCCATTCCTTTGGGTGCGAACCCATTATAAGTAGGACTTTTTGATAAGTTAAGGTGTAGTCCCCCTCAATCAGAATGGATCTCAATCCTATTACTTCAGACCTTTATAAGCTGAATGAAATTCAGACAGAGCGAGCGAGCCAGCCAGAGAGGGAGCAGCCAGAGGCTGAAATCAACAGAATTTGGAAGAGAAGGGAGAGGCCAGAAGAGGTTGTCATGCGCCTTGCTGCGTCCAAACTAAGGACAGTGCACCTACAGCAGCCAGCACCAGAAAACCACAGTCTTAAGGGATAAAACATCACCTTATTATGCACTGATTTGGATTTTCTCTTAGCTTCAAAACTGTGAGTAGATACATCCTAATTGTTTAAACCAGATCATTTCATGGTATTTGCTTAATAAGTTAAAGAAACGAAAATAGTGGTTGTGCTGGTTTGAAAGGATGTATGTACCCTAAAAAAGCCATGTTTTAAACCTAATCCCATTTTGTAAAAGCAGCCATTTCTTCTAATCCCTATTCAACATTGTATGTTTGAAATCTTAATTAGATAATCTCCCTGGAGATGTGACTCAATCAAGAGTGGTTGTTAAACTGAATTAGGTGGAAATGTGTCTCCACCCATTCCAGGTGGGTGTTGATCAGTATACCGGAATCTTATAAAAGAGGAAACATTTTGGAGAAGGGGGGAGATTTGGAGAGAGCAGGGAATAGTGACAGAGCCTCAAGAAAGCCACAACAAAGAATGCTGCAGAACCATGAAACAAAGAGTCCACCAGCCAAGGACTTTTGGAGATGAAGAAGGAAAATGCCTCCCAGGGAGCTGGAGAGGAAGCTAGCAGATGACACCGTGTTCGCCATGGGCCCTTCCAGCCCAAACAGAAACCATGACCATGTTTGCCATGTGCCTTTCCACTCGAGAGAGAAACTGTGAACTTCAATGGCCTTCTTAAATCAAGGTATCTTTCCCTGGATGCCTTAGGTTGGATATTTCTATAGACTTGCTTTAATTGGGACATTTTCATGGCCTAAAAACTGTTAACTTGCAATTTATGAAAATCTGTTTTCAAAATTATAATTTTTTATTAATAAGTTTAATAAAAAACTTATTAAAAAAACTAGAACAGTGATCATTTGTTGAGAATCCATGCTGTGCATGAGACTATGTTCCTATGATGTACTGTGTAACAGTTTGCTCTACAATTGACATTGATACAATCCACAGAGCTTATTCAGATTTTACTGTATATATATGTATTAATTTTTTTTGTGTGTATCTGTGTGTGTGGATATAGTTCTGTATGTTTTTTAATTATTTATTTTTTATTGATATATATTCACATACCATGTAATCTTCCAAAGTGTATAGTTGGTGGTTCACAGTATCATCATATAGTTGTGCATTTATCATCCCAATCAACTTCATTTTTGTGAAAAATAACATATATGTAAAAACACAATAAATTTCAAACACATTGCAACAGTTGTACAACAGATTTCAGAGTTTGGTATGGGTTACAATTCCACAATTTTAGGTTTTTACTTCTAACTGCTCTAAGATACTGGAGATTAAAAGAAATATTAAAATGATTGAACAATCATTCGTTTGTTAAACTACCTTCTCTGTATAACTCTACCATCACCTTTGATCTTTCCTTAACTCTTGAGGTTATTTAGGCTATGCCCATTCTAATTTTTTCATGTTGGAAGGGGCTGTCAATAATATGGGATAGGGGGATGGAACTAGTTGATCTTGTGAAGAGGCTGGCCACTCTGCATTTCAGAACTTATCTGGTCCAGGGACCCATCTGGAGGTTGCAGGTTTCTGGAAAGCTACCCTAGTATATGGAACCTTTGTTAATCCCATGGTGCCAGGGCCGGACTCATCCCTTGAAGTCATCTCCCACACCACCAGGGAGACTTTCGCCCCTGGATGTCATGTTCATGTAGTGGGGAGGGCAATGATTTCACTTACAGAGTTGGGCTTAGAGAGAAGGAGGCCACATCTCACATCTGAGCAACAAAAGAGGTCCTCCAGAAGTAACTCTTAGGCATACCCATAGGTAGGCTCAGCTTCTCTGCTATCTACATAAGGTTCAGAAGAGTAAGGTTTGGCCTTTTGATTTGGGTGTCCCTAGTATTTGAGACAGGAGTAAGGTTTGACCTATTGATTTGGGTGTCCCTAGTGTTTGAGACAGTATCAGGGAATTCCCTGATGGTTAAGTTTAATACTTCCATATTTATTCTCCCATTCCTCAAGGGTCTTTGCCATTACTTTTTTTTTTTTTTTAACTTTTTTATTGTCTAACATATATACAAAGCAAAGAAAGAAAAAAGCAATTTTTTTCAAAGTGCTGTTCAAAAAGTAGTTTCAGGACAGATCCCAGAGTTTATCCTAAGGATTACCATACGATCCTCTCAGATTTTTCTTTCTAGCTGGAGGCTAGAAGTCATAAATATATAGTTTTTAATCACAATAAACTTTTTTCCTTTTTTTTGTAAGAAATAACATATATACAAAACAGCAGTGAATTTCAAAGCACAGCACCATAATTAGTTATATAACAGATAACAGTTTGACATGGGTTACAATTCCACAATTTTAGATTTTTGCTTTTAGCTGCTCTAAGATACTGGAGACTAAAAGAGATATCACTTTAATGATTCAGCAATCATATTCATTTGTTAAATCTTATCTTCTCTGTAGAACTCCATCATCACCTTTGATTTTTATGTCCCTCTCTTTAGGGGTGCTTGGGCTATGGTCATGAAAGTGGAATCATAAAATATCTGTCCTTTTGTGTCTGCTTATTTCACTCAGCATTATGTCCTCAGGTTTCATCCATCCTATCATGTGCTTCAGCATGTCATTACATCTTACTGCTGCATAATATTCCCTCATATGTATATACCACATTTTGTTAATGTACTTGTCTGTTGATGGGCACTTGGACTGTTTCCATCTTTTGTTGATTGTGAATAATGCTGCTTTGAACATTGGTGTGCAGATGTTTGTTTGTGTCACTGCTTTCAGCTCTTCTGGGTATATACCAAGTAGTGGTATTGCTGGGTGATAGAGCAACTAGGTATTTAGTTTCCTAAGTAACCTCCAAACTGTCTTACATAATGGCTGTATCATTATACATTCCCAACAGCAGTGCATAAGTGTCTCAATTTCTCTACATCCTCTCCAACATTTGTGGTTTCCTGTTTGTTTAATAGTAGCCGTTCTTATAGGTCTGAGGTGGTATCTCATTGTAGTCCTGATATCCATTTTCCTTATAGCTAATGAGAATGGGCATCTCTTCATGTGCTTTTTAGCCATCTACAATTGCTCTTCAGAAAAATGTCTATTGATATCTGTAGCCCACTTTATAATTGGTGTGCTTGTTCTTTTGTTGTTGAGTTGTATGATTTCTTTACATGTATAGAATATCAAACCTTTATCTGACATGTGATTTCCAAATATTTTCTTTCATTGAGTTGTCTGCCTCTTCACCTTTTTTGGCAAAAGTCTTTTGAGGCACAACAGCATTTGATTTTGAGGAGTTCCCATTTATCTATTTTTTCTTTTGTTACTTTTGCTTTGGGTGTAAAGTTTAGGAAGCTGCCTGTTATCACTAGGTCTTGAAGATGTTTCCCTACATTTTCTTTTAGAAACTTTATGGTATTGGTTCTTATATTTAGGTGTTTGATCAGCGTTTAATTAATTTTTGTATAAGGTGTAAGTTAAGGGCCATATTTCATTCTTCTGGCTATTGATATCGAGTCCTCCCATGCCCATTTATTGAAAAGACTATTTTGTCCCAGTTCAGTGGATTTGGGGGCGTGGTTGAAGATCAGTTGACCATAGATTTGGTGGTCTGCTTCTGCACTCTTGATTTGATTCCATTGGTCAGTACTTCTATCTTTGTGCCAGTACCATGCTGTTTTAATCACTATGGCTTTATAATAAGTTTTAAAACCATAAAGTATTAAAAAAAATCCTCCCAGCTCATTCATCTTTTTAGGTGCTGTTAGCTATTCGGGTCTCTTTCCATTCCAGGTGAATATGATAATAAGCTGTGCCTGTTTGAAAGTATTATGTATCTCAGAAAAACCATGTTTTAATCTTGATTTAATCTTGTGGAGGCAGGCGTTTCTTTTTTGTTTATTAAACATAACAACATACAAACACAAACATTCTTACCATATGATCATTCTATTCTTGATATATAATCAGTAACTCACAATATCATCACATAGTTGTATATTCATCATCATGATAATTTCTTAGAATATTTGCATCAATTCAGAAAAAGAAATAAAAGAAAACAGAAAAAATTCATACATATCCATACTTCTTACCCCTCCCTTTCATTGATCACTAGCATTTCAATCCACTAAATTTACCCTAACATTTGCTCCCCCTGTTATTTATTTATTTTTAATCCGTATGTTTTACTTGTCTTTTGATAAGGTAGATAAAAGGAGCATCAGACACAAGGTTTTCACAATCACACAGTCACATTGTGAAATTATATCATTATACCATCATCTTCAGGAAATATGGCTGCTGGAACACAGCTCCACATTTTCAAGCAGTTCCCTCTAGCCTCTCCATTACACCTTAACTAAAAAGGTGCTATTCTATATAATGTGTAAAAATAACCTCCAGGATAACCTCTTGACTCTGTTTGGAATCTCTCAGCCATCGACACTTTGTCTTATTTCACTCTTTCCCCTTTTGGTCGAGAAGGTTTTCTCAATTCCTTCATACTGAGTTCCAGCTCATTCCAGGATTTCTGTCCCATATTGCCAGGAAGGTCTACACCCTTGGGAGTCATGTCCCAAGTAGAGAGGGAGAGGACTGTGAGTTTGCTTGTCATGTTGGCTGAGAGAGGCCACGTCTGAGCAACAGAAGAGGTTCTCTGGGATTGAGGCAGCCGTTTCTTTTAATCCCAATTCAGTACTATAAATTGGAGACTTTTGGTTAGATTATCTCCACAGAGATGTCACACAACCAGTTGTGGGTGTGACCTTTGATTAAATGGAGATCTGACTCCACTAATTCCAAGTGGGTCTTGATCGGTTGACTGGAATCCTTTAAAAGAGGAAACATTCTGGAGAGAGTTGTAAATGACAGAAATGACAGAAGCCTCAGAGTTGATAGAGCAGATATAGGTGCTTGGAGAACAGTTTCTTCAGAGAACAGAGACATGAATGTTTGGAGATGCTTGGACCCTAGCAGATGTTGCCATGAGATAGATGCTAAGCAAACCAGAACCTTAGCCAGGGAAAGCCAAGAGATGAAATCCAGCCATATAACAGTAGAGTGAATAGCTCCTACAGGAGCAGAAAGAGTGAAAGCAGTGGAGCCCAGGAGCAAAGGAGAAACAGATATCAGCTGCATAACTTCCTAACTAACAGAGCTGTTCCACACCCATTGGCCTTCCTTGAATTAAGGTATCTTTCCCTGGATGCCTTAGATTGGACATTTTTATTAGTTTAGAAATGTAAAGTTGTAATTTATTAAATTCTCCTTTTTAAAAGGCTTTCCAGTTCTGGTATATCACATTCCGGTAGATAGATGCAGACTAACACAATAGCTTTTCCTAGTCTTCAGAGTACGTTGATGTAATTTTGATTGGTACTGCATTGAATTTGTAAATCAGTTTGCATAGAATTGACATTTTAACTAAATTTAACCTTCCTACCCGTGAAGAGGGAATGTCTTTCCACCTACTTAGATCTTCTTTGATTTCTTTTAGCAATGTGATGTAGTTTTCCGTGTACAAGTCCTTTCCTTTACATCCTTAGTTAAGTTCACTCCTAGATACTTGATTCTTTTCATTTCTCTTTCGAATGGACTTTTTTCCTTTATTGACCCTCAGTTAAGTCATTGCGTGTGTATAGAAGCATTACTGATTTTTTTGCACATTAATTTTATATCCCGTGACCTTGCTGAATTTGTTTATTAGCTCAAGTAACTTTGTTTTAGGTTTTTCAGGATTTTCCAAGTATACTATCATGTCATCTGCAAATAATGAAAGTTTTACTTCTTCCTTTCTAATTTGGATGCTATCTCTTTTTCCTGCCTGACTGCTCTAGATAGAACTTCTAGTACAGTGTTGAATAATAGTGGTTGCAGAGGACATTCTTATCTCATTCCTGATCTTAGGGAATGTTTTAGTATGCTAGCTGCCGGAATGTGATATACCAGAAATGGAATGGCTTTTAAAAAGGGGAATTTAGTATGTTGCTAATTTACAATTCTAAGGCCATGAAAGTGTCCTAGTTAAAGCAGTCTATAGAAATGTCCAGTCTAAGGCATCCAGAGAAAGATGACTTGATTCAAGAAGGCCAATGAAATTCAGGGTTTCTCTCTCAAGTGGAGAGGCACATGGCAAACACGGCGTCATGTGCTAGCCTCCTCTCCAGCTCCCTGGGAAGCATTTTCCTTTTTCATTTCTAAAAGTTGCTGGCTGGTAGGCTCTGTGCCTCTTGTGGCTATGTCGTTCTCTGCTCCTTCAGAATCTTGTGGCTTTCTCTCTAGTTGTTTCCTAGCTTTTTTCCAAAGTACTTCCTCTTTTTAAAGGATTCCAGTAAAACCAGTCAAGACCAACCTGGAATGGGTGGAGACATGTTTCTACCTAAGCAAGTTTAATACCCTCGCTTCATTGAATCACATCTCCATGGAGATAATCTAATTAAAGTTTCCAACATATAATACCGAAAAGGGATTAAAAGAAGCAGTTGCTTTCACAAGATTGTTTAGGATTAAAACATTGCATTTTTTTTTAGGATACATAAGTCCTTTCAAACAGACATGGGGGGAAGTCTTCTGTCTCTCAGCATTGGGTATACTACTGGCTATGGGTTTGTCATATATGCCCTTTATCATTTTGAGGAAGTTACCTTTGATTCCTACCTTTTGAAGTTTTCCTATCAGAAAAGGATGTTGAATTCTGTCAAACATCCCTTTTCACCATCAATTGAGATGATAATGTGATTTTTTTTCCCTTTTGATTTGTTGATGTATGCTGTATTACATTAATTAAATTTCTTGTATTGAACCATCCTTGCATTCCTAGTATAAATCCCACTTGGTTGTGGTATATAATTATTTTAATGTGTCATTGGATTTGATTTGCTAATATTTTGTTGTGAATTTTTGCATCTGTATTCATTAGGGAGATTGGGCTGTAGTTTTCCTTTCTTATAGCATCTTTATCCAGTTTTGGTATTAAAGTGATGTTAGCGTCATAAAATGAGTTAAGTATTGTTCCTTTTTTCCTCAATTTTCTGGAAAAGTTTGAGCAGGATTGGTGTTACTTCTTTTTAGAATGTTTGATAAAATTCCCCTAAGCAGCCATCTGGCCCTGGATTTTTCTTTGCAGTAAGATATTTGATGACTAATTGAATCTCTTTGCTTGTGATTCATTTGTTGAGATCTTCTGTTTCTTCTTTTTTTTTTTTTTCTTCATGAGTTTCCTTTATTTTTTTTTAACTTTTTTATTAATTAAAAAAAATATTAAAAGAAAGAGACACAAACATTCTTAAGATATGCTCATTCCATTCTACATATAATATAATCAGTAATTCACAATTTCATCACATAGTTGCATATTCATCATCATGATCATTTCTTATAACATTTGCATCAATTCAGAAAAAGAAATAAAAAGACAACAGAAAAATAAAATGAAAACAGAGAAAAAAATTATACATACCATACCCCATACCCCTCCATTTCATTGATCACTAGCATTTCAAACTAAATTTATTTTAACATTTGTTTCCCCTATTATTTATTTTTATTCCATATGTTCTTCTCGTCTGTTGACAAGGTAGACAAAAGCAGCATTAGACACAAGGTATTCACAAACACACAGTCACATTGTGAAAGGTATTTCATCATACAATCATCATCTAGAAACATGGCTACTGGAATGCAGCTCTACATTTTCAGGCAGTTCCCTCCAGCCTCTCCATTAAATCTTGGATAACAAGGTGACATCTACTTAATGTGTAAGAATAACTTCGAGGATAACCTCTTGACTCTGTTTGGGATCTCTCAGCCATTGCCACTTTGTCTCATTTAACTCTTCCCCCTTTTGGTCGAGAAGGTTTTCTCAATCCCTTGATGCTGGGTCTCAGCTCATTCTAGAGTTTTTCTCAATCCCTTGATGCTGAATCTCAGCTCATTCTAGGATCTCTGTCCCATATGCTAGGAAGCTCCACACCCCTGGGAGTCAAGTCCCACGTAGACAGGGGGAGGGTGATGAGTTTGCTTGTTGTGTTGGCTGGAGAGAAGGCCACACCTGAGCAACAAAAGAGGTTCTCTTGGGGGTGGCTCTTGAGCCTAATTTTTGTTTTTGTTTTTGCATATGTTGTATTTTTAAAATTTTTTATTAATTAAAAAAATTACAAGAAAGAAATACAAACATTCTTAACAATTGCTCATTCCATTCTACATATAGAATAGTAATTCACAATATCATCACATAGTTGCATATTCATCATCATGATCATTTCTTAGAACATTTGCCTCAATTCAGAAAAAGAAATAAAAGGACAACAGAAAAATAAAACGAAAACAGAAAAAAAAAATTATACGTGCCATACCCCTTATCCCTCCCTTTCATTGATCACTAGCATTTCAAACTAAATTTATTTTAACATTTGTTTCCCCTGTTATTTATTTTTATTCCATATGTTCTACTCGTCTGTTGACAAGGTAGATAAAAGGAGCATCAGACACAAGGTTTTCACAATCACACAGTCACATTGTGAAAGCTCTATCATTATTCAGTCATCATCAAGAAACATGGTTACTGGAACACAGCTCTACATTTTCGGGCAGTTCCCTTCAGCCTCTCTATTACATCTTGGATAACAAGGTGATATCTACTTAATGTGTAAGAATAACCTCAGGATGACCTCTCAACTCTGTTTGGAATCTCTCAGCCATTGACACTTAGTCTCATTTCACTCTTCCCCCTTTTGGTTGAGAAGATTTTCTTAATCCCTTGATGCTGGGTCTCAGCCCATTCTAGAGTTTTTCTCAATCCCTGGATGCTGGGTCTCAGCCCATTCTAGAATTTTTCTCAATCCCTGGATGCTGAGTCTCAGTTCATTCTAGGATTTCTGTCCCACGTTGTCTTAGGCCTAATTTTAAGTAGGCTTGACCTATCCATTGTGGGGTTAAGTTTCATATGAAGAAACTCCAAGACTAGGGGCTCAGTTTATAGCTTTGGTTGTCCACACTACTTGTGAGAATATCTGGAATTCAACTTGGTGAAGTTGAATATTCCCCCATTCTCACCATTCCCCGAAGGGGACTATGCAAATACATTGCCACTCACTGATCAAATCACTCTGGGATTCATCGGGGCATCACTTTGGACAAATCAACAAAATCTCATGTCCTACCCAAGGTTCCATGAACTTATGTTGTTCGTCCAACTATCTACATAAGTTATATTAGGAGATGTACTAGTCAAAATATAAATTTTGTACCAAATAAACATTTTTTGCTTTAGTCTCACACATAAGTTGAAATTTAAAAATATTATTTACCATCTATTTTCAGCACCCTACAGTAATGACATTCCTTTGTTCTTCCTCATGCAAAAATGTTTTTTAAATTTGTACATTTAGTCACTATCATTATATGCTCTAGGCATTCCTAGATTATACCATCTCGATCTTTATTGTCTATCTTTCTTTGTGATTTCATTTATGCTCCCAGCCCTCCTCCCTCTGTCATTCTCACATTCAGCTTCATCCAATGTTTTAACATAATTGTATTACAGTTAGGTAGTATTGTGCTGTCCATTTCTGAGTTTTTATATTCAGTCCTGTTGCACAATCTGTATCCCTTCAGGTCCAGTTACCCAATATCTTACCCTAATTCTATGTCCTGATGGTCTCTGTTACCAAGGAAATATTCCAAGTTTATTCACTAATGTCAGTTCATATCAGTGAGACCATACAGCATTTTTCCTTTTGTTTTTGGCTAATCACACTCAGCATAATGTCCTTAAGGTCCATCCATGTTGTTACATACTTCACAACTTTATTCTGTCTTACAGCTGCATAATATTCCATCATATGTATATGCTACAGTTTGTTTAGCCACCCGTCTGTTGATGGACATTTTGACTGTTTCCATCTCTTGGTAATTGTAAATAATGCTACTATAAATATTGGTGTGTAGATCTCCGTTTATGTCCTTGCGCTCATGTCCTTTGAGTAGAGACAGCATATAGATGGGTCCTGTTTTTTAATCCATTCTGCCAGTTATGTCTTTTGATTGGGGAGTTTAATCCATTAACATTTAGTATTATTACTGCATGGGTAGTACTTTCTTCTACCATTTTGCCTTTTGGATTTTGTATGTCATATCTAATTTTCCTTCTTTTTACCTTTACTCATAGTCTTCCTTTCTACACTCTTCTCCACACCTCTCTCTTCTGTCTCTCCGTATCTGTCTCTAGTACTCCCTTAGTATTTCTTGCAGAGCTGGTCTCTTGGGTCATAAATTCTCTCAGTATTTTTTTGTCTGGAAATGTTTTAATTTCTCCCTCATTTTTGAAGGACAATTTTGCTGGATATAGAAGTCTTGGTTGGCAGTTTTTCTCTTTTAATAATTTAAATATGTCATCCCACTGTCTTCTCGCCTCCATGGTTTCTGGTGAGAAATCTACGCTTAGTCTTTTTTTTTTTTTTTTTTTTTTTTTAAAGGAAAGACAGAGAGAAGGAAGGAAGGATGGAAGGAAGGAAGGGAGGAAGAAAGGGAAACATCTTTAAACATTTTCTTGTTTTATTGTATTTTGTTTGTTTGTTACATGGGCTGGGGCCGGGAATCGAACCGAGGTCCTCCGGCATAGCAGGCAAGCACTTTGCCCGCTGAGCCACCGCGGCCCGCCCTACGCTTAGTCTTATTGGGCTTCCATTGTGTGTGATGGATTGCTTTTCTCTTGCTGCTTTCAAGATTCTCTCTTTCTCTTTGACCTCTGACATTCTGATTAGTAAATATCTTGGAATACATCTATTTGGATCTGTTTTCTTTGGGATATCTGCATTTCTTGGATCTGTAATTTTAAGTCTTTCATAAGAGTTGGGAAATTTTCAGTGATAATTTCCTCCATTAGTTTTTCTCCTCCTTTTCCCTTCTCTTCTCCTTCTGGAATACCCACAGCACGTATATTCATGCACTTCATATTGTGATTCAATTTCCTGAGTCCCTGCTCATATTTTTCCATTTTTTCCCTATATTTTCTTTTTTCTTGTTGGATTTTAGATGTTCCGTCCTCCAGTTCACTAATCCTATGTTCTGCCTCTCGAAATCTACCATTGTAGGTGTCCATTGTTTTTTTCATCTCTTCTTCTTCCGTGACTTTCATTCCCATAAGTTCTGTGATTTGTTTTTTCAGGCATTTGATTTCTTCTTTTTGTGAATTCCTTGCCTTCTTTATATCCTCCCTTGATTCATTGATTTGATTTTTGATGAGGTTTTCCATGTCTGTTTGTATATTCTGAATTAATTGTTTCAGCTCCTGTATCTCATTTGAATTGTTGGTTTGTTCCCTTCACTGGGCCATATCTTCTTTTTTCCTGGTGTGATTTGTTATTTTTTGCTGGTATCTAAGCATTTAATTACCTTAATTAGGTTATTCTGGAGAGTGCATTCACTTCTTTTATGTAGGGTTTTCTCGACAGATGAATTTGTTGTCTATCTGTTCTTTGACATTCAGTTCAGCTTTATCTGGACCTCTAGCTTAGGTTTTGTTTTACAGAGGAGAATTTTTCAGTTCTTGTTTCTTGTCCTGCTTGTATGGTGCCTTTTTGCCCCCACCCTTAGGAGGGTCTGCTTAGGTATTATGGACCCCAGCTGGATTTTCCCAGACCAAACTGACCTTCTATCAGGAGGAAAGAGTCACCTGTGTCAGTTTTACCTGAGTGTGAGACCCAGCAGGTTGAAAGACTTTCCTGTGAAGTCTCTGAACTCTGTTTTTCTTATCCTGCGCAGTATTTGGTGCTTGTCTGTCTGCAGGTCCCACCAGCGTAAAATGATGTGGTACCTTTAACTTCAGCAGACTCTCCCTGCTGTGGGTGTGGTGGGAACAGAGGAGAAATTGTAGGCTGGTTTTAATGGCTTCAAATTACCAAGCCCTGGTGTCTGAATTCCTTGAGAGAGGGATTCCATCTGAGTTGGGCTTCAGCCCTCCCCTAGGGAAGGCACAGTCTCCAGACTAACCTTCAAATGAGCTTCTTTCTGCCTGTGCCTGGGGCAGTTGCAGTCTGAGAAGCTCTGCTGCTGTATGCAAAGGCAGTCAAGCCTTTGTAGAAACAAAGCCGCAGAAACCTCTGTTTCCCCCCCCCTTTTTTTTGTCAGCCCTGCCCCCTTGGCACCGGGGCAAAAATGAACAACCTTTGCTTTGACCAAGTTCACCTGAGCTGGGGGCCTATTTTTAGTAGTCAGAATTTGTGAATTAATTCCGCAATTGGCGTTTAGCTGGGCTCATCCCCTACTGCTGGTAAAGTCTCTTTCCTTTTTTCTCTGGGAGAGCCTATGGGGGAGGGGCACTGGCCACTGCGGCTTGGGGAACTCACGGTTCTGGGGGGGTCTCGCAGACGGTCCAGCTGGTCTAGACTGGGGTATGCTGTCTGTCTGGTCACTGACGTGTCCCCAGGAGCTGTTCTGTGTTGTTTCTTGTCATTTAGTAGTTGTTCTGGAGAACGAACTAAAATGCACACACATTGCTAGGCTGCCATCTTGGCCGGGAAGTCATCTTCTATTTCTTCTTGAGTCAGGGTAGCTTGTTTGTGTGTTCCCAGGAATTTGTTAATTTCCCTTAAGTTGTGTAGTTTATTGGCGTATAGTTGTTCTTAATACCCTCTTATGATTTTTAAAAATTTCTTCATCATCTATAGTAATGAACCCCTCTCGTTTCTGATTTTGTTTATTTGCGTCCTGTCTCTTTTTTTCTTTGTCAACCTTTCTAGTGGTCCATCAATTTGAATGATTTTCTCAAAGAACCAAGTTTTGGTTTTACTGATACTTTCTGTATTTCTTCTGTTCTCCCATTCATTTAACTGTGCTTTAATCTTTGTTATTTCTCTTTTTCTGTTTGTTCTGGGGTTAGTTTGCTGTTCTCTCTCAAGTTCCTTCAGGTGAGCAGTTAAGTCCTCCAATTTTGCTCTTTCTTCTTTTTTTAATATAGGTAGTTAAAGCAATACATTTCCCTCACAGCACAACCTTTGCCACTTCCCATAAGTTCTGGTAAGTTCTATTCTTGTTTTCATTTGTCTCTAGATAGCTACTGATTTCTCTAGCAAGTTCTCCTTTGACCTACTGGTTGTTAAGAGTGAAACTGTAACCCTTACCGAGCTTTAAAATCTGTTCTATAAATATTTTTAAAAATGTACTTGGAAATTTGTTGCTGTTTTGCATATATGTATGTTTACAATAAAAAAAGTGTAGAAAAGTGTGTTGTGTAATCTCCATATATTTGTGAAAATTCTCGTTCTTTGGTGGTTATTGATTTCCAACTTCATTTGATTGTGATCTGAGAATGTGCTTTGAATAATTTCAGTGTTCTTATATTTAATAAGACCTGTTTTGTACCCCAGCATATGATCTATCCTGTAGAATGTTCCATGAGCAGTAGAAAAGAATGCATATTGTGGTGTTTTGGGGTGTAATGAGCTATATATGTATGTTAGGTCTAATTCATTTTAAGCTCTCTCTATTTCCTTATTGATCCTTTGTCTGGTTGTAATATCTATGAGAAGTGTGGTGTATTGAGGTTTCCTACTATTATTGTTGAAACGTTTGTCACTCCTTTCAGTTTTGCCAATGCTTGCCTCATGTACTTTGGAGCATAAACATTTATGATTGTTATTTCTTCTTTGTGAATTTCCCCTTCATTAGTATCCTTCTTTGTCATGTTTGTTGCCTTTACATTTAAAGTCTATTTTGCCTGATATTAATCTAGCTACTCCCGCTTTCTTTTGGTTATAGTTTGCATGGAACATCTCTTTCCGTCCTTTCATTTTCAATCTATGTGTATTGGTACTGGTTTGAAAGGATGTATGTACCCTAGAAAAGCCATTTTCTAATGCTAATCCTATTTTGTAAAGGCAACTGTTTCTTCTAATTCCTATTTAGTATTATATGTTTGAAACTGCAATTAGATAATCTCCCTGGAGATGTGATTTAATCAAGAGTGGTTGTTAAGCTGAATTAGGTGGAAGTGTGTCTCCACCCATCTGGGTGGGTCTTGATTAGTTTACCAGAATCCTATAAAAGTGGGAACATTTTGGAGAAAGAGAGATTCAGAGAGAGCAGAGCAGAAATGACATAGCCACAAGAAGCAGAGTCCACCAACCAGTGGCATTTGGAGATGAAAAAGGAAAGTCCATCCCAGTGAGCTTCATGAAACAGGAAGCCAGGAGAAGAAGCTGGCATATGATGCTGTGTTCGCCTTGTGCCCTTCCAAATTAGAGAGTAACTGTGACCATGTTCACCATGTGCCTTTCCAGATGCGAGAGTAACTCTGACTGTGTTCATCATGTGCCCTTCCACTTGAGAGAGAAACCCTTAACTTCATTGGCCTTCTTGAACCAAGATATCTTTCCCTGGATGCCTTAGATTGGACATTTCTATAGACTTGCTTTAATCGGGACATTTTCTTGGCCTTAGAACTGTAAACTAGCAACTTATTAAGTTCCCCTTTTTAGAAGCCATTCTGTTTCTGGTATATTGCATTTTGACAACTAGCAAACTAGAACAGTATCCTTGTGTCTAAGATAAGTCTCTTGTAAGTGGTATACAGCTGGATTGTATTTCTTAATGCAGTCTGCCAATCTCTATCTTTTAATTGCTAAGGTTAGTCCATTAACATTCAGAGTTATTACTGTAAAGGCATTTCTTGAATTCACTGTCTTATCCTTTGGATTTTATTTGTTATTTCTATATATTCTTTCCCCCTTCTATTTTTATCCTTTAAGTTACCCTCACTATTACTTTTTAAGTATGTGTCCTCTTTCCTACCTCCCTCTCTTGTCATCTTTTTAAATTTCAGCTGAGAGAACTCCCTTTAGTATTTATTGTAGGGCTGTTCTCCTGCTATACATTCTTTCAGGATTTGTTTCTCTGTGAAAATTTTAATCTTTCCCTGAGTTTTGAAGGACAATTTGGCTGGGTAGAGAATTGTTTGCTGAAAGTCTTTCTCTTTCAGTATCTTAAATATATCATACAACCACCTTCTCACCACCATAATGCCAACTGAGTAGTCTGAACTCATTCTTATGTGGTTTTCCTTGTATGTAGTAGGTAGTTTTTCTGTTGCTGCTTTCAGGATTTTCTGCTTCTCTTGAAGATTTGACAGACTGATTAATACCTATCTTGGAGAAGGCCTATTTGGATTTACTGTATTTAGAGTTTGTTGGGTTTCTTTGATTTGCATATTTATGTCCTTTATAATGATTGGGAAGTTTTCCCTCAATATATCCTTAACTAATCTTCCTAGACCTTTACTGTTCTTTTGTCCTTCTGGGACACTGATGATTCTTATATTTGTGTCCTTTGTTTTGTCCATCATTTCTCTGAGATCCAATTCAAATTTTTCCATCATTTTTGCGCTTTTGTGTGTTTGAAATCAGTTGTTCTGTCCTCTACCTCGCTTATTCTTTCTTCTGCGTCGTCTTATCTGTTTTTGTGTCTCTAGTATATTTTTGATTTAAAGCATCTTTAATCTCTGTGGTATCTGCTGTTTTCCTATTTATTCTTCCAGATTCCTCTGTATGCTGTTCTCGAGCTTTTTCATCTCCTTTATGTTATTAGCCATCCATTGATTTTTTGTTATTATTTTATTTTTTAATGTTCTGAAATGGAACCATTGTACATTGTACCAGCATATCTACTGAATGGAATAAATAAGTGAAAAATTATACTGCTATGCAACACCCCAAGCAACAACAACAACAACAAAAACATCGTTGGAGGAAATAAAGAAATTTGGTAATGGTAAAAAAAAGTCTTTATACCTCTAGCAGGTCCTTAGCCATGATGAACATTCCACACCATTCCAGTACTTGATGCTGGACCATTGCAACCCTCTATGAGCTGCCTGTCTGCCTTCTGTGTTATGGGTGAGATATCAGCATTGGGTGAACATGGGAGCTGCAACTTTCCCGGTGTCGAGATGTGGGGTTCGGGTGAGCTGGTGTTTCCTGTGGGGCCAGGTGTCCGTAGGAGGCATTGGCTGGTGTCCCCTGCACCTGGTTCAGCTGGCTGGGAGGTCTTAAATTCTGTGGCAGGAATGGGAGCGATGGGTGCAAGCTGGGGTCCAGCAGCTCCTAGGAGCGGGCCATATTGGGAATGAAGCATGTGTAGATTTGTGTAGTCTAACCCTTTCACGTGGAAGGCTCCGCCCAGTAGGGCCATGGTTGGGCCTGAGCACTGACCCCTGGCCCAGTCCTCCCTGCAGGGACTTCAGAGAAATACTGATGATGGCCTCAGCCCTACACGCCTGGAAGAGGGCAGTTCTGCAGTCCAACATGGGAATGTTGCATCTTCAGAGGTCTGAGAGAAAGTAGGATGGAGGTGGTGGCAATGACAGGAGTGGAGGGTGGAAGTGCCAGGGCTCTGCATGGAGACCTGGGTGGCTGTGGATGCAGAAACCCCAGCTGCCAATGCCCTGAGGTGGTGAAAGTGTATCGAGGGCCCAGCCTGAACCGAGGCCGGCCCTTGGGGACTGCACCCTGACATCTGGGACACCTTGGGTCCTGGAGGCTGGGGACTGACTCCCTGCCAGGGCTCAGAGCCCTGAGACCCCCACCCCGTCACTCCCCAGCCCCCTGATTTGGGCAGACCAATGAGTTCCTGCTCTTCCCCAGCCTGTGTCTCCCCTTATGCCTGTCTGTGCTGCTTCACTGAAAGTTCTAGGGCAGGGAGGAGAAAGATATAAGGGTGCTGTTGCTGCCTAAATGAAATTGAGAGGGCACTTTGCAAAGGGGAATGCAAAACAACCAAGAAAACATGCTGGGGGTCACCTCAAGAGCACAAGGCACAAAAAAGAAAGCAGACGATATTCGTGAACAGTGAAAAGCCCTGATCAGTACCACCCTCCAATAGCTTATATCGTTGAATAGAGAAGTGGGGGGAAAATGCAGCAGCAACACAATTGGGATCTTGGCTTCTGAGATAAGTGTGCACATTCCTGATTAACACTGCCTTCCCAGGACGGGGACTTCAAAGTTTGAATGTTTTGCTTCACAGCAGAAAGTTCTTCAGTGTCTGACCTTATGTTGTTCTAGGTCTTCTTGGATTTGCTCTTGGTAAACTCTTTAAGTTTTGTTTGTGCCCAAGAAGCTTTGTTCATACCAGGTTGTTCCAGAATTTAACCTGCTGATATACTTTCCATGAACATGAATCCAGGATTTTAACTTAGTATCTACATCTCTTTGGAGTTTCGTTAAGAAGCCTCCATTTTCATCTTTTTAGAGGGTGGCACTCCTTCGAAATCCTCAGAGATAGGTGAGGTCTCTGTGGCTAGATACGCATCTCTGGATGTTAGCCTTTCTGCTTTCTCTGAACTGTTTGAGTTTTCCATCTAAGACTGTGAGTTCTGTTGGTCATAAGCATCTTCAGCCCCAGGGTGAACCTTCCTGTCAGCCAGGACCTTTCACCTTGACCTCGGTGGGTGTGGTGGAGGCAGGCTCTGGGATGGGGCTTGAGTTGCTGCTGCTCTCCTGCTTGATCGGGGAGGCATCAGGGATGGAGATCTGGTTACTGTTATCATCGTGGATGTTCATCAGTCCCAGGGAGAAGCTGTTCTCCGGAGTGGTCACTTCCAAGCCGCACTTCTCATCTTTGCCCTTTTTCTTGTTCTTATTTTTATCATCAATGCTTGGCTCCATCACTGTGACCCACTTGTAGATTTGCAAGGATGTGTCATCCTTAGTCACCCACTTCTCCCATATGCACACTTTTTCCATAGCTGCGTGACCCTCTTTTTTTATGTTATTTTTAACTTTTTTTAAATTGTGTAATATAACAAATATATAAAGCAAAGAAAGAAAAAGAAAACAATAGTTTTCAAAGCACTCTTCAACAATAGTTTCGGGACAGCTCCCAGAGTTTGTCATGGGCTGCCATGCCATCCTCTCAGATTTCTCCTTCTAGCTGCTCCAGAATATAGGAGGGTAGAAGTTATAAAATTTTTTTTATCCTCACAGTCAACTTTTTTTCTTTTTTGTAAAAAATAACATATATATATAAAGCAATAAATTTCAAAGCACAGCACAACACTTAGTTGTACAGCAGATTCCAGAGTTTGGTGTGGGTTACACTTCCATAATTCTAGGTTTTTACTTCTAGCTGCCATAAGATACTGGAGTCTAAAAGAAATATCAATTTAATAATTCATCAATCATATTCGTTTTTTAAACCCTACCTTCTCGGTATAACTCCACCATCATCTTTGCTGTTTCTGGCCCACTCTTTTGGGGTACATGACCCTCTTGATACCATCTTTGGTCTGACTCCTGGTTTCTGCTCGAACCAACCAGCCTGGTATCGTGCTGACAGGGCGAGAGTCTGGGGGAGTGCGCCCACTGGTCCTGCTTGCACTCCACCATGACCATACAGTCATATTCGCTTATTCACACCCACACACACACCCACACACAAAGCCTGGGTGCTGCTGTGTGCCCGGGGCCCAGTGTGCAAGCGCTGGATGGCACTGCCCTGAGCGGGGTCAGCAGTGCTACTGCTGCTGTGACTGCCAGCAGTGTGGCCTCCGGGTGCCCGCCACTGGCAGTAGCCCCCAGACGCTGGCCATGTCCATCCCATTGATTTTATTTAGTAAGTTATATGAATATCTTTGATTATTAGTTCCAAAGTTTATGTCTTCTCTGGTGTTTTAGTTTGGTCATTCTGCTGGGCTATATCTGTCTGCATCTTAATATGCGTAGTGATCTTCTGTTGCCTTTGATGCATGCAAATATCTTGATAGGGTACTTTGGAACTTGATTTCCTCTAGTAGTCTAAAGCTTTATATTTGCAGGTTTGGATGGAGCCGGATGTGGGGCATGGGGCAGGGCACAACAGTGCGGTGGCAGGTTGCGGCACAGGTGTAGGCACAGGTCAGAGATTCTATGCTAGTATCTGTGTGCATAACATTGGGGTTGCGCCTGTGAGGGGCACGGGGTTGTGGAGGTTCTGTTGGGGTGGGAGGGCTGCAGTTCAGTGAGGACTTGGGGCACAGGAGCAGGGTGTAGCTTGGGGGACACTGGTAGGGTGCAGTGGCAGGTGGATGGAAGGGACTGTGTGGATGCATGGGGATTGGTGTGCAGGCAGGATGTGGGTGGGTGCTTGGGGTGTGGGGTCGTGGTTATCAGGGTGTGGAGCACAGGGAGGGCGGGGTACAGGGAGGGCAGGGCACAGGTGTGTCTTTCTCCAGGGGGGCCAGGATGTGGTTGAACAAGTGTGTAGGGGTGGGACACAGGTTGTGGGGGGTTGCGGGACGTGGGTCAGGGGCCGGTGATGTTGTGTGGGTGGTGCCCTGGCACAAGTATGGGGGCATTGGGACAGGGGTGCACGTGTGTGCAGGGTGTTGGCTATGTAGCACACATTAGGAACGTGAGCGCCTGCTAGGGGATGGGGTAAGGGTGTGTCCATATGCAGCTCAGGGGGTGGAGGTGCAGGGTGTAAGAGGTCAGTGCACGGATGTATGGGTGTCTGGCAGGAAGAATGTGGCTGTGTGCATGCAAAGGCCTGTGGGCAGAGGCCCTTGTGTTCACGGGTCTGGGGGTTGGGGCCCTGGTGTGCGTACGTGCAGAGCATAGTTTAGTGCAGTGAGGTTGTGCCTGTGTGGGCTGGGGTGAGTGTGGCCTGGATGCCCAGGTCAGCGCTTGCCCAGAGCTAACAAATGTGATGGGAATATGCATCTATGCATATCTGGAGGGGCCGGAAGCTGATATATGTGTGCACATAGCTCAGGGGTGGGGCTGGGTGGTGTTGCCTGACTGTATGGTTGGTGCCAGTATGTCCAGGGCATGAAGGTAAGGCCCCGCAGCCCAGATGTGCAGACGACTGCCTACAGGGTACAGGGAGGGGTAGGTGAGGGTTGAGGGGCTGGGTGCAAATGTGCAGATCTCGGAAGGAGTGGGATGATAACATATGTTTGTGCAGGAGAGATGGGTTGGGCTGGGAGGGGTATGCCTGCATGTGCTGGGCAGGTATGTGGAGTGGGGATGTGTGGTGGTGGGAGAGTTGGGGCGGCAGCACTTGGAGCGTTGTGAGTGGGTGGGTGTGCTTGGAGTGTGTAGGTGGGCCAGTGATGGGGTTCAGGTGTATGGGGTGTGGGGGTAGTTGCAAGGCAGTGGCTGTGTACGTGAAGGTAGCGTACTTAGGAATGTAGCTTGACTTACTTCCTTGTCCCCGTCTCCCTGTCTGTGCACTCCTCTGGGCTTCTGCTTTGAAAGGGGCACATTAAACTATTTGCAGTAGCTGGATATTCTCCAGTTCTATGTCTTAAATCTTCAATTTTTGCCACCAGGGCCCCCCTATGTAGTGTGGAAGACCTTCCCAGGTCACTAACACCCTGGAGTCCTGATCCCAGTCACCTTTCCCATCACTTCTCTAGCTGTTCTTTTGAAGCAGAGGTGAACTTGACCTACCCTATTCTGCCATCTTCCTGGAACTCTTCTGTGTTGTTTTACCATGTGGAGTCATGAAATTTCCATCATAATAAAGATACGTAACCATACCCCACCACAAGTTCCCTTGCTCTACCCCCTTATAGTATACCACCACCTCCACCCCATCCCTAACTACTAGTAACTGCTAATCTGTTTTCCATCTCTATAACTTTATTTCAAAAATTGCATGTGAATACAATCATATACAGGCATACCTTGTTTTATTGTACTTTATTATTGCACTTCACAGATACTGATTTTTATGAATTGAAGTTTTGTGACAATGCTGCATTGAACAGTGCTATTATTCCAACAACTTATGCTCACCTTGTGTCTGTATCATATTATAATTAAGGTATATATATTGGTTTTTATTTTAATTTTTAAAATATTTTTATTGAAAAATCTTCATACACAAACATTCCATACATAGTGTATAATAAGTGGCTCACAATATTCTCACATAGTTGTGTATTCATGACCATGATCACTTTTTTGAACATCTGCATCACTCCAGAGAAAGAAGTAAAAAAGAAAAAAGAAAAAACTCATACATACCATACCCCTTGCCCCTCCCTCTTATCCACCACTAATATTTCCATCTATCCAATTTTTTTTACTCTTTGTCTCTCCTATTATTTATTTATTATCCATATTTTTTACTCATCTGTCCATACCCTAGATAAAAGGAGTGTCATGCACAAGGTTTTCATAATTCCACAGTCACATTGTAAACGTTAAATCTTTATACAATTGTCTTCAAGAATCAAGACTACTGGAACACAGCTCAACAGTTTCAGGTACTTCTCTCCACTTACTCCAATACACTATCAACTGAAAAGGGATAGCTATATAGTACGTAAGAATAACCTCCAATATAACCTCTCGACTCTAAAATGTCTCATCCACTGAAACTTTATTTTGTATCATTTCTCTCTTTCCTCTTTTTTTTCCGGAAGGCTTTCTTAATCCCTTAATGCTGGGGTCCTGGCTCTCCGGGGATTTCTGTACCATGTTGCTAGGGAGATTTACATCCCTGGGAGTCTCGTCCCATGTAGAAGAGAGGGCAGTGAGTTCACCTGTTTACTTGGCTTAGACTAAGAGAGGCCACTTGTGAGCAACAAGAGGTTCTCTGCGGGGTGACTCTTAGGCATAATTTTCAGTAGGCTTAGCCTGTGCTTTGCAGGGATAGATTTCATAGGGGTGAACCCCAAGATCGAGGGTTCAGCTTGTTGATTTGGTTGTCCCCCTTGCTTGTGAGCATATCAGAAGTTCTCCAGAGGGAAAGTTGAATATTTTCTCCTTTCTGCTAAGTCCGCCAAGGGACTTTACAAGTACTTCTTTCTTCACTGCTCAAATTACTCTGGGATATATCAGGGCATCACACTAACCTGGACAAACCAACAAAATCTCACACCCTGTTCAAGATTCCATGTACTTATGGTGTTCAACTAAACTGACCATACATCCTAAATTAGGAAATGCACCACCAAAAATATAAATTTTGCACCCAATAAATATCTCTCCCTTTAGTCTCACACAGAAGTTGACATTTTAAAAATATGGATGATATTTTACCTTTACCCTGTATTCTGATGTACCTTAGACCTATCAAGATCAGCTTCATTCATATCTCTACTTGAAGTCTGATCACTTTTTCAACTTTTTAAACAGTTCCTGAATGGGATACTGCTGACTTTCATAGCTTCAGAGCTCTAACTCTGAGTCTCATGTGTCACAGAAATACCTGAAGTTTCTGGGAATGACCAGGTTATAAACAAACAGCTCAATATCTCAGAATTTAGGAATAGCGGTTACGTCTCCTGAATATACATGACTGCTGTAGGAGCTTACGATCTAGGGCCCTTTACAGTAGGCCCCAACCTGATAACCCATTGTCTTGACTTTAGTATACCGAGGTTTTTTATTATAGCTACACTATAAGATTGAGTCATGGTAATATTTGTCTTTTTGTTCCTAAAATTTCATTGAACATACGGTCCTTAAGTTTCATTCACCAGTTGCCTGCCTCACAACTTCATTCCTTCCTGCGGCCTCACAGTAATCCATTTTATGTTTACACTGTAGTTCTCCCTTCCATTCCTCTGTAGTTGTACCCTTAAGCCACCTCCATTCGTTGTGTTTTGGGAACACTGCTGCCATAAACACCAGTGTACAAATGTCCATTCGTGTCCCACACTCAGTTCTTTCAGCTATATACTGAACAACGGGGTTGCAGAATCGTATATACATTGATTTTTAAGATATAATGCTATTGCATACTTTATAGACTACAGTATTACGTAAACATAATTTTTATATGCACTGGTAAACCAGAAAATTCATGTGATTCGCTTTATTAGGGTATAGGCTTTATTGTGGTGGTCTGGAACTGAGCTGACAATATCTATGTATGCCTGTAGTACATGACTTTGAGATTGATTTTTTTTTCCCACAGCATTATTCCCTTTAAGAGTGTCCAAGTTGTGTAGTATTCCATTGTATGGCTATACTGCAGTTTAACCATTTATACGTTGAATTGCGTTTGATTCATTGAACTACCTTATCCAGTTTGTGGTATTATAAATAAAGCTGCTGAGGCTATTTTAATTTTTTTTTTGGTATAAATACCCAAAGGTGCTTTTGTTTGGTTGTATGGTAAGTCCCTTTTAATTTTAAAAGAAATTCCAAATGTTTTCCAGAGTAATTTACCTTCACACCTGCAGTGTATGAGTGATCTCATTTTTTTGTATCCTCACTATCATTTGGTCTTTTCACTATTTTTTATTTTAGCCAGTCTTATAGTTATTCAGTGATATTTTATTGTGGGTTTTTGCTTTTAAACTTCTTTTCCCTTCATTATTTTTTATTTTAATGCAATTTTATTGAGATATGTTTACACAGTATTCATTCCATCCAAAGAGTACAGTCAGTGACTCACAGTATATCATACAGTTGTTCGTTCATCACTATGATCAATTTAGAACATTTTCATTATTCCTGGAAATGAAGTAAAAATACAAAAGAAAACTCAAAACCCCATGCTTTTTATCCTGCCTTATTATTGACGCTAGTATTGGTATGGTACAATTGTTACTGTTGATGAAAAAATATTAAGATATTACAAGTAACTATGGTCCATAGTTTGCAGTAGGTACATTTTTTCCATATACCCCTCTATTCTTATTTCCTTGTAATAGTGTCATTCTAGTTCATGAAAGAACTTTAAAATATTTTTACAGTTAATCAATCATTGTTCACTACAAGATTCACTGTGTTGTATGTTCCCATGTTTTAACCTCCTGCTTTCCTTCTGGTGACACACATGACTCTCAACTTCCCCTTTCCACCACATTCACCCACAATTCAGCACTGTTAATTATAGTCACAATAACTGCTACCTTCATCTCTATCCATTTCCAAACGTTTAAGTTCAGTTAAAAATTCTGCACTTATTAAACAGCTTCTCCCCATTCTCTAGTTTATTTTATATCCTGGTGTTTTGGTTTGCTAATGCTGCCAGAATGCAGTGTACCAGAAATGGAATGGCTTTTATAAAGGTGTTCTAGTTCATGCATTCTGCATGCTGCCAGAATGCAACATACCAGAGATGGATTGGCTTTTAATAAAAGGGGATTTATTTTGTTAGTTCTTCAGAGGAAAGGCAGCCAGCTTTCCACTGAGGTTCTTTCTTACATGGGAAGGCACAGGATGGTCTCTGCCTGGCCTTCTCTCCAGGCCTCTGGGTTCCAACAACTTTCCCCAGGGTGACTTCTTTCTGCATCTCCAAAGACCTGGGCTGAGCTGCGAGTGCTGAGATGAGGAATGCTGAGCTGCTTTGGCTGTGCTACATTGAGTCTCTCGTTTAAGTAGCAGCCGGTTAAGCCAAATGTCATTCATTGCAGCAGGCACGCCTCCTAGCCTACTGTGGATGTAATCAGCAACAGATGAGGTTCACGTACTATTGGCTCATGTCCACAGCAACAAAACTAGATGCCTTCACCTGGCCAAGTTGACAACTGAATCTAACTGCCACAAAGGAGTATTTATTAAATTACAAATTTACAGTTCTAAGCCTTAGAAACATTCAAGCTAAGACATCCAGAGAAAGATATCTTGACTCTAAAGAAAGGCTGATGCCTGTCACATGGGAAGGCATATGGCAGGTATCTGTTGTTCCTTGTTCCCAGTTCCATTGCTTCCAGCTTCTGATTCCAGTGGCTTCCTCTCTAAGCATCTGTGGGTTCTCACTTAGCTGCTCTGAGACAAACTGGGTTTTATCTCTTAATTTGGCATCTCTAGGGCCAGAGATTTTTCTCTTCAGGTTTTGGCTGTTTCTGTGAGTCCTTACATAGCACCCAGGCTTTTTCTTTCCCCATCTCCAAACGTCTGTGTCAGTGCCAACTCTGAGCTGCTTCTATGTGAGCTCTCTAAAAAACTCCAGGGAACATCTCCATCTAATCAAAAGGTCACACCCACAATTGTATATGTCACATCTCCATGGAAACAATGTAATCAAAATGTTGCAGCTTACAACATTGGATCAGAATTAAAAGAATGTGGCTGCCCCCACAAAATTGCTTTATAATTAAAAGAACATGACTTTTCTGGGGTTCATAACAGTTTTAAACCAGCACGCTTGGTAACCTACATTTTAGTTTTTATGTCTTTGAGTTTGCATGTAATAATTAGTTCATATTAGTGAGATCTTACAGTATTTGTCCTTTTGTGTATGACTTATTTCACTTAATGTCCTCAAGGTTCATCTGTGTTGTCACGTACTTCAGACTTCATTCTTTCTTACTGCTGAATAATATTCCATTATATGTACATACCACATTTTGTTTATCCATTCATCTCTTGATGGACACTTGGGTTTCCATCTTTTGGCAGTTGTGAATAGTGAACATCAGTGTGCAAATGCCTGTTCATGTCCTTGCTTTCAGATCTTGGTAAATACCTAGCCATGCAATTGCTGGGTTGCAAGGCATCTCTAATTTTCCTGAGGAACTGCCAAACCATCTTCCATAGCAGCTGTACCATTTTACATTCTCACCAGCACTGAAGAAGTGTTCCTATTTCTCCACTTCCTCTCCAACACTTGTAGTTTCCTGTTTGCTTAATAGAGGCCATTCTATTTGGTGTGAAATGAAATTCGTGGTTTTGGTTAACATTTCTCCAATAGCTGGTGAAGCTGAGCATTTTTTCATGTACTTTTTAGCCATTGTATTTCCTCTTTGGAAAAATGTCTGTTCATGTCTTTTGCCCATTTTTAATTGGTTGTTTGTCTTTTTATCATTAATTTGTAGGATCTCTTTATTTATCCTGAATATTAAATATTGGGTTTCTTGGATTTGCATGTGTATTTGTTTTATAACAGTTGGGAAATCTTCAGCCATTATTTCCCCAAATATTCTTCCTTGCCCTTTTCTCTTCTCTTTTACTTCTGCAACACCCCTGATCATGTGTTTGTGTAGTTTGTGTTGTCAATCAGTTTCCTGAGGCATTGCTAGAAATTTTCCATTTTTTTCTCCATTTGTTCTTTTACCTGTTTGAATTCATTGCTCTGTCTTCTAAGTTGCTGATCCTTTTTTCTGCCTGTTCAAATCTGCTGTTGTGTCTCCAGTATATTAATTTCTTCTACAGTGTCTTTAGTTTCTGTGTCTGTTATTTTCCTGTGTATTCTTTTAGATTCTTCTTTATGCTCTCCTAGTGTCTTAATATGTTTTATCTCTTATTTCACTGTGCATATATATATTTTTAAAGTTTTTTTGTGTGTGGTGTCATGTCTCAGAACCTTATTCTTTCTTATGGCAGAGTAATATTCTGTTTTATGTAGGAACCCCATTTTGTTTGTCCATTCATTTGTGGTGTTTCCAAATGTAGGCTATTGTAAATAATGCTGTTTCAAGCATTGTTGTGAAAGTATCTGTTTGAAACATTGTATTCACTTTCTTTGAGTATATACCTTGAAGTGGGATTGCCAGTTTATATGGTAATTCTTTTTTGAAAACTTTTTAAGGAACTGTCATCTTGTTTTCCATACCATGTTCTGCAGATATTTAATACTGTCATATACGTTTCTTTGTGTAACTGCCTTATGTGCAGTTATCTGGTTCTAGAAATTTAACAGTGATATAAAGCTTATAGTCTATATTCCAATTTTTTTCATATTTCTTTATTTGTCTTTTTGGGCCTTTTCTCCTCCCTTGTTAGATCCTGTCCAGGATCATGTATATGTTCAATTGTCATTGTCTTTTTAGTTGTTCTATTTTTTAAAAAAGAATATATTGTGGGAACATACATACAACATCAACCTTCCATGTCAACCACTCCCAAGCATATCATTCAGTGAGATTAATCACACTGACAATGTGTGCTACCCTCACCACATGCATTACTAGAACTTTTAGATCATTCCGTATAGAAACCTGTACCCATTGTGCGTCAACTCACCATGGTCCTCTTCCCTGTCATTGGAAGCATGTATACTTTCTGTCTCTGTGGGTTTGCATAGTCTAGGTTATTTATATAAGTTGATCATACAATGTCTGTTCCATTTGTCTGATTTATTTCAGTGACCATGTCTTCAAGGTTCATCCATGTAGTATGTATCCAAACTTCATTCCTATTTAAGGCTGAATAATATTCCATTATATGTGTATATTCCAATTTGTTTATCCATTCATGTGCTGGTGGACTTCTAGGTTCCTTCCTCCTTTAGGCTATTGTGAATAATAGTACTATGTACAAGAGTGTAGAAATACCTGTCTGAATCTCTGCTTTTAAGTCTTTTGTGAATATACTTAGAAGTGGCATTCCTGGGTCTGAGTCCTGTTTAACTTTTCGAGGTTCTGTGAAATTGTTTTCCATAGCAGCCACTGCAGTTTATATTTACAGTAAAAATATATTAAGGTTCCCATTTCTCCATATCCCTGCTTGTACTTATTTTCTATATTGTAAATAATATACGTTTTGGTGGGTGTGAGGTGGTATATTATGGTTTTGATTTACAGTTCTATAATGGCTAATGATGTTGAGCATCGTTTATGTGTTTATTGACTATATGTATATCTTTGGCGAAGTGTCTATTCATGTCCTTTGCCCATTTTATGATTGGGTTGTCTTTTTGCTGTTGAGTTACAGGAGTTCTTTATAAATTCTGTATGTTAAACCCTTTTCAAGATATATGATTCTCTAGTATTTTTTAAATTTTAATTAAAAGATTATCTTTTTATTTTCTTGATAGCATCCTTTGATGCATAAAAGTTTTTAACTTTGAGGAGGCATTGTTTACCTGTTTTTCCTTTGTTGCTCAAACTTTTGGTGTCACATCTAACAATCTATTGCCTAATACAAGGTCCTGAAGTTTTCCTGTTTGTTTTCTTTTAAGAGTTTTATGATTTTAATTGTTTTTTTCTTTGGTTTTATTTTTTTGGGTGCCAATCCATTTTTGGGCAATTTTTAAATACTGTGTTGGGTAGGGTCTACTTTATTCTTTTGCATCTGGACATCCAATTTTCCCAGAACTATTTATTGAAGAAACTCTTTTCTCCAATGTGTTGAACTGGCACCCTTATAACAAATCAGTTGACCATGGATATGTGGGATTATTTTTGCATGCTCCACTCTATTTGCTCAACTCTATTCTATTGTGTTTATACCTGTCTTTGAGTCAGTATCATACTTTTTTGATTATTGTACTTTTGTAATAAATTTTGAAATTGGGAACTCTGAGTACTCAAACAGTGTTGTGCTTTATCAAGAAGTTTTTGGCTATTTGGGGTCCCTTGTACTTCCTTCTGAATTTGAGGGTAGACTTTTCCATTACTGTGGGGAAAATTGTCAGAATTTTGAATGGGATTATATTAACTATGTAAATGGCCTTGGGTAGTATTGTCATCCTAATGATATTAAGTCTTCTAATCCATGAACATGGACTATCTTTCCATTGATTTAGGTCTCTGATTTTTTCCGATAGTGATTTGTGGTTCTCTAAATACAAATCCTTTGCATCTTTTTATATGTTTATTCCTAGATATTTTATTCCTTTTGGTGCAGTTATAAATGAAATTGTTTTCTTGATTACCTTTCAGATTGTTCCTTACTGGTATATAGACATGGCACTGATTTTTTAAAAAATCTTTCTTTTACCCCACCACTTTGCTGAATTCATTTATTGGCTATAGTAGTTTTCTGGGAATTTCCTCTGTACAGGTTCAAGTCATCTGCAGATAGAGAAAATGTTACTTTTTCTGTTCCATTTTGGATGCCTTGTGTTTCTTTTTCTTTCCTAATTGCTATGGCTAGAATTTCTATAAAGTGTTAAATTGCAGTGGTGAAAGCAGGCATCCTTGTTTTGTTCCTAATTGTGGGGAGAAAGGTTTCAGTCTTTCCCCATTTTGTATGATGATTGCTTTGAGTTTTTCACATACGCCCTTTATCATGTTTGGGAAGATGCCTGTATTCATAGTTTTCTTGGTGTTTTAATCAAGACAGGGTGCTAGATGTTGTCAAATACCTTTCTGTGTTATTTGAGATTGTCGTTTTTTCCCCCTTTGATCTATTAATCTGGTGTAGTGCATTGATTTTCTTATGCTGAGCCACTGTTGCATTCCTGGATAAATCCCACTGGACTATTGTATAAAACTTGTAATGTGCACTTTGGTTTGCTGGTATTTTGCTGAGAACTTCTGCATCTATATTCATGAGGGATATTGGTCCATAATTTTCTTTTCTTGTACTATCTCTATCTGGCTTTAGTATTAGTATGCTGATGACCTCATAGAATGAATTAGTAATCTTCCTCCTTTCTTCAGTTTTTTGAAGAGTTTAAAAAGGACTATTATTGATCTCTCTTGGAATGTTTGGTAAAATTTGCCAAGGAAACTGCCTGATTCTAGACTTTTCTTTGCTGTATTTTTTTTTATTGTGAAATATATCATATATTAAAAGAACACGAAAAACAATAATTTTAAAAGTACACTCCAACAAGCAGCTACAGAACAAATTTCATAGTTTAGTATGGGTTACCATTCCATAGTTTCAGGTTTTTCCTTCTCTCTGTTCCAAAACACTGGAGGCTAAAAGAAATATCAATATAGTGATTCAGCAGTCACACTCATTTGTAAAATCATATCTTCTCTGTTATAAGTCCTCCTTCTTTGATCCTTCTCCCAGTCCGTAAAATCTTTGGGCTAAGCCCTCTCTAACTTTTCCACATTGAAAAAGAGTGTTGATAATATAGGATAGTGGGATGGAATTAGTTGATATTATTGAAGAGGCTGTCCCCTCTGGGTTTCAGGACTTATCTAGCCTAGGAACTGTCTGGAGGTAATAGGTTTCAGGAAAGTAAACTTAGTGCTTGAAACTTTTATAGGGTCTTAGTGCATGAAACTTTTAATAGGCATGATGTTGTAACTAATCTGGCAGTTAGCAGTATCTGACTGAACCTTGCATGAGAGTAGTCTCCAGAATAGACTCTTGATTCTATTTAAATTCTCTTATCCACTGATGTCTTGTTTTGTTATGTTTCTGTTCCCCCTTTTGGTCCAGAAAGCATTATCAATCCCATGGTGCCAGGGCCAGGCTCTTCCCTGGGAGTCATAGCCCATGTTGTCAAGGAGACTTTCATCCCTGAATGTCATGTCACTGTGTCATACTAGCTGGGAGTCTAATAATTTACCTTGCAGACTTGGGATTAGAGAGAGAGAAGTTACATATGAGTAACAAAAGAGGTTTCCTGGAAGCAACTGTTAGGCAGAATTATAGGTACTCTTAGTTTCTCCCCTATAGCATTAAATTTTGTAAGGGAAAGCCTCAAAATCAAGGATTTCGCCTATTTTCTTGGGAGTGCCTAAAATTTGAGAGATCACCAGGGGTTTTCCAGATGGGAAAGTTTAATGGTTCAGTGATTTTTTTTTAAATATATTTGTCATGAACAATGAACTGACATATCAAGATTCTTGAAATACAAATATTCTTGACATGGCTACAATCAATGACTCCACAATATTATTGCATAATTGTATATTCATCACCATGATCATTTTTTTGAACATTTGTGTCTCTGCAGCAAAAGAAAGAAAAAACAAAATGTCATACATGCCATACCCCTTACCACTCCCTTTCATTGATCACTGCTATTTCAGTCTACTCATTTATTTTAACCTTTGTTCCTCCTATTATTTGTTTATATTTTATCCATATTTTTTACTCATCTGTCTATACCGTAGATAAAAGAAGCATCATACACAAGGTTTCCACAATGACACAGTCACATTGTGAAAGTTATATCATTATACAATCATCTTCAAGAAACATGGCTACTGGAACACAGCTCTACAGTTTCAGGCACTTGCCTCTAGCCACTCTAATACTTGATAAACTAAAAAGGGGATATTTATATAATGTGTAAGAATAACCTCCAGGATAATCTCTCAACTCTGTTTGAAATCTCTCAGCCACTGATGCTTTGCTTTATCTCATTTCTTTTTCCTCCCTTTTGATTGAGAAATTTTTCTCAATCCCTTGATGCTGAGTACCAGCTCATTCTAGGATTTCTGTCCTACATTGCCAGGGATGTTTACACCCCTGGAGTCATGTCCCACGTAGAGAGGGAGAGGGCACTGAGTTCACTTGCTGTGCTGGCTGAGAGAGACAGAGGCCACATCTGTGCAAGAAAAGAGGTTCTCTGGGGGTAACTCTTAGGACTTTTTTTTTATTTGCATAGTCAGGTACCAGGAATCGAACCTGGGTCTCTGGCATGGCCGATGAGAACCCTGCCTGCTGAGCCAATGTGGCCCACCCTTTTAGGCCTAATTTTAAGTAGGGATAGCCTGTCATTTGCTGGAATAAGTTTCATATGAACAATCCCCAAGATTGAGGACTTGGCCTATTGATTTGGTTGTCCCCACTGCTTGTAAAAATATCAAGAATTCTCTAAATGGGGAAGTTGAATTTTCCACCTTTCTCCCCATTCCCCCAAGGAGACTTTGCAAATACTTCTTTATTCACTGTTCATATCACTCTGGGACTTATCGGGGCATCACACTAACCTGGGAAGACCTACAAAATCTCATCCCCTGTTCAAGGTTCCATGTACTTATGGTGTTCAGTTAAACTGTTCATATAAGTTAAATTAGGAAATATACTAGTCAAGATATAAATTTTGTACCAAATAATCATTTCTTTCTTTAGTCTCACACAGAAGTTGAAGTTTTAAAATATGAATGACCATCTGTTTTTAGCATCCTGCAATATTGACATTTCCTTTGTTCTTCCTCATGCAAAAACATTTTTTAATTTGTACATTTAGTCAGAGCCATTGTACGCTTTAGGCATTCCTAGATTATACCATCTGTCTTAATTTCCTTCTGGTTTCATATTTGTCCCCAGCCTTCCTCCCTCTATCATTCTCACATTCAGCTTCATTCAGGGTACTTATATTATTGTGCTACAATCAAGTAGTATTGTGCTATCCATTTCTGAATTTTTACAATCAGTCCTGTTGCACAATCTGTATCCCTTTAGCTCCAATTACCCAATCTCTACCTTATTTCTAGCTCTTGATAACCTCTGTTCTTTTTTTTTATTAATTAAAAAAAATTAACAAACAAAACATTTAGAAATCATTCCATTCTACATATATAATCAGTAATTCTTAATGTCATCACGTAGTTGCATATTCATCATTTCTTAGTACATTTGCATCGATTTAGAAAAAGAAATAAGAAGACAACGGAAAAAGAAATAAAATGATAATAGAGAAAAAAAGAAACCTATTTATGTACCATACCCCTTACCCCTCGCTTTCATTTACCACTATTTCAAACTGAATTTATTTTAACATTTGTTCCCCCTATTATTTATTTTTATTCCATATGTTCTACTCTTCTGTTGATATAGTAGCTAAAAGGAGCATCAGACATAAGGTTTTCACATTCACAGAGTCTCATTGATAACCTCTGTTCTTAACTGAAATTCTCCAAGTTCACTCATTAATGTTCATATCAGTGAGACTATACAATATTTGTTCTTTTGTTTCTGTTTAATCTCAGTATAATGTCCTCAAGGTCCATCCATGTTGTTACATGCTTCATGACTTTATTCTGTTTTACACCTGCATTATATTCCATTGTATGTATATACCACAGCTTGTTTAGCCACTCATCTGTTGATGGACATTTGGGTTGTTTCCATCTCTTGGCAATTGTAAATAATGCTGCTATAAACATTGGTATGCAAATGTCCGTTTGTACCCTGTCTCTCATGTCCTCTGAATATACCTAGCAATAGTATGGTCAAATCGTATGACAATTCTGTACTTAGCTTCCTGAGGAATTGCCAAACTGCCTTCCATACTGGTTGTACCATTTGACATTCCCACTGACAGTGGATAAGTGTGCCTGTTTCTCCACATCCTCTCCAGCACTTGTCATTTTCTATTTTATTGATAATGGCCATTCTGGCGGGTGTGAGATGATATCTCATTGTGGTTTTGATTTGCATCTCCTTAATAGCCAGGGAAATTGAGCATCTTTTCATGTGCCTTTTAGGCATTTGTATTTCTTCTTCTGAGAAGTGTTTGTTCATGTCTCTTGCCTGTTTTTAATTGGGTTGTCTGTCTTTTTGTTGTTGAGTTGAACAATGTCTTTACAAATTCTGGACACTAGACCTTTATCTGATAAATCATTTCCAAATATGTTTCCCATTGTGTAGGCTGTCTTTTTACTATCTTGATGAAGTTGATAGTAAAAATGTTTAATTTTGAGGAATTCCTATTTCTTTCTTTCTTTTTTCAGTGCTCTTGCTTTGGGTGTGAGGTCTAATAAACCACCTCCTATTACAAGATTTATAAGATATTTCCCTGCATTATCTTCTCAAAGTTTTGTGGTCTTAGCTCTAGTGTTCACATCTTCGATCCATTTTGAGTTAATTTTTGGGTAGGGTGTGAGATGTGTGTCCTCTTTCATTCTTTTGCATGTGGATATCCAGTTCTCTAGGCACCATTAATTGAAGAGACTGTTCTGTCCCAGGTGAGTTGGCTTGACTGCCTTATCAAAGATCAGTGGTCCATAGATGAGAGGGTCTATATCTGAACACTCTGTTTGATTCCATTGGTCAGTATATCTGTCTTTATGCCAGCACCATGCTGTTTTGACCACTATAGCTTCATAATATGCCTAAAGTCAGGTGGCATGAGACCTCCAACTTCATTTTTGTTCTCAGGATATTTTTAGCTATTCGGGCCACCCTGCCCTTCAGATAAATTTGGTTATTAGTTTTTCTGTTTCTGAAAAGTAAGTTTTTGGGATTTTAATTGGTATTGCGTTGAATCTGTAAATCAATATAGGTAGAATTGACATTTAGCTATATTTAGTCTTTACAGTCCATGAACACTGTATGCCCTTCCATTTGTTTAGGTCTTCTGTGATTTTTAGCAATTTTTTTAGTTTTCTTTGTATAGGTCTTTTGTCTCTTTAGTTAAATTTATTCCTAAATATTTTATTCTTTGGTTGCAATTGTAAATGGAATTTTTTCATGATTT
Organism: Tamandua tetradactyla; assembly: GCF_023851605.1. Lineage (NCBI taxonomy): Eukaryota > Metazoa > Chordata > Mammalia > Pilosa > Myrmecophagidae > Tamandua > Tamandua tetradactyla. Next base: position 143,123,036 of record NC_135332.1, read on the forward strand.
CCCCCTCAGATTGTTCATTACTAGTGTGTAGAAACACTACAGATTTTCAAGTGTTGATCTTGTAACCTGCCACTTTACTGTACTTGTTTATTAGCTCTAGTAGTTTTGTTATGGATTTTTCAGGGTTTTCGACATGTAGTATTATATCATCTGCAAACAGTGAGAGTTTTACATCTTTCTTTCCGGTTTTGATGCCTTGTGTTTCTTTTTCTTGTCTAATTGCTCTGGTTAGAACTTTAAACACAATGTTGAATAGCAGTGGTGACAGTGGACATCTTTGCTTGCTCCTGATCTTAGGGGGAAAGCTTTCAGTCTTTCCCCATTGAGGATGATATTAGCTGTGGGTTTTTCATATGTTTCCATTATCATGTTGAAGAAGTTCCCTTCTATTCTTATCCTTTGAGTGTTTTCAACAAGAAAGAATGTTGAATTTTTCAAATGTCTTTTCTGCATCAGTCGAGATGATCATGTGGTTTTTCTGCTTTGATTTGTTGATATGGTGTATTACATTAATTGATTTTCTTATGTTGAACCATCCTTGCATACCTGGGATGAATCCAGTGTGGTCATGGTGTAGAATTCTTTTAGTGTGCTGCTGGATTCAATTTGCAAGAAGTTTGTTGAGGATCTTCGCATCTATATTCATTAGAAAGTTTGGTTTGTAAATTTCTTTTCTTGTGGTATCTTTGTCTGGCCTTGGTGTTTGGGTAATATTGGCTTCGTAGAATGAGTTAGGTAGCCTTCCATCCTCTTCAAATATTTTTTGAAGCATTTGAGCAGGATTGGTACTAATTTTTTCTGGAATGCTTGATAGAATTCACATGTGAAGCTATCTGGTCCTGGACTTCTCTTTTTTGAAAGCTTCTTTATGACTAATTCAGGTTCTTTACTTGTGATTGGTTTGTTGAAGGTCATCTATTTCTTCTCTAGTCAATATTGGTTGTTCATGATTTTCTAGGAAATCCATGGAATGGAAGTCCATTTCATCTGTGTTTTCTAGTTTATTAGCGCAAAATTGTTTATGGTATCCTCTCATTACCTCCTTTATTTCTGTGGGGTCATTGGTTATGTCTCTTCTTCCATTTCTGATTTTATTTATTTACATCCTCTGTCTTCTTTTTGTCAACGTTGCTAAGAGTTCATTAATTTTATTGATTTTTTCAAGGAACCAACTTCTGGTTTTGTCGATTGTTTTCATATTCTAAATTTCATTTATTTCTGCTCTTGTCTTTGTTATTTCTTTTGCTTGCTTTGGGTTAGTTTGCTGTTACCTTCTCTAATTCTTCCAGGTGAAGAGTTCAGTCCTCGATTTTTGTTCTCCTTTTTGATATAGGCATTTAAGGCAGCAAATTTCCCTCTTAGCCTTACCTTTGCTGCATCCCATAAATTTTTATACGTGGTGTTTTCATTTCCATTTTCCTCTAGATATTTACTGATTTCTCTGTGAATTTCTTCCTTGACCCACTGGTTTTCTAAGAGTGTGTTGTTGAGCCTCCATGTATTTGTGAATTTTCTGGTCCTCTGCCTGTTATTGATTTCAGCTTCATTCCTTTATGATCCAAGAAAGTGTTTAATATGATTTCAGTATATTTTAATTTGTTGGGACTTGCATTGTGATCCAGCATATGATCTATCCTTGAGAATAATCCATGAGCACTTGAGAAAAAGGTGCATCCTGCTGTTGTGGTGTGTAATGTTCTATAAATGTCTGTTAAGTGTAGTTCATTTATTGTGTTATTCAAATTCTTTGTTTCTTTATTGATCCTCTGTCTAGATATTCAGTCCATTGATTAGAGCAGGGAATTGAAGTCTCCAACTGTTATGTTAGATGTGTTTCTCTTTTCAGTGTTTGCCTTGTGTATTTTGGAGCACTCTGGCTTGATGTATAAATATTTATGATTGTTATGTCTTCTTATTGAATTGTTCCTCTTATTCATACATAGTGTCATTTTTTTGTTTCTTTTAATTGTTTTACATTTGAAGTCTGATTCATTGGATATTAGTATAGCTAACCTGCTCTTTTCTGATTGTTGTTTGTATGAAATATGTTTTCCCAGCCTTTCACTTTCTTCCTATGTTTGTCCTTGGGTCTAAAATGTATCTTCTGTAGACAACATATAGATGGGTCTGGTTTTTTGTTCATTCTGCCAGTCTGTGTCTTTTGATTGGGGAGTGTAACCATTAGCATTTAGTGTTATTAATGTAAGGGCAGTACTTTCTTCTACCATTTTGCCTTTTGGGTTTTATATGTCATATCTAATCTTTTTCTCTTTTTACCTTTACTGATAGTCTTCATTTCTGCATTCTTCTCCACATTGCTCTCTCCTGTCTTTTCCTCTCTCCCTTTTGTGCTCCCTTTAGTATTTCTTGCAAAGCTGGTCTCTTGGTCACAGTTCTCTCAATGATTTATTGTCTGAAAATGTTTTAATTTCACCATCATTTTTTTTTGCATGGGGAGGCACCGGGAATCAAACCTGGGTCTCTGGCATGGCAGGCGCTAACTCTGCCTGCTGAGCCACCACAGCCTGGCGCCCCCCCCCCCCCCATTTTTGAAGGATAATTTTGCTGGGTATAGAACTCTTGTTTGGCAATTTTTCTCTTTTAGAATTTTAAATATATCATGCATAGTCTTTTTGGGCTTCCCTTGTATGTGCTTTTCTCTTGCTGCTTTCAAAATTCTCTCTTTCTCTTTGATATCTGACTTTCTGATTAGTAAATGTCTTGGAGTATCTCTGTTTGAATCTGTTCTGTTTGGAGTACGCTGCACTTCTTGGATCTGTAATTTTATGTCTTTTGTAAGATTTGGGAAATTTTCAATAATAATTTACTACATTAGTCTTTTTCCTCCTTTTTTCTCTTCTCCTTCTGGGGCACCCATAACACGTATATTCATGTGCTTCCTGTCGTCATTCAGTTCCCTGAGTCCTTGCTCATATTTTTCCATTCTTTTCCCTATATTTTGTTTTGCTTGTCAGATTTCAGATGTCCTGTCCTCCAGTTCACTAAGCCTTCCTTCTGCCTCTTCAAATCTAACATTGTAGGTTTCCATTGTTTTTTTTCATCTTTTCTACTGTGCCTTTCATAACTGTAAGTTCTGTGATTTGTTTTTTCAGACTTTCAATTTCTTGTTTTTGCTTGCCCATTGTCTTCTTTATATCCTCCCTCAAGTTGTTGATTTGATTTTTGATGAGATCTTCCATGTCCATTTGAACATCCTGAATTACTTGTCTCAACTCCTGTATTTCATTTGAGTTGTTGGTTTGTTCCTTTGACTGGGCCATATCTTCAGTTTTCCTAGTATGATTCATTATTGTTTTTTGCTGGCATCTAGTCATTTAATTTCCTTAATTAGTTTACTCTGGAGATTGTTTCCACTCTTTTACCTAGGATTTTCTTGCTGTATGGCTTTCTTCTCTTTCTGTTCTTTCACATTCAATTCAGCTTATTTTAGACCTCTAGCATAGGTTATGTTTAATGGGTCATCATTTTTCAGTTCTTGTTTTCTCGTTTCTTGTCACACGTGTATGGAGCCTTTTTGTTTGTTTGTTTGTTTTCCTTAGGAAGGTCTACTTAGATATTATAGACCCCAGTCAGTTTTTTCCAGACCAGACTGTCCTCCTCTCAGGAGGAAAGAGTCACCTGCATCAGTTTTCACTAAGAGTGAGACCCAGCAGGTTGACAGACTTTCTGTGAAGCCTGTGGACTCTGTGTTTTTCCTATCCTGCCCAGTATGTGGCACTTGTGTGCCTGCAGGTCACCAGCATAAAGTGATGCTGTACCTTTAACTTCAGCAGACTCTCCATTCTGGGGGTGTGGTTGAGACAGAGAAGAGGTTGTAGGCTGGCTTTAATTGCTTCAGTTTTCCAGTTCCTGGGGACTGAATTCCTTGAAGGAGGAATTCCACCTGTGCTGGGCCCCACCCCTCTCCTGGGGAAGGCCCAGCCTCCAGGGAATTATCTCTTTTCACCTGACCAGCCTCTTTGTCTCTCAAACTGAATTCCACCCTTGCCTGGGGGCAGTTGGAGCCTGAGAAGCCTTGCCTGTGAACCCACCTGGAGATTGTAGGTTTCTGAAAAGTGATCTTATTGCATGAAAATTTTGTAGAGTCTCAGATAGAGACCTAGGTGTTCTTTAGGGTTGACAGGAATGGAGTTGTTTTGGGATTTGGCAAACTCTGCTAATTAGCAATACCTAGCTGAAGAGTAGCCTCCCGAATGGCCTCTTAACTCTATTTGAACTCTGTTAGCCACTCATACCTCATTTTATTACATTTCTTTTTCACTTCCTAAATGAAGGAAGATGATGTTGATTCCACGGTGCAGGGCCAGGCTCATCCCTGAGAGTCATGACCCACTTTAAGTAGCTTCCTTTTTTAAAACTTAAATCATATAAAATGAAATTCGTTCACTGTTAGAATGCTTGCCTTCCATGTGTGAAACCTGGGTTCGATTCCTGGACCCATCCACCTAAAAAAAAAAAAAAAAAAAATCAAGAATAATTCCTCAGACCATCAACTGTCTGGCCAGAGTTAAAATTTGTATTTGTTTTATATGTCATAAATATTTTTTTACGTTTGTTTCTTTAAGTGAGTAATCAGCTATGGTTCCTATTTTATAATTGGTTGATATGGCTTTTAGATCTCTTAATTTATAAATTGTTCTCCCTATATTTATTATACTCTTGTAGTTTATTTGTAGTAGAAGTCTAAATTATATATTAAAGCTACTACATTAAAATTATCTTAAAGTTGTATGTTGGTTTTAAAACAAAACACTATCTTCTAGGAAGATGCAAGTATCCATACTGTCTACCCTCTTCTCTGCCAAGTTAAAAAAAATTATTAGAGAAGTTGTGTGTTTACAGAACAATGATGCCTGAAATACATGGTTCCCATATACCATCCTATTAGTAACACCTTTATTTTGTATGGTACTTTTTTTTTTGGCTTGGGCAGACTCCAGGAATCTAACCTGGGTCTCTAGCTCAGCAGAAAAGAATTCTTGCACTGAGCCACCGTTGCACCGCCCTGTTATGGTACATTTTTCATGGTTGATGAAAGAACAATTTTATTATGGTACTATTAACTATAGTCCATAGTTTAACTTAGTGTTCACTGTTGTTATTGTGCAGTTTCATGGATTTTTTTATGTTTGTAACATACATAACCTAAAATTTCCCTTTTTAACCGCTTTCAAATATATAATTCAGTGCTTTTAATTTCCTTCACAACATTGTGCTATAACATTATCACCATCCATTACTAAAATTTTTCTATCATCCCCAAAAGAAACTGTACATTTTAAGCCTTAGCTCCCTGATCCAACACCCTATTTCATGCTTTGTTTTAGACATGTTGAATTTGAGTTATCAACATTTATTCTCATTGCTACTTCCATCATTTACTTTCTAAACTTGTATGATCTATTACTTGTTGTTATCTCTGCTTTTGGGGTTTCCTTCCTTTCTTCCCATAAGTAAACAGAGAATTCTTCCTGAGTAAAGTATTTCATCTTGTTACTATTCCATCAGTTGCATTCTTTATTCAATATATAGACTAAAGCTTAAATTATTTGGATTGACATTCCAGGACTTTGTTTTAATTTATAAAGTGCCAGAATGCAATATCTCAGAAATGGAATGGTTTTTAAAAAGGGAATTTATCAAGTTGCAAATTTATATTACTAATGCCATAAAAATATACAAATTAAGGCATCCAGAGAAAGATAGCACAACTCCAAAGAAAAGGCTGATGAAGTTTGGGTTTCTTTCTCAGCTGTTGAAGGCGCGTGGGGACGTCTGCTAGCTTTCTCTCTGAGTTCTTGTTTCATGATCCCCTGGCAGCATTTCCCTTCTTTATCTCCAGAGGTCTCTGGCTGTGTGGGGTCTGTTGGCTCCTCCCAAAATGATTCCCTTTTAAAGGGGTCCAATAAGCAACCCCACCTTGAATGGGTAGAGACGCATCTCCATGGAAACCCTCTTATAAAAAATCACCACCCATAATTGGATGGCTCACATCTCCATGGAAACAGCAAAAAAAAAAAAAAAAAGCCCACCTAGCAATATTGAATGATGATTAAAGAGTGTGGCTTTTCTGGGGTACATGACCATTTGAAGTCGGCACAGATGTCTGTTATTTGATGTAGCTTATTTTTCCAGCCTGAACTTTCACAACATGCCATTTTACTCAAATTGGACTATTCTCATTTCAATAAGAGATTGGCTTACTTCTTTTCTACCATATTTTGTTCAGCCTCGCCTTTTTTTCTGCAGGGCACAAGTCTTTTCAAAATATATTCTTTGTGGCATCTTCCTGCCTATTGCGTCTCACTGTAATGTCCCTTTAAACAGGATATATAGTACTTGGTACTATACTGTTCAGTTTGCCTTTCTCACAATGAAGAAGTAGAACAAAGGGGCTAAGTTTGTGCCATTTATTAGCAGCGTAATGGACCATTTACTTAATTCCTTAGTTTTCTCATCTGTAAGGATGACTGAGTTTCCTCATCTGTAATAGGGGGTTATTTTTTGCATGTGCAAAGTATCTACTTCATAGGGTTGTTAGGAGAATTAAGAAAGAGATTATGAATGTAACGTCAGTAATGGTATGTGACATATTGGAAATGTCACAAATACAAGAAATTTTCTATTTGTCTCTTTCCTCTCTCCTTTCCTCCTTCTCTTTTTCCTACTCTCCATTCTTCCCTATTTCCCTCTCTTCCTCCCTGCCTTCCTCCCCCTTTTTTTAGTTTCATGATTAACAGGAGGGACTTTTCAGTCTTACAGATCTGAGAGTTCATCCTAGCTCTTTCAGCTCTTTGTGCTTGGAACCTGTTAACCTCAATTTTCCTGATCATTGAAATACATGATGTCTAGAATATATAAGTGCTTAATAAAGGCTACTGCTGTTTCTTTGTGAACATACGTAATTGCTGATTAACTCTTAAAATGCTCTTAACCTTTTCATGCATATAGATGATTTCCTTAAATAGGTAAGATACCTGGATAAGGGTATCATTTATTTAATTACATATTTTCTCTCAGAGTTCCTAATGCCTCCCTTTCTTTCTTCAGGGATTCCTTGTTGGGGAACTTAGATACAAGAAAACAAAGTACAATTTCATTAGTTCGTTCAAATACCCAATTCCCCCCAGTGAATTCTGGTAAAATTTAGACATTAGATTGTGGCTTAGACCAAAATGCCTCCATGATACTCTTTTTCTTTTCTCCTTGAAATTCTGCCCATTTTACCTTCTGCATTTTAGAATGGGTCTACCACTTCAATCCAGTGATTTACAAAGTTTGTGTGTGGGCAGTTTGATATACACCCACTAATACTAGAAGCATAGGAATAGCTTAAGTAGAAATAGAGAACAAGCTTTCCCTAACATCTGTTTTTGTTATCTGGCATAGTTTGTTCTGTGGCTAGGTAGTATCCTGGGTCAGGTGCTATGCGTGTGAAAAGAAGGCAAAGGAGAGATTGGCATCTGGGAAAAACTAGCCAGGTCCTGTTACTGAGTAGCATGGATCTCAGAGAATGAAGAGACCTCCCCGTATAGAAGTGTTTATAATTAGTATGGTTATCACTTTTATTATTAAAATGTAGCCTATTAAATGTTCAGCTTTGGCCAGTCAGGTTAATTCCTCCTTTTGAGAAGAGAAAGTAAGGGAATGCAAGGGAGGGTCAGCTGTTCTTCCCCAGCCTTTCATAACCCCTTATCTCTATTCTTTTTTGTGCTCTTCAGGTATAGTTCTGAGTTGGTAACTTTATTTGGGTCACTGGCTGACTGAAGTGCTGTGCTACTCCTAGGGATTCTTTATTACATGTGACAATTGCCATTGTACTTGCTATTAGAGTGAGTAGAGATGAATGCCATAAAAGCCTTGCATGAATTCATTTCCAAGTCCTCATTCTGTTTCTGGAGCTTTAGTGGCTAGAGCTGCCACGTGAGCCTTCATCCTTTTCTGCTTGCCAAGTTCAGTGTCATAAGATACATACTTAAATGCTGACGAGTATAAAACACTCCACTTAGCTCCACCTTTCAATTTATTGTTCCATTCTTTCTTGTATCTCAACCTCTTTCTCTGTTTTTAGATAGGAACTTGTTTTAAGTTTTGTTCTCAATTTCATTCATATAATAGTGAATTTGAGAGATGATGGTTTCAAAGTTTTAATTGACTAGCCCTGTGAGACCTAAGATGAAAAGTAAGCAATGTGAACTCATGATCTGGCAGTTTGAAAGTCTGGAAACAGGCTAAATGGATCCATTTACATACAGTGTTTGCCCCTTTTTCCTTCTGTTAGGAACTTTTGCAAGGAAATGACATTCTTGCTTGTTTCATGAGGAGCACAGAGCAGTACTTTCAGAAATAGCTATGTAGTCCCCAAGAGAAAACATTCTTTTGCCATGAAATATACTTACCAGACATTTTGGAAAAATTGCAACCTAAGTAAGATATAACTGTAATGGGCTTTTGGTTAAAAATTATCTCAAAATATTTTACTAGATGTTTTTGTGTTTGTTTTTTTAGCTAGTATTTTTGAGAACATCTTCTTTTATTAGTAGTTGGGGCTTTCAGTAGAGTAAAAATGTGTAATTTTCCAAAGTGATGCATTCCAGTTAAAAGAAGATGATGAACTCAAAACTAATGATGGAAATAATTCCAAACTTGGTGGTAAATATGATTATACTTGTTTTATTTTTATTTATTTAATTTAATTGGGGCAAGATTTGAATGAAAGCTCGCTTGCAATTGATATGATCAAAATGTGACTGAAAAGAAATGAAGTTTAAATTATTAGGATTATTTTTTAATTGTAATATATATACAACCATTTATAATAATTTCTATATATAATTTCCTAACCTTAATTAAGAGAGTGTTTGCACATTTGGTAATATTTGTTTGTATCATAGTATATATTCCTATGAACACCATAATAATGCTCATTTTTAAGCATTTTAAAATTAGAGGTTTATTGTAAATTTTGTTTAAGCAAATTAAGTTGCTTAGTTTTTCTTTGAAATAATAAAAGCATGTTGTTTGTAGGGAGAGTGTATTCCTTGTGTTTTTTCTTAAGCTCTTGAAAACTTATTTATGCACTGTACCCTAACAGTTACTGCTAATAACTTTTTAAAAATAGAAATACAATAAAAATAACTTGTTCTTTCTTTTTCTTTAAAATATTTTTCATCTTGTATATGCCAGATTTATTGGACTTCAGTAGTTTTAGTGCATTTTGGCTGGAATGTTTATTATGACATCACTGTAATTTATATACAGTATGTGATTTCAGATGGTTTCAGTGTTAAATATTTTCATAATAATGCTAGTTTTGGCAGTTTGCTTGGAACTTTTTCACATTGCTTTAATGAACATGTTTTACTTCTGGGCTTTTGAGACAACCACATGTTTCCAGCATTAATAGTGTGCTTTTAATGTTAACATAGTGCAAAAGTGTATGACCACAGACATTTTTAAGAATATAGGTTGAACTAAAAGTAATTACAGCAAGGTTTTATTCACAGTAGTAGTCTTTTAGTATTCTTAGACTAATCCCCCCCCCCCCCCCCCAAATAACAGATGTCATTAGAAAGTTTGAATAGTGAAGTAGTTTGTGGAATGAAACACTATGAAGTTTGTCTTGCCTTAATTTAAATGGATGTGAAAATTTCCTTTGTTACGATAGCAAATCTTGGACTCTTTTTGTTTGTATTGAAGTTTCAAACAAATACTCATTTCAAACATATATATCACTATCTTAAGCCATATGTGTTAATTAGGGTTCCCTAGAGAAACAGAATCAACAGGAAATATCTGTAAATATAAAATTCATGGAAGTGTCTCATGTAACCATGGGAACATAGAGTCCAAAATCCGTAGAGCAGGCTGTGAGGCTGATGACTCCAATGGAGGGTCTGAATGAACTCCACAGGAGAGGCTCGCTGGCCAAAACAGGAACAGAGACTGTCTCTTCTGAATCCTCCTTAAAAGCCTTCCATTCATTAGATTAAACATCACTCATTGCAGAAGACACTCCCCTTTGCTGATTACAAATGGAATCAGCTGTGGATGCAGCTGACACGATCATGATTTAATTCTTTGAAATGTCCTCATAACAACAGATAGGCTAGCACTTGCCCAAGCAGACAAATGGGTTCCACACCTGGCCAAGTTGACACATGAGTCTGACTATCACACCATATACTATCTTGTAAAATATTCATCTTTTATTACTGTTTACGTCTGTTAATATGATATTGATTGATATGATATTGAATCCTCTTTTAAAGGAGCTCTTATTGTTTTTATTTCCTTTAGTACCTTATTAAAGTGGTAAGTTTAGGGATTATCCTTTTTTGTATTTCCTCTTGAATTCCCCTAACATATAAAATGGAAAAACTAAATTTATCACCATCCTTGTATTATAAGATAGTAATTTCTTTCATTAAATAGTAATTTATTTTGCTAAAGCTATAAATAAGAATTATTTTCATGTTGTCAGGTAGTTTGTTTTAATACTAGCTATTAGCTAAAGAAAAATTAGCTAAAGGAAAATATTAATATTTTTATTAATATTAGCTGAAGAAAAAAGAGATTGTTGTCTTAAATTTCTACTTATTTTTTAAATGCTGTTTGAGAATGCAAATTATGAAACTTGTTTGGCGATATATATTAAAGCCAAAAAAAAAGTATGAGTATATCTCATCTCACTAAGCAACAATAAATTGTGTAGATCCACCAAAACTTTTGCTGATTTTTGAGTGGTGAATGATACTTTTCTTTTTCTTTCTTTAAAACAAAAATAGGATGATCATGAAAGCTGTGGTTCTAATTCTACCAACCGTAGTACTACTGAAAACACAAAATCATCAATAAAATCCCGAAGAATTCAGCAGGCTGCTCCCACAGATCCTGATTTACCACCAGGTAACTTCTTAAGCATTTGATAAAACTAAAAATTCAATTGTTAGGGTAGGCAATGATTGCTCAGCGGCAGAGTTCTCACCTGCCATGCTGGAGACCCGGGTTCATGCCTGCTCATGCAAAAAAAAAAAAATTCAGTTGTTCCTAATTTTTTTTTTTTTTTTTTTAACATGGGCAGGCACCGGGAATCGAACCCGGGTCCTTGGGCTTGGCAGGCAAGCATTCTTACCTGCTGAGCCACCGTGGCCCGCCCTGTTCCTAATTTTTTTTAGCCCTTTCTAGAATATTCACTTCCAGTCTTCTTTAGTGTCATCAAACTTTTGGAGATATATGTGTATGAACATTTACTGTATGACTTTAGAACAGTTAGGCCCAGAACACTTAAAATTAGTTTCATTCACATTTTTGATCTGCAGCAATTTGCTACTTGAGTTTCTTCTTACCTCTCTCCAAATGTAGAATGCCTTTTGATTCTTTACACATAGTCTCTTAGTTCCTCTTCACTTATAAAAGTGGAAAAAAGATATTAGATTGTTTTAAGTTTCTGGAAACCATAAAATTCTCTAATGGAATCATGAACTTTTTAAATGGGAGGAGACCTTTTTTATCATCTCTTTCATTTCCTGAAATGTTAATTTACCTTGAACTGTGGTTTGTAAACAGTAGTTCCTTATAAATATTTAATGAAGGAATTAAATGATTACTACTGTGTCAGCTATGGACAAAATGCATTGTCCTTTCACAGCTAGAAATTATCAGCCTTTTTTCTTTTTTCTATTTGTTATTTCGTTTTTGTCAGGTATAGTTGATACTGGTGTGCACTTATTTTCTGTGCCAAAAGTTTGTAAGCTTTCTGCTGATTTTAACCTAGTTAAAATTTGACAGTCTTCTGGCAATGTACACTTGTAAGAGGCTGGAGGTAAGTGTTGTCCCTCAAATATGTGTTCTAAATTACATTGGAATTGGACATTCTTAGTATTTCAGAAATGTTAGCCTTGATGTTTTGTATTGTTCAGAACTCTGCCTAACAGGCCTTGGTAATGATCTGACTTTAGGATAGATTAATTGCTACATGCCAAAGAAGATGTGAGAGGAAGATTATTTACAATTCTCCTTAGAGTAGTAATGTGGTTTGCTAACGGTGCTGGAAGACAATATATCAGAAAAATCAGTTGGCTTTTACAATGGGGATTTATTATCTTACAAATTTACAGTTCTAAGGCTGTGAAAATGTCCAAATTAGGACATTGACAGGATATCTTCTCTGAAGAAAGGCTGCCAGCATCTGGGTCATCTATGTCACATGGGAGGGCACATGGCCAGCCTCTCCTCATCCTTCTCTTCTGGATTTCATTGCTTTCTGCTTCTGGCTTCAGTGGCTTCTTCTCTGAGCTTCTGTGAGTTGTCTCTTAGCTTCTCCGTGGCTTTTTCACTGTGGTTTTCTCTTAATTTCATCTCTTTTAAAGGACTCCAGTAAAGAGAATAAGGCCCACCTTGAATTGAGTGGGAAACATCTCAATTGAAATAAACAAACCAAAAAGTCCCACCTATAACAGGTCTGCACCCACAGGAATTGATGAGAACCTACCCAAGAAGTAGTTGGATGGAGACTTCCAATAAGATGGCAGAGTAGAACAGGCTGGGGTTGCACCACCTCCATGCAACATTTAGAGACATGATAGAAAAATGACTGGGATGGCAGATCCAGGATACGAGTGATTATGGATGGTCTTCTGCTCTGCTTGAGGAGACCCTGGGCTAAGTACCAAGAAATTGGGAGAGAGAATAGGGTGAATGTGCTTGGTCATGACTCTGTCTGCCCCTGCAGCTGGCTTAGGATGATTTTCCCTTCAGTAGCTGGGAGTGCCCTGGCGACTTGGAAGATAGCAGACAAGATTTTCCTGTGCATGGACTCCATTTGGTCTGCTTCCCACCCTTGTGATGTGCTGCTGTGGGTGCCTGGTATATATTTTTTTAGTGAGAACTGGAGGCACCCTTCTGCAGGGAGGAGGGGGAGACATGGAGTTGCTGGTGTATTAGTTAGGGTTCTCTAGAGAAACAAAACCAACAGGAGATATCTGTAAATATGAGATTTATAAAAGTGTCTCATGCAACTGTGGGAATGAAAGAGTCTAAAATCTGTAAGGCAGGCTGTGAAGTTGGCAACTCTGATGAAGGGTCTGGACAAATTCCCAGGAGAGGCTCACTGGGTGAAGAAGCAGTGAAAGTCTTTCTTCTCCCTTATAAGTGTTCTACAGATTGGATTAGCTCTTTCATGGGAGACACGGCTTAGTTAATTGCAGATGTAATCAGCCACAGATGCAATCAACTGACTGAAGATTTAATACACCAGTCTTTTGGTTTACCAACCAGCCATGAAATTCCTTGCATCTATATTCAGGCCAGTTCCTGCCTGACCAGAAAACTGGGCATCATCACTTGGCCAAGTTGATGCCAGAACATAACCATCACAGCTGGTCTGATATCCAGCCAGTGAAAAAGACCTGTTTGGACCCCAGAGCCGCTCCCCTTCCCCTGTGGAGGCCTGAAGATCACAGGTGTGTGAAGCTGAAATGCCCAGTCCCACAGTCCGGCATCATCCTGGGGTTGTGGGGAGTCTGGGGGCCACTAGATCTATTGGCTGCACTGGAGAAGTCCTGTTGGGGTGCCTGTCATTCATACTCCAGTCCTGGGGTTGGTAGGTTTCAAGGCATGCTGGGGTTGACAGCCTGGCTAGAGTTCCAGTTCCAGGTCTTGGACATGAGAGGGAAATAAATTAGCAAATTAACCTTATTAAGACATTAAAATGACCTGTCTACGACAGAGGATTATAAAGCAAGTGAAGGTCCAGTCAGACATGGCTCAGCTAAATGACCAAGTTAGATCATCTGAGGAGACACAGACTTTGGAACAGCTACTTAGGATTACTTAGAAAGATTTGAAAGACATCCTGAAGATACTGGGGGAGCATAAAGAAGAGGCAGATATGGTTCAACTAAATGGCCAAGTTAAATTATGCAAGGGGACTCAGAATTCAGAACAACTAATTAAGGTTGTTCATAATGGAAATAAAAGATATCAAGAGGTTACCAGAGGCACACAAAGGAAAATTTGAAAGAATAAATAGAAAGATATCAGACATCATAGAGATTGAAGATACTGTAGACCAAATTAAAAAACATATTGGAAGATGGGACAAGATAGTGGCATAATGAGATGTGGAATTTAGTTTGTCCTCGACTACTGCTAGTAAATAGGAACAACTACTGGGAGGACAGTAGTGATTGGACACACATCGTACTCCAGTCGGAAATGGGTGGGATGACGGAGATCCTACAGAGAACTGTAAGTCTCCGAAGCCATGGAGGCTGATGCCCCTCACCCTTGGGCACAGCAGGCTGTTTCCCTGAGGGGAAAGGAAGCAGATTTTACTAGTAGCAAGGAGTAAGCTCAACCAAGCTCCAGTTGTGGAATTAATTAACAAATTCTGACTACTGACATCAGGCCCTGAACACAGATAAACCTGGAACAAGCACTAGAGGAAACAGAAATTTTCATTGCAGCAGAGAGGGAACAAGACTGACAGAAAAAACAAAACCAGGAGGCTTTTTGAGTTGGATAGCACCAAATACTGGAAAAGGGCTGGACCTCAAGAAAAGGGGGCACATAGAGCCTGGAGGTATATAGAAGCATGAACCACCATAAGCTCTTGATTGGCAAACCTGAGGATCAGGGGTCTGGCTCTGAAGAGCCTTTTTTTTTTTCTTTTTTCTGCGCCTTAAAAGCTCATTAGATAGAACTACCAGCACTCTAAGGCTCAAGCACTGCCCCAGGCAAGGGCATAATTAAGGCATGTCTAAGAGACAAAGTAAATAGTTAGGTGGAGAGGGACAATTCCCTAAAGAGTATATCTTCCCCACAGAAAGGGGGGTGGGGCCCAGCTGAAGTGAAGGCCCTTCTTCAGGGAATTCAGCCCCCAGGGGCTGAGCAATCAAAGCCCACCTACTGCCTCACTCTCAGTCTCAACCATGCCCTGGCAGGGAGAGGCTGCTGAAATTAAAAGCACCACATCACTTCACACTGGTGGGTGACTGTGGACAGAGAAGTAGCACATGCTAGGCAGGATAGGAAAAGCACAGAGTCTACAGGCTTTATAGGAAAGTCTGAAAACCTCCTGGGTCTCACCCTTAAGGAGACTTGATACCAGTTACACTGTCTTCCTGATTGTAGGCCTGTCTTGGTCTGGGAAAATCTGATTGGAATTAATAATATCTGAGGAGACTGCCTCAAAAAAAAAAAAAGCTTCATTTAGGCAGGGCAAGAAACAGAAAAACAAGAGCAGAAAAATTCTGATCAGTTAAACAGAAACTATGCTAGAGATCTAGAGAAAGTTGAACTGAATGCCAAAGAACATATAGAGAACAAAGACATTCAAGAAAACCCTAGGTAAAGGAATTTACCTCCAGAATAAACTGATTAAGGAAACCAGATGCCTAGATGCCAGCAAAAAATAATGAGTCAGAATCATACTAGGAAAATTGAAGATATGGCCCAGTCAAAGGAACAAACCAGCAATTCAAATGAAATACAAGAGTGGAAACAGATAATTCAGGCTGTTCGAACAGACAGGCAAAATCTCATCAAAAGTCAAATCAATGAGTTGAGGGAGAATATAAAGAAGACATTGGGCAAACATAAAGAAGAATTCAAAAGTTTGAAAAACCAAACCACCGAACTTATGGGACTGAAAGGCACAATAGAAGAGAGTTAAAATACAGTGGAGACCTATGGCAGTAGATTTGAAGAGGCAAAAGAAAGGGTTAGTGAACCTAAAGGACAGGACATCTGAAATCAGACACAGAAAAAATATTGGGAAAAGAATGGAAAAATATGAGCAGGGTCTCAGGGAATGAATGACACATGAAGTGTATGAATATATGTGTTATGGGTCTCCCAGAAGGAGAAGAGAAGAGAAAAGGAACAGAAAAACTAATAGAGGAAATAATCATTGAAAATTTCCCAACTCTCATGAAAGACATAAAATTCAAGATCCAAGAACTGAAGCCTACCCCAAACAGAATAGGTCCAAATAGGCCTGCTACACTTACTAGTCAGATTGCCAAATGTCAAAGATAAAAGAGAGGATTTTGAAAGCAGCAAGAGAAAATCAAGCCATCACATCCAAGGGACACTAAATAAGACTGTGTGGATTTTTCATCAGAACAGTGGAAGCAGGAAGGCAGTGATATGATATGTTTAAGTTTCTGAAACAGAAGAACTGGCAACCAAGAATTCTATACCCAGCAAAACTGTCCTTCAAAAAACTAGGGGGAGGGTGGGCAATGGTGGCTCAGTGGCAGAATTCTTGCCTGCCATGCTGGAGACCTGGGTTTGATTCCCTGAGCCTGCCCATACCAAAAGCAAAAGCAAAAAACAAACAACCAACAAAACTAGGTAGAAACAGTCACTGAGAGAATTTGTGATTGATACTGGCTCTGCAAGAAATACTAAAGGAGTGCTACAGGCAGATAGGAAAAGACAGGAGAGAGAAGTCTGGAGAAGCGGCAGAAATAAAACTTTTAGTAAAGGTAAAAAGAGGAAAAAAATATATATATGACATATAAAGTCCAAAAGACAAAATGGTAGAAAAAAGTACTGCCTTTACAATGATAACATTAAATGTTAGTGGATTAAACTCCCCAATACAAAGACGTAGTCTGGCAAAACTAAAAAAAAGCAGGATCCATCTACATACTGTCTGCAGGAGCCTCACTTTAGACCAAAGAACAAAAATAGGATGAAAGTGAAAGGTTGGAAGAAGACATTTCATGCAAACAACAACTAGAAAAGAGCAGAAAGAGAGAGAGTGAGAGATAGAGAGAGAGAGCCAACATCATGCTACTATCAAAGCCAGACAAAGATACTACAAGAAAAGAAAATTACAGATCAATTTCTTTAATGAATATGGATGCAAAAATCCTCAACAAAATACTTGCAAATTTTATTCATTTGCACATTAAAATAATTATACACCACGACCAAGTTAGATTTATTCCAGGTGTGCAAGGTTGGTTCAACACAAGAAAAATCAAGTAATGTAATATACTATATGAATAAGTTTAAGTGGAAAAACCACAGTCATCTTGATTGATGGAGAAAAGGCATTTGACAAATTTCAGTATCCTTTTGTGAAAACACTTCAGTGGATAGGAATAAAAGAGAACTTCCTCAACATGAGAAAGGTAATTTATGAGAAACCAACCACTGTCATTATTCTCAATTAGGAAAGATTGAAAGCTTTCCCTCTAAGTCAAGGATGTCCACTGACACCATTTTTATTCAACATTGTGCTGGAAATTCTAGCGAGAGCAATTAGACAAGAAAAAGAAATAAAATTAGGCATCCGAATTGGAAAGGAAGAAGTAAAACTCTCACTTTTTGCAGATGACATGATGTTACATGTGAAAAATCCTTAAAAATCTATAGCAAAACTAGTAGAGCAAATAAATGAAAGTGGCAGAATGCAAGATCAACACACAAGGGTCAGTAGTGTTTCTGTACGCTAGTAATGAGCAATCTGAGTGGGAAATCAAGAAAAAAAGAATTTATAATAGCAACCAAAATAATAAAATATTTCAGAATAAATTTAAGGATATAAATGACTTATGCAGCAAACCACAAGAAATTGTGTGTTATATAGCACATTTTTTTTTAATCCATTTATTGGTGTATGGACATATGGGTTGCTTCTGTCTTTTGGCAATTGTGACTAATGACTCTATGAAGATCATTGTGCAACTGTGTGTTTGTCTTCTGCTTTAAATTCTTCTGGGTACATACCTAGTAGCAGGATTGCTGGTTCTATACTTAGATTCCTGAGGAACCACCAAACTGTCATCCACAGTGGCTATTCCATATTACCTTCCCACCAGCAGTGAATGTGTTGGAGTGTATTCACATACACTCCAAAACTTATTTTCTGCTTTTTTTTAAATAGTAGCTATTCTAGTGGGTATGAATTGACATCTCACTGTGGTTTTGACTTGCATTTCCTTGATGGCAAACAATGTTGAGCATCTTTCCATTTGTTTTTAAGACTCTTTCAAGAAATGTCTCTTCAAGTCTTTTGGCCTTAAAAAGTTTTTTTGGGGGGCGGGCCTTTTTATCTTTCGGTTATAGGATTTCTTTATGTATTCTGGATATTAAATCTGTATCAGATATGTGATTTCCTAATATTTTCGTAAGAAATACTGAGTACTTTGTTCCCTTTTTTTGACAAAATTCTTTGAGGCACAAAAGTTTGTAATTTTCGGAAGGCCTCTTTTATCTGTTATTTCTTTTGTTGCTTATGCTTTGGGTGTAATATTTCAGAAGCCATTACCTAATACAAGATCCAGAAGATGGCTCCCTAGATTTCCTTCTAGGAGTTTTATTGTCCTGGTTCTTATATTTAGGTCTTTGTTGCATTTCAAGTTAATTTCTGCATATGGCGTGAGAGATTGGTGTCATCCTTCATTCTTCTGTGACTGGGAGCAGTTCTCCCAGGTTCATTTGTTGAGGAGACTATTCTTTCCCAATTAACTGACCTTGGCAGCTGAGAAATCCACACTTAATCTTATTGGGCTTCCCTTGTATATTATGGATTGCTTTTCTCTTGCTGCTTTCAAAATTCTCTCTGTCTTTGACATCTGAGAATCTGATTAATGTCTTGGAGTAGATCTGTTTGAATATATTCTGTTTGGGGTATGCTGTACTTCTTGGCTCTGTAATTTTATGTCTTTCATAAGAGATGGGAATTTTTCAGTGATAATTTCTTCCATTAGTCTTTCTATTCCTTTTCCCTTCTCTTCTCCTTATGGACACCCATGACATGTATATATTCATGCACTTCATGTTGTCATTCAGTTCCCTGAGACCTTGCTCATATTGTTCCATGCTTTTCCCTATATTGTCTTTTGTGTGTCATTTTTCAGATGTCTAGTCCTCTAGTTCACTAATTCTTTCTTCAACCTCTTCACATCTATTGTTGTAAGTTTCCATTGTTTTTTCTCATTTTTCTATTAATTTAAAATACCAAAAAACATGAAACGCAAACATTTGTAACTTTTGATCATTCCACTCTACATATATAATCAGTAATTCACAATATCATCACAAAGTTGCATACTCATCATCATGATCATTTGTTGGAACATTTGCATCTATTCAGAAAAAGAAATAAAAAGAAAACAGAAAAAAATTCATACATACCATACCCCCAGCCCTCCCCCTCACTGATCACCAGCATTTCACTCTAAATTTATTTTAACATTTGTTCCCCCTATTATTCATCTTTATTCCATATGTTTTACTCATCTGTTTCGTCTGTTGATAAGGTAGATAAAAGGAGCATCAGACACAAGGTTTTCACAATCACACAGTCATATTGTAAAAGCTTTATCTTTATACAGTCACCTTCAAGAAACATGGCTACTGGAACACAACTCCACATTTTCATGCAGTTCCCTCCAGCCTCTCTACTACATCTTGGCTAACAAGGTGATATCTATTTAATGCATAAGAATAACCTCCAGGATAACCTCTTGACTCTGTTTGGAATCTCTCAGCCATTGACACTTTATTTTGTCTCATTTCACTCTTCCCCCTTTCGGTTGAGAAGGTTTTCTCAATCCCCTGATGCTGAATCTCAGCTCTTTCTAGGGGTTTTCTCAATCCCTTGATGCTGAGTCTCAGCTCATTCCTGTCCCACATTGTCAGGAAGGTCCAGGCCCCTGGGAGTCATGTCCCATGTAGAAAGGGGGAGGGCAATGAGTTTGCTTGTTGTGTTGGCTGGAGAGAGAGGCCAATTGTGAGTAACAAAAGAGGTTCTCTTGTGGGTGACTCTTAGGCCTAATTTTAAGTAGGCTTGACCTATACTTTGTGGGGTTAAGTTTCATATGAACAAACCCGAAGACTGGGGACTCAGCCTATAGCTTTGATTGTCTGACTGCTTGTGAGAATATCAAGAATTCAACTTGGAAAAGTTGAATTTTACCCCTTTCTCACCAATTCCCTGAAGGGAACTTTGCAAATACTTTTTTATTCACTGTTCAAATCACTCTGGGATTTATCGGGGCATCACTCTGGACGAATCCACAAAATCTCATGTCCTACTCAAGGTTCCATGAACTTATGGTGTTCAATTAAGCTGTCTACATGAGTTATATTGGGAAATGCACTAGTCAAAATATAAATTGTGCACCAAATAAACATTTTTTGCTTTAATCTCACACATAAGGTAAAATTTTAAAATACTAGTTATTTGTTTTCAACACTCTGCAGTAATGACATTCCTTTGTTCTTCCGCATGCAAAAACATTTTTTTAAATTTGTACATTTAGTCACTATCATTATACACTCTAGGCATTCCTAGAGTACACCATCTCAGCCTTTATCATCTATCATTTTTTCTGATTGCATTTGTGCCCCCAGCCCTTCTCCCTGTGTCATTCTCACATTCAGCTTCGTTCCGGGTTTTAACAATTGTATTACAGTTAGGTAGTATTGTGCTGTCCATTTCTGAGTTTTTATATTCAGTCCTGTTGCATAACCTGTATCTGTTGAGCTCCAATTACCCAATATCTTACCCTATTTCTACCTCCTGATGGTCTCTGTTACCAATGAAATTCTCAAAGTTTTTTCACTAATGTCAGTTCATATCGGTGAGACCATACAGTATTTGTCCTTTTGTTTCTGGCTAATCTCACTCAGCATAATGTCCTTAAGGTCCATCCATGTGGTTACATACTTCATAACGTTATTCTGTCTTACAACTGCATAATATCCCATCATATGTATATATCACAGTTTGTTTAGCCACTCATCTACTGATGGTCGTTTTGGCTGTTTCCATCTCTTTGCAGTTGTAAATAATGGTGCTATAAACATTGGTGTGCAAATGTCTGTTTGTGTCCTTGCCCTCATGTCCTCTGAGTAGATACCTAGCAATGGTATTATTGGGTCATATGGCGATTCTGTATTTAGCTTTTTGAGGAACCGCCAAACTGCCTTCCAAAGTGGTTGTACCATTTGACATTGCCACCGACAGTGGATAAGTGTGCCTCTTTCTCCACATCCTCTCCAGCACTTGTCATTTTCTGTTTTTTGATAATGTCCATTCTGGTGGGTGTGAGGTGATATCTCATTGTGGTTTTGATTTCCATTTCTCTAATAGCCAGGGAAGTTGAGCATCTCTTCATGTGCCTTTTGGCCATTTGTATTTCCTCTTGTGAGAAGTGTCTGTTCCAGTCTTTTGCCCATTTTGTAATTGGGTTGTCTGTCTTTTTGTTGTTGAGTTGAACAATGTCTTTACAAATTCTGGACACTAGACCTTTATCTGATAAATCATTTCCAAATATGTTTCCCATTGTGTAGGCTGTCTTTTTACTATCTTGATGAAGTTGATAGTAAAAATGTTTAATTTTGAGGAATTCCCATTTCTTTCTTTCTTTTTTCAGTGCTCTTGCTTTGGGTGTGAGGTCTAATAAACCACCTCCTATTACAAGATTTATAAGATATTTCCCTGCATTATCTTCTCAAAGTTTTGTGGTCTTAGCTCTAGTGTTCACATCTTCGATCCATTTTGAGTTAATTTTTGGGTAGGGTGTGAGATGTGTGTCCTCTTTCATTCTTTTGCATGTGGATATCCAGTTCTCTAGGCACCATTAATTGAAGAGACTGTTCTGTCCCAGGTGAGTTGGCTTGACTGCCTTATCAAAGATCAGCGGTCCATAGATGAGAGGGTCTATATCTGAACACTCTGTTTGATTCCATTGGTCAGTATATCTGTCTTAATGCCAGCACCATGCTGTTTTGACCACTATAGCTTCATAATATGCCTAAAGTCAGGTGGCATGAGACCTCCAACTTCATTTTTGTTCTCAGGATATTTTTAGCTATTCGGGCCACCCTGCCCTTCAGATAAATTTGGTTATTAGTTTTTCTGTTTCTGAAAAGTAAGTTTTTGGGATTTTAATTGGTATTGCGTTGAATCTGTAAATCAATATAGGTAGAATTGACATTTAGCTATATTTAGTCTTTACAGTCCATGAACACTGTATGCCCTTCCATTTGTTTAGGTCTTCTGTGATTTTTAGCAATTTTTTTAGTTTTCTTTGTATAGGTCTTTTGTCTCTTTAGTTAAATTTATTCCTAAATATTTTATTCTTTGGTTGCAATTGTAAATGGAATTTTTTCATGATTTCCCCCTCAGATTGTTCATTACTAGTGTGTAGAAACACTACAGATTTTCAAGTGTTGATCTTGTAACCTGCCACTTTGCTGTACTCGTTTATTAGCTGTTGTAGTTTTGCTGTGGATGTTTCGTGGTTTTCGACATATGGTATGATATTGTCTGTAAACAGTGAGAGTTTTACTTCTTCCTTTCCAATTTTGATGCTTTGTATTTCTTTTTCTTGTGTAATTGCTCTGGCTAGAACTTCCAACACAATGTTGAACAACAGTGGTAATAGTGCACATCCTTATCTTGTTCCTGATCTTTGGGGGAAAGTTTTCTGTTTAGCCCCATTGAGGATGATGTTCGCTGTGGGCTTTTCATATATTCCCTTTTTCATTTTGAGGAAATTCCCTTCTATTCCTATCCTTTGAAATATTTTCAACAGGAAAGGATGTTGGTTTTTGTCAGATACCTTTTCTGCATCAGTCGAGATGATCATGTGGTTTTTCTGCTTTGATTTGTTGATATGGTGTATTACATTAATTGATTTTCTTATGTTGAACCATCCTTGCATACCTGTGATGAATCCAACCTGGTCATGCTGTAGAATTCTTTTTAATGTTCTGCTAGATTCAATTTGCTAAAATTTTGTTGAGGATTTCTACGTCTGTATTCATTAGAGAGATTGGTCTGTAATTTTCCTTTTTTTGTAATATCTTTGTCCGGCTTTTGTATGAGGGCAATGTTGGGGTCGTAGAATGAGTTTGGTAGCTTTCCCTCCTCTTAAATTCTTTTGAAGAGTTTGAGCAGGATTGGTACTAATTCTTTCTGGAATGTTTCGTAGACTTCACCTGTGAAGCCATCTGGTCCTCTCTTCTTTTTGGGGAGCTTCTTAAAGATTGATTCCCCCAGAAAAAAAAAAAAAAGATTGATTCAATTTCTTTACTTATGATTGGTTTTTTGAAGTTGTCTATTTCTTCTCGAGTCAAAATTGTTTTTTCATGCCTTTCTGGAAAGTTGACCATTTCATCTACATTGTCATGTTTATTAGCATAAAATTGTCCATTGTATCCTGTCATTACTTCCTTTATTTCTGCGGGGTCAGTGGTTATGTCTCCTCTTCCATTTCTGATCTTATTTATTTACAACCTCACTTCTTCTTTTTGTCAATCTTGCTAAGGGTTCATCAGTCTCATTGATTTTCTCATAGAACCAGCTTCTGGTTTTATTGATTTTCTCAATTATTTTCATATTCTCAATTTCATTTATTTCTGCTCTAATCTTCATTATTTCTTTCCTTTTGCTTATTTTTGGGTTAGGTTCCTGTTCTTTCTCTACTTCGTCCAAATGATCAGTTAATTCTTCAGTTTTTGCGCTTTCTTCTTTTTTGATATAGGCATTTAGGGCAATTAATTTCCCTCTTAGTACTGCCTTTACTGAATTCCATAAGTTTTGATGTGTTGTGTCTTTGTTTTCATTTGCATCAAGATATTTACTGATTTCTCTTGTAATTTCTTCCTTGACCCACTTGTTGTTTTAAAGTATGTAGTTGAGCCTCCCCATATTGGTGAATTCTCTGGCACTGTGCCTATTATTGATTTCCAACGTCATTCCTTTATGATTTGAGAAAGTGTTTTGTGTGATTTCAGTCTTTTTAAATTTATTGAGACTTGCTTTGTGACCCAGCATATGGTCTATCATTGAGAATGATCCATGAGCATTTGAGAAAAAGGTGTATCCTGCTATTGTGGGGTGTATTGTCCTATAAATGTCTGTCAAGTCTAGCTCTTTTATTGTATTATTCAAATTCTCCGTTTCTTTATTGATCCTCTGTCTAGATTTTTCTCCATTGATGAGAGTGTGGGATTGAAGTCTCCAACTATTGTGGTAGATGTGTCTGTTTCTCTTTTCCGTGTTTGCCTTGTGTATTTTGGAGCATTCTGGGTTGGTGCATAAATATTTATGATTGTTATGTCTTTTTGTTGAATTGTTACTTTTATTAATACATAGTGTCCTTTGTCTCTCTTAACTGCTTTATGTTTGAAGTCTATTTTGTTGGATATTAGTATAGGTACTCCTGCTCTTTTCTGATTGTTACTTGCCTGAAATATCCTTTCCCAACCTTGTGCTTTCAACCTATGTTCATCCTTGGGTCTAAGATGTGTTTCCTGTAGACAGCATAGAGATGGGTCCTGTTTTTAAATCCATTGTGCCAATCTATGTCTTTTGATTGGGGAATTTAATCCATAAACATTTATTGTTTTACTGTGCAGGTAGCTCTTTCTTCTACCATTTTGCCTTTTGGATTTTATATGTCACATCCAATTTTTCTTCTTTTTACCTTTACTGATAGTCCTCTTTTCTACACCCTTCTCCACACCTCTCTCTCCTGTCTTTTCATGTCTTTCTCTAGGGTTCCCTTTAGTATTTCTTATTTTTTAACATGGGCAGGCACCAGGAATCGAACCCGGGTTCTCTGGCATTGCAGGCAAACATTCTTGCCTGCTGAGCTGTGGCCTGCCCCCCTTTAGTATTTCTTGCAGAGCCGGTCTCTTGGTCACAAATTCTCTCAGTGATTTTTTTGTCTGAAAATGTTTTAATTTCTCCCTCATTTTTGAAGGACAATTTTGCTGGATATAGAATTCTTGGTTGGCAGTTTTTCTCTTTTAATAATTTAAACATATCATCCCACTGTCTTCTCACCTCTATGGTTTCTGCTGAGAGATCTGCACGTAGTCTTATTAGTCTTCCCTTGTATGTGATGGATTGCTTTTTTATTTCTGCTTTCAAGATCCACTCTTTCTCTTTCATCTCTGACATTCAGATTAGTAAATGTCTTTGAGTATGTCTATTTGAATCTATTCTCTTTGGGATACGCTGCACTTCTTGGATCTGTAATTTTAAGTCTTTCATAAGAGTTGGGAAATTTTCAGTGATAATTTCCTCCATTAGTTTTTCTCCCCTTTTTCCCTTCTCTTCTCTTTCTGGGACACTCACAACATGAATATTCATGCACTTCATATTGTCTTTCAATTCCCTGAGTCCCTGCTCATATTTTTCCATTTATTTTCTTTTTCTTGTTGGATTTCAGGTGTTCCGTCCCCAGTTCACTAATCCTATGTTCTACCTCTTGAAATCTACCATTGTAGGTTTCCATTTTTTTTTTCATCTCTTCCTCCATGCCTTTCTTTCCCATAAGTTCTGTGATTTGTATTTTTAGATGTTTGATTTCTTCTTTTTGTTCATTCCTCACCTTCTTTATATCCTCCCTCAATTCATTGATTTGGTTTTTGATGAGGTTTTCCATGTCTGTTCGTATATTCTGAATTAATTGTTTCAGCTCCTGTATGTCATTTGAATTGTTGGTTTGTTCCTTTGACTGGGCCATATCTTTAGTTTTCCTGGTGTGATTTGTTATTTTTTGCTGGCATCTAGGCATTTAATTACCTTAATTAGTTTATTCTAGAGATTGCTTTCACTTCTTTTACCTAGGGTTTTCTTGCTGTATGAATTTGTTTTCTGTCTGTTCTTTGACGTTTAGTTCAACTTTTTCTGGACCACTGGCTTAGGTTTTCTTTAACATAGGAAAATTTTTCAGTTTTTGTTTTCTTGCCCTGCCTGTATGGTGCCTTTCCCCCCCCTCCCACCCTTAGATGCAAAGAGTCACCTGCCTTAATTTTCCCTGAGGGTGAGACCCAGCAGGTTGAAAGACTTTCCTGTGAAGATTCTGGACTCTGTTTTTCTTATCCTGCCCAGTAGGTAGCGCTTGTCTGCCTGCAGGTCCCACCAGTGTAAGATGATGCTGTACCTTTGGCAGACTCTCCCTGCTGTGGGCGTGGTGCAAACAGAGGAGATGTTGTACCCTGGTTTCAAAATCTTCAATTTACCAAGCCCTGGTGTCTGAGTTCCTTGAGGGAGGGATTCCACCTAAGTTGGGCTTCACCCTTTCCCTTGGGAAGGCACAGACTCCAGACAAACCCTCAGATGAGCTTATTTCTGCCTATGCCTGAGGCAGTTGCAGTCTGAGAAGCCCTGCCCCTGTATCCCAAGGCAGTCAATCCTTTGTAGAAACTGCCACAAAAACCTCTGTTTCCTCTTTCATTTTTCTTTTTCCATCTGCCCTGCCCCCTTAGCACCAGGGCAAAAATCAGCGGCCTCTGCTGTAACCAGGTTCACCTGAGCTTGGGGCCTATTTTTAATAGTCAGAATTTGTGAATTAATTCCACACTTGAAGCGTAATTGCTCTCAACCCCTGCAGTTGGTAAAGTCCCTTTCCTTTCCCCTCTGAGTATCAGCTTGTGGGGGAGGGTCGCCAGATGCCATGGCTTGGGGAACTCATGGTTCTGGGGGGCTCGCGAATGTTCCAGCTGGTCCACACTGGGGTGTGCTGTGTGTCCGATCACTGACTTGGTCCCAGGAGCTGTTCTGTGCTGTTCCTGGTTATTTAGTAGCTGTTCTGGAGGATGAGCTAAATCCCATACCTTGCTAAACTGCCTTCTTGGGCTCCTCATCTCCATTGTTTTTTCATCTCTACTATTGTACCTTTATTTCCCATAAGTTTTGTGATTATTTTTAAACTTTTGATTTCTTATTTTTGCTTACCTAGTGTCTTCTTTATATCCTCCTTCAATTCATTGATTTGATTTTTGGTGAGATTTTCCAAGTCTTTTCTAGCATCCTGAATTTGTTGTGTGAACTCCGGTATCTCATTAGAAGTGTTGATTTGGGATAACATGTATGGTGGTCATGAGTCCTTCCAGGATGCCAGAGTTGTCATGGATGAACTTGGCCAGGGCAGCCAGGCAGTTGTTGGTACAAGAAGAATTGCTGATGATCTTGAAGGAGTTACATACTTCTTATGGTTCACAACCATCACAAATGTGGGGGCATCGGCCAGTGGGGCAGAGATGAAAAGTCTTTTGGTACCACCCTTAAAGTGAGCCCCAACCTTCTGCATGGTCGTTAAGATATCAGTAGACTCCACAGTATATTCCGCACCAACATCAGCCTGTTTGATGTTGGTGGGCTCTTGGTTCTGGAAG
Source organism: Tamandua tetradactyla (assembly GCF_023851605.1). Lineage (NCBI taxonomy): Eukaryota > Metazoa > Chordata > Mammalia > Pilosa > Myrmecophagidae > Tamandua > Tamandua tetradactyla. The sequence goes on from NC_135332.1 coordinate 143,150,219, forward strand.
ATAGTAATGGTATTCCCAATGATGACAAACTTCCCGTACTCAATCGTGATGGTGCCTTTGAGCTTGCTATGGGTAGAATCATACTGGAAACATGTATACCACATAGTTGAGTTCAGTGAAGCAGTCATTGATGGGAACAACTTGAACTTTGCTAGAGTTTACAGCAGCTCTAGTGACCAGACATCCACTACGGCCGTATCAGTTTATTCTTACCATCATTATGTCTCAGAGATATGTCTGGCAGCACACAAAAAGATGTGCCTGGCTGTCAAGTGGGAAGGAGCAGAGTGGGAAGGAGCAGAGTGCTCCTCCATTTTTTGAACTTCCAACTTTTCTTGTCTGTTAGAAAGCTTAGGGATAAATTTCTGTTCCATTGCATAGCTTCCTGTTTCTTGGCTTTGTTATGTAATTGTCTCTTTCCTTTTTTTTCTTTACCTTATAACTCAGAATATATAAATATATGTGTGTACATGCATCTTAAGCACTTTTCATTAGTATTTGGAATATAAACTGAAAATCTTGTTGCCTTCTAGGTTAGGAATTGTGACTTAGTCATGTCTGATCATCGTCATCTAACTCAGGGGACTGCAGATGTTTTCTGTGAAAGTCCAGTTGTAAATATTTTGGGCTTTGCAAGCCATATAGTGTCTGTTGCTGTTACTCCACTCTGCTGATGTACGACGATACCATTCATAAATGATACATGAAGTGATGAACACATTTATTTTCTAATAAAACCTTATTAACAAAAGAAGCAAAACAGGTCATGTTTTGTGTACCGCCTGATCTAATACAGTGTTTGATACACCATAGGCATTCACATTTTTACTGAATTGTACAAAATCACAGAGTATTTTCCTCAGGTATATGTAGATCATCAGAGTCATAGAGTCATTGAAATTTGGAGTGGAAAGTTACCTCAGAGATTTTCTGGTCTAACAGTCAGTGTTTGTTGGATCATAGGTCATTTTCTTGAAAATATGATGGATAATTATAGATTCATATATGCCTATTCAAAATTTACATATCAGTTTAGGGTATTCTTAAACCCATGGAAGTCCATCCATAGGCCCCAGCTTAAGACTGTTGATCCAATCTACATTTTGTGAATTAGAAAATGGAAACTAAGATTGTTTGATGTACATGGTCAGACATTTTTAAATTAGTAGTTGTTTACTGACTTTTTCTGCGTTATGCAGAAAACATTGAATATGAAATAAAAGATACAGTTCTTTGCATATGTTTTTAAAATTTTGCCATCTTGGGCTTTTAGAGCTTGATTTTCTAAAAATCTTGAAGGTTTATTAATACCGAGATATGGTTTTTTGTGTGTGTGTTAAAATTTTTGCCATCTTGGGCTTTTAGGGTTTGGTTTTCTGAAAAATCTCTTGAAGGAAGGTCAGTAATATTGGAGCATATGTTTGATGATTTAAGAATAGTGTAATGTATCAGAAGTGTTCTTAGATCTAAGTAAAAAATGAGAGTGTATTATCATATTTTCTTTCTGTTTGCTTGTAGGAAGCATACGAATTAAAAGTAAACTGTCAAATAACTGTTCTTTTCTGCCACATCCAAGAATAGAGAGGACCCTGCTATAAAACATAAAAAATGTAAAGTTTATTTCACATTTCTATTAATGTTTTCTGATAGTACTTTTTTTTTTTTTATGTTTCAATCCCATTTATTTCCTACCTCTCCACAGATTAAGAACAAGCCAGGTTTTAGTGTTTATCATTTTCATGCCTATTCTTACACTTTTACTATGTGCTTATGCATCTATTAACAACTTTCCATGTTTTAAAACTGCTATATCTTATACAACATATATCAGTGAGCCGTCCTTTTTGTACATTCTTGTAATGGACATTAGTTCCAGGTTTTTGCAACTTCATGGAACCTTCTGTTCATCTCCTTGAGTACATAGGCAAGAATTCTTATAGACTATGACACCCAAAGGCAGAGTTGTTGGGTTACGGTATAAGGATCTTCCACAAATGAGATATTAACAGCTCTCCAAGGTAACGAAATAAACTTACACTATTATCAGCAAAGTATGAGGCCCAGAGCTTCATGCTCAGCAACAGCAACATGTGAAAGTGTCAGGTTTTATTTATTTATATTTTTTGGCACTTTTGCACAGCCGATGATACTTTTAATGCTTTAACATCTTCTGTAATGTTTTCTAATAGATCTCAATGATTTTTAAAAACATTACACTGAAAAATTGTACAAGTTAATATTCTCTGGTGGACAAGTTAACCTCTAAATTTTAATGGCTTAACACAGCAGAAGTATTATATTTTCTTCATGTAGAAGTTCAAAGACAGTACTTCACCGGAGACCCACAGTTCTTTTATCTTGAGGCTCTCCTACACCCCAGGAAGACTTTGGATTCTCCTGCTTTTATCCTATTCAAGAGAAAGAGACTGAAGAATACCTTTCTACTTCTTAATATCCCTAGCCTGGAGGTGATGTATATCCATTTTACTCAAATTCCATTGAGGAAAAAAACTATTTTCATGGACATTACATATGACTGTCATATCTTGATTATAGTTTACTGTTTACTTTTCAGAGTCTTGAAGTAGCTCATGAACTTTTAAGCAGTTTTTATAGATACCATGCTATCCAGAAATAGTAAGATATTTGTTGATTTATTTTGGCATGGGCAAGCACCGGGAATCAAATCGGGGTCTTTGGAAAGATATTTATTCTTCTTTTTTTTTTTTTTAAGGGGGTAGTTTCCTTTTTTTTTTTTTATTAATTAAAAAAAGAATTAACAAAACAATTAGAAATCATTCCATTCTACATGTACAATCAGTAATTCTTAATAACATCACATAGTTGCATATTCATCATTTCTTAGTACATTTGCATTGATTTAGAAAAAGAAATAAAAAAATAAAAAGACAACAGAATAAGAATTAAAACGTTAATAGAAAGAAAAAAAAAAACAAAAAACCTATACCTCACATGCAGCTTCATTCAGTGTTTTAACATAATTGCATTACAATTGGGTAGTATTGTGCTGTCCATTTCTGAGTTTTTATATCCAGTCCCGTTGTACAGTCTGTATCCCTTCAGCTCCAATTACCCCTTCTCTTTTTTTTTTTTTTTTTTAATTAACGGAAAAAAAGAAATTAACCCAACATTTAGAAATCATACCATTCTACATATGCAATCAGTAATTTTTAACATCATCACATAGATGCATGATCATCATTTCTTAGTACATTTGCATCGGTTTAGAAGAACTAGCAACACAACCGAAAAAGATATAGAATGTTAATATAGAGAAAAAAATAAAAGTAATAATAGTAAAGTCAAAACAAAACAAAACAACAAAAACCTATAGCTCAGATGCAGCTTCATTCATTGTTTTAACAAGATTGCTTTACAATTAGGTATTATTGTGCTGTCCATTTTTGAGTTTTTGTATCTAGTCATGTTGCACAGTCTGTATCCCTTTAACTCCAATTGCCCATTATCTTACCCTCTTTCTACCTCCTGCTGGACTCTGTTACCAATGACATATTCCAAATTTATTCTCGAATGTCTGTTCACATCAGTGGGACCATACAGTATTTGTCCTTTAGTTTTTGGCTAGACTCACTCAGCATAATGTTCTCTAGGTCCATCCATGTTATTACATGCTTCATAAGTTTATCCTGTCTTAAAGCTGCATAGTATTCCATCGTATGTATATACCACAGTTTGTTTAGCCACTCGTCTGTTGATGGAGATTTCGGCTGTTTCCATCTCTTTGCAATTGTAAATAACACTGCTATAAACATTGGTGTGCAAATGTCTGTTTGTGTCTTTGCCCTTAAGTCCTTTGAGTATATTCCCAGCAATGGTATTGCTGGGTCGTATGGCAATTCTATATTCAACTTTTTGAGGAACCGCCAAACTGCCTTCCACAGTGGTTGCACCCTTTGACATTCCCACCAATAGTGGATAAGTGTGCCTCTTTCTCCGCATCCTCTCCAGCACTTGTCATTTTCTGTTTTGTTGATAATGGCCATTCTGGTGGGTGTGAGATGATATCTCATTGTGGTTTTGATTTGCATTTCTCTAATGGCCAGGGACATTGAGCATCTCTTCATGTGCCTTTTGGCCATTTGTATTTCCTCTTCTGAGAGGTGTCTGTTCAAGTCTTTTTCCCATTTTGTAAGTGGGTTGGCTGTCTTTTTGTTGTTGAGATGAACAATCTCTTTATAAATTCTGGATACTAGACCTTTATCTGATATATCATTTCCAAATATTGTCTCCCATTGTGTAGGCTGTCTTTCTACTTTCTTGATGAAGTTCTTTGATGCACAAAAGTGTTTAATTTTGAGGAGCTCCCATTTATTTATTTCCTTCTTCGGTGTTCTTGCTTTAGGTTTAAGGTCCATAAAACCGCCTCCAGTTGTAAGATCCATAAGATATCTCCCAACATTTTCCTCTAACTGTTTTATGGTCTTAGACCTAATGTTTAGATCTTTGATCCATTTTGAGTTAACTTTTGTATAGGGTGTGAGAGATGGGTCTTCTTTCATTCTTTTGCATATGGATATCCAGTTCTCTAGGCACCATTTATTGAAGAGACTGTTCTGTCCCAGGTGAGTTGGCTTGACTGCCTTATCAAAGATCAAATGTCCATAGATGAGAGGGTCTATATCTGAGCACTCTATTCGATTCCATTGGTCGATATATCTATCTTTATGCCAATACCATGCTGTTTTGACCACTGTGGCTTCATAATATGCCTTAAAGTCCGGCAGCTTGAGACCTCCAGCTTCGTTTTTTTTCCTCAAGATGTTTTTAGCAATTCGGGGCACCCTGCCCTTCCAGATAAATTTGCTTATTGGTTTTTCTATTTCTGAAAAATAAGTTGTTGGGATTTTGATTGGTATTGCATTGAATCTGTAAATCAATTTAGGTAGGATTGACATCTTAACTATATTTAGTCTTCCAATCCATGAACACGGTATGCCCTTCCATCTATTTAGGTCTTCTGTGATTTCTTTTAACAGTTTTTTGTAGTTTTCTTTATATAGGTTTTTTGTCTCTTTAGTTAAATTTATTCCTAGGTATTTTATTCTTTTAGTTGCAATTGTAAATGGGATTTGTTTCTTGAGTTCCCCCTCAGCTTGTTCATTACTAGTGTATAGAAATGCTACAGATTTTTGAATGTTGATCTTGTAACCTGCTACTTTGCTATACTCATTTATTAGCTCTAGTAGTTTTGTTGTGGATTTTTCCGGGTTTTCGACGTATGGTATCATATCGTCTGCAAACAGTGATAGTTTTACTTCTTCCTTTCCAATTCTGATGCCTTGTAATTCTTTTTCTTGTCTAATTGCTCTGGCTAGAACCTCCAACACAATGTTGAATAGTAGTGGTGATAGTGGACATCCTTGTCTTGTTCCTGATCTTAGGGGGAAGGTTTTCAATTTTTCCCCATTGAGGATGATATTAGCTGTGGGTTTTTCATATATTCCCTCTATCATTTTAAGGAAGTTCCCTTGTATTCCTATCTTTTGAAGTGTTTTCAACAGGAAAGGATGTTGAATCTTGTCAAATGCCTTCTCTGCATCAATTGAGATGATCATGTGATTTTTCTGCTTTGATTTGTTGATAAGGTGTATTACATTAATTGATTTTCTTATGTTGAACCATCCTTGCATACCTGGGATGAATCCTACTTGGTCATGATGTATAATTCTTTTAATGTGTTGTTGGATACGATTTGCTAGAATTTTATTGAGGATTTTTGCATCTATATTCATTAGAGAGATTGGTCTGTAGTTTTCTTTTTTTGTAATATCTTTGCCTGGTTTTGGTATGAGGGTGATGTTGGCTTCATAGAATGAATTAGGTAGTTTTCCCTCCACTTTGAATTTTTTGAAGAGTTTGAGGAGAATTGGTACTTATTCTTTCTGGAACGTTTGGTAGAATTCACATGTGAAGCCATCTGGTCCTGGACTTTTCTTTTTAGGAAGCTTTTGAATGACTAATTCAATTTCTTTACTTGTGATTGGTTTGTTGAGGTCATCTATGTCTTCTTGAGTCAAAGTTGGTTGTTCATGTCTTTCCAGGAACCCGTCCATTTCCTCTAAATTGTTGTATTTATTAGCGTAAAGTTGTTCATAGTATCCTGTTATTACCTCCTTTATTTCTGTGAGGTCAGTAGTTATGTCTCCTCTTCCATTTCTGATCTTATTTTTTTGCATCCTCTCTCTTCTTCTTTTTGTCAATCTTGCTAAGGGCCCATCAATCTTATTGATTTTCTCATAGAACCAACTTCTGGTCTTATTGATTTTCTCTATGTTTTCATGTTTTCAATTTCACTTATTTCTGCTCTGATCTTTGTTATTTCTTTCCTTTTGCTTGCTTTGGGATTAGTTTGCTGTTCTTTCTCCAGTTCTTCCAAGTGAACAGTTAATTCCTGCATTTTTGCCTTTTCTTCTTTTCTGATATAGGCATTTAGGGCAATAAATTTCCCTCTTAGCACTGCCTTTGCTGCATCCCATATTTTGATATGTTGTGTTTTCATTTTCATTTGCCTCGAGGTATTTACTAATTTCTCTTGCAATTTCTTCTTTGACCCACTCGTTGTTTAAGAGTGTGTTGTTGAGCCTCCACGTATTTGTGAATTTTCTTGCATTCCGCCTATTATTGATTTCCAACTTCATTCCTTTATGATCCGAGAAAGTGTTGTGTATGATTTCAATCTTTTTAAATTTGTTGAGACTTGCTTTGTGACCCAGCATATGGTCTATCTTTGAGAATGATCCATGAGCACTTGAGAAAAAGGTGTATCCTGCTGTTGTGGGATGTAATGTCCTATAAATGTCTGTTAAGTCTAGCTCCTTTATAGTAATATTCAGATTCTCTATTTCTTTATTGAGCCTCTGTCTAGATGTTCTGTCCATTGATGAGAGTGGGGAATTGAAGTCTCCATCTATTATGGTATTTGTGTCTATTTCCTTTTTCAGTGTTTGCAGTGTATTCCTCACGTATTTTGGGGCATTCTGGTTCAGTGCGTAAATATTTATGATTGTTATGTCTTCTTGTTTAATTGTTCCTTTTATTAGTATATAGTGTCCTTCTTTGTCTCTTTTAACTGTTTTACATTTGAAGTCTAACTTGTTGGATATTAGTATAGCCACTCCTGCTATTTTCTGGTTGTTATTTGCATGAAATATCTTTTCCCAACCTTTCACTTTCAGCCTATGTTTATCTTTGGGTCTAAGATGTGTTTCCTGTAGACAGCATATAGAAGGATCCTGTTTTTTAATCCATTCTACCATTCTATGTCTTTTGATTAGGGAATTCAGTCCATTAACATTTAGTGTTATTATTGTTTGGATAATATTTTCCTCTACCATTTTGCCTTTTTTATTATATATATCATATCTGACTTTCCTTCTTTCTACACTCTTCTCCATACCTCTCTCTTCTGTCTTTTCGGTTCTGACTCTAGTGCTCCCTGTAGTATTTCTTGCAGAGCTGGTCTCTTGGTCACAAATTCTCTCAGTGACTTTATGTCTGAGAATGTTTTAATTTCTCCCTCATTTTTGAAGGACAATTTTGCTGGATATAGGAGTCTTGGTTGGCAGTTTTTCTCTTTTAGTAATTTAAATATATCATCCCACTGTGTTCTAGGCTCCATGGTTTCTGCTGAGAAATCTACCCATAGTCTTATTGGGTTTCCCTTGTATGTGATGGATTGTTTTTCACTTGCTGCTCTCAAGATCCTCTCTTTCTCTTTGACCTCTGACATTCTAACTAGTAAGTGTCTTGGAGAATGCCTATTTGGGTCTAATCTCTTTGGGGTGCGCTGTACTTCTTGGATCTGTAATTTTAGGTCTTTCATAAGAGTTGGGAAATTTTCAATGAAAATTTCTTCCATTAGTTTTTCTCCTCCTTTTCCCTTCTCTTCTCCTTCTGGGACATCCACAACACGTATATTTGTGCACTTCATATTGTCCTTGCGTTCCCTGATACCCTGTTCAAATTTTTCCATTCTTTTCCCGATAGTTTCTGTTTGTTTTTGGAATTCAGATGTTCCATCCTCCAAATCACTAATTCTATCTTCTGTCTCTTTGAATCTATCATTGTAGGTATCCATTGTCTTTTCTACTTTGTCCTTCACTTCCATAAGTTCTGTGATTTGTTTTTTCAGTTTTTCTATTTCTTCTTTATGTTCACCCCATGTCTTCTTCATGTCCTCCCTCAATTTATCGATTTCATTTTTGAAGAGGTTTTCCATTTCTGTTCGTACATTCAGCATTAGTTGTCTCAGCTCCTGTATCTGATTTGAACTATTGGTTTGTTCCTTTGACTGGGCCATATTTTCAATTATTTGAGCGTGATCCGTTATCTTCTGTTGGCGTCTGCGCCTTTAGACAGATTTCCCTGGGTATTGGATCCAAAAGTTTGGAAGATTTTTCTGTGAAATCTCTGGGTTCTGTTTTTCTTATCCTACCCAGTAGGTGGCGCTCGTGGCACACGTTTGTCTGTGGGTCCCACCAGTAAAAGGTGCTGTGGGTCCTTTAATTTTGGAAAACTCTCGCCGTCCGGGAGGTTCGCTAGCCGAAGCGGCTTGGAAGAGTTCGAGCCGGCCCAGGGTCCGAACGCGGGGAGGGTTGCTGGCTGCCGCAGCCCGGGAAAGCGCCTGTCCGAATTTCCTAGTCGCCTGGGCGACAAGCGTGGCAGGAGAGCGCCAGCTGCAGCGGTCCGCCCGGGAGAGTGCACGTTCCTGTGGAGTCACGGGTTTGGAAGGGGCCTCCCCCACCCATCACCGGTCTCCGCGGCCTGGGGATTTCCGATCCAATTCTCTCAGTTGGTCCGGTGGGCCGCGCGTGGTGTGGGCACCAGCTGCCGCGGTTTCAGGGGACCGCCTCTCCAATTTTCCCAGCCGGCCCGGGAAGGGGGAAGGGAGTGACTCTGGCCGCTTGCCGCCCCGCCCGGTGAAGCCCGTGCGCCTCGGCAATCTCACCCGAGTGGCTTCTCTCAGCCAGCCAGCCGTTCCAGGATGGGGTACGCTGTCTTTTTTATCTCTGTTGTGGCTTTGGGCGCTGTTCTGTATCGTTTCTACTCCCCTAGTAGCTGTCCTGGAGAAGAAACTAAGATCCGCGCGTCTTACTAAGCCGCCATCTTCTCAGGAAGTCTGTATTCTTATTTTTAACATCTGTGTTGAGTAATAGCACAGATTAATGTACATTCTAAGGTTGTAAATTTTGATTCTTAAATTTAAAAATTTCTTTCGGAGGCCCAATTTATTGAGGATTATTTTATCTAAAATAACTCTTAAAATTCTGTCCTCAGAAAAGATATTATGTCAAATTGATGAACATTTTGCATATTTATTTTATAACATATGAAAAAGAACACTTTTAAATCTGATAATAGTTTCTATGTATAAGAAAAATTGAACCTAAGTAGTATTAAATTTCTTTCCTTTTTGTATCCTTTGGGAATGGATGAAGGAGCTGGTTTTGGAAACATGTAATTGAATGGATTTAAATAAGCTTCCTCTCAATAGACTTTACTACAGATGTTAACAGTGTCAGTAGTTGACAGAAGTTGATTCTGTTTTGTTCAGTGAAGTTCTGGCTTAAAAAGTATAAGCATATGGTTAGTTCATGAAACAGCTAAAATTTAATTAGCTTTTATATAGTTATATGAATTTTAATATAGTGAAAAGTTTTAAACCTTTTCTCATAAGCCTTACTTTTCCTATGCTGTTTATGTTTAATTTGTAAAAATATTTCCAATTAAATTCCTCACTAATATGTTCATATACACACTTATTATGTGAAATACTTCTGAAATTATGAAATACTCGGTGAAAGCATTGTTTTAGTTTTCTGGCTGCTAAACCAATATCATGCAGTGGGTTGGCTTAAACAACAAGAATTCATTGGCTCACAGTTTTGAGGCTAGTAGTCAAATAATGAAGGCATCAGCAAGGTGAAACTTTCTCCTAGAAGACTAATGTCCTGGACTGGATGCTGGCAATCCTTGGTCCTTGGTTTTTCTGTCACTTGCTGGCTTTCGTGGCTTCTCTGGGTTCCATTGACTTCTGGCTTCTTATAATTTTCACTCTGTATGTTTTAATTTCATTCTGCTTATATACAACTCTGGTAATAGAATTAAAACTCATCCTGATTCATTTGGGCCTCAACGTAATTGAAGCAACCTCATCAAAAAGTCACATTTATGAGTTCAGATCCATAGGATATTCTTAATCTAGAATATGTTTTTCTGGGATACATAGCTCCAAGGCTTCTCAAGCAAGAAATTAAAAAAAACATTTCTGGACATTCTAGATAAAGTATGGAGAAAAAGAATGTTCATATTTACTCTTTGTTGTTTTGAATTATTTTTAAAAAATAATAATTTGTTTCTCTTTATTTTCCTGTGTTCTCATTCTGCTTTCATGTAATTTCTTTCCTCCTATATATTTTTCTTTTGTCTATCTTCTTCATAGTATTCTTTTTTCTCTTTCTGTAGCTCTTCTTGTCTATTTTACTTTTCCTTGTTCATATTCCCACCGCTACTTTGTTTTAGTAATGTATATGTATATTGGCAAATGGAAATAGTTAAATCCATCATCACAGTCATATTTCTTTTTTCTTAACTTAGTCCTAACATTTTAATATTTTTATGGTTATTTAAAGTAGAATGAGATGAGGGTGACTGATTTAAAAAATAAGTTTGAATAACTAAATTGAATCTGTTCTTCATACATATATCATAATCAGCATATAGTCATAGTGTTTTGTTTGGGAAAATTTACATAAAATAGGTAGTAATCAGAGAAAGTACCTGTAGTATAGGATAATCATTATACGGGATCTAGCATTATGTTATCAAACATGGATGGCCTTTGTGGTTTCTCTTAGTATTTGCACACTTCATTATATAGATCTTGGTAATGATTTTTGTTGGGCTGGATCTACTACTTATAAGCTATGTCACTTTGGCGAGCCTCTTCGCCTGTTTGAATTTTAGTTTCCTCTTTGTACAATATGCTTAGTGATATCTGCTTTTCACCTCCAGGAAGTTTGATGACATTTTAAGAAATAATTATTTAATTATGTCTAATTGGATCTTTTTTCCCTGTATTTTATAGGTTATGTACAGAGCCTCATCAGACGAGTTGTAAATAATGTAAACATTGTTATAAATAATCTCATACTAAAATATGTTGAAGATGATATTGTTCTTTCAGTCAATATCACTTCTGCAGAGTGCTATACAGTAGATGAATTATGGGATCGTGCATTCATGGATATTTCTGGTAAGTAAATGTCAAGAATAATGTACATTTTTCCATAGTTGAAATAGTTGTTCTGATTCTTAAACTTTTTTGGGCCTCTTTGATAAATTTAATGAAATTTTATACATTCCCCCTAGAAAAATGCCCATATACATAATTTATCAATTAATTACAGTAGGTTAATAGACCCTCAGATCCAAAGATTTCTTAATGTTCTTTAATATTCTTAATTTTATTCTTTTTTACTTGTCACTTGCTTGTTTTACATATGATGTATAAGAATTTAAAATGTTATGTATTGTACCAGAAGCAATGAAGTAATATTTAGTTTGTTTTGTTTTAATGATCTTGAAGTTATAAAGGGAGCATGTTGTCTTTGCTTAAGCTCAGTAATAATAAAACAGTTTTTTTGATTCATGTTTTAGGCTTGTATATTCAAGAGTGCATTTGGAATTTTCAAATAATCCTGAAGCCTTCTTTTTCTTTTTAACATTTTTAATCGTGAAATATAACATATACAAACAGGCAATAAATTTCAAAGTATACTGTGGCAACTAGTTATAGAACAGTTATATATCAGAGTTTGATATGGGTTACAGTTCCACAGTTTTTAGGTTTTTCCTTCCACCTATTCCAAGACACTGTAGACTTAAAGAAATATCAATACAGTGATTCTGCAGTCATCCTCATTTGTTAAATCCTGTCTTGTCTCTTATGACTCCTTCTTTTCCTTTGATCCTTCTCCCAGTCTTTAGAGGTATTTAGGCTATACCTATTCTAATATTTTCATATTGGAAAGGACTGTCGATAATTTGGGTTAGGGGGATAGAAGTAGTTGATGTTCTTGGAAAGACTGGCCCCTGTGGATTTCAGTACTTACTTGGTCTAGGAACCCATCTGGAGGTTGTAGGTTTCTGGAAAGTAATCTCAGTGCGTGAAATTTTTGTAGAATTTCATATAAAAAAGCCTTAGGTGTTCTTTAGGGTTGACAGGAATGGTGTTGTTTAGGGTTTGGCAAACAGTGGAAATTAGCAGTGTGTAGCTGAAGCTAGCATAAAAGTAGCCTTCATAAGAGCCTCTTGACTCTATTTGAACTCTCTTAGCCACTGATACCTTATTTTGTTGCATTTCTTTTCCGCTTTTGGTCAGAAAGGCATTATTGATCCCACCGTGCCAGGGCCAGGCTGTTGAAACCTTTTTAAAATTATTAGTGTTGTGCCTTCTTTTGTTTATCTTAAAAGAGCTATTAAGTAATAATATACTTTTAATGACTAGCGTTTATTTATTCCTTTTTTTTTTTTTTTGGTTGCATGATCCAGGAATCAAACCTGGGTCTCTCACATGAAAGATGAGCATTCTAACCAGTGAATTACCCGTATTACTTTTTAAAATTAAATTTTTCATGATAAACACTGTGGTAAGCATTGAAAAATGTAGTTGTGAAGGAGATAGACATTGCCTCTGCTTAGTTTGTCCAGAGAGGTATTATGTAAGGTGTAATATTCACTGATATATGTCCTGACAGTCAAAGGAGTGGTTATTTTTGGAAACTATAGTAGGGGGACTGTTGTGAGCACCTTTTATTTGTGACTTGTCATGCTATGTATTTCTTAAATGTGCTGATGCTAAAGTCAGGCTACCTGAGTTGAATCCTGCTTTCCCACTTAATAGGTGACCTTGGGTGAATTTCTTCACTTCTCTGTTTGTTTCTCAAATGGGAAAAAAATAGGGCCTTCCTTATGAGTTATTTTATTAAATAATTTAGTGTGTTGAAAGAACTTATAAAAGTAATGTACACATGGTCAGTGCTCAGGAAGGGAGAGCTATTATTATTTACATTCATTTTTTTTCTAAATCTCAGAACTCCATAAAGTGATATCAGCCTTGTTTATTTTTCATTTATTTAGTTATATATCCATTTATTCATCTCAATTCGTAATTCAAAAAAAAAGAGACTAACATGAAGTAATATTGAATGTCAAGATTACTCAACTGCTTTGTTGTTAAGTCATGCCACTAGCAACTAACAGAACTGGAACCAAGTTTAGTTTTGTGTTTTTTTCAAGCTTCAGTCTTCATATTTAAAAAATGGAGGATAATCCTGTTCTCGCAGCCCTTTTGTGAGGCATAAATAAATGTCTTCAAAGGCCCAAGCGTATTTCTGTGTCTTGTTAATGCCTACCTCTCATCATTCGTGCAAAGCAACATTGAATTAGGAAGGCCAAATAATAAACTGTGGAAGATAGAAATAAAAAGAATGAAACTGGATAACGCAGGATTGAATGAGTTGACATTTTATGTATTTTTATTTTTTATTATTTATTGGAGGCTATTTTAGCAGTTTGTGGTTCATGAATTGGATGGCATCTATACTGCATGTGAAAAAGGATTCCCATGAGTTCATATTTTAGGGGCAGAATTTTCATTTTTAGTTTTAATATAAAAGTAATACAAATATTACTTTGGGAAATACAGTAGATTAGAAAGGGGCCTGGTGTGGGACTTAGGGGCACTTGCCTTCAATCTTTCCCTTACCATCAGTTTAGTGTAGCCTCAGGTAAATCATTTGTAAAATGAGAATTACCACTACTGCCAACCTGCCGGTGTATTTGCGAGAGTCAAATATAATACTATTGAAAGTTCATGATGATGGTGATTATGTGGACAGCAAAAATAACTTCATATTTTTACTGAGTGCATACTAATGGCAAGGGCTAGTGCTAGGTGTTTTACATTAATTTTATTTCTTAAACCCTCTGAGGTAGACACAACTTCCCTTTATTATTTTTTTAATGCAGTATTTGATATGTACAAAAGAATTTATGTAACACGTATTTGCTCAAAACATTGTATAATGGGCACCTACCTTCTCAGTAACTAAAACATTAACAGTAGCTTACCCTGACCAGTGTGTTTTTCCTATGCCATTCCCTTGTCTCTTCCTAGAGTTAACTACTGTCTTAAATTTTGCTTTTCATTCACTTGCTTAAAAAAATTTATGCTGTAAACAGAATGAAGTACCATAACATGTTAAAGCATAGGTGAACCTTGAAATCCTTATCCCAAGTGAAAGAATACTACATGTTATATGACTTTATGTATGTGAAATGTAGAATAGATAAATCCATAGAGATAAAAAGCAAATTAATGGTTGCCTGCATGGGGGGAGAGGGAGGGCTGGGGAATGACTGTTGGAAGATTTAAATGAGATAAAAAATGAGTTCTTTATATGGGGTCTGACATCATGTATTAAATGCTCCATGGATCTTTTTTTATTGCTATTATTTTATTACTATTTTTACTAATAAATAATAGTTGCTTTTTTCCTCCAATTTTCCTTTTTTTACTTAAAATGTTTTTCTTTTCTTTTTTAGCAACTGATCTAGTGCTGAGAAAAGTTATTAATTTTTCTGACTGTACAGTTTGTCTTGATAAGCGAAATGCCAGTGGTAAAATAGAATTTTACCAGGATCCTTTATTGTACAAGTGTTCCTTCAGAACTCGTCTGCATTTTACATATGATAATCTAAATTCCAAGATGCCTTCTGTTATTAAAGTAGGTAATATCTTTTTCTAGTAGTTGAGTTGCATATCTCCATTTTGTTTTTTTGGCTTTTGTGCACACAAAGTTATGAAAAAAAAAATGAAAAACTTAGTATTATGTATATATATATATATGACATTTGTTCTTATAAAAGAATTCTATTTATGTTTGTAACTTTTATGTTGTGTTAATTTTTATGTTCCAGAATGGAAAGCTTCACTGTAAGATTGAACATTCGTTTTGACTAGTGTGCCTGTTAGGGTATGGCTGTTATAAATATTAGTGTTTTCTTACACTGTGTTTTACTAAAACATATAACATTCTACTTTATGTAACTTTATCATACTTAATTTGTATTTATACCTGAAATCCACCTGTTTTTCCTTGGTACTAGTCGGTCAGTTGTGTGTTTTTTTTTTTTCCATTATGTATAATGTATTGTTTTACTTAAGTTTTGTTATATTATCCTTCTATTTTTGAATTAACTTCTTGGCGAAAGATAAGCATAGAGAAGATTAATTTAGTAGTATTGAGGTCTCTGTCTCAAGGTTAAGGGCTTACTTTCTTTAGCCTTTGATGTATTGGAAAAGGTGGGGTATGGAGATAAATTCAAGGTATATTTTACAGGGAGGTACTGGCTATGTAGAAGTGTTATTATATAAAATAATCTTATTGATCATTAGTAAAATTTTAATTAGCTGTTCTAGAATATGGCTAAATTAGAAGAAAGTAAAAATAAATGAACTTGAGGAAGAAATACTGCCATATAAATAAGTTTGTGTTCTAAAAATTGAATGCCATAGCATTTCATTGTAAAAAGAGCCTTAATATAAATGACTGTTATGTTGTTTTTGACTCTGGTAATTACCATATATGAGATACTATTATGCTCAACTGAAAGTAGTTTTTTTTACTAATACTATTGTGGTGTAAGATTTGGTATTTTGGGTTAGACCCATTATTTTCCCTCTTGTAATTGTAGGAAATATGTCTTAAATGGACCTGGTTAACCCCATTTGCCATCTCAAAGACGGGATTGTCAAAATGTTTCAGATACCATAATAATAATAATTATTTTTTTTACATGGGCAGGCACCGAGAAACAAACCCGAGTCTCTGGCATGGCAGGCGAGAACTCTGCCACTGAGCCACTGTGGCCCGCTTCTAATTATTTTTTTAAGTCCCTCATGTATGTTTGCTTAAGTGGCTTTTGATTTGTTTATTTTTATTTTGGGTAGGCTTTTTAAAATTTTCTAACTTTGATGTGAAACAAAATGTCTTAGAGATTGTTACATCTATGAGGTAGAAATCATGTGTGTTCATAATTTATTTAATATTTCCCTGATTTTGAGATATTTACGTTTTCTGCAGTTTTTCGAAGAAAAAAGTCTGCACATAAATCTTTCAGTACATTTCTGATCAATTGTTTAAGAAAGATATGCATAATTGTGAATAGCTTATTAATGGGTTTTGACATTTTTAAGGTCTGTGATCTGTATTGCGTAACTGTTTTCCAGAAAGGTTTAACCAATGTATTTTTCTGTTATTGGGAATGCCTGTGTTATCCCATTCTTGCTATCCCTTAAATAATGATAGTATTTTAAAAATCGCCAACTTGAGTAAAATATTTATTGATTATACAGTTTTTTGATTAGTAGTGAATTCTGAAAATTTGTTCACTGGCCATTTGAAATATTTGTTCATGTTCTTTCTCCATTTTTCTACTGGGGATAATTCTTTTAGTGTTGATTTTAAAGAGCTTTTTAAAAAGTCTGTTAAGGATAGATTCTTTGTCATTAGTTCTGCTAAGCCTGCTCACAGTTGTTGCAGTACAGTATTTAAAAGAATGTGGCAGAGAAGTCTCTTAAGAGCTTGGCAGACCTCTACTGTGCACTCCTTCCTTTTGTTACCTCTTCAGGTTTATTAGTGTATGTTATTTAGGTCAGTTTTAAGAAATCTGTACTCATATATTTAAAATTTAGTATTTTATGACTTTGTCTCCCTGTTATATACAACTTTCTCTCCCAATTCAATTTTTCTGTAATTTCTGCCCTACAAATATGATTACTATTATTTCATTTTCATGTTCATAGACATTGAAAAATCATTTAGTCAAAATCAACCTTCTAAGAAGCTTGACTTTATGTTTTAATTGATTTTATTCCATGTTTATATAAGAGC
This sequence comes from Tamandua tetradactyla, assembly GCF_023851605.1. Taxonomy (NCBI): domain Eukaryota; kingdom Metazoa; phylum Chordata; class Mammalia; order Pilosa; family Myrmecophagidae; genus Tamandua; species Tamandua tetradactyla. Next base: position 143,167,219 of record NC_135332.1, read on the forward strand.
AGAAAACTATTACACTGAGGATGTATTTATATTCTGTTGATGTCTCTCTTTAAAGAGAACTGAGCTTGTATCTTTGATAGTAATCTTGTTACTTTCTTATAATTTTTTGTTGTTATAAGTTTTGTGTCAGGTTTAAATCTTGATCTAACAAAACTTGTCTGAAAGCTTTTTGAAAATGTTTCAGCTGTTTTTCCATATTTAACAAAGACGGTTTTATTATTCCATGCTTCCATAGTTATAATGTTAGTATTTCTTCCACTTCACATATGTTTTTAGGATTTGTACATAGTCCTTTTGGTTAATAAACCTGGAAGAAGCAATTAAAAGTTTACTAAAATAACATCATTAAACTTCTTATCCCTGGTTTTCACAGAGATCTTTCTGTTTTTTTTTTTTTTTTTTTTTGATGAATACTGTCACGTTCTCAGCATTTATAGTAGGTTTTTGGTAACGTAACTTATTTTCCTTGTAGAGTAATTTAGCTGAAACCCTAGTGTGAATAATTTCTCCTCATTATCAATTCCATTTGCATCCATGTTGTTTGGCTTAATGTAGGTTCTATCTAAAGTTTGCTAACTATAGCAAAATTTGTTTAATTCCTAAGATTTTAGAGTAAATATTATTTTTACTTATTAGAAATGTTTGGGACATTAGTGTTTTTCTAATGATACACCGTTTTAGGACTTAAAAAATTTTTTTTACTTATGTTAAAATGTTACATCCTTTAATCATGCTTTCACTGATTTTTTTTTTTTAAAATGCAGGTTCATACCCTAGTTGAGAGTTTGAAACTTTCCATCACAGATCAACAACTGCCAATGTTTATCCGTATAATGCAACTTGGGATTGCTCTTTACTATGGAGAAATAGGCAATTTTAAAGATGGAGAAACAGAGGACCCTACCTGTCACAATAAAGATACATTAGGAAATATTACAGGTAAGTTTAACAAAGATTTATTTTGAACTATTGTTCTTACATAGCCCACTGGAAACTTCAAAAAGATGTAAGAATAGATTGAGTCTTACAGTGCTCTAATGATTGCATTTTGGTTGTCTGATACTATTTTGATTTATTTCTTTTTTACATACTAGATACAATTCTTGTTTTCCTTTATGTACTTGCTAAAAATAATTTTAATATTTCTAATAGGAAAAAGTGTTCAGAATGTCTGTTTTATAAAAATTAAGATAGTGCAACCTCAAGACCTCTTTGAATTTATTTGTGACTAGTAAACTATAGTGACCATAATTTACATTAAAAATATGCTGTTTTCTGCAAAGACTCATCAAGAATTCTTTAATTAATTGAGTTATTTAATGCTGTTAATTAATAAACTACATGCTTCATTGAAGGATATGTGATAGGTTAGTGGAATTATTCAATTCACTCCATTTTTACTATAAAAGACATTATTGATAATGTGGAAATATGCAGAGATGAATAAAATCTGTTCCCCTCCCTGTAAATCTTAAGGAACATTAGGGCAAACAGACATATGGATAGTTAATTAAGGATAATAGTAAAATAATAAAAAGTTTGCTATATAGAGGTTTGAATGATCTTAAGTGGAAATACGGTGAAAGGAATGATTGATTTTGATTTGATATTGGGCCTGGGACTCAGGAAAAGTTTTAAGAAGAAAAATATGATTAGTAGCTATAGACTGAATCTTTAGTGAAGGGCATTAACACTTAGGGATATGAGGCAGTGCAAGATAGTGGTATAGGGAGGTGTGTAATTTAGTTCATCCTCTATAGCAGCTAGTAAATAGTTGGGAACTGTCTGGAACAACAGTTTGACTAGAAACACATTGTACATCAGCCTGGGATGGGTGAAAGGGCCGAGATCACAGCATGAAAGTAAAAGTAAAGCCGCCAAACTGCAGAAGCTGATGTCCCTCTCCCATTGGTATGGCAGGTTTTTAGAGGAAAAAAGTCATTCTTTGCTGGGAGCAATGATGGCAGCTCAATCAAGCTCCAGTTCTTGAATTTGTTTTAATTAACAAATTTGGACTGCTGAATACAAGCACCAAACACAGATAAACCCAGAGAAAGTGGGAAAATAACACTGAAGTCTCTCCCGGAAAAAAGGTAATAGGGTTTAAGAAGAAAAAAGGAGACTTTTGGAGTTAGCCAGGCTCAGAATCCTGGAAAAATTTTTGCCCCCCAGAAAGGAGCACATAAAGCTAGCTTCCAACTGACTTTTGATTGTTGAACACAGGGAACTGGCTCTGAAAAGGAACTTTTTTTTCTTTCCCTTTTTTTTTTTTTGACATGGGCAGGCACCGGGAATTGAACCCGGGTCTTCTGGCATGGCAGGCAAGAACTCTGCATGCAGAGCCATTGTAGCCCACCCTCTTTTTCCCTTTTTAAAAAGTATTCTAAGTAGCTCCTTAGAGAAAGCCTCAGACATTTACAGTTGTCATTGCTGACCCAGGTAAGGGCAGAATTAAGATAGGCCTGTGAGACAAAGTAGCAAGTCAAGTAAAGAAGATACTTCCCTAAAGGTGTCTCTTCCCAAGGTAAAGAGGTGGGGGTGGGGGCAGGTCTCCTTCAGACAATGCAGACCCCAGGACCTTTGAATTGGAGACAGTTTAAGCTTGCCTTCTATCTCAGCCTGTGTCTCAACCTGGCAAGCTGAGAATTAAAGGCTCCATACTACTTTATACCATTGGGAAGCTCAGGGCTGAAAAGTACCACCTGCTGGGCAGAATAGGAAAGGCACACAGTCTAGAGGTGCAATCGGACAGTTGGAGAACCTGCTAGGTCTGATTTCTCAGGGAAACTTGATACTGATTACACCTTCATCTTGAGACCTGGGTCTGCCTTGTCTGGGAAAATCTGATTGGAGTCAATCATATCTGAGGAGACCCACTTCAAAAATAGGGTCTATATAAATAGAGCAAGATCCAGAAAAACAAGTGCTGAAAAATTCTGATCTGTTAAACATGCTATGCTAAGAGGTCAGGCAAAGTTGAACTGCATGCCAAAGAACAGATGACAAACAAAGCCAACCAACAAGAAAACCCAAGGTAAAAGAATGAATACAGCCTCCAGAAAAAACTATTGAAGGAAATCAGATGCCTAGACACCAGCAAAAATTATGAGTTATACTAGGAAAAATGAGGATATGGCCCAAAGGAACAAACTCACATTTTAAACCAAATGCAGGAGTTGAAACCACTAATTGAAGATGTTCAAATAGCCTTGCTAAGTCAAGTAAAAAATCAAACCAACAAATTGAGAGAAGATTTGGTGAAAGAGATGATGCATATAAAGGGCATTGGGAGACTACGTAAAGAAAAACTGGAAACTTGAAAAAACAAGTGGCAGAACTTACTAGGAATGAAAGGCACAATAGAAGAGATGAAAATCACAATGGAGACTTACAACAGCAGATTTGAAGAGGCAGAAGGAAGGATTAGTGCACTAGAGGACAGAACATCTGAAATCTTATACACATGAGAACGGATAGGGAAAAGTGGAAAAATATGAGCAGAGTCTTAGGGAATTGAATAACAATATGAAGTGCTATGGATGTCTGAGAAGGAGAAGAGAAGGGAAAGGAGGCAGAAAGAATAATTGAGGAAATAATCTCTGAATATTTCCTGTTATGAAAGACATAAAATTACAGATCCAAGAAACACAGATTACCCCAAACAGAATAAATCTGAATAGACCTACTCCAAGACGTTTACTGATCAGATTGTCAAATGTCAAAGGCAAAAAGAGATTCTGAAAGTAGCAAAAGAAAAGCAATCCATCATGTACCAGGGAATCTTGTTAAGATTATGTGTAGATTTCTCATCAGAAACCGTGGAGGTGAGAAGGCAGTGGTGTGATATATTTAAGATGCTGAAAGAGAAAAACTGCCAACTAAGAATTTTATATCTGACAAAAATGTCCTTCAAAAATGAGGGAGACTTTAAAATACTTTCAGACAGACACTGAGAGAAAGTGAAAAAGAGACTGATCTACAAGGAATAGTAAAGGCATTACAGGTAGATAGGAAAAGACAGGAGAGAGAGATCCAGAGAAGAATGTAGAAATGAAGACTATCAGTAAGGGTAAAAAGAGAGAAAAAAAGATATAACCTAGTAAAGTCATGATACATGCAACAATGTGAATGAACCTGGAGGACATTATATTGAGTGGAATTAGCCAGAAACAAAAGGACAAATACTGTATGGCCTCACTAATATGAACTAATAAGAGCATTAATGAGCAAACTTTGAGAATTAAAGTTGAGAGCACAGGTTGTCAGGAAATAGAAAGAGGGTAGAGATTGGCCATTTGATGCTGAAGGAGTTTGGAATGTTTAACAGGATTGATTATGAAGATCTACAAATGGATAGCACAGTACTATCTGATGGTAGCACAGTATTGTAAGTACTCTGAACAAAGCTGAGTGTGAGAAAGTATACTGGAACTGTATAACTTAGTGAAACTAGAGTGTACTGTGATGGTGATTAAATTTACAAATTTAAGAATTTTTTACTCGAGGGAGAACAATTGAATGTCAGCATTGCAAGGTGTTGAAAATGGGATGGTATATGGAAAAAATACAATCAGTGCAAACTAGGGTCTATATTTAACATTGTGTATATGTATGTAGTAACATTGTAACATGCTTCCATTAAATGTAAAAAGGTAATATAGCAAAGCTAAATGTCAATAAGAGGGTTATAAGAGAGGGGTTTGGGATTCTTGGTGGTGGTAGTGTTTCTCCTGTTGGTTTGTTTTTTTATTCTTCATGTTTTTTTCCTCTTATTTCTTTGCTGAAGAAATGGAAAAGTTCTCATATAGATTATGGTTGAGAATACATAACTTTGTGATTATATGGGGAACCACTGATTGTTTACCTAGGACAGATTGGATGGTGTGTGAATAAAATTGTTTTAAAATAAAGAGAAATATACAAGTGCTGGAGAAAATGTGGAGAGAGAGATGTACTTTTCACTGTTGGTAGGGGAAGTAGAATGATGCAGCCCCTCTGGAGGTCAGTGTGGTGGTTCCACAGGAGGCTAAGAATAGGGTTGCCATATGATCTTGCAACCTGGTTATTAGGTATATACTTGGAAAATCTGAAGGCAGGGACATGAATGGACATTTGTGCACAAGTGTTTATGTCAGCATTATTTGCAATTTACAATGGATGGAGGTGGCCTACTGGTACATCGACTGATGTAACACAAGAGCTAACTGTGGGGTATACATACAGTGGAATATTAAGTGACTGCAAGAAAGAATGAAGTTGTGAATCATTCAACTAGGTTAATGGACCTTGAGAGATAGTATGTTGAATGAAATAAGTCAGAAAAAAAAAAGTGAAACATTATAACCCCCATTAAGGTGGACTAACTATAATATGCAAGCTCTGGGAATTGAATTTGAGAGCATAGGTTATCAGGGAAAGGTTCCTAGGTTGTAAGCTCTAACAGCAGTCATATCTATTCCTGAGGTGTAATGGTTATTTCAGAATTCTGAGATGCTGAGCCCCGTGTGTATAACCTGGTCAGTCACTGGAACTTGGGTATCTGTGTTACACCTGCGGCTCAGAGCTAGAGTTCTGCAACTTTGAAAGTAAAAAATATTAGACTTCAATTAGAGAAATGAATGAAGCTGATCTGGTAGGACCAAGGTAAGTCAGACTAAACCATAAAGAATGATATTGACTGTCTTTTAAAACTTCAACTTCTTTGTGAGTCCAAAGGAAGAAATGTTTATTTGGTACAAAATTTATGTTTTCTGTAGCACACTGTCTAATTTAACTTGTATGGTCAGTTTATTTGAATACCATAGTTACATTGAACCTGAAATAGGGAGTGAGATTCTTATTGTTTTGTACATATTAGTGTGATGCCCCATTACATCCCAGAGTAATCTGGGTAGAGTTGAAAAAGTAAAGCCCCCTTGAGAGACTGGGAAAAAATTTGCAAATATTAAACTTTCCCACCTAAGGAATTTCTGATATTGTTGCATGCTTTGAGGACTATCAGTTCTGATATTCTTGCATACTTTGAGGACTATCAGTTTAAAAGGCTGAGCCCTTGGTCTTGGGGGCTTTCCCTTATGAAACTTATTCCTGCAAAGGAGAAGCTAAGTCTACTTAAAATGATACCTAAGAGTCACCCCCAGAAAACCTCTTTTGTTGCTCAGATGTGGCCTTTCTCTCTCTCTCTTTTTTTTTTAACATTTTTATTGATAAAACAAACATTCTTAACATACAAACTTTCCATACATGGTGTACAATCAATTAATTTTTGAAGATGATTGATTAACTGTAGAGCTTATAAGGTGTGAATGTGTGTGTGGAAACTTTATGACAGATTCTCACTTTATCCAGTATATGGATAGATGAGTAAAAAAATAAGTACAGTAAATAAATAATGGGGGGGAGATAGGGCTATATTCTGTTTTTGGTGTTGTTTTTCATTTTTTATTTTTATTCTTATTCTTTTATTTATTTTTTGAGAAATGAAAATGTTCAAAAATTTAGTGTGGTGATGAATGCATAACTATATGATGATACTATGAACCATTGATTGTACCCTTTGGATGATTATATCTTATGTGAATACATCTCAGTGAAATTTCACTATAAAAAAGCAGTGACAAATCCATTAAAAATGGGCAAAGAATTTGAATAGACATTTCTCTGAAGAGGATATACAAATAGCCAAGAAGTTCATGAAAAGATGCTTACATCATTTGACATTAGGGAAATGCTAATCAAAACCACACTGAGAGACCACCTAACATCCATGGGGGTTGCTATAATAAAAACAACCCACGTCTGTAAATTAATTAATGTCTAAACAAAATGTAGTGTTTTCCACCGAAAGGAGTATTAATACATGCTATATAACATCGATAAACCTTGAAAACATTATCCTAAGTGAAAAAAGGAAGTCACAGAGTACCGTATATTGTATGATTCCATTTGCATGAATTGTCTGAAATAGGCAAATCTGTACTTAGGCCAGAAGGCTCATTAATGATTTTCAGGGACTGCTGAGGAAGAGATTGGGGAGTGACTGCTAATGTGTATAGTTTCTTTTGGGGATGGAGAGAAGTATTCTAAAATTAGGTAGTTGTGATGGTTGCAGTTCTCTGACTGTACTCAAAATCAGTGAATTATGTACTTTAGAAGGGTGAAGTTTATGGTATTTTAATGATATCTCATTAAAAAATTTTACACCTTAAAAGGAAACAACTATTAATAAATGTATAGGTATAAAACATGTCTTTATTTCGCACTAGATAGTGAATTCCTTTTAGATGATAAACTTTTTTTCTAAATATAATTGTATTGTGATATATTCATGCACCATACAGTCCATTTAAAGTATACAGTCATTATTCACAATATCATCCCATAGTTGTGCATTCATCACAATGATCAGTCTTTGAGCATTTTCATTACTCCGGAGAAATAAAAAGGAGAAAGAAAACCCCAAACGTCTTATACACCTTATCCCACCTACCCTTATTAATCTGTAGTATTACTTTCTAACCAATTTAAAGACATACGATAAAGGTAAGTTAAGTAAGACAGTATACTAGTGTCAGAAATAGACATATATATAGATCTGTAGAACACAATAAAGCATCCGAAGAAGATCCATACTAACAGGGGCAACTGACATGTTTTTCCTCTTTTTTTGTTACATAGCTGTGTAGTCATTATCAAAGATCAGGGCTATTGGATTACAGCTCAGCAGTTTCCAATATTTCCTGCTAGCTATTCTTATAGCTAGAAATGAAAAGAAATATGTAGTATGTCAGTAGTCATATTATTTGTTCAATCTGAATTTTTCTGTTATACCTCCTCCCTGTCATTTAATAATTCTCTCAATCTTCAGGGATATCTGGGCAATGACCATTTTAACTTCCTTAAATTGGGAAGGGGTGTTGACCTTATGCGTAGAGATATGAAACTGGTTGATGTTCTTTGAGAGATTGTTACTTCTGGGTTTCAGGGCTTAGATGATGATTTTTTTTTATTTTTTATTTTAAGTACCAAAAACACCAAACACACACAAACATTTTTAACTTTTGATCATTCCGTTCTACATATATAATCAGTAATTCACAATATCATCACATAGTTGCATATTCATCATCATGATCATTTCTTGGAACATTTGCATCTATTCAGAAAAAGAAATAAAAAGGAAACAGAAAAAAATTAATACATACCATACCCCTTACCCCTCCCTTTCATTGATCACTAGCATTTCAATCTAAATTTATTTTAACATTTGTCCCCCTATTATTTATTTTTATTCCATATGTGTTACTCATCTGTTGATAAGGTAGATAGAAGGAGCATCAGACACAAGGTTTTCACATCACACAGTCACATTGTGAAAGCTATATCATTATACAAACATGATGAATTCTTGAGACTGGAACAGTGTCTAATATCTAGAACAAAACTTTGCACATAGAAGGTACTCAATTCATTTTTCTTCTGCATGTTATTATGAAAAAACTTCAAATATATAGGAATTGAAAGAGTATGAAACACTGGACACCCATGTACTCATCATGTACTCATAATGTACATTCTACATTAATTTTGTTTCATTTGTTTCATTACATGTCTGTCCATCTAACATCCCTGTCTCCTTTCAATAATAAAACCACTTTTTCTTTGCCTTTCCCTGCTCAGAAAGACATTGTTCTGAATTTTTTTTTCCTTTTTTATGTTTTTAATTTTAATGTACTTTTACTGATACATGTTATATATTCACATACTATGTAATCATCCAAAGTGTACAATCAGTAATTCACAGAATCATCATGTAACTTGCATTCATCAGTCACACTCGACTTTTTTTTTTGTGTGTGGAAAATAACATGTACAAAAAGGCAAATTTCAAAGCACATCACAACAATTACTTATAGGACAGATTTCAGAGTTTGGTATGATTACAGTTCCACAATTTTAGGTTTTTGCTGCTAGCTGCCCCAAGACACTGGAGACTAAAAGAAATACCTGAATTTTTTTAAAACCATAAATTACTTTTGCTGATTCTAGAATCTCATGTAAAGGGAAGGAAGGTTACAGTGTGTACTCATATAAAAGACTTCTTTTATTAAGCATATTATTTTGGGGATTCATCTATGTTGTTGCATGTATCAGCAATTCTTAGGTGGTGTCATATGAATATACTATAGTTTATTTAGCTATTTTCCCGTTGATGGATGATTGGACTGTTTCCACATTTTATCCATATGAATAAAGCTGTCATAGACATTTTGTACAAGTCTTTTATAGACTTGGGTAAATACCTAAGAATGGAATTGTATGTTTCGTTTTAAAGAAACCACCAGACCATTTTTCTAAAGTGTTTTTACCAGTATACTTTTCTACCACAGTGTAGGAGAGTTCTATTTGCTTTCACATCTTTGCTAACATTTGGTGATGTTAGTCTTTTTTTTAACTTCCCAAATATATTTGGAAAAAGTTTGCTCATCTTTTCTCCAAATATTTTTTCAGTTCCTCTCTTCCTTTCTGTTCTCTAATATGTATATTGGGCTGCTTGAAGTTGTTTGATAGCACTCACTGGTGCTCTGTTCTTGATTTTCCTTTAATCTTCTCTGTTTCAGTTTGAATAGTTTCTATTCCTATGGCTTGAAGTTTCTTTTTCTTTTGCTGTGTCTAATCTGCAATTAATCCCATCTAGTGTATATTTCATCTCATGCATTATATTTTTCTTTTCTAGAAATTCAATTTGGGTCTTATAAAAATATATTTATCTTCCATGTCTCTTTTTAATCTGTTAAACATATATATTTCATTTATATAATTTTAATGTCCTTGTTTAGTAATTCTGTGATCCTTGCTATTTCTGGGTCTGTTTCAATTGGTTGACTTTTTTCCTCATTATGATCATATTTTCCTGTTTCTTTGCATGCTTGCGAATTTTTCATTGCAAGGCAGACATCATGAATTTTACCTTGGTGGGTGCTGAGTATTTTGTATTACAGGAAGCAGTTAAGTTACTTGGAAACAGTTTGATCCATTTGAGAGTTGCTTTAAAATTTTACTGGATGAGATCACAGCCATTTGCCTAGCCTAGGTTTTGTCTCACTATCAAGACAATTATCTTTTTAAGTACTCTTCTTGTGGGCCCTGAATTACAATTTTTTTTCTTTTTAACTGGTGAGTACACAAAGTGAACCCAGTTCTGCATGAGTCCTGGATATTGTTACCATTGCTCCTTTCTGGTGGTTCTTTTCATAGCCTCAGGTAGTTTCCTCACACTTAGTCTCCAGCTGAATACTTGAGGGGTGCCCTCTGTAGATCTTAGGAGCTCTTCTGTGAGTAGCCCTCTTTTGTTTGGCACCCTGTCTTAAAACTCTAGCCACCTTAGCTTCCCGGGAATCCCTACTCTGTCCCGTTATCTAAGGGAGACTGCCAAATTCTGCCTGGCTTCCTCATATTTTTGCCACGGCTTAGATGGTGAGCTGAGGCATTTGTAGTGCTCATCTGCTTTGTTTCCCTTTTCTGATATCCATGCCTAAAAACCATTATTTCATGTATTTTTTCTTTTTTTTGTGTGGGGGAAGGTCAATCTCTCTCTTATTTCATCTCAGCCAGAAGTAGAGTTCTCTGAATGTTTAAAAATATATAGGAATACAGTGCCTGCCCATGCAAAATATATATATATTTACATATATATGTATGTATATATATAATATATAAATTATATACAAATAATTATGCTGAAAAACAGTTATGAAACATTTAGGAAATTTTGATATAGCCATATATGTGCTAATATATTAACACATTAAATAATGAGATATAGCAAGAGGTCTAATAGCTATAATATCTATAAAATAGTCGTGAATTTAAATGATATTTTAAGAAGATGGTGGAGTGGAGTGAATTGAAATCACCCCTGCTCTGTGGGACAAGATACTGGACGGGGAAAGAATGACTGGGACTCTGGTCCCAGGTGTTGAGTTACTCTTCTGAAGAGAGTCTACAGTGTGTCTGGGGGCTGGAGAGAGGCGGGGGAATCGAGACAGAGCGGGGTTGGATTGGTCAGGATCCCCACCTTGGTTCGGGTGGTGGCACATGGGGAGGTGTGGATCAAAGAAAACTGACCACCCCTACAGTGCAGCCTGTCTCAGCTGCTGGCTGCGGAGTCCTCCGTGTGTAAATCCATCTGCTGCAGGGAAGTGTAGACCAGCTGCTTTAGTTGGGGAGGAGCAGGCCTTAAGGGAAGAGGGGGCCTCAGGTGTTCCACCTGCTTGGGAGAAGTAGTAAGTATAGGCAGACTTAGCTCCCTAGGTTTTTTTTTCTTTTGTCTTTTTTCCTTAATGTATTTTTTCCATATATATATATTATTTATTAGTGGTATTATTGTTACTTTTACTTATATATTTTTAACATTTACATTTTTATTGATTTTTTAATTTCATATTTTTTGGTATTTTACTTTATTACTTTTTCTGTAGTTTTAATTTTCTCTTACTTCTGTGGACACCAGTCTGAGTTCATTCCTGATAAACCTTGGGGTACCTCCTTCTGACTTTGGGGCCTACTACTGGCGAGGTGTGTTCCTTTTTTTTTTTTTTTCCATATATTTATTATGTTTTTATTTTATTATTGTTATTTATTTATTTAACTCTTATTTTAAGGCTGTGCATAGGCCAGGTATTGAGCCCGGATCTCCCATTTGGCGGCCAGGTGTTCTGCCACTGAAGTACCCATGCGCCCAGGTCTAGCTTTTAATAGACTCTCAAGTGAAATTATACCCTACATGAGATCTGGACCTTGGTTTGATGGGGAATCACTGAAAAACTAAGTGCAAAAGGAAACCCTCAACACAAAAGCAAATACAAAACTTTAGACCAGTAAAGGAATATGATAATAATAAGCTAATTAAGATAGTCAATGCCCTGAACACAACAGAAAATCACAAAGAAATGAAGATCTAAGCAGAAATGGCCCAGCCAAATGTCCAAAACATAACCCAGTAGGGGACACAGAATATGGAACAACTACTCAAGCATATTTATAAAGAAATAAAGGATATCAGGAAGACACTAGACGAGCATAAAGAAGAATTTGAAAGATTAAATAGAAAAAATGGCAGATCTCACAGAGATGAAAGAGATGATGGAATAGTAGCCATTGAGAAACTCTTGGATCAGTACTTGTTGAAGTGTGCCTGGAAAATTATTTTTTTTCTCTCTTTGCTTTGTATATATGCGATATTTTAGAATATAACAATGTTAAAATAAAAGGTATTTGAAGACAGCTTCATAAATGTTATTTGATATAATAGCCATGATTTCTATGAGTGTTGGAGTCATAAATACTGCTGTGGTTTGTTACCTGCATTTATAACTAAATGCATGCTAAATTTTAGTAAATTAATGTATGATTTTACATTGAGGCTCATGAAATTCCTGAATTCTATAAAAGGGCCCAGATTAAGGTATGCTGTTCTAAAAGAAAAGAATATTCTAAGAATTTCTTACTCAATATCAGCTAAATAGTTTCTTTTCTAAGACATAATTTATTCTTTTACAAGACAGTTAACAAAGATTCAGAACTTCAAAGTCATATTTCATTAATGTCCCTCTTATTTTTTTAGTGATGAAAATATTAAGTAAAAATTACAATCAATGGATTATTAGACTTCTCTTGATAAAGTTTCTTCCTTTTTCTTTTTGCTTCAAAAGTTATCCTTTTCTGTTTTAAAGGAATAGAGAAAGATCTAGTGTCCAGTTTTGTTGACTCAACCTTGTCACTGTTTCCCCGGCTTTAGCTGATCTGACTACCTGTGTTAGTTAACTAAGATAATAGTCTGTGATTATATCTAATTTGACATCCTAATAGAGCCAGTTAATAACAAGCTTTATTTATTCTGAAACAGACACTTAGATAACTTTATGGTTAAGTAGCAAGATATAAAGATTATGCAAAATGCTTCTGCATTTGTAATGTTTATAATTTATTTTAAAGGAAAATGGCTAATATCTGTCAGTACTATATTTTAGATACCCTAGTTACTGTGTAGCAAGCCTTTGTCTTCCCAGATGAAAGAATTGCCACATGATAAATGGCCATCTGTTGCAACCTGCAAGTGTAGGAGTTTCATAGGTTCTCTTGGGTTAAGGGTTAAGAAAAGTTATGAAGGTTTTCTAGTTAGAAAACTCTAGAGTTGTATTTGACTGAGCATGGTATTTAGAGGAGTATGTATATTTATAGATTTATCATTGGAGAATAGATGTGTTTGAATCTCTTAGTCACTGCTCTTCCCATGGATTAAAAAAAATGTTTTGCCTTTTTTTTGAATTCTGTGGTGATATACTTCTTTTGTTTGTATTGTTTCAAATAATGTTAAGAGACTCTGATGGAGTTTGTCTTTACAAAGATGGTGCTGTTTGGTGGAATAAATTGAAGAGTGGTTGGATTCTAACTACTTAGTCTGTTCACTTTCTCAATTGAAGCATCAGAAAAACAGCTATTTTTTAGATCTGTCAAGCATTGTGTTTCTGAGGAAAGTCAGTTATTTTGCATGTTAGGTTTATTTTTGGTAGGTAGGTTTTTTGCTTTTGAAACAATTATTGAGTGAAATGTTAAAGAATAAATTTATTCTTTATATGTATCAAATACATTTTAAATCATGTACATTTGATAAACTACTCTACATAACAGTAATCTTTTAAATTTATTTTATTTTATTTTTTTAAATACCAAAAAACACATAACAAATGCACACATTACTATTTTGATCATTTCGTTCTACATATATAATCAGTAATTCACAATATCATCGCATAGTTGCATATTCATCATCATGGTCATTTCTTGGAACACTTGTATCTATTCAGCAAAAGAAATAAAACAAAAACAGAAGAAAAAATTTATACATACCATACCCCTTACCCCTCCCTTTCATTGATCACTAGCATTTCAAACTAAATTTATTTTAACATTTGTTCCCCCTATTATTTATTTTTATTCCATATATTCTACTCGTCTGTTGACAAGGTAGATAAAAGGAGCATCAGACACAAAGTTTTCACAATCACACAGTCACATTGTGAAAGCTATATCATTATTCAGTCATCGTCAAGAAACTGGAACACGGCTCTACACTTTCAGGCAGTTCCCTCCAGCCTCTCCATTATATCTTGGATAACAAGGTGATATCTACTTAATGCGTAAGAATAACCTCCATGATAACCACTGGACTCTGTTTGGAATCTCTCAGCCATTGCTACTTTGTCTCATTTCACTCTTCCCCCTTTTTGGTCAAGAAGGTTTTCTCAATCCCTTGATGCTGAGTCTCAGCTCATTCTAGGGTTTTTCTCAATCCCTTGATGCTAAGTCCCAGCTCATTCTAAGATTTCTGTCCCATATTGCCAGGGAGGTCCACACCCCTGGGAGTCATATCCCACAAGGACAGGGGGAGGGTGGTGAGTTTGCTTGTTGTGTTGGCTAGAGAGAGAGACCACATCTGAGCCACAAAAGAGGCTCTCTTGGGGGTGGCCCTTAGGCCTAATTATAAGTAAGCTTGACCTATCCTTTGCAGGGTTAAGTTTCATATGAACAGACCCCAAGACTGGGGGCTCAGCCTATAGCTTTGATTGTCCACACTGCTTGTGAGAATTTCAAGAATTCAACTTGGGGAAGTTGAATTGTCCCCCTTTCTCACCATTTCCTAAAGGGGACTTTGCAAATATTTTTCCACTCACTGATCAAATCACTCCAGGATTCATCAGGGCAGCACTCTGGACAAACCAACAAAATCTCATGTCCTACTCAAGGTTCCATGTACTTAATAGTGTTCAATTAAGCTGTCTACATAAGTTACATTAGGAAATGCACTAGTCAGAATATAAATTTTGTACCAAATAAACATTTTTTGCTTTAGTCTCACACATAAGTTGAACTTTTAAAATATTAATTACCTATGCAATCAGTAATTCTTAACATCATCACATAGATGCATGATCATCATTTCTTAGTACATTTGCATCGGTTTAGAAGAACTAGCAACACAACAGAAAAAGATATAGAATGTTAATATAGAGAAAAATAATAAAAGTAATAATAATAGTAAAAAAAAAAATCCTATATGTAGAATGGTATGATTTCTAAATGTTGGGTTAATTTCTTTTTTCCGTTAATTAATTAAAAAAAAAAGGATACACAAGCAGTCAAAAGGCACTCTTACTGACCAAACCGGGAAGAATTTGAACCATTAAAATAACTAATGATTATAATAAAATAGGAACCTTTGAGTATATACTGACATAAATAAATGACAAAATAAATGGGAAAGAAGGCAAAGCTTTTTTACGGTAGAGCATCACCCAATATAGAAGTGGTGATTGAGTTAGAAAAATCATAGTTTGCTATCATTCATTATCATAATAATAGTAAAAAAAAAAATTAATTACCATCTGTTTTCAGCACCCTGCAGTAATGACATTCCTATGTTCTTCCTCATGCAAAAACATTTTTTAAATTTGTGCATTTAGTCAATATCGTTATACATTCTAGGCATTCCTAGATTGTACCATCTCAATCTTTATCGTCTATCTTTCTTTGTGATTTCATTTATGCCCCCAGCCCTCCTCCCTCTATCGTTCTCACATTCAGCTTCATTCCGGGTTTTAACATAATTGTATTACAGTTAGTATTGTGCTGTCCATTTCTGGGTTTTTATATTCAGTCCTGTTTCACAATCTGTATTCCTTGAGCTCCAGTTACCCAATATCTGACCCTATTTCTATGTCCTGATGGTCTCTGTTATCAATGAAATACTCCAATTTTATTCACTAATGTCAGTTCATGTCAGTGAGGCCATATAGTATTTGTCCTTGTGTTTTTGGCTAATCTCACTCAGCATAATGTCCTTAAGGTCCATCCATGTTGTTATATACTTCATAACTTTATTCTGTCTTACAGCTGCATAATATTCCATCATATGTATATACCACAGTTTGTTTAGCCACTCGTCTGTTGATGGACATTTTGACTGTTTACCTCTCTTTGCAATTGTAAATAGTGCTGCTATAAACATTGGTGTGCAAATGTCCATTTGTGTCCTTGCCCTTATGTCCTTTGAGTAGATATGTAGCAATGGTATTGCTGGGTCGTATGGCAGTTCTATATTCAGCTTTTTAAGAAACCACCAAACTGCCTTTTACAGCGGTTGCACCATTTGACATTCCCACCAACAGTGGATAAGTATGCCTCTTTCTCCACATCCTCTCCAGCACTTGTCATTTTCTGTTTTATTGATAATGTCCGTTCTGGTGTGTGTGAGATGATATCTCTTTGTGGTTTTGATGTGCATTTCTCTAATGGCCAGGGAAGTTGAACATCTCTTCATGTGCCTTTTGGCCATTTGTATTTCCTCTTTTGAGAACTGTCTATTCAAGTCTTTTGCCCATTTTGTAATTGCATTGTCTGTCTTTTAGTTGCTGAGTTGAACAGTCTTTTTGTAAATTCTGGATACTAGACCTTTATCTAATGTGTCATTTCCAAATATTGACATGACAGTAATCTTAACCTAGGAAAAGAAATTGACACAGTATAACCTGAACACTTGAAAATGATGATGCTGAATTGTTGACATCAAGTGATAATAACTGTTGTCTGATTTTTGTTCAGATGTTATGTGTAGAAAGAAGGATTTTGGAAGAATATTTTTATAGAATTTGTATTCCTTTTTTTCTTTCATTAAATCTTCTAGCTTTCTCTATTTAAAATGGTTTTCTTTTGATTTATAGATGCTGAAGATGAAACAAGAATAGATATGCCATATACTGCTCAGTATAAAGCCCAAGATTTGTATTCGCAGCAAGATGATGAGCAGCCACAGGGATGGGTATCATGGGCCTGGTCATTTGTGCCTGCAATCGTGAGTTATGATGATGGCGAGGAAGACTACCTTGTAAATGACCCTACATCAAGCACGCATCAGCACAGGGCACAGACTTTGAAAGATCCTATTGTTTCCATAGGATTTTACTGCACAAAGACCACTGTGACATTCAAAGTAGGTTTTCTTTTGCTTACTCTTCATATCTTTTATAACTTTAATGTTATAAAAATTGATTTCTGTGGAGGATCTAGTTTGATTTAAGTTTGTTTTGTATTCAAGAGATGTAGGATAGAGTTGAACAGTCGTTTACTTTATGGAATTATATGACCCCCTTCCCCATTTGAAATCTTTGTATTTTGATTCCCTCCTATCTTAAGGCGTTTTTTACTTTTTTTTTTTATTGATGTGTATTCTATATTCACATACCTTTGGATGATGATACACATCATCTGAAGTGTACAATCAGTGGTTCACAGTAGTATCATTATATAGTTGTGCATTGGTCATCTTTTTTCTTTTGAAAAATAATGTATATTTAAAAAAGCAATAAATTTCAGAGCTCAATGCAGCAATTAGTTGTAGAACAGATTTCAGCGTTTTGTATAGGTTATGATTCCACCATTTTAGGTTTTTCCTTCTAGCTGCCCTAAAATACTAGAGACTACAGGAAATAACAATATAATGATTCAGTAATCATATTCATTTGTTAAAGTCTACCTTCTCTGTATAATTCCACCATTACCTTTGATCTTTCTTCCACTCCTTAGGGATATTTAGGCTAGCCAATTCTAATTTTTTCATGTTGGAAGGGGCTGTCGATAATATGGGAGAGGGGGATAGAAATACTTGATGTTGTGGAGAGGCTGGCTGTTCTGTATTTCAGGACTTATCAGGTCCAGGGACCCATCTACAGGTTGCAGGTTTCTGGAGAGTTACCCTAGTGCATGGAAACTTTGTAAAACCTTATACAGTGCCCTAGGTGTTCTTTAGGCTTGGCTGGAATGGTTTTGGTTGGGTTTGACAACTATGGTAGATAGCCATGTTTAACTGAAGCTTGCATGAGAGTGACCTCCACTATAGCCTTTCGTCTCTATTTGAACTCTCTCAGCCACTGATACCTTATTTGTTGCACTTCTTTTATCCCTTTTGGCCAGAATGGCATTGTTGATCCCATGGTGCCAGATCCAGGCTCATCCCTGATAGTCATCTCCTGTGCTGCCAGGGAGATTTCCACCTTTGTATGTCATTTCCCCTTTATTAAAATGCGACACAGAGACATGAAGTGAATATATGCTATTGGGAAAATGGTGTGGAAATCTTGCTCAATGTACAGTTGCCACAAACTTTCAATTTGTAAAATATGCAATACCTGTAAAGCACAATAAAGCAAAGTACGATAAAATGAGGTATGCCTGTGCAAGGTACTGAAGATTTTCCCCTATATTTTATTTAAGAGTTTTATGATTTTAACTCATATATTTCAGTTGTTTTTCCTTTTTCGTTAAGTTTTTAAATGGTATGAGGTAAGAGTCCAACTTCATTCATTCTTTTGCATGTGGATATCCAGTTCCCCCAGCAGCATTTTTTGAAGAGACTATTCTTTCTGCAATGAGTAGACTTGGCACTCTTATAAAAAATTAATTAGAGGGTGGTGCACTGGTGGCTCAGTGGCAGAATTCTTGCCTGCTGTGCTGGAGTCCTGGGTTTGATTCCCGAAGTCTGTCCATGCCAAAAAAAAAAAAAATTAGGTATATGGGTTTAGTTTTGAACTCTCAGTTCTATTCCATTGGTCTGTATGTCTATCCATATTCCAGTACTATACTGTTTTGATTACTATAAAAGGTTTGTAGTAAGTTTTGAAACTGGGAGGTGTGAGTCCTCCAACTTTCTTCTTCTTTTTCTTTTTGTGGCTATTTAGGGTCCCATGTTCTTTCAAATGAATTTTGTTTTTTTTTGGCTGTCATATGAATTTGAGGATTGGCTTTTCCATTCCTGCAAAAAGGCTGTTGAAATTTTGAATTGGGTTGCAGTGAATCTATAGGTTGTTTTGGGTAGTATTGATAAATACATTTTTAAATGTTTTTATTGTGATATCTTCACACACATGTAGTTCACCCAAAACATACAGTCATTGGCTCACAGTATCATCACATAGTTGTGTATTCATCACCACGATCAGTTTTAAAACATTTGTATCACTCCAGAAAAATAAAAAGAATAAAGAAAAAACTTGTGCATTCCATAACTGTTACTCCTTCCTTTCACTGACCATTAGTATTTCAGTCTCCCAATATTTTATCCTTTATCCCCCCTATTATTTAATCTTTATTTTTTTTGTTCCCCTGTCTATACCCTGAATAAAAGGAGCATCGGACACAAGGTGTTCACAATCACATGGTCACATTGTAAAAGCCATATAGTTATAAAATCATTTTCAAGAATCAGGGCTATTGGATGAGATATCAGTGGCTGAGAAAGCTCAAATAGAGTTGAGAGGCTACACAATGGAGGTTATTCTTATGCATGCTTCAGTTATGCATTGCTACCTATCATAACCTGCCAAACCCCATCCAAAACCATTCCTGCCAATCCTAAAGAATACCTAGGGTGTTGTATAAGATTCTACAAAGGTTCCATGCACTAGGGTAACTCTCCAAAACCTATAATCTCCAGATAGGTCCCTGGATCAGATAAGCCCTGAAATGTAGAGGGGCCAGCCTCTTCACAACAGCAACTATTTCCATCCCCCTTTCCCGTATCATCGACAGCCCCTTCCAACATAAAAATGTTAGAATACAAATAGCCAAGTACCCCTAAAGAGTGGGAGAAAGATCAAAAGTGATGGTGGAGCTATACAGAGAAGCTCGGGTTTAACAAATAACTATGAGTGCTGAATCAGTATACTGATATTTCTTTTAGCCTCCAGTACCTTAAAGCCACTAAAAATTAAAACTTAGTATGGTGGAATTGTAACCCATACCAAACTCTAAAATCTGTTCAACAACTAATTTTTGTGATATACTTTGAAAAAAATTTTTTTTGACTGGTAAACCTTTATTAATATTTACCAGATGTTAGTGGCAAATAGGAGAACAAAAGGGACATAACTGGATATTATAAAGGAAAACCAAAGGGACATAACTGGATATTATGATTTGGGGAAATTTCTGTGGCTGGCCGTAAATCCTACAAAATTCTCCAGCACCACTCACCTGGAGAAGCTACTACAGATGCCAGCTACTATTTTTTCTCCCTTCTCAAACAAATACAGATCGGTCCATGGCTGCACTGCCCCTTAACAAGGAGATTTTACTTTGAAATTTATTACTTTTATGTATATATGTTATTTAAAGAGAAGGAGGAGTATAACAGAGAAGATAGGATTTAACAAATGAATATGACTGCTGAATCATTATATTGCTATTTCTGATGGTCTCCAGTATCTTGCAGCAGCTAGAAGAAAACACAAAAAATCGTGGGAGTATAATCATGCCAAACTTTAAAATCTGTTCTGTAACAGATTTTCTGTACCTACTTGTTAAAATGTGCTTGGAAATTTATTGCTTTTTTGTATATTTTATATTTCACAATTAAAAAAAAAGTTAAAAAGAGAAAAGAATCAAGGCTACAGGAACACAGCTCAACAGTTTCAGGTAATTCCCTCTAGCCACTACAATACACCATAAACTAAAAAGGGATATCTATATAATTCATAAGAATTATAAGGTTAACCTCCAGGATAACCTCTCAACTCTGTTTGAAATCTCTCAGCCACTGAAATTTTATTTGGTCTCATTTCTCTCTTCCCCGTTTTGGTCAAGAAGTCTTTCTCAATCCTACGATGCTGGGTCCTGGGTCATCCTGGGAGTCCTGTCCCATGTTGCCAGGGAGATTTATATTCCTGGGAGTCATGTCCCACATAGTGGAGAGGGCAGTGAGTTCACCTACCAGATTGCCTTGGAGAGAGAGGCTACATCTGAGAAACAAAAAAGGTTCTCTGGTGATGATACTTAGGCATAATTATAAGTAGGCTTCACTTTTCCTTTGCAGCAATAAGTTTCATAGGGTTGAATCCCAAGATCGAGGGCTCAGCCTATATTGACTTGCTTGTCCATACTACTTGAAAGAATCCCCAGATGGAAAAGTTTAGTATTTTCTCCTTTCTCTCCAGTCCCCCCAGGGGACTTTGCAAATATTTTTTGATTCCCTGCTCAAATTACTCTGGCATGTATTGAGCCATCACACTAACCTATAGAAACCAACAAAATCTCACACCATAGTCAAGATTCCATGTAATTATGGTGTTCAGATAAACTGACCAGGGTAATATTGATATTATCACAGTATTAAGCCTTACAGTTCATCAACATGAGTTGTCTTTCCATTTATTTGTCTTCTTTAATTTCTTTCAGCAATGTTTTATAATTTTCCTTATAGAAGTCTTGCTCCTCCTTGCTTAAATTTATTCTTTTAGATACGACTGTAAATGGAATTTCTATTCCTTATTTTCTCATTAGATTGTTCTTTGTTGGTGTATAGAAGCATAACTTATTTTGTGTGTTGCTCTTGTATTAAAACTGTTAGCTTTAGTAGCTTTTTAATAGATTCTTGCGGTATGGTGTTATGTCATTGGCAAATAGAGGTAGTTTTACCTCTTCTTTTCCAGTTTGTATTCCTTTTATTTCTTTTTCTTACCTGATTGCTCCTGTTAAAACTTTCAGTACAATCTGAATGGCAGTGGAGGAAACAGGTAACCTTGTTTTCTTCCTGATTTTAGGGGATAGGGTTCAGTTTTCACTCTTGAATATATGAGGTCAGCTGTGAGTTTTTCATACATCAAGTTGAAGAAGTTCATTTCTCTAACACTATTTAATATACTTTTCTTCCTTCATTAAAAAAAATCATGTATAAAATATATATTCAAAAGAAAGTTTATAATGTACATATACAAGTTAAAGAATAATAAAGTGAATATCCTCATTCCCTACCAACTACTTTAATAAATAGAAAATTGGAAATTACTAGTACTTTTGGAACCCCTATGTATTCTTTATTTTTATTTTGCTTTCTCTTCCCATTAAATTTAACCTGACCTTTATTCTGGGTTATTCATTCCCTTTTTAAAAATGGTACTATTACCCTACTTGTAACATTCATGAGCAATATCTTATCTTTCAACAAATGTTTATTAATGTCAGCCTTGTGCCAGGTACTATTTTTGGCTCCAGGGATACACACAGCAGACAAATCAGATATAAATCCCTTCCTCTTGGAACTAACATTGTAATTGTAAAGAAATAAACATAGAATATGTTCATTAATGTCAAAATATATATAAAAAAATAAGGAAGAGGAATAGTGAGTGATACCACTGGATAGTAGTTATTGTATGGTTTAAAATTGGATGATCAGGGAAGGCTTCACAGTGAAGGGGCTGTTTAAGGAAAGACCTTTGAAAGAGGAAGCTTTGTAGGTATGTGGAGTTGAGCATTGCAAGAATAGGAATGTAAAGCATCGGAAAGTTAGCGTCCAGAGACACCAAGGCCAGTAGGGGCTGGAACAAAATATACCAATGATTAAGAAATCAGATCAAGAGGAAATGAGGTAATGGAATCATCCATAAGTTGTTGAATCTTGTAGGTCATTTAGGAATTTGTCTTTTATTCTGAGTGATATAGGAAATTATTAGACAGTTTTCAACAGAGTAGTTATGATGATGTGACTTAGATTTCAAACTGGATTACACTGTTTGCTGTGTTGAGAATAGATTATAGGGGGACAAAAGCATAAGTAAGGTGATCAGACAAATAGGATTACAGTTTTCAAGCAAGAGATAATTATGGTTTGGACTAGGAGGATAGCAAATGGAGGTGGTGAAAAAATGGTTGGATTTTAGATTTTGGATATGTTTTGAAGGTTAAGCCATAGTAGTGTCTGATAGATTTCATTGTGAGTTATCTATGAAAGAAAGATGTTGCTTCCTGAACAACAGGAAGGATTGAATTATGTTTTTGTAAGATAAAAAGGACTGTGAGAGTATCGTGCTTGAAGTGAAAATAAGGGATTTAGTTTTGGACAAGTTTGTCTATTCTATCCAGTAGGCAATTGTATATGTGAATCTGAAATTCAGACTAGAAGTTTGATCTTGGGGTGTAAATTTTAGAGTCATTATTTTATTAATAGTAGAATCATTGCAAATAGGAAAAAGGAGAGGTTCTAAAACTAAGTTCTGTGATGCTGTGATGTTAAAAATTTGGAAAAATGAGGACGGACCTTCAGGGGAAATGGGATAAGTGCCCAGTGATGTAGGTGGAAAACCAGGATAATATCTGACCTGATGTTATATGCCATAAGTGTTTGAAAGAGTAGGGAGTGGATCATTTGTGAGAATGTAACATTGGATTTGACAATGTGAAAGTAATTGACAATCTTGACCAAAGCCATGATGTGTGACAGGAATGGAATTTTAGTTGGAGTGAGTTAAATAAAGCAAATGGGAGGAGAGTAATTGGTGACAAGGAATACAGAAAAGTCCTTCAAGCAGTATTATAAAGGGGGGTGTAGAAATAGGAGAAAGCTGGTTGGGTAAGTGGGGTGTAAATATTTTTTTTCAAGTTGGGAGTAATTACAGCATTCTTGTTTGATGATCTGATGGAGAGGATAGCATTGATGTTGTAGGTGAGCGGGGGAGAATTGCTGGAGTGTATACTACTTAAGTAGACAGAAAGGATTGGCACATCTTGTAGAATTGTACAGTCTGATGTACTTCAGTTGTACATCAGGTAGTTCAACAGGTAGTTCATTCATACTTACATGGTAGTAGAGGCTTTTGAAATCTCTCTTCTCATTTCTGTTTTCAAGGTGGAATAGGAAAGTAGATCATTCACTGAGAGTAGAATGGGAGGAGATAGAAATTTAAGGAAAGTGGAAAGGTGTGAAATAGTCATATTGTATAGAATGAGAGGGTAAATATTCTTGGGATATGTTCCCTATAGATGCTAAGGACCTATGTGATGTCATTGATCATGAATTTGAAGAGGGAACCAATCAGTATTATTGTATGTTTTTTTCCCTGATTGTATTCAGCTGTTTGAGTAAAGGTGAAGGGTGGCTGGATAAGATAAATTGGAGAACAGGATCATTGCAGGAGAGATCAAGAAGCTGAGGGTCTGACTTATGAAAGGATCATTCCTGTGGATTTTGAAATCACTGAGAATTATGACCTTAGTAGTGTGGAAGAGAATCCAAGACTTAAATCTTCAGAGGATGGAGGAAACTACTTGGGGATTGACTAATGACTGCAGCAAGTAGGGGTGATGGGTCACAGTCTGCTCCATATTTTTGCTATGTTTTGATCATTGTTGCTATAAATTACTCTGGTACAGATCCCCTTTTGTAAATGTGTAAGAGCTTCTCTAGGATATATGCCTAGAGGGAGGTGACTACTGATTGAATGAATATTTACTTTTTGTTTAAAAATTTTATGACTAGTTTTCTTTCTACTTCCTGGGTGAGTGCTCTTAGTCTTCTTCAATTCCTTATATTCTGACGGAGTTTTCAGTGTTGGCACACAGGGCTTGGTTTTTGGTCCTCTCTTCTTTTCTTTACCCTCTCGCAAGGTTACCACATAGATGATAATTGATTATAACATTTCTGCCTCCATACTTCACCTTAACTTGAGCTTCAGAATTCACCTGCCTATTTTATATTTTCATTTGTATAACTAACAGTTATTTAGCATATCCAAGACTAGAGCTCTTTTTCTCTGTAGTCCTGCTTCTCCTCCATTCTTTGGTTTTTTTTTTTTTTGCACGGGCAGGCTCTGGGAAATGAACCTGGGTCTCCGGCATGGCAGATGAGAACTCTGCCTGCTGAGCCACCGTGGCCCGCCCACCCCCATTCTTTCATAGGCCATTAAACTGCAAAATTATCCTTTTAGTTCTCAGGCTTTATGTATATATGTATTTTAATTTTTCTAATTGTATAGTATAACATATATATAGAGCAAAGAAATAAAAAAGCAATAGTGTTCAAAGCATTCTTCAAAAAGTGTTTACAGGGTAGATCCCAGAGTTTGTCATGGGCTGCCATACACTCCTCCAATATTTTTCCTTCTAGATACTCCAGAATATAGGAGGCTAATGGGCTTAAATACTTTTTTTATCATCACAATTGACTTTTTTTCTTTCTTTTTTTGTGAACAATAACATATATACAAAAAGCTATACATTTCCAAGCACAGCACCACAGTTAGTTGTAGAACATATTTCAGACTTTGACATGGGTTACAATTTCACAATTTTAGGTTTTTACTTCTAGCTGCTCTAAAATACTAGAGACTAAAAGAGATATCAATTTAATGATTCAGCATTCATATTCATTTATTAAGTCCTGTTTTCTATGTATAATTCCAGCATCACCTTTGATCTTTCCATACCTCTTATTGGGTTGTTTGGGCTATGGCAGTTTTAAATTTTTGATATTGGAAGGATCTGTCAATAATATGTGTGGGGAGATGAAACTATCTGATGTTCTGTAGAGGCTGGGCTAGGTTTCAGGACTTTTCTGGACCAGGGACCCATCTGGAGGTTGTAGGTTTCTGGAAGGTTACGCTAGTACATGGAACCCTTGTGAAATCTTGTAATTTGCCCTAGGTGTTCTTTAGGATTGGCTGGAATGGTCCTGGTTAGGGGTTGGCAGATTATGATAGGTAACAAGGAATACCTGAAGCTTGCGTAAGAGCAACCTCCAGAGTAGCTTCTCAATTCTATTTGAACTCTCTCTGCCTCTGATACTTTATTGATTACGCTTCTTCCCCCCCATTTGGTCAGGATGAAATTGTTGATTCCACGGTGCCAGGTCTGGATTCATCTCTGGGAGTCATCTCCCAGGTCGGCAGGGAGACTTTCACCCCTGGATTTCATGTCCCACGTAGGGGGAAGGGCAATGATTTCACTTGCAGAGTTGGGCTTAGAGAGACTGAAGCCACATCTGAGCAACAACAGAGGTCCTCCAGAAGTAACTCTTAGGCATGCCTATAGGTAGTATTAGCTTCTCTGCTACCTACATAAGCTTCACAAGAGTAAGCCTCATCAGACTTAATATTTGTATTTGGTTTTTCTACCACATCTAATCAGTCAGCATATTCTGTCAGCTGTACCTCTGAGAAGCAGTCTTTTCTCATTAGCATTATAGCAGCCCTACACAGAAATTCTTAAACTTTTTGATGTTAGGACCCCAGGCAGTTCCCCTTTGTGCTCTTAAAAATTATTGGTGACTCCAAAGAGTTTTTGTTTATCTGAGTTTTATATGTTCATATTTATCATTTTAGAAATTTTTAAAAACTTAAAAATATGTACTTTTAATTTATTAGAAAAACATTAATAAAATGTTAAATAACATTTTAACATTAATAAATAACATTTTAACATTAATAAAATGTTAAATAACATTTAAGTAACATTTTATAGTCAAATAACTGTATTTCCCAAATAAGAAAATGCAATGAGATGTGGCATTGCTTTATATTTTTGCAAATTTTCCTAATGGATGGCTAAATGAAAGACAGTTAGATTCTCATATCTGCTTCTGCATTCAATTTGTTGTGAAATATTTTCATTGAAGCATGTGAAAAGCGTCTAACCTCACAATGATACTTAGTTGGACATTGGGAAAATATTTTAATAGTCTTTTCAGGAAAGTACAGATATTCTTTTTTGTTGTTGATTTGTTTTTTTATTTTTTTGGATAATTTTCTTTGATACTATACGAAAACTCAGTAAATGGTAATTTCTTAAAGGTTAGGTATTTCTGCAGTGATTGTGTAGTACGTAGTAGGCATTCAGTAAATATTTGTTGAATAAATGCATCTGTTTGTCCTTCCCTCTGTCCATCCATCCATCCACTCGTCTCCTCATCTGGTTTCCATTTACCAAAACTTTATGGACTCCTCTTTAAGTTTTTGTTTGCTCTCTAATTTTATTGTGGGTTTATTCTTTCATGGAGACAATGTTCTGAAGGAGCTAGACCTGTGTGTTTATCCTGTGAAATAATATTACAGATATTATTACAGGTGATGTTAGATTCTGCAGGTATTACAGTAAAAAAAGAAATTAAATTCCAGCTTTCGTGGTATTTTAAATTTAGCTCATATTGTTGTTAACGTCCTGAAATGAAAAATTTAAATCAGTAGTAATGTTTATGCAATTTATTTTTCAGCAGATGATAAATAAAAAATATATTCTAAGGTAAATATTCTGTAAATACTTTTGTAGTTATAATTACTCACTTTTGTTTTCTAAGCTGATGAAAGCTGAATAAATATAGCTTATGACACAACAAGGTTTGTGTCACTTTTTTTTTTTAACTTTTTTACTGTATAGTATAACGTATATACAAAGCAAAGAAAGAAGAAGGCAATCATTTTTAAAGCTCTCTTCAACAAATAGTTACAGGACGAATCCCAGAGTTTGTCATGGGCTACTAGATGATCCTCTCAGATTTTTCCCTCTAGCTGCTCAAGAATATAGAAGGCTAGAAGGCTTAAACATTTTTTTATCACCACAGTCAGCTTTTTTCTCTCTTTTTTTTGTGAAAAATAACATATATTCAAAACAGTAAATTTCAAAACGCAGCACCACAGTTATTTGTAGAACATATTTCAGAGCTTGACATGTGTTACAGTTCCATAATTTTAGGTTTTTACTTCTAGCTGCTCTAAGATACTGGAGACTAAAAGAGATATCAATTATTTAATTATTCAGCAATCATATTCCTTTGTTAAAAATCCTGTCTTCTCTGTATAACTCCACCATCACCTTTGATCTTTCTGTCCCTCTCTTTGGGGGTGTTTGGGTTATGGCCATCCTAACTTTTTCATATTGGAAGGGTCTGTTACTAATAGGGGGTAGGGAGATGGAACTATCTGGTGTTCTAGAGAGGCTGGGCCCTCTGGGTTTCAGGTCTTTTCTGGTATAGGGACCTATCTGAAGGTTGTAGGTTCTGGAAAATTACTGTAGTGCATGGAGCCCTTGTGGAATCTTATATATTGCCTAGGTGTTCTGTAGAATTTGCTGGAATGGTCCTTGTTAGGGTTTGGCAGATTATGCTAGGTAGTAATGTCTAACTGAAGTTTGCATAAGAGCAGCCTCCAGAATAGTGCTTGGTTGTTTTAAAAGTCTTTTTTGTCTATAAAGCGTAGAGAAATTATTATAAAAATGCAAACATTAGGTATGTTATTTTAACTCCATCAGTTATTATTTCTGAATTCCAATGAGACAAATTATTTTTGTAATTCAGATTCACTCATATTTTCTAACTGAAATTCATTCACTTATTTTTTTTTGGGAGGGGGTGTATGGTCTGGGAAGGAAACCCGTGTCTCCCACATGGAAGGCGGGTGAAATTCATTCACTTTTGTATTTAAAATTTCACTCAGTTGAAATTGAATTTGACTGAAAAATGAAGAAATGGTGAAACAATATAATCCCTTAAAAATAGAATAAATTCGATTCCTGGACATTGTACCCCCCCAAAAAAATAAGTTTGTGAGGAAAGTTATGAATTTCTTTGTAAAGTGCTCTGTCTTTTCTGGTAATTTCTGCTTGTTTACCTTTAAATTTAAAATTACTCCTGTATGCTTGTAGAATAATTACTTCATTGATAGGAAGAATTCTGTTAAATTGAGTTAGTCTGGATAGAAATTTATGTACAAAACTTTTATAGATTTTCTTGGCAATATTTATCAAAATAATGATAAAATTTCATTATTTTATGTATTTTTAAAAAAATTTCAAACATTTATGTTTCTCTAAGGGAAATATGTTGATATTTAGAAAAGCATTAGAATTCATTGTTCAGCTTGTGTTTGAAAAATGTATGGAATTAATTTGTGGTTCATATTTTGGTCAGAAAATGTAAAGTCATGTTTTCACATTAGCATTCTAAACAGTTGCTATCAGTCCAATAAAAGTCACGCCAAATTAAATGTAGCATTTTTCTAATGTTGAAACTTGTAGTTGTAATGTTTGAGTTCTTTTACTCAAATAGTTGCTTTTTCTGTACAGTGATTGTAGACACCTGAAGAGTGATCAAGTTTAAAAAATTCAATTTTGCTTAAATATTTTACAATTCAAAATTGTAATTTCAAATAGCAAAATTGTGTATCCCAGTATTACAAACATTAGAGAAATAAGGACTTAAGAAAAATACATTAAAAACTCTTTTAAGAAATTAGAATATTTTGTTGATTCTTAATATAAAGAGGTATCTTGCTTAAAAATGTAAATTTTCAGTTCAGTAATTTTTATTTGGCTGAAGTTAAATGTATATTTAAAAACAGATCTTTGACTTTAAGTTTGAAGAATGTATTCATTTCCCAAAGATAATGGCCACTAAATAACTGGCAAACATGGGTATTTTTTAAAAATAAGCTTTTTATTTTGGAATAATTTTAGATTTACAGAAAAGTCACAAAAATAGTACAAATAGTTGATATTTACTCCTCATCCAGCTTCCCCTGTTGTTAACATCTTGTGTTCTATCGTACATTTGTCAAACCTAAGCAGCCAACTTTGGTGCATTATTGCTACCTAAATTCCAGGCTTTAACTGAATTTCATAGTGTCGTTTTTCTGTTCCAGGATCTAAACCAGGATACCATATTGCATTTGGCATAGTACCTTTTAAAAACAGAGTTCTTGCTTGCCATGCTGGAGACCTGGGTTCAGTTCCGGGTACCTGCCCATGCAAAAAAACAAACAAACAGAAAAAACAAGTTAAATTATCCAACTAATATTGTATGCAAATAATACCTTTGTAAGCTTCATGAGAACAGGGATATTTTTCTTTTTCAGCATCGGTATTAGTATTTGTTATCTAGTAGGTACTCAATAATTATTTGTTACAAAACTGATTAAGCCTATGTGAATTAGGAGGCGTGGTCTTACCTCTTCATAAGGTCTAGATGGTAACAATACTGTTGATCTGTTTGTGTTCCTTCTCAACGTACTTAATCTTTTTTATTTGAAATAGGGACAGTTTTTGAAATGACTGAACTAAACATGCTTGAATGTATTAGTCAGTATAAAATGAAGTTATATAAATTTTAGGCAGAATGTGTGAAGTATTTTATTACTTTTAGTCTGTTAATAGCTGGACAGCTTTCATCTTTTAAAGCAATACTGTGAAGAAAAAGGAGTGAAATAAAAATAGGTTGCCATTTGAATACTCTAGATGAGCTTAGACTATTATATTCAACTTTAGAGTTTCCTCCTTACTTAAATTCTTCAACCTTAAATTTGGCCTTGCTTTCTTCCATTCATCATAATGTATTTATAACCATTTGATAGTAATTTTGACTTACTTAATAATGCTTATTATATTGTTTCTTAGCTCACTGAAATGCAAGCTGAGAGTAGTTATTACAGCCCTCAGAAAGTAAAGTCTAAAGAAGTATTATGTTGGGAGCAAGAAGGAACTACAGTTGAGGTAATCTTTCAGTACTGAACATATATTTTAAAAATCTTTTGAATGGTCCTTACAAATTAATATTTAATAAATACGGTTTTGTTTATCATAAGTAGTATATTTTAACATACTACTTTGCAGTTTTATATTTCTATTTTAGGGGTCACATATTAGTCAAAATAATTATTTCTATTTATTCTTTATTATAGAGATTTCACTTTACTATGCAACATTCATTTATTCTTTTGTTTTTCATTTAGTTTGTATGCACTTTTGCATATGTCTGTGTGGCTGTGCTTGTATGTATTAATGTTCATGAAGTGCCAGTTCTTGAGGATACAAAAGTTTGAGGATACAAAAATAATTAAGGTGGTTTTTATTTTAATAGCTCTTGTGATCTAAAGATAGTAAATCTGTAAAGCTGTAGTCCTAAAGATGTTTTGACTAATTTAGAAATTCTGCAAGAAAAGCCTGTAACATTTTTATTAAATTCAGGTTCTTAGTTCTAATATATTTTCTTTTGTCTTATAGGCCCTTATGATGGGAGAGCCTTTCTTTGATTGCCAGATTGGTTTTGTAGGTTGCCGTGCTATGTGCCTTAAAGGAATAATGGGTGTTAAAGATTTTGAAGAGAATATGAATAGACATGAAACAGTAAGTCAAAATCTTCCCCCTCCCTTATATTTTAATAGAATGTTGGGATATTGAAGTGCTTATTCAAGTGTTTAACCATATAAAATCTGTTAGATTGCATATTTCTCTTGCATGAGTGAGGAGTTTTTGTCTCTTCCTATGCATTTCCGCAATAAGGAATTATAGAGCCCTGGGAAGTATAGAAAGTTGGTAGCACTTAACACCTGGACAGTAGTTCCAAATCTTTATAATTCATAAATATTTCTTCTTTCTTGTTTATAGCAGCCAGTTGGAGTTCCTTTTTGGATTGTTAAAATATTCTTTGCCAAAGAAGGCAATGAAAATATAGACAGTATTACTTGTCTTTTTACAGAACCTCAAGTTGTAGTGATTTGCATTGACTACTGATATGTTATAAAACCAAAGTTTTATTTTCTTTAACAGCATAATGATTTTTCCTTCTGTTTTAAAATTTTGTATTTATTTTTAGGAAGCCTGTTTCTTCATCTGTGGTGAAAATTTGAGTACAAAAGGTTTGACATACCTTACAAATTCATTATTTGATTACCGAAGCCCAGAAAATAATGGTACTCAGGCAGAATTTATCTTGGATGCAGCTCATCATAAGGTCAGAGAATATGTATTTGAGCCCAGTTCTGGACTGTGTTTGGGTGGATGCATTGTGTGAAAACTTCTGATTGCCATTTTTTCTCTCAAATAATGTCTTCAGAAGGCTAATTGTTTATTGAAATATTTAGAATGTTTTTGTCCAGCTTCAACTATAGACTGTACCACTTTATATAGTAGCTACCAACAATTTGTTTGTTCATGCCCTTATGTTAAAGCAATCATGTAGGAAACATGGAATTATTTCTGTTAATATTGGTTATTTCCTGGATGTGGGATTGATGGGAAGAGATGAAGAATTTCACTTCTTACTTTGTATACTTTTTAGTATTGATTAAATTTTTACATAAGATTTTGTTCATGTCCTTTTTCTTTCAATAAATTAAAAATACCAAAAAAGTTACCTGGCCCATGCACTTCCCAAAGACAAAGAAACAAGCAAACAAAAGAAAGAAAAAACAAAAATTCAACAAATGGTGCTGTAATAACGGGATACTCAAATGGAAAAAAGAATAAAATGTGACCCCTGCATACAGCATACCAAAAAAGAAGTTACCTGAAGATTAATATAATAGAAAAAATAATTTGCATTTTAACCCTTTTCATTAAAATTTACTTTTCTTTTGTTTTTCTTAAGTATTCATTAACTAGACATTATTGAAAAGGTACTCAAAATGTCTAGAATTATAGATGTCCTTTTATGTGGTCTATAATAGAGTTAACATTTCCTTTCTTAGAAGTGGATTCTTTGATTAACTTCTGTTCCTTTGTTTTGATCAATTTTTTGAGTTGATACACATTCTGTATAAGCATATGTGTCTCATTCTTCACTTATCAGGTTTTCAGTTCCGAAGTTTCTCCTTATATGTTTGTTCTGTTTGCTTTGCTTTGTTGGCAGGAGACATA
Organism: Tamandua tetradactyla; assembly: GCF_023851605.1. Lineage (NCBI taxonomy): Eukaryota > Metazoa > Chordata > Mammalia > Pilosa > Myrmecophagidae > Tamandua > Tamandua tetradactyla. The sequence continues at coordinate 143,199,727 of NC_135332.1, forward strand.
CACTGAAATAGCTGGAATGCAAAGGTTTGGGGCTTTTTACATGGATTACCTATATACAATGGAGAACACCATTGGCAAAGGTAGTAGTTCCTTTCCTTTATATTTGTCTTTCCTTGAACAACAGAAACAAAGGTTTCTTCAGAATTAGTAGTCCTTGACTTATACTCTGTTGTATCAAATTTACCTTTTGATACTTTTGGGAATGGCTTAATTTTAATGTCACAGTAGAATTGTCTTAGATTCTTGGCTTTTTAAATATAGCTGTTTGAAGAGACAATTTTGTATAACCAACCAGAATTAGTTCTCATATGTACTAAAGATTAAAATTTTGATATATCAAATTTCATGTATATTAAAATGTCAACAAGAATAAACATTTCCTTTTTCTGTTCTAAAAAATTTTGAATTTATGTAGACCTTTTTTTTGAAAAGGGTTTTTTTTTTGTTTGAGCAAAAAAATACAAATAAAATTTTCCGGAGACTTTAGCACATCATCTTTTATTTTTTGATTTTCTTAGTTTTTATATTATTGCTATTGTATTATGTCAGTAAGGAAATATTTTGAAACTTACCCATTTGGTATTTTATGTATATGTAAGTATCAATATGATGTTGTACTTATTATGTCAGTTTTTTTTGCATTTTGAAAAGTTAGTGAAAACAGGTCCACAAGTTTTTTTGTTAAATAACTAGTATTTTAAAAAATGATTTGTATATGCTAGGAATTGAGTACGGTGAATGCAAAGAAGACCAAAGTATTTCTTAAGAAAACAGTAGGTAGTATTTGTTCATTTAAAGGAATGATTAGAATAGAGCATGTTAAGAACACTAGTATCAATAGAGAGCTATGAGAGGTCCAGCTAGAATAATATGATTACTTTTGTCTGTGGGGCTAAAGACTTCACTAAAGATCCAGTTTTGAAGGATTAGTAAATTTAATAAAGACAGATGGAAATAGTAATTTTCTGCTTTCTTTTATAATGGACTTGCAAATGTCGGTGTTCTCATTAATCATTCCTTGGATTCACTTCTTTCTCTAAATTCCGTTGTGAAGTATTCTCAGTTTTTCCATGTATCTAAGTATCATCCGTGTGTTGTTGATACCATATTTGTATTTATAATCTAAGCCTCTTATTTAAGGTTCAAGATTAAATATCCAGTGCCTGCTTGATGTTTCGATTTGTGTCTTACAAATATCTCAAAAGCTAGTTTTTCCAGAATTGAATTATTAATATCCCTAAGACCACCCGTTGTCTACCATGTCTCCCCTATCTTCAGTCATCCTTTTCTTGGAAACTATACTATCTTCTAGTAGTTCAAGCCGGGAATCTGGAAATCATCATGACACCTCTCTGTGTCTCTTGTGGCATCCAGTCCATCAGCAAATTTTGTCAGATTTCTTCCCGCGTCTATTTCGAATCCATTCACTTCTTTTCAATTCCACCGTTAATCTGGTTCATCTAATCTACCATCATCTCCAGATTCTAATAGCTTTCTTACTGGTCTTCCTGCTTCCATTCGTTCTTGCTCTCTATAATACATAAAGCAGTCAAATTGGTTAAATCACTTGCTTAAAATCCTCACTGTCTTCCCATTGCCTTATTTAAAAATAAAATTTAAAGTTTGCCAGATTTTGATCCTGAGTTATGTGATAGGTAGATGGGGATAACCATTTAGGAAGACAGAGAATGTAGCAAGAAAGCAAGATTTTTGGAGACAAAGATGAGGAGTTTTGAGGATATTGAAAAGTAGAGATAGATGTTATAAGCCAATTAGATATTTGGAAGTGCAACGCAGAATATCTGTTTTAAGATCTTTGGGAATTCTTGTAGTATTGTAGTTGCCCCCTTCTTGTTCAGTTTAATATGTATGTTCTGTGCATTTAGTATCTTATCGGGAGATGGATTATAAAGCAGTCATCTTTCAAGTAAAAGAAGCCATGTGCTGAAAATTTTGTTTGTACATATGCTTCTGCTGCAGTATTTAAAAGATGGCAAAATGATTTCTGTTGGCTAGGTTGTTTATGTATTTTCTGTCTGAGAAGCTGGTAGTTTGTTAAATTTTGAATTCATGTATTTTCTACTTTTGTGAATCATATACAGTATTATAGATATCTTAGTCCTTAATTTTCCTTTTGAACAAAATGTTGGAACATAACATGCGTATAGAAAATTACAGAAATTCTGTACAGAAGAACAAAGAAGTAAAAGTAAACAACTGTGTACTCCCCACACAAACCAAAAACTAGGACATGAGCAGCACCTGAAAATCCTCCTGTCTGTTCCTTTTCTAGAGGCTTTCCTCCCTCCCTTGCTAAAGAAAATGGCTATTTTGAGATTTGTGGTAATCAGTTTCTTGCTTTTGGTTTATCTCCTGTGCATCTACTTTCTTTATTATACTATCAGACAATTTTATTTTTGCAGAAAAGTAATATTTAACTATTAATTTTACTTGTCATTGTCAAGTGTACTTTAAATGTACAATTATCCGCTCAATAATTAATTACTTGAGTGTTCAGTATTCACTTATAATAATGATGGAGATGCTGGTGATAATAGTATGTATGATATATTGAATGGTTTTAAGTGCAATGCAGAGTTCTAAGTGTTTTATATATATTAATATATATGTATGTATTTATATATTGTGTTGGTCAGGTTCTGGTGTCAACTTGGCCAAGTGATTATGCCCAGTGGTCTGGTCAGACAAGCACTGGCCTGACTGTAGCTGCAAGAATATTTTGTGGCTGGTTGATAAACTAGAAGGCTGGTGTATTAAGGCATCAACCACTTGATTGCATCTGTGGCTGATTATATCTGCAGTCAGCTAAGGCATGTCTCCCACAGTGAGATAATCCAATCAGTTGAAGGCTTTTAAGGAAGAAGAGAGACTCTTTCACTGCTTCTTCAGTCTGCAAGCCTCTCCTCTGGAGTTTGTCCAGACCCTTCGTCGGAGCCATCAGCTTCACAATCTGCTATACAGATTTTGGACTCTTCCATTCCCATGGTTGTGTGAGGCACCTTTATAAATCTCATATTTACAGATCTCTCTTGTTGATTCTTTTTCTGTAGAGAACCCTGACTAACACACAGCTAGTTCTAGTTTGCTAGCTGCCGGGAATGCAATATACCAGAAACAAAATGGCTTTTAAAAAAGGCAATTTAATAAGGGGCTTTTGATAATATGGGGTAGGGGGATGGAAGTAGTTGATGTTATGGAGAGGCTGGCCCCTCTGATTTTTAGAACTTATCTGGTCCAGGGACCCATCTGGAGGTTGTAGGTTTCTGGAAAATTACCCTAGTGCATGTGACCTTTTAGAATTTTATACAGTGCTCTAAGTGTTTTTTAGGATTGGCAGGAATGGTTTTTGTTGGGATTTGGTAAGTTATGATAGGTGGCAATGTCTCACCTGAAGCTTGCATAAGAATGCTCTCCAGAGCAGCCTCTTGACTATTTGAACTCTCTCAGCCACTGGTACTTTGTTGTTTGTTACACCTCTTTTCCCCCTTTTGGTCAGGATGGCTTTGTTCATCCTACAGTGTCAGGTCCAGGTTCTTAAGATGATTATTTTTTAAAAGACTTTCTAGTGGACAAGATACAACTGTCCAGCTGTATATAGCTGCCATTTAATTTTGTGTTTTTAATTTGTCCTTTGCTATGTGTTATGCTGCGGTGTGGATTTGTATTTAAATAAATTTTATTTGTATGGCTACATGTTAAACCTCAAATACATGCTTCCTTACGTGAAAAAAAAATTCTACCTACTGGGTCATCTTGTTAAGAATACTTGACTAATAAATTAAACTAATTTATGACCGTGGTCCTCAGTCTACAGATTGAACTATGCTCTTTTGTTTGAGATGAAGGATATTAATTTTTGTAAAAATTATTAGAAGGTATAGATATAGAATTTTGTGTTTTATTAGGTCTTTCTAGATTCTAAAGGTAATTAAATGCGGAAAATTCCCACTTTCCTCTTTTTTTAAAATTTTGTATTAATTTAAAAAAATTACAGGAAACACATTCTTAATATATGCTCATTCTGTTCTACATATATAATCAGTAATTCACAATATCAACACATAGTAGCATATTCATCATCATGATCATTTCTTAGATCATTTGCATCAGTTCAGAAAAAGAAATAAAAAGACAACAGAAAAATAAAACGAAAACAGAAAAAAATTTTTTTTACATGCCATGCCCCTTAACCCTCCCTTTCATTGATCACTAACATTTGAAACAATTTATTTTAACATTTGTTCCCCTATTATTTATTTTTATTCCGTATGTTCTACTTGTCTGTTGACAAGGTAGATAAAAGGAGCATCAGACGCAAGGTTTTCACAGTCGCACAGTCACATTGTGAAAGCTATATCATTATACAATCATCTTCAAGGAACATGGCTACTGGAACACAGCTCTACATTTTCAGGCAGTTCCCTCCAGCCTCTCCATTACATCTTGGATAACAAAGTGATATTGACTTAATGTGTAAGAATAACCTCCATGATAACCACTCGACTTTGTTTGGAATCTCTCAGCCATTGCCACTGTGTCTCATTTCACTCTTCCCCCGTTGGTCGAGAAGGTTTTCTCAATCCCTTGATGCTGGGTCTCAGCTTATTCTAGAGTTTTTCTCAATCCCATGATGCTGAGTCTCAACTCATTCTGGGATTTCTGTCCCACGTTGCCAGGAAGGTCCACACCCCTGACAGTCATTTTCACAAAAGGACAGGGGGAGGGTGGTGAGTTTGCTCTCTCCAGCCAACACAGTTTGCTGTGTTGGCTGGAGAGAGAGGCCACATCTGAGCCACAAAAGAGGTTCTCTTGGGGGTGACTCTTAGGCCTAATTTTAAGTAGGCTTGACCTTTCCCCATGGGGTTAAGTTTCATATGAACAAAACCTAAGACTAGGGGCTCAGCCTATAGCTTTGGTTGTCCACACTGCTTGTGAGAACATCAAGAATTCAACTTGGGGAAGTTGAATTTTCCCCCATTCTTACCATTCCCTGAAGGGGACTTTGCAAATACTTTCCACTCACTGATCAAATCACTCTGGGATTTATTGGAGCATCACTCTGGATGAACCAACAAAATCTCATGTCCTACCCAAGGTTCCATGCACTTACGCTGTTCAACCAACTATCTACACAAATTATATTAGGAGATGCACTAGTCAAAATACAAATTTTGTACCAAATAAACATTTTTTACTTTAGTCTCACACATAAGTTGAAATTTTAAAATATTATTTACCATCTATTTTCAGTACTCTACAGTAATGACATTCCTTTGTTCTTCCTCATGCAAAAACATTTTTTAAATTTGTGCATTTACTCAATATCATTATACACTCTAGGCATTCCTAGATTGTACCATCTCAATCTTTATCGTCTATCTTTCTTTGTGATTTCATTTATGTCCCCAGCCCTCCTCCCTCTATCATTCTCACATTCAGCTTCATTCCGGGTTTTAACATAATTGTATTACAGTTAGGTAGTATTGTGCTGTCCATTTCTGAGTTTTTATATTCAGTCCTGTTGCACAATCTGTATCCCTTCAGCTCCAATTACCCAATATCTGACCCTATTTCTATGTCCTGATGGTCTCTGTTACCAATGAAATATTCCAAATTTATTCGCTAATGTCAGTTCATTTCAGTGAGACCATACAGTATTTGTCCTTTTGTTTTTGGCTAATCACACTCAGCATAATGTCCTTAAGGTCCATCCATGCTGTACATACTTCATAACTTTATTCTGTCTTACAGCTGCATAATATTCCATCATATGTATATGCCACAGTTTGTTTAGCTGACCATCTGTTGATGGAATTTTTGCCTGCTTCCATCTCTTGGTAATTGTAAATAATGCTGCTATAAACTTTGGTGTGCAAATGTCTGTTTGTGTCCTTGGCCTCATGTCCTTTGAGTAGAGACAGCATATTGATGGGTCCTGTTTTTAATCCATTCTACCAGTCTATGTCTTTTAATTGGGGAGTTTAATCCATTAACATTTAATGTTATTACTGCATGGGTAGTACTTTCTTCTACTATTTTGCCTTCTGGATTTTGTATGTCATATCTAATTTTCCTTCTTTTTACCTTTACTCACAGTCTTCCTTTCTACACTCTTCTCCACAGCTCTGTCTTCTCTCTTTTCGTATCTGTCTCTAGTGCTCCATTTAGTATTTCTTGCAGAGGTGGTCTCTTGGTCACAAATTCTCTCAGTGACTTTTTGTCTGAAAATGTTTTAATTTCTCCCTCATTTTTGAGGGACAATTTTGCTGGATACAGAATTCTTGGTTGGCAGTTTTTCTCTTTTAATAATTTAAATGTATCATCCCACTGTCTTCTTGCCTCCATGATTTCTGCTGAGAGATCTGCGCATAGTCTTATTGGTCTTCCCTTGTATGTGATGGATTGCTTTACTCTTGCTGCTTTCAAGATTCTCTCTTTCTCTTTGACCTCTGACATTCTGATTATTTAATGTCTTGGAGTATGTCTATTTAGATCTATTCTGTTTGGGGTATGCTGCACTTCTTGGATCTGTAATTTTAAGTCTTTCATAAAAGTTGGGAGATTTTTCAGTGATAATTTCCTCCATTAGTTTTTCTCTTTCTTTTCCCTTCTCTTCTCCTTCTGGGACACCCACAACACATATATTCACGCACTTCATATTGTCTTTAACTTCCCTGAGTCCCTGCTCATATTTTTCCATTTTTTCCCCTATATATTCTTTTTCTTGCCAGATTTCAGATGTTCTGTCCTCCAGTTCACTAATCCTATGTTCTGTCTCTCAAAATGTACCATTGTTTTTTTCATCTGTTGTATCGTGCCTTTCATTCCCATACATTCTGTAATTTGTTTTTCACACGTTCAATTTCTTCTTTTTGTTCATTCCTTGCCTTCTTTATATCCTCCCTCAATTCATTGATTTGGTTTTTGATGAGGTTTTCCATGTCTGTTCGTGTATTCTGAATTAATTGTTTCAACTCCTGTATGTCACTTGAATGGTTGTTTCTTCCTTTCACTGGGCCATATCTTCAATTTTTTAGTGTGATTTGTTATTTCTTGCTGGTGTCTTGGCATTTAATTACCTTAATTAGTTGACTCTAGAGGTTGCTTTCACTTCTTTTACCTAGGGTTTTCTTGATGGATGAATTTGTTGTCTATCTGTTCTTTGACACTCAATTCAGCTTTATCTGACCTCTAGCTTAAGTTTTGTTTAATAGAGGAGAATTTTTCAGTTCTTGTTTTCTTGTTTCTCGCCCTGCTTGTATGGTGCCTTTTTTCACCTCACACTTAGGAGGATCTACTTAGGTATTATAGACCCCAGATGGATTTTCCCAGACCAAACTGGCTTCTTATCAGGAGGAAAGAGTCACCTGTGTCAGTTTTCCCTGAGGGTGAGACCCAGCAGGTTGAAAGACTTTCCTGTGAAGATTCTGGGCTCTGATTTACTTATCCTGCCCAGTACTTGGTGCTTGTCTGCCTGCAGGTCCCACCAGCATAAGATGATGTGGTACCGTTAACTTTGGCATACTCTGCCTGCCGGGAATGTGGTAGAGACAGAGGAGTGGTTGTAGGCTGGTTTTGATGGCTTCAAATTACCAAGCCCTGGTGTCTGAATTCCTTGAGGAAGTGATTCCTCCTGAGATGGGCTTCACCCCTCCACTGGGGAAGGCACAGGCTCCAGACAAGCCCTCAAACTAGCTTGTTTCTGTCTATGCCTGGGGCAGTTGCAACCTGAGAAGCCCTGCCGCTGTATCCAAAGGCAGTTAAGCCTTTGTAGAAACAGAGCCACAAAAACCTCTGTTTCCTTCTTCTTCTTCTTTTTTTTTTTTTTCTTTTTTAGTCAGCCCTGCCCCTTTGGCAACAGGGCAAAAATGAACAACCTCCGCTTTGACCAAGTTCACCTGAGCTGGGGGCCTATTTTTAGTAGTCAGAATTTGTGAATTAATTCCACAATTGGCGTTTGGTGGGGCTCATCCCCTACTGCTGGTAAAGTCTCTTTCCTTTCCCCTCTGGGAAGCAGCCTATGGGGGAGGGGCACTGGCTGCCACAGCTTGGGGAACTCATGGTTCTAGGGGATCTCGCAGCCAGTCCACCTGGTCCAGACTGGGGTATGCTGTGTATCCGGTCACTGATGTGGCCCCAGGAGCTGTTCTGTACTGTTTCTGGTTATTTAGTAATTGTTCTGGAGGGCGAACTAAAATGTGCACATTGTTAAGTCGCGATCTTGGCCTGGAAGTCTGACACTCCTGCTTTTGAGTGAACAAATGAAATGGCTTCAGAATTTAACTTTACCATATATTGTCACTCATAATAATGGATTTATATACTAAAACCAGTTTCTAATATAAGAAGTATACATGTTGGATAAGGAGAAATAGTAACTACAGATAAAGCTTGCTTCCTCTCTAGTATATTGACAGATCAGTAATTAAGAAACTTGAGTTCTGTACCATGGAGCCAGGGCATAATAATTTCATTTTGGAACAAGTTCAAAGCAATTAATACCTGTCATTATCCTTCATGGTCGTCATAAAACTCTCAAGGTACCCTGTGAACATCTAAGTTTAACCAGTCTATTTTCATTGGACTGCTAAGATATTTATTAAATATGTTAAATAAAGTAAAATCAACTTTCTCCAAAGTCTTCCTTCCCGGGCCATATAATAGTATTGTATATAGAATTGTTGGATATAAGCCAATTGGGTGTTAGAGAATAATTTTCTGAGAACGATTCTAAGAATGATTTTATAGTACTTATAACATTAAATAGGTGGCAGGAATAATTGTTTTTAGAATCAGTTTTTTTTTGCATAGGCATGTACTGGGAAACAAATAGAATCAATTGTTTTCTTATCAATAAAATCTTATAATCTGAATATGGAAAAATGCTGATTAATAGGAATCTATGTATCCAGTTTATTGATAATTAATTTCAGGGCATTAAGCTAAAAGCTAATAAGATAAGAGAAAAGAGATATTGACATATATACTTGTTTATCTGCTTGGTGCAAAAATATTGATATAAAATCATCCTTCTTCTAGGTTCTTCAAATCAGCAAGACTTTTCTTCAGGCAAAACCGAAGATTTGGGAACTGTTCAGGAGAAGTCTACCAAACACCTTGTGATAGGTCCCCTTGATTTTCGCTTGGATAGCAGTGCAGTACATAGGATTTTGAAAATGATTGTTTGTGCCTTGGAACATGAATATGAACCATATAGCAGGCTAAAATCAGGTTTGTTTTTGGTTTAATTTTGAATCTATTGCCAATTCATTTGACTTTGCTAATTTTCACTTTTTAGTGTATTTTGCATATTTGTAAGGACTTGTATGCACTCATTTGTTAAATAAGCTTGTGTGGATGTTATAGGAGAGGGCAAGAATTGGAAAGCATTTGCACAGATACCTTATTTGCTAGAATTTCCTGGTATTTTATTGTTCCACCTCTTCACTATTCTTTCTGTTCTATACTTGTGAAGTATGACCAGCTTTTCACTTCACTGGATTCCAAGGAGCCAGACGTGAAAATGGGCTCTAAACATACAAATTTAACATTCAAGAAAACTTAGGTAGTACTGGTAAATAAAAATTTACTGTACAACTTTAATATTTTCCATGGTATGAAGGTATGGTTATCACAGTTTCATAAAATAGAAATTTCTTTTATGCAATAAAGCAACTCTTGAGTAGAATAGAATAGCATAATGAACAGAATTTAGACTATTAGTTAAGAAAGCAGTCTGTGGAGTTAGGCTATAGTTCGAATTGTTACCTCCACTTCTTATTGACCTTAGGAAATTTAATTAACATCTCTGATTCCTTATTCTAATTGTCTCCCCAATATCTATTCTCCTTTACAGTAATAAAAATTTCTGTAGTAATATAATTATAGACTACACACCCCAGGTGTAACACATGGGTAGGTTATGACTACTGATATGGGAGAAGAACTTTGTGCGAATTTTTGGGCCATGCTTTAACTGAAAAAGAAAATGTCTTTCTTTTTCTCTTTTCCCCTTCCTTCTGGCTGGAATGCAGAGATAATGGAAGGTTTTGGAACTGATGTCTTAGACCCAGAGATGAAAGCTATAAGCTGTCTGAGTACAAGGCAGAAAGAACTTAGGTCCTCAGTGTATTAGTAGCACCATATCAGCCCTGTAGACTCAGATTGTTGTGTGAAAGAAAGAAAAGCTTTGATTGTTTTTTTAGCTTCTATTATTTTGATTTTTGTCACAGCAACTTAACTGTTATCTAAATGATACACTAATAGCATCGATTTCCAAAAGTTGTGAGGACTGAATGTGTTCATGCTTACAAAAGCACTTAAGCACAGTGCCTAGTGCATAGTAATTGCTTGACGTGTTCATGCATTCATTTATTGCATCTTTCTTGAATTCCTCCTCCATGCCAGATACTTCTCCAAGTGCTAGGATGCTTTTGCCCATGCAAAGCTTTTGCCCTTATCTCCTAGTAGGGTAGCTTATGTCCAAGTGTAAACAAGTAAATAAATATGATGGAATTTCCAGCCTTGATAAGTGCTATGAGAAAGAAAATTTTAAAATATGGGGAAGATTGCTACAGATAAGAGGAGAAGATAACAGTTGTAGTTGGTGGTCAGGAAAATCATTTCAGAAGATTTATGTATGAACTGAGTCCTGTATAATGTAAAGAAGTGAGACAGGTAAACAACTGTGAACGAGTTTTGAATAGTCAAGAGGAAAAACTCAGAGATAGGAATGATCTTGGCAAGGTCTAGGAACAAAAGCAAGGCTAGTATGGAGTACAATGCAGGTTGATAAGTCAGAGAGGCAGTCATACATCATACTCTCTCAGGCCTTAGGGACTCAGGGTATTTGGATTTTTTTTTTTTTAAACATGGGCAGGCACTGGGAAACGAACCTGGGTCCTCTGGCATGGCAAGTAGCATTCTTGCCTGCTGAGCCACCGTGGCCCAGGGTATTTGGATTTTATTTTAAATGTAATGGAAAATTATTGGAAGGTTTTGAGTGAGGAAGTTAATAACTTGTTATTTTAGTACTAAAAATCAAGTTGGCATATGTTATTAATTTTTTTGAGTTCAGATTTCACCAGTTTTACTTGTAATCATTTGAGTGTGTGTGTATGTGTATTAAGTTCTATGCAGTTTTGTCACTTGGGTTGATTCATGTGTCTACCAGTATAGTCAAGAACCTGAACAGTTCCAACATCATAAGGATCCTTCGTATTGCCCTTTTTTTTTGTTGCATATATACATTTTTTATTTTTATTTATTTATTAATAGTATCAATCAACATACAATTTGAGCATTCTTTTTTTATCATATAGTTGTATATTCATCATCATGATCATTTCTTAGAATATTTGCATCAATTCAGAAAAAGAAATAAAAAGAAAAGAAGAAATTTCATACATACCATACCCCTTACCTGTCCCTTTCCTTAATCACTAGCATTTCAATCTACTCAATTTATTTTAACATTTGTTCCCCCTAATATTTATCTATTTTTAATCCATATGTTTTAGTCATCTGTCCATAAGGTAGATAAAAGAAGCATCAGAAACAAGGTTTTCAAAATCGCATAGTCACTTGTGAAACCTATACCATTATACAGTCATCTTCAAGAAACATGGCTACTGGAACACAGCTCTACATTTTCAGGCAGTTCCTCCAGCCTCTCTGTTACACTTTAACTAAAAAGGTGATATCTATTTAATGTGTAAGAATAACCTCCAGGATAACCACTTGTCTCTGTTTGGAATCTCTCAGCCATTGACACTTTGTTTTGTTTTATTTCTCTCTTCCCCCTTTTGGTCGAAAAAGTTTTCTCAATCCCTTGGTGCTGAGTTCCAGCTCATTGTAGAATTTCTGTCCTACGTTGCCAGGAAGGTTGACATGCCTGGGAGTCATGTCCCATATAGAGAAGGGGAGGACAGTGAGTTTGCTTGTCCTGTTGGCTGAGAGAGAGAGACCACATCAGAGCAACAGAAGAGGTTCTGTTGGGGGTGACTCTTAGGCCTAATTTTAAGTAGGCTTAGTCTATCTTTTGTGAGGTTAAGTTTCATGTGAACAAACCCCAAGATTAGGGGCTCAGCCTATTGCTTTGGTTGTCCCCACTGCTTGTGAGAATATCAAGAATTCTCCCCTTGTGGATGTTGAATTTTCCCCCTTTCTCACCATTTCCCCAAGGGGACTTTGCAAATACTTTTTTATTCACTGTTCCTATCCTTCTGGGACCTATCGAGGCATCATTCTGGACAAACCTACAAAATCTCATGCCCTACTCAAGGTTCCTTGTACTTATGATGTTCAGTTAAGCTGTGCACATAAGTTATATTAGGAAATGCCCTAGTCAAAATATAAATTTTGTACCAAATAAACACTTTTTTTGCTTTAGTCTCATGTAAGTTAAAGTTTTAAAATATTAATTACCATCTATTTTCAACATCCTGCATTATTGACATTCCTTTGTTCTTCCTCATGCAAAACATTTTTTCATTTGTACATTTAGTCACTGTCATTATACACTCTAGGCATTCCTAGATTGTACCATCTTAGTCTTTATTGTATATGTTTCCTTCTGATTTCATTTGTACCCCCAGGCCTCCTCCCTCTATCATTCTCACATTCAGCTTCATTCACTGTTCTAACATTATTGTATTACAAAGTTAGGTAGTATTGTGCTATCCATTTCTGAACTTTTACAATCAGTCCCGTTGCATAATCTGCATACCTTCAGTTCCAGTTACCCAATATTTACCCTGTTTCTGTCTCCTGATGACCTCTGTTCTTAACTGAAATCATCCAAGTTCATTCATTAATGTTAGTTCATATCAGTGAGACCATACACTATTTTTCCTTTTGTTTCTGGCTAATCTCACTAGCATAATGTCCTGAAGGTCCATCCATGTTGTTACATACTTCATTACTTCATTCTGTCTTACCGCTGCATAATATTCCATTGTATGTATATACCACATCTTGTTTAGCTACTCATCTGTTGATGGACATTTGGGCTGTTTCCATCTCTTGGCAATTGTAAATAAAGCTGCTATAAACACTGGTGTGCAAATGTCCGTTTTTGTCTTTGCCCTCATGTCCTCTCAGTAGATACCTAGCAATGGTATTCCCAGCTCATATGGCACTTCCGTACTTAGCTTTCTGAGTAACTGCCAAACTGCCTGCCACAGTGGTCGTACCATTTGACATTCCCACCAACAGTGCATAAGTGTGCCTCTTTCTCCACATCCTCTCCAACACTTGTCGTTTTCTGTTTTATTGAAAATGGCTGTCCTGGTGGGTGCGAGATGATATCTCATTGTTATTTGATTTGCATTTCCCTGATAGCCAGGAAAGTTGAGCATCTTTTCATGTGCCTTTTAGCCATTTGTATTTCCTCTTCTGAGAAGTGTCTGTTCAAGTCTTTTGCCCATTTTGTAATTGCATTGTCTGTCTTTTAGTTGCTGAGTTGAACAATCTCTTTATGTATTTTGGATACTAGACCTTTATCTGATATATCGTTTCCAAATATTGTCTCCCATTGTATAGGATGTCTTTTTACTTTGTTGATGAAGTTCTTTGGTGCACAAAAGTGTTTAATTTTGAGGAGTTCCCATTTATTTATTTATTTCTTCAGTGCTCGTGCTTTGGATGTAAGGTCTAGCAAACCTATTATAAGATTTGTAAGATAATTCACTACATTTTATTCTAACATTTTTATGGTTGTAGATCTAAAGTTTGGGTCTTTGATCCATTTTGAGTTAATTTTTATATAGGGTGTGAGATATAGATCTTCTTTCATTCTTTTGCATATGAATATCCAGTTATCTAATCACACCCATTTATTGAAGAGACTGTTTTGTCCCAGGTGAGTTGTCTTGACTGCCTTATCAAAGATCAGTTTTCCATAGATGAGAGTGTCTATATGTGAACACTGTATTCGATTCCATTGGTCACTTTATCTGTCTTTATGCCAGTACCATGCTGTTTTGACCACTGTAGCTTTGTGTTGCTTCTTAAGGTCAGGTAGCATGAGACCTCCGACTTCATTTTTCTTTCTCAAGATACTTTTAGCTATTCGCAGCACCCTGCCCTTCCAGATAAATTAGATTATTGGTTTTTCTATTTCTGAAAAGTATGTTTTTGGAATTTTAATTGGTATTACATTGAATCCGTAAATCAGTTTAGGTAGAATTGACATCTCAACTACATTTAATCTTCCAATCCATGCACACTTTATGCCCTTCATTTATTTAGGTCTCCTGTGATTTCTTTTAATAATTTTTACAGTTTTCGTTGTATAGGTCTTTTGTGTCTTTAATTAAATTTATTCCTAAATATTTTATTCTTTTGGTTGCAGTTGTAAATGGATTTTTTTTCTTGATGTCCCCCTCAGATTGTTCATTACTAGTGTATAGAAACACTACAGATTTTTGAGTGTTGATCTTGTAACCTACCACATTGCTGTACTCATTTATTAGCTCTAGTAGTTTTCCTGTGGGTTTTTTGGGGTTTTCAACATATAGTATCATATCATCTGCCAACAGTGAGAGTTTATCATCCTTCTTTCCAATATTGATGCCTTGTATTTCTTTTTCTTGTCTAATTGCTCTGGCTAGAACCTCAAACAAAATGTTGAATAACAATGGTGATAATGGACATCCTTGTCATATTCCTGATCTTAGGGAGATCCATGTCTGTTCATACATTCTGAATGAATTGTTTCAATTCATGTATCTCATTTGAATTTTTGTTTTGTTCCTTTGACTAGGCCGTATGTTCAATTTTCTAGTATCATTTGCTATGTTTTGCTGGCATCTAGGCATTTAATTACCTTAATTGGTTTATTCTGGAGATTATTTTCTCTTTTTTTTTTTTTTACTTAGGATTTTCTTGCTGGATGCCTTTGTTGTCTATCTGTTCTTTAACACTCAGTTCATCTTATTCTGGACCTCAAGCTTTGGTTTTGTTGTTTAACAGATCAGAATTTTTCAGTTCTTATTTTCTTGTTTTTTGCCCTGTTTGTGTGGTGCCTTTTTTCCCCCACTCAGGAGGGTCTACTTAGGTATTATAGATCCCAGCCAGATTTTCCCAGACCAAACTGGCCTCCTAACAGGAGGAAAGAGTCACCTGCGTCAGTTTTCCCTGAGGGTGAGACTGAGCAGATTGAAAGGCTTTCCAATGAAGCCTCTGGGTTCTCTGTTTTTCCTACCCTGGCCAGTATGTATTGATTGTCTGCCTGCAGGTCCCACCACCATTAAGGTGATACGGTACCATTTTACTTCAGCAGGCTCTCCCTACTGGGGGCATGGTGAAGACAGAGGAGAGGTTGTAGTCTGGTTTTAACAGCTTCACTTTTCCAGACCCTGGGGAACTTTAGGGAGCATTTCCACTTAAGTTTTCTCCTCTCCTGGAGAAGGCACAAGCTGCAGACAAACAAAGAAGCTTAATTCTGCCTGTGCCTGGGGCAGTGGAACTTGAGAAGCCATGCACCTATATCCAAAGAGTAGTCAACCTGCGGAAACACACCCATCAAAATGAAAGAGAAAAATTTTTTTCAAAGCAGGACCCCCATTCCTCAGGTTTACCAATCAAGAGCTTAAGTTGGTACGTTGCTCTGTGTATTTCCAGGTCCTATGTGCCCCCCCTATCCTTCAGGGCCCAGACCCTTTCAAATACAAAAAAAACTCTGGTGATTTTTTTTTTTTTTTTTTTTTTTACTTTTTCTATCAGCCTTGTCCCCTCTGCGCTGGGGCAAAAACCAGCGACCTTTCCTTTTACTCGAGGTTCAGCTGAGCTGGAGGCCTATTTTTTAGTAGTCATAATTTGTTAATTAATTCCACAGTTGGAGTTTGGTTGCCCTCAGCCCCTGCTGCTTATAAACTCTCTTTCCTTTCCCCTCTGAGAAGCAGCCTGTGGGGAGGGTACTGGCCTCCGCATCTTGGGGGTCTCATGGTTCTACATGGGCTTGCAGCTGTTCCAGCTCTTCCAGCCTGGGGTACACTGTGTGTCCGTTCACTGATATGGCCCCAGCAGTTGTTCTGTACTCTTCCTGGCTATTTATTAGCTGCTCTGGAGGACGAACTGAATCCCACACCTTGCTAAGCCACCATGTTGGCCCTCTTGGTTGCTTTTTTTTTCTTGTGTGTGTGGGTGTTTCTTGGTTTGGGGATCCTGGAGAACAGCTGTGGCCATTGATTTCAGCCGTCTTTACAACAAGATTTCTGGCTCCATCAGCCTCTCCCAGGATGTTTTGCTTGGCTTTCTTTATGTGTATGTGTTGTATGTGTCTGTCTATTTCTTGTTCTGGTGGATATCTGAGGGATCTGCATGTAAGCTAGCATTGGTTTCTGCTCTCTTGGCAGTAGCTGATCCTCACATTCATAAGGAACTTCAAGGAGCTTTGAATATTCAAAACAGTTTTGAAAAAGAAGAGTCAGAGGACTGACACTTCCAGATTTCAAAATTTGCTACGAAGTAACAGTAATCAAAAAAGTGTGGTACTGGTTTAAAGACAGATAAACCAGTGGAACGGAATCAAAAGTCCAGAAATAGACCTACATTTCTGTGGCCAGTTGATTTCCTACAACGGCGCCAAGTCCATGTGATGTGAAAAGAATCTGTTCAACAAATGTCCAGAAAATTGGATATTCACATGAAAAAAATGATGTTAGACCCCTACCTCATACCATATACAAATATTTTCTGTATGGCTCTTTACAGAAAAAGTTTGCCAAGGCTTGCTTGGTCTTGCCAATGATTAGTGTTTTTAGCCTTTTTCATTTTTGCTATCCCAGTGGCTGTGTAGTGGTATCATATTCTGGCTTTGTTTATAGTTCCTTGATGCCTAATGATGTTGGTCAACTTTTAAAAAAATTATTTGATACTTTGCTTTAGTATAGTATCTTTATTATAATTGAGCAGCTTTTGATATAATTTTTGGCCTTTTGGATATCCGCTTTTGTTTGTTCAAGTCTTGTTCACAGTCTGTCTGTTCAATTGTTTATCTCTTTCTTATTGATTTTTAGGAGTTTTTACGTACTGCATGTTCTTCAAGTACTTTGTGAAGATATTTACCTCTGTTTCACTGTCTCTGTAATCTGTCGGAAACATTTTCAGTTAGTCAGTGATTTGCATTTTCTCTTTCTTAATGGTGTTTTGATGGACAGAAGGTGTGACTCTTTTAAAGAAAGAAATTTTAATTTAAAACCCGGTAAGTTTTTATCATAGCTAAGACTTGGTTGCACATTTTTTGGTCCCAGACCAAGTTTGTACAGAGCGTAGACTGGCGCTGCTAAAACTTGAAAACATGCCAGGCACAGATATAGACCTAGATTTATTGGGATATATGAACAGGAGAGATTTTCCAGTGGCAGCTGATCTGGATAGTGTCCTATGGGGAACATGGGGTAGAAGGTTCAATATGTGATTTTAGGACAAAGACATTCCGTGTGGTATTAGAACATCAGGTCTTTAGTATAGTCTTTAAAGGGGCCTAAGACTTGATGTTTAAATTGAGATTAGTATTTAAGACTAAGATAAAATCAGTACTAATTTTATGTCAGTGTTTTCATTCTCCCTTCTCTGGGGAGATTGTTTATTTTCTTAACCTTTGTCTTTGGCAAAAGCAGCTTTGTTACAGGCTGTTTAGGGGGGACCCAGGCTCTGGGCCACCACAGTCTACCCTTTGTAACAGGCTGTGTTGACTGTTGGACAGGCATTGCATCAATATACCACAACAATATAAAAGACAACAGAATAATAATAATCCAACACATAGGGCAGATACTCTTATAGAAAATACCAAAGCTAAGTACCAGAATTAAACTAAGTAGGAAGGGGGTAGATAATTGATCGATTCTGTGTTTGGACTCTTGCTTATGGTTGTAAAATATTATGTGAGTAATCAGGAATATATACACAATAATTTTATGTTTATGAAGGGCACAGGTTCTGCCTTGTGCCGTTCTGTAATTGGGTTGTCCCTTCATTTCACAATGATATTGCTAATTTAGATTCATTGAGTGACGAGCTATGTGGTTGGCCAAGTCTGTTATATGCTTTTCAGTAACCATTGCAGCTCCCTCTAGGACAAGAAAAGCTAAAGGATAAAACTACTGTGGGGTACATTTCACTTGACATTCATTTAGATTTAACCATTTCCCAATTACTAGAAGTGTGTTGTAAAGAATCATATAAAGTGGCAGGGACGTACAGCTGCCCACATATACAGTCTTCTCTCTAATTGTAAGGTAAATAAGGCCCTCTATATTGTCCACAGGTTTATAGTCAACCGTGGGGGAGGCACATGATCTGTGTCTGTTGGAGGTACTTTGATTTTGGAAAAGGTTATCATTTTGTAGCTTAATGGTAAAATCACACATTTCTGAAAGTAACCACCTCATGTATTGGATCCCACTGCAGACAGGTTATTGCTTCCATTTTCAACCATCCTGTTCTTTCATGTTCTGGTTCTTTGGTGCTTATTAATTTCCAGCCTCTTTCCATTGTGGTCAAAGAAAGTTCTTTGGATAATTTCAATTTTTTCTTTTTTTCTTTTTGGGTGCCTGGTCTGGTAATCGAACCTGGGACTTCCACATGGAAGGCAGGCATTCTAATCACTGAACTACCTGTGCACCCTTGCATAATTTCAATTTTATTAAATTTATAAAGAACTGTTTTTTGTCCCAGCATGTGATATTTTGGATAATGTTCCATGAGCACTGGAGAAAATGTATATTCTAGTGTTTTTGGATATAACAGTTTATATATGTCTGTTAGGTCTAATTCTTTTATCAAATGTGTAGATTCTCTATTTCCCTGGTGATCATCTATCTGGTTGTTCTATGTATTGAGGAGAGTGGTACATTGAAGCCTCCCACTATTATTTTTGAAATGTCTGTAGCTCCTTTTAGTGTTTACCTCTATTATTTTGGAGCTCCATGATTGGGAGCATACACATTTTCATGATTGTTATTTCTTCTTGGTGAATTGTCTGTTTTATTAATATGTATTTTTCTTTTTTGTCTTATATGATGTCTAAACATGTACTTCTGTGTTGTTTTGGTTATTGCTTGTGTAGAACATCTTTTCCCATCCTTTCAATTCATTTGTGTCCTTAGGTCTAGGATGTGTCTTTTGTAAACAGCATAGAGATGGATCATATTTTTAATTCATTCTGCCAGTGTGTTATCTTTTAATTGGTGAGATGAGTTCATCAATATTTACTGTAAAAGAAGTTCTTGAATCTACCATCTTATCCTTTAGTTTTTATTGTCATATCTATATTCTTTTCCCTCTCCATTTTTATCCTTTAAATTACCCTTACTGTTACTTTTCAATTCTGTGCCCTCTTCCAGACTTCTCTCTGTTTTTTTGTTTTTGTTTTTAACATGGGTAGGCACTGGAAATTGAACCCCGGTCTCCAGCATGGCAGGTGAGAACTGTGCCACTGCACCACCATTGCCTGCCCATCAGGAATTTAAATATATCATATCACTATTTTCTTATCTCTATGTTGTCTTTTGAGTATTCCGAACTCTCTCTTATGTGGTTTCCCTTGTATGTAGTAGTTTCTGTGATTATCTTTTCAGTTCACCTTTCCAGTGTTTTACTCTTTTCTTCTCCTTGTGGGATACCAGTGATTCTTATATTTGTACACCTTTTGTTGTCTGTCATTTCCCTGAGATCCAGTTCTATTTTTACATCTTTTTTTTTTTTTGCTGTTTGTGCTTTTGTGCACTTGAGTTCAAGTTTTCTGTCTTCTAGCTCACTTATTCTTTCTGCTGCCTCTTCAAATCTGCTATTGTGTTCCTCTTTTTATATTTCTACAATATCTTTCATCCATGTGAGATCTTTTATTTTTCTATTTAATCTTTCAAATTCTCCTTTTTGCTCTTCTAGTGTCTTCCCAGATCCTTTGTTTGTAAGTATGCTTTAGTAGTTGTTCCATATTCTGTGTCCTCTCCAGTGATTTGATTTGGTTGTTTAGCTGGGCCATTTCTGCCTGCATCTTCAAATTATCTGCGATCATCCTTTGTATCCAGGGCATTTGATTATCTTAATAAGGTTATTTTTTTTAATTTTATTAATTAAAAAAAAATTACAAGAAACAAACATTCCCAACACATACACTCAGCAATTCACAATATCATCACATAGTTGCATATTCATCATCATGATCATTTTCCAGAACATTAGCATCAATTCAGAAAAAGAAATAAAAAGACAACAGAAAAATATAACAAAGAGAAAAAACAATTTTACAGGCCATACCCCTTACTGATCCCTTTCATTGATCACTAGCATTTCAAACTAAATCTATTTTAACAGACACAAGGTTTTCACAATCACACAGTCACATTGTGAAAGCTATATCATTATACAATCATCATCAAGAAACATGGCTACCGGAACACAGCTCTACATTTTCAGGCAGTTCCCTCCAACCTCTCCATTACATCTTGGATAACAATGTGATATCTGCTTAATGCATAAGAATAACCTCCAGGATAACCTCTCAGCTCTGTTTGGAATCTCTCAGTCATTGCCACTTTGTCTCATTTCACTCTTCCCCTTTTTGGTCGAGAAGATTTTCTCAATCCCTTGATGCTGGGTCTCAGCTCATTCTAGAGTTTTTCTCAATCCCTTGATGCTGAATCTCAGCTCATTCTGGGATTTCTGTACCATGCTGCCAGGAAGGTCCACACCCCTGGTAGTCATGTCCCACGAAGATAGGGGGAGGATGGTGAGTCTGCTTGCTGTGTTGGCTGGAGAGAGAGGCCACATCTGAGCAACAAAAGAGGTTCTCTTGGGGGTGACTTTTAGCCTTAATTTTAAGTAGGCTTGACCTATCCTTTGTGGGGTTAAGTTTCATATGAACAAACCCCAAGACTGGGGGCTCAGCCTGTAGCTTTGGTTGTCCACACTGCTTGTGAGAATATCAAGAATTCAACTTGGGGAAGTTGAGTTTTCCCCCATTCTTGCCATTCCCCAGAGGGGACTTTGCAAATACTTTTCCACTCACTGATCAAATCACTCTGGGATTCATCAGGGCATCACCTGGATAAACAAAATCTCATGTCCTATACAAAGTTCCATGTACTTAAGGTGTTCAATCAACTATCTACATTAGTTATATTAGGAGATGCAGTAGTCAAAGTATAGGTTTGTACCAAATAAACAGTTTTTGCTTTAGTCTCAAACATTAGTTGAAATTTTAAAATATTAAGTACCATCTATTTTCAGCACACTGCAGTAATGACATTCTTTTGTTCTTCCTCATACAAAAACGTTTTTTTAAATTTGTACATTTAGTCACTATCATTATACACTCTAGGCATTCCTAGATTACACCATCTCAGTCTTTATCGTCTATCTTTCTTTGTGATTTCATTTATGCCCCAGCCCTCCTCCCTCTATCATTCTCTTATGCAGCTTCATTCAGTGTTTTAACATAATTGTATTACAGTTAGGTAGTATTGTGCTGTCCATTTCTGAGTTTTTATATTCAGTCCTGTTGCACAATCTGTATCCCTTCAGCTCCAATTACCCAATATCTTACCCTATTTCTATCTCCTGATGGTCTCTGTTACCAAGGAAATATTCCAAGTTTATTCACTAATGTCAGTTCATATCATTGAGACCATACAGTATTTGTCCTTTTGTTTCTGTCTAATCACAATCAGCATAATGTCTTTAAGGTCTATTCATGTTGTTACATACTTCATAACTTTATTTTGTCTTACAGCTGCATAACATTCCGTCTTATGTAAATGTCACAGTTTGTTTAGCCAACTGTCTGTTGATGGACATTTTGGCTGTTTCCATCTCTTGGTAATTGTTAATAATGCTGCTATAAACATTGGTGTGTAAATGTCCATTTGTGTCCTTGGCCTCGTGTCCTTTGAGTAGAGACAGCATATAGATGGGTCCTGTTTTTTAATCCATTCTGCCAGACTACGTCTTTTGATTGGAGAGTTTAATCCATTAACATTCAGTATTATTACTGCATGGGTAGTACTTTCTTCTACTATTTTGCCTTCTGGGTTTTATATGTCATATCTAATTTTCCTTCTTTTTACCTTTACTCATAGTCTTCCTTTCTACACTCTTCTCCACACCTCTCTCTTCTGTCTTTGTATCTGTCTCTAGTGTTCCCTTTAGTATTTCTTGCAGAGGTGGTTTCTTGGTCACAAATTCTCTCAGTGATTTTTTGTCTGAAATTGTTTTAATTTCTCCCTCATTTTTGAAGGACAATTTTGCTGGGTATAGGATTCTTGGTTGGCAGTTTTTCTCTTTTAATAATTTAAATATCTTATCCCACTGTCTTCTCGCCTCCATGGTTTCTGCTGAGAGATCTGCGCATAGTGTTATTGGTCTTCTCTTGTATGTGATGGATTGCTTTTCTCTTGCTGCTTTCAAGATCCTCTCTTTCTCTTTGACCTCTGACATTCTGATTATTAAATGTCTTAGAGTATGTCTATTTAGATCTATTCTCTTTGGGGTATGCTGCACTTCTTGGATCTGTAATTTTAAGTCTTTCATAATAGTTGGGAAATTTTCAGTGATAATTTCCTCCATTAGTTTTTCTCCTCCTTTTCCCTTCTCTTCTCCTCCTGGGCCACCCACAACACGTATATTCATGCGCTTCATATTGTCTTTCAATTCCCTGAGTCCTTGCTCATATTTTTCCATTTTTTTCCCTATAGTTTCTGTTTCTTGTCAGATTTCAGATGTTCCGTCCTTCAGTTCAGAAATCCTATGTTCTGTCTCTCGAAATCTACCATTGTAGGTTTCCATTGTTTTTTTTCATCTCTTCTACTGTGTCTTTCATTCCCATAAGTTCTGTGATTTGTTTTTTCAGACTTTCAGTTTCTTCTTTTTGTTCTTTCCTTGCCTTCTTTATATCCTCCCTCAATTCATTATTTGGTTTTTGATGAGGTTTTCCATGTCTGTTCGTATATTCTGAATTAATTGTTTCAGCTCCTGTATGTCATTTGAATTGTTGGTTTGTTCCTTTGACTGGGCCATATCTTCAATTTTCCTAGTGTGATTTGTTATTTTTTGCTGTTGTATAGGCCTTTAATTACGTTAATTAGTTTATTCTGGAGCTTGTTTTCACTTCTTTCATCTAGGATTTTCTTGCTGGATGAATTTGTTGTCTTTCTGTTCTTTGACATTCTGTTCAGCTTTATCTGGACCTTTAGCTTAAGTTTTGTTTAACATAGGAGAATTTTTCAGTTCTTTTTTTCTTGTTTCTTGCCCTACTTGTGTGGTGCCTTTCCCTCACACACACTTAGGAGGGTCTACTTAGATATTATAGACCCCAGCCAGATTTTCCCAGACCAAACTGGCCCCGTATCAGGAGGAAAGAGTCACCTGTGTCGGTTTTCTCTGAGGGTGAGACCCAGCAGGGTGAAAGACTTTCCTGTGAAGTCTCTGGACTCTGTTTTTCTTATCCTGCCCAGTATGTGGCGCTTGTCTGACTGCAGGTCCCATCATCATAAGATGATGTGGTACCTTTAACTTTGGCAGACTCTCCCTGCTGGGGGCATGGTGGAGACAGAGGAGAGGTTGTAGGCTGGTTTCAATGGCTTCAAATTACCAAGCCCTGGTGTCTGAATTCCTTGATGGAGGAATTCCACCTGGGTGGGGCTTCACCTCTCCCCTGGGGAAGGCACAAGCTCCAGATAAGCCCCCAAAAGAGCTCATTTCTGCCTATGCCTGGGACAGTTGCAGCCTGAAAAGTCCTGCCGCTGTATCCAGAGGCAGTCAAGCCTTTGTAGATTCACAGCCACAAAAACCTCTGTTTCCTTCTTTTTTTTTTTCCCCCTTTTTCTGTCAGTCCTGCCCCCTTGGCGCCGGGGCAAAAATGAGCAACCTCCGCTTTGATCAGGTTCACCTAAACTGGGGGCCTATTTTTAGCAGTCAGAATTTGTTAATTAGTTCCACAACTGACGTTTGATTGTGCCCAGTCCCTGCTGCCTGTAAAGTCCTTTCTTTTCCCCTCTGGGAAGCGGCCTGTGGGGGAGGAGTGCTGGCCACCGCAGCTTTGGGAACTCACGGTTCTGGGGGGTGCTCCCAACCGGTCCAGCTGGTCCAGACTGGGGTATGCTGTGTGTCTGGTCACTATCATGGCTCCGGGAGCTGTTCTGTACTGTTTCTGGTTATTTAGTAGTTATTCTGGAGGACGGACTAAAATGCACACATTGTTAAGCCTCCATCCTGACCCGGAAATAATAAGGTTATTTTTGCATATTGGTTTCCTTCACTCATCTGAAGTTTTGTATTTATTTCATTTAAGTTCGCCTTTTGCACTTAGTTTGTTAGTAATTCCTTGCCAAACTGATGTCCAGAGGTCAAGTTCGGGTATGCAGTTCTATTTGGGCATCTATTAAAAGATAGGCTGTATAGATACATGTGTGGTTCAATAGCCGAATGCCCCCCTGTCATGTGGGAGACTGGGTTTGACTCTAATCCCATGCTTCAAAAAAACAAAAGAGAGAGAGAGAGAGAAAATATACTTAAGATTTGTTAAAAACTAGGCAGAAAAGCTGGGTCAGTGGTTGAAAGCTTGCCTGTCATGTGCGAGACCTGGGTTTGACTCCTGGCCCAGGTACCAGAAAAGAAGAATGGCAGTGTGCAGCTCTGATGGCCTCCCCCGTCCTGTCTCTACATCTGTGTATGCCTGAAATCCCTGTGCCACCATGGGTAAAGGGAAGTAACACTGGAATCCCATGAGCTTCCCTCATCTGCCTAGTGTCTGGTGGGTTGCTCTTTGTGTCCCCACCTCAGCTTCCCATCTGTCCAAACCAGGTGCCCATGGTGTCCTGCTTCAGGGATGGGGAGCAGGTACCGTGCACTGATACAACAGTCCGTATGCACAGGGGAAGTAAGTCCACCACCCTTCAGGCTCCCAGTGTGGTACTCCCGGCCATGGGGCCATGCAGGAATACCTTCCAAATCTGTTGTGGGAGCTGGCCACAGTGGAGGAATGCTCTGCTGCCTCCCCCATGCGCTACCCGTTCCCGATTGGCTGGTAGTTGAGGATACTCACTCATCTCTATCTGTTATAGTCTCTCTGCTTCAACTCCAGTCCCAGTTGTTTATTAGTTTTATTAATTTATTTACTTTTACTTCCTTACTTTACTTAATTTACTTTATTTGTTTAGACGTAGATTTATTGGGGCTTATGAACAGGAGAGGTTCTCTGGTGGCAGCCAGTCTGGAGATTTAGCACTCTACAGGGAACATCGGGCACAAGGGGCAATATATGATTTTAGAAGAAAAATATTTCTTATAGTTTGAGGACATTGGGTGTTTAGTACAATCATTAAACTGGTCTAACCTTATGTTTTATGAACTGTTAAGACTGAGATACAATCAATGCTGTTTTTACATCCGTGGTTCCATTTTTCCCCTTATAGGGAGATTGTTTACTTTCTTAACCTTTGTCCTTGGCTAAGGCAGGTTTCTGTAGGCCTTTTAGGGAGGGGCCTGGGCACTGGGCCACCACAAGCATTTATATACTAGAGTAGTGTAATTTATGTTTGTTAAAGGTAACAAATTATTTTCCAACTGCCTCATTGTTGGAAAACAATGTAATGTTGTCTCAAATTTGTGGAACCAATTAATTTATTTTTTAACTTGTTGGAGAAAATTATTTAAAAATTATTTTTCATTAAGTTTTCATCATTCTCATTTTTAGGTATTAAGGATGAAAATGAAACAGTGCTGAATCCTGAAGAAGTTGCCTCTCTGGAAGAATATATTCCTACTCGACTTACAAGTGTTACTCTCCTCAAATGTACTTGCACAATTTTCATGGCAGAATTCAACTTGCTTAGTCATTTGCTACCTGTCATCTTGGGAGAAAAGGTAAATTTTTGTAATTCACTTATTTTTAATCCTATGCGTATTTATTGGCCCTATGATATTATAAGGAGCAGGTGGTTAACTAAAAGTGTATTTGCTTATATAGAGCAATATAACTATATTGCTAATTATTAGCAATCTTTTCTTTTACGATATAAAAGCAACATAACTATGATTGCTAGTTCTTAGAAAGTATTTTTATGTTTTTTTTTTCCTGATAAAATGAATCTGTGTTAAGGCTATATAAAGAAATATTGACAAGCATGGCCCTAAAATTATTATACTAGGTACTTTATAGAATTATTTTATATATCTAAGCCTCATTTCCCTTTTCTAAGAAAGCAAAAGAAAATTTCTTTGAATTTCCACGTAATGAAGATGATATAGAGGTAAAAAGTGTGCTAATTTTAAATAAGAAGAAAATATGAAGTTATGGCAGGAATTACCTGTGATTCAGTAGTTTCATTTTGCATATTTACTCTCTAGTTGCAACTTGTAAGTAATTAGTTTGTTGATAGGCAAAAGCATAGATTATTTGAGGAACATTTCAATGGAGAAAATTAAAACGTGCCGTTATTTTTTATTTCCATTTTTGTTGTCATATAATTATTTTTAATATTGATATATATAAACATTTTGCCTTTAGCCTTTCTCTCTGTATCTTTATTCCTTTATTTCATAAATTTTATCAGTCATGTATTCCAGAAATATCAGTAAGTTATTGAGGCATTTATCTCTGGAACTTTATCTTGGGTAATCTGTAAAATGACTTATTTAACTATAGTTCCTTTCTTTATAAAATAGAGCTAATAACATTATTTTTGGAGGTTTTTAGAGATAATATATGTAAGAATTTAAAATTATGCCTGGTGACAAAGTCAATGCTTGACATCCTGTTTCCATGATGGTGAGTAGCTTGTATTGGGCTAACTTTTCTGAAGATTTTAATTATAAAAGTTGAAGAATTGTGCAAAGTAACTGTTTTAAGGCTTTGGAGAGCAACTTGAGAGGCTAACGTAGTAACCTGAGGGGCTTAGATCCTTGAAGAAGGGAGGAAGCACATGAGGCAATCTTCACGTTTACTGCCATGCTTTTTTATTTAAAAAAAACATTTGTTGTGAAATATAACATATATACAAAAAAGCAGTAAATTTCAAAGTACATTGTAATCAGTAGTTATAGAGTGGGTTTCTGAGTTTGATATGGGTTACTGTTCCACAATTATAGGTTTCTCCTTCTGGCTGCTCCAAGATACTGGAGTCTAAAAGAAATATCACTATATTTAGCCCTCATACTCATTTGTTAAATTCTATTTTCTCTGTTATAACTCCTTCTCCTTTGATCCTTGTTCTAGTTTGCTAGCTGCCAGAATGCAGTATACTAGAAATGGAACAGACTTTAAAAAGGGGAATTAAATAAGATGCTAGTTTACAGTTCTAAGGTTGTGAAATTGTCCAAATTAAAACAAGTATATAGAAATGTCCAATCTAAGGCATCTGTGGTAGTTAGATTCCGGTGTCAATTTGGACAGGTGAAGAAGGTACCTAGTTCTGTTGCTGTGGGCATGAGCCAGTGGTACCTAAACCTCATCTGTTGCTCATTACATCTGCAGTTGGCTAAGAGGCATGCCTGCTATAATGAATGATGTTTGATTTAATTGGCTCATGCTTAAATGAGAGAGCGCAATGTAGTACAGCCCAAGCAGCTCAGCATACCTCATCTCAGTACTCACAGTTCAGCCCAGGCCTTTAGAGATGTAGAAAGGAATCACCCTGGGGAAAGATTTTGGAACTCAGAGGCCTGGAGAGAAGGCCAGCAGAGATCACCCTGTGCCTTCCCAATTAAGAAAGAACCTCAGTTGAAAGTTGCCTTTCCTCTGAAGAACTAATGAAATAAATCCCCATTTATTAAAAGCAAATCTGTCTTTGGTGTGTTGCATTTCAGCAGCTAGCAAACTAGAACAGCATCCAAGGAAAGATACCTTGGTTCCAGAAGGTCAATGATGTTCAGCGTTTCTCTCTCAGATGGAAGGGCACATGGCGAACATGGAGTCATCTGCTAGGTTTCTCTCTAGGCCTCTTGCTTCCAGAAGCTCCCCAGGAGAAATTTTCCTTCCTCATCTCCAAAGGCTGGTGGACTTTTTGCTTCATGGTTCTGTGGTGTTCCCTGCTCTCTCAGAATCTCATGGCTTTCTCTCTTCTTGTTCTATAGCTTTTTCCAAAATGCTTCTTCTTTTAAAGGATTCCAGTAAAACCAATCAAGACCCACTCTGACATGTCTCCACCTAATCAAGTTTAATACCCATATTTGATTGAGTCACATCTCCATGGAGATAAGCTATTTGAAGTTTCCAACATATAGTACTGAATAGGGATTAGGAGAAACTGTTGCTCCCACAAGGTTGATTAGGATTAATACATAGCTTTTCTAGGGTACAGAAATCTTTCCAAACCAGCATAAGCCCTCTCCCAGTCTTTAAGGGTATTTGGGCTATGACCATTCTAACTTTTTCATTTTGGACAGAAGTGTTGATAATATGGGATAGGGAGATGGAACTAGTTGATGTTCTTGGAGAGGCTGGCCCCTCTGGACTTCAGGACTTATCTGGCTTAAGAACCATCTGAGGGTTATAGGTTTCTGGACAGTAATACTGCTATGCTTTTATGTTTCCTATTTTGATGGTAAAGAGAGCTTAAGCAGAAATTGCCATTCTTACTGGGCAAAGGAGTGAGATGTAAAAGTTCTTGGTGTCAAGGCAGCTGAAATTGTGGGAAAAAAATGCCAGAGAAGAGGCTCATTTACAAGGGAACCCCCAAATCTGCATAAATTTATGTATTAGGTTGCTCATGCTGCTGGAAAGCAATATACCAGAAACGAAATGGCTTTGTAAAGGGAATTAAAATATATATATATTTTATTGATAATTCTTCACGCACATACATTCTATACATGGTGTACTATCAACGTCTCATAAAATCATCAAATAATTGCGTATTCATCACCATGATCATTTTTAAAACATTTGCATCACTCCAGACAAAGAAATAAAAAGAAAAAAGAAAAAACTCGTACATCCCATCGCCCTTACCCCTCCCTCTCATTGACCAATAGTATTTGCATCTACCCAATATGTTTTACCTTTTGTACCTCCTTTTAATCATTTATTTTTTTTCCATATTTTTTGACTCATCTGTGCATTCAGATAAAAAGGATAAAAAGAACAACAGACACAAGGTTTTCAGAATCCCACAGTCACATTGTAAAAGTTTTGTCTTTATGCAATTATCTTCAAGAATCAAGGCTCTAGTACTCCCTTTAATATTTCTTGCAGAGCTGGTCTAGAGACAGCTAGAGACCAGCTAGAGCTGGTACTAGAGACAGATATGAAAACACAAAAGAAAGAGATGTGGAGAAGAGTGTAGAAAGAAGGAAAATTAGATATGACATATAAAATCCAAAAGGCAAAATGGTAGAAGAAAGTACTATCCATACAGTAATAACACTAAATGTTAATGGATTGACCTCCCCAATCAAAATACATAGACTGGCAGAATGGATTAATAAACAGGACCCATCTATATGCTGTCTACAGGAAACACATCTTAGACCCAAAGATAAACATAGGTTGAAAGTGAAAGGTTGGGAAAAGATATTTCATGCAAATAACAACCAGAAAAAAGCAGGAGTAGCTACAGTAATATCCAACAAATTAGACTTCAAATGTAAAACAGTTAGAAGAGATAAAGAAGGATACTATGTGCTAATAAAAGGAACAATTCAGCATGAAGACATAACAATCATAAATATTTATGCACCGAACCAGAATGCTCCAAAATACATGAGGCAAACACTGAAAACACTGAAAAGAGAAATAGACACATCTACCATAATAGCTGGAGACTTCAATTCCCCACTCTCATCAATGGACAGAACATCTAGACAGAGGATCAATAAAGAAACAGAGAATTTGAATATTACAATAAATGAGCTAGACTTAACAGACATTTATAGGACATTACACCCCACAGCAGCAGGATACACCTTTTTCTCAAGTGCTCATGGATCATTCTCAAAGATAGACCATATACTGGGTCACAAAGTAAGTCTCAATAAGTTTAAAAAGACTGAAATCATACAAAACACTTTCTCAGAACATAAAGAAATGAAGTTGGAAATCAATAATAGGCAGAGTGCCAGAAAATTCACAAATACGTGGAGGCTCAACAACACATTTTTAAACAACCAATGGGTCAAGGAAGAATTTCAAGGAAGAAATTACAAGAGAAATCAGTAAGTATCTCGAGGTGAATGAAAATAAAAATACAACATATCAAAACTTATGGGATGCAGCAAAGGCAGTGCTAAGAGGGAAATTTATTGCCCTAAATGCCTATATCAAAAAAGAAGAAAGGGCAAAAATTCGGGAATTAACTGTCCACTTGGAAGAACTGGAGAAAGAACAGCAAACTAACCCCAAAGCAAGCAAAAGGAAAGAAATAACAAAGATTAAGCAGAAATAAATGAAATTGAGAACATGAAAACAACTGAGAAAATCAGTAAAATCACAAGCTGCTTCTATGAGAAAATCAGTAAGATTGATGGACTCTTAGCAAGATTGACAAAAAGAAGAAGAGAGAGGATGCAAATAAATAAGATCAGAAATGGGAAGAGGAGACATAACCACTGACCCCACAGAAATAAAGGAAGTAATAACAGGATACTGTGAACAACTTTATGCTAATAAATACAACAATGTAGATGAAATGGACAACTTCCTAGAAAGGCATGAACAATCAACTTTGACTCAAGAAGAAATAGACGACCTCAACAAACCAATCACAAGTAAAGAAATTGAATTAGTCATTAAGAAGCTTCCCAAAAAGGAAAGTCCAGTACCAGGTGGCTTCACATGTGAATTCTACCAAACATTCCAGAAAGAATTAGTACCAATCCTGCTCAAACGCTTCGAAAAAATTGAAGTGGAGGTAAAACTACCTAATTCATTCTATGAAGCCAATATCACCCACATACCAAAGCCAGACAAAAATACTACAAAAAAGGAAAACTACAGACCAATCTCTCGAATGAATATAGATGCAAAAATCCTCAACAAAATTATAGCAAATCCAGCAACACATTAAAAGAATTCTACATCATGACCAAGTAGGATTCATTCCAGGTATGCAAGGATGGTTCAACATAAGGAAATCAATTAATGTAATACACCATATCAACAAATCAAAGCAGAAAAATCTCATGATCATCTCGATTGATGCAGAGTAGGCATTTGACAAAATTCAACATCCTTTCCTGTTGAAAAGACGTCAAAGGATAAGAATATAAGGGAACTTCCTCAAAATAAAAATAAAAAAAATTAAATTAAAAAAAAAGAATCAAAGGTACTGTCCAATGCTGTGCAGCAGCTAGAAGGAAAAATCTGAGATGATGATATGATAGCCATGACAATCTCTGGGATTTGTCCTGTAACTTCGTGTTGAAGAGTGCTTTGAAAACTATTGCTTTTTTCTTTCTTTGCTTTGTATATATGTTACATTATACAATTAAAAAAAAAAAGAGACTCAAGGCTACTGGAACACAGCTCAGCAGTTTCAGGTACTTTCCTCCAACCACTCCAATACACCATAAACTAAAGTGGGATATCTATATAATGCCTAAGAACAACCTGCAAGATAACTTCTTGACAATGTTGGAAGTCTCTCAGCCACTGAAACTTTGTTTTGTCTCATTTCTCTCTTCCCCCTTTTGGTCAGGAAGGCTTTCTCAGTCCCTTGATGTCGGGTCCTGGCTCATCCCAGGATTTCTGTCCCATCTTGCTAGGTTGATTTACACCCCTGGAAATCTTGTCCCGTGTAGTAGAGGGGTGGGCAGTGAGTTTACCTGCTGAGTTGGCTTATAAAGAGAGGCCAGGTCTGAGCAACAAAAGAGTTTCTTTGGGGGTGACTCTTAGGCCTAGTTTTAAATAGACATAGCCTAGCCTTTGCAGGAATAAGTTTCATAGGTGCAAACCCCAAGATTGAGGGCGCAGCCTACTGATTTGTTTATTCCTACTGCTTGTGAGAATATCAGAAATTTTCCAGGTGAGAAAGTTGAATATTTACTCCTTTCTCTCCACTCCTCCAAGGGAACTGTTATGGTTTGCAAGCTATCAGAAAGCCATATACCAGAAATGGAACAGCTTTTAAATGGGAGGATTTATTAAATTGCAAGTTTACAGTTCTAAGCTTTTAAAAGGGAGGATTTATTAAATTGCAAACTTACAGTTCTAAGGCTTATGAAAATGTTCCAGTTAAAGGAAATCTATAAAAATATCTTAATTAAGGCACAACAAAAGGTTACCTTCACTCAAGAAAGGCCAACAAAGTTCAGAGTTCCTCACTCAACTGGAAAGGCACATGGTGAACATGGTGACCTCTGCTAGTTTTCTCCCTCAGATTCTTGTTCTAGTGAAGCTCCCCTGGGGCATTTTCCTTCTTCATCTCCAGAGTTCTCTGGCTGCATGGGCTTTTGTGGTTCTCGTGGCTCTATCCAAAATGTTTCCTCTTTTAAAGGACTCTAGTAAACTAATCAGGACCCACTCAGAATGTGCGGTGTCACATCTCCCTCTAATCAATGGCTAATAACCCGCAATTGGGAGCCCCACACCTCTGTGGAGATAATCTAATCAAGCTCTCAACCTATAGTACTGAATAGGGATTAAAAGAAATGGCTGTCTCTACAGGATGTATCAGGATTAAAACATGGCTTTTCTAGGGTGCATAAAACCGGCACAGTGACCCCACAAACACTTCCTTATTCACTGTCCACATTACTCTGGGATATATTGGGGTGTCAAGCTAACCTTGACAAACCAACAAAATCTCACACACCATTCAAGGTTACATGTGTTTATGGTGTTCAAGTCAACTGACCATACGTGTTAAACTAGTAAATGCACTACCCCAAAAATTAATTTAGCACCCAATGCACGTTTCCCTTTAGTCTCACACAGAAGTTGAAGTTTTAAAATATGGATAATATCGTCCTTTTTTCCTGTATTCTGGTTTGTGCCTTAGTCCTATCCAGATCAGTTTCATTCATATCACTACTCGAAGTCTTATCACCTTTTCAATTTTGTAAACAGTTCCTGTGTGAGGTACTGCTAACTTTCATAGCTTCCTAGCTCTGTCTTTTGAGTCTCATGTGTCACATAAATACCTGAATTTTCTGGGAATGACCAGGTTTATAAACAAACAGCTCAGTATCTAGAATTTAGGAATAAGAGTTACAACTCCTGAATATATGGGACTGCTTATAAGAGCTCACAATATAGGACCTACAAAGAGAATTTATTATGTTAGTAGTTTACAGTTCTAAGTCCATGAAAATGTCCAAATTAAGGCACCAGTAAGAGGTTACCTTCACTCAAGACACGCAGATGCTGTCCAGAATACCTCTGTCAGCTGGGAAAGCATGTGGCTGGCATCTGCTGATCCTTGTTCCTGGTTCTGTTGCTTCCAGCTTCTCATGCCAGTGGTTTCCTCCTTAAGCATCTGTGGGCCTTCACTTAACTCCTCTGGGACACAGCTCTGGGTTCTGGCTTGCTTAGCATCTCATGAGAAGGCACTTGGCAATTTCTCCTGGGTTCTACCTGTGTTTAGGCATCTGCTCTCTGTCAGCATGCCAAGCATCTTCAAATAGGTGTGTCTCTGTCAGCTCTGAAGCAGCAGTTCTCCAAGCGTCTGAATCTCATGTTGCCTGTGTCGCTTCTTCAAAATGTTTCCTCTTTTTTTTTTTTAACATGGGCAGGCACCGGGAATTGAACCTGGGTCCTCGGGCATGGCAGGCAAGCATTCTTGCCCGCTGAGCCACCGTGACCCGCCCAATGTTTCCTCTTTTAAGGGACTCCAGTAAATGAATTAAGACCCACCTTGAGTGAGTGGGGTCACATTTCCATCCAACCAAAAGGCCACACCCACAACTAGGCACACCACATCTGCATGGAGATAATCTAATCAAAAGTCACACCCTACAATATTGAATTAGGATTGAAGGACATGACTTTTCTGGGGTACACAGAACTTTTAAACTATCACAATTCCATTTAAACTATTGGCTAACTCCTTACTTACCCATATGCAATATTAGATTCCAAGAACTCTACCAGAAAATAGAGACTGAAGTGCTAAATAGATATTTCACAATCTGCATGGTGTTGGGTGTCAACAGTTGGAGTTCATACCCTTCCAAGTTAGCATCTCTGTTTTCCTTTGAGACCTTATAAGAGCCACATCCTAGAAATAAGGAAAACATTGAAATAGATTAATGTAAAGAATGCCTAAATTAGATCCTTCATGGGACCAAGATAATCTGCTTGTATTTTGTCTGTTTACCAAAAGAAAAGTTGATTCACTTTGGAAGAAGGTAACATCATTCAAAGTCTCTACAATTTGTTATCCACAATGTCAACTGTCTAATACAAAATTATAGTAATTTTACTCTTTAAGTACTAATCAAAAGAAAGTGTGGCTACTTTAAAACCTGAAAAAGTAGTGTTGAATGCAAAAAAAGTATGAAATAAAGATGGCTGTTTTATAATGATGAAAGTGTCAACTGAAAGAGTTAATGAACAATATAGGTAATTCCCCCATACTTAATGTTGAGTGTAAAATGCCAGAAATAAAAGTATCTATACTGTCTGATTTTATTTAGCTGAAATTCATGTACAGACAAAGCTTACTTACAGTGATTGAAGTGAGAATATTGGTTCCCCCTGGTGAAGATTGGATATTGTCTGGAAGGAGACACAGAAGAGGAGAGCCTCAGTAGGGTGTGGGAATGTTCTGATCTTGGTAGTGGTTATAGGCATAAAAATTCAAAGAAAAAAAATTCAGTGAACTGTACACTTAGGGTTATTGTCACTTAAAAAAGCAAAATAATTGTTCAGTAAACAGTAGTTTAGAAATTACTGTTGTTACTAGTAATATGTCAGAAAAGGTGAATTGTATGTTTAACTTAGCCAGGTCAAGAATAGTGTTTCTCAATAAAGATGCTTGGCTTTTGGGCTGAGCATATTATATGGCATTTACCATTTTTAGTTAGTGCCTGCTAAATGCCAGTGTTCCTTTTCAATTATTGTAACACTGACAGATAGACAAAACAAAACAAACTGCTTTTCCCAGATATTTGTAAGTACCTCCAGATTGGAGGTCATACTGTTTCTCTTTGAGAACCACAGGTAGGGCATTTTTTTATTATTCTTTTCAAATTTTTTTCTTTCTTTTCTTTTTTTTTTTGTTTTTTTTACAGATAGGGAATTTTAAGGTAATGAAGTAGTTCTAGGATAGGAAGCAGTTATTTGCTACTCAGGATAAATACTCTGGACATTGTGAGACAAATCTGTATTTATTTTGAAACTGAGAATACCCAGTTCAGTTTGGGATTTTTAAGATTACATGAGTCTTTACTATGTGTATTGTTAGTTAATATGATATGGATCAGGAATTGTTTTTCTCTTGCAAACTTGACTTATGTGTGTGTCTTTGACAATGTCTGGGGTAGCCCACTTAGTAACTAGGTCATGTTAATGAGAACTAGGGAAATAAAGTAAAAAGTGTCTGGCTCTGGGATATCTAGGAAGTCTTTTGGAATGATTGGCCTTAAAAAGTACCTTTAGAGTACTGAGGCACTTAGTGATACTATTCCAGTATCAGTAATGTTTTGATTGAAAAAAATCAAAGGCTTTAGCTTAACTGTAAAAGCTTTGGTAATAATTATACATTGTTTGAAATCTCAGACAAACTTAAAAATATATAGAACACGTATTTGATAATGGTAGCAGAGTTATATAGAAAGGTGTTATTTTTAGATGGGTTTGCTAATACTGTAAGTTGTACAAATCTAAAGCTGATGTGCAGGGCATTACACATCAACCCTAGCTCAACCCCTGAAATATAAAGTGAACACTATTATTTTCCAGAACTCGAGTAACTTCATGAATATGACAAATTTCCAGTCTGTTCGACCTTTGCCATGCATTCAGATACTGGTGGATAAAATTAATCTGGAACATTCTGTGCCAATGTATGCAGAGCATTTGGTGCATATGGTCAGCAGCCTTACTCAGCCTTCTGATAATCTACTTCATTATTGCTATGCACACTGTTACCTTAAGGTAAGTAAAGTGAATTTTCTTGTTATTATTATCTGGTTGTCTTTTGGAGCTTATTTAAGTTTCTTTTTTCTTTCAGTTGTTACTTCATAGAATTGGATGAGATTTAATGAAGATGAGTTGAGATTTAAATAAGATTTAAAATAGGTTTATTTATTATTCTAATACAAAATTTAAAAATAATAAAAAAATACTAATTTTAAAGATACTTATTCAATTGTTAGGAAAGAGTAGCTTGATGTTCATCAGTTAATGGTAACTATAAGGTTTGAAGATTTTATATACAATTTCTGTTGCTATTTATAAGCAGAGTGAAAGAACAGTTAGCTTACTGTGAAAACTTTGACTTGTGATTTCTTTGAAGGGACAGTTTGTATGAGGCATAATGTTTTTTTTTCCTTTTTTTATTAATTTAAAAAATTTAAAAAAATATAACAACAAACACAAACGTTCTTAACTTCTGATCATTCTGTTCTACATATATGATCAGTAATTCACAAAGCCACCACATAGTTGCATATTCATCATCATGATCATTTCTTAGAACATTTGCATCAATTCAGAAAAAGAAATAAAAAGACAACAGGAAAAGTTCATGCATACCATACCTCTTACCCCTCCCTTTCATTGATCACTAGCATTTCAGTCAAAATTTATTTTAACATTTGTTTCCTCTATTATTTATTTTTATTCCTCTATTATTTATGTTTTACTCATCTGTTGATAAGTTAGATAAAAGGAGCATCAGAAACAAGGTTTTCACAATCACACAGTCACATTCTGATAGCTGAATCACTACATAATCACCTTCAAGAAACATGACTACTGGAACACAGCTCTACATTTTCAGGCAGTTCCCTCCAGCCTCTCCATTACATCTTGACTAACAATCTATTTAGTGTGTAAGAATAACCTCCAGGATAACCTCTCAACTCTTTTTGAAATCTCTCAGCCATTGACACTTTATTTTGTCTCATTTTGCTCTTCCCCCTTTTGGTCGAGAAGATTTTCTCAATCCCTTGATGCTGAGTCCCAGTTCATTCTAGGATTTCTGTCCCACGTTGCCAGGAAGGTTTACACCATTGGGAGTCATGTCCCACGTAGACAGGGAGGGTGTTGAGTTTGCTTGTTGTGTTGGCTGGAGAGAGAGACTGCATCTGAGCAACAGAAGAGGTTCTCTTGGGGTTGACTCTTAGGCCTAATTTTAAGTAGGTTTGACCTATCCTTTGTGGGATTAAGTTTCATGTGAACAAATCCCAAGATTGGAGACTCAGCCTGTTGCTTTGGTTGTCCTCACCGCTTGTGTGAATATCAAGAATTCTCCACTTGGGGACATTGAATTTTCCCCTTTTCTCACCGTTCCCCCAAGGGAACTTTGCAAATACTTTTTTACTCACTGCTCATATCACTCTGGGATTTATTGGGGCATCACTCTGGACAAACCTACAAAATCTTATGCCCTACTCAAGGTTCCATGTACTTACGGTGTTCATTTAAGCTGTCCACATAAGTTATATTAGGAACTGCACTAGTCAGTTATATACAGTTGTATATTTATCTACAAAAAAATATAAATTTTGTATGAAATAAACATTTTTTGCTTTAATCTCACCCAGAAGTTAAAATTTTTAAATATTAATTACCATCTATTTTCAATACCCTGCAGTATTGACATTCTTTTGTTCTTCGTATTTCAAAAACGTTTTTAAATTTGTACATTTAGTCACTATCATTAGGCATTCCTAGATTATACCATCTTTATCATCTATCTTTCTTTCTGATTTCATTTGTGCCCCCAGCCCTTCTCCATCATTCTCATATTCAGCTTCATTCAGTGTTCTAACATAATTGTACCACAATTAGGTGGTATTGTACTATTCATTTCTGAGTTTTTACAGTCAGTCCTTTTGCACAATCTGTATCCCTTCAGCTCCAGTTACCCAGTATCTTACCCTATTTCTATCTTTTGATGATCTCTGTTAACAATGAAATTCTGCAAGTTTATTCACTAATGTCAGTTCATATCAGT
This sequence comes from Tamandua tetradactyla, assembly GCF_023851605.1. NCBI lineage: Eukaryota > Metazoa > Chordata > Mammalia > Pilosa > Myrmecophagidae > Tamandua > Tamandua tetradactyla. The sequence goes on from NC_135332.1 coordinate 143,237,814, forward strand.
GTTACCATACAGTATTTTCCCTTTTGTTTCTGGCTGATCTCACTCAGCATAATGTCCTTAAGGTCCATCCATGTTGTGACATACTCCATAACATTATTCTGTCTTACAGTTGCATAATATCCCATCGTATGTATATACCACAGCTTGTTGAGCCACTAGTCTGTTGAGGGACATTTGGGCTGTTTCCGTCTCTTCACAATTGTCAGTAATGTTGCTATAAATGTTGGTGGCCAATGTCCGTTTGGGTCCTTGCCCTCATGTCCTCTGAGTAGATACCTAGCAGTGGTACTGCCGGATCACATGGCAGTTCTATACTTAGCTTCCTGAGGACCTCCCCAAACTGTCTTCCACAGTTGTCATACCGTTTGACAATCTCACAACAGTGGACAAGTGTGCCTCTTTCTCCACATCCTCTTCAGCACATGTCATTTACTGTTTTAGTGATAATGGCCGTTTTGGTGAGTGTGAGATGATATCTCATTGTGGTTTTGATTTGCATTTCCCTAATAGCCAGGGAAGTTGAACATCTTTTCATGTGCCTTTTGGCCACTTGTATTTCCTCGTCTGAGAAGTGCCTGTTCAAGTCTTTTTCCCATTTTGTAATTGCATTGTCTGTCTTTTAGTTGCTGAGTTGAACAATCTCTTTATATATTCTGGATACTAGACCTTTATCTGGTATATCGTTTCCAGATATTGTCTCCCATTGTGTAGGCTGTCTTTTTACTTTGTTGATGAAATTCTTTGATGCACAAAAGTGTTTAATTTTGAGGAGTTCTCGTTTCTTTCTTCAGTGCTCATGCTTTGGATGTAAGGTGTAGGAAACCACCTCCTATTATAAGATTTGTAAGATAATTCACTATATTTTATTCTAACATTTTTATGGTCTTAGATCTAATGTTTAGGTCTTTGATCCATTTTGAGTTAATTTTTGTATAGGGTATAAGATATAGATGTTTCATTTCTTTGCATGTGTATATCCAGTTATCTAAGCACCGTTTATTGAAGAGACTATTCTGTCCCAGGTGAGTTGGCTTGACTGCCTTATCAAAGATCAATTTTCCATAGATGAGAGTGTCTATATCTGAAAACTCTATTCAGTTCCGTTGGTCAGTATATCTATCTTTATGCCAGTACCATGCTGTTTTGACCACTGTAGCTTTATAATAATCCTTAAAATCAGGTGGCGTGTGATCTCTGACTTCATTTTTCTTTCTCAGGATACTTTTAGCTATTCGCAGCACCCTCCCCTTCCAGATAAAGTTGGTTATTGGTTTTTCTATTTCTGAAAAGTAAGTTGTTTGGATTTTAATTGGTATTGCATGAATCTGTGTATCGGTTTAGGTAGAACTGACATCTTAACTATATTTAGTCTTCCAGTCCATGAACACAGTATGTTCTTCCATTTAATTAGGTCTTCTGTGATTTCTTTTAACAATTTTTATAGTTTTCTTTGTATAGGTCTTTTGTCTCTTTAGTTAAATTTATTCCTAAATATTTTATTCTTTTGGTTGCAATTGTAAATGGAATTTTTTTCTTGATGTCCCCCTCAGATTGCTCATTACTAGTGTAATGAAACACTACAGATTTCTGAGTGTTGATCTTATAACCTGCCACATTGCTGTACTCATTTATTAGCTCTAGTAGTTTTGCTGTGGGTTTTTCAAGGATTTCGACATATAGTAGCATGTCATCTGCCAAGAGTGAGAGTTTTACATCTTTCTTTCCAATTTCGTTGCCTTGTATTTCTTTTTGTCTAATTGCTCTGGCTAGAACTTCGAACACAATGTTGAATAACAGTGGTGATTGTGGACATCCTTGTCTTGTTCCTGATCTTAGGGAGAAAGCTTTTAGTGTTTCCCCTATAAGGATGATGTTCCCTGTGGGTTTTTCACATATTCCCTTTATCATTTTAAGGAAGTTACTCTCTATTCCTATCCTTTGAAGTGTTTTCAACAGGAAAGGATGTTGAATTTTGTCAAATGCCTTTTCTGCATCAATCGAGATGGTCATTTGATTTTTCTGCTTGATTTGCTGATATGGTGTATTACATTAATTGATTTTTTTATGTTGAACCATTCTTGCATACCTGGGACGAATCCTACTTGGTCATGATGTATAATTCTTTTAATGTGCTGCTGGATTCGCTTTGCTAGAATTTTGTGGAGGATTTTTGCATCTATATTCATTAGAGGGATTGGTCTGTGTTTTCTTTTTTTGTAATATCTTTGTCTGGCTTTGGTATGATGGTGATGTTGGCTTGGTAGAATGAGTTAGGTAGCTTTCCCTCCTCTTCAATTTTTTTGAAGAGTTTGAGCAGGATTGGTACTAATGCTTTCTTGTATGTTTGGTAGAATTCACATGTGAAGTCATCTGGTCCTGGACTTTTCTTTTTGGGGAGCTTCTTAATGACTGATTCAGTTTCATTACTTGTGATTGGTTTGTTGAGGTCATCTATTTCTTTTTGAGTCAAAGTTGGTTGTTCATGCCTTTCTAGAAAGTTGACCATTTCATCTTCATTGTCGAGTTTATTAGCATGAAGTTGTTCATAGTATCCTCTTATTGCTTCCTTTATTTTTGTGGGGTCAGTGGTTATGTCTGCTCTTCCATTTCTGATTTTATTTATTTGCCTCCTCTTTCTTCTTCTTTTTGTCAACCTTGCTAAAGATCTATCATCAGTCTTGTTGATTTTCTCATAGAATCTGCTTCTAGTTTTGATGATTTTCTCAATTGTTTTCATATTCTCAATTTCATTTATTTCTGCTCTAATTTTCATTGTTTCTTCCCTTTTGCTTCCTTTGGGGTTAGTTTGCTGTTCTTTCTCTATTCTTCTAAGTGGACAGTTAATTCCTCATTTTTTGCCCTATCTTCTTTTTTTGATATAGGCGTTTAAGGCAATAAATTTCCCTCTTAGCACTACCTTTGCTGCATCCCATAAATTTTGAAATGTTGTGTTTTCATTTTCATTTGCCTTGAGATATTTACTGATTTCTCTTGTAATTAAGAGTGTGTTTTTGAGCCTCCATATATTTGTCAATTTTCTGGCACTCTGCCTATTATTGATTTCCAGCTTCATTCCTTCATGATCTGAGAAAGTGTTTTGTATGATTTCAATCTTTGTAAATTTTTTGAGACTTGGTTTGTGACACAGCATAGGGTCTATCCTTGAGAATGACCCATGAGCACTAGAAAAAAGGTGTATCCTGTTGTTGTGGGGTGTAATGTGTTATAAATGTCTGTTAAGTCCAGCTCATTTATTGTATTATTCAAATTCTCTGTTTCTTTATTGATCCTCTGTCTAGATGTTTGTCCATTGATGAGAGTGTGGAAATGAAATCTCTTTTCAGTGTTTGGTACATGTATTTTGGAGCATTCTGGTTCGGTGCATAAATATTTACGATTGTTATGTGTTCTTGTTGAATTGTTCCTTTTATTAATACATAGTGTCCTTCTTTGTCTCTTTTAACTGTTTTACATTTGAAGTCTAATTTGTTCGGTATTAGTGTAGCTACTCCTACTTTTTTCTGATTCCTATTTGCATGAAATATTTTTTCCGTCCCTTTCACTTTTATCCTATGTTTATCCTTGGGTCTATTGTGTTTCCTGTAGACAGCATATAGATTGGTCCCATTTTTTAATCCATTCTGCCATTCTGTTTCTTTCATTGGGAAATTCAATCCATTAGCATTTCGTTTTATTACTGTATGGGTAATACTTTCTTCTACCATTTTGCCTTTCAGATTTTATATGTCATATCTAAATCTTCTTCTTTTACCTTTAGTGATATTCTTCATTTCTACATTCTTCTCCACCCTCTGTCTCCTTTCTTTTCGTATCTGTCTGTAGCGCTCCCTTTAGTATTTCTTGCAAAGCCGGTCTCTTGGTCACAAATTCTTTCATTGATTTTTTGCCTGAAAATGTTTTAATTTCTCCCTTATTTTTGAAGGAAAGTTTTGCTGGATATAAAATTCTTGGTTGGCAGTTTTTCTATTTTAGTAATTTAAATATATCATCCCACTGTCTTTTCGCCTGCATGGTTTTTGCTGAGAAATCTGCATAGTCTTACTGGACTTCCCTTCTATGTGATGGATTACTTTTCTCTTGCTGCTTTCAAGATTCTCTCTTTCCTTTGACATCTGACATTCTGATTAGCAAGTGTTTTGGAGTGCCTGTTTTTGGATTTATTCTGTTTGTGGTATGCTGCACTTCTTGGATCTGTAATTTTAATCTTTCATAAGAATTTGAAATTTTCAGTGATAATTTCCTCCATTAGTTTTTCTCCTTCTTTTTCCTTCTCTTCTCCTTCTGGGATACCTGCAAGACATATATTTGTGCACTTCATGTTGTCATTCTGTTCCCTGACTCCCTGCTCATATTTTTCCATTCTCTTTCCTATATTTTCTTTTGCTTGTCAGATTTCAGATGTTCTGTCCTTCAGTTCTCTAATCCTACATTCTGCCTCTTGAAATCTGACATTGTAGGTTTCCATTGTTTTTTTCATCTCTTCTACTGCGCCTTTCATTGCCATAAGTGCTGTGATTTGTTTTTTGTGACTTTCAGTTTCTTCTTTTTGTTCATTCCTAGCCTTCTTTATATCCTCCCTCAATTCATTGATTTGATTGTTGATGAGGTTTTCCATGTCTGCCCGTACAGTCTGAATTAATTGTTTCAGCTCTTATATCTCATTTGAATTGGTTTCTTCCTCTGAGTGGGCGGTATCTTCTGTTTTCCTAGTGTGATTTGTTATTTTTTGCTGGCCTCTAGGCATTTAATTACCTTAAGTAATTTGTTCTGGAGACTGTTTTCACTTCTTTTACCTAGGAGTATCTTGCTGTATGACTTTGTTGTCTGTCTGTTTTTTGACATTCAATTGATCTTATTCTGGACTACTAGCTTAGGTTTTGTTTAACAGAGCAGAATTTTTCAGTTCTTGTTTGCTTGTTTCTTGTCCTTCCTGTGTGGTGCCTTCCCCCCGCCCCCCAACCCTTAGGCCAGTGTACTTAGGTATTATAGACTCCAGCCAGATTTTCCCAGACCAAACTGGCCTACTATCAGAAGGAAAGAGTCACCTGTGTCAATTTTATTTGCGGGTGAGACCCAGCAAGTTGAAAGACTTTCCTATGAAGTCTCTGATCTCTGTGTTTTTTCTGTCCTGCCTAGTATGTGGCACTTGTTTGCCTTCAGGTCCCATCAGCATAAGGTGATCCAGTACCTTTAACTTCAGCAGACTCTTCCTGCTGGGGGTGTGGTGGAGACAGAGGAGAGGTTGTAGGGTGACTTTAAATGCCTCAATTTTCCAAACATTTGGGTCTGAATTCCTTGAGGGAGGGAATCCACCTGAGGTGAGCCCCCACCCCTCTCCTGGGGAAGGCTCAGGCTCCAGACAAGCTCTCAAATAAGCTTGTTTCTGCCTATGCCTGGGGCAGCCTGAGAAGCCCTGGTGATATATCCACAGGCAGTCAGTCCTTTGTAAAAACACAGCCACAAAAACGAAAGAGAACAATCCTTCTCAGAGCAGGACCCTCTTCCTTCGGTTTGCCAATCAAGAGCATAAGTTGGTATGTTGCTTTGTGTACCTTCAGATCCTAAGTGCCCCCTCCTTTTCCTCAGGGCCCAGAGCCTTTCATGTACTACGTGCTATCTGATACAAAAAACTTCTGTTCATTTTTTTTCTTTCTTCTTTTTCCGTCAACCCTGACCCTTTGGTGCCGAGGCAGAAATCACCAACCTCCTCTTTGACTCGAGGTTCATTCAGCTGAGCTGGGGGCCTATTTTTAGTAGTCAGAATTTGTGAATTAATTCCACAGTTGGAGTTTAGTCGTGCTCTGCCCTGCTGCTAGTAAAGTCCCATTCCTTTCCCCTCTGGGAAGCAACCTGTGGGGGAGGGGTGCTGGCTCAGCAGCTTGGGGAACTCATGATTCTGGGAGGGCTTGTAGCCGGTCCAGCTGATCCAGACTGTGGTATCCTGTGTTTTATGGACTAAAAAAAAGTCTAAAAAATTGAATTCAAGAATATATACTATTAACCAAAAAAGAGAGAGATTAAAGGAACAGTGAAAGTTAAATATACTACATATTCATAGAGGAGAAAAGGTGCAAATGACAGTTAAACACATAGAGAAAAGGCAGAAAAGAACATTATTGGGACATAGGAAACAACCAGACTATAGTCTGTAAGTCTTATGAATGTTAGATTTCTTGAACTTCATAACTGTACTTTAGATGGTTACGTAAGTGAATGTCCTTCTTCTTAGGAAATGTACATGGAAGTTCATATAGTATGATGTATTTAAAGGGCATGATGTATTCAACCTATTCTGAAATGTCTAGAACACAGATGAATGGATGATAGATGTATACATAAAATGACATGTCAAAAGTGATGAAATGTTAAAGGATGATGATTCTGGGTATCTGGGTGGGGGTATGGAGTTTTCTCATGGGTTTTGTATTTTTTTCATAAATGTCCTATTATGTTTGAAATTACTTCAAAAGAAAATGTTGAGAAAAAGTATAAGTACTAAAAAAGCAATAAATTTCATGCAGAGTACTAAAAGATTAAAGGGCTCCACAAGTAGATTCCAGACTTTATTGGTTCATACTTTATAGGATCATGTTCTAAAGTTCTTAAATATTTATATATTTTAAATTAATATTAAATATCAGTTTTAGATCACCTTTGTGAATATATGTTTAAGATGTTAACATTTTCATGTTTTAAAGCCATGTAGACTGAATGAACATGTTTTCATATCTGTCCATGCAAAGCTCATTTTCAAGAGGATAGAGAAATAGTTTTCACTTCCTTGATGGAGAAGTGATAGTAACACATTACAGAGAGGCGTGGACACAGTGAGGTGAGATTCATTGGGGGCCATTATTACAGGGATCTGCCATAGTGTTTTATGCCATACAGGCATACAGAGAGTAGCAGAAGGTATTTTTGAAAGCAAGATATCTAAAAAATATTTTATACTGATTTTTGATTCATTCCCACAATTAATGCACAGAGGTTGTGCCAGTTTGAATCTGTTGTGTACCCCAGAAAAGCCAATTTCTTTAATCCTCTTTCATTATTGCTGGGTGGGATCTTTTTGATCATTTCCGTGGAAATGTGACCAACCCAGTTGTGGTGGTGAGTTTTGATTAGATGGTGTCCACGGAAATGTTTCTCTACCCATTCAATGTGGGATTGCTTACTGGACCCCTTTAAGAAGGAACCATTTTGGAAAAAGCTTTGAAACCAACACAGCCCACACAGCCAGAGACCTTTGGAGATGCATAAATAAAACGCCCCTGGGGAAGCCATTAAAAAAGCTGGGAGAGAGAGCTAGTAGACATGACCGTGTGCCTTTCCATGTTCTGGACCCATTGGCCTTTCTTGAATCAAGGTATCTCTCCCTGGATGCCTTAGTTTGGACATTTTCATGGCCTTAGAATGGTAAACTTGCAACTTAAAAAACTCCCCATTTTTGAAAGCCATTCCATTTCTGGTGTATTATATTCTGTCAGCTTTTACAAACTAAAACAGAGGTAGATGATTTTTTTAAATAATGGTACTTCAGTATCAGGCTACAATATAAAGATTATTTTCCTTGCTTTGTTAAAGCACATGTAATTTTATGCAACTCACTAATCTCTCCAAGGTATTCTGCTCATATTGGCTCATTCATTTGGTAAATATTAAGTTCTTTCTATATTCTAAACATTAAAGATGAATAAGACTTGTACTCATCTTCTAGGTAAACAGTCACCAAAGCCCTTGGTTACCATATGTACTAATTTATAAGTTATTGGCATAATTCTTCACCATTACTATTTGTACATTAAAAGCTCACTTAAATTTCCAATATAATGTAAAAACTGTTTACAATCTGGCCAAGATATAATTATGTTTCAAAAAAATCTCTTTTGTAATACATGCTGTCTAGTTATTTTTTATATTTTGATTAGTTTTGATGAGAGCTTTAATGGGTAAAGTAAATGAATCAGGCAGTAGGTTTGAGCATAGTATAATATATGCAGTATATATAGTATAATGTATATAGCCAAACCTTAAATTAGTATTATGAATATTAAGTAATTTTTTAAAAGAAATTTTTGCTATAAATAATGGGTTGACACTCATGATGGAGATTGCAGGAAAATGATTGAACTTGAATTAAAGTAGTCAAGAAACAAACAAGCAAATTCTGGAGTCTCAAATATATCATTGCACTTTTGATGCTTCTTTAGTGGTACATTATAATATTTTCAGGATTTGGTAGAAAGTCTTTGTTTATATGAAGATTTGGAATTGACTCAAAATATTGATTTGTTAGAAAGTTTATAGCAGCTTATATTACTTAGAATGATTTCTATAATCTTTGAGAAAATTTTCGTATCTCAGTGTTACAGTATTATAGTAGAGGATTTGAAGAGACATTTATTTCATGTGTGTTTGGCATTTTAGGCCCTATGTACTCTGTGTTTAAATAGTTAAGCAAATGCCTGAGTTTTTTTTTTTTTTGCATGGGCAGGCTCCAGGAGATGAACCCAGGTCTCTGGCATGGCAGGTTGAGAAGTCTGCCTGCTGAGCCACTGTGGTCCTCCCAATGCTTGAGTTTTAATTTTATATATGTACATATGAGTGCATTGACTATATGAACAAATACTATATGGCTTCCACTTCATATAATAAAATTTATCAATTCAGGAAGTTGATATGAATATGTGAAGAAAATGTGCAGATGCATCTTTTTTCTTTCTCTCCCAGTTCTCTTATTTATCTGGAAAACCTATCTTTTGAATATGTATGGCATTTAATAGCTGAGGTACTGAAAAACAGCTAAAATTTGAAACATATGTAGAAAATGAGTTATATGAAAGCACTCTGTAAAGTGTAGAGTGGTATTTAAATTTAAGGCCTGTTATTCCTATGGATAAGCCACGGCAGATGCTTCATTAAGCTCAAGAAGGCTGTGGTAGAATCAAATCCTTTGGGTTCTTTGGATTTGGTAATTGTTTATCTCAGACAGTTTTCATGGGGAATCTTGGAAAAATGGGGTTCTTGTATATGGCAATGGTTGTATAAATTGGTATAGTTATTTTTGAGAGTACGCTGGTGACATCTAACTAATTTGAAAACACATTCATCCAATTTTTAGTATATATCCTAGCACAGAAGTCAGCAAACTTTTTCTCTAAAGGGTCAGATAGAAAATATTTTAGGCTTTGTGGTGAAAGAGGAAAATAGAGAGTAATATATAGATACTTATATAACAAAAGAGAACAAATTTCCACAAACTTTGAGTTTAGAACAAGACAGTTTTTATAAGAATGGAATTATTTTCCTTGATTTTTACCTAGTTGGGGTTCCTATTACAAACTGCATGTTAAATGTTCATGTGTGAAAATTATTCTTAGCTTGTGGAGCATTCAGAAACAGGTGGTAGATGGAATTTCTCCTGTGGGCTGTAATTTACTGACCCCTGCCCTTCAGAAGTTTTTGCATATGTGTACTAGGAGAAAGATGCAGCTAGAAGTCCATATATGTCCATGCTATAGCCTTCAGCAGCATAATGTTTAGTGGGAATACTAGTAAGCATAATGATGGTTACAATAGGATACCATTTATGTAAATTAGGTAAACAAAATGATGCTACAGATGGTTTATGGATATAAAAGTGTATATAAAAGTTATTCTTGAAACTATGGCACTAAGTTAACATAAGTGACCATAAGATAGGGAATCATGTGTTGAAATGAAAACACTGTTTTCCTAACTCTAACCCTAACCCACATGTTTATGATGCTAATTAACATAGCACTTACAAGATTCACAGGTGAAACTTGTCTTTAACTGTGGCACTCATTAAATATAATTGCCTTGAAGATAGGGAAAAATGTCTGGAATGAATACTAAGTTTTCCTAATGCTAGCCCTAACCCTAATCCTGTCCTACATATATATATATGATGATAATTAACATAGCATTTCCCAGATTTACATGTGAAACTTGGTTTTAACTGTGGTACTTAAAGTAATTTAAGTGCCTAGAAGATAGGAAAACGTGTTGGAGTGAAAACACTAATAGTAATCTTAACCCTAACTCTAACAATAAACACTGTTCTACATATATACAAAAATATTCAGCATAGCAGTTTCCCAGGTTTAAAGGAGAAACTCGTTTTAAATGTGGCCCTAAGTTCTCATCTCTGCTAGATATGTGGTGTTGACACATAATATTGATCCAGCAAAATGTGATTTTGAAAACGTTACTTACTTTTTTTTAACTTCATTTTCTCCCATGTATAAAATGTGGAGGCTGGGTTAAATAATGTCTAAGAATTTACTTTAAACAGTATCACTAATATTTAAATAATAACCTAAACCCTAAATAATTTTCTTGAAATAATCTCTAAGCGTTTTAATATTCAGTGGTTATTTCCAGTTGACTAGTTCTGGTTCCATCCTTTTCCCCTGAAGGATTTTTCTTTCTAACATGTTCATTGTTAATGATGTAGAATTCTACTTATAACCATTCTTGAATGTCAGTGTTTACCTGTTTCAAAGTATTATTGTATACGAATTAACCTTTTTTGTTATTTACACTTGTGTCTCTCATTTTAAAAGCAGTTTTTAAAAAATTTTTTAGTTATTTTTAATATTTTTTTGAGAATATCCACACATATACAGTACAACCATATTTTACAATCAGTGGCTCATAATATCATCACATAGTTGTGTATTCTTCACCATGATCATTTTAGAACATTTATTTGTATCACTTCAGGAAAAGAAATAAAAAAAAAAAAAGAACTCGTGGCTCCCATACCTCTTACAGGTTCCTCTCATTGACCCACAGTATTTCAATTTACTCAAATTTTACCCTTTATCGCCCCGTTATTTATTTACTTATTATAATTGTAATTATTTTAACTCATATGCCCTCACCCTGGATAAAAGGAGCATCAGACACAGGGTTTTCATAATCACGCAGTCAATTGTAGAAGCTATATAGTTATACAGTCTTCTTCAAGAGTCAAGGCTACTGAAACACAGTTCAGCAGTTTCAGGTACTTCCCTCTAGCCATTCCAATATACCATAGATTAAAAAGAAATATCTCTGTAATGTGAAGAACAACCTCCAGGATAACCTCTCAACTCTGAAATCTCTCAGCCGCTGAAATTTTATTTTGTCTCATTTTTATCTTCCCTCTTTTGGTCAAGAAGGCTTTCTCAATCCCATGATGTTGGGTCCCAGTTTATCACAGGAGTCAGGTCCCATGTTGCCAGGGAGATTTACACCCCTAGGAGTCATGTCCCATATAGTGGTGAGGGTAGTGAGTTCACCTGCTGAATTGGCATACAGAGAGAGGCCTCATCTGAGCAGCAAAAGAGGTTCTCTAGAGGTGACTGAGAAATTAGCAGTATGCTTAGCTTCTCCTTTGCAGAATCAGGTTGAGCCCCAGGACTGAGGGCTCAGCTTATTGTGTTTGTTGTGAGAATGTCAGTAATTCCCCAGGTGAGGAAGTTTAATATTTCCTCCTTTCATCCCAGATCCCCAAGGGGATTTTGCAAATACTTTTTGATTCTCTGCTCATATTACTCTGGGATATATTGAGACATCACACTAACTGTACAAACTAACAAGATCGCACATCCTATTCAAGATTCCATGTAATTAAGGTGTTCAGTAAACTGACCATACCAGTTGTGCTGGTTTGAAAGGATATATGCCCCCTAAGAAAAGCCATGTTTTAATATAAATCCCATTTCTTAAAGGTAGAATAGTCTCTATTCAATGCTGTGTATTTGGGACTGTGATGGGATCATCTCCCTGGTTGATGAGATTTAGTTAAGAACGGTTGTTAAACTGGATTAGGGGATGACATGTCTCCACCCATCTGAGTGGGTCTTGATTAGTTTCTGAAGTCCTATAAAAGAGGAAACATTTTGGGGAATGAGAGACTCAGAGAGAGCAGAGAATGCTGCAGCACCATGAAGCAGAGTCCACCAGCCAGCAACCTTTGGAGATGAAGAAGGGAAATGCCTCCCGGGGAGCTTCATGAAACCAGAAGCCAGGAGAGTAAGCTAGCAGATGACGCCGTGTCTACCATGTGCCCTTCCAGCTGAGAGAGGAGCCCTGACCGTGTTCACCATGTGCCTTTCCAGATGAGAGAGAAACCCTGAACTTCATCGGCCTTCTTGAACCAAGGTATCTTTCCCTGGATGCCTTTGATTGGACTTTTCTATAGACTTGTTTTAATTCTCGGCCTTAGAACTGTAAACTAGCAACTCATTAAATTTCCCCTTTTAAAAGCCATTCCGTTTCTGGTATATTGCATTCCAGCAGCTAGCAAACTAGAACACCAGTTAAATTACATAATGTGCTACCCAAAATATAAATTTTGCACCAAATAAATCTCTCTCCCTTTGGCCTTGCACAGAGGTTGAAGTTTGAAAATATGCACCATATCATTCTTTACCCAGTATTCTGATTTATCTTAGTCTATCCGTATCAGCTTAATTTATATCTCTAGATGTAGTCTGATCACTTTTCACCCTTTTAAACAGTTGCTGAGTGGGTAATGCTGACTTTCATTGCTTCATTGTTCCAACTCTGAGTCTAAGATGTCACATAAATACCTGAAGTTTCATGGAACGACCAGGTTATATACAAATAGCTCAGTATCTCAGAATTTAGAAATATCAGTTACAGCTCCTAAATATATGACTCCTCTAAGAGCTTATAATTGCAGAATCTTTACAATAGGCCCCAACCTGATAACCCATGCTCTCAACTTATAGTTCTCTGAGTTTGTATATTATAATTAATCCATATGAATGAGGCATGATAATATTTGTCTTTTTATTTCTGACATTTCATTCAACATGCTATCCTTAAGGTTCATTCACCTATCTGCATGCCTCACGACTTCCTTCCTTCATGCAGTCATAGTCCATTGTATGTATCACCACAGTTCCCCTTTCCATTCCTTGGTCATTGTACCCTTAGACTGCCTCCATCTATTGTGAATCATGTACACTGATGCCATGAACACCAGTGTGCAAATGTCCTTTCGTGTCCCCACTCTCAGTTCCTCCAGGTATATACCTAGCAATGGGGTTACAAGATCATATGGCAGTCCCACCCCTAGTCTCCTGTGGAACCACCACACTGCCTTCTGGAGGCCCTAGCTTCCCTACCAAAGGTGAATAGGTACATCTCTTTCTCCACATTTTCTTGAGCACTTGTTTCTATTTATTTTTATACAGTTTTATTCATACATCATGCAATCTAACCTAATAGATATGCCTTCGCCTGTATAATCTGCACGAAGACGTTTACTTTTCTAAGCATAGAATCCATATCCTCCCCCATGACCCCCACTTCTTGACATTTAATTTCCACATAATGTCTTTTACATTCAGTGGAAGCATATTACAATGTAACTGTTGATTATAGACCCTGGCTTGCGTTGATTGTACCTTTTTCTGTATACCATCCATTTTTCAGTCCCTTACAATGTTGACATTCATTTGTTCTCCCTCATATGAAATGTTTTTGTATTTGTACAACACCTTAACTTTTGATGTGAAGATATTGCTTGATTATTTGTTCCTTTAATGAAGGGACACCAATTTAGGATGTTGATAGTACTGTTATACCAAATGTCTTATAATGACAACATAAAAGTAATTTGTTTTATATTCCAATTATTATGATTTCATTGTCATTTACGGGTGATATGTGCTTTCTGTAATTTTTGTCTTTTGAAAATTGTGAATCATATTATATCAGTAATTTTTGCTCTTAGTAAGTTGTTTTATGATCTATCTAAACTACTCAAATTTCTTCTATTTGGGTTGTTAATTATAGAGCATTCATTGTAAAGTATTAAAATATTTGTGAAATATTTATTTTTGTAGTTTTCTAATTGAATCTTAAAAGGTGACACTGTGTTCAACTTTCATTTAATGTGTGGCATGTATGTAGTATTATTCAAGTTGAAATTTCCTTCAGCTAAACTTCTATTTATAGTCACACTTACTGCTTCATGCATTCTTATACATAAAGAAAATTTTTTAGTAGTGCTCAACACTTTGAATATGTGAACTATCCTTGGTGAAAGAAAGTAGCCTCAATTCCTTTCTGTAGATTAAGAACTTGTAATCTTACTCAAGAGCTGTTGACAAACTATTGAATTACAAATACATTGTAAATCTATGCATCTCATTGTTGTAATTTAATGCAGAGAGTTGAAAATTTGTTATTTTGAAATAATTAATTTTGGTAAGGATGAGTAATAGGAAGCACAGTATGATCCTTTAAAAGTAATCCAAACTAATATAGAGGGTGATTTCTTTTCACAATAGCCTCCCTCCCCCTACTTTTATTATAATTTATAGTTTCTTGCATGGTCCCTTGGAAACACCTCAGTACAACATGTAGATATAATAAAAAGTGTTTAAAGATTACAGATTAATGTGCAGTTTCCCCAAATACCTTTGTACTTCCATAGACAACCAGCAGGGGATCTCCTCTACATCCAGTTTCCATCTTGAGACAATTAATGAAAATGTCTGTAATTATATTGTGGGATGTTTATAGAATATTAGAAAGGGGCTCTTAGGCAATTCGTAGTTATAAATAGATAATTTTATGAGTCAAAATTTATCCTTAGTAATTCTGGAAATATGTAGAAATTGGGCATTATTTTAATCACATTTTTTATTAAGTAGTAGTAATAATTGTAAACTACAGAACCCTTAAATACTTAGTCTTTCAGAAGAAACATGAAATGCTGTAATTGTACATTGCCCAGCATGTTTCTTTGTCTACAGAGTGCTCAGAACAAGTCTTGAAAAAAGAATGAATGTAGAATAAATTAATTTTTAAGGTGATCATTTAAATAGTAAAAACATGCTTTTTCCTTCTTCTCAGTTCTTTAATTCTTGCCACTTTGTTGATAGTGAGTTTTATAGGAATTAGTAGGTATATCAGTTTCATTTTCTTTGATAATAATTAGGTAGATAGATTCTTTGAAAGTACAGTTTTCCATGAAGATGTATTTCTCAAAAATAACTTATTTTAAAAAATTATTTTACCCACTGAAAATTAATTTTGGTAGAAAGGATTTGACGTTGTCATTTTGGCAAATGATAGGATTGTGAGAACATGACAGTTTTTGAACCATGTGAAAGTGACTTTTTTTGAAATTGATCATTATTTTATGCTTATTAAAGTAAAGCATTTTGTTTTGAAAATTAATAATGAAATTTAAAATATGTTTCAGTGTAGAACTTCACTGTTAGTATTAATTAAACCATAGAGATGTGAAACTCAATGCTTTATAAACCAAAGTAGTAAAAAATAATAACTAAAGATAAATTTGGAGATAAGCTAAGCTGCTTTTTGCATGTTATCAGAAAACAGTAACTTATTGTTTTGTATCCTTGGTTATTGTTTTCAGTGTGAAATGTTTATCTTCTGTCTTATTGGAAATAATCATATACAGTTCTCTGTAATGTGTTATATAAAATTTGATGTGATATTGTTTCTTTTTATTGGGGCAAATATAGTGTTGAAGAATTGCAGGGAATGTTTATAAATTTTTTTAGTGTATCTGCTCATTTTAAGTGTAAACATATTAGAATGAATTTATAGCATGCACCAAATTTGCTGGGGTGAAAATGTCAATTCTACAATCATTTTCACAAAAGAAGGGGGAGAAGAAACAATACTTAGAATGCATTTGGATATCCTTTTCTTATATCCTCAATGCTGATTGAAAGCCAAGTACATTTTTAAGATTATTGTTGCTGTAATATTCTTTTAGTCCTAAAACAATATTGACAGCAATTATTTAATATTTACAATGTACAAAATGCACACAGCCATTTATATATGTGGAAATATGTACATTTTAGCAGAGAATAAAACACTAAATGAGAATAATGTATAGAAATAAAATATAAAACTAAAAAAATTTATGTAAGAAAGCAGTGATCCTTTGTAGTTCTGAAAGAAGCATTGCATCTTTTAAATCTCTAAGTTCTGACTTAGATGATATGAAATTGAATAAAAGAAAATGTTGATTGGGAAGTGGAAAAGACTTTGGAGCATATTTCATATGCAGCTGTTGTACAACAGATTGAAACTGATGTCTTTCATCCCTTGCTTATTAAAACTGTTTCTGTGAACATTTGGATCTTTTCTTTTTTATTTCAGATATTTGGTTTCCAGGCAGGCCTAACCTCTTTGGATTGCCAAGGATCTTACTGCTTACCTGTAACAATTATTCCTTCTTTCAGCACTGCTCTTTATGGTAAACTTCTGAAACTCCCTGCTTGCTGGTAAGTATTGCATGTTAAAATATGGTTTACGTTAAGTTCATTTATTGTTTTTGGAGGGGAAAAGCGTTAAATGTTTAATTTTTATGCCAGTTCGTTAGTTTTGTTAAAAAAAAAAAAGCCTATGATAACAATACCTGAAATGGTACTGTCTTTTACTGAGACCCTCAAAATCTCATTTCTCTCTCAATAGTATTAATTCATAGCAGCTTTTATGGTAATGCTAATAATGTTACAGTAATAACTTTTAATCTGTATTGGAACTATAGTGAAATGTAGCTGCCTCACTTTGCAATAGTTACCTTTCTCTCTTTTTTTTCCTGAGTAGTTACAAAGATAAAAATGTTGCAAGTTAATATCAAGGCTTAAGTTTTATCTATTAAGTAACAGTTTCATATATATATTTATAGCCACTGAGAAAAGTATGCCCATGACATGTGGAGTAGCAGCATTTTGTAGGAAATTAATTGATTTAGCCCTTTTTTATTATTCAGTATTGGGTTTCTTTTATTTGTAGACTTTATTTCCTTAAATTTAAATAGATTAATAGAAAGAATGCCAATACTTAATGATAATACCATCTTTAATAGAAAGCATTATTTTTAATATATAAAGATGTATTTAAATATGAAAATAAGGATTAAATATCTGAAATTATTTTCTAGTGAAATAGTTTTACATTTTAAAAATTTGTATTATTTGAATTATTTGGATCATATCTGTGGTTTCTCATCCAAATTACTAAGCTTAGTTTTTGTAGGATATACTTTCCATTAGTTATTTATAAAGACCATCATGAGTTTCAGATAAATAGGTACTTTTTCCTTAACTATAATACTTCATTTGATAAAAATATGTTCCTTTAGTAATATATAGTTTTTTAAATGAAATTTTAAAAATGTAAATGCTTACATTTTGAAAGAAATTTGCCTACTGGTTCAGAAAATTTAAAAAGTTGTAGTTAATTCTTAGAAGCAGTTCCTCTATAAGATGAAACAATTATCAAGTAATTATTCTTAATTTTGCTTGATAAACTTCAGTATGTCCATTCCCATAAATATTCTTCATGTCACTTATTATGGTGTGTAGAAATGGATTTCACTTTTCAAATTTTTATTTCAGTATATATGGTATGTTGCATTTGGCCAAGTTTTATATTTTGATCTATGAAGAAATACATGTCTTTATTCACAGGTAGGGTTAAGTTGATATCAGCTTTAATAGGAATTTGTGAAACCTGATAGCTCACTTATGTGTTGATGTATCACTTACAAAACTAAAATAAAAATTTCATTACGAACACTAAGTATAATTTATTATAGAAAATGCCTAACAATTACTTTTTTCACAGAGCTAAAATTTCCAAAATGAATTATAGTTTACATGAAAAGAGTTGAATGTTTAAATAGGTAATATGCTGTACATTTATTAAGGCTTACTGTAAGGATATGTAAGGGTGACTGTAAATATTGTGAAATGTAATTTAAAATATGTCTGCAGACATCTAAAAGAAAATATCCCAGTTAAATATTGAAAGCATCAGATCACAGAATGCTAATATTTATTTGGAAATATTTTGCTTTTAAGTAGATAAGACTTCTTATACATTTTTTCATTGTTTTTGCCATGTTTTGCAGAAGTATATTGCTTTGAAATATTTTCTTGAATTGCTTTTTTAGTAAATAGAAAGTAACCTCTCTAAAACAATCTAATCTTAGTAACACTAAATTGAAATTAATAAATAAAAAAATTCAATGAATTGGGAGGTGTGGTTGAAGTGTATTAATAAAATATAAGATAAAGTACATCATATAGTGCTTGAATTAAATCAGCATGAGGAATGAGAGTTTTATTTAACTTATGCAGTGAATGAGAATTATTTTAGTAAGGTACCCTTGTTATATCATTAAATGTCAACCATTTTCTCACTCATGATCTCCCCTTTTCTCAAATTATGCCAACTATTTCATTTGGAATTTTACATCTCATGTACAAGTTGTTTCTTAAAGCATATAGTATATATATATATATGATCATGCGTATATATTGCTTGTAATAATGAGAAGAATGCATTTACAACAGGCCACTGCTTTTTTTTTTGTTTTCTATGCTATATGGTGGGGGTCACATTTCATTCTTTTTCCATGTGAGTATCCCGTTATTGCAGCACCATTCTTTGAATTTGTTTGGTTTTTTGTTTTCTTTCTGTTTGCTTGTTTTTGGGGGGAAGTGCATGGCCTCGGAATCATATACCCTGGTCTCTCTCACGGCAGTTGAGAATTCCACCACTGAACTTCCTTTGCACCCTGCCACTACTTTTTTATTATTTACTTAATATATTCTAGGCTGTATCCAGGCTAGGCCACTGCTTTTGAAACTTTATGGCCAATTGTGAAAAATTTTTAGATAGTGTGTTTTGGGTTAGTAATGAAAATCTAAACTTTTTGTAAATCAACAAAATAGTTTATACTTTTTATTTTAAACTATCTCTAAAGGGAACTTTAATTATGCATAACATTCCAAGCTAATACGTTTACTTTCAATCAAGTTTGCTAATAGATTTTTAAAAATATGTGACAAGTAATATTGAAAATAAATGTTCTCCCATTTAAATGTTCCTGTTAATGTATTTTAGCTTCAATATAGTAGAGCAAGCTATTACTAAACTTAAGTTTCTTAAGAATTTAATTTTAAAGAATACTTTAGTTAATTTTGTTTTTAATCTTTCATTCTGTACTACAGTTTCCAAACAAATAAATGATATGTCTCAAAAATTTTCTTGCCCATTATTTCACATCAGGGTAATGTTTTGTTCTTTATGTTTGTTACTTAGAAAAGGATAGACATGTGTAGGACATGGTGGGAAAGACACAATGACCAATAATAGTTAATGATAGAACTCGTGAGCAATTATCTTAAATTTTAGTTTACCTCTTTCTAAAAAATATGAGCTTATTTAATGGGTAGTATAGGCTTGCTTAAATGGCATAAAGTACTATAACCTAAATTATCAGAGTTTTCTGCCTTGCTGTCCTGTATATTTTTAAAACTTCTATCGTCATAATGATTTTAGATTTCCAGATGAATCCTTGTACTTAAATTTTTTTCAGAACAAACATAGAAATAGTGATAAATATTTCATTTTTTAAAAAAATTGTTGAAATATTATGTACCTATAAGAAGTATACCTATTATACAGATTAAAGTACTTCATAAATGAATATGTTGTTGTAACCAGTACAAAGATGAAGACATAGAACATTATCAGCATCCAGAAGTTTTTCTCATTGTCTCTTTTGGTGACAGTTAATTTTCCTTTTTCCTTCAAGGTTAATCACTCTCTTGACTTCTAATAGCATACATTAGTTTTATTTGTTCTTGAACGTCATATAAATGGAATCATACAAAATATGTACTCTTTTTGACTGGCTTCTGTTACTCAAAATAATGTTTGTGAGATTAATCCATACAGTGGAATTTCATTTTTATTGCCCTTTAATATCCCTTTGCATTAATATTGATGATTTTCTCATTTTTGATCTGTAATTTTCATTTAAAAATAAGTTTGTGTCAGTTTTTTTATTCTTTCACCATTTTCCTATTCTCCTATTGTATTATGGGAGAATAATGTCATTAATTAAATATTTATCAATTGCCTATACCTTCCTAGGCCCTCTGCTAAGTGTTGGGGTTAGGGAAAAATCCAACAGAATGCAAAGTGATAAGACATTGCCTATGACCTTGAAAACTTACAGTCTAGCATGGAGGACATAGGAAAATAATTGCCTTTAAATCACAAAACTGAGATTTAAGTGGTATGTCCTGTGATTTTAAAAAAACAGAAATTCTTCCTGGGACATCAGGGATAACTTCAGAGAAGAGATGCCATTAGAATTAGGCTTTAATGACTGAATCAGATTTCCATATGTTGACAGGTTGGTTGGGGGTGTGGAACTTCTAGGGGGAAAACATATTGTGAATAAAGTCAGGTTTTAGTCCATTGGAGCTGTGAAAGTTACAGTGGGTGAAGAATTTAGAAATTTACTTTGGGCCTAGACTTTGTCACAAATAGGTACTGTGCTTTTTAATAGGAACACTTAAAAATTGTTAAAATAGGTAATCAAATACTCATTAGCCTCATTTCTTCCTGAGTCAGGTTTGTAAAGCTCTCCAACCATAATAAAATCTCAAATTCACATTGTTTTATAATTTAGGATTCAAAATGTGATTTTATTTTTAGAGAGGTATGTGACATACTTTGGAGGTTCAGAGTAGAAAGAAATTACTTTGCCTCGAAAATCCTGGAGAATATGGAAGGGGTAAAATTATGCAGGTTATTAAAGAATGAGTAGCTTCTGAAAGAGAATACTTTTATTCTGTAGGCATGTAGCTTGAGTAAGAAGTTTTCAGAACTCTGTGGGATAAGGTCGATTCCCTTTTATAAAACTAAAGCTCAGAGAGGTAAATTACTTGTTTGAAGTCATGCCATGGTTGGACAAGGAATCACACAAAGAATTATCTGATTCCAAAGTCCTTGGTCCCTTTTTTTACTTGAATGAATAAAGATTAATCTTTTGTTAATAAGCTTTGAAGGCCCAATATGATTCTTGCCTTATGGTTGTAAAAATAGTTTTCTGTGGGTCGAGAGGCCAGTTATAGTAAAACAAATAAATCTGAACTCTGGTAGTACAAGTTGATAGTATATAGACATTACTGTGATGCTGATCTTAACAGAGTTGTAGATGTTAGGGCTGGATGAAATCTTAGGCATTTTCTCAGTTTCTGAGTATTTATGACACATCTCCCTTTGATTTATAGTCATCTATCTAGTGTTTGAACATTTTATTGAAAGGGAGCTAGGTACTCTGTAGGACAGCCACATTCATTATTGGACAACTCTTGAAGTTCATTGTTTTATTGAATCAAAATTCATTTCCATGTGAAGTCCACACTTGGACTTCTACCTAAGAGTAATGTTTTCTCTCTTGCACAATTATTGCTTATATATGTCATGAACCGTTCTTATTCTCATATGAATATGGGAAATCACATGTATTTCTTTTCAAAATTGAGGACTCTCTTTAAACACTCATTCCTTGGCACAGTGCCAAATAGTCTGGTTTTCGACTAGTTAAGTTATTGAAGAGTTCATTTGTGGGAGGAAGGTGCTTCTGTGGAATCTTTCTTTGAGTTCATTGTTAATTAGGAGGTATAGGACTTGGTGTTAGTAGACTTGTGGTATTGCTCAAGCGTCTGAAGGAGCAGTGAGGCCGATACTTGTCCTTTTGTCTCCCTGGAACTGAAATGATGTATCCATTTTTCTACCGCAGCCAAGAATGATACCAGGGTAAATACTTCCAGCTTTTAAAATCTGGACCTTCAATTCTAACAAAAATGCCAATAATGTTTATTAGGGCAAAAAGAGAGAATGCATATGTACACAGAGCTTAAAATGATGTTTGCTCAACTGCCCTGTGCTTAACACCACAGTCTCAGACCTCAAGAACTTGAAAGTGGATGTTTCTAAATGTCTCTGGAGATAGATCTTTGTATCCCTTTGTTTCCAAAGCTGTGTTAATTTTCATCTGTCTGCTTTTGTGATTAACATTCTTTTTTTTTTTTTCAGAGTAAAACAGTTTAATATTCATGGCACAACAAACAGCGTGAGCATCAGCATAGTTGTTTGTTTCCCCTGACCCTAAGGTGCGGTGAGCCCAGATGCATGCTATACACAAAGTGGGTTTGTGTTGTGGCTGAGGAACCCGGGCTCTGCCCTTTTTGGCAAACAGTAAGCAAGCCTGCCTTTGCCTGGAGAAAAACATTTTACCTCCTCTCTCAAAATTACCAGTTTGTATGAATGATCCCAGTCAGGGGCCCAGGTGGAAGAGAGGCCAGGGCCTTGCCATCTTGATATATTCAGCGACATGTGTTGAACATAAAAGGCCTAGGAGATTCCTCCGAATATTTTTATCACTCATTTTATCTCATTACTGACTTGTAATTTATACCTGTTTTAAAGAAATATTTAGCAGTTGCCTTTGCACTTATAATATGTTTTTTTTTTATTTTTTATTTTTTTATTAACGGAAAGAAAAAAAAAAGAAATTAACACAACATTTAGAAATCATACCGTTCTACATATGCACTCAGTAATTCTTAACATCATCACATAGATGCATGATCATCGTTTCTTAGTACATTTGCATCGGTTTAGAGGAACTAGCAACACAACAGAAAAAGATATAAAATGTTAATATAAAGAAAAGATATAAAAGTAGTAATAATAGTAAAAAACAACAACAAACAAACAAGCAAACAAAGACAAAAAAACCCTATAGCTCAGATGCAGCTTCATTCAGTGTTTTAACATGATTACTTTACAATTAGGTATTATTGTGCTGTCCATTTTTGAGTTTTTGTATCTAGTCCTGTTGCACAGTCTGTATCCCTTCAGCTTCAGTTACCCATTGTCTTACCCTGTTTCTAACGCCTGCTGAACTCTGTTACCAATGACATATTTCAAGTTTATTCTCGAATGTCCGTTCACATCAGTGGGACCATACAGTATTTGTCCTTTAGTTTTTGGCTGGATTCACTCAGCATAATATTCTCTAGGTCCATCCATGTTATTACATGGTTCATAAGTTTATCTTGTCTTAAAGCTGCATAATATTCCATCGTATGTATATACCACAGTTTGTTTAGCCACTCTTCTGTTGATGGACATTTTGGCTGTTTCCATCTCTTTGCAATTGTAAATAATGCTGCTATAAACATTGGTGTGCAAATGTCCGTTTGTGTCTTTGCCCTTAAGTCCTTTGAGTAGATACCTAGCAATGGTATTGCTGGGTCGTATGGGAATTCTATATTCAGCTTTTTGAGGAACCGCCAAACTGCCTTCCACAGTGGTTGCACCCTTTGACATTCCCACCAACAGTGGATAAGTGTGCCTCTTTCTCCGCATCCTCTCCAGCACTTGTCATTTTCTGTTTTGTTGATAATGGCCATTCTGGTGGGTGTGAGATGATATCTCATTGTGGTTTTGATTTGCATTTCTCTAATGGCCAGGGACATTGAGCATCTCTTCATGTGCCTCTTGGCCATCCGTATTTCTTCTTCTGGTAGGTGTCTGTTCAAGTCTTTTTCCCATTTTGTAATTGGGTTGGCTGTCTTTTTGTTGTTGAGTTGAACAATCTCTTTATAAATTCTGGATACTAGACCTTTATCTGATATGTCGTTTCCAAATATTGTCTCCCATTGTGTAGGCTGTCTTTCTACTTTCTTGATGAAGTTCTTTGATGCACAAAAGTGTTTAATTTTGAGGAGCTCCCATTTATTTATTTCTTTCTTCAGTGCTCTTGCTTTAGGTTTAAGGTCCATAAAACCGCCTCCAGTTGTAAGATTCCTAAGATATCTCCCTACATTTTCCTCCAACTGTTTTATGGTCTTAGACCTAATGTTTAGATCTTTGATCCATTTTGAGTTAATTTTTGTATAAGGTGTGAGATACGGGTCTTCTTTCATTCTTTTACTTACGGATATCCAGTTCTCTAGGCACCATTTATTGAAGAGACTGTTCTGTCCCAGGTGAGTTGGCTTGACTGCCTTATCAAAGATCAAATGTCCATAGATGAGAGGGTCTATATCTGAGCACTCTATTCGATTCCATTGGTCGATATATCTATCTTTATGCCAATACCATGCTGTTTTGACCACTGTGGCTTCATAATATGCCTTAAAGTCCGGCATCGCTAGACCTCCAGCTTCGTTTTTTTTCCTCAAGATGTTTTTAGCAATTCGGGGCAACCTGCCCTTCCAGATAAATTTGCTTATTGGTTTTTCTGATTCTGAAAAATAAGTTGTTGGGATTTTGATTGGTATTGCATTGAATCTGTAGATGAGTTTAGGTAGGATTGACATCTTAATTATATTTAGTCTTCCAATCCATGAACACGGTATGCCCTTCCATCTATTTAGGTCTTCTGTGATTTCTTTTAGCAGTTTTTTGTAGTTTTCTTTATATAGGTTTTTTGTGTCTTTGGTTAAATTTATTCCTAGGTATTTTATTCTTTTAGTTGCGATTGTAAATGGGATTGGTTTCTTGATTTCCCCCTCAGCTTGTTCATTACTAGTGTATAGAAAAGCTACAGATTTTTGAATGATCTTGTAGCCTGCTACTTTGCTGTACTCATTTATTAGCTCTAGTAATTTTGTTGTGGATTTTTCTGGGTTTTCTACATATAGTATCATATCGTCTGCAAACAGTGATAGTTTTACTTCTTCCTTTCCAATTTTGATGCCTTGTATTTCTTTTTCTTGCCTAATTGCTCCGGCTAGAACTTCCAACACAATGTTGAATAATAGTGGTGATAGTGGACATCCTTGTCTTGTTCCTGATCTTAGGGGGAAAGTTTTCAATTTTTCCCCATTGAGGATGATATTAGCTGTGGGTTTTTCATATATTCCCTCTATCATTTTAAGGAAGTTTCCTTGTATTCCTATCTTTTGAAGTGTTTCCAGCAGGAAAGGATGTTGAATCTTGTCAAATGCCTTCTCTGCATCAATTGAGATAATCATGTGATTTTTCTGCTTTGATTTGTTGATATGGTGTATTACATTAATTGATTTTCTTATGTTGAACCATCCTTACATACCTGGGATGAATCCTACTTGGTCATGATGTATAATTCTTTTAATGTGTTGTTGGATATGATTTGCTAGAATTTTATTGAGGATTTTTGCATCTGTATTCATTAGAAAGATTGGTCTGTAGTTTTCTTTTTTTGTAATATCTTTGCCTGGTTTTGGTATGAGGGTGATGTTGGCTTCATAGAATGAATTAGGTAGTTTTCCCTCCACTTCGATTATGTGGAAGAGTTTGAGGAGAGTAGGTACTAATTCTTTCTGGAATGTTTGATAGAATTCACATGTGAAGCCCTCTGGTCCTGGACTTTTCTTTTTAGGGAGCTTTTGAATAACTAATTCAATCTCTTTACTTGTGATTGGTTTGTTGAGGTCATCTATGTCTTCTTGAGTCAAAGTTGGTTGTTCATGTCTTTCCAGGAACCTGTCCATTTAATCTAAATTGTTGTATTTATTAGCGTAAAGTTGTTCATAGTATCCTGTTATTACCTCCTTTATTTCTGTGAGGTCAGTAGTTATGTCTCCTCTTCCATTTCTAATCTTATTTATTTGCATCCTCTCTCTTCTTCTTTTTGTCAATCTTGCTAAGGGCCCATCAATCTTGTTGATTTTCTCATAGAACCAACTTCTGGTCTTATTGATTTTCTCTATTGTTTTCATGTTGTCAATTTCATTTATTTCTGCTCTAATCTTTGTTATTTCTTTCCTTTTGCTTGCTTTGGGATTAGTTTGCTGTTCTTTCTCCAGTTCTTCCAAGTGGACAGTTAATTCCTGCATTTTTGCCTTTTCTTCTTTTCTGATAAAGGCATTTAGGGCAATAAATTTCCCTCTTAGCACTGCCTTTGCTGCGTCCCATAAGTTTTGATATGTTGTGTCTTCATTTTCATTTGCCTCTAGGTATTTACTAATTTCTCTTGCAATTTCTTCTTTGACCCACTTGTTGTTTAAGAGTGTGTTGTTGAGCCTCCATGTATTTATGAATTTTCTGGCACTCCGCCTATTATTGATTTCCAACTTCATTCCTTTATGATCCGAGAAAGTGTTGTGTATGATTTCCATCTTTTTAAATTTGTTGAGACTTGCTTTGTGACCCAGCATATGGTATATCTTTGAGAATGATCCATGAGCACTTGAGAAAAAGGTGTATCCTGCTGTTGTGGGATGTAATGTCCTATAAATGTCTGTTAAGTCTAGCTCATTTATAGTAATATTCAGATTCTGTATTTCTTTATTGATCCTCTGTCTAGATGTTCTGTCCATTGATGAGAGTGGTGAATTGAAGTCTCCAACTGTTATGGTATATGAGTCTATTTCCCTTTTCAGTATTTGCAGTGTATTCCTCACGTATTTTGGGGCATTCTGGTTCAGTGCGTAAATATTTATGATTGTTATGTCTTCTTGCTTAATTGTTCCTTTTAATAGTATATAGTGTCCTTCTTTGTCTCTTTTAACTGTTTTACATTTGAAGTCTAATTTGTTGGATATTAGTATAGCCACTCCTGCTCTTTTCTGGTTGTTATTTGCATGAAATATCTTTTCCCAACCTTTCACTTTCAACCTATATTTATCTTTGGGTCTAAGATGTGTTTCCTGTAGACAGCATATAGAAGGATCCTGTTTTTTAATCCATTCTGCCAGTCTATGTCTTTTGATTGGGGTATTCAGTCCATTAACATTTAGTGTTATTACTGTTTGGATAATATTTTCCTCTACCATTTTGCCTTTTGCATTATATATATCATATCTGACTTTCCTTCTTTCTACACTTTTCTCCATGCCTCTCTCTTCTGTCTTTTTGTATCTGACTCTAGTGCTTCCTTTAGTATTTCTTGCAGAGCTGGTCTCTTGATCACAAATTCTCTCAGTGACTTTTTGTCTGAGAATGTTTTAATTTCTCCCTCATTTTTGAAGGACAATTTTGCTGGATGTAGTAGTCTTGGCTGGCAGTTTTTCTCTTTTAGTAACTTAAATATATCATCCCACTGTCTTCTAGCTTCCATGGTTTCTGCTGAGGAATCTACACATAGTCTTATTGGGTTTCCCTTGTATGTGATGGATTGCTTCTCTCTCGCTGCTTTCAAGATCCTCTCTTTCTCTTTGACCTCTGACATTCTAACTAGTAAGTGTCTTGGAGAACGCCTATTTGGGTCTAATCTCTTTGGGGTGCGCTGCACTTCTTGGATCTGTAATTTTAGGTCTTTCATAAGAGTTGGGAAATTTTCAATGAAAATTTCTTCCATTAGTTTTTCTCCTCCTTTTCCCTTCTCTTCTCCTTCTGGGACACCCACTACATGTATATTTGTACAGTTCACATTTTCCTTGAGTTCCCTGATACCTTGTTCAAATTTTTCCATTCTTTTCCGGATAGTTTCTGTTTCTTTTTGAAATTCAGATGTTTCATCCTCCAAATCACTAATTCTATCTTCTGTCTCTTTAAATCTGTCATTGTAGGTATCCATTGTTTTTTCCATCTTTTCTACTTTATCTTTCACTTCCATAAGTTCTGTGATTTGTTTTTTCAGTTTTTCTATTTCTTCTTTATGTTCAGCCCATGTCTTCTTCATGTCCTCCCTCAATTTATCGATTTCGTTTTTGAAGAGGTTTTCCATTTCTGTTCGTATATTCAGCATTAGTTGTTTCAGCTCCTGTATCTCATTTGAACTATTGGTTTGTTTGTTTGACTGGGCCATATGTTCAATTTTCTGAGCGTGATCCATTATCTTCTGTTGGCGTCTGGGCATTTAGTCAGATTTCCCTGGGTGTTCGACCCCACAGGTTGAAAGATTTTTCTTTGCAATCTCCGGGTTCTGTTTTTCTTATCCTGCCCAGTAGGTGGCGCTTGTGGCACACGTTTGTCTACGGGTTCCACCAGTGAAAGTTGCTGTGGGTCCTTTAACTCTGGAAAATTCTCACCGTAGGGGAGGTTCGGTAGCCGAAGCGTCTTGGAAGAGTGCCAGCTGGCCTGGGGTTCCGAATGCGGGGAGGGTCGCCGGCCGCCGCAGCACGGGAGAGCGTCCGGCCGAATTAGCTAGTCGGCCCGGGGCGCCAAGCGTGGCGGGAGGGCGCCAGCTGTCGCAGCCCGGGAGAGTGCACTGTTCCCAGCCGGACGGGGGAGTCACGTGTTTGGAAGTGATCCCCCGGTCACTGTCCTCCGCAGTCTGGGGATTTCCGATCCAACTCTCTCAGTTGGTCCGGGGGGCCTCGCGTGGTGGGGGCACCAGCCGCCGCGGCCTAAGGGGACCGCCTGTCCAATTCTACCAGCTGTCCTGGGAAGGTGGAAGGGAGGGACTCCGGTCGCTTGCCGTCCCACCCAGGAAAGCCCGTGCCCTTTGGTGATCTCACCGGAGCTGGTTCTCCCAGATAGTCAGCCGTTCCAGGATGGGGTACGCCGTCCCTTTGATCTCCCTTGTGGCTCCGGGAGCTGCTCTGTATTATCTCCACTCCCCCAGTAGCTGTTCTGGAGGAGGAAATGTGAGGGTGGCAAGGCTGTCGAGGCTGGTGGCGGAGGAGCCGGTGAAGGCGGAAGAGGGGAGAGGAGGGCGGGCGGGTCCGCTGCTGCGGGGCGTGGGCGCCGCGTGGCGGACCGGCGGACAAAAGAGCTAACATTCTTTTTAACAGAATGTCTTAAAACTGGAAAGGCTTTACTGGGATGTTAATTCTCTTATCTCAGCCTGAGTGGGAGCTGTCTGATTTTCAGCATCTGGCATCTGGGGTGTTTTCTAGAAATGTTTTGAACTGAAAAGGAGCATTGACAATCACCTATTACAGTCTTCTCATTTCAAAGAGAGAAAACTAAATCCAATACAGGTCAAAGTATTTGCATAGGAGCACAGCGTTATTAATATCAGTGCCTCAATTTCATCTTTATTTTTATTTTTTTGATTCAGGGTTCTATCACCCACACCGATTTTCTTTTACTTATTTGTTTATTCATTCTTTCATTCATTCATTCATTTGGTGTAGGGATTAGGAATCTCACCTTGGTCTCCCACATGGCTGGCAAGCATTCTCCCAGTGAATGATCCATGCAACCACAGTTTGTTTTTAATGTTGTCTGTCTGCATTAATCTAACTTCGAGCTCAGAAACTAATTTTGCCTTTTTTATATATTTACTTTTTTGCTTGAAATAGGTAGCCTTTAAAGTTGACATAGTTTTATTTAAAATTGGTATAGTCTGACAAAGTAAAAAGTGATCAGATGCATATTTGGGATAGTTCCACTTATTTTTTGAAGAAGGAGGAAGATGAATTTGTTAGAATTCTTTTGATTATTTTTCCAAGTTATTTATTTATTTATTTTTTGCTGTTGTTTTTGCTCTTATGGTTTTCTGGGTTGGTTGGGTTATAACAGGGATTCATTTTCTGCAATATGGGGGGATCTTTCCTACTTAATTTTCTTTTCATTTAAAAAGTGCTTTGAAGATTTATATCTGTTAAGCCCTTCAGAAGTTGAACACAGTACTTGACTTGTTTAGATTATAGACAAGTTCAACACTACTAAATAGAATAAAAATGAAAACAAATGAACAACCATTAAATTAAATGAGTGTTCATTTGGTCAGTTTCTTTTTATTCAGAGTAGGCTTCAGGGGACATAGAGGGTTTCATGAAAAATAGGAAATTGGAATTTTTAAAAAAGATATCTTGAGATTTTTGTTAACACTTGTTATTGCTTAATGTGTTAATTAAGAAGGACATATATTAGTGAATCGCAAGTTTGTCTTAAAATATTTAGCTATTAGTGAAAATAATAGTTGGACGCCTGTATTTTCATATGTGTGTGTATATATGTTTATATATATATGTATATATTATATATACATATATATTTTTTGCAAGGCTCATAACATTTATTTTGGACTCTATAAAATTCTCATCTTCTTTTTAAATATATTTGTTTTATATATTTTTTAAACATATATTTTTAAGTATATTTTCTATGTTTGCTCTTTTTCTTCACCATTTTTTTATCACAATCAACTTTTTTTTATGAAAATAAAAAAGCAGTAAATTTCAAAGCACGTTGCAACAATTAGTTGTAGAACAGATTTCAGAGTTTGGTATGGGTTACAATTCCACGATTTTAAGTTTTTACTTCTAGCTGCTCTAAAATACTGGAGACTGAAAGAAATACCAATATAATGATTTAGTTGTCATGCTCATTTGTTAAAACCCTACCTTTTCTGTATAACTCCACTGTCACCTTTGATCTTTCTTCTGCTTTACTCTTTAGGGGGGTATTTGAGCTATGTCCATTTTAACTTTTTCATGTTGAAAGGGTCTGTCAATAATATGGGATGGGGGATGGAATCTTTGTAGAATCTTATATAACACCTTAGGTCTTAGGATTGGGCAAGAATGGTTTTGGTTGGGGTTTGGCAAGTTATGATAGGTAGCAGTGTCTAACTGAAGCTTGCATAGGATGGGAATCTTAATATCTTTCTTTAAGTGAATTTGTAAATACCTCATGGTTCCCATATATGTGGGCTGACTATATATATATGCATATATGTATATATTTAAACATATATATTTAAATTAAAGTTGATGTTTAGAAATCCATATACATAGTGGTTTCATAACCTTTTGTTATTAACAATATTGCCTATTAGTTATTGGAAAATAGAAGGTATTTTAGCAGTAATATTATATGATTTCAAAATAAATTTTGTTAGCATTAGCCATTAAAAATGTTTTCTCATAGTACTAGTGCTCATTGCTATTCACTTTTGAAACTAAGAATTCTGAAATAAGTAATAAATCAATTTAACTAAGACATTTATCATTCTGATTTGAAGTTTATGTCTCTGATGGTAGATGTTAACAGTGATTTTAACAATTTGATGAGAGAGAATGCATTTTGGCAAGGCCAGGCAGATATGAACACTGTCCAGTATAGAGGCACATAGCTAGACATGTTTGCATAGTCTGGAATTCATATGTTGTTGTCTGTCATAAAATGTCATAATGTCATAAAAGCATTGTTTGCTTTTTAGCTCTTGGATCCTCTTGAAATTGACTTACATTGCAGGAATAGGCTTTTGTTCCAAAGACAGATGAATCAAACTATGAATATATTTATAAAGTATGATTCAAATTCATCAAAATGTATGAATGTCTTCAGAAATTGTGATCTATTTCCATCAGATGGCTCTGCTATTCTAAAAAAATCTATAAATCTTTTAAAAGGAAGGGATGTTTATTTGTTGTTAAATTTATATTTTCAGTAGCACGCTATCTAATTTAACTTGTATGGTCAGCTTATTTAAACCCCATAATTACATGAAACTTGGAGTAGGAAGTGAGATCTTACTGGTTTGTACAGGTTGGTGTGATGCCCCAATATATCCCAGAATAAGCTGGGCAGAAGATTTAAAAGTATTTGTAAAGCTCCCTTGTGGGACTAGGGAGAAAGGTGGATATATTACACTTCCCTGCCTGGGGAAGTCCTGATATTTTCACAGGTATTGGGAATTGCCGATTTGGTGGGACAGGCGCTTGATGTTGGGGCTTGCCCTTCTGCAACCTGCAGAGGAGAAGCTACACCTGCATATTATTATGCCTGAGTCACCCCCAGAGAACTTCTTTTATTGCTGAGATGTGACCTCTCTTTTGAAGCCAACTTGGCAGGTGAACTCACTGCCCATCCCCCTTATGTGGGACATGAGTCATAGGGATATAAATCTCCCTGGTAATGTGGGACGTGACTCTTGGGGATGAGCCTGGCATCATGAGAGTGAGAAAGCCTTCTTGACTAAAATGGGAAAGATAAATGAAACAAAAGAAAGTTTCAGTGGCTAAGAGATTTCAAAGAGAGTTGGGAAGTCGTTCTGGAGGTTATCTTATGCAGTATAGATATCTCCTTTCAGTTTTTGGTATATTGAAGTAGCTAGAGGGAAATACTTGACACTGTTGAACTGTAATCCAGTAGTCTTGATTCTTGAAAATGGTGGAATAACTATATAGCTTTTAAGGTGTGTTCGTGTGATTGTGAAAATCTTGTGACTGACGTACCCTTTATCCAGGGTATGGACAGATGAGTAAGAAAAACAAATACAAAGAAATAAATAAACAATAGATGGTGTTAGGAGGTATGGAATATTTTGAGTGTTCTTTTCCATTTTTATTTTTATTCTTAATTTTATTGTTTTTGGTGTAATGAAAATGTTCAAAAATCTGTTGTAATAAATGCACAGCTTTATGATAACACTGTGAACCACTGATTGTACACTTTGAATATCTTGATAAAAAATCACTGAAAAAAAAATGCCCATGAGTCTTTTAAAGAATTTTTGGGAAGTTGAGTGGTGTGAGAAGACAGCAATCTTCATCAGTCATTTGCTCAATTCATGCATCCATTTTACATGTGAACTTGAATTTCCTTAAAGAATGCTCTTTTTCTTCCACCAAAAGTTTTAGATTGGACAAAACAGAAGGTGGTATTTTGAGCTGTTAAGGATGAGGTATTAAGTCCAAATTTTACTGCCTCTAAAAGACACCAAAATATGCTTGCTCCACTTTTCCCTCAGTAGTCTACACATTAGAGGTGCTTAAGGGCACCATCATAGTGAAAATATCCCATCTTGATCACTTTCTTCATTATATCGTATAGTAAACTTGATTTGGAAAGTTCATAACACAAACTCTCCTGATAGAATGAACATATCAGCTTTCTCTTTTGATTTGGATGTTATTAAAATATTTTTTTCTTGATTTATATTTCAGTAATTCCCTTCAAAGCAAATGAAAGACTTCTTATAACCGATAGTAGATCTTACTAGTACTATAAAAAAGGTATGATAATTTTTATTTGAGTTGTAATCTCAGATCAGCATACAACAGTGGGTCACATGCCAGTTGACTTTGTGCTAGGCCTTTAATGGTTGAGCATAATGTAGCTAAGTCTTGTATCTTATGAAATTCTAAGTTGTACTACTTGGGTCACACTTGCCATGCCTTGTGTCTTGTCAACAAAACCAGCATTCCATTATTATCCCAGTGTTTACCTGCATATTTTTTATAACCTTTCTTTGTTTTTCTAAGACTGTCTATTTTTTGCCTTCTACTAACTCTCCAATGCTTAATTCTTCTTTTGTCTCCTTATTGCGATGATTAAAGAAGGGAAGGATAGATAGGGGGAGTAAATATTTTCTTGAACTTTTTAACTTGTGATTCTCAGTCACTTTCATTTTTTTTTAACTTCAATAAATTTTTCAACTGTGACTGTCTGCTTTTTCTCACACTTGAGCTTGTTCTTTGTACGTTAAATTAGACCAGTTTTACAGATATTTGTTGACTGTCCACTGTGTACCAAACACTGTGCCAAGTCCTGGCTGGAGATACACCAATATATAAAAAAGAGCTAGATACCTGGCCTTATGGCAATTATAGAATACACATTCCTTTCTTTGTCTTTTTTTTCAAGAAACTTATTTAGATAAAATGTGTACACAAGACAAGTGCTTGTTTACCAGTATTTTACAGTTAACAATGAAATGTCCAAGTCCTGGAGGAACATAGACTGAAAAACTAATAACAGCATTGAGGGTTATTTAGAGAATCCCTGTTGTGGGACATTCCTTTTGAGTGGGTTTTTGAGGTTATTTGATGATGAGCTTAATAGTTGCAAAGAGTGCTAGACAGAAGGAGGAGTCCCTGAAAGAGGTAATAGGAATTGAGAAATCAGTT
Organism: Tamandua tetradactyla; assembly: GCF_023851605.1. Lineage (NCBI taxonomy): Eukaryota > Metazoa > Chordata > Mammalia > Pilosa > Myrmecophagidae > Tamandua > Tamandua tetradactyla. The sequence goes on from NC_135332.1 coordinate 143,271,479, forward strand.
ACCTTTGTCCCATTTTGTTACCTTCCTGCTCTCAACATTTTATTTCTCTTTGCTTTCACTTTTGTAATTGTTTTTAAAAAAGTGATATTGGAATCTCTCCACTAAATCCTGGAACTACTGAGAGAATACGGTCCTGGGATAGAAAAGTGTATCCTAAATTTCAGAGATAAAAATTCAGTATATTATCTCCTCGAAGCCTAGAATTATTTTACTAACATTCCTAGGTCACCTGTATAGAAATGGCTCCTATTCCCTAAGGGACAGAAGACCTGTGAACCTAAGTTTCACTTTGCAAACTGAAATGAAAACGTATGAATTCCACTGAAACCTTTTAAACTTCTTGACAACTCTGAGAATATGTTTGGATTATAATAAAAGCTTCAGTGAACCCAGTTCTATATAGGCTTTAAAAAAATGTTTTATTTTGAAATAACTTCAAATTTACAGAGAAGTTGAAAGGATATTGTAAAGAACTCTTTGAGCTCCTTACCAAAATTCACTAATGTTTAACATGTATACATTATTATTTTCCCCTTGAACCTTTTAAGAATTGGTTGCATTAATCATATTACTTTATTTCTCTTTTTTTTAAATAGCAATGTTACAGATTATTCAGTTAGCACAAGATAGTAACTATTATAACAAAAGTCCATTGTAGTCAGTGGTTATAATCTCCCTCTCATTCCTCAGTCTTGAGTGGTTTGGAATGATGATCACTCTGGCTGCTTCAGGTTGAGGAGGGCTGTGGAAATTGTGGTGCAGAGAAATGGAATTGTTTTGATTGCAGTTTGGGACACTCTTTGCTTTCTGGATGGGATTCATCCATCATTATCATTTTGTTACCTGTCCATGGCAGGCCTGAAGAGCTAGTGAGTGGGAATTGACCACATACATCCTAGGTTTCAAGGCTCAACTGGTATAGGAGCAATCTGAGGCTTTAAGTCTGTGAGAACTAAACTTAAGTAAACTGAAAATTATCGGTTCAAATAAAAAGAAGTAGAAGAATCATGCTAAGGGGATTTACAAGTAAATATAACTATGTTTCGGTAAATAGGTTTTAGTAGATTACCAGGTAGACTTTCTGGGTGGGTGTTGATTTCACATAGCCCTAAGTGGCTTGCCTGTGGTGTCCAGAGGTCTTTAGGACTCTCAGGAATACTTTTGTTGCTGGCTTTTCAGTTGCAGTTTGTGAAATCTGACTGAGACCTGCATAAGAGTAATTAACCTCCAGAATGACCTCCTGACTGTATTTAAAATCTCTTCACCATAACAGCTCTGAATTATTTAACATTTCCCCCTTTTGATCCAAGTCTTTCTTTACATTCATTGCTGGTTAATGCTTGGTAATAATCCCTCAGTGCCAGGGAGGTTCATTCTGGGGAGTCATGTGAAGACTAGGTAGGAAGGTAGTGACTTTATTTGAAGAGTTTGGCTTGGAGAGAGTGTTCGTCTTTGAGCAAGAAGAAAGTGTTCATAGGTGTAAGCATAAGATCGAGACCTTGGCTTATTAGCATACTTTCTTTTATTAGGCAAGGCTTATATATTCTAAATTTTTTGGCCATATTACTTGTGAAAGTAGCAGGAATTCTCCAGATGGGATGTTTAATAGATTTTTAGCTTTTATGAGGGCAGTAGCATTGTGACAAGGAAAAGACTCTATCTATCTAGAAACAGACTTACGACAAGAGCACATTTATAATTCATAGTAGTTTGTAGCTATATAAAGTTCAAGATATCCAAAAGGGCTATCAGTCAAAGCATCTGACCTTGTCACACCTTTACATTCTTACCAAGATTATGTTAATTAACAGGAAGAACATAGTTTATATACTTACTTTGCTTTTCATGTAAAGAGGTGTTTTTTTTTTTTTATGCTGAAGATGAATCTTTGACCTGCAGTTAAACACATGTACTTTCAGAGGTGCATCAGAGTAAAATAGTGTAACTGACAAGGAAAAATAGTTGTTTCTGTGACAATTTACATTGTTTTAAGAATATAAAATATAACATTCCCATATGCTCCCCACTTATTGACTCTTAGCATTGATGTGGTAACTTTGTAAGAATTAATGCAAGAATAGTAAAATATTACAGTTAGCTAGAGTCCATATTTTGCTTTAGGCTTATTATTTTCCCCTCAAACTACCCTGTTATCAACACTTTGTAATAGTGTTGTACTTTTGTTATAGTTCCTGAAAGAACATTATTTTATTTGAACTATTAACCATAATAATCATTCACAATAGAATTTATTGTGTTCTGCAATCCAGTGTTTTATCCTCTAGCTTTCCTTCTGCATCTCCATTTGCAAAAAAGATGTCAGTTGACATCTTAACAATATTTAGTCTTTCAAGCCATGAACATGGAATGTCTTTCCATTTTTTTAATGTCTTTTTTATTTCTTTTAGCAATGTCTTGTAGTTTTCTATATATAGCTCCTTTACATCCTTGGTTAGATTTATTTAATTTTTTTAATTGATATTGGATATGGAATTTTTTTTCTTGGTTTGTTCTTCTGACTGTTCATTACTTATATATAGAATACTGATTTTAGTATTGATTTTGTTCTTCACCACTTTGCTAAGTTCATAGATTAGCTCTACTAACTTTGCTGTAGGTTTTTCAGGCTTTTTAATATATAATATCATATCTCTGCAAGCAGGAAAAGTTTTACTCTTCCTTTCCAATTTGAATACCTTTTATTTCTTTTTCTTTTGTCTAATTGTTCCAGCTAGAACTTCTAGCACAGTGTTGACTAACAGTGGTCACAGGGGGTAACTTGTCTTGTTCCTGATCTTAGAGGGAAAGCTTTCAGACTTTCCCCATTGAGTATGATGTTAACTGTGGTCTAGGGACTCATCTAGAGGTTGTAGGCTTTGGAAGTTAACCTAGTGCATGGAACCTTTGTAGAATCTTAGATAATGCCCTGGGTATTCTTTAGGATTGGCGGGAATGTTTTTGGTTGGGGTTTGTAAGTCATGATAGGTAGTGATGTCTAACTGAAACATGTGCAAGATGACTTCCAGCGTAGCCTCTTGTGATTCTATTTGAACTGTCTCAGCCACTGCTACCTTATTTGTTACACTTCTTTTCCCTCTTTTTGTCAGAATGGCATTGTTGATCCCACAGTGCCAGGTACAGCTCATTCCTTGGAGTCATCTCCCACGCGTCCAGGAAAATTTTCATCCTTGGATGTCATGTCCCACGTTGGGGTGGAGTCTATTTTTTTGAGGAGAGTCTTCCAGATATGATTGACCCCAGTTAGAGTTTCCGCAACAAAACAGGCCTAGATCTCAGGAGGAGGGTTTAATCCATATCAAGTTTCCCAGAGGATGAGACCCAGCAGGTTGTCTGAGTTTCCTGTGGAGCGTTTAGACTCTGTATTTTTCCTATCCTGCCAAGCAGGAGGCACTTGTCAGCCTACAGCTCCCCACAGGTGTAAAGTGGTATGGTGCCTTTCAGTTTCAGCTTGCCAGTTGTGGTTGAGATAGAGGCTTAGGGGTAACGGAAGCTTAAGCTGTTTCTGATTCCCAGTTCCTGGAGTCTGAATTCCCTGAAGGTGGCCACCGTTTGAGCTGGGTCCTGCATGCCACTCCTTCCCAACCAGCCCTCTCCCCTTTTCTTGGGAAAGACATACCCTTTAGGAAATATCTCCTTCAGTTGACTTTATACTTTTACTCTCAGATTTATCTTGAGCTCCATCCTTGTCTAGGTCAGAGCTGACAATTGAAAATTCCTGAGTCTTTCTGTAATGAACTAATTAAAATACTTTAAAAAAAAGATGAAAAATGGAAAACAAAAAACAAAGAAAGAAAAAAAATCTTTTTACAGAGCCAGCCTCCAGCCCCCAAGTTTTGCCAGTTAAGAGCCAAATTTGGTACCTGCTCTCTAAAGGGTCACAGCTTTTTTCCAGTATTCTGAGCTTGGCCAGCTCCAGAAGCCTTTCTTTCTCTTTTTTAGCCCTTTCTTCTCTCTGCTGGGATAGAGAGACCTTAGGGTAACATCCCTGCTTTCTTTTAGTTTATCTGTTCTCAGAGATTGTATTCAGCAGTCTAAAATTGTTAATTAGAACTGCAGTTGTAGCTTGGTTGAGCTACCTTCACTTGTTCCTTATAGAGTCTGTTTCTTTTTCCCACTGGGAAGTGTCTCTAACAGACTGCCATGTCAGTGCGGGAGGAGTGCCAGCCATTTGGAAGTTTTACTTACAGTTCCATGCTGTGATCTTGGCCCTTTCTCCCATTCCAGAGTGGTGTATGATGTGTGTCTGATGGTGAATGTCCCCCAGTTATTCCAGATAGTTTCTGGATATTTACTAGCTACTCTAGAAGACTAATTAAATCCCACACCTCTAAACCCTGCCATCTTGCCCTGCCAATTTATTTTTGTGTCAGTGTAGGTTGTTAATATGTTTCTGGAAATTTCCACAGAATTTTCCATTTCATCTTTGTTATCTTTGTTCTTGTATAGTTGTTCATTGTATCGCCTTAAAGCCTTTTTTATTTAAGTGGATTTGGTAGTAGTGTTCCCCTTTTCATTTCTGATTTTAGTCATTTGCATCTTCTTTTTTTTCTCTTCATCAGTCTAGCTAATGTTTTGTTAATTTTGCTCATCTTTTTATGGAGCCATAGTTTTTCTTTTGATTCTCCTTATTTTTTTCTCTCCTTAATGTATCATCTCTCCTCTAGTCTTTATCGTTTTCTTCCTTCTCACTTTGTGTTTAGCTTGCTCTTCTTTTTCTGGTTCTTCCAGTTTTGAGAGGTTGTGTCTGTGATTTATAATCTTTCTTCATTTCCTTTTTTTTTTTTCGGTCCAGGAATCGAACCGAGGTTTCCCGCATGAAAGGCGGGCGTTCTAACCACTGAACCACACATACACTTGAAATCTTTCTTCATTTTTAGTATAAGCATTTAGAGCTAAACGTTTTCCCTAATCACTGGCTTTGCTGTAGCCCGTAAGTTTTGGAATGTTGTATTTTCATTTTCATTAGCTTCAAGATTTCCTAATTTCCCTTTTGATTTTCTCTTTGTTCCATTGGTTAAGACTATGTTGTTTAAGTTTCACATATATGTGAATTTTCTGTTTCTCCTTCTGTTATTGATTTCTAGCTGAATTCCACTGTGGACAGAAAAGATACATTGTATGATTTTAATATTTTTTAATTATTGAGAATTTTTTTGTGACATAACCCATGGTCTATCTTAAAGAATGATCCATGTGCACTTGAGAAGAATGTGTAGTCTGTTGTTGCGTAAAGATTTCTCTATATATTTTTAGGCCAGGTTAGCTTAGGGAATTGCTCAAGTCTTGCATTTTTTTACTGATCTTCTATTTATATATTCTATACTTTAATGAAAGGGGTATATTAAAGTATCCTATTAATGTAGAACTGTTAATTTTTCTCTTTAAATCTATCAGCATTTTCTGCATGTATTTTGCTATTCTGCTTTAGATACATATAAATAACTATATATCTATCTATATATAATAATTATTTCATCTTTTTGTTGAATTGACCCGTTTATTAGCATATAATGATCATCTTTGTCCCTCAAACTCTTTTTTTCTTAAACTTGATTTTATCTGATACTAGTATTGCTAGTCTATCTTTTTTTTTTGTATTTTAAAAAATTTTTTAATTTTTTTGTATTTTTTTTTCTAGCTATCTTTTATTTCCCACCTGTTGGTATACTTTTTCCTATCCATTCACTTTCAACCTACTTATGTATTTGAATTTAAGGTGAATTTTTTGTAAACATCGTATAGTTGTATCATGCTTTTCTATTCATTCTGCCAGTCTCTACATTTAAAGACACTACTGATAATGTAGATCTTTCGCCATTTTTGTATTTAGTTTTTGCAAGTCTTAAATCACTTTTGATTGTCAGTTCTTCTGTAATGCCTGCTTTCATATTTATTTGATTTTTTATTTAATAGGACCATATTGAGTCACTTCTCATTTATTTCTGGATGTACTTTTCATATATTTTCCTTGTGGTTATCAAGGGTTTAATATTTAATATCCTGTATATGTAACAGTCATAATTGATTTGATACCAAATTGACTTCAATTTTATATGATATGCTTTTCCCATGCTCCTCCATCCCCCTACCTTTTTTTGTAGTTTTTCTCAATTATATCTTTGTACATTTATGTCCAAAACCATAGAATTGTCTTTAGTAACTATAGGAGTTAAGAGGTTGCTTTGCATCCCAGAAAATGTAATATAGTGAAATTGACATTTGTAATTGCTGAAATGGTTATCTTTACCAAAGGTGTTTATTTATGATGCTGTTTTGAAGCACTGTCTAGTGTCTTTTCCTTTCAGTTTGAATAACTCCCTTTAGCATTGTTTATAGGGTGGGACTGGTGGTGATGAGCTCCCTCAAATTTTTTTTTTTTGAATATGGGGATGTCTTAATTTCTCCCTCGTTTTTTTTTTGGCATGGGCAGGCTCTGGGAATTGAACCCGGTCTCCAACATGGCTGGTGAGAATTCTGCCACTGAGCCACCATTGCACCACCCTCCCTCATCTTTTAAAGTAAATCTCTCTGGTTATAAAATTCATGTTTGGCAGTTATTTTATTTTAGCGTTTAAGTAGTTCAATCTAATGCTTTCTTGCTTCCGTGATTTCTGATGAGAAATCAGCATTTAATCTAATTGGGACCCCCTTGTACATGACATAGTGCTCGTCTCCAGCTTTACGACCTCGTTCCTTGTCTTTTTCACTTGATAATTTGATCAGTATTTTTCTTCAAGTTTATCTCTCTGGGCTCCTTAAATGTGCATATTCCTATCTATTTTCACGTTTTATAATTATTTTTTCTTTCTGGTCCTCAGAGTGATTCGGTTCAATTGTTTGGTCTTTCAGTCTAGGGATTGTTTTTTGTTTTTTTTTTAAATATTTTTATTGACAAATGACACACGCACATTCCTTATATGATATACAATCAATGGCTCACAGTATCATCACAGTTAGTTGTGTATTCATCACCATGATCATATTTTAGAACATTTGCTTCACTCTAGAAAAAGAAATAAAAAGTAAAAAGAAAAAACTCATACATCTCATAGCCCTTACCTCTCCATCTCATTGATCAATAGTATTTCCATCTACCCAGTTTATTTTACCCTTTCCCCCCCATCTTTTACTTATTTTTTAATCCATATTTTTTTTACTCATCTGTCCATACCCTGGATAAAAGGAGCATCAGATACAAGATTTTCACAATTCCACAGTCCCATTGTAAAAGTTGTTTTTTATACAGTCATCTTTAAGAATCAGGGCTACTGGAACACAGTTCAACAGTTACAGGTATTTCCCTCCAGCCACTCCAATACATTATAAACTAACCAGGAATATCTATATAATGCGTAAAAGTAACCTCCAGGATAACCTCTCGGCTCTGTTTGAAATCTCTCAGCTACTGAGATTCCTTGCTCTCTTCCCCCTTTTGGTCAAGAGGGCTTTCTCAATCTTTTGATGCCAAATCCGAGCTCATCCTAGCTTTTTTGTCCCACATTGCCAGGGAGATTTACATCCCTGGGAATCATATCCCACGTTAGGGGGAGGGCAATGAGTTCACCTGCCAAACTGGCTTAGAGAGAGAGGCCGTATATGAACAATAAAAGAGGTTCTCTAGGGGGTGACTCTTAGGCATAATTTTGAGTAGGTGTAGCCTATCTTTTGCAGGAATGTGTTTCATAGAAACGAACCTCAAGATCGAGGACTTGGCCTATCAATTTGGTTGTCCCCACTGCTTGCGAGAATATCAGAAATTCTCCAAATGCGGAAAATGAATATTTCCTCCTTTATACCAAGTCCTCCAAGGAGTCTTTGCAAATACTTATTCATTTACTGCCCAAATTACTCATGGATATATTGGGGCACCACACTTACCTGCACAAACCATCAAAATCTCATACCCTATTCAAGAATCCATGTATTTGTGGTGTTCAGCTAAATTGATCATACAAGTTAAATTAGTTAATGCAATACCCAGAATATAAATTTTACCTCAATTAAATATCTCTCCCTTTGCTCTCACACAGAAATTGGAGTTTTAAAATATGGCAAATAATATCCTTATTCCTGTATTCTGCTCTACCTAAGTCCTATTCAGATCAGCTTCCTTCATCTCTCTACTTGAAGTGTAGTCCGTGTTTTAACTTTTTAAACAATTCCTTATGGGGTACTGTTGACTTTATAGCTTCAGAGTTCTAACTCTGAGTCTTAGGTGTCACATAAATATCTGAAGTTTCTGGGAATGACCAGATTATAAACAAACAGCTCAGTATCTCAGAATTTAGAAATAACAGTTAAAACTCCTGAATAGATGTGTCTGCTGAAAGAGCTTACAATCTCGGAACCTTCACAGTAGACCCCGTCCCGATAACCCATGTTCTTGACTTTTATTCACCAAGTTTTTATATTATAGTTAATCTGTATGATTGAGGCATGATAATATTTGTCTTTTGTTCCTGACATTTCATTCAACATACAGGTCTTAAGTGTCATTCATCTAGTTGCATACCTCACAACTTCATTCCTCTTGTGGCCTCTCAGTAATCTGTTGTATGTATACACTGTAGTTCTCCCTTCCTCTGTCAATATAGCCTTAGGCCACCTCCATTCATTATGGATCATGAACACTGCCACCATAAACAGCAGTGTGTAAATGTCCATTCCTGTCCCCACACTCAGTTCCTTCAGGATCATATGGAGGCCCCACCTACCATATGCACGCACCTCCAAGGGGCTGTATCTCTCAGTTTCTCTGCTGATAATGCATAAGTGTATCTTTTTTCTCCACATTTTCTTTAGCACTTGTTTCTCTCTTTTCATTTTTTTGTTTGTTTTTTATTATTATTATTTTCTCTCTGTTCATTTTTTTTTTTTTTTTTTTTTTTTTTAAAGGAAAGACAGAGAGAAGGAAGGAAGGATAGAAGGAAGAAAGGAAGGAAGAAAGGGAAACATCTTTAAACATTTTCTTGTTTTATTGTATTCTGTTTCTCCGTTTTTTGGTACATGGGCTGGGGCCGGGAATCGAACCGAGGTCCTCCGGCATAGCAGGCAAGCACTTTGCCCGCTAAGCCACCGCGGCCCGCCCTCTCTGTTCATTTTTAAACGATTTTATTCACACATCATACAATCCAACCAAAGTATATTGACATGCCTTTGCCACCATAATCTATATGAAGACAATTCCTTTTCTTCCTCAAAGAATCCATACCCCACCTCCCTCCCCAATCTGTGGACGTTTCGTTTTGGCAGAATGTCTTTGTTACATTCAGTGGAAGCATATTACATTGTTATTGTTGACTGTAGGATCTAGTTTGCATTGATTGTACTTTTGTCCATATATCATCCATTTCCAACACCTTCCAAATGTTGGCCTTCATTTATCCACCCTCATGCAAAAGTATTTTTTTATTTGTACGTTTAATCACCATCACTGTACACTCTAGGCATTCCTATGTTATACCATCTCAGTCTTTGCCCTCTAGCTTTCCTTCTGTTTCATACGTGTCCCTAGTCCTTCTCCCTTAATCATACTCACATTCAGCTTCATTCAGTGTACTTATATTATTGTGCTACCATCAGGTAGTATTGTACTATCCATTTCTGAACTTTTACAGTCAGTCCTGTTATACAATCTGTATTCCTTCAGCACCAAATGGCCAAACTATCCTGTTCCTATCTCCTGATAACCTGTGTTCAAGTTCACTTGAGACCATCCAGTATTTTCCTTTTGTTTCTGGCAAATTTCACTCAGCATAATGTCCTCAAGGTTCATCTATGTTTTTACGTGCTTTAAGACTTTATTCTGTCTTACAGCTGCATGACATTTCATCGTATATCTATAACACAGCTTGTTTAACAGTCATCCATTGATGGACAGTCATCCATTGATGGACATTTGGGCTGTTTCCATCTCTTGCCAATCATAAATAATGCTGCTGTAAACATTGGTGTGCAAATGTCCGTTTGTGTCCTTGCCCTCAGGTCCTTTGAGTATATACTGAGTAATGGAATTATTTGGCAGTTCTCTATGTCCTGAAGAACCACATAACTGCCTTCCAGAGTGGTTGTAACATTATACATTCCCATCAACAGTGGATAAGTGTGCCTCTTTCTCCATATTCTCTCTAGCACTTGTCATTTTTTGTTTTTTTGATAATCGGCATTCTAGTAGGTGTCAGGTGATATCTCGTTGTGGTTTTGATTTGCATTTCCCTAGTAGCCAGTGAAGTTGAGCCACTTTTCATGTGCCTTTTAGCCATTTGCATTTTCCCTTCTGAGAAATGTCTGTTCATGTCTCTTGTCCATTTTTTAATTGGGTTTATCTTTTTATTGTTGAGTTGAAGAATCTCATTTTATATTCTGGATAGTAAACCTTATCTGATATGTGGCTTCCAAATATTGCCTCCCGTTGTGTAGAATGCCATTTTACTTTCTTGACAAAGTTCTTTGATATATAAATATGTTTACATTTGAGGAGTTCCTATTTATCTCTTTTTCAATGCTTGTGCTTTGAGTGTTAGGTCTAGGAAATTGCCTCCTATTATGAGATTTATAAGATATTTCCCTACATTTTCTTTTAAAAATTTAATGTCCTTAGGTCTAATGTTATGGTCTTTGATCCATTTTGAGTTAATTTTTGTATAGGATGTGGAATTTGGATCCTCTCATTCTTTTGCATATGGATATCCAGTTCTCTAAGTACCATTTTTTGAAGAGGCTGCTGTGTCCCAGGTGGCTTGGCTTGAATGCCTTATCAAAGATCTGTTGATCATAGATAAGAGGGACTTTTTCTGAACTCTCTGTTAGATTCCGTTGGTCAGCATATCTCTATGCCAGTAGCATGGTGTTTTGACCACTACGGTTTTGTAGTATGCTTTAAAGTCAGGTTTTGTGAGACTTCCCACTTTATTTTTCTTTCTCAAGATATTTTTAGTTATTTGGAACACTCTTCCCTTCCAAATAAATTTGGTTTCTGGTGTTTCTATTTCTGCAAAATAACTTTTTTGGGATTTTAATGGGTGTTGCATTGAGTTCAGTGGTTCTTCTGCCAGCTCTAGTCTTCCATTTAAACTCTCCTGGGGTTTCCTTTTCTTATTGTGGTCTTCCCCTCCAGTATTCTGTTTGGTTCCTTTGTAAAATTTCTGTCTTTTATTGATATTCTCATTGTATTAATTCATTGTTTTTCTGATATCCTTTAGTTTTTTCTCCATATTTTCCTTGAGCTTATTTATGATCATTTTAATGTTTTTGTCTTGTATGTCCACAGTCTCATCTTCATTATTGTTTTGTGTATTTTTATCCTCATCATTTTGATGGGCCATCACGTCCTCTTTCTGTGTTTTGCTTGTATTCTTTTGTTTCACACTGTAAATGTTAATAATGTAAAATGTTAACTCAGAATTTATTCTCTGAAATGTATTTTTCTTGATATTGTATCAGCTGGTGATATGATAAAGATTTCTTGAGTATCAGCTCCCGTATCAGGAAGTTCTGCCTTGTGCAAATGTGAAAGCTTGCATCCTCTTTGTCTCTTCTTTGCCTATTTCTTGTTCTGGGTTAGTGTTTGCTAGTGACTTTATGAGCTCCCTTGTTTACTGTAGTTTGAGTGCCCCCTCTATTTCCCAGGAAACACGCCTTCTTCTTTTCCTAGGTGTCCCACTGTGGGGCTTAAAGAGGTAAGCCTTTGCCCCTGACTGTCCACTTTAATTGTTTCTTACATTGCTTTCATTGTCTTAAGTTGCTTTTGCCTCTTGGGAAAATTCTGAGAGTTGTAGCATGCAGGAGAGGAGTCTCCCAAGTAGTCTTTTATACCCTGAACAAATCTAGCAACCCTCAAAAGGAGTGTCTACTAGCTCTAAAATGCCGTGGAGAGGGATGAGGGAAAGCGAGGCAGGGTGGTAGGAGCTTCTTCCAAGTTTCCCCAAAGCTGCACTTTCTTGACTTGACCAGCTCTTCAACTGTACTCTGTAGCTCTCAGGATTGTTTTTCAATCTCCTCTACTGCCTTTGTCCAGGGTGCATTGCCACAATGGCTGCCCTCAGAGCTGGGACCTAGCCATTCGTAGTAGTGAATCAAAAGCTCTAATTTGTGATTCTCTCATGCTCTTCCAGTGGATCCAAGGGAAGTAGATTTTTATGTCCCTTTTTGGTATTAGCAAGGTGCGCAGGTTGCCTGGACCTCACTGGTGCCCAGTGGGGGGCTGCGTGACAGTATTAACTGTGTGGAGAATGTAGTTTTCTGGTATTTACCCCTTCCACTAGTTCTTGCATATAGTGCAGGGTTCCACTGGACTCTGAAGTTTTTGACTATTTAATAGTTGTCCTGGTGGAGAGACCGATGCCTAGAGGTTTCTACTGTGCAGTCTTTCCACAATCCCTCCATAAAAATTATTTTAAATTCTAGCATCAGAATTATAAATTGAATGTGAGTTCCAATTGGTCCATGTCTTCATAAATATTTCTGTTGTCAATTTTAATTTTAGTTTTTCTAGTGAACGTGTAATTGTATCGCATTCCAATTTCAGTTTCATTCATATAATGACTTTTGATGATGAGTATCTTTTTTTTTTTTTGGCATTGGCAGGCTCCGGGAATTAAACCCGGGTCTCTGGCATGGCAGATGAGAACACTGCCACTGAGCCACCGTTGCCCACCTGATGAGTATCTTTTTGTAGACTTATTTTGAAGACTTATGCTCATATCTTCTTTGCTCATTGAAGTATTTTGCCAGTTCTCAAATTGGATTGCTTGTTTTCTCATTGTTGAATTGTATGAGTTCTTTATATATTCTGAACAGCTTATATCTTTTTGTTTTTTTTGAAAAATTGGAAGTTAAAAAATTTTGATGATGCATTTATTCTTTTATCTTTGATGGTTTTTGTTCTTTGTGTCCCAAGAAATCACTTCCTAATACAAGGTCATAAGTATTTTTTGTTTGTTTTTGTTTTTTTAATTTTTTATTAATTAAAAAAAAATTACAAGAAAGAAACACAAACATTCCCAACACATATGCTCAGCAATTCACAGTATCATCACATAGTTGCATATTCATCATCATGATCATTTCCCAGAACATCTGCATTAATTCAGAAAAAGAAATAAAAAGACAACAGAAAAATAAAACAAAAACAGAAAAGAAAAATTTTACATACCATACCCCACCCCTTACCCCTCCCTTTCATTGATCACTAGCATTTCAAACTAAATTTATTTTAACATTTGTTCCCCCTGTTATTTATTTTTGTTCCATATGTTCCTCTCATCTCTTGACAAGGTAGATAAAACGAGCATCAGACACAAGGTTTTCACAATCACAGAGTCACATTGTGAAAGCTGTATCATTGTTCAATCATCATCAAGAAACATGGCTACTGGAACACAGCTCTACATTTTCAGGCAGTTCCCTCCAGCCTCTCCATTACATCTTGGTTAACAAGGTGATACCTACTTAATGCTTAAGAATAACCTCCAGGATAACCTCTCAACTCTGTTTGGGATCTCTCAGCCATTGCCACTTTGTCTCATTTCACTCTTCCCCCTTTTGGTCGAGAAGGTTTTCTCAATCCCTTGATGCTGGGTCTCAGCTTATTCTAGAGTTTTTTTCAATCCCTTGATGCTCAGTCTCAGCTCATTCTGGGATATTTGTTCCACGTTGCCAGGAAGGTCCACACTCCTGGGAGTCATGTCCCACGTAGACAGGGGGAGGGTGGTGAGTCTGCTTGCTGTGTTGGCTGGAGAGAGAGGCCACATCTGAGCAACAAAAGAGGTTCTCTTGGGGGTGACTCTTAGGCCTAATTTTAAGTAGACTTGACCTTTCCCCGTGGAGTTAAGTTTCATATGAACAAACCCCAAGACTGGGGGCTCAGCCTATAGCTTTGGTTGTCCACACTGCTTGTGAGAATATCAAGAATTCAACTTGGGGAAGTTGAGTTTTCCCCCGTTCTTGCCATTCCCCAAAGGGGACTTTGCAAATACTTTTCCACTCACTGATCAAATCACTCTGGGATTCATCAGGGCATCACCTGGACAAACCAACAAAATCTCATGTCCTGTACAAGTTCCATGTACTTAAGGTGCTCAAGCAACTATCTAAATAAGTTATATTAGAAGATGCACTAGTCAAAGTATAAATTTTGTACCAAATAAACATTTTTTGCTTTAGTCTCACACATAAGTTGAAATTTCAAAATGTTAACTACCATCTATTTTTAGCACCCTGCAGTAATGACATTCTTTTGTTCTTCCTCATGCAAAAACATTTTTTAAATTTGTACATTTAGTCACTATCATTATACACCCTAGGCATTCCTAGATTATACCATCTCAATCTTTTTTTAATTTTTATTTTTACATGGGCAGGCACCGGGTTCGAACCCAGGTCCTCTGTCATCACAGGCAAGCATTCCTGCCTGCTAAGCCACCGTGGACTGCCCCCATCTCAATCTTTATCGTCTATCTTTCTTTTTGATTTCATTATGCCCCAGCCCTCCTCCCTCTATTATTCTCACATTCAGCTTCATTCCAGGTTTTAACATAATTGTATTACAGTTAGGTAGTATTGTGCTGTCCATTTTTATATTCAGTCCTTTTGTACAATCTGTATCCCTTCAGCTCCAATTACCCAATACCTTACCCTATTTCTATCTCCTATGGTCTCTGTTACCAACAAAATATTCCAAGTTTATTCACTAATGTCAGTTCATATCAGTGAGATCATACAGTATTTGTCCTTTTGTTTCTGGCTAATCACACTCAGCATAATGTCCTTAAGGTCCATCCATGTTGTTACATACTTCATAACTTTATTCTGTCTTACAGCTGCATAATATTCCATCCTATGTAAATGCCACAGTTTGTTTAGCTGACCATCTGTTGATGGACATTTTGCCTGCTTCCATCTCTTGGTAACTGTAAATAATGCTGCTATGAGCTTTGGTGTGCAAATGTCCGTTTGTGTCCTTACCCTCATGTCCATTGAGTAGAGACAGCATATAGATGGGTCCTGTTTTTTAATCCATTCTGCCAGTCTATGTCTTTTGATTGGGGAGTTTAATCCATTAACATTCAGTGTTATTACTGCATGGGTAGTACTTTCTTCTTCTATTTTGCCTTCTGGATTTTATATGTCATATCTAATTTTCCTTCTTTTTTACCTTTACTCTTAGTCTTCCTTTCTACACTCTTCTCCACACTTCTCTCTTCTGTCTTTTCGTATCTGTCTCTAGTGCTCCCTTTAGTATTTCTTGCAGAGCTGGTCTCTTGGTCACAAATTCTCTCAGTGATTTTTTGTCTGGAAATGTTTTAATTCCTCCCTCATTTTTGAGGGACAATTTTGCTGGATATAGAATTCTTGGTTGGCAGTTTTACTCTTTTAATAATTTAAATATATCATCCCACTGTCTTCTCGCCTCCATGGTTTCTGCTGAGAGATCTGCGCATAGTCTTATTAGGCTTCCCTTGTATGTGATGGATTGCTTTTCTCTTGCTGCTTTCAGGATTCTCTCTTTTTCTTTGACCTCTGCCATTCTCATTATTAAATGTCTTGAAGTATGTCTATTTAGATCTGTTATCTTTGGGATACGCTGTACTTCTTGGATCTGTAATTTTAAGTCTTCCATAAGAATTGGGAAATTTTCAGTGATAATTTCCTCTATTAGTTTTTCTCCTCCTTTTCCCTTCTCTTCTCCTTCTGAGATACCCACAACATGTATATTCGTGTGCTTCATATTGTCTTTTAGTTCCCTGAGTCCCTGCTCATATTTTTCCACTTTTTTCCCTATATTTTCTTTTTCTTGCTGGATTTCAGATGTTCCATCCTCCGGTTCACTAATCCTATGTTCTGCCTCTTGAAATCTATGATTGTAGGTTTCCATTGTTTTTTTCATCTCTTGTATCGTGCCTTTCATTCCCACACATTCTGTAATTTGTTTTTTCAGACTTTCAATTTCTTGTTTTTGTTCATTCCTTGCCTTCTTTATACCCTCCCTCAATTCATTATTTGATTTTTGATGAGGTTTTCCATGTCTGTTCGTATATTCTAAATTAATTGTTTCAGCTCCTGTATCTCATTTGAATTGTTGGTTTGTTCCTTTCACTGGGCCATATCTTCTTTTTTCCTGGTGTGATTTGTTATTTTTTGCTGGCATCTAAGCATTTAATTACCTTAATTAGTTTATTCTGGAGATTGCTTTCACTTCTTTTACCTAGGTTTTTTTTGCTGGATGAATTTGTTGTCTCTCTGTTCTTTGACATTCAATTCAGCTTTATCTGGACCTCTAGCTTAAGTTTTGCTTAACAGAGGAGAATTTTTCAGTTCTTGTTTTCTTGTTTCTTGCCCTGATTGTAGAGTGCCTTTTCCTCCCCACCCTTAGAAGGGTCTACTTAGATGTTATAGACCCCAGCCCGAGTTTCCCCGACCAAACTGACCTCCTTTCAGGAGGAAAGAGTCACCTGTGTCAGTTTTCCCTGAGGGTGAGACCCAGCATGTTGAAAGACTTTCCTGTGAAGTCTCTGGACTCTGTTTTTCTTATCCTGCCCAGTATGTGGTGCTTGTCTGCCTGCAGGTCCCACCAGTGTAAGATGGGGCGGTACCTTTACCTTTGGTGAACTCTCCCTGCTGGGGGCATGGTGGAGACAGAGGAGAGGTTGTAGGCTATTTTCAATGGCTTCAAATTACCAAGCCCTGGTGTCTGAATTCCTTGAGGGAGGAATTCCACCTAAGTTGGGCTTCACCCCTCCCCTGGGGAAGGTACAGGCTCCAGACAAGCCCCCAAAAGAGCTCACTTCTGCCCATGCCTGGGGCAGCTGCAGCCCGACAAGTACTGCCGCTATGTCCAAAGGCAGTCAAGCCTTTGTAGAAACACAGCCACAAAAACCACTGTTTCCTTTTTTTTTCCCCCTTTTTCCGTCAGCCCTGCCTCCTTGATGCTGGGGCAAAAATGAACAACCTCCACTTTGACGAGGTTCACCTAAGCTGGGGACCTATTTTTAGTAGTCAGAATTTGTTAATTAATTCCACAATTGGTGTTTGATTGTGCTCAGTCCCTGCTGCTGGTAAAGTTCCCCTCCTTTACCCTCTGGGGAAACAGCCTGTGGGGGAGGGGCGCCCGCCACTGCAGCTTTGTGATCACACGGTTCTGTAGGGGCTCGCAGCCGGTCCAGATGGTCCAGACAGGGGTATGTTGTGTGTCTGGTCACTGACGTGGCCCCAGGAGCTGTTCTGTACTGTTTCTGGTCATTTAGTAGTTGTTCTGGAGGACGAACCAAAATGCGTACATTGTTAAGCTGCCATCTTGACTGAGCATTGGATTTTCATTCATAAGTTTTTTTTGTTTGTTTGTTTTTAAGTTCTCTAATCTTAGGTTTTAAATTTAAGCTTAGGCTTTGATCCATTGTTAACTAATTTTTTAAATTTAGTGTGAAATTAGAGTAAAATTCATTTTTTCCCCATTTGGAAATTTAGTTGTTCCAGATTCATTTATTGGGAACTTTTTCCTACTGAATTATATTTGCTGCTTTTGCTGATATTCAATTGATCATATGTATTTGTGGGCCTATCTGATCTTCATATTCTACTCATGTATATATCTGTGTGCATGCCATTGATATATTGTCTTGATTATTGTAGTTGTACAGTATGTTTTATTATCAGGCAGTGTACCTTCTCTGCTTTCATTGTACCCTTTCAGAATCCTTTTGGCTGTAATGTGGTTTTTGCATTTACATATACATTTTAGAATCAGTTTATCAATTTTGGTATCAAGCCTTTTGGGTTCAAGTACTAGTTTAATTTGGGGATAATTGACATCTTATAAAATTGCATTTTCTGATACATAGATATTGTTCAGCTTTCAAAATTTTTAGAGATTTAATTCACCTTAGGAATCTTTTATAGTTTTTATTTACTTTGTATGTTTTGTGCACAGTTTGCTAAATTTATACTTAAATATTAGTTTTTTTTCCAGATAAATCTGTTTATTATATTGTATATTGCATATATATTTATTTCTGATGTACTTTCTCCACTGAAGAATATTTATTAGATATGATTTGATACATATGTCTGTGTGAGTGGATGTAGTTCTAACCAACTTCTTTTAATAGCTACGCATTATTTCAGGGATGGTTTTAACATTAATTTGACCATATCATTTTGATCTTTCGGCTTTTCTTGTGTATTTTGCTTTCCATTTGACAATTAGAATAGATTCATAAAATATTCCATGTTTATTACATTGAATTTCTAGTTTAATTTAACAAGGACTGTATACTTTCAGAATATAGAGTTTTACAGTGAAGAACTTGGTGTGGTTCATATTTGTTCAGGTCTTTTTCTTTTTGAGTGTGTATTTATAGTTCACTTTAAAATAAACAAAATTTTTAGTTCATTTAAAATAATGGATCTTAACAGGTGTGAGATGCTGGGCAGGGAACATTCATGAGTTGATTTTTTTTTTTTTTTTAATTTTTATAATACCCTGTAATGTTATGGTATCATTTTCATGAAAAACTTGATATGCTGATTTCTTAAGAAGGCAAATGTCTTAACCAACATAATGTTGTAATCAATGCCAGAGCATGGACTGGGGCTCTCTGATATTAGTGTCTATGCTCAAGAAGTTTTTATGCTTTTAAATTATTTTTCATTTTCCAGTTGTTCATGGCAAATATTTATAAATATAGCTGATTTTTCTCTATGGACCCTGTTACTTGTTATCTTACTAAACCTACGTGATTTCTCTGATTGCCTTAGAATTTTCTAGGTAGATAAACAAGTCATATACTAATATTTGTACTTTTACTTCTTCTTTCTGCCTTTTTGATTTCTTACCTTATTGCCTTGGCTAGATCCTTTTGTACAATTCTGAATAAAAGTGAGTAGAGAGACATCCTTTTCTTGTTCTCCATCTAAGGAAGGAAGAATTTTATCTTTTACTATTAAGAACGATGTTAACTGTAGGTTTTTTTTTGTATGCCGTATGGCAGGGGCCACGTTTCGTTCTTTTTCCATGTGAATATCCTGTTGTTACAGTACCATTTGTTGAATTTTTGTTGTTTGTTTTTTCCTTTGTTTGTTTTGGTTGGTTCATATGCTTTTTAGCCATCTGTATTTGCTCTTTAGAAAAGTTCCTATTCATTTCCTCTGTCCATTTTATAATTAGGTTGTTTGTTCTTTTTTTTTTGGTGCGCTGCATAATTTCTTTATGTACACAGGATATCAAGCCTTTATCCGATATGTGGTTTCCAAATATTTTCTCTTGTTGAGTTGGCTGCCTCTTCACCTGTTTCATTGATTTTTTTTTTTTTTTTTTTGCTCGGGCAGGCACCAGAAATTGAACCCAGGTCTTTGGCATGGTAGGCGAGAACTCTGCCTGCTGAGCTACGGGCCATGATTGATTTTTGAGACTGAAATCTAACAGTATATTCAAAAGAATTCTGAGTAGTTAATCTAGTTATTAAAAGGGAAATGTGTTGGTCGGTAATCCCTAAATTCAGCCTGAGGTTTCCTATTACTGCCTTTCAATTTCTTTCTCAACTGTGTTGTAATGATTGTAGGTCCCATTTTCAAAAGATCATATAGTATATATTTAGTTTTAGTACAAGATCTCAAAGCCTCATGATATTCTTGTAAAACATTTTTACTTAATTTCCAGTGTATACGGGGTTTTATTTGAATATCACAACTAATCAGGTGTTAAAACTGATGGGGTATTTTTGTCTCTATTTTATTGATGTAGAAATGTGGGATTGGTAGAAATGTTATGGTGGACCTACAGGGATGAAGTCACTTGTTCTAGATGTCTTATAATTAATTGATGACAAGAGTCATTAATAGCATATAGGTAATTGTTAGCAGGTTTTAATATAAAGATGTTTCACAGTCATTTCTTTGTTCATATTGTACCCAGTTTTCTTTCATTTAACCTCTGTACTTTGTTGAATTTAGACACTAGAATGTGGCACTACTCCCTACCATTCTCCTTCCAAGCAAACTGGGATTTCGAATTTCATTGTTGATGGTATATTGAAGTTTTTGTAGGTTGGCTTTTTTTTTTTTTAATTGAGAAGTCCTTTGTTTAAAAGAAATTCCACTCTGCAACAAAATGTGTAAAAAAGTTCAAAGCAGACCTGCTTAGGTGGAATTGTGGGTATGTAGCCCAGTCTCTGGCATTTGGTTTTTGCACAGTAAATATTTGAATCAACAGGTGAAGAGCTTTTGATATGATAGATGCTAAACTTTCAGTGAGCACAGAATCTAATATTGTGTAGCAGCTAATCATGTGTAATGTTTACTACTTGCCTAATAAATGTGGACTTAAAATAATTTATTCTTCACTTTGGATCATAGTATTTAGAGTATTAAAAATCTTCTATAATCCTTAATTAAGTTTATAAGTATTCATTTTTTCAGAACAACTTAACTGAGGTATAATTTACATACCATAAAATTCACTTGTTTTAAGCATACAATTCAAAGATTTTTAGTTAATTTATCATATTATATATCCATCACCATAATCCCAGTAAGATCCCTTGTGCCTATGTATCATTAATCCTCACTCCTACCACCAGCCTTAGGCAACTATTAGTTTGCTTTCTGTCTCTATAGATTTGCCTTTTCTGGATGTTTCCTATTAATTGACTCTACAATATGTGGTCCTTTGCATCTGGCTTCTTTCATTTAACATAGTGTTCTCAAGGTTCAAGCATGTGGTAGAATGTATCAGAACTTTATTTTGTTATTAGCTAAATAGCCATCCATTGTATTGATGGACTACATTTTGTTTATCCATTCACAAGTTGATGGACATTTGGCTTATTTCCACATTTTTGGCTATTAATGAATAACCTGGCTATGAATATCCATGTGATAACCTTTGTGTGAACATATTTTCATTTTTTATTGGATAGAAACCTGGAGTGGAATTGTTGAACCATATGATAAGTTCAGGTTTAACTTTTTAAGAAACTTCCAATCTGTTTTACAAAGTGTATCATTTTATATTCCTTATAGCAATGTATGAGGGTTTCCATTTTTTCACATTCTGGACAGTATCTATTATTGTCTGTCTTTTTAATTATATCTTTTCCAGTTGGTGTGAAGTAGCATGTCATTGTGAATTTTATAAGTATTCAATTTTGTTTACATAGTTCACTGTAAGATTTTTGGATTTTGTGTTATAAAGTTCAAGACATTTTTTACATATTTATTTTAGTGATAGAGATTTTACTTCCCATTTTCTCTTGCCACAGTTTATCTGATATTTAATATCAACATCAGTCTTTATTTCAGAAAATTGAAGAATGGTGAAATATTTTCATATATAGAAAAAACAAGATGTACTTTGCACTTTATAGCTATTTGTAAATAGTAAAAGCCTTGTAATTTGAAAATACACAATAATTGATATCATATATCCATTAATGGAAGTGCTGAGGAGGAGATTGACAAAAGAACAAGCTAAATAGACTGTTGACAAATGTAAAATCGATTCAAATTTTGTGAAAAGTTATAGACAACACATATAAAATTTTAATGTGTATATTCTGACTTAGTAATTCTGTGTCTAACAATGGATATTATAGGAATTGTTACAAATTGTGTGTGCAAATATAAATATACAAGGATGTTCATTGTGGATTGTTTGACCGTGAAAAACTTCAAACAATCTAAATATCCAATAGTTAAAGGATATTTAGGTAATATACTCTGCATTTATGCAGTATAATATTGTCTGTGTGTTAAGAAGAATAATTTGTACTGAAGAAGAAAATCTCGATCTCTCTAAGATAAGCAGCTTAGTCATAAAAAACTGATTGTAGACATACAAATATATATTCTCATTAAAATTATTAGTGTGTATATGAAATCATAAAATGAATAGACAAAGGTCTGTGTGTATGCTAAACTCATAAAAATAGTTATCTGTGGGGAGTGGATTGTGATCGGAGGGAGGAAAGAGGAGTTTTCACTTTTCATTTTTTCTCCCATTTCATTGTATTTTATTTTACTTGTTTTCTTTACATTCAGTTTTGATATGTTGTGTAACTTAAATAGTCATTGTATAGAGAATTAAATATAAATTTCTTAGCTTTTTAAACTGCTTTCCTTTCCTACTTGAATTAGTGAGTTTTTGTACTGTTTTTATTTTGGAAAAAGTGAACTAATCTTATTTTACTGTACAGGATATGAGTAATAACGAAAATACATTTTTGGAACCAATTTGTAGGTTCAAATTTTGCATTCGGGGACTCTATATAAATCTTTAGCTCCAGCTGTTGCTGAGGATATTCTTTAAGTTGTTGCAAAACATAATGATTTCACAAGAGGGTGGCTGTTCCTCAAGTGCATTATGTCAAAATTGTTCTGATATTCCTGTGAACTTGAGTCATTGTTTAATTCCTTTGTATCCTGTAGTGAGGGCCACTTCCAGTTTGCTAAAAGATATGAAGAAAATATTCTCTTTAGGAAATGCAAAGTTTTCCAGAAATTTAATCAATTCTGTTTTATAATTTGTCTGCAACTAGTTAAGGCTGAGTCTTTTAAAGTATTTGATAATTAGGATATATTCATTTTCAAAATTTGCTACTATACACTCAAGACTATTTGTTTCTATTTCCTTAAATTTATCCTGGAGTTTGTCCAACTTGAGTTTTAATGAGTTGTTTATCCCACCAGTTAACATTGGGATTTATCTTTCCCTAAAGAGTAACGTTTGAATTGATAGTTTTTAAACCTATTATGCAAAATGAACATATGTTTAGACTCAGACTTCTGCATAGGCACAGTAGGTATCTGTTAAATAAGTTATTTTATAATTCACCAACTTAATTATTAAAATGTAGATTTAGTGATATTTCAAATAATTCGATAAACACAGACATTGTTATGTATTTTTGGTACAAATTTATATTGAGCTCTTTTATTTTTAACAACAATGAATAAATGTATTTTATAAGTCATAGGGAAATTAAATTTCGTTCATAATTTTCATTGGCATTTTAATAAGCCTCTCCCTAATACTTTAATAAAATTGTAAAAGATATTGATATGTTTGAAAATTTCTGAAGCAGGTATGCTATAATGTTATGGTTTGATGAATTGGGTAATGGATACACAGGTATTTGTTATTTTCTACGCATGCTAACCTGTTAGAAATATTTCAAAATTTACGAAAATATAAGAAAGATAAAAAAACCGTTTTTCATTGAGCTTGTTACACTGATAGATTTATTATGTAAGTTACAGTTTTAAAATGATTTGTTTTGGTTCAAAAGGCACCACAGTAATTAATAGAGGTATAATAAGAAGTAAGTTAGCTATGCTCAGCTTCAGCTGAAAAATAAACTTCATAAAAACGTGTTTTACATATCTGATATAATTACTTTGTCTGTTATGTTTGGATATTTTGCACAACGTGAACTATTTCCTTAATGTTAAATTAAAATAAATCTGAAAGAGAAAATTGCTCCCTTTCTTTGAGCATTATTAAAATGAATGAATCTTTTTGAATTTGCATATATTAAAGTTTTTATTAAATCTAAGTTACCCACTTTGGAACCATTTTATGTGGTCTTTGATGGCTTGAAAGTTAAATAGCATGTATAGTAGCTGAGTTTGTTATGAAATAGTAAAGACCCACTTCTAAAAAGAATCCTCACTAGAAATTCGTGTTATAAATAATTACTGCCATAAAAGAAGATAGATCTTGTTATTTCATAGGACTTCCCAAATGCCACAGAATATCTTGCTGGGGATAGGTTAATTGTATATTTTCTTATTGTAAGTGCTGTTGCAAATGTCTGTTTTCATTAATTAGTAAGTCTACTAATAAATATGTATATTTTTTGTGGTTTGGAATTTGAACGGATATTTGAGAACATTGTAAAGATAACCAAGCTGTTAATTTAAAAATCTTTATAAAAGAAAATGGAAAATATGTAAGAAAAGTAAATAATTTAATAAACGTCCCAGTGTTGAAAAAGTAAACTGAAATAATAATAATAATGAAATGTGAGTTTGTTAGTTGTGTCATATTTCTTTTTCCTCCTGTATCCTTGACCTCTATTTTACCGTGGTGATGTGAAGAACTTTTTATTGAGCACATATTTGTTTTCTAGGTTTTTCGTTAAAATATTTTGTCTGTTGTGGCAAAAAATAACCCAAGTTGTGGATTGAAGTGGTCTAGATAAAGCCAAGTGTTGTTATTATATATTAGAAAGTTGCATGGAAAAGTGAGTAGCTGTTTTAATAACAATTTTAATGGTATTTGCATATTTGAATTACCTGGCATCCAAATCAAGAGAGACACTCTGCCAGTTTTTTGTTGTTTTGTTTTCTTTTGCACAGGGATTGCATTTGTCAATTACATGAACCTGTGTTTCTAGGAACAGTATTCTGAATACCTTAGGGAAGCCTTTTTTTTTCTAATTCAGATAAAAGTTCCATAACACAAAATTCACCACTTTAACCATTTTAACGTGTACAATTTGGTGGTTTGTAGTATATTCGCTGTTTTACACAATCATCACCATTATGTAATTCCAGAACCATTAAAAGAAACCTGGTTTCTATGGATTTGCCTGTTCTGGACATTTCATATGGATGGAATCATATAATACATGGCCATTTCTGTCTGGGATCTGTCAGGTAGCTTAAGGTTTTCAAGGTTCATCTATGAACCAACTTAACTTCAGTAATATGTACAAACCACATTCGAATACTGGTGTGCCCTACCACCATTATGTAATTCTTGTTATAAATTGTGTAATTATACATTTCAATATATCATCATATTTTATGCATTGTCCTTTCCTTTTAATCAGCTGAACTCTCTTTATAATCTCTTGTAATTCTTGTCTAGTAGTGATGAACTTGGCTTTTGTTCATCTGGGAATATTTTACTCTCTCTCTCACTTTTGAAAAAACACTTTTGTTGGATATAGAATTCTTGTTGGCAGTTTCTTGCTTTCAGCATTTTAAATATGTTGTCCCTTTGCCTTCTTGCTTTTCTTGTTTCTGATTAGAAATTGACGTTTAATTTTAGTAAAGCTCCCTTCTATGTGATCTGTTGCTTATTTTGTGGCTTTCAGAATTTTCTCTTTATCTTTGGCATTTGATAGTTTGATTATAATATGCTGTGTGCTATCAACCTGTATTTATCCTTTTTGGAGTTTGTTGAGTGTCTTGAATGTGTATATTCATTTCTTTTGTTAAATTTGTAAAGTTTTTATCCATTATTTCTTTGAATATTCTTTCTGCCACTCTCTTTTTTTCTCATCCTGGAACTTCCACAATATGTACATAGGTATGCTTGATGTTGTCCAACAGTTTCCTCAGGCTCTGTTCAATTTTCTTTATTCTTTTTGTTTCTGCTCCTCAGACTGAAAGATTTCAATGGTTATATCTTCTAGATCTCTGATTCTTTCTTCTGGTAGCTCCAGTCTGTTGTTGAACTCCTCTAAGGAGTTTTTAGTTTCTGTTACTGTGGTCTTCAGTTCTGTTTTGTTTCTTCAACTATTTGCAGAAGCTTTGAGAAAAATGGTTCAGTTCTTGCTGGTTGTTTAAAGCCTTTGCATGAGGATGACCCCCAAAATGTCTCACTCTGTCATCTTGATCAGGACTCCCCGTCAGTGAATTTCTAATTTCAGTTATGTAGTTTTCAATTCCAGAGTTGTAATTTGTTTCCTTTTGATAATTTTAATCTCTTTTTTATATTCTCTACTTAATGGGACATCATTCTCATGGTTTCTTTTAGTTCTTTGCACATGTGTATCTTTAAGCATATTTAGAACAGCTGATTTAAAACCTTTTTCTAATAAGTTTAGTATCTGTGTGTTTCCAGGACATTTTCTGTTAACTGTTTCTGGTTTTTCTTATGTCTCATAATTTTTTATTGAAAACTAGACATATTAAGTATTGTATTGTACGACACTGGAAATCAGTTTCTCCCTTTGCCCTCATGATTTGTTTTACCTGCTTATTATAGTTGTTCTGAAGCAGTTTTGTAAAGTGTTTATTCTCTGTTATGTGTGGTCCTAAAGTCTCTATTACATTAGCTTGGTGGTCTCCCACTGATTTGACATTAAACACTTGGAACCAAAAATATCTCCTGGTCTTTGCAGATAGTCTCTTTGATTGGGGAACACCTTCAACACCTAACCTGCTAGTTTTTACTTCTACCTTAAACTTCTTCTGCTTGTGCAGAGCCTGAAGATCATCACAAAATGAGAGCTTAGGGTCTTCTCAGGTCTTTCCTCTCCAGGCATGCAGCTCTGGGTGTACTACTAGCTTTCTAGATTCCAAGGAATATGTTTGAGCTTTTTGAAGTCCTTATGCCTGAAACTATTTCATTTCCCAGTCATTTCTTCAAGCTTTTAGTTAGTCTCTTGCTTGCCTCAACTCTTATCTATTGCCTATAAATGGTTTCCTTTTTTTTTTCCAGTTTAATTTTTTTTTAACTTTTTTTTTGAAACACTTTCAAACTTACAGGCAGTTACAGAAATAATACCAAACCCATAAGAAAACTCTAGTGTACCTTTATCTTCCCAGGTACCAAGATCCACCAATTTTAACATTTTGCCACACTTGCAGTATCATTTTTTATATCTGTCCATCAATCTGTCAATCTATCCATCTCTTTGTCTACCTTTCTATCTATTTATCAAACCATGTTTTGGACATTTGAGTGTAAACTGTATGCACTGTACTTGTTGGACACTCAATATTGCCATGTACATTCCTAGTGAATTCTAAAGATATTCACTTATGTATCTCTCTGTGTGCTGTTATCAAGTTCAAGAAATAAAATGTTGATATAAAGCTTACAATCTATATTCCAATTATTTCATATTTCCCAATAACATCCTTTTGAGCCTCCTCTCCTCCCTTGTTAAATCCCTTCCAGGATCATGTATTGGCTCCAATTGTCATTGTCTCTTTGGTTGCTTTTTTTTTCAATTGTGGTAATACATATATCACACATAACTTCCCATCTCAACCACTCCCAAGCATATCTTTCAGTGGAATTAATCACATTCACTGTGTTGCAGTACCCTCACCACCTTCCATTTCTAAAATATTCCCATCACCCCAAATAGAAATCTTATACTCATTTTCAGTTATTCCCCATTCCCAGTAACTCTTAACCCTGGGAACCTGTACCCTAATTTCTTTCTCTATGCACTTGCATAATCTCCAATATTTTCTTTATGGTTACATGATACTTAAATTTAACGTTCTAAATTAATATAATCTCATTTGCTTTGATACCAAATTCACTTCCATAGTATTCACAAACTATTTTCCTATACCCCTCTTTTCTCCCAACTTTATGTAGTTCTTATCACAAATCACATTTTTTTTTACATTTTAAGTCTAAAGCCACTGATATGTCATTACTTTTTATGCATTTGCTTTTTAGCTTCTATAGGGAGTTAAATGTGGAATTACAAAACTAAAAATGTGA
This sequence comes from Tamandua tetradactyla, assembly GCF_023851605.1. Lineage (NCBI taxonomy): Eukaryota > Metazoa > Chordata > Mammalia > Pilosa > Myrmecophagidae > Tamandua > Tamandua tetradactyla. Next base: position 143,298,969 of record NC_135332.1, read on the forward strand.
TACTATTCACATTTATATTCATCCTTTAATTACCCTGATTGGAGTCTTTATTTTTCATATGGCTTCAATATATGTGTATTGTTCATTCCTTTCAAAACTCTAGTTAATATCTGATAAGTCTAACCTAGAGATTATAAACTTTCTCAGCTTTTGCTTAACAGGAAATGTTTGAATCTGTCCCTCTTTTTTTTTTTTTTAATGTAGAAAAGCAATTTATTCCATTATAAGCACTTACGCAGTTAGTCATGGAGAATAACAGGCCTGCTGGTGAAACAGGTCACCCAAAAGGGAAATGGTATCAAAGTATTGGCCAAAGACTGTGTTGGTTTGAATTTGTGGATCCCAAAATAGCCATGTCTTTTAATCTTTATTCAATATTGCTGGATGGAAGCTTTTTGATGATCTTCACAGAAATGTGACTCACCCAATTGTGAGGATGTTTAATTAGAGGAGGATGTGACGCCATCCATTCAAGCTCGGTCTTGATTAATTTACTGGAATCCTTTTGAAAAGGAAGCATTTTTGAGAAAACCTGAGAACGACAGTAGAGGCATGAAAGAGCCAAGAGAACCGTGAGAGCCTGTGCAGCCAGAGACCTTTGAAGATGAAGATGGAAAACACCCCTGGGGGGTCCGTCATGAAATAAGAAGCTGGGAGAGAAAGCTAGCAGACGTCACCATGTTTGCCATGTGCCTTTCTAATCGAGAGAAACCTTGAACTTCATGAGCCTTACTTGAGTGAAGTGACCTCTTACTGGTACCTTAATCTGGACATTTTTATAAACTTACTTTAATTGGGACATTTTCATGGCCTTAGAACTGTAAACTTGCAACTTAATACATTTCCCCTTTTTAAAAGCCATTCTATTTCAGGTATAGCCCATTTTGGCAGCTTGCAAACTAGTACAAGGACTAACTCCTAAAAAAAAAAAAGTGCAAACTCTTATCCAGGATTAATTTTAATTAATATTAAAAACAAATATCAGCTATTGAGTCATTCTCCTCACCTTACCTGGACAGTCTACCTATGGTATAACTGTCAGGTAAAAACATGTATCTTTACAACTTGGTGGTCCCAAGTTTTCAAAAGAACCAATTCACAGAAAGGAAAGAAATAATATGAAGCAGGTAAAAAAATATATACTATAAAGCAAAAATATAAGGGGAGAGAGGAACATGTCAAATAAAGTTTTGACTTAACTGAAGAAACTGAGAGGAGACTGGTCTACATGGGAAAATGTGCATCGGAAAGTCAGATGACCATTTTAGAGTAAGAATCTCTCCCCTATTTCATGAATAAATACATCTTGTAGAATTATATATACTTCCTGGCTCAGATGACCACCCAGTGTGTCTCTGTTCCTTATCTACTGTAACCTTAAGTAAGTCTGAAAGACTTGGGAAAATAGCACAAGAAGGAAAACTATCATACATATACTCCCCTTTCTGTGCCTACTTAAGATCTGGGTTTGAGTCTAGAAAATTTTGCCAGATGTAGAATTCTTGGTTGGCAGTGTTTTGCTTTTGACACTTAAAATATGTCCTCCCACAGCCTTCTTGTTTCCATGGTTTCTGATGAGAAATTAGCACACAGTCTTACTTGAGGTTACCTAGTATGTGATATATTGCTTATATCTTGCAGCTTTCAGAATTCTGTCTTTATCTTGGGCATTTGACAGTTTGCTTATATTCCAGGTCATGGTCAATTTGGATTCGTCTTATTTGGAGTTTGCTGATAGTCTTGGAGGTGCATATTCATGTCTTTCATTTGATTTGGGAAATTCTCAACCATTATTTCTTTCTTTTTCTAATTTTTTTTTGTCTGCTAGATGGCAGGGTCACATTTAATTATTTTTTCATGTGAGTATCCTGTTATTGCAGCACCATTTGTTGACATTTTTAAAATTGTTTGTTTGTTTTGCTTGTTTTTTGTTTGGGAAGCGCATGGACTGGGAATTAACTTAGGTCTCCTGCATGGAAGGCTAGAATTCTGCCACTGAAAAACCCACATTGTTTCTTTCAATTTTCTTTGTTCCTTTCTCTCTTTCAGACATGTGTATATTAAAAAAAACAAAAACAAAAACAAACAAAACTAGAGTGAAAGTTAACTTCTATTCTCATCTTCCAGAGGTGACCACTGTCAACATTTCTATTTAGAACTTTTAATCTCAGCATGCAAACACATGTGGAAATACGTTTACATATTGTGTAGTTAAGCTCTTCCTGGCAGTACATTGGACCATATTATTGTGCAACTGTTTTTTTTTTTTTAATTCAGCCATATTTCATGATACCATTTGATGATGATTGTCTCATCTACTTTATTTTTTTAATATTTGAGTAATCTGGCAAGAAGTCAGTGTACCACAATTTAGTCAACAATGAAATTGTCTCAGAATTAGGCTGTTTTATCTAATGTTGGAAGTACTCTCAGTGTCTTAGTATTTTTGCAGACTTTTTGTTATGATTTCTGTAGGATTGATTCTTAGATATTAGGTTATTGGCCATGCCGATATGAGGAGTTTTACCAATCTGAGGAGTTATAAACATCACAAATTATTTTAATATTCATTTCCCCATTACTAGTGAGATGTAGAATCATTTCATGTTTATTGGTTATTCATGTTTTTATCTTCTCTCAGACCATGTTCTCTGATCATTTTTCCATTCCTGTATCTTTTTTTAATTCTTTAAACATTTTATAAAAAGTTTTTTGTTAAAATCATTCATAGTGATTCCTGAGGATTCAACTCAAATATAATAATACATATGAAACATTAGATATAGTAACAAGATGGGTTTTGGCTTCAATTATAATGGCTAGAAAAGAAAACCATTGACTTTGATAATGACTGAAATTAAGATATGCCTGGAAGGTGCAAAGATAAACAGTTGACATGCAATCTCTCAAGAATATTGAAATGCTCTATTTTTCTTTTATAAGTGAATTATGCACAGTAATTGATCGTGTATCCTAGACTCTACTGGGCAGATTAGTGAGGAGAATAGAAAGTAGGGAAAATTCTAGAATAATCTTGGTTCTTCCCAGTTGTTTTATCTGTTTGCATGCCTATAGAATTTTTTTGTTTATCTTTTCGGAGTTCGGTAACGTCTCTAGGATAATGATCATTTTGAATTAATACTTTCTGTGTCACATTGTACACTTTTTCTGTAGAATCTGATCTTATTTTAGACAAGATTTCTTATGTAAGATATTTCTATATACTGTAGAATATATGTTTTCTCTTTTCTTCAGGTCTACTGGTTATATATGTTTAGATTACTGTTTTTGTCATCTCTACCAATGTCTTTGTTTATAACCTTTCTTTTTATTTTTGAAGACTTTATTTTTTTAACATTTTTTTTGTGAAATATAGCATATATACAAAAAGGCAATAGGAAACCAAAGTACTTTTTAACAAGTAGTTGTAGAACCAATTTTAAAGTTTGGTATGGGTTATAGTTCCACGATTTTTTGGTTTTTCTTGTAGTTACTTCAAGGAACTGGAGACCAACTAAAATATCGATGCAGTGCTTCAGCAGTCATACTCATTTGTTAAATCTTATCTTCTCTGTTATATTCCTCTTTCTCTTTAAATAACGTGTGTACATAAAAGTAATAAATTTCAAAGTACATCGCAACAGTTAGTTGTAGAACAGATTTCAGAATTTGGTGTGGGTTACAGTTCCACAATTTTAAATTTTTATTTCAAGTTGCTCTAAGGTACTGAAGGCTTAAAGAAATATCAGCGCTCATAGTCATATGTTAAACCTGACCTTCTGTATATAATTCCCCCGTCACCTTTGATCTTTCTCCCGCTCTTTAGTTATGTTTGGGCTATTCCCATTCTAACTTTTTCATGCTGGGAGGGGCTGTTGAAAATAAAGGGTAGGGGGATGGAACTAGTTGATGTTCTGGAAAGACTGGCTCCCCAGCATTTCAAAACTTATCTGGTCCGGGGACATCTGGAGGTTGTAGGTTTTGGAAAGTTACCCGAGTGCATGGAACCTTTGTACAATCTTATATGATGCCCTTGGTATTGTTTTTTTAAATAGATATCATTTATTCTTTTTTTTTTGTTTCAACTTTTTATTTTATAGTATAACATGTATACAAAACAAAGAAATAAAAAAGTAATAGTTTTCAAAGCACTCTTCAACAAGTAGTTACAGAATAGATCCCAGAGTTTGTCATGGGCTACCATACAATCCTCTCAGATTTTCCCTTCTAGCTGCTTTAGTGTATGGGAGGCTAGAAGGCTTAAATATTTTTTTCATCGTAATCGCCATTTTCTTCTCTTTCTGTGAAAAATAACATATATACAAAAAAGCAAGTTTGACATGGTTTACAGTTCCACCAGTTGAGGTTTTTATTTCTAGCTGCTCTAAGATAATAGAGATATCAAATGATTCAGCACTCATATTCATTTGTTAAATTCTATCTTCACTATATAACTCCATCATCACATTTGATCTTTCCCTCTCTTTTTTTAGAGTGTTTGGGCTATGGCCATTGTAAACTTTTCATATTGGAAGGGTAGGGAGATGAAACTATTTGATGTTCTGGGCTCGGCCCTCTAGGTTTCAGGAATTATCTGGACCAGGGACCCATCTGGAGGCTGTAGGTTTCTAGAAATTTACTCTAGTGCATGGAACCCTTGTGGAATCTTATATATTGCCCTAGGCGCTCTTTAGGATTGGCTGGAATGGTCCTGGTTGGGGGTTGGCAGGTTATGATAAGTAGCAAGGTCTAACTGAAGCTTGTGTAGAAGCAACCTCCAAAGTAGTCTCTTGACTCTATTTGAACTCTCTCTGCCACTGATACTTTATTAGTTACACTTCTTTTCCCCCTTTTGGTCAGGATGAAATTGTTGGTCCCACAGTGCCAGGGCTGGATTCATCCCTGGGGATGGCAATGGGGAGGGCAATGATTTCACTTGCAAAGTTGGGCTTAGAAATAGGCCGCATCTGAGCAAAAAAAGAGGTCCGGAAGTAATTCTTAGGCATACCTATAGGTAGCCTAAGCTTCTCTGCTACCTACATAAGCTTCACAAGAGTAAGCCTCATGATCAAGAGCATGGCCTATTTATTTGCGTGTCCCTAAAGTTTGACGCAGTGTCGGGGGATTCCCTGATGGTAATGTTTAATAGTTCCATATTCTTTCTCCCATCTCTCAAGGGACTTTGTCAATACTGGGTCATAGAGCAACTTGATATTTAGTTTCCTAAGGAACCACCAAACAGTCTTCCATAATGGCTGCACCATTATACATTTCCACCAGCAGTGCATAAATGTCCCAATTCCTCCATATCCTCTCCAGTGTTTATAGTTTATAGTTTGTTTAATACAGCCATTCTTTCAGATGTGAGGTGGTATGTCATTGTAGTCTTAATCTGCATTTCCCTTATAGCCAGTGAAAATGAGCATCTCTTCATGGTCTTTTGAGCAATCTGTATTTCTCTTCAGAAAAATGTCTATTCGTACTTCAGCCCATTTTATAATTGAGTTGTTTGTTCTTTTGTTGTTGAGTTGTGATTTCTTTGTATATATAGAATATCAAACCTTTGTCCGATATGTGATTTCCAAATATTTTCTCCCACTGAGTTGGCTGCCTCTTCACCTTTTTGACAAAGTCTTCTGAGATGCAGAAGCATTTGATTTTGAGGAGTTCCCATTTATCTATTTTTTCTTTTGTTGCTTGTGCTTTGGGTGTAAAGTTTAGGAAGCTACTTGTTACTACTAGGTCTTGAAGATGTTTCCCTACATTTTCTCCTAGAAACTTTATGGTGCTAGTTCTTATATTTTAGATGTTTAATGGACTTTGAGTTAATTTTTGTGTGGGGTGTAAGATAGGGGTCCTCTTTCATTCTTTTGGCTATTGATATCCAGTTCTTCCATGCCCAATTATTTAAAAGACTATTTTGTCCCAGTTCAGAGGATTTGGGGGCCTTGTCAAAAATCAGTTGACCATAGATTTGGTAGTCTATTTCTGCAGTCTTGATTTGATTCCATTGGTCAATGCTTAATATCTTTGTGCCTGTACCATGCTGTTTGGACCATGATGGCTTTATAGTAGGTTTTGAAGTTAGGGAGTGTTATTCCTTCCACTTTTTTCTTCTTTTTTTAGGGTGCTTTTAGCTATTCAGAGTCTCTTTCCCTTCCAGATGAATTTGGTAATTAGCTTTTCCAAATCTTCAAAGTAGGTTATTGGAATTTTGATTGGTACTATGTTAAATCTGTAGATCAATTTGGGTAGAATTGACATCTTAACTGTATTTAGCCTTCCTATCCATGAGCAGAGAATGTCTTTCCACCTATTTAGATCTCTTTTGATTTCTTTTAACAATGTTATGTAGTTTTCTGTGTATAAAGTCCTTTACATCCCTAGTTAAGTTCATTCCTAAGTACTTGATTCTTTTAGTTGTTTTTTTGAATGGAATTTTTTCTTTAACAGACTCCCCAGCTAGGTCATTGCTTGTGTGTAGAAATGTTACTGGGTTTTGCATATTAATTTTATATCCCACCACCTTGCTGAATTTGTTGATTAGCTCAAGTAACTTTGCTGTAGATTTCTCAGCATCTTTCAAGTATAGTTGCTGTAGATTTCTCAGCATCTTTCAAGTATAGTATCATGTTATCTGCAAACAATGAAAGTTTTATTTCATCCTTTCCAATTTGGATGCCTTTTATTTCTTTGTCCTGCCTGATTGCTCTAGCTAAAACTTCTAGCACAATGTTGAATAATAGTGGTGACACTGGACATCCTTGTCTTGTTTCTGACTTTAGGGAGAAAGCTGTCAGTCTCTCTCCATTGAGTACGATGCTGGCTGTTGGTTTTTCATATATTCCCTTTATCATATTGAGGTAGTTACCTTTGATTCCTGTCTTTTGCAAGGAAGTTATCCTGTCCTCCAACTAAGTTATCCTTGAATTAAGTTATCCTGTTGTCTGTATTGCTTATTCTGTGTTCTGTGTCTTCACATCTGGTGTTGTATGCCTCTAGTGTGTTTTTCATTTGGTCCACAGAGCCTAATCTCTGTGATATCTGACATTTTTCCATTTATTCTTTCAAAGTCCTCTTTACGGTCTTCTGCTGTCTTCTTGATCTCCTTTATGTCATTTTCCATCCCACTTATTTTATGAACATATTTAGTTAGTTGTACCAACATCTGTGTCTCCTCTTGTACTTTAATTTAGTTGTTAGGCCTGAGTACAAGAGTACTCATTATGTAGCCACCATAAATGCAGATATCAAGTTCAAGAAATTTAACATTGATATAAAGCTTACAGTGTATATTCCAATATTTTAACAATATTTTTGTTGTGAAAATATATACAAAAAAGTGATAAATTTCAAACTACATTTTTAACAAGTAGTTATAGAATACATTTCGAAATATGGTATGGGCTACTGTTCCATAATTTCAGGTATTTCCTTCTAGCTGCTATAAGACACTGGAGACAAATGAAATATCGATATTATGATTCAGCAGTCAAACTCATTTGTTAAATCCTGTCTTCTTCGTTACAACTCCTCCTTCTCATTTGATCCATCTGGGATCTTTAGGGATATTTGAGCCATGATCATTCCAACTTCTTGATAACCTTTTTATAATAAAAAAAATTCTATTTTACGTCATTCCTGAATTTTATTTAACATGTTCTAGATGACATTTTAATTTACATTTTCTTTGTTTGTTTTCTAGATACTTGGAGATTTTACAGATACCTTTCTGTTATTAGTTTCTTGCTTAATTCTCTTGTGGACAGGGAAAATACTCTCAATTCTTTTAATTATTTATTAGTAAATAAATTTTATTTACAGCCTCATGTAGTTTACCTTGAGGAATGTGTATTTTGCTGTCGTTGGATGAGTGTCTGGTAAATGTTTGTTTGACCAAGTTGGTTGATAATGTTGTTTAAGTCTGTCTTTACTGATTTTCTGTCTACCAGTTTTATTTCATTTTTCTGTTCTGTCGGTTTTTGATTCACAATTTGGTGATCTACAATGCATCCAAACCAATGAACATTTTTATCATTATGAACTTTCCCTCTTTTAGTATTCCTTTTCCTGAAGTCTAATTTGGTATTAAAATATAACTTTCTTTTTATTAGTGTTTACCTAGTGTGTCATTTTATTTCCAAAGTTTCTTTTTTACCCTCCCCCCCATTTCCTTTATTTTCATTTTATCTTCTTTATAAAGAGGTTTTTCTGATGGTAACGTATAGTTGGCTCTCGTTTTTTTTCAATCTAATCTGATAATTCCTGCCTTTAATTTGATTGTTTAGACTATGATATTTAATGTAATTTTTAATTTTGGGGGGATTTGTCAGCCACTTTGCAATTTGCTTTGTCTTCTCACATTTCTTTCTTCTTCCTTTTTTCTTTTCCCTCTTTCTTGTGGATTATTTCTTATGATTCCATTCCATCTCCACTATTGCTTCATTAGTTCTCCCTTTTTGTGTTATGGTTTTCGTGTTTTAAGGGTTTAGAGTTTACATCTTTAACTTATGGCAGCTATCTTTGAATAATATTATACCTTTTCACATATCATATAATGATCTTATAACAGTTACTTTAATTTCTCTATCCTGTCCTTTGTTTTATTTTTGTTGTGCATTTTACTTTTACGTATGTTATGAATCCTACAATACTGCGTTTCATTTTGCTTTTAACAGTTAATATAAAAATGTGTTTATAACATAGCTGAGAAAAATGTTTCTTTTTGTTTTCCTTTCTTTATAAAATATTATACTCACCTATTTTTACCATTCCCAGCATGCTTCACATTTCTTGGTATAGTTCCATTTTCTATCTGATATCATGTTTCTTCAGCTTGAAGAATTTTCTTTAAGAGTTTTTTGTAGTGTACATATGTTGGTGAGAAATTTTTCCACATTTTTTTTGTCTAAAGAGCTCTTTATCTTGTCTTCATTTTTGAAAGATGTTTTCTCTGAATTTTGGATTCTATCTTGACAGTTTTGCTTGCCCCCTCAGCATTTTATAACGTTCTGTTGTCTTCTGATGTGTATGATCCTGATGAGAAGTCTGTTTCCATTTCCATCTTTATTCTTTTGTATATAATGTTTCTCTGTGTTCTAAGTGTTTAAAATTTGCTCTTTAACACTGTATTTTAGCAGTCTTAAGATGTACCTCGGTTTTAGGTCTCTTTGCTTGGGGGTTTGTTGAAATTCTTAGATCTTTGTGTTTATAGTTTTCTAGAAATTTTGATTTGAAAGATTTTGGTTATTACTTCCTTAGATGTATTGTTCTGTTCCCCTCCTCCCACATGTCTCCTTTCTTCTGGGACTCTAATTATCCATATTTAAGATTTCTTGATAATGTTTCAGAGCTCATTAATGCTTTGTGCAGTTATTCTAGTCTTATTTCATTCTCAGGTATTTGATCTCCTTGGAACCTCCTATAGAGTTATAAAATACATCGCACACTTGTCAGCCAGGAGTAAACAAGGGGGAAGCATTTATTCCTGTTCTTTTTGGCTCTGAATACATACATGAGTGCAGAGTAGTTCTTACTGAAGTCTCAGATTGTAAAATGGCCTTAGGCTATGTAAGTGATAAAGTTTGCATGAAATTGGTCTCCATAGCAGTGGTGAGATTGGTAGATTTTTGAAGTGATGTGCAAGTGATGTTCAGAATACTATATGTGTAGTTATGACAGGGAAAATGATAAAGGGTTGTGATTTACGGGGTTGAGGATAGAGGGAGTGACCAAGACCACTGTATTAGCATTCTAACATGGCTTTTTTTCTTTTTCCTGTGTCTTTCTTCCACTTTATCTTGCATTTTTTCATTAACTTTAAATATATACTTGTTGAAAGATATATTTAAATGTTTCCTTACTTTGAAGCTTTGTTATTTGGAAAATTTAATTTTGGAGATTCTTCGTTAAAAGAGAGAACCATGTAAAGAAGGTATTAGTGGCTAGGACAGAAATTTTTAAAATAAATTTTCCATTTCATTGTTAAGTAGGATCCTCAGTATACCGTAAGTATTTCATAGATGTTTGTAAGAGGATTTATAGGATTTGTGAGCGGAAGTGGAGGTCTCAGGATCATATTGCCTGGATTTAAATCTCAGTTTCTCTACTTACTAGTTGAATGACATTAGACAATTTAAGTACTCTCTTCATGTCTTTCATTCCCCATCTGAAAAATGGGATAATTATAGTCCCTCCCATGATAGGGTTATTATGACTTAATGTATTAATTAAGGACTTAATGTATTAATAGATATAGAACAATGTAGATCAACTATTAAGCTCTCTATAAGTGTTTATTAGTATTAATTTCGTTGTTATTTTTGGTGGTTGAGTGACTGAAAAATTATAATTGCTTGAGCATAATATTTGCATCTAAATGTTTGTGGATATCATTCTAGCTTGCATTTTTATATTTTATCAATATTAAAGAGTTTCTGAAATAATGAAAAATTTAAAAGTTTGCAGAATTGCTTTTCTGTCTGTTTTGATTTTATTTTAACATTTATTGAATGCATAACCTTTGTTTCCTTGCAGTTGAATTCATTTGATATCTTTTTGTTTGTAAATGATATTTATTATAGTATTATTCTCTCTCTTTTCTTATACAGGACCAAACGATCTCAGGTTTCTATAACTGAAGGTATATTTGAACTTCCAAACCTTACAGTTCAAGCTACAAAAGCACAGACACTTCTCCTGCAAGCAGTATATCAAAGTTGGTCTCATATTGGAAATATCAGCTCTTCAGCAGTGAATGAGGCTTTGATGAATGAAGTCTTCCAAACTGTAGGTAGGAGCACAGTCTTTTTGACAAGTATATGGAAAATTCTTATGAAAGGTGGCTAATATGTCTAGCATGCTCATCTTAAATTGTAGTTATGTGATTGTGGATATTTATAGCACATGTTTAAAATCCAGGATATGAATTAAGCATCTGTTTTTATTCCCTGGCACCAATTTCTGGCTATAATAATTGCAAGAGATTATTTTTCACCATGTCCTTGTACATTTGGTACTTTGGCCTTACATGAGTAATTTTTGAGGTGAGCAATGTATGTTTGAATTGATAATCAAATAAATACAAAATATTTGATCATGCTGGTCAAGTAGTATAAAATTCTTGCACATAAGAGCTGGTAATCAAATATTCCTTTTTATTTTTGGGAAACTATATTCTTACATCCTTAATGACTGCATTCTCTAATAAAGATATAAATTTCCCTTTTGCTGTCAGTATGAGATTATTTTCTTCTTGTCATTCTGTTTGCATGTAAACAAAAAAAACTTAGAGAAGTTTTGTGCATTTTTAGTTTCAGTTTTAAGTTACTGTTACTTATCTCGGCAACACAAAAATAGTTTTAACAGAAAGGGTATATTTTTTATTTATTATACATAATCATGCTTAAAATAACATTTTTATGTTTTTCTTCATCTATTGAAATAAATTGTTCTTATGTGATACTTTTAAAAGTTTCATTATAAGACCTTACTATGAAGAATTATAAGTTCTTTAAAAATGCATTTTAATTGCAGTTTTCTGATTTGAGATAGCCAATGACTAGTAAGTTTATAGTTGTTCTGCTGTCAGATTTTAGGATTTTATAAATAAAGAAAAGACAAACCAAAATGACATTAGGCAATTTAAGCACTCTTTTCATGTCTTTATTTCCCCATCTGGAAAATGGAATAATTATAACCCCTCCCATGATAGGGTTATTATGACAGGACTTAATGTGTTAATAGATATAGAACAATGCAGATCAGCTAGTAAGCTCTTTATAAGTATTGGTGGACAAACCCTAGAGGTTTTTGAGGCTTATGGAAGGGATTTGAGTTCTCCCAATCCCCAGAAATAGTATGTACATTTTAGTGTGTGTGTGTGTGTGTGTGTGTGTGTATACACACACACACACACACACATATATGTTTATATTCTGTTGAATTGATTACTTTATTAAATGCAATGACTGTGTCAAAAGTCTTTTGACTTACATCTATTTTTTTCTTATATTAACATAACTACAACTTGCTTTTCTTTGGTTAGTATTTGCATATACATTCTCTTCCTGTGTCTTTATGCTTTAGGTGTATGTCTTGGAAATACTATATAGCTGGAGATTTTTAAGCAATTCTGTCTTTTAGCTATTAATTTTCATTCATTTATATTATTGTGATGGCTTTTTTTCCTTTTACTTTGTTTCTGTCTCACCATTTTGTTTCCTTTTGTACTGTTTTTGCTTTTTATAAAATTGCAGTTATTTCTTATTCCATTTTTCTTTCTACTTGTTTGGAAGTTACATTCTAGTTGACATATTAATTAAAAAAAATTAATGATGCAGCTTTGGAAGACAGTTCTGCAAATTTTTTCTAAAGGTCAGAGTTATCATGTGATCTAGCAGTTCTATTCCTAGCTATATACCAAAGAAAATTGAAAGCATGTATTCATAAAAAATCTTGTTCATGAATGTTTGTAGCAGCATTATTCATAATTTCAAAAAAGTGGGAAAATACCAATGTCCATCAGTTGATGAATGGATAAAGAAAATGTGATAACATTCATACAATGAAATATTATTGCCCATAAAAAAGAATGAAGTACTGATACATGCTGCATTTTGAATGACTGTTGAAAACATTATTCTAAATGAAAGAAGTCAGACACTAAGGGCCACATAGTGTGTGATTCTGTTTATGTAAAATGCCTAGAATCGGCAAGTCCACAGAAAGTAGATTAATGGTTGACAGGAACTGGAGGGAAGGAGGAATCGGGAATGACTGCTGATGGATATGGAGTTTCTTTTTGAGGTGATGAAAATGTTCTGGAATTAGATAGTGGTTATGGTTGCATAACCTTCTGAATGTTCTACAAACCACTGGATTGTGTACTATAAAGGGCAAATTTTATTGTATATGAATTTTATCTCATTCAAAAAATCTTTAATAATTGATAATATTTAAGTAGACTTTATTATTTTATTGCCATTCATATGGCCATTGTTATACGAAATGTTATCTTTTAAATCCTAGCACAGGTGTGAACTCTAGTGTGGCTTTCTTAATAGTAGCATTTATCCCTGAATGAAACAGAACTTTTTATTTTCTCTCACCATACTGTTGTACCTTTCATTACTTTAAGTTTTATTTTTATTAACTGGCTTCGATAGTGTGAAAATTCATGTTTGTAAATAGTAGTGTTGTTTACTTATACAGTTTCCCTTTTTCCACAACCAAACTAATTCCATCTTTCCTTTTTTGAATTTATGAAATTGACTATGCTGTGATACAGCATTTTATTTAAATCTCTTGTACTGGAAGTAAATTGTCCTAACAGAATATTGTTGAAAAATGGTATAGATAAGTGATAACATCCCCCACAGTCTTAGGCAACCACTAATCTACTTTTTATCTCTATGGATTTGCCTATTCTCAATGTGTCATATAAAGGAATCATATAATGTGGTCCTTTGTGACAGGCTTCTTTCACTTAGCATACTCTTTTCAAGGTTTATCCATTTTGTAGAATGTATTAGTAATTCCTTTCTTTTATTACTGAATAATATTCAGTGTTTGGCTAAAGCACATTTCATTTATACATTCTTCAGTTGATGGGTTTTGGATTGTCCCCACATTTTGCCTATTACAAATAATACTGCTATGAAGTGCAAATCTTTGCCTGGACATAGACTTTTATTTCTCATGAGTATGTACCTAGGAGTGAAATTGCTGGGTCCACAGTAACTCTGTTTAACTTTTGAGGAGCTGCATCATTTTAAGTTTCCACGAGCTGAGTGCATGTTTTGTATTTCTTGACATCCTTGCTAATACTGTTATTTGTCCTTTTGATTATAGCCATTCTTGTGAGGATGAAATTGCATCTTGTGATTTTGATCTGCCTCATGACTGATGATGTTGAGCGTCTTTTCATGTGCTTATTGCCTATTTGTTTCTCTCTTTTGGTGAAATGTATTGTCTTATTCCTTACTTTTAATGAGGTTGTCATTTTATTATTATAATAGTTTTTGTTTATATTCTAGAAGCAAATCTGTTATCAGCTATATGACTGCTAAAATTTTCTCCATTTAGGTGGGTTGTCTTTTTACTTTCTTGTTTGTAATTCTGCCAATTTTTTCCCATAGCCCTCAAATACATCTGTACATGGGTCATTTAGAAGTGGTTCATTTTTTCTTTCTTACTGATCCTACTTCTTGAGCTTATAATCCTTTTATTTTAAAAAATTTTTTAGGTCATGAAATTCTTTCTGGCCTTATTACTTAGCTTGATCCCCTAGGCCAAGGTTAGAAGAACCTTCTTTTATATATTTATTTTCTCCATGCCTGTCCTGACAATCTGCTTGCAAATAAGAAAAGGCTGTATGTGTTTCCTATACTACCTACAAAATAAGGCTGGGCTACCTGAATTGAACTGTTACTCATTCTCGGCAATTAAAAAAAATTGCATTTTGGTTTTATTGCTTTGTGTATTACAAGTTGTAACTTGTTACTGGGTTTTGAAATTGAATTGTTGGATTGCTATTAAGAGTTTGAAAAGAAGAGAATAGAATTAAATAGAAGCATGTAATATAGGATGAGTAAGTGTTTTAAGTTAAAAATGTGTAAATGTAATTGTTCCTCCAATTTTTTTCTTGGTGAGAATAGGATTTACATTTTATGTAATTTCTTCTTGAATATATGAGTTTGGGAAACTGAAAAGACTTGATAAGTGTCTGAATAACAAAAAGGAGAAAATTTAGTATTTTTCCCAAGGACAGAGAATCAGAAGAATCTGTCATATGTAATCAGTGACATACTTTTTAAATCTGAAAAAGTTCTCTGCTAGGAGAGATAAAAGGTACTATGCTTAATGCTTCTTAGAGATTTGATTTTGTGCATTGAATCTTATTTATTTGGATGTTAAATATAAATATTGGTATAGTGAATGTATAAGAATATTTTCAGTTTCCAATTATTGAAATTTAAGAGAGATTGTTGATTTGGAGTGTGAATATATTGTGTCCTAGGCCTTTTAGTAATAGTTATATAGTTAAAGAATGAATACTTTGTTTATGAGTTTCAGTTAAGTTTTTCATCTGTAAAATGGTGACAATTGTATCTTTGTATTTACTCAGAGTTATTTGAGTATCATATGTAGTTGATTCATTGTACTTGTCCTCAACATATGTCTTGGATGGAGTCATCTATATGAAGTATTGTTCTGGAGATGGTTTTAGGTTTTAAGGTTCCTGGAGACTAAGATAACGCCTGCTACAATTGGAGTCTAGGTGATCGTGTTTTAGCTGAGATGATAATCGGGCAAAGGCAAATTTAAAGAGCAAGGCAAGAAAGCAAATAGAATGTGTAGTGAATTTGATGTGAGCAGAACAAATTTCAAGACATTATTTCTGTGTAGTTGTTTGGACTTAATGAAGAAACTATGAAGTGGTGCCACTTCAACATGGTTATTTGCATGAGGCCACACTAAGCTCATAGAAACCTATTGTGATTCATAATAAAGGATTCTGCTAGGAATTACAGAGAATGCAGCAATAGGCCTCTAAGTAGATGTGACATGCAGTGGAATAATAGAAATAGGAAACCTTATCTTTTTATCAACTTTTCATGTACTTTATGGCTGTCTCCTAATTTTTCCTTCAATGGGATGCAGTAATATGGGGACCTAGATACCATAAAACTTACTTGAATAGTCCGAGTTGGCTTACCTTTTTTAGGTTGCTGTTTCTCATGCATTAATTTCTTTGGCTTCTCACCAGAAATATTGATGTTGGCAGGTTATATATTATGTTTTACAAATGGGAAAATTTATGCTTAGAACAGTTTAGTGTTTTTCTGACATATCTCACAGCAATTCACTGACTAAGCTGGTTTTTTAAGCCAGGCCTTTGGACATTTCTGTTACCATTATTTCTGCTGCACCAAACTTACTCTATGGTAAATGAGATCAGTAATAGAGTAAGATAATTGAAGTTTGATACCCCATTAGAAATTATTTCATAAAGGAATGGCATTAAAAATTTAATTAAAATAATAAATTGTAAAGGATAAAGCAGAGATGTTAAAGTTAAAACTAAGTATACACTATTAATTGGGATTATTATTTATGTATTTTATTGTTGATGGTACTCAAATCATGGAAATTATAACCTTCCATATAACCTTCAGACATTTGGTTTGACTCTGGAAAACGAGAGTTATCTACCACTTTTTCCTTTTATCAGTGTAGTACATTATTTTGTTGACAGTTCAGTTCCATTAATCTGGTATTTGGGGGAAAATTATTTACATACCTTAAATTTTGTGCTGAAGGTGATCAAATGGACATTTGTTTAAGTGATGTCTAAAAGTTAAAATCAAAATCGACTTTCCAAAAAGTAACTGTAAAACTATTTTATGCAAGATTTCATGTGGGATAACTTAATGGTTGAATAATAAATTTTACCTCATAAAAATGAAATTCAATAATACAGTAGCTTTCTCAGCTCAGTAGCATCTGGTCTATTCTCATGAGAGCCAATATTTTCCAACTCATTAGGATCATGTCGTTCTGTATGTCGTCAACATTGACTTAGCCAAGCTACCTTTACTTATATAACCGCCAAACTATTAAATAGGTCTCTTGTGGAGTGAAGTCAAGTATTCCTCTTACTTTGCTTTTGCCTTAGAAAAGAGGAAGAAAATGTACATACTGTAACATTTAAACATCTGGTTTAAAACCACATCAGTATAACTGTGAACAAAGTTGCGGGTTTGGTATTCTTCCCAGGTGTGCATATAAAAAGGGTTTTGGAGTTGTTGAACAGTTCTTTAACCACTTAGGAAAAAGATTGGGGTATAATGAAATACTTTAATTCTAAATAGTAGAAAATACCCTTTACAGAATCTAAGTCTACAAAGTCGACAAAATAGATTTGAGAGGGACAGTGCCTTAATATATGTTTAAGTTATTTATCATTGGATTTTTGAAAAGTAAGCAGGATATGCTTTTACTATTTATCAGTTTTATAGAAAATCTTTTATGAATAACTGTAGAATTGTATAGAGAAGTCTATTTTTTTGCCTTTGAAGTGGACTATAGGTCTCAACCTAAAATGTACTTCTGCCTCTTATTCATTATTTACTTATTAAACACTTTATATATATATATATATATACACACTATATAATGTATTGAGTTCTGGGAGCAGAGAACTGACAAGAAAAAGGTTATTGTAATTAGGGATGTAAAATATTTTGTGGAGCAAAAAGGTCATATATGACTTTAAAAATGGACAACTAATTACATGTTTAAACAAAGAGATTTCCTACACACCCCTTCTAGCATTAAAATCACCTAGTTTGCATAAAATAGGATTAAGAATTATAATGAAGATATGAGGATATACTGGTGCAGTTATTTATATAAAGATAGAGTGAATTTAATTGATTTAGAGGATTTGGGTACAAAACCATTATACTTTCATAAATAGGTTTTATGTTTCTGATGCCCAAAACGTATAGTTGTAAAAGTCAATCAAAATGGAGCATCATCAGAAGTGTACTTCTACATTGGATGCATTTTTTATTTTGGCCAGTTAAGAATGATTTTTACAATTGCATCTTGAGTTGCCAATATTATATATTGAGAGTCACTTAAGTCACTAGAGAATAGGTTGCTCTATTTGAAGAACTGCTGTTTAAGAGTACAGTGCTGACATTTTTTTTTTTTTTTTTGGATGGGCAGGCACGGGGAATCGAACCCGGGTCTCCTGCATGGCAGATGGGAATTCTGCCTGCTGAGCCAAAGTGGCCCAGCTCCTACAGTGCTGACTTATAAACATCTGGTTTAATAATACCTGTCACATTTATCTCCTGATGTATGCTAGTTCCTACATTAGAATGAAATACCAAATCAAGCAAAACTTAAAATATTGAATATTAATATATTTCATTACATTGAAACATAAGAAAACTAATGCTGTATGTCATTAAAGTTTCTTTATAATTAAAAATGGAATTTTGGGTGTGTGCTGGTTTGAAAGGATGTATGTATGAAAAGCCATGTTTTAATCCTAATCCCACTTTGTAAAGGCAGCCGTTTCTTCTAATCCCTAGTCAGTACTGTATGTTTGAGACTATAATTAGATCATCTCTCTGGAGATGTGACTCAATCAAAATGGTTGTTAAGCTGGATTAGGTAGAGATGTGTCTCTACCCATTCGGGTGAGTCTTGATTAGTTTATGGGAATCCTATAGAAGAGGAAATGTTTTGGAGATAGCTAGAGATTCAGAGAGAGAGCAGAGAATGCTGCAGCACCATGAAGCAGAGAGTCCACCAGCCAGCGACCTTTGGAGATGAAGAAGGAAAATGCCTCCTGGGGAGCTTCATGAAACAGAAAGTCAGGAGAGAAACCTAGCAGATGATGCCGTGTTTGCCACGTGCCCTTCCAGCCGAGAGAGAAACCCTGACTGTGTTCACCATGTGCCTTTCCATTTGAGAGAGAAACCCTGAACTTCATTGGCCTTCTTGAACCAAGGTGTCTTTCCATGGATACCTTAGATTGGACATTTCTGTAGACTTGTTTTAATTGGGACATTTTCTTGGCCTTAGAACTATAAACTAGCAACTTATTAAATTCCCCTTTTAAAAGCTATTCTGTTCCTGGTATATTGCATTCTGGTGGCTAGCAAACTAGAACAGGGAGTAAAATTCCATTAATCTTAGGTTTCACTTTTCTATTAGAGCATCTTATAGTTATAAAAATAAAATGCATTTCTCTTTATAAACATCTATATATTGCATGTAAGATTAAGTACTATGTTGATTTCACTAAAATTTGGTTGCACTTTACCATAGAGAAATTAATTTGAAATATATTTTGCATGGAGAGTATACCCATTTAAATTATTCATGGGATAAACCGGTCAAATCATTGCAGCGAAAACAATTATGATAAAATTCTCTTTATAGTAGACTGACTTCTAGATAGCTGAAGATGGAAATTATTATTGATTTTAAAATAGTACTTTATTTCTACAGAAAAGCCAAATAAGAGTGAAATAATTTTAAAAATCTTTGCAGGTAATGTTTTCATTAATCTCTGATGTATTCTTTTAGTTACACAATTTAATCAACACTTTAAATGCTAATGTTGAAAAACTGTTTAAAAAAGTTACACAAGGCTATATGGTAGTAAGAAATAACAGAATCAGAATTTTGGGGCTCAGATTTCAGAAAAATGCTATTTTAAATTTCTAATTAAAAAATAATATTGTAACACACTGTAAAATTAAATTTCAAAATAATTTCTCATTATGGCAACTGCAGCATTAGACTGTAGTTTGTACTTGGCTTTTGATGGATTTAATAATTTGGAACCCTGAAAATTTAAATAATTATAAATGTGCTAAACATTTTCACAGTATAAGTATAATCTTGAGTAATAAATTAGATGGGCTGGTTCGTTGTTTAAAAGACTTAGAAAAGGGGACAGATGAGTGCACTACCAGAATTCTGTTTCCTTTTTTGGCCTCACTAAGACTAAGTCTGTGCTGGGAATCACCATTTCTTGCCCTGTGACTAATTTTGAAAAGCAGGGTAGCTGAGTTTACACTAGAAAATTTCTGCGCCTTTTCTCTAATCCTTCTTGCACGAATATTTTTTTATTAACCTTTGTTTTTAGACTCACCTTTGTGTTCTCTTGGGATGTGTTTTTGTAGCACAGTACAGTACTCTTAGTGAGTTTCCATCTTGGCCTCCATTGGATTTCACAGAATCACATCTTAAGTCCTCTACACCTAATGCTTTTATTTCCTGCTCCCATGCTTTTGTGTATTAACACCATCAACTTTGACAGTTTCTCACCTGAATTGTTTCAGTGTATTCTTTTTTTACTAAGCATTTTATTGAGATACAGTTCACATATCATGAAATTCGTCCTTTTGAAATGTAGGATTTCATTGGTTTTTAGTACATTTAAAGAGTTGTATGTCCATCACTACTGTCTTATTTTAGAACTTTTCATCACGCCCAAAAGAACCCCCACACCTATTCCCCTATCCTCCCTGCCTACCCCAACCCTTGGTAATGGCTAATCTACTGTTTGCCTCCATGGATTTGTCCATTCTGGGCATTTCATGTAATAGTGACCTTTTTTAAAATTAAAGTGTGGCCTCTTATTCTGGCTTCTTTCATTGTGCATAATGTTTTCAGAGTTCATCCATGTTGTAGCATGTATCACTACTTCATTCTTTTTTATTGTCTGGTAGTTTCCATTGTATGAACTAGACTACAGGCTTTTATTCATTCATCTATTGATGGGCATTTGAGTTTCCATATTTTGGATATTATGAATGATATTACTATGAATATTCATGTGTAAGTTTTTGTATGTATTTATGTTTTTACTACTCTTCAGTATATGCCTAGGAGTGCAGTTTTTGGGTCATTGATATGGTAGGCCTCCTAAGATGCCTCCTAGGATACCTAGGACCCAATTCCTGAATCTATGAATGTTATGTATGACAAAATGTACTGTGCTGGTTTGAAACTGTTATGTGCCCAAGAATAGCCATGCACTTTTAATCCAGTCTTGTGAGGGCAGACCTGTTGTTGAATGGGACCTTTTGATTAGGCTGTTTCCATGAAGATGTGACGCACCAAATTCAAGTGGTTCTTTTTTTTTATTTTATAAAGGAGATTTATTGTTAGAAGTTCAATTCTAAGGCCATGAAGATGTCCAAATTAAGGCACCAACAAAAGGATACCTTCTCAGAGGAAAGGCAGCTAGACATTTTTGTCACATGGGAAGGTACATGCCTGCTGCCCTTCCCTTATTCTAGTTTCAAATGGTATCTCAGCTCTTGTGGGCCTTTGCTTGGTATCTCCTGGGGTGGGCATTTCTTGTTTCTTTTTCTTCTGCTAGCTTCTGTTGTAGCTCTCTCATAAGAGGCTTCAGGAAAGGATTAAAACCCACCTTGAATTGGGTGCGTCACATCTCCATGGAAACAATCTAATCAAAAAGTCCCAGCCAAATAGGTCTGCTGTACCCACAAGATTGGATTATAAGAAAATGGCTTTTCTAGAGTATATTACAGTTTCAAATGAGTGCATTCCACCCTGTGGATCCCAGAAAGATCTTTTCTTTCCATATAAAAAATACATTCATCCCACCGCAGTATCACAAAAGCCTTAAAACTATTTCCATAACAATACAAAATCAAAAACAGTACAGGGTCTCATCAAAATCAGCTACAGGCATGGTCTGTCCTAAGGCAAAGTTTTCCTCTGGCTGTGGACCTAGAAAACTTAGAATTTAGTTCCTGGGCAAGATGGCGGCTCAGCGAGGTGTGGGATTTAGTTAGTCCTCCATAGCAGCTAGTAAATAGCCAGGAACAGTACAGAAAACTGATGGGACCATTTCAGTGACTGGACACACAGTGTACCCCAGTCTGGACCAGCTGGACTGGCTGCGAGCCCCCCCAGAACCGTGAGTACCCCAAGCTGTGGCATCTGGCCCCCCCCCCCCGCCACAGGCTGCTTCCCAGAGGGGAAAGGAAAGGAACTTTACCAGCAGCAGGGGCTAAGTGCAACAAAACTCCAATTGTGGAATTAATAAATTCTGACTACTAAAAATAGGCCCCCACCTCAGCTGAACCTTGAGTAAAAGCAGAGGTCACTGGTTTTTGCCCTGGTGTAGAGGGGGCAGGGCTGACAGAAAAAAGAAAAAAAAACAGAGGTTTTTTTTTTTTTTTTTTTTGGGAGCTGAAAGGGTCTGGGCCCTGCAGGAAAGGAGGGGGCATATAGGACCTGGAGATACACAGAGCAACGTACCAACTGAAGCTCTTGATTGGCAAACCTGAGGAATGGGGGTTCTGCTCTGAAAAGGATTTTTCTTTTTCTCTTTTGTGGCTCGGTTTCAATGGCTTGATTACTCTTTGGATACAGCTGCAAGGCTTCTCGTGCTTCACTACTGGAGGCATAGGCAGAATTGAGCTTGATTGAGAGCTTGTCTGGAGACTATGCCTTCCCCAGGAGAGGAGTGGGACTCGGATCAGGTGGAATCCCTCCCTCAAGGAATTAAGACCCCAGGATCTGAAAAAGTGAAGTGATTAAAACCAACTACAATCTCTCTTCTGTCTCCACCATGCGCCCAGCAGGGAGAGTCTGCTGAAGTTAAAGGTACCGCATCATCTTGTACTGGTGGGACCTGCAGGCAGAAAAGTGCCACATACTGGGCAGGATAGGAAAAACTTAAAGTCCGGAGACTTAATAGGAAAGCTTTTAATCTGCTGGGTCTCACCCTCAGGGAAAACTGATGCAGGTGACTCTTTCCTCCTGAGAGGAGACCTGTGTTGTCTGGGAAAATCTGACTGGGGTCTGTAATACCTAAGTAGACACTCCTAAGGGGTGGGGGAAAGACACCATACAGGGAGGGAAAGAAACAAACAAACAAAAAAAAACAACTGAAAAATTCTGATCTATTAAACAAAACCTAAACTAGAGGACTAGAACAACCTGAACTGAATGTCAAAGAACAGATAGAAAGAAAAGACATCCAGCAAGAAAATCCTATGTAAAAAAGTGAAAACAATCTCCAGAATAAGCTAATTAAGGTAATTAAATGCCTAGATGCCAGCAAAAAATAACGAATCATACCAGAGAAATTGAAGAAATGGCCCAAAGGAAGAAACCAGCAATTCAAATGAGATAGAGGAGTTGAAACAATTCATTCAGAATGTTCCAACAGACATGGAAAACCTCATCAAAAATCAAATCAATGAATTGAGGGAGGATATAAAGAAGGCAAGGAATAAAAAGAAGAAATTGGAAGTCTGAAAAATCACAGAACTTATGGGAATGAAAGGCACAGTAGAAGAGATGAAACAAAAACAATGGAAACCTACAATGTCAGATTTCAAGAGGCAGAAGATAGAATTAGTGAACTGGAGGACAGAATATCTGAAATCCAAAAAGCAAAAGAAAATACAGGGAAAAGAATGGAAAAATATGAGCAGGGCTCAGGGAATTGAATGACAATGTGAAGTGAATGAATATATGTGTTGTGGGTGTCCCAGAAGGAAAAGAGAAGGGAAAAGGAGAAAAACTAATGGAGGAAATTATCACTGAAAATTTCCCAACTCTTATGAAAGACTTAAAATTACAGATCCAAGAAGTGCAGCGCACCCCAAATAGAATAAATGCAGATAGACATACTCCAAGACACTTGCTAGTCAGAATGTCAGATGTCAAAAGAGAAAGAGAGAGTCTTGAAATCAGCAAGAGAAAACCAATCCATCACATACAAAGGAAGCCCAATAAGACTATATGTAGATTTCTCAGAAGAAACCATGGAGGCAAGAAGACAGTGGAGTGATATATTTAAGATACTAAAAGAGAAAAACTGGGAATCAAGAATTCTGTATCCAGCAAAACTATCCGCCAAAAATGAAGGGAAAATTAAAACATTTGCAGGCAAAAATTCCCTGAGAAAATTTATGACCAAGAGACCAGCTCTGCAAGAAATACTAAAGGGACCTAGAGACAGATATGAAAAGACAGGAAGAGAGGTGTGGAGAAGAGTATAGAAATGAAGACTTTCAGTAAGGTAACAAGAAGAAAATTTAGATATGACATATAAAATCCAAAAGGCAAAATGGTAGAAGAAAATACTGCCCATACAGTAATAACACTGAATGTTAATAAACTTAAACTCCCCAATCACAAGATATAGACTGGCAGAATGGGTTAAAAAACAAGACCCATCTATATCTGTCTACAGGAAACACATCTTAGACCCAAGGATAAGCATAGGTTGAAAGTGAAAGATTGGGAAAAGATATTCCATACAGGTAACAATCAAAAAATGAGCAGAAATAGCTGTACTAACATCTAACAAATTAGACTTCAAATGTAAAACAGTTAAAAGAGACGAAGAAGGACACTATGTACTAATAAAAGGAACAGTTCAACAAGAAGACATAACAATAGCCTGGGAATGCAGAAATAAAACTGCCCCACTTAAAAAAAAAAAAAAAAGACATAACAATTATAAATATTTATGCACCAAGCCAGAATGCTACAAAATGCATGAGACAGACACTGAAAACACTGAAAAGAGAAATAGACAGATCTACCATGATATATGGAGACTTCAATTCCCCACTCTCATTAAAGGACCGAACATCTAGACAGAGGATGAGTAAAGAAACAGAGAATTTGAATAATACAATAAATGAGCTAGACTTAACAGACATATATAGAACATTTCACCCACAACAGTAGGATACACCTTTTTCTCTAGTGCTCATGGATCATTCTCAAGGATGGATCATTTGCTGGGTCACAAAGCAAATCTCGATAAATTTAAAAAGATTGAAATCATACAAAACACTTTCTCAGATCATAAAGGAAAGCAGCTGGAAAGCGATAATGGGCGGAGTGCCAGAAAATTCACAAATATATGGAGGTTTAACAGCACGCTCTTAAACACCAGTGGATTAAGGAAGAAATTACAAGAGAGATCAGTATATATCTCGAGGCAAATGAAAATGAAAACGCAACATATCAAAATTTATGGGATGTAGCAAAGGCAGTACTAAGAAGGAAATTTATTGCCCTAAATGCCTATATCAAAAAGAAGAAAGAGCAAAAATCGAGAAATTAGCTGTCCACTTGGAAGAACTAGAGAAAGAACAGCAAATTAACCCCAAAGCAAACAAAAGGAAAGTAATAATGAAGATTAAAGGAGAAATAAATGAAATTGAGTACATGAAAACAGTCGAGAAAATCAACAAAACCAGAGGTTGGTTCTGTGAGAAAATCAGTAAGATTGATGGACCCTTAACAAGATTGACAAAAAGAAGAGATGCAAAGAAATATTTGCAAATAAGTGATGTGAATAAATAAAATCGGAAATGAAAGAGCAGACATAATGACTGCACAGAAATAAAGGAAGTAATGAGAGGATACTATGAACAACTTTATGGTAATAAACTCAACAATGTAGATGAAATGGACAACTTCCTAGAAAGGCATGAACAACCTACATTGACTCGAGAAGAAATAGATGACTTCAACAAACCAATCGCAAGTGAAGAAATTGAATCAGTCATTAAGAAGCTCCCCAAAAAGAAAAGTCCAGGATCAGATGGCTCACATGTGAATTTTACCAAACATGCCAGAAAGAATTAGTACCAATCCCTCTCAAACTTTTTAAAAAAATTGAAGAAGAGGGAAAGCTAACTCATTCTACGAAGCCAACATCACCCTTATACCAAAGCCAGGGAAAGATATTATAAAAAAAGAAAACTACAGACCAATATCTCTAATGAATATAGATGCAAAAATCCTCCACAAAATTCTCTCATATTGAATCCAGCAGCACATTAAAAAATGTATACACCATGACCAAATAGGTTTCATCCCAGGTATGCAAGGATGGTTCAATGTAAGAAAATCAATTAATGTAATACACCATATCAACAGATCAAAGCAGAAAAACCAAATAATCACCTCAATTGATGCAGAAAAAGCATTTGAGAAAATTCCACATCCTTTCTTGTTGAAAACACTCCAAAGGATAGGAATAGAAGGGAATTTCCTCAACATAATAAAGGGAATATATGAAAAACTTGCAGCTAACATTCATCCTCATGTGGAACAAGTGAAATCTTTCCCCCTAAGATTGGGAACAAGATAAGGATGTCCACTATTACCACTGTTATTCAACATTGTGTTGGAAGTTCTAGCCAGAGCAATTAGACAAGAAAAAGAAATACAAGGCATCAGAATTGGAAAGAAAGAAGTAAAACTCTCACTGTTGGCAGATGATATGATACTATATGTCGGAAACCCTCAAAAATCCACAGCAAAACTACTAGAGCTAATGAATGAGTACAGCAAAGTGGCAAGTTACAAGATCAACATTCAAAAATCTGTAATGTTTCTATACACTAGTAATGAACAATCTGAGGGAGAAATCAAGAAAAAAATTTCACTTAAAATTGTAACCAAAAGAATAAAGTATTTAGGAATAAATTTAACTAAAGAGAAAAAAGACCTATAGAAAGAAAACTACAAGAAATTGTCAAAAGAAATCATGGAAGACCTGAATAAATGGAAGAGCATACCGTGTTCATTGATTGGAAGACTAAATATAGTTAACATGTCAATTCTACCTAAATTGATTTACAGATTCAATGCAATACCAATTAAAATCCCAAAAACGTACTTTTCAGAAATAGAAAAAACCAATAAGCAAATGTATTTGGAGGGGCAGGGTGCCCAGAATTGCTAAAAATATCCTAAGAAAGAAAAGTGAAGTTGGAGGCCTTACACTACTGACTTTAAGGCGTATTATGAAGCTGCAGTAGTCAAAACAGCATGGTACTGGCATAAAGATACACTGATCAATGGAATCCTAGAGAGTGATTAGCTATAGACCCTCTCATTTATGTGCAATTGATCTTTGATAAGGCAGTCAAGCCAACTCACCTGTGACAGAACAGTCCCTTCAGTAAATGGTGCCTAGAGAACTGCATATCCACATGTAAAAGAATGAAAGAGGATCCATATCTCACACCCTATACACTCAAAATGGATTAAAGACCTAAACATTAGATCTAAAAACGTTTAGAAGAAAATGTAGGAAATACCTTATCAATCTTATAATTAGAGGCGTGCTTACATCCAAAGCACGAGCATTGAAGAAAGAAAGAAATAAATGGGAACTCCTCAAAATTAAACACTTTTGTGCATGAAAGATCTTTGTCAAGAAAGTAAAAAAGGCAGCCTGTACAATGGGAGACAATATTTGAAAATGATATATCAGATAAAGGCCTAGTATCCAGAATATAGAAAAAGAATGTTCAATTTAACAACAGAAAGATAGACAACCCAATTGCAAAATGGGCAAAAGACATGAACAGACACACGCAGAAGAGGAAATAGAAATGGCCAAAAGGCACATGAAAAGATACTCAACTTCCCTGACTATTAGGAAAATGCAAATCAAAACCATAGTGAGATATCATCTCACATCCACCAGAATGGCCGTTATCAATAAAACAGAAAACAACAAGTGCTGGAGAGGATGTGGAGAAAGAGGCACACTTATCCCCTGTTGGTGGGAATGTCAGATGGTACAACCACTTTGGAAGGCAGTTTGACGGTTCGTCAGGACGCTAAATATAGAATTGCCATATGACCTGGCAATACCATTGCTAGGTATTTACTCAGAGGACATGAGGGCAAGAACACAAACAGAGATTTGTACACCAATGTGTGCCAGTCTGAATCTGTGAAGGACCCTTTGAAGCCATGTCCTTTGATCTTCACTCAGTATTGCTGGGTGGGAGCATTTTGATTGTTTCCGTGAAGATGTGACCCACCCAGTTGTGGGTGGTACCTTTTGATTAGATGATTACCATGGAGGTGTGTCTCGACCCACTGAAGGTGGAGTTGCTTGCTGGAATCCTTTAAAAGAAGAGACATTTTGGAAAGAGTACCTTGTTTTGGTAGAGCCACGAGAAAGCCAGCAGACACCACCGTGTTCGCCATGTGCCCTTCCAGCTGAGAGAGAAACACTGAACGTTGTTGGCCTTCTTGAACCAAGGTATCTTCCCCCGGATGCCTTAAATTGGACACTTCTATAGACTTGTTTTAATGGGTACATTTTCTCGGCCTTAGAACTGTAAACTAGCAACTCATTAAATTCCTCTTTTTAAAAGCCATTCCGTTTCTGGTATATTGCATTCCGGTAGCTAGCAAACTAGAACACCAATGTTTATAGCAGCATTATTTACAATTGCCAAGAGATGGGCACAGCCCAAATGTCCATCAACGGACGAGTGGCTAAGCAAGGCGTGGTATATACATACAATGGAATATTATGCAGCTGTAAGACAGAATAAAGTCATGAAGTATGTAACAACATGAATGAACCTTGAGGACATTATGCTAAGTGAGATTAGCCAGAAACAAAAGGACAAATGCTGTATGGTCTCACTGATATGAACTGACATTAGCGAATGAACTTGGAGAACTTCAGTTGGTAACAGAGACCATCAAGAGATAGAAATAGGGTGGATATCAGGTAATTGGAGCTGAAGGGATACAGATTTTGCAGCAAGGCTGATTGTTAAAATTCAGAAATGGATAGCACAATGCTACCTAACTGTAAAACAATAATATTAGAACCCTGATTGAAGCTGAATGTGAGAATGATAGAGGGCGTAGGCCTGGGGACACAAATGAAATCAAAAGGAAAGAGAGGTGATAAAGACTGAGATGATATAATCTAAAAAAAAAAGAGAAAATAATTTAGAATTCAAGGTGGGTCCTAATCCATTCTTGGAGCACTTAATGAGAGAGAGAGTCAAGAGAAGCTGTGAGAAAAAAGGAAATGTCCTAGGAGAAGCCAGTAGTACCCACATGAGCTGAGAGAGCCATTTTGAAACTAACCCAGGAGCGAAGGGCCAGCAGACATTGCCAGGTGCCTTCCCATGTTACCAAGGAATCTTGCATGCCATCAGCCCTTTTTTTGAGTCAAGGTGTCTTTCTCTGGATACTTTAAATTTGGATGTTTTCATGGCCTTGTAACTAAATTTGTAACCTTACCCCTTTTGTAAAAGTCAGTCTATTTCTGGAATACTGCTTTCGGGCAGTTTTAGCAAACTGAAACAGGTACTTTTCAGCTTTGGTTAAGTTAAGGATCTTGAGATTGGGAGGTTAATCTAGATTACCCTGGTGGGCCTCATATAATCCCGGCGGAGATAAGTGGTCAGAGGATAAGGAGGTGTGGTGATTGAAAAAGAGATTGGAGTTTTGAGCTTTGAAGATGGAGTAAGGGACCACCAGCCAAGGAATAGAAGCAGCCACTAGAAAGTGAAAAAGTCAAGGAAGTGGATTCTTTTCTCAGAGTGTCAAGAAGGAACCAGATCTGTTAACATCTTGACTTTTGGCCAGTGATACTGATTTCAAACTTCTGACTACCAGAACTGTAAGAGAATAAATTTGTGTTTTTAGCTTCTTAAAGAACTACCAAACTATTTTCCAAAGCAGCTGCACCATATTATAATACCACCAGCAGTGTGTGAGAATTCCACTTTCTCCACATTCTCTCCATCATTTGTTATTGTCCGTCTTTTTATCACAGCCATTTTCTTAGATTTGACATGGTGTCTCATGGTTTTGATTTGCTTTCCCCAAGTGACTGATGATGTTGAACATGTTTTCATGTTCTTAATGACCATTTGCATATCTTTAGAGAAATGTTTATTCAAATTCTTAGCCCATTTATTGTTGGGTTTTTCTTTAGTTGTTATAAGTTTTCTTTATGTATTTTTTATACAAACCTCTTCTCAGATACATGATTTGTAATTTCCACCAATTTTGTGGTCTATTCTTTAATTTTCTTGATGGTGTTTTTGAAGGACAAGTTTTCATTTTGATGAAGTCCAGTTTATTTAAATATTTTTTTGTTGCTTTTGCTATTGGTATCACATCTAAGAAACTATTGCTTAACCCAAGGTCACGAACATTTACTCCTTTGTTTTTCTTTTAAGAGTTTTTCGTTTTAGCATTTGTACACAGGTCTCCGATTCATTTTATGGTGAACTTAATTCTTTTTCATGTGGATATTTAGTTGCACCGCTTGTTCAGAAGACTGTTCTTTCCCATTGAATTATCTTGACATCCTGTTGAAAACCAATTGACCATTAATGTAAGGGTTCATATGGGGATTCTCACTCTATTCCATTGATCTATATGTATTGTGGTGGTACCACACAGTCATGAAACTGTAGCTTTGCAGCATGTTTTGAAATTGTGAAGTGTGAGTCCTCCACTTTTGTTCTTCTTTTGACTCTTCAAGTTTCCTTAGATTTCCATATGAATATTAGGATCAGCTTGTCAGTTTCCATAAAAGAAAGCTAAGGTTTTTATTTTGATTGCATTGATCCATAGATAATTTTTGGGAGTATTGCTATCTTAACAGCATTGAGTCTTCCATTCCATGAACAACGGATGTCTTTCCATTTCTTTAGTTTTTTAATTTATTTCAACAGTGTTTTGTAGTTTTCAGTGTACATGTCTTGCACTTTTTTGTTAACTAGATTCTTAAATATTTTATTCTTTTTGATGGTATTGTAAAATTACTATTGATTTCATTTTCAGATTGCTGATTGCAAGTATATGAAATTAAAATTGAATTTTCATTTCCATCTTGTATCTTGCCAAATATATCTTCCAACATTATCCTGTTGTTGAAGTATCAGGTCTAATAGTTATTTTTCTGGATTCCCTAGCATTTTTTAGATATACAAATGTAGTTATACCATCTGTGAGTATAAATGCTTTTACTTCTTCCTATCTATTCTGGGTGCCTTTTGTTTCTTTTGCTTGCCTAGTTGCTGTGGTTAAAATTTCCAGTACAATATTGAATAGAATTAGTGTTAGCAGACATCCTTGACTCGTTTCTGACCTCACGGGGTAAAACTTTCATTGTTTCGCCGTTAAAAATAATGTTAGCTGTGGATTTTTCTTTGATGCCCTTTAAGTTTACCTTTCTTCTTTTTTTGTTGTGCTGTACATTCTTAAGTGACCTCCCAAGTTCTAATTCTATTTCCTTATGCTTCTTTCTCCAAACTTATGCTTCTCTCTCTCTCTCTCTTCATCCCCTTTATGAAGGATTCCAGTAAAAGGATTAAGACAACCTCGGGCCATGTCTTGACTGAAGAACCTCACCAAATGTTCCTACTTAGAATAGGTTTAGTCCCATGTGAATGGATTGGCTTTAAGAATATGATTTTCTGGGGTACATACAATTCCAAACCACCATAGGGCATTAAAGCTTATGAAGCCTGCAGCTATTGCCAATATTACCTTTCCACAAAAGTGGAAAATCTGAGGGAGAAGATCTATGTGAAAGAAGGCAGAGATGAAGGAATCTTAGAGAAATGGAGTCGAAGGGCAGATGCCATTGTGACTCTCAGAATTTGCCTCCTCTTCTAGCCAGTTTTACCTATGCACTTTGTTTTCCCACTTGTTTTAAGCATAGTTGAGGTGGTCTTTGTCTGTTTTATTCCTCTTTTTCCTTTTTCTTCTTTTATCCTGTCCTCCCTTCTACTTGCTGCTGCTGCTGCTGCTGCTGCTTCTTTTAGTTACATCATAAAGAATTCTAAGTAATACAGTTTGTCAGCACCTTTGGGATAAAACCCATGCTCCTTAGCATGAAAACACTGATAAGATTCCTCCTTACCAGTGTCAATAGCTCTATTTTTAGACCTCCCTCTCCCTTTCATATATTACATGTTCTAGATGTTCTCAACCACACTCTAAAGTTTCTAGACTACTATGATCATATGCCTGTTTTCATCTACCCTAAGTGCTAGTCTTCTTTTAAGATTCCTAGTATTTCCTTTGCAAATACTTCTCTCACTCATCTCAACAGAATTGATTATTTCCTCCTTTATGTTTTCATTGTGATTAATATATCAGCTGAGTTCAATAGATATTCAGTACCTATTAATTGCCAGACACTATACTAAATGGTGTTACTGAGAAGGTATTTTTAGTGCTCTTTCAGTATAGTTAGGAAATATAATGTGCTTTGATTGCACACATCACTTTCTATTGTAGTTACGTGTGTGCTGGGTTTCTTTTAATGCAATTTTATTGTGATATATTCACAAACCATACAAACCATACAAAGTATATAATCACTGACTCACAGTATCATCACATAGTTGTGCATACATTCCCGTGATCAATTTTAGAACATTTTCATTACTCCAGAAAAGAAATAAAAAATAAAAGAACCCAAATCTTTCCATACCAGTTACCCCCTCGCCTCGTATTATTGACTCATAGTATCAGTGTAGTACATTGCCACTGTTGATAAAAGAATATTGAAATATTACTGTGAATATATACTTATGTACTGAGATTTTTTGACAAAATCTAGTGTGTTGTAAAATTACATTGTTGAAACACACATCTTGGGAAGTCTCTTTTGATTATTTAATCCTAATGACTGGCTTAAAACCTTTTTATTGCAAATATTCAGATAAAATAAACCAATGTCATTGGTTTTAAGTTTAACATTATCAAATGCAATAATATTGATTTACTCTGAATTTTCATGTCAAAACTAAAAAACAGAAAGTCCTCCAACAAATATTCTAATAGGCAAGTAATTAAAAATAGCTTTATTTTTGTTTTATTAAAATTTAATTAAAAAAAAATTTAATTTCATGTGAAATTAGGTTAATGTTATTTGTTAATTGGCAAACAGCCTATCAGTAAAATAGCTAGTAATTTCTTCCCTGTCTTATCTGATCTACTTTTCTGTACCTTCGCCCACAAGAAGTAAAGAGTCACTTTTTGGTATTCATTTCTCTAAGAGCCTACTTGATATTCCACACCTGTTCTGGTTTGCAAGCTACCAGAATGCAATATCCAGAATCAGAATGGCTTTTAAAAAGGGGAATTTATTAAGTTGCAAGTTTATAGTTCTAAGGCCATGAAAATGTCCAAATTAAGGCAAGGCTATGAAAATATCCAAATTAACGCACCAACAAGAAGTTACCTTCACTCAGGAAAGGTGAATGAAGTTCGGGGTATCTCTTTCAGCTGGAAAAGCATGTGGCAAAGTCTACTAGCTTTCTCTCTCAGCTTCTTGTTTCATGAAGCCCCCCTGCCCCCCAAGGGTGTTTTCCTTATTCAGCTCCAAAGGTCTCTGGCTGCATGGGCTCTAAAGCATTTTCCAAACTGGTTCCCTCTTAAAGGGCTCCAGTAAGCAACCCCATCTTGAATGGGTGGAGGCACATCTCCTTGGGAACCATCTAATCAAAAGTTATCACCCACAATTGGGTGGATCATTTCTCCATGGAAGCAGTCAAAAAGATTCCACCCAGCAATATTGAATGAGGGTTAAAGGACATGGTTTTTCTGGAGTCCACAACAGATTCAAACTGTTACATTCCACCCTTTGGACCTCCAATAGACATGTTCCTTCCAAATGCAAAATACATTCATTCCATAACAACATCAGAAAGAACCACTTCAGAACCACAAATAGAACACAAAGTCAGAGACAGTGCAAAATCTCATTGAAGTCAGCATTAAAGTCAGCTACAGGGAGAGACTGTCCTAAGGCAAGATTCTCCTCTGAACTAGTTATTTGCTGCCAGCATACAAAGGAGGGACAGTCATAGGACATATTCCCATTTCCGTAGGGAGAAATTGAAAGGAACATAGGGGTCACAGGACCCAAACAGTTCTGAAAGCCTTCAGGGCAAGGTCCATTAAATTTCCAAGTCTGAGAGTCAGTTATCTTCAGGGCTTTAGAAAGTAGCAGTCCCACCCTTTTAAGGGCCTACACAGTGTTCTGCCTTTCTACGAAAGCAACCTTGGGGGATATTAGGGAGACCACCTTTTTATCGGCTCTACCCCCTGCAAACATTGGGGCTGCACCTGAGCTCTCTGCAATCTCCAGTGCACATGTTCAACCCC
Source organism: Tamandua tetradactyla (assembly GCF_023851605.1). Classification (NCBI taxonomy): domain Eukaryota; kingdom Metazoa; phylum Chordata; class Mammalia; order Pilosa; family Myrmecophagidae; genus Tamandua; species Tamandua tetradactyla. Next base: position 143,332,476 of record NC_135332.1, read on the forward strand.
TCCAAAACAAAAGTGTGGCAGCCAGGCTCTCCCAAATCCCCAAGAAATGTGCTCCACCCTCCCCAAGGCCAGAGGAGGCACAACTCTTCCACTGCAATGAGGTGGAAGGCCCACCCTTTGCCTTTAGGGCAAACTCACTCTCTCCAAGTACTTGGGTGGGTCTGCTCTCCTGGCCCAGGTTTTCTTCGCTTCAGACCTTACCCTCCATGCTTTTGCCTCTGAAGACATTTACCTTTACTTTATTCCTTTTCTGAGCCTTTTAGTCCAAACTAGTAGTGGTTTCATTTATACAGATTGCATAATACTCTTGTTGGCTTTCTGTGTAGTAGACAAGGATCATGCCCATTGAGCAAAAGGAGTTCCCACAGATCCTTCATGGATAACTCCATCTCCAATCCTGGCCTTTTCTGAAATGGCTGACTGGTTCCACATTTGGATAAATCTTCATGTGGGGCATTATTTTGGGGTCTCCTTTCTTGGGAGCCCAGAATTTTCCAGAACATAAGTTTCTGGTTTCTTTGTACCCAAGAACTTATCAACTTACCTCTTTCCTTTCGCATTTTACTGTAAGTTTCAAGGAGGAGCCAGATAGCCTTTTCCACATTTCAGTTTGGAAATTTGTTCTGCTAAATATCCAAGTTTATCACTCTCAAATTCTGCTCTACATCTACAAAGAATACCTTCCTCCAGTTTGGAACAACATGTTCATTAATTCTGTCTAAAGCCTCATCAGAGGTCTATTTAGAGTCCACATTTCTACCAACAGTCTCTTCAAAGCATTGTAAGCATAGCCCATCAGGCTCCTCACCACTCTTTGAGAATCTTCCCCTTATCCATTTAAAAAGTCATTCTAACATGTTTGGTATTTGCAAACTACAGCAGTACCCCACTTCTCTGGTACCAAAATCTGTTCTAGTTTGTAGGCTGCCAGAATGCAACAACCAGAAACAGAACGGCTGTTTAAATGGGGGAATTAATTAAGTTGCAAGTTCATTGTCCTAAAGATAGTGAAAATGTCCAGATTAAGCAAGGGTATGAAAATGTCCAAATTAAGGCACCAACAAGAAGTTACCTTCACTCAAGAAAGGCCATTGAAGTTCAGGGTTTCTGTCTCAGCTGGAAGGGTACTTGGGGAAGTCTGTTAGCTTACTCTCTTTGGCTTCTCATTTCATGAAGCTCCCACCAGGTTGTTTTCCTTCTTCAGCTCCAAATGTCTCTGGACGCATGGGCTCTAAAGCTTTTTCCAAAATGTTCCCTCTGGCTCCAGTAAACAACCCCAACTTGAATGAGTGGAAACACATCTCCATGGAAACCATCTAATCAAAAGCTACCACCCACAATTGAGTGGGTCATTTCTCCATGGAAACGATAAAAAAAAATCTACTGAGCAATATCAAATGAGGATTAAAGGACATGACTTTTCTGGGGTCCTCAATAGATTCAAACTGGTACAACACCTATCTCATTCTTCTCTACAGCTGAAATTATCTTATCTTTGTTTGTATGTTTAGCCTTGCCTCTGGGTCTGGAGCCAATCCTTTCATAAATCTGGGCATGATTTAAGGATTACACTTTGAATATTCAATTGGCTCAGGAGCACCTATTCAACTTTGCAGTTTATCCTCCTTTGACCATGTGCCTTGGCTCCATTAATTGATCTTCTGCTTAAATTGACCAATCTTCCATCTTGAACTTCATTTTAGTTGCTGAATGCCTATTTTTTTCTGCTGGCCCACATTCTCTGGTATCTTAGTTCATCAAAGACTAAGGTCATGAATTGCCCTTTTCAGACTCCCATAGGTTCTGGAGGCTTATCCTTAATTTCAGTGGTATTCCCCACTAAATGCTACCAGACCTATAGACCTATTTTGATTATTTATTTTTTACTTTTCTTAAGTTTGTTATTGATTGTATTCCATTTGCCTACTGAAATACCTAATGCATTGCTTCTTATTGTACAAGGTATTAGACCTGACCTCTTATCCTAAACTTCTGTCTTTATCTTGTTCTCTAGGTCAGGGGTCAGCTAATCTAGCTTGCTGCTAGTTTTTATAAATAAAGTTTCATTGTAACCCAACCAAGTTCTTTCCTTTATATATTTTTATGGCTGTTTGTTTGTTCTGTAAAGGCAGGATCAAATAGTTGTTACATAGACCATATGGTTCTCAAAGCTGAAAGCATTTACTATTTGGCCCTTTACTAGAAAAAATTTGCCAACTCCTGGTATAGTGTATAGTCTTGTACTTTTCATTTGGCACCTATTTAAAACATTGTACTTTACATTAGCAGAGATTTTATGAAAAAAGTTAGCATTTTTATTCAAATATTTTCCTTGTAAGTTTTCAGTTTTCTTAATCCAATATTAGATAGAAAAGGTCCCAGACCTCTTGTTAACTGTTTTTTTTCCTCTTTTTTCATCACCGTATTGTTAAAGAATAGTGACTCATCCAAACCACATTGAATTAAGTCATTATTATAATTAACTGTGTGTGTGTGTGTATATATATATATATGTGTGTGTGTGTGTGTGTGTGTATGTGTATATATATATGGTGGTGTGATGGTGGCTTAGTGGCAGAATTCTCATCTGCCATGCTGGAGACCTGGGTTTGATTTCTGGTGCCTGCACATGCAAAAAAAAAAAAAAAAGTAAAATGTATATATACAGATACCTCTTCTTGCCTTTTTTAAGTCATGTACTCATAGTAAAGTAAGTATTCACTAATTAATGTTAAATTTATCTTCTAAATACTTTACAATATATCCATTTCTCTCCATCTTTACTTCTGTCACTTTAGTGCAACTATATCATGTCTTGTCCCTTTTCAGTCTGTTCTCTGCCATATACCAGATGAGCTTTTTGAAAAATTCATGTGTGATTATAGCACATCTCCTTCACTGACTTCCTTCTAATTAAAGGATACAAAGTCAAATCTGGTCTATCCCTGATTAAACATTCAGTTCCTCAGAAGCTTCTTTTTGTCTTAGAGCTTTTGGAAGCTATTCCATCATTTCTGCCATGCACCTCTCCTTCTCTTTCAACTATTTATATCAATTTATCCTTCAAAACCCAGCTGAAAAGTTAGTTCCTCAAAGAAGACTTCTTTAAGTAGAATATAGGTTCTATGAGGACAGGTGTTATGTCTTTATTTATGCCCCTGCTATATTCCCAGCAACTAGCATTTAGTTGGAAAAGTCTAAATGTGGTAACTGTTTATATGTCTGCATTTTTGGTGAGCATTCAGAATATAAATAGTTTAGATAGTCTAATAATAACTAGGGATAACTTCTTTTTTTGCCCCTCTGACACCGTCCATGATATAGTGGACAGTAGCAAAGACATATATCTTTGTTAGTGGATTAGCAAGCTCAGTTACTTAAAATAAGGCATAGGCTTATATAGGAAATTCAAAATTATGGGAGATAATTATAAGAAAGAACACACTGTGATTTAAATTACTTGTCAGAAATTGTTGAAATAGAATTTTTATATGGATTCTTGTATCTGGGGTTCCCAAGACTGCCTCCACATCTGAAGATTCACTAGAAGGACTCACAAGATTTAGCATATAGTTGTATTCATGGCTAAAACTTATTATAAGAAAATAGTAAGATTGCATAGCCAGATTATGAGGGAAAAAGACAGGCAGAGTTTGGAGAAATCCATGCATAGGCTTCCTTATGCTCTCTGGCTTCTGTGATGTATACTTGTGCTTACTCCTTTCTCTAGCAACAATAACAAAATGCAGTAATGCACTCAGTGATTCAGTGCCCAAGGTTTTTGGGGGACTCGTCCCATAAGTACCCTCTGCCTGGCATGTGGCAATATTCCAGACTCCCAAAAGGAAAGCAGGTGTTCATCAAAAGGCATATTTTTTTTTGTACAAATATTTAGGTACAGTACCCACCCCCACCCCCCGCCTCCCTTCAGTTCATGAATGGAGGCAGGCAAGGGCCAATCTTCCAGCCTTCTAAGGATAGCAGCCTCATGCCTGTCAATTTGAGTCTTTTCTGCACAGTTTTTAAAATAGTGTTTATATTACCTAACAATATCTGATTTTTATTTTGGTCAGGAAGATGACTAGTTTTAGCTGGACACTTTTCTACCCTGAACAAACTAAGAAAGGAAATGAGTAAGGAGCTCCTAATCCCAGTTATTCCAAGATTTTTTTCAAGTCTTCTTTAGGGAAAGTTTGAATGCCTATTGGGGCAAGTTAAGCCACGGTTAACTTTCTTTGCAATGCTTAAGCCATAGCATCTCCTTTCTGTTTTTTAAAAACCAAACTTTCTTACTGCAGGGCTTTTATTGTGTTCTTTTTGCCTGGCCTGGCCTTAGTTTTTTTGGCTTATCTTCACTTATCTTTTTGTCTTAATTTAGATTTCATCTACTTGTATCTCATTGCTCTCTTCCTCACTCGTTGCTTAGGTCAGCTGCTTCCAGGCCTTTCAACTCTACTAAAATTGTTTACTTTTCTTTTTTCTTTCCCAGAAGAGCATATTCCCATCCTAGCACATGGTGTAAAGGAACAAATGAATTGAAAATTTAGGTTGGGAGGAAAGAGGAGATTTGAAGGAGGAACCAGAAATAATAACATTTTTATGACATTTTTGAGAATTATATATTTAATAGCTCACAATTGTGATGTCCAATACTTCGGCCACCAGCCAGATATGCTGTTGAGTACTTATATGTAGCTAGTCCGAATTGAGATGGCTGTAAATGTAAAATATGTACAAGTTTCAATGTTTTTTTAATAAAAACAAAAGAAATGTAATATCTTAATTTTTTTACATTGATTAAATGCTGAAATAATATTTTTTATATATTTGATTAAATAAAAGTGTTATTAGAATTAATTTCACCTATTTATTCCTTTTTAGTCTGTTGCTATAAAAGTAAATAAGGGTGGTACAATGGTGGCTCAGCAGATTTCTTGTCTGCTGTGCCAGAGACCTGGTTTCGATTCCTATGCCTGCCCATGCCAAAAAAAAAAAAGTAAATAAAAAGCCACATTACATATGTGGCTTGCATTATATTTCTATTAGGCAGTACTTAGAAAGTAAGGCAGTGGTGTTTTACCTTAGTGTAAAGTCCTAGGAGTTTAAAGTTTGGCTATTATCAAGAAAAAAGTGACTGAAAAGCACATTAGCTTTTTTTTTTGTATGCTGTATGGCAGGGTCACATTTCATTATTTTTCCATGTGAGTATCCTGTTATTGCAGCATCATTTGTTGAATTTTTGTTTGTTTGTGTTTTGTTTTTGGGAAGTGCTTGGACTAGGAATTGAACCCAGGTCTCCCACACGGTAGGCAAGAATTCTACCACTGAATTACCCTTGCAGCCCTGACATTAGCTTTTTAAAAGAATTGCACTAGAATTCATTTTTGGGGAAGTCTGACACAAAATTTATTATTTACTTTTTAAAAATTATTGAAGTAAATGTTCAAAATAATTGTAAAGGATTATTTGGCAGGTTTATTAAAATGTCGTAGTTCATGTATACCCCTCTGTAACTGATAATATTTATAATAATAGTGTGGAGCCTGAAACAGGCTATCAAAACGAGCTGGCAGCCATTGGGGAACCTTTTGAACCCCTGGAATGTGTGTTACAAAACTGGTCAAAACTAGGAAAGTGAAGATCTAAGAAAAAAATGATTAAATTCTGTACTGTAATATGGCCAAAATATATTGCCAGCCTACCAAAATGGTTGCCAAAAGGGTCTTTTGATATAAGTTTGCTAAATGCCTGGATTATGTGGCTAGACCAGACTGGAAAGTTTGAGGAAGAATCTTGAACTGTATGGTTTTCAGGGATGCCTTCTATGGCTTCCAGTTTAGTTCCCTCCTGTGCAGCCCTTCTGAGCCTTTGTTAAAATCTCAGGCCCCTGCTAAAAACTGCAGTACCTCTCTGGCTCCAGTTGCTCAACCCACAGCTCCTGTCGAGTCTTCCCCACCGTTTACCTGTCAGCTCCAATCTCTGAAAGCCCCAGACTGGGGCCACCTGGACTGTACCCTCTGATTCCTGTAACCAGGGTAATTCTTCTGCCGTGACTGGGAGGGGAGGGCTCCAGCCACGGTTCGGCTGTATTTACATCAGGCATGGGGATCATCAGAAGTGGCCAAGCTAGCCAAATTAAAGGTTAAGTTCTCTACTCAGCCCCAACTGGTTGAAGAAACTATACGAACTCTCTTCGCCATTCACAAGCCATTGGGAGGACCTAGAAGCCTTGGCTAGTCTGGTATTTTAGAAAGTAGAAATCTCCTAGACTGTTTCAAATGCCCGCCTACTAGCTAGCTCCCAAGCCAACATCGCCCTCTATGGGCCAGTAGATGACCAGTTCAATTGGAAGGTCAATCCGGACTGGGACTTTATTGTTGATACTTCATCTCAAAATGGCCAAGCCCATGTCTCCCCTATTTGGTGCTTGGCTCATTTTTTTTTTAATGTATTATATATATATATTTTTAAATTTATTTATTAATTAAAAAAATTTAACAAATGAACTAAAACATCGACATACATAATCAGTAATTCACAATATCATCACTTAGTTGTATATTCATCATTTCTTAGAACATTTGCATCAATTCAGAAAAAAGAAATAAAAAGACAACAGAAAAAGAAATAAAACGAAAACAGAAAAAAAAGATTATACATACCATACCCCTTACCCCTTGCTTTCATTAGCATTTCATACTAAATTAATTTTAACATTTATTCCCCCTATTATTTATTTTTGTTCCATTTGTTCTTCTCGTCTGTTGACAAAGTAGATAAAAAGAGCCTCAGACACAAGGTTTTCACAATCACACAGTCACATTGTGAAAGCTATGTCATTATTCAATCATTCTCAAGAAACATGGCTACTGGAACACAGCTCTACATATTCAGGGAGTTCCCTCCAACCTCTCCATTACATCTTGAATAACAAGGTGATATCTACTTAATGCATAAGAATAACCTCCAGGATAACCTCTCGACTCTGTTTGGAATCTCTCAGCCATTACCACTTTGTCTCATTTCACTTTTCCCCCTTTTGGTTGAGAAGGTTTTCTCAATTCCTTGATGCTAAGTCTCAGCTCATTCTAGAGTTTTTCTCAATTCCTTGATGCTGAGTCTCACCTCATTCTAGGATTTCTGTCCCACGTTGCCAGGAAGGTCCACACCCCTGGGAGTCATGTCCCACGTACAGGGGGAGGGTGGTGAGAATGCTTGTTGTGTTGGCTGGAGAGGGAGGCCACATCTGAGCAACAAAAGAGGCTCTCTTGAGGGTGACTCTTACTTGGCTCATTTTTGATACCTCTTCTTACGAGGGTTAGAAGCCAGCATAGTTCACACCAACAACCGGTCCCTGGCAGAGGAATGTTACCAGGATGAAAAAGAAACTACAACCCAGTTCCTCCGAAGACTCAGGAATGCAGTTCACACCCATACTAGTGAAAACCCCGATGGCCTGGCAGCTGAGCCACTCTAAAACACCTTTCTTAACCCACTCCACCCCCATTAACTAAAATACCTGGTGAGGTAGGAGACACGCTATCTACCCTCTTAGAAGAAGCTCAGAAAAGTTTTCAGAATAAGCTATTGAAAAATAAAAGAGGCAGAAGTCCCTGGTAATGGCTGTCCAGGCCTCTAGTTAACGAAATAGGGGAAGACAACAGCTTCTGGGGAAATGGCCACCAGTCAAAAGGGGGGAAAGTCCCCGACCAGAGAAACCAGCATACCCAGCACGAGGACCGTGCCAGACCCAATCTAACCTAATGGTCCTCATGGAGGAAGAAGATTAGTGACAGGTTAGGGGACCAGGCCACCTGTAGGTTTATTATGGGCTCAGTAAACTTGCAGGTGGCCGGAGAAATTTTGTCGTTCCTCATAGACTGGCACCGCCATGTCTCCTGTCTGTCAGCCCCTCCCAGTGCCTGGACGTTCCACCTTATCAGTCCCGGGGACCACGGGAAGCCAAATGGTCTCCCTCTTCAAGAGCACCCCATCTACGGCCTGAATCTCGGGGAAATTGAAAATAACTTTCTGAACTTACCCGAGGCTCCCACCAACCTAATGGGCAGAGACCTCCTTTGTAAGACTTGAGCTCTCATCTCCTGTGACCCTAATGGCCACGTCACTGTAACCTTCCAGCAGGAAACAGACTTCTGAAGAGATTTACTTCATCCCAATGTCACGGTCGCCTCCCTGTCCCTGGTTTCCGACCAGGTCAATCCCCATGTCTGGGAAACAGGACTCTCTGGACTAGCTGTCACTACTGCTCCCATTCGCATCACTCTCAATCTGGGAGCTCAACCCATTCCCCTTCACCAGAATCCTCTCTGCAGCGACCTTATCCCGAGCCTTCTGGAAGTCATCTCCCACCTGCTTGAAGGAGAAGTCCTAGAACCATGCCCTGTTCCCGATAGTCCATGGAACACTCTAATCCTGGCCATCAAAAAAACAAAACGAATGACGAAGTCCACATGGTGCATGACCTAAGAGCAGTCAGCATCCGTTCAGTAGATCTTACACAACTGGTTCCAGACACTTACACTTTGCTTAGCACTCTGAGCTCCCAACTTCACTACTACATGGTGGTAGATTTGAAGGATGTCTTCTTCTGCATTCCTGTGAACCCTGAAAGCTGTCCCATCTTTGCCTTCACCTACTTTTCTCAGCCTGACCACCCTCTCCGAGCCACCTGGGCCAGATTGGCACAAGGATTCAAAAATTCTCCTGTTTTGCCAAGCTCTGGCTGCCAATCTCCTAGAACGGGACTGCCCAGTGGATCTCAAACATCTCCAGTATGTAGATGATCTGCTCCTGGCTTCTACCACTTCTGCCTGTGCTCAGGCCACCATCTCTCTGCTAAATTTCCTATGTGAATGAGGATATTGGGCAACCCAGAAAAAGGTTCAAATCATTCAAACCAAAGTCTGTTTCCTTGGGCATGACCTTGACCAAAGAAAATGCCTACTAGCTCCTGAATGGGTAAAGGCCATCTGCAACATCACTATTCATATCCACAACAAAAGAACTCAAGTCCTTTCTTGGCCTAACTGGCCATTGTTGACTCTGGATCTGGAACTGTGAAGCCCCTTTATAACATCCTAACTGAGGCAGAAAGCCTCTGATCGCCAGAGCTGCTGGTCCCTGCTGAAGTTGCTTGTCTGGTTCACCAGCTTAAGGAACATTTGTCCTTGGCTCTAGCTCTACACTTGTCTGACCCATCGAAACCATTCCAGCTCTTTGTGGTGGAAGGAGGAGAATCCTCTGTCAAGACTCATCCCATAGCCCCGAAGTAATTGCTTACTTGAGCAAACAACTTGACTCCACTCCCAGCGGATGGCCCTACTGCCTACAGGCTGTCACTGTAGCTGCCCTACTTGTCTGGGAAGCTGAAAAATTCATCTTTAGAGAACCTCTAACCATCCTGTCCCCCCATGTTATTTGGACTATTCTTGAAACTTGTGGACCTACCTGGATGACCAGCAGTCATCTCCTCAGATGTCAGACCATTCTCCTTGAATGCCCTGAGGTTATTCTACAAGTCTCTGACCGACTAAACCTGCTACTCACTTGCCTCTGCACCCTGCAGATCCAGAAACTCCCAGAGAAACCCGAAAGCACTTGTTCAACCCATCCCTATACCCAGGTCAGCAATGGCAAGTATAGTTCACCAAACTGCTTCGTGCCCTAGACTACTGCTACCACTTGGTATTTGTATGCCAGTTTTCCGGATGGCCTGAAGCATTCCCCTGCCGCCTGTCCCCCAAAGGCAAACTCAAGCTCTCTTCTCTTGAGCGAGTGTTTGGCACACCTTGGCCTTTCTGTAGTGATCTGATGTGGGGAGGATAGGCTGCCTATGCTTCATGAAGGGGAGCTGTGGAGCCTGCAACTGGCTATCAAAACGAGCCATAGTCCACTGGCAGCCATTAACTGTAAGGGAGGCAGTCACATATGCCAGCTGTGGAGTCCCTCGCACATGTGCAGTATAAAGGTCAACAAATCAATAACAACACGTCTGCAGCTAGCCCCAATTGTGGTTATCATTTCTAACTTGTGATTGGTCCACAGTACCTTAACTGGATGTTTCCACATCCTGCTATGTATAAGGCCTGCAGCTGTTTGTACCTCCTTGGTCCTGACTTGCAACAGCACCCCCAAAGCTTTGTGCCCTGCTGTGCAGCGCAATAAAACGATTTGAGTCTAACCTCTGGTGTTGTGTCCTGTTTTGGAAACTGCTCCGCTGAAGGGGTGCAACAGTAGTGATAATTACTAACAGGTAAGTGATTACTGTATGCTGGCACTGTTTTCTGAGTATTGATCCATTTAATCTTTAAAATAGGTCTGTGTTCTAGTTTGCTAGCTGCCAGAATGCAATATACCAAAAATGAAGTTTATAGTTCTAAGGCCGAGAAAATGTCCCAATTAAAACAAGTCTATAGAAATGTCCAATCTAAGACATCCATCCAGGGAAAGATACCTTGGTTCAAGAAGGCCGATGAAGTTCAGGGTTTCTCTCTCAAGTGAGAAGGCACATGGCAAACACAGTCAGGGCTTCTCTTTTGGCTGGAAGGACACATGGCGAACATGGTGTCTTCTGCTAGCTTTGTCTCCTGGCTTCCTGTCTCATGAAGCTCCCTGGGAGGTGTTTTCCTTCTTCATCTCCAAAGGTCGCTGGCTGGTGGCCTGTGCTTCGTGGTGCTGCTCTCTCTGAATCTCTCATTCTCCAAAATATTTCCTCTTTTACAGGACTCCAATAAACCAATCAAGACTCACCCAAATGGGTGGGGACATGTCCCTTAATCCAGTTTAACAACCACTCTTTTTTTTTTTTTATTAATTAAAAAAAAATTAATAACAAACAAAACATTAAGATATCATTGCATTCTACATATATAATCAGTAATTCTTAATATCATCACATAGTTCCATATTCATCATTTCTTAGAACATTTGCATCGATTTAGAAAAAGAAATAAAAAGACAACAGAAAAAGAAAACAATAACAGAGAAAAAAAGTTTATACATACCATACCCCTTACCCCTCGCTTTCATTTATCACTAGCATTTGAAACTAAATTTATTTTAACATTCGTTCCCCCTATTATTATTTTTTATTCCATATGTTCTACTCATCTGTTGACAAAGTATATAAAAGGAGCATCAGACACAAGGTTTTCACAATCACACAGTCACATTGTAAAAGCTGTATCATTGTTCAATCATCATCAAGAAACATGGCCACTGGATCACAGCTGTACATTTTCAGGCAGTTCCCTCCAGCCTTTCCACTACACCTTGAACAACAAGGTGATATCTACTTTTAATGCATAAGAATAACCTCCAGGATAACCTCTTGACTCTGTTTGGAATCTCTCAGCCATTGACACTTTGTCTCATTTAACTCTTCCCCCTTTTGGTTGAGAAGGTTCTCTCAATCCCTTGATGTTAATTCTCAGCTCATTCTAGGGTTTTTCTCAATCCCTTGATGCTGAGTCTCAGCTCATTCTAGGATCTCTGTCCCACGTTGCCAGGAAGGTCTACACCCCTGGGAGTCATGTCCCACGCAGAGAGGGCGAGGGTGGTGAGACTGCTCATCGTGTTGGCTGGAGAGAGAGGCCACATCTGAGCAACAAAAGAGGCCCTCTTGGGGGTGACTCTTAGGCCTAAATTTTAAGTAGACTTGACCTATCCTTTGTGGGGTTAAGTTTCATATGAACAAACCCCAAGACTGGGGGCTCAGCCTACAGCTTTGGTTGTCCACACTGCTTGTGAGAATATCAAGAATTCAACTTGGGGAAGTTGAATTTCTCCCTGCTCTCACCATTCCCCGAAGGGTGCTTTGCAAATACTTTTCCAGTCACTGATGAAATCACTCTGGGATTCATCGGGGCATCACTCTGGACAAACCAACAAAATCTCATGTCCTACCTGAGATTCCAAGTACTTATGGAATTCAATCAAACTATCTACATAAGTTATATTAGGAAATACACTAGTCAAAATATAAATTTTGTAACAAATAAACATTTTTTGCTTTAGTCTCACACATAAGGTGACATTTTAAAGTATTAGTTATCATCTATTTTCAGCACCCTGCAATAATGACATTCCTTTGTTCTTCCTCATGCAAAAACATTTTAAAAATGTGTACATTGTACATTTCACTATTATAATACACTCTAAGCATTCCTAGATTATAACATCTCAATCTTTAACATCTATCTTTCTTTCTGATTTCATTTATGTCCCCAGCCCTCCTCCCTCTATCATTCTTACATGCAGCTTCATTTAACAACCACTCTTGACTAAATCACATCATCCAGAGAGATGATCTGATTACAGTTTCAAACATACAATATTGAACAGGGATTGTTCTACTTTTATGAAATGGAATTTTGATTAAAACATGGCTTTTCTAGGGGGCATTCTTCCTTTCAAACACAAAGCACAGTCTGTTTTGTAGGTATAATTTTTATTCTGTTTTTCCAAATGAGGAAACGAGGGCTCAAATACATTAAGTAGCATGCCCAAGATCACAGAATGCCCACAGAAATTTCCATTTCTGATATCAGTGGTACCTCAGAACATAATTCAGAGGATTAAAAGAGATAACATGTCTTTAGGTGTTTAGCCATTCACCTTACCCATGCTAGGTACTTAATAGGTATTTTTGATTTGAAACAAATTGAGAGCGTGTAATTTTTACTTTATATTTTTCAGTTATAGTGTAGGTAGGTGTTTTTTATTCTTGGTAATATACTGTTGAATCTCAGAATACAAAGTGCCTGATAAATATGAAGCTGATGTATCTCACTAACAAAGCCTCATTTTAAAAAGATACAGATGTTGGCTCTTTTTCTATGTAAATCTTTCCAGGATAAAAAATAAATATATTGATATATTTTTAAAAAGTACAGACAAAGAAAGCTGTTAGTCTAAATAATCAGTTGGTGTGGTAGTTAGATTCAGTTGTCAACTTGGCCAGGTGAACATACCTAGTTTTGTTGCTGTGGACATGAGCCAATGGTACCTGAACTTCATCTGTTGCTGATTTACATCTGCAGTAGGCTAAGAGGCATGCCTGCTGTTTGACTTAATTGGCTCGTGCTTAAATGAGAGACCGCAAAGTAGCACAGCCTAAGCAGCTCGGCATTCCTCATCTCAGCACTTGCAGCTCAGTCCAGGCCTCTGGAGATGCAGAAAGAAGTCACTCCGGGGAAAGTTGTTGGAACCCAGGGGCCTGGAGAGAGGGCCAGCAGAGACCATCCTGTGCCTTCCTACATAAGAAAGAACCTCAGTGGAGAGTTAGCTGCTTTTCCTCTGAAAAACTAACAAAATAAATCCCTGTTTATTAAAAGCCGATCTGTCTTTGGTGTGTTGCATTCCGGCAGCTAGCAAACTAGAACAGTTGGGTTGGCTTTTTAAAATGATTATATCAATTAATTGGGAGAATATTTGGAAATTCCTAAAAAGTCAAACTAGAACAATGTATTTATGAAGATATTGTTTGTTAAGCTTATAACCATTTAGCTATACATGACTGTATTTATGAAAGTTTTTCTCTCATTCACTATAAAGTTTGTCAACCTTAAAGAATTCTGTTGATGGAAATTTATACTGAGAGTTCTAGATAGACTTTGTTGTATGACTTTTATTTGAAACACAGTCCCATAATAAGAATTCTAAGTGAATAAATTTAAAACAGTTTATAACACATGCATTCTAAATTGTTCATTCTCTTCAGGAACTGAATTATGTGGTACATAAATAATTTTTATTTCTACCTTTAAGATTATTTCATGTTTAGCACCAAGTTTCTAAGTTTCTGTAATGTATTTGATAGAGGGAATATTTTTGATTATTTTTTTACAGTAGTTTATATTGCTAATCTCAAAATAGAGAATTTTCTGCTTTCTTTAAGAAATTGTTTTTGGGTAGCCACATTCTAATATTTGATTACTTGGTAAAATGGTTTTGTAAGAGTCCAGCTTAAAACTTCCCAGTTTAACTGTATTGTGAATTTCCCCAGATGAAGTTGAAGATTGATTAAACTTATTTAGAAAATGTATATGATATACTGATTTATACACACACATGTATTTGTTCTTGCTCCATTTGGAATGGAACGTAATAGGGAATGTGTGGTTTGAGAATCTGAATGCTAAATAAAATATTTTTAACATGAAGGACCTGTAGTTTATGGAATGCTTTCTTATGTAAGAACCTATCAAAACAAAGATACATGTATACATACATTGTGGTTTTGATTTGAGTTTCCCTAATATACATTTAAATTTTTTATTATGCCAACATAAAATTTCCCATTTTTTTTTTTTTTTTTTTTTTAAAGAGGGAGGAAGGGAAGGAAAGACAGAGAGAAGGAAGGAAGGAAGGAAGAAAGGGAAACATCTTTAAACATTTTCTTGTTTTATTATATTTTGTTTGTTTGTTTGTTTTTTACATGGGCTGGGGCCGGGAATCGAACCGGGGTCCTCCGGCATGGCAGGCAAGCACTCTTGCCCGCTGAGCCACCGCGGCCCCGCCAAAATTTCCCATTTTAACGTGTACAATTTATAGTATTAATTACATTCACAGTGTTTTGCTACCATTGCCATCATCCATTACTGAAACATTTTCATCACTTCACACAGTAACTGTATACCCATTAAGCAGTAACTCCCCATTCCCCTTTCCTGCTGGCCCTGGTAACTTCTAATCTATTTTCTGTCTCTTTGACTTTGCTTATTTTAGATATTTCATATAAATAGAATCATACAATATTTGTTCTTTTGTGTCTGGCTTATTTCACTTGGCAAATATTTTCAAGGTTAATCCATTTTGTAGCATGAATCAGAACTTCATTCCTTTTTATGGCAACATAATATTCTGTTGTGTGAATATACTATATTTTGTGTCTCCATTCATCTGTTGAGTGACATTGGTTGTTTCTACCTTTTGTCTTGTGTGAATATACTGCTAAGAAATTTCGTGTATAATTATCTGCTGTAGTCTCTTTCTCTTTCTCGCTCTCTCTTTTTTTTTTTTTTTGGCATTTGCAGAGAATTGAACCCAGGTCTGTAGCATGGCAGGAGAGAATTCTGCCACTGAGCCACTGTTCCACTGCCCTGCTCTAGTCTCTTTTGTCAGTTCTTTTGGGTATATATTTGGAAGTAGAATTTTTGGGTCATATGGTAATTCTGTGTTTAACCTCTTGAATACCTGCCAAACTGGTTTTCACTGTGCTTGCACAATTTTACATTCCCAGCAGCAATGGGCAAAGTTCCAGTTTCTCTACATTCTTACCAACATTTATTTTCTATTTTTTAAATATAGTAGTGACCCTAGTAAGCATGGGGTGGTATCTTATTTGATTTGCATTTCCCTAATGGCTAATGATGTTGAACATCTTTTCATGTGCTTATTGGCAATTTGTCTATCTTCTTTGCAGAAATGAGTTTTCAAAACCCTTTTAAAATGTGGCTGTCTTTTATTGTTGAGTTGTAGGAGTATTTAATATATTCTGGATATTAAATCCCTGTCAAATACATAACTTGCAACTATTTTCTCCTGTTTTGTTGGTTGTGTTTTCTCTTTCTTGATGATGTCTTTTGGTGTATGAATGTTTTTAATTTTGAGAAAATCCAATTTATTTTTTTGTTTGTTGCTTGTGCTTTTGATGTCATATTGAAGAAATCATTGCCCAAGCTTCTGAAGGTTTTCTCCTATGAGTTTTATAGTTTTGGCTCTTATATATAGGTTAATGATTCATTCTGAGTTAGTTTTTATATATGGTGTGACATAGGGATTCATCTTCATTTCTTTTTTGCCTGTGGACCGCCAGTTTTCCCATCACTTATTGTTGAAGAGTAATATGTGTGTGTGTATGTATGTTTTAGATATTTTTTGGGGGGAAGAGTACAGTTGACATTCATTTAGTTGTTCCTTTCCTCCTTTTAAGTAAAATAAATCCAAAATAGTTTGTACTTTCTAAATTCAAAAAATATCTTGAGATGTGTGTTAGGTCTGGCATTTGATTTTTACCCTACTTTAAGCCTGTTATTATTTCATGGAGGTTGGCAGAAGACACAAGACTCCTTAGTCAGATACAAAGGCCTTTAGTACTTGTAGCATAGCAAGCAGCATAAGTATCAGTATGTTTGCTTTGGTTCTCCTGCTCTCCAGTACGATGAGCATGATGTGATATGGTGCATTTGTATCACAATTGCCAACACTGAGCTTAGGAAATTCATGACATTTATATAGTAAACAGTGGGTAAACAGAAACATTACCTCATCTTTCAAGATTACTCACTCCATAGAAAACCCATAGAAAAGGTCTGAGTAAAGAGTGGATGTCAGGCCCTTCCATTCTTGGCATACCCAACATAATGTGCAGGGATATTGTTGTTTCCCTCCATTGTTGCTTGGGGACCATGACTGATTTCTTTTCCCAACAATTTACCCCTTAGCATTACATATTCCTGGTTGAATATGACATTTCACATGTGTGTGCCACTCCATTGACCATTCTTGTTAATCTGACTGACAGATGCTAGCCTCAAATCCATTAAGGTTTTTTTTTTTTCACACAACACTAATTAAGGCTATTACCAATGAGACTCTTGGTAGCAGGTTAAAGTCACCCTGCTATATTGACCTTAACCATGTCCCCTAGGGTTCTGGATCCAATCAGCTGAACAAATGCTCAGACTAACTTAGAAAGCTAGGTAAGTTTCATTATTGGAATTTGTTCCAAGGCATTACTCCATGTGCAGTAGGGTATATCACTGACATCAGAGTCTGACTTGGTGAACAAAGAGGAAGTCCAGGACAATTCTATCATGTATAACTATGGTCAATGAGTTGAGGCTGATCTGAATGCTTTCTCTTGTTAAAGGGGTGCCATTGATCCCTCCAGCTAGGTTAGTTAGGTTCTAATTGGATGGCTCTCATTGTAAAGATAACTGCATAAATAACTAGTTAGTTATTCCTCTGGGAAACTCCCTTAGTATCCAAGGGTAGTCTCACTGTGGAGAGACTTCTGTTGTTACCTGATGGCTACGTGATCTACTGAAGATGCTTCCTTAAGCACTTCAAAGCCATTTATCATCACTCCTAGCATTCAAAGCACCATATTTTATGGAGGGAGTAAAGTTTAATGCCTGGTTTCCACAAAAGAAGTACAGTTCTAGGGTCATACATATAAGGACATAGGGTCCTAGGAAATAAAATATAAATTTATAATTCTTAGAGATCCCCAAATGTGATTTAAAGCAATCACAGAAATGACTGGCTTTGTTTGGCAGTGCTTCCAGTGTGAATAATTGAGTCTGGGCCTTGTTTTGGAAGTGATACTTGAGAATAGTCTGTTCAATCTGTCCTGTTTTTTCTCACCACTAGTCAGATGGTATTCATTTGTCCCATGGAATGAGTGAGTAACAACAATAGCAGTGAGGGTAAGAAAGACAACCAGAGGTGTTGCCAGGTCTTTTTCACGGGCTGTGCAGGAGCTAATGCCATCCTGTGCTATTTCTTACAGGCCTTTTTATAAGATTATGGAGAATGGTGGATCAAATTGCTGTAAAAGTTGTCTGGTTGGGACACAGACCTAGCATTCAGTTAACTTTAAGGCTATTGCAATAATTTGGATGATCTGCACCAGGTTGTTTTTTTTCATGAGGAAAGTTCCAGAGGTGATTCTGAAAGACCAAGGTCATAATGTCCCTCCACCCCTCCCCCCAACCCATATCTCTTGGGGTTTGAGACCTTTCCTCCCCAGGTCCTAGGTTGTTTCCTTTCCATCACTACAGAATTGTTGTGACTCATTCAATGGGTAATCTGTCACCTTTTTTTTCCTAGTCAGCTTTTATTTATACCCAGACCTTTAATCTGGAAGAGTCAGGTGGAAGAGAGACAAAGCAGTTATTATAAAACTTACAGGGAGCCATATTTTCTCTACTTGGGCCTGTGTGGATCACAGTAGGTTGACTTGTGGGGCAACGTGCCTAACTAAATGGTCATTATCTTTATGATATAGGGCTAAGGGTTAGCACATTATAAGTTACTTTGGGCCAAATATAGCTACACCCATTTATTCATGTATTGTTTGTGACCCTTTTGTGTACTACAGTGACAGAGTTGATTAAGTTGTTTTAGAGCCCTCAAAGCTGAAAACTGTCCCTGACTGTTCCATTTGTTTGTCAACTCCTGATCCAGGACTATGTCAGTCCAAGAAGAATCCAAATGGTTGGACCACAATTAAGTTTGAAAACCCTAGGCTCCCTTTGCCTGGCCTGCTGTTACCTGGAAGGTGTACTAAACAGGCTGGCTTGGGATTGCTGTGTGGGGGAAAGAAAGATGCATCATGCCCAGGAATGTTCAGGGTAAAATCCTAGGTTTTAATATGGGTATATACCAGGGATTGCTTGCAGGCCAGATCTAGTCTGTAGTCTATTCTTACACTGTCTAGGAGCCAAGAATAGTTTTTATATTTAAAGAAGAAGGAGAAAGATGAGCAAAGAGGATGAGACAGTGGATGAGGAAGAGTGGGAGGGGGTGGAAGAGGAGGAGGAGATTTGAGCCCTGCCTTATATAATCTCCACCTCCTTTTCTTGCTCATTACCCCAGAGATAGCCAAGAGGAGATGCTCACTTTTAGGGATGGCTACACTCAGTTATCATCCATATTGCTTTACTGAGTTATGTGGACCAAGAGAAGGTAAGGGAGATAGAGTCAAAATCTTTTTGAGCTGTTCTTCAGGAAGCCACTCCAATACTTGACAGTACTAGATGTGCATTAGGTAGGGAGTGGGCAGTGCCTGTCAAGTTCAGTGACTATTGGTCCATTTTTGTGAACCTTTTATGATTAAAGATAGATGGTCTTAAAAGTTGAAAATATATAACATTTTAATTTTAAAGACCACAGTGGTGTGGCCAGAGATAGCTGATCAGATTGGAATAGAGGGTGGGAGTCAAAAGTCTGATGTAGTCTTCTAGCAGTGAGCTAGGCAGTGATAGGATGTCAATACCCAGTACAGTGTGGTCTTCCTTACCGTAATACATATGAATTAATTTTTGGTAGTCTCAAGCCTGACATTCTGTGGTAATCTCTATAAAAACAGAATCTGTGTTGGTATATATTTTGCTGGGTCTGATATGAGGATGGGTTCAGGCAGTAGTGGTGGCTGTCTGGGATGAAGGCTTACTCAGTAGCTTTTTTTTTTTTCTCTAATTGGAGAATTGGCCCTTGCCTTGGGCGTCAACATGAGTAACACAAATGATTTGAGCAGTTATGATTTCTTCTATAGTTTGTGACCTCTAAACTTTAGTCCTTAATCTGTCAGTCTGGTTTCCCAAGTGGTGTAACCGACAGCTAGGTCATTGACAACAACCCAACAGTCAGTAAAATTATAACAAGATTCTTAAAGGGAAATATAGACCAGAGCTATAAGAATGAACTTGAATTCTGCTCACACAGTGATCCTGTGCAGTTTCAGTTTCTCATAGCTAGGGCTGAGGCTGTAAAGTAGCAATAGTGTAGTGGACACCATTGGGTTTCATCTTAGTTGAACGGTCAGTGAATCAGACCTAGGCATTTTGGGAAACCTCCTTGTACTGAAGGCCTCATTAAGCCAGAAGCTTTGCTTTAAGGGGAAATGTTGGGAATAAAATTCTCCCCCAAGGGGTAGTTGCTTCTTTTTCGTATAAATTAAAATGCAGTTAGCACCAAGTTGACTGTTTACTTGAATATTCTTTCTCCATTTGACTAAGGGTAGGCATCTTAATTAACCTGAGTGGGTCATAGTGGCATCTGTAAGCTTAAAAAGTCTACGAATTCCCAGTTGAGATAGTCTGAATTATTTTCTGTGATTTTTGAACATGGAACCAGAGAAAAATGAGGTTAGTTTCTGCCTAGTGGCAGAAGTTATAAATAAAGAATTAGGAGCTGCAATTATTTTTGTTTCCTGCTATCGTGGGAAAACAAGTCTACAGAGAATTAAGGTGATATAAAGAGACAAGGAGACAGAGTTCTGGAGTTGTTTGAGACTTTAGGTCTAATTGCTTCTGAGGTCTTATTTTTCCCTTACTGTCCCTAGGTTTTCAATCTTTATTTGTGTTGTATAAGCCTATAAATCCTATCATTTTGCTTAAGCTAGGTTAAATATATATGTTTTTGTCACTGACCAATGTATGAATTCTAATAAATATATTATTATATATTTATGTCATATATTATGTATCTGTGTATTATCTGCTTAAAATACTCTGATTAAACAGAGTATAATTACTGATGGTTTGGGATCCTCTTCAAATAAATATTAATTGGTATTCTATATAGAACCATTCTTATTAATTTGTACTGATGACAGAATGAGACATATATGCACATTAAGTTTGGTGTTATTTCTAAATTGGTTGGAGTTCTTATTCATCTCAGGTGATTCCCTGAGAACAGGAAGAAGCATAAAAAGTTAAAAATGTGCTCTGGATTAAAATTAGTAAAATTAGAAAGCAAATAGTTGACTGGAACTAACAAACACTATGATTGGTTATACTGAATATCTAGGGAATTTGAATCTTACTTTGAGCATGATTTCTAACTTGATCCTGGAATATGTCAAAAGCTTCTCCAAGAAGAAATAAGAAATTATTCTTAATCTTATTCTTTACTAGTCAGAATTTTGTGCAGTATCGCTGATCATACCTCAGAGAAGATTTAGAAATAATGAACAGATTTCACACAAGCTATTTGAAGAGGAAGAATGAAATTTTTTTAACTGAGAAAAATCATACCTTTTTTTTAAAGCCAGAGAGAGGCTTTAATGACTACGTTCTCTAAAAAATATGGCTTTGAAGCTTATTCTGTTACATAGAAACAAAACCTAAACCCCCAAATGACTGTTGCTTTTCTAGGTAATTCTTTTGGCTAATACTTGCCAATCCATGAAACATAGCTATGTTCATAGATTTTTAAACCTCTTTTGAAATTGTTTTTGTAACTAATTTAGTAGCCACATGGAAATTTCTTTCCTCAGCATTAGGTATGCACCCCCTTTTCCTTTCAATACTGGGAATCATAGAATGTATAAAGTACCATCACTTGTGTTAGAAAATAAATATTTGTTGAGCTCGTGCCACTCATTGTTCCTCACTCTGTATTGATATTCTCTTTGTATTCATCTCTCATTTTTCTGATTTGGTTCTTTGTCCATATTTTTTCTATAGCTCTTTGAGCACTTTAAGGACCATTTTTTAAAAGTGTTTGTCTCGTATGTCCCAGATCTCATCCTCCTCACTGATGGTTTTTAATGCTATAATTTTTTCCTTAATCTGCACATCAGTTCCTATTTCTTTGTGTGTTTTTTAACCTTTTGTTGAAATCTGGACATTTTGATATTTTAATGTGTTATCATTGGCATTTAGACTCTGAGAGATCTGTTCTTTAAGCTTTTTTTCCAGCTGCTGGTATGACAAAGCTTTCCTTGAATGCCAGGAGATGTTAACAAGAACAACAAAAAGAGTGAGAAGGAAGAAATGAAAACATCTTTCCCTGATTTTGCAGTTATGACCTATGCTGCTGCATTGCTTCAGGCCTTCTGTAAACAATAAGTTTAAAGAATAGCTCCAGACCAAAGCATAGGGCCCTCCTGATTCTGTTTTCATATCTGTCTTATTTTGATCATGTGTAGCCTTGGAATTCCCCTCTTACAGTGTTCTGAAGTCCCCTTGTCCCAAAGAAATAGTTTCCTTTCGGTCTGGATGAGGATTGCATTGAATGTCCTACAGCCAGTAATTGCTTGCTTGAGGTAGCATAACTTAATTACTTTCCCATAGAGTTCTGTAGGACAGCTCTGTGTGCTGACTTCTATGCACCGGGCAGATTCTGAGAAGGTGAGTCTCTCATTCCACCATCATACAGGTTGGGCAAGTTATAATGTTCCCAGTATGCACATGAGGGTTACTTTGCTTTTTCTAAAACTTGGACCAGGGACCTACACTGGGAGCATTGGCCAATTCTGAGCTCAGCCTGTAAGGGGATCAGAAGGGGCTAGCCAGTGCCATGAGATCTTGTAGCTTTTTTTTTTTTTTTTTAAATGTTTTTAGTTGTAAAGTATAACATGTATACAAAGCAAAGAAAGAAGAAACTATAACTTTCAAAGCATATTTCAACAAATAGTTACAGGACAGATCCCAGACTTTATCATGTACTACCATTCCACCATCTCAGATTTTTCCTTCTAGAACACTGGAAGTTAGAAGGAATATCAATATAATGATTCAGTAGTCATACTCACCTGTTAGATCTTATTTTCCCCTTTATACCTCCTCTGTTTCCTCTTTTTTTTTTGCCTCTTTCTTTTTTTTATTCAACATAACAATATACAAACACAAACATCTTACGATATGATCATTCCATTCTTGATATATAATCAGTAACTCAAATATCATCACATACTTGCATATTCATCATCATTTCTTAGAACATTTGCTTCAATTCAGAAAAAGAAATGAAAACAAAACAGAAAAAAAATCATATATACCATACTCTTTACCCCTCCCTTTCATTGATCACTAACATTTCAATCAACTAAATTTAACATTTGTTCCCCAGTACTTATTTATTTATTTATTTGTGCATTGAAATCTATTTTTAAAAAGTTTTTCATCACAGAGTTGTATATTCATCATTACATGATCATTTCTCAGAACATTTGCATCAATTCATAAAAAGAAATAAAAACAAAACAGAAAAAAATCATACATACCATACTCCTTAACCCTCTCTTTCATTGATCACTAACATTTCAAGCTACTAAATTCATTTTAATATTTGCTCCCCCTATTATTTATTTATTTTTAATCCATATGTTTTACTCATCTGTCAATAAGGTAGATTAAAGAAATATCAGATACAAGGTTTTCACAATCACACAGTCACCTTGCGAAAGCTATACCATTATACAATCATCTTCAAGAAATGTGGCTACTGGAACACAGCTCTACATTTTCAGGCAGTTCCCTCCAGCCTTTCCATTACACCTTAACTAAAAAGGTGATATCTATATAACATGTAAGAATAACCTCTGGGATAACCTCTCCACTCTGTTTGGAATCTCTCAGCCATTGACAGTTTATTTTGTCTCATTTCTTCTTTTCCCTTTGGTCGAGAAGGTTTTCTCAATCCGTTGATACTGAGTCCCAGCTCATTCTAGGATTTCTGTCCCATGTTGCCAGGAGGTCCACACCCCTGGGAGTCATGTCCCATGTAAAGAGGGGAAGGGTAGTGAGTTTGCTTGTCGTGTTGGCTGAGAGAGAGAGTACACATCTGAGCAACAAAAGAGGTTCTCTTGGGGGTGACTCTTAGGCCTCATTTCAAGTAGGTTTAGCCTATCCTTTTGTGGGGTTAAGTTTCATAGGAACAAACCCCAAGATTGGGGGCTCAGCTTATTGCTTTGGTTGTCCCCACTGCTTGTGAAAATATCAAGAATTCTCTACTTGGAGAAGTTGAATTTTCCCCCTTTTCTCACCATTCCCCCAAGGGGACTTTGCAAATATTTTTTTATTCACTGTTCAAATTCACTGTGAAATTCCTTCAGAGGCATCACTCTGGACAAACGTACAAAATCTCATGCCCTACTCAAGTTTCCATGAATTTATGATGTTCAATTAAGTTGTGCACATAAGTTATATTAGGAAATGCACTAGTCAAAATATAAATTTTGTACCAAATAAGCAGTTTTTTGCTTTAGTCTCACACATAAGTTAAAGTTTTAAAATATTAATTACCACCTGTTTTCAGCACACTGCATTGTTGACATTCCTTTGTTCTTCCTCATGCAAAACATTTTTAAATTTGTACATTTAGTCACTATCATACACTCTAGGCATTCCTAGATTATACCATCTCAGTCTTTATTGTGTATCTTTCTTTCTGATTTCATTTGTGCCCCCAGGTCTCCTCCCTCTATCATTCTCACATTCAGCTTCATTCGGTGTTCTAACATTATTGTATTACAGTTAGACAGTATTGTGCTATCCATTTCTGAGTTTTTACAATCAGTCCTGTTGCCCAATCTGTATCCCTTCAGTTCCAATTACCGAATATCTACCCTATTTCTATCTCCTGATGACCTCTGTTCTTAACTGAAATCATCCAAGTTCATTCATTAATGTTAGTTCATATCAGTGAGACCGTACAGTATTTGCCCTTTTGTTTCTGGCTAATCTCACTCAGTGTAATGTCCTTAAGGTCCATCCAGGTTGTTACATACTTCATAACTTTATTCTATCTTACCACTGCATAATATTCCATCGTGTGTATATATATATATATATATATATATATATATATATATATATATATATATATATATATATACCACAGCTTGTTTACCCACTTGTCTGTTCATGGACATTTGGGCTGTTTCCATCTTTTGGCAATTGTAAATAAAGCTGGTATAAACATTGGTGTGCAAATGTTCATTTGTGTCTTTGTCCTCATGTCCTCTGAGTAGATGCCTAGCAACGGTATTGCCAGGTCATATGGCAATTCTATACTTAGCTTCCTGAGTAACCGCCAGACTACCTTCCACAGTGGTCATACCATTTGACATTCCCACCAACAGTGGATAAGTGTGCCTCTTTCTCCACATCCTTCCAGCACTTGTCGTTTTCTGTTTTATTGATAATGGCCATTCTGGAGGGTGTGAGATGATATCTCATTGTTGTTTTGATTTGCATTTCCATAATAGCCAGGGAAATTGAGCATCTTTTCATGTGCCTTTTGGCCATTTGTATTTCCTCTTCTGAGAAAAGTCTGTTCAAGTCTTTTGCCCATTTTGTAATTAGGTTGTCTGTCTGTCTGTTCCTGAGTTGAACAATCTCTTTATATATTCTAGATACTAGGCCTTTATCTGATATATCATTTCCAAATATTGTCTCCCATTGTATAGGCTGTCTTTTTACTTTCTTGGTGAAGTTCTTTGATGTACAAAAGTGTTTAATTTTGAGGAGTTCCCATTTCTTTCTTTCTTTCTTCAGTGCTCGTGCTTTGGGTGTAAGGTCTAGGAAACTGCCTCCAATTGTAAGATTTATAAGATATTTCCCTAAATTTACTTCTAACTGTTTTATGGTCTTAGATCTAATGTTTAGGTCTTTGATCCATTTTGAGTTAATTTTTGTATAGGGTGTGAGGTATAGATCTTCTTTCATTCTTTTGCATGTGGATATCCTGTTCTCTAGGCACCATTTACTGAAGAGACCATTCTGTTCCAGGTAAGTTGGCTTGACTGCCTTATCAAAGATCAGTTGTCCATAGATGAGAGGGTCTATATCTGAACACTCTATTCAATCCCATTGGTTAGTATATCTGTCTTTATGCCAGTACCATGCTGTTTTGACCACTGTGGCTTCATAATACACCTTAAAGTCAGGTAGCATGAGACCTCTGACTTCATTTTTCTTTCTCAGGATACTTTTAGCTGTTCGGGGCACTCTGCCCTTCGAAATAAATTTGGTTATTAGTTTTTCTATTCCTGAAAAGTAAGTTTTGGGGATTTTAATTGATATTGCATTGAATCTGTAAATCATTTCAGGTAGAATTGATATCTTAACTACATTTAGTCTTCCAATCCATGAATACAGTATGCCCTTCAATTTATTTAGGTCTTCTGTGATTTCTTTTAGCAATTTCTTATAGTTTCCTCTGTATAGCTCTTTTGTCTCTTTCTTTAAATTTATTCCTAAATATTTTATTCTTTTGGTTGCAATTGTAAATGGATTTTTTTTTCATGATTTCCCCCTCAGATTGTTCATTACTAGTGTATAGAAACACTACAGAGTTTTGAATGTTGATCTTGTAACCTGCCACTTTGCTGTACTCATTTATTAGCTCTAGTAGTTTTGCTGTGGATTTTTTGGTTTTTTTTTTTTTTTTTTCACATGGGCAGGCACCGGGAATTGAACCTGAGTCCTCTGGCATGGCAGGCGAGCATTCTTGCCTGCTGAGCTACCGTGGCCCACCCTTTCTGGGGTTTTTGACATATAGTATCATATCATCTGCCAACAGTGAGATTTTTACGTCTTTCTTTCCAATTTTGATGCCTTGTTTTCTTTTTCTTGTCTAATTGCTCTGGCTAGAAATTCCAGTACAGTGTTGAATAACAATGGTGATAGTGAACTTCCTTGTCTTGTTCCTGATCTTAGGGGGAAAGTTTTTTATTTTACCCCATTGAGGATGATGTTCGCTATGGGTTTTTCATATATTCCATTTATTATGTTGAAGAAATTCCCTTCTAGTCCTATCCTTTGAAGTGTTTTCAACAGGAAATAATCTTGAATTTTTCAAATGCCTTTTCTGCATCAGTCAAGATGATCATGTCATTTTTCTGCTTTGATTGTTGATATGGTGTATTACATTAATTGATTTTGTTGTGTTGAACCATCCTTGCATACCTGGGATGAATCATACTTGGTCATAGTGTATAATTCTTTTAATATGCTGTTGGATTTGATTTGTAAGAATTTTGTTGAGGATTTTTGCATCTATATTCATAAGAGAGATTCATCTGTAGTTTTGTTTTTTTGTAATATCTTTGTGTGGCTTTGATATGCAGGTAATGTTGGCTTCATAGAATGAGTTAGGTATTTTTCCCTCCTTTTCTGTTTTTTTTAAGAGTTTGAGTAGGATTGGTACTAATTCTTTCTTGAATGTTTGGTAGAATTCACATGTGAAGCCTTCTGGCCTTGGGCTTTTCCTTTTAGGAAGTGTCTTAATGACTGATTCAGTTTCTTTACTTGTGATTGGTTTGTTGAGGTCATTTATTCTTCTCGAGTCAATGTTGGTTGTTCATGCCTTTCCAGGAAGTTGTTCATTTCCCCTACATTGCTGAGTTTATTAACACAAAGTTGTTCATGGTATCCTCTCATTACTTTCTTTATTTCTATGGGGTCAGAGTTAGTCTCCTCTTCCATTTCTGATTTTATTTATTTGCATCCTCTGTCTTCTTCTTTTTGTCAACCTCGCTAAGGGTCCATCAATCTTATTGATTTTCTCAAAGAACCAACTTCTGGTTTTGTTGATTTTCTTGTTTGTTTTCGTCTTCTCTGTTTCATTTATTTCTGCTCTAATCTTCATTATTTCTTTTCTTTTGCTTGGGGTTAATTTGCTGTTCTTTCTCTAGTTCTTCCAAGTGGACAGTTAATTCCTCAATGTTTGCTCTTTCTTCTTTTTTGATATAGACATTTAGGGTGATAAATTTCCCTCTTAGCACTGCATTTGCTGCATCCCATAGATTTTGATATGTTGTGTTTTCATTTTCATTTGCCTCTAGATATTTAGTGATTTCTATTGTAATTTCTTCCTTGACTGGTTGTTTCAGAGTGTGTTGTTGAACCTCCATATATCTGTGAATTTTCTTGTACTCTACATATTATTGATTTCCAATTCCATTCCTTTATGATCTGAGAAAGTGTTTTGTATGATTTTGATCTTTTCAAATTTATTGAGACTTGCTTTGCAACCCAGTGTATGGTCTATCATTGTGAATGATCCTTGAGCACTTGAGAAAAAGCTATATCCTGCTGTTGTGGGGTGTAATGTTGTATAAATGTCTGTTAAGTCTTGCTCATTTATTGTATTATTCATATTCTCTTTTTATTTATTGATCCTCTGTTCTAGTTTGCTAGCTTCTGGAAAACAATATACCGGAAACAGAATGGATTCTAAAAGGGAAATTTAATAAATTGCTAGTTTACAGTTCTAAGGCCAAGAAAATGTCACAGTTGAAACAAGTCTATAGAAATGTCCAATTAAAGGCATTCAGGGAAAGATACCTTGATTCAGGAAGGCCACTGAAGTTCAGGGCTTCCCTCTCAAGCGAGAAGGGACATGGTGAACACAGTCACGGTTTCTCTCTCGGCTGGAAGGGCACATGGTAAGCACCATGTTATCTGCTAGCTTTCTCTCTGGGCTTCCTGTTTCATGAAGCTCCCCGGAGGCGTTTTCCTTCCTCATCTCCAAAGCACTGGCTAGTGGACTCTGCTTCGTGGTGGTGCAGCATTGTTTGCTCTCTCTGAATCTACCTCATTCTCCAGAATGTTTCCTCTTTTATAGGACACCAGAAACTAATCAAGACACACCCAAATCGGTGGAGACATGCCTCTACCTAACCCAGCCTAACAGCCACTCTTGATTAAATCACACCTCCAGGGGGGTGATCTAATTATAGTTTCTAATAGGGATTAGAAGAAATGGCTGCCTTTACAAAGTGGGAATAGGATTAAAACACGGCTTTTCTAGGGTACATATATCATTTCAAACCAGCACATCCTCTGTCTAGATCTTTTGTCCATTGATAAGAGTGGGGAATTGAAGTCTCCAACTATTATGGTAGAGGTGTGTATTTCTCTTTTCAGTGTTTTCAGCGTTTGCTTCAGGTGTTTTGGAGCATTCTGGCTCGGTGCATAAATATTTATGATTGCTATGTCTTCTTGTTGAATTTTTCCTTGTAGTAATATATAGTGTCCTTCTTTGTCTCTTTTAGCTGTTTTACATTTGATGTCTAATTTGTTGAATATTAATATAGCTACTGCTGCTCTTTTCTGATTTTTATTTGCATGAAATATCTTTTCCCAGCCTGTCACTTTCAGCCTATGTTTATCCTTGTGTCTAAGATGCATTTCCTATAGACAGCATATAGATAGGTCCTGTTTTTTAATCCATTCTGTCAGTCTGTGACTTTTGATTGGGGAGTTTAATCCATTTACATTTAATGTTATTACTCTATGGGCAGTACTCTCTTCTACCATTTTCCCTTTTGGATTTTATATGTCATATCTAATTTTCCTTCTTTTTACCTTTACCAATATTCTTCATTTCTACACTCTTCTTCACACCCCTCGCTCCTATCTTTTTGTATCTGTCTCTAGTGCTCCCTTTAGTTCTTCCTGCAGAGCTGGCCTCTTGGTCACAAATTCTCTCAGTGATTTCCTGTCTGAAAATGTTTTAATTTCTTCCTCATTTTTTGAAGGACAGTTTTGCTGAATATAGAATTCTTGGTTGTCAGTTTCTGTCTTAATTTAAATATATCATCCCACTGTCTTCTCGCCTCCATGGTTTCTGCTGAGAAATCTATGTATAGTCTTATTGGGCTTCCTTGTATGTGATGGATTTCCTTTCTCTTGCAGAGAAAGATTCTCTCTTTCTCTTTGACATCTGGCATTCTGATTAATAAGTGTCTTGGAGTACGTCTGTTTGGATCTGTTCTGTTTGGGGTAACTGTACTTGTTGGATCTGCAAGGTTACGTCTTTCATAAGAGTCGGGAAATTTTCGGTGATAATTTCCTCTGTTAGCTTTTCTCCTCCTGTGCTGGTTTGAAAGGATGTATGTCCTCTAGAAAAGCCACATTTTGATCAAAATCCCATTTCATAAAGGCAGAATAATCCCTATTCAGTACTGTATGTTTGAATCTGTAATTAGATAATTTCCCTGGAGATGTGATTTAATCAAGAGTGGTTGTTAAGCTGGATTAGGTGATGACGTGTCCCCATCCATTTTGCTGGGTCTTGATAAGTTTCTGGAGTTCTATAAAAGAGGAAATATTTTGGAGAATAAAAGTGATTCAGAGAGAGCAGTGCAGAATGACATAGCCACAAGAATCAGACTCCACCAGCCAGCGACCTGTGGAGATAAAGAAGGAGAATGCCTCCCGGGGCGCTTCATGAAACGGGAAGCCAAGAGAAGAAGGTAGCAGATGATGCCATGTTCAGTATGTACCTTTCCAGATGAGAGAGAAACTCTGACTGTTTTTGCCATCTGCCCTTCCACTTGAGAGAGAGAACCTGAATTTCATCGGCCTTCTTGAACCAAGGTATCTTTCCCTGGATGCCTTTGATGGGACATTTCTATAGACTTGTTTTAACCTGGACATTTTCTTGGCTTTAGAACTCTAGATTAGCAGCTTATTAAATTCCCTCTTATAAAAGCCATTCTGTTTCTGTTATATTGCATTCTGGCAGCTAGCAAACTAGAACACCTCCTTCTCCCTTCTCTTCTCCTTCTGGGATACCCACAACACATGTATTCATGCGCTTCATGTTGTCTTTCCATTCCTGGGTCCCTGCTCATATTTTTCCATTCTTTTCCCTATATTTTCTTTTGCTTTTCAGATTTCAGATGTCCTATCCTCCAGTTCACTAATCCTATCTTCTCCCTCTTGAAATCTAACATTGTAGGTTTCCATTGTTCTTTTCATCTCTTCTACCATGCCTTTCATTCCCATGAGTTCTGTGATTTGTTTTTTCAGACTTTCGATTTCTTCTTTTTGTTCATTCCTTGCCTTCTTTATATTCTCCCTCAATTCACTGAATTGATTTTTTATGAGATTTTTCATGTCTGTTTGAACATTCTGAATGAATTGTTTCAATTCCTGTATCTCATTTGAATTGTTGGTTTGTTCCTTTGACTGGGCCATATCTTCAATTTTCCCAGTATGATTCATTATTTCTTACTGGCATTTAGGCTTTTAATTACCTTAATTAGTTTATTCTGGAGGTTGTTTTCACTTTTTTTCCTTGGATTTTCTTGCTGGATGACTTTGTTGTCTGTTTTTTTTGATATTCATTTCAGCTTATTCTGGACCATAGCTTAGGTTTTGTTTAATAGAGCAGAATTTTTCAGCTCTTGTTTTCTTGTTTCTTGCCCTGCCTGTATGGTGCCTTTTTTTTCCCCCTTAGAAGGGTCTACTTAGGTATTGTAGACCCCAGCCGGATTTTCCCAGACCAAACTGGCCTCCTCTCTGGAGGAAAGAGTCACCTGCGTCAGTTTTCCCTGAGTGTGAGACCAAGCAGGTTTAAAGGCTTTCGTGTGAAGCCTCTGGGCTCCCCATTTTTCTTATCCTGCCCAGTATGTGGCGCTTGTCTGCCTGCAGGTCTCACCAGCATAAGATCATATGATACCTTTAACTTCAGCAGACTCTTCTTGCTGGGGGAATGGTGGGGACAGAGGAGAGGTTGTAGTCTAGTTTTAATAAGTTCACTTTTCCAGACCCTGGGGTCTGAACTCCTCGAGGGAGGAATCTGGGCCCTGTCCCTCTCCTGGGGAAGGCACAGGCTCCAGACAAGCAAACAAGTTTAATTCTGCCTATGCCTGGGGCAGTAGAGCCCAGAACCCTTGCAGCTATAGCCAAAGAGCAGTCAAGCCATAGAAACATAGTCACCAAAGTGAAAGAGAAAAATCCTTTTCAGAGCACGACCCACTGTTCTTGGGTTTGTCAATGAAGAACTTAAGTTGATACTGCGTATCTGCAGGTTTTATGTGCCCCCTCCTTTCCTTTAGGGCCCAGACCTTTTCAGATCCATAAAAACCTGTGTGTTTTTTTCCCTTTTTCTGTCAGCCCTGCTCTCCCAGTGCTGGGGCAAAAACCAGCGACCTTTGCTTTTACTGGAGGTTCAAATGAGCTGGGGGCCTATTTTTAGTAATCAGAATTTGTTAATTAATTCCACAATTGGAGTTTGGTTGTGCTCAGCCCCTGCTACTGGTAAAGTCTCTTTCCTTTCCCCTCTGGGAAGCAGCCTGTGGGGGAGGGGCACTAGCCGCTGTGGCTTGGAGGACTCATGGTTCTGGGTGGTCACAGATGGTCCAGCTGGTCCAAACTGGTGTCTGGTCACTGATATGGTCCCAGAAATTGTTTCATACTGTTCCTTCCTGTTTGTTAGCTGCTCTGGAGGATGAACTAAATCCTGTACCTCGCTAAGCCGCCATCTTGGCCCTGATTCTTCCTATAGCTTTTAAATAGTGTTTTTCTTGATTCCACTCTTGTCCTGATACTGCAATCCTTTAACTGTTTCCTGGAACTTTCAGAAAGATTTTTCTGCCAGTTCTTGCTAGTTGTGTAAAGCTTTTATCAGAGACAGAGCCCTTAAGCATATCACTCTGCCATCTTGGTCCTGGGGTCCACTGCTCTTCATTCTGAATGTTATATATTTCTTTCAAATATTCAGATTCACCTCTTAAATGATCAAGATTTTTTTCTTATCATTGAGACAATCCAGAAGAATAACCATAGGTCATAAATGTATTTGTAAATGCGGAATATCAAAGCTAATTTGGTCAGTGTTATTGATGTAGGTAACATCTGTCTACTTTGAAACACAGCACATTCTTATTTGTCTGCTAATTTCTTATAACGTATAGTGTAGTCAGAACCTATGGTTTAGACCCATACATCTTTCCTTCTTTATCATCCCTCCCTAAAATTGCCGTTTACTTGTTGTGGTATCTTAGGATACCAGAATTAAAATTTCAGTTTCTAAAATTTTAAAATATGGATAATAAAATTTCTTTTTTTTGTGATAAATTGCATTTATCATAGTTGCTGGCTTGATAATTGGGGCCTATTGTTATTAATTATACTAGCAATAATAAAATATTTCTTAGGTTCTGGTGTCAGCTTGGACAGGTGATAGTGCCCAGCTGTCTCTTTAGGCAGACACTGGCCTGTTACTGCAAGGATATTTCATGGCTGGTTGATAAATGGGAAGACTGGTTCATTAAATCATCAGTTACTTGGTTCCAGCTGTTGCTTATTACACTAGTAGTGCCTCTCCTGTGGAGTTTGTCAACACCTTTCATCAGAATTGCCAGCCTTGAAGCCTGCCCTATAAATTTGGAATTCTTGCAGGCCTAGGATTGCTTGAGATACTTTTATAAATCTCATATTTACTGATATCTTCTGTTGGTTCTGTTTCTCTATGGAACCCTGAATAATACAGCTTGGTAACAGGAGTGGTCCTTGAGAAACAAAATCTTAAAAATGGGCTTTTACTATTGGTTTTCTACTCTGATTAGACCCAAAGACTTTAATGACTCTGTTTCAAATAATCAGGATGGCGCTGAGAGTCCATGCTGTGAGTTGGCAATAGAGATACGCAAAATATCACTGTTTGATTCTTCTGATTGTACACTTATACAAAGCAAGGTTCTGGGTGAGGGTGTTCATGTTACCTCAATGGAGTTTTTTGGAGTTAAGAGATATAGTGATCTTGGCTGGTTGTTCATTGATACGCTGGATACTGTTATGAGGAAAAGGGATGAGCTAAAGGCCTCAAATTTGTAACTCCAACATTGTTTAAAAGATGTAAAAGTTTCTATGTATGCCCTGAAAGAAAATCTTATTTTCCGTGTTTGCAGTCTTGAGAGCTCTGATAATCAGGCCTAGAACCTTATTGTGTGAATAGCAGGTTTACAACGTAAACTAAATTCTTAACCTTGCAGAGTGCCTGCTGTTAAAGTAAGAGTTTTGATTGGAAAAGAATGGGATCCGAAACTTGGAATAGGGACATTTGGGTTGATAATAATGGCAGTGGGACCATGGCCCTGGATTCTGCGGAATCTTTGTTATATAGACCTATATTGGTCAGTCCTGAAGAAACAGCCACCCCAAGTCCAGCCTGCTCTGAGGAGACAGCTACGTAGCCTCCAGTCTGACTTGAGGAAAGAGTTTCCTGGCCTCCAGCCTGCCTTGAAGAAACAGCTTCCTTGCACTATTCTGCCCAGAGGAGTCCACCATCCAACCTCCACCTAAACAGATGAACCTTTTAGTGCCTACTAAACTTGTAATCACCTCCTCTGGGGAAACAATCCTCATTCCTCTGTCTGGAGTGATTGTGTTTTACTAGATGAAACTGCAATGGAATGTCCTGAGATAACTGGTTTGAAAGACACTTCTAATTCTTTTCATGATCACCACAACCACCCCTCTTTTCTTTAAGATTTATAACTAAACTAAAGTCCCAACAGGCTCATAAAGGTGAGGTACAAAGTGTGTCCCATGAGTAGGTATGCTTTACTCCAAAATCAGGGGAATATATGTAGAATGGATATTAAGGGTGTGGGATAATGTTGGGAAGAATACAGAGTTGGATTAAGCTGAATTTATTGATACTGGCCCACAAAGCAGAGATTCTGCATTCAGTGTTATAGCTCCATGAGTTAGAAAGGGCATTAATAACTTGTTTCTGTGGTTGGCTAAATATAGATCAGAAGGTGGCCTGCATTACCTGAGGTCAGAATGCCATAACTGCCCTGGTATATAATGAAATTAGGGGACCCAAAGTCTTAGATTAGAATGCTAGAGTGGATTTTTCATGGAAGACCTGCTCATACACCCCAGGAATGTCCAGAGGACACACCTTTCACCAGTACTTTGAGGAATAAATTTGAGATACTAGCCCCATTGTCCCTGAAGAGCTCTGTAGTCAGCTTTTTATTATTGTGGAAACTACTGTCACTGAGCTAGAATCCTTAAACACAGTGGGGATAATCGAATCCCGAGTTGGCAGAAACCATGGGTAACAGTTAATGGCCATAATCAAGGTAGGCGTGGCCACCACAATGGACAGCAGAGTCTGAGCAGTAGTCAAAATAATCTGACTCACCGAGACTGGTATTGTCTAGTAGATCATAGAGTACCTAGAAGTAAATATACAGGCAGTCTACTAAATTCTTGTTTGAGCTATATAAGTAGAGGAGTTCTAGGTCAAGTGAACAGAAGTCTAACTTAAATTACAAAAGCAGAGATTCACAGCCCTTTAATCAATTCCCATATTTGAGACAGTTTATAAACCCATAGGCCCTTGAATGAGGGAAGGGCCTAGGTACCCTTGGGGAAGGAACCTGTTATGCTGCCCAAAATTTACATTGTTAACCTTCCTCCTAGCCTTCCCCAAAGAAACCTGTGGTCTTTTACCAGGGTGACTGCATTGGGGAAAAGAAAATTATCAGATAATTTGGGGATTATTAGATACTGGCTCTGAAGTGACACTAATTCTAGGACCCAGAAAACATCACTCTGGTCCACCAGTTAGAATAGGGGCTTATGGAGGTCCGTGATTGATGGAGTTTTAGTTTAAGTCTGTCTCACAGTTGGTTCAGTAGGTCCTCAGTCCCATTCTGTAGTTATTTCCCCAGTTCCAGAGTGCATATTGGAATCAGTATGCTCAGCAGCTGGCAAAATCCCTGCATGGTTCTCTGACTCATGGAGTGAGGGCTATTATGGTAGGCAAGACCAAGTGGAAGCCACTAGAACTGCCCCTATCTAGCAAAATAGTGAATCAGAAGCAATACCATATTCCTGGAGGGACTGTAGAAATTAGTGCCACTCTTAAGGACGGAGGGGTAGTGATTCCCACCACGTCCCCATTCAAATCTCCTGTTTGGCCTGTGCAGAAAACAAATGGATCTTGGAGGATGACGATAAGTTATCATAAAATTAACCAAGTTGTGACCCAATTGCAGCTACTGTTTCAGATGTTGTATCATTGCTTGAGCAAATCAACATATCACCTGGTACCTGGTATGCAGCTATTGATCTGGCAAATGTTTTTTTTCAATAGCTGTCTGTAAGCTATTTTTTCAGTCACCAGAAACAGTTTGCATTCAGCTGGCAAGGCCAACAGTATGTCTTCACTGGCCCATAATACATCACACTGTTCTATTATATTGATTGTATCATGCTGATTGGACTTAGTGAGCACAAAGTAGCAACTACTCTAGATTTATTGGTAAGGCATTTATGTGTCAGGGAATGGGAGATGAATAAAAAAGAAAATCCAGGGCCCTCCACCTCAGTGAAATTTTTAGGTGTCCAGTGGTGTGGGGCATGTTGAGATATCCCTTCTAAGCTGAAGGATAAGCTGCTGCATCTGGCCCCTCCTCTGACTAAAAAAGAGGTACAAAGCCTAATTATCCTCTGGATTTTGGAGATGACATATTCCTCATTTAGGTGTGCTACTCTGACTCATTTACCGAGTGACCAGAAAAGCTACTAGTTTTGAGTGGGTCTGGAAGAAGAGGAGGCTCTGTGACAGGTCCACACCACTGTGCAAGATGCTTTGTCACTTGGGCCAGTTGATCCAGCAGATCCAATGATGCTGGGAGTGTCAGTGGCAAAGAGAGTTGCTCTCTGGGCCTTTGGCAGGCTCCTATAGGAGAATCGCAACTCAACACTTAGAATTTTGGTATAAAGCCTCACCCACTCCTGCAGATACAAACTCTCCTTTTGAGAAACATCTTTTGGCCTGCTATTGGGCCTTAGTAGAGCCTGAATGCTTAACCATGGACCACCAGGTTACCATGAGACCTGAGTTACTTATAGTTGCTTTTGTCTGGGTGTTGTCTGACCCACCAAGCCCTAAAGTTGGGTGTGCACAACAGCACTCCATCATAAAATCAAAATGGTATATAAGAGATAGGGCTCCACCAGGTCCTGAAGGCACAAGTAAGTTACCTGAGGAAGTGGCCCAAATGCCCATGGCCTCCACTCTTGTCACATTACCTTCTCTTTCTCAGACCAGAGCTATGGCCTCTTGGAGAGTTCTTTACCATCGGTTGACTGAGGAAGAGACAGATCTATAAATCTTATATTTATAGATATCTCCTATTCTGTTTTTTGTAGAGAACCCTGACTAATACAAATATATTATACATGTTATTCCCATCAGATATTCTTGCTTTAAGATAATAGTGAATTAAATATTTGCTCATGAAATAAATTTATTGTTAATTAAATTGTAAAAAAAATAATGCAAAATATAAAAAAAGTAACAATAATATTAGTTAATTACTTCTTGAACACTTACTATGTGCTAGGTGCTCTTCTGAGTGCTTTATGTTCCTTAAGTGGTTTATCCTCACAGCCGTTTTCATAGGAAATTACTGACATTATCTTCATTGTACAGAAACTGAAGCACAGAAAGCATGGTTTTAAAGCTAGTTTAGTGGCAGAACTGAATCTGTCAGTTCCTGTGCTCTGACTATGCATATCTGAGATCATAGTCACTATGCAATACTGCTGATAATTTTATTAATTTAATAATAACAGATAATATGAATGGGTAGCAAAAAATAGATACACAAATACATGAATTTTGTGAAAACTCCAGATAATAAAACATTTTTTATCTATAATGTACAATTTCAGTATATACATATGTAGGGCAGACGATGGTGACGCAGTGGCAGGGTTCTTGCCTGCTATGGTGGAGACTCAGGTTCAATTCCTAGTACCTGCCCAATCAAAAAAAAAAAAAATATATATATATATATATCTATCTACCAGGGTTATTTTAATTATTGAATGGTGCACTATCATTTTTGCATATTTAACATAATAGAAATAATTCTTTATTAAAAGCATCATAATTGGTGTGGTCTAGTAACGGTTTTCTTTTTAAACTACATCTGCACCTGTTTCTGTGTAAAGGAAATATTCATAGTTTATAAGTAGAAAAATTTGCTTTTTTAGGTCATTCACAACTTTGTTCCAAACTGTTTGATATTTTAGTTTCAGGATTTAACTTCCTTACAAATGTCATGTGACATAAGCAGCGAGGTGTAGTGAGAGCTCTCTCAG
Organism: Tamandua tetradactyla; assembly: GCF_023851605.1. Lineage (NCBI taxonomy): Eukaryota > Metazoa > Chordata > Mammalia > Pilosa > Myrmecophagidae > Tamandua > Tamandua tetradactyla. The sequence goes on from NC_135332.1 coordinate 143,369,885, forward strand.
GAATACTCTTAATAGCAAGGAAGATTTTGGTCTGTGAGGTTGTGTGGGCTTGAATGTGATTTTTATTTGATATATGAGCTGTGACATAACTATTGCATGACTGAGATGTGTTTGTAAGTGCTGTACTATGCAGATGTTTTTATTCTGAAACAAAGCCAAAAACAGAATCTTGAATGTGTTCATTTAGTGGGAAAAGAATACTTCATAGAAGCATATGGAAACATTTCTAAGTTTTTTCATTAAATGAGCCTTTTACTTTCTAAGCATTTTTATGATTGCTCAAATCAGTAAGTCATTTGCCTCATATTTTCCAAGTTTAATACAAATGGGAGGTCTTGTAGTACTAGGATATTTTGAAACAATCAGATAACTTTTAGGAATGTGTATTTTAGAATTAGATAATTATCAGCAGTTAAGATAGAATCTTGATATATTTTTCTTTAAACAATAATCATAAGGCTTTCCATATCTAATTAATTATTATATTATGATAGAATTTGGTAAGGGATGTATAAGGTGGTTATTCTATTTCTATTTCTTTTAAAATTGTAAAAGCAGAGGATAACATTAAAGCAAATTGTAAAAGGCAAAAAATGCCACAAGTATAACATAACTACTTTTAATTTTTCATGTTCACTTCTAGCCCATGTCCTTATTGCATTTAAAATTTTACTTGGTTGTTTTTATTATGTGTATATAATTTTATGGTATGCTTTTCTTTTTATAAGATTATATTTAAAAATTTCTCCTTTTGGGTGGTCACTTACTTTTGTCAACCATTGTGAAAAAAAAGCTTTCTTAGATTTGTGTCCTCCTCAAGTTGTCATTTTATTTTCATCTTTTCCTTTAGGAGTATCAAGTTAGAATAATCTATATGTAGCCCCAACACTTTGTTTTGATGCTGGAGCCAATATATATTTTGCTGTGTTTTTCTTTCTTTTCTACTTACTTGACACCATAAAACTCTCTTCTTTTTAATTTTTGGGCGTTTCTTTTTCTTTTACCCTTGTCCTTGATGTGTCCTAACACATCTCAGCCATGCAATAGTTATGTCACAGCTCATATATCAAATAAAAATCACATTCAAGTAATCTCTTCTTTGGGTATGGCTTTACTACCAACCATACACCGACAAGTGCCTCATTTAATTCTCTAGCCCAAAATTTCTTTCTGGAACTTATAGCATCATGTGGATGTGCTAAGGTTTCTAAAACTCACTGTATTGAAAATAAAACTTAACTCTTTTTTTCTCTGATCTTTCACCCATTCTCTTATGCAAAATCATTTAGGAGTTGTCTTTAATTTACCCTTTTCTCTTGTCTTCATTTAGTGGGTCTTCATATTTTGCCGGTTCTTACACCATCTTCTTGCCTGCTGGCCTCTACTTTGTTCCCATTATTTCCAGCCAATGTTGTCGTATCTTCCCAGAGGTCTCCAGTCTTCTCTTGTCCTCTTCCAATTTGTTCTTTCCACTGTAACTTCAGTGAACTTTCTAAAATGTAATTCTAATTGTTCTTCAGTGGCTTCCCATTTGTCTTTGTGGTTGATTGAATTGTGTACCTGAATTTATACATGCTGTTGGTCTTGATCCCCATTCCTGTGGATGGACCCATGGTAAACAAGACCTTTCAAAGATGTTTTAGTTAAGGTGTGGCCCAAATGAATGAGGTCAGGCCTTAATCCAGATTACCAGAGTCCTTTATATGGGAGAGAAAATCATGGAAAGGAACTGGAAGCTGAAAGTCAGTGGATCCTAGTCTCTGAAACTGGGACAATAAATTCTCATTAAGTCAACACATTGGGTAGTATTTGTCATAACAGCCTAGAAATCCACTAAGACAGTCTTCAAGATAAAAATGGAACTTCTCTTCATGCCAACACAGGTCATTTCATGATCTTCTTTCAAACTTATCATTGGCAACTTTCTTCCACAGGCCTTTTCCTTTAGCTATTTTGAACTACTTGAGTGCCCCCAAGCGCACTATAATCTCTCATACTTCCTTGCTGTTGCACATGGTATTGAATCTGCCTGGAACTTCTTTCCTACTCTTGTATCCATTTACTTGTTTTTCCTGCTTTAACTTCTTTTTCTTTAGGACTTACCTGAAGCTTCATATCCTTCAGTCTGCGTTAGATGTATTTATTTTATGTTCCCAGAGTATGCTGTCTAACATGATGCCATAAATATATGTCTTAAAATACTTTTTACTGAATTATTAAATATTATTCCATAGAGTTAATTTTCCTGGAAATTAATTAACACTTAGAATGTAGGTGGTTTATAGTTGTTTATTAGATAAATCATTTTGTATCCTCATTCATATTAATTAAAAATAATTATTTTCCTATGGAAGGTCCCAAGAATTGTTGGGTCAAAAGGAAGAGACACTATTTAAGATTCTTGAGCATTATCCTGTACATAATGATTCTTTCTTTTAATCTTGCGCCCCCCCCCCCCCCCCAATGTAGGTATAGTCCTGGTTAGTACTATTAATAGCTTCCCTGTTTAAAGCAAGTTTTTACCCATTAATTTTGGGGCATTTGTTAATTTTTACATACAGTAAGATATAGGGTATACCATTATAAACTAATCTTTCTGCCAGTCCCTGGGAAATCCCTGATTTTTTTTCTTGGTAAATTTCAAAATATACTTCTTAAGAACTTTGAATGGGAAGCTACATAATATAATTTATACATTTTTGTAAATGTTGCACTATTGATGTTGTCTATTAAACATGAAGTAAAATCAATATTATATTTATCTTATTAATGAATATAAAACAACTCATTTATTTATGTTTGAGATGTGCTTAGTTACTTGAAAAAAAATTTTTTTTCCATTTTAGTGTTGCAGTTTTACTTTTATCTTTTAGCTTAGAGGAAGATTGTTTCAATCAGGACCAGACTTTAATAATGAGTAATAAAAATAAGGTACTTTTTGGAAAATATAACCGATAGATTGCTGAATGTAGTTCAATTATATTTTTTTAACAAATTTAATTATTAATATTCATAATGTAATTTATCTGTGTTCTCCTCAAGTTGTCATTACTTAAGTTCTGCTATGTTTCATATTTCTGTATTAAAATATGAACAAGTATAGTATAGTAATTTGTATAGTAATAGTATACAAGTAATTACTATTGCAATTACAAGTATACAAATATACAAGTAATACAAGGATTATACTATTTACCCATTTCTTATTTCTCAAATAACTCAAATAACTCAATTAGTTCTTTGACTTTTAAGTAACTATCCACTACTCAAATACAAGAGCTATAGTAAATTAAAAAAAAATTTTTGCGGGTGGTGTCCACATAGAACTTACTTGTTTGTTTTTTGTCTGTTCTTAGCTCTGAAAAAAGCCAGTAAACTTCTGTGTAGGAATTTTATTTAAGCATTTTAAACTCTTCATGGAATATATTTAGAGCCTTTAAAGTTTAACTAGTCCCTCACTGGATCCGTACAGTTCTCTAGTGTAGTACAGGATGCAGTTTAAAGATCCCATGTTCCTAGCATATAGCAGGAATCTGCATAATGCTGACTTCCAGAGCTACTTTTATTTTTCTTGGGATTAGTAATTTACCCTCATCCCATAAGAATTTTTAGGAATTTTTCTCTACCTAAATATTGACTTGTCTTACTGAAAATTGTTTTAGTTATCTGTGACTCTTATTTAAGACTTGTATATTTACTGAAAATTAGGTTCCAGTTCCTAGGTACCTTCTCATTGCCCAAGTTTGAACCTTGGCCCACCATTTATTAACTATGTGATTTAGGCTAGTCTTTTTACTTCTTTAACACTGGGTTTCCTCCTCTGTAAAATGTGGAACACTGATAGTACCTAACTTATAGGCCTATATTGAGAAGTAAGTGAAATAATAAAGAATGTCTTACACACCAGAGAATGTCTAACTGTTCTCTAAGTGGAAATTGTTACTGTTTTTACTGTTACTTTTAATATTATTACTTTGTTAGGGATGTATAGAAGTACAGGTTCAGTTTGGGAATTCATCTACAGTCTGTTCTTTGGGTTAGTTCTGGTCTTGGTGTTCTTAAACTGGAGTAGCAGAATGGTCACTTTAGTGCTCTTTCTGGTATCCTTGAATTTTTGAGTGAAAATGCTTACCGTCATATCTGATAGCCTAAAAACATCAGTTTTATAAAAGAGTTTATAATTAATCTACTTGTATTTATTGTTAATGTCTAAAGTTTCACTTTCAAGAATAGATGAGCGTTCTATGCGTAATCTAGAATGTGCATCTCCACATTGATTTTATATGTTGAAATTTTGATGGTGAGTTAATGTATAAATCTATGTTTATTATTACAAGAGGAAAATTGTACAGCAATCAGTAGTTGTAAGGTCTACTAATTTCATGTATAAAAGTAATTATTATTCAAAAAATTCAGTATTATAGATTAATGTAAATATTAATAGAGTACATTATTTAGATTACTTATGAAGATCTTTATATTTTTTCTAAGTAAAAATGTTCATAAGCTTTTTTTTTTTTTTTTTTAAAGAGAGAGGGAGGAAAGGAAGGAAAGACAGAGAAGGAAGGAAGGGAGGAAGAAAGGGAAACATTTTTAAACATTTTCTTGTTTTTATTATATTTTGTTTGTTTGTTTGTTTTTTACATGGGCTGGGGCCGGGAATCGAACCGGGGTCCTCCGGCACGGCAGGCAAGCACTCTTGCCCGCTGAGCCACCGCGGCCCGCCCATAAGCTTTTGATAATAATAAAATATAGACAAATAGAGGTTGGATTATATCCTCATATTTACAATTTGTAGAATTATTTAAGTTACAGCATTAATAAAACTTTTAGAACTATTCATTTTGTAGTTTTTTATTTCATGCTCACAATGAGTCTCTCAAGGTAAACATCCTATTTGGGAATTCTTCTGATTTTATAAGGTTGAGTTAAAGGCAGAAATCAGAATTTTGAAGAGGGATAACTCAAAATAATAATCAATACACCCAAGAAAACCATCCCTGATTTAGATATAATAAAAATATAATAAAAAATAAAAATATAATAAAAAATATGAAGTCTTTAAGGAATGTGATAAAGAAAAATGTGGTTTCTGGAAAATGTTTTCTATTTCCCCAGTCAAATTTAAAATAACAGACTTTACCAGAATACTTTACAGCCATTTCTTTGGAAATTTTAACTTATACTATTATTATAGAAGAAGGAACACTTAATAACTTGGTGGAAACATCAACATCAGCAGTGCTAGCTAAAGAACATCTTGGGACTATTGTACTTCAGTTGGAGTTGAGCATCTATTTAATATTGCAACTGCTTAGACCAGAGATTATAGAAATAATCTAGACATTGACAGCAACTGAGAAATTATTTTTTCTGTACTATAGTGTTCAAAGTCCACTTTAAGATGCTTAATAAAAATTTGTAATGATAATTAGTTTTTATTAGATTTGATATTTAGTCTTATATTCCAGAAACTCATTCTGTGATTATGATATTTGGTTTTGGTTGCAGCTGACTGGTATGCTCTATTTTAATGATACTGGAGCCAACAGTAAAGTCTGTACCTTTTCCTCTTATGTGCCTAATATATTAATATATAATATATATATTAATATATAATATAATACATATAATATAAGCTTATTATATATAAATATATAATTAATATATAATCTCCCGCAAGTATGCAGAATATAGGTTAATTTAGGAAAAAACATTTTGAACAGCAAAGCTCTGTATTTTCAATTTAAAATATTCAGAGACTAATTTCCATTTTAATTAATAATTCAGTAGAATGCATATTGTTAATTGAATTTGAAGGATTTCTTGGAAGTTGCAGCATGCACAGTCAGAACCGTGGCCAAATGTTTTTCTTTTTAACTAAGTAAAACATCACATTAAATCCACATTTCAAAAGGAGATTGAAGTACCTTCCCGCTTAATTCATACCCAGAGAATACTCTGATACAAAATATTTTCTATCCATTATTTTTTCCTTTAGGTCTTTGTATAAAATACATAGTCTTAGTTATTTTTTAAGATAGACTTGTTCAAACATTTACTGTGAAGCAGAGGGTGACACAGTAATAAAACATAAGTTTTGCTTTTTTTGTACTAAAGTAGAAAACAGTTTTAACTACTTACTGATTTCATTACTGATAGATGAAACAGGATAGTTTTTGCTATATTTGAGAGTTGAGGGGATCTTAAAATTTGAAAGTATTGATTTCATTACTGATATTTATTGATTTCATTACTGATAGATGAAACAGAATAGTGTTTGCTATATTTGAGAGTTGGATATTAAAGATTGAAAGTAATTGTGTAGTTTCCAAATAAGTAATACAGGACACATTTCAACAATACAAGGACTGATTTAATTTAATTATCTGTGATCTAATATGTTGTGCATCTCAGCTTTGGTAAACCACCATGGCATTTACTGGCTGGTGCTTCAAAGCACTACTGTTTTTTATACGCTTTCATTGGCCAAATGTGACATAGAGGCATTAACTAAGGTCTGGAAAACGATTTCTAAAATAGTTTTCATGGATTTAGCTTTAATGATAAATCTAACATAATAATCCATTTGTTGATATCAATTTGTTGGAATTTCTAAAATCTTCTCCTAATACCTTTTAAGTGTGAGATGTAATGGTTTTGTAAAGTAGCTTTTTAATAACATTTGCTGAAGTTGAGAGTAAATGAATTGGAAGGCTCGGTTTGTAGCTACATTCAGCAATGATCATTGTGTCCTATATCATTCACTGTATAAAATAGTCTGTGTTTTTAAAAGAAGGCACATGAAGAATGGAGGAAATAAAACTGTATTTCTTATGTGATGGGCACAATATTTTGAAATTGCTTAACATTTCATAATTTTGTACCAGCTGTCTTAGTCATAGAAAAATTTCAAAAACTCCAGTTTTCTAACCACATTTTAACTTTTGGAATGAAAGATGCCTGGTGTTTTTTTCCACTACCCCCAAATGTTTATTGTTTGCTTTTATAGATGCTTTTGTATTGTTTGATAAGAACTTCAGAAATCATTGTGAAAATAGAAAGTCATAACTCTAACATTCTATCACTATTATTATTCAATATGTTTCTAATGGAAAGGTAACAATTGAGAGCTGTCATGAAGTGATGTGGGCAAGTGACTAGGAGAATGTAAAGTAAAGGCTAGAAAAATATTTTAGTAAAAAAAAGGAGATCAGGTTGTGAAATGTATTGTAGTGGGAAATGGAGAAGTGAATATGTAAATATTAATGAAAAATCATGACTAAATGAGAAAAAAGGCATGGATGACTTCGGACAATAGGCTATATCATAAGGATATGGTATTAATTTAGGGCATATTATTGTTACCTGTCTACAATATGCAATCTCGGGTGGTCACTTTTTACTTAGGAATGACCAAACTCCTTACAGATGTGTAATGACCCTCTTTTCTCCAGTTTCGTGGAACTCTTACCACTCTCCCTAATCCCACAGGTTGTGTTCCCACTGAGTTCCTTTAATGGCTCCTGTAGATGGTTCTTTCTCTTTCCTTAGGTTCTTGGATTATGCTTTACCATTGCCAGGAGTACTCCAGTTCTCCCCTACCCATACCCTTTCTTCACTCCTCTTTGTACTTTAGTCTCAGTTTAAAAGCCGGAGATTGGTTTTCCTAGACCAACTTAAGGGCCCTTGCGATATAATTTTTAAGCACTTTCTACTTCACCTGTCATATTATTTATCACATTGCATTCTAATTATGTATTTAATTGTCCATTTTCTCCAATTGAAGGATAAGATAATTTTTATGGAAAATTACAATGTCTGTGTTTAGTAAAATAAATGCTTTTAATAAGTAGGAGCACATATAAAGACATAAAGACAAATGTGACTTGAATTGCTCACAAGTTTTGCACTGTAACAGAGGAAAATTCAGTGTCCCCAGGCAAATCAAATCTAGTGTGAGGGGCTGAAAATGTCTAGGCAATGTGTTTTAACTTGAAGTAAATGTGAAGTTGCATATGATGAAGAGTGAGTCAGGCTAAAGTAGAGCTTTAGACAATTTTTATTTGCCTATCCCTACCAATTTTTTTTTTCTTCAGGTGAAATTTCTCTTCTGATTTCCAGAACCATGTAAAATGGTTTAGATCTAAAATCAATAAGGAAAAACTGTCTATTTATAAACAGTAGAATCTGAATGTAGGGCAAGTTTTATGAGAGTTATTGGGAATTGAGATGCATAGCACAACAGTAGTTTGTGTGTTTTCTACTTTACACTCATTTATTCATTCATTCATCTTTCATTAAATATTTATTAACTGTCTCTTATTTGCCAGGTTCTATTCTTAGTACAAGCAATATTATATAAGACAGACAAGGTCTCTGCTCCTACAGAGGTTGTGTTGTAGAGCAGCACTGTTCACTAGAACTTTCTCCACTGAAGGAAGTGTTCTCTGTGTGAGCTAACCACAGGTAGCCACAAGCTGAATGTATTTATTGGGCACTTAAAATGTAGGTAGCAATACTGAAGGACCAAATTTTTTATTTAATCTTCATTAATGTAAAATTAAGTTTAAATAAGTGGTGGTAATTGGATACCAAATTGGACAATGTAGCTTTAGACTAAGCAATAAATAAAGGAAAATAAAAAACTATCAGACAATGTTAATTTACTGTATTATAATTTGGGCATTATGATAGTAAGTTACTGGATCATTTTTAGATTGAGTTATGAGAGTTGGTCTCTCTGATTTGACATTTTAGCAGAGATCTAAATGATGGGAAGGAGCTAGCTATGTACCAGTCAAAAGGTGGAAAATTCTAGTAGGGGAATGGCAAGCCATAAGGCAGGAACATCCTGGGATGTTTGCAGAATTGAAAGAATGACAATGTCAAGAATGTGGTGTGTCTTCTGGAGAGAAGTATGAGATGAAGAGGTGAGGTGGTTAGGGATTAAATCTTACAGGACATTATATCCAAGATATTTACCTGTTGCATGAAATGGCAGGCTAAATTGTCTGCACTATTTAAATTATTTTTTTAATTTTCATTTTTTTAACAGTGAATAGGGCTAGTTAAAGTAGGTTTAATGTGAGTATAATGCTACTCTACTTTATCCATCTGCCTACTTAGCATTTGAATTTGGATATTTCTGTTTCTCTTCTATATGAGTTTTAGATTGCATCCTATATTTAGTCATAAACCCACTATGTTTATAGTTTCCTCTTCTATGTAGGCAGACACTTGTCTAATCATTGTAACTCCAGTGGGTTAGTATAATTCTTAAAAAATTGTAGGCCCCTGCAAATTGAATGTGTAAATAATGAGTAAGCTAAGGTAGTGAAGCACGAGAATGTATGACCCATCCTAAGAGTTGTTAGCATAAGGAAATAGAGTCTGAGGGAATTTTAGGAATGGGGGGGAGGGATGCTAAGACAAAACTGGAGAAGAAGACAGAATTTCCAGTAACTGTTTTTTACTTTTTTAGGGCTAGAGGGTGTTAAGTAGAGGGGTTCAGCTATATAGTAATATGTTGAAATTTGAATTTTAGATTAAAATGCCCTGGGAAATATGTAGAAAATAGACTGGAATGGTCCTAAACTGTAACTTGAAATTCTTTTGTGAGGATTTGCCTTTTTCTGTATTACCTTTTAGTTCAGCCTGGTAGAAATGGGGGAAAACACATAGCAATGATGCAATTTTAGGTGAAATCATGATACTTGAACTGAATTTTGAAGGATGAGTGAATCTGGACCTGATACTTGATAAAAGTAGGTTATATTTTGTTAAGATTTTCCCCCTGTGTATCCCGGCATTGTTTTAGTGGAATTAAAAAGATGCTGGAGGATATTATATTATAATAAAATAAGTGTTGGGCAAATAAAAATTTTATAAGATGTTGAATTTTCTTAGGAAAATCTAAAAAAATACAATGGGCCTGAAGTGTGCGGATTCTTCACACTAATACTGGTAGTTATTGGCCACTTTATCTTATTTCAATTCAAAAGAAAATGAAAAGAATTTATGGAATAATTTTGAGGACTTAAAGATTAACTGAGTTTTGAATAAACTCAGCCTGGTATACAAAACAATTACTATGCCAGATGGTGGCATTTTGGTGTTCTATATTTATTTAATTTAGTGAATGATAAAAGTATGTTTTAGATATATTTGTTCTATGGTAAAATGTGTTTTTAAGATCTCAGAAATACACCTCTCCCCGTCAAAACATTAAACTCATTGTGGAAGATATTTATTTGGCTTAACAAAATAACCTAAGACTGTATATTAAAGTTTAATCTGCACTCAAATCATTTTGGGGTACTGTTAGAATTCAAGTTCTCAGGCCCATCCTGTTTTGTAGGTAACAACCTTGGTATCTGAGCATTCAATAAGCATCCCAGATGATTCTGATATAGTGACTGACTCTTATTCTTCTGACCATTTAATGGTAGGGCTGACATATTTTATGTGCAGTTTGGGGACATAGCTAATATCTTCTATTAAATGTAGTGTGTGGATGATTAAATGCTGCATATTATCAATATATTCATATATCCAAATCATGGATTTGGAGCCAGATAGCTTTTGAATATGTCTTAAAATCCAATCCAGTCTCAAAGGAATAGGGGATGGGGTTGTTAGCAAAGAATTAACCTGTAATTCTTTTGAGTAGTTATATCTATTTTGTCACAAATTTTGAATACTCTTATGTACACTGAATGTGATATTACTTATTTGAATGCAAAAGGTTTCATATGTGGATTATTAAAATCAGTCACATGACTTGATATTCATCCTTTGAGTATCCAATTTGCAGAATAAGCAGTTTTGTTGAAGGCAGTTTTGGAAAGACAAAAAGTGTCTGAAATGTTCAATAATCTGAGTAATACTAACTTACCTTTACACTATACAGTTTACATTTGTATTTTTGGCATTCCACCAATGTTATATTCCTGATAATAAGTACATCTTAATAATCTCTGTGGTAAACTGTCAAGTTGAGGTTTTAAAAATGGTCAATAAAGAGGTGTTGTAATGTGTGTATGTATGCTTCCCTAATTGACTTTGTAAGGGAATAACTTTTTTTTGCAATTCTGATCATTATTTGAGTATGTATTGCTTACAGAAGATAAAAGCTTGGGCACTTACTTTTTTTTTTTTTTCAATTTACAAGAAAGATTTAATATTCATGAATTTAGATTTCCCTAATAATTAAAGCCAAACTTGCAAAAGCAAACCAGTCATGAAAACAAGTTAAAATTGATATAGCCACAGTTGTTGTGGGAAATTGTATTATACCTCTATTAGAAAACTTACAAATCAAACCGAGCTAAAATTAGTAAATATATAAGGTTCAAACATAATTGATAAGGTTGATCTAACAGCTAAACATTGAGAAGTAAAAAATCAGTTTAGCTGAGCGAGTTGAGATATATTTTTGATTTTAGACGTTATTTTGTTCTAAGGTTTCCGTTTGTTTCCTTTGTATCTTCTATATCTTTCTGCTGAAATATTATCTTATCCATTCATTACACCATATTTTCCTTTTCCCCTTGAGCATACGTATAATAGCTGTTTTAAAGCCCTTGTCTGATAATTCCAACATCTACGTTATCTTAGATTTGGCTTCCATTGACTGTTTTTCCCTTGAGAAGGATCACATTTTCTTCATTCCTCCTATGTTGAATAATTTTGATTGTATTCTAGGCATCTTGACCTTTAGGTTGTGATGAATGCAGATTCTGTTGTACTCCTTAAAAATATGTTGATGTTTTTGTTGTGGCAGGAAATTAACTTAGACTGAAACTGTGAACTCTCTCTCACATGTACTTGGCAGCAGCTCAAATGTTAGTTGAGTTCTTTTAGCTTTAAATGCAAACTGCTTTGTGTCTACCCCATACTTGTGTTTCAGGGGCCACTTAGAGATTTGAGCAGAGTTCATATTCAGATTTTGGTGTGTGCCTTTCTCTGGCTCACCTTCCTTAGGCTCCTCCTCTCTTTCCAGTGACTGTGATTGCAATAGGCTCATGTTTTCAGGTTCTTTACGCCAGAAAAAAATGGTGAGCTTCTATTGGTATTTTAGCCACCTCATGCTGCTCCTTCACACAGGCTGATACTGACAAACAGGAAACTCACCTCTAAATGGCTGCTTTGTCCCACTTTCATCTCCCCTCCAATATGTACCTACTTTTGTTTGCTTTCCAAAGTCTGAAAGAGACTTCAACATACCTGAAGAGGTAGTTGGTGTTTTTTTATTTTTGTTTTTGAATTTTGTTCAGAGTAGATCGTTATTATCTGAAAGAGAGACACTGTCTGTTACAAGTTCATTTGCTATATCTGAAGCAGATCTCTTTTTTTAATTTACTTGAGCATTTTTAAAACTTTTTTTATTAATTAAAACATTAAGATGTCATTCCATTCTACATATACAATCAGTAATTCTTAATATCATCACATAGTTGCATATTCATCATTTCTTAGAACATTTACATCGATTTAGAAAAAGAAATAAAAAGACAATAGAAAAAGAAATAAAACGATAATAGAGAAAAAAAGATTATACATACCATACCCCTTACCCCTCGCTTTCATTTACCACTAGCATTTCAAACTAAATTTATTTTAATATTTGTTCCCCCTATTATTTATTTTTATTCCATATGTTCTACTCTTCTGTTGATATAGTAGCTAAAAAGAGCATCAGACAAGGTTTTCACATTCACAGAGTCTCATTGTGAAAGCTATATCATTGTTCAATCATCATCAAGAAACATGGCTACTGGAACACAGCTCTACATTTTCAGGCAGTTCCCTCCAGCCTCTCCACTACATCTTGAACAACAAGGTGATATCTACTTAATGCATAAGAATAACCTCCAGGATAACCTCTCGACTGTTTAGAATCTCTCAGCCATTGACACTTAGTCTCATTTCACTCTTCCCCCTTTGGTTGAGAAGGTTCTCTCAATCCCTTGATGTTAATTCTCAGCTCATTCAGGATTTCTGTCCCACGTTGCCAGGAAGGTCCACACCCCTGGGAGTCATGTCCCACGCAGAGAGGGGGAGGGTGGTGAGACTGCTCGTCATGTTGGCTGGAGAGAGGGGCCACATCTGAGCAACAAAAGAGGCCCTCATGGGGATGACTCTTAGGCCTAAATTTTAAGCAAACTTGCCCTATTCTTTGTGGGGTTAAGTTTCATATGAACAAACCCCAAGACTGGGGGCTCAGCCTATAGCTTTGGTTGTACACGCTGCTTGTGAGAATATCAAGAATTCAACTTGGGGAAGTTGAATTTCTCCCTGCTCTCACCATTCCCCGAAGGGGGCTTGCAAATACTTTTCCACTCACTGATCAAATCACTCTGGGATTCATCGGGGGATCACTCTGGACAAACCAACAAAATCTCATGTCCTACCTGATATTCCAAGTACTTATGACGTTCAATCAAACTATCTACATGAGTTATATTAGGAAATGCTCTAGTCAAAATATAAATTTTTAACAAGTAAACATTTTTTGCTTTAGTCTCACACATAAGGTGACATTTTAAAGTATTAATTATCATCTATTTTCATCACCCTGCAATAATGACATTCCTTTGTTCTTCCTCATGCAAAAATATTTTAAAAATTTGTACATTGTACATTTCAATATTGTTATACACTCTAGGCATTCCTAGATTATACCATCTTGATCTTTAGCACCTATCTTTCTTTCTGATTTCATTTATGTCCCCAGCCCTCCTCCCTCTGCCATTCTCACATGCAGCTTCATTCAGTGATTTAACATAATTACATTACAGTTAAGTAGTATTGTGCTGCCCATTTCTGAGTTTTTATATCCAGTCCTGTTGCACAGTTTGTATCCCTTCAGCTCCAATTATCCACTATCTTACCCTATTTCTATCTCCTGATGGTCTCTGTTACCAATGACATATTCCAAGTTTATTCACTAAAGTCAGTTCATATCAGTGAGACCATACAGTATTTGTCATTTTGTTTTGGCTAGTCTCACTCAGCATAATGTTCTCAAGGTCCACCCATGTTGTTACATACTTCAAAAGTTTATTCTGTAATTGCAATTGTAAATAATGCTGCTATGAATATTGGTGTGCAAGTGTCCATTTGTGTCTTTGCCCTTAAGTCCTCTGAGTACATACCTAACAATGGTATTGCTGGGTCATATGGCAATTCTATATTCAGTTTTTTAAGGAACCGCCAAACTGCCTTCCACAGTGGTTGCACCCTTTGACATTCCCACCAACAGTGAATAAGTTTGCCTCTTTCTCCACATCCTCTCCAGCACTTGTCATTTTCTGTTTTGTTGATAATGGCCATTCTGGTGGGTGTGAGATGATATCTCATTGTGGTTTTGATTTGCATTTCTCTAATGGCCAGGGACGTTGAGCATCTCTTCATGTGCCTTTTGGCCATTTGTATTTCCTCTTCTGAGAGGTGTCTGTTCAAGTCTTTTTCCCATTTTGTAATTGGATTGACTGTCTTTTTGTTGTTGAGTTGAACAATCTCTTTATAAATTCTGGATACTAGACCTTCATCTGATATGTCGTTTCCAAATATTGTCTCCCATTGTGTAGGCTGTTTTTCTACTTTCTTGATGAAGTTCTTTGATGCACAAAAGTGTTTAATTTTGAGGAGCTCCTCTTTATTTCTTTCTTTCTTCAGTGCTCTTGCTTTAGGTGTAAGGTCCATAAAACCGCTTCCAATTACAAGATTTATAAGATATCTCCGTACATTTCCCTCTAACTGTTTTATAGTCTTAGACCTAATGTTTAGATCTTTGATCCATTTTGAGTTAACTTTTGTATAGGGCGTGAGATACGGGTCCTCTTTCATTCTTTTGCGTATGGATTCCACTTCTCTAGGCACCTTTTATTGAAGAAACTGTTCTGTCCCAAATGAGTTGGCTTGACTGCCTTATCAAAGATCAAATGTCCGTAAATGAGAGGGTTTATATCTGAGCACTCTATTTGATTCCATTGGTCAATATATCTATCTTTATGCCGGTAGCATGCTGTTTTAACCACTGTGGCGTCATAATAGGCCTTAAAGTCAGGCAGCATGAGACCTCCAGCTTCATTTTTTTTCCTCAGGATACTTTTAGCAATTCAGGGCACCCTGCCCTTCCAGATAAATTTGCTTATTGGTTTTTCTATTTCTGAAAAGTAAGTTGTTGGGATTTTGATTGATATTGCGTTGAATCTGTAAATCAATTTAGGTAGGATTGACATCTTAACTATATTTGGTCTTCCATTCCATGAACACGGTATGCCCTTCCATCTATTTAGGTCTTCTATGATTTCTTTTAACAGTTTCTTGTAGTTTTTTTGTATAGGTCTTTTGTCTCTTTAGTTAAATTTATTCCTAAGTATTTTATTCTTTTAGTTGCAATTGCAAATGGAATTCGTTTCTTGATTTCCCCCTCAGCTTGTTCATTACTAGTGTATAGAAACACTACAGATTTTTGAATGTTGATCTTGTAACCTTCCACTTTGCTGTATTTGTTTATTAGCTCTAGTAGTTTGGCTGTGGATTTTTCAGGGTTTTCAATGTATAGTATCATATCATCTGCAAACAGTGATAGTTTTACTTCTTCCTTTCCAATTTTGATGCCTTGTATTTCTTTTTCTTGTCTAATTGCTCTGCCTAAAACTTCCAACATGATGTTGAATAACAGTGGTGATAGTGGACATCCTTGTCTTGTTCCTGATCTTAGGGGGAAAGTTTTCAGTTTTTCCCCATTGAGGATGATATTAGCTGTGGGCTTTTCATATATTCCCTGTATCATTTTAAGGAAGTTCCCCTGTATTGCTATCCTTTGAAGTGTTTTCAACAGGAAAGGATGTTGAATCTTGTTAAATGCCTTCTCTGCACCAATTGAGATGATCATGTGATTTTTCTGCTTTGATTTGTTGATATGGTGTATTACATTAATTGATTTTCTTATGTTGAACCATCTTTGCATACCTGGGATGAATCCTACTTGGTCATGATGTATAATTCTTTTAATGTGTTGCTGGATTCGATTTGCTAGAATTTTCTTGAGGATTTTTGCATCTATATTCATTAGAGAGATTGGTCTGTAGTTTTCTTTTTTTTGTAATATCTTTGCCTGGTTTTGGTATGAAGGTGATGTTGGCTTCATAGAATGAATTAGGTAGCTTTCCCTCCACTTCGATTTTTTTGAAGAGTTTGAGCTGGGTTAGTACTGATTCTTTCTGGAATGTTTGATAGAATTCACATGTGAAGCCACCTGGTATTGGACTTTCCTTTTTGGGAAGCTTTTGAATGACGGATTCAATTTCTTTACTTGTGATTGGTTTGTTGAGGTCATCTATTTCTTCTTGAGTCAAAGTTACTTGTTCATGCCTTTCTAGGAAGTTGTCTATTTCATCTATATTGTATTTACTAGCATAAAGGTGTTCATAGTATCCTGTTATTACCTCCTTTATTTCTGTGAGGTCAGTGGTTATGTCTCCTCTTCCATTTCTGATCTTATTTATTTGCGTCCTCTCTCTTCTTTTTGTCGATCTTGCTAAGGGCCCATCAATCTTATTGATTTTCTCATAGAACCAACTTCTGATTTTGTTGATTTTCTCTATTGTTTTCATGTTCTCAATTTCATTTATTTCTGCTTAATCTTTGTTATTTCTTTCCTTTTGCTTGCTTTGGGGTTAGTTTGCTGTTCTTTTCCAGTTCTTCCAAGTGGACAGTTAATTCCCGAATTTTTGCCCTTTCTTCTTTTTTGATATAGGCATTTAGGGCAGTAAATTTCCCTCTTAGTACTGCCTTTGCTGCATCCCATAAGTTTTGATATGTTGTATTTTCATTTTCATTCACCTCGAGATACTTACTGATTTCTCTTGTAATTTCTTCCTTGAAATTCTTCCTTGGTTGTTTAAGAGTGTGTTGTTGAGCCTCCACGTATTTTTCAATTTTCTGGCGCTCTGCCTATTATTGATTTCCAACTTCATTCCTTTATGATCTGAGAAAGTGTTGTGTATGATTTCAATCTTTTTAAATTTGTTGAGACTTGCTTTGTGACCCAGCATATGGTCTATCTTTGAGAATGATCCATGAGCACTTGAGAAAAAGGTGTATCCTGCTGTTGTGGGGTGTAATGTCCTATAAATGTCTGTTAAGTCTAGCTCATTTATTGTAATATTCAAATTCTCTGTTTCTTTATTGATCCTCTGTCTAGATGTTCTGTCCATTGATGAGAGTGGTGAATTGAAGTCTCCAACTATTATGGTAGATGTGTCTATTTCCCTTTTCAGTGTTTGCAGTGTATTCCTCACATATTTTGGGGCATTCTGGTTCGGTGCATA
The DNA here is from genome assembly GCF_023851605.1 of Tamandua tetradactyla. NCBI lineage: Eukaryota > Metazoa > Chordata > Mammalia > Pilosa > Myrmecophagidae > Tamandua > Tamandua tetradactyla. The sequence continues at coordinate 143,387,230 of NC_135332.1, forward strand.
AATATATATGATTGTTATGTCTTCTTTTTGAATTGTTCTTTTTATTAGTACATGGTGTCCTTCTTGGTCTCTCTTAAGTGTTTTACTTTTGAAGTCTAATTTGTTGGATATTAGTGTAGCTACTCTTGCTCTTTTCTGGTTGTTATTTGCATGAAATATCGTTTCCCAACCTTTCACTTTCAACCTATGTTTATCTTTGAGTCTAAGATGTGTTTCCTGTAGACAGCATATAGAAGGATCCTGTTTTTTAATCCATTCTGCCAGTCTATGTCTTTTGATTGGGCAGTTCAGTCCATTAACATTTAGTGTTATTACTGTTTGGGTAGTACTTTCCTCTACCATTTTTCCTTTTGTATTTTATATGTCATATCTTGCCGCTGATAGCTTCAGCCGGGCCACGCGACCGGTACACTGGGTGGGTTTGGGGCAAGCTCGCAGGGAATTAACCTGGGTAAGCTGAAGCCGGCGCTTTCCCCAGCCGGCGGTTGCGAGTAAAGTCTTCACTGAGGCCAGATACGGGTTAAAGCTTTATTGATACACACCGGGATGGGCCACCCGGGAACCCGAGGAGTGAGACGTCTGGGGTCCGAAGACCCCGGGGCTCGGACGACCCAGAGTGGGGTAGGCGTGGGGCTTAAGTCCTCTCGGGGAGGGGTGGAGTCTTGGGCGCACACGTCAGAGGGAGACAGCCACTCACACAAGCTTAGCGGCAGTTGCTAGGCAGAAGGGTATATTTCGGGGATAGGGAAGTATAGAGAATAACAGGAAGGCCTGTTGTTTTGTGGTGGGCTATGGAAATGGGCGGTCTACGACAAGAGGGGGAAGGGGGAACAGTGAACTAGGTTACAGATATGGGGGCCGGGAGTGAACATAGAGAGGGAAAGAAGGATTAAAAGGTTTTAAGTATGGCTAGGCTCCAGTCACTGAGAAATATGCCACAATATCTAATTTTCCTTCTTTATACACTCTTCTCCACACCTCTCTCTTCTGTCTTTTCATATCTGTCTCTAGTGCTCCCTTTAGTATTTCTTGCAGAACTGGTTTCTTGGTCACAAATTCTCTCAGTGACTTTTTGTCTGAAAATATTTCAATTTCTCCATCATTTTTGAAGGACAGTTTTGCTGGGTATAGAACTCTTGGTTGGCGGTTTTTCTCTTTTAGGAATTTAAATATATCATCCTGCTGTCTTCTCGCCTCCATGGTTTCTGCTGAGAAATCTACACATAGTCTTATTGGGTTTCCCTTGTATGTGATGGATTGCTTTTCTGTTGCTGCTTTCAAGATCCTCTCTTTCTCTTTGACCTCTGCAATTCTGACTAGTAAGTGTCTTGGAGAATGTCTATTTGAATCTATTCTCTTTGGGGTGCGCTGCACTACCTGAATCTATAATTTTAGGTCTTTCATAAGAGTTGGGAAATTTTCAGTGATAATTTCTTCCATTAGTTTTTCTTCTCCTTTTTCCTTCTCTTCTCCTTCTGAGACACCCACAACACGTTTATTTGTGCGCTTCCTATTATCATTCAATTCCCTGAGTCCCTGCTCATATTTTTCCATTCTTTTTCCTATAGTTTCTGTTTCTTTTTGGATTTCAGATGTTCCGTCCTCCAGTTCACTAAACCTAACCTCTGTCTCTTGAAAAATACCATTGTATGTTTCCATTGTTTTTTTTCATCTCTTCTACTGTATCTTTCATTCACATAAGTTCTGTGATTTGTTTTTTTCAGACTTTGCATTTCTTCTTTTTGTTCATTCCTTGCCTTCTTCATGTCCTCCCTCAATTCATTGATTTGGTTTTTGATGAGGTTTTCCATTTCTGTTTGTATATTCTGAATTAATTGTTACAGCTCCTGTATCTCATTTGAACTATTGGTTTGTTCCTTTGACTGGTCCATATTTTCAGTTTTCCTGGTATGATTTGTTATTTTTTGCTGGTGTCTAGACATTTAATTACCTTAATTAGTTTATTCTGGAGATTGTTTTCACTTATCTTACCTAGGGTTTTCTTGGTAGATGTGTTTGTTTTCTATCTGTTCTTTGACCTTCAGTACAGCTTTTTCTGGGCCTCTAGCTTAAGTTTTGTTTAACAGAGGGTAATTTTTCAGTTCTTGTTTTCTTGTTTCTTGTCCTGCTTGTAAGATACCTTTTCCCTCCCCACCCTTAGGAAGGTCTACATAAGTATTACAGACTCCAGCCGGATTTTCCCGGACTAAACTGGCCTCCTATCAGGGGGAAGGAGTGATCTGCGTCAGTTTTCCCTGAGGGTGAGACCCAGCAGGTTGAAAGACTTTCCTGTGAAGTCTCTGGGCTCTGTTTTTCTTATCCTACCCAGTATGTGGCGCTTGTCTGCCTGTGGCACCCACCAGCAAAAGATGTTGTGACTCCTTTAACTTTGGAAGGCTCTCCCTGCTGGGCGCATGGTGGAGACAGAGGAGAGGTTGTAGGCTGGTTTTAATGGCTTCAAATTGAGAAGCCCTGGAGTCTGAATTCCTTGAGAGAGGGGATTCCACCTAAGTTGGGCTTCACCCCTCCCCTGAGTAAGGCACGGGTGGGAGACAGCCCTGAAAGCAGTCTGTTTCTGCCTGTTCCTGGGGCAGTTGCAGCCCGAGTAGTCCCACCGCTGAATCCAGAGGCAGCCAAGCCTCCATAGAAACAGCCACAAAAACCTCCCTTGCATCCCCTTTCCTCTTTTTTGGTTAGCCCAATAAGCGACCTCCACCTTGACCAGTTTCACCTCGGCTGGGGGCCTGTTTTTAGTAGTCAGAATTTGTTTATTAATGGCACAATTGGCGTTTGGTTGGACTCGGTCGCTGCTACTGTTAGAGTGTCTTTCCTTTCCCTCTGGGAAGCTGCCTGTGGGGGAGGGTCGCCAGGCGCAGGCCGCAGCGCCTTAGGGAATTCACAGTTCTGGAGACTCGCAGCCGGTCCAGCTGGTCCAGACTGGGGTACGCTGTGTGTCCGGTCACTGTCGTGACTCCGGGAGCTGTTCTGTACTGTTTCTGGTTATTTAGTAGTTGTTCAGTTGGACGAACTAGAACGTGCATATTGCTAAGCCGCCGTCTTGGCCCCCTTACCCCTTACTTTTTTTTTTAACTTTTGTGTTATTGAGTTTAAAAATTAATACATGTTCAGGGGGGTATAAGGAGTATGGGATTTTTTTCAAATAATGAAAATGTTGTAAAAGTGATTGTGGTGATGAATGTACACCTATGTGATAATACTGTGAACCATTAATTGTATGCTTTGGAAGGATTGTATGGTGTGTGACTATATCTTAATAAAACAGCTTGAAAAGAAAAAATTACAAAAAAAGTAATACGTGTTCATTTTAACAACTGAAGCAATGCATGCATATGTAAAGAAGTATTTTTTTAGAAGTCATTTTCTTTTCCATCCCTCATCTCCCTGCCTCACTTCCACTATGCTTATGCACACAAAAACACATATGTGGGTTTGTGTTACTTACATATGTGTATTTCAGTTAGGTCAAACTGAACATAGGTCATATGTTGTGGTTATTGTTCCGGAATATAAATATAAATATAAGTTGTTCTTAATAGGTGCATACTATTCCATAATTTAGAAATAACGTTATTTATTTAGTTATGAACATTTTGCATGTCCTGCCCCACCTTGTCATTACACATACCAGTAAAGCAGATAATTTTGCATGTAAATCTTTACATATTTTTGGTTTTTTCTGTATTTAAAATGGATCAAAGATGCAGGATTGTGGATCAAATAAAATATCTATTTCAGTTTAATGCATTTAATTTATAAAATATCTAACACATTGTGTACCTTTTTACTACCAAAAAAGATTGTAGATATGATTACTAGAAAACACATGGAATGAAATGAAAATTACTCTTAAGTCTACCGTCAGTACAGAATCAGTGTAACAACAAATTAAAGTATACCTTCTCAGTTGTTTCTCCCTAATTATGTGCTTCATTATATTCCTTTTATCAGTTGTTTATAAACAGCTAAGTTTATTTTCACCTTACAAGGAGGACTTTGCAGAGTAATTTGAAGTTCCTAATTTATAGGTATTCTCTCTTTTAAGACCCTAAAGTTTTAAATATAGATTTGTTAGTATTTTTCCTACTTCTTTTGCCTAGAGAAAACAACTAAAACTTTCCCACAAAATTTGTAATATAATTTAGAAATTAGAATATTAAAAGAGAAAGGAAAAATAGTTCTGAAATAAGTCTGAAAATGTTTGAGTTTTGAATGTGGCTTCTACTTGTTTAGCTTTGGAATTTTGGTTTAAATACTTGACTTCTGAGACCTTGATTTCCTCTAATGTTTCCAAATGTGGATAATAATGGCTTAGTGTTTGGGGAGAGTATGTATTAATTGCAACTGAAGTCTAAGAAATAAAGATATTAAATGGCCTGTTGATACATGGTCTTATTCTTAGAACCAGAAATAAAATAATTTCCCAGTTTTCCAGATGCTATGTCAGAAAGTTCCTTATCCCTTTCCAGTTACTCTCGATTATCTCCTGCATATTCAATTATTATTCTGATTTCCATCACCATAGATTAGTTCTGCTTATTCTTCAGGTTCATATAAATGGAATCATGCAGTGTATACTCTTTTGTATCTGGTTTGTTTCTGTCAACAGAAAGTTTATGTGATTCATTCATGTTGTTGTATAGGATACACAGATCTGTGCTATGCAATATTTTGCTGTCTCTTTTAATATATTTCAGCTATTAAAAATAGGAGTTTTATGGGTTTAAGTAAAATTAAATTGCAGACCAATATGTTCATACCCTTCTTTTAAAATAGAAGGATGTGAGTATTTGTGTGTTTGTGCATGTATGTGCATGTATGTACATGTGTGCGTATTATTGATAGATAGTTTTGTCTGGAAAAAGTTGACAATTACTACTTGTCACCTCAAGGGAAAACATAGGGCAAGGGTAGGAGGGAGAACTTGTAGGTATACAGAAAAATCATACATAAAATACACAGTTCCTATATACCACCCTATTATTAATACCTTGCATTAGTGTGGTACATTTGCTATTAATTATGAAAGAACATTTTTATAATTGTTCTGTTTAGTCTGTTGTTTACAGTACATCAGGTTTCTTGGTGTGTGTTTGTGTGTATATGTGTGTGTAGACGGATGGCTATCTCCATCTATTATAACTATCCTCTGTTCCATCCCACCCCCAAACTCATTTCCTTTGAGAGGTCTCTTAAAAGTTAAAGTGTGATGATATTGTGAATTACTGGTTATATGTGTAGAACGGAATGATCAAATAGGAATGTTTGTGTTTATTTGAAGTTTTTTTGGTATTAAAAAAGTTTTTATTTATTACGTATAGTACTTTTAAACAATTGAGATATGATTTGTTAGGTAAATGGCAAACTTTTCAGTATTTGGTATCAATATTTTAAACTCTGAAAAATAGTGATCAGTCCCTTTTGGTGACTGAGACAAACCTCCTATGTTTATTCTTGGATGCTGTAAAGTACAAATAGATGGATTTTAGCTAAACATATAGATTTAACTTCTAAAGAGTCAGTGAAATTTAAAAAGAATTGTATGTTTATTATACCTTGCTCTTCTTAGTCATCATAATTTATAATCAAATTCATGCAAATTAATATCATTAGTGAATAAAAATTATGAAAATAAAATATTAAATCATTAACAGATTAATTGCTAGGATAAAAGAGAAAATAATGTTTTTTAAAAAAACATATTATTGCTATTCTGAGGTGGCCAGTTTCTAAAGATGGCCATGAGTCATGCTTCCTAGTATTTATGACCTTGTATAGCACCCCCTCCCCTTGGTGGTTGACAAGCCCTGTAACTTACTTTTTTTCTTGAGAATTAAAATTTTATTTGTTTGTAAAAAATTTATCAAGGGTAGTTTTTACTGTACTTGCCTTCTCATCATATTATTTATGATATGGAGCTATGACGTGTGAAACTGTCATACTCCTAAGTTTGGATGAGCCTCCAAAATTTTATCCTTTACATTTTCAGTGTCATGAAATGTCAGGAGTTCCTTTAATATGAAGCTTCTTGCCAAAATCACTTCCTCTGAGACATCATTCTTTTCATCACAACCACTTTTCTCATTTATGTCTGTAAGTCACCTTCATTAAGATCCTCTGGCTGCATATCTAAAGTCTCTTCAATAGCAGCAGTGCCAACATTTCCATGAGAAGCTAAATCTTCTATAACTCCATTTCCATTCCATTTGAATCCTATAAAAGTTTTGTATAGGGCTGTCCTGTACTACTTACTGTGCAATATAAGGACTGCCTGTAATTCTTGGAATCTGGGGGTAAACCCCAGAAGTTCATCTTTATCTGAACCAAGATCTTCACCAGATAGCTAAATATTAATCAATTCATGTTGACTTTTGAAACAAACCATCCTCTACTGGCAGTAAAATATTCTTTTTCAGTCTCCTTGTAATAAAACATTTTCTTTCAGTGTAGCAACTAATTTCAGCGCTTTGGCTTGAATGCTAATCAAACTGATTGGGATTTGTTTTTTACTACGGTGTTCAATCCAAAGTTGAAGTAAATGCTCTGTTTCAACCATGAGAGGCTTCCCATTCCTAGTGCAGTTTATATTAGAAGATGTTAAAGCTGTTTTACCTTGTTTTTTATGTTCATTGGACTTTTTTTTAGTATGGTTTGTACTGTAGCTTCATGCAGGCCTCGGTCTCTTTCTATTTGGCTTTGCTGTCACCATTTTCAAATCTTCTAATCACATACCGTTTCACTTCCAGCATTATCACTTTGCATTTTTCACTGCCCCATCATCTTTGTTGACCAATTCCCTCTTTCTTTTATCCATGTTTGTAAAATGTCACATGGGTTTAACACTGGGAGACACTGAGGGTAGGAGACTACATACTTTTTTATTTGTACATGTACTGGTTAACAGATGCTCAGTGACCAAAACAGACTTTGAAGGAATTATTGTGATTTGTCATTGATCATGATGCACTTTTGTTATTTGCATAATGATATATGGACAAAAGAGCTAGCAGCAAAATTAGTACCTTATGCAACTGTTCATAGCGTTGTGGTAATGTAATTTTGATTGCATTTTTGGCAGACGTGTTATTTTATATAACTGTAATAACTGATGTTCATGCATATTGGAACTGTGCAAAGCAAGGACTACCTTATTAAATAAATATTCAAATTCTTGGTCAGATAAATCTGACAAATGATGCTTTCTAAGAGAAACACCTTTCAATTTTATTCCTCCCCAGCATATTTCTAGTAATTGTCTTTAAGACCCAGGTATTTTTTCCCACCATCTCTTAAGAATAAAATTCCTTAGCTTCCTCATTTCTATTGTGGCAATGTGTCTTGCAGAAAAAGTTTCATTGAATTAAGAGCCCACGTATCTTCATGTTAGAATTTCAAACTCCTCTGAGGTCACATACCTATGGTCAACCTTACTGAAAGTGCCTCCATTATCTCCACATCAGGAAGCTCAATCTATGTCCTTACTCTCTGCTTTGCATTCTTAACTTTGGCCTCAAAACAGGGGGCATGGCACCAGATTGAGTAGGACAGGTGAAAGCAAAGGATGAGTGCGTTAGAACAAAAACCAACCACCCTAGAACAACTTGTGACTTCTGTTGTTTTTTATCTGTGACTTAATTTTGATGAATAGAACATGGTGAAAGTGATGCTCTGTGACTTCTGAGGAAAAGTTATAAGAACCTTGTATCTTTTGCCTGGGTCACTTGGGATGTATGTTCTGCAAGAAGCAAGCCATCATTTAAGAAATCCAACCTCCCAGAAACTGACATATTGTGAGGAATCCCAAGCTAATCACATTAAAAATGCTAGTGTAAGGAAGGAGAGAAAGAGCTGCTCATCCAGCCCCTAACTATTCCATTCATCCCAGTTGAAGTATCAGATTTGTGAATGATGAAACCATTTTAGATCTCTAGCCTAGTGAAGACTTCAGATGATTCCAGCCCTAGCTACCATCTGATTGCAGTTGATTGAGAGAGATTCCAACAAGAGCCACCCAAATAAGTCCAGTAAGTTCATAGATCTGTAAGAGATAAAAATAGATTGTTGTTTTAAGCTACAAAATTTTGGACTAGTTACACAACAATAAATATCCAGAACACACATTGTTAATTAAAATGTATACATTAAAAGTGTATTCTGCTGTGGAAATTAAGAGCTAAGGTATTATACTCATCCTTACCAGTTCACATTTTTCTAAATGACAGTATTTTGGGCCAGAATACTGAGGATAGTTAAGACAAACTTGCAGATGAAGAGTGAGTCCAAGGTTCAGAGTCAAAGCCTAGTGAGATCCAACCTGGAACATTTAAGGCAACTAGGGATGCTTTAAAGACCCATGAGTCACATGTCAGTGATCTATAAATAATATTGGTATACAGGTTGAATTCCATGTCTTTCCTACATATAGTTATATAAAAGAATAAAAGAAAGCATGAGATAATTTACTTTAAAGGACTTTAATTAAATAACAATAAATCTTTCATTCATTTCCCCTTACTTACTTTTTTTTTCTGGCATTGGCAGGCTCCTGGAATCAAATTCTGGGTCTCTCACATGGCAGGCAAGAATTCTGCCCCTGAGCCACTGTTACACTGCCCTTTCCTTATTTACCTTTTCTATTCCTACTTTAGATGGTATATTTGGTGGTTCAGTTGAAGTAAAGTAGTACATAATAAAGTTAGGCTTCATGTAGATGGATGAGATTTGTATCAGACTAACATAATTTTTAAGTGCCTTTATATGTTCCAGATATGCGAAAACATGAAACCCCTGATGTCAGTGATCGCTGTTTCTTCCTTACCAACTCTTTGACCTCAAGTTCACTGATGATTACTATATTAGGCATAATGCATTCAGGCTCATTTTCTAAGTTATCTTTATGTTTTGTCATCTGCCAGGTGGACTCAGAATATTTTGAGGGAAATATGGTTAAAGTAGTCATAATTTATCAATTGCCTGAAGTGCTTACCGGGTATTTTAAAGAGTATTAATAGGGTCACATTTAATTCATTTAGGAACTTTCACATGTTTGGAAAATGATCATGTCTTATATATTTCCCTATCCATTTATAGATTAATAAGCATTTATATCAGATTTAAGAGCAAAAATGTTTTACTACTATTTGTTTACAGACTACAGTCTAATGTAGTATAACATTAGATAATTAAATATTATCATTCTTAGTTGGGGGCACAATTAGCTTATGTTGTCAAGTTCATCTTAAATGCAAAATTTTAAGTATAATAAGATGTAATATAGAACCGGTAAAATGCTTTAAAGTATACCAGTTATGATTTGAAAATATTAATAGCCAAGGCACAGAATTGCAACAACTGCCAAAAGCTGAAAATGAATTTGAGAACCTTTCCACATTTTGCACCTTAACAAACTAGTTTATGTTTAAACCACCTAATTGTTTATATTGAAAACTAAAAGACAAATTCTATTTTTCTCCAGCCATTCTAAAAGAACTTATTAAGCAGTCATTGCTTTAAAAAATGACACAATCTACCAGTTATTTGGTAAGGCTAGCATAATCATAAATTTCACATCCATGCTTTTCCAAAAATACTAACCCATATTGTTCTCCCTGGACCTGTTGCAGGGATGACTAATCCAACTGCTGAGGTCTCCCTTTATGTGTTTGATGGAACACTTGGATTGCTGGAGTACAGCTGTGTGTTTATGTGCAGTGCACACCTGCAGGGGCCTGACAAATAGCTGTAGTATGCAGAGGATACAAAATTACCCTGGCAGTGCTGCAAATAAGGAAGTTTCTGTTTTGAAGTCCATATGTGTGTGTGTTTGAGATGCCAGCTGGTATATTTATGTTGCTTGCAAAGATGTAAAGCTGCCAAGTGATTTTATACCAAATAAAGTCTAATCTTTTAATACACACTTTGTGTCAAAGTTATGAATTGGTACATAAGAATGTTCTCATGACTTAGGTCTTTTAAAATAAAAGCTACTATTAAAAATATGAACTTGTGACATGATTAGGAAAGAGGATAGTGACATAGATGGTATTTCTCAACTATTGTCCTTATGTGTATAAGAATTTTATTTTTACTACATCATTAATAGATAAAGGTTTGATTTATTACAATCATTAATGATATGTAGGCTCTTTTGTGGCTAGAGTTAGATCTATATTGAATTCAGTTTATTAATATTGAAATGTGAAAGCCAAATTTATATAGTTACTTAACTTGAAAGCTTTGGCCTTTCTGTTTTTTTCAAATATGCTTAATATTAACAAGTTGAAAATGACAGTGCCTTTTGGGCATTCTTACCAATGTATTTAAATTTGTTCTGAAAGAAGTGCCAGTATTTACAGGGATAATTTTCCCCATATGTGTGGAAATCCAAAAGCCACCATAAAAAATAATTGAAAAACAATTTATTCAAAAATTTTGGAAAGAAGTAAATTTTTGTTTCTTTTAATATGCACCCTTTAAACAGATGAAGAATTAAGTTTTATTTAGTGTATTGACCCTAAATAATAATTCTTTGATATTTGGAAAATTGATCTTCAAATTAGTATTTGCAGATTAGGTTTCTCATATCTGTTAATTAACTACAGACTATATTTTGAAATAAGTGTATAAATTAAGAATTTTTAGACATTGTGTGATAAGAACCGATTACCTAAATAATTCTATTTGTTATTGCTTTACTATAATTTCCTTATGGTCTTTATGTCATTGTCTTTTATCTGTACTGGCTTATAAATATTTCCATTTGAAGAGGTGTTTAAGTGCTTATCCAAAATTATATTAATTTTTTTTACTAAAAAATTAATGATACAAATATGTCGATCTATAACCTAAACAGTTTTGCATTTGAAAGACACTTAATATGTGTTTCACTTGTATATCTAAGTATATTCATTGCTTCTCCTTCTGGTATTGGTGTGAGTTATGATTAGATTTTACTTTGTACTTGTAAAACTACTTTATCAGTTTCCTTTTTGGATTATATTTGTGCAAATATTTTGTATGCCTTAGTGTAATTATCTATTATTCATAACATCAGACTTGTAAATTTTTTTCATAATACTGTTATTTTAATTTAAATAACATCTTTGAAAGCTTGAATTCTTTTCCTTAAAATGTAGGCATGATGCATTATTTCATTATAAAAGGATGTGTATTTGCCAATTTTACTTGAATCTTTGCTATCATCTGATTATCGCAAATGTGGGAAGGGCCTGAGGTTATTATCCCTTAGCCTTGAATGTGTGAATTATGACTGAATAAGGTTTCTTATTAATGAACACAGCTTGAATTGGAATAGCTTTTATAATATGAGCCCAAAAGGTGGAATAGAAACCACATTAGCATGTCCTAATGGCTTACCTGAGGGATAAAGTAGTTCTGGCAAAATGTACAATTAATTGCACACCAAAAGTACATTATGAGAACAGAAGATTCCAAAGGGTTAGAGAGGAAATTCAGTATCTCATAGTTAAATGAGCTCTTGATCAGGAGACCGACATACTCTAGCTTTATTACTCCCAGTTGTGTGACGTTAGGCTAATTTGCTGGAACTTTAGTTTAGTTTAGTTTTTCCACCAGAGAAATGGAATAATGAGATATTAGACATAAAGTTCTTCCTAGGGTCAGGGTGTGGAGCATGTAGTAGGTGTTCTGTACAGGTTCACTATTTTTGATTGCAGTAGTAATAGCAATTTGAAATAACTTCTTTACATGGAAAATAGGAGCTATATATAAGATTGGCTGAGAAAAGGATAGAAACAGGAATGCTTAATTATTGTCCTACACTGTTTCTCAAAGACTATTTTAAAGAAACAAACCAACCTCAAATTTTAACAGCTAAAAAGCAGAACCTTTTATTACTCATTTGAGAGATTATGTTCCATACATTACTTGGTTATTTAGTGCCAGGGCCAACTGCCTTTAGTAGGGTATCACTTCAAACACCACTGCCGCCACTGCAGGTTGCATGCACATGATTGAAAGCTTCTAGTTCTCAGCTCATGCCCAGATGTCTCTCAATAACTATAGCCAGTAATTTCTTCAAATTGCTCACTTTATCAGCAGCACATGTCATCAATCCTATAGTGGTTGCTCAGGTCAAACTGCAGAATCTTTAGCTTACAGATGCAGCTGCGAACAGGTGAACAGGCAGAAAGCAATTTGTGCAGCTTGGTGGCTGTCAGACGAAAGACAGACAATCTGTGTTTAAAACAGATTGCAGGCCTTGCATGGGCCAGACAAAAGGGATTTCTCCAACTGCAAATAATTCCCGGGTTAACATATTTTCCTTTCTGCCATTAGGTGATTTGTTAAAATTGGAAACAATGAACATTATAAATCTACACAGAAACTAGAGACAAGATGAAAGAGAAAATCCGATCACTAAATAGGTTTACATTTGTCTTTCCAGAAGTACAATTGGTGTTCATTTAACCTGTTTTCTCACAAATTAAGCCAAGTTATAAAACAATTCTTTGAAATTTAGATTATAAATGTTTCAAGTTTCATTAAGAATCCCTGATACTAAAAGACAATGAAATCTGAATAGTTGTTTTGATAATAAATATTATGGTTTCAAGAGTTAGTTGTTATTTAATGAATGTCGGAATTTGTTCTTTTCAAATATTATTTAGTGTTTTCCTTAAAATGAAATTAATGTAGAAAAAAAGTCGATTGTGATGATAAAAAGTATTTAAGCCCTCTAGCCTCCTATATTCTGGAGCTGCTAGAGGGAAAAATATGAGAAGATCATGTGGTAGCTGACATACTCTGGGATGTATCCTGTAACCACTTTTTGAAGAGTGCTTTGAAAACTATTGCTTTTTTATTTCTTTGCTTTGTATATAAGTTATACTATACAATAAAAAAAGTTAAAAAAAAACAACAAAAAACAAATTACCATATTTAATGACTGTTATAATAAATATGCTAGAAAAACAGATGTAGTGAGAAAATCCCTACGGTGCCATTTGAATGGGCTTGGGTGAATTTGTCAAAAAGGAATAATTTTCAGACACCTTTTAAAATGTTCATTTATATTTTTATTAATTAAGAACATTATACACATTCATTGAAATAAATTTTGAAAATACAGATAAGCACAAAAAAGAAAAATCATTCATATTTCTCCCAGTTAGATAAGCACGGTTAACATCTTTTTATACAGCTTCCATATATTATTTCCTAATGTCTATGTGTTTGTATATACACAGAAATAAGATTGTTATACTTTTCTGAAACCTTTTTTGAAATTACGATGGTAACGTATTTCTGTATCATGAAATATTCCCCTACACTCCCAATTTGAGTGGCTGCATGGTAGTTCTACTGTCTAACATTTGAAAATTGGTCTGATACACTATGGTTAAGTATTTATTATTCTCTAATTGTTTTTATTATTTTATTTTATTGGTAAAAACGTAATACAGTGCCATGATTAACATCCTCATAGCTAATTATTTGTGTTTATTCTTAATTATTTTCAAATAATAAATTATTATCATATAATGGTATTACCAGTTCAAACTGTTTTCACATTTTCAGGGCTTTTGATACAAGTATTATTTTCTTTGTAGACCAGATGAACCAATTTACCCTAATACCTGTTTCTCAAAAGTTTGGGAACAATGGGTATTATCATTTTTAAATTGTTTGCCTATTTAGTGTGCAATTAATAGTGTATCCTAAGCCATAATTTAAATTTGCATTTCTTTTTGTCTAGTGAGGATTAATATTTTTTTCGTATGCTTTTTGTCCATTTACCTTTATTCTATTAAAATTGCCTATTCATAAAAAAAGTTTCTGCCCAACAGTATTGAATTAGGATTCAAAGAAACGACTGTCCCCACAGGATTGAATCAAATTGAAACATGGCTTTTTTGGCCTCAAACCAGCACACTCCATTCTTAGGCCAAAAGTACATGGGTACAGAAACACAAGTCTGAACTTTAGAACTTGCGATTTTCTTATATCACAACCTCTTTGTCTCTAGAACAGTAGTTAGAGCTTCTAAAATATACCGATGTGCAGACCCCACCCAGATCTTTCATTGTGCAGTGTATTAAAGTGGGTCTTGGAAGTTGGTCTTGTTAAAAAAAAGTCTGTGTTGGCTATGAGGATCCAGGTTGAGAACAATTGCTTTCAAACAAAGATTGGCAAACTATGGTTATATCCAGCCCAATGCCTGTTTTTTGTAAATGGAGTTTCATTGGAACACAGTTATGTTTATTCTTTTAGTTATTGTCTATGGCTTCTCTCGTGCTGCAGTTGCAAAAGTGAATAATTGCAACAGAGACCTGATAGCTGGCAAAGTTTAAAATATTTACCATCTGTACCTTTATAGAAAAAGTTTGCTGACTCCTGCTTTAGATCATAAGCTCTGATGATCACAGCTTTAGTTTGCTAGATTTCCTTTTTTATTAGTACTTGATGGGATCTATTAATGAATTAACTTGATTGTTGCTTATCTTTTTACTTCTTGTCAAATGGCTTGTCAGCTGTTTAAGGGAAATTCACTGTATTTTGTCACACTTTGAATTCCTCAACACCTAATATACTTAATTTTTCATATTTGGGTCTAACTAAATGCTCATTAATTGATGCTAGCTATTGGCTTAGGTTATGGCTTGAGGAAACAGTAAGTGACAGCATGGAGCTTTTGCTATTGCAGTTTAAGTTTTTAAAAAAATCATTCAGCTTTAATATTATAATATATTCATATGCATATAATATTTTAAAATATTACCAAGCTATTTTATAATTATTGCAAGCGTATTTTTTGTCCATTCTATAATTCCCTTCAAGTATCATTACTCTTTTTACTTTTCTTTTCTTTTTTTTGTAGTTTTTTTTTAATCATTACTCTTTTTAACATTTGTTTTGCTTTTTAGGTCTATCTTGGTCACAAAATAGCTTGCCACATTTTTGTCATCATTACTCTTTAAAAGATTTTTCCTTTATTTCTCTGTCATGGAGTTTTGGCAATGACTAAGATATTTGTGTTTTGGGGGTCTGGCAATTATGATGTTGATCCAATTTTAATAATAGTTGGCCTTATTTCCAGACCTTTAGTGAGCCAAAATTAGCTTTATTTTTGTTGCTAGTGTGTTCACAATAATTTTTTTAATTGTAGATTGCTCAGGCCTCCCATATAGGCTTCTGTTTCATTTCCCTGGCATGATGTGTTCAACTAGGTTTCATGTATCAACTGCACAAATATTGGTCAAAGATTGTATCTCAACATTTGTATTACCAATATGGTTAATGTACATACATGTGTTAAATATTTAAGAAAGTATGATCACCGTTTTAAAAGGTTTTTTTTTTCAATTGACTTGTTGAATAAAGTGGATATGATATTTAGGGCAGGGAAAAAAATTAAGGTACTTAGGCAGGTTGCTGACTGCCGTCCAAATGGCTGATCAGAGAGTCTTTATATGCATCGGTAATGTGTTGTGCAATATAAGCTGAAATATATTCCACAAGGGAGGAAAATGGAATAGGTTACATACGCTGTTCCTAAGTGCAATGAATATAAAACTCCATTACTCACTTTAGGCAGGTGTTTTTTATATGAGGCTTTAAAGAAATATAAAACTGCTGGTGAAATGATTGGTTTTCACAGATACTACAAAGCAGCTTCCACTGCTTTGACCACATAAAGAAGCTAAAGGTATTGTTGCAAACATTCTTTTAATGATTCAGGGATTGAAGGTGAATATTCTCATGATGTAAGAAACTGTCACTATAAACATTGTTTAGTATATGAAATTTGTGACTTGGTTATGCAAAATTACTTTCAGGTACATGGGAATAATTTTTTAGGTTTTCCTTATCAATGATGAGGAAACCAAAATTTGATTTTAGATGGATATATATATCCAAGTTGTTATTTTGAACAACTTCTAAATAACATTTCTTAGTACTTTTTAGCTTTTGTTCTCTCTCGTCTTCTGCCCATTTAAGGATTAGATTGGCTTTTTCTTGTTGATCTGTAAGCATTCTTTATATATTCTAGTTTTTAAACCCTTATCAGATGTATGATATACAACTATTTTCTGTATATCTGTAGGTTATCTTTTTATGTTCTTGATAATGTACTTTGATGTATGAAAGTTTTTAATTTTGATGAAATCCAGTATTTTTTTCTTCTGTTGCTTGTGATTTTGGTGACAAATCTAAAAATCCAATGCCAAATCCAAGGTCATGAAAATTTACAAAAATCCCTTTGTTTTCTTCTTAGTGCTTTATGGTTTCAGCTTTTATATTAAGGTTGTTGATCAATTTTGAATTAATTTTTGAATATCGTATGGGGCAGGGGTCCCCTTCATTCTTTTCGTATGGTTATCCTGTTATCTCAGTAGTATTTGTTAAAGAGACTACTTTTTCCTCACTTTTTTTTTTTTTTGTCTTGGAACCCATGTTGAAAATCAGTGAACTAGTAGGAAACCAAATCCAACAGCAAATTGAAAGGGTTATATACCATGATTGAAAGAGGAATTTATCCCTGGTATGCAAGGTTGGGTCAACATAAGAGAC
The DNA here is from genome assembly GCF_023851605.1 of Tamandua tetradactyla. Classification (NCBI taxonomy): domain Eukaryota; kingdom Metazoa; phylum Chordata; class Mammalia; order Pilosa; family Myrmecophagidae; genus Tamandua; species Tamandua tetradactyla. Next base: position 143,403,802 of record NC_135332.1, read on the forward strand.
TCAATCAATGAAATACATCAGATTAATAGAATGAAAGAAAGAACATATGATCATCTCAATAGACACAGCAAAGGCATTTGACAAATTTCAACACCCTACCCTGATAAAAGACACTCAGCAAACTAGAAATAGAAAGGAACGTGATAAACAGCATTTATGAAAGACCAACAGCTAATGCTCAATGGCGAGAGACAAAAAGTTTTTCCCCTAAGATCACAAACAAGACAAGGATTCACCCCTGCTGTTTATATTGTACTGTAAGTCCTAGCTAGAGAAATTAAGCAAGAATAAAATATCAGAGGTATTCAAATTGTAAATAAGTAAAATGATCTCTATTTGCAGATGACATGATTCTCCATATAAAAAAATCCCATAGAGTCAGTGCAAACAGTACTAGAGATAACAAAGGAATGCAGCACAGTTTCAGGGTACAGCATCTACATGAAAAAGTCAATTTTGTTTCTATACATCAGCAATGAACAATTTAGAAAGGAAATCAAGGAAACAGTCCGTATACAGTAGCATCCAAAAGAATAAAATACCTAGGAATAAATTTAACCATAGAGTGAGAAGTATACACTGAAAACTAAAAAACATTGCTGGAAGAAATTGAGGAAGACCTAAATAAATGAAAAGACATCCATGTTCATGGATTAGAAGGCTTAATTCTGTCAGTATTCCCCAATTCAACATATAAATTCACTGTAGTCCTTATCAAAATTCCAGTGGCTTTTTCTCCCCAGGAATGTAAAAGCCAAACCTCAAATTCATATGGAACTGCATGGAACCCTGAATAGCCAAACAAAATTGAAAAATAAAGTAAGACTCATCTTTCCTGATTTGAAAATTTACTCTAAAAATACAGTAGTGAAAACAGTCTGGTATTAGTGTTAAAAATAGACATACAGATCAGTAGTCTAGATTTAAGAGTCTAAAAATAGGTCCAAGCACTTATTCCCTGGTTTTCTTGGTAATTGTATGAACAAGTTGATTTCTTAGGTGTTTTGGTATGTTAAAATATCCTTATTCAGATATTCATATACAACTCCTATTTGTGTTCCTCTGATAATTATCTGGCTACTTATATAATATTTCCCCTCATTTTGTGCATATAACTGATAGCGATTATTATATGCAATTATTATTAAAAGCCCATTTAATATAATAGTACATAGCATTTGTTAATTTCCGATCAATTTATTGGCATTTCATGGAGAAAGTAGCATTCCAGAAGCAATTCGAATGATGGAACTGAGATCAAATTTTCATCATTAGAATGAATGACAGGTCATGTGTACTGAAAGTGAACTCTTCATGTTATATTAGAAGGAATATCTGCAAAATCTGAGTTCAAATCTTGCTCTGCTATTTTTGTCTGTTTAATTTTGGTGCAGATTATTTAACTTATGTGATGCTCAGTTTGTCAACTATGACATGAGAAAGTAACTACTTTCTGCTGGAACAGAAACCTGACCAGAGATAGTTTATAATGTAGGGGGTTATTCTTCTCACAAACCAGCAAATCTATATAGGTAGACAATTCAGTGGTTCATAGATATCAGGAATAAATGCAGTTCTCTTGATGCTCCTTTCAGTTTTCAAGATGGCTTAAGAGTTTTAAGCCTCATATTCTCACACAGTGAAGTCCCAAATTGACCTAGGTATCTTTTCCGAAAGTCCTAGGCAAGCTTCTTCACAAATTCATTGGTTGAAAATGGTTCATGTGCTCATGCTTCATGCTAAGAAGCTTGGGAAAACAGCATTTGGCCATTTCAGCCTCTTTTATGGGAGATAGATGCCAGGAAAGAGAGGTGGAAGAAATAGCTAATGTATAGGCAACCAACAGAGTTTATCTACATTTATCTTTCAATGTTTGTGTTTTTCTAAGAATTACATGAGAATAGGTAATGTGCAAAACACATCTTACACAGTTGTGGCACATGATAGGTATTCAATATTTGGTAACTATCCTTATTGCTGATAATATGGTAGTTGAGTAAAGGTAGGCCTTAATATTTCATGTTGTTATAGAATTGCCTAAGTAGAGACCTTGTCTTAATTGAGGACAATACTTTTTTTTGTCAGATTGAGGCAGTTTAGAAATTATTACTTATTCATTGCCAGTAGTGAAGTTGTTAATATATCTTATTTTTCTGTTCCTGTTCCTGAATAAAGTGGGTCCTATTACTTCTCTGAGTAGAAATTAAGAAGTTTTTTGCTTAGGTTTAGAAAATGTATTACTTTACTCTAGGTAGAAGGCAGTCATAATTTCTTTCTTTTTTTTTTTTTTGTATTCATTACCGGGATCATATTTAATATGTTTGCGTTACTCCAGAAAGTGAAATTAAAAGGAGAAAGAGAACCCCAAACATCTCATACCCATTATTCCTTCCTCTTCCTGACCACTAGTATTGTTATCTATACAATTTTAAGACTTACAGTTGAGGTAGGTTAATTAAGACAGTGTAGTACTGACAGATTATGTATAAGAGAAAGAGTCAGTGGAACAAAAGAAAACATCTTGAAGTAGATCCATTCAAACACAGACAATTATTTCTTTCCAATATACTTATCAATCATTATCAAAGATCAGAGCTACTGGATTAGTTCCAGAACTTCAGGTATTTTCTTCTGGCTATTCTGAAACACTAGACTCCATAAAGAAATGTCTATATAATGAGTCAGTAGTCACAGTAATTTATAGGATTCTAACTTCTCAGTTACACCTCCTTCCTTTCATTTATGTTTCGTTCTTCAGGGCTGTCTTGGAAAGGACCATTTTAATTTTTTCATGCTGGAAAATGTTATTGGCCTTCTGGGATAGAGGAATTAACCTGGTTGTTTTCTTGGAGTGACTGGTACTTCTGGGTTTCAGGACTTATCTTGCCTATGATCAATCTGGAGAATTTAATTTTCTGAGAAAATAAACTTACTAAGAAAACCTTTAATCAGACTTAGATAGAGCATATGGTACTCTCTAAAATTTTCAGGCATACTTTTTTTTTTATGGTATAGAATACTATGGTAGTTTGAAATATCTGGTTACAACTTGCATAAGAGTAACCTCCAGAATGACCTCTCAACCCAATTTGAAATTTTTTAGCCACTGAAACTTTATTTTATTCCATTTCTTTTTCTCCTTTGATCACTCTCAACCCATGATGCCAGGACAAGGATCATCCCTGGGTATTATGTCCCACAGGGCCACAGAGACTTATACCATTGAAAGCCATGTCTCATGGATGGGGAACGATAGTGAGTTTATTTACAGTTGTTGGCATTAAATTTTATTCCAATTTTGTTGTATGTGATGAATTGCTTTTCTCTTAATGCTATCAGAATCCTCCCTTTATCTTTGAAAGTTAACATTCTGATTAGTATGTGTCTCAGAGTGGGTTTAGTACGGCTTATTCTGTTTGGATTACAATGCAGTTTTATCTTTATGTCTTTCATAAGACTTGGGAGTACTTTTGCCATCATTTCCTTGAATAAACTTTCTGCCTCTTTTCCTTTCCTTTCTCTTTTCCTTCCGGGAAACCCATGTCATGTCTGTTTGTGAGTTCCATGTTATCATTCATTTCTCAGAGACAGTGCTCAAATTTTTCCATTCTTATCTCTGAACTCTTCTCAGTTTTATTTCAGAAGTCCTATCTTATAGGTTACTAATTCTTTCTTCTGCCTGTTTAACACTGCTGTTGTTTGCCTTTAACATATCTTTAATCTCATTTATTGTGCCTTTCTGTTAGTTTTATTGCAGGCTTTCGAATTCTTCTTTATGTTGACCCAGTCTTCTTAATATCCTTTAATACATATTTTCCTTCATCTCTTTGAATTGGTTTAGGAGATTTCTTTGAATATCTGTGAGTGGTTGTTCCAATTTCTGTATCTCTCTTTTTAATTTGAGAGTACCTTGTGGTATAATGTGAATTAAACTAAGGAGTATGATCTTATCCTGTCAGAATGAATATTTTATATAATTTTATCTTATTTTTCCTTCACCACCCTCTCCAAACACACACACACACACACACACACACACACACACACACACACACACGTGTGCACTCACAGTAGTCCCTTCATTTAAATGATAGCTTTCTCCTTTACTATGAGCTCTTTTAATTTGGAGCTTTAAATTTTAATCTTTCCCACATTTTCCATTGTGCTTTTACAATAAAGTGTTTTAAAGTGGACTTTAGGCTTCCTGTGTGGCATTTTAAAATGATCTCATTTCATTTTTGAAATTATACAGACATCTCTTACCTTAATAGAATGGAGCTAGATATTATAAAAGGTGAACGACTGACAATAACACTCTCTTAAACAATCAGTGAATCAAAGAAGAAATGGCAAGGGAAATCAGTAAATACCTTGAGATGAACAAAAACAAGAATACAACGTATCAGAACTTAGAGGATGCAGCAAAGGCAGTGCTGAGAGGGAAATTTATAGACCTAAACACTTAACACTATGAAAGAAGAGAGGGCTAAAATTGAAGACTAATTCATACCAGTAACAATCAAATGCAATACAAGGTTAAAACCAGTACAATATCTTGAAGTTAATTACAAGCATGGTCTGCCCTAAGGCAAAATTCTCTTCTGACTCTGGGCCTATAAAGACTCAAAACAAGTTATTTGCTGCCAACATACAAAGGAGGAACAGCCTTGGGATACATATACCCATTTCCATAGGGAGGAAGGAACACAGGGGTCACAGGATCCGAGCAGTTTTGAAAACCCACAGGGCAAAGTCTATCAGATTTCAAAGTCTGAGAATCATTTATCTTCAGGACTTTTGAAAGCCGCAGTCCCATCCTTTCTAAGGGCCTACACAGAGGCCTGCCTCTCTCTGAATGCAACCTTGGAGGATATTGGGGAGACCACCTTTTTCTCGGCTCCACCCTCTCCAAGCATTGGGGCCGCACCCAGACTCTCTACCATCTCTGGGGCACACGCTCAACCCCTGGGACAGCCAGGTTCTCCCCAAACCCCAAGGAATGTGCTTCTAGTACATTCTGGAAAAAGAATGGCAAAGTAATCCCAAAGCAAGCAGACCATAATAAGAAAAATTAAAGTAGAAATAAATGAGATTGAGAATAAAGAAATCATAGTGGAAATTAACAGAACCAAAAATTTGTTCTTTTGAAAGACCAATAAAATTGACAAAGCTTTAACTCAACTGACAAAGAAAAAAAGAGAATATGTACAAGTGAAAAAAAATCAGAAATGGGGGTGGGGTGCAATTACTACTGACCCCAGAGAAATAAAAAGGATCATAAGTGAATACTATAATAAATGTATGCAAACAAATTAGACAACCTAGGTGAAATGCAAAAATTCCTAGAACAGCCTTGCCTTTGATTGGACAATTCTGTAGACTTGTTTTAATTGGGACATTTTCTCAGCCTCAGAACTGTAAACTACCAACATTAAATTCCCCTTTTTAAAAGCCATTCTGTTTCAGGTATATTTTATTCTGGCAGCTAACAAACTAGAACGGATTTTGGTACCGGAGAATGAGGTGCTGCTACAGTATAAATACCAAAGATGTTGGAATGGCTTTTTAAATGGATAAGGGGAAGAATCTGGAAGAGTTGTGAGAAGCCTGATAGAGAAAGCCTAGAATGCTTTGAAGAGACTGTTGGTAGAAACATAGACTTTAAAGATACCTCTGACCAGGCTCTATACAGAAATGAGGCATGTGCTGTTGCAGACTGGAAGGAAGTTTTAAAATGGCACATAATCTGGCAAAATTGACTAGTGGCTTTGTCTGGAAGGCAGATTTTAAAAGCCATGAATGTGGATATTTAGCAGAAGAGATCTCCAAATTAAATGTGGAAAGTGCAGCCTGGTTCCTCCTCACAGCTTATAGACAGGAAAGAGATAAGCTGAGAATTGAGCTCTTGGGTACAAAGAAACCAGCAGTTGATGTTCTGGAGAATTCTGGGCTTCATGGAAGGGAAACACCAGAGACCAGTGCCCCACATGAGGACTTGACCAAATGTGAAACCTGTCAGCCATTTCAGAGAAAGCCAGGATTGGACATGTAGTTATCTAGGAAGGATTGGTGAAAACTCCTTATGTCTGATGGGCATGATCCAAGGCTACTGCATAGAAAACCAGTGAGAGTGCTGTGGGACCTGTATAAACAGAGCTACTGCCAGTCTGGACTGGGGTGGGGTTCAGTGAAGGGACACATTGGAGGAAAAATAACTTCAGAGGCAAAACCATGGAGACTGAGGTCTGAAGTCAAGAAGCCTTGGGCCAGGAGAGCAGACCCACCCAAGCCCATGGAGAGGGTGAGTTTATGCTGAAGGCAGAGGATGGCCCTTCCACCTCATGATAGTGGAAGACTCATGCTGCCTCAAGCCTTGGAGAGGGTGAAGCACATTCCTTGGGGTTTGGAGAGAGCCTGGCTGTCCCAGGGGTTGAGCATGTGCCCCAGAGATGGTAGAGAGTCTGGGTGCGGCCCCAATGCTTGGGGAGGGTGGAGCCGAGAAAAAGGTGGTCTCCCCAATATCCTCCAAGGTTGCATTCAGAGAGAGGCAGGCCTCTGTGTAGGCCCTTAGAAAGGATGGGACTGCGGCTTTCAAAAGTCCTGAAGATAAATGATTCTCAGACTTTGAAATCTGATAGACTTTGCCCTGTGGGTTTTCAAAACTGCTCGGATCCTGTGACCCCTGTGTTCCTTCCTCCCTATGGAAATGGGTATATGTATCCCAAGGCTGTTCCTCCTTTGTATGTTGGCAGCAAATAACTTGTTTTGAGTCTTTATAGGCCCAGAGTCAGAAGAGAATTTTGCCTTAGGGCAGACCATGCTTGTAATTAACTTCAAGATATTGTACTGGTTTTAACCTTGCATTGCATTTGATTGTTACTGAAATGCTTTAAAGTTCTCTGATATTGTTATGGAATGAATGTGTTTGGTATTTGGGGAAAATGTGTCTTATTTAGAGTTCAGAGGATGGAATGTGCTGGTTTGAAAAGATGTATGTCCCCTAGAAAAGCCATATTTTAATCTAAGTCCCATTTCGTAAAGGCAGAATAATCCTTATTAAATACTGTATATTTGAAACTAATGAGATCATCTCCCTGGAGATGTGATTAAATCAAGAGTGATTGTTAAACTGGATTAGGTGATGACATGTCATCACCCATTTGGGTGGGTCTTGAGAAGTTTCTGGAGTCCTATAAAAGAAGAAACATTTTGGAGAATGAGAGATTTGGAGAGAGCAGAGAATGCTGCAGCACCATGCAGCAGAGAGTCCACCAGCCAGCGACCTTTGGAGGTGAAGAAAGAAAACGCCTCCCGGGAAGCTTCATGAAGTAGGAAGCCAGGAGAGGAATCTAGCAGATGATGCCGTGTTTGCCATGTGCCATTCCAGCTAAGACAGAAGCCCTGACTATGTTCAACATGTGCCTTCTCACTTGAGAGAGAAACCCTGAATTTCATCGACCTTCTTGAACCAAGGTACCTTTCCCTGGATGGATGCCTTTGATTGGACATTTCTATAGACTTGTTTTAATTGGGACATTTTCTCTGTTTTAGAACTGTGAACTACCAACTTATTAAATTCCCCCTTTTAAAAGCCATTCTGTTTCTGGTATATTGCATTCTGGCAGCTAGCAAACTAGAACAAGCCTGCACTGACTCTACAAGAAATACAAGATCTCAATAGAACAATTATAACTAAAGAGTTTGAATCAGCCATCAATAACTTCTGAACAAAGAAAAGCACAGGGCCAGGTGGCTTCACAGGTGAATTCTACTAGTTGTTAAGAAGAATTATTACCAATCCTACTTAAACTCTTCCAAAAAATTGAATAAGAGAAAACGCTACCTAACTCAGTCTATGAAGCAAACATCACTGTAATACCAAAGCCAGATAGACATAATACAAGAAAAGAAAATTACAGACTGATTTCTCTCATGAATATAGAAATAGAAATCGTCAACATAGTACTTTCAGGTTGAGTCCAACAACAAATTAAAAGAAAAACTATGCATATGAGCAAATGGATTTTATCCCAGGTATGCAGCAGTGGTTAAACATAAACTCCATTAATGTAAAACACTACATTAACAAAATGAGTGGAGAAAACCACATATCATCTCAATTGATACAGAGAAAGCATATGACAAAATCCAGCATCTTTTCTTGATAAAGACTCTTCAAAAACTAGGAATAGAAGGAAACTTTTTCAACACAGTAAAGGGCAAATATGATAAACCCACAGGTAACATTATACTCAATGGTGAAAGACTGAAATCTTTTCCTCTAAGATCAGGAACAGGACAAGGTTGTCCACTGTAACCACTGTTATTAAACATTAAACTGAAAGTTCTAGCCAGAGCAGTTAGATAAGAAAAAGACATAAATGGTATCCAAATTGGAAAGGAAGAAATGAAATTTTCACTATTTGTTGTTGACATGAACCTATGCATATAAGGTAAAACTACAACAACAACAAAGCTATAAGCACTAATAAATGAATTCAGCAATATAGCAGGATACAAGATCATCATGCAAAAATCAGTAGTGTTTCTATAAACTATTAGTAAGCTAAATGAGGAGGAAATCAAGAGAAAAGTTCCATTTCCAATAGCAATTAAAAAAATCAGATATCTAACTAAGTATAAATTTACCAATGATGTGATATATACAGAAAACTGTAAAATATTGCTAAAAGAAATCAAAGAAGACCTGAATAAATGGAATAACATTGTGTGTTCATGGATTGCTGTGATGGTTAGGTTCTGGTATCAACTTGGCCAAGTGATGCCCACTCGTTGGGTAAGGCGTGCACTAGCCTGGCCATTACTGCAAGGATATTTTGTGGCTGATTGATAAATTGAAAGGCTGGCATATTAAATTATCAGTTAGTTGATTGCATCTTTGGCTGATTACATCTGCGATCAACTGAGACATGTCTCCCACACATGAGATAATCCAATCAGCCGAGAACTTTTAAAGAAGAAGAGATAACTTTTTTACTGCTTCTTTAGCCAGTGAGCTCTCCTGTGAAGTTCTTCCAGACCCTTCATTGGAGCTGCCAACTTCACAGTCTGTCTGTGGATTTTGAGCTCTTCCATTCCCATGGTTATATGAGACACCTTTTTGAATCTCATATTTACGGATATTCCTGTTGATTCTATTTCTCTAAAGAACCCTAACACAATTGAGAAACTAAAATTTATTAAGATGTCAGTTCTGGTCAGCATGATTTACAGATGCAATGCAACCCCAATAAAAATTCCAACAACCTACTTTGCAGAAATATAAAAGCTAATTATCATATTTATTGAGTATCCAAAAACATCTTGATAAAGAATGTTTTGGAGCACCTCACACTTCCTGAAATTCAAATATATGACAAAACAACAGTGTTCAAAACAACATGGTACTGGCACAATGGCAGATACAGTGACCAATGGAATTTAATTGATTCTTTAGTTATAGTCCCTCTGACTTGATTTTTGGCCAGTTGATTTTTGACAGGACTGCCAGGTCCAGTCAATTTGGAAAGAATAGTCTCTACAACAAATGTTGCTGGGAGAACTGGATATCCATATCCAAAAGAATGAAAGAGGACCGCTTTCTCACAACTTAATCAAAGATTAAATAAAGATGGATCAAAGACCTAAATATAAGAACCATGACTATAAAACTTTTAGAAGAAAATGTAGGAACCATCTTCAGGATCTTGTGTTTGGCATTGATATCTTAGACTTTACACCCAAAGCACAAGCATGAAAAAAATAAATAAATAAATGGGACTGCCTCAAAATTTAGAACTTTTGTGCTTTAATGGTCTTGGTCACAAAAGTGAAATGACAACCTACTTAATGGGAGAAAATATTTGGAAACTACGTATCAGATAAGGGTTTATATCCAGAATATAAAGAAATTCTACAACGCAACAATAAAAAGATAAGCAACCCAATTTAAAAATGGGCAAAGGGCTTGAATGCACAGTTCTTCAAAGAGAATATTCAAATGGCTAAAAAGCATGTGAAAATATGCTTAATTTCACTAGCCTTATGTAAATGCAAATCAGACCACATTGAGTTACCATTAGAATGTCCACTATTAAAAAACCCAGAAAATTACAAGTTTTGGAGAGGACGTGGAGAAATAAGTGGGACTGTAAAATTGTGCAGCTGCTGTGGAAGACAGTTTCTCAGTTCCCCTGAAGGCCAAGTGTAACCCAGAAGCATTGAAAGTAGGGACTGCATATTTGCGCACTGTTGTTCGTAGTTGCATTATTTACAATTGCTAAAAGATGGAAGCAACCCAGTCTATTAGCTGATAAAGGGATAAACAAAATGTGGTATAACCTTCCAATAGAATATTATTTAACATTTTAAAGTAAGGATGTCCTGATACATGCAGTAGGTTGGGTGAACTTTGAGGGCATTATGTAGTTTGAAATCAGCCAGACAAATAAGGACAAATATTGTAGGCCTTCAATTATATGACCTAATTATAATAAGCAAACTCGTAGAGTTAGGACCTAGAATATAGAATACAGGGCATAGATTAGGGTTAGATAACGGGGATTTTATGCTTAATTTGTATGGAGTTGCTATTCAGCTTGATTGTAAAAGTTTGAAAATGGATGGTGGTGATGAAAATAAAATAATGTGCGTGTAATTAGCAGCAGTGAATTATGTTTGTGAATGTGGTTATAAGGGGAGACTTTAGGTGGTATGTGTTGGTAGAATAAAACTTAAAATTTACAACATCGGACTGTATAAAATAGTGAACCCTATTATAGTCAATGGATTATAGTTAATAGTTCAAGTATAAGAATGTTTTTACCTGAATTATAACAAACCAGTTATAAAACCACAAGATGTTAGTAATAAAGTGGTATATTGGAGAAATACAGCTAATATAAACTATGGTTAATAGTTAATAGAACTGTTTTAATAATCTTTCATCAATTTTAACAAAGGTAATTGCTGTTAAAAATATAGTACAATTATAAAAAAGTGCTTTTATCAATTGTAACACATGTTCTACACTGTTCCAAGATGTTGGTGATGGGATGCTGTGTGGGAATCCTGTATTTTAGGCATTTTTGTTCTGTAAATCCACAACTTCTCTAATAAAAAAAATTACACACGTACAACAAAAGACAATAAAAGGGGGTGGGAACAAAAAAGGAGCAATTGAGCAAGTGTTACTGTACTTCCTTGAGCTCATAACTTTAAAAGACTGGTGAAAAGGGGCGGTGCAGCAGTATCTCAGTGGCAGCATTTTTGCCTGCTATTTCAGAGACCTGGTTCGATTCCCGGAGCCTGCTCATGCCAAAATAAAAGACTGGTGAAAAGGTACTGTTTCAAAAATCTGCCCCACCCCTGATTTAACAAGGAAGGTTCTTTGTGCTGACCTTGATGGGGAGAGGAAGAGTGCTCTCCATGAGCATTTGTAATCATTGTCCTGTCCTCATTCATGTTTTTATTTCTGCTTAATTTAGGAATCATCAAGCCAATAAATTAATTTAAAAATTGATTCTTGGTGAGTAGTTTTATCTCTGAGCACCCAAACATTTGCTGTGACACATACCCTCAACTCTGATGATATAGTTAAAAATGAGAGCCTTGTCAAATGTAATCTCACAATTCCAAATTATAAAGAACATGAAATAATCCTCCAAAAACAAGCGTTAGCAGAAACTTCCAATAGCAGAATTTGACTCCTAGAATGCCAGATAATATAATTATTGGAAACAAAGTATAAATTGAGTATATTTAAAATGAGTAAAGAAGTAAAAGATGGGGTTGAAAATGTGAGATAGGCACAAGATATTACCAATAAAGACTACAGAATTTTTAAAAAATGAAACAATCTTTGGAGGTTAAAAGACATGATATAGTGCACATAAAATGGCACTATTTTATGTTATATGTATATGGCCAAAATAAAATTTATTTTTTACAAAGTCATTAGGTAAATGGCGGATTAGACACAGCCAGAGACACTAATGGTGAATTTGAAGATAGTTAAAAGAAATTACCCAGAACTCAGCACTGAAAATAGAGTTGGAAATTGTGAACTATGGGTCAATAGATCTAGATTCCAGAATGAGAAGGTTATATATGTCTAATAAATTTTCGTTATGAGAGAGGCGATACTTAAAGACTTTTTTTCCCCCACAAAATTGATAACTGATGTTCACTCTTCAGATTTAAGAATCATAAATCCCAAGCAAGAAAAATAAACCTAAACCTGTAAGTAGATACACTATGGTGAAACCTTGGTATTCTAAACATAAGTGAAAACTTTATTTAAAAGCAATTAGAAGGAAAAGAAATTAAAAATATGGCCATCCAAAATTAATGTTATTTTAAAATTTCTCAGGTTTGGCAATGAAGATATCAAAGAAAAAGAAAATTATCTGTTCTTGTACATCTTTTATAGTTGATGCACTATGCTAAGGTGTCTGGGATTCCCTCTTTTTAAACTCTTGCAGTCTAGTAATCCAATGTTAATTATTGAATTTTCTTGTCAGAATATATACAGATGCTGCAGATTCTTCGGTATTCTAAGCATGGCCCGTCTCCTTTCAGATCAGTTTTGATTGATTTTAGTCTTTTATACCCAGAAGTATCCATATTCCACATGTGGAATCATAACATAATAGAGTTATACAGTAAATAAGCTTGAAGAGAAGCAAGTTTTTGTAATTAATAAGGTAAATTAGTTTTCCTAAAGTATAAATGGTTCATGGCAAAGACTTGAGTTAGAAGCAGATCTTTAAAATTTCCATTTCATATTAAGAATTATGTCATAGGCTGTGGGGCAGAATATATTGTTTTAAAATGAGGCATCTCTTTCCATCATTTTCTCACTAAGAAACTGAGTCCTTACTTGTCAATTTGTCACCTTTGATGTTAAAAAAAGTTATGATTCAGAGAAGCATATTTGTAGATAGAAACATATTCATCAGCAAATGCTTGTTAACTTTTTTTGTTGTTAATTAAGGCAATAAGGACATGCATTGCTGAGTCACAAGTTCAGGGGAGGAACAATGAATGGTAAAGTCCTGCTATATGATGAGGTTTTGTGTTTTGTTCTTTGTGGATATTTAAAGTTCAGTTCTCTCCCATAATTATTACTGAACTGCATTTTGGAGATTCCTTTTTATTTCATGCTATTTTATAGTTTATAGTTCAGTGGTTATATTTTATATTTTGCTGAAATATTAAATAATTTTATCTAGAAATTTTGACTTGGGTATACCCTAAAATGTCACTTCATCTCCTTTTCCACATTGAAAACAACAAAATCATTACCATCAGCAATAGCAAAACAGCCACTATCTTTTTGAGTGTGCTATCTCCATTTGCTTGTCTATTGGAGGGAAACATTTGCAGTCTCAGGCACCTGATGAATATTAGAACTAACTAGCTTTCATGGTACAGTAGCTATCTTAATTGTTCTTGCCTAGCCAGCCACTCTTATTTAGGCTTTCACTTTTTATACGATAAGCCTTCCCTTATCATTTTGCTTTTTTCCCTTTATTCTTCTCCTGAAAGGAAAATGCTTGATTATGTAACTATGTATTTGAAATCTTTTTGCTATTGTTATTTTGAATAATGGTCCTTAACTCTGCTAAGGTAGTTTCATCTTTAGTGAACATTTTAAAAGAATTTAGCTGTTTTCTCTTTCAGAAAACTTTATTAGTGGTCTACTAGCCTTCTATTTTATTATATATTTTTTTGTGTCTAGCATGGATCCTGGCTGCTTGAGTGTCCTACGTGTTCTTTTTTATTTTATTATAGTTTTGCAAGACTTGTAATGCAAAGGGCCATCTGGTGCCTCTACCATAATCACTCCTCTTTAGAGGCAATACTTTAGCTCATTCTTAGATATTTATCTCTAAATGTCTAAATAAAATACTTATGTTTCAATTTTCTTATCTTTCTGTTTAGAAAATGTCTATTTACTTCCCACTATGGAATATGTGGGATGTGTTAGTTTTCTACTGCCGCTCTAACAAATTACCACAAAATTTATGGCTTAAAACAACACAGATTTTGTATCTTACAGTTCTATAGTTTCTCTGGCTGAAATGGGTCTCAGACTAAAGTCAACATGTCCACAGTGTTCCTTTCTGGAGGCTGTAGGGCAGAATCTGTTTTCTTGCCTTCAGCAGTTTCTAGAGACTGCCAGCATTCCTTGGCTCACGGTTCCCTTCTCCATCTTCAAAACCAGCAACATAGCATCTCTCTGACCCTATATCTGTCATCACATCTCATTCTCTAACTCTTCTTTTCTGCTTCCTTCTATTTTTAAGTACTCTTGAATAATCCATAATAATCTCCCCATTTTAAGGTAATCTAATTAGCAACCTAAATTCTTACTGCACCTTTAATTTCCCTTTGCCATGCAACCTAACGTATTTATAGATTCTGGGGATTAGGATGTAGACATCTTTGGGGGGCCATTTTTAAGCCTACCTCAGGGGATTTAGCTATTAGGACCAACACTCAGTATGCCTATTTCTAGTCTTCCTTTCTCCTAAGATTTCCAGTATAATTGTATCATAATTTTTGCTGAAATCTGTATGCAGTAGTAGCATATTATGACTGTAATGTTCATTGAACATTACAGTCATAATATGCTACAATTATATATATTTTTTCTTATAAATTTATTTTTGAGTTAATGATTGGCTTAGTTTTTAATTATTACTAATTAATTTCTAAAAACTCTGACAGAAGCATAAACCTTCTCTTAAGGTCTTCAAACTTGAGATAATTAGTTTAGTTTTAGGAGTCATTATTCTTTTAATGTATTTTCCTCCTGTTCCAATCTCTATTTGCCCTCTAGGCCTACCATAACAATATCCTGGAATTTCCTTTAAACATTGTCCTGGTAATTCCCTTTTCTTCTATTTTGGATCATCTGTTTCTGGGAATTTGTGCTTATTCTTTCTGATTTCCTTTCACATTTTTGTGGAGTACAATCCCCTAGTATTTTTCTAGTTTAGAAAGTAAATATTTTTGAGATCTGGCTTATCTGAAAGAATCTTTTTTCCACCTTCATTTTTGATTAATTGTTTGGCTCTATGTAGACTTTTAGTTTGAGAATCACCTTCCTATGGAATTTTAAAAGCAGTGCTTTAATTATCTTCTTGATCAACTGTTACTGTTATATAGACTTTCTACACAGTGTTACTGTGTAGAAGTCTGATGCCATTCCAATTGGTTAGCTTTTGTATGTAGCCTGTTTTTATATGTTTGTTTTTATCTCCAAAGCATTTAGGACCTTCTCTTTAGCCCTGATGTTCAGGTGGTATGCTTTTAGGTGGATATTTTTTCACTTGCAGTATTAGAAATATGGTAGACCCTCTAGGCCCTTTTAATTTGGAGTTCCTGTTCTTCAATTTGGGGAAATCTTGAATTATTTATTTATTTTCCTGATTCTTTTTCAGTTGTTCTCTCTGGTACTTTCAGTTATCAAATATTTGTCTATGCTGCTCTATTGTCATTTTTCCTCCCATTTTTTATCTATTTGGGTTTTTTGCTCTGAAGGGTATTTTCTCGACTTGGTTTTCCACTGTTTCTCTTCATTTAAAGAGAATCATGTTTTTAATTTCTAAGAGTTCTTTTTTGTTCTTTGACCTTTTTCAGTAACATGTTCCTTTTGTTGTAGTATCTTCTGCACTCAATTTGAGGATAGTGATTGCTTTTTTATTATTATTACTGTTTATATTTTCTTTCGCGTCCCTCCTTGTCTGTTTACCCAGGTTCTATTTCCCTGTTTATTTAGATCTCTGCCTTCATGTTAGTGATTTCTGTTTAATATCGGGTGTTCTTTCATGTTGTAGAATAATGTTCTAAATAGCTTATTGGAACCTCTGTGTGAGGTTAGAGCTTGTCGAGTGACTGGGGGTCAATGTAGGGAAATTGGACACCGACTCATTTTTTTGTTGGGAGATTCAATTACAGTTCTTTGTGTTCTTTTTCTTGGACTGATTGGTTTCCACAGAGATAAATCCACCACTCTCTGTCCTGGATGTTATAAGCTTTGGTATTCAGAGTTTTCAGAGAATAGAATAAGAAGAGATCTCATGATTCAGTGTATATACATATTGTATTTAGATTTTTAGATAACTTTTTTTCGTGCACTCTTTTCTTTGGTTGTTTTTATGTTCCTTACTCCAGAATCCTTCTGGTTATCCATCCAGAGTGAAACCTTCAGGCTTCTATCAGGAAGAGTATAGGGTAGTTGCTTGGTTATATAGATTAAGGAAAAGTACCTATGGTCATTATATAGACTTTAAATCACTCTTCACCTTTTTCAGCCTCATCTGTATCCCGCCTTTCAGAAATACCTGGTTTCTGTAGAACTTGTTTCTTTTCAGGGCTTTGTTTTGCAGATCAACTTGCTTCTTAGTTTAATCACCCACAGAACATTTTTCTCTGTTCTGCTGTCGTCTAGTTGCTACTTGTTCATCAGATAACCATCTTCCAAAATTTTGTCTATTAAAGAACTGCCTATTCAGCTCCTATTTTTTATTTTTATTTTTATTTTGTTATTAGTTTAAGACCCTAAAAAATTTCCTCATAGTCTTTTGGTGGGGTTTAAGGAGGGAGCACAAGTAAACGCATGGTTAATTTTTTAGTTCTGCAGAGATATGCAGGTCATTCTCATTATTTCACCTTTTAATTTGTACATGATAAAAACAAATGTGATCATAAGGTAATTACTGAAAATTAGAGAGTTGGCCATTAGGGAAAGATTTCAGTGAGGCTGAAAGAATTATGGCAGGCAAGAAAGTTGGTGAAAGAAGAATCAGGGTTATACCACAAGACTAAGATTATGTATTAGGAGTTGACAATTCTCAGCAAAGTACCAGAAATAAAAGAGGGCAGTGCATTCATTATAGTACATTGAATCGTATTGCAAAAAGTCAGTAATTATTTTTAGTTCATTTCATTGATAGTGAGTACGATGTAAAACTGTTTTGATTGTGGTGAGTTGGAGAGCCCTTCATCCCTTCCCCTAGTGGACTATAACAAAACATTTGAATAAATCTGTGTATGTGCTCATGTATGTACTTTTTAAAGCATATTTTAAAATGTAAGTTATTTTTGCTATCTTTGTAATTGTCCTATGTACTCATGTCAGCTGTCTGTACATCGAACCAAAATATTGCACCTGCTCCCTAAATTAAGTTCTGCAGAAAGTTCAGCTTTTATTCTTAAGAGTTAAGTACCTTGAACAGTAACTACAGTTATTTTGGCCTCCACATGTAACAATAAATAATGACTTGCCTTAAGTCACCTAATTACTAGGTGATGCTGCCTATATTGAAAACCAAATTTATTTAGCTTGAATGTTTGCTTTTTTTGTTTCACCATGGTGCTTTCCTAACAGGAGATTTCCTTGCACAATTTCAGGGGCAGCATTCATGTAAAACACAATATGACTGGTGCCCTGAGTTATGTAATGCCAGGGTCCTGCTCCTTCTTTCTGCCTTCCTAGTGCTTATATTTGGAGTATCTTACAATTTTAGTTTGATGGTGGAGTAGAAATAAATCAAGATCATTTTTTACCTAGCACCTTGTCTCCATTGTCGAAGTCTATCAAGAGATGACCATAATTTATTTCTCTTTTTATATCTGAGCTTTTGGCACGTAAAGCAAACTACTTTAAGTTTTTCCTAAGGAGAAATTATAGCATAATGATTTTTCAGTTATTAAGACAAGTTTCAAAATATCTGAGAAATTTAATCATTATAAAAATGTAGAATTAAGTCCTTGATAGTATTATGTGCACCATTTAATAATATACCCAAGATTCTTATCCGAGAAAGTTACAGGCACCTTTTTCTGATAAGAAACTTATGTATGATATGTATGTAATATCAACAAAGATCTGTCACTTATGATTCAAGATAAAATCCTAAAATTTGTAAAGTGTAAAAGAAGCAGTGTTATATAATCGTTTAAGAGCATAACCATTTTAGTTTATTCAGATTCTTTTGCTTTTGAATCTGATTCATTTCTTTTGGTTCTGAATACCAGTAACAACCCTTCAGAGAGTCATTTTTTTAGCTCTTATTTGCTGACCACTATCTAGATTCCCTATATTTTCTGAAAAATTGGCGTCGTAAGAGTCTTACTGAGTGCTTGAAAGCTAGGAGGGTATTGAGTTCTCTTTTTCTTCCCATCTTCTAACAAATTGATCAGATCAGAATAAATTATTCACTGATAATAACTTCCTGCAACCAGGTCAGATATTAAATATGTAGCGTAGCTTAGCTCATTTTATTATAAGGAGAAATGTAATCCAGGTGTCTATTTGGAGAAATCGCTAATTTCTCCAAGCCTTGGTTTACCCATATGTAAAATGGAAACAGTAATAGTTACCTCAGGGAATTTTTTTGGATGAATAAAGAAAATAAGAAAACCAGCCATTGCATTTAGTAAGTGCTCAGTGAATGTTAGCTACTATGCTTACTAGTACCACTGCTGCTAACTACTACTGATAGGGCTAGTGGTGCTATAATTATGTAGGTCTTGTTGGCTTCATTTAATCTTTTGAGATACTACTTTTTAAATTTTTAAATCATGGGCTTGAGAATCTTGTAAAAATGCCTTTGAAAAATGCTTAAACACACAGCATTTTTCATTCTGTTTCTAAGGTTTCATAGATTCCTTAGGTTTCCACGATTCCAGGTTCATGTTGTTCTGAAATTAATAAATAAATAACACTTCAAAGGAAAAGATTCATAGGCAGTGAATATTGGTAAATAGCAACTAATCAACCCATACATACATAGTGACCAAATACAAATTAGTAAATTAATAGCTCCTTCTGAAGTAAGGGTTACTTTATAAGAATGTATTTCTCAAGATGATGTCCTCTAACCAGTTGCAAATGTTAGTGTGATCCTCTTCTCGTAAAGCTAAAAGATAGGATAAAAACCAAAACCAAAGATTAAAGAATGATGTTTAGTATGTCTGACAGAGAAACTCTATGGTTTTCTTAATACATAGTTCTGCTTAAAGGAGTTTAAATACAAAGTGTACTATGATCAAAATTTGAGGAAAAGAATGGAAATTATGTTGGTGGATGTTCATGAATATAGGCAAAACGAGTGGTTAGTCTTTTGTGACGGGATCATATTATGTTAAACTCCCTGGCTTTTTAGCCTACTAACTATATTACTTTAGGTAAAAATTACCTAACTCCAATCTATTGTGCCATCATCTTTAAAATGAGGGCAGTTATACCTACAGTATAGGCCTTTTGTGGGGATTGACTGAGATATACTGTGCATGATAAATAATAAGCCTCGGTGAGTGTAAATTGATTAGTTGAGTTCATCATCATCATCTGTCCTCCTCCTCATTGTCATCAACATTGTCAGCATAATGTTCTTAAGGTCTCTCTGCCTCTTTAATTCTGACCTCCCTTCAGGGTCAAGATGAGGTTCTCACTTTTGAATTAAGTTTTTCCCAACCATTTATTTCATGGTTATTATTCCTTTCTGTGCTTTTATGTTCTTTTCTGAAGAGACTTTAATATCTACTTTTTTTGTTAATTAATATATAATTAATGTGCTTTCTTTTATCTACAAATAGCTTGGCAGTTTTCTTTGTGAGCTATTGTATTTTAACTTTGAAGCTGTTATGAGCTGCTATCTTGTCTCTCTCTTTCCTTACCCCATCTGATCAAGAGTTTCTAGGAATTGTGTTTACTCAGGTAAAATTTTCATTTGAATTAAATATCTTTGCCTAAATGAAACTTAATTTAAAGTTAAATTTGTTTCAAAATAAAAATCTTACTGTATAATTCTAAAGTCAACTATGATTTTTCATTTGTCTCTGTTAAAAAATATATTTGTACATTTATTTTTATTTCTTGAGCTTGGCTAATTGAGAGCTGATTTCATAAGTAGGGTTATAAGTGTTCAGCCCATTTATTTTAAAATTGCATCCTTTCACCTCCTAAACACCAAACTATGAAACCTAACACAAATACTATAAGAACATCTGAGGTAGATAATTAAAGTATAATTAAGTTTAAATGCCTTGGTGAAGGAGTATAAAAATTATTTAAATTCAATCGGCTAGTACATTTGCAGTTTTCTTTTATTAGGTGTGAAATCTAAGAATCCCCTGCCAACTCTTGAGGGCTCGATCCAGAATGTTGAATTGAAGTACTACAGCACATCATTGGTCATATGTGCCTCTGGGACCGTGGGATCAATAAAAATTTGTGCCAAAGCCCCAGGTATGTGCAGCTGGACCGTGTAAAAGTTTATTGCCTGTATAGGAGAATTGGCCTTGCATTTTACAAGAGCGTTACTGAAACAAGAATTTACTCATTGTTCCTATGAATCAGAGGTTTTAAATTTTTTATTTTTACTTGAAAAAATTGTTTAATTGTGCCAGGATGATACTACTTGACTTTAATAAATTAATTTTTATTTAAGGGAAAAACCTTTGCATCATTTTTAGAATGATTATGAGGAAAAAAAATTAAAGGGATATTTTTTCTTTTATTTTTGGAGGAAAAAGAGGTATAAATATATATGACACTTAAAATTCACTTCAGTGTTGTTATATAAAAGAATTAAATAAACTCAGTTCTCTTTCAATTTAAAGTTGAATTAACTTTGTCTTCCTACCAATATTTCATAGTGTATTCCTTAAACTTTTTGCAGTTTAGTACAAACTAAATTGCAAGATTTAGCTTACAGATTCTTTTGTATTTTTAAAACACAGTATATTTAAGTTGTTTCCTTTTTACAAACATTTCTGAATGTGTTTTACATTCATTAGCAAAATGTTAAAACTTCGTTTTTAACATTAATGATGCTTTAATTTTATCAGTCATTAGGGTATAACTAAGTGTACAGCTGAAATTACCATATATAATTGAAGCATTATATTATATTGTTATTATATTTTGAGAGGAAGTGTTGTCAAGCTCCTCCAGCATTTTATTTCATAGGATTTATGTGTTTTCATAAATATTTCTTTTCAGGTGAAAGTGGAAAAGAAAAGTTGGTTCCCTTGCTTCAGGGTCCTTCTGATACTAAAGGTCTTCATAGCAGCAAGTGGCTCAATGAAAGTAGAAAGCCAGAATCTCTCTTAGCTCCAGATTTGATAGCCTTCACTGTCCAGCTTCCACAGTACTTAGACTACTGCCACAATTCAGGTAAATACATACTTTTTATTCTCCCTTATTTTGCATTTTCTTTTTCCAGAAAGGCTTTTAAAATTGGTCTTTTTCTTTTTTTTAAACAAACAAACAAACAACATTATGGTACCATTAGTATAGTCTGTGCAATTGTGCTTTTTGGAAATTAAAATGAGGCATGTTTACATCATTTTTGATAATTGTCTTTGTGTTTACAAATCACAATAATTTTGTTTTACTTTGTATGAAAGATATTTCAGTTCTGTATATGGCATTTTAACCTAGATTTGTATCTCATGATTGCAACTGAGTTTTAAAATATACCGTATCATAATATGTAGAAAGGAATAAAGATTTAAAATATTGGAAAGAGGGAATTTTTTGTTCTTGAGATAGTAGTACTTTGATTGTGAGCTACAGTTCTAGTTCAAATAGCTGCCTAAGAACAGAGCTAACATTATTCAACAGACAGTGTAGCTTCTAGAAAATGAACTAAGCACTTATTAATCACTGTACTTAACTGACTGGACAGAGCCTATACTGAATTTAAAATTTAATTGAATAATACAGTGCACAGGTATGCTCATTCAGGGACACAGAAACAGTTAAAGAGGGATTTTGCTACATTAGCATTTGGCTGAATGGATCCACATTAGGAACTAGAAATTAGTATTTGAAAGGGGAGCCTGTGGACCCCTGGTCAGCATGTTTCTACAGATAATAGTAATAAAGAAAGTATCAGCCTGGAGAGAATAGATATGCAACCCAAGGGAAAGAATGATGTCAGGATAAGGTCATGACCCAAACTAAGACTGTGCCTCTGGATAAAAGATTTTGCGAATCTTTTAAAACAGGGGTTGACAAACATTTTTGTAAAGGGCCAGATAGTTAATGTGTTAGTCTTTATAAGCCAAATGGTCTCTGTCACAGCTATTCAGTTCTGCCATTGTAGCACAAAAATATCCATAGACAATTCATAAATGAATGCGTGTGACTGTGTTCCAATAATACTTTACAAAAACAAGTGCTGGGCCAGATCTGGCCTTAATGGTTTGCTTATCCTTATTTTAGGGAGAAGGATTTGGCAGTTAAATAAAAATCATACTTTTATTAATGCCTGTTTAATCATGTTCCTTAGATAGGTTGTTTAGCAAACTGCTTTATGCAATTAACTGTATAGTAGATTTTACTTCATTAATTATGATGATTACAAATAATCAACTTGTTTCAATGCTGTTAAAATGACCAGATCATCCAGTTATGATTTTGATACCTAAGAAGGGGGTATTTGAATCTGCCACATATTCTCGAGTTGGATGGGGACTCTTCATTTTTTGTTTTCACATATGTACAGTTACAATGAATTAAAAAAATCGATATTATTTATATATATATATAAATAATATATATTTTTTAAATTTTTAATATAACATATATACAAAGCAAAGAAAGAAAACAGCAATAGTTTTCAAAGCACTCTTCAATAAGTAATTTACAGGATAGATCCCAGAGTTTTTCATGGGCTACCATACATTATTATTTATATATTAATCTGATTTCTCTTAACAATATTCAGGATATTCTTTGTAATTTAAATGTATTCCTAGAACAAATATATTTGCATTTCTAACCAGTTATGTGGGCCTAGATTGCAGACTGTTCGAAGAAAAATGATCTGTGACACCTACGATATTTATTTGGTAATGTTTTACATTTTTTCTCACTGCTAAGGAAATTCACCATATCTTGGATATTAGTTATGTATTTAGTGATATGTTTATGGATTTGTGCATAAAATTTTAGTGTGGTCATGCATTTGATGCTTTTGAAAATATTCCTTTGGGTATGTTTTTATCCTAAAATGTAATATGTTCTTACTTAAACTACATCCACTTACTTTATTTAGGGCATTTTTAAATTTAAAATTTTCCGTCCATCTAGGAACTGCCACCCACATTCATGGCTTAAGTATTTATGATTTGGTGTAGAGATCTCATAAGCTTTAGCTTCTTAAAGCCAGTTTAAAAATAACTGATTAATCTATGTTCATGTAACAGGATTTAAAGAGGTATATGTGTGTGTATGTGACTGAAGAGGTAGACAAATCACAAATAAAGAAATCTTGAATGAAGAAATAATTTATTAACATTCCTCCAAGACTTCAGTGAAATATCAGTTTCTCAGCAAGTACTTTCTCGCCACCCTATCTAAAATTTTTCTCTCTGTTTCTGTTTCTATCTCTCTCACATATCCCAGACATATGCACACTTCATTATGCTTATTTCCCTACTCTTTTTATGTTTTCTTAGCACTTATCACAGTTTGCCATACTTATATGTTACTAGTTTATATTGTTGATAATTTTTTCCTGCTGTTGAATTTTATTCTTCATTTGGGTAGGAACTTAGGTGCTGGTGTTGTTTTTTTCCACTGCTGTATCCACAGTGCTTAGAACAATTCCAGCTCATAATGGGCAATCAATAAATATTTGGTGAATTAATGAGCAAGCAAATGATGATTATAGTTACTTTGATTTTTTTGAGATTACAGAAATGACACAGAAACATGCGTCTTTCATTTTTTTCTTTTTTTAAAAAAGTACTGGGTAGTTAAACCCTTCAAGATGGAACAATTAATTAAAGGGAAGTACAAGTAATCCCTGCTGGCTTTGTTTTTCAGAAACAATGATATTTAGGTGAGGTTATTAAGGAACTTTTCCCAAGGATTTATAGAATATGAATGAGAGGTATTTGAATGCAGAATATTAAGTGACCAGTTAAATGACTTAAAGAGGCTAGTTGTGTAATTTTAGAGGAGTGTGGTGATCATTCGGATTGCCTTCTGAAAATCATGGCTTACCTGTGGAAAACAACTGCCACTATGCGTGTATTCCCAACTTGAAGGAGATAAGTATTAAAATTGAGAGCCAGTGAATTTTCTGGATGTTTATATAAAAGTCAGTCAGAAAGTGAATTTTGAGAAGAGCTTCATTAGGATGAAGAGACAAAGTCTTTAGATGTGAGTTTAGAGCATGAGAGAATAGTCAGCTTTATTAATGGAAATTAAGAATTAAGATGACTGAAGGAATATTAATATTACAGACCCATTGTAAAATAGTATTTACAATTTAAAAATCACTTTCATGGACTTCCGGAGAAGATGGGCGGCATAGTAAGATGCGTGTGTCTTAGTTCTTCCTCCAGAACAACTACTAGGGAAGTAGAAACGATACAGAACAGCTCCCGGAGCCATGACAGAGACCAAGAAGACAGCGTACCCCATTCTGTAACGGCTGACTGGCTGGGAGAACCCGCTCCGGTGAGATTGCTGAGGGGCGCGGGCTTCCCCGGGCCAGGGCGGCAGGCGGCCGGAGTCCCTCCCTCCCTCCTTCCCGGGCCGGCTGGGAGAATTGGACAGGCGGTCCCCTCAAGCTGCGGCGGCTGGCGCCCCCCCCCCTCCACACATGACCCCCCAGACCAGCTGGGAGAATTGGATTGGAGATTCCCAAGCTGCGGAGAATGGCGACGGGTCCCTTCCAAACATGTGGCTTCCCGGTCCGGCTCGGAACTGTGGATAGGCACTCCCCCAAGTCACGGCGGCTGGCGCCCCCCCGCCACGCTTGGCGCTCCGGGCCGGCTGGGAAATTTGGACAGGCGCTCCCCCAAGCCGCAGAGGCCGGCGACCGTCCCCGCACGCGGATCCCCGGGCCGGCTGGGAGATTCGGATTGGCACTCCCCCAAGCCGCTTCGGCTGGCGACCCCCACCCCACAGCGAAAGTTTTCCGAAGTTAAAGGAGCCACAGCATCTTTTACTGGTGGGACCCGCAGACAGATGAGCGCCACGAACGCCACCTACTGGGCAGGATAAGAAAAACAGAGCCCTGAGATTTCACAGAAAAATCTTTCAACCTGCTGGGTCTCACACCCAGGGAAATCTGATTAAATGCCCAGACGCCAGCAGAAGATAACAGATCACGCTCAGAAAATTGAAAATATGGCCCAGTCAGAGGAACAAACCAATAGTTCAAACGAGATACAGGAGCTGAGACAACTAATGCTGAATATACGAACACTGGAAAACCTCGTCAAAAACCAAATCGATAAATTGAGGGAGGACATGAAGAAGACATGGGCTGAACAAAAAGAAGAAATAGAAAAACTGAAAAAACAAATCACAGAACTTATGGGAGTGAAGGACAAAGTAGAAAAGCTGGAAAAAACAATGAATACCTACAATGGTAGATTTAAAGAGACAAAAGCTAGAATTAGTGAATTGGAGGATGGAACATCTGAATTCGAAAAAGATAACAGAAACTATAGGGAAAAAAATGGAAAAATTTGAACATGGGATCAGGGAACTGAAGGACAATATAAACCGCACAAATATACATGTTGTGGGTGTCCCAGAAGGAGAAGAGAAGGGAAAAGGAGAAGAAAAAGTAACGGAAGAAATGATCACTGAAAATTTCCCAACTCCTATGAAAGACCTAAAATTACAGATCCAAGAAGTGCAGCGCACCCCAAAGAGAATAGACCCAAATAGGCGTTCTCCAAGACACTTACTAGTTGGAATGTCAGAGGTCAAAGAGAAAGAATCTTGAAAGCAGCAAGAGAAAAACAATCCATCACATACAAGGGAAACCCAATAAGATATGCGTAGATTTCTCAGCAGAAACCATGGAAGCTAGAAGACAGTGGGATGATATATTTAAATTACTAAAAGAGAAAAACTGACAACCAAGACTTCTATATCCAGCAAAATTGTCCTTCAAAAATGAGGGAGAAATTAAAACATTTTCAGACAAAAAGTCACTGAGAGAATTTGTGACCAAGAGACCAGCTCTGCAAGAAATACTAAAGGGAGCACTAGAGTCAGAACTGAAAAGACAGAAGAGAGAGGTATGGAGCAGAGGGTAGAAAGAAGGAAAATCAGATATGATATGTATAATACAAAAGGCAAAATGGTAGAGGAAAGTATTATCGAAACAGTAATAACACTAAATGTTAATGGACTGAATTCCCCAATCAAAAGACATAGACTGGCAGAATGGATTAAAAAACAGGATCCTTCTATATGCTGTCTACAGGAAACACATCTTAGACCCAAAGATAAACATAGGTTGAAAGTGAAAGGTTGGGAAAAGATATTTCATGCAAATAACAACCAGAAAAGAGCAGGAGTGGCTATACTAATATCCAACAAATTAGACTTCAAATGTAAAGCAGTTAAAAGAGACAAAGAAGGACATTACCTACTAATAAAAGGAACAATTAAGAAGACATAACAATCATAAATATTTATGCACCGAACCAGAATGCCCCAAAATACGTGAGGAATACACTGCAAACACTGAAAAGGGAAATAGACACATCTACCATAATAGTTGGAGACTTCAATTCACCACTCTCATCAATGGACAGAACATCTAGACAGAGGATCAATAAAGAAATAGAGAATCTGAATATTACTATAAATGAGCTAGACTTAACAGACATTTATAGGACATTACATCCCACAACAGCAGGATACACCTTTTTCTCAAGTGCTCATGGATCATCTCAAAAATAGACCATATGCTGGGTCTCAAAGCAAGTCTTAACAAATTTAAAAAGGTTGAAATCATGCACAACACTTTCTCGGATCATAAAGGAATGAAGTTGGAAATCAATAATAGATGGAGTGCCAGAAAATTCACAAATACGTGGAGGCTCAACAACACACTCTTAAACAACCAGTGTGTCAAAGAAGAAATTGCAAGAGAAATTAGTAAATACCTCGAGGTGAATGAAAACGAAAACACAACATATCAAAACCTATGGGACGCAGCAAAGGCAATGCTAAGAGAGAAATTTATTGCCCTAAATGCCTATATCAGAAAAGAAGAAAAGGCAAAAATGCAGGAATTAACTGTCCACTTGGAAGAACTGGAGAAAGAACAGCAAACTAATCCCAAAGCAAGAAAAAGGCAAGAAATAACAAAGATTAGAGCAGAAATAAATGAAATTGAAAACATGAAAACAATAGAGAAAATCAATAAGACCAGAAGTTGGTTCTATGACAAAATCAATAAGATTAATGGGCCCTTAGCAAGATTGACAAAAAGAGGAAGAGAGAGGATGCAAATAAATAAGATCAGAAATGGAAGAGGAGACATATCCACTGACCTCACAGAAATAAAGGAGGTAATAACAGGATACTATGAACAACTTTATGCTAATAAATACAACAATTTAGATGAAATGGATGGGTTCCTGGAAAGACATGAACAACCAACTTTGACTGAAGAAGAAATAGATGACCTCAACAAACCAATCACAAGTAAAAAAATTGAATCAGTCATTCAAAAACTTCCTAAAAAGAAAAGTCCAGGACCAGACGGCTTCACATGTGAATTCTATCAAACATTCCAGAAAAAATTAGTACCAACTCTCCTCAAACTCTTCAAAAAAATCAAAGTGGAGGAAAGCTACCTAATTCATTCTATGAAGCCAACATCACCCTCATACCAAAACCAGGCAAAGATATTACAAAAAAAGAAAACTACAGACCAATCTCTCTAATGAATATAGATGCAAAAATCTTCAACAAAATTCTAGCAAATCGAATTCAACAACACATTAAAAGAATTATACATCATGACCAAGTAGGATTCATCCCAGGTATGCAAGGATGGTTCACATAAGAAAATCAATTAATGTAATACACCATATCAACAAATCAAAGCAGAAAAATCACATGATCATCTCAATTGATGCAGAGAAGGCATTTGACGAGATTCAACATCCTTTCCTGTTGAAAACACTTCAAAGGATAGGAATACAAGGGAACTTCCTTAAAATGATAGAGGGAATATATGAAAAACCCACAGCTAATATCATCCTCAATGGGGAAAAATTGAAAACTTTCCCCCTAAGATCAGGAACAAGACAGGATGTCCACTATCACCACTATTATTCAACATTGTGTTGGAGGTTCTAGCCAGAGCAATTAGGCAAGAAAAAGAAATACAAGTCATCAAAATTGGAAAGGAAGAAGTAAAACTATCACTGTTTGCAGATTATATGATACTATACATAGAAAACCCGGAAAATCCACAACAAAACTACTTGAGCTAATAAATGAGTACAGCAAAGTAGCAGGTTACAAGATGAACATTCAAAAATCTGTAGCGTTTCTATACACTAGTAATGAACAAGCTGAGGGGGAAATCAAGAAACGAATCCCATTTACAATTACAACTAAAAGAATAAAATACCTAGGAATAAATTTAACTAAGAGACAAAAAACCTATACAAAGAAAACTACAAAAAACTGTTAAAAGAAATCACAGAAGACCTAAATAGATGAAAGGGCATACCGTGTTCATGGATTGGAAGACTAAATAGAGTTAAGATGTCAATCCTACCTAAATTGATTTACAGATTCAATGCAATACCAATCAAAATCCCAACAACTTATTTTTCAGAAATAGAAAAACCAAAAAGCAAATTTATCTGGAAGGGCAGGGTGCCCCGAATTGCTAAAAACATCTTGAGGAAAAAAAACGAAGCTGGAGGTCTCGCGCTGCCTGACTTTAAGGCATATTATGACGCCACAGTGGTCAAAACAGCATGGTATTGGCATAAAGATAGATATATCGACCAATGCAATCGAATAGAGTGCTCAGATATAGACCCTCTCATCTATGGACATTTGATCTTTGATAAGGCAGTCAAGCCAACTCACCTGGGACAGAACAGTCTCTTCAATAAATGGTGCCTAGAGAACTGGATATCCATATGCAAAAGAATGAAAGAAGACCCGTATCTCACACCCTATACAAAAGTTAACTCAAAATGGATCAAAGATCTAAACATTAGGTCTAAGACCATAAAACAATTAGAGGAAAATGTAGGAAGATATCTTATGAAACTTGCAATTGCAGGCGGTTTTATGGACCTTAAACCTAAAGCAAGAGCACTGAAGAAAGAAAGAAAGAAATGGGAGCTCCTCAAAATTAAACACTTTTGTGCATCAAAGAACTTCATCAAAAAAGTAGAAAGACAGCCTACACAATGGGAGACAGTATTTGGAAATGACATATCAGATAAAGGTCTAGTATCCACAATTTATAAAGAGATTGTCCAACTCAACAACAAAAAGACAGCCAACCCAATTACAAAATTGGAAAAAGACTTGAACAAACACCTCTCAGAAGAGTAAATACAAATGGCCAAAAGGCACATGAATAGATGCTCGATGTCCCTGGGCATTAGAGAAATGCAAATCAAAACCACTATGAGATATCATCTCACACCCACCAGAATGGCCATTATCAACAAAACGGAAAATGACAAGTGCTGGAGAGGATGTGGAGAAAGAGGCACACTTATCCACTGTTGGTGGGAATGTCAAATGGTGCAACCACTGTGGAAGGCAGTTTGGCGGTTCCTCAAAAAGCTGAATATAGAATTGCCATACGACCCAGCAATACCATTGCTAGGTATCTACTCAGAGGACTTAAGGGCAAAGACACAAACGGACATTTGCACACCAGTGTTTATAGCTGCGTTATTTACAATTGCAAAGAGATGGAAACAGCCAAAATGTCCATCAACAGACGAGTGGCTAAACAAACTGTGGTATATACATACGATGGAATATTATGCATCTTTAATACAGAACAAACTTATAAAGCATGTAATAACATGAATGGACCTAGAGAACATTATGCAGAGTGAGACTAGCCAAAAACTCAAGGACAAATACTGTATGGTCCCACTGATGTGAACCGACATTCGAGAATAAACTTGGAATATGTCATTGGTAACAGAGACCATCAGGAGTTAGAAACAGGGTAAGATAATGGGTAATTGGACTTGAAGGATGTAGACTGTGCAACAGGACTAGATACAACAACTCAAAAATGGACAGCACAATAATACCTAATTGTAAATTAATCAT
Source organism: Tamandua tetradactyla (assembly GCF_023851605.1). Lineage (NCBI taxonomy): Eukaryota > Metazoa > Chordata > Mammalia > Pilosa > Myrmecophagidae > Tamandua > Tamandua tetradactyla. The sequence goes on from NC_135332.1 coordinate 143,433,920, forward strand.
GTTAAAACACTGAATGAAGCTGCATCTGAGCTATAGGTTTTTTTTTTTTGTCCGTTTGTTTGTTTGTGTCTTTTTTTTTCTTTTTACTTTTCTTTTTTTTACTATTATTATTTTTATTTTTTTCTCTATATTAACATTCTATATCTTTTTCTGTTGTTTTGCTAGTTCTTTTCTTATATCGATGCAAATGTACTAAGAAATGATGATCATGCATGTATGTGATGATGTTAAGAATTACTGATTGCATATGTAGAATGGAATGATTTCTAAATGTTGTGTTAATTTCTTTTTTTTCTTTAATTAATAAAAATAAAAAATCACTTTCATATAAATTATTTTATTTGTTTACAGAAGAGTTTTTTAGGCAGAGTAGAAAAAAATTATTGGTGTTTTACAGAAGAGGAAATAGAAGACTAAAAGTTAAATGTCTTGTCCATGTTTTCATGGCAGGCAAGCCTGAGTCTGAATAGAACCTGAAGGTTCTGACTATATTTTCCCAGCCTTAGGCTATTACATTTTGTCTTTTAATTTGACTAGCCTTTAGAATCCATATTGCTAAACATTCTGTGCCCCAGCCTTAAAAGTCTTTAACTCTCAGAAACTTCTTCCTTATTTCATATTAAGTACTGTCAGGAGTCAAACTTTCGTGATATTACAGCATTGCCTTGCCTTTGAAGTCTCAGCAACTCCCTTTGCAAATTCCCCTCTTCCCCCTTAGACTATGTTCTGCACTTGATCGACTCTGATTGCAATGAAGGGAGATCAAGTCTCTTGTGGGAATCCAGTGTGCCAGCCACATTCTAAAGTCATTGTTACTATATAGGGGAGCCAGTTAATGACACTTCCATTGCTTTCATATACATAGCTATTATAGGGTTAAATAAAGAAACCAAATGCTTCTCTGGCTCCTTCATAGAACTCAATAACTAGAACTGATGTATGTAAAATATTTTTAAATATGTTCTGGGTGTGTTCCTTCCTTTTTCTTTTAAATATAGACTTTGGCTCTTTCTCATATCCTGTATTTTGCGTATGATTTTTATTTAGCAGATTCTACTTGCTAATATGTTCTGTCTTCGTTAATCATGGTATTAATGAGCAGATAAACTTCTGGTTGTTTACCATTTAGAAAAATAAAATGATCACAAAGTAACTATATACTTAGAATCGAAGGAACTTAGTGGCCATCCATTTCAATATCTTAGCCAGTGTTAGGAGTCCCTTTACAAGATGTAGAAACTGTCCTTTCAATTTCTCAATTATAATTATGCTTTTGCATATACTGTTTTTCTTTTCTGACATTCTCATAACTATCCTTGCCCTTTTTTCTTTTACCTGCTTAATTTCAGTTCATTCTGTTAGCTTATTTTAGCTTAAATTCAAGGGAACTTTCCTTGATATTGCCCTTCCTCCACACATTCCAATTCCCAATTTGATGAAGTTCCTCTGTTGTGTTTTTTAATAGTTCATTGTATTTTTCTTTCATAGCACTTATAACAGTGATATTTATAGAGCTGTGTGATTTGAATGCTGGCTGTACCACTTGACAGTGAGTTCTATGAGTGCAGGGTCAGTCATTGATTGCTTATCATTTTATCTCCAGGGCCTAACATTATCTGATATAAAAGTTTTGCTGGAGAAGTATTTCTTGAATGAATGGATTGTATGAATGAATGAATATTTGACAGATGGTCAAGGGTATGAATGTATTTGACAAAAAAATCTAAGTTTTTAATACATATTGACTTCCCTCTCCTTTCACTCCTCATTTTTCTTCTTCCTCTTACTTCTCCTTCTGTATATATGTACCATTGGAAAGAACATCTACCAGTATTTTCCTTTGTTAGGCAGTTCTAATTACTATTAGATCCTCTGTTCATTGGACTTTAACTTATATTTCTTGACCTATTTTTAGTCTTTAAGTGAGAATAAGTAATGTATCATTCTTAAGTATATCTGACAAAACTTATTATCTAAGAAGCGCTCCACCCCTACCCCCCTCAGTAATCATCCTCTTTAATGATCAGGCATTTACAATTACGAGCATATCTTTTCTCTTGAAATCTTTCTCTTTTGGCTTCCAAGTGTTGAGACAACTCTCATTTGAATTTTGGTGTACCTTGTGAATAGAGGCACTGCCTGCTTTTGAGGTGGATTATCTTTTCAAGGATGTTTATATAGTGAACAGCCTTGGAAGATAGATATAGTGACTCTTTTCTAGAGTAAAAGGGGTCATGCTTACTGATCATTGTGTAAGATTTGATACCCCAAGCTCAGGGATCATCTCCTTTCACACAGTGCACCATCTGTCCGGACACATCTGCATCATCATCTCTGTGAGATTTTGAGGCAAATGGAACTTAGGCAAATATGTTAATTCTCAAGCTGCTTACTGTTTCCTGAATAATAAAGTCCTTTGTTTATGACTCGGGAGTCTTGTGTCTTCTACCAGCATTTATGGAACTGTGATAGAGTAAAATGTTAGGCCCTTCACAATTATTTATATCAGAACAATGTTGTATCTTTGTTCTCCTTCCTGAACCATCTTGTTCCCCACCTAAGGCTTTTCTTTCCATTGTGCCTTAAATATTGGTTGTTTCCATGATTATGTTCTTGGTCTCTTTCTTTTTGGATGATCTCATCCACACCCCTGATCCAGCCATCAATCAAATTTCTCTTTTATTTTCTTTTGACATACAAACTTCAAATTTTAACCACCTCTTGACCATTCCCAATGGATATTTTAATGGTGCCTTACACATCTAAAACTGAACTTCTTATTCCGTATTTTATGTTCCATTATTCACTGTTTCAATTAATGACTCTATTTATTTCCCTCTTAATGCTATAATTTCAGTACTAGCTCAATTCATCTTTTTCTCCCCTATATATGGTAGATGTTCCGGTAAGTTTTTTTTAGTTGAATACCCCAGGCTAAATAAACATCATAAATTTGTTTTGGTCACTTCCATATGATTTATCTTCAGATTCATTGTTGCCATGTTGATTACTTCCAGTACATATTTGAAAATGTCTCTTAAAATGGTACTCTAAAATTTAATACAGCCCTCCACATAGCATGTAGTACATTTCCCAAATTCATTAGTGGACTTCTTTTTAGTTGTTATTTGACTTGAGCTTGTGTGCCCCTGGAAACCATAGACCTTTTTATGTGAACTATTCTTACAACAGTTTCCATATTTTATATATTTACATTACTTTTTAACCTAATGGATAACTTTAAAATTATTCCTGTGAAATTTCAACTAATAGATTTTGATGTACCATTATTAAAGAAAATATCTCTTAATGTATCTAGTTTGGCTCTAGCTACTTGTGCACGTCATTCACACATGCTGTTTTTGCTTTTAACATGCAAAACTAGACATAACATTTTTCTCTTAAGATTAGAAAATAGAATTATGTGATTTTAATTTTATTTTAAAATATTATAGGGTGGTACAGCAGTGGCTCAGTGGCAGAATTCTTACCTGCTATGCCAGAGACCCAGGTTCGATTCCAGTCCCTTCCCATGCAAGCAAGCAAACAAACAAGCAAAATAATATAAAACAAGTACCTCTCTCAAAATATTATTTACATTAAGACATCCATTTAAGCCAATCTTCTTATTCTTCTGTATACTAAATTTCAAAAGTATAAAGTTTTAACTTTATTAGATTGTCATAAATTAAAAATTCTTTTTATATTTTAACCATTAAATATAGGCTACTTTCAATCATTGCTATTGGAAGGGGAAATTACCGTTGTAATTCTAGTCTCTCTCTTTCTTGATGAAGATATATACCAACAAACACATGCTCTCTCTTATTTCACCATTCAAAGCTGGTTGGTTAAAATATAATGAATTGTTAAGGAGTTTAAAATCTGGAGACAATATCTTACATTGTACATTTTAATTTATAGGGAATGTATTTTATGTTTCAGATTTTGCCCTCACAATGTAGAATTAAGTGAACTGCCATGAAGTTATGTTTTTAGTATTTTTGACAGGACACATGAATAAGAATGCTTATATATTATAGCAATTAAAGACAATTCGCATTTGTGGTTTGGGCATAAATGTGTAAAAATTATACCCGTCCATCTTATTACATTTCCTCTTTCTTCCCTCAGGACTTTACTATGTACTTTATCTGTAATTGTTGCCAGTTTTCTATCATGTTCCCACTAGGCTTCTAGTGCAAAAAATCTTATCCTCTTGATGACAGAGCTTGCCTGAATGATTTCATGCTCCTGGCATTTTTGTTCACGGGAATTAGGAGTAAAATGTAACTACAGTTGAACAGAGCGTCTATTTTTGTAATTTTGGAGTTTGGACTCTGTTATTGGAACTAAATGAAGAGATGCAGGTGTTCTCCAGTCCAAGCCCTTTGGGAGTTTTGATGGTAGATGCTTGAAAAGAAAATGCATGTGTTTTCAGAGTCAAACAGCAGCTGTGAGACAAGGATTTATGTTTTTCTCAGAACTTTGGGATTTCAAAATGTTACATTTAATCACAAGCACAGAAAGGGGAGCAAATGTTAAAGATGTTACACATAAAAGTAGGTCTACTGATCTCTTTACCATATGAACTAGTTGTGGGAATATAGGAACAAAGTGATTTTTAATCATAATATAAACAATTTCTAGAGGATTATAATAGTTGCCTAGACTTGGCCTTTTGAGAATGTTGCATTTGTAGGAGAAAGAATTTTTGAATTCCTGATTACTTAAGAAAATCTGTGGGTTTTTTCCCCTATTTTTTACATACATATACACACAATGAAAGATCTGATAAAATATTTGTGAAACACACCTTGATTATAATTCTTTTGGAAAAAATTTAAACAATATGTTGTGGAAACAGAACTCATTGGTTTTTAGTGCAAGAAATGTAAACCTATTCTATATCTAGAATAGTAATTAAGGGAATTTACAAATATATATTTAAACAGATATATATTTAAAATATTCTTTCTTTTTCAAATAATGAAGTTACTTTATATTTGGTTGATTCCTAAATTCATCTTTATTGCCAGGAATACTTTTCAGTATTTCTTTATCATTCTCATATTTTTGTTGCTCTTTTTTTTTTTAGTGTAATCATTCACTTATTCATTCATCCAACAAATATTTATTGCAAATTTTCTGTGTGTAGAAGAATAATGATGCATCAAAGCCTCTACTATGAAGACGCTTTTGGAGATAGGCATCTAAACAACCAAGGCAGTATGAATGAATGAATGAATGAATGATATCTAAAAAGGCTTAGTTTGGGTTTGACTTCATCCATTGCAAACCATATTACTTTGAGCAAGTCAACCTCACCGACTATCAGTTTCTTATATGTAAAATGAAGAGACTCTTATCTGCTTGCTAGGATTGTTATGACGATCAAATTAAATACTATATTCATAAATACATTGTAAACTGTAAAGCAATGCAAATTTTAAATATTGTTCTGTCTGAAATGGTTCCATATATTAACCATTTAATCACCCACTTTTAAGGTTTACCCCTTTAAGGCCTTTCCTACTTTGTTCTCTACATTTGAACCGATCCATGTCCACTTTAAATTTTTCTCAAGGCTGCTCTCTAAACCTGTGGGTATATAGTTAGTTCTGAAGGTAAGGTAAAATCCTCTGCCTAGTTCCACAATCTAACCTTCTAGATTGAAATGTCTGCTAGAAGCCATGATAGTAGGAGTCAGGAACAGTCTCAATAGCAACAGGAAATTACTTTGCTTGCTTGTTTGAAAGGTCTCGGATTCTGGAAGGAAGCCAGAGAGAGAAATGCCTTGAGTCTTATGGGTGACTAGTTGCTCCCTCATTTATTGTACAAGGTCAAAATTTTATTTTATTTTTTTGCTGCTTAAGTAGTAAAGGTAAATTTGAATTCAAAGTAAACAAATAGTAGCTTCATTAGTTAGTGGTAAATTATTATACAAGTTGTATTTCAGGTTTTAATGGATTGAAAGTCAATGTCATCATAAAATGAGTAATGATTTGGAGTTTGTTTGAAGTATATTTTTATGTGGCTCAAACTGTTACTACTATTACTTCTGTTCATTTTATATTTTAGAAAATGATATAAATCTTCAAAGTGAGCTTTTATTTTTACAGCTCCTAAATTGTATTTAAGCTAAAAAAATAACCATGTGGTAGGTCCATATTTTGAAGTTGGCTTATAGTAGGTTTCATACTGGCCAAAAGAGAGGTCTGAGTTAATTAGAGAAGTTGATTTAGAGACTACTTATAGTTGATATTTATAGCAATCTTTGCCACCTGCTGCCCTCCTCCAATTGTTCCATCTTCTCCAGAAGATACAGCTTCATTTTGAGAAACTTGATTCCACCAACAACTTTTCATCTTTAGTAAGTTCAGTATACATGCATATCATCTGTATACCATTGCTTTTAAAAAAAAAAAAAAAAAAGATACATGAGAGTCAATTGTACATGAGTGTGTGAGAGTTTAAGCATTTTCTGTGGTTCTTTTGTTTGTTTTGTTTATTTTTGCCACCCTCTGACTTTTGCCCTTTCTCCTCCCTCTTTCTTTTTCCTTACCTTCCCAATTAAACTTCTTTTCAAGTACCACTAAAGCATTTTGACCATATAACACTGCAAACAACAATAACTGTTCATGAGATTCCTTCCCCCTGAGACCATGATGAGTACATGATAGATATTCAATAAAAATAGGACTGTCCAAAGGAAATTATTTTTGCCATTTGAATATAGCCCTGTTGTCTACAAGCCTGCATCATTTTAGTTCTAAATTGTTCTGTGGGAAAAAAAATGTGTAGGAAATCTTCAGCCTGTTAAGGAATATTTAAAAAAAAAAAAAGTAAAATCATGACTCATTGAAATATAAAATGAACAAGTGTTAAATATTTTATTTAAATCATTATTAATGAGGGAATTAGGCAGATGTTACAACCAATTCAAAGGAGAATTAATAAAATACTTTTACAATGTATGGTTTAGGATTACTGATCTAAATTTGGAAATGGACACAAAATTGACTTCTTCCACAGTGAAGGAGGTCCATTGACTCTCTACCATAAGACAGAAATACATTGTGTACCCAAGGGTTATTTCGCATTGCTATCAGTTATCTGTAAGTTAAAAATTTGTGAAATAGTTTAAAGGCAATGAAAGGTTCAGGAACCCTTATAATCAAAACTCAGATAACCTGGAAGGCTGTGCCCTAAATAATGCAGATCTTTACACTGAAGCACAAAATTTCCACGCAATCCTTATTAAATGCCAGGTGGCTAGGCTATTTTTAGCTGTGGGTAGTTTAAATATAGAGATGTTCAGAAGTAGTTTTGTGAAGCAAAGGTTCTGAGCTTTAAGGGAAAATTAAAGGGAAGTGTTAATACCGACAGAGGGCAGTGATGAAGCAATGGTTTCCTCATGTTCAAAGGAGGTCTTGATCATTGAATAATTCTGGGTTAATTTTATAGAGTTCAACTTTTGAGTCTTACCATACCAGAGTTCATTTAAGCCTTTTACTTTGTCACTGTCTGAAACTTGCTAGAATAAGGTTTTTAATGTTTTGCTCTCATTAAATTAAGTAAATAAAAAGTTTTATTTTGATAAAGTAATTAACATGTTCTAACATATTGAAAAGCTTTTTTGGGCAAAAATATTCATACAGCAAATATTTGAACACCTATTTATGTTAAGTGTTGCTTTAGTCATTGAGGATATACATAGTAATAAACAAGGACTTGTTCCCAAACCTCAAAGAAGTAAGATTCTTTTGATGCTGACATTTTTATTTTAGTGATTAATTTATTCTATTATATTTTTCTTATGAGGACTAAATGATTTATGTCGTATTTCTTAAACTATAAGAAGCCTTTCTTCAAATATTAAAATAACATCTAAGTTCTTCCACTTAAAAGGTGGAAAACTGAGTTGCTATGAAAATATTTGCAAAAATATGGCAGAGTTGGCAAAACTCAAAGATAAATAATAACAAAAACAGAAATGCAAGTACACTAGAGGAAAATGGCCAAAGGACATAAAAGTAAGAAATATAAGTGATCAACACATGAAAAAATTGAAACTCACAAGCAATAAAAAAATGGATATTAAAACAGTAATAAGAACAATTTTCTTATCCCTGAAATTGAAAAGATGTAATAAGTGATAAAACTGAAAGCTGACAAGTTTATAATGAGATGAGTACTTCATAAAAGTCTGGTATGAGAATGAATTTGGACAAACTTACCAGAAATCAATATTGTATAATTTATTATCTTCATAATACCACTTCTAAGATTCAATTCTAAGGAAGTAATCCAAGATGCATTTAAAAGAATTGTATTTAAAGTACAAGGGTATTCAGGCCAGCTGATAAAAGAATAACTTTTCATGCAATTTAAGATCTCACAGTTTTATTGAGTGAGTCATGAACTGGGCAACATCCCATTCAGAAAATAGAATGGAGCTCCCCTAGGAAGTGGAAAGGGGAAGCTCAAATAGGATGAATGAAAGCAAGTGAGGAAATATTCTGATTGGGTGACATTGAGTTCCATTTTACATTGTGGGGGTGGGGTCTGTCTTACAAAGTGTGGAGCACATATACCTTGATTAGTATGGTCTTCTTGTCCAATGTGATAAGCAATCTCTACTGTACTTAAATTGGTTTTGTTACCACATGTTGCTTATTACCAACCCTATAGGGTGTGCTCTATTTTCTCAGAAAACTCTGCAGGTCAATTGTTTTTCTTTTCTGGAAAATCCCTTTCTGAAAGGAGTCCTTCTAAGCAACCACCCATGCAGGAGGCCATTTTATTTTATGTAGCACAGTTATTTATAATAATCACAAGCTATAATCATCTTTGTTGCCCAATAATAGGTAAATTATAAAATAAATCAGCGTATATAGAGAATATTTAATTTCATAGAAAATGCTCATATTAAAAGCTTATGTAAAAAAATGAAAATATAACCTACATATAATAGGATTCTACTTCTGTAATAATTCTTTATATGCACATGAATATATGTGTGCTTATATATTCATGTATTATATTAATAGAAAACAGACTTTTTAACAGTTTGCTTGATGGGATTATAAGTTGGCTCCCGTTCGTGTTTATAGTCTTATGGTATTTCGTATTTTCTGCAAATATTACAATCATTATATTTAGTTATTTTCCAAATTTCATTTCACGTAAGTATCATTATGGTTATTTTGCTCACAAACAGGCATTCTTGCACTCTTATTCTTATATAACCTTAAATATTTAAATAAAATTTCACTTTGAAAGAACATGTGTCCTAAAAGTTTCAGTGTCTACAGCAGGGTTGCCCTATACCTTATTAAAATACTAAAAATCATGCCTGTCATCATATTAAGTCTACCATTTTCTTGCATACATTCTGTGACTAAGCATGTAGTCAATCTGCACATGCTCAATACTTTAATCACTGTAATTACATCATCTAAAAACATTTTGCTCATTATCCCAAAACCTGCCCATCTTGTGATATAAAGCTATCAGAATTACTACAGTTTGGGGAGAGAGGTTTTGGGGATGATAGGCCTTCTTATCTCCTCCTTCATACCTAGCATTAAACTCTTTCTCTTTTTGAAACCCCAGTGTCTCTGGAACTGGTCATTGAGCATATCAGGCAAATCCACCACCTTTCTCTGATAGATGGATTTCCTCTTTCTTCATTCAAGCATTATGATTATTATTATAGTTGGGGTTACTTGAGGCTTCAGCTATAGAAATAGAACATTTTCTTTGGCTACTTGGATGAGAATTGATGAAGGGTTAGGTAGAGAAGTGTCAAGGGTTTAAAGAGAATTCATTTCTATTTGTGAGCATGAGCTTTTCTGAAATAAATTAATGAGTTGTAGTTGATGAAAGACAGGCAGAGCTTAGTGATTAATGTTCTTTGGAGAAGAAATGAGATGGGCCTATTTTCTGACAGAGTGATGGGCAGCCACCAAGTAAGAGGTTAGAGAGAAAGAGAAAGAGGCAATATAAACCAGCAGCTATTGTATTAGTTGGTATTTCAAAATTGGTTAGATATTGTTAAGTCATTAATTGCCAGTTATCCTTAAAATGAGATTTGGTTATACCTACTAAGCCTTTGTAGAAGCGTACATATATTTTGGGAAGCAAAGACTTTGTATATAATTTCTGGTCTTGGAAGAATAAAACAATCATTTTATACTTGATTGAGCATCTACAAAGTCCAGCAGCTAGTGAGTGTAATGAGAAAAGACTGGCTCTTCTTCCTGATGTTCTTTTTACTGTGTAAACTAAACATTTTCAGGTGACCAGGTTTCAGGTGATTTTTATTCATTTAGCGCAAACATGGTCCTTGAAACTTGGAATATATTGATGAACAAGACGGTATAACTTCTCCTTAAGGATCTATTGAGGGAGACCTACTTGTAGACAGACTCTTAAAAGGCTGTTACAACGTTGCAGTAAAACAAAGTGGTATGAGTTCACACTGAAGGAAACCCTTTGCCCATATCATTGGGAACAGGGAAAGGATTAGTGGAGCAAATCATGTCCAAGATGAGACCTTAATTATGAGTTGGAGGAGACACAGTGGATCAAGTTTGGGGAAACTGGAAATAATTTTGGTGTAACTGCACTTAGAATGGGATGGGATCAATGGTAAGAGATAAGCCCCATTAGATAAGCAAGCCTCTTCTGAATCAGAATATGAAGTTCCTTGAAAGTCATTTTTAAGGGATTTGGGCTTAGCGCCAAAGGGAGCAATGGAAAGGTTTGATCATTATATTTGTACTTCAAGAACCAACTTAGACAACAGTGTGGATAAGGGTTAAAGACTGGAGGCAGGGAGAGCAGTTAGGAGAATGTTGCAATGAAAGAAATAGTAATGTTAAATGGAGAGAATTCCACATATATGAGGGATATTAGTATGTTGAAATCAACAGAAATTGGTGATTAGTTGAATATAATGGCAACAGGATAGGGCACACTAAGAAAACATCCTGTATTTTGGTTTGAAGGATTGGGTAGACAGGATTGTGCCTTTCAATGAGGTGAGAAACAGAAGAAAAAGAGCCATACTATTTAGGGTAATAGAGGCAATTGGTATAGTAATACTAATATTTTTAAATTCTCCCTATTTTTCAGGTATTATTCTAACTATTTTACATAGAATTCATGCAATTTCTCATACTCTTTACCATTACATCAAAGAGCATTGGCTTGGGAGAAAATCAGATCTTAAATCATTGAGTATTCGGTTCATTGAATTCCATTTAATTTTTTTGTTGTTGTTTTTTTTGGGGGGGGGGGTGCATGGTCCAGGAATCGAACCCGGGTCTCCTGCATCAAAGGCAGGCATTCTAATCCATTTAATTTTATTTATTGGCTGTAAGCTGCATGTCAGAAACTATTAGATGCTGGTATAGTTGTATAAATAGGTATTCAATACACAGCCTGTTTAAATACTAATGACACAAACATACAACTAATTCTAAAAAGAATCATGACTTTAACAAATGCTATAGTTGATTGGGACAAAAATGCTGTGATCTGAAATAGAAGGCCAGGGGAGATTAATTTGAATGGAAATTGAAAGATATCAGGAGAGGTTTCATAAAGAAAAATTGATATTTAAGCCTTAAATGTTAAAGATTGCACATGAGTTGAAAGTTCTCATTGTTAAACATTGCAGATTATTCTCAATTGTCTTATGTTGCCTATCTTTAAATGTTTGGCATTAATCGTTACATTAAGACCACATCCTTGTAAAAGTACCAAATATAAAACTCTTGTTAAAATATATTTTGCATATCTATGGTAAGGCAGTTTACCTCTACTTTCAGTGCATTCAAATAACTATAATTAGGGAACTGTATTACAAAAATTATTTTTAAGTGTGATTGTAAAATATAAAATACATGGGATACTTGTTAGTGCTGCTCTTATTTTCTAATGCAGATTTTTTTAAATTAAAATTAATATTGGAATGATTAAATTATTTTAGTTTGTGTGGTTTAGCTTGGAGTTAATGATTAGAACTTGATTTTTAGATTTAGAAAAACAAATGCAGACATTAAATAGCTTCTTTATTGGATTCACTGTTAACAAAGCATGACATAAGTAAGCCTCAATCAGTCTTTGAAAGGGATGACTTAACACAACTGTTGATGCATTTGGAGTGAAACATCTTTATCAAGTTAATACAAGAAGCAGTCATGCCCTACTTGAATTACTCATTTGTAATGGCTGAACAACAGCCTGCATGCAGACTTTGAAATCCTGGGAAAATAAGATGTCTACGTACATCCAAATGTTGAAAGCCTTTACTCTTCAGCAGCTGGAAGATATTGAGCTCTGTGGCATCTACTAGGTTTTTGGCCCTTGGGGAGATATAATCCATTTAATTACTGACCAAATTTATCCATTACTTTTAATGATTCTAGTCTCTGAAGTAAGCTTCTAAAGTTTGTAGCTTTTAAAAGATCATGTGTAGATATTGTATATTTAAAATTTATAAAAATTTAGACAACATGGATGGATGGACCTAGAGAACCACATGGATGGACCTAAAGAACAACATGGATGGACCTAGAGACATTAGTGAATAACTTGGAATATGTCATTGGTAACAGAGACCATCAGGAGATAGAAATAGGGTAAGATAGTGGGTAATTGGAGCTGAAGAGATACGGATTGTGCAACAGGACTGGATACAAAAACTCAGAAATGGACAACACAATGCTACCTAACTGTAATGTAATTACGTTAAAACACTGAATGAATCTGCATGTGAGAATGATAGAGGGAGGACGGCTGGGGACATAAATGAAATTAGAAAGAAAGATGTTAAAGATCGAGATGGTATAATCTAGGAATGCCTAGAGTATCTAATAATAGTGAAATGTACAATGTACAAATTTTAAAAATGTTTTTGCATGAGGAAGAACAAAGGATTGTCATTATTGCAGGGTGCTGAAAATAGATGATAACTAATACTTCAAAATGTCACATTATGTGTAAGACTAAAGCAGAAAATGTTTGTTACAAAATTTAGATTTTGACTAGAGCATTTCCTAATATAACTCATGTAAATAGTTGGATTGAATGTCATAAGTACTTGGAATCTCAGGTAGCACATGAGATTTTGTTGGTTTGTCCAGAGTGATCCCCCGATGAATCCCAGAATGATTTGATGAGTGACTGGAAAAGTATTTGCAAGCCCCCTTTGGGGAATGGTGAGAGTGGGGAGAAATTCAACTTCCCCAAGTTGAATTCTTGATATTCTCACAAGCAGTGTGGACAACCAAAGCTACAGGCTGAGCTCCCAGTCTTGGGTTTGTTCACATGAAACTTAACCCCACAAAGGATAGGTCAAGTCTACTTAAAATTTAGGCCTTAGAGTCACCCCCAAGAGGGCCTCTTTTGTTGCTCAGATGTGGCCTCTCTCTCCAGTCAATATGATGCGCAATCTCACCACCCTCCCCCTCTCTGCGTGGGACATGACTCCCAGGGGTGTGGATCTTCCTGGCAACGTGGGACAAAGATCCTGGAATGAGCTGAGACTCAGCATCAAAGGACTGAGAAAAACCCTAGAATGAGCTGAGCATTAACATCAAGAGACTGAGAGAACCTTCTGGACCAAAAGGGAAGAGTAAATGAGACAAAGTGTCAATGGCTGAGAGATTCCAAACAGAGTCAAGAGGTTATCCTGGAGGTTATTCTTACGCATTAAGTAGATATCACCTTGTTGTTCAAGATGTAGTGGAGAGGCTGGAGGGAATTGCCTGAAAATGTAGTGCTGTGTTCCAGTAGCCATGTTTCTTGATGATGATTGAACAATGATACACCTTTCACAATGAGACTTTGTGAATGTGAAAACCTTATGTCTGATGCTCCTTTTAGCTACTATATCAACAGAAGAGTAGAACATATGGAATAAAAATAAATAATAGGGGTAACAAATGTTAAAATAAATTCAGTTTGAAATAGTGGTAAGTGAAAGCGAGGGGTGAGGGGTATGGTATGTATAGTTTTTTTTTCTCTATTATCATTTTATTTCTTTCTCCGTTGTCTTTTTATTTCTTTTTCTAAATCGATGCAAATGTACTAAGAAATGATGAATATGCAACTATGTGATGATATTAAGAATTACTGATTATATATGTAGAATGGAATGATTTCTAAATGTTTGTTAATTTTTTTAATAAATAAAAAAAAGTATAAAAGAAATTTAGGACATGAACAAAGCATTTGTATTGCTTTGGTCAAGTTGACCATGTAGACTAAAAAATATTGTCTTAACATATCAAATAATTTTAGATATAAAAATAACTTCTAAACGTTTAAGAATCTGTCAATATAGTAATTTACTCACTTTAAAAAGTCTAAAAATGTGTTTGTCTCTGATTGTCACTAAATGTGCACCATATATTTCTGTTCTGGAGTAAATTTTATTTGTTAAATCTGTGTGCAAGTTTTGATGATTTTACTGAAATACAGGCTGTGATTTATTTCGAGCCAAAAGTACATATAAGCAAAGAAATTATTTGTATTGCTTGTTTTTCCTCTTTTCATTATCTTTTTGGTGCTTGGTCCAAAGAGGATTTTAGAAAATACCATGCAGTGATATCGCATAGCTACATATAGCATATTGTAAGAAGGAAGAAATATGTCTGTAACTTTGAGATATTTAGTCTTAAATTCCAATAACAACTCTGGAATCCAATCCTTGAGGCAATCATTCGATCTCTCTTTAATTCTTCCTTTTTTTTTTTTAACAATTTTTATTGTGAAATATAACATACATACAAAAAAGCAATACATTTCGAAGTACACTTTAACAAGGTATAGAACAGATTTCAAAGTTTGGTATGGGTTACTGTTCCATAATTTCAGGCTTTTCCTTCTGGCTGTTTCAAGACACTAGAGACTAAAAAGAAATATCAGTATAATGATTAAGTAATCATACTCATTTGTTAAATCCTAAATTGTCTGCTATAACTCATTGTTCTCCTTTGATCCTTTTCCTAATTTTGAGGAATATTTGGGTTATGCCCATTCTAACTTTTTCATGTTGAGCAGTGGTGTCAACAATATAGGATGGGGGGTTATATTAGTTGATGTTCTTGGAGAACATTGTCCCTCAGGGTTTCAGGGCTTATCTGACCTAGGAACCATCTGGAGGTTTTATGTTTCTGGGAAGCAAACTTAGTGCATGAAACTTTAGTAGAATCTCATATAGTGCCCTAGGTTTTCTTTAGGATTAACAGGAATGATACTGGTTGGTGTTGGCAAACCATGGCAATTAGCAATACTGGCTAAAGCTTGCATAAAAGTAGTCCCTGGAATTGCCTCTTGACTTTATTTGAGCTCTTTTAGCCACTGATACCTTATTTTATTATATTTCTCTCTTTTGGTCAGGAGAACATTGAGGATTCCACAGTGGCATGGCCAGGCTCATCCCTGGTAGTCACGTGGCACATTGTCAGGGAGATTTTTTTTTATTATTATTATTAATTAAAAAATTAACTAACACAACATTTAGAAATCATTCCATTCTACATATACAATCAGTAATTCCCAATATCATAATATAGATGCATATTCATCATTTCTTAGTACATTTGCATCGATTTAGAAAAAGAAATAAAAAGATGACAGAAAAAGAAATAAAACGATAATAGAGAGAAAGAAATAAAAAACAGAAAAAACAAACAAAAAAAACTATACCTCAGATGCAGCTTCATTCAGTGTTTTAACATAATTACATTACAATTAGGTAGTATTGTGCTGTCCATTTCTGAGTTTTTGTATCCAGTCCTGTTACACAGTCTGTATCCCTTCAGCTCCAATTACCCATTATCTTACCCTATTTCTATCTCCTGATGGTCTCTGTTACCAATGACATATTCCAAGTTTATTTTCTAATGTTGGTTCACATCAGTGGGACCATACAGTATTTGTCCTTTAGTTTTTGGCTAGTCTCACTCAGCATAATGTTCTCTAGGTCCATCGATGTTATTACGTGCTTCATAAGTTTGTTCTGTCTTAAAGCTGCATAATATTCCATTGTATGTATATACCAGTTTGTTTCGCCACTCGTCTGTTGATGGACATTTTGGCTGTTTCCATCTTTTTTGCAATTGTAAATAATGCTGCTATAAACATTGGTGTGCAAATGTCCATTTGTGTCTTTGCCCTTAAGTCCTCTGAGTAGATACCTAGCAATGGTATTGCTGGGTCATATGGCAATTCTATATTCAGCTTTTTGAGGAACCACCAAACTGCCTTCCACAGTGATTGCACCATTTGACATTCCCACCAACAGTGGATAAGTGTGTCTCTTTCTCCACATGCTCTCCAGCACTTGTCATTTTTTGTTTTGTTGATAATGGCCATTCTGGTGGGTGTGAGATGATATCTCATTGTAGTTTTGATTTGCATTTCTCTAATGCCCAGGGACATTGAGAATCTCTTCATGCGCCTTTTGGCCGTTTGTATTTCCTCTTCTGAGAGGTGTCTGTTCATATCCTTTCCCCATTTTGTAATTGGGTTGACTGTCTTTTTGTTGTTGAGTTGAACAATCTCTTTATAAATTCCGGATACTAGACCTTTATCTGACATGTCATTTCCAAATACTGTCTCCCATTGTGTAGGCTGTCTTTCTACTTTTTTGATGAAGTTCTTTGATGCACAAAAGTGTTTAATTTTTAGGAGCTCCTTTTTATTTCTTTCGTTCTTCAGTGATCTTGCTTTAGGTTTAAGGTCCATAAAACTGCCTCCAATTGGAAGATTCATAAGATATCTCCCTACATTTTCCTCTAACTGTTTTATGGTCTTAGACCTAATGTTTAGATCTTTGATCCATTTTGAGTTAACTTTTGTATCGGGTGTGAGATACGGGTCCTCTTTCATTCTTTTGCATATGGATATCCAGTTCTCTAGGCACCATTTATTGAAGAGACTGTTCTGTCCCAGGTGAGTTGGCTTGACTGCCTTATCAAAGATCAAATGTCCATAGATGAGAGGGTCTATATCTGAGCACTCTATTCGATTGCATTGGTCGATATATCTATCTTTATGCCAATACCATGCTGTTTTGACCACTGTGGCGTCATAATATGCCTTAAAGTCAGGCAGCGCGAGACCTCCAGCTTCGTTTTTTTTCCTCAAGATGTTTTTAGCAATTCGGGGCACCCTGCCCTTCCAGATAAATTTGCTTATTGGTTTTTCTATTTCTGAAAAATAAGTTGTTGGGATTTTGATTGGTATTGCATTGAATCTGTAAATCAATTTAGGTAGGATTGACATCTTAATTATATTTGGTCTTCCATTCCATGAACACGGTATGCCCTTCCATCTATTTAGGTCTTCTGTGATTTCTTTTAACAGTTTTTTGTAGTTTTCTTTGTATAGGTCTTTTGTCTCTTTAGTTAAATTTATTCCTAAGTATTTTATTCTTTTAGTTGCAATTGTAAATGGAATTCGTTTCTTGATTTCCCCCTCAGCTTGTTCATTGCTAGTGTATAGAAACACTACAGATTTTTGAATGTTGATCTTGTAACTTGCTACTTTGCTGTACTCATTTATTAGCTCTTGTAGTTTTGCTGTGGTTTTTTCCAGGTTTTCGATGTATAGTATCATATCATCTGCAAACAGTGATAGTTTTACTTCTTCCTTTCCAATTTTGTTGCCTTGTATTTCTTTTTCTTGTCTAATTACTCTGGCTAAAACTTCCAACATGATGTTGAATAACAGTGGTGATAGTGGACATCCTTGTCTTGTTCCTGTTCTTAGGGGAAAGTTTTCAGTTTTTCCCCATTGAGGATGATATTAGCTGTGGGTTTTTCATATATTCCCTGTATCATTTTAAGGAAGTTCCCTTGTATTCCTATCCTTTGAAGTGTTTTCAACAGGAAAGAATGTTGAATCTTGTCAAATGCCTTCTCTGCATCAATTGAGATGATCATGTGATTTTTCTGCTTTGATTTGTTGATATGGTGTATTACATTAATTGATTTTCTTATGTTGAACCATCCTTGCACACCTGGGATGAATCCTACTTGATCATGATGTATAATTCTTTGTTTTTGTTTGTTTAATCTTTATTTATTGCTTATTATGTATCAAGTGCTGTGTGAGGGGCACTGTTCCATTTAATTTATATTTTAAGAGTCCCCCAAATTTGGAGGATTAGAAATCTAGGATTCACAATAATCTGGTAAATTTACAAAACCAGTGAGTGATGTTATTCAAATCCAGTTCTGTCTGAATCCAGCTAGGCTTTCAGTCACTGCATTAAATTACTCTTTAAAGGAAGGAGTAGTGGCCTTGAGGTTATAGTCAGGGTAGTTTTCTTTAGAAGTTGGTATTTTTTTTTTATTAATTAAAAAAAATTAACTAATACAACACTTAGAAATCATTCCATTCTACATATGCAATCAGTAATTCTTAATATCATCACATGGATGTATGATCATCATTTCTTAGTACATTTGCATCGATTTAGGAAAACTAGCAAAACAACAGAAAAAGATATAGAGTGATAATATAGAGAAAAAAATAAAAATGATAAAAATAAAAAATAGAAAAAATATATAAAAAAGAAAAAAAAGGAAAAAGAAAAAAAAAACAAAAAACCCAAACAAACAAACAAACAACAACAACAAAAGAAACCCTATAGCTCAGATGCAGTTTCATTCAGTGTTTTAACATAATTACATCACAATTAGGTAGTATTGTGCTGTCCATTTTTGAGTTTTTTTATCTAGTCCTGTTGCACAGTCTGTATCCCTTCAGCTCCAATTACCCATTGTCTTACCTTGTTTCTAACTCCTGATGGTCTCTGTTACCAATGACATATTCCAAGTTTATTCTCGAATGTCGGTTCATATCAGTGGGACCATACAGTATTTGTCTTTTAGTTTTTGGCTAGACTTACTCAGCATAATGTTCTCTAGGTCCATCGATGTTATTACATGCTTCATAAGTTTATCCTGTCTTAAAGCTGCATAATATTCCATCGTATGTATATACCACCGTTTGTTTAGCCAGTTGTCTGTTGATGGACATTTTGGCTGTTTCCATCTCTTTTCAATTGTAAATAACGCTGCTATAAACATTGGTGTGCAAATGTCCGTTTGTGTCTTTGCCCTTAAGTCCTTTGAGTAGATGCCTAGCAATGGTATTGCTGGGTCGTATGGCAATTCTATATTCAGTTTTTTGAGGAACCGCCAAAATGATATATAATTCTTTTAATGTGTTGCTGGATTCGATTTGCTAGAATTTTCTTGAGGATTTTTGCATCTATATTCATTAGAGAGATTGGTCTGTAGTTTTCTTTTTTTGTAATATCTTTGCCTGGTTTTGGTATGAGGGTGATGTTGGCTTCACAGAATGAATTAGGTAGATTTCTCTCCGCTTCAATGTTTTTGAAGAGTTTGAGCAGGGTTGGTACTAATTCTTTCTGGAATGTTTGGTAGAATTCACATGTGAAGCCGTGTGGTCGTGAAGTTTTTTTTTTGGGAAGCTTTTGAGTGACTGATTCAATTTATTTACTTGTGATTGGTTTGTTGAGGTCATCTATTTCTTCTTGAGTCAAAGTTGGTTGTTCATGCCTTTCTAGGAACCTGTCCATTTCATCTACATTGTTGTATTTATTAGCATAAAGTTGTTCATAGTATCCTGTTATTACCTCCTTTATTTCTGTGAGCTCAGTGGTTATGTCTCCTCTTCCATTTCTGATCTTATGTATTTGCGTCCTCTCTCTTCTTTTTGTCAATCTTGCTAAGGGCCCGTCAATCTTGTTGATTTTCTCATCCAACCAACTTCTGGTCTTACTAATTTTCTCTATTGTTTTCATGTTGTCAATTTCATTTATTTCTGCTCTAATCTTTGTTATTTCTTTCCTTTTGCTTGCTTTGGGGTTAGTTAGCTGTTCTTTCTCCCGTTCTTCCAAGTGGACAGTTAATTCCTGACTTTTTGCCCTTTCTTCTTTTTTGATATAGGCATTTAGGGCAATAAATTTTCCTCTTAGCACTGCCTTTGCTGCGTCCCATAGGTTTTGGTACGTTGTGTTTTCATTTTCATTCACTTTGAGATATTTACTAATTTCTCTTGTAATTTCTTCCTTGACCCACTGGTTGTTTAAGAGTGTGTTGTTGAACCTCCACGTATTTGTGAATTTTCTGGCACTCTGCCTATTATTGATTTCCAACTTCATTCCTTTATGATCTGAGAAAGTGTTGTGTATGAATTCAATGTTTTTAAATTTGTCGAGACTTGCTTTGTGACCCAGCATATGGCCTGTCTTTGAGAATGATCCATGAGCACTTGAGAAAAAGGTGTATCCTGCTGTTGTGGGATGTAATGTCCTATAAATGTCTGTTAAGTCTAGCTCATTTATTGTAATATTCAAATTCTCTGTTTCTTTATTCATCTTCTGTCTAGATGTTCTGTCCATTGATGAGAGTGGGGAATTGAAGTCTCCATCTATTATGGTAGATGTGTCTATTTCCCTTTTCATTAATTGCATTGTATTCCTCATGTATTTTGGTGCATTCTGATTCGATGCGTAAATATTTATGATTGTTATGTCTTCTTGTTTAATTATTCCTTTTATTAGATAGTCTCCTTCTTTGTCTCTTTCAACTGTTTTACATTTGAAGTCTAATTTGTTGGCTGTTAG
Organism: Tamandua tetradactyla; assembly: GCF_023851605.1. Classification (NCBI taxonomy): domain Eukaryota; kingdom Metazoa; phylum Chordata; class Mammalia; order Pilosa; family Myrmecophagidae; genus Tamandua; species Tamandua tetradactyla. The sequence continues at coordinate 143,454,603 of NC_135332.1, forward strand.
TATAGCTACTCCTGCTCTTTTCTGGTTGTTATTTGCATGAAATATCGTTTCCCAACCTTTCACTTTCAACCTATGTTTATCTTTGGGTCTAAGATGTGTTTCCTGTAGACAGCATATAGAAGGATCCTGTTTTTTAATCCATTCTGCCAGTCTCTGTCTTTTGATTGGGGAATTCAGTCCATTAACATTTAGTGTTATTACTCTTTCGATAATACTTTCCTCTACCATTTTTCCTTTTGTATTATATATATATCATATATAATTTTCTTTCTTTCTACACTCTTCTCTACACCTCTCTCTTCTGTCTTTTCGTATCTGACTCTAGTGCTCCCTTTAGTATTTCTTGCACAGCTGATCTCTTGGTCACAAAATCTCTCAGTGACTTTTTGTCTGAAAATGTTTTAATTTCTCCCTCATTTTTGAAGAACAATTTTGCTAGATATAGAAGTCTTGGTTGGCAGTTTTGCTCTTTTAGTAATTTAAATATATCATCCCACTGTCTTCTTGCCTCCATGGTTTCTGCTGAGAAATCTACACATAGTCTTATTGGGTTTCCCTTGTATGTGATGGATTGTTTTTCTCTTGCTGCTTTCAAGATCTTCTGTTTCTCTTTGACCTCTGACATTCTAACTAGTGAGTGTCTTGGAGAACGCGTATTTGGATCTGTTCTCTTTGGGGTGTGCTGCCCTCTTGAATGTGTAATTTTAGGTCTTTCATAAGAGTTGGGAAATTTTCAGTGATAATTTCTTCCATTAGTTTTTCTCCTCCTTTCTCTTCTCTTCTCCTTCTGGAACACCCACAATACGTATATTTGTGCGCTTCATGTTATCATTCAATTCCCTGGGCCCCAGCTCAAATTTTCCCATTCTTTTCCCTATAGTTTCTGTTTCTTTTTGGATTTCAGGTGTTCCATCCTCTAGTTCACTAATTCTAACCTCTGTTTCTAGAAATCTACCATTGTAGGTTTCCATTGTTTTTTTCATCTCTTCTAATGTATCTTTCATTCCCATGTCAGGGAGATTTTAACGCCTGACTATCATGTCCCAGGTGGGAAGTGAGGTTAATGATTTTCCTTGAAGATATGGGCTTTACTTGTAGGATTTTCCTTGAAGATAGAGAGGCTACATCTGAGCAACCGAAGAAGTGTTCTGGCAGTAACTCTTAAGCATAACTATCCAGTACAGAAATAGAACCTTAAGATCAAGAACATAGTCTATTAACTTGGGAGTCTCTAATGTTTGAGAGATTGTTAGGGGTTTTCCAGGTGGGAAAGTTTAATAGTTCGATATTTTTTCTCTAGTCCCTCAAGGGGCTTTGCAAATACTTTTTACTTATTTTCCCAGTATACCGTGGGATGTATCTGGGTATTACATTAGGCTATACAGAAGTGCATACCCTTGTACTCAATTATGGGCTCCATGTGTTTGCATTGTTTAATTGAGCTACCCAGGAAGGTTGATTTAGATTGTGCATTACAGAAAATTTAGGTTTTGGACAAATAAACCTCTATGCGTTTGGTCTCATACAGTAGATGAATCTCTATAACTAAACAATATCATCCTTTGCTCTGTATTTTCATTTACCTTAGTCCCATCTGTATCTACTTTGTTTTATTTCTTATTGAAACCTTTTTCAGTTTCTTTAACATTTGTTCTGTGTAGCAATGCTGACTTTCAGAGTTGCAGAGCTCCAACTCTGAGTCTTTGGTGACACACAGGTACTCACATGGAAATGGAAATACCAGGTTATACACGTAAAGTACAGCATTTCAGAATCTAGAAATATATTCAGAACTCTAGACTAAATGTGACTGCTAAGAGCTTACAGTCTGGGTTCCAATTTTCTTGTAAGTATTTTCTAAAAGAGACAGTACAGTATATGTTTTTTTCTTTCTGGCTCATTTTGCACAACATAATGTTCCTAAGGTTCGTTCAGTTTGTTGTATGCCTCATAAGTTTGTTCATTTCTATAGCCACACAAACTCAGTTCATCTTTCTGCTTCTCAGTCAGTGTACCTTTGGGCCACCCCCATCTATTGGGTATCATGGATAATGGCCAAAATAAACAATCGATGCCTTACAGTATCCTCACTTAGTTGTTCTGTCAGTTGGAAAGTTTATGTACCCCAGAAAAGCCATGTTTTTATCCTGATCCAGTCTTATGGAAGCAACAGTATTGTTTAACCCTGATTCAATTCTGTAGGTTGGAATTTTGATTAAATTATCTCTGTGGAGATGTGGCACGCCCTATTCTGGGTGTGACTTTTTCATTAGAGGGAAATGTGAGCCTACCTATTCCAGGTGGGTCTTGATTAGTTTACTGGAACCCTTTAAGAGAGAAACCATTTTGGAGAGATTGAGACACAACAGAAGCTTCAGAGCTGACAGAGCGAGTAGATCTAGACACTTGGAAAACAGCTGCTTCATAGAACAGAGACACGAATGTTTAGAGATGCTTGGAGCCCAGCAGACATCACCATGAGATATTAAGCAAGCCAGAATCTGAAGAGCCAAGGGAAGCCAAGAGATGAAAGCCAGCCCTGGAGAGACAATGTGAGGAACCCCCACAGGAACAGAGGCTGAAGGTAACGGAGCCCAGGAGCAAGACACCAGCAGATGCCAGCCACGTGACTACCTAGCTGACAGAGGTGTGCCTGACTCACCAGCCTTTCTTAAGTGAAGGTAGCCTCTTGTTGGTGCCTTAGTTGGGACAATTTTGTAGGCTTAGAACTATAAACCTGTAACTTTTTAGATTCCCCGTTTTAAAAGGTGTTCCAGTTCTGATATATCGCTTTCTGTCAGCTTGCAAACTAACATAATTGTTTAGCTAACTCTCAATTTTAGACAGTTTTCACTAGTCCAAAGAGAAAAATAACAGATAAACTTACACTCACCAAGTAGAAATCCAAACCGCTCCTTAACTCTTGACCCTCCCCTTGGTTATTTACCTTTAATATTTACTGTTTCTATGAGATTCATACCTTTGAAGTGATTCCTATAAGAACTCATTTATATTTGTAGTGTTAATCTGTGAGATACATGGCTCTATACAACCCCTTTCAATCATATTCACTTTCTATTCAGCAATAGTACTTATAAAACCCGGTAATGTACTACCGTCACTTCAATCCTTTCCCATACATTTCAGTTCAACCTCATTAGGTAACCCATTCACCTATCTCTAGCTTCCGTGTATCTCTAGGTCCCCTACATTCTATATTTTAAACCTCTGAGTTGACAATTACCAGGGTCATATTATGGAAATCATACAGTATCTATCCTTTTGTGTCTGGCTGTTGCACTCAGCGTTATGTCCTCAAGGTTCATTCATGTTGTCATATGCTTCAGGACCTCATTTTGTCTTACTGCTGTATAGTTTGCCATCATACCACATTTTGTTTATCCAGTCATCTGTTGATGGGCACTTGGATTATTTCCATTTTTTGGCAATTGTGAATAGTGCCACTGTGAAAATTTTGGTGTGCAGATGTGTGTTCATATCACTGCTTATTGAGTGTTGGTACTGTTGGATCGTAGGACAAGTTGATATTTAGTTTTCTGAGGAACTGCCAAACTGTCTTCTACTGTGGCTTTACCATTATATTCCCACCAGCAATGAATAACTGTTCCAGTTTTTCCACGTCCTCTCCCACATTTGTAGTTTCCTATTTGTTTAATAATAGCTGTTCTTATAGTTATGAGGTGATATCTCATTTTAATCTTGGTTTGCATTTCCCTTATAGCTGATGTAGATGAGCATCTCTTCCTGTGCCTTTTAGCCATTGGTATTTACTCTTTGGAAAAATGTCTACTCATATCTTTTGCCCATTTTATAATTGGAATGTTTGTTCTTTTGTCGTCGAGTTGTATTATTTTTTATGTATAGAGAATATCAAACCTTCATCCATTATTTGGTTTCCAAATATTTTCTCCCATTAAGTTGGCTGCCACTTCAATTTTTTGACGAAGTCCTTTTGAGGTATAGAAGCATTTGATCTTGAGGCGTTCCCATTTATATATTCTTTCTTCCATTGCTTATGTTTTGGGTGTAAAGTTTAAGAAGCTACTTCCTATTCCTATGTCTTGAAGAGACTTATATTCTAGGAGTTGTATGTTACTGGCTCTTTTATTTAGGTCTTTGTCCCACTTTGAGTTACTTTTTGTATAGAGTGGAAGGTAAGGGGTCCTCTTTCATTATTTTGGCTATTGCTATCCATCTCTTCCATGTCCATTTGTTGAAAAGACTGTTCTGTCCCAGATCAGTGGATTTGGATGCCTTATCAAAGATCAAATGACCATAGATTTGGTGGTCTACTTTCGCACTCTTGTTTCAATTCCATTCGTCAATACTTCTAATTTTGTGCCAGAACCATGCTGCTTTGACCACTGTAACTTTATAATACACTTTAAACTGAGAAAGTATTCGTCCTCTCACTTCACCCTTCTATTTTAAGGTATCTTTAGCTATTCAATATCTCTTTCCCTTCTAAATAAATTTGATAACTATCTTTTCCGAGTCTTCAAAGTAGGTTGTTTGGATTTTGATTGGTATTGCATTGAATCTGTAGATCAGTTTGGGTAGAATTGACATCTTAACTATATTTAACCTTCTTTTCCATGAGCATGGAATGTCTTTACACCTTTTTATATTTTCTTTGATTTCTTTTAGCTATCTTTTATAGTTTTCTGTGTACAGGAATTTTTTAAGTTTACTCCTAGATACTTGATTCTTTTAGTTGCTATTTTGTATGGAATATTTCCCTTAAGTATCTCCTTAGTAGGTCAATACTTGTGTACAGAAGCATTACTGATTTTTTTAAACTTATTTATTGTATAGTATAACATTTTTATATATTTACAAAGTGAAGAAATAAAAATGCAGTCGTTTTCAAAGCATTCTTCAACAAGTAGTTATAGGACAGATCCCAAAGTTTGTCAAGGGCTGCCATACAATCCTTTCCAACATTTCTAGTTTCCTGTTTGTTTGATAGCAGCCATTCTTATACGTGTGAGGTGGTATCTCATTATGGTCTTGATCTGCATTTCCCTCATTGCCAATAAAAATAAACCTAGTAAAAGGTTTATAAAGAAATAAACCAAAAAAAAAAAAAAGAAATAAACCTTTCTTCCATTGGTCTCAAAGAGTATGTCTGGTTCTAAAATGAGGACACTGTCTTCCTTACTCCTGTATTCTGAATTACATTAACCCCAACCTGTTTGACTTTGTTTTTAGCTCTAAATATCAGGTTATATGTATAGAACAGCCTCTTAAAAATCCAGAAATAATAATCACCACTCCAGACTTAATGTGTCTGTTCTAAAAGCTTACAGTCTAGACCCCTGTTTTCTTATAAGTATTTTCTAAAGGTGTTGTACCATTGTTGTTTTTTGTTCTAGCTTATTTTGTCTCACCAAATGTCCCACATGTTCATTCACATCATTGCATGCCTCATGAGTTTGTTCCTTTTTGTAGCAGCACACTCTTCATTCATAAGTATACACCATTGTTTGCCAATCTACTTCTCCATCAGTGTATCTTTCAGCCACCTCCATTCATTGGGCATCATGTATAAGGCCCAAAGTCCACAGTCCATCAACATTCTCAATTTTGTTTCATTGTTTCATGGTAGTTTCATGATAATTTCAAGATAGTTTCATCGTTCCCAAGAGAAAGAAAACCAATAAACATACCCTCGCCAACTAGGAAATCCAAGTATCATCTTAATTTTTGTCCCTCCCCCAATATTTACCTCTGCTGTTGCTGTGTTAGTGCTGATGGTTTCCTTTTGAACATAGCTCATAGCGTGCAATAGCAGTTTTCCCCCATACTCTGGACTTCAGCATTCTTTGTACAATAATCATATCTTCGAAGTGATTCTTGTGAGAACTAATTCATGTTTCTAGAGTTAATTATCGGGACACGTAGGTCTCTATAACCCCTTTCAATCTTGTTCATCTTCAATATGGTAATATTACTTATAGACCCACTAGAGAACCACCTTCACTCCTATCTATTCCCTTACATTGGAGTTCAATCTCATTAGCTAATGGTTCACCCAACTCTAGCTTCTATATGTCTCTAAGTCCCCTATATTCTGTATTATAAACCTCTGATTATGCCTTTATGCTGGTCCTAAAAGTGGAATCATCCAGTATCTATCCTTTTGCATCTGGCTAATTTCACTCAGCATTATGTCCTCAAGGCTCATCCATCTTGTCATGTGCATCAAGATGTCATTTTGTCTTACTGCTGCATAATGTCCTATCATATATATTATACCACATTTTGTTGATCCACTAGTCTGTTGATGGACATTTGGTTTGTTTCCGTCTTTTGGCGATTGTGAATAATGCTGCTGTGAACATCAATCTACAAATGTCTGTTTGTGTCATTCCTTTCAGCTCTTCTGGGTATATACCAAGTAGTGCTACTGCTGGATCATAGGGCAGCTCGATATTCAGTTTCCTAAGGAACTGCCAAACAGTCTTCCATAGTGGCTGCACCATTATATGTTCCCACCAGTACTGCATAAGTGTCCCAGTTTTTCTACATCCTCTCCAACATTTCTAGTTTCCTGTTTGTTTGATAGCAGCCATTCTTATAAGTGTGAGGTGGTATCTCCTTATGGTCTTGATCTGCATTTCCCTCATTGCCAATAAAAATGAGCATGTCTTCATGTGCTTTTGAGCCATCTGCATTTGCTTTTCAGAAAAATGCCTATTCAGATCTTTAGCTCATTTTATAATTGGGTTGTTTGTTCTTTTGTTGTTGAGTTGTATGATTTACAGAAATTAAACCTTTGCCCAATATGTGATTTCCAAATATTTTCTCCCATTGAGTGCTACCTCTTCACCTTTTTTGATAAAGTCTTCTGAGGTGCCAGAAGCATTTGATTTTGAGGAGTTCCCATTTATCTCTTTTTTTCTTTTGTTGTTTGTGCTTTGGGTATAAAGTTTAGGAAACTACCTCCTATTGTTAGGTCTTGAAGATGTTTCCCTACATTTTCTTCTAGAAGCTTTATGGTGCTAATTCTCATATTTAGCTGTTTGATCCACTTTGAGTTAATTTTTGTGTAGGGTGTAAGATAAAGGGTCCTCTTTCATTCTTTTGGGTATTGCTATCCAGTTCTTCCTTGCCCAATTATTGAAAAGACTATTTTGTTCCAGTTCAGAGGATTTGGGGGCCTTGCCAAAAATCAGTTGGCCGTAGATTTGATGGTCTATTGCTGTACTCTGGATTTGATTCCATTGGTCAATGCTTCTATCTTTCTGCCACTACCATGCTGTTTTGACCACTGTGGCTTTACAATAGGTGTTAAAGTCAGGGACTGTCATTCCTCCCACTTTATTCTTTTTAAGATGCTTTTAGCTATTCAAGGTCTCTTTCCCTTCCAGATGAATTTGGTAATTAGCTTTTCCAAATCTTCAAAGTAGGTTTTTGGAATTTTGCTTGGTACAGTGTTGAATCTGTAGATCAATTTGGGGAGAATTCACATCTTCCCTATATTTAGCCTTCCTGTTCATGAGCAGGGAATGTCTTTCTACCTATTTAGATCTCCTTTGATTGCTTTTAGCAATGTTATGTAGTTTTCTGTGTACAAGTCCTATACATCCCTAGTTAATTTCATTCCTAAGTACTTGATCCTTTAGTTGCTTTTTTGAATGGAATTTTTTCCTTAACTGACTCCTCAGCTAGGTCATTACTTGTGTATAGAAATGATAGTGAGTTTTGCACATTAATTTTATATCCCACCACCTTGCTCAATTTGTTTATTAGCTCAAGTTAACTTTGTTGTATAATTTCTTATGTTGAACCATCCTTGCATTCCTAATATAAACCCCATTTGGTCATGGTGTATAATTCTTTTACTGTGTTGTTGGATTCGATTTGCTAATTTTTTTTTGATAATTTTTCCTTTCATGTTTATTCCATGTTTATTAGGGAGGTTGGCCTGTAGTTTTTCTTATAGTGTCTTTGCCTGGTTTTGGTATTCAAATGATACTAGCTTCAGGTGATGTGATGGTGGCTCAGTGGCAGTGTTCTTGCCTGCCATGCCAGAGACCCAGGTTCAATTCCCGGTGCCTGCCGATATTAAAATGAAAAAAAATCATATTAACATAATAAAATGAGTTAGGTTGAGTTCCTTTTTACTCAGTTTTTTTTGAAAGTTTATGCAGGATAGGTATTAGTTCTTTTGGAATTATTTGATAAAATTTTCCTGGGAAGCCATCTGGCTCTGGGCTTTTCTTTGTAGGAGATTTTTGATTACTAATTGAATCTCTTTACTTGTGATTGGTTTGTTGAGATCTTTTATTTCTTTTGGAGTCAGTGTAGCTTATTTTTGTGTCTCCAGGAATTTGTCCATTTCATCTAAGTTGTCTATTTTGTTGGAATATAGTTGTTCATAGTATCCTTTTATGATTTCTTTTATTTCTTTAGGGTCTGTCGTAATGCACTCCTTCTCATTTCTGATTTTTTAATTTGCATCCTCTCTTTTTTTTGTCAGTCTTGCTATAGGCCTATCAATTTTATTGATTTTCTCAAAGAACCAACTTTTGGTTTTATTGATTTTTTCTACTGTTCTTTTGTTCTCCCATTAATTTATCTCAACTTTTAATCTTTGTTATTTCTCTTCTATTTGCTTTGAGGTTAGTTTGCTGTTCTTTCTCAAGTTCCTCCAGGTATGCTATTAATTCCTCAATTTTTGCTCTTTCTTGTTTAGTAATATAGGCATTTAGGGAAATAAATTTCCCTCTCAGCACAGCCTTTGTTACATCCCATAAGTTCTGATAAGTTGTATTCACATTTTCATTCATCTCCCAGATAGCTACTGATTTGTCTAGCAATTTCTTCTTTAACTCACTGGTTGTTTAAGAGTGTGTTATTTAATCTCCATATACTTGTGAATGTTCTCTTGCTTTGGTGGTTATTGAGATCCAGCTTCATCCCATTGTGATCAGAGAAAGTGCTTTGAATAATTTTGGTGTTTTTAAATCTGTAAAGACCTGTTTTGTGCCCCAGCATATGAACTATCCTGGAGAATGTTCCTTGTGCTTTGGGGTGCAATGACCCATATATGTCTGTTAGGTCTAATTCATTTGTCAAGTTATTTAGCTTCTGTATTTCCTTGTTGACCTTCAGTCTGGTTGTTCTGTCTATAGAGGAGAGTGGTGTGTTGATGTCTCCTACTATTTTTGTTGAAACATCTATCACTACCTTCGGTTTTGCCAGTGTCTGTCTCTTGTACTTTGGATCTCCTTGATTGGAAGCATAAATATTTATGATTGTTATATCTTTCTGGTGAATTGACCCTTTAATTAATATATTTTGTCCTTCTTTATCTCTTATGATTTCATTACATTTAAAGTCGATTTTGTCCGATTTTAGTATAGCGACTACTGCTTTCTTTTGGTTACAACTTGTATGGAAAATCTTTTTCTATCTGTTGTGGCCGAGTTCATGGCCAAGTGGTGGTACCTGTTTGTCTGGTTGGACAAGTGCTGGCCTGTCTTTTGCTATGAGGACAGTTCATAGAATTAAATCATGATCATGATCATGTCTGCTACATCCACAGCTGGTTCTGTTTGTAATTGTGATTACAATTAATTGAATGATGCTTAATCTAATCACTGGAAGCCTTTTAAGGAGGATTCAGAAGAGACAGGCTGTCTTCTTGCTTCGGCCTATGAGCTTCTCCTGTGGAGTTTGTCCAGACTCTCCATTAGAATCATCAGCTTCACAGCCTGCCTTACAGATTTTGGACTCTTAAGTTCCCACGGTTAAATGAGACACTTTTACAAAGTTTATATTTACGAATATTTCCTGTTGATTCTGTTTCTCTAGAGAACCCTAAGTAATGCACCATCCTTTCACTTTCAGTCTATTTGTATCCTTGTATCTAAGATGAGTCTCTTATAAGCAGCATACAGCTGGATTATGTTTCTTAAGCCATTCTGCCAATCTGTTTCTTTTAATTGTTATGTTTAGTTCAGTAACATTGAAAGTTCTTATGGACAAGGCGTTTCTTGAATCCACCATCTTATCTTTTTAATTTTATTTGTCAGATCTGTGTGTTCTTTTCCCTCTTTCTCTTTGTATTCTTTAAATTACCCTTAGTGGTACTCTTCAATTCTGTGCCCTCCTCCAGACCTCCCTCTCTTGTCTTTTTTTTTTTTTAGTCGGCAGAACTCCTTTCAGTATTTCGTGTAGGGCCGGTCTCTGGTTGACAAATTCTTTCAGAACTTCTTTGTCTGTGAAAATTTAATCTCTCCCTCAGTTTTGGGTACAGCATTCTTTCAGGATCTTGAATATATCATACCACTGCCTTCTTGCCTCCATGATGCTAGTTGAGTAGTCTGAACTCAGTCTTATTTGTATGTAGTAGGTTGTTTTTCTCTTGTCGCTTTCAGGATTTTCTGCTTCTCGTCAACATTTAACAGACTTATTAGTATGTGTCTTGGACTAATTAGTATGTGTCTTGGGGAAGGCCTATTTGGAATTATTCTGTTTAGAGTTTTTTGGTTTCTTTGACTTGTACATTTACGTCCTTTATGAGGGTTGGAATTTTCCCTCCATCATATCCTCTACTACTCTTCCTATCCCTTTAGTCCTCTCTTCTCCTTCTAGGACACCGGTGATTCTTATATTTCAGTGTTTTGTTTTTTGTCTGTCATTTCCTTGAGATCCAATTCAAATTTTTCCATCTTTTTTTTTTTTTTTTGCCATTTGTTGTTTTGAGTCTTCAAATTCACTTATCCTGTCCTCTATGTCATTTTTTTTTTGTTTTTTTTAACATGGGCAGGCACCGGGAAGTGAACCCGAGTCCTCGGGCATGGCAGGCAAGCGCTCTTACCTGCTGAGCCACTGTGGCCTGCCCTGTCGTTTATTCTTTCTTTTGTCTTTTCAGATCTAGTGATTTGTGCCTCTAGTGTGTTTTTCATTTGGTCAGTAGAATCTTTAATCTCTGTGATACCTGCTGTTTTTCTATTTATTCTTTCAAATTCCTCTTTTGCTCTTCTATTGTCTTTTTGATCTCCTTTATGTCATTTGCAATCCCACTTATTTTATTAAGTAGAGTTGTATGAATATCTTTGATTAGTTGTTTCAGTGTCTGTGTCTCTTCTGGTGTTTTAATTTGGTCATTAGGCAGGGCTATATCTGTCTGCATTGTGATATGCTTAGTGATCTTCTGCTGTCTTCATGGTATGTAAATGTCTTGATTGATTTACTTTGGGTATTAATTTCTTACAGTAGTCTAAGGCCTTGTGTTTGCGGTATGGTTGTACAGCAGGGAGTAGGGTTTGGGGTGGGGCACTCAGTGCGGTGATTTGTTTCCGGGCATGTATGGGCGTAGATTGGGGATGTTTCACTGATGCTTGTGAATGTGGGTACTCAGTGGACAGGGAGGATGTAACTGTGTGGGTGCACCAGTCTGGAGGTGCTTAACCCTGGTATGCACTGGTCTGTCATGAGACCCTTTTTGCATATGTGTAGAGCTGTGGCAGCAGGTCAGCATTATGCCTTCGTGTATTGGGGACAGATGTGACCTGGCTGCACAGGTTAGTACTTTCTCAGATCTGAGAAGTGTGGCTGAGCACTGTGCACATGCACAGTTCTAGGATGATTATAAAGTGCAGTTCCCAGAGCTGAATGACATATTTGGGGGCCCATTCACATGCGTGGGCCTAGTGATGCTGTGAAGTGATGCACAGAGCTTGGGGGAGGGCACGGTGAGGCTGTGTGACACAGTAGGTAAGGGTGGCAGGGGTAGCCTGGGTATGGAGGTTGGTGCCTGCAGCCTTTATGTGTTGGCAACAGAATAGGTAGATAATAGCTGAAAATGTAAGTAAAGGAAAAGGAGAACTGATAAAGGAATGCAGGAAGACCTATCATATCTCCCAGTAAATGTCCTTTTAACACTAACACCTGTACATTTTGCTGCATTTGTTATATAATTATTTCTGTCTGGTTATCTATCCATCTATCTGTCTGTCTATCTGGATAGACAGAGAGCAGTAAGAAACTAGCAACCTGTACTCTTAATCAATCGTGAATGAGGGTTGGGATACAGCAACAGCTGTTAAAAAGCTGCTACTCACTAAGTTGAGCAAGGTCTAAGCAAATGCCAAAGTACCAAGGACCATTTGTTTGGGATATAGAAGAAAAGACACCCAATATACCAATGTTACTATGTTGCAGTTGCATAGCATTAGTAACCAGTGTTTGCTGTACCATCAGTACTTCATTGAGAAATATTTTTTAAAACTGACAAAATGTTTTTCCGTATTTGACATAAAATTATTTCAAATAGGTGACCCACTGTTTGTCAAAGTGCAGTTAATAACACATGTGCTATTTCCATAGTATAGACAGAGTTAAAGCAGCTCAGATAGTATTGTGGAGCTGGATATAAGAGAGCACTTTTCATACAAGCACATGTGAACTGCTTGTATGCTGGAAAGACACCTGCAAAGTTATACTCACCCAGCTTTTATACACACACACACACACAACACATAATATGCACTGGTTTATTTAGAGGAGTCTAAGTAAATCAGCATTAGTCAAGGATATCACAAGAAAGGAATAGAAAGATGCAGAAAAAAAGAGATTTAAAAACATATACAGAATTAATTTTGGAAATAATCACCTTTCTAAGCAGGACATACACCTTCCAGATAAGCAGGTAGTAACTTATACAATCCCATGACAAAACACAGCAAGACAGGGTTTCTGTTGAAAGTGATGGTAAGTTTTGATAATGGATGATGGTGATGGCAGCACAACATTGTAAATGTAATTAGTGGTGCTGAATCAGAAGCTTGGGAGAGGATGAGATGGGAAATTTTGTTGTATATATGTTACCACAATTTTAAACATCCAAGCTCTTTTTTCCTAAACAGTGGTGGGCAAGTGAAACAGAAGAATTGTTTGTGAAATAATATTGAGAGTAGAATAAAAGCAGGAAAAACAGACAAACTTATACAACAACTGACCTATTACATGGCATCTTAGAAATTTCCTGATAAAGAGAAACTTCCTGTCAGATAAAAATGTATTAATTACAATGCAAAGACTCATTTTAACTCTCTGAAAAGTAAGCCACTTACATTTTAAAATGTGTATTTAAACCTGGTTAGCATTAATTACATATTTGGAAAATAAATTTCTGATAATGTTTACCAAGAATAAATTAGCATATGAAAATAATTTACTTTGTTAGATGAATACAAAATGGTTCACATGAGCATTTTTCTCGTTTAATACAAAATTAGAAAAATTCTATATGTACACAAATAAAACATTCGTTATATTAATGTTAACTTCTCCAAAGGAGAGAATGGTATGAAGGCATCTAAAATGAGGTTTATATATAAAGCTGTATTTACTGTCATGGAAAGATGGCTTTAAAACACTGTTGAGTGAAAGCGCAGGTAAAGAAGAGCATGAATTTAAAAACATAAATTGAGAAGAAAAGCCTGGAGTAGGAACTGATATGAATAAAAATTCAGTTTTGGACAGTTGAATATTAAAGACTTGAGTCGAAGGAAGAAACTAAAAGGCTGAAAATAGCAATTTAATTGCCAGAACTTTCCAAAAATTAAGAACCTGCCACTCAACTTGGTGTTTCAACGGTGACTAGGTCACCAGTTAAATGATAACTTTGAAGACATGTTTTTAAAGAGATTCAAACATCTTATTGATATTGTAATAGTAATCCTTTAAGATTTCTTTCATTTGGGGACTCTATGAACTACCAAAGTAGTATTTCATTGAAAGGAAATTTAGACCAGATGGTTGCTACAGTCCTTTCCAAATTTATTGTTCTACCATTGTTAGGTGAATACATAATCTCCCCAGATAAAATTTCATTTCTCCATGATAAATCTTTGTTTTGTTTCATCTAAAACATATAAAACAATCACAAAGCCTATTAGTGCTTAAATTCCTTTCAAGGATCTCCATGTTTCTCTCAGATTCATTCATTTATTTTGACAAATGCCTTGAGGAAGCAACTGATAAAATTTGTTTTGCTAAAAAAATATTTGGAGACTTGGAGAGAGATACATTAAATCTGAAATTGGAAATTAAAAATTTATTTTTTAAAAACTTTTCTTACTCCCTTATCACCACCTTTCTAAAAATGTACCATAAAATAAAATCTAAAAAGTGATTTACCCCCCAAAAAACACCATGGATGATATGAACTCATGGAGAACTGTATATTTATCCATATGTGCACAGAAACGTATATAAAAGGATGCTTGCCGAAATAGTAAGACTAGCCAATTTCAAGGCCATAGTATTTCAGATGATTAATACTTCTTAGTATTTTCCATTCTGTTTGAATTTTTGCATTAAGCGTTTATCATAATGAGAATAAAGGGTCATTTTTATTTTGTAAAAAAATATAAAAAGAACTAAGAAGAATGAATCAGCACTGAAATTATTAAAATATAATGGTAGTGAGTAATACTGTCTGTTATATAAACCCTTAAAGGCCTATTACATTCATACAGCTTTTCAAAAAAACCTGTTAGTCTAACAATAAAAATAGTTGAACAAGTTTCCTAAAGGTCAATATTTTGAGTTGTTAATAGGCTGACATTAAAAAGAAGAAATTTCTAACAGCTAACAGTAAAAAAGGCAAAGCTCCTATTATACACAACTGAGAAAGAGCTGCCCAAAATGAAATATATATTACCAACATCAGACTCTCTCCCATTGGGTGGGCCATGGTGGCTCAGCAGGCAGAGTTCTTGCCTGCCATGCCGGAGACCTGGGTTTGGTTCCTGGTGCCTTCCCATGTGAAAAAAATAAAAAAAATCTCTCCCATTCACTTTTTTTTTTGAAAAGGGTAAAAAGCTTGAGTTATCAGAATTTCAGGTCTATAGCATAAACAAATTCTGTAGAAGCTTTACTTTGATATTTTAACTAGCAGCTAAAGTCTACAAATTTCTGAATTCATTTAGAAATACATATTTCCTGTGACTACAAGGAATGGCTCTATAAGGATCCCTCACCCTCCCATATGCACACAAACAAATTTACTGAAATTATTATCTATCATCACCCTTGCCTAAATATGCATTCGCTCTGTGCAAAGATAAGGTTTTGCTTATTTTTAAACTGGAGGAAGATTTGACTATGATATGTTCATTCAAATGTACAGCTGGCTCTCTTAAATAATTTTATATACAGGAAAAAAATGGCATATAGTAGTAACACTAGAAATAAGGGATCTAGAAAATTTATGTATTTAATACATGCAAAATATTTTTCCATCATTAATTCTGTTGAAATTCTGCTTATTTCTAATGATCAAAAATTTTTAAAAAATTTGTGACTAGTAAACAATATATACTTGTGCCATTTTGAAAGTATTATGTACCCCAGAAAAACCATGTTTTAATCCTGATCCAATCTTGTGGAAGCAACAGTTTCTTTTAATGCTGATTCAATAGTGTAGCCTGGAATCTTTAGATTATCTTCACAGAGATGTGACATGCCCAATTCTGAGTGTGAGCTTTGATTAGATGGAGATGTGACTCCACCTATTCCTGGTGTGTCTTGAATAGTTTACTGGAATCCTTTAAAAGAGGAACCATTTTGGAGAGAGTGGGATGTGACAGAAGTCTCAGAGCTGACATAGCAAGCAGATATAGACACTTGGAGAACAGTTGTTTCATAGAACAGAGACATGCCCGTTTGGAGATGCGTAGAGTGCAGCAGACATCACCATGAGATGTTAAGCAGGCTAGAACTTGGAGAGAGCCAAAGGAAGCCAAGAGATGAAAGCCATCCCTGGAGAAACAAAGTGAGAAACCCCTACAGGAACAGGCTGAAGGCAAAGGAGCCCAGGAGCAAGTGGCTAGCAGATGCCAGCCGTGTGACTACCCAACTGACTGGCTGTTTCTGACCCAGTGGCCTTTCTTTAGTGAAGGTAACCTCTTGTTGGTGCCTTAGTTTGGACAATTTTATAGGCTTAGAATTGTAAACTTGTAACTTATTAAATTCCCCCCTTTTAAAAGCTATTTCAGTTCTGGAGCATCACATTCTGGCAGCTTGCAAACTAACACAATGATCTTCATATACTTGCCCTGGTCTGGCACAGAACTGATATGTAGAGAGGTAATATCTGAATACCTAATTTAAACAGTCACAAAAAGGCAAGTGATTCAGCTATAAACACAGTTTTAGTATTAATAAAAACTTGCATTACAGAATGATATACATGTTCTGCTACTCTAGTTCGAACACAATTTATGACCACTCGAATTTTTAATTTCTTTCAAATTCGGAATAGGTATCTTCTAGTCATAAAAATCCATCACTTAATCTTTATAATACATTTCAAAATATATTTCTTTCATTACACCATTTCCACTAGATTGTTTGTCGGTAATATCATTATCTCTACATGAACTTAATAACATATGTAAAAATTATCACACATATTAATGATATATTAAATTTCTGGTATAGCTTCATAATTCTTTTCTATTGCTTAGCTACTACAGGTATCTGTAAAACCTTCTCAGGATGTTGCTAGTATAAAGTGTTTAAATTCATGATCATCAAACGTTTGTCAATGAAGATTTCTTACACTTTTTAACACTAACAAATATGTTTAATAAATTAATTAAAAAATTAAAACTGACTAAATATAATGTCGCCTCAAGCCACCAACAGGCCACATGGTAACTTCTTCAATTTTACACCCATCTGTACAGTATTATCATTATACACCAATTTTTTTTAGAGTTGCCATTGTTTTGTCATCTGCCAGAGAATTACTATAATAAATAATAATATCCATATATGCTTGGTTATAAAGTGAATGGTAATCTCTCTGAAGAGGTGTCTTTATGCAGCACACAATCAAAGCAACAATACTGAGTGTCCTCTACTGCAACCATTTCATAGATTAAGGAATAATCAGGCTTCTGGGTAGAGGGCAGGAATAGGATAAGCTAAGTACACCCCTGCCATGTGGAACAATGAGAGAAGGGACAAAAAAACAACCGGGACTGAAGTTCCAGGGTAGAAGTCACCAAAGAGGGTCTTCTGCACTGTATAGGGAGGTCCTGAATGAAAAAGCAGAGAAACTGGGACAGATAAAGTGGGGTGAGTGTGCTCGGTTGGGGATACCCCACCAGGGACAGGTGGTGGAGCACAGAAAAGTGCAGGTCTCGAAGGATTGGAGCACCCCTGTACTCCAGTCCACCCCCAAAGCTAGGTTGGGAAATCTCCCCTTGCAGCTCTGCGGCCCGAAGCTCCTGTGGGGAACCTAGAAGCCAAGAGACTTGTGATCCCTGAGCCAGTACACAGTGCCTAATCCAACCCCTGAACCAGGCTGCTGTGGGTGCCTGGTTGTTTTGGCAGAGACTAGGGGTCCCTCCTCTTGGGAGGAGGGGGAGATGAAGGGTCATGACACCACTGCCCATAGAGGCCCAGAGACCTCAAATGTACATGGACTGAGAGGCAGGGACAAGGAAGCATGCCCCACAACTAGCCACCAGGCATTTCAGCATGGTATGTGGATAGGAGTATCTGCAAAACCCAGTCCCACAGCCCAAGGGCATGCCAAGTGGGAGACTGGAGGCAACCAGATTCATCAGGCCCACAAGAGGAGTTTCCACCGAGGTCTACACTGCTCACCACCCCTGCGGTTGGCTGTTTTCAATGTGCACCAAGACCAGTGGCCCTGGCAGGAAGTGCGCCAGGTCTCCATCCAGCTCAGCTGGCTTCCACAGTCTGGGAGAGATGGGCCTGAGGGGAAGAGGTGGCTCAAGAGTGCCATCTGCTACGAAGAAGCAGAAAGTTGAGTCTGGCATACTGGCTGTCTGCCAGGCTTTTAACAATCCCTCAGGTGGAGTCACATCCCATAATTGAGGTCCAGACCTTGGATTGATGGGGAATTACTGACAAAAAACAAGTATAAAAGGAGACCTTCAATGCAAACTCAAACAAATACAAAACCTTAGTCAAGTAAGGGAAATAAACTTTCAAAATAACCTTATGAAGATATTCATATGCCCTGAAGGCAACAGAAATTAACAAAGTACATGAAGATACAGGCAGATATGGCACAGCAAATAACCAAATGAAAGTACCAGAGGAGACACAAAATCTGGAATTAATCAAAGTTGTTCATACATATCCTCTAAATCAATTCAGTGGGTTGGCTAATGACATAAAGAATATAAAGAAGACACTAGAAGAGCATACAGAAGAATCTGAAAGAATAAAGAAAAAACAGCAGATCTCATAGAGATGAAATACTGTAGACGAAATTAAAAATATACCAGACATATAGCTGCAGATTTGAAGAGGAGAAGAAAGAATATGTGAACTAGAGGACAGGATAACTGAATTTGTCAGTGGAAATTATGCTGAGTAACATGATGAAAAATCTAATTTTGTTGTTTGAAAACAAGTTGAAAAGGAAAAGAGTTAATGAAGAAAGCATCTTTTTGCAAAACTGATGCTGAAGATAATGGATACACATTTCTTCAACAGTGCAGACTCTTCTAAGATTTACATAGTACTTTAACTTTACAGCTTGGTAATATTTCCTCTGTAGTGATATGGCCATTAAAGGAATCAAGGTACTATTTAAGAGCAGAGAATGCTTTAAATATTTTAAAAGCTGGTACATTGTAGGATCAATGAATCCACAAGTGAAATTTCAGTAGCAATAAGATTTTGAAGCAGCTACAAAAACGCTGGGCCCGGCCCCTCCACTCCCCCCTCCCCCTGGCCCCGGCCCACCACACACCCAAACAAACACTATGCAACTTTATAGTGCATTTGTTTTTGTGTGACTACCTAGCACAGGGTAGAGCACAGTGCCTGAAAATAGATCTATACTGTAAATGCCTTACTAAGGCTATCTACCTTTTCAGTTATATTCATGTCTACTTATTGGTCCCTATCTGTATTTCTTCATAGCTTCTGAATAAATTTTGTGTTTGCTAACCTTAATTTATTAGAATAAAGTAATTCACGACAACTGGTATAAAGTAGTTGTTAAAATCATAGACCGGGCTGGCCACGGTGGCTCAGCAGGCAGGAATGCTTGCCTGCGGTGCCAGAGGACCCGGGTTCGATTCCCGGTGTCTGCCCATGTTAAAAAAAAAAAAAAAATCATAGACCTTAAAATCAGACTGATTCCTGGCTCCACAATGCACTATTTCTGTGATTTTTTTTTTTGAACATTTCAGTATCTCTGTTTTCTCATTGGTAAGATGGTAATAATAGTACCTATTCCATAGATTTACCATGAAGATTAAATGAATTCATGTGAGTAAAACATTTAAAATAAGATTTGGCACATATAGATGTTAATATTTATTTTTAAAATGGCAAGAATTTGTGACTAGAACCCAAAGAACAGAAAGAAAGTAGCCTTTATTTACTAGTTTCTCAGAAATCACTTCCTTTTGAGAGGTTATCCTAGGAAAAGGTAAGAGGGAAAATTTAACAAAGTTCGTATGTTATATTGGCAAATACGATCGCTTTAAAAGAAAACCTTTTTTTTTTTTTCCATGGAATAAAGAGTTATATCCAATGGCTGAAAGAAATTGGTATTAAGAACTCAGCTGTGGCATTTCCAATTCAGTTCCATAAAGATGAAATACTAAAGTTTTGCTATCCCCTAATAGTTCTATTCCTCCCTTTTCCCCTGAACTGCAGATGCATTTTTTATTATCTTACCTTGGATAATTCACAGGATATTAGACTCAGCATTTCCAAGTAAATTTCAACATTTTACTACAAAGACTGCATCTTGATCTCTATTTTCCATATGAATGAATGGTGATATCACCCCAGTCATAAATGTGGTGATTGCCCTAAACTTTTCCTGTCCCTCATTTTACATCTTTCCTATCTAGACAGTCATCAAATCCTAAGACTTTTTACTTTTCTGTAAGGTAAATCTGATCCTTTACTCCCTTTTACTATATTCTTTAATGGCTCCCTTATAACTTTCTGCATAAAATTCACACTTCTTATCAGGATATGTAATTCTTTGCTCATCTTATGAGTGTTCTTATGTGCATACTAACTATCCTCCTACTATGAGTAACTATTTGCAATTCCATGAACATGCATTCTCTTACCACTTTCTTTTGGGTATTTAATTTTCAGTGCATAGAAAGCTCCTTACTTTTCTCATTGTTCTCTTTAACCTATTCAACTCAAGCATTTCTTCCACTTGAAAATTCATGAATCCCCTTCCAAAGACAGGTTACCCCCATATTTACAGCTCCTCTATATTTTGTGGGCTCTTATGCATATCTTACTAAAGCACTTATCAAACATTATTAATTTTTTATCAGTGCTCTTCACTAAATTATGAGCAGCTCACATGCAGGGACAATTTCTTATTTATCTATTAACATTTGTTTGGTGTTCAATAAAAGTATGTTGAGTTAATAAATGGTTTTGAATGAGAACAAAAATCTTTGGGAACAGAGTCACAGGGTAACCTATCTTTAGTGAGGGATAATTCGAATTAATTGCTAATAATTATCCTCAGAGGAAAAAATTTAAAAATGGACTGAAATTCAGTCTTTTGCCCATTTGACATTAGTTACTGTGCCAGTCTGTCCCTCAATTTGTTTTTGCCATTTTGACATTAAGTATTTTATTTTGTCTGATTTCTTATGAGTGTTAATTATTCTGTCTAAAAGTACCTGTTGCTCACTTACTCTTATTACATGTGATTCTCTTTAATTCTTACTTTTTAATTCTATTAATACTATTATTATTTTTGTTTTAAATAATGACTAGAAATTAAAATGTTTCCCCCATTTTTTCCATATTCACTGTAATATTTATATGATTTAAGGGTATCTGGTGAATTGATTAGAAGTATTAGTCCATAGAGTGAATTAAGGACATGAAGACAGAAGTCTGTCACTTATAGCATAAAAGGCCAGGAAACTATGTGGACAGGATACATTTTTGAGTTGGGAATATTCCTGAAAATGGGTAAGAAGCCAAGGATCTGAGAAGGTCAAGAATATATGGACAGGAAATAAAGATGCGTAGAGTGTCAGAAGAAGAGACTTTATGTCTTCATTATTGTTTAGGAATATCTGACTTTTAAATAAGAAGAGAATGCTGTTAGGAGGAATTAGGCCTTGGATAGCAGTGAGTTCCCATTAGAGGTTGCTAGAGCATTGATAGAAATAGTGGAGAATCTTGGCTGTAGTAGTGGGATACTAGTTATGTTTATCGTACTGACACTACTAGGTTCAGGCCTATTTATTTTTGCTTGTGAATAACCTAGTTTAACCTGAGTCTTAACCAAAAGCGAGAGACTGATATTTCGGATTTATTCAGTGAATAAATTGAAGTAGTTTTCTGTGCCATTGGCGGAACAAATTAAGCTTTCACTGGCTGAATGCTTATACCTACACGATATAGTGTGGGAGGATTATCAGGCAGTTTGCCTTATTGGCTTATTGGCAATAGAAAACTCTTAAACACAGTTTTCCCATGGTAGAAGTGACTTACTTGAAATTCCAGAACTTTTACTGAAATATTTATGAAGTGGGATGACAGTAAATTACTGAAGAGTCATCATAGCAAGTATGTTATTAATTGACAATTTATTGACTTCATCCCCAGGGCCAGTTTAAAGGGAAGGGAGGCAGGGTTAGATTTCAAGCTACACTTTGAATACTATGTGAGGTATGTTTAAGATATTTTGGCTAGGCTGTAATTAACTAACTCAATTAAACAAGCATTAGTATAGGAGTAAAAGGACACTCTCTTATAGACCCTATCAAAGAGGTGGAAATGTATTCAGTACTGATAAAATTGTGAATTTGAGTCTGGTTAACATTAAAGGGCACACAGAAATTCACCTGTCATTATAATCTTTTGATAAACACTGGCAATAATTCAGAGCTCTATATAGGCACCCTTTATTTAAAAATATATGTATATGTCATATGTTAGTATATGCTTAGTTGGCTTTAGAGATAATGGCATTAAACTTTAAATTTAAGCATTAAACTTTTTAACTGTACTTTAAAATGTTAACTTTTCAGGTGGCTTGACCTTTTAAAAATTTTAGAAATTACTATCTTTAGGCTCTACAATTTATGAGTTATCTAATTGTAGTGACAAATATAGAAGCAAAGAAAAGATTTTGAAAGTTTTCATCTAATTTTAAGTACCCCTTAAGAAAGATATTCCTCCATTTTATGAAAAATAAGTAAAATTCCATAACCAGAGCTTTGCTTTTTTCCTGTAAAAGCCCTTGAATATTGAAATTCTGGGTCTCTTTTTGCTCTGTTTCCTAAGTACAATTTTATTTGGCTATTTGTATTCATTCCTGAAGGAATCGAATGATATGTCATTTATTATTAATTCTTCAATTTTCCATATTTTAACATCTCTGAAATCAGGACACCTAATTGACATTTTACAATGGCCGATGATTGGAGATGAGTTTACATTCTGCTGTGAGGGTACGTGTTTGCTTCTTTTGGTCATCTGAGCATACTACAATTTATTGAATTTCATTCTGAATGCAAATCTGCTCGAATATAAGTTTATGGTTCAGATTCCCAACGATTCATTTTTCTATCTCTACTCAGTACAAAGTATAAGTCATGCAAGTTATCTTTCTTCCTGGTGGCTTTATTTCTCATTTTCTCTTACATTGGCAGGTATGTATAGCCTGTTGGTGTGCCAGCTTAATAGAAGAAGAACTGTCCTATTAGATACTCCTTTTGGGCTTTTTTTTTCTTTCTGATCAAATGAAATAATGTTGAATCTTATCATTCATAATATCATAGATGTGATGAAATGTGGTATTTAAGACACTAATGAAACAAAAAAGAACCACATGAGGGCTTCAGGAAATGGTACATAGTTTTGGGGTTACTTCATGGGTGGCATAGAATGACCTTTGTAGAATCATCTTTTGTGGCTAAAAGTGGTAATGAATTCCTCAGCAGTCTGGCTTCCCCTGTTTATCAGCAAGACTCTTTTGACTATATCCCAGATCTAACAATCCAACATACTGCCTTATCTTGCACAATCATTTAGTGAGCAGTTCCTGACCTAACTTTGGAAAAAGATCTAGAGAAGCTGAACGTTCAGTTACTATACAAGCAGTGGTTATCTCACTCTTTGAAGTAAGAGGTACTAGAGGGCTTGTTTTTTTTTTTGGATGCAGTTGAGAGTTCTACCACTGAACTACCCATGCACCCCTTTAATAAGGATTTTAATGGGGCTAAAACCGTTACTTGCACAAATGTACTGTTTAATTCATAAGCTAGTTAGGAGTATATCTATATCCTATATGCACAAATGTTTTCCAAAGAACTGTTGTATTTATGGTGGAAAAACTAGTGAAGCCTTGGAAAACATTAATTCCCAGTTAACACTTTTAACCTTGACTTTAGTTTTCAAACTCAGACATTAAGTTAGTATCATTATATGTCTGATCTTATTTACTATCTCTGCAAGTTGCACATTCTCTTTGAAAATTTTCATATTGAATGGGGGTTCATATTGTGGTCTATATGCTAATCAGAAGACTATTTTGAATAGAATGCATTTATAAAGTGGCTACTGTATTGGATTATTAGTGAACATACTAATACTTAATAAGAATTGCTGGTAAATAAGTTGTATATCATTCTATAACAAACATTCATTGAATACCTGCTGGGAAATATGGTAGATGGAAGAGTGATGGTGGTAAATAAATTCCAGTAATAAAATATAGCATCTATATCGTGTTTCAAGTTTAGCTTTTCCTGTCCTATGCAGGACCTGTCTCATGTGAGAAGGAGGAAAAGAGGAAAACAAATTTAAATTGTTGAATAAGGAACTTTAGTTCCATATAAAGAAATGTCATGCAGAAAATACCTTATATCAAAGTCTTTATCAGTAGAGTTATCTTTTAATTGGAAAGGTTCAGTTGTTTTATTTTAAGGCTGAAGATATGGCCTGGTCAGTTACAAAAAGGAAACCATGATGTAGTTTGATGATTTTCAGCACTGTCAAATCTAATGCCCTTTTTACAGCATACATATTCTAGTTTCCCTTTACTATGCTGTAATGAAGCTTATAGTTAATATACACAAGCTTATAATTTATAAAGAAATATAGTGCCATAATTATAGTAAAGAGAAATACTAAAAAGTAATATATAATGGAAACATTTTTCAATTTTTGTATATATTAGTATAACTAAGTGAAGACATGATGAAGGGAAGACAAAGATGTGATAAAGGTATGACATCCAGCCCCCTACGTGTCATATTGGGATATTTACAAATCTTGCCTGCCTTCATATGTGTCATATTGGAAATGCAGATCATGCAGCCATGAGTGATATGATATATCCAGGATTTTCGAAACGGTGAACACTTATTAGTCACATTCTAAATGAAATGTGTCTAATTTTTGTCCTATATTCCTGATAGTTCAGTTTCTAGAACTTTGAGTGTTTACTAAGAATGGGTAAAAATTACTATGTGCTTATATGTAAAATGGAGTTAGACTCTAGGTTCAAGTAATTGTAAACAAATTTTTCATTTACATGAGTATCTGGCTAGATACTTGAAAATTATGTAGGCTGAAGAATCATTCTTTATTACGCAGGGATTTTTAAAATATATATTTTTATTGAGAAATCTTCACTCACATAAATTCTGTTCAGTATACAATCAGTGGCTCACAATATCATCACATAGCTGTGTATTCATCACCATAATTATTTTTTAGAAGATTTGCATCACTCCAGAAAAAAGAAATAAAAAGAAAAAATTAATATGTACCATATCTTTTATCCCTCCCTCTCATTGACCACTAGTATTTCCATCTACCTGATATATTTTACTTTTTGTCCCTCCTATTATTTATGTATTTATTTAATCCATGTTTTTTTACTCATTTGTCCATACCCTGGATAAAAGGAGCATCAGACACAAGGTTTTCACAATTCCACAGTCACATTGTAAAAGTTGTATCTTTATACAATCGTCTTCAAGAATCAAGGCTACTAGAACACAGCCCAACAGGTACTTCCCTCCAGCCACTCCAACATACTATAAACTAAAAAGGTAGATCAATGTAATGCAAAAGAATAACCTCAGGATAACCTCCTGACTTTGTTTGAAATCTCTCAGCTACTGAAACGTTATTTTGGCTCATTTCTCTCTTCCCCCTTTTGGTCAAGACTTTCTCAATCCCTTGATGCTGGATCCTGGCTCATCCTGGGATTTCTGTCCCACATTGACAGGGAGATTTACACCCATGATAGTCATGTCTCACATAGTGGGGGGAGGGCAGTGAGTTCACCTGCAGAGTTGGCTTAGAGTCAGAGGACATACCTGAGTAACAAAAGAGGCTTTGTGGGGGTGACTCTTAGACCTAATTTTAAGTAGGCTTAGCCTATTCTTTTCAGGAATTAGTTTCATAGGGGCGATCCCCAAGATCGAGGTCTTAGTCTGTTGATTTGATTGTCCCCACTGCTTGTGAGAATATCAGAAATTTTCCAGATGGGAGAAACTGACTATTTCCTCCTTCGTCCACAATCCCCCAAGGGTACTTTGCAAGTACTTCTTTATTCAGTGCCCAAATTACTCTGGGTTATATTAGGACATCACGCTAACCTGGACACATCAACAATATCTCACCCTATTCAGGATTTCATGTACTTATGGTGTTCAACTAAACTGACCGTAGAAGTTAAATTAGGAAAGTCACTGCCCAAAATATAAATTTTGCACCAAATAAACATCTCTCCCCTTAGTCTAACACAGAAATTTAAGTTTTAAAATATGGCCGATATCATCCTTTAACCTGTATTCTGATATACCTTAGTCCTATCCAGATCAGCTTCATTCATACCTCTACTTGAAGTCTAATCACTTTTTCAACTTTTTAAATATTTACTGAATGGGGTACTGCTGACTTTCATAGTTTTAGAGCACTAACTGAGTCTTAAGTGTCACATAAATATCTGAAGTTTCTTGGAATGACCAGGTTATAAATAAACAGCTCAGTATCTCAGAATTTAGAAATAATAGTTATACCTCCTGAATATATGTGACTGCTGTCAGAGTTTACAATCTAGAACCCTTTACAGTAGGCCCCAACCTGATAACCCATGTTCTTGACTTCAGTTCACTGGGTTTTTATATTAGAGGTAGTCCATATGATTGAGGTATGATATTTGCATTTTTGTTCCTGACATTTCATTCAGCATGCATTCCTTAAGGTTCATATACCTAGTTGCTTGATTCACAACTTCATTCCTTCTTGTGGCTGCTCAACAGTCCATTGTATATGTATATACCATAGGCCCCCCTTCCATTTGTCAGTGGTTGTACCCTTAGGCCACCTCCATTCATTGTGGATCAGGGACACTGCCATAAACACTGGTGTGCAAATGTCCATTCCTGTCCCCACACTCAGTTCCTTGAGATATATACTGAGCAATGGGATTTCAGGATCATATGGCAACCCTACCTCTAGCCTGTGTAACCAACCACACTGCCCTCCAAGGGGCTTGTGCAGGGATTGTTTTGAGCTCTGCACAACTTTTAATATTCTTGGCTGATTCCTACTTAATGTCGGTTGTCTCCTAATCATTTTTAACTACCAGAAACACCAATTTACAAAAACATCTCTGAGGGTGGTACACCCACTGGCTGTAGAACAAAGAATGCAGGTCACAGACAAGAGTCACAATCTTCCATTTGATTCTTACTTCTTTAACTTACTGACTCTATGGTGTTAAACAAGTTATTTAACCTTTTATAACCTCAGTTTTCTTTTTAGAAAACTGGAATGATAATATCTTTCCAAAATTGTTACATGCATAAAACAGTATAATAAATTGTAGGTACTTCATAGATGCTTTGTGTGGAATGGAAAGGCCTTTTTTTAACCACTTTATTTTCCATCACTAGTAGATACCTAATATCTGTTTACTCTTATTATTATTCCTATGTTCTCACACTATATTCCAATATTAAAAACATGTGAGGGAGTGATTACTTACTGTAGGCACCAGGGTTGTTACCTGTGCCCTTCATCTCATGTTTTGGAACTTATAAATCTGAGCTGCGAATGCCAGCTCTTTGGGATTGTGGCCTTCAGTTTAGAAGTGAATGTTAAATTAGGAGTAGGAATGTTTTTTTTTTTAATTTAGTCCTTTTTTTTTTTGTAATTAATACTTACCCTATGTCAGAGAAACTTTTTCATTATTTCCAGTGCTGAGAAGGTAAATTTTAAATATGATATTTTTAATTTCACTTTGCTTACAAATAACATTTTTTGCTTAGTAAGTTTATGGCCCATTTATTTAACTTTTGCCATGAAGAAATGTCATATGGGTTATTGGAATGATTAGACTTAGTCATCTTACATGGTTAATTGTATTCAATCTCACTTCTATCTCTATGCAATTCAGGGAATTCTCAGATTCCTTGGGAGGGCTTTTTTTTGCCTTATGTGTCACAATTAGTGTAGGAAGTCAAACAGGTTGCTCTACAGTGTTAGAGAGCACACACACAAAAAAAACTAACAGATATTTGCCTGTGTGCAGAGTATGTGCCCTTTTAGTTATGTCATTCTGATGAGAGCTCCCATTATTCCTGTTTTAGTTTGCTAGCTGCTGGAATGCAACACACCAGAAACAGATTGGCTTTTAATAAAAGGGTATTTATTTTGTTAGTTCTTCAGAGGAAAGGCAGCTAACTTTTAACTGAGGTTCTTTCTTATGTGGGAAGGCACAGGGTGATCTCTCCTGGCCTTCTTTCCAGGCCTCTGGGTTCCAACAACTTTCCCTGGAATGATTCCTTTCTGGATCTCCAAAGGCCTGGGCTGAGCTGCGAGTGCCAAGATGATGTATGCTGAGCTGCTTGGGCTGTGTTGAACTCTCTCATTTAAGCACCAGCCAGTTAAACCAAACATCATTCATTGCAGCAGGCACGCCTCTCAGCTAACTGCAGATGTAATCAGGAACAGATGAGCTTCACATACCATTGGCTTATGTCCACAGCAACAGAACTAGGTGCCTTCACCTGGCCAAGTTGACAACTGAATCTAACTACCACAGTTGCTTTTGTCTTTATTTATGTAACTTTGTTCTGTTTTTTATCAGAATGATTGTTATTGATTACTCTTTATATAGCAAAATGGCTACCTTTAGTGGGATACTTGGGCACTCCTATATCATTAAAATTTATAGGTGCTTTTAAGATATACTCAGTTAGTAAGGTCAACTGAATCATTAGATTTGGTGTTTTAGTAATCACTAAATTTTCACTCAATTAAAGATAGTTTTGGTTTTTTTTCCCTACCTGAATAGAGATTTGGATTGTTACAAATATACTTTCTTGAGGGGGTTTGTGGATCCAAGAATATGCTAGTGCTCTTTATGTTACTGTAGATGTATAAAGATAATTTTGTATATGAAAAAATAATTTCCAAATCTTGCTTGAGAGAACAGAAAAGGAAAGTAGAAGTAAATGGTTGATTTTAGGTTTGGTCATTTTTAGATTTTAGTTCAGTTTTTAATAATAATTTTTCCTTTAGCTTTGTTTTCCTATAAGACTGAAAGTATGAATGGTTATTTGTTTGTTGAGAGTTATTATATGAATATAATCCACATGTTTTTGTCAATGATGAGTACATTTTTTATTCCAGGTGGTAAGCATAGACATGCAAAGGCTTAGCCATTGCAAGAGGCTGATTTTGGTTTCTTATCCTGTTCTGTTTCATTACCTGCATTTTCAAAGGAATTTGGAGAAATTGGTTTCAAGGAAAAGAGTAATAATTATTGGAATGAAAAGGAGAACACATGAAGAATACATACAGAAATGGTTCTTAGATTGTCTTTTAATTCTCTGAGGGTTCTCACTGATGTGAGCTGCCCCCTTCACCCTGTACTAAGTCACAAAGGCCATTAGAATGACATAAAAATAATCTTTATCCAAAAAGTGTAGAACAGGATCAGAATATGAATTACTTTCCCTTGAGAAACCAGTGCTAGGCAGTGAGAATTTGATCTGCCATCATGTTGGTTCCCTAGTGTACACATTACTTGGTTTGTAGCCTTCACATTCCTTACCCATTTTGGTAGAGATAACCTCAGGCCTGAAAATGTGGTCATCTTCCCTGGTCCTGCTGATACTGATATGTAATACTTGTCCAATAAGTATTTAATCAATTAATGAGGAATTTCTCAGACAACTAAATCCAGCCCAGATGAGAATGAAGGCTTTCAACTTCTCTGGAACTAACTTTTGCCCATTTTGATCCAGAAGTAGTTCACGTTTACTGTGGAGTTTCTTCAGAAAAGTGAATGTTTATAGTGTGGTCAGTAAGAGAGTGTAAAGATATATTCAGACGTATGTTATCCCACTTAAAGACACTTGCTTAGGACACAGTTATCTAACAGAGTTTAGGAATTGTCATAAGAGCAATGACAAATACTGGCAATGACAGTGATCATCAGCTTTGAAGGTGGGAGTAGACAGGCTTGGCTGGTTCATATTCTTTCTGTTCTTCTTGAGCAAGGGAAAAAGGAGTGAGTGCAGATGTACGTGTTTAATAGATACATGCCCAGTTCTATGTATACCCTAAACTATCCCTTTCACCTTCTTTTTTCCCTTTTATACTCAACTTGATTTTATTAACTCCAGGACTGTATCTTTCACAAAAGATAGAGGGAAGGAAGCTAGCAATTATTGAGCATTTACTACTTTCAAGTACTATGCTTGTCTTTTTTTTTTCTTGCATCTTCCAAAACTCAGAATAGCTTATTGAAGAAGGAATTATTTGTGTCATTTTCACTTTGAGATAACAGACTTGGGGAGGTTATTAACCTCAAAGACATACAGTTAATAAGGACAAGACCAGGAATTTATTCAGTATATTAATCTCTCCACAGCTCCCGTCTATAATTTGCATTCTCAAATCAACTGTCTAAATGAATGAAAATGAAACTAATAGTTTATAGTTAAGTGTGATTGTAAAACTGTAAGCATAATAAAAACTGAGCTATACTCTCAGATACATGTGAAATCATACTGTTGCCCCCATACACTCAATAAGGTTGCAAATAATTAGCTTGTGTTTTGATGCAAATTTTTGCATTTATTTGACTTGCAACCTGCTTTATAGAATTACTGATTTATTGTATATCTTGGAAGCAGTTCCTTAACAGGCTATATTTTAAAGGTGAAATTGCTGTGTGAGGATTTTGTTAACCTGACATTTTGTGGTTTCGCCTCATAAAACTGGCAAAGGACTCCCAGCATGGAATGTTAATGGGGTGAAGTAATGAATGCAGGATGTGATACAAATAATTAGACATAACTAGACATAAGAATCCTATAGTACATAGTCCATGATACTTGGGGGAGGTCTTTGTAGACAGTAGCTTTTCTAAAAGATAAAAGCATTAGAAGATCTTTTTTAACTCAGCAGTTGATTATACTTTTTTTCTGAACTTAGATTTAGAAATCAAGCAGTGAATGAACATGGGAAAGTAATTAAAGTTAAGAATGTACAATCTTTCATGATGATTTTTTAGTTTCTCAAACTGTTAAAGTAAATAGTTATTGATGATCTATTCCCTCTAACCAAATATTAGTCTTTATATCCTATTCATCTTTCAGGTAGTACCTCCTGCCTCTATCCTTCCCAATCTCTCAGTCAGATAACTAATTTAATTTTAGTATTAGGTGTGTAATGTTTACTTACTGCACCAAAGACATATACTACATTGTCTTTTCCTTTAAATGTTATTTTAAAACTGTTTTGTAGAGCCCAAATATTTCTTAGACTTGCTACAGGGGTAGGGCTCTGGGATCTCACTTGCAGATCCTACCAGAGCAGTTGTGCTTTTTTGCCTGATTTATTTGTGAGCTACCATGTAAGATTTTGACTGAAAAAAAGGATTCTAGTTCCACAAAAAGAGTTGAAAGCCACACATTTATATACTGTTTAATTTTAAATGATATTAGTGTAAAAATATATTTTCAATATTTCTGTGATCATATATTTTAAGTGATAGAACACGAGTACAGATTAACTTGAATCTTGTATTCTGAAGAAGATAAATGATTATTTATAAATAGGAGGGGACTTTTGAGACTTGTTGCTATAATATAATCAGTTTTTTTTTGGATTATCTCAAGTTGCAGAGATTATAAATGATCTTTTCTTATGTTTTGATATTTTGCCTTTAATTAAAAGCTCTCTTTTCTCCTTTTACTGGATAAATTATTAAGGTAGGTTTTGGATAAAATCTGAAGCATTTTATTAACTACTCTCATTTTTGTTTGGCTTCTCAACAATTAAGCTAGTATTTTTATTCTCATTTCAATGTTCTCTTGAGATTCTCTTTAAATATATCCTTTGCTTTCTGTTCTCACTTCCCCTACTTTAGTTCAGTTTTAACCATAGAATTATTTTGATAGTTTGAATGCTCCCTTGCCCGTTTACCCTTCTTTTACTCCTTCTTTTATAAATCGTCAAATTGATTTTATCACTTGAAATGCTATGGTGACTCCCTCTTGTCTATCAGATGAAATCCAAATGTTCCAACTTAGTATTTAGATCCCTTTGCAACTGCCCATATATTTTTTTAAAAGTTGATTTTTATGCTTTTGTTCTGCAGAATATTATCTTCCAGGCTAAAAGGTATTGACATTTCAGCTACCTTTCAAAGGCAGTGTTGTAAAATTAATTACTATGAACAACCTTAGTAGAGTAAATCTAATATGTGTCTGTATCTGGCTCAAGCTAAATTAATCTCAATCAAGATAAATCTGGCATCTCAGGAGAGAGTTAAGTTATTTCCCTTAACAGCATTGTCTCTCATAATCACTAGTCAAGATATTTTAGTTAGTTCCTCTTAAAGATTATGTTAGATAGAGGACACTTAGGCATATCAGCTTTTAAGTTCATATAATTTCTTGCTCAAATCTTTATACAAATGTCTATCAAAAACTGCAATATTTTATTCCTCTCTTATCTATCATCCAAAAATTTAAACCACGCATGCAGTTCTCTTCGAGGTCTTTACTATGTCAATAAAAATATTTCATTTGGATTTTTGCCCTCTTTAAATTGTTTGTGTGCTGCAGGTTGTGGCTTTTGGGGCTTATTCATTAATGCTCCTTAAATTGTACCTTACTTATCTTTGCCTTAGTTTATTGAAAGCAAAAATGTATCTTATTTGTCACTTTTATTCATAGCCTTTCTGTTCCAGGTTTCATTCTATCTTATGCATCTAGAATAATAATTACATACCATCCCTGGGAGTATTGAAAAAATAATCACTTATCGTTTTCTGTGTTCTTATACCAGATAAGTGTATTGAGTGAGTAAATTTGTTTATTCACATTTTATGCTTGAAGTATATCTTGGTTCCTAACTAGTTTAGTTATAGTTTTTACTTTTTTTTATTGTGAAAAATAACATATATACAAAAAATCAATAAATTTCAAGCACACTACAACAAGTAGTTATAGAATGAATTTCACAGTTTGGTATAGCACAATTTAAGCAAACGCTGGAGACTAAAAGAAATATCCATATAATGATTCAGTAATCATATTTACTTGTTAAATCCTATTTCTCTTTTATAACTCCAGCCTCTCCTTCAATCTTTTTTTATCCTTTATTTTTTATTATTATATTTTATGTATTCACATAGTATATAATCATCCAAAGTGTATAATCAGTAGTTCACAGTATCTTCATACAGCTGTGCATTTGTCATCACGATCGTCTTTTTTTCCCTTTTTTTGTGAAAAATGACATATATACAAAAAGCAATAAATTTCAAAACACATTGCACAATTAGTAACTCCACCATCACCTTTGATCTTTCTCCTACTGTTTTGAGGAATTTGGGCTATGCCCATTCTAACTTTTTTTACATTGGAAGGGGCTGTCAATAATATGGGATAGGCCTAACTAGCTTTTAAGCTACTTGAGAGCCAAGACAGTGTCTTCTCATTTGTGGATTTTTCCAGTTGTTGAGTAACTAAACCATTCATGAAAAACTTTAATATTTTGGAATGAGTCAGAATTTCTTTCTATTTGGCTAAAAGGAGTTTGGTTTGTAAAAATAATTTCGCTCAAATGTGGAAATTAACAACATGACCTAAGATAATAGTTGAATCACTTGAAAAACTTTAAAATGAAAATTTTTTAGTATGGAATAAATTCTGATGAATGAACATCTAGAAATTATAATAAAATTAAAATTGCATGCACACAAATGTCTAAAACTTTATTCTCTTCTGAGGCCAGAATCATATAGCTACAAAGAGAAAAAAATACGATAAACTAAATTCCTTTTTAGCTATGTGTTAAAATGGTAAGTTGATTATAAAGAGCACTCAGTGGATACACATTAGAAATTCATCTATTTCAAAATGGCTGATTTGGCAAAAGTTTGCGGAGAGATTGATTTCATCATCAGCCAGATTCAAAATCTGTAATAATTAAAAAGTATTTTCATGGGTTCCCTGTTATTTATAATTAAATTACATGTATTTATTAGTCTGTTACAAATATATAATTTATGCTTACTTAAAGTATACCATATTTCATCATATTTGAGATAGACTTTTTTAATGAATTTATCATTTCTGAAGTTAGACTATGTTAAAAATGAATGGCCTCTTTAAATTGGCATTGGCCTCAGTTAAATTGGGTCTTATAGAAGGAGTTTGTGTTTGTTTCTGCTAGTTATCTCAGACGCTACCAATATGAGGCCACTTTGAATTAAGTTCTTAGGTAATTTTTGGGCTTCTCTGGTATTGTGAATTTAGACTGCCTTGCTGCATGATACTAGAGTGTGGTTTAAATTCCCAGAGGAGATTCCGTACCCCCCCAGTGCAAATGTCACTTCATGCATTTTCTTGCATATTTCTCTCAATTTTGAGAATTTATTTCTTTTTAGTCCTACACAAAAATATACCTACCACTTTGGTGTCCCAACTCTATGTATACCTAGAATAACATGTATCATAATTAATTAATGGTGTCTTAGATGAGAAGAAATACAGAATTGTAATCAGCATACTTTGATAAAATGGCAGCAGTGGAAAATCAAGTCAGCCCAATTCAGTTTGAATTTAGAAGTTTATTAATACCTAAAATGCAAACAGGATTAAAGAGAGTGATTTTATTTGGAATTTTTCTTTCGAGATGGAAATTGTACTGGTACATTATTTATCCTTAATACATTAACTATATCCATACTTCTAAAAAGTAATATTTTCTGAAATATTTGAAATAATTCAGTTTCCAGACTAGTTTCTCTTTTATAGCTTTAGTAATTTTATTACATTGAGTATAAGAAAATTCGATAAAATTAAAATTCTGCATATGCTAGATATGCAGAAGTAGATACTTTTTTAATCTATGAAATAAAGACCACTTCTTTCATTCAGTGTTTTTGGGTCGATTTGGGTCACGTGCAACTTTCAAACCAAAAATAAATTACCATGGAATGCCATGTGTTGAAAAAACATGGTTTTGGTTCTAGTATCTGAACCAGTCAAGGGGAATGGGATTGCTGTGATTAGCTTGAACTCTGGGTTCCTGAATAAAATTAAGATTCTAGTCAGAAGGAAGAGTAGATTGACTCCTAGAGGAGAAACAACAGCATCCTCTTTAGGGCTCACTCCTTATATAAATCCTTTGATTCTTACCCTCTTAATTTTTTTAAAGAAATGACCACCTTCTAAATAATACTAAAAGCTCTAAGTTGCTGTGGATTTTTTAAATTAAGTGTCTCCTACTGTGGTGTAACATCAGTGCTGAACCTTTCCACTTTTTTTTAAATTTTATTTTTACTTTTACTTTAATTTTTAATGCTCTTCAGTGCCTAGCATGAAATTAATACATAATATATGCATGTGGTCTTCATCTTCGTTGAATAAATGATTTAGTCCATACCCCAAGCCTTTATTTTGTGGATACCAGCTATCTCTTCACTCTTCTTGGATTTCTTTGCCTTTTTTTAAAATGCAGTTTTATTGAGATATAGGCAAAGTATACAATCAGTGGCTCACAGTATCATCATGTAGTTGTACATTCACCATCACAATTTTTTTTAACTCTGATACAAAAAGAAATGAAAAAAGAAAACCCAAAACATCCCATACCCCTTATACACCCCCTATTATTATTGTTATTATTTTGTCTTTATCTTGTTACCCATCTACCCACACCCTGGGTAAAGGAACTGTCAGTTAAAAGGTTTTTATAATCACATGGTTGCACAATAAAAGCTACACAACCATTATCAAAGATCAAGGCTACTGGATTACAGTTCAACAATTTCAAGTATTTCCTTCTAGCTATTCTAGTACACTGGAAACTAAAAGGAAATAACTATATAATGAGTCAGTAGTCATAATCATTTGTTAAATCCTAATTTCTCAGTTACATCTTCTCCCTCTCATTTAATCATTTTCTTAATCTTGAGGGCAATGACCATTTTGGCTTCTTTTTGCTATAAAGGGGTGCTGACCTTTGGGGGCAGAGGAATGAAACCAGTTGATATTGTTGGAGAAACTGATACTTCTGAGTTTCAGAATTTATCTGGCATAGGAACAACATGAAGGCCTTAAGGATCTGAAAAAAATAAACTTAATAAGTAAAATTTTTATAGAACCTTAGATAGAGCCCAGAGTATTCTTTAGGGTTTTCAGGAATACTGTTGATTGGATCCTGGCATTCTATAGCAATTTGCAATATCTGGCTGAAGCTTGCGTAAGAGTAACCTCCACAATGACCCCTTGACTCTATTTGAAATATCTTAACCAATGAAACTTTATTTTGTTACATTTCTCTTCCCCTTTTTTGTTAAGAAGGCATTCTCAATCCCACAATGCCAGGGTCAGGCTCATCCCTGGGAGCTATGTCCCGTTGCTAGGAAGATTTATACCCCTGGGAGTCATATTCCACGAATGAGGTGAGGGAGGGAAGTGAGTTTATTTTCAGAGGTGGCTTAGAGACAGAGAGGTCACAGTTGAACAATGAAAGAGGTTCTCTGGGGATGACTCTTAGACATAATTATAAGTAGGCTTAGCTTTGCCTAATTGCAGAAATTTCACTTTGTTTTTGTTAGTCCTAATTATGTTAAGCTTTACGTATTTTATGATTTAAGAGGAAGTTGATATAAATATGTTTTGAAGATTGACTGTAAATTTTATATAATCTCTCGTAGTGGTAAAAGCCTGGAGAAATATAAAGGCATAAAAATTAAGAGGTTTTCTTCAAATTTCTTCTACTTAATATGATGGAATCATAAACAGTTTATTAGCTTAGTGTTTAGACCATTATTAGTAGTGTCTTACATTGTATGCATAATGTTTCGACAGAATATTAGGTTAAAAAAAAATTCTCATTCAGAAATTTCACCTTAAAATACTTCTTTTCAGCCAAAAAAGGAAATGGAATTTCTGGTACATGTTAGAGCATGGATATGGATGAAAATAGAAAATATGTTAATAGGCCACGTGCAAAAGAATAAATATTGTGTGATTTTGCTAATACAAAATACCTATAATAAGCAATTCACAGAAACAGAATGAAGATTAAAGGTTACTAGGGGCTTGGGGGAGGGGGGAAATATGGAATTATTGTTTAAATGGTAAAGGGTTTCTTTTTTGGGTGATGACAAAATTTTAGTAATGGAAGGTATTAATGACTGTACAACATTGTGAAAGCAATAGCATTTTGTACTGCACACTTAAAATAGTTAAAATAGCAAATTTATCATAAATAAATATATGTACAGCCTCAATAAAAAAGTACTTCATAGAAAAGAACTGCTTCCAAGTTATTCATTTAATCTCTAACTCTATAAAGCTAGCGGCAAGTCACATAAATGCAAAATTTGCATCAGAGCACAAGATAAACCAAAACATAGCAAGAATCAAGGGGACAGAGATGAGGCAGGTTTGCAAGCTTAGGATCGGATACAAGTGGGAGGGAGACTGTGACACCTGAATCCTGTGGCATGCAATGTGTACATGTTTTGTTTCTCCCTCTCTTTCTCTTTTTCCTTTCTACGTTGCTTCCCTATCCCTTCCTCCTTTTCCCCACCTTCTCCCTACCCCCACCCCTACCCCTATGAGAGGGCCCACAGATGAAAGGTGCCATGGACCAGTGTTACACTTGCTCTACTGAAGAGGTATGGGGACAAAATAAGCCTGGACACAGATGCAACTTGCCAGTTAGTCTGGTGAGAAGCCATGGATTTTATTTATGTTTTCTTGAGTGGAATTTTGTGGGTCTTGAATGGGACTAGATTGGGTGTCCTCAGTGGGTGAAATTAGGAATGACATTTGTCAGCCCAAAGATGCATATTTGAGACTTTTTATTCCTTTCTTTCTATAAGCAATATGTTTGTTTATTTCATCCATATTTTATATTCATTTTATCTTTCTCTGATATGTCTTAGCAATTACTAGTACACTATCTATTAAACATATCTTACAAATTTTGCCTGTGTTTCACAAGCTACTTGCTTACTCAGTAATGCATTCTAAGAGTTCTACCTTTATTTTATAAGATATTATGTGAGCTTAATGTTGTAAGGTGTGTTTAGCATTTCGTTTACATTTCATCCATCCTGTTTTTATTTATACTATAATTTAATATTGTCAAACAATACAGAAAATGCACTGTACAAAATTCTATACAAGGCAAAGTTCAGTCAGAGAAGCAGAACCACCAGGAGATATATTTTAAAAATTTCCCATTACTTAGTTGTAAGAACTTTTTTGACAGCCTCTGGGAAGTTTTCTTCTGTGTTTAGTGCTGTAGTCTACAGTCCGCAAGGCAGGAAGTAGATAGACATGAGTTAATGAGAAGCAAGGACAAATTTGAACCTGTAAGGATCAGTGGAACCTGGTTTCTCACTGTTTTCCAGTTTCAGTGATATAGATGTCTTGTAGGAGAAGTTGGCATCCTTCATCACATACCTAACAATGCTCCAGAATCAGAGAAGTTAAATGAGGAAATCTGGCAAAAGCTAGAGTTTTGTGGGGCTGGCTGCTGCCCTGTGCCAGTAAGGTGAGCCAGCAGATAAGCAGCAACAGTTGTGAACAGCAAAACTACCTCATTCCCTGCTCTGACCTATGGAGTGTAAAAAGAATATGGCTATTCTTCATTTCCACCTTCCAAATTTTGCTCAAAAATTTTTTTGTAGCCTATGCTAACATTAAGCTATGTAGAGAAGGGAATTTTGTGAGACATAGTAGTTAAATTGGCACATATAAATCTAGTAATGTTCTACCTGAAATTAAAATTTCTAAATTGGTTCAGATCCTTTCTGGATAGCATTTCCAGAACATTTACTGAGCACTTACTATGCTCTTTACATATATTAGATTATTTAAGTGTCACAACAATCCGAGGAGGTATACCTGCTTTTCTCTTCACTTTTTAAAGATGAGAAAATTATGGCACATAGAAGCTAATTAACCTAATCGAAGTCATATAACTAGGGAGTTACGAAGAAAGAACTCATTCCCAAGTAGTTTAACTTCAGTGCTCATGCTTTTAAACAGTGGGTTATGCTGCCTCCTGTGAATGTTAGAAATAAATTCCAAAGAAATGGATGAGGGATTCAGCAGTGATCAGTTATAGGGTCAATTATTGGATTTTGACAAGTAAACTAAATATTTACTCTTAGGGAATGTGAGAGCCTTTGAGGGATGAAGGGAAGAAAGTCCAATATGAACAACCCAGTGGAATGTGGTGGTGATTATTTATTCAGGTTATTACTAAGGCTTTAACCATTGCCAGTTTTAGTTAAGAAATAGTTTACATTTTTACTTTTGCCTCAAAGATATATTGCCCTATGAAGTCTTACATAAGATTTTGTATATGTTAGAAAAGATTGTGATTTTAAAAAGTTAGCTTTAATATTGTCTTATATATATAATTTTTTTTTTCTGAGAAGGGTCAGGCAGATGTAAAATTCATGCTAAAAGATCTGTTTCTTGGAAAAGATGTAGAAAGAAAAGTAGAGTCCATACAGGTTAGTTGTGTATTTAACTTTATAAGAAATTGCTGAAAGTTTTTCCAAAGTGGTTGTGGGATTTAGCACTCCTACCGACAGCATGTAAGGGTTACAGTTGTTCCGTTCATTATCTTTGCCAGTATTTAATTTATTCAGTCATTTTAATTTTAGTTATTCTAGTAAGGGTGAAATGGTGTCTTATTATGGTTTTAACTTGTTTTGTTCTGATGAAAAGATGTTCATCTTTTCATGTGCTTTTTGACCTTTTAGGTACCTTCTTTTGTGAAGTGTGGCTAAAGTCTTTTGCCCATTTTTTTATTGGATGGTTTGTGTTTGTCTTATTGAATTGTAAGAGTTCTGTTTGTTCTGGATACAAATCAGATGTATATATTGAGAATATTTTCTCTTAGTCTTTGACTAATTTTTTCATTTTCATAATAGTGTCTTGCACAGAGCTGTAGTTCTAAATTTTAATAAAGCCCAATTTATTGGTTTATTTTTGATTAGTGCTTTTTGTGTCCTCTCTAAGAAATCAAAGATAATCTTCTATATTTTCATCTAGAAGTTTTACAGTTTAGTTTTTACTTTTAGATCTGTGATTCATCTTAAATCAGTTTTTATGAATAGTGTGAGGTAGGCATAAATTTTTTTTTAATTTAGTTACCCCGTTGTTAAAAAGACTTTCCTTTTCCCATTGAAGTGCCTTGGCGTCTTTGTTGAAAATCAAGTGATGATAAATGTGTGAGTTTATTTCTGAAGTCTCTATTCTGTTTCCTTAATCTATTTGTAGATGCTATGCTAATATCTGCAGTGTTCTTTCCTGTAGCTTTATACTGTATTTCAACTCAGGTAGTGTGATTCCTCTGATTGTCCTTTTTTACAATTTTGGCTATTCTAAATTCTTTGTATTTTCATAAAACTTTCGAGATCAATTCGTCTTTTCTTTTCAGCCTGGTAGAATTTTGATTGGGATTTTCTATATAGATCAACTTGGAGAAGAACAGATGTCTTAACAATATTGATTGTTTCAATCGCTAAACATGGTACAGCTTTCTATTTATTTAGATTTTCTTTAGTTTTTCTCAGTAAGTTTTCTGTTTTTTTCTTTTTTTCCATGCCTACTCCATTCCATTTTCTTCATCTCCTCACCTTTTATTTCTATACATCAGAGTATCTACAGAATATTTTTTTCTGTTAGGATATATTTGTACTTCAAAATTTATATAATTAGAATTACTGAGAAAATAAGATTTTAGTTTCAAGAATTATCCAGTTTTGAAGATACTTGGTTAACTTGTGTTAAAGGATACTTATTCTATATACCTTATATTTAATCTAAACTTTTGATTTGCTTAGAAGTTTAAAAATGAGATCATTTTAAAGTGAATTATTAGAACAAAGTTAAGTTATTTTGTTACCTTATGATGATTATGGAAGCATTATTTAAAAATCCAGTTCCTCATGATTATTGGTTTTAAAAACTATACATGTTATATAATTCAACAGTTTTTGAAGCTCAGGCATCCAAACCCTTTGTAATAGTTGATGGAATTGTTACCATGATGATATTTTAATATCCTCGATCAATACAGAGGCCCATGACAGAACTATTGTATCCCACATTTATGTGGTAGGTCAATGGTTATTCTTTTTATTATGAAATCTATCAAACAAATATATAGTATAATGCTATATATATTATAGCATTATATATAGCATTAGTATTACATACTAATACATAATATAATGTAATTAAAAATATAACAACAATTCTAACTTAAGAGAAAATTACAAGTAAATTTTGAACCTCCGCTTTTCTCTTCCCTAATCACTTTCTTTTCCCTATCCAAGTTGACAACTATCCTGTAGTTAGCAATTATTATTCTTGTTTATGCATTTATGCTTGTACTATATGTGTATGTATTAGTAAAGAATATTTGTTTTGTTTTTCATGTCTTGTTTTGTTTGTTGTTTTATTATTTTGGAAATTACTTTTTATTCGGTGTTAAGTATGTGAGATTTAGTCATCTTTATTCCTATAAGTCTTTTGTTCAAACAGTTTTTAGTTTTGAAAATTTTAGATTTACAGAAAAGTTTTAGAAATAGTGTGGAGTTCTTGTATACCCCTTACTCAATTTTCCCTAAAAAAACCATCATTAATTAATTACTGTCAACTAAATTGCAGACTTTATTTGGATTTTTGGGTCCCACAATGAATTAAGTTTTCAAGTTCCATGAAAATTTACGTTGGTATTTTGACTGAAATCTTGCTAAATTTTTTTTCCAAATGTTTGATTTCAGGGATTTATTTTATCTAATATTACTATAACTGCCTATAGTTTTTTTTAACCATTTTTTTAGTTGTAAAATATAACATATTTTTCTATATTTTATCTTGTGTGTATGAGTATGTGTATTTGTATATATGTTTTATCATGCCTTCTGCACAAAAACATAGTTTTTAAGGCATTGAACTTTAATTAGAACTTATGAGCAGAAGAGGGTTCTTCCCAATGATGGCCGGTCAGGAAATTAAAGTCAACGCACCACAAAGGGTGGGAAGTGCCAGAGGGTGGCTTATAAGGGTTCAGGACAAGTAAGTCTTATAGGACGTGACAAGAGAGTTTCAGCAGGCTCTCATGACAGAGAGGTTTGGAGGTTTGTTATCAGCAGTGATCAGGGAAGAAGGGAGCTTCAGTGCCTTGTTTATGATACCATTTGTACATTCCCCCTACCTACCCTGCCAAGAGTTCTGATGATCTTTAATATATGTCCTGGGTTATGTAGGCGGCTAGGTATAATGATCTGCTCTCAGTATGGAGGGGAATCTTGGGCCCTGGATCCTCACAGTCCACTCCCACACAGCTGGCTACATTGTCTATAGGACAGACATTGCATCCGTATTCCATAACAACAGTATAAAAGACAACAGTATACTAGGAGTCCCCCTCACAGAGGTAACAATACTACAAAAAGATGCCACCATGGCCAAGAAAGGGAATTAAACCATTTAAACAAGGGGGTCTACTGATAATTGGTCAGTATTCTGTATGTGCTCTTGCATGTGATTTAAGACTTGTGAAACATTATGCCAATGATCAGAAATACATATGCAGCACTGTACATTAATTAAGGCACAGGTGCCACCCTGTGCTGCAGTAGGAATGTCTAATTTCGTTCTGTTTTCTAAAACTACTCTTCTAGGCTGTGTGGTTTCTTCATTTAGCAAGGATATAGCCATTTTGGAATCGTCAAGTGCTTGGGCATTGTGATTGGCTAATGCTGCCACATGTTTTTCAGTAACTCTTGCGGCTCCACTTGGTGGAAGAAAGGTTAAAAGATAACACCACCAGGGAGGGCATTCTATTCTATATCTACCTTTAACCATTTCCCAGGTATTAGGAGTATGGGGTAAAGAGTCATATAAGGTAATGGGGACTTAAGGCTGTCCCCATGTACAACATTCTGTCCAGTTATAGGGTAAATAGGGCCAACATATTGCCTACAGGTCCACAGCCATCCCTTAGGGGAAGAATATGCCCCAGGTTGGTTGGAGATATTTTGCCAGTGGAAAAGACTGTTTTTTGTAGCTTAACAGTAAAATTACACAATTCAAAGGGTTGCTATCCCACATCATGAATTCCATCAAGTTGTTCCATACAAACAGGGACAACATGATCTACTGTTACAACTTTTGCCATCAGTCACCCTAAACCATCATATACCACATACCCTAATACACTTTGGGGCTTGTTCACCTGATCCTGTACAAGGGAGGGGTTGTAAGCCCTGGTCTTATTATTGGATGGTAATTGGATTTCAGTCTTAGAAGACTCTTTTCCAGATTTTCCAGTGCATTGAATTCTGCCAGGCCAGAAGGGTGTTCCACACCGTCCAATTCACAGGGGTCACCGTCCAAAGAAGATTGGTGGCGCCTGTAGATGGCAAGTCTGTACAGACCCAACAATGGATTTGATTTTAGGTATGAGTTATCACTGAAGTCCACTGTAGGAAGGTGTGCGTTAGGGTGGAACACGAGAGGATTCTTCCTTATGGCAGCTGTTTGGGAAATAAAGTCAGTGCACTGCTGCACATCATTTTAATATCTTTTATTTCTTCTTTGTGTCTCAGTTCATTGTCTAGGACTTTCAGCACTGCAAGTGGTAATGGTCAGCATCTTCTTTTCCTTGATTTAAATAAAACATTCTGATGTTTCCCCACTATGTGTGATTATTCATTATATTAAATGTTTTATATATATATATATAAAATATATATATGTCTGGCAGGTAAATTAATCAATTGAAGTAATTTCCCTTTTTTACTTGTTGGCAAAAAGTTTTTCCTACAAATGAATGATGGGTATTTTCTGAAGTCTTTTCATCTATATAAGATGATAATATAGTTATCATCTTTAATCTATTAATTGGTAAACCTCATTCATGGATTTTGTGTTATTAAACCATTCTTGGAGTCCTGCAACAAACCGATCTTAGTCGTTTAAAAATATATATTTATATTACTAAATGGTAATGAAAATTTGTGAGAGGCAGATAAAGCAGTGCTTAAAAGGAATTTTATACCCCTAAATAATGATATATTAATGAAGAGTATATATATATATATATATATATATATATATATATATATATATACTGGATTTCATTTTCCGTATTTTGCCTCTATTGTCCTTAGCAAGCTTGTTTTGTAGTTTCCATACTTTTATGACCCTCAGTTTGGTATAAAAGTTTTGCTAGCCTCAAAATTAATTGGTAAAATTTTTCTCTTTTTACTCTGAAAGTATTTGTAAAATATTGGATCTCTTCTTTGAATGTTTTGTAGAATTTTCCTCACCCTGTCTTCTCTTCCTCCCTTCCTCTCTTTCTGTTC
Organism: Tamandua tetradactyla; assembly: GCF_023851605.1. Lineage (NCBI taxonomy): Eukaryota > Metazoa > Chordata > Mammalia > Pilosa > Myrmecophagidae > Tamandua > Tamandua tetradactyla. The sequence goes on from NC_135332.1 coordinate 143,498,548, forward strand.
TCTTTTTCACCTTCCTCCCCCTTGTTCTCTCTTTTCATTTTCATTTCTTTTCACTTTTAATTTGAGAGATCTACCATAAGGCTAATTGTCATCCCTTCTTAAGTAATATGTCTATTTTCTCTGCTTGGTTTTACATCTTTATGTTTACACTTACTTTATTTGGTTTAATCACAGTTCAACAAGGTATGTTTTTCATTTAACTTCTCTTACTTGGGAATCATTTTGCTGTCCAGATCTGAGGATCCACATTTTTCATCAATTCTAGGAGATTCTTAGCTGTTATTTCCTCAAATATTGCTCACCACTCTTATATCCTTCTGGAACTTTGATGACACATTTTTGAATATTTTCATTCTATCTATGTCTCTTTACCTCTCTATCATATTTTTAATCACTTTTTCTCTGTTTTGCATTCTGAGTGATTTCTTCTGGTTTCTTTTCAGATTCACTACTTATTTCTTTACTTGTATAATTTGCAATTTAACATATCCATTGTGTTCATAATTTCATTAATATACTTTTTAAGAAATCAGTGTGGACCTCTTTGAACTGTCATCTTTTTTGCGTGCATTTAAGTTCTTTTTTTTAACTTTTCTGTTCCATCTTTTATGTTTTTACATAATTTAAACATTCTGTTAAAATCTGCATTTAATTATTCTGTTATTGAAAATTGTTACAGATCTATTTCTGTTGTTTTTCTTCTGATGATAGATAATTGCAGTGGCATATTTCCCCATATTTTTGTAGTTTTGAATTACTAGCTCATATTTGACATTGTGTTACCTAAAGTTATATTGTGTGGCCTCTGTCGAGGGTGTATCCCTTTCAAAAGTATTGTTTTTAAAAGGTGCCACCTGTTGTCAATCCATGTCCTTTTATTTTCAATCCATGTACTTTTATTTAAGTGTCTTTATGCTTTTTCTAATTATTCAAATAATTTGATCCTCCAGTCCATGGAAAATTAAAAATTTTATTTTATAGTCTATGTTTTAGTAACGTATGTTGAGAGCTCATTATATTATTCTTATTAGAATTCCCTTATAAATATTCTTTACTGCTTTTCTGAAATTAGACATGCTAAAAGGTGTAACCTATTTAACAAGAACATCATATACCCTTCTTTCACCTAATGAAGTAAATAAATTGCAAACTTAATTGAAGTTTCCTTTTTACTTTTACCTTTTCTTATTTACGATCTTCAAAACAAGAGTTGATCACTATCCTGAGCCAGGCCTTTATCATTTCTGTGTTTATATTCATACTTTTGCCATGTATATATGTATGTATGTTTCACTCAATAATATAAATAGTGTTCTTTGCATCATTTTACATACCAGTGATGTTGTAGTAGAATATAAAAATAGCTACAAATTTCTCTTCTCCCTGCATTCACAGCTTTACAGTGTCAAGTTGTAGAGCCTACCATAAAAATGTAGAGACTGTTTCTCTGTCCCTTTAATTTCATTTGGAAATATGACTTGCTTTGGCCAAAGGGACATTAATAAACGTGATATAAGCAGAAATTTATAAAGCATTTGCACTTGGGAACTTCTTTCCTGCTGCATTTGGCACTGTAGATGACCATGTGAACTGTAGATCACTATGTGAACAAGTCTGATTTGGAGTCTGTGAAACCATGTAAAGGAGAACTGCACTGCCACAGCCTCCAACTGACCCAACAATCGACTGCAGATATGCCTTGGCCAAGATCAACCAAACTACCAGAGGGACCTCATAGCTGGGAGCAACCGAAATTGTTGACCCTCAAAATACTTAACTAAGTAAAGTATTAATAATTTAAGTTACTGAATTGTGGTTGGTATGCTCCATAGCAAAAGTTAGCTGTTACCAATATCATGCTGTTTATATTCAACTTCCTTTTCTTATTCAACTTATGATACATAGCTCATAGCTATGTATTATAGTCCATTCATCTCCACTGCTTGTATTATTCCATTAATGATAGTATTTTCATTATTTGTTTAGTAGTTATTTAGCTTGTTTTCATTTTCATTATTACAAGTAATACTGTCCTGAATAATCTTGTACATGTATCCTTAAATACCTATGTAAAAAAATTTCAATAATTTTTTTAAGTTTTAGGTCTAAGCTTTAGATGTTTGAATTATGAGTTAGTAATTATTATTCAGGATATGATTTAACTTGCCCCTGTTCATTTCAGCAAATCTGTAATGACTGATGCTATTGCTTGATTGTGCCAGACAGTTGTCATTTTATTGTTATATTAGTTGCCCAGAGTGTGGTAAAATACAGACCATGATAACTCCTATTGAGTGAGCCGTCATAAGATTTCTCTACTTGGTATTAAGATCAATTTTATGACTCTGTTTTTAGTTGCTAACAAAATAAACTGTATTTCTAGCCCACGTTTAGCCTATCAGATTTTTATATAAAGATGAAATCAAGATTGTTAAATAAAACAATCTTGAAAATAAACCTTTTCAGATGACATTCAAAAGTTATTTGTTTTATCTCTGCAATGCTAAGCAACATGGACAAAAATTAGATGATGCTATTTCTTGCCCTGTGAAACAATTTAAAACAATTCTAAGGTCAAATAAGGTGATTTTGATCAGAATGCTTTAAACATTTAAAAATTTGCTTTACATTTTGTAAGAATGGCTGTATCGTTTTATCTTTCAGGAGTACTAAAATGCAGTCATTACGATCTGTTACTTATAGGGAGAGACAACCCAGCAAATGCCTTTATTTTTCAGTTACTTATAGAATTCTTCTTAAGTGTAAAGCGTATGTATTTTTCCCTATAATTTTAACAATCAAATATTAATATGTGATTATAATAATTTTACATTTTTTGACATACACATAAAATTGAGTTACAGGAGTTTTTTTATGGCATGAAAACATTCTGGCAGATTCCCATCTTTGAACATTATTTTGAGAAATTTTGCAACTCAGGATGTTGGTAGTTTTTCATCCTTAAAATAGATTATTTTCTGCTTCATGAAAAGAAGAATAGAAATTTATTTTTAAGGGATATGGGGCACTTTTCATAGTTGAAAATAGTGGGTTTTTTTTCTTACTCCTAGCACTTAGACTGGTAGTTCATTATTGGAGGTACAATTCAGTATCTCCTGTGAATATACCTAACAAAAAAATCTAGAATCCATATTGGAGGAAAGCAAATTGAAGAACAATACATATTAATTATGATCAGAGTTGCCTCTGTTTTTATTTGCTATATCTGGCAATCAGTGCTAAATATGATTCAGTTTTTGTAAAATATCTAATTGTAGATATATAACTGTAATTCTAGAAAGTCGTCAGAAGCAATACATAACAGAGTAGTTGTTATTTTTGGTGATTAGAGGGGGTGGAGGGAAGATTTTGAATTCTTTCTTTCTTTATTCTACATGGTTTTAGTTTATTGCAGCATGTATGTATTTATTTTGTACTCAGTTATTTGTATAACAAATTTTTCTTGAAATGGTGAAGATACAGTGGATAGAATAAAATACCTGGTACTTACCTTCATAGAGCTTATGAACGGGAGGACCAAGCAATCACACAAATAAATATAAATTGCAATAGGTACCACAACAGAAAGATTCATAATGTTAGGAGATTTACAATAGGAGAATTTGACTTTGGAAGATCAGAGAAAATTTTCTTGAAGATATGAAGTTTGAATTTAGATGTGAAGGAGTTAATGTAGGAATTAACTGGCAAAGATAGGAAAAGCTTTTCAGATAGAATGATGTCTGAGAAGTAAGAAGCAGGAATTGAAGCGGGGCTGAGAGTACAAGGGGGAATAGTGCAAGAGGAATCTGGAAAGAATGATAGGAGGCCACACCATATTGAGTCTTGTGGTCTATTTAAGGAGTCATATTTCGTCTTAAAAAACGAGAAGCCATTGGAAGAGGGGATACTGGTTCTGTTGACAGGATCAAATTGTATCTTGACAGTATCACTTCTGTTGCAAGTGTTGAGAACTGGTTGGTGAGTTTGTATAGGCACGAGAGTGGGTGTTAGCAGATCAGTAAAGTATATTGTTAATTGTTATTATAAAAGAGATGTAGGCATTTGATCTCAGTAGTGAAGTTGACAATGGAGAGGAGTAGACAAATTTGAGAATGATTTAGGAGGCAAAATTCTCAGGATTTATTGATGATTTTGATCTGTGACAGCCACTAAGAGGGAAGTACCAAGGATAAAGTATGTGTTTCTGACTTGTACAGTAGGCAAAATCAAAAATAGCAACAAAACTAATAAAAAGTTTTAAATAGCTGTCTAGTAAAACAGGTTAGCAACTAAAATGAAATCATTTGGAGAGCCTTTTCAAAGTGAAATTATATTTGGTGCTAAGTGGTGGATGGGTCAGGGAATTATAATATGAATCTTTTTAAAAAAATCACTTTCCTTGAAATTAATTTTAGTTATTTAATAATTCTGTTCATTTTCAAATGCATATGATTTTAAGTTATTCTTTTTTAAATTATGAGAATACTTTGGTATTCTTGTTAAAATTGAATTACGATAATGATAAATATAAAATAAAAACAAAGTTCCCTTCTCAGCTTTTTCCAGGGAGGCCTTCCCTTGCTTTAATAATTTACTCGATTGGAAAAATAGATTCCTGAATGGTAGATGTTATTTATTTTAAAATAAGGCTATTTGTTAGCTAATTAGTACTTAAATATATCCATGCTCTTGTTAATTCTACTGTTTATTCTTCAATATTTGTTAGATTTCTCTGCCTCTAGTTACCCAACCACTTTTTTTTGTAATTCTTTTTTTATTAATTAAAAAAATTAACTAACAAAACATTTAGAAATCATTCCATTCTACATATACAATCAGTAATTCTTAATATCATCACATAGTTGCATATTCATCATTTCTTAGTACATTTGCATCAATTTAGAAAAAGAAATAAAAAGACAACAGAATAAGAAATAAAATGATAATAGAGAGAAAAAAAAACCCTATACCTCACATGCAGCTTCATTCAATGTTTTAACATAATTACATTACAATTAGGTAGTATTGTGCTGTCCATTTCTGAGTTTTTGTATCCAGTCCTGTTGCACAGTCTGTATCCCTTCAGCTCCAATTACCCATTATCTTACCCTATTTCTATCTCCTGACGGTCCCTGTTACCAATGACATATTCCAAGTTTATTCACTACTATCGGTTCATATCAGTGAGACCATACAGTATTTTTCCTTTAGTTTTTGGCTAGTCTCACTCAGCATAATGTTCTCTAGGTCCATCCATGTTATTACATGCTTCATAAGTTTATTCTGTCTTAGAGCTGCATAGTATTCCATCGTATGTATATACCACAGGTTGTTTAGCCACTCATCTGTTGATGGATATTTTGGCTGTTTCCATCTCTTTGCAATTGTAAATAATGCTGCCATAAACATTGGTGTGCAAATGTCCATTTGTGTCTTTGCCCTAAGTCCTCTGAGTAGATACCTAGCAATGGTATTGCTGGGTCATATGGCAATTCTATATTCAGCTTTTTGAGGAACCGCCAAACTGCCTTCCACTTTTACTTATCTGTCTTTTCCCACACAAGTTCTGATCAGGTAACTTCCTTACTGGAAAGCCTTCCATGGATCCCTATTGCCTACAAGTTTTAAATTTAAACTTTAGTTTAATATCATTCCTTTACTAACACCTTTTTGACTATTTCACATTCATTCCTTTTCTCCCAGTAAACACCTGCATGTGTAGAAAATCTCAGTATTTTTAACATAAACACTTTTCTTTCTGGAGTCTTTTTGTAGTATTGAAAATACTGAACTTTTTAGGTCCAAATCAAACATTATCTCTCTCAAAATTTGGCCACCCTCTGGGAGACTTAGCAATTTCTCTCAGTTTGCATAACATTTTATTTATACCTCTAACACATAATATAGTTTGTACTGTAATGACTTGTTTATATATTTATTCCCATTTAAATGTGTGTTTTCAAGAAAACTCATGTAATAGTAATTTAGTAAATATTTGTTATAAAAGTCCAGTTATGTTGGAGGTGTTCTCCTGCTTTCTTTGGGTGATAGATAACCAAATGAGTAAGTCATCAAACAGTATAATATCTAGAAGGGAAGAGGATATGTACATGTCTTATTATAAATCAGGATGGAAGACTTATATGTGATGAAAGTGCTCTTGGGAATATGGTAGGAGTGTCAATTCTGACTGGAAGATCAGTTCATCTTCATAGAGATGATCAGGTGACCATAACCCTCTTAAATATATTCCAGTGGATCACAGGAAATCCTTCCCTTAAATAATTTTGTTTCTAATAATTTCAAATTTATGGTCCCTGGCTGGTTACACTCATGCTGTCATTACTCATATTACTGGTAGCAGGCATACATTATGCTAATGAAATTACCTCATGCAGTTCATTTTCTGAAGCGTTCCATCACCTTATTCCCAGCTTCAGTTTGTTTCTGCAGTCCTCTTATTCATTACAGGTATCTCTTGGTTCATGAATGTAATAGGAATAAAGCTAAGTTTAAAAAGATGAAAGGAAAAAAATATCTATGACCAAGGAATATGAGCTTTGGCTACAAGTCAGAGAATAGTTTTTTTTTTTTTTTCGTGCATTGAAAACAGATTTTTCCTTTAAGAAATTCCAGAAAGCAAATTCTAAAAATTTTGTTATAACTGCATAATTCAGTTAGATGTTTGTCTTCCTGATTCTAAGTTCTAATGAATTTACTTAAAAACAGGCAAACAACAAAGAAGAAAATTTCTTTTCTTCATAGTCAAATATATATCAACGTGGGAAATAACTGATAAAAGAAAAGGCAATGTTCTCAGGCCTGTTCTATGAAAAATTGCATGACAGAAGCTTATGTAGTAAAACATTTAATTATGTAATGTTAGAAGAAACAGCCTCAGTACTCTATTCCTTGCGTTTGGCAACACATTGAGATTTCTTGAGGTTATGAAACAATGTGTAGCAAGAGATTAAAGGATGATTAATTTCAGGACAAATAAAGACTGGTTCATCAGTTTTAAAGGCAGGCATAACTTAAGTATGACTTGAAGTGTTCATTTTGATGTGATTCATTCTTAGTATAGCAGGCAAACTTCTTTCAAAAAAACATGATGCACTCAATATTTAGTTGGTAATGTTATCACTTACTAAGAAAAGATAGCATTTAGAGGCATTCCTGGGTCCAGTTTCTCATCATTCCATTTCCAGTTTCTTATCTTGACTCTAATTATCCCCAGAAGTCTTCTTTTTTTTAAGTGACTGAATATATTTTCATAAAATTCCTGGACCACATATTGTTGCTGAAGGCTCCTTACTAATTTGCAGCAGTAAAAACAATTTACAAAAAATAAGAACCTTGAAAAGTCCATTTAGTATTTCTATATGATATTAGCTGTGGTTTTATGTGGTTGCTTTCTCCATTCTAAAATGGGTTTTTTTTTTCTGCTAGTATATAGGTATGTCATCTAAAATTGGAAATAACATATTATTTCCAAAATCATCAGATGGATAACTAAGAAAATAACCTATTTTAAAATTTATCCTTGTTTCTATGAGAAAATGAGAGTTGACAAGTAATTTCAACTCACTCTTTTATTTTCTAATTTTAAAAATTGCCATAACCAAGTAATTCTTGTTCAGGGGAATAAAAATATAAACAATTTGCTTTCTGAGACTTGGATAGTATTAGGAAACATTTAGTTAAGTTGAGAATTGAGTTATAATTTTCACTCTTAATAATTGAAAGCGTAAAACTAAAAATCATTATTATGAGCTTCCTTCTCCAGGCCTTTTTTCCCCTTTATAATGTCAAAGTCTCTGCCTTCTAAACAAAAGAAAAGAAATATCCCAGGATACAAAGTAATGAAAATTAAACTAAAATTGAATTTTTACATCAGATTTCTGAGTGTTTTTAATTTTCCAAAGATATTTTTAGTGTGTTCACTTGCTAGGAATTTTAATATCTTCAAATGTTTACCCTCAAACTTCATAAAAATCGGCCTACATTCTGAAAGCATGTCAAATTTTTTTTAATGGAAATTGTCTATTACAATAGTCACATTATTCAAAAATCTGTTCTTATTTTGTGGAGATATCTTTTTACTTGCCTTTGCAAAAGTTTTTAAAATATCAGGAAAGTTCAGTGCAGGCAAGGTCCATAGTCTTTTGAGATAGATATCCAACTCTAATTATTGAGTAATGTTCAAAGTGAACTTTTAGTCTAGGCAGAAGAAAAGGAAGAAGAACAAGAGGAAAGAAAAGAGTTAAAAATGGCTAGTCACGGAAGATAGGAGTTAGAGAGTGAGCAGTAGAGAAATGCTATAGTATAATTATTCTTGAATAGAACCTCTGAAAAGGGACAAAGAGTGTTATCAGAAACTCCCCTCCATTGTGGTTAGTGATTGGAAAGTGTAATTTCTCTCAAGTATGTTAGAATAGGGAAAAGGTTAAGAACTACTAGACTGCTTTAGTTCTAGTTGGTATCTCTGCTTCCAAGCTTATGCTGCTATGTAAAGAATACACAGCATTTAGAATGGTATATTTCCCTTTAATATAAATCACCTTATTTTATTCCCCTGACTAAATCCCTCTCTTCATATGAAGAATAGAAAATTCTAACTACTTTTCTTAACTTAAAAATTTCCTGCTTGCCTCTCTGACTTAATCTACAGCTCTGTCCCATTCACACTATTTTCTGGGTCTACTACCTTTATACAAAGTAGACTCCTGTTTTGTTTGAAATGGTTATCTAATTACTTTATACTTGGCTGGCTCTTTATTGACTTAAGTGTCAGTTTCAGTGGTAGGTCTTGATGAGCAGTCAATATTAAGGATTCACACAGTCATTCTCTTTCCTAGTACTCAATTATAATTGTTTAAAAAATTATGCTTATTGGTATATAATGTTTTCTTACGTGTTTGCTTCTTTGTTTATTTCTCTAACTATTGTATCCTTGGTGCTTAGAATAGAGCTTGGCAAATAGTTGGTAAATATCGTTGGATAAATGAATGATGAACCCCTGTTCTAGGTCTATGGGTGTTACCCACATATCAGTATATCTGGTCTAAGTAATACTGTCCATACTTTTCATAAACTTTAGTTGTGTACTCTATAATTCTTCTAATAGTAACAGTGAAAAAAGAATTTCAGAATTAAAGTCCAGAGAACTCTGAGTTTGAATCTTAGCTCTTATAGGTATAATGTAACTTCGACTTAGTCACTACAAAAAAAATGATAAGATTGTTCTGAGATTTAATTGAAGCAGTATATCTAGGAGTTTTTTGTATTACGCAAATTATTTTAATGTTAATTTAACACAGTAAATTCAATAGGTTTAATTAATTAATAGAAAGACGTTGGGAACATGTTCTTTAGAAGCAAAAATTACTTTGTCATACATGTATGTTTTGTTTTGTTTCTGTAATCTTTTAAGTTCTCCCATACTCCCTCTAAAAGGAATCAAATACTGAAAAACTAGTATCCTCACTTGTGTTTTTTAAAATGATAAAGTAATTTTAAAAGATCAGTTTTAGTTTTACAATTATAATTTTGCTACATGTATTATCTGGAGATGTAAGTTAAAGTTAAATACTTTGAAGAATCTCTAGTATTGCTGCGGAATATTTTATAAATTGCAAACTGTAGACTTAATTTCATTTCTTCTACATTTCTCCCTTAGTTCTTTCATTCCTGTATTTCTTTCTTTCCTTTCCATCACATCAGCCAATTTCCTTTTGGTAAAGTGATTCTCGTGTAATTTGAAATCTAGTTTCTTTTTGTTTGTTGAACTATTTATTATAGAAAATATAATTAATTTGTTAGAAACATGGATATATTTATTTATCTTTAGGTTTCAAGAGCTTTGTAGTTTGATTTTTTTCTGTGTAAAAATGCTCTATATTCATTCAAATCAATTATCTCCTGAACACAATTTGTACTTTTGTTCATTCACACTTCCACTCATATATTATACTGCTTGGAATACCCTTTCTACCTCCTTCTCCTCTATTTAAACCTATGTCTCCATGAAGATTCAACTCAAATCTACATTTTCTCTAGTGCTTTTCTCAACCTGCTATATCTGAAGTTACCTGCTTTTTAAAAAATCTTATATAAGCTATTGTTTGTAATTAATAACATTTTACCTTTTCTAATAACTTATTTTGTTATCTTTAACCACTGGCAATTAATCATATTTTCTAGTATCTTATTTTGTGATCTTTAACGGTGGTTATATTTTTCAGGTTAATGAGATGTTATGTTCCTATCTAGATTTCCAGCTCACTAAAGTCTCCTTCCATAGTGTCTAGCCTAACATTTTAATTCATTTTATGCACTTAATAACAGTTTTTTTGTTTTAATCCCAGTTAAACAGCAGGTTATTCTGTTCAAAAAGTAAATAGTTGTGTATTTTATAAGTGGCATTATTATCAGGTGAGTAAGAACCTATAACCACATTGCTTACCTTGAATCCCTGCTTTGCCACTTAATAGTAGTAGGACTTTGGGGAAGCCACTGAACCTCTCTGTGCCTCAGTTTCTTCATCAGTAATGGGAAAAAACAACAATACCTTTTAGTGTTGTTGTGTAGAGTAAATTAGAAAATCAATCTAAAATGCTTAACATATTACTCAACACAGAGTTGTCACTCAGAATTACTGCTATTTTCATCAATATTATTATTTTATGGCATAGTGGCAAAAGGCTCTGAAATCAGGTAGCCCTGCTGTTTGTATTACCTTAGGCAACGTTCTTTACTTCTTTAAAACCCTGTTTCTGCATTGGAAAATTAGGATTATTTTGAGGATTAAATGTAATTATATGTATTTTATATAAAACATTTAACCCTCAAAATTATATATATATAAATATATACCACATTATATATATGTGCCCAGTACATATATATCCCTGTAGCAATTCTCGTTTTCTTTATTCTAAATTGCTATTGCTTTTCTGGAACCAGGCTGGCCAGCCTTCCTTACTTCCTTCCATACCCCCATGCATCCATCCATCCACCTATCTATCTATCCATCCATCGGTCCATCCGTCCATCCAATGGGTCTGTCTGACAGGAACTGAAAGCTAAACAAAGAAGGATGACTCCAGTGTTTAGTTTAGTACCTTTAGAGCCTGAATTGTGGGGAAATCCTAACATGCTTTTTTCTTAAAAGTGAATTTGCAGAGTGTAGGTGTTAATCTGGGAAGCACATTTTGGCAGTATCAGTATGAGTTTCATAATACGCTATTTTTAAATTGTCACTTGTACAAGGTATCCACACAAGAACACTATTGATAAAGAAGCCTTGATTTGTACATGATGATAGTTTATTCATTGAGTATAAACAGTTTCATCTCACAATAATATAAAAAAATAAAATATAGAGAATTTCAAATTAAAATTTTATTTCAAAACCAACAATAAAAACCTTCCAAAACTATTAATATTTTGCTTTTTGTCTTAGACCAGAGAATATTATAGTTGGTGTCCACCCTGTGGGCTGGAGAGATACACTTTAGGTCACTTCTGGAGAATAGCAGCAGTGGTCCATCCAGCCACTTATGAGAGCGTGTTAGCACCACCTTGTGGTGCCTGCTATACCTTGCCACCTCACTTTAAAAAAAATTTTTTTTTCTTATTTTTTTACCACCTTACTTTTAATGTCCTTTTGTTTCTGTACAGATCCTGATAGGAAAAGAAAGGTAAGGAAAATCTCAATTTGACAATCATCTTTCCAAAGGGTATACAAATTTTGATTTTGATGACTACTATTGCACTTGTAATATGTCCATAGGTTTTCTAATTTCAAGTGCCTGTTGTGGTAATAATTTTGATTTCAGTGTTTCAGATTCTTAGGAATATATACTAAAATGACTTCAAAAGTATAGGAATGATATCTGAGACTACCCTAGTAGATATTACTTTTTCTTTAAATTATATATGATTATTATAAAATAAATCCTTCAATATTTTAAAGTTATTTTAGAAATATAGTCCTTTGCCAATAATCATAAAATAAATTTTTAATGTTTCTTTAACAAAATTTTGTAGTCATGATAACATTGACCTTAAAAACATTTTCATAAAAATCAGAATATTAATTTTTTCCTAATGTTTTGTTTTCTACTTTTATGTTTTGGCAATTTGCTCCTTAATATTATTCTCCATTAGAATATTTAAAATTTTTTCCAATGTGGCTAGAAAGCAAAATATATCCATTATATTCAAGATTGTGGGTTCTTTATAATTTCTAAAAAAAAAATCAGTGTTTGTGAAGATGGAGAAATAGAAAGTGTAGGAAGCACAAATAATGTAGGTATCACAATAAAAGGCATTTGTATTTTAGACAGCAAGGAAAACTAAACTAGAAATACTGAGTCCTCCATGTAATAAAAGAATGTATGAATTATTTTTAAGGGAATTTAAACTTCCAAAGTTTATGGTATTCCTCAGTCTAGGAATTTCTGTTAATATCTTTTGTAATAAAATTTTTAAAAAGTGAAAAGTAGACTTAATTAGAAATAGTTCAATTCAATATATTGGTAAACTGTATAGCAGTTATATAGTAAGCAGTTTACTCATTCTAATTGAAAATTATGGTCTCTTAATTATGAATCAGTGTACCAGCAAAACCATACATTGATATAACTTGATTATGAAGTGAAACCACTATTTTTTCTTTTTAAAAAAATTATGTTGTTAAGTAGAGGATATTATTATTAAAAATGTTGACTTCTTAATTTATGTAACTTGATATTGTTTTCTAATTGTACTTTTTTCACTCCCATATTTACTCAAGCATGATCTTCTGTCAAGAAGAAAAGGTGGTGCATGTAGTTTATTACATAACTTGGGAAATAGAGAGAAATGTGGTATCAACTGACGGAAGCAAGGGAATTAACAATGGGAGCCAATTTTGATATATGAATTTATTTAGTTCTTAGCCATTTTCAGAAGGATTTCTTAGACAGACTATCCTTTCTTGGGGATATTGGTTTGGCTTCTATAAATTGAGGGCTTATTATTGCATCATTATCTACATGAGTGTGGAAAACCATTCCTCTTTTGAAGCTAGAAATTACTCCTAGTTCTTTTATTTTCTGTTATCTCATTACAGACAGTTGTATTTAAGCTCACAGCTCCCTTATCTTTTATTATGGTAATATATATATTACGTAAAAATCATTTAAACTATTTTAAGTACAATTCTATGATATTAAATACATCGATGACATTTCTTATGTGCACATCACTGTCTGAATCCCGAGTATTTTCATTGCTACCTCCCCAGTCCATGGTAACCACTATGTTGTTTCTGTGTCCATGCACTTGCTTATTCTTGGAATTTCATATGAGAGAAACCATATAATATTTATTCTTTTGTTTCTGGCTTATTTTACTCAACACAGTGTCTTCAAAGTTTCTTTGTTTTGTAGTATGTATCAGCACTTCATATCTTTTTATGACTGAATAATATTCCATTTAATGGATATACATGCCACATTCTTAATCCATTCATCTCGTGGTGGCCATTTTGACTGCTTCCAACTTTTGGCTATTATGAGTAATGCTGTTATGACTATTGGTGTACAAATATATAAGTTCAAGTCACCACTTTCAGTGAAGTCATGCAATATTTATTTTTTTGTTCCTGGCCTATTTCATTCAACATGATGTCTTCACAGTTCATTCATGTTGTCACCTGCATTAGACTTCATTCCTTTTAACGGCGGTATAATATTCCATTGTATGGTTATACCACATTTTATTTATTTATTCATTGGTTGATGGAAGATTGGTCACTTCCATTATTTGGTAGTTGTGAATGATAATGCTGTCAATGTCAGTTTGCAAATATCTGTGTGAGTCTCTGCTTTCAGTACTCTTTGGTATATACCAAATCATGGGAATCAGATTACTAGGTCATATGATAATTCTATTCTTAAATTTCTGAGAAATCACCAAACTATCTTCCACAGCAACTACACCATTTTATATTACCCCCAACAATGAATGAGTGTTCCTGTTTCTCTACATCCTCTCCAGAACTTGTAATTTGTTTAATCCTTTTTATATGCTCTTGGATTCAGTTGGCTAGTACTTTACTCAGTATTGTTCATATTCATATTCATGTAAGGGAATTTGTTCTCTGATTTTATCTTCCTTATTGCCTTTATTTGGCATTAGTATCAGTATAATGCTGGCCTCACAAGATGAATTATGAATTGCTTCCTCCTTTTCTATTTTTTGAAGAGTTTGAGATGAATTAATGTTAATTCTTTAAATGTGTGGTAGATTTCAGCAGTGAAGTGATCTGAGCCTGGACTTTTTTTTTTTTTTGTGGGAGGTTTTTGTTTATGATTTAACCTTTTACTTGTGGTACTGTTGAGATTTTCTATTCTTGCTTAAGATTAGGTAATTTATTACTTGTTTTATCTAGGCAAATTTGCCTGTTTTTTTCTAATTTGTTGGAGTACAATTGTTTATAATACCCTCTCATAATCCATTTTATTTCTGTAAAATATCCCGTTTTTGTTCCTGATTTTATTTATTTGCATCTTCTCTCTTTTTTTCTTTGTCAGTCTGTCTAGAGGTTTGTCAATTTCATTGATCCTTTCAAAGAACCAACTTTCGGTTTTGTTGATTTTTTTGTTGTTGTTCTATTGTGTTTCTGTTATCAACTTTTTGCATGGATGTATACAATTTTCTCTTGGGCATGTACCTAGGGATGAAATTGCTAGGTTATATGGCAACTCTATGTTTTACATTTTAAGGAACTGTCAAATTGTTTTCCAAAATGGCTGCGTATTTTATATTCCCACTAGCTCATATGAAGATTAATTTTTCCACGTTATTGCAACCCTTGGTATTTTCTGTCTGTTTTATAATAGGCATCCTAGTTGATGTGAAGTGGCATGAAGTTTACTACTTTCTAGGAGGAATTATAACAGTTTTAAAATCTTGCTTTTTTTAGGTGCTGTACTACTCTGTAGTGTACAAGGACTGACAGCTAATATTGACCCAATCTTATACACCTGGCTCATCTATCAACCTCAGAAACGAATCAGTAGACATATGCAACAAGTGAGAGATTTTCACAATTTATTCCCTCAATTGGATAAATCATTTTCTCAGTTATTTGTTGTATGTTTTAGATTGTTTTTCTTTTTCTAGATGTAGCAGTATTTCTCTGTTTCCCACCCCAGCCCTTTCAAGGGATTCTATTAATTAATTTTCTGTACAAGAAATTTTATGTCACTATAGAGTTTTATTCACTATTAGGGCTTTCCGTAAGTTTCATGTAAAGCAGGTAGGTTAGAGAGACTACTTGTGAAAATTACATATAAAGCAGGTAGATTGTATTTAAAACATGTAAAGCAGATAATTAGAGAGATTAGTCCTATTTTACTATTCTGTATTCTCTCATAGTGCCTAGTTACCTGTTCTCATAATGTCTGGTATATAAGAATTAATCAATAAATGCCAGTTTTTGTTTTTAAAGACTACATCTCTTTTTAATCTTTAGGTTTGTTTATCAAATATGTATTAAATGCCTAACCCTGGGATAAGTGTTTGGAAAAAAAGGATTGGGGCATATGTTTGTTTAAAGGGTAAATATAAAATATAAATGTAAGGAGTAGCTAATTATAGTTTCTAGGGTATTCAAATGTATGTCAAGATACTGAAATGTAATTCTGACAGATGGTTTTTGTTTTTCCATTTTAAAGATGAAGAAATTGATGTTTATTGAGATTTACTTTATTAAGTTTTTAGAGCCAATAAATGACAGAACTAGGAGAGTGTGAGGCCAAATTTATGCTGTATTGAATTACATTTTCACATTGACTTAAATTATTATTTTGTATTTTCCTTTGTAATAACTCTGTATCCCTTTCTGAGAGAGTTTAAAGCTATTTGATAGGAAAAAACATTCCATTTTATAATTACAAAGCACAACCTATGTCTCAGGCTGCAACTTTTGAATATTATTCTTTAACTTTCTCCTAATTCCATTTGAAACCCCTTCCATCTCTTCTCCTATTCTATTTTTCATTCCAAAAGATAGTTACAGAATACCAGACAGTGTGCTCAACACAGGCTGCAGAAATAAGTCATGACTGAGAATTTCCTATAATCTAGGAGTATTTAGTACATTTGAAAATACTAAGGAACTTAGTAAAGCCATCCTTAGTAATTGCTATGTTAGATATATGTGCAGGATTATGTGAAAGCAAAGAAGAGGAATAATTCTCACATGTGTGGGAGGCTGTGAAAAGGAAGAATTTTCAGTTGAGCTGAGCACTGAAGGGATAAGCCACGTAGAGAAGGTTCTTCTCTACTGAACTGTGTGCACAGAGACAAAGAAGTTATAACAACTTCTTTGTTCCAGAAGTTGTTCCAGACTGGAGCCAGTTGTTCTTACAGAAATTAGTAGGAATTGGAAATCAGTTCATGAGTGGTTTTATTTGAAATGCTAGGAATTTGAGACTTTAACCTGAAGGGTAAAGAGGAAATATAGGAATTAGGTGGGGCAAGATGGTGGCATAGTGAGGTATGGAGTTTAGTTCATCCTCTACAGCAGCTTGTAAATAGCCAGGAACTGTATGGAACAAATGTTGGGGGAACATCAGTGACTGGACACACATCATATACCAGTCTGGAATGGGTGGAACAGCTAAGATCCCACACAGAACTGTAAGTTTACCAAGACGCGGAGGCTGATGTCCCTCCCCCACAGGCAGAGCAGATTGATTCCCTGAGGGGAAAGGGAAAAGACCGTACAAGCAGCAAGGAATTAGTTCAACTATGCTCCAATTGTGAAATTAATTAGTAAGTTCTGACTACTGAAAACAGGCGCCAATCACAGATGAACCTGGAGTAAGCACTAAAGGAGCCAGGATTTTTGCATGGCAGAGGGGGGGCGGAGCTGGTGGGAAAAAATAAAGAGGCTTTTTGAGTTGGACAGACCAAAATCCTGGAAAAGGGCTGGACATCAAGAAAAGGGGGGAACGTAGAGCCTCGGGATGCATAGAGCCACGTACCAACTCCAGCTCTTGATGGGCAAACCCTTGGAGCGTGGGTCTGGCTTTGAAAAAACTTTCTATTTTTTTTTTTTTAACTTCTTAACAGTTCTTAGCTAGAACTACAAGCCCTGTCAGGCTCCAGTACTGCCTCAGGCAAGGGCGTAATTAAGGCATGTCTGAGAGACAAAGTAAATAGTTAGGTGGATTGGACAATTCCCTAAAGAGTATGTCTCTCCTGAGTAAAAGGGAGCAGAGCCCAGCTGAAGTGGAGGCCCTCCTTCAGGGAATTCAATCCCCGAGGGTTGGAAAACAGAAGCAATAAAAGCCCATCTACTACCTCAGCCTCTGTCTCAACCATGCCCCTGGTAGGGTAAGGCTGCTGAAATAAAAGGCACTGTATCACTTTATGCTGGTGGGAAGTTGTGGTCAGATAAGCACCACATCCTGGGGCAAGATAGGAAAAACACAGGGTCTAGAGGCTTTGTAGGAAAGTTTGACAACCTGCTGGGTCTCACCCACAAAGAAAGTTGATACTGGTTACTCTCTGGTGAAACCTGGTCCTGTGTGGTCTGGGAAAATCTAACTGGGGTTAATAATATCTGAGGAAAGCCTTGTCCTCCTCCTCCTTAAAACAAAAGCAAAAACAAACAAAACAAAACAGAAATTCCATATAGGCAGGGCAAGAAACGGAGAAACAAGACCTGAAAATTCTGATCAGTTAAAGAGAATCTATGCTAGCAGTATAGAATAAATTGAAATGAATGCCAAAGAACTGATAGAGAATAAAGTCATCCAACAAGAAAACCCTAGGTATAAGAATGTGTCATAGTCAGGTTCGTGTGTCAACTTGGCCAGGTGGTGGTGCCCAGTTGTCTGGTCAGGTAAGTGTTAGCCTATTTGTTGTTATGAGGACATTTCATAGACTTAAATCATGACCGCATTGATGGCATCCACAGCTGATTGCATTTGCAGTCAGCTAAGGGGAGTGTCTTCTGAAATGAGTGATACTTAATCTAATCACCAGGAGCTTTTAAGTAGATTCAGTAAAGACACTCACTCTTCCTGCTTCAGCCAGCCAGCCTCTCCTGAGAGTTCATTGAGGACCTTCATGGGAGCTGTCTGCTCTCAGCCTGCCCTATAGATCTTGGATTCTTACGTCTCCACGGTTGCCCAGCTAGCCTCTCCTAGAGTTCATTGAGAACCTTCATTGGAGCTGCCAGCTCTCAGCCTGCCCTATAGATTTTGGATTCTTACATCCCCGTGGTTGCCCAGCTAGCTTCTCCTGAAACTTCATTGAGGACCTTCACTGAAACTGCCAGCTTGCGACCTGCCCTACAGACCTTCAACTCTACATTCCCACGGTCACGGAGATACTTTTATAAATTTTCTATTTACAGATATCGCTAGAGAACCGTAGCTAATACAGAGTGAAAATAACCTCTAGAATAAACTAATTAAGGAAATCAAATGCCTAGATGCCAGCAAAAAATAACAAGACATACTAGAAAATCGGAGGTATGGTCCAGTCAAAGGAACAAACCAACATGTCAAATGAGATGCAGGAGTTGAAACAACTAATCCAGGATGTTTGAACAGACATGCAGAAATCTCATCAAAAATTATACCAAGAAGTTGAGGGAGGATATAAAGAAGACATTGGGTGAACATACAGTTTGAAATAAACAAATCACAGAACTTACGGGAATCATAGGCACAATAGAAGAGACCTATAAAAATGGAGGTAAAGAGGCAGAAGAAAGGATTAGTGAACTAGAGAGCAGGACATCTGAAATCCAACTTGCAATTGAAAATAAAGAGTAAAGGATGGAAAAATATGAGCCAGGTCTCAGGGATTTGAATGATAGCATGAAGTACATGAATATATGTGTTATGAGTATCACAGAAGAAGAACAGAAGGGAAAAGGAGGAGAAATACTAATGTAGGAACTATTTGCTGAAAATTTCCCAACTCTTATGAAAGACATAAAATTACAGATCCAAGAAGTGCAGCATACCCCAAACAATATATCCAAATAGACCAACTCCAAGACATTTACTAATCAGATTGTCAGAAATCAAAGACAAAGAGAGAATTTTGGAAGCAGCAAGAGAAAAGCAATCCATGACTTACCAGGGAAGCTGGATAATCCTATGTGTGGATTTCTCAGTAGATACCATGGAGTGAGAAGGCAGTGGTATGATATATGTAAGATTCTAAAAGAGAAAAACTGCCAACCAAGAATTCTGTACCCTCCTTCAAAAATGAGGGGGAGATGAAAATATTTTTAGACAATAGTCACTATGACTATTTGTGACTAATAGACTGGCTCTACAAGAAAATACTAAAGGGAAGGCTATAGACAGTTAGGAAAAGACAGGAGAAAGAGGTCTAGAGAAAGCTGTAGAAATGAAGACTATTAGTAAAAGTAAAAAGTGAACAAAAGGTAGATGCATTGTGAAATCCTTGTGTCTGATGATCCTTTTATCCATGGTTTTGACAGATAAGTAAAAAAATAAGGATAAAAAATAGATAATTAATGGGGGGCGGGGGGGAGATTGGGTGGATTGAAATATAAGTGCTCAGTGAGAGGGAGGGGTAAGGGCTATGGAATGTATGAGTTTTTTTTTCTTTTTTCTTTTTATTTCTTTATGTGGAGTGATGCACATGTTCTAAAAATGATCATGTTGATGAATACACAACTATGTGATGAAACAAAAGAGGAAATATAGGAAACTGATATGAAAATAGTTGGATTTTAGAAGGTTTACTCTAGCGGAATGTAGAGGATAGATGATAGAGGAGCAAGACTAGTGACAGGGACCATTTGAGGAAAATTTTAGTTTTAAATTTTTGATTAACAATTTTGTAAGCAATACAGTTGTCTTCAGTACATTTTATATATCTCTGAATTTCAAATATAATATTTTAGCAGTTTAATTAAATTAGATATTCATTTGGTTGGTAAATATATTCATGGATTTTTATTTTTAATCTTTACTATATTATCTTATAGCTATTTTTAAATTAAGAATACGTTTTTTCATAAATTCAAAAATATTACTAATTTTATTTAAACGGTAAACTGACAAATACCCATAAACCCACCCATTTAGAGTTACAAATAATATTCACTTAAATATCTTCATTGCTACACCTTTTCATTCATCCTTAATTATTTATTAAGGCTATAGTTTTAGAAATTTAATTAGTGGCTCTAAGTATATAGTTTAGCATATTTTAAGACCTTAGTTGTATTGCCAAATTGCTTCCAGAATTGGTGTACAATTTACGTTTTCACCAGAAGTTTATAGCATAATATTTTGCTATTTCAATTTGGAAGTATCCAAAGTTAAAAGTCTTTTAGTGTTCAAAAAATTTATTATAGGAAATTGAGGGTGCAGTAGTTGGACCTCTGTTTCCCCACCAGCCAGTTTTAACAATCAATAACTCATGATCAGTCTTCTTTGAAAATCTCTTGGTTGAAAAAAATGCCAATATGCAATCTTGGTGAGACTGTAAAGAATGTATAAACTCATATACTTGTGTTGTCAGTGAAAATTCATACATTTGGCTATATGTAATAAAAGAGAAAATGAGCATACTTTTATGAGCCTCAAATTCTACTTTTTCATATATATGTGCTCTCACAGTTACATTTGTTTTATCCCAAAGAGTCAACCCCATATGTTGCAGCATTTATTGCAGTAGTGTAAAATAGGAAATATTTTACAATATTCCCTAAAGGTTGTAAAGAAGTGGATAAAGCATGGCATAGTCACATGATGTAATGCTGTATTGCTCATGATTATATGATAGACCTTAATAGGAATGTTTCAAAATTATATTTAATGAAAAAAAGTCACTTCCAAAGGATAGATGCAATATGAAAACAATATGTATATATATTTTTAAAAACCCTTAAAATGTGTACATAAATTTTTAATATATGTGTAAAAAATTAATTTGAAGGCCTTGTGCCAATGTTATAATAGGGGCTGACTGTGGGGGGTGTTCAGTGGGTTGGCAGTTACAGGTCATTTTAGTTTCATATTTCATTCATTTCCTTTTTTACAAAAAGAAGAAAATGTGATAAAATGTCAATAGTTATTAATTCCTGGTTAGAGTAGGCATATGGATGTAATTTTTTTCTTTCTAATCCCTTATATTTTTAAAATTACATTAATAATAAATTAAAAGAGGACAAATTTTTTAGGAAGGAGGGGTGAAAGGTTTTGGGTATTTTGTGATCATGAGACATTGATGGAACAAAGGTAGGAGTGATCTGGGGTTTGGGATATATCTGAAATATGGGGAAATATCCAGGACCAGAAGATAAAAGAATATAAGCAAAGCAATAGTATGTTGTTAAAAATACATAATGCTTGCTTTGAGGTTTTTGATTTTGTTGGCTTTATTTCAGAGAAGGGGAGGGAATCATTGTATTACTCCTTATCCAGTATTACCTTATGCCTAATATGCAGTACCTATATTAGCAGTCACTTAAGAAATATTTACTGATGGTTTGGTGTCTGCTGGGCGCTATTGTAGGTGTTTGGAATGTAGCTATGTAGAAGATCTTTCCTCTCAAGTTAGAATTTTGATTGGCCTTTTATTTTTTCCTATGTGGAAACGTACCCAGAGTTTCAACTATGCAAAGATTTTTTATTGTTGGGTATTGCCTCTACCATGCCTTTCATTGATCTTAGCTTTCGGCTGTTTTGTTTGAATTCAGTAGCACACTGTATAGCACATAATTTTTCTAAAAAATATTATTATTGAGAAATATCCAGCCATATTACATA
The DNA here is from genome assembly GCF_023851605.1 of Tamandua tetradactyla. Lineage (NCBI taxonomy): Eukaryota > Metazoa > Chordata > Mammalia > Pilosa > Myrmecophagidae > Tamandua > Tamandua tetradactyla. The sequence continues at coordinate 143,520,378 of NC_135332.1, forward strand.
GTCAGTGGCTCACAGTATCATCACTTAGTTGTGTATTCTTCACTGTGGTCATTTTTAGAACACTTGCGTCACTCCAGAAAAAGAAATAAAAAAGTAAAGAAAGAAAAGAACTCATACTTCCCATACCCCTTACCTCTCCTTCTCATTGACCCACAATATTTAAAACTACCCAGTTTTTACCCTTTATCTCCCCTTATTATTTACTTTTTGTGCTTTTTTTTTTTTACTCATCTGTCCAAATATTTTTAGTCTACTCAAGTTTTACCCTTTCTCTCCCCCTATTATTTATTTATTTTTTTAATCCTTATTTGTTTTCTTACTCATCTGTCCATACCCTGGATAAAAGGAGCACCAGACACAAGGTTTTCACAATCATACAGTCACAATGTAAAAGCTGTATAGTTATACAGTTTTCTTCAAGAATCAAGGGTACTGAAACACAGTTCAGTAGTTTCAGGTTCTTCTCTCCAGCCATTCCAATACAGCATAAACTAAAAAGGGATATTTGTATAATGTGTAAGGATTACTTCCAGGATAACCTCTCAACTCTGAAATCTCTCAGTCACTGAGCCTTTATTTTGTCTCATTTATCTCTTCCTCCTTTTCTCAATTCTATGATACTGGGTCCCAGCTCTTCCCCGGGAGTCAGGTCCCATTTTGCCAGGGAAATTTATACCCCTGGGAGTCATGTCTCACATAGAGGGGACAGGACAGTGAGTTCACTTGCCAAGTTGACTTAGAGAGAGAGGCCACATCTGAGCAACAACAGAGGTTCTCTGGAGGTCACTCTTAGACATAATTATCATTAGGCTTAGCTTCTCCTTTACAAAATTGAACTTCCTAGGGGCAAGCCCAAAGATCAAGGTCTCAGCCTATTGAATTGGTTGTCCCCAGTGCTTACAAGAATATCAGGAATTCCCTAGATGGGGAAGTTGAATATTTCCTCCATTCTCCCCGGTCTCCAAAGGGAACTTCTCAAATATTTTTTTTATTCTCTGTCCCAATTACTCTGGGATATATCGGAGCATCACACTAACCTGTACAATCCAATTAGATCTCATACCCGGTTCAAGATTCCAGGCTCATAATTTTTTGATTGCTTATTATATGTTTGACCTTGACCATGGTCATAATTTCTTAGGATGCTTGGTTATATTCCAGGGGTATAAATGATGTCCAAGAGATCTGATCTGTTTTGGAGTCACTAAATATTAGAGGAAGAAAGCTTTTTTCTGTAGGTATTTCAAACCCTTTATTTTATAGATAAGGAAGTTTAAATGAATCAAAATTTAGAATACACTGAGAATTTCTATCTAGGTCTCATCTAGGTCTTAAAAAAGTATTTCCTATTTCAATTTGTATAAGTATTAATTTTCTGTATTGATTACATAATTAAAAAAAGGGTTTTATGTTGTCACACAGTTGATTATTCAGGACTTTAAAGACATTTTGGAAAATAATGATTTTTGATTAATTAACAGTGATACTTATTATATACAGTTGGCAAAATGTGATCTTTAAAAATATGGGAGTGGCAATATTTACAGGTAAATATCCTTTTTCTTCTACTATGTAGTGATATTATCAGTAGTCTGAAATGGATTACCATGGGTAAGAAGTTGGCTTTGTTTTTCTACCTTAAGAATAAACATTATAATTACTCTGATTAAATAAGTATTGGAAGATATGATTAAATCCAGGGAAATTCTTAACAGAAAATGGCCATTTTGAGGGTTAATAAATGTAATCTAGAAACCTATTTGGTCATCAATTAAACAACAAATATTTATTTGATAGGTGCCATGTTAGGTAGCTACTTGTGATACAAAGATGATTGGTGATATTGTTTCAGTGGTTGCAGATGCAAAACACACATACATATGTCTCAAAATCATTGTCATTAACCGAAGCATTTAGTGTAATACTCAGGTTTAGACAAACTTGAAAAGATTTAAAACAGTACCATGTATTAGGTGTCAAGTTGTACAGGAACAAAATCATTTTAAAATAATATTTTAAAAATAATTATCTGGCATATATTTCTTAGATGTTTTAGTAATGGACTGAAAAGTAACCCTCTTTATATCCTAACAGTACTGTTTTACAGTACTTGTGTTATAAATCAATATTTGTACGTTATATGTTTACTTTTTAAGATATATTAATTGTTTACATTCATAGAATTCTAAGTTTGACTAAATACTTAATATGAAATTAAACACTCTACATTTTGATATTTCCCATAATATATTTTAATCTTTTCATTTTTTCTCATTTTAGTTTTTCATTTTACTCAGGACTTGTTGAACAGTATGTCTTTTTATATGCGTATGTTTTCATTGAAATACTTATTGATGATCTAAATAATGTTAAGTAAATATTATGGTTGGATGAGTTTTAGAGTTGGGTCTGCAAAATTTTGGATGTTGTGGTGCTGAGGAAAGTATTAGACTACCATGCAGCCTGACCAACTCTCACCACATTTATCATCTCATACAGCTGTATCGCAGCTATCATCTGTTGTTTTCCAAGTTACAATTTCCTTCTCACTTTGTGGCTAAAACCCTACATTTTGATGACTGTTTTCCACCCATTTCAACACTGATCTTTGGTCCTGCTGCAAACTTAAAAATACCTCTCTCTCTCTCTCTCTGTTTTTTTTTTTTTTTTTTTTTGCCAAAAATCTGACAAGATTGTATTGGGTGTCATCAGCAATACATCAGACTTTATTTCAGTGACTAAAGATGAAACAGCTGCTTTATTGTCCAGCGCAGCACTTATGTATTCAATATAGGACTGTAATGTTTTCCAGCTTTCTCTAACTATAGATATTTTTCAGTGCTTTCTAACTATGCTATGGACATCACTTTGTCAGAGAAATTAAAGAGATTTTTGGCAATTTTTCCAAAGTTTGGACTATCCAGATTTTTATGTATATAATCAGTTTATATGAATATACATCTAATTTCATAAAGATATCTTTCTAATTTCTAGGAATCATAATTTTGTTAACCAATTTTAGTTTTGATTTGCCCTTTGCATATTATCTTTAGGCTTCTTACTAATATTTGTGTTAACTGGATAACTCTTAGCTCTTTTTATTTTTATCCAGAACTGTAATTTAAAATTTAAGTTGATTTGTATCCTTGTGTATGTATATATGTGTACTTTTGTGTGTGTGCAATAGAAATTGATCGATTGACTGATTTAAAATAATAAACCTCCAATGATGCCATGTTTATCCCTTATGCTCAAGAAATAGTCATAATTCACCTTTTTATTTTGACTGTTTCCAGCAGCCTGTGGTAGCTGTGCCTCTTGTTATGCCACAGAAGGAATTTCCTTCTTGCAGAAGGAAAGAGGATGAAGTATCTGTTGGAAGTACACCCTTGGCAAAGCAGCAGTCTTATCAGGCCTCTGAATATGCCAGCAGCCCTATAAAAACAAAAACTATAACAGGTATGTTTCAAGAATTGTAAAGGATTTGAGATTTTATTTTACCTGTAATCTAAGTTAGCCTGACATTTCATGGATGCTGGCAGAAGAGATGAGACTCAAGAGACAAAGGACATTACTACTCTTACCACTAGCAGTAACCAGAGTATTAGAATTTTCTTACCCTAATGCCCTGAGTACAATTCCCACAGGGTGGCACAAAGAGGACCACAGTGGGTTACATTATAGAGAAGCTTAAAGAACCCAAATATTTTATAATGGGCAGAGAGCATGCTGTGCTTTTCTCTAGGGGGAGATGCTATTACCATCATGCAGGGCTGTAAGCACATGTATCCTTTGCTATTCAGACCTCTTTGAAGACACAGTAGGAAACAAAGGCATTCAGCTCTACTTGTAAGACAGAGACCTATGGATAATTGTCTCCTATGAGTATGTTCCTTCTTAAAGTGAATTCTTGAAAACCACAATACATCGTAATCTTTTCTCCACCTCTCACTTTGTGATCTAGATCATCTATGTAAATATTAAACATAAATATTCTCAGATTAATTGATTTATTTTGTTGCCTTTATATAATTAAAACGTACTTTGTGATTTCATTTTATGTGATATTTCCATTTTTAACCTCTATTTTTTGTACTTCATCAGTTGATTTTATATTTATGCTTGGATGTTCAGCTTTATTTCTTACAGATATTCCCAATCTTACTGATAAAAGCTTTATATTTTTGATAATTCAGAACGATTTACTGAATGTTTGTTATGGGCAGTTCTGTTCTAAGTGATATTGAGGGTAGAAATATTAATAAGACATGGTCCCTTCCTTTAAGGAATTTAAGATAGGATACACAAGGAAATTCAAGCTAGAGAATAGGTTGAATTTAATATTATTCCCATACCATGTTTAACAATAACATGCTAAGATCATTTTTGTGGAGTCGTATGCAAAAGTGTTACTATTTCATATTGTATTATTTTTTGCTGAAATAAAACATTATATTTATTATATGAAATTATTGTATGTGTCAATATCTACAAACCTTTTACTCTTTTGAGATTTTCTTTATCAATTGGCAAAAATGCCTGTGCTTAGTTTTTGAATCTAGATACTATCTAGTAATTTGTGTTGTTTTGATTATAAGCTTAAATATTATTTCTTTAGGTACCGCACTGTTTCAGGTGAGGTTTCTTGAAGTAGTAATTTACATAAAAGTTTATAAATATCACTTCTTTTTTTTTTTATTAATTAAAAAAAATTAACTAACACAACATTTAGAAATCATTCCATTAAATATCACTTCTTAATAAAATAAAATAGTCTACTGAAATTCCAATGATTAAAATAAACTTGACCTCATATAAATATAAATAACATATTCTGTCTTCCAGCCTTTTATTTCGTTTTTGTTCTGTAAATCATATCTACAATTGACTTTAAATCATTTTTAAAGATTATTAATGATGCAGGAAACTGCTTATGATTCAAATGAAAAATCATAATATAGTTCTATATAGAAAGAATAATTTTAGAGTATGGCTTAAAAGGCTTCTGTACATTCATGGGAAATTTCATATGTAAATTCATATACCAAAATTACATCAGTTATTATTTGAGAATTATTTTGCTTTCTGTATTACACTTTTCTACATTTTCAATAAGAAATTAATAATTTTTTAGTGAGGGAAATAAAAGCTAAAAACACAATTTTCCATCATTAATCATTACTGTATAAAATATGAAGCATGTATAATCGACGCATTTCTTTTTATTTCAAATTACAAATGTGAACTGTAGTTCTTTGCTTTAGAGTTTAAGGAAATAGCCTCATCTTTCTTTAGTGTTTTCCCATTTCTAGAGCCGTCAGGGTAATTAACAGTTATCAAACTAATGCCTGTGCTTTCCCTGTTTTGGGCCTGCTAGTATTTTTAGAAGATAAAAAGCCTTGGATGTTCTTTGTGAATTATGCGTCTTCTCTATTAGATACTTACCATTTGTACTTTTTTAGGGACCTTGGTGATAGTGTTCTCCCTTTTCTTAAGGATCCTCTATATTAAAGTTTTCTTTAGTTAAAATTAAATTTCCAATGTTTTGGTTTTATTTTTAATTAAAACATACAGTTCCTGTTTTTTTTCATGGGCAGGCTCCGGGAATTGAACTTGGGTCCTCTGGCATGGCAGGTGAGAACTCTGCCTGCTGAGCCACCATGGCCAACCCAGTTCCTGTTTTTTTAAAAAAATATTTTTATTGAAAAATAGCCACACATGCACAATTCAACTATATTATACATCAGTGGTTCATAATATCATCACATAGTTGTATATTCTTCACCATGGTCATTTTTTTAAAACATTTGCACCACTCCAGAAAAATAAATGAAAATTAAAAAAATTTAATAGCTTTTTAATTAAAAACAATTTGTGATTCTTTTGAATTTATATTCGAACTATAAGTATAGTTATCGTTGTTTTATTATTTACATTCCACCATAAACTGTAATGAATTTGGTAAGATATCTACATCTTTTTTGAACATTTTGTTTTTTAGTGGATTTTACAGTGGAAAAATGTTAGTATTAATTTTATACCTGAATTCTAGTAAAAATAATATTTTAAAAAATTTTATATTCTCTACTGTGGGCCGAAGTTAGCCTTAAGGTTCATCCCCAATAAATTATGTAGTGTTTTTGGCACATTAAGACTCTGGTCTGCTGATGCTGCACTGGACTATATTTTGCTTTTTAATTATTCAACAAGAAGCAAGTCTCTTCTCCCAATCTAAATTAGCCAATGTTAAGTAGCTGGCTGCAGTGGGGAACATGTGTGTGATGGCTGGGAATGTGTTGACAGCAGAACAGCACTATTTTCAGTGATATAAGCCCATAGAGCAGTTCAAGCCAGAATAAAAGCATGTTCCATATGAAGCTAATATATTATCACAAAGTTCTAAATAATCTTCTGGAGAATTATATATCAATCAAAACAAGGAAACTCCTATAAGCTATGACATATGTTTACCCTGTGTTTTGGAAATGTTATGAACCATAATTTGGGACTCCTGAGGAAAATATTTGTAAAAGAGATGAAAACTTTAAAAAGCAGTGGACCCCATAATGATAACTCTTTAAAAAAATGCAGGCTGTTTTTCGTCTTACATGTTTAGATGTTACTTCTCAAGTCTAAAGCAGTGTAAGTACAGAGGTAAAATAACAGAAGACTTCTTAATTTAAGAGTCATTGAACATTCTCAAGATAATAATAAAGATGTGATCATTAATGATGTAAACTTTAGTAGAAAATGCCACAAATTAAAAACACGGAGCTTTAGTTTCTGGCCATAATGGAATCAGGGACTGGACAAAGTATATGAATAAAATTACAAATACCAGTTTCAGGCATTGGACAACAGGCTGTACAGGACTGTGATCCCTCATAGAAAGAAAACAAATGAGCTGAACCCTACTATTATCCTTGCTTTTCTGCTGGAGGTGCATTTTATACCGCAGAACAGGGAGAGAATTTGCAAACTGATCTCAACACTCTTGGTGAATTGTGGAGACAGGGGTTGAAGTATAGGAAGGCAGAGATGGCTGAAAATTATGGGACAAAATTCTAGAGAAGACAAAAGCTGTACAGAAAAAGAGCTCCAGAAAGCTCCAATAGAGTTCTCCTTGAATATATGATTAATAGTAAGATGTGTGTGCATGGGATGAAACTCTACAAAGTTGGGTGAAGAATGGTGGGGGGAGTATGATATGAATGGCTTCTAGAGCTCATACAGGGCTAGAACATGTTCAAGTTCCCACTTTTCAGAGTTCAAAATTCTCATTGATAACTTGGGACATTCAGTGGAGACCCAGAAGGGCCATGACTTAGTAGTGGAGTTAAACCATCAATATATTTTAAAAGTATTTTAGGCTTTAGCAAAGCCTAAAAACAAGCCACTGCATTAAATATAGTTGCTGATAACTGCTGGAAAAACAAAGCTCAGCATTACTTAAAGAAATAGAGCAAAATCCAGATATACAGCAACTTAAAATCACAATGTCAAGTTTTCAGTAAAAAATTACTAGCAATGCAAGAATTAGCAAACTATGACTCATAACCAAAAGAAAAAGTAGCCAATAGAAATAGACTGAGAAATGGCACAGATAATAGAATTAACAGGTGCATTAAATTAAGATATAATATCTGTACACTATAATAGGTATTATAAATGTGGTTAGGTATTTTAAGCATGAACATATTGAAGAGAGAAATAGAGGATGTAAAAGAAAAAAACAGCAAGCCCAACTCTTGAGATGAAAATGCCAGTATCTGAAATGAAAAACTCACTGGGTAGAATTAGTAGTAGATTAGACACTGCAGGAAAAGATTAATAAATTTAAGTCATAGCAATAAAATTTTGCCCAAGTGAAACACAGAGATAAGAGAAAAAAAAAGTCAGTACCTTAATGAACTGTTGGGTACTATTAAGAAGTAATGGAAACACAAGAAGTATTGGATTATATGGGACAGAAATAAAGTTCAAAGAAATAATGATTAAAAAGTTTCCATATTTTATGAAAACACAAACATAAAGAGCCAAAGAGCTCAACAAACTCCAAAATAAACAAAAAAAAAATCATATCAAAGCACATTAAGTATTTGGGGCAAAAAAAAAGAAAGTATTTGCAAAGTTCCTTGAGAGACTGGAGAAAAAATGTGAAACTACTAAACTTCCCCACCTGGGAAATTCCTGATATTAGCTCAAGCATTAGGGACTCCTAATTTAATAAGCCAAGCCCTCTTATTTGAGGCTTGCCCCTATGAAACTTATTTCTGTAATGGAAAAGCTAAGTCTGTTTATAATTATGTCTTTAAGTCATCTTCAGAGAACCTCTTGTTGTTCTGATGTGGCCTTTCTCTCTAAGCCAAACTCAGAAAATAAACTCACTACCCTCTTCATACATGGAACATGATCCACGAGTATGAGTCTCCTTGGCAAAATGGTATGCCAGATGCCAACGAACAGTATTCCTGAAAACCCTAAAGACTAACCAGGGCTCTAGGACAGTATAAAAGTTTTACTTATTAAGCTTATTTTTTAGAAACTTAAAACCTCCAGTTAATTCCTATGCCAGAAAATCCCTGGAATCCAGAGGTACCAATGTCTCCAAGAACATCAACCAGCTGCATTCCTCTACCCTATAATGTCAGTACTCCTTTTCAGCATGAAAAATTGTTATTGCCCAAATATTACTAAAGAGTGAGAGAATGATCAAATGAGAGGAAGGAGTAGTAACAGAGAAGTTAGGATTTGACAAATGATTATGACTAGTGAATCATTGTGTAGATAGTTCTTTTCAGTTTCTGGTATATTAGAAAAGCCAGAAGGAAATATCTGAAATTGTTGAACAATAACCTAGTTGCCTTAATCTTTGATAATGATTGTATAGTTAACTATGTAGCTTCTATGTTGTGACCAGTTGATTGTAAAAACCTTCTGACTGATACCTTCTTTATCTAGTGTGTGGTTGGATGAGTAATAAAGACATACATGAAAAAAAACGGTAAGCAATAAAGAGAAAGTACTAAAAGCAGAAGGAAAAGCTTCTGTTTGTAGAGAAGAATAAAGATAAGAATGACAAACTAAACTAAGAAACCAAGACACTAAGAAACCCAGTTACTATTGGAACAGCATCTTTGAAGTGCTGAAGTAAAAACCCAAACACAATTTAGGGTTCTTTAAAGCAAAATTATCTTTCTAAAATAAAGACAGGATAAAAACTTATTTGGACAAGCAAACTCCAAAGGGATTTCTTGCCAGCAGATTGGTACTATGAAATATGTTAAAGGCATTTCTCTAAGCAGACAGTAAATTATACAGATGGATACTTGGATCATCAAAAAGAAATAAAGAGTACCAGGAATGCTAAATATGTGGGAAAATACAAAAGACTTTTTTCCCCTAGCTGGTGGTTTTTTTTTAATTGTGAGATATAACATACATGCAAAAAAGAAAATACATTTTCAAGTACATTTTAACAAATAGTTATAGAACAGATTTTAAAGTTTGGTATAGGTTACCACAATTTTGTTTTTTCTTCTAGTTGTTCCAAAACACTGGAGTCCACTAAAAATACCAATATAATGATTCAATATAGTCGTACTCATTTATTAAATTCTATCTTCTCTATTATACTCCTCCTTCTCTTTAAACAGCATATATACATTAGAGCAATGAATTTTAAAGTGCATTGCAAGAATTAGTTGTAGAACAGATTTCAGAGTTTGGTAGGGTTGCAGTTCCACAATTTTAGGTTTTTATTTCTAGCTGCTCTAAGGTACTGGAGGCTAAAAGAAATCAGTATAATGATTCAGCACTCATATTCATATGTTAAACCCAGCCTTTTCGGTATTACTTTACTATGACTTTGATTTTTCTCCCACTCTTTAGAGGTATTTGGGCTAACTTTTTCATTTTGGAAGGGGCTGTCTATAATATGGGATAATGGGGTGGAACTAGTTGATGTTCTGGAAAGGCATTTCAGAATTTATCTGGTCCAAGGACTCATCTGGAGGTTGTAGGTTTTCGAAAGTTACCTCAGTTCAGGGAGCCCTCGTAGAATCCTATATAATACCCTACGTATTTTTTAGGAATGGCAGGAATGGTTTTGGTTAGGGTTTGGCAAGTTATGATAGGTAGTAATATCTAACTGAAGCATGCACAAGAGTGACCTCCAGTGTAGCTTCTTGACTCTATTTGAACACTCTCAGGCACAGATACCTTATTTGTTACACTTCTTTTTCCACTTATTGTTAGGATGGCGTTATTGATCCCATGGTGCCAGGGCCAGGCTCATCCCTGGGAGTCATCTCTCACACTGCCAGGGAGACTTTTATCCTTGGATGTCGTGTCACATGTAGAGGGGAGGCAGTGGTTTCACTTGCAGAGTTGAGCTTCGAGAGAGAGAGGTGACATCTGAGCTATAAAAGAGGTCCTGCAGAGGTGACTCTTAGGCATAGCCGTAGGTAGCCTAAGCTTCTCTGCTACATACATAAGATTCACAAAAGCAAGCCTCAAGATCAAGAGCTTGGCCTATTGATTTGGGTGTCCCTAATATTTGGCATAGTATACAGAGTTTCCCTGGTGTTAAAGTCTAATAGTTCCATAACTTTTCTCCCATCCCTCAAAGGACTTTGCCAATGCTTTTTGATCTGCTTAATATACTCTGGGATGTATCCAGGCATTACATTAAGCTATATAGGATTAAAGGTTCTCATTCTTAATCTGGCCCCCTGTGTTTGGATTGTTTGAATAGTCTATCCAGACAGCTTGAGTTAGATTATGTGCTACAGAAAACCTAGGTTCTGGACATAATAAAACTTTCTTCCTTTGGTTTCAAAGATTGATGAAGTTCTAAAATACAGGCAATATCTTCTTTACTCTTGTATTCTGAATTACCTTAATCCTGACCTGATCCCTTCATTCTTATCTTTAAATACCAGGTTATACATATATAAAACAATGTCTCAAAATCCAGAAATAACAATTACCACTCTGGACTAAATGTGCTTGCTATAAGATCTTACAATCTAGGCCCCAGTTTTTTTAATGTCTTTTCTAAATGAGATCATGCAATATTTGCTCTTTTTGCTTCTGGCGTATTTTGCCTCACCGAATATCCCCCAGGTTCATTCACATCGTGCATGCCTCACAACTTCATTCCTTTTTGAGGTAGTACCGTGTTCGATCATATGTTTGCACCATGGTTCACCAGTCTACTTCTCAGTCAGTGCATCCTTCAGCCACTTGCATCTACTGGGCCTCGTATATAATGTCCAAATCAACATTCTCAATTTTAGATAATTTCATTGTTCCCAAGAAAAAAATAACCCATAAACACACCCTAACTAGGTTTAGATTTTCTAAACCTCCCCCTAACTCTTGTCCCTCCTCCCATTATGTACCCCTGGTATTGCTGCATACTGTTGATATTTTCCTGTTAAACGTAGCCCATAACATGCAGTAACATTTTCCCCTCTATATCCTGAAATTAAATACTCTTTGTGCAAGGTTCATGCCTTTACAGTAGTTCATGTGTGAACTTAATTACATTTGTAGTGTTATTGATAGGAAACATGAGTCTATAAAACCCCTTTCAAGCATGCTCACCTTCAATGTGGTAATATACCTTATTTGCTAAAGACCAAAAGTCCTTTTTTCTCATTTAAAAATATATTTGAAAACTAAATGTCTATTTAGTTAAAAAAAATAATAATAACAATGTATTGTGGGTTTTGTAGCATATTTGGAATTAAAATTTCAAAGATCAGAGAGGGAAATCTAGAAATATATTGTAAATATTTAACTTAAATTTAGTTTAAATTTGATATATCACTTAATTTAAATTAAACATTTAAATTAAGTATTTATTTTAATTAAATTAAGTTAATATTTAATATTTAATTTAAATTTAAATATAAGTGATATATCACTTATATGTGAAGTGATAATATTAATTGAAGGTAGGACTGATCGCAAATAAAGATGTCTGTGGTAAACTTCAGTGCAGAGCTGGCCAATGATAATATGTGAGACACATATGTAATATTAAATTTTGTAGTAGCCAAATTTAAAGTAAAAAGAAACAATAGAAATTAATTTTAATGTTTTTTATTTAATCCAGTATATCAAAGTATTAATTCAACATGTAATCAATATAATTATGATTAATGAGGTAGCTTATATCCTTATTTTTTTTCTAAGCCTTCAAAATTCAGTATATATTTCAAATTTAGAACCCATTTCAATTTGGATTAATCACATTACTTGTACTCAGTAGCCACGATTGGTTATACTGGACATGTAGTTCTACAGCAACCATTAAAATAAAGTTAGACAATAAAGTGGCATCCAGAGAATACTCAGTTGAGTAGAAGGCTATTAAAGAGGACAAAGGGAACAAAGAATACTTAAGACAAATAGAAAACAGATGTTAAGATGATGGATCCAAACCCAATTGTACTACTATTTCTATTAAATATAAATTATCTAAATGGTCCAATTAAAAGATAAATTGTCAGACTGGATTAAAAAGTAAACCTAACTATATGCTGTGAACAGGAAATCTACTTTAAGTATGAAGATCAAGAGAGGTTAAAACTGAAAGGATTATAAAAATTAATTCATGAAACCATTAACTGTAGTCAAAAATGGAGAGGCAATATTAATTTTTAAAAAGTAGACTTCATAGCAAGCTAGATTAGCAGGGAAGAGGTATATTTCATATTAATAAGGAGATCAATTCATCAAGATGACATAGTGCGAAATAAGATCTGATAGAGCTGCAAGGAGAAAAAGACAAATCCATGGTTATAGCTCAACAATCTTCCCTCAATAATTGATAGAATGAGTAGAATATTTAGTAAAATTGTAGACAATTTAGGCAACATTCTCAACCAGTTTGATCTAATGGTCATTTATAAATCTTTTCTCCCTGTGTTCCATGCCTGATATTCACCTACAACAATCGCAGCATCTTTCTAGGAGTTATGCTGCCTGTGACTTTGTTGCCCCATTGTAAATCCATGGCTGCTTGCATATCTGCACACACTTCACATGGATGTTATTTTATTATCCTTTATTTCATTGTCCCTAGCGCAGTGCCTCACCCATTGAATATACTCAATGAATACTTGTTGAATGAATGAGCAATCTAAAAGTCTATTCTAAAAGTTGTTTGCAGAGTACTGAATCACACACACTCAGTTCCACATTTCAACTCACTAAATTGTATCAATCATGAACATAGTTGAAAATTCCTAAATGAAATATTATCAGCACCCAAAGGATAATAACTCCAGTTTTCCAAAGGATATTTCATCATAAACAATGTATGCATGTTCTAGGAGCTCAAAATTGGTTTACTATTAAAAAGGCAGTGTAATTTAACATATTATCAGAAATAAGGGAGAGACATTATATGATTATCTTATTATATGTAGAAAAAGCATTTGATAAAATTCAGATTTCTTCCATGATAAAACAAACAAACAAAACTCTTAGCAAGCTAGTAATGGAAGATAACTTTCCATACTGTGATAAAGGCAATCTAGTAATATATAGGAAGCATTATGCTTAAAGGGGAAATTCTAAAACATTTCCTCTGAAATCTAATACTGGACAATCAAATCCATTCTTATGAACTGGTGTGTGAAATAACACTCAAAAACTAAATAAAAGAAATAAGAAAAAATAGATCTATCATTTTTGTGAATAATATGAATATATACATAGAAAAATACTAAAGAATGTATTAATTATTAAACTTTGATATGTACATTTAATAATGTTATATGCTAGATTATACAGCAAAATAGGTGGTTGTTCTACATACTATCAACAAATATAAAATATGTTAAAAATATAGTGCCTAATGATATAAAATTATCGCTTAGTAAACTTAGTATAATATGTATAAGACCTTGATGCAGGAGAAAATTAACACATTACTAGATAAATGGAAGGATTTAAATATCCTTGGATTGGAATGGTCAGTATCGTAAAGTTGTGTATTTTCCCAAATTCAATGTATAAGTTTCAAGCAATCCTAGTAAAAAACCTAATTTTTAGTTTCATGGAACATGAGGTGACTCTAAAATTTATGTGGAAATGGAACGTGTCAAGAATAGTCAAGATCATTCTGGGGAAGAATAATAAATTTGGAGGGCTTATAATGCTACTGATTAAGGCACAGTGGTATTTGTGGAAGATAAACAATTAGTTCAGAGGGAGAAAATTGAGAATACAGTAGGCAATTCATGTATTTGTGGACACTTGATTTATGGCAGAGGTTTAGGATTAGGGAAAAGATTTGCTTTAGTAAATGTACATTTAGTTGGATATATATATATATAAAATAATGATGACCCATTTCTGGAGGATTGAATCATGTCCCCCATAAAGACATACTCAAGTCTTGATCTGTATTCCTGTGGGTGTATGCCCATTTGTAAATAAGACCTTTGAAGAAGTTATTATTAGTTAAGGTGAGGGCTCATTTGTGTTTAAGATCGTCAAATAAGGCCAAATTGAATCAGAATGTGCTTTAAACTATATGACTGGAGTTCTTAAAAGGCAGAGAAAATGCCAACAATATCAGAAAAAGCTGCAGGAGGAGACCAAGGAGACAGATCACCATGTGATGTAGGAAGAAATGCAAACCAAGGAACCCCTTGAATGCTTCAGACTCAGAAAAAGCATGGCCTTTCAGGACCGTGATTTTGGACTTGTAGTCTCTAAAACTGTGAAACAATAGATTTCTGTTAAGTCAGCCCATTTTGTGATATTTATCATAGCAGCCTTGGCAAGCTAAGGCATCCCTACTGCTAACCAAATGCAAACATGTAGGAAGATTGTAGATCTAAAATATTAAAGGTTAAAACAATAAGCCCCTTGAAGACAAGGGAAGGATGTTCATGACCTAAAGACAAGAAAGATTCTTAAAATGACATGAAAAGCACTAATTATAAAAAAAAAAATGATTCATTTGACTGTATCAAAATTAAGAACTTCTTTTCGTTCAAAGAAGCCTTTTAGAGAATGGGTGTAAAAAACAGTGACAATCATTGATAACATTTGTTAAGTGTATAACCTACCAAGTTCTCCTTTGCAAAAAATATGAAGAATCCTACTAGACAATAAGGAAAAGAGATAATCCAATACAAAAATGGGCAAAAGTCACAAATGGGCACTTCAGAAAGGATGATATCCAAACAATCAATAAAATTAAAAAGAGTGCTCAACCTTAGTAATCAGGGAGTGCAGAAGAAAACCACAATGAAATGCAACTACTCATCCTAAAGGATGACTAAAATGAGTAGTTTGGATTGTTAAGGCTATAGAACAAGTAGAACAATCACATACTTTTTTGGGGAAGGTAAATTTGTACTACCTCTTTGGAAAATATTAAGTTTATTGTATAAGTATTTTATCCACATGGTAAAGGGTTCTAAAATGCTGTGTGTGTGTTGGGAGAAAAGCTGTCTATGTTTTGGCTCGCTGCTGGAAACAAGGGCCTAGGATTGGGTTTCTAGACCTGTGAAAGGAGACCAAACATGAGTTAGTGAACTATGGATAACCTGTGTCTGTGTGTAGGCCTAGGGAGAGGTAAACATAGAGTCATAACCTTCAGGACCAAGACCTGAGCCAAGAGAAGTCATTTACATGGGACATTTTGGAGATCTGAACTGCTGTTGTAAAACCAATTCTGACTTGACACCTGCCAGGGTTGAGCCTATGAACCAAAATTACAAAATTCACATGAAGAAATCTAATGTTAAGGAAGACAAAATAAAAATCAAGAGTCAGAACATAAATTGAGTGTAGATGAAATCATTACAAAGATCTCAAAATAAAATAGTTTAGAATGCTCACAGTAATCAGTGAAGGTTGACTTCCATTTAAAAATAACAAATTATGGGGAGAAGAGTAAAAGGGAAAAGAAGAAATAAAACAGGTATTGGGAGATAGGAAAAATAGCTCATTAAATCCATGTATATGAAAAGGACATAGTAATTGAAATTAAAAAAATAAATCTGATGAACTCCAGAACGTCTCACCGAGCAGCAGAAATAATTCCACATTCATAAACACATAACAATAAAAAAAGCAGAAAAAGGACATGGAGGCAAGTCTCCAGCTTTATGTGTATTTTGAAGAAACAATATTGAAAGATGTTTTTATGACTGCTTATGTCATGAAAGAATGGAAATATTCATTACAGTGAGGACAAACACCAAATGCAAGGTCCTATAGAAGCCTAGGGATGGAGGTGGAATGAAGTCATGAAGGGGACAAGAGGTTCTTAGCTGACTGTGACATTTTGTTTGAAAGAAAAAAAAATCTGAGACATATGCTGTAATGTAGAGATTTGGTGGTACTATGTAGTGAATACATGATTGTTCATTGTGCTGTTACTTGTATGTAGTTTGAAATATTTTACGATTTAGATAGTTTCATTGTATTTATATTTTTTGTATTTTGGGAAGTGCATGGACCAGGAATAGTACCTGGATCTTCCACATGGCAGGCGAGAATTCTACCACTGAACTATCTTTGCACCCCCAAGTTTGGATTTTTTTATTGCTTTAATAGGATGAAACCCAAAATGTTTTGGCATGAAGATAGTCGCAGAAAAAAGGAAATTTTTTTATCTTTGAAGGGAGGGCAGCTGATTGTGGATTATTATGCCATTTGTAAAGGGATAAGACAGTAAGTGAATGAAATGAAGTCTTATCTTGTAATAACTAAAGGAAGGATTAGAAAGACTGTATTACATATGAAGAATAGAAAAGATGTGTGGACTTTTGTAGACAAACTGTAGGGAGTAGAGATAACTGCAGGATTTGAATTTGGTTGAATGATTTATTTATAGATGTATTTGTTTGGGTGAAAGCTAATGAATTTGGTTTTTGTGATGTTAGTTTTGAGGTAGTGATGGAGCATTCAAATGGCATTGTTCTATAGACTGAAATTTTTGGAGAGAGATCCAAAGTAGGAATTTAGATTTGGAATCATCTGTACAAAAGTGATAAGCAGTGCTATTAGAGCTGATGAATTCTGTAGTGAGGGAAATATAAAGAGAGAAGCAGAGGTAAATTAGTAAACTGTGGAACACCTTAATTCTTACCAGGTGAAAAGAGAAAATGAGGAAAGTGCTAGTAAAAGAGAAAATGATAGATTAGAAGTTTGCAGACCAACAATAGTTGCTTTTTGAAGTTGTTATTCTTAAACAGGTTGAATTTTTTTTCCAGACAGTAATTACATTGATTTATCATCTTTGCTTAATCACAAATATTAGTTCAGTTATTATTTCAGTGCTTGTGTTTTCAAAGACTATAGATGACCTTCCATGAAGCATGAAAGTTTGTTGTAAAATTATGGTGTTTAAAACATTATTAGATCACAAAAAGTGGAAATAATTTGTTTTTCTCAAGAAATATTTAATAAGTGCTTACTGTGCTCCAGTAACAGAAACTGTTGTGAGCATTTGGGATACATCAATAAAGAAACAGACAAATATCCTTGCCATCAGCAAGGGTGGGGTGGGGCAGAGGAGACAACATATGCATAATAAATTATATATTATGTTAGAGGATGGTAAGCAAATTGGTAAAATAATAGATTCAAAACAAAAAGAATCCGAAGGGGTAGGGACGTGTTGCAGTTTTAATTAGGGTAGTCAGGTTTTCACTGAAAGATGATATTTGAGTAAATTGAAGCAGATGAGGGAGTGTACCATATGTTTTTCAGTGGATTAATTGTTTACGATTATGTATATCTAGGAATAAGTTATCTAGTCTAACTCTTTCACTTTATAATTAAGGATATCAAATCATAAAGAGGTCAAGTAACTTGTCCAAGGTTACAAAGGTATTTAATGAGATTTCGTTTTTAATGAAAATGCCAGAGAATAGTACTCATTTTGTGGTTGTTATTTATTTCCTTATTTCTTTTCTTAAATGACACTGCTGAAAATCAGGTCTATACAATTCAGTCAGCTACTATTTCCTTAATATATACTTAATATATAAACAGACAACTTTACCATGCCTTCTGTTACCAAGGTTATAAGGGAATTGTTCTAAATTGGCAGCTTAGTCTTAGGGAGAGTAAAGATTTTGCATAAGTTATCAATATATATACTATTGGGAAACCCCTCTCTGCAATGAGCATGAAAGACTCTGCCTCTCTTTAATTGGGTGTCGTTCTTACTTAGGCACAGCTAAGTTCCTTGCTGAGACTCAAAAGTGAAGTACTACTGTTGACACATTTTCTCTTTCCTAATAAATCCTTAAATATTTTTCCAGTGTCATGGATGATTCTCCAAAAACAAAAAACTTATGATGCTTGAGATGTTTTAATTTTTTTTTTAGGGCATATGGAAAATGTATCTTATGACTGGTTCTCAAAAAGAATTAAATAAGAAAAACCCTGAAATTGTGAAAGTACTTTTGTTTAAATTATAGATAATGTAAAGGTTTCAAAGTCCTTTTTTCTTTTCAGAATCTTTCGTTTGAGAATAAACTTGAATTATTGGGTAGAATATTTCTAATTACAATTTTTTCCTAACTTTATTTCAGAATAGGATATTTTTATTCATTATTATTTTTTTGGGGGGGGGTGCATAGTCTGGGAAACAAATCTGGGTCTCCCACATAGAAGGTGAGCATTCTACCACTGAACCACCCATGCACCCCCAAAGTAGGTTATTTTTAAACTAAGAGTTCAACAACATAGCTATTTTATTTAGGTTTGAGTTTGACTGAAAACATCAGAAAACCCTATTGAATAATAGTGATTTTAAAAAGATAGAATTTTTCCTCTCAAGTGAAAAGGGACTCTAAGGTTGATATAGCTTTCCACGAAATCAGGTACTGTCTTATTCCACTATGGGTGGCTTCCATTCCCAAGCTTACCTTACTGTTCTTGACAGTTGCTTCAGCAGTTTATCAACTCTGCATTTCATAAAGCAGAATGGAGAAAAGGGAAGAAGCATATTCTATTTCCCTTTCCAGACATTGTACATTCCACTTTTTCTTATATAATCATGTCCAGAAGCTAGTCACATAACATATCTAGTTGTGAAGAGTTCTCAAAAATGAAGTCTTTATTCTTTCAAGATATGTTCCTTGCTAAAACTTATGTGTCCTATTAATTAAGGAAAAAGAGGAGAGTGAGTATTAGAGACCATTGGCATTCTCTGTCGTAATAACTTAAAATGGTATGTCTTCTACAGCTGTGGAGAGCTGTCACAAGCTGACTCTTCCGTTTAGTGGGGACATCAGGAAAGAGAGCTGGTAATGGTATTTTTGGTATCTGAGGTGGCTTAGAGTCTTTACTATAAGAGATATAGGTTGGGGAGTCATCCACATATAGATCATAGTCAACGCCATAGAGTGAATGGAATCTCCTGGAGACCATATGTAGCAAAATGAGAAGGCCCAAAATTAAATTCTGAGGGATTTTTTTTCATTAAAGAGTAAGGAGAAGGAGCCAGTGGAGGAGACTGAGAAGCATTATTCAAGGAGGTAGTCAACAAAGCTACTTACATAATTAAAATGCAGTTGAAAAGAATTTCAAAAGGAGCGTGGATTTGAGCAGGCCATGGTGGCTGAGCAGGCAGAATTTTCGCCTGCCATGCCAGAGACCCAGGTTTGATTTCCTGTGCCTGCCCATGCAAAGAAAAAAAAAATAGGAGCACGAATTACTCCATGATATACAGTAGTCATCAAGGATAATAAGACTGAAAAACAGCCTGGTAATATGAGGTCAGTTGGCTAGAGCAGCTTTAGTTTTTTAGTTGTTAGAGACAGCCTCTGTACACTATTCTTTCAAGATATTTGTAGAGTTAATTGAATATGTCTATAACTATAGAGAAGTGAAGTAAAGAGGAGAGAAGGCAAAACTGGAGATACAGCAAAGATTGGGGATAATTTATATATACTGAAATCCCAGATAAGGTAGGATATAAGATATATGCACTGATGTAGGAGTATATATTCAGGAGAATCCTCTAGACCAGGGTAAGAAGATAAGAATATGCACAATTATAGATCAGTTTAGAGTTATTTTTATTTTTATCTCTACAAACAAGTATTTATGCAAGACAAGTGTTGTGTTCCTAAGAGATCAGGAAATGCATAATTTTTTCAAGACAAGCCCCATACCATTTACATAAGTGGAATATATTCCTTCTAAGACAAAAGAACATGTCATTCCACTTTACCTTATGGCATTTTCATCAGTTTAATGTTATTCCAAGTTTGAAATTCCTTTAAGTTAAAAAAAAAAATCATTCTAACCACAGGCAGTTTAACTCATGGAATAGTTTTTAGTAGGAATATTTCCAGTTTTAGCTAGTTAATACTTGCTCCTGAAGCCCCTGATAGATTTTGAATTTCTAATTTTTAAGAACTGTGGATTAGAAGTAAAATAGGTCACACCAACACAGGTCTACATCTAAAAATGATCAAGCCATCCTTATTTTGACCAAGCTTTTATGTTGAGCAGGTATGTTCTTAATTACTTTGTGGAATTAATATTAATGTACCCGAAATACAATTTTTGTGGATTTGTATATATTTGAGGTTACTCACTTTAATCATGTGATTTAACTTAAAATTCCATTCCTTTGTGATTAATTAGATATTTAATTTCATTGGAAAATATTAAAGCTTGATGGTAGACACTAATGCATAAAATGCAATTGATTTTGTTCTCTCAGGGATAAAATGTGGTTTCAAAAATATTTTCCCTTTCTGGAATAGAAAAAGTTTTAAAATAAAATGAAGTACATCTAATGAAGTGCATCTAAAGTAAACATCTAGAAAATATCATTCAGAACATAATCCAAGAATTTAATGAAAATATAGATTTAGGGAAAGCATTTTTTCCCTTTTTCACAGGGTAAAAAGAAATAACTTTTATTTCTAAGCCAAAAATTTATGGAAAAAATGTATGAGCAACCTACAGAACTTAAAATGATACTTAAAATTCAAATTATAGGTTTTTCTACACTTTTCTGGAAAATCAAAATAATTTATAATTAGACAATGTTTCTAAGCTTAATTGCTTAAAGGATTTCATCAGAGACCAGTGATCATTTGATATATCAGCTTATAGTCCAGTTGATTGCAGCAATAGTCTTGTGTTTCTTAACACTTTGAGTTTGTTTCATGATGATAATATTTTATAGCTGTACCTTCTCTTGTGCTATCTTGGCATTTATCACATACCTGAATTTCTTGTATTGCTAGTGTTCATAGTGTTCAATTCCCCAGGGAATTGTCAGCTTATTTACACTTTTTCCTGTGTCTTCATGTGTACCTTGCAGAGCACCTTGTATTAGTATTTGTTGATTATTGATTTTTATTTTTACATGTACTATAGTGCATATAATGGTCTTTCTTTTGAAACATTTGTTTGCAGTATTCAGAGCAAATATTAATTAATATTTAATTAATATTTTAAATGAGCCTTACCTCCTTGGCCCATTTTTTTATTTTTCTAGTGCTGTAAAGCAGAAGATTTATTTATATATGGTTACTTTTAGTGAGTTCAAGTTTTACTTCTCATTTTTACTTTGAAAATACAATATAGAATCTACTGAATTTTGTCTGAGGAAATCTTTAGAAGGTAAATTATTTTAATTTGAGAAATTATTTTCCTAGTTCTGCATTCTGTTGGGGTTCTTTTACTTTGATTACTGTTGCCACTGCTATACTCCTTCCCCTTTTATTTCAACACCCCCCCCCCCCCCCCACACACACACATGGGCAAGCACTGGGAATAGAACCCTGGGTCTTGGGCATGGCAGGTGAGAATTCTGTCACTGAGCCACCATCGCACTGCCCCTCTTTCCCCTTTTAAACATGCTTGCCCAAGCCCGGATCAAAACAAAAGAAAAAAAGGAGGGGGAAGAAAAAAGCCTCATTTGTCAGTTTCCTTCAACACAACTGAGGCAGGCTCATATTTTTTTTTAAAATCTTGCTTAAATACTAAGAGAGTAAAAGCACAGAAAACACAAACTATTTGAAAATAGTTAAGCTAGACTAATAATAGTCTTAGAGTAGCCTTAAAGGAGTCTTCACTTTTTTTCTTAATGCAGTCTTCTCAGTAAAATATTTTAAACAAGCATCCATAGTATATCATTGATTTGATTTATGCATGAAATATGTGTATTGCTGTATTAATATATAATTAAGCATGCACTTTAATCATTTTTTTATTTTATTAACATTTACAATTTTTTTCTTAAAGAATTTAATAATCAATATTATTTCAATGAGGGTAATATTATTGTACTTTAACACTTTGTTATAATAATTTTCTAAAGGTTCTTAATTTACTTTATTTCAACAGTTTGTTCTAATGCCTAACATAATTGAAAAGTTACCTCATGAGATACATAGATCCGAAAGGGAAAAGAGCATCTTTGACTGATCTCAATACGCTTGTTTTTCAGTCCCATATAAATTTTCCAGAAGTTTTTAACTGACATTATGCTAGTAAATTTCCATCTTCCTTGTATAAATAAGATATTCTTCCAAATTAATGTGAAAGTGTTGCATTTTTCTTTAAAATAAATATGTATAACCTTTAATCAACATGTTTGGGGTTTATTTTGCATGTATCCAAATTGTGAGGATTAATTTTGTTAAAAATAGATAATAAAATTTGTTAATCTGCTTAACTGCATGTAAATTGTTACATGTCACAATTAACTGAAAGCAAATGAAGGAGTCAAGGGCCCGGTTAATTCCTCTTTGTTGTTGACTGCTCACTCTCCCTCTCCTCAGTATACTTAATATACTTTTATCTGTGGCCTTGTAATATAAGAAAGTCCTCATTGTCTGTCTGTTTACTGAATATTAATAAACTTTCTCTTTCTCATTTGTAGATAAAAGTAATTATGGTTAGATACTCTCATATTTTCCCTCCAATAGCTCTATGGATTTTCTTGTTTCATGCACCACAGTTTAGAGGACACTGCTTTTTAGGGATGTTATTGTCAGACGGTTCAGGATTACCTTCAGAAAGTCCTTCATAAGGCCCATTTGGGAGGGTCTCAGGGAGCCAAATTAAAGTCAGAAAGGTATTGGCTGAGGTAGTTCAGAAAATCTTTTGGTGTTGAGAGTAGATTAGAGGAGTAAAAAATCAATAGCATCTCCAAATCTACAGGCTGAGGCAAGGACTTGGTTGGATAATGGCTGGTGAATATAGTAAAGAAAGGACCTAGAGCCAGGTGAGCAAGACAGACCATGAGGTTGAATCGTTCTTGTGAAAGTAAGCCTGGGAAGCGTATCAAGCAAGCTCCTTGATATGTTTAAGGCATTCTGGGGAACTATGCAGGCTTGGTAATGATGTTGCTAGGGCTGAGCAGGTACAACTACTAAAATATTTCCTGTTTTTTTTTTTTTCCCCTAACTGATAGATGAAACCTTTACTAGGGAATAGACATTTCTATATTAGAAAGGACTCAGATAGACGGTATAGTCTGAGGATTTTCAGAAAAAGAAAAAGGAGGGGTGAGGAGGCTAGATTTCTTAATTCCCAAAACTAAAATGGTAAGAAAAGCAGGGAAAAGCTCCTCCATTTACTCTGGAATGACAGAGAACAAGAGAAGTGTAACACCAGAACTCTGTCTCTTCAGATTGGTTTAACTTTCACTCATAAGAAATAGGTTTCTTGACATGGCAGTGTACATGGCTGGGGCACCTCTGAACTCAACATCCTTATCTCTGTGTGATCCAAGAGTAAAGGATTTTGTCCAGTGTCTTTTGAAAACATACCTGAAGAGGATTTTTCTTGGCTACCAGTATCTTGGACATGCACCAAATCCAGGGAAGTTAGGCAGTATGATTGGCCCAGTTACAGCCCATGTTGGGTCATGTACCTACCCCTGTGTTTAGAGGAATACATTTTGATACCAGGAAAAGTAGGAATAGCAGAAACATGCCTCCTACAGATAATTTTTGAGAGTTAGTGAGTGATCCCAGTTTGTGTGTACTAATTCACTTTACAATTAGTCATCCTAGGATTTAAAACACAAGATGTTGATTATATAACACTAAGATTAAATCAAATTCACACATTTCTATTTCAAAAGAAATAAGGTAAATGGATTTTGAAGATAATTGCCACATTGACTAGAGGGAGAATGCAGGCTTTTCTGCTAGTGGCTTTTTTTTAGCTAGGGTTTATTCAGTTTGGGGAAAATAAATAGGTATTTTTTGTTTTATACAGTTTTTTTTTAACAATACCATTATGCTTTGCACAATTTATTAATTTTGCTATTTAATCTTTCATTACAAAGAATTTTCCCAGTGATTCATTAGTTATCAGAACATATGATTTAAACTGTAATGCCAATTAATTTTAAATTTCTTTAAGAGCACATTTTGATTTTAAGTATATTGCAAGTTCTATGAATATAAGACTTCTGTGGAAATGAGTATGAATTCTAGTTTTTACACAAACTGGCAAGAATGCATAAAAATTCAACCAAATGGCTCTGTGTGCAATCTTTTTTTGTTTCCCCCTTTTTAGCACTCAGAACAAGATTATAGTTTCCAGATGAAATCCTGAATGTCGCATAGTGATGACATATATTTTTCTGGTAGGCACAGCATGAGGTGCAATTTTGCATGCCACGTCACACTGATTTCCAGAATCCAAAAGCCATTATTTCCCATAGGGCTTTAAAGAGTGATAGTATCTAATGTAGCTTGTATTTTGATGATAAGTCTAAGGCAATATTGCATTTTCTATGGCAAGCTGCTTGAAGCTTTAAATAGTAGCAAAAATGTAGAAATTTAAAAGGTGGTATTACTATGTAAAGGTCATTTTCTCCTCAAGTTATTCAAATTTATATTGCCCAATCAAGTTACCAAAAATAATGAGTGTAAAATATAGATTAAGAATCAGGAAGGTATTTTAGAAAAAGCGATAAACTAGGGACCAGAAACCCAGGTATTAATCGTATCTCTACCACCATACCAAGCTACCTTCACACAGCCTCTTTTCTTCATTTATAACATTATAATGTTATAATGTTAAAGTAAACCCAACAAAACTTCATAGCTTTGTAAAACTCAAAGTTAAGTAAGTGAAAATTCTTTAAAGTGATAAAACTCAGTTTGGGTGGAAGATGAAGATCCATTTTTTGGTGTTTTCAATTTTAAAAGGGAAGCTCTAAGCTTTAAGCAAGGTGAAGCTTATTTTTTCTATGAGCTTCTGACCTTGCAATGTAGTTTTATCTTTCTTTTCTTTGTTGTTTCTTCATCATCTGACAATTGCCTTAAAATTTAGCATTTTCATTCATGACTGCAAAATAATGTGTATTATATACTGATCATTTCCTTCTTTTTTAATTTGTGACTGCTTCTTATAGTAGTTTTATTTTTCTTTTCCCCCTTCTTAAGGTGTCTCCTATCCAGTTGCCTACTCATCTCCTCTACCTAGATTTCTTAGAGGCCACTGAAATCTAACATTTCTTGTCTCTTCTCCCTTCCCAAATCTATACAACTATAAACATCTACACCAACTACCATTTACCAGGTTGCTTAAGGAACTGGGATTCATGCTTAGTGTCTCCCTTTCCTGTCCATCCTACCTCCAGGTTATGCCTTGAATCTTTTCATTTCAATCTGTCTCTTGCATATGCTGTTTCCATTGGTGCCCTGGTCAGAGCCACATCGTTAGGTAATGTAAGGGTATCCTAACGAGTCTTCTTGGTGGTGTTTGCATGTTATCTCGTTCTCTAACCACACTCACCCAATCCATTGTCCAGTTAACGAAAAGAGTCATTTTATTAAAAATCTGAACTGAATTATACTATTCCCTGCTTTGAATATTTAAGTGACTTCAAAGTACACTTTAAGATAAAATTCAACTCCTTACCGTAACCCACAAAGTTGGGCCTGTTCTAGCCTCTTTCAGTTTCTTCCATTCCATGATTTGACATTTTTCCTTACACTAAGCCTCTTTCATTTTTTCAAACGTTCTGCACTTTTCTTGGGTTGAGGTCTCTTGCACATGCTGTTTCCATTGCTCTTTTCATAGCTATGTACTTTTCATCCTTCACATCTTTATTTGAATGTTATTCAAATTCAGTAAAGAAACCTTTCCTATTCAGCCTTTCTAAAATAGGTTTGTACCACTCCCCCAGGATTCCCTGCATTAACATCTTTCTTTCTTCATAGGGCTTATCTTTATATCCTTCTTCATAGGACTTAGCTTTATATCTTTATTTTACCTCCTCTAGGAAGTATTTTAGGAACATATCTGAATTGTTCACTTTTGTGTTCCCAAAATCTGACAACTATTTCTGGCATAGACTAGGTAGGTAGTAAATAATTGCTGCATAAATGAATAAAACCCTTTTCCCTCTTGTTTTTATTTAAGGGTTTAAAATCACATTTCTTAATTTAAGATCACATTTCTTAATCATGTGATTTTTTTCTCCTGTCCTTAGGCTTATTTAAAATGATATACTATAACTTTTCATATATCTTCCTAGATTTCCCAGTGGTTATTTATCAAAAATTCAGGAGTAGTTGGCAGTAGGACTTGTGGTACGATTTCAATTGGTGCACATAGTCTTTGAGGATGTTTCTCCTGTCTCACAAATTTAGGATTGTTTAAAATGTTGGATTATGATAAGAATAGTCCAAATACAGCTCAGGATATTGAAGTAAAAGTTTATCTTTAGTCAAATAATTAGTAAATATAATCTTGAATTCCTATGATCATCTTAACTATTTGTTATGTTCTCTGGGAAATTGAAAGTAGTATATGACATAGCTTCTGTTCTGATGAACTTTAGGTTCTTACCAGAAAGATAAAAGTAATACATAATTGGTAGACGCTATAGAATTGAGTTAAATTTAGGAAAAGGAGCTATTACTATAGGCTTCAGGAATTAGAAAATGTTTCACAGAGAACAGGGGTGTAATTCCTTTTCTACTGTTCTTTGATCCAGTATTCTTGTCTCTTGTTCCATATTGATATTCCTGGTTTCTATAAGGCCATTGTGGAGTAGTGGTTAACAGTGCAAGTCTGAAAGCAAACTGATGTGTGGTCTTTGGCAGCTATCCTCATTGATATATAAGTATGAACCATGAAAAAAATTGCAGGAAGAGTATTCTAGCAAAGGCACCAGTTTCCTCATCTTTAAAATGGGATAATAGCAGCACTTAATTCGTAGCATTTTTGTGAGAGTTCAACATTGTTGCTGCTAGGAACAAAAGCAGACTCTTAACACCTATAGATGTTTTGCATGTATTTTCCCCAGGTATGATTTTTGCTCATTATTATGATTTCTTAAATCTTCTTAGATGATGCAAGTCTTATTAATTCAAGGTCTGTCTCAAGTCACACCTCCTTGAATAAATCTTTTCAAATGGTTGAAGTTACAATAATGACTTCATTTCTTAAATATCTTTGTAACTTTCTTTCATTTCTATAAAGTTTACCACTTAAATGCATTATGTTTTGTTACTAATTAGAGCCTACATTTCATTACAACAAAATCATGTATTGCACAACTGCACTTGCCATTTTTAGGGATGGAACAGTTACTCAGCATCATGTTTGCTAATTGCCTGTTTGATTACCACAGTTGAGAATTTAATTTAATTAAAAATTGTTTTAAAATTTTATGCAGTAAAATTCACTGATCACTTCCTGTCATTTTTGTCTTTGTGGTTATGTCTTTCTTCCCCATTCTATAACAAGATGAATATTCATGTATTTTTTTCAATAACTTTAGTTCACTAATGGCATCTTTTTACTTTAGAAAAAATTGGAAACTTAACGCCCAACAACAGTAAAATGGTTACAGGCCTTAAAATCTTGTCATAGTTTATTTTTTTGACAAATATTTTCTGGGTTATTTTTGTTGTTGTTGTTGTTGTTTCTACTGTGATTTCCCTGGTGTCTAAAAGAGTACCTGGCTATGTAATCTTTGTTGCATGTATTTTAAAATTAATTTAACCATTTCTTTTTTGATGGACCAATAAATTATGTCGCATTTTCTTCCTTCCATTACACTCCTATCATCTTTCCATCCTTCCCTTCTTTCTTTCCTTCCTCATTTTCTTCCTTCTTTTCTTTCTTCTTTTTGCTGTTACCAGAACTAGTCTTGATCTTGAACATCCTCTACACATTGTCTATGTGCATGCCCTAACATGCTTTTTTTGTATTGCTAGAACACAGGTTCTTAGAAAGGAGTTATTTTGTAGAAGAACATGCATAATTTAATTTGATAGATAAATTTTGCTCTCTGTAGCATTTCTATTCTATAGATATCCATATTCATATTGCCAGTATATGAAACCTTCTCCCAAGTTGCTTCAACATTAGTAAATTTTGCAAGTGTGCAATTTAATGCTTTAAAATGCTTGCAAGTGTGACAAGTGTAAAGGATATCTGCCTGTTGCCTTAATTTTTATTTCTCTATTAGTAAAGTTGAGTGTCTTTCAATAAGTTTATTGACCAAATTATATATGAAATTTATGACCTACCTGTTCATTTTCTTTTCCACTTTTTAATACATTTTTATCCATTTGCCACCTTGTCCTCCTCATTTTGATGAACATAGCAAGCAAAATTTGACATGTCCAAAACAAAATTTCTTTTTCCCTCAAATCTCCTCTTCCTGCATCTCTGTTCTTCCAGTTGCTGAAACCTAAAACCTTGTTAGTAATTCTTGCTCCTCTTTTCTCACTTACTACATGTCAAATCCATCAATAAACACTGTTGGCTGTATCTTTGAAATGGATACAGAATTTCACCACATTTTTTGGGGGGGGAGGTGTGTGCATAGTCACAGAATTGAACCTGGGTCTTCTGCATGGCAGGCAAGAATTCTACCTGAACTACCTTGCACCCCCAGAATTTCACCACTTTTTACCACCTCCATTGCTGTCACCATTATCTCTTGTTTGGGTTTTAGCCATAGTGTCATAG
This sequence comes from Tamandua tetradactyla, assembly GCF_023851605.1. Lineage (NCBI taxonomy): Eukaryota > Metazoa > Chordata > Mammalia > Pilosa > Myrmecophagidae > Tamandua > Tamandua tetradactyla. Next base: position 143,549,349 of record NC_135332.1, read on the forward strand.
CTTGTATTTTTTGTACAGCACCAAGAGAAATCTTTTCAAAACATGTACCCAATAATGTCATGACTGTGTTCATAATCCATTGTTTTTAAGCTCTTTCAAAATAAAAGCCAGTATTCTTACCATGGCCTACATAATAAGCCCTATATGATCTAGTCCCTGTGTTTAGCTCTGACTTCATCTCCTACTTCTCTCAGCCTTATTTATTCTACTATAACTATCTTGCTTCTTTATGGTTGATTGAAAATTCCAAGCACATTCCTAATACAGGACTTCTGCAGTTGTTCCATCCACCTGTAGTACTCTGCCTCCATATAACTCTGTGACTGTCTCCTAGACTTGTTTTCTTTACATCCTTTTAAAAATAATTTTTTGTATGTACTATATGCTAACCTATGAGAATATAAATAAAGACCATGCCCTTAAGGTATTTAAAATCTAGAATAAATGCAAATATATGAAACAATTGCGAAGAGAGGGGAAGTGTGAGCGAATACAGCAATTACTGATTATCAAGTTCGAATGAGCACACTGGCAATATGGCAGCATCTGTTTCTGGGAGCTTCCAGGATAATAGAATTTAATTTTGTGTAAATCTTGAAAAGAAAAATTCTATTTATTTTTTATACTACTTTAAAAGTACATAAAATGGGCGGGCCGCGGTGGCTCAGCGGGCAAAGTGCTTGCCTGCTATGCCGGAGGACCTCGGTTCGATTCCCGGCCCCAGCCCATGTAACAAAAACGGAGAAACAGAATACAATAAAAAAAAAAAAACAAGAAAATGTTTAAAGATGTTTCCCTTTCTTCCTTCCTTCCTTCCTTCTATCCTTCCTTCCTTCTCTCTTTATTTAAAAAAAAAAAAAAAAAAAAAAAAAAAAGTACATAAAATAACACACATATACAGTGGGCATAGCCCAAATACTCCTAAAGATTGGGAGAAAAATCAAAGGAAAAGGTGGAGTTATAACAGAAAAGATAGGATATAACAAATGAGTATGACGGTTGAGTCATTATACTGATATTTCTTTTAGTTGCCAGTGTCTTGGAGCAGCTAGAAGGAAAAACTTAAAATTGTGGAACTGTAACCAATACCAAACTCTCTGTTCTATAATTGTTGCAGAGTGCTTTGAAATTTTTTGTATATATAAGAAAAGAGGGAGGAAAAAAACATGCAAATTATGTTTGCAGTAACATTACATATACATATGCATGCTCTTTAGATATAATAGTTATATTTTGCTATCAATTATTATTAAATTGTTTAAAGTAATTTATGAAATTTTACATTTTAAATATGTTGAAATTCTATAATTTATTTTGGATGAACAAAATTCTTAAAAACAACCAAGAGAATGGAGTATTACATTTCCTTTTGCTAAAAGTAGAGATCTGCCTTTTATGTAGTCACATACAGCTTTTGATTTAACATGAAAATCAATTCTAATGATTGAGAGATTCTCAGATTATAAGGAAAGTTTCTGTTAAATAACTAGTTATTCTTATGCTTAGAGTCTCGACCTTTGTCAGTTCCTGTGAAAGCCATGTTGAATATATATGAAGGCTGCAGAAGTCCTGAAGAAAGAATGAAAGAATTTATTGGAAGACTGTGGAATGCAGTAAAGAGACTCACACTGCAGGTAAAAAAAAAAAGTTAGAAACATTGTAGCTTTAATTTCTGTAATCTTTTTTTAATATTCAACACACGTTTTCTCACAGGAAATACTCAGGTATACCATCTCATTTCCATAATTTAGTTGAAAACGATTGAAGTTCTTTGCATATTATAAAAAAAATTGTATAATGCACATATTGTATGTTCTTCCTAATATATATATATACAAATTTTGAGATATTCTTTGAATTTAAAAAAGAATTAGTTCCTTGTTTCTTCTAAACAGTATTTAAGAGATTTTAATGCTCAGTGTTCAGATCATATTTTATTACAGTGCTGAGATAAAAAAACTGAGTTAATAGTAAATTATAGTTAGAGGGTTGTCTTATTATTTTCCCTACATAATTCCAAATAAAATATGAAATGATCATAACTAGTTAGAATATTATTATTGTTATGCCATTTTAATTTAATTTTTTAAGTTAGAGAAGTTGTAGATTTACAGAAAAATCATGTAAAAAATATAGCATTCCCACTAACCCCCACCTCCTGTTATTAACACTTTGTATTAATGTGGTGCCTTTCTTACAGTTGATGGACAAATATTAAAAGTACACTGTTGACTACAGTCCATAGTTTATGTTAGAGTGAATATTTTTTTCCAATATAATACCCCGATATGAATACCTGCATTAGTATGGTACATTTGTTGTTATTCATGAAAGAACATTTTTATAATTGTACTATTAATTATAGGTCCATCATTTACAATAGGGTTCACTGTGTTATACAGTCCTAGGTTTTGTCTTTTAATTTGTACTTTAGTAAAATGTATATGACTTGAAATTTCTACTTTTACCCATGTTCACATATATATTTCAGTGCTGCTTAATTACACTCACAATGTTGTACTCACTGGTATCCATTTCTAAAACTTAACAATCAACCCACATAGAAATTCTGTACAAATTGAGCATTAATTTCCCATTCCCTACCCCAACCTGACCTCGGTTACCTGTATTCTAGATTCTGACTCTATGACTTTGCTTATTCTAATTGTTTCAAAACAATGAGATCCTACAATATTTGTCCTTTTGGTCTGGCTTATTTCATTCAACAGAATGTCTTCAAGATTCATCCATATTGTTACATGTACTGACTTTATTCCTTTTTACAGGATAAGTATCTTTCTTTAAAAGTCCTATTAATACGTAAATATTTACCTAAGAACCCTAAGAACGATACCTTTTTTTAACATCCTGCTACAAAGTTCATTATTTAAATCAGCCTATTACCCAGTAATACATTATGGAATGCTCCCCTTTTCTCCATTTATTGTTCCTTTTATCCATTCTTACAATGGCACTTAATTTCCGTTGCATACCTTGCTGAGGAGACAAAAAAAAAAATAGAATATTTTTCTTGATCTAGCAGAAAAAGGCAAAGTTCCATGGTCTGAAACATTTTACTGGTGGCCTCTATTAGAGGTAACCCTGAGATGCTAAAAGAGAAACAGGGATGTCAAGATAAATGCCATTTACTTAAATATGAATACAAGGAATAGAACATGTATTCCTTGGTTTGGTAGGAATTTAGATATCATCCAGATGAATATTTATTGATTTGTAGAAGAACTAGGTGGCACTATTACATGGCCTAGAATACAATAACTATGAAAAATATTTAGTTATGTAGACTCTAGTGAAATCCTAAATATTATTTCATGAGGATGCAAGTAGTTATGTAAAAAATAACCTCAGGTGGGCCACACTGGCTCAGCAGGCAGAGTTCTCACCTGCCATGCCGGAGACCTGGGTTTGATTCCTGGTGCCTGTCCAGGCGAAAAAATAAATAAATAACCTCATTCCTCTTATCAATTCCACAATGGAATACTTGGGTGTAATTGCTATTTATTGATATCATTTTGAGCAGTCATGTGACAGGGGGCTTGAAAGATAGTATCAGATTACATGATTATTTGGTAGCTCTAGGAAAATCTTCCAAATTAAGACTGTAGGTGTGATCACAGATCTTTACAATATCTGTATGCTAGGAAGTAGGCACAATAATTTTTTTTTTTTTATGATATCTGTATGCTAGGATGTAGGCCCATTAATTTCTGTTATACTGGGTAACATCTTCCTCTGACCAGGATGACGTAACAGGAACCAGGTTTATACTCCTGCCTGAAACAACCAAAAAATCCGCAAAATACATGAAACAATATTTTTCAAAATGCTGGACAATAGGCAAAGAAGGTCGGTGATCATGAATAGACAATCGACAGGATTTGATTACTAATAGATGTGGAGAATGAGGGAAAGAAGGCAGTCTGTTTTCCCAGATTCTAGTTTTGGTATCCGGATGGATAGTGATACCGTTAACTGATTGAAGAAGCAGCAATTTAGGGTTAGGGAAAAGTAGGGAGTTAAAATTTGCATATGTATTTGAAGTAACTCTGTATTATTCAGATACCTATTAGACAGTAGGATATTCATATCAGAAGCTTAAGGAAAAGATTTAGGTAGAGATATAATTTAGAGAGTTATCTGCTGACGGATAAAACCAAGAAAACCAGGTCAAAGAAAGCATGTAAAGTTAAAGAACGATGGGCCAAGGCGTACCATTTTTAAAATAGTCAGCAGAACAAAGTGTCCTTGGAGTAATCTATTGAGGGTGTGATCAGAAATGTAGGAAGGTCACAGTTCACAGAAGCCAAGGGGGTGTAGAATTTCAAGGAGTCATTGTTTTACCAATACCAAATCCTGTATGTTAACTATGGCCTTTGTTCCTCTGTAATGTGAAATGTTTAGATTAAACAATGTTTAAGATAACTTTCAATTCTTGCATTCCTATGGGATTCTTTTGGTTATTTTGCTTATTTTATAATAGTGCAATGAATGCCTTTGTTAACTCCATAGCAAAATGAACTTAATCTTCTATATCATTATGAATTAATTATAAGTAGACATAGTGATGTTTCTCATTTTGACTAAGCTTATGGAATATGAATTAACATAAAACTATTGGAGTACAAATGAGATATCTTTAAATAGGTTATCTTGAATATGACCTATGTACCTTGTTTGCCACTCTGTAGTCCCAGTCTGGTATTAAGCATAATGTGTTTAAATATTTCCAGATGTTAATGTGTTATGGAAAAATTTTAATGATAAAATTAGATTCTGATTAAGTGATTAAAACCTAAGTCCTAAAATTCTGAGTGTTTTTAAAGTGTTGTCTGTGTTCCAAGATGTTTTATGAACCAAAATATAAAATAAAACCCTAAACTTGTCATTAGATAAAACAGAACATCATAACTTAAAACTGTCAAAGGATTATTCTTTCAGTGGAAGTTTGAGCAAGTAAATGTGTTGGAACCAGAGTTTCTGGAAAGTTGATTTTGGAGCCAGAGTTGGTATTTGGCTAATGTTTGGCTAATGGTATTTGGCGAAGCCATGTTCCTTTTTACTTATTGTAGAGGGAATTACAATAACAATATTTGCTATAACTTATTTGTTTTCTAATGGGATAAGGGATTTCCACACTTCGTTTTAATGAGTTATTTCATAATACAACATATAATCTTAATTAACCATTTTATAAATATGAGCTAGGTTTGTGTCTTTTTAGCAATAGATTAGCATTTTTGCTTTTTAGCAAAAAATCCAGTTTTTCTGTTTGCCAAGTAGCAAAGAACCATTCTATTATACTTCAAAAAGCTATGTTTTAATTCCAGAAGCATATAATTGGTAATGGTATGCAGTTGACAAAATAAAAATACCCTGGCCTGGAATTTACTAAGATGTGAGAACATTGCTCTGGTTTTTGCCAAACTCAGCTTTCTTGCCTTTAACATTGAAGCTCATGTTCCTGTCCTGTGGCATTTCTTGGGTGTTTATTGAGTGCACAATATAGTATAATGGACTCATCTTTCATACCAAGTGTCCTGGTCTCCTTCTTTTGCTAATAAAGTTCTGTATTCCCTCATGGAACTGTTTCCCACATTTTGTGTGATTTTGATGAGAGTGTCAGACAAGATTACCAAACAACATAAACCAGGTAAGCTAGGCTAGTCAAATTCTCCCTCCCAAGAATTTGTATCTGGTACATGACCAGTGATGAAATAATCATATTGCTTGATACACTTGATGTCCAGTGAACTTCTTTCCTGGCTTTTTTCCAGGATACCATAGGAATAGACAGTTCAGGCTATACAAATCAGATGTCAGTCATATTAATTGTGAAAGTATGTTTTTTACATTTAATTCATAAACATTTTGTGGGCAGGACCATACATTTTCTTATTTATAGTCAGTAAGCAAGTAATAGCCAGTAGTTTGTTTCTAGGAATTTTTTTCCTATCTTCCCTTTTCAAGTACTCATGGAAAAGGTGTGGATATTTGCAACTCTTACCCTGGAAAGGGTAGCAACCAAGTTCACCTTTGAGGTTTTTACGTAAGGCTCCAAACTGGGTATATTTAGGTAAATATGAAGATATCTCAAATATTTTCATGATGTAAATATGAAGATATCTGAAGTATTTTCATAATGCATTGAATATTTATAAAATAGGAAAACTGATTTCGATGATTGTTTATATTTAGTGCAAAAAGAATACCGCTTAATTTGGTGAACCCTATACACATTTATTTAATTATAGTTAAACTATAATTTAAAAAATTTTTAGATATAAGGACTGTGAGCATTTTTTGTAAGTCCCTGAGAGCTAATATGATATACAGATCTGACATATAGTAGATATGGACTGTTTGGTTTTTTGCTTTATTTATATAACAGACATTTAAGTGGAACTTAATTGTGTTAAAATCTTTAAATCAATGCTATGGCTTCCCCCATTCCCATTACATTATTACATTACATTACATTCTGTAAGAATATTAATATTTTAAAGTCCTCTTATTTTAAATTATTAAGGGCTAGTACTATGTCTTTTGTCTCTGTATTCCTGATTTCCACTTAAGTTCATGGTAAATATTAAATAATGCACAAGTTAGAGAAAGTGAAAGGAAATGAAAACACAACCTGCAATTTTAAGAAAGAATGTATATGAAATTGTTTCTGAAAGAATATAATACATTAATATAAAGAACACTTAATTCTGTAGAAATTTTCCAAAATAATTATCACTAAAATTTCAAGTTTTAAATCAAGAGAGACATACTATTTGAAAAGTCAGAAAAGTAATGCTATTTAAAAGGATGCAAATATAATGCCACATTTTAAAACATTTAAATATAAAGACTTTTATAGGATGGGTAGTGGGGTGTTTAAGACTTTCAGGTGTATAAAGGAAAACTATCATAGCCCCTCCTGTTTAATTGAATTGTGATCCCAATTATAGAGAGTATAAATGAGAAATACCTAGGTAGCTAGGGGATCGGGAGCACAATGGACTATATCTTTTCAAATCTGGCATAGAGATTTGGGAACTTCAGATAAAATGCATTACAATTATTCTATTCATCTAAATATGAATATCAAATAATTTTTACTTCATTGGTTTATCTTTCAATATATGATACTTAGATATATAGCCTCTGACCTAATAGGAATCAAAGTAGAGGTGCTTCTACTTCAAGAATTTGTAATAATCCCTTCACTTTAACACATGAATGTATGTCCCCTAGAAAAGCCATGTTTTAATCTAAATCCCATTTCATAAGGCAGAATAATCCCTATTCCATACTGTATGTTTGAAACTAATCAGATCATCTCCCTGGATGTGATTTAATCAAGTGTGGTTGTTAAGCTGGATTAGGTGACGACATGTCTCCACCCATTTGGGTGGGTCTTGCTAAGTTTCTGGAATCCCATAAAAGAGGAAACATTTTGGAAAATGAAAGAGATTCAGAGAGAGTCAGAGAAAAATGACATAGCCACAAGAAGCAGAGAGCCACCAGCCAGCGACCTTTGGAGATGAAGAAGGAAACGCCTCTCGGGGAGCTTCATGAAACAGGAAGCCAGGAGAAGAAGCTAGCAGATGACACCGTGTTCACCGTGTGCCTTTCCAGATGAGAGAGAAACTCTGACTGTGCTCACCATGTGCCCTTCCACTTGAGAGAGAAACCCTGAACTTCATCAGCCTTCTTGAACCAAGGTATCTTTACCTGGATACCTTTGATTGGATATTTCTATAGACTTGTTTTAATTGGACATTTTCTCGGCCTTAGAACTATAAACTAGCAACTTATTAAATTCCCCTTTTTAAAAGCCATTCTGATTCTGATATATTGCATTCTGGCAGCTAGCAAGCTAGAACAGTAGCCAACCTCAGAAATGGGGATCGGGAGCACAATGGAATATATCTTTTCAAATCTGGCATAGAGATTTGGGAACTTCAGATAAAATGCATTACAATTATTCTATTCATCCAAATATGAATATCAAATAATTTTTACTTCATTGGTTTATCTTTCAATATATGATACTTAGATATATAGCCTCTGACCTAATAGGAATCAAAGTAGAGGTGCTTCTACTTCAAGAATTTGTAATAATCCCTTCACTTTAACACATGAATGTGTTCAATATTGGCAAAAGAACACGTTGCTACCAAAACTGAAATGAGATCCTTGAAACAGAAAGGATGTTGCTATGGAAAAATGAAGTAACACTCAGTGCAGCTGTGATGCATTAATGAATAGGATATTTTTTTTAAAAGATCATTTGTGTTTGGTGTGGCTCAGAGGGTCCCAACCAGATGGTTTCCATGAACATGATCTGACCCCCAGCTTGAGGACTTCTTACTGGCAGATTACTTCATTTTCTTTCCCTTGGATTGTCAGGTCCTTACATTAATGCAAAATTTACTGCTACAGATTTATATTCAGTTACATAAATCACTCAACATTTTACATTAAAATCACAATTTTAGAAATATTTTAACAGTTATTTTAAAAGTGTAAATAGATTTATGTGATAGCTTTAGTATATGTAATTGGTGTAACATTGTAATAATTTTAAGCTATTTGGATTATGTATAGTCTTATCATTAAAGAAATTCCCACAACATATTTCATATTTTAAAAGTTTATTTATCTTTTAGAGTTGTTACGTATCTGAAGCTGTCAATTCTGTATGCATTGTTCAGGTTGTTTAAATTTTGATAAAATGATTTAGTTCTGATATAGTGGAATTTTGAAATATATTGTGATTTTGGCAACTGTATGACAATTTAAATTTGTTTCTCAGGGTATATTTGCCTACATATGGCAGCATATTAAATAATTACCTCACATTTTTGAGACATTTTCAAGATAGCAGTAATACCTATTTGAAGTGTTCATTACTAACTCTTTATTGTAATACCTTATTGCCGTAACTAATACAGAATATGCTCATAACGTGCTGTTTTGAATTGTGTGATCAAATGTCACTAATGTTTGTGTTTAAAAAGTAAATGTAATGTATCTGAGACTAAATATAGACTTCCATTTCAGTACAAATATGTTGTGAGATCTTAAATCAACTACTTAACACATGCATAATTTTATCTTGCAGCTGAGATAATTCTAATACTAAAGAATGAGCTCATACTTCATGAACTAATACATGTAGTTTTGTAAAATCTTACTTATTTTTATCTTCATTAAATTTGTCAGTTTGTCTGTGCACAGGAAACATTGAAAAAAGATTAAAATTTGTGCTTTATTTATCAGACTGGCAAATTATTTATTGTGTCCAGGAATTCCAAGCCTGTTACATATCATTATTTCGTGCTTAGGAATATATCAATCCCAAGAGAAAGGGTATTACTGTATCCTTATTTATCTTTTATGAAATATAATCTCTTTGCTAATGCAAATTCCTAGAATATCCAGGAAGCACACCTTCAGATAACACCTTTGTATGCCGCATATTTTGCAGTAATTTAACAAGTCATATGTTCTATTATTAACAAGTAATTCTAGTATGCTAGGCTATTGGGACAATTTGATAATCAGGTACAGATTATTACTTTGTTAGAGCCAACTAAGACTAATAGATTTTAATTTACTATATGATTTAAGAATTCATGAGGAATTCAGATTTTGGTTTGGGTTTACTCAATGTTATTTTAACTAAGGGCCTGACAAACATGGGATGAATTTCCATGGTAACATAAGTAACTCTAAGAGGTAATAGTTTGAAGGGGGATAAAAAACAAAGAATAATTCTGATTTTTAAATTCTGAATTTTCTTCATTCTCATGTATCTGTTTGTATATAATAAATGTCAAATGTATGTATATATACTTGACTCTTTGTACACATGCATATAAAAAAAGAGAAGTATGTGATATAACCATGTTCTTTAATGGTTGTCTAGGGACATAACCTGAATGTTTTTCCTTTATATTTTAGTTTGTATAGTAAAAAAGGAAAGGCCAAATTCACATAGAAATAGAATTTTTAGTGTTATTATTTTTTATGAAAGTAAGAGTAATAATATGTTAGTAGTTTCTAAGTCCTTAGCTGGTTGTTAACAAAATCTAATGAGCTGTAAAGGAAGGAAGATTTTCTCACCTTTTTTTTTTTTGCCAGCACATTTTCTAACTCTATCATGTTTCTTGGAAAGAACTGTGGAAAGGCAGATATATTTACATCTCATGTATGAGATGTGCCTTTCTGATCAATTTTATAGCAAGAAAGAACACTTTTCAAGTATTTGTTGGGTTCTTTAATAAAAGCAAGTTATAAAAACATAAATATGGGACATTTTTCTTCTTTGAATTGCTCATTTATTCTGGTAATGGTATTAAATATTTGAGGGTTTTTGTTTTTTTCCAAATTAATCTGATTTAGATATTTTAATTCTGTTTTTGTTTTTTAGCTTGAAGTACAGTCTTGTTGTGTGTTCATTCCCAATGATAGTCTGCCTTCCCCAAGTACAATTTTATCTGGTGACATTGCTGGAACAGTAAGAAGTTGGTACCATGGACAGACCACCATGCCTGGAACCCTTGTCCTCTGTTTGCCTCAAATAAAGATTATTAGTGCTGGTCATAAATACATGGAGTCTCTGCAGGAGATTCCATTTGTAATCCCACGACCCATCATTGAAGAAGGTAAATTTTGAATATTCTTTCTATGGTTATATACTGATATTTTTAGTTTTAAAAAAAAATTCCAGTACATATGTAAAACAGTCTTGTCATGGGAATATTTTCCTGTCCAAAGTAAATGAATAAAATGATGCCATTTATTGACTCCATACCTTCTAATTATATATAAAATTATGTAAGTTGTCTACAGAAGATCATGTACAATATAATATAATCATTGAAATGCTAAACATAGAAAAAAATAACTAGGGATGAGAGTTGGTGTTGGATGTTGGCATAAAGCTGAACTCAGAATAATAAGTAGATTGATCTTAATTTAAGCCACTTGACTGTTCTATATGAATATATTATTTACATCAAATATAATTTGGTCTTAGATTTCTCATTTATTTAAACAAAGCGAATAATTGTGTGATAATTGTGACCATAACTCTTTCTTCAGTAAATACTTGATTTTTTAACTGCAGTGTTTTCAGTTACAAATTCATACCCCTCTGAACTTTGACATATTCATTTCAAACAGAATGTGAACCTAGAATAGTTTTTAGTTAGAAAGTAAATAATGTAGATCTATATTTTACTAACAAGTTTCATGTATTTGACAGTACTAAGCAGGTCAACACCTTGTTCATATTATTAGAATGTAAGTGTATGTATGGGTCTTAATATCACTCACATTACTGCAGTACTGTTATTGAAAAGCAGATACCATGTATAATTTTTTACTTTGACTTTGATGTTGATTTCTCTCTTCTTTTCTCTGTACTGAACTTTCCATTGTGCGATTTTGTTTTCTTGGATATATCAGAAGTTAAGCATCATTTTAACTGTTAGAAATTAATGTTGTGATCAGTAATATGAATACATTATATAAAATGATAAAATTCTAAAGGTTAGAAGGAGTTTTTTACAGTTCTTCTTGTGTGTTTTTTTCATGGTGCAGGGATCCTTTCTCTGCCATCTTGGACATACCTATCTTCTGTTATTCACTTTTGGTTTCGGGAATTCATTATTAAAATGGCTATTGTATAGCATGCCAAGGATATACTAGCTTCATAAAGTGAGTTAGGTAGTGTTCCCCCTTTTTTATTTCTTTTTTTTAAATTCTGGATAATTTTTGTAAGACTAAAATAATCTGTTCCTTGATTTTTTTAATTGAAACTCACTGATTTTTATAATACTTTATTGATATATAATTCATGTTATAAAACTCTTCCTTTTAAAGTGTACAATTTAGTGATTTTTATATATTCACAGAATCAAGCAACCATCACCACTATCGATTTTAGAACGTTTTCATCATCCCCTAAAGAAATACTATAACATTAGCAGTCATTCCCCATTTACCCTCCCCTTTCTCCCCCAACATGTGGCAACTACTCTTCTACTTACCGTCTTTAAGGGTTTTTCCTATTTTAGATGTTTCATTTAAATGGAATCATACAGTATATGTACATTTGTTACTGACCTCTTTCATTTGCAGTGTTTTCAAGGTTGAATCATTTTGTAGCAAAAAATATCTTTATTTCATTTCTTTTTATGGCCAGATAATATTCCATTGTTTCATGCACTACATATTATTTATCCAGTCATCAGTTGAAGGACATTTGTATTGTTTCTACTTTTTGGCTATTATGAACAATGCTGGTATGTATATTATTGTACAGGTTTTTGTGTGAACATCCATTTTCTTGGGTATATACCTAGAAATGAAATTGTTCAGTAATATGGTAACTCTGTGATTAAGGTTTGAGAAACTGCTAGGTTGCTTTCCAAAATGTCTGTATACTTTTTCAGTCCTGAAGTGATATGAGGGTTCTGGTTTCTCCATGTTCTCACCACCACTTATTATTGTCTGTCTTTTTGATCATTTTTTCGTAGTTGGTGCAGTTTTGATTGGGTGTAGTTTTGATTGGGTTTTGATTTCCATTTCTCTAATGATGTTGAAAATGTTTTCATGTGCTTATTGGCTGTTTGAATATCCTCTTCTATTTAATTCTGTTGCCCTTTTTTTTTTTAATTGTATTGACCTTTTTATTGTTCAGAGGAAACAGTTTTTTATGTACTCTGGATATTATACACTTCTCAGATGATGTGAAAAACTCATTCTGTGGGTTGTCTTTTCACTTTCTTAATGTTGTCTTTTATAATATATATGTTTAACTCCATTTTTTCTTGTCATGTTAGAAACTTTTCCCACACTATTATTTTTAAAAAATTTTTTATCCTAGAAATTAACACTCTAGGATAATTACACAAAGTAAACTACAGTCCTAGAAATATTTACATGTGTATTAAGCTGTTAAATTCTATGGTAAATCCATCTATGTATCCTCCTCCTAAAAAATATGGAGGTTTGAAAACATTTTAATTCAGTCAGACTTTCCAGATTAACAGGTTTTTATTGTCATTTGTTCTTTTTTTTTTTTTTTTTAATATAGAATGCTTCACGAATTTGTGTGTCATCCTTGCATAGGGGCCATGCTAATCTTCTCTGTTTCATTCCAATTTTAGTATATGTACTCCCAAAATGAGCACATATATTAATTCTATTTTATTTTTAATACTTCATAAGGTATAATTATTATTTTATAAAGTAGATTTTTCCATATTTGTAACTAGGGCAGAGGTCAGAACATTTTTTCAGTTAAGGGCCAGAGAACAAATATTTTCAGTTTTGTTGGCCATATGGTTTCTGTTGCCTCTATTCAACTCTGCTTTGTAGTACAAAAGCAGCCATAAACCCTATCATAGCTTGCCAACCCCCAACCAAAACCATTCCTGTCAATCCTAAACAATACCTAGCGTATTTTACGAGATTCTACAAAGGTTCCATGCACTAGGGTAATTTTCCGGAAACCTACACACTCCAGATGGGTCCTTGGACCAGGTAAATCCTGAAATGCAGAAGGGCCAGCCTCTCCAGAGCTTCAACTAGTTCCATCCTTCTATCCAATATTATCGACAGCCCCTTCCAACATGAAAAATATAGAATAGACGTAGCCCAAATACCCCTAAAAAGTGGGAGTAAGATCAAAGGTGATAGTGGAGTTATACAGAGAAGGTAGGGTTAACAAATGAGTGTGATTGCTGAATCATATTAATATTTCTTTTAGTTTCCAGTATCTTAGAGCAGCTAGAAATAAAAACCTGAAACTGGAGCTGTGACCCATAACAAACTCTGAAATCTTTTCTACAACTACTTGTTGTGATGTGCTTTGAAATTTACTGCTTTTTGTATGTATGTTATTTTTCACAAAAAAGAAAAAAGTCAATTTTGATAAATGTACAACTATATGATGAAAAAAACAATGTAATCATGTACTACATTAAAGAATAAAGAACATAAAATCTTAAAAAAAAAAAGCCAACATAAACCATATAAATGGGCATGACTGTACCCCATTGGAGCTTTTATTTACAAAAACATGGGCCAGATTTGGTCATTGACAGTAGTTTGCTGAACCCCATATTAGTGCCTTACTAGTCATTCCTTCCCAGAACTTAGTCCTTTCTTCTATGTCAGATCATTTTCTTTCTGCCTGAAGTATGTCCTTTAGAATTTCTTTTTGTGATGATCTGCTGTTAGCAAACTCTTTCAGTTTTGTTTGAAAATGTCCTTATCTCACATTCTTTTTTGAAATATATTTTGCTGAGTGTGCAATTCTTCATTGGCAGTGATTTTCTTCTAGCCCATTAAAGATATTTTGCTGACTCCTGCTTTCCATCGTTCTTTTGAGGGATCCGCTGTCAGTTTGTGGTTCCTTGTAGGTATTTTGTCTTTTTTCTTTGGCAGCTTTGAAGATCTTCTCAGTCTTTGTGCTTTATACTTTCACTACAGGGGCCTGTATTACTTTCCTAGAGCTGCCATAGCAAATTACCACAAATGGAGTGGCTTAAAACAACAGAAAGTTTTTCTCTCAGTTAAGGAAGCCAGAAATCTGAAGGTGATAGCAGACTTTGTTCCTTCCAGAAGCTCTGAGAGAGACTCTGTTTCATTCCTTTCTCCTACCTTTCAGTGGTTGCTTCCAATCCTCAGTGTTCCTTGGCTTGTAGACACATCAGTCCAATCTCTGCCTCCTCCATCTTCACATTTCCTTCTTCTCCCTTTGTCTCTGTGTCCTCTCCTTTTCTTAAAGGATACCTGTCATGGATTTAGGGCCCACCTTAAATCCAGGATGAGCTCATTTTGAGATCCTTAATTTAGTTATAGCTGCAAGGACTGTTTTACCAGATAAGATCACTGTCACAGGTTCTGGAGGTTAATGCATGGACATGTATTTTGGGGGGGTCAGTATTTAATCCACTACAGTGTCTTTTATGAATTCTGCATGTTCTCTGGCATTAACTCTTAAGATACTGTCTCTGCCTACTTCTCTCCTTATATGTTAGACTTTTTTACTTCTTTACTCTATTTTCCTTGTCTCTTCTCTACTCTTTCATAATTTTTGTCTTTGACTTGCTGGGTAATTTTTTTACGTTGGTCTTTCAGTATATTAATTATGTTTTCAGTTCTAAGATGCTGTTAAAGTTCATTGAATTTTTTAAGTAAACTTTCATAGAAGTCTAATATATCATACAGAAGAATGCACAGCTCCTAATTGTATAGCTTGCTACAGTTTCACAGAATACACCCCCCTATGTTTTCAGCACCTGAATCAAAATCAAGAATGTTCTCTGCATCCAGGAAGTTTCTTCTAGTCCCCTGCCAGTCACTATTACCTCTTCAGAAGCAAATCCTGTCTTGATAACTCCAACACCATAAATTAAGTTTTCTGGTTTTAAACTTTATAGCCCTTTATTTATTGAATTTTTAATTTTACTTATTGTGATTTTCTTTTCATTTGATTATTCTTTTAAACTGTTTGTTTGTTTTGTTTTTTTGCATGGGCATACACTGGGACTCGAACCCAGGTTTCTAGCATGGCAGGCGAGAACTCTTCCACTGAGCCACCATCGCACTGCCCTAAACCACTTGCTTTTTATTCACATTTTCAAGGCCTCCTTTTATTTCTTGAAACATAAACCTTTATATTATTGTCTAATTCCTGGTGACTCTGGCCTATTGTATTCTTAATAATCTTGTATTCCTTGTGTTTATTTTTTTCTTTCTTCCTTCCGTTCCTTGTTCTTTTGTTCCCTTATTCTGCCTTTGTTATTTTCCTTGGAACTGTCTCCATAGAAATTTTTTAAATACCAGTTTCACAGATTCTTCCTGAACAGGTTTCATTTACTTCTCTCAGGTTGAGATCATTACCAGTTTAGTACCACTTGAAACTAAATTCTTCATTAGAAGTTTTTCTGCTACTCAGATAATAAAAACTCAGATTACATCTTCTTATGAGAGCTGGCTTGTGGTTCTGAATTTTTTTCTCCTTTCTCTTTTCAAGGTTCAGTTTTCTGATAGAGGGCATGTAGAGAAGGGGAGGCCTGAGCTGTTTTATTTCTAATTTACCTTAATATTAAGAGTGTAGGCATTTGTGTACCAGCTTTATGTCCTACTTTTGTCTGTACTGTGCATGAACCCCAGCTTAAGTTGTGAACAAGAATGCTTGATTTTACCATCTTTGAAATGCCTCGGGATTTTGCTCTGCTTTTCTCTCTGAGATCCTGGCTTCCCTCAATCCCTGGCTTTAATATCCCTTATTTTTTAGAGATGCTTATTAATGAATTTATGGAGATATTCATAAATAAATAAATTCCATAGGCCATTATAAATAATAATTTATGTATATAAATTTTGTAAGTATAGGTTATATATATATCTTATAAATATATCTAATGCTTTTAAAATCATTATTTGTTTTTAGCAGAATGATCATTCAGAACATTAAATATACCAAGTTGCCAAAAATAGAATTTCTCAATGTGTTTTTAAAGATATAACAATATATTATGCCCTTTTTTTCTCATTTATAAGAGGGATTTTATAAGAGGTGGGGACTGATATATACTATCCCACCATTCTTTTTTCGTTGATACTCATTTAAAATCCCTCTTATAAAACTCCTGCCAGCTTCTACTGCTTGTCATTTTAATATGATAAATTATTTTATTCTTATCTTGTTTTTCAACTACATATGAATGGCTTAAGAACCATAGAAGTCTCCATGTTTAAAGCATCGATTGTTATTATAATCTGTGACTTTTTTCTAGAACTGAGTTAGCAACTGAGTTTATTTTGAACCTAAAAAAAAAAAAAAATGCACATACCAGATGGAAAGAGGTAGAATCAAATAGAAACTTCCAAAGTCTCTTTTTCATACTCCCTAGGAGAATATAGAGTCACTATATAATCAACGCTGAAACATAAAATAGAAACAATTTTTTAACCATATGGTAACTCTCATTTGTCAGCCCTATCCTGAGGAAAGGAGACTATTTCAAGAGAGTTAAACTCTCTTTAGGAATTAAGGACCTAAATTTATGAGGAAGCGGAAATTTATTCTCTTTCATTTTTGAAGGGTGTTTATAAAAATGGTTAGTTATAACCCTTTGATGCATACTTGTAAAGAGTTATTTTACCTTTACCTTTATACCTGTGTATAGATGGAAATAGAATATATAAGTCTATTTACTCATTTTACCAGTTTTCAACCAGTTCTCCTGGTTTCACTGTCATTATTTTTCAAGTATAACTGTCTAGGGAATTCATAGCTTCCCTCATTGCTCTTCGGAGTCACTTGCTCTTTGTCTATAAACTTTCCATTTTTAAAAAATTTTGTAATATCTCTTATCTGCGTTGATAATCCTTTGTGGTTCATAATGCTTTTTATTTCTTCTGTATTTTGCTGATTTCAGAACGTAGTAAACATTTTTGATCCTTAATGTTCAACTGGATAATGAATGTTTCTTACTCCACACCACCTTCCTATTATGCCTCTTTCCAGTCTGTTTCTCTGATACTGTTATTCTATGTTCAACTCATTTTTATTCAGTAAACACTTTTTGATAAATGTAGAGGATAAATTTGTAGGAAGGGAATGGAAAGGCTAACTGGCAACAAAGAAACTAGTTAAATAGTACAGTTAGCTATTATAGTTGTCTAGAAGGAACATGAGTGTCAGACCAGAACAGTGGTGAGAGGGAAGGAGAGAATGGGACAGGATAGAGAAATATTTAAAAGGTTAAAAAAAGACCTGGCGAGACTTCGTGGCTAGATTAGTTATGGATAGTGAGGGAGAAGAAAATACAGAGAATAACTCTATGGTTCCTAGCTTGGATATGTGCATAGTTGTTCATATAGTTAGTGTTATGATTAGGAATGAAAGAGGATCCATTTTTGGTATGCCATAGGGGTTTCTTTTTCTGTTTCTTTTCTGTCTCTCTTTCATCTCCTGAAGAAAGGAATTTCAAATTTCTCCCCCTTTGTTTTGTAAAGTAATTTAATATTTTTTTTTATCTTAAATCTCTTTAATGGCTTCCCATCAGATTTAGGGTAAATTTAAAAATCCTTGGCATGACCACCTGGCCACATCTCCAGTCTTATTTTCTGCTACTTTCTCCACTGCTAGCTATTTCCCTACCCAAGCCCCAGTAGTCTTTTCTGTTTTCTTTGAATAAATACAGATCTATCCTACCAACATGTGCTCAAACACAACTTCCTCCTTCCTGACATTTTTCACAGGCTTCCTTCTCTATCACAGCCTTTAGCTTTCAGTGTATTTCACTTATTAGATCCCTGTGTTCTGCTGTCATTGCACCTCACTCATCACTTATATAACCTTTATCCCAATTTTAATTTTTTTTTTTTTTGGCTTACCATCTGATACCCCTTGTAGGGTGAAGAGAGTAGAAACCATGTCTTGTTCTCTGAACTATTCCCATCACTTAGCACAAGACATGGCATAGAACAGGAGACTACTAAATACTTGTTGAGTAAATGAGGTAATAAATTTTAGACTAGTAAATAGTTTTTGGTTACAGGAAGGGCAAAAAAACTTAAAAAACAAAACGATCGACTTCTAGCTTGTCTTCAGATTTGCAAACAATAAATAGTTGAAACAAAATTCCTGGTCATTATGAAGTGAAAAACAGAAAAAAAAACCACATTACAAAGGTGGTCAATAAGGATGAATACAAAGGATTCTCATTATAGATTTGAGGCTCTGTCTATATTGAACTTGGACTTTTTAAAGTTCAGAATGAGGGATTGTTTGTGTAATGTGTCATCTGATTCCAATTGCCATAGAAAGGAGTAGATGATCTCCAGTGTAGCCAGATCCAATATTAGGAGGGTGTTTGGGTCAAAATCAACATATTGAGTTTCATTAGGGAGCATTTGCAGTGAGGCTTGCAGATGTAATTTGCTCCATCCAGCTAACACCTCTGTGCAGATGGGTTTCTACACTGTGTCTAACAGAGGTTTGTTTTTTCTTCTTTGAAAGAGTTGCCTGTGACTTGAATAAAATATTTTGACAGAAATGGAATATTGAGATCATTTATAAATTGAAACTCTGCTGTTGTTAGATTTGGTGAGTTTTTATAGAAACTGATGCGAAAATTGCTTTTCAGCTATGAAAAATATGAGGGTAATTTTTTCTTGTAATTCTGACTCACCTTAGTGGTTTATATGTATTCTTCCATTTTAGATTGCTTTTATATCATAGTTTGATATTCACAGTTTCTACTTCTAATCAAGATGGTTATGTATTGTAATGAGATTTTTTCTAGTTTCTGTTTTAAAAAATTTTTTAGTCCTTAAACCATGTATGTAAATGTGATCACTTATAGAAGAAGAGGAAACTTAGAGGAGAGTTTCAGAGTTGTTATTGTTCTGACATTGCGGTAAGACCTAAAAAATGTGTTTTTTAAATGTTTATAAAGGTAACATTCTCATTAAAGAAAATTTGGAAAGCAAGAGGAAAATATAAATCACTTTTAATGATATTTACTATTAACATTTTGGTTTATATTTGTTTTTAATTTATTTCCTCCCAGTTTTTGTGTATTCAGTTTTGTTGTCATATGTGTGTTTGTTTATTATGTAAAATTAATGCTATTTCATATAGACTTTTAAATCCATTTCCATTTTAAAATAAGGATTTAATATGTATTACCTCATTCATATTTGTATTACATGATTTATATGTAAATCATGTTTTTTTCAGGTTATAAGAAAGAGAGAGTGTCAAGTTATCTTTGGAAATGGTGGTTCAATATAAGGACCTGAGGGTTAACAAGGAAGCATCAGAGGTTGGGTTAGTGGCAAAAGTGTATCAGAGGATGGAATGTAGACAGGGATATAACAGCAGCTTTTGTGACCTCATAGCAGTTCTGCTCACCTAATCAAAAGCTAGCCTTACTATTTTTTACTCTATTGACTCTGGTGCTTGAATTTCAACTTTTCTCCTCTTTGGCTTTGTTTTTTGGGCAGTGCCTCCTAGCCTGCTGCTAAAGTTGCTACTTCTAGACATTTCTATCTGTATTTCATATTCGGACTGAATGTATAATTAGGCTAGTTAATTCTGAGGAGGACTTCCATTCTTTTTTTCCCTTTTCAACACCTTTATTGTAATAGATAATATACCCATTTTTAGTGAAATTATTTTAATTCAATAATTGTTAGTAAATTTGTGAAGTTAAGCCCACCAGTTCCACAATACCATTTTAAACATTTCCATCACCAAAAAGTTACATCATGTCCATTTGCAATTAATCCCTGCTTCCTAAGCACCCACTGTTCTGCTTTTTTGTCTCTGTAAATTTGGATTCTTTCACTTACTATAACCATTCTTGAGGTTCATCTGTGATACAGCATGTATTAGGAGTTGGCTCCTCCTTATTGCTGAGTAGCATTCCATTGTATTTCTATACCAGATTTTATTTATCTGTTTACCAGTTGAAATATACTTGAATTGTTACCTGTTTTTTACTATTATGAATAATGGTGCTATGAACTCTTGAATATGTGTATTTGTATGGACGATATTATAGTTTATAATTGAGTGTGATGTCTTGTGTAACAGGGTGATCAGGATCCCTGTGGACTAGATTATGACATAGGGTTGGAGAGTTGATATAGCCCTGATGTAGGAGAGTGAATGTTTATTGCTGGCCTTGCCAGCTAAAAGCAAACTGTTTCTTATGGTCTTTATTAACATGTATCAAGAGAAAAGCATTTTCCAGGTCATTAGCTACACACCAGGTATCAGAGATCTGTTGATTTGCTCAAGCAGTGATACTCCATCTGGAATAGCAGCTGCAGTTGAAGACACTACCTGATTAAGTATTTGATAATCCGCTGTCAACCTCTAAGATCCGTCTGCATTCTTCACAGTCTCCAACTAGGACAGCTGAATGGGGATGTTGTACGGGTTACCACCTGTTCTAGTTTGCAAGCTGCTGGAATGCAGTATTATCAGAAATGGAAAGGCTTTTAAAAGGGAGAATTTATTAAGTTGTAGTTTTACAGTTCTAAGGCCGAGAAAATGTCCCAATTAAAGCAAGTCTATAAAAATGTCTAAATTAAGGCACCAACAAGAGTTTACCTTCATTCAAGAAAGGAAGATGGAATTCAGGGTTTCTCTCTCAACTGGAAAGGTACATGGTAAACATGGAGATGTCTGCTAGCTTGCTCTCTGCGTTCCTTGCTTCATGAAGCTTCCCCAGGGGCATATTCCTTCTTTATCTCCAAAGGTCTCTGGCTGTGTGGGCTCTCATGGTTCACATGGCCCTAAAAAGGGACTCTCTCCAAAATGTTTCCTCTTTTAAAGGACTCTGGTAAACTAATCAAGACCCACCTGGAATGGGTGGAGTCACATATCCATCTAATCTAAGGTTAATACCCACAATTGGGTATGTCACGTCTCCATGGAAATGATTGAATCAAAAGATTTCCAACATACAGGACTGAAATAGGGTTTAAAAGGAACAGCTGCCTTTACAAAATTAGATTAGGATTAAGGCATGGCTTTTCTAGGGTGCCTAAATCCTTTCAAACCCGCACACCACCCTTGCATCCTTCAAGTCCTTGATGGTGGCACTTATCTCGGCAATTCCTCCAGGAATGTGGTGTTGCTTTTGGTTTACTATTTTGCTAGATAGAAGCAGTTCTAATGGCTTCCACTTGGCCTTTGCTTCTATAATAGCCCCCACTCCACAGGTCATGGGACCAAGGTGGGCATTCTGCCAGTATCTCTCTTCCAATTATTCATTCTGGAACTTGGGGAATAACCTCGGTAGGGTCTGGAAACCTGCTGGATCCATGGTGAAATGGATCTGAACTAAAACTCCATTGATCATTTGACTTCCATAAGAACCTACTCTAATACCCAAACAGTGATGTTTTGAGTCTCCTGGAATTAATGTCAGTTCAGAGCCAGTGTCCAGTTATCCTGGAAATGTCTGATCATTTCCTTTTCCCTAGTGCACAGTCACCTTGGTAAAAGGCCATAGATCCCTTTGGGGAAGACTGGGAGGAAGATTAACAGTATAAATTTTTGCCAGCATAGAAGGTCCCTTTCCAAGGGGACCTGACCTTCTTTCAAAGGGTTCTGAGAATGTGAACTGACTCAAGCCAGGGAATTCATTGAGGGATGAATCTGTTTATACAGATCAAGTAAGAATTTAGTAGACCGCCCATGTGTTTCACTTCTAGGTTCCACATGATCATCTAGCCAATGCCGTAAGTCTCTGGTAGTCAAACTATTCTGACTGCTGCTTTGATTCTACTTTCCTTTATAGGCACCACATCCACCTTGTCTTTGGCGACACTTGGTTTCTACCTACCCTGGAATCTGATTATCTCCATTTTGTTTAAGAATCCAAGTTTTGTCGCAGCAGTTCCCACAGTGATATCTGGCCTGCAGAGAGGGGCAACTCTTGGGTTCTCCAGGGATGATGAAATTGCTCTTACAAATTTATTCCTTACAGTCCTGGTGAAAAGTATGTCCACTGGACATTCCTGGGGTAGGTATGGAGGTCTTACATGTTATCCACTCTAACATTCTAAACTCTCTAATTCTTTGGATCCTTTCATACATAATGCCAGGGCAGGTCTGGCATTTCAGCTTCAGATAATGTAGGTACCTTTTGGTCCATGTTTCAGCCAACCAAACAAAAAAACTATTAGAGCCCTTGAGCTCTAACATTGACTCCAGAGTTTCTGCTTGGTGGACCCATATCACTAAATTGAACCTGATCCAACTTTATATTCCTTCTATCATCATCTCACCATATCAATAAATTCAGCTTGATCCAACTTTATGTTCCTTCCACCATCATCTCACATCCTGAATGTCCATTCCTATACATATTCCCCAGATTTCTGCCTATATAAATTGTTAAAATCATGCAGTTCTTTTGTAGTACCTTCTTTCGAGTCCCACTTACCTAGCCTATCAGGGTCTGTTGGAACTTCAGTCTCATTATAGGTCTCGAATAAAAGAGGTGCTGTGGGGGATGAGTCATAAGAGGAATTAGCAGAGTCTTGCAAGCCAGCTACTTCAAGGCCTTCCATCACATTTTCATCTGGGGAAATATGGTTAATCTCTTCACAGGTAGGTATAAGGACTGTTCCTTAGGGGAGACAGTTACAGATTTATCAGGCATAGCAGGGTTAAGGTGGAGGATGCGTGGATGATTTTCCTGGGCAGACTGGAGATGGGATGGCTGATTCCTCAGAGCAGACCATTATAAGGTTATCTAGCAAAGTAGACTTTGTAGAACCTAAGGTGTCATTGTCCCCATAGCCATCGTCAGCCCGTATGTCCCAATCCAGTGTTTTGGTCAGTTTGTCTAGCTTTATGATTTATTTTGGCAAAGAGGATTTATTAGTCAACTTCCTCCCTCAGCCTTAGCCAGTTGTCTCACCTGACTACCCTTCTTTTGCTAAGCCATTTTATAGTCTACCAGCTTTCTTCGTATTTTAGCCTGGACCTGGTTGATTTTGTTAATCTCCTTAGTTTGGCTAAGGCAAACTAAGTGCATGGTGACTTATTCCAAAAGAATTATCTGTGACTGTTTTTATAGAATATGATTATGAGTGTCATAATCACCTTTATACACTGTCTAGTACATGTACTATGTAAAATAAATAAAACAAATATATAGCAACATATTCTCTCAGATTATTACTTTCTTTGCATGAATTCCAACCTTGGATCATTCCAACTACATGACATCTTTGTTGCTTTTCCTAACAGTAGTTGGGAAAATATTACTTCTGGTCCATACTGATAATTTTGTCTCTGCAACTCTTTTAATGTCTTTCCATTTCTTACAATAACTATTACAAACTTTCTCTACTTTCATCAAGCCAATCTTAACTGTTTTCCGTACTCATTCTCAATAGTTAATCTCCATATGTCTTTAATGAAATAATTGATAATTTCCCACCCAAACATACTTCCAGCACAGGGTCTTTGTACTTTTCCTCTTTTTCTAGAACTGTTTCTTCCAAATAACTTCAGGGTTATTTCTCTACAGAATGTCACTTTCCAAAAATATGTATTTTATTGATAAATCTTTACATACATACATTCTATACATGGTATACAATCAGTGGCTCACAAAATCATCACATAGTTGTGTATTCAGCACCATGATGATTTTTTAGAATATTTGCATCACTCCAGAAAAACAAATAAAAAGAAAAAATAAAAAACTCATGCATACATACACCTTGCTCCTCCTTCTCATTCACCACTGGTATTTCCATCTACTCATTTTATTTTACCCTTTGTCCCCCTATTATCTATTTATTCTTTTTCCGTTTTTTTTTTTTACCCATCTGTCCATAAACTGGAAAAAGGAGCAACAGACACAAAGTTTCACAATCCCACAGTAACATTTTATAAAAGTTGTCTTTATACAATCATCTTTGAGAATCAAGGCTACTTTTTAAACAGTTCCCATATGGGGTACTGCTGACCTTCATAGCTTCAGAACTCTAACTCTGTGTCTCAGGTATCACATAAATACCAGAAGTTTCTGGCATTGACCAGGTTATAAACAAACAGCTCAGTATCTCAGAATTTAGAAATAACAGTTAAAACTCCTGAATATATGTGACTGCTGTAAAAGCATAAAATCTAGGACCCTTTACAATAGGCCCCAGCCTGGTAACCCATGCTGTCGACTTCAGTTCACTGAGTTTTATATTATAGTTAGTCCACATGATTGAGGCATGATAATATTTGTCTTTTGGTTCCTGACATTTCATTCAGCCTGCAGTCCTTAAGGTTCATACACCTAGTTGCATGCCTCACAACTTCATTCCTTCTTGTGGCTGCTCAGTAGTCCATTGTATGTAAACACCACATTTCCCCCTTCCATTCTTTAGTCATTGTACCCTTAGGTCACCTCCATTCATTGTGGATCAGGCACACTGCTATTATAAACACCGGTGTGCAAGTGTCCATTCCTTTCCCCACCCTCAGTTCCTGCAGGTATACATTGAGAGACCAGATTTCAGGATCATATGATAGCCCCACTCCTAATGTCCTGTGGAACCACCTCACTGCCCTTCAAGGGGCTGCACCTCTCAGTTTCCCTACCAACAGTGAATAGTACACCTCTTTCTCCTCATTTTCTCTAACACTTGTTTCTCTCTGTTCATTTTTAAATAGTTTTATTCACACATTATACTATCCAACCTAAGTGTATAGACAGGCCTTTACCACCACGATCTATATGAAGACATTTTCTTTTCTCCCACAAAGAATCCCTACCTACCCCATGCCTCCCACCTGTTGATGTTTAGTTTTGGCATAATTCCTTTGTTACATTCAATGGAAACGTATTACAAATGCTACTGTTAACTATAGACCCTCGTTTGCATTTATTGTACGTTTTCCTGTATACCATCTATTTTTAGCACCCTGCAATGTTGACATTCATTTGTTCTCCCTCTTGCAATAGTACCTTTTTATTGGTACATTTAATCACCATCATTGTCCTCTCTAGGCATTCCTTAACTATACTGTTTCAGTCTTTATTCTCTGTCTTTCCTTCTGGTTTCTCCCATGTCCCCAGCCCTTCTCTCTTATTCATACTCACAGTCAGCTTCATTCAGTGTACATGTATTAGTGTGCTACAATCTGGTAGTATTGTGCTATCCATTTTTGAAGTTTTACAGTCAGTCCTGTTGCATAACCTGTATTCTTAAAGCACCAATTGCCCAATCTCTACCCTTTTTCTATGTCCTGATAACCTGTATTCTTAGCTTCAATTCTCAAAGTTCAATCATTAATGTTAATTCATATTAGTGAGACTATACAGTATTTGTCCTTTTGTTTCTGGCTAATTTAACTCAGTATAATGTTTTCAACTTTCATCCTTGTTGTTATACGCTTCATAGTATTATCCTGTCTTACAGCTGCATAATATTGCATCATATGTATATACTGCAGCTTGTTTAAGGCACTCCTCCGTTGATCGACATTTGGGATGTTTCCACCTCTTGGCAATCATAAATAATGCTGCTGTAAGTGTTGTTGTGAAATGTCCATTTGTGTCCTTGCTCTCAGGTCCTCTGAATATATACCTAGTAATGGTATTGCTGGATCATATGGCAATTCTAGTCTTAGCTTCCTGAGGAACTGCCAGAGTGCCTTTCTGAGTGGTTAGACCATTTTCCATGCCCACCAACAGTGGATGTGTGCCTCTTTCTCCACATCCTCTCCAGCACTTGTCATTTTCTGTTTTTTTTTTTATTATGGCCATTCTGTGGATGTCAGATCATATCTCATTGTGGTTTTGATTTGCATTTCCCTAATAGCCAGTGAAGTTTAGCATCTTTTCACGTGCCATTTAGTCATTTGTATTTCCTCTTCTGTGAAGTGTCTGTTCATATCTTTTGCCCTTTTTTTTTTTTTTTTTTTGCGTGGGTAGGCACCTGAAATTGAATCTGGGTCTCCGGCATGACAGGCAATAACTCTGCCTACTGAGCCACCATATTTTTTAATTGGGTTGTTTGTCTTTTTGTTGTCAAGTTGGAGAATCTCTATATATTCTGGATACTAAACACTTATCTGATATGTGGTTTCCAATTATTGTTTCCTGTTGCACAAGCTACCTTTTTACATTCTTGACAAAGTTCTTTGATGCACAAAAGGGTTTAATTTTGAAGAGTTCCAATTTATCTCTTTCTTCAATGCTTATGCTTTGGGTATAAGGTCTAGGAAACCACCTCGTATTACAAGTTTTATAAGACATTTCTCTACATTTATTTCTAAAAGTTTTATGTTCTTAGCTCTAATGTTTATGTCTTTGATCCATTTTGAATTAATTTTTGTATATGGTATAAGATGGATCCTCTTTAATTCTTTTGCGTGTGATATCCAGTTCTCTAAGCAGCATTTATTGAAGAAGCTGCTCTGTTCCAGGTGTATTGGCTTGAGTGCCTTATCAAAGATCACTTGTCCATAGATGTGAGGGTCTATTTCTGAACACTCTGTTTGATTTCATTGGTCAGTATATATATCTTTATGGCAGTATCATGCTGTTCAATCGCTGTTCAAAGCTTCATAATTGCTTTAAAGTCAGATAGTGTCAGACCTCCCACTTCATTTTTCTTTCTCAAGATATTTTTAGTTATTTGGGGTACACTTTCCTTCTAAATAAATTTGGTTATTGGTTTTTTCTATTTCTGCAAAGTAAGTTTTTGGGATTTTAATTAGTATTGCATTGAATCTATTAATCAATTTGGGTAGAATTGACGTCTAAACCATTAGTCTCCAATCCATGAGCACAGTATGCCCTTCCATTTATTTAGGTCTTCAGTAATTTCTTTTGGTAATTTTTTGTAGTTTTCTCTGTAGACTATCACTTTATTAGAGAGGTCTTCCTGGATTGTCCTATTTTCAAATAGCACCACCATCAGCTTCATCCCCTTACTCTACTTAATTGTTCTTCAGACCACTTACCACCATCCAACATACTACTGATCATTAATATATTATCTGCCTTTCCGCCAATAGAATACAAACTCCAGGAAAGCAGTGATTTTGTATTTTTCATTGCTCTGTATCTAGATCCTAGAATAATGCTTAACACTGTTTTTAATCAGTAAATATTAGTTGAACAAATGAATTTACATTATGGAATTAATCCTTAATCTGCTGCCAGTGCGTAGGACCTATTTCCTATAAATATTTTTGCCTATTGATTCTTACTTCACATGTTCAGTCATTCATAAGACTAATTTTTTGAGAACCTACTATATGATATGCACTGTGCTTTTTAAAGATCTTGCTTCATCAGATATAGCTCTTTATCTAACCCCCTTTTGAGCATACAAAAGCTCAAATTTCTTTCTTTAATCAACAAACCTCTTAGTTGCCAAATCCAATGGAAACTTTTTCAACCATGACATTTCATTCTTGAAATTCTACCGTAACTTCTGAAAAACCATTCTATTTTGGTTTGTTTTTTATGGTTCTGGGCTACTCCTTCTGAATGTCCTTGTGAATCTTTTTCCTCTACTCTTTTCTTGAATATAGGTATTCATAACTACAGCTTCCATGGCTATACATTTATTTTAGCACCTTTTCACTGATGATTTATAAATCTATAAATTTACTTTATACCTGGCTTCTTTATTCCTTTTTTATATGTCCACAATGTGACTCTGATAGAATTTTGTCTTACAGTGTTCCAGTTTGAATCTATTGTGTACCCCCAGAAAAGCCAAGCTCTTTAATCCTTGTTAGTATGGCTGGGTGGGATCTTTTTTATTGTTTCCATGGAGATGTGATTCACCCAATTGTGGATATTAACTTTTGATTCAGTGATTTCCATGGAGATGTGTTTCCACCCTTTCAAGGTGGGCTTGCTTACTGGAGCTCTTAAAGAAAACCATTTTGGGAAAAACTTAGTGTTGACACAGCCCGCAGAACCAACATAGGCCACACAATCAGAGACCTTTGGAAATGTGGAAGGAGGTCACCCCTGGGAAAGCCTCACAACATGAGGAGAGAAAGCTAGCAGATGTTGCCATGTGCCTTTACAGCTGACAGAGGTGTTCTGGACCTATTGGCCTTTCTTGAATCAAGATGTCTTTCCCTGGGTGCCTTAGTTTGGACATTTTCACGGCCTTAGGACTGTAAACTTGCAACTTAATAAATTCCCCTTTTTAAAAGCCATTCCATTTCTGGTATATTGCATTCTGGCAGCTTTTGTAAACTTAAAGATACAGCATAGGACTCTTTGATACAAAAAATTTGCTCTATTCCTAATTTCACGGCTAATCAGAGCTCAGGTTTCTTTCCATCTTGTCCTCTTTTGTATGGGGTACGAATTAAAATTCATTAATTCTAACTCCTTCATTTAGAATTTGGAATTGTTTCTAGGACTGGAAGAGCCCTGTTACTATCTGTCTATGAACTTCCCAAATAGTGAAATAAGTGAAGTTCATGGAGGCTTAACTTTTTACCTTTTACTCTATTCTTTACTCCTACTTCTTTCTTATGTCATTAAGTTGATTCTTACGCCATTATGAAATATTCCAAACAATTCATGTTGACAGAAAAGGACTGAAATGGCTAAAAACTTCTAGGGGAAAGCAGAAGATTGGGAATATGCATTTCTTCCTTATAGTGAGACACAGGTAGATCTAGGAGTCTTACCCAGTTTGAACTGCAAATCAAGGCTATTTACTATACCAGACAGTATTGTAATATCCTGACTCCTTTACTCATTAAAGCAATCTATAAGTATAATTAAATTAGTGTAGTCTTTCGATAATATAAAATAATATACAAATGTTTAAATTTTTAAGAAATCTTAATCCTATAGATTTCTCATTTATTAGAAGTTAGACATTGTGAAGCTTTTATATCATTAGTTAATTTTTTTTCTTGCATGGGCAGGCACCAGGAATCGAACCCGGGTCTTTGGCATGGCAGGCGAGAACTCTGCCTGCTGAGCCACCATGGCCCACCCTCATTAGTTAATTTTGATATTCATTCAACTACAGTAAGCAGTTGATTTTTAGAAGTGTTGGTAAATTAATAGCTTTAACTCAGATTGACGAATTGCTGAGTTCACTTTGTGACATTAAGTAAAAGGATTACATCTTAAAATGTGGAACCTTTCTTGCAAAGTTTTATGTCTTTATTTTCTTTTTAATAAATATAATTTATAAAGCTGAATTTTTTTGGAAAGATGTAGTATCTTAAGCATCCTTTGTATATTTTATTAAAGTTTTTGAGAATATGTTCTTTATAAGATTTATACCAATTAAATAGTTGTTAATAAAAGGGCAAGTAGCTCTCAATCATTTTAGAAAAATCTAAAAATAAAAAGTAAATAAGTTAGGAAGCAATAAACATATTTTTAAATAAGGATATTTAAAAGGCTCCGCATATTCTTTTCTAAGTTATAACCCCTATATCATATTACTGGGGTGTGAATCCCAACAAGTATTTTATGATTATGTTTTCTTACTATGTAGGTGTTTTCAAATAATAATTTAGGCTAGGTGGGAGTGTGCTATTAGTGATGTTATTTTCAAAAACATTTGTAATTATAACATTTCTTCTGACAACCCAAAGACACTGACACTGACTAAGTTAAATATTGTTCTAATATTCACATTTCTTTCAACACTGTAAAGTGGCTTCTAATACCTTAATTGCCTGGAAGACAGAGCTGTTCTTTGAAGTCCCTTCTTGTTTTAAAAGCAATGATTCTTGTGTTTTTTTGTTTTTCAGATTTGGAATCATGTTTTAGAGGTCGAACAAACAATAAAAACCCAGCCTTGTATTTCTTTAATATAATAATGAATTTTTGATGATTAAGTTATTATTCGACCAGTCATAGCTTTTGGAAGTAACTTAGTTGTTTTAGAAATGAATTCTTGGGTTTCTAGATATGAAGAAAATCTTTCACAATTTTGAAATAAATTATCCATAATTTTCATTATCATGATTATATGCAATGTATTTCATATTTCCTAAAACAAAATATTATTTTGTTCCAAATGTAAAATTTTGGTTATAGAAAAAATTAAACTATAAATTACTCATTTTCATTTCTCTTTTATCTAGGCTTTTCAGCTATTCTTCTTGGCAGGAAAATTGATTAAGCATTATATCATTTTTAGTGCCTCAACTCCTTGAAAGTACTTATAATCACTTAAAATTAAAGAATCCTTTATCTTAACATCCAGTTAAGTGATAACTGGCTTGGAGAAACAGTGCTAATAATTTCGGCTCATTTATATGTATAGAATATAATCTAAATCTCTCCAAAGTGTCATCCTCGCAATAAGTGGTAAAATAGTCCTTGTTATATAATTCATATTTGAAATCAAAACCTGCTTCAGTCATAGTGGGATCTGATTATAGAAAATAAAAAAAAATTAGGGAGAAGTGGAAGGTGCTTTTGTCTTTCTAAAAAATTAATATTCAGTGGCTAAGGTTTTGGCGGTAAAGAAAATAGAGGAAAAGTACTTCCAACATTAATCAACATTCTTTCCTCATTTGTCACATCGATGTTCATAAGGTGATTGGGCTCAAGTACTTACAGGTTACCCTGTAGTATAATAAAATATCTTTAGAAAGGGGAAGACTAATTCCTTTTCCAGAATGTTAATTCCTACCCAACAAGATGCAGTGCATTAAATAAAGTGTGCATGATATGGTTCTGTGTAATTAGTCACTATTCACAGACCCCAGCATCGATGATAAATTTAAATATATTACCATAACATTTTTTGTATCTTCTAAACCAGTTCTTTATCTCTGATCCTAGTATTGTGCAAACTCAGCAGCATATGATATAATGTAAGGAAATACATAACTTTTTTTTCCTGAAAATCATTCTGTTAGGTTAATATGCTCCGATGAATCCATGCCCCCTCTCCGCTCTGCCCTTATACCTCATCATTCACACATATAACACATAGTCTCATGGATTGTTTTTATTTATTCATCTCTGTCCCAAAGCTTTCTGTTGTATTTACTCTCTTACAATTATTTGGTCTGAATTATATCAGTGTTTTTCATCATTTTCTTGTGAAAACTATGTTATTCTTATTCTTTCTTCTGCTGTTAATATAGAAGGAACACATGTCACACAAAAATCGGATTCTCAGTCCTCCTGTTTTTTTTTTTAACTTTTAGACATTTTGTTAGAAATTTTTAAAATTTTGCCAGCAATAACTAGTTTCTCTGAAATAAAACACCCAGATTGTAGCATTAGAATTTTTCCAATTAAAACAAATATTCGTATTTTAAAAGTCAGCCTAGCTTAATAGAAAGCTATATGAGTTCTCAGAATAGTGCTCTGGCCTATCATGGATGTCTGAGCATATTCTAGATAGTACCCAGAATATTATTTTGCCAGTGTTATAAATAGACAGTGTTTTTATTTTGGTTTTTGTGTAAAAGGAGTACTTATACAGTTAATGATTTCTGTTTGTGGTCTTTTTTTTTTCATAGTGATTAGTTGTGGGAATTTTATCATTTAGAAGTTAACTAAGATTTCATGTTCTACGTAGAGTGTGATTTTAAGGCAGACAACTTACATGTTAAGTAAATGGTTATAAATTATTACCTTAGAAGATGCTTTTTAAGACAGAGTATAATATATTCAATTATAATATATTGATCTGATTCCAAAGAAGCAGCAGAAAAAAATATATATAGTATCTGAGATAGAACCAATAGCATTTGTTTTTTTTTTTAATTTAATGACTTTATATGCAGCCTTTATCCAACTTAACCACCATTTAGCAATTACTGGATAAAATTAAGTTTGAAAAAAATATGTAAAGCTCACTACCCATTTTTAAATATGTAATCTGAAATCATTCCAAAATACTTTAAGACAAATTTGGCAGAGCCTTTATTTTATAAATAGTGTAGAACTCATGTAGGTTTTAAGATAATTTTAGAATTAGTTACAGATGATTTAACATTTGTCATTCTTTCTTGGAGGCAAAACATTTTAAGTCCTAAGACAGACAGTATACTATAGTACTGACCACATGTTATTAAGCAATTATCATTGTTTCCAGTCATTATTGTGGATTATTATGTAGCTGAATTTATTCTATTACTCAAGTCTGTATTTGTTATTAACTGTATTTGGTCAAGACATTGTGAATGTTCAAACTTATGAGAAATTACCTTGTGATGTCCACTGAATATTACCATTCACAATTCAAAGATATCTTCCTTTAACACATGTATTTTTTGTTTCATCCACTTAGTAATTCACTTAGTATTTTTTCTTCCATGAGAACAGAATGTGAAACTACAAGTGTGAAGGGATCTTGGTGGGTATGCCCATTACCCATGGGGAGACAAAGTCTTGAATGAAATATAACAAAATATTAGTAGTAGTTATTATTTGGGGTGGCAAAGTGGAAGGTAGATTATGACTGGCTTTGATTTTTTTTCCTCTTTATATATTGTTTTCCAGATTATCTGTGGTTAGGCCTCCAGTGCTTCTCTCATTACAAAATAAGTAAATATTCTCAATCTGATTTAAAGTACTGCATTGCTGAAGAAGTCTAAACTATACTGTTTATACTGACAAGCACTTGGAGAATTGCAAAATCAAAAACAGTGATAGGAACAGATTTTCCATCTAATTTGCATTGTGATAATAAATGTTTATAAGTATTGTGATAGAGCATTTTTAAAATTATTTTTACATAGTATTTATGTGCAGCCACAATAAAAATTAAGATGATTTCACCTCAGCAATTTATATTAATGAATTAGTCTCAGGTAATATAAAAGGAAAAGCTATAAAAGAAGGAGAAAAGGAATTTTGCTTCTAATCCTGAAATTTATGGGTGCCAGTTTTTATTATGAAGTGTATTTTATTTAAACATAAATGTAACTTCTATTATATATAGTAATTACCCACAGAATATGTTGAAATATATCTTTGTTCTTACCACCAGAGATACCGATTAAGTAGGTCTGATGTTGAACCCAAGAATCCATATTTTAAATAAGCACCCCAAATGATTCTGATGCAGATCGTCCAACAGACTACAGCAATTGCTTATTCCTTCCTCTCTCATTTCACAGCCAGATCTATGGTCATCTTCAGTTCCTATAAATAGTATCATATTTTCTTAATTTAATCCATTTTCTGTGGTTTCCAAGGCATAGTGCATAATCTCCAGCCATTGCACAAAAAGTTACTAGGCAAGGAAAGAAGTTAGAACTTCCAGTCATATTTTTATCTCATTTCTTTAATTTCTATTTGTGTATGGTTTATAACACACATAATGTACTGATATAATATTATGTTACAATAAATGCAAATATAAACATTTTAGAAAGGTGACTTAAGTAGCATGTAAATTGCTTAACCCATTGGTCTTTGAGATAATATATTTGCTTTTTATCATACCATATTAAAAGATTTTACATTTCACATAGAAACAACAATTTGCTGTGACGCAATGATGAACTAAATTTTTACGTATTATTCTTCCCTTCTCTCTTTCCTCCCCATCATCAGGTGATGCTTTCCCTTGGACTATCAGTGTGCATCATTTCAGCATATATACTCTTCTTGGAAAACAAGTGACACTTTCCCTAGTGGAACCTATGGGTTGTACCTCTACTTTAGCTGTGACGTCTCAAAAACTACTTGCTACAGGACCTGATACAAGACATTCGTTCGTTGTCTGTCTCCATGTTGACCTAGAATCACTTGAGATAAAATGCTCAAACCCTCAGGTTGGTACAATTGATTTATGAAAGGAAATATAAAATAATGTGATTGAAGAACTATTGTTTTTCATTTCATTGAAGGGTTCCTCTTTAAGTGTCCTTAATTTTTTTTTAACTGGGCCATCAATATCAGGGTGGTTAGATTGACTTGCTTTGAAGTTCTCTCTAGTTTGGAAATTTAAACTCTTCTGGAAATTAATGGTGGCAACATAAATGCATCTTTTGACTGATGGAATGTAATTAGTTACAGATGTAAAGTTTTTAAACATTGGAGAACCTCTTTATTTGTCAGACTGAAAGTGTCTGTTGAGGTGCTCACCAATATAATTTCCAATCAGATTCTCACTCAGAACTTCTGTTCCTTAATGTGTGGTATTAAAAAAGAAAAAGGAATGACTATTTATATTAACCAAAAGACATTCTGTTTTTCCCTTAAATTTTCAGTTGTTTTATAGGCCAAGCATGTTTTACAATTTAATGTGGATTCAGATCACCTGTGTTTTCACAAATTATGAAATACGATATACAATTAAATATATACATACTTGTTTCTTTGACTTCTAGTAGCTCTACTCTATTTTCTAAATAGATTGCCAATATTGGTTGCCATTGGGAACTATATTTTAAAATATAAAATATTTTAGGATATTATTGGCTCTGATAGGTCAGTATTGATAAAGCTATGCTTATCTCAATGTTAGTGTTTAGAATCATTTGTAAAATATTTTTCTTTTTTAGAGAAGTTGTGGGTTTACAGTACATGCATAAAAAATATAGGATTCCTATACACCACCCCACCACTAATACCTTGCATTGGTATGCAGTGTTTGTTGCAATTCATGATAGCACATTTTTATAATTGTACTATTAATTAAAGTTATGGTTTAACTGAGGTTTCACTATGTAATGTTGCTCCATGAATTTTTTTTTGTAATCAGTTACCATATGTACAATCTACCATTTCCCCTTTTAATCATATTTAGATAAATATTTCAATGCTGTTAATACTGTTTATAATGTTATGCTCCATCACCAACATCCATTACCAAAACTTTGCATCATTCCAAATAGGAACCCTGTACATCTTAAACATTAACTTCCCATTCTCTATCCTCACCTCAACCCTTGGTAACTTGTATGCTAGATTCTGACTCTATGAGTTTGCTTAATCTAATTGTTTCAAAATAGTGAGATCATACGATATTTGTCCTCTGTGTCTGACTTATTTCACTCAACATGATATCTTCAAGGTTCATCATATTGTTAAATGTATCAGAACTTTGTTCCTTTTAACAGCTGAATAACAGTCCATTATATACCACATTTTATTTATCCATTCATTGGTTGATGGACACTTGGGTTGCTTCCATCTTTTGGCAATTGTGAATAATGCCACTATGAACATTGGTATACAAATATCTGTTTGACTCCCTGCTTTCAATTCTTCTGGGAGATACCTAGGAGTGGGATTGCTGGTCATGATAGTTTTATACTTAACTTCCTGAGGAACCACCAAACTTCTTCCACAGGTAGGTGCACCATTTTACATTTTCACCATCAATGAATGAGTATTCCTATTTCTCCACATCCTCTCCAACACTTGTTATTTTCTGTTTTTTTTTTTTTTTGTTTTTTGTTTTTTTGTTTTTGTAATAGCCATTCAGGTAGGTGTGAAGTGGTATGTCATTGTGGTTTTGAATTGCATTTCCCTGATGTGTTATGATGTTGAACATCTTTTCATGTGCTTTCTGACCATTTGTTATCTACTTTGTAGAGAAGTCTGTTCAAGTCTTTTGCTCATTGTAAAATTTAATGTTTTTTAGAATAAGCAGGCAGAAAATTTATTTAATGCCAGCACTCTCGAAAAGACAGAAGCAAGGGAGGCAAGAGGCAATATGCAATAAGGGGCCATTTGCTTTTAAAGATTAGCTTTAATTATTCCCCCTCCTCCTTCCTTCTTCAGGGCTTTTTCTTCTAGCCTCCCTTCTCTCCAGGGCAGTGCTTGGTGGTAGATGGTGTACTTGAGCAGCTTGGTTGATTCCACCCTCCTCCATAGATGACTCACTCAAGTAGGGTTGTTTGGTTCCACCTGGCTCTGTAGATAACTCATTCAGGTGGGGGTCATTTGGCCTTAGACGTGTTGGCTGCTGCCAGGTGCTTGCTGTAAGTGGGTAGCCCCAGGCAGGTTGTCCCGGACATGGGCCCTCCTGACCTTAATTAACCCTTAAGGACTCTTTCATGGTGTTTTTGTTTTTGTTTTTTTCTTTTTCTCTTTCCTTTCTCCTTGTTCTAGCCTGCCTAAAATTCCCCCTCAGAGGGTTCTCACCCCTTAATCTTAAGGAGTACTGAGGAATGAGGATCTGTTTTTTATAGCTATTCTGGCTTGCCTGGGGATGTAGGCCCTGCCTGACAGAGCACAGAACTTTCTGGGAATTTCATTTAAGTTGAGAGGGTAAGAATGGGGGGGGGCACATTTGAAACCTCTGAAAATCCTCACAACTGCATTGGTTTGGTGTAAAACGCTTCTAGGATGGAAGGAATAAACTTGATGAAAATACACAACTACAGGATGATATTGTGAGCCATCAATTGTATACTTTGGGTGGACTGTACAGTGCATGAAGATATCTCAATAAAAATATATACATTAGAAAACTTGATGAGAAGCTTTAAAATGCAAGAGCCAATTTATAGCAAAAGGAAGATGAGCAGGCTGAGGAGACACATTAGTCAAGTAATGCTGGGGAAGAGGAAAGAAAATGATCATCTTTCAGACTTAAGAGTGAATCTTAGCTGGGCAGCTTGCTTCTGCTTAACTGGGGAATAAGAGGTCATATGCTAAGTTAAGGGGTGCAGGAATGTGGCTTAGAGGGGGCTTGATTGATTGGGCTGCAGCTTTGGCTGCCACATCAGCCTGGTTATTTCCTCAAGAGGTTAGTACTACTTTTCTGATGGCCAAGGCAATGAATCACCACTATTTTTTGTGTGTAAGAGCATGGCATTTAAGAAATTGAGTATCTCTTGGTGGTAATTAATTACAAGAAAGTTTTGCTCTTTTTTATATTGTTGCATGAGCATGCAGGACTAGGAAGGGATATTTTTCCTTTTTTTTTTTAGTTTAAGTGTCCTTATGAATATGTATTTTTTAATTTTTTTGCTTAAAATGCTGGGGCTTTTTTTTTCAGTCTCACATAGAAGTTAAAGTTTTAGAATATAGGCAATATTGTATTTATTTTAGTCCTAACTACATTGGTGTCATTTACATGTTGCTTTATGGAGTGATGGTGACTTTCAGAACTGAAGACTTTATCTGTGAGTCTACGGTGTTACACAGATACTTTAAGTTCTAAGGAACTGTTAGATTATATAGAGAGCAAAGCATCTCAGAATTTAGAAATAACACTTAAAGCTTATGAGTAAATGTAATTGTTGTAAGAGCTTACACTTTAAGCTTTAGTTTTTTGTAATCATTTTAAGTAAATTTACTTTTAGAAGTAAAAATATTTGACAGCTGTTTATATTGGGATTGTTAATTACAAACTATAGTAGAAGCTTTGTCTTGTTTTAACTTTATGTACTTACCAGGGTTAGGTTAATTGACAGGTAGAACATAGTTTGCTTACTTGCCTTGTTTCTCCTTTAAAGTTCTTTTTGTTGAAGATGGGACTCTGACTTATAGCTGACCACCAGTACTTTTAGAGAGGCTTAGAGTAAAATACTGTAACTGATAAGCACATTTGATTGTTCACATGATTAGTAACTTAACCCTATACAGGATCCTTCTACCTTAGGGTAGAAACAATTTCTAAATATATGAATAACATCTCACTTATACAAATTTAAGAAACAGAAGGATAGAAAATCTTTGTTAAGTATTGTAATACATTTAAAATATTGTTTAAGGTAGTATGTTAAGTCATTTTAGCACTTTACTTTTACCAGGTGAGAGAACAAATCTTTTGTAACAGTTTTCCTTTGAGAAGACTTGTCTTCTGAAATAAAGGATGATAAAGTTAAACATAAACATTAGCAAGGTAGTATTCTGATAGCATATACATTTTTTATCTTTCAGGCAGAGTACTCAGATGGTTTAAGAAAATTTTTTTTATCACTTTTCATTAAGAGCAGTTTCATTAAGACTGTCATTGACTAGGATGGGCAAAATTTATTTTTCTAAGCTTTCTATAACTTCTTGTAGTGATTACAAAAAAGTTTTGCTTTCTTAAGTTTTCCACAATTTTCTACATCCATCCAGGACTTGTAGTCAGTAATAACTACAAAACTCACTTATTCAAACTTTCTGCAACTTTCCATATCCATTCAGGACTTCTAGCCAGTAATGACTACAAAATTCACTTTCTTAAACCTTCTACAACTTTTTGTATCCATTCAGTTCATAATGATAATAGGAATATGCTAGTTTACAAAGTTAACATTTTACAAGACTGTTCTTTGAGGCAGTTGGAGGCAATAAGATCTGCTGCTAAGGTAATTTTAAAGATATAGGAATTATTTAGAAGCCCATGGGGCAGCATTGTCTGAGTAGGGTGGGAATCTTATTGTTATTATTATTTTTGTGTACTATGTAGCAGGGTCACATTTCATTATTTTTCCATGTGAGTATCCTGTTATTGCAGCACCACTTGTTGAATTTTTTGCTTGTTTGTTTTTTGGGAAGTGCATAAACTGTGAATCAAACCCAGGTCACCCACATAGCAGGCGAGAATTCTACCACTGAACTACCCTTGCACCCCTGGGAATCTTATTTTTAAGTCCCTTACATTTAATAGCTTTTGAGAGTTAGGGTGAAGAGGAATATGAAATGCCTGTATAAGATTTAGTACCGAAAATTTGTATGCAGTCAGGAGTTATTTGTGGGCTAGCCCTAGGAAACTTTCATTCCATACAGACAAGTTTGTTTGCTTAAGGTTCTTCTCTGGGATGCTAAGAGGACTTAATCTAATAGGGGTCTTGGGATAACCAGTAGGGTTAGCACTAGCTGGGTTTTACCAGTCTTAAAGTGGTCCCCAGGGAGTGAAAAAGACCTTTCTAGAAGGGGTGGGACATTTTGGTACAAGAACTAATGATTTAAAAGTATGCTTCCAGTTTATCAAAGGAGGGACTGAGTGAAGGTTTTCTTTAGGTTTTCTGTTTACCCCTACCATGGGAGAGGTTTGTGGGGATAATGGGCCTGAGTGACAGGTCAAGACAGAGTAAGTGTCTCCAGTATTGATTAGAAAATTAATTGTCTTACCTGCCACATCAAAGGGCCCTTGGGGCTTGTCGAAGTTGATGTTCTTCAGTGATGTCTAGGGAGCCACTAGTGGCCCTGAGCCTTCTCAGTCTTGCTTGGTAGCAGTCACTAAGGCCTTCAGGAGGGTCCTGACTCCTTTTCGGAACTTGGTACACTCCCGGGCCCACTGTTCAGCTTTCCCACACTTAGAGCAAGGTCCTGGGGCCTCTCATCATCCCTAAGGGCACTGTATTTCCAGTGATCCATTTTTCTGCACTTAGAATCCAGCTGGTTTCTGCCCTAAGGGGCCTTGAGGCAGGTATTTGCCATTCATGGCAAGTTGAGCTTTGTTCCTGTCTTTCCTTACCTTGTCCTCCTCCACAGCTTTGTCCTGATTATTAAAAACAAAAAGCAGTGTTCATGAGATCATTCACAGGGATTTGTGCCCAAGAGACCAGTTCCTGGAGTTTCTTATATTGGGAGCTGATTGACCAATAAAATAGGTTTTAAGTGTTATTTGTCCTTCCATGGACTCAGGGTCTACTTGGGTACACTTTTTTATAGGCTTGACTGGCTTGCCCTGGAATAGAGCACGTTTTCCTTATCCTTTTGATTATGTTCTGTCGCATATTATAGTTTACAGGTTTGGTGGTACACTTTTTCATTCCTTCTAGTAGATAAGTTTTCTGTGGTCTTTGGCTTTCAAGTTGCCTGACTTCTCTGGTAGTTCCAATTTGGGTTAGCATTTAAACTGCTACCGCCCCTACTGCATATTGGGAAGGCTGCTGGCTTGCAGATTGGTCTGCATGGCCCTGTACTTCAGATTTGATGCTTTTCCTCAGGAGTGCATCACGAGGAAAGAATGGCTTGCTTATCCCCCCTAGTAAATACATAGGTTAGTTATTAAATTCTTTTATAAATTTTGAGGGGTCCTCCTAGGCATAACATAATTTGCCCTTCATGGATTTATCCTGATATAAGGTTATAAAAAAGCTGTACATAAGGAATTTTTTACTACTTACCCTCTTTTTTTTAACATTTTTAAAATTATGAAATATAACATATATACAAAAAATCAATAAATTTCTAAGTATGTTTTAACAAGTAGTTATAGAACAGATTTTAAAGTTTGGTATGGGTTACAGTTCCACAATTTTTCTTTTTTTCTTTTAGCTTGCTCCAAGACACTGGCGATCAAAAGAAATATCAATATAATGATTCAGGAGTCATACTTATTTGTTAAATCCTATTTTCTCTGTTATGCTCTTCCTTCTCTCTGTTTTTCTTTTTTGTAAAAAATAACATATATACAAAAAAGCAGTAAATTTCAAAGTACATCATAACAGTTAGTTGTAGAACAGATTTCAAACTTTGGTATGGGTTACGTTTCCCCAATTTTAGATTTTTATTTCTGGCTGCTCTAAGCTACTGCAAGCTAAAAGAAATATTGATGTAATGATTCAGTGCTCATACTCATTTGTTAAACCCCACATTCTCTGTATAACTCCATCATCTTTGATCTTTCTCCTACTCTTTAGAGGTATCTGGGCTATACCCATTCTAACTTCTCCTGTTAGAAGGGGCTGTCAATAATATGGAATAGGTGGATGAAACTAGTTGATATTCTGGAAAGGCTGGCCCCTCTGTGTTTCAGGACTTAACTGGTCCAGGGCCCATCTGGAGATTGTAGGTTTCTGGAAAGTTACCTTAGTGCATGAAACCTTTGTAGAATGTTATATAATGTTCTAGGTATTCTTTAGGAGTGGCAGGAATAGTTTTGGTTGGGGTTTGGCAAGTGATGATAGGTAGCAATGTTCAACTAAAGCTTGCCTAAGAATGACCTCCAGAGTAGCCTCTCGACTCTATTTGAACTCTCTCATCCACTGATGCATTGTTAATTGCACTTATTTTTCCCCTTTTGGTCAGGATGATATTGTTGATCCCATGGTACCAGGGCCAGACCCATCCCTAAGAGTCATCTCCCATACCACCAGGGAGACTTTTATCCCTGGATATCATGTCCCACGTAGCGGGGAGGGCAATGGTTTCACTTACAGAATTGGTCTTTGAGAGAGAGAGGCCACATCTGAACCACAAAAGACATCCTCTGGAGGTGACTCTTAGTTTCCCCCTTTTTTTACAAAAGAGATTTAATGGCTGAATGAGATTATAATTTCCTGTTCCATTTGTTGGCCAATATTGGCCATCCTCCAGGCAATATTGTGTCCAGATAGTATTGCAGTAGTAAATAACCTTTTTCTTTTTTAGCTCTGAATTGGAAGATTGCTCCAATTATGTAGCAGGCAGCCCAGTGGACTGTCTACCAGAATACTGGAAACACTATCCATTTCTAAGGAAGAGAGAGAAAAGTGCAGATTTCAGTATGTGTCTGGTGTCCTGTGCCACCAGCCTGCCATTCTGAGTACTGATCCTTTGGCACCATAGGATAAGGCTCCATATCCCCAGGTGTCCCCAGGGTGCACCACAACTCAAAAAAAAAAAGATGGCCTGGTACTATTCCAATGCTGCTGAGCCAACTCACTAGTCTTCCTGGAAGTGTTTGAGCTTTTAACTTACTGCCTGAATTACTGTCTATGTATGGAAAGGGAGAACAGAAAGGATTTGCCACAGAGAAACTCTAGGGAGGGAATCTTCCTAGGTGTTGTCAGGATTGGATTAGAGGAAAGGAAATGTGGCAAGAATTTGGGCTTCCCTTCAAGGGAAATGTCCTGACCAAGACCAGTTATACAATGAAGTTTGGCTTATCCTCAGGATCTGGGTATGGACATATTATAGGACAGGGCCAGGAGTTAGGCTCCCTCTGTTTCTTGCAGCATGGATTTTAGAAAGTGAAAGCAAACTTAACACTAATAGTTTCCCTAAGAGAAAGGCCTGCTAAGGTATCAACCACACTGGAGAACAATAGTAGGCAGGAGAAACCAAGATCTAGGCCTGTCCAGGGCAGTTGAGGACAGGAGAGCTAATGTGTGAGCAGAGGGCAAGAAGGCTTACACGCTCATTTAGAGAGGGAGGGGGCACTTACTGTCTCTCACAGGGTAGCTCACTTCACTCAAAATAGCCGGGACTTTGGCTTATCCTACAAACCTCATTTCTGGCTTTCAGGGAGAGGTACTTCTATTGGAATGGGCCTAATTCCCCTGGGCCTAAACCAGAGGTGACTCCCTAGAGTGTCAAAGACAACACCTTGTTTGGTATAAGAACTCTTAGCCCAGAATTCTGTGTTATTAATGACGAAATATCTTAGAAGGCATGGAAAGCCAGATAGTGGAAAAAGAGGTAGATTCTCTGAAAGCAGGGGAGAGGAACTCTGTTAAAGAGATGAAAAGAGGAACAAATTCAGCAGGGTGAAGGGTCTGGGCCCTCAAAGGGGGAGGAAAGAGAGAGTATGGGGAAATCTCAGAGAGCTGAGGAAAGAGACAGGGGGTCTTGATTTGGCTTACTTCGGACTCCTGAACAACATGGGAGAAACCCCTAATCAGATCCCAAAAGGTGATATTACCTACTGCTTGAGCTTTCTTAGATCTACACAGCATGGAGACAGGGCTTCTCCTACTTTTGAGGAGGTAGCTGAAGGCTCAAGGTGAAGGTTATGTCCTGTTGGAGTTACATTAGAGCACCTAGATTAAACCAAGTGAGTAGGGAAGTTTCAGAGTGCCCAGGAGAGAGAGAGTGAGAGCATGCACACAGATGTGCTCCAAACACAGCCAAGTCCACATGGTCTGAGAAGAGAAGTGATTCCTGATTGGCTTGCCAAATATATTGCTGGATTTCAGCTTCCAGTTTCTTGGCCATGTCATGAGAAAGAATTCAAAGGCACAGCATAGCGTATACAGACAGAAAATTTATTAGATACACACATAAGAGGACATGCTAACACTCTTGCAAAGACAGATGATGGCAGCAAGAGGCCTTTTGCCCTCCTTTAATTGTTTATCTGTTTGTTGTTAAGTTGAAAAAAGTTCTTTATATATTCTGGATATTAATCCTTTATCAGAAAACATTTGTGGTTTCCAAATATTTTCTCCCATTGTGTAAGTTGTCATTTTATTTTCATGATAAAGTCCTTTGAAGTGTAGAAGTTTTAAATTTTGATGAGGTCCCATTTATTGATTCTTTCTTTTGTTGCTTGTGCTTTGGTTGTAAAATAAAAGACATCGCTGCCTAACCCAAG
Source organism: Tamandua tetradactyla (assembly GCF_023851605.1). NCBI lineage: Eukaryota > Metazoa > Chordata > Mammalia > Pilosa > Myrmecophagidae > Tamandua > Tamandua tetradactyla. The sequence goes on from NC_135332.1 coordinate 143,593,095, forward strand.
GTCTTTAAGATGCTTCCATATATTTTCTTTTAGGGGGTTGATAGCTCTATTCATTGATTTAGGTCTTTGATCCATTTTGAGTTGATTTTTGTATATGATGTGAGGTCGGGTCCTCCTTTTTTTACAAACAGAGATTCTAGTTTTCTCAGCACCATTTGTTGAAGAGATTATTCTTTCGCAATTGAGTTGTCTTTGCCACCTTGTCAAAAATCAATTGGCCATACACTCATTTTCTCCTAGTGCCCAAAAAGACTGGGTCCCATGTTAAGTCTGAAAGAGTGATGTGGAGGAGGAAATGCAGGCCAAATGTTTTATCTTTTTTCCTTGTGATCCTTTAAGAAATAATGGTAGTACCTTCCATTTATTTAGCTCACTGGTTTACCTCTGTCATCATGCTATTAAGTGAAAGTATCATTATTTCATTGTTACTGGAAGTTCAGTTCATGTGACTTTAAAAATAAATGCTTTACATGATGGAACAACAACAACAACAGCAACAAAATCAATTGGCCATAAATGTGAGGGTTGATATCGGAGCTCTCAGTTCAAGTTAAGAGTAACTGAATACCTAAAGTCTTTAAAACAGCTGTTATACATGGGACAGAGATCCTAGAATGAGCTGGGACTCAGCATCAAGGGATTGAGAAAACCTTCTCAACCAAAATGAGGAAGAGAGAAATGAGACAAAATAAAGTGTCAGTGTCTGAGAGATTTCAAAGCACCAAGAGGTTAATCTGGAGGTTTTTCTTTCACATTTTATAGATACCCCTTTTCAGTTTAAGGTATATTAGAGAGGTAAGAGAAGTTTCTGAAACTGTAGAGCTGTGTTCCAATAGCCATGTTTCTTGAAGATGAATATATGATGATACAGCTTTTGCAGTGTTACTATGTGAGTATGAAAACCTTGTGTCTAATATTCTTCTTATCTACGAACGATATTGACAGATGAGTAAAAAAATATGGATTAAAAATAAATAAATAATGGAAGCAAATGTTAAAATAAATTGAGTAGATTGAAATACTGTTGAACAATGAAAGGGAATAGTAAGGGTATAAAAAAATAGGGGGAACAAAGGTTAAAATATATTGAGTAGATGGAAATACTAGAGGGGTAAGGGGTATGGTATATATAAGCTTTTTTCTTTTTTCTTTTTATCACTTTTTCCGGAGTGATGCAAATGTTCCAAAAAATGATAATGGTGATGAATATACTACTGTGTGATGATATTGTGAGCCATTGATTGTGCACCATGCACAGAACATTTGTTTAAGAATGTTGATGTTTGTATATTGTTTTGGTTTGATAATAAAAAATAAATGAAAAGAAATGCAGATGTTATAATTGCTTCATGAGGTAAGGGAAAGCCGATCGAATGAAAAATGTAAGACTTCTCAGCAAGGAAGTGTGAAAAAGCAGAACATGGAATTCTGAAACTGAAAACTACCTGAATAAAAGATACACAGTATGGGATCAAAGGTAGAATGGAGATGACAGAGGAAGCAGAAACTGAAGTTAAATGTATATCAGTAGAAATTTTCAAATTTTAAAAACAAAAGTAAAAAAAAGTTAAAAAAAAAAACAGAATAGAAACTCAGTGAGTGGCCTGTGGGTCAAAAAGATCTAATATGCATGTGATTGGAGTTCCAGAAAGAGAGAGAGAAAAAAAAAGATTGAAGACAGAAACAAATGTCTAAAGAAATAATTGCAGTAAAGTTCCCAAATTTGGTGAAAGAGAGGATTTTAAGGATTTAAGAAGTTCACTAAATCCCAAGCAAGATAAACTAAAATAAAAGTGCTTGGACACATTGTGATTAAATGCTGAAAAACAGAATGAAATTTTAAAAATCTTGAAAGCGGCTGTAGGAAAAGACATTTCTATTGCTGAACAATAGTTTATATATAGAGGTCATTAGAAACCATAAGGGAGAAAAGATATGGGAAGAATATCTTTAAAGTGCTAATAGAAAACGATCATCAACACTGTGAAGATACTCTACAGAAATGAAAGTGAAATAAAGACATTTTTGCATGAAGGAAAACTAAGATAATTTGTCATCAGCAGTCCTGCTCTACAAGAAATGCTAAAGAAAGTTTAATAAGGGTGAAGGAAAATGATACCGATTGAAGCTTGGTTCTTTAGGAATGAAGTAAACCCAAACGTAAATAGGTGGGTAAGATATTTTTCCAATTAAAAAAAATATGTATATCTATTGAAAGCTAAAAACATGTCATCTACTGCAGTTTTCAGTATATGTAGATGTGAGACACAGACAATTATAAAGGTTTCTGAGTGATGGAGTAAAGAGTTATATTGACCAGGTTTCTACAGATCACAATGAAAACAAAATATACTGTGAAAATTTAGGTATAAATAGATATATTATAATCTAGAACCATTACTAAAAATATATAAAATATAAAGAGGTATAACCCAAAAGCCAATAAATAAAATAAAATATTAAAAAAATATTCAAATAATTCTAAAGAAGTCAGGAAATGGTAACAGAGACAAAAAATTGAAGGAAGAAGCAGAAAGCAAATAATAAAATGGTAGTGCTAAGCCAGCCATATCAATAATCCATTAAGTGGCCATATGTAGGAGTCAGCAGACTATGGCCTACAGAACAAATTCAATCACATTCAGTTTCTACATATTGTGTATGACTTCTTTCATGCTTCCTTGGCAGCATCGAATAGCTGCAATAGAGCACAATGTGACTCTCAAAGTATTTACTGTCTGGCCCTCTATTGAAAATTTTGCTGACCCCTTGTCTAAACACTACAATTAAGAAGCAAAATTTATAGAGTGGGGGAAAAAACCAAGACTCTGTCTATACATCTATAGGAAACACACTTGAAATATGAGGAAACTGATAGATTAAAATTAAATGCCTAGAAAAAGATATTCCACATAAACAGAAGTCATAAGAAGGCTGGACTTGCTTATATATCAGGTAAAAGAAATATGAAGAGGAGTATTATCAGAGATAAAGAGGGACATGAAACAAAAATTAACAAAATTTAAGGAAAAATAGAGAATTCCAAAATCGAAGTAGGAGATTTTTAATACCTCTCAGAAATTGATGAAACAATTAGACAAAAACATTGGAGATAAAGAAAATATGAAAAATGCTATCAGCCTACTTTGATCTAATTGATATAGAATGCTAGATCCAATAACTGTGTAATACACCTTTTTTCAGGTCTTCTCACTTCTAAGAATATCGAAAGTGTATTTGCTGACCACACTCAAATTAAATTAGAAATCAGTAGTAATAAAATAGAAAAACTCTATAGATATCTGGACATTAAACAGTACACATCTAAATAATATATGAGCCAAAGATAAAATCATTTGGGAAAATAGAAAATATTTTGAACCTTTAATCCTTATAAATAGAAAGGAAGAAAGGTCTGAAATCATTCACTTAAAGTTCTACTTCAGGAAATTAAGAAAAGAATAAGGTACCCAAGGTAAATGAGAATAAATAATAAAGATGAAAGCAGAAATGAATTAAAGAATGGGAGGAGAGAAAAGAGAAAAATTAACAAAGTTAAGCTCATTCTTTGAAAAAACTGACAAAATTATAAACTTCAAACTATATTGAACAGAATGAGAGAACACAAATGAACATTATCAGAAATTTTTGACAGGGGGTTATCACCACAGATCCTACAGATATTAAAATGATAAGAGAATACTTTGAACAACTTTATGCTAACAAATACAACAACTTACATAAAATGGGAAAAATTACTGAAAAAGAAATTGATACTAAAGTAATACAAGAAAGGGTAGAAAATCAAAATGGTTCTATATCTATTAAAGAAACTGAATATGGTATCAAATTTTTCCTCTAAAAAGCTTAAGGGCCAAATGGTTGAATTCTATTAAAGATGCGAGGAAAAATAAAATTTTTCACAATTTTTTTTCCAGAAATAGAGGATGAAGGCTCACTACCCTACTTGTTATTTGAAACTGACATAATCCTAAAACAAAATCCTGTAGTTAACTTTACAAAAGAAATTTAGAGCACAGTATTCCTCATGAATATGAATGTAAAAAATTTTAACCAAATATTTGCAAGTAAAAAATATATATATATCAAGCAGAGTTTATCCTGAAAATACAAAGTTGATTTAACATTCAAAACCATTAAGTATAATTTACCATATTAACAAAATAAAGGAGAAAAACCACATGAAAATTTTCAGAGATGTGGGTAAAACATTTGAAAAAATTCAATATCCATTCATGATAAAAAATTGTAATTGCTGAAGGAAATTTCAAATAATAAAGAACTTTCTCAAACTGATTAAAGGGCATTTATGAGAAATCAACAGTATCATGTGATAGTAAATGTTAAAAGACTCAATTATTTCTCCATAAGGTCAAAAAGAAGCAAAGGATTCTTGCTTTTGCCACCTATTTAGTGTCATACTGGAGGTCCTCACCATTACTCTATGACAGACAAATGAAAAGACATAAAGAAGAGAAGAAGATGTAAAGTGTCCATAATTATGTATGTTAAATCTTTTTAGAAAAGCCTAGAGAGGTCAAAGAAACCGTTAATAGATCTAAGAAACAAATTTATCAAGATTGTAGGCTATAAGGTTATTATAAAAATCAATTCTATTTTTATATACTCTCAGCAGACATTTGGAAAATAGAAATGTCTCCAAATACGTAAAGGAATAAATCTAATGAAAGATGTCCAAGATCTCTACCTTAAAAATCAAATTGCTGAGAGTATTTAAAATCTAAAAAAAAAAAAAAAAAAAAATGGAGAGACAGTTTATGTTCATAGATTGGAAGGTTCAATATTGTTAAGACAGCAGTTCTCCCTAAATTAATCTAAGCTCCAAAACAATCCTAATAAAAACCTCAGCAGACTTTTTTGTAGAAATTGAGATGCTGATTAAAATTTAAATGAAGAAACAAGAGACCTAGAATAGCAAAAGGCAAAGTGGGAAACCTTGCCTTACTTGTTTCATGACTGTTTGGTATTTGAAAAAGATAGACATAGCAAGCAATAGAACAAAATACAATCCAGTACAACACTTATATATAATATATAGGACATCATTTTTGAAAAAGTTTTAAAGGGAATTCAATAGGGAAAGAAAATTCTTTTCAGCAAATGGCGATGGATCAACTGCCTATCCAAAGAGAAAAAATGAACATTGACCTTATCTCACAACACATGCAAAAATTAGTTGGAAGTGGAGCATAAACCTAAAAATAAAAGCTTCTGGAAGAAAATATAGGAAAAAATCTTTGAAATCTTGAAATAGATGAAAATTCCTTAGATAACTTGGATGAATTCTACTAGACCATGATATTCCTTTTAGATAACTAAAAGCATGAAACATAAAAGAAAAAAGTGATATGATAGGCGTAAGCAAGACTAAAAACAGTTTATCTTTCAAATGCATATTAAGATAGCAAAAAGGCAGAGATTTGGAGAAAATGTTTACAATACATTTGTATGACAATGGACCAAAGATAGTGTATTAAAAAAAAACTTGTATTCAACAATATGAAGACAAATGACAATAAATAAAATAACAAAAGACAAATAATGGCTAAAAGATTTGAAGAGACGTTGCACCAGACACTGCACCACCTTACTGCACTTATGCAGTAAGGTTATTCTGCAAAAACTAATGAAGAGCTACTCAACCTCATTATTCATCAGGGAAAAACAAACTAAAACAGAAAGATATACCACTATCACTTACCATGTTAGCTAAAATAAAAGACTTACTGAGGACGTGGAATAACTAGAACTCTCATACAGTGCTGGTGGCAATGTAAAAATGATATAACCACTTAGGAAAACAACTAAAAAGTTCCTTCCTAAGTACTTCCACAAAAGAAACAAAAATATATGTCCACATAAAGACTTTTACATGACAGATATAGCAGCTTTATTTGTAATAGTCATGAATAGAACACCACCCAAATATTAATCAATATTTGAATTATTAAATGAATTACAGTCTATCCATGTGTTCTAGTTTGCTAGCTGCTGGAATGCAATATACCAGAAACAGAATGGCTTTAAAAGGGAGAATTTAATGAGTTGCAAGTTTACAGTTCTAAGGCGGAGAAAATGTCCCAGTTCAAACAAGTCTATAGAAATGTCCAATCAAAGGCATCTAGGGAAAGATACCTTGGTTCAAGAAGGCCGATGAAGTTCAGTGTCTCTCTCTCAAGTGAGATGGCACATGGCGAACACAGTCAGGGCTTCTCTCTCGGCTGGAAGGGCACATGGCGAATACGGCGTCATCTGCTAGTTTTCTCTCCTGGCTTCCTATTTCGTGAAGCTCCCCGGGAGGCGTTTTCCTTCTTCATCTCCAAAGGTTGCTGGCTCGTGGACTCTCTGCATCTCATGGCTTCATCGTTCTGCTCTCTCTGAATCTCTCTGAATCTCCAAAATGTTTCCTCTTTTATAGGACTCCAATAAACCAATCAAGACCCACTCAAATGGGTGGAAACATGTCGTCCCCTAATCCAGTTAAACAACCATTCTTGACTAAATCACATCTCCTAAGGAGATGATCTCATTACAGTTTCAAATACACAGTATTGAATAGGGAGTATTCTACCTTTAAGAAATGGGATTTATATCAGAACATGGCTTTCCAATGGTGTTTGCCTGCAGGTTTTCCTTCCTGTTTCTCCCTATGGATTCTGTGTTTATCCTCCTTTGCATATTGGCATCAGATAATTTGTTTTGAGATTCACAGGCCCACAGCAAGAAGAGAAGTTTCTGAACCTATTTAAAGTGATGCTTGAAGTTGCCAAGTTGACAAGGGGTAGACATGTGTTAGTTAGATTCAGTTGTCAACTTGGCCAGGTGAGCATACCTAGTCTTGTTGCTGCGGACATAAGCCAATGGTGCGTGAACCTCATCTGTTGCCAATTACATCTGCAGTCAGCTAGGAGGCGTGTCTGCTGCAATGAGTGACGTTTGACTTAATTGGCTGGTGCTTAAATGGGAGATTGCAATGTAGCACTGCTAAGCAGCTCAGCATTCCTCATCTCAGCACTAGCAGCTCAGCCCAGGCCTTTGGAGATGCAGAAAGAAGTCACCCCAGGGAAAGTTGTTGGAACCCAGGGGCCTGGAGAGAAGGCCAGCAGAGACCATCTTGTGCCTTCCACGTAAGAAAGAACCTCAGTGGAAAGTTAGCTGCCTTTCCTCTGAAGAACCAACAAAATAAATCCCCTTTTATTAAAAGCCAATCCGTCTCTGGTGTGTTGCATTCCGGCAGCTAGCAAACTAGAACACCATGCATGGAACACTCCTCAGCCATAAAAAGGATTGAACTATTGACAAATGTAACATTATGCTGAGCAAAGGCAATAAAGAGTGCTTACTGTGTATTTCCATTTATATAAACTTTTAGAATCTTAGAGATATTATTGGTTTGTTTCCACATCACTGAAATAAAGTGCCACACTATTTTTTTCCCGGTGCGTATAAAAGTTACTATACTATATTGTCTATTAAGTGTGCAATTACATTATATCTAAAGAAAAACAGTGTACATTATTTAATTAAATTGTGACACAGAGACATGAAGGAAGCATATGCTGTTGGAAAAATGGCACCAATAGACTTGCTGGGTTTGCCAGTAACCTTCAATTTGTAAGAAATGCAATAACAGCAAAGTGCCTCAAAGCTAAGTGCAATAAAAAGAGGAATGCTTGTATAATGACAGAAAGCAGGTCAGTAGCCAGGGAAGGGAGAAGGAAGGAGAAGCGATAGGTAGGAGTGACAGACCACAGAGGGAAGAACCTTGCAGGAATACTAGAAATGTTCATTTTATTCAGTTTATATTTGGTAGTAGATCAATCTCTATATGAAGCTCTATATGATGGATTACCCTTCCTACTTGGAGCTTTCCACAAGTGTCCTTGTATCTTAGGGACTTAGGAAAGTTCACTACCTTGGGAGCATAGTCCTACTCCACATGGTCTGATTATCCATCATCATCCCAGCTGAGAAAAAAATCTTTTGCCTTTATGGTTTTAACCTTAGACTCCATTATTTTTTATTTCTTTTTTGAGTTTTCTTTTACTTTGAGATACCCATCAATATTGTGATTTTAATAGTATCTAATTAAAGATAATACTTTGGCTCAAAACTCAAAGACTGGCGTATCTTTTTTACATATCCACCTTGTTTGGAACCAAGCTCATGTTTTCTTGTTTAAATATAAACCAGCTCTAAGCAAAACCCTTACATAGAGCTTCTGTTTCATCTTCATGTTTCCTTCCTGTGTCTGCCCTCTCCCTTTTGTCTTTTCCTCCTTCATCTGGCTCCCACCACCTCCTTGTTACTGCTTACAGATACCACGGATTTTTTTTTTTCTTTTTAGAATTAAACCCAGGCTGAATGAACCACATGCTCTGAAAAATCCCTTTTCACCCAAAGTGCTTAATTATATTTTATCTTTTTGATAAATCCTGATAAGCTAAGTTGTGTTACATTGTTACTAGTTGCTAAACCTGTATCAAAAAGCCAAACTTGCTCAAAAAGTAGTTAGGAAGTTTAAATGAGATAGTTATGAAAATACTTTATAATCTCTGAAGTGTTATATGAATATTATGTTTGTTTAGGCTGACTTTGATATTGAATGTGCTCTTTGCAAATTGGCATGAATATCCCTGTTGGAATGTAGCAGCATTCCTGAGGTGATGATAAGTCATAAAATAAACATAGCACTTTGAAGAATCAATATTTACTCAAAGATTTTGTGGGGGAGTTGGTACTCCATAATATCCTCCTATGCCAGATGCACCTAAATTTTAATCGATAAAACTTAAGACTTCAAATAAACCTCTCTGTGTGAGTGGTTGCCTTAGCCTATGCTTCCAAATTTCTTCTGATTCTGTCAAAATGTCAAAGAATGACTTGATTATTTTCTGCTGTGTGAATTTGGCAAATATTGTTTACTACCTGTGAGTCAGAAACGGGAAAAACAAAGATGCATAAAACAAACAAAACAAGAATACCATGACTAAACACATCATACATAGTTCTAACTGTTGAAAGACACAAGTAGAGAGCAAATTTTGAAAGCATCAAGAGAAAAATGCCACATTACATACTAGGAAGCATAGATTTGATTGACAGCTTCTCATAAGAAACTTTGGAAGCTAGAAGAGCAACATCTTTAAATTGCTAAAATAAAGCAAAAATAAAACCTATCAATCAAAAATTCTGTATCAAACAAAACCATTTTTTAAGAATGAAAACTAAATAAAGAGAAAAGAAAAGTAAGCGAATCTTTTTTTCCCTCCCTTCTACATGGGATATGACTCCAGGGGTGTAAATTTCCCTGGCAGTGTGAAACAGAAATCCGGGGATGAACCAAGACCTAGCATCAAGGGATTATGTGTGATGCTCCTTTTATCCAGGGTATGGGCAGATGAGTAAAAAAAATATGGATAAATAAATAAATAATGGGGGGACACAGGGTAAAATAAGTTGGGTAGATGGAAATTCTAGTTATCAGTGAGAGGGAGGGGGAGGGGTATGGTATATGAGTTTTTTATTTTTTCTTTTTATTTCTTTTTCTTGAGTCATGCAGATGTTCCAAAAAATTATCGTGGTGATGAATACACAACTGTGTGATGATATTGTGAACCATTGATTGTATATCATGTATGGAATGTATGTGTGTGGAGATTTCTCAATGAAAATATTATGTATGTATGGTATGAGTGTGAAGTATAGATCAATAGTTCTTAGCCCGTTTTATACCATGGACTTCTTTGAAAATATGATAAAAGCTGTGAACCTTTTTCTCAGAAAAAAATATATATATACCAAGTTTAGAATATACTATCAAAAGTTTAATGAACTAAAAAAATTTTATTGTGACAACATGAATATATATAACATAAAACCTTCCCATAAAAACAATTTTTAAGTGTACAATTGACTGGTATTTATTACATGTTCAATGTTATGCTACCATCACCACTATCTATTACCCAAATTTTTCATCATCCCAAACAGAAAACTCTGTTCCCATTAAGGAATAATCTCCGATTCACATCTTCCCCCCAACCCCTGTAACCTCTAATCTCCTTTCTGTGTTTTTGCCTATTCTAAATATTTCATATCAGTAGAGTCATACAACATTTGTCCTTTTTTGTCTGGTTTATCTCAGTAGCATAATGTTTTCAATGTTCATCTATGATGTAGCATGTATCAGAGCTTCATTCTTTTTTATAACTGATTAATATTCCATTTTATTACATACTACATGTTGTTTATCCATTCATCTGTTGATGGACTCTTAGGTTGTTACCATCTTTTTGGTATTGTGAATAATGCTGCTATGAATATTGGTATCTAAGTATCTTTTCAAATTATGTTTTCAGTTCTTTGGGGTATATACCTAGAAGTGGGATGCTATGCTATATGATAATTCTATATTTAACTTTTTAAGGAACTGTCAAACTGTTTTCTAACAGGTTTGTACAATATTTTTAATGTAGCCAGTGTATAAAGTTTTGGGGTACAATTTTATGGAAATAATTTCTACTTAAATATCTTTCTTTTATTTTCCTGTTAGAATGGCATCACAAGTGTTGACCTGTGTACACAGTACTGAATTTGGTTTATTACTGCTCAGATACAAGCCTTTGAGTACAGGCGCTATATGTGGGACAGACTTCAAGGAAATTTGTGATTGTGTCAGACATTGTTATAGGTCTCTGTGTCAATGCTACAGGAAACCTAACCTATTACGTTAGTCTTGCAACTCCCATGGCCATTCAAGGCTCTTAGATGCTATAAATATTTAAACTGATTGAAAATTCAAGGGTTTTGGTTCTTAAGAGTGTCTTCCATCAACTCTTTTCTTATCCTATTTTACCATTGTTACCTAATTCCCCTTTAATGGCTCAGACACCAGTTTCTCAGTCTCTAAAAATTCTGTTGATTCCAAAATTAAATGAGACTGTAGAAGCATCTCTTTAATAAAATAAAACCTCAACTTTTCCTTTGTAAGAATTCGAGAATTCAAGAGTTTTGCCATGCAAAGGAAGACTCCAAGAGACGTTCTCTCATGCAACACGCAAGGGGTTTATTTACCACACATGCGTGGGGCTCACTGAACACGCAGGAACCGAGAGCCCCGAACCTGGGTTTTGGGAAGCCTTTTGAGGGCCAGGATAAGGGTGTGGGGTTTGAGGGTTGAACATTAGTTACAGGTTCTGCTTTATGCAGGAAGTAGATAACGAACATTTTGCAAGAAGCAGATAACAAACATTTTTCGCGCATGAGTCATGGGAGCTGCTTCTTGCAAGAAGCAGCTGTCTCGTGCAAAACTCCCTTACTCAACCTTTTTGCATTCTTAGATAAACTTTCTCCGGCAGTTACAACCTTGCATAACCAAGGCAGCAGAAAACCTTGCATAACAAAGGCAGCAGATAACCGCCCCTGGGAAGTCCCGGGTTGTTTTAACCTGATGGGGCCCATAACTCTTTTCTTTATAAAATCCTTCTTTACATAAGAAAAGTTAGCTACTGTTAAGTTTTATAAAATCCTTCTTTACACCTTGACCAATAAATTGATATATTCTTTCTGCTAATAGGCTTTGTCAGAAACATAAAACTAACTTTGAATTTCTGGGCTTTAAGTATGTGGGGAAGAACCAGAGAAAGAATGGGCTTATGCTCCTTTCCCATCTATTTATTGACAGTTTTTAATTCCCATAAATTATGTTGATCACTCTAAACCAAGGCTGTGGAATTAGGCTTTACTGTTTATGAACACACGCTTTGAATTCAGATGAAACTAAATTTGCATCCTTCCACCACTCACTCATTTTTTAAAATTTGTTTATTTATTAATTAAAAAAATTAACAACAAACGATCTAAAACATTAACATGTGATCATTCCGTTCTATATATATAATCAGTAATTCACAATGTCATCACTTAGTTGCATATTCATCATTTCTTAGAACATTTGCATCAATTCAGAAAAAGAAATAAAACGATAACAGAGAAAAAAAAAAGATTATACGTACCATACCCCTTACCCCTCGCTTTCATTGACCGCTAGCATTTCAAACTAAATTTATTTTAACATTTGTTCCCCCTATTATTTATTTTTATTCCATATGTTCTACTCATCTGTTGACAAGGTAGATAAAAGGATCATCAGACACAAGGTTTTCACAATCACACAGTCACATTGTGAAAGCTGTATCATTACACAGTCATCATCTAGAAACATGGCTACTGGAACACAGCTCTACATTTTCAGGCAGTCCCCTCCAGCCTCTCCATTACATCTTGAATAACAAGGTGATAACTGCTTAATGCGTAAGAATAACATCCAAGATAACCTCTCCACTCTGTTTGGGATCTCTCAGCCATTGACACTTTGTCTCATTTTTAATTACTCTAATCTCCTGTTTCTTCATTTGTTAAATTGATGGAAATCATCTATCCTACTGAGTAGTGGTGAAATTTAAAAGATGTGTATAACAAGTTTCTGACACAGTGCCTGGAACATGGTAGATGCTTTTTTTTAAATTAGTCATTTAAAATTTTTGTCTTTTAAACAACATTAAACTGGATAACTGCATGGCTCTATAAGGAAACTTTTTGTTTTGGCAAATCTTTCTTTTGACTTTATTCTAGTGATTAATAACAACCTGCCTTCCATATAAGATAGTCTTTTAAAATATATATTCTTTTAGAGCTCTCTGCACTGTTTAACACTGACCCCTAATTGTTTAGTGACATCCCATTCTTCCTTTGTTTCCTTTGATATTGTATATCCAGAATTTTTCTTCTTCCTCTACATATCGTTTTACTATTCCCTTTTTTTGTTGTTGTTGTTTTTAGCTTTTAAAATTGTGTGATGTGACATATATAAAAGCAAAGAAAGAAAAAAGCCATAGTTTTCAAAGCCCTCTTCCACAAGTAGTTACAGGACAGATACCAGAGTTTGTGATGGGCTGCCATACCATCATCTCAGATTTTTCCTTCTAGTTGCTCCAGAACATTGCAGGCTGAAAGGAATATATATATATGTATATAATCAGCACAATCAAGTTTTTTTTTCTTTTTTGTGAAAAATAGCATATATACAAAAAAGCAATACATTTCAAAGCACATCACAACAACTAGTTGTAGAACAGATTTCAGGGTTTGGTATGGTTTTTAATTCCACAATTTTAAGTTTTACTTCTAGCTGCTCTAAGATATTGGAGACTAAAAGAAATATCAATATAATGATTCAGCAATCTTACTCATTTGTTAAAACCTGCCTTCTCTGTACAACTCCACCTCCATCTTAGATCTTTTTCCTACTCTTTAGGAACTTTTGGGCTATGCCCATTCTAACTTTTTCATGTTGGAAGGAGCTCTTGATAATAAGGGGTAGGCGGATGAAACTAGCTGTTTCATCTAGCTTTCAGGACTTAACTGGGCCAGGGACCCATCTGGAGATGGTAGGTTTCTGGAAAGTTACCTTAGTTCATGGAACCTTTGTAGATTCTTATATATTGCCCTAGGTGTTCTTTTTTTTTTTTTTTTTTTAGTTTTATTTTTTAACTTTTTAAATTGTATAGTATAACATATATATATAGAAAGCGTAGAAATAAAAAAGCAATAGTTTTCTATGTACTCTTCAAAAAGTGGTTGCAGGATAGATCCCAGAGTTTGTCATGGGCTACCATATGATCCTCTCATATTTTTCCTTCTAGCTGCTCCAGAATATAGGAGGCTAGAGGGCTTAAATACATTTTTACCATCACAATTGACTTTTTTTCCTTCTTTTTTTTTGTGAACAATAACATGTATACAAAAAAGCTATAAATTTCAAAGCACAGCACCACAATTAACTGTAGGATATATTTCAGACTTTGACATGGGTTACAATTTCAAAATTTTCATTTTTTTTTTTTTACTTCTAGCTGCTCTAAAATACAGGACATTAAAAGATATCAATTTAATGATTCAGCATTCATATTCATTTGTTAAATCCTATCTTCTATGTATAATTCCACCATCACTTTTGATCTTTCCATACCTCTCTTTGGAGTTGTTTGGGCTATGACAATTCTAAATTTTTGATATTGGAAGGATCTGTCAGTAATATGGAGTAGGGAGATGGAACTATCTAATGTTCTGGAGAGGCTGGGCTAGGTTTCAGGTCTTATCTGGACCAGGGACCCATCTGGAGGTTGTAGGTTTCTGGAAAGTTATTCTAGTGCCTGGAAACCTTGTGGAATCTTATATATTGCTCTAGGTGTTCTTTAGGATTGGCTGGAATTGTCCTGGTTGGTGGTTGTCAGGATATGATAGGTGGCAAGGTCTACCTGAAGCTTGTGTAAGAGCAGCCTCCAGAGTAGCCTCTTGACTCTCTGAACTCTCTCTGCCTCTAACTATCTCTTATACCCTATGAAATAAGCCTCTCCTCTTTTGGTGAATAGGATTCTTCATTGCCACTAGATCACATCTTGATCGTTCTCTGTGTTTAGCTTTTGTTCATGATGTTCTTTTGCCTGGAAAAACCTTTCTCATTCACCTAAATATTGTCTGTCTTTTAAGAATGTATCTCCTTGAGGCTTTTGTCAGTCACTCTTCTCCAATTAAGTCTTCCTTCTGAATGGCTGTAGATTAAATGAAAAAAAAAATGAAAAATTTAAAACAAGATGTGAGAGAATATAAGACAATATAAGACAAACTCATTCAGTTTGCTATGTAACTTATCAAAGGTCAGTTTTTAAATATTTTTTTAAAAGTTTTGTTGAGGAATATCTGATGTACTATAAACTGCACATTTTAAGTGTCCAATTTAAAAAGATTTGGCAAGTATTTACAACCATGAAATTATTCCAGTAATCAAGTTAGTGAATAAATTTATCATCCTCAAAAATTTATTTGGGCCCCTTTCTTATCCTCCTCCCATGCCTCCCCACATGTTCCATCCCCAGGCCACCACTGATTCTGTCATTAGAGATTAGTAGTCATTTTCTAGGATTCTATGTAAATGGAATCATATAGTCACACTCTTTTTTTTGTGCAATTTCTTTCATGTCATAACCATTTTAAGATTAATCCATGGTGTTACACGAATCACTTGGCTTTTGTGGGTACTCAGTTTGTTTGTTCATTCACTTGCTGATGGACATTTGGATTTCTCCAGTTTGGGGATATTTCATCAAAAGCTTAGTATGGACATAGGCGTTCATTTTTCTTGGAGAATTATTTAGGAGTGGAATGGCTATCTCATATGGTAGGTAATGTTTAACATTTTCAGAAACTACCAAATTGTTTCCCAAATTTTACATACCTACCAGCAGTCAATGAGAATTGTTTCACATCCTCCCAACACTTGGTATGATTAAGATTCTTAATTTTAGACCTTGTATTAGGTGGGTGGTGGTAGTTCCTTATAGCTTTAATTGACATAGTCTTTCCAGTTTGAAGGATAAAAAATAAATTATCCTCAAATTTTTTGCCTTGCTTTTTTTTTTTGTTTGTTTTGCATGGTAGGCACCAGGAATCGAACCCAGGTCTCTGGCATAGCAGACAAGAATTCTGCCACTGAATTTACGGCCATGCCTTATTTTTTAAACCTCAGAATTTGGGAAGTCTGAGCTCTGTGTTAACAATGTTCTTCCTTGAAAATAAAAATTTGTTTAAAATTTATGTCATTGTTTGATTTGTACTTTAACTGCATAATGTATTTAATGCATTCATACACCACCATTGAATGGTGATAGAAAATCAGAAATAGCAATCAAAAAAGGAGCATTTCTATAAAGACTTAAATCTTATGCCCTTAGAAGTATTTAGAACCCATTTTCTTTAGTTTGTGTTCCTTGTTAGTTCTAATCATTTAAGGAAAAGCAAACTTAAAATAATATAATAATATTTTTAGAAAAATTGACAGCAAGAATTTTGTTTGTTTTTAGAGGGAATCATTCATGATTACAAAAGACAAGCTAATTTGAACTAAAATTTTTCTAAGAAGCTTTTTTATAAGCTCTCTAGACCAGATTATTTTTTAACCAAAAGAGCTATAACCTGAGATTGATACTTCATCACACACACACACACACACACAAGAGAGAAATCTGTATACCCAGAAACTGTTTTATATCAAATAAGGATTGACAGTAGTGTTTTTATGCATCTGTTCTGCCCACATAAGAAGCCAGCTTCATCATCTGGATGTTCCTGGGGCTGAAACTTTTTATAAATATGAGAATTTCTTTCTTTCTTTTTTTTTTCAATGACAAACAGAATATGGTATCCAGCTGTGGATTTGCTTATATATTGTGTTTGTGTTTTTTCCCGGGACTTGTTTTATATAGTATATGGCAATATGTTGTCATACAAATTCCATGATTAATGCTTATTTATGAAATCTTGTGTAAATATCTTACAACTTAGTCAAACATTGTGCAAGTTAAACAGTTTTTTCTTTGAATATTGGAGTGACATATCCCAGAGGAATAGGAGGTTGGATGGTTTATGTTCTTTATCTATAGAAAGGTCTCATATGTTACATTTTCCTTCTATATTCTATGTTATATCATTGTTTTTCAATTTACTTTGCTGGGCAAGAAATCCAGATTCAGACTTACTTATCAGAAAACTAAAGACCATTTAGGTATGGAAGTCATTCAGAAAAAAAGAATGATAATAATTTCATATTTCACTAAACAATTATGTTTACCGTGATGTATTTGACTCTAATTCTGATTCTGTCCTCTAAAGCATGTTTTTTGTGCATTTTTTCTTTTATTCATATGTTAAAGTAAATCTATTCCATAATAATTGTTCTTATATTAGCCTCATTTTCCCACAGAAAATGTTGGATTGCTTATAAAATATCACAGTGTAAGGAGGTAGCAAATCTCAAGTTTGAGTATATTCATTATATCTGTTCCCATCTCAGGTTATGATAATATGCTTAAAATTGTAAGTTTGTTATATGAATTATTTTTTCCTGTACTTCTCATGAGATTTATAGTGTCCAAATAATATCATCTTTGATAATATATTGGGAGGTTCTTGTTTCCCCAGACTTGTTTTAATTTTTTCATATTTAGTATTTTATTGGATTGTAATTAGCAGTTGAGAGGTTTGATTTCAACTTTTTAATATTTTTTTTTTATTCTTTTCAGGTCCAGCTCTTATACGAGCTAACTGATACTATGAATAAGGTTTGGAATAAGATTCAGAAAAGAGGCAATCTTAACCCATCTTCAGCCTATCCAGAGACTATAATAGGGCCTGTCCCCAGCTCTCCAGTCAGAAGTAGTGTAGGCACAGCCCCTCCAGATACCAGCACCTGTAGCCCATCTGCTGACATTGGAACTACTACTGAGGTGAGTATTTTTTTTTTTAATTCTATTACTCAGTGAAGGGTGATATATAATACAAAATGTTTTATGTCATGATTGAGTATGAAGATGACCTCATCTCTGTGGAAGTGACAAGTTCAGAAGTCTCATGAGGGGCTGTGGTCGCAGTGGCTGGATATTACTATTCCTTTTAGGTCCTAGTATTTTTATTGTTTTCTGTTGGTCATGGAGTAATAAGACAGTGGGGGCTCTGTGCGTTGGTACAAACTAAGACTGATAAAGGTGTGCTTCCTCAGAAGTATGGAAAGTTAGAATGTACATGAAAAAAGAGGCCCATGTGTTTCCTTTCCCTAGCCTCTCTACCTCTTCCCCCTTTTTGAACAGAAGTGTTATTTTCTAGATGAGTGATTCCTGACCCTATTAAAACCCTGTGCCTTGTCCATTTTTCTCCCAAACATGAAAACCTTTAAAAAAATTTTTGATACCCTAACCTCACCCAGCATGCCAATGCCCTTTTATATAACAAAGATTTTGATATCTTCTTAACTATCCTGAAAAGAAAATTTTAAAATAATGTAATCTACATATGCATATAAATTCAAAATATATAATATCTTAAATATAACAGAAAGGATAAATAAAAATAATTAAGGTATATAGCATGTATTTCAATGTATAAATGGCTACATTAGAAGATATTATGAGTCAACTATATACAGTAGTAGTGATTGTTGTGAATGTGACAGCTACAGATAGACTTAAAAGTCTATACGAAATGTTATAAGCAGCACTGCTGTTGGTGGTGTGATTTTCTGAAATAGTGACAAACTCTTGATAAAGTTTAAAATAAACATTTTAATTTTCCTTTCACTTCAGTAGCTGCATTTCTGAAACTCAATGTGTATTACAGTTATCAAAAATGCAGAAATAATTTGCATTTAGATGTAAAACAGAATAAAATTTTATCCCCAGATATTTATAAAAAGAATTTTCACCTACATGAATGTCAGTGAAACATTATTTTATTTTATAGGACTGTCCTATTCATCCCAGCCCCTCTTGAATCCCTAATTCCTAATCAATAAATTCAGAAGTAACACTCAATCACTGAATCTAAGAAAATACTCTCAAACATTTCTAAAATACTCCCTAGACAGCTGAACTTTCCACACTGAAAGCAAGTATGGTAGAGGGAGGTAGAAGGTATGTTTTGTCTCTGCATAGACATAAGCACCATTTCCTCTAGGAAAAAAAAAGCTGTTGGCAAAATATGGAATGAGAAAGATAATCAAGTAAAGGGAATTTAATTTCTTTTGTCTTATGACTCAGTAAGGGCAAACTTAGTTAAAAGGACAAATTTCACCTGCTGTAACATTTTAACATTTGTTTAAGTAAAGCTGTTAATATAGCCCCCTTCATAAGCAACTTCTTCATCTTCCTCATTCCAAACCTTAAGAAACACAAGATCTAAGTAAGTAATAAGGTTTCTTTCTTTTTCCAAATGAATAAAATCTAGAATGAGCTCTCTTGAAGTTATTGGAGCGTATCCCTTTTGGTGTAAAAATAATGAATTCTTAGCTCAGAAAAGCTCTGAGAAGCCCTGTAGTAAAGAAAACTCTGTTCAGTGTAGCAGTTCCCAAACTTACTTGACTGAAGAACCCTTTTTCTAAAGCCTATCTGTTAATGTTGCTTGGATGATAACATTTTGAAATAATATTTTTAATCAAAGTTTGAGGTGATAAATTGCTAGACAAGGATAGTGCAAGTGAAATTAACAAAGGGTGTCTTAGAGACCTTTCAGTTGTAGAAAGGAGAGTATTCTGTGAAATGCTTGCTGAGTGCTGTGTTCACATGAACATGACTACCTGTTTTGGAAACGTTCTTTTAAAACAGACATTTACACATTACAAGTCCAGGAAAGACAGGGCTCATGTGGAATGGTCACACATGTTGTCACATACCTAGGACTTCCATTTAGGCAAAGTACAGTGAATGGTGCACTGCAGAATTGTGCAGTGTACAACCTATACAAAAGGACGTAGTGGCCCTGGTGTATATTAGCTAGGGTTTTCTAGAAAAACAGAATCAGCAAGAAATATCTGTAGACATAAAGCTTATAAAAGTGTCTCATGTAACTTTTGAGGAATATAGAGTTCATACTCCATAGGGCAGGCTGTGAAGCTCACAACTCCGATGAAGAGTCTGGATAAACTCCACAGGAGGGGCTCGCTGGCCAAAGCAGAAAGAGAAACTGTCTTTTTTGAATCCTCCTTAAAAGGTTTTCAGTGATTAGATTAAAATCACTCATTGCAGAAGACACTCCCCTTGGCTGATTACAAATGCAATCAACTGTGGATGCAGCCGACATGATCATGATTTAATTCTATGAAATGTCCTCATAGTAACAGACAGGCCAGCACTTGCCCAACCAGACAAATGGGCACCACCACCTGGCCAAATTAATACATGGACCTGACCATGGCAGTCCACCCCTTTCAACTTGGCAGCTATACACATCACCTTTAACCATACTTAATCTCTAAATAGAAAACAATAAAAAAAACATTTTTCCCCCTCACCTAACAAAACTCAACTGTCCACGTACAACCAGAAATGCATTAAATCTCCCCAGAATGTGGTGCAAGTTCTTGGGTAATATTCATTCTAAACTTGATCTTACAACTTAAATACTGTAACATGAACAAAACAGCGTTACAGTCCTCGTTTCTATAACTGATCATGTAGTCACAGTTCATATTGATCACTACCTTTTTCCACTACCCATTCCATGTTCCCTTTACCCTTAACAAGCACTTCACCTGGCTGTGGTTCTTTGCCCTGTGGTTCTTTACCCGGTGGGGTAACCCAAACCTTCATTCCTGAAGATTCAGAGCCATAGATAGTCCTCCATGATTGGGCTGTTGCAGTTTTCCATTGATTTTAATCACAGGGCATGGTAGTACTAAAAGACACCCTAGGGGATCTCCTTAATACCAGGAAAACTCTTCTTTACCTCCATTGTGTAGTTGCAGTCCAATTTCCCCCTGATAGTCAGGGTCAATTCCCCCAGCCAGTAAAGTAATTCCCCTCTTGGCTTGTTGATCTGGGGGCATTTGTAGCCCAAAGTGACCAGGTGGCAGCCTTAGATTCCGATTCAATGGAATCATTGTTGTTTCTCCTGGTAGAAACACTCCTTTTCTCGAACTACTACCTGTATACCAGCAGAGCTCAAGGTCGCAGGGACAGGAAGCAAAAATTTTCCTAATGGATTGCTAGTGGTATAGTGAGTGGTGCCACTCCCATTTCCACCACTTGGTTCCTAGACCCATGGATCCTGACTATGGGAGAAACAGCACCATACAGTGGACGCTGATTCAGAGCATACACGGCTTCTTGGAGAACATTATCCCAGCCCTGCATGGTATTGCCACCTAGTTGATACTGTAATTGAGTTTTCAAAAGGCCATTCCACTTTTCTGTCAATCCAGTTGCTTCTGGATGATGGGGAACATGGTAAGACAAGAGAATTCCATGAGCATGTGCCCATTCCTGCACTTCTTTTGCTATGAAGTGTGTTCCTTGATCAGAAGCAATGCTGTGTGGAATACCATGACAATGGATAGGGCATTCTGTAAGTCCCCAGATGGTAGTTTTGACAGAAATATTGTGTGCAAGAAAAGCAAACCTATATCCAGAGTATGTGTCTATTCCAATTAGATCAAATCACTGCCCCTTCCGTGAAGGAAGTGGTCCAGTGTAATCAACCTGCCACCATGTAGCTGGCTGGTCACCTTGGGGAATTGTGCCATATCATGGGCTGAGTGTGGGCCTTTGCTGCAGGCAGATTGGGCACTCAGCAGTGGCTGTAGCCAGGTCAGCCTTGGTGAGTAGAAGTCCATGTTGCTGAGCCCATGAATAATCTCCGTCTCTACCACCATGACCACTTTGTTCATGAGCCCATTGAGCAATGACAGGAGTTGCTGGGGAAAGAGGCTGACTGGTATCCACAGAATAGGTCATCTTATCCACTTGGTTATTAAAACCTTTGTCTGCTAAAGTCACCCTCTGGTGTGCATTCACATGGGACACAAATATCTTCATGTTTTTAGCCCTCTCAGAAAGATCTATCCACATACCTCTTCCCCAGACCTCGTTGTCACAAATTTTCCATGTATGGTCTTTCCAAGTCCCTGATCATCCAGCCAAACCATTAGCAACAGCCCATGATTCTGTATCCATACACACTTCTGGCCAGTTCTCCTTCCGAGCAGAATGAACAACCAGGTGCATTGCTCGAAATTTTGCCCACTGGAAGGATTTCCCCTCAACACTGTCCTTCAAGGGTATCCTGGAAAGGGTTTTAATGCTACAACTGTTTATTCTTGGGTGGTACCTGCATATTGTGCAGAACCATCTGTAAACCACACCCGAGTTTTCTCTTCTTCAATCAGTTCACTATAAGGAACTCCCCAAAAGGCCATAGCTCTGGTCTGGGAAAGAGAAGGTAATCTGGCAGGAATGGAGATCATGGGCCTTTGGGCCACTTCCTCATGTAATTTAATTGTGCCTTCAGGACCTGCTCTGGCCCTATGTCATATATACCATTTCCGTTTTATGATGGAGTGCTGCTGTGTACACCCAACTTTATGGCTTGGTGGGTCAGACAACACCCAGTCATGATAGGCAACTCAGGTCTCATGGTAACTTGGTGGCCCAAGGTTAATCACTCAATCTCTCCTAAGGCCCAATAGCAGGTTAAAACCTGTTTCTGAGAAGGAGACTAGTTATCTGCAGTGGATGGTAAGGCTTTGCTCCAAAATCCGAAGAGTCTGTGTTGCAGTTCTTCTATAGGGGCCTGCCAAAGGCTCCAGACAGCATCTCTATTTACCACTGACACTTCTAGCACCATTGGTTCTGCTGGATCATATGGTCCAAGTGGTAGACCAGCCTGTATAGCCGCCTTAACCTGTTGCAGAACCTCCTCTTGTTCAGGTCCCCACTCAAAATTAGCAGTTTTTCCAGTCACTCGATAAATGGGCCGGAGCAGCACACCCAGAGGAGGAATATGTTGTCACCAAAATCCAAAGAAACCAACTAGGCATTGTGCCTGTTTTTTGGTCATAGGAGAGGCCAGATGCAGCAACTTATCCTTCACCTTAGAGGGATATCTCGAAGTGCCTCATACCACTGGACACCTAGAAATTTCACCTAGAAGGCCCCTGTATTTTTGTTGGATTTATCTCCATCCTCTGATTCACAAATGCCTTACCATTAAGTCTAGAGTAGTTGTTACTTCTTGCTCACTAGGTCCAATCAACATGATATCATCAATACAATTGACCAGTGTGATGTCTTGCGGGAGGGAGAAGTAATCAAGTTTCCTGTGAACAAGATTACAACGTAGGGCTGGAGAGTTGATATACCCATGAGGTACAACAGTGAAAGTATATTGCTGACCTTACCAGCTGAAAGCAAACTGTTTCGGTGGTCCTTACTAATAACTATTGAGAAAAAAGCATTTGCCAGATCAGTAGCTGCATACCAGGTACCAGGGGATGTGTTGATTTGCTCAAGCAATGATACCACATCCAGAACAGCAGCTGCAATTGGACTTACCACCTGGTTGAGCTTATGATAATCCACTGTCATCCTTCAAGACCCATCTGTTTTCTGCACAGGCCAAATAGGAGAGTTGAATGGGGATGTAGTGGGAATCACCACCACTGCAACCTTCAGATCCTTAAATGTGGTAGTAATCTCTGTAATCCCTCCAGGAATCTGATATTGCTTCTGATTTATTATTTCACTAGGTAGGGGCAGTTCTAGTGACTTCCACTTAGACTTTCCTACCGTAATAGCCCTCACTCCATGAGATAAAGAGCCAATGTGGGGATTCTGCCAGTTGCTCAGTTTATCTATTCCAATTATCCATTCTAGAACTGGGGAGATAACTACAGAATGCGTCCAGGGGTCCACTCCATCCACTGTGAGATGACCTCTGTGCTGAAACTCCATCGATCACCTGACCTCCATAAGCTCCCACTCTGACTGGTGGACCAGAGTGACATTTTGGGTCCCATGGAATTAATGTCACTTCTGAACCAGTGTCTAATAATCCATGAAATATCTGATCATTTCCTTTCCCTAGTGCACAGTTACCCTGGTAAAAGGCCATCGGTCTCCTTGGGGAAGACTTGGAGGAAGATTAACAGTATAAATTTGTGGCAGTCTAACGGCGGCCTCCCTCAAAGGGACCTGGCCTCCCCCTCATTCAAGGGGCTCTGGGTCTTTAAACTGTCTCAAGTCTGGAAATTGATTCCAAGGGGCCATGACTCTTTGTTTTTGTAATTCATGTTAGACTTCTGTTCACTTGCCCTAGAACTCTTTTGTTTATACAGCTCAAACAAGAATTAAGTAGACTGCCCACCTATTGTACTTCTAGGTACCCCATGATTTACTACTAGCCAACACCACAGTTCTCTGTGAGTCAGATTATTTTGACTCCTGCTTTGAGTCTACTGTCTATTATGATAGTCATGTCCACTTTGTCTTCGGCGATTGAATGCTGCCACCTGGCTTCTGCCAACTTGGGATCCAGTAATCCCATTGTGTTTAAGGATTCTAGTGACAGCAGTTCCCACAGTAATATCTGACCTAAAGAGAAGTGCAGCTACAGAGCTCTTCAGGGATGATGGCGCTAGACTCACAAATTTATGTCTTGCAGTTCTGGTAAAAGTTGCATCCTCCAGACATTCCTGGGGTGTAAGAGCAGGCTTTGCATGATAAATCCACTCTAACATTCCAGTCTCTCTAAGCCTCTGGATCTCCTCATCTGCATTATACCAAGGCAGTTCTGGCATTTCAACCTCAGGTAATGTTGGCCACCTTTTGATCCATATTTCAGCTGACCATCCAAACTCTTAATGCCTTTTCTAACCCCTCAAGCTGTAACACTGAATGCAGAATCTCTACTTAGTGGGTCCATATCCATAAATTCAGCCTGATCCAGCTTTATATTTCTCCCACCATTATCCCATACTTTTAAAATCCATTGCCACACAAATCCCCCTGATTTCCATATAAATTGGAAAACTCACACAGTTCTTTTGGACTATAATGTACCTCCTCATGGGTGATACTTTGTACCTCACCTTTTGGGTCTGTTGGGACTTTAGTTATAGGTCTGGAAGAATTGAGGGGTAGTTGGGGTGGGTCATGAAAGGAATTAGAAGTATCTTCCAAGCCGTTTACTTCAGGGCATTCATTCGCAGTTTCATTAATTTCGCATTACAAAATTAATCACTCTAGGGCTAACCCCTTCAAATGGAGGTTGGGTGGCCAACTCCTCAGGGCAGACTGGAGGTAGGGAAGCTATGTCCTCAAGGCAGACTATTAACAGGGTTATCTAGAGAAGACTCAGCATGATCTAGGTTTTCAGCCTCTCCAGGAACATCATTATCAATCCGTATGTCACCATCCCATTTTTCAGGGTCACATTCCTTTCCTATCCATGCCCTCACTTTCCCAGAAGACATCATACAAGATTGAGATTTCGGTTTATGTTGTAAAGTTGCTACTCTAGCAATAAGATTCTGAGTCTGATTTTCAGAGATCTCAAGTCTGAAATAAGATTTTCCTTCAGGACACTCATAGAAACATTTACATCTGTTATACGGTGTTTAAGCTTCTCATTTGAAGCCTTAAGCCCATCCCTTTCACTCATTAATGTATACAGTGTATCTAACAAAAACCATCCAATATCTCTATGCCTCCTATTTCCACAAAAATCTGTTAAAGGTGTCAAAAACATTATCCCCCAGAGCCTGGCTTTCTACATGCAAGCATTAGAAGAATCAAATGGTGATATGTTGACTATCTCTTTTGCCAACAAACCCCATGGATTGGCAGTATCATTCTGATTATGGGAATCAGAGTCCTTAGTGCCTTCATATCCAGTCAAAGTAGAAAACCAATCATAAAAACACATTTTTAAGATTCTGTTTCTTAAGAACCACCTCACTCCCAGTAGCAAGCTGTATTAGGGTTCTCTAGAGAAACAGAATCAGCAGGAAATATCTGTAGATATAAAATTTATAAAAGTGTCTCATATAACTTTTGAGGAATGTAGAGTCCAAAATCCATAGGGCAGGCTGTGAAGCTGATGATTTTGATGAAGGGTCTGGATGAACTCCACAGGAGAGGCTCACTGGTCAAAGCAGAAAAAGAGACTGCCTCTTCTGAATCCTCCTTCAGAGGCTTCCAGTGGTTAGATTAAATATCACTCATTGCAGAAGAGACTCTCCTTGGCTGATTACAGATGCAGTCAGCTGTGGATGCAGCAGATGTGATCATGATTCAATTCTATGAAATATCCTCTTAGTAACAGAGAGGCCAGCACTTGCCCAACGAGACAAATGGGCACCACCACCTGGCCAAGTTGACGCATGAACCTGATCATGACATGTAATCAAGATGAATATGCTCTGCCATTATAGAGGGATGATTAACTAATTCCTTCTATGGGATCTGTGACTATTTTGTAGCAAAAGTGGCATTTAAGATAGATCTTAGAAAATGAACAAAGCATAGGTTAACAATTTTGTTTTAGTGGTTGTTTAAAAGTAGAATACTGAGAATTTTTTTCTGAAAGCCTTTTTTTTTTGAGGTTTCTTCACACAAATTCAGTCCATCCATAGTATATAATCAGTGGCTCACAATATCATCACCTAGTTGCATATTCATCACCATGATCATTTTTATAACATTTGCAGCACCTAGAAAAAGAAAGAAAAAGAAAAACTCATATAGCCCTTACTGCTTACCTCTCCCTCTCATCGACCACAAATATTTCAGTCTACACACTTTTTCTTACCCCTTATCTCCCCCTATTATTGTTTCCTTTTTTTTTTTTTTTACTCATTTTGTCTACACAAGGCTTTCACAATCACATGTTCATATTGTAAAAGTTACATCATTATACAATCATCTTCAAGAATCAAGGCTACTAGAATACAGTTCAACAGTTTCAGGTACTTTGATCTGGCCTTTTCAGTGCACCATAAACTAAAAAGGATCTGGATAATGCGTAATCTGTATAATGAGTAAGAATAACCTCCAGCATAACCTCTTGACTCTGTTTGAAATCTCTTAGGACTGAAACTTTATTTTGTCTCATTTCTCTCTTCCCCTTTTGGTTAAGAAACTTTCTCAGTCCCATGATGCAGGGTCTCAACTTATCCCAGAATTTCTGTCCCACGTGGCCAGGGAGATTTACACCTCAGGGAGTCATGTCCCATGTAGTGGGGAGGGCAGTGAGTTCACCTACCAAGCTGGCTTAGAGAGAAGATACATCTGAGCAACAAAAGAGGTTCTCTGGGGGTGATTGTTAGGCATAATTATAAGTATGCTTGCTTCTCCTTTGTGGGAATAAGTTTCATAGGGTCAAACCCCAAGATTGAGGGCTCAGCCTATTGAATTGGTTGTCCCCACTGCTTGCAGTAGTGTCAGGAATTCTCCAGATGGGGAAGTTGAATATTTCCTCCTTTCTCCCCAGTCCCCCAAGGGGACTGTTCTGGTTTGCTAGCTGCCGGAATGCAACACACCAGAGACAGATTGACTTTTAATAAAAGGAGATTTATTTCATTAGTTCTTCAGAGGAAAGGCAGCTAACTTTCATCTGAGGTTCTTTCTTACATGGGAAGGCTCAGAGTCATCTCTGCTGGCCTTCTCTCCAGGCCCCTGGGTTCCAACAGTTTTCCCTGGGGGTTATGCATCTCCAAAGGCCTGGGCTAAGCTGCGAGTGCTGAGATGAGGTATGCCAAGATGCTTAGGCTGTGCTACGTTGCGCTCTCTCATTTAAGCACCAGCCAATTAAGTCAGACGTCATTTATTGCAGCAGGCACACCTCCTAGCCGACTGCAGATGTAATTAACAACAGATGAGGTTCACGTACCATTCCGCAGCAGCAGAACTAGGCACGTTCACCTGCCCAAGTTGACAACTGAATCTAACTACCACAGGAACTTTGCAAGTACTTTTTTATTCTCTGCTCAAGTTACTCCAGGATATATCAGGGCATCACACTAATGTTGTACAAACCAACAAGATCTCACAGTCTATTCAAGATTCCATGTACGTATGGTGTTCAGTTAAACTGACCATGCAAGTTAAATTAGATAATTCACTACTCAAAATATAAACTTTACGCCAAATAAACCTCTCTCCCTTTGGTCTCATGCAGATGTTGAAGTTTTAAAATATGGATAATATCATCCTTTACCCTGTATTCTGATTTATCTTAGTCCTATCTGACAGGATTTTGAAGATAAATAATGAAAATACTGAGAGTATCTATGTTAATGTTGTGTTAGCTATGGATTTAACCTCGTGTGTGACAAATATCTAAAAGTGGAAGCATCTTTTTGGGTTTTTTTTTGTGTGTGTGTGAGGACATATGCTTTTATTTTCTTGAGTAGATACCTAGGAGTGGAATTGCTGGGTGCTATAATTCTATACTTAACTTTCTGAGGAAATGCAAAACTGTTTTCCATAGCAGCTATACCATTTTACACTCGCACCAACAATGAGCAATCATTCCTGTTTCTCCAAATTCTCTCCAGCACTTGTGAGTTGCTGTTTTTTTTTTTTTTGATAGTAACCATTCTAGTGGGGGTAAAATGATATCTCATGGTGGCATTAATTTGTATTTTCCTAATACGTAATGATGTCATGCATCTTTTCATATGCTTTCTTTCCATTTACATATCTTCTTTGGAGAAATGTCTATTCAAGACCTTTGCCCATTTTTAATTGGATTGTTTGTGAATTATAGTATTTCTTTATATATTCTGATTATCAAAGCCTTTTTGGATTTGTGGCTTCTGAATATTTCAATACAATTCCAATTGTGTTGGTTATCTTTTTACTTTCATAATAAAGTATGGCCATTTGTATTTCCTCTTCTGAGAGGTGTCTGTTCAAATCTTTTTCCCATTTTGTAATTGGATTGGCTGTCTTTTTGTTGTTGAGTTGAACAATCTCGTTATAAATTCTGGATACTAGACCTTTATCTGATATGTCGTTTCCAAATATTGTCTCCCATTGTGTAGGCTGTCTTTCTACTTTCTTGATGAAGTTCTTTGATGCACAAAAGTGTTTAATTTTGAGGAGCTCCCATTTATTTCTTTCTTTCTTCAGTGCTCTTGCTTTAGGTTTAAGGTCCATGAAACCGCCTCCAATTGTAAGATTCATAAGATATCTCCCTACATTTTCCTCTAACTGTTTTATGGTCTTAGACCTAATGTTTAGATCTTTGATCCATTTTGAGTTAACTTTTGTATAGGGTGTGAGATACGGGTCCTCTTTCATTCTTTTGCATATGGATATCCAGTTCTCTAGGCACCATTTATTGAAGAGACTGTTCTGTCCCAGGTGACTTGGCTTGACTGCCTTATCAAAGATCAAATGTTCATAGATGAGAGGGTCTATATCTGAGCACTCTATTTGATTCCATTGGTCGATATATCTATCTTTATGCCAATACCATGCTGTTTTGACCACTGTGGCTTCATAATATGCCTTAAAGTCCGGCAGTGTGAGACTTCCAACTTCGTTTTTTTTCCTCAAGATACTTTTAGCAATTTGGGGCACCCTGCCCTTCCAGATAAATTTGCTTATTGGTTTTTGTATTTCTGAAAAATAAGTTGTTGGGATTTTGATTGGTACTGCATTGAATCTGTAAATCAATTTAGGTAGGATTGACATCTTAACTATATTTAGTCTTCCCATCCATGAACAAAGTATGCCCTTCCATCTATTTAGGTCTTCTGTGATTTCTTTTAACAGTTTTTTGTAGTTTTCTTTGTATAGATTTTTTGTATCTTTTGTTTAATTTATTCCTAAGTACTTTATTCTTTTAGTTGCAATTGTAAATGGAATTCGTTTCTTGATTTCCCCCTCCGCTTGTTCATTGCTAGTGTATAGAAACTCTGCAGATTTTTGAATGTTGATCTTGTAACCTGCTACTTTGCTGTACACATTTATTAGCTCAAGTAGTTTTGTTGTGGATTTTTCCGGGTTTTCGACGTATAGTATCATATCGTCTGCAAACAGTGATAGTTTTACTTCTTCCTTTCCAATTTTGATGCCTTGTATTTCTTTTTCTTGTCTAATTGCTCTGGCTAGAACCTCCAACACGATGTTGAATAACAGTGGTGATAATGGACATCCTTGTCTTGTTCCTGATCTTAGGGGGAAAGTTTTCAATTTTTCTCCATTGAGGATGATATTAGCTGTGGGTTTTTTATATATTCCCTCTATCATTTTAAGGAAGTTCCCCTGTATTCCTATCCTTTGAAGTGTTTTCAACAGGAAAGGATGTTGAATCTTGTCAAATGCCTTCTCTGCATCAATTGAGATGATCATGTGATTTTTCTGCTTTGATTTGTTGATATGGTGTATTACATTAATTGATTTTCTTATGTGAACCATCCTTGCATACCTGGGATGAATCCTACTTGGTCATGATGTATAATTCTTTTAATGTGTTGTTGGATTCGATTTGCTAGAATTTTGTTGAGGATTTTTGCATCTATATTCATTAGAGAGATTGGTCTGTAGTTTTCTTTTTTTGTAATATCTTTGCCTGGTTTTGGTATGAGGGTGATGTTGGCTTCATAGAATGAATTAGGTAGCTTTCCCTCCACTTCAGTTTTTTTGAAGAGTTTGAGCAGGGTTGGTGCTAATTCTTTCTGGAATGTTTGATAGAATTCACATGTGAAGCCGTCTGGTCCTGGACTTTTCTTTTTAGGAAGCTTTTGAATGACTGATTCAATTTATTTACTTGTGATTGGTTTGTTGAGGTCATCTATTTCTTCTTGAGTCAAAGTTGGTTGTTCATGCCTTTCTAGGAACCTGTCCATTTCATCTACATTGTTGTATTTATTAGCATAAAGTTGTTCATAGTATCCTGTTATTACCTCCTTTATTTCTGTGAGGTCAGTGGTTATGTCTCCTCTTCCATTTCTGATCTTATTTATTTGCATCCTCTCTCTTCTTCTTTTTGACAGTCTTGCTAAGGGCCCATCAATCTTGTTGATTTTCTCATAGAACCAACTTCTGGTCTTATTGGTTTTCTCTATTGTTTTCATGTTCTCAATTTCATTTATTTCTGCTCTAATCTTTGTTATTTCTTTCCTTTTGCTTGCTTTGGAGTTAGTTTGCTGTTCTTTCTCCAGTTCTTCCAAGTGGACAGTTAATTCCCGAATTTTTGCCCTTTCTTCTTTTCTGATATAGGCATTTAGGGCAATAAATTTCCCTCTTAGCACTGCCTTTCCTGCGTCCCATAGGTTTTGATATGTTGTGTTTTCATTTTCATTCACCTCGAGATATTTACTAATTTCTCCTGTAATTTCTTCCTTGACCCACTGGTTGTTTAAGAGTGTGTTGAGCCTCCACATATTTGTGAATTTTCTTGCACTCTGCCTATTATTGATTTCCAACTTCATTCCTTCATGATCTGAGAAAGTGTTGTGTATGATTTCAATCTTTTTAAATTTGTTGAGACTTGCTTTGTGACTCAGCATATGGTCTATCTTTGAGAATGATCCATGAGCACTTGAGAAAAAGGTGTATCCTGCTGTTGTGGGGTGTAATGCCCTATAAATGTCTGTTAAGTCTAGCTCATTTATTGTAATGTTCAAATTTTCAGTTTCTTTATTATCCTCTGTCTAGATGTTCTGTCCATTGATGAGAGTGGGTAATTGAAGTCTCCAACTATTATGGTAGATGTGTCTATTTCCCTTTTCAGTATTTGTAGTGTATTCCTCACGTATTTTGGGGCATTCTGATTCGATGTGTAAATATTTATGATTGTTTTGTCTTCTTGTTTAATTGTTCCTTTTATTAGTAGATAGTATCCTTCTTTTTCTCTTTTAACTGTTTTACATTTGAAGTCTAATTTGTTGGATATTAGTATAGCTACTCTTTTCTGTTTGTTATTTGCATGAAATATCTTTTCCCAACCTTTCACTTTCAGCCTATGTTTATCTTTGGGTCTAAGATGTGTTTCCTGTAGACAGCATATAGAAGGATCCTGTTTTTTATTCCATTCTGCCAGTCTGTGTCTTTTGATTGGGGAATTCAGTCCATTAACGTTTAGTGTTATTACTGTTTGGGTAATACTTTCCCCTACCATTTTGCCTTTTGTATTATATATATCCTATCTGATTTTCCTTCTTTCTACACTCTTCTCCATCCCTCTCTCTTCTCTCTTTTCGTATCTGACTCTAGAGCTCCCGTTAGTATTTCTTGCAGAGCTGGTCTCTTGGTCACAAATTCTCTCAGTGACTTTTTGTCTGAAAATGTTTTAATTTCTCCCTCATTTTTGAAGGACAATTTTGCTGGATATAGAAGTCTTGGTTGGCAGTTTTTCTCTTTTAGTAATTTATATATATCATCCCACTGTCTTCTTGCTTCCATGGTTTCTGCTGAGAAATCAACACAGAGTCTTATTGGGTTTGCCTTGTATGTGATGGATTGTTTTTCTCTTGCTGCTTTCAAGATCCTCTCTTTTTCTTTGACCTCTGACATTCTAACTAGTAAGTGTCTTGGAGAACGCCTATTTGGATCTATTCTCTTTGGGGTGCACTGCACTTCTTGGATCTGTAATTTTAGGTCTTTCATAAGAGTTGGGAAATTTTCAGTGATAATTTCTTCCATTAGTTTTTCTCCTCCTTTTCCCTTCTGTTCTCCTTCTGGGACACCCACAACACATATATTTGTGCGCGTCATATTATCATTCAATTCCCTGAGACCCTGCTCAAATTTTTCCATTCTTTTCCCTATAGTTTCTGTTTCTTTTTGGATTTCAGATGTTCCATCCTCCAGTTCACTAATTCTAACCTCTGTCTCTTGAAATCTCCCATTATAGATTTCCATTGTTTTTTTCCTCTCTTCTACTGTATCTTTCGTTCCCATAAGTTCTGTGATTTGTGTTTTCAGACTTTCCATTTCTTCTTTTTGTTCATCCCATGCCTTCTTCATGTCCTCCCTCAATTTATTGATTTGGTTTTTGAAGAGGTTTTCCATTTCTGTTTGTATATTCAGAATTAGTTGTCTCAGCTCCTGTATCTCATTTGAGCTATTGTTTTTTTCCTTTGACTGGGTCATATCTTCAATTTTCCTGGTGTGATTTGTTATTTTTTTGCTGGTGTCTTGGCATTTAATCAGATTTCCCTGAGTGTGGGACCCAGCAGGTTGAAAGACTTTCCTGTGAAGTCTCTGGGCTCTGTTTTTCTTATCCTGCCCAGTATTTGGTGCTTGTCTGTCTGCGGGTCCCACCAGCAAAAGATGTTGTGGCTCCTTTAACTTTGGAAGACTCTCGCTGCTGGGTGTGTGGTGGAGACAGAGGAAAGGTTGTAGGTTGGTTTTAATGGCTTCAAATTGTGAAGTGCTGGGATCTGAATTCCTTGAGGGACGGATTCCACCTGAGTTGCGTTTCAGCCCTCCCGCAGGGAAGGTTCAGGTGGTAGAGAGCCCTGAAAGCAGCCTGTTTCTGCATTCGGTGCAGTTGCAACCTGTGTAATCCCAGCGCTGAGCCCAGAGGCAATGAAGCCTCTGTAGAAACAGCCACAGAAGGCTCCGTTTCGCCCCCTTTCCTCTTTTTCAGTTAGCCTAATAGGTGACTTCCGCCTTGATCAGTTTCACCTGAGCTGGGGGCCTATTTTTAGTAGTCAGAAGTTGTTCATTAATGCCACTATTGGTGTTAGGTTGGGCTCAGTCTCTACTACTGTTGGAGACTCTTTCTTTTCCCTCCGGGACGTCACCTGTGGGGGAGGGTCGCTGGCCGCCACGGCTTGGGGTACTGCTGATCCAAGGCTCCCAGCCGACCCGGGAAGCTGCGTGTGGGAGGGGCGCCCGTCGCCGGACGCCGCAGCTTGGGGAACCGCTGATCTGAGGCTCCCAGCCGGCCCGGGAAGCCGCATGTGTGGGAGGGGCGCTGCTGCTTGGGGAACCGCTGATCCAAGGCTCCCAGCTGGCCTGGGAAGCCATGTGTGGGGGGGGGCGCCAGTCGCCGGCCACCGTGGCTTGGGGAACTGCTGATCCTAGGCTCCCAGCTGGCCCGGGAAGCCGCGTGTGTGGGAGGGGCACCAGTCGCCGGCCGCCGCGGCTTGGGGAACTGCCGATCCGAGGCTCCCAGCTGGCCCCGGAAAAAGCGTGTGTGGGAGGGGCTCCGGTCGCCGGCCACCACAGCTCGGGGAACCACTGACCCGAGGCTCCCAGCCGGCCTGGGAATCCGTGCGTGGGGGAGGGGCGCCCGCCACTGCGGCTTGGGGAACCACTGATCCGAAGTTCCCAGCTGGCCCGGGAAGGAGGGAGGGAGGGGCTCCGGCCACCAGCCACCATGGCCCGGGGAAGTGCGCACCACTCGGGGACCTCACCGCAGTGGAGTCTCCTAGCTGGTCCAGCCACCCCAGACTGGGGTACACTGTGTGTCTGTTCTCTGTCGCGGCTCCGGGAGCTGTTCTGTACTGTTTCTAGTCATCTAGTAGTTGTTCTCGAGGAGGAACTAAGACGCGCGCATCTTACAAAGCCGCCATATTCCCACCTTCGTTCTTTTTAACATATGGACAACCAGCTTTCTCAGCAGCATTTGTTGAAGAGCCTATTCTTTCCTAATTGAGTGAAGTTGGCTCCCTTGTCAAAAATCAATTAGCCATAAACATGGTGGTTGAATTCTGAGCTTTCAAATCAATCTTGTTGACCTACACATCTGTCCTTGTGCAGGTACCATTCACTTTTTTTGTTTTTTAAAAGTAGAAGCATCTTAATGCAAAAGATTCATAAATTGATATTCAAGGGTGACCATGTAAAAAGCAGCTCATAGATAGATGTTAACACATTCTTGTTACTTAGTTTGTGTAGATGGGAAATGTCAAGTATTTTTAAAATGTACCTATTTCTTTTATTTACATAGTAGGCAGATAATTATTAGTAGCCAGTATGAATTTGAAACCCACCACCACTGGAAAGCTTGTTCCTTGAGAACTATCTTGAAATTATATAACTGACTTATTTTCCATAAACGGCAGGGAGGTTTTGTGAAGTTTATTATGATCTGATGGTCAGTGTTGAGACTTTCATCTAACTTCACCTTGCAATTTAGAAGGAGTTGTCTGTTTGTGTTTTGTATATTGCATGTGTAATTTCTCCCCTTTCTATCAAAAAAATATTTATGTGGAATTCAAAATGAACTATGTGTGCATCAGAGTCTAAATTTACTTCTTTTACAGTTAGCCAGTAAATGATGACATCAGAAAATATAGTCATTGTTTTCCCCTGTGTGTATAAATGCTTCATCTGTGACTTAGTTTGTGGTTGTTTAATTCATCCAGAATTCAAATTTTGTTGCCCAAGCCTTCATTTCTCATTTCCTTTTGTTTATAGTTCTGTTGGAACTGTGTGTAATGATCTTTGTAATTTTCATTCCTTTTATTTTGGGTTCTAAAGTGGTAGGTTATTTCACTTTGGTCCTTCGAAATCTCATTTTACAAGTGTTTTGTAATTCTGATGCATTTGCCATATATTGAAATGTGTTATCTGCTGAATAGGAATAAAATGTTGCTCTTCTACTGGAGAAGATATTGAATGAACAGGACTAGGGAGGACTTCTACAAAGGGGAGCATATATAAGTATATTTTGTTTCAATCTGTTCAAAAGCCTTAATTTGAACATGGCACTACTGGCAAACTCTAGCATCTCTTTGCTCCTCTTGGTAACTGTTGTCCCAATAGTATTTTGATCACAGAAAAATTTTCTATTAGCAGTACCATCATGTAACGAACAGAACTAACTACCTGTATATGGATTTAACTATACAGTATATATCTTAAGTTTGGTTATAGTAGTATGTCTCAACCTTTTTCATGCCATTGCATATATAGAAAACAATATTTGTATGGCACACAAATCAGGAAAAATTCCTGATTGCTGGAGTTTCCATTCACTCCACACCCTATCCAAAGGCTCTAGGACTAAGAGAATGCATGTCTCAGCATAGTTGTGGCATAATTATGACATGTATAGTGATTCATTACTTTATTTAGGGAAATCTGAGTTATTGTAGTTTTTTCATAATAAATATATTATTAAAATTGTGTTACTTCCCCAGTAACAGGTTGTTGGTGAAATTGAGATGAAATTGTTATCTTGAAATTATGTTATAATTATAGATATTTCACCCTTTCTTATGACAGAATGATATTATTATAACATAGTGCTACTATGGGTATAACATTTGATTAGTGTACAAGAATCTTCTTCATGCAACCAGAACAAAGAATAAAATTAAACAGTTAAGAAGAATTTATATTATTATTTAATGCTAGTGGGTGTTTTTATTTTTTTATTTTTTTGCATGAACAGGCACCGGCAGTCAAACCTGGGTCTCTGCATTGCAGGCGAGAATTCTGCCACTGATCCACTATTGCACTGCCCTATTCCTTTTTATGACTGAATAGTAACCTGTTCTCTGTTTTCTTGTTATTTATTTTTTGTTTGTTTTCTTTTTAATCTGTTCTTATATATACCAAATTTGTCCATTAATCTGTTGAGAGACACTTGGGTTGCTTTCACCTTTTGTGAATAATGCAGCTGTGAATATTAGTGTACAAAAATATCTTTTCAAATCTGTTTTCAATTCTCTTGGGCATACTCCTAGAAGTGGAATTGCTGAGTAATATGGTTAATTTATATTTAACCTTTTGGGGAACTGCCAAACTCTTTACCGCAGTAGCTTTACCATTTTACATTCCCACCAGCAATGCGCATTTGTTCCTATTTCTCCACATTCTCACCAATACTTGTTACTGTCTGTTTTAATAATAGCCATCTTAGTGGGTGTGAAAGGGTGTCTCATTGTGATTTTCATTGCATTTCCCTAATGGCTAACAATGTTGAGCATCTTTTCATGTGCTTATTGGTCACTTGCATATCTTCTTTAGAGAACTGTCTATGCAAATACTTTGCCCGTTTTTAAATGGGGTTCTCTTAGTTATTTAGTTGTAGAAGTTCTTCATGTATTCTGAATATTAAATCCTTATCAGAAATGTGATCTGCAACTCTTTTTTCCTGTTTGGTAGCTTCTCTTTTCACTTTCTTAAAAATGTCCTTTGCTGCACAAAGTTTTTTCATTTTGATGATGTCCAAATTATCTATTTTTTTTCATTTCTTGTGCTTTTGGTGTTATATCTAAAAATCTAATGACTCACGCAAGGTCCTGAAAATGTTCTCCTGTTTTCTTCTGAGGTTTTTATGGTTCTAATTCTTTATGTAGGTTATTGATCCATTGTGAATTACTTTATATTCTGTAATGCAGGGTTCATTGTCATTCCTTTACATGTGAATGTTCAGTTTTCCCAGCACCATTTGTTGAAGAGACTATTGTTTCCCCATTGAGTGGGTTTATAGTCTTGTCAAAAAGCAACTGGCCATATATGTGTGAGTTTATTTCCGAACTCTCAGTTATATTCTGTTGGTCTATATGTCTATGCCAGTACCACATTGTCTTGATTATTGGGAAGTTTCCAGCTGTAATCTTTTGCCCCAGACAATTGTTGGATGGTTTTCTTATTGTTTTTTAATATCTGCCAGTTGTTTCTATATCCAGAGAAAGGACCAGTGAGACAGAGGTAAACATTTTAGATTAGTCCATCAGACTGCCACCCATTGGATTGGTATAGACACATATGTGCTCCTTCCAGAACCTCAGACCAGTGAGGTACACTGGGAGCATGAGCTGGCACCACACCAAGCATTGGACTGTGTGGGGAAAGGCTATGAAATGTTCCATGAGGTTTATCTACTGTTTTTTAAGTTGACTTTTTGGTGCTTATTGCTCACCCAGCTACTACAAACCTCTAACAGTTTTCTAGAGCTCTGAAAAAATTTCATCTGCCTATTTCTGCTGGTTTCTCAGTGTTGTTATGTGGAGTTGGACCTGAGAGTTTCTTACTGCACCATCTTGCTGAAGTTAGTTTCCTACTAGAATAGGTTTTAAAAATCCACTAATAAGTAAATAGAACCATTATTGACTACTTGACTACTCACTTCTGAGTAAAGTACAGTGTTGTCCCTATCTTTACAATAACTGGGAACCTAATAGGACAATATGCTAAACTGAAAAATGCTTGAATTGTACTATTATTTGTATAAAGAAGTTTGCATATACTCTGGCATTAATATAAAATTTTATCAAAGAATTTGTCTTAGCTTTCTGTTTCTCACTAAGCACTTTATAGTCACTGTCTCTTTAAATACTCAAACTGATATTTCTGAAGTTTTTATTATACCATATAAATTCTAGGATTTGACCCATTAGGAAAAAAATCTTCAGTTTTATATAATTTGGTGCCAAAGTGTAATTATTTTCTTCTTTATCCTGCTCAGTAATTGGGACCATGGACTCATGTTCTTTTTTCAACTCTGGAAAATTTTCAGCCAATATCTTTTGAGATCATATTTTTCTCACATTAACTTTGTTCTTCCTTTCTGGAACTGCTCTTATATATGGGTTAGACTTTCTCATTTTCTCTTTCCATTTCTCTTAACTACTTTTTCTTTCTTTTTAAAAATTTTCTCTGTTTTCTTCTTGGTGATTTTCTCAAGTCCTTTTCCCCCCAGTTTACTAATTCTTCCCTTTAGCTGTTTTTAATCCCCACTTGCCTTTAGTAACAGGAGATTGTAGAGTGAGAGGAGAGGAATGTTGGTGTATCTCTTTCTTATTCCCTTGTGCTTGGTGGACTGGGTCCCTCCAAGAGTATGGATTTTGCTAGAGAGTTCCTCATTCATGGCTCCAGGTCTTTTTGTGCTTAGTGAACACTATTTCCTCTTCTCTCCTATTTAGTCCTAAAGTCCCCAAGTAATTCCTTTAACCTTGCACATACTTTTGTGAACAATTACTAAATTAATGTCTCTGTATTTGAACCATCTCTGTTAAATTCTATCAAACGTACACCTTTGTGAATAAATTCTGAATTAATGTTCCTTTATTTGAACCATTTCTACTAAATTCTATTATAAGGAGTCCCTGAATGATAAGCTACTTGTTTTTTTATAGTGTCCTCTTATTCCTTTACTCATTTTAAATATGCTTAATTATGGTTCTTTGAGATTGTTTTCTTAACTCTAGTTATTGTGGTTGCTTCTTTTCTTAGTTGTATCTGCTCCTCTTCCAGATCATGGTTTATTTTCCCATGTGGTTTTTAGTTTTTTTATGAGCTCATCTTCAATAGTTTAATTTTTCTGTGGATGTCCGTTGAGCCCTATGTTGTGGAATTGTCCTTATAGATCAGTATTGATCTATAGTTAGTTCTGCCAGGGCCCTTGAGATTTTCAGGAACCTAAAAAGAGGTTTTAGGTTCATTTATTGCCAGAGGTTTGCCTTACCATAAAATTTGTATACATATACGTCTCACACTAATGATTAATATAGGCCTAGTGTTTTATCTTCTCATTAAGTTTCCTCTCCTTGCTTCCACTTACACCTCTTCTCTTTCCTGAGCAGTGGAAAACTTCCATTACCCTTCTTCAGCCTGATAAAGTCTAGTATCTAGTGTCTCTGCTAAAGAAGCAAGTCTTGTTGGCTCTAGGGTTTATGCAAAGAGCTCCACATATCAGGCTCTACTTTATATCTCCTGTCCCTCCTGAATGAATGTTGAAATGTCCAATGTCTATAGCTTATTTGAATTTGACATTTCTAGGTACCATCATAGACTCAGCTTCAGCTCACTCCCTTGCCTTTGTTTCCCCTGCAATTCTTATAACTCAGGATTTGCATTTTTTTCAAGTTTAACTGTAGTGTTAATCAAAGTCCAAGCAGAAAACTGCACTCTCAATTTAGGCAGTTTTAGGAGAGTTTAATAAAAGGACGGAAGTGTTCACTAGAAGAAGAAAACACAAGAAATAGTATAGTATCCTAGAGCTAGTAACATTAGGGTGCTAGACTTAAAGAGTGGGGAGGATAGGTTATCAGAACATTCTCCATCCTTCCTCTTATCTCCTGCCAGTGTTCCAAATTGGC
Organism: Tamandua tetradactyla; assembly: GCF_023851605.1. Lineage (NCBI taxonomy): Eukaryota > Metazoa > Chordata > Mammalia > Pilosa > Myrmecophagidae > Tamandua > Tamandua tetradactyla. The sequence goes on from NC_135332.1 coordinate 143,632,537, forward strand.
TGAACCCAATCAGAAGCCAGAGAACAAGGGAATCCATCAGTTTTGTTTATATACATTAGCCTCCCAGGTACAGAGTTAGGGTGTTAAAGGATGGAAAGTAGATCTGGGATTCCGAAGGTAAGTAATACAGCGTCTATATATATTAAACTCATTCCTTATTGTATTTTATCCAGAATTTCCATATGTGTGTAGTAGAAATGGAGAGTTTTCATTTTAGCTTAGTTTATCATATTGATTGAATTTAAATTTCTGTAATTTCATTGAGTACTAGAACCACTTTTTTGCATCTTTGCTTTTCTCATAGTACTTTAGACATTTTAATTTTTGCCTTGAAGAGATTACGTGTCTTATATAACTTATAGATACCAGGCCTTTTCAAAACTAATGTAATACCAGAAATATCATTTTTTGTTTTCTCTGCCTGTTGAAATATGTTGATAACTGAGGTACTTATTTGATATAAGAACTAGGGTGAAGAGACAAGAAAGTGAATCCAAGAATCTTTATAGATGCTTTATTCAGTAATAATTTTATGACCTAGCAGAGCACATTTCTATCATCTTAATTTGATTTGTGTAGTGTTCTAGTCTGCCAGAATACAATATACCAGAAATGGAATGACTTTTAAAAAGGGAAAAGTTGCTAGTTTACAGTTCTAAGGCTGAGAAAATGTCCCCATTAAAGTAAGTCTATAGAAATGTCCAATCTAAGGCATCCAGAGAAGGACACCTTGGTTCAAGAAGGCCGATGAAGTTCAGGGTTTCTTTCTCAAGTAAGAAGGCACATGGCAAACACAGTCAGAGTTTCTCTCTCATCTGGAAAGGCATATGGTGAACATAGTCAGGGTTCCGCTCTCATCTGGAAGGGCACATGATGAACATGGTGGCATCATCTGCTAGCTTCTTCTCCTGGCTTCCTGTTTCATGAAGTTCCCTGGGAGACAATTTCCTTCTTCATCTCCAAAGGTCTCTGGCTGGTGGACTCTGCTTCTTGTGGCTGTGTTGTTCTGCTCTTTCAGAATCTCTCATTCTCCAAAATGTTTCTTCATTTATAAAACTGCAGAAACTAATCAAGACCCACCCAAATGGGTAGAGACACACCTCCAGCTACTCCAACTTAACAACCATTCTTGATTAAACCACATCTCCAGGGAGATGATCTGATTACAGTTTCAAACATACCGTATAGAGTAGGGATTATAATGCCTTTATGAAATGGGATTTTGGTTAAAACGTGGCTTTTTTTAGGGGACATACATCCAGCACATTCCACCCTCTGGACCCTAAAAAAAGACATGTATTTCCCATATACAAAACACATTTATTCCATAACAATATTAGAGAACCTTAAACCATTTGAGTAACATTTCAAATGCAATACAAGGTTGAAACCAGTACAGAATCTCAAAGTTAGTTACAAGCATGTTCTGTTTTAAGGCAAAATTATCCTCTGGCTTTGGACCTTTGAAAACTCATAACAAGTTATTTGCTGCCGACATACAAAGGAGGAACAGGTTACATATACACGTTTCCATAAGGAGGAAAGAACATAGGGGTCAGCAGACCCATACAGTTTCAAAAACCCACAGGACAAAATCCATTAGATTTCAAAGTCTGAGAATCATTTATCTTCAGGGTTTCTGAAAGCGGCAGTCCCACCCTTTCCAAAGTCCTACTCAAAGGCCTGCCTCTCTCCAAACACAACATTGAGGGACATTGGGGAGACTACGTTTTTCTCGGCTCCACCCTTTCCAAGCATCAGGGCTGCACTCGGGCTCTCTGCCATCTCCAGGGCACATACTCATCCCCACCATGTGGTGGCAGCCAGGCTCTCCCCAAACCCCAAGGAATGTGCTTCACCTTCTCCAAGGCCTGAGGTGGCATGACTCTTCCACTGCAACGAGGTGGAAGGTCCATCCTCTGCCTTTGGGGCAAATTTACCCTCTCCAAGGGCTTGGGTGTGTCCATTCTCCTGACCTGAGGCTTCTTAACTTCAGACCTCAGCCTCCATGGTTCTGCCTCTGAAGTTATTTTTCCTCCAATGTGTCCCTTCTCTGAACACCCCAGTCCAGACTGGCAGCAGCTCTGTTTATACAGGTCCCACAGCACTCTCGTTGGCTTTCTATGCAGTAGCCTTGGATCATGCCCATCAGACATAAGGAGTTTCCACAAATCCTTCTTGGATAACTCCATGTCCGATCCTGGCTTTCTCTGAAATGGCTGACTGTTTTCATATTTGGCCAAGACCTCATGTGGGGCACTATTCTCTAGGGTCTCCAGACCCCAGAATTTTGGAGGCCTAGAATTTTCCAGAACTTCAATCTGTGGCTTCTTTGTATCCATGAGTTCAGTTCTCAGCTTATCTCTTCCTGTCTCATTTCACTGTAAGCTGTGAAGAGAAACCAGGCTGCACTTTCGACATTTAATTTGGAGATCTCTTCTGCTAACTATCCAACTTCATGACTTTTAAAATCTGCCTTCCAGCCAAAGCCACTAGTCAACTTTGCCAGATTATCTCCTATTTTAAAACAAGGATCACCTTCCTTCCAGTGTGCAATATCACATGCCTCATTTCTGTCTAGAGCTTGGTCAGAGGCATCTTTGGAGTCCACATTTTTACCAAATGCTCTTCAAAGCATTCCAGGCCTTCTCTATCAAGCTTCTCACTACTCTTCCAGAATCTTCCCCTTATCCATTTAAAAAGCCACTCCAACATGTTTGGTATTTGCAAACTGCAGGAACACCCCACTCTCCAGTATCAAAATCTGTTCTAGTTTGCTAGCTGCCAGAATACAATATACCAGAAACAGAATGGCTTTTTAAAGGGGGATTTTAATGAGTTGCTAGTTTACAGTTTTAAGGCTGAGAAAATGTCCCCATTAAAGCAAGTCTATAGAAATGTCCAATCTTAGGCATCCAGAGAAAGATACCTTGGTTCAAGAAGGCCGATGAAGTTCAGGGTTTCTTTCTCAAGTGAGAAGGCACATGGCGAACACAGTCAGGGTTCCTCTCTCATCTGGAAGGGCACATGGTGAACATGGCATCATCTGCTAGCTTCTTCTCCTGGCTTCCTGTTTCCTGAAGCTCCCTGGGAAGCAATTTCCTTCTTCATCTCCAAAGGTCTCTGGCTGGTGGACTCTGCTTCTTGTGGCTGTGTTGTTCTGCTCTCTCAGAATCTCTCATTCTCCAAAATGTTTCCTCATTTATAATACTTCAGAAACTAATCAAGACCCACCCAAATGGGTGAGACACACCCCCAGGTAATCCAGTTTAACAACCACTCTTGATTAAACCACATCTCCAGGGAGATGATCTGATTACAGTTTCAAACATACTGTATTGAGGAGGGATTATTATGCCTTTATGAAATGGGATTTTGATTAAAACATGGCTTTTCTAGAGTACATACATCCTTTCAAACCAGCACATGTAGTTACTACTAGCATGGATAGTCTAGAATTACAGTAGCATTTAATATTAGCCCTGAATGTATTCAAGCTTATTTCAAAGTTTTAGCCGAGAATGGGGTACCAAATGAAAACAGAGGAAATTAAACTAGTGTGTTTAGTTTCTATAGTAACTTTTCAGACAGAAAAATAGAATGTTAGTAATTTAATTTTTCTAAGGTGTAATTTTTTTGATACTGGGAAAAACTAGCTAAACTGTTTCTACTACTTCTTGTTATAAATTCTCTCTGGTCAGCCCTAAGAATTGACTCCCTCTGACTTTGGTATACTGTTTTTGCAGAGCTTCACAAGTAAGGAAACATTTTTCTCTTAATTCTATCAATATGCAACATATTATTGAAGTGGATTGTAAGAGAGAGCATAAAGATCAGCATCATCATTTCATGTGCTGAAAAGCTGAAGCACAGCCAACTGAAGTTAGTGTCACACAAAGTAGGGATTGAACCAACTCATCATAGCATGATTCTAAGTTAACAGATCTATCAAAAGACTCTGGAATCAGACAGCTTGGGTTTGAATCTTACGTTTGCAATTTATCATCACATTATTTAACTTCTGTGCATCAGTACCATCATCTATAAAATGGAGATAATATTAATTCCTACCTCCTTGTGTTAGTGCATTAACTGAATTTATATATGTTTTGTCCATGCCCCCTGCTTCCCCTCCTGTTACAGTAGTTGAACTATTCCTGCTTTGTCCCATCAAACAGGTGCCACACACATTTATATTAGATCCCATTCCTTCTCACCTACCTGTAGAACTTGCTCCCACAATTAACCCCTTTCTGTCTTTTATCATCAGTTTTTCTTTATCTGTTTGCTCTTTTATAAGATCTCAGATATACCTTTAAAAATCCTCCCTTGATCCCACATACCCATAAACCTGCTGCCTCATTTCTCCTATTCTCTTTTATAGCAAAACTCCTTGACAAAGTTGCTGTACACATTTTATCCAATTCCTTACTTTCAGTCTCCTTGAATGCCTTCTGGTTAGGCTCTCTACCCATCCACCCCCCATTGTTGAAGCATTATTTGTTTGATTGCCAGTGACCTCCATTATGCTGAATCCAATGGTGAATTCTCACTCCTGATTTTACTCAATCTCTTAGCAATATTTGACATAACTGTTTCTTCCTTTTTTTGCTTGGCTTCCAATTTTTTCCTGTTTTGTTGACTATTCTGTAGTTTGCTTTGCTGGTTTTTTCTGTTTTTCCCAGCCTCTGAAAGTTGGTGCTTTCCAAGACTCAGTTCTTAAACCTCTTTTCTTTAGGTTGAACCATATGAAATTGCTGATATTCCACTATTTCATGTAGTTTGACCTAATATATTCATCTCTCCTCTAGGTGACCTCATCCATTTAATGGCATTACAGATATCTTTATGCTGATAATTCCACATTTATATGTATTTTTGCAGACCTCTTTCCTGAGCTTCAGACTCCTAGTGGATATCCTACAATGTGTACAACATCTCCAATAGAATGTCTAATAGACATCTAATAACTTAGCCTTCCCACGAAAGAGAATTCTTGATTCTGCCTCTCCTGCTTCCTTCCAACTTGCACCATCTCCTGTTGTCCCCATCCTCTGTAAATAGCACTTAAATTCACCCAGTTACTCAGGCTAAAACTAAATCATCTTTGATTCCTTTCATTTTTGGTTTTGTCATTCTTTTTTATATTAGCTGTTCAGTTGGGTATATAGTAATATTTCATAGAGGTCTGCATTTTCTTTTCCTGATTACTAATGAAGTTGAGCATATCTTTATAGCTTTATTGGCCATTTAGAGATCCCCTTGTGACATGCCCATATATCTCTAGCCCATCTTTTTTTTTATTCAGTTGCCTTTTTCTTATTGATTTGGAAGAGTTCTTTATATATTTTGGATAAAAGCCCTCTAATGCCCATGTGTATTGCAAATATTCTTACCTACTCTGTGGTTTGCCTTTTCATTCTCTTAGTATGATGACTTTAGATAAATGAAAGTCCTTAATACCAATGTTATCAAAGTTATTTTTCCTTCATAGTTAGTGTTTTTCATTTGTATTCTGCTTAAGATATTTATCCTTGAATTAAGGTCATAAAAATATTCTCATATATTATCTTTTAGAAAATTACTGCATTACTTTTATTTTAACAAATTCACAGGAAAATGGGAATTTTAATTATGTTAAACATCTTAAGTGGTTTATACAATTTTTCAGTTTCAAATGTTGCTTGAAATAAACTATGATTTTAGAGTATATCTCTCATTGTCTTAGAAATACATCAGCTATATAATCTTGTGGCCTAGAAGAAGGATCAGAGGCTCAGATTTCCAGCCTGTTATACTGGTTCACTGTCATTATCAGTGTTGGGTCTAGATGGACAACAAGCTTTGACTTTTGTGGTTGTGCATTTTACATGGAACCATGAATATATGAGAAGCTGAGAATATGGAAAATAAAAAGAATCTTTAAAAGCATGCTTTCAAATCCTCATACCACTTTTACCATTTTTATTAAAAAAAAAACAAGACCTTAAAAGATTTGCATGTAGTTCAACTGTAGCTCTCAGACCATCTGTATCACCAGCAATGGGAAACTGCATAGAAAGCAAATTCCTAAGCACCACCCAACCTCTACCCAATTAGAATCTCTGGAAACAGGGCCCAGAGACCTGCATTTTTAAGTACCCTAGGTGATTTTTTTTTATATTCAACCAAATCTACTGGTACTTTAAATTTGAGAAACCCTGACTTCTAGTGGCCAATTCCACCATTTGCCAGTTTCATCACCTTGGAGAAGTCACTTCCCTTCTTTGAATCTCAGTTTTACTTGGAAACAAGAGGATGTTAGGCTGGACATGGCGGCTCAGTTATATACCCCAGAAAAACTTGTTCTTAATCTTAATCTATTCCTGTGGGTGTGAATCCATTGTAAATAAGACTTTTTCGTGAGGTTATTTCAGGTAAGGCATGGCCCAAATGAATCAGGATGACTCTTTTTTTTTTTTAATGTACATCCTATATCCCTTACCTTCTCCCCATCACCAGCCCACAGCCTCTCAATCCACCCAATTCTCACCCTCCATCTCCACCGATCATTCGTTTATTCCCTATCCTTAAATATTAATTAATTAATTTATTTTTATTCATCTGTCCAAACCCTGGACAAAAGGAGCACCAGACACAAGGGTTCTCATAGTCATACAGCCACACTGCAGAAGCCACAAATATTTACATTGTCTTCTTCAAGAATTAGGGCTACTGGAACACAGTTCAGCAGTTTCAAGTGCTTCCCTATATGCACTCCAATACGTAAACTAAAAAGAAATATCTGTATAAGGCATAGGAATAACCTCCAGGATAACCTCCCAACTCTGAAATATCTTAGCCACTTCATTTTGTCTTATGTCTCTCTTCCTCCTTTTGGTCAAGAAAGCCCTCTTACTCTGATGACACCAGATCCCAGCTCATCCCCAGGAATCCTGTCCCACGTTGCCCGGGAGGAATATACCCCTGGAAGTCATATCCCATGTAATGGGGAGGGCAGTGAGTTCACCTACCAAGTTGGCTTAGAAAGAGAGGACACATCTGCTCAACAAAAGAGGGTCTCTGGGTAGCCTCTCCTTTGCAGGAATAAGCTTTTTAGGGGTGAGCTCAAGATTGAGGGCTCAGCCTAGTGAATTGATTGTCCCCATTGCTTGTGAGAACATCAGGAATTCCCCAGGTGGGGAATTGAATATTTCCTCCTTTCTTCCCAGTCCCCAAAGGGGACTTTGCAAATACTTTTTATTCTCTGCCCAAATTACTCTGGGGTATATTGGGTCATCACACTAACCTCTATAGACCAACAAGATCTCACACCCTATTCAAGATTCCATGTGATTATGGTGTTCAAATAAACTGATCATACAAGTTAAATTAGATAATGTGCTACCCAAAATATAAATTTTGCACCAAATAAACTTCATTCCCTTTGATCTCGCACAGAGGTTGATGTTTGAAAGTATGGGTCATATATATCATCCTTTACCCAGTATTCTGATTTACCTTAGTCCTATTCAGATCAGCTTCATTCATATCTCTAGATGAAGTTGGATCACCTTTTCAGCTTTTAGACAGTGCTGATTAGGGTGATGCTGACTTTGATAGCTTCAGAGCTCTGACTCTGAGTCTCATGGAATCTTGAATAGGGTGTGAGATCTTGTTGGTTTATAAAGGTTAGTGTGATGCCCCAATATATCCCAGAGTAATTTGGGCAGAGAATAAAAAAGTATTTGCAAAGTCCCCTTGGAGGGCTGGGAAGAAAGGAGGAAATATTCAGTTTCCCCACCTGGGGAATTCCTGATGTTCTCACAAGCAATGAGGACAACCAATTGTCACATAAATACCTGAAGTTTCAAGGAGCAACCAGATTATATAGAAATAGCTCAGTATCTCAGAATTTAGAAATATCAGTTACAACTTCTGAATATATGTGACTGCTGTAAGAGCTTACAATCTAAGACCCTTTACAATAAGCCCCAACCTAATAACCCATGCTCTTGACTTCAATTCCCTGAATTATATATTCTAGTTAGTCCATGAGTGAGGCATGATAATATTGGTCTTTTTGCTTTTGCCATTTCATTCAACATACTGTCTTTAAGGTTCATTCACCTAGTTGCAGTACCTCACAACTTCATTCCTTCTTGAGGCCACTCAGTAGTCCCTTGTATGTAAATACCACAATTCCCCCTTCCATTCCTCAGTTGTTGTACCCTTAGGCCACCTCCATCCATTTGAAATCACATACACTGCCACCATAAATGTCAGTGTGCAAATGTCAGTTAGTTTCCCCACTCTCAGTTCCTCCATGTATATATTCTAGCAGTGGAACCATCACACTGCCCCTGAACCTCTCAACTTCCTTACCAACAATGAACAGGTCTATCTCTTTCTCCATATTTTTTCTATCACTTGTTTCTCTCTGTTCATTTTTAACCAATTTTATTTGCACATCATATAATCCAATTGTATTACTGTTTAGATCTATAATCTACCTGGAATTGATTTTTGAGTGTGGTATAAAATAGGAGTTATTAATTTCTTCTTAAAGATAACCAGTTGGCCAAGTATTATTATTTAAAAAAAAAAATGCCCTGATGCATCTGCTCTGAAGTGCTACTTTTGCCATAATTCAAGAGTCTATAAATGCATAGTTCGATTTATCTATCCTTTTACCAGTAATATACTCTCTTATTTCTGTAACTTTTATCGTTTATCTTGAGACTTTATAGGCTGTCTGCCTATTGTTTTTGTTTTGTTTTATTTTAACATGTTTTATTGTGAAAAAAACACAAAAAAGAAACAAATTTCAGGGTACATTGTTTAAAGTCTTTATAGAACATATTTCTGTTTGGTATGGGTTACAGTTTCACAATTTCAAGTTTTTCTTTCTAGCTGCTCCAAAACACTAGAGACTAAAAAAATACCAATATAATGATTCAGTAGTCACATTCACTTGTTAAATCCTAACTTCTCTATTATAACTGTTCTTTCTCCTCTGATCCCTAGGCTAATCTTTAGGGATATTTGGGTTATGCCCATTTGAACTTTTTCATGTTGAAAAGGGTTGCCACCAGTATGAGAAAGGGGGATGGTACTGGTTAATGTTCTTGGAGAGATCGCCCCTCTTAGTTTCAGGACTTACCTGGCCTGGGAACCATCTGAAGGTTTTAGGTTTCTGAAAAGTAAACTTAGCTTGTGCAGCTTTTTTAGAATCTCAGATAGAGCCCTGAGTATTCTTTAAGGTTAACAGGAATGATATTGGTTGGGGTTTAAAGTCTGCCTATCTTATTCCTTTTCTTTAAGGGTATCTTGGCTCTTGGTCCTTTGCCTTTTCATCTAAATTTACAAATTGACATGTTAATTTTCATAAATTTCTGGAATTTTGGTTGGTATTTCCTTCAGTCTGTACGTCAATTTAGGGTGTTTTGTTTAGGATTTTGTTAACAATATTTATGCGTAATACTAGTCTTAAACTTTCTCATAATATCCTTGTCATATTTTAGTATCAAGATTATTTTGTCTTCATAAAGTGAGCTGGGCAGTGTTCCGTCTTGTTTTATTCTGTGGGAAAGTAGGTATAATATTGGTATTATTTTTTCCTGAAATACTTGGAAAAACAGACACTGCTTTCTGGTTTCCTCCTTTCTAGTACCACTCTTTTTAAAGCTAATATTTGTAACTGGAATTAGTTGAAATTGGTTTAGAAACCAAAGCATTTACTTTAAGTTCCCTTAAATTGTCTAACACTATTATTATTCTTAGCCTAGCCAGAGTTTAAGCCCTGCTTTTCGTGTAAAAATTCTCAAAATCACTATATTATTTGTATGATAATCAACAAGGTAATCATCATTGAAAGGGTATTTAGGTATAACTCACCCATATCTCATCCAAATTTGGAAGGTCTCAATTTAGGTGTTGTTTGGATACTGAAGAGATTTTAACGTAGTCTTAGAAGAGATGGAGAATGAAATAGCAAAGACTGGGTAGACAAAAGAAACATTTATTTTAAGGGACTCAGGCAAGTATCTTATCTATTTCCTAGCTTACACACTGACATTGTTATGGTCCTAGAAAATGAATTTTTTACTATTCATTGATAAAATTATACTTAATGATAACATAAAGATTCTGATCCCACTCGAGCAGCGCAAACTAGAAAGAGTAAAATAATGTATATATTAAATATAGATATAAAGAAATGCAATATATTTTTGCTACTGTACAATTATGATTTCAGTTAATATTTTAAATAGGTAATATTTCCAAGTTGAACGTAGTTTTCTCTTTTGATAGTATTTTATTGTAAAGGGAAAGCTCTAGCATTGTTTAGACGCTAAAGTTTGTACAACTGGGAGGTGCAACAATGGCTCAGTTCCAGAATTCTCGCCTGCCATGCTGGAGACCTGGGTTCAGTTTCCAGAACTTGCCCGTGCCAAAACAAGAGAGTAAAGTTTGTACAATTAACAAAAATACTCTGTTTAGTCTTATTGAATAATTTAACTTTTATTCCTTTTTCTACTTCCATATTAGTTTATACCTTATGCTTTTTTAAAAATCTGCAATAAATCGTAAGCCAAACATAAGTTAGAAGTTAGATAAGTTATACTGGGAGGCTTCATTTTCTTAAATGTAAGGATGTCAAATAATGATTATATTTGACACTAGATATAGGATATAACTATCCGTCACCGTCCCTTACCCACTACCTTTATTATCAGATTATTACCCTAATTTAAGCAACAGTGCTTCTTGAATAAATGAATGTTAAATGATTTTGGTATAACTCATATCATGAGTAAATCGGATTTATTATTGTGTGTAGCATAGAGATGTATATGTTTATTAAGTCCCTACAAAACTTTTCAATGTAAGTAGATAAAACTCTATTCAAGTTTGTATATTCAATTTGTTTTTTAAGTCTTTAATCAGTGTAAACATACTTATTTTATATATTTTCATTATATATGCTATCTGAATTTCTTGAGATTCTAGTCCTAGTGTTCATTCTATTCTTAACTCTTGCTCATAGGAAGTTGTTTCCTTATATGTTAAAGTAATTTTGTACTGGGTGTTCTTCATAAATAGAACTTCGTCGAAGAGACTCTAAAATAGTGGTTGAAAGTTTGTCCCCACAAAGGTTTTTTTATGCATTTGCTTCTCTGATGAATTTCACTAGCCTCAGATCACTTTAGTGTTCATTTCATTGCCAGAAGTTTTCTTCGAAACATTTAGGTATAAAACAAGCCCTCAAATTCACATGTACCCTAAGTTGTCTCAGAATTCTTGGAATAACTTTTTTCCACTACTTAGAACTCAGGCTTTGATATATAGTGCTTTTTTTTAAGTTTAGCTTGTTTTTCTAATTTCTTAAGTTAGATATGTAGCTTACTAATGCTTAATCTTTTTTTTTTCCGATGTACTATTATTTAAGACATATTCCCTTGTCCTTAGAGGAATTTGTAACGTTTGAGGTGGAGCACAGGTGTGTGTGTATACATAATACAAGGGTAAGCCGGTAAATTTAGCCCATAGATGTCTGGCTTCTACCCAGAGACAATTCTTTATTATAGAATAGAGAATTGAAGTTATAGAAGTGGGAGCCAGAAACAAAAGAAGTGGGAGCACGAACTTTGATACACAGCTAACTGTCTCTGTCACGTTAACTTTGTCATGTATCCACAGATAAATAAGACTTTTTACTGCTGAACTTAAAAAACACATACTCTATTTAGTTGATGTTTGTATTACATAAGTATATTCATTGACATTTTTATTGCCATTTTACTTACAAGATAATCTATCAATAAAAACTACCTTAAAAAGCACTAATATTTTGATGATTCCTTTTCATGACTAGTAAACAAAGCAAACACACTCTCACACAAATACATGCACAATACCATGCTTCTCTTACAGGATAAAATCACTATCTGGAAGTCTCTTAGAAGCTATTATAAAGATATTAAATGATATTTTAGACCTCTGGGTTCTCAGTAGTAGTAGGAAAGGTGATATCGAAAGGACATTGATTATGGAATGACTGTATTAAGTTAATAAAATTAAATCTGTCCAGTTCAGCATGGAGAGAAATCTGTGATTTTAGATGAACCATTTAGCATTTTTTCATATTAACTTTCCATTCGTTAAGTACATATGTATGTATTTATCATGTTTTATAATACCCTCCTTCTTTATAGCAGTGGTATAAGAATGACTTATAAAGCCTTAGAAAAATCTAAAATGCTGAGTGACTGTAAGAATATTCATTTACGCTATATCTAAAATAAAAGTTAACATGTTAATCTCTCAGTGGGAATGCTTAGTTAGGTTCATGGCAAAATTTGACTTGCATTATTTGTTTATAAAGAAATTTAAATTATTTAATGGGAATGTGCCTGTAGTTCTCAAAAAACAATCAGTATGAGGTGGTTCTTTCCTCAGTGTCCAATGACTGTTTTAAATGCATTGATTTTCATTTAAATAAAATGTTAATATTGAATTGAAAAGTTTTTGGCATCAACTGATATAGTAAAACTGTTGTCAAGTTTTTCATTACTCGGGTATAGTTAACCAAGTCTTCTAAGCAATAATTTACCTCAAATTATTCCAAACAACCCTTTAGATAGTATATTTAGTTTGAACTTTTTACTTGATTGCTATTTAAGAATATTTTAAAATTATGCTAAGTCGCCTCCTGAAAATAGAATTATTTCATTTAACATTTATTTTTAATTTATTCTCAATAGTTAGAAAGAAACTTTTATTCAAAATATGGTAATCATAGCATTTAGATTATCATTTCATCATTTGAATAGCTTTAGAAAGAACAAAAACAATATATCAAAGCAGTTTGGAGAAATGAAGATTATTATTTAACCTTCACAAGCCATTCAGCAAAATATTTTGTATGTAATGCTTTTCCTATTTAGAAATAATCATATGAAAATGTCTGTATTCTCCTAATTATTGTCTTATTTTATTTTGTTTTTAAAATTCAAATACTTTTATTGTTTAAATAGGCCCTGGTAATCTGCAGTGCTTATTTATATGAATTTTTCATCTGCTAACCACTTTGAAATTACAGTTTTTATTTTGTTCTCACTAAAATTTGCATTTAAAACATTACATAAGTTTTTAAAAAAATATTTTGCTATTTAAGGTATAGTTTTCCTTTCTCTGTTGGGTCAAAATTATTATTTTTAAGCTGTTTTAAATACAGAGAACTTACTGGCACACTCTTTTGTATTAAATAGAAAAGAAGTATTTGTTTATAGGATCCTTGGATGATTTATACTTTAAACTATGAGTACTGCTTTTCATGCTGACATGTTGATAGGGAGCACCATACTTTTGTGTGAATATAATTCTAGCTATATTCAATCTGGGTGGTGGTCTAGGGGGAAATATGAGAGAAAGGCTTAAGTACTGAGCTTAAAAACGGTTAATCATTTTTCTCACCCTTGCACTAAAATAGTGAGAGCAGAGGTAGTGGAGACCACAGCAGGTCACTTGTTACTGCTGACTTAAGTACAAACAGTGGTGGATGTGTTTAGCCCTTGGGGAAGTTTTGTGATTGAACAAGAACGCTGAAGTTATTTTGATAAGGGAAAGTAGCAATGTGGCCAAAACTGTGATCATCCCTGAGCTCTGAAGCAGGCCAAGGATGAAGGACTCAAGTGTTTGCTCTTCCAGATGAACAAAGATAAATTCAGTTAGGAAAATAAACTTAGTATTTTGGTCAATTTGCAACAAAATGGTGAAAGAATTAAGCTGTATAATTTAGAACTTGGCATAAGAAGGTGTGGGAAAATAGCTCAGTGTCTGATTCTGGCTTGATTTTTGCTGTAGATTTGGAAACAGAGCAGAAAATTAATGCATAAACATATTTAACAACACCACACCAAATGTTGTAAATCCAAAATGAAAATTGAAACTGCATGAGGAAAGAAGCAAAACTTTTACTTAGGGGTGCTTATTTATTCAGTTTGAAGCCACAGTTTAACACTAGTAGTGTTAAGAATCAAGATCTCCTTGAATTGAGGTGGTGTTTTCTCTGGAATTTTCCATTCTTTGGGTTGTAATATTCTTCTATTACAGGGAGGATTTAATTTATGTATGCTTCTTGTGTAAGAACCTATCCATGAAGAAATGTACACTGACTGAATTATATTGTCTACTATAAAAATTGACTTTGTAAAATGCATCCTTTTCTGGGATTAGTTTGTGCTTTTCATTAGATGTTAGGTTAACTTAGATGACTAACCAAAAACCTGAATGTTTTCAAGGCTTCTCAAGTCCTAGGAATCTCAATTATAGCAGATTTAAGAAACTTATTTTGGAGGGGCATTTGTATGAAAACCCCACAAATGGTGAGCTGTTTGTTTTGCTTGGTGTAACTGAGATAAGTAATGACTTTATTATCTTCAGGTTTAAATCTATAATTTTCTGTCCAGTAAATCACAGGACACTGTTTCTTAGCTGTGCTTGGTGCCCAAGTGTTCCATCAATAAATATTTGCCTATTCAGGGCGGGCCGCGGTGGCTCAGCGGGCAAAGTGCTTGCCTGCTATGCCGGAGGACCTCGGTTCGATTCCCGGCCCCAGCCCATGTAACAAAAAAAACGGAAAAACAAAATACAATAAAACAAGAAAATGTTAAAAAAAAAAAAAAAAAAAAAAAAATAAATAAATATTTGCCTATTCTGTGAAATTCTTCCGTTTGTCCTTATTTTAAAGATTCAAGAAAATTGAGAGATATTGATTGATGATATTGTGAAACACTGGAGTCAAGGTAAAAGCTTCATATAGAAACTGAATATATAGTTGTCTGGTTGTCAAGTCTGTGGGCTTTTTCTTTACGGGAATTTACTAATCTTCACTTTTAAATTTCATGCTAATGCCTTGATTCTAGAAAAGATTAGTGGTTTCTGTACTGAAAACTTATCCATAAAGAAAGGCATTATTAACCATGTTACATTATCTTATATTGAACTTGAAGGGATGCTGTGTTCTGGCTGTTGTTCTGGTCCTGACCCCTCAGCGTATGGAAAGGAATATTCTATTTGAGACATTTAAAACAACAATGAACTATTGGAGGCTGAGGATGTATGAAAAATGAAAATGTGCCTGAAGTTAGAGAGATGATAAATAAGAAAGGCAGTAGAGTTTAGGAGACCACATTCCCTAAAAATGTGAGTGTATAATTTCTAAGCAGCAGTTTGATGCTGATAATTATACCTACCACTTATAAACTGTTTACTATATTTAATTACTTTACATGTTCTCATTTAATCATAACAATTCTAAAAGATAAACATCATTACAATAACCGTTTTGCAGTGGGAAATTAACTCCGAGAGGTTAAATCATTTGCCTAAAATCACATGGCTATTGTCTGATGTCTTTAGCCTACTTAGCACATCACACTACCTGCCAGCCTAAGCTTGACTGAATATATTTAACTAATGTTTTACACACATACACACATACAGTCTTTCAAACAAATAAGCATGTTACATCGTATTTGATCAAATCTCAGAATGTGGCTTTAGACTCCCAAGTTTTATATGCAGGTTTTAAATGGATAGCAAAGTTTGAAGTTTTGAAAACTCAAATACTTGGTAGTTAATCCTAAAATAACAGAATACATCAGTGAGTGATCACTATCTTTGGCACCATCTCTTCCTTCCTTTGAGACTGGAGCTATACCACTCCAAACCAAGGTTTGTTTTTCTCAGGAACACTGAAAGCTCCTGAAAAGCCCAAAAAGAAACAAACCAACCTTTGGCAGCAAATTTGTCAGCACCAAAGCTAGGGCCTTTTACAAATCCAGAGTTCAATACGTATTTGTTTGTTAAATTGAGTAAGTATACATGCTTCTATACCTCCAGTTAAGAGATTTTAAGCATATAAAATATTTTTAAAAAAATCTATTTAACAACACCACAGCAAATGTTGTAAATCCAAAATGAAAATTGAAACTGCCTGAGGAAGGAAAACAAATTTTTTTCTCAGGGGTGTTTATTTATTCAATTTGAAGCCACGGTTTAACACTATAGTATTGCTATTTGAATTTAATTTTTAATGTCATCTTCTATTAAAATATTTCAGCTATGCTAATGGCTTTGCTGTGGTTATTCTAGATTCATACATAAATGCTGTATAGCAGGGGCAGAGCTACCAACTTTCTCTCTAAAAGGTTAGACAGTAAATATTTTAGCCTTTGTGGGCCATAAAATCTCTGTAGCAGCTTACTCATCTCTGCTGAAAAGTAGCCACAGACAATATATAGGTATAGCTGTTATCTAGTAAAACTTTATTTATAAAAACAGAGCTGAATTTGTTCCCTGACTGTAGCTTGCAGACCTTGACTTATTCCAGATTTTATGTACGTTTAGAAGTAACTGGTATGACATACAAGTAAAAATTGCAGGTTTTAAATTATAGGGTTTTTAAAGTTATTTTTATTTATGTTACAAAATGTTTTTTCCCTCACTCCAGGGAGATTCTGTACAAGCCGGTGATGACTCACCATTCTCAGATTCTATTACCTTGGAACAAACTACAAGTAACATTGGTGGATCCAGTGGACGTGTTAGTTTATGGATGCAGTGGGTGCTCCCCAAAATTACTATAAAACTCTTTGCTCCTGATCCTGAAAATAAAAGCACAGGTACAAGATTACTTTTATTCTCTACTGATAAGATCAAATATTAAACACTAATTTTTAAAGAAATATTGGAATTAATCTTATTTATTGTCTTTATAATGAAATAAACCATTAGATCTAATTCTAATTTCTACTAGAAATACTAGCATATTGAATGTTATCAGTATTTAGAATTTTTATGTTTGTATGAATATATTCTCTTTGATTTTGTAGTACCTAAATTGTGTCTTGTTTACATTAAAATTCGCTCCAAAGACCATGACATAATTTTCCTCATTGGTCATATTGATTCATTAAAACATTGTCACTAAAAATATTGCAGAGATTCTTGGTTGTATCACTTCAACACTTCAAGAGTTTTATTTACAGCACTTCAAATATTTACTGGAATTTCCTCTATCTTGAAATAGGTGCTGTGTCTTAATTGTGAGGCCTATATTGAAATTACAATCTTGTTATCATTGCAGAGGTTTGTATGGTCAGTGAATTAGAAGATCTCAGTGCATCTATTGATGTTCAGGATGTTTATACTAAAGTGAAATGTAAAATAGAAAGTTTCAATATTGATCACTACAGAAGCAGGTGAGTAATGAACAATGAACATGGAAAAAGCTATATTTTTCTTTGTACAAAGTCAGTAAAAGAATTTTAATATTTTAATTTGGTTAGTTGTTTAAACACACACACACCTTATTCCCAAAGAGAGTTTGTAAAAAATAAATTGGTTACTTTTACTTAGTATTTATTCATACAGGTAATATAATAAATTCTTGTTTTATAAGATGGCAACTCTGTTCATAAGTGTTCATATTCCCATACTAAATGAAATAAGCTGCTTTGCTAATCAACTCTTACAATTTGTTACATATGCTACATTTTTGTTGAGATGCCTGAAATATAGGCCTATATGCTTCCCATCCACTCCCTATACCAGTGCTAAGCATAGACCAAAAGGGAGCAACATCTCATGTCCCTTAGCACTTTGAAGACTCTTTTCTCATCTCTCAGATGATTAATATACATGTGGTGGATGTTTCTCGACCCCTGTCTTCTTTCCCTAATAAATTTATATCAAAAGTATGATTATGTATTAATAGGATTTATTTGTAATAATAAATAATAGTAGTAAGAAATGTAAGTTTTAGATATTCTCACAAAATTCTTTAGCCATTCTGTCATTAGTTTTTTTCAAATAAAAATGCAGTTTTTTCATTGCTTATAAAAGTCCTTTGACGCTTTATTTTTCAAAATTGAAATATAATTCACATACCATAAAACTCACAAATGCTTTTTAAAAATTATTTTGAATAGTATCTTAATTTCAGTTTCCCAGTATTTTGGCTTAGAAACAGGTTTAACATCAATTTCTTTCTGGATTTGGAATTTATTCATTCAACAATTATTTTTAGAGTGCCTGCAACAACACATAATTTGTTTCTATACATAAATATATATATATGCATTACATATGCTAAAAAGTCTTTTTATTTCATTGTTTCAAATTTTACTTTAAAGACATTTGAATTTTTATCCTTTGTCACATGTCATATTGCTTATGTCAGTAATTGCCCAATCTGTCACAGCTTGAAAATCATGCCATGATCATGTTTCAAAATTATGACATGATTTTTAGAAACATAAAATATAAATATAAAATATTTATATTTAGAAACATAAAATTATAATACCTGTTATAATAGTTTTATCTTACCAAATAAATGACAAATATTTGTTGTGTTAAAAGCAAATCATTAATTGACTTTTGATGAAGTGATGTTTAGCTCTTTAGTTCCCTTCTATTGGTGTTGTAGTCTGTGTATCACATCAGAATGAATTTTGTCAGTGACTTATTATTATATATTATAATTAAAATAATTTCTTAATAATATAATATTACAATCTCTATTCTAGTTCATTGCCAATTTTACTATTAGATTTATGTAAAATTTAAATTCTTACATAAGTTGATTTACTTATTCATTCATTTAATAAAAATATTTATTGAGTGTCTATTATGTGCCAGCCCTTGTACTATGTGCTAGGGAGATGTGTTTAACAAAAATTGACTCAAGTCCTGCCCTCCTCATGGACCTTGTACTGTAGTGCAGGATATAGAAATAAATAACTAACCAAATAAATATACAATTTACCATTAAGGCAAATGCTTCTATACATAACTGCTGGAGTGTAATATTAATGTAAATTGTTCTCATGATTGCATTGTTAGATCTTCGTTTTAGTTAGAATAGTATTGCTTACATCAAAAGTATTTGAAATAGTTATATATGCTCAATTATTTTAACTCAGAAAATGGAAGAGAACAGATAAGGTGAACTTATGTTTTCCAGGCCAGGGGAAGGTTGGCAGTCAGGACATTTTGAAGGAGTATTTCTACAGTGCAAAGAAAAACCTGTGGTGAGACTCATTAAGTAATTATGATTTTTGAAAATATATTATAAAACTGTTTATTTTTGTTTCATGAAATAGGACTGATTACAAGAATTAGAAAAAGAGTAAATTCTTTTTCTGACCTATTCCTCCAACATCACATTATAAATGTAAAACTGTTTATTCCTTTAAGCTGCTCATGTTTTGTAACCATCTTCCTATTATAGCAACCAAACAAATTTATCAAAAGGGCAAAGGTAGGATTGTTTTTTATTAATATACTGTAATATTAACATATTATTTTATTGACTCAGTTCATATTTTATAAGTGAGTTCATAATAGATTGTCCTTCATCATAAACTAAGAGTGGTGATTTTACACTAAAAGCAATTGTTTTTTCTTTCCATTAACAATGTTTTCGCAGAAGTTGGTCCAGACAGAAGCCATACCCAGAGTGACTCAAACCTAAAACTATGCAAACTTAATCAGAATTTAAAACTATCCAGATTTTTTTTTTTTTTTTTTGCTTATGGCTTTTATTGCTTTTTGTCTTTTCAACTTCTTTGCTCCTGTCCATCACCTCAAGCCTTGGGGAAGAGTTTTGGTCTTTGGGGCAATGTGGAGGTGTCTTCCTTTCCTGTACTGACAAGCTGAACAGACGCACCTTGTTGGTTCGACCCATCAGCAAGCAGGACCCTTTCAGTAATTGCTCTGGCTTCTTTCCTTCTGTAAGAAATCATTTTAAAATTAAGCTACAGAACTTCCATTAACAGGAATCCACGGAAGAAATATGAACTATCCATAGAGTCAACTCTTGATATTCATTTCCCTCTCTATCATCTATTTTGTAAACTAACTATAATGTATTTTTAAATCATAGACTGGTTTTCCATTATCTAATTTGTTTCTGGGTCAATTATGTGTGCTCTTTGTCATTCTGTTTTGTGAATCTTAACCAATTTAACATAAGCATAAGAAAATCAAATTAGGATGTTAAATATAACGTTTGTTTTTTTAAATGGAGTATTTATTGAAGGATCAAGAGTTGACCATACAGCTTTTTTCACTCTTTTTATCATTCTTAATGAGATTGCTTTATGTTATTTTCTTCTATTATTACACCATTGCCTTCTCACAGTTAATTCAAAATACATTATTTGATGCCCTCTTGATTTTGTACAAATCTGTACTTTTGTCATTGTCTGAGTAGAATATGAATGCTAAACAGAACACTATTGACTTTTAGAAGTTAGAATCCTGCTTATTATGATTTTTCTAATGATACAATATATTTGTATATGTTCTCAAGCTAATTATTTTAAGTAATGCTCTTATGCATGTAATTACTAAATATTAAGAGCAAATTTTGACAATGGTAGTAATAATTTTCATTGCAAACATGACTAGATATTCTCTGAGTAGATATGAACTATTTATCTTTTTCCATTATAACTCAAAAGGTATTTAAGACATATATCTTTTAGCATTATAAAAATAAGCCAAAATTTTACATAGTTGTGTTCCTAGAGCCCATGTTTAACAATCTATTTGAATAGCAAATGCCATTTTCTGATTTGATTTTTGAACTTTTTCTACTATAGCTTCTGTGTGGTGATGGATGTAAAAATGTGGCTTTTGTGTCAGTGGAAGTTCTGTTTAGACTTATTTTCCTCTCAGTGTCTATAAGAAATATTCTTACATAATTTTAAACTGTATTAATGAAAAAATATTATTAATGCCTTCTAAATTCTTTCCTTAATTTTCAGTTTTTCTACCAAATTTACATAAGATTCTTTTTATTAAAATTTCTTTAATATCAGTATTTTCTAACTTTTCATTTTAAATGATATAAAATGCTGATGATTACTGCAAGAAAAGTAATATCTATGTTTTCTAAACTCTAGTTAATATTCGTTTGTTCTTTCGATTTTTTCCCCCTTACATTAAGGGAATTAAGATTGTAGCAATTTAAAAAACAAAACCTACCCACATAGAGTTTAAATTTCAAGAGTGTTTAACTTTTAATATGCTTAAAAATGTTTTTCCAAACCATAATATTCATATGTTTAAGATGTTTGTAGAATTCAAATGCTGCCATTAATGAAGATTATTATAGGAATTAAGTTATTTAGTTTAGTGTTAGATTCTACCTTCCTCAAAAATCCAGTTTAAACACCCAGGGCAGAGAGAGTGTTGCTGTAACCCTTCCCATAGGGGCTGTACCATAGCCCCCCTTCTCCATGACCATTGCCCCCCTTCTCCATGACCATTGCCTGCTATCCAGAAACCTGGTGACAAGACTGTGGTTACTTTTCTTGCTTTACTGTGTATCCTTTTGTTTTGATTGTAGAAAGTAGGAGAAGCAGTGAGAAAGTTGATAACAGTACAAAGCGCTGTAGTAGAGACCACTAAAGAACAAATGATTTATATTGCAACTCTACTTAACATTTAATTTCCAAATCTTTTTTTTTAATAGTCATACAGTTAGCTTTATATACGAAGGTATATCAAAGAAATTTTATTTCAGCTTACTTCATTGTGAAGTCTAGATTAAAGCAAAATTAGCAGTGACAGTTGAATTGTGTACTTTTTCCATGTCATTTGATGATAGGCAACAAAATGAGAGGAAGAAAATGCATGCAAAAAAATTTTACCAGAGGTGGAATAACATAGCCTCAAAACAAATTGCTGTTTTGCTCCTTCTTGCTCCTACTTTCCTGTTTATGTGAATATGAATATATTCCTTTCTTTTTCCTTTTTCCCAGTTCATTTCCTTTCTTAATATTACTTTTTCGATCCTAATAGCTAAAAAACAAAAGTATCAGACTTGCAGGGAGAGGGGATGGAAAGGGGGGTGTAACAGCTCAACTTTAATTTTATATTGGGTGAATAAAAAAAATGGGATTTTATATTCATGAATTGGTTCTGGAAAACTTTTCACTAATTCTCCATTTCAAGTGTTAAGGAATATATTTAATAAAAAATTCCGTGTGTTAAGGAAAATATTTAATCAGAAATTTACTTTACCCTTTTTAAAGTGTGCTGTTTTATTATGATTTATAATGTGCAATTTGAATATCAGAATTTTAGTTGGGTTAGTTTTATCAGAAATATTCAAGTTGTAATGATAAAATTTTCCTTCTCGATCACATTTTTTGTGTATTAATATATAATCTTATGCCTTAGGATTTTGAGTCATAGGAGAGTTGATATGTTTCATAAGCAAGGTGATAGCCACTGAAAAAGGCAAGTTCTAAAAGACAAATGTTTTGTTTTGTAATACATTGCCATTTCTAATAAACATGCCCATAACTGGTTAGCTCAGTTATCAAAGTATGGTATCAGTTAGGCTTTTTTTATGGGCTCTATTTCATATATGTTAGTCAAATTATCAAAAGCAAAACAAAGCTCTGTTCTTGTAACTGTTAAGTCCCCTCTAGTGCTGGTAGTTGTCTTGCCTTTTTAAGTTGTTGGTCACAAATAGAAATTAAATACATTTTCGTTTCATCTGAATAAACAACCATTCTGTGCCTCATGCTATAACAGCATATTGGTGCTCTTAATGAAAAATTACCAAGACTGAAAAGATAAAATGTAGAGATGGTCTGTTTCAAATTATTATTAATCATACCAGAAAATGACGAAACTGTAAAACATGCACAAAGAAGTCAGTTACCTCTCTCAAGTTCTAGAACTAGAACTCCTAGTTAGAGTTCATAACTTTCTGTTCAGTCTCAGTCATTCTAACATTCCCAGAAGCTTTGCCCTATCTACAGAATGCAAAGTAATGTGGACACAAAGGGTTACAAGGAATACATAATAAAAGGGTTAAAATCCCAATCCAGGTAATTTTCTGCTTTGAAAACTTTTGTTTTGTTTTTTTTCTGTTTGTTTAATGAAATGTGTATTGTGATTTCCTTTTTCTGAAACAGACAACTGCAAAACTTTTAGATGGCTCTCATCAACAGCATGGATTTCTCTCCCTGACATATACAAAAGCTGTAACAAAAAATGTCCGCCACAAGTTAACATCAAGAAATGAGCGAAGAAGTTCTCATAAATTAACTGAAGGTTTAATGGATGGTTCTCCTCATTTTCTTCATGAGATTCTTCTTTCAGCCCAAGCCTTTGATATTGTCTTTTTTTTCCCTTTACTTAATGCCATTGCAAGTGTATTTCAAGCAAAACTACCAAGGACCCAAAAAGAGAAAAGAAAATCTGGTCAGCCAATGAGGACCCATACTCTGACTTCACGCAATTTACCTTTGATTTATATCAACACAAGTGTAATCAGAATTTTTGTCCCCAAAACAAAGGAAAGGCAGCCTACTGTTGGAGGTACTGTCTTCTGATTATTTTTTCTTTGATTTTAAATACTTTTTTCTAGAAACCTAAATTTTCTGCAGGTTCTAAAAATGGGTTTTTAATTTTTTCTGTAGGTTTTTAAAAATTGGTTGTAGTTTGCAGTTTGATGTATTTTAGAAAGTAAGTACATTATAATCATTCTACAACTAAATCTCTAAAAGATATATCAGAATACTTGGTATTTGACTATATTAGGAGCCTCAATCATTAGTTATTAGTGTAGGAAATATGATTTTTTTTCCTTCAGCCTTATTTTGCCAGTGAAACTTATACTTTCTGTCATTAAACTCAAATACTGGGTTCTGCATACCTAAGATAACTAAAACTTTAACAATTTTTTGAAAATTATGTAATTTGGCAGTATCTGTAGCTATCTTTATTAATATAAAAGTCACAGAAATTTTGACTCTAGATGAAAATCAGAACAAAAAGTTTCCTGCTGTCTATATTATAAAAAATTCCAATAGTTTTCTTTTTAATAATTAAGGATATCATTTTCCATAAGTATCTCTGTGGTTGGTATAAAAGCCAGTCATTTCCCCAGTTAGATGAATTCCTGTAATTTTATTGACCATAAGATATGTTAATAAGTTTTTGTAATTTTTCTGAAAATCCTGCCAGCATATATTTTGTGTCTTCCGTTTCATAATTTTCTGATTATTTTCATTAGCATGTAACAATTGTGTAAGGCCAAAATTTCACTGAAAAAAAGTGATACTGTTTATGAGAAGTAGAGAGGAGGTAGATAAAAATACAGAGAGAATGCTCTATGAAAAAAGCTGAGAAATAAGAAGACATAGCAATTGTTTGGGAAGTGCTATAGCAACATATATGATTGTGATGCTTATGTAGCAAGCTACAAATTCTAGATATTATAAGCAGGTCAGATTATATGAATTAATTAGCTTCTGAATAATAATTGCCAGTTAAACTGACCCTCAGTTGATTCCATTTTCTTATACTGCTTTAATTTATAGTTTCATTCCTGGAAACCCATCTAATACGTAAAACATCAATATTGGTCACAAAAATAAATAAAAAGAAAATAAACCAAATGTATATGCCTCATCACCCATTTTTTAAGTTGTAAAACTGGATCTAAAATGTAAAGCCACATTAAGATGTTGCTTTTATCTGCATAAACTGGCCTGGTTGAGACTTAAAATAGATGTTCAGTAATGTTCATACTAGTAATCTTCCAGAATTAGACATAATTGTTCTTCAGTGTGGATATTTGATCTGCATTCATAATTTTGCTCATTTGTCTCAAAATTTTCATTTTCTATTTGTTGTATATGAATGCTTCTGAAAGTCTTTGGTTTTAGTGGAAGGGATATTTTCATAATGAATTGCTCTGTTATACTTCATTACAGAGCTCCTTTGAATAAAAAATCTTAGATTAACCATACCTGTGGTAGAAGCCTACATGACTAAATTATGTTCACTTTCCATGTTAGTGTTAGTCACAGTCATTAGGGATCAGAAATACAAATTTACATCACCACTAGGAGGGTCTTATTTTTAGTAATGTAAGTTTCCTCCTAAGGCAGAATTTGCTTTTAACTATAAAATGTCTTAATCATTGACTTGGGAGCACTTTTGATGAAGGCACGATTTTGTGGTATTTTCTGAACCAAATGATGTGCAGTTCAGTCAACATGTAGAGCAGTGCCACCCTTGCTCATGAGAGTGGCAGCATCTATGCACTGAGGAAGGGGTCAGTAGTTCACTGTTTAACTCTGAGTTCATTTTTCTGTCATATTTAGCAATGGTTCTATGCTTCATTGATATATTTGTCTCTATGTCTGAAGGAATAAGAATCTGGCTCTCTTGAAAGAGGGAAAACAATTTTATTTCCTCTGTGTTGTTTTGTTTGTTGTTTGGTTTTGTTGATTTTTTCCCTTGTGTTATAATCAATGATACTATATATTGCACAGTTTGTCGTCGTTGAAGTTTCCCCTTTGGATCCCGTAACTAGGAAAATCACCTCATGATTGCAACTGCAAAAATATTTCTAGACTTTTGCTATCTTATTTTTAAAGGTGTTTTTGTAGAGGTAGGGGTTAAGGGCAAAATTCTGGAATTCAGATGTCTAAGTACTTCCTAAATTTTTGACACAGTCTCTCCAATGCCACTCTTAATTGATATGGTCATAATTCTCCAATGGAAAGTTTAGAGAAAAGTTTTTATTGAAGCAAAATTCATATAACATAAAAAATTTGCCACTGTGTCCTTTTTTAAAGTGTAAACACATTTTTTAAAGGATATTTTTATATGGAAGTTTGAGTGTTTTCATTTGATACATTTAAAAGGCATGATGTAACTAAATAAGAAAAACATTGAAATAGCTATTGCTTTATTTAGAAATAAGTATGATTACTTATAACTATAGTAATATAAAGAATGTACTACTCTTTTTACTCTAGAAAGACTTTAAAAGGAGCTTGCTTGAGCAATATTTTTATTAGATTAATTAAATTGAAAATATATGTGTAGGTTATGTCTTAAGGAGACTAATAGCATAACTAAATGTTGTCATCATACTTCTCAGCCAAAACTTTTTTATAAAAATATTAATATGAAATTTGTACATATAGATCAGAGATGATTCATAAACTAAATGCAACTGTACTTTCCATTAATATACATAAAGGTCATCAGGTTTCACATTTATTAAATCTTCTTTCTGTCTTCAGTGGCAAACGTGACAATAACTAATTAAAACCTTTCGTTGATAGTTTTCAGTGGGACTGTCACTACAGTTGTGGCTTTATAAAAGTATAACATTACCCAGTGGTCAGTTGAATACTCTTGAGACTTTACATGTTTTACTATATTAAATTTATATTGAAAATCTTTAAGGAAACTTGAAGTCTCCAAAACTTTCTCGTTTCATGTTGAGTTTTAAGAAAACTTGGTTGTAAATTCCTTTTATATTAGTTTTATATTATCTGATAATAGCATGAAAACTATGCCCTTTATTCAAGCTTTTGGTTACTGATGCAAGTTCATGAATTCATAGTTGTTTATAGCCTTTTCATTTTTCATACACACATGCACATATGTGCATCTGCACACACAATACATACATACTCTATTGTCCTGAGAAAAGATTAAAATTTTCAAACTTATATTTCATGTCACATTAAATGAAAACTTTATAATACTTTATGTCTAAATGCAGCTAGTAATGATAAGAAAAAAATATTAGATTTAACATTTTAATATTGTGGAGAAGTGATATTGAAAGTCTGGGTCTCAACCTGAATATTTTTTGCATTATGTGTAAAGATTATCAAGATTCTGAATCTACAGATGTTTGACTTCCAGCTTAAGCTTTTAATTTCGGAATAGGGGACTGTTTTCTTTGGATCGAGTATGAGTCTTCTAGAATTAATATTTCCTCATGAGGTTCAATTTTTTAAAATACATTTAAAGCAAAGAAGGAAGGCATTCATTTTCATGTCGAAAATGCTTCTAGAGGGAACATTTCCTCATATGGTTCAACTATTAAATTCAGGTGAAATAAACCAAAAAAAAAAAGGAAGCTTGTTTCTTTCCAACTATAAAGTAAGTGAGAAAATGACTCAGAGTTTTTTCCTGTATAAATACATATTTTTATTATTTTAAAAAATTATGTCAAAGATACCTTTTGATAAGCTAAATCTTTTCTATAATAAAATTATTTACTTTAATCCAGTTTATGAATGATCTATGTTAAGTGCTTGTATTTATTATAATAATTATTATAGCTTCATAGTATAGTCTAGGGAGAATACTTTTGGCTCTAACAAAAACAGAATTCTGTTCTTGGATCAGGTTTTGTATGTAACACCAAGTACGTCATTTTTCTTCCATATGTACCTCATTTACTGCAGTGTTTCTATTACATTTCAGACTTTCATACAGTGGGTAGTATCTGTAGCCTGGAAGAACAGTTAGTAAATACATTAATTGCACTTCTGTGGTATGGTCTAGTTTCAAAGCTTACTATTTATTGATTTAATTGATGCCTGCTGCTTAATCAGACATTTTGCCCACATGGAACTATTTGATAAGCTTGGCATAAAATGCTAGATCTGTGAAATGTAAACAATGTTCATAGTCTAAAGACATATAATTAGGCCAGATCTCTTGTCATTCGAAAATAGTACAGCTCAATGAGAAGTAGTTTTTATTTGATCTTCTTTGCCTTGGACATTTAAAAAGTATTGTCTTTTCTGTGGCATCCATGGGCTTATATTTATTAAAACAATTCATCTCTTCTTCCCCTATTTTGCCTTTACCCATTCTGAATAGGCATCATATCTGGTTCCTTCTTTCCCTCCCTGAATATCTTTCTTCTTGCTTTTTTTATTTTCTTAATTCTGACTTTCTTTTTCAGACTAATCTAAGTCAGACCATACCAATTGTACTGCTGAGGCAGCTGGAAATAATCTCCTAACTTTTGCATTCTTTGGGCACCACAGTTTGGGAAATATGGGTTGTATGCCTTTATAGGGATGTTCTGTTCAGAATATTCCTTAAATCTTGCAACCCAGTCCTTTACTGTTCTATTTTATAGCAGATGATAGTTCCTTGAGAGAAATTATAAATTTTAATTTGTTTTCTTTAAAACTAAGAAAGATATATAGTTAATTTTTAACCGCCACTACGGTAAAATAACCTGTTCTTAAGTTGGAGAAGAGCCCTCAAGAACCCCTATCCATTCCAAGTAGTTCTTAGAAAAGACTTTAAATTAGCCAGTAAGTTATAGAAAGTATAAAACTGTTATCTTTTATGAAAACAGAAGGTTAAATTTTGTCTTACTTAGGACAAAGAAAAGAATCAGGATTGAAATCTTTCTGTCTTTTATTGTTATATTATTTACTTTTGTTTTAGACCTCATTAGGAAGTAGAACTTTTACACAGGTGTAAGATTACTATTTCTTAAGCAGTTTTACAGTAGATGTTATTAAAATTAAAAAGTGCCTAGAGTAACAAGTTTAAACATCTTTTATTAAAGAGTTAGTTGGGCTTTTCCTTCTTCAGCATTGCAAATATCACATTTCTTTTGGATTTTCCAACATTTTACAGATTAAAGTGCTATGTACTGTGTACGTGTGTACGTGTTCATGGGTGTATGTGTGTATGTGTATGTTATATGTGGTATATTTAATTGTTCAATTTAATCACTTAAATTTAAATGGCTTTGAGAATTTGTTACTGACTTTGTGATATCCTTTATCTGTAGACAGCAATGGAATGTCCAAAATCTAGGGTTGAAAATGCTTATGAAAAAGAAAAAGATGCAGTAGTCTGAGATTATAAACATGGCCTTAATGCTACATATGTATTTAATATCACATGCTTTAATGTTTGGCATGAGTTGTTTGTTTTTTTATTGCCATTTTATTTTGTTTTTTAATAGGAAACCACTTAATGGAATATAAAAGAAATAGAGAATTAAGAAGAGGATCCAATGTCTTCTTTTTAAATATATTTTTTTCCTTGTGCTTTTCCCATTTATTGGTCTTGTGTTCATGTATCTCTCTCCCCCTTTCCCTCAAAGAATACTCCCTCTTATGCATGAAGTACACATAGATCCACAGTATCCATCATAAATATTTCCTTTGTTACAGTTCATCAGACAGCAAATGAAGACACCATGGTTTTGAAGATTGGCTCTGTTGCTATGGCTCCCCAGGCTGACAATCCCCTTGGCAGATCTGTCCTCAGGAAAGATATTTACCAGTAAGTTTATTTTCTTATGTTCAATCTTGCCACAATTTCATCCAGCAAGGAAGTATGCTGATCAGTAAAACTTCCCTAATGTGTCTTGTAGAAATACTTTTCATTTGTGACCTTTTGATATTTAAAACTAGGTTTTTCTGATTTTCTTCAGTTGTGAGTTTTTAACTTCATTTGGACAAATCAAATATTTCAGTGAAGTGTTGATGAATGACAGAATAAAAGTACCAAGCCACCAAAAACTGAAGGAACACAGTTTGGAAAATTTTAGCAAACTTTAAGTTTACCAAATTTCTAATCATATGAAAAAAAAACAATGTCCTTTCTAGAACCACCACATCCTACTATAGTCAGGTTCTATCAAAGTGATGCATTTTCGGGGCAGGCCATGGTGGCTCAGCAGGCAGCATTCTCGCCTGCCATGCTGGAGACCTGGGTTCGATTTGCGGTGCCTGCCTATGTTAAAAAAAAAAAAGTGATGCATTTTCTTAATTTAAGTATAAGCCATTATTTGAAATGTAGGACTGTGGATGTCATATGGATCAAAGCTGTAAAGAAAAGCAAACTTCTAAGGAGAAATTTCATAGTAAACACTTTCTGTGAAAATACCATGCTCTGGATTTTGTCACTGAGTATTTGCAAACCGTGCCAAGCATATACGGACAACTAAACTGGTGAACATATGTAATCAACATGATAAAAATAATACATGATTTGTACTGAGGTTGGCACTGCTGCCAGACATAAAAGTACAGTTGCAAATAATACCAAGTGAGAAAAGTCACAGAAATACAGATGAATACATGTCTTATTCTTCCTGCTGTTCTGTTTTTCAGATGTTGCTGTCTCACTCTTTTAAAAAATAAATTCCTTTTCTCTGATAGATGTTTCTGCTAGGAAAGATTCTGATTATTGTAATGCATTTACCACCTAGAAAGTTACAACCATTTTTACGTTAAATGGATCCAAGAGTTTTATTTTCTCCGAATTATTTTCATGATTGAGGTGAATTTTTTTCCTTTGAATTGTATGTTGTCTTGATCTTATATTGTTAATTTTTTGGTACCTTATACCATGCATTTCTTAAATAAGTTTTTTATTTAGCCAGATTGTGTAAACTCTTCTAATATCAGAGCCTTGAATAACTTGAAGGAGGCCTTAGGAACTATCTAATCCAACTTTATTTTATAGATTAAGACTCTGAGGATCCAAAAGAATAGTTATCTCTAGTCAGGTAATCAACAGGATTACAATGGAACATAAATTCTGAGTAAAAATACTTTAATTTTTTAACATTTGGAAATTCTTTCAGTTATTTTTATGTTTTTTTGTTCTGCTTCAGAAATAAGTGGCCCTCAAAGAAGTTCTTATTTTACTTTCATTTGAAGGAATCTGTTGTATATAAATGATCCTATCACCATCAATAAGGTGAATTACTGAGATACTTCCTTTTCTCCCCTCCATTTATCAGTTGCTGGCATTTACAATCATTGTGTCCATATTGCTTGGAACTCATTGTGTGTTGTGTGAGAGGGCTCCTTTAGGTTTTCCTTCTATCTCTCTTGCCTCTTTTCAGTCTTTTTCAGTGATCTTCCTCCTAAATCAGCCCATTAATATTTGTGCACTTCAGAGTTTTCCTTTTATTCATGTTTGCTTAGCTCTCTTCCAGGTTGAGTCCATCTACTCTCCTGCCATCAACACCTACCTGTGTTTTGATAACTACTGATCTTGCATCCCCCACTTCATCTTCTCTCCTGACTTCCAACCCCATATTTGTTGTCTGCTGGGCAGCTTTCCAAACTTCTTTATCTTCC
Organism: Tamandua tetradactyla; assembly: GCF_023851605.1. Lineage (NCBI taxonomy): Eukaryota > Metazoa > Chordata > Mammalia > Pilosa > Myrmecophagidae > Tamandua > Tamandua tetradactyla. Next base: position 143,663,502 of record NC_135332.1, read on the forward strand.
CAGCCCCTGTTACTGCCTAAAAAAAACATTAAATAAGTAAACAAACATGGGGTTCCATTCATCATGGAGGATGATCTACTCCCCAGCCCATGGAGCTAAAACCTGAGGTTGGGTTTAAAATCTATTGTTGTATCTATAATATATCCCAAACTTGTCACTTTTTGTTTACCCTTACCCTAAGGTAGTCCCTCTCCATATTTTGGCAATAGCCTTCTAATAGTACCTGACTCACACACATTCAATAAATATATCTGGAATACCCCCTCCCTTGGTATGTGCCTTCTTCCATTCCATTTATTCTGATACCTGTAAGATCTTTCTAAATATCAAAAGCGGATTGTGTCACTCTCTAAATCCATACTCTTGTCTATATCATCTTGCTCATCCTTCAGAAAGCAGTTAACTGTATATTCAGTGTGTCGTCATGATATTTTGTGCCTCCACTTCCCATTGAAATTATTTGTCTATTTTCTTGTTTGATTGAAAGTCCTTAAAGGAAAGGCATGGTTTTGTTTTTATTGTTCATTTCTTGTTTTTACTCTTTGCGACCTCAGTTCCTAGTCCAATACTGTATTACCCTATGACTCTATTTCCCAACTTTGCAATTTATTTAATTATCTGGGCCTCTATTTAAATTTTCTGGGCCCCTGTTTATTTACATTTAAAGGAAGGATAATGACCTAAGGACATTCTTAGGCCTAGGTAGAAATGCAGAAAATCACCTCTGGAGTGACTTGGAGCACATATGACTTATCAGAGGAAACTGAGGCATGGAGTAGTGGTAGAGTCTAGTGGTTGCAAGGGTGGGCTCTGGAGTCAGACTTCCTGAGTTCACATGCTACCTCTGCCATTAATTACTTAGTAACCTTGGGTAAATTATTTAACCTCTTTGTGCCTCAACTCCTATATAAAATATGAATAGTAATAGTGCCTACTACACAGGAGTGTTGTTAAAATTAAATGAATTAATTCTGTATACCTTGTATGTAGGAAGTGCCAAAGTATTTATTATTGTATTATTCTCTGTTATTCATGTTGAACCCAAATTCCAGACGTATATACTAATTTTGGGGTACCCCCATAGCCCAAGTTAAGCAACATGTGATAAAATGTTAAACATCATAAAGTTCTGGATTCTAAATGGCAAAGTCAGACTGATAATTTTTCTTGAAAGTTCACATTCCAAAGGCATTTCTAAGTAATAAGTGGACAAAAATATTCGTATAGGATTCATCTAATATGTTTCAAAATCTCACAGAATGCAAGTTTCATTGAATATTAATAGGTAACCAGATAAGTTTAGCAAATACTTGGTTTCCCAAAGTTAAAGACACTTTATTACTGATTGGCTTCTTGGAGCACTTAAGAGATTTATGTGTACTGTCAATTCTTAAAAGGAAACCAGCGAGAGCCATCTTTTCTAAATTTACTCAAAGATGGATATATTTTAATGCTGACTTCTCAAAGCCTAGAATTATACAGAACAAAATTTGGACATACTATTTTAGCTTTTTTGTTTTGGTCACTTGGCCCTTTCTCATATATTGATTCATTTTCTCGCTCTCCTGATAAATTAAACTTCTTGAAATCATGGGCCTCATCCTTATACCTTTATAACTTCTTAGTTTTCAAGACATTACATAAAAATAAATGATTGCATGACATATTGCTAAAAATGAGGGGCTTTCTTTCAAGTGGCAGATAGAAAGAAAGAAGTAGTATCAGGCAGTAAGTTGTAAGACCTAGCTGATTGTCAGGGGAGTTGCCTTTAGAAGTTAAAGGAAGGACAGAATATTTCTAACAGAGCAATAGGAATAGATTTCTCAGAGGATTTTGCAATTTGAGGAAATATAAGAAAATAAATAATAAAAGAGTAAAGCACCAGAGGTAAAGGAAGCCTTGTGAGTGATAATTAAAATGCAAGAATGCACTGTGTTTGTCTATAGGTTAAGACTCATCCAGGGAAATAGTGGATTTCTTTGATTCATGAACTTGATTTCATTTTTGTGAAAAACATATGTGGTGGTTTGAAGAGTTATGTATCCCAGAAAAACATATTCTTAAATTTAATCCATTCCTGTGCATGTAAGCCCATTGCAACTAACTCTTTTGATGAGGCTGCTTTAGGTAACATGTGACCCACCTCATTCAGAATGGGTTTTGATCCTATTACTGGAGTCCTTTATTTAAAAAAAAAAAAAGTTCAGACAGAGAGAGAGAGAAAGCCATGGAAGCAAGAAGCCAAAATCAACAAAGCCCAGAAAAGAAGGGAGAGACCAGCAGTCTCCACCATGTACCTTGCCATGAGTCAGAGGAGCCAAGAATCACTGGCAGCCAGTTGTTGGGAAGAAAGCATTGTCTTGGTGATGCCCTGATTTGGACATTTTCTAAGCCTCACATTTGTAAGTTAATAAATTACCATTATTTAATCCAGCCCAATTCCTCTTATTTGCTGAAATAGCCTAGGAAACTAAAACAGTATGTTACGACTTATGTCTGAAAAAAATATTTGAAGAAGTATAATACTATCATTTTCTTTCTTCTTTCCCTATCTCATTTTGTTCCCTCTGTAACTACCTTAATTGTTTGATTTCTTTAATTAATTATAGACATATAATGCAAAAATGTAAAGGATAGGAAGCATATATGTTATCTTTTTAGATCAGTGCTTCACATCATGTCTCACATAAAATAGATACTTTATAGAATACATGCCATTTTTAAATTAGTGAAATACCTACATAGAAATTTTATGAGTTTTGCCAAAATAGTATACTTAACTAATAGTAGAGCATTTCAGAGTCTGTTTCTCCTAAATTCCTTTCAGAGACCCTTTTGAAGTTCCTATTTCCATCATTTAGTCCCTCACACTATTATATAATTTAGTAATTTCACTATCTTGCTCCCTTGTGATATGTTCTTACTTCCTCTCTCTTGTAATCTGCTCTTTGTGTTCCTTCTCTCTGTCTTGGCTTTTCTAATGTTCCTTTCTTCCGATTCCTTCCTTTACACTAAAGCCATGATAAATAAATATTCTTATTTCTCCATTTTATTTGCTATACAATTTTTAGATTCTTCAATTCACTTTTTTTAATGTGATATATCTTAGTTCGGGGCAATTAATATAGAACATTGACATTTGTAGACATCAGCTAACTATGCCTCTGCTTGACTTTCAGAATTAAATCACAGATAGAAAGGAAAAGTATCTCATAATGGTTATATTATATATATATATATGTATATATATGTTTGCTTGATTTAATTTTTAAAGCAATTTTATTGAGATATATTCACATACTATACAGTACTTCCAAAGTACACATTCAGTGGCTTTTGGTTTAATCACAGAATTGTACATGCATCACCACAGTCAGTTTTAGAACATTTTCATTACTCAAAAAAAAGTAACCCCTGTATGAGTCATCTCTCAGTCCCTCTACCCTTCCCCAACCATACATAACCACTAATCAAAGTCAGTGTCTATCATTTTTTTCCATTTATACTTTATGCATATGGAATGATACAATATGTAGTACTTTGTGTGGGTTTTTTTCACTTACTATGTTTTTTTTTTTAATTATTCTTGTTTTTTTATTAGAAAAATAAGTTTACAGAAAAGCCATGTAAAAAATACAACATTCTAATGTACCCCTCTGTTGTTGCCACTTTGCATTGGTGTGGTACCTCTTTTACAGATAATGAAAGAGCATTAAAATTTTACTGTTAACTATAATCCATAGTTTACATTAATTGTATTTTTCCAATATACCACCCTATCATTAGTACCTTGTAATAGTGTCTTACATTTGTTATAATTCATGAAAGAGCATTTTAAAATGTGTATTATTAACAATAGTCCATTGTCCACAACAGGGTAAACTGTGTTATATAGTTTCTGTTTTGTCTTCTAACTTTCCTTCTAGCAACGTACAAGTCCCCATCTTCTCCTTTTAACCATATTCACAAGCATAATTCAATGCTGTTAATTTCACTCAAAATAATGTGCTACCATCACCAGTATACATTTCCAAATATTTGTAATTAACTTAAATGGAAATTCTGCACAAATTAAATATCAGTTACCAATTCTCTACCTCCATTCTACTCCCTGGTAACCTATATTGCAGATACTAGCTCTGTGAATTTGCTTATTATAATTAGTTCATATCCTATTGGTTCTGTTTCTCTAGAGAGTCCTAATTAAGACAGAAGGTAAGTAACTTAGGACGTTTAGCTCTGGTAGCTTTGCATAATAAATAACCCAATCAGGTTTGGAATGTTTAAAATAAATATCTGATGTTCTGCTTATGATTAAGATACAGAAGGCAGTTAACAATTGCTAGCCCTGTAAAACTGAAAGTAAAGAAAGAAGTTACAAAATCATATATTATTTCAAAAGAGATCATAGGAGACGAGAGGGGACATCACTGCTGCATTATAGAAATAAAAAAGATTATAAGGGAATATTATGAAAAGCCCTATTCCAACAAATTAGATAATCAAGATGAAATGGGCACATTTGTAAAAAATCACAAGTACTGAACTGACTCAAGAAGATATAGAAAGTCTAAATAAACCTGTAACAAGTGAAGATACTAAATTAGTAATACAAAAATACCCACAAAGAGAAATCTATGCCAAATGGCTTAAACTGGTAAATTTTACCAAATGTTTAAAGACAAGTCATCTTATTGGTGTTGTCTACACAAGTCTTTTAAATCACTTCCAAAAAAATAGAAGAGGAAGGGTACATGAGTTAGTTCAATGGTAGAATGCTTGCCTTCCATGTGGGAGACCTGGGTTTGATTCCCGGACTACACCTGCCCCGCCCCACCCCCCAAAAAAGTGAACTGAAAAGCAGAAGAGGAGGAAACACTTCCCAACTCATTCTTTAAGTCAGTATTACCTTGATACCAAAACCAAATAATTCATCATGAGAATAGAAAACTCCAGAGATCAAACTCCTTATGGATAAAGATGCAAAAAGTTCAGCAAAATACTGGCAAATGAAACCCATGACCTTATGAAAAGAATTATATACCTTGACCAAATGAAATGCTAGGTTGGTTCAACATATGAAAATCAATGAATGTAATGCACCATATTGATAGAATTAAACAAATTCAAACAATCACCTCTTTAAACACATTAAAAGCATTTGAAAAATTCCATCACATGTTCATAAAAGAACACTAAACAAATTAGGAACAGAAGAAAACTTTCTCAACCTGATAAATGTGATCTTTGAAAATTCTACAGCTAATATCACACTTAAATGGTAAGGACTGACAGCTTTCTCTATAAAATCAAGAACAAAAGAAGAATGTCCATACTCACCATTTCTAGTCAACATAATTCTAAAGGTTTTGCATTGGGCAGTTAGTCTAGAAAAGAAAATTAAAGGCATCCCAATTGTAAAGAAGAAATAAAACTGTCTCTTTTTTAGTAGATGACATGATCTTTTGGTAGAAGATCTTAAGGAATTTACTGAAAAACTATGGGATAAGTAAATAAGTAAGGTTGCAAGTTACAAAATCTATATATAAAAATCAATTGTAGAATAAAATTGAGAGTTCATTAATAAACCCAAACATTTATAGCCAATTGGTTTTTTTTTGGGGGGGGGTTTAAAAAAGGGAATTTATTAAGTTGCAAGATTACAGTTCTTAGGTCATGAAAATGTCCAAATTAAGGCAAACCTATAAAAATGTCCAGACTAAGGCCTCTGAGGAAAGATGCCTTGGCTCAAGAAGGCCGTTAACATTTGGGGTTTCTCTCTCAGCTGGAAAGGCACATGGTGACCTCAAGCTAGCTTTTTCTCCAGGCTTCTTCAGTGGCTTACCCAGAGGTGTTTTACTTTATGCATCTCCAAAGATCTCTGGCTCAGCCAATTGATTTTTGACAAAGGTGCCAAGTTCCTAAGTGGGGCAAAAATAGTTTCTTCAACAGATGGAACTGGGAAAACTGGATATCTACATGCAAAGGAATGAAATTATACCTTTGCTGCTATGAAAAACAGTTTGATGGTTCCTCAAAAATTAAACATATAGTTACATTATGACTCTTCATTTCCATCCTTAGGTATATACCCCAAAGAGTTGAAAGCATATGTTCAATCCAATACTTGTACAGCAATGTTCATAACATTATTCACATAGCGAAAAAGTCGAAACAACCCAAATGTCCATCAACAGATGAATTGATGAACAGAATGTGGTATATCCATACAATGGAATATTATTCAGTTAGAAAAGTGAATGAAGTTTTCATACATACTACAACATAGATGACATTTGAAAATATTATGCTGAGTAAGATAAGCCAGACCAAAAGAACAAATATTGTATGATTCTACTTTTATGAAATATCTAGAATAAGCAAATTCATAGAGACAGAAGGTAGATTTTTAAAAAGTTATTCCATTTCTGATATATTCATTCTGGCAGCTTTAGCAAACCAAAACAGATGTACGTCAGTGAACAAGACACACATATCTGACCTCATGGAACTTACATTCTAATGGGGGAGAGAGACAGTAACAAATTAATAAGTAAATTTTATGGAATATTAAAATGTAATACATCCTATGGCAGCAAGGAAAAAGCAGAAAGGGGATAGGAGATGGAGAGTTGAGCATGAATAATATGGCCTAGTCAGAGGAGGCTTCAATGAGAAAGTGTAAATTTTCTGAAGCAGGAGCGTGCCTGGTGTGTGGAAGAATGGCAGAAAAAAAGCCAGAGGTGGCTGGTACAGTATGTACCAGTGGGGATTTAGTAGGATATGGGTAAAGGGACATCATTGAGGGCTCTCCTAGGCCATTGTGAGGACTTTGGCTTTTACTTTTGTATTTGTGCCATAACAAATCCACAAATGCGGTATTTCAAAATAATGCTTTTGTTTACCAAAAGTCTGCCTGCAGAAAGAAATTAGGAGCTCACACATAGGGACTGAAGATATAAATTTGAGAGAGGTGAAATATACATTTAACAACAAAGGGAGTCAGTTCAGAAGAACAAATGGGAGTGTGATATTGATCTTAAAGGAGTCATGGTAAGAATTATTTCTGTTAGTTACATTAACTAAATATGTGATATGAATTACTCTTGATTATTGACGGATTCATTTCCTCTTCAGAAAGGAACAACTTGGAGGATTAGAGCAGAGATGTGGCATGATCCGTTTTATATTTAAACATATAAGTCTAACCTACATGTGAAAAATAAACAGGGGAAGGGCAAAGGTAAGGAGATTATTAAATAATGTTAACAAGAGACGTTGGTGACTTCACTCAGGATAATAGCTGAAGAGGTAGGAGAGAAATGAGCAGATTCTGGAGATATATTAGAGGTAGAGCCAAGAGAATTTTCAGATGAAAAGGAAATACACATGGGTTCTGAGGTAAAAGGAGAAAAGGATAACTTAGGTGTATATTCTGAACAACTAAAAGAATGAAATTAAATGAAGGAAGGAAAATTGTGGGAGGATTTGGTTTGGAGGTATGGTAGGGTGGAAAGCAGCAGTTTATTTTTGAAAATATTCGCTATCTTGGAGGTAGTAAGTCCGCCATCGAAGGTAGCAGAGGCTGATTATCCACATAGAAGGCTTAGAGGGAGGTGATAATTTATGTTGAATTTGACCATTGCATCTCAAATTTAATGTGCATATAGATCACCTGTTGATCTTGTTAAAATGCAGATTTTGACTCTGAGGGTCTGGAGTAAAACCTAAAATTCTGCTTTTCTAAGAAGTTTCTTGGTGATTAGGTGATATTGGGTATGACCCTGATACTGGGTAGTATGATAATGCTGTTTCCACCACAACTTGGGTGGCAGAGGGTTAGAGCAATGGGTTTCAACCTTGGAACAGAAAGGCTTTGAAAAAAGATATATTTTTATGAATGTTAATAATTTTATTGCTAAAATTCAAACATGTGAAAGCTCTCTGAGAAAAAGTGAATATTCTCCCATTCCAGGCTTCTCCATTTCCTAACAAGGTTGCTTTTAGTGGAATCTTTTCTTAACATTAAAAATGCCACGAATTTTCAGTTGATAGTAGTTAGTTTTGGAATCCATTCAGTAAGAAAATATAAAATTATAGCACTTCTATTAACTTACTAACATTTTTATATAAATTTGTACTTATTTTTATCAAAAGCATCTGATATACTAGAAAAAAACAGAACGTATACATCATGATATTTATCCCATCTACATTCAATACTTAGCCCATTTATGTATCTTCAGCTCCTCCTTTGCTTCTTTATACTCTCTACCTACCTCCTCCTTGCTTGCTGATGTAACTAGCTTACAACTGCCAACTCTTGGATGGAATGATCTCCCAATTTCCTTTCAATTCAGTGTGTTTTCCTGTTCTATGAAGTGTTTATCCAGTCCCCTAACATATAATCTAGTTCTAAAGCATAGTCTAAAGTGATAGTTTTTCTTTTGTGTTACAGAATGCTTTTTCCTAAAAAATTCAGATCCTTGTCTCTAAAAGAAAGACTGGGAAGGAGCTATGGGTAGATTATAAAGCCAGATTAAAGCAAACAAGCAATCAACCTGTGCTGAAAACCTTTCTTCACAAGTGGATTTATGGAAATTAAATTAAAATGGAGATTTTGAAGAATTAAGAATGAAAATGTTTAAATGTTTGGAATTTCAAATTTTAAAATATTAATATATTTGGTTACACTTCTCTTATACTTGATTTATATGTTTACTTAGAAACTTTATGTACACAATGTGCTGGTATGTCACCCATATGTTATTTATTTACTTTGGTGTTTATGGGCGAGTCTACCAAAAATGGAAATAGATCTTGACCAAGACCTTGAGTTTTTTTTATAGTATACTTTCTATAAGAAAATTACGTCAGATTTATATTATTTCTACTTCCTGTGTCTCTTCTGAAAACTTCATTGACTACAATTTTGAGTACCATCTATAACTAATTTATGGGTTTTCTTTTTTTCATTTTTAACTTTTTTTGTTGTATAATATAACATACATACAAAGCAAAGAAATAAAAAAGCAATGGTTTACAAAGCACTCTTCAACAAGTAGCTACAGGATAGATCACAGAGTTTGTCATGGACTTCCATATGATCCTCTCATAGTTTTCCTTCTAGCTGCTCCATAATATAGGAGGTTAGAGGGCTTAAATTTTTTTTTTTACCATCACAATTGACTTTTTAGCCTTTTTCTGTGAAAAATGTCATAGATGCAAAACAGCTATAAATTTCAAAGCATAGCACCACAAGTATAGTGCTCTAGAACATATTTCAGAGTTTGACATGGGTCATAGTTTCACAGTTTTCAATTTTTTACTTCTAGCTGTTCTAAAATACTGGAGACTAAAAGAGATAACAATTTAATGATTCAGCATTCATTTGTTAAATCCTATCTTCTGCATATAACTCCACCGTCACCTTTGATCTTTCCATCCCTCTCGTTAGGGGTGTTTGGGCTATGACAATTCTAAATTTTTCATATTGGAAGAGTCTGTCACTAATATGGGGTAGGAGATGGAACTATCTGATGTTCTGGAGAGACTGGGCTAGGTTTCAGGACTTATCTGGACTAGGGACCTATCTGGAGGTTGTAGGTTTCTGGAAAGTTACTCTAGTGCCTGGAACCCTTGTGGAATCTTATATATTGCCCTTGCTGTTCTTAAGATTGGCTGGAATGGTCCTGGTTGGGGTTTGGCAGGTTATGATAGGAAGCAAGGTCTACCTGAAGCTTGTGTAAGAGCAACCTCCAGAGCAGCCTCTCTATTTGAACTCGCTCTGCCACTGATACTTTATTAGTTACACTTCTTTTCCCCCTTTTGGTTAGGATGGAATTGTTGATCCCATGGTGCCAGGTCTGGATTCATCCCTGGGAATCATCTCCTATGTCACCAGGGAGACTTTCATGCCTGGATGTCATGTCCCACATAGGGAGGAGGGCAATGATTTCACTTGCAGAGTTGGGCTTACAGAGACTGAGGCCACACCTGAGCAACAAAAAGAGGTTCTCCAGAAGTAACACTTTGGCATGCCTGTAGTTGTCTAAGCTTTTCCACTACCTATATAAGCTTCACAAGAGTAAGCCTCATGATCAAGGGCATGGCCTATTGATTTGGGTGCCCAAAAAGTTTGACACAGTTTCAGGGGGTTCCCTGATGGTAAGGTTTAATAGTTCCATATTCTTTCTCCCCTCCCTTAGGGAACTTGGCCTGTATTTTTGATTATCTGCTTAATATACTCTAGGATATATCCAGGCATTACAATGATCTATACAGAATTAAAGAACCTCTTTCTTATTCTGTGCTCCTTGTGTTTCAGTTGTTCAAAAGAGCTATACAGATAGATTGAATTAGATTATACACTGCAGAAAGTTTCAGTTCCAGATCCAATAAACCTTACTTCCATTGGTCTCAAAGGGTATGTGTGGTTCTAAAATGTAGACACTCTTCCTTACTCCTATATTTTGAATTACTTTAACCCCAACCTATCCGGCTTTGTTCTTATCTTTAAATATCAGGTTATATATATATAACAGGCTCTCAAAATCCAGAAATAATACTCACCACTTCAGACTTAATGGTCTGCTATAAAAGCTTACAATCTAGGCACCTGTTTTCTTATAAGCATTTTGTAGAGGTGACCATATCATTGTTGTTTTTTTGTTTCTGGCTTATTTTGCCTCACCAAATGTCCCTTATGTTCATTCACAGCGTTGTATGCCTCTTGACATTGTTCCTTTTTATAGCAGCACAACCTTCGTTCATAAGTATACACCAACGTTTGCCAATCTACTTCTCCATCAGTGCATCCTTCAGCCACCTGCAATCATCAGACATCATGTAGAGGGCTGGAAGTCCACAGTCCATCAACATTCTCAATTTTAGATAATTTAATTGTTTCTAAGAGAAGGAAAGCCAATGAACACACCCTCACCAAATAGGAAATCTAAACCTTTCTTAACTCTTGTTCGTCCCCCCATTATTTACCTCTGTTGTTGCTGTGGTAGTGCTGATGGTTTCCTTTTGAACATAGTTCATAGCATGCAATAGCAGTTTTCCCCTGTACCCTGGATTTAAACACTCTTTGTAGAAGAATCATATCTCTGAAGTAATTCTTGTGAAAACTCATTCATATTTCTGTTGTTAATCAGTGGGACACGTAGGTCATACAACCCCTTTCAACCTTGTTCATCTTCAATATGGTAATATTACTTCTAGACCCACTAGAGAACCACTTTCACTCCTATCTATTCCCTTACATTGGAGTTCAATCTCATTAGCTAAAAGTTCACCATCTCTAGCTTTTGTGTGTCTCTAAGTCTCTATAGTCTGTATTATAAGCCTCTGATTATACCTTTATGCAGGTCATATAAGTGGAATCATGCAGTATCTATCCTTTTGTGTCTGGATAATTTTACTCAGCATTATGTCCTCAAGGCTTATCCATTTTGTCATGTGCTACAGGACATTATTTTGTCTTACTGCTACATAATATTCCATTGTATGTATAAACCACATTTTGTTAATCCACTCATCTGTTGATGGGCATTTGGTTTGTTTCCATCTTTGGTGGAATGGTATATGTGAATAATGCTTCTGTGCACATCAGTGTGCAAATGTCTGTTTGTGTCATTGCTTTCAGCTCTTCTGGGCATATACCAAGTAGTGCTATTTCTGGGTCATAGGGCAACTAGATATTTAGTTTCCTAAGGAACTGCCAAGCAGTCTTCCATAGTGGCTGCACCATTATCCATTCTCATCAGCAGTGCATAAGTGTCCCAGTTTCTCCACATCCTCTCCAACATTTATAGTTTTCTGTTTAATAGCAGCCATTCTTATAGGTATGAGGTGGTATCTCATTGTAGTCTTGATCTGCATTTCCCTTTTGGCCAGTGAAAATGAGCATCTCTTCATGTGCTTTTGAACCATCTATATTTGTCCTTCAGAAAAATGCTATTCATATCTTTAGCCCACTTTATAATTGTGTTGTTTATTCTTTTGTTGTTGAGTTGTATGATTTCTTTGAATATATGGAAATCAAACCTTTGTCCGTATGTGGTTTCCAAATATTTTCTCCCTTTGAGTTGACTGCCTCCTCACCTTTTTGACAGTCTTTTGAAGTGCTGAAGCATTTGATTTTGAGGAGTTCCCATTTATCTATTTTTTTGTTGTTGTTTGTGCTTTGGGTATAAAGTTTAGAAAGCTACCTCCTATTACTAGGTTGTGCTGGTCTGAAAGGAAGTATGCCCCCTAGAAAAGCCATGTTTTAATCAAAATCCCATTTCATAAAGGTAGAATAATCCCTATTCAATACTGTATGTTTGAAACTGTAATCAGATTATCTCCCTGGATGATATGATTTAGTCAAGAGTGGTTGTTAAACTGGATTAGGTGAGGACATGTCTCTACCCATTTGGGTGGTTTTGATTGGTTTATTGGAGCCCTATAAAAGAGGAAACATTTTGGAGAATGAGCGATTGAGAGAGAGCAGAGAATGCTGCAGCACCCACCAAGCACAGAGTCCACCAGTCAGCAATCTTTGAAGATGAAGAAGGAAAATGCCTCCCGGGGAGCTTCATGAAACAGGAAGCCAGGAGAGAAAGCTAGCAGATGACACCGTGCTCGCCATGTGCCCTTCCGGCCGAAAGAGAAACTGTGACTGTGTTTACCATGTGCCTTCTCACTTGAGAGAGAAACCCTGATCTTCATCAGCCTTCCTGAACCAAGATATCTTTCCCTGGATGGATGCCTTTGATTGGACATTGCTATAGACTTGTTTTAATTGGAACATTTTCTCGGCCTTAGAATTGTAAACTAGCAGCTTATTAAATTCCCCTTTTTAAAAGCCATTCTGTTTCTGATATATTGCATTCCAGCAGCTAGCAAACTAGAACCATCTTGAAGATGATGCCATACATTTTCTTCTAGAAGCTTTATGGTGTTCATTCTTATATTTAGGTGTTAGGTATCACTTTGAGATAATTTTTGTGTAGAATGTAAGATAGGGGTTCTCTTTCATTCTCTTGGGTATTGATATCCAGTTCTTCCATGACCAATTATTGAAAAGATATTTTGTCCCAGTTCAGTGGATTTTGGGGCATTGTCAAAAATAAGTTGACCATAGATTTGGTGATCTATTTCTGCACTCTAGATTTGATACCATTGGTCAATGCTTTTATCCTTGCGTGCTGGTGCCATGTTGTTTTGACCACTGTGGCTTTATAATAGATTTTAAAGTCAGAGAGTGTTAACCCTACCACTTTATTCTTCTTTTTAAGATACTTTTAGCTATTCAGGGTCTCTTTCCCTTCCAGATGAATTTGGTAATTAGCTTTTCCAAATCTTCAAAGTAGGTTGTTGGAATTTTGATTGCTGCTATGTTGAATCTGTAGATCAATTTGTGGAGAATTGACATCTTAACTCTATTTAACCTTCCTGTTCATGATTTCTTTTAGCAATATTATGTAGTTTTCTATGTACAAGTCCTTTACATCCCTAGTTAAGTTCATTCCTAAGTACTTGATTCTTTTATTTGCTATTTTGAGTAGAATTTTTCCTTAACTGACTCCTCAGCTAGGACATTGCTTGTGTATAGAAATGTTACTGATTTTTGCACATTAATTTTATATCCCACCACCTTGCTGAATTTGTTTATTAGCTCAAGTTAACTTTGCTGTATATTTCTCAGGATCTTCCAAGTATAGTATCATATCATCTGCAGATTGTGAGAGTTTTACTTCTTCCTTTCCAATTTGGATACCTTTTATTTCTTTGTCCAGCTTGCTTGCTCTATCAGGAACCAAGTTTTGGTTTTATTGATTCTTTCTATTGCTCTTTTGTTCTCCCATTCATTTATCTCTGCTTTAATCTTCTTTATTTCTCTTCTTCTATTTGCTTTCGGGTTAGTTTGCTGTTCTTTCTCAAGTTCCTCCAGGTGTGCCTTTAAGTCTTCAATTTTTGCTCTTGTTTTTTAATATAGGCATTTAAGGCAAGAAATTTCCCTCTCAGCATAGCCTTTGCTGCATCCTGTAAGTTCTGATAAGTTGTATTCTCATTTTCATTTATCTCCAGATAGCTACTGATTTCTCTAGCAATTTCTTCTTTGACCCACTGGTAGTTTAGGAGTGTATTATTTAATCTCCATATATTTGTGAATGTTCTCATTCTTTGGTGGTTATTGAGATGCCGCTCCATCCCGTTGTGATCAGAGAAAGTGCTTTGAATGATTTCAATGTTTTTAAATTTTTAAAGATCTGTTTTGTGCCCCAGCATATGATCTATCCTGGAGAATATTCCATGAGCACTAGAGAAGAATGTATATCCTTGTGTTTTGGGTTACAATGACCTATATATGTCTGTTAGGTCTAATTCTTTTATCAAGTTATTTAACTTCTTTATTTCCTTGCTGATCTTCTGTCTTGTTGTTCTAGCTATAGTTGACTTGGTTTTGATAATTTTAAAAAATGAATTTGTAAAACTATTTTTAATATGAGAAATAAAGTAAATGACCTTATATGCCATTGGAACAATAGGAATCTTTGAGACATTTATGTCTTTCCTTTGCATACAAGCATGCAATAAAGCATTGCTTCCACTCGCTTACTTTTTTTTAGGGAGGGGTGGGGCAGAGGGGTGCATGGTCTGAAAATCACTTACTTTTTAAAATATACATTGATTAATTCCTTCACTTATTCTCTATATATCTTTGTAGAATATTTATTTTTCACTAGAATATATCATACCTTCTTTCATGGAACTTAAGACTCAACCGATCATTCTAAGTCAGTGAAATTATATTGTGAAGCTGTGATTCAATATCATAATATTTCACACATTGTCTACCTCGCTTCCCACAATGCTAAACTGATGATATAGTGAAAATCAGAAGCTTTATAGTTTCACCCTGAATTTTTTCATGGTTCTATTTTTTGTTACAAGAAAGGGATCCAGTGCCCTTACAGCCTTCTCCTTCATCTTCTGAAAGTTATTGTCAGAGAAAGGAATGATCCCAGAATATTTATTTATCTAGATTTTCAGTTTTTATTTAAAGGAATAAAGAAAAATGTTCTCCAAATCTGTTGAATTTTTTTTTTCTTTTCCAAAAGTACTGGAGAATTATTTGTGAGTATATTTAGGTAAATGCATCACTTTCAATATATTTTAATTGTGTTTTTTAAATTATCTTTTTATAGTCTATGTATTTTAAAAATAGTTTGTTTATAATTCATTTTATCATTTTTAGTCTTCTAGTTATTAAATTGAGAAAAGATTAAAAATGTGATTTTCAATAATTTATAACTAAATTGGTTGAATGGTATCATATTTTTTTTAAATATTTTTTTGAGAAATCTTCACAGACTTAACATTCTATACACGGTGTACAATGAGTGACTCACAGTATCATCACATAGTTGTGTATTCATCACCATGATCATTTTTTCAAACATTTGCATGTTCGAAAGGTATTTTTGATAACAAAATACAATGTATTTCAATTTACTAATAAATCTGTACAATTAAAATGTTTTCTATTTTTATTTTTAAAAAAGAGTATTGGTGTGCATTATTAAAATTTTAATTAATACGTAAGCATGTACAGTAGAAAATGCAATTCTTCTCCTTACTAGGGCTTACTCTCAGTGCTCATTACTTTCTTACTCTCTGAACACTGTTAATAGTTCGGTCAACACTCTTTTAGATTGTTTTGTGCGTGTGTGTCCGCTGTCTGTCTGTCTTAAATGATGAGACCGTGCTCTGCATAGTGTTCTGCAACTTTCTTTTAACTCAGTAATATATTGTGAGCATCATTTGGTTTCATCATATTCAGAAATCCTTTCCTGTTTTTTAACTAAATTTAGATGGCATAGATCCAATGACTATTTAAAGACTTTTTTTTTTTGAACCAAAAAAAAAAAATGTGTATATATATCCTTCACTAGTAAAAAGCTACATTAAAACTAAAAAACTCTTACGTAACGCACTGTGACCAAACCTTCCCAGCCCTCAAAAGGTGTGTACCTAATGAAAGGACGACTGAGTTCATGGAGTGTAACAGCTGCTAGAGTGATCCTTGAAGAACAAGCCTATCAGCACCAATAGAAAATTGAAATTATTAAGACTAAGGTATTTTGTTACTGTGAAATACAAATATCAGGGAATTTACAATTCAACCATACTGTATGAATTAAAATATTGTAGACATTTGACTTTGAAACATTGTTTGATAATATCAATTCTCTGCTCAACCCATAATAGTGTTTAATTTTTTTAATTATATACTGTTTTTTAGTCCAACTTGCATCTTCCTAAATGATCTAACCATAACATAACTATCCTTCAGATTTTACTACTGATTAGTATCTTACATAAGACACTTGATCAAATTAAATATGTTGTTTACCCTAATAATGCTTAGTATGTTCCTTGCTATGGTCCTTATTTATGTATGATTTTTGATTTTTTGAAATATAGTTTTCTTCCCACTCAACCTTTCAAAGATTTTTTGTTATGAAGTAGCTACTTTAAGTAGGTAAGTTTGTAGATCCTTTAAAAATTTTTTTTTCTCTTTGGTGTTCAACATCATTTTAAATTTAAAAATTTCTTAGAATCACATCTGTCTTTCAATGTCCTATTTAAATCTTGCTCTCTTTATGAAACCTTACATAATCATTTACTTAGAAGTAATATCCCCTTTCTTTGGCTTTCTGTAGCAGTGTCTGACCCATCTTTGTGCAGTAACATAATAATAACATATAATAATGTATAGTAGTAATAGTAGCTAACATCTTTTCAGTGCTTCCTTTGTGTTAAAAATTCTAAGTGTTTTCAATTTATTATCTCACTTGTTCTTCACAATCACCTTTTAAGCCAGGTATTATGATTTATTTTACAGATGAAGAGACTGAGTTTAAAGTTGTTAAATACTTTCTCCTGGGTCACATATAAAATAAGTGGCAGAACTAGGACTATCGGTTTCCAGTGCCCATGCTCTTTACCACTACATCTTGCGGCCTGTATTTGAGTTTCTTGTTAAGACCCACTTTAGTTTAACTAACTTACAGGTGCCAGTGTGTAACATTAAGTTTGAAACTTAATTTTTATTAATTTCACAGTTGAGTTTCATTAAAGTTTTAATATTGTTTATATGTTAGGTTTTTTTCCCCCAACAACCTTCTTGTTAACGATGAGTATCATTGTAAAAACTGTTAGGTGCCACTTGAAGTACTTTTCCCTTGTGTTCCCAAGAATGTTCTGAAGTGGGATTACTGTAATAATGCAGACTTAGAGCCATAGTTTGTGATGAAAACTTTTATAACACTATTATTTGAGTTCTTTGGTCCTTATGGATACTTGAACACAGAATCCATTGAAAGATAAAATTTACATCAGATGAGATGCATTTAATACTGCTTTTGATCTATAAAAAATAGATCCCTAGCTAATGATTTTAAGTCATCTCTTAGGAGCTCTGAGGTGAATCATGACCAGATATAAATATTAACATAGACTTACCTGATTAATAAACTCACTATATTTTTGTGATTCTTATTTTGTACAAGATGTTTTAAATCATTATGAAATATGAATATTTTCAAATCTCTTCCTTCTCCTTTTTACCTTAGTTTGATTTAATAATTAGTATAATTCTATCTCAGAGTTATGAAAGAAAATTATATGAGTTAAAAATTTTTTCTTTATTACAGCTCTCTCCTTTGCATTCCTGAATATTCTTACATATAAGTATTTTTTTATAGATTCATTGAAGAAAATATGTCATTGCTTTGGCATATTGTCTAAAAAAATCACTAGTTTTTAATGTCTACTCTAATGGTTTTTTAAAATAAACTATAACATAATATAATTTATTTCAATTTTTCCAAAGTATTTTGTGTAAAACAATTTTAAAATAGCGCAAAACATTTTTCTTTTGTAGTATTTTCATTAGAAAGTTTCTTAACTTCCATCTTTTACTTGAGATTCCTTCTTGAATTTGGGTTTTTTGAATTTTTGCATTGTTTTTGTTTCATGCCACAAATATATGTGGGTTTTCTGATATCCTTGTGGATTTTTTCTGTAGCTAATTTATCCCATAATCTTTAAAAACTTTGTTAGTTGTTGAATTTTCAAGCCATTTCCTTTTTGTAGATATTTGCTAATCCTTATTAGAATATCCAGTACTTAATAGATTTTAATCTATTGGGTTTCTGTTTTTCTCCTTTGAGAATTTTATTCTCTTAAAAAATGTCTGCAAGCATTATATGAAAAATCCATGCTGATTTTGGTAAACGTTTTAAAGACAGCTTTTACAAACAAGACCTCTGACAGGCGTACCCTGCTCTATGGCAGTTCAATTCATGAAATTGTACCATTAAAGAATTATCAGAGTAGGGGGGTTCATTCACTTTTCACTCTTAGAATCTTTTTTTAAATATATTTTTACTGAGCAAATTGTC
Source organism: Tamandua tetradactyla (assembly GCF_023851605.1). Lineage (NCBI taxonomy): Eukaryota > Metazoa > Chordata > Mammalia > Pilosa > Myrmecophagidae > Tamandua > Tamandua tetradactyla. Next base: position 143,681,963 of record NC_135332.1, read on the forward strand.
CCACACATACAGTCCATACATGCTGTACAATCAATGGCTCACATATCTATATAATGCATAAAAACAACCTCCAGGACAACCTTTCTACTCTTTGAAATCACTTAGCCACTGAAACTTTATTTTGTCTCATTTATCTCTTCCCCCTTTGGATCAAGGAGGCTTTCTCAATTCCATCATGCTGGGTCCTTACTCATCCTGGGAGTTCTGTCCCACATTGCCAGGGAGATTTCACCCTTGGGAGTCATGCCCCATGTAGGTAGGAGGGCAGTGAGTTCACCTGCCAATTGGATTTGAGAGAGTAGCCACCTCTGAACAACCAAAGAGATTCTCTGGGGGTGACTCTTGGGCATAATTATAAGTAGGCTTAGTCTGTCCTTTGTAGGAATAAGTTTCATAGGGGCAAACCCCAATATCTAAGGCTCAGCTTGTTGATTTGGTTGTCCCCACTTCTTGGGAAAATACAGGAATTCTCCAAATGGGGAAGTTGAATATTTCCTCCTTTCTTCCCAGCCCCTCAAGGGGACTTTGCAAATACTTCTTTATTCACTGTCCAAATTTCTCTGGGATATATTGGAGCATCATATTAACCTGTACAAACCAACAATATCTTATACCCTATTCAAGATTCCATTTACTTATGGTGTCAACTAAACTGACCATACAAATTAAATTAGGTAATGCACTACCCAAAATATAAATTTTGCACCAAATAAACGTCTCTGCTTTTGGTCTCACACAGAAGTTGAAGTTATAAAATTTGGAATATATCATCCTTTACCCTGTATTCTGAATTACCTTAATCCTGTCCAGATCAGCTTCATTCATATCTCTAGTCAAAGTCTTATCCCTTTTTCATTTTTTAAACAGTTCTTGTAATGGGATAATGCTGACTTTCTTAGCTTCAGAATTCTAAACTCTGAGTCTCATATGTCACATAAATACCCAAAGTTTCTGGGAATGACCAGGTTATATATAAACAGTTTAGTATCTCAGAATTTAGAAATAACTGTTAAAAACTCCAGAATAGATGTGACTGCTGTAGGAGCATAAAATCTATTACCCTTTATAGTAGGCCCCAACCTGACAACCCATGCTCTTGACTTTGATTCACCAAGTTTTTATATTATAGTTAGTCCATATGAGTAGGGCATGATATTTGTCTTTTTGTTTCTGACATTTCATTCAACATACAGCTGGTAAATTTCATTCATCTAGTTTCATACCTCACAACTTTATTCCTTCTTGAGGCCACTCAGTAGTCCACTGTATGTATATATCACAGTTTGGCCTTCTTTTGCTCAATCTTTGTACCCTTAGGCCACCTCCAACCATTGTAAGTCATGAACACTGCCACCATAAACACCAGTGTGCAAATGTCCATTCATGTCACCAGTTTCAGTTCTTCCAGGTATATACTGGAAGGGGATCCTGTAATCCCACAAGCTGTGCTGGGATTACAGGATCATATGGTAACCTCACTCCTAGTCTCCTGTGGAACCACCACAGTGCCTTCCCGAGGGGCTGCACCTGTCAGTTTCCTTACCAACAGTGAATAGGCACATCTGTTTCTCCACGTTTTCTTTAGTGCTCGTTTCTCTCTGTTCATTTTTAAACAGTTTTATTCGTATATCATACAATCCAGCCTAAGTAAATAGATATGCCTTCACCACCATAATCTATATGAAGACATTTACTCTTAGAATCTTAATAGTAGAAGTCTTCTAAGAAGGTATACAGAATTTGCCTTTCATCTGTTTATTTTCTTCTTTTGGCCGACTTTTGCGAACGTGGTCGCTTTACATTTCTCACTGTTGCCACCTGTGACTGGAGGAAGAGCTAGAAAACATATCATGTTCTTATATACTCAATAAGAACATTTAACTTTCATTACAAAAATTCGTTTCATGACTGTAACATGGGACATTCAAACAAAAATTCATTTTTTCTAAATGAAAGCTTTATAGAGTATTTTGTTAAAACATGACAGAGTTTTTTTTCTGAAACTATTAATGTTTTAATTTTTAATTAATTTTAATGTATAATCAATTTACTGAGTTTTTAAATCATAGTTTATTAAATATCAGGAATCAAGTGTCTTGTTTCACGTTTAAAATAAGTTTAAAATTGATGACCTAGTAAGTGACCTAAAATATGGAAATTTTTACTGATTTGCAAGTAATACAATTATTTCATATATTAAAACCATTTTGTAATTTCTAAGATCCAAATTTATTTCACCTGTCATATCTACTATCTGCAAATTTTATAGTTGTCTTACTGATTTTTCAAAGGGTGAATGTTCCCAGTATGATGTAGCATGTTTTTACCAGTGAAATTCATGGTGAAATTAACTTAATATATTGTCTTGTCTTACATGTATATGTCAACAATGTACATAAGCCAAACAATTGAGAATTGAAGCATATGACAAGATTAACAACCTTTTATAGATGAGCTTAACATCCATAATATCAAATACTGTGCATATATGTGCCAACAAATTTTGTTTATTTAAGATAGGAAAATTATTCTGTTCTCTGCAAATATTAGTAATAGTAGATTTTCTATATTCCTGATGAATATACAGTTCACAGATGGCATTTCTTCTCTATTGGTTCTTAACAGTTTCTTCTAAAATTAGCTTATCATCTACCATAACATTCAACAGTGGTTCCCAGATTCAGTGTTAAGGTTAAATTTTATAGATATTTATAAACCTTGACCCCTTCCCCTCACCTTTAATTTCATCTTAATTCTATTTATATAAAACATATTCTCGAAATAACCATCGTGATGGTTTTGGATGAGGTATTGTTTCATATCTGGTGACATTATTTGAACCTAATCCTTTAATGCTTAGTGTTGCTTTCAAATAATCCTCTTTTAGTAAGTGAGGAAGACTGAAATAGTAGGTAGAGCAACTTGCCTAAAAGCCTTGTTTGAAAATGCTATTGGCAGAGTTTTAGTCCCTGTCATGTTCTTCATCTGATCTAGTGTGATGGCTTTAGATTTACATTTGGCCTTCACCAAAGTAACTGTGTCTTTTGTGGCTTCCTATAGCAGGATGTAGGTTTCCATGAATATGTTTCTATTTGCTACCAAAACTACCTCAATAACAGTGTTGAAAATGGCCATAAGTTCTACTATCATAAACTTTGGAATGTTGTATGAAACATAGTTAACTGTTTTTATTGATATTTTAATGCTTTCCTCTACAAATTCATGTTGGAAAGTAGCTAAAGAATAATAGTGTATTTTGAGGTTCATACATGAGTTTATTAATTGGAAAATATATGTTAATCTTCTTGTAAATATGTTTTGATTAAGCTAAGTATACTGATGTATAATATCTTGTTATATCCATCCCTAATTGTATATTTACATTAACCACTAGTGTTAATTATCAAGTGAAATTATTACCTTAAGTACCTCAGGACTTTAAGACAAATGAAAGGAAGCATAGTATGCCTTTGAAATATATCCCCAGGGCTTCTGGAATGTAATGGCAGTTCATCACAACCCCTGACATTCAAGACAACTCTTTTTAAAAAAAAGTAAAAACATTGTGCTACTCTCTAAGTGTCTGTTATAAAGGAAGTATTGTATTTTTTCCCTATTAATGACAAAGATTAATACTGAAACTAAAGAATGACCTACATGTTTATTCTATATATAATATTCTCTACTCATCATCTCATTTTCGAAATAAAAGGATGCATAGCATGGATGAATGGGTAAAATAATCTTTGACCAGCCTTGAGTTTAAGAAATTTGTACACTTGAGATGCAGTTTTGGCTTTTAAATTACAATTTGAATAAGACCCATTTTACCCATTGTTGACTATTGTCCTCCATCTTCAGCTGAACCCCTGTTATCTCCTCTGTCAATATAGAAACCAATTCAAAAATGAATTTGAAACTATCTATGAATTGATTTAATATGAATGATTAATAATAATTCACCTCTATGTAACATATAAAAGCACTTGGTAATCATTAGTAAAATAAGGTGCTGCTGTCAAAAGTATCCATGTAATTTTTGCTTGAAAGGAAATAAAAAATTATGTTCTAAAGCACCAATTTAAACACAAGGTTTTAAATACACATACTTACCTCTATTTCATATTTTATTTGGTGTTCAGTTATGTCACTGTCTTAAACTAAACATTACAATTTATCATGCTTTATTTACTAGAAATACTTACCTCTATTTCATATCTTATTTGGTGTTCAGTTATGTCACTGTCTTAAACTAAACATTACAATTTATCATGCTTTATTTACTAGAAATATTTATCCTCTAGTTGGAGATCATGCATTCTCTGTAGTGAAGACAGATATTTTCTCAATCTGATACACTTTTCTTGCTAACCATTTCTGTCTCTGAGCTTATGAGCAAAAACCAGATACTGAAAAGTATTCCACATTAACAAATATAATGAAAAATGCAAACGTGATTTCAAAAATAGGTAAAAACTTAATCAGCACATAGCTAAATTTTTTTCTGGTTTGTATTTTTTCATATATTTTTCTTTTTAATTGAGTAATAACTTCCAGACAGAAATGTCCACTAATCATATATATATATGGCTCAATAAATTGTCGCATGTGTATGTAGCCAAGTAACCACCACCCGTACCCCAGAAAATTTCCTTATTCTCATCACAGCCAATTCTCCTGTATCCAAAGATAACTAGTATTCTGACCTCTATAACAATAGATGATGAAATGTTAAAATGAATTTTTAAATTGTATTTGTTTCTCATTATATTTTATTATTCATCATTTATAAATCTACTTGACATAATTTCTATGCCAATGTCAAATTATACAATTCAAAATGTAAATGATTTTCATTCATATTGAAGCACAGTTTCTAAGTTTAGTTGCTCATGCCTCAATATCAAATAATCTATTCCTGCAATATATTTTCCAGATAGATTTCTGAATGCAATGATAAGGGAAAAAATTGAAGTTCTATATATGGAAGATTAATTTAAAAAAATAAAGTCTTCATTCATATAGACAAATTCCTATATTACACTCTAGAAACTATGGTTATAACATGACTCTTTGAGCCAATTTCTCAATTTCATTTATTGGTACAGTTATTGAGTAAAAACTGTCATATGTATATATGTATGTGGCAATTGTACATCATAAAATACATAGGTTCTCTAAAGGGAATAATGCTTTGTATTCCAGGACTCCATTGTCCTTTAACTGAATTAATTGTCATCCAGATATAGGTTTGATAAACTGACACAACAGTGAAGAGCATTCTATATCAGCTTATCAAACACACCGTAGACAAGCATGTCTTTGGCACTGAACACATTTCCAGCCATTTAAGTTCTGAATAGAAGTTATGAAGCTCATGTTCAGTGAAATGCAACCTTAGTATTTCCAGGTGATTTTAAAGAACACCCAATAAAACTGAAGTATAGTACCACTAAACTTTGTGAATTTTGCAAAAACTAGGAAAAAATAACATGCATTTATTTAGTTATAGAATTGTATTGTCAATTGTTCAGCTTGGTGATGGAGCAGATATTAATGAAATATACAGAGTAGTAATCACTTAATATCTTGTCATTCTTGTAAAGAGTGTGAAATTATACTGAAAATATATATGTATACTATAGATTAAAACAATGAAATCAAGTATGTTTTGATCTTTTTAATCCTAATTAATATCACTACAGGTATGCTCCAAAGAAAATTATTCTTCAATCTGAATCTTTTCACTTTGTTTTCCAAGTTAATTTAATTATTTCTTTTGAAAATGTTTCTCCTCAAAAATTTAGCAGCCTTCTGTTTAAATAATGCCCATTTTTCAGGTTAAAGTATGGGTATATTAAAAAGAGATTCTTTAAATTATCTATAAATGCCTTGGTATGCTTAAACTTATTCTTAATGCCACAAATATGTTCAAATGAAACATTATTACTCATAATAATTTATTTTACTTATATTTATAAAAATACTTAAATCTATAATATTTATGGGTGAATTTGCCTGATATCATATACAGTTTGCAAATATATTTTTCCAGTTTCATTTTCTATAGTCTTTTTAGCACTTTGAAGACGAAATTACGTTGTCAGTACCTCATCAGTGGAGCTCCATTTCTGTGCTGCAAACGGTAATGTAGTGCTACCGTGCTGAGTAGAAGTGGTTCTCCTCATTCAGAAGAGCTTTATTAACAAGGGCCTACTTTTAAATGTGTCTGATCACCTCAAAGGATATGTAGAGTATTTCCTGCCAGTTGGGTTAGAGGAAGGAAGCACCAGACCAAAATGTTTGATGTATGATGTACTGTAATTTCTTTCATGTGTTTGGTGGCTTTTGTATAATGATAATGTTTTGCTACCAGTTGTGACCCTGCTGTTATCTAGGTCATTAAAGTTTGACCTTCCTTAGTATATAGGATCATTAATTTTACCTAGCAGCATTATTATAATTATAGATACTATTTTCTTTTAATAATCACTTCTCATTTTCATAAGTACTGACAAAATCGCTGTCAGCAATGGTAGATATCTTTAATGAAATACACGTGATGATCACACATATTTCTTTTTAACTCTTCAAGATCACACACTCAAGAGATGTGAAGTGTTAAGCTGAAGTAGGTATATACAGTAGCTGATTATATATAATGGCAAAAACTTGATAATGATCTAAGTGCCCAGCTCTAGAAGATTGGTTCATTTAGTAGTGGTATATCTGTACTGAAAATCAAAACAACCATCAGAAAGATGATATGTGTGCCTATTTGTTTGCATAAAATGGTATTTAGGTATTTTTTTTAAGTAAATAAAGGGGTTTTTTAAAGTACAAGTATAATATAATTTCATTTATTTACCTATTTATATGTGAATGAAAAATGGCCTGGATGATTACATACCACATTTTCAAAGGTAGTTGTCTTTGATTATGGGTTTCTGAGAAGTAGTTTTCCGTATTTTTTTTCCTTTGGTTGTTTTTGTGTTTGTTTTTTTTTAGAGTAATTTGAATTCTATAATTACAGTTTTAAAGAAAATGGCAGTGTTTTTATCTATTATATCTTTAAGGTTTTAATAGAGTTTTTAGTTTTTATTTATTATGTATAAAATATGTGAAAAAAGATACTTCATTTTTCTTTCATATTCATCTTTTTTTAATGACTTCTATATTTGTTTTTGGGTCTTTTAAATTAAGAAAAAAAGATATTTTACTTTTAACATAATGTCATTAGCTCACCCATGAGCCATTCAGCACTTGATGGTGATGGTTCTAAAAAACGATGTGCTATGCTATCTTTGTGTGTGTATGTGTATGTATATGCATGTGAATTTGTGAGTTATTTTATTCATTTATTTGAGGAAGCAGTTTCATTTTTCTCCTCATGTGAGTTATCCAGATATTTCAGATTTTGCCTTTTACCTCTCTTTTCAGTAGATCTATCATTAATATGTTAAATTGAAAAGACTTCAGGCAGACAATAACTGCCAAACAGGCTCTTTTTATTATATTGAAATAATAAGTTGTCTTTCTTCCTTATATCATAAATCAGTTTTGTTATGTCATTTATTTATGTATTTGAAAATATTTGTGTATATTTATCGCTTGCCAGATATTTTCTAGATGTTGGTCTACACTGGTAATAAGATATTCATCCTTAACCTACATGGAACTTATGGCTTAATAATTTCTGTCATAATATTTAAAGGATATTAATTGTTTGGGTTTTTGTACCATTTTCCCTAGACATAGAAATACCTGGCACATTTAAAATATAAGGGAAGAATTTAGTGTTTTTTTTAAATATCCTTTATTAAATAAAGCATTTGTTCTGAGTTCATTTCATAAGAAGTTGTCTCATCTATTTTGAAAGTTATCATTACGATAGCTTAACTCATTTTTCAGATCATGACTTATGAAGTTAAATTTAAGATCCAAATAATCATGATTATAATACTGTAAGCATAAGTAAAAATTTTTTAAAAAATCAAAATAACTGTGACTTTTCCCAGTAATTTATAAACAGTTATTCACTTGGACTTTAAAAAATTGATGCTCTAATTTTCTGCAAATCTTTTGAATTAATTTGTAACATGGTAATATACAGATACGCAACACTACAACTCAAAAACACATTAATGTTGAATGAGAATTGTGTAACATGTTTTAATATGAATATGACTATTAATGCACACAAAGTAGGAACAACAGTTTGAATATTTGGAGAAGGAATTATTGGCACATAATGAAATAAAAATTAAACAGTGAATAAATGCAGTAGATAATTGTTAAAAAATCAGTGATGGAAAAGATGCCTCGATGTAAGTATAATAATGTTTACATGAGAAGTAGGTGTAATAATTTTTACTTTTATGGAGAGCAGCCACTCTTCTTGGAACTATACCTGTTTCTTGTTCTTGGTACCATAAAAGAAGAAAGGATATCTTTATTTCTAATAAACACGTATTTTTAAGGAATGCTTTATGTGGTAGTGAAAAACAAAAAGATTTAAAATTCATGACCAGCTAAGTTGGGACTCATTTTTGTAGCATCTCTTTAACATCTTATCATTTCTCAGTTTGTAAATTTTATATTGAATGCTTTTGCCTCAACACACATGCTAAGGGACAAGGAATATTTTTTTTACCACTTTCATGTCTCAATTTTCTTGTTAGAAAATTTTATAACTCTTCTCTCACTTTTGACAATGTTGTCTTCAGGATTCAATTTTTGAATTTGAAGAAGTTACACGTAAAATTCGGTTTCATTTTATCTAAATCAAGTAATTATTTTTGTATACTGTCATGGTCAGGTTCATGTGTCAGCTGGGCCAGGTGGTGGTACCTGTTTGTCTGGTTGGGCAAGTGTTGGCCTATCTGTTGCTGTGAGGACATTTCATAGCATTAAATCACGATCACGTAGGCTGCATCCACAGCTGATTCCATTTGTAATCAGCCAAGGGGCATGTCTCCTTAAATGATTGATGCTTAATCTAATGACTGGAAGACTTTTAAGGAGGATTCAGAAGAGACAGGCTCTCTTCCTGGTTCCGCCAGCGAGTCTCTCCTGTGGAGTTCATCCATACACTTCATAGTAATCGTCAGCTTCACACCCTGCCCTACAGATTTTGGACTCTACATTCCCACAGTTACGTGAGACAGTTTTATAAATTTTATATTTACGAATATTTCCTGTTGATTCTGTTTCTCTAGAGAACCCTGACTAATACAACTTGGTACCAGGAGTGGTTCTTAAGAAACAGAAACTTAAAAATGGGTTTTTGTAAATAGTTTTCTACTCTGACTGGACTCAAAGGCACTAAGGACTCTGATTCCCATAATTAGAAAGACACTGCCAATCCATGGAGTGAGTTGGCAAAAGAGATAGTCAAAATGTCACAATTCGATTCTTTTAATGCGTCGCTTGTACGAAGCCAGGCTCTGGGGAATAATGTTTTTGACAACTTTACAGAGTTTTATGAAAATAGGAGGTATAGAGATCTTGGCTGGTTGTTGTTAGATACTCTGGATACATTAATGAGTGAAAGGAATGGGCTTAAGGCTTCAAACGAGAAGCTTAAGCATCATCTGACAGATATAAACGTTTCTATAAGTGTCCTGAAGGAAAATCTTATTTCCTGTAGCAGTAGACTTGAGAGCTCTGAATATCAGACTCAGAATTTTATTGTTAGAGCAGCAACTTTTTTTTTTATTAATTAACGGAAAAAAAAGAAATTAACCCAACATTCAGAAATCATACCATTCTACATATGCAATCAGTAATTCTTAACATCATCACATAGATGCATGATCATCGTTTCTTAGTACATTTGCATCGGTTTAGAAGAACTAGCAACACAACAGAAAAAGATATAGAATGTTAATATAGAGAAAAGAAATAAAAGTAATAATAATAGTAAAAAAACAAACAAACAAACAAAACAACAACAAAAAAAACCTATAGCTCAGATGCAGCTTCATTCAGTGTTTTAACATGATTACTTTACAATTAGGTATTATTGTGCTGTCCATTTTTGAGTTTTTGTATCAAGTCCTGTTGCACAGTCTGTATCCCTTCAGCTCCAATCACCCATTATCTCACCCTGTTTCTAACTCCTGCTGGACTCTGTTACCAATGACATATTCCAAGTTTATTCTCGAATGTCCGTTCACATCAGTGGGACCATACAGTATTTGTCCTTTAGTTTTTGGCTGGACTCACTCAGCATAATGTTCTCTAGATCCATCCATGTTATTACATGCTCCATAAGTTTATCCTGTCTTAAAGCTGCATAATATTCCATCGTATGTATATACCACAGTTTGTTTAGCCATTCTTCTGTTGATGGACATTTTGGCTGTTTCCATCTCTTTGCAATTGTAAATAATGCTGCTATAAACATTGGTGTGCAAATGTCCGTTTGTGTCTTTGCCCTTAAGTCCTTTGAGTAGATACCCAGCAATGGTATTGCTGGGTCGTATGGCAGTTCTATATTCAGCTTTTTGAGGAACCGCCAAACTGCCTTCCACAGTGGTTGCACCATTTGACATTCCCACCAACAGTGGATAAGTGTGCCTCTTTCTCCGCATCCTCTCCAGCACTTGTCATTTTCTGTTTTGTTGATAATGGCCATTCTGGTGGGTGTGAGATGATATCTCATTGTGGTTTTGTTTGCATTTCTCTAATGGCCAGGGACATTGAGCATCTCTTCATGTGCCTTTTGGCCATTTGTATTTCCTCTTCTGGTAGGTGTCTGTTCAAGTCTTTTTCCCATTTTGTAATTGGGTTGGCTGTCTTTTTGTTGTTGAGTTGAACAATCTCATTATAAATTCTGGATACTAGACCTTTATCTCATATGTCATTTCCAAATATTATCTCCCATTGTGTAGGCTGTCTTTCTACTTTCTTGATGAAGTTCTTTGATGCACAAAAGTGTTTAATTTTGAGGAGCTCCCATTTATTTATTTCCTCCTTCGGTGCTCTTGCTTTAGGTTTAAGGTCCATAAAAGCGCCTCCAATTGTAAGTTTCATAAGATATCTCCCTACATTTTCCTCTAACTGTTTTATGGTCTTAAACCTAATGTTTAGATCTTTGATCCATTTTGAGTTAACTTTTGTATAAGGTGTGAGATATGGGTCTTCTTTCATTCTTTTGCATATGGATATCCAGTTCTCTAGGCACCATTTATTGAAGAGACTGTTCTGTCCCAGGTGAGTTGACTTGACTCCCTTATCAAAGATCAAATATCCATAGATGAGAGGGTCTATATCTGAGCACTCTATTCGATTCCATTGGTCGATATATCTATCTTTATGCCAATACCATGCTGTTTTGACCACTGTGGCTTCATAATATGCCTTAAAGTCCGGCAGCTTGAGACCTCCAGCTTCGTTTTTTTTCCTCAAGATGTTTTTAGCAATTTGGGGCACCCTGCCCTTCCAGATAAATTTGCTTATTGGTTTTTCTATATCTGAAAAATAAGTTATTGGGATTTTGACTGGTATTGCTTTGAATCTGTAAATCAATTTAGGTAGGATTGACATCTTAACTATATTTAGTCTTCCAATCCATGAACACGGTATGCCCTTCCATCTATTTAGGTCTTCTGTGATTTCTTTTAGCAGTTTTTTGTAGTTTTCTTTATATAGGTTTTTTGTGTCTTTAGTTAAATTTATTCCTAGGTATTTTATTCTTTTAGTTGCGATTGTAATGGGATTGGTTTCTTGATTTCCCCCTCAGCTTGTTCATTACTAGTGTATATAAATGCTACAGATTTTTGAATGTTGATCTTGTAACCTGCTACTTTGCTGTACTCATTTATTAGCTCTAGTAGTTTTGTTGTGGATTTTTCCGGGTTTTCGACGTATAGTATCATATCGTCTGCAAACAGTGATAGTTTTACTTCTTCCTTTCCAATTTTGATGCCTTGTATTTCTTTTTCTTGTCTAATTGCTCTGGCTAGAACCTCCAACACGATGTTGAATAATAGTGGTGATAATGGACATCCTTGTCTTGTTCCTGATCTTGGGGGAAAGTTTTCAATTTTTCCCCATTGAGGATGATATTAGCTGTGGGTTTTTCATTTATTCCCTCTATCATTTTAAGTAAGTTCGCTTGTATTCCTATCTTTTGAAGTGTTTTCAACAGGAAAGGATGTTGAATCTTGTCAAATGCCTTCTCTGCATCAATTGAGATGATCATGTGATTTTTCTGCTTTGATTTGTTGATATGGTGTATTACATTAATTGATTTTCTTATGTTGAACCATCCTTGCATACCTGGGATGAATCCTACTTGGTCATGATGTATAATTCTTTTAATGTGTTGTTGGATACGATTTGCTAGAATTTTATTGAGGATTTTTGCATCTATATTCATTAGAGAGATTGTTCTTTAGTTTTCTTTTTTTGTAATATCTTTGCCTGGTTTTGGTATGAGGGTGATGTTGGCTTCATAGAATGAATTAGGTAGTTTTCCCTCCACTTCGATTTTTTTGAAGAGTTTGAGGAGAGTTGGTACTAATTCTTTCTGGAATGTTTGATAGAATTCACATGTGAAGCCGTCTGGTCCTGGACTTTTCTTTTTAGGAAGCTTTTGAATGACTGATTCAATTTATTTACTTGTGATTGGTTTGTTGAGGTCATCTATTTCTTCTTGAGTCAAAGTTGGTTGTTCATGTCTTTCCAGGAACCCATCCATTTCATCTAAATTGTTGTATTTATTAGCGTAAAGTTGTTCATAGTATCCTGTTATTACCTCTTTTATTTCTGTGAGGTCAGTAGTTATGTCTCCTCTTCCATTTCTGGTCTTATTTATTTGCATCCTCTCTCTTCTTCTTTTTGTCAATCTTGCTAAGGGCCCATCAATCTTATTGATTTTCTCATAGAACCAACTTCTGGTCTTATTGATTTTCTCTATTGTTTTCATGTTTTCAATTTCAATTATTTCTGCTCTAATCTTTGTTATTTCTTTCCTTTTGCTTGCTTTGGGATTAGTTTGCTGTTCTTTCTCCAGTTCTTCCAAGTGGACAGTTAATTCCTGCATTTTTGCCTTTTCTTCTTTTCTGATATAGGCATTTAGGGCAATAAATTTCCCTCTTAGCACTGCCTTTGCTGCGTCCCATAAGTGTTGATATGTTGTGTTTTCATTTTCATTCGCCTCGAGGTATTTACTAATTTCTCTTGCAATTTCTTCTTTGACCCACTTGTTGTTTAAGAGTGTGTTGTTGAGCCTCCACGTACTTGTGAATTTTCTGGCACTCCGCCTATTATTGATTTCCAACTTCATTCCTTTATGATCCAAGAAAGTGTTGTGTATGATTTCAATCTTTTTAAATTTGTTAAGACTTGCTTTGTGACCCAGCATATGGTGTATCTTTGAGAATGATCCATGAGCACTTGAGAAAAAGGTGCATCCTGCTGTTGTGGGATGTAATGTCCTATAAATGTCTGTTAAGTCTAGCTCATTTATAGTAATATTCAGATTCTCTATTTCTTTTTTGATCCTCTGTCTAGATGTTCTGTCCATTGATGAGAGTGGTGAATTGAAGTCTCCAACTATTATGGTATATGTGTCTATTTCCCTTTTCAGTGTTTGCAGTGTATTCCTCACGTATTTTGGGGCATTCTGGTTCGGGGCATTAATATTTATGATTGTTATGTCTTCTTGTTGAATTGTTCCTTTTATTAGTAGATAGTGTCCTTCTTTGTCTCTTTTAACTGTTTTACATTTGAAGTCTAACTTGTTGGATATTAGTATAGCCACTCCTTCTCTTTTCTGGTTGTTATTTGCATGAAATATCTTTTCCCAACCTTTCACTTTCAACCTATGTTTATCTTTGGGTCTAAGATGTGTTTCCTGTAGACAGCATATAGAAGAATCCTGTTTTTTAATCCATTCTGCTAGTCTATGTCTTTTGATTGGGGAATTCAGTCCATTAACATTTAGTGTTATTACTGTTTGGGTAATACTTTCCTCTACCATTTTGCCTTTTGTATTATATATATCCTATCTGACTTTCCTTCTTTCTACACTCTTCTCCATACCTCTGTCTTCTGTCTTTTCGTATCTGACTCTAGTGCTCCCTTTAGTATTTCTTGCAGAGCTGGTCTCTTGGTCACAAATTCTCTCAGTGACTTTTTGTCTGAGAATGTTTTAATTTCTCCCTCTTTTTGAAGGACAATTTTGCTGGATATAGGAGTCTTGGTTGGCTGTTTTTCTCTTTTAGTAATTTAAATATATCATCCCACTGTCTTCTAGCTTCCATGGTTTCTGCTGAGAAATCTACACATAGTCTTATTGGGTTTCCCTTGTATGTGATAGATTGTTTTTCTCTTGCTGCTTTCAAGATCCTCTCTTTCTCTTTGACCTCTGACATTCTAACTAGTAAGTGTCTTGGAGAACGCCTATTTGTGTTTAATCTCTTTGGGGTGCGCTGCACTTCTTGCATCTGTAATTTTAGGTCTTTCATAAGAGTTGGGAAATTTTCAGTGATAATTTCTTCCATTAGTTTTTCTCCTCCTTTTCCCTTCTCTTCTCCTTCTGGGACACCCACAACACGTATATTTGTGCGGTTCATATTTTCCTTGAGTTCCCTGATACCATGTTCAAATTTTCCCATTCTTTTCCTGATAGTTTCTGTTTGTTTTTGGAATTCAGATGTGCCATCCTCCAAATCACTAATTCTATCTTCTGTCTCTTTAAATCTATCATTGTAGGTATCCATTGTTTTTTCCATCTTTTCTACTTTATCCTTCACTTCCATAAGTTCTGTGATTTGTTTTTTTAGTTTTTCTATTTCTTCTTTTTGCTCAGCCCATGTCTTCTTCATATCCTCCCTCAATTTATCGATTTCGTTTTTGAAGAGGTTTTCCATTTCTGTTCGTATATTCAGCATTAGTTGTTTCAGCTCCTGTATCTCATTTGAACTATTGGTTTGTTCCTTTGACTGGGCCATATTTTCAATTTTCTGAGCGTGATCCGTTATCTTCTGCTGGCGTCTTGGCATTTAATCAGATTTCCCTGGGTGTGAGACCCAGCAAGTTGAAAGATTTTTCTGTGAAATCTCTGGGCTCTGTTTTTCTTATCCTGCCCAGTAGGTGGCGCTCGTGATGCTCATCTCTCCGGGTCCCACCAGTAAAAGATGCTGTGGGTCCTTTAACTTTGGAAAACTCTCACCGTGGGGGAGGTTCGCCAGCCGAAGCGGCTTGGAAGAGTGCCAGTAGGCCCGGGAGTCCGAACGCGGGGAGGGTCGCTGGCCGCTCCAGCCTGGGAGAGCGCTCGACCGAATTTCCTAGTCGGCCCGGGGCACCAAGCGTGGCTTGAGGGCGCCAGCCGGCGCAGCCCGGGAGAGTGCACCGTTCCCAGCCAGACCGGGGAGTCTCTGTTTGGAAGGGACCCCCCCGGTCACCGTTCTCCGTGGTCTGGGGATTTCCGACCCAACTCTCTCAGTTGGTCCGGGGGTCCTCGCATGGTGGGGGTGCCAGCCGCCACGGCCCGAGGGGACCGCCTGCCCAATTCTGCCAGCTGGCCTGGGAAGGAGGAAGGGAGGGACTCCGGCCACTTGCCGTCCCGCCCGGGAAAGCCCACGCCCCTCGACGATCTCACCAGAGCTGGTTCTCCCAGACAGTCAGCCGTTCCAGGATGGGGTACGCTGTCCCTTTGATTTCCGTCGTGGCTCCGGGAGCTGCTCTGTGTCGTCTCCACTCCCCCAGTACCTGTTCTGGAGGAGGAAAGGTGAGGGTGGCAAGGCTGTCGAGGACGGTGGCAGAGGAGCCGGTGAAGGTGGAAGAGGGCACGGTGGTGGTTGGAGAGCCGCCGGAGCAGGAGGAGAAAGGGAAGGATAAGATGGCGGATGGAGCGCCGCCGGCGGAGAAGGGGGAAGAGGAGGGCTGGTTGGCGATGGGAGCGCCGCTGGCGGAGAAAGAGGGAGAGGAGGGGGGCTGGCTGGCGGTGGGAGCGCCGCCGGTGGAGAAAGAGGGAGAGGAGGGGGGCTGGCTGGCGGCGGGAGCGCCGCCGGCAGAGAAAGAGGGAGAGGAGGGGGGCTGGCTGGCGGTGGGAGCGCCGCCGGCAGAGAAAGAGGGAGAGGAGGGGGGCTGGCTGGCAGCGGGAGCCTAGAGTAGCAACTTTGCAATGCAAACTAAAATCTCAATGTGGCATGGTGTCTGCCATTAAAGTGAGGGCAGTGATAGGAAAGGAGTGGATGGCGACATATGGATTGATAATGATGTCTGTGCTGAGGTTGAAACCCTAGGTCATGCTGAGTCTTCTCTAGGTAATCCTGTAATAGTCTGCCCTGAGGACACTGCCGCCCCACCTCCAGCCTGCCTTGAGGAATTGGCCACCCAACTTCCACCTGAAAGAATTAGCCCTAGAGTGATTAATCCTGTTTCACCCGATGAAACTGCAAATGAATGCCCTGAAGTGAATGGCTTGGAAGATATTTTTAATTCTTTTCATGACCCACCCCCACCACCCCTCATTTCTTCCAGACCTATAATTAGATTAAAGTCTCAACAGACCCCTAAAGGTGAGGTACAAAGTAAAACACATGAGGAGGTACCTTATACTCCAAAAGAACTGTGTGAGTTTTCCGGTTTATATGGACAGAAATCAGGGGAATATGTGTGGCTATGGATTTTAAGGGTGTGGGATAATGGTGGGAGGAATATAAGGCTGGATCAGGCTGAATTTATTGATATGGGTCCACTAAGCAGAGATTCCTCATTCAATATTATAGCTCGAGGGGTTAGAAAAGGTAATAACAATTTGTTTGGATGGTTGGTTGAAACATGGATCTAAAGGTGGCCAGCTTTACCTGAGGTTGAAATGCCAGAATTGCCCTGGTATAATGTAGATGAGGGGATCCAGAGGCTTAGAGAGATTGGAATGTTAGAGTGGATTTATCATGCAAAGCCTGCTCTTATATCCCAGGAATGTCTGGAGGATGCACCTTTTACCAGAACAGTGAGAAATAAATTTATGGGACTAGCACCGTCTTCCCTGAAGAGCTCTATAGTTGCATTTCTGTGTAGGTCAGATATTACTGTGGGAACTGCTGTCATTGAGGTGGAATCCTTCAATACAATGGGGGTGACCAGATCCCTAGTTGGCAGAAGCCAGGTGGCAGCATTTAATCACCAGAGATAGGGTGGATGTGGCTATTATAACAGCAAACTCAAAGCAGGAGTCAAAATAATCTGACTCGCAGAGAATTGTGGTGTTGGCTAGTAAATCATGAGGTACCTAGAAATACGGTAGATAGGCAGTCTACTAAATTCTTATTTGAGCTGTATAAACAAAAGAGTTCTGGGTCAAGTGAACAGAAGTCTAACCTGAATTACAAAAACATGGTGTCACGGCCCCTTAATCAATTTCCAGACTTGAGACGGTTTACAGACCCAGAGCCCCTTGAATGAAGGGGAGGCCTGGTCCCTTTGGGGGAGAACCCTGTTACACTGCCACTAATTTATACTGTTAATCTTCCTCCAAGTCTTCCCCAAGGAGACCAATGGCCTTTTACCAGGGTAACTGTGCATTGGGGAAAATAAATGATCAGATATTTCGGGGATTATTAGACCCTGGTTCAGAAGTGACATTAATTCCAGGGGACCCAAAACGTCACTCTGGTCCCCCAGTCAGTAATGACCTATGTAAACATTTTCCTGATTTCAGGGAAATATAAAGATATGAATGTTCTTACAATCAACATGTGAAAATCTTAACCATCTAAAATGGATATCTTAGTTTATCCATAGGCATATTTAAATAAAATATCTAAATAATAAACAGACAACAACAATAACAAAGCTATAATGTGCCAAGCACTGTGCTAAGTATAGGAGGGTAAGAAAAACAGACACAGATCCAGCCTTCAAAGGTGGAACGCATTAATAGAGATCTTAACCTCGAATATGATCTGGTAAACAGCTTAGTCAAGGGGCAGGGCAAATATTGATTTCTGTTTTGAAATGATATAGCCTTACATTTCCCACTCCTTTTCCCTGCTCATCTCAGTTTAGATAGCTGAGATATGATGTTCCAAGTCGAAGATGTGGTGCTCTAAGTATCAGAGTGTGGTTTTTAGAATCTATAATGATGCTAATTTAGATTAATAGAAAAAGAGCAGAAAGGATTCAAACCTAATGAATTAGAATAGCTAAGGTGGGGAATTTGGAATTGGTTTCAACCTGACTGTCAACCATTATGTCCCCTGCTATATTTACTCTTAAAATTTCTGTTACTTCTACAGACTTGGCACTAACTTTGTAGATATTTAACTTAATCAAGACACATAAGTTTTACTTCTTTTTACATTCCTATTTTCTGGCTTGTTTAACATTTGTAGATCTCAATTGAGCTGCACATGAATAAATTCTGCTTTTTTTACAGTGAGTTCCTGAGATATGCCTATTCAGCAATGAGCAGTAAATGGTTCAACATGAGCTGTTCCTTAGGTAAACATACAAAAGACCTGACCCAGACTAAATCAATTTAAAAAGGAAAACATTAAAGCTGTGTTTCCTGTTATATACTTAAGGTCTTCTTTGGTTCCTTATGATTACATTATTGACCAACTATTGCAGACTTCAGTTTATCCTCCTACACCACCTGCTGAATGGTTCAAATGGTACGGAAGAAGAATTTCAGAAGGGCACTGCAATTATACCTTCTACATTTTAGCCAGTAAAGCAGCTTTTTGTGCTAAGGGTAAGGAAGTTATGGGCATCTTGACTCACCCCCTTTCCTGATTTGAATTGCCAAAAGATTTTAAAGGCTTTTATAGGAAAAAATTTAATTAGGAAATGAAACAATTTTATAAGACTTTTCATATAGAAAGACATTTACATTATATATATTTTTAAGCAAGTATTGTTATTAGGCATTCTGGTTTTCACTGAAGTCATAAAATTCTTTTCCTATAATCAGTTCCCAAGTAAAGTATCATTCTTTTAGAACTCTCTGCTCTGATGTTCTGTGACACTTAGCACATTAAATCAAAGCTCTCTTGAATAAGATATACTTTCATTTTTCATATTGTAGTCAGATTGTTTCTCATTCGTACCAGTCTATTTTTAAGTTCTTTGCTTAGAGAAGATAACATTTTAAAAGTTGAGAAAAGGCAAAAGAAATTGTTTTTGCCTCTTAAGTTTATACCTTTAAAAAATCCAGTGTACCATATTATGTGGAATATCTTACAGAAAACATCTTGCTCTACTAGCACTTAATAAAAATTTATGTAGTGTTTGGATTACATTTTGAATAGGTTTTCTTAATTTAATATCAAGAAACAAAGTACTTTGAATATTCTATATTTTATTAACCGGAATTGGCTTTAGGTATATATAAAAGAAAATAAGAGCACATTTTACAACTTTAAAGATTAAGGATTAGTGAATGTTTCAAGTTGAGGGGGAAGAATCCTAAAGTACTTTCCAAAAATGAAATTAAGTAAGTTATCAGGAAATACAATGGGGGTAGAGAATGGGGAGCTGATGCTTAATTTGTGCAGAATTTCCATTTAGGTTGATTGTAAATGTTTGGAAATATATAGTGGTTCTGGTAGCACATTATTTTGAGTGCAATTAACAGCACTGAATGATCTGTGTGAATGTGATTGAAAGGGGTAGTTTGGGGCCATGTAAAACCCTAGAAGGAAAGCCAGAGGATAAAATATGGGACTGTATAACATAGTGAACCCTGTTGTGGACGATGACTGTGATTAATAGCACAAATATAAAAATGTTCTTTCGCAAATAATAACAAATATACAGCACTATTACAAGATATAGAGTGGTATATGGGGAAAATATACCTAATGTAAACTATGAACTATAGTTGGTAATATTTTAATATTCTTTCATCTATTGTAACAAAGCTACCACACCAACATCAACAAAATGTCAACAGTGGGGGGTATAAGGGAGCGTTGTATTTTTTACATGACTGTTATATAAACCTACAACTTCTCTAATCTAAAATAAAAACAATTTTTTAAAAAAACTGTTAATGTAAGTGAAAGAAACCAGACACAAAGTACTATATATTATATAACTCCATTTGTGTAATATGTAAATATAAATAAATCTGTAGAGACAGAATTAGATTAGTGGTTATGTAGGGCTGGGGAAGGATAGAGGGATTGAGGTGACTACTTAGGGATATGGGATTTTTCTTCTAGGAGTAATGAAAATGTTCTAAAATTATGGTGATGAATGCACAACTCTGTGATTATACTAAAAGCCATTGATTGTATACTTTGGATAGTTTGTATGGTTTGTGAATATATCTCAATAACACTGCATTAAAAAGAAATATCAACACCCTGGTGTATTTTTCTGGCTTTTAAGAACTGAAAATAAGTCATAAAGTCATAAGTCTTTTTTCTGTAATAAAAAAGAAAAATTAGATTTTATTATCTAAGTTCAAAAAAAATTATCCTATATTTTTTTCCAGAGAAAACTCAAAGCAAACTTTTAAATTTTGTAAATATTAACTAATTCTTTAATATATAGTTAATCTTTCTGTTAACCAAAACTGAAAAGCTAAGTGGCCTATGTTTATAATTTGTAATATAAATTTAAACTCCATACTAGGGAAGCTGTCCAAAGAAGAAATACATTGCTGTTTCCTGGATTTGCTGTCTCAGGAGGTTCAGAAATTGTTGGCCAAAAGTATAATTTTAAAGATGCAAATATATTTTTAACTGGCCTAGGTTTTCCATGACACACTTTTTCTTGCTTAGAAATTAAAAATTTATTGCATACTACCAGCATGTTATTGGAATTTTTTTAGAATAATGGAAAAGGTTAAATTTTAAAATGTGAGTAGAATTCATTGAGTTTGATTAATTAAATTCAGGGTGAGTGGTGTTCTCTTTATCCAGCTATGTTTTTTAGTATCTTACTGTGTGCTTTACCAGGAAATGTCTCTTCCTCTCATTTTTCCAGTTATTTCACCTGCAGTCATTACATCCCAGTGTCAGCTCTGGGATGTGTTACGAAAGATACTCAAAAATTTTTTTCAAGGATTTTAGTTGGTTCATTCAGGAAGTTCATTCAAGGTTTATAATATGTCATATTTCAAAAACAAGTGACCATGGAAATGTTAAAGAGCATTTATCTTAGTAGCTTTCATTATAGTTTTCTCATACTTAAAGAAATGGACTTTTTTTTTTTCTTTTATCTTTGTGTCTGAGCATCTATAATTAGTGATGATTAGATATGCTATTCAAATTCACATAAATATACGTCAGTGATGATCATACAATTTATAACCTACCTCTTTATGAATAGCATAATTCTTCAATCACGTATTCTAGTTTGCAAGCTGCCAGAATGCGATATACCAGAAATGGAATGGCTTTTAAAAGGGGAAATTTAATAAGTTGCAAGTTTACAGTTCTGAGGCTGTGAAAATGTCCAAATTAAGGCAAGGCTATTGACATGTCCAATCTAAGGCATCCAGGGAAAGATACCTTGGTCAAGAAGGTCAATGACAATTCAGGGTTTCTTTCTCAACTGGAAAGGCACATGGTGAACATGCGATGTCTGCTAGCTTTCTTTCCAGGCTTCTTGTTTCATGAAG
Source organism: Tamandua tetradactyla (assembly GCF_023851605.1). NCBI lineage: Eukaryota > Metazoa > Chordata > Mammalia > Pilosa > Myrmecophagidae > Tamandua > Tamandua tetradactyla. Next base: position 143,703,555 of record NC_135332.1, read on the forward strand.
CTTTCCAGGGGCGTTTTCCTTCTTCTCCAAAGGTCTCTGGCTGTGTGGGCTCTCATGGTTCTAAAGCTTTTTCCAAAATGTTTCCTCTTTTAAAGGACTCCAGTAAATTAACCAGTACCCTCCTGGATTGGGTAAAGTCATATCTCCTTCTAATCAAAAGTTAATACCCACAGCTGAGTGTGTCACATCTCCGTGGAGATGATCGAATCAAATTTCCGACCTACAGTGCTGAAAAGTGAGTAAAAGAAATAGCTGCCTCCACAGGATGGATCAGGATTAAGACATGGCTTTTCTAGGGCACATAATCCTTTCAAACATAGCACACATATTATAATTTATTTATCTCTATAGTATTCCTAATCATAAAATAACTAAAGCAAAATAAAGTTAAGTAATTTCTCCTAGCTCATGGTCTTTGGAAAATCTGAGACCAAAGCACACGTGAATCTAGTGCTTATCCTATTTTATACGGTTCAGATTTGGATGATTTTACAAATAAATTTAAAGTTGTTCTGATACACACAACTATTATAAATTATTCTGAATGTCCAAATCAAGTTAAAATGTCAAATATATCATTTAATTTCAAAAACAAAGAAAAAGAGAAAATATAAAATTCCTAAGCCTAATCCCTACAAAGTTTAATATTTGAAAACTAGCATGTTTAGAACTATCCAGCTGTTGTTCAGTAAACAAACCATTGTGTTTGAGGGAGAAGAATCTTGGGAAATCATATTCTCCACAGATTAATGATAGTGGGAATATAGCTCAATTTAAGGCCAGTAGAAAACATGGGGAATTTCAAACCCAAATCAAAATCTCTGATGAAACATAGATTCTTTGTGGTTGTGATTTTGGGATTATGCAGTTTCTCCATGTGCCAAGGAAAGACTGGTGTTAATGCTGGGTCAGGATGGCTTGTTTGCCTTTTAATACAGCACAAATTATATTTTCAATCTATTTTTTCTCTTTAAGTATTTTTAGTTCACCTTAAAAATGTGCTTAGAGAAATGATGAATATGCAGCTGTGTGATGATATTCAGAATTACTGATTGTATATGTAGAATGGAATGATATTTAAATGTTTTGTTAATTTTTTTTAATTAATAAGAAAAGTAAAAAAAATGTGCTTAGAGAATTTATTTTAAATATAGAGAGTGTTGGTTTAAAATAAGTGTATCTTTTGATAGGTAATAATAATCTAGGGAAATAGACTACACCATCAACTGCCAAAGATAATTGCTGCATGCCAGCATTTATGTGAACCTGAGGCAAAGTTTATTATTTAAAGACTGCTTTTATTGCTGTAGGCACATAGATTCTCCACTTGAGCTTTATAAAGATTTGTGTCAGTTCAAATCAATGAATTGAACATGTACTGATTGAGAGGTGAACAATATTTGATAGGACAAGGTAGTTCCTGACCTCAAGAATTTTACGGTATAATAGAGAAGACTAAAAAATCATTGTGATATGTTACTATAAGTATAGAGATACCCTAGGAAAACAGATTTGGAAGGGAATTTGGAGAAAGGATGGTCAGGAAAGACTTAGTTAAAAAAAGTGACATCTGAGCTGGACCTTGAAGAATAAGCGGAATCACATCAGTATTCAAATGAGACAAGAGCATTCTGTACAGAAGAATACTCAAAATAGTATTACCTTCTCAAGAGAGTTCCGGGTCAAGATGGCGGCTTAACAACGTGCGCATTTTAGTTCGTCCTCCAGAACATCTACTAAATAACCAGAAACAGTACAGAACAGCTCCTGGGGCCACAATAGTGACCGGACACACAGCATACCCCAGTCTGGACCAGCTGGACCGGCTGTGAGCACCCCCCAGAACCGTGAGTTCCCAAAGCTGCGGCGGCCAGCACCCATCCCCCACAGGCCGCTTCCCAGAGGGGAAAGGAAAGGACTTTACCAGCAGCAGGGACTGGGCACAATCAAACGGCAACTGTGGAACTAATTAACAAATTCTGACTACTAAAAATAGGCCTCCAGCTTAGGTGAACCTGATCAAAGCGGAGGTTGCTCATTTTTGCCCTGGCGCCAAGGGGGCAGGACTGACAGAAAAAGGGGGAAAAAAAAGAAGGAAACAGAGGTTTTTGTGGCTGTGTATCTACAAAGGCTTGACTGCCTCTGGATACAGCGGCAGGACTTTTCAGGCTGCAACTGCCCCAGGCATATGCAGAAGTGAGCTCTTTTGGGGGCTTATCTGGAGCTTGTTCCTTCCCAAGGGGAGGGGTGAAGCCCCACCCAGGTGGAATCCCTTCCTCAAGGAATTCAGTCACCAGGGCTTGGTCATTTGAAGCCATTAAAACCAGCCTACAACCTCTCCTCTGTCTCCACCACGCCCCCAGCAGGGAGAGTCTGCCAAAGTTCAAGGTACCGCATCATCTTATGCTGGTGGGACCTGCAGTCAGACAAGCGCCACATACTGGGCAGGATAAGAAAAACAGAGTCCAGAGACTTCACAGGAAAGTCTTTCAACCTGCTGGGTCTCACCCTCAGGGAAAACCGACGCAGGTGACTCTCTCCTTCTGATAGGAGGCCAGTTTGGTCTGGGAAAATCTGGCTGGGGTCAATAATATCTAAGTAGACCCTCCTAAGTGTGTGTGGAGGAAAGGCACCACACAAGCAGGGCAAGAAACAAGAAAAAAAGAACTGAAAAATTCTCTTCTGTTAACAAAACATAAGCTAAAGGTCCAGATAAAGCTGAACGGAATGTCAAAGAACAGATAGACAACAAATTCATCCAACAAGAACCCTAGATAAAAGAAGTGAAAGCAATCTCCAGAATAAACTAATTAAGGTAATTAAATGCCTAGACACCAGCTAAAAATAACAAATCACACTAGGAAAATTGAAGATATGGCCCAGTCAAAGGAACAAACCAGCAATTCAAATGGCATACAGGAGCTGAAACAACTAATTCAGAATGTACGAACAGACATGGAAAACCTCATCAAAAACCAAATCAATGAATTGAGGGAGGATATAAAGAAGGCAAGGAAAGAACAAAAAGAAGAAACTGAAAGTCTGAAAAAACAAATCACAGAACTTATGGGAATGAAAGACACAGTAGAAGAGATGAAAAAAACAATGGAAACCTACAATGGTAGATTTCGAGAGACAGAACATAAGATTTCTGAACTGGAGAATGGAACATCTGAAATCCGACAAGAAACAGAAACTATAGGAAAAAAAATGGAAAAATATGAGCAGGGACTCAGGGAATTGAAAGACAATATGAAGCGCATGAATATACGTGTTGTGGGTATCCCAGAAGGAGAAGAGAAGGGAAAAGGAGGAGAAAAAGTAATGGAGGAAATTATCATTGAAAATTTCCCAACTATTATGAAAGACTTAAAATTACAGATCCAAGAAGTGCAGTGTACCCCAAAGAGAATAGATTCAAATAGACATACTCCAAGACATTTAATAATCAGAATGTCAGAGGTCAACGAGAAGGAGAGGATCTTGAAAGCAGCAAGAGAAAAGCAATCCATCACATACAAGGGAAGCCCAATAAGACTATGCACAGATCTCTCAGCAGAAACCATGGAGGCGAGAAGACAGTGGGATAATATATTTAAATTATTAAAAGAGAAAAACTGCCAACCAAGAATTCTATATCCAGCAAAATTGTCCTTCAAAAATGAGGGAGAAATTAAAACATTTTCAGACAAAAAATCACTGAGAGGATTTGTGACCAAGAGACCAGCTCTGCAAGAAATACTAAAGGTAACACTAGAGAGAAATACGAAGACAGAAGAGAGAGGTGTGGAGAAGAGTGTAGAAAGGAAGACTATGAGTAAAGGTAAAAAGAAGGAAAATTAGATATGACATATAAAATTCAGAAGACCAAATAGTAGAAGAAAGTACTACCCATGCAGTAATAACACTGAATGTTAATGGATTAAACTCTCCAATTAAAAGACATAGTCTGGCAGAATGTATTAAAAAACAGGACCCATCTATATGCTGTCTCTACTCAAAGGTCACGACGCCAAGGACACAAATGGACATTTACACAACAATGTTTATAGCAGCATTATTAACAATTACCAACAGATGGAAACAGCCAAAATGTTCATCAACACACAGTTGGCTAAACAAACTGTGACATTTACATAAGATGGAATATTATGCAGCTGTAAGACAGAATAAAGTTATGAAGTATGTAACAACATGAACGGACCTTAAGGACATTATGCTGAGTGTGATTAGCCAGAAACAAAAGGACAAATACTGTATGGTCTCACTGATATGAACTGACATTAGTGAATAAACTTGGAATATTTCCTTGGTAACAGGGTCCATCAGTAGATAGAAATAGGGTAAGATAGAAATTGGGGAATTGGAGCTGACGGGATACAGATTGTGCAACAGGACTGAATATAAAAACTCAGAAATGGACAGCACAATATTACCTAACTGTAATACAATTATGTTAAAACACTGAATGAAGCTGCATATGAGAATGATAGAGGAAGGAGGGCTGGGGCATAAATGAAATCACAGAGAAAGATAGACGATGAATATTGAGATGGTGTAATCTAGGAATGCCTAGAGTGTATAATGATAATGACTAAATATACAAATTTAAAAAATGTTTTTGCATGAGGAAGAATAAAAGAATGTCATTACTGCAGTGTGCTGAAAATAGATGGTACTTAATATTTTAAAATTTCAAAAAAAAAAAGTGCAGCAAATTTTTTAGCAAATTAGATCACTTATTTAACAAAAATAATCACTCCATAATTCATGTTTGTGAGTCTGTTTTGTGCACATCAGGCTTCTTTAACACAAGGCAGGGCTTTAAATTCTGTCAAAATTCCAGTGGCCTATACCCTTTTTTGCACAAGCAAAGATGAAAGCTATTGGGAAAAGTTATGTTAACATGCATGTTTTTAATTTGTAGTCTGTGCTCTGAATAGATCAGTGCATGGTCATCTAAATTCCCAGTATATCACAAAAGAGGCTGTTTCGTGTGGAATATAGCTCAATAGTCTAGAAGAGATTTTTACATCCCAGGGAGCAGTGGCCATCATTGATTCAAGAGGGAAGAGACTAACAATGTTGTCCTAGTTTGCCACAGCCACTATAACAAATGCCACAAATTGGTTGGTGTGCTGGTTTGAAAGGATTATGTGCCCTAGAAAAGCTACCCTTTAATCCTGAACCCAATCTTATGGGGGCAACCATTTATTTTAATCCCTATTCTATAATGTGGGTTGGAATCTTTTGATTAGCTTATCTCCATGCCTACATGACACACCCAATGGTGGGTATTAACATTTCATTAGAGGGAGATGTGACTCCACCCACTCCAGGTGAGCCTTGATTAGTTTACTGGAATCCTTTAAAAAAGAAAACATTTTGGAGAGCCACAACTGAGCCACGAGAACCACGAGAGCCCATACAACCAGAGACCTTTGTAGATGAAGAAGGAGCTTCATGAAACAAGAAGCCTCGAGAGAAAGCTGGCTGTTGTCTCCATGTTCACCACGTGCCTTTCCAGTTGAGAGTGAAACCCTGGACGTCATAGGCCTTCTTGAATCAAGGTATCTTTCCCTGGATGCCTGGATGCCTTAGATTGGACATTTCTATAGACTTGCTTTAATTTGGACAATTTCATGGTCTTAGAACTATAAATGTGCAACTTAATAAATTCCCCTTTTTAAAAAGCCAAAAAAAAAAAATAGTATTACCTTCTAACCCCTCTCTCCTCTGTTCCTTTCCTTTTTATCCTTCATTAGTGAAAAGATTCTTGGCCTATTTTAGGGGCCTATTTCTAATGTAATTCTTGAAATCATGTGAAAATTTAAGCCCTTTCCTTTCCATGACCATTTCTAGGTTCTGATTTTTGTAAGTTAGAAAAGAGAAAACCAAATTCAGCCCTGTTTTAGTTTGTTAAGCTGCTGGAATGCAACATGCCAAAAATGGAATGGCTTTTAAAAGGTGCATTTAAAAAATTTTGCAAGCTTACAGTTCTAAGGCTGTGAAAATGTCCAAACTAAGGCATCCAGGGAAGGATACCTTGATTCAAGAAGGCTGATGACATTCAGGGTTTCTCTTTCAACTGGGAAGGCACACAGCGATGTCTGCTAGCTTTCTCTCCTCATTTCATAAGGCTTCCTTGGGAGAATGGTGTGGGGGGTGTTTCCTTCTGCATCTGCAGGGATCTCTGCCTGTGTTGGCTTTGTAGGCTCTGTGGGTTCTTTTGGCTCTGATCTTATTCCGAAGTGGTTCCCTCTTTAAGTACTCTGGTAAGCAGCCCTACCTGAATGTGTGGAGACACACCTCCATGAAAATCAACTAATCAAAAGTCACCACCCCCTGCTGGGTGGGTCACATCTCCCTGGAAATAATCAAGAAGATCCTTCCCAGCAATACTGAATGAGGATTAAAGAACATGGCTTTTCTAGGGCATATGACTTTTTTAAACCAACATAAGCCCTTATCTTGCAGATCCTGAGGATCTATTATTCTCAGTTTCTCTGTATCCTACTATGACTTAAGAATGTTTTCCTCTTTCCCTGTTGGTAATTCCTTCTGATGTCTCTCCCTCCCTGAGCTGTCTGCTCATTTAATTCCAACCTTCTTTCTGCTCCTCTCTTGATTTAAATTAATTAGTTTCAACCCTGACCTTGCCTGGTCCAATGCAAGCCATCTCCTGTCCAAAGCAACTGGCCCAGACATCTCCAAGCTTGAATCTGGCAGTCATCTATTTTCTGACCCCCATTACTTACTTAGCCAACCAAGACATAGTCTTAACCAGATTCTTACTGTAGTTTTTGATACTTTTCTCACTAGGACCCAACTTTCCCCACCTCCAATAATTAGTTTCATACTGTTCAATTAATGTAATTTTGTTTTTTCTAGCATTTATTATTTCAGTTTTGCTGAGATTTAAACTTTCATAGAGGCCAAATATTATTTTCCATTTGATCATTCACTTTAAATCAATTCTGAACTAATAAAACTTAATATAAGAAAGTATTAAGTTTGTCTGACTCCCAAATTCATGTTCTTCCTACCCTACCATATAGGCTTGCTATGTTCATTCTAAAACTTTCATAGAAACTTTAACATTTATTTCCTTTAATTTAGCTTTAAGCTATAGGTAATTAACTTATCTGTAAGAATGAGTCCAATAAGGTCAAAATATGTATGTTCCAACTCTGTATGGACCAGTACACTGGTGTTTCTATATCAGTAACCCTTGTGGTCTCTTCAACAGTTTAAGCCTCTGATTATGTAAAGAGCCAAAGACAAGGTTCTAGTTTGCTAAACTGCTCAAAGCAGATACTGTGAAATACACTGACTTTAATAATGGAATTTATTATCTTACAAGCTTACAGTTCTGAGGCCATGAAAATATCCAAATCAATGCTTCATCAAGACAATGCCTTCTTCCTGAAGCCAGGCTACTTGCGATCCTGGACTCCTGTCATGTAACAAGGCAATGGTGACATCTATTGGTGTCTCCCTTCTCTTCCAGGTTTCCTTGCTTCCAGCTTCTTGCTTCCTTGGCATCCTCTCTCTTTGTCTGAATTTCATTCTCTTTTAAAGTATTCTAGTAAAAGGGCTAAAATCCATCCTACTCTCCAAAAGATCTTACTTGCAATGCATCTGCATCCACAGGAATGGATTAACTCTAAGAAAATATTTTTCTAGAATATATACAGCTTCAAACCATCACACCATGGGACAGTAAAACAGATCGACAAAGCTCCATCACCTTTCCTAAAAAAAAAAAAAAAAAAATCTGAGAAATGTAGATGTTTAACATTGGAAAGAAGACTTGGTTTGGGGTTCAAAAACAACAACAACAACAAAAAACCCTGGCTTGTACTTGGAATTTTGTCCCAGACTAGCTTTATAAACTGGCTAAATCTTTCAACCTCTCTGAATTGTTTTCTCTTTAAAATGGAGATGATAACAGAACCTCACAATATTGTAAGGGCTGAAGTCGTGTATGTTAAACTACTTGGATCAATAGTACTGTTCTGGGAATAAGGTAAAAAGTTATTATAGGGTAGATCACTGTAAGTGATAAGTTGTATCTACAAACTTATGTTTTCAAACCAAAATACATAGTAACTTTCTATTACCTATCATAGATGTGAATAACCAAGTGTATTTATCTGCAATCCAAAGAACAATGATGCTATGTTAATGAACAAAATAAACCTGTAATTTTTGTTTAATTTTTTACTTTTTTATATTGCCTTTACAGGAGAGCCTTGAACTTAGGGATACTTCGAGACCCTGGATCAGAAATTGAAGACAGACAATACCAAATAGACTTGCAGTCCATTAATATTGGTACTGCATATTGGGATCAACTAAAACCAGAGAAGGAAAGCGACGCTGGAGGGATGATAATAGAGAGTGAAAGAAATTCTCAAAATCCAGCCCTTGAGTGGAACATGGCCAGCAGGTAAGAAATTGAGAAACCTGCTCTACCTCCTAAAAGTTCAGTACCAAAAGAGCAATTAGTGATAGAATCTTTACCATGTCCAACCTAAGTGTTTTGGTATTGCTTCTACATTTCATTACAAACATAAAATAAATTTTATAATTATAGCTGATGAGTTTGCTTGGAAAACTGCAAAAGCCCTACTGCTGTTACACCATTACAAATTTAAGATTGTGTCAGCATTTCTTTAATAAGCTTCTTCTAAAAAGCTTGCTATTTTATGAAAGGATCCACTTCAAGGGATACATTCTCATTTTCACTTGCAGTCCTTCCTATTCAGGGTCAGTTGTTTGTTTTTTCCCTTAGTCTCTCTGTTTATTATAATAAGGGGGAAAAGTAACAAATAACATGTGAATTTGTATTTAAGTTAGAGTAATAGGAAAACCAAAAGTTTCTAACTCTGGGCTGTTTTTTCACCTACCTTAACTAAAGCAGCTATCCTCATAGAGAATATTTTAAAGGAATTAGCCCTGAATGTGAATTGTAAGATTTGTAGAGAGCCAATGCCATCTAACCGAAGCTATTCATGGTTGCCATCAGAGAGATAGCTAGAACTGTTTGTTAGAATGAAGATAACAGACTTTTAAGATACTTTTATAATGTAAAACTGGAGGTTTTTATGGTTTTAAGAAAGTGCTAATTATTTTCTGTCAGTTTTTCTATGTATAAGAATCAGTAACACCCCTTGCTTATAATACATCATGGTGGTCTGTTGACTGGATTTCTTTCAAACATCGTATACAGACTCTTGTATGCCTTTTGCAATGCTTACTGCTTTGGTTTACCACCTGAACTATATTTGTCTATGTCTTGACAATAATAATACTGATATCATTAATAATGGGTTATTCGATGCTTATCACTTTACCCAACTTATTTAATTTAATTTTCTCAGTAATCCTGTAGGGTAAAAACTGCCATTTTCCTTGTTTATACATGGTAAAACTGAGGCCTAGACAGCCTAAGATCAAATACTAAATGGTAGTTTGTACTCCTTAGTATGATTTAAAAGACTCTTCTTCACGTATCCACCTTCTTTTCTAACTTCACTGTGCTCTAGTTATAATCTTCTTTCAGCATTCTGAAAAGATTATGCATATTGTTGCCTCTAGGCTTTTGTATATGATCTCCTCTTTCTTGAAACTCTCTTAATTCAGTTTTGCCTTACTATCATTCATCAAGTCCCATAGTAGACATCGATTTTTCCAGGAAGTCTTCTTTGAGCCCCTCACGAATTCAATTTAGGCGCTGCTTCTGTGTGCTTCCCTCATATCACTTAGTATATTATATTAAAATTGGCTTGTATACTCGTTTGAGTCTTTAAAATCATCCTGCCCATTAGTTTATATGTAGGACACAACACTATCATGATGTACAATGTATCATTGTAGTCCTTCGTTAACAAATGATTGGATGTGGGCTGCTCTTAAGGAGGGGTGTAACTTTGGGTGAAGAAGTTTTCCTTGGCTGGCCAAGGGAAATTTCAGTAGAGGTATGCAACTGTTGAGCCATCAACAGGCAGCACTCCTTTAACTACGTGAATGTTTCAGTTCTGAAGGGAGGATCAAGTGGCACACCACATCACCCATGACTTCAGTCATAATCTCCAAATATAACACTGTATCAGCTAGCGTCAAGTCTCCTCATTCTTCATCTTCACTCAGTTTTCAAATTTAGGGGGCCAGCTTACAAAATTTACAGATCATCATTTCCTAAAAATAAAAATTCTATCATCAACAAAGAAAATGGACCTTATTTTCCCAGGAAACTTTATGCCCATCTAGCCTTAACTCAGCTAACTCCTATTCATTCTTTAATTCATTTAACAAAGGCTTCAATATTTCATTTTTAAGAGAAGGAACCAAACAGCATTACATTAAGAATTTACTTCAAAGTCTATGTAAAATACATAATTTTTAAATATTAGCCTGTAAAACTCTGTGAGCACTCTGTATTAAATGACATAAATACATATCATTAAAGCTTTAGAAATGAAATAAAATAAAATAAATCTCACCCCCTGTACCTTGATACACTCTTACTTATATCCTCAAGATACAATTTCTCATTCTCTTCTCTGTGAAACTTTCAGCACCTGCCCCTGCATCCCCTCCATTCTCTCCTTCTGTTCTAGTTTGCTAGCTGCCAGAATGCAATATACCAGAAACAGAATGGCTTATAAAAAGGGGAATTTAATACGTTGCTAGTTTACAATTCTAAGGCTGAGAAAATGTCCCAATTAAAACAAGTCTATAGAAATGTCCAATCAAAGGCATCCATCCAGGGAAAGATACCTTGGTTTAAGAAGGCCAATGAAGTTCAGGGTTTCTCTCTCAAGTGAGAAGGCACATGGAGAACACAATCAGGGCTTCTCTCTCAGCTGGAGTGCATGGCGAACACAGCATCATCTGCTAGCTTTCTCTCCTGGCTTCCAGTTTCATGAAGCTCCCTGGGAGGTGTTTTCCTTCTTCATCTCCAAAGATGAAGTCCATCTCGTAGACTCTCTGCTTCATGGTACTACAGCATTCTCTGCTCTCTCTGAATCTCTCATTAAATGAGAGTCTTTTATAAGACCTCAGAAACTAATCAATACCCAACCAAATGGAAGATACCCCTCTACCTAATCCAGTTTAACAACCATTCTTGATTAAATCACATCTCCGGGGAGATGATCTAATTACAGTTTTGAACATACAGTGCTGAATAGGTAGGGATTGGAAGAAACAGCTGCCTTGACAAAATGGAATTAGGATTAAAATATGGCTTTTCTAGGGTACATACATCTTTTCAAGCCAGTGCACCTTCCTACCTAAGATTTATTTGGGAGTTTTTCCTTGGAAAAAAGGACTATCAAGCAGAATAAAATGTAGAAATTCCAGATTACAAATTTAAGTAACTGCAAACTATGACCAGGGCTGTTATCCCTTTAAACATCACAGTAAAAATGAGTTTGTTTAATATAGATATGCCCGTGGAACTGTATTTTTGAGGTTATGATAAATAATATTACTTGTGATCTGCATTTTAGAGATTATGATTAATATATCACTTGTGCTCTCCCATTACATACATTAAACTGTGATTAATATGCATACCTTTTGTTTGGCTTTTTTGGTTGTTTGTTTTGAGGGTAAAGTTCTGTTTTTGTAAAAAATAAGAGTATTTACTTAGAATTATTTAATTTTTCCAAACTAAATTTGTACTGGTATTATATTAAAATATGTCTTAGAAATTATTCTCATTTCAAATTTTATTTCTTATAGCATTTTTTTACAAGAGGCTTTGTCTTTAAAAATTACTTTTTATGCTCGGTAATAAGTACAATTCAGTGCCTTGAGATAAAAGATTAGAGCCTTTGCTGAGTATTCCCATACTTCTCTGTACTTTCATTATCATTATACTTACCCAAATTTATGAACAGTCAGTCCATGTTCCCTAAATTTCAGATACTGATAAATGCTATAGAAATAATATGAGTACAGTGGGGTAAGAGTAACTTGGGAATTCCCTTAGATTGGATTTAGGGAATGTCTGTACTAATATCTGAATGACAGGAATGAGCTTTCCATTCGTAGTCCTCTGGAAGGTTTCTAGGAGGAGTGTTCCAGACAAAGACCCTAGAGTAGAAATAACCTTAGCATGTTTGAGGATTATGCCTGTCTGAGAGGAGAGACATAATAGAAGATGATGTTAAGGAAAGGAATGAGTAAAGCATAATTGGTCTTGTAGGTCAAGGGGGGGTTGGATTTTATTTTAATTACATTAAAGTCATTGGGTAGTGTCCTTCTTGAAGAATCACCCAAATGAATTCAAACCTATATCTAAATATTTGATTTTTAAAATACTGTAGTATTCATTATTTATCCTTATAATACTCATTAATCTAGAAATAAGGGGAATCTTAGGAATAGGTAGAGTTAATAAAATTATAACAACTCATTTTCCAAGTAACTGATTGTTTAATATAAATGTGAATATATATAAGAATAACCACTGTAAGGGATTATTTCAGTTGATTATCACAAGTCTTAAATATCTTTTGCAGTTAAGGTCAGATGAGAGTCTTCAAGAGAATCGTCAGGCTGCACAATAATTGTCCTGCACACACACAGACCATCTAGCAGTTTTGATTCTATGTTTTTGGTAGAATATTTTGCAAACCTTGGTGCCATCTTTTCTTCTTCTAATCTTTCATAATATGCACTTTTCGAAATGTGACTCTTAAACTGCTTTAATATTTTCCACAAAGGCATACAAAAATGTGTGACAGATGGGTAGAAGAATGTGAACCCCAGATCAATAATCACAGCCTTCCAAAATATGTATTTCCATTAGTGCATCTGTGCTTTCTTGCTTAATTATAATTTTAGCAAACTATGCTTTTTCTTGTTTACAATAAACTCGTCCAAAAGTGAACAGAATAGCGTTTCTTTACACACATGATTATTGTTATTTTATTAGAGCCTTGTAATTTCAATGTTTCATTATCTTCAAAGAGAGTTCAGCAAGTTTCTATGGGCATAATCCTCTATACTGGGTGATAAGTACAAATAATTACACATTTTGCTTCTATGAACAACGTAGAGAGAAATCATTGTCACATTAGCGTGAATCAGAGAAATATGTCTTTTACAGCTCTGCTAACCCCTCGTTCTAGGCATGATGTAGGCAATTTATTTTCTCTAGCTGATTTTAATATCTTTTTTCTTCTTGTGGACCAGATATTTCTCTAAGATATTTGTGGACTTTATTGTATTTATTTGAATCAACACTCATTGTGCTTCCTGAATCTGTGGATTCATGTATTTCATGTATTCTCAGCCATTATCTCTTTAATATTGTCCCTTTTTTATTCTTTCTATTCTCTCATTTTAGAATGCTATTTAAATATATTGGACTTGCCCCTTCATTTCTCTTCATTTTTCTTTTAACTTTCCATTTTAAAATTCATTTTAGTGTATTCCTGGAATCTTCTCAAATCTGTATTCTAGTTTATTAATTTTCGCTTAAGCAGTATATTAAATGCTGTTTATTCCATCTATTTGTATATTTAATTTTGGTAACTTTTTCATTGCTTGTTGTTGTTTTCAAATATGCCTTGCCTTCTTTGTTGTTATTACTACCTTTTTTTTCTCATGCTTTCTATTTTATCCATATGTCTGTAGCAATTTTTAACAAATTTATTGTATTGTCCACATGTGGCAATTCCATTATGAAAAGTTCTTGATAATGACTGGATAATTGGTCTAATTATTTTCTTGCTAATCAAGAATAGTTGTTTTTTTTTTTAAGTGTAGCAAATGATCTGTTATCAAGAGTTTATCTTTGATGGGTCTTTGTCTGTGATAATCGTGTTCTGGTTTGAGAGCGTATTCTTCCACAGAGGTGTTGTATCTGTTTCTGACTGATGCCCCAGGATTATCAAATGTCTAATGTCACTTTTTTGTAAATAACTCAGAATGAGGATGCCTGGACCACCCAGGGTATTATAAATTAGAGTCTCCTCTCCCCCAACAAATAGGATTTCCCATCATTTTTAATTTTTCAAGAGATCTCTGTATTTTTTCAATATGCTCCTATGGCGACAGGTCTTTGTCCATCCCTCTTTCAGATAGGCAGATGTTTTTCTGGCTCTTCAAAGGTCCCAGTTTTAGGTAAGCAGATAATTTTAAAATGCTTGCCAGGCAGGGTATCTAAGGATTAGCCTGTTGTCTCAGTATGATCATTAAAAATTGAATCCCTTTGTTTATTCAGAGTGGCTCCTAGACGCTCAGGTCATTAACAAAATCCATTAATACTCTGGGTTTTAGTTCATTCTTTGTCATTTTGAAATCTAGACTATTATCTAGTAAAATATTGCCAGATTAAATTGTTGTAGTTGTTTCTTCAGACTTTTTCTAAGTTTTCTTCCTTTCAGCTTCATCCTTAAAAATATTTGAATCCACAAATTTGCAATGATGTTTTGAAGATATTTACTGTCATCTCAAATACTTACCTGAAATAGCACAAAAGAAAAGAAAAAGTGTAGTTTTATAGGACTACCGCATTGTTTAAATTTCCTTTTTACTTCTAAGGTTATAGGTCGTTAATATGTTGCTGGTTAAACTCATCACATAGTTCGGGAATGAAATGTATGATTTGAACAAGTACTTTTTTTTCCATCAGTGCTTTAGCTAATATTTGCTCTTATTTGGTATTTCCACTTTAAGGTATTTATACCTCGTATGTTTTAGTACTCCCTTCTGAGAGCACATCAGATGTTACATGTTTCTCACATTGGTTGTTTTATGGAATTTGAGTTATTAGACTATAATTATGATGTCTCTCCAGATCTCAACCCATTCTCCATATTCACGGATTTTATTCTTCTTGTTACCCTTTACTCACCAGATCTCTTAATTCTTTAAAAATTACTTTCTTGAAACTCAATGCTTCTATATCATAGAATCAGATGATCCAATTTGTTGTGGTTTTTTTTGGCAGATACTATATAAAGCTCTACCTCTCACAAATTTCAACAAAAAATATTGGTATTCTCTAGACTCCTCAGATAGAAAAGGATGCAGAAAGACGTGAGATTTGTTTAGGTGTTTTCATGAGATAATCTATGCCAATTCTCTGATCTCAACTTTATTTTATAATATAAGGGAATAATGGAGACTTAGAAGGAATATTAAATTAATGGTTCCAGACATCTTTTCAGGTATAGTTTTCTGGTAAAACATAAAATTGCATTATTTTATAAAATGAAAACTAAAAATATGGATAGTGGACTTGAAACCTTTTGCCAACACAAGCTCTTATTTCTTGGTAATTTTTACCAATTTCATTTTCTACTATGTATATAGTGCTTCCTTTGAAATCATTAGCAATTTTGAATGTAGAGTGGAAATACTCTACCAAACAACTGATCAATAGTGAGAAGGTGTAAAGAACAATTGAAATAGAGGCCAAAAACAGCTCTGGTGTCAGTCTGTCCTCCAGATCCAATTCTAGAACCTCTGTTTGGGTAGTTTCAGGCCAGTCACTAAACCTTTTTTTAGTGCCTCATTGGTTTTATGGGGCTAGTATGGTGGTCATTACTTTACATATCATTGTTGTGAGGAGGCATTCCATATCTAACTCACAAAAGCCATTTCCCTTACTCCAAAGGCAGTAATAATCCACAAAATCAATAAAACTTTTTTTCAAATAGCTTGTTCTTAAAACTTAAAAAAAAAAAATCAAAGATAGAAGAATATATGCTCATAAACCTAAAAAGATTGGAAAGATGACCATTTTCAAATGAAGGGTCAGAAGTATTCAAGATAGGAAATTTTAAATTGTCACAAAAATAGTAAGATTATTTATAGTAATATAAGAGATACTATACTATTTCCAAGAACAAAAGAAATTTAAAATAGAGAAAGTACTTTGTTGAAAAGTCTTGGGATATACTAATTAATATGAAATTGCTTAGTTATATCTGAATTTCTCAGTGATTTATTTCTTGCTATCCTTCATAAATCTAATGGAATTAAAGTTACAAAACTTTGGCAAAATATTAGTAATAATGTGATTTTGTTATGCAGTGCAGTTTATAGTACAAAGATTTGTACAAATCTAATGAAATTCATGTGAAAATAAATGCAATGACACCAAAAAAAACTGCAATAACTAATAGTTTTTATCTTTTAGTATACGGCGGCATCAAGAAAGAAGAGCAATTTTGACTCCAATTTTGACAGATTTTTCTGTCCGTATAACTGGAGCACCTGCCATCATTTTCACCAAAATAATTTCTCCAGAAAATTTGCATACTGAGGTTAGTACATAATTTAAAATTCATTTCATTCTAAGTAATGGAAAAGCTACTTTTTGTACATCAGGGGTTCTCACAATTTAAGCCCACAGAAAATCAAATTAGCTCATTTAATAATAACAGTTACTATCATAGCTAGTAATTATTTTAGCACTTTTTAGGTATCAGTTACTGTTCAGTCATAACTTTTCTTGTAATAACTAACTTAATCATGATAATTCTATTATTTACTACCATCCCTATGAGGGGATGAGGAAACTGAGGCATAGAGAGGTTAACCAACTTACCCACATTTTCACAAGTAGTAAATAGCAAAGCCGGATATGAACCCAAGCAGCCTGGTCCAGACCCTATACTTCTGACCACTGCAACCTCTTTCTAATGAAAACAACAATAACACTGATAAATAACAAATTTCTTCCAACTATCTTACATAGAGGGTTGAACTTGGAATGCTTTATTTAGTCTTCACAATATACTTATGAATAGATGCTGTAAGTGGCTGTATTTTATGGATGGTGAAATCAAGGTCAAAAAAGACAATATATTATTATAATTATGTTCTTTTATGACATTTGATAGCTGCTGATTCTACCAATTGCATTTATACTATTTAACCTACTAATATAGGATTAATCATTTACTAATTTTTATTTGAGGGCCAACACTGATAGAGCTTTAAAAATATCTTTAGTGTACTCGCCTGCCATGCCAGAGATCTGGGTTCGATTCTCAGTGCCTGCCCATGTAAAAAACTATATATATATATATATATATATATATATATATATATATATATCTCTTTGGTATAGATTTCATCAACTTCAGAAACATTAGCAAAAATTTATTTAAATAAGCTTCTGATTCAGGTAGTTTTATTCCTTGTCATCATTACTTGTTGATTAAAATAAAAATTCTAATTATGATGAGTTAAAACAGGAAACTCACAGAGGAAAAGGTCATTTAACCAGGAAAGGATTATCATTTCAGACATGCTGTTTTTTATTGCTTTATTTAAAAAGCTGTTCTAAGTTGTCAAGTTTGTACTTAAGCCAGTCATAGTTTCCTTAAATCCATTTCCTTGGATGACACTAATGAGGAGAAGGCTGTTGGACATTTCTAAGCATTTGAACATTGTCCACATGTATTTCATGACAAGAGGCAGGACTTCTACTTATTAAATGAAGCTTCTGGATTGTTTTTCATTTCTGTTGTCCTTCTCTGAATGGTTTTCCAATGATGAATGTTGAAGTGATTCAGTTTTGCAGAACAGCTCCAGTAACTACTGGACATCTAACTAATGTTGCCAAGATTTTAGCCATTTAAATAAGTGAAATTAATTGGCCTAGCTGTCTTTGGCTTCAGCACTCTATTTTGTTATAAATCATTTAGAGTCTATTCTTTGGAGAATACTCATACCATAGCACTTGTGATAGTAATTGCCTGCTTACAATTGCCTGTTTACATCTGCCTGTCCAATGAGATTATAACCTCCTCAAGAGCAGGTCGCCTTTCAAGATGAACATTATAGTTTGTGATGTTCCTGGCACTCTATCATAGTGCCTGAATATATCTAGAATGTATTTAGTAAATATTTAGTGGTTTAAATGAATGATCAAGATTGTGCTAAAGAATTACATCAGCGCTTATGTACTGAAACACAGTAATTTGAAGTAAGCAGAAGATGAAAATTCCTTATTGTGAGTTTGTTGCCTTGTAATTAGCACAAGGCTTCATGCATATCAGGCTTTCATAACTGTTTATTAATTTAATCCATTAAACCGTATTTAGTGGGTATGCTCACCATTTCAGCTACTCTGTTTAACGTAGGAATTTGAGTCCCAGGTGATTACATCAAAGCAGCTAAGATCAAATAAGTAAGAATGATAAATTACCATCTAATGGCTGTCATGTATCTTTATCTGTACTCAACCTTTTTCCCTTTAGGAGATTTTAGTGTGTGGCCATTCTTTGGAAGTGAATATAACCACAAACCTGGACTTCTTCCTAAGTGTGGCTCAAGTTCAACTCTTACATCAGTTATTAGTAGCAAATATGATTGGTTTGGAACCATCAGACAAGGCCACAGAGGTAACTATTAACTGATTTTGATTACAGTAACTACATTTGTGCCAAGTTTACACACATAGTAGAAAAACTAGTAAACTATTTTGTGCTAATTATTTTGTATTTAGCATTAGACACATGGTTATAACTACTTTTGCATTAATTGTCTTTATTTTTGAGATGTGTTGGTCTCTTTTTCTCTTACTTATCATGCACCTTTGGAAAATTGCTGTGACCTAGCCTCAGAAAAGCCTTTGTTAAAATATGATTTTATTACCCTCCTGAAATTCTAAAGTATAATGCAAGAAACCTGGTATAGCTTTCACTTACTCAGATACATTACAGGGATAGGGCCTCTTTTGGAAGTGAATTTTATGAAAGTACTTTGGGAATATCTTCAATGAATAACTTGTAAAGCATTCATTTCCCATGCTCAATGAAGAATGGGTGCAATCATAAAAGTTGAATGCCTGCCTAGAATTTTAATTTTGATCTGGTGCTCATTGGAAGCCTGCATTGTAACCACAAAGTATGTCAGCATGAAACAAAGCTGCCTGTTAGATGCTTCTCAAGATCTGCTTTCTTTCCTTTTTGTTTTCTGCAGTTCTATAATCATATCTGTATTTAAAACAAATCTTTTATAAAAGTTCAGCTGAGGAAACCATTTATCTATGACAATGATGTTGCTTTTATTTTTGCCATGTGTAATGCAGAAGGCTTTAGCATCTGTTTATTAAGAAGGTAGGGAAGAAGGGGTATTCAGTGAAAGCCATTTGATACCAGACAAAGTGCCAGGCATTTTCATTTAAGTTAACTCATCTGTGTTTAGGTAATTTATCACAGCCACTCTGTAAGGTGATATGGCTGTAATCCCCATTTTACAAGGAGGATCTTGGGGCTCAGAGTGACATGCCTGAAATCACACTCATTCAGTTTGTAAATGATGGACCTGGGCTCAGAATCCAGGACTTTCACCTCAGTACCTTTTCTACTCTGCCACAGTTTGTGTGTTGTAGCAATTACATTCTTCTCTCAGTCTTCTTTCTTTATTTTAAAATGTTTTGCTATGGTAAAGTTTTTTATTTTTATTTATTTATTCATTTATTTATTATTCTGCATGGGCAGGCACCAGGAATCGAACTTGGGTCTCCAGCATGGCAGGCAAGAACTCTGCCTTTTGAGCCACCATGGCCTATCCAAAGTTTTTTATTTTTTAAATGGAGGTGGTTCTCTAACTTGATCATCTTCTCCCACTTATGATTTCTTTTTATTCAGGGTCTTTTGAAAAAGGATTTTAGAACTATATATCCTTCAAAATTTTTATTTTTTTCCAATATACTTAGGCAATCCGTAAAAATATAACTATGTGACATAAAAATAGGTAAGATAAAATTATTTCTCCATGGCGTTTTCAGTGAAGTCCATGAAGCAATTTGGCTTGGAAAGAGTATTTTACATTCCTGTATCATTCATATTAACTTTATAAAAATCCCCCACATCAAGGAACTCTAACTCATGGATACTAATGTTTTTTGGAATTCATAAAATTAACTAAGTGGTTATTAATTATTAACTTATATACTTTTAATGCCTGTTAGCAGAATCTGATTTGAATAAGTAATCAGAGTTAGAAAGTAATACTCTCATCTGGGTATTCAGTAATTCCTTAGAGTTCCAGAAGCTACTTAGGTATTGTTTTTGCTATTTTAAAATGTTTAAAAATGTTCTCTTGCCCTTTGATCCTTCTTGGAGCTGACATTAGAAGTGTAGACTATAATGAGGGGGGACAATTTGGCCATACACCTAACTCTGGCTCTAGTGAAATTGAGGTGGGCCACTGAGGGAAACTTGTTGATGCTTTATGTCCTATTAGAAAACTAAAGGAAATTTGATGGCCTGTCAAACTGAAATGTAGTCTATTTAAGCTCCTTGTAACCTTGGTTTCTCTCCTTTGTTCTATTCTTAAAATACCTTTGTCTAGAAATTTAGCATTTATAATTTTTAAAATCAAATAGACTGTCTCTCTCCTTATGTATAGTGATATAGTATTTATGAATGATGGGAATGACCAGAGGCAAATTTAGGGGAATATGACAGATGGGTCAAAGATGTCTTCTGAACAAATGCTATGATCACCATAACAAAAGCTATGACTTTATCTGATTTAAGTTTTCTATGCTGAACTAGGAATTTGGTGGCATAGATTGGGGAAATTTCAATATTAAAAAAAAGACCTTCAGTGTGCTAAAAGAATATATTCTAATCATAATTTGTTCTTAAATTATTAGCAGAACTCACATCTGATGTAAAGACATCGCAGCTACATAGAATACTCTGCTTGTAATAAATCTGAATCTATTTTTGAAAGAGTATATTATCTTTAAAACTACCGCTCTAAAATTTAAAAAATGTTTTTCGAGAATCAAAAATTAGGCAAATTGAATCTGGTTGAGTTATTAAGGAAGTGGAAGAAGATATTTGTGTTAGTTAAAAATGTGTATACTGACATTATGAACAACTACTACTTGACAAGCATGATATATTAATAATGGGAATCCTATCAATTTGGACTCCAGAAGGGATACTGTAAATTACAGACCAGTAAATGTCATACTTGTTCTAGGTAACTTTATCTTGTTTCCCAGCTACTAAAACAAATACCATGCAATAGGTTGACTTGAGCAATGGGAATTATTGCCTCACAGTTTTGATGCTAGGAGAAGTCCAACATTGAGATATCAGCAAGGCTATGCTTTCACCCCGAAGACTATGACATTGTGGAGCTGGCTGCCACCAATCCTTGGTCCTGGCTTTTCTGTCCCATGGCTGTGCACATGGGGATGTTTTCTCCTTTTTCTTCTGGGTTCTGTTGACTTTCAGCTTCTTCCTATCATTTTCCCTGAGGCTTTCTCTATAAGGGCTCTGGTAATAGAATTAAGACCCATCCTAATTCAGTTGGTCATACTTTAACTAAAAAAAAAGTTTTCAAGAGGTCGTATATACTATAGGTCCACACCAACAGGAATGGATTAATATTAAGACTATTTTTCTGGGGTACATAGCTGAAAGCCAGCATACCAGCCTTTGGACATCATATGGTGGCAGTAATGAAACAATACGTTTCAATAAGAGAACATCATGTATATTTAATGTATTAGTATTTTTTTGAGTATATTAATATTTTCAGGCAACCGTTCATCTGAAAGATAATTTAAAAATTACTCAAGAATATGATAGGGTATTTTTATTTAGTAGAGGTAATATATCTATGCTATAAACAAACAGAATTAAAAATAGATGTATTTTGAAAATAGAAGTACAAACAGGATAATCAGGATCATTGCTAAAACCAATTATATTTAATATTAATTTTAATTATGTGGAAAACTAATGCATAATGGAATTTTCAAGTTCACAGCTAAAAGAGAAACACTATTGGATGATAAAATGACCAGCCAACGGTTTAGGCAAATTGCCTCCCATGTTGAACATACCTTTTCCATTGTTTTTGCACTGGAAATGTACTCTAAATAGGGTGAGCCTGTATTTGTACTGTTTAATTTTCACTGTCCCTTAGGAGCACTATGACTTCCATGATGCTAGCTATCAAATTATTCAGATCCCCCTTTGAAATTAACCTACTGTTTCTCTATACATATTAAGTAGGATGAAAAAGCATGTGAAGGAAATAAACATTTAATATGCAAAAAGCCAAATGTATTCCATTTTACAGAGTACATGTCCTACCATATCTAGCTTGTTACCAGAGTTCACCATTCATTCTGTATTTCATGTCTCCATGACGTCTGACTCTATAGGATTAGTACAACGGGAACTTTGTGTGTGTGTGTGTTTTTTTAATTTTGGCATGTTAGTTCTATGATGTTTACATGGGGAAGGAGTCAACCTCCTAGATACCTTCATAGTCAAAACCAAAGGTACAATTCTAACTTTCCTCCCATCATAGAGCCACACTATCCATCTTGATTTCTTTCTCAGTGTTTAGCAAGGCTGTGATGACTGACACCATTGTTTATCCTTTGGAAGGCTCTTTACCTTCTTCCAAGAGGCTTTTGGTCCCAGAACGGTCCATGGTTATTAGTAATAAAATTATAGCATTCATTAACAAGGAAGACATTTTAGTAACATGGGCAATTCAATTTCAAAAGCTTTTGCAAGATAATGTGAATAAATAAAAAGTTTATATTTTAATTTGTGTATACATGCTTAGAGAGTAATAATGGAGGCTCTTTTTATATGATAAGAAGAGGAAACTAAAAACCATTGCGCATCTTCCTAAAGCTTCCAGGGCATTATAAGAAATAGTTCAAAAACAAAACAAACAAAAAAAATCATATCTTTATATTATTTTATTCCAATTGTAGTCTGAAAAATAATCATAAAAAATATTTGTATAGATTTTAAAATATTAAAGTGATTTTGATTAAGAAGAAGAAAGCTGAACAATCTATTTGAAATCTGTAATGCCATAAAGAATATAGATAAAATACTAACACTAGCCTGTTAGATGGAATTTTATGTTTATCAAAGTAATGCATGAATTTAAGCAATCAAATATTTCTAAAAGAAATATTTAAAAAAGCATCAGTCCCCTGATCTCCCTATTCCATCTTGCTCCCTGTGCTTAGTCACTTTGAACTCCATAAGCTGTTGTATCTTGTATTTATCACCATATTTCTGTATAGCATGAATAGACTACCATCTCCTGATTTATTCGTCTTAGCATTACCTATTGACTTGCTATTTATAGAAGATGAGGATTTCAGCTCTTGCATTTCCCTTCTGATCCTCCATCTTCCCAGTAGCCTCATCATATTTTTATATGTCAGTGTGAATGGTTTTCATTATAAAGAATATGTGAATATTGATCATTGTTTAGTGAAGTATTATATTGTGATTACATCTTTTCCTTTATAGTTTCCCCCCTGAAGTTAATCATTGCCACATTTTTTTTCATTTGCTCAGCTTTTTAAAATCTCTACATCACCGCCCCTCTTCCTCTCCCTCTACCACCCTATACCTCCCACAAGTGGTTCTGCATAATGCTTAGCAATTTAATTTCTCATACTTTGGAGCATATCAGATATGACCTCTAGTTTTCCCATTAGAACCATTTTTCCTGAAGTTCTTATTGTTTCTTCTCCATTCTGACTGGCACTTCTCTGGACCTTCTGCACAAAAGAGCCAGAAGAGAGAAACGCATGGTTTTAGTGTTTGAGGTTGATGTAAAGAGTATTGGAAAATATCTAGGTATCAGGAAAGTGATGTGTTCTTCCATGAATATATATTAGTAAATT
Source organism: Tamandua tetradactyla (assembly GCF_023851605.1). Taxonomy (NCBI): domain Eukaryota; kingdom Metazoa; phylum Chordata; class Mammalia; order Pilosa; family Myrmecophagidae; genus Tamandua; species Tamandua tetradactyla. Next base: position 143,727,232 of record NC_135332.1, read on the forward strand.
TGCCAATATTTTTATTTTACCATTCTGAAATGTGAAGTATTTTGAATCCCTATTTAGAATCAGTATAATGGTATAGAAGTATATTGTAATAGAGTTTCTTGTGCCTGGCTAATATAGTTTTCCTGTGTTATTAAAGTTTGTTATAAATAGAATATAATACACTAGACTTTTGTTATGAATTATGATTGATTATACACCTTATGAACTAGTAGTGGAAGTTCTTTTACAGTGGTATTATTACTGTTTTTGCTTGGAAATATCTACTTTGGATTTGTACTTCTTTATAGAAATGGAAATTTTTGTTTTTCAGTAGAAAATGAAAAATTCTTGTAAGGCATACTGGGACCAACCTAAGGATTGCTAGAAATAATTGGAAATAGGAATTTGATTGTAAAGAAAAGGCAAAGGAACTTTGAGTAGTGGCATTATTAGCAGATGTTTTCTGGGGTAGAACACCCTGGGAACATATGTGTCTTGAGGTAGGGTTTGAAAGTGGAAACTGGAAATGGTATGAGGGAGGATATTGATGTTCTAGTTTATTTCAATGCTTTCTATTTCAATCTTGAGATAGGTGTGGATGAAAGAGGCTAGATGAGGGGTTACATATTTGTGTATTTAGGAAAGGAGATGGCAATTTTGGTTGATGTGCATGTGGAGACCTCCTGTTGATGTTGCTATGCTGAGTATTTGCTTTCCTTCAAAGGCACCTGGATAGACTACTTGTAACCAGGCAGTAAACACAGGCACCAATAAAATATGGACTCAAGCAGTGTCTTAAATGGACAAAAGGGGCTGTGAGGGAATACCCTGAATTTCTTGAAATCCAGACCTGGAAAAGAAATTAAGTGTTTTACTACTTATCCTCCCCTCTAAGAAAAGAACTTCTTAGAAACAGTGAGCTGTTATACCTGTCATGATTTTCATTAGGCCTTGTAAATGTTAAAGATAATATAATTTTCTCCTGAAAAACAAGCTTGCACTGAGAGAGAAATACATCATAGTTGCTTCAAGGTAAATGCAAAACATCAAGAAGGCAATAAATTTTTTTTTATTTTTTCAGTTATGCTGATATTTATCCCTTACAAGTTTCTTGACCAGAAATCCAGTGAATGAGTTAAACTTTCCTAAGGCTCTATTAAACTGTCTGCCCTACTGTTATTCTGCAAGTATTTATTGAGGGCTTACTTTATACCAGATATTCTGGCTAATGACTGAGGGAGATATAAAATGTAAATACATTGTGGTCCCTACCCTTTTTTAATCTGATTGATATATAAATTATAGACAAAAGAAAAGATAACTAAGAATTCATATGAAAAGTGTTAAAATGCTGTATTGGAAATTAGTGTTACAAGATTTAGGAAAGGAAAAGAAGATTTTTGGCCAAAAAGTCAGAGATCTAGATTCATGAAGAAGTTTCTGTTCTTATGTTCTAGTTCTCATATATTTAGTGGGGAAGACACTAATGCAAATGAATAATTAGAGTTAGGGGAAAATATATTTACAGTGACTCATGTGCAAAAATTACATACTTTCAAATTTTCTATAATTGATTTAATACATAGTACAAAGCTAAACTTCATGAAATTGAGGATGCTGTCTGTCAGGGTAAAAAAGCAGTAGGAGGATAGAAAATAAATGAACCAATAATAACAGGCAGTTTAGGAATGGAGAAAGAGTGTGAATAAAGATGTAGGGGGTTATCAGCAGAATTTTGGGGTAGGATGGGAGAAAATCAGTTTTTCTAGAGTAGAGAAATTGTGTAGGAAATAATGGAAGATATATTAAGAAGTTTGTATTTTATCTTCAGCAGTTGGAAACCAAAGGTTATAGGCTTGAATGAATGAATGATATTATAGAATTAATAAGTTAGGGAAACTGCTATTACCTCCAAAGTCTTTTTGCAAAGAATTTAACTTGGCATTCAGAAACAGTATGCATGCATCACAAGAAAACAGAATTGCAAGCCAATATCTCTCAAGAATATAGATGCAAATATCCTCAGCAACATACTAGCAAACTTAATCCAGAGGCATATAAAAAGAATTAAACACCATGACTGTGATGATAAATTTCATGTGTCAACTTGGCTGCATTATGTTGTCCAGTTGTTTGGTCAAGCCAAGCAAGCCCTGGCCTGATTGTTGCTATGAGCGTATTTTATAAATAGATTTAAATCACTAGTCAGTTTATTGAATTTATGGCTGATTACATCTGCAATCAACAAAAGAGATTGTCTTCAGTAGTGAGAGTAGTTTCTTCCTCCAATTAGTTGGAGGCCTTAAAGGGTGAACCGAGGATTTCAGCAGTCAAAAAGAAGGACTGCTATTTCTATTTCAACCAACCAACCTCTCCTGGGGGATTCAACAAAACCTTCAGTGAGTTTTCCAATTTGCACTCTGCCCTATGGAAGCTGGACTTGTCAATCCCCAGAGTTGCCAAGCCAGTTCCTATAATAAATCTCATAACATTTATATATGTGTGTGTGTGTGTTTATATATACTGTTGGTTCTGTTTCTCTGGAGAACCCTGACTAATGAGATTTTGGTACCAGGAGTGGGGTTTTTTTTGTCCAGGAATGGTTCTTGAGAAACAGAATTATAAGGATGAGATTTCTGATTTGGTTCTGGGGTTTTTGGAGTTGTTTATTTAATCTGATTAGATTAAAAGGCACTAATGACTCTATTTTCAGGGATCCAGAGAGTACTAATAGTGCGTGGTATAAATTGGTGATAGTGACACACAAAATATCACCATTGGATACTGTTACTCAGATGCTCAGATGAGGCAAGGCTCTGGGTGACAGCTTATTTGGTACCTAAACAGAATTTGAGTAGTTAAAAAGTGTAATGATATTGACTGGTTTTCCTAAATACTCTGGATAAAGTTGTTAAAGAAAAGGATGAATGAAGGGCTTTAAATTAAATTCCCAACTCAAATGCTTCATGAAGGACATGAAAGTTCCTATGTGTGCCCTGAAAGAAACTTATTTCTTGTAGCCACAGACTTCAGATTTCTGAAAACCAGGATCAGAGTCTCATTGTGTGAGTGGCTAAATTACAATGCAAATTGAGTTCCGAACTTGTAGGGCATCTGCTGTTAAGGTGAGGGCATCGAGTGGAAAGGAATGGGATATTGAAAATTGAATCTGTTTTTGATGTCAGAATAGTCTGATTCACAGATAGTTGTGGCATTGGCAGGTTAATCATAGGGTACCTAAAAGTGAAATAGATTTAGTCTCCTGAGTTCTTACTTGATCTGTATAAGCAGAAGAGTTCTAGGTCATATGAAGGAAATCTAACTTGAATCACAAAAACAGAGCATCACATCCTCATCAATTCCCAGACTTGAGACAGTTTACAGACCCAGAACCCGTTTGAAGGCCAGGGACCTCTTTGTTACAAAAAATTTGTACTGCTAATTTTCCTTCCAGCCTTCCCAAAGGGACCTATGGCTTTTACCAGGGTAACTGTGCACTGGGGAAATGGAAATGATTAGCTATATCCAGGATTACTGGACCCTGGCTCTGAACTGACATTAATTCTAGGAGGCTCAAAATGTTACAGTGGTCCTATAGTCAGAGTAGGGACTTTTGGAGTTCAAGTGATTGATGATGTTTTAGCTCAGGTCCATCTCACCATGGGTACAGAGGGTTCCCAGGCCCCTCTGTGGTTATTCCCCAAGTTGCAGAATGCATAATTGGAAGAGACATACTTAACAACTGGCAGAATCTCCACATTGGTTCCCTGGCCTGTGGAGTGAGGGCTGTTAGGGTAGGAAAGGTCAAGTGGAATCCACTAGAACTGTCTCTATCTAGCAAAATAGTCAACCAGAAGCAATACCACATTCCTGGAGGAATTGCAAATATTAGTGCCACCATCAAGGACTTGAAGGATGTGAAGGTGGTAATCCCCACTACATCCCCATTCAACTGTCCTATTTGGACTGTGCAGAATGTTGATGGATCTTGGAGGATGATAACGGATTATCATATACTTAACCAGATGGTGTCTCAAATTGCAGCTGCTGTTCCAAATGTTCTTGAGCAAATCAACACATCTCCAATACTTGGTATGCAGATATTGATATGGCAAATGCTTTTCTCTTGATACGCTTTTCTCTTGATACATGTTAGTAAAGACCACCAGAAGCAGTTTGTCTTCAACTGGCAACACCAGCAACAAACATTCACTGTCCTACCTTACAGGTATATCAACTCTCAACCCCTACATCATAATCTAGTCCACAGGGACCTTGATCACCTTTCCCTTACACAAGACATCACTTTAGTCTATTATATTGATGCCTTTATACTGACTGGACCTAGTGAGCAAGAAATAGCAACTACTCTAGATTTATGGGTAAGGCATTTGCAGGTCAGAGGGTGGGAGATTAATTGACCAAAAATTCAGGCACCTTCCACCTCAGTGAAATTTCTAGGCATCCAGTAATATAGGGGCATATTGAGATGTATCTTCTAAGGTGAAGGATAAGCTGTTGCATCTGGCCTATCTTACAACCAAAAAACAGGAATAATACCTAGTTTGCCCTCTTTGGATTTTAAAGGCAATATGTCCCTTATTTGGGTATTTTATTCCAGCCCTTTTTCCAAATGACCCGAAAAACTACTAGTTTTGAGTGGGGACTGTAACAAGAGGAAGCTCCGCAACGGGTCTATCCAGGCTGTGGTGCATGGCTCTGCCACTTGTGTATATGATCCAGCAATTTAATGGTACTGGAAGTGTCGGTAACAAATAGATATGCTGTATGGAGTTTTGGCAGGCCCCCCCCCCCCCCCCGTTGGAGTATCATAACCCATTCCTTTAGGATTTTGGAGCATAGCACTGCCATCCTCTGCAGATAACTACTCTCCTTTTGAGAAATAGCTTTTAGCTTGCCCGCTGTTGGGCCTTAGTTAGAGACTGGGCCACCAAGTTACCATGATACCTGAGTTGCCCATTATGAACTGGGTGTTGTTTGACCCACCAAGACATAAAATTAGGCATGTACAACAGCACTCCATCATCAAATGGAGGTGGTATATACAAGATCATCAAAATAATAAAATATTTAGGAATAGATTTAACAGAAGAAATGTAAAACTTTTACTTGGAAAACTATAAAATATTGCTGAAAGAAATTAAAGACCTAAACACATAGATATGCCATGTTCATGAACCAGAAGACTTAATATTGTTAAGATGACAGCACTACACAAATTTATTCCTGATGTCATTTTGTAGAAATAGGGAAGCTATTCTAAAGTTGACCTGGAAATTTATGGGACCCAGAATAGCCAAAATAACTTTGAAAGAGAAAAACAAAGTTGGAGAATTCAGACTACCTGATTTCAAACTTACTGCAAAGCAGCAGTCATCAAGAGAGTGTGTTGCTGGCATAGGGAAAGACTTATAGATCAGTGGAAGAAAAATAAGAGTCCAGAAACAAACCCTCACATTTATGGTCATTTGATGTTTGAGAAGGTAACCATGACCATTCAGTGGGGGAAAGAAGAGTACTTTCAACAGATGGTGCTTGGACAGCTGGATAGTCACATGCAATGAAATAAAATAGGGCCCCTACCAAACAGCATATAAGGAAATTAACTCAAACTCAAAATGAATCAAAAACCTAAATGTAAGTGCTTAAACTACAAAACTCTTAGAAGAAACCATGGTGTCAATCCTGGTGTCATTAGATTAGGCAATAATTTTTTTAGATATTGCAGCAAATCACAAAAACAAAAAAATAAATACATTGTTCTTCATCAAAATTTAAAACTTTTGAGTTACAAAGGACTCTATCTAGAAGGTAAAAAGCTAACCCAAAGAATGGGTGAAAATATTTGCAAATCATAAATTTGATAAGCATCTTTTATCAAAAATATATAAGGAACCTTTCAACAATATTAAAAAGAAAATTAATCCAATTTTAAAATGGGCAAGGAACCTGGATAGACATTTCTACAAAGAAGATATGCAAATGGCCAATAAGCATATGAAAAATTGCTTAGTATCATTAGCCATCAAGGAAATACAATTCAAAACTACACTGAGATATTACTTGACCCCCACTACAATGTCTATAACTGAAAGGTCAGTTAATAACAAATGTTGTTGAGGTTGTTGAGAAATCCAACATTCATATATTGCTGGTGGGAACATAAAATGGTGAGGAAAAGTATCACAATTCCTCAAAGTGTTAAACATAGAATTCCACTTCTAGATATATTCCTAAGAGAAATGAAACCATTGTCCACTTAAAAACATGTACGTGAATGTTCAGTAGCAGTATGATTCATTATAGTGAAAAGATAGAAAGCATGCCCACATCCATGAACTGATGAATGGATTGTGAAGTATGGTATATCTATACAAAGGAATATTATTTGACCATAAAATGGAATGACAGATTACGTAGATCTACAACATAGATGAACTTTGAAAATATGGTAAGTGGAAGAAGCCAATTGCAAAAGATCACCTATTATATAATTCCATTTTTATAAAATGTCAAGAATAGGAAAACTTATAAAGACAGGAAATAGATAAGTGGTTGCTTAGGAGAGGGACATAAAGAATGTTGGGGGTAAGTGATAGTTAAAGGGTACAGGGTTTCCTTTTGAAGTGATGAAAATATTCTAAAATTGATTGTGGGAATGGTAACACAATTCTGTTAATATACCAAAAAGCCATGGTTCAATCAAAGAAACAGAACTTTGCGTGGCAGAGAATAATGGATTGATTACATGCATTAGGCCAAATACAGCTGTTGGAGCTTGTAAAGAATTCTATTCAAGGGAGTTGGCCTTAAAGTCACTGTTTATCATATGTCCAGTAATCAGGAACAAGATTGGGATATGAAGTATGGGAGAGCAAGAATAATTTGGGACTCACATCATCCTCTTTAGTTCAACTTTAATGATGCAGGTGAGCTTCAAGAAAAGCTCGTGCTCTTTGCAATGAAGCTACATGGGCAAGATGGCTCAGGACTCAGAGAAGTCGAAGAAGGAGATTCAGCAAACTGGAGAAGCAGTAGGTTTAGGTGCTGCTTCTTACCACAAGGTGAATCAGTAGACAAGCCACAAGGGCATGAGGTGCAACAGCATCTGCTGTCTCAAACTGAGATTCCTACTGTAAAAATGACTGCTGCTTTCCTTCATCTTCCAGATCTTGTGTTAATATCTTATGTGGCCAGCTGCAACCTATACCCACTCAGAGAAGGGAATTCTGGGAAAAATAGTTCCAACTTAGCTAAATTGGCACAGTGTAAATACCATATATTTCAGTAGCTGAATATCAAGCTTTTGTAGGTTCTCTGCCAGCCAAAGAGAAGAGAAAGCTGTTAAAATTTGCACAATTTTAATAGAAAGAAAAAACCTTTCAGAAGAGGAAAGGGTTTCCAGGTCCTAAACTATGATAAATTTCTAATAGGAGGCATTTTGTAGAGAAATTATGGGCAATATCCTCAACAAGGAGTTGAAGTTTGTTGAGCAAAAGAATGATTTACACAGATGTGTTTTGAAGCTCTGATCTCTTTTAGACCAAACCTCAGTTGTGCATACATATCAAACATAAATAACATAGTTATGCTTTCCCCACTTCTGATACAAATAAAGGCCTGCTACCATGTTATTTAATTTTCAGTAAGGATTTTAAATGCCTATAGTGTTTAGTGTCACCCATTGTTTTCAGAAACTACAATTCTTTTATATATTTTTTTTTAATTAATTTATTTTTTTTTAAGTAATGATTTCAAAGTTCCTCAGAGAATGCCAGGCAATAAAGCACATTAGTTATAGCAGATTTCTGGTTTCCAAATTTCTGGAATATAATGCTTAACATATATTTTAGATTCTGCAACTGTAATGAAAGAGACACTGTAGAGAGTTACATATTATTTAAAAAATAACAAAGACAAAATACTTTTAAAATAAGAAACCAGCCAAAAAAAGAACGGCCAACAATTTAAACTTTTTTTTCCCCTTTTTCCATTAATAGGGAGCTACATAGTCTGCTGGTATAGGACTTGATAGAAATTGACTATTTTCATTTAGTGAGCTGATCCCCGTATCTGTGTCAGATAAAATCGTGACACTTATTTGTTACCGTGGATATGTGAAGATACTCCCATCCACTAAATAGTATTAGAGGAAGACAACATAATTTTCTGGAACTAGTCCTGTTTTGCCTTCATAAATTGCCTTTACCCCTCCTGGTTCCACTGATGGGTACACGTTAGAAAATATCGCCCCCTGAGGGAAGGAGAACTCCTGGCTGTGGTCTGCTTTACAGGAGTGCATTGCCTTAGCTTGCCGCCCAGAAGTAACTGTTAAAGTGAACTAACATTTTCAAACAGTTGGGCTTTGGCTGCCACTACTGAGCCAGGTCACTGATAGCCATTGCTTGAGGCAGTGTGTAGCCTTAATCTCCTGCACATTTTTGGAGATAGGTATGGGTTTGGTGAGGTTTTGGGCATCTCTTTTGACCTATGAAAGTCAAGCCTTGAATGGATCCACTATAGCTCTTGTTTCCTTCAGCTGCAGAGATGTACCTGAGGCAAGAAGCTGAGGGTCTTGTCAGGCCCAAAAGACCCTAAGACCCTTTCTTGACAAGATCTATCAGTGGGGAAACAACCCCTGGGCTAGTGACCAAGGCTACGCTCTGGCAATCTGATTCTGCATCTGTTTTGATTGCATCTTCCCTAGAACTCAATTCAGGACTAGTCCAGAGACCAAGGCTTTTCTGTCCATTGGAAGGTGATGTGGATGCAATCCAGGGAATCCCTCCAGATTTCTCCCTGGGCTGGCAGGAAGCAAACTTTGTAGTGCTGTTTTGTACAGATGAGTGAGAGGAGAGTGACTTGATGCTGCATATAGTTGTGCTGTCTGGGCTGCTGCTATAGGAGTCACTATCTGGTGCTGCCAGGCATACATTATACCTTCCTCTGGGCTTTCGAGAGCCCTTTAGAGAGGTAGATGGCTCCTGTCCTCCTGGATCCAGATCAAGACTGAGGCTGAGGCAGAGGAATGTTTGGGTCTGGGGCAGTATGAAAAATATTTTCATAGTACTCTATCAGGATCTCAACAACAATATTCTGAAATTTAATATTCATCATGGCAGCCACAGTTTCTTCCTGTGCTCTCATTGGAGTTAGGCCAAATATGACATCAGGATTTGAGATAGTCATGAGATTTTGTGGGCTGTGCAGTGTAACTTTGACCAGGTGCTTTATTAAGATATCCAGCATCTCTCTGTTTCTCTGTAGTAATCTGTGAACCAATGCATGTACAGCTTCCACCTGATGGTTCTGGTCATCAGATTTAACAGCAACACTAAAATCTTTGTGCAACCTATAAGTCATCAGTGGTTCTGCAAGACACCTGAAGTAGTTTTTCAGTCCACTTGTTATTGTCTTATTGTCCCACAGTTCAATATCAATATATCAATGTCAATATCAGGAGGGAATTTTGGAGAAAATGTGGTGTTCATGAGTTTCTGGACTTTGAAGTTTACTCCTCCTATTCGGTAGAGGCCTAAAATGGTGATACCTTTGTTTCCACAGCTTGAATGCATTTTCTGTCAAAGTTGAACCCTGCTTCATTTAGATTCGATTCTTCCTTCTTACTAATAGTGGCAGGCAGTGTGTAAATCGGTTTCTTCCCATCCCTAGCTTCCAGCCAGAGCTTCCTATTAGCTTCTGAGAAAGGCCTGCAACGTGATGATCCCATGCCTTTCAGCTACTTCTGTGTCAAAGCAGAAAGTTTGTCAATTGAATCTATCTTCGCCAGATACAAGATTTTAATTTAAACATTTCTGGTGAACTAGTAACAAGGCACATTTCCCCAGTGGATTTCATTTCTGAAACACTCATAATAAATGTTTTACTTGCCTTATCATATGTACAGTAATGTTTAGTCCATGTAAAACCAAGTGGTCTTTTCTCCTGGACATAACAATAGCCTTCCATTGTCCACTGACTGGCTGGGCTGTAGTCTTGGTTGGTAGATTTCATCCTTTGCATCAACTGTTCTACCTCTTGATGAGTACTCTCAAAATTATTCCTTGTATTCTGGATGTTGAATTGCGGCTGTTGCTTATATAGTATGACTACCTGGTTGAGTTCATATCCCTCCTGGTAAAAAGTAAATAAACCTTGAAGGAATGACAAAAGCAGGTCAACAAATTCAAACTTCTTTTTTTCTTGAACTTCTTGAATTTTAAAGATGTATTCTAGTGATGCTTCATAGAAGTTTTCATGTTCTCTGTCAATCTGTGGATCAGCCTCTTGCAAATGAGACTCCTTTTTCTTTGCAGACAAATTTAAATGCTTGTCAAGAATAGAATAGTATTTTTCACTCTCCTTGTCAAACTTCTCCTTTCCATCTTTTGCTGCACCTACCTGTTCTTTTCAAAATTTCTCAAGTGGCACAATTAGTACATCATTTGTGTTTTTAATCAGTCTTCTCCTTTCTTATTCTACTGCAATGAGTAGTATTGCAAATACTTTTAGTGACTGAGCCTCTGGAATTTTTCTGGGATTGGCCTCACTTTGACCATAAACTTTTTCTCTTTTTCTTGATTGATTTTTCATGGAAATGACTTCAAGAAACTAAGATTGTTCTCTTTGAATATTATAGTCTCAGTTCTGTACAAATATATATTTCTCAGAACAAATGACGGTATTCATATTCGTCATTTGTTTGATACTAATTTCATCGTCCACTGTGAAAATTTCTGTACTGCCATAGACAGATATGGATTATCTGTACTCTCAGAGCACAGGGATCATAACTGGATTAGGAAGTAATGCATAAGGTGGTTATTTCTAAGCCTCTGTCTTCCACCAGACAGGAACAGTTTTCCGTTCTCTTTTTCTTTTTTTAATGAACAAACACCCTTTTTTACAATGACTGAATAGAAGTATAAGAGGTCTGAGATTGCCCTAAGTTTTATATTCATTTGCTTATGGTAGTTATTCTATTATTCCTGAATAGCAGGTAATCATCTTATTAAACCTATTTACAAAGGTAGTGTATGTAAGGAGTAACACATACTCATTTTCAAATCAATATTTTGAAATAAAGAAAACTTTTGTAGCAAAGTAAAAACCATATTTTTAGGGGCAAAGAATAGAGCCACATCATCGAGGATCTGAAGGTGAGAATTCTTTGATCCAAATACTACATATCATAGAGAAAAAAAAGGACAACATATGATAATAATTGAGCATTCCTTTCTTTTTTATTCTCCTCCTCCTCCTCTTAATCACTTGGTTTTAGGTGCTTCCTTAATCTCCTTTCCCTTTAATCCTTGATACGTGACTCACATGGTAACTTGTCCAGTGCATGCTTGGTGTCTGTCTTTTGATAGGTAAAAATTACATTTTTTAAGAAAAGTCTCATTTGCAAAAAATTTACTTTAGTCATCATAAAATATACAGTCCTTTGTCCATATTCCTTCAGTATTTCTAAAGTAATGGATATTTCTTCCCATTGTAAGACTTCTATTTCCTGAAACTTTTTGCTATTATTTATTGTGTTGGCTTCTCTATGTTGTGGGGAGCACCAAAAGAGAGACCACACAAATTCAAAGAAATCTGCAAGCCAATTTGGAGTCTTTATTAGCTGGCCGGCAACTGCCTCAGAAACCCCCAAGAAGAAAGATTCAGAGAGCAGCCCCGAGAGGTTCTCAAGGGGGGCTTATAAAGGCAAAAACCACGAGCTTATCCACAGAAGCAGGAAAGGAGCATTATCTTTTTAGAGCCACATCTTGGTTTGCAGCTGTAAGCAAGCAAGCTTATCTACAGAAGCAGGAAAATGCATTAGCTCTTGCACAATACATCCCATTCTTTTAGTTTCTTAACAATAAATATTGTTCAATTTTTAACTCTTGGAAACTTTCTGCCCTGGATCTTGTGACTCCGGATACCTTCTTCTTGCTAGGGCCTGATTTATTGCTCCTGACCCCCCACATCTATAGCTATCCAAAGAATAAAGAACCACATAAAGCAATGGATTCAACTGTCTATGAAGCATGACAAAGTTACAGTTTAAAAAAATATTACACAATCAAGCTGGTCAGGAGCATGTAAAGCCCCCTTTACTCGGGCTAAGTTTTTGTCTTCATGTAACCCTTGTCTCTCAAAGCTACTATATCCCCTCATTCCTCCCTCTAAGCCTCCCTATCTATTCTACAATAGTTTTTGTATTTCTTCTTATTTGTACTGTTATGTGTCTACTCTCTGACCCTAAATTCTGCCTCTTCAATAATTGTTCCTGTTTCACCTTTTTTTCCCTCTAATTTCCAAGGCTGTCATTTAACACCATGTTCCTTATGAGCTATAGAAATGCTGGTATATAGGGAGAAAAAGCCCTAGGAAAATAGGGTATAATTAATTCATTGTTATCCTTTTTGAGTAAAAATATGATAAATGAGCTGGCTTTTCAGATTAACTGAGGGTTCATGGTTTGCTTAATTTTCCTGACAGAATTTGTTCTATTTATCAGGCAAACTTCTGTACTTTCAGTACTGTTACATAAAATAATCAACTTTTAAGAAATAATAACATCAGAACCATGAGAATGTATATAATTCTCATCTAAGATTGCATGCATTTTAAAATTACTTATTTCTAGAATTGTCGCTCTTCTTCACAGGGTTTCTGCAGAGAAAACTAAAGATCCTTTCATACAGTCTAGAGGTAAATAAAATAAACACCAAGACCTAGACCAGTAATCTTCCTTCTAAGCTTTTTAAGATTCCTGGACTCAGCAAATATGCTCTAGGTAACCTGCCACCTCTCTTTTTAAAAATTACATATAGTAGAGTGCCTTGAAAGTCACAAAAATACTTAGGGAGGTGGAAATAGTCTATATTTTGATTGTAGTGGTAGCTACACAGCTACATTTAGCACTATACATTTAGCAAGGGTGAGTTTTATTATTTATAAATTAAACCTCGATGCATTGGTTAAAAAAATATACATCCACTCAGTAGTACAGCTTTAGAGGACACAGAAGTGCACTGGTAGTAGTAATTTCCATTAATTTCAGAGTGTCCATTACTGAGCAGTTACTAAAGCTGCCAGAATGCAATATACCAGAAATGGGGATTTTTTTAGCTTACAGATTTACAGTTCTAAGGCTATGAAAATGTCCAAATTAATGCATCAACAGGACAATACGTTCTCTGAAGAAAGGCTGTCATCATCTGGGACGCCTCTGTCACATAGGAAGACATATCACTGGCCAGCATCTGCTGGTTCTTTTCTTCCCAGTTTCCTTGCTTTCACCTTCCAGCTTTAGTGTTTTCCTCTCTGAGCTTCTGTGTGTTCTCTCTTAGCTTCTCTGGAGCTTTTCTCTTAAGCTTCTCTTAATTTCATCTTTCTTAAAGGACTTCAGTAAAAGGATTCAGACCCACTTTGAATGGGCTAGGTTAGATCTCAAATGTAGTAACCTAACCCAAAGGTCCCACCTACAACAGGTCTATATCCAGGTCTATATCCAGGAATGGATTAAAAGAGCATGGTGTTGTCCTCATGCTTTTCTCGCCTCTGCCTTTGTGAGAGTGCCCGCATGTCCTCACGTTTTCTCAATAAATTTTCTACCTGCTTACTCTTAAAAAAAAAAAAAAGGAACATGGCCTTTCTGGGCCATACATAACTATGTTGGCTACATAACAGCTCCAAACCACCACAGCTGAGGTAGCTACCACAAGGTATAATGCCTGCTAATACTTACTGTGAACTTATTAATGCATGAGATAAGGGCCAAAATACTTTAGTTTAATTTCCTTAATCTGCACAATAACCCTCTGAGTTTGGAGCAAAATTTCAGATTTTACAGATGTGGAGCTGGGTCTCAAGAAATTGTATAACTTGCCCAGAGTTAATATATAATAAGTAGCAAAACCAGGATATCGCTCCCCCCCACACACACTGAAAATGTATGTGTTAAAAGAACTGTTCTTCTAACAGTGTTAGGTCACTGGCATGGATGTGGGTCTTTACAGGTAGAGTTAAACAAATACAAGATTATAGAAAACCTTATTTGTCCTTTTATAGAATTTGCCTTTATTTGTATCACAGTGGTAAACCACTGACAGATCTAAAAGAAGAGCATGAATGATCAGATTTGCATTTGGATTAGAAATGGTGAATTAGAAAGACAAAGAGAAATTCTTGCAACAATCCTGTTAAGAGAAAATGAGAGTGTGAATTTAAGTGTTTAGAGAATGGGACTGAAAAACTATTAATACTATAACTGCATGTGCCTAAGAGGAGATATCTTAGCACTTGTGTTAAGGGAAAGATAGCTCTCTAAGTCTTTTCCTCCTGGCTATTCTAAATTGTCTGCTGATAGCCATTAGATGTTCCTGAATTGAAAGACCACAGACTAGCATTTCCCTGCACTTTGCGCCTCTTCTCAGTATTTCTATTAGGCCCCCAGATAAAAATGTTGGACTGAACTGTTGTCCATTTAAAGGCTCGGGAGAGATTTATTATTTATTGGTTATATTTTTAAAATATGGAAAAGACAAGCATGTTTAAATGTTAGTGGGAAGATCCTGTTGAAAGAGAGTTTGAAATACATTGGAATGAGAAGGGAGAAAAAAATGATTGTGTAACATTTAACATTTCTAAAATAGAGAGTAGTATCCAAAAAACAAACTAAAAAAAAAACAGAGGGATTGGCCTTGGGGTGAAGGACACCTCTTCTAAGGTAACAGAAGGGAGGAAAGAGGACGGTCACAGATCTAAGTAGATTTGGTAATAAGGAGTTGAGGAGGTGTCCTTTGACAATTCTTTACTCTGTGAAATAGAATTAAGGCCCCTATTAAGGAAAGGTAAGTTGGGCTCAAAGGTTTGAGAAAGGGGGAGAGGAATCTGCTTATTCTACTTAAATGTTAATTTTTTTAATCTTGGAATTATACATCAGTATTTACAAAGATGCATACAAATAATAAAATTTTTAAAATTTCTAAGAATTAGGAGCAGAGGAATAAAAACACAACATAAATTCATGTCATAAAACTAAACCTCAAGATGCAAATGTTCCAAGAAATGATCATGATGATGAATATGCAACTATGTGATGATATTGTGAATTACTGATTATATATGTAGAATGGAATGATAGAAAGTTAAGAATGTTTGCATTTGGTGTTTTTTGGTATTTAAAAATAAAAAATAAAACTAAACTTCAGATTTTGCTCTAAGCTTCCTGGAAGCCAAAGGAAAAAGGAAGTTCAGATACAAATGAATTGCTTCATTTTCAAAATGTATAGATTGTTAAAAATACATTTATTTTAGAATAATTTAGACTTACACAAAAGTTGTGAAGAGAGTATAGTGAGTTCCCCTAAAGCTTGTACCCAATTTCCTCTATTAATATCTTACCTTAATATAGTACATTTGTCACAGCTTACAAGTCAATATTGATATACTGTTATTAGCTAAAGTCTATACCTTATTCCAATTTCCTCAGTTTTTATCAAGGACATTTTACTACTGTTTTTTTTTTTTCTGTTCTAGTATCCCATCTAGGGTGCTACATTACATTTAGTCATTATGTCTCCCTAGGCAACTCTGGGCTGTGAGTTTCTCAGAATTTCCTTGATTTTAATGACTAACAGTTTCAAGGAATACAGTGAGGTATTTTGTAGACTGTCCTTTAAATTGATTTCTGATGTTAAGAGAGGAATATCTACTAAATTTTTTGGAATGGTTTTGTACTGGGATACTGGTATGTTCTTCCCCATTTGTGATATATATTATAAATAGAATATTTTCTTAAAATATGTGTCCTTGATTTGACTCAGTAAATTTTAAAAATCAATTGATAATTCAGGTTGCAACCATAGTTACACCCTTACATGACAAGCATTTCTAAATCTTAGAACTTTAGTATCTTCATCTGCAAAATGAGAGATTTGGACTATGCTATTTGACCATCCCCTACCCTATTGATGATTAAAAGCTTTCCATTGGCATTTTTGATGACCTGGAAAGGAAAGACCAAGACTGACCTCCAGTATCTATACTGTACTCCAAGAAAGTAAATCTCTGTTAACTTCAAATAAATTAGAGCAACTAGGTGGTTAATAAACAGTAATCCAGTGTGGTGGTTTGGAAGCCCTTATGTACCCCCAGAAAAGTCCATGCTCTTTTAATCCATTCCTGTGGGTACAGACCCATTGTAGGTGGGACGTTTTGATTAGGTTATTTCAATTGAGATGTGACCTACCTCATTCAAGGTGGGTCTTAATCCTTCTTACTGGAGTCCTTTTTAAAGGGATAAAACACAAACAAAAGCTAAGAGAGATGAAATAGAGAGGAACACCCAGGGAAGTTTAGAGAAAAAGCTCAGATAAAGAAGGCAGAAGTTGAAGCAATGGAACTCAGGATTGAAGATCAGCAAACCCTGCCATTTGCATTGTCAGGGGATCCCAGGCTTGCTGGTAATAGTCTTCAAAGAAGGTATCATCCTCTTGATGCCTTAATTTGTCATTTTCACAGCCTTGTAATTGTAAACTTTTAAAATAAATCCCCATTGTTAAAAGCCAGCCCATTTCTGATATATTGCATGTCGTCAACCTTTGCAAACCAAGCAAGGCAGTTAATGAGAAATGTCTTCTCCCCAATTACATGATTAGAAAAGTTTCTTGCTAGAGGTAACCCAAAAAATTCTCCTCTCTCTACTGTTGTGACATTTGAGCCATTCACAAGTAAAAGCTACTTTTGGGTGAAAACTGATATTTGTACTATATTTTTTATTGCTACCATAACGAATTACCACAGACTAGTGACTTAAAGTGATACAAATTTATTATCATCTGTTCTTTAGGTCAGAAGTCTGGCAAAAGGTCTTATTGGTCTAAAATCAAAGTGATAGCAAGGCCACATTTGTTTCTAGAGGCTCTAGGGAAGAGTCCTTCCTTGTGTTTTCCAGCTTCCGGAGGCCTTTGCATTACTTGGCCCTTGGTACCCTTCCTCCATCTTCAATGCCAATGATGGCTCATCAAACCTTTCTCACATTACATCTCTCTTGACATTTCTTCCATCTCCTCTAACCATTGCCAGGAATGGTTCTCAGCTTTTAAGGATTTGTAATTAGATTGGGTTTACCCAGATATTCCAGGATTGTTTCCTCATTTCAAGGTTCATAATCTTAATGACTTCTGCCAAGTCCCTTTTGCCATGTAAGGTAGCCTATTCACAGGTTCTGGGGATTTGGATATAGACATATTTAGGGGGCCATTATTCTACCTAGCACAACCACATGGGAGTATTGTATACCTATTCTTTACATTTGATGACAATGGCGAAAGATATAGTCTTTATGACTTGAAAACCAGCAATGAGCTACCCAACTCAGACAAATCTGGGCATCTTGTTCAGAGTCAGACACAACAAAAAGTCTTAAGCATGCCTGTTGGGAAAAGAGATTATATAGAGAAAGTGTTACAGTTTGCTTAGGGTGTATCCAGTTTCAATTTGAAAGTTGGTATTATGCTATTGTAGCCATTTATCCCTGACTTAAAATAATGTGTGGAAGCCTCCCACATAAAAACAGTCATCTGAAAGAAATTTTCGTCAAGGAAGTCTTTCAGAGATGAGCAGGCTATTTAGTAAGTGGTTTATTGATTTTGATATAATTATGAATTTCAGGTTCTTCTACCCTCAGTGCTTATGGCTGATAGTATTGGTGGATCCCATTGATAGCTAGCCACATACAGCAACTTCCAGATGACATAATTTGCTAGATAATCTCTTGGAATTTTTTTTAACTTGATATATAGTTTGCTAAAGCTGCCAGAAAGCAATATTCCAGAAATGGAATTTTATAAAAGGAATTAATACATTACAGGTTTATAGTTCTAAGGCCATAAATATGTCTAAATTAAGGTATCCAAGAAAAGATACCTTGACTCAAGAAAGGCTGATCTGGGAAGGCATGTGGCTGGCATCTGCTGGTCTTTGTTCCCCGGTTTGTTGCTTCCAGCTTATGATGCCAGTGGTTTCCTCTCTAAGCATCTGTGGGCCTTCACTTAGCTCCTGTGGGACACAACTCTGAGTTCTGTCTTGCTTAGCATCTCATGGAAAAGCCCATGACTTTGGCATCTGCCTGTGTCTAGTCATCTGCTCTCTCTGTTGGCACTACACACGTCTCCAAGCATCCATGTCTCTTTCAGCTCCAAATCAGCTGTTCTCCAAGCTTCTGCATCTGAGGTTTCACCAAAATGTTTCCCCTTTTAAAGGACTGTAGTAAACTAATCAAGACCCACCCTGAATGGGTGGAGTCACCTCTAATCAAAAGGACACAAAAGGGCATGTCATATCTCCATGGGAATAATCCAGTCAAACTTTAATCTGGCCCCATAGGATTGGATCAGGATTAGAACATGACTTTTCTGGTGTACTTAATAGTTTCAAACCAGCCCACTTGACTAATTACTGAATTACTTTCTCTCAAGTATAAAGGTTTAATATGATTGGTAATTTAATATTGAGAGAAATTTTATCATGTAAATTAGGAAAAAAGGAGCTGTTTTTTTTATCTCCTATATAGTTTGTAGTCCTTTTTTGTTTAGCAGCCTTTTCCCTCTATGTATTTTTTTTTAATAAACTCTGTTTTAATACATCCTGTTTGGACATGGACTTGAAGAAGTACATGTTTTCTCTGTATAGGTTTGTGGAGCTAAAAAGGAGAAAGAATACCAGTGTGTCTCTTAATAAAAATGTGAGGAAAAGTCTATAATATCCCCTTGTCTTCCAAGAGAATAGTAAACAAAATTGTAAAATCTTCCTAATACACCCCACATTATAGATATTTTCAGAACTCGTTTAGGAAAAGTGTTTCATTTTCTCATGGTCCAGCTAGCTAATCTGAATAAATGGAGTAAAGGTTTAATGACTAGTAGTAGTTTATTATTCACTATGCATATTTTAACCAAAACCTTTTTTATTTTAATCCACCAAACTCCAAATGAGAAACATAGGGATTTCATACACCGTTGAATCTAGGCCATCACCCAGATCACACCAACAATCTCCCTTACTCTAGTCACCCTGTGATTCTTTTGAGTTATGGTTAAAAGATGGAAGCTCAAAAATCAGTCAAAGAAGGTTCATTTCCTCGCGCCTGCCCATGTTAAAAAAGAGAGAGAAAGAAAAAAAAAATCTTTCAGAGAACATAGATTTGATAGCAAACCAGATAACAATTTTTTGCTGTGTATTATCCAACACAAAAGAGCTCTAGTATAATGACTCTCGAACCTTTTGATTTCAGAACCCCTTTACAATCTTAAAAATTATTGAGTATTACAAAGAACTTTTGTTTGGGTGGGTTATATCCATCAATATTTATTATATTAAAGCAGAACATTTAAAATATTTATTAATTCATTTAAAAATAATACAGTCCCTTTATTTGTAAAAATGAATAACATACTTTTATAAAAAATAATTATACTTTCCAAAACAAAATTAGCAGCATTTTTACAAATCTCTTTTAATGTCTGGTTTAATAAAAGGTTGCTAGATTTTCGTATCTGCTTCTGCATTCAATCTGTTGCAATATATTGTTTTGGTTGAAGTATAGGAAGGAAAAACAGTTTCACAAATTTGTTAAAAAGGGATTATTTTAATATTTGCAGATATTTCTGAGTATTCCTCTTTGATACTAAAACTTGACTTGTGGTAGTCTTTTTTTTTTTTTTAGTTAATTGCCATTATGTTTTTGAATAGCTTTGTTGCGATATAATTCACATTATACAGTTCAGCCATTAAAAATATACAATTCTGTGACTTTTAACTATTACCATAATCAATGTTAGTATATTTCCATTGCCACAAAAAGGAACCCTACCCCCTGTAGACATCAACCCCCAGTTGTCCCATCCCCACCCAGGTCTAGGCAACCACTAATCTACTTCTGTTTTTATAGACTTGCCTATTCCATTCCAAACATTTCATATAAATGGAATCATACCATATGTAGTCCTTTGTAACTGACTTCTTTCACTTAATATAATGTTTTCAAGGCTCATCCACTTTGTAGTGTATATCAATACTCCATTTCTTTTTATTGCCAAATAATATTCTCTAGTATAGATACATACCACATTTTTGTTTATCCATTCTCCAGATGGTGAATATTTGCATTGTTTCCACTCTTTTGACTCATAAGTAATGCTGCTATGGACATTTCTGTGTAAGTTTTTGTGAGGTCATCTGTTTTCATTTCTCTTGGGTATATACCTAAGAGTAGAATTTCTGGATCATATGGCACCTCCACTTTTTGACTCTGGTAGTTTCTTAAAGGTTGGTTACAATATGAAATCTGAAACCACACAATGGACTTTTCTTATTCTCTTAGTTCCAATTCATTGCTTTGCCTTGACTTTGAATATATTTTTTATCTGTGCATAATTTTGTAACATCATGCATTGGTCATTTGGAAAATATTTGTTTACTTGGATTTGTATATCTTCAAAAAGTGACACATTTAATTATATTATAGCAAAACTTATATCTAAGTATTGGGAAGCTATTATGTTTCATGGTGGCAAATTCACATTTTTCAAAATTCTAATTTTGTTGAAAGAATGAATTTTATAACTGGCAGAAAACTCTGTCAGTTATTTTCTTTGAAGTAATAGGCTCACTTTGTTCATTTTTGAGAAAATATTTGTAAAATACTAATTCTGAATAACCATAGTTTATCAGTCACTCTTTAAATGAAAATGGTTTTCCATAAAGAAATCAGCTAGTACAACTTGCAATTCACTTGCACAGCTGTTTTTCCTCAAGACAACTATTATTCTTTGATATTCAGTGAAAGTAATTTGTGTATGCTTCCTATTTTGTCACACTGAATATTAAGAAGACATCTACCAGGGGTCAGGAGTTAGTAAAATGAATATTTTTTATTGTTTCATCAAGAACATTCTTACATGAAATTGGAATTCTTTTTTTTTTACTACAAGTATATGGTGGGGAAGAATACAGCGAGATTACCTCATTTTGTTAACACTGCCTAGATTCATGCTAAGATGCTCACCATTGCTTTTTTACCGTTAATGCTAGTGGCAATGTATGAAAAAGAGAAATGATGTCTTAGTATAGTTATGAAATTAGTTTTAATCTTGCAGAGTTCTGGATTCTTGTAATTTTATTATAAGAAAGTGTTCAAAATTATATTTATTTATTTGTCTAAGTTTAAACAATTAATTTGCTGTACATTTTACGCTGGAAACAGCCTTCTGATTCTTGATTACCACTTTCTTAACTGTTTTTGGGATGAGGGGGAAGTAGGTACATGCCTGGGAAACAAACACTGCCTTAACTTTTATGGGTACTTTTCCAGATAATCTACATGAAATATCATGATGCCTTATAAAAAGTCCAAAGTGCAGTTTTAATTTGTCTGTCACATCAAATAATCTTCAAACAATCTCCTTTTTTGGCTTTAAATAAGATTATAGAAAATCTCAGGTTGAGGAAATTATGTGAATTATGCTGACATTCTAACATTAACAAGCTAAATTCCCCTAAGGAGTGTTCTGTGGGAAATGAATTCATTTAAACAGCCTAAAGAAATATGTTAAGGATGAGATGTGCTTTTAGTTTTAAAACCTCTTATTGCTGCACATGTACGTAATATCTGCATTAAGTTGAATGAAGTAAATATAAAAATATGCAAAAATATGCATATATAAAATATAAGCATCAGAATTACTTATATATAGATATTTTATTAGCTGTTGAAATCTGGTTCTTTTTTTTGTCCGTACTTTATTTGTAATGTCGTTGTTTAGGCAAAAATGATACTGTTGGGAAAACTTTGAAAGTACCTATTTACAGACTAGTTTCTTTTTTTGTTTTTTTTTTACTTGGGCAGGCACTGGGAATCGAACCCAAGTCTACGGCATGGCAGGGGAGAACTCTGCCTGCTGAGCCACATGGCCCACCCCGAAAGTACATATTTCTATATTTTAAAATTCTCAAGAATCAATCACGTGTTGCCAAAGGCGATGATGACAATGACAATAGATAATATTCGTTGACTGCTTAGTATGTGCCAGATACTATGCTGTGTTATTTACATGCATTATCTCATTTAATTCTCAAATAGCTATGTAAGAAAGATCATAACTAAAAATAAAACAAAAGTTTTGGGTCTGGTAATCACTGACATGTATTTGTCATAGGAATAATTTCACCACCCTAAAACAACATTTTTAACCATTATAGAATCATTATATTCTATTTATTTATATATGGGCTTTTTTCACTCTAAGCCATCTTTTGTTTGAAAGCAGGAATTATTTTGTGGTGGATATTTCCTTTAAAATTTTCTGTATCAGTTTCTTAGCACAATCTGACTTTAGCACTGCTAAAATGGACTGGAATGTCTCTTATTCTTTCTATAAACTTTAAAACCTTTTTTTTCAGAAATAATATTCTCAGAGAAAGGGTTTGAATTAATTTTTCCATTAAAAATATAGATGGTTAATGTGTGATATCTAAGAATTTTACGACTCTGTATCTGAAGACTCAAAATGAGAAAGATGATGATGATAATAATGATATTAGTCATTTATTGTGTACTAGCTAAGTAGTATTAGTATTAGATGAATTTTATCTCAGTCTTCTCTAAAACTCCACAGAATATAGGTACAGTTCTCACTCCCATTTTACAAAAAGGAAAACCGAGGCACAGAGAGATAAAAATTATTTTCTCAAGATCACATAATTAGTAAGTGATGAAACCACAATTCCAGCCTAGATTATATTTTTTAATTCCCTAATGCCTTTGCCATTAGGCTGCCAATCTGGATTCCTGATTCTCGTTTTACCACTTAATAATTGTGACTTTGAGCAAGTTTCTTCATTTCCTCATTTATAAAATGAGAATAACAGTAGCAGTTCTTAACTTTTTGAGTATGGTAGATATGATTATAAGAATAAATGAGAATGTGAAGTTGCTCTGCACAGTTATTGATACTCAGAAATGTTCAGTAAATAGTAATGACTACAACTGTGATAATATGAAATAAAGTCTTCTTGAGCGTCCGTTTTCTGGCCACGTGCTCCTTAGTACTAAGCAGCAATACTAAATATCCTTCTCATTGACTTTCTCTCTTCTATCTTATTTTAAATTAGTCCAGTATACCCAGCAGTCAGAATAATTATTCTACAGTTTATTTAGGGTTGTATCACTCCTTTCTTCAAAATCCTTCAATGCTTTCCTTTTACCTACTGAATTTATTAAGCCTGATAACTGAAGGCTCTAACTTACCTTTTCTTCTTTATCTTTCCAACACAGAACGTAGTGGTTCTCATTTGAGTGGGAATGGGATTGTTTGGAATTTTTTTAGATCATCACATTTCCTGAGGGTCCACTATCAGTATTTGGGCGTGGGCTAGTCAAATTGTTTTACCTCCTGGTTATTGGACATCCTCCCTGTTTTCCTTCTGTCACTCCTTCCACCCCCCACCCCCACCCCACTGTTCATTTTTATATTTCCTAAATGTGTGGCCATTGCCATCTTATCTAGCCTTCAAGGTCAAGCTTAAATGTCTCTTTCCATATTCCCTGATTCCTCCAATTTCTACCTGGACTCCTATGCTTTTTTTTACCTCTTACATCTTTACTTTTTATATCTACATAATTATTCTTAGTGATAAGATCATTTACTACCCTGAACCCGTTTTTGAAGGTAGAATTGAAATCTATTGTGTTTCTGAGTGTTCCAAAATGTGCAGCACTGTGTCATATACCTTATAAATATTCCTTATTATTTAAAATAGAGACCCTATTTTAAATTCTTCAAGCATAAAAAGTATTCTCCTATATCTGTATTGCCAGTGCCTAGAATAGTGCCAGGCCTATAAGTGATAAATTCATGCTTTCTATATCAATATATTCCCTCATGTTTTTTAAGGGCAAAAAAGCAATATTTATTAATTTTTTTAACATATTTACATTCTTATTTGCGGTTCTATCCATCTACATTCACCCATCCCCTGCTTCATTAAAAAAAAAAGACTAAAAGAGCTGGGTCTTTACTCTATACAATGATCAGTAAATAGTATTTTTTCTTGCATGTACTAGGTGTTTAATATATTTTACTGCATGAAATTATTAGTAGCCTGGAGCTTAACGAAAGGAGAAAATGTTTTCATGCCTTCCTATTGTTCGGAGATAAAGTATCATAGATATCAAAGCACATCAGGACCTGAATAATAGATTAGGTAGATATAAAGCTAAGTAGATAGTTTAGTTTGACCTGTGGGCATGTTATCAAAACAATAATTCTCTAAAGAAGCCATTTTTTAGCCTAGAAAAAAGGACCCAAGAAAATATTGGATTTGTCATTATGCATATAGGAGCCTATTAGTCCTTAATTTCCACTCCTCCTCCATTAAATAAACAAGAAGAAAGTAAATGACAAGTTCAGGGAAGTATATAGATTTATACTTAGAGAGATTACTTATAGCCTGTATAGGCTAATGTCATTTCACAGGGAAAAAAATCCATGAAAAATCTTTTATCTTATTTTAAATTATTATTCTTTTAAAAGTGTTTCAGTATGAGAAGGTAGTTTCATGGGTTAGGATGATTTTAATCTAAGTGTTGTATGGGGATTTGGACTTGATCCAGATCATTTAAAAACAGTTCTACATTACTTGATTATTTAAAAAAGAACTTTAGGCTTTCATTATTTGGATTAAAAGGAAATTTATTTGTCTCATATGAAAGTGATCATCTAGGAAAAAAAGTGAGTGCTTTTGCCAAGTTTCATATTAAAAATTTTGCTTAACAAAATGGTATCAGGACGTTTTTCTGGTCTCTCGAAGTTTGTCTTTGTTTCAAAACAATAATTAGTTCTTCATACTATTAGTCGTCTTTTGAATGAGGTAATAAAGCATAGTGCAAAAAAGAATAGAATTATAGTGAGAAAATCTGGGTTCAAATTCTGATACCTCCACCCCCCAAAATTGTAGTAGTTATCACTTGTTGAAATTTTCTACCATAGATTAATTTACAGGTTTTTTTTTCAAACTTAATTCCTTTAATAAGGAAAACTGATACTTAAATATGTGTTTTCAATTTATAATTGATAATAATTTTCTAAGTTTCTCTTGGGTTTTTCCTCAAATCTAAACTAAATTGGAACTTGAGCACCATGATATTATGGAAATAAGTCTGAGCTTTAGGAATTAGAGAAATTGCTATATACTTTGCCAGTAATGATAGAATCTGGTCAAGTCACTTTACCTTTCTGAGCCTTAATTTCCTCCAGTATAAAATGGGAGGGTTTAGAGCAGGGGAAGTTGTGATAAGTGAATTTTAAAGTTCCTTTCAGTTCTAGAATTCAGTAATCATATTTGAAATATTATGATTCTAATAATTTGTTCTAAAGGGCCAACTTCTTTTCCATTTTGTTACTGACCTTATTTTGGTTTTATTTTGTTTTTTGGTGCTGATATGTATCTATATAATTGTGTAATATACATACACATGTGTAAATATATTCATGTAAATTGATATTTTAAAAACTTAGTTGATGATAATAATTACCAGGAAGCTCTTTAAAAATGGCTTAAGATCCCTGGAGATACTGATTCATTAAGTCTGGAGAGAGCCCAGGAATCAGTAGTTTTATAAGCATACCAAGTGATTGTTATCATCAACCAAGTTTAATATTGCTGTCTTCTTTTACTATACTTTATGTAAAAGCTAGTTTGAACTTTTCTACTTTTTTTGTGGGGGAAGAGGAGTCTTTATCCTGGGATGCTGAGTTCTAGACTGTGGACATTTACTTCATTCAACAACTATT
This sequence comes from Tamandua tetradactyla, assembly GCF_023851605.1. Taxonomy (NCBI): domain Eukaryota; kingdom Metazoa; phylum Chordata; class Mammalia; order Pilosa; family Myrmecophagidae; genus Tamandua; species Tamandua tetradactyla. Next base: position 143,753,082 of record NC_135332.1, read on the forward strand.
TATTCATCTGCAGTGCCAAATAATAAAGAAATGCACTAGCTAATGGGAGAGCTAGGGAGATTTTCAGGACGACGATTATCATAAGTATGAAACAAAGGACTGAGGAAATGATTAGTTCTGCCTGTAGGCTTGGAACAGAGGAGATAGCATTTGCAGAGGGCTTTAAAAAGTAAATAAGCATTTTCCCAGCAGAGAATGTGGGGAAGATATTACAAATAAGGGAAACAAGATGAACAAGAAAGTGTAAGAATGCTAGATACAGCTTGGTAACTGTGAGCATCAGAATAGTATGGGAGGTGACATGGTAGAATGCACAGGAGAAGGCTGGCAGGAAGGTGAGTGTCAGGAGTGGGAAGGGCCATTAATATGCTGAAAAGATTAGACTTAGTTCTGAGGATAATGTGGTGGAAGGGTAGAAAGACACACAAGAATGTATGTTTTCTAAAGTTCCTTCTCCCCATATGTAAGGTTGCATTTGAGGAGTGAGTTCAAGCAGGGAGACCCAGCTAGAGGGCGACTATAGTATTGCTAGGAAGCAGTGCTAGTTATTTTGAAGGACCACTTACCAGCAAGTCCCTTTATCCTATTTTGCCTGAACTTTCTCATCTATAAACTGGGAAATAATTCTTCTATCACCTCCTGGAGTTGGCAGGATGAAATGAGATAGTACATTTAAAGTACTTGAAACAGTACTCATAATAAGCACTTGGTAAATGGTAGCTGCTGCTGTTACTGTTGTTGCTGCTGTTAATTCAAATTGGTAAGGGCCATGAATAGCCTGAAGGCAGTAAGAAAGAGGTTGTAAAAGTAAGATGGAAGAGATTTTCAAGGATCTGGTGATATTTCAGATTTATGAGGGTTGGGGGTGGGGGACATGAATTACAAAAGATTGCCAGGGCTTTTCACGAAAAATGGTGCTGAAAGGGAAGAAGGAAGCTCCTGTCCCTTCCAACACTAACGCCAAAGCAAAGGCTTTGAAAGCCAACAAGGCAGTGTTTAAAGACTCCACAGCCACAAAATAAAAACACATCCACAGAAAACATGTAAGCTTGTGAGCCCAGTGCTGTATATAATCACAACTGCATCATCTATCGTTGTCTGTTTTAAAGAAGATCTCATTAGCCTAATTTAATTATGGAAACTACTCTGAGAGGTACTGCTATTCTTAAGCTCTTAGAATCTTAGACCTAGAAGAACACTTAGAGATTATATAATTGAATGGTCTGTTTGCAGATGAAGAAATAGACACTCAAAGAGATTACAAATTATAACAGCTACTGTGTGAAAGACATAGGACCACAAAGTCCTCTAAATCCAAGAAGCACTCTTTTCTAACCCATAAACCTAACATTAGAGAAAACCTCCTGTATGTAAATAATAAAAAAGGCACTATGATAAAAAGTTAATAATATTCTTTATAGAATTCATATAACTATAAACATCCACCAATACCTTTTTAGATAAATGGCCAAATATATGCAAAAATAAGAAGAAATGAAAATAAATAATAAACACCGAAAAGCTATTCAAACTACTAGAAATCACTACATTTAAATTAACAGAAAATGATACATCTTTTTTGCTCAAAATCTAGCAATTTTTAAAAAAATTAATGTTGGTGAATATGTGATGATATATGTACTCTCGTATCTTACTGGTGTGCCTGGCAATTAGGTCAAACTTTTTAGATAGTATTTTGACAGTATGTATCAAGAGCAGTAAAAAATGTCCATAGTTCTGCCTACTAATTTTGCTTTCAAGTAACTATCCTAAGCAATAATTAAAATATAGATTAAGTATTTATAGTTTCCTTTTAAAATATATCATTTTTTGTTGTGACAACATATACCTAAAATATAAAAATTGCCATTTTAACCATTTGTAAGAGACCAATTCAATGACATTATTTATGTTTACAATGCTATGCTGCTGTGACCACCTTCCAATACAGCAAAAGCTTTTACTTTACCCAGAATAAAACTGATCTACCCATTAAGCATTAACTTCCCATTCTCACTCCAGCCCCTGGTAATCTCTAATCTCCTTTCTGTCTCTACAAAATTTATTCTATGTATTTCATACAAATGGAGTTATACAATATTTGTACTTTTGTGTCTGCATTATTTCACTTAGTATAATGTTTACACGCCTCATCCATGTTATAACATGTATCAAACTTTCATTCTTCTTTTTGGCTGAATAATATTCTATATAAGTATATACCATATTTTGCCTATCCATTCATTTGTGGATGGACTGCTGTTTCCACCTTTTGACTGTTGTGAACAATGCTGCCATCAACATTAGTGTATAAAGGTGTCTTTGAATCCCTGCTTTCAGTTATTTGGGGTATATATCTAAGAGTGGAATTGCTAGATCATATGGTAATTCTATATTTAACTTTTTGAGGAACCACCAAACTATTTTCCACAAGGACTGTACTGTTTTACATTCCTACCAGCAATTCATAAGAGTTTCAATTTTTCCATATTCCTGCCAACACTTTTCTATTTTTTAAAAAAATACTTGCCATTCTAGTAGGTGTGAAGTGGTACATTGCTGTGTTTTTATTTGCATTACCCTAATGGTGAATGATGTTCCACATCCTTTCATGTATTTATTGTCCATTTGCATATTTTTGGAGAAATGTCTAAGTCTTTTGTCCATTTTTTTAATTGGGTGGTTTGTTTTTTGTTGTGTTGTAGGAGTTTGTTATATATTCTGAATATTATCAGATATGTAATTTGCAGCTATTCTATTCTGTAGGCTGTTTTTTCAACTTAATGATAATGCCTTTTCTTGCATAAACGTTTTTAATTTTGATAAGATCCAATTTATCTATTTTTCCTTTTGTTGCTTATGATTTTTGATGTCATATCTAAGAATCTGTTGTGCTGGTTTGAAAGGATGTATGTCCCCTAGAAAAGCCATGTTTTGGTCTAAATCCCATTTCATAAAGGCAGAATAATCCCTCTTCAATACTGTATGTTTGAAACTGTAATCAGATCATTCCCTGGAGATGTGATTTAATCAAGAGTGATTGTTAAACTGGATTAGGTGATGACATATCTCCACCCATTTGGGTGGGTCTTGATAATACCTATGAAAGAGGAAACATTTTGGAGAATAAGAGAGATTCTGAGAGAGCAGAGAATGCTGCAGCACCACGAAGCAGAGAGTTCACAAGCCAGTGACCTTTGGAGATGAAGAAAGAAAATGCCTCCCGGGGAGCTTCATGAAGCCGGAGGCTGGGAGAGAAAGCTGGCAGATGACACTGTGTTTGCCATGTGCCCTTCCAGCTGAGAGAGAAGCCCTGACTGTGTTTGCTGTGTGCCTTCTCACTTAAGAGAGAAACCCTGAACTTCATCGGCCTTCTTGAACCAAGGTATCATTCCCTGGATAGATGCCTTAGATTACACAGTTCTACAGATTTACTTTAACTGAGACATTTTCTCGGCCTTAGAAATGTAAACTAGCAACTTATTAAATCCCCCTTTTTAAAAGCCATTCTGTTTCTGGTATATTGCATTCCGGCAGCTAGCAAACTAGAACGTCCGTTATCTAATGCAAGGTCCAGAAGATTTTTCCCTGTTGTTGTTGTTTCTTTTTAATAGGAGTTTTCTGGTTTTAATTCTTACATTTAGGTTGTTGATCAATTTTGAGTTAATTTTTGTATATGGTGGAGGTAGGGAAAAGTATATTACTTTTAATATGTGTGTACCAAACACTGAAATGTCTTATGGACAATAGATTAATTAAATAAATAGTGTATATGTACACAGATAGATGTATTATATGGGCATACACATATAATTTAAATTTATTCAACAAATATTTAATGAAAAGAAAGATTATACTCTAAAGCAGCCCATGAAAATAAAGTTTTCAGTGTGAGTTTTAAAGAATAATTCATTCTTCTGAATTGAAAGTAAATAAATTTCAGTGGCGAAAATTCACAGCAGTAAAAGGAAGTAATATATTTATAATTTTACTACCCATGGAAAACTATTGGAACATTTTCATATATATTCTTCCAGGCTCTCCTTCTCTCTCTTTTGATGTATCTATCTATCCATTTATTCATCCATCTACCCCTCCTTTCCCCATCCTGCAAGTAAAAAGGAAGCCTGTATCATTTAATTGTACTAGCTATTGAATTAATTTACTGAAGGCTAAAAAAAATTTTAATAAAGGAAAATTGAAAAATTAGTAGAAACTGAAAATAGTGTATTAGTTCTTAAAGAATTTTGTATTCCTAAAAAGCAGAGATGCCTCATTTCATCTCATGTTTGATAGAACAAATGATAAACAGTAAATAAAAGGAAGAAAGCAACATATTTTATATAGGTAGAGTAAAACTATAAATAATCTTGTGAGTTAATACCAGTTATTACATGGTAAATTTCCATTACATTTCCTAAGGAGTCTCAGACCAATAAAAATGAAGAAAGGAATAAGTTCTTCTATGGCAACTTTAACCACTGAAGTATTGAGACCTGAAACTTGTGAAATTTCTGTAACTTCGTATCTTGGGTAACCCTTTTGCATCCTGAAAACTGTATTAGTTTTAAAATAAAAATCTCCCCTTTTAGTTGTATTTCAGATACTCTATAAATAATACTTTCTCTTCACTAAGAGATATATTTGGTTATACTTATTTTTACCTGGAACCTCTTGATTCAAATTCTGTCTTAGTACTTTTACCTCTTAAGTTTAAAACAAACAAACAAACAGAAAGTGGACTTTTGTTTCTCTCCATGGTGAAGTAAATGGGACCAGGTTTACTTTGATTCCTTAAACAACTGAAGTCCCAGACAAAATAAATGCAAAACAGTTTTGGGCATTGAACAAGAGGCATTTCAGGACAATGATACCTCAAGAAAGGGAATCAAATGAGATGAGTCTTCACAATGGCCCTTCCTTACTGCATAGAGAGGGCTTCCAGCCTATAACACAGGGAGAGGGTACCTAAACATGCCTGGCAGTTTCCCTGAGTTGATGAAACAGAGTTGAAAACTCAGAAAAGTGAAGGCAGCCAAAATTGACAGGCAGAATGTTAGAATAGGAGAAGCTGTCCATACAGGATGGAAATGAAGAAAGAGATTGAGAGAGAAAAAAAATAATGATAAAGCCAATGGGAAGTCTTTAGCTGAATACTGATCAGAGCATGAGTATGAGTAAACTACCTGAGGTGAAGGAAGAATCACTAGAAAGGATCAGGCAGAACAATCCTCAGAGGCCACATAGGACTGAAAATAGTTCTTTTTTTCCACCAGCCACAAATGAAAACCTCAAAATACATGGGTTATCAGGTAAAATACTCCAAAGGATATTGCCTCAGTAGTGCAGAAAAATTGGCCTTTAGCTAAATACTGCAGTAGTCTCATCCAACATAGCTTAAAAGTAAAAACTGAAAAGACAAGATTGTTCTAAGTACCATAACTGCATCCCAGAATAACTAAAGGAATATATAAAGAAATACAGATATTTAGAGAGGTATGGAAGTATCTTGTTCCAAAAAAATTGAAATCCACAATAAAAAAATATGAAGCATGTAAAGGAGCAGGAAACATGACCCTTAATGAGTCAGTAAAATAGACCCAGAAATGACAAAGATGATAGTATTAGTAGATAAGGACAGTTATGTAATTATTATAACTGTATGTCTTCTTTAGGAAGGTAGAGAAAAGCAAGAAACATGCTGAGGAAATGCATGAAAAGACTGTTTTAACTGAAATTGTAAAGAAGAAAAATATAATGTCAAGTTAAAAAAGCTGAATGAGATTTACATTCAGGCAAATTTACTGTTGAGGCAGTATAGAAAGAAATGCTAGTGTTCTTGAAGACATAGCAATAGTAACTATTCAGAATAAAACACAGAGAAACAAAATACTGAAAAAATCATGAGCAAAGCATCAAGGAGTTGTGACAAAACTTCACACAGCTTAATATTTGTGTAATTGTGGTAGCCAAAGGAGGAGAAACAGACAAAAGTTTGTTCAAAGACAAAAATCTTTTGAAGAAATAATGACTATACATTTTCCAAATTTGATGAAAATGAAACCCATGAATTCACAAATCTCAAGCAAAAGAAACATGACAAAAACTGCACCATGGTCAAGCTGCTTAAAACTGATGACAAAGAGAAAATTTTATAAGCATCTAGAGTAAAAAAAAAACAGGGAGAAGAATGACAGCAGACTTTTGATCAGTAGTGCAGCCAGAAGACAATGGAACAGCATCTTTGTTTTTGTTCTGTTTTTTCAAACAGCATTTTTAAAGTATTGAAAAACAAAAATATCAGCCTAGAAGTATATGCCCAGATTAAATATCTTTTAAAAACTAAAGTGAAATAAAGATTTTTTTCAGACATAAAGAAGTAGACAGAATTCATCACCAGCAGACCTACACTAAAGAAATGTTAGACAACGTTTAGGCAGAAGGAAAACACCAGACAGAAATCTGGATTAAAAGAATAAAGAGCACTGAGAATGGTAACTATGTGGGTAACTATAAAAAAGAAGTTTTCCCCTCACTTTTTAATTCTCTTTAAAAGATAATCGACTAAAGCTAAAATAATGGCATGTATTGGGAGTTTTATAACATATGCAAATAAAATGTATGCCATTAGTACAAAAACTGAGAGTAGAAATGGAAGAATAGTTGTAAAGTTTTTAAACTATATTCAAAGATGTATAATACTACTTTAAAGTAGACTAAACAGTTACATTAAAAGTTGTTTAACACAGGGTGGGCAACGGTGGCTCAGCAGGTAAGAGTGCTTGCTGGCCATGCCCGAGGACCCGGGTTCAATTCCCGGTGCCTGCCCATGTAAAAAAAAAAGTTGTTTAACACAGATAACACAACATACACACAGACAGCAAATGGAAAGTCCTAAGATTTGACATCCTGAATGGGCAAGTAAATTTGGAATTTAAGACTCACCTCTTTCATATCTCTAAAATAATTCTTCACATATTTGATCTTTTCTAAGCTTAAAAATGAAAGTTCTTGGTATGAAACATCTATAAGTAGTGTTTTTAAATAGTAAAACCTAAATTATTTTTTTAACACATAACTTACTTGGGATAAAATTCGGTATAACTCCTATAAGGAACAAGATAACAATATGACCCTGTACTTAGACATCCATCACATTGAAGAATTTATAAACAAATTTTCTACCTTCATTTCTATTAGGCTTTGCTGTTTTAAGACATCAGTGAATAAATAGAGCCAGCCCCAACTGAGAGAAAATTGTTAAGCAGAAGAAATCTGTTGTCCATTTTCTCTCCACTCCCCCTTTTGTTAGTTATCAATATCATACCCAGCCCTGGCAGCTGACCTGTGATATCTCAGCTGTGGCATTCTGTCATTTTCTGATACTCTATCCCCTGAAAATTTACCTATCTTGGTAAACTGGATTTTTGTTTCCAATATGATAACAATAACATAGTTTCATGAGGAAATGCACTTTGTTCCATAAACACCATATACCAACCAGTGAAAAAGATGAAGGGATAAAGGATAAATGATTACTTCTTCCTCTGTGTGATGTTTTACCTATTTTCTTAGTGTGTTTCTTGTATAATAGTGTCTCCATAAGCAACTTCAAGGGACAGCCATTGCTGCTGCTGTTAACCCCAGCCCTAAGAATTAACTTCCACAGAATGCTCCTGTTTACTGCAGCCTACTCAACTCAATGGACAACTCATACAGCTTTATAAATATAATCCTTTAACTTTCTTCTCTGTTACCTATTTATTTTTTCATTAAAATATTCTTTTCACTGCTTAATCCTGTCAGCTATGATGCTTATGGTTATAAATAACAGAAAACCCCAAGAGTAGGACATTTATTGGCTTTCATAACTTGAAGTCCAGAGGAAGTAGGGTAGGCTTACATTATCTCAATTTAATACAGCTCCTTTTCTCTCGACTCCTGTCTTGCTCTCTTCAATTTGTTGGCATTGTCTTTAGACTGTTTTTCTAATGGCCACACTGTGGCTGTAAGTTCCTGGCTGCATATTTGCACATGATGGCATCCAGACTTGTTTCCCAAAGCTATTCCCAAAGCTTTTTCCTGGAAGGTGTGAGAAAATCTCTTCCCGTGAATTAAACCAGAGGTTACGTGCTCATTCCTGAACTAATCCCTATGATTAAGGTGTTGCTAAATCTGATCAATTTAAGCCTGAGTTTCTGAACTAGTCATGGTAAAGGCATATTATCCTTAGACCTGCACCCACCCCTAAATATGGAGCTGGGCTTAGCTTTCTTTGCGACATATAGGCTTGGAGGTGGGTGTTATAAACAATTAGATATCTTAGACTGGAGAAAGCAGAGTGGATGATGGTCTGAACCAATAACATGACTTCAATTGTTTTGTTTTTTCCTCTTCTGCATTTTAGGATCAGTATGGGATATTAAAAGAGAGTGTGCAGCTTTGATGTAATATTGATTTTCAGAGACTGTCTCTGATACTTGGCCAGATTCGTTAATCCCACTAAGCCTCAGTTTCCCAGTAGGAATTTTTTAAGGATTAAAAATAATGTAAGTAAGGAACTTGACACATTGTAAGCACTCAATAAATGTTGTTTGTTATTAACAATTTTGTTGATGTTTTAAAAATTGTACACAATAGGTGAAATAAAAGTTCCTTTTTCTCCTGCAAACGCCCAAGCCATCCCTAGATCTAAAACATTAAAATGAATTGACAAGAAAATATTCATTATAAAATTTAGGTGGTAGACGTATAGATACTCACTATAAAGTTCTCTTACTTTTTGTGTGTTTGAAAATTTTCATGATGATGCATAAAAGAAACTGAGTTTACAAGAATGATAGCATTGCAATAAAAATACTGAGGTTGACTTAAAAGAATTAGAAGCCAAAATTCCTGATCTCAAGATAGCAATAAGTTTAGAACAAATGAAAATTCAGTTTAATTGTTGGAATGATGCTGTCTTAAGCTTTCCATTTCTTTATGAGGAAACACATGGTCTAAAATTCTGGGTTTCTGACTTGAAATTGTGTGGCATTGACCACTTTTTGTGAGCAGACTATGACAAAAGATAAAGTATATATGAGTTCCTAACCATAAAGCTCTGGAGATTGCCACCCAGAAATGAAGAACACGGGAAAGTTGTACACAAAAGAGAAATCAGGAGAGTGACCTTTATTGAGTATGTGCCAGAGGCTCTCCAGTAACAAGGATGGATAAAATATCTTTCCAACCTTGAGAAAGCTCACACCTTAGATTGTAAGACACCCCACCAACAAATAATTATGGTGAAAAGAAGTGCCATAATTAAGTCATGTGTCTGAGAGCGGAGTAGAGAAAGATATAGTAGAAGATCCTCATAGGTCTTCCAGAGTTCTTCTTTAGTTAGAATTAGGGGAAAGTTGTTAAAATTTGGTATTATTTCCTAGAGTTTTGTTTGCTTGTTTAAGGAAAGTTATCTGTTCTGCTCCTATCTCACTAAGATTTGACAGGAGACCTAGACTGTACCTCCAAAAACTGGGTCCTGTGTTCTTTCGTCATCAGAAGCCCCAGCATCTCTGCATATAGGACATGGTTGAGAAATGTCACCTGCATACCATTCCTTCCTCCATATGTAAGAATGAAGGGCCATGATAGGCAGGCCAAAGTTCTTAAAAATAAATTGATAGGAATTGAGCCACAATGATGTCAGATGGAACCAGAGCAACATCTTTACTGTTCTATAAGCATCACAAGAAAAAAATCTCATTCTGGAGACTTTATATCCTGGAATAACCTTCCCTAACTTCTTCACCTGGCTTATTTTTATTTATCCTTCAATGCTCAGTTCCAGTAACACCTTCTTTGGACGTTGCTTTTAGGTTTTCATAGGCTTAACATACTGTACTGTAGTTTTTTGCTTAAGTGACTGGGCTGACTCTTCAAGGAAGGAAATTGATTTTTCACTTTTAACCTAAATGTCTAATGAAGTGCCTCCTGCATAGGCATATTCTAAAAAAATGTATTTTGGAATGATTGAATATAAATGAATTTCCTCTTGCTTTAAATATATTTGGTCCTATTGGGTCTTTATTTTTTTTTGAAAAATTTCCAAATTTGATGACATTTATTAACCCTTATATCTGATAATCCCAATGAACTACAAGCAAGATAAAACCAAAGAAAACCACTCACAGGCACATCATAGTGAAATTGCTGAAAACCAAGGATCAAAGAGTCTTAATAGCAGTCAGCGTAAAGAGACCCAACATAATGCTGACTTCTCAACCAGCCAGAAGACAATGGAATAACATCTTTAAACATTGAAAGAAATAAAACATGTTAAGTTAGAATTATAAATCCAGCAATAAGATCCTTAAAAAATGAAGCCGCTCTGTTCTAGTTTGCTAGCTGCGGGAATGCAACACACCAGAGACAGATTGGCTTTTAATAAAAGGGAATTTATTTTGTCACAAAAGGTGAGAAAATTTGTCACTAATAGACATGTACTACAAGAAATGTTGAAGGAATTTCTTCAGGCTGAATGAAGGCATACCAGATGGAAACTTAGATCAACATGAAAAAAAATGAAGAGTACTATAAGTGGGAAAATGTGCGTAAATATAAATTGCTGTTTTCCTTGTTTATTATTGAGTGAAACAAACTAATAATTACAGAGCTGAATTCTTGGTACATTACAATAGTTTGGGAGTCAGGACATCTGGGATCTGTCCACAACTATAATCTTAGATAAATGACTTATTCTGTTATCTTGTTTTGATTATGGACCAAGTAGGATTGTAATATTTGATAGTCCTCTGTCACTGGTAAACATTAAATAAATGTTTTCTTTTATCACTGCCAAATAAATAAATAAATAAATAAATAAATAAATTGATAGTAGGCAGGGCCAAGACCTCAACATTAATCCCCATTCCTTCTCTTTTCTGTCTCCCACCATGTGATATCATTCTCATTTCCCATTGGTTACCTCTTAAGAGTCTTCTCTATTCTGATCCCAGTACTTTGGAATTGGTCTTATTAACTGTTTTAATAGCATATAACATGGCCCACTCTTCGTTGCTGTTTCTTCTGTACCATGTTGCTTCCTATCACTTTTCCAGGACTTTTCTGACCTTTCATTTTAGTGAAGGTTTTGTTGTAGAATTCATTGTGGAATCCGACCTACAATCTATTTCGTTTTATAACTATTATCTAAGCAGCCATTGGAAGGCATGAAGCAAAAGACTGAAGGAACCTCAAGAATAGTTCTCGGAATTTCTTTCACTTATTTGTTAAGAGATTACTCAGAGGATTCTTAATCTATATTCAAATCCTCTCTGTAATTCGGTAAATAAATTAATAAGCAAAAATCAATAGAAAAGTGAAATGTGAATTTTTTTGCCAGCTATGGACAATATTAATACCTGCTGTGCTGGTTTGAAAGGATGTATGTGTGTCCCCTAGAAAAGCCATGTTTTAATCAAAATCCCATTTCGTAAAGGTAGAATAATCCCTATTCAATACTGTATGTTTGAAACTGTAATCAGAGCATCTCCCTGGAGATGTGATTTAATCAGGAGCAGTTGTTAAGCTAGATTAGGTGATGACATGTCTCCACCCATTTGGGTGGGTCTTGATAAGTTTACTGGAGTCCTATAAAAGAGGAAACATTTTGACGAATGAGAGATTCAGAGAGAGCAGAGAAGAACGACATAGCCACGAGAAGCAGAGAGTCCATCAGCCAGCACTTTGGAGATGAAGAAGGAAAATGCCTCCCGGGGAGCTTCATGAAACAGGAAGCCAGGAAAAGCTAGCAGATGATGCCGTGTTTGTCATGTGCCCTTCCAGATGAGAGAGGAACCCTGACCATGTTCTCCATGTGCCTTTCCACTTGAGAGAGAAACCCTGAACTTCATCAACCTTCTTGAACCAAGGTATCTTTCCCTGGGTGCCTTAGATTGGACATTTCTATAGACTTGTTTTAATTGAAACATTTTCTTTGCCTTAGAACTGTTAACTAGCAATTTATTAAATTCCCCTTTTTAAAAGCCATTCTGTTTCTGGAATATTGCGTTCTGGCAGCTAGCAAATGAGAACACCTGCTAACACTGATATAGCTCTTTATTATCCAAGAAACATTTTCACTTACATCATTTCGTTTAATCTCACAACATCCCCCAAAAGTTGATGTTGTCTCCATTTTATTTTGTCATCAAGTGGGACTAAAAGAGGTTAAGGTCTCATCATACCTAAGTAGAAGAGCCAAGGTTTGACCTCCAGGTCTTTTGACTCTAACTCCAGAGGCATTAAACTGTATCCAAATTATTCTTGAATCTAGGGGTCAAGAGGCTATATGCAAATTATATTTGGTAAATGAAAGACAATAAAAAGCTTTCCTCAATTGTTAATTGGGAGACTTGAATTCCCAGATAACTTAGTAAAAAATATATCAGCCTTTAATGGATAGAAAGCAGTTTTACATGAGGTCTCCAATATATTTCTAACTAAAAAATAAAAGGTCACAGTTCTTTTTTTAATCTACAAATCATTTTATATTGAGGAGAATGAACTGGTATTACAATATGAGGATTATGGCATTTCACTGTATGAGGTTAACAGGTCCAAAATGGAACTCCTGATCTTTTCCCTCCTCCAAACCTGCTCTAACCATAGTCTTTCTCTTCCCAGTCCTTGACAACTCCACTTTTTCCAGTTGTCAAGGCCAAAATTCATGAAATCATATTTGCCTCCTTTCTTTCTCTATATATCACATCCCATCTGTCAGGAAATTCTGTTAGTTCTACCTTCAGAATATATCCACAATTTGATGATTCCTCATCATTTCACTGCTTTTGTCCTGGTCCAGGCCACTATCCTCTCACCTAGGTTACTAAAGATGCCTCCTAACTCTTCTCTCTGTTTGCACCCTGTTTTCCCTACCTCCTGATCTTTGCACCATAGCCAAGAGTGATTCCTTTGAAAACCAAAGTCATATTCTATTGTCTCCTCAAAAGCTCTCTTTCAGTGGCTCCTTTTCATCTTAAAGAAAAATCTTCCTTTACAATGAAGACTTACAAGGCTTTATAAGATTTGGCCCTTCCATTACCTCTCTGACCTCCTCTCCTACTAGGCCTCCTATCACTTACTCCACTCTAGCCACACTGGCCTGTTTGCTGCTTTTTGAGCAGGCTTCCATGATTCCTGTTATTAGGTCTTTGTAAATGCTGTTTTCCAGCAGCTACTCAAGGCTTTTCTCAAATAGCCCTTTCTTATGAGGACTACTGTGACCAACCTATTTAAAATTACAACCCTTCTTCAAAACTCCTGATGTCTTTTCACTGCTCTTGTTTTTCTCATACCACTTATGATTTACTAATGTACAATATGATTTATGTATTTATTATGTTTAGTGTTTCTTCCTACATTCTCAGAGTTCCACAGGGGCGAGGATTTTTGTTTTTGTTAATTAATGTATTCCCCATGCCTAAAATTGCTGGGCACATAATAAGAGCAGAATATCTTTTTTGTTAAATGAGTAAATGATGGATACATTTAATGATTGCCCTTAAATAAAGAGTTTATAGTTTTATTGAGGTAAGACTCTGCTAGTTCTGACAAGAGTTGATACCAATAAACCCTAGAAGAGGGAGATATCAATAGTATTGAACGAAGTTAGCCTGGTTATGAAACTCCTCAAGTAAAGACTAATTATGGCCTTTGCATAAAGAATGTACAGTGAAATGTCTTGTGGCATTTAAATATTTCTTATATAGCACTTGGCATAATATGGCTTTCCCAGATTTGTAAGGGAACCAGATATTTTACATTTATTCATTCAATAAGTATTTTCAATATAAGTAGTATATGTCAGACTCCATACAATTTCACGTTGAAACTCGTAGCAAATGGAAAGGATAGGCCTTGGTATATCTGATTTCAGGTTTTAAAAAAAGGTTTTATATCTAATAATCTGATTTATTAGGTTACCTGCATTGATTGTGCTCTTTCCCTTGGCTTTTTGAAAATCAGACATTCTTCATGTGCAGAGATAAAGCTACTCACGTGTCATCAGTACAACATACATTCAGACTTGGAATTGTTCTTCTGTAATAATAATGTGAGTTGTGGCTCACATTTGCAAGAGTGTTAGCCAGGGTTAGGGGTATAGGTTATGTCTGTGAAACAGAATTTTTTTTTTTCTGTGTGAAGCTGACTTAACTGACCCAATGGTGGGTTGAACCCAAAATATTGAACAGATTAGTGTTAATCCATTATGTGGGTACATGGGATACAGATATTGGAAAAGGTCAATATTGGGTTATGTCTGTTAGTTGGTGGCAAGTAGAAGTTTGATCCTAATAGTGTTTTTCTAATACTTTGGCCAGCCCAGTTCTCCTGCATTAAAGCACTATTTCTCTTTTAATGTAGTAAGTACTTTTTTCCCCTATAAAATAGTCCATTCCTTGGAATGGAAACAGGATTATGTCTTTGTAACTTGGGTAGTTTTTAGCACTGGATTGTTTAGTTTGTAAAAATATTTGTCTTAGACTGAGCTTGGGGCCTGATGATGTTTAGAAGAGTGCCAAAGTGTAATTCATAGAATATGCCAGTAAAAACCATAGTTGGAATAGGTGAATAGTGGTTGCGTCATTTTCCTAGTAATGTAACATGTTCTGAAAGTCTATCACTTTGTTCCAAAGAATGGAGTGAACAGGTATTCTCTGAACTACATTAAGTATCAAAATATCTGCTAATGCCTGAGTCATTGTTTGACTGTCTTTATGTTGTTGAGGAAGGCTTGTTTCATCATTGTGTTTTGAAAAAACAGCAACAATATTTTTCCCCAAATTTTAAAGAACATTTTTATTCTAATAAAAACTTTGAACATACTAGCTTTTCATTGTGATTTAACTTTGATAACAAGCAAATTGTTGTTAACAAGTTATTATAAAGTGTTTTGAAATTTTAGTTCCTAAAATATTCTCTCTTAAGTAAAGTCTAAAGACCAACATAGCATGAAGGAAAAAAAAATATGATGTTTTGCCATTAATGTAGAATAATCAGGCCAATACTATATATTTCTAGGCTGAAAAGCACTGACAAATGAGTTTAATTCTCTTTGATCAGTGCAGGGTACTTCTAGAAGTATTCAGCTTACAATTCTTGACTCCTGTTATGGGTGAAGTACACCTCAATAACTGCTGTAATGTATTCCATGTTTGTTTGCATGTATGCCTTCAATTGCATTAAAAAAAAAAAAAAACAGAGATGTTGAACTGGATGGAAGCACCAAGCATGCCCATGCCCAACTCATTGGAGAATATAGGCCTAAGACAGATTGAAAAAAGGACAGACAGAACAGAAAGTGAATTATTCTTATCCGATAGATTTGGGTGCATTGCAGTGGAATTGTGGTTTTTCTGAAGCCCTCATATCTGGAACTTCTCTTTCAAGGTTTCAAGGGAAGGAAGATTTCCTCTTCCTTCAAAAGACTGGCATTCAAGGGGATGCCACCTTCAATGAGAAAATGTACAGGTAAAATTGGAAGATAGACTATGGGGTCCTGCCACATGGGGAATTCAATAACCCCTGCACAGAAACTGCTTTACCCACAGCAGTTCCTGGAAATATATCTCTACCAGCTCAACCATAGTTTATACTTATGTATAAAACAGAGTGAGAGAACTGGACAAATTAAGACTAACCCTTTCACCTTTGCATTTTTTGTTAGTTGGTAGGCATTCCAAAACTCTGTTTCCTTTCTACCATTCTGACTAAAGATGTGTTTCATTGATCTGATATTTGTATTTGTATTTCATTTTTTTGCTTTTTTACCTGAGGCCAGGATCACAGAGGATGATACAAGCAAAAGGGGTTGGAAGGAAGCTAGATAGAACCTGCAGGAGGTCCACAGATATTTCAGATCAGGACTCTCAATAGGGTGAAAATATACTTTATCATTTGAACAAGATAATTTTGAAAATAAAAAATGGGTACCATTAAGAAATGTTGGGACAATAGAAGTGAACCAGGACTGGCTCAGGCCACCCCAAACATGTGATCACTTGAATGAAGGGGTGAGTATGAAGCTGCTATTGCTTCAACTTCAAACACATCTCTCTTCTCTAAGGCCTCTGTAAATTATCAAGAGAGACAGAAAAACAATCGAAAATCAATAGACCCAAAAGATAGTTCTGTAAAAACATCAGCAAAATTGACAAACCTTTATCTAAACTAAGAAAATTATGAAAATCAGGGATGAAAGAAGAAACAGTAATACCAACCTTCCAGAAATACAAAGGATTCTAAGGAAATAGTATGATTAACTATATCTCAACTGTTCTAGTTTGCTAGCTGCCAGAATGCAATATACCAGAAACAGAATGACTTTTAAAAAGGGGAATTTAATAAGTTGCTAGTTTACAGTTCTAAGGCCAAGAAAATGTCCCAATAGAGATGTCCAATCAAAGGCATCCATCCAGGGAAAGATACCTTGGTTCAAGAAGGCTGATAAAGTTCAGGGTTTCTCTCTCAAGTGAGAGGGGCACCCAGCAAACACAGAGTTTCTCTCTCATCTGGAAGACACATGGTGAGTACAGTCAGGGTTCCTCTCTCATCTGGAAGGGCACATGGCAAACATGGCATCATCTGCTAGCTTCTTCTCTTGGTTTCCTGTTTCATGAAGCTCCCCGGGAGGCTCTCTGAATTTCTCTCATTCTCCAAAATGTTTCCTCTTTTATAGAACTTCAGAAACTAATCAAGACCCACCCAAATGGATGGAGACATGCCTCCAGCTAGTCTAGTTTAACAACCACTCTTGATTAAATCCATTTCCAGGAAGATGATCTAATTACAGTTTCAAACATACAGTGCTGAATAGAGATTAGAAGAAGCGCCTGCTTTTACAAAATGGGATTAGGATTAAAACATGGCTTTTCTGGGATGAATACATCATTTCAAGCTAGCACATCAATAAATTAGATAATTTAGAAATGCACAAAGTTTTAAAAGGAAGCAAACTACTGAAACTGACTCTAGAAGAAATAGAAAATCTGAATACACTTGTAACAAGAGATTGAATTTTGTAATTTAAAAAAGTACCCACAAGTGTTGATGAGGATGTGGAGAAATTGGACTTTCATACACTATTGGTGGGAATTTAAAATGGTGTAGCCATTGGAAAGTAGTCCGACAGTTCCTCAAAAGAGTAAACAAAGAGTTATTATATGACCCAACAGTTCCGCTCCTAGATATATTCACAAGAGAAATTAAAACATGTCCACCTGAAAATTTGCACATGGATATTCATAGCACTGTTCAAAATAGCTAAAAAGTGAAAACACCCAAATATTCATCAACTGATAAATAGATAAAATATAATGTATCCATGTAATGGAATATTATTCAACTATAAAAAGGAATGAAGTACTGATACATACTATAACATAAATGAACTTCAAAAACATGCAAAGTAAAAGAACTTAATTATAAAGATCACACATTATATGATTCCATTTATATGAAATGCCTAGAATAGATAAATCCAGGGAGACAGAAAGTAGGTTCGTTTTTTTCTTGGAGCTGTGGGGGCAGGGGATAGTGAAGTGGAGTGACTGCTAGTGGGTAGAGCTTCTTTTTTAGGCTGATGAAAATGTTCTAAAGTTGATTTTGGTGATCATTACATAACTCTGTGAGTATACCAAAATCCAATAGATTAATTGTATGTGTGTGGATTATTATCTCAATAAAGCTATCATTAAAAAATTATATCAAAGGGTGGTGTCTTGCAATATGGGCACTGTCATCCTCAAGTTACATGCACATACATGCATGAAAACTCCCAAGTGGCAATTTGCTTTATCTGTTTCACATATTGAATGTCCTGACTGCTGTACTCAGGACACTGCCCCATACAGTTTCTTTAAAGAAAGGGTATTGTGTCTGAAAGTAGTTTGAAAATCTCTGGTAACAATGAGCTACAGAACCTCTTCCAAGTCTATCAAGCCGTGATTCTGATGTACTGAACTGAGAATTTGAGTTTGGCCTAGATTATCCCATTTTAACTCATGTCACCAAAAGGAAAGTTGTGAACAAAGACATCCCCCCCACCCCTGCCCCCACCCCAGCTGCACACAGGTGTAACAGTGGAAAATGGCATTCAGCCAGATCTTCAGCTCCTTAGCTCCATCATCAAGCTCTGCTTCCTGTTCTTGAGTACAATGCTTTGCTAAAATAGACACCTGGTCCAGCACTGTGCATATAGATTTTTCCTTTCAGTGTTTCAAAATTTCAGCGTTCATATATTGATGAAGTCTTTCTCTGGAAAGTCATCTGTCTGAAATCTGCTAAAAAAAAAAAAGCTCTCTACCTCCCTTAAATGGTAGTCATGATGGTAACTGCTACTTCACTCTTCTACTCCTCTCTGCCTGTATGCTCCCTTATTTTTTCATTCATTCATGTATATATCCATTTATTCACTACACATATATTTATGAAGTATCTACTAAGTGCCCAACTAGGGATGTAGCAGTGAACTAGTCCCTACAATTATGAATCTCAACATCTTGTAGGGAGACATATATTAACTATGACAAAAGTTAAAACATCACAAATTGTGGTAAGAGCTATGAAAGAAAGGTCTGAAAGAGGGGCTATGTAGGTTGTTATTTTAAAATGAGCTCCGGACTCAGATTGCCAATTTTCAAAACCCAACTTCACCATTTACCAACTGCTTAATTTTGAACAAGTTAACTTCTCTGGACCTGTTTTTTTTTATCTAGAAGTGGGAATAATAAAATACTTTAGAGTTTTGAGAATTGAAAGAGTTGATATATGTGGTGCACATAGAATAGTACTTGGCACATACTGAGCATCCAGCAAGTTTTAACTATGCTTTGTTAACTATGTGTTGTTGCTTTAGAAAATTTTAGGGGATCAACTACTTAGGTCATCATTGTGGCCATCTTTATCAACAATGTCAGTGTTAACTACAAGTAGTCATTTAGTATATGCTTTGTGCACAGGGTTTGCCAAATGCATGTGGTGTGTTCCTGGACTCAAGAGTTCCTACAGTCTAGTTAAAAAGCAGAACATGAGGATGAAAATAAAATAGCAATAAAAGGTAGTATATGCTAGTGCCCGATAAGTGATAAAGCGATTGTATGTGCTATAGGATTTGGTGGGAGAGAGTAGTTATTGTGGGCTCAAATAATAGGAAGACTTCACAGAGGAAATATACCTTAAGAGGGAGTTCATTCCAGGCCGAGAGAACAGCATGAATAAAAGTAGAGTCAGGAATGTGAATATGAAATTCCAGAATGAAGAATTTGAATAGAGAACTAGTGAGGGATAGCTTCATGAGAATGTTGCTTAAATTACTCACCCCTGAATTTTGACCTAGTATAGACGAGATTTATTTCCTGAGGACTACACTTCATATATTGCTTTGTATCACATGCCCCTTAATGGTTATCTAGCCAATTGCTTGCTAACTGCTGGCGCTGCCTGCAATTTATCTGCTCTCCTATTTCCTATTCCCCACTGCATTTTTATCCCATTAATTTTTCTCAAGCACTGTTTTATTGCCTTTTTTTTTTTGCTTAGAAACTTGTAGCCATCCATTGTCTACAACTGTGTTTCTCAAACATTAGTAGTATACATGAGAATTACTGAGGAGATTGTCATAAATACAAATCTGGTCTCACCTTCAGTTGAGACACTTCTGTAATGGGGTCTGAGACTCTGTTTTAACAGCTGCTCTGGGTAATTCTGATTCAGGTAGTCAAGAGGCCCCACTGTAAGGAAATGGACATAAAAATTAAGGGTTCAAGTTTCTTAACCTGCCACCAAAGGTGCTCTAGAACCAGGCTTTATCCTGCCTTTCCAACCTCATCTTCCAACTTATTCCCATTAACATACTGTTTGTTTGAGTCAACTGAGACGTTTTCTTCTCTTCTACACTTATGCATGCTCTTTCTGGTCTTTTGTTCATTTCTGGTTCTGGTTTATGCTGGTTTGAAACTATGTACCCCAGAAAAGCCATGTTCTAATCCTGATTCTATCTTATGTGGTCAGACCTATTGTTTAGGGTGGAATCATTGATTAGATTGTTTCCATGGAGATGTAACATATCCAGTTATGGTTGGGACCTTTTAACTGGATTGTTTCCGTGGAGATGACACACCCAACTGTGGGTGTGACCTTATGATTAGATGGAGATCTGAGTCTACCCATTCAATGTGGGTCTTGATTGGTTTACTAGAGTCCTTTAAAAGAGGACACATTTTTGAGAAACCTCAGATGCAGATGCTTGGAGAACAGTTTCTTCAGAGCTGACAAAGATATGAATATTTGGAGATGCTTGGAGTGCTGACAGAGCAGACACCTAAACACAGGCAGAGCCCAGCAGAGGTCACCATCTGCCTTCCTATCAGATGCTAAACAAGGCAGAACCCAGAGTTGTGTCCCAGAGGAACTAAGTGAAGGCCCACAGATGCTTAGAGAGGAAACTACTAGCATCAAAAGCTGGAAGCAATGAACTGAGAATAAGGACCAGCAGATACCAGCCATGTGCCTTCCCATGTGACAAACATCAGCCTTTCTTGAGTCAAGGTATCTTTCTCTGGATGCCTTAGTTTGGACATTTTTATGGCCTTAGAACTGTAAACTTGTAACTTAATAAATTCTCCTTTTAAAAGTTGTTCCATTTCTGGTGTATTGCATTCTGGCAGCTTTAACAAACTAATACAAGGGGGCTCCCTTAGTCTCAGGCATCCTCACTACATTTCCACAAGTCCAAATCCTGGCGTCTTTTTATTATTATCAGAAGACTGGGTAAAGGATAATATTGCAATATTTTGAAACTTCAACTTCTCTGTGATACTAAAGGGAGAAATATTTATTTGGTGCAAAATTTATATTTTGGGCAATACATTTCCTAATTTAACTTGAATGGTCAATTTAACTGAACACCATAAGTGCATGGAATCTTGAATAGGGCATAAGATTTTGTTGGTTTGTCCAGGTTATTGTGATGCCCTGATAAATTCCAGAGGGATTTGTTCAATGAATAAAGAAGTATTTGCAAAGTCCTCTTGGGGGAACAGGGAGAAGGGGGTGAAAAATTCAACTTCCCCATTTGGAGAATTCCTGATATTCTTGCAAGCAATGGGGACAACCAAATCAATAGGCCGAGCCTTCAATCTTGGAGTTCACCCCTATGAAACTTATCCCTGCAAAGAATAGGCTAAGCCTACTTAAAATTATGCCTTAGAGTCACCCCCATGTTGCTCAGATGTGGCCTCTCTCTCTAAGCCAACACAGCAGGTGAACTCACTGCCTTCCCCACTATGTGGCACATGACTCCCAGGGGTGTGAAGCTCCCTGGCAATATGGAACAGAAATCCTGGGATGAGCTGGGACCCAGTGTCAAGGGAATTAGGAAGCCTTCTTGACCAAAAGGGGAATGAGAGAAATGAGAAAAAATAGTGTCAATGGCTGAGAGATTTCAGAGTCAAGAGGCTATCCTAGAGGTTATTCATATGCATTATATAGATATCCCTTTTTAGTTTATTTTATATCAGAGTGGCTGGAGGGAAGTACCTGAAGTTGTTGAGCTTCGTTCCAGTAGCCTTGATTCTCAAAGACAACTGTATAAAGATATAACCTTTACAAAATGTGACTGTGTGATTGTGAAAACCTCGTGTCTGATCCTCCTTTTATCTAGGGTATGGACAGATGAGTAAAAAATAGGAATAAAAAAGAAGCAAATAATAGGGGGAACAAAGGTTAAAATAAATTGAATAAATTGAAATACTAGTGTCAATGAGAGGGTGGGGAAGGGGTATGGTATATATGAGGTTTTTTTTTTCTTTTTTATTTCTTTTGCTGGAGTGATACAAATGTTCAAAGAAATGATCATGATAATGAGTACACAACTATGTGATGATATTGTGAGCCGCTGATTGTACACCATGTATAGAATAATTTGTATGTCAGGGATGTTTGTATGTGCAAAATAACAAAAGTTTGTTAAGGTTTTACAATTAAAATATATTTTTAAAAACCCTATACAGAAAATCCCAACTTACCCCCAGTCCCCCAGCAACCCAGATATACCCATTTTAAAATTTTGCCACATTATACATATTCTGTCAGCTAATTCTTATTTTTTCATCTATTTTCTGAACATCTGAGAGTATGTTGTATACATCACACTCCTTCGATATTTAGTACTTTGATGTACATGGAAGTGCAGTTATCAAGTTCAAGGAATTTGACATTTTATAAATCTTATAATGTATATTCCAGTTTTTCCCATGTTCTAATACTGTATTTTGGGGCCTTTCTCCTCCATATTATTAGATTCTTTCCAGGATCACATATTGCAATTAATTGCCATTGTCTTATGGAAACATATATACAACATACAGTTTCTCTTATCAACCACTCCCAAACATACCATTCAGTGATATTAATCACATTCACAATTGTTGAGGTTCCCTCACTATTATCCATTACTAGAACATTCCCATGACCCCGAGCAGAAACACTACACATATTAGGCATTAATATCCCATTCCCCTGCCACCTGCCCCTGCTAACCTGTACTCTACTATCTGTCTCCATGAGTTTACATATTCCTAGGTATTTTCTTTGTGGTTACCATGGGGTTTAAACTTAACATCCTAAATTTATAACAATCTCATTTGGTCTGAAGCCAGTTTAACTTCATTGACATACGCAAACTAAATTCCCGTGATCTTTTGCTCCCCCACCTTTATCTGGTGTTTGTCAGAAATTGAAGATTATACATTATAAGTCCAAAACCATTGATTTTTAATCATGGTTAATGCATTTGCCTTTTAAATCCTATAGGAAGTAAAAAGTGGTGTTACAAACCAAAAAGAAAAGTATTAAAAAGTACTGGCATTTATATTTTACCCATGTTGTTTACCTTTACTGGAAGGAAGTCTTTATTTCCTCATATGCCTTCAGTCTATGTCTAGTGTCCTTTCCTTTCAACTCACAGAACTCCTTTTAGCATTTCTTGTAGGGCTGGTCCAAATTTCACAAACTCCCTCAACTTTGCTTCTTATCTTTTAATGTCTTAATCTCTCCCTCATTTTGAAAGAAGTTTTTCCAAATATAGAATTCTTGGTTGGGAATTTTTTCTTTTCAGCACTTTAAATATGTCATCCCATTGCCTTCTTGCCTCCATTGTTTGTGATGAAAAATTGGTATGTAATCTTATTAAAACTCTCTTGTATATGACACATTCTTTTCCTCTTGTGGCTTTCAGAATTCTCTTTGTCTTTGACAGTTGACAGTTTGATTATAGTATGGTTCATTGCAGGTCTATTTGTATTTATCCTGTTTGGAGTTTGAGAGTCTTGAATGTATATATATATATATTCATATTTTCATTAAGTTTAGGAAGTTTTCACTCATTATTTCTTTGAATATTTTCTCTGCTCCTTTTTTTCTTCTCCTTCTGGCACTCCCACAATTCATATATTGATGCACTGGATGGTGTCTCACAGATTCCTCCAGCTTTGTCATTTGGCTTCATTCTTTCTTCCTTCTACTCCTCAGATTGGATGATTTCAATTTTCTTATCTTCACATTTGCTGATTCTTTCTTCTGCCAGTTCCAATCTGCTGTTGAACCTGTCTAGGGAATTTTTAATTACTATTACTGTGGTCTTCAGCTCTGATCATTTTTCACTATTTCTATCCCTTTATTTATTATCTCTTGTGTGTACATCTACCATTTTCCTAATGTCCTTTAGTTCATGTTATTCTTTAACTCTTTGAATACATTTAGGACCATGTTTTTTAAAAGTCTTTGGTATGTCCCAGGTCTAGGCCTTTACACTGATGTTTTCTAATATTTTACTCTTCTCCTTTGCATGGGTCTTCCTATTTCTTTATATATTTTGTAATCTTTTGTTGAAACCTGGACATTTTGATGTTTTAATGTATCATCACTGGAATTTAGACTCTGAGGCATCTGTTCCTTAAGACTGTGTCCAGCTCAGATGGATATGTCTTAGATGGATATATCTCAGATTTCTATAAATGCCAGGGGCCAAAAAAGAAGGATGAAGTGGGGAGGTTGGGAGTGGGATGGGGAGAAGTAAAAAAGAAACACCTTTCCCAATGGGGAAAAGTAAAAAAGAAACACCTTTCCCAGTCTTTGCAGATTGGCCTATCAAGTGATTTCTTTCAGAGCTTCACCATAAGTGCACTTAGAGAATTGATAGAGGTGAAGACCTAAAACAGAGCCCTCCCTGATCCTTTCTACCTACATGGCTTGTCCTGAGCATGCACATTTGCCTGGACATATGCATTTGGCCTTAGAAAGTCCCCATTTACATGGGTATAAAAGTCCCCTCTTCCCTAGGAAACTGTTTCCTCATGATTCCAGACATGCACTGTTGTCCCACGGCCAGTGTGCTGGTTTTAATCTGTGGTAGACCCCAGAAAAGCCATGTCCTTTAATTCTCATTCAACATTGCTTGCTGGGAAACTTTTTGATTGTTCCCATGGAGATATGACCCCCTAATTATGGCTGATAACTTTTGATTAAATGGCTTCCATGAAGTTGTGACTCCACCCATTCCAGATGGGCCTTAATTAGTTTACTGGAATTCTTTAAAAGAGGAAACATTTTGAAAAAGCACAAAACAGCAAGAAAACCATGAAGTAAAGAGCCCAGGTAGCCAGAGACCTTTGGAGATGGAATATGCCCCCCAGGGAAGCTCCATGAAGCCAGAGGCCTAGAGAGGAAGCTAGCAGACACCACCATGTTTGCCATGTGCCTTTCCAGTTGAAAGAGAGCCTTTCTTGAGTGAAGGTAACCTCTTATTGGTGCCTTAATTTGGTCATTTTTATAGACTTGCTTTATTTGGGACATTGTCATGGCCTTAGAACTGTAACAGCAACATAATAAATTCCCCTTTTAAAAAGCCATTCTGTTTCTGATATATTGCATTCTGGCAGCTAGCAAATGATAACAGCCAGCAAACCTTTGCCACAGGCAACTGTGATTTGATTGTTCTCTTACAGTGTTTTGCGGGAGAGTTCTGTGAGCTGCTTTTTACACACAGAGCAAATTCTGGGAAGGTGAGCTGTGAAAAATATCCTAGTTTATTTCTTAATCCTGCCACCAGACAGAATGGCACAGACATAGTGCTCCTAATACGCACATAGGCTTACTTTTCCCCTTGTAACTGGGACCAGAGATCCACACTGGGAGTGTAGACTGGCTCTGCAACAAGCCCATGAGGGGGTGGGAAGGATCCAGTAATGGCATTATGAGAGCCAGTCATTTTTTAAAAATATTTTTATTGGTAAATCCTCACACACATGCATTCCATACATGTGGCTCACAGTATCATTACATAGTTTTGTATTCATCGCCATGATCATTTTTTGAAACATTTGCATCATTCCAGAAAAAGAAATAAAAAGAAAAATCTAATACACCCCATATCCCTTACCCCTCCCTCTCATTGAGCACTAGTATTTCCATCTACCCAACTTATTTTACCCTTTGTCCCCACTATTATTCATTCATTCTTTATCCATATTTTTTTACTCGTCTGTCCATACCCTGGATAAAAGTAGTAACAGACAAAAGTTTTTCACAATCACACAGTCACATTGTAAAAGTTCTATCTTTATGCAGTCATCTTCAAGAATCAAGGCTACTGGAACATAGCTCAACAGTCAGGTACTTACTTCCAGCCACTCCAATGCACCATAAACTAAAAAGAGATATGTATATAATGCATAAGAATAATGCAAAATAAAGAAACTTTTTTTTGTCTCATTTTTCTCTTCCCCCTTTTGGTCAAGGCTTTCTCAGTCCCTTGATGCTGGGTCCTGGCTCATCCCGGGATTTCTATCCCACAGTGTCAGGGAGATTTATACCCCTGGGATTTATGTCCCACATGGGGGAGGGCACTGAGTTCACCTGCTGAATTGGCTTAGAAAGAGAGGCCACATCTGAGAGAGAAAAGAGGTTCTCTGGGGGTGACTCTTAGGCCTAATTTTAAGTAGGCTTAGCCTATCCTTTGCAGGGATAAATTTCATAGGGGTGAACCCCAAGATCAAGGGCTCAGTCAGTTGATTTGGTTGCCCCCACTGCTTGAAAGAATATCAGAAATTCTCCAAATGGGGAAGTTGAATATTTCCCTCTTTCTCTCCAGGCCTCCAAGGGGATCTTGCAAATACGGTGGGTATATCAGGGCATCACACTAGCATAGACAAACCAACAAGATCCCACACCCTGTTCAAGACTCCATGTACTTACGATGTTCAACTAAACTGACCATACAAGTTAAATTAGGAATATAAATTTTACACCAAATAGGCATCTGTCTCTTTGGTCTCACACGAAAGTTGAAATTTTAAAATATGGACCATATTGTCCTTTACTCTGTATTCTGATTTACCTTAGTCCTATCCAGATCAGCTTCCTTCATATCTCTACTGGAAGTCTGATCACTTTTTCAACTTTTTAAATAATTCCTGTATGGAGTACAACTGTCTTTCTAGCTTTAGAGTTCTAACCCTGAGTCTCAGGTGTCACATAAATACCTGAAGTTTCTGGAAACAACCTGGTTATAAACAAACAACTAAGTATCTCAGAATTTAGAAGTAATAGTTTCAACTCCTGAATATATGTGACTGATGTTAAAAGCTTACAATCTAGGACCCTTTACAGCAGACCCCAACCTGATAATCCATGTTCTCAATTCAATTCACTGAGTTTTTATAGTTAGTCCATATGATTGAGGCATGATAATATTTGTCTTTTTGTTCTTTATATTTCATTCAACATACAGTCCTTAAAATTCATACAACTAGTTTCATGCCTCACAAGTTCATTCATTCCTTCTTGGGCCACTCGGTAGTCCATTGTATGTATAAACCATAGTTCTCCCCTCCATTCCTCAGTCATTGTACCTTTAGGCCACTTCCATCCATTGTGGATTACAAATCCAAGATCCAGTCATTTTTTGATTACCTTTTTCTTGACCGTGTGACAGTTATTGCAAACTGTTAACTATTTTCTGGAGCTTTGAGAAACATGTCTGCTAGTGATGGCTGTTTTTTCAAAGATTATAGCGGGACAGAGCCCTGGAGTGTCTCAGCCCACCATTTTGTTCAGGGCAGACCTCCTTGCTTTCTTTAAATCGTCTTCTGAAAGCGCCTTTACTAAATGAGCATGTGTCTAACCTAGAATGTAGACTTCAAGTTCAACAGATTCTTAAATGTACTCCCCTAACAAAGGACCTAAACAAGTACCTTGCAAATGTCTCCACTCATTTGTTCTTTTCTTAATTAATTCATTACATCAATATTTATTGTCTACTATGTACCAGGCAGTGTTCTAGATGCTGGTGATACGGCAGAGAACATAACGCTCAAAAAATTCTGTTCTCATGACCTGAATTCTAGTGAGACAAATGTTCATAAGTAAAATAATGAAAGTGTTGTGAGGAGAGTAATCCAGCTGGGTTATGTGGGTGAGGTTAGGAAAAGGAGAGAGCAGGAAAATAACTAATCAAGAAACTATTGCAATTAGCCAGTGTACATTGGGGAGAACAAGTGAGAATAGAAAATAGAAAGGAAATATCAAGAAAAATTAATGAAATGAAGCAATGGCTAGCACTACTTGATGGAGGTCAGGAGGGTGTATTTAATATTTGAACCCTTTGAGAAGGAAAAAATAAAAGTTAAGGTGAAGCTGGACTTCCGGGAAGAGGTAGACTAGAGTAGCTCAAGATTAGCCCTGCTCCATGGAAAAGTTAGAGAAGAGACAGGAGGTCCACTGAGGTGGCAATTCAGAAGTGCAGCCGACCTAGAAGAGCCTTCTGCACCACATGTGGCAGCCCTGGTTGCAGAGGCTGAGGAACTAAGAGGCAGAAAGCTGGAGCCTAGTGTGGAGGCGTGGAGCTGCGGAGCCCGTCGGAGTGCACGGATGGGAAGGCGGGACTAGGAAGTAAACCTTGGGCACACTACTCTCACTAGCACAACCCCATGACTGGCAACTCACCCCACACCCCATGCACCTGAACCCCATTATCTTCTCCCATTGCCCGTCCTCCAGGTGCCCCCCCCCACCAACCCCCAGTGCACATACCTGCCCCCTACCCCCACCCCAAGTGCAGCCCAATCCACCTCTCCTGCACCCCTCCCGAGCACTACCTCCCCCTTCCTGTTCCCTCCAGGCTGTTAGCAGTGCGTAAAGGTTGCAGGCACTAACCTCCATACCTAGGCTATCCCACCCCCAGCCCATAGTGTCCCACAGCCTCACTCCCACCCCCCACACATGCACACGGGCCCCCAATCACATTATTCAACTCTGGGAACTGTACTTTACAGCAGGCTTAGAACCGCGCATGCACACAACACTCAGTCTCACTTCACAGCTCTAAGGAAAGTGCCGACCTGTGCAGCTGGGTCACAGCTGCCATGAGTCCACAAAGGCATAACATGGACCTGCTGCCACAGCTCTACACATGAGCACAGAAGGCCCCATCCCTCAGACTAGCGCATACCAGGGTTACACCCCCCAGACCAGTGCACCCGCACAGCTACATCCTCCCTGGCAGCTGGGCACCCACATTCACAAGCATCAGTGTAACATCCCCAGCCTGCACCCATACCTGCCCTGATACAAATCACCATACTGAGTTGCTCCACCCCTGCCCTGCTTTACAACCTGCTTTACAACCCCTGCTTTACAACCATCCTGCAAACACAAGGCCTTAGACTACTGAAAGAAATCAACTCCCAAAGTAAATCAATCAAGATATTTACATGCCATGAAGACAGCAGAAGATCACTAAGCATATCACAATGCAGACAGATATAGCCCTGCCTAATGACCACATTAAACCACCAGAGGAGACACAGACATTGGAACAACTAATCAAAGATGTTCATACAGTTCTACTTAATGAGATAAATGGGATAGCAAATAACATAAAGGAGATCAAGAAGACAGTAGAAGAGCACATAGAGGAATTTGAAAGAATAAATAGAAAAATAGCAGAAATCTCAGCGATTAAAGACTCTGTTGACTTAATAAAACACATACTAGGGGTACATAACACCAGACTTGAAGAGACAGAAGAAAGAATAAATGAACAACCAAAGCTATAGGCTGAGCCCCCAGTCTTGGGGTTTGTTCATATGAAACTTAACCCCACAAAGGATAGGTCAAGCCTACTTAAAATTAGACCTAAGGGTCACCCCCAAGAGAATATCTCTGTTGCTATAGATGTGGCCTCTCTCTCCAGCCAACACAACAAGCACACTCACCACCCTCCCCCATCTATGTGGGACATGACTCCCAGGGGTGTGGACCTTCCTGGCAATGTGGGACAGAAATCCTAGAATGAGCTGAGACTCAGCATCAAGGGATTGAGAAAAAAACCCTAGAATGAGCTGAGACTCAGCATCAAGGGATTGAGAAAACCTTCTGGACCAAAAGGGGGAAGAGTGAAATGAGGCAAAGTGTCAATGGCTGAGAGATCCCAAACAGAGTCGAGAGGTTATCCTGGAGGTTATTCTTACACATTAAGTAGATGTCACCTTGTTATTCAAGACGTAATGGAGAGGCTGGAGTGAACTGCCTGAAAATGTAGAGCTGTGTTCCAGTAGCCATGTTTCTTGAAGATGATTGTATAATGTGACTGTGTGATTGTGAAAACCTTGTGTCTGATGCTCCTTTTATCTACCTTGTCAACAGATGAGTAGAACATATGGAATAAAAATAAATAATAAGTAGAACAAATGTTAAAATAAATTTAGTTTGAAATGCTAGTGATCAATGGAAGGGAGGGGTA
This sequence comes from Tamandua tetradactyla, assembly GCF_023851605.1. Taxonomy (NCBI): domain Eukaryota; kingdom Metazoa; phylum Chordata; class Mammalia; order Pilosa; family Myrmecophagidae; genus Tamandua; species Tamandua tetradactyla. The sequence goes on from NC_135332.1 coordinate 143,782,927, forward strand.
AGGGGTATGGTATGTATGAATTTTTAAAAAAGTCAACTGTTAGAGATGCAACAGCTGGTCTCAAGGAAGATGAATAACTCTCTACAAAAAAACAGGTAAACCCTGCTTGAGCTGAACCTATTAATCATCAAGGAAAGAATAATTGTCTTCCTTTTCTGTCTGCAATCCTGTATGTTCCAGTGCATCACTGAGAGAAATGTTGTATATTCTATTTATGTTTTACAAATGTCTTACAAGAGAAATTAAATGTGTCACTGTAAAAAAAAAAGAATGAATGATATGGAGGACGCATAACTGACATCAAAGACTCAAAACAGCAAATGGCAAAAAAGATGAAAAAAATTTAATTGAGTCTTAGGGAAAAGATAGGCAAAACAAAGTGGACAAGTATAAGAATCATTGGTGTCCTAGAAGGAGAAGAGAGGAGTAAAGGGCTAGGAAGAGTAGTTGAGGATATAATGGGGGAAACCTTCCCAACCCTCATAAAGGACATAAATATACAAGTCAGAAAAGCCCAATGAACTCCAAACAGAACAAATCCAAATAGGCCTTCCCCAAGGCACAAACTAATCAGTCTGTCAAATGTTGAAGAGAAGCAGAAAATCCTGAAAGCAGCAAGAGGAAAACAATCTACTACATACAAGGGACATCAAACAAGACTGAGTTCAGATTACTCAACTAGCACACTGGAGGCAAGAAGGAAGTGGTATGATATATTCAATATCCTGAAAGAGAAAGACTTCCAGCCAAGAATTCTGTACCCAGCCAGATTATCCTTCAAAACTGAGGGAGAGATTAAAGTTTTCACATACTAAGAAGTCCGGAAAGAATTTGTCAAAAAGAGACCCTACAAGAAATACTAAAAGAAGTTCTGCCAGCTGAAAAAAAAGACAGGAGAGGGAGGTCTGAAAGAGGGCACAGAATTGAAGAGCACCACTAAGGGTAATTTGAATAATACGAAGGGAAAGAGGGAAAAGAATATATAGATCTGACAAATTAAAAAAGATAAAATGGTGGAACCAAGAAACACCTTTTCAGTAATAACTCTGAATGTTAATGGACTTAACTTACCAATTAAAAGATGCAGATTGGCAGAATGGATTAAAAACCATAATCCGGCTATATGCTGCTTATAAGAGATTCACCTTAGACACAAGGTACAAATAGTTTGAAAGTGAAAGGATGTAAAAAGATTTTCCATGCAAGATGTAACCAAAAGAAAGAAAGAGTAGCTATAGTAATATTGGACAAAATCGACTTTAAATGTAAAGACATCATAAGAGACAAAGAAGGACACTATATTCTAATTAAAGGGTCAGTTCACCAAGAAGATATAACAATCATAAATGTTTATGCTCCCAATCAAGGAGATCCAAAGTACATGAGACAGACATTGGCAAAATTGAAGGGAGCGATAGATGTTTCAACAATAATAGTAGGAGACTTCGGTTAAACTTTCCTCTGTAGATAGACCAAGCAGACAGAAGATCAGGAAGAAAATAGAGAAATTAAATAACTTGATAAATGAGTTAGACCAACAGACATATACAGGTCATTGCACCCCTAAGCACAAGGTTATACATTCTTCTCTAGTGCGCATGGAACATTCTCCAGGATCATATGCTGGGGCACAAAACAGGTCTTTATAAATTTTAAAATATTGAAATTATTCAGAGCACTTTCTCTGATCACAATGAGATGAAGCAGGATCTCAATAACCACCAAAGAATGAGAACATTCACAAATATATGGAGATTAAATAGCACACTGTTAAACAACCAGTGGGTCAAAGAAGAAATTGCTAGAGAAATCAGTAGCTATCTGTAGATGAAAGAAAATGAGAATACAACCTATCAGAACTTATGGGATGTAGCAAAGGCTGTGATGAGAAAGAAATTTTTTGCCCTAAATGCCTATGTTAAAAAACATGAAAGCACAAAAATCAAGGACTTAACGTCAAACCTGGGAGAACTTGAGAAAGAACAGCAAACTAACCCAAAGCAAATAAAGGAAGAGAAGTAACAAAGATTAAAGCAGAGATAAATGAATGGGAGAACAAAAGAATAATAGAAAAAAATCAATGAAACCAAAAGTTGGTTCTTTTAGAAAAATCAATAAAATTGATGGGCCACTAGCAACACCGAAAAGAAAAAAAGGGAGAGGATGCAAATAAACAAAATCAGAAATGAGAAGGGTTGCATTATCACAGAACCGCAGAAAATAAATCATAAGAGGATACTGTGAACAACTATATGCCAACAAACTACATTTCATTTAGATGAAATGGACAAATTTCTGGAGACACATGAACAAGCTACACTGACTCAGGAAGAAATAGAAGCTCTCAACCAACCAATCACAAGTAAAGAGATTCAGTCAGTCATCAAAAATCTTCCTACAAAGAAAAGCCCAGGGCCAGGTGGCTTCACGCAGGAATTTTATCAAACATTCCATAAAAAACTAACATCAATCCTGCTCAAACTTTTCCAAAAATTTGAGGAAAAAGAACTCTACCTAACTCATTTTATTAAGCTAATATCATTTTAATACCAAAACCAGATAGAGATGCTATAAGAAATGAAAACTACAGGCCAATCTCCCTAATGAACATAGATGCAAAAATTCTCAATGAAATATTAGCAAATCGAATCCAACAGCACGTTAAAAGAATGATAAACCATGACCAAGTGGGGTTTATTACAGTAATGCAAGGATGGTTCATCTCAAGAAAATCAATTAATGTAATATAGCACATTAACAAATCAAAAGGGAAAAAAGCACATGATCATCTCAATTGATGCTGAAAAACAAAATTCAGCATCCTTTTCTGATAAAAACACTCCAAAAGATAGGAATCAAAGGTAACTACCTCAGTATGATAAAGAGAATATATGAAAACTGATAGCCAGCATTGTACTCAACAGAGAGAGACTGAAAGCCTTTCCCATAAGATCAGGTACAAGACAAGGATGCCCACTTTCACCACTGTTATCCAACATTGTGCTAAAAGTTCTAGCTAGAGCAGTTAGGCAGGACAAAGAAATAAAAGGCATCCAAATTGGAAAGGAAGAAGTATGACTCTCATTATTTGCAATAATGTATTACTATATATATTGATATATTACCATACTTGGAAGATCCTGAGAAATCTACAGCAAAGTTACTTGAGCTAATAAACAAATTCAGCAAGGTGACAGAATATGAAATTAATGTGCAAAAATCAGTAACATTTCTATACACAAGCAATAACCTAGTTGAGGAATCAGTTAAGGAAAAAATTCCATTCAAAATAGCAACTAAAAGAATCAAATACTGAGGAATGAACTTAACTAAGGACATAAAGGACTGGTACACAGAAAACTACATAACATTACTAGAAGAAATCAGAGGAGATATAAATGGGTAGAAAGACATTCCCTGCTCATGGATAGAAAGGCTAAATATAGTTAAGATGTCAGTTATCCCCAGATTGATACACAGATTTACCCCAGTACCAATCAAAATTCCAATAACCTATTTTGAAGAGTTGGAAAAGCTAACTACCAGATTCATCTGGAAGGGAAAGAGACCCCAAATAGCTAAAGGCATCCTAAAAAAGAAGAATGAAGTGGGAGGATTAACACTCCCTGACTTTAAAACCTATTATAAAGCCACAGTGATCAAAACTGTGTGGTACTGGTACAAAGACAGAAGCATTGACCAATGGAATCAAATCAAGAGTGCAGAAATAGACCACCAAATCTATGGTCAACTGATTTTTGACAAGGCCCCCAAATCCTCTGAACTGGAACAAAATAGTCTTTTCAATAATTGGGCATGGAAGAACTGGGTATCAATAGCCAAGAGAATGAAAGAAGACCTCTATCTTACACTCTACACAAAAATTAACTCAAAGTGGATCAAACACCTAAATATAAGAACTAGCCCCATAAAGCTTCTAGAATACAATGTAGGGAAACATCTTCAAGACCTAGTAATAGGAGGTGGCTTCCTAAACTTTATACCCAAAGCACAAGCAACAAAAGAAAAAAAAGATAAATGGGAATGCCTCAAAATCAAATGCCTCTGCACCACAAAAGACTTTGTCAAAAAGGTGAAGAGGCAGCCAACTTATTGGGAGAAAATATCTGGAAATCACATATTGGACAAAGGTTGATTTCCTGTATATTCAAAGAAATCATACAACTCAACAATGAAAGAACAAACAGCCCAATTATGAAATGGGCTAAGGATATGAATAAGCATTTTTTCTGAAGAGCAAATACAGATGTCTCAAAAGCACATGAAGAGATGCTCATTTTCACTAACTGTAAGGGGAACGCAGATCAATACTACAAAGAGATACCACCTCATGCCTACAAGAATGGCTGCTGATAAACAAACAGTAAACTGTAAATGTTGGAGAGGATGTGGAGGAACTGGGACACTTATGCACTGCCGATGGGAATTCATAATGGTGCAGCCACTATGGAATACTGCTTGGTGGTTCCTTAGGAAACTAAATTATCGAGTTGCCCTATGACCCAGCAGTAGCACTACTTGGTATATACCCAGAAGAGCTGAAAACAACACACAAAGAGACATTTGCACACTGATGTTCATAGCAGCATTATTCACAATTGCCAAAAGATGGAAACAAACCAAATGCCCATCAACAGATGAGTGGATCAACAAAATGTGGTATATACGTATGATGGAATATTATGCAGCAGTAAGACAAAGTGACGTCCAGAAGCACATGACAAGATGGTTGAGCCTTGAGGACATAATGCTGAGCGAAATTAGCCAAACACAAAAGGATAGAGAATGTATGATTCCACTTTTATGACCAGCATAAAGGTATAATCAGAGACTTATAATGGGACTTAGAGATACATACAATCTAGAGATGGGTAAACCGTTAGCTAAGGAGGTTGAATTCCAATGTAAGGGAATAGATAGAAGTGAAGGTGAGTCTCTAGTGGGTCTAGAAGTAATATTACCATATTGAAGATGAACAATATTGAAAGGGGTTGTATAGACCTATGTGTCCCACTGATTCACACTAGAAATATGAATGAGCTCTCATAAGAATTACTTAAAAGATATGCTTCTTGTATAAAGAGTGTTTAAGTCCAGGGTACAGGGGGAAAACTGCTATAGCATGCTATTAGCTATGTTCAGAAGTAAACCATCAGCACTACCACAGCAACAGCAGAGGTAAATAATGGGGTGAGGGACAAGAGTTAAGAGGAGGTTTAGATTTCCTATTTGGCGAGGGTGTGTTTATTGTTTTTCTGTCTCTTGGGAACATTGAAATTATCTAAAATTGAGAATGTTGATTGGACTTTGCACCTTCTACATGATGCCCAATGAGTGCAGGTGTCTGAAGGATGCACTGACAGAAGTAGATTGGGGAACGATGGTGTACACTTATGGACGAAGGTTGTTCTGCTACAAGAAGGAACAATGTCATGAGGCATACAATGATGTGAATGAACTGTAGGACATTTGGTGAGACAAAATAAGGCAGAAACAAAAAAACAGCAATGGTATGGTCACCTTTAGAAAATGCTTATGAGAAAACAGGGTCTAGGTTGGAAGCTTTTAGAGCAGACACATTAAGTCTGGAGTGGTAATTGTTATTTCCGGATTTTGAGAGGCTGTTTTATATATGTAACCTGATATTTAAAGATAAGAACAAAGCCGAATAGGTTGGGGTTAAAGTATTTCAGAATATAGGAGTAAGGAAGAGTATCTGTATTTTAGAACCACACATACCCTTTGAGACCAATGGAAGAAAGGTTTATTTGATATGGAACTGAAATTTCTTGCAGTGTATAATCTAATTCAACCTATCTGTATAGTTCATTTGAACAATTGAAACACAGGGAGCACAGAATAAGAAAGAGGTCCTTTAATCCTGCATAGATTATTGTAATGTAGGGTGGAAACACCCTAGAGTATATTAAGCAGATAATCAAAAAGTATTGGCAAAGTTCCCTAAGGGAGGGGAGAAAGAATATAGAACTATTAAACCTTACCATCAGGGAATCCCCTGATACTGTGTCAATCTTTTTGGGCACCCAAATCAATAGGCCATGCCCTCGATCATGAGGCTTACTCTTGTGAAACTTATATAGGTAGTGGAAAAGCTTAGACAACCTACAGGCATGCCAAAGTGTTACTCCTAGAGAACCTCTTTTTGTTGCTCTGTTGTGGCCTCAGTCTCTGTAAGCCCAACTCTGCAAGTGAAATCATTGTGCTTCTCCCTACATGGGACATGACATCCATGGGTGAAAGTCTCCCTGGTGACGTGGGAGATGATTCCCAGGGATGAATCCAGACCTGGCACCATGGAATCAACAATTCCATCCTAACCAAAAGGGGGAAAGGAAATGTAACTAATAAAGTATCAGTGGCAGAGAGAGTTCAAATAGAGTAGAGAGGCTACTCTGGAGGTTGCTCTTACACAAGCTTCAGGTAGACCTTGCTACCTATATAACCTGCCAACCCCCAACCAGGACCATTCCAGCCAATCCTAAAGGAACACCTAGGGCAATATACAAGATTCCACAAGGTTTCCAGGCACTAGAGTAACTTTTTAGAAACCTACAACCTCCAGATGGGTCCCTCGTCCAGATAAGTCCTGCAACCTAGTGCAGCCTCTCCAGAACATCAGATAGTTCCATCTTCCTACCCCATATTAGTGACAGACCCTTCCTTATATAAAAAAATTTAGATTGCCATAGTCCACACAATCCTAAAGACAGGTATGGAAAGATCAAAGGTGATGGTGGAATTATACATAGAAGATAGGACTTAACAAGTGAATATGAATGCTGAATCATTAAATTGATATTTCTTTTAGTCTCCAGTATTTTAGAGCAGCTAGAAATAAAAACCTTAAATTGTGAAATTGTAACCCATGTCAGTCTGAAATATGTTCTACAACTAATTGTGGTGCTGTGCTTTGAAATTTATAGCTTTTTTGTATGTATGTTATTGTTCACACAAAAAGAAGGAAAAAAAGTCGATTGTGATGATAAAAAAGTATTTAAGCCCTCTAGCCTCCTATATTTTGGAGCATCTAGAAGGAAAAATATGAGGGAATCATATGGTAGCCCATGACAAACTCTGTGACCTGTCCTGTAACCAGTTGTTGAAGGGTGCTTTGAAAACTATTGCTTTTTCATTTCTTTGATTTGTTTATATGTTATACTAATCAAAAAAAAAAGTTGAAGTGGTGCTTTTTGGGGGAAAAACAAAAAAATGGTAGAATGATTGAGTTTTGATTTGTTGTTTGTTATGCTGATAATGGGACATACATGTGGAAATGCTCAATAATTCATTAGAAATATGGAGGTCTTTTAAGAACCCAGGTGTATTAGTTTGCTAAAGCAGGCTGAATGCAGTATATCAGAAATGGAATGGCTTTTATAAAGGGAACTTATTACAAGTCTACAGTTCCGAGGCCATAAATATGTCCAAACTTAAGGCATGCAGCAAAAGAAACCTTGGCTCAAGGAAGGCCGATCTGAGAAGGAATATGGCTGGCATCTGCTGGTCCTTGTTCCCAGTTCATTGCTTCCATTTTCTGATGCCAGTGGTTTCCTCTCTATGGGCCTTCACTTAACTTCGCTTAACTCCTCAAGGATACAACTCTGGGTTCTGGCTTGCTTAGCATCTCATGGGAATGCACATGGCAACTTCTACTGGGCTTTGCCCATGTCTAGTCATCTGCCCTCTCTGTCGGCACTCAAACATCTCCAAACATCCATGTCTCTCTCAGTTCCAAAGCAGCTGTTTTCCAAGCGTCTGCTTCTGAGGTTTCTCCAAAATATTTCTCCTATTAAAGGACTCTAGTAAACTAAAGCCCCATCCTGAATGGGTGGAGTCACATCTCCAGCTAATCAAAAGGTCACACCCATAATTGGGTACATCACATCTCCATGGAAGTAATCCAGTCAAGCTTTAAACCCTAAAATAGGTCTGGTTTCATAATATTGGATCATGATTAAAACATGCCTTTTCTGGGGTACGTAATAGTTTCAAACCAGCATACCAAGTTCCTCTTCTTTTCCTGTTTCTAACTCATTCTGTACTTCATTCATTTCATTTTCTGAGGCATGATTCACCAGTTAGTCTATGTCTTAGCCCCATTTCTCTGATCCCAAAGTATTTGCCTAGTATGAATCTTAGGCCCAACCCCACAAAACCATCTGTAATTATAGCCCTGCCTTGAATGGTTCTTAGCTAATTGGGGATTAGGTTCATTGGAGGAACTAGGAAGGCATTCATAATTAACTAGAGTCCGTTTAAATTCAGTATGAATTTCGCTATGTGAAGACTACTTTGGTCATTTATAATTTTTGGAAAAACAGGCAAGATTTGGAAAGGCAAGTTGCTAAATCATTGGCATAATACATAAATAGGTTGGTAGGCTGCCTGCAGAGCCTGGAAAATCATGTCTCCCTTCTTATAATTACTCAGGCCAAAAACCTTCAAATAATTCTCAACTTTTGTCTTTCTTAATACCCAGCACAAATCCATCAGCATATACTGATTATATGTATTATATATCTATTATTTTGCTTATTGCCTGACTTCCCCACTAGAATGTAAACTCCATAAAAGCAGGGGACTTTTCTTCCTGCTGTATCCCCAGCCAGTATGTAGAACATAGTAGATGCTGAATACAAATTTGTTCAATGAATGAATAATGTGAAATAACATTACATTCCAACATTTTGCTAAATAGTTTTGTCATTAGTCCTGTCTTCAAAAAGCTCAGAAATCATTTTATCCCCTCCCCCAAACTTTCATAATTGAAGTCCAAACTTTAACCATACTTAACTGAAAAGTACTGCCTTAAAAATATTTAAAAAATAGAAACTTTTTTCTGCTTTAGAGAAATGTCGTAGATTTTAAAGGCAAAGAAGCACTCATTTTTAATAGTGCTATTTAATAATACTCTTGTGAACATCATCTTTCTAAATTTAGCTTTATCAAGAGACATTCTGATCATATGATCAGCAGTGAATCGTACATCAGCTGTGATGAAAATTTGCTTTATAATTTGTAAGGAACTGACTGCAGGGTGTGAAAAAAATCCCCCTGTAAATTATTGACCAATTTTGTATATCAAGTCCTTTGCATCATAGATTTTAAGGTATTGATGACATATGATACAGAGAGGGAATCAAAATATAGCTTTAGTTTAATTTGGATTTGATGTGCCATACTGTAGTTATAGGGTGGCCAATAAAAGTTTGCAAATGACCCTTTATTTTGTAATGGCTTGGTGGGTTTCAATAAAATCAGGTACATAGTAGAGAGTACTGAGATTCGGGTTTACTTTGAAGAGAATCTCCAGTTAACTGAACCAGCTTTGTTTAGGTTGAGTAAAGAGAATATATCATAATGAAAATTAGTTCAGTATTTTTTTGTTAAATAACTAACATTCATTGGCAATGAAAATCAGCTGCTGGATAAAATTAATTATGGGCATCCTTGAACCATTTTCATCATTTTTTCAACTTGTACTGAATATTGGGGGAAAATTTACTTTAAAAGCACACTCTTTTCTTGTTTAGATCTCGTAAACTCTACACGTTCCTTTAAAGGGGGCATATGTGATTCAGGGCATAAAATAATCAAATAAGGATTTATATGTATTTTTACCCATAGAAATTTCTCAAAGTTCAGCTAGTTTTCTTATCAGAAAATTAGGTTCATTGTTGCAAGGCAGAGGCCCGCTTGAATAGTTAATAAGCCTATTCTACTTCTGCATTGCTACAGAAACTAAATGCCAACTTTTCTGTGATTCTTACAGAGAATACGTAGGCTCGGTAAACTTTCATCTGTTTCAAGGTCAGGGCTGATTCAATCTTACGGGAAGTTTATGGGAGTGGCTGATGTGATACAGTTGTTTCTAGTAAAATCAGAGTAGCTCTAAGGAGCCAATCTAAGTCAGTCTCTGAGTAAAATTCTATGAGAAACAGACTCCCACTCAGACACAATTGTAAACCATGATATAATGAGGACTTGCAGCTGATTTAATCCTATTGAAAAATTTTAAGCAGCTATGGGACAAAATGGTTTCCACATTGGCATCAGTGGAATGAGCCTTGGATTTCATCCGTATGAAGGGAAGCTACCTTGTACACACAGTAGCCACTTTTTAAGAATTAACATGGCCATTTCAAAGCAGTTTATGTTTCTGATGTTGAGGCATCTTTTTTTATTAAGGTCCAAGTTCCCAGAATGTGTCATTTTATTTTTAAAAAACTGAACTTATTACAAAAAGCAAACAAGTCAAATTAAACTCTGAAGCTACTATAAATCAATTACATCTAGTCTCCTTGAACAAAAATAACCAACCTATTCCAATTTTCTGTGTGAGAGAGGGAGAGAAAACAAGAACCGTTTCCGAGTTAAGAGCCTCTGTGGAAAGTTTTGCCTGGAACTAATTTTTTTCATGAACTTAGAAAATAAGGTTATGCTGTGAAATCATATGTGTATGAAGGGGCAGACAAACACAAAAGTCTGTAAGTCAACACTGAAGATGAAATTTCAATAAGTCAACACTGAAGATGAAATTTCAATAGGTAGGATTTGAATTTACGTGTGTGAATAGGTTGATGCAGGCGCCTTTTTTTGTTTGTTTGTTTCTCATATTGAAACAGGTAGTATAATCAGTTTAGCACTAGTCCTGGTTCCTTTTCATAATTTATAACCTAAATTAGATCAATAGACCAAATAGACTGCAGTAAAACACAATCTTGATTGAACAATCTCCATGTTCCTTTTATTCCAGTTAGCGCTAGTCTTGAAATGTGAATATTTGTAGTGATACTTAGCAGGCAGTAGTTGTCTTGTACTGTTAGCTTCAAAGAGCTAGAAAAGTAGCTTTATGAAAGGGAAAACAAGAAACTACAGTATTCTTTACCATTCTATCTGTTAGGCAGTGATTGGTATCATTAGTTCTGCTCTCTTGCATAATTACTGCAGTATTGTGAGAACTTTTTTTGCCATCCAACTGGGAGCAATTATATTATGTGGGCTCTTGTATAACATTTGGCTTGGAGAAATAAAAATAAAAAGCCCTTGTTTTCTAACACTATGTATCTGTAGTACTGAAGTGCACACAGCTTGTTCATTTGTTTTTAAATAGAAAATATAACTAATAATGACACTGAAGGGATGTTTAATCTTAAAATCAAGTTATTCTTTATAAGCTTTTTTATTCTACTTAATGAACATCACTGAGTTGAGTTGGCGCTTTATCCAAAAATGGTAAAACTTTCTGAAATGTAATAGTGACATCGTTGAAAATTTGAGATTTAAAAATACATTTGATGTTTCTTTGATTAATTTAACTTGGGAATTTGGACTAAGGTATTTATGATTGGTTACAACAATTTGCAATTTATGTAGTTTCCAGTGTAGATTATCTCTGTGTTAAACATATCCAGCACAACTTCTCCCAACAGTATCACCTCACCCCATCCCAAAGCAACTACTTCTAAAAGATACAGATAGAAGTGTATTTGAAAATGTTTAGACAATGAGGCACATAATTTTTCCAAATTTGTAAAAATTATCCTTTGTAATCCATTGTGTAATCCCAGTCTGTGAACCATTAAATACTATAGGCAATGTTTTAAATGTATTTGACTTTATAAGATAGCCAAGATGTTTGCTTCTTTGAAAACACTACTGCATTTTAGCAAGGGCAGTAAAATTAGGATAAATGACCCAGTGATATACAGATGTGATTGACACTTTGATTTTGTGATTCCACACTTGACTTGTTCATGATTTGTATAATGTGAAAAATAATTTCATGTTTAGCAAAAAATATTTTGATCAAGGTTAAAGTATGGCTGTGCATGTTGGAAATATTACTTCAGTTTGCTGTAATATAACCATAATCATTAAAAGAAAGTAGAAAAATACATGGATATGCTTATATTTGGTGTATAGTTGAGTTTTTCTTTAAAAAGACAAAAGAAATTAGAGAAAAATGTGAATTAAAATACTGGAATAGATACTGAATTATACTTTCAGTCATTTAAACAAGAATTACATTTGCTTTAGTTCTTACTAACTCTCATTTTTCTTTTGAAAATTAAATATCCATTTATTTGCAGGATTTAAATGAACAAGGCTTACTTTTTAATGTACTCATAAAATGTTGTTAAGACTGAACAAGAAGTTACAATCAAGCTCTATTCCAAAATACTACTAAAAAGCCTATTATTACTTTCATTTGAAATTATTTTAATGCATTCTTTGGTATTGTCACATTACACAAGTATGGTTCTAGCTACCACCCCTCAGTTACTATGGCTCTTACCAGACTCCAAGGGTAAGTGATTAAACTTACCTAATACCTCAATACATTAAAAAGAGGAATTAGCTACAGTTCCCTTGCTACTGGTACAGCTTTCAGCACCTTTTCCATAATGTTAATATCTGTACCTTGTATAGCTATGCAAGGCTGGGAAAATGCACTGAAATGATCTAAGAGGTAAACTATCAACTTGACATGTATTCCTAGCTATTGAAAACCTCATATTGAAACCCATTGATAGTGAAACTGGAGAATTCTTCTGATTTAAGTTACATCTGGTTGTGCTCAAGGCTTTAAAGCTGTTATCTCTGCATAAAATTTCAGAGTCCTATACTTTTTTTTTCACCAAACTATCCGTTTTTAAGCCACAAATATTTTTCCAGCTCTTTCAGATTTTATCTAAAAGTATATTTTAACAGTATCTAAATGGTTCTGAAACAATAACAATTTATCTTCATAGATGGCATGCTGTGTTTTTTTCATTTTATTTTAATTAGCATTGTGGAACCAAATTCCCTTTTGTTTTAGTCCTTTGAATATTGTTTAATTATAGTTATCATGCCAGATATCTTAAAGGTTATTTTACCAATACAGTTTCATTTAACATAAGCCATATGGAATCAATAGCCTAGTTTCCTAAAGTGAATGCTTGGAAAATCTTACATTCATATGTTAAGAGTACACATCCTTTCCTCATTAGTTGGAAAGTACAGGGATTTTGGCACAGGTTCTGTGTGGAAGCATTGTGCAGCTTTTATATGGATTTTGTTTTTAGCCTTTGATGACACTGTTTAGAATAGGAAGTATCTAATAAGTAAAGCATTTTGTCTCAAGTGCTGCCAGTGTGTTTAATATATGCCTGGAGGTCTGAAACATTATCTTCTTCACTACAGTAATATGCATTTAATTCTCTGAAAGCAGAAGGTCGAACTTTTAAAAGGGACGCAAAGTACATTTTCAAACAGAATAATTCAAAACATATGGTATAGGGGACCAGAGTAATGTACAGTTGGTTTTTATGGTTTAATCATGATCATGTTAATGCACACCAGTAGCTAATTAAAGAAAACTTTTATTGTTCATTTTAAATGAGTTAGGTAAAGAGTGGGAGAACTGATGTCCCGGTACTGGCCAGAGATATATGTTTCTGCTGTACTCACTAACAACAAGCAGATAGTGCCTTTTGTTTTTCTGCAATTGTTGGTCCCTTTGAACAATTAAAGCAAAAGTTATTTTCAAATTTATTATTACATTGTGAACTCTTTTTTTCTATAAAGGAATGGTAAATAGATTCCCTAGCTTAAGGCCCAGCACACATAATTAAATATAAAACTTTTCTCACCAGATACTCTTCAATATAATTGATAAATCTGCAGTGAGTGGTAACAAACTACTGGTTTTTTAAATATGTCTCAAAAAACATCAGCTTATGTATTTCAGTTCTACAAATAATTTGGAAGCTTAGAAAAGTGGAGGAACTCTTGGCTTTTACCCAGTTTTAAGAATGTAGTCTTTACTACTGGGTAAGCTGAACTTTTTTTTTTTCAATGAAAGTCGGAGCCTTTCATCTCTGGGTCATTGATTCAAATTCCATTCTGCTCGGAAGTAACTAGAATTAGTTACCTTCTGACTTCTGTACAGTAATCCATGTGACCCAAGCTGATAGCTGCCATCCTACCCTTCTGGTTTTTTATATCTCAAGATCACACTACTTGACATTCTCTAGAGTTTAATGTGACAATCTCAACACATAATAAGACTGGACATTAAATTTCTTTTTCTTTTCCCACAAGTGGTTTGTTTATCCATGTTAACACCAATGAGGAATGCAATCATTTTAAAGGAGAGAGATTAGATCTTAAATGCAAATCTGTAAATCAAAAGAAGAAATTATAATGCTCTATGCATAGAAAGTATTTTCTCATGTAGTTAATTGCGATTGCATTTCCTAATTGAGAAACTAAAAATAGTTTATAAAACTTGTGTTCTTGATATGAATATTATCTTGAATTGCTCACAATCTTTGAGATAGAATGCAGTGTGAAAAGTGCTTATAATAATGTAGTTTCTTATACAACTATGGAAACTGAAAAGATGAGCACTAACTGGAGGGGTTGGGGAAGTCTTCACAAGGAAGAGGATTTTTTTTTTTAATTTACCTTTTAATGAATGCCTACTATTTGTATTCACTACATTAACTCATTTAGTACTGCAGCAACCCTATGAGTTAAGTATTAAAGTCCTCATCATCCGGATGAGGACACAAGAGAAAGTCTGTAATCTTGTCTGGGAAAGAATACAGTGAATTCTTTGTCTTAAAGAATGCAGTGTTCCTGGGAGTCTTAATCCAAATATATGAACATATTAACAATATTGAAATCATGTAATTTTTAGTCCACAGAACACCTTTTTTCATTTAATAATAATATATAAGAAATAGGTATATCTTATTTATAAGCAGACATTTATGCATATTCCCTTCAGTGTCCCAGGTACTGGGCTGCTCCTTAGGAATACACTGAAGCAAAAGGCTTGGCTTAGTCCTGCTAGCAGTTCTTCACCTGATAAAAAACATTTACATAGCAGCTCCCTGTTAATGGGTATTTAATGTATGTTAGGCAATATGCTGGGCTTGTAAGGTATATTAGGTCTTTGAAGCCTCATAATAATCCTTTGAGGTAGGAATTATCCCCATTTTACAGATGAAATTATATAACCTTGTAAAGGTTTATGATCTGTCCAAAATCAAACAGAGAATGTTGGATTGATTACAAGTCTATCTCGCTCAAAAGTCTGTGTATTATTTTAATACAATCTCTCCTCCCTCCACAGAACATTTTAATAGAATACAAAACATCCTATAATAGAAGTATGAGTGAAGTACTAGGAACACCAAGAAGGAAAGACTGAAAGAACAATTCTCAGACTAGTGTCTTTTGTTTTGGATTTTGATGAAAACTAAATGTTTACCAGCTATGGCTAGCTCAGAAGGGACACTCCAGGCAGGGACTGAGCACTTTATAGATAGAATGGCTAAAATGAGCAGTGTCTTCAAACAACAGGGATAAGGGTTTTTTGGTTGCAAGTGGCTAAGACTGGATTTTTCCAATAAAGCATGTCTTCCTCAAAAACCTAAAACTCAATTATTTGAAAATATTTAATGACTGTTATTACGTGACTCTTTAGAGTTAATAGTTTGTTTTTGTTGTTGTTGTTTTGGTTGTTGTGGTTATTTACATTTTTATAATTAAGTCCCTGACAAGCAACTTATATTACTGATAATCACTTTCCAGTACTTTGGAGGATATTTTTCCATTGCTGGAGTTAATGTATATTAGTATGGCCTTTTGGAAAGGTGTCATGGCAATGTTTAAGAATTTTACAATTTTTCATACCTTTTACCTAGTAATTCTATTCCTAGGATACTGTCCTAAGGAAATATTATTAGATGGTTGTCGCTGAGTTTTTTTATGCTAGTAAAAATTGAAAACATGAGTGTTCAGTTATATGGTAATGATTGAAAAAAATTATTACTAACGCTAAATGAAATATTATACACCTTTTAATACAAGTGTATTAGCATTTTAAAAATTTAAAAATTTGGGTTACAAACCTATCTCTACCACATTATTATAACCACAAAGTGGGGGTGGGGGGAACTGTGTATAGATAGGGGAAAAGATTAAAAGGAATTGTGCTAAAATATTAGAATTGGTTATGTCTGGTGATAAGGTGGGGGTTGTTCTTTTCTTCTATTCGTATGGCTTTTCCATTGTTTTAATTTCCCAACTGCTAAAACAAATACCATACAATGGGTTGTCTTAACAGTTATTTATTGACTTGTGGTTTCAGAGACTAGAAGAAGCCTTGCTTCTTTCCAGGGTCAGTATCTTCTGGTTGGCTGGCACTCTTTAGGGCTCCTTGGTGTTTCCATCCCTTGACAGTGCACATTGTGGCATCATCTCCCTTCTTCAGGGTTCTTTTGACTCCCCTATGGCTTCCTTTTCCATATCCAATTTCCTTTGTTTACAAGGACTTCAGCCATGTTGAATTAAGACTCCCCCTCATTCAGTTTGAGTACACCTTAACTAATAGCACCTTGAAAGCTCCTTTTTACAAAAGGGTTCACACCCGCAAGAAATCGGGTTGGAACCAGAACATGCCTTTTGTGGGTGACATAATTCAATCTCCAACATCCATGGTTCCTTTAATGAATCTTTGTTACTTCGATGAACAAACACATGAAATAGCTAAGTTTCAAATAGCAAGTCATAAACTTGCTGGTTGGAAGATGTAAGAGAGGGGAGCAAAGAATCAAACTAAAGGTCTTGGAGTTATGCTGCCAAAGTGATCATAATTGTTACCACCTCCAAGTTGTTCTTCGTTCTTTACATAAGGAGTCATTGAACAGAAAAATTTGAGAACTGGAGGCCTTTAGTGCACAAAGGATAAATCTAATTTCAAAAATTTTAATTACTTACATTTTACTTGGTCTCATACATTTACCTTTGTTTCAAGCGCTGTGGTAGTAGGGGAAAATAAAGATCTTTTTTGAATGTCAGACATTTATTTTAGCTTACTTTTCTTTGTCCCTTATAATTTGTCACTCTTAATTTAGGACTACTGATTTTTCTCCCTCTCTCTCCAAAACTCTATAAAGCAGTTTTGTAGTAAAAATAGTAAACAATGTAACATAAACTACCCCAAACCAAAATATAATTTCAACCAGCCGTACTCATAGAAACATTTTATGGTACTACTTGGGAAATCACTGCAAACAATCCTAATATAATTCTTTAAAAGATATATTATATACATATATATATATATATATAATTTTGTATTAAACCAAAGAAAGAAATTTGACACTCAAAAGTGTATTTGAGTACTTTTTTGTCAGTGCTTCCTTGGCATTTTAATTGAATGGACACCTACTTTGTTTTTATTCTGTAAAAAGTTACACACATTACATTTTTTAAATTCACTTTTTAACGTTTTTCTATAACATTATTTAATAATTGCTGATTATATACCATCACTTAGAATGTAACAAGTTTAAAATATTTTATTCTTTTTTTCCTTACAGTTCTCGAAACAAGAACAGAAGAAAATGGATACATTTGATGGAGGCATGGCTGAGACCTCATCTCGTTACAGTGGTGCTCAGGATAGTGGGATTGGCAGTGACAGTGTTAAAATCAGAATAGTACAAATAGAGCAACCCAGGGGTACCAGTCAGCATCGCATTGCCCGTCCCTCGTGCCAATCATCAATTGTAAAAAATTTAAATTTTATACCCTTTGACATATTTATTACTGCAAGTAGAATCTCACTAATGACCTATTCCTGTACACCCTTACCCAAATCCAAATCACAGGAACAGAAGAATAATGAAAAAACAAGCAACAGTTCATTAAATCAACCAGATATTGATTCTGAAGATGTTGCTAAGCCCAGCCACACCAGTATTTCCACAATGACAGCAGAAGATCTCTTGAGCAGTAGCATTTCTTTCCCTTCAGGGAAAAAAATAGGTGTTCTCTCTCTTGAAAATCTTCATGCATCTACAAGATCATCTGCTAGACAAGCACTTGGTATAACTATCGTTCGGCAGCCCGGACGAAGAGGAACTGGTGACTTAAAGCTAGAACCTTTTTTGTACTTGATTGTGTCCCAGCCTTCCTTGCTGCTGAGTTGTCACCACAGAAAGCAGCGAGTGGAAATATCCATTTTTGATGCTGGGCTTAAGGGAGTCGCCTCTGATTACAAATGTACAGGTAAGAGCCTTCGTATTTACTGAAGTGCTAAACAACTCTTATCATTACTAATAAGTTTTAGTCCCAAAGTTTCAAGACTGATCAAACAGAAAACAGCTGACAGACCAAACAAGACTTCTTTGCTCTACAGAATATGTGAAATTCATATTCCACAGTTGAATCATGTTTAAGTAAGTAAATGTTTAAAATATACTGAGATTTAGCCTTAGCTTCTTACCATCCTCTGAATATTCATTTGTTTCAGGAGGTAAATGCAACAGGGACTCTTTCTTGCCTGTAGAGATGTTCAGTTATGAATGATTGAGAAGCATAGCTTTTTTCCATATTAATGGCCCGTAGGTATGTTTTTCATGGTAATGCAGCTATTCAGATAAAAAAAGGAAAACCTCAGAAGATGATATTTATTGTTTTGGTATTCTTTTTTTTTAACTTTCTATTTTGAAGTGATTTCAAACTTACAGGAAAGTTGCAAATATAATGCAGAAGACTCCAATATCCCCTCAAATTTTAATTTTAGAACAATAAACTCCTGTGATAATGTACAGAATGGCTTGAAGGAGAAAAAATAGACAAATATTAATCCAACTTTTTTGTCCTAAAATTCTGAAATTTGGAAACACTCAGTTTATATCCTAAGTTTATTTAATGATTCCCAAAATATTTCCTCTTAGCCTCCTAAACTAATTCTCTTAGCTTGTCTTCATACAGCATCATCTATAAGCCTTTTGTTGAGCTAGTTACTTTTTTCTGGGCATTTCTTAAGATATGATGATATGTAACAATAGTAATTGGGTATAGGAAGATTATGCTAATACCTTATGATTGATTTATTTTTTATTTTTTTAATTAGAGAAGTTGTGGGTTTATGGAAAAGTCATATGAAAAATACAACATTCCCATATACCCCCATTGTTGATGATTTGCATTAGTTTAGTACCTTTGTTACAACTGATAAAAGAATATTAATATAGTACAATGAACTATAGTCCATAGTTTACCATTAGATGTATTTTCCCATATACCATATTTTTAATACCTTATAATAGTGTTATACATTTGTTATAATTCATAAAATAATTTTGATTGGGTTTGTATTGACTCTATAAGTCATTTTGATATTTAGTCTCCCAGTCCATGAACATGGAATGTCCTTCCACTTATTTAAATCATCTTTGATTTCTTTTAGCAGGGTTTTGTAGGTTTTCTACATACACATCCTTTACATACTTGGTTAAATTCATTCTATTTGATTCTTTTAGTTACTATTGTAAATGGAATTCTTTTCTTGATTGCCTCTTCAGTTTGTTCATTACTTGTATATAGAAATACTCCTGATTTTTGTGTGTTGACCTTGTACTCTGCCACTTGGCTGAATTTGTTTTTAACTCTAGTAGCTTTGTCATCATTTTTTGCGGGGGAGAGGAGGCTTTCTATATATAAGATCATGTCATCTGCAGATGGTGAAAATTTTACTTCTTCCTTTCCAGTTTGGATGCCTTTTATTTCTTTTTTCTTGCCTAATTGCTCTGGCTAGAACTTCAAATACAAAAATGAATAACAGTAGTGAACAGAATGGGCATTCTTATCTTGTTCCAGATCTTAGAAGAAATACTTTCAGTCTTTCAGCATTGTGTATAATGTTAGTTGTGAGCTTTTCACATATGCCCTTCATCATGTGCAAGTTTACTTCTGCTTTTAGTGATCTAAGTGTTTTTATCAAGAAAGGGTGCTGTATTTTGTCAAATACCTTAAGTGCTGTTAGATTCAATTTGTAAGTATTTTCTTGAGGAATTTTGTATCTATATTAATAAGAGAAATTGGTCTGTAATTTTCTTTTCTTGTACTATCTTTATCTTGCTTTGGTATTAGGATTATGTTGCCCTCAAAGAATGAGTTAGGCTTGTATTCCCTCCTCTTTAAATTTTTGGAAGATTTTGAGCAGGGTTGGTATTAATTATTTTTGGAATGATTGGTAGAATTCACCTCTGAAGCCGTACAGTCCTGTGCTTTCTTTGTTGGGAGGTTTTTAATGACAGATTCAAACTCTTTGCTTGTAGTTGGTACATTGAGATCTTATGTTTCTTCTAGAGTCAGTATAGGTTATTCATATTTCTAGGAATTTGTTTCATCTAGGTTGTCTAATTTTTTGGCATACCATTGTTCATAGTATCCTCTTAAGATCCTTTTTATTTCTTTAGGTTGAGTAGTAATGTTCCCCCTCTCATTTCTGGTTTTATTTATTTGTGTCTTCTCCTTTTTTTTTTTTTTCCATTGTAAGTCCTGCTAAGGTTTTGTCAATTTTATTGATCTTTTCAGAGAACCAACCATTTTAATATTAATTTTTAAATTTTTTTAAAATACCAAACAAACGCAAATATTCTTAACTTTTGATCATTCTGTTCTACATATATAATCAGTAATTCACAATATCATCACATAGTTGCATATTCATCATCATGATCATTTCTTGGAACATTTGCATCTATTCAGAAAAAGAAATAAAAAGGAAACAGAAAAAAATT
Source organism: Tamandua tetradactyla (assembly GCF_023851605.1). Taxonomy (NCBI): domain Eukaryota; kingdom Metazoa; phylum Chordata; class Mammalia; order Pilosa; family Myrmecophagidae; genus Tamandua; species Tamandua tetradactyla. Next base: position 143,803,563 of record NC_135332.1, read on the forward strand.
CACACATACCCTACCCCTTACCCCTCCCTTTCACTGATCACTAGCATTTCAATCTAAATTTATTTTAACATCTGTTCCACCTTTTATTCATTTTTATTCCATGTGTTTTACTCATCTGTTGATAAGGTAGATAAAAGGAGCATCAGACACAGGGTTTTCACAATCATACATTCACATTGTGAAAGCTATATCATTATACAATCATCTTCAAGAAACATGGCTACTGGAACACAGCTTTACATTTTCAGGCAGTTCCCTCCAGCCTCTCCATTACATCTTGAATAACAAGGTGATATCTACGTACTGCATAAGAATATCCTCCAGGATAACCTCTCAACTCTGTTTGGGATCTCTCAGCCATTGACACTTTGTCTCATTTCTCTCTTCCCCCTTTTGGTCAAGAAGGTTTTTCAATCCCTTGATGCTGAGTCTCAGCTCATTCCAGGGTTTTTCTCAATCCCTTGATGCTGAGTCTCAGCTCATTCTAGGATTTCTGCGCCATGTTGCCGGGAAGGTCCACACCCCTGGGAGTCATGTCCCACGTAGAAAGGGGGAGGGCAGTGAGTCTTCTTGTTATGTTGGCTGGAGAGAGAGGCCACATCTGAGCAACAGAAGAGGTTCTCTTGGGGGTGACTCTTAGGCCTAATTTTAAGTAGGCTTGACCTATCTTTTGCGAGGTTAGGTTTCATATGAACAAACCTCAAGATTGGGGGCTCAGCCTATAGCTTTGGTTGTCTGCACTGCTTGTGAGACTATTAAGAATTCAACTTGGGGAAGTTGAATTTTCCCCCTTAAAGAACCAACTTTTGATTTTGATAATTCTCTGTATTGTTTTTTTTTTTCATTCTCAATTTCACTTATTTCTGTTCTAATCTTTGTTATTTCTGTCATTCTTCTTGCTTTGGGGTTGGTTTGCTGTTTCTTGTTCCTCAAAGTGTGCAGTTAGGTCTTTGATTGTAGCCCTTTCTTCTTTCTTAATGTAAGCATTTAGAGCTATAAATTTCACTCTCAGCACAGTCTTTGATGTATCCTATAAGTTTTGATATTCTTTGTTCTCGTTTTCACTCTTCTCAAGGTATTTACTGTTTTCCCTTGCAATTTTTTCTTTGACCCATTGATTGTTTAGGAGAGTGATATTTAACTTCCACATATTGTGGATTTTCAGAGAAAACTCTTTGGAGAAGACTCTTTGTATGATTTCCATCTTTCTAAATGTACTGAGAATTGTGTTGTGATGGAATATGTGATCTATCCTGGATTATGATCCATGTACACTTGAGAAGAATGTATAACCTACTCTTTTGGGGTGCAGTGTTCTGTATATGTCTCTTAGGTCTTGTTCATTTATCAAGTTCTCTGTTTCCTTATCTTCTGTGTAGATCTTCTATCTGTTAATGAGAGTGGTGTATAAAAGTCTCCAGCTATTATTGTAGAGATGTCTTTTTCTCCCTTCAGTTTTGCCATTGGGTTGCCTCATGTATTTTGGCGCACCATGGTTAGGTACATAAATATTTATGATCCTTATTTCTTCTTAGTGATTGTCCCTTTTATTAATATATACTGTTCTTCTTTGCTTCTTATAACAGCTTTTGACTTAAAGTCTATTCTGTCCAATATTAATATAACAACCTCAGCTCTTTTTTGGTTACTATTTGCATGGAATGTCTTTCCAGCCTTTCACTTTCAACCTGCTTATATCTTTGGGTTTAAGGTGAATGTCTTGTAACCAAGAAGATCCGTGCTTTTTTTATCCATTCTGCCAGTCTGTGTCTTTTAATTGGGAAGTTTAAGCCATTAGTATTCAGTGTTACTACTATAAAAGCAGTACTTACTTTAGTCATTTTGTCCTTTGATTTTTATATGTCATATATTTTTTTAATTGTTACTCTTGTCTTTTATTGTAACCTTTCCAAATACTGATCTTTTATGATGTATTTGACTAATCCCTTTCTCATTTTTATTTCTGTATATTTTTAAAACCTTTCTTTGTGGTTCCCCTGGCATGTATATTACACAGTGTTTTGGGTATTCTTTTAAATATAATCATCTTAATAGAACAGTATAATATTAAATGTGATGGAGATTAATTAATAAAGTAATGTGATTAAATATTTTTTGTACATCTACAATGGACACATTTATTACTGGTGTTGACCAACCAGCTCTTGCTGCCCCATCCATATCTTCCTTAAAATGTGAAAGCATCCTATATTATATCAATTATATGGCACTTAGGAAGAGGAAGCAAAGTGTAATAAGAGACCTTTCCCCTGAATTAATGTAGAAGTGGAAATTTTTCCAGAAAGGCTGGAGAGGCTAAGTAGGTCATCTAAGAATCAGAATTCAAAGAGGGCCCCTTTAAGCCTACTGTAATTTAGGCCCAATTACTTGGTATCGGGTGGTCGCATCTAGCAAGTGGAAGCCAGCAGTGGGGCACTTAGAAAATTAGTCTAATCAGAAAGCCAGGTTGATTTGCTCTTGACATTAAGAAGGATCATTTTATACAGCAGTGCTCTGGAAAGTAGATGGCAGGTGTGGGGATCCAGATTCAACCTAAGGAAGAAGAATCAAAGGAACCTTTAGGCTCTTCTTGAGGTTTACTGCAAGTTCCCTGCTTTAGAAATTTTACCTAGTTGCTAAGGAAGAATAACCTAAGGTTATACCTGCAAGCCCACTCTCCAATAGTGTACTGGAACTGGCTCAGATAGGCCCATGAGAGCTGGATGTTAAATTTTCAGGAACTTTGCAAGGTGGTTGTTAAATTATTGGTAACTTGAAATTTACCATGGTGGGAGTATTTATACCACAGACATGGGCAAATGCTATAAATCAACCCTCTTATTCTGAGAGCCAGTTGTTAAACATTAAAAACTTCCTTCCTCATACATTCTCAGGTATTTTCTGAATTGCCTACAATGTAATAGATACTTCAGGGCCACTGGAGAATGGGGATGGGTGCTAGGGTAGTGGAAGCTATTATAGGATTCAAGGATTCATGCCTTCATACCTGATACCTGTTTGGGGTTTGCTTGTCATTGGACAAAATTAAAAGCAAGATTAAGAGAAATAAATCTTAATTCCAAGCTCTGGCTTATGTTCTTTCTGCTGCAGTTATAATTGCTAAACCAGAATTGACTGAACAGGCCCAGCTTTAGAGGTGATTTCAGTAACCCCTACTGAGAGATATTGAAAAAGGCAGAGGAAAGTAGGAGGGGGAAACAGGCTAACAGGAACAGCTGTGACCTCTCCACAAACATACATTTGCAGATGAGCAGAGATCACAAAAAACTCTTGACTACTTCAAGCCCAGTCTAAGCATATTCTGTATATACCTTTTAAACTGTCTTAAGCTGAGGCAAGCAAGAGTCCAAGTAATGAACTGCCAATGGTGGGCTTGTTTCCATACTTAAATTTTAAGACTAAGATCTGCTTCATTCCATTTTACTGACATACTCCTAAGTCAGTACAGTTTATACAGTATAAACTTATTCTTCTGAACCTGCGTTCAGCAAAGTTATCTAGGTTCATCCAAAAAACGTATATTTTAATTATAATCAGTTTCTAAGTTGAAATAATAAAATGTGCTTCTTGTTTAAAAAAAAAAAATCTGGGCGGGCCACGGTGGCTCAGCAGGCAAGAATGCTTGCCTGCCATGCCAAAGGACCTGGGTTCAATTCCCAGTGCCTGCCCATGTAAAAAAATAGAAAAAATTCTTTGATGTAGGCCAAAGTGGAGTCTAATTTCAGTGAATAACACTAGAGTTACAGTCATGGGCCAGATTCATTCAGTATGAGAGAATTGCATATAGGAGGGAAAAGACTTCTATATCTTCTAAAGAGCATTCATTACAGAATCTTCTTATGAATGACTTTTTCCTACACAAAGCATACCTATTTGTACATTTACATTATCAGAATATTTAAGGAGTTACCAATATACATGAACATATTTCTTTAAAAAAATTTAATGGTTTTGGGGAAAATTTTCAAAAAGCCAAAAAAAAAAACCAAGTTGTTAAAATACAGTGACTTTCATTGATAGTTTACTTTGGATGATTTTATGGTATATGAATATATCTCAATAAAATGGCATTAAAAATATTTTAAAAAGGAAAAACAACACTGGACTATGTAAACCTTTTTACTATATTTGTCTGTATATGTGTTTTATGTGTGAATGTATGTGTGTATATATATATGAATTTATAAGAAACTAATAACATTTAATGTCTGTCAAGAAAATTGTGCTGAGGGACAGAGGTAGTTTTAGGGAGACTTCACTATGAACGTTTTTATGTCTTTTGAGTTTTGTAATATGGAAATATATCACCTAGACAAAGAATTACATTTTTAAAAATTTGTCCTTCTGTAAAAATGTTTCTTTTAAAATGTGTAAAAAATAAACCAGGAAGTTTAGTGTTAAAAAATACTCAATGGAGCTAGGTATCTACTCAAAGGACTTAAGGGCAAAGACACAAACGGACATTTGCACACCAATGTTTATAGCAGCGTTATTTACAATTGCAAAGAGATGGAAACAGCCAAAATCTCCATCAACAGAAGAGTGGCTAAACAAACTGTGGTATATACATACGATGGAATATTATGCAGCTTTAAGACAAGATAAACTTATGAACCATGTAATAACATGGATGGACCTAGAGAATATTATGCTGAGTGAATCCAGCCAAAAACTAAAGGACAAATACTGTATGGTCCCACTGATGTGAACGGACATTCGAGAATAAACTTGAAATATGTCATTGGTAACAGAGTTCAGCAGGAGTTAGACACAGGGTAAGACAATGGGTAATTGAAGCTGAAGGGATACAGACTGTGCAACAGGACTAGATACAAAAACTCAAAAATGGACAGCACAATAATACCTAATTGTAAAGTAATCATGTTAAAATACTGAATGAAGCTGCATCTGAGCTATAGGGTTTTTTTTGTTTTTGTTTGCTTGTTGGTTTGTTTGTTGTTGTTGTTTTTTACTATTACTACTACTTTTATTTCTTTTCTTTATATTAACATTTTATATCTTTTTCTGTTGTGTTGCTAGTTCCTCTAAACCGATGCAAATATACTAAGAAACAATGATCATGCATCTATGTGATGATGTTAAGAATTACTGAGTGCATATGTAGAATGGTATGGTTTCTAAATGTTGTGTTAATTTCTTTTTTTTTCTTTCCGTTAATAAAAAATAAAAAAAAATAAAAAAAATAAAATAAAAAATACTCAATGGAAAAAATATATATGTATACAATGGCTTTAAAAAGGATATGACTAGCATTTGTTTATTTAAGGTCTGTGCCAGGCATTGTACTAACTGCTTTAAATGTATTGTCTCATTTCATCCTTATAACACTATGGGAAATTTATATTCCCACCCATTTTCCAGATGAGAAAACTAAGACTTGGAGAAGTTAAGTAACTTGCCCAGGATCACAGTCGTAGCAATAAACAGAGCTATAATACAAAACCAAGATTTGCTGCACTTCGGAATCTAGACTCTTAACTTTTATACATACAATTTAGATTCTAAAGTTAGTGCATAAAGTGAAAATCTAGTATAAACAAAATTACCCTAGTAAATCTTTCAGGAAATACCACTTCGGAATCTGAACATAAAGTCAATCATTAAGTTCAGTATGGATAGATTTTTTTCCAAGACTTGTTGCCATCTTTCTGCTTTATTATCACATAAAGTAGTTTCTTCTATTTATATAAGCTTATATTTAGCTGTCATATGACTAATATTAACTAATATGACTCACACTCTGAGGGACCCAGGACAGTGGAGGCTGAGTGAAAGAACTGCATATACACATCTCCATCTCATGTTCCCTTGACTCCAGGGATATATGAGTGGAGCCAGCTGTCTCCATGTTTTGTATGGTGAAATCATGTATGTTAAATGTCCCCATTGTGCGTCTGCACGGTACAGCCTCTCTTGGTAATACAACAAAGCTAGGTTCAAATTGTGACTTGGTAATACAGCAAAGCTAAGTTCAAACTCATGGGGTGATTGTAAGGATTAAAAGAGATAATTCAAGAAAGTATCTAGCATTGAGCCTAGCAATTAGTAGACCCTCATGAATGTTTGATGTCACTGCTTCAATTTCCATTATTATACGATAAAAAGATTACCAAACTAGGAAGCAGAAAGCTTGAAATTTAATACTGGCCCTGCCATTAATTAGCAAACTGATTTAGCTAAGCAGTTCACCTCTTTTGGGCTTGTTTCCTTCTCTGTACAATGAGATTATTATAATAGATATTAACAATCTCCATTCCAGTTCTCAAGTTTTATCATTCTGTAATTTGGAATTCATTTCCCCATGCTTATACCTTGGTAAAAATTTTTAATTATACTGGTTTGGCTTCAGGGAGCTGACATCTCTAAGCCACTACCCTGTCAGGTTAAATTTTATTTTGACTTGTTACTTAAATTTGAAAAATGCACTTTTCCGTTGGCTATTCCAGAGCACATATTTGGATATTAGTGGAACACTAACTGGTTTATGCAGTGTTTTAAATACACAAATTTTAGTAAATTTAATGTTGTTATTATTCAAAAACTGAACTGGGAAATTTCTGTTTTAAATTGGTCTGCTGAATGAACTTTCCAAACTCCATTACCGATTTAGTTATCTATCTGAAAACACTTCATGTGGCACTCCTCCACTGTGAAAAAAATGCTATTCCTTTCTAGTATTCTTTAGAAGCTGTGAAATAATAACCTTATGAATAAGACAAAAGGGAGTGAAAGTATGAATGGTTGTAATGTTAACACTCACTCAGAGAGGGGAGAGGATAACTTATGGATGGTCAGCTCCATTTTTGGATTCTAAGGTAGTCATTGCAGTGTCTTTTTTTTCTTTTTTGTGAAAAATAACATATATACAAAAAAGCAGTAAATTTCAAAACACATCACAACAATTAGTTGTAGAACAGATTTCAGAGTTTGCTATGGGTTACAATTCCACAATTGTAAGTTTTTATTTCTAGCTGCTCTAAGACTGGAAACTAAAAGAAATATCAATATAATGTTTCAGCATCCATACTCATTTATTAAACCCTCCCTTCTCTATATAACTCCACCATCATGTTTGATCTTTTTCCCACTCTTTAAGGGTGTTTGGGCTGTGTCCATTATAACTTTTTTATGTTGGAAAGGGCTGTCAATAATATGGAAGTGGGATGGAACTAGTTAATGTTATAGAGAGTCTGGCCCTTCTGCATTTCAGGACTTATCTGGTTCAGGTACCCATCTGGAGGTTGCAGGTTTCTGGAAAGTAATCCTAGTGCATGGAACCTTTGTACATTCTTATATAATGCCCTAGGTGTTCTTTAGGATTGGCAGGAATGGTTTTGGTTGGGGTTTGGCTAGGTACGATAGGTAGCAATGTCTAACTGAAATAAGAGTGACCTCCAGAGTAGCCTCTCGAATCTATTTGAACTCTCTCAGCCACTGATATCTTATTTGTACACTTTTCCCCCCTTTTGGTTAGGAAGGCTTTCTTGGTTCTATGGTTCCAGGGGCAGGCTCATCCCTGGGAATCATCTCCCACATGGCCAGGGATACTTTTGCCCCTGGATGTCACATCCCATGCTGAGGGGAGGCATTGCAGTGTCTTTTTGTGGGAGGTACAAAATGGGTATTATCATGAAGCTAACTTTCTAAGTAAGGTCAAGGAAAACTTCAAAGCATCATAAGTTTAAAACAAAATAAAACACATTATATGTTTTTTCAGCATTCATTCTCTCTCTGGAAATCAAAACAAATCATTTTCTATGTAGTAGTTCAAATGGCAGCCAGCCAGTAGAATTTTAACTTCTATCTGAACCATTTCAGGATTTCAGAAGTACCTGATGTTGTTAGGGAGATACTGGGTTTACTTTTTTGAGAGAACAAAAAGTTTGATGGTTTAAAAAAGAAATAAAAAACTCGTAGCACAAGATGGCTTGTAATTATTTATTGTTATCTATGTAAGTCATAAACCATTATTGCATGTGTTCATATTCCATTAAGTAGAAATCATATAGAACAAAAAGTATAGAGAGGATTTTGTTTCAGTCTTTCAAGATAGTCTGTTAAAAAGATAAAATAATATATCTTTATGTAAATTTAAAATGAGCATTTGCCAAGTATTTTATTTAACTTATTAATTAATGGGGAAGCCAGTAAGAATGTTATTAAATAATTCATGCACAAAAGACTCTAAGGCTTTGATCATCTCTGAAATTCTGATTCTGTAATTCATTAGGGTCCTAAAAACAGGAAGATCCACTTGATTATTAACCTTATTCCCTCTTTTTTTTTTACATGGGCAGGCACCGGGAATCAAACCTGGGTCCTCTGGCATGGCAGGCAAGCATTCTTGCCTAGTCTAGAAAGACTGAAATATTTTTACCATTAAATTGTAAAGATCTGGTTTCATTTGACATATTCATATTCTGAAAGCAGGTATTTAAAATCCTTTGAGTGTTATTGGAATATGGGTATAATATCTCAAGATGACTACTTTAAATTGGTCAGCACGGTTTTGAAACTCTTAAATAATCAACTTGAGTTACTATTTTAGAATGAAGCTCTTATCCCTACAGTGCTTTCATTTCTACATTCAGATTGTCTTTGGGAATAGTCATTTGTTCATTCAGCTTGAACACCTGCTGTTTATCAGACATGCACAAGATGCCAAGGAAACTAATTAAGACCCGGTTCCTGCCTTCAGACGCCTTGCTTTATTTAATAATCACACTTAAGATTAATGATGGAGGTTTAGCAGAGAATAGAAATTCTGCCACAGAGGGCTGTGAAACACGTAAATGAGTTAAATAAGCTGTAACATCTACTTCGGAAGAAGCAATTTAAGAAACCTTAGTATGAGTTGTTTGAGAAAGTTTAGAGAAAGCTACTTAGAGAAAAAGAAATAAAATAGGACGATCCTTTAAATTTATTATATTTTATTAGTAGTAATTCAAATTTTTTTTAATATTCCATTTCATCTCTGGCCTTTTTTAGCTATATTTCTTTTGTAGTATTTTTTTAGCACTTGCTCTGAGGTTTCTAACATACGTACCTAGTATTTCACAGTTCTACTTAAAGATGTTTTATCACTTAAGGAAAATGTAGAAAATTTACAGTCATATCAGTCCCTTTACTCTTCCCCATTTATAATTGTCATATTATTATACCTATATACATTAAAAACCCCACCAGATAAGAATTAATCCTTACTTTCAACAATCTCAGATAGTTTAAAGAGGGCAAAACTTTTTAAAGTTTTGTTTTTGTTTTTTTTGCTGAAGTTTTTACCCTATCCTGTGCTCTTCCTTCATCCCCCAGTTTCATAGTTTCCCTCTGGTATAATTTCCCTTCAGCCTTAAGAATTTCCTGTAGCATTTCTGTTATAGCAGGTTTACAGGCAATGAATTCTTCAAGTTTTCCTTCACCTGAATTTTTTTTCTTTCATTCTTGAAAAATATTTTTGCTGGTTATAATATCTTGGGTTGACATTTCTTTAAGCACTTCAAATATGTTTTTCTACCATCTTCTGTCTTCTGTGGTTTCTGATGAGAAATCCATGGTCATGCCAATCAAAATTTCCCTATGTGTTGTTTTTCTTATCTGCTTTCAAGGTTGTTTTCTTTATGTTTGGGTGTCTGCAGGTTGATTATGATGTGTCTGTGCTTGGTTTTATCCTATTTACAGTTCTCTGAGCTTTTTTTTTTTTTTACTTAATTTGGAGATGTATTGACTATTATTTATTCACATATTTTTGTGCCAAACTCTTTCTGCTCTCCTTCTGGGACTCCAATGTTAAATTTTTTTGTATAGTCCCACCAATCCGTGAGAATCTATTCATTTTTTTAACATGGCTTTTCCTCCCCATTCTTCTGATTGGATAATTTCCTTTGTTTTTTTTTCAGTTTTGAATTTTCCATTTGGTTCTTTTTCGTATTTTCAGTTTCTCTTTTCTGTTAGCTACACCTCATGAAGCATAGTTAGAACAGCTGCTTAAAATCTTAAATGCCTGTGTCACTGCTGCCACAGCAGCATAGTCTCCCCCTTCTCCACCCACCCTCCTGCCCCCCCAACCCATATACCGGACCCACCCTTGGGCTACAGCCAAGAGAGAAAAAAAGAGAAATTAAAAACAACAGCAGACTTTCCACCACACCCCTGGAACGGTAGGGGCTTCATTTCCCTGACAGGGCTTCTGTTGGAGCTTTGCCTATGTCTTTACCTGTGGACGGTCCTTCTGGAGCTCCATGACTAGGGCCCGCCTCAAGTCAAAGCTTCAAGATAAAAAGGAAAAAGAAATCCAAGACACTGACCACTGTATGAATCATATCTACAAGTTTGATTCCACCCCCAATCCATGTTGTTTCGGACCCCTCAAGTAGTTGCTTTTTGCATTTTTTCAAGAATTTTTATCAGCCTGAGAGTTAAGCTGCAGTGTACTTATTCAATTTGACTGTTACCAAAAATCCTATATTTAAAAAAAAGAAAAATTCTGGCCCATTAAATAGGACCTGGTTTTCTGAGAAACTTAATACAGTATTCCATCCAAAAGTGACACCTTTGCATCTGAATATCTGTGAGTACACATCAATTAAATATATTGTAATGAATATTTAGTGCCCCCAGGGAGATGTCAGCATGAACTTGATTCTCAACCTTGTCACCACTAAGCAAAGAACATGCCCAGTACTCAAAGGGTGACAATTATGTTCTTACATAGAAAGAGTTTCTTAGGGCTTTACCTTCAAATATTATCAAATCAAATTAGAAGAAGAAATTCTGTGAAATTTATTGCTACCTTTATTACCCTGCCTTCTCTAGCACATTTCTGTGTGTCTATACATACATATATATACTTATATAATTTTTAAATCTATGTGTACTTAGATATACATATAAATTATATATACATATGTATGTAAAATCTAAGATCTATATGACATGCTACCCAAAATAGATGAGAAATGGGATCTGTATCTATACCTATATCTATTTTAGAAAGCCCAAACAAAGTTAAAATGACACAAATTGAATGTAATTTTGCAAGTATTATTCATAAAGTATACTCCCAAATATGCATAATTTAGTGATTCTGAATTATGCAAATTTTACCTGTAAATGTATATAGAGCTCTATGTTTTGAACCTTATAATTTAGAACTGCCATATAATTTAAAGACTAAATTATAAAACTTGAATTTTTATGCCTATTAATATTAATAATCTACTTCAAATTATTTTCTAGCTAGTCCAAATAAATAATATATATGTGAGTTAGGGTTTATTTTAAAATTATTAAAATAATGTTGCAAGGAGCTTTTCCATGCTCTTCCCACCTGGAGCAACCTCTAACAGAATAAGGTCTTCTGCCAGTACCTTTACATGTAGCAGCTGTATTATTGGCAATTCTCAGTTAAATAAAGATGTATGTAGTTGTTTTTAACATAATCGTATTAGTTGTGTTTATAAATATTTAAAAATTGGTATTTGTTTTGTTTAAGGTAATAGAATCCAGATTTGAAATTGCCTCATATCTTGACTATGCAGCCCAAGGCAGCTTCAAAAAATCATTTTTCTTCTTGTTTGTTTGGGGCTTTTTGTTTGTTTTTGAAGAAAAGACTGTGCCATCTGGTCAATTGTGACGGAGTTGAACAATTCTGAGGGAATTTCACTAACCCCCCCACTTCCTCAGTACACAGTCAGTGTGGCGTCTTTTCTCATATATGTGTGCTAGGAACTAACAAAGAAGTTAATGTGAAAACAATTGTATCAGTTCTCTTGGAAGTTTCCATATCTATAATATGGGGATAATACCATCTCCTATGGGGGGAGTTACCAACTCCTAGGGTTGATACGTCAATTGAATGATATCTGTGAAGTTCTTAGCAAAGTGTGTGGCTCAGGGCTCAATGAATGTTAAAAGTATTGTTCTTGCTTTTGTTGTTATTTTTAATACCTTAATATATGATATATTTGGCAAAAAATGTACTTAATTTCAGTGCAATTATAGCTATTGTGGTTTGAAATTTTTCAGTTACAGTAATTAGCTTCTTTACTCTTTCGTGATAGCTTTGCAGAAAATGTGCCAAAGACATTTGAGTAAACCAACAGTTGGAAAATCATAAACTGACTTCTTGCACCTCATAAATCATACCTTGATTTCATTTAGCTATTGTGACTTTAAGAAAAGGATTGAATTACATGTCTCTCTAGAATTAACGGTTTTGCTAATATCCTTGGAAAGGTTTAAAGTTAACCTGTGACTCTAATGTCATAATGATCACAACTCGAACATTTATCTGAAAATTTAGCTGCTAAGAACACTTCTTGCTGGCAAATAATGTGAAATGAAAGTATTACTTTGACAGAAATCAGCAAGTAGGTAGGTCTCTTATGTGAGAGGACGGTAGTGTGTTGCTCAGAGAGAACTGTAGCAGAAGATCAAATAAAAAATGACCCAGCCAGTGGAGGGAATTAAGATTAATGGGGAAAGGTATAAATGCAATACAGAAAACTTGACTTTTGTCTTGGCTCTCATGTCAAAGCTCTTTGATGTAACTAACTAAATTTCTCTGTGCTTTAGCCCCCTTTTCTCTAAAATGGGTATAATACCAAAGTGGTTCACTCTGAGATCTAATGAGGTAATATTTATAAACTGCCTTGTAATGTGAAGCATTATTAAACTATAAATTGGGGCTTTTGTAGTTAGTAGTAGTAGTAAGAAAGCTTAATAAATCCTCCTTTTTAAACAGGCAGATAAGATTAGTATCATGGCCTTTGTGACACCCATTTAATCAATATTATTTTTTAATCAATATTATTGGGAATTAAAAAGGGGGGATCATTTACAGGTACTGATTGGCTTTCGGGTACCTCTTTGCAGCAGAAAAGAGACTTATAGTAGGAATTAAGTTGACCTTGTTAGAATATGTGACTATAGGTGTTTTACTGGACTGTACTCTGTGTTTACTTACACTAAATTTCACTCAAAGATTATCTTGTAAAATGTCTGAAACCTACATTAGAATTTAACATAACAACCAAATAGGCACTAGATCAAGAACACCACAGAACAATCTAGAAAATAAAAGGAATTAATTGAAATGATATTTCACATATCAACTTCATTAAGTAGAAAGAGTAAACTTCTTTCTACCAAGATAATGGAAGAATTAATTCTAAAAGAAAGCACCAATGGATCCAGATAAACATCCCAACTGCCATTTTTATCCCTTCCTCTCCCTGTTGCTATGGCCTGCAGACCTGGAATTTCAAAACAGGAAATCTCCTCCTCTTCCCATTTTAGAAGGTACAGAGTAGGTACAAAACAGAGCAGGGGGAGAAGTTTATGGAATTAGCCAAATGCCTGGATAGCCACAAGTTGACGGTGGCACCTACCTTGCTTCCAGAGAATTTAGAAATAGTTTTTTAGTTGATTTTGCTAACTGGGGTATGCTTGTGACTTAAAATAATGTGTCATCGAAGTCTTCATGAACAAAGGAATAAAATATATAGCGTTTTATTTCTTAAAAGAAAAAAACAGTAGTTCTTCTGAACTTTCTGGAACAGATAAAATAGACAGAAATAAACCTTTGAGGATATTTACAGTGCTACATTGTACAAGTGTTTATTGTGTGCTTCTGAAGAGTTTAGGTATTATCAGAAAGGAAACTCAGCTCACTATGACATCAAAGCAAAAAGTTACTGAAATTTGAATTTACAGTAATAGTTTGTAAAAAAAAATTTAAATTATATATTATCAGTAATGCTAATATTAGCATCCGTAGGCTTGGGAATTAAAGCACAATGTAATTTCAGACGTTATTGATAATATTGAACAAGTGAAAATAAGTTTTTGTTATACAGGATTGCAAGCAGCAACAGGCTGAGATTAATGCAGCAAGAAGCTAACAGTGATAGTAAGATGACTGATAAACTATGTACTTGATGAGAAAAAACACAATTAAAATGACATATACCAAAACCCAATTAATAAAAAGTTTATCTGTTATTCCTCAAATTTCAATTAATAGGTTTTTTCCAGTAGCACAAGTTTATAGGAACTCCCTACCCTGGGGAAATTTGGTCTCCTTGATAGTGCTCCGTGTTTGTTAACACTCATTTTCTACAGAAATGTAGAAGACAGTAGGATGAGGAAATTGAATCGAGACTAAAAACATCACTGTGACTGCAGTTGCTTGCATCTCCTTCCCCCTCTCCCCCCAAATAAACTTTGCCTGGAACTGCCAGGGAAGATAACGATTGGGCTGACTTCTCTTTCTGCCTTTCCTCAGTAATGCAGTTCTATAGGTGCTCTTAAGCACAAAACTGAGAGAGAGAAGAAAGAAGTGTGATTATCAACTCCATTATAATCTGTAGTTGATAAAAATAGCTATTAGAGAGGAGATGTAAGGTTATGGAGGAAAATGATGTTGGTTCAGAGTCACATTCTAGTCCTCTTTATAATCTGTATTTAACTTTGAAATAAGATTCTTATGGCACTAGGCATTTTAAACTTTAGAGTTCTTCATTCTTATTGCAAAAAATATTAAATCTTTTTGTCTCTATGATGGGTAGAACTTAGAGAAGTACCCAGTGTAAAAGTAATTGAATTCCATTATATTTTTAGTCTAAAAAGATGAAATTGCCATCACTGAAATTTTGGGGAAAATATGTTCTATTTAGAACTGTAGTTAAAAATCTCAATTTAGTTATGAAAAATATCCTGTGATATTTTGCCATGAAACAAAGCAGAATAATAGCAAAGCTTACAAAATCTGTAGCATTCCACTGTTCTGTGTGAACTTGGAAAACATAAATTTTTGATAAGTAGAAGATTGAAAAAAAAAAACAAGTGAGTTCAGTTTCAAAGTTTCATTTTGGGTCAGCTGTACTGAATCATGTTATATTTTATTTAATTTAAATGGTAACCAAAAGCATACTTAACTTTATGAATGTTTGCTAAGGGTTAAAAAAAAAAATTAGTAAGCACCACTACAAAAGACCTCCTTTATCAGGTTCAGTGAAAACCCTCCTAAGCTGTTAAGTGAAAATAAGATTTTTGTCAAGAGCAAAGTAATATACAACACAGTGAATACAATCTAAATCAAGTCTTCATTAAAGGCAATTCCTTGATCTATCTGAAATCTGAATTGGGGCTTCCTGAGTCTCCGCTGGGTGTTCCTTGTGACATGATATGATAAATATTTTCTTTTGAAGCCTAGGTCAATCCAGAAGAAAAACAAATATTGCAACTTTGTCTGAGAAATGAGTTCTAACTCACTCTGAGCAGTATTTATGGCTATGAGCAGTTCTGGCATTTATTCTGACTCATTTCCCACCCTGTTACTCCTCACAAAGTATGTTTTTCTATTTCTAGGCTTAGAGACAACAGCATAAACAAGCTCATCAACATCAGCAGCAGCCTGTTCTTTTTGAGTGCTCCCTCTATTTGAAGAAATAGATATTTACTAAGTATGAAGAAGAAAACTGACAAAATCTGGAGGATTTTCCAATAGGAAGCAGTCATCCCTATTGGTCAATCCGTTTATATTCTATTCACTGTCTCCTTTAATCCTAGTTTATCTGGTGCTTTCCAAGGGATATTGACTCTGGGAAATATGTAATATGAATCCTGTTTTCTAGACCTGATAATGGAAGTAAGGAGAACTTAAAGACAGTACAGGATGTATAGAAGTCATGCCCCGTATGATCTAAACATCAGAGCAGAAGTGATTAAATGGTGACTTGTGAAGTATCTCTGAGACTCTGACATACCTTTCTGCTGCTACTGCTGCTTCATATAGCCACAATGATTACAGGCATGTCCGAAATAAAGATTTTAGCCAAAACTAGGAGGGGAATCACCAGCCCTGCTGCAGTATTCAATGTTCACCAACTGTGCAAACTCTATTTTCCTGGTGGTTCCTAATTTCAGGTATTCTGTCCTATCAGCCCTATAATACAATTTTATACCAGTTGCCCTGTTCTGTTGGGAGTCATTGAAATTTTAGCTTTTTTGGATAGATTTCTTAGGCTTTTACAGTTTTTTAAATTCCTTATCTCTGCCCTGCTTCCTGCTTTTGCCAATTATCTCCCCAAGTAATTGCCCCAAGGGCAGACTTATGTTGGGTGCCAAATGGCCAAGCCCTCTAACTTCCACCAAGACAGAAGCGCATGCACAAAACCCGATTAATATCTTGATGAGGCAGAACATCAAATATCTTTTTCAGGTGCTTTTTCTTTATTTTAATTTTTATAGATGCTAGGTAAAAAGTCCTATTTTGTCTTCAGCCCTGAATAATTTATAGGTTCACATATCAGTATTTTTCCTACACATATAAAAATATTATATATTCTTAATTCATCCTAAAGATACATTGCCCTCCCTTCCAATAATTGATTCCAAAGTTAAGACTCTCTGTAATAGGCATTAGTAAGAGCTTATAGTTTTAGAAATTTCCATAAAACTGATGCTTTCTCTAGTATTAAGGAAGAAGATGTAATAATTTGTCCTTTGAAGAAACTCAGTTCCACTTGCAGTATTCTTTATGTGATAAATTTAGCAATATTCCTTACTTATATATATCTAAACATTTGTGTATTTTTCTTACATAATCAGGGTTATAATTTTCCTTTGTCACCTTATTTCTTCTTTTGTGAAAGTTACAAAAATAATATGTAATCCCATTCTCATTACTGTAAACATCATGTAGTATGGAAGTATATAGATTAAAACAGAAAGGCCCACCTTTATCCTCAGAAACCTCCCCCAAAAAAGGCCTCTCCCCTCTTAACCATTAATAGTTTGATGTGTATTTCTCCAATACCTTAAAAAATGTACATTTATACACACACACACGTATGTGTATATGTGTATATGTTTATAACTAGGGTTTTTTTTGGATATACTAAACCTGGTGTCCTATTTGTTTATTCACATAACAATAAAATTTGAGGCTCTTCTATATCAGCACATCAGATGCTCTTTATTTTTCTTATTAACAGTGTAGTATTCTATGCAGGAGTCATGGTATAGTCGTATTTTACCATTTCTCTACAGATCGTTATTTACTTTTATTTTTTGCAGATTTTTAGTATTTCAAATGATGTTGCAATCAACTTCTTAGACACCTTTGTATTCTTGTTTAAATATTTCTCAAAGATAGAGTTCTACAGATGTCCTCTCTGATTCCAAGGGTATGGATATATAAAATTTTTAATAGACATTCATTGCCTTCTCCCTATCCTTTACAAAACTACTGAATTTATACTCTTCTGTACCACCTATGGGAGGATCCATTTCTCCTTCCTCTTCCCCATTCAAGATATTATCAGTCTCTTTTCTAATCTGATGAATGAAAAACTCTATTTCTTGTTTTAATTTGTATTACCCTGGTTAATAGTCAGGCTGAGTAGACTTTCCCTATTTTTTCATAAAGCAGTGATCTTCAGAAGGATCAAGATGCTAAAGGTTAAAAAAAAAAACTAAACGTAAAAATGTTTCAAGAAACTATAAGAAGATATATATAATTATCTAAGGATGAGTACATAAAAGTTAATAGTTTTTTTTACCACATATATAAAACATTTATGCAGGCAAAAAACATCATACTACAGTTAAAAGACAGCTAACATACTGAGAAGAAATGTTTGCTACATATGGCAAACAAAACATTAATACCAGGGATATATAAAGAACTCCTACAAATCAGTTAAAAAAAAAAAATAGCCCAATTGAAAAATGAGTAAATATATGCTTTTTAGAAGAGGTAAACTGAATAGCCAATAACCTGCCTTTTTAAAAAACTATTAATTATATAGAATAGCTGTCTTATTATATCTGTACATATAAATCTTGACTGTTTTAAACAATTGTATATTACCATTTTTTATTTTAACATTAGTCAATAGACATCTAGGTTATTTTCTATTTTTGTTATGGCAGTAAACTGTTCTATGAGGAATGTATATGTGTCTTATACACTTATCTGATGATTTCTTTGGAATAAATTCCTACAGATTAATTGATTGGGTGAAAGATACACACATTTTAAATCTGTTATGTGTTATCAGATTACCCTCCAGAAAGGCCTACCTCACATTGGGTGAAAGTGGACCTTTTACACTGGTTTAGCAATTCTTTTTGTCTTAACCAGATTGATAGTTAGAAAATTCTACATGTTTTTAACAATTCTTTTAGTCTTAGCCAGACAGGTAGTTGGAAAATTCTACATATTTTTAAAGATTTATTTCTTTGATTATTTCTAAAATTTAATGTCTTAATGTTTATATTTCAAAGTTTATATTGTCGTTTATTAATTGCTTATTCTTTCCTTTACCCATTTTTATATTGGTGTTCTATAGTGATTTATGAACTGTTTATATATTATTGATATCTTTTTTTCTATCACTGTCACATATGTTGCCTTTTTTTTCTTTTTGGTTGTTCGACTTTTAATTCTAATCGTAGTTTCCTTTGACAGATAAGTTTTATATGATTGAATACGTCACTCTTTTTGTGTTTTCTAGTTTGGGCATCTTATTGTTAAAATCCAGTATGATAGTTAATGTATTTATGTTCCCTCAGTATACATTATCCTTATTCCAAGCCCCCAAAAGTATAGAAAACTGATTGTGTTTTTTAAATGCCTTAAGGAAAACAATTATTCCAACTCTTGCAAGTTTAAGGTGCAATCCTATAACTTGTTTTATTTATCATCCTAAGTTTTGCCTGACAGTTTTTTCTATATATTCATATTTCTATATCAATTTAATTCATCTTTGTTCATATTGTTTAGTTACATATATCATGTCTGTTTTAGATCATAATTCTTTCTTTAAATTGTATTCACTTCAAAATGAAGAATGATGCCTCTTCATACAGGTCTGGCACAGTACCACTTGCATAATTACTTCTTGATGATGGCTACATAGGTGAGATCCCAGAAATGGATGCTTTCAGGTCCTGGCAATTTATGTAACTCCTACAAACTGAATATAGAGCCTACTAACAACAGACTTTTGCCATCCTTTCACCAGACATGACCGTTATATTTAAAAGAGGGAATAGTATAGTGTTACTATGTAATGGATCTACTATGCATATTCTCACTGCTTTAAATTCACTGATCATATAAAAAGAGAAAAATGCACTAGCTCAGTGTTTGATCTTTACCACATAGATCTAACGTCATGATCAATTGCTTTCAGTATTTTCTTTGAAATCACATAAAGGTTCATATGTGCCAGATTTCATAAGGATCACATGATAAGGTCAAAAAATACAAATTCCAAGACAGAATTTATATGCCGGGTTCACATATGACAGTAATACTGTATAACCATATGTTGAATATAATACACTGTATGTAAATGCTACTCTTGAAAGCAATCCAATCAATAAAACCTAAAATAAATAGCACTTTAATAACATATTTCAAATCAACTGAAAATGGAATAGGTGGACTCTGTGGCAAGAACATCCCTATAAAATTGACATTCAGAGGCCATTAAAACAGAGAGGAAAACAATCTTGAAACTAAAGAAAAACTGAATATTTAGAAGTTTTTTTAAAAAGCTATCTGAATTGTATACCAAAATGCAGTTTTAAAGAACTAATTTCAATAAAAACCATGGATTGCCAGGCATTAAAAAGCAAATTCAGTTTACCACTACCAATAGCTAAAAAATGTCTAGTAATCAATATTAAATATAAAAAGCAAAAAATTCACAGTATTAAACAAAAAAGCTCATTTTATTGATAATTGTGAGAGATTAATTTTTATCATTAATGGCTATAGAAAAGTTAACTTTAAAAGCCTAGCAATAAAAAATGATTGTAGTATCAGTAAAACTCTGAAACAGATCAAATAACCTCTAAGTAGTACTAATCAACTGCATCTTTGGACATGTATATGACTTGTTTTAGCTGAAAAGATTGCATTATTTTCTTTAATTTGTTTCTAATATCATCCAACTTCTCAACTGTTAACAGTCAGCAGCTCACAGACTACAGAAACTTTACCTCTACTAGAAGATTATATGAGTTAAGATTTGAGATAACTTTTCCTCTTTGGCCTGATTTTGAAAAACATAGTTTCATCATTCTACCTTATACAGAGATAACTTACTTTCTAAATATAAATACATGTGTACACACAAATGAATCAATGAAGTTTGCATACAGTTATTTAATCAATTTTTTTTCCTACTTATCAATTTGAACTCTTACACCGAAATGAGATATTTGTGATGTGATTGATATTTTTATTTTCAATTTATCACTTCAGATCCTGGAAAGACTCTGCCAGAAGCCCTTGACTACTGCGCAGTTTGGCTGCAGACAGTACCTGGAGAAATCGACAGTAAAAGTGGTATTCCACCTTCCCTTGTAATGCTACAAATTAAAGACTTTCTTAATGGACCAGGTGAGAAAGTAAAAATTCAAGTCTGTAAATGTTATTTTAATATGACTATATTATCATATACATAGAATTATTAGATAGTAATCATGATATTGCATGCCAGAAGTGAATAATTCATTTGTCTTCCAGAAGTATATTCTTTTCAGGGTGTCCATTCTACAAATCAAAAGGCAAATAAAAATATGCATAAAAATTACCTTTACTCTGACAAAAATTCATTATTAATTAATAGTTGACTGGATGCCAAAGACCCAAGATTTATTTCCATCTTTTCTATTGACAATTAACTGTGTCATTTTAGGGAGTTAATCTAATCTCTTTATGCCTCAGTTTCCTCACCTGTAAAATAAAGAGAATGGGCTGGATGGACAGATAGATGAGTAAGATACATGATGTTCATACATAAGATACTATTCACAGAATATATAAATAAGTACACTTATTTCAAATGCTTAGCAAGAACTTCAGCTGTTCTTTATCTTGTACACATAATACAAAAAAATGTGTTCCTGTACAACATGGGGAGATATCTGTGTCTGGGGTTCTCACCTTTTGCCAATCCAGCACCCTCCTTGTCTGCTAGCCTGCTTCCTGAGGCTCCTGCTCCTCACCTCCAGCTCTCTGATGGAACCTTCTGGGGTAACACTGAAGGTTCCTTGGGGAAGCCAGGAAACCAGGCATTACATACGTGTTTAGTTTGCTTTGCTTCCGAGAGATATGCATGGGCTTTTTGGCTGCTGTTTTTCAGGAACCTCCTGCTTATTCCCCACTTTCCCTGGGTTCACACGTTTCAGAAGGTTGGTTGGCGTCACTGGAAGACTGACCACAAACAAATTGGCTGTTACTGTAAATGCAAACCCAGAACCATTGGCAGTTCAACTCTAATCAGTAAAATCGAGAGGATTCCATCGTTTCAAAAAAAAAAAAAATTGAGTGCTTGAGACATAGTAAGCACTCAATTTTAGATAGATAAAATAGATATCTAAATGTATTGAGTGCTTATTATGTCCCGGGCACTAAGTGTTTTATATACTCATATAGACCTATGGAGAATTATTCCTATTTTATGAATAAACAATATTTTATGAATAAGCAATCTAAGACTTAAAAAGATAAAATAAATTGCCCAAGCTCATAGCTGCAGAGGAGCCATTCAAACCCAGGCCTTTATGACTTCAAAGACTTTACTCTTAACTTATGCACTGTACCAACTTCAGCGTAAAGATTTTTCTTCTCTCCTCCTCCTCCTTTTTCTCCTTTTTTTTTTTTTTTGCAGCTCTTCATCTTTTTCTTCCTTCTCATGTTCCATCTTTTTTCTTTATTCTATTATTCTTCCCTCACCCCTATAGCATCTTAGCTACTATTTAGCAGAAATTACTGTACTTCAGTTTTCCTTTTTGTTATATTATACTTACGGTGCTTCAGAACATATGAGCCACCAAAGGAAAACTAATTTCTTCATTAAGAATATAAAATAATGATGTTACAATCTCTTAAGGTCTCTAGCAATTCTCTGCAAAACTTTAATTTTGAAGAGTATGTAGACCTTGTTGAGTATTTGTGTTGAAGCATGCATATTCACTCAGGGTCCACAACCACTGGTGGAGAAAGAAGGCAGCCACTATACCTGGAGTAAACAGAGCCTGAAACCACATATAATGATTCCTTTCAATGGGGCCCAGTTCTTCTCAAGCATGTTTCCCAAGTGCTGTGATTTATAAGGTGTAGAATATAAAGAATTATTTCTAATCATGATAAATATCTAGACATGGTTTTAAAGGCTCAAAGGAAAGAAAGAAGTTGATGCTGAATGATAAGGAAGTCATTAGAGTTTGAGAGAAGGCTTTGGGGAGAGGTAATGATTTTGCAGAGTATGAGTCCCAGTGCTTGATTAGTGAGTGGGACATACTATATTATAATGAGTCCATCCCACTGGCAATTGTAGGAAAAAAACATATATCACTAAGAAAAAAAGAAAAATCTACCATTTAAACTATGATATAGTACTTTACTACATCAATTGCAGGCCACATCCTGATTTCAGAGTTGTTCACATGTGGAAAGATGGGCATGCTAGAGTGGATGAAATAGGGTAAGAACACATGGTTATATAGTTCATGGAGCAGTGCAAGGAGACTTGGGTTTACACCCTAATTTCTCATTTTTAGTTGCAGGTTTCTTTTGTTCTTAGGCTAAATCTTTCACTAAATGATTGGCTAGAAAGTTCTCTTGTAGTTTACATTTTACTGAATTGCATGTGTTTGCCAAAGGGATGAAATTTACAAGTCAATGGTAAATTGTATACTATATTTTCAAAGTAACCAAATTAGTTGAATTTTAGGAGAAATGCTTATGAATGGGTGAAAATTATATATTTATAATTTCAGCATATAATGTGACAGTATAGTAATATGATTTTTTAAATAGCTTTGCTTTCATGTTTCTTATACTTTTCAAAATTAGAAATTAGATATATGCTATGTCTAATTTTGTGTGCATTTAATCAGTGTTAACCTATTTTGAAATTCAATGTTTTAAGTACATGCATTGAAATAGTTATTTTACAGCAGTCATCTCAAACTTGAGTCTGCCTTTAAAGCACCTCTGAGTAGCTTGTTAAAATACAAATAGTAATTTAGTAGTTCTAGAAGGTAAGGCCTGAAATTCTGCATTTCTCTCAAGCTCCTAGATGAAATGAATGCTCTTGGTCTGGGGAATATACTTTCTGTAGCAAGTTTTATAGAACTAATATATATGGGAAAATCTGTGTGTGGGTGTGTGTTTGGGGGGATGATGTTTTAAAAACCATCGGATACAGTTTTTGAGGACCAAACTTTATATTATTTGGGGGTATGGGAGAGAAAAATGGTACAAGGAAAGATGAGTAGTTTTAAAAATGGTTCTTTTATTATAAAAAAAATAAAATATAACATCCAAAGAATTAAGTTCTTCAAAATAGAAAACATTTTAACCAAAAGTACTTTTCTTTCATAAATTATCTGAGGGGAGATTTATTTGTATGATATATCAGCTGCGTGGGACTCCTGCTAAAATACTAATTTAACAGCCTTGAAATGCTCCAGCATTTACTATCTCAGACAGAAATTGTCTACTATAATCAATTTGTCATTTAAATTAGATAAGTAGATGTTATTCCTTAGAAGAGTTATATTCTCTCACCACATAGCAACCCCAATTGTCATTCTATATTAACTTAGAGATCAAAAATCTATAGCAAGTAGCAAGATTTGAAAACCACTAATTAAATAGGAATAAGAGGACACATTAATGCAATTCTTGCCACATGAATCATTGTATAGGGCAACCCGAGAAAATTATATTTTTTCAAATTTTAGGTAATAGGATACCAAAAGGAGTATCATTTATGCTGAGGCAAGAGAAACACATTTTAGCTTTATAATATTCCCCAATACCATTCTTTCCTGATTTTTTTGCAAAGTTATCATTAAAAGCCTTTTTGCTACTATTGGTTTTTAATCTATATGCAATCTATTTTAAGTGTCATTCTCAAAAGACACATTTTGTTTTGTCTCTAAAGTATTATATTTCCATTTACTCTTTTCTTGCTCTTGACTACAATCTATTTTAAGTGTCATTCTCAAAAGACACATTTTGTTTTATCTCTAAAATATTGTATTTCCATTTAATCTTTTCTTGCTCTTGAATAAAAGTTACAGTAGCCAAAAAAGATATGACCCTGAAAGGCAGAGGAAATACTGATTATAACTATATAACCTTAAGTTTCCTTCAAAAAGGTTTGACTTTAAAAGCGTTTGAATTCAGCCTTTTGATTTGTTTTTCAGGGATTATTTTATCTAAACAAGATTATACAAATGTTGCTTGTTTAGCATTTGTTTTTGGAAGAGTAATTCAAAGTTCATGAGTATTTCCTTATTTCCTCTGTTCACTTAATAGTCCTTTAGAACAAATAGCAGGTACCAACTTCTACATCAAAAAAGCCTCTTCAAAGCCCTACCAACCCCCACCTCCTTCATTCAGAGGTAACAATTGTACCCATTAGCAAGGTCAGTGGCTTGGAGAAACCTGAAAAACAGCAGCTACCAGAAACCCACTAGAATAATATCTCCAGCAGGTGATAGATTAGTTGGAACAAATTGGAACCATTGCAGTTCAGCAATCCTGGTTTCTTTCAAGCTGTTTTTAAAATGTCGTCATTTTAATACACAATCTAAGCCACGCGGAACAGTCCACAGAGGTTAATTTGAATCATATGATGTGTCACTGCCCTCAGCTGACATGAGCTCCATTCCATGTGTGAAGCCATAATAAATCCATTCCCTACCGAGGAAAATTCCCCGTGAGAAGGTGAACTAATCCAGGCCTCACACTGGCATGCTAACCCTCCATAATTGAAAGCAGGGCCACCTGTTCCCAGCACAGTTAGCCTATAGAGAGAAAAAATTAACATTAGATCAGATATTTCTTATATTGAAAAATCATTCATAGTTCTTGTAAATTCAAATTCACCTATGAACTCTTTGGTATAACATCATACAGAAATGTAGGAATGTGCCCACTTGATCCCATTTTAAAAGTTTTGTTAACCATGGGATTTCTTAATTTTGAAATGGCTTTTTTTTTTTTTAATTTAATGAGAGCTGACATGTGAGAAGAACTAGTAAGAGTGCAGATTTTTCTAATTAACTCAGGGTCATTCGCAAATACATTTGCACTCCTTATAGGTTTTTTTTTTTCTGTTGTTCTTTTGCAGAAAAATTTTTGAACCACTGTCATTGTAGCTATGAAATGACATTTAAATTATGACAAAGAAAAAAGTGTACCAAATTGGGAGAACATTCTCAAGGCATTTGTTTTACTCAGAATTAATAATTACCATGCCAGAGTCATCACATATTTTAAGTAACGTATTTATATAAATCAAAGTTATGAATGTGATTTCACATTTCTTTTATACTAAATATGTGGTGTCTGTGATTGAAACACCTAGCCTGATGTCTTTTTCTCTTAATAAAATCACTTATTTTGTTTCTCCCTGTTCAGACTGTTCATTTATTTACCTATGCAGTTTTCAGTTTTTTAAATTTCATTCTAGCTTTAGAATTTTTTTGTCTCTGGTTAATTTTATTTTTGTCTTAAAACGCATTTGACTTTTAATTAGATTACAACAACCATTTTGAATGCTGTTTTCTGCTAACTTTTTTTTTTTTTGCATGGGCAGGCCCTGGGAATTTGAACTCAGGTTTCCTGCATGGCAGGCAAGAATGCTGCCTGCTGAGCCACTGTGGCCCACCTTATTTTCTGCTAATGTTTTATGGATTAATTGTGTTATAGGTTTATGGTTTATGGATTAACTGTGTTATAGGTTGCAGTAATTTAAATTTCTACTTTCAAAAAAATCTAGACTATCCCAATTCCATAAACCTCTTTTATTTGAATGAAAATGTGTACTTAATCTCTGTAAGAAATTAGTTTCAAAGACTTCTGAGGTGCCATAACATATTCAAATTTTTTTATTTATATGAATATGAAGTTGAATTTTTAAGTTATTTACCCCAAAATGTGTTATGTGTAAAGTTTTTTTTCACTTTGTTGGGTGAATTTTGGCTTCTTTGTTCTTTAAATACTGAATACATTACTCAGCGAGAATTAATTCAGATATATCTTGAAGGTGATGATTCAGGGGGATTAAGATATCTGAAAAAACAAGACTCAGATGGTCTACTTTGTCAGAAAGTGGCATTTTCTGAAGTAGAAAATGAAGATTAAATAAGATTTTTAAATGTAAGAAGATTCAAAACTAAAGAAAATATTTTAAGTTAACTTTGATTAATTCATTTATTTCTCTTAATGTTGCCCTGGTGTTTAATCTTTATCCCCTTCTGTTTTTCCAGAAGTAGGTCCAAGGTTCATACGCTGATCACTGAGCACTATTTTAATTCAGTTTTACAGGCATACTTGCAGGCTATCTTCTACATTTAAGAAATATAAACTACTTAATAAAACTGTAAGAATCTTGACTTTTACATTTCCTGAGTTTTATGGGTTTCAATTTACAGTGTCAGCATTACATTATCATAGTTTATTTTCCCCATGATTTATTAAAATGTAACAGTAAACTTGATGTCAGAGTGTCATATAGGAAACGGATCAAGAATTTTAAATGCAGGACAGTCTTTCATTATTTCAACCTTAGTTTTTCAACTATAACTTGTATTTTAGAAAGCAGTTAAAGAAATGGAAGATTTTTAACAAACTGGTTTTTTAAATAAACTTTTTAATTTTAGAATAGTTATAGATTTGCAGGAAAAAAAATGTGAATTTAGAACAGAGTTCCTGTATACTTCATTCCCAGGTCCTCCTATTGTTGACAACTAACATTAGTATATTACATTTGTCACAATTAATAAACTAGTATTGATACATTATAATTAACCAAAGTTCATACTTTATTCATATAGTAACCTGGTTTTAATGACAAAATTTCCACTGTAGAATCAGTAAGCCATATTAATTACTTCTCAGCACTGTAGTGTGTAGGGTATCTAAATCTTTGAAGGTCTGGCTGACAGTAGTGCTTCCTGGAGACTACACATCCCAGCCACTTGGCTAAGTAATAGGATGCAAAGCATCACAGAATCCAGTTGTGGGGATGACAGGTAAGAGGCACAAGGACTCATGCAGGGAAGTGAGTGGAGTGGCAATTATTTAGATTCTCAATTTGATCTAATTTTGTTAAAATTCTTTCCTCTATAAAAGAGAATGAGGCTAATTGGGGGATATTTGTCAAGGTACCTGGAATGGCCTAAGGTGAAAGAAAAAAAGGTATTACCCTTCCTAATTGTAACTTTCCAACTTTCTGTTTGCATACAGCTCTTCTTCCTCCTACTCTCTAACCCTATTCCTTCCTAAAGACAGTCTTGAGCCTTCTGTTCTTGCCTTCTTACACAGATCATAGCTCCGTTCTCTCTCTTTTTTTTAATTATATTTCTCCCAAATACCTAGCTCTGGTTTTAACTTATTACCCAACTCCAGGACTGTTTCTCTGTCTGCTATTAGATATGTTTAGTTATTTAAAATTCAACATGTTCACATTACACGAAATCATTTTTCTTTCCTCTTTATCTTACTTCATCCCTTAGATAGTCAATCTTCAAATTTCTTTACATCTTCTAGTAATAGCAGCATTATTGCCCTCGTGTCCACTCACAATCTTATCATTTTTGACATCCTTCTTTTCATTCCAAATCCATTACTTTGTTTTGGTTTTAAATATTTCTCCATTATGCCTACTACTTTCCAGGTATAGGCTTATGCCCTGATTATCTGAGTACTTCCTCAGTCCTCTTACTAGTTAACCTATTACCAGACAAAAATGATAGATTCTTGCCTGTATGCTCAAATAACCATTTCCTGAGACACAGGAGTTTCAAAGAGAGAAAAAGTATAATACTAGCTAAGTAGCAGGAGATCAAATGGTCTATCAGTCCAAAAATCTTTCTCTTTAACCTGCAGTAATTCTGATAGTTTTATAGCATTAAAAGATGGGCTGATAAAATAAATTTAGTTTGAAATGTTAGTGATCAATGAAAGCAAGGGGTAAAGGGTATGGTAGGTATAATCTTTTTTTTTTCTTTCCTGTGTTCGTTTTATTTCTTTTTCTATTGTCTTTTTATTGCTTTTCTGAATGGATGCAAATGTTCTAAGAAATGATGAATATGCAACTAAGTGATGATATTGTGAATTACTGATTATATATGTTGATGTTATTTGGTTTCTTAATTTTTTAATTAATAAATAAATTTTTTTTTAATGGGCCGATTT
This sequence comes from Tamandua tetradactyla, assembly GCF_023851605.1. Lineage (NCBI taxonomy): Eukaryota > Metazoa > Chordata > Mammalia > Pilosa > Myrmecophagidae > Tamandua > Tamandua tetradactyla. The sequence goes on from NC_135332.1 coordinate 143,831,845, forward strand.
TAGGATAATGATCACAGTGGCCCCAGATGATATAATTAGAGGTGATCTAATTATTGAGTGTGCACAGATTGATTACATGCTTAGTCACAGAATGTATGTAAGAAAATGGCAGCCTTAATATGATGATGATGGGCATGATTTTGAGTATTTTAATGATGTATAGGTGATTTATAGGTTAAAGTCTAAGGTACTGTGCATAGTCAGGGGGGCCCATTTTGGTTAGATCCAGTTTTGGTTATCAAGATAACTTTAGACTTGAGGTGGGTTATTTCTGAGCTGATCCAGGGCCCCTCATTAATAAACATTAGGGGCTGTCCTTAGTGATTACAAGGTGAAAAACTGGATAAATGTGTACAAGTGAAGGTTAGTCACAAGGGTTTTATAATCATAAGGGCACAGGATAAAGGCTTTGCAATCATTACCAGATATAAAGGTAGCTGAATTACAATTAAAAGATTTCAGGTATTTCTCTCTGTCCTAACTAAGTACACAAGAAAGCAAAAGGAAATCTGTACGGTAATTTTGTAATCAAAATCATCCCTTAGACATGACATCCAGGGGTGAAAGTCTCCCTAGCGAGGTGGGAGATGACTCTCAGGAATGAATACAGACCTGGCACTATGGGATGAACAATTACATCCTGACAAAAAGGGGAAAAGCAGTATAATTAATAAAGTATCAGTGGCAGAGAAAGTTCAAATAGCATCGAGAGGCTACTCTGGAGATTGCTCTTATGCAAGCTTCTGTTAGACATTGCTACCTATCATAACCTGCCAACCCCCAGCCAGGACATTCCAACCAATCCTAAAGAACATGTAACCTAGGACAATGCATAAGATTCCACAATAGTGCATATTCCATGCACTAGAGTAACTTTCCAGAAACCTACAACCTCCAGATGGGTCCCTGGTTCAGATAAGTCCTGAGACCTAGCTCAGCCTCTCCAGAACATCAGATAGTTCCATCTTCCTACCCCCATATTAGTGACAGACACTTCCAATATAAAAAATTTAGAATTGCCATAGCCCAAACAACCCTAAAGAGAGGTATGGAAAGATCAAAGGTGATGGTGGAATTATACATAGAAGATACGACTTAACAAATAATTATGAATGTTGAATCATTAAATTGATATCTCTTTTAGTCTCCAGTATTTTAGAGCAGCTAGAAGTAAAAACCTAAAATTGTGAAATTGTAACCTATGTCAAAGTCTGAAATCTGTTCTACAACTAATTGTGGTGCTGGGCTTTGAAATTTCTAGCTTTTTTGTATATATGTTATTGTTCACAAAAAAAGAAGGAAAAAAAGTCGATTGTGATGATAAAAAAGGATTTAAGTCCTCTAGCCTCCTATTTTCTGGAGCAATTAGAAGGAAAAAATGAAAGGATCATATGGTAGCCCAGGACAAACTCTAGGATCTGTCCTGTAACCACTTGTTGAAGAGTGCTTTGAAAACTATTGCTTTTTCATTTCTTTGCTTTGTATATATGTTATTCTATACAATAAAAAAAGTTTTTAAAAAAATCATCCCTTAAATTCCAATTTCTCGGTTATAGCTGTAACGTCAGCAATTCCTTGTGCTCAATAATGCTGTCTCCTTATGCCATTGCTAGATTTGACTTACCATGCCAAAGTCTATGAATCTTGACCCCCCCCCCCCACTTCCCTCAGTTCTTCAGGTCAGAACTCTCAACTCGTTAGGCTCTCCATAAACTAGTTGTCATCTGGACAAATCCAAGTTTAGCTGCCACTAAGCATGTGATCATAAGTAACCTCATTTTACCTCTTTGAATCTCAATATTTTCTTCTGTAACAGAAGAGTATTGTTCTAAGATCCCTTCGACTTCTAAAATGATGGCTGAAATCCCCAATGGAATTCTTTTCTTTGTTTATTTTCACGACAAATGTTTATGAGCATTTATATTATTAAGCATTGGAAATACAGTGGTGAGAAAAAGATATTCCCTTCTCTCAGAACATACAAAGCCTAGTAGAAAAAGCAGAATTTAATCACTGAATAGTCATATGAAATAATACATAATTACAAGCTAATGTGTCATGAAGTGCTATAAAGTCATGAAAGAGTGGAGATGTAGGAAAGGCTTCTCTGAGTATATGACAATTGAAATGTGTTTTACAAGATGAAAAAGAGTCAACTAACCAAGGACAGGGAGGGGAAGGTAGATTTCTGGCAAATTGAGCAGAAGAGCTGATGGGGAAAGGGATCATGGCACACTGAAAGAACTGAAATCAGGACAGTAAAGGACAAAGAGTGAGTGAACAGTGATATGAGGTGAGACTGTAGATAGAAGCAGAGGTCAAGCCTTGCTGGGTCTTTTTTAGCCAAATTAAAGGACATTAGGACTTTATCTTAAGAGAATAAGAGACCATCAGGGAATTTTAGGCTGGGCATATATGTGTGAATGTGTGTATGATGATATGATTATATTTGCATTTTGAAAAGATGACTCTGATTGCAGGGTGGAATAAATAAAAGGGGCTCAAGTACGTGCAAGAGACCAATTAGGAGAACATTGCAGTTGCACTGATGAGAGAAATGATGAGTTGGGTCAGGGAATGATGGTAGAGATGGAGAGAAGTGAAAGGTTTGATAGATATTGGGGAGGCAAAATCCACAGACTATGGTAATTGAGTACAGGTTATGGAGATTAAGGGAGAAGGGGATATAAGCATGATTTCCAAGTTTCTGACTGGTTGAACTAGGTGGATAGAAATACTATTTTCCAAGATGAGAAATGCTTGAAAAGCACCTCACTGTTTTTATTTTTTATTTGTGAGAGTTAGAAGAGATTATAAGTTCTGGCTTAGATGTGTTGAATTAAACATTTTTAATTTGTGGCAGTCATACATATATATTGAATTTTCAGAAGAGACCTGATATAGAAGTGTATGTTTTGGAGTCTTTGGAATGTAAATATTAATTGAAGCCAAGGGCATAGATGAGATTCCTCAGGGCAAAAAGTAGAAAGTAAAGAGTCTATGGTTTCACCTTGAAGAAATCCAATCAATATTTGATGGCCAATAAGATAGGGAGTCTGGAAAGGAAACTGATAACTAGGACAAAAATGTGGAGAGTATAATTTCAAAGAAGCTAAGGAAGAGGCATGTTTCAAAAAGGAAGAGTTAATTGACAATGTCAGATAATGCTTCAGGGTCCAGTAAGATGAGAGATGAAAAATATCTAATTGATTTATAGACATTGTGACTTGAACAAGTGTTTTTTCTCTATTGGGTTGACCTGGGTGGACACTAGTCTAGAAAACATTATAGAGCAGAGAATGAGCAAAAGGGAAAGAAATGAGAACAGAGGGTATAGACTTCTTCTCCCAAGAAGTTTGGCTATGAAGAGTAAGAATAAGATTGGGGAATGTATATGAAGAGATATTTGGGATTGGGGTTTTGGGTTTTGTGTGTATGTCATGAAAGAGACCTGAGTCTTCTCATGTTTAAATGTCAATAAGAAGGTTCCAGTTGAGAGAAGAGTTGAAAAAACTAAAGAGAGAAAAGAATAGTGGGTTCCTGAGAAGAAGGGAAACGAAAGGACCCAAGGCATATGTGGATGGATGGATTTTAGATAAGAGGAGCCTTCTATTTACACAACCAATTAAGGAAAGGAAGGAGAATGGTGGCATATGCAGATAGTTTTTTAGTTTAGTAGCAAGAAATCAAAGGAAATTTAATGGCTTTACTTTTCTCCATAAAGCTAGAAGCAAGGTACTAAAGTTGAAGAGGGATGGGAGGAACTTAACAGTTTGGGGGCCAATAGAGGAGGTTTGAATCATCTTCTAATATGACTATTTTAGTTTGTTAAATGCTGCCAGAATGCAATATACCAGAAATGGGTTGACTTTTACAAAGAGAATATATTAAGTTACAGTTTTACAGTTCTAAGGCCATAAAAATGTCCAAACTAAGGCATACAGCAAAAGAGACCTTGACTCAAGAAAGAGCTAATGATGTTCATGGTTTCTCTGTCAGCTGGGAAGACACATGATAAGGTCTGCTAGCTTTTTCTCCTAACTTCTTGTTTCAGACGACTTCCCGGGAGGCATTTACTTTCTGCATCTCCAAAGGTCTCTGTGTCAGCTCTGTGTCAGCTTTTTCCAAAACGGTTTCCTCTTGAAGGGTCCAGTGACCAACCCACCTGGAATGGGTGGAGACACATCTCCATGGAATCCGCCTAATCTAAAGATCCCACCCACAACTGGGTGGGTCACATCTTCATGGAAACAACTTAATCAAAAAGATTCCACCTAGCAGTATTGAATCAGGATTAAAGAACATGGCTTTTCTTGGGGGTACACAATAGTTTTCAAACCAGCATAATGACTTTTCCCTCATATGCCATACTCATTCTCATCTCTGTGCTGTTTTTTTTTAACTTATTATGATGGAAAATTTCAGACATAGACAAAAATAGACTGAATTGTATAATTAACCTCCTGCCTAAATAGCCATCAATTTATGACCAATATTGTTTCTTATGTACCACTTCCCCATGTCCTGTATTATTTTGAAGTAAATCCCATGCATTATATTATTCAGCTATAGAATTTCAATACATATATATCTAAAAAAAATAAGGACTTTTAACTACATAACCATACCATTATCAAATCTAAAGGAAAAAAATTCCTCTGAAGATCATCAAATACCCAGCATTCAAATTTCTAATTTTCTCATAAATGTCATAATGTGCATGGGTATGGGGTATATGTAATTATATTTTTAAGTTTGTTTCCTTGTTTGAATTAGAAGCCAGATAAGGTCCACTCGTTGCTACAAGTTGATCTATCTTTCATATTTCTTTTATTCAGTAAAACTTACTGCAGTTTATATGTTGAAGAAACCAGATCATTTATTCTGTAGAGCTTACCACAGTTTGGATTTTGTCTGTTTCCCTGTCTTCTATATTTTCTGTATACAAATTGGTAGTTGGCTTGATCTGATTTAGGTTTATTTGTTTATTTTATAAGAGGTGTTGTGTTGTTTCATTAGGAAGCATATAATGTCTGGAAGTCTCTTTTATGAGATTTGCTGCTATTCTTTTCCTAAATTCATTGGAGATTGCAAAATAGTAATATTCTAATTCTGGCATTTCTTTTTCATGTATTAGCAGGAATACTTCTATAAAGAGAACCTTAACTTTCCTAGGCTGCCCAGGCAAATGAAATAGGTCAGGTTAAACAATGGGAATTTATTTACTTATTGTTTTGAGACTAAAAGGAAATCCAAATTAAAGTATCATCAAGGTGATGCTTTCTCCCCAAACACTTTGTCATACTACGGCTGGCTTCTAATGATTCTTGGTCCTTAACTTGTTACATGGCAATACAGTTGGCAGCCTCTCCTGGTCTCTCCCTTATCTTCCTAATGTCATTCGTTTGAGTTTCTTACTTCCTGTGGCTTTATCTGTCTGAATTTCATCCTATTTAAAAAGTAATAGGATTAAGACCCATCCTTATTGAGGTGGGCCACACCTTAACTGAAGTGCCCTTATCCAAAGGTCCTACTTACAATGGGCCTTTTAACCACAGGAATGAAATAAATTAAAGAATGTATTTTTCATGCAACTTCAAACGCCTCATTACCATCTTCTGTTTGGTTACTTAGTGGTATTGTTCATCCAAGAAAACCAGTAAATATTTGATTTCTTTTACTTTATTTATCCATTTTCAAAAATGAATTGGTTGTCTAGATCTTCCAATGGTGATTAGTTCTTGGTGTTTGGTATTATTCTGAATTCATTGTTTTTAATGATGCTCAGATTGTCTCATCAGTGGCAGTAGGGACCTTTGTAAATTGGCTTCTCTATGTTTTTAATCTTGCTATTCCCTGAGTCTGTAATCCTCATTTCCTTTTTCTTTGCCCACCCAAATTTTGTGCTGCCCTTAGATTTAGCCTAAACCCCATTTCCTCAAATAATGTTTTCTTTTTCATTTCAGTTTACACCAATCTCGGTCACTTTTTTTTTTTTTTTTTAATATAAGGAACCTGGGAATACCATTTTCTCTAAATTTGTCTCAAAACAGCATTTGGCTGTTTCCAAAAGTCAACCACAATTGAGAAGAGCCAAAAAGAAACCCTAGAAGGAACAGACATCCAAAAATTGCCAAAATTATTGAAGCAGTGGGATGTATGTTGTCTCTTCTAGTGATTTCTTAGAGGGGGAGAACCTCATTTAGATGAATTCAGTTGAATATATCCATTCTCAGAAAACAATAAAATTAACCTATAATTAGATCTTTTAGGTTATGATTTTTCAGGAGACAATGTAGTTAAAAAAAAAAATGTGAACACTTGACCATAAGAGTACGTGCACAATTAATGCTGCTGGCTGACCCAAGGCAGGGTCATGTGTTAGTTCCATCTATAAGCCTCCTTACCAGCACATGGGGCAGTATATACTCAGTTCCACACTGCATGCCATTGTTAATTGAAGTATTCATGTCTGCCACCACTAAGGTCTTTATACTTCACATCTTAAAGGAAAACACATCTCATTGTTGTGGGCAGCTTTCCAGCATTTCTTGCTCTTGCACTGTGAATACTCAGACTCCACTACCTTCAGCCATCATGAATACCTTGGAACATTCTAACAAAAATCTGAATTTGAATTGCTGAATAAGAAAGAAATATATACTGTGACTCAGAAATTTTTTAAAAATGTATTTGATTATTATTGATAAAGTAAAGCTTGATTACAGATGTTAGTTCTGTGTTTTGGAATTCACCTCATTAAGGTACGGAAAATATCGTAATTCTTGTGCCTGTACATAACCACCCATGCACTGACTGTGTTCTTAGTAAGTCTTGCTTGTCCAAAAAGCTTTGTCTCTTACAAATGGAATTCAAAAGGAAGAAACACTTAACAAAGAAGTTTTTCTTTCATAAATGTTACGATTTGGTTATAACAAGCCATACTGAATCCATTGGGTTTATGGTAATAGATTTCAAAATACATCATAAATGTAAGTAATATGATGACTAATGGGTCAAGTAAAGTTGGAACATTTTAAATGAGAAAATAGTTGGAACCATTTGCAGAAAACTTTTCCAGTTGATTTTTGGTCCCCCACAAGGTGTACATTAACATAAACTTAGGGAATCACCTCTGGGGTTAGAATTCCCTCTCTGATTTCATTATAATAAGATTCTTTTCCTCTCACTGTTAAGTCATCTCCTAGGGTGATAGGAGAATAAAATAAGTGTAATTTATTTGTATTTGTCTAATCTCCTTTTAACTCAATTGTCATTCCATCACTCTGTTTCCTGGTAGCTATTGAGAAAGTTTTAAAGGATAATTAAAATCTAATAATTGACAGGCATGGGTTTACTCAGTAACTTAAAGATACAGATTGTGTTCTGGGAATGGTGAGAAATTAGATCTGGCAGGAAACTAGATGACTCAGCTGGAAGATTCTGTATTACTGCATATCCCTAAAATCTAAACTTTGAAAATAATCAGTTCAGTAAGGATTATGAAAAAATTCTAAGCTCTTAAACATAAGAGTCTGTTAATAATTGGAATAAAATCCACATTAACAATCTATGACTGGTTCTTTATCCAGTCATATTTCCAGTTCTTCTAAATCATTTTTGTAAATAGCTGCCACTCTGTCTCTGTCAAATAAAACTTTTCTAGTCCATTTCCTTAAGTTTTTTTAATCAATTTTTTAAAAAGTATAAAGAATACCCAATAAAGTGTGTTGCTCTATTTTTATTTTTTATGTTAAAAATGCCAAACTTCCTTGTTGCATAATTCTTTCCATTTATAAAAATGATATTCCTGTCATTATGAGACTGAAAAAATTTGTAATGAAGGTACTAATTTTCTACCAGAGAAGTGCCTGGCTAATTCGAGAATGTAGAAGTCTAGAGACACTGGGTAGTAAAAATGGCAATACGAATTTGTTGAATTATCAGATATGACAATGATTTCATTATTTTAGTTTGAGAGATTCATACATGCTGAAGTATTTTATGCATCATTACAGGGTGCTGTTTCATTTGAGGTGCTTGTCATGTTAGTGCTTCCTTACTGCTTGTGGTGGCTCTGGTGTAGACCTGGTGCTTTTAAAAGAAATATCTAGTATAGCCTAATTTCAGCTCTGCTCTTTGAGCTCTTGGTCTTAAGTATTTTTAGACTTCCCCACATGGGTCTGCTTCAGCCTCTTTGTTTAACACCTGGAACAGGATGTATTACCCTGTTCCAGGTGTGGCTCACCCTGCAGGGACAATGTGGAGGAGGTATTTGGTGGCCCACTGGAGGGCACCATGCACAGATGTACTCTATATAAACAAACTTACAAAAAAACTTTGAAAGTTAAATTATTTAAACATTTTAGATATTAATTTATTTCTTTTTATGGTTTAATATAACTGTCTTGTGCTACACATAGCTCTAGTAGATTTTTGAATTTTCTGAAAACTTATCAGCTGCTACTCAGTGACTAAAAGACTGCATTTGTAATTCTAACGTGAAGATAATCCAAAGAATGGGGTTCTTTGGATGCATACAGGACAGTTTTGACATGACCCCTCCCAAGATAGAGTCTAATGACCAAGGTGTCCAAATAAATAAGAGGCCCTCCTCTAACAATCCACTAATCTGAGAAAGGGTCATCCAGAAACTGTCACCAGAAAAATTAGCATTAAAAATTTATTGTTCACAAATCACAAAACAAAATATATAGAAATTTAAACTTTCAAATTATGATTTATACTTCTGAAGTTAATAAAGTTTAAAACCACATCAAGGACAAAATAAAGGAAAGAGAACCCAGACACTGCTTCAGGTTTTCTTGCTCCTAAATTTTGTTCAGTCCTGGTTAATCATTATATATGAACTAATGAGCTAATAGAGATTCTTGACTCTTAGAAGATAGAGCAAGACAAGCAACTTTGATTCTGCCTTTGCCATCTCCATTTTGAGCTATTATACTTGTTCTGAATAAATATTGTGGGCTATGCCCTTATCTTGTTTGGGGAAATGTATCTTTCTTCTCTCCTGATTTCAAAGTATTTTTAATAAGTTATATTTGGTGGAATAAGGTCAATAATAGATTCACAGTTGAAATTCATTCATATAGTTAGATTTTTATTTAATACATCTTTCTGTTTCCGAATGATCACAATTGAACTCTAAATACAGGGATGTTATTTTAAAATTTATTTTATAATATGAGCAAAGTCATTTAAAAAATACATTAATTCTCATAATTAAACTACTTTGGATCTTGCCAAATTAACAAGATCAACTGACTCTAACCTGGGTATTAAATTAAGGCCCCCTAATTTCCATGTGCTACCACTTTTGTATTAGAAAGATCAGGGGTGATCCTTTGGCTTCTCAAAATATTTAGGAGTAGCATTCCCTCTTTCTCACCTTTTGCGAAGGGTCATCCGGATCTCAACATTAAAGGGCTGTGCACAAATGTTATACCACCTTGATGGAGGGGCCAGTAAGAGTGGTGAGTAAACCTGAAAAACTGACCCAGTTCAGAATTGTTTAACACTTATGCCTAAAGCGGGCTTCCCCTACATAGAAGAGCCATGGGCAAATTCAGGCTTCCAGCCTTTTGTGAAACACACATGAGAGTAAAAAATACTGAAATAAAATGAGCAAACTGTCCTGTCAACCATTTGACAAGTGAGACCATTGAAATAAATTATGTTTACCTTTTATGTTTTTTAATTAATATACAGTAAAATTGACCTTATTTTGGTGTATAATTCTATGAATTTTAGTAATATATTTGTGTAGCACTACTACAATCAGGATATAGAACAGTTCCATTGTCCAAAAAAACTCCTTCATGGTGCTGTTTTGTAGTTGCACATTCCCCAGTCTGAACCACTCCCCCCTGACAACCACTGTCTCCATCATTTTAGGGGTGATGTTATTGTTGTTTGCCTTTTTGAGAATGTCAATTAAATGGAGTCTTACAACATAAAACCTTTTTTGATTCACTTCTTTCACTCACATAGTGCCTTTGATATTCATCCCATGTTCTGGGATGTATCAATAGTTTGTTCTTTTTATATTGCTGAATTATATTCTATTATAGGGACATACCACAGTTTGTTTAACAGTTCACCATTGAAGGACATCTAAGTTATTTACAGTTTTGGTGATTATGAATACAGCTGCTTTAGACATTCATGTATAGGCTGTTGTGTGAACATAACTTTCATTCTTCTAAGGTAAATAACTAAATGTGGGATTGCTGGGTTATATGGTAAGTGTCTGTGTATAAGAAACTGCCAAAATGTTTTCCAGAGGTACCATACTATTTTGCATTCCCACAAGCAATATATGGGAGTTCTGGTAGCTCTACATCATCACCAATTTGTATTATCAATATTTTTTATTTTAATCATTCTAATAGGTATCTCATTGACACCTAAATTTTGTACTTCTCTAATGACTAATGGGGTTGAAAATTTGTATATGTGCTTATCTGCCATCCATATCCCCTTTGGTGAACCATCTGTTCATTTTGTCCATTTTTAAATTAGGCTGTTTTCTTTCTGTTGAGTTTTGATAGTTCTTTATATATTCTTTTTATTCTTTTATTAGCGGTGTAATTTGCAAATATATTCTTCCAGTGCATAGCTTGTCTTTTCATTCTCTTAGCACTACTTTTTTATAAAGCAAAAATTTTTCATTTTAATAATGTCTAATTTATAATTTTTTAATGAATCATAGTTTTGGTATTATGCATAAGTACTGTTTGCTTAACCCCAGGACTTGAAGATCTTCTTCTATGTTTTCTTCTTTAAAAATTTTATAATTTTACACTGTATATTTAGACACATGGTCCATCTGAGTTCATTTTTTTTTATAAGTCATTAAGTAGAGTTCAGTTTACAAGGTTTTTTTCTGCCTGTGGATGTCCATTTCTTCCCACACTGTTGAAAATCACAGTCCTTTCTCCATTGAATTGTTTTTGCACCATATTCAAGAATTATTTGGTCATTTTTGTTTTGACTCTACTTCTTGACTCTATTCTTTGACACTGATACATTCATTTATCTGTTCTCTGATACTATACTGTCTTGACATCTGTAACTTTATGGTAAGGTTTAGAATCAGTTATTGTGATTTCTTCCAATGTTATTTGTCTTTTTCAGAATTGTTTCAACTATTCAGGGTCCTTTGCCATCTGTATAAATTTTAGAATCAGCTCTCTTATCTATAATAAGTCCGGCTGAGATTTTTTTTGAAACTGTGTTAAACGTGTAGATCAGCTTGGGGAAAATTGACACTTTACTGTGTTGAGTGTTTCAATCTACAAATATGCTGTCTCTCATTTAGTTAGATCTTTTTTTTCTTTCAACAGTGTTTTGTAGTTTCAACATACAAATCCTGTACATGTTTTGTTCGATTCATACTTAAATGTTTCTTTTATTTGTAGCTATTGTAAATGGTATTTTTGTTTGCTTGTTTTTGATTTTGGAGTCTCAATGCACATTGCTTGTACATAGAAGCAATTAACTTGTAACCTACAGCCTTGCTCAATTTTCTTTTCAATTTTAGAAGTTTTTCTGTAGATTCCCTAGGAATTTCTACATGGGCAATCATATCATATGTGAAAGGCATTACTGTTTTATTTATTCTTTGCCAACCTATTATTTCAGTCTGCACTGCATAGGACTTCCAGTGTGATGTTAAATAGGAATAGTGAAAATGGACATTTTTTTCTATTCAGTCATTCATAATTAATTAAGCATGATGTTATATCTAGGGTTTTTTGTAGATGCTCTTTATCAGGTTTAATTAATGAACATTCAGTCATTCATAATTAATTAAGCATGATGTTATATCTAGGGTTTTTTGTAGATGCTCTTTATCAGGTTTAATTAATGAACATTCAGTCATTCATAATTAATTAAGCATGATGTTATATCTAGGGTTTTTTGTAGATGCTCTTTATCAGGTTAAGGAAGTTCCCTTCTATTCTTAGTTTGCTTCAGTTTTTATAATGAATAGATATTAATGTTTTTCACTTGCTTTTCTGCATCAATTTATAAGGTCATGTTTTTTTTCTTTAAACTGTTAATATCATTACATTAATTGATTTTCTAAAGCCTTTTAGTCCCAGGATAATCCTTGTTTGTTTATGGCATATTATTATTATTTTTATATATTGCTGGATTCAATTTGCTAATTTTTCCGATGATGTTTATGCCTCTGTTCTTAAGGAATACTGGTCTGTAGTTTTCTTTACTTCTACTGTCTCGTTTGGTGTTGGAATCAGAGTAACACTGGTGTAGTAATATGAATTGGCAAGTATTCTCTCCTTTTCTATTTTCTGGGGCATAGAAGAGGAAGAAAAAGAGTAAAAATGTGAGCTTTCCACACTCTTTCTGTATTAGGAGTTCCTTGAAGCCAGAAACAGAGGGTTTCTTCTAGTACCCTCTCTGTCCTCGCCTGATGCCCCCTTCTAGGTTTCAAACTGCCTTTGGTCAAGACTAGAAGCTAGTGGAGGAGAAAGGGAAAACTCACCACCTGTTGCTAGTATTTTGAATTCTGTCTTCTTCCCTAATCTGCCTGTTATTGTTTGCTTTTCAGATTCTGCAAAATGCTGCTCTGTGAAAGTTTCATAGCTGTATTCCATTCAGATTTTCTAGCTGTATTCAGTGGAGACAGAGATCCATCTTACCTGGAACACTGAGATAATTTTTAAAAAGAGAGAATTGGCAGTTAACAAAGAGAAAAGGAAGATTTCCTTCAACACTGTAGCTGGGCCACCTACATTCTTTCTTATGTGGCCCCCACCATCCTCAAAGTAGCAATGACATATTGAGCCTGTTTCAAGCCTAGAATCTCTCTGATTTTCCCTTCTGCCTTCCTCATCTGCCTTTGGAAGGGTTCACATGATTAGATCAGACCCACCCAGATAATCTCCATATTTTACATTCAACTGACCTAGTATTTTAATTACAAGCCCCAAATCCCTTTACAGTTGTACCTAGATTAGTGTTTGATTGAATAACCTAGGGACTGGAATTTGGGGGGTTGGGTGGTGACATCTTTAGAATTCTGTTAACCACAAACCACACTAGAATGTTCTGGAGTGCTATAGCATGATGGTACCAAACAGGTACTTCATACTGAGTTTAAAACTCAGTATTGAGTATTAAAGATAAAAAGACATTGATGACTCAAGCACTGCATTCAAAGACCTTCATGACTAGCGGGAGGTGAAGTCTCATAAAAAGATACTTGTATAGGGTATTATGGAATTCCAAAGAGGGGCACTTAGTCTAGCCTTAGAAAATACTGAGCAGTGTCCTGAGGGTTAGATGTTGGCCAGACAATGAAAGGGTATGTTAGACAAAAGGAATAACATGAGTAAAGGCTTACTTCTATGGAATAGCATAGGTTGGGGAAAGCAGGGTCTATAAACTCTGATATTTCTGGAGCTTCCAAGTATGAAGTAGGCAATGGTTGGATGAGGAAAGAAAAGGTCTTTTTACCATTCTAAGAAGCTTGATCTTTTATCCTGTAGGTAAGGAGGAGCCACTAAATAGTTTTAAGCAGGAGTGAGCCAATTAAGTTGGTATTTGATACAAATCATTTGGAAAACTGCTCTGTGGAGATGGATTACAAGGAATAGGTCTAGATCAACCATTAAGGAGACTTTACAATAGGTAGACAAGAGCAAAGGCATGGAGGAAAGACCAGGAAATGGTTAGGATGCTGGAGAGAAGGGGATAGATACAAACAATATTTTGGAAATAACATTACAAAACTAAATGATTGAGTGGATTGGGACCAGGGGAAAAGGGATTGAAAAAAGAAAGTAAAAAATATTTACTTCCTGCATTTCTGACTTAAACCATTTAATCAGTTATTATGGAGACATCAACTAATGCAGGAAATATAACTTTGAGAGGAGTTAGTGTATTGTTTTGGATGACTTGATTTGATGTGCCTGTGGGAATTCAGTAGAAAGGGCCAGCAGGCTTTTTTATTCATTCATTTATCCATTCATCATTCACTGGACAACCCTAGAAGCTCACAGTTCACTGGATTATGACAAATGCCTAAGCAAGTTATTAAAAAAAAAATACATAGATGCCTAATGATGGCCACTGCACAAGATATTCTGAAAGCAATGATGGGAGGCATCTCACTCAGCCTCAGGGGTCCAAAAGATTTTCTAGAAGAGTGACTTGAAAACTGAATCTCAAAGGATGTTAGGCAAGTAACCAGAGGTACAAAACAGTTTTTCTCTCTATCATCAGAGAGAGGGGAGGTAATATCAGGGTAGCAACCTGATATTAGGGTAGCAACCAGAAACTCTCATATTTACCATTCCAGGGACATTTTGTCAGGCTATACTCAGGGAAGGTGAATCTTTTAGTTTCAACAGTTGGTTTAGGTGTCTATTTGTGCAGCTGCCTTGGCAAGTGACTAAACTGTATGGCTACAAGATGAGGGCTTCCAACCCTAGTTTAAGTTTTCATCATCTGAATCTAGGCAAAAGCAGACATAGTATCAAGCCCCAAACATCTGAGTCTTTTTTACTGTTTTAGCTTTGGGTTTTTTTTCTGTTGTTGCTATCAACTGTAAAAGTTGTTCTCTTTTTCCATTTTGGTAAAAGGCGTGTATTATTTTCTGTGTGGTCACAGAATTTGGAAGCTTACATATAGAAATATGTTGGCAGAACAGGTAAAATGTATGAGTCATTTGAAACATCCAATTTTCCTAAAATATTTTCTCACCAGCTTCTTTTAATATCTCAAATCCTACAAGTCAAAAATAATTCCTTTCAACAAATAGTTCTAGTGTAACTGAATATTTACATGTAAAAGAATGAAATTTGACCCCTGTGTTACACTCTGTACAAAAATCAGTCCAAAGTAGATTGTAGAGCTAAATGTGTTAAAACTATAAAACTCTTAGAGGAAAACTTATGTGTAAATTTTATGGCCTTGAATTAGGCAATAGTTTCTTGGACATGACACCAAAAGCACAAGCCACAAAAGAAAGAATAGATAAATCGGGCTTCATAAAAATAAAAGATACATGTTGCTGCAGAAGATACCATTTTAAAAAGCAAAAAGACAACCCAAAGAATGTGAAAAATATTTGCTAATGATGTAACTGATAAGGGACTTATATACAGAATATATAAAGAACTCATAGAATTCATTCATGAAAAGAGAAATAACCCAATTTAAAAATGGGCTAAGGATTTGAATAGACATTTCTGCAAGAAGATATACTAAAACCCAATAGGCACAAGAAAAAGTTCAATCTCTTTAGTCATTAGGAAAATGCAAATCAAAACCACAATGAAATACTACTTCACACCTGCTAAAATAGCTATAATCAAATGTGACCCACCAATTCCACTAAGTCTGTATCCAAAGAGAATTCAAAACATGTTTTCACTTAGAAATTTGCACATGAATATTCATAGCAGCAATACTCATAATAGCCCCAACTCAAATGTCTATCAACTGATAAAATGGTTAAACAAAATGTACTATCTCCTACAATGGAATATTATTCACCTGTGAAAAGGAACGAAATGTTGATACATGCTACCACATGGAATAAACTTGAAAACATGCTATACGAAAGAAACCAGTCACAAAAGGCCACAGATAGTATGATTCCATTGATATGAAATGTCCAAAATAAGCAAATCTATAGATACAGAAATTAGATTAGTGGTTACCAGGAGTTGAAATGGGGGATTGGTAGGGAATAAATACTAACAGGTACATGATTTGTTTGGGGGGGGAGTGATGAAAATGTTCTAAATTTAGATTGTGATGATAGTTGCACAATCCTTTGAATATACTAAAAACAAATAAATTGTGTGTTTAACAGGTAAATTGTATTGGTATGTGAATAAAGATGTTAAAAAATAATTCCTTTAAAATAAGGGCTTTTTTCTGATTAAGAAAAATATCAGGGGTAGGGAATGTTTTAGGAGGGTATAGGGCGACGTAAATGTCTAGTCCTTTCCAGTGGACACCTAGCTGAAAGCAGGACTTTGAGACAGCTGATATCAGAGTTTTGCTAGGCCTGAGGAAGAAAACATCATGACCAAGCACAAGGAAAGGCACACTTAGAAGGGATGATATCTTGAAGGGGCCTGGGTAGCCAAGAGGAAACCCAAAGGTGCTAAATTCTGAGTAAGATGACCAGCTTCCTAACCCCCTTATAAAAGAAAAGTCTAAACTATTAACTCTTTCTCTTTGCTACTCCTGGCTTCATCTGGGATTATGTCTTCTATTACTTCCTCAGTCTCCAATTTAAAGAACACTTTTTTAGGTTCAATTAAGCTCAAACATTTATTGGCACTTAATATAAGGTAGGCACACTATGCTAGGTAGCAGTTTATAAAGAATGGACATGCTATGCCTTCATGATGTTTATAGTCTTATGTCTTATTAATAATAAAAGCATGATAAAGAAAGTGCTGCGAGGTGAAATAAGAAGGTAAAAACAGAAATAATAAGGCTAATTTTTAAAAATTGTCAGATGACTAAGAGACAAATAAGGACAACATCTGGTATGTGATACATATTAAATGGACTATGGGTTCAAGAAATCTCAGTCCACCTAAGTTACCTTGGGTAATGTATTGGAGCATTCATCAATTCAGAATGTAGAGTACTCGGCAGGGACCCTTGGTTTCCAGCAGGTCACAACGGGAAACAAATATTTTCTGCATATATTTGATAAGACAGTTTAGCTGGGCTACTTCAGTCAGTTAAACATTTATTAAACACCAGCCTATAGGACAGGTATTGTGCTGGGTGCTAAGGGGATTCCTTTTTCTTTGGAAGAAAGGATGCCAGTTTTAGCTAAGTGGCAAGCTGAAAAGCCTGCTTCATTTTGCCTTGGCGTAGGAATAGATGGCCTTGTCCATTTGTGGCCCTCACTGTGTCAGGACCAGTCATATGGATTGCGTCAGAAATGTAGGCATGTAGGGAAGCCAGGAAAAATGATCCTTTGAATACATAGAAAAAATTACTAGGCAGTAAATAAAAGAAACTTAACATTCTGGCATCCTAATGAGTGCACAGTATAGGTCTTGGGCTACTTAAGTAGGAGCTTGACAGGGAAGTAAAGGCTTATATTGGACAAGAGAGCTTCAATAATTTTCACCTCTTTTTCATTTCTGTAGCAGACATCAACTTGGATATAGCAAAGCCTTTGAAAGCAAACATGAGTCTTACCAAACTGGATCAGATAAACCATTTTCTAAAGAAACTAAAAAGGGCACATGGCTTTACGCACAGCAGAGAGACTTCAGCACAGTCAGACATCATGCTGAATAAGGATGAGCTTCTAGCCTCTAAATATTATCTTGGAAAGTTGTCTAAACCAGAAGTTGATGGTGATGAAGGGCACAAGATTTCAGTTCAAGAAAATATATGGAGAGCTGTTTCCTGCTTTCAAAGAATTTCTGTCCACACTACTCAGATTGTTGTCTCCCTGGAAACTATCCCCCATCCAAATAAACCATGCCTGTTAGCATCTTTATCAAACCTTAATGGAAGCCTCAGTGTAAAAGCGGCACAAAAAGTACCTGGTAAGTAAGTTATACAGAGACTGAAAGGGAATGGAGGTGGGGGATTTTGTAATGTGACTTGTTAACATATGAAAATGCATAATTTTGAATGTTTATTTCATGAAGAGGTTAAAAATTTTATAGGCAGTTAGGGCTGGGATCTGATTTGTAACCTTATTTTTGGGAAAATTTTATAACAGATCCTTTGAGCCTAGGTATTTTAATCCACTGAACTAAACTGTTCCTGTCCACATCTTGAAGGCATGTTCCTACAGCTGTCTTTAAAAACTGTTAATTCCTAAATTTTATTTTGAATATCTGTAGTGGAACAACAGAAAGTATCAACTTTTCTGAATCATCAGAGCAATGATTCTCAAAAAGTATGTTCTCAGAACAAGCAACGTCAGTATCACCTGGGAACTTGTTAGAAATGCCCGTTTTCAGACACCCACTGCGCCCCCAGACCTGCTGAATCAGAAACTGTGGGCATGGAGCCCAGCAATCTGTGGTTCAGCAGTCCTCGCAGGTGATTCTGATGTACTGCATTAAGTAACTGGTAATTTATTTTAAAAAGAAAAAGTGTTGTGGTAGCAGGTGTGCCACACAACGTGTAATAGAAGCCAAAGTTCAGCGTTGCCAGGATAATACCATTGAGGGTTATCTGGAAGCAGCACCTAGCAAGGAAAAGCTGCTGCTGTGAACCTGTGCTTCTATGCCTATCCTAGCAAAGAGAGGCGTGGACCCTGCAATCAGAATGTCAGTGATGGGCTCAGAGGTAAGTAATAGCTTGCAATAACATCTACATTTTCTTCTTCTGTTACCGCTACTTAGTTATGTGCTTTTTCACACTGAATTGAAAAGGATGAGTAGAAGGAACTTGAGAAGACGGAAAAGAAAAGGCAAGGCACAGGTGAAAAATAAGTTTCAATCACAGAAACTGCTGCTGTATAAAGTTCAGGGCACAGTGCCAGAAACTTTACTCTGAAAATAAAAGCAATAAAAGGGAAACATTTTTACACTTTAATTTGCAGGAAGGAGTTCAGGTGGGGTGGGGTGGGGGTGGGGGGGTAGCATAGGGAATAAAGTATATGCAACTTATGCTAAATGCAGCTTAGTTGCTTATCTAAAAGTAATTACATGGTAACCAGAGACTGACTGCAACTTAGTTCTATACAGCAGATTGGACACAGCAATTTGAGAGATAAAAAAAAATTATGGTTGAGAAGTATAAATTTTAAGCCAAAAAATAGATTATTTCTCACGAGAAATATTTGCAACCAAGCCAGCTAAAAGCACTATATTTTTTTATTGTCTTAAAACTTAGAAATGAAAAATGTTTGGTTCACAGAACATGAAAGACTATGAAATACTAGAACTACAATTTCTGATTTATCCACATATAAATTGTAATCTAGGCAACACCAAGCCCATTCCCATGCCTTTTCAATATACCTTAATCATAGCAGGGAAAGGTTAGGATTCAGAGTGAAAGCATTAAATCGATTATACTAATTCTAGATTCTTTTCTTTTTTCCTCATTTCTTTTTTATTTATTTGCTACTCATATTTTACCCTTTCTAAATGGTGTCTATCCTGGGTATATGACACTAAATATAATTGAAATTCTTCTCTCACTGTTCTGTACAAATTTGTAGACTCATTCTGTTTTTGTAACTTGTTTTTATCCCCTTGATACTAAAAGTAAAACTACATACCCCATACTCCTTTTATAATTATGTTCTTGAATATAGTTAAAACAGAAATAGAAACTACAGTTTTGACTAAGAAATACCACTCTGTGTAGTGTCCAGCAAACATTCCAAAATAGTTATTTGTGTCAGCAAATCAAATCACAATAGGGATTAGTCATCCAATAGGAAGAATTTTGTTATGCGACTAGACAAGCAACAAAACCATTTTTCTACACTTCTGTTTTTGTAATGGCATGCTCAGACATTTTAAGAAGATGATCAAGTCAGCAAAATAAAAATAAATTATAATTAAATGAAGTAAGGTTGTGCTAAGTTCTGGTGTTGATTAAAGCTGATTTCTAGGAATATTGTGCTTGAAAGATCTCCGCATATTTTTCAAAAAATTTTTATACAAGCAAAACCTTTTAAAAATAAAATATATTTGAAGCTTTAAACATTTGGTTCATTTCATAATTATTTTTAAAATTCATGCTTTGTAATCTGGATTAAATATATGCAAATGTAATTCAAGGTAGATTGTTGAACAATGGTAAAACGATTTCCCTGCTCCCCTTTACCCTGCCCCCAAAAATCCTACAGATGGACACAGTTCTTTTTGTATTTAAGAGATATAGTTGTACACTTAACCAAAAATCTTTTATAGTGCATCTTTGAGCTCAGTGGAGTTAATATCAGATTTTTCTAGTTTGAATCTAATACAGAAATACTTAACTGTGTCTTTGATTTTATAGTTTACATAACTATTGTGATCATCTGCAGCCGCTGCACTTTTCAAATTATTTGCTGAACCAAATTGAGCACAATGACAAAAGTAGTCATCTCAGATGTACTATTAAACAGAGAAAAAAGCAGCATTGCATTGGTACAGTATAGCCATCTGCTGTACAGATGTTATTGTATAGAATGACTTAAGATAGAATAATTGTAGAAAATTTTCATTAAAACCTCAACAATTTACACTTGTTTATGCGAATCTGCATAACTTCCCAATGAGACAACACACTTGGGGTTTCTTTGGTTCTCACTCACTTTCTCTTTGATCCTTTTTGATGTGCTGACTTTAATAAACACAGTCAAAAACACTGTGCAAAAACATCATGGAAAAAACTACAAAGGAACAATTATAGCAGCAGAAACTACTCTAATCCCTAACTTACGCAAGCTATTTTTAGTGAAATTTTTTTTTTTACACTCTTTATGTGACAATGTTATATAAACAGGGTAAAACAGTCCTTTCCAGATGAGTTTTAATTTATGGGCTGAAATAGATTTGTAATGCTAGAGGAATTTTATGTGCTAAGTAATATTTAGAGGAACACAATTGGGAATGTATTATAGGCATATTTCCCTCAAAAAATATTTTGTTTCCCTAATGATTTTATTTTTCATCATCTAAGTTGGCATAAGCTTGTGGAAAGTTTATGGGAAAAGGGAATAATTAAAGTGTGATAGGAGAAAGTTAATTTTCTTCTCAAGAAATTGTTGATAAATTTAAATAGTCGGAAATGCCTCTGTGTTCATTTAATTTGGTTTTAGTTTTTAAAACTAAATATTTACAAATTACTCCCAAAAGTGGTTAAAAAATTCCTACTTTCATCATTTTAAGCACACTGAAATGGTTAAATATTTCCCTTTTCAAAAAATCCACCAGTTCTCCTTATCCTCCAGTACTATTTTGTGACCCTAAACTATGAGAGTATCAAGGGACTTTGATTTTTTTTTTTAATTCTTACTCTGCAGATGCTAGTGTTGCAGTGACTTATAATAACCTAACTCTTTTTTCTGCTAGAATACTTATGTTCTCCCATGTGTCTTTGGTTAAATGGACTTAAAGTTCTGATTTTAGAAGACGTAATAGTTATATTTTTGAAGTTGGTGTATAATACTGAGGAAAATCCTATGGTTGTGTTATCAATAACAAAATCAATCTCATTTAGAAGTTGTCTTATTTTCTAAAATATTTTAAAGTAGATAATATTTCTTTTGCTACTTATTAAATCCAATTCATAATATAGTATGTTCTTTTTTTAAACAACCCTCACGCACACACAGTCCCTTTTGCAGTTTGAAGTATTTCATTTTGGAGAAACTGTAAGTATATAGTTATAAATTCCAAACTGGAAGTGTAGCACTTTCTAGAGGCAGGGTGGGGAGGGCTGCAGACTTTAGCTCCCCTTGTCAGAGTAAATTATGGCTCTATTAGGGCTGTCCTCCTTAAATTTTGGCAAACCCTGGTACACAAATGAGAGCTGTGAAGTAGCTGTACTTTGGGCTACCTTGCTCATTTATAGGGATATTTACATGGGCAACTTCCATTTAGTTAAGTAAAAGGAAAAATAGGATATGAACAACTTAGATGGCACAAAATGTTGAGAAGAGCCTAAGTGAAGCCATCTTGGCTAGCATTTAAGTTAGAACTGGGAAAATGTTGGAAGGAACCCATGTCCATAGGGTACTTTTTATCAAGGCAGAAAGTAGTTAGTTGAACTCCTTCTAGTCAAAGAGCAGTGGTTTAAATAACTTTCACTACACCAACCTCTATTGTCCAGATGTACTTATCTTTGTGTATAAACAAAAAAAAAAGTTAAGAGAGAAAAGCATAGCCACATTATTTTCCATGTATACAAATGCCTATTCTCATGTTCACTGAATTCAGGATCAATAAAATGTAAGGAACCTAAAGTTATTTTTCAGGTATTGAAAAATGTAACTGGGTCATTAATTGATGCAAAGCAGAACTCCAGGTTTTCATTCCATAGTTAACTAGATCTCCTGAGGAAAATCTCGCAAGGCATTGTCATAGGCTTTGGATGATACAGAGATGCAGATTACCCTAAGGGGAAATAAACCATTAAATTAGATATGACTACCTAAAATAATACGTAGCAATAACAAGCCATTTACAGCGCCCCAAAGACTGTTACTTTAAGAAAGAAATAGCATCTCTTTCTTTCCAAAGCCTGAACAATAGGAAATGAATTCTTTGATGGTAAAAGCCAGAGGACAAATAACTTTTAAACAGCCATTGAGGAATGAAGTGGCAGTGCAGCTTATAGACAGCTATACACACCACTAACAAACCTTAATGAATATTGGGTGTAGGCATCAGGGTCTTGTCATTTTTGACACTGTGTCCCAAGTAGCTTAAACCTAACACTCAAAGAAAGGTGGAGACCTCATTGGATCTGTAACATCTGGAATTTTATTTGTCATTTTGGCATACCCTGCAAGCGCAAAAGAAAGAGTAAAAGGGGATTATCTTGACAATGAAATGAGTTACTGAATCTTGTGATAATGAAAAGCAGAAGAATTCTAATGCCTTTCTATAGTCCCTGAGGTAGAGGTGTGTTTATAGTTTTGCAGAAGTAAAATGTAGGCGGGCAGAACAGATGGCCTAGATTCGGTGAAACCCGACACCCCCTCATCCCAGGACTGAGTAGTACCACTATTAATTCTGGTCAGCTTCCCTCCTATTACTTTATAACAAAGGTCAAAGTTGCTACTGATCAACTGGCATGTCTATATTTTTACCCTTAAATTACCTGTAAATTACAGATTTTTTTCAAGACAGTGATATTTATCTGTGTATAGTGTGGGACTCTTTCAGGCATTCAAAAAAAGCAGAATAGGAAATTCTGAAAATTAGTTGAGAAATGAATAGAACATGTAAAATTCTTAAAACATTCTTCAAAATAATACCCTCTTTATCTAATGTGGGAAATACTGTTTATTATAAATATATATATATATATATATATATATATATATATATATATATATATATATATATATATATAAATGCATGAGATAGTATGTATCCTGTCCTCCTCATAGAAATCATATGCAGTGGGGAAGTCCTACTATACAAATTGTATTCTCCTTGCCATGATTGTTATCACAATATATGAGAAGATAGCATTTTGGACTGTAAAAGGCAATATTTATACCACTACCTTGGAAATTATCCTTTTCACAGCCTCAAACAAGAGATAAAAAAATAAGGATGTTTGGTAATTTAAAAAACACCAATAGATATATGCCACTTAGATATATGTAAACAGTAACATTTCTATGTTTAACCAACTTATGTTAATGCATTTTCTACATCTTTTATTTGAGATTCTTAAATTTTTTTCTGTGATAAAGGTCTTGTGCCTTTCTTAAAAGTCCATTATATGATTATTGTTTTTTCATGCACTTTTTTTTTTGTTTTGCTTTAGTGCTGTGTGGTTACTGTAGCTCTTTTGGATTCTAAGGGGAAGCCTTTAAAATATACAGAATAGTAACTTCATAAATACAGATAATAACCACTGAGCTGAATTTCTGATATATTAATTTCAAGACTGCACAAAAAATAAAAATTATCTAATAAATAGCAAACTTAGGATATCAGAAAGATCTCATATTGCTGTGATGTAGTGAACATAATGTACCTGCCCAGCCTTTCGTAGAGGGAGATGAGCTCATTTCAGAGAGATAACCATCTCTGACTTTTCTTCTGATTCATCACTGACCTGAACTCCATTTGAACCTTGTTAGACAAAAAACAAGAAGAATTCCTGGCCCAAACTATAAAATATAATTAAGCCCTTTTGAAATGATGTGTAAAAGAACATTGCTGTACCCCCACTTCTAACCACTACCACCACCACAACCAATAAAGTTAAATCAAGCACTGCCTGTAATGGATTAAAATAATAAATGTTCCTGGATTTCAGTGTTTGAAGTACTTGAAGAAAACAGGCTTCCAGCAGCCCGGGTAGCTGAATACAGGAAAGACATTTATTAACAACAAGTTCAAGGATTTGGCCTGTTTAAAATCATTACTTTCTGTTTACCGTGTGTTACACATCTCTTGTATTTTTACACAGTCCACATGTGTCCACATGCAATAATGAAAAGGGTTTTTTTTTTTCAACAAAAGAACTGTTAATTGTGTAAATATGGTTCTCTTGGGTAGTATGAAGTCTTCATAAGACTCTGTTCCCTTCTAATGAGAAATCCAGTACAGTTATTATGCTTTTCCAAGTAAACTCACCTTCAAAAATCATGTCCCTAGCTAAATTATTCTATTCCTGGCTATTGTTTTTAGTTACCAAATTCAATCTAGAATGTTGGCTAAAAAACCGTTGGCCTCGGGAGACCTTGTGTGTGCTATGTATGTGCAAGAGAAAAAATAATCAGTTTTTTATTTCTTCTCCTTGTTTTAACAGAGGTATGGTAAAGAACCATTTTCTAGATTTAGATATGTTTGGGAAAAAATGGAACAACGAATAAAAATTTCACATGTACACAAATTAAAACAGAGTGTTCCTTGGACAGGAGGAAAAGAGCCTTTGAGACAACAAAAATGTTATCAATTAACATGAAGATATCTTATAATCACTGTGCAAAATGTTATTGGAGAAGAAAGTTTCAAGCCCTAGTAATTATTTCTTAATAGCCTCTCCTCTGTACCCTTAGTATAAGGTAAAATGGACAGGTATTATTTGAGCTCCCAGCCCTGGAGATGAGAAGAGAAGGTTATAAAAAAAATTTCTGGGCGGGCCGCGGTGGCTCAGCGGGCAAAGTGCTTGCCTGCTATGCCGGAGGACCTCGGTTCGATTCCCGGCCCCAGCCCATGTAACAAAAACGGAGAAACAGAATACAATAAAACAAGAAAATGTTTAAAAATGTTTCCCTTTCTTCCTTCCTTCCTTCCTTCTATCCTTCCTTCCTTCTCTCTGTCTTTCCTTTAAAAAAAAAAAAAAAAAAAAAAAAAAAAATTTCTATCCCCCACTCCACTGAATGTGTGACAATTTTGCCTGTGGTCTGACAGCACATTGCCTTCTCAGCCAGTGGAGTATTTACTAGGAAAGTTTCTGGAAAAAGTAAACCTGTCAGTGATGAGAGACGGAAGATACACCTTATATGTTCTTTTGCTTCTCAGCTAGGACTTCAGACCTGGTGGCCATGTTGGCCCACATATTGAGGCCATGCAAGAGAGCTAAGGAAAAAGGGTTTATTCTCAACCTTGCTGCCAGATGGAAAAATGAAATTACTAAGAGTTAACTAAAAGTGGCAGTTTTTATAAGGTACCATGTTATTGGAAGGAGCAGACAGATAGAATTTGTATCCCAGCCTGTCACTTAGTGGCAGTTGATTGTGGCAAAAGTTACAGCTTATCTACAAAGTCGGGACCAAAAATGCCCACTTCACAGGGCTGTTGAGACGATAAGGTATGCAGGGTACCCTACCCATTGCTTGCACAAGTTAAGTGCTCCATCTCTGTCTTCCAACTCAGTCATACCCATGGGAATGCTAAGATCATAGATCATTAAATTTTAGAGCTTAAAGTTATCTTAAAAAACACCTTTTACTTTCTTAAGACTTTTTTTTTATCCTTTCCTCCCATAGACTTCATGGCCCAGACATAACTGCATTTAAGATTAGATAGCTAGCCTGACTATACCAACTTAATATGATTGTAATAAAAAATAAAAACTTTTTAAGTATCATTGAAAGCCCTGTCTCAGATAAATTCATGATTTTTTTGTTTTGAAATATGAAAAATACCTCATGGACAACCATTACTATGTGGAACCCCCTAATTGTCAGAGTTGAGGCCCGCTGTGCTGGTCTTCCTCATTGAGTTAATGCTGGAGAGGTTGTTGAGTGATTTGCGTAGGATACTCTGAGGTAGAGTGGGGATTGTAACACATCTCCTGACTTTGATCTTTCTATTATACAAGCTTTAAAAAGCTTAGATTATGTAGATCAAAACCAGTTTCTAAACTGATGCAGAAAATACTTAGCAAGTCATTTACTTTCATTGTTCTTTATGTAAATTTATACCAGCTCTTCAATCTATGGATTAACTTAAAGAATTGATGCAGCAGTCCTCCTCTTATAGTTAACTAGTTACCGTATTCATCTAAGAAACTTTTTGAGTATATATTTACTGTTTTCTTTCCTCTGTAAGAAGGTTGTCATATACTTTCCAGTATGCACAGTCAGATCTGCCAATCTGATTTTTAAAAACCATATAGCCATATGAGCCAATCAAGTTTTTTTCTTTATTAGAGAAGTTGAAGGTTTATAGAGCAATCATACATAAAATATGGGATTCCCATATACCACCTCACCACCAGCACCTTGCAATGGTGTGAAACATTTGTTACATTTTAATAATTGTACTATTAGTTAAAGTCCATGGTTTAACCAAGAGTTTACTGTGTATTGTAGTTCCATGAGTTTTTTATTTTTTATTTTTTATTCTGTTACTATATATGCAATCTAATATTTCACCTTTTAATCACATTCAGTATATATATTTCAGTATTGTTAATTGTGTTCTGAATGTTGTGCTACTATCACCACCATCCATTACAAAAACATTTCCATCCTTCCACATAGGAAGCCTGTACATTTTAAGCCTTAATTTCCCATTCTCTATCCTGACCCTACCTCCTGAATAATATTATGTTGTAGTATAAACCACATTTTATTTATCCATTCATCAGTTTGATGGACACTTGAGTTGCTTCCATCTTTGAGCAATTGTGAATAATGCCACTATGAGCATTGGTGTGCAAATATGTATTCAAGTCATTCCTTTCAATTCTTTTCGATATATACCTAGTAGTGAGATTGTGGGTCACATGGTAATTCTATATTTAGCTTTCTGAGGAATTGCCAAACTGTTTCACAGTAGCTGCGCCATTTTACATTCCCACCAGCAATGAATGTGTGTTTCTTTCTCCACATCCTCTCCAACACTTATTCCCCCCTCCCCTTTTTTTTAAATAGCAGCCATTCTGATAGATGTGTAATGATATCTCATTTTGGTTTTTATTTGAATTTCCCTGGTGGCTAATGATGTTGGGCATCTTTTCATGTGCTTTCTGGCCATTTGTATATCTTCTTTGGAGAGATGGTTGTTCAAGAGGTCAGTTCAAGTCTTTAGATATTCTGGATATTAATACTTTATCAGATGTGAGGTTTCCAAACATTTTCTCCCATTTTGTAGGTTGTTGTTTTACTTTCATGATAAAGTCTTTTGAGGAGCAAAAGTTTTTAATTTTGGTGGTCTAATTTATCTATTTTTTCTTTTGTTGCTGTGCCTTGGATATAAAGTCTTAGAAACTATTGCCTAACACAAGGTCAAGAAGATTCATCCTTACATTTTCCTCTAGAAGTTTGATTTTTCTAGCTCCTATATAAAGGTCTTTGAACCATTTTGAGTTGATTTTTGTATATAATGTGAGGTTGGTGTCCTCCCTTTTATTATTGCAAATGATAAAAATTATTGCCAGTTATTTTATAAGAATAAAGCATCATTTATCGAAGAGACTGTTCTTTCCCAGTTGAGTGGTCTTTGCCACCTTATCAAATATCAGTTGGCCATAAATGTGAAGGTTGTCCTAGCTCTCAATTTGATTTCATTGTTCTAAATGTCTGTCCTTATTCCAGTACCATACAATTTTAACTACTGTGACTCTGTAGTAAGTTGTAAGGTCAGGATATGTGAGTCCTCCAACTTCATTATTCTTTTTCAAGATGACTTTAGCTCTTTGTGATCCCTTACCCTTCATTTAAATTTGATGTTTGAGGAGGGGTGTGAGGGTAATTCAGTGGTAGAACTCTTGCTTACCATGTGGGAGATCCAGGTTCGATTTCCAGCCCATGCACTTCCAAAAGCAGACAAACAAAAGAAACCAACAAAAAATTCAACAAATGATGCTGCAGTAAGGAGATACTCACATGGAAAAAGAATGAAATGTGACCCCACCATACAGCATACAAAGAAAAAAAATTTTTTGGATAACTGAAGCTTTTCCATTTCTACAAAGAGAGTTGTTGAAATTTTGATTGGGATTGCAGTGAATCTATAAATTGCTTTGAATAGGATTGACATCTTAATGGTATTTAGTCTTCCAGTCCTTGAAAAGAAATGTCCTTCTACTTATTTGGGTCATCTTTTATTTCTTTTAGCAATATTCTGTTATTTTCTGGGTACAAGTCCTTTACGTCATTGGTTAAATTTATTACTAGATATTTGATTCTATTAGTTGCTATTTTGAATGATTTTTTTTTTTTTTTTTTTTTTTAGTTCTTGTTCCAGTTGTTCATTGCTTGTGTATATAAACACTGCTGATTTTTTTGGTACTGGTTTACTAAATTCATGTATTGGCTCTACTAACTTTGTTCTGGATTCTTTAGGATTTTCTGTATACAGTGTGCTGGTTTAAAACAATTTTGTACCCCAGAAAAGCCATGTTTTAATCTTGGTCGAGTATTGTGGGGCACCTGTTTATTTAGGGTGGAAACCTTTGCTTGACTTGTTTCCATGGAGACTGACCTACTGAATTGTGGATGTGAACTTTTGATTAGATGGAGAAGTGTGAGTCTTGATTAGTTACTGGAGTCCTTTAAAAGGGGGACCATTTTGGAGGAAGCTTAGATGCTTGAAGTGCCAACAGAAAGAGCACATGCACATGAGATCCAGCCATTTGGAGATGCAGAACAAAAATGCCTCCGGGGAAGCTGTTTGAATCCAGAAGCCAAAGACCCCAGCAGATGCCAGCCACATGCCTTCCCAGCTGAGGAAGTGTTCTGGACTCATCAGCCTTTCTTGAGTCAAGGTATCTCTCCCAGGATGCCTTAGTTTGGACATTTTTATAGCCTTAGAACTGCAAACTTGCAACTTAATAAATTACCATTTAAAAGCCAATCTGTTTCTTACATATTGCATTCCAGCAGCATTAGCAAATGCAAATAGTTTTTGGTACCAGAAGTGGGGTGCTGCAGTTTGCAAATACTGAACATACTGGGACAGCTTTTTAAATGGATAAGAGGAAGATTCTGGAAGAGTTGTGAGGATCTTGATAGAGAAGGCTTGGGATGCTTTGAAGAGACTGTTGGTAGAAATATGGGCTCTAAAGATATCTCTGATGAGGTTTTAGACAGAAATGAGGAATGTGTTGTTGCAAACTGAAAGAAAGGTGACTTTTGTTTTAAAATGGCAAGGTAATTTGGCCAAATTTAGTACTGCTGTTGAATGGAAGTTAGACTTTAAAGGCGAAAACCCAGTATACCTAGCTGAGGAAATTTGCAGACTAAATGTGGAAAAGGCAGCTTGGCTGCCCCTTGCGGGTTGTAGTAGAATGCAACAGGAAAGAGATAAGTTGAGAGCTAAACACATGGGCACAAAGAAAACAGAAATTGGTGGTCTGGAAAATTCTAGGCTTCCAGAAAGTGAAACCCCAGTAAATGTAGGGTGCCTCATGGGGATTTTTTTTTTTTGTATACTGTATGGTGGGAGTCACGTTTCATTCTTTTTCCATGTGACTATCCCATTATTGCAGCACCATTTCTTGAATTGGGGAGGGGGTGCCCATTTGAAAAGGTTTATGTACCCTAGAAAGGCCATGTTTTAATCCTAATCAATCTTGTAGAAGCAACAGTTCCTTCTAATCCCTATTCAGTGCTATATGTTGAAAACTTTAATTAGCTTATCTCCATGGAGATGTGACTCAGTCAAGTGTGGGTATTAAATTTGATTAGGTGGAAATGTGTCTCCACCCATTCCAGGTGGGTCTTGATTGGTTTTACCGGAATCCTTTAAAAGAAGAAGCACTTTGGAAAAAGCTAGAGAATGCTGTAGAACTACAAAGCAGAGAGTCCACCAGCCAGCAGCTTTTGGAGATGAAGAAGGAAAATGCCTCCTGGGGAGCATTATAAAACAAGGAGCCAGAAAAGAAAGCTAGCAGACTTCACCATGTGCCCTTCCAGCTGAGAGAGAAACTCTGAATGTCATTGGCCTTCTTAAACCTAGGTATCTTTCCTTGGAATCCTTATATTGGATATTTCTATAGACTTTCTTTAATTGGAACATTTCCTTGGCCTTAGAGCTGTAAACTAGAAACTTATTAAAGTCCCCTTTTTAAAAGCTGATATGTTGCATTCCGGCAGCTAGCACACTAGAACGTGGGGGTTGAGGAGAGTACACAGGCTGGAAATCGGACCCAGGTCTCCTCCATGACAGGTGAGAATTCTACCACTGAACTACACTTATACCCCCACCACCACCATGTGACGATTTAACCAAACATGGAAGCAGTCAGCCATTACAAGACAGGCAAGGATTGGAGATGGAGTTACCCAGAAAGAATTTGTGAAAAGTCCTGTTGTCTGATTGTTACGATCCCTGCATACTGCATAGAAAACCAGAAAGAGTGTTGCAAGGTCTGTGTAAACAGAATCACTGCCAGTGGGCACTGAAAGGAACAGAAAAGGGACAAATTGAAGGAAAAATGGCTTCAAGGGCAGAAACATAGAAGCTAAGGTCTGGAGCCAGGAAATCTCCGGCCAGGAGAGTTGACCTACACACATATGTAGAGAGAGTGAATATGCCCCAGAAGCAGAGGGTGGGCCTTCCACTTCATTGTTCAAGAAGAATTTTAGTGCCCCAGGCCTCAGAGAGGTTGGAGTATATAAACTGGAGATTAGGGAGAGCCTGACAATCACACATTGTCCTGAGGGGGTTGAGCCTGTGCCCTAGAGATGGCAGAGAGCCTGGGTGCTGCCCCGATGGAGGATTATATCACTGCAAATAGGGGCAGTTTTGCTTCTTCCTTTACAATTTGGGCACCTTTTATTTCTTTTCCTTGCCTGTTGCTTTGGCAAGAGCTTCCAATAAAATGTTGACTAACAGTGGCAGCAGTGGGTGTCCTTGTATTCTTCCTAATCTTAGAAGAAAAGTTTTGGTCTTTCACCATTGAGTAAGATGTTAGCTATGAGCTCTTCATAACTGCCCTATATCATTTCCTTCTAACCGTAGTGTTCTAAGTGTTTTGTTTTGTTTTTATCAAGAAATGGTGCTGGATTTTCCTAGAATGAGCTGAGACTCAGCAT
Source organism: Tamandua tetradactyla (assembly GCF_023851605.1). Taxonomy (NCBI): domain Eukaryota; kingdom Metazoa; phylum Chordata; class Mammalia; order Pilosa; family Myrmecophagidae; genus Tamandua; species Tamandua tetradactyla. Next base: position 143,863,019 of record NC_135332.1, read on the forward strand.
CAAGAGATTAAGAAAAACCATAGAATGAGCTGAGACTCAGCACCAAGGGATTGAGAAAACCTTCTCAACTAATAGGGGGAAGAGTAAAATGAGACAAAGTGTCAATGGCTGAGAGATTCCAAACAGAGTCAAGAGGTTATCCTGGAGGTTATTCTTATGCATTAAATAGATATCACCTTGTTAGTCAAGATGCAGTGAAGAGGCTGAAGGGAACTGCCTGAAAATGTAGAGCTGTGTTCCAGTAGCCATGTTTCTTGATGATGATTGAATAATGATATAGCTTTCAAAAAAAAAACTAAAAAATTATCAAAAAGATGTGTGCATGTGTGTGGGTTCTTTGATAAAATATGAATATTGAACAAAAAAAATTTGGTGCTGGATTTTGTCAAACTCTTTTTCTACATCAATTGAGATGATCATATGTTTTTGTTTTTGTTTTCCTTCATTCTGTTAATGTGTAGTATATTATATTATACTTGGTTTTCTTGTGTTGAACCATCTGTGCATCCAGAGATAAATTCCCTGGATCATTGTGTCTAATTATTTTAAGATGCTGTTGGATTTGATTTGCTAGTATTTGGTTGAGGAATTTTGCATTTATATTCATAAGAGATACCAGTCTGTAGTTTTTCTTTCCTTGTAGTAACTTTATCTAGCTTGGTATGAGAGTCCTGTTGGCCTCATAGAATGAGTTAGGTAGTATACCCTTCTCAATGTTTGCACATGTTTGAGAAGAAATGGAGTTAAATCTACTTGAAGTGTTTGGTAGAATTCCGGTGAAGCCATCCGGTCCTGAGCTTTACTTTGTTGGGAGGTTTTTGATGACTGATTCAATCTCTTTACTAGTAATTGGTTTGTTGAAATTTTCTATTTCTTTTTGAACACAATGTAGGTAGTTGGGTATGTTTCAAAGAATTGGTCCATTTCATCTAAGTCATCTATTTTACTGGCATACAGTTATAGTATCCTCATACAGTCCTTTTTATTTCAACAGCATCAGTAGTAATAGCCCCCTTTTCATTTCTAATTTTCATTATTTGTTTCCTCTCTTTTTTTTCTTTGTAAGCCTAGCTAAAGATCTTTTAAAAGAACCAGCTTTTGGTTTTGTTTATTCCCTCTACTGTTTGTTTTCTGTTTCTTTAGCCCCACTCTAATCTTTAATTCTTTCCTTCTGTTCACTTTGGGTTTCGTTTGTTCTTCTTTTCCTAGTTCTTCCAGTTTAGAGATTAGGTCTCTAATTTGAAGTCTTCTTCTTTTTTTTTTTTAACTTTTTTTTCTTAATTAAAGAAAAAAAAAGAAATTAACCCGACATTTAGAAATCATTCCATTCTACATATGCAATTAGTAATTCTTAATATCATCACATAGATGCATGATCATCATTTCTTAGTACATTTGCATCGATTTAGAAGAAGAACTAGCAAAACAACAGAAAAAGATATAGAATGTTAATATAGAGAAAAAAATAAAAATAATAATAATAGTACAAAAAAAAAAAGACAGACAGACAAAAAAAAACCTATAGCTCAGATGCAGCTTCATTCAGTGTTTTAACATGATTACTTTACAATTAGGTATTATTGTGCTGTCCATTTTTTTTTTTATCTTTTTTTTTTATTAATTAAAAAAAGAATTAACAAAACAATTAGAAATCATTCCAATCTACATGTACAATCAGTAATTCTTAATAACATCACATAGTTGCATATTCATCATTTCTTAGTACATTTGCATCAATTTAGAAAAAGAAATAAAAAGACAACAGAATAAGAATTAAAACAATAATAGAAAGAAAAAAAAACAAAAAAAACAAAAACAAAAAACCTATACCTCACATGCAGCTTCATTCAGTGTTTTAACATAATTGCATTACAATTGGGTAGTATTGTGCTGTCCATTTCTGAGTTTTTATATCCAGTCCCGTTGTACAGTCTGTATCCCTTCATCTCCAATTATCCCTTCTCTTTTTTTTTTTTAATTAACGGAAAAAAAGAAATTAACCCAACATTTAGAGATCATATCATTCTACACATGCAATCATTAATTCTTAACATCATAACATAGATGCATGATCATCATTTCTTAGTACATTTGCATTGGTTTAGAAGAACTAGCAACATAACCGAAAAAGATATAGAATGTTAATATAGAGAAAAAAATAAAAGTAACAATAGTAAAATCAAAACAAAACAAAACAAAACAAAACAAAAACGTATAGCTCAGATGCAGCTTCATTCAGTGTTTTAACATGAGTACTTTACAATTAGGTATTATTGTGCTGTCCATTTTTGAGTTTTTGTATCTAGTCCTGTTGCACAGTCTGTATCCCTTCAGCTCCAATCACCCATTATCTCACCCTGTTTCTAACTCCTGCTGGACTCTGTTACCAATGACATATTCCAAGTTTATTCTCAAATGTCGGTTCACATCAGTGGGACCATACAGTATTTGTCCTTTAGTTTTTGGCTAGACTCACTCAGCATAATGTTCTCTAGGTCCATCCATGTTATTACATGCTTCATAAGTTTATCCTGTCTTAAAGCTGCATAATATTCCATCGTATGTATATACCACAGTTTGTTTAGCCACTCTTCTGTTGATGGACATTTTGGCTGTTTCCATCTCTTTGCAATTGTAAATAACGCTGCTATAAACATTGGTGTGCAAATGTCCGTTTGTGTCTTTGCCCTTAAGTCCTTTGAGTAGATACCCAGCAATGGTATTGCTGAGTCGTATGGCAATTCTATATTCAGCTTTTTGAGGAACCGCCAAACTGCCTTCCACAGTGGTTGCACCCTTTGACATTCCCACCAACAGTGGATAAGTGTGCCTCTTTCTCCACATCCTCTCCAGCACTTGTCATTTTCTGTTTTGTTGATAATGGCCATTCTGGTGGGTGTGAGATGATATCTCGTTGTGGTTTTGATTTGCATTTCTCTAATGGCCAGGGACATTGAGCATCTCTTCATGTGCCTTTTGGCCATTTGTATTTCCTCTTCTGGTAGGTGTCTGTTCAAGTCTTTTTCCCATTTTGTAATTGGGTTGGCTGTCTTTTTGTTGTTGAGTTGGACAATCTCTTTATAAATTCTGGATACTAGACCTTTATCTGATATGTCGTTTCCAAATATTGTCTCCCATTGTGTAGGCTGTCTTTCTACTTTCTTGATGAAGTTCTTTGATGCACAAAAGTGTTTAATTTTGAGGAGCTCCCATTTATTTATTTCCTTCTTCAGTGCTCTTGCTTTAGGTTTAAGGTCCATAAAACCACCTCCAATTGTAATATTCATAAGATAACTCCCTACATTTTCCTCTAACTGTTTTATGGTCTTAGACCTAATGTTTAGATCTTTGATCCATTTTGAGTTAACTTTTGTATAGGATGTGAGATACGGGTCTTCTTTCATTCTTTTGCATATGGATATCCAGTTCTTTAGGCACCATTTATTGAAGAGACTGTTCTGTCCCAGGTGAGTTGGCTTGACTGCCTTATCAAAGATCAAATGTCCATAGATGAGAGGGTCTATATCTGAGCACTCTATTCGATTCCATTGGTCGATATATCTATCTTTATACCAATACCATGCTGTTTTGACCACTGTGGCTTCATAATATGCCTTAAAGTCCGGCAGTGTGAGACCTCCAGCTTCGTTTTTTTTCCTCAACATACTTTTAGCAATTTGGGGCACCCTGCCCTTGCAGATAAATTTGCTTGTTGGTTTTTCTATTTCTGAAAAATAAGTTGTTGGGATTTTGATTGGTACTGCATTGAATCTGTAAATCAATTTAGGTAGGATTGACATCTTAACTATATTTAGTCTTCCAATCCATGAACATGGTATGCCCTTCCATCTATTTAGGTCTTCTGTGATTTCTTTTGGCAGTTTTTTGTAGTTTTCTTTATATAGGTTTTTTGTCTCTTTAGTTAAATTTATTCCTAGGTATTTTATTCTTTTAGTTGCAATTGTAAATGGGATTCGTTTCTTGATTTCCTCCTCAGCTTGTTCATTACTAGTGTATAGAAATGATACAAATTTTTGAATGTTGATCTTGTAACCTGCTACTTTGCTGTATTCATTTATTAATTCTAGTAGTTTTGTTGTGGATTTTTCCGGGTTTTCGATGTATAGTATCATATCGTCTGCAAACAGTGATAGTTTTACTTCTTCCTTTCCAATTTTGATGCCTTGTATTTCTTTTTCTTGTCTAATTGCTCTGGCTAGAACCTCCAACACGATATTGAATAACAGTGGTGATAATGGACATTCTTGTCTTGTTCTTGATCTTAGGGGGAAAGTTTTCAATTTTTCCCCATTGAGGATGATATTGGCTGTGGTTTTTTCATATATTCCCTCTATCATTTTAAGGAAATTCCCTTGTGTTCCTATCCTTTGAAGTGTTTTCAACAGGAAAGGATGTTGAATCTTGTCAGATGCCTTCTCTGCATCAATTGAGATGATCATGTGATTTTTCTGCTTTAATTTGTTGATATGGTGTATTACATTAATTGATTTTCTTATGTTGAACCATCCTTGCATACCTGGGATGAATCCTACTTGGTCATGATGTATAATTCTTTTAATGTGTTGTTGGATACGATTTGCTAGAATTTTATTGAGGATTTTTGCATCTATGTTCATTAGAGAGATTGGTCTGTAGTTTTCTTTTTTTGTAATATCTTTGCCTGGTTTTGGTATGAGGGTGATGTTGGCTTCATAGAATGAATTAGGTAGTTTTCCCTCCACTTCAATTTTTTTGAAAAGTTTGAGGAGAGTTGGTACTAATTCTTTCTGGAATGTTTGATAGAATTCACATGTGAAGCCGTCTGGTCCTGGACTTTTCTTTTTAGGGAGCTTTTGAATGACTGATTCCATTTCTTTACTTGTGATTGGTTTGTTGAGGTCATCTATTTCTTCTTGAGTCAAAGTTGATTGTTCATGTCTTTCCAGGAACCCGTCCATTTCATCTAAATTGTTGTATTTATTAGCATAAAGTTGTTCATACTATCCTGTTATTGCCTCCTTTATTTCTGTGAGGTCAGTAGTTATGTCTCCTCTTCCATTTCTGATCTTATTTATTTGCATCCTCTCTCTTCTTCTTTTTGTCAGTCTTGCTAAGGGCCCATCAATCTTGTTGATTTTCTCATAGAACCAACTTCTGGTCTTATTGATTTTCTCTATTGTTTTCATGTTTTCAATTTCATTTATTTCTGCTCTAATCTTTGTTATTTCTTTCCTTTTGCTTGCTTTGGGATTAGTTTGCTGTTCTTTCTCCAGTTCTTCCAAGTGGACAGTTAATTCCTGCATTTTTGCCTTTTCTTCTTTTCTGATATAGGCATTTAGGGCAATAAATTTCCCTCTTAGCACTGCCTTTGCTGCATCCCATAAGTTTTGATATGTTGTGTTTTCGTTTTCATTCACCTCGAGGTATTTACTAATTTCTCTTGCAATTTCTTCTTTGACCCACTCGTTGTTTAAGAGTGTGTTGTTGAGTCTCCACGTATTTGTGAATTTTCTGGCACTCCGCCTATTATTGATTTCCAACTTCATTCCTTTATGATCCGAGAAAGTGTTGTGTATGACTTCAATCTTTTTAAATTTGTTAAGACTTGCTTTGTGACCCAGCGTATGGTCTATCTTTGAGAATGATCCATGAGCACTTGAGAAAAAGGTGTATCCTGCTGTTGTGGGATGTAATGTCCTTTAAATGTCTGTTAAGTCTAGCTCATTTATAGTAATATTCAGATTCTCTATTTCTTTATTGATCCTCTGTCTAGATGTTCTGTCCATTGATGAGAGTGGTGAATTGAAGTCTCCGACTATTATGGTATATGTGTCTATTTCCCTTTTCAGTGTTTGCAGTGTATTCCTCATGTATTTTGGGGCATTCTGGTTTGGTGTGTAAATATTTATGATTGTTATGTCTTCTTGTTTAATTGTTCCTTTTATTAGTAGATAGTGTCCTTCTTTGTCTCTTTTAACTGTTTTACATTTGAAGTCTAATTTGTTGGATATTAGTATAGCTACTCCTGCTCTTTTCTGGTTGTTATTTGCATGAAATATCTTTTCCCAACCTTTCACTTTCAACCTATGTTTATCTTTGGGTCTAAGATGTGTTTCCTGTAGACAGCATATAGAAGGATCCTGTTTTTTAATCCATTCTGCCAGTCTATTTCTTTTGATTGGGGAATTCAGTCCATTAACATTTAGTGTTATTACTGTTTGGATAATATTTTCCTCTACCATTTTGCCTTTTGTATTATATATATCATTTCTGACTTTCCTTCTTTCTACACTCTTCTCCATACCTCTCTCTTCTGTCTTTTCATATCTGACTCTAGTGCTCCCTGTAGTATTTCTTGCAGAGCTGGTCTCTTGGTCACAAATTCTCTCAGTGACTTTTTGTCTGAGAATGTTTTAATTTCTCCCTCATTTTTGAAGGACAATTTTGCTGGATATAGAAGTCTTGGTTGGCAGTTTTTCTCTTTTAGTAATTTAAATATATCATCCCATTGTCCTCTAGCATCCATGGTTTCTGCTGAGAAATGTACACATAGTCTTATTGGGTTTCCCTTGTATGTGATGGATTGTTTTTCTCTTGGTGCTTTCAAGATCCTCTCTTTCTCTTTGACCTCTGACATTCTAACTAGTAAGTGTCTTGGAGAATGCCTATTTAGGTCTATTCTCTTTGGGGTGCGCTGCACTTCTTGAATCTGTAATTTTAGGTCTTTCATACGAGTTGGGAAATTTTCAGTGATAATTTCTTCCATTACTTTTTCTCCTCCTTTTCCCTTCTCTTTTCCTTCTGGGACACCCACAACACGTATATTTGTGCGGTTCATATTGTCCTTGAGTTCCTTGATACCCTGTTCAAATTTTTCCATTCTTTTCCCGATAGTTTCTGTTTCTTTTTGGACTTCAGATGTTCCATCCTCCAAATCACTAATTCTATCTTCTGTCTCTTTAAATCTATCATTGTAGGTATCCATTATTTTTTCCATCTTTTCTACTTTATCCTTCACTTTCATAAGCTCTGTGATTTGTTTTTTCAGTTTTTCTATTTCTTCTTCTTGTTCAGAGCATGTCTTCTTCATGTCCTCCCTCAATTTATCGATTCGGTTTTTGAAGAGGTTTTCCATTTTTGCTTGTATATTCAGCATTAGTTGTCTCAGCTCCTGTATCTCATTTGAACTATTGGTTTTCTCCTTTGACTGGGCCATATTTTCAATTTTCTGAGCGTGATCCGTTATCTTCTGCTGGCGTCTGGGCATTTAGTCAGATTTCCCTGGGTGTTGGACCCAACAGGTTGAAAGATTTTTCTGTGAAATCTCTGGGTTCTGTTTTTCTTATCCTGCCCAGTAGGTGGCGCTCGTGGCACCCGCTTGTCTGTGGGTCCCACCAGTAAAAGGTGCTGTGGGTCCTTTAACTTTGGAAAACTCTCGCCCTGGGGGAGGTTCGCCAGCCGAAGCAGCTTGGAAGAGTGCCAGCTGGCCCGGGGATCCGAACGCGGGGAGGGTCACCGGCCGCTGCAGCCCGGGTGAGCGCCCGTCCGAATCTCCTAGTTGGCCCGGGGCGCCAAGCGTGGTGGGAGGGCGCCAGCAACGCGGCCGAGGAGAGTGCACCGTTCCCAGCTGGACCGAGAAGTCACGTGTTTGGAAGGGACCCTGGTCACCGTTCTCCGCAGCCTGGGGATCTCCGATCCAATTCTCCCAGTTGGTCCGGGGGGCTGCGCTTGGGGGAGTGCGCCTGCCGCCACAGCTTGAGGGGACCGCCTGTCCAATTGTCCTAGCTGGCCCGGGAAGGAGGAAGGAAGGGACTCCGGCCGCTTTCCGCCCCGGCCCAGGGAAGCCCGCGCCCCTTGGCCATCTCACCGGAGTGGGTTCTCTCAGCCAGTCAACCATTCCAGGATGGGGTACGCTGTCTTTTTGATCTCTTTCGTGGCTCCGGGAGCCGTTCTGTATCATTTCTACTCCTCCCCTAGTAGCTGTTCTGGAGGAAGAACTAAGATCCACGCGTCTTACTAAGCCTCCATCTTCTCCGGAAGTCTGAAGTCTTCTTTTTTAATGTACACATGTAGAGCTATAAATTTCTGTCTCAGCACTGCCTTCATTGCATCCCATAAGTTTTGGTATATTGTGTTTTTATTTTCATTTGCTTCTAGATATTTCCTAGTTTCACTTCTGATTTCCTTTTGAACCCGTTTGTTTAAAAGTATGTTGTTTAATTTCCACATATTTTTGAATTTTCCATTTCTCTGCCTGTTATTGATTTCTAGCTTCATTCCACATGTTCAGAGAGTATACATTGTATGATTTCAATAGTTTTGAATTTGAGACTTGTTTTGAGACCCAACATATAGTCTATCCTGGAGAATGATCCGTGTGCCCTCAAGAAGAATATGTATTCTGTTTTCATTGGTTGCAGTGTTCTGTATATGACTGCTAGATCTAGTTGGTTTAGTGTATCATTCAAGTCCTTTACTTCCTTACTGATATTCTGACTAGGTGTTCTATTCATATTTGAAAGTGGTGTGTTAAAGTCTCCTACTATTAATGTAGAGCCATCATTTTTTCCCTTCAGATCTGTATTTGCTTCATATATTTCAGAACTCTGCTGTTAGATGCATATATACTTATGATTGTTACATCTTCCTGTTGAATTGTCCCCTTTATCTGCATATAATGACCTTCTCGTTTCCATGCAACTGTTTTTTAAATTAATTAGTTTAGGTAACCCAGCTCTCTTTTGGTTACTACTCGCATGGTAAAATTTTGTCCATCCTTTCACCCTGAACCAAGTTGTATCTTTGAATTTAAGATGTGTCTTGCAGACAGCATGTAGTTGGGTCATGCTTTCTTACCTATTCTACCAGTCTCTGCCTTTTGACTGGAGGGTTTAAACCATTTATGTTTAAAGTCATTACTGATAATGCAGGAATTTCTTCTACCAGTTTGGTATTTAGCCTTGGTAAGTCTTATACCTTTTTTGCCCTGACATCGTTTAATGCCTACTTCTATATTTATTTTCTCTTTTGTGTTGTACCATATTGAGTGCCTTTTCTATCTGGATGTATTTTTCATCTCTTTTCCTTGTGTTTATGATGGGTTAAATTTAGCATCCTAAATATATTATAATCATATTTAATTTGATACCATCTTAACGTCAGTAGGATGCACATATATTTTCCTATACTCCTCTGTCACCCCATTATATTTTGTACTTGTTACACCTTATATCCTTGTACATTGTATGTCTAAAAACATAGATTTATTATTACTTTTTATGCATTTGAATTTTAGTACCTGTAGGAAGTAAGAAGTAGAGTTACATACCAAATAATAAGATACAGTAATACTGGCACTTAAAATTACCCAAACAATTATCTTTACCACAGGTCTTTATTTCTTTATGTCCCATTGAACCACTGTCTAGTGTCCTTTTTGTTTCAGTCTCAAGAATTCCCTTTAGCATTACCTGAGGACAGGTCTAGTGGTGATGTACTCCCTCAGCTTTTGTTTGTCTGAGAATGCCTTAAAATCTTCATTTTTGGGGCGAGAGGGAATGCATGATCTGGAATTGGACTCAGATCTCCTGTATGAAAGGCCAGCATTCTGCCACTGAAGCACCTGTGCACCCTGTCCCTCATTTTTTAAAGAGTCTCAACAAATATAAAAGTCTTGGCAGGCAACTGTTTTCTTTCTTTCAGCACTTTAAGTATTTCAACCCACTGCCTTCTTGCCTCCATAGTTTCTCATGGGGAATTGGCAGTTAATCTAATTGGGACCCCCTTGTATGTAGCACGTTAACTTTTCTTTAGCAGCTTTCAGAACTCTCTCCTTGTCCTCTGCATTCCACACTGTAATCAGTATATGACAGGGTGTATTTTTCTGCATGTTTATCCTATTAGGTGCTGAGTTACTTGGATGTGCATATTCACTTCTTTTGTTATTTTTGAGAAGTTTTTGTTATTGTTTCTTTGACTATTACTGTAACCAAGAAATCTGGATTTTAAGGGATGATTTTGATTACTGAAGTATCATATATATATATGTATATATATACACACTCCTTCTTGCTTTCTGGTATATTGGAGTAGACAGAGGGAAATTCCTGAAATCTCTTAATTGTAATCCTGCTGCCTTGATCTCTGATAATGATTATACAGGCCTTATCTTCTGCCCTGTGATTGTAGAAAACTTGTGACTATCCTTCATTTGTACCCAGTTATTCAGTTTTTCACTTTTAGAGTCTTGTAATGACTAAAGACAGCCCCTAATGTTTGTTAATGAAGCTTTGGGTCAGCCCAGACCTAACCCACCCCAAGTCCAAAGTAATCTTGATGACCAAGACTAGATCTAACCAAAATGGGCTCCTCAGCCTGAGTCGTTTCAAGTGTCTTGTCTTCAAGGTCACTCTTTCTTTTGCCAGCTTCAATCTGCTAAATCCTCCTGGGCATTTTCATTTCAGTTATTGTGGTTTTCAACTCTAGTAGTTCTGTTTTGTTTCTTTTAAAAATTTTAATCTCTTTACTTAGACTCTCATATTGCTCCTTCATTGTTTCCCTGATATCCTTCAGTTCTTCTTCTGTACTTTCCTTCATCTCTTTGAGCATTTTTATAACCATTTTTTTAAAAGGCTTTGTTTGGTATATTCACATTTTTATCTTTTTCGTTGATATTTTCTGTATTTTTATCTTGGTTTTGGATGGGTCATCATTTCCTGATTTGTTGTTCCTGTTGTTCTCGTGTGTTCTCTTTTATTGTACACTATACATTTTGATATTTTAAAATGTTAACTCTGGAATTTAGTCCCTGAGATGTCTATTTCTTGGTTTTGTAACCAGTTGGTGATAAGACAGAGATTTTTTTGAGCTTCAACCCTCCTTTCAGGAAGGTCTGCCCAAGGCAAATACACTGTACAGAGTTTACCCTGTCTTTCTGGGCCTCTGTCTTATCCTAGGCTTTTGCTTGTAGTTGTTTGGAGTTCCCCTGTTAAAGGAGTTTGGTTGTTCCCTCTGTTTCCCAGGAGACAGGCTCCCCTTCCCCAGGCGTTTGGGACAAAGGGCTGCGGGCTTCAGACTGCCTGCCGCTATAGTTTTTTATACTTCTTTTATTGTCTAAAGCTGCTCTTGCCTGGAGGGCAAATTCTGGAAGGAATGTCACCCTGATGAGAACTTTCCCAAGTCATTCCTTCCCAGCCAGTTCAGGGCCAGGACTCATGAAGTGGGCACAGGGTAGCTTTTAAGTGCCCTATGGAGGGGTTCAGGAAGAGTGCCAGAATTTCTCAGCTCCTCAAAGCTGTTTTCACTGCCTTCTCAACAAATGCAGCCCTTCAGCTAACTGTCCCCTGCAACCCTGAGGAAGTATTTCTGTCACCTGAACCCCTGTCTGGGGAGGATTGAAACAGTGGCGACTGCCACCTTTGTCCAGGCAGGTTGAAACAATAATTGCCCTCCGAGCCAGGGCCCCAGCAATCTAAATTCACTAATCAAAAACCACGATCAGTGATCTGCTGTGCCCACCCCTGTTCTTGGGACAGAGGGTTTTTATGTCATTTTCTGTCACAAAGTGAGCTAGCAAGGGACTGCGCCCCAAGGCAATCTGCCAGAAAGGGGGATGGGTCCACTAGCTGCAATGCAGAAAGAGCAATTTACCGTTTTTACCATAGTTTATTAGCCTGTTCTTCCCTGGATGGTGTACAGTATTCTTCTGACCTAGTTGTTTCCAGCAGATCCTGCCTGTTTAATATTTGTTTTCGTGGAAGGACATAGTCCTGGAGCTCTCTATTCCACCTTTTTCCCAGAAGTCTTCCCTTATCTTTTTAAATAAACTGGCACAACTGTAAAAACAGTGATCACAGTAGCAGATTTTAGGGGGAGAAAGAGACAAAGCATATCCTTAATCACCCTTTGGTACTTTTAGTTTAAATTTTTCCTGACTCCTACTGTATTATAACATTTCACAAAACTTCGCTTTCCTAGGCCAGTACCAAGCGTAAATAACCAACTCAGTAGACGGTTCATCTCTCATGAGCAATTTTCTCTTTATGTTAGAGAAAAAAAAAAGATCTTGCTGCTTTTCACCATTATCTAACTTCCAAAAGAAGAGGTATTTATTTAACTAGTAAGGACTTTTACTCACCAATAAAGACTGTTAGAATCCTTGGGTTCTGCGGATCCCATCCATGAGAAGTCATCAGGTGTCTTGGAGAAAGTATTCATGTGGGCAGCGGGCCATCCATTTAGGCTCTTCCCTTCTAGCTTAAACATCAGTTGTCCTTGCAGTTCTCTGATGGTTATATATTTTTTCATATATCACTTTTATCCTGTATTTTAGCTTACTGTATTAATAGATTTATATGTAGACTTATTACAAAATAAAATATTAAATAGCAAAGAAACTGGGCACCTTACGTAATCTGATCAAGAAGGTAAAAAGCAGGTTCTTTTTATAGTTGGAACATCTAAGTGCCATTCCAATGTGTTTCGATATAATTTATTGAAGGAAATAGACATGGATGGATTTTAGTTTTGGAGTGGCTGGTCATCTTATTATGGACTATGCTAATAAAATATTTTCCTTCCATACTTTTGAGGGATCCTGATGTTTCACTGCTATGCAAATCAGCTTCTGGATGTATCTAACACATGCTTGCTGATTTACTAGTAGTCTTAGATTACTTCCAGCTGGATAACACGTACCTGGATATGTTTTGCTAGCACATGTCATCATAGTGTTGTCTTTATAATATGCACAGAAGCTTGATTTGGATTGCATTCTGTTCAGTCAGCGTGCAGAGAGAAAGAGCCTTACTGAGGATCTAGTGTAGATTGATGAGGTAGGGCTGGCAGCATTTTGTAAACATTCTCCAAAACAAGTCTTTGCACTTATTAGTCTTCCCCAGGAGTATTTTAAAGGTTTTGAAACTATTTGTTCCTTGAACTAAACTTTTACACTCAGTGAAAAATATGTTGTACAAATAAAAAGATTATTTGTGTTTATCACACCAGCTGTTTCTGAAATTATTTCTCAGTGTTACTACATCTCATTTAATTTAATTAAGCGTCTATCATTAGTCTGCTGAAAGTTAAATAAAAATATTAACACAGGCTTTTGAAAAAGGCCAATGGAGAAATCAAACAGAAAAGCATTGTGTTGAGTGGAAGGAGATAGAGGAAAGAGCTTTGCCTAGCTTTGCCTCATAGGCCTGATGGATAGACAAATACAAATGGTAAAAGGATTAGGAAAAGAAAGAGTAGAGTGTGAGATAAGTTATTAGGGCAAAGAATGAAAGGTAAAGAAGAAAAGAATGAACAGAGCCTTGTACATAGACACTTAATTAAACACTTACACTGAAAGAATGGGCAACACATAATGTGGACAAAATAAAGCAAAAAGAATAGGGTTTGTATAGCAGCGGGGAAGTGTTTATGTGTTTAACAGTTCATGTTTAACAGTTCATGTGCTTAATGGAACCAATATTATGCATGCTGTTGGTTGTCCTTTCTCCCCTCTACCATGTGCTGAAATCTCAAAACCGAGATTTGTCAAGGTAGAACCTGATGTGAAAAAAAAATGCCAATTTTTACTTTATCTTTGTATACCCAGATCCCTAGTATATGGTAGATAACCAGTAATTGTTTGTTGAATACCGAATATATGCATACATCAGATATCAAATTGAAAGTGATCTAGAGTATCCAAATTCTTTATAGACAATTGGATGTGTGGGAGTAGCACTTGTCTAAGAAATTAGTCCTGGTTATGGATATTCTTATAAAGACAGAAATTATCCTTAAAACCATGAAAGTAAAGAAGTTTAGTGAAATAAGGGGAGTGGGGGGTGGAGAGAAGACTTAGAATTACTCTTAGGAATTCCATTAGTTATTCAGACTCTTTGGATTGCAAATGGAAGAAAATACAACCTAAAATGGTTTAAACAGCCTTGTCCTCGAAAAGCTCAGGACTACTGCTGTCCCAGGCATGGCAGAATCCATTAGGTTTCTTCCTTCTGTATTATACAACTTCACCCTCATGCTCTTTATTGTAACTGCCAGCTGCTCTTGCACTTTTAACTTCAAAACTTCAAGATAAAGGAGCAAGAGATCTCTATTGGATCTTAAATATGATAAGCAACATAGAAGGCCTTTGGTATGAAACACTTTGTGTATGAGGAACCAGTAGGACATTCACATTAAAATTATCAGATAATTAGAGATACCTGTATGGTGTGGATATGCTTTGTATTTGAGAATAAGGGCTGAGATAATCCTGACATTCCATCAATGTTCATTTTCTAGATGACTGCATTGAATTCAGTCTATACTTTTATATTCCCATTATGACCAGTTTCTGGATAATGAATTGCTATAGTTCTTTTAGCAGATGTTTACTGTTGAGAAGGCTGAAATATTTCAGGAAAATATAATGCGTTTGTCAGGAAATTATGGCTTAAGTTATGAACTCCATTAACAGATTACATTTGATTCTTGGATTTTTTTCTAGCTTCTATTTTATTTTCTTTAGCCTAAACTAAATGTACTTTACATCAAAAATATTGTGTAAATGAAATGGAAGTCGCAGTGCCAAAATATATTTGATGACAAAATTTAAGAAATTGATTCCACAATGATAATTTTTAACAAAAATTTTATCCCTAAAACTTGTGTGGGTGTGATGCCTTCTGTGGAAGATTAGAAGCTATGTATCTTATTTCTGCAGTAGGAGCATACAAAATATTTGAAGTTTTTATCCTCAGAATTGAAAATTCAATGTGGGTACTTTACTTTGAAACATATGTATACTGTGGGCCTAGGTGATTTTTAATCTTTCATCTTTTTTTAAGGATCAAATGTCATTAGAAAAGTAAGCCATGGGGATTACAAACATAGTCTGGTGAAATTCAGTATTCACAATGACAATTCAGAATATGAGCTCGTAGGGGAGAAAGTTAACCCACCACTCTAACTTTGCATCTAAATATCTTAAAGTGTGCCATTGGTCTCATGAAAAGATTTTGATCTACAATCCTAGTTAAATTTGAAAGAAAACCTACATTTTAAAGTGTATTCCTTTTCTGGGTATAGAACTTTACTTTGAACTGTAGCATATAGTTTTTCTCATAAATCTAATCTGCCACTATCTATTTTTAAGACTTCGTAAACTTCAAGTGGTTATGATGTGTGAAGTTTGGATTAAACTAAAATTTTCAGAAAACACATGTTATATATTTTGATTGTTTTGAATTTTAGCATGGACTAGTCAAAAACTTGAGTGTCTACCAAAGTATTATATTATATTCTGTTACTGTAAGAAAGAAATAATAGAAAATTGACTTTTCCCATCATGTTAACAATAGACAAATGAAGCAGCTGTTGTTATTCATGTAGTTGTTTCAAAACCTTGCACAATTTAATGAAAACATCTCTATCCATAAAACTTAAGTGCTCTGCATAGAAAAAGTCATAATGTTTTGGCAAATATTGCTTTGTTAGGCATGTAAATGAGGTATACCTGCTTCATAACTGGAATTATATATAAATGGCATGAAAGTGTGATAGAAAACCAAATATAAATAAGAAGATTCTGACACCGGATGAATGAAGTCTCTTTAAAAAATAGATAGTTCTTTCTTCAAATATACAGTTTTGACAAGGGAAAATTATAATATATACCCCTTTCCATTTCTTTTTCTTTTTAGGCCTGATTCTTGGGTCATCATTTCTACTCACCATAAATGATTTTCTCCTTAAAACAAGTCTCAGAGAAAGAAGTCGGGTTCTGATAGGACCATGTTGTGTTACTGCTAATCTGGAAGCTAAATGGTGTAAACACAGTGGCAATCCAGACTCAGAACAATCCATACCAAAAGTATCCATTGATTTAAGAGGAGGACTGCTACAGGTCTGTGCGAACTGGCTATGTTTTCCTCATAAGGTTTTCACTAGGCTTTTGTGCATTTTTTGAACTGTTTGTCCAAATTTTAAATCTTGATGTGCTGAGAAAGGGTATTGTCTGGTTGCTGACTTATTAAACTTTATTTTTAAACAGATTCATTGGGACATAATTCACATACAATACAAATAACCTATTTAAATTGTATATTTCAATGTGTTTTTTTAGTATATTCACAGAATTGTACAACTATCACCACAATTTTATAATATTCGTCACCCCTCGAAAAGCCCTGTACCCACTAGCAGTCATTCAACATTACCCCATCCATCCCTAGGGAACTACTAATCTACTTTCTGTCTCTCTAGATTTTCCTATTTGTGACATTTCAAATAAATGTAATAATACAATATCGGTCTTTTTGTAACCAAGTTCTTTCATTGAGCACAATGTCTTTATAGTTCATCCATGTTGTAGCATGTATTAATACTTCATTTCTTTTTATGGCCAGATAACATCCACATTTTTCTATCCATTCATCCATTGATGGAATTTGAAAATCCATTTTTGGCTATTGTGAATAATGCTTCTGTGAATCTTCGTGTATAAGTTACTGCATGGATAGATGTCTTCATTTTTCTTGTATATATATACATACCTAGGAGTGGAATTGCTGAATTATTAAACTTTTTTTTTAAGGTATAAAGTTTGTTAGTTACAAAGTAGTTAATCTACCCAAAGCACAATGTTATCAGTAATATATAAGAGCCATTTTCTAATAGCAAGTTCCTTCGATATTATCATTTCTTATGACTAACACTTGACACATAGGTACATTGCAACCTCTGATTATTTGTCATAGAGTCAAGTAAGGAATATTTGTTCCTGACTTCTTTCTTGGTAATTTTCTATTTGGACAGATTTGTATCTGATCTTTACATGACTTGATATCCTTCAATCTTGATACAAATCCAAAAGGCTTGATAGTGTCATAATTATGGCATCTTTAATGACTAATGAATTTATAATGGAGGCATAATAGACCTGAATTTCTTTGTTTTCATCTAAAAGTTGTATTGGCTCAACTTTTTACCTGTTGTCTTAATTGTACAGAGCTAGATTTGGGAAGCATTCTAATACCTACTTGCTTGATGCTGCTTTGAAGGTTTTCAACACCTGTCAGAAATCCTCACGTTTACCAATAAAAATGTAGCTTTATATTGCTTTATCAAGAGTACTAATTGTGTTAACTTTTTTTCACAAGGCAACAAAGTAACTCCACATTAAAAACAAGAGCAAAATCAAAGTATATAAACTCTACATTATAAAGTCACTGTCTCTTGATTATTTAAGATTGTTGAGAACAAAAGTAGTCTTAGTGTCACGCCTCTTTCTTCCATTTTTTAAGTCCAGAGAGCAGAACTTAAGCCTGGGATTTAAAATTTACCCACAGATGGGATGATATATGGGAAAAAAATGCAATCAATGCAAACTGTGGACTGTAGTTAACAATAATATTGTGATATTCTTTCATCAATAGTAACAAAAGTACTATACCAGTGCTGAGTATAAGTGAGGGGGGGTGGGAGAGGGTGACATGTAGGGGGCATGGGACTTTTCTTTTTGGGGCTATGAGAATATTCTCAAATTGAGTGTGGTGATGAATGCACAAGTCTGTGATTGTACTGAGAGCCATTTTAAAATGGATTGTTTTGTTTGTGAGTAAAACTTTAAAAAAAAAAAAAAACTTAGCCACAGGATATAGGATCATCCTTTTCTACTTCTGTATATTCTTTAATCTCATCTGTGTTATCTAGTTCTCTCAGAGTGATAGTTGTATGGCTTTTATCCAATGTATACTCAATGGAACTTTAATCTTATGAAATCATTTTTTCTCTGACTTTGGTCATTACTAACCACCTGTCACGCTTCTGTAATTGACTAATATTCTTCACATCCAGAAAAAGAAAAGTTTTTTGATCTGCTCCATCAGAAAACAACCAAGGCCTTTTGTTTGAAATTCTCTTGTATTCCCGTACAGTTGATTTTCAGGGCTGTGGAATCCTTTGTGTTGGCATATCCTCACTAATCATGGAACGTGGGAGCCTTCTAAGTTCAGATTCATTGAGCATAGTCTCTCTCTTTTATTCTGAGGAAGAAAAGTACAAAGAAAGGAATCCTTTAATCAACAAGTGTTTATTTAATCACTTGACAAAAGATAGGAAGCTATTTCATAAAGTTGTTATTATTTTATTAAAATTTTGGCCTAGAGAATCTTCATTGCCTTATCTCAGGCTTAAGTAATAGGTGTTCTCTTCTCTTTTAGCTAATTCAAGAAGTTAATTCATAAAAATTATCTCACATCAATATAATTTCATTATTAATTCAGCATTTAAAATTGATTGTTATTCACACAATAGATGATGTAATTGGTTTTTCTTTCCTTATGTATTTACTCAAGTAATAGAATTTCATCCTGTGGGTCACATACTTCTTAGAAATTATAACTTAGATATTAAATGAGCATAATTACAGTCTTGCATTAATTCTAATATGATTTTACCTAATTATCCCCAGGAATTGTTTATATTTAAAAACATTTTTCATATGATTTTAAAGGTCTTCTGGGGTCAAGAACATTTGAATTGTTTAGCTCTTCTACATGAATTACTTAATGAATACTTTAATGAGGAACAAAATTTTGAAATACAAGTTTCTGAACCAGTGCCTCAAATGTTACCTCCTATGGAAAAGAATCAGACCTTTAAAAGTGAACAAAGTTCTGATGATCTACGGACTGGCCTATTTCAGTATATACAGGATGCTGGTGAGTAGCAATGGCTTAAGTATCTGTGGGTTGACCAAATGACAACACATCAAGAACACTTGAAAAGTACATACTTCATACGTGCAATGCAAATAGAGTACGTGACCATTCAGTCTCTCTTAAGGGGAAATTTTTGCTTTCTTTCTGCCTCAACCTAAATAAAAATGACCACCTGGCCTCTCTATAATCTATTATCTTACCCTTTTGCTTTTATCTTGTTTTAATAAACCAACAAGTTCCCCTTTAAAAGCATGCAACTAATTATATGTTAATTCAATAGAACCTTTGAAACTGCCTGGTGTCTATGAAGTCTTGTTTTATAATGAAACCGAAGATAGTCCAGGGATGATGTTATGGAGATATCCAGAACCTAGAGTGCTTACCCTTGTGCGAATAACTCCTGTGCCCTTCAACACCACGGAGGATCCAGATATTAGCACGGCAGACCTTGGTGATGTGCTACAGGTATGTAATGACAGTTCATTTTAAATTAAAAGCATTGCAGAGAAGGGCCGATATTATATTAAGAAAAATGTCTGGAGTACATGTATTCCTTCCATTAATAGTATCAGACAGGTACACATACAAAGACATAAATTTTTAAATAAGGGTATCAGATGCATGATGTGTGGCAATATCAAGAGTTCTCACTTCTACTCTTGGGAATATTGTGGGTATGTTACATGATCTCTAACTGTAATGGGACAAGCAGGTATCATTCAGTTCACCACATGTTTATTGAGTGCCTACCATGTGTTTACACTCTTCAGAGTTTCTAGAACTGCTCTAGGTAGTGAAATATGCCCAATAAGGCCAGAATTGAATGACTGTAATTTTCATTTCATTTCCAGAGCTGAAAATGATCTTGAGGTTTGAGGTAGGCTAATAGAAAAACCTCTGATCAGTAATCCTCTTCCTTATGATTTTGTGAAAGTTTATTGCTTATTAGTTCCCTGAGTTTAACATACAGTGTCATTGTGAATATCACAGTATTATTATTCTAATTATCAATATTGCATGGATCTGAATATCTTCTACAATCTGATTCTTGCTTGGTCTTCTGCCTATTACTAGGTAGCATAACCATCCACTCAAAACCTAGGAGTCATCCTTGGCTTTTCTCTTTCCCTAATTCTCCACATCTAATCCATTAACATATCCTGTCAGTTCTACATCTAATATATGTTCCTATTCCATCTAATTCTCTGTTCTCACTGGTACAACTTGAGTCTAAGCTACCCTTATCTGTTTCCTACTTCAAAAGTTTCATAATTGGACTCTATGCCTCTATTCTTGACTCCCTATTGTGTATTCTCCAAACAGCAGCTGAAGTGATGATCTTTTAAAAATATGAGTCAGACTGCATCAGTCCTCTAACTTAAAACCCTGCGATGGCGTCTTCTAATATTTGCAATAAAATTCAAATCTCTTATTAAGGCCAACAAGGACCTGTATGATCTGACCTCTGCACATCTGTCTGACTTGATCTCATTCTAGATTGTTCCTTTGTTCTCCAGCCACGTTGGCTTCTGTTTTATCCCTAACCATACTTCCTCAGAGTATTTCTTCTGCTTTTTCTTCAGCTTTGAATATCTCTACCTGTTCCCCCTCTCCCAGTCTTTGTTAATTAAGTACCAGCTCAAATGTCATATCCCAACTACCTCACCACCACTACTTCATTCCAATCTATACTGCCTTATTTCATTTTATTCAGAACTCTTATTGCTGCTCAAAATTATCATGCATTTGTTTACTTGCTTTCGATCTTTCTCTCTTTACCATTAGAAAATAATCAGCCAATGTCTTGATTTGCAGCTCCTGCACACAGAGGCACCCACCAACTTTTTGTTTGTTTATTTGTTTGTTTTTTAAACATTTTTTATTGTTGAATATAACATATACACAAAGAAAAGAAAGAAAAAGCAATGATTTTCAAAGTACATTCAATAAGTAGATACAGAAGAGATTTCAGAGTTTGTTATAGGCTACCATTCCACTATTTCAGATTTTTCTTTCTAGCTGCTTCAAAACACTGGAGGCTAGAAGAAATATTATTTTTCCTTTTTTGTAAAAAATAACATATATATAAAAGCAATAAATTTCAAAGCACAGCACAACAATTAGTTGTAGAACAGATTTCAGAGTTGGTAGGGTTACAATTCCACCATTTTAGGTTTTGACTTCTACCTGCTGTAACATACTGAAGACTAAAACAAATATCAATATAATGATCTAGCAACCATACTCATTTGTTAAACTCTACCTTCTCTGTATAACTCCACCATCACCTTGGATCTTTTTCCTACTCTTAAGGGGTATTTGGGCTACGCCCATTCTAACTTTTTCATGTTGGATGGGGCTGTTGATAGTTTGGGGTAGGGAAAAACGACTAATTGATGTTCTGGAGAGGCTGGCCTCTGTACATTCCAGGACTTACCTGGTCCAAGGACTCATCTAGAGGTTGTAGGTTTCTAGAATGTTACCCAGTATATGGAATCTTTGTAGAATCTTATATACCACCCTAGTTGTTGTTTAGGATTGGGTGGAATGGGTGTTTTAGCTGGGGTGTGGCAAGTAATGATAAGTAGTAATGTCTAACTGAAGCTTGCATAAGAGTGACCTCTAGAGTAGCCTCTCGACTCTATTTGAACTCTCTCAGCCACTAATACCTTATCTGTTACACTTCTTTCCCCCTTTTGGTCAGAATGCATTGTTGATCTCTTAGTGCCAGGGCCAGATTTATCCCTGGGAGTCATCTCCCACACTTCCAGGGAGTCACCAATATTTTTATTAATCATCAATGATCTTGCTAATCTGTATTTAACAAATCAGAGTAGTAATACAAATCATAGTAGTTCACAGATACATATTAACATAAGTGTTCTAGTTTGCTAGCTGCCTGAATGCAATATACCAGAAACAGAATGGCTTTTAAAAAGGGGAATTCAATAAGTTGCTAGTTTACAGTTCTAAGGCCGAGAAAATGCCCCAGTTAAAACAAATCTGTAGAAATGTCCAATCTAAGGCATCCGGGGAAAGATACCTTGATTCAAGAAGGCCAATGAAGTTCAGAATTCCTCTCTCATCTGGAAGGGCACATGGCGAACACGCATCATCTGCCAGCTTCTCCTGGCTTCCTGTTTCATGAAGCTCCCTGGGAGGCATTTTCCTTCTTCATCTCCAAAGGTCACTGTCTGGTGAACTCTGCTTCTCATGGCTATGTCATTCTTCTTTGCTCTCTCTGAATCTTTTTCATTATCCAAAATTTTTGCTCTTTTATAGGACTTCAGAAACTGATCAAGACCCACCCAAATGGGTGGAGACATGCCTCTACCTAATCTAGTTTAACAACCATTCTTGATTAAATCACACCTCCAGAGAGAGCTCATTACAGTTGCAGATTTACAGTACTGAGGAGGGAGTAGAAGAAACGACTGCCTTTACAAAATGGGATTAGGATTAAAACATGACTTTTCTAGGGTCCACACATCATTTCAAACCAGCACATTCCACCCTCTGGACCCTAAAAAAGACAAGATTAAAATCAGTACAAAGTCTCATCAAAGTTAGTTGAAGGCATAGACAGTCCTAAGGCAAAATTTTCTCCATTTGCTCTGGTCCTTTGAAAACTTATAACAAGTTATTTGCTGCCAACATACAAAGGAGAAACATTTATGGGATACATATACACATTTCCATAGGGAGGAAGGAACATAGGGGTCACCGGACCCAGACAGTTTCGAAAATCCACAGGGCAAAGTCCATTAAATTTCAAAGTCTGAGAATCGTTTAGCCTCGGGACTTCTGAAAGCAGCAGTTCCACCCTTTCCAAGGGCCTACACAGGGCCTGCCTCTCTCTGAATGCAACCTTGGTGGATATTCAGGAGGCCACCTTTTTCTCAGCCCCAACCTCTCTAAGCATTGGGGCCACACCCAGGTTCTCTGCCATCTCCGGGGCACATTCTCAACCCCTCCATGTGATTGCAGCCAGGCTCTCCCCAAACCCCAAGGGATGTTTTTCACCCTCTCCAAGGCCTGAGGCGAAATGACTCTTCCACTGCAAGAAGGTGGGAGGCCCATCTTCTGCCTTTGGGGCAAACTCGCCCTCTCCACTTGCTTGGGTGGGTCAGCTCTCCTGGCCCAAGGCTTCTTGACTCCAGACATTATTTTTCCTCCAGTGTGTCCCTTCTCTGTCCCTCTCAGTCCTGACTGGCAGTGGTTTTCTTTATACAGATCCTGCAACACTCTCGTTGGCTTTCTATGCAGTAGGCTCAGAACATGCCCATCATACGTAAGGAGTTTCCACAAATCCTTCCTGGATAACTCCATTTCTGAGCCTGGTTTTCTCTGAAATGGCTGACTGGTTTCACATTTGGTTAAATCCTCACATGGAGCACTTTTCTCTGGGGTCTCCCTTTCTGGAGGCCCAGAATTTTCCAGAAATTCAGTATCTGGTTTCTTTGTACCCGAGAGTTCAGTTCTCAGCTTGTCTCTTTCCTGTCACATTTCACTATAAGCTGCAAGGAGAAACCAGGCTGCACTTTCCACATTTAATTTGGAGATCTCTTCTGCTAAATATCCAAATTCATGGCTTTTAAAATCTGCCTTCCAGCCGAAGCCATGAGTCAATTTTTCCAGATTAGCTGCCATTTTAAAACAAGGCTCATCTTCCTTCCAGTCTATAATAACACATGCCTCATTACTGTCTAAGGCTTTATCAGAAGTGTCTTTAGAGTACACATTTCTACCAACAGTCTCTTCAAAGCATTCTAGGTCTTCTCTATCAAGCTTCTCACAACTGTTCCAGAATTTTCCTCTTATCCATTTAAAAAGTTGTTCCAGCATGTTTGGTATTTGCAAACCACAGCAGCAGCACCCCACGCTCAGATACCAAAATCTGTTCTAGTTTGCTGGCTGCCAGAATGCAACATACCAGAAACAGAATGGCTTTTGAAAAGGGAAATTTAATAAGTTACTAGTTTATAGTTCTAAGGCCAAGAAAATGTCCCAGTTAAAACAAGTCTATAGAAATGTCTAATCTAAGGCATCCAGGGAAAGATACCTTGATTCAAGAAGGCCAATGAAGTTCAGGGTTTCTCTCTCAAGTGGAAGGGCTCACAGTGAACACAGAGTTTCTCATCTGGAAAGCACATGGTGAACACAGTCAGGGTTCCTCTCTAGGGGCACATGGCGAACATGCATCATCTGCTAGCTTCTTCTCCTGGCTTCCTGTTTCATGAAGCTCCCCAGGAGGCATTTTTCTTCTTCATCTCCAAAGGTCACTGGCTGGTGGACTCTGCTTCTCGTGGCTATATCATTCTGCTCTGCTCTCTCTGAATCGCACTCATTCTCCAAAATGTTTCCTCTTTTGTAGGACTTCAGAAACTAATCAAGATCCACCCAAATGGGTGGAGACGCACCTCAACCTAATCCAGTTTAACAATCATTCTTGACTAAATCACATCTCCAAGGAGATCTAATTACAGTTCCAAATTTACAATACCGAATAGGGATTAGAAGAAATGACTGCCTTTACAGAATGGGATTAGGATTAAACATGGCTTTTCTAGGGTCTATATATCATTTCAAACCAGCAAAATAGGTATTATTTTATTCTTCTTTATTATTTAAATTCCTGCTTATAATACAATCAGATGTTCTCCTTCTGAATTGATAATGATGAAATGTGTCCTCATTTGTCAAGTGATCTAATGTTTCCAGATCAATCCATGTTGCCATATGTCAACAATCTGTACTTTGATCCTTAGCTCCCAAATTTGTCTCTCCTTCTATCAAGGTCATATTCATGATTATCTTGTCTGCCAGTATTTCGGGGGTTATTTTTGCTAAATGAAATAGCAATATCAGTGAATTCCATGGTCTTACTAGACTTGCCTAAACACAGAACATCTGGAATATCTTTAATCAAAATATATTGTTCATATACATCTTGTAAGAGTTTCTTTCCAACTGATTTTTGGGTTCACATTTATAGCTAAATGTTAATCCATTTATTAACACTAGTCTGATAATTATTAACAGTATTATGACATCAATCATATTAAATAGGGCACCTAAAATAATAAGTACATTCACTAGTATTCCAGTGCAAGCTGCTGGAAGGTAATATACCAGAACTGGACGGCTTCTGAAAAGGAGAATTTATTAAATTGCTAGTTTACAGTTCTAAGACTGTGAAAATGTCCAAATTAAAGTAAGGCTATAGAAATGTCCCAATTAAGGCACCAACAAGAGGTTACTTTCACTCAAGAAATACCAATGAAGTTCAGGTTTTCTCTCTCAACTGGAAACACGGGGATGTCTGCTAACTTTCTCTTCAGGCTTCTTGTTTCATGAAGCTCCCCAGGAGTGTATTCCTTCTTCATGACAAAGGTCTCTGGCTGCATGGGCTCTGGTGGTTTTCATGCTTTCCTGTGGCTCTTAAGCTCTCTCCAAAAATATTTCCCCTTTTAAAGGATTCCAGGAAAGTAATCAAGACCCACCCAGAATGGGTGGAGTAACATCTCCCTCGAATCACAATTGGGTGAGTCCCATCTCTATGGTGATAATCTAATAAAAAGATTCCAACCTATAGTATTGAACAGGGATTAAAAGATCCACAAAATAGGTTAGAATTAAAATATGGCTTTTTTAGGGTACATGATCCTTTCAAACTGGCACAACTAGTGACATGCTCTGTGTCTTCTTTACTGCGGTTAGAGGTTAAGAGGATGAACTATAGTTGGAATGCCTGGCATCAAATTCTGACTCTGCAATTTGTAAACCGTGTTTACCTTAGACCAGTAAGTTAACCTCTCAGCCTCGTGTTTTATGTTTTTGTTTTGTTTTTTACTTTATTTTTCCATCAATAAAATTATGGTAATAATGTGATGATTATAAAAATTAGTATTTATAAAATGTGTAGAATGGTAACTGAAATATAGCAGATGCATATAACATCATTATTAGTATAACAATCATTGTTAAAACTCATTTACCAAGCAGAAGCACAGGCCAGAACACAGGGATGGGGTTTGAAGACACTACAGACCAGCTGGGGTCGGCCAGGACACCTGGGGCAGTTGCAAGGGCTGAGACGGTAGATTAATGTACAGGCAAAACACTGCATTGAAGGAAGCATAGCAGGTTTCTGCAAGCGGACAATTGGTATCAGAGAGATCCTGCTGTATTTCATATCTTGTTGAAAAGTTAAGGAATTGAGATATGGTCAGAGTTTAAAGCCAAAGGAAACAAAATAGGGTTGTAGCTGCCAGAAGTTGAAAGGGAGAGTATGACCCCAGTGATGAGAAGGAGCAAAACACCAATATTGACAACTGAGATGGAAGAACAGGACAGAACTAGCAGCAGGCTGACCTGATTCTGTGCTGCTTACTGGTCTGGTCAAATCCTTCTATGCCCCAGACTAAGAGCGGAATTGGTCCTAGTGCTTGGGTTGGGCCTCATCTTTGGAAACAACTCTCTGAGCTATAGTCTAGGGACTATGAAAGCTATTGATTCTGATTCCTTGGAGCTTCTGTTGAGGACAGAAAATATGTAGCTGAATCTCAAGTTTGATATACTATAATAACTTTTTTCTTGAGCACTTTTAGTACCAAACTCTGTGCTTGCTCTCCCTCTTCATTTGAATCTCTCCCTTCCCTGCTAATTGAATTCCTACCAACACTTCCAGATCAGCTTAAATGCCTCTTAGTCTATAAGACTTTCCTGGGTGTCATATCAAACATGATATCACCCTCCTCTGAAGTCCTGTAGTGCTTTATAGCACCACTTTTTACTGTTTCTTATCTTATTTCTTATATTTTAACTATGTGTCCATATCTTGTTTCTCTCTTAGATTCTAAATTTCCAAAGGAAAGGATCCTGTCTAATTTGTTATTTTGTTTCTCACAATATCTAGTACAATAGAAATGCTCAATAAATATATTGGATAGATGAATGTCCATATTCATATTTTATATTGTTCAAAATATTACATTATTTGTCATTATTTTATGGGGCTAATGAATGAGTTTGCTTTTAAAAACTGAGTTATGGCTTCAATTCTGCAAAAGACAGAGATGTAGAAATATATGTAGGTGAAAGAACGGAGGTATATAAAAAAGAAGTTAATAGTATTTATATAAAAAAAAAACTGAGTTATGTCAGGATGCATTATACTATCCTTCAGTGGTACTGTCTGCCACAAACACACAGTCTGAAATAAATATGTGACATGGGTTGTTAGTGAGATCTAGGCAGAGGCTAGTTCTTAACAAAGATAAATTAATTCCTAAAAACAGAATTGAGTTTGAATGAATGTTTTCTCTTGCAAGACCATGTACTACATAAGAAAACCAACCTTATAAAATTCAGTTATACTACAGAATCCTCAAATTTGTTAATATTTCATCATATTCCATGATACAGTATTTATAAACAAACTTAACATTCACTTTATGGAATTTATTTTGCAATTGTTATGGAAAACATATCTTTAATATTAAACCAAGCTAACCATAGCTTCTGAATAAAAACTCTAGAATTATTTGTTCACAGAAAGCAAAGAAAATATATTTTGTGGTCAGTTTATAATTTTATCAGTCCTTTAAACTTTAAATGTTAGTAATATATTTAAATGTCCATCAAGATCTGTAGGATAGAGAAATGTACCAACCTACAAAGGAATGTCCTACAGTTTCACTGAGCTTAAATTTAAGAAATTTCTGGCACTGTATCTGGCACATGTTTGGTTCTTTTCTTTCCTCATTCTACTGTGTACTTTGCCCACTGAGGTTCCATTTTGGAAATACCTATGATCTCATGCTATGATTTTAAATCCATCCTTTGTAGTAAAATTGGTGATGGGTATTTATTTCTTACACTGATTTGTCATGGTGCTTACTCTGGTTCCCTCGATACAGTTTCTTTCTGTTTCCATATTTATTTTCATTTATATGTTGCACTAAATTTTTAGATATCTTCTTGTGACAAATGGGCCAAATTAAATATCCTCTTACCCCAAAGATTTTAAAACATAATTTGTGAACATTGTAATTTAAGACAAACACTGAAAATGGATTGTGAGTCACTGAAGCAACTTAAACAGATGGGAAGCAAAGTTAAAGAAGTAAAATAGAATATAAATTTGGAATTGAAAGATTAGTCAAAATGGGGACTTTTTCTGATGCAGGAAACAACTAAGGTATATACAAGGTTGCTAGTGTTGAAGTGAGAAAAAAAGAAAAGTATGGAGAAATTAACACAGTTTAATAAAACTTTACGTTGGAGAAGTTAAATAGACCCTTAAATTCAGATTTACACTTTTAGAAAATGTGACTATAATTAACAAATTAGGAAGTAAACATATCTATCTGTTATTTTAATTTTCACTTCATACCAGTGCTCATCAACAAATAATTGTAAATATCTGCTCTATAGAGAATACTATTCAATATAGACAATGGGGACCTATATAGAGGACACAATTGCCTTTACAAACTCTTAAGATGGACCCGTACATTTGTGTGTAGGGAATTATGTAATTTGAATAAATTGAATTAGTTGGGAAAAAAGAAAAAAATTATTAAAATGATATGATTTCATATTACTTTCTCAGATAAGGCATTTTTAAGCTTCAGAATTTGGTGCAGAATTCTTATATGAAAATATCATGGCTCGAGTCCTTAAAAGATATCTTCACAAGGGTAACAGGAAGAGAAAAGGCAAAGGCAAGCTATATCATTTGTTTACTTCTGGTGGAGAAGAACAGTAAGCCAAAGAAATCAGTGCGTTTGTGCCCAATTCATTTTTGTTTACCCAATTAAAAAATCAGGGAAATTGGTTCTTAAAGTAACACTAATATGATTATAAAAATCAAAATGAAACCAAATTGGAAGAATAGTGAACAAAAGAAATTGCATCTTGGAAAGCCAGGGAGAATCTAAAAGGCTGAGATCTATGCTATTTTTGTTTCAGTGTACCTTTAGACCATCTTTGTGTTTTGTATTCAGCGCTGTTCTAGATAATTTATATGCATAATATCATTAAAATTCATTTTATCCTGTGAGATGGGTGTCCTCCCTACTTTACATGTAAGGAAACTAAGGCCAAGAGAAGCTAGTTAATTGGCCTTGAATCATGAAATCTATATGTAGGGGAGCCATAATTTCATTCCTAATCTTTCTGACTCCAAAACCTATGTTCTTTCTCCTATATGTAAAAAATTGGGATAATAATATTGTAGGTGATACATAAGGATTAGAGTGAATGTCCTCATTAAGAGACATGGAAAGAAAAACCAAAACAAAACTGTCTTTTTACTTTAAATTATTAAATCATGGCATAATGATTCAGACCCAAAGTAGGCAAAGTAACCTCAGATCAATAAAAGGATTTCCAAACAAATAAGACTGGATTAGGTATGAACGTATCTAAAGAAAGAATGTTTCCTTCAGAAGCAGGACTAAATCAGCTCTGGAAACTTTGGAGGGTTACAGAGGCATTTATTGTCAGAGGTCCTCCTGGAAACATCCAAAGAAATGGTGTTCAAGTAACTAGTTCACCTGTAGCTAAATTCCCTTTATGGAGATAAATGTAGCAGCTGTCAGATCTCTGTGCCTAAATTCAAATTATTAAATCAGCTAAGCAGCCTACTGATCTTAGGCTCTCATTGTAGCCTATCTAAAGAAAGAGCATCATACCCTGGTTGGGCCACCAGCAGTTTCCAGGCTGTTTGGCAGTTATACATCTCATGGTAAATTAGTAACTTGGCATCTGGTTTATATCAATCTCTGGTGAACTTTGTTACCATGAGTCAGACTAGACTTAAGTCTAGTCAGTGCTAGGACACCACTGAAATTTTCTGATACTGCAAGACCATGGGCCAGATTTTGAATCATGGTGAATTCATCAAGCTAAATGCTCTCTTGTGGCTCACTTGCATGCCCATCAGGATGGCCTTTCCCATATGACATCTCTGCTATGCAGTGTGCCACCACCTTTCCAAACAAAGTTCTACTTTCCCTGAAACCTTGAAGAGTTATAAGGAGCAGGGATAATATGTATAAAGCACCTAGCATAGTGCCTTACATAAAGACTCAATAAATTGTTATTATACACACTCAGTTAGTGGTTTCTGCAATTGTCATTATCCTAACAATCTATCAAAGAACCTTGATCCTAAAAAGTCTTGTTTTCTGAGAAGGACATTTTGTGTTTATAGTCTGTAAATGTCATAATAATTGTTAAGAATGGTGGCTCTGTACATGATTAATGGAGTAGTTTCATGAGAATGGCTACTAAAAGAGACAGTATCTTTCCCATAGCCGCAGGGTCACTGGCTTCTGTGATAGTATGTCAACTACAGTTTTGTAGTTTGCATGGAGTAGAAACCCCACTGAAATTAGCTTAAGCAAAAGATAGGAGGAGTTAGTGTCAGGGCACAGTCAGGAGTCCTAGAGGTCAAGAGCAAAATGCAACTGGTTCTCTGGAAGAACTGTGCTTTGGTCTGTAAAAGCTACTGGGATGTGATGTACTAGAAGTGGAATGGGTTTTAAAAAGGGAAATTTATTAAGTTGTAAGTTTTTAGTTCTAAGACCATGAAAATGTCCAAATTAAGGCAAGGCTATAAAAATGTCCCAATTAAGGTATCCAGGAAAAGATACCTTGGTTCACGAAGGTCAGTGATGTTCAGAGTTTCTCTCTTGTCTGGAAAGGCACATAGTGACATCTGCTAGTTTTCTCCCCAGGGTTCTTCAACAGCTTTGTCACCATGAGTCAGACTAGACTTAAGTCTAGTCAGTCCAAGAATACTACTGAAATTTTTTGAGACTGCAAGACCATGGGCCAGATTTTGAATCACAGTGAATTCATCAAGCTAAGTGTTTTCTTTCTTCATCTCCAAGGGTCTTTTGGCTGTGTGATTCTGTTGGCGCTGGTGGTTCTGTCAGCTCTCAAGCTTTCTACAAGATGATTCCCTTTTAAAGGGTCAGTAAGCATTCCACCTTGAATGGGTAGAGACACATCTCCATGGTAACCATCTAATCAAAATTTATCACCCACAATTGAGTGGGTCACACCTCAATGGATGCAATTAAAAGGATCCTATCCAACAATATTGAATGAGGATTAAAGGACATGGCTTTTCTGGGGTTCATAATAGCTTCAAGAGCTTAAACTGGGACTAAGAATAGAAGATTGGAACCCAGGGAATATTCACTCACTATCACTTTTCACTGCTTCTTTCCCCATATGTGCTTTATTCTTTTTTATCAGACTAGATTTTAAAATTTTTCTGCTTGTCATGCCAACTGGTTATCTCCCCACAGCTCAATAGTACTTCCAGAGTCACATTTACAAGACTGGCCTCCATTCTTTTTTGTTTTGTTTTTAATTTATTGTATTTATTAAACATGCCAACATACAAACACAAGCATTCTTACCATATGATCATTCCATTTTATATATATAATCAGTAATTCACAATATCATCACAGAGTTATATATTCATCATCATGATCATTTCTTAGAACATTTACATCAATTCAGAAAAAGAAATAAGAAAACAGAAAAGAATTCATACATACCAAACCCCTTATTCCTCCCTTTCATTGATCAATAACATTTCGATCTACTAAATTTATTTTAATATTTGTTTCCCCTATTATTTATTTATTTTAATCCATATGTTTTACTCATCTTTTCGTAAGGTAGATACAAGAAGCATCAGACACAAGGTTTTCACAATCACACAGTCACATTTGAAAGCTGTATCATTATGCAATCATCTTCAAGAAACATGGTTACTGGTACACAGCTCTACATTTTCATGCAGTCCCTTCCAGCCTCTCCATTATACCTTAACTAAAAAGGTGATATCTATTTAACGTGTAATAATAACCTCCAGGATAACCTCTTGACTCTGTTTGGAATCTCTTAGCCTTGACACTATTTTGTCTCATTTCTGTCTTCCCCTTTCAGTCAAGAAGGTTTTTTCAATCCCTTGATGCTGAGTCCAGCTCATTCTAGAATTTCTGTCCCACATTGCCAGGAAGGGCCACACTCCTGGGAGTCATGTCCCACGTAGAGAGGGGGAGGGCAGTGAGTTTGCTTGTCATGTTGGCTGAGAGAGAGAGGCCACATCTGAGCAACAGAAGAAGTTCTCTTGGGGATGACTCTTAGGCCTAATTTTAAGTAGGCTTAGCCTGTCCTTTGTGGGGTTAAGTTTCATATGAACAAACCCCAAGATCGGGGGCTCAGCCTATTGCTTTGGTTGTCCCCACTGCTTGTGAAAATATCAAGAATTCTCCACTTGGGGAAGTTGAATTTTTCCCCTTTCTCACCAATCCCCCAAGGGGACTTTGCAAATACTTCATTTTCAAATACTTTAACCACAAATACTTTCACTGTTCAAATCACTCGGATTTATCAGGGCATCACTCTGGACAAATCTACAAAATCTCATACCCTACTCAAGGTTCCATGTACTTATGGTGTTCAATTAAGCTGTACACATAAGTTATATTAGGAAGTGCACTAGTCAAAATATAAATTTTGTACCAAATAAACATTTTTTTGCTTTAGTCTCACACGTAAGTTAAAGTTTTAAAATATTAATTACCATCTATTTTCAACACCCTGCAGTATTGACAATCCTTTGTTCTTCCTCATGCAAAAATATTTTCAAATTTGTACATTTAGTCACTATCATTATACACTCAAGGCATTCCTAGATTATACCATCTCAGTCTTTATCACCTATCTTTCCTTCTGATTTCATTTGTGCCCCCAGCCCTCCTCCCTCTATCATTCTCACATTCAGCTTCATTCAGTGTTCTAACAATATTGTATTACAGTTAGGTACTACTGTGCTATCCATTTCTGAAGTTTTACAATCAGTCCTGTTGTACAATCTGTATCCCTTCAGTTCCAATTACCCAATATCAACCCTATTTATATATCCTGGTGGTCTCTGTTGCCAACTGAAATTCTCCAAGTTCATTCATTAATGTTAGTTCATATCGGTGAGACCATACAGTATTTGTCCTTTTGTTTCTGGCTCATCTCATTCAGCCTAATGTCCTTAAGGTCTGTCCATGTTGTTACATACTACATAACTTTATTCTGTCTTACAGCTGCGTAATATTCCATCGTATGTATATACCACAGCTTGTTTAGCCACTCGTCTGTTGATGGACATTTTGGCTGTTTCCATTTCTTCACAATTGTAAATAATGACCAGCCTCCATTCTAATTCCACATTCCTAATTGACCTAGTTTGTTGTCAGGTAATCTTGGCCCAGTTAACTTGGTCATTGGTTGGAATCACATTTTACCATCATGGCTGTGAATTGGGGGTTATTGTCAGTTTTGCAAATAACCCCAAAGGGACCTATTATATGTCACATCTCTTGTATTGGTCTTGTTTTCCACCCTGGCAAGACTGTATCTTAATATTAAATCCCCCCCTATTTTTTTTTATTACAACAGCTGTGAGTTTATAGAATAATCATGCATAAAATACAGAATTCCCATATGGACGAAACTTGAAATTCCCCTATTTTTGTTGTCAGTACTGACTTCACACTGTTAGCTGCTGCTTTTCTAGCCTTACTGACTCTGAAAGTCTGCACTGGATGTTCTGCTCATCTCAGAGGGAAACCTTTTATGTAAGGGTCTATGGTTTTGGAAGAAGAATCACCACTTACAGAGGGTGTTTAGAAAGATGGCCTCACTAAAAAAATTATCAACTCTTTTTTGGTATTGCTTTCCCCTTTGCAGATAACTGGCAAAGCCATTTCTCTGGGTATACCAAAGGTTATATGCATCTGGAAAGGCTTGCATCACTTTTTAGATCCTCTCATTGTCCTCCCCTAGCAGCCTCCCAAACTGTAGCTTAGGAAAGATCTTATATCTTACAGATATATTTGAGACAATTTCTTGCCCTCAGTGTGCTTAAAATCAGTACCTTTCTTGGTCAGTGCTTTTTAATATAATGAATATGTAGCACATGGGCAACTTAATAGATTCTATAAATACTCTCCCAGTTCTAATGATGCCTGAAGGCTTTATTTATAATTTTCTAGTTTCAAAATAGAATTTACAATGTGATGTCTGATGTCTATAACTTACTTTAGTTTTCTAATAACATTTTATCTACATATCCTCAAAACTGAAGCTTCATTAAACCTTACAGTTGTGTTGGGGGTTTTATTTTTCATAATTATATGGAAAAGTTGGCCAAGTCAGACAGTAATATTTGATATTACCAAATAAGTTAAAAACTAGACTTTTGCTACTTTGAACTTGACTTTACAAGCTTCATGCAATTCTAAAGCACAAGAACCTGATAGGCAGAGGTTATGATATTCACACATGGTGATACACAGAAAGAGAATCCTTCCAAGAGTTATAATCTAATATGATCTTCCTCTTCCATGCATGGCTTAAAAAGAATAAAAGGACGTATTCTTGGGTGTTTCTTTTCAGCTGTGTTGGGCGGTTTACTTATAGCTGCACATATGTTCCCAGAATCCTGAGCCTTTTTCTTTTATAAGTGCCTCCTGCCCACTGACAGCTGTACTAATGTGTCCCAGAAGGCTTTGCTCCTATCCATCATCTTTAGGAGTGGTATTCAAAGCCAGATATGAGATTCATTTTTGTTGAAATGCAAAAAAGAAAAATATTTGAGCCTTGGGGCAGTAAGAGGCAGAGCTAGACTCTTAGGAAATAAAGGAAAGGAAAAAAGTCCCTGTAGTACCTTGTAAAGTTCTGTGTACCCAATGGACACAATAATAAAGGTTCTGAATGATGGGTAACAGTGCTGGATTGACTACTAAGTGTTTTGCATCCAGAAGCCATTACCTCCTTTTTTGGACAACGGAGGAGAAATCTAAAATAGATATTCCCTGAATATACTTTAAATCATTCTGTCTTCATAGTGTTGTAAAACTTTTAAAAAGAATCTAGGGGTACATTGAAAAGAGTTCCACCTGAGAATTGTGAAGTTAACTAAGTAAAAAAACAATAAAAGAAGCTGGCTAGGTGCTGTGAGAGATACAAAGGTCTCTAGTTCTGCCTTCAAGGTACTTATAGTCTCCGGGGAGAGATAACAAGTACACAAAATATAAGATAAGGTTGAACCTGTGCAGTGTCATAGAAAGCACAAAGAATGTGGAGAAGGCTTCATAGATGAGATAGCATTTGAGGAGAATCCTTGCAGAATGAGTGGATTTCAATAGATGAAGTGGAGGGAGGGGATATAAAGAAAAAATCAGTATGAGCAAAACTGCACAATTGAATAAGAGAAGGTAGAACATAACATGTCTGTAAAGTGGCAAATAATCTGGTTTGATTATCACAGGTCAAACAAGTGTAAGCTTAGTGGAAGATTAATGAGCAGCAGACATGGCTTTGGCCATTCCAGGAAGGGAAAGGAGAAGGTAGCACATTTATGATAACCTGGTATACAGCAAATACCAAGCTTACCATTTTGCATGCCATGGCTCCCATACTTTCACTGTAACTCCAAACAGTAAGTACTGCTATCTCTATTTTAGGACTAAGGCAGCTCAGGTTCTGCAAAGTTAGATTAATTTTTCCAACGTCACAAAGCAAGTAAGGAGGTAAAGTCAGGATTCAAACCTAGGTTTGTAGGAATCCATAATCCTTTCTTCTGCATTTTGTTACCTGAATTACTTTTAGAGAATTGAGTTTATATTTCATTGGATAGGCATTAGAGAGCCATTGGCAGTCCAGGACTTTAGGTAAATTGGTCTGTTAGCCTGATAGAGAATGGAATGGAGTAAGGACGGACCAGAGATGAGAATACCTGATAGAGATCTCTGAGAGGAGATGACACTGTAACCTGGGCAATAGCAGTTGTGGAGAAACAATCTATAGCTCATGACAATGAATATTGTAATTTACTGGAAGGGAGGAAGAGAACTCAAACATGACTCTAGCTTTAAGCTTAGTGGAAAGTAGGGTAAGACCATTTACAAAATTTTGGAAATGAGGAGTACCACCTATGCTAAGACTATTCACTGTGCTAGGTGCTTTACACAGATTGTATCTAAAGCTGAATCAATTTTGCTGACGTAAATGTTATCCCTTATTATGGTACTGAATTGCATGGGCCTCTTTTTCCTGAAAAGTACATGAGTACATATTTCAGGAAATTTACAGTCCCCTGTTAGCCATGGATGTATCTTTCTTCAAGAATCCCACAACATAAGAAACATTGCTGGGACTAGTCAGATGTGTATCATTTAGTATTAGGTTCAGATATGAGATAAGAAAATATCAAGTAACAGAAACCATACAGAAGTTTCTTTTCCTCTTACACATAAGAACAGTCTGAAGATAGGTCGTCTAGGACTGTAAGGTGTCTCTGTGAAGTCATGAGGACCTCGACATCACCCATCTTGCTGCTCTGCAGTCCCCAGCACTTGGTTTTCTTTCCTAGTCCGAGAAGGCTGCAGAAGCTTCAAACATCTTATCTCCATTCGGGTATAGGAAAAGGAGGGACCAAAAATGTGCACACCTCCTCCCTATAAGGAAACTTCTTGGGAGCCACACCTTACGCTGCTCTGCTGTCTGTATCTCTAAGGCCAAAATTGAATCACATGGTCATACCTAGTTAAAACGGAAAGTGGGCAGCCAGTTAAAAATTAGAGGCTCATTTGCTGTGAAAAAGGGGAAAAGAGAGTTTAGGAAACCCCTAGCGGTCCATCCTACTATCACACCCATGATTCCTAAGGAACTGTACCCCACTTCTGCTGCTTGCCTGATTGTGAAATTCATTATCTCTGATGCAGTAAAAAAAAAAAAACAACTAGCTTTTCATTAATGAAAGCACTACTAAAGCACAATTTGTAGAGAAAACTTAGGGAACAAATGAGATTTTTTAAAATAAAAGTTAAAAAAAAAACAGTTTAAAATACTAACATACCTTGTCCTTCAAAAAAATAGGAGGTGGGAAGGAATCTGTCAATAAGATATGCTTTTAAAGTAAATGGAAAGCATTTGCAAACTGGAATACTGAAGTCATTTCTATCCTGTCACTTTATTTGGTGTTAAAAATTTATTAATCTATTTCTTTTTTCCTAATAAATATTCTTAAATTTAAAGGGGAAGGGTGATGGGATTTATTTCTGGAAATGAAGAACTTTGTTTAGTAATCGGAATTTGTTTGATGTTCACTTCTCAGTATTAAAAATATTTGGGGTATAACAAAATGAAAGGATGGTAAATGGATGGTAAATATGAATCAGTGATCTGTTGATCATTTTTTATGAATTATTCTGCCCCATATCATTCTGCCCCTTTAAAAAATGGATTATTTCTTGAAGGCTACATTGTTGAAGAAAATAACAAACAGAAGAAGAAGAAGGAAATACAGAGAGTTAACATGGCCCAGTTGTTAAAAGCACATATTCTGGAGGTAAACTTGCAGAGTTCAGATCCAAGGTCTACTGGGTGCTCTCAGGAAGAGTTACTTACTTCTCTGTATTTCAAGTTTCCTCATATATAAATTAGGAATATTTATAGCTCATACCTCATGAGTTGTAGGGTGGAGAAATGGATTGCTGGATGTAAAAAGTACTTAGAAAGGTGTCTGGCACATAATACCGTAGTACTATATCAGTGTTAGCAAACAATTATTTACCCCTAAGGGCTTACTATCTGCAGGTGCCAGTTAGCCTCTTGTTCTTCCTTAAAAAATGGTCCTGAATATGCTGAAAGAGCTAAAGGAAAACATGGACAAAGAACTAAAGGAAATCAGAAAAACAATAGATGAACACAAAGAGAATATCAGTTGAGATGGAAATTATGTAAAAGTTCTTAATGGAACTGAAGACTACATTTTGTAACAAATTTAAAATTCCCTAGAGGGGTTCAATACCAGATTGGAGCTCCTTAGAAGAAAGAATCAGTAAACCTGCAGGTAAAACAATGGAAACGATCCAGGCCGAAGAGCAGAAAGAAGAAAGAATGAAGAAAAGTGAACAGAGCTTGAGGAACCTGTGGGGCACCATATCAGTATATTCATTATGGGAATCCCAAAAGGAGAAGAAAGAGAGAAAGGAGCGAAGAGAGTATTCAAAGAAATATGGTTGAAAACGTCTCAAATTTAATGAAAGATATAAATATACACAGCCAACTTGCTCATCAAACTCCAAACTGAAAAAACCCAAGTAGACCCGTGGCATACTGT
Organism: Tamandua tetradactyla; assembly: GCF_023851605.1. Taxonomy (NCBI): domain Eukaryota; kingdom Metazoa; phylum Chordata; class Mammalia; order Pilosa; family Myrmecophagidae; genus Tamandua; species Tamandua tetradactyla. The sequence goes on from NC_135332.1 coordinate 143,900,951, forward strand.
ATTATAATCAACCTGTTGAATGCCAAAGATAAATAGAACAGTAAAGAGAGACATCTGGAGGTAGAATAAACACATTTCAATTCCTGGTTGTAGATGGTAATGAAAAGGAGGAAGTTAAGGATAATTCTGATGGATCTACCTAGGTGACTGTATTATGAAACACCATTAATGAGGACCAGAAAGGTAGGAGGAAAAATGGGGTAGGCAGGGGTGTGGAAGAGATTATAAATTCTGTATTGAACACTTACAATTTGAGATTTTGGAGGATTAGTCATAATGAAATGTGGAATGACAATTCCAAGAAGGGTCAGAGTTACTAAAGAAGTGGTTTGTGGAGTCATCCTCTTAAGTCAAAGTTGAAGCCATGAAAGTGATAGAAGTCATAGTCAGGATGAGTAAAGAGTTCAAAGATAAGAGAATTGAGGATAGAACCATGAAGAATCTCACTACATCTAGGAAATAAATCAGTCAACAATGTAGTAGTTAGAGAAGAAGGCCTAGGACACTATAGCATCAGGGAAGCCCAGACCCAGTGAAAATTTCAGAAAGCTTAGAAAGGTCAGCAGTATCTCATTAACAGTGCATTGTGGAGTGGGGAAAAAACATCTCTGAATTTGACAATTTTAGGTCACTTTTGATTTTGAGAGAGCAGTTCAGTTAGTGCAGTGCTATGACAGAGCTATTCCCCCATGATAGCCCATGTCCATCTGGGATTCTGTGCTCAGGTCACTTTAGGCTTATTATTTGACATCCTTGCTACACTATAAGTTTTATGAGGATAGGGCCCATATTTCCTGTTAACTAGTATATCTCTGGTGTCTAGAGAGTTGCTCAGTATATATTTGTGGAAGGGATTGAAGGGTAGAGGGAAAACTTATGAATTAGAAAGTAAGTTATGAATTTAGTTTTACACTTGGTTCTAGGACACAGAGGAGATGTTGGTAAGAGGGCTTAAAAGTAGAGAGTTTGAATGAAAACATGAACTTCATAGCAATAGGAGAAAATAGAGGCAAGAAGTCAAAAAAACGTTGGGGTGCATGGGTGGTTCAGTGGTAGAATGCTCGCCTTCCATGTGGGAGACCCAGGTTCAATTCCCAGACCAGTCACACACACACACACACACACACACACACACACAATTGTCTGTAGAGATTGCCTAAATAAGGGTTTGGACTAAATCCATCTTCTGTTGTATGATAGCCAGTGCATGTTGGCAGGTGATAGCTACTGTGGACAAAAGAGAAATCTGGATAAAAAGCCTAAAAGTTTGGGTCTAAAAGATGTAAATTTTAATTTATTTTTGTTTTGTTTTTCTGTTGTTCCCATTTGTTGTACTAAGAGGTTTATATAATTATCTCACTTAAACCTCACAGCATGATAAAACCTGTTCACATTTTACAAAAAGGTTAAATACCTTTCCCAAACAAAGCCAGGATTTTACCTCAGTCATTCTCATTCCAGAATCTACATTCTTAAGGGTTGATGAAATAAATCTGTCATACTAAATTTGAGGTAATTCAAGGCATCCTGTTGAAAATGTCCTCCCCGAAACACACTTCACATATAATCACTGTTTTTTTAAATTTTGCCAATGATCCAAATAGCAAACTCCCCCAGAACAAATTTTTTTTTGAAATCACAACCTGTGTTCTATCTAAATTCAATATTCTACTCTATAAAGCATTTTATTCGTTTTGCTATTATAAATACAAAATGATGTAGTATAATTTCTACTTCATTACCTGTACTATACTATTAGTTAATGGAAGAGATCCTCTTGAATTTTATAATATTGGTCTAAACCAAAAGCATGTGTCAGATGATTTATCTTCTCTATCTGGGTGTCACAATATTTTGAAAGCCTAGATTTCCATAAATAGTAACTACAGATGGCAACTATTTTTTCACTGCTTTATCATCCACAGAGTGTTGAATCTCCAAGTAGAGATACTCAGATGCTGCCAAAGCAGCTAAATAATATATTGGTTTTAGACTACTATTGGAAGGATTTTTGGTGTGTGTTTACTTACTAGGAATTCTATGGTATCATATATTGGAGAGGAATGTTCACTTATTCAACAAATGCAGTAGACGGCCTCCTTTAACTCTCTCAAATAAATGACATTTTCAGTGGGGAAATGACTGATGTGGTTCTTTTTGTGATGCTCACTACAAAAGGCTGAACCAGTAATCCTCAAAGGATTCATTATCAAGACCACCAGCTCTCTTAGCTTGAATTTCATTTAACTGCAGTGAATTGAAATATATGCAAAATATATTTTTAGTTTTATCTTAATGAAAAATATCTAGCTTTATTATGAAAAATATCTAGCTTTGCAGAAATATTTATTAAATAAGCCAACTTTGACCCATTCTTTAAAAATAAGCCATGAGTTCATTATCTTACCCAGGTTTTTATCCTTTATTGTGGCATTGGGTTTTTTCCCCTCTTTGAGGAAAAGTTAATTCAACTTTGAATTCAAAACATTGGCCAATATCTTTCTCTTCAACTAAAATATGGTATACCTGTGTTATATAGCAAGGTTTCAAAATTGCATCTTGTATCATTAAAATTTTATGTAAGAAGATGAATACTCAAGTTAATGTTTTATCTTTCTTAAAGACTCTTGAAGACATTAAGAATATTCAGAGCTAAACTTTGATGTAAGTTATTCTTAGTGATGTTATAAGTGGATTTTAGTATATTTGGAATAAAAGATTATCTTGAAAAAATCAGTTTTCTCAGTGTATAGGTGGCACTATCTATACACCCAACCCTACATTTTTTCTAGGCAATATCTTGATCACTTTAAAATTTATATAATGTAAAAAAAAAAGTATATAAAATGTTGAAAATCTTCAGTTATTTTACCACCAAGTGAGTTTTATGCCTTTATAAGTACCATCATTAAAAATATAGTCAGTATAGACCAATAAAATAACCAAATTACTAATGTTACTGCTATTAACTAGTGTTAAGGTAAAGGTCCTGTCTATCAAGCAATTACTCAAATATGTATTTTTAGTACATTTAAATGTATCATTTTTTAATAGCTATCAGTGGTGGCACTTTATTATTTTTTAGCCTTGTCTCTCTGATGTATTTATTTTTGGTTCTATACAGATTTGACCATTTCTAAGGTATGTGGATGGTTTCATCAAAATTATTCCTGTTTTATGAGCTCTACCTGCTAATATGAATTTTAAACTGATCTTAAAGGAAGCAGCAAGCAACTTTAAATTTTTTCCTTGTTTGATATTACATTATTCCTATCAAAGACTTCTATCATTCTATTATTTAACTTGAAAAAAAAAACCTAGGAATTTCTCTTAGAAATGTTTTTTAACTTTATTATGAATAATTTAAAATATTTGAAAACAGAGGAGAGCATAATTAACTCTGTGTAGCTCCCACCTAATTTTTTTTATTAATCATTTTTTTGTTAGAGAAATTCGAGGCTTACAAAAATATCATGCATAAAATATGTAAAATAGAGTTCCCATATACCACCACTTTAACACCATATTCAGGTGGTACATTGCTTTAATTCATGAAACAACATCTTTATAATTATATTATTAACTATAATCCATCATTTATAATAGGACTCACTATTTTGTACAATCCCGTGTGTTTTCTTTTAATTTTTATTCTAGTAATCTATAGATTACCTAAAATTTCCCCTTTTAACCACATTCACATTATAATTCAGTGCTGTTAATTACACTTACAACGTTGTGCTTCCATCACCACCATCCATTACCAAAACTTTGCAGTCAACCCAAATAGAAATTCTGTGCAATTTAAACATTAATTCCCCATTCCCTAATCCCAACCCAGCCCCTGGAAATCTATATTCTAGATTCTGACTCTATGAGTTTGCTTATTCTAATTTTTCATATCAGTGAGATTATACCATACTTGACCTTTAGTGTTTGACTTATTTCACTCAACATGATGTCTTCAGGGTTCATCTATGTTGTTGCATTCATCAGAATTTCATTCCTTTTTACCACTGAATAATATTCTATTATATGTATCCACTACAGTTTGTTTATCCATTCATCAAATGATGGAAATGTGGATTCCTTCCATCTTTTTGGCACTCGTGAATAATGCTTCTATGAACATTGGTGTGCAAATATCTGTTCAAATCTCTGCTTTCAGTTCCTTTGGATAGATAGCTAATAGTGGAATTGCCCAGTCATATGGTAATTCTTTATTTAGTTTTCTAAGGAATAGCCGAACTGTCCTCCACAGTGACTGCACCATTTTACATTGCCACCAGCAATGAATGAGTGTTCCTGTTTCTCCAGATTTTCTCCAACACTTGTAATTATCTGTTTGTTTGTTTTTTTTAAATAGTAGTCATTCTAGTGGGTGGGAAATATCCAATTGTGGCTTGGATTGGCACTTTCCTAATAGCTAATGATGTTGAACAAGTTTCCTGTGCTGTTTAGCCATTTATATATCCTGTTTGGAGAAATGTCTATAAGCCTTTTATCTATTTTTTAAAAATTGGGTTTCTTATTTTATTGTTGAATTGTAAGATTTCTTTATATGCTATGGATATTAAACCCTTATCAGATATGTGGGTTCCAAATATTTCTTCCCATTTAGTAGGGTTGTCCTTTCACCTTCATGATAAAGTCATTTGCACAAAAGTTTTAATTTCCATGGGATCCTATTTCTCTATATTTTCCTTTTGTTGCCTGTGCTTTGGGTCTAAAGTCTAATTAACCATTACCTACCACAAGATTATGAAGATGTTTCCCTGTATTTTCTTAGAGGAGTTTTACAGTCCTGGTTCTTATGTTTAGGTCTTTGGTCCATTTTGAGTTAATTTTTTTTTCAATTGTTTCCCAATATTTCTTTCTTTCTTTCTTTCTTTTTTTTTTTAACTTTTTTATTGTATAATATAACATATATACAAAGATGATTTTTTTTATCATCACAATCGACTTTTTTCCTTCTTTTTTTTATGAAAAATAACATATATACCAAAAAAGCTAAGCACGGCACCACAGTTAGTGGTGCTAGAACTAAACTAGAAATAGAACATATTTCTGAGTTTGACCTGGGTTACAAGTTCACAATTTTAGGTTTTTACTTCTAGCTGCTGTAAAATACTGGAGACTAACAGAGATATCAACTGAATGATTCAGCATTCATATTTATTTGTTAAATCCTGTCTTCTCTGTATAACTCCACCATCACCTCTGATCTTTCCATCCCTCTCGTTAGGGGTGTTTGGGCTATGGCAATTCTAAATTTTTCATATTGGAAGGGTCTGTCACTAACATGGGGTAGGAAGATGGAACTATCTGATGTTCTGGAGAGGCTAGGCTAGGTTTCAGGACTTATCTCCTTCATGGACACCTCTGGAGGTTTTAAGTTTCTGCAAAATTACTCTAGTGCATGGAATATGCACTATTGTGGAATCTTATGTATTTCCCTAGGTTACTTGTTCTTTAGGATTGGCTGGAATGTCCCGACTGGGGTTGGCAGGTTATGATAGGTAGCAATGTCTAACTGAAGCTTCCTTAAGAACAACCTCCAGAGTAGCCTCTTGACTCTATTTGAACTCCCTCTGCCACCAATACTTTATTAATTACATTTCTTTCCCCCCTTTTGGTCAAGATGCAATTGTTGATCCCATGGTGCCAGGTCTCGATTCATCCCTGGGAGTCATATCCCATGTTACCAGGGAAACTTTCACCCCTGGATGTCATATCGCATGTAGAGGGGAGGGCGGTGATTTCACTTGCAGAGTTGGGCTTAGAGAAGCTGAGGCCACATCTGAACAACAAAAGAGGTTCTCCAGAATTAACTCTAAGGCATGCCTATAGGTAGTATAAGCTTCTCTGTTACCTACATAAGCTTTACAAGAGTAAGCCTCATGATCGAGAGCATGGCCTATTGATGTGAGCACCTCTAAAGTTTGACACAGTATCAGGGGATTCCCTGATGGTAAGGTTTAATAGTTCCATATTCTCACTGCCATCCCTCAGGGAACTTTACCAATACTTTTTGATTATCTGCTTAAAATACTCTAGGATGTACCCAGGCATTGCAATAATCTATACAGGATTAAAGGACCTCTTTCTTATTTTGTACTCCCTGTGAGTCAATTGTTCAAATGAGCTATACAGATAAATTGAATTAGATTATGCACTACAGAAAATTTCGGTTCTAGATCAAATAAACCTTTCTTCCATTGGTCTCAAAAAGGATGTGTGGTTCTAAAATATAGATACTGTCTTCCTTAACTGCTGTGTTCTGAATTACTTTAACCCCAGCCTGTTTGACTTCATATCTCTAAATATCAGGTTATATATATAAAACAGCCTCTCAAAATCCAGAAATAATAATCACCACTCTGGAATTAATGTGTCTGCTCTTAAAGCTTACAATCTAGGTCCCTGTTTTATTATAAGCATTTTCTAAAGGTGACCATACCATTCTTGTTCTTTTGTTTCTGGCTTATTTTGTCTCACCAAATATCCCACATATTCATTCACATCGTTGCATGCCTCACAACCTTGTTCCTTTTGGTAGCAATCTTTGTTCATAAGTGTACACCATCGTTCGACAATCTACTTCTCTGTCAGTGCATCCTTCAGCCACCTGCATTCATTGGGCATCATGTAGAGGGCCCAAAGTCCACAGTCCATTAACATTCTCAATTTTAGATAATTTCATTGTTCCCAAGAGAAAGAAAACCTATAAACACACCATTGCCAATTAGGAAATCTAAACCTCCTCTTAACTCATGTCCCTCTCCCTATTTTTTACCTCTGCTGTTGCTGTGGTAGTACTGATGGTTTCCTTTTGAACATAACTCATAGCATGCGATAGTTTTCCCTCTGTACCCTGGATTTAAACAAATTCTTTATGCAAGAATCATATCTTTGAAATAATTCTTGTGGGAACTAATTCATATTTCCAGTGCTAATCAGTGGAACACATAGGTCTATACAACCCCTTTCAATCTTGTTCATCTTCAATACGGTATTATTACTTCTAGACCCACTAGAGAGCCACCTTCACTCCTATCTATTCCCTTACATTGGAGTTCAGTCTCATTCGCTAACTAACGGTTCACCCATCTCTAGCTTCTATGTATCTATAAGTCCTCTATGTTCTATATTGTAAGCCTCTGATTATACCTTTATGCTGGTCATAAAAGTGGAATTATACAGTATCTATCCTTTTGTGTCTGGCTAAATTCACTCAGCATTATGTCCTCAAGGCTCATCCATCTTGTCATGTGCTTCCATCATCAATTTGTCTTATTACTGCTATATAATATTCCATCTTACGTATATACCACATTTTGTTGATCCACTCATCTGTTGATAGGCATTTGGTTTGTTTCCGTCTTTTGGCAATTGTGAATCATGCTTGTATGAACATCGGTATGCAAATGTCTGTTTGCATCATTCTTTCAGCTATTCTTGATATACACCAAGTAGTGCAATTTCTGGGTCCTAGGGATACTTGATATTTATTTTCCGAAGGAACTGCCAAACAGTCTTCCATAGTGGCTGCACCATTATCCATCCCCACCAGCAGTGCATAAGTGTCCCAGTTTCTCCATGTCCTCTCCGACATTTATAGTTTGCTGTTTGTTTAATAGCAGCCATTCTCATAGGTGGGAGGTGGTATCTCATTGTAGTCTTGATCTGCATTTCCCTTATAGCCAATGAAAATGAGCATCTCTTCATGTGCTTTTGAGCCATCTGTATTTGCTCTTCAGAAAAATGCCTATTCATATCTTTAGCCAATTTTATAATTGAGTTGTTTGTTCTTTTGCTGTTGAGTTGTATGATTTCTTTGTATATACAGGAAATCAAACCTTTGTCTGATATGTGATTTCCAGACATCTTCTCCCATTGAGTTGGCTGCCTCTTCACCTTTCTGACAAAGTCATTTGAAGTGCTGAAGCATTTGATTTTGAGAAGTTCGCATTTATCTATTTTTTCTTTTGTTGCTTGTGCTTTGGGTGTAAAGTTTAGGAATCTACCTCCTATTACTAGGTCTTGAAGATGTTTCCCTACATTTTCTACTAGAAGCATTATGGGACTAGTTCTTATATTTAGGTGTTTGATCCAATTTGAGATAATTTTTTGCTTAGGGGGTAAGTAGGGGTCCTCTTTCATTCTTTTGGCTATTGATATCCAGTTCTTCCATGCCCAATTATTGAAAAGACTATTTTGTTCCAGTTCAGAGGATTTGGGGATCTTGTCAAAAAATCAGTTGACCATAGATTTGGTGGTCTAATTCTGCACTCTCAATTCGATTCCATTGGACAATGCTTCTGTCTTTGAGTCAATATCATTCTGTTTTAACCACTGTGGCTTTATAATAGGTTTTAAAGTCAGAGAGTGTTAGTCCTCCCACTTTGTTCTTGTTTTTTTCTTTTTTTTTTTTCTTTTGGATACTTTTAGCTATTTGAGATCTCTTTCCCTTCCAAATGAATTTGGTAAATAGCTTTCCCAATCTTCAAAGTAGGTTGTTGGAATTTTTATTGGTACTGTGTTGAATCTATAGATCATTTTGGGGAGAATTGATACCTTAACTATATTTAGCCTTCCTGCCATGAGCAGGAATGTCTTTCCACCTATTTAGATCTCCTTTGATTGCTTTTAGCAATGTTATGTAGTTTTCTGTGTACAAGTCTTTTACGTCCCTAGTTAAGTTCATTCCTAAGTACTTGATTCTTTTCATTGCTATTTTGAATGGAATTATTTTCCTTAACTGACTCCTCAGCGAGGTCTTTGCTTGTGTATAGAAATGTTGGTGATTTTTGTACATTAATTTTATATCCTGCCACCTTGCTGAATTTGTTTATTAGCTCAAGTAACTTTGCTGTAGATTTCACAGGATCTTCCAAGTATAGTATCATATCATGAGCGAATAATGAGAGTTTTACTTCTTCCTCTCCAATTTGGATGCCTTTTATTTCTTTGTGTTGCCTGATTGCTCTAGCTAGAACTTCTAGCATAATGTTGAATAATAGTGGTGACAGTGGGCATCCTTGTCTTGTTCCTGATCTTAGGGGGAAAGCTTTCAGTCTCTCTCCATTGAATACGATGCTGGTTATTGGTTTTTCATATATTCCCTTTGCCATGGTAAGGTAGTTACCTTTGATTCCTATCTGTTGGAGTGTTTTTATCCAGAAAAGCATGCTGAATTTTGTTGAGTGCTTTTTCTGCATCAATCGAGGTGATCATGTGATTTTTCCCTTTTGATTTGCTAATGTGCTGTATTACATTAATTGATTTTCTTACATTGAACCGTCCTTGCATTCCTAGTATAAACTCCACTTGGTCATGGTGTAGAATTCTTTTAATGTGTTGCTGGAATTGATTTGCTAATATTTTATTGAGAATTTTTGCATCTATGTTCATTAGGGAGATTGGCCTGTAGTTTTCCTTTCTGATGGCATCTTTACCCAGTTTTGGTATTAAAATGATATTAGCTTTATAAAATGAGTTAGGTAGAGTTCCTTTTTCCTCAATTTTTTGGAAAAGTTTGAGCAGGATTGGTGTTAGTTCTTTTTGGAATGTTTGATAAAATTCCAGAGTGAGGCCATCTGGCCCTGGGCTTTCTTTGTAGGAAGATGTTTTGATGACTGGTTGAATCTCTCTACTTGTACTTGGTTTGTTGAGATCTTCTGTTTCTTTCTGAGTCAGTGTAGCTTGTTTGTGTGTCTACAGGAATTTGTCCATTTCTTCTAAGTTGTGTAGTTTGTTGGTGTATAGTTGTTCATAGTATCCTCTTATGATTTATTTCTTGAGGCTCTGTGTTAATGCACCCCTTCTCATTTCTGATTTTGTTTATTTGCATCCTCTCCCTTTTTTCTTTTCGGTATTGCTAGTGGCCCATCAATTTTATTGATTTTTCTCAAAGAACCAACTTTTGGTTTTATTGATTTTTTTCTATTATTCTTTTGTTCTCCCATTCATTAATCTCTGCTTTAATCTTTGTTATTTCTCTTCTTCTATTTGCTTTGGGGTTACTTTGCTGTTCTTTCTCAAGTTCCTCCACATATGCTGTTAATTCCTCAATTTTTGCTTCTTCTTGTTTTTTGATATAGGCACTTAGGGCCATTAATTTCCCTCTCATCACAGCCTTTGCCACATCCCATAAGTTATGATAAGTGGTATTCTCATTTTCTTTCATCTCCAGATAGCTACTGATTTCTCTAGTGATTACTTCTTTGACCCACTGGTTATTTAAGAGTGTGTTATTTAATCTTCATATAGTTGTGAATGTTCTTGTACCTTGGTGGTTATTGAGATCCAGCTTCATCCCATTGTGATCAGAGAAAGTGCTGTGAATAATTTCAGTCTTTTTAAATTTATGAAGACCTTTTTTGTGCCCCAGCATATCATCTATCCTGGAGAATGTTCCATGGGCAATAGAGAAGAATGTTTATTCTTGTGCTTTGGGGTGCAATGACCTTCATATGTCTGTTAGGTCTAATTCATTTATCAAGTTATTTAACTTCTCTATTTCCTTGTTCATCTTCAGTCTGGTTTCTCTATCTCTAGAGGAGAGTGGTGTATTGAAGTCTCCTACTGTTATTGTTGAAACATCTATCGCTCCCTTCAGTTGGCAGTTCTTCTCATTTAGTAATTTAAATATATCATCCCACTATCTTCTCGTCTTCATGGTTTCTGCAGAGAAATCTATCCATAGTCTTATTGGGCTTCCCTTGTATGTGATGGATTGCTTTTCTCTTGCTGCCTTCAAGATTCTCTCTTTCTCTGACATTCTGATTAGTAAGTGTCTTGGAGTATGTCTATTTGAATCTATTCTCTTTGGGGTACACTGCACTTTTTGATCTGTAATTTTAAGTCTTTCATAAGAGTTGGGAAATTTTCAGTGATAATTTTCTCCATTAGTTTTTCTCCTCCTTTTCCCTTCTGTTTTTCTTCTGGGATACCCACAACACGTATATTCGTGTGCTTCATATTGTCATTCACTTCCCTGAGTCCCTGCTCATATTTTTCCATTTTTTCCTATATTTTCTTTTGCTTGTCGGATTTCAGATGTTCCATCCTCCAGTTCACTAATCCTATCTTCTGCCTCTCAAAATCTAACATTGTAGGTTCCCATTGTTTTTCATCTCTTCTACTGTGCCTTTCATTCCCATAAGTTCTGTGATTTGTTTTTTCAGACTTTCGATTTCTTCTTTTTGTTCATTCCTTGCGTTCTTTATATCCTCCCTCAATTCATTGATTTGGTTTTTGATGAGGTTTTCCGTGTCTGTTCGAACATTCTGAATCAATTGTTTCAACTCCTGTATCTCATTTGAATTGTTGGTTTGTTCCTTTGACCGGGCCATATCTTCAGTTTTCCTAGTGTGGTTTGTTATTTTTTGCTGGCACCTAGGCATTTAATTACCTCAATTAGTTTATACTGGAGATTACTTGCACTTCTTTTATCTAGGGTTTTCTTGCTGGATGAATTTGTTGTCTATCTGTTCTTTGACATTCAATTCAGCTTTATCTGGACCTCTAGCTTAAGTTTTGTTTAACAGAGGAGAATTTTTCAGTTCTTGTTTTCTTGTTTCTTGCCCTGCTTGTATGGTGCCTTTCCCCACACACACTTAGGAGGGTCTACTTAGGTATTTTAGACCACAGCCAGATTTTCCCAGACCAAACTGGCCTTCTGTCAGGAGGAAAGAGTCACCTGCGTCAGTTTTCCCTGAGGGTGAGACCCAGCAGGTTGAAAGACTTTCCTGTGAAGTCTCTGGACTCTGTTTTTCTTATCCTGCCCGGTATGTGGTGCTTGTCTTTCTGCAGGTCCCACCAGCATAAGATGATGCAGTACCTTTAACTTTGGCAGACTCTCCCTGCTGGGGGCGTGGTAGAGACAGAGGAGAGGTTGTAGGCTGGTTTTAATGACTTCAAATTACCAAGCCCTGGTGTCTGAATGCCTTGAGAGAGGGATTCCACCTCAGTTGGGCTTCACCCCTCCCCTTGGGAAGGCACAGGCTCCAGACAAACCCTCAAATGAGTTTGTTTCTGCCTATGCCTGGGGCAGTTGCAGCCTGAGGAGCCCTGCCGCTGTATCCAAAGGCAGTGAAGCCTTTGTAGAAACACAGCCACAAAAACCTCTGTTCTTTTTTCCTTCAGCCCTGACCCCTTGGCGCAGGGGCAAAAATGGGCAACCTCTGCTTTGACCAGGTTCACCTGAGCTGTGGGCCTATTTTTAGTAGTCAGAATTTGTGAATTAATTCCACACTTGGAGCTTAGTTGTGCTCAGCTCCTGTTGCTGGTAAGGTCTCTTTCCTTTCACCTCTGGGAAGCACCCTGTTGGGGAAGGGCAGTGACCTCTGCAGCTTGGGGAACTCATGGTTCTGGGGGGGCTCGCAGCCGGTTCAGCTGGTCCAGACTGGGGTACACTGTGTGTCTGGTCACTGATGTGGCCCCAGGAGCTGTTCTGTACTGTTCCTGGTTATTTTGTAGCTGTTCTGGAGGACGAACTAAATCCCACACCTTGCTAAGCCTCCATCTTGGCACCTTCTCAGCATCCTCTTTCTTAATATGGCTTGTAATGTTTTGCCGATATGTGGACATTTGATTATTTTGATGTGTTAACTCTGAAAGTCTTGTCTGGGGTTTTATTGTTGATTGGCTTTGTGTTAAGTCATTTCTTTGACACTTGGTCCAACTTATTATGCACCTTTAGTGTAGCTAAAGATTTTCTCAGCTCTTCTTTATTTGTTTATTGTCCTGGATTTGCAGTACATTTTTTAAGATTGCCTTATTGTGTGTAGTTGTTTCAGTTCTAGTTGAAGGCTTCCTTTTCCCTGTTCCTTCTCAGGGAATCTTGATGTGTTCTGTTTGTTTTTATACAGAATTTTCTCCCTATCTCTTATGATTTGTTTTAATTCTCCTTCCCATTCTTTGCTCCCTTTTCATTACTTTGCAATTCTAGAACCTCTCCTGTCTTAGTTCAGACCCCCTATCCCTTTTTGTTTCCATAAAGCCTTTTTTTTTTTTTACCTCCAGTTTAGGGTATCCTGCTCTGGGGAGCCAAATGGGTCAATCCGGAAAGGTCCTTTTTTTGCTTATATGGTCCAGCAAATAAAGTCTGTTCCCCTCTTGCCAACAGTTCTACTGTGGTCTCTTTTTACCTTGGGGGCACTTCTGTAGGTGGCATTTCTTGACTGCTTATTTCTACCCTGGGTGTCAGTAGTCTTGGGCCCCTGTGCCTAGGTATGCATGGGGTTCTGATTTGCTGCTATGAGTGGTTCTGTGGTCTGTGTCTGTGGCCGGAGAGATCCAGGCCATGCTGCCTCTGTATAACTCTGAAGCTGTGTGGAACTGAGTAAGAAGGAAGGTGTATTAGTTAGGGTTCTCTAGAGAAACAGATTCAACAGGGAATACTCACAAATGTAAAATTTATAAAAGCGTCTCATGTGACCATGGAAACGCAGAGTCAAAAATCCACAGGCAGGGGCGGGCCGCGGTGGCTCAGCGGGCAAGAGTGCTTGCCTGCCGTGCCGGAGGACCCCGGTTCGATTCCCGGCCCCAGCCCATGTAAAAAAAAAACAAAACGGACAAACAAAATATAATAAAACAAGAAAATGTTTAAAAAAAAATGTTTCCCTTTCTTCCTCCCTTCCTTCCTTCCATCCTTCCTTCCTTCTCTGTCTTTCCTTCCTTTCCTCCCTCTCTCTTTAAAAAAAAAAAAAAAATCCACAGGCAGGCTGTGAAGCCGACCATTCCAATGGAGGGTCTGGACGAACTCCACAAGAGAGGCTCACCAGCCAAAACAGGAAGAGCCTGTCTCTTCTGAATCCTCCTTAAAAGGCTTCTAGTGATCAGATTAAGCATTACTCATTGCAGAAGACACTCCCCTTTAAAATGGAATCGGCTGTGGATGTACCTGACATGATCATGATTTAATTGTATGAAATGTCCTCTTCGCAACAGACAGGCCAGCACTTGCCCAACCAGACAAACAGGTACCACAACTTGGCCAAGCTGACACATGAACGTAACCATGACAGAAGGGTCCTGACCCACAGGACTGAGACCTAAATCTTCTACCTGAATTTTTTTTTTTTTTAATTTTCTCATTTCAGAATTTGTGGAGTCCTTCTGTAGTCTCCATTGTACTCCAGAGTTCCATACAAGTGAGATTTGTCCTTTTATTAGTTGATTCTGAGGGGAGAATTCCAGGGGATATCTTATGTAGCCATGTTGACATCATTTCTCACCCAACTTGTTTAAACCTAACTTTCAAAAAACATTTTAATTGTGACTTCAATATATTTATCACAGTCAAAAAAATAAACACTTATTCTTCAATATCACCCAATAATCAGTCTGTATTTAATTCTTCACTATTGTCTCAAAAATATCTTTCTAGAATTGAGTTATTTCAATCAATATCTCACTATGGTTCACGAATTGTATTTGATTGGTATCTTTTTAGTCTCTTTTAATCTATAACAATTTCTTCTCCCCCTTTTCTACCCTTTGTCATTTATATGTTGAAGAAACTGGGTCATTTGACCCATAGAATTTCCTGCAATTTGGATTTCAGATGAAGTCTATCCTTTTAATATTGCTTAACATATTCTTCTATCTCCCAAATTGTCTGTGGTTATTTTGTAGTTATTATAGAGGCTTGATTAGATGTCAGTTACTTTTTTTATATATATAAATAAATAATAGAGAGATAAAGGGTAAAAAAGATTGGGTAGATTGAAATATTAGTGGTCAGTAAGAGGAAGGAATAAGGGTATGGGATGTTTGAGTTTTTTCTTTTTATTTCTTTTTCTGGAGTGACACAAATGCTCTAAAAATGGTCATGGTGATGAATACACAGCTATGTGATGACACTGTGAGCCATTGATTGTAAACTATGGATGGACTGTATGTGTGTGGAGATTTCCAAATAAAAATATTTAAATCACACAAAAAAATCACATTCAAATAGTGTATTTGAAAAAGATGGAGGGACACTTCCTAGAAACATAAAAGTTCTAATACTAATTTTTTAAAAATAGAATTGCACAATTTCTTCACAATGAATTTTTTTTCTAATAAACATTGAAGTCTGAAATAGTTTGGAAGAAAAGCTAAGAGAAAGATCTTGGCTACTATTATAGAAATGGTACCTGTGCTGATTTGAAACTGTTACCTACCCCAGAAAAGCCAATCTGTTTTTTTTTTTAATTTATTTATTAATTAAAAAATTAAGAAACAAAACATCAGCATACATAATCAGTAATTCACAATATCATCACTTAGTTTCATATTCATCATTTCTTAGAACACTTGCATTAATTCAGAAAAAGAAACAAAAAGACAATAGAAAAAGAAATAAAATGAACACAGGAAAGAACGAAAAAAAAAAAAAAGATTATACCTACCATACCCCTTACCCCTTACTTTCATCGATCACTAGCATTTCAAACTAAATTTATTTTAGCATTTGTTCCCCCTATTATTTATTTTTATTCCATATGTTCTACTCCTTTGTTGACAAGGTAGATAAGAGAAGCATCAGACACAAGGTTTTCACAATCACACAGTAAGTAACATTGTGACAGCTGTATCATTATTCAGTCATCCTCAAGAAACATGGCTACTGGAACACCGCTCTACATTTTCAGGCAGTTCCCTCCAGCCTCCCCATTACATCTTGAATAACAAGATGATATCTACTTGATACATAAGAATAACCTCCAGGATAACCTCTCGACTCTGTTTGGAATCTCTCAGCCATTGACACTTGGTCTCATTTCCCTCTTCCCCCTTTTGGTCAAGAAGGTTTTCTCAATCCCTTGATGCTAAGTCTCAGTTCATTCTAGGGTTTTTCTCAGTCCCTTGATGCTGAGTCTCAGCTCATTCCAAGATCTCTGTCATCATGTTGCCAGGAAGGTCCACACCCCTGGGAGTCGTGTCCCACGTAGAGAGGGGTAGGGTGGTGAGACTGCTCATTGTGTTGGCTGGACAGAGAGGCCACATCTGAGAAACAAAAGAGGCTCTCTTGGGGGTTACTCTTAGGCCTAAATTTTAAGTAGACTTGACCTATCCTTTGTGGGGTTAAGTTTCAAATGAACAAACCCCAAGACTGGGGGCTCAGCATATAGTTTTGGTTGTCCACACTGCTTGTGAGAATATCAAGAATTCAACTTGGGGAAGTTGAATTTCTCCCCATTCTCACCATTCCCTGAAGGGGGCTTTGCAAATACTTTTCCAGTCACTGATCAAATCATTCTGGGATTCATCGGGGGATCACTCTGGACAAACCAGCAAAATCCCATGTCCTGACATGGGATGTCAGTTACTTTTTGTTTTCAGTATCAAAACTTCCTAAATGACAGAGTATTCTTCCTTTATCACAGTGGGAGGCATTTGATGTCTGCTCACTTCTCTTTTAGCAGTGTTAAAATTGAGCAACCTGATCTATCATTATAAAATCCCTCATCAACCTTTCACCCAATGGTTTTAGCATCCATTGATGTGTAATATATTTTATCATCAGTTTCACTAACTCACAAAAATTAAATTCAATGATGCATTCTTCTTTAAGGGAGAAGAGGCAGCCTGCATTTATTGAGCAATTTCTAGGTGTCAGGAATTATCCTTGGCAATTAACCGACATTTTTTCATTTTCTTTCCCCAAAATCTTGTGAGTTCCATATCATCATTACATTTAATAGGCGAGAAAACTATGAACAGGGAGATTAAATAATTTGCTGAAAACCATTTAGCTAGTAAGTGATAGAGTCAGAATTTGAAGCCTCTTATGCTGGTTTAGGGTATTATTTTTATAAAGATTTAACTTGGAAAATATTTATTCTCATTTATACATAAATGTAGAGAAGATAGAGTAAAACTAAAAATGAAATTCAACATGAATTGCATTATCTGTATCATTCTGTTTGACTATCAGTAAAGCAATGTTAAAGTCTTAAATGTTGAATTCCCTTCCCCTAATCTGTTTCAGTGATAAATATCCCTTTATTGAGCTAAAAATATAAGCTTTTTAGTTTATTTTAAAGAAAGACATGACTTTCACCAAATAACGTTTTTATCAAATGGAAAACTATTTCACAAAGCGCTTTCTATTGGAGATCCATGCTAAGTGCTATAATGTTGGTGAGGGAAATCTTGAAATCTTCTTGACAAACCTATAAACATCATTTGTCTCCGTGGTTTGTAGTTAGTGTTGTCCAGACCAGCCAGTTGATGTCTATATGACCTCCCAAAGTCCTTTCCAGTTCTGTGATTCTCACACTGATGAATTCAAACAATAAAGGATTATTGGGCCAGAACTGAGTGTATCTTTAGAGCCAGAATGTAGGAAAATTTACAAAATACAGATGTCTGTCAGGATGGAGTCCAAAGTAAGAAGCAGGCCAGTAGTTAGATACATTATTGTACCAAAAAAAAAGTTCTGAATTTGACTTTTAACCAGAAGAATTTTCTTTAAAACAATGATATCCACTTGAGGTACTCTGCAGTTCTGTAGTTGAGGATATGAAGTTTAAAAAAAAAATCATTTTTCATTACGTTCAAGGGAATGTACATTAGGTCTCAGTTCCTCAGATCTCTACCTGATTTACCTTTTAGTATTTATATTATATTTTTTCACATAGAAGTAAATATACATTAATCCTCTTTGTAATTATCATTTTTTTGCATAACAAAATTCCTAAATGAAAATCAAAGCCTTTAAAATATTCTACAGTTATGTAAGATATGACAGAAATATTTGTATCTTTAACTCTAAAAATCTACTACTTTTGTATTTCTTTGAGAGAAAGTCTCCAAAATTAATACCACTTATCTTAATTACTTACAAAATTCTTAAGAATTGGATATATTAAGGCAGAACTTGTTCCTTGTGGTCTTTTATTTTTTCAGGAATGATTTTTTCAAGAATACTTTTTTACCTTGGGCAGCAAGATCAGGGGGAGAAGATGAGTAGGGAACACCCAAAAAGTTGCCTGATCATTCTGTGCAAATGTAAAGAACTATAGTCTGGAGCCACTACTGTGGTTGGTTATTTTAATCCCTGTCCTCACTATTTGTTAGATTTATACTTTATGTTTTTATTTTTTTTCCTTTCCATGAATTTCAAAAGCAAATCTATGGCTGTGGCTTTTATTCTTGCCTGTTATAAATTCAACTAAATTATCCAAAAGTCATTCCCCAAACTCATCTTTTCCACATTACATTCCTTCTACATGATGACTCACTTAAGAGAACATAGGTCACCACCAAATAATGGTAGTCAGTACAGTCAGAAATTCTATCTGCAACTTCATGAAGAAAGAACTAGTTATTCCAAGCCAGGAAATTCACCCCTTTGTAGATTTTCTTAGAGAGGATTTTGCAATACTTAGAAAATAGTAGATATTTATGAGAGCCTTCTTTGTTGTCTTAGCCACCTGAAACCTGAAAACAAATCTAGTTAACAGAACTATGATTTGATATTGTCAGCTGGTATGAAAACAGATGTATTTTATAACACCCTGTAAGTGCTCTTAATGGTAAATCAGGGAAGTATAAGGTTAAGAGTGATTGCCACTGAACTATTAAAAGTCATTATTTCAAGCAAATTTGACATGACAGACAATAAAAAAATAATCATGATCAATGTTAAAGACATTCATGTTTCCTTATAATGGTATATATCTTACATTTTTCTGACTACATTTCTTTTACATTCGACTTTGGGTTACAGTGTTGAGGTGGTCTTCTGAGAATGTGGTTCTCTTGGGAATTCATACTGTTTACCCACGTTTGATTTATCAGATGTATAAAAAAAAATCTTGAAATTCGGAGTTTTTATGTGTTGTGAGTAAAACCTCTTATATACATAATGGCAAATAATTAAAATGCTTCCTGATTTTTAAGTCTATATTCAAATACATCACCCATTTTTAAGAACAGTCACTATGTAACAGTCCATTTCTTGTCAGTTCGACTTAAATATTTAGTTTAATTTATGTATTTAGTATTCATCTATGATGTAAAGTTTCCAAGGTAGAGAAGGCCTTAAGTTGAACCCTGAAAAGATCAAACGTGTGTGTGTGTGAATTTATTTTCATATGTTCATTTCTTTGCTCTTCTTCAGGAAAGCTGCTTTGATATCCTCTATCTCCACCCACTTTGAAATTTGCCCTTCTTAGGACACCCATATTACTTTGTGCCTATTTATATTACTGATTCCCTCTATAGTGTTCAGCATCTTGAGGCAGGATTTGTGTGATATTTATTTTTGATCGCCAGTGTCTAACATAGTGCTTAGTAGCTGTTGAATGTGCCTGGGTGAAAGTTCAATGAAATAGTATAAGATTAGCTTAATGCATTGAGATGATTTCCTAAAGGTAATTGCCAAAGTAAGTTCTATCACATATTCTTTGTAGTCTAGGCTTAATACGTTTGGTAGATCTTTGGTGTCTGCTAAATGAGCAGGCTGAACACTAGGGGCACCCTTACAACAGTTCTGAGGAGAAGTTTGCACGAAGACAGTTGGAGCTGGGGTTAGTGTTCATTCTGCACAGGGCACAGGTGAGGAGAGGCAGGAAGTCACAAAGGCACATAAGCTGGAGTACTTTATGTACAGGTATGTGCAGAGAACTACAGCATAAGATAGTATATACCAAGAGCTGCAAAAAGAGTTTAAATCGTGTGTTTGGGGAGTTCAGAAGAGAAATCACTTCTGAGTGGTTAGGGAAGGTGGTTTTGTTTTGTTTTTGATTTTGTTTTTTCCAGGAATAGGTGTGATGAGCAGTGTTAAAAGATGGATGAGATTTCAGGAAACAGTAAGGGAGACAAGTTGAGGACAAATAAAGATCTATGTAATGTAAAGTGGGAGAGAATAATCTGAGAAGATAAGTAGGGCCAAGATCGGGGCATAATTCCTTGGAATGTTAATGGAATTTGCACACAATTTCCTTTTTACCACACTGAGATTTGCTCCCCCAGGACACTTATTGAAAATGCTGGAAGTCAACCAAAGTTACTGTTTTAAAAACTAAACTGTACAGTCTGCCCTTTGCTCAGGGCCTGTTGTGTAGGCTTTGCTCTGTAGGGATACCCTCTCTCTTGTCTTCTATAATTTTAAGACACCTGCCCTGTGCTTTGTAGGGAAACACTATCTCTATCTTCCAAGCCTGTTTGCTGTACTTATATATTGTGAAGAGAGTTCAGGGCAACAACATTCAATGCCTTTACACAGAAGATATATGGAAGCATAGCAGACCCATGGAGAATTATCTGCCAACACGCATATACCCTTAAGGCCTCTATAAGAGCAAAACTTTTCATCTAATTGAGGGCTCAGCAAAGTACAGCCTGAAGGCCAAATCTAGCTCACCATCTGTTTTGTTTGTTTGTTTATTTTTAATTAGAGTAGTTGTGGTTTACATAGCCATTATTCATAAAATACAGGATTCCTGTATACCACCCTTTTATTAATAACTTGCATTGGTGTAGCACATTTGTTACAATTGATGACAGAAAATGTTTATAGTTGTATTGTTAGCTTATAGTCCATGGTTTAATTTAGAGTTCACTGTGTTGTGCAGTTCCTGGAATTTTTTTTAATCTATTTATTTATTAATTAAAAAAATTAACAGCAAACAAAAACATTAACATATCATTCCGTTCTACATATATAATCAGAAATTCTCAATATCATCACATAGTTGCATATTCATCATTTCTTAGAACATTTGCATTAATTCAGAAAAAGAAAAAGACAACAGAAAAAGAAATAAAACGAAAACAGAAAAGAAAAGATTATACCTACCATACCCCTTATCCCTCGCTTTCATTGATCACTAGTATTTCAAACTAAATTTATTTTAACATTTGTTCTCCCTATTATTTATTTTTATTCCATATCTTCTACTCATCTGTAGAAAAGGTAGATAAAAGGAGCATAAGACACAAGATTTTCATGTCACATTGTGAAAGCTATATCATTATTCAATCATCATCAAGAAATATGGCTACTGGAACACAGCTCTACATTTTCAGGCAGTTCTGTCCAGCCTCTCCATTACATCTTGAATAACAAGGTGATATCTACTTAATGCGTAAGAATAACCTCCAGAATAACCTCTCAACTCTGTTTGGAATCTCTCAGCCATTGACACTTTGTCTCATTTGACTCTTCCCCCTTTTGGTCAAGAAGGTTTTCTCAATCCCTTGATGCTAAGTCTCAGCTCATTCTAGGGTTTTCCTCAATCCCTTGATGCTGAGTCTCAGCTCATTCCAGGATTTCTGTCCCAAATTGCCAGGAAGGTCCACACCCCTGGGAGTCATGTCCCACGTAGACAGGGGGAGGGTGGTGAGACTGCTCGTTGTGTTGGCTGGAGAGAGAGGCCACATCTGAGCAACAAAAGAGGCTCCCTTGGGGGTGACTCTTAGGCCTAAATTTTAAGTAGACTTGACCTATCCTTTGGGGGTTAAGCTTCATCTGAACAAACCCCAAGACTGGGCTCAGCCTATAGCCTTGGCTGTCCATACTGCTTGTGAGAATATCAAGAATTCAACTGGGGAAGATGAATTTCTCCCCGTTCTCACCATTCCCCAAAGGGGAGTTTGCAAATACTTTTCCACTCACTGATTGAATCACTCTGGGATTCATCAGGGGCATCACTCTGAACAAAACAACAAAATAACAAAATCTCATGTCCTACCCAAGATCCCAAGTACTTATGGTGTTCAATCAAGCTATCTACATAAGTTATATTAGGAAATGCACGAGTCAAATTATAAATTTTGTACCAAATATTTTTTGCTTTAGTCTCACACATAAGGTGAAATATTTTAATGATTTTTATTAATTAAAAAAAATTAAAAGAAATACAAACATCCTTAATATATGCTCATTCTGTTCTACATTATATAATCAGTAATTCACAATATCATCACAGTTGCATATTCATCATCATGATCACTTCTTAGAACATTTGCATCAATTCAGAAAAAGACAACAGAAAAATAAAACAAAAACAGAAAAAGAAAAAAAAATTTTTTTACATAGCGTACCCCTTACCCCTCCCTTTCATTGATCACTAACATTTCAAACTGAATTTATTTTAACATTTGTTTCCTCTATTATTTATTTTTATTCCATATGTTCTACTCATCTGTTGACAAGGTAGATAGAAGGAGCATCAGACACAAGGTTTTCACAATCACACAGTCACATTGTGAAAGCTATATCATTATACAATCATCATCAAGAAACATGGCTACTGGAACACAGCTCTACATTTTCAGGCAGTTCCCTCCAGCCTCTCCATTACATCTTGGATAACAAGGTGATATCTACTTAATGCGTAAGAATAACCTCCAGGATAACCTCTCAACTCTGTTTGGAATCTCACAGCCATTGACACTTGGTCTCATTTCACTCTTCCCCCTTTTGGTCGAGAAGGTTTTCTCTGTACCTTGATGTGGGTCTCAGCTCATTCCAGGATTTCTGTCCCACGCTGCCAGGAAGATCCACACCCCTGGGAGTCATGTCCCATGTAGATGGGAAGAGTGGTGAGCTTGCTTGTTGTATTGAGACAGAGGCCACATCTGAGCAATAAAAGAGGTTCTCTTGGGGGTGACTCTTACACCTAATTTCAAGTAGGCTTGACCTATCCTTTGTGGGGTTAAGTTTCATGTGAACAAAACCCAAGACTGGGGTCTCAGCCTATAGCTTTGGTTGTCCACACTGCTTGTGAGAATATCAATAATTTAGTTTGGGGAGGTTGAATTTTCCCCCATTCTCACCATTCCCCAAAGGGGACTTTGCAAATACATTTCCACTCATTGATCAAATCACTCTGGGATTCATTGGGGCATCACTCTGGACAAACCAGTAAAATCTAATGTCCTACCCAAAGTTCTATGTACTTATGTTCTTCAACCAACTGTCTACATAAGTTATATTAGGAGATGCTCTAGTCAAAATATAAATTTTGTACCGAATAAACATTTTTTGCTTTAGTCTCACACGTAAGTTGAAATTTTAAAATATTAATTACCATCTATTTTCAGCACCCTGCAGTAATGACATTCCTTTGTTCTTCCTCATGCAAAAACATTTTAAAAATTTGTACTTTTAGTCACTATTATTATTCACTCTAGGCACTCCTAGATTATACCATCTCAATCTTTATCGTCTATCTTTCTTTGTGATTTCATTTATGCCCCCAGATCTCCTCCCTCTGTCATTCTCACATGCAGCTTCATTCAGTGTTTTAACATAATTGTATTACAGTTAGTTAGTATTGTGCTGTCTATTTCTGAGTTTTTATATTCAGTCCTGTTGCACAATCTGTATCCCTTCAGCTCCAATTACCCAATATCTTACCCTATTTCTATTTCCTTATGGTCTCTGTTACCAACAAAATATTCCAAGTTTATTCACTAATGTCAGTTCATATCAGTGAGATCATACAGTATTTGTCCTTTTGTTTTTGGCTAATCTCACTCAGCATAATGTCCTCAAGGTCCATCCATGGAATTTTTAAAATTTTTTTATTCTGATACCATATTGTTACCTAATATTTCCCCTTTCAGCCACATTCAAATATATAGTTCAGTGCTGTTAATCACATTCACAATGTTATGCTGTCCCACCACCATCCATTACCAAAACTTTTCTATCATTCCAAATAGAAACTCTGTACATTTTAAGCCTTATCTCCCTATTCCTTATCCCCAATTGCCTTCCCTACTAGCCTGTATTCTAGATTCTGACTTTATGAATTAGTTTATTCTAATTATTTCATATCAGTGTGATCATACAATATTTGTCCTTTTGGTCTGGCTTATTACATTCAACATATTTTCAAAGTTCATTCACATTAAGCATGTATCAGAACTTCAATCCTTTTTAAGGCTAAATCATATTCCAGTGTGTGTATATACCATAATTTGTATATCCATTCATTGGTTCATGGACGCATGGGTTGCTTCCACCTTTTGCCAATTGTGAATAATGCTGTTATGAACACTGGTGTGCAAATATCTGTTCAAGCCCCTGCTTTCAGTTCTTTGGAGTATGTACCTAGAGGTGAGATCACTGGGTCATTTGGTAATTTTATGCTTAACTTTCCTAGTTATTACTGAACTTCTTCCACAGTGGCTACACCATTTTACCAGTCATACCAGCAGTGAATGAATGTTCCTATTTCTTTACCGTCATCTGGTTTGTAAATAAAATTTTATTAGAACACAGACACACTCTGGCTTACATATTGTCTATGATGCTTTTGTGCTACAGTAAAGTTAAATAGTTGTGACAGAGACCATATGGCAGACAAAGCCTAAAATATTTACTATTTAGCTCTTCACAGAGAAAAGTTCACTTAGTTCTGATCTAGTATAAACATTTGACTTTATAATGACCTTTTATAAAACATGCTGACCTTATTTTTTGTTCCAAAATGTTTTAAAATATCTAGAAATTATTTTATGATTGCGTTTAAATTCTTCTTAATTATCAAGTGTTGCCCTATCTATACTACACTTATCTCTTTTTATTAAGAATTAAGCTGTTATCAGTGATACTTGTATTTTAGTTTTAAAAACGATCATATAGCAGATTATCACAGTATATTTGGTGTATAAACATTGCTGATTTGTCAAGTTGCATACTTTTGAAACCTTGTCACTGCAAATAAAATGTGGAAATCATTATGATAAGGTGAAAGAGACTAGAATCCAAGAATCCTGAATTTGCATCCTGGCTCTCTCACTTTTGTCATTGCGATCTTGGCCAAGTTGTTTAACCTTTCTCAGTTTATTTTCCTCTAATTGCAGCTTTATTTTCTGTAAAATGGATATACTCTTACTAACTTAATATTCAATAAAATACTATTATGTAACTCTTGGCCCATAGTAGGCACTTAAAATATCAGCTCTTCTCCTAAGTATAAAATTTTAAAAGCTGATTCTTTATATGTATCACTGTAGAGTTGGAAAGAGGTAGAATAATCTTATTCCAACCTCTTAATTTTTTTATGATAAGCAAACAGAGGCTTAGATTGGTTAGGTAACGTTAATGTAAGATCGTAAAACTAATTAGCAACTAAATGTAGATTAGAATTAAGCTTTCCCTGACTCCCAATTAGTGCTCTTTACAGTACACCAAGTACATTTGGCTGTGTTGGATACAAATGAATAAAATACCTGAACAGTGAGAGATCAGACTAGAACACAGCATGAGTTTAGGGTTTATGTATCATTAAAATAAACCATAAAACAGCAAAATTGACCTTGCTCTAGTTATATTAAGAGTAATGTATTTTTATTATTTCTCTTTAAGGAAAAGCATCTTGAAAGATTTCATATTACGCACCTGCATTTGCTTGAAACCTGGTAGCTTGATAAATTGATAAGATAACTTGGTCATATGTTCAGTTTTCTTCTTTTTCAAACCAAACCAAACATAGATCCTAATGAAAGAATGTTACATATTTCCTTTTAAAGCCTAAAAAGTATTCTCAGGGCTCTTAAATTACCATACTCTGATACCAAGGGAAAATAAAATCTGGACTTAGAGTCTTGTTTGTACTTAAAGGGTTTTCCGGACAGGAAGGCAGTCTTGATGCAATGCAGTAAGCCACAATACCAGTGGGGCATTACAGGTGAAAAATCTGCAGCTGTACCCCTTCACCACAATGTATTACAACTGTATGCTGGAATATTTCCTGTACAAAAATAAGGTTTGGTTAACTTTGTTTCCCAAGAGTAGATCACATTAAAATGTTATAAAATCATGATTTCCTGCATTTGAATACTTGTGGTTTCTCAACTGGTTCCAATATTTTAAGGAGGTTTTTTATGACTTCTATTAGTTGAATATGTATAGAAGCTTTTTTCCTTCTTCAAAATCAACTAAAAATCAAAAACATAAAAATGATAAGATAAATCATTTGAGATTGCAAACATATCTGTATTTTATGTCACATTAAAGAGTAGGTTCATCCATTGAAGTAGAAACACAAAATAAATACTATCAGAATATATTTTATTTATAAATTTTAACTATTGAAGTCATCTCTACTCAGTTTGCCTTTGAAAGTTCTTGTGGTGAATATGTTTCTTTTGTTGTATTATAAATAACTGGTTGTTAAAAATGTTCTCTATGTTTAAAAAGACAGTTAATCCAATTAGAATCATAAATAAAAGCCTCTTATGTATTGTATAGAAGAAAAGTTGTTTTTCAACTTATTAGATTTTAATGTTTATTGCAGTCCATTCATCTTTATTTCTGCATATGCCCTGTCACTTCTAGTCACTCATCAATTCTTTATTTTGTATTCAGATCTCACTTTCTACTTTTTAACTATTCATTTACCTTCTCTCTTCCAGTCACCAATTCTAAATTCACCTATTTACATTTCACATCTTCTAGTGCATTCCCCACTAGCGGATATATTTGGTCTTATCAACAACTTGACAATGTTCTAAGTGGATTATATACTTCTACCTTTGTTAATGAGATTAAATACTTCCTATTATTAAAATAAGAGTTTCATAACAATTACTGTTTAAAAAATTACTCAGAGTTTGTTCAGTGCCCAGGAACATACATCAAAAACGATTTGAGACAGTTGATTAATTTTACCACTGTCTGAGACAGTAGATATTAGTTGGGCCAAACAATAGGTGAATCAAAAAGTTTTAAAGGAAAATCTGGTGAATGAGATTTGCATAGGACCTTTGAAAAGCTCCAACATATTTTGAGAAGATTAGAAGGACGTGCATGCATAGGGCTGTGTGCATGCCAGGGTTGTATGCATGTTCAGGAAAGACCTCAGAATGCCTACACTCTCACCTCTAGCTGACTTTGAGCCTCTGCATAAGCAGGAAGTGAACCCTAGGGAAGAATTGTCAACTGCCTGGCTGAATTGAAGACAAGCCCCAACAAGCTCAGGGTCCCTCACCAAGGACTGGAAGACATATTGGTTCCAGGTCTGAGGAAATCTCCTTCTAAACATCAAGTGACCACAAAGCTAACTGAGCAGAGACTTTGGTGACCATGATAAAGAATGTAGACTTACAGAATTGTTCAGAAAAGTCACTTAAAAGACAACCACAACAAATAGCAACAGCAACTCTGGGAAACAGTGAGAATCTGATTTCCAGAGTTGTCATTATTTATTAATATTAATATTATTACTAATAATATACTATTTGTATAACAAATTTTATTTATTAATAATACTAAAATATTATTAAAATATCCAGTTTCAACAAAAACATGGTAACTGCAAAGAAACAAGAAAGTATGTCACTTATACAAGAAAAAAGCAATCAGTAGAAATTATTTCCAAATAAGCTCAGACATCAGACTTATTAGACAAAGACTTTAAGTCACCTACTGTAAATATGTTCAGAGAACTAAACCAAAGGTCAGGAACACTGTCTCACCCAGATTCAGAATATCAATAAAGAGATAGGAAGTATTTTAAAAGAATCAAATAAGAGATGAAATACAATAACTAAAATGAAAAATTCACTAGAGAGGCTGAACAGAAGACTTGAGCAAGCAGAAGAAAGAATTAACAAACTTGAAGATAAGTTAATTGAGTTTATCCAGTCTGAGGAGGAGAAAGAACAAAAAAGAAAAGGAAAAATGAACAGAGCTGAGGAGACCTGTGAGATACCATTGAGTACATGGACATATGCATAATCGGAATCCCAGAAGGAGAGGAAAGAAAGAGCAGAAAGAATATTTGAAGAAGTAATGGATGAAAACTTCCAAAACTGGATGAAAAACATTAATCTACACATCCAAGAAGCTCAAAAAGCTCAAAGTAAAATAAACTGAAAGATATGTACACCTTGGCATATCATATTCAAACTTTCAAAAGCCAAAGACTCAGATAGTGTCTTGAAAACAGCAAGAGAAAAGGGACTAGCTGTATAAAAGGTATCTTAATTAAGATTTACAGCTGATTTCTCATCAAAAACAACAGAGCCCAGAAAGCAGTGGAATCACATAAGTATTAAAAGCAAGTCTATCAGCCTAGAGTTTTATGTCCAATAAAATTATTCTTCAAAAATGAAGGACAGGGCGGGCCGCGGTGGCTCAGCGGGCAAAGTGCTTGCCTGCTATGCCGGAGGACCTCGGTTCGATTCCCGGCCCCAGCCCATGTAACAAAAACGGAGAAACAGAATACAATAAAACAAGAAAATGTTTAAAAATGTTTCCCTTTCTTCCTTCCTTCCTTCCTTCTATCCTTCCTTCCTTCTCTCTGTCTTTCCTTTAAAAAAAAAAAAAAAAAAAAAAAAAAAAAAAAAAAAAATGAAGGACAACTTAAGACATTCCCAATACACAAATACTGGGAATTGAAGATGTTAATCTTTAATTCCCTGGGCAATCACTAAGAAAATAATTTTTAAAAATAATAAACAGTAAGAGAATTAAAGTGGTACAGTAAACAAATATCTGTTTAATATAAAAGAAATCAGTAGTGGGGTATGGAGGAACAAATAAAATTTAAGATGCATGGAAAATGAATACCAAACTGGCATACATCAATCCTACCTTTTTACCTTATCAGTAATTACATTAAATGATAATAGACCAAACACCTCAATTAGATTAGAGAGAAAGTAAATGAAATGCAAATAGAAGACCAGTAGAGAAAATCTGTGAAACCATAAGCTGGTTCTTTGAAAAGATTGGCTAAATTGACTGAAAAAAAAAAGAGGGAAGACTTAAATTACTGAAATCCAGAATTAAAGAGAGGACACTACTATTGACCGTATAGAAATAAAAAGGATCCTAAGGAAACACTACACACAACTGTATGCCAACAAATTAGGTAACAACCTAGCTGAGATGAAAAAAAATTCTTGAAAGATTGAAACTGACTCAAAAAGAAATAAAACAATCCAAAAAGACCTATAGAAAGAGATTAAGTTGTTAATCAAAAAACTTCCCACAGATTGAATATGCCTTCTTGACCAAAAGGGGGAAAAGAAATGGGCCAAAGAAAGTTTCAGTGGCTAAGAGATTTCAGATAGAGTCAAGAGGTCATTTTGGAGGTTACTTTAATGCAAACTTAAGCTTGCAGACTACCACAGTATGCCAAGGCTCAACCAACAGTATTCCTGAAAACCCTAAAGTGTGCCCTAGGCTCTATATAGGTTTATTTTTCAGAAACTTAAGGCCTCCAGATTGATCCTATACCATATAAACCCTGAAGCCCAGAGGTACCAGTCTCTCCAAGAATATCAAACAGTTTTATTCCTCTGCCTTATAAGGTCAACACCTTTCCAGCATGAAAAAGTTAAAATGGACATTCCGTAGATATCCTTGATGATTGAGAGAAAGATTTAATGAGAGGGGGAAGGTGTAACTGAAAAATTAGAATTTAACAAATGACTGTGACTAGTGACTCGCATATGCAGATATTTCTTTTTAGTATCTAGTGTTTTAGAATAAGCAGAAAATACCTGAAGTTGTTGAACTGTAAGCCAGTAGCCCTGATCTTTGATAATGATTATATAACTATATTAGAAAAAAAATTGTCAGTTGCCCATGTTTGTATGGATCTAGTTCTGGATGTTTTGTTCTGTTCCACTGAGATATATATATATATATATATATATATATATATATATATATATATATATATATATATGACAATACTACACTGTCCTAGTTAGCCTACCTCTTTTGTAAGTCTTAAAATTGGGTAGAGTGAAATACTAGTGGTCAATAAGAGGAGGGGTAAGGGGTATGAGATGTTTGGGGTTTTATTTTTTCTTTTTATTTCTTTTTCTGGAGTAATGCAAGTGTTCTAAAAATGAATATAGTGATGTATGTACCACTATGTGATGAAACTATGAACCATTCATTGTATACTTTGGATGGATTGTATGGTATGAATATATCTCAATAAAATTACATTGTAAAAAAAAAAAAGCAAGTTTCACCTGTGAAAACAAAACAAAATTTCCCATAGGAAAAAGCCCATGACAAGATAGCTTTGCTCATGAATTCCACCAAAAGTTTAAAGAAGAATTAACATGAAGCCTTCAGAAATTCTTCAAAACTAGAATAGGAAGGAATACTTCCAACTCATTCAATGTGCTCATTATTACTCTGATACCATAGCTGGGGTAAGACATTACAAGACGAGAAAACTACAGACCAGTATATCTTATGGTATGTATTGTGAATATAGACACAAAAGTCTTCAAAAAGTTATTAGCAAACAGAATCCCGCAACATGTAAAAAGGATCACATACCATAACTAAGTGGAATTTAATCAAGGAGTGCAAGATTGATACAGCAAATAAAAATCAGTCAATGTAATTTATCTTAATAGAATAAAGGACAAAAACCATGTGATTATCTCAGAAAAAAGCATCTGATAAAATCTAATAACATTTTATGATAAAAACACTAAACAAATTAGGATCAGGAGGAAACTTCCTCAACCTAATAAAGGACATGTATTTTTTTAAAAAACTACAGTTAACATCATACTTAACGGTAAAAGACTGAAAGGTTTCTGCCTAAGATCAAGAACAAGACAAGAGTTTCTGCTCACACATGCCTACTCAACATTATATGGAGATTCTAGCCAGGGCAATTAGGAAGCAAAAAGAAAAAAAAAAAGAAAGAAAGAAATGAAAGACATCCAGATTAGAAAGGAAGAAGTAAAACTATTTCTATTTGCATATGAAATTATCTTGTATTTAGAAAATCTTAAGGAACAACAAAAAACCTTGCAAGGTTACAAGATACAATATCAGTATACTAAAGTTAATTGTATTTCTGTATACTGACAATGAACAATTTGAAATTAACAAGACAATACCATTTACCATTGCATCAAAGAGAATAAAACAGGAATAAATTTATCAAAATAATTGGTAATCTTATTCTCTGAATACTACAAAACCTTGTTCAAAAAAATTACAGATCTAAATAAATAGAAAGACATTCTATGTTCATGGACCAGAATACTTAATATTATCAAGATGGCAGTATTCCTCCAAAGGATCTATAGACTCAATGCATTCTCCATCAAAATCCATCTGGTTTCTTTGCAGAATTAACAAACTGATCCTAAAATTTATAAGGAGATGCAAGGGACCCAGAATAGCCAAGCCATCTTATAAAGAATGAAGTCAGAGGGCCCATACTTCCCCATTTCAAAACTTAATACAGATTTACTTAGTACAAATCAAGACACTGTGTTACTGGCATAAGGGTAGACATGTAGATCAATGGAATAGAATTCAGAGTCCAAAAATAAACCCTCACTTTTACAGTCAACTGATTTTTGAGCAGGGTGCCAAGCAGTTAAATAGGAGAAAGAATGGTCTTTTCAAATGGTGCTAGGACTATTTACACATCTGAAAAAATTGAAGTTAGACTTTCCACCTCCCATCACCTACAAAAATTAGCTCTTACCTCAGAATGGATCATAAACCTTCATGTAAGATCTAAAACTGTAAATTCTTAGAAGAACACATAGGCATAAATCTTCTTGACCTTGAAATAGATTGTTTTGTTTTTAAATATGACACCAAAAGCACACACCATAGAAAAATAGAATGGACTTCTTCAAAATTTAATAATGCTTGTGTGGAAGGACATCTAGGGATAGGATGAACTGAATAAACCTTGGGGACAATAGACTGTGCAAAATGGGCCAGAAATGAACAAATATACTAAGGTCGCTCTCAAAAAATACTTATAAGATTTTGAGAGCCTAGTTGTGGGCCTTTATAGGAGTCACATTTGGTCTGCAGGTATTTCTGGATTCTGAGACTCTAAGCTATATGTGTATCAGCTGGTATTTCCCTGAAACTTTGAATAGCTCAGTGACTTCTGGGTCCCAGAAATGGAGTACTGCACCCCTGAAAGTTAGCATAGCTATATAAAATAATAGTTGATATATATCATAAACTCCCCCATCTGGGAAGCCAAGGTACCCTTACAGCTATTGGGGACTCCCAAGAACATAGGCCAAGCCCTGGATTTTGAGGCTTGCTCTTATGAAAGTTATTTCTGTAGAGGAGAAGCTAAGACTACCTTTGATGAGGACTAAGAGTTTCTTCCAGGAAGCCTCTTTGTTGCTCAGATGTGGCCTCTCTCGATCTAAGCCCAATTCTGCAAGGAAAATTGTTGCCCTCCCTGCCGCATGGTTCAAGCCATTCAGGGGTGAAAATCTCCCTGGCAATGTGGGTCATGACTCCCAAGCATGAGTCTGGCCCTGGTATGGTGGAATTGACGATGCCTTCCTGACCAAAAGGGGGAAAAGAAGTATAACAAAATAAGGCTTCAGTGGCCAAGGGAAATCAGAGTCAAGAGGCAGTTCTGGAGGTTGCTCTTGTGCAGAGTTCAGTTAGATAGCATTAATTGCCATGGTTTGCTAAACCCCAATCAACATCACTGCTATTGGCTCTTAAGAAAACCTAGGGCTAAAAAGGTGTGATGTACTAAGTTTGCCTCCCTGGAATATATAATCCTCAGAGGGTTCCTAGGCCAGATAAATCCTGAAACCCAGAGGGACCAGTCTGTCCAGGATTATCAATTAATTACGTCCCCTGATTCTTTAATATGGACACCCCTTCTCAACATGAAAAAATCAGAACAGCCATTCCCCAAAGACCCTATAGATTGGGAGAAGAATTAAAGGAGAAGAAGGAGGTATGTATTAGTTAGGGTTCCCTAGAGAAACAGAATCAACAGGGAACACTCGCAAATATAAAATTTATAAAAGTCTCTCAAATGCGGGAACACAGAGTCCAAAATCCACAGGGCAGGCTGTGAAACCAACAATTCTGATGGAGGATCTGGACAAACTCCACAGGAGAGGCTCGCCAGCCGAAGCAGGGAGAGAGCCTGTCTCTTCTGAATCCTCCTTAAAAGGCTTCCCGTGATTAGACTGAGCATCACTCATTGCAGAAGACACTCCCCTTGGCTGATTACAAATGGAATCAGCTGTGGATGCAGCTGACGTGATCGTGATCTAATTCTACAAAATGTCCTCATTGCAACAGACAGGCCATAACTTGCCCGACCAGACAAACAGGTACCATCACTTAGCCAAGTTGACACATGAACCTGACCATGACAAGGTATAACAAAGAAAATAAGATTTGACAAATGAGTATGGCTGCTAAATCACTGTATTAATATTCCTTCTAGACTCCAGTGTTTTGGAGAGCTAGAAGGAAAAATCTGAAATGGTGGAATGGTAACCCATGACAAACTCAGGAATGTGTTTTGTAACTTTGTTTAAGGGTGCTTTATTACTTTTTCTTTCTTTGCTTTGTAAAAATGTTATGCAATAAAAAAGTTTAAAAGTCCCTCCCTGCAAAAATGTTTGTGCTTCAAAGGACACCTTTAAAAGAGTGAAAAGAGAGCTTATGGGAGAATGGATGAAAATATTAATAATATATATATGGTAAGGATCTAGTGTCAAGATTATAAAAGAACTCTTATACCTCAACAATTAAAAGACAAACCAATTTAAAAATGGGCAAAGGATTTGAATAGATATGTCACCTCAGAAGATAAGGAAATGCCCAATAAGCACAGGAAAAGATCCTTGTATTAGTTAGGGTTCTCTGGAGAAACAGAATCAACAGGGAACACTCGCAAATATAAAATTTATAAAAGTGTCTCACGTGACTGCGGGAGCTCAGAATCCAAAATCTACAGGGCAGGCTGTGAAGCCGAAGATCCCGATGGAGGGTCTTGATGAACTCCACAGGAGAGGCTCACCAGCTGAAACAGGAAGAGCCTGTCTCTTCTGAATCCTCCTTAAAAGGCTTCCCGTGATTAGATTAAGCATCACTCATTGCAGAAGACACTCCCCTTTGGCTGATTACAAATGGAATCAGCTGTGGATTCTCATGAAGTGATCATGATCTAATTCTATGAAATGTCCTCATTGCAACAGACAGGCCAGCACTTGCCCAACCAGACAAACAGGTACCACAACTTGGCCAAGTTGACGCATGAACCTGACCATAACAATCGTCAACATCATTAGTCATAGGGAAATACAAGTCAAAACTACAATGAGATACCACTTTTCACCCACTAGGAGTAATCGTCCGTAAGACACACAGAGACAAATGTTGGAGAAGATGTGGAAAATTTGGAACATTCATACATTGCTGGTATATTTTGGAAAAGATCTTGGCAGTTCCTCAAAAACATAAGCACAGAGTTATTGTATGATCCAGCAATTCCACTCCTAGGTGTACATCCAGAAGAATTGAAAACATGTATCTGCACAAATGTTCATGACAATATTATTCATAATAGCCTAAAAGTAAAAACAACTAAAAAGTCCATCAACTGATGAATAGATTAATAAATGTGTTATTGTCATACAATAGACTATTATTCTGCATAAAAAAGTAATGAAATACTGATATATGCTGTAATATGGCTCTATCTTGAAAATAGTATGTAAAGTAAAAGGAGCCACATATCATATGATTCCATTTATATGAAATGTCCAGAATAGGCAAATCCGTAGAGATAGAAGATAAATTAGTGGTTTCTCGGGTTGGGTTGTGAGGAAGAAAATAACTACTTTGGGGTATGGGGTTTCTTTTTGGGTGATGAAAATATTCTGGAATTAGGATTTGCTCATTTCTGTGAGTCTACTAAAAACCACTGAAGTGTATGCTTTAAAGGCTTAATTTTATGGTGTGTGAATATGTGTTTTAAAAAGTCACTGACTTGGGCAGTGCAGTGGTGGCTCAGTGGCAGAATTCTTCGGTTTGATTCCCGGTCCCTGCCTATGCCAAAAAAAAAAAAAAAAAAGAAAAAAAAGGCACTGAAAGTGGTGGAAAAAAATCTTAAAATTTTTTATCAAAGTAACACAATCAATATGGTAACTGCTATAATTCACTAAGAAATCCGTTCCTTGAAATGCTTTTTAATGTACATTTTTTTCATTTAGATTACTATAACATTGTTGAATTGATTTTCCTGTTATAAAGATGTTAGAACTGATTGCTACAGTAATTGCTGCCTCTTGAGAAGTCCCTGAAGCAGAGGAGCTGCATCATTTTCATTTTTCCTTTTTAGCACTTGTAGCTCCTTTTTCATAGTTTATAGATTGGTTGATGAATAGCAATCAGTCAATTAATTAGACTACTGTATACTATTTGGTGCCAAAATTAATCTATTTCAAACTTTCTCTGTGTTACTTAGAATAGTAAATATCAGAGATACCAAGAGGTATTTGATTTTTTATTGTAAAATGATTTTTGAGTACACTGAGTTTACTGTTCTACTTCTCAGTGTATTTAATACTCTACTGTGAACTATTAACTTCTTTTTCTAGCTTTTCGATCTTGGACAGTTTATTTACTTTACCTGTATCTCAATTCCTTCGTATGTAAAATGGAACATTGATAGAATTATTATTAGGATTAAATAGGACCATATATGCAAAGCACTGAGCCCATATGTGCCTCAGAGTCAGCAATGAATATTAGCTATTATGACTGCTGTTTTTATATTTTTATGACTGCTATATTCATTCTTTTTAATATAATTATTGTGAGACACTTGCTATGTATCATTTTCCAAACTTATTTGCCCCGCCCACAATAATCTTTTTGTTCTTTCTTTCCTTCTCCCTTAATCCCTTTCTTCCCTTCTCCCCCCTTTTTTGTAAGAATAGAGTTATAAATTTGTAGGAAGGCATTATTCCCATTATTCAGTTTGGAAATCATTGGCTTATATTATTTAATTATTTATCTGTTTCATGATTTAATAGTTATATTTTTAATCATATATACCTTTTTTATTTTAATAGGAAGCTTTGAGGAGTATTTTCCCTACCCAATTTTTAAAACTATTTTAAAGCAATAGTAAACAAAACAATATAGTCAGAACATAGACTACGGACACAAAATAGATATCCTAGAAATAGGCCCTATTATAGATGGATATAATAAAATACTGAGAAGGAATTATTAATAAGTTGCATTGTGATAACTTGTTGACTATAGGGAAATAAGTCAATTTAGAATACACTAATACCAAAGTTGTTTCCAAGTTGTAAAGAGTTATCTATTTTTAAAAGCCACATCTTAGAAAAACTAGTAGAAGTGAATTGAATGTTTATAGGATCAAAGCCTTTGCATAGTCACAATGGAAGAAATCATTAAGCAGAAGAAAATTTTTAATCGAAAATAACAGTGGGCATTGCAGGTAGTAAGGGTGTTATTTTAGAAACTTTTGTTTCAATTCTGTGAATGTGTTTACACTGGGTTTCAATGTAAAATGTATTCTAACTGCAGATACCTGTTCGAAAATTTTAAAAGTCAGCGATGTAGAGAAATGGAAAAATATGTATTCTTAAATTCTAATTGCTGGTAATGTAATTAAAAGCTTTCTTAACCAGCCCTCACTTAGTTGGCTTGCCAGAATTTGCCATTTCTTCTGTAAAACATTCTTACTGATAACCTCAGCACACTTAATGCTTGTACAGATGATTAAAAAACTCTCAGTTTCTGTTCTACTTTGCTTATCAAGAGTCAGTTACAATTACTTGCAATGTGTTTATAACAATTGTATTTGTTATTATCACTGCATAATTTGATTAAGTATTACAAAATACAGTGAAATGTGAGGATTAAAAGAAAGAGTTGTTTGAAAACTTAAATGCTTAGGAAAAACTCAAGAAAGTCACTTAAAAAAAACCTGCCAAATTAAGTAAATATAACTGACTGGGTAAAATGGCAAAGATCAAAAAGCATTCTGCATTTAGATTGCTTCCATTTTAAAGAAAATGGAACTGGTTTTTGTTAATGACACATTATAAGGTCTAATTTTCTTCTTTTAATCTGAAGATAATTCATTTAAATAGGATAGGATTTACAGTCAGTGGCTCCCGCTTACCATTTGTAATGTGAATGTTTTCCTCACTAAGATAATGTAAATGAAGGATCTTCGTAAATTGTAACGTGTAATGGGCTGTTAAAAAAGTAAGCTCTTTTACTGTAGTTGTTACCACTATGACTATTAATAGTTATACCAAAAACATGAATGATTGTGGAGAACCAGCTGTTCTTCCCCTACTATACCTACCTGTCTACTTGGCAACCCAGGAAATTTGAAAATGTGGGAGGAGCGATGAAGATAGTATACCCTGTACTAAATGGAGGCTCTGACTTTGTTTTCACCAACCAGACCCACAGAGTCAGCTATCCTCTCTCTGTTTTTTTGTCATGATATAAAGGAAGGGATGATTGAAGGAGTTGAACAAGATACATCACTTGCTAAGTCTCCCCTCTCTCTCTCTACCTCCCAGCTCCTTACTTTACAAATAAGTATATGTGAAGATACTTCACTTCTATGCTTTGCCTAGGCTGCTTGGTGGGAGTGAATGGGCAAAGAAGCAACAACCCAGCTTCAGCAGCCCCTACTCAAGGAAATCAGAACTATTTATCCACAGAAGAGATGGGCAGTCAAAATCCTGCTAATAGTCTTGGCAGTACTATTAAGTAATAAAAACAAATTAAGTGCCAAAATAGTCTTTGTACCAAAAATATTTTTAAATGGCCAACACACATGCAAATCATCCCAAATTAGCCATCAAATGGAAACAAATTGTGGAATAACATTTTTAATGCAAAAATAGATGTGCTCTTACCAATTGGCAAAAAGACAAACTGAAATATATTCATGTGCAAAGACCACATATGCTTAGAGTACAGTTTATTATGTATGGCTGGCTAATTTCTTAGGTTCTGTCAAATAACGGATAGGAAAACAAAATGTAATAAAATATATATAATCTTGACAGTAATTTGAAGTGTACCATGTGTTACAAGTGGAACGTTTTCCAGTGAAACCAATTTACTTGTTCCCACTTCCCATGACTCAGTACTAAATATTCAGGCTCTCTAAAATATTTTTTGGCAACCAGACTTTCTTGAAATAGTCATCTTTCCTTCAAGTTATTCAGTACAGGAATTAATAATAAAGCCTCAGTTAAGGATATGTAACTAAAGATAATTCACGTCATCTCTTTCAAACTTTAAAAGCACATAATAAAGTTATTTTAAATAGATCACACAAAATAGAGCCCAGAATTATTTCTTGAGAATAATTAATTGTTACCATATGGTGCTGTAAGCACAATATGACTGCATTGGATTTTTAGTTTAATTATGTCACTCCTGACCTAGAGACTGGCCAGTCAATGTCATCTTCTAACTGAAAGACAAAGGAAAACTAGTGACTATAATGCAAACTTTGTTAAAAGTGGGTGTGATTGCAAAATAATTTGAAGGAAAGACCCAGAATATAAAACAAGACCTTTTTAGAATGTAAAACTGTTAAAGAAAGTAAGATTGTTGTCTCTCCAGCAGGTATCTTCATTCATTATTTCAAGAAATATTTATTAAACATATACAAGATACCAGACCTTGTGCTAGGAATTTACTGGAGATATAGCTCTATTTCTTTAAGAAAATTGATCAGACAACATGTGGCATACAGCCAGGCCTCAAGAAGGGTACCAACAGGCTACTCTTAGAAACATGGCCATTGGTCCTACTCCTCCTAAATCAGAACTTGGATTCCAACACATACCTCACTTCCTTCTTTTCCAGTCACCACTCAATTATAAGATTTACCCTACTATCCCTACATACTGTTTTGTATCTCTTTCCTCCTCTTACCAATTTCTTTTGGTCCCTACCTTTCAAGCACTTCTACTGTTTCCTCTGGAATACCTGGTTTATGATGAGTGAACTCCCCTAAACCCCAAACTCTTCAAATATTTCCTCTGTCCCATCATCTTAAATGAAATCAGGCTTTCTTTAGGGACTCCTCACCCTTGAAAACCTCAGAAGTGGAATATGTTCATTCGCTCATATCCCTTCTACCATGAATTCAGGAAGTGGGGAATTTTTTCTCTCCAGGCTGTTGCTTGCAGGCCATTGCTCCTCTAGCCTCTGTAAAATCCCCCCATTCTTTGAATTCCTTCAAATTGTATTATCTTTGCTCCTTCTTGTTGTTACTATCTACCAATTTTGGGGGCTCACTCCCTCATTCTAGAAGTCTTTGGCCCATGGTTTCATTCTTTTCTTTCACTGCCATCAACATCCATGTGAATGACCCAGCCAAAACCCTTGCTTGACCTACTGACTCTAGTGATCGCCACTCCATTGAAGTCCTAACTACTCACTCCTATGCACATGTCCTAGACTTTGTCATCATCCAGAACTGCTCTACCTCCTAAATTATTCACTCCAGCATCCTGTTCAACACAGTTTCTCATATCTCTACAACCATTTTACTCAGCATCTCTGCTACAGTCATTCATTAGATTGTATGTAAACCTCTTGTTCCCTGATCTCTTCCTATTCACTCGCTCTGTCTTCTCATCCCTCCTTAAACACTTTAGGGTCTCATTTTGTATTTAAAACAGCCTCTTGCAAGTAAATATCCTAAATATTATTGCTTTCTGTCCTTGATAAAAGTCTAATGCTGGTCAAACCTTTAGCTGAGCATCAACAAAGTTAACTCCCTTTCCACTCTGCAGAATAGCCATGTCCTTACAAAATAACTCCACTTGGATGGCTTATCCATGTCTCCAAATCAGCTCACCTAAAAATAAACCTGTGAGCTCCCTTTCTTTACCACAAATCTATTCCATAGAGAAGAAAAGTCAGCTTTCCCCATCCCTATGAATGACATCAGCATCCACACAGTTGCTCGCATCAGAGACCTGAGAGTCATCCTTGAAATCATCCTCTCATTTCTCGTATCTAATCAATCAACAAGTCTTGTTGATTTTTATGTCTTACGAGTCTTCCGCATACTACTCCACTGTCACCAACCATACTCTAAGTAATCAACACTTCTTGCACAGACTACTGCATTTGCTTCATACTCACTCTTGACTCTTTTTAATCCATTCTCCACATATTATCCAAATCTTTTATCCAGAATCTTTTGAAAACTTTAATTTGACCACTTGTTTGCTTAAAGCCCTTCAAAGCTGTCCTTTTGACGTTAAGATAAAGTCCAAAATCCGTAATTTGACCTAAAAGCATTAGAATATAGCTTTCATTATCTTCATTTCAGAAATGAGAAAACTGGAACTCATTAAATAAATTGCCCAAGGTCACAGAGAAATGATTTATGTGGCATGGGCAGGATTTTATCCTGAGTGTGACACTAACATGATTTTTTTTAGAATAGAGAAGATAATATAAAAATTATATCCATATAGTTTTTCTTGTATAAATTTATTGCTTAATATGTATTTGGACAATTGAATAAAGTTGCCTTTAAAATACTAGTTATATTCAATGTTGAGTTATTAGTCTTTGTTTTAAAGTTTTAAGAATTCTTAATATAGGAAAAAAATATGTGACTTACAAATGCATGTATAGGCACACAATTTCATATTTTTTCAGCAGGAATTCCATTTGGAGTGAATTTATTAATACCCCTTTATTAACCAAAGAAAATTGATAATATACAGGAAAATCCTGTCAAGTATATAACTGACACATTTTCCAGTGTATTTTCATAACAGTTTATTTTCTATTGTTTTGCGAAATTTCACAGTACCCTGGAACATTCCAATTGAAGCATGCACTCATGAGCTGATGAGACACAAAGTTGTGAATTAAAGTTCTTTGGCTTCTTCCCAAATCTCTCTTTTTTGATATCCCTCTTTTTAATCCATTCCTCCTTCCCTTGGCCCCAGTGTCACTACAGTCCACTTTCATTACCCTTAAACTGCCTAATGGCAAGCTGCCTTGTTTTCTTTTTGAAAGTCTTAGGAACCGTGGAGTTTGCTAAGACTCAACCAACTTAAGCACACTTTCAACAGAAAATATGCTTGACATTACTTGCTGTAAATCCCAGGAAGTTCCTAAAATTCATAAAGATTAAAATGCTTTTGACACTGATTTAAATATGTATAGCATGAGGACAATGAGCCAAGTAGACAGAATTTAGATAAGCTGCTCTTTGGCGATGCTGACATGGAATTGTGTGGGCCCATAATTTAGGATTCTGAACTAAAAAAGCTTTCAGGCAGAGAATTTCACAAAGAAAGGGGGGAAGGAAAGGGAAAAGAGGGTCTAATTTTACCTCATCATTTATTTTTTTCCTTTGAGTGTCGGATACTGTAGTTAACCACACCCCTGATTTGACTAACCTCATCCTTCATGTCCCTTTCCTGGCCATACAAGCACAAACTTGTGCTTTCAAAATCAACTCCTGGCCATCTCTAAAGTCACACCAACCTGGGTTTGGATCATAACTCCATTGCATACCGTCTCTGTTAACTTAAACAAGTTTCTCAACCAAACTGTGAAATGGGGGATAATCATGTTACTGGGCACCAGGGCTGCTGTAGTATGTGCCAAGTGCTTAGAACAGTTCCACATGCTAAGGGCTCATTAAGTGTTAGCTTTTAATTTCATTAACTTTTAAAAAATGTCTTATTAATATAACTTTTATGAGGGCTTAACTTGCATTGTAACAAATATAGAAGCATAGTTCCTATTTGCAATTTCTAAAATCTTCTTTATTTTTCACAGGTTCCTTGTAGTTTGGAATACTGGGATGAACTCCAGAAAGTTTTTGTTGCATTTCGAGAATTTAGTCTGTCTGAAAGCAAAGTTTGTGAACTGCAGTTGCCAGATATCAGTCTTGTGAATGACCAGAAGAAACTGGTATCTTCAGATCTTTGGAGAATTGTCTTGAGCAGCAGTCAAAATGGAGCCGATGACCAAAGGTAATTGGTAAAAAATAAAATAGTTGTATTGTACTAGGAAACCATCATCAAGTCATCCTTGCTTATCTGTGTCTTGGCTATGGAACAACTCTATCTGTGAAATGTAGATCTGTAGATGAGAACCAGAAATAAAGACAAAAACTGATATTTCAAAATCTGTTACTAAAAATCCTCTATTTCACTTACAATACAGCCCTGTGGGCCCTCACCAAGAACGTGTTTCTAAATAAGAAGAAAAAATACACACACACACAAAAAGTCCAGTCATCCCGAACAAAAAATATATAGTGGAAAAAGCCTATATATACTCAATCTACTTTTAATAATATAGTAATCAGTATGTACAGTAATAACCCTAGAGCATTAAAAGAGAAGTAAATGGAATTCCAGTTATTAGGAAAACTTAAAAATTATACCCAAAGGATTTCAGATATTTTGAATCATCACCCCATAACTCCCTGTTCCACACCTCCTAAAGGATATCTAATTAGTGACAGAAAGGGCTAGGTTGTCCTCATTTCCGTTGTTTGCCTGCTTTACATATCAGTTGACTTGTGTTAGAAAAAAATGAGTTCAGCAACCTGTTCTTCAGTCCTACTTCTGGAAAGCACATCCTCCTACATCTCCGTCACCCTCCAAAAATGTATAGTACTATTTTTCAATTATTTTCCTACATAGTCATATTAGCACATGCAAACATAATTCATTAGTTGGATGGGCCCACCTGGCTTAGTGCACACATACATATGTAGACTGTTTTGAAGTTTTTTACTTCACATAAGTGGGGTCACATTATATACTCTTTTCTCCGTCTTGTTTTTCTCAATCAAAATAAATTGTGAAAACTTTCCCAGGAAGCTGATCCTACTTAAATTAATTCTTTTTAATTGGCTATATAATAGTCCAGGAAAAGTGTATAACATAATTTATTCATCCATTCCTCCATCAAGGGCCATTTATTTTCTTTTCCGTAAACATCCTTGGACATATATATCTTTATGTACTGTTGCCTTTTTTTCTTTACAGGTAGCTTCAAGGAGTGCATCTAGAGAGTGTGTGTATTACCTAGTTAGTATTGTCTTCTCCTCAGAAACATATATCTGTGCAAGAGACTTTGTTTTAGTACATGTCACTTCACTGTTCTTTTGCAAGCCACTGTTAGAGGCTAAATTCTACTCTGGATTTACTAGTTTCCACAATATTCTGAGAACAAGGTAGGGAATAGAGCAGAATAAAAAATAGATAGATCTGGTGCCTGCCCATGCAAAAAGAAAAAAGACAAAATAGATAGACCTATAGAAGCGCATAGCTTAAATTTATTCACAAAGAGAATGCAGTTGAAGTTTACTTCTATGCATTTATGAAATATGTACTTAGTGATTTATTCTTTCTTGGGCCATAATACATAAATGTCTTCTTTGAGTCTTTCTGTTTGAAACACCCAGATGTTTTGAATTCATCATTCTTTGAATCTCTGGGAATTGTTTCCCTCAGGCTATCCTTTTTATCGAGATTCTTTTTTCCATCTCTATGTACTGTCTACACAGGGCCATTATAATTTAAAGACATGTCCTCCAAATATACCTATATCCCTGGCTATGAGCTGTCATGCTCACACTTTACATTCATGGGACAATGATATTTCCTTTTTCATTAGGAAAACTAGCCATAGACGGGGGCAGGCAGCAATACAGATCTTACTAGATTTTGGTAAGACTTTGAGCTGTATCTTATCCCTATTATCATTAAAATATGAGCAATTGTGATCTTAATAATTCATTAATTGGATGGGCCCACTTAGCTTAGTGATAATTACAGTGGCAAAGAATAATTAATTATTAAGGATCTACATCAAATTGAGAGATTCAACAGGCATTTAGAGTATGTCCAAATACCAACTCTTTATTAATGATTTATATTTTAGGATCCAAAATATGCTGATTAAATTAAAATTGATAGTAAATCTGATAGTTTCTAATACTTAGAAAAAAAGTGGTACTATCATTGATTGTTAAAATCCAAGTTGAATAGGAAAAACTGCAAATGCACTTCAAGCATAAAACAAACAACACAGTCGTGGTAAGAAAAAAACAGAAAAGATATATAGGAGAGTCAAAAATTGAAGAGAATGAGTATGTTTCTCACTTTGAAATGGTGGTAACTGACACAAAATTGGATTTTTCTTTTTTTTTTGAGAGGAAGTTTAAGTTCAGTGATTGATGGTTTCTCTAGTAGTTATTTGTACCAAAGGAACCAAAGAATTTTCCCAGCTATTAATCCCAAAGTTTTCCTGAAATTATGACACAGGCTGATATTTTCTAGTTCATTCTATCCAATTTTATTTAAAAAAGAAGAAGCTGGTTGTAATCTTCTGAATTGATTTCATGACCTGCTCATGAGTTACATTATACAGGTAAAGAAATTTTCTACTTTTTAAATTATTCCTACTTCTTTAATGATAGACCTTTCATTCTCTCAAATTCCTGAGGAGTCTTGCACTTTATTCACATTGATTCATTCAACACATAT
Source organism: Tamandua tetradactyla (assembly GCF_023851605.1). Lineage (NCBI taxonomy): Eukaryota > Metazoa > Chordata > Mammalia > Pilosa > Myrmecophagidae > Tamandua > Tamandua tetradactyla. The sequence continues at coordinate 143,945,261 of NC_135332.1, forward strand.
TTGACAGATACTGAGTAGATACTGGGACACAAAATGCATACAACTGACATTTCTCCGGCCCTCAAGGAACAATGTGGGGGATGCACGATTGTAATGAGAATTATCACAAAGTAAGCACAGAGTGAGTGTTATAGAAACCTGGGGAAAGTATCTAACCCAGATTTGGGATATCCTGTCTGGTTTTCTAAAAAAAAGTAGTTTTTAAGCTGAGACTTTAAGGCTAAGGACTGGCAGGGAGCCTTCAGAACAAAGGACTAGAAACTGGAGATTCAATCTCTTAAACCCTGGTCTATATATACCATATAGCTATATTGTCTTTAATTCTATCCCTTATTATTTATAATAATTGCATTCTACTGTCTTCAGCTAATGGTTAGTTTGATCATATGAAAATGAATGATTCTGGTAATGGCTATAATTTTTGAGGTGGAATTTGAAGTAGAGTAAAATGTTGACCTCCAAGTTTCCACAATAGTATTGACATTTGGAAGCCCCCTCCTTCTATTTGCTGTGCACAGGACAAAAGGCAAGAGGTGTATCTTAAACCCTAGTCAGACTACCCATTTCAGCTATTTTATCTTTAATACCATCATGTATGTATTTGCACATACACATTGCCTAACTCCTTTATCAGTCAGATCTGGTCAGGAAACAGATGGCGTGTTCAAATTGAGTGACTTGAGTTTAATGAAAGGACTATTTACAAAAGTGTGGGCAGAATTAAGGGATGGTGCAGTAACCTGAGGCAAGGAACAGTGGGAAACTGCCCTACTCCAAGGCCTGTAGGGGAGAGATGATAAGACCTTTAGTAAAACTCTGGAGTATAGCTGCTGCTTCTAGTAGAGGGACATAGCTGACTGACAGAGATCTGGCTAAGAAGGACCAGGGGGAATATATACTTCACTTCCCTCTCCTCCTCCTGTCCAATCTCTCGTTATGTACTACGTCTCATTGGTTTAACCCAATCACAACCTAGAGAAAAAGTATCCTGGAGATACAGCCCATAAAGCTCAGGAGGGTGGAGAAGGATGGAAAGTAGAGCTGGATAGCAAATAGAAAATATCCAGCACATACTATTCGCAGTTTCTTACCCCTTGACCAGTTTTTTGCCACCCTACCATGTTCCCTGGGTTTGATATTAATCAGGTGTCTACTGATGGATAAAAAAAGCTTTTCCCCCCTCTCTAACTCTCGACCCTAAGTGTCTGACTCCAGAATACTTATTTTAACCATGCAAAGTCAACCAAATTACAGGATTTGCCATGTGATACAGTAACTTTGCAGATCATGATATATCTGTCCAGTTAACTTTGTTGCAAACTGTTTGATGGTAATACAAAACTCTGTTCACCCATGCCAAATCTTTGTCGGTTTGTTGTCCATATTGCATAGTCATCTTCTTAAAACATGTGAGAGCAGATTGTTTACAAGGAATTTTGATTCATCCTCCTAAACTGCTGATTAATGGCGGTAGATATCCTAGAAATAGACATGGATTAAGGTTGTGCAGCTCTTTTCTCAAGTGATGCAAACTGAAACTTTGGTGAGGTTTTTGGCATACTTTCATCTTTGGATATGCCAAATATGTACATATGTTTTTCCTCCTATATTCCCCCAAGATCCCCTAGAAGAAATCATCATTCACTCATAATTGTCTCTGAGGCAGTGATCCACAGTGTTTGTGTGTTTGTGTGTGTGTGTGTGAGGAAGAGCTACTTTTCATTTCCTAGAAAACTTGATTCTTGCGTATATAGTGGTGGATATGTCAGAGAAAGAGTACTGATAGTCAAACCTTGAATCACTTATTTTTGTCTGGTTTAATGCTCTTCTGCCGGAAGATAACTTTGATCTCCAGAGACTGTTTTCCTCCATTTCATTCCCTGGACATGCACTTTCAGATGTACCTGGATTTGTTGAGTAGCACTTTTTTTTTTTAATCCTTTGTGTTTCATAAGCCATTTAGACATAAGTCTTGATATTAGAAGCTGCTTTGTCACCTATATTTCTAGTAATATAATAACAATATCCAGAATTTATGCAGAAGAGCCTTTTCCTTTATTCTTTCCTAGGGCAAACCTGAGGATTTATCTTCTCTCCCCTGGTGGAAGGAATGCTTTTATTTCTTCCCTGTGTCCTTAAGGTCTTTTGCTATTTGTCTTTGATGATCGAACTCTCTATATAAAGAACCCTCCATAGAGTTCTTGCATCTTCATACACATTCCCCAAAGTACTCAGTGTCCCTCAGGTCTCACCTAAGGTTCTAGGCTGATGGTTTTAAAGAGGTCTTTATGTCATATTGCTTATTTTCTGAAACTTAGGAGGTTATTCTATTTTTTTTAAAGGTGCTGTTTACCTGAGAGCCCTTTAAGGCTATTTTTCAAAACAGGTTGCAACTCATTAGGAGTCATAAAATCAATTTAGCAGGTTACAACCAGGATTTTTTTTTTTTAATAAAATAAGATAGAATGAAATAGAAAATATCAGTGTATGTGATAATTCCAGGAGACTTTTTTTTTTTCCTTTCAGTTTTATATGTGTATAAAAATGTTGCAGTAAAATATATTTCCTATTTGGGGTTAGGATAAAAAAGTTTGAAAAACAATGGCTCCAGTTGTAGAGAGAACATACTTCTTGTCCTCTCTCATCCTTATAGTACTCTTCCAGGATGGATAAATCGATAATATTGTAGTGGGTAGGAGTGAGTTTATATGAAACAGTGTTGAGAGCCAAAGCCACATTGAAGTGAAAGCCAGTGAGACATTGTGAGATTCCTCTCAGGGAGCGTAGCGATAATCACCAAAAATGAATGTTAAGTGAAGTAACCAGTAAAATACCCTGTTTTGTCAGCAGGGAAAAAACAAGGATGAGTTTTTTCTACCTAGTGCTATTTACTCTACTAAGTGGTTTATATGTTATATCTCAAAAAAGTAGGTTCAATTACTAACTGCATTTTATAGATGAGAAAATGGAGATTTAGCCAGATTAAGTAACTTGCCGAAAATTTCATTAAATGTATAGCAGTGCAAATACTTAAGTTCTCTCACCCCAGTCAATTCTGTTTAATCTCTGTGCTATATTAGAAAACTGTTGTTAACACAGAGTAATCCAGAAAGAAGATCTGAGCTTCATCAATCAAATCAGATCATTGCTGGTTGCCTGCAGTGTTAGAGGGGGTTACACCAGAATGATATTCAGGGTTGAATCTTTAGGGATTATGCTTGGACCTCCACAGTACCATTAAGATTGATCCCTGGGATCAGTCTAAATCTAGACTTATTAAAACATTCCTTGTTTAAAGAATTAATACCCTTGTGCAGATCACCTGGGCCAGTTCATAAGTAACCCATTGGCTAAAATGATAACATAGATATGTATAACCCCTCTCATGTCTTCCACTATTACTACCCCAGTTTTGTAGATTATAAAAATTTGGGTTTCCTTCTGAATTTACGGATATTTGAACTACTGGATTGTGAGTTCTATTTATTATTACTCAAGAGGTCTTCTAAGAGCCATTCTTCAGCATGTTAGAAGTGAGCAGCACCATGGAATTCTGTGAACACTCCCACTGGTCATGAAGTTGACCTGTTTCGACTGTTTAGAGGAAGAAGGAAGTGGTAAAATATAAATTTACAGGTTTTGAGTTATGTATTTTGAAATTTTCCTCTGTATTTCTGTTTATACATCTCATATATTATGCTTTTTCTTTTGATATCTGAATCAGATCCAAGTCCATTATTTTACCTAATTAAGAAAGTTTAAACAAATGTAGGTGCTGATGCTAATAGAGTCATTTCATCCACTTTTGACTATTTATTCTATAATAGATATTTTTAATCCCTACATATAAGGCAAACATGTACATGCTGTTTTTATAGTATATAATGATAACCAAATTAAACCAAGAGTATAGACATACCGTAATTTTACTGTTTAAAAATATAAAGTATATTCAATACATGTACCATATTAACTTGTGTTTAACTATGTTTAACTATGATATGACTCCAATTTCTAAATAAAAGCCAAATATTTTGAATATAAATTATCCTAGTAACCATATTCATCAAGATTTCAAGTATAAAAAAAATTGCTGACCACTTCAGTATGATTTTATGATACAGGCATTGCTATATATGTCTAAAAATATATCTACCCATTGAGTTGTGGATTTATTTTAGGAAAAGTGAAAAATTAATTTGTCATAAAGATTGTGGCAAACACTTATGATGTTTTAGCCACATTTTAAAAATGTGTTATAGTATCTTCTTATCCTCAAAAAACAGCAAACTAAATCTTAGAAAATATCAGTGTGTCAAAAATTGTAGTTGACGAGAAATGCTTCATACAAACACCTTAGATTGTGCATTTAGTGTTTTAAAACTGATCTTATAGAAGTCTCTCCTGAATTTTTAATAATATTTTGACTAACATTCTACCCTATGTCCAACAACTTCTTAAAGTAGTGCAGAGGAGGGAGTTCAAATTTGTAAAACACATGTACAACTAATACATTTTGTTCTTTCTGAATGAATACAAGTTTTAATTTTACCTTGCTGATGAAATCTTTTATTTGTAAATCCATAGATAAATTCCTACAAAGTCAAATTTTGTTAGGGTTCCAACCATTTATAGATGTTTTAAGAATATACTTAGCTATATTTTTGTTCATAGCATTTAGTAACATACTTTCTGAGTTTCTGCTTTCTTTATGTGCAACAAAATTTACTAACACTGCAGTAAGTCCTATCATATAACTACACTGTAAACTCCTAGAGGTTAAACACTCAATATCAGAATGTTCCTAGCTTTCATTTTCACTTGCCTTTTTTTTTTTACCACCTCTTTTAAAACTTAGCTGAAGATTCATATCTCTCAGATCTCACATGATCTACCCCACTCCATTATGAGTTCCTCTTGTATTTCTTCTCTAGCAGTGCTTCCAACTTCCTTGTTCCTGAGTAGTGGTTCTGTTTTGTAATGTTTCCAAAGGTCTACATATCGTATATCATCAGTAACACTGAGTTCTTTGAAAGCCAAGGGTTTATTTCCTCCATTTCTAGTATCATAATTTTCCCTAGGGTACTTCACATCACAATGTTTGTTCTATAGGTCCTTGGAGTGAATTTCAGATTTGGGAAGAATAGGATGAAAGGCAGTGAGGATCACCTGTTCAGTGATCCACAGTTAACAGGATACACCATCCCTCCTCCCCATCCCCAACTTTTATACTATTACTAGTATGAATACAATCTGAGCAGCATGTTTTTCATGCACACCAACAGCCACTGTGTACAAACCTCTTCCCTCCTATGGCTTCCTTCCCTGTTCATTTTAACCAGATTTTACTGGTGTTAAAAGGATGGGATCCATGCTTTGATATTGTCTGTAGGGCTCTCATTCTCTTAGACATAGTTTTGTCTTTTATAGCACTAGTGTAGTATTCATTATCTTTAATGAGAAATATTGACGGACTCATGTGGGGATTTGTGTATGCACAGTTTGGAGCAGTAAAAAAGAAGTGAAACATTTATGATAACACTGAAAGTATTGGATTTTTTGAGCAAGAGAGTTTTGGTCTGAAGTTGTAGACAATTTGTTTTCATATTAGTTTCTGTGAGATGGGGATATAGGAAAATTGGTTTGGAAGTAGGTCAACATAGACTGAGAGTTAATGAATGCTTTGAAAGTTTTCTGCCAAAAATTCTTAGAGAATAGTTAATATGAGCTTAATTTTTAAAAATAATTAATTTATGTGACTAAATACTGAAGATTTTACGATAACATATTGACTACAGGATTTGGGGTGCTTATAGAAAGACATTTTATTTGAACTGGGAAATTTAGGTTGCTGAACTTCTTTTATCATCTCCTGTAGTTCTGCAAGTGAATCTGGTTCCCAAAGCACTTGTGATCAACTTGTAACTCCAACAGCCTTGGCTGCCTGTACCAGAGTCGACTCCTGTTTTACCCCATGGCTTGTCCCATCTCTTGGCATATCTTTCCAATTTGCTCACCTGGAGTTCTGTCTTTGTCATCACCTTGATCAGTTGGGCACAGGTACTCTTTATTTTAATATCAAAATACTGTTCTCCTAATACTTACTGTTTTATCTTAGTTGTTCTCAAGACACAGTTCAACAACTCTTACCCAAATAATTTATTTTCAGAAAGTATAATGGCCTAAAGGATTTCTATTCTATGTATTACAGTGTTAGTGATATTTCACAGTGCTGTAATTGCTAATCATTTAGAGGTCATGTTCATTACCTATGAACAGTGAGAACTGGAAATTTTAGTTGAAGTCAGTTTGGTACTACTGGTGTCCCCATCACTTTTGAATCAGCTTAGGGATTTATTATGTAAGTTACCAATGGGATTGAGCTGACACATTTGAAATGTACTAAGTCTTTTTTTTCCATCTTTTTTTGTATTGTGTAGTATAACATACATACAAAGTAAAGAAATAAAAAAGCAATAGTTTTCAAAGCACTCTTCAAAAAGTAGTTATAGGACAGATCCCAGAGTTTGTCATGGGCTACTATACGATCCTCTCATATTTTTTTCTTCTAGCTGCTCTAGATTATAGGAGGCTAGAGGGCTTAAATATTTTTTTTATCATCAGAATAGACCTTTTTTCCAAAAAATAACATATATACAAAAAAGCTGTACGTTTCAAAGCACAGCACCACAATTATTTGTAGGACATATTTCAGAGTTTAACATGGGTTACAATTTCACAATTTTAGGTTTTTACTTCTAGCTGCTCTAAAATACTGGAGACTAACAGAGGTATCAATTTAATGATTCAGCATTCATATTGATTTGTTAAATCCTATCTAAGTCCGCCATCACCTTTGATCTTTCCATCCCTCTCTTTAAGGGTGTTGGGCTATGGCAATTCTAAATTTTTCATTTTGGCAGGATCTGTCACTAATACGGGATAGGGAGATGGAACTATCTGATGTTCTAGAGAGGCTGGGCTAGGTTTCCGGACTTATCTGGACCAGGAACCCATCTGGAGGTTGTAGGTTTCTAGAAATTCTGTTACTCTAGTGCATGGAACCCTTGTGATGTACTAAGTCTATATAGCTTTCTAATGAGAATTTTCAGTGAAATTACAAAAAAATTTTACCATTATTCCAGTTATGATTTTTTGAAAGAAATACATCTGTTTTTGTTTAGTACCCTGAGCCATTACATTAATGGTAAGTAGATTCCAAAAGTACTTGATATTGCCTGATTTCAAAAGCACAAATACTTGCTGCAAAAGATGGGCAAATTCTCAAATAATACAAAGAAGTAGCATTTTTACAAGTTTGAAAAGGAAGAAGATTAAATTTTCCTACATACCAACAGTAACCTTTCATAAGTTTGCTAATGTTAATTGAGTAAATATTTCTCAAGCATTATATTTTCTACTACCAAACCTTTTCTAGTAAATACGTTTTGATTCCAGGTGTAGGTTTTTCAACCTCCATGTATTGGGAAAAAAACAGATCAGATAAACACAGCTGCTGTTAAGCATCTTGCCTTTTCAGCAAAAATGGACTTGAACCTAACTCTCTTTAAGGTGTTTTTGTTTTTGTTTTTGAGATTTCATTAGTAGATACAGGGCAATTCTATACAAATCTCCTTTAGATATTTACCTTCTCTTTATTTGTTGTCTTCTGTGAACAAATTTTGTCACTGAAAGTGAATATTGCATTAGATGTTTGAGACCTACTAATTGAGCAAAACAGAGATTTGTTTGCAAATATCAAAGAGTAATTAAAAGTGTAATATCTTTAAAAGAATGTTTAATTTATTAAACATCAAATACTGAACTCAAAAATTAAAAAATGAATAATTTAAATGCTATCTCACTTATTTTTTCCATGATGTATTAGCTCATTTTAATTGCTTTTTTTTCTTGTTTGTTTCTCAATAGCTCCACCACAGTACCTACAGCCATTTATTTCTGATAAAAATGTGCCGTCTGAACTGGAATACATGATTGTTTCCTTCAGAGAACCACATATATATCTTCGACAATGGAATAATGGTCCCATTCATCAGGAGATCCAGTTTTCAGCTCAAGCAGACTGTAAACTTCTAGAGTGTAGAAATGTTACAATGCAAAGTGTAGTGAAACCCTTTGGCATCTTTGGACAGATTGCAGTTTCCAGTGATGCCATAGAGAAACTGCTTGAATGCACCATGACAGTTGACTCTATATTTGTAAACTTTGGGCAGCATGTAGTTCATTCTCTAAACACTGCAATACAAGCTTGGCAACAGGTATGTACATTCCAGAATAGTTTACAGTTAGTCCATGTATGATCTTTTATTGGATACTGTATGTTCTCACTTCCAATAATAAGTTAAACACAAACAAAAATATGAGAGAATGAAGAATTTGATGGGCACCATAATATCTGGGACCTCCTCTGTTTTGGCAGAATAATACAATTTTTTTTGTTTTTGCTTTTTTTAACTTTGGAGAATATGGGTTCTCTACACATGCATTGAAGACCATGCCCACATTTTTGTGACTAATGTACCACATCTGTGTGGAAAGTAACATATTCCCAGAAATTTTTTCCAAGTATTGTGGCTTTAGTTTGCCAAAGCTTCATCTTAGCTATGTATCAAATTGTCTAGGCATCCATTGCAGAAAAGAAGAGCCTGTGTGAACCTTTCTGATAATAGTTATTCCAAAGGTTTTCAAATAAAAACAAGCACTGAGATCAAATATATAAGCACATTTTAGTCTTAGTCTTTCCCCCATTATCATTCTGCCTTTTTGATTCACTAAAAAGCATTAGATAACAGATTTTTTGGATCAGTTAAACATACTCTTGATTACTTTAATGATATTTCACTTTCATCTGTTGTCAGAAATTAGCCATATCTAAAAGAGATAAAATAGAAGTCTATGCTGAATGGCATATTTGAAATTGGGAGCCTGTCTACTTCCTCTAACCTGAAAGTAATTTCACAGACTGTTTGGACAATAATATGCCCAGCAATTTAAAGACAAATCACTTCTGCTTCCGTTACTGATTTTCAGTGTAACTTTGTAATTCCATTAAGTTTGTGTTGTTTAAGCTGAGACATTTCTCCACATTATATCTGTTACACACACTTGTGTGGAGCTGGCCCCGCGAGAAAAATGGTCCTTCATCCTATGCTGACCTCTTGTAGGGCCTGGGGTGGAGAGTGGTGGGGGTGCAGGGGCATAAATTCTGTACCTTAAGAATTTTTATGGGAGTAAACTGTTTTCTTTATATGCATGAAGACCTATACAAGACTAAGGAATTAATTACCAAACATGGCACTACAATAGCAAAAGCAAAGAAGATAACACATCTGTTTTATATTTTAAAGTTCTTTTTTAAGGGCATTCCATGGTTTTCTTGTTGCAAAGGACATGCGTAAAATAAGAGCTAGTGTGATCTAAATCTTTGCAGCTGGTTCAAATAGCAATGTGAAAAAATCCTCCATGGCTCCAATTTCTGTTTTTTTGTCATATTTTAAACAATGCATATAATAAAAAAGAAGCCTAGAATATATAAAAGATTCATTGATAGAGCATTTAAACCCGGGATATTTTTGTCTTGGTATCAGAGCCATTATAAAAGGACTCATGTGTAGAACTACTGCAGAATGGCCTTCAGAAATACCAGTTTCCTTCCAGGGTAAAAATAATCTCAGACACAGCTATACATACAAATAAAATATGGTGCATAAATATTTAAATGTTTTAAACCACATCAGAGTGTGAATGACTGACCAACTAACACAGTGCCTTGAAGGACTATTCTGAGTTTAAAAAAAAACTGAATTGTATATTTGATTAAGTAGAGCCATATGTCACATAGCATATTGCTGACAGGTACATTCTATGAATAGTTGGTTCTGATTTATACAGGGATTTGGCAATGTTAACATGAGCCACAAGAGGATATACTTCTGTAATTGTTGCTGTAATTTTCTTGTTTCCTCCCATGTCAAGGGTACTTGCCACCAAGTTTTAATGTGGTAGGCATCTAACCCTCTGTATTCTAAAATAAATACAAAAAAATGTACTACTTTGAAATTATAGGGCATTTGACATTGAAATGGGCTTTATAGAGGGTTATTAAGTTCATTGTTTCTAAGATGTTCTGAATGTGTTTTATACCCTTTAGAGGGGAAGTTTAGCTTCCCAAGCTTGGATTTTATTGTGTGTACAATACTCATGTACAATATAATTGTTGCTAATGAGACATGTGAATTTAATAAGTAGGATAAGTTATTTGAGTTCTCCACATTGTATTGGATTCATATCGGAGCCAAGTCATTTTTATCATGTGGATGGCCCAGACAGTTGAAGCATGAAACAATTTAGCCTTCCACCTTTAGGTCATGAGTTCAGGATTAACAGAAGTCTTCAAAAGTCTGATTTCTCTGGATGTAGATTTTTTTTTCTCTTTTGTAAATGATGAATGTTTTGTGAAACCCGATTAAGGGTCCAAAATACCACTTGTAGTTTGTTTTATAATTCTATGTCACATTCCAAGATTTGAACAAAGTAGTATTTAAAAAGGATTTTTTTAAATTAAGATCACACTCATGTCCTCTTTTATACCAAGTTGATATCTGTTTAATGCAAATGACTGTACAGTTCTCCAACATGAATCTTAAATATAAATAAGCCATCTTTTAATTACAAATCTCAGTAAAAGTTCTGATCTTCTTCCTATATGATGTCACATAAAATGTGTATGAACTTTTTATAATGTTCCAGAATTTAAAGCATACCAAGAAATGCTTCAACTTATTACGGTTATAATGAACTCCACAAATGAAGGAGCAATAGAGAAACAATTCCCTGAAAACTTTGAGTATTCTTAAGAAAAATGTAAACACTCCCCTCATGTTCTTTAATTTACATTTTTTCCTAAAACCCTCATCATTAATTAAAGGTCAGTTTTTAGAGATGAGAAAAGTAATATGCTTTTCTTTATATTCAAGCCCCATCTGGTGACTTAATTTCTCTGTTACCAGCAAATTGATCCCAATTCATTGTGAAAACTGAATTTCCTAAGTGGAAGTTTGTAATCACATCCTTTTCTTCATGTTTGTACTCTTGGACTTACAGAAGAGAAAAATATTTACAAGGAAAGTAGTTTATATTCATTATATAATGCTAAGTGGGAAATTCTCATCATGCAAAACTGTTATACACTATGATTCCAGTTTGATTAGTTTATAAATAAATAGATAAGATAGAATTAGATAGGATAGACTAGAATAGGAAGAGACAGGACACTCTGAAGAGAAAATTTTTTTGGAAGAAAATTCACCAGAATGTTAACAGTAGTGCTAAGTGGTAAAATTAGAGGTATTTTTTTTTCTTAATCTGTACTTTCTTATATTCTAAAATTCCTGCAGTAAGCGTATGTTACACTTATAATTTTAAAAATTTAAATTTAAAAATTAAATTTACTCATTTATTCTTTTCACAAATGCTCAGTGAATGTATATGCCAGGCACTGTGCTGGGTACCAGAGATCAAGTTAAAAATAAGACAGGCATAGTTCCTGCCCACATGCAACATAGGTTCTGATAAGGGAGACAATAATGAAGCCATCATCAAACCAATAATTAATTAGTTACGGTAAGGTTAAATGATCTGAAGGTGAAATATAAAGTGTTATGTGAGCATGAAATAGGAGGACCTAACCTTGTGTAGGTTGAGTTCCTTGGAAAAAGTGACTTTTAGACAGGAACCTGAAAATCAAAAAGAAAGGGAAGTTAGTCAAGCAAAGAGGTGGAGGAAGCAAGGTCCAAGCAGAGGAAAGACAGTGAAGCAAGGAGTGTGCCATGTTGGATGAATTGAAAGGAGGCCAGTGTAGTGTTGGGGTAGCTAAAAAAGGCTGGAGGGAACAAATGGAGAGGGGCCCCAGATGCAGCTGGAGACATGGGCAAGGGCCAGATCAAGCAGGAATCTAAAACCCTAGAGCAGTCAAGTTGTTTTTTTTTTAATATTTTTATTAGTAAATATCCACGCACATACAGTCCAACCATATTATACAATCAGTGGCTCACAATATCATCGCATAGTTGTGTATTCTTCACCGTGATTATTTTTAGAACATTTGCATCACCCCAGAAAAAGAAAAAAAAAAGAACTCATCCATCCCATACCCCTTACCCCTTCTCTCATTGACCTAGACTATTTCAATCAATTCAATTTTTGCCCTTTATGTCCCCTATTATTTATTTATTTTTTATCCTTACTGTTACTTTTTTCAGTTTTTTAAAATTTTTTATTAATTAAAAAAAATTACAAGAAAGAAACACATTCTTAATATATGCTCATTCCGTTCTACATATATAATCAGTAATCCACAATATCATTGCATAGTTGCATATTCATCATCATGATCATTTCTTAGAACATTTGCAACAATTCAGAAAAAGAAATGACAACAGGAAAATAAAAATAGAAAAACAAATTTTACATACCATACCCCTCACCCTCCCTTTCCTTGATCACTAGCATTTCAAACTAAATTTATTTTAACATTTCCCCCTATTATTTATTTTTATTCCATATGTTCTACTCATCTGTTGACAAGGTAGCTAAAAGGAGCATCAGACACAAGGTTTTCACAATCACACAGTCACATTGTAAAAGCTATATAGTTATAGTCTTCTTCAAGAATCTAGGCTACTGGAACACAGCTCAAAAGTTTCAGGTACTTCCCTCTAGCCACTCCAATACACTATAAACTAAAAAGGGATGCAGAATCTCATGCCCTATTCAAGATTCCATATAATTATGGTGTTCAAGTAAAATTGACCATACAAGTTAGATTAGATAATGTGCTACCCAAAATATAAATTTTGCACCAAATAAACATCTCCCCCTTTGGTCTTGCACAGAGGTTGAAGTTTGAAAACATGGGCCATATCATCCTTTACCCAGAATTCTGATCTACCTTAGTCCCATCCAGATCAAATTTATTCATATCTCTAGAAGAAGCCTCATCACTTTTTCAAGTTTTTTACCAGTTGCTGAATGGGGCACTGCTGTCTTTCATAGAGCTTCAGTGCTCTTACTCTGAGTCTCGGTGTCACATAAATATCCCAAGTTTCAGGGAACAACCAGGTTATATGCAAATAGCTCAGTATCTCAGAATTTAGAAATATCAGTTACAGCTCCTAAATATATGTGACTATAGCAGACAGGTTTTGAAATCATAGCTAGTAAAAGTTATAGCAGAGAGTTTTGTGGTAGATAATAGATTATTGTTGGCTGTAATTGCTGTGGTCTCACTTAACCAGGGAGTCTTTTGGTGATTAATGTAGTTCATAAACAAAGTTCAACTTTGTGGGATTAGAGAGGTTCAGTGAGAATAGACAGGTGATAGAGAAAGGGCTTAGAGGTCCCCAAGGGCTTCTGGAAGAGCAAGATATTTTAGGGCCTCTTGAATGACTGCATCCGTATAGCACTATCCACATACTTTGGGGGCCTTGTGAATGAGTTAGGGGTAGATTCTGTTTCCCGAGATAACTCTGTTCCAGTTTCTTCTCTAGGCTACTTTTGGTCCAGTATTCCAGGTATGTTCATTCAATCAGGCCTCATGATCACTTGAATCACTGTGCCCCTGAATAGAATCTCCTTTTACTCATCCCCCTTCCTCTCAGTAAAATGACAAATGATCAAGTGTGGCATTTTGACAATATTTATTTATTTTATTTATTTATTTTGGGGGGGCATGGGCAGGCACTGGGAATTGAACCTGGGTCTCCAGCATGGCAAGTGAGAACTCTGCCTGCTGAGTCACCATGGCCCACTGCATTTTGACAGTATTTAGATCCACAGCCAGGAAGTAAAGGCCAAATGGAGAAGCATCAATTGCATATTATTTCCTGAAAATAATATTTGTCTGCAAATTGATTAGCTAATTAGGATTTTTTTTCTTGTGTTCTCAAGTCAGTTATTTATGTAGCTTTTTAAGTTTACCAAAAGTATATTTATTATTTTTAAGTCATAACCTAACCAGAGTGATAAAAGAGTATGCACAAGCATACTCTATCACTTTGCCAATGTTTTGATGTAACAATGACCAGTGGAGACATTTTAAGTTGAAAAAGAAGGTATCAACACAGGCATGTATTAATTAGTTCACTACGCATTAGCTGATTAATGAAGGACATTAGCTGATTGATGACTGTTAACTGAAATAGATACCGATAACTGTTTTTTAACTGACATTATTTCTCTTGAAAAATGCACCTTAACTTTGGCATTGATCGGTTTTGTGTATTTAGCCTCTTAACAATAGAGGGAAAGTTATGGTCTTATTTACATCTTTCCCTGAGCAGATTTATACACACACACATATGTCTACCCTCCCCCTTAAGGGATCTGAGGATGTATTACCTAAATAATCCTTACTTTCTGTAGGGCACAAGCTGTGGCTTTGGTAATTGGTCTTGATTGTCAAGTTTAGAAGGCCAGGAACATGGTAATTCTAGCCCCCAGTACTATACTCAAAAACGTGCACTACTCAGTACAGCATTCTTTTTAGCCCATGTTAATTCACTTTAAGAAACGTTAAAAGTTTAAGGGATCTCATTGTTCTTTTAGTCTTCTGTGTGTATGATTTATTTTGCAGAAGTATAAATCAAAACACATTCTTGGACCATTTAAGATCTCTTTAAGGCATTTTTTGTGCTTATCCTGGAAGTATAGAATACTTTGTATACCAGAGCTAATGACAACAGATCTTTTAGTGTTTCTGTGTTATAACATTCGCCACTGGGTAGACAGCTGCCAAACATCTTGCAATTAATCTGATGCATGTTGGGTTTCGGATTCTTTTCTTTCAGAACAAATGCCCTGAGGTAGAGGAGTTGGTTTTCAGCCATTTTGTGATCTGTAATGACACACAGGAGACACTGCGGTTTGGCCAGGTGGATACTGATGAAAATATTCTGCTGGCGAGTCTCCATAGTCACCAGTACAGCTGGCGCTCTCACAAATCCCCACAGGTATTTGAGAAACAGCCTTATGAACACAGCATTTGTTAGTGTTGGGGATTCATTTATTCCGTATTTGTGCGCCTGTGTTTCCCAAGGAACTATACAATAAAGCTGCCCAACAATGTTGAGACACAGGATCGTGGTGCTCTCAGGTCTCTTGGAATGGGACTTTTTCTGGTTTAGCCTGGGTGCTGTGGGACAGTGTGGTGTGGCGATTCAGAGATCGGACTCTAGAATATAGGTTTGGATACTGGCCCTGGGTAACCTTGCTTTCCTGTCTGTGCTTCAGTTTTCTCATATGAAAGAAGGGGGTAATAATTGTACTTACTTCAGAAGGGTTGTGAGGATAAATGAGTTAATATTTATAAAGCGCTAGAGCAGTGTTTGAAACACTTAAGCTTTGTGTGTAGAGTACTGTTATTCATTCATTTATTCAGATTTTTGTATACATACTCTGTGCCAGTCACATGCTGAGCACTGACAATTCGAAGACAGGTGAGTCATTCGTGGCCCTCCAAGAGTGCATATATAATCTGAAGGGAAGTGAGCACAATGACAAAATATGCCCAAGGGAGCACTGGGAAAGGCATACTAAAGATTGTCTGTTTTCCAAGTAGTATAATTCATTTTCCTGTCACTTTAAATGGGAATAATTATAGGGATATGCTCTGCAGGGATAATATAAGGATAAATTAAACACAAAGATGTGGTCTTACATGAATAAAAGAAATCCTAGGAAGTACTCTCAAGAATAATGTATTTCTAAAACTGAATAATAAGGAAACTACTGTCTGCTTGTGATTAAAAGAAAGTCATTAGATTAGAGAACAAGTTTTCCCATCTGGTCTATAGACCAGCTTTAAAACATGTTATTCCCTCAGGCTCCGTCTTCCTTTTTTTTTTTTTTCCCAGTAGCTAAATTCTGATTTCTGACTTGCTTTTTCATTACACTGACATGCTATTGGTATAAAATTTGGAAAAGTAAGTAACTACGCTACAATACTTCTTATTTAAATATATTAGTTTAATTCAGATTAATATGACAGAATATTAAAACTACATAAATCATTTTTGAATAAAAGTTCTTACAAATATTTTTCACGTGATATGATAGTGCATGTGAATATTTTTAGGGTGAATCATATGCCCTTATTTTCTAATCTTCCTCTTGAGAAATTTCCATGTTAGAGAGTTTATAAGTTGTTTGCCCTTTGTATCATAGTTAAAGGACATTTGGGACTTTTTTCTTTGTTGTTGTCTGTCTGTTTCTGAATTCATGCAGAAAGCTGCAGAACTTAGCCAATAAAAAGCAAAGCAGAGGGAGCCCAGTTCCCTCATAGTCACTTTAAGATGCATAGACTAGCATCACTCTCAGTGACCCCAAGACTCCATAAATACTGGAGCCTGAATGCAAAGTGTGACATTTTGTAACAACAGCTGACTCAGGAGTGTGGAAGAGCAGTAGTCTTCACGTTATGCGCATAGTTTCTGGGTGGGGAGGAGATCAACAGGAAAGAAAAATGGATTACTATTGTCACCTTTACACCTCTCATATTTATATTCTTTTGTACTTTTTCAAAACCTTTTTACATTTGTTACTAGTTTTACTTTCGTAACACCCCTATGTGGTTTATATTATTGTTCATGCATATTTTGTAGATAAGGAAACAAATGGCATTTCTAAGCTAGATAGCAGTAGAGTTGGGATTTAAATCCACATCTCAACACACTCTTATTTCTTCAACATTGACTCCACTAGATTTTGGCAGCATGCTTGTCTGTTAGAGTAGCCAAGCTGTGAGATTTTAAGAGAAGGGCTGAGAAATTACGGCATAATGTTCCATCTAAAGCTAGACTAATACAGGATTTTTAGTCCATGTATGAACCCTTGCAAAGACTAATATATATTACCAAAAACAGTAAAAACGTTTTAATGACACACAGGACACATAAGAGAGATAATTGTTAAACTTTTTTTTTTAGTAGCCTCGTCCATTGGATGCAAATTGTAAAATGAGCTGCAGTTATTATAATCTTCCTTAGGCTAAATTTTAGATTAAATTCTTAGAAAAGTGAACAGTCTCTTTACCACATATACATAAGCCAAAGGAAGTATGTTTTCGGACTCTCTGAAGCTGGAGGTCTTAAGGGGCCTAGAGCTTTGCAGATTCTGCCATACCCTAATAAAAGGTTACATCGGAGGATCAGAAAAAAACTAACCAGAAGGTAGTCAGGGATACACAACTGAGCAAAATGTTCTTTTCTCCAGACTCCAAGTCATATCTTGTGTTGCCCAGCAGGCTTGGTTTTAGAAACATTTGTGTCTGCATGTTGATCCTACGTTGGGTGTTAGTCAATTCATAGTCTCAGGGAGAATTTCTGAAGTTCATAGAACTTAACTCCACTAAAGAATGTAGAGATCAGAAAAGTGGCAATGACACCTGGAAAGGTTTCAAAGAGGTCAAGATATCTTAGAACCACACAAGAGGTTGCTAAGAACAGTAAGTCCTACCAAGGTGGAAAGAAACATGGACATAACCAGTTCCAGAAAGGCAAAGCTGAGAAACCTTTTAGAATTGAAAAGTCATAAACTCTCCTTATAGTTTCTAACATGTGTTGTGAGGCATAATCACTTATCCCACAACAAATTCTTGCTTAAACAAAGGAAGAATAAAACTATTTCCTCTGGAATAATTGAACATATTCAGCTGTGCCAAGTCATATATGTCACCACAAAGAGTTCTAAAATATTCCAGTTCGATAGACTTCAGATCAGGTTGGATGACAATAATCCTTGAGGAATTGTTTTTCAAAGAAGTACTTCCCCTTATCCAAGGCTGAATCTGGAGACTGGAAATATGAGTTTATAGACTCTTATCTCAGAATGTGGCCAGTGTGTGCAGCACAAAGTCGAGGGAAGCTTTGTTTTATCAACCAGACTGGATATGATACCTGCACCAACTAGCAGGATTTGTGTATAGGCTGTTCAGGTTAACTTCCTTTTCTGGTTAATAGGGTCCTAATAGTTAATAAAATAATTTGCAATAGGAATGCTTCTGCATTTTATGTAAGGATTTACATTTGTTCTTACCCCTGATATACACAATTTATGAATTATGCATAATTGTTTCAGAACTGCAGACTTTTTTTTAACTACCAATGACTTTTAGTAACCCAGCCATCAAGTATGGTAGAAATGGACTCTAGATAAAGCTATAGAAGAAAAAATAAACAAATTTTCCAAAATGGATATAATAGAAAGTTTCATAAGCTCATAAAAAATGGCAGCTATTTGAAAAATGCAAAAGGTAACAAAGTAAGAATTAATTTTGAGGAGCACAAGAGTGTCTGGAAATATTCTTTAAAGTAATCAGATTTAGTGGCCAAAATATAAATCTTAAGTTGCTTTAAAGAAGGTGTTGGCAAACTTTTTCTATCAAGGGTCACATAATAAATATTTCAGACTTTCAGGGCCTAACAGTCAATGTTATGGTTATTCAGCTCTGCCATTATAGCGCCAAAGCAGCCATAGGTAACACATAAACAAAAGAGCATGGTTGCGTTCCAATAAAATTTTCTTCTTATTCAATGAAATTTGAATTTCCTATAATTTTTTACACATCACAAAACATTTTTCTTCTTTTATTTTTTTCCAACCATTTAAAAATGTGGGGGAAAAAAGCATACATAACTCAGACTATACCAAAATAGGTGGTGTGCCAAATTTGACTCATAGCCATAGTTTCTCAACCCCATCTAAGGTCTTGTAGTTGACAAAATTCAGTATGATTTGGTTTTAAATCATTCTCTCTCAGACCTAACAGGAACTTCTTATTACTTGGAAGCTTGGTGAGATGTATCAGAAATTATTGAGACATAATAGATAATAATTTAAATCTAACTCTAGTATGATGAATCTATACTCACCAAATAACAATAAAATATTTTTATTGTACTTGTTCTAGGTCTGATCAGTGTATAGACGGAAAGTTCCCCAGATCGTCTTTTTGGATGTCAAAATGTCTTGAATGAGGTCTGATCATTTTTCCTCTTCTTAAGGGGAAAGCAGCTGGTTTTGAGTATCTACCCATTTTATGGTAATTTCAGCCAGTTACCAATTTCAGTAACTGGACTGTAATTCTTATTCATTTACCACTCTTTCCAAATCCATGTATATAATGCTTATGCACAAATATGTCTAGAGAAAGAGCACATTACTTGTTGCCATAGTCACAATTTAAGAATTTGAAAAGCAGACTTAAGCAAGCAATAAAATATTCTTTGTAGGCAAAACTGTTCAAACTGACAGTTATTCAAAGGTTCTCCTATACAGTTTTATGGCACATTGCAGGCATGTTAAATTTTGTTTAGAAAGGTAATGAGTAGACACTCTTAAACACTGAAAATGCAAATGGAATTGGTATTGCTTTTTTAAGAAATCAATTTGGTGAAAAAAAGTATTGAATTTGTTAAAATGATTAATTCCTTTGACTCAGTAAATCTCATAGTAGTAATTTTGTCTCAGGAAATCATCCAAATTAAAACAAAGATTTATATTTTAAAAAGTTCATCACAGTTTTATTTATAATAGCAGAAAAGTAAAAATGCCAAACGTTCAGTTTTAAGAAAATAGTCAAGTAAAATCTGATATAGGTGTAAGATGTGCTATTATGGAACCTTTTAATTTATACACAGAAGAGAAAGTGTGCTGGTTGAAAGGATGTGTGTACCCTAGAAAAGCCATGTTTTAATACAAATCCCATTTGTAAAGTCAGCCATTTCTTTTAATCCCTATTCAGTATTGTATGTTTGAAACTGTAATTAGATCATCTCCCTGGAGATGTGATTTAAGCAGGAGTGGTTCTTAAACTGGATTCGTGGAGGCGTGTCTCCACCCATTTGGGTGGGTCTTGATTAGTTTACTGAAATCCTATAAAAGAGGAAACATTCTGGGGAAAGCAGGAGATTTAGAGAATGAAGAACGACATAACCACAAGAAGCAGAGAGTCCATCAGTAAGTGACCTTTGGAAATGAAGAAGGAAAATGCCTCTAAGGAGCTTCATGAAGGTAAGCCAGGAGAGAAAGCTAGCAGATGATGCTGTGTTTGCCAGGAGCCCTTCTAGTCAAGACAGAAACCCTGATCCTGTTCACCATGTGCCTTCTCACTTGAGAGAGAGACCCTTAACTTCATTAGCCTTCTTGAGCTAAGATATCTGTGCTGGTTTAAAATGATGTATGTACCCTAGAAAAGCCATGTTTTAATCCTAATCCCATTTTGTGAAGGCAGCCGTTTCTTCTAATCCCTATTCAGTATTGTATGTTTGAAACTATAATTAGATCATCTCCCTGGAGATGTGATTTAGTCAAGAGTGGTTGTTAAACTGGATTAGGTAGAGATGTGTCTCCACCCACTTGGGTGGGTCTTGATTAGTTTCTGAAGTCCTATAAAAAAGGAAACATTTTGGAGAATGAGAGATTCATAGAGAGCAGAGCAGAATGACATAGCCGCGAGAAGCAGAGTCCACCAGCCAGCAGCCTTTGGAGATGAAGAAGGAAAATGCCTCCCGTGGAGCTTTATGAAACTGGAAGCCAGGAGAAGAAGCTAGCAGATCATGCTGTGTTCACCATGTGCCCTTCCAGATGAGAGAGGAACCCTGACTGTGTTCGCCATGTGCCCTTCCATTGAGAGAGAAACCCTGAATTTCATCAGTCTTCTTGAACGCAGATATCTTTCCCTAGATGCCTTAGATTGGACATTTCTATAGACTTGTTTTCAATGGGACATTTTCTCGGCCTTAGAACAGTAAACTAGCAACTTATTAAATTACTCTTTTTAAAGGCCATTCCATTTCTGGTAGATTGCATTCCAGCAACTAGCAAAGTAGAACAGAAAGTGCTAACCATATCATGTTGTCAGAAATCAGAATATAAAAAATTCTATATATGTAGTATGATTTTAATGTAAGAACAAATGTATAGAAAAACACTGGAAGGATATATGTCAAAATGTTAGCAGTGGTTACCTTTGAGTGGTAAATCTCAGTTGCAATTTTTGCCCCACCCAAACTGTCTTTGAATGGAGGGGTGATATACTAGAAAAGGCGCACATTTGAAGCCATCTATACCTGGGTTTCCCTCCTCACTCAAGGATTTGTTGACTGTGTAAGATTGGACAGTTTTCTATTTTATTGTAGCTTTACTTTGTTCTTCTACAAAATGAAGAAATCATTGTGATTCTTCCCTGAAATGACATTTATAAAATGCCTAATAAAATACTCAGTTCTCTGTGACCAAAGATTCCTTTCCCTCTGTTTTTCCTTCCTAACCAGATACCCAAGTGGTCATGTTGAGTAGGAAAATGGATACAAGAGTCTGGAGCTCAAAAGAATAGTGCAGAGCAATAAGCTGGAACAGACATAGAGTAACTACTTTAGGCAGTCCCATACGTAAAAGGAGAAAACAGAAGACACACAGGAGCAACTGGTCCATAGAAATTCTGAAATCCAACTAAATAAATATTGAAAGATCTTTGATTAATATTCCTAACTACTCCTGCCTAGCAATAATTTTCCATGATTCTGGGTTCTGGATTCCATCCTCTGAGTCATCCATCCTTTTCCATGAAAGGTAGTCTTGTTTGTACTATGTAGTCTTCTCAGTAGATTTTGAGGTTCAAAGGCTTCTTTTCATTTTGTACCCTCTTTATCCCTTTCAATCTTAGCTGGCAGTGTTTCTCCCAGTATAATTCTTTTAACAATCGTGTGGGTGTCCTGTGAGTCTTATTGAAGTTCATTGCATTAGAGAAAATCACAACCCCAAATTTCTCCAAAATAAATAAATGAATCCCTTCTTTACTTTGGGAATCTACTGACACAGGCACATCACACTTAAGTATCTTAAGAGTTCTGTTGTTGTAATAGTTCTCTGTTGTAATAGTTCTCTCTGTAACAATTCGCCAATTTAGATCTTTCTGAGGTCTTAACAAAGGATGTTACAGCCACACCCTTAGGTTCACCTTTAAATTATCTTTCTGGGCTGTGTCCTCGATTTGATTTTTGCCTGGAAGCCATTTCTTAATTTTAGCACCATTGGTCATCTGGCAAGGCTGGGAATTTACAAAACTGGCAAGTCCTGGCTTATTTTGACTTAATTGTCCTTCTCGGGGTTTAGATATCTCTTCTCTCACATTTTAATGTAGAGAGCAATTAGAAGCCATGAAGCAGCATCTACACTTTGCCTGGAAATCTCCTTAGCTAGATCACATTAGACATATTTTCTCCTTTTTTTTTATTAATTAAAAAAAATTAACTAACACAACAATTAGAAATCATTCCATTCTACATATGCAATCAGTAATTCTTAATATCATCACATAAATGTATGATCATCATTTCTTAATACATTTGCATCAATTTAGAAAAAGAAATAGCAAGACAACAGAAAAAGAAATAAAATGATAATATAGAGAAAAAATAAAAATACAAAATACAAAAAATATGTATAAAAACAAACAAACAAACAAAAAACTATACCTCAGATGCAGCTTCATTCAGTGTTTTAACATAATTACATTGCAATTAGGTAGTATTGTGCTGTCCATTTTTAAGTTTTTGTATCTAGTCCTGTTGCACAGTCTGTATCCCTTCAGCTCCAATTATCCATTATCTTACCCTATTTCTAACTCATGATGGTCTCTATTACCAATGACATATTCCAAGTTTATTCTCCAATGTCGGTTCACATCAGTGGGACCATACAGTATTTGTCCTTTAGTTTTTGGCTAGTCTCACTCAGCATAATGTTCTCTAGGTCCATCATGTTATTACATGCTTCGTAAGTTTATCCTGTCTTAAAGCTGCATAATATTCCATTGTATGTATATACCACAGTTTGTTTAGCCATTCTTCTGTTGATGGACATTTTGGCTGTTTCCATCTCTTTGCAATTGTAAATAATGCTGCTATAAACATTGGTGTGCAAATGTCCGTTTGTGTCTTTGCCCTTAAGTCCTTTGAGTAGATACCCAGCAATGGTATTGCTGGGTCGGTCGTATGGCAATTCTATATTCAGTTTTTTGAGGAACCGCCAAACTGCCTTCCACAGTGGTTCAACCATTTGACATTCCCACCAACAGTAGATAAGTGGCCTCTTTCTCCGCATCCTCTCCAGCACTTGTCATTTTCTGTTTTGTTGATAATGGCCATTCTGGTGGGTATGAGATGATATCTCATTGTGGTTTTGGTTTGCATTTCTCTAATGGCCAGGGACATTGAGCATCTCTTCATGTGCCTTTTGGCCATTTGTATTTCCTCTTCTGAGAGGTGTCTGTTCAAGTCTTTTTCCCATTTTGTAATTGGGTTGACTGTCTTTTTGTTGTTGAGTTGAACAATCTCTTTATAAATTCTGGATACTAGACCTTTATCTGATATATCATTTCCAAATATTGTCTCCCATTGTGTAGGCTGTCTTTCTACTTTCTGATGAAGTTCTTTAATGCACAAAAGTGTTTAATTTTGAGGAGCTCCCATTTATTTCTTTATTTCTTCAGTGCTCTTGCTTTAGGTTTAAGGTCCATAAAACCGCCTCCAATTGTAAGATTCATAAGATATCTCCCTACATTTTCCTCTAACTATTTTCTGGTCTTAGACCTAATGCTTAGATCTTTGATTCATTTTGAGTTAACTTTTGTATGGGGTGTGAGATACGGGTCCTCTTTCATTCTTTTGCATATGGATATCCAGTTCTCTAGGCACCATTTATTGAAGAGACTGTTCTGTCCCAGGTGACTTGGCTTGACTGCCTTGTCAAAGATCAAATGTCCATAGATGAGAGGATCTATATCTGAGCACTCTATTTGATTCCATTGGTCGATATATCTATCTTTATGCCAATACCATGCTGTTTTGACCACTGTGGCTTCATAATATGCCTTAAAGTCCGGCATCGCTAGACCTCCAGCTTCGTTTTTTTTCCTCAACATACTTTTAGCAATTCGGGGCACCCTACCCTTCCAAATAAATTTGCTTATTGGTTTTTTCTATTTCTGAAAAATAAGTTGTTGGGATTTTGATTGGTATTGCATTGAATCTGTAAATCAATTTAGGTAGGATTGACATCTTAACTATATTTAGTCTTCCAATCCATGAACACGGTATGCCCTTCCATCTATTTAGGTCTTCTGTGATTTCTTTTAACAGTTTTTTGTAGTTTTCTTTGTATAGGTTTTTTGTCTCTTTTGTTAAATTTATTCCTAAGTACTTTATTCTTTTAGTTGCAATTGTAAATGGAATTCGTTTCTTGATTTCCCCCTCAGCTTGTTCATTGCTAGTGTATAGAAACGCTACAGATTTTTGAATGTTGATCTTGTAACCTTCTACTTTGCTGTACACATTTATTAGCTCTAGTAGTTTTGTTGTGGATTTTTCCGGGTTTTCGACGTATAGTATCATATCGTCTGCAAACAGTGATAGTTTTACTTCTTCCTTTCCAATTTTGATGCCTTGTATTTCTTTTTCTTGTCTAATTGCTCTGGCTAGAACCTCCAACACGATGTTGAATAACAGTGGTGATAATGGACATCCTTGTCTTGTTCCTGATCTTAGGGGTAAAGTTTTCCATTTTTCTCCATTGAGGATGATATTAGCTGTGGGTTTTTCATATATTCCCTCTGTCATTTTAAGGAAGTTCCCCTGTATTCCTATCCTTTGAAGTGTTTTCAACAGGAAAGGATGTTGAATCTTGTCAAATGCCTTCTCTGCATCAATTGAGATGATCATGTGATTTTTCTGCTTTGATTTGTTGATATGGTGTATTACATTAATTGATTTTCTTATGTTGAACCATCCTTGCATACCTGGGATGAATCCTACTTGGTCATGATGTATAATTCTTTTAATGTGTTGCTGGATTCGATTTGCTAGAATTTTGTTGAGGATTTTTGCATCTATATTCATTAGAGAGATTGGCCTGTAGTTTTCTTTTTCTGTAATATATTTGCCTGGTTTTGGTATGAGGGTGACGTTGGCTTCATAGAATGAATTAGGTAGCTTTCCCTCCACTTCGATTTTTTGAAGAGTTTGAGCAGAGTTGGTACTAATTCTTTCTGGAATGTTTGGTAGAATTCACATCTGAAGCCATCCGGTCCTGGACTTTTCTTTTTAGGAAGCTTTTGAATCACTGATTCAATTTCTTTACTTGTGATTGGTTTGTTGAGGTCATCTGTTTCTTCTTGAGTCAAAGTTGGTTGTTCATGCGTTTCTAGGAACTTGTCCATTTCATCTACATTGTTGTATTTATTAGCATAAAGTTGTTCATAGTATCCTGTTATTACCTCCTTTATTTCTGTGAGGTCAGTGGTTATGTCTCCTCTTCCATTTCTGATCTTATTTATTTGCGTCCTCTCTCTTCTTCTTTTTGTCAATCTTGCTAAGGGCCCATCAATCTTATTGATTTTCTCATAGAACCAACTTCTGATCTTATTGATTTTCTCCATTGTTTTCATGTTCTCAATTTCATTTATTTCTGCTCTAATCTTTGTTATTTCTTTCCTTTTGCTTGCTTTGGGGTTAGTTAGCTGTTCTTTCTCCAGTTCTTCCAAGTGGACAGTTAATTCCTGCATTTTTGCCTTTTCTTCTTTTCTGATATAGGCATTTAGGGCAATAAATTTCCCTCTTAGCACTGCCTTTGCTGCATCCCATAGATTTTGATATGTTGTGTTTTCATTTTCATTCACCTCGAGATATTTACTAATTTCTCTTGTAATTTCTTCCTTGACCCACTCGTTGTTTAAGAGTGTGTTGTTGAGCCTCCACGTATTTGTGAATTTTCTGGCACTCCGCCTATTATTGATTTCCAACTTCATTCCTTCATGATCTGAGAAAGTGTTGTGTATGATTTCAATCTTTTTAAATTTGTTGAGACTTGCTTTGTGACCCAGCATATGGTCTATCTTTGAGAATGATCCATGAGCACTTGAGAAAAAGGTGTATCCTGCTGTTGTGGAGTGTAATGTCCTATAAATGTCTGTTAAGTCTAGCTCATTTATTGTAATATTCAAATTCTCTGTTTCTTTATTGATCCTCTGTCTAGATGTTCTGTCCATTGATGAGAGTGGTGAATTGAAGTCTCCAACTATTATGGTAGATGTGTCTATTTCCCTTTTCAGTGTTTGCAGTGTATTCCTCACGTATTTTGGGGCATTCTGATTCGGTGCGTAAATATTTATGATTGTTATGTCTTCTTGTTTAATTGTTCCTTTTATTAGTAGATAGTGTCCTTCTTTGTCTCTTTTAACTGTTTTACATTTGAAGTCTAATTTGTTGGATATTAGTATAGCTACTCCTGCTCTTTTCTGGTTGTTATTTGCATGAAATATCTTTTCCCAACCTTTCACTTTCAACCTATGTTTATCTTTGGGTCTAAGATGTGTTTCCTGTAGACAGCATATAGAAGGATCCTGTTTTTTAATCCATTCTGCCGGTCTATTTCTTTTGATTGGGGAATTCAGTCCATTAACATTTAGTGTTATTACTGTTTGGATAATATTTCCTCTACCATTTTGCCTTTTGTATTATATATATCATATCTGATTTTCCTTCTTTCTACACTCTTTCTATACCTCTCTCTTCTGTCTTTTCGTATCTGACTCTAGAGCTCCCTTTAGTATTTCTTGCAGAGCTGGTCTCTTGGTCACAAATTCTCTCAGTGACTTTTTGTCTGAAAATGTTTTAATTTCTCCCTCATTTTTGAAGGACAATTTTGCTGAATATAGGAGTCTTGGTTGGCAGTTTTTCTCTTTTAGTAATTTAAATATATCATCCCACTGTCTTCCAGCTTCCATGGTTTCTGTTGAGAAATCTACACATAGTCTCATTGGGTTTCCCTTGTATGTGATGGATTGTTTTTCTCTTGGTGCTTTCAAGATCCTCTCTTTCTCTTTGACCTCTGACATTCTAACTAGTAAGTGTCTTGGAGAACGCCTGTTTGGGTCTAATCTCTTTGGGGTGCGCTGCACTTCTTGGATCTGTAATTTTAGGTCTTTCATAAGAGTTGGGAAATTTTCAGTGATAATTTCTTCCATTAGTTTTTCTCCTCCTTTTCCCTTCTCTTCTCCTTCTGGGACACCCACAACACGTATATTTGTGCGGTTCATATTGTCCTTGAGTTCCCTGATACCCTGTTCAAATTTTCCATTCTTTTCCTGATAGTTTCTGTTTCTTTTTGGAATTCAGATGTTCCATCCTCCAAATCACTAATTCTATCTTCTGTCTCTTTGAATCTATCATTGTAGGTATCCATTGTTTTTTCTATCTTTTCTACTTTGTCCTTCACTTCCATAAGTTCTGTGATTTGTGTTTTCAGACTTTCCATTTCTTCTTTTTGTTGATCCCATGCCTTCTTCATGTCCTCCCTCAATTTATTGATTTGGTTTTTGAAGAGGTTTTCAATTTCTGTTCTTATATTCAGAATTAGTTGTCTCAACTCCTGTATCTCATTTGAGCTATTGGTTTGTTCCTTTGACTGGGCCATATCTTCAATTTTCCTGGTATGATTTGTTATTTTTTGCTGGCATCGGGGCATTTAATCAGATTTCCCTGAGTGTGGGACCCAGCAGGTTGAAAGACATTCCTGTGAAGTCTCTGGGCTCTGTTTTTCTTATCCTGCCCAGTATGTGGTACTTGTCTGTCTGCGGGTCCCAACAGCAAAAGATGTTGTGGCTCCTTTAACTTTCAAAGACTCTCGCTGCTGGGTGTGTGGTGGAGACAGAGGAAAGGTTGTAGGTTGGTTTTAATGGCTTCAAATTGTGAAGTCCTGGGATCTGAATTCCTTGAGAGAGGGATTCCACCTGAGTTGTGTTTCACCCCTCCCACGGGGAAGGTTCAGGTGGTAGAGAGCCCTGAAAACAGCCTGTTTCTGTGTTTGGGGCAGTTGTAACCTATGTAATCCCAGCGCTGAGCCCAGAGGCAATGAAGCCTCTGTAGAAACAGCCGCAGAAGGCTCTGTTTCGCCCCCTTTCCTCTTTTTCAGTTAGCCCAGTCGGCGATTTCCGCCTTGATCAGTTTCACCTGAGCTGAGGGCCTATTTTTAGTAGTCAGAAGTTGTTCATTAATGCCACTATTGGTGTTAGGTTGGGCTCAGTCTCTACTACTGTTGGAGACTCTTTCCTTTCCCTCCGGGAAGTCACCTGTGGGGAAGGGTCGCCAGCTGCCGCAGCTTGGGGAACCGCTGTTCAGAGGCTCCCAGCCAGCCCAGGAAGCTGCGTGTGTGGAAGGGGCTGCGGTCGCCATCCACCGTGGCTTGGGGGACCACTGTTCCGAGGCTTCCAGCTGGCCTGGGAAGCCACGCGTGGGGAGGGGTGCAGGCCGCCGCAGCTTGGGGAACCGCTGATCCGAATCTCCCATCTGGCCCGGGAAGCCGCGTGTGGAAGGGCCGCTGCGGCTTGGGGAACTGCCGATCCAAGGTTCCCAGCTGGCCCGGGAAGCTGCGTGTATGGAACTGGCTCCAGTCGCCGGCCACCGCGGGTTGGGGAACCACCGCTCCGAGGCTCCCAGCTGGCCTGGGAAGCCGCGCATGGGGAGGCGCGCCGGCTGCCGCGGCTTGGGAAACCCGATCCAAAGCTCCCAGCCGGCCCGGGAAGGAGGGAGGAAGGGGCTCTGGCCACCAGCCGCCACGGCTCAGGGAAGCGTGCGCCTCTCGGGGACCTCACCACAGTGAAGTCTCTTAGCCGGTCCAGAATGGGGTACGCTGTGTTTCTGATCTCTGTCGTGGCTCCAGGAGCTGTTCTGTACTGTTTCTAGTTCTTTAGTAGTTGTTCTGGAGGAGGAACTAAGACCCGTGTGCCTTACTAAGCCACCATCTTCTCCGGAAGCCTATTTTCTCCTTTTTATTACTTGAGGTGATGGTGTTGCTAAACTTTCTGCCACTACATACTAATGTCCATTAACGGTTTTCTCACTAGTAGCGTCATTTAAGGCTTTCAGGCTTAATAACATCTTCAAAGTACCTTAGACAATTCACTAACACTTTTAACAGCCCTTCTAGTTTCTTCTCTATTCCAAAGTCACACCCACAGTTTACACTTTAGGTCAGCACCATTCCACTTCTGGATACAAAAATCTGTATTAGTTACCTATTACTATATAACAAATTATCCCAAAATTCAGTAGATTGAAACAATAAATATTTATGTCTTTTTGTTGGCCAGAAATTTGGGGAATGGCTTAACAGGATGGTATCACCTGAACTCTGATGAGTTTTAGTCAAGACATAGGCTGTGGCTGCAGTCATCTAAAGGCTTGACTGCACTGGAGGATCCACTTCCAGAATGGCTCACTCACATGGTTAGTGGACAGAGGCCTTAGTTCAACTCTATGAAGATGTCGTCATAGAGTTTCTTAAGTATTCTTATGACATGGCAGCTGGCTTTCCCCAGAGCTGGTGATCTAAGACAGAACAAGGCAAAAGCCACAGTGTCTTTTATGACCTAGCTTTAGAAGTCATTCATTGTCATTTCTGTAGTATCCTAGTGGTTACACAAGTGAACTCTGTTCCAAATGGGAGAGACTACACAAATGTGCAAATAAAAGAAGGCAAGGCTCATGGAGGTTATCTTGAAGGTAGGATACCCTAAGGACCAATAATAGAATTTAGGGGTTAGGCTGAGGAATTGAATCCAGTAACAGAAAGAGGAAGAATGAGGAAAACCAAGAGGAAGAAAAAAGTCAAGACATAATAGTGTTCTAAAAGCTAAGAACGGGTCTAAAGGGATAGAATTACTAGTGTTGGCAGAGGTCACAGGGAAATTAAGATAAGAAAATAAAAGAATCTAGTGAATTTGACAGTAGAGGTGTCATTGATGGTTCAAACAAGGACAAAAGTTAGATTGCAGTAGGTTGAGAAATGAATAGGAAGTGAGGAAGTAAAAAGTATGAGCACAATTTTTTTTTTAGATCTTGATTGAGTGTTAGCTCAAGAAAGTTGCAGGGTAAAGGGCAGATTTAAAATAGAAGAAAGTTAGCCATGTTCATATATGAGAAGAAATAAATAGCAGATAAGTTGACAATGTAGATGAGAGGAAGAATGATTCTAGGAGGAAGATCTTAGAAGGGCAGAAGAAAAAAGAATCCATATCACAGATGAAAAGATTGACCTTGAATAAAAGCGGTTTATATTAGATGCCAGTTTCTGCTTAACAAACCACCCCAGAACTTGTGGTTTCAAAACAAAACATACAAACAAAAAAGCATTTATTAGCTCATGATTCTATTGGTCAGAAATCTGGGTGCCATCAGCTAGGAGGTTCCTCTGCTCATGTGAGCTCACAGAGGATGCTGTGGTCATTCACATATTTGGTAATTGGCAAGCTCTGGGCCAGGATATCTTAGGTCTCCTCCATGCGATCTCTCCAGCAGGTTAGTCCAGGCTTCTTCACATAGTAGCAGCGCTTCAAGAGCTGCAAGGTCTCTTGAACCTTAGACAAGAACTACCACAGCTTCCTCCCTGCCACAGTCTATTGGGCAAAGTAAACCAGAAGGCTAGGCCTTCTGGAACACTCTGGGAACACAGAGAAAGAAATTAGATTTCACTCTTGAGGGGAACTTCTGTGTAGAACTTGTGGCTATTTGTTTTTTTATTGTGTTAACATATGTACAACAAAAAGTTTCCCATTTTAACACCTTTCAAGTGCACTATTCAGTGAAATTAATTACATTCGCAATATTCTGGTACCATCACCACCACACGTTATCGAAACTTTTCCATCATGGTACATAGAGATTCCGTACCCATTAAGCATTGACTCTCCACCTCTTCCACCCTATTCCCCGCCCCTGGTAAACTGTGCATCCTATGTCTAAGAGTTTACATATCGTGGTTATTTCATATAAGTGAAATAATAAAATATCTGTTCTGTTTATGTCTAGCTTATTTTACTCTATGTCTTCAATCTTCATCCATGTTGTAGCATGAATCAGAACTCCATTTCTTTTTACAGCTAAATAATATTCCATTGTATGTACCAAATGCTGTTTATCCATTCATCTGTTGATGGACATTTGGGTTACTTCCACTTTTTGCTATTATAAATAATGCTGCTTTGAATAATACAAATATCCATTCAAGTCCTTTCTTTCAGTTCTTTGAGGTATGTACCAAGAAGTGGGATTACCAGGTCATATAGTAATTTTATATGCAATAATAGTGATTTTGCAATATATTGTAAATATAGAAAGTATAGTAATTTTGAGGAAATGCCAACCTGTTTTTCACAGTGGCAACATCATTTTACATTCCTACCAACAGTGTGCAAGGGTTCCTATTTATCTGCATCCTCATTAACACTTGTTATTTTCCATTTTTTTTTAAATAATAAAGTAGGTGTGAAGTGGTTTTAATTTGCATTTCACTAATGGCTAATGATGTTGAGCATCTTTTCGTGTGCTTATTGGCCATTTCAACATGTTTCTTTGGGGAATTATCTATTCTTTTGCCCATTTTTAAATTGGGCTGTTTGTCTTTTTGTTGTGAAGTTGCAGGAGTTAGTTGTATATTCGGGTTATTAAACCCCTATCAGATATAAGGTTTCAAATATTTTTTCCCATTCTATTGGCTATTCTCTCATTTTCTTGAGTTTGTCATTCTATTGGCTGTCTTGTCACTTTCTTGATAATGTCCTTTGATGACTAGAAGTTCAATTTTTATAAAGTCTAATTTGTCTAGCTTTTCTTTTGTTTCTCCTACTTTTGGTATCATATCTATGAATTCATTGACTAATACAAGGTCTTTCACGTATTTCCCTATGTTTTCCTCTAAGAGTTTTATAATTTTAGCTCTTATATTTAAGTTATCGATCTATTCCTAGTCAATTTTTATATGTTTTTTGAAGTAGGCATGTACTTTCATTCTTTCGCATGTGGATATCCAGTTTTCCCAGC
The DNA here is from genome assembly GCF_023851605.1 of Tamandua tetradactyla. Taxonomy (NCBI): domain Eukaryota; kingdom Metazoa; phylum Chordata; class Mammalia; order Pilosa; family Myrmecophagidae; genus Tamandua; species Tamandua tetradactyla. Next base: position 143,977,213 of record NC_135332.1, read on the forward strand.
ACCATTTGTTGAAAAGATTATTCTTTCCCTATTGAGTAGACTTGTCAAATGTCAATCGGTCATAGATTGGTGGATTTGATTTCTGAAATCTCATTCTTTTCCGTTGGTCTGTATGTCCTTGTGCCAGTAACAAACTGATTTGATTACTGTAGCTTTATGATAAGTTTCAAGATCAGGGCTGTGAGTCCTCCAACTTTCTTCTTTTACAAGAAGAAAAAGAACATTTAGATATTCAGGGACCCTCCCATTCTGTATGAAATTAATGGCTTTGACATTGTTACAATGAAGGTGATGGGATTTTCATTGGGGTTCCATTGATTCTATAAATCTCCAGGTAGTATTGATATGTTAGTGATGTTAAGTCTTTCAATCCATGAGCATGAATACCTTTCTGTTTATTTAGGTCTTTACCTTCTATCATTAATGATTTGTATTTTCAGCACATAAGTTCTTTGCATCCTTGGTTCAATTATTCCTACCTATTTAATTATTTTTATTGCTATTGTAAATGGAATTGTTTTCCTGATTTCCTTTTTGTATTGTTAATTGCTGGTGAATAGAAACATTACTAATTTTTGCATGTTGCACTTGTAGCCCCCTCTTTGCTGAATTCATTTATCAGCACTAGTAGTTTTTTGAATATTCTTTTGGGGGAGATATATATATATATACACATACACATATACATACACACACATATGGGTAGAATGCTTGACTTCCATGCAGTAGACCCGGATTTGATTCCTGGACCATGCACCTCAAAAAAAAAAAAGAAACCTCTCTCTCTATTTGTATATATATGTATATGTATATGATCACATCCTCTGCAAATAAGGTACTTTTATCCTTTCCAGTTTGGATGCCTTTAAATATTGCCTTAATTGCTCTATCCAGAACTTCCAGTACAGTGTTGGATAACAGGGTGACAGTGGGCATCTTTAACTTGTTCCTGATCTTAAAGGGAGAAAACTTTCAGTCTTTCACCATTACTATGATGTTAGCTGTGGATTGTTCATATATACTCTTTATCATATTGAGGAAGTTCCCTTCTATTTTTAGTTTTCTGAATATTTTATCAAGAAGTTGTACTAGACTTTGTCAAATGTCTTCTGCATCATTTGAGATGATGGTGGGTTTTTGCCCTTCATTCTTATTTTGGTTGGTTGGTTTTATGTTAAACCACCTTTGTGGTTATCTCTGCTTTAATCTTTATTATTTCTTTCCTTTCTTCTCACTTTACGTTTAGTTTGCTCTCGTTTTCTAGTTCTTCTAGGTGTGGGGTTAGGTTACTGATTTGAAATCTTCTTCTTTTCCACTGTAAGCATTTATACCTTAAAATTTCCCTCTGAGCACTGCCTTTGTTGCACCCCATATATATTTTTTTATGTTGTGTTTTTGTTTTAACTTATCTCAAGATATTTCCTAATTTCACTGGTGATTTCTTCTTTGACCCATTGGTTGTTTCAAAGTGTATTGTTTAATTTCTACGTTTTGTGAATTTTTCAGTTTTCCTTCAGTTGTGGATTTCTAGCTTCCTTATATCAGGGCTGGAGAAGATACTTTATATGATTTCCATCTTTCTCAATTTGCTGAAACTTGTGTGACCTGGCATATTGTCTATCCTAGAGAATGATTCATATTCTCTTGAGAAGAATGAGCATTCTTCTGTTGATGGTTAATATGTTCTAGACGTGTCTTATTCTGTTTAGTTGTATTATATTATTATTCAAGTCCAGTATTTCCTTATTTGTCTTCTGTCTAGATATTCTGCCCACTCTTTCTGAACACAGAGTGCAAGTCCTGTCCCCTCCAAGTATCAGAGCAAATGGCCTAACCCTCTCAAGTGCTGACATGGAAAGAACTGCCCTTTCCACACACGTGGATGGGTCTGCTTTTGTGGCCCAAGAGCTCTTGATGCAGACCATGGCTTCCATGGTTCTTCCCTTGAAGTCATTCTTCCTTCACATCATCCCTTCTCTGTCCTTTTCAGGCATTGCTTCTGTTCATACAAATTTCACAAAAGCCTTGTTACCTTTGCTTGCAGTTCAAACAGGTCCAAACCATCAGAAAATGAAACTGTCCACAGATCCTTCCTGGATAACTGTTTTTCCAATCCTGATTTCCATGGAAATGGCTGAATAGATCCATTCTTTAGCAAAGGATTGTTCAATTAAACCCTTACATGGAGCCCTGTTCTCTGCAAACTCACTTTTTAAATCTCAGGAAAGTCCCTAATAGAGCTGGTTCCGGCCCTAATCTGAGAGCATACTATCTGACTAGACTGCAGATTTTCAAAATAATCAATTTCTAGTTTCATTGTGCTTAACACTTCAATCCTCACTTTATCTCTTTCTTCTTTCATTTCAATATAAGGTACAAGGAATAACCAGGCTTTTCTTTGTACACTTCGCTTGGAAATGTTCTCAGCTAAATATCTAATCTCATTATTTTCAAATTCTGCCTTCCATCCAACATCAGAACTTAGTTTTTGAAAGTATTTTTATTGAGATATCTTCATGCACCATATAGTCCATCCAAAGTATACACTCAGTACCTCACAATATCATCACATAGTTGTGTATTCATCACCATGATCATTTTAGAATATTTGCATCACTCCAGAGAAGAAATAAAAAGAGAAAAGTAAAAACCCATAAATCCCATATCCTTTATCCCTCCCTCTCATTGACCAATAATATTGCGGTATACCCAGTATTTTTTTGTACCCCTTATCCCCCCCATTATTTATTTATTTATTTATTATCTCATTTTTTTACTCATCTGTCCACCCCCTGGATAAAGGGAGCATCAACCACAAGGTTTTCACAATCACATGGCCACCTTGTAAAAGCAATTATTTATACAATTGTCTTCAAGAATCAAGGCTACTGGAATACAGTTAACAGTTTCAGTTATTTCCTTCTAGCTATTCTAATATGCAAAAATTAAAAGGGGATGTCTATATAATGCATAAGAATATGCATCCTTATATGCATAAAGGAAACTCTCGACTCTATTTGAAATCTCTGAACCACTGAAGCTTTATTTTGCCTCATTTCTTTCTTCCCCATTTTCTTCAAGAAGGATTTCTCAATCCCATCGTGCCAGGTCCCAGCTCATCCCTGGGAGTCATGTCCCATGTTGCCTAGGGAGATTTAAACCCCTGGGAGTCATGCCCCATGTTGGAGGGAGAGCACTGAGTTCAGCTGCTGAGTTGGCTTAGAGAGAGAGGCCATATCTGAGCAACAAAAGAGGTTCCCTGGGGGTGACTGTTAGGCCTAATTTTAAGTAGGCTTAGCCTTTCCTTTTCAGGAGTAAGATTCATGACAACCAACTGCAAGATTGAGGGCTTGGCCTATTGATTTTGTTGTTCCAACTGCTTGCAAGAATATCAGGAAGAAGTTTAATATTTCCTCCTTTCTCCCCACTTCCCCAAGGGGACTTTGCAAATATTTTTTATTCTCTGTTCCTGTTACTCCGGAATGTATCCAGGCAACATACTTACATGGACATACCAACAAGATCTCATGCCTTATTCAAGATTCCATGCAATTATGGTGTTCGAGTAAACTGACCATACAAGTTAAATTAGATAGTATGAAACCAAAAACATAAATTTTGCACCAAATAAACATATCTTCCTTTTGTCCCACATAGAAGTTGTTTAAAATACAGACAGGATTTATTACCTTTACCCAGGGTTCTGATTTATCTTAGTCCTATCCACATCAACTTCATTGATATCTCTAGTTAAAGTCTGATCACTTTTTCAATTTTTTCAATAGCTGCTGTATGGCGTAATGCTGACTTACATAGCTTCAGAATTCTGAGTCTCAGGTGTCAAACAAATACCTGAAGTTCCAGGGTATGACCAGGTTATACACAAATAGCTCAGCATGTCAGATTTTATAAATAACAGTTATGACTCCAGAATAAGAGCTTACAATCTAGGACCCTTTAAAATAGGCCCCAACCTGATAACTCATACTCTCAACTTCCCCGAGATTGTATATTATAGTTAATCCATATAAGCAAGGCATGGTATTTGTTTTTTCTTCTTGACATTTTATTAAACATACTGTCCTCAAGGTTCATTCACCCTGTTGCATGCCTCTCAACTTTTCATCCCTTCTTGCAGCTGCTCAATAGTCTGTCATATGTATATACCATAGTTCCCCTTTCCGTTCCTCAGTTGATGTACCTTTAGGCCACCTCCATCCATTGCAAATCACAGGCATTGCTGTCATAAACACCAGTGTGCAAATGTCCATTTGAGTCCCCAATCTCAGTTCTTCCAAATATATACCTAGCAATGGGTTTGCAGGATCATATGGCAACCCCACTCATAGCTTCCAGTGGAGCCACCACACTGTGCTCCAGAGGGGCTGCACCACTCTGCTCCTAACAACAGTGAATAGATACGTCTGTTTCTTTACGTTTTACATTAAACAGTGTTATTTGAACATCATACAATCCAACCTAAGTAAAAAATAAGTGTTTCCCAGTATAATCACATAGCCGTGACTTCACCACCTCAATGTATATGAGGACATTTACTTTTCTCCCACAAAGAATCCCATACCGCTCCCCCATATCCCCTACTTAGTTTTGGCTTATTGCCTTTGTTACACTCAATGAAAGGATATTACAGTGTTACTGTTAACTATAGGCCGTACTTTTCATTGATTGTTTTTTTTCCCCTGTATACCATCCCATTTTCAACATGTTGACATTCGTTTGTTCCCTCTCATGCAAAACATTCTTATATTTGTATATTTAATTACCATCCTTGTTTACTCTAGGCATTGCTAAGTTATGTCATCAGTCTTTATCCTCTGTCTTTCCTTCTGGTGTCATATATGCCCCTTATCTCTCAACCATATTCACATTCATCTTCATTCAGTTTACATATAATATGGTACTACCATCAGATAGTATTGTATGATCCATTTCTGGATCTTTACAGTCAATCCTGTTGAACATTCTGTACTCCTTCGGCACCAAATGCCCAATCCCTAACCTCTTTCTATCACCTGATAACCTGTATTCTTAACTTTAACTCTCAAAGTTCACTCATTAATGTTATTTCATATTGGGGGACCATATAGTACTTGTCCTTTTGTTTCTGGCTAATTTCACTAAGCATAATGTCCTCAAGTCAGACCTCAATTTTTCTAAATTCTCTGCCACTTTAAAACAAGGATTGCTTTTCTTCCAATTTCCAATGATGCAGTCGTCCTCCTTCTAATGCCTCATGGAAAGTATCTTTAGCATCTAGATATCTACCAACATTCTTTTCATAACAATTTGTATTTTCTAAGATGATACAAAATTTTTCTATAGCTCTCACTCATTTTTGTGTCTTCACAATTCTTCCAGCTTTTACCCATTACCCAATTCCAAAGCTGTTTCCCCATTTTTAGGTACTTGTAATAGTAGCACCCAACTTTCTGGTATCAAAAACTGTTTTAGTTTCCTAGCTGCTAAAATAAATACCATGCAATGGGTTGTCTTAACAACAGGAATTTATTGGTCCATGCTTTCAGAGACTAAAAGACTTGCTTCCTCCAGGGTCGGATCTTCTTGTTGACTGGCAATTTTTGGGGTTCTTTGACTTTTCCATCACATGATAATGCATATAGTGTCTTCTCCTTTCTTTGTTCTATTAACTTCCAGCTTCTGGCTGCTCCTCATGGCTTTTCTCTCTGTGTCACAATTTCCTTTGCTTATAAATACTTGAGACATATTGGATTACAACCATCTCATTCATTTGGGTACACCTTAACTAAGAACATTTTGAGAAGTTGTAGTTACAAATGGACAGACATCCACAGGACCGGGGATTAGGACCTTTTGTGGGGGACATGATTCAGTCCCCAACATAATTTTCCTTATGTCCTTCAGTTCTTTGTTCATTGTTTTCCTTTAGCTGTTTGAACATGTTTAAAACTATTTTTTGTTTGTTTGTTTTAGAAGTCATCTGACTTCCTTTTTTATTGTGAAAAATAACATATATACAAAAAAGCAATAAATTTCAAAGCACATTGCAACAGGTAGTTGTAGAACATATTTCAGAGTTTGGTATGGGTTACAATTCCACAACTTTAGGTTTTTACTTCTAGCTACTCCAAGACACTGGAAACTAAAAAAAAAATCAATATAATGATTCAGTAATCATACTCATTTGTTAAACTACCTTCTCTTTATAACTCCACCTTCTCCTTTGATCTTTCTACCAGTCTTTAGGTGTATTTGGGCTATATCTATTCCAACTTTTTCATGTTGGAAGGGGCTATTGATAATATGGGATAGGGAGATGGAACTAGTTGATGTTCTTAGAGAAGCTGGCCCCTCTGGGTTTCAGATTATCTGGCCTAGGAAACCCATCTGGAGGTTACATATTGGTTTCTGGAAAGTAATTACATTGCATGGAACCTTTGTAGAATCTCAGATAAAGCCCTAGGTGTCCTTCAGGGTTGGCAAGAATGGTTTTGGTTGGGGTTTGGCAAACCATGATAGGTAGCAATATCTAGCTGAAGCTTGTGTCATAGTAGCCTCTCGACTCTATTTGAACTCTCTCAGCCACTGATACCTTATTTTTTTTACACTTCTTTTCTCCCTTTTGGTCAGTACAGCACCATTGATCCCATGCTGCCAGGGCCAGGCTCATCCCTGGTAGTCACATCCTATGATGTCAGGGAGACTTTCACCCCTAGATGTCATGTCCCACACAGAGAAGTGGGCAGGGTAATGATTTCACTTGCACTGTTGGGCTTAGAAAGAAAGAGGCCACATCTGAGCAACAGAAGAAGTCCTCTGAAAGTAATTCCTTAGACAAAACTACAGGTAGGCTAAGCTTCTCCACTGCGTAAATAAGCTTTCACAAGAGCAAGCCTCGAGATTAAGGGCTTGGCCTACTGACTTCGGCATCCCTGAAGTTTGAGACTGTATCAGGGGTTCCCAGGTTTAATAGTTTCATATTTTTTCTCCCATCCTTCAAGAGACTTTGCCAGTACTTTTTGATTATCTGCTAAACATATTCTGGGATGTATCCAGACATTATATTAAGATATACAGGATTACAGGCCGTCGTTACCATTCTGGGCTCACTGTATTTGGATTGTTTAAATGATCTATCCAGACACGTTGAGTTAGGTTATGTGCTGCAGAAAATTTAGGTTCTGGACAAAATAAACCTTTCTTCCTTTGGTCTCTTAGAGTAGGTGAGGTTCTAAAAACCTCAATGTCTTCCTCACTCTGTATTCTCAATTACCTTAATCCCAATCTGATTGGCTTCATTCTTATCTCTAATTGAAACCTGATCTCTTTTTCAATTTCTTGTTGTTCTATGTTAGGACCATTTATTTTAAGTCTTGCCTGTTATGTCAAAACCTGGTCTTCTTCATTGACATTTTTCCAAAATAAATGCTCCTTTGAATTCACCATCATTTCCTGTTTCTTTGTATGCCTTGTCATCTTTTGTTACACACTGGCCATTCTGGTATGCTAATGTGTTAATTTGGGAATTTAGTCCCTGAAGTATTTGTTTCTTAAGCTTGTATATAGGTAGTACTATGATAGAGATTTCCTTAAATCAAAGTGCTAACACCAATAAAAAATACACCTTTTAGAGTCTTTGCAAATTGTCTCTGTCTTGGCTGATGCTCTTCTTCAGAGCTTAACCATCCTAACAGTGAACCTGAAAAGCAGCACAAGTGAAAGCATAGGGTTCTCTGTGGTCTTTTCTGAACATGTGTCTTGTCCTTGGCATGTACTTGTGACCATAGAAATTTCCCGTTTATAAACATTTGAATGTCCCTTTTACCCTTTAGGAAATGGTCTGTCTTCCTGATTCTGCATACTCTATTGTGTATCTTAAAACAAGTAATCTTTTGCCCCAGTCCACTGCAATTTGATTGTTTCTTACATTTATGTAGCTTCCCCATGAGCTACTTCTGTGTGTAGGCAAGTTCTGAAACAGAGATGAGTTTCCTGATTCAGTTCTTCCAGCTGGCATCAACTAATTGGAACAGTCATACATGCACCCTAATATGTGGATGGGGATTACTCTGTTCCTTACAGAATCAGAACCAGAGACCTGCACTGAGAAGGGGCTGACTCTGTACTGAACCAGAGAGGGGTTCCACAGAGTTTTCCTACCATTTTTCTTAGTTTGGCACTTACCCAGTTAGTACAACCCTTTAACTTTTTTCTGGAGCTCTGAGAAAGACGGTTCATCCAGTTTTTGCTTATTGTCTAAATTTTCTGTTGGATCCGGGATGTTTTATTGTCTCATTCTGCCATGTTGGTGATCTTGCCCAAATTTGTGACCATTTGCAATTTACCATGACTGTCTTCCTCTACTCTGAGATAGGAAGGAGAGATGTGAGGATAAGAATGAAATGTAGGTGAGGTTGTAGAAGGTGACTTGTGAGAATGAAAGGGAAAAGAAGGAATAGGAGATTTTAATAAAATGTTGTTCCCACAATCTGCAATCCTGTATCTTGGCCATAATATGTATTCAGTAAATGTATGCTGAAAAAAATGCTGAGGTCTCTCCCAACTTGAGGGGCATTTCTCAAGAATGTAGATTTAAAAGTTGATGATATTAGTTATTTTAATAATATTAAAATTTAAGCTGTATTCTTTGTCTTATTTGAATGCAATTGTATAATACTTTATACACTCAAAAAATGAGTCTGATCTGAAAAGACCTCTTCTTCAGTGACCTCTCAATACACTGGATTCTTAATTAAGAGTAGCTCCTTCCCACTCCTCTTTGACATCCCTATTGCTTCTGATGAAAACTACTATAAAATAGGAGAATGCTACAAGAGGGGATTAGAAGTATGTTTTAAATGGGACCAAGTTCCAGGCCTGCATACACGTTCAGCACTTTACCTTTTGTTTAACTTTTTGTGTTTATTCTGTGAGCAATTCTTATCATTTATCCTGATAAAATTACTTAGTATAATTGCTGAATATTATACATTTAAAGTAGACTTCATTACAAGTTAAATCTGCCAAACATTGTATCTTTCTCTAATTGTGAAAGTAGTTTCCCAGAAATCTACAGTGTCATTCTTATTGTTGCGTGGGTCACAGCTGTCTGCAAATAGCAGTTCCATTTGGAAAGGACGGATTTTATGCCCTTGCTCCCCAGTGGCAGTAACAAGCCTCTTTTTATTGTTGCTCACATTAAGATAACTAAAATCAACAGTGAGGTAAACCCTTCTTGGGACCATCTGGCAAAGATTTTTATCCAAAATATTCTGTAAACACTGATTCCATCTGAGTACCCAGGACCTACTGTCCAGTGGCCGTCAACTACATTTTTATTTCATTTCAAACAATAATTGAAACATTGAAGGAGTAGACTGTGGATTCTATCCCTTTGCTTTTTTCTTTTAAGATATTATTAATCTCATACTGATTCCGGGAGATTTGCATTCTCTGAGGGAACTTTACAATGCCTCATGAAGTCACCAGAAAGTAAACGGGGCACTAACAGTTTGGTCCATTAAGTATATAGTGGATGGAGCATATCTGAAGTTTGTTCACTTTCTCTTGGAAAATACATTTACTCTACTTAAATCAAAGGCAGAATTTCTTAATTGAGTTTTCATTTTCCTGTATGTTTCAAAGTATTTTTGTAGAAGTGGTTTGCAGCATGACCTAGTCAAGACTTTTAAAGTCTTTGACAGGAAATAACAAAGGATAGGATTGTGATGGGACACTTCATCTAGTCCAAGACCAATTTCTGGAGTTTTCTATAAGCCTGCATGAAAGGGTATGAGTGGGGATTATTTTAGCCCTGAATTGCCCTAGGGGATGATTGCTGGTGCTGCTAATAGTCTCTCTGTCCCTCCCCTGGCAATAAATTTTAAATATTGAAATACAGCTTTGGAGAAAAATGTACCGAAGATTCCTTAAGCTTTTTACAAGACACTCAAAGACTTTTCACAAGCCAGTTCTCTGCAAATGTGAATTCTTGATGTCTAAACATAAAGGTCTTGACTGAACTAATTTTAAATGTGAATTTTAATACAGAGTGTTTGGAGAAAGGGAATACAGCTGGACCATTAAAGCATGATATTTTGCCATTTTACGTAAAGAGAAATACTGATTAAAAGTGATAAAAAGATTTCAGCATATGTGATGTGATTGTCTTTAATCATAACCTATTACCACAAGTCTGTGTAACAAAAGCATTAATTCTGTTAAAGACAATAGCATATCTATTATAGTGTGGCACTTTTTAATTATTTCCATGCTGAACAGGATATTGAAGACTTATTATCTAAAGGTCAGAATAATGCCCAAGACATGGCCAAGCCCAATGAGTGTCAGATGCATGGAATGTTGGATGACTTCATAGTTATGAAATTATTTCATTTCTCATGATAATTCCTGACTTGCCAAGTTAGTGAATTTTAAGAACTCTGAGAGCAGATTTTAAGATAAATGTGAAATAATCCATACTTTTGGAGTCAGGGACTTCCCTTTAGGCATTAGTTCATATTTGACTTGCTTGACTTACATTTGGGAATAAAATGAGTTAGGACAAGGTCTTCGATACCACATTCCCTTACTGGGAAAGAAAACCAACTTGCACAACTTTGGCTGGCTCATGTTTCTTGTTATACAGGCTCTAAGAAGTAGTGGTTGCCATGAAATACTTTACTTAACCTTTACAAAAATGTTTTCTTAATGTGGCAGAGTAGTTTAGTTAAATGAAAATAAATAACTCTAAAATTTTTTTATTTCTTTTACATCTGTTAGATTCTTCTTTTTTCTTTGTTAATTAAAATTAGGGATAACAATTTTAATTGCCTAAAATTTTCATGCTGAATAAAAATAAATTAAAGATCTCAAAAAATACTTGATCTTTTCTTAGGGCACGTCTTGGCATGTCTTGTATTTTTCATTAAGCTAAATTTTACTAAATGACGAATGTTAAATTTGAGAACATTTTAAGTGAAAGTCTTTATTCAAACTTTGGGTAGGTTTCCTTATTGTGTGTATTTGTATGTTTATGTGTGTGTGCACGTGTGTGTAAAGACAAACTTGATTTTCAGATAGACAAAGCCTGATAATTTCTCCAAATCTGAATGACTGTCAAACTATGCCTCCAATTTCTTATCTTATTGTTTTCCATTTCTCAGCTCACCCAAATAATTCTTTATAATTTCCGACCAATATACTCTTATCTCTACTACTGAAAAATTGGGTCCAACTAAAAGCATGGCATGGTTGAACATCATTCTGTCAGGAATATATGTCTGCACAGCACCAGAATTTCTCACCTCTTTTTTATTGTGGTGAAATAAATGTAATAAGATTTGCCATTTTACCCATTTTTACAAATGTACAATTCTGTGGCATTAATTACATTCACGATGTTGTCCTACCATCATTAGCATCCATTGACAAAATTTTTCATCAGCCCAAAAACTCAGTACTCTTAAGCAATAGTGGATCCATTAAGCATTAGCGGTCCATCCCTTCCTTCTCCCCCCAGCCCCTGGTGACCTGTAATCTGATTTCTGTCTGTATGACTTTGCCCATTCTAGATATTTCATATAATATTTGTCCTTTTATAGCTGTCTTATTTCATTTAGCATAGTGTTTGCAAGGGTCACCCATGTTGTAGTATACACCAGAATTTCTTTCTCTGGCTAAATAATACTCCATTATTTGTATATACCACATTTTTTAATCTATTTAATTTTTAATGGACATTTGGGGTGTTTCCACCTTGCAGCTATTGTAAATCATGCTGCTATAAACATTGGCATGCAAATATTTGTTTGAGTCCCAGTTTTCAATTCTTTTAGGTGTATACCTAGGACTGGAATTGCAGGGTCATATGGCAGTCCTATGTTTAACTTTGAGAAATTGCCAAACTGTTTCTAAAATCACTGCACCGTTTTACATTCTCATCAGCAATGCGTGAAGGTTCTCATTTTTTCACAGCCTTGCCAAAAACCTTGGTTTCCCTAGAAGAGGACACCGGGATGTGGCAGCAGCGGGTGAGGGGAAATGCCCGCCCTGGGATAGTGTCCGTCAGACTCTCGGCTCACAGCTCGGCTCTGCTCTCTGACCCCAGGGCCTCCCAGCTCCAGCTCTTCCCCTCTGTCCTTGACTTGAAGGCAAATGTGATTCCAGGCTCTGTACCTCAGTTCTTCCGGGTCTCACCCATCCTTTGTTCCTCACATCCCCATTTCTGTCTTCCTCTGTGTCTTTTGGCCACCTTTCTTCTGTTCAAAGTTTTCTGTAAAATTTCTCTCTCCTTTTTTATTTTATAAATTAATTTGCTTTCAGTTAAAAAAAAAAAAAAACCAAAATACCTTTTTTTAATTTTAAAAGGATTCTATGACTTGATTATGGGTATGTTGAAACTTTGATCAAGCCTTAATCCTTGTTAAAAATGTGCAATATTTGACATCCTAACCTACCAGTGGAAATTCAAATGATTTATCATAAACTGTGTGAAATAACACCATAAACTGTTTTAAAACTATGAAAACTGTATGTAACACATGTATAGCATTAATATTTCAAACAGCCAAACACTACATTTTTTGTTAGTTACTTTGTTTCATTGTCTTTCATGTTTCAATCCTTGCTGTTTGTTGATGATTGCTGCACTGAGGGGAAATGACGGTTATTGACCTCAGAGTTCACTGCCTCTTCACTCTCCCTTTGTGTGTGTGTGTGTGTGTCCATATCCTGTCCTCTCTTGTCCTGCCTCATTCTCTCCCTACTTCTTATCTCTCTACATCGCCAAAAACACTGCACATATGCCCTTTGGCTGCCTAAAAACAATGATTTTTGTTTCAATATAACTCTTTTCTCTTTCCAGAATCAAAATTCAGTGGTTCCATTTGCATTTTCATCAAAACTATTAAAGGAAATTAAGCTCATGATAAAGTTAATTTCCCAAGTTATACTGACAAAAAGTACAAGTTATTTGTACAAGTGATTTGAAGCCATAGCGTCTACTTTTTTGACTTGTCTTTGTAATACAGTAAGTGCACTTTATAAACATTAATTTTGTGCAGAAAGAACCACTCCAGGCCTGATTGTTACATGGCAAGTTAAGTTGTTGCCTACTTTTTAAACTTACATTGTAAGCCTTTATTGTACTTCGGTGTGTCTTTTTTTCGTGTTATTTCATTGAGTAAGAAAAATATGTCCTCTGCTCAAATTTCCAATTACCCCAAGAAGTACGTCTCTGGAGTCCGACTTTTTTTTTCTTATTTTCTTATAAACTTTTGCGGTATAACTTTTCTTATTGAATAGTCTGTTTTCCCCACTATATTGTGAGGATTTTTCAGGGCAAGTAATATATCTCATTCAACACAATGTATACCATGTGGTTCAGTTAGTTGGCTTATAGTAAAAATGTAATAGCTATAGATCCTTAAAAAATATTTGCTAAATTGAAGAAAAGAAAACTAAAAACCTAATTCCTCTAGGGAGAAAAATCATATCATCACATAAAACTGCTTTAAGAATCCTGTGAATATGTAATATATCAAGGCAAATTTTGTGCTAGGAGCTGGAGAAGCTCCAGAGATGAAATGAGGATCATGTTACCCTCTTAGCAAAGTGGCAAGAATGCAAATGAGGGAGCTGTGACTTTGACCAGGACAAACAAGGAGGCTTCATGCAGGACGCTGAATTTGAGTGTTTAAAATAGAAATATATAATTTCTTTTTACTTGGAATGCAGGCTCTATATGCTTGCTATTAAACAGTTTTCATTTTAATAACAGTTTTTATGTAATTGCAAAATATGGAGTATACATTTTGGAAATTGCACAAGGTGATTCAAAACACATATAAAAAAGAATACTTAAAACACATTAACCCACAATACTGAGATAACTGCTATATGCCTTCTGGCATGATTCTTCCCAGCCTTTATCTGGAAGATATATATATATACAATTGTTTGTTTTACAAAAAAAGCAGTATATTAGGCATACTTTTTTGTGCTTTTTTTCAACCTGTTTCATACCATCACTAACATTTTTCCATCTCGTGATTTTTCGATGTATTGTGAGGACTCTAGTATAAATGTGGCTAAGAATCCTGTGAACGCAGCTCTGGTGCACAGGGCACTGTGGCCCTGAGCAAGTCACTTAGCCTCTCTAGATCTGTTTGTTTTTTCATCCATAAGATGGAATAAATAATATCTACCTTACAAAACCATTTTATGGAATAAATAAGGCAATATATAAAGCACTTAGCCCAGTTCTTGGCACATATTAAGTGTCTAACCAAATGACAACTGCCATTATTTTTACTATGTTTTATTTGATCAACTATTATTGCCAAATTTTCAGTATTAAAATAGCACTAGAATAAATATTCATCCATGTAAATCTCTTCACACACTTATTATTATTTCCTTGGAAAGATTCCTATGTAAAATTGATGAGTTAATTAATATCTAAAACTAGGAATTTTCAAAAGGAGGATTGTGCTTAAAATTGATGAGTTAATGAGTATCTGAAACTAGGAATTTTTGATAGAGGAATTGTGCTCCAGCTGTAATTGTTATTCCACCCAGCAATTTGTGAGTGTGCCAGGTTTCCCTCTTCTGTAAGAGATTGTTTCTTGCTGATCACAAGTATTTGTGGCCTTCATTGTATTCAAATAATCTCAAGGAAAACCTACAAGAGCCATATTTTGCGAAAGACTAAACTACCAAAGATTTGTATGATGACAACAAAGACTCAGCTGGATCAGTCCTGAATAATTGATTTGGAAAGGCTTTCAAAATTCAGCTTTTTTTCTCTTTCTCCTTTTTCTACCAAAATAAAAACTGTATCAGGGTCCAGCTTATCCACTAAAAAGTTATTCAATTTTATTTATTTCTATTCTTTTAGGTATGAGATTGAGTTCTGTAAGTGTGTGAGTATATAGGATTCTAAGGGTTCCAGTATGGAATAATGGTGACACCAAGCATTAGCCATTATCTAGAAGATTTTTACTTGTCTTTTAGCATTATTTCATACTCTCTGAACACCTTGAAATTCAACTGAATCTGCCCCTGACAGTGAAAAAGCAGCAATGAACAAGATGCTTCATTGTATTTGTTATGCTAATTTAATGTTATGAAATGTACTGTCATTCCGCTTAGACTCTTGCATTCCTATCAAGTGATATAACTTTAATCTGTTTAATTTGCTTTCCAGATATTATTATTATAGATAGACAAGGATTTCTTAAAGTAGTTTAACTTAATTTTAATCTCTGTGCTCACCTATTATATCGTTTTGGGTCTACTTGATGCTTTTTTTTTCTTAAGCAGTTTTATTGAGATAAACTCACATACTGTGCAATCCACCTAACGTGTGCAATCAGTGTCTTCTACTATAGTCGTTGACTGTGCATTCATCAACACAATCACTTCTGAAACATTTTCATTCACAAGATGGTTCACTATGTTATCCAGTCCCGTATTTCACCTTCTGGCTTTCCTTCTAGTAATGAAATTACAAACCTAAATTTTCCCTTTCAACCACAATCACACACACATACCATCACTGTTAATTATACTCTCTATGATGTGCTACCATCACCTCTTTTCAAACATTTATAATCAACCTTACAACATATTCTGCACAAATTAAACATCAGCTCCTCATTCTCTGCCCTCATTCTATCTTCTGGTGACCTATGTTCTAGATATTAGCATCATAAGTGTGCTAGGTATATTTAGTTCATATTAGCAAAGTCATACAATATTTGTCCTTTTGTGTCAGGCTTATTTCACACAACGTAATGTCCTCAATGTTCATCCATGTGGTCATATATGTCATTACTCATATATGACTACATATGACTACATAGCTGAATAATATTCCACCATATGTATATATACATTCTGTCTATCCATTCATAGATGGATAGATGTGTTGTCTATCTATCCATGGACACCTGGACACCTGGGTTGTCTCCATCTTTTAACAATTGTAAATAATGCCACTGTGAACATCAGTTAGCAAATATCTGTTCACATCCCTGCTTTCAGATCTTCTGAGTATACACCTAGAAGCGGGATTCCCAGATCATGTGACAGTTCTATACTTAGCTTCTTGAGGAACCACCAAGCTGTCTTTTACACCACTGTACCATTCTACATTCCCACCAGTAATGAATAAGTGTTCCTATTGCTCCACATCCTCTTCAACACTTGTAGTTTTCTGTTTTTAAAAGTGGCCATTCTAGTAGATGTGAAATGATATCTTATTGTAGTTTTGATTTGCACTTCTCCAATAAATAGTAATGTTGCACATCTTTTCATGTGCTTTTTTAGCCATTTGTTTGTATATCCTCTTTGAAAAAATGTCTATTCAAATCTTTTACCCATTTTTTTAATTGTCTTTTTATTGTTGAGTTGTCAGGTTTCTTTATGTATCTTGAATACTAAACCTTATCAAATAGGAGAAGTTTCCAGATATTTCCCCTTTTGAGTAGGCTGCCATTTCGTCCACTTGACAAAGTCTTTTGAAGCACGAAAGTATTCATTTTAGAGGAGGTCCCATTTATATTTTCCTTCAGTGCTTGTGCTTTGGGTATATAATCTAAGGAACCATATCCTACCAAAAGATCTTAAAGATGCTTCCTACATTTCCTTCTAATAGTTTTATGGTTCTTGCTCTTTATATTTAAGTCTTTGATCCATTTTGAGCTAAGTTTTGTGTAAGGTGTGAGATGGGATCATTCTTTTGGGTATGGATACCCAGTTCTCCCAACACTATTTGTTGAAGAGACTGCTCTGTCCCAATTGGGTAGACTTGACAGCCTTGTCAAAAATTAATTTTCCATAGATGTGAGGGTCTATTTATGAACTCTCAGTTCGATTCATTTGGTCAATATGTCTATCTTTATGCTAATAATATGCTGTTTTGACCACTATAGCTTTGTAATATGCTTTAAAGTCAGGAAGTGTGAGTCTTTCAACTTTATTTTTCTTCTTCAGTATGTTTTTATCTATTTAGGGCCCCTTACCCTTCTAAATAAATTTGGTAATTGGCCTTTCCAATTCTTCAAGGTAGACTTGGAATTTGATTGGGATTGCATTGAATCTATAAATCAGTTGGGGTAGAATTGACATCTTTTTAAAGGAAGTTGCAAAAAAACAAAACAAAAATAATACAGAGAATACCAGTATACCCTCCACCCAGATATAATTTGTTATATCATTCTATTTAGCTATCTATTTATGTCTGTCATTTATCTATTTTTTAAACATTGGAAAATAAACATCATCCTTCTTAAACACTTAATATTTATATGTTTATTACCTAAGAACAAGGTAATAAACCATGTTTATTACATGGTTTGTTACTATAACCATGGTAAGTACAATCAATTATCAAGTTCAAGAAATTTAATATTGATATAAAGCATAAAGTCCATGTTCCAATTTTTTTTATATATCTCAGTAATGACCTTTTGAGCATTTTCTCCTCCATTATAGCTCCAGTCCAGAATTATATATTGCAGTTAATTGCTAATTGTCTTTTTAGTCTCTTTCTATTTTATTTTTATTGAGATATCTTCACAAGCCATACAGTCCATCCAAAGTATGCGATCAGTGGCTCACAATATCATCACATAGTTGTGTATTCATGACAGTGATCATTTTTAGAATGTTTGCATCACTCCAGGAAAAGAAATTTAAAAAAAAAGTAAAAACTCCATACCCCATACCCCTCCCTCTCATTGACTACTAGCTAGTATTGCACTCTGCCAATTTGTTTTACCCCTTATCCCCCCCCATTATTTATTTATTTTTTGTCCTTATTTTTTCACTCATCTGTCCATGCCCTTTATAAAGGGAGCATAAGCCACAAGGTTTTCATAATCACACGGTCACATTGTAAAAGCTGTATAATTATACAGTTGTCTTCAAGAATCAAGGCCACTGGAATAAAGTTCAGAGTTTCAGGTATTTCCTTCTAGCTATTCTGATATACAAAAACTTACAAGGTGTACTATATAATGCATAAGAATATGCATCCGTATATGCATAAGGATAACCTCTCAACTCTATTTGAAATCTCTTAGCTGCTGAAGCTTTATTTTGTCTCATTTCCCTTTTCCCCTTTTTGGTCAAGAAGGTTTTCTCAATCCCATGATGCCGGGTCCTAGCTTGTTCCAAGAGTCAGGTTCCTTGTTGCCAGGGAGATTTACACCCATGGGAGTCATGTCCCACGTTGAGGGAGTGTGTGTATAGGGGGAAAGCAATCAGTGAATTAACCTGCTGAGTTGGTTTAGAGAGAGAGGCCACATTTGAGCAATGAAAGAGTTCTCTGGAGATGACTCTTAGGCCTAATTTTAAGTAGGCTTAGCCTATACTTTGCAGGAATAAGTTTGCCCATGGGCAAATCCCAAGATAGAGGGCTCAACCTATTGAATTGGTTGTCCCCAATGCTTGCGAGAATATCAGGAATTTCCCAGGTGGGGAAGTTTAATATTTCCCCCTTTCTCTCCAGTTCTTGGAGGGGACTTTACAAATACTTTTTATTCTTTACCTCAATTACTCTTAGTTGTATCCAGGTATCACACTAATCTTTACACACCAACAAGATCTCATGTCCCATTCAAGATTCCATGTAATTATGGTGTTCGAGTAAACTGACCATACACTTTAAATTAGATAGTACATTACCAAAAATATAAATTTTGCACCAAATAAACATCTCTTCCTTTGCTCTCACATAGAAGTTGAGGTTTTAAGATATAGACCATATCATCCTTTACCTTGTATTCTGATTTACCTTAGTCTTATCCAGATCAGCTTCATTCATATCTCTAGTTGAAATCTGATCATTTTTTCAACTTTTTAAACAGTTGCTATATGGGGTAATACTGACTTATATAGCTTCAGAGCTCTAACTCTGAGTCTCAGGTGCCAAACAAACACCCAAAGTTCCAGGGAATGAGAATTGACATAATGTTTAGTCTTCCAGTCCATGAACATGGGATGTTCTTCCATTTATTTAGGTCTTCTTTGATTTCTTTTAGCAATGCTTTGTAGTTTTCTGAATATGGGTCCTTTACATCCTTGGTTAAATTTATTCCTAGATATTTGGTTCTTTTAGTTGCTATTGTATACTTGATGGTTTAATAGCAGTAGTGCAATGTCTGAATTATGAATGTTATTGATTTTCAGTTTAATATTGTTATCCATGAAAAACAAATACCTATTGAATAGCCATTCAAAGGATAAATCTTTTCTAAATATTTTCATTTGTCATTCATTTTATGATACTATTTTATGCACAAATATCATTACTAATTTTTTTAAACAGGTTGTTTTACTTATTTTTTCTTTCATTAACCTTGATTTATTTGTTTATTCATAGATATTTTTTGAATACCTATTGGGCACTAGGCTCTTGAATTAGAGTGAGGAGTTCCTAGAAGTTTAAAAGATGAATATGTAATATTTCTCATATACATTCAACAGATTGGGGAGATTTTGAAGTCATGTAGGTTTATAGTTTCTCTTTAGAACATCATATATTACTGTACAGTG
This sequence comes from Tamandua tetradactyla, assembly GCF_023851605.1. NCBI lineage: Eukaryota > Metazoa > Chordata > Mammalia > Pilosa > Myrmecophagidae > Tamandua > Tamandua tetradactyla. Next base: position 143,996,776 of record NC_135332.1, read on the forward strand.
AATTATTATAAAATGCAAAAATTCACAAATGAGTCTGAAGACAAATTTTAATTTGTGATTATTGAGGTGTAAATAATATTGACAGCAGTTTTTAAATAGTGAAATATTTAAGTCTCTGAAAAGTAACTTGTACCTTCATCATTTATATTTTTAAGTGTAACTTAAAATATTTACTTGCCCACCCTCTTGTCCTTTTCTTCCTTGGTGTACTCTTTTTTTTCCTAGATTTCATCTTGCTTTTCTTTCTTAATCTATCAATTCAGGAATTTTCCTTTGGACATGGCTGTGGGTGATCCTCAGAGCTAATCTCCAACTCCCTGATCAGTAATTCAGTTGTGTTTTGTATTGAAAAAATGAGTTGAAAGCTATATATGCTCCAACTTGAGATCCTCAATGGGAAACTGTGAATTTAGTCTGACTGTTAGCATTAGCGCTGAGCGGGTGGGGGTGGGGGTTATCTGCTAGAAAAAAAGAAACTATGATCCCTTGGGAACTTCCATGAGGGGGTGGCCACTATGCAACTTACCTTATTGCTTAGTTTCAGTTCTCATTGAAAAGCTCAAAAAAGAGTGGGTCTTATTTGACTTTTTTTTTCCCCTAATAAAAAATACTAGACACTAACTAGGCTGAAGAGAATGAGATGCCTGGATAGAAAAGATGGTGGAGGAAGTGAGTCAGTAAGGGAAACCTAATAGGAAAGAGTTGAAAGAATATTTCAAATCAATAAGAGTGCATAAAAATACTTTGGAATCTGGACAAAAGGGATAGTATCTTTTGGTAAGACAATTGCTTTCCTGTCCCCCATGTTTCTCTTTCTGTCTCACAGTTATCTTCCTGCCTTCACCCTCTACTTTTACCCTTCTGTGAACACATCGCTCACAAATACAGAATCTTTTCATGGCTACCTACTAATTCCCAAATAAAGTGAAAATTCCTTAGCTTAGTAAATCAGTCCAATCACAATATAGATCTACCTGTCTGACATTATTCCCCACCCTTTTTGTTATGTTCACAGTCAGTAGAGACTATGAACTTTGCCCTAAACATGACTTCTACTTTCACATATTTTATTGTCCATTTGGCCCAGAAAGGAATTCTGATCTTTGCCAATTAAAATCCTTATCAAACACTGAGTGAGACCCAACATGAAGCCTGAAAGAGGCCCTCCCTTTAGACTCCTTAAGCACTTTTTAACCTCTCCTAAGACCTCTTGGTATAGTTATTTATGCATGTCTTATTTTCCTTAAGATCACAAGCTCCCTGCAGGGCAAAGAATGCCCTACTTATTTGCTCTACCATGCCTAGTATATTGCCTTCCTTTTAGTACCTGAATAATGAAAATATATTGAAAGAATTGTAGAAAGAAATTTCATTAGAATCAGGTAATCTAACTCAAATTTCACACTTTTTATGCCTCATCTTATAGTTCTATATTGAAATTAAATAGATATATAGGTATTAGTTATTAAATATATACTTTGCAGTACTTGTACAAGTGAAATCTTAGTTAGCAGGTCTAGCAGGAATAGAACTTCATACTGCTCACTTGGTATCGTAGATATCTGAGCAACTTCCATCTAGTGCCCAAATCCAGTGCCACAGGTACACAGTCAGTGGTATTGCAGCATAAAGAGGACTAGAATACACCCTGGGCCTCCTGAATTCTTTTATTTGTAGTTTTGCTTTCTTAAGAATGTAATTCCTTTCTTAGTACTTTATATGTATCTGTTTGCCAATGATATTTTGATGGTTTTAAACAGCAGACCAACCACTACAAATATTTAACTGATGATACACATAGGGAGAAGTGGTATAAATGCCCCTCCCTTAACTTTTCTATGTGACATAAACCCAAATGTATCTAAACTTTCATAATTCAAATAAAATATATGTGCCAACATTCAGGGAACAAAGAGCTAACAAACGAAACCTGACAGCACATCCCTTGGTGACACTCAGTCATTAAAAACTGTCTATACAGATTGGACAGCTATCTAAAACTGAGCTCATATGCAAATCTGAACACTCATCTATTAAAACTGTATCTCATATGTTAGGTCTTTGTTTAGAGTCCATGAAATTTTCAGGAAAAATTATAGCTGAACTTGACCTCAAGTACCTTGCCTCATTATTCTTTGGTCCTTACCAGCTACTAGTCTCTCCAAAGAAAACAACTTTTTTGTTTCTTTTAGTTTTGTGTGTACCCTGAGCTCTATTCCCAGTTGCTGCTATAAAAAACTGAAATGGTTCCAAACATTGCTATTGTTTCTCTCTTTCTCTTTTCTTTCTTTTTTTTCTCTGTAACTAATGTTTTAACATCAAAGATACTCTGGTACTTTCATGTTGCAGAATATATATAAAACCATATTTTCCCTAAAGGTATTTGCTGCCCAGGATTTTTTTGTCGTTGTTAGTTCCTAGCCTTTGTTAGAAGTCATCTGAGTGGTAGGCTTTTGATTTCACAGAATCACTGACAGTTGTGTGAAGAGGAACTTCAGTAGCCATGTTCAAAGCAGGGAGTTAGGAGATTTTTGAATCATTTTCTTCAAAAACTTAAAAACAGAAAAACCACCTTGATGATCCACCAAAAATCACCTTGTAATGACCAGTGACCCTGGGAAATTTTAAAACTCAGGCACTTTTAAAATTGAATTATGAGGGCTCCTTTTGATGCTAAAACTAGAAAATAATCTTGCTTCCATCAAAAGATCTCTATTATGATGGCAATTTCCTTATAAATCCTTAATATATTTATGTTAAGTCTGTTATGATAGCTCTAATAGAAAGAACATTTTCAAAGTTTTATTCACTCTATTAATTGGGAAAGTATTCCATGAGATTAGCCTTTAGTTAATTCTTTTAAAAATTATATACAGTGTATAGGAAAATATTAAATTAAGTTTGTGTATCATAAAAATTTTCCTAAAATATCGGTTTTAGTTCCTTATACTTATTAATCATATAGAATAGTGTCTATTTTAATTTAAACATGTGTCCTAAATTGTGTTTTGTTCCAAATACCTATTTAGTTAAATTGATTTTCTTAGTTGCAGATAGTGGATATGAGTGGAAATAGTAAGTAAATAAATGATGATAAAAGAAATCCAAATAGTACCAAAATTGGAAATACTATACAAATAAATTTAAAAATGAGTGAGGAAATTCAATTAATAAAAATTACTATAAATACATACTAAAAATAGTAAAAACAGACATTTTCTCTTACATTAAAAACTTGGTGATAAAGCTAATTAAAAACATGTGATCTTTTCATGTGAGAATATGTTAAATGAGCTGCTTCTTCAAATTGCTGTTTGTTTTTTTTGTTTTTTTTTTATCATAAAGAAAAATAAGGAATGGCAACTTCGGGTCAAAATAATGCCACAAACCAAATTTAGCTTTAATTATTGTCTAGCCATAAGAAGGAATAAACTCTCAGCCAAGACCAAAGTTCTTTGATCTCACATTTCAACCTTCTTGTCCTCCAGATAAATGAAATGGTGTTTTCTCAAATGTTCAACAGACCTTCTACCATTTGATAGGACAATTATTTTTAAGAAGGTTTAAAATGTGATCTGGAAAACCACATTGACTCTATGTGGCATATTTGCTATTCTTAGCCTGGTTGAATAAGCTAGAAATGGATGAATAATGCGGGTTAAAAAGAAAACAGATGCTAAATATTACAAATAGGAAGGTTTTCCAGCAATGAGACCTTCGTTTTAGGACTAGATTTTTGTTGGCACTTTTGGCATTATGACGATTATTGTTTCTCTCTCCAGCTGTTACACATCTGTATTGAAGGTTGGGGCAACTGGCGTTGGTCAGAGCCCTTCAGTGTGGACCATGCTGGGACTTTTATTAGAACAATTCAATACAAGGGTCGAACTGCTTCACTCATTATCAAGGTTCAGCAACTCAGTGGAGTGCAAAAACAGGTAAGCCTCCTTATGTTCAAGATCCAGACAGTTCTTAATTATATATGTAATGGTGGGGAAACTTGAATAAATTAAACAATGAATAATAGTAAACTCACAGTGGCTATGCCTAGTTATGCTACCCCCTACCCCCCATGTGAGCTGAGCACCTCATAAGTACTTGATGATGATCCTGGTGAGGATGACGACTTCAACCCCCTTCTCCCATGTCTTTTACAAGACCTGCTAACGAGCAGTAAAATTTACTGATTTTAGTTTCACCTCTTCTCCCTGTCACCACCTACCTTCTGGTAGAGGTGCTAATGAGCTGTGAAATGGCCAAAAGGCCTTTACTGAGGAGGAAAAGAAGGACAAAGGACAGTGGGGACTCTGGATAATCCAATAGTGGATAAGCAGGAATTGGTTCTCATTCATGTAAGAATTATCTGCATGGAAGCAGTGTGGTACTTTCCCATGACAGAGTGGGCCTGGGTCTCCAGCAAGCTGTTTTTTTCCTAGGAGTTCATATTAACCACAGTAAAAATTCACTGCAGTCTAACTCTTGGCATATAAAACCTCAGCTCTCAGCACATATTTTTACGTATTTTATAAAACTTCCTTTTGGCTGTTTTTGAAGTTCTAAGACTGCAAAGGGGAAAAAAGTATCTGACACTTTTTTTGTATGTTCTTAAGATGTGAAAATGTGGTTTTTAAAAGATACTTTTAGAGCACAGAGCATATGAGAAGAGTAAAAGAAAAAAAGGAAGTATTAAAATCTGAAAACTGGCTTCACTGCACAAATAATAACTGGATTTGTCATAAGAATTTTAACATATACATCTGCATCTGGATAATAACAGTCTATGCAGAGCTTATGTGAAAGTGAGGACATGATAGAAATAGCACTCAGTCCCTGGAAAAATGGGCTTTTCTTATCGAGCTGCAGGGGCTTATTCCATTGGTATATGCCAGAAGGTAAGCAGGAAGCAGCTGTTGAGGTAATTAGTAGGACCAATACCAGGTACATTTTTGGTCTGCACCTAATAGGGAGCTGGACTTTGTGTTCTCGTTATTGGAGGCAACAGAAATGAAGACAGCTATAGCAGAGGAGTCCCAGAAAAGAAGTATGGAAAAGTCTTCCCAATAAACTGATCATTCTTCAGGGTATTTATTGATTTCCTATAGTGGAACAGGGTAAAATGGAAGACGCTAAATATGTGACATAATCTCTGTTCTTAAATGGCACATTTCTATAAACCCAACAATGAATACAATTGACAGTGTGAAGGAAATTTACAGGTTTCATAAAGAACATACAACTTAAGCAAGGCTTTGATGTAGAATTTGAATTCAGAGAGAGCATCTCATACAGAAATACAGAATGAGTGAGTTTTATTGAATGATTCGTGAGGGGACCAGCGTATATAGGGTGAGCTTTGAGCTAGAGTCTTAAGAACAAGAAGTGTTACAAACTCCCGTTTACTCTTCTTACATTGATGTAAGAGAACTCTCTTGCATCAATATACACTTACTAAATATCTGCCCAATATATACATACTGCTTTATGATTCTGTCACTCATGAGCTTGTAAGACTATCCATCCACATTGCCATTCACTAACTTGCCTGAGAAATGATGAGTTATTCAGAATCTCTTTAAATACTTCAGATTATGAGAGGATCACTTGCTCAGAGCAGCCCTTTCAGTTGTTGGTTGTTTCCAACTATAAGTTCTTTCCTAATTTTGAGCCAAACTGTCACTATTAAGCCAGCTTTTACCATTCCCCAGTACTTAAGAAGAGTATATAAGTATACAAAAACATGTGAAGACCCTGCAAATCAATTCTTCTCTATTTTGCACCCCAAATATGAGGAGAGCTAGCATGTCTCCCCTTAATTTCCTTCTCTAATGTGCATCTGAACCCCCTGGAGAGCTTGTTGGGTTCCACCCTGAGAGTTTCTGATTTAATAAGTGTTTTAGTTTGTAAAAGTTGCTAGAATGCAATATACCAGAAATGGAATGGCTTTTAGAAAGGGAATTTATTAAGTTTCAAGTTTGCAGTTCTAAAACTGTGAAAATGTCCAAGTTAAGAGGTTGCCTTCATTCAGAAAGACTGGTGCTGTCCAGGGCAGCTCTGTCAAGTGGGAAGTCATGTGACTGGTGTCTGCTGGGGTCTTTGGATTCTGGACACCTTTCTCAGCTGGGAAGGCACATGACAACATCTGCTAGCTTTTTCCTCATTTTATAAGGCTTCCCCAGGGGCGCCTTCCTTTCACATCTCCAAAGGTCTGACTGTGTGGGCTCTGTTGGTTCTAAAGCTCTTTCCAAAATGGTTCCCTCTTGAAGGGCTCTAGTAAGCAATGCCACCTGGAATGGGTAGAGACACATCTCCATGGAAACAGTAAAAAAGTTCCCACCCAGCAATACTGAATGAGGAGTAAAGGACATAGCTTTTCTGGGGGTACATCATAGCTTCAAACCAGCACAACAGGTCTCGGGTATGGTCTGAACATTTGCATTTCTACCAAGTTCCCAGATGATATTGAAGCTGCTAGTCCAGGGACCACACTTTGACTACCAAAACTCTAGTCTAAACTTTCCCAGAGCCTTTGCCTTTTTAGCATATGGTTGCCAAACACTGACCATTTAATGGTATGGCCTGGTGGTTAAGATCACAGGCAACCTGGGTCCAAAGCCTACATCTGTGTCATCTTCAGCTTTTAACCTAAAAAAAAAATGCCTGAAGGCATTTAACCTCATTATGAATCAATTCCTTCACCTGTAAAATAGGGATAGTAATAGTGCCCTCCTCATAAAGTTAGTGTGAAGATTAAATGAGTTGTATAGGTTAAGTGCTCACAATAGTGTCTGGGCCACTGTAATAGCCCAGTAAACTTTACTTTTATTAAAATGAAATATGCCCAAGAATGAGCAACACCAATTGGACTTTTTTCTTAGTACTGTAGCAGTACTCTTGTTATTGGATATTTAGTGTATATTTTCAAGGAGCAACATTAAATTTCAGTGATAGTAATATTCCTGAGCAGCTATTACACATTGCAACAGTATACTAGAAGTCAAAAAGTTGATCATATTAAAACTATACTTTAAAAATATTCTTAAAAAGGTTTCCCTGTCTTTTTTTTTTTTCTGGTTATGAACTCTTTTCCAACCCTAGCTCTTATTACCTATGACCTTAGACAAATTTCTTAACCCTTGTGTTCCTGCTATTCCTTCTGTAAAAGAAAGCACCCCAATAAATACTAGTTTACTGTTATTATTTTATGTTAGCTATTATAAAATGTAAACACAGAAAAATATGATAAAGAAAATAAAAATTACCCATAGTCCTACCATTGAAAGATAAATATTATAATTACTTTGGTATTTTTTTCTACTCTTTTTTTCTATTTTTTTAACCGACTTGAGTCTTGGTTGTAGTTACAACCAGGTTTTCAACTTGGTTTTTCCCTCACTTTGTATGTTGAGTATCTCTTCATGTTATTTAAAATTCCCTGAAATTATCTTTTTAATAGTTGCATAATAATTTATTATCTGGTTCATCAAAATGTATTTAGCCATTCTTGTATTCTTGAACTTTTAGATTATTTCCAATTTCCCACTATGGTAAAGATATCCTGAAATAATTACCTTTGTATATAAATATATGTTCTGAATATTTCTTTAAAATTATTAGCTACGAAACTGAATTACATGAGCAAAGGGTATGGACATTTTTGAGGCACTTGCATGCATTTTGCCAACCAAAAAAGTATACTTTTTTTTAACCCAAATTCATTAGACTGTGTCTCACCAGACTCTTATTATGGCAACACTAATTTTTTTAAATGTTTTTTATTGTGAAATATATATATAAAGAAAGAAAAAGCAATAATTTTCAAAGTGCACTCTGACGAGTAGCTATAGAACAGTTTTCATAGTTTGGTATGAAACTGTGGTATTCCACAGTTTCAGGTTTTTCCTTCTTGCTGCTTCAAACACTGGGAGCTAAAAGAAATATCAGTATAGTGATTTGGCAGTCATACTCACCTGTTAAATCCTATCTTTTCTGTTATAACTCCTCCTTCTCCTTTGATCCTTTGCCAACTCCATAAGGATCTCAAAGATTGGTTAGAATTCTAAATTTTTCATGTTGAAAAGGGGTGTCAATAATATAGTACAGAGGGATGGAATTAGTTGTTATCTTGGAGTGGCTGGCCCCTCTGGGTTTTAGGACTTACCTAGTCAAGGAACCCTCTGGAGGTAATGGGTTTCGGGAAAGTAAACTTAGTGCATGAAGCTTTTATATAGTCTCAGTTAGAGCACTAGGTGTTCTTTAGAGTTAGTAAGCATGATGTTGGTTAGCAATATCTAGCTGAAGCTTTCATACCAGTAACCTCCAGAATAGCCTCTCAACTCTGTCTGAACTCTGTTCACCACTGATATCTTGTTTTGTTACCTTCCTTTTCCCCCTTTTGATCTGGAGGGCACTATTGATCCCATGGTTCCAGAGCCAAGCTCATCCCTGGGAATCATGTCCCACATTGTCAAGGAGACTTTCATCTCTGAACGTCATATCCTATATAGCAGGGAGGGCAATGATTTTACTTGCAGAGTTAGGCTTAGAGGGAGAAACTACATCTCAGCAACTAAAGAGGTTTCCTGAAAGTAACACTTAGGCATAATGATAGGTAGTCTTAGCTTCTTACTACAGAAATGAGTTTCATAAGGGCAAGCCTCAAAATCAAGGGCTTAGCCTATTTTTCTTGGGAGTCCCTAATGTTTAAGAGAGCACCAGGGATTTCCCAGATGGGAAAGTTTAATAGTTCCATATTTTGTCTCCAGTCTCTCAAGGGACTTTTTTTTTCTCTCTCTCTCTCTCTCGAGTTCCTCTCAATGAACTCTACCAATACTTTTCTTTTTTTAAGAAGCAAATCATTTTAATATACATAATCTCATCTAAATGGTCTTTTATAGTTTTCAGGGCATTATCACAGGCATTACGTTGTTTGAGATTTATGAAATCCACAGGCATTACGTTGTTTGAGACTTATAAAATCCATGTAAGAGCAGACATTTATTGAACAGGAATTAATGAATGGCTACTGTGTGCCAGGCACCATACAAATGTCAGGCAAACAAATAGTCACTGATCTCATAAAGCTTAGAATTTCCTGGCTATATTAGAGGAAGGTCAGGAGAGGGAAGTATCCCAGAAGCCAAGAAGAGCAAATGTTTCAAGGAAGAGGGAAGGGGTAATATTGCTAAATGCTAGTACGAGGAGTAATTTGTCCAGGCTTACACTGGGGGCTGTGATCTAGACCCTCTCTCTATGTTAATTGGAAACAAAAGCTCAGTCTAAGCAGATCAAATCCAAGGAAAGATTATTAGAAGGATACATAGATTTCGTCCTACCAATACTTTTTAATTATCAACCCTACAAGGCTTCATTCCCATTCTGGCCTCCCTGTATTTGGGTTGTTTAAATGATCTATCCAAACAGGTTGATTTAGATTGTGTTACAGAAAATTTCGGTTCTGGACACAGTAAACCTCTCTGCCTTTGATCTCATACTGTAGGTGAAGCTCTAGAGTACATACATTGTCATCGTTTGCCCTGTATTCCGATTTATCTTAGTCCCAACCAATTATTCAGTTATCTCTAATTGAAGCCTGATCTCTTCTTCAGTTACTTTAACTGTTACTATGTATAGCAATGCTGACTTTCAGAGCTGCAGAACTCCAGCTTTGAACCTTAGGTATCACAGAGATATTCAAAATTTCAGGGAAATACCAGCTTATGCACATATAGCTCAGTGTCTCAGAATGTGGAAATACATTTACAACTTCAGAGTAAGTATAGCTGCTATAAGAATTTACAATCTAGGCCCCAGTTTTATTATAAATATTTGCTGAAAGAAGGTATATCATATTCATTCTTTTGTTTTTGACTTATTTTGTTCAACACTTTGTCCTAAAATGTTCATTCAGTTCGTTTTGTGCCTCACAGTGTCATTATTTTTGTAGCCACACAATATTTCATCATGTATACACACACACACACACACACACACACACACACACACATACACACATATCACAGCTTGCCTTTCAGCTTCTCAGTCATTGTACCCTTCGGCCCCCTCCACCCACTGGGCATCATGGATAATGTCCAAAATAAAGAAACCATGTCTTACAGTGTGCTCACTTGTTTATAAAATCAGCAGCATTCTTAATTTCAGATTATTTTCATTGGTCCAAGGAGACAAAGAATCAATAAACACAGCCTCACCAAATATCAAACCTCCCATAATCTCTTGTTCCTCCCCCCAATAATTTATCCCAGGTATTGCTGTGGTATATTGCTGTCTTCCTATTAACTATAGACTATATCATGCAATATTAGTTTTCCTCTTATACCCCTCTATTATTGACTCTATACAAGATCAAAACTTTGAAGGAATTCGTGTAAGAACCTATTTATAATTAGAGTTAATAGGTGGGATATATGGCACTATACATCCCCTTTCAGTCACATTCACCTTCAATATAGCAATGTTACTTAACACCCCACCAGTTAGTTACTATCACTTCTGTCCATTACCTTACATTTAAGTTCAACCTCATTGAGTAATTTTTCCACCCTCTGTAGCTTCTGTGTACTTCCAGGTCCCATATATTATGCAGGGTACACCTTTGAGATTATCTTGACCAGAATCACCTTTACCAGAATCATAATAGCAAAATCATGCAATACCTATCATTTTGTGTCTAACTTATTTCATTCAGCATTATGTCCTCAAGGTTCATCCATATTGTTATGTACTTTGGGATCTCATTTTGAACACTAATCTTTTAAATAAGTAAAAATATATTTACCTCTCAACTTGTTCTAGTTTTCTGAGTTTTCAATTCAGGGATTATTTTAAATCTTAATATAAAGAGGGGTTCAAATCAGAACCAATAAAAAAATTTCCATACATTGAAAATTCAAGGACTGCCTTTAGTCATCCTTTCTGTAAATGTCAAATGGACATATATTAAGGCATCTGGTGCCAAATCACATTTCATGATTTATCCAAATATTGTTTGTACTTTTGAGTGTTAATAATCCTTTTCTGTGGGGGCGGCCTCACAATTTTATCTACTTTGCACTCTATTTGTAATAAATATTCTTAAAAAAAAAAATTGAATCTAACCAAATGGTAAAGAACTCTTTGGAGAACATTAATGAAGAATAGGTAGCCCTTACATTGCATTTACCTTTGAAAGAAAGGGTCATCTTCTTCCACAGAATCTGGGAGCATCCATTTTATATTCCCACCATCAAGGAAGGCACATATACATATAATTTATATTTTGAGTTTTAGCATTTCTTATCACTCGACAAGGGAGGTTGAGCTCTATATTTGGGCCATTTGTAAAACTTAACAGAGTGGTGAAATGTAGATTACAGCAATTCATTTAACCTATAATGAAGCAAATTGAAAGTATTTTTTCTTCTTAACTGAATCAGAATAATAGTTAAAGATTCTGCAGACCACCATGCCAACTTCAAACCAACTGATACATGTATCCAAGTTGTGGGAAACCTTTCTAATCAGTGTTTTTTCAGCTTTTTAGCTTCTTGTGTGTGTGTGTGTGTGTGTGTCTCGCTCACACACATACGCGTGCGCAAATAAGCAAAAATTTTAAATGGCTTTTTCAACTGGATGTAATTTTTATTGTCAGAGTAGATTAGCATTCACATTAGCTCTAGTTAAAGTACATCAGAAACCCAGAATTTGCTCAGTTCTTTGGCAAGCTTAGGTAAGAAGGTAGGAACCAAGTTTCCAGAAGACCTTCATGAATTTCTGCCTCCCTCGCATCTTGGCTTCTTTCCTTCTACCATACCTAGGTCTGGACGTTTGCAGACCACATCTACCCAATTATCAAGTCCCATTTGGGAAGTTTATATAACTTAACTACATTTAAAAGCCTTTGGAAAATGGAGAATTGGCTAAAGTTCGTTTTAACATGATTATTGGTTATCTAAACTCTGTCTTTCTTATACCCCTCACATTTTCCATTTAAATGAAAATTAACCACATATAAAATTTCTCAGGAACTTTGTACATTATACAACTACTATTCATGTACATATATTTGCTTCCATGTTTTCCATCCCTTCAATGAGGGAAACCTTACTCTCTAAAAATTTAAATGTATGCATGTATATGTGTGTGTATATGTACCTATACATACATTTTTAATCATGGTTAAGATATCATCTTCCAGTGCATCTGGTACTCTGGAATTATTTTATAATATCACTATTCTTTTTGGCACTGATCTAATAAGAGCTCTGAAACCTGCTAAGTAAAATCATATGTAGAAATCTTCAATACACATCTTTGTGGCTTTGGGGAAAGAAGGGAATTAGTGTGAAACCTAGACATGTGTATTAAAGAGAAACCCTACGTTAAAAAAATAATCAAGTAGTTGTCTTAAACTGCTAAATTAATCTTGAAATTCTAATCATCATTTAAAAAAAAAAAGGCATTGTAAGTTTGGCCACGTTGAAGAAAAGCAGACCTGCCCCCACTGAACCCTATACTGGAGGAGCCACGAAATGTCACCACTCTGACGAGTGGCCATTTTGGATTTTTCTTCATCTAAGTAGCCTTCCCTTCTGGGCCACTTTCAAGGATTTTCTTTTTATCAAAGTTGAAAACCTATTTATCGGGCTTTTTAGTTGAAAATGAAACTGTAAAAGCCCACCAAGAAGATCTTCATGTTTAATAAGTGAGTCCCAGATGGTTGTAAAGAATCTGTGGTTTCTGTGAGACACCGAAATTCTCTCCTAAATCTCGGGTCCAAAGTATCTGAAGTAAGAGTTGTGTGCATATATTGCCAGGCCTGGACACATCAAGAATTAGAACAGAGTTAAATACCATCTCAGAGCTTTCAAATATTTATTTAAAATTAGGCTGTACTTTGGCACTGTAAGACTTAATGAGTGTCTGGTAACTCCTAGCATACGCTAAAGAAAAGTTTTCCTGCTTATTTAGGGCTAATATAGTTCAGTTGATTCTTATGCTTATTACTGAAAAAACATAGCTTAAAAAGATGGCTAGAATACCTAGGGGAAATAACAGTTAAGCACAGCTTGCTTTTACGAATGTATTCCTTCTAAAGAAGATTTGAAAGAATAGACAGAATTGGAAAATAAAACTTTTAAAAAATGCAAAAATCCTCACTATTCAAATAATGCAAGTTAAAATGACATTTAATTTCTGATCTATTAATCTAGCAGGTTTGTTTTAGGTATGTGGTAGTTCATTCATAAGTTTTCAGCTCAGTGCTATATCTGCTTCTCTGCCATCCTCTTGGGTTTGCCTTGCTAGTCTCAAGATAGGTGCAAAAGCTATATATTCTCTCATATCATCTGCCATGACAGAAAAGGAAGGATTTCTCCCCCTTATCAAAGAGTAAAATCTTTCCCAGAGTCTTTTAGCAATCCCCTCTTTTCATATTATTAGCCAGAATAGAGTCCCATGTCTACCCCTAAACCAATCATTGGCAAAAGAAGAATGGGATTGCCGTGATTATCTTGTACCTGTTATGATATACCCTCTAGGATACAGAGGAGGGGTCCACCCTGCCTGAGTACTTTGCTGCCAAATTACGGTTTTTCACAGCAAGGGAAAAATAGGAGAAACCAGCTACTGGGAAGGGAACCCATGGTATATGCTACATTTATATTATGATGGGTAGACTTCATTCTCTTTTTCTTTTTATAGTTTCTACGTTCTCTTCAATGGGTTGGCATTAATTTTATGAAAGGCATACTGTCAGGGTAATTATCAACACAGAATCTGAGCAAACTGTAACAGAAGACAAGTTATTCAACATTTCTGTGGGTCCATTTTCTCCTCGGTAATAAGAGGACTCCTAGTAGTGCCTGTCTCACAAGGCTACTGTGAGAACGAGAGAGTTAATTTACAAAATGCTTACAGCTGTAAGTATAATATGTAGATTTGTAATTATTGGTGTTTTACAATCAGAAAAAAAAATGTTACAAATAAAGGGCATCCCATATGTGAAAGTCCCATTTTCCCTATCATGATAAATATTCATATCACAGAAGGATTTTGATTTCTAAAACGATTCACTGCAAAAGAATAAAGTTACATTATCTTTACAATTTCATCCAATTTAAGAAATATCCCTTAATACCCTATCATATATCATCTGTGATGTTAGCTGTGATATTAGTTGGATAATCCATTGATAGTTCTGTGCTTTATAAAGATAAATACTCCTGCAATATAGAAAAATCTGAATAAAATATATTTAGGTAAAAACCTATCCCAGCTAAAGATCATTTATAGTATCAATTTATATAGAGATTTCCTATTGGATTAGAGTGCACTAAGTCCCTGGAAATCAGCTTCAAGGAATAGCTTCAAGCAAAACACTTTTTCCTGATTCACCTCCAGATCCATTGTCCCTTCTTCTCCAGCCCCTTCACTGCTTCTGCCCTGAATCTGCCTTTAAAATATTGATCCTTTAACAGGTTTGAGCCTCTGCCCCCTTTTCTAGCTAAACACTCTTCTGTGGTATACATTTGCAAGACTTTTCCTTCTCTCCATCCCCACCTTTTCTCTTAAGGACCTGACCTGTATTTCTAGGCGCCAGACTGCCCAGGCACCAGACTGCCCAGTGGGTCTTGCCTGCCCTTTGAATACTGCAAACTCAACATGACCCAAGCAAAATCCATTCTCTCCTTCCAAACTTCTTTTTCTTTCTTATATTCTCTAGTTAATCAAATGATTTCATTTTCTTTCCATTAATAACAACATAATTTACTCTGTGTGAACTATTACAAATTTCCAGTTAAGGAAGTCTGAATTGGTGAGGCTTTCTTTATTCATTGTCTTTTAGATTATCATCTGTGGAAGACAGATCATCTGTAGCTACTTGTCTCAAAGCATAGAACTAAAAGTCGTTCAGCATTACATTGGTCAAGATGGACAAACTGTGATCCGAGAACATTTTAACTGCCTCACAGCCAAACAGAAATTGCCCTCATATGTACTAGAAAATAGTGAACTGACAGAGTTGTGTGTGAAGGCTAAAGGAGATGAAGATTGGTCAAGAGATGTGTGCCTGGAATCCAAGGTCCCTGAGTATAGCATTGCCATTCAGGTATGATTAGTAGCACAATCCAGAATAGAATGACTTTAAAATTTAAATTTTCTCTATGTATTGTTTACTGTATATAGCACTTAATTTATTAAAATCAATACATACAAACGTGTGGAACTCTGAAATAACACTGGAAGGCCTTTTTTTCCCCTTCCCCTAACAACATATTTGCATTGGTTCCAGTGTTCTTGCAGTTGAGCCTCTACCCCTCTCAGGTAGAAGTGGGTTATATCTTAAAAAGATTCTGATTCACCAGTGTATGAGTGGTTGATCCTCCCTATTAGAGAATTCTATAATAGTCTGTTGGTTTTTTACTTCTTCCTCAATTTCTACCATCATCACTTTCATTCCCGTAAAGAACAAACCCTCTCTTTCATTCTTCTACTCAGTTTTAGATCACTCTCTCTCCTCACATAAATCCCTTTGTGTTTGTTAAAAGAATTGGCCCCATCAACTCAGTGTATATTCACCATTTGCCATAATGAAGTCTGTTTTTGCTTAGTTGTACTTATTTTGTAATGTTTTTTCCTATAACTTTAAACTTTTTTTAGCCTCCAAACTGATAATATATCTGTGCCTTATTTGATTAATTAGTAAATTGTTTAGTATTTAATAGGACCTTTTCTATCTTATATGCAGGTACCATCTTCAAACAGTTCCATAATTTATGTCTGGTGTACAATTTTGACTTTAGAACCCAATTCTCAAGTACAGCAACGAATGGTAAGTGTTTTCCAATCCTGAAATATGGTATATGACTCTGCCCTTTCCTTTTCTGAAATAAATTAAGGTCAGAGTGACCCAGGGAAAAGATTTATTACTAGTTTGTTTCAGCATCAAACAGCTGGAATCCTGCAACAAAGCAAATATGAAAGTTGTTCTGTCCTTTTATTTTTATAGATTGTGTTCAGCCCTCTTTTTATCATGAGGAGTCATCTTCCAGACCCCATTATCATACATTTGGAGAAAAGGAGTCTGGGATTGAGCGAAACACAAATTATTCCAGGAAAAGGGCAGGAAAAACCACTGCAAAACATAGAACCTGACCTTGTACATCACCTAACATTTCAAGCAAGGTACTGAAAAAATCCCTACATCTTCCTAAAAGAAATTCAGTAGAATAGTAATGTTGTGCTATTCAGTAAGGTAAAATGGAAGTTTTTGTAGGATTTATTTTATGAAAATGTTATTTTTTGACTGCCTACCTAGTGTTCTTTTGTTCTAATCTGTAGTTATAAATAAAATTCAGACACCTCTCAATAAGTTTAGATATAATCAAGAGAGATCATACTGAAAACATAATTGACACATGATTTCTGTAATGGAAGAAGAGATGAATAGATGTCTCACCCAAACACCAATGGGAGGAAGAAGAGGAAATGCCAGTGCCAGGGCCCACCATCATGCAGAAACTACATCATCGGTCCCTCAATCACCAACAGTTGACTCAATACCCCCAAAAAGCGCATATAATATAAACATATTATTATGTAAAGCAGTAAACAATTTTAGAAATCTGATATTTATCCTTGTTTTTTCTCTGTTTCATAGAGAAGATGATGATCCTTCAGATTGTGCTGTTCCCATCTCTACATCCCTCATTAAGCAAATAGCTACTAAGATATACCCTGGAGGCACAGTTAATCAGATCCTTGCAGAATTCTATGGGCCAGAAAAGTCCCTTCAAACCGTGTGGCCCTATAATAAAAAGGATTCCAGCAGGTAATGGTTTTCTTTTTCTTTTTCTTACTAATTTTGTGCAACATTAAGAAATACATTATTATAAACAACAACAACAAAAAAAACTATTTTAGCTAAAATAAATACCATATAATGGTTTGGTTTTTTATTAGCTCACAATTTCAGAGACTAAAAGGCTTGCTTCCAGAATCAGTATCTTCTGTCTGGCTGACAATCTTTGCAGTTCCTTGGCTTCTCTGTCGCATGGCAGTGCACATGGCAGTGTTGTCTTCTTTCTCTTCCGAGTTTCATTGACTTGCATCTTCTGACTGTTCCCCATGGCTTCTCTCTCTGTGTCCAGTTTCCTTTGCCTATAAGGACTTCAACCATATTGGATTAAGGCATGCCTTCATTCAGATGGGGCACACGTTAATAACATCTTCAAAGGTCCTGTTTACAAATGGGTTCAAATCCACCTGAGCATGCTTTTTTCAGGGGATGTGATTCAGTCCTCAACAGATGCCATGAAGGACGTTTTTTATAAAAAGGTATTTGCATGTATTTTTCGGATTCTGGCCTTTTATCATCTGGTAGGTATATTTGGTAGATTTTTTTTACTCATGATCTAGAACATAATTGCATGAAAAGTTGCTTCCTCTTGGATGCAAATTCAGCATCGGATGATCCTGGTCTGACGAGGTATCTTGCAGAAGCATTGTGTCTGGAATCCTTAAACATAATTCATGAATATTAAAATCATCATATTTCATTGAATCTCTAAAATGTGGTACTTGGAACAGGAATGAACAACTGAGTCAGTGGGATAGCCCAATGCAAGTGAAGCTGTCAGTTTGGAAGCCATATGTTAAAACCCTGTTGATAGAACTTTTACCGTGGGCCCTGCTTATCAGTCAATCCAAATGGGATCTCTGGCTGTTTGAAGGAGAAAAGATTGTTCTACAGGTTCCTGCTGGCAAAATTATCATCCCTCCTAATTTTCAGGTACTGTTAATTAAATAACTATTTTAATTAATATGTATTATTTTCTCTCAACAACAAGCTTTTTTTCTGAGCTTGCATGTATGTTCTTAATGTATGGATCAGTTGTGTAAAACGAGCTCTCTTCTTAGATGCATACATAAGAAATGTTGAATGTTCTTTGAAAGTCACATTTCAGATGTCTTATTCTTCCCATCAGCAGTATTCACACTTGAGTGTT
The DNA here is from genome assembly GCF_023851605.1 of Tamandua tetradactyla. Taxonomy (NCBI): domain Eukaryota; kingdom Metazoa; phylum Chordata; class Mammalia; order Pilosa; family Myrmecophagidae; genus Tamandua; species Tamandua tetradactyla. The sequence continues at coordinate 144,014,781 of NC_135332.1, forward strand.
CATCAAACGTGATAACTCGTGCTAGTTACATTCATTTCTGTTGTATACGGGATGTTTGACAAGCATTGATATCAGCCTGCCCCAGATAAGTTAAGGATATAGAGCCGTAATGTATGCTAACCGACTCTCTCGATGATGTTTGCAGTTCTTATAGAAATTCTCTGAGATCTGCAAAATGGGTAGGAATTGAGGATTTCTGAGCAACCGTTTTTGTTATAGCTTCCTTTCCTTTATAAGTGGACTTTGATGTACATAATCATGAATATCTACCCAGGTGTTGATAATGACCATGTGGAGTCATTACTAATACACGGAGAAAACCCAATTGCAAAACAAAACTTAACAGGAGGACTTTAAATTCCGTCACTAGAGAACTTCATAAGGCCATGTCAAGAACATACATAAATCTATAAGAAAATAGAATGAAAGGAATTCCCAAATAAAATGTTTTCCTAATACAGAACAGTTTTATAAACATCTTTGTTCAATTGCATTATTCATTTTCCTTTTTTTCTTTTTTAGTAATCAGATGTTACCTTATGGAATTGAAATGTTGACCTACATGGGCTTAATGTCTCATATTATTCTCTTGTCAAATGAGATAAAGCCTTCAGTTTTTTAGGCTTTGCTATGTACAGTATAATCACAGTTTGAGGAGCGGGGTTGTTTTTCTCCTCCCATAAACGTAAATTTCATTGTGAATTATAAAAGACAATGGGAGCTAAAAATAAAATGTGTGTTGCCATTATAAAAAATAATAATAGAATTAGAAAATAAAGGGATTTGGTTGACTTAGTAGACAGATTATATAATATAAAAAATTCCTGAGGATTGAGGTAAAAAATATCAAAGTTAAGAGAAATACTTTGTAATTGAGGCATTATTTTTCCAGGAAGCTTTTCAAATTGGAATATACTGGGCAGATACAAACACTGTGCACAAATCAGTAGCAATTAAACTGGTCCATAACCTGACATCTCCAAAGTGGAAAGATGGAGGTAATGGTGAAGTTGTGACACTGGACGAAGAAGGGTTTGTTGACGCTGAAATAAGGCTTGGTGCTTTCCCAGGACATCAGAAGGTATGATCTAAGTCTCTGGGGAAAATAGCATGCCATCCTCTTAACCTGTTTAATATCAGTTTACCTTTTCTTTTTTTTAATCCCTTTTTGGTATTATTTGTTCTAAACAATCTATAACAGTAAAACATTTGATTTCTTAACTTCTTAGCCCTGTCTATTTTCCAGAGTTTTTTTTTCCTGTATCAGTGATAAAAGCTATATCACATCATTTATCCAGTAACTGCTCTATTTCAGAACACTCAGCAGTCACTTAATTTATATGTGGGGGAAAAATGAACTTATTCCAAAATATCCACAAATTAGACTTGGGCTCCTTTTTTAGAGCAGAAAGTAGAGTTTCTAGCATTCTGAACGCTGATTGCAAGGACAGAGGCTCCTTACTGCAGCGAAGCCTAGAGTCCTGGAAAGGGCATGCTGAGCAAAATAATGTGAATCAATTCTAATTTTCCTGTAGTACCAATGTTATAAGAAGGAGTTATGCTTTTCAACAGGGGCCGGGTACCCATCTTTTTAGAGCTATGAATATAAGAAACATATTTAAGTCAGTTATTTAAATGAAAATGGTGTGTTCTATCTTGCATAAATCTTTTCAAAAGTCTATGAAAACCAGTGAAGCTGAATAATACAGTAAATAATAACATTAAATTTTATGTATGAAAGTACATTATCACAGTATAACATGTAGAATTCTGATGGTGTATTTCTAATATCTTCATTATTTTAGCTGTTCCAAATAAAAAAAAAAGTAAGGGGGATACTTTATCAGAGCTGTAGTATTCAGAATGACTTTTCTCTGGGAAAAGTTAGATTTGACAGGCATCTTTGAAGAGAAAATTAAGGGTTATTTGGTGGCTTTTTAAGAAATAAATTTCTCAGATACAAAGAAGTTGGTCTTTCTTTAGTATTCAAGGCTGGTATCCATTTCCTTAAAGTTGTCTGGGCAACACATGTTTATGCTGTCCTGGCCAAAGTACTGTAATGTGGTTGTAAATGGCACAGAGCCTGTAAGCATGAATTACCCAAAGTTGAATAGTTGTAAGTTGAGAACCACCATCAAAACCTGGGGAAAAATGTTATAATATATAGTCAAACATCCAACACCTCTAGCAAAATCTCTTCCCTACTATATTCAGCACCTCACAAAGTGGCCACAGAAAATACTGAAAAAATGTTGAAGGAATGAATGGACTGTTGGAAAATATATCAATATCTCATCATCTTTTAGTAGTGTTGTCCAGCTTTTTGTTCTCAGGATCTCTTTACACTCTTAAAAAGTAATCAGAAAAAAATTAATAATCAGGATCTCAAAGGCCTTTTGTGTCTGTGGATTATAGCGGTTGATATTTAGCAAATTAGAAATTAAAATAAAAATTTTAAGACACAAGAATATGCAAGCACATATTCTATTAGCTATCAGAGCAGTGACATCATCCACATGTCATATAGCCTCTGGAAAACTTCACTGTATACTCATCAGAAAATTGTAGTGTAAAACACAAAAACATCATAGTATTGTTATAAAAATAGTTTTGACTCTGGGATCTTCTGAGAGCATCTTAGAGGCACTCTACTCCAGAGGTCCCTGGACCACAATTTGAGAACCACTGGCCTTATAACAATTCTCACATTGATTTAATATTAGAAATATTGGGATATTAGATTATTAGAATTTATCACTTGAATATTCATAAGCGAATTTCATTATCATTCAGTTAATAATATAATTCTGCTTAAAAAAAAAGGGTGGAGACCAGATTTTCCTTTCATTTAAAGCAGCTCTAGCAGTAGCTTATTAAAAAGAATAATAAAAATGCAATAGAGAGACCAGGAGAATGAAGATGGAAGTCAGTTGACTCAAGAGATTAGGCCATTGTATTGGAAGAAGAGTGAAAAAGTAGAAGCTAAATTACAAGAGATCAGTGAGTAAAAATGCAATGGCTTTAGGGATGTTTGACTAGGAAGGAAAAGATGGACCAGTAGATTGAGGGAGATAAATTAGATTTGTTTTTGTTTTTTATTAAAGAGAAGAAAAAGAAGAGTAGCCAGGAACTCAAAACCATTGTCTATTTAACTTGCTCTTGATGTAATTCCTGCCAGCAGACAAAAAGAAAGGAAGCTCTCATAAAACTTACATGGCGTTGAATGGTAATAGCAGATGTCACTAAACTCCACTAAACACCTGAGAATGTAATATGAATTTATGGAACTGATAGCTATAAGCCTTCCCCCAAGTAATAGTAGGGAAGTCAAATCCTATTGCAGGATCTTTTTTTCAGACAATAAGATTCATTGCTCTTAAAATAGTACTTTCTTTTCTTCTAAGGTAGACATCAATACAATTAAATCTAGCAAATATTGACTAAGCATTTACTGTTTTAGCCATGATGCATCAGAAACAGATTTTTTAAATAAAATTCTTAGAACTTTTTTTCTTAGATCCAATCTTTTGAATCATGGTAAAGCAACTAAAAGAAAAAAAAAGTGTTTCCAAATTTCAGTGCAGCAATTCTTGTAGAAAATGTATTGATCAGCAATGTGGCATTTTGGAAATTACCTGAGCTTGGAGTTCAAAGAATCTGTGCTCCGATCCTGACTTTACCACATACTAGATATGTATGTATCTTTAGGCAAGTAACAGTTTCTCTGTGCATTTGTTCCTCATAAAAAATGGAAAAATAATGAGTTGATTCATGTAATGGCTAAGAGGAAGACCCTAAAGCCAGACTGTGTCGGTTCCTGTTCTGACTAGCCCATCTTTAGCTTTGTGACCTTGGGCAAGTTCCTATTCTGTAAAATGAGGATAATAGTAAATACTCCATGTAGGTGATTATGTGAGTTAATATGCATAAAGTATTTATAACACGTGAAACACAAGAAAGCACGTTTTGAGAATCAATTTCATTTTCTTCTTCTTCATGACCAATATTAACGTTCCTAGAGCTTCAGTACACAGATAATAGGCATCAAGTGAGTTAGCTGCTATAAGGAACATGGTGAAGAGGATAAGAAAATCCAGTTGAGTCCTTCATGTTGAGAAAAATTAGTAGTGTCTGTTTATATACAAGTGCTTTATAAATAAGTATTTTGTGCAGTAGTTGGTGAAATAACTTGAAAACAAGTCTCTATGTGACACTACACAGGAGCAGCAAATTAAGTGGTTTGCTGAAGTACCCTGTTTTCTTAATGAATTACCTATAACCATGGTGACCATTTAATTTTTGTCCAAATCTTGACATTCTCAGAATGAAAGGGGACTCTATTAAATAATTGCTCTGGAACAAAAGATAAAATTGGAACTATCCTGGGTAAATAAATTGTTAAAATAATGTTTTTAAAACAACAGAAGTAATTTTTATATACCTAGTACTATTTTTTAAATTACTCTTTTCTTCAATTTTCTTGCAGTTATGTCAGTTCTGTATTTCTTCCATGGTACAGCAAGGTATACAGATTATTCAGATTGAAGACAAGACTACAATAATCAATAATACACCATACCAGATATTTTATAAACCACTGTTGTCTGTTCCTGATCTCCATTCTGGAAAAGAGGTAAGGAAATCAGAATATGATTGTTTTACCTTAGTTTTGATACATTAAAAATTAATAGATAAGCTTTTTTAAACCTAGAACAAATAAAAAGCTCACCCCGAATATAGGAAAAGAGAAATCCATTTATTTTTGCTTTAATTAAAAACATGGATGTCATGGACAGTGCTTCCAAGGTAAAGGAGCAGAAACCCTAAAAAGCAGCAGCTCCTGACACCCTGTGGATTAGTTTTGCTTGAACCACATCTGTTCAGAGGCTGTAGCATAGTCCTCTAGCATACTCACTAAAACCCACACTGGCAGAGAAGTGGTCCTAAGAGTGGTTCACAAGTCTCATGTAAAAGAACATCTGCCTCACAGGCTGTAGGGCCTGGCACAGCCCTGCAGACAGAAGGCTGGGATCTAAACCTAGCCATGGGTTGGGAACACTGAAGCTCTGTGTCTACCAGGGCTGTGAAAACATACCATCTCATTTTATAGTAACATCTCAGTGGCAGAATATGCTGAAAATAAGTCCAAGAATGCTCAGAGGGATTTTTTCATTTTATTCTTCATACAAGTAAAATGAACAGTCATATTTTAAGAGAGTAAGGAGAGATTTTAAAAAGACTTAAAACCAGAATTTACCAGTTGTATGTATGCTGTTGTTTTACGCTGTTGAAACTATCGTACAAGAAAATATTACCTTTCTTTACCTTGTATGCACTTATAATCATTCCTTACTTTCAGTTCCTAAAAAAAAGTATATTGAAATGATCAAATAGAATGAGTCTTTTATTTTTAACTTTACAATGTGTTCCAAATTTACATAACCGTCAGAACAGTGGAATTTCACCAAAGTGTTGATGAAATGAATAGGTACCCAAAAGTACCCAGTTGATTGTCCAGTTGGACAATAGAGGTCAACAATATCTGTAGAGGATTATGACAAGCAGGAAATCAGTCTGTGTCCTAATAATTCTCCTGCTTCTCCCCATGGGCTCTCTGTGACAAGGGGTTGGGGCTTTCCACACTGACATTCCCTCATTTGTAAAATGAGCATAAGCATGTGTTCCTTGCAGGGTTTTTTGTGAAGATTAAGTGAGATAATAAAAGTAAAAATAATAGGCCCTCAGTAGCTATTTGTAGCTAGCATTAACCACAATATCAACATCACAAAGAACTCCTGGTTTGCTTGACTTCTTGGAGAGAACAGGGAGGCCCAGGTTTTTCCCTCAAGTTGAGGAGTGTCCCTTTTTCAACCCTGATCCTACTTGAGGCAGATGTGGAATTTTTTAAAAGCACGACAGTCACAAGGCTTTCAGGAGACTGTGGATAGTGAGAAAAACACCTAGCTGGGAAACCGGAAACCTGGCTTGTGGCCACACTTTGCCACTGCCTGGCATTCTGACTTAGGGCTAGTCATCAACACTCTGGACAGCATTTTCCTTGACTCTAAAAGAGGAGATTCAAATAAGTTATCTCTACAGGTCCTTTGTAAGTCTAAAATTCTGAAATCATCTAATATGCCAGAACCCTTATGGATTTCCATCTGAAGATTGGAATCAGAGCTTCCTTATCCCTCGGGATGAGCGTTAAACAGAACTTATTTTCTGACTTCCCATAGCAGGATCTCTTCTTCCCAAGTTCCCTCAGGGTGCCACACCCTTTGAGTAGGGCAGTACTTGTCTGAAAAGACTCCTTCGCTGGTATGTGGCCTTTATACTTCCACAGTGTCTGGATTTTCGCAATATCTGGCGGTAATGAAAACTTTGCATCACCTTTTAAATCACCCCAGCCCTATCATTATGCCCATGAAAGCAGATGCTGTTCTGACTGCTTATAATGTCACATCCCTGACATGGCCACTCCTGAGAATACGTGGTCAATTTTGTTTGTTAACGCTGCTGGAAATGCGATATACCAGAAATGGGTTGGCTTTTATACAGGGAATTTATTAAGTTATACGTTTACAGTTCTAAGGCCATAAAAATGTCCAAACTAAGGCATCCAGGAAAAGATACCTTGACACAAGAAATGCCGATGGGTCTGGAACACCTCTGTCCAGAGGTGGAGCTTCCCATAGCTGGGAAGACACCAGTGGCTGGTGTCTGCTGGTTCTGTGGCTTCTAGTTTCAAACAGCTTCCTAGGGGGCGTTTTCCTTCTGCATTTCCAAACGTTTCTGTCTGTGTCAGCTCTGAAGCTTTTAGCAAAATGTTTCCCTCTTAAAGGATTCCAGTAAGTGACCTACCTTAAATGTGTGGAGACATATCTCTACTTAATCAGAAGGTCCCACCCATAATTGGGTGGGTGACATCTATCTCCATGGAAACAATTTAATCAAAAAACTCCCACCCAACAATATTGAATTAGGATTAAAGAACATGGTTTTTCTGGGGTACACAGTTTCAAATTGGTACAGTGATTTGGTTTCTTAGCTGTGCTTTAAAGAGTTTAACTCCATTGTATTACTACAGTAATTGTGTTATCTCTATATTCTTTTCTTTTTTCAGTATTTTCATGTTCCCGACAGTGCCACTTTTAGCATTTGCCCAGATGCAGATCAGTCTGCTGTGAAATCCAGCTCCCTTCCTTGCTGGGACTTAATGCCTGACATCAGTCAGTCAGCATTGGATGCATCATTGCTTCAGAAACACATCTTGCTGGGCTTTTCTCCTGCTGTAGGTGCTGACAGCTCACAGTTCTGGAGCCTGCCAGCTATAGTTAGACAAGAGTTTCCCAGGCAGAGTGTGGCAGTGCCCTTCAGGAATTATAGAGAAAATGGATTCTGTACCAGGTATTTTACATATATGTGAATGACTGTCTGTGCTGGTTGGTGGAGCTGTTCATTGATATGCTTAGAAGGACAGGAGAATAGTTGCTCACCATATGTAAAATTAGGTTTTTCTTTTATGCTTAGTGGCTTCTAGACATTTTATACAATTGATCAATTGTTACGATCACATATCAACACATATGATAACTTATGAGATTCTCCCTTATGTAGCTTTATACTGTGGGGAAAATTGCAGCAATTGTGCTGTAGAATGGCAATATATTAGAAATGAAAGATCAACTTCTTTAACGACTTCTGGCCTCTGTAAAATGTTGAGAAATATGGGTTGAAATATGAGAAAGTCAAATTGGAAAACCTTTCTCTTTTCCCATTTTTAATTTTTCTTCAGACTGGAATTTTTCTTTAAGAAGTCATTGAGAGAGCTATAACTTAGACAAATACAAGTCACAGAAGACTATTCTCTGGTTGTTACTGAACACAAGTTACTTTAACTATTAATTACAAGTCATTCAAATAACAACCTCAGGATCAAGCCAGAGACATGTAATGGTTTGTTCAAACTGGACTTACATTTTATGGTGGTTTTACACACACTAAGTCCTTTCTGTAGCTGTCAGGAATAACCTACGTATGGTATATGTAACAGCTGCAAAAGGAAACATCTTGAGACCTGTGAGAGGTACTTTATTCTCATGATTATGAATTTATGGGCTTTCTTTAAGATTTAGCCATCTTACCTTTTTGATATATACAGAGATTTTTAGTAGTAATATTTTAAAAGATAGCTTAATTCATAGTAAGGTGCTGTTCCTCACACACATCCCTCCTTTTACAACATTAACCATGGTTTCACAGACATTTTTCATCCCTAACGTTGTGGAGAAGTGATTATCTTTATATTCTGGTTGGAGATGGTAAGTGTAAAAAGTTTAAGAGTCATTTTTGAAAGTGATGTGAGACTGTGAAAAACTGGAAAGCCAAATTTGAAACGAAATTTCATTTGAAAGTTAAGCTTAAAATTCTACGAATTCTAAAACAGGATTTATTAGTATAATTTGATCTACCTAGGAGGTATTAAGATAGATATCAGTGGAGGATGTGAGGATATATCAGTGGTAGAATTCTTGCCTGCCGTGTGGGAGACCGGGTTCGATTCCCAGCCCGTGCACTTCCCCCAAAACAAACAAAAAACCAACCAAACAAAAGTTCAACAAAGGTGCTGCAATAACAGGACACTCACGTGGGAGAAAAAAAAAAGCGATAGATATTAGTTTGAAAGTACCATACTCTAATGCTGGCACCCAGCTTTCTTGGCTTTCAAATATAAATTCTCTGAGGTTTCCCTGCTTTTTCCAAATTAGGCTAGGGAAAGAACTTGGTTGTTAATCCAAGGGCTGCACTCTGAAAGTGAATTCATTTCCTGCTACCTCATCTCCTTTCTCTCCTCCTCGCAAATCCAGCAGTGCACCTTTGATGTTATTAATCTGGTTTCCCCAAATGTTAATAGAAAATTCACTTTGACATTCCAGACAAACACGATTTTGGGGGGGAAGACTCAGACTTGCTCACAGTGACTGGTGATTTGTGAAATTCTTTAGTGCATTATTGACCCACCTTTAAATAGTATAAACTAAAGGCCACAAGTATCTGATTTCTTTGATTAATTTTGGCAGTCAGTCTATGTAATTTTAGAATGCAGAGAATTTTTTTTGCCAGCTTTGATACAAAATATTGTTTGGTAATCTGTAACTCTTAATTGCAATTTTCTCTCTATTGTAGAGGGCAGTCTAGGCCAATACAGCAAGTTTTAAAACTCCAAATAATACTGCTTTATTCCATTAGTCAAAATGAAGATCCTAAAAGTATGATGATCTTGTGAAACTTGACAACAAATATTATAAGCCTTATAGTTCTTTAGAATTGAAAATGAAAAGGCACTCAAATTCGCAAACTCTGTTGTCGTCCTTCCAAAAGCAGGTCAGCTCTTTCTTTGCAGTTTTGAGGAAGAAGGTCCCCATATGAAGAGTCTAAGGAATATATATATATATATTCTTTTCTTTCTAGGTATATATATATACCTGGAAGGGGAAAGAAAAGCTAAGAGGGTAAGGTAGCATAAGATTAACTGTAGTTTCTCTCTGGGTGTGTAGAATTATTATTTTTTTTGTTTTAAATAGTTTTTCACTTTTTTTTTTTTTACTACTTTAAGATGTATATGTGCTTAACAATTATTATCAGAAAAATCAGTAAACCTACCATTAGTTTTTGACAGTTAATAGATGAGGGGATGGCCTGCTTTCCCTGGAGAATATTTTGTCTGAGTTCTAAAAGAGAAGGTGTTCTAGAAAGAATTCTGAATATGGCAAATCCAAATAAACATGTATAAGGAAAGAAAGCATTCATTTTTTTCTAAACCACTTCTGTCATTTGATTTGATTCCACTCTAGGGCTATAGTGCTGACATATCAAGAACATTTTGGAGTGACTTATTTAACTCTCTCAGAAGACCCTAGTCCTCGAATAATTTTCCACAACAGATGTCCAGTAACAATACTTATAAAGGAAAATATTAAAGGTATATTTTATAACATAAAATTTAAAGAATTCAAAACCTATATTTTCTCTTTAGTAGTTACCTGTGAATGTCTAAATGAAAGTGTTTACCATTCCTTCTTCAGAAGTTTCTCTCACCATTGTTTAATACCCCTCGTGTCTTTGCCTTTGGTACCTGTCTACATTTGCCTTTCTTCTTCAATTTCAGATGTTCCAAAGTTTGAAGTTTATTGCAGAAAAATTCCTTCTGAATGTTCAGTTCATCATGAGCTGTATCATCAGATTTCCAGTTATCCAGACTGCAAAACCAAAGACTTACTTCCTAGCCTTCTTTTGAGAGTAGAACTGGTAGATGAAATACCAACTGAATGGAGTGATGCCATTGACATCAACAGTCAGGGTACCCAGGTGAGTGAATCACATGTGTTCCTGCCAAGGCCCAAAGAAAAATTCTCTTTTCTAAGGTTTTATTGGTTGTTTATTGTTAAACATGTTTTTCCAAGTGCTAAATTTCTTGTCTCTATGTGAGAGCACTTGTGTATCCATTTTTAAATACTCATTAGCTTGTAAATTCTCAAAGATAAATATGTATCTCCAAAATGTACTATACAACTGTTTACTAGAGAAGAGCATTTGGTAAAAGCTAGCCCATCTAGGAACTAATCCAAGGTCAAAATGAAATTAAATTGGTAGATTCCTTTATATAGAAGATAGTCCAACCATCCAGATTTTAGAACAATCATAATGTCAACCCTAGATTAATTCCCTTGAAGTTTACTAATTTTAAAATAAGCGTATTTATCATAGTATTAAAAACTTGAATGGATAAAATGCCCTGATTTCTTTCTATTTTATTCTGGATGCTGGTAGTTTTATCTGTGTGAAAATGGTACATGTATCTAGTATTTCCTTCATGTTGTACTTTTTTTATAGTTCTTTCACATGTTATCAGTTCATTTGAGCTTCACAACAAGCTTTCAAGTAGATCCTATTGTAGTAGTTACAAAACACATTAAATTTATAAATATACTTACAGTAATAATAATGGTTATCATTTCTAAATCATTATATGCCAGGCATTGTGCTAGGCACTCTACTTTCTTTCTTATTTAACCTTTATAAAAAGTGAAAACTGAGACTTCCAGAAGTAACTTGAGTCAGTATACTTATATACCACTTCCTTAGCTGGAATTCCCTAACTCCCCTAGTCCTCCTGGCACATTTCTTCTCATCTCTCAAGATTTAGTAAAAGTCTTTGTGAAGCCTACCTGCCCCACTGTACTCTGTACATGCTCATATAACATTTCATTGCATTTATTTCTTTAAATTATTTTCTACCAAATCAATTCTTATTCCTGGGAATAAGAAACCTGCCTTATTCATTCTGACTGTGGCAGAGTGCCTGTCAACACAGTAAGAACTTAATAAATATAAAATGAATAAATGAATGACTGAATGAGAGGATAAAGTTACCCAGAGAGATCATGAAAAGAAGGAAAAGAAGGTCCTGGGTATATCCTTGGGAAACTCCAATATGTAAGCATAGGGCAGCATAAAGAGAAGGAATGAGCAGAGCGGTAGGAGGGGAACCTGGGCAGAGGAGAAACCTGAAAACCCCCGAAGGAGACAGTTTATGGAGTATAAAATGATGGTAGGAGGTCAAGCAAGGTAGCAATTGGATATCACAAGCATGGAGGAAAGGATCAAGAGAAAATTGTTCTTTCAAGGAGCTTTATCACGTGTCATCAGTGGGGTGGAAGCTCTTTGTATACTGTAGGAAGGGAACCAGTCAAGGAAAAGTGGAAAATATGAGAAAGAAGAGGAGGTTCCCCAAAGAGACAATTTCAAAGCATAGATAAAGTAATTAGACTTGAACAGAAGGGCCACCTCCTCATTTCTGACAGTGAAAAAAAGAGGTGAGGACAGGTACAAGTGTAGATAGAGATGTTTGAAGTGATGGAGCCAGGAAAATGAGTGAATTGATACTTGATCGCCTTAAGTTTATTTGTGAAGAGTGGAATGAATAAACTGCTAAAAGAGCGAAGAAAAGGGTCAGGACCCTGGGGAGAGCAGTAGCTGTGGAGACAGGCAAAGGATCTAGCTCAGAGACAGGTGAAAGAACGGCTCAGCAGCTCAGAGGGCCAAGTTCACCTTGGAGACCTGCATTTGTCATAGCACCAAGCTACAGAGGACTGTCATTTCCATCAGCAGTGCTCATTTGATGCACATTGAAAATCTTCTAGATCTCTGTAGACATTCCCAGTCTCATTAATTTATAAAATAAATATTGTAAGCTGCTCAAGGGTCCCTGAACTCCCTACATCAGTTTAAAAATTTTTTTAAATCTTGGTTATACACGTCAAGGGAATTTTTAACAATAGGCATCTGCCTGCCCAAACCTATTTCTCGGGACTCCCATTCGCTCTAATTTCCTCAAACCTTTGTACTCAAAGCTGAGAGGAGGTATTCTTTCCAGTATCCTTATCACCCATGGTCTGAGAACCCAGCAGAGTCTCATGTTCCCATTAATCTTTTAGGAGCTGCATGCCATATGTCCTGCAGATCGTGGTTTACTTCCTACTCTTGAAAAAGATTTGTTTCAGACCCTCACGGAACTCTCCTCAGTAATACACCAGGGCTTATAAATCATTAGGGAGTAAAGGGAGCTGTGTCCTCTGATGAAAGGAAGCAGCCCTTATGTAGGAGTAAGTTTGTCTTCCAGAAGCCTTCCCTTAGCCCTTGATCTTGGGGGACAGGATGAGAATTTCAAAGCTCACCTAAACAAGCAGAATGAAAACACCATAAAACCTCCATCGTGCTATAAGGGAGAAAATTCCTTCGGCTTTTGTCAGTCATAGATATGCTCCCTTCTCAGTTTTGCAAATAGGATAGTGTCATGTACAATTTTAAAATGTAATATATGAGGAAATATGTGGAAAATAATTTCATAATCACATAAAGAAGTATTCTTTGGACCAGTAGTTATCAGGAATACCTGATAGCATGGAGACACAAATTCTGGCTGTGATGTGGTGTGGGTTCTCTGGTGTTATGTTCCCGGCTCACACCTAGTTAGAAGACAACTCCTGATCATTTAGCCAGAGGCCCTGGCATAGCAGCTGGCATTCTTGTCCACAATTTGACAGTAGGTGGTAGCCATATTTTAGGGGAAGAAATCTTTAGATTCCCAACAAACTAAGTCATAAAAAATAAGTTTACAATGCTAATTCTAAGCCATAATTTTGATCCTATCAGGGAAATAGTTTTAAATCCTATAACAATATATGGGATTTCAATTTCTGATAGTGAGAAACCTTATTTTTGTCAGTTTGGCAACATTATTTTGAAAAATTCAAAACACAAATGGTGCAAAGAAAATACAGTAGTTATCATTTAACTCACAAAAACATTGTGAAGCATGTGTCATTCTTTCAATCAACAAATATTTATTGAGTCTCTAATGTGTGCAATACATTATACTTACCACTGTGACTCTCTAAAAATAATGTGAACAAAAATACCCTCAAGGAGATTTCATATAGAGGAGACAGATAATAAGCAAATTATGGATATAGTTGTATTCTTATAAACTCTGATAAGAGCTAGGAAGGTACATTTTGCTGTAAGAGTATGTTGGCCAACTAAATGAAGTCATTTAGTTGATGGAATTGACTAGGTCAAAGAGTGTGTTTCAAACTTGCTGCTCTTTCAGCCTAGAAAAATCTCCTACCTTTTTGTCTGTATCATGCCTAAACATCCTTGAAGGCAAAGACTTAAGGTCTGTTTGAAGCTCCTATTCTTGGAGAAGGAGCATGATCCTTTCGGGGAACTAAAGGTCAGTATGGCTATTGGCCAGACATGGGAAAAGCTGATAGAGGATGAGGTTATGGAGGCAATTAAAGGCCAGACCTGGCAAGACCTTATTGAGCTGTCAAGGATTTTGGTTTTTATCTTAAGAGCAGTGAGAAGCCACTGAATTGTTGATGAAAAGCAATTTTTAACCATTGAAATAGCAAAGAAGAATCTGAACCCCCAAAAGTGGATTGAAACATCCCTTTGCAGATGAATTATTTTCTAAAATGATCCTGTAAAATCTCATGATCTTTAACTCTTAGTAGAAGTGTTTAGTGGGGTCAGCACCACTGTTGTTTCTTCCCAGATTGTGAGAGAACTTCCTTTTCGTGTAGCACTGTATCATTTACAAAATGCTTTCACATCTACAGTCTTTATTCTTTCATTCATTTATTCAATAAACTTTTATTGAGAACCTATCAAGTACCAAACCCTTTGTCCTAAATAAGGAATAATTCCTGCTTTCAAGGAATTGATAACTAATTGCATAAAATATAGTAGGTCCTAAGACAAAGCCTTTGGTCACTGCAGAATTTCTCTTGAGGTAGTCAGGGCAATAATTTTTATGTTCATTTTACTGATAAGAGGATGGACGTTTAAATAGCGATCAGCTCGGTTTTTAAATAAGAAAGATCAGAGGGATTTGCTTGCATCTGGCGTCGTCCTGTTTTTGGTGTAAACCAAGCTGAGGTCACTGAACCATTCATTACCTGTCTATCTTAGGAGTTCTGTCATGGTTACAAATATTGCTACTGAAAGTTCAGAAAACTACTGATTAGAAGAGGAATTTCTCCTTTTACATAGTGTAGTAATCTCTTCCATGACATCTAGCCTCAGAAGACTTCTTGTATCATAGTCATGGCTTGTTCCAACTGTGGTTATGAGGAAGTTTCTTCTTTTATCATGTTGAAAACTGTCCACCTGTAGCATCCACTCATTTATCTTTGCTTTGCCCTCTTGGGCATCACAGATTATTTACTTCCCTTTCATTATGGCAAAACTACAATTATTTGAAGATAGCTTCAGCATCTTGTCTAAGTGTTATTTTATCCAGGCCAAACATTTCTGGTTCCTTGAATCACTCCTTCAGTAAATGTGATTTCCAGACCCATCATCACAGTTAACCTTGCTGAGCACACTCATATGCTATGTTCCCTCCTAAATATCTGGCAGCCAGAATTACACGTAGTGTTCCAAATGTGGTCTAGCCAGCTATTACCTTCCTTCCATTAATAAAGTCAAAGATTGAGTTAGCTTTTCATTAATGAGTTCACATTGTTTGGTATTATTGAAATTGTGGTCAGCCACATACTGTAGGTGTATGTCACACAACTTGCTGCACAGTTGACCTTTTGATCCTAATGACAAGACTTTACATTTATCCCCAATGAATTAACTCTTATTGTTATTGGCCGAATTCATTTTGTTGAAATCACTTTTTTATTATTGCAATTCTGTCATCTAACATATTAAGTATCCCTGTTAGCTTTTTGCCACCTATAGATGTCATAAGTATCCATTCTACATATTCATCCAAGTTATTAATAAATATGTTGAACAGGAGAAGTTCAAGATCTACATGCTGTAGTGAATCATCTGGTATTTCCCTAATGCTTGGGTTCAGTTAGCTACCAACACATCAAACTGTACAGTCTAGACCACTTTTCTAAAATAAGAAAATGCATCTAAAAGCACTTTTTAAATCATCATGTATTAGATATTTCTTATCTTGTCTATAAGAATATCATGGGACACTTCATCAAGTATCTAGATGAACCAGGACTCAAATGTGTAATCAGTCCATTTGGTTCAGATCACACACAGGCAACCCTGAGCACTGATGCCTAAAGCAGCGTGTAATAATTTTCTGGGCCATCACTAGCCTCTATCCAGGAATTTTTATATGCAAAAAAGTCCAAGTGGGTAACTGAACTCTGCTTACTTCACTCACCTCCCACAACCCCAGGATCAGGGCTAGAACAAGTTGTTAGTTGTTCGTACTAACTTACAACTGCTTCCAAAGATACTTGAGAGTAGGGATTTCCCTAAAATGTTTTCCAATAAACATTCAAAAGAAATGATTACATCCAGAATATCTGCTATTTCCTTTTCATCCCTATCCAACTTTTTCTATCTTAATCATCTTAGAAGTTCATCTCTCTTCTTCTCCTCTCTGGGAGATATAATCCATCATATGACTTTTTAACTTTAGCTACCATCTATTGCCCAGTCACTTCCAGATATCTATCTCTGGCCACTACATCCCTCCCAAGGTCCAAATTTGTGTTTCTAGCTACCCACCAGACATCTCTGCCTGAATGACCTGTAAGCATCTCAAGTTCAACGTGTTTAAAACCGAAATAATCCTTTTCTATTCTCCAAACCAGCTTCTCCTGAATTCTCTGCTTCAATGAATGTTATCACCATTGCCTCAACATTAAAACCTCCAATAAAATTGTTATAAAATTGTATTGAATGCCTTTTTTTTTTTATGTCAGGCACTCTAAAAATACTATCATTAGTCCCTATTACATCCCTGAAAGGTAGATACTACCTAAAGCTCAGAGAGGTTAACTTGCATATGAAATTGGGTCTAGGGTCCAAACTCAGGACTCTCTGGCTTCCATATCTCTCTTCTTCCTGCCACATCGCAGTGCTATCCTTTCTCTCCCCCCTCCACCCCCCCATCCAATAAATCACCAGGTTCTGTCTCTGAATACTAACTTTGTCTCTGCCACCAAGGCCTAGTTCAGGACTTTGTTCATCATCTCTCTCCCAGGTTTTAGCAATATCCTTTTCAAATTTCTCTCTGTTGCCACCCTCTCCAAAAGTTGTCTCCACGGCTACCACCAAAGCCATTGCTAAAACAGAGTCCAGCTTGGAGAAGGTTATCCAGTCCACCAGACCACTTAAAACAGACAACTACTTGAGATGAGTAGGTTATACCTTGTTCCCTTGCTCTGTGGAATAGGTTCATTCCCTTAGCCTTTGTGGAAATCTCTTCCCTTTAAAGGCTAAGTCTTTAATTCTTCCATGTTATGGTTTTCCTTCTTTAGATGTTCTTTTAGAAGTCACTTGGTCTGACGGTATACATAGTAAATTTTAAATTTATTCCTTCCCAAAGATAGATGATGAAATTTTGTATGAAAAGTGACTTTCAGCTGAAACTCAGCAGAACAAAGAAAATCCCTAATTAGAATACCTTCAGATCAATTTAAACATGTCAATTCCCAACACAACTTAATATCTTCAACTTAAAGATTCAAAAGCAGGAGAGAGATTTTTTTTTTTCATTGTGAAATATATATACAAAAAAAGCAATAAATTCCCAAGTACATTTTAACAAGTAGTTATAGAACAGATTTAAAGTTTGGTATGGGTTACAGTTCTAAAAGTTTTCATTTTTTCTTTTAGCTGCTTCAAGACACTGGAGACCAATAGAAATATCAATATAATAATTCAGCAGTCATACTCATTTGTTGAATCCTATCTTCTCTGTTATACTCCACCTTCTCTTTAAATAGCATATACGCATAAAAGCAATAAATTTCAATACATAAAAGCTATAAATTTCAAAGTACATCACACAACAATTAGTTGTAGAACAGATTTCAGAGTTTGGTATGGGTTACAATTCCACAATTTTAGGTGTTTATTTCTAGTTGCTCTGAGGTACTGGAGGCTAAAAGGAATATCAGTATAATGATTCAGCACTCATACTCATTTGCTAAACTATATATAATAACTCCACCATCACCTTTGATCTTTCTCCCTTTCTTGACAAGTATTTGGGCTATGGCTATTCTAACTTTTTCATGTTGGAAGGGGCTGCCGATAATATGGAATAGGGGAATGAAACTAGTTGATGTTCTGGAAGGGTTGGCCCCTCTGCATTTCAGGACTTATCTGGTCCAGGGACCCATCTGGAGGTTGTAGGTTTTTAGAAAGGTACCCTAGTGCATGGAACCTTTGTAGAATCTTATATAATGCCCTAGGTAGTTTTTAGGATTGGCAGGAATGGTTTTGGTTGGAATTTGACAAGTTATGATAGGTAACGATGTCTAACTGAAGTATACATGAGTGATCTCCAGTGTAGCCTCTTGACTCTGTTTGAACTCTCTCGGTCACTGATACCTTATTTGTTACACTTCAGAGAATTATCATTTTTTAGAGTAAAGGGTAGAATTCCTCTAAGGGAATCTTTAACAAAATGAGTGGGCAATTTTTATTGTGGAATGGTAACTAGGATACACCAGGAATGAGAAAAAAAAAAAAAAACGGTTAAACTGTCTCACATTTTAAAGCAAGTAAAATTTTGAGGTGGTGACAAAATGAGGTAGATTGAAGAACTGAAGAAGGGGAAGGAGGGGACGCAAAAGATGCACCATGATGGAAATTGGGGCCCAGCTGAAGGAGGAATCAGTGAGAATTAGGAGAGAGGACAGTTTAAGGACTTTTAATAACAATAACGCCTATGATTTAAGTTTAATTTAGCTGCAGTGCTGTGATGCTTTATAACTCCTTCCTGATTATGCCTGGATCTTAACATATAGTCTAAGGAGGGGGTGGGGGCTGCAGGGGCAGGGCAGGGGTAGGGAGCAAAAAAGAGAAAGAAAGGAAGATTTTCAGGAATGCTTTCCATTATTGTCTCTGTTTTCTTGTGACTTAGTAAAATTAAATTGGTATAAATTTTTAATATTCATTGGACATAAACATAATAAACCTTTAAATAAAGACAACAGGATACACAGAAGAGCACAAATTATATTAAAGTGCTTCTTATTTGTAATTGTAGTAAAAGATAATGTACTAAATAGAAGGCAGTACCTAGGCCTGGGGTGGTTCTTATAAGATGAAAGATAAAGTGTTATTGATCAAAATGCTCTAATAGAAATACAAAAGGCAAAAACAAAGTCTCCCCAAAATATATTTTGAGGTTAGAGCAGCAAGTGTCTAATCATATGTCACCTACAGTCTTCTGCACACACCCCACAACTACCAATGTGAAGTGAAGATAGTAAAAAATAACTAAGTGGCAGTATTGATCAGGATTGGCTTGGTTATTCTGCTTTGACAAACTACTAAAAAGTTGTTTCTCATCTTCAATCATTTAATTCATTCTTTTTCCCACACACAGAACCTCTTCCCCAAGGTTCTAACCAGTCACCACATCCCACTTGGAATCTAATATTTCTGGGTGATGATCAGTAGGTTCAGATGTAACTCTGTTTGGTCTGGAGATCTGTGGACTTAAATGTCCCTCCTCCCTCCATCTGAGCTATTAAACAAGACTGGATAACAGTAAAAAACCCTCCTTCTTAGAAAGGGGGAAAAAATGAGAGGCATAACAGCAGCCTCCTATTCATAGCAACTCTGAAATTTTTCTGGGCACTTATTAACAGTGGGTGTGATACCCATTGTTAACCTAGGCTGAGTAGTAATATACCTTTGTATTCAGAAGCTTTCTACATTTTATTTCTTTTGCTATTTGGCATTTAAAAGCATTTGCCATTTCCAACTTTGCAAGGCCCTGAAATTCTACAATCTCTGTACTCTCATTTTTGTTTGCAAACTGGCCAGTTCTTTCTTGAGCTCATCTCTTCTTCATAGTACATTGCCAGAGACAGCCAACAGCAGCCAACATACATTGCTGTTTTATTTTCAAACCTCATCTTTTAGAGCTACAGATTTATTGGGTCCATGATCTATTTCCCAAATAATCTCGGGCAGTAGTTTTACTAAATGTTTTGCCACTTCATGACACAGATCCCCATCTTTTCAACTTTTGATAGTTTCTGCTGCCTGACCATGAAGCCAGGGCCTCATATTTTAGGTTACTGATAGAACTCTACCTCTGTTACTCAATTCTGTTAGTTAGTATTGACTAGGTTTGCTGCTTATCATAATCCTAGAGTATATTTCTTGTTCATGCTACATGGCCAGTTTTTGTTATCAGGTGGCTCTGTTCTACATTGTTATTCAAAGACCCAAGTAGATGGAAGCCCCACAATTTCGTATCTGCACCATCATGACAAAGCTTAGTCATCTAAAAAAAAAAGTGATTTACCACTTCTGATGATTCTGATGGTTGGTTTGGTGACTTTTCTGCAGGGTTAGCTTGGGATCACTCATATAGGTGTGTTCAGCTGGAGAGTTGGCTGAGGGATGGGTTCAGCTGGGAATTCTGGGTATCTCTGTCATCATGTGTTATTTCATCCTCAAGGAGGCTGGACCACGCTTACTCACACTGTGGCAAGAGGGCAAACCTCAAATAAGCTTTGTCAAGCGTCCTCTTGCTTCAGGTTTGCTGATGCCCCATTAGCTAAAGAAAGTCATACAGCCAGTATGGAAGGGACTACACAAGGGCATGTGAGCTGGGGTATGTAGTTCATTGAGGGACATGAGTGTAAATCTAGCACAACTAAAGCGGGGCTCAGCAAACTTTTTCTTTAAGTTCTAGACAGTAAATATTTTAAGCTTTACAAGCCATACAGTCTGTGTCAAAACTATTCAACTCTGCCTTGAGACAGAGATAATACATAAGCAAATGAGCATAGCTATGTTCCAAAAAAACTTTGTTTACAAAAACAGGCCATGGACTGGATTTGGCTCACCACTGATCCAGAACAAAAAGTCTTTTTTTAGTTGCCACACCAGAGGAAGAAGGCTGGCTCTTTTATACTTTGGCTCAGAAGTAGCACATGTCAATTCTACCTTTAACCCATTGGTCCAAACTAGTCACATGGTTGTATCTATCCACAAGGGGGTGGGGTACAATCCTGCCCTGCGCCTGGAAGAAGAGAACTAGAAATGGATAGAGACTAGAAGTCTCTACCACAGGAGCCAAATTTAGATGATGTCCATTTAGATGATGAGCTCTTACCCTTATTGAGTTCCAGGCGCTGATTATAATTACTGAACAAAATGGACACTAAACTGATGATCTCATGAAGTTTACATGGAGACCATGCTGGTTAATGCACTCAAAGAGAGAAGCATTTTATATACCTCTGCTCTGGAATTGTTAGTCAGGATAAGTCTATCTGTCTTTTTTTCACCAGCTAGGCTGTGAACTTGAGAGTGTAACTGTTCTAGTCTGCTAGCTGCCGGAATGCAATATACCAGAAACGGAATGGCTTTTAAAGAGGGAAACTTAATAAGTTGCTACTTTACAGTTCTAAGGCCGAGACATTGTCCCAGTTAAAACAAGTCTATAGAAATGTCCAATCTAAGGCATCCAAGGAAAGATACCTTGTTTCAAGAAGGCCGATGAAGTTCAGGGTTTCTCTCTCAAGTGGAAGGGCACATGGCAAATACAGTCAGGGTTCCTCTCTCACCGGGAAGAACACATGGCGAACACAGTGTCGTCTGCTAGCTTTCTCTCCTGGCTTCTTGTTTCATGAAGCTCCCCGAGAGGCATTTTCCTTCTTCATCTCCAAAGGTTGCTGGCTGGTGGACTCTGCTTCTTGTGGCCATGTTGTTCTGCTCTGCTGTCTCTGTATCTCTCTTATTCTCAGAAATGTTTTCTCTTTTATAGGACTCTAGAAACTTATCAAGACCCACCCAAACTGGTGGAGACATGTCATCACCTAAACCAGTTTAACAACCACTCTTGATTAAATCACATCTCCAGGGAGATGATCTGATTTCAGTTTCAAACATACAGTATTAAATAGGGATTATTCTGCCTTTACGAAAAGGGATTTTGATTAAAACATGGTTTTTCTAGGGTCCATACATCCTTTCAAACCAGCAAGTAATCATATCTTTTCCCTGCCTAATACCTTAACTGAATCTTTAAGGTACCCTTTTAGTGTTTTTTAAATAGTTACCTGAATGACTGAATGATCAAACCATCAGAACAAAACGAGGATTTATTTTAAACTTTTGGGGAACCTGGATTTAAGTTCCTAATTTCTCTGGCATTTAGATGCCAAATTCCCTTATCCCTAAATCTGCCACTATACAGAAAGTCTGTAGTTGAGAGGAGCCTCTTTCTCTGTGTGTGGAAAGAGACAAGTAGGCTCCAAGAATTCAAGTCTGTGTTGCTTGCAGGGGAACTGGTGAGTGAAAGGGACACCCAACAAAATTTATCTCCCAAGTCCAGATTTTTGGGCCAGAAGTAGTACCTTAAAGATTTAGATTAATTTGCTTGCTGTCAAAAATCCCTTGGACAGTTAGCAGAAACCATCAGTTTGCCTTACCTTTAGTATCTCAGAGATTATAAGTATCCTCATTTCATGGTGCCTAAAGATGATTTCGAGAACGTGCAGTACATAAATATTTCCCTATTCTGATCCCAGGGTCTCCTTCTCTCCTTAGAGGGGAGGAGAGAGTGCTAAAAACTGGAGTATGCACTAAAGTTACAGATAGTCATTGAGAAAAGGGAATATAGAAAGGAGCATAGTGCCTTAAAAAGCTTTATGCCTAATGACTAATTCCATATCTATCAGCTTAGTGAAAAAGCAGTGTGACTCACTTTACATGTCCTCCAAAGAGATAATTTTTATATCTCTTTGAATGTTTTTCAAAAAAACATTCAAATGAATGTTTTTCAAAAAATAACCTATTTTGTTTTAGGTTGCTGAGTTGACTAAAATCCAAATATTATCATATTCAAGTTTAATTCATAGCATTGGAACAAATAGGGCAAATTCAGGATGCAAAGTCTTTTGAAACAAATACATTTGCAGAACTGTCCGTTTGAGAAACATGTCCATGGAAAACACAAATAGAGCAAATTGACTCGACCGCTATTTCAAGAAGTTTACAATGTAGGAATTGATTCAGATATATATAAACAGGTAACTATAACAAACAATAAAATTTGTGCTCAAATAGATACATGGTTCAAGTGCTTTTTGAATGTAGGAGTAGGTATTAAGCTGAGGAAGATAATAAGGAAATTAGGGAATTAGCATCATGGAATAAGATGTCCTTTGAGCTTTGTGTGCAGAGATACTTGGCGAAAGGACTTGTATGGGGAAAGGGTATTCTAGGCATAGGGAGTGGTAAGTGGCAGACAAAGGCATGAGCTAAAGCAGTGACCCTAGAATAAAAAAGAAGGTATCAGTGGAAGAATAGGGGCAGAGCTGGAGGATTGGTGACCACCAGGTTGCAGGAGACGAGCAGGGGGAGAAGGGAGAGATGACATCCAGGTTCCCTGGATGTGAAAGGAGTTCCATGACCTTGAAGTTGTTTCCAAATTTGTGACTCTATATATACTCTCTCTGGTACCTCTTTGTTTGATTAAAATTAAAATAGAATGCATTTACTACTTGTCAAGCAAACGCCTAACTTAATCCAGGAATTTTCAGTCTTTGTTCTTTTATTTGTTGTCCTAACAATAGCTGAAGGTCCAGATCTGGACTGCATTGATACTGCAAATCATCAGAATCGACTTTCCCTGAGGAGGTTTTGCCCCTACCCTCCAGTAATCCTGGCTATGAGCGTGATGTTCTTATAGTTGTTTTTTAGATAGTTCTGTTTTCAAATATTTATCCATTTAAGTAACGTTGGTATTTTACACTGAAAGAACATCTGTTCTCCTGGCCTAGCACCTGGCTTCCAGGGAGAGAACTTTTTTTTAGGTCTTAGTCCACCTTCTCATGGTAGTAAAATTAATTTTGACTCCCAGCAAATTAATTTATCTAACATTCTTGCTGCAAGTTACTTGAAGATCTTTGGGGCACGGGGAAGGTGGAGGGTTTATGAAGTGTTTTGCTGGTAGGTTTTTGGTTATATTTTTGTGTCTCTGGCACAGAAGAATACCCCTGTGATAGTAAGTCAGCACTCAGGAGTCTGAAACTTTTTGCACATTGCTTTTCAAGTCCTGACTTTTAGGGCTTTTTTCCATTAAGATTCTGATGCACCATAAAGCTGGCCCCATGGCTGGGCTCCAGCCCATATAGTTTTTGCCAATTCCAAAGAAGCAGATAATGAAGATACTCATGCCCTGTCATCCATCATTTTTTTATTTCAATGAGCCTTACAGCTGGATATTGAAAAATCTGGATTTGATCTTTTGGGTTTTTTTCATTTAAGTCAACTGACTAGCCTGTTCATATGGATTCAAAGAAGTATAACCAGGAAGTGTTTGTGGTATTGAATCAGAACTTGAGACATTTGAAGGCAGACATTTCAATAGTATTTCTTATTTCTTCTAAATCAGGCATTGAATTTTTGCAGGTTTTGTTCCTAACTGGTTTTGGCTATGTATATGTGGACATTGTTCATCAGTGCGGCACAGTTTTCATAACTTTGGCCCCAGAAGGAAAAGCAGAACCTATTTTGGTCAACACCAACAGGTAGGTTTAATTATTTTCCCAATAGCCATATACAAAGCTTTCCTGTTATGAAGTTGTATGCCTAATATTTAGCATTTTTTTGTCACCCATCTAAAACTTTTGGTTAATAATTGTGTAATCCACAAGTAAGAATAGGGTTATTAGCGTTAAATCATCACGACGAGAGAAAGCAGCATAGCATCTTTTTTGGAGTACTTCTTCCAGGTCTCTGTGGTAGCTTCAGCAAACTGATCTATAAACTAAAGCATGCGTCTCTATTATAGCATTATTATCAACAGGAAATGCAAGTCAGTACATCTATATCTATGTGACAACTTCAAATTCCAATTAAATACACTTCTTAGAGGCACGTTTTTCCCCCTTCAACCTGAGTGTTGCCATCAGGTTTTAAAAACATGAACCAGGCAAAGAGTTAATATCCTTCATTTAAAAGAGCTCACATAATTTAACAGGAGTAATATAAAGATATCCCCTCCTTCCAAAAAGAAATAAGGGCAAAAGGCATGAACAGAAAATTCTAGGAAGAGGAAATAAAAGTAATCAAATAAACAAAATTTACATAAGATACTATACACTTATCAAATTAACAATGATGTTCCATCATATACAGTCCTGGTGAAAGTAGAAATTAGGGCCATTTTCTGAACAGTCCATTTGCTATATATATATATTAAAATGGTTAAACCTGTTTTAAGAGTATATGCTAAGGAAATCACTGTAGAAGTGGGCAAAAATATATGCAGAGAGGTGATTATCACATTATTAATTATAATGGCAAAATATTCAGAGTACAAATGCCTATCTGTAGGAGAATGTATAAATAAATGGTGTATCCACCAAAAAAAGGTCTTACCAAGTTTTTAATGGATAGAAAATACATATGATATAATCATACAACCAAAAATAAAGCAGAATATAAAATTAAATATTTATGATCCCAATTATGTTTCACATATATGTATATACACACACATATACAGAAAGCATTCCTAGGGAAAAAAAACTAAAGGGAAAAGAAACAGTCACATTGTTAGTAGGCATGGAATTATAAGTGATTGTGTAATGATCTTCTGTATTTTGACTTTCTACAATAAATATTTATTTTATAATCAAAAGTAAATTAAGATTAGAATAAAATGATAATACCAGCCTTCAAATATTTGTTTAAACCCTTTTTAAAAACAATTCTGTGCTTTATATGTGGTAAGAACTCATAATTTAGACCTTGCTAATTTGAATTTGTAATATTTAGAAGAGGCTGTATATAAAGTTTTATTTGCTAACTTACTAATAGCATCAACAAAATTGGAGACTAAATTTTAAATCATATAGCACAAAAGTTCAAGCCCACACAACAATTTCAGAAAGGGTTATCAGTAGGACATTAGTTAACCACAACAGCACCAACCCATATATTCTGTGGTAGAAATAGGAAAGGTACAAGTATGTATTTATTTGTACTTCCTTAACTCATCTATTCAAGAAATATTTTTTGAGCACTTATTGGGTGCCAGGTATAAGTTTAGGCATGGAGATACATCAGTGAATAAAAAGACCAAAATCCCTGCCCTTGAGAAGATTGCATTCTCACAGGCGCAGGGGAAAGGCTAGACAATAAACATAGTAAAAAAGTTAATTATATGGTACAGTAGAAAGCAGTGTTCTACAGGGATAAAAATAGAGCCTGCTAAAATTGACTGCAGTGTCAGGGCCTGGTGACAGTGAGAGTGCAATTTTAAATAAATTGGTATAGGAAAGCCTCACCAAGAAATTGAATTTTGAGCAAACTGCTTGAAGGTGGCGAGGGTGTTAGTAATATGATTATCTGAGGGAAGAGCTTTCTGGACAGCGGGCACAGTCAGTCCAAAGGGTTGGTGTATTTGAGGAGGTGGCAAGAGACCAGTGCAGGACAAGCAGAATAAGTGAAGGTGAAAGTAGTGAAAGTAGGTGAGGTCTGAGAAATAAGGGCTGGAAGAAGGAAGATGAATTGTGTATGGCTTCAGAGGCCATTGTAAGGGTTTGTTTTTATCCTGAGTAAAATGGGAAAGCCATTGGAGCGTTGAAGTTATATGAACTGTCTTAAATTTTTAGAAGATCATTTGACTGCTTTGTTGAAGTAAACTGTAGAGAAGCAAGGAGGAAGCAGGAAGGCTAGTTAGGAGATTATTACAGTTATTTAGACTAGCAATACTGGTAGGTCAGACTATAGTGGTATCCATGGAAGTAGTAAGAAGATCCTGGATATATTTTCAATGTAAAGTCAGTGGCATTTCCTGACACACTGGATGAGGGTTGAGGCATTGGGATGGCTGAAAAAATTTTGATCTGAACAACTGGAAGGATGTGGTTTCCAGTAACTGACATGGGAAAGACTGTATATATGGGTTTAGAGGGCAAGATGAAGAATTTGGCATGATAAGTTTAGGTGTCTTTTAGACATCTAAGTGAGTATGTGGACAAGTGTGGAGTTCAGGAGAGTGGTCTGGGCTAAATAGGTAAATTTGGAAATCATCAACATATAAGCAATGAGACTGGATGAGATCCCCCAAGGGAGTAAGCAGAGATAAGGAAGAGAAGAAGACCAGGAGCTGAGCCTTTAACACCTTTACTTTAAGAGGTCTGGGAGAAAAGCAGGGATCACTTCACTTCAGATAGGTATCTGAGGATATGGGACCAGAGCAGTGGAAGGATGGAAATGTGGTATTCTGGAAGACAGGTAAAGAAAGTGTCTTCCGGAGGGAGGGAATCGCCAACAATGTCAAATGCCACTTACAGGTAGATCAAGGGGAAAACTGAAAATCCATCATTTGATTTAGCCACATCAAGGAGCCAACATAAGCTTTATGGTGACCTTGGGAAGAGTTGTTTGGGTAGACAGGTTGGGGGAGCAGGGTGCAAAAGCCTGTTTGTAGAAGCTTGCAAATAAAAGGAGAGAAATATGAGTCAATATGTATAGAAAATGCTTTGGAGTTTTTATGTTAAGGGGATCAAAGAAATGAGTGATAGCTAGAGGATTTAAGAGAGGTTTTTTTGGGTTTTTTTTTTTTTTTAATGCTAGAAGAAATAACATCCTGTTTATAAGCTGCTAGTAATGATCCAGGAAAGAAGAAAAAAGTTATGTAGGAGAGGGGGAACTGCTGGCGTGATGCCCTTTGGGAGATGAGAGCAGAGTGATTTAGTGCATAGTAGAGGGATTCCCTGATACAGGAGCACAGGCAGTTCAGCTCCAGAAGTGATGGTGAGAGCCGAGCACTCTGGTTTAGATGCCAATAGACAGGCAGTTGTGGGAGTTCACGGTGAGTGTTCCTCTGCTTGTTTCACTTTTTCACTTTAAGAAGTCTTGGTTATTTTATTTATGTCTTTCTGCCTTGTGATCATCAGGATAGAGACTTAGTACACAAAAACTAGAGGGATTTTGAAGTAAAAATCTGGTGTCGATAAGGGAAGCACATACAGAAACATGGCAAGAACTTGTAATAGTCCCGTTGGGAACATTTCCCAATCCTGCTGGAGTGTGACTGGCTCTGTCCAGACACGATGTATTGAAAGTTGATTTCTTACTTTGTTTCTTATGAAAATCTGATGTCCCATCAGGAGGGTATTTGATAAGGCACTATCATTATTAAAAAAAAAAGAGAGAGAGAGAGAAGGAAAAGCAGAGGGGAGAATAATGTTCTTTTCCTTTCTCCTCTAGAACTCTGGAGAAGATTGTTACATTTAAAATGTTCATCACTCAATTGAGCCTGGCAGTATTTGATGACCTCACCCACCACAAAGCATCATCTGAGCTTCTGAGACTCACCCTAGACAATGTTTTTCTCCAGATGGCCCCAAGGGCTTGCCACCTCCCTGGGGAGGAGACCTCTGTGGCACTCTTCCAGCTTTACTGCGTGGAGGTCTACTGTGGGGACCTACAGCTGGACAACCAACTTTACAACAAATCCAGTTTCCATTTTGCTGTCTTGGTCTGCCAGGGAGAAAAAACAGAACCTACTCAGTGTTCCAGAATGCACAATCTCCTTGTATCCAGCA
Source organism: Tamandua tetradactyla (assembly GCF_023851605.1). Classification (NCBI taxonomy): domain Eukaryota; kingdom Metazoa; phylum Chordata; class Mammalia; order Pilosa; family Myrmecophagidae; genus Tamandua; species Tamandua tetradactyla. The sequence goes on from NC_135332.1 coordinate 144,042,932, forward strand.
AAGAATTGGAAGAATACAAGGAAAAATGCTTTATCAAACTTTGTATCACCCTAACTGACAGCAAAGGCTTCATATTTGATATTAATGAGTTCAGTTTTGAATTGAAGCCTGCCAGGTTATATGTGGAAGATACTTTTGTCTACTACATCAAAACATTGTTTGATACCTACCTTCCTCCCAGCAAGCTGGGTGGTCACTCCATGATACTCTCTGGTGATGAACAGGTGTTGCCCTTGCAGGTCAGACAGCATGCCAGGGCCTTGGTGAATCCTGTGAAGTTGCGGAAACTCGTGATACAACCAGTGAATCTCCTCGTCAGCATCCATGCCTCCCTCAAGCTGTACATAGCATCCGACCACACTCCTCTCTCCTTCTCGGTGTTTGAGAGAGGACCCATCTTTACCACCGCCCGGCAGCTCATCCATGCCCTGGCCATGCACTATGCCGCTGGGGCACTTTTCAGAGCAGGTGAGGAGGCCAAACTGAGAGTTTGTGGTCTGACCCTAACTGGGATGAGCTCAAGCCTAGGCAAAGATGAAATGCTTACCTCCTTCAAGACACTAGGGGAGCAGTGCAGGGTGAAGTAAAGGGCATGGACTTTGCAGTTCTGTCTGAAGAACTGGATTTAAATCTGGGTGCTGCCACTGCTAGCTGGAAGGCTTTGGCAAGTTATTAAACCTCTCAGAGTTTCAGTTTCCTCCTCTATAAAATGGTCTTGGGGATTTCAGGAGAATTAGATGAAAGTATGTAAAGCACCCTGCATTTTGCTTGGCATTTAAAAAGCACTCAGGCAATAGTAGTTGTTATATTAGATATATTAGGATTTTAATTCGATTTAGCAAACACTTTTTTAGCACCTTCCAAATCCAAGGCCAGCATCCGGAAATCTAGCCCAGCCTTCAGTACCTGGGCCTAAAAGAAATCACGAATTTCTAGGGTTGTCAGTTTTCTTCACTGCAGTCCGTGAATGACTGTAGCTGAAAAACTCAAAGGACTTTGTAAGCTAGTGAGATGCAGTAGAGAGCCCTCTGCTTGCCCAGTGCTGCACTGCCTATCTAGACAGACTGCAGAGAGGACTTTTGGCTATCTCAACCTCACCACAGACCTGACCCCAAAAAGAAAGACTAGCCCTGGCTCCTTGCACCCTCTGGTGCTGGGCAGGTGGCCTCTTGCAGGCTGGGGGCCAGTGTTCTCAGGGACTCCACCAGAGAAAGCAAGGTTTCTCTTTTCAGTCTGGCAAAAAAAGTTTGCAGGGGGTAATTTGAATTTGAGTACAAAGGGGAGTTTGGGGAGCACTGTGAGCTAAAAGTTGGGTGTCTGTGTGGTCTTAGAATACAGTAATCAGCATCAAAGCACACATTCCTGACCAAGTTCACTCTAAAGCCCTTTTGGTTTGATAATCTGGTTCCTCATGTTCCCAAGAATTTAAGCAAAGAACACCACCCAGAATTGGCCTTATCAGCCCTTTCCAGTAAAGAACATGGAAATGTTACTTTGTGAAAGTAACAGAGAGCACCTTTGCTAATCTCTTTGTAACATTGTACTCTGTGGATACATTCCCACAAAAGATTGATGTTGTGGCGGGAAGGGGCCCATGTTATTGCCATATTGTTAGGATTCCATGTTATTGCCATATTGTTAGGATTCCGTTTTCTCTCTAAATGAAAATTCTTAGATCTAATATGTCTATCCAGAACTGTTAAACTGCAAACAGCAAGATCAGGGAAAGGGCCATGCCAGACCTGTTGTTTTGAGAGCTTGCACAACACTGAAGAAAACATTTCCCTCTTGCTAAGAAATCATTTAAAAATAAGCAGTTAACCTTTCAAATTTAATAGATGGGTATATTTATAAGCAACTCCAGAAACTTACCCTTTCAGGCAGCTTTTGCTTTTAACATGAGGAGTAGGAATGTGGCTTGCTGAGCTCTGATCTGAGTCCTAAGCCTCCTATCAGGCCACCACGTTAAGTGCCAAAGGGTGGGAGCACGCTCTGTGCAGCGAGCTGGCCAAGGCGCTCCAGCTTAGGGCACCAAGGAACCGTGTCCCTGCAGCCTGTGTGCTAAAAATGATGTCTCTTTGTTTGGTTTTATGTTTTTAATGAGCTTTCACAAGAACATTCTGTTTGGATTTTTTGTAATCTACCCTAAAAATCCCCTAAACTGCTGTCCCAACTCTATTATATACTGAAACAAGAAATTCTAACATAAAGGGCCAAGTTTTTAGAGCTGTTGAAACTTCTGTCACTAAAACCCTCTGACAAGAACACCTGGAGGAAAGCAGTGATTTGAAAGAATGGGAAATGGGGAGATGGCAGGAGGTTACCATAGCCCCGTGGCAGAAAAGTCTTAACAGGAAGGCTGACGAAAGGAGAATACCAGCTTGGGAGCAAACTTTGCCATCACATCTCACATGGGTCAGGATTTCCCCCCTGGACTTGATCAGGAGGTTCCTGGCTATAACAGTCAAAAATACTCTGACCTCATTTCCAGGGAAGTTTGTGGAGTCACCTTCTTGAAGAGGTTTTAAAAATAAACAAGGATTAGAAATGAATGACTAACCCTATTTGAAGGAAGGAGTATTGTCTTTATAATTTCCTGAGGTCCTGCTCTGCCCCCAGGTCTGAATTTGAAAGCCAGACTTCCTTTTCAACCAAATTCCCAAATGAGTTAGCAAAAGGTATATTGGCTTTTGGAGGAAGATAATTAAAGAATAAATGCCCTTGGATACTTTCTGCCCTTTTCTGGTCAGCTCAGATGCTATGACAGAAGGGACTCTGGTTCACGCACAGCCCTTCTGTCAGGCAGTGGCTTTGGGCATCTGTGGCAGTAAGTGGTCTAAATTCAGGAGATCCCAACCCTACCCTTCAGGTGGCCTTTAAGAGCTGGGAAGCGCCCCCAGCAGCTGGGTGAGAGCAGGTGGTCAGGCTGGGTGATTTCTACCTAGTCTATCCCCACTGCATGACCAGAATGGGCCCAGCATAGAGAGCTTTCCCTGTGGGTAACAGCTGCTCTTCTTTCTTGATCTATATTTGGAATCTTTGGTGAGAAGGAGGATTAGGCTGTTTCCCGACCAACCTGCCTCCAAGTAGGACCTTATAACAAACCATTCTATCTAAAGAGAATGTGCTCTGTTTCTTTACCTCCAGAGAGGCAGCTCCAAGGAAATATATGCCACAGCCTCCCACAGAAATCCTGCCTACTCTTTGCAGTCTGGGGTCACAGAAAGAGGTGGGCAGGCTATGGAATCAGGTAAATCTGGGTTCAAAACCAGCCTACACCTCTAAACATCTGAGAGGTTGTGAGCAATTGGATTAATTTCGAGCCTCAGTTTCTTCTTTTTCTGCCTAACTGTGAGGCTCCAGAGACAGGGTAACACCCTGTCAGGTTCACCTGTTTTCCTTATTCCACAAAGGAGCTCAGCAAACCTGTGTTTTCAACTAACCTGTGTTTAAGAAATATAATACTTTTCTTGCATAGTCACTGTGAGAATTAATTGAATTGAATGTCCAATACCTGTAAGGTTTTCCCATTTATAATCATCTTCTGGGAATTATTCCCTTCTTTGAACTAATCCCTAATGTTATCAGTCTAATGTTGTAGAGAAGGAAGATGAGCACAAAATGTAAGACTGCTTTCTATCTGGGCTAGGATCTTTGGGATCCTTGCCTCGCTCTTCCACCCACACCTTCTAGATTCTCTTGGATCAGTGACTCGACTAACAATCTCTGTCACCTATCTTTTTTCAAAGAACCTGCTGGCAGGCAAGGAAACATCCCCACAGTGGTTCTGTCCCTGTGACCTTCCTGGTAGAAGCCTCTCAGCCCAGCACAGGTTGGAGCTGCCTTTCCAGAATTCTCCCCTCACTGGCCGTTGGCCCTTAGCTCTTGCCTGCACCTCCAGCTCTTGGCCAAGAGCCCCAAATTCTCACCCTGGGAGGAAGGGGAAGGGGAACCTCTGCGGGGCTCCACACCACAGCCGTGTTCCCACGAGGCTGCAGGCGCAGCAGTCAAGCACTGAGCAGGCCAACTCCTGGCAAGCTTGAGCTTAAAATAGGAAACCAGATCCAAAGCTACTCTCTTGGGATCTTTTGCAGGGAACACTCCCCTCTTGCTAACCTAATCAGTATGTCCATGTCACTGATGTTTACACAACTGAAGCTCGGGTTGAAGGGGAGACATTTGTCTGGCTCTAGCTCTGCTCTAAAGGGAAGCAGTCAGCTTGGTAGGATAGGGGAGGATTAAAAATAACTCCTCTATCCTTGTCAGAAGTTTGCATCCCCTTTGCAACACCCCAGTTAGCATCTGACCTCCTCCCTCTGTCCAGGCATCTTCTCCTCATCCCGGTGCCCCTGATTCACCCACTGCCCCATGTAGGTTATAAAGATAACTTCTTCACAGCAGGCAAACCCTGAAGATCAGGAAGCCTCCTTTCCTGGGGCTGGTAGGGGCATATATCCCCCTGCACATGGACCTCTTTTAGCAGGAATACGGGAGGCTCGGGCAAGGAAGTCATATTAAAGCTATTTGTGAGGCTGCCAAAAGGATCACTTTGATTTATAAAGTATGAACGTTTGCCATTTATGAATTCACAGTGAATGAGTTATTTCCCATATTTTGCTCCAAAGAAGCTTATTACATTCTCAATTCTAGTGTGAAAAATGAATTGCAGGGAAAACGGGTCACTTTTTCACAAATGTTGAAAGTGCTGTATTTAAGGTTTCAGTAACCCGTTCCCTTTGGTCCATTACAGGATGGGTGGTTGGATCTTTGGAAATCCTTGGCAGCCCGGCGAGCTTGGTGAGAAGCATAGGCAATGGGGTCGCTGACTTCTTTAGGCTTCCGTACGAGGGGCTGACCCGAGGCCCAGGAGCCTTTGTGAGTGGCGTTTCCAGAGGGACAACATCGTTTGTAAAGCACATTTCCAAAGGTACCTATTTTGGTTCCTTGTAATAATGCCTTGTTTCCATTCCTTTCCTGTTTTATTTTTATTTTTAAAGAATGTGTTAATGTTTTAAGTGCATTCACATTGCCTCTAGCTTTGTTTGGCATGTTAACTTGCAGTGAAATGTTGGATTTGTAACAAAGCTCACATATAAAGTCTTATGTTTTAAACAGATCACTACTTGCCTGTAGTGTGTGAAATGTTTCAGAAACTTCAGAATTTTAAACTTTCCGCTGGGAAAACAAGGATTGGCGCAACTGTTATTCCACGTGATAAATACAGAAATATTAAAGTGTTCAGGACTTCTGCTAAGCATCAGAAATCCTACACTGTATTGCCTCATCATTTTTTTAAAATGTAGATACAGTTGTCATAATTTTTCGAAGTATATGGATACATTTTGACATGGAAGCAGATTTGGAGGCAAAACAGCCAGCTTTTCTCTAGTGCGCCTCATCAACAGTGCCATCTCGTGGCTCAGGGTGACAGGCGCAGAGGCCAAACCACTCAGGGCTGCAGCCAGAGACCCAGGCTTCCCCAGAGGAGCAGCCGTGCCCGTGTCTGCTTGATGTTATTTCGGTCAGGTTGGCAGTGACTTGTGAACTAACCAGGGCCATCTGAGTCCCCTTTTCTTCTTAGCAGGAGGCCAGGAAAATAGGGCAAAGGGATTTCCCCCCAGAAAGACCTTTTACTGTAGACATTGCTGCAAGTCCTTTCTGAGTGGACATCTTCAAAAAGCCTCAAAAGAATACTCAAGCTTGAAATATGAGAATCCACGATCCGTAAAGGTGGGGTCTGTGGTGGGGGCTTGGCAAGAGAACAGCAAGAGCAGTAAAAACAAATTCCATGAGCAATGCAAAGGACCACTCCCCTCAGCTCCCAAATCGTCTGGGGAGGCCTGTGAGCTGAGCTGCGGGGACTCACACAGATGAGTCACGGGTAGATTTCTCAGCACTCTTGACACTTGAATCTTTGTGGTTCTGTTGTTTTTATTTTAAAAGAAGACAACCAACACCTGCTAATTTTAACATAACTCTGCAGGAACTTTAGCATACTGATTTACTGAATGTTTTTTTTACACTTGTTCTCTCCTCTTAGCAAACTATGTTTGATTTGTGGGTGTTGTGTGTATGTCCATGTATGAGTATGTGTTGTTTTTCTTCTTTTTAGATAGTGGTTAAGATACAATGGTAAAGATGACATCTTCCATTTCTTCTTGAAATTAGATGTCCAGTAATAGATGAGCTAGTTCCTTAGCTTCAAGATGTGTCCATGGATGACTTTCCGTTTTGCTCATTAAGATATGTGCAGACTTTCCAGGCAGAATTGTGATGTTTCTGAGCAACATCTTGAAATAGCCTTTCTTAGGAAAACTAGACAGAATCATAGCTTCTAAGTGATTTATTCCCTTTTACTCCTCACCTTTTTCAATTAAGATCCTGTATATAGAAATTGCACATTTTCTCTGTGACACAGAGAAATATTTCCTCAGAATGAACACACTGTTTATGTCTCTCTTTGTTATGACTGCAGTAATGAGGAGGGAAAAGTTTTATTCCTAAAGTGGAATCTATCATTATAGATAAAATTATAATCTATAAAAAAAATTCAGCAGCATAACCTTAACCTTTAAGATCAGAACAGGCAAATTTTAACCTTCAAAACTGGGCTTCAGTGAGAACTTCAAAACTGGTTTGACCAAGCCTTGACAATTAAGTGATAGAGCATGATAGTTTCCTGTGAGATGCTAGGCAGTTTTCTGGTGACAAAGTTTCTTGTCTTACACTTTTGAATAGTGCCATCCCATGTTCTCGTGCCCTCAGGTACCCTCACGTCGATCACCAACCTGGCCACGAGCCTGGCCCGGAACATGGATCGGCTGTCGCTGGATGAGGAGCACTACACCCGGCAGGAGGAGTGGCGGCGGCAGCTCCCAGAGAGCCTGGGTGAAGGGCTCCGCCAGGGCCTGTCCCGACTAGGCATCAGTCTACTAGGTAAGCGACGGCCGGGACACATGGGCTCCTGGGGCTTTCGGGCAGCCTGAGAGGCCGGATCTCTCGGGACTTGTCTTCAGGTTTTCCCAGGTGATCCTTTCTGCACACAAAGCTGAGGCTCAAAGAAAAGATACTTATTTTGGTTCCTACAGCCAGTCAGTGAGGCCCTGGAAACAGGGCTCCATTTCCCAGAGCCATTCTGTGGCTCTGCAAGGGGCCGTCCCAGGAGCTGCAGGTCCGAGGCTCACCCACACAAACTCATGTGCTCGGCTTTCCTTTGCTTTTAGTATGAAATGTATCTCTGGCCTCAGTATGGTTCTCCACAGGAAATAATAATTCCCTAAGAGGACCCCCAGCATAGTGGTGTCTACGCAAGGGCAGCAGTAAACATGGCTGTTTGCTTTTTAAAGTAACAGACAAACCTTGTGATGCACTTGTTCCTTGGCTTTCTTCACTACCACAGGTATTGCAGATGCTCTCATTGGAGAAGTACTTGAGCAGTGTGCAAATGGCATATAAACTTCAGTGAAAAGCCTACTTTTTCCTTCTCTTATTTTTTAAAGAGTGCCGGATCAGCCTGACTTAGAGGAATTTATTGTTTGTCAAGCAGCCAGATAGTATATTTAGAGGTGAAGACTGCTATGGATATTTTGAAATATTACAAATCTTTGAAAATTTTGCTTTGGAAAGAATCTAAAACAGGAGGTTTCAGAGCTGAAATTTTGCAGAGCAGGATTTTCAAGGATATTTCTTGTTTATTTGTTTTCAAAGCAATTTAAAACTGTATTGCTTGGCAACAAGCGTTCTGGGCATCTGAAGGAGTGTGCATCTCGCAGAGATCAAAGCGACCAAAAGCAGCGCAGAGCAAAGGTTAGAAAAGATGAGCTTGAAAGGGTTTGTCCTCTCTCCAATCTTCAGTTCTATATACAACTCCTCAGCTTGCAGCCACGGCCCAGCTGAGATTCTGGGAGGAAGTAGTAAAATGTTACAAGTTCAGGTTAAATTACTGGACTTCATCTGTGTAGTAACATTCAGGGCTGTGGGCCACTATCATTTGATAATGCCTAGAAATTGGGACGCTAATGACCTGGGATGAAAACGTTTCTCCTTTGGCTCAGTAACCCTGAAGGCAATGGTGATTCCTCTGGGAAAGGCAGAGTGGTTGATGGGTGAATCATACCCCTCAGGACCAGAAGCCTCCAGGCTTGGGTGGCCAGGTCCTTTCTTGGTAACCTTGGGCAAGTTCTTATTTTCTCTGAACCTGGGTTTCTCATTTATAAAATGGGGCTGACAGTACCATTATTAGAAATGATGGCCAGTCCTGCATCAGATGGAAACTCAGTGTTTGAAAATGGCACCTATATGAGGGGAGCAAGGGAGCTATGGGAGGTGCCTGGTTTCAAAGAGCATCCCAGCAAAAAGAGGTATTTGAGCAATGGCAGGAGTATTTTTGCTTAAGTTTTAGTTCAATGGATTAAATTATTGTACCTGAGGAAGTGACCATGAGGTTATCTTGGGGGGGGCCTCAATGTTACTTTTTTAGGACTGTGGAACCTTATAGGCTTAAGCATCCTCTGCTCTGGGCATGAGAGCTCCCTTCTATCCGTTCAGGCTCTTCTTGGAGCTTCCAGATGATCAGAAAGAAGAGGCCTGGGCTGATCGGCATATGCCTGTTCCACCCTGACTCCCTTTAGCCCTAGATTCTGGTCTCTTCTGCCCAGAGCAGTTCACATCCATTATCCAGTTTCTACTATATACAGTGGTGCCTGCTGGCAGAAATCAGTTAGGTGAGGAACCAGGTGTCTCCTTTACAATGCCATCCCTTTGGGCATGACTCCTATTGACCTTGGAAAGCCATAAAGCTTTTCTGTTTGCTGCCATCATTGGACATCATTTCGTCTGTCCATGAAACTATGGTGGGCTCTTGGGGTCTTTCTGCCTCTCTAGTAATTTACAAAAACCTGTCAGTTCTGGGATGAAGTAAATCTCTTTTCTGTGTATATTGGTTGAACCTGCAAACCATGGGCCCTGACCCTCAGCCCCAGGAACTCCATTCTATGTCCAGGACACACCCTGGCAGTCTCTGCATTTCTGGAATCCTCAGAGACTTTAATTTACTGTAGGCATCTCAAGTGTGACCCAAATTAGCCTTCTTTCCTCTAAGAGTTCAAGTACTTGTCTATGTCACACATAATCTCTGGGTTATCTCAAAGAATAAGAGAAGGAGAATAGGGCCAAATGCAATACCCTCTCCCTGAAAGTTACAGATTTGTCATCAATCAGACCATCCCCAGAAGGGGGTTTAAAATTGTCACATACAGTTAAGTACCTAACTGAAGTTAGAGCTATTATCATGCAGAAATTTGAAACCCTTGTAGTGAAATGTAAATTCTAGTTGCTCAGTTTCTTCCTTTATAAAACAGAAACATTAAGGAAAAAGCAAATAAAACTATATTTAAGAGTAGTACATGATTGGCAAAGTACTTTCACATATGTCACCTATTCTTCACCCTCAAGGCACGTGACAAGTGAGGACTAGCTCTGGGCCAGTGTACCATGTTTGTCATCTCTGGAGGGCTCCAGGCCTGGGAACCAGTCAGGATACGGGGAGACTGGACAATTAAAAGTTCCAGTGTAGGAAGAACATATTTCCCCCAAATGTTGATGTGTCTGGTGTGCCTTCTTATCTTGGCTTCTCCTTCATTGGAACACTGTAGAGTATCATGAGGCACTTAGAAATCAAAGGACATCTTTAGCCGCCGTGCCCAGCCACGTCACCCAGATCAGTGAGGGCAAGTGTTGCCAGCCAGAGAGTTGCTGCGGAGGCTTTTTGATGAGCTCCACAACAATTTTCCCAAAGCATTCATTTTTGGAAAAACTCCATTTAGCCTGCAGAATTGGCACCAGCATTGCCCACATTTACCAAATCCATTTCCCAAACGCCCGCACCTTCTACTACACTCTGTAGCCCCAGCTAAGAGGGAAGTACAATCCATATCACATTTATACTCCACTTTCCCTTCCAAACATGGCTTCTCTCTCAAGAATACCCAAGGCTGGATGTCAGAAATTGCCTTGTGACCTACTCTTCTTGGGGCCTGCTGTCTCATTTACAAAGTATCGCTAGTATTCCCTGAAGCCACAACTCTCTGTATCTTCCCAGCCACTCTTAGGTATTCCATTTGAAGTCCTAACAAAACAGGCCTCTAACAGGCAAATCAAGTAGTTTCCCCACGAGCGTCCCTTAGACTGAAAAGTTATGCATCCCAAGAGATGGCATTTAAGAGTAGTCCCTCTGCTACCATGATCTGCCACCCGCAGACTTATTTGCAGTGATTAAGGAATTTAGGGATAACTGAGACTAAAGTACTTCCTCTTCAGTTTTCTAATCATTTCTGTCAAAACAGACAGCTTCGAGCTGGAATGCCTAAATGTCCTGGGTCTCCATTGTCCCTGAAGTGGTACACTATAGCATGGTATTACAACTTCAGCCTGTGCCTCTGCTGTTATAACAAAAATGTGCCCACATTAAAATTACAGTCTCTGTGAAGGTTAACAAAATGTGGTTTGTGTGGCACCAACATAGACATAGGTCAGGAGCTTTCAAAGATCAGAGGCCAAGAAAATGTTTAGTGCCTTAGGCTGGGGGAGTAAGTCATAAGAAGAGGTAAGGGAGGGCCAAAGTTTCCTTTCCCTTGCTTCACAGAGAAACGAGGCCCTCTCTCCTACAATTTAAAGGTACAAAAGGAAATACCTCCCCAACATCTGCTTTTCTCAGCCCACAGAATCCATCAAAAGCTCCCCTCCAGAGACCCACTCCTTCCTTGCCCCATTTCATCACATCACAACCGTCTCCACGTGACTGCCCACCTGTGAGCCTAGTGCCAACAGAAAAGTTTTGGGATCAATTTCCACTACTTAAAACTTTAACGCAGAGTTTGAGTATATGACAGTCCAGAGTTTACCAGCTGTAAGATTTCACTGGATTATACTTTATAACAGAACCTTCTAAAGTCCTAAGAGAAGCTGCATCTCTCAAAGGAAGGTTGAAGAGACCATGGAATCACTGCTGATCTCTCATGGCCTCTTTGCTCTCTAGGTCAATAGCACAACGAGGGAGACGCCCAGCACCTGGTAACCAGGGAGCTGTTGGTGTGTGTGACATGAAGGGGCCGGCCTCCCCCCCACCCCCGGAAGGCCTGGTGCCAAGCCCAGTGCGTGTGATCTGACAGCTCCTTCTCAAAGTCTTAGAATCTAACACCTTGTCATGGGTTTAGGCTTTCCACTTCCCTGGCTGCCCGAACAGTTTATCAAAGCCACAGTAACTGAAGCTTTCACTGTGGCCAGTGGCTGAGAAAGCCGAAGATCAAAGGGGAGTTTCACTGTGGATACCTGTTTGCATTTAAGCATTTAGAAGTCAGAGCCCTTTGGAGATAATCATGCTGGACAAGGCTTTGTGTTCCCAGTACAGGTTAGGCCTGGCACATTAAAGGGAAATGGGAGATTCTAAGTGAAGTAACCACCCTTCCCAACTCAATTTTAATAGTCTTAATGGAAAGCTGTACTTGAGAAAAGACTTTTCTACCAGGAATACAGATAGTAATTTAATTTATTGGTGAATTTGTGATTATGTATCCCAGCTGTTTTCTCATTCTTAAGCCTGGAGACCCTTTAAAGAAATTAGATAATGAAATCACAAATGCTGTGTTCTTTGACTTGGTGCTGTTTATTCTGAACTATCTGCTATGAAATGATCTGAAGACCCCAGGGTTCCCGCCTCTCCCTTGCACTGAGGATGGACCACTGCCCCCCCCCCCCCGTTTTACTGGTTTCATTGATATTTCTTAGCCCCCCTGACTCCTAATCTTACAGATGGAGAACAGAGCATCAGATTTCCCAGACTCTGAAAAAGTGAGTCAGGCTCCAGGCCCAGTTGCCAGAACTGGGTATCAGCATGCTGAGATAGTGATTCTTCAGCCCTGATAGCGGGGTGGCCTGGGCTGTCTGTGAGCAGCTCCCTCTGCTTTACCCAAATTGTTTCCCTACAAGATTTGGGAAGCTTTGGTCAGGGCTGGGAAAGGGACATATAGCCTGAGATCATCATTAATCTGTCAGTATATCAATGTAAATGCCTCTGTCAAAACCTGGAGGAATGGGATCTGTATGGAAGAATATTCCCTTTACAATTGACCTGAAGGAGCTGAACTTTTGTTTTACTGGCATTTTGTTCAATGGAATATTGCTTGAAATTAGCAGGTCATTAACTGAGACTTGGAAATCTCTGCTTCCTCAAGAGATTTTTAAATTACTGACATTTGGAATAATGGGATTTGACATGTACTAAAATTTCTACCAGAGGGATTATGCATTTTCATTAATCCTAGCAGGTTTGAGTTGAAAACAGAGAATTCTGTCAAGAATTGTAATAAATTTTTTACCTTTCATTGAGTTAGGGAAAAAAATCAGACTGAAAAAAATCAGACTGGTGAGCCTTTACTAGCTCCCATCATTGGATCCTTAAAGTAAGAGGAACAAGGAGGGGCCTATCCACAAGAAAGGTTGAGGGACTCCTTTCCCGACCATTATGAAATGGTTGCCCTGTGGTAAAATGTAAGGCACTGAGGAGTGAGAGCAGGGTTTTGTAGGTACTCTAAAGTGGCCAACCTTCATTTGAAATGAGAGAAGAGTTTTCCAAGACTGACAAAAGGGAAGAACTTCCTTCTCTACAGGGTTTCATAAGCAGGAGAAGTGAAAAGCTGCGTGGTTGAGAGCAGACTCAGACTCACCTCCCTACATCTAAATCCTGACTCTTCTGCTTAAGAGCTGTCTGACCTTGGGGTAAACTCCTTAACCTCTCTGTGCTTGCCCTTATCTAGTAAGTGAAGGTGAAAAACAGTGCCTATCTCATCTGATTTTGTGTATCAAATGATCTCATATAGGTAAAGCTCTTAGACCAGTCCCTGGCATATAATAAGCATTGAATATGTTAGCTATATTAGAAATAATAATCACCCTATCAACAATTTTTCTTAAAAAAAATGGGGACAGAGAAAGGGGCTGATCTCTTCCTGATTGAGTGAATTAGGCTTAGCAGAATCTGTTTTCTCCTAAGGAACTGTTAGCTCTCCTCCCTAAAACTGTGTTGCCTAACTTCTAGGGAAAGGTTTGTGGTTGACACTTTGGAAAAATCTGACGTGTTTGTTAAATTCTGAACCAAATTTCACAGATCCTGACTGTGGTGGGAATAAACCCAGTCTGAAAATGTGTTTTGGTGAAAATAGTAAGTGTCTAACTTAGCCCACAGTGTGCTTAGATAATTGGTAAGTAAATGTATAGAAAAGACTTTATAATGAGGGTAGGGTTTCATTTTCAATCCAAATACCACTGTGTTCCAGATTGAAGGTTTTCATTTTCTGAGGATTTTAAGTCCTTATTGGGGCTTTTGTTGTTTCAGGTGCAATTGCTGGTATAGTGGATCAGCCAATGCAGAACTTCCAGAAAACATCTGAGGCTCAGGCTTCAGCAGGACACAAGGCCAAGGGTGTTCTCTCTGGTGTGGGGAAAGGAATCATGGGAGTGTTCACAAAGCCCGTAGGAGGAGCAGCTGAGCTTGTGTCACAGACTGGCTACGGTAAGGTGGGGGACCCTGTCAGTCTAACTCGGATGTTACTGATGAATTCACACTACTATATCCAAGGGTTCCCTAAGATAATCTAGACCTTTCTGTGGCAAAGTAGTAAAAAGTTAGATGAATAGTAGCTATCCTTCTCACCTCCTTTTGTTTATTTGCAGTTATACTAATAATATAATAAAATAAAATCATAGAACCAGGAAATCAATTACTTATTTATATATATATAAATTGGAGTAGAATATTTTTACAGTAGTTAATAAAACAGACTTAAAGCGTAAAGTTAACCAGTTAGAGGTCAAGGGCAGTATGGAGAATATGTTGTAGAAAAGAATTACTACTTTTTCCTGTGAGAAAATTGGAAGGAAAGATAGGTTATAAGGCAGGAAGATCCCTTTACATTACCGTGCATCTGTGTTGGGAGAGTGTCTGTGCACGCACATACGTACACATATGTTTAGGTTTTGGGTACCTTTCTCACCTGCAGACTCCATCCTGCTGCTTGCAGCCAGGCAGTCTCCTTGCCCGTACAAGCAGAGGCACATGGTCTGCAACCAAAAGTCCTTTTCCCAAGCAGACGGCTGTAGAGAACTTTGGCTTGTAGGTACTTGGGGTGGGAGTGGGGGTACCCAGGGACTCTCCCTTATGCACACATGTGCACACTTGGGTATGTATGCAAGAAAGCACCTCCTCCCATGCTTGTTTTCTGTGCTCTTGGCAGAGCACATTAAAGAACTGTTAATAAACATGGGGTTATAACTGTTACCTTTTACCTAAAATTGGTTTCAATATTTTGGTCATGAAGCAGACTGTCTAGGTAGAATCACAAACTAAAGAAAGGTTCCCCTTTTTGTCAGACCTTAAACACTCTGCTGTCTGCACCTGGCCATAAAAGTCTGTGGGATACATCATCCTGCACCTCAGAAGATCTGTCTAGAGGCAGCCAGATCAGGGCATAAAGGCAGTATCTGAGAGGAAAGAGATGAATGCCCATACTTCAGGCAGAGGAGAGGAGCCTTTAGAGACCACACAAACATGAACATGTGTTCCTCTCCGCTTTTCCCCTCTCCTCAGCCTCTGCATTTCTCTCTCTCCTTCTGTAAATGACATTTTCACTCACAGGGAAACTGACAATTAGAATTGCTGTAACTTATAAGTGGAAAAACTTAAAAATCTTGTTTATCAAATGCTTACACAATTAATAAAAGTATTCTTTTGATATAAATCCCAGTGAGGTAAAGTAAACTTCTACTTTATAAATTCTTTGGTTTGGAAAATGCCATTGTTCCTCACCGTGTGTTTCCCAGGGCTGAGGAATTCTTCCTTATGTAAGAGCATCTCAGAACAGAGCTTCACATGGCCTTTTTGGTTTCCATCATTCTTGTAAAACTTTTATTACTGCACTGAAGGTTTTACAAACCACTAACTCTTAGTCTAATGACTACGCCTCGTTTATAAACATTTACAAGCCCTCAGAAAGCACACAGGCTGTACCATCTTTGGCTCTGGAGCCTCTTTGGGGGCCTTTGTGGCTGCTTCTGGGTGCCCTCATTTGGTGCCGGCCCAGGGTGAGCATGTAAAAAACTGGAGATTCCAAGAGGGGTCGTAAACATGTACGGATTCACATTCAACAGCTGGATTAAGTCACTTAACATTTACATATTGTATCTAGGCAAAATGTGTACCTTTGAATCTATGTGTGTGTGTGTGTGTTTTAATTATGTGACCAATTACAGAGCAGATATGGAAGTATTTTAATAATAAGCAAGGAAATTAACAGTCTTGACCTTTTTTACATACAAATTATAAATGATATGTAAGATATTGTTCAGGACTGATTGCTCTCAGGAGCATTGCCCTTCCTCTAACTGCTAGTCTCTGCTTGAACTGTAGCACACTCATATTTTAGTTTGCTGCTAACATAAGATCACCAGTGTTAAAAGCATTATAATGTTTAATGATTATCTATATACTTGATTCCAAACATGTGATATCATTTTGGATCTGTAGTATTTTATGGATGGCTCTAAGCAGATGACATCACTGTAGCATGGAACTGTTTTTCAGAAAACAACTAGTAAAACCCTCTTACTTCTATTGTCACAGGTATTTTACATGGAGCTGGACTTTCTCAGCTTCCCAAACACCGCTATCAGCCAAGTGATCTCCATGCTGACCAGGCTCCAAATAGCCATGTCAAATATGTCTGGTAAAATTATTTAGACTCTTGCTCTACCTTACATCCACACTGTATGTTAAAAGGTCCTGGCTTGCTCTCAAGAAAATGAATTGTTCTCTCCGGGGAGCTGTTTTTTTGAATTGCAGGCAGGTCAGGGGCATCTTAGAAAGCCAGGAAAAGGCTGCTCTTCCCAGATTTGGGCTGGCTGCAGAACACCTCGGTTCCATACTTTCCACTCAGGGAGAGCATGCACAATGGCAGAGAAACCCAGCCTGCCAAAGGACTGAGATTCTCTGCAGAACTAGGGTTTGAATAAGAAGCGACATTTTTAAAGGGAAATAAAGGAATAAACCAGAGCCAAGGAAATTTTTGTCCCAAGGAGAAGCCAGGCTCTGTTGAGAATCTGTTTGAGAATTAAAGCTGATAGTTACATTTCAACCTAAAATTATTATAATAAGATTCAGGAGAGCCCTTTGCCCTTGGGGAGCTTTGTGTGGATTGTCCCAACCCTTGCTACAAACAGTGAGTACTGGTAAGTACTTTTCAAAGGTGACCTCACGTAACACTTCTCCTTTTAAACAGGAAAATGCTTCAATCTCTGGGAAGACCAGAAGTCCACATGGCCCTGGATGTGATGTTGGTGAGGGGCTCAGGGCAGGAGCACGAAGGGTGCTTGCTGCTGACTTCAGAAGTGCTCTTCGTGGTGAGTGTCAGCGAGGACACACAGCAGCAGGCCTTCCCCATCACAGAAATCAATTGTGCACAGGACAGCAAGCAAAATAACCTGCTCATCGTGCAGCTCAAACAGCCAAGAGTGGCCTGTGATGTGGAGGTACATTTCTGAAACATGATGACTGGGGCCAGAGGGGATGAGATGTGGGTTGATTGCTGGTACCAGGACATTTACAAGTCCATACTCTGGAGTGGCTGCTAGTGACCAGGAAAGCCACTAGTTGGAGGAAAGAGTATGGGAGGCCAGGGGCCATTGCAGGAAGGTATTGGGAAGCCTCCATGTGAGCTGAACAAGGCTGATGTGGCTTGGTTGTCCTGGGGCTGGGATACTATAGGGGATAGGAGAGGACAGGACGAGACAAGGGGATTTCAAAATAAGAGCAGGACATTATAGTAAGGGCCACGATCTGGGCAGCAATTTCAGGTAACTACTTCACAAACAGTCGACCTCGTCTAAATATCCAAACTCCACAAAGCAGTCTAAAAGTGGCAACAGAAGATTTGGGGGTTCATCAGAGAATCACTGAAATGAGGGGTGCTATGAGTGAAACAAGATATGGGCAATAGGCCAGACCTTTGCAAGCTCAGAAACCACACAGATTTAACTCACCCCATCCTTTCATCCCATTCCCAACCCAAGACTTTAAGGTTAAAAATCTTATGGATAGATCTCTCTATTCTCTGTGAAGCTCTAAATTTTCTCCTCCATGGGAAAAGCTACCACAGGGTACAGCCTGGGGATGTTGCTTAGACTCTTGGGGCAACCCCTGGTCCCACAGCTCAAGTACATTCATTGATATGGAAATGGATATTCACGGGTCAGAGGTGAGCACTACACAGTAACTCCAGCTCTCTGCAGTCCAGCTCAGGGTGAGCAAATGCACCCACTGGAAAGTTGCACTCCACTTCTACTTCCCTGCTTGTTACCTAATGCATGGGGCCCTAAGAGCTGACTTAAGATCTTTTACCACACTACAAGCCTGCAGGTCCTAACCTGGGGACTGAGTGACTCCAGCAAAGGACAACAAACCTGCCTGCAGCAAGTTCTGCCCATTCCTCCTTATATTCTTTTTCCTGTTATGGGAGCCTATGTCTCCCTCACACCACTGTTTGGGTAAAATTATCTGAGAAGATGGAAGTTAGCCAACCACAATAACTTTGAGATTTCTCTAGTTTCTTGGATCATAATCAGTCAGGCTTTAAGCTGGGGCTTGGCATCAGGAGTACATTGCTGTTTTGAGTTGATGACTTTCTGGGAATAAACAGAGGTCAGATGTCCAGGCTGACTTTATTAGGTATGCCAGAATCTTCTGATCCATTTGACAATAAAGCAGCAGTGATCTGGCTACAGAATTTGGCAGGGGAGATAGTATCATTGTCTTCAAGTCCTCAGTCCTTAACAAGAAACCTCCAAGGCCCAGAGGGATATCTGTGACCATCGTTCTTCCTTAGCTGCTTGGGAAACATTTTAGATCTTAAACTACTGGAATTGGAGATTCATCTTTTGCTGTTAAACTGTCTCTACTGTCTTCAATTTGCAGTCCTTCTCGCTTTTACTTTTGTTGAGAAGGAAACTGGTGGGGGTGGGGGGGGGGAGTGGATTATCATAGCTGGAGGGCAGACTTGTTTCTCTGGAGATTACTGAGATGACAGCTGGAATCACTGTCCCTCGAAGTTGCCAAGGCCAACTAAGACTATCACACTATAACTTAGCTGCAGCACTGAAGCTTGGGACACCCTACTCAACACTGGTTTTCCACTCATGTCTAGGGATGAAAGAGGGGTGGGGTTAAGGCATAGCTAAAACAGAGGTAGGAAAGATGACTGAGTGGGGTAGTTATTAGACAAGCACTGAGCATACACAGCAGCACCTGGCACTGCACAGAAAAAGATGGATTATCCAATGTGCCTTCTGCCTCCAAATTGCTTTTTCTATCTATTCCACTTTAACCTCTCAGCTCCTCACAAGAAACAAAAAATAATTCTTCCTTAATTCCCCGTGTCCATAACCCTAACCTCCCCCACCCACCCAGAAGACAATTCAACTGCAGAAGTAAATGCTATATATTTTTCAGTTTGAGAGAGTAAACTATTGAATGCCATAATCTATTTTAAAAGTAGGAGGTGGGGGATGCAGTGGGTGTTGCACTCAGCAGCCTGCTTTGACATGGTGAAAATTTTCAATTGCAGTGTTCCTGCAGTGCATACCAACAAAATCCACAGAAATAATTTTTGGCTAAGCCTACCTAGAATCTTCCAGTGAAAACTAAGTACAATATTTTTATATAGAATGGCTTTTCATGTTATTGCTTTTACCTTAGATGCTAGGAAAAACTTTGAATTTTGGAAGGAATTAATTTGTAGATGACATCATTCCACATATTCAAATATGGCAGGATTCAGGTTTTTTAAAAACCAGAGTTTGCTTTTCTTGGTTAAACACAGCCATTTTTAGGGTAATAATTGCTTAATATGCCTGGCACATTATTGAAATCCCTTATGAAAGGCTCAAAATGAGTCAGGAAGGTCAATTTATTCCTTGGCCAGATTCCTCTCACAACATGGGTTTTCCTGTGCTGCTGTTCAGGAGGAGCAATTAAGACTTTGTGTATTCAGAGCTTTCCAGCTGAATTCTGACCCCGTCAAATGATATCATCAGTGTGCTGACTTTTGCTTGGTGGTACACAGCTTTCATCTGTCGATGAATCTTTAGGGGCAATTATTTTCTTTCCCAAGTTTAAAATATGAGACCTGAACTCTAATGGATGTCCCACTTATTTCTATGGCAGTCTCCTTCACTATCTCTTATCATCTCTCTGGCTACAGCTTTTCTGGGCTTATATGGAACTAACAGGTACATTACTACTTTTGAGAACTAAAAAGCCCCCATTAAAATTTTTATAGTTCTTAGAGTGGTCTTGCTAACATTCGGTAGGTAAAAACACTGAATTCAGTTCACTACCCCAGATTCTTACAGACCGGTGGCCTATACTGGAAATTCTCACTCCACTTGATAGATACACATTGCAGAATTTCAGGGTGGGAAAAATTTATAGCTCCAACCGCCTTTGATGTGTGCTTTCTCAGAAAATCTCACTTAAGAACTTAGGTAGTATATCTCAGTTCTCCTTTTTGAGTTCCACTGAAGATGAGCCAGACTTTTATGAACCATAAATGTACTTCACATCCTCCCTTTTCCATAAAAATTTCCCCTTGCTCTGCCCAGTTTTTCTGTTTTCTCTGGCTTTAAATCCTAGTATTTATAAAAACAGAAAATGTTACAGTTCAAAATGTATTTATTTCTTTAACATCCTACCCAAAGCCACTGGTTTGAAAGTTTCTCTTTTCCACTTTTTTCTGTCAGACTGAAGAGGTTCTATCTGAAGAGGTTTTGGGGAAGGCAGGCTCACAAAGCTTTTATTTCAGGGTGCTGATTAGATTTAAGCAAAGGAAAGCCATTTTTGTCACTTGTTCCTGGGTTGGTAATAGAGAGCTATGACAGATGTATTATAGTCAATGAGGAAAATGTTACCAAATCAACTTCAATGAAACATGGGAATTTTTATTATAACACCAAATACTTATTTAAAGGAAGTTGGCCTATATTCTCATGCAGAGCTTTTATTTTTACTGTTAAAAACTGCAATGTTTATCACTGCCATTTCTCAGGGGAGAACAAAAGATGGAAGCACTGTTTTGGATAAAATGCCTTATTAGATGATCTAAAAGACAATATACATAAGCATCAGGGCAAAGAAGAAGGAATAATTTTCTTATACAAGTCTCATTCAGAAGGTCTGGCAAGTAACAAATCTTTATTTTTGGATTCCAGGTGGATGTAGTCCGAGAGAGATTGTCAGAGCAACAGTACAACAGACTGGTGGACTACATCACAAAGACATCATGTCACTTGGCTCCAGGAGGCTCTTCTGTGCAAACACCATGCCCTGTGGTGGCTGCAGAGCCTGTCCCCTCCACAGTTAGAACATACCATTATTTGGTTGATCCACATTTTGCTCAAGTCTTCATTAGTAAATTTAACATGGTGAAAAATAAAGCCCTGAGGAAAGGGTTCCCTTGAGTTCCCCTCTGAGGTGTTGATTCTTGCTTGTGCATTTACTTTTAAAAAAAAAAACCTAGCTAGTTCTAACATGGATACAAGGGTCAGCATTTCTCTACAATTACAGGCATAGTCATTTTGCAGCCTGTTATAAAATTAACTTGGATTTTTCCCCTTCTCTTCCAACAAAACAAAAAAGATACTTTAAAAGAGTAAAAAAAAAAAAAAAAAAATGTTCCTTTCCCCTTTGGCAGCAATGATTAGCAGAATCCTATATGTTGTATTCTTATCCCATACACAAAATGTATTCTTTTTGCTCTGTAATGCTGTTTGTTTAAATTTCCACCATAATTAAGATCTGTTAACACTCTGCTCTAAAGCAAATTAGAATGGAGTGCTAGAGTTCAAACTTCATTCCTACTTGCATCTGTTTTTGAGCATACCATCTCTGCCTTGTTTGCAAGCGTTTGGATTCTTTATTAAGAAGTAATAAATTAAATTTTAGGACAGTGTTTTGTTACTTAAATGCTGATAGTACTCTTAGTGAAAGATGCTGCATGTGTGCTTGCTCTACTTTAACGTATACCCTTTACTGAAATTTACAAAACATTCTGATGACGACTGTACAGGTGCATTTTGGTACTGCTTTTGTTTTACTAGGCAAGCTTAGCGTAAATCTTATTTATGCATCTACCAATGAAAACAGATCCAAAGTGAGTTTTAGTTCCATGAGCTCCCCTGAGGAATGAGTTTAGCAGGAGGATTCATAATGCCTTATGGCACTCAAGAAGTCTAGTACCCTGCCATTAGCCCTAACAATGACACCAGTCTAGATAATTGATTTCGCTGAGTTGACCTGATATAAAGCCTGAAGACATTCCCAATATCTGCTACTCACATGGGATTTTCTTATGGCTAGAATTTATCCCTTCAGGGAAAAAACAGCCCACAGCAGACAGAATTATTTTCTGTGTAAGAATTGGTTTTGTTCAAATCCCAGGTCACTATCACCACACATCATCTTAAGTATTCAGCAAATGTTTCATAGTCCAATTAATTTAATTAGCACACTTTGCTGATTACATCCAAACCTAGGCCTGAAAGTTAACTATTACTGTGAGAAGCTCAGAAAATGTAATTTAAAATGCTCACTGTTCTTTAACATCAGTCTCACTTGTTATTGGGCATAAGACACATACGTTTCTGGAGAACAAGAATGTTAACGGACAATTCAGGCTGAATACGAAAAATGGTTCCTCCGTTAGTCTGTTGTATAATATGCATTTAGGAAAATGACAGTTTTGTCAACCTCAAGAGTAACTATTTTTAAGAATGTAAATATATATTCTTGTATTGTACAGTAATTTTGCACACTGCTTCCAAGAATTGTTATACAAAATCATTTAAAATAAAAGGCATCCCTACCTTCTTGACCACATAGTAAATGTCTGTTGCTAGCAGGGGTTTTTTGCAATAATGCAAAGTATTCACTGATACCTGCATTTAATACTGATCATGCAATTTTTGTCATCTTAATAAAGCAACAGTTACTGACTAAACTAGCTTTGGCTAAAATTCTTTAGGATCACTCTTTGATAACAATACAAATGAATGATAAAGGCAGGAAAGGTTAAGACTTCCGCAGTAAAAAGTCATCCCTCTCTGTAAATCACTAGCAGACATTAATGAATTCAAGCAGACATTACTGAATTCAAGTTTGCTGGATTAGATATATAGTCCAAATTTCATATACATATTGTTAGCTCTTTAACAAAGTAGAACCTTAAATGATAGACACCATTACCTGTTGGTAGCAGGGCTACCAAATAGTGGCAATGAAGTTCAAAGACAAATTTTACTGGAAAAACCGTCTCTGTCCCTACTTCTAACAACTTTGAAACCACGGTATGGTAGTTATGTAAGTACACAGAGACCTCTTAAATCCATGGCTTAGAACTAAGTAATAGCACTTAGCAGTACCTAGGTAACAAATATGTACTGAAACAATGAAAATTTTTAAAACTCACTAAAATCAAATTATCATCAGAGGGTTCATAAGCAGTTAAAATCCCAAGCAATCCTTATGCTTTTAAGTGCCCTTGATCATCAATAAAAATAACTGAACAACTTACTGTCCATAGTATTTGTTAATTATTTATTTATTAAGAGAAATTATTCCG
Organism: Tamandua tetradactyla; assembly: GCF_023851605.1. Lineage (NCBI taxonomy): Eukaryota > Metazoa > Chordata > Mammalia > Pilosa > Myrmecophagidae > Tamandua > Tamandua tetradactyla. The sequence continues at coordinate 144,065,650 of NC_135332.1, forward strand.
TAGCCCACATATTCAAGTTTCAAAATTCAGGAGCACAGACAGATTAGTGACAAACATCCCAGGAAATCAATCCAAAGAAATTCTGTGGAAAGAAACACAATAGCTAAGTTAATGACAAACATTCTCTCATACCTTTACCACTCTTAAGATCACCTGAGATCATTTTTCCTATTTGTGGGACTCCACACTTCAATCACTTACTTTAGCCTCAGAAGAGGGCTCCAGATTCAATCTCCAAGCTAACTCTCTGATACTCCTCACCAGCCTCTTTTCCATCTTGGGCACACCCTAACTTAACTCGTTTCCTGCTTTATTTAACATCTCTCAGGCCCACCCCCCCTCCACTACCTCTCATACCCCCACACTTTTCTTAATAACTGATCAAAAAAAAAGCTCATATGTCCCAAATGATATTAATTTTCCTTTCTCCAAATTTGTTTTCTTTTTTTTAATTGTTTTCGAACAAAATCAAATTCTTATGCATAGGCTGCAATCAAGATGACAGAGTGAGACAGAAGTTTGAACAACCAGCAAGAACTGGCAGAAACATCTTTTTCAGAGCTCAGGAAAAAAAGTTAAAAGTTTACAGAGTAACTACCAAATAAAAGCACTTTTAAAAAGGTAGGAAAAACCTCAATGGTGCCCTTGGTAGGCCCTCCTCCATCCCTACACCTGCTCAGAGTAGAGCCAACCCACAATACTAAGGTGGATGGCTCCCTGGTAATCGGTTCTGGAGGGAGTAGAGTACCCTCGTGCACATACTGGATGCACGTATGTCTGTGCTAATTTGTCTGGTGGAGGCCTGATGGAATGAACCAGGACACTGACTGCCCAAAACCTGCTCTACATGTAGAGGCACAGCTAACAGAGCTCTCCTACAGAACACTATAGGAAAGGGATCAAGTCGCAGCTGCCTGGGATAAAGGACTGCTACCTGCAGGATATCAAGTTTTGGCACCTGGGACCATGAGGAAGCCCAATTTCTTGGGGGAAAAGAAGACATCTGGATCTGGGGAAGCAGAGGAATTCATAGGGCCACCCATGCATGCCCAGGACGAGCTGCACACACAGAAAAGACTCCCTATGCTTTTTGCCTTGGGCTATTCTCTAAACACATTGTATAGATAAGTTCCGAAAGGAACAAAGGACAATCTGCAAAGACTGGGAAAGGTATTGTCTTTCTTCTTTTTTTTTTTTTTTCCCTTTTTGTAAGCTCCTGGCATTCAAGAAAATCTATCATAACTAGCTGGATACACACTTAAGAACAGACACCTCAGTGTCTAAATTCGAGAGATGATAGATTAAAATATCAAAATGCCCAGGCTGCAACAAAAGACTAAAAACAAAGAAACAAGAAATGGTGGCCATGCAAAAGAGCAGGTAAAAGCATCAGAAACCATGAAAGAGGAGGACCAAACTTGGAACATACCAAAGATGAAATGATACATGAAAACAAACACCAATAAAAAGATAAAAATTAAGAAAAGGAACGAAATAGAGCTGAAGACCACAGTAACAGAAATTTTTAAAAGTCCCTAGAGGAACTGAAGCTGGCAGAAGCAAAAAAAAAAAAAAAAAAAATTGAACTTAAAAAAGATAAAACAACTGAAAGCATTCAGTCTAAGAAGCAGAAAAAAAAAGAATATAAAAAGTGAACAGAGCCTAAGAGATATATCATCAAATGTACCAATATGTGAATTGAGCAAACCCCAGAAGGGGGAGAGGGCAAGGGAGAAAGGGAGAGAGGCAGAGAGAATAATAAAAGAGGAATGAAGTTCTGACACATGCAACAACATGGATGAAACTTGAAGACACTGTATTGAGTGAAATAAGGCAGACAGGGACAAATATTGTATGATCTCACTGATATGAATTAAAATAATCAAGCTCATAGTGTCAGAATCTAGAATATGGAATAGGAAATGGGAAGTTAAGGCTTAAAATGTACAAGGTTACTATTTGGAACAACGGGAATGTCTTGGTAATGGATGGTGGTGATGACAGCACAACTGTGAATGTAATTAACAACACTCAAAAATATATATTGGATATGATTGAAAAAATGTTAGGCTGTATATATGGTACTAGAATAAAGAAATTTTTAAAAAAATCCATGGAACTGAACAATATAAAATGAACCCTACATTAAACCACAGACTATAGTTAATAGTACAATTATAAAAATATGCTTTTATCAATGACAACTAATGTATCATACTAACACAAGGTGTTAATAATAGGGTGGTATATGGGAATCCTGGTTTATATGCATGATTGCTCTATGAACCCACAGCATCTCTAATTTAAAAGAAAAGAATAAAAACACCCTCACCAATGTTCACAGCAACATTCACAATAGCCAAAAGGTAGGATCAACTTAAGTGTCTATCTACAGATAAATGGTGAAACAAAATGTGGTCCATTCATACTATGGAATATTATTCAGTCATAAAAAGGAAGGAAGTGCTGGCACATATTACAAAATGAAGAACCTCAAAAACATAATGTTCAGTAAAAGATGCCAGACACAAAAGGAAAAATTATTACATTACTCCATTTATGCAAACTACCCAGAATAAGCAATCTCACAGAAACAGAAAGTGGATTATATGGGGCCTGGGAAGGGAGAGAATGGGAGTTATTGCTTAACAGAATTTCTGTCTATAGTGATGAAAAAGTTTTGGTGACAGACTGGGGTGGGGGAGGATGGGGAGGGTGGTAGCATAGCATTTTGAATGAATTAACACTACTGAATTGTACACTTGAAAGTGCTTAAAAAGTGAAATTCTGAGTTTATATAAGTTATTATATTAAAAAGTGAAGAAATAAAAATTGAGGGAAAGGTTAAGACATACACAGATAAATAGAAGCTGAGGGAGTTCTTCACTACTAGACAAGTCCTGGAAGAAATGCTAAAGAGAATTCTTAAAGTACAAAGCAAAGGACTCTAGAAAATCAACTGAAGCAGCAAGAAAAAATAAAGATCCCTGGTAAAGACAACCACACTGGTAATTATAAATGCCAATCTATTGTAAGTATGTAATTTGTGACAAGAACTACATATCGTGGGGGCACAAAGGGATATAGGAACATAGTGTATGCTATTGAAGTTGAGTTGGTAGCAAACCAAATGAGGCTGCTGTAGATTTAGGATGTTAAATTTAAGCCTCTTAGTAACTACAAAGAAAAAACTGGAAAAATATGCACAAAAGGACATGAGAAGGGATTCTAAAGAGCTGATTACAAAAAAAAACACTAAATTTTAAAAATTAGATAGCAATGGAAGCATTGAGGATCAAAAAGTTTTAAGTATAACAAAAACCAAAGGATAAAATAACAAAGTCCTGCATTATCAGTAGTTATTTATATTTATATAAATATAAAATTAAATCGGGTAAGCTTTCCAGCAAACAGGCAAAATGGACAAAATAGTAGGACTCAACTATACGCTGTTTACAAGATACAACTATATGCTGTTTATAAGATACCTTAAATTCAGATACAAGTATGATGAAAGTGAATGGATGGAAAAAAGTATTCCACACAAACAATCAAAAGAGAACAATTTGGCTATACTAATACTAATATCACACAAAATAGATTTTAAGACAAAAACTGTTCAAAAGGTACAGAGAAGTTTTCTTTATATTGACTATGTATAAAATGTAAGAATAATAAACATCTATGGACCTAACAGGCACAAAATATATGAAGTAAACAATGACAAATTTGAAACAGATGATTCACATTAATAGTGGAAGACTTCAAGACACCACATGGATAGAAGATCAGTAAGAGAGAACTTGAACAATACTATAAGCCAACTAGATCAACACAGATCACTTCAACCACAGCAGAGAACACATTCCTCTCCAGTTCACACAGATCAATCATTCTCTAGGCAGATTACATTCATATATTAGGCTACCAAACAGAACTCAACTTTTAAATGTTTATGTTAAAAAAGAAAATCTCAGATCAGTGAACCTATATACATACATAGAAGACATAAAAAAGGAAGAGCAAACCAAGCAGAAGGAAGAAAATAACAAAAACTGGAGTGGAGATAAATGAAATAGAGACTAGAAAAACAGAACCAACAAAACCAAAAGTTCTTTGAGAAGATTAATAAACTTGATAAACCTTAAGCTAGACTGACAAAGAAAAAAAGGACACATAAAAATCACAAATGAAAGGGGGGACATTAATAATACCAATGTTACAGAAATAAAAAGGCTTGTAAAGAGGATATTAGCAACAAGTGTAAGCCAACAAATTAGACAACCTAGAACAAATAGACAAATTTCTAGCAACACAAAAAGTACCTAAAATGACTCAAGAAGCAATAGGTCTCAACAGATCAATAACAGAAAGGCTGAATCAAAATCTCTTTGTTAATCAAAACCTCCTAACAAAGAAAAGCCCAGAATCAGATGGCTTCACTGGTGAATTTTACCAACGTTCAAAGAAGAAATACCAATACTTTCGAAACTCTTTCATAAAACTAAGAGGGTAGAGTTCCTAATTCATTTTAGGAGGCCAGCATCACCTTAACAACAAAACCAGAAAGAAAATTACAAACCACTATCCCCTATAAATATAGATGCATAAATCCTCAACAACATACAAGAAAACTGAACCTAACAGTACATCAAAAGGGTTGGACACCATGATCAAGTGGGATCTATCCCAGGAATGATTTTCTTCGGTTGAAACACTCTTGCAATTGATGGAATATATCACATTAATAGAATGAAAGAAAAAAATCAACTACTCTGAAACTCTAGAGGCTAGTGGCACACTGTGGACATCCAATTCTTTGGAGTAGAAGAAAGAAGGTGGTAAACTGCAATAAATATGGGTGAATTTCAGCCTTTCTGCAGCAGCTACCATCCCTCTCCCCAAGCTTCGTGGCAGTCAGCAGTGGGAACTGGAGCTCCTGATGCAGCTTGCTCATGTCAGGGTGGGACATATAGACCTAATTCAGGAGTGTGTGGTCTGATCTCTATCTTTGATCAGTTACCTCAGATAGCTAGGGGAGGCTTTGAAGGTGGCCACTGTTCTAAACCTCCCTCAGGTAAAGGCAGAAGAATCTTGAAGACAATACCCTTCTTCAAAACTGGGGAACACAGTTTTAAAGGCTGCATTAACCCAGCAAGTACAGAATCAAGATAATAAAGCTTCAAAAGTCATAGAATCCCCTGAAACCCTTGATGGCCCACCCCCCCACTCCCACACAACACAGGGGTTAGCCACCTTGTGTTCCCACTGAAGGTCCCTGGCCTTGCCCTGCCTCAGAAGTAGCATAGTGACCCCAGTCTGCATAACAGAGTGCATGTATGTCAGTGCCAATCTATTGGGTGAAAGTGTGAGAATGAGCCAGGGAATGTGTCACAGATTAGCCTTCCCAAAGTTTGTCCCAAAGACAGGAAAGCAGTCTGCAGATAGCTGGGACAGTATGAAAAACAATTACATTGAAGTAGCCTGCAGCAAAGAACTTCCAGCACTAAATCAGTGAAGAGAGCATCCAGGAAGGGGAGGAGGTCTATGTCAAAGGAAGCAGAAGAGGGCGGGCCGCGGTGGCTCAGCGGGCAAAGTGCTTGCCTGCTATGCCGGAGGACCTCGGTTCGATTCCCGGCCCCAGCCCATGTAACGAAAACGGAGAAACAAAATACAATAAAAAACAAGAAAATGTTTAAAAGATGTTTCCCTTTCTTCCTCTCTTCCTTCCTTCTATCCTTCCTTCCTTCTCTCTGTCTTTCCTTTAAAAAAAAAAAAAAAAAAAAAAAAAAAAAGGAAGCAGAAGAGGTATATTCACTGGAACTCTATAAAGGAGGAATTGCTAAGGCTGCTAAAATGGATAAGCCCAGGAAAAGAAGCATGCTCCAGCTCCAGGGAGGATGAGATAAGACAGAGAGGATCCTGCAAATCTCATTTGCTTCAGGCTGATCTTGATAAGAGAGCTAAACTCTGGAAGAGGTCACCAGGCAAAATTGGGCCAATGTGCAAAGACAGTGAAAGGTGCTTTTAGCCTAGGTTGGTTTATGTGACTAGCTCGTGGTATCCAAGTCAATCTCTGTCATATCACAAGCTGGAAACAAAGTTAAGGGATAGGTAACTCAGGGGCTAAACCTCAGAGTTAACACTTTAAAATATTAAAATGAACAGTGTACAACTAAGAAACAGGAAAAGGATGGCACATCCAAAAGAACAAGATAAAAATCCAGAGACCATCAATGAAGACCAGACTTTGGACTTATAGGACAGGGACTTTAAATGGGAATCTCCGCAGAGAAATACTGGAATTGTAGAAAACAATAAATGAAATGAAAAATTTCCTAGATGGTTTCAATAGCAAATTAAAGGTGGCAGAAGAAAGAATCAATGATCTCCAAGATAAGACAACTGAAAAGATTCAAGCTGAGGGACAAAAAATTACAAAAAAATAAAATAAAAAACAAACAGAGCCAACAAGACTTGTGGGGCACCATCAAGCGCACCAATATACACATTATGGGAGTCCCAAGAGGAGAAGAGAAAAAGGGACAGAAATAACACTCAAAGAAATAACAACAAAAAACTTCCTAAATTTAATGAAAGACATGAAAATTCACGTACAAGAATCCCAACCAACTCCCAACAGGATGAGACTCAAAGAAAACCACACCAAGACACAGAGTCATCAAGCTGTACAAAGTCAAAGACAAGGAGAGAGTTGAAAGCTGCAAGAGAAAAGCAGTGACTTATATACAAGAGAATCCCAATAATATTAAGTGAAGATTTCTCATCAGAAACCACAGAGGCAAGAAGGCAGAGCTATAAATAAAGCATTGAGAGACAACAACTGCCAAGCAAGAATTTTACATCTGTATGACTTTCTTTAAAAAGTGGCAGAGAGAGGTTTCCAGGTAAGGTGAAGTAGGCAGCATCAAAACTCAGTTCATACTCCACAGCAGCTAGTAAACAGCCAAGAACGGTCGGAAACAACTATTCAGGGTTCCAGACACCAGAACACTGTACACCATTCAGGGACGAGCAGAAGGAAGAAACTGTTAAACTGTGGTGAAGAGCTGTGAGTAAAACCCTCCACACTGCGGAGACTGGTGCCATCCCAGCTCACACAGCAGGTGCCCCAGGATCCAGTCCCTGATTGAAAATAAAAGTCCATTTCTCCAAGAACAGGGGGTGGAGATAAGACCACAGCTGAGCATCAACTGCGGCTTTTGATTAGCGAATTCAGTCGCTGGGTCCCAGTCCTGTGCTAGAGGTTTCAACCTGCCCCAGGACAAAAGAAAATGGCAGCCTCTGTTTCAATCCCATCCCCAAAAGGAGCAGAGTCAGCTGAGACTTAAAGGAACCGCTAACCTTAGGACTGTGGGGAACAGATGCCTAAAGCTGGCCATCTGCTGAACAGATCAGGAAAGTATAGATTCAGGAAGTCATCAAAGAAAACTCTGGCATCCTTCCAGGGCTCCTCCCCAGGGCACTTTGGAATGGATCTATATACAGCACCTTTCACTATTTTGCAGATGACATGACCTAAACAGAAAAAGTCCCCCAAAAAATCTACAACAAAGCTATCAGAGATAAGTGTCAGGGTACAAGATCAACACACAAAAATCAGCAGTATTTCTAATCACTAATAATGAGCAATCAGTGGAGAAAATCAAGGGAAAAAATCCATTTACAAAAGGAATTAAACAAATCAAATATCTAGGAATAAATTTAACCTAGGATATAAAGGACCGGCACACAGAAAACTACAAAACACTGCCAAAAGAAATAAAAAACCTAAATGAATGGAAGGACATTCTGTGTTCATGGACTGGAAGACTACACATACCTCATTACTAGATCAATTCTAATCAAATTGATTTATAAGTTCAATACAATCCCAATCAAAATTCTGACTGCATACCTTTGCAGAAATGGAAAAGTCAATTATCAAATTTATTTGGAAGGGTCAGGAGCCCTGAACAGTCAAAAACATCTTTAAAAAGAAGAAAGCAGTGGAAAAAGTCTCACTTCCAAACCTTAAAGCATTTAGAAAGCTACAGCACTCAAAACAGCATAGTACTGGCATAAAGATAGATATACTAACCAATGGAATTGAACTGAGAGTTCAAAATCTAAGGTCAAATTTTTTTTCTTTCTATTTAAATGACTTTTAACTAAGAAAAAAATATAAAAAAAAAAACTTCAAAGACACAGAAACACAAAAAAGAACATACCTACCGACTAGATTCAGCAACTGTTACCATTTTTGCTTTACTTCAACTAATCTCCCTTTATACTTATTGCTAAACAAGAAAGTTTATGGAAATAGTTCAGCATGAATCTCAAAAAAAAAGTCACCAACACAACCAAAATATCATCTAACAAAATTAAGTTTCCTAATATTATCTAATACCCAGTTCATATTCAGATTTCCCGAATTATCCTCAAAATGTCCTTTATAGCAGTTTTTTCAAACCAGCATTGAATGAAGGGCTGTGCATTTCATTTGGTTATTACATCTATTAAGTTCTCCCAAATCTGGAGCTGCCCACCCCCTCCCCTTTTTATTTTTCATGATGCTGACTAACGTTAAAGAGGCACTGCTTTGTACAATGCCCCACGTTCCGGATTTATCCAACTGTTTTCCGGTGATGTCATTAACTTGTTCCTCTATTTCCTATATTTCCCTTAAACTTGGAGTTAGGTCTAATAGTCTGATTGTAAGGAGGTGAACATTTGTAGCAGGAATATTTCATTACTGGTGCTATGTGTACTTTCTATTATATCACATCAGGAGGCAAATAATGTCTGACTGTCCCACTATCAATGATGATATGTTTGATTACTAGGTTAAGGTGGTCACAGCCAACTCTCTGCATCTGTAAGCCAAGTTTTCCCTTTATGATTCCCATGGTCTGTGGAGGAGTGCCCTGGCTCTATGCAGATGTCCACTTCCCCATCATTCTTTCATTTAATAGCTTTAGCACCCACTGAGTAGCCTTGCCAGAAACAATTATTTCATTAAGGGCTGCAAAAGTATTTCCTAATTGCATCATTCCTTCCATATTTATTAGTTGGCATTCTTCCATGAACTCGCTCATCAAGAAGGATGGTTTAGTTTCTCTGAAGTACAATTCCCATTGAAAATTCAGGACTCACACTTAGTCCTTTCTCTTTAATTAAGAAGTCATCTCCAATGGTAGCAAATGAGGGTTTTTTGTTTTGTATTTTGCTTTCTCTGTTTTGAGTCTCATTATCAACACATGGACTATATAATACAATGTGGTATTATATAATATAGATATAATATATAAAAAAGTGGTTATTTCAACTTTTTTTCCAAAACAAAAATCAAATTTATTCAGCATATATTATATTAAGAAATCCTATAAATCGGGATCACCACAATTTTAGACACTCCATTGTGAAGTGTATGTCAATAGCTACACCTGGAGGATGAACTAGTCTTTGTATCTTGTTTTTTTAATTGTTTTTTTTTAAAGCAGTTTTATTCACACACCACAGAATCCTTCAATACATATAATCAATGTTTAGAGTTCTGCTCTCATCCCACAATCAATTTTAGAACATTTTCACTGCTCCAAAAAGTAAAGCTCCATACCCCTTATACCTCCCTATTATCAACACTTAGCACTGGTCTGATACCTTTGTTACAACTGATGGAACAATATTATAATAGCACTGTTAACTACAGTCCATAGTTTGCATTAGCTGCATTTTTTCCCCATGTTACCCTATTATTAACACCTTGTAATAATGACATACATTTGTTCTAATTCAAGGAAGAACCTTCTTATATTTATATTAACTACCTTCATCGTCCACAACTGGGTTCACTATGTTATACAGTTCCTTGTTTCATCCTCTAACTTTCCTTCTAGTGATGTACATGACCCTAAACTTCCCCTTTCAACCATAATCACACACAATTCAGCTCTGTTAATTACACACACGATCATGTGCTACCATCACCTCTATCCATTTCCAAACATTTACAATCAACCTTATTAAAATTTCTGCACAAATTAAGCAATAGCTCCCTGTTCTCAACTCTCATTTTATCTTCTAGTAACCTATATTCTAGACATAAACTCCATCAGTCAACTGATTTTTGACCAGGCTGTAAGTCCACTCAGAACAATCTTTCAACAAATGGTGCTGGGAAACTAGATATCAATATCCCTAAGAATGAAAATAGACCCCTATCTTATACCTTATACAGAAATTAACTCAAAATGGATCAAGACCTAAATATAAAAGTCAGAGCCATAAAACTAGCAGAAAATGTAGGGAAGCATCTTCAAGGTCTTGCGGAAGGCAATGGTTTCTTAGACTTTACACCCAAAGTACAAGCAATGAAAGAAAAAACAGATAAATGGAACCCCTTCAAAATTAAATACTTTTGTGTGTCAAAGGATTTGTCAAGAATGTGAAAAGGCACCCTACACTATGTGAGAAAATATTTGGAAACCACATATCTGATAAGGATTTAATATCCAGAAAATATAAAGAAATCCTACATCTTGGCAATAAAAAGACAAATACCCCAATTAAAAAATGGGCAAAAGACTTGAACAGACGTCTTTCTAAAGAGGAAATACAAATGGCTAAATGCACACAAAAAGATGCTCAACATCACTATCTATTAGGGAAATGCAAACCAAAACCACAATGAAGTGTCATTTCACACCTACTAGAATGGCCACTATAAAATAACAGAAAACTGCCAAGTGTTGGAAAGGAAGTGGAGAAACAGAAACACCCACTGCTGGTAGGAATGTAAAATGGAACAGTCTCTGTGGAACACAGTTTGGCAGTTCCTCAGGGAAGCTAAGAATGGAGGTATATAACCAGAATATCTGAAAGCAGCAATACAAACTGATGTTTGCACACAATGTTCACAGCAGCATTATTCATAATTGCCAAAAATAGAAGTGTCCATCAATAGATGAATGGATCAACAAAATGTGGTATCCACATACAATGGAATATTAATCAGCTGTAAAAAGGAATGAAGTCCTGATAGATGTGACAATACAGATGAACTTGGAGGACACTGAATGAAATAAGGCAGACAAAAAAGGCCAAGTATTGTATGATCACATTAGTATGATCTAATTATAATAAGCGAGTTAATATCTAGAATACAGGTTACCAGAAGACAGAATGAGAATAGAGATTGGAGAAAATAGCACTTAATCTGGGCAGAATTTTTTAATAAGGTTGGTTGTAAATGTGTGGAAATGGATAGAGGTGATAACATTTCATGTGTGTAAATAACAGTGCTGATTTGGGTGTGACTGCAGTTGAAAGGGGGAGTTTAGGGTTGTTTATATCACGAGGAGGAAAGCTAGAGGATGAAACAAGGGACTGTATAACATAGTGCACCCTGTTGTGAAAGATGAATGAGCTTAATAGTACAAATACAAGAATGTTCTTCCATGAATTAGAACAAATGTATGTAACAACTATTAGGTGTTAATAATAGGGTAATATATAGAAAAACATTCACCTAATGTAAACTATAGTCTACATTTACCATTAATATCTTAATGTTCTTTCATCACTTATAACAAAGTCACTACACCAAGACTAAGTGTCACTAAGGGGGAGTATTAGCTAGGGTTCTCTAGAGAAACAGAACCAGCAGGAGATATCTATAAATATAAAATTTATAAACGTGTCTCACGCAACTGTGGGGATGTAAGAGTCCAAGATCTGTATGGAAAAATTGGAAACTGACAGCTCCAATGAAGGTTCTCAATGAACTCTCAGGAGAGGCTGGCTGGGCAACTGTGGGGATGTAAGAGTCCAAGATCTATAGAGCAGGCCACAAGCTGGCAGCTCCAATGAAGGCCCTCAACAAACTCTCAGGAGAGGCTGGCTGGCTGAAGCAGGAAGAGTCATTGTTGTTTCTGATTCCTCCTTAAAAGCCTCTGGTGATTAGATGAGCATCACTCATTGCAGAGAACATTCCCCTTAGCTGATTGCAAATGTAATCAACTGCAGATGCAGCAAATGCGGTCATGATTTAAGTCCATGAAATGTCCTCACAGCAACAGACGACCAGCACCTGCCTGTCCAGACAACCAGGCACCACCACCTGGCCAAGCTGATACATGAACCTGACCACCATAGGCATCACAAGGGTATAAAAGGTATGTGGCTTTTCTTTTGGAGCTATGAAGATGTTCTAAAATTAATTGTGACAATCTAAGTACACCTCTGTGATTATACTGCAAGTCACTGGTAGTATACTTTGGGTGGATGGTGTGTGAATAAAACTATGCTAAAAAAATAAATGAGGATACATAGCATCAAAAAAACCACAGTGAAGATGTGATACATTCTACAGCATGGGAGAACTTTGAAAATATAATGTTGTATGAAATAAGTCAGACACAAAGGAACATATATCATGACTCCATTTATATGAACTAGGTAGAACACATAAATGCAAAGAAAGAGAAAGTAGGTAAGTTACCAGGGCAGGGAATGAGGAGTTAAGGCTTGTTGGCTGCAGGGTTTCTTCTAGGAATGATGGGAAAGTTGTGGTAATGGATGGTGACGGTGGTACAACACTGTGAATTTGATTAATCCCACTGAACAATATGCCTGGGAGTGGTTGAAATGGGAAAGTTTATGTTGTATATATTATTTCCAAAATTAAAAAGAGAGAACTAGAGACAATGACAATGAAGCATAATACATGATCCTGGACCGAATCTAATAATGGAGAAGAAAAGGACATCAGTGGAACATATGAAAAAATTGGAATATATTGAAACATAGACCATAGGCTTTATATCAATGTTAAAGTTCTTGAACTTGACAACTGTACTTAAAGTGATTACATAAGTAAATAAGTAAAGTGATCACATAAAGTGATTTACATAAGGAAATGTAAATATATTAGGTGTTCAAGAAGCAGGGTATATACAATCTATCCTTAAATGTTTAGAAGATGGATGGATAGATGGATGAATAGACAGGGGTAGGTATACTGGAAGTCTCTGTATGGGTTATATATTATTTTAGCAACTATCTTGTAAGCTTGAAGTTATTTCAAAATAAAAAGTTTAAGGAAAAATATTTTTATGAGCAAAAAAATAAAATATAATAAATATAATAAAAATTTGCCCTTTAACACTTTCTTAGAATTGCATACCCACTGTAGGAAATTTGAAAATCACAAAGTTACAAGGAATGTTATGATTTCAAATATAACCATTAAAATATTTCTTGGGTTTCCTTTAGTCTTTTTCCTGTGTAATTATTTCTATATTACACAGATAACCCTTTATATAAAACGCTTTTAATTTTTTATGATATGATTTTTAATGTCACTTTGTGAATATCATTTCTAATGGACATAGCTGCCCACAGTAAGAAAACATTTTTTTTTTTATCAATTTTCCAACCACTGGAAATAAAATTGTTCCTATTTTTTCTACTATTATAAACAATACTGCAGGCACTTAGAGCATGCATCTATCTGCATTTCGGATATTTCCTCAAATCATCTGTGGTCAAAATTACTCTCAAATCCTTTAGAAAACTGTTCTAAGTCCAGTGTAGAGTGCAACAGGTCTTTGCTTGCCCAACCCTACCCTGCCCCTCCCTGCCCCCCCACAAGCTGGGAAAGATACTTAAATTATTTTAAGTGTACTTGAAAAGCTCATACAACTAGAGGTACTCAGGAACAGTCTGCGTGAAAAAATAACAGATTTACTCAAATAGCATCACTGCCAGGACAAAAACCCTACTAGAGGGGAGGGCAGAATAATTTTTTTTTTAAAGAAGTAGAAGGTAGGACTGAGTTCTTGATTTGGGGGGTGTAACACAAAGGGAGACTAGACTGTGAGTTTCAGAAATGAAAGAGAACAAAGCTAAAAGGCTGAAATAGTGACTAAGTCCATGACTTTGGCCTCATTAAAAGGGATCATTACTGAGATAGTAAGTAAATTGTTTTTCTTTCCACCCTATTCAAATCACAAAAGATGTGCACTATAATTTCCAATAAAATTAGAACTATATACTTCAGTTTGCTATGTATGCTAATAATTAATTTGGCTTCTTTTTGGTCAAAAGACATTCCTATCACTGGACTCCAATTTTCTTTCTTTTCTCATGTTTAAGACTGTACTTTAACTTTGCCCATCAAATCTCTTATATTTTTTACCCTCCTCCCACCATTGATGGGGTATTATCTCTACATTACATATTTCTTTGGTTAAAAAGACTAGATGACTAGATCAGTGCCTAGAATCAAGGAAAGTTATAGGCCAGTTAATCCAAAGACAGGATTTGGTCAAGGAAGCCAAACTAAAGACATATAGCAGACAGTAATAGAAACCAAAAATACTAACAGTTTGTTTTGGTTTTGTTCAATTTTGGAACAGACTGTATTTTCTATTTGTACCATCTGCTTTTCAAATACTCCCACACCTACTATGTTGGTAAATCTAACTAGTACCATCTTTGCCACATCCTATATGGTAATCTTTGAGCATGGGCCATTACAGCTCAAATTAGCACTGAGCACAAGCAGTGATTTACCACTTTCCTACAGAAATAAAACTTTCATCCCTCCAAAAACAAATTATCCAACTAGGTTTAAAAGTTACCTGACCCTTCAACTACTTATGGCCAAATGAGGCCAGCTTTACAACCAAAATCAAAAATTAAAAAAACTTCTTGGCTATCTGCTAGCAGGTGAGAAAACCACTGAACTATTTGTTAGCCTCAGATGATTTGGATCAGCAGTCTCTGTCTGGAGATAGCACCTAATCGTTAACAAAAGAACTCCAGAAAATTTCTGTTCTTTTATAGCATAATATATCTGTTTCTAATTTCTTCCCAGCTTGTATATGTCTCTTATGCATTATGCAAATTAGTACTAGTTTTGCTGCCTGCTAAGGGTAAAATCCAAAATCTTATACCTCTATTTAAATATTATTTTCATTTAACTCCATAATCTTATTAATTCCGCAAAGTATTTGGGGGATATGGTATATACGAAAGACATTGTATGGTATCATTTGCCACATCTAATATCCATGGTTAATTAAAGTTCAAGAGCAAAGGGAATTTTGGTTCTTCCTTAAGTGAGCAAAAGGCAAAACTGAATTAAGAATTTTGTCTGTAACATAAAATAATGGGATCAGTTGATTTGGTGAAATGAGTGAGTATCAAAGATCAAAATCTCCTTATTCTATAGCAAGTGGTCGAGAGGCACAGATTGGCTGCTATCAAAAATCACATTCGTATTTATTTCTGACCAGAGTCACAACCTGTTTACTTGATACTCATCCACATCCTTGGATGTTCTATATACACAGGCTGGCCTGGGTCATTTGAAGTGGCCACAAAGCCCCTTTAATATATATAAAAAAATAAAATGGAATCAAGAGTTCTTTATAAAACACCTTCTTCTCCTAGTTAAGAATTTCCTGTTTACTCAACCTGACAGGGATTTGTGAAGCCATTCCTTTGAAACTCTCATGGTAAACAACTACTCTAGAAATTAACTTTGTTACATAAGGTCTACGCTAACTAGTTCGCAATGCTATGATGAAGTTCTGATAGGCAGAAAATCATACTGGGTCATCATGGTCCCTCATAATTTGTTCATTATCATTCCATAGAGAGCAACAGAGTCCCTGAGAAGCCATATGAGATCTGGGATTTCACATGGGTCTTGTCCTATATTGAGGATCCAATATACAATGCAGTGCTCTTATTTAAACACTATCCATAGTTGGGAGTAATTTGCTAATGGGCTTGCCAGTCTATTCATGAGAGAATTATAGAGAAAAAGACAACATCATTATAAAAATAGTTTTACTCTGTGGACTCTGAAAGGTCTTGGGGTACCCAGCTGTCCCAAGACCACCCTTTTAAGAACCATTGTTCTATCTCTATCATCTAATAGTTTCTTCTAGATTTTTTTCCAGTTGCTTCTTCTTAGTTTGTTTAGCAGATTCTTTTTCCTCAGCCTTCTTTTTGTTCTCTCTCTCTATATATATATATGTATATATAATTAGAGAAGCTGTGCGTTTACAGAACAATCATGCACAAAACATAGGGTTCCCATATACTACCCTATTAATAAGACCTGGCACTGGTACAGTTCATTTGTTATAACTAAAGTTGAACTTTAATCCATGGTTCAACTTGGCTTTCACTGTGTTGTGCACTTCCACGGATTAAAAAAAAATTTTTATCCTAGTAACATACAACCTAAAATTTCCCTTTTTAATCATATTCAAATATATAATTCAGTGGTGTTAATTACATTCACAATGTTGTGCTATCATCACTGTATTACCAAAACTTTTCCACTGTCCCAAAGTGAAACTGTACATTTTAAGCCGTAACTTCTTATTCCCTATCCCTGTCCACTGGTAACCTATATTCTAGATTCTGACACCATGAATTTGCTTATTCTAATTATTTCATATCAGTGAGATCATAAAACATTCATCCTTTGGAGTCTAGTTATTTCACTCAACACGATCTCAAGGTTCAACCATGTTTTCACACGTATCAAAACTTCATTCCTTTTTACAACTGAATAATATTCCATTCTGTATATATACCACACTTCGTTCGTCCCCTCATTGGTTGATAAACACAGGCTGCTTCTGTCTTTTGGAATGCCACTTATTTGTGAATAATCCCACTATGAACATTTGTGTGCAAATATCTGCTCCAATCCATTTTCATTGCTTTTGAGTATATAACTAGAAGTAGAACTGCTGGGTTGTACGATAATTCTATATTTAACTTTCTGAGGAACTGCTAAACTGTCTTCCATTGCAGTGATACCCTTTTACTTTCCCAGTAGCAATGAATGAGTATTCCTATTTCTCCATACCCTATCCAACACTTGTAATTTTCCACTTTTTTAATAGTGGCCATTCTACTGGCTGTGAGGGTAGTTCATTTTGGTTTTCAGAATAACTACTTATTTTATTCTCTTGCTTTTTTGTTTAACTTGATAAAGTTAAATACATGCATGATAAGATTCCATATTATGAATAGTCTCATAAGGTCTGTGAAACATCCTTCCAAATCAATAATTAAATGGATTACTTTTATTAGCACTCCAGTCAATTATTTTCTAAACATAGAACCTTATTTTACACTGTCCATGAGGTATAGAGACCTTGTGGATATAACAAGACCAAACCTGAATCTACAGGAAGACAGGAATTTACTTAAGGACATCCACCTAAACAAACTATAAAAGCTGTCACAAAAAATACTGTTTTACTTTAAAAAGTCATTTCTAAAAGTGTAGTTTTCCTAATGCCAATCCCAGCAATTAATAATAACATAACTTGAGAAGTTATTTTGAATACATAAAAGTAGCTCAAAATAACCATATTACCTTTACATTCCAAAATTACTTTGCACTCTGAAAGATACCAGCCTTCCTCATCTCTTCAAAATCTTTCATGGAATCATAGTTTCTGTAGAAATCTGCATATGCCTTCTTTCTTGGTTCAGCCACAGCAAACTAAAAAGTAACATCATGCTTTAATTTTTTTAGATTAGAAATTGAATATCTAAAGACTAAGTAATATCACAATATATTTGCAATCACCTTTAATTTGAATACTATTATTTCCTAAGACAAGGGATGCAGGTGACAGATGTAAAGAAAGAACAACAAGTAGCCCTAGGGAAACTGTGCAGCAGGAGGGACCTGCCCTCCTTGCCCAGGGACAGATTATTTTACCAGGCCGTGGGGGGACGGGAGGTCCAGAATGGACAGACTGGTAAGAGCAAGAGGATAAAACAAAAAGCTGTAAGATGTTAGGGAGATAGCCTTCTCTCCAGCAAAATATCAGCACAGCTGAAACATGCTAAAATATTCTGATTCAATTTAAGCCACAATATGAACCTCAAAGTAGTCTAAGTTGGACACTATAACCATCTGCCCATGAAAAGCACTGGAAATTTTCTATCTAGAAGAATAGCACCGGATGATTTATGTTCCAAAATCATTTAAGCCCTATGAGTAGCCATGACTGACCTGTTTTACAAATGAGGAAATAGACTCAAAGTCTGGGTGACTTAATTAAGGCCTAGGAATAATTCCTACCTGGGACGTGGCTCAACCAGGACTGTCATATAAGTTTTTACCCTCCACAAAACACTGCCTAGTAGATTTCAATATGGATTTATAATCTAAATTCAAATCTTATCCTGAATATAAACACCACTGCCAAACCACATAAGGGAAAGTGCTACAGAAATACACAAAGCCATGCTACTTGACGGAGTGATAAAATAAGACCCCTTTACTTATCCATAGTTGAACTTCATTTTCTATTTGAATAACCAGCTTCTTCCATTAACAAAGAAGCAGTAGCCTCAGCTCCACCCACTAAATTGAATGAAATCTGCTGGGGCCCACTGCTATACAAGGTAACTGTTAGCATTCTGTTAGAACAAGGAAATATCGTTTTCATTTTAAAAACACAGAATACAAATCACAGAGAAATACAACAACAGACTCAAGTCAGTGACCCCAAGAAATGAAAGTGAAATGATTCTATAACCCCACATAAATTATCATGTTGGCTGTTCCATTTTAAATCAAGGGGATAAAAAGCATAGAAATGATCAGTTTAGGGCCACTACATTATGGGTAACTTGAAAGCCAAAAATAATTTACACTGAGGCCTTTTACGGACAAGCCAATACCTCAAGATTTAAAACAAGCTTAATTTACTTAATAGTAATTAGTGAACCTAGGGGAAAATTTCATATTCAGAATACATACTATTCACTTGCCTCTGAAGATATAATCCATATTCATTAATTGAGGCTTACAGCCAATTAACTTAACCAGAAATTATTTACTTATGGCTACATCCTATAAAGAATACAAAAGTTGATTGAAACTGTGAAAACTGGCCAAAACTAGAAGTCAGGTCTTCAAAAGCATTCAACACTAAGTAGGGTAAATTAAAGAGATGAGCATCTATTAAGAATAAGGTGAGTCTGGCCTTATTCTTTAATAAGAATCTGTGTTCTTCAGTGATTTGGGAACTTTCCTTCCAATTAAACACAAACAGCTAACACATACACTCATATCATCTATCAAGAATTTTTTAACTTCCCAACACAATATAGGTGTGGTATGGTCCCAGCTCTTAACTGAATAGAAGGGACAAACCCTAAAGCAAGTATTATTTAAAATACAATGTGTTCAGTGCTGTTAAACAGCCTGGTTCAAAGTGCTTGAGAACCCAAAAGAATGCAGTAAAACTGCAGAGGAATAGGCTACAATTCCATAAAGAAAACGTTTGAGACCTTGAAGGATGAACAGGAATTTGCCAGGTGAAAGATATTCTTGATAGAGCACTAGACTAAAAGCAGAATTGGGTAACACAAAGTAGTCTGAACAGCTGGAGAGTGGGGTGTATTAGGATGAAAAGACAGAGAAGGCAAATCAGAAAGGGTCTTAGAAACAAAACTAAGTTTGAACATTAGCCTACAGATGAGTGTTTTTCAAATCACCCACAATTTTAGGAGGCTGCAGCCAGCAATAAAAAAAAAAAAAAAAAAGAATACAAAATGTTAAGAGTGCGTGCACGGTGGTTCAGTGGTAGAATGTTAGCCTACCAGGCCAGAGACCCGGGTTCAGTTACCGGTCCATGTACCTGCACCCCCCCTACTCCCTTTCCCACCCTACCACCCCCCAAAAAAGAATGCACTGCTACCAAACTATTTAAGTTATGTGTGCGTATGTATGTGTATTTACAAACTTGACACATAAGTACAGTGTATGTTAACTGAGTCACAATGTAAAAATTTGTTTTTTTACTTAAGGTCAAAAGTTTGAAAGCCACTACACAGACCAGTTACCATAATAGATTATTCACTGGCTACCAGCTAGAAGCAATTAGGATCCATACAGGAAGTCATAAAGGCCTAAACTTGGACAGCGCAATGAGGACAGAGTCAGAAATGAATTCCCCATCCTATTTCTGCCTCTTCACCTCCACTTCCTTTACTCATCAAATATTTATTTTGTGCCACATGCCAAGCTGCAGGACCTAAAGAATTGACACCAAGCAAAAGATTTACTCTTTGTGCCTATCTCTTCAAAGAGTCCCAAAGCACAGGTCAACTTTGGTGCTCTTGGTAGGTTGTTTCCCCTCCTCTTTGCTCTCCAAGGTCTCCCTAACTTTCAGAGCTCAACTCCCACCTCCTCTATCAGAGCTATGACCCACACTGATCCTTCTTCTGCCAGACAATATCCTTTCCCAAAATTAGTTTTTTATTTTGCAGTATCCTCCATTTTCACCTCCCCACCTTTAAAGACAGAGATTTTGTCATATACCTTTTCTATCCTCCAAAGCACCTAGAACTCTAGAGTACCTAATACTGTACTGAGTTTTAGACACTGCCTCTCATTCAACAGATGCTTTTAAGCACCTATTTGTACATCAGAGGCCTGAGTTAGACAATAGGGTGCAACAGTGAAAAAGAAAAGAAACCACACCTGCCCTACGGATGCTCAGAGTCTAATAAAGACTAGAGATACTAAATCAGAAGTATAAAGAATCACAAAAGCAAAATTCTGTATTCTCTTGTGGGACACTATGATGACATGGTCCTAAATATATTACATGTGTTATTATAAACATTTTTACAAGATCTACAAATATATGATTAAAGAGGGGACATAACATCAAAATCCATAGAACGCACATTAAAAAATGCAATTCCATAAGAATTCTTCAAGGTGTCAAACAGAACTACTGTCTTCCCCACTCCTCTACTTACTTAGATTCATCTAAAGATGATGAACTGTCTGAGGAGTATGAGGTACATTTCTGTCACAGTTAGTTGAAGGGAGGGAGCACATTTAACAGAAAAGAGTCTTCAAAGACTCTTAACTACTTATAAAACTAACATAGTTTAAAATTAAAAGCACCTATATTTTATGATCTTAAGAGCAAAGTAATAAACAAACATACACACCTTATAGAGAGTTGCAACTCCCAGGGCCACAACAAATGCTCCAACAATATGAAATCGCAGACGTCTCGCCAAAAGACCTCGCATCTGAGGTTTCGCCAAAGCACTGGAAGGCATGGTGGTTATTCTCCTTGACAGGTAAAATAATAACAATAAAAGAAAACCATTAGAACCAGAGAATAAGATATCTAAGGAAATACGCTAAGGCATTTTAGTACCTAAAGAGGCAGAGGCCCAACAGTGGGCTGACTCCTCCCACAAAGCCTAAAGTGTTTGACGGCTTAGCTTGCTTCATCTTTTCACGCTCATATGCTGCACGATTTACGCTGTATCGGAGATAACTCGGGTACAGCAAGCACTAGTATGCAGTAAGCAAAAATTACAAACAAAAATTTCTCCCAACTACAGGAAAAATCAGCGGTGGCTCTAGATGGGTAATTTTAAGCGCAAACGCATTTATTTATAGCACTTACTCTTCTAAAAACCTATTATCAACCCTTTAACCTTCAAGACAGTCCTATGATGTAGTTACTTTTATTATCCCCATTTCATTAACTGGAAAACTGGGGCACATAGAGGTTACCTAACTTTCCCAAGGTCACAGAGCAAACGCCTAGAACTGTGATGAGAACGCAGGCGTCCGCCTGGAGAGCCCTAGTCTGTAAGCACCACGCCGCACGGCTTCCACCGAAGGCTGACGGCCACTCCCTGCAGACCTTAGGTGGGAAGGCCGAGGGCTTGTGGAGGGAGGCTGCGGGAACCCCGCAGTCCCCTCTTCCGACAGGCCCTCCGCCAGCTTCCGACGCCTAGTGACAAATGCTACCACCCAGCGAACACCGCGCGCCGAGGTTTCTGGATGCTTCATCTACATTGTTCCTTACACCTTACGATTCGCGGAGGTAGAAACCACCATCACACCCTTTTCACACATAAAAACACTAGAATCGGACAAAAGTCAAGTGACCTAACCAAGGTCACAAAGACTTGAGAAGACGCGGCCAAGACCGGCTGCCTTCCTGAGCCCCAAGGCGAAGACGCGCGGGGTCGGCGCAAGGAAAAGGTTCGGAGCAGCCAAAAAAAAAACGCAGAAATGCAGAGTCACAACTCAACTCCAAGACAGGCAAAGGACCCGCGGCGGAGGCGGCACTTGCGGAAAAAGCGACCCAGACTCACCTTGCAAGAACGTCCTTCCAAGGGATGGAGAAATGGACGGCGCACCAGAAGCGCGCAGGCGCAGGAAAGAAAGGGAGCGGCGAGTACTCGATGACGGTGGCCTACAGAGCTCAAAAGTCGTCGAATGCGCTTCCCCTGGCGTGATTCGGCACTTCCTTATACGATTCTGAGCTCATGGCTTGACCTCCTGACTCTGTTTCCTTAGTAAATTGGCGATATTAATCGTATTTGTGCACGGAATTGTTAGGAACTTATTAGGGAATTCAAATATATTTAATATATAGATTTTTTTTAATGTACCTTAAAAATTTGCCAATCATCCTGGCCCGGGGGCTTGCCGGGACCATATGAAATAACCGACCTTTTCATTAAAACTACCCTTATACGAATAACCGCTTGGTTTAAGTAGAAGGCGAATAAAACTCAGCTGTAGACTTTTAGGAGCTCAGAGCCCAGTGGATGAGAAAGACATAATTAGGTTAATACCATTCCTATGAGGTGGGTGCTACCACAGACACATGACCCACCTGTTACAGAAACAACTACCTGCTTGGTAGAGCTGAGCAAATCTTGATGGAAAGGGACATATGTGTTTGGGGTTTTGAATAAAGGATAAGTATTTTGAGAGACGGCCTCCAGAAGTTCATGAAAAGTGGTGATGGGTGCTCTTATGTGGTAGGGGTGGCCAGCTTGGTTTGTTGAGATTCTCTAGATATACATAACATATTTAAATCAACTCCGGAAGCACTGTGGAAGATGTCCTGGGGACACAAAAGATGCATGATATTCATTCAACCTGTATTGACTGAGCACCTACTATGTGCCATGTTCTGCCATGCAATAGGACAAAGCCAGTGAGGGCTTTCTAGAAAGGCATTCTTGTCAGGGAGTCTTTGTCCTCAATAGCTAACAGACACTTGGCAGAGTGAAACCTTTTACCCACACCGAAAGGTGCTAATTTTTTGAGGGCCAAAATCAGGGCATCCCAGAGTGGGTTTGACCTCTGCAACATTTTTTAAGGCCTCTTGTCCAGGGCTTACCCTACTAAAAGTCTTTACATGGGATTTGTCCAGGTGGTAATTTGTTCCCACTTCCTCTCCATCCCCACTCCCCACCAGTAACCAAGAAAACAAGCAATAAATTTCAGAGTTAAGAGGAATTATATACTGAACCATGAAGAAAAGTTTCATATAGAAGAGATGTAAGCAGAGCTGAGCCTCAGACCAATAGAGGAGTGGATATTTGAGAGGTAAAACTGGTTGAGAGAATGGGGCAAAAGCAGGTATGCTCAGGGAACACAACCTTGCCTAGCTAGAGGGTTGAGTGGTTGTTTAGGAGCATTGGATAGATGGGGAAGCACAGGGCCCATCACAGTAATCCACAGTGAATGACCAAAAATGACACGCAGATAGTGTCTGAATGATAGAGGTGAATAGACACTCAAGATGGCATGTGTGGGTTCTATTTGAGCTCCTAACAGTCCTGGATTTGAGTCCCAGCACTACACCTCTCAGCTGGCAAACAGCTTAATTGCTTAACTTTTTCAAGCCTGCCTTCTTCTCTTTAAAATAGAGATAATAATGGTACTCACTTCATTGGGTTGTGGTGCAAATTAAATGGGCTAATGCATGTTGTGGTAGTTTGGATTTCGGTACCCAGAAAAATATATTCTTAGACTTAATCCATTCCTGTGGTGTGAAATCTTGTAAACAGGACCTTTTTTTTTTGCATGAGCAGGCACCGGAAATCGAACCTAGGTCTCCAGCATGGCAAGAGAGAATTCTGCCTGCTGAGCCACTATGGTCTACCCTAAATAGGACCTTTTTATGAGGTTTGGCCCAGCTGAATCAGAATGGGTCTTAATCCTATTACTGAAGGCCTTATAGGGAAGATCAGAGAGAGAGAATAAGCCACAGGGAGCAGCCAGTGGAACTGAGAATCCAGAAAAGGCCACCATGTATAATTGCCATATGACAGAAAAGCTCAAGACCAAGGATCAGCAGCAGATCTAGTCTTCTGGGAAATGCCACAGACATCTGTAAAAAAGCATTGTCTTGATGACAACTTAATTTTGGACTTCTCTTAGCTTCACAAGCATAAGCCAATTAATGCTCATTGTTTAAGCCAACCCACTGCAACGTATTTGCTTTGACTGCCAGGAAATAAAAGACATATATAGTGCTTGGCCAGGTAAACATACTGAATTTGCAATTCCTCTCTCTCTGTCTCTTTTGCCTACCCTGCATTCATTCCTTCTTTTTCTAGTAGCAGTATCTGGTTCTCTTTCCAGGAACAAACTTTTTCCCACTTCCAGCTATGTGATTCTAGAAGAGTTAAACCACATTCCAATTGGGCATATGATGCAGGAGTGTCCAAACTATATATCCCCTCTCCTTGGCCATGGTGATTAGTTGGAGATGGGCACAGGACCCTGGTCAGGCCTATGAAACTCAATTCTAGAAGTTCTGCAAGAACTATCTGAAGAAAATCTGTCTCTTTTTTTTAGGGGATGTAGTAGGGGTAGAATTGAGGGCTTATTGATGTGTAAGAGTATGAAGCCAGAAAGTATTGTGTACTTACGACATGCCAGGCATTCTTCTGGTAGACAAATGACACAAAGGTTCTGCCCTCATACCACTTACATTCTAGTAGAACTGGGTGTGGGGAATGACAAGCAGTAAACAAAAATATTTCAGATGGTGGTAAGGGCAATGGAAAAAAATAAGGTAGAGTAGCGGAAAGCGAGTGTGTGTGGAAGGGGATACTCTTTTATATTGAGTGCGGGACAGTTTGATTCGAGTCCATTCTCTACACTAGTGGGAAAGGTGCTCAGGGGAAGCATAGCCGTTGTTCTGCATGACCCAAAGAATAAACTAGAAAAGCTGGGTGGAAGATACTGGGAGTTAGATTTCAATTAAGTGTTCACAATGGTTAGAAATCAGTCCCTTTCAAGGTGACCCTCAATCAGAGACAGATCCCATTCAGGGAAGGCGCTGTTGATTAGAAGAGAAGCAAAGCAGGGGTCTTGTTTCCTTTCTCTATTTTCTTCATGGCCTTAGCAGCCAACAGGTCAACATGTTAACGTAAAATTTGTTGAAAAGTTTCCACTTTTGGAGCATGGGCTTAGGGGGAACTCCTGTCCTGGCTCATCCACTACTACCCTGCTCTCAAGGTGTTTCTGAGAGTATACAGGTCTCTCACCTGTGCTTCAGTCCCTCACGGTGGAAAGTGAGTACAATAGCTCACAATGAAAATTACAGCTCCAGGAGTTAAAAGAAATAAAATTGGTCCTATAACGAATTAGGCACAATAAGCTCTAAAAAGTAAAAACTGTTTCAACCCTTTCAACCATAAGACTTATCAATACAACCGTGTGAATGGGAAAGGCCATGAAAAATTTTGTGGAGTAAGAAAATGTGAGGGGCTGAGAAAGAAAAAAACAAACCAATCTCTCTGTAAGGTGAGGTAGCAGGAATTCCTGTATTTGACAAGCATCAGTGGTAGTTCTGTTGACCCTTTATGTATGACTTATTTTGACTACCAAATTGTAAAATATTGCTGAGTCAGAGATTATAGAGTTAAGAGACAAGAGGGATTTTTGGATTTCAGATACACAGCCAGATAAAGTAGCTAGATTTCCTACTCAGAATGCCTACTGGTCAATCAATAAGATATCACCTGGTTAGGTTCCACAGGAAAACCCATCTAACTTCAGAAGTGGACGGCACAGGGAAGAAAGATCTATTCTTACTCTCAGAATTGGATTTTAGGGACCCAGTGAGGATATCAACTACCACAAACTGGATGCGGGGTACTTTTTTTAACTAAACCATTTGCAAAATGTAGATAAGGATCCAAGGGAATTTTAGGAGCTGAAATAATGCTTAGGTTTCTTTTTTAGTGACCTAATTATTGAGTAAGCAAATGCTGTAAGTGATCATTTGAAAGTAACCAGCTGCTCTGAAAAACTAATTACATTTCCCATAATTTCAGGTGGGCTGCAGGCTGGCTGATTCTGTGTGCTCCCTGGAAGAAGAGAGCCTTGGCTCAGACTGATGTTGTCTTTGGCACAGAGTGTGGTGGGCTCAGGAGCACCCAGAGCAACTTAGGGAGGGAACAGTTGAGTGTTCTAAGATTGTCAGCTGCAGCACTGTCTCACATCAATACGAATTCTCTGCAGCTTAAGCCTAACAACAGGGATGGTTCAAAAGGAGCCCAGCTCTTCTCTCTCTCTCTCTCTCTCTTTTGAAATTATTTTTATATATTGCTGAATTTATTTGCCAATATTTTGTCAAGGATTTTTGTGTATATATTCATTTTTATGGAATTTTATTGAAATATATTCACATACTATATAGCCATCCAAAGAATACAATCAGTGGTTGACAGTATCAGCACATAGCTGTGCATTCATTACCACAGTCAGTTTTAGAACATTTTCATAACCCAAAAAATTAAAAATAAAAAAGAGCATCCAAAATATCCCATACCCCTGATTACCCCCTATTATTTATTTATTTATTTGTCTTTATTTTCTTACTTATCTGCCCATACACTGCATAAAGGGAGTGTCAGTCACAAGGTTTCCAAAATCATATAGTCATGTCATAAAAGCTATATAGTTTTACAATCACCATTAAGAATCAAGGCTATTGGATTGCAGTTCAACAGTTTCAGGTATTTCCTTCTAGCTATTCTAATATAGTAGAAACTAAAAAGGAATATTTTATAATGCATTAAAAAAACCTTCAGAATGACCTCTCAACTCTATTTGAAATCTCTTAGCTACTGAAACTTTATTTTGTTTCATTTCTTTTCCCCCTTTTGGTCATGAAGGCTTTCTCAATCCCACAATGCCAGGACCAGGTTTATGCCCAGGAGTCCTTTCCCACATTTCCAGTGAGATTTACCCCTGGGAGTCATGCCCCACATGGTTGGGGGTGGGTAGCTCTTCTCTTAAACATGGTTGTATACTTCACCCTAAGTTAAGAAATGTTATTGGTGCTCCAAATAAGTCTCATAACATTTGTTACAGGATTATCTCATGCTACATAGTTTTGCAGCCTCACTTAGCAATGGATCAGGAACATTTTCCTTTGTCTAAAATGTTCTAACACTGAGCCATCCAATACAGTCACATGTGGCTATTGAGCACTTGACATATGGCTAGTCTGACTTGATGTGTGCTCTAACTGAAAAATACTCACCAGATTGTGAAGACTTAGCACGAAAAAATAATGTAAAATATCTCACTAATAATTTTTATATTGATTACAGATTGAAATAATATTTTGGCTATATTAGGTAAAATACAGTATTAAAATTAATTTCATTTGTTTCTTTCTTTTTTTTTTTTTGCATGGACAGACACCGGGAATCAAACCTGGGTATCCGGCATAGTTGGCGAGAACTCTGCCTGCTGAGCCACCGTAGCCCGCCCTCATTTTTTTTTTTTTTTTATCTTTTTAATGTGGCTACTAGAAAATTTAAAATTATTCATATGGCTAGCATATTTATACATATACATGTATGTGTATGCAGAAAAATATTGAAAGGGCATACACCAAAAATTGGTGGTACTATGGATAATTTCTGTATTTTATTTTCTACTTCTATGTATTCTACGTTTGGCTATGTCTTACTTTTATGGTTAGAAAAACACAAGTAATATATATGTGTTTTTAAAAAGAGAGATGTATTCATTTTCTATTGCAACAATACAAAGTACCATAAACTTATAAAACAACACATTTGTTTTCTTACAGTTCTGTAAATCTGAAGTTTGACATGGATCTCACTGGGCTAAAATCAAGCTTTCAACACGTTCTAGGGAGAATGAGTTTCTTTGCCTTATTCAGTTTCTAGAGACCACCCACTTTCCATGGCTCATAGGCCCCCTCCACCATCTTCAAAGCCTGCTACATTGCATCTTTCTGACCCTGCTTCTGTCATCACATCTCTTCTGACTCTCCTTTTCTGCTTCCCTCTTCCACATTTAACGACCCTGGTAATTACATTGGGCCTACCCAGTTAATCCAGGATAATCTCCCTATTCTAAGGATAGCTGATCAGCCACCTTAATTCCATCCACTTTGCCATGTAACACACCTATTATAGGGATTCTAATGTGATCATCTCTGGAGGGCCATTATTCTGCTGACCACAGGAGATGCAGTAGTCATTAGTGCTGGCTAAAAAACATTTCTATTCTTCTCTCAGGCACAGAGTAGGATCACACTTTTCTCCTTCCTTTAAAGTTAGGCTCAGTTTAGCTAATGCAATGTGAGTGGAAGTGACAGGTATCTCTCTGGGTAGAAGATAAAAGAACCAGCGGGTGGTCTGCCTTTGTTATGATGAAAATACAGATTGAAATGGCACCGTCAGCCTAGTTATATGTGAGAATAGGGTAAGCAGAACCTCCTGCCGAACCTGTGCTGGCCACATACATTGAATGAGAAATAAGTGGTGGTTTATTATTTCACTGAGATTTGGCAGTTTAGCTCATCCTGATTGGTACAGGAGACAAAAATATGCATATCTGTTGTAGTTAGGGGTGTATGTATGTATGAACGCTGTGACAGATAAAAACGAAGGATAGAGATAGTGAGTGGGCAAAGAAAATGGGGATGTTAAGGTGGCACTGGAAGTAAACTACGTTGATCACTAAAGATGGTCTTGCTAGATCCTTAGGTCATGTCCCACACTTTCTCCTGTTTATTCATCCCCTCATTCATTCATACATTCATTTCATCAGGTGTTGATTGATAGAATACCGTGAGACTCAGCCTATGTGCCAGGCCCAAGATTAGCTCCCCATGAAAACAAAATAGAGATATAGAACCCAGCCCTTAAGGTGAGAGTTAGTGCTGGGGCCAAACCTGACCTCCAGAAAAGTTGTGTAGTAGCCCTATGTTTCATAATAGAATCTGGCTGCTGCTTAAGAGTCCTCCACAGCTGCTGGCCCAAGGGAGCTCTGGAGATTGGGAGCCCTCAGAAATTGAGTCCCTGAGGCTTCTCTCCAAGATTTTGATTCTAGAGGATCCTAGATTCCCTTGAGGTTATCTACAGATCAGGTAAATGTTTTCTGGCCATTCCAAAATGGCTTCTTTAATGCATTCATAAGCTCCACATAGCACCTAGTTGTTTGCAAAGCACGTTCATATATCTGTTTTCATTTCATCCTTTCAATAATCCCATGAGATGAGCAGAGGTTCCAACTTATTAGCTTTTTAGATGAAGAAACTGAGGGTCATAGTAGTAGAAAAATGGCAGAACTGGGACTAGATTCTAGTGTGTGTGACTGACGTTTTCCCCCAACACCAGATCTGTGGAGACCACCTCTGGAGAAATAATGAATACCATTCGTTAGCCTATAATTCATAGGCTACTGTGTGCTCTCTGTTATTGTCCCTAGTGGCTAAGAGGATCGTTCCAAACAGCCAATGAGTACACTCCACAAATTAACAAGTTATTTCATAATCTTCAGTTTCTCTTTAGTTGAATAGATATTATCCCCCAAGATCCTACTTAGAAAACCTAAGAGGTTATTTTCTCAGAATAATAATGGTGAGATCTGTGCAATAACTAAGTACCAGATATCAGTCCTCCTTTGGCCACCCCAAAGTCAGCGGTAATTAAGAAAAATTTTCCCAGAATTGGGCTGACATCTATCACCAAAGCTGTACAAAGATGTGCTGGCTTGATAAAACATTTAATGAGATGAAGCTGTTAAATGAAAGAATCTTGTTAAACTCAGCTGCATTAAGAATACAGAAAGAGAAAAAAAATCAAAGTTTACTTTGATGGAAAAAAAATCAAGGGGACGGGTGGAACTTCTAAGAGGATACAACAAAGCCAAAAGATAAAAATTATCATCTAAGATAGGGACACATGATAATGACTTTTTAATCGATTTGGAATAAAAAATCTCTTAGTAGTTACTTTGGGACCTGTGCTGGTTTGAATCTGTGGGGGATCCCAGAAAAGCCATGTCCTTTAATCCTCATTCAGTATTGCTGGGTGGGAGCTTTTTTTATTGTTCCCATGGATATATGACCCGCCCAATTGTGTGTTGTAAGTTTTGATTAGATGGCTTCCATGGAGTTGTGACTCCATCTATTCCTGGTGGGTCTTGATTAGTCTACTGGAGTCCTTTAAAAGAGAAAACATTTTTGGAGAAAGCTCCTGAGCCACAAGAAAGCTACGGGAGAGCCATGATATCTATAAGAGCTTACACAGCCAGAGACCTCTGGAGATGAAGAAGGAAAGCACCCCCTGGGAGAACTTAATGAAACAAGAAGCCTGGAGAGAAGGCTAGCAGACGTTGCCATGTTCGCCATGTGCCTTTCCAGGTGAGAGAGAAACCCTGAACTTCTTTACCTTTCTTGAGTGAAGGTGCCTTAATTTGGACATTTCTATAGCCTTGCTTTAATTTGGACATTTTCACAGGCTTAGAACCGTAAACTTGCAACTTAATAAATTCCCCTTTTAAAAAGCCATTCTCAAAGACACAGACATTTGCACACCAATGTTTATAGCAGCATTATTTACAATTGCCAAGAGACAGAAACAGCCAAAATGTCCATCAGCAGACGAGTGGCTAAACAAGTTGTGGTATATACATGAAGGAATTTTATACAGCTGTAAGACAGAATAAAGTTATGAAGTATGTAACAACATGGATGGACCTTAAGGACATTATGCTGAGTGAGATTAGCGAGAAACAAAAGAACAAATACTGTATGGTCTCACTGATATGAACTAACATTAATGAATGAACTTGGAGAATTTCAGTTGGTAACAGAGACCATCAGGAGATAGAAATAGAGTAGACATTGGGTAATTGGAGCTGAAGGGATACAGATTGTGCAACAGAACTGATTGTAAAAATTCATAAATGGATAGCACAACACTACCTAACTGTAATACAATAATGTTAGAACACTGAATGAAGCTGAACGTGAGAATGATAGAGGGAGGAGGTGTTCAAGGAGCATGATTCATACAATTTACTCTCAAATATTTAGAAAATTGATATATAGGTAAACAGACAGGTATATAAATAGATAAATGGAGTGATAGATGGGTAGATAGACAGAATGTTACAGCATGAAGGAAAAGTGTTAAAATTGGATGGATCTGGGTATTGGTGGGGGTGGCAGTGGCATGTTGAAATTCTCTGTATGGGTTTTGTATTATTTCTGCAACTTTCTTGTAAGTTTGAAATTATTTTAAAATAAAAAAAATTCAAGAAGAAAAATAGCCCTTGTCCTCATTAACTGGTAAATTTATTAAGGAGATGAGAGAGCTGTCTGAGATCATTCAACAAATATTTATCAAATATCAACTACATGCCAAGCACTGTTCTACAGACTAAAGATATGATGGGCAGAAGGCAAAGTTCTTGCTCTCGTGGAGTTTACTTTCTCACATGGGCCAGAGAGAACACACAAATAAACACCCAAATACCTCCTATACCTTCAGATAGTTCTAAATGCTGTGAAGAAAATAAAGCAGAGTGGTGGTACAGATGCCTTATTAGATGGGGGACCAGAAAAGCCCTCTCAGAGGAAGTGGCTGCTGACCAGAGTCTCTGATAATGTGAAGAAGAGAGTCAGTCAGTCCTGCCTCTGCCCCAGAGAGAGCAACATCTTCCTTTATCATAGAGTCAGTTACTCTGAAGTCTCAAAAGTATCTGTGATGGATTAAATAAGGTACCGCAATTTATACATCTTCTTAATCTTAATCTGCATTCCTGTTGGTGTGAGCCCTTGTAAATAGGACTGCTTAAAGATACCATTTTTTAGTTAATGTGTGATCCAACTGGATGAGGGTGGGTCTTAATCCACATTACTGAAGATCTCATAAAGAGAAGAAACCATAAGCCAAAAGTTGGAGAAGCCCATACAGGAAGAAATCAGAAATCTGTGAAAAACACAAAAGCCTATAAAAGGAGAGGAATTTGCCATATGATAGGAGCAGAGCTACAAGCCAAGAAGCCCCAGGGATTACCAGCAGCCAGCACCAGGATGGTGCTCTGGAAGAAAGCAAGTGTTTCGAGTTTCTAAAGCTGCCAGAATGCAGCATACCAGAAATGGGTTGGCATTTTTAATGGAAATGTATTAGGTTACACATTTACAGACCTAAGTCTATGAAAATCTCCAAATAAAGGCTTCAAGAGAAAGATACCTTCTCTGAATAAAGGCTGCTGGCATCTAGGTTTCCTCTGTCACATGGGAAGGCACATGGTGACATCTGCTGGTCCTTCTCTCTAAAATGTCTCTGAGCTTCTGTGGGTGTTTTTCTCCTGGGTTCTGGTTTCAATGGCTTTTTCTCTCAGCTCCCCAAGGAATTTAGCTTCTCCAGGGCAAACTTTGGATTTCATCTTTTAGCCTCTCTGTACTCTATTGAAAATGCCTCTGCCTTTTATCCTCTCATATAGGACTCCAGCAAGGGAATTAAGGCTTACCTTGAATGGGCTGGGTAACATCTCCATGGAAACAACCTAAGCAAAAGTTCCCACACACAGGGATGGATTAAAAGAACATAGGCTTGAAAGGTGGGGCAAGATGGTAGAACAGTAAGGTGTGGAATATACTTCATCCTCCAAAGTAGCTAGTAAATAGCCAGGAATGATACAGAACAACTGCTGGAGGAACACCATTGACAGGACACACAGTGTACACCAGTCTGGACCAGGTGGAACAGTTGAGATCCCACACAGAACTGTAAGTCCCCCAAGCTGCAGAGGCTGGTGCCCCTATCACATGCCCCATGGGCATGTCAGGCTGGCTTCCTGAGGGGAAAGGAAATGGACTTTACTACAAGCAAGGGCTTGGCTCAGCCAAGCTCTAATGGTGGAATTAATGAACAAATCTGACTACTGAAAATAGTCTTCAGCAAGATAAACCTGGAATAAGCACTAAAGGAACTAGGAGATTTTGCCCCAACAGAGAGGGAGCAGGACTGGTGGGAAAAAACAAAAATAGAGGTTGTTTGAGATGGGCGGCACAAAATGCTGGAAAGGGGTTGGATCTCAAGAAAAGAGGGCACATAGAGCCTGGAGATACATACAGCCATGTACCAACTCAAGTTCTTGATTGGCAAGCCTGGGGAACAGGGGTCCAGTCTGGAAAGGCTTTTTTGCATTCTTTCACTTCTTAAGCATCTCCTTAGAACTGCAAGCACTTTCAGGCTCCAGCACTGCCCCAGCAAGGGTGGAACTAAGGCATCTCTGAGAGACAAAGTAACTTTTCAGGTAGAAGTTACCTTGTCTCTGCAAAAGGCCTTTTTTACTTTACTTCTGCAAAGGGCCTAACCTCCCCAACAAAAGAGGGGCAGGGCCCAGCTCAAGTGACTCCCTGCTTCAAGGAATTCAGGCCCAAAGGACTGGAAACAAAAGCAATCAAAGCTACTTACAGAACTTAAATTTTCAGTAGCATGTAATCTAACTCAACCTGTCTGGATAGATACTTTAAACAACTCAAGCACAGGGAGCCCAGAATAAGAATGACAGCCCTTAATCCTGTACAGCTTAATGTAATGCCTGGATAGATCCCAGAGTATATTAAGAAGATAATGAAAAAGTATTGGCAAAGTACTTTGAGGGATGGGAAAAACAATATGGAACTATTAAACTTTACCACCAGGGAAAACCCTGATACTGTGCCAAACATTAGGGATGCCCAAATCAATGGGCCAAGCCCATGATCTTGAGACTTGCTCTTGTGAAGGTTATGTATGTAGCATAGAAGCTTAGTCTACCTATAGGTATGCCTAAGAATCACCTCCAGAGGACCTCTTTTGTTGCTCAAATATGGCCTCTCACTCTAAGTCCAACTCTGCTATAGAAACCATGGCCCTCCCCACTATGTGGGACATGATATCCAGGGATGAAAGTCTCCCTGGTGGTGTGGGAGATGACCCCAGGGGTGAATCTGGCCCTGAAACTCTGGGGCCAACAATGCCATCTCGACTAAAAGAGGGAAAAGAAGTGTAACAAATAAGGTATCAGTGGCTGAGAGAATTCAAATAGAGTTGAGAGGCTACTCTGGAGGTCACTTTTATGCAAGCTTCAGTTAGATATTGCTACTATCATAACTTGCCAAACCTCAATGAAAACCATTTCTGCCCATCCTAAAGAATAATTAGGGCATTCTTTAAGATTCTAAAAAGGTTCCAGGCACTAGAGTAACTTCCCAGAAAACTACACCCTCCAGATTGATGTCCTGAAATGCAGAAGGACCAGCCTTTTCAGAACATAAACTAGTTCCATCCCCCTATCCCATATTCTCAACAGCCCCTTCCAATGTGAAAAAGTTATAATGGCCATAGCCCAAACACCCCTAAAGAATGAGAGAAATATCAAAGGCAATGGTCGAGTTATACAGGGAAGGTCAGGCTCAACAAATGAGTATGATTGCTGAATCATTATATTGATATTTCTTTTAGTCTCCAGTACCTTAGAGCAGCTGGAACTAAAAACCTAAAATTGTAGAATTGTAACCCACACCAAATTCTGAAGTCTTTTCTACAACTAATTGCTGCAACATACTTTGAAATTTATTGTTTTGTGTGTATGTTATTTTTCACAAAAAAGAAAAAGAGAGAAGGAAGTGTATAATAGAGAAGATAGGATTTAACAAATGAATATGACTGGTTAATCAATATATTGATATTTCATATGGTCACCAGTGTCTTGGAGCAGCTAGAAGAAAAAATGAAAAATTGTGGAACTATAACCCATACCAAACTTTAAAATCTGTTGTATAACTACTTGTTAAAATTTGCTTGGAAATTTATTGCTTTTTGTATATATGTTATTTTTCAGAATAAAAACAAAACAATAAACAAAAGCCCACTGTGCCAGTTTGTATCTGTTGTAGATCCCAGAAAAGCCATGTCCTTTAATCCTTATTCAATATTGCTGAGTGGGAGCTTTTTGATTGTTCCCATGGAGATGTGGCCCACCCAATTTTTGATGGTAACTTTTGATTAGATGAGTTCCATGGAGATGTATCTCCACCCATTCAAAGTGGAGTTGCTTCCTGGAGCCTTTTATGAGGGAACCATTTTGGAAAGAGCCATGAGCGCTCACGAAGCCAGAGACCGTTGGAGATGAAGAGGGAAAATTCTCCCAGGAGAGCTCCATGAAACAAGAAGCCTCAAGAGAAAGCTAGCAGCTGTTGCCATGTTTGCTGTGTGCCTTTCTAGTAGAAGGAGAAACCCTGAACTTCATCGACCTTCCTGAACCAAGGTATCTTTCCCTGGATGCCTTAACTTGGACATTTTTTACTCTTGCTTTGATTTGGACATTTTCACAGCCTTAGAACTGTAAATTAGCAACTTAATAAATTCTCCTTTTAAAAAGCTGTTCTGTTTCTGGTATATCACATTCTAGCAGCTTGCAAACTAGAACACCCACCTACTGCCTTTCTTCTGTCTCAATCACACCCCTGGCAGGGAGAATCTGCTGAAATTAAAGGCACCATATCACTTTAAGCTGGTAAGAAGCCATGGGAAGAAAAGAACCACAAACTGGGCAGGATAAGAAAAACATAGAGTATAGAGGCTTCATAGGAAAGTCTAACAATCTACTGGGTCTCATCTTCAGGGAAAAACTGATGCTAGCTACTCTCTGCACCTGAGATGTAGGCCTATCTAGTCTGGGAAAATCTAATGGGGTCTAAAATATCTGAAGTGATCCTCCTCAAAACAAAACAAAACAAAACAAAAAAATGGGCTCCATACATGCAGGTCAAGAAACATAAAAACAAGAAGTGAAAAATTCTGATCAGTTAAACAGAACCTATGCTAGAGGTCTAGAATAAGTCAAACTGAATGTTAAAGAACAGATAAAAACAAAGCCATCTAGCAAGAAAACCCTAGGTAAAAGAGTGAAAACAACCTTCATAATAAACTCAGGAAATCAAATGCCTAGAAGCCAGCAAAAAATAATAAGTCATACTAGGAAAATCTAAGCTATGGCCCAGTCAAAGGAACAAACCAACACTTCAAATGAGATACAGGAATCGAAACAACTAATTCAGGATGTTCAAACAGACATGGAAAACCTCATAAAAAATCAATCAGTGAATTCAGGGAGAAAACAAAGAAGGCAAGGAATGAACAAAAAGAAGAAATAGAAAGTCTGAAAAAATAAATCACAGAGCTTATGGGAATGAAAGACACAAAAGAAGAGAAGAAAAAAACAATGGAGGTCTACAACAATAGATTTGAAGCAGAAGAAAGGATTAGTGAACTAGAGGACTAGACAACTGAAATCTGACATGCAAAAGAAAATATGGGGTAAAAAATGAAAAAATATTATCAAGGTCTCAAGGAATTGAATGACAACATAAAGTGCATGAATATATCTCTTGTGGGTGTCCCAGAAGGAGAAGAGAAGGAAAAAAGGAGGAGAAAGACCAATGGAGGAAATAATCACTGAAAATTTCTCATCTCTTATGAAGGGCATGAAATTACAGATCCAGAATACTCCAAACAGAATAAATCCAAATAGATATACCCCAGACGCCAAGAGAAAAAAAATAAATATGACATATAAAATCCAAAAGACAAAATGGTAGAAGAAACTACTGCCTTTACAATAGTAACATTAAATTTTAATGGGTTAAACTCCCCAATCAAAAGGCATAGACTGGCAAAATGGATTTAAAAATAGGACTCATCTATATGCTATTTCCAGGAGATTCATTTCAGACCCAAGGACAAACACAGGTTGAAAGTGAAAGGTTGGGGAAAGATTTCATTCAAACAACAATCAGAAAAGAGCAGGAGTAGCTATACTAATATCCAACAAATGAGACTTCAAATGTCAAAAAATTAAAAGA
This sequence comes from Tamandua tetradactyla, assembly GCF_023851605.1. Taxonomy (NCBI): domain Eukaryota; kingdom Metazoa; phylum Chordata; class Mammalia; order Pilosa; family Myrmecophagidae; genus Tamandua; species Tamandua tetradactyla. The sequence continues at coordinate 144,102,696 of NC_135332.1, forward strand.
GATAAAGGACACGATGTATTAATAAAAGGAACAATTCAACAAGAAGATACAGAAATCATAAATATTTATGCACCAAGCCAGAGTGCTCCAAAGCACATGAGGCAAACACTGACAACACTGAAGGGAGAAATACACACCTCAACCATAATAATTGGAGATTTCAGTTCCCCTTGTTCATTAATGGATAGGACTTCTAGACAAAAGGTCAATAAGGAAACAGAGATCATGAATGAAATGATAAATGAACTAGACTTAACAGACATTTACAGAACATCACACCTCACAACAGCAGGATACACATTTATTTCAAGTGCTCATGGATCATCCTCAAGGAAAGACCCTAAACTGGGACACAAAGCAAGTCTCAATAAATTTTAAAAGATTGAAATAATACAAAACACTTTTTAAAACATAGGCATTTAATGCAATAAATTTCCCTCTTAGCACTCCTTTGTTGCAGCTCATAAATTTTTATATGTTGCGTTTTCGTTTTCATTTGCCTCAAGATATTTACTGATTTCTCTTGTAATTTCTTCCTTGATTCTCTGATTGTTTGAGAGTGTGTTGTTTAGTTTCCAATTATTTGTGAACATTCTGGTCCTTGCCTGTTATTGATTTCCAATTTCATTCCATTATGACCCAAGAAAGTGTTTTGCATGATTTTACTCTTTTTAAATTTATTGAGACTTGCTTTGTGACCTAGTATATGGTCTGTCCTTGAGGATGATCCATGAGCACTTGAGATAAATGTGTATCCTGCTGTTGTGGGGTATAATGTTCTGTAAATGTCTGTTAAGTCCAGTTCATTTATCATATTATTCAATTTCTCTGTTTCCTTATTGATCCTCATCAATGTTCTATCCATTGATGAAAGTAGGGAATTGGAGTCTCCATCTATTATGGTAGAGGTGTCTATTTCTCCCTTCAGTGTTGTCAGTGTTTGTCTCATTTACCTTGGAGCACTCTGGCTTGGTACATAAATATTTATGATTTTTATGTCTTCTTGTTGAATTGTTCCTTTTATTAATACATAATGTCTTTCTTATCTGTTTTAATTTTTTTAACATTTGAAGCCTCATTTGTTGGATATTAGTATAGCTACTCCTGCTCTTTTCTGATTGTTGTTTGAATGAAATCTTTTCCCAACCTTTCACTTTCAACCTATTTTTAACTTGGGTCTAACACGAGTCTCATAAAGACAGCAGATAGATGGGTCCTATTTTTAAATCCATTTTGCCAGTCTATGCCTTTTGATTAGGGAGTTTAATCCATTAACATTAAATATAATCACTGTAAAGGCATTAATTTCTTCTATCATTTTGTCTTTTGGATTTTATATGTCATATCTAATTTTTCCCCCTCTTGACCTTTACCTATAGTCTTCATTTCTGTGCTCTTCTCCAAACCTAACTCTCCTGCCTTTTCTTATCTGCCTGTAATGCTTCCTTTAGTATTTCTTGCAGAGTGGGTCTCTTAGTCATAAATTCTCTTAGTGATTGTTTGTCTAAATGTATTTTAATCTCCTCCTTTTTTTTTGAAGAACAATTTTGCTAGATATAGAACTCTTGGTTGGCAGTTTTTCTCTTTTGGAATCTTCAATATATCATACCATTGCCTTCTCGCCTCCTTGGTTTCTGCTAAGAAATCCACACTTAGTCTTATTGGACTTCCCTTGTATGTGATGGAGGCTTTTCTCTTGCTGGTTTCAAAATTCTCTTTGTCTTTGACATTTGACAATCTGATTAGTGAGCGTCTTGGATTATGTCTATTTGGATCTATACTTTGTGGGGTCTGCTGCACTTCTTGGATCTGTAATCTTGTCTTTCATAAGAGATGGGAATTTTTCAGTGATTATTTCCTCCATTAGTCTTTCTGCCATTTTCCCTTATCTTCTCCTTCCGGGACACTCACCATACATATATTTGTGCACTTCATGTTATTATTCAATTCCCTGAGACCCTGCTTATATTTTCCCTATATTTTCTTTTGTGCATTGGATTTCAGATGCCCAGTCCTCTAGTTCACTAATCCTTTTTTCTGCCTCTTCAAATCTATTGTTGTAGGTTTCCTTTGTTTTTTCCCCTCTCTTCTATTGTCTTTCATTCCCATAAGTTCTGTGATTTGTTTTTTCAAACTTTCAAGTTCTTCTTTTTGTTTGCCTAGTGTCTTCTTTATATTCTCCTACAACTCATTGATTTCATTTTTGATGAGATTTTCCATGTCTGTTCAAGTGTCCTGAATTAGTTGTTTCAACTCCTGTATCTCATTTGAAGTGCTGGTTTGTTCCTTTGGGCCATATCTTCAATTTTCCTAGTATGATTCATTATTTTTTGCTGTTGTCTAGGCATTTGATTTCCTTAATTAGTTTATTCTGGAGGTTGTTTTCACTCTTTTTACCTAGAGTTTTCTTGCCGGATGGCTTTGCTTTTTTTCTGTTCTTTGACATTCAGTTTAATTTATTCTAGACCTCTAACATAGGTTCTGTTTAACTGATCAGTATTTTTAAGTTCTTGTTTTTATGTTTCTTGACCTGCCTATATGCCTTTTTGTTTTTGAGGAGGATCACGTTAGATATTATAGACCCCAGTCAGATTTTTCCAGACCAGACAGGGCGATGTCTCTGGAGGAAAGGGTAGTCAACATCAGTTTTCCCCAAGGATGAGACCCAGCAGGTTGTCAGACTTTCCTCTGAAGTCTCTAGACTCTGTGCCTTTCCTATCCTGCACAGCATGTGGCCCTTTTCTGCCCACAGCTTCCCACCAATGTAAAGTGATATGGTGCCTTTAATTTCAGCAGATTCTCCCTGCCAAGGGCATGGTTAGGACAGAGGTGAGGTAGTATAATGGCTTTACTTGCTTCAGTTTTCCAGTTCTTAGGGCCTGAATTCCTTGAAGGAGTATTCCACTTGAGCTGGACCCCACCTTTCTCTTAGGAAAGATACACCCTTTATGGAATTAACTCCTTTCACCTAACTAGTTACTTTGTCTCTCAGACAAGTTTTTTTAATTGCACCCTTACCTGGGGCAGTGCTGGAGCTTGAGGCTGCTTCTACTTCTATCTAATTAGCTGTTAAGGAGTAGAAAAAAAGCAAGAAAAAACCTTTTCAGAGCTGGACCTCTGCTTCTTGGGTTTGTCAATTAAGAGCTTAAGTCGATACATGGCTGCATGTATTTTCAGCCTCTATGTGGCCACTTTTCTTGCAGTCTAGCCCTTTTCCAATATTTTATGTTGTTCAACCCAAAAAGCCTCTGTTTTGTTTTGTTTTTCCATCAGCCCTGCCCCTCTCTGCTAGGGAAAAAACTCCTAGTTCCTTTAGTGCTTATTCCAAGTTTATCTGTACTGGGGGCCTATTTTCAATAGTCAGATTTTGTTGATTAATTTTGCAATTGGAGCTTGATTGAACTGAGCCCTTGCTGCTAGTAAAGTCTGTTTCTTTTCCCTTCAGGGAACCAGTCTGCCATGCTCATGGGGGAGGGGCCCCACCTCCGGGACTTGGGGGACTTACAGATCTGTGTGGGATCTCAGCCATTCCACCTGGCTCAGGCTGGTGTACACTGTGTGTCTGGTCAGTGGTGTTCCTCCAGCAGTTGTTCTGTACTATTCTTGGCTATTTACTAGCTGCTCTGGAGGACAAACTAAATGCCACACTTCACTATGTTGCCACCTTGCCCCAGCTTTCCCTTTACTTCTTTAATCTAACTTTCCTTTACTTCTCTGAGCATATTTATAACCAGTTTTGAAGTATTTGTTAAATCTCACATTTAGACTATCTCACAAGTAGTTTCTGTTACCTTTCTTTTCCCTGTGGATGGGTTCCACTTTTCTGGTTCTTTGTATGTCTCAAAATTTTTATGGAAAACTGGACATTTTTGGTAATACTTGGAGCAACACTTGACACTGGCCTCTTCCCCTATGGAGCTTGTTTTTGTTGTTGTACAGTTTTTATTTGTTTGATAATTGGGATGGATTATTTAGTGAAGCCTATTTCCCCTACAATTTAAAGCCTCTGATGTCAGTCTTCAAAAGGCACAGCCTTGGGCATGTGCATGATAACATAATTTTGGAAGGGATCCCTTTTGCTGATCTCTCTGTTAAGCTATGTGACTCTGCTAGTATCACACTAAGTTTTAGATTCCACTAATTGCCAGCTGATTGCTCTATTGTTTACAACACTGTCCTGAGGTATAAATTAGTTCACATGCTGATCCAATTAAATTTGGGCCCCTTCACAGGGGGTACCTTTTGAGGGCAGTCTGTAAGAGTTATAATGAACCCAAGAGGGCTCTTCCTAGATGACCATTGCCATGTCATCTTTGTGTGTGTCTTTGACCATATCTCTTCCTCCTCATCTTATAAGGACACTAGCTAGTCGTGAGGGATTACACCCCATCCTAATTCAGTATGACCTCATCATAACTTGATTTCATCTGCAAAACTTCTATTTCCAAATAAGGCCACAGTCACAGGTACTGTGAGTTAAGCGTTCGACATATTTTGGGGCACACATTTCCACCCATCACATTATATCTCTTTAATCTCCTCCAACCTGGAAGATTCTTTTGTCTTTGTCTTGCATGACTTTGATATTTTTGAAGTGTACATGCCAGTTACTTTGCAGATTATCCTTTAGTTTGGGTTTTTATGATTGTGCTGGTTTGAAACTGTAGTATACCCCAGAAAAGCCATGTTCTTTAATCCTGTTTCATTATTTCTGGGTGGGATCTTTTTTATTAAACTGTTTCCCTGGAGACGTGACCCACCCAATTGTGGGTGAGATCTGTTGATTAGGTGGTTCCATGGAGATGTGTCTCCACCCATTCCAGGTGGGTTTGCTTACTGGAGTCCTTTAAGAGGGAACCAATTTGGAAAAGGCTTCAGAGCCAACACAATCAGAGGCTTTTGGAGATGAAGAAAGAAAACATTCCTGGGGAAGTTGTTTGAAACAAGAAACCAAATTTCCAGCAGACACCAGCCACATGCCTTCCCAGCTGACAGAGGTGTTCCAGGGGGCATCAGTCTTTCTTGAGTGGAGGTAACCTCTTGTTGATGCCTTAATTTGGGCATTTCACAGCCTTAGAACTGTAAACTTGTAATTCAATAAATTCCATTTTCAAAAGACATCTCATTTCTGGTATATTGCATTGTGGAAGCTTCAGCAAATAAAAACAATGATATATCCTCATTATTCAACACAGATTGTTCATTTGGAGGAGGGTAGGAATTCCACGGGTATTAGTGCATCATATATGGAGGCACACAATGTCTATTGTCCCCATTACTGGTGATATTAACTTTCATTACTTGACTAAGATGACATATGCCATGCTTTGCCACTGCAAAATTATTGTATTTTGCAATAACTAACAATAAGTATTTTTGGGGGGATAACTTGAGATGATATAAATCATGAATTCTCACCAATATCTCTAATTCCAATCCAATACCACAGGGTTTAGTCTAGCCTTCCCCTTTCCAAATTCATAAAAACCTTCTCAAATGGTAAAAAGCTGGCTCCTATTGTCCTCAATGTTATTTTGTCAATACTTCTCTATGTAATTAATCTCCTAACTACAAAGGCCATTTTCTCAACCCTGGCTTGACCAACCATGCTAGCCAAATCCCTGGCCCTACCCACACTGATTATGTCAGCTAAAATCTTGGCTCTTGCAAAGAATAAGAGGAAGGAGAAGTGAAGGTCTTTAATTCTGAGGGATGTTTTCACTGGATATAGAATTTCAAGGTGACAGATTTTTTTTCTTAAATCACTTTAAAGCTGTTATTCCATTCTGGCTATACAATTCTTACCTGACCAATAATACCAAATTACACCTATAAGCATTGTATTCTCAAATAATATCTTAATGGTTGTATCTTTAGAGCCAGTGTGTCTTTAGGCCAAGTATAGGAGTTTAAAACTAAAGTCAAGCTCCACATTATATTAAAAAAAATACCTCTGAAGAGATTATTCTACCTTTTTGCCACAAAGGTATGAGACCTTCATTTAGCACTTAATAGTCTATCCCATTTCTAGGAAAAAACAATGTTATTACTAAAGTCAAATAAGAAGACTACTTTACTTAAAGTAAGACTTGGACTTTAATTCTCCTTTGACACTGAGCTTTGGTGCCATAATGATTGAAATTTGAGTTGATTTTGGATGGGATCAAAAGAAAATTAATGATAGAAGACATCATGATTTAATCATATAAGCTGTTAGCAATGCCACCATGGACAAGTTACTTAACTTTTTGGGTCTCGGTTAGCTTATTTATAAATTCTTGATGTTTACTGATGGTTCTGGTTTTGTGGTGAGAAATGCATGGAACAGAACATGGTACATAATAACTGCCTAATGTTAGCATTCATCATCATCATCATGCTCAATATCATCATCATTATGGTAAGTCATTTTATTAAAATGTTGTCTTACAGTGATGCTGGTACACTTAAATTCAGTGTTTTTTGAGTGGTGTCTAAAGCCAGGCCTTCTAGTAGACTTAAAGCCTTTAAAGAAGCAAGTTAGGTGTTTCATAAGCACTGTACTTTGTGGATCCTGACATTATGTTTCTAAGTTTTCAACCCTGGAATTTCTACATATAGAAAACTGATGAAGAACAAACAAAAATATATACTGAACCTTCTAGACTTGCTTATAGTTTAGTAGGAAAATTAACACAAGTAATTTTAGGTTTATTTACTTCCAACTAACACACTCAATGTACCACACAGCTCTGACTAATGTGTATTGAGAAGCTGATCATAGTCACAGCTTTTTGAAATATAAAAGCCCCAAATCTGAGCTTGGTGGCCTGGACTGACTTCCCAGGTAGGCCAAAGACCTATGGAATGAGAATTTGTCCCTTAAATTAGTATTCTTGATTATATTCATAAAGGACTTACAAAGCCCATGGAATTGTCTATTTTTATAAGCTGAAATACTATTGGCATACGCATCACTTGGGACTTTTTAAAAATCATGAAACGGCCTGTTTTTACTTTGTTTTGTTTGGAAAAAATCTAATTAGGAAAAAGTAGATCTCATATTTCTGTTGCATTGAAAGATTTGAGCTTTGTGATTAATAGTATTGGCAAGAGATAAGAGTGTAAACAGTCCTCCTTAAATGCATTTTGATTAAATGCATTTAGAGTTCCACTTAAGATGCATTTTGCCATGTTCAATATGGTGCTAGATATGGGTGGAAAAACAGCAGATATGTTTCCAAGTAGGAGTTATGAGATTGCTAAAATCATCAGCCTTCACCACAGTATTAATTAATGTGTTTCACCAACCAAGGCTGTAAGATTTGTAAATGAAATTCTAGAAGGGGCATCAAGCTAGAAAAGGATATGGAAGCCAAATGGAAAACATGAACCAATAAAAGAAAAAAGCTAAACTAGCTAAAAGTCTAAGTTTAGTCTTTGAAGTCAGTTCAAATCCTGCATGCTTTAATTCTGATGTAATCTTAAAATGGTGGGTACAAACAAGAACTCAGAAACAGCTTTTGTAACTTTTGGACTAACTGCACATGAATCAGTTTGTTGATGGCCATAAGGATTACACAGTGGTCTTTGCTGAATTACATGTGAATTAAAACTGTCATTCTTCTTCAGCTGAAGTATAATAATGAAGACTTAGAAACAAGAGCAGCCATCCTCAAGATACGTGTATACCCCACACAAACATTATAAAAGTTTTTAACCCGTTTGTTAGGTTTTGTTGATATATCACATTATTTGTCTTAACAGCAGCAATGCATAAGCTCTTGCACGCTAGCACATTTTTCCTGTATGACAATGTGTTTGTTCCTTGTTTGTCCTGTTATTCGTCTCATTTCACATTCTAGTTAATGAGATGATTGCTTTTATGCATGCAAGAATATTTTTCTGAGAAGAGATTATTCTCTTGATTTAAAAACATTATATTTCTGGCAGGATGGGAACTTCAAACACATATTGCATAAAGGTATCATGCACATAACAATCATAATGGACCCCAAATTCTTCAGTTAAAACTACAGCTATGTTAAATGAATTCTTTTCCTTTTTTTTCTGACAACCCCTAAAAGAAAATAGTATACACAATGAAAAACGCCACACTGATTTTTGTAATAATACATTTAAAATCCTCGGATGGAGTAAATGCTATCATTATGTTAAAAAGTGTTTTGCATATGAGCCAAATTAATTATTCTTGTAAGAAAATTTAAGCTATATTTTTATTTTGATGATAAATGTAAAAGTTTGGTAAATAAACACTAATCCAAAAAGAAGGGCACAACCTGGGGCATTATATAAGATTCTACAAAGGATCCATGCATTAGGGTAACCTTCCAGGCACCTACAACCTCCATATGGGTCCTTGGATCAGATAAGTCCTGAAATGCAGAGAGGCCAGCCTCTCCAGGACCGTTAAATAGTTACATACCCTATCCCATATTATCAACAGCCCCTTCAAAAAAGTTAGAATTGGAAAAACCCAACTATCCCTAAAGAATGGGAGAAAGATGGTAATGGTGGAGTTATACAGAGAAGGAAGGGTTTGACAAATGAATATGATTGCTGAAATCATTATATTGATATTTCTTGTAATCCCCAGCGTCTGGGAGGAGCTATAGTAAAAACCTAAAAATGTAGAATTGTAACACATACCAAACTCTGAAATCTGTTCTACAACTAATTGTTGCAATGTGCTTTGAAACTTATTGGGGTTTTTTGGTATATGTTATTTTTCACAAAAAGAAAAAAAAATGATTTGATTGAAAATACTATATGTAATATCAGTAACCTTGTGATGGGAATTGGTGGGCTTGTGCTTCTTTATATAAAGCATATATGCATAATTAACAAGTTAAGGGATCCAACTAAGAACTGTAATTATATAGGAATAGGGCATGCCACGTATACAGTACAGGGTGATCAGGCTACAGGATTAAGAAGAAACAGCCATTACCATGACTTTTTGGCAGTTACAAAATTTTCAGCCTCATTAAATTACTCAATGTGTAGTAAGTACTGAGGATATGGATAAAAAGTGCAAAAAGTACAACATGACTGATAAGCACTGTAGCAGATATATGTGCAAGTTACCATAGCAAGAAAAAAGAGGAAAAGATAAATTCTTTCGGGGAAGGAAAGGACCAGGAAAGGCTTCAAAGGAGGACAGGACACCTGAATTGGGCCTTTGAAAAATGCTAAGAGTTCCACAGGTGGAAGAGGGAAGGGATTTCCAGACAGATGGAAGAGATATAAAACTACGATGATCTATTTGCGAACTGTAAGTAATTTGTCATAGTACAGTTGTTATCAAAGTGTGATCTACAGACTGCTATGAGTCCCCATGACTCTTTCAGGAGGACAAAGGTCAAAAGTATTTTCATAATAAAGCTAAGACATTATTTACTTTACTGTATTGATGTTTGTACTGATCATGGTAATGCAATGGAAGGTACCTTTATGCAGATTGAGGCCGTGACACCAAAATAATTTTATTTTTCATTGCAAAGGACTTGCATTAAAAAAGGCCAGTCTCACTGAAAAAATGTTCTTAATGATGCAGTAGGAATAATTTATTAAATCTTGACCCTTGAGTTATATTTCTTTAATACTCTGTGCCATTCAATGAGAAATACACAGGAAGTATGTCTGCTGCATATCAAAGGATGATGATTCTCTCAAGAAAAAGCACTTGTGTGATTGTTTAAGTTGCCAGCTGACCTAGCCTCTTTTTCATGGAACACCATTTTTAACTTGAAAGGATGAACAGATTATGATTATTTCAGACTTGAATATGTGGCAGATGTCTTCTCAAAAAATACACAAAGTGAGACTGTCACTTCAGGGAAAACAGCTTACAGTATTTTTTCCAATGATAAAATAGGAACTTACAAATGAAAATCAGAATTTTGGATAACTTATATATCTACCACTGTGAATGTGACAACTTTCCAATATTTAAAGATTTTTCTGATGACATTGGTGTTGATATAAACTACTGTGATTTTTTATATTGTATAATGAAATGTCAACATTTGAAAGATCTACATTACTCTGTGAACCATTTTCTTCAAAGAGCAATGTACGATAGTACAAAATAATGCATGGATAAAAGATCCATTCAAAGTGCAAGATAGATCAATGGGTTTTCATATAACAGAGTGGGAAACGTGTTGACACGATCTCAAATTGCAAAAACTAACCTTTAAGAATCTACCCCTTTTTCAAATTTTGTTGTAGTATGAAGAATGTCGATAATTATCTGGTAATTATATACCTTTTCCAACTGTATATCTGTGTGAGACCAGATTTTCTCCATATCATTCAACCAAAACAACATATCACAACAGATAGAAAACAGAAGCCTATATGAAAACTCATTATCTTTTATTAACCCAGACATTGAAGAGATTTACAAAAATGTAAAACATTGGCACTCTTTTCCCTAATTTTTTTATTTCAAAAAATAGTTACTATTTAATAAAAATGTGTTATTTATACTATCATGTAGTTTATTGATATTTTGATAAATATTTTAAATTTTCTCAGTTTTAACTTCTAATTCAATAAACATCAATAGATAAAAAGGACATAAACAAAAGATCTTTGGGGTTCTTAATAACTTTTAGGGCTACAAAGGGATCCTGAGGTAAAAAAGGTTGAGAACTGGAGTGCATCATCAGTATGGCAACATAAGACATCCCTTGGAAAAGTCTCCCTTCAGAATTAACTAATAAAAAGACAAATCCCATTTGCTTGGAACCTTGGAGGACAATAGAGACTGGAGAAGGACTCCACAAATGCTGAATCCTGGAAAAAGAAAAATAATCTCCAAAATCAGATAGGAAATTTTCATCCCAGACCTGCCAAACATGTCCCCAGCCCCTTACTCCATCCCACGCAACACAGGAGTCACACAGAGACAGGAGGCCTGGGTCCCTTCTGCCACAGATGTAGACCATAGAGCCAATCACAGCAGCAAGTTAGAACCCTATGCATATCCAGGCACAAGGACTCAAGTCCCCAGAGACCCAGGTAAGAACATAAGTGGCTAAGGAGTGCCAAATACAAAGTGCACTCAGGGATAAAAGAGACCACAGCAGAACTGTTGGCAAGAGGTGCATACACTTAATCCAGTTTCTGTTTGCTGGGCCACCTAAGTGCAAAATGGACTTTCTGGAATGACCCCATCTGGCTCCCTGGGGCAGGAGAGCCTAACAGAGAAGAAACCAGAGGCAGGAGGGCCTCACAGGGAAAAAAAAAAACGAAAGGTGAGGTGGGGGGTGGAACCAAATTCTACAAGACAGGATGGGTCCCAGAACAGGAAACTATAAGGAAAAACGGGTACTGAGTAAAGGAGATGATTTAAACAAGTCACAGGAGCTGGGGAAAAACTTCTGCACAAAAACAAGCAGAAGAGAACAAGATTCTTGGAAAAGGAACAAAGGAAAGGGAACTTTCTCCAGGAGGTGAAATGATTACAAAAAAATTATAATATTAAAAATTATACCACATATCCAGGGGAAGAATCAGGTGTAGAAGAAATGAGAAAATGTGAATACTTAATATAGGCCCAAAATACCTTGGACCAAGCATCAAAGAAAAGCTTTAACACAGTCAACCAAGAATAAAACACTAGGCAAAAGGGTTTTATTAACACATCAGAATAATCAGATGCCCAGACATTAGCTAAAAAATTATAAGCTACACTAATAAACAAGAAGATATGGTACAGTCAAGGGAACAAATTAAAATGTCAGAGAATACACAGAATTTTGATTAACTAATCAAAGAAATTCAAAAAAATCTCCTAAATCAATCCAAGGAGATGAAGGAAAATATGAATACAGAGCTAAAAGATATTAAGAAGGCAATGTGTGAGCAAAATGAAGAATCATAAAGTTTAAAAAGAAACAGAAAAAGAAAGGGATGAAGGCACAATAATAGAGATTACAAATACACTGGAGGCGGGGTGCAAGTGTAGTTCAGTGGTAGAATACTCGTCTGCCATGTGGGAGACCCAGGTTCGATTTCCGGCTCACCCACTTCCCAAAAACAAACAAACAAGCAAAACAAAGAGAGAAAAAGCAAACAAAAATTCAAGAAATGGTGCTGCAGTAACAGGATACTCACAAGGAAAAACAATGAAATGTGACCCCAGGCATATAGCATACACAAAAATATGGATATGCTGGAGAATATAACCACAGATTTGAACAGGCAGAAGAAAAAATTCAATGCACTCCAAGACAGGACAATTGAAATCATACATTCAGAACAGATAGAGAAAACAATAGAAAGAATCGAGCAGTGTCACAGGGATTTGAGTGAAAGTATGATACATACAAGCATGTGTCATGGGTGTCCCAGAAGGAGAAGAGAACAGAAAAGGGGCAGAAAGAATATTTGAGAAAATAATGGCTCCCAATTTCCCAACTCTTATGAAAGACATAAATATACATGGCAAAGAAGTGCAATGTGCTACAAACTGAATAAATCCCAATATACCTACTCCAAGAAACATACTAGGCAAAATGTCAAATGCCCAAGATAAAAAGAGAATTCTGAAAGCATCAAGAGAAAAGCAATTTGTCACAAACAAGGGATTATCAGTAAGACTAAGTGCCAATTTCTCATTAGAAACCAGGGAGGTTGAGAAGGCAGTGGTATGATATATTTAAGGTACTGAGAGAAAAAAATGCCAGCCAAATATTCTTTATCCAGCAAAACTGTCCTCCAAAAATGCAGATGAGTTTTAAATATTCACAGATTAGCAGAAATTGAGCGAGTTCATCAACAAAAGACTTGCCCTACAAAAATTAGTAAAGGGAGTTCTACAGGTTGAAAGGAAAAGACAGGAGAGAGTGGCTTAGTGTGTTGTGAAGAAATGAACATCTTCATTAACGGTAACTAAAAGGGTAATTGCAAAACCCAATAGTACTGTATCCTCAATATACAACTCTATTATTTAATTTCTGTGTGAGTCAGAATACAATTGAACAAGAAAAAGGCATATTTCCTGATAATGGATGTGCAAAGTATAGGCAAGGTAATGTGGACAAAAACAACATAGGGAGGGAGAAATAGGGATATGAGAGCAGAGACTATTTATGCTGTGAAGCTAAGTAGTACCTTTTCAAATTAGTAGCTTATAGAAGTAGATTGTGTAATACAAATCCCAGGGTAACTACAAAGAAAGTATTTAAAACATATACAGAAACAGAAATGAGAAAGGGATGAGCCAGAAACATCACAAAAGATAAATTATACAGAAAAGAAGTGTGCAATAAAGGAAAGGAGACAAAAAAAAAAGATATGATATATGGGTGCATGGGTGGTTCAGTGGAAAATGCTCGCCTTCCATGCGGGAGACCCAGGTTCGATTCCTGGAGCATGCAGAGCCACCCCCCTTGTCGCGCCTTCCAAAAAAGATAAGATGTATTAGTCAGGGTTCTCTAGAAAAACAGACCCATCAGGGTCTCCTGATATAAATATGAGATTCTATAAAAGTGTCTAACACAACTGTGGGGGTACATGAGTTCAAATACTACAGAGTAGACTGCTAGCTGGCAACTCTGATGAAGGTCATCGATGAACTCCCCAGGAGAGACTGGCTGGCTGAACAAAAAAGTGAAAGTTCTCTCTTTTCCCTTAAAAGTCTTCAACTGATTGAATTAAATCCAACTAATTAGATTCTCTCATTGCAGAAGATGCCCCCTTAGTTGATCACAGATGTAATCAACTACAGATGCAATCAACTGACTGATAATTTAATAAACCAACCTTCCATGAAATGTCCTTGTAGTAATGGTTAGGACAGTACTTGCTTGACCAAATAACTGGGCACTATTACCTGGCCAAATTGGTATATGAACCTAACCATCACAATCCACCCCATGTCAACTTGGCAGCTATACACATCATCTTAAACTATACTTAATCTCTAAACAGAATACAATAACAGACATATGTTTCACCTAATAATAGTCAACTGTGTACAAATCAGAAATGCACTAAATCTCTCCAGAAGAGGGTGCAAGTTCTTAGGTAACATTTACTCTTAAAAAAGATATTCTATAACTTAAAATACTATAACATGAACAATACAACTTATGTCATATGATAAGAAGAAAACAAGATATTTGCTTTATGTATTATATGCAAACACAGACATACTCATAACAAAACAAAGAGGAAATATTCACACCATCACAGTCCTTGTTTCTGTAATTGGTCATGTGGTCATGGTTCATACTGATCACTACCTTCTTCCACTACCCATTCCATGTTCCCTCTATCCTCAGCAAGCAGTTCAGCTGGCTGTGGTTCTTTGACAGGTGGGGTGACCCAAAACTTCATTCCTGAAGTTTCTGGGCCATTGGTAGTTGTGCCTGGATTGGATTGTTGAAGTTTCCTACTGACTATAATCACAGGGCAAGGTAGTACTAAGAGACACCCTAAGGGAACTCTTCTTTACCTCCATTGTGTTGTTGCCTTCCATTTCCACTTGATCATTAGGATCAATCACTCCAGCCAGTACAGCAATCCCCTTCCTTGCCTGTTGATTCAGAAGCATGAGAACCCCAAAGTGGCCAGGTGGCAGTCTTAACTTCCAGTTCAGTGGAATAATTATTGTGTCTACTAGTAAGAGTACTTCTTCTTTGCAATAAGACCAGTAGACTAGTAGAACTTAAGTTTTCAGGGACAGGATGCAAACATTTTTCTAGTAGGTCACTAGGGGTGATGGTGGGTGGTGATACTCTCATTTTCATCCCCTGATTTCTGGACCTGTGAATCCTGACTATGGGAGAAACAGCACCATAGAGTGGATGCTGATTCAGAACATATACAGCTTCCTGTAGAACACTGCCCCAGCTCAGCAGGGTTTTGCCACCTACTTAGCACCAGAACTGGGTCTTCAAAAAGCCATTCCACCATCTATCAACCCAGCTGCCTCTGGATGATGGGGAACATGGTAAGACCAGAGAATTCTATGAGTATGTGCCCATTTCTATACTTCATTTTCTGTGAAGTGGGTTTCTTAATCATAAGCAATGCTGTGTGTAATACCATGACAGTGGGTGTGATGGTTAGGTTCCGGTGTCAACTTGGCCAAATGATTATTCCCAGCTGTCTGGTCAGGCAAGCACTAGCATGATCATTGCTGCAAGGATATTTCATGGCTGGTTGATAAACTGGAAGGCTGATGTAGTAAGTCATCAGTGAGTTGATTGTATCTGTGGCTGACTACATCTGCAATCAACTAAGGCATGTCTTCCACAATGAGAAAATCCAAAATGGAGGCATTTAAGGGGGAAGAGAGACTTTTACGCTGCTTCTTCAGCCAGCAGTCCTCTCCTGTGGCGTTCATTCAGAGCCTTCATCGGAGTCCCCCAGCGTCACAGCTTGCCTATAGACTTTTTTTTTTTTTTTTGGCTTTTAATAAAAGGGGATTTATTTCATTAGTTCTTCAGAGGAAAGGCAGCTAACTTTCCACTGAGGTTCTTTCTTACGTGGAAGGCACAGGATGGTCTCTGCTAGTCTTCTATCCAGGCCCCTGGGTTCCAACAACTTTCCCCGGGGTGACTTCTTTCTGCATCTCCAAAGGCCTGGGCTGAGCTGCAAATGCTGAGATGAGGAATGCCGGGCTGTTTAGCTGTGCTACATTGTGCTCTCTCATGTAAGCACCAGCCAATTAAGTCATTGCAGCAGACACGCCTCCTAGTCGACCTGTTTCTAACTCCTGCTGGACTCTGTTACCAATGACATATTCCAAGTTTATTCTCGAATGTCGGTTCACATCAGTGGGACCATACAGTATTTGTCCTTTAGTTTTTGGCTAGACTCACTCAGCATAATGTTCTCTAGGTCCATCCATGTTATTACATGCTTCATAAGTTTATCCTGTCTTAAAGCTGCATAATATTCCATCGTATGTATATACCACAGTTTGTTTAGCCACTCTTCTGTTGATGGACATTTTGGCTGTTTCCATCTCTTTGCAATTGTAAATAATGCTGCTATAAACATTGGTGTGCAAATGTCCATTTGTGTCTTTGCCCTTAAGTCCTTTGAGTAGATACCCAGCAATGGTATTGCAGGGTCATATGGCAATTCTATATTCAGCTTTTTGAGGAACCGCCAAACTGCCTTCCACAGTGGTTGCACCCTTTGACATTCCCACCAACAGTGGATAAGTGTGCCTCTTTCTCCACATCCTCTCCAGCACTTATCATTTTCTGTTTTGTTGATAATGGCCATTCTGGTGGGTGTGAGATGATATCTCATTGTGGTTTTGATTTGCATTTCTCTAATGGCCAGGGACATTGAGCATCTCTTCATGTGCCTTTTGGCCATTTGTATTTCCTCTTCTGGTAGGTGTCTGTTCAAGTCTCTTCCCATTTTGTAATTGGGTTGGCTGTCTTTTTGTTGTTGAGTTGAACAATATCTTTATAAATTCTGGATACTAGACCTTTATCTGATATGTCATTTCCAAATATTGTCTCCCATTGTGTAGGCTGTCTTTCTATTTTCTTGATGAAGTTCTTTGATGCACAAAAGTGTTTAATTTTGAGGAGCTCCCATTTATTTATTTCCTTCTTCAGTGCCCTTGCTTTAGGTTTAAGGTCCATAAATCCGCCTCAATTGTAAGTTTCATAAGATATCTCCCTACATTTTCCTCTAACTGTTTTATGGTCTTAGACCTAATGTTTAGATCTTTGATCCATTTTGAGTTAAGTTTTGTATAGGGTGTGAGATACGGGTCTTCTTTCATTCTTTTGCATATGGATATCCAGTTCTCTAGGCACCATTTATTGAAGAGACTGTTCTGTCCCAGGTGAGTTGGCTTGACTGCCTTATCAAAGATCAAATGTCCATAGATGAGAGGGTCTATATCTGAGCACTCTATTCGATTCCATTAGTCAATATATCTATCTTTATGCCAATACCATGCTGTTTTGACCACTGTGGCTTCATAATATGCCTTAAAGTCAGGCAGCGTGAGACCTCCAGCTTCGTTTTTTTCCCTCAAGATGTTTTTAGCAATTCGGGGCATCCTGCCCTTCCAGATAAATTTGCTTATTGGTTTTTCTATTTCTGAAAAATAAGTTGTTGGGATTTTGATTGGTATTGCATTGAATCTGTAAATCAATTTAGGTAGGATTGACATCTTAACTATATTTAGTCTTCCAATCCATGAACACGGTATGCCCTTCCATCTATTTAGGTCTTCTGTGATTTCCTTTAGCAGTTTTTTGTAGTCTTCTTTGTACAGGTTTTTTGTCTCTTTAGTTAAATTTATTCCTAGATATTTTATTCTTTTAGTTGCAATTGTAAATGGGATTCATTTCTTGATTTCCCCCTCAGCTTGTTCATTGCTAGTGTATAGAAATGCTACAGATTTTTGAATGTTGATCTTGTAACCTGCTACTTTGCTGTACTCATTTATTAGCTCTAGTAGTTTTGTTGTGGATTTTTCCGGGTTTTCGACGTATAGTATCATATCGTCTGCAAACAGTGATAGTTTTACTTCTTCCTTTCCAATTTTGATGCCTTGTATTTCTTTTTCCTCTCTAATTGCTCTGGCTAGAACCTCCAACACAATGTTGAATAATAGTGGTGATAGTGGACATCCTTGTCTTGTTCCTGATCTTAGGGGGAAAGTTTTCAATTTTTCCCCATTGAGGATGATATTAGCTGTGGGTTTTTCATATATTCCCTCTATCATTTTAAGGAAGTTCCCTTGTATTCCTATCTTTTGAAGTGTTTTCAACAGGAAAGGATGTTGAATCTTGTCAAATGCCTTCTCTACATCAATTGAGATGATCATGTGATTTTTCTGCTTTGATTTGTTGATATGGTGTATTACATTAATTGATTTTCTTATGTTGAACCATCCTTGCATACCTGGGATGAACCCTACTTGGTCATGATGTATAATTCTTTTAATGCGTTGTTGGATACGATTTGCTAGAATTTTATTGAGGATTTTTGCATCTATATTCATTAGAGAGATTGGTCTGTAGTTTTCTTTTTCTGTAATATCTTTGCCTGGTTTTGGTATGAGGGTGATGTTGGCTTCATAGAATGAATTAGGTAGTTTTCCCTCCACTTCGAATTTTTTGAAGAGTTTGAGGAGAGTTGGTACTAATTCTTTCTGGAATGTTTGATAGAATTCACGTGTGAAGCCGTCTGGTCCTGGGCTTTTCTTTTTAGGAAGCTTTTGAATGACTAATTCAATTTCTTTACTTGTGATTGGTTTGTTGAGGTCATCTATTTCTTCTTGAGTCAAAGTTGGTTGTTCATGTCTTTCCAGGAACCCGTCCATTTCATCTAAATTGTTGTATTTATTAGCGTAAAGTTGTTCATAGTATCCTGTTATTACCTCCTTTATTTCTGTGAGGTCAGTGGTTATGTCTCCTCTTCCATTTCTGATCTTATTTATTTGCATCCTCTCTCTTCTTCTTTTGTCAATCTTGATAAGGGCTCATCAATCTTATTGATTTTCTCATAGAACCAATTTCTGGTCTTATTGATTTTCTCTATTGTTTTCATGTTTTCAATTTCATTTATTTCTGCTCTAATCTTTGTTATTTCTTTCCTTTTGCTTGCTTTGGGATTAGTTTGCTGTTCTTTCTCCAGTTCTTCCAAGTGGACAGTTAATTCCTGCATTTTTGCCTTTTCTTCTTCTCTGATATAGGCATTTAGGGCAATAAATTTCCCTCTTAGCACTGCCTTTGCTGCATCCCATAAGTTTTGATATGTTGTGTTTTCATTTTCTTTCGCCTCGAGGTATTTACTAATTTCTCTTGCAATTTCTTCTTTGACCCACTTATTGTTTAAGAGTGTGCTGTTGAGCCTCCACGTATTTGTGAATTTTCTGGCACTCTGCCTATTATTGATTTCCAACTTTATTCCTTTATGATCCAAGAAAGTGTTGTGTATGATTTCAATCTTTTTAAATTTGTTAAGACTTGCTTTGTGACCAAGCATATGGTCTATCTTTGAGAATGATCCAGAGCACTTGAGAAAAAGGTGTATCCTGCTGTTGTGGGATGTAATGTCCTATAAATGTCTGTTAAGTCTAGCTCATTTATAGTAATATTCAGATTCTCTATTTCTTTATTGATCCTCTGTCTAGATGTTCTGTCCATTGATGAGAGTGGTGAATTGAAGTCTCCAACTATTATGGTATATGTGTCTATTTCCCTTTTCAGTGTTTGCAGTGTATTCCTCATGTATTTTGGCGCATTCTGGTTCGGTGTGTAAATATTTATGATTGCTATGTCTTCTTGTTTAATTGTTCCTTTTATTAGTAGATAGTGTCCTTCTTTGTCTCTTTTAACTGTTTTACATTTGAAGTCTAATTTGTTGGATATTAGTATAGCTACTCCTGCTCTTTTCTGGTTGTTCTTTGCATGAAATATCTTTTCCCAACCTTTCACTTTCAACCTATGTTTATCTTTGGGACTAAGATGTGTTTCCTGTAGACAGCATATAGAAGGATCCTCTTTTTTAATCCATTCTGCCAGTCTATGTCTTTTGATTGGGGAATTCAGTCCATTAACATTTAGTGTTATTACTGTTTGGATAATATTTTCCTCTACCATTTTGCCTTTTGTATTATATATATCATATCTGACTTTCCTTCTTTCTACACTCTTCTCCATACCTCTCTCTTCTGTCTTTTCGGTTCTGACTCTAGTGCTCCCTTTAGTATTTCTTGCAGAGCTGGTCTCTTGGTCACAAATTCTCTTGGTGACTTTTTGCCTGAGAATGTTTTAATTTCTCCCTCATTTTTGAAGGATAATTTTGCTGAATATAGGAGTCTTGGTTGGCAGTTTTTCTCTTTTAGTAATTTAAATATATCATCCCACTGTCTTCTCACCTCCATGGTTTCTGCTGAGAAATCTACACATAGTCTTATTGGGTTTCCCTTGTATGTGATGGATTGTTTTTCTCTTGCTGCTTTCAAGATCCTCTCTTTCTCTTTGACCTCTGACATTCTAACTAGTAAGTGTCTTGGAGAACGCCTATTTGGGTCTAATCTCTTTGGGGTGTGCTGCACTTCTTGGATCTGTAATTTTAGGTCTTTCATAAGAGTTGGGAAATTTTCAGTGATAATTTCTTCCATTATTTTTTCTCCTCCTTTTCCCTTCTCTTCTCCTTCTGGGACACCCACAACACGTATATTTGTGCGGTTCACATTGTCCTTGAGTTCCCTGTTCAAATTTTTCCATTCTTTTCCTGATATTTTCTGTTTCTTTTTGAAATTCAGATGTTCCATCCTCCAAATCACTAATTCTATCTTCTGTCTCTTTAAATCTATCATTGTAGGTATCCATTGTTTTTTCATCTTTTCTACTTTATCCTTCACTTCCATAAGTTCTGTGATTTGTTTTTTCAGTTTTTCTATTTCTTCTTTTTGTTCAGCCCATGTCTTCTTCATGTCCTCCCTCAATTTATCAATTTCATTTTTGAAGAGGTTTTCCATTTCTGTTCGTATATTCAGCATTAGTTGTCTCAGCTCCTGTATCTCATTTGAACTATTGGTTTGTTCCTTTGACTGGGCCATATTTTCAATTTTCTGAGCGTGATCCGTTATCTTCTGCTGGCGTCTGGGCATTTAGTCAGATTTCCCTGGGTGTTGGACCCAACAGGTTGAAAGATTTTTCTGTGAAATGTCTGGGTTCTGTTTTTCTTATCCTGCCCAGTAGGTGGCGCTCATGGCACACGTTTGTCTGCGGGTCCCACCAGTAAAAGGTGCCGTGGGTCCTTTAACTTTGGAAAACTCTCGCCGTGCGGGAGGTTCGCCAGCCGAAGCGGCTTGGAAGAGTGCCAGCCGGACCGGGGGTCCGAACACGGGGCGGGTCGCTGGCCACCGCAGCCCAGGAGAGCGCCTGTCCGAATTTCCTAGTTGGCCCAGGGCACCAAGCGTGGTGGGAGGGCGCCAGCCGCCACGGCCCGGGAGAGTGCACCGTTCCCAGCCGAACCGGGGAGTCACGTGTTTCGAAGGGACCCCCCTGGTCACCGTTCTCCGTGGCCTGGGGATTTCCGATCCAATTCTCTTAGTTGGTCCGGGGGGCCGCGCGTGGTGGGGGCGCCAGCTGCCGCAGCTTGAGGGGACCGCCTGCCCAAATCTGCCAGCTGGCCCGGGAAGGAGGAGGGAAGGGACTCCGGCCGCTTGTCGCCCCACCCGGGGAAGCCCACGCCCCTCGGCGATCTCACCGGAGCAGGTTCTCCCAGCCAGTCAGCCGTTCCAGGATGGGGTACGCTGTCTTTTTTATCTCTGTCGTGGCTCCGGGAGCTGTTCTGTATCGTTTCTACTCCCCTAGTAGCTGTTCTGGAGGAGGAAAGGTGAGGATGGCAAAGCTGTCAAGGACGGTGGCCGAGGAGCCGGTTGCCTATAGACTTTTGACTCTTCTATTCCCACACTTCCGTGAGATACCTTTATAAATCTTGTATTTACAGATCTCTTCTGTTGGTTCTGTTTCTCTAGAAAACCCTGACTAACATAGTGAGTAAGGCATTCCATAAGTCCATGGATGGTAGTTTTGGTGGAAACATTGCATGCAGGGAAAGCAAATCCATATACAGAGAATATGTCTATTCTAGTCAAAACAAATCACTACCCCCTCCATGATGGAAGTGGTCCAATGTTATCGACCTGCCATTAGCAGTAGGATGATCTCCTTGGGCAACAGTACCATATTGGGATTGAGTGTAGGTCTCTGCTGCTCATAAATTGGGTACTCAGCAGGAGCCATAGTCATGTTCGTCTTGGTGAGTGGAAGTCCATGTTGCTGAGCCCATGCATAAGCTCCATCCCTACCACCATGATCACTTTCTTCTTGAGCCCATTGAGGAATGACAGGAGTGGTTGGGGAAAGAGGTTAACTCATATCCACTGAATGGGTCATCTTAACCACTTGATTATTAAAACCTTCCTCAGCTGAAATCACCCTCTAGTGAGCATTCACATGGGACACAAATATCTTTATATATATTTTTTGCCCATTCAGAAAGGTTTATCCACCTATATCTTCCCCAGAGACCTCTTTGTCACCAATTTTCCAATCATGCTTCTTCCAAGTCCATCACCATCCAGCAATCCATTAGCAGCAGCCCAAGAGCCACTACACAAATGCACCTCTGGCCACTTCTTCTTCCAAGCAGGATGAACAATGAGGTACACTGCTCAATGTTCTGCCCACCAGAAGGATTTTTCATCACCACTGTCCTTCAGGGATATCACAGAAAAGAGTTGCAGTGATGTTGCTGTCCACAATCATGTGGTACTTGCATATCTGTGAACCAGGCCCGAGTTTTCTCACCTTCAATCAACTGATTTTAAGGAACTTGCCAAGAGACCATAGCTCTGGGTTGGGAAAGAGAAGGTAATCAGGCAGAAGTGGGAGTCACAAACATTTGGGCCACTTCCTCATGTAACTTACTTATGCCTTCAAGACCTGATCAAGTCTGATCTTGTATATACCATTTCCATTTTATGATGGAGTGTTGTTATGCACACCTAACTTTATGGCTTGGTGGGTCAGACAACACCCAGCTCATGATAGGAAACTCAGGTCTCATGGTAACTTGGTGGTCCACAGTTAAGCATTTAGTCTCTACTAAGGCTCAGTAGCAGGCCAAAAAGAGAGTTTTTCAAAAAGAAAGTAGGTATCTGCAGAGGATGGTAAGGCTTTACTCCAAATTCCTAAGGGTCTGCATTGTGATTTTCCTATAAGGGCCTGCAAAGGCTCCAGATAGCATCCCTATTTGCCAGTGATACTTCCAGCACAATTGGATCTGCTGGATCACATGGTCCAAGTGGCAGAGCAGCTTACATGGTGTTCTAGTTTAGCTGCTGGAATGCAACACACTAGAGATGGATTGGCTTTTAATAAAAGGGGATTTATTTTGTTGGTTCTTCAGAGGAAAGGCAGCTAACTTTCCACTGAGGTTCTTTCTTACGTGGAAGGCACAGGATGGTCTCTGCTGGTCTTCTCTCCAGGCCCCTGGCTTCCATCAACTTTCCTCAGGGTGACTTCTTTCTGCATCTCCAAAGGCCTGGGCTGAGCTTCAAATGCCGAGATGAGGAATGCCGAGCTGCTAGGCTGTGCTACATTGCACTCTCTCATTTAAGTACCAGCCAATTAAGTCAAACATCACTCATTGCAGCAGACACGCCTCCTAGCTGACTGCAGATGTAATTGGCAACAGATGAGGTTTACGTACCGTTGGCTTATGTCCGCAGCAACAAGATTAGGTATGCTCACCTGGCCAAGTTGACAACTGAATCTAACTAACACATACGGCAGCCTGGACCTGTTGCAGAGTCTCCTCTTGTTCAGGTCCCCACTCAAAATTAGCAGTTTTTCTGGTTACTCAATAAATGGGCTGGAGTAGCATACCTAAATGAGGAATATGTTGTTGCCAAAATTCAAAGAGACTAACTAGGCATTGTGCCTCTTTTTTGGTCATAGGAGGGGCCAGATACATCTACATTATACCAGGACAGTTCTAGCAATTCAACTTCAGTTAATGCTGTTTCAGCCCACCACCCAAAGAGTTTAAGGCCCTAACTCCTCAAGCCACAACACTGAATGCAGAACATCTGCTTAGCAATTGGATAATTGCTCCAGCATATCCAAGAACAACCAGTCAATATCATTATCCCTCTTAACTTCATAAAACTCAGTTAAGATGTCAATAACACTGTCACCCAGAGCTTTTCCTCGTGTAAGAGTATGAGTAGGAGAATCAAAGGGTGATATTTTGTGTATGTGTATTGGCAACTCATGCCATGGACTGTTAGTGCCATCTTGATTATTGGAAATAAAGTCCTTAGTGCCTTTGAATCTAATCAGAGTAGAAAAAGAATTGATTCTGTTTCTCAAGAACCACTCCCAGGACCAAGCTATATTAGTCAGGGTTCTCTAGAGAAACAGAACGAACAGGAGATATCCATAAATATGAGATTTTATAAAAGTGTCTCATGCAACTATGGAGATGCACAAGTCCAAATTCCATAGGGCAGGGGGCTAGCTAGCAACTCTGATGAAGGTTGTCAATGAACTCTCCAGGAGAGGCTGGCTGGTGAAACAAAAAAAAAGTAAAGGTTCTCTCTTCTCTCTTAATAGTTTTCAACTGATTGAATTAAATCCAACTGATTGGATTCTCTCATTAGTTGAAGGCAGAAGACACTCCCTTAGTTGTCTGAGACTTATCAGCCCCAGATGTAACCAACTGATTGATAGTTTTATTAACCAGCCAAGAAATGTCCTTGAAGTAATGGTTAGACCAGTACTTGCTTGACCACACAACTGGGCACTGTTACCCGGCCAAGTTGACACATGAACCTACCCATCACAAATGTATGTAGACCAAAGGACAAAATGTCTAAAGTAAGGAAATCTTTTACAGCAAGGACATTGAGTATTAATGGATTAAGCTCCCCATTAAAAAGGCACAGATTGGCAGAATTGATAGGAAAACATGATCCAACTAAATGTTCTTTACAAAAGACTCACTTGGGACCAAATGGCACAACAAAAAAAACAGCTGGGGTAATTATACTAATATGAGACAAAATAGATTTTAAGTCAAAAGCTGTTACAATAGACAAAGACATGATATACTAATAAAAGGATCGATCTACCAAGAAGAAATAACAATTATCAATATTTATGCACATAACCATGGTACCCCAAAATGCAAGGAACAAAATTTGCAAAACTAATCAGAGAAATAGAAACCTCTGCAATAATAGTTGGACACATCAATAGAACACTTTCATCAAAACACAGAATATCTAGACAGACGATCAATAAGGAAACAGGGAACTTCAATATGGTAAATGAACAAGACCTAACAGACATGTACAGAACATTGCACCCAAAACAGTAGGACATTCATTCTTCTCAAGAGCACATGAATCATTCTCCAGGATAGATCATATGGTGGGCTGCATAAAAAAAGTCTCAATAAAATTTAAAAGATTGAAATTATACAAACATCTCTGACCATAACAGAATGAAGTTGGATATCAATAACAGACGGGGAACCGGAAAACCTGTAAATATATTGCAATTAAATAACATACTTTTAATTAAGTATGCAAAACATCAAAACTTATGGGATGCAGTGAGGTGGTGCTAAGAGGGAAATTAATTACCCTAAATGATTGCATTAAAAAAAAAGACCTAAAATCAAAGACCTACCTCCATATGTGGAGGAACTAGAAAAAGAACAGAAATCTAAACCTAAAGCATTCCAAAGGTAAGAAATAAAAAGATTAGAGAAGATATAAATGAAATAAGGAAGAAAAAAACAAAAGAGAGCATTAACAAAATCAAAACATGCTTCCTTGAAAAGACCAATAAAATTGACAAATCGTTAGCTAGGCTGATAAAGACAAAAAGAGAGAAGACACAAATAAATAAAATCAGAAATTAGAGGGGGAGGGCATTGCTACTGACCCTTCAGAAATAAAAAGAATTATAAGAAGATACTATGAACAAATATGTGCAAACAATTTGACACGTTAGATGAAACGTTCAAATTCCAAGGAACAAACGAACAACCTATACTGATTCTATGAGAAAGAGAAGACCTCGACAGAGCAAGTATAAGCAGAGACTGAATCATTCATCAAATACCTCCTAACAAAGAAAAGCCCAATACCAAGTGGCTTCACAGGTGAATTCTACTGATCATTCCAAATTAATAGCAATCCTCTCAAACTCTTCCAAAAATTGAACAGGAGGGAACACTACCTAACTCATTCTATGAGGCCAACAACCTTAATGCCAAAGCCAGATAAAGACACTATCAGAAAAGAAAATTACTGAACAGTTTTTCTTATGACTATAGATGCAAAAAAGCCTCAACAAAATATGATCAAATCAAATCAACACCTGATTAAAAGAATTATACGCCATGATCAGCTGTATTTTACCTCGGGTGTGCAAGGGTAGTTCGACATAAGAAAATCAATTAATGCAATTCTGCATGTGTTCTGGTTTGCTAGTTTACAATTCTAAGGCTGAGAAGATGTCCCAATTAAAACAAGTCTATAGAAATGTCCAATCTAAGGCATCCAGGGAAAGATACCTTGATTCAAGAAGGCCGATGAAGTTCAGTTTTTCTCTCATCTGGAAAGGCACATGGCGAACACAGACAGAGTTTCTCTCTCATCTGGAAGGGCACATGGCGAACACGGCATCATTTGCTAGCTTCTTCTCCTGGCTTCCTGTTTCACGAAGCTCCCCAGAAGGCATTTTCCTTCTGCATCTCCAAAGGTCACTGGCTTGTGGAGTCTGCTTCTCGTGGTTATGCCATTCTGCTCTGCTCTCTCTGAATCTCTCATTCTGCAAAATGTTTCCTCTTTTATAGGACTCCAGAAACTTCTGAAGACCCACCTAAATGGGTGGAGGCATGTCATCACCTAATCCAGTTTAACAACCACTCTTGATTGGGTTACATCTCCAAGGAGATGATCTAATTACAGATTTAAACATACAATATTGAATAGGGATCATTCTGCCTTTACAAAATGGGATTTAGATTAAAACATGGCTTTTCTAGGGGACATACATCCTTTCAAACCAGCACTGCATGTTAACAAAACAAAGAGGAAAAAAACCACATGATCATCTCAATTGATGCAGAACTGGCATTGACTAAATCCATTTCTTGATAAAAATACTTAGACAAACAGGAATAGAAGGAAACTTTATCAACATAATAAAGGTCATATATGAAAAACCCACAGCTAACATCATAATCAATTCTGAAAGACTGAAATTTTCCATCTAAAGTCTAGAATAAGGCAAGGCTGCCCATTGTCACCACTGTTATTCAACACTGTACTGGAAGTTCTAGTCAGTGCAGCTAGATGAGAAAAAGAAATAAAAGACATCCAAACTGGAAGGAAAGAAGTAAAACATTCATTATTTGCATATGACATGATCCCATATATAGAAAGTCCAAAAAAAAACTACAAGTTACTAGACATAATAACCGAATTCAGCAAAGTGGCATGATACAGATCAAGATGAAAACATCAACATTGTCTGTATACACTAGTAATAAGCAATCAGGAGGAATCAAGGAAAATTTTCCATTTACAATAGCAACTAAAATAATCAAGTACCTAGGAATAAATTTAATTAAGAATGTAAAGGACTTGTATCCAGAAAATAACAAAACAATGTTAAAAAAAATTAAAGAAGATCTAAATGAATGGAAGGACATCCTTGCTCATGAATCAGAACAATAAATAGTGTTAAGATGTCAATTCTACCCAAAATGGTTTACAGGTTCAATGCAATCCCAATTAAAATTTCAATAGCATACTTTGCAGAAATGAGAAAGCCAATTATCAAATTTACTTAGAAGGGTAAGGGGCCCTGAATAACTAAAACTATCTTGAAAAATAAGAACCAAGTTGGAGGACATACAGTTCCTGACTTTAAAGCTTGTTATAAAGCCACAGTAGTCAAAACAGTGCAGTACTACTAAAACAATATAGACCAGTGGAACCAAATTGCGACTCTCACAACTATGACCAATTGACATTTTTTTTCTTAGTTTCCATCACTGCAAAAATAGAAAACTCAGCAATATGGGATACAATGGGGTGGAGGGGAGATGTAAACAGAGGGGGAGGAGACAGCACTCTGACTTCCCAGAGAAAAACGGGAGCCACTGGGAATCTTATTTGGCAGTTAAATACTAACTGGATATTGGATGCAGAAAGGAGGGGTCACGGGGACCCCTAGGCTCTCCATCCCAAGATCCCTGGAGGAAGGGTCAATCCCAGTGTGTAAACAAAAGTTAATAAATAGAGGCTTCCTCTGGATCAGGGCAGGTCAGCTAAGCAGCTCTCCCCCACCCTCGGCCAAGCTGCTCTGGGGGTCAATGGAATGCTCTAGGAAGAAAGGGATCTCCTCGCCCCTCTGTAATGTAGGAGGGTCCCTGCTGCGATGGCTGAAATGGGGGAGAGAGGCAGCCCAAGGCACACGTCAGGGCTGGGGGCGTCTTGTAACGGAGGGCACAGGGTAAACTCTGGGCTTCAGCAAAGAACTGTTAAATGGACCTGCATCTGTCTTTCACCCTCTGAGCCCCAACAGAAATGCAGGACCTAGCCTGCCCCCCACCCCAAGCATGGCACAGGGACGGGGCACAGAGGGCAACAAGCACATGGCAGGTGCACTATGCAGCATTAAGCACCAAGGGTAGGGGCAAGAGGGTATGCTTGGCCCTCCCACACCCCCCACCCCCATTTGGTCTCTAGTGTTCCTCTTTGCTCCTAGAGGCCTAAGCACCAGCAAGGGGAATGGACTGTGGAATGGCAGAGTCTTCCTCCCACCATAGGGAGCTTGGGACCATGGTATCAAGGGGCAGCACTGGGATTTTAGAGTCCAGACCCAGGCTCACCCCTCTGCCCTATCTCCTGGTAGGGGCAGGGCAGGCCCCCAGGACTGGAGAAGGAGCCTATTAGAGCAGAAGAGGATGAACACAGAGGCACCCCTGGAAACTCTGGCAAAAACAAGGAGCTGAATGAAAGGGGTGAGGAAAGGGCAGAGCAGATCCTCTCCCAGTTTCTGGTGGTATTTGGGAGATGGTCAGTCTGTTGTCTGGAGCCCCAATCCCCACAGCAAGGAAGTCAATGGCCCTGATCAGGCTGGGGACTGCTACCTCTTTTTCCCTGGCCCCCAGGAACCTTATCTTCATTGGAGGCCTTGGGGTGGGACCAGGCTGGGAGAAATCATCCTCAAACATCTCGGGGTTCTCCATCATCTCTCGAATCAGGGGAGGCATTGGGCTTGGAATCTCTATCTTCAGGCTAATAGCCCTTTCTGCATCCTTGGTGTTGGTGTCCTGGAGATCAGTGAGCTTCATAAGCATCCTTGGGAACATATATGGTTGGCTGGGCCACCGGCACTGTGCATATAGCCTCAAGGCTTCCAGAAGTGGCTCCTGCAGCTTGTCCACATTTTCGGGTTCCTCCACGTTCATGTGATCTTCACAGATGAGGCAGATGGCACTGAGCAGCCCTGTCTTGGTGTCACACATTTTCAGAGGCAGGAGCTGCCTGGCAAAGGCAAAGACAAGGTCTATGAGGGGCCCAAAGCTGGTATTGTGCATCTGAGACTGGTTCAGCGCTAGCCCATCAGAGAAGGTCATGGTGTCCTGCTCTGGGTCATACCACGTGCAGATCCTCAGCATCAAGATGTCCAGGCACACGGCTCTGAGCAGAGTGATCTGGTCGGCAATACTGAATCCTATAAAGCCAGGTAGCTGCTTGGCAAACTCCACGATCTTAATGATACACTTGGTGGTCAGTTCCAGATCCAGCTGCACCCAGTGATCTGAACTGGAGGTCATGGTGTATTCACCCAGATGGCAGAGTGAGGGGAAGGTCTCTTATTGGGCTTTGCTGACCTTGGTGATGAGCTCTTATAACTGGGGACTCACCTCATAGCTTTTATATGACCCTTCCTTCTTCATCTCTTTCTTCTTGTTTTGGTCATCCTGCACAGCTTCCTTGGACATGCCCACTTTGAAGCATTTCGGTAGCTGGCAGTTCTGGTAGCGATTCCAGGTTATCTTGTTGATTATCCAGTTTTTGTCATGGTGACATGTGTACATCATGTTCTTCTGGATACTGTTGCAGAAGAAGCCCTTGCAGTCTTCACAAGAGCTGACCCCATAATGGTAGCCAGAGGAATTGTCATTGTATACAAAGCATGACTTGTAGACCCAAGGCAGTGGAGGGGGTGAGGATGAGCTGGGCACCATCTCCTCTGAGCTGGTGTTCTGCATGTCCATTGATTGTAGACTGGTAGGTTTCAGCCAAGCCAAGGACTCAAGTCCAGTAAAACAGGAACAGCAGGTAGCTCCTGCTTCCATGAAGTCATATATCACGACTAGGCTTGGAGGGAACTGGGTGCTAGGAAAACCAATTGAGTCACCCTCTTCCCCCAGCAGTGCCCGCTCCTAGAGGGGGCAGGGGCAGAGCCAGCATAGGGCTCCAGGCTGCATGGGGGTAAGGGGTGGGCGGGGAAGAGGGGGATCCCCAGCAGAGGAAAGGGACTGATGGGCTCGAAGCTAGGGCTGCTACTTTAGCCATGGTTGGGCTCACTCTCCCAACTGCTTTTTTTTTTCCAATTGCTTTTTGACAAGGCTGCCAAGCCCACTCAGTGGGGAAAGAATAGTGTATTAGCTAGGGTTCTCTCGAGAAACAGAATCAGCAGGAAATTCATAGATAAAAAATTCATAAAAGTGTCTCATGTAACCGTGGGAATGTAGAGTCCAAAATCCATAGGGCAGGCTGTGAAGCTGATGACTCTGATGAAGGGTCTGGATGAACTCCACAGGAGAGTCCACATGACGAAGCAGGAAGAAGACTGTCTCTTCTGAATCCTCCTTAAAAGCCTTCTAGTGATTACATTAAATATCACTCATTGCAGAAGACATTCCCCTTGGCTGATTACAAATGCAATCAGCTGTGGATGCAGCCAATGTGATCAAGATTTAATTTTATGAAATGATCTCATAGAAGCAGACAGGTCAGTACTTGTCCAACCAGATAAATGGGCACCACCACTTGGCCAAGTTGACACATGAACCTGACCATGACAGTCCACCCCTTGCCAACTTGGCAGTTATACACATCACTTTTAACCGTACTTAATCTCTAAATAGAAAACAATAAAAGACTTTTTTTTTTCCTCACCTAACAATACTCAACTGTCTATATACAATCAGAAACACATTAAATCTCCCCAGAAGAGGGTGCAAGTCCTTGGGTAAAATTCATTATTAAACTGGATATCTTATAATTTAAATACTATTACATGAACAAAAGAGCATTACAGTCCTCATTTCTGTAACTGATTATGTGGTTTGTAGTTCATATTGATCATTACCTTCTTCCACTACCCATTCCATGTTCCCTCTACCCACAGGAAGTACCTCAGTTGGCCGTGGTTCTTTGCCTGGTGGGGTGACCCAAACCTTCATGATGATGAATAAAGGCATTCTGTAAGTTCACAATGGTAGGTTTGGCAGAAGCACTGCGTGCAGGGAAAGCAAACCCATATCCAGAGAATGTGTCTATTACAGTTAGGACAAATTGATGCCCCTTCCATGAAGGTAGTGGTCCCATGTAATCAAACTGCACCATGTAGCCCTCTGGTCACCTCGGGGAATGGTGCCATGTTGGGGGCCCCATGAGAGTCTTTGCTACTGGCAGATTGGGCACTCAGCAGTGGCTGTAGCTAGGTCAGCCTTGGTGAGTGAGTCCATGTTGCTGAACCCATGCATAACCTCCATTCCTACCACCATGACCACTTTGTTCATGGGCCCATTGGGCAATGACAGGACTTGCTGACTGGTATGCACAGAACGGGTCATCTTATCCACTTGATTATTAGAACCTTCCTCTGCTGAAGTCACCCTCTGGTGAGCATTCACATGGGACACAAATATCTTCATATTTTTATCCGACTCAGAAAGGTATAACCAAATACTTCTTCCCCAGACTTCTTTGTCACCAATTTTCCAATTATGGTCTTTCCAAGTTCCTGGCCATCCAGTCAAACCATTAGCAATAGCCATGAGTCAGTATACAAACACACCTCTGGTCAGTTCTCCTTCCAAGCAAAATGAACAACCAGGTGCACTGCCCAAAGTTCTGTTCACTGGGAGGATCTCCCCTCACCACTGTCCTTCAGGGATATCCTGAAAAGGGTTGTAGTGCTGCAGCTGTTCCCTTTTGAGTGGTACCTGCATATCATGAGAAGCATCTGTAAACCAGGCCCGAGTTTTCTCTTCCTCAGTCAATTCACTGTAAGGACCTCCCCAAGAGGCCATAGCTCTGGTCTGGGAAAGAGAAGGAAATGTGGCAAGAGTGGAGACCATGGGCATTTGGGCCACTTCCTCATGTAACTTACTTGTGCCTTCAGGACGTGCTCTGGCCCTATCTCATATACCATTTCCATTTTATGACGGAGTGCTGCTATGCACACCCAACTTTATGACTTGGTGGGTCAGAAAATACCTAGCGCATTATAGGCAACTCAGGTCTCATGGTAACTTGGTGGCCCGTGGTTAAGCATTCAGTCTCTACTAAGGCCCAGTAGCAGGCTAAAAGCTGTTTTTCAAAAGAGAATAGTTATCTGCAGTAGATGGTAAAGCTTTGCTCCAAAATCCTAAGGGTTTGCATTGTGATTCTCCTATAAGGGCTTGCCAAACGCTTCAGACAGCATCTGTATTTGCCACTGACACTTCCAGCACCATTGGATCTGCTGGATCGTATGGTCCTAGTGGCAGAGCAGCTTATAAGGCAGCCTGGACCTGTTGCAGAGCCCCCTCTTGTTCAGGTCCCCACTCAAAATTAGCAGTTTTTTTGGTCACTTGATCAATGGGCCAGAGTAGCACACCCAAATGAGGAATGTGTTGTCGCCAAAATCCAAAGAGACCAACTAGGCATTATGCCTCTTTTTCAGTTGTAGGAGGGGCCAGATACAGCAACTTATCCTTCTCCTTAGAAGGGATATCTTGACATGCCCCACACCACTGGACTCCTAGAGATTTCACTGAGGTGGAAGACCCCTGTATTTTTGATAGATTTATCTCCTATCCCCTGACACACAAATGCCTTACCAGTAAGTCTAGAGTAGTTGCTATGTCTTGCTTACTAGGTCCAATCAACATGGTATCATCAATATAATGGACCAGTATGATGTCTTGTGGGAGGGAGAAACAATCAAAGTCCCTGCAGAGAAAAATTATGAAATAGGGCTGGAGAGTTGATATGCCCCTGAAGTAGGACAGTGAAAGTATATTGCTGAACTTGCCAGCTGAAGGCAAACTGTTTCTGGTAGTCCTTACTAATAGCTATTGAGAAAAAAGCATTTGCCAGATCAATAGTTGCATACCAGGTACCAGGGGATGTATTGATTTGCTCAAGCAATGATACCACATCAGAACAGCAGCTGCAATTGCAGTTACCACCTGGCTGAATTTAGGATAATCTACTGTCATCCTCCAAGACCCATCTGTTTTCTGCATAGGCCAAATAGGAGAGTTGAATGGGGATGTGGGGGGAATCACCACCTCTGCATCCTTCAAGTCCTTAAGAGTGGCAGTCATCTCTGCAATCCCTCCAGAAATCCAGTATTGCTTCTGATTTACTATTTTGCTAGGTAGAGGCAGTTCTAGTGGTTTCCAATTAGCCTTTCCTACCATAATAGCCCTTACTGCACAAGTTAGAAAGCCAATGTGGGGATTCTGCCAGTTGCTCAGTATATCAATTCCAATTATGTATTCTGGAACTGGGGAAGTAACTACAAAATGGGTCTGGGGGCCCACTGGACCCGCTGAGAGATGGAGCTGAGCTAAAACTCCATTGATCATCTGACCTTCATAAGCTCCCACTCTGACTCGTGGACCAGAGTGATGTTTTGGGCCCCCTGGAATTAATGCCACTTCTGAATTGTCTAATAATCCCCAAAATATCTGATCATTTCCTTTTTCCCAAGGCAGTTACCCTGGTTAAAGGTTGTCGGTTTCCTTGGGGAAGGCTTGGAGAAGATTAACAATAAAAATTAGTGGCAGTGTAACAGGGCCCTCCCCTAAAGGGACCTGGCCTCCCCTTCATTCAAGGGGCTCTGGGTCTGTAAACTGTCTTAAGTCTGTAAATTGATTCCAAGGGGTCATGACTCTCTGTTTTGTAATTCAAGTTAGACTTCTGTTCACTTGACCTAGAACTCTTTTGTTTATACAGCTCAATCAAGAATTTAGTAGACTGCCCATCTATTGTACTTCTAGGTACCCCATGATCTACTAGCCAACACCCAATCCTCTGCATATCAGATTATTTTGACTCCTGCCTTGAGTCTGCTGTCCATTATGACAGCCACGTCCACCTTGTCTTTGGCGATTAAGTGCTGCCACCTGGTTTCTGCCAACTCAGGAGTGGTCATCCCCATTGTGTTGAAGGATTCCAGCTCAGTGATGGCTGTTCCCACAGTAATACCTGGCCTACAGAGAAGTGCAACTACAGAGCTCTTCAGGGATGATGGTGCTAAAATCACAAATATATTTCTCACAGTTCTGGTGAAAGGTGCATCCTCCAGACATTCCTGGGGCGTAAGAGCAGGCTTTCCATGATAAATCCACTCTAACATTATAATCTCTGTAAGTCTCTGGATCCCCTCATCTACATCATTTCAGGGCAGTTCTGGCATTTCAACTTCAGGTAATGTCAGCCACCTTTTGATCCATATTTCAGCCAACCATTCAAACAAACTCTTAATGCCTTTTCTAACCCCTCAAGCTACAACATTGAATGAGGAATCTCTGCTTAGTGGATCCATATCAATAAATTCAGCCTGATCCAGCTTTATATTTCTCCCACCATTATCCCATACCCTTAAAATCCATTGCCACCCATATTCCCTGATTTCTGTCTATATAAATTGGAAAACTCACACAGTTCTTTTGGAGCATAATGTGCCTCCTCATGTGTGATACTTTGTACCTCACCTTTTGGGGCTTGTTGGAACTTCAGTCTAGTTATAGGTCTGGAAGAAATGAGGGGTGGTAGAGGTGGGTCATGAAAGGAGTAAGAAGTATCTTCCAAGCCATTTGCTTCAGTGCATTCATTGGCAGTTTCATCTGGTGAAACAAGATTAATCACTCTAGGGCTAATCCCTTCAAGTAGAGGCTGGGTGGCCAACTCCTCAGGGCAGGCTGGAGGTGGGGTGGCTACATCCTCAGGGTAGACTATTACTGGGTTATGTAGAGAAGATTCAGCATGACCTAGGGTTTCAACCTCTCCGTCATTATCCATCCATATGTCACCATCCCATTTTTCAGGGTTCCATTCCTTTCCAATCGATGCCCTCACTTTAATGGCAGACACCACACAAGATTGAGATTTCAGTTTACATTGTAAAGTTGCTACTCTAACAAGATTCTGAGTCTGATTTTTGGAGATCTCAAATCTACGGCCACAGGAAATAACATTTTTCTTCAGGATACTCATATAAATGTTTACATCTGTTAGATGGTGAGTAAGCTTCTCATTTGAAGCCTTAAGCCCACTCCTTTCACTCATTAATATATATAGTGTATCTAACAACAACCAGCCAACATCTCTATACCTTCTATTTCCACAAAACTCCACAGAGGTGTCAAAAACATTATCCCCCAGAGCCTGGCTTCATACAAGCGAAGCATTAGAAGAACTGAATGGTGATATTTTGTCTATCTCTTTTGCCAACTCACCCCATGGATTGGCAGTGTCATTTTGATTATGGGAATCAGAGTCCTTAGTGCCTTTGAGTGCAGTCAGAGTAGAAAACCAATCGTAAAAACCCATTTTTAGGATTCTATTTCTTAAGAACCACCCCACTCCTGGTACCAAGCTGTATTAGCTAGGGGTCTCTAGAGAAACAGAATCAGCAGGAAATATTCATAGATATAAAATTTATTAAAGTGTCTCACATAACCATGGAATGTAGAATCCAAAATCTGTAGGGCAGGCTGTGAAGCTGATGACTCTGATGAAGGAGGGTCTGGACGAACTCCACAGGAGAGGCTCGCCGGCCAAAGTAGGAAGAAGACTATCTTTTCTGAATCCTCCTTAAATGCCTTCCAGTGATTACATGAAATATCACTCATTGCAGAAGACACTCCCCTTGGCTGATAACAAATGCAAGCAGCTGTGGATGCAGCCAATGTGATCAAGATTTAATCTAACAACAACCAATGAAATGTCCTCATAGTAACAGACAGGTCAGCACTTGCCCAACCAGACAAACATGCACCATCACCAGGCCAAGTTGGCACACGAACCTGACCATAACAAATAGTGTCTTCAACAAATGGTTCTGGGAGAAATGGATATCCTAATGCAAAAGAATGAAGGAGGGTCCTATCTCACATGATTTACAAAAATTAACTCAAACTGGATCCAAGATCTGAATATAAAAATCAGGACTATAAAACTCCTAGAAGAAAACGTAAAGGAGCACCTTCAGTTTCTTACGTTAGGGAATGGTTTCTTACACTTTATACCCAAAGCACAAGTAATGAAGGAAGACAAATGGGATCTTATCAAAATTAAAAAGTTTTGCGTATCAAAGGACTTTGTCATGAAAGTGAAATGACAACCTACCCAAGGTAAGAAAATATTTGGAAACAACAACCCATAAAAGTTTAATATCTAGAATATATAAAAAGATCCTACAACTCAATGATAAAAAGACAAGCCAATCAAAAATGGAAAAAAGACTTGAACAAACATTTCTCCAAAGAGGATATACAAATGACTAAAAAGCACTTGAAAAGTTGTTCAACATCACTAGCTATTACGGAAATGCAAATCAAAACTACCATGAGATACCATGTTACATCACTAGATTGGCTACTCTTAAAAATAAAAAAAATTACAAGTGTTGGAGAGGATGTGGAGTATTAGGAACACTCATTTATTGCCTGTGGCAATGTAAAATGTTACAGCCACAGTGGAAGACATTTCAGCAGTTCCTCAGAAAGCTACTTATAAATTACCATATCACCCGGCTATCCCACTACTAGGTATATATCCAAAAGAATTGAAAGCAGGGACTCAAACAGATATTTGCACACTAAAGTCCATAGTGGCATTATTCACAATTGCCAAAAGATGGAAGCAACCCAAGTGCCTATCAACTGATGAATAGATAAACCAAATGTGGTATATACATACAATGAAATATTATTCAGTATTAAAAAGGAATGAAATTCTGGTGCATGTGACAATGTGGCTGAACTTTCAAGTCATTGAGTGAAATAAGCTATACATAAAAGAGCAAACAGCATATTTCACTGATTTGAAATAATTAAAATATGCAAACTTATAGGGTTAGAATCTAAAATATAGGTTACCAGGGGTTGGGTTGGGGGTAGAGGATGGAAAATTAACGCTTAAATTGAATAGAATTTCTTCTGGGTGGACTGTAAAGCTTTACAAATGGATAGTGGTGATGGTATCAAACATTGTCAGTGTAATTAATAGCATTGAAATATATATATGAATGTGGTCAAAATGGGAAATTTTAGGTTGTATATACATTACCAAAATAAAAATTAAAAGGCAAAACGTGAATGCAAAGAAAAACAAAGGATGAGAACTGTTGGCTTCACTGCGTATGACAAGAAATGATAGACGTGGTAGGATGTATGAGATAATACAGGGAAACATGCTTGATGCTAAGTTATATGGCCTTTCCCTGTAAAAAAAGGGAATCATAACAGTCCTTTGATAATACTAGCAAAATTTTCAAATACAAATGAGAAAGTTAAAAATACACACACACACATAAAGTCAATATCTTTATTAGGGGAAACAGACATGTCTACAAAAATTTACAATCAGTGTGATTAGTACCATTACAGAATTATGAATAAGCCAAAGTGGTAGTACAGAAAAGGGAATGATAAGTTCTGTAGTTGCTTGTGATGGTGATGGGGACTGGGATAAAAGAAAAATTTTAAAGAAAGCTTCCCAGAAGAACAAAGGCCTCATCTGAATGTTTATATTACAAGACATGTGGGCCTCATATGTATGTCATGCTAAGTAAGAAACTTCTAATTTACCAATGATATGTTTACCGATAATATCATTGGAGGATTTAGACAAAGGAATATTATAAGAAGGTTTGATTGTAGAAAGATCACACTGAGGACAACTGAAAGGTGGCAAGACAGGAGAAAGGGAAACTAATTAAAAGCAGATGCAAGGTGATGAGGATCTGGAATAAGGCAGTCATCCAGTAGTGGGGGAAGGAGGAACAGATACTTTGAAGAATGTGTTAAGAAGAATCAGCAGTGACTTTAAAGCATATTACGAAGCTACAGTGATCAAAGCAGCATGGTACTGGTATAATGCCAGATATACTGACCAGTGGAATCAAATTGAGTGCTATCGAATTGAGTGTTCAGAAATAGACCCTCTCATCTATGGAAAACTGATTTTTGATAAGGCAGTCAAACCAACCTACCTAAGACAGAGCCGCCTCTTCAATAAATGGTGCTTGGAGAACTGGATATCAAAAGAATGAAAGAGGATTCATATTGAACACCCTATACTAAAATTAACTCAAAATGGATCAAAGACCTAAACATTAGAGCTAAGACCATACAACATTTAGAAGAAAATGTAGGGAAATTAAAATTTTATATTATAAATCTTGTAATAGGAAGTGGTTTCCTAGACCTTACACTCAAGCATGAGTGTTGAAAATAAAAATAGATAAATGGGATCTCCTCAAAATTAAACACTTTTGTAAATCAAAGAACTCTGTCAGGAAAGCAAAAAGGCAGCTTATGCAATGGGAGACAATATTTAGAAACCCCATATCAGCTATGGGTTTAGTGTCCAAAATATATAAAGAGATTCTTCAATTCAATAACAAAAAGACAAACAACTCAATTAAAAATGAGAAAAGACACGAACAGACACTTCTCAGAAGAGGAAATACAAATGGCTAAAAGACACATGAAAAGATACTCAACTTCACTAGTTTTTAGGGAAATACAAATAAAAATCACGATTAGATATCTCACACCCACAAGAATGGCCATTATCAAAAAACAGAAAACAACAATTACTGGAGGATGCAGAGGAAGAGGCACACTTATCCACTGTTGGTGGGAATGTATAATGTTACAACTGCTCTGGAAGGCAGTTTGGCAGTTCCTCAGGAAGCTAAGTACAGAATTGCCATATGATCCAGCACATTACTAGGGATATATTCAGAGGAATTGAAGGCAAGGACACAAACAGACATTTGCACACCAATGTTTATGGCAGCATTATTTATAATTGCCAAGAGATGGAAACAGCACAAATGTCCATCAACGGATGATTGGCTATACAAGTTGTATTACATACATATGATGGAATATTATGCAGCTGAGAGACAGAATAAAGTCATAAAGCATGTAACAACATGGATTAACCTTGAGAACATTATGCTGAGTGAAATTACCAGAAATAAAAGGACAAATACTGCATTGTCTCACATCTATGAACTAACATTAATGAGTGAATTTGAGAGTTAAAGTTAAGTACACAGGTTATCAGGAGACAGAACTAAGGTAAAGACTGGTCATTTTGGTGCTGAAGGAATACAGATTGAGTGACAGAACCGACTGTAAAAATTCAGGAATGGATAGCACAATACTACTTGATTGTAGCACAATAATATAAGTACACTGAATGAAGCTGAATGTGAGTTTGGTTGAGGGAGAACCACTGGGAGCACATATGAAATCAGAAGGAAAAATAGAGGATAAAGACTGAGATGGAATAAATTAGGAGTGCCTAGTGGACAGTGATGGTGATATTTGTATTATACAAATAAAAAACATTTTTGCAAGAGAGAGAAGAAATATATGTCAACATTGCAAGGTGTTGAAAATGAATGGTATATAGGAAAGAGTACAATCAATTTAAGCTAGGGTCCGTAGTCAACAGTACATTGTAATATGCTTCCACTGAATGTAACAAAGGCATTATGCCAAAACTAAATGTCAACAAGCAGGAGGTATGGGGAAGGGATATGAATTCTTTATGAAAGAAAAGGAAATGTCTTCATATAGATTATGGTGATTTAGGCATGTCTATTTACTTAGGTTGGACTGTATGGTGTGCAAATAAAACTGTTTAAAAATGAACAGAGAAAACAATGAGTGGGTCAAAGAAGAAATTGCTAAAGAAATCAGTAGCTATCTGGAGGTGAATGAAAACGATAACACAACATATCAGAACTTATGGGATGTGGCAAAGGCTGTGCTGAGAGGGAAATTTATTGCCCTAGATGTCTATATTAAAAAAACAAGAAAGAGCAAAAATTGAGGACTTAACTGCTCACCTGGAGGTACTTGAGAAAGAAGAGAAAACTAACCACAAAGCAAAAAGAAGAGAAATAACAAAGATGAGGGCAGAGTTAAATAAATGGGAAAACAAGAGGAGGAAGAGTCAATAAAACCAAAAATTGGTTCTTTGAGAAAATCAACGGGCCACTAGCAAGGCTGACAAAGAAAAAAAGAGAGAGGATACAAATAAACAAAATCAGAAATGAGAGGGGACTCATTACCACAGAACCTGAAGAAATGAAAAAAAATCATAAGAGGATACTATGAATAGCTGTATGTCAACAAAGTAAACAACTTAGATGAAATGGACAAATTCCTGGAAACACACAAACAAGTTACACTGACTCAAGAAGAAATAGAAGATCTCAACTAACCAATTATAAATAAAGAGATTCAAACAGTCATCAAAATCTTTTTACAAAGATAAGACCACGGCCAGATGGCTTCACAAGGGAATTTTATCAAACATTCCAAAAAGAATTAATAGCAATCCTGCTCAAAAAGTTGAGTAAAAAGGAACACTACCTAACTCATTTTATGAAGCTAACATCATTTTAATACCAAAACCTGGCCAAGATGCTACAAGAAAGGAAAACTACAGGCCAATCTCCCTAATGAACATAGATGCAAAAAATCTCAACAAATATTAGCAAATCGAATCCAACAGCACATTAAAAGAATTATACACCATGACCAAGTGGGATTTATACCAGGAGTTCAGAATGTTCAACACAAGAAAATCAGTTAAAATGCAGCACATCTTGCTTTATATGTGGGAGACCCAGGTTTGATTCCAGGACCATGCACCCCCCCCCCACCAAAATAAACAAATACAGCATATTAACAAATTGAAAGGGAAAAATCATATGATCATCTCTACTGATACTGAAAAAGTATCTTTTTCTGATAAAAACACTTCAAAAGGTAGGAATCAAAGGCAACTTCTTCAACATGATAGAAGGCATATATGAAAAATCCATAGCCAGCATTGTACTCAATGACAAGAGGCTGAAAGCTTTCCCCCTAAAATTGTAAATGAGACAAGGATGCCCTTTGTTACCACTATTATTCAACATTGTACTAGAAGAGTTCTAGCAAGAGTAATCAGGCAGGAAAAAGAAATAAAAGGCATCCAAATTGTAAAGAAAGTAGTAAAACTTTCATTATTTGTGGATGACATGATAGTATACTCGGAAAAACCTGAGAAATAAACAACAAAGTTACAAATTCAGCAAGGCAGCAGGTTATAAAATTCATGTGCAAAAATCAGTAATGTTTCTTCTATACATAAGCAAGGACATAACTGAGGAGTCAATTAAGGAAAAAAATCCATTCAACATAGCAACCAAGGCAAGCCAGTGAGCAAGGTATAGCGACAAAGGGCACCTGACCTGGTCATGACCACAGGGTTCCCCTGAAGCCTGAGAGCCTGGTGACAGGGGCAGCAGCAGCCACACACAGGCATGAGCAGTGAAGACCCATGGGAAGGCAACAGTGGTGGCCTGGCAAGCCATCTTTATCTAGAGTTGTATACATAGCGCATCCTGGAGTTCACCATGAATGGAGAGTTGACCTAAGTGGGAAGCTAGTTATCAAAGCTCAACTTAGAGAAGATATTCGGCGAATTCCCATTCATAATGAAGATATTACTTATGGTAAAAACATGCTAATGATGCAATGAGTTTTCAGAGGAAAAATTCTGAGTAATGATGAAGTTACAATAAAGTATAAAGATGGGAGATCTTATCACAATTTTTGATAGTTCTGACCCCTCCTTTGCAATTCAGTGTAGTAGGATACTGAAACTGACATTGTTAATGGCCAACCAAGCCCCCCTGAATCAAGCCAGGTGAAATATCTCCATTGAGAACTCCTAGAACTTCAAAATACAAGTAATCACTTATTGGATAGCTTGGAACCACTTGGGGAACCAGGACCTTCCACCAATATTCCTAAAAATGATACTGTTAATGGTAGGGAAGAAAAGCCTGCTGCTTCTGATTTTTTCTTCTAGAAAGCAGTCTATTCAACTTATGGGTTCAAGTGTGTCAACCTTTGATCCCTTAAAAAACCAAGATGAAATCAATAAAAATGTCATGTCTGCATTTGGCTTAACAGATGATCAATTTTCAGAGCCACCCAGCGCTCCTGTAGAAGTCTATTCATGAATACCTGACAGCATTGCTTTCTCTTCCTCAGCAGCTCACCCCACCAGGAGTTCAGCCACAGCAGCCACAACATACAGAAGCTCAGATGCAAGCAGAAGACTGAAGGTCAGATGTACCGACAATGCCACCAACAGGCTGGATGTGGTGTTCAGCAGCCACAGGCTCTCTGTTAGTGGCCATAAATTAGTATGGTATTCAGTAGTCAGGTTATAGTCAGACCCCCAAAACCACAGCCGTTCCAGGGATATGGCCAGCAACCAACTTCCCAGGCACCGGCTCCTGCCTTTTCTGGTCAGCCTCAGCAACTGCCTGCTCAACTACCACAGCAGTACCAGGCGAGCAATTATCCTCCATCAACTTACACTACCCAAACTTCTCAGCCTACTAATTACACTGTGGCCTCTGCTATACAACCTGGAATGGCTCCAAGCTAACTCAGCCTATCAACCAAGACCAGGTCTTACTCCACCTGCTAGAAGTACGAGGACCCCTCCTCCAAGTGGGCCTAACCCTTACGTACAGAGCTGTCCTCTTTCCTGGCAGGTTTATACCCCACCTGGACCTGGTTATCGATAAGGAGACTCAGCTACACTGATGAATGTAGCTGCTAGCTATCTGTCTCCCCAAATACTCCAATACTACTATTTTATTTTAATTTGTATTGAAGTTCAGAAATTTTAAAAGCAGAGCATTTTTAAAATATCAATATCAATGTTTCTGTTAAATAAAAGTATAATTTGCTGGAACATGAAAAAAAAAAAGACCAAGATGAAATTTTTTTTCCTCCCTTGCTTTAAATTGTAGCAGTTTCCTAGTTATTTTTATTTTGGAACACTACTCCTAAGCATGTGTAAAGTGATTGACTTTCTAGCTTGCCTTGTCCAGAGGGTATTAAAACGTTAGGCTGAAGTTTAGCCATCTTACTTGCTTTTTACAATTAACATGATGTACTAAAGTAGATCCCTTTAAGAAGACAACTAGATATTATGTACAAAATGTAGCCTTGATAGGCTTATAAAGATGACCGAACTCCCCCTCCACCTAAAAAATAGCAACTAAAAGGATCAAGTATCTAGGAATGAACTTAACTAGGGATGTAAAGGACTTGTACACAGAGAATTACATAACATTATTTTAAAAAATCTAAGAAGATCTAAATAGATGGAAAGACACTCCATGCTCATGGAAAGGAAGGCTAAATGTAGTTAAGATGTCAGTTCTACCCAAATTGATCTACATATTCAATGCAGTACCAATAAAGTTTCCAACAACCTACTTTGAAGACTTGGAAAAGCTAGTTACCAAATTCACATGGAAAGAAACCCCGAATAGTTAAAAGCATCCTAAAAAAGAAGAATGAAGTGGGAGGAGTAACACTCCCCAATTTTAAAACTTGTTATAAAGCCACAGTGGTCAAGACAGCATGGTACTGGCACAAAGATAGAGGTATTGGCCAATGGAATCGAATCGTGAGACAGAAATAGCCCAACAAATCTATGGTAAGCTGATCTTCAACAAGACCCCCAAATCCACTGAACTGGGATAAAATAGTCTTTTCAATAAATAGGCATGGGAGAACTAGATATCAATAGCCAGAAGAATGAAAGAAGACCCTTATCTTATACCCTATACAAAAATTAACTCAAAGTGGATCAAACAATTAAACATAAGAACTAGTACCATAAAGCTCCTAGAAGAAAATGTAAGGAAACATCTTCAAGACCTAGTAATAGGAGGTAGCTTCCTAACCTTTATAACCAAAGCACAAGGAACAAAAGGAAAAAATAGATAAATGGTAACTCCTCAAAATCAAATGGTTTTGTGCCTCAAAAGACTTTATCAAAAAGGTGAAGAGGCAGCCAACTTAATGGAAGAAAATATTTGGAAATCACATATCAGATAAAGGTTTGAGATCCTGTATAAATAAAGAAATAATACAACTCAACAACAAAAGTACAAGAGTGGGCTAAAGATATGAATAGACATTTTTTTGAAGAGCAAATACTGATGGCTAAAAGCACATGAAGAGATGCTCATTCTTAGCTAAAAGGGAAATGCAGATCAAGACCACAATGAGGTACCACCTCACACCTATAAGAATGGCTGCTATTAAACAAACAGGAAACTACATATGTTGGAAAGGATGTGGAGAAATTTGGACACTTATGCACTGCTGGTAGGAATGTATAATGGTACAGCCACTATGCAAGACAGTCTGGTGGTTCCTTAGAAAGCTAAATATTGAGTTGCCCTATGACCAGGCAATACTACTACTTGGTATATACCCAGAAGAGCTGAAAGCAGTGACCCAAATTTTCACACAAATGTTCATAGTAGCACTTTTCACAACTGCCAAAAATGGAAACAATCCAAGTACCCATCAACAGAAGACTGGATTAACAAAATGTGGTATATACATACAATGGAATATTATGTAGCAATAAGAAGAAATGATGTCCTGAATCATATGACAAGAGGGATGAGCCTTGAGGACATAATGCTGGGTGAAATAAGCCAGACACAAAAGGTTAGATACTGTATGATTCCACTTTTATGACCATGGTAAAGGTAAAATCAGAGGCTTATAATACAGAATATAGGAAACTTA
The DNA here is from genome assembly GCF_023851605.1 of Tamandua tetradactyla. Taxonomy (NCBI): domain Eukaryota; kingdom Metazoa; phylum Chordata; class Mammalia; order Pilosa; family Myrmecophagidae; genus Tamandua; species Tamandua tetradactyla. The sequence goes on from NC_135332.1 coordinate 144,147,408, forward strand.
GAGATACACAGAAGTTTGTGATGGGTAAACAGTTTGCTAATGAGGTTGAACTTAAATGTAAGGGAATAGATAGAAGTAAAGGCAGGTAACTAGTGGGTCTGTGCATAATATTACCATGTTGACAGTGAACATGGTTGAAAGGGGTTGTATAGACTCATGTGTTCCACCAATTAACACTACAAATATAAGTGAGTTCTTGCATGAACTACTGTAAAAGTATGAATATTTTACAAAGAGTATATAACTTCAGGGTATAGGGGAAAAATATTATTGTGTGCTATGGGCTATGTTTAACAGGAAAACTTCTACAGTACTGCAGCAATACCAGGGGAGAAGGGACAAGCGTTAGGCGGAGGTTTGGATTTTCTATTTGATGAGGTTGTGTTTATTGGCTATCTTTCTCTTGTGAAAAATGAAATTAACTAAATTTGAGAGTGTCGATGTACTATTGACTTTGGACATTATACATGAGGCCTAGTAGATGGACATAGTTGAAAGATGCACCGACTAAGAAGTAGATTGGAGGATGATGGTATAAACATAGGATTGAACACAGTGCTGCCAAAAAAAGAGCCAAGTTGTGAGGCATGAAACTATGTGAATGAACCTGTGGGACATTTGGTGAGGCAAAATAAGCCAGAAACAAAAGAGCAAATATTGTATGAACTCATTTAAAAAATACTTATAAGAAAACTGGGGCCTAGATTGTAAACTCTTATAGCAGTCACATTAAGTCCAGAGCAGTAATTGTTATTTCTGGATTTTGAGGGGCTGTTTTACATATGTATAACCTGGTATTCAGAGATAAGAATGAAGCCGATTGGGCCGAGATTAAGGTAATTCAGAATACAGAGGTAAGGAAGACATTCCCTGTAAATTAGAATTTCACCAAAGGAAGAAAGTTTTATTATGTCCAAAACTTTAATTTTCTGTAGCATATTATCTAACTCAACCTGTCTGGACAAATCATTTAAACAATTCAAACACAGGGAGCCCAGAATAAAAATGAGGTTCTTTAATCTTGTATAGCAAAATGTAATGCCTGGATACATCCCAGAGAATATTAAGCAGATAATCAAAAAGTATTGGCAAAGTCCCTTAAAGGATGGAAGAAAATTTATGGAACTATTAAACTTTACCACTGGGGAAACCCTGGACACTGTGCCAAACATTAGGGATACCCAAATCAATAGGCCAAGCTCTTGATCTTGAGGCTGTACTCTGAGTTTCAGGTGTTACATAAATACCTGATGTTCTTGGGAATGACCAGATTGTATGCAAACAGCTCAGTATTTCAGAATTTAGAAATAACAGTTATAACTCCTGAATATATGTGACTGCTGTAAATGTTTACAATCAAGGACCCTTTATAATAGGCCCCAACTATGCTCCCGACTTCAGTTCACCGAGTTTGTACATTATAGTTAGTCCATATGAGTGAGGTATGATAATATTGGTCTTTTTGTTTCTGCCATTTCATTCAACATATAATCCTTAAGGTTCACTGATTTAGCTGTATGCCTCAACTTCATTTCTTCTTGCAGCCACACAGTAGTTGGTAGGGAAGCTGAGAGGTACAGCCTCTTCGGAGGGCAGTGTGGTAGTTCCATAGGAGACTAGGGTAACGTTTCCATATGATCCTGCAAGGTGCTCAGGTTATACCAGAAAGAACTGAGAGTGGGCACATGAATGGCCATTTGCACACTGGTTTTATGGTGGCAGTGTTTGTGATTGGCAATGGATGGAGGTGGCCTAAGGGTACAAAGAATGAGGGAAGGAAGGGGAACTGTGGTGTACATACACAAGAGCAAGAAAGTTGAAGCTATCAATGTCACCATTGCCCCATATAGCAACTGTTTAAAAAGCTGAAACAGTGATCAGACTTCGACTAGAGATATGAACAAAGCTGATCTTAATAGGACTAAGGTAAATCAGAATACACAGTAATGGATGATATGGTCCATATTTTAAAACTTCAACTTTCATGTGAGACCAAAAGGAGAGATGCTATTTGGTGCAAACTTTATATTTTGGGTTGCATATTACCCTAATTTAACTTGTATGGTCAGTTTAGTTGAACACCATTATTACATGGAATCTTGAATAAGGCATCAGATCTTGTTGGTTTGTCCAGGTTAGTGTGATACCCCAATATATACCAGAGTTACAGCAGTTTTTGCAAAGTCCTTTTGGGGGACTGGGGAGAAAGGAGGAAATATTCAGCTTCCACAGTTGGGGAATTCCTGATATTCTCACACAGTGGGGACAACCAAATCAATTGGCTGAGCCCTCAGTGTTGGGGCAATCAAACTTATTTCTGCCAAGGAGAAGCTAAGTTTACTGATAATTATGCCTAAGAGTCAACCGCAGAAAACTTCTTTTGTTTGCTCAGATGTGGCCTCTCTCTCTAAGCCAACTCAGCAGGTGAACTCACTGCCCTCCCCTCTACATGGAACATGACTCCCAGAGGTGTAAATCTTCCTGCCAACGTGGGACAGAACTCCCAGGATGAGCTAGGACCCGGGATCATGAGATTGAGAAAGTCTTCTCGGCCAAAAGGGAGAAGAGAGAAATGAGACAAAATAAAGTTGTAGTGGCTGAGAGATTTCAAACAGAGTTGAGAGGTTATCCTTGAGGTTATTCTTATGTATTATATAGATATCCCTTTTTAGTTTATGGTGTATTAGAGTGGCTAGAGGGAAATACCTGAAATGGTTGAGCTGTGTTCCAGTAGCCTTGATTCTTGAAGATGACTGTATAATGATCTAGCTTTTACAATGTGAAAACTTTGTATCTGCTGCTTCTTTTATCCAAGTTATGGAGAGATGAGTAAAAAAATGATAAAAATAAATAAATAATAGGAGGGGCTAAAGGGTAAAAAATTGGGTAGACTGAAATACTGGTGGTCAATGAGAGGGAGGGGTAAGGAGTATGGCATGTATGAGTTTTCTTTTTCTGGAGTGATACAAATGTTCTAAAAATGATCAGGGTGGATGAATACACAACTATGTGATGATAAAGTGAGCCACTGACCTGTTTGTGTGTGAAGATTTCTCAATAAAAATATTTTTAAAAAAGAAGAATCGGTAGAACCCCTGTCAGAAGACTATTCCTGTGCATACTAATAAAAAGTAATTATCTCTGATGACAAAAACTGGGACTAGCCTATGATAGTAGAAACTTTGTGGCAAGGTCTAAAGTGAACAATTAATTAATAATATAAAGATTACTGTCAATTTAAAAATGTGACATGAAAACTTAAGTTTTTTCTTATTCTTATTCTTTTCTTAATTTTATTCTAAGAACAAAATTTACTATGGAATATTTTAAAATACTGATGTCAGACTTCAGTCACTAAGGGAATGCGGCAGTGGGGAGAGCACAGAGAACTACAGAGATCTAATGCCTAAAAGTGTAGAAAGCCATTGCTATGGAAGAAAGATGGTCTTTGAAGTATGTCTCTTGATGTTTGGGATTATGATTAAAATGTATAAATCATTGGAAAATTAGGAGTGGCAGTTTCTACTTTGAAAATACTTACTAGAAATACATGAGACAGGAAGTCCAATGCTTCCAATCAGGTAGTCTGGGTGACAGTCCCTGGAGTTCCCGAGTATTGAGGCCTATAGATGGTGAAGATTTGTCCTCCCAGATCACTTCTTGCACATTCCCAAGTCCTTCCAGGAAAAAGTATGACAAAATGTATTTCTAGGATATCTCTGTTGCAAGCATAGCTCTAGATAACAAGGATCTTTGACCTTTTTGAAGCTCTTTTCTTGCTATCCTAACAGTTTACCTGGGACACCGCATCAGAATCACCAGTGTTATCTGTTAAAGAGGGAGATTCTGGGTCCTGCCCAAGAACTATTGAGTCAACTCTCAGGTAGCGAATGTCATAAGTGAGGCTTATGCACATGAAAGTGAGAAACACTGTTTTAATCTATACATAATACCTTTAGAGTTAGGGATGGGGGTGGAAATGGCTCTTCCTTTTATGTCTTGAGTCAGTTTATAACTAGGATTATTAGTCCCCTAACCACCTGTTGAACATATCTGCTAACCAAATATACTAAACGTTCAAGGAATATTTGTTGAATGATTACTTGAGCATGACATACTTCCTTAAGGACTGTGATAAGCAAAACATTTTGATTCTTCTGACCTGGATAGTAGTAGCTTTATTTTAAATAAGTTCTACAATTTTATAGTCTTGTATAGTATGAGTATAGAACAGCTGTAATTTTAAAACTATGAGAGTAAAACAAGCCAAACTTTATTTAGATGGTAGGCCTGCTGTAATGCATACCATCCTAAATCACTTGAGCTTCTCATGTCAGCTGAATTTGATTTAAAGAGTTCCTGTAAAAGAAAATAAATGGATAAAAACATAAGTAGCTATAGAAAATGTAAATCCAAAACACACAAAAAAACTGTATATAGGGCTGTTGCAAGGATCAAAAAAGTTAGCAGATGTATTTGCATACTCTAACTTTTGGGGACACTGACATTCATCTAAGGGGGGGATTTGGCAGAGGGTGCAGTGATTAAGGTAATTATATTAGAAGATAAAAAGATGAGCAGGCTAAGAACATTAAGGCCTGCTCATAAAACCCTCCCTAGACCCAGAGAACTGAGGATTCTGAGAAACCAAATGGCTAAGCTTGAAGACAAAAGATATGAGAAAGAGAACCCTTACTGGGTTAATCAAGTTTGGGGTCAATGGATTACATATGGTCTACATTTACACTACTACATTATTTTATAAAGCCATTGTTAAGCTCTAATATCAAAATCCAATTAGGCATAATTGCATAATCACATCAGTACTGTATGGGAGAATGGGCTCCAGATTGATTTGCAATTCTTTCTTTTATTTTCAGTCCCTTCTTTATATTCCCAACTTAGAAAAACTGAGCTTGGAAAAACAGAGCTAGAGCCTATTCTTCCATATACACTCTTTGTAGAAGAGAAGAATTGATAAAGGGTAAATAGAAACAATAAATGACTACTGTCCAGAGGCCTTCCCTCTCAGGAGACTGTGCCATTCAGAAGGGAAGCAAGGTATTCCTACCCATCATTTTGGTAGGTGTGTGTGTGTGTGATTGTGATATGTGTGTGTGTGTGTGCATGTGTGTTAGAGAGGTATGGCGGGGTGAGGGACCAACCAACTTTTAGACTACGACTTACCTTGCATCTGTCAGCATCAGGGCATAAACAGTCACGAGTCCTCTCACTCTGGAAATAGGAAGTATTAGGTATGTATCTTAGTCTTTCCTCCTCAGCAGAGGAGAGAAAGCAGAGACAGACACGGAGATATATACACATTGAAATTCTCCTAATTTTGGGGTCAGAACAGTTTGGGGAAAGGAGGGAGTTAGTCTTCAACTCTCCCTGCCCTCTATCTCTGCATGGCCAGGTGAGAGACAGATGTGCCAACAATAAGGAAGAAAGAACTGAAGATATACTATCACCGGACACTCACTCTGATTGGTATGGAAAGACAGGTTTCTTCTCAATGACAAAACTGAAGAAGTAGGCTTAAAATTTATAAAAGATGATGTTCCTGTTGAAAAAATTAGAGAGATAAGGAAAACAATAAATTAATCATTGGCAAAGTCCTCTAAAATTAATCCATGATAGAAGACAACAAAGAAGCCTTGTTAGATAAACAGCAAAAATCACCTGTAAGCAACTTTTTTTCCAATTCTTCTTGAACTTTAATAAGAATTCTCTCCTGTTCTAAGGCTTCTATATACTTTGAGTAGCACCAGGTGGGCTATAAAATAAAAACAATTTTTAAAATTAATTCTGGAAATGTTTGCCCCAGAAAATAATCTGAAGGTAAGTAAGATGGCTTATATCAGCATATATATATGTATATACATATATGCACATATGCCTTCTGGGTATTATAAATAGTATATTTATTACATATATAATAAATTCACTATTGGGTGATGTTTTCCACAAACTGAACTTACTCATTTAACCTTTTAACTGAGTACCCCAGATTGTTTAAAAATATTTATGATGAAGTAACAGTACTTTTTCTATAACCTTGACCTAAATTTTTATATTTACTGGCACCAAGTTGAGAAGAAGATTATGAAGATGATAATGTATAATCTGTCAGTGAGTCAATATCTCAAAAGCTTTATAGAAATCTTTTTTTTAGAATGAGATACTGTAGGAAAGAGACTCCAAGTTGGTTCTCTCTGAAATATGCCTCAATGTTCTGCTCTGTAAAATGTAGGATGGTATAATACATTACTCCCTCAGAGATTGTTCCGAGGAAAACTAAAAAATGTGGTAGAAAGCATTTATTACATGGCTTCCTCAAAAGGCAAGGAGGTAAAGCATGATGAACAGTGAGGTAGGAATTACCAAATCACTGCCACTTCGAACTTTTGCCTAATGCCAACTTTGACACCAAAAGGCACTAAATAAATGGGTAACTGGAGAAAGCTTGAAGTCCTGCCTGTTTCCCAAAGAAATTGAATGCCAGATATGTTGGAAAACTGGTAAAAATTAGGAAGCTATTTTGTCCCAAAGGGCAGTATTTTATTTTATTTTATTTTATTTTATTTTATTTTATTTTATTTTTTTTTAAAGAAAGACAGAGAAGGAAGGAAGGATAGAAGGAAGGAAAGGAGGAAGAAAGGGAAACATCTTTAAACATTTTCTTATTTTTATTATATTTTGTTTGTTTGTTTGTTTTTTACACGGGCTGGGGCTGGGAATCGAACCGGGGTCCTCCGGCATGGCAGGCAAGCACTCTTGCCCGCTGAGCCACCGCGGCCCGCCCCAGTATTTTATTTTGACTTGAGGGTGGGGCCAGCCATGGCCCCTGTCACCAGGCCTAACCAAGTGGACTCCCAAAGATGCAACAAGATGGCGGACATCTAAAAACCAGGGAGGAGGAAATGAGCACCCCGAGTACCACAGCAGCAGCTGCTAGAAGGGAACCTGGCTAGGGTACCTTTGCCTGGAAAATTCCCCAAATTGCTAGAATTCAGACAAGTATCTCAAGATGGGGCTGTGTCCACTTTTTGTTTGTTTGTTTTGTTTTTTGTTTTTTTAATTTGTTTTTTATTATCAAACCAAAACAACATATAAACATGAACATTCTTAACATACAAACATTCCGTGCATGGTGTACAATCAATGGCTTACAATATCATCACATAGTAGTATATTCATTAACATGGTCCTTTTTTAGAACATTTACATCACTCCAGAAAAAGAAATAAAAAGAAAAAACTAATACATACCATACCCCTTACCACTCTCTTTCATTGCTCACTAGTATTTCCATCTACTCAACATATTTTAAGCTTTGCTCCCTTTATTTTTTATTTTTAATCCATATTTTTTACTTATCTGACAATATCATAGATTAAAGGAGCATCAGACACAAGGTTTTCACAATCACACAGTCACACTGTGAAAGCTGTATCATTAGACATTCATCTTCAAGAAACATGGCTACTGGAACACAGCTCTACATTTTCAGGCACTTCCCTCTAGCCTCTCTAATACACCTTAAATTAAAAAGGGGATAGCTATAAAATGTGTAAGAATAAACTCCAGGATAGCCTCTCAACTCTGTTTGAAATCTCTCAGCCACTGATACTTTATTTTGTCTCTTATAGATATCTTGACAGCTGTTCAATCAACTTTATATATTCAATTTGATTATGAATTTAAGGGCTTGGGAAAGATCCAAGTTTGGGGGATAAATCTGCATTAGGATTAATTATGTTGCTTCAATGTGCAGAATCTATCTGAAACAAATGCAAATACAGGATGCCCACACTTGCATAATGACAATGCATTATTATTTTACAAATTACTAACATAATTCAACATGTATAACTTAAATAGTAATAATAGTAGTAATTCATATTTATAAAATTTCCTTGGATTCCAAAAGCTTTTTAGCTTCTTATAACAATACTGAGATATATGGAACACGATATCGTCATCATTATCATCATCATTACCCTGTCGCTCTGTGTTTTTAACAGGTGAGGAAAAAGGCTCACAGGAGATCAGTGATTTCTCTATGCTTCAAGGTAATACTGACTTTAAGTGACAGAGTAAAAAGGAGAAGCCTGATATCATTAATTGAGATTTCCCTTTATTTTTACACTGTTTCTGAAATTTTACTGTAGTCATTTACTGATGAATGTATTTCTGAATGGCATTACTAGGCTTCACATACTTTTATATACATCTGTTTCAATACATGGTTCCACAAAAGTGAGTATTTCTCATATCTCAATAATGGCTTCATAGTCTATGAGTTGTCTTAGCTGGGCAATTAAACTTACTTGACATCCCCAAATACCATAAAGGTTGCTTGTTGAGTTAGTATCATCCCAAGATGCAAAAACTTTCAATACAAATGGACATACTGTAAGCTCATGAAATTTCAGGGAAATGATATTAATATGCTAGCTATAAATAGAAATGAAAACATAAGAGCTTTAAATGTATTACTTGGTGGTCATATATTGGCACCATATTTTGTGACCATTTCAACAAATTCAAAGAAATTGGGACTAAATATTTGATCTCTTAACCCAACAATATAACAATATAAATATTCTATCTTATTCCCTTTATTGTATCTATCTTATTCTCTCTTTTCCAATAATACAGTCATGTCAACATCTGCAAAGTAAATCTTCAAGTGTATAAAGGAATTATATTGTCCAGAATCCGCTGATATTTTAAGTCTCTTAAGACTCAAGGAAATTCCCCTTTCTTCCAGTCTCCCCTACTCTATTATAAATTCACACTCATTTTTAAACACACCTCTACTACCATAAAATGACTGAATTACTGCATTCCAATATCCAATGCACTATAGAAGTAGCCATATCTGTTAAATCTTTCCTGCTTACCTGTCGGCCATATGCTTGCAAGCCTATAAGTGAATCACTCGCTAAAGCAGTTGGTTTGGAAACAGACCCTGCAGTACTTGCATATTGTTTGATTCCATCCTGCAATTAAATTAAATTAAATTATTCCAAAAAAATGTATACTGCCATGTTAATATAAACTTACAGTTAAGAAGTCATAACATCATATGAAAAAATATTTTGTGGTGAGCACTATACCTGACGGTTTCTCAAGTCAATATCACTGTGACATACACTACTGTTTTTATCATTCATTTTCTTTCATTCTAATATAAAAATATATGAGAAAAATTAAGAAGTAGAATGTAAATATCACCCAAAATTTCTAGCATCCAAGAAAAACCACTATAAACATTTTTGTGAACATCCATTCAGAGTTTTCACTATAGAAAATGCATAGATAAAAATCTGTAATTTAATGTATAATCATATTTTATTACATACAATTTTATATATACATGTTCTTTTTAAATCTGGTTTTTCATATATAATATATTGTGGAAATGTTTCTATGTGAATAGAAACAGACCTGGAATATAAGCAGGGTCTTTGTCTTGTTTACCATTGGAGAACAGTGCCTGCAACAAAGTATGCTCTGAAATATTTGGATGATAAAATGAATAATCTATATCATCATATCCCACAGGTGAAAAATATTCAAATGAAGGTAATTCCACAGAGAATTCTGTCAATTCCTACTATTAGAAATTTATGTTTTTGTTTTTTACTATTATGAATGATGCTATGTACATATATCTTTCTGCATTTTTCTGAGTCACTTCTTTAGAAGTTAAAAGTCTCATCTTGTTTAATGTCATCTAGTTTTAATATCAAGTACAGCACTTTTTCATTAACAAAGGATCACAGTGATTTAATTAAATACTTTTAAACTTTCAAGTGGCAAAAAATAAATAAGGTTAAAAGACAAATGAAGAAACATATGTGATCCAAGTTGTAAAATTACCTTTAATGAGATTCTCTTTCTCCTAGCATTTCCTTTCTTCAGATTACCTAGCTTTATCTAATTATTTCATAAGAATAAGAAATGGAGAATATATTTGATATTATTATTTTTCAAGAAGGAAAATTTCTGCTACATTAATAAGATAACTAACATTTATTTTGACATGCATTGTACTTCACATATACTATCGTATTTAATCCCATCTGTGATGTAGGTTCTATTGCTATCTCTATTTTATTGAAAAACATAGGTTTTGAGACATTAAATGGTATTCCTAAAATGACAGAAATAATAAATGGTAAAGTCAGGATATGAAACCATTATATATAATCCAAGACTACACTATTCCATACTGCCTTAGATAAAACATCACGCAATAAGCATAGTTTGCATAGAAATTTTGCACACACTGTCTCAATGAATCCCTCTAAAATTATGTAAAATTAATTTTATTTCACAGTGATAGATGAAACTGAGGAGCAGAGAGTTCAGTCATGCCCAAGGTAACTAGTTGCAAAGACAGAATTTGAACCAGGGAAGTTCAAGCTTTTCATGGTACCAGACTTTTTTTTCAGAAAATATATTTGTGTGTTACAAAAATTATGGAAGGCAATAGGCAGAGCCTCCAATGTTGGGGGTTGTTCATATGAAACTTAATCCCACAAAGGATAGGCTAAGCCTACTTAAAATTAGGCCTAAGAGTCACCACCAAGAGAACCTCTTTCGTTGCTCAGATGTGGCCTCTCTCGGCCAACACAGCAAGCAAACTCACTGTCCTTCCCCTCTCTTCAAGGGATATGACTCCCAGGGGTGTGGACCTTCCTGACAATGTGGGACAGAAATCCTAGAATGAGCTGGAACTCAGCATCAAGGGATTGAGAAAATCTTCTCAACCAAAAGGGGGAAAAGCGAAATGAGACAAAATAAAGTGTCAGTGGCTGAGAGATTCCAAACAGAGTTGAGAGGTTATCCTGGAGGTTATTCTTACACATTAAACAGATATCACCTGTTTAGCTAAGGTGTAATGGAGAGGCTGGAGGGAACTGCCTGAAAATGTGGAACTGTGCTCCAGTGGCCATGTTTCTTGAAGATAATTGTATGACGATATGGCTGTTGCAGTGTGACTGTGTGATTGTGAGAGCCTTGTGTCTGATGCTCCTTTTGTCTACCTTATTGATGAACAAGTAAAACATATGGATTAAAAATAAATAAATAATAGGGGGAACAAATGTTAAAATAAATTTAGTAGATTGAAATGCTGGTAATCGGTGAAGGGGAGGGGTAAGGGGTATGGTATGTATGAATTTTTTTTCTGTTTTCTTTTTATTGCTTTTTCTGAATTGATGCATATGTTCTAAGAAATGATCATGGTGATGAATATGTAACTATGTGATGATAGTGTGAGTTATTGATTATATAGCAAGAACGAAATGAGCATATGATAAGAATGTTTGTGTTTGTATGTGGTTATATACCATAAACAAAAACTAAATAAATTAAAACAAAAATTATGGGCTTCGTGGGCCACGGTGGCTCAGCAGACAGAGTTCTTACCTGCCATGCTGGAGACCTGGGTTTGATTCCCGGTGCCTGCCCATGCAAAACAACAACAACAACAACAACAAAACTATTGCTTTGGAATAGTTTTGGCAGTTCCTCAAAAGGTTAAACTCTCCATTTCTTATTCTTATGAAGGAATTAAATGGATCTAGGTAATCTGAAGAGAGGTAATGCTAGGTGAGAGAGAATTTCATTTAAAAAGGCTCATCTAGTTTCATATCATCTAATTTTAATATTGTGTACTTAAAATGAATAGTGGCAAATTCATTAACAAAGGGCTGCAGTGATTTGACAAAGAATTACCATATGACCCAAAAGTTCCACATCTAGATATATACCCCAAAGAAACAAAAACAGATTTCTACACAAAAGTTCTGCACAGATGTCCACAGCAGCATTAATAATAATAGCCAAAAAGTGGTAACAACCAAAGGGTCCATCAACTGATGAATGAATAACAACATGTGGTCTATCTATACAATGGAAAAGTATTCAGCCATTAAAAAATGAAGTATAGATACATGCTACAGCATGGACAAACCTTGAAAACATTATACTAAGCATCCCAGTCACAAAAGACCATATCATGTATTATTCAATTTACATGAAATGTCCAGAATAGGCAAATGCCTAGAGACAAAAAATAGATTAGTGGTTGCCAGGCGCTGGGGGGAGCTGGGAATTCAAAGAGACTGCTAATGGGTATGGAGTTTCTTGTGGGGTGTTGAAATTGTTCTAAACTCAAGTGGTGATAGTTGAACAACTCTGCAAATATATTAAAAGCACTAATGTTGTCTACAGTGCTGTTTGTAAAGGTGAAAAATGGAAACAAATCTAACAATATGAAAATAGTTAAATAAAAATAGCATATTTATTCATATGATGAAATAGTATACAGCAATTAAATTGAATAAACTAAATCTAAGTACATTATTATGGGTAGAAATAAAAAACATAATGTCGAGTGTAAAAAGTAAGATGTAGAAATATGTGTTGTACAATGTGGTACCATTTATGTAAGTTAAAACATACAAAATAGTCCTCTGTAATGTTTATGAATGCATATGCATATATAAAAAACTATTTTTAAAAAGAGCTGGATGAATATATTCCAAATTTAGTGGTTGCTCTTGGGGAAGGGTAATAGAACTCAGGCATGAGGTTAAAAGAGAGTTTACCCTATTTGCAACATTTTATTTCTCAAGTACAATAAACAAATGAGGCAAAATGTCAACAGTATTTATTTTGAACTGTGAAAATATGAGTGTTCATTTACTACTTTTGTATCTTTCAGTATCTTTTAAATTTAACAAAAAAGAGTAGGTTTAACCTTATAAATAAGATGAGATACACTACAGACAACAGATTAATATAAAGAGATAGATGCATGAATGAATAAATGAACAGACTAAAAGACTGGCAGGGCCATTTCATGACTCATATTTACAACTTTCACAGTCAATGTATATTCTATAATTTTAGTATTGAAAATGTCACCCCCAAGTACCTAATATTTGTTCATTTGTTCATTCATCATTTATTCTATAAATAATTAACAATTGAGCATATACTATGTGCTGGGCACTGCTCAAGGTGCTCACGAGACACAGGTGAATTAGACAGATACTGCCCTTGAGCATCTCAGTCCAGTGAGGATAACAGATGCAAAAAAATCTATCAGAAGACAACATAAAGCATGTTCTAAGAGAGGAAGGAATATTACTGCAGTGGGAGTTGTTCATGCTTCCCAGGGAATCAGGGAAGCCTTCACATAGAAGAGATAGCATTTGAATTGAATTTTGAGAAATTACAAAGCAAGTCTGAAACCTCTTGACTGAAGACTTAAAAACCATGGAAATGTGTATTCTATAACTTTTCCTCTGTATTTTTCCCCAGTTCAAATTCTTTCACACATATCACATACCTTTTAAAAGTCTGACTAAACCCAAAATGAGTCTTGTCTCACCTTTCCAAATTTTTCATCTTCCATGAGTGCCAATTTTTTCTTCTGTTTATATTCCTGTCTTCTCTCTAAAACACTCATAATTTTTTCATCAGTTATGTTCTTCCTAAATTCACAAAACTGAGGCCAAAATTTAAACAGAACCCCAAAAATTGTCATCTGTATAAAAAACAAAGTATATCTCAGATTACCATTTTATACAAATGTACCCATTTAAACTTTAATTCACCATAATAATGGATTAACTACTCTGTCTTTAATATACAGCATGTTTCCTCCAACTTATTGTCTCCAGACATCTTGGTATAGTTTAGCCCAGCACATGCTTATCATCAATGTTTTTTATTACCAATGAGAAGTCTTTCTTTTAAAAGAAACATACGCTTAAAAGTCACTTTATTCTTTATGTTTCCCTATCCAATTGATTGTATTAATAAAGAATCCATTAGGACTTTTTAAATAAGAAATTTATGTTTTCTTTTAAAACATATATTACTTGATCTGCCACACACTTTGCTGTTTTATGCAAGCATTCCAAATATTCAGTTCATCAAGGGAAACCCCACCCCCTCTCTTTCTTTATTTTAGAGAAAGGAAATACCATTTTGCCTCTGGAAAAGCTCTTAAACAAAGCTACAGATCTAAGAATAAATCTTGAGTAACTTTTAAATGATATAATCTCTCTTTTATGTGAGAGCAAGAAAAGTAACATTTAAAAAGCAGAATGGTATCCCGGACAAAGCTTTCTATGAGGACATTATACATTAAGTGATTAATTGTGATATTTATAGAGATAAGAATTGTTGCTCAAATTCCCATGCCAAGTTTTTCCATTAGTTCCAGAGGCACATGTTATTTCCAAGAAGGTAGGACTTGTACTTGAGATCAACAAGTCCAACATCTTTCTGCTAGGAATGGCCTTTATCTAATGCCTTAGAGAAAAATGAACCATCCCATTAGGCTCCAAGCCAATTCTTAGGGGAAAAGAAGAATTTTTTAAAAAGTAAATGTGCAGTGATCAAGACAGCACTGAAATTGTCAGATTTTATTACTCCTCTTTTCAGTACATGACTGTTATTAGTAATTTTAAAATTACTTACTCCTTTTAAAATACAGCTTTGTCAATGAATTCCATAGCTTCTTGGTATTGGGAACTTTAAAAGCTAGAAATATTTTATTTAATAAAATTCAGGCATTTTTATTTAGATGCTATTCATTTCATTCAATAATGCCCTGTTCCAATGTTAATGGATCATGGTAGTTTTTACTAGAACTCATTAACTTTGAACAGTCTTCCTTTTCAATTTACTAAATGACTCTCTCTCCAAACTTTCAGTCACTTTTTGTTCTCAAATATATGTATTTCCATCTAGGGACCCTCCCACAAAACGTCATCCAACTAGGACACAATTTTTCAATAGAAGACATAAAACTACTCTATTCCTAAAAGTTGTACTTGGGATTTTAGGTTGGTAATATATCTATACTGGTCTCCCAAACTACCCAGTACTTTGGAACTCTAAAAGATAATCATGTTGTGGGTAAGAAAATGTTTTAATAAAAATAAAGGAGTAATAAAATCTGACAATCTACTAGCCAACTATACCTCTGGCTTGTAGGCCCTGGGTAGGAAGTAATGCCATTCTCAAAGACAGGAACAACAGGAGAAGGCACAGATTTGGTGTGAGAAGGTTCCTAAATCTTCTCTTTTTCTCAGATGCTCCAAAATTCATATTTAAGATGTGTAGAACTTGGTTTTAAAAAATCAAGAAGAAATCATAGGCTACAGGATTCCAATGAAGTTCATTGACTGTAATCTCTGGAGAGTGCCAG
This sequence comes from Tamandua tetradactyla, assembly GCF_023851605.1. Classification (NCBI taxonomy): domain Eukaryota; kingdom Metazoa; phylum Chordata; class Mammalia; order Pilosa; family Myrmecophagidae; genus Tamandua; species Tamandua tetradactyla. Next base: position 144,162,655 of record NC_135332.1, read on the forward strand.
ATCAACAAATAGAAACAGCTCCAGACATCCATCGTTAGTAATATAAGATCTTTCATATAATATAACCTTGCCGGTTCTTTGGAGACCGAGGCAAATTTATGATTTTTTTTTTTTGCATGGGCAGGCACTGGGAAACAAACTCAGGTCTCTGGCACAGCAGATGAGAACTCTGTCACTGAGCCACCATTGCCCGCCCGTTTATGATCTTTTTAATTTAATAGATGTTACAATTCTGGCAGCAGATTTTTTATACATTAGCACATCCTAAACCATTCCTTTATATGTTTGTCTATTTTAATGCATAATTTGGATTGTGAGTCCAGTATCGCTTACTAAGAGGACTTCAAACACAGATGGCTCACAAATGAACGTTAAGAATAATGGCTTTTTTTTCCATGTTCAAGGGCAAATACCCTAAATCTCTGTTTCATATCATTTGATTCATGACATGGTTTCGCTATTACCCATATTATAATTTATTTTTCTTAATCACTTTTTAGGAGCATTATCACTAAAAGTCTTTCCAAAATGCAAATATTGTGTTGACCACATAACTACTTTTTTAAAAAAATATTTATCTTAAAAAAGTAACTTAAGCAAGTTAACAGTCATGATTTTCCTTTCATAAGCTTGCGTACTTTATGTTGGTTGGTACCTAAATCTCTCACTTCTTTTATGAGCTGTGTGAATATCCAAATACAAATCTTGACACACATATTTTACATATTTTTTGGTAGTGGATATTTTAAAAGAAAATATGAATGGTGGTAAAGGAAGAAGTAATAACTTGAGTTTTATAAGTTAGAAACAAAAATGATAAACATAGAAAGTTGAAGTGTAGTATTTAAATGATTTATTTGCTATATTTTTATTATCAACAAAATAGCAAGTAAATTCCTTCTTATATTTCAGTGGCATATTAAAGAAATTTTTTACCAAATAGAATAAATTCCAGTATTAAGATGGAATTTTAATTTTTGGAACCTTGCCAAAAATGAATAATATTAAAGAATATCAAGGTTATCAATCTATTTTAAAATGTTTAGGCATGTCCTCTGATTTCCCACCTGTGCTTCTCTAAATACATATGGTCCTAACTCCTTCCTGTGTTCAATAATCTTCTGAGCTTGCTCAACTGGAATGTCAATTTGTAAAGTTGGTGGAATACTGGAATTAATAAAGCAGTTGATAATAGTTGTGATCTTCTTCTGAATGATGGATTCATCACAGTGTGAATGACACAAATCCTAAAGAAGAAGGCACAAAATACAATAGCACATGATCAATGCATCACATAGAACACATTACAGTCAATATGTGCTTTAATTAATGTATACATTTTTAAAAACATTTTTTAGTGTGAAATTATAACAGATACACAAAAAAGCAATAAATTTCAAAGTACATCGTAATAAGTAGTTATAGGATAGATTTCAGAGTTTGGTATGGGTTACAGTCCCACAATTTTAGGTTTTTCCTTCTAGTTGCTCCAGGATACTAGAGTCTAAAAGATACATCGATATAATTGTATTAGTCAGGGTTACCTAGAGAAAAAGAACCAACAGGAGATATCTGTAAATATGAGATCTATGAAGGTGTCTCATGCAACCATGGGAATGCAAGAGTCCAAAATCCATAGGGACATCTGTGTAGCTATCAACCCTGAGGAAGGGTCTTGATGAACTCCACAGGAAAGGTTCACTGGCTGAAGAAACAGAAAATTCTTTCTCCCTTAAAAGCCTTCAACTGATTAGATCAAATCCAACTAACTTGATTATTTCACTTACTGTAGACGTGCCCTTAGTTGATGGGAGATGTAAACAGCTACAGCTGCAATCAACTGAATGATTTAATAAACCAGGCTTCCCATTTATCAACCAGGCACAAAATATCCTTGCAGTAATGGTTAGGTCAGTGCTTTCAGGCCAGACAAATAGGTGCCATCAGGTGGTCAAGTTGACACCAGAACCTAACCATCACAATAATGACTCAGCATTTATACTCACTTGTTAAATCCTATCTTCTCTGTTGTAACTCCTCCTTCTACTTTGATCCTTCTCCCAATCTTTAGGGGTATTTGGGCCACACCCATTCTAACTTTTTCATGTTGGAAAGCGGTGTCAATAATTGGGATAGGGGATGGAACTAGTTGGTTTTTTTGGAGAGGCTGGCCCCTCTGGTTTTTAGGATTCATCAGGCCTAGGAACTCTTCTGGAGGTTTTATGTTTCTGGACAGTAATCTCAGTGGGTGAAACTTTTGTAGAATCTCAGATAGCCCTAATAATGTTCTTTAGGGTTAACAGGAATGCTTTTGGTTGGGGTTTGGCAAACTATGGTAATTAGCAATATCTAGCTGAAGTTTGCATAAGAGTAGCTGCCAGAGCAGCTTCTTGACTCTCTTAGTCAAATGATACCTTATTTTGTAACATTTCTTTTTCCTCTTTTGGTCAGGAAGGCATTGTTGATCCCATGGTGCCAGGGCCAGGCTCATTCCTGGGAGTCATGTCCCACATTGCCAGGGAGACTTTCACCCCTGAATGTCATGTCCCAAGTAAGGGGGAGGATAATGATTTTACTTGCAGAGTTGGGCTTAGAGAGAGGGAAGCCACATCTGAGCCACAAAAGAGGTTCTCTGGGAGTAACTCTTAGGCATAATTATACATAGGCTTAGCTTCTTGACTACAGGTCAAGAAATAAGCTTCACATGAGCAAGCCTCAAGATCAAGGGCTTGGCCTATTTTCTTGGGAGTCCCTAATGTTTGAGACAGTATCCCTGGTGGTAAACCTTAATAGTTCCGTATTTTTCTGTTGTCCCTCTAGGGACTTTTGTAATACTTTTTAATCACCTGCCCAACATACTCTGGGCTGTATCTGGGTATTACATTAAGCTATGCAGTATTACAAGCCCTCATTTCCATTTTAGGCTCCATGTGTTTGGTTTGTTTAAATGGGCTATCCAGACAGGTTGAGTTAGATTATGTACTACAGCAAATTTAGGTTTTAGCCACAATAAACCTCTCTTTCTTTGGTCTCACAGAGTAGGTGAAGTTCTAAAATGCAATGTTACCCTTATACCTGTATTCTGATTAATCTTAGACCTGAACTGATCAGCATGATTCTAATATCCATTGAAGCCTGATCTCTTTTTTCCTTCAACAGTTGTATGTAGCAGTGCTGACTTTCAGTACTGTGTAATTCCAACTCTGAGTCTTAGATGTCACAAAGGTCGTCAAAGTTCCAGGTAGATACCAGATTATACATATATAGCAAAGCAACTCAAAATCTAGCAATAACATTTATAGCTCCAGACTAAATGTGACTGTTATAAAACCTTACAATCTAGGCCTCAATTCTCCTATGAATATTTTCTAAAAGAGACTATACAATATTTGTTCTTTTCTTTCTGCCTTATTTTGCACCACATGATGTTCCTAAGGTTCATCATTCACCTTCTTGCATGTCTCACTCACGAATTCGTTCCTTTCTGTAGCTGCACAATATTCCATCATATGTACACACAACAGTTTGCCATTCTGCTTCTCAGTCAATGTATTCTTAAGCCAGTCAATGCATCCTTAAGCAAACTCCATCCATTGGGCATCATGTATAATGTTCAAAGTCAACAATCCATATCTCACATTATCCTCACTTAGTTGTACAATCATCAACACTTTTAATTTTAGACAATTTTCATTGCACCAAAGAGAAAAATAACTGATAAACACAACCACACCAAATACAAAATTCAAACCTCTCCTTAACTCTTGGTCCCCCTCCCAATTATTTACCCCTGATACTGCTGTGGTACTGGTGATGTCTTCCTGTTACATATAGGCCATATTATACAATAGTTTTCCTCTATATCCCTCTATTACAATATTCATACCTTTGAAGTAGTTCATGCAAAAACTTATATTTGTAGTGTTCATCAGTGGGATACTTGGCTCTATACAACTCCTTTCATTCATGTCCACCTTTAAGATGGCAATATTACTTATGACCCCACTAATGAACTGCCTTCACTTCTATCCATTTCCTTACATTTAAATTCAACCTCATTAGCTAACTGTTCACCTACCTCTAGCTTCTGTTTATCTCTAGGTCCCCCATATTCTATATTATAAGCCTCTGAGTTTACCTTTACCAAGGTCATAATAGTGAAATCATACAGAATCTCTCCTTTTGTGCCTGGCTTATTTCAGTCAGCATTATGTCCTCAAAGTTCATCCATGTTGTCATATGCTTCAGGACCTAATTTTGTCTTATTGCTGCATAATCTTCCATCATATATATATACACATATATACCACATTTTGTTTGTCCATCTGTCTGTTGATGGGCACTTGGATTGTTTCACCTTTTGGCAATTGTGAATAATGGTTCTATGAACATTGATGTGAAAATGCCTGTTTGTGTCACTGCTTTCAGCTCTTCTGGGTATTTACCAAGTAGTGATATTGCTGGGTCATAGGGAAACTTGATATTTAGTTTTTTAAGGAACTGCCAAATTGTCATAGTGGCTGTACCATTATATATTCCCACCAGCAGTGCATAAGTGTTTCAATTTCATCCTTTCCAACATTTGTAGCTTCCTGTTTGTTTAGTAGCAGCCATTTTTATAGACATGAGGTAGTATCTCACTGTAGCCTTGATCTGCATTTCCCTTATATATCTAATGAGAAAGAGCATCTATAATACATATCTGCTTTTCAGTCATCTGTATTTGCTCTATTAAAAAATGCCTATTCATATCTTTAGTCCATTTTACAATTGTTTTTTTGTTCTTTTATTGTTGAATTGTATGATTTCTTTATGTATACAGGATATCAAACCTTTATCTGATACGTGATTTCCAAACATTTCCTCCTATTGAGTTGGCTGCCTCTTCACCTTCTTGACAAAGTCCTTTGAGTCACAGAAGCATATGACTTTTCCCATTTATCTATATTTTCTTTTGTTGCTTGTGGTATAAAATTTAGAACTATCTCCCATTACTAAGTTTTGAAGATGTTTCCCTATATCTTCTTCTAGGAGTTTTATGGTACTGGTTCTTATATTTAGGTCTTTGATCCACTTTAGAGTTAATTTTTGTATAGGGTATAAGGTAAGGGTCCTCTGTCATTCTTTTGGCTTTTGACGTCCAGTTCTTCCATGTTAATATATTGAAAAGATGATTCTGTCCCAGTTCAGTGGATTTGAGGACCTTGGTGAAGAGTAACTGACCATTGATTTGGTGGTCTAGCTCTGCACTCTCAATTCCATTTGTCAATATTCTATCTTTGTGCCAGTACCATGCTGTTTTGACGATTATGACTTTGTAATAAGCTTGAAAATGAGAAAATGTTAGACCTCTCACTTTTTTCTTCATTTTTAGGGTTTTTAGCTATTCAAGGTCTCTTGTATGGTCAGTTTAGTTGAATACCATAAGTCTGTGGAAGCTTGACTAGGGCATGAGATCTTGTTGGTTTATCCAGGTTTGTGTGATTCTCCAATATATCCCAGAGTAATCTGGGCAGTGAATAAAGAAGTATTTGCAAGGTCTCGTTTGAGGCACTGGGGAGAAAGGAAGAAATGATTCAACTTCCCCATTTGGAGAATTCCTGATATGTTCACAAGCAGTGAGGACAATCAAATCAATAGGCTGAAGCCTCAATCTTGGGGTTTGCCCCTATGAAACTTATTCCTGTAAAGAATAGGTTAAGCCTACTTAAAATCAGGCCTAAGAGACACCCTCAGAGAACCTCTTTTGTTGCTCAGATGTGGCCTCTCTCTCTAGCCAATTCAGCAGGTGAACTCACAGCTTCCTCCTCCTACATGGGACATGACTCCCAGGGGTATAAATCTCTATGGCAACGTGGGACAGAAGTCTCAGCATTAGTTGGGATCTAGCATCAATGGATTGAGAAAGCCTTCTTGACCAAAAAGGGGAAGAGAGAAATTAGACAAAATAGAGTTTCAGTGGCTGAGAGATTTTAAATAGTCAAGAGGTTATCCTGGGGGTCATTCCTATGCATTATATAGATATCCCTTTTTAGTTTCTGGTGTATTGGAGTGGCTGGAGGGAAGCACCTGAAACTGTTGAGCTGTGCTCCAGTAGACTTGATTCTTGAACATGACTGTAAAAAGATAGAACTTTTATAATGTGACTGTGGGATTGTGAAAACCTTTTATCTGTTGCTCCTTTTATCCAGGGTATGATGGGTGAGTAAAAATGTATGGCTAAAAATTAAATAAATAATAAGAGGTACAAATGGAAATACTAGTGTCAATGAGAGAGAGGAGTAGGTGGTATGATATGTATGAGTTTTTTCTTTTTACTTTTTTTCTGGAGTGATGCAAATATTCTAAAAAATGATCATGTTAATTAATACACAATTATGTGATAATATTGTGATCTGCTGATTGTACACAATATATAGAATGTTCATGTATGTAGATTTATCAATAAAATTTTTTTTAAAAAAAGAAGAAGTTTTTGGGTGGGCCATGGTGGCTCAGCAGGCAAGGATGCTTGCCTGCCATGCCAGAGGACCTGGGTTCGATTCCTGGTGCCTGCCCATGTAAAAAAACAAAAAAAGAAGTTTTGTCTAGATTTCTCAAGATTTTCCAAGTATGGTATCATGTTATCTGCAAATAATGTAAGTTTTACTTCTTTTCCAATTTGGATGCCTTTTATTTCTTTTTCCTGCCTAATTGCTCTAACTAGAACTTCTAGTACAATGTTGAATGATAGTGGTGACAGAGGGCATCCTTGTCTCATTCCTGATCTTAGTGGGAAGGCTTTCAAGTCTGATTGTTGAATACAATGCTGGCTATGGGTTTTTCATAAGTGCTCTTTATCATATTGAGGAAGTTTCCTTCGATTCCTACCTTCTGAAGTGTTTTTAACCAGAAATGGATGCTGGATTTTGTTCAATGGTTTTTCAGCATCAGTTGAGATGACCATGTGATTTTTCCCTTTTGATTTGTTAATATGGTATAATACATTGATTGATTTCCTTGTGTTGAACCACCTTTGCATTCTTGGGATAAACCCCACTTGGTTGTGGTGTATAATTCTTTTAATCTGTTGTTGGGTTTGATTTGCTAGTATTTTGTTGAGAATTTTTGCATCTCTATTCATGAGGGAGATTGGCCTGTGGTTTTCCTTCTAGTGGCATCTTTATCCAGTTTTGGTATTAGAGAGATGCTACCTTCGTAAAATGAGTTCATGTTCCTTTTTCCTCAGGTTTTTGGAAGTGTTTGAGCAGGATTGGTGTTAGTTCTTTTTGGAATGTTTGATAAAATTCTTCATTGAAGCCCTCTGGCCCTGGACTTTTCTTGGAATGTTTGATAAAATTCTTCTCTGAAGCCTCTGGCCCCGGACTTTTCTCTGTAGGAAGAATTTTGATGACCGACTGAATCTCTTTACTTGTGACTGGTTTGCTGACATCTTCTATTTCTTCTTGAGTCAATGTAGCTTGTTCATGTGTTTCTAGAAATTTTCCCATTTCATCTAAGTTGTTTTTTCATTGGCATATAGTTGTTCATGGTGTGTGCTTATGATTTTTTAAAAATTTCTTCAGGGTACATGGTAATGACCCTGCTCTCATTTCTGATTTTGCTTATTTGCATCCTCTCTCTCTCTCTCTCTTTTTTTTTTAATCTTTGTCAGCCTAGCTAGGGGTCCATTGATATTATTGATTTTCTTGAAGAACCAACTTCTGGTTTTATTGACATTTTTATTGTTTTCTAATTCATTTATTTATGCTTTAATCTTTGTTGTTTCTCTTCTTCTATTTGCTTGGGGATTTGTCTGCTGTTCATTCTCTAATTCCTCCAAGTAAGCAATTAAGTCCTTGATTTTTTGCTCTTTCTTCTTTTTTAATATAGGCATTTAGGGCAATAAATTTTGCTCTCAGTGCTGTCTTTGCTGCATTCCAACTTCTGATACATTGTATTCTCATTTTCATTCATCCCCAGATATTTACTATTTCTCTAGCACTTTCTTCTTTGACCCACAGATTGTTTAAGTGTGCATTAGTTGAGAGGGAGGGGTAAAGGGTATGGGATGTAGGAGTTTTTTCTTTTTTATTTCTTTTTCTGCAATTATACAAATGTTCTAAAAATGATCATGGTGATGAATACACAACCGTGGGATGATATTGTGAGCCATTGATTGTATACCATATATGGACTGTATGTGTGTGAAGATTTCTCAATAAAGATATTTTTTTAAAAGCGCATTATTTATTGTAAGTACACTGGATGAAGCAGAATATGAGAGTGATGAGGGAGAATGGCTGGAGGTATGAACGAAACCAGAAGGAAAGACAGATGATAAAGACTGAGATGGTAAAATTTAGGAATACTTAAAATGTACAATGATGGTGACTAAATGTGCAAATTAAAAAATGTCTTTGTATGAGGAAGAACAAAGGAATGCCAGTATTACAAGGTGTTGAAAATAGATCGTCATCCATAACTTAAAAACTTCAACTTCCGTATAAGACTAAAGGGAGAAATATTTATTTGATGCAAAATTTATAGTTTGACGAGTGCATTTCCTAATTTAACTTGTTTGGTCAGTTTAATTGTACACCATAAAAACATGGAACCTTGAATACGGCATGAGATTTTGTTGGTTTGTCCAGACTAGATATATCCCAGAGTGATTTGAACAGTGAATAAAGAAGTATTTGCAAAGTTCCCTTGGGGGAACGGGGAGAAAGGAGGGAATATTCACCTTCCTCATTCGGAGAATTTCTGATACTCTTGCAAGCAGTGGGGGCAACCAAATCAACAGAGGAAGCCTTTGATCTTGGGGTTCACCCCTATGAAATTTATCCCTGCTAAAGATAGGCTAAGTCTACTTAAAATTAGGCCAAAGAGTCATCCCTAGAGAACCTCTTTTGTTGCTCAGATATGGCCTCTCTCTCTCTCTAAGTCGACATGGCAAGCAAACTCACTGCCCTCCCCCCATCTACATGGGACATGACTTCCAGGGGTGTAACTGTCCCTGGCAATGCGGGACAGAAATTCTAGAATGAGCTGGGACTCAGCATCAAGGAATTAAGAAAACCTTCTCCACTAAAAAGGGGGAAGAGAGATATGAGAAAAAATAATGTGTCGGTGGCTGAGAGATTTCAAACAGAGTTGAGAGGTTATCCTGGAGGTTATTCTTACGCATTATATAGATATCTACTTTTTAGTTTATGGTGTATTAGAGCGGTTAGAGGGAAGTACCTGAAACTGTAGAGCTGTGTTCCAATAGCTGTATTTCTTGAAGATAATTGTATAATGATATAGCTTTTACAATGTGACTGTGTGATTGTGAAAAAATAAGTGCAAATTTAATCTCCATATGTTTGTGAAAGTTTTGGCTCTTTGGTGGTTGATTTTCAGCTTCATTAAGCTGTGATTAGAGAAGGTGCTTTCAATAATTTCAATCTTTTTAAATTTATAAACACCTGTATTATGATCTATCCTGGTGAATAATCCATAAGCACTAGAGAAGATATATATCCTGGTGTTTTGGGGTAATGATCTATACATGCCTGTTAGGTCTAATTCATTTATCGCTTTGTTTAAATTCACTATTTCCTTGTTGATCCTTTGCCTGGTTGTTCTATCTATAGAGGAGAATGATGTATTGATGTCTCCCACTATTATGGGTGAAATGTCTATTGTTCCCTTCAGTTTTGCCAGTGTTTAATTCATGTACTTGGGAGCTCCTTGATTGGGAGAATAGGCATTTATGATTGTTATTTCTTCTTCGTGAACTGTCCCACTATATGTAGCGTCTTTCCTTGTCTCCTATGATGTCTTTACATTCAAAGTCTATTTTGGCTGATACTAGTATAGCTACTCCTGCTTTCTTTTGGTTACAGCTTGCATAGAACATCCTTTTAGTTTATTTGTATTCTTGAGTCTAATTGAGTCTCTTATAAGAAGCAGATTGTTAAGATCATATTTCTTCATCCATCCTGCCAATCTGTATCTTTTAATTGGTGAGTTTAGTCTGTTAAGATTCAGTTATTACTGTAAAGGAATCTCTTGAATCAACCATTTAACCTGTGTTTTTTATCTGTCAGATCTATATAATCATTTCCCTCTTTCTCTTTTTATCCTTTAAGTTACCCTTACAGGTACTCTTCAATTATGTGCTGTTGTCCAGAACTCCCTTCTCCTGTCTTTTCTTTCAGCTGACAGAACATTCTTAAGTATTTCTTGTAGGGCCAGTCTCTTGTTGACAAATTCTCTCAGCATTTATTTGACTGTGAAAATTTTAATTTCTCCCTCACTTTTGAAAGATAACTTGGCTGTATAAGAATTCTTGGCTAACCCTGCCCCTCTCTGCGTGGGACATGACTCCCAGGGGTGTGGACCTTCCTGGCAACGTGGGACAAAGATCCTGGAATGAGCTGAGACTCAGCATCAAAGGACTGAGAAAAACCCTAGAATGAGCTGAGACTTAACATCAAGAGACTGAGAGAACCTTCTCGACCAAAAGGGGGAAGAGTAAAATGAGACAAAAGTGTCAATGGCTGAGAGATTCCAGGCAGAGTCGAGAGGTTATCCTGGAGGTTATTCTTATGCATTAAGTAGATATCACCTTGTTGTTCAAGATGTAGTGGAGAGGCTGGAGGGAATTGCCTGGAAATGTAGTGCTGTGTTCCAGTAGCCATGTTTCTTGATAATGATTGAACAATGATATAGCTTTCACAATGAGACTCTGTGAATGTGAAAACCTTATGTCTGATGCTCCTTTTAGCTACTATATCAACAGAAGAGTAGAACATATGGAATAAAAACAAATAATAGAGGGAACAAATGTTAAAATAAATTCAGTTTGAAATAGTGGTAAATGAAAGCGAGGGGTAAGGGGTATGGTACGTATAGTTTTTTTTCTCTATTATCATTTTATTTCTTTTTCTGTTGTCTTTTTATTTCTTTTTCTAAATCGATGCAAATGTACTAAGAAATGATGAATATGCAACTATGTGATGATATTAAGAATTACTGATTATATATGTAGAATGGAATGATTTCTAAATGTTTTGTTTGTTAATTTTTTTTAATTAATAAAAAAAGTTTAAAAAAAAAAAAGAATTCTTGGCTAGAAGTCTTTCTCTTTCAGGCTCTTTATCATACCACTGCCTTCTCGTCTCCATGGTGCCCACTGTGTAGTCCAAGCTCAGTCTTATGTGGTTCCCTTTGTATGTGATGAGTTGCTTTTCTCTTGCCAGTTTCAGACTTTCTGCTTCTCTCCAACATTTGACAGGCTGATTAATATGTAGCCTGTCAACAGACTGGAGTAGGCCTATTTTGGTTTATTCTATTGGGAGTTCTTTAGGCTTCTTTGATTTACATTTTATAATTGTTATTTCTTCCTGGTGAATTGTCCCTTTTATTAATATATAGTGTCCTTTTTTGTCTCTTATGATGTCATTACATTTATAGTCTATTTTGTCCGATATTAGCATAGCGACTCCTGCTTTCTTTTGTTTACAACTTGTGTGGAACATCTTTTTCCATCCTTTCACTTTCAATCTATTTGTATCCTTGTGTCTAAGATGAGTCTTGAAAGCAGCATGTATCTGGATTATATTTCTTAATCCATTCTGCCAATTTGTATCTTTTAATTGGTAAGTTTAGTCCATTAATATTCACAGTTATTACTGAAAAGGCATTTCTTGAATCCACCATCTTATTTTTTGGATTTTGTCAGATCTATACATACTTTTCCATCTTTTCCTTCTTATCCTTTAAGCTAACTTTACTGGTACTCTTCAATTCTGTGCCCTCCTCCAAACCTCCCACTTCTGTCTTTTTTTCCCACTGGCAGAACTCCCTTTAGTATTTGTTGTAGGGCTGGTCTTTTGCTGACAAATTCTTTCAGGATTTGTTTGTGAAAATTTTAATCTCTCCCTCAATTTTGAAGGACTATTTGGCTGGGTACAGAATTCTTGGCTGGAAGTCTTTATCTTTCAGGCTCTTAAATATATCATACCACTGCCTTCACCTCCATGGTGCCAGTTAGTCTGAATTCAGTCTTATGTGGTTTCCCATAAGACTGTATGTATGTATGTGGCAGATTGTTTTTCTCTTGTCACTTTCAGAATTTTCTGCTTCTCTTTGACATTTGACAGACTGATTAGTATGTATCTTGGGGAAGGCCTATTTGGATTTATTATATTTGGAATTCATTGAACTTCTTTGACTTGTGTATTTATGTCCTTTATAAGGGTTGGGAAGTTTTCCCCCATTATCTCCTCCAGTAATCTTCCTGGCCCTTTCCTCCTCTCTTCTCCTCTGGGACACCAATGATTCTTATATTTCTGTGCTTTCTTATTGTCCATCATTTCTCTGAGGTTCAATTCAAATTTTTTCATCTTTTTTGCCATTCGTTCTTCTGTGCATTCAAATTCAATTTTCCTGTCCTCTAGTTTACTTATTCTTTCTTCTGCCTCTTCAAATCCGCTCTTGTGTGTCTCTAGTATATATTTAATTTGGTTCACAGTATTTTTCATCTCTGTTAAATTGCTATTTTTCTACTTATTCTTTCAAATTCTTCTTTACGTTCTTCTAATATCTTCCTGATATCCTCTATGTCATTAGCCAACCCATTACATTTATTTAGGGGATTAGTATGAACATCTTTGATTAGTTATACCAAAGTCTGTGTCTCCTCCAGTGTTTTAATTTGGTCATTTGGCTGGACCATATCTGCCTGCATCTTTATATGCTTGTGATTTTCTGTTGGCTTCAAGGCATTTGATTCTCTTGATAGGGTTATTTGGATTTCCCTCAGCCGACTAAGGTTTTGTATTTGCTTGGGTTTGCATTGAAAGTCTCCTTTTGCACTTGGTTCATCATTAATTCCCCGTCAAACCAAGCCCAGTCTTCATTCAGGACTGCAACTCTACTTGAGGATCTGTTTGAAGCTAGACAGGTAAGACAGGCAGCTTGCCAGACTACACTTTCCATTTCTTCCCAACAGACAGTTCTTGGGCCCCTCTTCCTTTCAGTCCTGCCTCTCCCTGACTGTGGCTGCTGGATGGTGAGCTGGATGGAGACCTGGTGCAATTCCAGCCAGGTCCACTGATCCTGGTGGGCATTGAAAACCAGCAACTTCAGGATTTGTGGGTGGGCAGTGTGCACCTAAGCAGTGATTTTCTTGTGTGTCCGATGGTTCTGGTGGCCCCCAAGCTCCTGCTTGGAATGTCCTTGGGCTATGGAACTGGGTATGTCAACTGCCCCTGTCCAAACCAACTTGGAATTACCTGTCAACTAGGTATGGCATGGGACACTGTGTGTGGGGGTGTGGGTGAGGTGCAGAGATGTGGACATGGAGGTATAGGGCACAGCGGCACAGGGAGTCGTGTGGTGCAGGGTGTGGTGTGGTGGCTCAGGGCTGCAGGGGTGTGAGGTGGAGTTCAGCATGGTGGTGCAGGGGCATGACATGGCACAGGGCAGGGTATGGTGTGGGGTACAGCACGAGGGCATGGGGGTGAAGGGTTCAATGCAATATGCATGGGGTGAGGGGTGCAGGGTGTGGTGCAATTGAGGTGCTGGGTGCAAGGGGAGTGGGTGGCAGGGCATAGCAGCACGTAGGTTTTGGACTTGGCACGTGTGGGCACCAGGGCACAGGTGGGGTGTAGTGGTGCCTGGACATGGATTGGGGTACAGCATGGCTTACTTCCTCATCTCCATCTTCCTGTCTATGCACTCCAAGGGCTCCAGACTGCCATATAAAAAGGGAAGTGGTACGCTCTGTGCACTAGCTGGATGGTCTTTATGAACCAGAAACCAAGTTTGCTGGCTTCAAGGTTTCCCAAGGGATCTCCAAGCTGTGGAGCTGAGGGGCTTGATCTCCCAAGCCAGCTGCATACACAGGCACATTCCTGGGTGTGGCCTCTTTTCCCTGTTGGAGTCCTGACAAAGCCCATCCACCCCATTCTCTGCATCACAATTCCTTAGCTTTTTTTTTTTTAATCTTCTTAAGAACCTTTTAACCCACACAGAATCTTTAAAATAGACAATTATACAAAACTTATCTATTGTTCTTATAACATTAAAATAAGTTAACACAAAGTGGAAAATGTGGAGTTAGTTTTCTTCTTCTTCATCCTCTTTAATTACTGGGGTACCATCCAACTTTTTTAGTTTGGGCACTCTCTTGCTTGCCTCTTCGATCCAGCTCCCCTCAGAAGAGTATTTCTCTTCCAAAGGATTGCCTACAAACACCAGGTCCTCCAGGCATGGTAGTTCTGCCAGCTTCACAAATTCAGCCCAATCTTTCACTAGGTTATTGGACATGTAGAGAATCTTCAATTTCTTCATTACATGGATCCCTTTCAACTTCTCAATAAAATTGTAGGAGATCCACAGTTCTTCTAATGTGTCCCCTACTACTTCCAGTCCATTTAAGTTCTTTATGTTGTTTCTTCCTAAAGACAATATCCTTAAGTTTTTTAAGCCGTTCAGGTTGGCAATTTTCTCAATGCAGTTTGTAGACAGTGAAAGTTTCTCGCAATTAGCAAGCATGGACAAAGATGCATCCATCTTTTCTATAGGGGGAATCTGGGCATAAAGCTTTATCTCTTTGGCTTCAGATGGTTTCTGACCAGTTTTCTCTTCCCATCTGGCTAGGGCTTCTTTGATTGTTGTTGCTTTTGCCATTCTGGCGGTTGCTACTGTCACTGCTCCGGTTGCTAGGGCCCTCTGCCAATTCCTTAGCTTTTTAATCTAGGACCTCCCTAAATAGTATAGAGGACTCTCTCAGATCACTTGCACCCTGGAACTGCTGTCCCAGTTATTTTTCTTTCACTTATCTAGTTGATCCTTGCAGTAGGGGTGAACTCAGCCTATTCTATTCTGCCATCTTTCTGTAAGTCTCAATTAATGGATACATTTTAACTTCAAGTCAAGAAGGTAAAGGGGACAGGTCAAAGCTACTTTAAGAAAACCATCGCTTTTATTTCTGTTGCGTTTGAGGAACCTAAGACCTTTACACATAAGTACAAGTTTCACTAAATCCTGATGGCTTTTTTCCCGAGGCAAAGGAACAGCTTTAGTAACTACTTTGACTCATTTAACATATATATATATTGAGTACCTGCTATATCCAGGCACTGAGCTAAGCCACAACATGCAGCCCCTGCTCTTTAAGGCTCAGTCTCTAGTGAAGAAGCAAGCATGAAAACACGCTTTCCTAATTCATGACAGAGGAGCACACAGGATCCTAGGAGAGCACTAAGAAGAGGCACCTATAAAAAGCCTTCCCAACCAGAAACAGAACTGCTTCTACAACAAGGTGATTTAGGCTCATAAAAGGTTAGCAACATAAGTGGAGAAGCTGGAGGTAACAGGTGTGTCATTAGGTATCTCCTAGTAACTGTATAGTTTCAGTTACCACATCACATTATCCTCTTTATAGTTAACGAACTTATAAAGTGATCTTTACAGTAAAATGACCCAGTTTATCACCCATATAGTGCTATCTTTTTATTTTTTTAATAAAGGGTAGGATTTTCTGCTTTTGACTGGGAGAGGAGGTCAGGATGCAACTTTCTTCTGTTGTACCACATATGGGTTCCAGAGACACCAGCTGCCTCTGACACTGAGGACATGGAAGTCCTGTACCTGAGCCCAGTACCTCGTCTGCCTTGCCTCAAGAGAAGCCTCCTGGCTCTGTCTGCAAAAAAGTTTGGTGATTACAATGACAAGGCCACTGGTGACTAGAAAGGTCTAAGGGTTATGGGGAAACTGACCACTCAGAATAGATAGGCCCAGATTGAGGTGGTACCTGCTGCCTCTACCTTGATAATCAACGCTCTTAAGGAACACTCAGAAGCAGAAAACCTTTAAGAACAGTGGAAGTATCATTTTTGATGAGATTATCAACATAGCCCAACAGATGTGGCATTGATCTTCAGCCAGAGAACTCTCTGGAGCTATGAAAGAGATTCTAGGGACTACCAGTCTGTGGGTTGCAAGGCCAATGGCTGCCACCCTCAAGACATCATAGATGACAACAAAGTGGTGCAGTGAAATGCCCAGCTAGCTGAGAACTACAGAGGGAAATATTTCAATAAAGGATCATTTGACAACAGGAAAGGAACAGGAAAGGGAAAGAAGGAAAAGAAGGAAGGAAAGAAAGAAAGAGGGAAAGAGGGAGACAGTGAAAAAAAGAAAAAAAAAGAAAGAAATGAAGGAGAGAGAGAAGGAGGAAGGAAGGAAGGAAAGAAAGAGAAAGAAGCTTAGATTCAATTATGGCATTTCCCTGTCAGGGAAAGCAAACAAATTTAGGAACTTCTAATTATAGGCCAGAAATAAGCCAGTATTTATTAAGTGCCCACTGTGTGTCACACTTTGTAACGGTTGTTTAATGAACTCTTTGAATGAAAGAAAAATTCACACTGCTCACCATACAAAACTTTACATACAGTTTGCTTAAGTTATGTGTGAAAAAAAAAACCAATATAAAGGTTACAAGCGGCTGTTCCAAATAAGACAGCACTTTAAAGTCAATTTAACATTACCTCAGAAAATGCCCATTTATATCAATATGTTTGGAACATTACCCAAAATGCATTTTTGTCTTTATTAGGGGGATTAGCATATATAATTATTTGGTGAGCTTAGTTTTTTAATGTGGAATGTAAAGCTTGTGAAATCAAAACAGATTTGCAAAGTTATACGGCTTTAATTTTGAGGGTGGAGGAATAAAATTTAGAATCATAATGATAACTTGTTCTTATTATTTTGTCCTATTGTAGTCAATAGACTAGTTAACTCTTACCTATTATTAAGGTCTCAGTTTCAGTGAACTTTCTTCTCTCTAGTAAGCTTTCTGGACTCAGTCCAGGAGAGAGGTCCTTCTTAAGTGCTCCCATAGCATCCAGTATTTCCTTGATCATTGCACTAATCTCAATCTTATAATTGTCTTTTTATCACTTGTCCCATAAGACCATAAACTCTAAGAGAAAATACTGTCTTACTCACAATTCATCTCCAGGATTTAGCCTGCTCTGTTAGTATGTAGTCAAAAAATATTTGTTGAATGAATATATTCTTCCAGTCTTTTTGCTGTGGATGTGTGCAAACACACACACAAATACAAACATATTTCAAATGGAATCATACTATTTCTGGTAGTTAGACTTAAAAAAATCTATAATGAACATCTTTTTCCATCATTGATTACCCTCTCACAGCATAATTTTTAATGGCTGAGGAGTATTCTATGGTATAGGTGTATGATAGTTAAGTAGCCAACATCCTATTCTTGAACATTTCAATTCTTTCCAATTTTTCACAGTTCAGAACAATGTTTGGTTATGATTATTGTGACTATCCCTTGCACATTACCACTGTCATTACTGGGGAGACAGTATAGCTTAGTGGTTAAAGGCATGGGCTTTAGCACAGAATGCCTTGGTTCAATCCCAACTGGGCCATGTAATTAGCTGTATGATATTGGAAATTTCTTAACTTTTTTATGATTTAGGTTCTTCATCTGTAAACTGGTGAGAGTAACAGCCTTGAACAACTAGAATTCTTGTGAATAATAAATTAGTTAACACATGAAAAGCATTAAGACAAGGTCTGGCAGATAGGAAACACTCAGTAAGAGCTATATGAGAGTTAATTCAAGTGGAATGCCTTCCAACTGGCAAACTCCCTCAGGACCTAATTCAAGTATTACCACTTCTGCCAAGATCCCTGGATCTCTCACGCTCCCTCTAGTTATTCCCTCTTCTGTGCTAAAAGCAGTTAGAGTGTGGATCACAGTTTCATAATATTTGTTTTCATGTCTGTCTCCCTCCTTGAGGGAGGGCACTGTGTTGCATTCCACTTTATATTCTCATAATCTACCATAATTCCTGACACATTAGATACTTAATAAGTGCTTACTGAATGAGTAAATTTATTTCTATAGCATTTTTAACAGTGATCCTGTGTCATATATCCTTCATGTTATACTAAAGACATGTTATTAAAATGATAGCCAAGGGGAGCCTGGAAGGAGAAACAGTTATAAAACTACAAGTTGACTGTGTACGAGTCTATAGTCTTTTTTTTAATCAGTATTTTACAAGGTTTATCTCATCACTGCTACTGATCTAGCTACCAAACAGGAGGCTTTTCCTAGCAAGGATGGGCTCACTCCTATACACACTAGCTTAAATATAGTTCTGCCCACTCATAGCCAATAAATGCCAACTCTGTAAAATAGACTCTATCTCCTTTCTAATTCTCAAAAAAATTTTTAGTATTACCCATCTTGTGAAAGATTTTCTACATTTTTTTGGGGGGGTGGTGCTTGGGCCAGGAATCAAACCCAGGTCTCCCGCCTGGCAGGCGAGCATCCTACCACTGGGCAACCATGTGCCCTTTGTGAAGGATATTAAAAGGACTTCTCAAAAAAAATTTTTTTTTCTGTTACAACCTAAGAACCAAGAATAGTACAAAAACTGTTGATAATAGAAACCGGTAGAATATAATTCCTTGAAAAAAGCTTAGAAACAGGTTCTACCGAGTAAATATTAACTATATAGAGTGTGTCCACACACACACACACACACACACACACACACACACGCTGCAGAGTAACTGTACTGCATAATACAGACCAAAATTTTAAGTCATTTGAAAACATTATCTTCTTGAAGTCTAGTTTTATTTTTATTTCCTACTTTTATAATGAACTAGAATAGGCTGCCCTGCAAGACAATGAGCCTGCTATCCTGGGAAGTGTTTACGCAGAGGCTGGATGGCTGCTCTCAGGGATTTCTAGACAACATTACCAAACACAAGTCGAGACAACATAACCCAGAAAGTCCCTTCCCCTTCTTTAACACAAAGCTTCTACTTGTTTGCATTAAACATTTAAATCTGAAAATAAACTGCCCTTGTGCCTAACCACTTGTTTACTTATTTTGTTAAGAATTTGACCATTCTTTTTAACAGAAAAGCCCATTTCATCTGTTAGTACCCTAAGATAGCAAGATAATTTGCTATCTTACAGTACTATTGCTGCAAATAAGGTTAGGAGGAATTCTTGTAAAGACATCCTGGCTAAGGCATAAATATGGATATCTTCAGGAAAAAATGCATACAGTGCATTTATAGAGCAATGATATGCACAAATAAAATAAAAAACGCTTTTGAGGAAGGTTATCACTAGGTCATAACACATATTAATAACTTGAAAAATCTAATACTATAATTTCAGGGCATACACTTATTTTCCTCTATTTAATAAATGTACCTAGGCATGAAACAATAAACACCTCAATATTTATACATTGGAAGATGGCAAAATTGGAATATTTTACACAGATCTTGGCCATAAAGTCAGTTAAGAATCAGATATGTCATTGTATTTTTTCTATGCAAAAAGGGGATTCTTTTTACCACAATGAGATACCATTTCATATTCACTAAAATGGCTACTGTTAAAATAAATAAATAAATAAAATAACCAGCATTGAAGAAGATGTGTCGAGAACATTTGTACATTGTTAGTGGAAATGTAAACTGGTGCAGCCACTGTGTAAAATGTTTTCTCAGAAAATTGAAAATAGGATTATGATACGACTTGACCTCCACACATCTAAGTAATTGAATACAGGGACTCAAACAGATATTTGCACATCAGTGATCATAATAGCATTATTCACAATTGTCAAAAGGTGGAAATAATCCAAATGTTTATTAATAGGAGAATGAATAAACAAAATATGATATATGCATCAATGGAATATTATTTAGCTATACAAAAGGAACGATGTTCTGATACATGTAGCAAGATGGATGAAGGCTGAAGTCATCATGTTGAGGGAAATAAGCCAGACACAAAAGATCAAATATGGTATGATCTTATATGAGATCATTAGAATAAGCAAATTGAGTCAGAAATTTGAATAAAGGCTACCAGGGGCAGGGGTGGTGGTGGGGAATGGGGCATTAACACTTTACTGGTACTGAGTTTCTGTTTGGGGTGATGGTAAAATTTTGATAATAGATGGTGGTGAAAATAACACAACATTGTATCTGTACCGTATTCTTGTGGTTAAAATGAGAAATTTTATGCTGTATATATGTAATCAGAATAAAAATTGATTTAAAAACAGAACTTCACAGAGAGTGAACCCCTAATGTAAATTATGGACTATAGTTTATTTTTTCATCAGTTGTTTCATCAATTGTAACAAAGGTGTCACACTAATACAAAATGATAATGAGGAAAATTGTGTGTGTTGGAGGGTGGGTATTTGGAAACTCTGTACTTTCTGCATAGTTTTTCTGTAAACCTACAATGGCTTTAATAAAAAAACAAAATTTCTTTTAAAAGAAAGGATTTTCTCCAGTTTCCAATACATTACCTTATATTTTTGTACTTCCTGCCAAAAGAGTACCCCATTTTCCAATAAATCTCCTTTTAGAGACACAAAACGTTGAAATTGTCTTGCAGTAACTGGGTTCAATAATGCTTTTCGAAAAGCAATGATATCACAAGATGAAGATATCCACTTACTTTCCACAGGCTGTCCAAAACAGGGAAACAGAAAATTAGTTGTGTTCTGAAAAGTAACAATAATTTCATTAGTTAAGTTAAAATGTACCCACTTCTATCTCCTTTAATTTTGACTGGTGAAACTTAGGACATGGATACAACAAAATTTAGCAACCCTTTTTCTTCTGTCTCTTTTATATTTTTAAGGTTAGAGAGAAAAAGAAATGGATGATTTAGAACATATTACCAAATTATTTAAGAATGTTAACAGTTTATTGAAGTTTGGTACTAAGTAAAAAACTACTTTTTCGTGCATAGTATGAGTTCTATGCTTAGAACAAATTAATTATGATGTTATTATATATTTTATTACATTATATATTTATTATATTATTACATATGTACTATGTATTAATATATAATTTTCTTACCTTTTAAAAATTAAAAGTGGTTGAACAGTTAAGATAGTTTTTTCAATTTTTTAAAGAAAATTTACCAATTAATCCCTTAATTTAAATGGAAAATCTACTGTGGAGCTTCACTATACTACCCTGGAAAGATCATGTTTTAGATGAGACATTTTTATATTATTTTAAAAATTATTTTTAATAATTAATAAAATCATTTTTAAGAATAAACTTCCTCTGAGAATTTCTCATGTTTTAAAAAAACAGCGTGAAGTACCCAGGCTTAAGGTATTCTTACCTACACTTATTTTATGTCTTCCCAATTTTGAAATATGTCTACTTTTTTTTACTTTGTCCATTTTAAACCACATATTTATCCATTCTTAGCCTCTCAGAATTAAAAAACATAGGAAATAGATTTTATTGAATTTACTGAATAGATTTTACTGGATAAATTTTACTGAAATTCTCCAAAGATGATTTTAACCTATAATCATACATGAAAACATAATTTCAAAGGCAATGCTTTAGATAAACTTAGGAATTATAGCAATATGCACTCAAAATATATGATAAACATTCATAAATGAAAATGCATAAAGTAAGTACCTAAAAACAATTCATATGTGACCATCAATAAAAGCGTTTAAGAGAGTTATGTAAAAAGTGCTATAGGAACACAAAGGAAAGAGCCGCTACTTCTGCCTGCAGGAGTAAAAGCTTTAGATAAGGGCTTTGAGGATGACATATGAGTTAGAAACTGAAAAGTAAAGGCAACTCCAGGCAGCATAGACGACTGACGGTACCATTAACCAAGATAAAGTGAGCAGATGTCTGTCACTATTTTAGTAAGATACATGTCATGTTCTCTGGGCAGAAAGTTAAGACCCTCGCCATATGGCCCAGATTAAAATTACAGCCCCATAAATAGGAACTACTATATATTAGACTAGGATGTTTATTTAAAAACCACTTAGAAAATGATGTTTTAAGACCTGCTTCTTAAGATATGGAAATTTGGCAATTTAACTAAAACTTGCAATTTAACTAAGCAGAAAATAATATCTAGTGCACAGTAATATAAGATACAAGCCCATTCTTCTTATCTTACTATTTCAATTTAAAATATAGCAAAAGAAGAAAAACATTAAAAAGTTTATTTCCCTTCAAGAGAAAAATACAGTAGAAGAATATCCTAGCAGATATGTACATTTCTTTAACATTCAAACAGAATTTTATCTTTCTTTGTTAGTTTGCTGGGGATCAGCTGGATCTAGTTTGACCTTCTATGAGACCCACAGGGCGATGAATACACATAACCTGGTAGGCTGAAAAAGAAGACCATGTTTATCATGCTTGTTAAGAATAAAAATAGGCCATTTCTCATTCTCACAAGCAGTGGGGACAACCAAGCAATAGTCTGAGCCCCCAATCTTGGGGTTTGTTCATATGAAACTTATCTCCACAAAGGATAGGCTAAGCCTACTTAAAATTAGGCCTAAGAGTCACCCCCAACAGAACCTCTTCTGTTGCTCAGATGTGGTCTCTCTCTCTCAGCTGACACAGCAAGCAAACTCAGTGCCCTCCCCTTCTCTATGTGGGACATGACTCCCAGGGATGTGGACCTTCCTGGCAACGTGGGACAGAAATCCCAGAATGAGCTGAGACTCAGTACCAAGGGATTGAGAAAACCTTCTCGACCAAAAGGGGGAAGAGCGAAATAAGACAAAATAAAGTGTCAATGGCTGAGAGATTCCAAACAGAGTTGAGAGATTATCCTGGAGGTTATTCTTATGCATTAAATAGATACCACCTTTTTAGTTAAGGTATAATGGAGAGGCTGGAGGGAACTGCCTGAAAATGTAGAGCTGTGTTCCAGTAGCCGTGTTTCTTGAAGATGATTGTATAATGATAAAGCTTTCACAATGTGACTGTGTGATTGCAAAAACCTCGTGTCTGATGCTCCTTTTATCTACCTTATCAACAGATGAGTAAAACATATAGATTAAAAATAACTAAATAATGGGGGAACAAATGTTAAAATAAATTTAGTAGATTGAAATGCTAATGATCAAAGGGAGGGGTGAGGGGTATGGTACGTATGAATTTTTTCTGTGTTCTTTTTATTGTTTTTGAATTGACGCAGATGCTCTAAGAAATTATCATGATGATGAATATACAACTATATGATGATATTGTGAGTTATTGATTATATAACAAGAACAGAATGATTATATGGTAATGCTTGTGTTTTTATGTGGTTATGTATCATAAATAAAATTTTTTTTTAAAAATAGGCCATTTCTAGTAAGGTATGTTATAGTGGCTTTAATAACCACCAAAATGATAGTTATCTTCATTCTTTTAAAGCTAAAATGTAATCCTAAATAAAGAAGATAATGTAACATGATTTACCTTGCTGAATCTATTGCCTACTTTTCATTCTTTTTATGTAATCTAGTCTCAATAATAGGTAAACTAACGTATACTAGAATGAACAGCTTGTCTCAATAAATCCATCACAAGCAAAATTAAGAAAAATACAATATCTTAAAGTCCACTTCTAAGGTTGAGCAGGTTGGTGGACTCTTTAAGAACAGGGCTCTGGTAAAGTTCCACTTTTTCTCAAATTCCAATTAAGTCAATTAAGAACAGTTTCTAGAGATATAGGAAGTTAGCTGGTAACTTATAAAGAAGTATCTTCAAAGAGGGTCTCTGAACAAGAAAGGAAGGAAAAATATTACTTTGATAGAGTGGAACTTACAAAAGAAAGAATATAATATTTATTACCTTCCAGACACCTATTTTCCTTTCATGTTTCTGTAGCAACAGCTCTTCAGCTACATCTTTCATCTGTACCTAAAAGCAAAACCAATGATATCATCCCAGTTACTCAGAATGTCTAAATTTTGAAATCTTTCACTGATTTTATAGTTAAGAAAATGTGGCAAAGCCCTCAGCTTGGAAAAGAGAGAGCACAGTTCAGGAGAAAGAGGATCAGATTTAGAGATGGAAGCCCTGCCATCAGGTCCCTGGACAAATCACTCACAATTCTCTGAACGTTGTTTCCTCATCTGCAAAATGGAGATAATACCTGATTGTATTACTCCAAATACAGATAATGGCCTCACTTTAGATCACACAGAAACTGAAGTTGGGGCGGTCATTTGACTTCTTATTTGTGCTATTTTCTAGTCATTTACTTCCACAATTAATTTTAGAAGAGTACAAAAGTTAGTCAACACAAGGGAATTACAGAAGATTCTTCTTGGAGTTTCTGGTTGTTCACAATATTTTCCCCTCTTGGGAACTGCTTCTGAGAAGTCTATGTGACTCTACCTCCTGTTTAGCAGATGGACTCAGAAGTGGACTTTGGGAGACACGGATTAGAATCACTGGGACTGGGTCTTTTTGATAGCCACAATCTGACGAAGAGATCCCAAAATTCTTGCTGGGTTTTCAGTGATGCCATGACCCCACCCTCTCTAAAGCTTGGGTGTCAACTTTACCCCTGAGTCTGTGAGATACAACCCCCTCATCATTTTATAACAAATTCTATCCCCTCCCTTTTGTCTTTGGTTTAAAGGAAATCAGTTTATGTTGCTGGCAACCCAAAAATGCCAAGCCAGCAAATTAATGCAAGTCACAATAAATTACCATGGCAAACAGTGAGAAATCATGCTAAATAATATTAGTAACCCAAATGTCCTTGACTTGGCTTTGGATAGTTATCCTGAAAAAGGGAATGAGGAAAGTTGAGCTGCCCCAAAGCTTATTTCTGGGAATTTTTGCCTAAAACAAGTCAGCTCTACCTGTCCATATTATAAACTCTATGCTCCCAGCTAATGTGTTTTCCATAACTTAAGTTGCTCAACTCAAAAGACTAAGGATCAGGGGCACAAGGGTAGTTCAATGGTAGAATTCTCGCTTCCATGTGAGAGGCCTGGCCCATGCATTTCCCAAAAACAAACAAACAAAAAATTCATCAAATGGTGCTATATTAACGGGATACTCACATGGACAAAGAACGAAATGTGACTCCCATCATTCAGCATAAAAAAAAAAAAAAAGACTAAGGATATCTCCAGATGAGACCTCAACGTGTTTGATAAATTGAATATAGAGGGCAGCTTTTTTTAGGTTCCTCCTGAGCAATACTAATGGCATGTGGCTTTGCATCCTGAAGTACAAAATTGCATGTTATCAGCCTCTTGTGTTATCTTTGTGTAAAGATCAGGTTTGCCTCCTTTTACGTATACTTCTGATATTTCAAATTATCAAATATTATATGCCTCTTATAAAATAAAAACAAAATAAAGAACAAAAAAATTCCACTTTACAAAGTAAAAAGTAAAAATCCTTCTCATACCCCAAACCCACTTCCGGGAGGTAGAATCTTTTAGATCTTTTTTCTATGCATAAATATGATGAATGATG
Organism: Tamandua tetradactyla; assembly: GCF_023851605.1. Lineage (NCBI taxonomy): Eukaryota > Metazoa > Chordata > Mammalia > Pilosa > Myrmecophagidae > Tamandua > Tamandua tetradactyla. The sequence goes on from NC_135332.1 coordinate 144,188,005, forward strand.
GATAGATAAAGATATATGATAATGATGCGGATGATAGATTGATAGTTAGATAATCATGGATTAAGTAGATAGAGAAAGGTGATAAGATATAGATGCATGGATAAAAGGCATATATAGATATACAGGTATACATATTAGGATCATTTTCTATATATTGTTCTACCTCATACTTGTTCACTCAAAAATAACATTTTCATATATGTAGAAATCTTGTTTTTATATATTTATCTCATTTTTATAATCTTTATATGGAAACCTGCATAGTTTTCCATAGCATGGAATTATCGTAATTCATTTAACTATTCCTCCATATGATACTGAAATGAATGTCCTTTAACATCTTTGCCTATTTGTATAAGAACTTAATAATAACAATATTAATAGATAACATTTAAGTGCTTATTGTGTGCCAAACTCCATGCTAAGAAATTAAAGTAGCATCATCTCATTTCTTCTTTGCAACAACCTTATGAAGCAGCTACTACTATTAGTCTCATTTGTCAAATGAGGTTACAAACTTAAAGTTGTACAATTAATGTGGCAGTGTTGAGATTAAAACTTGGGAAGGCTGACTCTATGCCATGGGAGTGCGATGGCTGGGTCAACAGGGATGTATACTTAATGTTTTGATAGGTACTGCCAACTGCTATCCATATATTATACTAACATATATACCTTTATCTTCTGACGTGCTGCAAACTGTTCGCTTGCAAGGAACAATGGCAACCAGACATTTTCTAGCCTATTTAAGACATGTTTTTGAATTTCAATTAGGACAGGTGCATCAAGCTGATCATGGAGAATCTTTCCCCAACCACCACTTAATTGCATTATCTACAAAGATAAAAAATGAAACAGAAAATAACGAACTTCTGCTTTGGTAAAGAAGCATTAATAATCATTAATTCATTAATTTAGCCTCAAAAAACATGTACTGAACACCCAATAAGTGCCACAATTTTTTAATGCTGTATTGCCTCCTGGCTATATCTTGCTCAATAATGACAGTCAACTTCCCTAACGTCAGAGAATTTGGTTTATGCAGAGGGTGTACTGAAAAGAACATGGGAGAGGGTTTTTATCCTCTGTGACCATAAGCAATGCCATTTTCCCTCAGGATCAATCTTCAACGGTAATATGAGGAATTTAATCTATATGCTTTCTAAGTTTTCTTCTAGGTCTAACTCCCATGAATCTATGATTCTTGGCCTCAAACAGTCAAATTGGCCTGTTTGAGAAAGTTAAAAAAACAACCTTAGTCAGATACTAGAAATACGTGTTATCAACGAATGTCAGGGTGGAGTTTGAGGGATGGTGATAGTGACAACAATGTAGACCTGCTCCAACTTCCTCCAAGAAGAAAACAGAGGAGGCAGGAAGCAGAGAAAAATTATGCTGTATAGACAGCAGTCACTGATTTGAATAAGAAGCAACTTTTATAAAACACAAGTTATTTTTGGTCCAAATCTTTCTTCTGCATAATTATGGGCGTCAACAAGCTAGTAATTGTTATTTACTGCTACAAAGCATTCTATTTTCTGTTTCTCAAAAATGCTTGGATGGCTCAGTTAAACAATCACTTTCTTTTTAGTACTCCTTTGATTAATAATATTAGTATTAGTCAAATAATAATTATTTTGTATAAAAACAAAAGAGAAAAGAAAAAAAGACTACCTTGCTAATCAAAGAACAATTTGGTGACACAACTGAAATTATGACTAGCATGATCTATATAACACGTAATGGGATGCAGGAATCCTTAAAAGTAAAATATATAAATAAAACTATAAGTAAAGGCAAAGATGAGGAAGAAAGGTCATTGGGAAAACTCATTTTTAGTGAGCAGGCCCATTTGCTATGATAGCAATGGATGACTTTTTTCACTGGATTTTAAATCTTCAGCATGTTGTAGTATGGAGAATTTACACAGTAGCATCAGATATCATAAAATCTCATGCAATGCAGCACAAGCCAAATAGAAAACAAATGCTTTCTGCATTTTAATTTCATACTTGTGCTTATTGGGATACCGAACTACTTTTGTTAATGGGTCCCAGATTTGTATCTCAAGGAACTAACAGCAAGGCATTTTTGTCAAGGTTGCTTAATTCTAGAATTTTCCCTATCTCTTGATCCTAAGGACTTATGCTTGACCCCCACCCCCACCCCCAAAATCTAGTTTTTAAATTTGGTATCCCCACTTGTGAGGCTCTCTGAATTTTTCTTTAATTTATTTAATTTAGCATTCATATAAAATTTGTGTTTTATAAATGTTTGCCATTAGGATATGCATTCTTTTACATTACTGAAATTAAAAAAAGCTCTATATTTGATTTTTATGTAGTAATGTAGTACTAACACACTGCAAAAAAATAAATTATAATACTTAATTCTTTATATTTAAAAGGCATACAACTTCAGCCATGCCTCATAAGATAAAAGTGTTACATGAACACTCAAATAATAATTATTAAGAAGTTGTGATTAAGGATGTTAGATTTTGGTCCAACATAACAGCAAAACCTATGTTCCTGGGGACAATATAATGGTAAATAAAGTTTATAAAGATTGATTATGTTTTGAGTAATATCAGTTAAGAGAAGAACAGAAAAGAGATAAAAATGAAGTATAATGGCTGATTCTGGCTGTTTTCCTATTTGCTTGAAGGTGTAGGGACTCGCCCATTGTGTTCACCACTTTATCCCGAGCACCTAGAACAACGGCATATAGTACTTACTCATATTTTTTAATGAATGGATGGATGGATGAATCCTACATAAATGTTCTTTTTATTTGATAAATGAATTTTTAAAGTAACACATTTTATAATATGTATACTTGGGTTAATTGTAAAGACACTTAACTTATAGATACTTATAAATACAAAGAAAAATGAGATAACAGAAGAGTTTAACATAAAAGTCTAGCATGAAAGTGACAAAAATAAAGAAAATATCTCTTACACTGTCATGCTTCAATATAGAAAATACATTTACGTTTTGATACCTGGTTCTGCTGACATAGAGAAGCTGGACTGTTGGGCCCAAAGAAATATTTTTTATTAAGGTATTTGTTTTTAATATAAATAGATTTTGCCTCCCTTTGATTTTGATCTTTGAAAAGAATTCTTCGGAACTGCTCAATGTCTGTCCAGCACATAAGGTCCATGCTAAAATGAAAACAAAAATAAAGTTCAGTCCTTCTTATTTATTTCTCTCAAGTCCACTGACCACCAAAGAAGTCGGTGTTTTGACAGAACTTAGAAGGTGGTTGTGTTGACTAGTTAGCACCGCTGATTAGATTAAGGGACTAACGAGTACAATGTTATGTCACTGACACCTTTCTAGGGCAGTTACTTGATTCTATTATGTTCCTAATCATGACTAAATATTATGAATAATAATAAGGGGTAATGGGATTAATACCCCATTAATGATGGACTAGCATAGTTAATTTCAAATACGGAAAAACTGCCACATGAGGCATATCTATTTGACAATATTTAGAATAATCTAAATTTAGAATAATCTTCACCACCAAGAACAGAGACCATTTACACATACACACCAAGAAGGGAAACTATTTCCACACACACATTCGGAATTATCATTTACACACACACACACATGCACACACACATTAGGAATTGTCATAGTGAAATTTTGTTCCCAGGTGTCTAGTCTGGTCTAGCCAGTTTTTGTTGACTTAGGAGAAAATAAATAGGAAAACAATATGATCAATACTTCAGTGTCTATTAATTAAATATAAGTTTCCAAGATTCTGTACAAAACCACAATGTTTCACTTATGGATGTTAATAAAAACTGTAAAACAGAACAGTAATTTCAAAACCTTACATCTGTGTTACTGAAATACAGAGGAGACATTTCCAGAAAGTAAAGTACCTGTCTAGGAAAACGCAAAAGAAAGAAACAGCAGAAAAGAGAAAGAAAGGAAAGAATAAAGTATTGCTGGTGTTTTAAGTGAGCCAAGGCTGAAAGTTTCAATAAATATTTGTTTAATCACTTAAAACAGTTTGAAGTTTACTACAATCAAAATGCTGCATTCTCCAACAAAAAGTTATTTTATAGATTTCAGATATTCATTATCCTCGTCAATTTTTCCTGACATGGGTAAAATTTAGCACTAAAGCACTATTATAATATGTTGAATCAAAACCAAGTGGCTTAGAAAAATGATGTTTTAAAAGAGAAAAACATTTAAAAAGGGTTGTGTTACTTACCTTGATGAGTGAGCCTCAAGAAACTGACGGAAATGTTCAAATTCCAACTTGTTGTTAAAAAGATCATTAAAAGTAAAATGCTTATAGTCTGCAGGAACATTATTCCAATATTCTGTTTGTTTAGAGACGTCAGAGAGTGATAAAATACCAGTTCTGATTTCAGAAGTGATGTCCTAGTGAAATAATATTTTTCATGAAAAACTCAAACACAACAAATTTTTTCCCACTTTTAAATACAGAAAAATTAACTATTAGGCTGAGGCCATTTAAAAATTCAATGGTAAAAAATAAAATAGGGCGGGGGCCATGGTGGCTCAGCAGGTAAGAGTGCTTGCCTGCCATGCCCGAGGACCTGGGTTCGATTCCCGGTGCCTGCCCATGCTAAAAAAATAAAAAATAAAAAAATAAAATAAAATAAAATAAAAAATTCAGTGGTAGAATTGGGTAAAAAACCTAGGCGATTCAAGTTTTAACATATGAAATTTGGTTCTGTTTCTTTCCATTCCATTCTCTTCTTTCCACAAACATTTTAAGCATCTATTATATACAAAGCACCTCTTTATAATTTTATTTTCCTTAGTACAGAAGTGATATATTTTTGTAATACAAAGGAAGAAAATAAAAATCTTACATACTACTACCACTCAGGGATACAACCTTTTGGTATACATCTTACCAGTCTTTTTTGTAAACATACACATGCATTATTAATTTGCTTCTTCCCCTTAACAATATAACATGAACATAAAATAGTTTTCTGTTTATAACATAACTTTTAAAGGTTATAAAGTAATACAAGATACTTTTTAAATAGTGCCTTCTTCAAATGTAATCTCCTTCATATAAAAGTTAAAACTGGGTGGGCAACGGTGGCTCAGTGGCAGAGTTCTCACCTGCCATGCCAGAGACCCGGGTTTGAATCCCGGTGCCTGCCCATGTGAAAAAAAAAAAAAAGAAAAGAAAGAAAGAAAAAAGTTAATACTTAGATATTGTTAAACCTTCTGATGTTTGGTTGACAGTATACAAGATCTAAAGGGCAAAGAGCTAGAAAACCTTCTTCTTTGAAAAGCTTTTCCTTATATAATTAATTCATCTCTGTATTTGTCTTTGAAACTCTTCAGATCATAAGATAAACAATGAAATTTGAGAAATTCAATTTTCCTTTGAAGGATTATGTAGAGTATTATAAATTTTAGTGCATAAAGTTTAAAATGTACCTTTATAATGTGCTGCTTTTGTGAATTTTTACGTACCTTTTCCAAGGTATTACTTAGGAGTGTCTCAAATAGAGAATTTCTGTGTTAAGGCAACTATCATGAAGATTACATTTTTAAAAATAATTTTGTTTTTGTAAAACACTGTAAAAGAGTAAAAAAATCTCAGAAAAGTACAAATAAGAAAGTAAAAAAATCACCCAAACCTCACCAGTCAGAGATAGCTATCTTTAACATTTTTGTGACATCTTTCTGTACACCTATCTTTGTATGTATGTTTACATACAGAAATGCATATATAATATTACATAAAGAGGATCATACCATATTGGGGTTTTAGTTCCCTACATCTTTATATAATAGTATGATCTGGACATTGTCCATGTGGATAAATCTGAATTTAAATTGTCATTTTTATATAGATGGACACATTTAATTTTATGGATCTATCACAGTTTACATAGCCAGTCCAAAGTTACAATTTATAAATCAAAATAACACTTTAATATCCTAGCCAATCCTATGATCTTTTTATGGCCTTCTTTAATTCCTTTCCATACAGCTTTCTTTTTTTTTGTTTTTGTCTATTGCTGTCATACAAACAGTTCCTCTTCTGTTTAGAAACTTCTTAACTCTTTTCTGACCCAACAACAAAGTTGCTGCCATTCAGAAAATAACCGATAACATTAAAAAGAATATGATATGGGTTGAAGGCTCAAGTTTCTGATCCTAAGGCAAATGAGTGGCTTAGCTCTCTATGCTACCTTATCTGCTTTGTTTTTCTAACTCTTTTAAATGTGTCAGTAAAATGTGACACTTGTCAAATGCAGCATGCCAGGCAAAGGAACAACACTACTTTATTGATACATGATCTCCTCCACTCCATTATATAAAGTGGTATCCCTCTCCAGACAAAAAAAAAGGTTTGTTTTTCTAAGTACGGGTTGTCTTACCTCAGCTTTCTTGGAAAATGTCTTCTTATGCAAAGCCTGTAGCTTTCTGAAGTATGTGGAGTCCAGCTGTCGAGTCTCTTCCACCAGGTCCACCTAATAAAATAATGATAAAGCTTGTAACATCAATAGAACATATATTATGAAGAAGTGGAGAATGGAATGCATGATTTTCCAATAACAGAGGGCTAAAAATCAAATACGTTTGCTAGTAAAGCAAATTATTTTGGAGGTAAGAGCAGGAATAATGACATAGTTTAAAATATTAGCTTCAGCAAAGTTACGCAATTAAAAATACACACATTTCTATTTAATGATACAGTGCCACCAAAGATCACTCATCCTTTCTGGACACCCAGTGTGAACTAACAGATTCAGCACAAATATATTTGTCACATTTCCAATTTCTTTTTACTTTAACAGGAAAATAGTAATGAAGGCAGGCACTGCTAGTTATAGACATCAGATAATCCACAGAAGAACAAGAAATGACCAAATCCCACTGATTATTAGCCTGTAAGCAAAGGTTTTACTGCTGTAGCTAATAGAGGAGAGAATCAATTATCAAATTAAACTTCACAGCAGAACTCATCCTTCAGACAGTGTAATTCACTGTTTTATAGAGCAAGAAAACACATATTTTGCAATTGTAAGAAAAGTATTTTCCATTTCTCTACTGCATGGAAAATCCAGTTTGGGCTGACTAGCTAACTGAGAACTTTCTGAATTTAATAGCTAACTTTGATAGCTTGGTTATCCCATTAGGGAAATAGTCTACATAATCCAGTAAGATGGGCTTTTAGAAAAAGTCCTCTGGGCAAATTTAAGGAACTTTCCAGAACGAAGAAGAGATTTTTCCTCTAATCATTTTTAAAAAATGCATAATTTGTTCCACACATTTAATAAGAATCATACTAACCCCCAAACTTTTTGGTTTAGGGAAGTTAGGTATAATTCCAAATCTTTTTTTTTTTAAACCATCTCAGCACCATTTTCCTCTGCATGGTAAACTATACTCAAAATAATGACAGTGGACATGTTTTTTAAATTTCATATGATATCTTAATTTTCCTAGTGTAATAAATGTAGTTTTGTGATAAAAAGAATGTGATGTCAACTTTCAGGACAAAGAGAAATCAAGAATGAAAACTTAATTATTTTGGTCTTTGAATTAGTAAGCTGTCAAAGAGTTCAGCAACAGTCTACGTGACAACAATCCATAGTGCCAAAACAACTTTATGCAAGGTGTTTTAGTATTAATTTTATCTGAATTACCTAAACTATCCTTTCTGATAGAAGACACGCCTACCTAAGAAGTTGCTGAGTACATAAGAATAAACAATAACAGTACAAAGACAGCAGAGTTCCACCTGAAATAATATATAGAGGGTGCAAGCATCAACTTAAAACAAAAAATACCCATGGATGGTTTTAATTTGTGATTCAAAATAAATATTTAAAGATATTTCCTCAACCCATCAATATGAATAATGAAAATATTCAAGCACTAAGGCTTAAATTGACCTCTTTCAGACTGAAAAAAGATGTGTTGATACTTTTATCCAGTTCAGCAGTCTGACCTGATGAACATCTGGGGGTGCTTTAAAATAGCAGCACTGAAGTCTGAGGATCTGCTTTTCACAAGATATATGAAACGTTTATATTTTCCATGGGTATAATATTTACTGCAATTCATTCAACATAAAATGAAATGGGTTTTTTTCCATTAATCAAAATTAAGGCAACTGCCAAGAAATGACAAGAAGGGACAAAGCCAGTATACTAATGTGGCAGGAAACCAAAACTCAGAGTTCTCTCTTCTTACATATTTGTAAAAAGAACTTAAAAGTGACACAGAATTAAATCTTTTGTTAGGAGACAAAAGGAAACTAGCAAAATAATAATAATAATAAAGTTAATAAACACTTTCCCTGCCCCAATTCTTATTCTGGCCAAATCTTGATTGAATTCTCGGCCCATGTGAAATCCTTTTTAGTTTTTCTCTTAGGAGCTAATAGTGCTGCTTATCACTAATTGTGTACTAAACCTGGATAGTTCACAGAAATTTTATCACTGCCATGATACCTTTCTGTAAGCAATTTGGTCTGATTTTACCATCTTTGTCCAGGGCTCAAGAAGGAGGAGAAGAATATATTCTTCTGCAGTGTCAAAAAGGTCTTCAAATGGTGGCTGTATTTTCATATAAATTTCTTTTTTCATTTCCTGCTGGAGTCCAATTTCAAGAGTGGCCGAAGGTGCAATATACGTGGCAAAAAGATACTAAAGAGGAAGGAGGAGTAAAGATAGGAGAAACCATAATGGTTAGCAAATTCTTCAGCAAAGGTATTTAAAAAAAAAAGTAGAAAGCAAACAAGCTCAAGTGACTTTTTGCTCTTGAAAAGATGTTTAAGCTATTTAAGAAAAAGCAGCGCATTTATTCAAAAGTCTTTGTTTTTTCTTTTCTCTTCCTATATCTTTGTCTACAATTAGTCAATTAGCCATTGGATCTTGCACAAGAGTATGTGATCTAGATGTTTCAATTTTTCTCAGATTATAAAGCTTCTGAAGTATTTACTAGGTATTATGATTGATTTGGGGATATATGCTTCCTGTTTCCTGTATGTTCACAACATTTCTAACATATTTGTGCTGTCTAAAGTGATGTGAAATGCCCTTTTGGAAATAAGAGGCAAGTACATACTAGGGCTGAAAAGCAGGCTATTAGTCTTCTAGTCTAGAGACCCAAGAGACTACCTGCCCTAACCAAATAAGTTGAAGAGAGTTCTTAAGACTCTTTATAATTAATTATCCCTTTCTGCCATAAAATGTCTCCATCTGGTGCCCAATGCTGTGGAACAGATACATGAAGAGGACGAGACAAAATGGAAAGATAAATTTAGAACTTTCAGGTTCCTGGACAAACCTGCCATAAATGTCTTTTCTGTTCTAGTAATTTGTTTTGTCTCTAAAATGACTATTTCCATCTGAGAAGCAATTTAATAACATTAAATTTCTAAAATGTTAGATTTAAATGCGGTTTTACTAGGAACCTCTAGCTAATCGCATTTTATTTCATATTCTCAGACTTATACCGGACAATCATAAAAGTCAACCCATGTTAAATACACATGTAGCTCAATTTGTCACAAAGACCAAATAATAGTTTTAGGTAAGATAATCTTTTAGAAGTTTTAAAGAGTCTGTTAATACCATAAACATTTACTGAATATCTACTATATGTTAGACACTTGGCTGGGGCCTAGCTACGCAAAGATTAGTGAATAGGTCCTAATGCTTACCCTGAAGGAGCCCTTTTGGTAGTGACACGGAGTTGAAAATCAGTGATTACAATAGTAGGAAAAGTGCTATAATTGAGATATGCACTGCAAATAAGATCTTCAATGACTGTCTATTCAAGTGCATCTCCCATTAATCACCCTTAAACTTTATATTCAAATACCAATTTTTCAGTAATTCACCTAAGTCTTGGTGAATCACCTGCTCAGCCATACCACTGCATATATTATTCCTTCAACTTCTGATATTCACCCTACCTCTCACACCTTGTCTCCTATATAAACTGTATTATTCTCTCAAATCCAACCTAGCTTTCTCCTCTTTTAGGAAGCCTTCATTCATACCCTTCTCCTAAGACCATACTTTTCTACTACTATGCTTGTCACGCTATAATATAATTATGTATTTATGTGTCATCTCTCCTGAGGTCCTTGAAGGCAACTACATTTGATTAATCTGCTAATCACCAATGCCTAAAACTATCCTGGCAGAAAGTAGATGCACCTTAAGTATTTATTGAATTGTACTGAATTCACACAAAATGAATATTTATGGTATGGAATAGGAGAGAAAGAGTTCCAGAAACTTTTCTGAGAGAAGATAATCCTTAAATTCAATCTTTAAAGATGAATTGGGGCCAATCAACAAGAGAAAGGGGTTGATAAGGAAGATGGTCCAAGCAGAAGGCAATCATGGGCTAAGCTGTGTAAGCCTAGGGGGATGTGATCACCCATGGAGAGGTTCTAGGCTCCAAGTAGATAACACTGGCTGGAGAAAGAATAAGAGAAGATGCTGCAGAGGGAGTCAGGACCAGAGCATGGATACCTTTCATGCCCTCACTCATGAATTTAAATTCTGACCTAAAGATATAAAGAGAAATCTCTGAAGATTTTCAGCTGAGGAGGGACATCATTGGATATGAATTTTAGAAATAAATCATTATTGCATTAGACAGAAGAAAAAGTTGAGTAAAGATTTCAGGCAGTTTTTAAGTTACTTAAAAATCCAGACAAGAAATTATATGCCACCTTCATCGCCTGCCTGATTTTTAAAAATTGTCTTTGTATTTTTAATGCAGTTTTATTGAGATATATTCACACTCAATACAATCCATCCAAAGTATAAAATCAGTGTCTCTCAGTGTAATCAGAGTTGTACTTATCACCACAATTAATTTTTGAACATTTTCATTAATACAAAAATAAAAAATCATACCTCTTATATCCCATCTATTGTTGACACTTAGCATTGGTTTGGTACCCTTGTTATAACTCACAAAAGAATATTAAAACATCACTGTTAACTATAGTTCATAGTTTGCATTGTTATTTTTCCAAATACCACCCTATAATTAACACCTTGTAATAATGATGTATATTTGTTATAATTCATGAAAGAATATTCTTGTATTTGTACTAGTAACCAACTTCATCATCCACAACAGGGTTCACTATGTTAAAGACCCATGTTTTATCCTCTAATTTTGATTCAAGTGAAATACACAACCCTAAACTTCCCCTTTCAACCACATTCACATTCAATTCAGCACTGTTGACGGTACTCACAATAATGTGCTACTATCACCTCTATTCATTTCCAAACATTTACAATCACCCTAATTAGAAATTCTGTACAAATTAAGCATCAGTTCCCTATTTTCCACCCTCATTCTATCTTCTGGTAATCTATATCTAGATATTAACTTCATAATTTAGCTTGTTCTAATTAATTCATTATCAGTGAGATCATAACATTTGTCCTTTTGTGTCTGGCTTATTTCACTCAATATAATATCCTCAAGGTTTGTCCATATTGTTTCATGCATCAGGACTTCATTCCTTCTTACAGATGAATAATATTCCATTGTATGTATATGCCACGCTTTGTTTATTCAAATCATCAGTTGATGGATACTTGGGTTGCGTCCATCTTTTGGCAATTGTGAACAATGCTGCTGTGAACATCAGTGTGCAACTGTTTGTTTGCCTCCCTGCTTTCAGTTCTTCTGGGTATATACCTAGTAGTGGGATTGCCAGATCATATGGCCATTCTATACTTAACTTCCTAAGGAACCGTTGAATTGTCTTCATGGCAGCTGTACCATTTTACATTTCCACCAGCAGTAAATGAGTGTTCCTGTTTTTCCATATTCTCTTCAACCCTTGTAGTTTTGGTCTTTTAATAGCAGATGTTCTAGTTTGCTAGCTGCCGAAATGTAATATACTAGAAACAGAATGACTTTTAAAAGGGGAAATTTAATGAGTTGCATACAGTTCTAAGGCCGAGAAAATGTCCCAATTAAAACAAGTCTATAGAAACGTCCAATTTAAGGCATATCTTGGTTCAAGAAGGAAAGATATCTTGGTTCAAGAAGGCCGACAACATTCAACGCTTCTCTCTCAGCTGGAAGGGCACATGGCAAACATGGTGGTGTCTGCTGGCTTACTCGTGGCTCTACCAAAAAAGAGACTCTCTCCAAAATGTTTCCTCTTTTAAAGGATTCCAGTAAGCGACTCCACCTTCAGTGGGTGGAGACATACCTCAGTGGAAATCATTTAATCAAAAGTTACCGCCCACAATTGGGTGGGTCACATCTTCATGGAAACAATCAAAATGCTCCCACCCAGCAATATTGAATGAGGAGTAAAGGGCATGGCTTTTCTGGGGTCCACTACAGATTCAGACCGGCACAATGGACATTCTAGTAGATGTGAAATGATATCTCACTGTGGTTTTGGTTTGCATTTCCCCAATAGCTAGGGATGTTGAGCAACTTTTCATGTATTTTTTAGGCATTTATATTTCCTCTTTGGAAAAATGTCTATTCAAGTCTTTCCCCATTTTTTAATTGAGTTGTTTGTCTTTTTATCCTCCAGTTGTAAGATTTCTTTTTATATTCTGGATATTAAACCCTTATCAGTTATGTGGTTTCCAAATATTTTCTCCCATTGAGTAGGCTGTCATTTCACTTTCATGATGAAGTCTTTTGAAGCACAGAAGTCTTCAATTTTGAGGCAGTCCCAATTATCTATTTTTTTTCTTTCATTGTTTGCCTTTTGGGTCTAAGAAAACATTGTCCATGAGATCTTGAAGATATTTCCCTATATTTTGTTTTCTCTGAATTTTACTGTGCTGGCTATTATATTTAGGTTTTTTATCCATTTTGAGTTAATTTTTTATAAAGTGTAAGATAGTGGTCCTCTTTCATTCTTTTGGATATGGATATTCAGTTTTCCCAGCACTACTTGTTGAAGAGATTATTCTGTTCCAGTTGAATGGATTTGGAAGCCTTTTTTAAAAAGCGATTGACCATAGATGTGAGGGTATAATTCTGAACTCTTGATTCAATTCCATTGGTCAATATAGTTATCTTTATGCCAGTACCATACTGTTTTGACCACTTTGTTGCTTTGTATTACACTTTAAGTTAAGAAGTGTGAGTCCTCCAACTTTTCTTTTTCAAGATTTTTTAGCCATCTGGAGCCCCTGACCCTTCCAAATAAATGTGATAATTGGCTTTTCCATTTCTGCAAAGTAGGCTGTTGGACTTTTGATTGGGATTGCATTGAAACTATAAACTAATTTGAGTAAAATTGACATCTTAATGACATTTAGCCTTCCAATCCATGAACATGAGAGGTCCTTCCATTTATTTAAATTGTATTTGATTTCTTTCAGCATTGTTTTAGTTTTCTGCATACAGGTTCTTTGCATCCTTAGTTAAATTTATTCCTAAATATTTGATTATTTTAGTTGCTATTGTAATATTTCTTTTTCTTTCCTAACTGGTCTAGCTAGAATTCTAGCATGAAGTTGAATAACAGTGGTGACAATAGGCATACTTGTCTTCTTCCTGACCTTAGAGGGAAAGCTTTCAGTATCTCACATTTGAGTATGAGGTCAGCCGTGGGTTGTTCATATATACCGTTTATCATGTTGAAGAAGTCTCATTTCATTCCTACCTTTTAAGTGTATCATCAGGAAAGGACACCGGATTTTATCAAATGCCTTATATGCATCAACCAAGATGATCAGGTAGTTTCTGCCTTTTGATTTGTTAATGTAGTGTATTACATTAATTAATTTTCTTGCATTGAACCACCCCTGCATACTTGGAGTAAAATCACTTGGTCTCATTTTATAATTCTTTTAATGTGCAATTGAATTAGATTTGCAAGCATTTTGTTGAAGATTTTTGCATCTATATTCATTACAGAGATTGGTCTTTAGTTTTTTTGTAGTATCTTTATCAGGCTTTCGTATTAGAGTGATATTGGCTTCATAGAACTAATTAGGCAGTGTTTCCTCCTAAAGTTTATTTCTTCTATAAGTTTGTAGGTGGTTTGTGTTTCTAGGAATTTGTCTATTTCATGTAAGGTGTCTAATTGTCATATATCATAGTATCTTCTTATGATACTATTTATGCCTCTGGGATCAGTAGTAATGTGCCCCGCTCCCATTTCTGATTTTATTTATTTGCATCTTCTCTTGACTTTAGAAAGACTGATGGCATCTAGAACACCTCTGTCAGCTGCAAAGGCATGTGGCTGGCGTCTGCTGGTCCTTTGGCTTTTGGTTACAAATAGCTTTCCCAGGGGTGTTTTCTTTCTTCATCTCCAAATGTCCTTCTCTATGTCAGCTCTGACACTTTTTCCAAAATGGTTCCCTCTTAAAGGAGTCCAGTAAGTGGATTAAAACCCATCTTGAATGGACAGAGAAATATCTCCACAGAAACCACCTAATCAAAAGGTCCCACCGACAACTGGGTAGGTCACATCTCTGTAGAAACAACTTAATAAAAAAGATCCCACCCACAATTGGAAACAACCTAATCAAAGGTCCCACCCTAAATAATAGTTCTGCCGCCAAAGCCTGTATTAGGAAAAAGAACATGGCTTTTCTAGGGTGCATAACAGCTTCAAAACAGCACATTCTCAAATGAGTTTAAGTGTATTTTAATTTTTAGACATACTATATGATATGTTTTTTCTTAAAAACAATGCCTCTGTCCCAAATAAATCAAGATTAAAATAAATGAAGAGTTCAAAATGGCATCAGTCTATTTGTCTAAGTCCTGGTATCGTGTGGATGAAATCAGCAACAAGTTATGATGATAGGTGATATATCCAAGAAATTGCCAAGTTTGTTAACATTTCTTCATTTCTAAACCTTCCTTAAAGAAAATCATATATGGGTTCACATCATCCTCACAACAGTCCAGGAGAGCAACCATATTATCGGGATTCATGTTTTCATCAATATAGAACCGGTAGTTTTAGAAAACTGGCAAGGATGTGCATGATGTGTTCTATAGCACCCCATCATAAAAGGTTTTACTCTTTCTGGTCTCTGCTCTTCAAGTTTGCCTTCGCTTGACATTATGTAGTCTCTGATGTATTTTTTGTAGGCTTCTTTTGTGAAGCTGGTTTTCTGCAAGTGATGGTTCATGACGATATCAATGCTGGTGATGATGTGTTTTGTGCCTTCACCCTCAGGGTCTTCAGCAGAGACATTTCCACCAATAAGCATGTCATCAATGCTACCTTCTGTCCTACCTATCATCTTCCCCTCTACCTCCAGGTTCAGCCCATCCGCAATCTCCTGCATCTTGTAAATGTCTGACAACATCTCATTATGGTTAATGAGGTCTAGGTAGATGATCATGATGGCAGCTGGAGGGAGGTGGCAGCGGCATTAGGCGCTCAGAGCAAGAGCAGGGAGCAGCACTGGGGGAGAGGGGTGAAGGGAAAAGCCCATAAGTTTTTATATATTGTGTTATTGCTTTCATTCATCTCCAGATATTTACTGATTCCTCTTGGCAATTTCTTTCTTGACCCACTGACTATTTCATAGTGTACTGTTTAAGCCTATATATCTTTGTAAATTTTCCAAGTTCTCTACCTCTTATCGATTTCCAACTTCATTCCATTATGGCCAGAGAAAGTGCTTTGTATAATTTCAATCTTTTAAAATTTATCGAAACTTTTTTTTTGTGGACCAACATGTGGTCTATCCTGGAGAATGATCTGTGATCATTTGAGAAGATTGTAAATCATGCTGTTTTGGGGTGCAATGTTCTATATATGTCTGTTAGGTCTGGTTCCCTTATCATATGATTCATTCTTCTGTTTCCTATTGATCCTCTGGCTGGACGTTATCTATTGATGAGAATGGTGTACTGAAGTCTCCAACTATTATCAAAGAGATGTCTGTTTCTTTCTTCAGTTTTGCCAGTGTTTGCCTCATATATTTTGAGGCACCCTGGTTAGCTGGACGTTATCTATTGATGAGAATGGTGTACTGAAGTCTCCAACTATTATCAAAGAGATGTCTGTTTCTTTCTTCAGTTTTGCCAGTGTTTGCCTCATATATTTTGAGGCACCCTGGTTAGGTGTATAAATATGTATAGTTGTTATTTCTTCTTGGTGGATTACCCCCTTTTAGTAGCATATAGTATCCTTCTTTGTCTATTATAACAGCTTTTTCATTTAAAATCTATTTTGTCCGATATTAGTATAGCAACCCTAGCTCCTTTTGTTTATGTTTGCATGGAATATCTTTTCCAATGTTTCACTTTCAACCTATTATGTCCTTGGGTCTATGGTGAGTCTCTTATACACAGCACATTGATTGATCAACTTTTTTTTACCCATTCTGCCAATCTGTGTCTTTTGACTGGGGAGTTTAATCCATTAGCATTCGATGCTATTACTGTAAAAGCAGATACTTCGATTAAAAATCCTTTGTTTTTTATATGTCATGTCTTATTTTTGTCTCTTTTTACCCTTTTAGTAGTCTTTATTGAAAATCTTCATTTCTACACTTTCCTCCAAGCCTCTCTCTCTTGTCTCTTCTTTTCACCCTGTACACGTAGTTGTACACGTAGTACCCTGTTGCTATGTAGTTCCGTAGCAACTACGGAAGCTGACTTCCTGTACAACTACCTTTAGTATTTCTTGTAGGGCAGGTCTTTTGTTGAACTCTCTCAGTTTGTTTATCTGTGAATGTTTTAAACCCTCCACATTTTTGATGGACAGTTTTTCCACATAAAGAATTCTCAGCTGGAAATTTTTCTCTTTCCATAACTTAAATATATCATACCACTTGCCTTCCTGCCTCCATGGGTTCTGATAAGAAATTGGCACTTAATCGTACTGCTGCTCCCTTGTATGTGACAAGTTACTTTACTCTTGCTGCTTTCTGGGTTCTCTATTTTGAGCATTTGACTTTCTGATTACTATGTTTCTCAGAGTAGGCCCATCAGGATTTACTCTGTTTGAAGTACATTGTGCTTCTTGCATCTGTATATTTATGTCATTCATAAGAGCTGGGAAACTTTTGATCATTATTTCCTTGAATATCCTTTATGCCCCTTTTCCCTTCTGTTCTCCTTCTGGGATTCCCACGATGTGTATGTTTGTGTTCTTTGTGCTATCATTCAATTCCCTGAAACCCTATCCAATTTTTCCCAATCTTTTCTCTGTGAGGTTTGATCATCCTGTCTTCCAGTTAGCTGATTCTTTTTTCTGCCTGTTCAAATCTGCTGTTGTATGCTTCTAGAGTATTTTTAATCCCTTCTATTGTGCCTTTCACTCCAATAAGTTCTGTTATGCTTCTTTTCATACTTTCAATTTTTTCTTTACGCTGACCCAATATCTTCTTAATATCCTCTTTTTAGCCAAATTTTCCTCATCTCCTTGAATTGATTTAGAAGATTTGCTTAAAATTCTGTGTATCCTCTGAAGTTTTAATTTGTTCCCCTGACTGAGCCATATCTTCCTGATTCTTAGTATGACTTGTAATCTTTTTGTTGATATTCAGGCATCTGATTATCTTAATGAATTTACTCTAAAGATCAGTTCCTCTCTCATCTATGGTTTTGTTGTTGGTTGGCTTTGTGCTAATGCTCTTCTTGACACTTGGGTTAACAGTATTTCCCAGCCCAAACAGTGCCAGGGACTTATGAAAGGATTTACCAATACCAAGGATCAGGAAAGACGCCAAAAAGCTTTTTTGTCAGCTCTCTAAGGCTACAGATGGCACTTATCAGCAAGCTGTTCCCCACAGCTCTAAGAAAGCAGTGTGTTTTACATTGCCAGGACCATGTACCGCTCCCCCCCCCAAAAAAAGCCATTAAAGAAAGTAGTGTGTTTTTAAACATCTGTTGGTTGTGCACAGAAGTCCCTGTCTGGGGTAGGCTAAACAGCAGACCAAGAGTCATGATCTGCACTCGTCATGACCCACTCCCATTCTTGGGGAAGCTGACTTCCATATCCCTCAACCAGGCTGCTTGCCTCAACAGTGGAGGATAGATATCAGCAGCCACAGAGGACTGAGTTAGTTTTATAATATAGTTTCTCAGTGTCTTCATCCTGTTCTTCCCTGGATGCAACAAAGTGTTCCCCTGGCCTCAGGAGCCCCAGAGCAATTGGTTCAGACAGTTTATACTTGTTAACTAGCTATCCTTAGAGGAGGAGTTTGTTCTGCCACTCTCTACTCTGCCATCTTCCCCTGAAGTTCTTACCTGGGTTACTGCAATCACCTCCAAAATGATCTTTGGTTACCTCTTTGTTTCCACAGGGTCTATTCTTTCCACAGTAAACAGATAAATCTTTTTTCAAGTCACTCTTCAGTGATTTTCTATCTCACACATAATAAAAGCCAAAGTACTTATAATTACGTATAAATGGAGTCTGGGCAAGTTTTACAATGCTAAGGAGACAAAGATTAGAGTGTAGACACTACCAGCGGAAAGCCCTGCTTACACTCTTGGCTCTCAAAACATTCTAAGAACTGAGATGGACCAATTGTGGTCTTCAGCTTTGAGTCTTTGAAATACTTTGAAAATAACTGCCAATCTATAATTCTACACCCAGCAAAAACATCCTTCCAAAATGAAGACAAAATAAAGACATAAATCAAATAAACAAAAAGTGAGAATTTATCATCAGCAGACCTGCACTAAATGAAATAATAAAGGGAGATCCCAGACAGAAATAAAATGATCCCTAAACAAAAGCAGGAAGGAACCCAAGAATAGCAGAAAGAAAACCTTGCGAATATCAATGGATATTGATCGTAGAGCACAATAATAGTGGTTGAAGTTAGAGGAAATAGTAAAAGATACTGATGAAAAGAAGTCAGAGAGGGGGAGTTCCGGGAAGATGGCTGAATAGGGTAAATCGACTTCAGTCCTGACCCAAGGAAAAGTTAGAGAAGGGATAGGAGGGCAACTGAGACAGCGATTCAAAAGTATGGCTGACCTAGGGGAGCCTTCTGCACCACATAGGGCAGGCCTGGTTCCAAAAGTTGAGGAACTGAGAAGCTGGAGCCTAACATGGAAGCAGGGAGCCCACAGAAGTGCACAGACAGGGAGCAGAGGACTAGGAAGTAAGTCAAGCCACATTCTTTGAAGGTGCTACACTCATCAGTACAGCCCTGTGACCCATGACTCACCCCAGAGCCCACGCACCTGAACCCATTAACCACACCCACTCCCCACACTCCATGTGCCCCCCCAACCTCCAGTGTGCACGCATTTGCCCCATACCCCCACCCTAAGTGTAGCCCAACTTACCTTTCCTGCATCCCTCCCAAGCCCTACCTCCCCCTCCCTGCTTCCTGCAGGCTATCACCAGTGCATAAAGGCTGTGAGTGCTAACCTCCAAACCCAGACTACACCCACCCCCACAGCCCCTGCCCATAGTGTCACACAACCTCACCCTGCCCACCCTGAGCTCTACACATTAGTTTATAGCACTCCTAGACAGGCACATGTGCATGGCTCCCAATCATGTCCTTTAGCTCTGGGTACATGAGTTTACAGTAATCCTAGACCCACACATGCACACACAGTCATGCATTCCCAGAGCTAGAGTCATTCCTAGCTCTGGGAATATCAGCTTATGGCACTCCTAAACCCATGAATGTACACAGCCCCCAGTCACATCTTTCAGCTCTATGAACATCAGTTTTGGCACTCCTAGACCTGCACATGCGCATGGCGCTCAGTCGCACTTTCTGGCTCTGAGAAAGCACTGACCTGTGCAGGCGGGTCACATCCACCCCTAGCCCATGAAGACAGAATGCCAACCAGCTGCCATAACTTTGTGCATACACACAAAGGGCCCCATACCCTAGGCCAGTGCACATCAGGGTTATGTCCCCCAGACTTGTGCACGTGCACAGCTACATCCTCCCTGGTGTCTGGGTGCCCTCATTCATGAGCACCAGCATAACATCCCCAACCTGCACCTACATGCACTGCAATGCATCACCGCACTATTCTGCTCAGCCCCACGCCCTGCATCCTGCTATACATCCATCCCATAAACACAAGGCTTTAGACTACTGAAGGAAATCAATTCCCAAAGTAAATCAATCAAGATATTTATATGTGATAAAAATAACAGAAGACCACTGTGCATATCACAATGCAGACAGATATAGCCCTGCCTAATGACCAAATTAAAACACCAGAGGAATCACTGATGTTGGGACAACTAATCAAAGATGTTCATATCATCTACTTAATAAAATAAGTGGGATGGCTAATGACATAAAGGAGATCAAGAAGACAGTAGAAGAGCATAAAGAGGAATATGAAAGAATAAATAGAAAAATACATATCAAAGAGATTAAAGACTCTGTGGACCAAATAAAAAACATACTAGAGGCACACAACATCAGATTTGAAGAAACAGAAGAAACAGTAAGCAATATAGAGGACAGGATAACTGATTTCAAACACTCAAAACAGCAAATGGCAAAAAAGATGGAAAGATTTGAACTGAATCTCAGGGAAATGACAGATAAGACAAAGCACACAAAAATAAGAATCACTGGTGTCCCAGAAGGAGAAGAGAGGAGGAAAGGGCTGGGAAGAGTAGTTGAGGACATAATGGAGGAAACTTTCCCAGCCTTATAAAGGACATAAATATAAATGTCAAAGAAGCCCAATGAATTTCAAACATAACAAATCCAATAGGCCTTCCCCAAGATACCTACTAATCAGTTTAGTCAAATGTTGAAGAGAAGCAGAAAATTCTGAAAGCAGCAAGAGAAAAACAATCTACTATATCCAAGAGAAACCACATAAGACTGAGTTCAGACTATTAAACTGGCACCATAGAGGTGAGAAGGCAGTGCTATGATATATTTAAAAATCTGAAAGAGAAAGACTTCCAGGCAAGAATTCTGTATCCAGTCAAATTGTCCTTCAAAACTGAAGGAGAGATTAAAATTTTCATAGACAAACAAATCCTGAAAGAATCTGTCAACAAGAGACTGACTCCACAAGAAATATAAAGGGAATTCTGCCAGTTGAAAAAAAAAAGACAGGAGAGGGAGATCTGGAGGAGGGCACAGAATTGAAGAACACCAGTAAGGGTAACTTAAAGGATAAAAATAAAAAGAGGGAGAAGCACATATAGATCTGACAAAGAAAATCCAAAGGATAAGATGGTGGAATCAAGAAACACCTCTTCAGTAATAACTTCGAATGTTAACAGACTAAATTTAACAATTAAAAGATACAGATTGACAGAATGGATGAAGAAATATAATCCAGATATATCCTGCTTACAAGACTCATCTTAGACATAAGGATACAAATAGAATGAAAGTGAAAGGATGGAAAAAGGTGTTCCACACAAGTTGTAAGCAGAAGAAAGCAGGAGTTGCTATGCTAATATCGGACAAAATAGACTTTAAATGTAATGACATCATAGAAGACAAAAAAGGACACTATGTATTAATAAAGGGGACAATTCACCAAGAAGAATAACAATCATAAATGTTTATGCTCCCAATCAAGGAGCTCCAAAGTACATGAGACAGACACTGGCAAAACTGAAGTGAGCGATAGACATTTCAACAATAATCGTAGGAGACTTCAATACACCACTCTCTAAAGATAGAACAACCAGATAGAAGATCAACAAGGAAATAGAGACGTGAAACAACTTGATAAATGAATTATACCTAACAGACATATATAGCTCATTGCACCCCAAAACACAAGGATATACATTCTTCTCTAGTGTTCATGGAACATTCTCCAGGATAGATCATATGCTAGGGCACAAAACAGGTCTTTATAAATTTTAAAACACTAAAATTATTCAAAGCACTTTTCCTGATCACAGTGGAATGAATCTGGATCTCAATAACCACCAAAGAATGAGAACATTCACAAATATATGGAGATTAAATATTGTACACCTAAACAACAAGTGAGTCAAAGAAGAAATTGCTAGAGAAATCAGTAGCTACCTGGAGATGAATGAAAATGAGAATACAACTTATCAGAACTTATGGGATCTGGCAAAGGCTGTGCTGAGAGGGAAATTTATTGCCTTAAATGCCTATATTGAAAAATAAGAGCATTCTGGTACCTGCCCATGTGAAAAAACAAACAAATGAACAAAACCCCAAGAGCAAGAAAAATTGAGGACTTAACTGCTCACCTGGAGGAATTTGAGAAAGAACAGCAGACTAACCCTAAACAAATAGAAGAAGAGAAATAACAAAGATTAAGCAGAGTTAAATGAATGGAAGAACAAAAGAACAATAGAAAGGAGCAATAAAACCAAAAGTTGTTTTTTTTGAGACAATCAATGTAATTGATGGGCCACTAGCAAGACTGACAAAGAAAAAGAGAGAGAGGATGTAAATAAACAAACCAGAAAGGAGAAGGGGTTCGTTACCACAGACCCTGAAGAAATAAAAGAATCATTAGAGGATACTATGAACAACTATACGCCAACAAACTAGACAAATAAATAAATTCTTATAAATACACAAACAAGCTACACTGACTCAGGAAGAAATAGAAGATCTCAACAAACCAATCACAAGTAAAGAGATTCAATCACTCATCAAAAATTTTCCTACAAAGAAAAGCCCAGGGCCAGATGGCTTCACAGGGGAATCTTATCACACATTCCAAAAAGAACTAACACCAATCCTGCTCAAACTTTCCGCAAAACTTGAGGAAAAAGGAACTCTACTTGATTCATTTTATGATGCTAATATCATTTCAATAACAAAATGTGGTAAAGATGCTATAAGAAAGGAAAACTAGAGGTCAATCTCCCTATTGAACACAGATGCAAAAATTCTCAACAAAATATTAGCAAATCAAATTCAATCACATATTAAAAGAATTATACACCACAACCAAGTGGGGTTTATACCAGGAATGCAAGGATGGTTCAACACAGGAAAATCAATTAATGTAATGCAGCACATTAACAAATTGAAAGGGAAAAATCATCTGATCATCTCGATTAATGCTGAAAAAGCATTCAACAAAATTCAACATCCTTTTCTGACGAAAACACTCCAAAAGATAGGGATCAAAGGTAACTACCTCAATATGATAAAGGGGATATAAGAAAAATTGATAGCCAGCATCATACTCAGTGGAGACAGACCGAAAGCTTTCCCCCTATCCTGAGACAAAGATGCTCGCTGTCACCACTATTATTCAACATTGTGCTAGAAGTTCCAGCTGGAGCAAGCAGGCAGGACAAGGAAATAAAAGGCATCCAAATTGGAAAGGAAGTAGTAAAAGTTTCATTATTGCAGATGAGATGATAATATACTTGGAATATCCTGAGAAATCTACAGCACAGTTACTTGACCAAATAAATTCAGCAAGGTAGAAGGGTATAAAATTAATGTGCAAAAATCAATAACGTTTCTATACACAAGCAGTGACCTCACTGAAGAGTCAGTTAAGGAAAAAAATCCATTCAAAATAGCAACTAAAAGAATCAAGTACTGAGTTCCTGCCTGCCATGCTGGAGACCTGGGTTCGATTCCCAGTGCCTGCTCATGCCAAAAAAAAAAAAAAAAAAAAAAAAAGAATCAAGTACTTAGTAATGAACTTAACTGGGGATGTAAAAGACTTACCAAACTGATCAACAGATTCAACACAGTACCAATAAAAATTCCAACACCTACTTTGAAGATTTGGAAAAGCTAATTACCAAGTTCATCTGGATGGGAAAAAGACCCTGAATAGCTAAAAGCATCCTAAAAAAGAAGAACAAAGTGGGAGGATTAACACTCCCTGACTTTAAAACCTATTATAAAGCCAAAGTGGTCAAAACAGCATGGTACTGGCACAAAGTCAGAAGCATTGACCAATGGAATTGAATTGAGAGTGCAGATACAGACTACCAAACCTACAGTCAACTGATTTTTGACAAGGCCTCCAAATCCTCTGAACTGGGACAAAATAGTCTTTTCAATAATTGCGCATGGAAGAACTGGATATCAATAGCCAAGAGAATGAAAGAAGACCCCTATCTTACACCCTATACAAAAATTAACTCAAAGTGGATCAAACACCTAAATATGAGAACTAGCACCATAAAGCTTCTAGAAGAAAATGTAGGGAAACGTCTTCAAGACTAAGCAACAGGAGGTAGCTTCCTAAACTTTACACCCAAAGCACAAGCAACAAAAGAAAAAAAATCAATAAATGGGAACTCCTCAAAATCAAATGCTTCTGTACCTCAAAAGACTTGGTCAAAAAGGTGAAGAGGCAGTCAACTCAATCCGAGAAAATATCTGGAAATCACATATTGGACAATGGTTTGATATCTTGCATACACAAAGAAATCATACAACTCAACAACAAAAGAACAGACAATGCAATGATAAAATGGGCTAAAGATATGAACAGGCGATTTTCTGAAGAACAAATACAGATGGCTCAAAAGCACATGAAGAGGTGTTCATTTTCACTGGGTATAAGGGAAATTCAAGACTACAATGAGATTCCAACTCACACCTATTAGAATGGCTGCTATTAAACAAACAGGAAACTAGAAATGTTGGAGAAGATGTAGAGAAACTTAGATGCACTGCTGGTGGGAATGTATAGTGGTGCAGCCATTATGGAATACTGTTTGGTGGTTCCTTAGGAAACTAAATATTGAGTTACCCTATTACCCAGAAATAGCATTATTTGGTATATATCCAGAAGAGCTGAAAGCAATGACTGCAAACTGATGTTTAAAGCAGAATTATTCACAATCACCAAAAGATGGAAACAAACCAAATGCCCATCAACAGACAAGTGGATTAACAAAATGTGGTATACATATACTTTGGAATATTATGCAGCAGTAAGACAAAATGATATTCTGAAGCATGTGACAAGATGGATAAGCCTGGAGGACATAATGCTGAGTGAAATAAGCCTGACACAAAAGAATAAATACTATATGATTTCACTTTTATGACCACGGTAAAGGTGAAATCGGAGGCTTGTAATACGGAATATAGGGGACTTAGAGATACATAGAAACTAGAACAGTTTATCATGACTGGGTGAACAGTTAGCTAATGAGGTTGAACTCCAATGTTAGGTAATAGACAGACCTGAAGTCGGTTCTCTAGGGGGTCTATAAGCAATATTACCATCTTGAAGATGAACAAGATTGAAAGGGGTTATATAGACCTACGTGTCCCACTGATTAACACAAGAAATATAAATTAGTTCTTGCAAGAACTACTTCAAAGGTATGATTTTTGTACAAAGAGTGTTTAAGTCCAGAGTACAGGGGGAAAACTGCTACTGCATGCTATGGGCTATGTTTAAAAGGAAAGCATCAACACTGCCACAGCAACAGCAGCAAATAATGGAGGCGGGATATGAGTTATGAAGAGGTTTAGATTTCCTATTTGCAAGGGTGTGTTTATTTATTTTCTTTCTCTTGGGAACAATGAAATTATCTAAAATTGAGAATGTTAATGGACTGTGGACTTTGGGCACTATACATGACCCCTGATGAATGCAGGTGGCTGACGGATGCACTGACTGAGAAGCAGATTGGCGAACGATGGTGTAACCTTATGAGCGAATGTTGTGCTGCTACAAAAAAAAGGAATGAAGTTGTGAGGCAAACAATGATTTGAATGAATGTGTGGGACATTTGGTGAGGCAAAATAAGCCAGAAACAAAAGAACAAGAATGGTATGGTCTCCTTTAGAAAATGCTTGCAAGAAAATAGGGGCCTAGATTGTAAGCTTTTAGAGCAGACACGTTTAGTCTGGAGTGGTAATTATTATTTCTGGATTTCAAGAGGCTGTTATACTTAGAGATAAGAACAAAGTCAATCAGGTTGGCTTCAGAACATAGGGGTAAGGAAAATAATGTCTATATTTTAGAACTAAACATGCTCTTTGACACCAAAGGAAGAAAGGTTTATTTAGTCTGGAACTGAAATTTTCTATAACAAATAATCTAACTCACCCTACCTGTTTAGCTCATTTGAACAACTGAAACACAGGGAACCCAGAATAAGAAAGAGGTCCTTTAATCCTGTATAGCCTAATGTAATGTCTGGATACATCCTAGAGTATATTAAGCACATTATCAAAAAGTATTGGCAAAGTCCCTTGAAGGAGGGGAGAAAAAATATGTAATTATTAAACTTTACCATCAGGAAATCCCCTGATACTGTGTCAAACCTTAGGACACCCAAATCAATAGGCCATGCCCTTGATTTTTTTTTTTTTTGTCACAATCACAGTTACATTGCAAAAGCTAAATTATTATACATTCATCTTCCAGAAACATGGCTACTGGAACACAGCTCTACAGTTTGAGGCACTCCCCTCTAGCCTCTCTAATACACCTTAAACTAAAAAGGGGATATCTATAAAATGCATAAGAATAACCTCCAGGATAATCTCTTGACTCTGAAATCTCTCAGCTACTGACACTTTATCTTCTTTCATTTCTTTCTTCCTTCTTTCAGTCAAGAAGGTTTTTTCAATCCCTTGATGCTGAGCTCCAGTTCATTCTAGGATTTCTGACCCATTGCCAGGGAGCTTTACACCCCTGGGAGTCATGTCCCATGTAGAGAGGGGGAGCATGCCCTTGATCTCAAGGCTTACTTATGTGAAGCTTATGCAGATAGCAGAGAAGCTTAGACTACCTATAGGCATGCCTAAGAGTACTTCTGGATGACCTCTTTTGTTGCTCAGATGTGACTTTAGTCTCTCTAAGCCCAACTTTGCAAGTGAAATCATTGCCCTCCCCTCTACGCGGGACATGACATTCAGGGGTGAAAGTCTCCCTCGTGACATGGGAGATGACTCCCAAGGATAAATCCAGCCCTGGCACTGTGGGATCAACAATTACATTCTGACCAAAAGGGGGATAAGAAGTGTAAGGAATAAAGTATCAGTGGCCGAGAGAGTTCAAACAGAGTCAAGAGGCTACTCTGGAGGTTGCTCTTACACAAGCTTCAGTTAGATATTGCTACCTGTCATAATCTGCCAACCACCAACCAGGACATTCCAGCCAATCCTAAAGAACACCTAGGACAATATATAAGATTCCACAAGGGCTCCAGGCACTACAGGCACAAGTATAACTTTCCAGAAACCTACAACCTCCAAATAGGTCCCTGGACCAGATGAGTCCTGAAACCTAGAGGGCCTAGCCTCTCCAGAACAACAGATAGTTTCATCTCCCTATGCCATATAGTGGCAGACCCTTCCCATATGAAAAAGCTAGAATGGCCATGGACCAAACACTTCTAAAGAGAGGGATGGAAAAATCAAAGATGATGGTGGAGTTACACAGAGAAGATAGGATTTAGCAAATGAATATGATTGCTGAATCATTGAAGTGATATCTCTTTTAGTCTCCAATATCTTAGAGCAGTCAGAAGTAAAATCCTAAAATTGTGGAATTGTAACCCATGTCAAACTCTGAAATATGTTCTACAACTAATCGTGGTGCTGTGCTTTGAAATTTATCGTTTAGTATGTATGTTATTTTTCACGAAAAAGAAAGAAAAAAACCAATTGTGCTGACAAAAAAAACATTTAAGCCTTCTAGTCTCCTATATCCTAGAGCAGCTAGAAGGAAAAATCTGATAGGATTGTATAGTAGTCCACGACAAACTCTGGGGTCTATAACTACTTGTTGAGGAGTGATTTGAGAACTATTGCTTTTTTTATTTCTTTGCTTTGTAGATATGTTATACGATACAATAAAAAAGGTAAAAGAAAAAGAAATCAGAGGGGAAAAAAAGAAGCCAGAGAGATAGGTAAACCAAGACAGTAATGTTCCAGAAGCTAACAGAGGAGTCAGTTAAAAGACAGAGAAAGTAATAAACGAAGGAGGAGGAGGAGAAGAAGATGTTGCTGTCAAATAAAGTGATGCTAAAGCAACAAAAGAATTGAAGTGCAATGAAATGATCTACCATAGGTCCATGATAGGTAAGAAAGCAGATAAGACCAGTCATAGTGATAATGCAGTATAACATGCAGAATAGAATATAAAAGAACTAGAGGTCAAGATAAGGGAAGAAAGGCATGTATAACAGTTAAAAGGGAGTACTACAAAGTTAGGCATATAACAGACACTAGATAAATATCTGCTGAATGGATGAATGGGAGATCAGTGGCTTAAGGGTAAAGTGTGATTTGAAATGGGAATTTCAGGGTTCAAAACTTGGAAGTAGTTCCAAGTTATGATGGATTCTAACACATGGCCATGACCATAGTTAACTGAAAAGAAATGAAGATTAAAGGCAATGGAATGCGGTAAATTAAGAAATACAGTAGCATATATGTTACAAAGGTCATTAGTGTGGATGTTGAAAAGCTTCAAGATGATAAAGGAGAAAGGGAAGGGAGAAATTTCATGAGTCGTGTATTAAACATTTCTAGGAAGATAAAAAGTACTTTAATAGTCTCTAGTTTATATTAATGAGGTTTGGGATAGGGGAAATTAGCAGATGGGACAGACTACAAAATTTTAAATTGGTGTTAAAAGATAAGTCTTGAACAGAAGCAGAGAACATCTCTTTCTTTTCAAGTGTTATGAAATGGGGTGGACAAAACATACTTAAGAGCCATCTGGTTGTTTCCATAACTACAAAAACTGGAAGCTTTCTTTCCTAAAAGATAGGTACAAAGTTTGCTGGGGAGAATAGTTCCAAATGAACTATACTTTTACCATATGATTGTAATATTTAAAACAAAATTTGCTCCATAAGACAAATAAGAAAAATGGGCAAATTTTTCTCACTCTGGGACTTGTTTGGAAGAATGACTTAAAAATTTAACTAGTCTGATAAATTTAACAAGCTGGGGTTGTATCTGATTCAAAACTCTTCTTAAACATTTCCTAAATTGGAAGGTTTTTAAAATACACTAATGAAAATAATGTCACAGATAAATTAAGAAACTAAAAATTTAAAAATATTTAATTAGCAAAAATTTAAAAATCTATCTAGTCTTTTCTCCAATAACTTCAAATTTACCTCAAACGGAATTAAATTCAACCCCTTAAATCACTTAGGTTAAATCGCTTATCCAGAAATTTGGGCAAGAATATCACCTAGTGGCAAAATAAAACAGCTCCTTTGTCATGGGGTCAGCTACATTCAAAGCTGTAGTTTAAAAAAAAGATTTGATGTGCCACATTCAAATTCTGTGTATAGAAATCAGGGTGATTCCTTTGATTTTACAAAGTTAAGAACACTGAAGAGGGTAAAAGCATGAAAGAAGTTGAAATAGTAACTAGAGTAAGAGTGACAGAAATGATTACGGGCTTCTGACAAACAGCCAGATCTGTTCCCTTCTCTTTCACTCCCAGTCTTGTCTTCACTGTCTCTGTCCTATCTCTGAGCTCCACTGCTACCCACAGTTCCATGAGGTATTCTAGATACTCTTTATACAGTCTATCACTGTATCACAGAGGACCTCATGATGCCATGCTAAAGTCAAGTCACTCCACGGGATTGTATTCAATTGGCTTGGGCTGTTAGCTTCCAGAGTTTTGCTTTATGATTTTCTTCAGAATTAGTTTCACTTCACTCTACCACTTTCTATGTTAATAGTGCACTCTCCTCACACTGACTGTGTCTCTTCATCCTTTTATATCTCCGATCAAGCTTTCTGTGACCTTCAGTACAGTCTGCAGCTTCTTCCTGTCCTCTAATCACCTCTCCTAATTTCATAGTTTCTCTTCTATCAGGACTAAAGACTGTCCATCATTTCAACTATACTCTTACAAATATCCTTAATTCCTCCCCATCTGGAACTTGTGCTTTGTCAAGGCCCCATTCTGGATCATTCATTTTTTCAGCTCTATCCTCAAGCTCCCTATAAAAACTATGATGATTGGTTACATTATAGACTTTAAAAACAAACAAAACTCAGTTGCTATTGCAAAGCTTGGTACATTTTTGCTTATTTCTAATCAACTCCATTCCCCCATTTCTCTTAAACCTATATGTACCCTTGCACCTCTTCACTTTCAGTAGGTTTTATTATTCACTTAACTGGGGCGGGGGCGGGGGGGACAACATGAATGCCCTCAACATTTATCCCAAGAGCTCTCCTCTCTTTATCTTTCTTTGGTGTCTCAAAAGAATCCTTCCCAAAGCTAATCCATTCATGTGTGTTTTTTATTCCATTTCTCCAGAGCCTTGCAGAACCCATTATTTCCTTAAGATCTGGTTTCCTTAATCTACCTTTCTACTGATTCTATATCCCTTCTTAAGCTTTGAAGTTGTTCAAGTGAAGTACTTATCCCATTCTAAAATATTTTTCCTGACTATTTTCTCTGCAAACTCTCTTCCCCTTCCCCACAAATCTTCGTACTCAAGTTATATTCACTCCTCAATCTACTGAAATCTGGCCTTCATGCCAATGAAACTGATCTCTAAGAACCCTAACAAGCTCATAATTGCCAATTCAATAGCTTCTCTCCTCTGTCTTCATCCTACTTGGTCCCATATATAGTTTTGACAACATTGATGACTCTCTCCTTCTGATTTATCCAACCCTATCTCCTGATGCTCTGCTCATTCCCGTTCTTTTTCAGGCTTCTTTGGTAACTTCTTTCCTCAATCCCCCCCTTAAAGGAAGATACTCATTAAGTTCCAGGTTCAACTATATTTCTTTCTCAATTCACATTCTTTCTGTTTCTCACGTGTTGTGCACATTCTCAAAGGGCTTTCACATATGCTTCCTTCTTTGTACTCTACCTTTTTTTTTCTCTTCCCCTTCACTGAGCTTTTATTCATGCTAAAGACCTCAGCCTTCCTTTAATTCTGAAGTCTTGCTCAGGTACCCTTCTATGCGCTCCCATGGGAGCCTATACTTGCACGTTCCTCCCCCCGACCACAGTTCAATGAAGGCAGAGATGAGTCTATTTTGTTCATTACTGTATCCACAGTTTCTACTATGATGCTAAATTTAGAATGAATGAATGGATTGATTAATAAATGAATGAATTATTTCATCCATTCCCTGGAATTAACAGTCACCTATATGTGGAAGGAACCCAAATATTTACGGAGCATTGCTTCTTGTTGCCTTGTTATAGGCACATGAATGCCCCATGGACACTCAAACTTGATGCCTCAATAATAAACATAATATAATTATCATTTCCTAGTCCCCCCAAGCTTCTACCTTCCTCCTGTGTTCCCATCACAGTTTCAATTACTTACATACTATATACAGCACTATCTTTAATCCTTCCCTAATTTCTCTTCCTTTCTCCTCAAATGCAAGCCTGGGAATTTAACCTCTACAATGAAACAAGAAGAAACTGACCTGAACAAATATATAAGTAGGAAAAGAAGAAGCAACAGTTTATCCCAACAAGAAACATAAGCCTTCTGATCAAGCTAGACTAGGTTTTTTCCAGGGTACAGTCTACCACCTTCCTGACTTCACACGTTTATTTTGTTCTATGTAGAGTCATGTAGCCATGCTCCCCCACAGAACACCTTTCATTATCTTTGTTAAGTATTAACTCCCATTATGATAGCAAGCATAATCCTTAAGAGCAATACATTCCCTCCACCTCTCTGATTTTCTACCAGTCTCAAAAAATCAACTGTAAGCATTAAAAGTGGCTTGAGAGGTCATCCTCCCCATGGCTTCCCAAGCCCATATTATAAGCATTTATTATCTTCCTATGAAGCTCAGTTTCCACCCATTCCCCACCTCCACCTCCCTAGGGCAGTAGGGATAAACATGGATAAGAGGGCAAGGATGAGAAACACTACAGAAAACACAGTAACTTTATAGACAACTCAAGTGAATTATGTCATTAAAATATGAAAATGTATTTCCAATAATCCAGAGACAATATATAAGCAGATATCTGAGTACTGACTATATATAACAAACAGAAGGGATATAATTATATATATATGAATCAAAATTTTAAAAGGAAAACACCACCTTTAAAATCGTAAAATCTTTAAGAAGATGATGAAAATCATTAAGTTGATGTAAATTGACTTTAAGAGAGAATATCAAGACTATGATATATGATAGCTAAATAATACAGTCTAATTATGGGTTAGGAACATTGTTTAAATATCCTGGGTCATTTGCGTTTTTATTGGCCACCCAGGCCTTCCTTTTTAGCCATAGAGTAAATAACAATGTAGCTAATGTTAGAGAAGGAAAATGCTCCCTTCATATCCCAGTCCACTACTCTGATTCATATTTAAGCAGAGATTCACTCATCCACAGCTGTGGCTGAAATGATTCCAATTTAAACATTAACCAATGATGCTTTAACAACATAGTAGAAAAGTTTGTGAGTAATGATACAAGCACTGACTGTATGTGATCAGGCTGCCTGGCACCGCACATAACACGGCTCTAAATCCCATCTCTCCTGGAGACATTTAAAGGTTATGTAATCAGGAAATGCACAACGGGCGGCTTGCCCTGCACCTCTCTACACCTGCGCCTGTGACTCACTTTCTTGGCCTTCGTATCAAACAGGGAAAGAAAGCAATGCCTCACAGCAAAAAGTCTTTTGCATGTCTTGAAGTTCTGAGAATTCGTTTTCTTGTCTAACTAAACTCTTAAGACTACATGATAGGTACCAAGACTATCAAGAATAAAATGTAGAATGGATATAGTAAAGATAGGAGGGAGAGGTGAATTGAAAAGCAGAAAAGAAAATGGAGAAACAAAGTGGGAGGAAGGAAGATCAAAATAGAAGAGAAGGAAGTGAAGGAGGAGGAGAAAAACAGTATTTTCATGCATATTTTATTTTCTCAAATGTATTAAAATTGAAGAAAAATTTAAATTATTTTTGAGCACAAATTACGTTGTTGGGTTTATAGAAAAAAATCAACAAAAATGTTTCTATGTTTGCCTCTTCAGGGAACTCCCAGATACTTCATTAATTAGAGGCAATATTCTGTACCCAATAGCTGTATTGTACTATATAGGAGGTGACTTAAACAAGTTTAAATATAACATTTACCACTGTAATTTATATTTTTTCCAACCCTAAGATATTTTTCATGCAATATTTCAGTATTGCTACATATGGTTTTCTTTTCAAAATCATTTTGAAAGTATATGCTAATGAGCATATTCTTAAATGAAAATGTTTCCCAATCTGCTCTCAAATTTATCACAATGCATTCTAGACTTAAGTTTCCCCATATTATGTTCACTCTCATAGACTCTATAAGATGTTGGTGCTTTCTTGTGCCTCATAAAACCTAGGTAAACATACCCGAGAAATGAAAAATGCACAAATAGCACAAAAAGCACATTCTCTGCGCAATTTGATTTCTCTTTGTACCAAAATGTAAATGATGACAGCTACGGTATTAGATTCCAATTATCATGCTGTAGAAACACCCAACAAAGACTCTTACTGTGCCAAAAGTAGGCAGTCTTTAGGAAGGCATATTTTCCATAAGTAGGGGCCATTTGATGAGCTGCAGCTTGACACTCATCTGTGTTCCAATGAAAATAAGAACAATTTCTATGTAGCCTTAAAAGGAAAATTCAGGGATACCAAATGTTGTAGCACATGTGTTGATTTGTTATGTTACATTTTCAGCTGTGAGTTTTGTTAATGGAACAGCTTCACATACTTCATTTTGATGTATTTATTTTAATGACCATGTGTATGCTTCTTCCTATGATTGCCTGGTAACACTGATTACATGATGTTCTGCTGTCACCACCAGGCCAGAACTGGAAGTAAGAAAGAGAAATGTAAAGCTTTGGAATTGCATGGCTTACAATGAGTCCCTCAGTACCCTAGGGAAAAAAACGTGTCAAAATCTATATGCTGTGAGATCTTAACACTAGATTATAAGACATCTAGATGAGCATAATCCCAGGTTAACTAAAACTGGGATATTTAAAAAGTAGACTTTCAATATAAATAATTTATTAAAGTATTCCAGAGATTAGGAACAAACATTCATGCTTTTAATTTTGTGTCATTAGCAAGTCCATTTTCCTTAAACTCCTTATATGATATCAATGTTAAAAGAGGGAATTCTAATTATGCAACTAGTAAGGCAGCAGAAGGCTTTCAACACATCTTCCATATTCTTTGAATAACTGTCCAAGAGGCCCACTGAGAGAGTACAGGAATAAAAAGCTATCTGCTGTTGTTTATCAGGAGTTAGCATTAGGGTTCTGCCAAGTGGACTAACAGGGTGTTATCAACAAAAATCTAGGCAGCCCTCTGGGAATAAATGATATCCAATAAAACCCTGTCACTATTTCATACACTCTTAAACAATCTCTAAAGACAAAGGAAAAAGAACTTTTCGTTACTAAGATACATAAAGTTTTTTACTAAGTTCCTTCTTTCAGTTCATAGTAAACTATGCAGGATCTAGCAATGCTGAAGAAAAGTGATGTGACTTCTTTGGTAGATGAAAGCAAGGGGTATATACGCAGTATCCTAAGGATGGGAAGTCAGGGTTTCCAGCTGAAACATTAGAGAAACTTAGAATGGAGAGAATCAGAGGGGCACTAGTCATTATTACTTTTTCTCCATTATAAGCAATGGTGTAGTAGAGGCAGCTTGTACCAGCTCACAAGAGCCAATTCGTGAATTGTCAGGAATTTTGTTAGCCAATTACTAAACTTGGTCATTATCAAATATTTAACTATATAAGCCTAAAAGTAAATAAATTATGTTAAAAACAAAGGTAAAAAAAGTAATAAATACTCATCACTTTCTAAGTAGCTACTAAATTTTATTATCACCCATGTTTTTGAGGTTATTTGCCTCTATTGAGTCTGAATGATGGGAATACTGTATGATGATGTGCTATTACACATTTCTTCCCCACTCTGTGTTCAGTGACATCATGTTGGCAGCTTGAAATCATCCATGGTGACACTCGGAAATCAGCAAATGCTACAAATCAGGGCTGTTTTTCCCCTGGAGAGCTGTATGTTAAACATTTACCATCGTACCACAGATTATAAGGCAAATACCTTTCTCTTTTCCTATCAAAATCACTGAGGAAAGGGGAAAAAATGGCAGCAAGGAATTCATATATTTACAGAAGGCAAAGTCATATATTACAATATATCAACTCATACCAGAATATGCCAATACATGGTTTACTCAGATACTCATATCTGTTTTTTTTAAATACGTATAAAGTAAAGGCCCTTTCAATGGTTAAAGTAAAGCTGGACTATAAGAAGGGGGCAAATTAGCTTTTTTTTTAAAAAATTGTTTTATTTACATCCTTATTTACAAAAGAGCCAAGATAAGCTTCAAATGTCAAATTTAATTTCAGTCTCACAAGTAAATCAGAAGAGCTAAGAGTTTAGTGGAGAAAAAATTAACTTGTGCTCATGAGAAAGTACAAGGAGTAGCTATGAAGAAGTATTAAAATATAACAAGAGAGGCAATTAGTAGTAACGGATCTTGATTCAGTGTCTGGGCCCCAAAGAGATCAAAACCACTTCATAGATCATCTTAAACACAACAGAACAGATGTCCACTAAACAGATGTTAAACAAAAGCAAAAACAAAACAAAAAACAAACCATATTGCTGTACTTTAAGACTTATAGCAAGTAACATGGGATCTTCTCAACTGGACTCAATAAATATACTTGGAGCTTATATAAAACAATGAGATGAAAATGTGCTCCAAAAAGGTAAAGGCAAAAAAAGACTCCCTAAAGAAGTTTACAAAAGGAATATAAACGCTCTGAGAGACGTTACTTTCAGAAATCACAAAATATTTACTTCAGCAAAAAGAGAAGACTATTTCCATAACCATTCGCAGCTCTAGTAGGCATAGAACATTACTATCTGAGTTCATATGAGGCAGAAAAAGAAATAATGAGCAAGTTCAAGCAATCCAGCTTTTTTTTCCTGCAAAGGAGGAAAAAATGATGATTTTTAATGACCTCTCATATCCCACTAGGAGCTCAAAAACATTACTGAGAAGTTATGCCAAGAGAGAATAAATTACAGATGGAGCTTTCCACAAATGGATTTTCATGTGAAGGACCTTAGATTTTTCGATTAGGAACCTTAAAGATGGGATCTAGGGATTGCAACATCATGATCCAGAGAGGCAAATCACTGCAGAGGATCAATACAAGATGGAGTTGCACAAAAAGGGATAACGTGATGACAATCAAACTGAGAATTTCTGGCAATTGCTCAGACCCTATGAAGGAGAACTCAATGAAAACGAGAACCTAAGAAAATGCCAATAGGATAAAAGAATAAAACAAACTTGAATCATTTTGGACAGAATGAAAAATCACAAGAGGAAAACAGAACATATTAAATAAAGCCAAAAACAAACCACAAACTCAAGGGGCAAGAGACACTAGGCTTTTAGGACTAATGGGCCATTACTTAAGGTATTTTAAGCAAAATCTATTAAGCACATGGTGGAATAAAATAGACAAATACACAAAAAAAAAGGGTTATTATTGAACAGTTTAAAATAACCTCAGGAACAAATAAGGATTTGATTTTATATGTATTTAAACTTTTAATGCAACTATTTAGTCTCTAAATAGATAAATCCTTGAAAATCAGTGAACAAATAATTAAATGAGCAAAGCATGACTATATTAACATTTTAGCTTTAAAATAAACAAAAAGCACCCTCACAGGGATGCTGATCCATGCTAACAAAGCATGAAACTAGAACATCAGATGGTTGATTTGCAATGATAAAGTCAACTGTGAAACAAGCACAATACTTTGGACAGCAAGCTTACATGTAGCAGGTTACTTGGTATCAGAGTAAGTGAAATTTACTGGATGAATACTATGAATGTTCTCTCCAGTGCTACTGATCAGGCTCACTTAAACAGGAATGACAGCTCGGGATAGCACTTCAGAAGCGTGGTCAAGGTCTGCCTCTGCAACTCCCTTCTCTGAGTGAATTACTGCTGACCGATGCCTCTTCTTGACCACAGCGCTCTTTCTTCAGATGTACTGCTAACTTCATTACTAGGCTTCTGGACCTATGCAGCCCTCCTGTCCCGAGACAGCTGCTCACATCTGCTCTGAATTATTAAACAGCGGCTTCATTCGAAAGCAATCTTATTTTCAGATTCCTTGGGTGAGGACAGGAGAGGATGAGGAGACTTTACTATTGCTTCAGTGGAATTTATAAATGACTCATTATTGAGAGAAAACTCAGTTTAAAAACTCAACATCTCTGGAGAGATAGAATGTTGACAATTGTTAAAGCTGGGAGACAATATTTGGGGGCTCATTAAACTTTCCATTAAAAAATAAAAACTAAAACATAAAAACACCTGGCTGACAGATATAAATCTAAATAACCAATGATTAGAACAAGGGTAATGATATGTTGCTAAATATGTTCATTCATTCATTCATTTGGTAAATTGAGAGCCTGTTCTGAACATACAGGGTGAACAAAGGACACTGTCTTCGTGGAGCTTACAGTGTAGTGGGGAAAAATATTAAGGATGAAACTTGACATTTTTATTTTAAGATATTAAAA
The DNA here is from genome assembly GCF_023851605.1 of Tamandua tetradactyla. Taxonomy (NCBI): domain Eukaryota; kingdom Metazoa; phylum Chordata; class Mammalia; order Pilosa; family Myrmecophagidae; genus Tamandua; species Tamandua tetradactyla. The sequence continues at coordinate 144,225,510 of NC_135332.1, forward strand.
TGAAAAATTAAACAAGGTAATAAACAGTTGCTTCCTTTTCTGGAGACAATAAGAAGGCAACCACTTAGAAGTTAAGGGTATAGGATCTAGAGTCTGAATACTTGGTTCTAATATCAAGTTCACCACCCACTAAATGGATGACCTTAGAAAAGGTATTCAACTTCTCTAAGTCTGAGTTTCCTAATCTATAAAAATGACCATAATATCAATATCTACCTCTTCCAATTGCCGAGAATTTAATAAAGTTGTCCATGTGAAGTGATTACCACAGAACCTAACAGATAGTAAATATTAAATAAATGTCAGCTTTAACGATTATTTTGCTTTTAAGAAGTTCAGTTATTGACCTTTCTGGAAACAAGAGATTAAAAGAGGATCTTCGGAGATCCTCTTTTGGTCCATGGTTGATTCTTTCAGATTCAAAATCTTAAAACTGAATGTGGTAGGTAGTGTAAACATCCTAAGGCATAAGGCACATAAGTGGGTAACTGCAAACCAGAAATCTGGCTGCTGTCAGGCTCCTCCTGAATTCATTTCACTAGCAAGAACAACAAAATGAGATGCAAGCTGAGAACCCTGCTGATTCTGTGCAGTGATTCATAGTGCTGGGAAACCCAAGCCCGACTGCTACTTGGGACACCATCTCTCTGGTAACAAAAACAAATAGTGTAACAAAGTCTGAATAATAATTGCCCAGCACACAAGAAATAACCTACTTATGAAGAGACGTAAGTTTACCATAAAGCAGAAAAGAGATAAATGATTTTCTGTATTTAATTAAAGCCCTAACCTCAACAATCACCCATGCCCATTTAACTTTTAGGAAACACAGCTTGATTCTTAATATCACTCCTATATAAAGAAATGATGAGCTCTGTTACTGCACCTGAAAATACACCATCAACCTAAAGAAGAAACACTTAGCTCACTGTACTTTAATGAAAATGTCAGGACCACCCTGAAGTATTTAAGTGCAATAAATGCCAAGTTAGGAGAGGATCTGAACAATTAAGGTAATGGATAACAGTGAGAAAAGAAAAATCTAAGCTGATTATCAGAGGAAAATCTTCAACACTGCCCCTCTTATGCCATAAATTTTCAAAGGAATTTGTGGTAACATCCACTGTTTTGGTCACCTAAGATTAGTTCAGAGTTCACTGGAAAACAATATCAGGAAATAACCTTATGGTGTAAAGGCTGCATGGTTTCTTCTGGTCTTTTCTTTCTTAGACTTTCTAGGGTTCTCTGGACAAGTGGAAGAAAGACCACATTCTTGAAACTTGATGGAAAGAGCCCTGTGATGGCAGCGCCTGTGTGTGCACTGTTCACCAGTGTGTTCTCACCACCTATCAGGGCCTGGTATATGGCAGACGTGGGATAAATGTTTATGGAAAAATCAATGCAAGTTCTTAGGCTAGGGGAAAACGTACTTGTAATTCCTGGTATAACTGCTTTCCATTCTACAATGATTACTGAAAGAGCAGGAACAGAGAGGCCAAAAGCACGCACTGCTATGCTTGTAGAGCCCTAGTATGAAAAGCATTTGGAGCCACACTGTCTCTAATATTACCTAATGGGAAACTGAAATGATTTGGGGTCAGAGAGATGAGAAAAGTAGGATCCAGGTAGCTTAAATGAATTAAAGGTCTAGGGTCCTGGGTGCCTATTTTAACACTTAAGTGATACTTAAGTGCAGGGATAAACATATTTAAACAAGAGTGATATATAAAAAGACAAGATTCGTAAAACAGTCAAAATGGAAGCAATTATCTGCTCTGCAAAAAGATTATTCCTATTACAAAAGGTTTCTAAATAGAGTATCGTTAGACAGAAACTGCCCCTTCTGTATTTAATGCTTAATTTTCTTAGAAACACATTTTGCAAAGCTAAGTACAATTGTAAGTACATGCTCAAATATGGAAATTTTAACACTAGTAATTTAGGTGTTGTATAAAAAAAAATCTCAGAAAAATTTACCCACTCGTTGAAGCCAAAATAGTTACTTTTAATTATAGTTAAGGATATAAAATATTCTATACTCAAAACATAACTATTCTCAAAATATTTGAAAGCATAAGAAGATAGTGCCACAATCATTATATCACTGAATGTATGCATACACTAGGGCCAGCAGGAAGAAAAACTCACTAACGGGTTTATACTACTATCCCAACCATTTACTGTTGCAACAGATAATAATGGGAAATTCCTAGGCTTCCTAGGTTAAAACATGCCCTAGTTCATATATTATGCAATTTTCAAAACCATCATCTAAACAGATAAAGTTAAAATTATCCTAATCTGAGACTACATTTATCTTCTATATAAATGTTTAAACTTTCTGTGCAAAATTCTAAATTGTAAATTGATTCTAAACAGCTTACTCTGAAAAGAAAGAGCACTGTTTTCTCATTTGGATTGCTCAACCCATGAAGGCAAAAACTCTGTCTTGTTTAATGCTATATCCCCAACACCAAATGGTAGTCAATAAATAATCGCTGAATGAATACACTAATGGGTTCTGCATTACTATTACCTCACATCCTATGGTGTACTAAAAACACCAATGCACTATATAGGTCTGATGATATTTATTGATTCAAATTTTGTGTTTCCTTTCTCTTGTGAAATTTTGCTAACGAGAGAGTGAACCTGTGACAGTCTGACACTTGGTAGGTAGGAATAGTCAGTTGCACTGACTTATGGGATGCTCGAGTAAGGAATGTGTGTAAGTAGTAGTAAAAAGAGTCTTTCACCAGAGCATCGGGCATTTTCAAGCTGTCAAATCACTGGGTGGAGAAATGAGAAGCGGGACTTCCAAATATCAAGATTTCATATAGCTATGATTGAACATACTGAAAACATTTGGGATTTAGTTTGAAGAAGTTGATATGAATAAAACAGGACAGCCATATTTTTGTTTGTTTGTCTTGTTCAAAAAAAAGAGAAGAGATTTATTTTGTGTTGCCTCGCAGGGCAGGAATAAGATGAACAGATGGCAGTTTTTGGCTCAAAAATGAGATAAAAAGAAATAATTCTCTTATTGCTACAGGTATTTGAAAAACTACCCAAATGACTATTTTAAAAACAATAACTAACTATTATCCACTGGTAAAGAAAGAAGTTATTTCATCTTCAGTTAATATGCTATTTATCTGTTTGTTGTTTCAAACATAATAGATATTCTTCTGTAATTATCTCTCCCAGCATAGATTGCACCCTCTAAGCCAAGAACTATGTCCTAATCACCTTTGTATTCACAGAACATTACTTGGCACATAGCAGGCTCTCAGTGAATGTTAATTAAAGAGTATACAAATATTATAAAAGATATTCTTAAAAGGTTGTGTTTCTAAGAAGCATATTTTGATTTAAGTTATATTTTGTAATTCAGAACAAATACAGTATTGTCTCAGTGAACAGCTATTGATTAAGGAGTTGCCATTCTTCTGTTTTTCTTCAATTTCCTCAAAATCCTATTTTCTTTCCCCATTATCCAGGTGATTGGATAATGTTATATTATCCTTTAGTAATAATCATAACATTAACAAAGCCTATTTATTTCACAAGGTGCTCTTTATTAACTGCAAAATACTTCCACCTACAATATCTTATGCAACATTTACAGAAGTCCCATGTGGTAGACATGTGAACTTTTATATAGCAGAGGAGGTAAAGTACAACATTGCAGCATGTTTCTCCATCTCGAGTTTGAGGCTACTTTTGCCCCTAGCTGTGTAATCCTGGCAAGGTTAACCTTTCAGAGATCAATTTTCCTTTTGGCTATTAAAAAATTAGGGTAATAATAACTTATATGCTTTCTATGCACATTAAATAAGAAAATAATGTGACTGCCTCCTGCTGAGATTTCCTTTTCTGGCATTTTGGCTGGCTAGATTACTTGAAAACCCTTTCTCTATAAAATACTTAGGGAACACTGGATAAAATATAACAAATATCCATTTAAATATATGACTGAGCTAGTAAGAATATTCTGGGGACCAAAGTTAAGAGGTGTACTGAAAATTAGGGTGACAAATATGAGCTGACAGTGGGGTAGCCACGTGCAAACCAAAGGCTTAGGTTATAATAGGCACAGGTATAGAAGACAAGGTCTTAAACCCTCATGAGGTGAAAATGTTTCACTGAGACTCACCTACATACCAAAGTGCCTGAAGAACTATTCACAAAGTGAAATGTAGACTATAAATGTGTTTGTGTATTTGTGTATACACAAAAGCCAGAAGACAAAACAGAAACTTGCCCATCTTAGCCTAGATTCTACATAAAAGAAAAAAATCTCCACAAAATCCATTATCATGAGTTTATTATGCTCATGTGGATTTGGTTGGCTAATGAGAAAACTACAAGATGAGAAATTAACATGAAAAATATGCCTGGCAGAAACACCATAGATAAAAACCCCACTGAAGAGCTCACAATTCAAAGTTACAAAACACATAAGGAAACAGTCTAACAATCTATCATTTCAGCAGAAATAAAAGCAGAATTAATTCTGCCAAGACCCACAAATCATAGAATTATCATACTATGGAAGATAGACTCTAGGGTAGCCCCATGAACCCCACAGCTCCTGGTGTTTGTGCCCTTTTATAATCCCCTTCTCTCAACTGAGGGTATAAACTATGACTTGCTTCTGACTAATAGAATATGACAACTGTGACAGAATGTATGTGATCATGTTACCTAAGATTATAATCCCTGTCTTGCTAATAGACTCTCTCCCTTGCTAGGTTTGAAGAAGCATGCTACCATATTGTAAGCTGCCACACGGAAATGGCACAGAACTGAAAGTAGCCTCTGGCTGACAACCAACAAAAAAACTGAGGCCCTCAGTGTGGCAACCTGCAAGGAATGAATGCTGCTAACAATCACATGAGCAAGTTCCATGGCTGACACCTAAACAGCCTAAAAGAGGATCAACCGAGCATGTGCCCACACTCCTGGGTCCCAGAAACTGTGAGATTAAAAAACATGTGTTTTAAGTCACAACTTGTTGTAATAATGTTACATAGTAATAGATGATTAATAAAGGTATAGACTATAATATGCATCTAAATGATTAAAGACCTACAAAAAGAAATTTAAAAAACATAAGGGGAAAAGCAATGGGAAGATTTGTAAAACATGAATAGAACATCTACTAATAAAAAAATCAACTCCTAAAATGATTCAGCTCAATTATTTAACTCATTAGAATGGTTAAATCTGCTGGAGAGAAAATATTTGAGCTGGAAAACATCAAAAGAATTTACCTACCATGCAATACAGATGTAAAAAGATGGAAAAACTTGAAATAAAGGTTAAAAGACACATATAGGATAAATTAAAAAGCATCAACATTGATTAGACAGGAAATCCACAATGAGAGAATAGAGAAAGTAGAGGAGTAAAAGGACTGAAAGAAAAAAATATCAGATTCTCTGAATTGATAAAATTCATGATTATTCAGATTCTAGAAGCAACTGAGACCAAAGAGAGATAGTTGTGGTAAACACACTGAGATGAAATACAGAACACCAGAGACAAAGAGAAGACTGGAAGAGCAAATAATGAGAAAAAGCATCTACTTACAAAAGAGAAACAGCAGACTCCTCAATAACAGTAATAGAAGTCAGAAGACAATAGAATAATATCTTCAGTGCTGATAGAAAACTGTCAATCTAAAATTCTGTATTCAGTTAAACTATCAATGAGAGGATAAAATAGATATTTTCAAACAAACAAAACATGAGAGATTTTTTACCATAAGCATAATCTCATGGAAAGAAAATACTAAAGGATGTTCTTTGGAAATTAAGTCTAAAGGAAGGATAATGATACAAAAAGCAAAGGTGAGGAGGAAGGACAAGATGGCAACTCAAGGAGGTATGGAATTAAGTTTCTCATCTACACCAGCTAGTAAATAGCTAGGAACTAGTCTGGAACAATTGTTTGGGGGACATCTGCAATCAGACACACATTGTCCATCAGTCTGGAATGGGTGGAAGGGCCAAGATCACAGCATAGAACTATAAGTAAAGCTCCCAAAAAGCAGAAGCTGGCACCCTCCCCCATGGAAATTGAATTTGAGAGCATAGGTTATCAGGGGAGGGCTTATTGCAGAAATTCCTAGATTGTAAATTCTTACAACAGTCGTATTTATTCCTGAGTTGTAACTCTTATCTCTAATTCTGAGATGCTAAGCTCTCTGTGTATAACCTGGTCATTCCCTGGAACTTCAGACCTCTGTATAATACCTGAGACTCAGAGCTAGATCTCCGCAGTTATGAAAGTCAGCATTACCCCATACAGCAATTGTTTAAAAAGCTGAAAAAGAGGTCAGTTTTCAATTAGAGATACAAATGAAGCTGATGTGGTTAGGACTAAGGTAAATCAGACCAAAGGGCAAAGGATGATATTGACTGAATTTTAAAATTTCAACTGCTATGTGAGACCAAAGGAAGAAATGTTTATTTGGTACAAAATTTATATTTTCTGTAGCAAAGTACCTAATTTAAATTGGAAGTTCAGTTTACTTGAACACCATAATTACATGGAACCTTGAATAGGGAATGAGATCTTGTTGGTTTGTACAGGTCAGTGTGATGCCCAAATGCATTTCAGAGTAATCTGGCTGAAGATAAAAAAAAGTATTTTTATCCCCTGAGGGACTGGGGATAAAATAAGGAAATATAAGGAACTATTAAACTTCCTCACTTGAGGAAGACCTGATATACTTGCAAGTATTGGGGACTACCAATTTAATAGGCCAAGCCCTTGATCTTGGGGCTTGCCCTTATGAAACGTTCTCCAACAAAGGAAAAGCTAAGCCTACTTATAATTATGCCCAAAACTCGCCCCCAGAGAACCTCTTTTATTGCTCAAATGTGCCCTGTGCTTCTAAGCCAACTTTGCAGGTAAACTCACTATCCTCCCTGCCCTACGTGGGACATGACTCCTGGGGATGCCTGGCCCGGGCATTGTGGAATTAAGAAAGCCTTCTTAACCAAAACGGGGAAGAAAAATGAGACAAAATAAAGTATCAGTAGCTGAAAGATTTCAAATAGAGGAAAGAGGTATTTCTGGAGGTTATTCTTACGCATTATATAGATATCCCTTTTCAGTTTTTTTGTGTGTATTGGAGTAGTTAGAGCGAAATTCCTGAAACTGTTGAACTGTAATCCCGTAGCCTTGGCTCTTGAAGATGATTGATAATTATATTGTTTTTATGGCGTGACTGTGTGATTATGAAAACCTTGTGATTGACATTGCCTTTATCCAACGTATGGGCAGATAAGTAAGAAAATTAAGAAAAATAAATTAATAATAGGAAGAGAAAGGGAATATGGGATATTGTGGGTGTTCTTTTTTACTTTTACTTTTACTCTTATTTTTATTGTTTATGGAGTTATGAAAATGGTCAACACTCGATTGTGATGAATGCACAACTATATGATACTGTGAACCATTTATTGTAGACTTTGAATGATTATATGGTATATGAATATATCTCAATAAAATTGCATTTAAAAAAGAATGGTGAGGGCAGGCAATGGTGGCTCAGTGGCAAAGTTCTTGCCTGCCATGCTGGAGACCCGGGTTTGGTTCCCAGAGCCTGTTCATGTAAAAAATAAAATTAAATAAAAAAAAATAATAATGGTGAACAAGAAAATGGTAAGTGAGGGAATAAATTTAAACAAGCATTGACAATATAAAAAACAATACTAATGACTACTTGGAGGGTATAAGACAAAATGAACAAAAATACTACATAATAGTTATATAAAAAATTAAAGTGTTTTAAGATCCTTAAATTGTTTGAGAGGAGGGTAAAGATACCGAATTTTAATGTGTATGTTGTGGTAGAAAGAAGAATGGTAAAATCTAAATGCATGTTCATTGTTGGGACACAGTTTAATTGAAAGATTTCTAAAAGAATAGAAGTTACAAAAATTAGCATCACCCACATCTGCTTCATTCTTTTGTAGCACTCTATTAACGAAAAAGGTATGCAATGTGAAGAAAAAAAAAAGCCACAGTATTACCTGTGGCAGCAATCTAGGGTCCACATCTTAGCAGTGATATACAGTCCCTCTGGCTAGCTGTTGCTAGGATCACTGACTTTATCTCTGCAACATCTAGAAGCCATGCAGTTAAGTATTTAGGACATACCCAGGGTAGTTCAAACTCCTGGAATATAGTTAGTGAGTCATGTTAAATCACTGTTTCTGATCACCCCTTGCAAATCAGGGATGCCTACATGGATTTCTACAATACTTCATGGGGCAATAAAATTTGTCTGCCAGGATACAGAAAAGCATGTAAATTTCTTGGAATCAACTCCCAGTCTTCTAGCATGCAGGTTGGTAGATGTATGAAAATAATATAAAATCAAGTGCACAGTAGCGGGGACCTGCCGGCGGGCGGGGGCGGCGGTAGCGGCCAACCTATGTCGGGCGTGGAGCCGAGGCCCATGCCACGCTCCCCACCGCCTAGCCGCGCCCTTAACAGCCTTACGGGTGCGCGGCGGGGCTTGGAACGGCCAGCAGAGGTCTCGAAATCGCGCGCACGGAACTCCCCACCGGACCTGGGCCGGGCGCGCAGGGGCCAGGGCCGCCCTCCCGGACTCCTTCCTCTTCCGAGGGAAGCTGGCAGCGGCCACGACTGCAGAAGAGCGGAGGGGGAGCGGCGTTCAGCGCCCGAGGAGCGAGAGGTACAGGCGGCGGCGAAGGAGTGCTGGCCGCCTTGTAAGACAGGTTCCCAAGGAGCTGGACCAGTGGGTCCAGCAGCGGACCGAATATAAACAGCTTAAAGAGAACCAAGTGCGGACCCTATGCGAAAAGGCTAAGGAAATTTTAGCAAAAGAATCAAATGTGCAAGAGGTTCGTTGCCTGTTACTTCTGTGGGGATGTTGAGGGTCAATTCCATGATCTAATGGAACTTTTTAGAATTGGTAGGAAATCATCAGACACAAATAATTCCGGGACAACCACGTTGACAGAGGTTATTATTCTGTGGAGACTGACTCTTCTTTTGGCATTAAAGGTGCATTATCCAGAACGCATTACAATATTGGGAGGAAAACATGAAAGCCAGCAAATTACCCAAATACATGGCTTTTATGATGAACGTCAATGAGCCAATGTTTGGAAATATTTCACAGATCTATCTGTCTTCCACTTACAGATTTAGTAGTTGGACAGATATTTTGCCTCCATGGTGGCCTCTGTATGAGTCAGGGTTCTCTAGTGAAACAGAACCAAAAGAGAGATCTATAAATATGAGAATTAAAGGTGTCTCACATAATGGTGGGAATGGAAGAGGACATGCTGTGAAGCTGGTGGCTCCAATGAAGGGTCCAAACTCCACAGGAGAGGCTCGCTGGCTGAAGAAGCAGTGAAAGAGTCTCTCTTTTCCCTTAAAAGCCTTCAGCGGATTGGATTATCTCATTGTGGGGCCACACCTTAGTTGATGGCAGATGTGATCAGCCACAGATGCAGTCAACTCACTGAAGAGTTAACACACCAGCCTTCCAATTTGTCAACCACCCACCCAGTATCCTTACCGCAATGGTCAGGCCAGTGCTTGCTTACAGATAACTGGGCATAATCATTTGGCCAAGTTGACACCAGAACTTAACCATCACAGCCTCTCTCCATCCATAAATACACTGGACCACATAACAGCCCTGGATTGTTTACAAGAAGTTCCACAGGAGGACCCAAGGTGTGGTATGTTGTGGTCAGATCCCGATGATCATGGTGGGTGGGGTATTTCGACTAGTGGTGCTGGCCACACATTTGGACAAGACATTTCTGAAACGTTTAACCATGCCCATGGTCTTGCATCTCGCGCTCATCAACTTGTAATGGAGGGATGCAATTGGTGTCATGATTGGAATGTGGTTACTGTCTTCAGTGCACCCAATTACTGTTACCATTGTGAGTACCAGGCTGCTATCATGTAAAAAAAAACTTCAAAATATTCCTTCCTTCAGTCTGACCTAGGGCCTTGCTGTGGAGAGCCTCATGTTACCCAGTGTGCCCCAGACTACTTCCTGTAAATTGCCTCTCAGAAAACCTGCCTTTGTATGTGGAACTATATCTGGCTTTTAAATATATATATACATATATATATATTAAAAACAAACAAAAAAAAAGCAGCAGTAATCTCTTTGTTTCTGTAACAAACTGGTATCTAGTTTGGCATTAAACATCATGGACCAAAATGTGCCATACTAATGATGAGCACTTAGCAAAATTTGAGACTGAAATTCAGTACTATAATGTTCTAGATCAGTCAGTCTTAACACTTTGCTATATTTGCAGTAACAATTTTTCTCTAGACTATTCAAACAGAAATGGTAACTAAACTCCTTTCTCCCCTTTTGCACTTACTAGAACATTTTAGTTATAGTGTTTACCTGGCATGGATTAATAAGGTCGGAATTTCATTTTTAAGGAAACCTCACACAAGCTAACTTCCACTTATACCATTATCACCTTTATTTTATTGAAATGTATAATTAACTGAGGAAAAGATTCTTCTTGGGAATATGTCACCATAACATTTAAAAAGATTTCCCTTCATTTAAACTAAATTATTGTTTTACATTGATCTGCATATTTCTATATATTTGTCATGACAGTGCTTGCATCCTATTTAGTACACTGAGCAAATTCACTTTCCATTTTAAACAACAACAAAAAAATCAAGTCCACAGCAATTTTAACACAGTGCTAGCTACTTAATTCTGCCATTCGTATTAAAAATTCAAAGAGCTATATTGGAAATGTACCCTTGAAGAAAGTCAGACAGTATTTCTATTATAAAGAAAGGAATGGTATTTCATAGTGTGAAACAAATATAGAGGATTATGGTAATTATTAGAGGCAATTCCTATATATGGAAGCATGGAGATCTTGGGTAATTAAAACCTAACCCTATTTAGACAATTGCTCTTCCAACTAAAAAATAAAATAACCATGGAAGCAAAAAGCAAACAAGTCAAATGAACCACATGAATTTGCTCTCCTTTTCTTCTTCCCTCTTCACCTAAAAGCATATCTCCATTGTTCCCCTTCCCCCACCCAGCTTTGACTCCCAATGAAAGAACCCAGAGAGGGAAAAATTTTTTTAAATGTAATAGGCCTAGATAATCCTAAAGGAGAATAATCCTTCTCAGAATAACCACAAATTGACTGTGACCCCTTTCACAAGAATGTATAGTTGGCTGAATTATACCATTACTAAGAATTAATAAAGCTACCAAACACAAATAAAAGTTTCTCTTTTATAAGTGCATGTAAATATGGTGATTACTAACAAAAAGAGCACTTAACCGAGCAGCTGAAGGTTTCTGGAGGAGTACTCTTTGTAGTAGTAAAAACATAATAAAAATAACGGATGATACTTTAGAAGACAGGGGCAATAGGTTAGGGGGAAGAGGGAAAGAAGAGAATTACAGGTAAAGGCTTAACAAGCAGACAGCTCAACTGTGTGGTCTCAGAAAATGGTATCGGCAAATTACAGATATAATTTCATGATCTCAGGGAGCCAGGTCTGGGCTATGAGGAACTGAAGTACTTTTCTTCACAGTAAAAAATACAATGCTGTCAGCTGATTTACAAAGCATAATTATTAATGTCAGATTCAGGGAAGTAAAAGTCACAACAAATATCCAGCAGTATTCTCTTATGTCTTGAACAAGATTATAATATAAAGAATAAAATGACTAAGCTGGTCTCCTTAGCCCTGTTGAGAAGAATCTCTGGAATGGGGGTAATCCAGACTATAAGAACCACTGAAGTGTTCAACAAGATGTAAAAGTGACTAGTTTTCTAGGCTTGAAGACCTCTCTCCATAGAAGATCAAAAGAGCCTGCAGAATAAAAACCTGAAAAGATAAGTATGCTTTAGGCATAATTCTGTCGCCTTTCTTTCCCCTAAAGAAGAGGCTATCCCTTGTTTCCTTTTGCAGAGAATCCTCTGTTCTTTCTCTTCTTTTTTTTTTTTTTTTACTTTGCTCTTCTATTTTGCTTTGGAGAGGTCTTGCGATGTTCTTTCCGTCACTCTCTGAGTCACTTATATATAAGGCATATAGCACAGAAGCCCAGCAGACTACACAGGGTCACTACCACATTGAGTCAGTTAATACCCTCCCCTGGCCTTTAAACAGAACAGCAACCTAAGGGTATCAACAGCTGATTTCTGCAAGAAGCTCAGAGAACAACATCAGTCAATGCTTCTGCTTTCACATGCTTCAACAATTCATTACAAGTCCACTCTTACGGTTTTCTTCTAAATCACTCACAAGCAAACCAAAACGATATAAATTAGGAAAAAAAAAGATGGACTGTCCTTCACTGAGAATAAGTAGTTGGCAGCAAAGAGAAAATAAAGTGAACCAAATAAAACCGAGAATTTGCAAATCAGATTAGAAAACAATATTCTGCTGACATAAAAGTAAAGTAATCCCATGGCAACGATTTAACTGCTACCTTTTTGCCTGTACTCCCGGGTTTCTCTTGTTTAGGGCTGAACAGAAATCTTCATTTCTTTGTGTACTTAGAGCTTCACATTGAGCCAATGTTATTTACTACTTACTTGGGCTTGCTTGCATACTTTAAAAGGTTGAAGCGTTTCTTGGTAGAAAAGCTGATGATAAGCCTGTAGATCAAACCAAAAGTACACACTGTTCTTCCACCACTGCAAACGGAAAAAGAACATAAATTATTACCACCCAATTATTAAAGCTCTACAAAACTCTGATTTCAAAATATAAATAATTGTTTAGCTCCTTGGTGTTACCATAAATCAGGTTCAATTTAAGATGGTTTTAATCTTCTATCACAAACTGGCATTAATACAAAATATTTATTGGTATTGTCACTGGAACAATATATTTTTGCATGTATGCCTCTTACATAATTGGTCATTAAAACTGGTCTTGAAAGTAAGTTGTTCTACGTAACAGTTAAAAAGTAAACACATATTTATGACATTAAACCAAAAATTGAAAGCATTTTAATATATATGGGCAAATGCACATCACACCAGAACCAAATCCTATTTTAATAATTGAACCAGTTACTTTCCATTTGAGCAAAACAAAAACAATCTTTGTAATTAAAAAAATATGGAAATAAGTTTGCAACTATCCACTATAATTAGTAATAGCTAGAATTATTAAAAATTAAAGGATAGAAACCACTCTAAATGTAAAATCTACTATTTAAGCACTTAGCAAACTGATATAAAGTTATATGAAAATAACTGCTTTTAGTTATGCAAGTCAATCTTTGTCTATCTGTATTTTTATGTTCTTTGTAACTTTAGTGGGATAGTAAACCAAAGACAATTTAAATTTTTACTAATAATCAGTATGAAACTTCTTACAAGAGGAGATGGGAATTTAACATCAAATTTTGATGGGAATTTAACATCAAAAATAATTTGAGCATTGAATTATTTCAACCTCTCATTTTAAAGTGAAGTAAAATTATAAAATTAGATTTAAAATCTAATTAGTTATTTTCTACCTTGTTCCCTGAATGCTCACAAAATTTAGTAAAGAAGAATCCAGCTCTATTTTCTACGTACAAAGATTGCAACAAATTTTCCATGTCAAATCCACCCAAGGCACCAACATCTAACATGGTTTTAACCTAGATAACAAAACAGAAGTCAATTATCCATCCAGAAACACTGTAATTTTTTATAGATTGTACAATAGGGTTTCATAAATTCTTCTAGGCGGTCATGTCCCATTGGCCTGTTTTATTTTATTTTATACCATATATGTAATTAATGAAATATATCTACATCTGAATGTCATATGATCTTCATGTATGGAGTCAACTATATAGCAATAGTGTTAATTCTACTAGAAATCAATCTGATTTCAAACCTAGTGTTGAAGTTTGAAACCCCAATCTCATATTTTCATATTTCAGGCATGGCAATACCATTTTAGGAGTCCTCCAAATCTCTGTTGGTGGCCTCTTTCCTACATATTAACTGTTATTTTAGCCTTGAAGTACTGCTATTATGGCTACAATTAGGTTATAAAAAGAACTATCTTCAAGGCCTCTCAAGGCTGCTCATTAACTGTCCTTAGGGGCCCCTCTTTGGATCTTCTCTGCCATGCAGGTCATGGCCTGCAGAGTGTAAATGGCAGTATAAAGCCTCATAAAACTTTGCAGTTTATGAGTTCTTTGCCAACAACGCTGGCAACCCCTTTCTTGAAACACAGAAGAATGCTTTTTTCTCTAAGCACAAGAAAATTTCAGAATATGAAAGGGTATCTACTATTCGCACAAACTCTTTGCTATTGTTTGATGAAATTCAGACATCTTTGTAATCTTAAAACAACTGTGGCATGAGCAATTTAGGGTTAAAATAAGATTCTTGCTCTGTCATAGTTCTTCTGCACCTTTTTCTTTATCCCCCTGCTAAACAAGTTCTGAGGTGAGAATTTAATGTTTTCCTGAAGTTTAACTATCAGCATTTCAAACTAAAAAATCATGTTTAAGAAACAAAACGCCCTAATTAGAAGAAAAGGAGAAAATTTTGCTTAGTATAAAATAAATAATCATACAAAATTAGAGTAACCATGCCCTTGAAATATCATGCCATTTAAAAATTCTAAACTTCCAAATCATAACATCAAATATTATTTTTATCAATTCTTGAAAATTTAATAAAAATTCTGGAGGGTCTCATTTTGTGTGTTAAGTGTCATCATACCAAAACCAGAACACAGATGTTTCTGAAAGCAGTAAACATAGAGTACATAGCAACATGGTACTACAAAAGGAAATACAAGGGGAAAATTCTTGTAAAAATCCTTTTGCAAAGCAAAAAAATAAATCACGTTGCTTAGTAAAGAAATATTATGTAAATCAATAAAGTCCTTTAAAATCAGAGGCTACTGATGAGTTAAACGAAGAATCAGGTTTGTTCAGTACTCAAAATACTTCCCTTAGGTTCTTCTGAATAATAATATCTTCTATCCAGCTGGGGCTTCAGACACTCAGAAATGTCAGTGAAAGATGTTAAATGAATAACTTTGCTGCTTAATGACATGCTCCTTGACCTAAATTATAGAGATGAGAAGCAATAAATCAACAAGTATATGTTGAGTGTCTCTGGTATATACATGGTACATATTAGGAGTTCTTCTGAGAACTATGAGAGAATAGGGGAAAAAAGATAATTTTAGTTCTATCTCTGAAGAAGGTGGTTAAGAAAATGAGGTTTATTGACACAGAAAAATAATTCTCAATAAAATAACTCCCAATTGAATGAACTTAAGTGAGTATATGATATATGCCAAATAACTGGATTAGATAATACTATGGAAGTGTAGGAATGAAAAGTCCCTTCAAGCTATATTAGTAATTAAAGTAATGACATTTTCCTGAGCCCTGAAAAAAAGTGAACAGGAGCTATATTCTTTGTGTATATTTATTATGTGTGTGTATATGTGCATCTACTTTAGATGGGGAGAACAGCATAAGCAATGAATGAAGATAGGTAGGGAAAAATCTGCTTAAAAGGCAGCAAGTTAACCAATCTGCTTTTGGCAAGGGGAAAATAAGTTAAATTCATACTACAAAACAAACAGTGATAAATATAATTCATATATTTTAATTCTCATAACAGGTGGAATTTATAAAAATTTGTATAAGGTAGTTTGGGGACAGAAAATGGAAGATTTTGGAGTTAAGACTAATGATTTTGGACATTATATCTTTTCTATTTTCCTATCCAGCCCCCGCTCCCAGGTTCCACTGCATTTATCTATCTCTTCTTTACAAGCTCCCTAAAACATGCCTGTTCCACTTCTACCTCCACCGTCGTCCACCAACATAGTACTTTGCATGCTCTTCTCAGACTAAATGTCGGTACAGCATCAGTTTCCACTCCCTCATGTAGCAGACAGTGCTGACTGGCTAACCCAATCCACATTTCCAACAACATATTCCTATAACCAGCACCACTGAGCAATAAATGAAATATAACATAGAAAAACAATTAGACAAATTAAATGAAACCAAAAGTTTGTTTTTGAAAAGATCAACAAAATTGGCAAACCTTTAGCTAGACTGACTAAGAAAAAAGGGAAAAGACTCAAATTAATTAAATCAGGCATAAAAGATGAGATAAACCTTACACAAATTAAAAGATTATGACTAACCATATGCCAAGAAATTACATAATCTAGATGAAATGGACAAATTCTTAGAAAGAAAAATTATCAAAACAGAACAGAAAATTTGAATAGACCAATAACAAATAAAGAGATTAAATCAATAATTTAAAATCTTCCAATAAAGAAAGACTCAGTCCAGATAGCTTCACTGGTAAATTCTGACAAATATTTAAATAAGAATTAATACCAATCCTTCTAAAAAAAAAACAAAACAGAAGAGGAGGGAAAACTTCCTAACTCATTCTATGAGGCCAGTATTACTCTGAAACCAAAGCTAGACAAAGACACCACAAGAAAGGTAACTATAGACAAATATTCTCATGGATATAACACAAATATCCTCAACAAAATACCAGCAAACTGAATCCAAAAGCATTTTAAAAAGTTTATACACATGAACAATAGGTTTTATCTCAGGAATGCAGGGTTGGTAAACATCCAAAAATGAATTAATGTAATACACCATATCAGTAGAATCAATAACAAAACCACACGATCATCTCAGATGCAGTAAAAGCATTTGCCAAAATCCGGCACCCATTCATGATAAAAGTCTCAACAAACTAAGAATAGACAGGAACTTCCTCAAAATGAGAACCTGTGACAAACCTACAGTTGACATTATGCTTTATGGTGAAAGACTGAATACTTTTCCCCTAAGACTGGGAACAAGACAAGGATGTCCAGTCTCACCACTCCTACTCAGCATTGAACTGGAGGGCCTGCCTTGCCAGGGCAACTAGGCAAGAAAAAGAAATTAAGAGCATCCAGATCAGAAATAAAGAAGTAAAACTGCCTTTATCCTCAGAAGAGGAAACATGCTCTTGTATATAGAAAACCCTAAGAAATCCATTAAAAAACTACTAGAACTAATTAACGAATCCAGCCAAGTCTTAGGAAACAAGACAGACATACAAGTTCATTTTATTACTAGATACTAGCAACAGCCTGAAACTGAAATTAAGAGAAAATTTCATTCATAATAGCATCAAAAAGAGTAAAAATGAATAACTGTAACATAAATATTCCCCCCCAGATGCCACGACTTTTTGGGCAGATGCCAGGAATCGAACTCTGGTCTCTGGCATGGCAGGCAAGAACTCTGCCTGCTGAGCCACTGTGGCCTGCCCTAAATGCCATGACTTTTAACTATTATTATTATCAGTCCAAAATTTTTTACCCAAGTTTCTAGGAAGAGCAGATTATGAAATACCACTCAGCAATAAAAAGGAACAAACTATTGATATATGCAACAACTTAGATCTCAAGGGAATTATGCTGCATTTAAAAAAGCTAATCTCAAGGTTGCATACTGAGTGATTTCATTCATATTATATTAATGAAATGATAAAATTATAAAGATGGAGAATAGGTTCATCGTTGCCAGGGATTAGGGGAAGGGTGAAGGGAAATGGTGGATGTGGCTATAAAATGGCAGTGGTGGTAGTGACACGAAAGTGCACCTGTTATAAAACTGCAAAGAACTAAATATACACACATACACATAAACAAATGCGTTCATGTAAAACTGCTGAAGTATGAGTAAGATAGATAGATTGTATAAATGTCAATTTCCTGGGTTGTGATATACTACCATAGATACGTAATACCACACTGGGAGATCATGGATAAAGGTATATGGTATTTCTATATTATTTCTTACAACCACATGTGAATCTATAAGTATCTCTAAATAAAAAGTGAAAGGAAGACTGATCTATACTAATCAGTTTCTTTTTAACTTCAATGTATTCTTCCAGCTATTGTCAGTTTTCTGACTCTTGGAATTTCTTCTTCCTAATTTCTCAATGACTTTGTCAGTGACATACACAATGAACATCAAAGTAAATACTAATGAGCATCCTTCAAGCTGAAAGAAAATAATCCCAGCTGAAATAGAGAATAATGAAAAGGGTAAATATGTGGGCAAATCTAAACAAATAAAGATTATATTGTATTAAACAATGACAATATTTTTGAGAGTGCTATGAGTCCTCAAGTTTGAGAAACACTGAATTATTGAATTGAGCCAAATAAGAATTGGGGGGGGCAATCTTCTCAGAGAATTATTTTGGTTATAGAGCTCACAAAAGGCTGGAACACCATCTCTTTAATGATACTAATCTCCGGAGTTCTACCCCTAATTTAGAGTGTGCCTGGGAATTACAAACCTCTAACACATATCACTGAAATATAAGAAGAACCCACATAAAAATAAAAATTTTTGTTTTCAATTGCTCTTTAATTTATAGATTATTCAAATGTCTTACTATTATGGAAAAGTACATCACCCAAAAGGCTGCACCTACCCTTTGTCAATCATGTCATCCTTAGAAGAAACTGGATAAAAAGAGCTGCCCTTCCAAAGTTTCTGAGTTGCTGTTTTTACTCTAGGTGGTTTCTTGGGAGATTTAGGAGGCTGTAATAAACTGGATTCTTCTTTCTTTAAGGTAACAAGATAATGAAAAATGAGCAAATTAAAAAGGAGAGAGAACAAAACATGGGTGTCCACATATATCTCAAATTTGTTTCAACCATTAGAGGAATTCTTTCCCTGTTCACACAAGAATAAAAAATTACTCCTTTCGAAATTTCCATTTACACAACCAGCAGAGAGAAATCCAAAAGTTATTTAGACTATAAGAAAAGAAAAGGCAAGGGCTTATATGCTTATTTCCACCACTGTGAAAGAAAAATCTTATCTAGGAAGAACTTGGTAAAAACTTCTTTGTTCTTTACCTTTGTTCTAAAACTGAACAGATTTTAGAACAAGTGGCAGGGTGGAGGAACTTTGGACAGGGTAAGGGAAGGAAGCAAAATTCCTTTGGTTCATGAGAAGCAACTGATATCTTAGAACTATTTCCTTTCCCTTTTTTTTTCTTTATTAAAGAAGTTGTGGATTAGATGCTCCCGCGGAGAACCAGCCGTGGTGCGGCCCTTGTCCCTGGACTACATGTCCCGAGGTGCCGCCCGGGGCACGGGCGGTCACTGCGCCGAGTGGGTGGGCGCGGCCTGCGGGCGGGCGGTGGAGGGTGAGCGTACGCTGAGGCCCGCGGGCTATAGCTCCCGGCCTATGGGGCCAGGTCCCGGCAGGAGGCGGGAGGCAGAAACCGCCGAGCGATGCGCCTGTGCGCCCAGGAGCCATTGTCTGGCCTGCGTGGTGGGGAGCGCGGTCCCAGCCATTCAGATAGAGAATTCCGGAGAAGATGGCAGCTTAGTAAGACGCGCAGATCTTAGTTCCTCCTCCAGAACAGCTACTAGGGGAGTAGAAATGATACAGAACGGCTCCCAGAGCCACGACAGAGATCAAAAAGACAGCGTACCCCATCCTGGAACGGCTGACTGGCTGGGGGAACCCGCTCCGGTAAGATCGCCGAGGGGTGCGGGCTTCCCCAGGCCGGGGTGGCAAGCGGCTGGTGTCCCTCCCTTCCTCCTTCCCAGGCCAGCTGGGAGAATTGGGAAGGCAGTCCCCTCAAGCCGCGGCGGCTGGCGACCCCCCCACGCGTGGCCCCCCTGACCAACTGGGAGAATTGGATCGGAGATCCCCAGGCCGTGGAGAACGGTGACCGGGGTCCCTTCCAGACACGTGACTTCCCAGTCCGGCTGGGAACGGTGCACTCTCCCAGGCCGCGGCAGCTGGCGCCCTCCTGCCACGCTTGGCGCCCTGGGCGGACTAGGAGATTCGGATGGGCGCTCTCACGGGCTGTGGCGGCCAGCGACCCTCCCCGCGTTCTGATCCCCGGGCCGGCTGCCACTTCTCCAAGCCGCTTCGGCTGGCGAACCTCCCCCACCGCAGAGTTTTCCAAAGTTAAAGGACCCACAGCACCTTTTACTGGTGGGACCCGCAGACAAACGTGTGCCACAAGCGCCACCTACTGGGCAGGATAAGAAAAACAGAACCCAGAGATTTCACAGAAAAATCTTTCAACCTGTGGGGTCCAACACCCAGGGAAATCTGACTAAATGCCCAGAGGCCAGCAAACGATAACGGATCACGCTCAGAAAATTGAAAATATGGCCCAGTCAAAGGAGCAAACCAATAGTTCAAATGAGATACAGGAGCTGAGACAACTAATTCTGAATATACGAACAGAAATGGAAAACCTCTTCAAAAATGAAATCAAAAATTGAGGGAGGACATGAAGAAGACATGGGCTGAACAAAAAGAAGAAATAGAAAAACTGAAAAAACTAATCACAGAACTTATGGAAGTGAAGGATAAAGTAGAAAAGATGGAAAAAACAATGGATATCTACAATGATAGATTTAAAGAGACAGAAGATAGAATTAGTGATTTAGAGGATGGAACATCTGAAGTCCAAAACGAAACAGAAACTATAGAGAAAAGAATGGAGAAATTTGAACAGGGGATCAGGGAACTGGAGGACAATATGAACCGCACAAATATACATGTTGTGGGTGTCCCAGAAGGAGAAGAGAAGGGAAAAGGAGGAGAAAAACTAATGGAAGAAATTTTCACTGAAAATTTCCCAACTCTTATGAAAGACCTAAAATTACAGATCCAAGAAGTGCAGCGCACCCCAAAGAGATTAGACCCAAATAGGCATTCTCCAAGACACTAACTAGTTAGAATGTCAGAGGTCAAAGAGAAAGAGAGGATCTTGAAAGCAGCAAGAGAAAAACAATCCATCACATACAAGGGAAACCCAATAAGACTATGGGTAGATTTCTCAGCAGAAACCATGGAAGCTAGAAGACAGTAGGATGATATATTTAAATTACTAAAAGAGAAAAACTGCCAACCAAGACTCCTATATCCAGCAAAATTGTCCTTCAAAAATGAGGGAGAAATTAAAACATTCTCAGACAAAAAGTCACTGAGAGAATTTGTGACCAAGAGACCAGCTCTGCAAGAAATACTAAAGGGAGCACTAGGGTCAGATACGAAAAGACAGAAGAGAGAGGTATGGAGAAGAGTGTAGAAAGAAGGAAAGTCAGATATGATATATATAATACAAAAGGCAAAATGGTAGAGGAAAATATTATCCAAACAGTAATAACACTAAATGTTAATGGACTGAATTCCCCAATCAAAAGACATAGACTGGCAGAATGGATTAAAAAAGAGGATCCTTCTATATGCTGTCTACAAGAAACACATCTTAGACCCAAAGATAAACATAGGTTGAAAGTGAAAGGTTGGGAAAAGATATTTCATGCAAATAACAACCAGAAAAGAGCAGGAGTAGCTATACTAATATCCAACAAATTAAACTTCAAATGTAAAACAGTTAAAAGAGACAAAGAAGGACACTATCTACTAATAAAAGGAACAATTAAACAAGAAGACATAACAATCATAAATATTTATGCACCGAACCAGAATGCCCCAAAATACGTGAGGAATACACTGCAAACACTGAAAAGGGAAATAGACACAAATACCATAATAGTTGGAGACTTCAATTCCCCACTCTCATCAATGGACAGAACATCTAGACAGAGGATCAATAAAGAAATAGAGAATCTGAATATTACTATAAAAGAGCTACTCTTAACAGACATTTATAGGACATTACACCCCACAACAGCAGGATACACCTTTTTCTCAAGTGCTCATGGATCATTCTCAAAGATAGACCATATGCTGGGTCACAAAGCAAGTCTTAACAAATTTAGAAAGACTGAAATCATACACAACACTTTCTCGGATCATAAAGGAATGAAGTTGGAAATCAATAATAGGCGGAGTGCCAGAAAATTCACAAATACGTGGAGGCTCAACAACACACTCTTAAACACCGAGTGGGTCAAAGAAGAAATTGCAAGGAAATTAGTAAATACCTCGAGGCAAATGAAAATGAAAACACAACATATCAAAACTTATGAGACGCAGCAAAGGCAGTGCTAAGAGGGAAATTTATTGCCCTAAATGCCTATATCAGAAAAGAAGAAAAGGCAAAAATTCAGGAATTAACTATCCACTTGGAAGAACTGGAGAAAGAACAGCAAACTAACCCCAAAGCAAGCAAAAGGAAAGAAATAACAAAGATTAGGGCAGAAATAAATGAAATTGAAAACATAAAAACAATAGAGAAAATCAATAAGACCAGAAGTTGGTTCTATGAGAAAATCAATAAGATTGATGAGCCCTTAGCAAGATTGACAAAAGGAAGAAGAGAGAGGATGCAAATAAATAAGATCAGAAATGGAAGAGGAGACATAACCACTGACCTCACAGAAATAAAGGAGGTAATAACAGGATACTATGAACAACTTTACGCTAATAAATGCAACAATTTAGATGAAATGGACGGGTTCCTGGAAAGACATGAACAACCAACTTTGATTCAAGAAGAAATAGATGACCTCAACAAACCAATCACAAGTAAAGAAATTGAATCAGTCATTCAAAAGCTTCCTAAAAAGAAAAGTCCAGGACCAGACGGCTTCACATGTGAATTCTACCAAACATTCCAGAAAGAATTAGTACCAACTCTCCTCAAACTCTTCAAAAAAATCAAAGTGGAGGGAAAGCTACCTAATTCATTCTATGAAGCCAACATCACCCTCATACCAAAACCAGGCAAAGATATTACAAAAAAAGAAAACTACAGACCAATCTCTCTAATGAATATAGATGCAAAAATCCTCAACAAAATTCTAGCAAATCGAATCCAACAACACATTGAAAGAATTATACATCATGACCAAGTAGGATTCATCCCAGGTATGCAAGGATGGTTCAACATAAGAAAATCAATTAATGTAATACACCATATCAACAAATCAAAGCAGAAAAATCACACGATCATCTCAATTCATGCAGAGAAAGCATTTGATAAGATTCAACATCCTTTCCTGTTGAAAACACTTCAAAAGATAGGAATACAAAGGAACTTCCTTAAAATGATAGAGGGAATATATGAAAAACCCACAGCTAATATCATCCTCAATGGGGAAAAATTGAAAACTTTCCCCCTAAGATCAGGAACAAGACAAGGATGTCCATTATCACCACTGTTATTCAACATTGTGTTGGAGGTTCTAGCCAGAGCAATTAGACAAGAAAAAGAAATACAAGGCATCAAAATTGGAAAGGAAGAAGTAAAACTATCACTGTTTGCAGACGATATGATACTACACGTCGAAAACCCAGAAAAATCAACAACAAAACTACTAGAGCTAATAAATGAGTACAGCAAAGTAGCAGATTACAAGATCAACATTCAAAAATCTGTGTCATTTCTATACACTAGTAATGAACAAGCTGAGGGGGAAATCAAGAAACGAATTCCATTTACAATTGCAACTAAAAGAATAAAATACCTAGGAATAAATTTAACTAAAGAGACAAAAAACCTATATAAAGAAAACTACAAAAAACTGCTAAAAGAAATCACAGAAGACCTAAATAGATGGAAGGGCATACTGTGTTCATGGATTGGAAGACTAAATATAGTTAAGATGTCAATCCTACCTAAATTGATTTACAGATTCAATGCAATACCAATCAAAATCCCAACAACTTATTTTTCAGAAATAGAAAAACCAATAAGCAAATTTATCTGGAAGGGCAGGGTGCCCCGAATTGCTAAAAACATCTTAAGGAAAAAAAACGAAGCTGGAGGTCTCGCGCTGCCTGACTTTAAGGCATATTATGAAGCTACAGTGGTCAAAACAGCATGGTATTGGCATAAAGATAGATATATCGACCAATGGAATCGAATAGAGTGCTCAGATATAGACCCTCTCATCTATGGACATTTGATCTTTGATAAGGCAGTCAAGCCAACTCACCTGGGACAGAAGAGTCTCTTCAATAAATGGTGCCTAGAGAACTGGATATCCATATGCAAAAGAATGAAAGAAGACCCATATCTCACACCCTATACAAAAGTTAACTCAAAATGGATCAAAGATCTAAACATTAGGTCTAAGACCATAAAACAGTTAGAGGAAAATGTAGGGAGATATCTTATGAAACTTACAATTGGAGGCAGTTTTATGGACCTTAAACCTAAAGCAAGAGCACTGAAGAAGGAAATAAATAAATGGGAGCTCCTCAAAATTAAACACTTTTGTGCATCAAAGAACTTCATCAAGAAAGTAGAAAGACAGCCTACACAATGGGAGGCAATATTTGGAAATGACATATCAGATAAAGGGCTAGTATCCAGAATTTATAAAGAGATTGTCCAACTCAACAACAAAAAGACAGCCAACCCAATTACAAAATGGGAAAAAGACTTGAACAGACACCTATCAGAAGAGGAAATACAAATGGCCAAAAGGCACATGAAGAGATGCTCAATGTCCCTGGCCATTAGAGAAATGCAAATCAAAACCACAATGAGATATCATCTCACACCCACCAGAATGGCCATTATCAACAAAACAGAAAATGACAAGTGCTGGAGAGGATGCGGAGAAAGAGGCACACTTATCCACTGTTGGTGGGAATGTCAAATGGTGCAACCACTGTGGAAGGCAGTTTGGCGGTTCCTCAAAAAGCTGAATATAGAATTGCCATACGACCCAGCAATACCATTGCTGGGTATCTACTCAAAGGACTTAAGGGCAATGACACAAACGGACATTTGCACACCAATGTTTATAGCAGTGTTATTTACAATCGCAAAGAGATGGAAACAGCCAAAACGTCCATCAACAGACGAGTGGCTAAACAAACTGTGGTATATACATACGATGGAATATTATGCAGCTTTAAGACAGAATAAACTTATGAAGCATGTAATAACATGGATGGATCTAGAGAACATTATGCTGAGTGAGTCTAGCCAAAAACTAAAGGACAAATACTGTATGGTCCCACTGATGTGAACCGGCATTCGAGAATAAACTTGGAATATGTCATTGGTAACAGAGACCATCAGGAGTTAGAAACAGGGTAAGATAATGGGTAATTGGAGCTGAAGGGATACAGACTGTGCAACAGGACTAGATACAAAAGCTCAAAAATGGACAGCATAATAATACCTAATTGTAAAGTAATCATGTTAAAACACTGAATGAAGCTGCATCTGAGCTATAGGTTTTTTTTTGTCTGTCTGTTTGTTTGCGTTTTTTCTTTTGTACTATTATTATTATTTTTATTTTTTTCTCTATATTAACATTCTATATCTTTTTCTGTTGTTTTGCTAGTTCTTCTTCTAAATCGATGCAAATGTACTAAGAAATGATGATCATGCATCTATGTGATGATGTTAAGAATTACTGATTGCATATGTAGAATGGAATGATTTCTAAATGTTGGGTTAATTTCTTTTTTTCTTTAATTAATAAAAAAAAGAAGTTGTGGATTAGCAGGACAATCGTGTGTAAAATACATTCTTTAAGTTTTTAATGTTTTAGTTCATGGTATTGTTCTTGTTCTTAAAAGTTCATTATACTAAAAAAAAAAAAAGTTCATTATAGTAAAAGAACAGGAGAAGATATACGCCTGAATCATGAAAGTATAAACATCTAAATGTCCAAATGGAGGTCAAAGAAGCAATGATCTGAATATGGGCCATTTATAAAGGTAACATAGCATTTAAAATAATAGTTTGGAAGGAAAACTATTTGAAAACGTGGATGAAGATGTTCAAAAACTAATCAGGATACAACAAAAGTATGGAGATGCATAAAACCTAAGAACTCAAAACAAGAAGTTCAAAGGAAAACACAATAATAGTCTAGAAGTAGGTGAAATCATAAGTGATTTGTCCCTCTTTCCAGCTTCCAAATTTATAGTTATTTTATCATTTCTATAATTTGAAAAATAAACATAAAAAACCTAAGTATGTCAACCTACATTAGAGTGTAATATGTTGCTGGAGAACAAGGAATATATTTACTATATTTTATTACCCAGAACAAACAATAAAATCTTGTATACACTCAAGGTGCCTAACAACTACACTAATTTTTAAAAAGAATTCTATAAACAAAATTAATTACTTAAGAATGTTTTACTTAGGACTTCCTGGGTATCAGGGCTCACATCTGTTCTAGTAATACAGAACACAGCATGAAGTTAAGCAACACTCCATAAATGCCACTTAGTGGTACCACAGGGGGCTGAGCTTATTAAAAGTGTATCATACAGGGAAAGGCCTAAGTGAGAGTTTTTGAGCTTTCTGGCTTAGATGAAACCTATAATAATCAGAAAGTGACTGACGGGGGTGGGGTGGAGGGGGTGACAAAGGAATCTTGATTGGGCTAGTGATACTGATTATACAACATACAGGTTTGTCAAAATTCTCAGAACTGTACACTAATAAGGGTGAATTTTAATGTATATAGATTATAGCTTAATGATCAAAAAATGGGAAGAATAAAGAAAACTGAATTAAATTCTATTCCTCAGGGAGTTTTCTGCCAAGACAGACAGTGAGAGCAGAACCAGCTGTCCAACTAGAAAACACCAAAGACAACATACTGTAATGATGCTCAAAGCACCAAACAAACATAAAAGATGAGAAGTCAAGTTTCGTACACTTTTCTTCCATACAAGATAAACTCTCCTCACTCCTTTGGCATTGCTCTCTTCTTATTTGATCTCCTTTCATTAACCACAGCACTTGTTTTTCTCGTCTTTACCTCTTGGTTTGACAATGCTGTTTGTACTAGTGTTACGTGTTATCAGCTGACATGCTTCCCACACTACACTGCCATGACTTAGATTATTTAGTCTCTGACTGGTCATTAAGTCACATGGGCCAAGCAGAACGATTAGATGTATCAGCACAGTGTTGAACAAAAAGGCCACAAGGTATAAACATGTTAGAAAAATGTTAGAGGTTAGAAAAATGTCAAAACAAATGGATAAGAAGATACAAATGCCTTGGTGGCAATAGTATTCAAAGTGCGGTCCCTAGACCAACAGCCACACTGGGATGAAGCTTATTAAAAATGCAGATTCTTGGGCCCCATCCCAGACCTTTGATCTGATCTCTGGTTGGAGCCCAGGAATCTGTGAGTTAACACACTCTTCAGGTGATTCTTATACATGGTAACGTTTGAGAACCACCAACCTAAAGCAGTGCTCCACATACTTCAGCGTGGTAAGATTCACCTGGGGATCTTATTAAAATGCTGATTCTAAAATGTGATTCTAATGTCCAGGCAGGGTTGTGAACCCTGGTTCTAAGCTAACCCTCTGATTTTAAAGAGTGATCCTCACCCATTTCAGAGCAATTAAACCAGAATTTCTGAAGACTGGATACAGGCATCTGTTATGCTTTTAAAACTCCCCAGCTTTTAAATGTGTATCTAGGGTTAAAAAACCACTAGCAGGGGAAAATTGTAAAGTTCCTCCTGCTCTAAAATGCTATTTGTAGAAGTAAAAGTTCAAAAATTAATTTTATTACACATCTTCCCACTTTTTAAAATAGGATGCCCTAAACCTAAAGCACTTTATTTGAAGGGGTGGTGTGTGACAAGGGTCAATAATAGTTATTCTGTGACACCTTCACAGGCTACTAAGATCAAGAAGGCTCTTTACTTTGTAAATTCAGGATTTACCCAGAGTTATTGTGTTCCTATGCCTAAGCATGTACAATTATTTACTTTTTCTCTATAAAACTGGTTAACTTTTCTTCTCTTTCTGGACTTCTTTTACACTTTTCTTATTGTCCTATTTTATTCTTCTCCATTGTGAAGAATGCTCACTATTCCTAATTCTGTTGTTGCTATTTTGCACTCATTCATTCAATTTATATTTACTAAATAGTACCAGGCACTGTTCTAGGCACTGGGGATAAGTAGTTAATAAAGAAAAGCTTCTTACATTCTTGTAGTAGTAGAAAGACAGTAAACAAATTACATACTTACAATTAAAATAAACAAAAATAAAGTAAGGCAAAGAGCACAGATAGTGATGGAGGGTATGTGTGCCATCTTATATAAATGAGCTTATATAGAGTAATCAAGGAGAGCCTCTCTGATCAAACGACAGTTGAGTAGACACCTAAAGGAAGTGAGGGGGAAGCCCAGGTGTATATCTAGAGGAAGAATGTTCCAGGCAAAGGGGATAGCAAATGCAAAGACTCAGAGGTTTTTTCTTGTGTGCTCAAAGAATAGCAAAGGGGTCAGCGCAGTTGGAGTAGATTAAGTTGGAAAAGAGTGAAGGGAATGAGGTCAAAAAGTTAGCAGGAGTTTGGGAAGGCTTTGTAAAGATTTTGGTTTTACTCTGAGTGACAAAGGAGGCCACTGGAGAATTCTAAACAGATGAGTCTATTTTTAAAGGATTAATTTGGCTGCTTGATGGAGAACAGACTACAAGAGAACAAAGATGGATGCAGGAGGACTTGTAAAGTTAGGAAGGTATTTTAATGATAAAGGGTGGTAGTGACAGAAATGATAAAGGGTGGTTAGGTTCTGGATATATTATCAATGAAAGGCTGATAGGATTTGCTGAGAAACTAGATGTGCAACCTAAGAAAAGATGAGGTTTCTTTTTTTATCTCAACAAGTCAAAGGGTGGAAGTGGCATTTATAGAAATTGGGAAAACTGTAGGAGAAGCAAGTTTGGGATGGATTTTAATTTTGGTAAGGATATGTTATATTTGAGATGCTTATGGAAATTTTGAATAGACAGCTAGATATATGAAACTGGAGGTAAGAGAAGAGTTCTGGGCTAAATATGTAAATCTGGAAATCATTAGCATATGAATGGTATTTAAAGTCATGGGTCTGGCTGGAGGAGATCACAAGTATAGAGTTATAAAGTTGGAGAAATGAGAAGGAAACAAGAAGACTAAGAAGGAACGACCAATGAAGCAAGGAGAAATTAAAAAGAGAGTGGCATCCTGAGTCAAATTTTACTAATGTTGTCTTCAATTTACTTCCACTGAAATAAGAAACAAACTTAGCGGCTGATTGTAGGAATGGGAGATGTTTTGGAGGCTTGAGGTGGGAAAAAAAAGGTATGAAGTAGACATGGAGGATAATGGGAGATAAGTGACCTAGGAAATGAAATAGGATTTCTAGGTGGCACCGAAGTCCCACTTGAGGTTAGTATTCATAAATTTGAGGTAAGCATCTATATTCATGAAGGATATTAGTCTGTGGTTTTCCTTTCTTATAACATCTTTGTTTTTGGTAGCAGGGTAATGGTGGCCTTATATATGAGTTGGGAAGTGTTCCCTTCTGTTCTATTTTGTGTAGAACTGGTAATATTTCTTCCTTAAATGTTTGGTAGAATCACCTGTAAAACCAGCTGGACCTTGGAGTTTTCTTTATGGGAGAGTTTTTAACCAAAAATTCAATTTCTTTAATAGAATAGGAATATTCAGGTTATCTATTTCCTCTTGAGTAAGCTTTGTTAATTTGTCTTTCAAGGAATATGCCCATATCATCTAAGTTTGTAAATTTATTAGAAAATAGCCAAGGATAGATTTGAGAAAAGACAAAGCATCATTATATATATATGTTAAACTGGAAGAGGGAAAACTCTAAAATGTAAAGAAACCACTTAAAAATTATTGCAGTAGCCTGGTATATTCTTAGGCCCATATGAGGCTAAAATTCTATCTTTAATAGAAAGAGATTTAAGGCAAATTATGAAGGAATTTGCTTTAGAAAGGGTAAGGGAAGAGAAGAAGATGTTCCCAGTAAATGGCCTCACTCAGTAAATTAGGACTTCAACCTGGGTACAAAAATCTTTCTAAGAGATAATGGAAAAAATTTCTTATCAAAATCTATTTCCATATCCTTAGCTTCCATGTGTATGCTTTCCTAAAACTGATCTGCTTGAGAACGTGCTGGAAGATGAACCTTCATGTGACTTTTCTTTCCTTACTCCTCTTTTATATTACTCTACTACCAATTTCCAAAAAAAAACAATCAAATAAACACACCTTAAGCCTATTCTGAATCTTACTATGATGAGATTACTGTCTGAGATTGTAAAAACCTCCAAGGTACCAAACAAAGGGACAGTCTGAGCTATTTTTTCAATTAATGAGTTCCTGAAAGCAAGCAGCACTTTTCTGCAGAAAGAAATTCATGGTAAGGCTGGCTGGCTATCTATTTATCTATCTACTTAGAATTTAGAAATGAAGTGGTCATCATGATGACACATAATAACACATTTATTTGAATTAAAACACGAAGTAAGGCTTTTTCAGTCAGAAAGTCAGTGTTTTATGACCAACTGGCAATGAGGACAGACTTTGTCAATTAGGTTATAGGGCATACATATTCCATAAATTGGTTGAACTGAATTTTGACAAAAAATATATTTAAAGTATGTGCTAAGATAAAGCGTTTTATCAAAATACATTGTATGGCAAAAGTTTACTTAAATTAATTGTATTTTAATTTTCCCAACCCTTACTGGTTAAACAAGATGCATGTAAATGAAAAAGACAACAAATATAATAGTCATCTGATAAGCCTTGGTAAAGACTATTTAATATATATATCACCAAAATTGAGAAAGACTCTAACTGCATAATAATGCTTTTGTAAGTAAAGTTGTTTATTAATCCTGTTACTTCAACAAAATTGAAGAAGGACATAATTTAGTCATCAAATGATAGGTGTGTAAAAATAATGCTTGATGAGAGTTCATTATGTGACTCTGAGCTTTGGGCATCAAAGAATTACATGATATCACTATAACAAAACCAGTTTTATTCCTATCTACTTATTTATGAGAAAAATATTTCTTAGTACTTAAATCTATACAACCAAAAAGTAGGAATATCATTAGTGCCGAACCATATCTCATTCCTTTTTATGTCTGTTATTGTTTTTTATTTAGTGATTAAGTATGATTTAAGGTGATGTGCATAACTGCCAAGTTGACAAGGGGTGGACTGTGATGGTTAGGTATATGTGTCAACTCAGCCAGGTAATGGTACCCAGTTGCGTGGTCAAGTAAGCACTGGCCTAACCATTACTGCAAGGACACTTCATGGACTTAAATTATCAACCACGGGTCATTCTTGAAATAATAAGCAATATTCATCTATAGACTAATGAGCTTTTTTCTAACGGCCCCATTCGTCTCATTAAGCATTGCAGTCACAACAAAATTTAACTTTTTACACATAATACTAGCAATAATTAGGGCATTATAGTAACAATTTTAAAATTTTAATTTCAATTTATATGCATATTGTTGTGAGTTAAAATGTGTCTCCAAAGAGATAAATTCAAGTCTTAATCCCTGGTACCTGTAAATGTGACTTATTTACAAATAGGATCTTTGAAGATGTAATTAGTTAAAATGAGGTTACTGATTTAGGATGCTCCCGAACCCAATGTGATTGGTATCCTTATAAGAGGAGGAAAATGTGGGCATAGAGACAGACACAGAGAGAAGATGGCCATGTGAAGATGGAGGCAGAGATTGGCGTTATGCTCCCACACACCAAGGGATGTCATGGGTTGCCAGTAAACACCAGAAATTAAGAGGAGGAAAGGAAGATTCATCTCCTAGAACTTCAGAGAGAACACATCCCTACTAATACCTTGACTTTAGACTTCTGGCCCCCAGAACTGTGAAAGAATAAATTTTTTTTAAGCCACCTGGATTGTGGCACTTTATTGTGGCAGCCCTAGTAGGATAATACACATATTTTTTTTGTTTCTTTGTTAGTGTGATCAATAAAAGACATTTGTGCATAAAATATAATTTATACAATTCTGTGGAGGATAAAAAGTGAAAATATAAATTTACAGAGAAAGAGGGGTAATACAAATTTCCAATAGTTGAAGAAAATTTTGGTTCCTATTTTCTAAATGAATGATAGTGGATTTCAAATTGCTATGGTATGTGGAATCCTTTGAGTGTATATTTTAAAATGATTTTAAAACTTTATTTTTAAATGTATTTATAATACATTGGAAATTATAACCTTTTGATGAAAAAGTATAGAGTCAACTTAACGTACAAAGTGGTAAGTTATTTGAAATTAGTTTAGGCATATTTTTAGGGGTTATATAAGCAAAAAAAAAATTTGTAATGATTGAAGTAAGGGATAAGGTCATTTTCAGAGTCTTCAGACAATATAACATTTTGAAATGTTAGGAAAGTGGAAAAGATATGGGAAAGGCAGCATCATAATTACGCCAAGAAAGACAGTATTCCTAAGTGAGGGCACTGAAATAGTAGTTAGTGAGTCTAGAAAAGGAACAAATTACTCTTGTAGTTATGCTTTGATTTTTAATTTTCTTTTCTCATTTTCATTGAGGTGAAATTTACATAACATAAAATTAACCATTTTAAAATGTACAACTCAGTGGTATTTAGTACATTCACAATGTTGTACAATCACCACCTCTATCTAGTTCCAAAATATTTCATCACCCAGAAAGAAAACCCAATGGAAAGCAGTCACCCCCCATGCTCCCAATCCCCAGCATCTGGCAACCATCAGTTTGCTCTCTATCTCTGTAAAATACCTATTTTAGATATTTCATACTTGACCTACAAAAAATTATGTTTCGCATTGCATTTTCTTATTTCCTAATTGTTACAGCACGTGCATTAACATCAACAACAAAGTTTGCAATGAAACCTACTTGAATAACAGAGTACACAAACCCAATCATGAATTTTTTTCCTATAAACGTAATAAAGAGGTCAAAGAATTAAAGAACACTACCTGGTTCTCTGATATCTGTGGAATGCAAGATTTAGGTCTTAATGGCAAGAGGGTGGCTATTTGTGGAAAGGGGTCAATATCCTTCCTTGGCTTCTCCTGACGGAGGTGCCAGAATTTTAGTTCAGCACTGGCATATTTTGTTGAGGATGAATGAGTAACACAGAATCTTGGTGCCCTATTGAGAGGAAAAACAAACAAGTTAAACTAGACATTAAGCCTTAAAATCAATGTATAAATATATATAGTGGTGCTTGCAATTATCTCTCTTAATATACCACTTTTCTAATCATTTCTACATCGTTTTCTGCTGCCTAGCCTTTAAACAAGTATTTTTTTCTATATGTCAACTGAGCTGCAGTCTCATATAAAAAGGCACTCATATAAAAAGGCAATGTACTTCAGAAAAAAAATCAAATAAAATGTTCAAATTACTACCGATTTGATAAGAAAACTATATGTAAATTATCAAAGGAACTTTTAATCACCTATAGGCTCTAGTAAAATGAACATAAAATGTATCTTTTAAAGCAGCTTAGTATTCATCTACAGTATGAAGATAAAAACTGGAAGATGAAGTTCACATTTAAAATAAACATTTTTCATAACGCTTAAGTATACCACTAATATGGGTTATGATTTGTGTTATCTATTTTCAGGACTTAAGTTTGAAGGTAAGAATTAATTTTAAGACAAGTGATTATAAATGAAAGACCAACACCATTGCCAGGAACTTAGGAAAAGGAATGTTTGCACAGTGTCAAGGCCACACAATTGGATGGATACCCTGGTTTTCAGTCTGTGGGGTAACTCTTTATTGGATATAAGGTTAACTCCAGCTATCAGGGCTTGCTGCTAATTGCTCCTTGGACCAGGTTTTTCTCCTGATGCCACAGCCCAAAGTCTACTCCCTAGTCCATATGTGAATTTCAGGGTCTAATAAAAACTGCCTTGCTTTAAAATAGCAAGAAGATAGATATCTCCCAGATGTGAACAGGGACTGGGAGTGGAAGAGAACCCAAAGTCCTTAATTAGTTTAGAATTAGAAAACACCTGTATAATCTATGTGGTTATTCTATACTGTATTTTAGAACATTTACTTGCAGACTTGGAAATAGTTGTATCCAAAATTACCCCTTATTGGCATCTCAACCAGTATAAGACCCTTATTAAATAAATCATAGTTGTGATGGCCAGGAAATCTAGTGGATCAATTTTATGATTCATATCATTTGAATGTATTCATATGACTCCATAAGTCCCTGCTGCCCCAACCGTTCTAATCTTGCATTCTTATTTCATTCATATAGCATTAAATCTTTGATTTGCCACTATGTTAATTTGTCAAATGTGGAATCAATTGCATAATTCTAAACTGGTAATGTATTATTTTCATGTTTCTGTTATACAAGTTGTCAAATATGCTGATTGTGTACACTTTAATTCTCAAGTTCTAAAGAGTGGGAGAAGATATTTATTATACAATAACCATAAAGGACCTTTATCATATACAAACATCATACATGTATGAATACACATATGTATTCCTACAAATCAATAATTAAATAGAGACAACTCAACAGAAAAATTAGCAAAGAAGTATGAAAATTGAAATCCAAATGACCAATAACATCAAAAAGTTTATCAACCTCACTAGTAATCAGTAAAATACAAGTTAAAACCACAAGATAACAGTAGCACACCAACTGCATTAGGAGAATTAAAAATCTGATAAGATCAAGTGTTAACATGGATGTGAAGCAATGGGCACCCTCACATTCTGTTGGTGGAAGTCTAAACTGGTACAATTATTTTGGAGAAATGGATGCATGTAAAATAATATACATTGCAAACAATAGTAGACAACCCAAATGTCCAAAAATCGCAAATAAATTGTGGTATATTCATGCAGCAGAATACCATACCAAGCAATGAAAATGAATTAGCTACTCTTTGATGCAGTTAAAGATGAATCTCAAAAATACATATGTTGACAGAAAAGAAAAAGAATGTATATAAAATTATTTCACTTACATAAAGGTATAGACCAGGCAAATGAAAATAAATGTTTAAGGAGGTATTTGCAAACACGGTTGGTAAAGCTATGAAGGAAGGCAAGATGAAGATAATCACAAAAGTCAGGACAGTGATTACACGTGAGAGGCAGTGGAGAGGCTGTCAAGGGTCTTGACAATATTCCGTTTCTTCACTTATGCGGTCGTCATACAAGGGCTTGCTTTATAATATTCATTAAATTGTTTATGTTTTATGCATTGCCTAGATTGACATTAAATTTCATTTTAAATGGTTTTTAGAATAACAAGTTTGGATAAAACACACTGAACATAAGCATTTAATAACTATTCTGAACAGATTATAGGAAAAGGATGCTATAGTGGATTTTTTTAAAAAACAAGGGCAAACTTAATTTTAAAAGACAGCTCAAATATTTTATCTCTACCTGTAATTTCTCCACAACTCCACAACTAGTCTTCTAACCTAAAAACCATGAGCCAATAAATTCTCATCATTTAAGCCAACCCATTGTATGGTGTTTGTTTCAGCTGCTGGAACAATAGACTTCAATTTTCAGCTGACTACTGGTTGGTTATCTTCTTTTAAGGCCTCTAAATTCAATATTAAGCCCTCCTATCCAATGCCCCAAATCAAGACATTATCTCTCCTCTATCCTCCATGCTTCAAATCTGCTCCTTCCCCTTGGTGGCACATTACCACCCACCAAACAGCCCAAGTGTAAATCTGGGTTTATCCTTGACATCTTCCTTTCTTTAAACCATACATCCAATTAGCCACTGAATTCTGTTGACACAATCTCCAAATTCTCTACCAAATCTATTCCTTCTTCCCCATTGCTACAGAACTTCTTCACCTATGCGTAACCTTTTATTTTAGGCTCCTAATTGTTCTCTCTGCCGCTCTAAATAAAAAATTTTATTAATAAGAGAACAACAATTTAAAATTTCAACAGATTGTCATCTCCTAAAGTGTAAATTTCAAATTTCTGAATATTGTCCTAAAAAGAGGCGCTTCATTCTTATCCAAGTCTCCTTTATAAACATATTCCCTTATCTATTAAAAAATATGCATTTTGTACCTATTATACTTGAGACACTGTGCAAAGACTACAAAAATTGAATAAGACACAGTACATGGCCTAGAATATTTTACAATCCAATGAAAGAGAAAGACAAGTAAATCAATAATCACAGCACATGATATTGATGCTATGATAGATGTTTATAGAATACTATGGAAACATGAAGAAGAGTATTTTAGTCATATTGAGAGTAATGAAAAAGTGACCATTGTGGTAGGTTGAATTATGTACCCCAGAAAAAAAACAAGTTCTTAATCCATTCTTGTGTGTGTGAATAAGACGTTTAACCCTATTACTGGAGGCTTTATGAAGAGAGTCACATGGAGGAGCAGAACTAGAAGTCAAGGGAACCCGGAAGAGAAAGGAAAAGATGCCACCAGGCACATTGCCATGTGATAGAAAAGCCAAGGAGCAAGGGACACTGACAGCCAGGCCCAGAATGCCACAGTCTTCAGGGAGAAAGCATCACCTTGCTGACACTCAACTTCAGACATCTTCTAGCCTCAAAACCATGAGCCAATAAATTCACATTGTCTAAGCCAACCCACTGTATACTATTTGTTTCAGCAGCTGAGAAACTAATACAGATATGAACAGAGTTTTAAAGAACACCTTCCATGGACAGGGGCAGATAAAGTGGTGATTTAAAGATATAGTACTGCCTCAGGACTGGGATGAAAAGTTAGCTGAAGGGCTACATTTGCTGGGCAGGCCAGGAAAGCTCAGCTGTGGGAAGCCATCAGAGAAGTTTTAATGCCCTTTCTGACTCCCTCTACAGAGTACTTTGGAGCCAATCTGAGTCCCCTTTGTAGGTCCCTGGCCCTGCTTTGGCCAGAAAAGACCAAAGTGCCAAAGTCCTCTCCAGGATGACCCTTCAACCAGAATTTTCCCTCTAGGCAAAAGCAGCATGAGACCATGAAAGAAGTATAAAAAACTACAGAGATGGAAAGTCTGGGACAAAGGCCTGCTGGCTTCAGCTACTCGGGTGAAGGAGGTTTATTCCCAGGAAACAGAGGAGAAAATCAGACACCCATAAACACAGAAACTCCAAAACAAATAACAAGCAAAAGCCCAGGAAATACACTTGGAGCAACTGAGAGTGGGCACATGAATGGACATGTGCACGCTGTTGTTTATGGCAACAATGTTTGCAATTTGTAATGGTTGGTGGTAGCCTAAGGGTACAACAACTGAGGGATGGAAGAAGGAATTGTGGTGTATACATCCAACAAACTACTGAGCAACTGCAAGAAGGAATGAAGTTGTAAGGCACAGAACTAGGTGAATGAAGCTTAAGGACAGTATGTTGATTGAAATGGCAGAAACAAAAAGACAAATACTACCTTGCCTCACTCATATGGACTAACTATAATGTACAAACTCAGAGAACGGAAGTCAAGCACATAGTTATCAGGTTGGAGCCTATTGTAAAGGGTCCTAGAATGCAAGCTCTTACAGCAGTCACATATATTCTGTTATTTTTAAATTCTGAGATATTGAGTTTCTTGTGTTCAACCTGGTTGTTCATGAAACTTTGGGTACTTATGTGACACCTGAGACCGAGTTAGAGCACTGAAGCTATAAAAGTCA
The DNA here is from genome assembly GCF_023851605.1 of Tamandua tetradactyla. Lineage (NCBI taxonomy): Eukaryota > Metazoa > Chordata > Mammalia > Pilosa > Myrmecophagidae > Tamandua > Tamandua tetradactyla. The sequence continues at coordinate 144,263,016 of NC_135332.1, forward strand.
ACACTACCCCATACACAATTGTTAAAAAAAGTTGAAAAAGTGATCAGACTTCGACTAGAGATACGAATGATGCTGATCTGGATAGGACTAAGGTAAATCAAGATACAAGATATAGGATGATATGGTCCATATTTTAAAACTTCAATTTCTGTGTAAGACCAAAGGGAGAAATGTTTATTTTGTGTGAAATTTATATTTTAGGTAGTGCATTATAGAATTTAACCTGTATGGTCAGTTTATTTGAACACCATAATGACATGGAATCTTGAATAGGGCATGAGATCTTGTTAATTTGTACAAGTTACTGTGATGTCACGATATACCTCAGAATGTTTTAGGCAGAGAATAAAAAAGTTATTTGCACAGTCCCTTTGGGGGGCTGGGGAGAAAGGAGCAAATGTTAGGATTCCTCATCTGGGGAGTTCCTGATGTTCTCACAAGCAGTGGAGACAACCAATTTAATGGGCTGGGCCCTCGATCTTGGGGTTCGGCACTATGAAACTTATTCTTGTAAAGGTGAAGCTAAGCCTATTTATATTTATGCCTAAGAGTCACCCCCAGAGAATCTCTTTCGTTGCTTAGATGTGGCCTCTTTCTCTAAGCCATCTCTAAGCCAACTAGGCAGGTGAACTCACTGCCCTCCCCTGCTATGTGGAACATGACTACCAGGGTCATAAATCTCCCTGGCAACATAGGACAGAAATCCCAAGTTGAGCTGGGATGCAGCATCGTTGAATTGAGAAAGCCTTCTTGATCAAAAGGGGGAAGAGAGACATGAGACAAAGTAAAGTTTCAGTGGCTGAGAGATTTCAAGGATAGTTGAGAGATTATCCTAGAGGTTATTCTTATGCATTATATAGATATTCCTTTTAATTTATGTTATATTGGTGTGGCTGGAGGGAAGTACTGGAAACCTTTGAAGTAAGTTCCAATAGCCTTGATTATTGAAGACTATATAGCTTTTACAATGTGACTGTGTGATTTGTGAAAACCTTGTGATGAAAGGAAAATCCTCCTTTCATCCAGGGTATGGACAGATGAGTAAAAAAATAAGGATAAAAAATAAATAATAGGGAGAGATGGGGGTAAAGAATTGGGTTGACTGAAATATGAATGGTCAGTAAGAGGGAGGGGCAAGGGGTATGGGTTATATGAGGTTTTTCTTTTAATTTCATATTCTGGAGTGATGCAAATGTTCTAAAAATGATCATGTGATGATATTGTGAGCCACTGATTATATACTATGGATGGACTAGATGGGTGTGAAGATTTCTCAATAAAAATGTTCTAAGAAACTGGAGGAATAGAAAAAAGAAGAGCAAACTATACTCAGAGCAAGCAGAATGAAGGAAATAACAAAGATCAGAGTGGAGGTAAGTGAAATAGAAAACCAAACAAAAATCCATAGAAAGAATCAACAAAACCAAAAATTGGTTCTTTGATAATATCAACAAAATCAACAAGCCTCTAGCTACACTGGCAAAGAAAAAAGAGAGACGATACAAATGAGGAAAATCATAAATAAAAATGGGGGATATTACTACCAAACTGCTGAAATAAAAAGGACTATAAGTGGATACACTATGAACAACAATATGCCAATAAAGTAGATAACCTAGATGAAATGGACAAATTCTTAGAAACCCACAAACTTCCTACATTGACTCAAGAAGAAATAGATGGAGGGGCAGGGTAAGATGGTGGCTTAGTGAAGTGTGGAATTTAGCTCGTCCTCCAGAGCAGCTAGTAAATAGCCAGGAACAGTACAGAACAACTGCTTGGGCTACATCAGTGACCAGATACACAATGCACACCAGTCTGGACAAGCTGGACCTGGTGAGACCCCACACTGAACTGTGAGTCTCCCAAGCAGCAGAAGCAGGCACCCTTCCCCTACAGGTGCGGCCACCTGGTTCCCCAAAGGGAAAATAAACAGACTTTACTAGCAGCAGAGGCTTCGCTCAACCAAGCTCCAACTGCGAATTAATTAACAAATTCTGACTACTGAAAATAGGCCCCCAGCATAGATAAACCTGACATAAGCACTAAAGGTACTAGGAGTTTTTGCCCCAGCAGAGAGGGAGTAGAGCTGATGGGAAAAAAAAAAACAAAACCTACAGCCTTTTGAGTCAGAAGCACAATATACTGGAAAAGGGCTTGTTTTAGTTTGCTTGCTGCCGGAATGTGATATATGAGAAACAGAACAGCTTTTAAAAAGCAGAATTTAGGGTGGCCCACGGTGGCTCAGCAGGCAAGAATGCTTGCCTGCCATGCCAGAGGACCCGGGTTCAATTCCCTGTGCCTGCCCATGTCAAAAAAAAAAAGGGGGGGGGGGATTTATTAAGTTGCAAGTTTACAGTTGTAAAGCCTTGAAAATGTCTCAGTTAAAGCAAGTCTATAAAAATATACAAATTAAGGCACCAACAAGAGGTTACCTTCACTCAAGAAAGGCCAAAGAAGTTCAGGGTTTCTCTCTCAACTGGAAAGGCACATGGCAAACATGGCAACATCTGCAAGCTTTTTCTCCAGGGTGTGTGTGTGTGTGTGTGTGTGTGTGTGTGTGTGTGTGTGTGTGCGCGCGCGCTTATTCCTTCTTCATCTCCAAAGGTCTCTGGCTGCGTGGGCTCCCTGCTTCTTGGCTCTTTCCAAAATGCTTCCCCTTATGAAGGATTCCAGCAAACTAATCAAGACCCACCTTTAATCAAAGCTGAATGCCCACAAATATCTGTGGAGATAATCTAATCAGGTTTCAAATCTACAGTACTGAATAGGGATGAAAAGAAACAGCCGTCACCACAAAATGGATCAGTATTAAAACATGGCTTTTCAAGGGTACATAATCCTTTCAAACCAGCCCAGGGATGGACCCTAAAAAAAATGGGAACATAGAACCTGGAGATACAGAGAGCTATATACCAACTTAAGCTCTTGATTGACAAATCCAAGAAGAGGGGTCCTGCTCTGAAAAGGATTTTTGTTTTTTGCTTTGCTTCTACTACTTAATACCTCTTTAGATAGAACTGGGAGCCTCCTCAGGCACCAGCATTGCACCAGGCAAGGGCAAAAATTAAGCTTGTCTGAGAGACAAAGAAACTAGTCATGTGAAAGGAGTTAACTCCTTAAAGGTTATACATTCCCCAAGAAAAAGGTAGGGTCCAGTTCAAGTAGAATCCCTCCCTCAAGGAATTCAGGCCCCAGGAACTGGAAAACTGAAGCAATTAAAGCCATCATATTACCACACCTCTGTCTTAACCATGCCCCTGGCAGGGAGAGTCTGCTACAATAAAAGGCACCACATCACTTTATGCTGGTAGGAAGCCACAGGCAGACAAGCACCATATGTTGGGCAGGATAGGAAAAGCACAGAGTCCAGATGCTTCTTAGGAAAGTCTGGCAACCTGCTGGGTCTCACCCTCAGGGAAAACTGATGTTGGTGACTATTTTTTCCTAAGACGTAGGCTACTTCGGGCAGGAAAATCTGACTGGGGCCTATAATATCTGAGGAGACCCTCCTGAAAAAAAAAGGCCCCACATAGGCAGGGGAAGAAACAGAAAAACAAGAACTGAAAAATTCTGATCAGTTAAACAGAATCTACACTTGAGGTCTAGAATAAGTTGAACTGAATGTCAAAGAACAGATAGAGAACAAAGCCATCAAGCAAGAAACTCCTAGGTAAAAGAGTGAAAACAACCTCCAAAATGAACTAAATAAGGAAATCAAATGCCTAGACACCAGCAAAAAAATAGCAAATCATATTAGGAAAATAGAAGATATAGCCCAAAGGAACAAACCAGTAATTCAAATGAGATACAGGAGTTGAAATGACTAATTCAGGATCTTTGAACAGACATGGAAAATCTCATCAAAAATCAAATCAATGAGTTGAGGGAGGATATAAAAAAGGCACTGGGTGAACAAAAAGAAGAACTCAAAAGTTTGAAAAAACAAATCACAGCACTTATGGGAATGAAAGGTACAATAGAAGAGATTAAAAAACAATGGAAAACTATGACAGATTTGAAGAGGGAGAAGACAGGATTAGGGAATTAGAGGACTGAACATTCGAAATCTGATACCGAAGGAAAATACAGAGAAAAGAATGGAAAAATATGAGCAGGTTCTCAGGAATGACAACATAAAGCACATGAATATACGTGTTGTGGGTGTCCAAGAAGAAGAGAAGGGATAAGGAGGAGAAAAACTAATGGAAGAAATAATTACTGAAAATTTCTATCTCTTATGAAAGATGTAAAATTACAGATCCAAGAAGTGCAGCATACCCCAAACACAATAGATTCAAACAGACTTACTCCAAGACACATGTTAATCAGACTGCCAGATGTCAAAGAGAAAGAGAGAATTTTGAAAGCAGCAAGAGAATAGCAATCCATTGATACAAGGGAAGCCCAATAAGACAAGTGTGGATTTCTCAGCAGAAACCATGGAGGTGAGAAGGCAGTGGTATGATATATTTAAGATTCTAAGAGGGAGGGTAGAGTGATGGTGGCTCAGTAGCAGAATTCTTGCCTACCATGCCAGAGACCCGGGTTTGATTCCCAGTACCTGCCCATGTGAAAAAAATTCTAAATTTTTCTGCCAACCAAGAATTCTATATCCAGCAAAACTGTCCTTCAAAAATGAGGGGGAGATTAAAACATTTTCAAACAAACAATCCCTGAGAGAATCTGTGGCCAAGAGACTGGCTCTGCAAGAAATACTAAAGGGAACACTATAGGCAGATAGGAAAAGGCAGGAGAGAGGTCTGGAGCAGTATGTAGAAATGAGAATTATCAGTAAGGGAAAAAAAAGAAAAAATTGGATATGACATATAAAATCCAAAAGGCAAAATGACAGAAGTACTGCCTTTACAGTAAAAACACTAAATGTTAATGGATTAAACTCCCCAATCAAAAGACACAGACTGGCATAATGGATTAAAAAGCAGGACCCATCTTTTTACTGTCTACAGGAGATTCATTTTAGACACAAGCACAAAAATATATTGAAAGTGAAAGGCTGGGAAAAGATATTCTATGCAAACAACAATCAGAAAAGAACAAGAGTACCTATATTAATATATGACAAATAAGCCTTCAAATGTAAAACAACTTAAAGAGATAAAGAAGGACACTGTGTTAATAAAAGGAACAATTCAACAAGATGACATAACAATCATAAATATTTATGCACTGAGCCAGAATGCTCCAAAATACATGAGGTAAACATTGACAATTCTGAAGGAAGAAATAGACACTTCTACCATAATAACTGGAGACTTCAATTCCCAGTTCTCATCACTGGAAAAAATATCTAGACAGAGGATCAATAAAGAAACAGAGAATTTAAATAATACAACAAATGAACTAGACTTCACAGACATTCACAGAACACTATACCCCACAACAGCATGATACCCATTTTTCTCAATTGCTCATGGATCATTCTCAAGGATAGCCCATGTGCTGGGTCACAAAGCAAGTCTCAATAAATTTAAAAAGATTAAAATAATACAAAACACATTCTCAGAACTGGGACACTTATGTACTGCAGAGGGAATGTATAATGGTGCAGCCACTATGGAAGACTATTTGGCAGTTCCTTAGGAAACTAAATATTGAGTTGCCCTGTGAGCTAGCAATAGCACCACTTGGTATATACCCAGAAGAGCTGAAAGCAGTGACACAGACATTTGCACACTGATGTTCATAGCAACATTATTCACAATCATCAAAAGATGGTAACAAACCAAATGCCCATCAACAAAGGAGGGGATCAACAAAATGGGGTATATACATACGATGGAATATTATGCAGCAGTAACATGAGATGACATCCTGAAGCATAAGATAAAGTGGATGAGCCTTGAGGACATAATGCTGAGTGAAATAAGTCAGACACAAAAGGATGGATACTGTATAATTCCACTTTTATGACCAGCATAAAGGTATAATCAACTTCTTATAATACAGAATATAGGGGACTTAGAGATACATAGAAATAAGATGGGTGAATGGTTACCTAATGAGGTTGAACTCCAATGTCTGGGAATAGATACAAGTGAAGGTGGTTTTCTACTGGGTCTATAAATAATATCACCATATTGAAGATGAACAAGATTGAAAGGGGTTGTATAGACCTACATGTCCCACTGATTAACACCAGAAATATGAATTAGTTCTCATAAGAATTACTTCAAAGATATGATTCACGTACAAAGAGTGTTTAAGTTCAGGGTACAGGGGGAAAACTGCTATTGCATGCTATGAGCTATGCTCTAAAGGAAACCATCAGTACTACCACAGCAACCGCAGAGGTAAATAATGGGGTGAGGGATAAGAGTTAAGAGGAGGCTTAGATTTCCTATTTGGCGAGGGCATGTTTATTACTTTCTCTTGGGAACAATAAAATTATCTAAAATTGAGAATGTTGATGGACTTTGTACTTTGGGCACTATACATGATGCCTGAAAAAGCAGGTGGCTGAAGGATGCACTGACTGAGAAGTAGATTGGCGAACAATGATAGATATTTATGAACGAAGGGATTTGCTGCTACAAAAAGGAACAAAGTTGTGAGGCAAGCAATGATGTGAATGAACATGTGGGACATTTAGTGAGGCAAAATAACCCATGAACAAAAGAACAAGAATGGTATGGTCACCTTTAGAAAATGCTTATAAGAAAAAGGGGGCCTAGATTGTAGCTTTTAGAGCGGATACAGTAAGCCCAGAGTGGTCATTATTATTTACGGATTTTGAAAGGCTGTTTTACATATACATATATATAACCTGATATTTAGAGATAAGAATGAAGCTGATCGGATTGGGGTTAAAGTAATTTAAAACATAGGGGTAAGGAAAACAGTGTCTATATTTTAGAACTAAACATACTCTTTGAGACCAAAGGAGGAAAGGTTTATTTGGTCTGGAACTGAAATTTTCTGTAGTGCATAATCTAACTCAACCTATCTATATAGCTCATTTAAACAACTGGAACACAGGGAGCCCAGAATAACAAAGAGGTCTTTTAATCCTGTATAGATTATTGTAATGCCTGGATACATCCTAGAGTAACTAAGCAGATAATCAAAAAGTATTGGCAAAGTCCCTTGTGCCATGTCAAATTTTAGGGGCACCCCAAATCAATAGGCCATGCCCTTGATCCTGAGGCTTACTCCTGTGAAGCTTAGGCAGGTAACAGCGAAGCTTAGACTACCTACAGGCATGCCTTAGAATCACTTTTGGAAGACCTCTATTGTTGCTTATATGTGGCCTCACTCTCTATAGACCCACAGCAAGTGATATCATCGCCCTCCTCCCTACATGGGACATGATAACTGAGGGTGAAAGTCTCCCTGGCAGTGTGGGAGATGACTCCCAGGGGTGATTCCAGACCTAGCACCATGGGATCAGCAATTCCATCCTGAACAAAACGGGGGAAAGAGTGTTACTAATAAAGCATTAGTGACAGAGAGAGTTCAAATAGAGTCAAGAAGCTACTCTGGAGGTTGCTCTTATGTAAGCTTCAGTTAGACCTTGCTACCTATCATAACCTGCCAACCCCCAACCCAGGACCATTCCAGCCAATCCTAAAGAACACCTAGGGCAATATATAAGGTTCCACAAGGGTTCCATGCACTAGGGTAATTTTCCAGAAACCTACAACCTTCAGATGTGTCCCTTGTCCTGAAACCTAGAGAGCCCAGCCTCTCAAGAACATCAGATAGTTCCATCTCCCTACCCCATATTAGTGACAGGCCCTTCCAATATGAAAAATTTAGAATGGCCATAGCCCAAACACCCCTAAAGAGAGGGACAGAAAGATCAATGGTGATGGTGGAGTTATACATAGAAGATAGGATTTAACAAATGACTACAAATGCTGAATCATTAAATTGATATCTCTTTTAGTCTCCAGTATCTTAGAGCAGCTAGAAGTAAAAACCTAAAATTGTGGAACTGTAAATCATGGTAAACTCTGAAATATGTTCTACAACTAATTGTGGTGCTGTGCTTTGAAATTATTGCTTTTTTTGAGTATATATTATTTTTCACAAAAACAAGGAAAAAAGTCAATTGTGATGATAAAAAATATTTAAGTCCTCTAGCCTCCTATATTCTGGAGCAGCCAGAAGGAAAAAAATCTGAAAGAATCGTATGGCAGCCCATGACAGACTCTTGGATCTGTCCTGTAACTACTTATTGAAGAGTACTTTGAAAACTATTGCTTTTTTATTTCCTTGCTTTGTATATATGTTATACTATACAATAAAAAAGTTAGGAAAAAAACACTTTCTCAAATCATAATGGAATGAAGTTGGAAATCAATAACAGGCAGAGGGCCAGAAAATTCATAAATATATGGATGCTAAGCAACACACTCTTAAACAACCAGTGAGTCCATTCAGTAAATACTCAAGACAAATGAAAATGAAAACACAACATACCAAATTTTATGGAATGCAGCAAAGGCAGTGTTAAGAGGGAAATTTATTGCATTAGATGCCTCTATTGAAAAAGAAGAAAGAGCAAAAGTGGAATTAACTGTCCACTTGGAAGAACTAGGGAGAACAGAAAACTAACCCAAAAGCAAACAACAAAAGGAAAGAAATAACGAAGATTAGAGCAGAAATAAATGAAATTGAGAACTTGAAAATAATCGAGAAAATCAATAAAACCAGAAGTTAGTTCTTTGAGAAAATGAGCAAATTTGAGGTCCTTTAGCTAGGTTGACCAAAAAAAAAAAGACAGAGAATCCAAATAAATAAAATCAGAAACAGAAAAGGAGACATAACCATTGATCCCACAGAAATAAAGGAGGCAATTAGAGCATACGATGAGCAACTATATACTAATAAACTAGACAATACAGACGAAACGGACAACTTTCTTGAAAGGCATGAATAACCAACATGTCTCAAGAAGAAATAGATTACCTCAACAAACCAATCACAAGTAAAGAGATTGAATTAGTCATCAAGGAGCTGCCAAAATAGAAAAGTCTAGCGCTAGATGGCTTCACATATGAATTCTACCAAGCATTCAAGAAAGAATTAGTACCAATCCTGCTCAAGCTCTTCAAAAAAAACTGAAGAGGAGAGAAGATTATCTAACTAATTCTATGAAGCCAACATCACCCTCATATCAAAGTCAGACAAACATACTACAAGAAAAGAAAATTACAGACCAACCTCTCTAAATGAATATAGATGTAAAAATCCTCCACAAAATTCTTGCAAATCGAATGCAGCAGCACATTAAAAGAAGTATATACCATGACCCAAGTGGGATTTATTCCAGTTATGCAAGATAGTTTAACATAAGAAAATCAATTAATGTAATACACCATATCAACAAATCAAAGCAGAAAAATCACATGATCATCTTGATTGATGCAGAAAAGGCATTTGACAAAAGTCAACATCTTTTTCTGATGAAAACACTTCAAAGGACAGGAATAGAAGGGAGCTTCCTCAATCTGATAAAGGGAATATATGAAAAACCCACAGCTAACATCATCTTCAATGGGAAAAGACAGAAAGCTTTCTTGCTAACATCAGGAACAAGACAAGTATGTCCACTGTCACCACTGTTATTCAACATTGTGCTGGATGTTCTAGCCAGAGCAATTAGACAAGAAAAAGAAATAAAAGGCATCCAAATTGGAAAGGAAGAAGTAAAACTCTCATTGTTTGCAGATGATATGATACTATGTGTCAAAAATCCTGCAAAATCCACAGCAAAGATACTGGAGCTAAGTACAGCAAAGTGGCGGGTACAAGACTACTTGTACCAAAATCAGTAGTGTTTCTATACACCAGTAATGAGCAATATGAGGAGGAAATCAAGAAAAAAAATTCCATTTACAATAGCAATCAAAAGAATCAAATATTTAGGAATAAATTTAACTAAGGATACAAAAGACCTAAACATAGAAAACTACAAGAAATTGCTAAAAGAAATCACAGAAGACCTAAATAAATGGAAGGGCATACTATGTTCATGGATTGGAAGACTAAATACAGTGAAGATGTCAATTCTATCAAATTGATTTATAGGTTCAATGAAATACCAATTAAAATCCCAAACACTTACTTTGCAAAAATAGAAAAACCAATAACCAAATTTATTTGGAAGGACAGGATGCCCCAATAGTTAAAAAATATCATAAGAAAGAAAAATGAAGTGGGAGGTCTCACACTACCTGACTTTAAAGGACATTATGAAGCTACAGTGGTCAAAACAGTATGGTACTGGCATAAAGATAGATATGCTGACCAATGGAATCAAATTGAGGATTCAGATATAGACCCCCTCATCTATGGACAACTGATCTTTGATAAGGTGGTCAAGCCAACTCACCTAGGACAGAGCAGCCTCTTCAATAAATGATGCTTGAAGAATGGGATATCTATATGCAAAAGAATGAAAGAGGATCCATATCTCACACCTTACACAAAAATTAACTCAAATTGGATCAAAGACCTAAACATTAGAGCTAAGACTAAAACTTTTAGAAGAAAATGTAGGGAAATATCTTATAAAACTTGTAATAGGAGGCAGTTTCCTAGATCTTACACACAAAGCATGAGCATTGAAGAAAGAAATAGATAAATGTGAACTTCTCAAAATTAAATACTTTTGCGCATCAAAGAACTTTGTCAAGAAAGTAAAAAGGCAGCCTACCCAATAGGAGACAATATTTGGAAACCACATATCAGATAAGGGTTTAGTATCCAGAATATACAAAGAGATTCTTCAACTCAACAACCAAAAGACAAACAATCCAATTTTAAAATGGGCAAAAGATGTGAACAGATATTACTCAGAAGAGGAAATACAAATGGCTGAAAAGCACATGAGAAGATGCTTAACTTCACTGTCTATTATGTAAATGCAGATCAAAACCACAATGAGATATCATCTGATATCCATCAGAATGGCCATTATCAATAAAACAGAAAATGAAAAGTGCTGGAGAGGATGTGGAGAAAGAGGCACCCTTATCCACTGTTGGCGGGAATGTAAAATGGTACAACTGCTGGGAAAGGCAGTTTGGCAATTCCTCAGGAAGCTTAGTATAGAACTGCGATACGATCCAGCAATCTCATTGCTGGGTATCTATTCAGAGGACATGAAGGCAAGGACACAAAAGATATCTGCACACCCATGTTATAGCAGCGTTATTTACAATTGCCAAGAGATGGAAACAGTCCAAATGTCCATCAATGAATGAATGGCTAAACAATATGTGGTATATATGATGGAATATCATGCAGCTGTAAGACAAAATAAAGTCATGAAGCATGTAACAATGTGGATGGACCTTGAGGATATTATGCTGAGTGAAATTAACCAGAAACAAAAGGACAAATACTGTATGGTCTCACTAATATGAACTAACATTAACAAATGAACTTGGAGAACTGAAGTTAAGAACACAGGTTATCAGGAGATAGAAACAGGGGAGAGATTTTGGGCAATTGGTGCTAAAGGAATACAGATTGTAAAACAAGACTGATTACAAAAATTCAGATATGGATAGTACAATACTATGTGATTGTAGCACAATAATGTAAATACATTGAATGAAGCTGAACATGAGTATGGTTGAGGGAGACCAGCTGGGGGCACACATGAAAACAGAAGGTAGGATAGAGGATAAAGACTGAGATGGTATAATTTAGGAATGCCTAGAGTGTATAACGATGGTGATTAAATATACAAATTAAAAAATGTTTTTGCGGGAGGTAGAATAAAGGAATGTCAGTATTGCAGGGTGCTGAAAATAGATGGTATGTGGGAAAAAGTACAATCAAAGTAAGCTAGAGTCTATAGTCAATAGTAACACTGTAATATGCTTCCACTGACTGTAACAAAGGCAATATGCCAAAAGTAAATGTCAACAAGTGAGGGCATTGGGAAAGGGGTATGGATTCTTTGTGGAAGAAAAGGAAATATTTTCAGATAGAGTATGGTGGCAAAAGCATGTCTATACACTTAGGCTGGATTGTATGATGTGTGAATAAAACTATTTAAAAATGGTCAGAGAGAAACAAGTGCCAGAGAAAATGCTGAGAAAGAGATGTACCTATTCACTGTTGGTAGGGAAATGAGAGGTACAGCCAAATGGAGTGCAGTGTGGTGGTTCCACAAGAGGCTAAGGGTGGGTTTCCCATATGATCCTGAAACCCATTGCTCAGTATATACCTGGAGGAACTGAGGATGGGGACAGGAATGTACATTTATACACTGGTATTTATGGCGGGAGTGATGATCCACAATGAATGGAAGTGGCCTAAGGGTACAACAACTGAGGAATGGAAGGGGAAACTATGGTTTATACATACAATGGACTACCGACTAGCCATAAGTAGGAATGAAGTTGTGAAGCATGCAACTAGATGAATGAACCTTAAGAACTTTATGTTGAATGAAATGTCAGGAACAAAAAGACAATATCATGCCTCAATTATATGGACTAACTATAATATAAAAACTCGGTGAACAAAAGTCAAGAGCATGGATTATCAGGTTGGGGTTTATTGTAAAGGGTCCTAGATTGTAAACTCTTACAGCAGTCACATATATTCAGGAGATAAAGTTGTTAATTCTAAATTCTGAGATACTGAGCTCTTTGTATATAACCTGGTCTTTCCCAAAACTTCAGATATTTATGTGACACCTGAAACTCAGAGTCAGAGCTCTGAAGCTATGAAAGTCAGCAGTATCCCATATAGGAATGGTTTAAAAAGCTGAAAAAACTGATCAGACATTGAGTAGAAATATGAATGAAGCTGATCTGGATAGGATTAAGGTATATCAGAAGACTGGGTAAAGGATGATATCATCCATATCTTAAAACTTCGACTTCTGTGTGAGACTAAAGGGAGAGATATTTATTTGGTGCAATGTTTATATTCTGAGTTGTGCATTTCCTAATTTAACTTGTATGGTCAATTTAGTTGACCACCATAAGTACATGGAATCCTGAATAGGGCATGAGATTTTGTTGGTTTGTCCAGGCTATTGTGTTGCCCCAAAAATCCCAGAGTGATTTGGGCAGTGAATAATGAAGTATTTGCAGAGTCCCCTTAGGGGAATGGGGAGAAAGGGAGAAAGATTCAACTTCCCCACTTGTAGAATTTCTAATACTCTCACAAGCATTGGGGACAACCAAATCAATAAGCTGAGCCCCTGAGCTTGGGGTTTGCCCCAGTGAAACTTATTCCTGCAAAGGAGAGGTTAACTCTACTTAAAATTAGGCCTAAGAATCACCCCCAGAAAACATCTTTTGTTGCTCAGATGTGGTCTCTCTCTCTCTAAGCTGACATGGCAAAAGAACCCACTGCCCTCCCCTCCTATGTGAGGCACGACTCCCAGGGGTATGAATCTCCCTGGCAACATGGGGCAAAAACCCCAGGATGAACTGGGACCCTGCATTAAGGGACTGAGAAAACCTTCTTGACCAAAAGGGGGAAGAGAGAAATGAGAAAAAGTTTCAGTGGCTGAGAGATTTAAAACAGAGTCTACAGTTTATCCTGGAGGTTATTCTTACACATTGTAAGTGGCTAAACGGAAGTACCTGAAACAGTAGAGCTGTGCTCCAGTAGTCTTGTTTCTTGAAGATGATTGTATGAATCATGTTACAATGTGACTTTGTGATTGTGAAAACCTTGAGTCTAATGTTCCCTTTATCTAGGGTATGGACAGATAAGTAAAAAATACGGATAAAAAAATAAAGAGGGAACAAAGGTTAAAATATATTGGGTAGATGGAAATACTAGTAGTCAATGAGAGGGAGGGGTAAGGTATGTGTGTTTTTTCTTTTTTCTTCTTATTCCTTTTTCCAGAGTGATGCAAATGTTCTAGAAATTATCATGGTAATGAACATAAAACTATGTGATGATATTGTGAGCCATTGATGTACACCATGTATGGAATGTTTGTATGTTAAGAATGTTTCTGCTTGTATGCTATTTTGTCAATAAAAATATTTTTTAGGGCCAAAGTGGCTCAGCAGGTAAGAATGCTTGCCTGCCAAGCCCGAGGACCTGGGTTCGATTCCCAGTGCCTGCCCATGTAAAAAAAAATTTTTTTTAAAAAGAACACAGGTTTTCAAGAGATAGAAACAGGCAAATGGTGTGGAAGAAATACAGATTGTGCAACAGGACTGATTGTAAAAATTCAAAAATGAATAGGACAATACTATCTGATTGTAACACAATAATATAAGTACACTGAATGTGACTATGATACAGGGAGAAGGGTTGAAGGCAAGTGTGAAACCAGAAGGAAAGACAGAGGATAAATACTGAGACATTATACTTTAGGAATGCCTAGAGTAGACAATGATGGTGATTAAATGTACAAATTAAAATATGTTTTTGCTATGAGGGAAAACAAATGAATGCCAGTATTGCAGGGTGTTGAAAATAGATGGCATATGGGGATAAGTACAGTTATGTATGCTAGAGTCTATAGTCAACAGTAACATTATAATATTCTTCCACTGACTATAACAAAGGTATTATGTCAAAACTAAATGTCAACAAGTGGGGGAATTGGGAAAGGGGTATAGATTCTTTGTGGAAGAAAAGGAAATGTCTTCATACAGAGTATAGGGCGAAGGCATGTCTATACACTTAGGCTGGCTTGTATGATGTGTGAATAAAACAGCTTAAACATGAACAGGGAACCACCCCCTCGGATGTGATTCAAGCTGGAGGCTTGCAGGGCCAGGGACACTGCAGACCCAGGATCCAGAGCAGGTAGGAGGTAGTGAACAAAAAATGGGAAGAAGCAGAATGAAAAGAGCAAAGTGGAAGAGGCAGAATCTGAAGAATACATGGTGGAAAAAGTACTAGATCGACGTGTAGTAAATGGGAAGGTGGAGTATTTCCTGAAGTGGAAGGGATTTACAGATGCTGACAACACTTGGAAGCCTGAAGAAAATTTAGATTGCCCAGAGTTAATTGAAGCATTTCTTAATTCTCAAAAACCTGGTAAAGAAAAAGATGTACAAAAAGAAAATCTTTATCTCACAGTGAATCTGGTGACAGCAAATCAAAGAAGAGATGCTGCTGACAAAGCAAGAGGCTTTACTAGAGGTCTTGATCCTGAATGCATAATTGGTGCCACAATTATGGAGAATTAATGTTTCCTATGAAAGTAGAGAATTAATATTTCTCATGAATTGGAAAAATTCAGATGAGGCAGACTTAGTGTTGGCAAAAAAGGCAAACATAAAGTCTCCTCCAATTGTAATTGCTTTTTTTTTTTTCCTGTAAGCTGGTTGCTTATTGTTTTTTGTTTTTTTTTTCCCAGTAGAAACTCTGCCCTCAGCTTTTTTTTTATTAATTAAAAAAAAATTAACTAACACAACATTTAGAAACCATTCCATTCTACATATGCAATCAGTAATTCTTAATATCATCACATAGATGTATGATCATCATTTCTTAGAACATTTGCATTGATTCAGAAAAAGAAATAGCAAGACAACAGAAAAGGAAATAAAATGATAATATAGAGAAAAAAATAAAAATAAAAAATACAAAAAATATATATATAAAAGAACAAACAAACAAAAACTATAGCTCAGATGCAACTTCATTCAGTGTTTTAACATAATTACATTACAATTAGGTAGTATTGTGCTGTCCATTTCTGAGTTTTTGTATCAAGTCCTGTTGCACAGTCTGTATCCCTAAGCTCGAATTACCCATTATCTTACCCTGTTTCTAACTCCTGATGGTCTCTGTTACCAATGACATATTCCAAGTTTATTCTCTAATGTCAGTTCACATCAGTGGGACCATACAGTATTTGTCCTTTAGTTTTTGGCTAGTCTCACTCAGCATAATGTTCTCTAGGTCCATCCATGTTATTACATGCTTCATAAGTTTATTCTGTCTTAAAGCTGCATAATATTCCATCATATGTATATACCGCAGTTTGTTTAGCCACTCATCTGTTGATGGAGATTTTGGCTGTTTCCATCTCTTTGCAATTGTAAATAATGCTGCTATAAACATTGGTGTGCAAATGTGCGTTTGTGTCTTTGCCCTTAAGTCCTTTGAGTAGATACCTAGCAATGGTATTGCTGGGTCGTATGGCAATTCTATATTCAGTTTTTTGAGGAACTGCCAAACTGCCTTCCACAGTGGTTGCACCATTTGACATTCCCACCAACAGTGGATAAGTGTGCCTCTTTCTCCGCATCCTCTCCAGCACTTGTCATTTTCTGTTTTGTTGATAATGGCCATTCTGGTGGGTGTGAGATGATATCTCATTGTGGTTTTGATTTGCATTTCTCTAATGGCCAGGGACATTGAGCATCTCTTCATGTGCCTTTTGGCCATTTGTATTTCCTCTTCTGGTAGGTGTCTGTTCAAGTCTTTTTCCCATTTTGTAATTGGGTTGGCTGTCTTTTTGTTGTTGAGTTGAACAATCTCTTTATAAATTCTGGATACTAGCCCTTTATCTGATATGTCGTTTCGAAATATTGTCTCCCATTGTGTAGGCTATCTTTCTACTTTCTTGATGAAGTTCTTTGATGCACAAAAGTGTTTAATTTTGAGGAGCTCCCATTTATTTATTTCTTTCTTCAGTGCTCTTGCTTTAGGTTTAAGGTCCATAAAACCGCCTCCAATTGTAAGTTTCATAAGATATCTCCCTACATTTTCCTCTAACTGTTTTATGGTCTTAGACCTAATGTTTAGATCTTTGATCCATTTTGAGTTAACTTTTGTATAGGGTGTGAGATACGGGTTCTCTTTCATTCTTTTGCATATGGATATCCAGTTCTCTAGGCACCATTTATTGAAGAGACTGTTCTGTCCCAGGTGAATTGGCTTGACTGCCTTATCAAAGATCAAATGTCCATAGATGAGAGGGTCTATATCTGAGCACTCTATTCGATTCCATTGGTCGATATATCTATCTTTATGCCAATACCATGCTGTTTTGACCACTGTGGCTTCATAATATGCCTTAAAGTCAGGCAGTGTGAGACCTCCAGCTTCGTTTTTTTTCCTCAAGATGTTTTTAGCAATTCGGGGCACCCTGCCCTTCCAGATAAATTTCCTTATTGGTTTTTCTATTTCTGAAAAATAAGTTGTTGGGATTTTGATTGGTATTGCATTGAATCTGTAAATCAATTTAGGTAGGATTGACATCTTAACTATATTTAGTCTTCCAATCCATGAACACGGTATGCCCTTCCATCTATTTAGGTCTTCCGTGATTTCTTTTAACAGTTTTTTGTAGTTTTCTTTGTATAGGTTTTATGTCTCTTTAGTTAAATTTATTCCTAGGTATTTTATTCTTTTAGTTGCAATTGTAAATGGAATTCGTTTCTTGATTTCCCCCTCAGCTTGTTCATTGCTAGTGTATAGAAACGCTACAGATTTTTGAATGTTGATCTTGTAACCTTCTACTTTGCTGTACACATTTAGTAGCTCTAGTAGTTTTGTTGTTGATTTTTCCGGGTTTTCGACGTATAGTATCATATCGTCTGCAAACAGTGATAGTTTTACTTCTTCCTTTCCAATTTTGATGCCTTGTATTTCTTTTTCTTGTCTAATTGCTCTGGCTAGAACCTCCAACACGATGTTGAATAACAGTGGTGATAATGGACATCCTTGTCTTATTCCTGATCTTAGGGGGAAAGTTTTCAATTTTTCTCCATTGAGGATGATATTAGCTGTGGGTTTTTCATATATTCCCTCTGTCATTTTAAGGAAGTTCCCCTGTATTCCTATCCTTTGAAGTGTTTTCAACAGGAAAGAATGTTGAATCTTGTCAAATGCCTTCTCTGCATCAATTGAGATGATCATGTGATTTTTCTGCTTTGATTTGTTGATATGGTGTATTATATTAATTGATTTTCTTATGTTGAACCATCCTTGCATACCTGGGATGAATCCTACTTGGTCATGATGTATAATTCTTTTAATGTGTTGCTGGATTCGATTTGCTAGAATTTTGTTGAGGATTTTTGTATCTATATTCATTAGAGAGATTGGTCTGTAGTTTTCTTTTTTTGTAATATCTTTGCCTGGTTTTGGTATGAGGGTGACGTTGGCTTCATAGAATGAATTAGGTAGCTTTCCCTCCACTTCGATTTTTTTGAAGAGTTTGAGGAGAGTTGGTACTAATTCTTTCTGGAATGTTTGGTAGAATTCACATGTGAAGCCATCTGGTCCTGGACTTTTCTTTTTAGGAAGCTTTTGAATGACTGATTCAATTTCTTTACTTGTGATTGGTTTGTTGAGGTCGTCTATTTCTTCTTGAGTCAAAGTTGGTTGTTCATGCATTTCTAGGAACTTGTCCATTTCATCTACATTGTTGTATTTATTAGCGTAAAGTTGTTCATAGTATCCTGTTATTACCTCCTTTATTTCTGTGAGGTCAGTGGTTATGTCTCCTCTTCCATTTCTGATCTTATTTATTTGCATCCTCTCTCTTCTTCTTTTTGTCAATCTTGCTAAGGGCCCATCAATCTTATTGATTTTCTCATAGAACCAACTTCTGGTCTTATTGATTTTCTCTATTGTTTTCATGTTCTCAATTTCATTTATTTCTGCTCTAATCTTTGTTATTTCTTTCCTTTTGCTTGCTTTGGGGTCAGTTTGCTGTTCTTTCTCCAGTTCTTCCAAGTGTACAGTTAATTCCTGAATTTTTGCCTTTTCTTCTTTTCTGATATAGGCATTTAGGGCAATAAATTTCCCTCTTAGCACTGCTTTTGCTGCGTCCCATAGGTTTTGATATGTTGTGTTTTCATTTTCATTCGCCTCGAGATATTTACTAATTTCTCTTGTAATTTCTTCCTTGACCTACTCATTGTTTAAGAGTGTGTTGGTGAGCCTCCACGTATTTGTGAATTTTCTGGCACTCTGCCTATTATTAATTTCCAATTTCATTCCTTTATGATCTGAGAAAGTGTTGTGTATGATTTCAATCTTTTTAAATTTGTTGAGACTTGCTTTGTGACCCAGCATATGGTCTATCTTTGAGAATAATCCATGAGCACTTGAGAAAAAGGTGTATCCTGCTGTTGTGGGGTATAATGTCCTATGAATGTCTGTTAAGTCTAGCTCATTTATTGTAATATTCAGATTCTCTGTTTCTTTATTGATCCTCTGTCTAGATGTTCTGTCCATTGATGAGAGTGGTGAATTGAAGTCTCCAACTATTATGGTAGATGTGTCTATTTCCCTTTTCAGTATTTGCAGTGTATTCCTCACGTATTTCGGAGCATTCTGATTCGGTGCGTAAATATTTATGATTGTTATGTCTTCTTGTTTAATTGTTCCTTTTATTAGTATATAGTGTCCTTCTTTGTCTCTTTTAACTGTTTTACATTTGAAGTCTAATTTGTTGGATATTAGTATAGCTACTCCTGCTATTTTCTGGTTTTTATTTGCATGAAATATCTTTTCCCAACCTTTCACTTTCAACCTATATTTATCTTTGGGTCTAAGATGTGTTTCCTGTAGACAGCATATAGAAGGATCCTGTTTTTTAATCCGTTCTGCCAGTCTATGTCTTTTGATTGGGGAATTCAGTCCATTAACATTTAGTGTTATTACTGTTTGGGTAATACTTTCCTCTACCATTTTGCCTTTTGTATTATATATATCATGTCTTATTTTCCTTCTTTCTACACTCTTCTCCATACCTCTCTCTTCTGTCTTTTCGTATCTGACTCTAGAGCTCCCTTTAGTATTTCTTGCAGAGCTGGTCTCTTGGTCACAAATTCTCTCAGTGACTTTTTGTCTGAGAATGTTTCAATTTCTCCCTCATTTTTGAAGGATAATTTTGCTGGATATAGAAGTCTTGGTTGCCAGTTTTTCTCTTTTAGTAATTTAAATATATCATCCCACTGTCTTCTAGCTTCCATGGTTTCTGTTGAGAAATCTACACATAGTCTTATTGGGTTTCCCTTGTATGTGATGGATTGTTTTTCTCTTGCTGCTTTCAAGATCCTCTCTTTCTCTTTGACCTCTGACATTCTAACTAGTAAGTGTCTTGGAGAACGCCTATTTGGGTCTATTCTCTTTGGGGTGCGCTGCACTTCTTGGATCTGTAATTTTAGGTCTTTCATAAGAGTTGGGAAATTTTCAGTGACAATTTCTTCCATTAGTTTTTCTCCTCCTTTTCCCTTCTCTTCTCCTTCTGGGGCACCCACAACATGTATATTTGTGCGCTTCATGTTATCATTCAATTCCCTGAGCCCTTGCTCAAATTTTCCCATTCTTTTCCCTATAGTTTCTGTTTCTTTTTAGATTTCAGATGTTCCATCCTCCAGTTCACTAATTCTATCCTTTGTCTCTTTAAATCTACCATTGTAGGTTTCCATTGTTTTTTTCATCTCTTCTACTGTGTTTTTCAATCCCATAAATTCTGTGATTTGTTTTTTCAGACTTTCCATTTCTTCTTTTTGTTGATCCCTTGCCTTCTTCATGTCCTCCCTCAATTTATCGATTTGGTTTTTGAAGAGGTTTTCCATTTCTGTTCGTATATTCAGAATTAGTTGTCTCAGTTCCTGTATCTCATTTGAGCTATTGGTTTGTTCCTTTGACTGGGTCATAGCTTCAATTTTCCTGGTGTGATTTGTTATTTTTTGCTGGCATCTGGGCATTTAATCAGATTTCCCTGAGTGTGGGACCCAGCAGGTTGAAAGACTTTCCTGTGAAGTCTCTGGGCTCTGTTTTTCTTATCCTGCCCAGTACGTGGTGCTTGTCTGTCTGCGGGTCCCACCAGCAAAAGATGTTGTGGCTCCTTTAACTTTGGAAAACTCTCGCTGCTGCGTGTGTGGTGGAGACAGAGGAAAGGTTGTAGGTTGGTTTTAATGGCTTCAAATTGTGAAGTCCTGGGATCTGAATTCCTTGAGAGAGGGACTCCACCTGAGTTGCATTTCACCCCTCCCGCGGGGAAGGTTCAGGTGGTATAGTGCCGTAAAAGCAGCCTGTTTCTGCCTTTGGGGCAGTTGTAACCTATATAATCCCAGCGCTGAGCCCAGAGGCAATGAAGCCTCCGTAGAAACAGTCGCAGAAGGCTCTGTTTCGCCCCCTTTCCTCTTTTTCAGTTAGCCCAATCGGCGACTTCTGCCTTGATCAGTTTCGCCTGAGCTGAGGGCCTATTTTTAGTAGTCAGAAGTTGTTCCTTAATGCCACTATTGGTGTGAGGTTGGGCTCAGTCTCTACTACTGTTGGAGACTCTTTCCTTTCCCTCCGGGAAGTCGCCTGTTGGGGAGGGTCGCCAGCCGCCGCGGCTTGGGGAACCGCTGTTCCGATGCTCCCAGCCGGCCCGGGAAGCCGTGTGTGTGGAAGGGGCTGCAGTCGCCAGCCACCGCGGCTTGGGCGACCGCTGTTCTGAGGCTACCAGCCTGCCTGGGGAGCCGTGCATGGGGGAGGGTCGCCGGCCACTGCTGCTTGGGGAACCGCTGTTCCGATGCTCCCAGCCAGCCCGGGAAGCCGCGTGTGTGGAAGGGGCTGCGGTCGCCAGCCACCGCAGCTTGGGGGACCACTGTTCCGAGGCTACCAGCTGGCCTGGGAAGCTGCGCATGGGGGAGGGTCGCCGGCCGCCATGGCTTGGGGAACCGCCGCTCCAAAGCTCCCATCCGGCCCGGGAAGCTGCGTGTGTGGAAGGGGCTCTGGTCGCCACGGCTTGGGGAACCCGATCCAAAGCTCCCAGCCGGCCCGGGAAGGAGGGAGGGAGGGGCTCCGGCCGCCAGCCGCCTCGGCCCAGGGAAGCGCGCGCCTCTCGGGGACCTCACCGCAGCGGAGTCTCTTAGCCAGTCCAGCCGGTCCGGAATGGGGTACGCTGTGTGTCTGGTCTCTGTCGTGGCTCTGGGAGCTGTTCTGTACTGTTTCTAGTTCTTTAGTACTTGTTCTGGAGGAGGAACTAAGACCCGCGCGCCTTACTAAGCGGCCATCTTCTCCGAAGTGTGTAATTGCTTTTTATGAAGAGAGACTAACTTAGCATTCCTGTCCAGAAGATGAAGCTCAACAATTGTTCGGAAAAAAATAGTAATAATAATAATAATTGTTTGGATTGCTTTTTATATATATTTATATATACATAATCTGGATCATGGGTTTTTCATTTATTAGTGTGAAGAATAACTATCCTAAAGGAAATCAAGTTTGGTATATTTGTTCTGAACTAGTTTTACTGGGGGAGTTGTTACTTTTTTTGGGGGGGGGGTATTGGTTTTTGTTTTGTTTTTGCACCAGCATCACTGGGTACTTTGAACAAATAAAAGCTTTCTGTACTTGCCTCATTTATCAGAAAGGAATATTTGATACCATGGTTTATTATTTCCTTTGCATTACAGAATAGCTTTTCTAAATGTGGGAAAATTTTCCACAGTTATTACTGAATCAGAACTTGTGTTTAGCCCCATTTATGCCTAAGGAGACCATTCTGACCATTCTGAGTGTTTCGTTTGTTTGCTTATGTGGGTGTGTGTATATATAAACACAGATGCAATTTTTATTTTTTATTATTTGCATCCATCAAAAACAAAACCATTAAAAAAATGGCATTTCACAACCAAGGATAAGTCCATCATGCTTCTGTGATGCCAGCATTCTGGGCAAGAAATCACTTCAAATTAAATTGAAAATTTTCTTAAAGTCATAAACTTTCAAATCAAATAAATGATTCAGTAATTAATTGGACAATTTAAATATAATACAAATAATTTATATAATTTTAAGCAGCCAGAGCAAAACCCATGTCTATATCTTTAGTCACATAAATGCAAAATATTTGCGAAACTCTAAGAAGAAACTCTACCACAACCAACAATCTCCCCATCCAAATGAGAAAACAAGGTAAATACTGTTTGTTTTCACTAGCCAAACAAGGCTTGGTTAAAAGGCCATTTAAAGGTTCCTTCTAGAGAGCCATTCCTTTATGGAAAGTTGAAATCCTGCATGTATTCTTTTTATGCCCAAAGCATTCCTTACATGGCTCAATCTTTTTAGTATTTGGGTTACTGGTTCAGCAGAAGCCAGAACAAACAATAACTTCATAGTAAGGAGAATGTTATCCAACTGTATATGATTTACTTTATTGTAAATACTGGTGAACAGTGGTCAATAAATAGTTTTAAATTCCTTAAAACAAAATGAGCAGAGAGAAACAAGTGCTAGAGAAAATATAGAGAAAGAGATTTACGTGTTCACTGTCAGTAGGGAAATGAGAGGTGCAGCCCCATGGAGGGCAGTGTGGTGGTTCCACAGGAGGCTAGGGGTGGGGTTGCCATATGACCCTGAAACCCCATTGCTCAGTATATACCTGGATGGACTGAATGTGGAGACACGAATGAACAGACATTTGCACACTGGTGTCTCTGGCAGCAGTGTTTGCAGTCCACATGGATAGAGGCAGCCTAAGGAAACAATGACTGAGGAATGGAAGAGGGAACTATGGTGTATACATACGATGGACTACTGACTAGCCTTAAGAAGGAATGAGGCATAAAAATATGTGAATGAACCTTAAAAGCTGTATATTTGAATGAAATGTCAGGGAAAAAAAGACAAATATTGTCATGCCTCAATCATATGGACTAACTATAAATAAAAACTTGTGAACTAAAGTCAAGAGCATAGGTTATAGATTAGCACTTATTGGAAAGGGTCCTAGATTGTAAGCTCTTATAGCAGTCACATATATTCATGAGGTGAAACTGTTAATTATAAATTCTGAGATACTGAGCTTTTTGTACATAACATGGTCTTTCCCAGAAACTTTGGGTACTTATGTGACACTTAAGACTCAGAGATGGAGCTCTAAAGCTATGAAAGTGAACAGAACCCCATACAGCAACTGTTTAAAAAGTTGAAAAAGTGATCAGACATTGAGTAGAGATATAAATGAAGCTGATCTGGATAGGACTAAGGTATGCTACAAGATTGGTAAAGAGTGACAACATTCATATTTTAAAACTTCCACCTCTGGGTGAGACGAAAGAAAGAGATGTTTTTTTGGTGCAAAATTTATATTTTAGATAGTGCATTTCCTAATTTTACTTATGTGGTCAATTTAGTTGAACACCATAAGTACATGAACTCTTGAACAGGGCATGAGATTTTGTTGGTTTGTTCAGGTTAGTGTGATGCCCCAATGAATCCCAGAGTGCTTTGGGCAGTGAATAAAGAAGTATTTGCAAAGTCCCTTTGGGGGAATGGGAAGAAAGGAGGAAATATTCACCTTCCCCATTTGGAGAATTTCTGATACTCTTGCAAGCAATGGGGACAAATTAATAGGCTGAGCCCCCAATCTTCAGGTTTTCCCCTATGCAAAGGATAGGCTAAGCCTCTTAAAATTAAGCCTAAGAGTCACCCCCAGAACCTCTTTTGTTGCTCAAATATGGTCTCTCTCTCTAAGCCAACATGGCAGGTGAACTCACTTTCAGGAGCATAAATCTTCCTGGCAATGTGGATAAGAAAGTACGGGATAAGCCAGGACCTGGCATCAAGAGATTGAGAAAGCCTTCTTGGCCAAAAAGAGGGACAGAGAAATGAGACAAAATATAGTTTCAGTGACTGAGAGATTTCAAACAGAGTCAACAGGTTATCCTGGAGGTTATTCATATGCATTACATAGATATCTCTTTTTACTTTATGGCATATTGGAGTGGCTAGAGGTAAGTATCTGAAACTGCTGAGCTGTGTTTCAGTAGCCTTGATTCCTGAAGACAATTGTGTAACTATATAGCTCTTACAGTGTGACCATGTGATTGTGAAAAATCTGTGTCTGATGTTTCTTTTATCCAGGGTATGGACAGATGAATAAAAAATATGGATAAATAAATAAATAAATAAATATGGGGGGTGGGGACAAAGGGTAAAATAAATTGGATAGATGGAAAAAAAAAAGAAGAAATAGATGATCTCAGCAAACCAGTTACTAGTTGGTAGTGTTCTGGTTGGCCAGCAATCTTTGGGTTCCTTGGCTTTCTCATCACTGGCAATGTCTTGTCCTTTCTCTACTGCACTCTATTGATTTCCAGCTTCTGGCTCCTCCATATCCATTTTCCTTTGCCTTGGCCAGACTGGCCAGTCGCCAGGAAGGCCAGCTGCTAGGGCCTTTTTTTTTTTTTTCAATAAAGCTGAGACCAGATGGCATCACAGGGGAATTCTACTAAACATTCCAAGAAGAATTAATTCCAATTCTGCACAAATTCTTCCAAAAAATTGAAGAGAGGAAACACTACTTAACTCCTTCTAAAAGGCCAACATCACTCTCATATCAAAGCCAGACAAAGATACCATAAGAAAAGAAAACTACAAACCAATACCTCTTAGAAATATAGATGCAAAATTCCTCAACAAAATACTAGGAAACCATAACCAATAGCATATTAAAAGGATTATACACCATGATCAAGTGGGATCTATCCCTGATATGCAAGGTTGGTTCAACATAAGAAAATCAATTAATGTAATATATCGCATTAGCAGAATGAATGAAAAATCCACATGATCATTTCAATCAATGCAGAAAAGGCATTTGACAAAATACAGCACAATTCTTGATAAAACCACTTAGAACACTAGAAATAGAAAGAAACGTTCTCAAGATGATAAAGGGCATATTAGAAAAGCCCACAGCTAACACCCTACTTAATGTTGAAACACTGAAGGCTTTCCCTCCAAACTCAGGAACAAGACAAGGATGCCCACTGTCACCATTGTTATTCAACACTCTACTGGAAGTTCTTGCCAGAATAATTACACAAGAAAAAGAAATAAATTGCACCCAGATTGGAAAGGAAAAAGCAGAACTTCCTCTATTTGCAGGTGATGTGATCCTAGATACCGAAAATCCTGCAAACTCCACAGCAAAACTTCTAGAGCTAATAAATAAATTCAGCAATGTGGCAGGGTACAAGATCAAGACCCAGTAATCAGTAGTGTTTCTACATATAAGTAATAAACACTTAGAACAAGAAATTCTTTTTAAATGCCATTTACAATAGGAACTAAAAGAATCAGGTAACTAGGAACAAACCTAACCAAGAATGTAAAGGACTTGTACACAGAAAGTTACAAAACATTGTTAAAAGAAATTAAAGAAGACTAAACAAATGGAAGGCTATTCCATGTTCATGTGTTGAGAGACTAAATATCATTAAGACGGCAACACTATCCAAAGCAATTTATAGATTCAATGCAGTTCATATCAAAATTCCAACAACCTTTTTTTGCAGAAATGGAAAAGTCAATCATCACATTTATTTGGACGGTTTTAAGCCCTGAATAGCTAAAGCCATTTTGAAAAAGAAGTATGATGTTGGAAGACTCACACTTACCAATCTTAAAATTTATTTCAAAGTCATAGTAATCAAAACATCATGATACTTGCACAAGGACAGACATATAGTCCAATGGAATCGAATTAAGATCTCAGAATTCAACCACCACATTTATGGCCAAATGACTTCTGACAAGGTGGCAGAGACCACTCAATTGGGAAAGAATAGTCTCTTCAACAAAGAAGAAAAAAATTGGATCTCCATTTGCAAAAAAAAGGAGGAAGACCCTTTCCCTACACCATATACAAAAATCAGCTCAAAATGGATCAAAACCTAAATATAAGAGCCATAACTATTAAACTCCTAGAAGAAAATATAGGGAAGCATCTTCTTGACCTTCCTGATCCTAGGCAGTGGATTCTTAGATTTTATACTCAAAGCACAAGCAACAAAATAAAAAATAGATAAATGGGACCTCATCAAAATAAAACTTTTGTTTGTCTAAGGACTTTATCATGAAAATAAAAAGACAACCTACACAGTGGGAGAAAAGACATCTCTCCAAAGATAAACAAATGGCCAGAAACCACATGAGAAGATGCTCAATATCATTAGCCATCAGGGAAATGCAAACCAAAATCAAAATGAAATACCATGTCACACCAATTAGAATGGTTGCCACTAAAAAAAAAAAAACAAACAGAAAATAACAAGTATTAGAGAGACTGTGGAGAAATAAGAATATTCATACATTGTTGTTGGCAATGTAAAATGGTGCAGCCACTGTGAAAGAAAGTTTGGCAATTTCTCAGAAAGCTACGTATAGAACTATTATATGATTGGGCAAATTCCCCTACAGGTATACAGCCAAAATAACTGAAAGCAGAGATTTGAACAGATGTTTGCCTATCAATGTTCCTAGTGGCATTATTCATAATTGCTAAAAGATGGAAGCAAGCTCAGTGTTTAACAACTGAAATAATGGATAAATAAAATGTAGTATATACACACAATGAAATATTATTCAGCCATAAAAAGGAATGAAGTCTTGATACATGCGGCAACAAGGATGAACTTTGAAGACATCATGCTGCTTATAATAAACAAGACATAATAGGAAAAATATTGTATGATATCACTGATTTGAAACAATTAGACTAAGGAAATTCTTAGGATCAAATCTAGAATATAGATTACCAAGGGATGGGGCAAAGATAGGATGTGGAAAGTTAAGGCTTAAAATTTATAAGTTACTATTTGGAATGATGCAAATGCTTGGTAATGGATGGTGGTGATTTTAACAAAACACTGTGAATGCAATTAACAGCATCAAAATACATAGCTGAATATGTTTAAAATGGGAAATAAAAACAAAAAAATCCATGAAACTATACCACAGTGTGAAGTTACTATCTTCAATTGTAACAAATGATCCACACCAATGCAAGGTGTTGGTGGTGGGTTGGTATATGGGAATCCTGTATTTTAAATGTCTGTAAACCCACAGCTTCTCTAATAAGGAAAAAAATTGCATAGAACTAAATATACCTACAAATAATCACATGTAAGACTGGTGAAATATGAAAAATACCAATGAATGGTATCAATGTCAATTTCTTAGTTGTGATATTGTACTGTAGTTACACCAGATGTTACCACTGGGAAAACTGAGTGAAGAGTACACAGGATTTCTCAATATTATTTCTTATAAATACATGTGAATCTAAAAGTACCTCAAAATAAAAAGTGCAATAAGTAAAAAAGGAAGTTTTAATTGTATCAATTATATTTTATGTCTTATGTTGGGTGGTAGGTACATAGTTTCCCACTATAACACAATTTATACCTTTCTGTATGTCTTATATATTTAAGAATAAAAGTTTTAAATAGAGAGGAAAAAATGTTCTCTCTATATTTGAAAGTATAAGGCATATAAATAATCTGTAATACCTAGATTAGAGATGATGCCAAAGAAGCATGAAAGGGACAAATCCTGATGACATTATTTTTTAAATTAAGGAATCTGAACTTTATCCTGAAAGCTTTGAGGTAACCACTGAAAGAAAGACTTAAAGCACAGAAGTGACATATTCAGACCCATTGCAGTGACAATGAACAATTCATTGAAGCTCAAGTGACACACATTTTCTCCACTACAACTATCTCTTCTCCTGGCTTAGAGTCCTTCAACTCCTGCGTGACATATTACTTATTTTCTGTATTTTGTGCATTTGCAAACTTTTATTTTATTACACTTACTTTCACATGTATGTTCCTCCCATGTGATAACCTTGACTATGTTTTACTCTTGTACCCTCAGCACAGCACTTAACCAAAAATAAATACTCAAAAAATAGTTGTTGAGAGGACAAAACTGTAATTCTACCTGTGCTGACTTGAATCTGTTGTGAACCCCAGAAAAGCCATGTCCTTTAATCCTCATTCAATATTGCTGGATGAGTGCTTTTGATTGTTCCCATGGAGAAGTGATCCTCCCACTTGTGGGTGGTAACTTTTGGTTAGATGGTTTTGATGGAGATATGTCTCCACCCATTCAAGGTGGAGTTGCTTACTGGAACTCTTTAAGAGGGAACCATCTTGGAAAAAGCTTCAGAACCACGAGGCCACAAGAGCCAATGCAGCCAGAGATCCCTGGAGATGAAGAAGAAAAAAGCCTCCAGGTTGCTTCATGAAAGAAGCCTGGAGGGAAAGCTAGCAGACGCCATCATGTTCACCCTGTGCTTTTCCAGAGAAACCCTGAATGTCATTGGCCTTCTTGAACCAAGGTATCTTTCCCTGGATCCCTTAGATTGGACATTTCTATAGCCTTGCTTTAATTTGGACATTTTCAGAGCCTTAGAGATGTAAATGTGCAACTTAATAAATTCCACTTTTCTAAAGCCATTCCATTTCTGTTATACTGCATTCTGCAGCTTGCAAGCTAGAACGCTACCAATATGCATAAACACACACACACATGCACATACACACAACTTTTCATGGTCAGTACGTGACCATAAAAAGATCATATGTAAAGGATGTGCTCAGAAAGTTCAAAAGGAACTTAAGTACTGTCCAGCCTTATTATGGATCTCAAGTTACTCAAGCATCCAAATTACCTAAAGTATAATGACTTTGGGGAAGGCCAAAGATAAAGTAATCTTGTTACTTTAAAATTCCACAAGTTATACATCCATAAAGCAAAAGAAGTTTAACTCTTAACTAGCCTAAGAAAAGTGAAAGTCAATAACTTTAATCCATGTTATTTTTCTTACCAATAGAGAAGTAAGGGTTTTACAACCTCCGGCTGAATGCTCTTTAAATGTTCTTCATTCCACTGAGCTCCTTCTAGTAGCTTAAGCTTTGATAAGATTTCTGGAGAAAGGTAGCAGTCTCCACTGCTCACTAGATAGCATTTTTTCATCTTCTCAAGATGTCTGGAATAAAATGCACACATATACACATATTAATGTAATGTTTAAGCAAATGTTATCATTTCTAAAATATTTTATACAGGTGATGAACTAACTCAAAACCAACTCTCAGTAACAGAGATATCATTTTTATGGAGATAAAAATACTTTTCACAGTCACAGAAATGGGGAAGCTATTTGTGGTAGGCTGAATAAAGACCCCAGAAAGATGATCATGTTCTAATCCCCAGAACCCACAAATATGTTATCTTATGTGGCAAAAGGGACTTTGTAGGCATGATTAACTTAAGGATCTTGAGATACGAAGACCATTTTGGATTATTCAGGTAGGTTTACTGTCATCACAAGGGTTCTTCTAAGAGAAAGCAGGAACTTCAGAGTGTGCTGGTTTGAAAGGATGTATGTCCCCTAGAAAAGCCATGTTTTAATCAAAATCCCATTTCATAAAGGTAGAATAATCCCTATTCAATACTGTATGTTTGAAACTGTAATCAGATCATCTCCCTGGGGATGTGATTTAATCAAGAGTTGTTATTAAACTGGATTAGGTGATGACATGCCTCCATCCATTTGGGTGGGTCTTGATAAGTTTCTGGAGCCCTATAAAAGAGAAAACATTTTGGAAAACGAAAGAGATTTTGAGAAAGCAGAGAAGAGTGACATAGCCATGAGAAGCAGAGAGCCCACAAGCCAGTGACCTTGGAGATGAAGAAGTAAAGCGCCTCCCAGGGAGCTTCATGAAATAGGAAGCCAGGAGAGAAAGCTAGCAGATGATGCCTTGCTTGCCATGTGCCCTTCCAGCTGAGAGAGAAACTGGCATGTGCCTTCTCACTTGAGAGAGAAACCCTGAACTTCTAGACTTGTTTTAATTGGGACATTTTTCTCAGCCTTAGAACTGTAAACTAGTAACTTATGAAATTCCCCCTTTTAAAAGCCATTCTGTTTCTGGTATGTTGCATTCTGGCAGCTAGCAAACTAGAACACAGAGTCATAAAGAAAAGATATGAGGACAGAAGCAGAGATCAGAGAGTAAAGAAAATGCTAGTGTACTAGCTTTGAAAATGAGGAGGGGCAATGAGCCAAGAAATGTAGGTGACCTCCAGAAGCTGAAAAAGGCAAGTAAATGGATTCTCTCCTAGAGCTTCCAGATGAAGCATGATCCTACAGTTCCATTTTAGAATCTGACCTCCTGAATTAGAAAAAAATAAATTCAGGCTGTTTTAAGCCAGAAAATTGGTGGTAATTTGTTGCAGCAACAGTAGAAACTAAAACAGAATTTACGCTGAAGAACCTATGTAGGTTGTTTGCATATATCTTTCCTGATATGTTTTGAAAAGTGGGAGTGGCTTCTACCCCATGATCAACTTGTTCATGCTTCATAATCATTTGGTGACCACTGCTCTTTGAATTATGTTTAACAACAAACTATATGATCTGAATGCCATTAAAATAACTGGAATAATCCAGTCACTAGTATATACATAGTTAAATCCTTAATGGGAACTTCAATTTACTGTGCAGAAAATAATACAAACAAGATAAGCACTTTCTAAAAACACAAGGACCAGTCAAATGAAGACCTGAACCCCAGTAGACTTCAAAGAGGATCTCTAATCAGAGACACCTATTCAGAGATCCAAGGAAGCAGCATCCAACTAAAGATCATGGAATATGTCAACCAAACAGGCTGCTATAAACAGAAGGCCCCTTACATTGACATAAGGTATCCAAAAGATAACATGCTAGCGTGGTTATATAACTGATGCATTAGGTATTTTACTATAAAAAATTCTACATTGCTGAAATGCTATAAAGATCAAATATAACAATTAATTTGAAGGGAGTTTTAGAATTTATGGGAAGAAACATTGTGCAAACCCAAATAATTGCTATTATTAGTTTCTGAAGGCAATGAAATCAGAAAACTAGTAAAATAACTACTTATTATAATAAAACTAATATTATTTATTCCTCCAGATGTATAAATTACATTGTTTTTTAGACTAATTTATTATTCTGTCTGTGCTAAAAAAGAAAAGCAAACTAATATTCTATAATTTGTCTTTACAACTATTGAAATATAAAAAGTAGAAATACCTTTGATGTCTTCCAGGATCCTTAAGAACTTTTAACCTCTCAATATCCATCCACAGCCACCAATATCTCTCTCCTAATGTACCTTTTATAAATTTCTTAAATCTTTCAAACTCTTTTCTGTTGCCAATGTCATAGGTTCTGTGGGAAATACACCAGTCAGCCCTGCTCTCTGGTCCGATGCTTTCACTATTTGAACTTAAACTTGCTAAGTCTGATTTCTCTTCTGATTTTTCCTTTGTGGTTTGAACTGTTTCACTTATAGAAGCAGTCTTATCATGCACAGATTCAGAAAAGTTCTCAAACACCACTTGGGTTACATTGTTGAAGTTTATATAATCTGGGCTTTCACTAAATGTCTCTCCAATAATTTGCTGAATTGCTGCTCTCAAAATAAAGGTTACATAAGATCTCAAAAATTCTTCACATGATGGAAAATACACTGTCAGGCTTTCATCAACATCCTCTTGCTTTTCAAGGTATAGTCTCAGAAGAGCTTGAGAAGGAGTGTCTTGTAGACATACAGATCCATCTTCTTCAAATTCAGAAATTAATCTGGTGGATTTAGATGGGTCCTTTTTTGTCCTGGGGTGAACTCCATCATCAAAGATAAAACTCTCTGTATTAAATCATAAAAGGCCATTCGATCATATAGGGGTAAAAAACTTAAAAAATAAATAAATAAATAAAGTGATCTATAGAGCTAGAATGGCAAATGGGTTTGTCTTTTGGCCAGCTCAAAAACATAATGATTGTATGGAACGCTGTTCTAAGAAGGATTCTGAAGATACATTTGGGATCAATAGAGAAAAAGCTGCCACCAAGGATTAGCCTTGCCTTCCTTGGACAAGAATAAAGGGAGAATGGTGGCATATGGGCCAAATACTTGATATCCCTAATATAGAGGATATTTTTTTTAAATGCCATATACACTTTTTTTTTTTTTTTTGGCATAGGCAGGCACTGGGAATCGAACCTGGGTCTCCAGCACAGCAGGCGAAACTCTGCCACTGAGCCACTGTTGCCCACCCCATATACACTTTTAAAATGTATTATTTCAGGCTGATATAGAAGTCACTGTATAAATGCCAAATCTATTAAAGAATTAGAATACTCATTAAACAATTTTATGTGCTTTAATATTTCAGGTTACATGATAAAGGAAAATTTGCTGCCATAGATGAACAAATCAGAACTAGAGTTAATATCAGCAATTTTTTAAAATTCTCTATTTTATCAGAATTATTCAATTCCTATCATGCTTACAACCTATCATTAAAGTTACAAAATGTATAAGGGCCTTATGAAGGCTTATAAATACAAAGAGATAATTTTTTATACCTTTTCTAAAGACATAAATGTTTAGCACCAATTTTCTCTTCAGAAATCAGTGAAATGTCTGATGTCAGTGCTAGTCTACTCCCTGTTGAAATGCCAAGAATCAGGGAACTCAATTGTCTTTTGTGCCCAAACCTCAATGACCATTTTCTCAGTTACTAAATTTCAAATTTCAATGAACTAGAAATATTTTATTATAATTTTTATTGAAACTAAGTATATCCAGTTTCCCCAATATTGATAGAGTAGGCTTTTGTAAAACTGTGGGTTGGCATTTCTGCCTTCTAACCTCCTGCTACCCTTTCTCTTCTTATGTATTCTTTTCTCTTTTCTATTCTGGAGAAACAGCAAGAAACCTATATATAAATACAGTTATTTTCAATTAGATGGATTATTTTCCTCTTCACAAAAATGTAGGTTCAATTCTAGAGAATCCAAATTACCTTCTACATTTTTTAAAAGGGATTAGTTAAAAACTGTTAGTGAATTGCTGACTTCGTCTCCTGAATCACATCTCAATTTTTTTCCCTAGCAAAATCATGTTGACTCCCTTTTTTTTTCCAAGATTTCCTTTTTTATTAGAAACTAGTATTATTCACCAGAAGCTCCCCACAGTAGAAATTATCTGCTTATACTGTAAGATTAGAACACTAATCTTAAGTAAGAAAGTAAGAGACTAATCAAGGAGGAGTTTTAAAGTCATTCTTTCCTTTTCTGCTTACCAGAAACAGAGGAAACGACTGGTGATTCGATTTTGTTGTTGAACACACAACAGGGCAATGAAAAGGTTGGTACTGTTTGCTGACTTTGTTTTGCTAATGTAAACCAATCTTTCGTTTGAGTGTAGGAAGCCTAGAAAGAAAAGAGCACATTTGTTAGCAATAATCTGTAAACCTGAATGAATCATTACAATAATATGCACTTTGGGCAGTACAGTGTGTAAATGAAAAATTCTTCCATAAAAGAGAAGAAAGTTATACAAAGAGGAGAATTCATTAGTTAAAGGAATATTGGGAAGGATATTTCTATTCAGATTTTTTTCATAGTAGATAACCAAAGGGAAAAAAAATGAGGGAAGCATCATCTATGCTGCATAGCCCCGATTATTACCCCCATTTTAAAAATTAAAAAAAAACAAACATATGCCTTTACATCCCCAGAATAGAATATTAAGTAGTAAGGTGAACAGGAGACAAAGAAATAGACCCCTACAAAGATGAAGTCAGAATGAAAAGGAACAATACTATGGCTTACCTCAACGTTCATCAAGGTATGTTCACCAAGACATTTTGAGGGGTGAGG
Organism: Tamandua tetradactyla; assembly: GCF_023851605.1. Lineage (NCBI taxonomy): Eukaryota > Metazoa > Chordata > Mammalia > Pilosa > Myrmecophagidae > Tamandua > Tamandua tetradactyla. The sequence continues at coordinate 144,297,460 of NC_135332.1, forward strand.
AGACTGAACTCCCTCTCAGATATATGCCCAAAGGCCAATTTTTTTCTCACATTTTTTTCTGCAGTTTTAATGATCTATAGCCCTTCAATCTCTCCTGACAATGCTATGTCTTTGACTTCGTTATAACCTGAATATTTGAATTATGAGATTAGATGCTGATCTCACCCCTTTTCTTCTCTCCTACTCTCCAATATCTCTTGAACTGGCTTTGGTCCCTCATATAATCCCTAATTCCTTGATCCCATTCTTAATTTCTCCCACACCTTGAGCTTTCTTCTGGGCTTTATATCTTTTCTACCTAGCATGAATCTCCAGGCCAGGATCTTTAACACTGCTTATTTTATCACTATTCGAAAATAGTGGTTTATTTGTATGTTTTTTTACTCGTGATCACATTAAATTTTTTTTTCACTTTTTCAGCTTTTTTTTAATTAATTAAAAAATAAACTAACACAACATTTAGAAATCATTCCATTCTACATATACAATCAGTAATTCTTAATATCATCACATAGATCATCATTTCTTAGTACATATGCATCGATTTAGAAAAAGAAATAGCAAGACAACAGAAAAAGAAATAAAATGATAATATAGAGAAAAAATAAAAATAAAAATACAAAAATATATAAGAAAAACAAATAAAAAAAACTATAGCTCAGATGCAGCTTCATTCAGTATTTTAACATAATTACATTACAATTAGGTAGTATTGTGCTGTCCATTTTTTTTTTTTTAGAAATCATACCATTCTACATATGCAATCAGTAATTCTTAATATCATCACATAGATGCATGATCGTTTCTTAGTACATTTGCATCGGTTTAGAAGAACTAGCACTATAACCGAAAAAGATATAGAATGTTAATATAGAGAAAAAAAATAAAAATAATAATAGTAAGAACAAAACAAAACAAAACAAAAACATAAAGCTCGGATGCAATTCATTCAGTGTTTTAACATGATTACTTTACAATTAGGTATTATTGTGCTGTCCATTTTTGAGTTTTTGTATCTAGTCCTATTGCACAGTCTGTATCCCATCAGCTCCAATTACCCATTATCTTACCCTAACTCCTGCTGAACTCTGTTACCAATGATATATTCCAAGTTTATTCTCGAGTGTCGATTCACATCATTGGGCCCATACAGTATTTGTCTTTTAGTTTTTGGCTAGACGCACTCAGCATAATGTTCTCTAGGTCCATCCATGTTATTACATGCTTCATAAGTTTATTCTGTCTTAAAGCTGCATAATATTCCATCGTATGTATATACCACAGTTTGTTTAGCCACTCGTCTGTTGATGGACATTTTGGCTGTTTCCATCTCTTTGCAATTGTAAATAACGCTGCTATAAACATTGGTGTGCAAATGTCCGTTTGAGTTTTTGCCCTTAATTCCTTTGAGTAGATTCCCAGCAATGGTATTGCTGGGTCGTATGGCAATTCTATATTCAGCTTTTTGAGGAACTGCCAAACTGCCTTCCACAGTGGTTGCACCATTTGACATTCCCACCAACAGTGGATAAGTGTGCCTCTTTCATCGCATCCTCTCCAGCACTTGTCATTTTCTGTTTTGTTGATAATGGCCATTCTGGTGGGTGTGAGATGATATCTCATTGTGGTTTTGATTTGCATTTCTCTAATGGCCAGGGACATTGAGCATCTCTTCATGTGCCTTTTGGCCATTTGTATTTCCTCCTCTGAGAGGTGTCTATTCAAGTCTTTTTCCCATTTTGTAATTGGGTTGGCTGTCTTTTTGTTGTTGAGTTGAACAATCTCATTATAAATTCTGGATACTAGATCTTTATCTGATATGTCGTTTCCAAATATTGATTCCCATTGTGTAGGCTGCCTTTCTACTTTCTTGATGAAGTTCTTTGATGCAGAAAAGTGTTTAATTTTGAGGAGCTCCCATTTATTTATTTCCTTCTTCAGTGCTCTTGCTTTAGGTTTAAGGTCCATAAAACCGCCTCCAATTGTAAGTTTCATAAGATATCTCCCTACATTTTCCTCTAACTGTTTTATGGTCTTAGACCTAATGTTTAGATCTTTGATCCATTTTGAGTTAACTTTTGTATAGGGTGTGAGATATGGGTCTTCTTTCATTCTTTTGCATATGGATATCCAGTTCTCTAGGCACCATTTGTTGAAGAGACTGTTCTGTCCCAGGTGAGTTGGCTTGACTCCCTTATCAAAGATCAAATGTCCATAGATGAGAGGGTCTATATCTGAGCACTCTATTCGATTCCATTGGTCGATATATCTATCTTTATGCCAATACCATGCTGTTTTGACCACTGTGGCTTCATAATATGCCTTAAAGTCAGGCAGCGCGAGACCTCCAGCTTCGTTTTTTTTTCCTCAAGATGTTTTTAGCAATTCGGGGCACCCTGCCCTTCCAGATAAATTTGCTTATTGGTTTTTCTATTTCTGAAAAATAAGTTGTTGGGATTTTGATTGGTATTGCATTGAATCTGTAAATCAATTTAGGTAGGATTGACATCTTAACTATATTTAGTCTTCCAATCCATGAACACGGTATGCCCTTCCATCTATTTAGGTCTTCTGTGATTTCCTTTAGCAGTTTTTTGTAGTTTTCTTTGTATAGGTTTTTTGTCTCTTTAGTTAAATTTATTCCTAGGTATTTTATTCTTTTAGTTGCAATTGTAAATGGGATTCGTTTCTTGATTTCCCCCTCCGCTTGTTCATTGCTAGTGTATAGAAACACGACAGATTTTTGAATGTTGATCTTGTAATCTGCTACTTTGCTGTACTCATTTATTAGCTCTAGTAGTTTTGTTGTGGATTTTTCCGGGTTTTCGATGTATGGTATCATATCGTCTGCAAACAGTGATAGTTTTACTTCTTCCTTTCCAATTTTGATGTCTTGTATTTCTTTTTCCTCTCTAATTGCTCTGGCTAGAACCTCCAACACAATGTTGAATAATAGTGGTGATAGTGGACATCCTTGTCTTGTTCCTAATCTTAGGGGGAAAGTTTTCAATTTTTCCCCATTGAAGATGATATTAGCTATGGGTTTTTCATATATTCCCTCTATCATTTTAAGGAAGTTCCCTTGTATTCCTATCTTTTGAAGTGTTTTCAACAGGAAAGGATGTTGAATCTTGTCAAATGCCTTCTCTGCATCAATTGAGATGGTCATGTGATTTTTCTGCTTTAATTTGTTGATATGGTGTATTACATTAATTGATTTTCTTATGTTGAACCATCCTTGCATACCTGGGATGAATCCTACTTGGTCATGATGTATAATTCTTTTAATGTGTTGTTGGATACGATTTGCTAGAATTTTATTGAGGATTTTTGCATCTATATTCATTAGAGAGATTGGTCTGTAGTTTTCTTTTTTTGTAATATCTTTGCCTGGTTTTGGTATGAGGGTGATGTTGGCTTCATAGAATGAATTAGGTAGTTTTCCCTCTGCTTTGATTTTTTTGAAGAGTTTGAGGAGAGTTGGTACTAATTCTTTCTGGAATGTTTGATAGAATTCAGATGTGAAGCCGTCTGGTCCTGGGCTTTTCTTTTTAGGGAGCTTTTGAATGACTGATTCCATTTATTTACTTGTGATTGGTTTGTTGAGGTCATCTATGTCTTCTTGAGTCAATGTTGGTTGTTCATGTCTTTCCAGGAACCCGTCCATTTCATCTAAATTGTTGTATTTATTAGTGTAAAGCTGTTCATAGTATCCTGTTATTACCTCCTTTATTTCTGTGAGGTCAGTAGTTATGTCTCCTCTTCCATTTCTGATCTTATTTATTTGCATCCTCTCTCTTCTTCTTTTTGTCAATCTTGCTAAGGGCCCATCAATCTTATTGATTTTCTCATAGAAGCAACTTCTGGCCTTATTGATTTTCTCTATTGTTTTCATGTTCTCAATTTCATTTATTTCTGCTCTAATCTTTGTTATTTCTTTCCTTTTGCTTGCTTTGGGGTTAGTTAGCTGTTCTTTCTCCAGTTCTTCCAAGTGGACAGTTAATTCCTGCATTTTTGCCTTTTCTTCTTTTCTGATATAGGCATTTAGGGCAATAAATTTCCCTCTTAGCACTGCCTTTGCTGCGTCCCATAAGTTTTGATATGTTGTGTTTTCATTTTCATTCGCCTCGAGGTATTTGCTAATTTCTCTAGCAATTTCTTCTTTGACCCACTCGTTGTTTAAGAGTGTGTTGTTGAGCCTCCACGTATTTGTGAATTTTCTGGCACTCTGCCTATTATTGATTTCCAACTTCATTCCTTTATGATCCGAGAAAGTGTTGTGTATGATTTCAATCTTTTTAAATTCGTTAAGACTTGCTTTGTGACCCAGCATATGGTCTATCTTTGAGAACGATCCATGAGCACTTGAGAAAAAGGTGTATCCTGCTGTTGTGGGATGTAATGTCCTATAAATGTCTGTTAAGTCTAGCTCATTTATAGTAATATTCAGATTCTCTATTTCTTTATTGATCCTCTGTCTAGATGTTCTGTCCATTGATGAGAGTGGGGAATTGAAGTCTCCAACTATTATGGTATATGAGTCTATTTCCCTTTTCAGTGTTTGCAGTGTATTCCTCACGTATTTTGGGGCATTCTGGTTCGTTGCGTAAATATTTATGATTGTTTTGTCTTCTTGTTGAATTGTTCCTTTTATTAGTAGATAGTGTCCTTCTTTGTCTCTTTTAACTGTTTTACATTTGAAGTCTAATTTGTTGGATATTAGTGTAGCCACTCCTGCTTTTTTCTGGTTGTTATTTGCATGAAATATCTTTTCTCAACCTTTCACTTTCAACCTATGTTTATCTTTGGGTCTAAGATGTGTTTCCTGTAGACAGCATATAGAAGGATCCTGTTTTTTAATCCATTCTGCCAGTCTATGTCTTTTGATTGGGGAATTCAGTCCATTAACATTTAGTGTTATTACTGTTTGGGTAATACTTTCCTCTACCATTTTGCCTTTTGTATTATATATATCATATCTGACTTTCCTTCTTTCTACACTCTTCTCCATACCTCTCTCTTCTGTCTTTTTGTATCTGACTCTAGTGCTCCCTTTAGTATTTCTTGCACAGCTGGTCTCTTGGTCACAAATTCTCTCAGTGACTTTTTGTCTGAGAATGTTTTAATTTCTCCCTCATTTTTGAAGATTAATTTTGCTGGATATAGGAGTCTTGGTTGGCAGTTTTTCTCTTTTAGTAATTTAAATATATCATCCCACTGTCTTCTAGCTTCCATGGTTTCTGTTGAGAAATCTACACATAGTCTTATTGGGTTTCCCTTGTATGTGATGGATTGTTTTTCTCTTGCTGCTTTCAAGATCCTCTCTTTCTCTTTGACCTCTGACATTCTAACTAGTAAGTGTCTTGGAGAATGCCTATTTGGGTCTAATCTCTTTGGGGTACGCTGCACTTCTTGGTTCTGTAATTTTAGGTCTTTCATAAGAATTGGGAAATTTTCAGTGATAATTTCTTCCATTAGTTTTTCTCCTCCTTTTCCCTTCTCTTCTCCTTCTGGGACACCCACAACACGTATATTTGTGCGGTTCATATTGTCCTTGAGTTCCCTGATACCCTGTTCAAATTTTTCCATTCTTTTCCCTATAGTTTCTGTTTCTTTTTGGACTTCAGATGTTCCATCCTCCAAATCACTAATTCTATCTTCTGTCTCTTTAAATCTATCATTGTAGGTATCCATTGTTTTTTCCATCTTTTCTACTTTATCCTTCACTTCCATAAGTTCTGTGATTTGTTTTTTCAGATTTTCTATTTCTTCTTTATGTTCAGCCCATGTCCTCTTCATGTCCTCCCTCAATTTATCGATTTCATTTTTGAAGAGGTTTTCCATTTCTGTTCGTATATTCAGCATTAGTTGTCTCAGCTCTTGTATCTCATTTGAACTATTAGTTTGTTCCTTTGACTGGGCCATATTCTCAATCTTCTGAGCGTGGACAGTTATCTTCTGCTGCTGGCGTCTGGGCATTTAGTCAGATTTCCCTGGGTGTCGGACCCAACAAGGTTGTAAGATTTTTCTGTGAAATCGTTGGGTTCTGTTTTTCTTATCCTGCCCAGTAGGTGGTGCTCGTGGCACACGTTTGTCTCACGTGTTTGGAATGGATCCCCCCGGTCACCGATCTCCGCGGCCTGGGGATTTCCGATCCAATTCTCTCCGTTGGTTCAGGGGCCGTGCGTGGTGGGACGTCAGCCGCCGCGGCTTTAGGGGACCCTGTGGCTGGTCACTGGCCGCAGCGGGCCCGGGGAATTCGCCACCGGACCAGGATGTCACCTGCGGGGGAGGGGCATCAGTCACCAGCAGCCGCGGCCTGGGGAGTTCCCCACCGGACCAGGAATCCGCCCGCGCCGGGGGTGGGGGGGCCACCGCGGCTTGGATAGCCCTCTGATCCGAGACTCGTAGCCGCGGACTTGAAGCCGCCCGCAAAAGAGGGGCACCGGCCGCCTCGGCTTGGGAAACTTGCCTCTCCAAGACTCTCAGCTGGCCCGGGAAGGAGGGAGGGAGTAGCTCTGACTTCCGCAGCTGCCGCTGCTCAGGAAATCGCACGCCGCTCGGGGATCTCACCGCAGCCGAGTCTCGCAGTCAGACTAGCCAGTCCAGACTGGGGTACGCTGTGTGTCCATTCCCTGCCGTAGCCCCGGGAGCTGTTCTGCACTGTTTCAGTTCACCTAGTAGTTGCTTTGGAGGAGGAGGAACTAAGACGCACGTACCTTACTAAGCCCCCATCTTCCACATTAAATTTTTAAAGTAAATTTTGTTGAAGTATAACATAATATAGAAAAGTACAAAAAACATAGGTGTACAGTTTTCAGAGAGTGAACAAACTTATGTAATGGCATCCAGATCAAGAATGACTATTACCAGAATCAGACTCCAAATCTCCCCTCCTGAACCCCTTGGAAATCCTCCATGGCCAACCATTATCCTACTTCAGTTAACATAGATAAATTGAGCCCGTTTCTGAAATTTTTATCAATGCATCATATAAGAAGGTACTCTTTTGTGTCTGACTTCCTTCATTCAACATTATGTATGTGAGATTCATTGAGCTGGTTGTAGTTCATGCTTTCTTGTTGCTGTATAGTTCCATTTTATATGAATATATGACAATTTACTTATCCACTTACTGTAGATGGACATTTGAGTTGTTTTCAATTTTAAGCTGTTAGAAATATAACTTCTATAAGCATTCTTGTATATGTCTTTTGGTGAACAAATGTATGCATTTCTGTTACTTACCTAGAAGTGGAATGCCTATGTATGCTCAGCTTTGGTAAAATATACTAAAACTAGTAAAATATGTCAATAGCTGCTCCTAAAGTTTTTCACTGATTATACAAATTTTAAACCTTCTTTAATTTTAGCCATTCTGGTGAGAATGCAGTGGTATCTAATTTTGTTTTGATGACTGATAAAGCTAAGTATCTTTGCATGTATATACTGGCCAGCCAAATAGCCTCATTTGTGAAGTACCCATTCCAGTTTTCTGTCCTTTTTTCTATTTTCATTCTCTAAATGGTGTCTCTTGATGCATCTAAGTTCTTGATTTTAATATAGTTTAATTTTCCCCAATATTAGTGCTTTTTGTGCTCTGTCTTAATAAAGCTTTGTCTCTCTCTGTCAAGGTCATGAATTTAATTTTCTGCTTTCTTCTAAAAGCTTTATTGTTCTACCTCTTAAACTTCTGTCTATGATCCAACTGGGGAATTGCTTTTTGAGTGTCGTGTGAGGTAGAGGTCAAAATCAAGTTTTATATATGGATATCTAATTGACCTAAAATCATTTCTGAAAACACTCTTCTTTCTCCACTAAACTGCAGCATCATTTCTGACATGAATTGGGTCATCTACGTACAGCTTTGTTTCTGGACTTTCTATACTATTCCATTAGTCTGAATGCCTATCCTTGGGCAATAATTACAGCGTCTTCATTAAATTTTTATAATCCGTATTGTTATCTGGTAATTCAAGTCCCCCAGATTTGTTCTTCAAGAATGCCTTACCTGTTCTTAGTGAAAATGGTAGTTTTGAAATTTAGCAACATTATCTTTTGCTCAAACAAATCTTACATATATTTCCTGAGATGTTACCAGAACTCAAAGGACTCAGCAAAGTACAGTTTGAAATCACAGTCGTGGAGGACGCCATAGCCCTCCAGGGCCCTCTTGATCTTCCTGCCAGACAAATACTTTTTCCATTCCTATTCTCAGGTTGTTGCTGGCCAAAGGCATGAACTCCTGCTTCCTGGATTCATAACAAATTCATGCCATCTAACTTCAAGTCAGCAATCACCATGGCTTATCAGTCCTTTGATTCACCTTCTGGTAGTTGCTTCAATTTACAACTTTCCCAATTATTTCATGCCCCAATCCTGTCTGACCCAGCCTTAACAACTTGCTACACACAGTGAGAGAGACTATTCCCAGTACTACTGGAAACCTCTCCAGGTTCATTTTGCAATCCTCCAATTGCTGACCCTTTGCCTTAGAGTCAGTTTCCCCAACTTTCTGGAATTTGATGCTTCTTGTAGAATGACCCCTAACTCTACCTATCCCTGGAGGCAGCCTTCAATTTTTCCTTTGTTTTGTGTACCCAAGTCAGTTGACCCCATTAATAGCTGACCCTCAGCTTCTAGAACTCCAAACATGAAAAGCCCCTATCCCAGCTGTGCTGGTTTGAAAGGATGTATGTCCCCTAGAAAAGCCATGTTTTAATCAAAATCCCATCTCAGAAAGGCAGAATAATCCCTATTCAATACTGTATGTGTTTGAATCTGTTATTAGATCATCTCCCTGGAGACGTAACCCATTCAAGAGTAGCTGTTAAACTGGATTAGGTGATAATGTGTCTCCACCCATTTGGGTGGGTCTTGATTAGTTTCTGAAGTCCTATAAAAGAGGAAATATTTTGGAGAAAGAGCGAATCAAAGACAGCAGAACAGAATGACATGGCCACAAGAGGCAGAGTCCACCAGCCAGCGACCTTTGGAGATGAAGAAGGTAAATGCCTCCCGGGGAGCTTCATGAAACAGAAAGAGAGTGAAGAAGCTAGCAGATGATTTCGTGTTACCTATGTGCCCTTCCAGATGAGAGAGGAAACCTGACCGTGTTCACCATGTGCCTTTCCAGATGAGAAAGAAACTGACTGTATTCACCACGTGCCTTCTCACTTGAGAGAGAAGCCTTGAACTTCATTGGCCTTCCTAAACCAAGGTATCTTCCCTGGATGCCTTTGGTTGGACATTTGTATAGACTTGTTGTAATCAGGACATTTTCTTGGCCTTAGAACTATAAACTTGCAATGTATTAAATTCCCTTTTTAAAAAGCCATTCTGGAGAGGGACCAAGATGGCGGCTTAGCAATGTGCACAATTTAGTTCGTCCTCCAGAACAGCTACTAAACAACCAGAAATGGTACAGAACAGCTCCTGGGCCACGTCAGTGACCAGACACACAGCGTACCCCAGTCTGGACCAGCTGGACCGGCTGTGAGCCCCCCCAGAACCATGAGTTCCCCAAGCCACGGCAGCCAGCGCCCCTCCCCCACAAGCTGCTTGCCAGAGGGGAAAGGAAAGGGACCTTACCAGCAGCAGGGGCTGAGCCCAACCAAATGCCAATTGTGGAATTAATTAACAAATTCTGACAACTAAAAATAGGCCCCCAGCTCAGGAGAACCTGGTCAAAGGAGAGGTCACTCATTTTCGCCCCGGCACCAAGGGGGCAAGGCTGAGGGAAAAAGACAAAAAAACAGAAACAGAGGTTTTTGTGGTTGTGTTTCTACAGAGGCTTGACTGCCTTTGGATACAGTGACAGGACTTCTCAGGCTACAACTGCCCACAGGGATAGGCAGAAGCAAGCTTGTTTGAGAGCAGCTCTGGAACCTCTGCCTTCCCCAGGAGAGGGGTGAAGCCCAACTCAGGTGGAATCCCTCCCTCAAGGAATTCAAACACCAGGGCTTGGTAATTTGAAGCTATTAAAACCAGCCTACAACCTCTCCTCTGTCTCCACCATGCCCCCAGCAGGGAGAGTCTGCCAAAGTTAAAGGTACCCCATCATCTTATGCTGGTAGGACCTGCAGGCAGACAAGCACCAAATACTGGGCAGAATAAGAAAAACAGAGTCCAGAGACTTCCCTGGAAAGTCTTTCAACCTGCTGGGTCTCACCCTCAGGGAAAAGTGATGCAGGTGACTCTTTCCTCCTGATAGGAAGCCAGTTTGGTCTGGGAAAATCCAGCTGGGGTCTACAATACCTAAGTAGACCCTCCGAAGGGTTGGGGTGGGGGGGGGAGACACCATACAGGCAGGGTAAGAAACAAGAAAACAAGAACTGAAAAATTCTCCTCTGTTAAACAAAACATAAGCTAGAGGTCCAGAAAAAAAGCTGAACTGAATGTCAAAGAACAGATTGACAAGAAATTCATCCAGCAAGAAAACACTAGGTAAAAGGAGTGAAAGCAATCTCCAGAATAAACTAATTAAGGTAATTAAATGCCTAGATGCCAGCAACAAATAACAAATCACACTAGGAAAATTGAAGATATGGCCCAGTCAAAGGACCAAACCAATAATTCAAATGAGATACAGGAGTTGAAATAATTAACTCAGAATGTACAAACAGACATGGAAAACCTCATCAAAAACCAAATCAATGAATTGAGGGAGGATATAAAGAACACAAGGAATGAACAAAAAGAAGAAATCAAAAGTCTGAAAAAACAAATCACAGAACATATGGGAATGAAAGGTACAGTAGAAGAGTTGAAAAAAAATAATGCAAACCCACAATGGTAGATTTTGAGAGGAAGAAGATATAATTAGTGAACTGGAGGATGGAACATCTGAAATCCAAAAAGAAAAAGAAAATATAGGGGAAAAAATGGAAAAATATGAGCAGGGAATCAGGGAATTGAATGACAATATGAAGCGCACAAATATACGTGTTGTGGGTGTCCCAGAAGGAGAAGAAGGGAAAAGGAGGCAAAAAACTAATGGAGGATATTATCACTGAAAATTTCCAAACCTTATGAAAGACTTAGAATTACAGATCCAAGAAGTGCAGCGTACCCCAAAGAGAACAGATCCAAATAGACATACTCCAAGACACTAATCAGAATGTCAGAGGTCAAAGAGAAAGAATTTTGAAAGAAGCAAGAGAAAAGCAATCCATCACGTACAAGGGAAACCCAATAAGACTATGCGTAGATTTCTCAGCAGAAATCATGGAAGCAAGAAGACAGTGGGATGATATATTTGAATTACTAAGAGAAAAACTACCAACCAAGAATTCTATATCCAGCAAAATTGTCCTTCAAAAATGAGGGAGAAATTAAAACATTTTCAGACAAAAAATCACTGAGAGAATTTGTAACAAAGAGACCAGCTCTGCAAGAAATACTAAAGGGAGCACTAGAGACAGATATGAAAAGACAGAAGAAAGAGGTGTGGAGAAGACTGTAGAAAGGAAGACTATGAGTAAAGGTAAAAAGAAGGAATATTAGATGACATATAAAATCCAAAAGGCAAAATGGTAGAAGAAAGTACTACCCATACAGTAATAACACTAAATGTTAAAGGATTAAACTCCCCAATCAAAAGACATAGACTGGCAGAATGGATTACAAAACAGGACCCATCTGTATGCTGTATTCAGGAAACACATCTTAGACCCAAGGATAAACACAAGTTGAAAGTGAAAGGTTGGGAAAAGATATTTCATGCAAATAACAATCAGAAAAGATCAGGAGTAGCTATACTAATATCCAACAAATTAGACTTCAAATGTAAAAGAATTAAAAGAGACAAAGAAGGATACTATGTATTAATAAAACAAACAATTCAGCATGAAGACATAACAATCATAAATATTTATGCACCAAACCAGAATGCCCCAAAATACATGTGGCAAACAATGAAAACACTAAAAAGAGAAATAGACATATCTACCATAATAGTTGGAGACTTCAATTCACCACTCTCATCAACGGACAGAACATCTAGACAGAAGATCAATAAAGAAAGAGAGAATTTGAATAATGCAATAAATGAACTAGACTTAACAGACATTTATAGGACATTACACCCCACAACAGCAGGATACACCTTTTTTTCAAGTATTCATGGATCATTCTCAAAGATAGACTATATGCTGGGTCACAAAGCAAGTCTCAAAAAATTTAAAAAGATTGAAATCATACAAAACACTTTCTCAGATCATAAATGAATGAAGTTGGAAATCAATAATAGGCAGAGTGCCAGAAAATTCACAAATATGTGGAAGCTCAACAACACATTCTTATACAACCAGTGGGTCAAGGAAGAAATTACAAGAGAAGTCAGTAAATATCTCGAGGCAAATGAAAAAGAAAACACAACATATAAAAATTTATGGGATGCAGCAAAGGCAGTGCTAAGAGGGAAATTTATTGCCCTAAATGCCTATATCAAAAAAGAAGGGCAAAAATCGAGGAATTAACTGTCCATTTGAAGAACTAGAGAAAGAACAGCAAACTAACCCCAAAGCAAGCAAAAGGAAAGAAATAATGAAGATTAGAACAGAAGTAAATGAAATCGAGAACATGAAAACAATTGAGAAAATCAACAAAACCAGAAGCTGGTTTTATGAGAAAATCAATAAGATTGATGGACCCTTAGCAAGACTGACAAAAAGAAGACGAGAGAGGATGCAAATAAATAAGATCAGAAATGGAAGAGGAGACATAACCACTGACCCCACAGAAATAAAGGAAGTAATGACAGGATACTATGAACAACTTTATGCTAATAAATACGACAATGTAGATGAAATGGACAACTTCTTAGAAGGGCATGAACAACCAACTCTGAATCAAGAAGAAATAGATGACGTCAACAAAACAATCACAAGTAAAGAAACTGAATCAGTCATTAAGAAGCTCCCCAAAAAGAAAAGTTCAGGACCAGATGGCTTCACGTGTGAATTCTACCAAACATTCCAGAAAGAATTACTACCAATCCTGTTCAAACTCTTTGAAAAAATTGAAGAGGAGGGAAAGCTACCTAATTCATTCTATGAAGCCAACATCATCCTCATACCAAAGCCAGACAAAGATATTACAAAAAAAGAAAACTACAGACCAAGCTCTCTCTTGAATATAGATGCAAAAATCCTCAACAAAATTCTAGCAAATAGAATCCAGCAACACATTAAAAGAATTATACATCATGACCAAGTAGGATTCATCTCAGGTATGCAGATGAAGGATGGTTCAACATAAGAAAATCAATTAATGTAAGACACCATATCAACAAATCAAAGCAGAAAAACCACATGATCATCTCAATTGATGCAGAAAAGGCATTTGACAAAATTCAACACCCTTTCCTGTTGAACATATTTCAAAGGATAGGAATAGAAGGGAACTTCCTTAAAATGATAAAGGGAATATATGAAAAAAACCCAGCTACCATCATCAATGGGGAAAAAATGAAAATTTTTCCCCTAAGATCAGTAACAAGACAAGGATGTCTGCTATCACCATTTTTATTCAACATTGTGTTGGCAGTTCTAGCCAGAGCAATTACACAAGAAAAAGAAATACAAGGCATCAAAATTGGAAAGGAAGAAGTAAAACTCTCACTGTTTGCAGATGATATGATACTATATGTCGAAAACCCAAAAAAAATCTACAGCAAAACTACTAGAGCTAATAAATGAGTACAGCAAAGTGGCAAGTTAGAAGATCAACACTCAAAAATCTGTAGTGTTTCTATACACTAGTAATGAACAATCTGAGGGGGAAATCAAGAAAAGAATTCCATTTACAATTGCAAACAAAAGAATAAAATATTTAGGAATAAATTTACCTAAAGAGACAAAAGACCTATACAAAGAAAACTACAAGAAACTATTAAAAGAAATCACAGAAGACCTAAATAGATGGAAGGGCATACCATGTTCATGGATTGGAAGACTAAATATAGTTAAGATGTCAATTCTACCCAAATTGATTTATAGATTCAATGCAATACCCTCAAAATCCCAACAACTTACTTTTCAGATATAGAAAACCAATAACCAAACTTATTTGGAAGGGCAGGGTGCCCCGAATAGCTAAAAGTATCCTGAGGAAAAAAAATGAAGTCGGAGGTCTCATGCTACTTGACTTTAAGGCATATTATGAAGCTACAGTGGTCAAAACAGCATGGTACTGGCATAAAGATAGATATATTGACCAATGGAATCAAATAGAGTGTTCAGATACAGACCGTCTCATCTATGGACAATTGATCTTTGATAAGGCAGTCCAGCCAACTGACCTGGGACAGAACAGTCTCTTCAATAAATGGTGCCTAGAGAACTGGATATCCATATGCAAAAGAATGAAAGAAGACCCATATCTCACACCCTATACAAAAGTTAACTCAAAATGGATCAAAGACCTAAACATTAGATCTAAGACCATAAAACTGTTAGAAGAAAATGTAGGGAAATATCTTTTAAATCTTATACTTGGAGGCAGTTTTATAGACCTTACACCCAAAGCAAGAGCACTGAAGAAAGAAAAAAAGAAATGGGAACTCCTCCAAATTAAATACTTTTGTGCATCAAAGAACTTCATCAAGAAAGTAAAAAGACAGCCTACACAATGGAAGACAATATTTGGAAACAACATATCAGGTAGAGGTCTAGTATCCAGAATTTATAAAGATTGTTCAACTCAACAACAAAAAGACAGACAACCAAATTACAAAATGGGCAAAACACTTGAACAAAAAGACACATGAAGAGACACTCAACTTCCCTGGCCTCTAGAGAAATGCAAATCAAAACCAAAATGAAATATCATCTCACACCCACCAGAATGTCCATTATCAATAAAACAGAAAATGACAAGTGCTGAAGAGGATGTGGAGAAAGAGGCACACTTATCCACTTTTGGTGGGAATGTCAAATGGTGCAACTACTGTGGAAGGCAGTTTGGCAGTTCCTCAAAAAGTTGAATATAGAATTGTCATATGACCTGGCAATACCATTGCTAGGTATCTACTCAAAGAACATGAGGGCAAGGACACAAACAGACATTTGCACACCAATGTTTATAGCAGCATTATTTACAATTACTAAGATATGGAAACAGCCAAAATGTCCATCCACAGACAGGTGGCTAAACAAACTGTGGCATATACATACGATGGAATATTATGCAGCTGTAAAACAGATTAAAGTTATGAAGTATGTAACAACATGGATGCATCTTGAGGACATTATGCTGAATGAGATTAGCCAAAAACAAAAGGACAAATACTGTATGGTCTCACTGATATGAAGTGACATTAGTGAATAAACTTGGAATATTTCATTGGTAACAGAGACCATCAGGAGATAGAAATAGGGTAAGATATTGGGTAATTGGAGCTGAAGGGATACAGATTGTACAACAGGACTGAATATAAAAATTCAGAAATGGACAGCACAGTACTACCTAACTGTAATACAATTAGGTTAAAACACTGAATGAAGCTGCATATGAGAATGATAGAGGGAGGAGGGCTGGGGGCATAAATGAAATCACAAAGAAAGATAAACGATAAAGATTGAAATGGTATGATCTAGGAATGCCTAAGGTGTATAATAATAGTGACTAAATGCACAGATTTTAAAAATGTTTTTGCATGAGGAAAAACAAAAGAATGTCATTACTGCAGGGTGCTGAAAATAGACGATAATTAATATTTTAAAATTTCAACTTATGTGTGAGACTAAAGAAAAAATGTTTATTTGGTACAAAATTTATATTTTGACCAGTGCATTTCCTAATATAACTTATGTAGACAGCTTAATTGAACACTATAAATACATGGAACCTTGGGTAGGACATGAGATTTTGTTGGTTTGTCCAGATTGATGCCCTGATGAATCCCAGAGTGATTTGATCAGTGAGTAGAAAAGTATTTGCAAAGTCCTCTTCGGGGAATGGTGAGAACGGGAGAAAATTCAACCTTCCCAAGTTGAATTCTTGATATTTTCACAAGCAGTGTGGACAACCAAAGCTATAGGCTGAGCCCACAGTCTTGGGGTTTGTTCATATGAAACTTAACCGCACAAAGGATAGGTCAAGCCTATTTAAAATTAGGCCTAAGAGTCACCCCCAAGAGAGCCTCTTTTGTTGCTTAGATGTGGCCTCTCTCTCCAGCCAACACAAGCAAACTCACCACCCTCCCCCTGTCTACGTGGGACATGACTCCCAGGGGTGTGGACTTTCCTGGCAACATAGGACAGAAATCCTAGAATGAGCTGAGACTCAGCATCAAGGGATTGAGAAAAACCCTAGAATGTGCTGAGATTCAGCATCAAGGGATTGAGAAAACCTTCTCGACCAAAAGGGGGAAGAGTGAAATGAGACAAAGTGTCAATGGCTGAGAGATTCCAAACCGAGTCAAGAGGTTATCCTGGGCATTATTCTTACGCATTAAGTAGATATCACCTTGTTATTCACGATGCAATGGAGAGGCTGGAGGGAACTGCCTGAAAGTGTCTACAAGACACATGGCTTGTGTTACAGTAGCCATGTGCCTTGATGATGATCGAATAATGATTTAGCTTTCACAATGTGACTGTGTGATTGTGACAACCTCGTGTCTGATGCTCCTTTTATCTACTTTATCAACAGACAAATAGAACATATGGAATAAAAATAAATAATAGGGGGAACAAATGTTAAAATAAATTTAGTTTGAAATGCTAGTGATCAATGAAAGGAACGGGTAAGGGGTATGGTATGCATAAATTTTTTTTTCTGTTCTCGTTTTATTTCTTTTCCTGAATAGATGCAAATGTTCCGAGAAATTATCATGATGATGAATATGCAACTATGTGATGATATTGTAAATTACTGATTATATATGTAGAATGGACGATCAAAAGAGGAATGATTGCTTTTGTTACATGTTTCTTGGTATTTAAAAAAATTAAATTAAATTAAAATTAAAAAAAAAATCCACATCAGAAAGTTTGCACCAAAAGTAAAGAAAGGCCTAGAATCAAGACGTAAATAAGCAAAGAAAGGAGAGAATACAGTGGACATTTGTCATTTTTTTAGTCCTAGCATCCATACCCATACCCTCTTCTGTATCTAGATAGAGCTATCAGTGTCACTTGGCTTAAGCTTGGCTAATCAAATTTTCTGTCTCTGGAACTTTAATTCTTCAACAGAATCAGATGCAACAACCAAAGAAATAGTTTGCAGCAGAACCAGGCAAGTCAATTAGCAGTTCTAGCTCCCAAGATGTTCTCTATCAGTTTCAAGGCCTGCTTCCTTAGGCTTCCCTTCCATCCTGCAAGGCTTCTCCTCAGTGGAGAAATAAGCATTTTAAGTACCCCCTTCCTTCATTATCCCCGATGCCTTCTCAATCTCCCTCATCAGTTAATATCTGTTGTCAGTTTGGTGTGTTTTCTTCCAGACAATTTCTATACACCTCATTTGTTTTTAAAATTGCAGGTATGCAGAAACTTTGGGTATTTATGTGACACCTAGGACTCACAGTTAGAGCTCTGAAGCCATGAAAGTCAGCAGTACCCCATACAGTAATGGTTTGAAAGGGTGAAGAAGTGATCAGACATTGAGTAGAGATATGAATGAAGCTGATCTGGATAGGACTAAGGTACATCAGAAGACCGGGTAAAGGAGGTGTATTGTCTATCTTAAAACGTCAACTTCTGTGTGAGACTAAAGGGAGAGATGTTTATTTGGTGCAAAATTTCTATTTTGACTACTGCATTTCCTAATTTAACTTGTATGGGCAGTTTAATTGAACACCATAAGTACAGGATTATGGTCAGTTTAGTTGAACACCATAAGTACAGAGAACCTTGAATAGCGCCTGAGATTTTGTTGGTCCTGGATAAGCCAGGACCCATCATCAAGGGATTGAGAAAACCTTCTTGATCAAAAGGGAGAAGAGAGAGATGAGAAAAAATAAAGTGTCAGCAGCTGAGAGATTTCAAACACATTCGGGAGGTTGTTCTTACTCATTATATAGATATCCCTTTTCAGTTTATAATGTATTTGAGTGGCTAAAGGGAAGTACCTGAAACTGTAGAGCTGCGTTCCATCCAGTAGCCTTGTTTCTTGAAGATGATTGTAGGAAGATATGCTGTTTACAATGTGACTATGTGATTGTGAAAGCCTGTGTTTGATGTTCCCTTTATCTAGGACACAGACAGATGACTAAAAATATGGATTAAAAAAAATAAACAAATAATAGGCAGAACAAAGGTTAAAATATATTGGGTAGATGGAAATACTAGTGGTCAGTGAGAGGGAGAGGTAAAAGGGGTATGGTATGTATGAGTTTCTTCTTTTTATTTCTTTTTATGGAGTGATGCAAATGTTCTAAAAAATGATCATGGTGATGAATATACAACTATGTGATGATATTGTGAGTCACTAATTGTACACCATGTATAAGAATGTTTGTATTTGTATGTTGTTTTGTTCATAAAAATATATTTTTTAAAAAAAGCCATTCTGTTTCTGGTATATTGCATTCCAGTAGCTAGCAAACTAGAACACCAACTCTCTGGGAGAATTCCTCTGCCAGCCTCTCTCAGCAGTGTCCTCACCCATACTTCTGAAAGATTCCAAGTTGTTCAACAGGAGCAGAGAAGGGAGTGCCCAGTGTTACTCTCATTTCTCATTTCTCCAACAAGTCAACTGACTCAAGCTTAAGGAACACCCTCAGAAGAGGCAGTGCTCAAATGGAAGAGATATTGCTCCCGACTCTCACACAGAATTAAAAAAACAAGACAGAGAAATGAGAGATACCATCTGTATAGTCATTACTCCTCTCACAGGTAAGACTTCCTCAGTGAATAAAAGCTTTATAAGACCCTAGTCCACTTTTGTACCCTCCTTTCCTTCCTTTAAAACAAATTTATTCATTATTAATTATATGTTCATTCAACATACATTCACTAAGTGACTACTCTATTCCAAGCAGTATTCTAAGCACTAAGAGGAGGTCAAAATAATTAAGGAACTCTCAAGTTGTTGAAAGAGATCAGTATACAAGTGTCCTTGCTATTTCGACTTTACAAAAAGGATGTTAGGGAATAGAAGAGGTGGGGTGAAAGAAGAGTCAGTCAGACATAAAATCAGTTAATTACTCCATTTTATACTTCTAAGTGATGGGCCAAGTATTTGTGCTTAAGTGGTACAAAGACTTAAAGAAATATTACCATTAAAAGAAAGATTAATCCCTATCTGTTGTCACTGTTTAAATAATTTAAGGGCCCAGAATTAATATTAAAAAAAAGGTACTATATTGTTAAAGTATTAATCATGTTCATAGAAATGAGTTTTTTCATCTCAGAAAATAGTAAAAATAAACTAACTTGGATTTACTCTCTTACTTATATTTGATTAAATTCACATATAAGGAATCAGAACTTATTCCCCTTGATGGATTCTTCCCTTTGTATGTTTATTGGCCTCTACTAGCAGGACATATTTTTATGACATTCCTGACATTTCTATAATATGTAAGTTAAGAGAAAAAATAAATACCTAAAAATAAGTATAAGCCAGGGGGGACATGGGTAGTTTAGTGGTAGAATTCTCACTTGCCATGTGGGAGACCTGGGTTCAATTCCCAGCCCATGCACTTCCCAAAACAAACAAAAACAAAACACAAAACAAACAAAAATTCAACAAATGGTGTTGCAGTGATGGGATACTCAGACAGAAAAAGAATGAAATATGACCCCACCACACAGCATACAAAAATAATTAAAAATAAGTATAAGCAAGAAGAAATATGTGCCTTTGATACTTCACTACACATTATTCAGGAGAAATAATGACACTGGCATAATTTTAAATATTTTTACCAAATATTACTGGCAGAAATGTTAAACTACAAAATTAAATAAGAAATACAGATGAAAAATGTTCAAGACAGGATAATTATACTGATTCCAACAGAGATGGCAATAGATTTCCTCTTGTATTGACATCTTTGATCAACTGGAAGTGCCTGTCCAGAATGCTGTGTTGAAAAGAATTTGGAGCCAAGTCCTATATCAGCAGGAAAACTGCCATGATTGATTAGCAATGTCTGTGATGGATGGAGACTACGAGAATAGCAACACATGGGCCACATATTTTCCATTCCTGATTCTGAGAAAGCCCTCATCATCTGCTGTATAGAATTGTATTTTGGGAGAGGAGAGATAAGAGTCAGAGGCCAAATATCAAAGAACAATTTTTACTATACAGTGACTCACTAAAAGGACATTTAATTTTAGGTGAGATCTTTTCAAATATGCTCATGAAGAACAAATTTATCTTAGAATAACAGTTAAACAGTAGTGCATCTTATACTGTGAAATAATCCAGACAATAGGAAAAAGATGATCTAATTCATCATTGTTTTGGCACAAAAATAATGGCATTCAGATAACACAAACTTTGCAATGAATAATGAAACCACAGCTGTAATTCAAATTACCCTTGCTTTCCAGGTGATACTAAATATGTTAATGTGTACCTATGAGAACAATTTTTCTAATTACAGTTCAGGTTGGAAGAATGAAGAGCAAATAAGTCAGCAAAAATCCACAAGAAGTGTCATGGTCAGGTTCATGTGTCAAATTGGCCAAGTGGCGATACCTGTTTGTCTGGTTGGGCAAGTGCTGGCCTGTCTGTTGCAATGAGGACATTTCATAGAATTAGATCACGATCATGTCAGCTGCATCCACAGCTGATTCCTTTGTAATCAGCCAAGGGGAGTGTCTTCTGTAATGAGTAATGCTTAATCTAATCACGGGAAGCCTTTTAAGGAGGATTCAGAAGAGACAGGCTCTCTTTCTGCTTTCTCTGGCCTCTCCTGTGGAGTTCATCCAGACCCTCCATCAGAATCGTTGGCTTCACAGCCTGCCCTGCAGATTTTGGACTCTGCGTTCCCACACTTACGTGAGACACTTTCATAAATTTTATATTTACAAATATTTCCTGTTGATTCTGTTTCTCTAGAGAACCCTAACAAATATAAGAAGTATTGCTAAATCTGCTGTAGAATTATTTGAAATAATTTTCCCTATTCATGTTGTGCCAGTGAGATGAAGTGCCTAAAATGAGAAGGTTCAATGAAGCCCCAAGTCATGAAAAAAATATTCATACTTTTACCTCACCGAGAGAAATGTAGAACTTTTTCATAATTACTAGATTTTCTTCTTCAACTGAAGGAGGTGTTGGACTGGATGGCTTTTTCAGGATCCACGGAGTAAAATCTGCATCTAGTGTGATATTCATGCCCGATCGGCTCCATCTTACTTGTGAGACCAATTTGGCTAACCTGCATTTTAGAAATCATGCAAACGTAAAATAACTTTTAATCTCACCTCCTAACTCTGTAAGACAATTCTCTTACTTAGGCTCTGCTAAAATTAACAGCTTATTCATAGATATACTATTAATAATCATTGTTTTATTTTATTTTGATTTTAAAAATGGCTCTTCCAGAAAAAAATGGTTCTTCTAAGAAAAGATCAAATTCTTTTAGTTAAATTCAGAACATTTAGTACTTACACTTTAAGAGTCAGTGAACATCTGAATGAAGCTGCATGTGAGGTATAGGTTTTTTTTTTTCTTTCTTTCTATTATTGTTTTAATTCTTATTCTGTTGTCTTTTTATTTCTTTTTCTAAATCGATGCAAATGAACTAAGAAATGATGAATATGCAACTATGTGATGTTATTAAGAATTACTGATTGTACATGTAGAATGGAATGATTTCTAATTGTCTTGTTAATTCTTTTTTTAATTAATAAAAAAAAAAAGTCAGTGAACATAAAGGAAAAGCTTGGCCCTCTACTATGATATTTTACTTTTTCATGACATTCTTTAATACCCTGAACATAAATACCATTATTACCAAGAGATAATTTACAAAATATAATGACCAAAGAGGTACAATTGATGTACGTTTATTAACTAATATTTCTGTGAAATTTATTTAATGTTAAGTGATTTTTACCCACTGTCTATTTTATATCAGGCAGGATCCAAATTCCAGTATGTTAATAAGTATAAGATTTTACTGAGAAAGTACAGGAAAAGGATTTTAGGTGAGAAAAATGTAATAGCCATTAAAATATATATATTTATATTGTTGGGACTACAAACCTGTATTCAAAGTAGCAATCACTTTCCAGAAAAGCTGGAAGTCTTTCTTTTTTGATCCACTTAATACCTTGTTCTCGACTAAGACACTATTAGAGGAAATACAAAAAAGATAATGAGAATGTCAAAGAAAACCAGCTTTTAAAGCAATAGAGGCCTAATTATGAGAGCAATAATGACTTCTTGGTACCACTAGGAACCCTACCTCTACCTTCTTTTGCACAAGAGGGAATGGAAACCCTGACTCACAAATTTAAGGCCCCTTCTCGCCTTCTGGTACCTCTTTAATTCTCTCAAAATATCTTATCTCAACCATTATAATATCCACTTTATATATTAACAAGTTGAATCTGGAAAAGATAAGTAATTTGCTAGAGGAAAAGGAATATGGAAAAAGTCAGTCCTTCTCAGTATTTTCACAGTCATAAAATGGGTTGAAAAGAATTACAAACAGAAAAAGCACTAGCCAGGATGGTGTCACTATGGTGACTGCAAGTCTCTTGTTCATCCAGGCTTTAAATTTTTTGTTGACTATTTAACATCCTCAGCACTACCCTGGGGAAACCATGTAAATCCTGAAATAGTTAATGTGACTCCTTCCAACTTTGGTTATTGTTTATGAAATTGTTTTGGCTGTCCTAGTACATCTGCCTTCCCACAAATTTTAGAATCCACTTGTTAGTTTCTACACACAAAAAAAAAAGTCCTGTTAGTGTTTCATTAAGACTGGTTTGAGGAAATCAATAGGCCATGCCCCTGATCTGCAGGATTTCTCTTGTGAAGCTTATATATGAAGCAGAGAAGCTTAGCTTACCCTACCTATAGGTATGCCTAAGAGTCACCTCCAAAGGACCTCTTTTTGTTGCTCAGATGTGGCCTCTCTCTCTCTAAGCTTAACTCTATAAATGAAACCATGGCATCTAGGGATGAAAGTCTCTCTGGCAGCATGGGAAATAACTCCCAGGGATGAGCCTGGTCCTGGTACCGTGGGATCAACAATGCCATCCTGACCAAAAGGGGGGAAAGAAATGTAACAAATAAGGTATCATTAGCTGAGAGAGTTCAAATAGAGTCAAGTGGCTACTCTAGAATGACTCTTATGCAAGCTTCAGTTAGACATTGCCACCTGTCATAATTTGCCAAACTCCAACCAAAACCATTCTCGCCAATCCTCAAGAATACCTAGGGTATTATATAAGACTCTACAACGGCTCCATGCACTAGGATAATTTTCCAAAACCTACAAACTCCAGATAAGTCCTGAAATGCAGAGGGGCTAGCCTGTCCAGAATATCAACTAGTTCCACCCATGTTATCTAGCGACAGCCCCTTCCAACATGAAAAAGTTAGAATGGGCATAGCCCAAATATCCCTAAGAGTGGGAGAAAGATCAAAGGTGATGGTGGAGTTATACAGAGAAGGTAGGATTTAACAAATAAGTATGAGTACTGTATCATTATATTGGTATTTCTTTTACTCTGAAATCTGTTCTACAACTAATTGTTATGATGTGTTCTGAAATTTATTGCTTTTTGTATATATGTTATTTTTCACAAAAAAAAGAGAGAGAACGAGGAGTATAACAGAGAAGATAAGATTTAACAAATAAATATGACTGCTGAATCATTATATTGATATTTCTGTTGGTCTCCAGTGTCTTAGAGCAGCTAGAAGAAAAAACAAAAAATGGTGAAACTGTAACCCATACCAAATTTTAAAATCGGTTCTATAACTACTTGTTACTTGTTCTATAACTACTTGGAAATGTATTCCTTTTGGTATATATGTTATATTTCACAATAAACAAAAAACATTTAAAAATAAATAAAAATTCTTATTGGAAAAAAAAGACTAACTGGAGGAGAAATGACCAATTAGCAATAATGAGGTTTTTAATCTATGAACACTATGTCTCTCTTCACTTATTTAAACCTCTTTCAATAGTATTCTTTAAAAAAAAATTTTTTTTAGAGTTATCCTCAGAATCATATGTGTTTTGGTACTATTGTGAATGATACTTATTTGGGCATTGCAGTTCCCAATTGCTCATTGGTAGAATATAGAAATACAACAGAATTTTGTATTTTGATCTTACATCCTGCAACCTTGTTAATGTAGCAGCATGTTGGTAAATGAATTCTTTAGGATTTTTAAATACATAAGGATAACATCTGAAAACAGAGATGGTTTTCTTTCTTCTTTCCAATCTGCCTGCCTTTTGTTTATTTTTCTCATCTTACTGCACTGGATAGGACTCATTAGGATGTTGGCTAGGAGTGACTTGAGTGGTGGAAAAACATCAGAGCTATGGTGTTCTGGGGTGCAGATGGAGATTTACTGGGAAAGGGCATGAAAGAACTTTCTAGGGTGGTGGTAATTTTCTATATCTTGATGACAGTTTCACAGTTACATGGGAGTATGTATTTGTTAAAGCAGCAAATAATTTGTGCATTTAATTGTATATAAATTTTACATCAAAAACCTGTAAACAAATATCAAATTCTAGTTAATGATCTACAAGCTGAAATACTCAGGGGGAAGTGTACTAATGTCTGCAATTTACTTTGAAATAAGTAAAAACCAATTAATGGATAGAAAAAGGAGTGGTTAGATACATGATGAAGCAAGCATGGTAAAGTGTTCTTGGTAAAAATCTGGGAGGTGCAAGGGTGGTTCAGTGGCAGAATTCTCACCTGCCATGTGGGAGGCCTGGGTTCAATTCCCGGTCCATGCACTTCCCAAAAAAACAAACAAACAAGAAGTTCAACAAATGGTGCTGCAATAATGGGATACTCACATGCTCACATGGAAAAAGAATGAAATGTGACCTCCATCATTCAGCATATAAAAAAAAACTAACTGAAAACTATTTTATATGCAGTGTTCACTATAAAAATTCTTTCTTAAAGACAAAAGCAAAAAACAAACAAAAAAATTCTTTCTTGCTTGTATGTTTAAAATTTTTCATAATAAAATATTGAAGGCAAAGTCATCTGAAGAATTTTTTCCAGGTCACTAAGTCAGAATCTCCTGGCATGAGTATTCTGGTTAAGAACCACTGTTTTACATGTGTGTTGTGATCATTTTACAAATTCTGCTGGGACTATGCGTATGATTGCACTGAGTTTATACATTAGAGAGGACTGACATCCCTCTAAAAGTTGAGTCGTCTTACCTGATGAATAAAGTATGTCTATTTGTTCATATTTATGGGCCCTTAATAAAGTTTCATAATTTTCTTTCTTATAATTTCTCTTTTATATAATCTCTTTTTATTTTACTCCTAGAAAGTTTATAAGTCTTGCTTTTGTTCTTATTTCATAGCTATTGTGGATGGAATATTTTTTTCCACTAAATTTTCTCCCTGGGTACCACTGACATATTTAAAAAGTTATCAATTCACATGTATTTAATTACTAGTAACTCATATTCACATTGTTCCTAACAGTTTTTCAGTTGATTCTCTCAAGTTTTGTGGATATATTATTATAATACTTGAAAGATATGGTAAATACTCCTTCCTTTATTCCCCAATAATATACCTTATTTTTTATATTCCAATTGCATTGGTTGGAACTCCAATGAATATGTCAAAAATTAATTACAAAATAAAGCATCTTTATCTTGCTCTTAAATATAACTGAATGCTTCCAAAGTTTTACTAGCAAACATATTATGTTTATTGACATGAGATATTTGTTTTCCATGATGTTGATGAAATACCCTCCTATTCCTATTTTATGAGAAACAGATGTTAAATTTTACTGAATGCCTTTTGGCATAATTATGATAAATGGAATCTTTCCATTGATCTAGTAGTATGGTATGGGATATTTAGAGATTTCTTGTTATTGAACCATCTTTGACTTCCTAAATTACATTTGGTCCTGACATATCTTTCTTTCAATGTACTATTAGGTTTTATTTAATAATATTTTATTAGGATTTTATAGCAGTATTTTAAGTGAAAATGTCCAAAGTTTTCTTTTTATATGCTATAATTATTGGATTTTTCAGTATTATATCAATCATTTAAAAACTAGAATGTTTGCCTTCTCTTACCTGATCTGAAACAGTCAATTCTTATCCTAGGTAAACTATTCCTTTGAACACAGTGCTCCCTCTGTAAATTCACCATTGATAGGGGCCCCAGCTTATTCACTACTGTATCTTTAATGTTTAGAACAATACCTGTAACATCTTGTGTGCAGTAAATTATCTGTTGATTAAATAAATAAATGCATGACATAAAGAGTTATGTATTTAGTTCAGCTCAATTTAGCTAACAACTTCAAATGCCTAAGTGGCTCTCAGAATACTGAGTGCTGGTGGTTCAATGATAAACAACACAAACACTAATGCCCTGCCCTCAAATTGCTAACAATCTCCACATAAATAACCTAGATTTCTAAATTTCAATAAAGGTATTCACTCTCCATAATTTCTTTTCACTCTTGCTTTATTATGCAAATGACTAAAGGCTATTCTTAATCTTTTGAAGCAGGATAGGTATCTACATTTTCAATTACTCTTGACTTGATATCATAATTGATTGCTTTTTTCTCAAAAAAGTACAAATTCCTAGTACTATCTACTAGCAATAATGGCCATAATGTAGGTCATTCTCAGTTTATCAAAAGAAAACTCTCTTAATCTTATACATTAACAGCATCCCCAAACATTCCTGAGGCCTCAACCCAATCCTTTCACTAAAATAATTAATCAGATTGAGGTTAACAGCAAAGAGAAATGATGTGAATTCACCACCAGAAGAACTGAGTACCTTTTAGGTTAGAGTAGAGCTATGTCTTGAGTATTCTTAGCCTAGTTCTATCAGACATTTTAAATCAGTGGAAAATACCGTTGTTAAACATTATTAGTTTCATTTGACCCACACAACAAAGCTAAACAGTACTTAGGAAAGGCATCATTTGACAGATGATGAAAATGAGGTTTAGCAAAGTGCCTCGTTCAAGGACACAGAGCTAGGAGTTGAAGACCCCAGGTTCCTGGAGTCAAGGTAAGTAGATAGGATCAGGATCTGGGAGGCAATGTGAGGCCAAGGAGGTCAGAGTATAAATTGAAAGTCAGAAGTCTCAATTCCCAACACATGACAGAATTGGTGTAAAGCCCAAACGAAATAAATTCACCATACAGTCACATTTTCTACAATGTATCTAAACTATAAAGTAGGGGATACATTATTTGTACTGCCTAAAATGAACTTGATAGTCTAAATATTCAAACTTAATTATTTTCATACTGATAACCATACATCAATAAAACTATTAGACTAAATAAACCACTAAATATGAACAGATGATATAGCACCTAATAGATGCTATGTGTAAGTACAATAAAATGCAATTACAATAGTTATATTACTGTTAATTGCTCCACATACTTTACTTATCTAGCAAGAAACAAACTCAAATATACCTTCTTACCATAATATTATAGTTGACATTAATGGTTTCATCTTCAGAGACGGTATTTATCTGAACAGGTTTAACATCATTCTTTCCCTTCCTTACAACATTATAAATGGGATTTCGAGGTTGCTGGTTTTGTAGAATTTTTTTTAGCTGTTTTTCCAGAAGTTGCGGAGCATTGTTAACTACTTCAAAAACTCCATAATCCACATTAAATCTAATTGCCTCTGTAAAGGTCTGCAAAATAAATATGAGGAAATAAGTCTTAACCTTTTTAAAAACCAAAACCCCAGTTTCTAAGAAGTCTTGATACTATACATAAGCATATATACATAAATAAAATTTTGTGTTCTTAATCATTCTCCTTTTGTTTCTAGGAGCTTGGAAATTCCCTGGTAAAGGAATTTACTGAATCCTTCCTTCCCGATGTACTTCATAAATGTCAGGGTATGCTCCCTTTGTATAAATATCTTACTTCTGTGCCTCCGAGAAACTAGAGAAAGAAATATACCTGGTCTCTATGAAGCAATGTGATCCTCTTAAAAGGAGGTGTATTACTAGGCAGAATGAATAAAGGAAGAAGAAATAATGGCTCCATTATTGCTTTCACTCCCAGGATCTATGAAAACTAACAGTCTCCATTGCTCAAAAGGAGAAAATTAAGTTCAATGTGTTCTTCATTTAAGACTATTTCAACACCATTCCTCCTACTGCGACAAGAAAAAAAAAGTGAAAGAGAGTAACATTTCTGAGCTCTTCTCAATAATTTCTAATTGCTGCCAACTTTTATTTAAAGCCAGCCAGTTAATATACAACAGCATGGTATAGTAGAAAGAGAACTGAGTCAGGAGTCCTGAGTTTGAATGCTGGCTTACCAAAAGAAGTAGCTCTGTGACTCTGGGTAAATCAGGGAATATCCATGGAGCCTCAATCTCCATAACAACAGATGGTAGATTTGCAATGTCTTTTTCCACATTGCCCTCCAATTTTATAATCAGGTCCCTTTTTCAGAACATTAGTTTATTTAGGGTACATTCAGTGAAATTCCTACTCACATGATTAATCTAAACATGTTTAGCCAGATGGTTGAAGACATTAAACTTTTCCTCCTTGGATTAGTAAGTGTTTTAAGAAAAGCACTAATTCTTTCAAATTCTACTAAGGTATTGTTAGATGCAAGATAGTTATAATTAAATAAATATCAGATATCATTTAAAATTGGAAGTATAAATACGTACATATACTTATGTGTCTATGTATATATATGTGTGTATTCAGATACTATCACATCTCTTCAATCTGACTGTGTCCCCTTCAAAGGAATTTAAAGTACATGGACACACTCTTAAACAACAAGTGGGTCAAAGAAGAAATTGCAAGAGAAATTAGTAAATACCTAGAGGCAAATGAAAATGAAGACACAACATATCAAAACTTATGGGATGCAGCAAAGGCAGTGCTAAGAGGGAAATTTATTGCCCTAAATGCCTTTATCAGAAAAGAAGAAAAGGCAAAAATGCAGGAATTAACTGTCCACTTGGAAGAACTGGAGAAAGAACAGCAAACTAATCCCAAAGCAAGCAAAAGGAAAGAAATAACAAAGATTAGAGCAGAAATAAATGAAATTGAAAACATGAAAACAATAGAGAAAATCAATAAGACCAGAAGTTGGTTCTATGAGAAAATCAACAAGATTGATGGGCCCTTAGCAAGATTGACAAAAAGAAGAAGAGAGAGGATGCAAATAAATAAGATTAGAAATGAAAGAGGAGACATAACTACTGACCTCACAGAAATAAAGGAGGTAATAACAGGATACTATGAACAACTTTACGCTAATAAATACAACAATTTAGAAGAAATGGACAGGTTCCTGGAAAGACAGGAACAACCAACTTTGACTCAAGAAGAAATAGACGACCTCAACAAACCAATCACAAGTAAAGAGATTGAATTAGTTATTCAAAACCTCCCTAAAAAGAAAAGTCCAGGACCAGACGGCTTCACATGTGAATCCTATCAAACATTCCAGAAAGAATTAGTACCTACTCTCCTCAAACTCTTCAACATAATCGAAGTGGAGGGAAAACTACCTAATTCATTCTATGAAGCCAACATCACCCTCATACCAAAACCAGGCAAAGATATTACAAAAAAAGAAAACTACAGACCAATCTCTCTAATGAATACAGATGCAAAAATCCTCAATAAAATTCTAGCAAATCGTATCCAACAACACATTAAAAGAATTATACATCATGACCAAGTAGGATTCATCCCAGGTATGCAAGGATGGTTCAACATAAGAAAATCAATTAATGTAATACACCATATCAACAAATCAAAGCAGAAAAATCACATGATCATCTCAATTGATGCAGAGAAGGCATTTGACAAGATTCAACATCCTTTCCTGCTGAAAACACTTCAAAAGATAGGAATACAAGGGAACTTCCTTAAAATGATAGAGGGAATATATGAAAAACCCATAGCTAATATCATCCTCAATGGGGAAAAATTGAAAACTTTCCCCCTAAGATCAGGAACAAGACAAGGATGTCCACTATCACCACTATTATTCAACATTGTGTTGGAAGTTCTAGCCAGAGCAATTAGGCAAGAAAAAGAAATACAAGGCATCAAAATTGGAAAGGAAGAAGTAAAACTATCACTGTTTGCAGACGATATGATACTATATGTAGAAAACCCAGAAAAATCCACAACAAAATTACTAGAGCTAATAAATGAGTACAGCAAAGTAGCAGGCTACAAGATCAACATTCAAAAATCTGTAGCTTTTCTATACACTAGTAATGAACAAGCTGAGGTAGAAATCAAGAAACGAATCCCATTTACAATCGCAACTAAAAGAATAAAATACCTAGGAATAAATTTAACCAAAGAGACAAAAAACCTATATAAAGAAAACTACAAAAAACTGTTAAAAGAAATCACAGAAGACCTAAATAGATGGAAGGGCGTACCGTGTTCATGGATTGGAAGACTAAATATAGTTAAGATGTCAATCCTACCTAAATTGATTTACAGATTCAATGCAATACCAATCAAAATCCCAACAACATATTTTTCAGAAATAGAAAAACCAATAAGCAAATTTATCTGGAAGGGCAGGGTACCCCGAATTGCTAAAAACATCTTGAGGAAAAAAAACGAAGCTGGAGGTCTCGCGCTGCCTGACTTTAAGGCATATTATGAAGCCACAGTGGTCAAAACAGCATGGTATTGGCATAAAGATAGATATATCGACCAATGGAATCGAATAGAGTGCTCAGATATAGACCCTCTCATCTATGGACATTTGATCTTTGATAAGGCAGTCAAGCCAACTCACCTGGGACAGAACAGTCTCTTCAATAAATGGTGTCTAGAGAACTGGATATCCATATGCAAAAGAATGAAAGAAGACCCATCTCTCACACCCTATACAAAAGTTAACTCAAAATGGATCAAAGATCTAAACATTAGGTCTAAGACCATAAAACAGTTAGAGGAAAATGTTGGGAGATATCTTATGGATCTTACAACTGGAGGTGGTTTTATGGACCTTAAACCTAAAGCAAGAACACTGAAGAAGGAAATAAATAAATGGGAGCTTCTCAAAATTAAACACTTTTGTGCATCAGAGAACTTCATCAAGAAAGTAGAAAGACAGCCTACACAATGGGAGACAATATTTGGAAATGACATATCAGATAAGGGTCTAGTATCCAGAATTTATAAAGAGATTATTCAACTCAACAACAAAAAGACAGCCAACCCAATTACAAAATGGGAAAAAGACTTAAACAGACACCTACCAGAAGAAGAAATACGGATGGCCAAGAGGCACATGAAGAGATGCTCAATGTCCCTGGCCATTAGAGAAATGCAAATCAAAACCACAATGAGATATCATCTCACACCCACCAGAATGGCCATTATCAACAAAACAGAAAACGACAAGTGCTGGAGAGGATGCGGAGAAAGAGGCACACTTATTCACTGTTGGTGGGAATGTCAAAGGGTGCAACCACTGTGGAAGGCAGTTTGGCGGTTCCTCAAAAAGCTGAATATAGAATTGCCATACGACCCAGCAATACCATTGCTAGGTATCTACTCAAAGGACTTAAGGGCAAAGACACAAACGGACATTTGCACACCAATGTTTATAGCAGCGTTATTTACAATTGCAAAGAGATGGAAACAGCCAAAATCTCCATCAACAGAAGAGTGGCTAAACAAACTGTGGTATATACATACGATGGAATATTATGCAGCTTTAAGACAAGATAAACTTGTGAACCATGTAATAACATGGATGGACCTAGAGAATATTATGCTGAGTGAATCCAGCCAAAAACTAAAGGACAAATACTGTATGGTCCCACTGTTGTGAACGGACATTCGAGAATAAACTTGAAATATGTCATTGGTAACAGAGTTCAGCAGGAGTTAGAAACAGGGTAAGACAATGGGTAATTGAAGCTGAAGGGATACAGATTGTGCAACAGGACTAGATACAAAAACTCAAAAATGGACAGCACAATAATACCTAATTGTAAAGTAATCATGTTAAAATACTGAATGAAGCTGCATCTGAGCTATAGGGTTTTTTTTTGTTTTTGTTTGCTTGTTGGTTTGTTTGTTGTTGTTGTTTTTTACTATTACTACTACTTTTATTTCTTTTCTTTATATTAACATTTTATATCTTTTTCTGTTGTGTTGCTAGTTCCTCTAAACTGATGCAAATGTACTAAGAAACAATGATCATGCATCTATGTGATGATGTTAAGAATTACTGAGTACATATGTAGAATGGTATGATTTCTAAATGTTGTGTTAATTTCTTTTTTTTCTTTCCGTTAATAAAAAAAAAAAAAAAGAAAAATATAAAGTACATGGACAATAGAGTTCGATAAGAGGATCAGTCCATAGTCCAAAAGGCCTCAGGACCAGGATATCTCCTCAAAATGACAAGCATAGCTGAATGAACAAGTAACAACAATTAGTAGTAAATTATGCATATGGTTTCTTTAATAAACATATTTCATTGGTTGTCAACTCCATCTGTCTTTCAAATATAGGATTCAAACCACCACCACTTACCTAAATGCCACAAAATATTACCCCTGAATTATACTATTGCTAGAATAAACAGCAGTGATAAAAGAGTCTGCTCAAATAAGAGACCAGATCCATCTGGCTGGGGAAAGAAATTGAATTAAACTTGATAGGAATGGACATCAAATATTAACTGGGGTGAGGGGGAATGGAGCAGTATAATATGAAAGACCATCTGGAAAAGATTGCGTCTAGCTCTGAGTACCCATGGAACAAGAAAACAAGCTTGACTTGTATTTATTATTTTCCTTTCTTTCTGTGGCCTTCTACCCTCACACCTGGGAGCTAGAGGAACACAAAGCTGTGATATTTCAAAGCAAAAAATACCAATTAATTAGTTCTGTGGACAAAATACTTTCTGTTAATTGAGTTTTAAATAACACTCAAGTAAAAGTTTTTGAGAGACTGTGACACTCTGAGACCCTCAGTAACCTATATTACTAGTAGTAAATAGTTAAAGTACAGTTGGCATAAATAACAGGGGTGATAAAACCACCGCTTAACGAGAAGCTACGATGTGCCAGGCACCTCTGCACTATCTTGGATCCTTCCACACTCCTGAGATAGATCTTTACAGGTAAGAAAACTGACACCCATTATGTTTAAGTGCTGGCCCATGGACTCCAGAGTTGGAGTGTTTAAATATCTGTGCTAGGTCTGTCTAGTCTCAAAGACAGCACATTTCACCTTTGTGATGGTTAATTTTATGTGTCAACTTGGTCAGGTTGTTTGGTCAAATACTAGTCTAGATGTTGCTATGAGTGTATTTTGCTAATGTGATTAGCATCTAAAAGCAGTTGACTTTAAAGGAGGTTACCCTTGATAACGTAGACAGGCCTCATCCAGTCAGCTGAAAGCCTTAAAAGTAAAAACTGAGGTTCCTGGAGAAGAAATTCTGCCTCAAGACTACAGTATAAAACTCCAGTCTGATTTTCCAGGTTGCCAGCCTTCCCTACAGATTTTTGGACTCAAAACTGCAGCACTGACTCTTGCCTGAGTTTTCAGCTTACTCGTCTGCCCTACTGATCTCCGATTTGCTAACGCCCACAATTGTGTGAGCCAATTCCTTAAAATAATCTCTTAAAATGTGTGTGTGCGTGTGTTCTATTAGTTCTGTTTCTCTGGAGAACACTGATTGATACACCCTTTGCTACACTGCCTCACATGATAAAACTAGCATGTACTGATCATCTGCTCTACACCAGCCAATGTGCTAAGTTAATAACCCTATGAAATAAGTGGACCTGGAATTCAATTCCATAATGATTAGGTTCAGGTGTCAACTTGGCCAGGTGATGGTGCCCAGTTGTCTGGTCAAGCAAACACTGGCCTATCTGTTGCTGTGATGACAGTTCATGGACTTAAATCATGAGCATGTCGATTGCATCCACGGCTGGGAAGGGGAGTATCTTCTGCAGTGAGTAATGATTAATCTAATCACCCAAAGGCTTTTAAGAATTCAGAAGAGAGAATCTCTCTTTTCCACTTCAGCCAGCCAGCCTCTACTGAGAAATTGTTGAGGACCTTCAATGGAGTTACCAGCTTGTGGCCTGACCTTCAGATTTTGGGCTCTTGCATCCCCATGGTTCATGAGACATTTTTGTAAATCTCATATTTACAGATATCTCCTGTTGGTTCTGTTTCTCTAGAGAACCCTGACATACAAATTCCAAGGTGTTTTGATCCAAAAGTGTGTCTCTTAACCATTCTTGTTTTATTAGTAAAGGCATAGAGGCATGAAGAAACATGGTAGATGTGGGTAACTATAAGCAGATCAGTGCAGTGGAAGAGAAAGTTTAAGAAACAGAGAGGAAAGACTTGAAGTACTGAAGTAGATAGGACCAGATCATGGAAGGCTTCACATGTCATTTTAAGAATAATACCAAAGGTGGGGTTCAGTGTGAAACTTCATAGTGGGGGCTAGAAAATAACAATCACTACTGGCATTTTTATGTAGTAGTAAATAAGTGTAGGACTATAATCACAATATACTCTTTACTTCCCATTGTTTTTGTTTTACTGCCCACCAAAACAGTGTTTTAAGAGTTAAACAAAGGCTAATACAAGCTCTGACTTGGCCTTGTATTCAGCGTACAACTGAGTACCTATAAAAACTACTTTTGGTTGGAAACAAACAAAACAAAACAAAAGTCCCAGCATTTGTTATGCCATAACTTATGGTTGTTTTCAGTTGTATACACGGAATAATAACTTAGACTGAAATCCTAGATATGTATTTTGGCTTCAGTGTATGATCCTTAACTGTTAAACTGTGAAATTAAACCATATTTAACTAGCAATCAGAATAAAAACTGAATTCGTAGAGGAAAAAAGAATTATAGGCTGTATCTCAATCCTTAAAAATAGGGAGACACAGAGAACTCCCAGGGAATAACATAGTCAGATTTGTGTTTTAGGAAGAGTCTCCTGGTCACAGTATAGAGGATGTGCTATTTGCTTGCCTGCTTTCAGCTGGTTAGGCAGACACACCCCACAAGCAGAGCCTTCACTACACTGTGGGGAGGCTCTCTGCTAGCTCAGAGCTACTGTTATCACAACCAAGTTGAAAGTAGCAATTAACTCTTGAGCTGTCCCTATCATGCATAGAATTTGGGGCAGGTTTTAAGACAGGTAGTCAGCAAGTATTCTTTTTTCATCTTACAAAGTGAAACTGCAGCTGAGAAACTTTAAATGAGTTCTTCCTGACTTTACAGAAAGTCCCCTAGTGTGCTTCCTACAGAACTATGGATTCATGACTATGAAACTGCTTTAAACCTAGGACTGGCCTATAATTTCAGTTAGGGCTTGTCATGAATGCTGTGAATAGACTCACTGAAGATCCATTCCAACCTCCTAAAATGCAGAGGCTGGAAAACTCAAAACTACATTTCCCAGATTCCCCTGTAGCTGCAGTTCCACATGAAAATTAGGCTTTGCAATACACAGGCACTCACAAAAATATGTGAATTTTGAACCAAGTTAACTAGAGAAGGAGGCAGGGTACATGGCATCCATTCTGAGGGGAAAAAGGTGAAAGAGGAAAATACATGAAAGTGAGAAGAAGAGCTAATCAAAAAAGTACTTTGCAGAAAAAAGCACAGAGAAAACAATAAAAGGAAAATTGTGTTTATGATAAAACGACATGAACTGTTCTTATATATAAAAACAAATGTAAATTTATGATTTGTTAAAACATTTATAATTCTTTAAACTTAAGAATTTCTCTCTGTGGAGTTAATTAAAATGGGACAATATCACTGTCAAGGGCAAAAAAGTATTTTCCTATTTAAAAAGCAATGAATATGGGGGATAAGGGGTATGGAGGACTTGGGTTTTATTTATTTTTATTAATTTTCTTGAGTAATGAAAATGTTCTAAAATTGATCATTGGGATGTATGTACAATTATGCGATGATATTGTGAGCCAGTGACTGTATACTTCGGATGGTCTATGGATATATTTCCATGAAATTGAACAAAAAAAGCAGTTTAGGGTCCTGTGCACTAAAGTTTCCAAACTCTCAAAACATCAAAAAAAAAAAAAAAGCAAGGAGTTAGAGTAGAGCTCTGAAGTGAAGGCCCTTAACTCTGAGTGGCAACTTACTAATTCAAAACTTATCCCAATTCATTCATTGCAATGCAACAACAAAATTGTTTAGTGTGCTAGTGTCCACTGCTATCCTAAGCATAGAAACAAAGATGTATAAAGCATTGTTTCTGCCCTTGAAGGAACAAGTACATGGTCATTTGTTTTTTTCTCTAGCATGAAAAATTCAACAAAATACTGAAATTAAATGAGTGCAACATGCAAATGTTGAAGGAGAATCTATCTACAAAGACTCTGTAGAAATACTAGAATTTTACTTCTAATATCATAGTCTAGATATAGGCAGAACTTAAAAGGGATTTGGCCAAACTAGAAACTTCTTATTTCTAGAATAAGTAGAATGATAAAATAGAAGAAATTTGGGGCAAATTACCTTGCCTCACTGAGATTTATCCTATCTGCAAACAGGGTTTTAACTAAATAATTTCAAGGACTTTCCGTGATTGATACTCATCACATTCCAGGTTAAAACAAACTTCAAAGCCTATGTTCTTTCTGTTTCTTCATCCTGACTCTCACGTTTATTCACACATGGGGTGGTGCCAGCCATCTACGTGCCTTACACAGAGAAAGAAGCTGGTCTTTAATTATTACCCAAATTCCCACTGCCTGCTTAAAAAGAATCTCTCACATATTGAATCCTTTGTTTTATTTTATTTTATTTTATTTTTTTTACCATTTCTAAGCTTATCAACAAAACTCCTAAAATTAGTTTAATGTGTGATAATCAAAGACACATGGGGTGAGGGAGATAGACATGAACAATGTAGGAAGTCCTTCCCCCAGAAAGCTGAGTAGGCCGATTTAAAGAATGCTCAGTTTTTAATCATATGACAGGAAAAATCTTCAGTTTGAGCCTCCAACCCTGTTCTCTACAAGCTGTTGCAGACTTCTCTTTCCTATACTTCATTTTCCTATTTCAAGGGTATCATTTTCCACATGTTCTAAAACGAACTGACCTAAAGGTGGTGAAAGCTAACTTTGTAGTACCAGTCACCCATGTGCGAAAAATATTTTCACAGAAAAAGCAAGTGCATGAAAATATTCTTACCACAATAAATTGCTGGTTCCACATTTCTTTGAAAAGGGGAGAAAAAAAAACCTGTGAATAATTAGTGATGTGCTTAAACTGCCAGCCCGGCACCACTGAAACTCACCGGGTGCCAAATTATTTAGCTGAACAGTATTTAAATTAAAAACTAATGACTAGGTTAATTTAATACATCTTCATCTCTGCTCCAACTCTGTCTCTACTAATTGAGCTCCAAAGCTATATTTTAAACATGCATCCTAGTCAGTGAATGAAAAACATCTGACTACTTGACTATAACAAGTTACCAATAACAACTTCTTTTAATCTAAGTTTTATTGTCATTTTAGATGTTTAACCATCAACTTTTTACAAGACATATTTCCCGATGGCAATATGCATCGAGAATATCACCAATGCATAGAAAATATCACCAAAGCATAGAAAATATCTTTAAAAAATGAGTTACACTAGGTAATTTGAGTGCTTCATATTTGAGTACAAGACTTATCAAAATGACAACAGATATAAATTGCTGAACTAAACAGTACGACCCAGAGCTTCATCAGATTCATTTAAATCAATCTCTTAGGAGCAAATTTTGGCAGGGGAAGACAGAAGACTTCTTCCCACTATTCTCCAAATCTTCTCTTTCTTCCTCTCCCTCTCTGTTTCCTGACCCAACAATCCATCTAGCATATAACTCCTGCATAAAGCTGAAAGAAATTATAATAGTTTACAGATTTTTTAAGAAAGTGTGGAGAATCTGTCCAAAAAGAAAGAAGTTATGGTAAAATTACAAAGGCACATAGCTCAGCATGGTCTGGCAAACACATGACATACCTATCCTTGCAAAAAGGGTATAGAACAGGCCACCCCTTTAGCTTCTGCAAACCATAAATGTCACAAACATTCTAAACCACCCACAGAGGACCAACCTAAATCTGTATGTGGGCTATCTACTCAAGCCCACAACAGTCAATGAGCATAACACACACAAAACAAACCCAAAAGTAAAAAAAAAAAATGTTTTCACACTATAGCACAGAAGAAAACTTACTAAGTAAACACTTGTCCATAAAGAGTTGACAGCAAAAAACTCCCAGACACCAAATGAAAACAATATCTGAATGTGAAGTTGGCACAAGAACAAGCAGAATGAAGTTATGAAAGCTAGGATTTGGAAAGTGCCATAATCATTTATAATAGCAGCAACTGTCCTGGATTCCCCTCATCAAAAAATAACATGGAGGCAGGCTACCAGCCATCAATTTCTGGATCTTACAAAGTGTCCCAAGGGAAGTGGGGTAGGAGCCAGAAAGCCTGATTCCTAGCCCATTTCTGCCATAATCCAGTGTTGGGGCCTTGGTCATGTCATACATATGTAGACGTCTCAGAAATCTAGATGACCTAAAGGCCCTTTCAGATGGAGAATGTTATGATTTGTATCTACATTCTTGGGCTTAGATTATTGATTTTGGTTGTGGGGGGAGTGGTGGGGAGAGAGGAGGGGGAAAAAGAGAAGATTAGAAGATTCATTTGTTTATTTCAAAGATTTTACATGGAAGTATAGAAATAAAATAGAGTTGTCCTCCAGAAGCCTGGGGAGATACAGAAGAAAGGATCCCAGGAGATTTTGTCTCCTGAGAAATTTACAATGTAGCTCCTGAGATAAAATAGAGAAGAAGGAATTAACCAAAATTTTTCTTAGTTGAGAAAGCACAATATAACATCCAGTGTACATATCCCCTCTACAATATCCCTGAAAGATGGTTTCCTAACCTCTACTTGAATACCACCAATCACAGGGAGTTTACTCCTTCACAAGACAGCCCATTTTATTGTTAGAAAACAAACTTTAAAGTTCATTTCTTCTAATGAGTGAAAAGCAGTTTCCTTATGAACATTGGCCTTGGTTCTTCCTCTAGAGTCACAGAATATATTAACCCTTCTTCTTCAATGAGATCTTCAAATATTTGAAAACTATTCCATTCCACCCCTACCACCCATACCCAAGCCAAGTTAAACACCCACACTTCTTTCAACCATTCTTCATCTGACCTGTTTGCAGAGTGCTTATTGGCTGAGTCTCTCTGAGTTGGTTTGGCATGGCAACATTTTCAACAAATGGCACCAATATTCCAAAATGTGGTCTGACAATTCAATTTGATTTAAAAAAAAAAAAAAAGTATTTATTAAGTGCCTTCTATGTGCCAAACTAATATTTTCCTGATCTTGACTATACTTCTATTAATGCACCCTAAGAACACCTGAGCTTTGTTTTAGCCCATTCCAGCCTATTTAGATAATAACGACCTCAGATTCTGTAATCCAAATTCTCAGTTTATTCCTCTCATCTTTGTGTGTGCTGCACCATACAGGCCCAGAAGGGGAGTGAATTAGTCAAAGGCTTTGGAACCATGTGGATGTGGGTTGGCCCTGTCACTTATTAGCTGAGTGGACTTAAGCTGGAAAAAACACTGATTCTCTTTCAACTTTTCATCCAAGACGCTGATAGAAATAATTTTTAAAAGTCAAAACTAATGACAGATTTGTGTGACACAGAAGATTACTCTCTAGGCTGACGATGATCCACCAAATTAAATTAAAGAGTGATTTCTCATTATGTTTCAGGAATGTAACATGTGAAGATCTAGTTAAGGAAGGCAAAGGAAAGAGAAGCACTTATTCTATGCTAGTCTCTTGATATAATTATCTCATTTCATAACAATCTTATAGTTATCTTGCTTCCATGGAGAAGAAAACTGAGGAATTAACTAACTTTTCTAAGTTCACACAGGTAATGCTTGGAAGAGCTGGACTTAAACATGGTGCTGTCTTACTCCACTTGGCAGCCATTGCATCATGAGACTTGAATAGAAGAAGAACACATGTGGTCAGGTGCGTGGGGCAGGCAAGGCAGGGAAGAGGGTGCAGGTGGCACAAGCAATATGAAACTAGAGATAAAGCTAGAATGGTTAAGTCGAGGCCAAATTGAAAAGGGTCTTGAATTCCATACCAAAGAATTTGGACTTCAATCTGTAGGCTATTAAGAGTCAAGCTGTCCTGGTTATATTAGTGAATCAGTTCAAATATTTGGAAACCAATTTCATGTATAATCACAAGGGTTTTGCAGACAAATAAAACAACATAAGTGGAGCATGTGTTGGTACCATTTTAGATAGGGTCTGTTCTAGTTTGCTAGCTGCTGGAATGCAATATACCAGAAACAGAATGGCTTTTAAAAAGGGGATTTAATAAGTTGGCAGTTTACAGTTCTAAGACCAAGAAAATATCCTAATTAAAACAATCTATAGAAATGTTCAATCTAAGGCATCCACAGAAAGATAGCTTGGTTCAAGAAGGCTGATGAAGTTAATGGTTTCTCTCTCAAGTGGGAGGGCACATGGTGAACACAGAGTTTCTCTCTCATCTGGAAAGGCACATGGTGAACACAGTCAGGGTTCATCTCTCATCTGGAAGGGCACATGGCGAATATGGCATCACACAGCTTCTTCTCCTGGCTTCCTGTTTCATGAAGCAGCCCGAGAGGCATTTTCCTTCTTCATCTCCAAAGGTCGCTGGCTGGTGGACTCTGCTTCTCATGGCCATGTCATTCTGCTCTGCTCTCTCTGAATCTCCTTCTTTCTCCAAAATGTTTCCTCTTTTATAGGACTCCAATAAACTATTCACGACCCACCCAAATGGGTGGCGAAACATCTCCCCTAATCCAGCTCAACAGCCACTCTTGATTGAGTTACATCTCTAGGGAGATGATCTGATTACATACAATATTGAATAGGGATTATTCTGCCTTTACAAAATGGGATTTAGATTAAAACATGGCTTTTCTAGGGGTCATACATCCTTTCAAACCAGCAAAGGGTTGTTAGGGAAGATTCTCTGTGAACAGAAAATTTTCTGAACAGAAGAGATTTAAATCAAAAGAAAGCCATAGAGATATCTCAGGAAAGAGTGTGCCAGACTGAAGGGCCTTGAGCATTCCTGGCATGTTTTTGTTTGAGAAACACAAAGAAGGCCATTTTGGTTGGAAAAGAATTAACAAGGGGAAGAGTGGTGGAAAATGAAGATAGTGATTAAGCGAGAGCCAGATCATCCAGGACTGGGGATTTTATTCCTAGTCTAAAGAGAAGCTACTAGACAGGGTATTGAGGAGGAAGTGACATGATTCAATTTATTATTGCTCTCATCATTTATGCTATACTTTACTGAAATCATAATACATTTATTTATGGCTCTCCCTAAAATACCAGTCCATAGCTATACATATATAAATTTGGCATATTTATTTTCTTAGTAAACCCATTCTGCATTGTAATTCTTAGCCAAATGCTTGTAAACCAAATATGACTCATCTGTTTCAGAATTTTGCCAGGTACTTGGTTTGTGAATCCTTATTCCTCTTCTTCCTACCCCTAAACTCTTTTTGAAAACCTGTGACAATATCAGCCTTCTTTAGTCTTCTGGTACTCAATAAGAGCAGAGAACAGGTAATTAGTGGGTAGGCTCTGTGGTACTGAATGTAGATGCAAAACGAGCACAAAAAAGAACAGGTAAAAGCAGAAGAATTTAGAGAGACAGAAAAAAGGGAAAACACAGCCCAGGTGAGCTGCATGGGTTCATGAAGGGGTCACGTTTTGAGAATCTGCCAAGGAGAGATGAAAAAGATGTCTACCCAGACGTAGTTCAACAGA
This sequence comes from Tamandua tetradactyla, assembly GCF_023851605.1. Lineage (NCBI taxonomy): Eukaryota > Metazoa > Chordata > Mammalia > Pilosa > Myrmecophagidae > Tamandua > Tamandua tetradactyla. The sequence goes on from NC_135332.1 coordinate 144,339,532, forward strand.
AGTCACACACTGTCATTTCACCTAAAGCTTGGATGTACAAAAATTAACATTTTTGTAACAGTTAAATCAAATGGCTAATGTCTGCTCTGACTGGATGGTAGAGTGCTTCTCAGTTTTTGGGTAAATTCTCTATACTATTCTCATATGATTAAAATAGAGTTTGAAGAAAGAAAGGTTGTTTGGAGCTGTGTGTACCCCCAAAAAACATCATGTTCTTAAATTTAATCCATTCCCGTGAAGGTGAATCCATTTTAAGTAGGACTTTTTAATACAGTTCTGTCAGTTAAGGTGTGGTCCACCTACAGGCTAATTCCTAATCCTGTTACTGGAGTCCTTTATAAACAAAATGAAACTCAGGCAAGGAGAAAACGCCACAGGAAGCAAGAGCTGAAATTCAATGAAAATCAAAAGAGACCAGAGAGGCCAGGAGAGGCAACCATGTTCATTGCTTACGTGACAGGGGAGCCAAGGGTCAAGGATCGCCAGCAGCCAGCCTCAGAATGCCAGTTTAGGAAGAAGGCATCACCTTGATGACGCCTTGATTTGGACTTTCGCTTGGGTTCAAAACTGTGTGCTTTTAAATTCCCATTGTTTAAGCCAGCCTATTGCATGGTATTTGCTTGAGCAGCCAAGGAAACTAAAACAGTAGGGAAATTTATTTCCTTGAGCAAGTAAAAGTCAAGATAATCACAAATCTTGAGACACTGATATTAAAATCTTGAGAAACTGAAATGACTCAATTTAGAGATTTTCTTTTTATAATTTTACAATATAATTTTTTGAAGGAAGAATGGAGGATGCAAAACCCAGAAGAAAGACCACATAATCTCAAAGAACAAAATTCTAACAGTTTTATGATGCTGCTTTACTTTCTATGCTTAATGTTTTAGTTGGCTAAAGTTGCCAGAACACAATATAACAGTGATGGATTTGGATTTTATAAATGGCATTTAGTTACAAATTTACAATTATTCAGGGGAAAGGCAGATAAGTTTCATCTGAGTTCCTCTGTCACATGAGAAGGCACATGGTACCATCTGCTGGCCTTCCCTCCTGGCTTCTGGGTTCAAACAGCTTTCCTTGGGGGAAATTTCCCCTTTATGCATCTCCAAACATCTGGGTCTGAACTCCTAGCTACAGTGCGCTAAGGTGTGCTACAGTGTGCTACAGTGTGCTACGGTGTGCTACGGTGTGCTACGGTGTGCTGTGCTGAGCTCCTTCTCTCACTTCTGACCTCTCCTTTTAAGCCTCAATCACTGTGGAAGACACTCTCCTTAGCTGACAGCAGATGTAATCAGCCATATGAAATTCACATGCTGATGATTTAAGTCCACAGCAACAGAACAACTGAGCACCATCATCTGGCCAAGTTGACACCTGAACCTAACTCTCACACTATAAAACTGAGTGGTGAAAGCTGAAGAGTTAGACCAAACAAAACTTTCCCATTCCCATGAAGGGAGAGGGTGGCTTGGTATCTCAATCTAATCCCCATAATGGTTCTACAGATGCAGCAGTGCAAATGGAGGGAGAATACAAAATTGTTTTGGGGAAAAAAATCACAAAATATACATACAATACAAAAACTAATCTAGAAAAGAAAGTACTAAGTACCTTGCCTTCAAAAGACATTTTCAGTGGCTAAACTCTATGAGAATTTGCATTTATTGTTCGAATTATTTAAAGTTACTTGTGACTTTTTATACATATTTCAAATTTTCCCCAGTAAAACTTTTAATAAAAGATGTTTCCTGTTTTCATTACATAATAATAAAAGTCTTTTCTTATCTAAGTTCCTTTTAACTCCCATTCCTGATTAACTTTATTTTCATACAGTAACATAAGTCATTTTATGAGCTCCCATTTCATTTTTTCCAAACCCCTTCTTCTCTCACTTCTGACCTCTCCTTTTAAGCCTCAATCACTGTGGAAGACACTCTATCAGTCATTGCTGTCTAAAACTAAAAATCTGTTATTTGACATCCACCTAAAACAAGCCAACGTCTTGAGTTTTATTAGTATTGATTAAAAAACAAAACCTAATTGTCTTAAATACAAGTTCTACTTTAATATATTTCCAAGAGGATGACAATAATTTCATAAAGGGAAGAAATTTAGCTTTTTTACTTTGATTTTCTGTCCTTACCACCTCTGTTCAAAGCCTAACATGGTGCCAAGTGCAACAATAGCAGGTTTTTAACAGAATATTTTTTGAAGGTTAGAAAATCTGAAAAATTTTTCTTTAACAAGAACAACTCCTAAATAGGATTTAAGCCCAAATGATTGGCTCTATAATATATATGAACATTACCTAACTGCTTCACTTAAATTTTTTTGAAAAATATAATCCCTGATAAATTTGTTTCACTAGATAAAGTGATTAAAATATTTTGCTTTGATAAAATATTTAACAGAACATAATAATACACTCACTGGAAGACTTAAGAATTCATTAAAGTAGTCCACAAGGAAATCATCTGTCGCCAAAGAGTCTTCCTGCAAAAATATAAAAACAAAATATTATGCTTATGCTCATATGTTTTAAAACATGCCTAAAGTCTCTAATTCGGCTACAGATTGGTTATAATGTAGATAGTCAACAAATTCTCACTATAAAGAGAACTCAGTGCTACAATCTCTGGAAGGAAAAAATAAGACACTAGAATGCTGCATACTCTTAAACAATCTTGCTACCATACTCGGAAAAAAATAGAACATGTGAAAAAATAAAGCACAGCACTTAAATGAAACATCAACATAATCAAAATAAAACTATACTTGGTAAATTTCCCACAGACTTATTTAACAATATATATTTCATAAAAATAAAGGCTGAGTTAAGAAAGACCAAAGCAATGTTTTGCATTAAAAAGGAATTGATAGCAGTGTGACGGTGGCTCAGTGGCAGAATTCTCGCCTGCCATGCCGAAGACCCGGGTTAGAATACCAGTGCCTGCCCATGCAATGAAAAAAAAATGGAATTGAGACTGTGAATCTCTTAAATGTTCCCAATGGAAGTGATAAGCTAAATTAAGCTCCCAATGGAAGTGATAAAATTCCTCAGAAGGAGATACAGTTTTAATAATTTTGGTCCTGCTAACTTTTCATGAAGAAACTTTGAAAATGCATGTGTTTCAAGCATAAAAATTGTAAACACTTTCCCAATGGCTGTCTCATCCACCAACACAACCACTTTTAAAATAGTCAAAACTGAAAAGCCACTACCAAGAACAAAAACTCTCTTCCAAATCATTAAAAAACTTTTTTTATTAGTAATTATTTTCATTATGTCAAAAGTATATTACGTTTTTTAAAAAGCACATTATGGCATACATTGTTATACAGTACATGAATTTGTTATTCATAATTATGAATTCATAATTATATTTCAATTTTTTAAATCTTAGCATGTAGGTTGACAATATGACACAATGCTGCTTTTTCAGTATGGCTGCTTACTTTCTTAAACTGACTAATTGTTTAAAATGGTGTTGAATTATAGTGCAATAAGGAAGATACTATAGTATATTAACACCTACTTTGTAAAACAGATTTTAAGTATACTTCAAGTAATTGCAGTGTCAAAACAGAGTCACAAGCAATAGCATAAGATTTTATCCAGGGATTTACTCAAAATATTAACCAAGTAAAACACCACCAACAACAAACAACTAAGGATTTAATACACTTACTGCCTTAGTAATGGTACCTGGGTAGTATAGTTTCAAAGTCCTAACTGGCAAAGGTTTAATAAAGCAGAAAAAGGCAGATTACATTTTGGGGGAGGCTATAAGGCCAATATAATTTCATTTTACCTTTCAAAGTTACTTTAATTTTCAGGACTTTAATGAGCTACCTCAGTTTCTGCTAACTTTTAGGAAAAATCAACTGAATTCAACAAATATTTTTTACTAACTCCTAGGTAGGTGGCATTGTGCTAATATAAGGATGACCAAATTTTGCAGTACCTGGTCACATGAAGGGTTAGTATATTTTTAATTAATGACATTAGTGGATTATGTTCTTTATTGGCTTTTCTAAAATCTGCGTTTTATTTAAATTTTTTAGCCAAAATAAGGAGTTTGTATTTCCTAGAGCCAGGTGGACCAAAATATTGCTTAGATTGTGGCCCCCACATTGCCAGAAATTTCTAGGTATTAGTGGATTCAGATATTCGCTTCAAGTGCCTCACACATCTAAGGGATTCTACCGCAGAGCTTTCCAAATTACAGGATGAAGTACCTGCTTTGTTTTGGTTTTGTCCCCATCCATTTCAGAGAGTTAATTTTTATAACTTACAATCAAAGTGAATTACTTTGAAAATAAAATAAGAGCTGCATAGCCCAATTTTTATTATTAAATTCAATATATATAAACATACTTTGTTAAACTGCCATAAAGATTCTAAACATTTACTCTCCATTTCTGAACTCATCTCGCCACAGACTGCTAACAGTTCTCAGAAGGCACAGTTGACCAACTCCACTTAAGTGGCATTCCTGCTGAATCCAAACTATGATGATAGGGCACTTACTTGCTATTCAGTCCCTTCCTCAGGTTAAACACAATCATGGAAACTTAAAGTATTATTCAAATACATCAAAATCGATATTTCTCTTCTGAAATGCCATTTTGAATGTTATTTTCTCTTCTGAAATGGTATCTTGATTTCTACCAATATTAAACATCTGTGATTCAGAGCCACAGGGTAGTTCCACAATGGAAAATAAATGTAGTTTCCAAATGCCTTCTGCTCAATCCTCTTATCTCACTTGAGTGGGAAATCCCACACTTCCCTTAAATGAACACATTTTCCCATTACAGTTTCTAGTTCAATGTGTTCAGATATTCTGTCACATTGGTAAAGAAACAATGTCTTGTTTACCAGTGAGAGTCCGAGAAACATTTACTTTGAAACCCTTTATTCTAAAACCCTTTAATTAGATTTTTTTTGAAGTGTACACACTTTAAAAAGTATAGCAACTCTGTTACTCTCAATAAACTTCCACAACCTAGTCTCTTGCCTGCATTAAAATGAACTAAGTCTCTACACTTGGCTTTAATATCTTCCAGATAATGAACAAACTGGAGATGGTTATTGGTACAATCAAGGAGAAAATTGAGTTACAATCAATTCCTCCATTACATCATTCAGTGAAACTGACTGCAAAATTTGCAACACAAATTCTCCTGCTGGATGATGCAATGGAAGGTAGAAACACTCTTTTAGAATTGCATACACTCTTGAAACCTGTTTTTTTCATGTATTACAGGTGTGCCATCTGTGCAAATGAAGTCAGCTTTTCCATTTTTTAGTCCAAACCTCAAATTTCTTACTGAAAGAGTACAGCAAAATAGTTCATGTGTGCTTGATAATTACAGTAAGTAAAATATTTTGCTTAAAAAGTTATTTTGCTGCACCCTCAAGTCAGATGAACTACAACTGCTTAACAGCTCTAAAAGATGTGCAACATACAATGAAGACATTATAAACAAAGAAGGGGAAATAAGATAAATATAGACAAAAAAACATAGTCCAAGAACAAATATAATACATGCCATAACAGAATTACAATATAAACCATTTCCTACCAAAGAAGGGAAAGATATTATCTGCTAGGAGGAATCAGATGAGACTAATATGGAAAAAATAGTATTTAGGATATATTTCAAATAATTTCAAATTATGTATCTGGAAACATACACCAGAGGCAATAAAGCAGAGTAGAGAGAAATGCATGACACAAGTAGCAAAGGTCAGAAAAGCAAAATGTAATAAAGGTGATTACAATTAATGGCAGAAGTAGAAAAATAATACAAGTTTCCAATTTCCTTTAAAGCTATCCATACATTAAACTGAAGCCTTTCATCTAATTTCCAGTGCAGAATCCTAAACTGACACTCTCAGATGTGTCATTGATCAGGAGCTAGGACAAACATATCAGAATGGACCTCCTACTGCTTTCTCTTCCTAAGAGACCTATACATTCTTTCTTTTCTCTTTTTTAAACAAAGGTAATGTGAACAAAGTACTAGACGTGAAATGGTACTTAGTGGAGTGCGGCAAATGGAATTCACTGAGTCAAGAGACAGTGGACATCTCCAGCCCTCAGGGCACTCAGGTACAGCCAGGGAAGGACAGTCCTCCCCTGACTGTGAAGCAACCTTGTTTGGTACTCCTCAGATGCAACGCCCTTCCCCCTGGACAGCTATTTTTGAGCCCAGCCAAACCCACTGCTTCTCTGCAAGGCACTGAAAACAGCCTAGCCCAGTAGATGCTGAAGTCCCTGGACATGGATTTATTAGCTAGCTGCAGAGCATGCCACTGCTCCATAAAGCTGTCTGAAGAGTTTGTTTGTGATGACTAAGAAGAACAATGCACAGCCCACAGTGCTGCCAGCTTAGGGAAAAGTGTGAGGGAAAATCCTGGAAGGCACAGCTAGGCACAGTGACCACAAATCTTTTGTCTCCACATACATCAGACATTTCTGTCTGTGGCAAATGACATATATTTGTAGTAGCATCCAAGCCAGATATAAAGTAACAGCTCTAAAAATGCCAGTCACATACAGCTTCATCATTATTTTGAAATCATATTTTGATATGAAAATAGCATTATTTGATATGAAAGCATTCTATAGAATTCTAAATCCATGTTCATCATTCCAAGAATTTTAACATTACATCTGTGATGGAAAAAAGGAAAGAACTATTAAATCTAAAATTTAAGTTCAACTCTTGCCATTTTACATGGTTGCAAAAATTAGTTTAAAAAATGTTACCTATTGGGTGAACAGTTTCTCATTAAGGGGAGACTATTCAAGATTGTTAAGAGATCACCATTCTAAAGGCTTGATTAGGAATTGCATATAATCGTTTCAAGCATGAACTCTAACATTAAAAAGTCTGCACACACAAGAATCAAGCAACAACATGGATGAATCTCAAAAACATTACGAGCAAAACAAAAACCTATGTGAAAGAGAACAAACTGTACATGAAGTTCAAAAAGGGACAAAACTAATTTATGGTGAGAAAATTAGGACAGTAGTTGTCTCTGGGGAATAGGGACAAGAATCAACTAGGATGGAGCTTAAAGGAACTTTCTAGGGTGGTGATAATGCTCTATATTTTGATGGGGATTTGAATTTTACAGGTGTATGCATTTGCCAAAATTCATTATATGGAACACTTGAGATCTAAGCATTTCTTATACATAAATTTTACATCCACAAAAGAACCATAAACAAATTTTGAAAGCTATTTAATGACACTCATGATGAAGTGTTTAGGAGTAAAGTAAGTAAAGTATATAAATGTCTGCAACTTAGAAATTCATTTTTAGAAAGATGGATTTTTGGATAGAGAGTAGGATGAATGGATGAACAGATTATATTAAAAAGCAAATACATCAAACTATTAATAACTGTGAAACCTGGATGGTGGGTATACTGGTGTTCACTATACAATTCTGTTAACTTATATGTTTAAAAATTTCATCATAAAATGTTAGGGGGTGGACCCCAGAGAACCTCTTTTGTTGCTCAGATGTGGCCTCTCTCTCTCAGCCAGCACGGCAAGCAAACTCACTGCCTTCCCCCTCTCTATGTGGGACATGACTCCCAGGGGTGTAAACCTCCCTGGCAATGTGGGACAGAAACCCTAGAATGAGCTGGGACTCAGCACCAAAGGATTGAGAAAACCTTCTCGACTGAAAGGGGGAAAGAGAAATGAGAAAAAATAATGTGTCAGTGGCTGAGAGACTTCAAACAGAGTGAGAGGTTATCCTGGAGGTTATTCTTATGCATTATATAAACAACCCCTTTTTCGTTTAAGGATTATTAGAGAGGCTGGAGGGAAGTGCCTGAAACCGTAGAGCTGTGTTCCAATAGCCGTGTTTCTTTAAGATGACTGTATAATGATATAGCTTTCGCAAAGTGACTGTGTGATTGTGAAAACCTTGTTCTAACGCTCCGTTTATCTACAGTATGGACAGATGAGTAAAAACATGGATTAAAAATAGATAATATGGGGAACAAATGTTAAAATAAATTGGGTAAAGGGAAATACTAGCGGTCAATGAGGAGGTGGGATAAGGAGTATGGTATGTATGAGTATTTTTCTTTTTATTTCTTTTTCTGGAGTGATGTAAATGTTCTGAGAATTTATCATGGTGATAAATATACAACTATGTGATGATATTGTGAGCCGGTGATTGCACACCAAGTATGGAATGCTCATACATTAGGAATGTTCATACATTAATAATGTTTATGTGTATGTTGATTAGTTTTGTTAATAAAAATTTTTTTTAAATGTTTGGGGGTGGAGCTGTGTTCAAGGAAGCAAAATCAAGTTTCTCTGTACCCTATAGACAGGTTTCTTAGCCTCCTACATACTAAATGACAGATCCCAAATCATTGTCATCACCTCTAGGATAAATTCCTGGTTATCTGATCATCTCCTGGACACGATCCATAAGGCCAGACTCCTTTGACCTTTTGTTCACGACCTGTTCATAACATTCCAACCTCATCCTTCCAGCCCCTACTTACCCTATGGATCACCCTTCCAAACCACAAGTCAATGAATCTAAGCACTCATTTCTCCCCCATTCATTTTCAACCACAAAAAAGGCCTATAGTGGGCAGGCCACGGTGGCTCAGTGGCAGAATTCTTGCCTGCCATGTTGGAGACCTGGGTCTGATTCCAGTGCCTACCCATGTGAAAAAAAAGGACCCATAGTGCCCCTAAATTCACTGAATTGGGACAGAATAGTCTTTTCAATAAATGGGCATGGAAGAACTGGATTTCAATAGCCAAAAGAATGAAAGAGGAGCCCTACCTTACACCCTATGCAAAAATTAACTCAAAATGGATCAAAGACCTAAATGTAAGAGCCAGAACCATAAAACTTCTAGAAAAAAATGTAGGGAAACCTCCTCAAGATCTAGTAATAGAAGGTAGTTTCTTAAACTTTACACCTAAAGCACAAGCTGTGAGAGAAAAAATAGACAAATGGGAACTCCTTAAGATGAAGAGCTTCTGTGTCTCAAAAAATTCTGTTAAAAAGGTGAAGAGGCAGCCAACTCAGTGGGAGAAAATATTTGGAAACCACGTATCGGATAAAGGCTTGATAGTCTGTGTACATAAAAAAATTATCAGCTTAACAGCAAAAAACAACCCAATTATAAAATGGGCAGAGGAATTGAATAGACACTTTTCTGAAGAGCAAATACAGACGGGTAAAAACACATGAAGAGATGCTCATTCTTAGCTATAAAGGAAATGCAGATCAAGACTACAAAGAGATACCACCTCACATCTATAAGAACGGCTGCTACTAAACAAACAGGAAAATGTTGGAGAGGATGTGGATAAATTGGAACACTTATTCACTGTTGGTGGGAATGTAAAATGGTCCAGCCACTGTGGAAGTCAGTTTGGCAATTCCTCAGAAAACTAAATATTGAGCTGCCCTATGACCTGGCAATACCAATATACCCAGAACAGTTGACAACAGTGACATGAACAGACGTTTGCACAATGATGTTCATAGCTGCACTATCCACAACTGCCAGAAGATGGAAACATTCCAGGTGCCCATCAACAGACTAGTGGATAAACAAAATGTAGTATATACATATAATGGAATATTATGCAGTATTTAGACAAAATGACGTCCCAAAACATATGACAACATGGATCAACCTTGAGGACATAATGCTGAGTGAAATATGTCAGACATTAAAGGACAGATACTGTACGATTCTGTTATTGTGACTTTTTAAATAAAGCCACCAGTGTTTTGGAGCAGCAAGAAGGAAAAATCTGAAAAGAGGGCATGGTAGTTTCAAACTGGGAACTGTTCTGTAGAATGCTTTTTGAAGTGTGCTTTGAAAATTATTGCTTTTTTTCCTTCTCTTCTTTGTATATATGTTATATTTTACAACCAAAAAAAATAGCTAGTATTATTAATATCAGATAAAATAAATTCCTAAAATCAAATATTTAAAAATATTCAGTAGCATAGCTCACTACTATAGCAAAGTCGGTATTTATAATAACTTTTTACTTGATATTTTGAGAATGCACACGGTTTCAATAGTTAATCAAATGGTATTTAAGATAATGTTTAATATTTAGAATGTAAGAAATTCTGATATCTGTATCTAGAGATGTTTTTTCTTCCTTGCTTTAATTTTAAATTGGTTTATGAAACATATTGTGCAAACAGGCTTTATGATGATTACTCAGATTTTTTTAAATATGCGTATGGGTAAGCTAACTATGATATCCATTTTAGGTGGTGAAGATTTTCATACACTAATTGTAAAATTTTTTTGTTTGAAACAGGAAAATATTTAGTAACATAAGTCAATACTATAGCAATACAGATATCTGTAAGAACTTTCTACTTGATATTTTGAGAACATTCACAGTTTTGATAGCTGATCAAATGATATCTGTTAGTGTTTAACACTTAGAATTTAAGAACTTTGTTATCTGAATTTGTAGATTTTTTCCTTGTTGCCTTCATTTTAAACTGGTTTATGAAACTTAAAAGTGTTAAAAAAAAAAAAAGGGGGGGAGGACCTATAGTGAACGTGATTTGGCATCTTCCCACCTGTCCAACCTCACCTCATACGTCCATGCTGTAGTCATAGCAAATGCCTTATATTTCTTTTATACTTTTGCACACAGTGATTATTCTGCCTAGAAAATCTTTTATCCCCTTATTCAACTACCTAACCTTTTTCTTCTCTGAAAGTCTGGATTAGCAGTCATCTGTGCTTCCCCAATAATAATCCTTATCACTTCATTCTATAATTGTCTGTTTACATGTCTCACCCACTGAATTGTGAACTCCTGGAGGAAAAGAACTGCTTTGTTTTGTTTTGCTTTTGCTTTTGCTTTTTCCCAAAGTCTATATAGTACATCTTCACAACATTTTTTTTTTTAAGCATTTTTTTATTTTATTATTTTTTGTTTGTTTGTTTTTTACATGGGCTGGGGCCGGGAATCGAACCGGGGTCCTCCGGCATGGCAGGCAAGCACTCTTGCCCGCTGAGCCACCGCGGCCCGCCCTTCACAACATTTTTGAGTACTTTTGTTGAATGATTACATTAAGGACATCATACTTGAAGAGAAAAGACTGGTTACCTAATGAAGACTCTATTAATAAGTAACACTAATAAAAAGGAGAGATAGTAGCAAAGGAGGAAGATAGAAAAAGAGAATGCACGGTGAAATAAGCTCTATAAAGTGGCTTATTGAAAGGAGATCTTCCTTAGATCTTAGGTCAAGGTAATTTTGGAAACTTCAGAGTTGAACGCACAGATCTCCAGTTGTTCACAAAACTATATTTTCTTATGAATGAGGTCTGTGAACAAGGGAGAAGGTAAACATTTCTCATGCCATGAAGAGCAAAAGTTTGCAGTCCTCTCCTTTTATTTACAAGGGTATCATCACATATTACAATCAGCATGCACCCAGAAGTACTTTCTTTGGGGTTTCTGTTCTCACTTTCCTTCCTGGCAGAAACATCCACCCAAGGGCCTGGGGAAGTTTAATCAAGGAAGCTCTTGATTTCCTCTTTTTGAATTGCATCCTCTAATTAATACTTACTAGGCTTCCATCAATCCATTAGGCCCAAAGGCTCTCTCCCTGTACAAAGGTCTTTACAAACTGATGTTCCAGTTTAAAAGAGAGAGAATCTCACATTCTTAAGAAATAGAATTTTATCATCTCTTTCTCTAATTCTACACCTCACACCTATGGGTAAGGGAGAATATGGCAAGCTTCTCTAAATCCTAAAGCACTCAGTTCAAACCTCATGATCAGCATTTAAATATAAACTGCTTATACTCTTACTGTCTCATATCAAAAGCTATATTCCAATCAGAAGGTATATTGGACTACTTTGGGGAATAGCGACTGACATTGTGCTTCCCTCCCAGTGCTTAATATAGCAGTAACTGCAAGTTATTGCTAAATGAAATACTTGTTGACTAACTTATTGATAGAATCTCTAACAGTTTCTGCAGTTTCAAAGCACATCAGAAAATGTGATCCCTATCCAGAGTATGGGATTCCATAGAGATGAAAAAATCCTAACCAGCCTAACACTTTCCAAAGGATCTCTGGGACCTAAGTTTCCAAACGACTTGTTCACAACACTTTTGGCACCAAGCTCTTCCCCTTCTTAAGAAAAGAAGGTGAACAGGAGAAATAGGAGTGATGCCCCAATTTATGCATGGTATACCATATTTTAATTTGAAAAATCAAACATCAAGTCATTATTAATGACCAGGTAACTAGATAATCTTTTTTATAAGGACTAGAACGATATAGATCATTTTACATATTGTAGTAGAATGAAAAGAGTTTCCTCATGGGCAAATGCCTTGTGTTTATAATTTCACCCAAAGTATACAAGTAACAATATGAATTTGAACAGACTAAAGATGAGCTAAAAATGATCATTTTTAACAAGTGAAATATGGTAAATACTAAAGTCTCTCTCAATTTGATGGTGAAGTTAAAGGGCATCTACTTTTCTTTCTTTTTTCTTTTTTTAAGTGGCATCTGCTTTTAAAGTTAATGAAAATGTGGGTTTTATATGTGAGAAAACTTTTAACAGATCATTACACTACAAAACAGAGAATTTTTAAAAATTTTATTTTGTGGTAAAAAATACATAAAAATCACTTTAACCATTTGTCTTAGTTTATTAAAGCTACTAGAATACAATATACCAGAAATGGAATAGCTCTTAAAAAGGAAATTTATTAAGTTACAAGTTTACAATTCTAAGGCATTAAAAATGTCCAAACTAAGGCATCCAGCAAAAAATTTCTTGACACAAGAAAGGCTGATGTCTGTCACGTGGAAAGATACATGGCTGGCATCTGCTGGCCCTTGTTCCTGGTTCTGTTGCTTCCAGCTTCTGATGCCAGTGGTTTCCTCTCTAAGTGTCTGTGAGCCTGCACTTAACTCCTCCAGGACACAACTCTGGGTTCTGGCTTGCTAGCATCTCATGGGAAGACATGAGGCAACGTCTGTTGGGCCCTGCATCTCTAAATGTCCCTGGCATCAACTCTCTGTTGGCACGCCAAGCATCTCCAAACGTCTACATCTCTGCTGGCTCTGAAGCAACTGTTCTCCAAGTATCTGTATTTGAAGTTTCTCCAACATATTTCCTTTTTTAAAGGGCTCTAGTAAACTAATCAAGTCCGTACTTGAATGGGTGGAGTCACATCCCATCTAACCAAAATGCCATACCCACAATCAGACTTATCACATCTCCATGGAATAATCCAATCAAAGGGCCACACCCACACTGAAATATCTCCATGAAAACATTCTAATCAAAGGTTTCAACACTACAATATTTAACCAGGATTAAAGGACATGCCTATTCTGGGGTACACAACACTTTCAACCAGCACACCATTTTAAGTGGACAATTTTTGGACATTAAGTGTATTAACAATATTGTGTAAGTTCCACCATTATTTCCAAACTATTTTCATCATCTCAAACCCAAACTCATATCCATTATGCAGTAACTCCCCACCCCACCCCACCCCACCCCCTTACCCCTGGTAACCCTATTCTGTTTTGTCTCTATGAATTCAGTTATTCTAAGTATTTCATAAAAGAGAAATCAAATATTTGTCCTTTTGTGTCTGGCTTATTTCACTCAATATGATGTCTTCAAGGTTCATTCATGTTGTAGCAAGTACCAGAACTTCAATTCTTTTTATGGCCGAATAATATTCCATTGTATTGATATATCACATTTTCTTAATCCATTATGCTGTTGATGGACATTTGGGTTGCTTCCATCTTTTGGCTATTGTGAATAACACTGTAATGAACACTGGTTTATAAGTAACTGTTAGAGACCCTGCTTTCAATTATTTTGAGTATATACCTAGTTAGTGGGATTGCCAGGTCACAGGGTAATTCTATACTCAACTTTCTGAGTTTAAAAAATACTTTTCTGAAGCATGATATAGTTTCTTGCATATATCAAAAAAATTATTTTAAAGTACAAAAAATATTATTATTTTGGATTTAAGAGTCAGGTACTTAAATCTTTAATATTAATTTATTTTAAATTTAAAGTTGCAAATCAATTTCAGGGGTCAGTCTCAGTGTGTACATAACACATAATCAAATCCCAGGATATCTAGTGACTCATTATATAGATATTTCTTTTTAGTTTCTAGTGTATTAGAACAGCCAGAAGGAAATACCTGAAATTGCTGAACTGTAATTCAGTAGCCTTGATCTTTGAAAATGATTGTTTAATTATATAGCTTTTATCTTGTGACTGTGAGACTGTAAAAACCTTGTGAATAAACCGTCCCCCCTTCATCCAGTGTAAGGTTAGAAAAGTAATAAAATGAAAACATGCATGAAAAAAAATCCCAGTATATCATAAAATCAGTCTAAACTTTAGCCTTTTGCTATGGTAAATTTATATTTTAGTATTTATGCAGAATATATATACAGTTCTGCTACCAATGATGGGAAATCAAAATAACAACGGTTTAAATAAAATATAAGTTTATTTCTCTCATGTAGTCATAGCAGTCCAGAGCAGGTACTGTGGCTTCCAAAATATCAAACCAGTTTCCTTTTATCTTGTTCCTCTGCCATCCTCCAGATGCTGCTTCCACCTCATAATCCAAGATAATTACTTCAACTCCAGCCATCACATCTTCATTCCAGCAAGCAGGAAAGAAGAAAACAGGGGCATTCCCTCCTTTACACTTCTATGAGTGTTAAAGAATTAGAAAGCCCCAGGATCTAATTGTGGCTTGGTAATTTATTAGCTGTATGTCTCAAGGGTCAGTTATTTCACCTGTAAATATTAGCTTTCCAGAACCAGGATACAACACTTGTGTTTCCATCCTATTGGATGGAATTTATACAACCACATTTAGCTGCAATGGAGGAGAGCAATGTACTTAAGTGTCTATTTGGAAAAGGGAAAAATGAATTTTAAGGAATTAGAGTTTTCTGCCTCATGCTTCTTTGCAAGAATATGTGGTTTATTAATGAGAACAATACTTTCACACTTCTGAAAAACAGAGGTAAATATATGTGCATGTCATAATAATTCTTTAATCTTGCTTGGAGAACATACGAATTTGAAGTTCCAGTCACAAACTGGTCTGGAGTGAAAATTGCACAGAGCTCAAAGGTAGTCTGGATGATTTTAGGTTGGAAAGGTTTTATGGAGGAGATGAGCTGGCCCTTGAAGAATGTACAAGATTATGAAATAGATGGGGAAGGGCAACTGAGACAAAACTCAACAGCAAAGGCAGGGAGGCAAGGGGGGGCAGTTTGGCTGGAGCAGAAGGCATGTGGAAGTACTTTATAAACCAAAAACAATATGAATGCTGTCTTTATCACATAGAGAAGTATTGGGAGGTAAGGTTAAAAAAGGCTGAAAAGTTAAAAGAAAAGGTCCTAAACGCTAAAGCAAGAAGTCTGACGTTCTGGCTCTGCTAATTACTAGAAGCATGACTTCAGGCCAAGTTAGTTAACCTCTGTGAACTTTGATTTTCTGGCTTGTGAAGTGTGGGTAATAGTACCCATATAATAGGGTTGTTCTGAGGTTAGGATGTAGTCAGGATTCAATAAATAGTAGCTATAATAAAAGCTCTGAGAAGTTGAGAAACATGCCCTATGACAAAAATCGTAACTTTTTAAAAAAGAGTTAATAGTAATCTGATAGCTGGGGTAAGAGCGATAGGAGAGAGGAAAATCTGAAGGTAGACAGAACAAAGCAAGGGAAGTAATTTAGTACAGTTGAAGTACAGAAGTTTGCATTTTATGCTTTAAGCAAAGATAAATTAGAGTTGGCAGAGGGAATACTGGAGGCGGGGATATCAGTTAGGACTACTGCCAAAGTCCAGGCCCAGGGATGAGGGCTGAAATAAGACAGTAGCTGTGAGGATGGAGAAAAAGATCTGGCTATGAGAAAAACTTGGTAAATGATCACAGGCAGGGGGTAAAGAGAAGGGAAGAAAGGCTCTGACTAGGGTGATTGAATGGCTAGTGGCACCATAACCAAAATAAGGGGGGAAAAAAGGATAAACAGAATTGGAGGCTGGGCGGGGACATAAGTTTGAGTGTTGAGGTAACCCAGGAATATCCAGATGATGAAGATACCCAATAACCCACTGGATATACAGTTCTGGCATCAGAAGAGGTGTTTGGGCTGAAGGCATCAATTTGAAAGAGGGGAAGCTAAAGTTATAGGAGGGGAAGAGGAGCTCATCCATGGAAAGCCTGAAGAACAGAATCCTGACAAAGTCAACACTTTCACGGGAAAAGAAAAGGAGAAGCCAGGAAAAGGCAGTAAGAATGAGAGATGGGAGAACTGGGAGACAGTGTGGTCAAAGAAGCCAAAAGGAGGAGTGGCTAATAGAGTCTTCAAGCTAGTCTGAATACTCAAATGGGGCCAAAGGCCTGAAGACATTAGTAGACTGCTCAAAATTTAGGTGGAATGTTGCTGAGTGCCTGAAATGTATGGGAAAAGATTAACAGGCTCCAGAAATGCTCACTTCCTGCTGGAATGAAAAGCAGTTCAGGGAAGCCTGGAACGGCTTAAAGAAATTTACCACTAAACAGAGTTCTGCAAAGGCTGCCAGAAATGGAAGGAGTTTCTGACATACTCTGTGAGCCTCTCTGCCTTGGTCTCTCTCTCTCTCTGCAGTGGACCAAAGGCCTGGAGGGGTAAAAATGGAAGCTGGTAGCACACACAGCCTTAGCCAACCCTTCTCTTACAGCCCCTGCTGTACTGTGAACTTATTGGGACTTATTTGCAGCACCTAGCACTGTATTATGAATATACAAGGTACTAGTGCTGGTTAAATAAAAGCCAAAAGCAAAGAGGATAATTGACCAACAAGAGAAATAAGTGCTGAAGGGCCTAAGTAGATAATATAGAGAAGTGTTTAGAAGTTGAGTAATACAGAGAAGTGGCTCAGACCTTAATAGGATAGGGCTCTGCTACCTCCTGTGTAATCTTGAGCAACCTTAAATGTACAAGAATTAGAATAAAACCCACCCTAAACATACTACTCACCTAAATGACAGTGTATATATCACACCTGGCAAAGTATTTATTACTCAACTTCTCCAGAAGTCTGAACTGAGAACAAGATTTAATACATTTCTAAAGGAATTATAAATATAATTTGACAATGCATTTCAACAAATGCCATTTAGTAATGTTTACTGCAACCAGGAACTGCATAGCCACAGCACAACAAAACCATGGAGATAAAACCATTCCTCTCACGGAGTTATTAAGGAGTCAGAGAAATTAAATGAGGTAGTTTAGGTGAAAGAATTTGAACAATGAACTACATTTACCTTACAATCAATTGCTCCCTTCTTAAAAATGTACCTATTAAAGAATGTAGAAAAGAACGAAAAACATTTTCTTCATTAAAGTCATAGATAACTCAAATTTTCAGTCCAGACCTCCACTGCTGAGTCAAAGAACCCTAAATCCAGTTGCTTGCTGGACCCAGTAAAGCTCTTGCTTGGGTGCTTCCTATTCAAAATACCTAAAACCAATGGTCCTACTCACCATCCTTTCTAAATCAAAGCTTCTAGTATATTCCTTCGGCAAAAAGAAGGAAAAAGCACACAACTCTCTTCTATGACCTAATATTTGCTATTTTAAAAAAAAAAGGCCAAGGACAAAAATAAGTAGCCCCTCAAAATTGTACTTACAAATTCTTCTTCTGTAATTGCTGGTGGCTCTGAAACAAAATAAAATATTACATTATCTTACTCAAATCTGATTTCCTTTTAAAGTAAATGAAATAATTTGAGGCCGCACCTAACCTTGCTTTGTACACGGGCAAGCTTAGTAAATTTTTGGCCCTCTGTTCATTTTGTGCACATGGATTGAATTTTAAGTTGGAATTCAAGGTGGAAGTGGGGAGGAAAGACCCCTGGAACCTAGTTTGGTCAGTAATTCACTGTGACCTTGGAGTTAACCTTAAAAGATGGAGGCTTCCATTATTCCAGCTGCAAAATGGAGAATTAAGCAAGATAAAATAACATGGCGTCAATCGGGCAATTAAGTGGAGAGAGGAGAGGGGTAGGAATGGAATTCATAATAAAAAAGGATGCGAGAGCTATGCTGCCAGTTTTTCTAAAGTTTGGAAGAGGAGCCGTCCAGGCAGTTAGGATTAAAATTCCGAGGCGGGAGCAGGCTGGCTGAGGCGTGGGAGAAAGCCCCCCCCCCCCCCCCCCCCCACGCCGAGAGGTCGCCAGCCGTCCACCCGGGCCGCGTCCGCGTCCTCGTCCTGGTCGCGGCGGCCCGATCACCTACCCGCGGTGAGCCGCTTCTCGCGCATGCCGCCGCCCTTTCCTGCGCCCTGCGCCCGCCCGGGCCGTCAGGGGGCCATGCGCGGGCCCAGCGCCCTTCAGGGCCCGTGTTTTCCCCCCGAGCAGACGTGGACGCGGCGCGCAAGCCCCGGGGCTGCGCCTCCTTGTGTAGCCCCCGCCTAGCCCGAGTTGCTATGGAGCTAAGACAATGCCCGCGTCCAACAAGCCCGCGGCGCGGGAGGCCAGGAGGTCACGCGCGTTTCGGGACCCCTGGGACGGGGAGGGGACACTGGAGCCGTCTTGAGCCCTCTCTTCTCTGGGAAGGGGCCCGGGAGGCACGCGTAGCTCTTTAGTGGCCGGGGGACCAGTTGCTGTGGAGACGGCAGTACAAGCCTTACCATCCTAGAGAGAGGCAGGATGGGCTGGTCCCAAGAGGGAAGATAGAAAGGGAAGTCTTCCCTTAGTTTTCTTGAGACAGAAGAATGTTCGATACACAAATCTTGATCTCATTCACAGTTGTGTGAAATGCTTCCATAAATGTTAAATACTCAGGTGCTTTAGGAATCAGATTTGCTCCATTGGGTTAGGACTGCTGCATTTTCAAGAGACTTAAAAATACCCAAGGAGGCTACTAAAGAGGAGACAGTAAATTGAGGATGACCCTAGTTTGATTTGGAAAAAGTTATAATTGAAGATAAGTGCAAAAGTGGAATTTTAAAAAGCACAAAAGAGCGTTCTAATTAGAAAAACTTCATTAAAGTCATAGGTAACTCATATTTTCAGCCCAGACCTCCACTGCTGAGCCAAAGAACCCTAAATCCAGTTGCTTGCTGGACCCAGTAAGGCTCTCGCTTGGGTGCTTTCTACCCAAAATACCTAAAACCAATCACATCTTCCACATTCCTTATATTCAAATTTCATCTTTCTATATAAATTTCATTTTCAGTAAATGATGTCTTCATCCACCAAGTGACTCAGGCCAGAAGCCTGGAGTTATCCTAAACTTTTCCCCAAAGCTGTATTCAGTCAAACAGTAAGTCCTTCCAACTCTACCTTGTAAAGTATTTCTGGAATCTGGAATCTCCACTCCTTCCCAATAGCTTCCAAAATCAGTATAGGCTTCTATCTTGACCTTTGTAAAATTTCCTTGCTTCTCTCTCTTCCAGCCTTTGCTTCCAGTGGAGTGCCCCTTAAATCCATTCTCCATGCTGAAAGCAAAATAATCTAAATGCAAATGTGACCTCCTTAAGACCTGCAGTAGTGGGTGCACTGGTAGTTCAGTGGTAGAATTCTCACCTGCCGTGCCCCAGGATTTGACTCCCAGCCCAGAAACCCTCCACACTTGCCTCCTACAGGGTCGGTACATTCCAAAGTTGGCCAGGAACCTGCAGGTATGTAAATGTTTTCTGCAAGCAAAGTGTAAGACAATGGGTGCTTCTATTGCAAGGAGGCAAAACATAAGTGTACTTTTTATTGTCTTTCAAAATTACATAGGCAAAAAACAAAACAAAAAAGAAAAACAGTAAGCCACCATCAGAGGACCCAATGAGATCAAGAGATAGTAGTAGAAGAGAAGAGAGGTAAGGAGAGATGTGGGGGAACAGATCACAAAAGGACTTTGTCAGCCATCATAAAGACTCCAGCTTTCATTTGGAGTGAAATGACAATCATAGAAGAGTTTTAAATGGAGGAATATGATTTTACTTTATCTTAAAAGGATCATGCTGAGTGTCATATGGAGAATGAATTGTAGATGAGCAAGAGTAGAAGCAGGCAAGAGTACATGGTGAATCAGATAGTGTGGTAGCAGGAAAGGATTGAAAACTCAGATTTTGTGTATGATTTTAAAGGAAGAGCTAAGAAGTTTTCTTGCCAAAACAGATGAAAGGATAAAACAAAGAAAGTAGTTGAGGATGACTCTAATGTTTTTGGCCTAAGCAACCAGAAGGATGGAGTTTTCATCAATGGAGATAGGGAACACCATTCATGTTGGGAGAAGAGCTTAAGAGTCTGTTAGCCATCCAAGTGAAGATATTGAATATTCACTTAGATGACACAGGGACTTGGAATTTGGGAGATACAAACTTGAGAATCAGCATATAAATGGGCTTTCCAAGTGTTTGCTTGTGCTAGGAAACCCTTCTCACCTTGCTTTACTAAGTTAAACTTCCTCATTTTTCAAAACTCAGCTTGGGTATCATCTCCAGTATTGTTTCCCATAAACTCCTTCTCCTGTATACTCCTCTTGCTCCTATATACTTTGTCCAAACACATATCTTAAATCCATATAGGGTGAAGGGGAAAGAAAGTGAGGAAATGTTCTGATTGGCTGACATTAAGTTTCCATTTTACATACGGGCATCTTAAAAAGTGGGGAGTAAATATACATTGACTAGTATGGTATGATTGTCCTTTCTGGTAAGCTATCTCCTCTAGACAGAAACTAGTTTTATCACCAAGTGTTGCGTATCACCAACCTTATAGGGTATGTTCCATTTTCTCAAAAACTCCTTCAGGTCAATTGTTTTGTCCTTCTGAAATGCCCTTCTTGGAATGGAATCTTCTCCCAGGAATCCCCAATGTAGGTGACCATTTTATTTTACTTAATACAATGTTAATATTAATATCAGCTAACACCTGTTGCACACTTAACCATGGTCCTCTAACAATAGCCCTAAGAGACTGGTAATACTATTCTCAATTTACAATTTAGGAAACAGAGTCTTATAGAAGTTAGGTAATTTGCCCAGATACGTAGCTTGAAATTTTTGAAGCCAGAACTCCATCCAGGTCTTTCTGATTCCAAAGCCTTTGCTCTAGCCACTATGCTTTGCAGCTTTTCTCTCTAAAAATAGTCCCCCAAACATTTAATAAACAACATGAGAACAAAAAGATATGGTAACTTGAACCCCAATGCTTAGGTTATAACTGCTCTAATGTTTTGCTAATATTTTTTTGGTAACAGCTTTGAGATATACTTCACATATCAAACAATTCACCTTTGTAAAAGTATTCAATGATTTTTAGTATATTCACAGAGTTGTGCAATCATCACTACAGTCAATTTTAGAACATTTTCATTGCCTCAAAACTACTTCCTTCCCCCCTCCACCCCTGTGCTTGATAAAAACACTAAAAAGGGAACTTCTGCAACATGATATAGGGCACATATGAAGAAATCCACAACTAGGAGGGCGGGCAACGGTGGCTCAGTGGCAGAATTCTCACCTGCCATGCCAGAGACCTGGGTTTGATTCCCAGAGCCTGCCCATGCAAAAAAAAAAAATCCACAACTATCCACATCAGAAAATGGTAAACTTTCCCCCTAACGTCAGGACCAAGATAAGAATGACTATATTTCATCACCATTATTCAATATTGTACTGGACATTCTAGCCAGAGAAAATAGGCAAGAAAAAGAAATAAAAGATATCCAAGTTGGAAAGGAAGAAATAAAACTCCATTCACATGTGGCACAATCCTATATATATAGAAAATCCCAAAAAACCCACAAGAAAGCTACTAGAATTCAACAAAGTGGCAGGATATAAGGTCAACATACAAAAATCAGTTGTGTTTCTATACACCAACAATGAACAATCTGAAAAGGAAATAAAAAACAATTCCATTTACAAAAGCATCTAAAGGAATAAAATATCTAGGAATAAATATAACCAAAAATGTGTAAGACTTGTACACTAAAAACTATAAAACATTGCTGATAGAAATTAAAGACCGAAATAAATGGAAAAACAGCCCATGTTCATGGATTGGAAGACAATATTGTTAAGATGTAAATACTACCCAAAGTGATCTAAAAATTAAACACAATTCCAATAAAAATTCCAGCAGCTTTTTTTTAAAAAAAAATGAAAAAGCCAATCCACAAATTCATATGTAATTGCAAGGTGCCCTGAATAGCCAAAGCAATCTTGAAAAAGGACAAACTTGGAGTACCCACACTTCCTAATTTCAAAACTTACTGCAAAATGACAGTAATCAAAATAATGTGTACAATGTACTTTGAAATATATTGCTTTTTTGTATATATGTTACATTTCACAATAAAAAATGTTTTAAGAAAAATGTGTATTGGCAAAAGGATGGACATATAGACCAATGGAACAGAATTGAGAACCCAGAAATAAACTCTTACATCTGTAGCCAACTGATTTTTGACAATGATGCCAAGTCCACCAAGTCCTTATAATATACATAGAATTCAATTTGGGGAATCCTGGGGAGCATCTCAGACAATCTTTCCTCAAAGCATTTAAATTATGTGACAAGCCAATGTACCCATGGAACAGGACAGAAGTGACATCATGTTAAGTTGCTGTGGACAGAAAAAATTATCAGTGATTCCAAATATGACCCCCAAACCAATGCCTTCCGAATTGCAAAAATTTGCATTAGAGTACTCAATGTAGCCTGTACCGGGTAAGAAGCTGCAACAATTTATTTAATGATACTTCCAGGTACTACAGGTGAGACAGGAAGTATGTGTATGTGTACACATATCTCAGACAATCAAGGAATTGTTTTCAGACACCCAACCTGTTAATTTAAAGTTAAGTACCATTCCTTTTTTAGGTTTAGTATGGACAGGTCCAACTCAAGTCCTGTTCTAAAACTTTCTGAAGTTTTTGTCAACAGGAAAGGCTGAAATTCATATTAACTACCATTGTGATTTTACATTTGATGGTAAAAGGAAATTTGAGGGATATTTTATAAGGCTAAGAGTCTAAATATACAAAGGGACAATGGCTGACCATATATGACAATAGAACTCCGAACAACAACCTCTTGCAGAGGTAACCAGCTCTGGAAACCAAACCACAGCCTATACAGCACTTGGCCCAAAAGGGTCAGGACCAGGTCAGTGACTGCCAGTTTACCTAATCTTTGCCCCCATTTCCAGCTCAGGACCAGAAAAAGGCAAATATGCTCTCCAAACCAATCACATAGGATGTTCCACTTCTAGTTAGCCCACTTCCAGCTTCCCCATGCCAATGTCTTCCAATCAGAGCAAACCTAAAGCCTTCTCCATTTTTCGTTATCATGTTTTTCCACTCCCTTGCCTGCCTTTGAGTCTCTGCCAAAAGCAAGGTCTGGTTGCTGATTTCCTTGCTATAGCATCTGAATAAATAGCCTCTGTTTGTTTTCATCTGGGTTGTCTTTATTTCCACATGACTAACTATTTTTAATTTTTACACATGTATCAGAATGACAGGACAGTGCAATAGAGTGTTTTTCGAGGAGCTGGATGATAACTCAACACACAATGATATGTGATGCCATCCTTCACCCAACCCCCTAAGGTAACTGCAGGTATGGCAGCGAGGTCGGGAACAGAGATTATAAAATTTTTTATTTCTATTTTCTTTTTAATAGTCATTATCTTACCTTTTTGTATTAAACATTTTATGTGTATCTTATGTATCTTATCTATATTGGATAACAATATAGATATCCATATCCGTGTCACATTTAACGGGAAAACAGCATTTTTTTTTCTATTTCCTAACTTAACAGTTCATAATTTTTTTAAAGGAACATAATTAAATACATTCATTAGGCAATTTCTTAACTTATCCAAGATAACTACCATCTGGACCTGCTGGTTTAGATTTATTCTAATTGTCAATATATTCCATTCCATTACTTTGCTTCTTGCACAAACTGATGAGATAATTCAATTTTTAACCCTGCCCTAGTTAAAGTTTTAAAAAGTACAATACTGCTTTAGAATATTGTAAATTTTACAAATAGAGAATACTTTTTTCTCTATCCTCATCCTCCTTTTCCTTTCTAATGAATTTAGCTCTAAGGGTTTTTTGTTTTGTTTTGTTTTGTTTTGTGTTTCACCTGTTTTTGTGTTGCCTGTAGCCCTAGCACTCAGAACAAAGCCTAGCATGATACAGTAAATGCTTAATATGTGTTAGATGAATGAACCATATTTAATGAAGAAATAAAAATTGTATTGTTAAAACTCATAAAAGAATACTAGATTGGTCAAAGTATAAGATCTCTTACTTTTTAATAACCCAATTAGGTATCCTTGATCAATAATAACAACAACAAAACATCTAACTGCTTGAATTTCCAATTTCCTTACCTAAGCCAAACCAAAATAGCAAGTGATTCTCTAAGCAGACCTAAATCTGTACCTCCAACCTGTCAGCAGAGCAGGTAGCAGCAGAACCAAAACTCTACTGACAGGTTGGGGCAATGACTTAGGTCAGTGTGGGCAGGCTGATATTTGGTGTCAAACAGCCACCATTCTAACCCCAGCCTTAGTTTTCTTATATGGAAAAAAAAAGAAAATTATTGTACTGTCCCATAGAGTTGCTATGAGATAACATATGTAAGGCACATAGTTCACTGCCTGATGAAATTAAAAATAAGCCACGAATGATAAAGATATATAAATGTTTAAATTAGGATCACTGTCTCAGGATTCCACAACCCTTTCAGTCAACATTTACTGTGTCTATATGATTATAGGAGTAAGACACTAGAGGTGCATTTAAGAAAGCATAGCCCCTGCCCTTGAGATATTTACACTTTAGATAGGGTTTACAGAACCTACTCATGATATAATTCAAGAGCACTTACAAAGTAACAAAAAATAAGTGCAAATTTTAATCTGTATCAGTACTTAAACAGGGAGGCAGTAGTGTACTTTTCCCCAGCAGCAGAGAATAAGAAAAAAAACAAAAAAAGAGGCCTTTCATGTAAGCAACCTTAACACCTCATTTTTAACCACACAGATGAATTGTTTGGTTTAGGAGTTCGTTCTCTCTGACCTCATAGCACCCTGTGCATACCTAACCTAGGCTGGGCATAGAAGTGGCAGGAAAGACTTTTGCCAAACACTCAACTTCTGTTCACTGCTTAGGCACTAAACTAAGTGCTGCTGGACACAGAGCCACAGGTCAGAGGAATTAGCTGTCTGATGAGGAAAACATGAAAGTTTTGATAAATGCTGTGATAAGGATACCAAGGGGGTCCAGATGCTGTGCTAAGAGTGATGCATCCAGCCTGGGAGGTAGTGGGGGGAGAGGCAGGGAGGGAGATAGATGACCAGGTGACCTCTGAGCAGAGCCTTAAAAGACAAAAAGACTAGTAAGAGTCAGTCACATGGGGAAGGGAGGGAAGAAAACAGCATTCTCAAAGGCAAGGAGGAATGTGGAAATGGAATCTAGTGCAAACTTGCAAGTAGTTGGAAGGTGGAAGCACTTGGAATATGAAGGGAGTGGTGAGAGTTAAGGCTGGAGAAGGGAACAGTATCCATCACAGAGGGCTCAATCTGCCATGCTGAGAAATCTGAATTATCTATTGAAAGATTTTAAGGTAGGGATATGCACCCTCAGATTTGTATTTTAGTAACATTACCCAGATCGTAAGTTAATTGTTCTTAACACCTGACTTTATTATAAATTATGTATTTAATTTAATAATAATGCAATATATTAGAAATTGACCCAATTAAACAAAATTAAGTGATGAAATAGATACTAAAAAAAAAATATGACTTCTTCTCAAAGGAAAAATATGCCATATTCATGGCATAATTGTGGGTAGAACCTTCAGTTAAAATTAATTTCACCAATAGCAAATTTGACAAATACATTCTTTAAAACATTTAAGGTTATTAAGCTTTGTTCAGGTGACACAAAATAAACTTCAAGCTATTAATACTTACCAAAAAGGCATGAAAATATTCAAGAAATAAAATTATACTTTTCTTTCTTTGATACAAGTACTGTATCTTAAACTCATGGCTCCCTCTTTTGAATACCAACATATAAAATGTAAATATCTTTGCTACCCTAGCACATTAAAATTTAAATGTCATATCATTGACTTTCCACATGTAATTAAATACCACTCAATCATAAAATAATATTTCATCTCTAAAGGCCTAAACATCTAAAATACATACATACACATACAAGTATAAATTTTTGTTCACCCAAGTTAAAAAGAGAATTATAGATATTTTTAAATTAATGTTTGGCCCTACCCATACCTCCCTCCCACCCACCCCTAAAAATACAAACTCTTTCTGACACAGACTATGTCCATATCTAGTTTAGGTCTTACAAGTTGAGTTTATTAAAATCCTGAATCTGCCACACCATTACTTTAGCCAGGGTGAAATATAACTAAATACTACTATTAGATGTCATATTTTCCTCTGAAAAGCTAAATATTCTGCAAATGTATTTAAATGAGATACAATTTCAGCTCTCTCAGAAGCAAATAACTGTATGTGAAGATCCCTGTGATATCAGCTAAAAAAATAAAGAAAACTGAAATTTGGATTAAATTAGTCATTGCATGTGAGAACAAATCATTATTAACAACCCAATTAATATTTGCTGCATCTTCTCTCATGCACATGAAACTACCCGAAGGGATATAAGAGTGGTGAGTTAAACAGTTCCTGCCCATAAGAATTAGAAGATTTAATATAAGGCCTGCCAGAAGTACCATAAGGGAGGTATAAATAAACACTAAATTCAAAGATGGTAAAAAAAAAAAAAAAAATCCATCTTGTTGGAGAGATCAGAAAATAATTCATGGAAAGAAAGAAGTAGTTGGATTTTGTCAGAAACGTAACATAGCCAAGGAGGGAGGAATTGAGAGAAAGCACATGGGAAGTTTAGAAAACAACAAATAGTCCAGTTTGGCGGGAACCAAGTGGAATGGTGGAGGGATTGCTAGAAAGTTAGGACCACATTATGGAGAGCCTAAATTCTGCTACATTTTTAATAGGAAGCAACATGATTGGAGCCACATTTTACTACAAATAGCCTGGCAAGACATTTAGGACAGACTCAAACGGGAAGAAACTAGAAACAAAGAGACCTGTTAGGAGGCAATTACAGTGATGTAGGCAAGATGTGATTAGGACCTGAACCTTAATGCAGAAATGAGAATGCCAGAGGAGAATAATTGATAGTGTGCCACTACCATTCACAGCTAGCACTCACCTACATTTCTGCTCTCCTTCCACTCCTCTGACTCGACAGCCCATGATGAGGAAGCCAGGAGTACAGAACTGTTAAGCAAGTAAACACAGATGGCCAAAGCAGCAAACCAAGGGCCACCAACAAGATGTTGTTTTAAGTCATCCAGGAAAACAGTACACTCTAGCAATTACCAATTATGACTAATAGCTATTACCAAAATTTATTCTATACACACTTTAGAAATTAAGTCAAGGAACATTTTCCCTATTTGGCAATGCAACAGCACATCAATGTCAAATACATAAAAGCTAAATTTATTTTTTTTGAAGAGCCAAAATCACTATAAATGAGTCTTTGGTGCCCCCTTGTGGAATATTGTGACCTTTGAAATACCCTTCCAAAGAAACAGCAATGGGCATCTCCATATTTTAAAATATTTAAAGCACTTTCTGTTGCACTATTTTTAAGAGAAACAACTTAAAATAAATCCATTAATAACCGTGAAAAACTAGGAACATAGAATGTATTTACTTAAAAATGCTCTGTAAATTTTTGTGATATAAATTAAGCAAAGATCATGGAAAAACTTAGCTTTATAAAGCAACAAATATCAACACTTTTCTCAACAGCACTTCAACCCCTAAATCATTGCTAACAAATTCATAAGAACTTATTTAGTCTTTAAATAGTAAAGAATAAATTTAAAGATCCATATTTGTGCCCATATAATCCTTTTATACTAGTATAGCTCTTAAAAGTGTTGTTTCTTTTTATATTATTTGCCCCAAGTTTATGGCCACTTTTTTTCCATACCAGAGAGTCATAAATATAAATACAAAATACATGTCTTTGCTGGAATCAAGTAGAAGTCAAAGAGAAAGAATATTCCTTCTCATTAGCTTGCAAGGCTGTCAAGGGAGCAGACCACAGAAAAGAAGATAGAAAGGTTCTTACCCTAAATTTAGTAGAAGGTAAAGCATTGTTGGTTTACCCCAGAATTCTCATTCTTTTCCTTAAGGATATGAGAAGTGAAACAAAATACAAAA
The DNA here is from genome assembly GCF_023851605.1 of Tamandua tetradactyla. Classification (NCBI taxonomy): domain Eukaryota; kingdom Metazoa; phylum Chordata; class Mammalia; order Pilosa; family Myrmecophagidae; genus Tamandua; species Tamandua tetradactyla. The sequence goes on from NC_135332.1 coordinate 144,367,928, forward strand.
ATAAAGTGCCAAATTTAGCCCTCTTGTTTTGAAACCTTCTTGGGAACACAGAGTAGAACCATCAAGAAATGTTTGGTGAACTGTTCTTAATACATTCTTTTACCAAGGACCAAAAACCGATAAGAATGCAGTAATAATTGGAATGTGAAAACAATTATTCTTGTTTTCATATCCTGTGTCCTTGAATTATAAAAACCTTGAGACTGAAGCAGTGGCCTTTCTCTTGACCTGAGTTCTCAGATAATAGTATATGTATTCAATTCTTTTAGTTTTTCAAATGATAAAGTTGTCTTTGCTACTCATGAACTAAGGAACTAGTTTTATTATTCAAGGAGAATTTTTCTAAATTAGAATTTTTTTTGTCCTAGTATACCAATAGTTTTTTCAAAAAAAGTCAAGACCATCATCCATTTAGGATATGGTAATTATATGCAAAGCATTTTCTCCTGTTCAAATGGCACACTGCCTCTACTACAGCCCTGGATCCCCAGTTACTGCCTGTGCTATCTTGGGCAAATTATAAACCTCTCTGATTCTGTTTCTGTTATATATAAAATGAATAAGATAGCATCCTTATAGAATTGATGTGAGGAATAATTGAGTTAACACATGTAACAGACTTAGAGTAGTACATAGCAAATACTCAATGGTTGGTTGATTTCTTTTCTTCAGTCAGATATTTTTTGAGAGCAGGTTCGAGATTGACTTTATAGACTAATATCATGCAGCATGATGCTAGTGATATCAAGGCCATGATCTAGCCCCACAAATGCTATTTCGTTGTAGTCTATTCACATTAAGCCAAATGTATAGTAACATAAATCAGCTTAACAGTCTCCAGAGTGATTTCACAATGTCATCTTTTTAAAACTTTCCGTATTTATAAATGAAATATACTCAGAATCAGTAAGTGACTTGCAATAAGGACACAACCAGTTTAGTAGTTCAGGATACCAACCGAGGCTTTTCGATTCCTAGCCCAGTATTGCTCCCTCCACTATACCATAACTGGTTCTAAGAAAATCAGCTACAAAAATGAATATGCCAAATAAAGTTCACTGACTACATGCTTAAATGCAATTTAATCTTCATCTGGAGTCTATTTTATTATGCATTGAAACAGTACTCACTGAAATCAAATGTTAAGAGAGTAACAAATTATTAGGGTAAAACTGAGTTAATATTTTGTTAATTTTTTTTATTACTAGTAGCACTAAAAAATCTACTCATTCAATAAATATTTATTGAGCACCTTCCTCTTGCCTGGCACTATGCTAGGTGCTCTGGATCCAGCAGTATTTACATCTAATATGATACTGTCCGGGCCTTCACAGAGCATTCAGCCTAATGCAGAGAGAAAATAAACAAGCAATTTAAATAAAGTGAATTAAGTGCCATGTCAAAGGAAGTAAGGGAGCACATAGGTGGGTTAATTGATTCATTCAGTTACTACAATGCACAATAATTTACAATTAGGATAGTGATTATTTTCTGGATAGCCTTGAGCTTATTTAATAAAGTTGTACATGAATACCTTTTGATTTTCTTCCAGTTATCTACCTACCTGTTGATGCCATCACATATATGAAATCTATCAAAATTAAACTTATCTTTTAAATTCCTACTCTGACCTTTTTTCTTCAGGAAGCTTTCTTATATAGTCATTAAATATATGGCATTAAATCCTCATACTGTTTCATGTTATCTATTTGATCATAATGCTTAAATTCAAATTAAAATGAGAAATATAAAAATACGCTACTAAGCATTGTTTAACAGTACCATAAGAGGAACACGTTTATTGCCGATTCTTAAAACTAAATGTGGTAAAATCTATCTTTCACCAAATAAGAGAAATAAAATATTACTTTCTAAATGGACTGGGAAACCACAAAATGACAAATGTGATCACACTGAGAAGGCAGTGTGACTGTAATACATAAGATAATAACAAAGTGCCTCATAATGAACTGGAAGTAGGATTCCAGATTTTGTATTGCACTACTGGCAATTTCATGTGTAAAGTGGTAAAAGAAACATTTATCTTTACTTTTCTGTTATTGTGTAATCAAATAAAACTTCGTAAGATATTGGGAAATATGAACATTTAAAATTATATAAAATAGTTATGACATTTCATTTTTAAAAACATATAATGGAACTCGATCTAGGATTTTTAAGATTAAAAAAGTCAGTTTGGCATTTAGGGCAGGCAGAAATCAAAAGCATAAAATAGCAGTAATTTCATATGACAGGTAAAGATATGATCTGATCTAAGCCACCTAAAGAGAGGCTGAAGAAAAGTAGTTTGGATTAAATAAATCAAACAGCTGACTTCACAAATTAAGAGAATGAAGACTAGGAATAAATTTCCTAAAAATAATAATAATAATTCTCTGATGGGAGAAAAAAAATTAAGTTTTAAGTGAACAACATTAAAAAGTAAACTGATAAGCATAGGAAATTAAATAGACACAAAGAAATGAATTTGTTTAGAATCGAATAAATCAGAAAATGTGATATAAAATTTAGGGATTGTATAATTTTTATTAAATGTAACCAACACTTAGTCCTATTAATATTTAGCCTCCAAAAATCCTATGTGGAATTAGGAAGGATATAAAGAAAACTTAGTATTTAGCAGATAATAAAAATTGCATAGAAAGTGAAAGTCAAAATTTAAGGTAGATTTTCCTAATATATGTATATGTAATTCATCCCTTAAAATTGTTTTATTAAAATAATCTACAAGGATATCTATATTTTAAATCTGTCTATAGTTTGCAAACAGACATAAACATATATCATTTATCTAAACACAAATTAAGAAACTATCTTCAAATTGTTTCTGGTTTTCATAATTTGTTAAATGTTAGAACTTATCTTTTTCTAGCTACTGTTCTATAAATGGAACATGCAACCTCAAATAATGTTTAGGAAGATGTACACTATAAATAATTTCAGTAAACTTTTTTCTTAAAAAAGAAGCCATCTTTTCCAATCAGCCAAAATTTGTCAAAATATTAATATTAATAAAATATTAATACCTAGTCTATATTAAACATATTAAACAAATGAAATCATGACTTTAGTTCTAGAATTTTTCAAAATACTTATTTGAAACATGTGACATGTAAGGGTTTATTAACTGTTTAAGACTCCTATTATGAAGAAACACATACTTCCTATAATTTACTTTTTTAAAATATCCTCTTAGTTATCAATATAAAGTAAATTTTACTTAAACAGAAGTCTACACAAATGTCTCTTACTAAATGAAGTGAATTATAGAGTAAATTCAATATAACTTCTGAAAACCTTTTATTTATATTTTATTTGTCAAGAACCCTTTTTCCAAATCTACAAGGCCAGCTGTCTCAAGTTCAAAAATTTTATTATTATTTGGAAAACTACTTTTAAAAATTGATTGAAAAATATTTCAAAATGAACAAACTTAAAATGTTACATGAAATGTTAAAATACATGTATATGACAACAGTGAAAATCCTTTATTTAAAAACAGTAGGTTATTAAAATGGGTAAAAATGACATATAAAATTAATTTTTTCAAAACTCATCACTTTAAAGAAAACATACAATGACACAATATTATACAAAATAGGACATAAATCACCATCTGTCATTAATGGGAAGATTTGAAGGCTTTTGAAATAGTCATAATTTTAAGTCAGACAAATAAAACACTGTATGGGAAGTGCTTCTTTGGTATTTAAAGTCTCCTTTCTCTTTAGAGGCGTTTTAAATTCCGCTTACTCTGGGCACTTCCTGGAAGAGCATCTTTTCTATTTCTTGGCTTTGCTGCTCCTCTACTACATTCTTCAGACCCATGATAAGCACAGAAACATAACACACAAAAGTCAAAACCACAGGCTGCACGGCTACACAGTCCCCTTTTCTTATATGGCTGGTACTTAGCAGGGGATTGGCACCTTGGACAAGGTTTTAATGCTTCATCAATAAAAAGCGTTTTAGCAACCTGCAGTAAAAGCATATACACTCAGTCTTGGTTTCATATAGAGAATCACCTTATTTCAAACTCTGTAAATATTATTTCTAAAACTTATGATACTCACCTTAACATATTCTTCCTGTTTACTACTTAAAGGAGTAACAGAAGAGGTTGCTATAGGTGTCAAAACTTCTCCCCAAGGAGATAAATTCGGAACTTGTTCTTTCTGAGAACCTGTTGTCCTAGCCTGTGCTTGCACAGATCTTAAAGCTGATCGATTTAGAAGATGGAGCCGAGTTGCAGCATCCTTAACATTTAATATAGCACCCTGTGGTAAAAGGTGAAAGGGTCAATACTGTAATATCAAAAATTCCAGTATATCAAAGATTCCAGTATAACTTCTTGATGCATACAGACTTAAATATTTACTTATAAAGTTGTTTTACACTACTAGAATTTTGCTCCTAAACCATTCCTTTTTAGAAAAAAATCCTCACCTAACATTTAAAAGTCAAAGAAATATATTTTAAAAAATTGATAAATGCTATAAATGTTAGCTTTAAGTTTGCATGATTGGTTATTTTTCAATTTGTTTTAAGCCATGCATTAGCAATCTTTTTCTGAAAAGGACCAGACAGTTAATATTTTAGGCTTTTCTATAATCATAGAACTTGCTGTTGTAGCAACAGCAATCATAGATAGTAACAAATAAAATACAGGGTTGTGTTCCAATAAAACTTTATTTAAAACCACAGGCAAAGGACAGGATTTAACATGCAAGTCAAAGTTTGCCAACCCGTTTTAAGCTAAGGTCTCAGAAGACGTGAATCTTTTAAAAGTTTACTATTGGATTGCATGGAATTCTTTGAAGGTTCTTACTTAGCAGCAAATCAGAACAATGGGCCTTTGAAACACAGTTTCTTTGACTGGCTTTTGCAAATACTTGGTACAAATGGCTTTGACATCTTAAAAGAAAAAATTTTCCCTAGTCTAAACTGGATATTTAGATATTCAGTCAAGAAATAGTTTCAATGAGTAATCCTGGTAAGACTTGCATTTTGTTAGAGATTGGTAGTGGAAAAAAATGGTAATTTTCTTTTAACAAACTAATATTCTTAATCAATCAAATATCAAAATAAAATATACTATGAGTGAATTTTCTCATTATGTCCAACTATGTGTTTCCTTCGCTGCAAATGGTTCCTAAATGTGAGGAGAGTTAAACATGAGAAATTATATCAGGATAAGTACCGGTAATGAGGTTAGCTGGATATGAAAGATTATGTGATTAACAATTTAAAAATATATGCTCAACTGTAATGGATGAATTTTGGTCTTCAGAAATTAGAATGAATACAGTTCTAATTTCTGCAAGGGCTCAGTATGTCTCTTTAAATTAGTTGTATAAAACAATTCACAGCTTAGACTACAAACACATGACATAATAGCACACTGAAAGGAGAACACTCCCTGGATTTCAACACAATTGCAAACACAATGATCGTGCATGCATACCAAGAAAATGAATAAAGATATGTTGTTGAAGCAAAATTTAACCACAGGAGAAGCATTCATTCATTTAACAAATATTTATAGAACATCTAATATGTGCTAAATGAATAAGAGTCTAATTCCTGTCCTCATGGAGTTTAAAATGTGTTCTACTCTTTCTGAGCAATAAGAGGCAAAGTAGTCGAGGAAAGCACATGTTCATAAGTACCAAATTTTTTCAAAACATGGTCATCATCACATTACCAGAAATATTTAAATGTGAAAGAGAAACACCTGATGGTTGTCCGTTTCCATAAATAAGACAATTAATTAAGAAATTCAAAGGAACAAGTGAGGTATTAAGATGTTAATGCCCAGTCTCACTGTTCCAAAGCAAACAGATAAAATTGAGATAACACTACATGTACCTTATCTGCACCTTCTAATTTTCACATAAAAGGAACTTTCTGTGACATTACCCAAGTATGAAGAAAACCATGAAACATCTTTGTTTTATAATTTCTCTGTTTTGATTAATGATACATTAGGACAGTTCAGTAAAATACAAATAATCCATATCAGAATAGGAGAGTGGAGGACACCAGGAAGGATGTCTGAGGAAAAGAAGGAACCGATAGGATACCCGATTGTTTGAATTTAGAAAAGATTTTGTTCTGGTGGATAACGGGATGAACTAGAAATCTGTACAGAGAAACAGTAAGCAAAAAAAAAAAAGAGAGAGAGAGAGAGGAAAAAAACTGACAAATTAGCTCTGGAAAAACATTGCACAAGAAAGTATAATCACAGTGTACATGTTACAGATGTGAAAAACAATCATGATTTGACACAGTCTTAATAACATCAACACCTAATTCTGGTTTACCATCATGTAGTGGTATAATTAAATCACTGAGATAGGAGAAAGGAATTCAGAGAGGGGAGTAGCTAAGTAGTGGTGGTAGTAGTGGTGGTGAGAGGTTAGAAAACTAATCCTCTGTAGAAAAACAAATCAAGAAATAGTGATATAAGCATGTTATTTAAAAATATGGAGCTAAAAAACGGAAGAAACTACTAGAGTTCAAGTGATTGCTTGATGGAGTGAGAACTGAGAGTAGGTAGGGATGGGGAAGGAGTGCTGCATTTCATTATAAGCCTCACAGTCCAATTTAACTTTTTAAACCACGCACTTGTATTACTTTGAAAAAAAAAAAGGAAACCAAAATAAGATCAAGTAAGGAAAAACAGAGTCCTTTAAAAACCCAAATTAAAAAAAACAACAACTAGGATGTGAGAATACTGTATTTTATCTTGAATTATCTGATGGGTTGCCAACATAATCAGATGTCCCTTCCTTATAAGAGGCAAGGAGTATATGGAAGAAAAGTTTAAACATGAATAGGTACTTGCTTAAAAAAAACTGTTTCCTAAATTTGTCCCTAGCATTTAAGGCAGCACTTTAAAAAGACATGTGAAGAAGTCAATTAACATTTTCACTGTTACAAACTCCCTGACCCAGAAGCTGCTGTAGTTAGTAGCTGCAAATAAGTCCCAAGGCAACCCCATAGGTGAGAAGGTAAAATTTTCCTTCAAAGTAGAAAAGAAAGTCAAAATTTTAGTAAACCACAGTCCCTAATATTCCATTGTAATGAGAAACCCATCCTTGTATACCTAGATGTTTCTATTTGTCTGTGCCATGCTCCATCTCAATTATTATATTTTGTCAAATTAGAAATGTATTCATAGAATGTCATCAAATACTTTTTACTAGAATGAGCAGAAGGCAGCGAACTCTCTGAGTTTCTTTTGGTACTGATGAGGGTCTAAAAGTTGAATCCACAATCAAATGTGGGCCCATAGGACATCAGGTGCCTGTTACACAAAGCAACTTACCTAGTTGATCAACTTCTGTAGGGTTTTTCTTTCTTGTACTTTCAAAGCTGGAATTCAAATCTTCGAGGGAATACAAATTTACAATGCTGCACAATACTAATGTCCATGCTTATGCTCATTCCTGTCTCCATTTATGCTATTCCTACTGAAACACTCCTCCCTGTGCTCTTCACCTGGCTAACTTCTAACTCATCATTCAAGTCTCAGCTTAGATGCATTCTTCATAGAAGCTTCTCTTGATCCCAATGTATTGGTCAACTACACTTTTAAATGTTCCTTTGGAATTCTGGGCACATCTATATTCTAATTACCTGTTTACTTAAACCATCCACAAGCCTATGAGTTCCAAGAGAGCAGGGACCATGTTGGAAATGTTCACAATTGTAATTTCAGCAACTAGCAGTTATTGGTATATAACATCTATTCAAAAGACTGGAAAAATGCTATATTAATATATAATTATGAATAGGATCCAGTAAATCATTAGTATTCAAAAGCTGCTAATAGCACATATTCTTAAACAACAACAAATCCAAGAAGATGTTCATGATGATAGGTAGTCTACTCTACTATTGGACTGGGTGGAAATGGAATTTAGGGAGAGTAGAGTTTATAAGCAAATGTTTGCTAAATGGAAAAGTTATAAAGATAGCAGGAAAACCAAATTAGGTTGTCCAGCAATATTGTATTAGAAGATATTTATACAAAACCATTTCAGGAGAGTATTATATATTACCTCAGAATTTGTTTTCAGCTGTGTCATATAAAATTTCCTCCTCTGATTAGCTTTTTTATCTTGAACAACAATTTCACGCCAATTTCTGCTTACTCTCCAAACTCTATAACAAAAAGATCATTCCTTCTTTTGCATATTGCACAAGATTAACATTTTTGGGCACAGGAATTAATAAGAAAAACTTGCTTTAAAGATTTAAGACAGCACATTTAAACCTAAATTTGCATTTAAAATATGACTTGGCTAGCACTGTTTCATGTTTTGAGTCACCATATGAAATAAAACCTATTAAAATATTAAGTATAACTGGCATTATATCAAAAGATTACTATCTTAGAAATAGTTAAGGAAAAAAGTTTTATATAAATCTAATATGTGTCCAGTGGAAGACTGATAAGGATTTAATTTCAAATGTGAAACCATATTTAAAATTTTGGAACATGATATGCAGCAATTGATTACTATTTGCAAGGTGGTGCAAGGGTAACTTCGTGTAGAATTTTTGCCTGTCATGCAGGGAAACCTGGGTTTGATTCCCTCCCATGCCAAAAAAAAAGAAATAAACTTCACATTCACATGATTACTATCTGCAGTACAAGAAAGTTTACCAGTTTCTCCTACTGCTGTATTCAAAAAATCTCTGCCATTTTGATTAAAAATGAAAACACTCCTTCATTGGAAGTGCTACATAGTAAATAGTATTATGGGTAGCATCACAAATTCATATCTTATAAGCTAAAAGTTTATGAGAATGAGGCAGGTAAAGAAAAAACAATTCATGTCCAGTGATTATCAGTAAATTTGATTATAATAATTATTAGCAAAAAAATGGCCTTTCAAACACCATGTCTATTAATCTGGTCTTTTTTATTACTCTCATATAATTTAAAGGTTCCCCTTTTTTGTGGAAGGCCCAGGTTATGGTTGAGCTGTCAACACTACTAATCTCCCAGCTACCATGGTTATTTCAGTTGCCAGTGTCGCTTTCCAAAAAACATGCCAGAAAAAGAGGAATAGGCAGAAAGTGATCCATTCATAATGGGGAAGAAAAAAAATATCTAACTGGGTATTTGCCCCAGCTATTTCAACTGACCATCACCTCTGACCTCACCAAGAATAAGTAGTGCTAACATTATACATACCTTACACAGAACAAACATTATAAATTTGGAAGGATAAACATTAGGCAAGTACCTAAATATCACTGAATATCAATTGCTTGCACAAGTGAGCACCCAAAATTTCACCCAAGTTTTTATTTTTAACTGGTCATATCTAAATACTCCAGAATATAAAAATAGCATTTCTATATTTCAGCCATCTCCTTGTTTAAACAATTTATCTGATTTGATTTGAACCATTTTTAAAAGGCACACACAGATGGGTGCACCAATCTGTTTAATATCCTTCTTGGGTTACGCCAAATACAGTCCCTATCAACTTCACTTCAAAAGGCCTCTCAGTAATAATGGGGAAATTATGGATTAAAAATCAGAGAGTTCAATTGTAGACCTGTATCAATTGTTATCCCTAGAGTAACTGTTGGCAGAACACAAATTCTTTGGGTCTCACTTCCCTTATCTGCAAAATATGTCATTGGACTAAGTATCTCAAAAGACATCTACCTCTGAAATCCTACAATTCTCTACAATTGCCGGCAATTAATTTACAGGGAAAAGTGACAAAGGACTTTAACCACAGAATTAGTAGTCATAAAAACTGCAAGGGTTCAAACTCCTGGCATATACCTAAAGAGAAAGAGGTTCACAAACTCTCCTTCATGTTCTCCCCCAACCATCACCTTGCAGAAATCTTATTTCCATGGGTTCCCTTCCTCCTGGTCACAGGATTCCCAAGGGTCTTGTTTTCTGACAGTCCTGCAACTCCTCAAAATTGCCAGTACGAACACAATACGAACCTTAGTCTCTACTTTCAATATTTCTACATATCTAACTTGGTTTCTCTTTATGTGCCAGTACTCAATATACTGAAATTACTGTGAACAAATTCTTCAGTTTCTATTTTCCTGAAATTCCCAAAGAAATTAACTACCATTGCTGTTTTAACAATGAAACAATCCATATTTCCATTTTTTGGTCTGGAAAGAACAAACCATGAAATGAAAGCTAACAATTGCCTTTGGATTCTAGAACTTAAATAGTTCAGTGGCATCCTTTGTATGTTGTCATATCTTAGTTACCAAAATGTTTTACAGTATTTATTACTGACCAAGTGTCATGTCTTTAATACAATTTACAATCTGACATTAGAATGTGAATTATTAAATAAGTTATTAAACAAAATCTGTGAAATAAAGTTTGCCATCTTGAAAACATAAAGTTCAATCTTTAGAAACCCTCTTTCCAAATGATCACAACGGTAAAACTAACTATCCAGAATTAGATTCTTGTTGCTTCTAATGTAGGCTTTCAAATAGAAGGAACTATACTAGCAGCTTTACTGGGAAATTCACCTAAAACATCTTTGATAAAGTATAGGATGACCAAATATAGAGATAATTAAATAAAACAAGCAAAGAAAAAGCAGAACTAAATTCACAGGAAAATTGTCCAGCTGAAAACATGATAAAAATTTTATTGTATAAACAATTTTTATTTCTTACCTGCATAGGCTTTCTGCAGTCAAGGAATCTAAAACCATAGCAAGAATATGCTTTAAATTTCTATATTTCAATTCTGTTAGGATGTCCAATTTATCTACACCCATTTTCTTGCCAATCAAGCCTGCAAGTACACATTGCAATACAGCTATTTTCCCCCCATCTCTTTCTTCTAGGAGTTCATGTGCAACATTGTGCTGGAATCTTTTCCTTTTGCTTTTCATCAAGAGCTCATGCACTAGTTGCAAGGCCGGGGTCTTTGATAAATTCTTAATGCTTAAAATAAAATCTCCACTCATATTATCATTGCTCAGCTGACTCTCTGAGATGTCTGAAATAGCTGCTGGTTCTGTTTCAGAGTAAGAGTGGACAATCTGCTTTTCTTCTTCTGTCTCAGATTGCGAGCCTTGCTCCAGAAGGGTGGACAATCTTCTAGACCTTCCAAGACGCCTTGACTTTCTTATGGTGTCCCCCACCTTAAGAGTTCCCTTATGTTTCTGAAGTAGTTCTTGAAAAGAACCCTCTTGGTCAGAAAGAGAATCTTCTGACTTATCTAAACTAAGTGAATTAAAACCACTGTCTTCAGGTGTTGAAATATTGCCTCTCTCTTCAGTTGAAGAAGAAAGAGTTTCACTTGCATTAAATTTAACGTTTGCTACAAGATCATTTATTGGAGTCACAAATATATCCTCATCTGTTACACAAGTTGTTGTACTAACAGAGTGGCCCAAAAGTTCAGGATATGTATTCTCATCATTAACACTTGAACTGCTATCACTAAAGTTATGTGTGACAGAGTCTTTAAAACTACTGCCCTGAATTGGAGATATACATTCAACTTCAAATAGGCTACAATCACCTTTGGAATCATCTATTGTGGAAGTCTTTTGTTGTGAAAAATTAAGTCTCAATTTTTGACTGCTGGAAGTAGCTTCTTCTGTTTTTAAAGTGCTAGTAACTAAAGGACTAAAATTATTTTGTCTTGAAAAATTTGAAGCACTACTTGGAATATTTTTTTCTAGGTTGAGAATTTGGCTTTTATTACTATCTAAAGAACTATTTTGTGATTCAAAGTCCTCCTTTAGAAGAGAGAAAGATACATTCAATCTTCTGCGCAGTAAGAATTTTTTTCCACTGACTTTAGGAGTTTCACAGAGTTCTGGGGTTTTATCATTTTCTTTCCTAGGGAAAACAAATCTCTTTTTTTGGGTTGGAGATTCTAAAGGAGGTGTTAAGTCCAATCTTGAAGTTTCAAGGTGTTCACGGAATAATGTTGGGCCTTTTTCTTTCTTTCCCAAAAATTCTTTTTCTGTATTACCAGAGCTGCAAGATTTTAGTAACTCCCTATAGCCATGATCTTGAAATGAAGATGTACAAAAATCTCTGAAGCCAGAATACTTGAAATTGACAGCAAGAGATTCCACTTCATTTCCTGTTCCAGAGCTAACTTGAACTGAGTGCCTTTCTGACATCTTCAAACTCTGTTTCTGCAAAGTGGAAACAAATTTTATTCTTCCATTAAAATGAGTAACACCACAGTTTACACCAGAATACATATTTGTTATGAGTATATATAATAATGGAAAATATTATGGTAGTAAAAAAATTACTTTAATACAATTCTGCTCCACGATATAGTGATGTGTACGTAACTTAAAACAACTTCATGACATCATAAAAAACAAATCTTTCAGGTTATAATCACAGTTTACTTGCCTAAACCATAGTCTATAAACCATGCACTTATTTATTTATGCACACTTATTTTCATGAACTAAAATTTAGAGAGAAAAAAATCTAGCAGCATCACTTCCAAATGAAAAAAAAAAAGCTGATTCTTACTACCTTATGATTGTGACAGCATTAAAATACATATTTTTTGTTTTAATATTCTAGCTCATTTGTGCTGGCCTACATTCGTCAGTTGAATATTTCCTTTCAAAGTTCTGAGATATAAATAAAGCTATTTTAAAAAATATACACAATTCTATACTACTCTTCAAACATGTTTTTGGGAAAAGGCATTGAATAAGAATGCTGCCGAACTTCCTGGAAGATGGCGGCTTAGTAAGACGCGCGGATCTTAGTTTCTTCTCCAGGACAGCTACTAGGGGAGTAGAAACGATACAGAAAGCGCCCAAAGCCACAACAGAGATAAAAAAGACAGCGTACCCCATCCTGGAACGGCTGGCTGGCTGAGAGAAGCAGCTCGGGTGAGATCGCCAAGGCGCGCGGGCCTCACCGGGCGGGGTGGCAAGCGGCCGGAGTTACTCCTTCCCCCTTCCCGGGCCGGCTGGGAGAATTGGAGAGGCGGTCCCCTGAAACCAAGGCGGCTGGCGCCCACACCACGCGCAGCCCCCTGGATCAACTGAGAGAATCGGATCGGAAATCCCCAGGCCGCGGAGAACGGTGACGGGTGGGGGAGGCCCCTTCCAAACCCGTGACTCCTGGGGAACGTGCACTCTCTCGGGCGGGCTGCTGCCACTGGCGCCCTCCCGCCACACTTGTCGTCCAGGGCCGACTAGGAAATTCGGACGGGCGCTTTCCCGGGCTGCGGCGACCAGCAACCCTCCCTGCGTTCGGACCCCGGGCCGGCTCAAGCCGCTTCAGCTAGCGAATCCCCCGGACGGTGAGAGTTTTCCAAAGTTTAAGGTCCCACAGCACCTTTTACTGGTGGGACCCGCAGACAAACGTGTGCCACGAGCGCCACCTACTGGGCAGGAAAAGAAAAACAGAACCCAGAGATTTCACAGGAAAATCTTCCAAACTTTTGGATCCAATAACCAGGGAAATCTGTCTAAATGCGCAGACGCCAACAGAAGATAACGGATCACGCTCAAATAATTGAAAATATGGCCCAGTCAAAGGAACAAACCAATAGTTCAAATGAGATACAGGAGCTGAGACAACTAATGCTAAATATACGAACAGAAATGGAAAACCTCTTCAAAAACGAAATCGATAAATTGAGGGAGGACATGAAGAAGACATGGGCTGAACATAAAGAAGAAATAGAAAAACTGAAAAAACAAATCACAGAACTTATGGAAGTGAAGGACAAAGTAGAAAAGATAGAAAAAACAATGGATACCTACAATGATAGATTCAAAGAGACAGAAGATAGAATTAGTGATTTGGAGGATGGAACATCTGAATTCCAAAAACAAACAGAAACTATCGGGAAAAGAATGGAAAAATTTGAACAGGGTAACAGGGAACTCAAGGACAATATGAACCGCACAAATATACGTGTTGTGGGTGTCCCAGAAGGAGAAGAGAAGGGAAAAGGAGGAGAAAAACTAATGGAAGAAATTTTCACTGAAAATTTCCCAACTCTTATGAAAGACCTAAAATTACAGATCCAAGAAGTACAGCGCACCCCAAAGAGATTAGACCCAAATAGGCATTCTCCAAGACACTTACTAGTTAGAATGTCAGAGGTCAAAGAGAAAGAGAGGATCTTGAAAGCAGCAAGAGAAAAACAATCCATCACATACAAGGGAAACCCAATAAGACTATGGGTAGGTTTCTCAGCAGAAACCATGGAGGCTAGAAGACAGTGGGATGATATATTTAAATTACTAAAAGAGAAAAACTGCCAATCAAGACTCCTATATCCAGCAAAATTGTCCTTCAAAAATGAGGGAGAAATTAAAACATTCTCAGACAAAAAGTCACTGAGAGAATTTGTGACCAAGAGACCAGCTCTGCAAGAAATACTAAAGGGAGCACTAGAGTCAGAACCGAAAAGACAGAAGAGAGAGGTATGGAGAAGAGTGTAGACAGAAGGAAAGTCAGATATGATATATATAATACAAAAGGCAAAATGGCAGAGGAAAATATTATCCAAACAGTAATAACACTAAATGTTAATGGACTGAATTCCCCAATCAAAAGACATAGATTGGCAGAATGGATTAAAAGACAGGATCCTTCTATATGCTGTCTACAGGAAACACATCTTAGACCCAAAGATAAACATAGGTTGAAAGTGAAAGGTTGGGAAAAGATATTTCATGCAAATAACAACCAGAAAATAGCAGGAGTGGCTATACGAATATCCAACAAATTAGACTTCAACTGTAAAACAGTTAAAAGAGACAAAGAAGGACACTATATACTAATAAAAGGAACAATTAAACAAGAAGACATAACAATCATAAATATTTATGCACCGAACCAGAATGCCCCAAAATACGTGAGGAATACACTGCAAACACTGAAAAGGGAAATAGACACAAATACCATAATAGTTGGAGACTTCAATTCCCCACTCTCATCAATGGACAGAACATCTAGACAGAGGATCAATAAAGAAATAGAGAATCTGAATATTACTATAAATGAGCTAGACTTAACAGACATTTATAGGACATTACATCCCACAACAGCAGGATACACCTTTTTCTCAAGTGCTCATGGATCATTCTCAAAGATAGACCATATGCTGGGTCACAAAGCAAGTCTTAACAAATTTAAAAAGATTGAAATCATACACAACACTTTCTCGGACCATAAAGGAATGAAGTTGGAAATCAATAATAGGCGGAATGCGAGAAAACTCACAAACACCTGGAGGCTCAACAACACACTCTTAAACAACGAGTGGGTCAAAGAAGAAATTGCAAGAGAAATTAGTAAATACCTCGAGGCAAATGAAAATGAAAACACAACATATCAAAACTTATGGGATGCAGCAAAGGCAGTGCTAAGAGGGAAATTTATTGCCCTAAATGCCTTTATCAGAAAAGAAGAAAAGGCAAAAATGCAGGAATTAACTGTTCAATTGGAAGAACTGGAGAAAGAACAGCAAACTAATCCCAAAGCAAGCAAAAGGAAAGAAATAACAAAGATCAGAGCAGAAATAAATGAAATTGAAAACATGAAAACAGTAGAGAAAATCAATAAGACCAGAAGTTGGTTCTATGAGAAAATCAATAAGATTGATGGGCCCCTATCAAGATTGACAAAAAGAAGAAGAGAGAGGATGCAAATAAATAAGATCAGAAATGGAAGAGGAGACATAACTACTGACCTCACAGAAATAAAGGAGGTAATAACAGGATACTATGAACAACTTTACGCTAATAAATACAACAATTTAGATGAAATGGACGGGTTCCTGGAAAGACATGAACAACCAACTTTGACTCAAGAAGATATAGATGACCTCAACAAACCAATCACAAGTAAAGAAATTGAATTAGTCATTCAAAAGCTTCCTAAAAAGAAAAGTCCAGGACCAGATGGCTTCACATGTGAATTCTACCAAACATTCCAGAAAGAATTAGTACCAATTCTCCTCAAACTCTTCAAAAAAATCGAAGTGGAGGGAAAACTGCCTAATTCATTCTATGAAGCCAACATCACCCTCATACCAAAACCAGGCAAAGATATTACAAAAAAAGAAAACTACAGACCAATCTCTCTAATGAATACAGATGCAAAAATCCTCAATAAAATTCTAGCAAATCGTATCCAACAACACATTAAAAGAATTATACATCATGACCAAGTAGGATTCATCCCAGGTATGCAAGGATGGTTCAACATAAGAAAATCAATTAATGTAATACACCATATCAACAAATCAAAGCAGAAAAATCACATGATCATCTCAATTGATGCAGAGAAGGCATTCTACAAGATTCAACATCCTTTCCTGTTGAAAACACTTCAAAAGATAGGAATACAAGGGAACTTCCTTAAAATGATAGAGGGAATATATGAAAAACCCACAGCTAATATCATCCTCAATGGGGAAAAACTGAAAACTTTCCCCCTAAGATCAGGAACAAGACAAGGATGTCCACTATCAC
This sequence comes from Tamandua tetradactyla, assembly GCF_023851605.1. Classification (NCBI taxonomy): domain Eukaryota; kingdom Metazoa; phylum Chordata; class Mammalia; order Pilosa; family Myrmecophagidae; genus Tamandua; species Tamandua tetradactyla. Next base: position 144,384,454 of record NC_135332.1, read on the forward strand.
CACTATTATTCAACATTGTGTTGGAGGTTCTAGCCAGAGCGATTAGACAAGAAAAAGAAATACAAGGCATCAAAATTGGAAAGGAAGAAGTAAAACTATCACTGTTTGCAGACGATATGATACTACACGTCGAAAACCCGGAAAAATCCACAACAAAACTACTAGAGCTAATAAATGAGTACAGCAAAGTAGCAGGTTACAAGATCAACATTCAAAAATCTGTAGCATTTCTATACACTAGTAATGAACAAGCTGAGGGGGAAATCAAGAAACGAATCCCATTTACAATTGCAACTAAAAGAATAAAATACCTAGGAATAAATTTAACTAAAGAGACAAAAAACCTATATAAAGAAAACTACAAAAAACTGCTAAAAGAAATCACAGAAGACCTAAATAGATGGAAGGGCATACCGTGTTCATGGATTGGAAGACTAAATATAGTTAAGATGTCAATCCTACCTAAATTGATTTACAGATTCAATGCAATACCAATCAAAATCCCAACAACTTATTTTTCAGAAATAGAAAAACCAATAAGCAAATTTATCTGGAAGGGCAGGGTGCCTCGAATTGCTAAAAACATCTTGAGGAAAAAAAACGAAGCTGGAGGTCTCGCGCTGCCTGACTTTAAGGCATATTATGAAGCCACAATGGTCAAAACAGCATGGTATTGGCATAAAGATAGATATATCGACCAATGGAATCGAATAGAGTGCTCAGATATAGACCCTCTCATCTATGGACATTTGATCTTTGATAAGGCAGTCAAGCCAACTCACCTGGGACAGAACAGTCTCTTCAATAAATGGTGCCTAGAGAACTGGATATCCATATGCAAAAGAATGAAAGAAGACCCATCTCTCACACCCTATACAAAAGTTAACTCAAAATGGATCAAAGATCTAAACATTAGGTCTAAGACCATAAAACAGTTAGAGGAAAATGTTGGGAGATATCTTATGGATCTTACAACTGGAGGTGGTTTTATGGACCTTAAACCTAAAGCAAGAGCACTGAAGAAGGAAATAAATAAATGGGAACTCCTCAAAATTAAACACTTTTGTGCATCAAAGAACTTCATCAAGAAAGTAGAAAGACAGCCTTCACAATGGGAGACAATATTTGGAAATGATATATCAGATAAAGGTCTAGTATCCAGAATTTATAAAGAGATTGTTCATCTCAACAACAAAAAGACAGCCAACCCAATTACAAAATGGGAAAAAGACTTGAACAGACACCTCTCAGAAGAGGAAATACAAATGGCCAAAAGGCACATGAAGAGATGCTCAATGTCCCTGGCCATTAGAGAAATGCAAATCAATACCACAATGAGATATCATCTCACACCCACCAGAATGGCCATTATCAACAAAACAGAAAATGACAAGTGCTGGAGAGGATGCGGAGAAAGAGGCACAATTATCCACTGTTGGTGGGAATGTCAAATGGTGCAACCACTGTGGAAGGCAGTTTGGCGGTTCCTCAAAAAGCTGAATATAGAATTGCCATACGACCCAGCAATACCATTGCTGGGAATATACTCAAAGGACTTAAGGGCAAAGACACAAACGGACATTTGCACACCAATGTTTATAGCAGCGTTATTTACAATTGCAAAGAGATGGAAACAGCCGAAATCTCCATCAACAGAAGAGTGGCTAAACAAACTGTGGTATATACATACAATGGAATACTATGCAGCTTTAAGACAGGATAAACTTATGAAGCATGTAATAACATGGATGGACCTAGAGAACATTATGCTGAGTGAGTCTAGCCAAAAACTAAAGGACAAATACTGTATGGTCCCACTGATGTGAACAGACATTCGAGAATAAATTTGGAATATGTCCTTGATAACAGAGTCCAGCAGGAGGTAGAAACAGGGTAAGATAATGGCCAATTGGAGTTGAAGGGATACAGACTGTGCAACAGGACTAGATACAAAAACTCAAAAATGGACAGCACAATAATACCTAATTGTAAAGTAATCATGTTAAAACACTCAATGAAGCTGCATCTGAGCTATAGGTTTTTGTTTGGTTTTGTTTTGTTTTGTTTTGATTTTACTATTATTACTTTTATTTTTTTTCTCTATATTAACATTCTATATCTTTTTCGGTTATGTTGCTAGTTCTTCTAAACCAATGCAAATGTACTAAGAAATGATGATCATGCATCTATGTGACGATGTTAAGAATTAATGATTGCATATGTAGAATGGTATGATCTCTAAATGTTGGGTTAATTTCTTTTTTTCCGTTAATTAAAAAAAAAAAAAAAAGAGAAGGGATAATTGGAGCTGAAGGGATACAGACTGTACAACGGGACTGGATATAAAAACTCAGAAATGGACAGCACAATACTACCCAATTGTAATGCAATTATGTTAAAACACTGAATGAAGCTGCATGTGAGGTATAGGTCTTTTCTTTTGGTTTTTTTTTTTTTCTCTTTCTATTATTATTTTAATTCTTATTCTGTTGTCTTTTTATTTCTTTTTCTAAATCGATGCAAATGTACTAAGAAATGATGAATATGCAACTACGTGATGTTATTAAGAATTACTGATTGTACATGTAGATTGGAATGATTTCTAATTGTTTTGTTAATTCTTTTTTTAATTAATAAAAAAAAAAAAAAAAAGAATGCTGCCTCTCTAACACCCTTAGGATAATGCTTCCATATTTGTATAATAGGCCTGTCTCAGAAATCTAGATTCCATAACCATTGGCAAGGTCTGAATTCTCAAATCTACAGCTTTACAAAAATTCTGTGATCCATTGATAAATTACCAACACATTCTTCTTGAGCTAACCAAAATGAACTATTGCATCTCTGCCACAGGGCCATTTCAAACTGGGCCTTGTTATACCCATTCATTTCTCATTTTCTAAGTATTTTAGACACAAGGTTTAGTTGCAGTTTTGAATTTATATAGATAAGAGGAAATTAATGGTGGAAATAGGTATAAAAGTTTATAGTTTATAACTAATAAATTATTTATAGCAAATAAAGAATTCAAATAAATTATTTTTAAAAATTTTACCCAGTAATTATATGAGTAAAGAAAGACACTTGAAAATAGTTCACTCTTTAACATTTTCAACAGTATATTACAATCCTTCTTGAGACACTTGAATTAAATCTTAACTTAAAGGAAGTTAAGACAAGAAAGTGATCATAGTTTTTGAAATTTCTCCAGATATTCCAATATACACTATTCAAACAGTAATTCTTTCAAAGTTTTCTCCAGGCTAAATGCTTCATGATTTTTCTCTATTAAAAGATCCTGGCAATTGATTCTTGGAGAAGACTGTACAAATGTGACTGTGTAATTGTGAAAACCCTGTGTCTGATGCTCCTTTTATCCAGGGTATGGACAGATGAATAAAAAAAATAAGGATATTATTTTATTTTTTTTTCTTTGTACATATATTTTATAACAAAAAAGGTAAAAAAAAAAACTATAGGCAGTTATAGTAATATTAGATGAAAATAAATTCCTGAAATAAAAATTTGAATAAATAAATAATAGGGGATGATAGAGTGTAAAAATTGCATAGATTGAAATACTGTGGGTCGATGAGAGGGAGAGGTAAGGAGTACAGAACGTAGGAGTTTTTTATTTTTGTGGAGTGATGAAAATGTTTTAAAAATGATAATGGTGAAGAATACACAGCTATGTGATGATATTGTGAACCATGATTGTATAGTATAATATGGCTGAACTGTATGTGTGTGGGTATTTCTCAATAAAAACATTTAAAAAAATAAAAGATCCTGGCAAGCTATAGTTTAGCTGATTGTAATGGTAATTTATTTATGCCTAAATTACATCAATTAAATATATGAGTGAAAGAGCTTTTTAAAAGATTACTACTCTAAGCAGAATATGAATTTGTTTCTTTATGGTATAATGATGTATAGAAGATTAATTTTTACTGGACAAAGTAAGCAGTGTTCAACCTTTTAAACCTATACCCCTCTTTGATAAATCTCACATGTCCCACCTGATCTCTCTAGATCTTGAGAATCACTGCTATCTTCTTAGAAGCCAAGAAGATGATCGAACTCTGCTTTCTATAATTTGTATTACATTTTAAAGTAATTTTCTTAGGTTTTTGAGATATTAAATAAGAATGTGTTTTCAAATAAAACCTCCTCCCACGGATTGTTTTTCCCCACTCCTTACCCCCCAAAATCATTCTAATAACTAACAGTTTTCATTTATGTGATTTGGTTAAATTAGCTGTCTTTCAGAGTTTAAAAAAAAAAATCTAACTATTCTGCCACTTCATCACTAGGTGTCTCACCATGCTGGAACTTGGGAAAATCAGGAGGAAACTTGTCAGATATGAAGTGGGAGTGCAGCTATTCCTTCCCCCAGAAAAACCAAAGGTCATTATGGCCTAAGCTTGTGATAAATATACAAAAAACTTTCTAATTTTGTTCTTTTCTTCTACATATTTGAATTTGCCTCCAAAATGCTTTCTCTGTTGTAATCATTTTCATCTTTCTACTACCCCAAGACACTGATCTCAACTATGCCCCAATTTTCTTCCATATTTAATTAACCTTTTAATCATGCTCTGGAATGCCTTGACATTTCATCTTACATACAGTGGTTCACTGACAAATTTAACAAGACTCGTCAATATTTATTTTCTTTAAGGGCGGATCTGATTAAGGATTGAGAGCAATTATCTTCTACAGTGTTCTTTTTAAAAAAAAAAAGCATTTGTCAAATCAGAGAATGAAATTCTTACTAATATAGCAAAATCATATTTCCTTCACTTGTTAAAGCAGAAAGTCTTACCCATCAGCAAAGGTTGAATTCTCAGATGTCAAAATTTTGTAGGCGTCCGAACAAGAAAATCTCTTATCCTTGCCTTTAAAATTCATGCCAAAGTCATACCGCTTAAAGAAAAAAAATAAAACTTGAGTTTGAACAATTAATTGAAACTTGCAGGAGCACAATGAATGCTAAAAAAAAATGAAGGGTACATAAATTACATGCTGCGGGGTTTATTTCTAACACTTGAAAACGCATACATCATTTGAATTTCCTCCAGACAACAGTAATTTCAACAATCTTGTTTTCTCCGGTTTGTCTTGGAAATGAGCAAACTTCCTAAATTCGGATTTCTGAAAATAGAAGTGTAAACTGCACATGTCACCCCGAGGTGCCCTCAGTGGTTGGGGAAGGGGGCGTTTAACGGCCTCACCCAGGTGTCAATCAGTCTGCTCGTCCCTCCCCAGGCCTTCCCAAGGCCAGCGGGCGAAAGGATGCTCCCCTGGGTCGCCAAGGCCGAGGGCCCAGAAAGCCGCGAAGAGACAGAGGAACCCCCACCTGGAACGGAGAGGGCTAAGAAAGTGCATGGCTTCAAAGCGCCTCTCTAGTCCCAGCACCTAGAAAACAAAGTGGGGGTGCGGGGACAGCGGCACACACCTGGGGTGCCCCGCTCCCGCCCACCGAGAGAGCAGGGGCGCCCAGCGGATCCTGCCTCCCGCAGGGGACCGGTACTGGGTGGGAGGGGACGGAAGGAGAGCCGCAGTCCCTGCTGGGTGCTCCTAGGTGGAGCCACGGCCTTGTCCCGAGGGATGCCTGGCTATGGCAACCACCACGCCAAATACGCGTGGGGCCGCCGCGTCTCCTCCTTCGGTTTGAACTGCCCGCCCCGAGTAACCGCTGTGTGCCGCCCCGCCCCCCGCCCCGCCCCTTCCTCCTGCTCTGCGGCGCCGCAGTGGGCGCAGCCGGAGCTGCGGGTTCCCGCTCTCTCCCTCGCGGGAGCTGGTTTCCCTCTTCCCAGCTTCGCTTAGTCCCTGTTGCCCAAACAGACCTTTCTTGAAAGGCAAGTATGTCCTATAGTGGGTTCCCCTTGAAAACAATTTAGGAGAATATTCACTTGAAAATGTTTCGCGAGATATCAAGTGTAAAAGCAGTTTGCAAAATGAATGTCCCCTTGAAACAATGAATAGACACAAAATTAGGCCTGAAAGATACGGTTAGTTTGTTATATTATCTTAGGGCAGGTTACGCGTGGTATTTGTTTGTTTTTTCGTATGGGCAGGCTCCAGGAATCGAGCCCGGGTCTCAAGCCTGGCGTGGCAGGTGAGAATTCTGCTACTGGGCCACCATTGCACCACCCTACATGTGGTTTTTTCGGCTTGTCTTTTATCTGTATTTTCCCATTTTTCCACAACAAATTTATATTGATTTTTGTAATAGTTGGAAGAAGTCATTATTGCTAAAAAAAAATAATAATAAAGTGAAATGTATCCACTGTTTGCAAATATTCCTTTTTAAGCATCACAAGCACCCAAGTACCCTCACTGTCAAATAAAAAAACAAAACAAAGCATTTTAACTATGTTTTTCTATCAACATATATTTATTGGGCACGTGTTATATGCCAGACACTATCCTACTGCTCTTGGCAGCTTCTTAACTGATCTCCATTTTCTGATTTCTTTCCCTCTTCCTACCCCCGAAACGATAGTTATCCTAGAGGTCTACGTCAGCACTTTTCTTACTTTTACCATCCTGTGCTTATGTAATTCTCATTTAGAATTTCAACCATCTCTTTCTTGGGGTAGGGATAGGATTTCAATTTTTAAAAAATTATTAGAAAAGGTGTAGATTTACAGAAAATTCACGCAGAGAATACAGAGTTCCCATATACCCTCACCCCCATGAACAGTATTCCTTGGTAACACTTTGCATTAGTGTGGTAGCTTTGTTATCAAGGAAACAATATTATTTTAATTACACTATTAACATAGTCCATAGTTAACATTCGTATTGTACAGTCCTATGGGCTTTTTTCCTTTTTCTTTTATAGTTTTAATTTTATTTCCTCTTTTTAGGTAATTTATCCCTATGGTACAAAATTCAAAAAATACCAAGGAGTAAACAGTGCACTGTCTCTTTCCCACACCTGTCCCTCAACCTCCAAAATTCCTCCGTGGAAGTTACCAGTGTTACTTTTTCTGATATTTTTCCTGAGACAATTTTTGCATTTTCAAGCAAATATATGTAATGTATTATTTCCTTTTTTTTCCACAAATGGTTGTGTATGCTCTATATTCTTCCCTTTCTTTTTTCAGATATCAAAAGCATTTGACCATAATTCCATATCTGTACCAAAAGAAACTTCCTTAGTTTTTGTTTTAAGCAGTTTTATTCACACATCATACAATCCATCCAACATATACACTCAGTGGTTCTCAGTATAATCACAGAGTTGTGCTCTCATCACTACAATCAATTTTAGAAACTGTTCATTGTTCCAAAAAGAAAAACCTGATACCCCATATAACTCCCTATTATTGAAACTTAGCATTGGTGTGGTACCTTTGTAGCAAATGATGGAAGAATTTTAAAATACTACTTTTAACTATCGTTCATGGTTTGCATTAGGTGTATTTTTTCCCACACACCACCCTATTATTATTATTATTTTACATGGGCAGGCACTGGGAATCGAACCCGGGTCCTCTGGCATGGCAGGCAAGCGTTCTTGCTGCTGAGCCACCGTGGCCTGCCCCCACCCTATTATTAACACCTTGTAATAGTGATATGCATTTGTTCTAGTTCATGTAAGAACATTCTTATATCCAACTTCATTGTCCACAACAGGGTTCACCATGTTAAAGTTCTAGTTCATTTAAGAACATTCTTATATCCAACTTCATTGTCCACAACAGGGTTCACCATGTTAAAGTTCTAGTTCATGTAAGAACATTCTTATATCCAACTTCATTGTCCACAACAGGGTTCTCCATGTTAAAGTTCCATGTTTCATCCTTTAGCTTCCTTCTAGTGACATATACAGACCTAAACTTTCCCTTTCAACCACAATCACACACGCAACTCAGCACTGTTAATTGCACTCCCAATATTGTGCTACCATCACTTTTATCCATTTCCAGACTATTAGAATCAACCTTATTAAAAATTCTGCACAAATTAAGTATCAATTCCCCATTCTCTACCCTCATTCTATCTTCTGCTAATCTGTATTCTAGATATTAACTCCGTGAGTTTGCTTACCATGAGATCAGACAATATTTGTCTTTTTGTGTCTGGCTTATTTCACTCAACATAATGTGCTCAAGATTAATACATGTTGTAGCATGCATCAGGATTTCATTTCTTCTTAAAGCTGAATAATACCCATTATATGTATATACAACATTTTGCTTACCTGTTCATCAGTTGATGGGCACTTGGGTTGCACCCACCTTTTGGCAATTATGAATAATGCCTCTATGAACATCAGTATGCAAATGTCTGTTCACATCCCTGCTTTCAGATCTTCAGATATCATGATGTAGCAGAATTGCTGGATCACATGGCAGTTCTATACTTAGCTTCCTGAGGAATGGCCAAACTGTCTACCACAGCAGCTGTATGTTCCTGCCAGCAGCAAATAAGTGAACCTGTTTCTCCACATCCTCTCCAACACTTGTGGTTCCTGTTTGTTTAATAGTGACCATTCCAATAGGTGTGAAATGACATCTCTTTGTGGTTTTAATTTGCATTTCTCTAATAGCTAGTGATCTTGAGCATAGTTTCATGTACTTTTAGCCATTTTTATTTCTTCTTTGGAAAAATGTCTATTCAAGTCTTTGCTCATTGTGCTCTTTTGAAGCTGTTATGTACCCCAGAAAAGCCATGTTCTTTTAATCCAATCTTGTGGGGGCAGACCAATTGTTGGGTTGTACCATCTGATTAGGTTGTTTTCATGTAATGTGACACATCCAATTGTGGGTGGGACCTTTTGATTAGGTCGTTTCCATGGAGACCCTGCCCATTCAAAATAGGTTTTAATCCTTTCCAGGAGCGCTCTATGAGAGAGAACTCAGGGTCGACACAGAGAGCTGAGAGATGAAACCAAGATACAGACGTTTGGAGATACTAAGCTAAGAGATAAAAATCCACCGTTTGCCCCACAGAAGCTAAGTGATGACCCACAGACACTTGGAGAGAAAGCCCTTGGAATCAGAAGCTGGAAGCAGTGAACCAGGATCAAGGATGAGTAGATGCCAGCCACATGCCTTCCCAGCTGATAGAGGTGTTCCAGATACCAGTGGCTTCCTTTCTTCAAAGTAAAGGTAACTTTCTCTGGATGCCTTAATTTGGGCATTTTCATGGCCTTAGAACTGTAAATTTGTAACCTAACCTAATGAATTCCCTTTATAAAAGCTAATCCATTTCTGGTATATTGCATTCTTGCTGCTTTAGCAAACTGAAACACCTATATATATTTAATATATATATAATATATATAACACCTATATTTTAATTGAGTTTTCTTTTTATTATTGAGTTGTAGGATTTCTTTATGTATTCTGGGTATTAAACCCTTATTGGTTTCCAAATATTTTTTCCTATTGAGTAGACTGCCTTTTCGCCTTCTTGAGAAAGTCCTTTGAAGTGCCAGAGTCTTCATTTTGAGAAAGTTCCATTTGTTTATTTTTTCTTTCGTTGCTTGTGCTTTCAGTGTAAAATCTAAGAAACTACTGCCTACCACACGATCTTGAAGATGCTTCCCTACATTCTCCTCCAGAAATCTTATGCTCCTGGCTCTTATATGTAGATCTTTGATCCATTTTGAGTTAATTTTTGTAAAAGGTGTGAGAAAGGGATCCTCTTTCATTATCTTGGATATGGATGGCCAGTTCTCCCAGCACCATTTGTTGAAGACTGTTCTCTCCCAGTTGAATGGACTTGGAAGCCTTGTCAAAAATCAATTGACCATAGATCTGAGGGTCCATTCCTGAACTTTCACTTAAATTCTGTTAATTAAAATGTCTATTTTTATGCAGTACTATGCTGTTTTGATCACTGTAGCTTTGTAATATGCCTTAAAATCATGAAGTATGCATCTCCAACTTCATTCTTCTTTTGTAAGATGTTGGTTATTCATGGCTCTTTATCCTTCCAAATACTTTTGATAATCAGCTTTTCCATTTCTGCAGAATAGGCTGTTAGAATTTTGATGGGATTACATTGATTCTGTAAATTGATTTCAGTAAAATTAACATCTTAACAATATTTAGTCTTCCAAGTCATGAATATGGAATGTCCTTACATTTATTTAGGTCTTCTTTGATTTCTTTTAGCAATGTTTTGTGGTTTTATGAATACAGTTCCTTTATTCCTTGGTGAAATTTATTCCTACATACTTGATTACTTTAGTTGCTATTGTAAATGGATTTTTTTCCCTTGATTTTCTCCTCAGATTGCTCAATACCAGTGTATAGAAACTACTGACTTTTATCTGTTCTTTATCTGTTTATTCTGCTTTGCTGAACTCATTTGTTAGCTCTAGTAGATTTGTTGTAGATTTTATTTTATTTTATTTTATTATTTTTTTACATGGGCAGGCACCGGGAATTGAACCAGGCTCCTCTGGCATGGCAGGCAAGCGTTCTTGCCTGCTGAGACACCTTGGCCCCTGTTGTAGATTTTTTGGGACATCCTATACAGAGGATTATGTCATCTGCAAACACTGAAAGTTGTACTTCTTCTTTTCTAATTTAGATGTTTTATTTCTAATTCATGCCTAGTTATTCTAGCTAGAACTTCCAGTACAATGTTGAATAATGGTGGTGACAGGGGACATCCTTGTCCTGTCCCTGATCTTAAAGGAAAAACCGTCAGTGTTTCACTTTTGAGTATGACATTAGCTGTGGGTTTTTCATATGCCCTTTATCATGTTGAAGAAGTTTCCTTCTGTTCCTAATTGTTTTTATCACTGGACTTTTTATGGTGGATTATGTATATGCCTTTCCTGCATCTATCAAGATAATCATATTTTTTTCCTTTGATCTCTTAATGTGGTTTATGTATTACATTAATTGGTTTTTTTATGTGAAACATCCTTGCCTACTTGGAATAAAATCCACTTGATCATGGTGTATAACTCTTTTCAAGTACAAATAGATTTGATTTGAAGTATTTTGTTGAGGAATTTGGCATATATATTCATTAGAGAGATTGGTCCATAATTTTCTTTTCCTGCAGTATCTTCATCTGGCTTTGGTATTAGGGTGATATTGGCCTCATAGGGTGTTACCTTCTCTGCAATTTTTTGGATGAGTTTGAAAGGATTGGTATAAATTCTTCTTGGAATTATTGGTAGAATTCACTTGTGAAGCCATCTGGTCCTGGACTTTTCTTTTCAGTTGATTTTTGATGACTTTTTAATAGGTTCTGTTTTTTGTTTTTTTGTTTTTTGCATGGGCAGTCATCAGGAATCAAACCCGGGTCTCCAGCATGGTTTTTAGTAGGTTTTCAATCTCTTTACTTGATATTGGTTTCTTGGGATCTTCTTTTTCTAGAGTCAGTGTAGGTTTTTCATATATTTCTAGGAGATTATCCATTTCATCTAATTTGTCTAATTTGTTTGTTCATAGTATTCTGTTATGATTTTTTATTTCTTTGCAATCCATGGTAGTGACTCCCTCTAATTTCTGATTTTAATCGCATCTTCTCTCTTTTTGTCTTTGTCAGTCTAGCCAAGAGTTTGTCAATTTTATTATTCTTCTCAAAGAAACAATTTTTGGTTTTACTGATTCTATTGCTTTTTTGTTCTCAATTTCATTTATTTTTGCTCTAATCTTTGCTATTTCATTTCTTCCGCTTGCTTTGGGATTAGTTTGTTATTCTTTTTTCTGGTTCCTGCAGGTGTGCAGTTAGGTCTTTGACTTTAGCTCTTTATTCCTTTTAAATGTAGACATTTATGACTATAAATTTCCCTCTGAGCACTGCCTTTGCTGTAGTCCATAAGTTTTGATATGTTGTGTTCACATTTTCATTCATTCCAGACATTTACTGATTTTTCTTGCAATTTATTTGACCCACTGATTAAGAGGGTGTTGTTTAACGTACATGTATTTGTGAATATTCTAGCTATGTTATTGATTTAAAGCTTCATTCCATTTTGATCAGTGAAATTGCTTTGCATACTTTCATCTCTTTAAATTTATTGAGACATGTTTTCTGACCCAAAATGTAGTCTATTCTGGAGAATAATCCATGAGCACTTGAGAAAACCAGCAGCATTCAATGTTCTGTATATGTCTGTTAGGTCTAGTTCATTTATCATATTATTAAAGTTCTGTATCCTTATTGATCTTCTGTCTAGATGGTCTATCAATTGAGAGTCATGTATTGAAGTCTCCAATTATTATTTCAGAGACATCTATTTCTACTTTCAGTTTTGCCAGTTTTCCCTTGTGTATTTTGGAACACAATGATTAGATGCACAAATATTTATGATTGTTATTTCTTCTTCGTGGATTGCCTGTTTTATTGCCACATAATGCCCTTTGTTTCTTGTAACATTTTTGCTTTAAAGTCTATTTTGTCCAGTATTAGTATAAATGCATCAGTTATTTTTTGGTTACTGTTTGTATGGAATATCTTTTTCTAGCATTTCACTTTCAATCTGTTTGTACCCTTGAGTCTAAGGTGAATCATTTGTAGATACCATATAGATGGATGATATCCATTCTGCCAATGTGTCTTTTGATTGGGGAGTTTAATCCATTAACATTCAGAGTTATTAATATAAAGGGAGTATTTACTTCAACCATTTTATCCTTTGGCGTTTTTTTAAAACATTTTTTATTGTAAAAGATAACGTATATGCAAAAAAGCAATCAATTTCAAATTACCTTGTAACAAGTACTTATACAACAGATTTCAGAGTTTGGTATGGGTTATGCAGTTCCACAATTTTAGTTTTTCCTTCTAGCTACTCCAAGACACTAGGGACTACAAGAAATATCAATATAATGTTTCAGCAGACATACTCAGTTGTTAAATCTTATCTTCTCTGTTATAACTCTTCCTTCTTCTTTAATCCTCCTCCCAATTTTTAGGAGTATTTAAGCTATGCCCATTTTTTTAAACTTTTTTATTGTGCAATATAACATATATACAAAGCAAAGAAAGACAAAAGCAATAGTCTTCAGAGCACTCCTCAACAAGCATCCACAAGGCAGACCCCATATGCCCATCCTTTTATAAAAAATATTTTTATTGAGATATCTTCATGCACCATACAGTCTATACAAAGTATACAATGGCTCACAATATCATCACGTAGTTGTGTATTCATTACCATGATTATTTTTAGAACATTTGGATCACTCTAGAAAAAGAAAGAAAAAGAAAAACCCATACATCCCATACTCATTATTTCTCCCTCTCACTGACCACAAATATTTTAATCTACCCAATTTTTTAACGCAAACCCCCACTATTACTTTATTTATTTATTTATTTTATTTTTTTTTAGGAAGACTGATCTTTATTTTTCCAATATTAACAAACTTAGTAACCTTTTTAAGGTTGATTTTTATTTTAGGTCTTTTATAAGCCTCAAATATATGAACCTTGGAATAATTCAAACTATCTGGATAATTCTTTCATAAATAAATATTTAATTTTCTTTATTTTTCCATCCCTTAAAAGCAATTTGACTTATTATCCAATGGACGTAGTGCATGAAATAGGTAACAGTATTGGCATTATGTAATGAAGCTACAGTTGAACCATGTATTTTCCAATATGCAAGAACTTGAAACATTAAAAAATAATAATAATATTGAAGTAAACTGGCAGGCTAACAATTTTTTTTTTGACAATGCATACTCTCTTTTTTTTTATTAATGGAAAAAAAACAAAAAGAAATTAACACAACATTTAGAAATCATACCATTCTACATATGCACTCAGTAATTCTTAACATCATCACATAGATGCATGATCATCGTTTCTTAGTACATTTGCATCAGTTTAGAGGAACTAGCAACACAAAAGAAAAAGATATAAAATGTTAATATAGAGAAAAGAAATGAAAGTAGTAATAACAGTAAAAAAAAAAAAAAAAAACCCTATAGCTCAGATGCAGCTTCATTCAGTGTTTTAACATGATTACTTTACAATTAGGTATTATTGTGCTGTCCATTTTTGAGTTTTTGTATCTAGTCCTGTTGCACAGTCTGTATCCCTTCAGCTCCAATTACCCATTATCTTACCCTGTTTCTAACTCCTGCTGGACTCTGTTACCAATGACATATTTCAAGTTTATTCTCGAATGTCCGTTCACATCAGTGGGACCATACAGTATTTGTTCTTTAGTTTTTGGCTGGACTCACTCAGCATAATATTCTCTAGGTCCATCCATGTTATTACATGCTTCATAAGTTTATCTTGTCTTAAAGCTGCATAATATTCCATCGTATGTATATACCACAGTTTGTTTAGCCATTCTTCTGTTGATGGACATTTTGGCTGTTTCCATCTCTTTGCAATTGTAAATAACGCTGCTATAAACATTGGTGTACAAAGTTCCGTTTGTGTCTTTGCCCTTAAGTCCTTTGAGTAGATACCTAGCAATGGTATTGCTGGGTCATATGGCAATTCTATATTCAGCTTTTTGAGGAACCGCCAAACTGACTTCCACAGTGGTTGCACCATTTGACATTCCCACCAACAGTGGATAAATGTGCCTCTTTCTCCGCATCCTCTCCAGCACTTGTCATTTTCTGTTTTGTTGATAATGGCCATTCTGGTGGGTGTGAGATGATATCTCATTGTGGTTTTGATTTGCATTTCTCTAATGGCCAGGGACATTGAGCATCTCTTCATATGCCTCTTGGCCATCCGTATTTCCTCTTCTGGTAGGTGTCTGTTCAAGTCTTTTTCCCATTTTGTAATTGGGTTGGCTGTCTTTTTGTTGTTGAGTTGAACAATCTCTTTATAAATTCTGGATACTAGACCTTTATCTGATATGTCATTTCCAAATATTATCTCCCATTGTGTAGGCTGTCTTTCTACTTTCTTGATGAATTTCTTTGATGCACAAAAGTGTTTAATTTTGAGGAGCTCCCATTTATTTATTTCTTTCTTCAGTGCTCTTGCTTTAGGTTTAATGTCCATAAAACCGCCTCCAGTTGTAAGATTCATAAGATATCTCCCTACATTTTCCTCTAACTGTTTTATGGTCTTAGACCTAATGTTTAGATCTTTGATCCATTTTGAGTTAACTTTTGTATAGGGTGTGAGATATGGGTCTTCTTTCATTCTTTTGCATATGGATATCCAGTTCTCTAGGCACCATTTATTGAAGAGACTGTTCTATCCCAGGTGAATTGGCTTGACTGCCTTATCAAAGATCAAATGTCCATAGATGAGAGGGTCTATATCTGAGCACTCTATTCGATTCCATTGGTCGATATATCTATCTTTATGCCAATACCATGCTGTTTTGACCACTGTGGCTTCATAATATGCCTTAAAGTCCAGCATCGCGAGACCTCCAGCTTCGTTTTTTTTCCCTCAACATGTTTTTAGCAGTTTGGGGCAACCTGCCCTTCCAGATAAATTTGCTTATTGTTTTTTCTATTTCTGAAAAATAAGTTGTTGGGATTTTGATTGGTATTGCATTGAATCTGTAGATCAGTTTAGGTAGGATTGACATCTTAATTATATTTAGTCTTCCGATCCATGAACCCGGTATGCTGTTCCAGCTATTTAGGTCTTCTGTGATTTCTTTTAGCAGTTTTTTGTAGTTTTCTTTATATAGGTTTTTTGTCTCTTTGGTTAAATTTATTCCTAGGTATTTTATTCTTTAGTTGCGATTGTAAATGGGATTCGTTTCTTGATTTCCCCCTCAGCTTGTTCATTACTAGTGTATAGAAAAGCTACAGATTTTTGAATGTTGATCTTGTAGCCTGCTACTTTGCTGTACTCATTTATTAGCTCTAGTAATTTTGTTGTGGATTTTTCTGGGTTTTCTACGTATAGTATCGTATCGTCTGCAAACAGTGATAGTTTTACTTCTTCCTTTCCAATTTTGATGCCTTGTATTTCTTTTTCTTGTCTAATTGCTCTGGCTAGAACTTTCAACACAATGTTGAATAATAGTGGTGATAGTGGACATCCTTGTCTTGTTCCTGATCTTAGGAGGAAAGTTTTCAATTTTTCCCCATTGAGGATGATATTAGCTGTGGGTTTTTCATATAATCCCTCTATCATTTTAAGGAAGTTCCCTTGTATTCCTATCTTTTGAAGTGTTTTCAACAGGAAAGGATGTTGAATCTTGTCAAATGCCTTCTCTGCATCAATTGAGATGATCATGTGATTTTTCTGCTTTGATTTGTTGATGTGGTGTATTACATTAATTTTTTTTCTAATGTTGAACCATCCTTGCATACCTGGGATGAATCCTACTTGGTCATGATGTATAATTCTTTTAATGTGTTGTTGGATACGATTTGCTAGAATTTTATTGAGGATTTTTGCATCTATATTCATTAGAGAGATTGGTCTGTAGTTTTCTTTTTTTGTAATATCTTTGCCTGGTTTTGGTATGAGGATGATGTTGGCGTCATAGAATGAATTAGGTAGTTTTCCCTCCACTTCGATTATTTTGAAGAGTTTGAGGAGAGTTGGTACTAATTCTTTCTGGAATGTTTGATAGAATTCACATGTGAAGCCGTCTGGTCCTGGACTTTTCTTTTTAGGGAGCTTTTGAATGACTAATTCAATCTCTTTACTTGTGATCGGTTTGTTGAGGTCATCTATTTCTTCTTGAGTCAAAGTTGGTTGTTCATGCCTTTCCAGGAACCCGTCCATTTCATCTAAATTGTTGTATTTATTAGCGTAAAGTTGTTCATAGTATCCTGTTATTACCTCCTTTATTTCTGTGAGGTCAGTGGTTGTCTCCTCTTCCATTTCTGATCTTATTTATTTGCATCCTCTCTCTTCTTCTTTTTGTCAATCTTGCTAAGGGCCCATCAATCTTATTGATTTTCTCATAGAACCAACTTCTGGTCTTATTGATTTTCTCTATTGTTTTCATGTTTTCAATTTCATTTATTTCTGCTCTAATCTTTGTTATTTCTTTCCTTTTGCTTGCTTTGGGGTTAGTTTGCTGTTCTTTCTCCAGTTCTTCCAAGTGGACAGTTAATTCCTGCATTTTTGCCTTTTCTTCTTTTCTGATAAAGGCATTTAGGGCAATAAATTTCCCTCTTAGCACTGCCTTTGCTGCATCCCATAAGTTTTGATATGTTGTGTTTTCATTTTCATTCGCCTCCAGGTATTTACTAATTTCTCTTGCAATTTCTTCTTTGACCCACTTGTTGTTTAAGAGTGTGTTGTTGAGCCTCCATGTATTTGTGAATTTTCTGGCACTCACCTATTATTGATTTCCAACTTCATTCCTTTATGATTCGAGAAAGTGTTGTGTATGATTTCAGTCTTTTTAAATTTGTTAAGACTTGCTTTGTGACCCAGCATATGGTCTATCTTTGAGAATGATCCATGAGCACTTGAGAAAAAGGTGTATCCTGCTGTTGTGGGATGTAATGTCCTATAAATGTCTGTTAAGTCTAGCTCATTTATAGTAATATTCAGATTCTCTATTTCTTTATTGATCCTCTGTCTAGATGTTCTGTCCATTGATGAGAGTGGTGAATTGAAGTCTCCAACTATTATGGTATATGTGTCTATTTTCCTTTTCAGTGTTTGCAGTGTATTCCTCAAGTATTTTGGGGCATTCCGGTTTGGTGCATAAATATTTATGATTGTTATGTCTTCTTGTTGAATTGTTCCTTTTATTAGTAGATAGTGTCCTTCTTTGTCTCTTTTAACTGTTTTACATTTGAAGTCTAATTTGTTGGATATTAGTATAGCCACTCCTGCTCTTTTCTGGTTGTTATTTGCATGAAATATCTTTTCCCAACCTTTCACTTTCAACCTATGTTTATCTTTGGGTCTAAGATGTGTTTCCTGTAGACAGCATATAGAAGGATTCTGTTTTTTAATCCATTCTGCCAGTCTATGTCTTTTGATTGGGGAATTCAGTCCATTAACATTTAGAGTTATTACTGTTTGGATAATATTTTCCTCTACCATTTTGCCTTTTGTATTATATTTATCATATCTGACTTTCCTTCTTTCTACACTCTTCTCCATGCCTCTCTCTTCTGTCTTTTTGTATCTGACTCTAGAGCTCCCTTTAGTATTTCTTGCAGAGCTGGTCCCTTGGTCACAAATTCTCTCAGTGACTTTTTGTCTGAGAATGTTTTAATTTCTCCCTCATTTTTGAAGGACAATTTTGCTGGATATAGGAGTCTTGGTTGGCAGTTTTTCTCTTTTAGTAACTTAAATATATCATCCCACTGTCTTCTAGCTTCCATGGTTTCTACTGAGAAATCTACACATAGTCTTATTGGGTTTCCCTTGTATGTGATGGATTGCTTCTCTCTCGCTGCTTTCAAGATCCTCTCTTTCTCTTTGACCTCTGACATTCTAACTAGTGAGTGTCTTGGGGAACGCCTATTTGGGTCTAATCTCTTTGGGGTGCGCTGTACTTCTTGGATCTGTAATTTTAGGTCTTTCATAAGAGTTGGGAAATTTTCAGTGATAATTTCTTCCATTAGTTTTTCTCCTCCTTTTCCCTTCTCTTCTCCTTCTGGGACACCCACAACACATATATTTGTGCGCTTCATATTGTCCTTCAGTTCCCTGATACCCTGTTCAAATTTTTCCATTCTTTTCCGGACATTTTCTGTTTCTTTTTGGAATTCAGATGTTCCATCCTCCAAATCACTAATTCTATCTTCTGTCTCTTTAAATCTATCATTGTAGGTATCCATTGTTTTTTCCATCTTTTCTACTTTATCCTTCACTTCCATAAGCTCTGTGGTTTGTTTTTTCAGTTTTTCTATTTCTTCTTTTTGATCAGCCCATGTCTTCTTCATGTCCTCCCTCAATTTATCGATTTTGTTTTTGAAGAGGTTTTCCATTTCTGTTCGTATATTCAGCATTAGTTGTTTCAGCTCCTGTATCTCATTTGAACTATTGGTTTGTTCCTTTGACTGGGTCATATTTTCAATTTTCTGAGCGTGATCCATTATCTTCTGCTGGCGTCTGGGCATTTAGTCAGATTTCCCTGGGTGTTGGACCCCACAGGTTGAAAGATTTTTCTGTGAAATCTCTGGGTACTGTTTTTCTTATCCTGCCCAGTAGGTGGCGCTCGTGACACACGTTTGTCTACGGGTTCCACCAGTGAAAGTTGCTGTGGGTCCTTTAACTTTGGAAAACTCTCGCCGTAGGGGAGGTTCGGCAGCCGAAGCGTCTTGGAAGAGTGCCAGCCGGCCCAGGGGTCCGAACACGGGGAGCGTCGCCGGCTGCTGCAGCACGGGAGAGCACCCGACCAAATTTCCTAGTCGGCCCGGGGCGCCAAGCGTGGTGGGAGGGCACCAGCTGTCGCAGCCCGGGAGAGTGCACTGTTCCCAGCCAGACCGGGGAGGCACATGTTTGGAAGGGACCCCCCGTTCACCGTTCTCCACAGTCTGGGGATTTCCGACCCAACTCTCTCAGTTGGTCCGGGGGGCCTCGCGTGGTGGGGGCACCAGCCGCCCCGGCCCAAGGGGACCGCCTGCCCAATTCTGCCAGCTGGCCTGGGAAGGAGGAAAGGAGGGACTCCGGCCGCTTGCTGTCCCGCCCGGGAAAGCCCGCGCCCCTCAGTGATCTCACCCGAGCTGATTCTCCCAGTCAGCCATTCCAGGATGGGGCACGCCATCCCTTTGATCTCCGTCGTGGCTCCGGGAGCTGCTCTGTATTGTCTCCACTCCCCCAGTAGCTGTTCTGGAGGAGGAAAGGTGAGGGTGGCAAGGCTGTCGAGGCCGGTGGCGGAGGAGCCGGTGAAGGCGGAAGAGGGCACGGTGGTGGTTGGAGAGCCGCCGGAGCAGGAGGGGGAAGAGGGGAGAAGAGGGCGGGCGGGCTGGCTGCTGCGGGGCGTGGGGGCCGCGCGCCGGGCTGGCGGACAAAGAGGGGAGAGGAGGGCGGGCAGGCTGGCTGCTGTGGGGCTTGGGCACCGCGCACCGGGCCGGTGGACAAAGAGGGGAGAGGAGGGCAGCGGGCTGGCTGCTGCAGGGCGTGGGCCACTTTATTTATTTTTTGTCCTTATTTTTATTTTTATTATTTTTTACTCATCTATCCATATCCTGTATGAAGGGAGTGTCAGCTACAAGGTCTTTCTTTCATTTGTTTTTGGTTCTTTTTGCCTGGGCAGGCATTGGGAATCAAACCCAGGTCTCCAGCATGGCAGGCAAGAACTCTGCCTGCTGAGCCACCATGGCCCACCACCCCCTTTTTTTTTCTATTTTATTTTATTTTTTTTAGCCACAAGGTTTTCACAATCACACAGTCACACTGTAAAAGCTGTATAGTAGAAATGGATAGCACAATAATGTAACTACACTGAATGAAGCTGAATGTGAGAATGATAGAGGGAGAAGGGCTGGGGGCATGTATGAAATCAGAAGGAAAGATAGACAATAAAGACTGAGATAGTATAATTTAGGAATGCCTAGAGTGTACAATCATGGTGATTAGAGATACAAATTAAAAAATGTTTTTGCCCTTCTGGGTCAAGATGGCGGCTTAACAACGTGCGCGTTTTAGTTCGTCCTCCAGAACAACTACTAAATAACCTGAAACAGTACAGAACAGCTCCTGGGGCCACATCAGTGACCAGACACACAGCGTACCCCAGTCTGAACCAGCTGGACCGGCTGCGAGCACCCCCCAGAACCGTGAGTTCCCAAAGCTGTGGCGGCCAGCGCCCCTCCCCCACAGGCCGCTTCCCAGAGGGGAAAGAAAAGGACTTGACCAGCAGCAGGGACTGGACACAATCAAATGCCAATTGTGGAACTAATTAACAAACTCTGACTACTAAATATAGGCCCCCAGCTTAGGTGAACCTGATCAAAGCAGAGGTTGCTCATTTTTGCCCTGGCGCCAAAGGGGCAGGACTGACAGAAAAAAGGGGGAAAAAGAAAGAAAGAAACAGAGGTTTTTGTGGCTGTTGATCTACAAAGGCTTGACTGCCTCTGGATACAGCAGCAGGACTTTTCAGGCTGCAACTGCCCCAGGCATAGGCAGAAGTGAGCTCTTTTGGGGGCTTATCTGGAGCTTCTGCCTTCCCCAGGGGAGGGGTGAAGCCCAAACTCAGGTGGAATCCCTCCATCAAGGAATTCAGACCCCAGGATTTGGTAATTTGAAGCCATTAAAACCAGCCTACAACCTCTCCTCTGTCTCCACCATGCCCCCAGCAGGGAGAGTCTGCCAAAGTTAAAGGCACCACATCATCCTATGCTGGTGGGACCTGCAGTCAGACAAGTACCACACACAGGACAGGATAAGAAAAACAGAGTCCAGAGACTTCACAGGAAAGTCTTTCAACCTGCTGGGTCTCACCCTCAGGAAAAACCGATGCAGGTGACTCTTTCCTCCTGATAGGAGGCCAGTTTGGTCTGGGAAAATCTGCCTGAGGTATACAATATCTAAGTAGACCCTCCTAAGTGTGTGTGGGGGAAAGGCACCACACAAGCAGGGCAAGAAACAAGAAAACAAGAACTGAAAAATTCTCCTCTGTTAAACAAAACTTAAGCTAAAGGTCCAGGTAAAGCTGAACTGAATGCCAAAGAACAGATAGACAACAAATGCATCCAGCAAGAAAATCCTAGATAAAAGAAGTGAAAGCAATCTCCAGAATAAACTAATTAAGGGAATTAAATGCCTAGACACCAGCAACAAATAACAAATCACACTAGGAAAATTGAAGATATGGCCCAGTCAAAGGAACAAACCAACAATTCAAATGACATACAGGAGCTGAAACAATTAATTCAGAATGTACAAACAGACATGGAAAACCTCATCAAAAACCAAATCAATGAATTGAGGGAGGATATAAAGAAGGCAAGGAAAGAACAAAAAGAAGAAACTGAAAGTCTGAAAAAACAAATCACAGAACTTATGGGAATGAAAGACACAGTAGAAGAGATGAAAAAAACAATGGAAACCTACAATGGTAGATTTCGAGAGACAGAACATAGGATTTCAAAACTGGAGGATGGAACATCTGAAATCTGACAAGAAACAGAAACTATAGGGAAAAAATGGAAAAATATGAGCAGGGACTCAGGGAATTGAAAGACAATATGAAGCGCATGAATATACATGTTGTGGGTGTCCCAGAAGGAGAAGAGAAGGGAAAAGGAGGAGAAAAACTAATGGAGGAAATTATCACTGAAAATTTCCCAATTCTTATGAAAGACTTAAAATTACAGATCCAAGAAGTGCAGCGTACCCCAAAGAGAATAGATCCAAATAGACATACTCCAAGACATTTAATAATCAGAATGTCAGAGGTCAAAGAGAAAGAGAGGATCTTGAAAGCAGCAAGAGAAAAGCAATCCATCACCTACAAGGGAAGCCCAATAAGACTATGAGCAGATCTCTCAGCAGAAACCATGGAGGCGAGAAGACAGTGGGATCATATATTTAAATTATTAAAAGAGAAAAACTGCCAACCAAGAATTCTATATCCAGCAAAACTGTCCTTCAAAAATGAGGGAGAAATTAAAACATTCTCAGACAAAAAATCACTGAGAGAATTTGTGACCACGAGACCAGCTCTGCAAGAAATACTAAAGGGAACACTAGAGACAGATACGAAGACAGAAGAGTAAGGTGTGGAGAAGAGTGTAGAAAGGAAGACTGTGAGTAAAGGTAAAAAGAAGGAAAATTAGATATGACATATAAAATCCAGAAGGCAAAGTAGTAGAAGAAATTACTACCCATGCAATAATAACACTGAATGTTAATGGATTAAACTCTCCAATCAAAAGACATAGTCTGGCAGAATGGATTAAAAAACAGGACCCATCTATATGTTGTCTCTACTCAAAGGACACGAGGCCAAGGACACAAATGGACATTTACACACCAATGTTTATAGCAGCATTATTAACAATTACCAAGAGATGGAAACAGCCAAAATGTCCATCAACAGACAATTGACTAAACAAACTGTGACATTCACATAAGATGGAATATTATGCAGCTGTAAGACAGAATAAAGTTATGAAGTATGTACCAACATGAATGGACCTTAAGGACATTATGCTGAGTGTGATTAGCCCGAAACAAAAGGACAAATACTGTATGGTCTCACTGATATGAACTGACATTAGTGAATAAACTTGGAATATTTCCTTGGTAACAGAGACCATCAGGAGATAGAAATAGAGTGAGATATTGGGTAATTGAAGCTGAAGGGATACAGATTGTGCAACAGGACTGAATATAAAAACTCAGAAATGGACAGCACAATAATACCTAACTGTAATGTAATTATGTTAAAACACTGAATGAAGCTGCATGTGAGAATGATAGAGGTAGGAGGGCTGGGGACATAAATGAAATCAGAAAGAAAGAAAGATGGTAAAAATCAAGATGGTATATTCTAGGAATGCCTAGAGTGTATAATAATAGTGAAATGTACAATGTACAAATTTTAAAAATGTTTTTGCATGAGGAAGAACAAAGGAATGTCATTATTGCAGGGTGTTGAAAATAGATGATAATACTTTAAAATGTCACCTTATGTGTGAGACTAAAGCAAAAAATGTTTATTTGTTACAATATTTTGACTAGAGCATTTCCTAATATAACTCATGTAGATAGTTTGATTGAATGTCATAAGTACTTGGAATCTCAGATAGGACATGAGATTTTGTTGGTTTGTCCAGAGTGATGCCCCGATTGAATCCCAGAGTGATTTGATTAGTGACTGGAAAAGTATTTGCAAGCCCCCTTTGGGGAATGGTGAGAGTGGGGAGAAATTCAACTTCCCCAAGTTGAATTCTTGATATTCTCACAAGCAGTGTGGACAACCAAAGCTATGGGCTGAGCCCCCAGTCTTGGGGTTTGTTCATATGAAACTTAACCCCACAAAGGATAGGTCAAGTCTACTTAAAATTTAGGCCTAAGAGTCACCCCCAAGAGAGACTCTTTTGTTGCTCAGATGTGGCCTCTCTCTCCAGCCAACATGACGAGCAGTCTCACCACCCTCCCCCTCTCTGCATGGGACATGACTCCCAGGGTTGTGGACCTTCCTGGCAATGTGGGACAGAGATCCTGGAATGAGCTGAGACTCAACATCAAGGGACTGAGAAAAACCCTAGAATGAGCTGAAAATTAACATCAAGGGATTGAGAGAACCTTCTCGACCAAAGGGGGAAGAGTGAAATGAGACTAATTGTCAATGGCTGAGAGATTCCAAACAGAGTTGAGAGGTTATCCTGGAGGTTATTCTTAGGCATTAAGTAGATATCACCTTGTTGTTCAAGATGTAGCGGAGAGGCTGGAGGGACCTGCCTGAAAATGTAGAGCTGTGTTCCAGTAGCCATGTTTCTTGATGATGATTGAACAATGATATAGCTTTCACAATGAGACTCTGTGAATGTGAAAACCTTGTGTCTGATGTTCCTTTTAGCTACTATATCAACAGAAGAGTAGAACATATGGAATAAAAATAAATAATAGGGGAACAAATGTTAAAATAAATTAAGTTTGAAGTGTTGGTGGTAAATGAAAGTGAGGGGTAAGGGGTATGGTATGTATAATCTTTTTTTTTTCCTCTGTTATCGTTTTATTTCTTTTTCTGTTGTCTTTTTATTTCTTTTTCTAAATCAATGCAAATGTTCTACGAAATGATGAATATGCAACTATGTGATGGTATTAAGAATTACTGATTGTATATGTAGAATGGAATGATATCTTAATGTTTTGTTTGTTAATTTTTTTAATTAATAAAAAAAGTTAAAAAATGTTTTTGCATGAATGTCAGAATTTCCAGGGTATTGAAAATAGAATATCATTCACATTTTAGAACTTCAACTTTTATGTGATACTAAAGGGAGAAATATTTATTTGGTGCAAAATATATATTTTGACTAGTGCATTTCCTAATTTAACTTGTATGGTCAGTTTAATTGAACACCATAAATATACAGAACCTTGAATAGGGCATGAGATTTTGTGGGTTTGTCCAGGTTAGTGTGATTCCCTGATAAATCCCAGAGTGATATGAACAGTGAATAAAGAAGTATTTACAAAGTCCCCTTGGGGGAATGGGGAGAAAGAGGGAAAAAATCAACTTCTCCATTTGGAGAATTCCTGATATTCTCACAAGCAGTGGGGACAACCAAATCAACAGACTGAGCTTTCAATTTTAGGGTTCACCCCTATGAAACTTATCCCTGAAAAGGATAGGCTAAGTCCACTTAAAATTAGGCCTAAGTGTCACCCCCAGAGAACCTCTTGTTGCTCAAATGTGGCCTCTCTCTCTCTCTAAGATGACATAGCAAGTGAGCTCACTGCCCTTCCCCTCTACATGGGACATGACTCCCAGGGGTATAAATCTCCCTGGCAATGAAGTACAGAAATCCTGGGATGAGCTGGGACTCGGCATCAAGAGATTGAGAAAACCTTCTCAACCAAAAAGGGGAAGAGAGAAATGAGACAAAAAATGTCTGAGAGATTTCAAACAGAGTCAAGAGGTTATCCTGGAGCTTTACACATTATATAGATATCCCCTTTTTAGTTTATGATGTATTAGCGTGGCTAGAGGGAAGTACCTGAAACCACAGAGCTATGTTCTGGTAGGAATGTTTCTTGAAGATGATTGTATAATGACACAGCTTTTACAATGTGACTGTGTGATTGTGAAAACCTTGTGTCTGATGCTTTTCTTTTTGTCTAAGTATGGACAGATGAGTAAAAAATATTGATAAAAAATAATAAGGGGAACAAAGGTTAAAATAAATTCAGTAGATTGAAATACTAGTGGTCAATGAGAGGGAGGGGCAAGGGGAATGGTATGTCTTAGTCTTTTCTTTTTTATTTCTTTTGTTGGAGAGATGCAAATGTTCAAAAAATGATCATGGTGATGAATACACAATTATGTGATGATACTGACTGTATACCATGTATAGAATGTTTGTATGTCAAGAATGTATGTTTATTTATTAAGGTTTACAATAAAAATATTTTTAAGAGAGAATGTATGTTTGTTTGATAAGGTTAACAATAAAAATGTTTTTTAACAAGCTGCATAGTGATACAGCCATCTTCAAGAATCAAGAATACTGAAAGACAGTTCAACAGTTTCAGGTACTTCCCTCTAGCCACTCCAACACAACATAAACCAAAAAAAGGAGAGCTATATAATGCATAAAAATAACCTCAGGAGAACCTCTAGGCTCTGTTTAAAATCTCTCAGCCATTGAAACTTTATTGTGCCTCATTTCTCCCTTCCCCCTTTTGTTCAAGAAGGCTTTCTCACTCCCATGATGCTGGGTCCTGACTCATTCCTGGGAGTCATATCCCACTTTGCCATGGAGACTTACACCCCTAGGGGTCATGTCCCATGTAGGGGAGAGAGCAGTGAGCTCACCTGCTGAATTAGCTTAGAGAGAAAGGCCACATCTGAGCCACAAAAGAAGTTCTCTGGAGGTGACCCTTAGGCATAATAATCAGTAGGCTGAGCTTCTCCTTTGCAGGAATAAGCTTCATAGGGCAAACCCCAAGACTGAGGGCTCAACCTCTTGAGTTGATTGTCCCCCACTACTTGCACAAATATCAGGAATTCCCCAGATGGGTAAGTTTAATATTTCCTCCTGTCTTCTCAGTCCTCCAAAGGACTTTGACAATCCTTTTTTATTCTCTGCCCAAATTACTATGGGATGCACTGGGGGCAACCACCAACTTATACAAACCAAAAAAAGAGTTCACTCCCTATTCAAGATTTGATGCAATCGTGGTGTTCAAATAAACTGACCATACAAGTCACACCAACAATGTCCTACCAAAAGTATAACTTCTGCACCAAGTAAACATCTCCTCCCCCTGTACCACATAGGAGTTGAAGTTTGAAAATATAGACCATATCATCCTTTACTCTGTGTTCTCATATTCCCAGCCCCATCCAGATCAGCTTCATTCATATCTCTAGTTGAAGTCTGATCACTTTTTCAACTTTTTAAACAGTTGCTGTAAGGGGTAATGCCCATCTTTATAGCTTCAGAGCTCTAACTCTGATAGACAAAACATCTTGAGCTAATAAACTAATTCAGCAAAGTGGCAGGATACAAGATTAATGTGCAAAAATCAGTAATGTTTCTATACACAAGCAATGACCTAACTGAGGAGACAAATAAGGAAAGTCTCACAAAGACAGAAGGTTCCAGAGTATGACCAAGCCACACCCAAATAGCATCTCAGAACCTAGAAACCAAAGTTATAATTCAGGAATAGATGTGACTGCTCTAAGAGGTTACAATCTAGGAACCTTTAAAGTAGGCCCCAATCTGATAATCCATGGTCTCGATTTCAATTCTCTGAGTTTGTATACTTAGTTGGTCCACATGAGTGAGGACTGATAATATTTGTCTTGTTGTTTCTACCATTTCATTCAACATACTGTCCTAGTTGCATGCCTCACAACTTCATTTGCTCTTGCAGCTGCTGAGTAGTCCATTGTATGTGTATACCACAGTTTCCCCTTCCATCCTTTAGCAGATACACCACTAGGCCCACTGCAAATTGTGAACACTGCCGCCATAAGCACCAGTGTGCAAATGTCCTTCCATATCCCCACTTTAAGTTCCCCCAAGTATGTACCTAGCAATGATGTTGTAGGAGCATATGGCAACCCTACCCCTAGACTCCCATGAAACCACCACACTACCCTCAAAAGGGGCTACACCACTCTGCTTCCCTACCAACTGTGAATAGGTACATCACTTTCTTCACATTTGCTCCAACACTTGTATCTCTCTGTTCCTTTTTCCATTTTTTTTTTTTTGCATGGGCAGGCACCAGGAATCGAACCTGGGTCTTCAGCATGGCAGGCCAGAATTCTACCACTGAGCCACCATCGCACTGCCCTCTGTTCATTTTTAAACAGTATTACTTGCACATCATACAATCCAACCTAAGTGAAAAATTAATAGTTACTACTATAATCACATAGCATCTTTGCCACCACAGTCTATATAATGACATTTCCTTTTCCTCTGCAAAGAATCTCACGCTCTGCTCCAATATCCTCTGCTTATTGACATTTAGTTTTAACATATTGCCTTCATTATACTCAATGGAAACATATTGCAATGTTATTTTCAACTATAGACCCTAGCTTGCATTGATTATGTTTTTCCTGCATATCATCTGTGCCAGTTTCAAAGGATTTATGTACTGTAAAAAGGCAGTGCTTTAATCCTAGGCAATCTTTTATGAGCAGTGATTTCTTCTAATCCCTATTCTGTCCTGTATGTTGGAAACTTTAATTAGATTTTCTCCAGGGAGATGTGACTCCATCAAGTGTGGGCATTAAACTTGATTAGGTAGAGACGTATCTCCACCCTTTTCAGGTGGGTCTTAATTAGTTTACTGGAATCCTATAAAAGAAGAATTATTTTGGACAAAGCTTCAGAACGACATACCCACAAGAAGCAGAGAGTCCACCAGCCAGCAACCTTTGGAGCTGAAGAAAATGCCTCCCGGGGAGCTTCATGGAGCAGAAGGCCTGGAGAGGAAGCTAGCAGATGATGCCATGTTCAACACATGCCTTTCCAGATGAGAGAGAGACCCTGAACTTCATCAACCTTCTTGAATCAAGGTATCTTTCCCTGGATGCCTGAGATTGGACACTTCTATAGCCTTGCCTTAATAGGGACACTTTCATAGTCTTAGAACCGTGAACTTGTAACTTATTAAATTCCCCTTTTTAAAAAGCCATTCCATTTCTGGTATATTGTGTTCCAGCAGCTAGAAAACTATAACACCATCCCATTTTCAACACCTTGCAATGTTGACATTCATTTGTTCTCCTTCATGTAAAAACATTCTTAAATTTGTACAGTTAATCACCATCATTGTCCACTCCAGGCATTCCTAGGTTACTCTGTCTCTCTGTAACTATTATCTTTTCTTCTGGTGTCATACATGCCCCCAGCCCTTCTCCATCAACCATACTGATATTCAGCTTCATTCAATGTACTTATGTTATTATGCTACCATCAGATAGTATTGTGATGTCCTGTTGCACATTCTGTATTCCTTCAGCACCAATGCCCAAATCCTTCCCTCTTTCTATCTCCTGATAATCTGTGTTCTTAACTTTAACTCTCAAAGTTTACTCACTAATGTTAGTTCATATTAGGGAGACCATACAGTATTTGTCCATTGGATCCTAGCTAATTTCATTCATCATAATGCCCTCAAGGTTCATCAATGTTGTTAAATGCTTTGTGACTTTATTCTATCTTAAACAGCTGTGTAGTATTTCATTGTATGTATATACCAAGCTTGTTTAGCCACTGGTCTGTTGATGGACATTTGGGTTGTTTCCATCTCTCAGCAATTGTAAATAACACTGCTATAAACATTGGTGTGCAAATATCTTTGGATCCTTGCCTTTAACTCCTCCAACTACATACTTAGTAATGGGATTGCTGGATCATATGGCAAATCTATATTTAGTGTCCTGAGGAACTGTCAAACTGCCTTCCAGAGCAGTTGCACTAGTCTAGAGTCCCACCAACAATGAGAAAGTGTGCCTCTTTCTCCACATCCTCTCCAATAACGTTTTGTTTTCTAATTTTTTTTATAGTGGTCATTCTAGTGGGTGTCAGATGATATCTCATCATGGTTTTGATTTGCATTTCCCTAATAGCCAGTGAAATTGAGATCTTTACATATGCCTTTTAGCCATTTATATTTCTTCTTCTAAAAAGTGTCTGTTCATGTCTTTTGCCCATTTTTAATTGGGTTGCTTGTCTTTTTGTTGTTGCGGTGTAGAATCTCTTTATATATTCTGGATATTAAACCCTTATCTGATATGTAGCTTCCAAATATTGTCTCACATTGCATAGGCTGCCTGTTCAGTTTCTGGATAAAGTTCTTTGATACACAGAAGTGTTTAATTTTGAGGAGAACCCACTTTTCTATTTCTTTTTTCATTGCTCATGCTTTGGGTGTAAGGTGTAGGAAACCACCTTATATCATAAGTTTTATAAGATAGTTCCCCACATTTTTTTTTTCTGAAAAGGTTTTATGCTCTTAGCTCTAATGTATAGGTCTTTGATTCATATTGAGTTAATTCATTTGCATATGGTTATCCAATCTACAAACACCATTTACTGATGAGGCTTCTCTCTCCCAGTTGGATTGGCTTGACTGCCTTAGCAAACATCAATTGTCCACAGATAAGAGGATCTATTTCTGAGCACTCAATTCACTTCAGTTGGTTAGTATATCTATCTTTATACCAGTGCCATGCTGTTTTGACCACTGTAGTTTTGTAATATGCTTTAAAATCAGATAGTATGACACCTCCCCCTTCATCTTTTTCAAGTTATTTTTGGCTATTCAGAGCACGTTACCCTTCCAAATAAATTTGTTACTGGTTTTTCTATAGCTGAAAAATAAGTTGTTGCGATTTTAATTGGTATTGCATTGAATCTATAAATCAATTTGGGTAGAACTGACCTTTTAACTATATTTAGTCTTTCAATTCATGAACACCATATGCCCTTCCATTTCTTTGGATCTTTGTTGATTTCTTTTAGCAATTTCTTGTAGTGTTCTCTGCATAGGTCTTTTGTGTCCTTAAATTTATTCTTAAATATTTGATTTTTTTTTTTTTTGGTTACTATTGTAAATAGAATTTTTTTTCTTATTTCTTCCTCAGATTGCTCATTAATAGTGTATAGAAACATTACTGATTTTTGGGTGTTGATCTTGTACCTTGCCACTTTGCTGTACTCATTTATTAGCTCTAGCAGCTCTGCTGTAGATTTTTGGGGATTGTTGATATATAGTATCATGTCATCTGTAAACAATGAGAGTTTTACTTCTTCCTTTCCAATTTGGAATTTCTTTTTCTTGTCTAATTGCTCTTGATAGAACTTTCAGCACAATGTTGAAGAACAGTGATGACAGGGGGCATTTTTGTCTTGTGCCTAATCTTACAGGGAAAGCTTTCAGTCTTTCCCCATTGAATATGATGCTAGCTGTGGGTTTTTCATATATTCCCTTTACCATGTTGTGGAAGTTCCCTTCTATTTCTATCCTTTGAAATGTTTTTATCAAGAAAGGATGTTGAATTTTGTCAAATGCATTTTCTACATTAATCAAGATAATATGTGGCTTTTCCACTTTGATTTATTGATATGATCTATTACATTACTTGATTTTAAATAAATCCCCCTACATCATTGTGTGTAATTCTTTTAATGTGCTTCTAGATTCAATTTGCAAGTATTTTGTTAACGATTTTTGCAACTATATTCATTAAAGAGATTGATCTGTAATTTCTTATCTTGTATCTTTGTCTGACTTTGGTATTAGGGTGATGTTGGCTTCACAGATGTTAGGTCGCTTTCCCTCTTCTTCAAATTTTTGAAGAGTTTTAACAGGATTGGTACTAATTCTTTCTTGAATGCTTGGTAGAATTTACATATGAAGCCATCTGATCCTAGGCTTTTCTTTGGGGGAGGGGGCTTCTTGATGAGCGAACCATCTCTTTACTTGTGATTGGCTAGTTGAGGTCACCTATTTCTTCCAGAGTCAGTGTTGGTTGCTCATACTTGTTCTAGTTGCTAGCTGCCAGAATGTGAATACACCAGATATGGAATTTAATAAGTTGCTAATTTACAGTTCTAAGGCTATGAATATGTCCCAATTAAAGCAAGGATATAGAAATGTCCAAACTAAGGCACCAAGAAGAGGTTACCTTCGTTCAAGAAAGGCTGATAAAGTTCAGGGTTTCTCTCTCAACTGGAAAGGCACATGGCAAACATGGCGATGTCTGTGTGCTTTCTCTCCAGGCTTTTTGTTTCATAAAGCTCTTTGGGATGTTTTCCTTTTTCAGCTTCAAAGGTCTCTGCTCGCATGGGCTCTTGTGGTTCTCATTGCCCGGTCATGGCTCTGTTCTCTCAAAATCTCAGGCCTTTTTCCAAAATGCTTCTTCTTTTAAAGTATTCCAATAAACTAATCAAGAACCACCTGGAATGGGTAGAGTCAAGTTTCCCTCTAATCCAAGGTAAATATAAACAATTGGGTGAGTCACATCTCCGCAGAGAAAATCTAATCAAGTTTCCAGCCTACGTCATTGAATAGGGATTAATAAGCCATAATGGCACCTTTCCTGGCTTTTTTTCTCAAGCCTGCAGCAGTGCTTTCAGCACCTTAAATATGTCATCCCTCTGCCTTCCTGTTTCCATGATCTCTGATGAGAAATTGGCACTTAATCTTATTGGGGCTCCCTAGTGAGTCCCAATAAGATTTAGCATGTGGCTTTGAGAATTCTCTCTTTATCACTGGCATTTTGCTATTGATTATGAACATTACATTGTGCGTGTATTTCAGTTTAACCTGTCTGGAGTTCACCGAGTGTCTTGGGCACATATATTTATGTCTTTTGTTAAGTTTGGGAAGTTTTCAGCCATTATTTCTTTGAATGTTCTCTCTGCCCATTTTTCTCTGTGTTTTCTTTCTGGAACACAGACAATGAATATATTGCTATGATTGATGGTGTCACACAGGTTCTGTTCACTTTTCTTCAGTTCCTCGACTGAATGATTTTGATTTTCTTAGTTTCAAGGTCAATAATTCTTTCTTCTGCCAGCTCCAATTTCCTGCTGAACCCCTCTATGGAAAATTTAATTTCATTTACTGTGGTCTTTAGTTGTTTCTTTTCTTTTTAATAATTTCCATCTCTCTATTAATATTCTGTTTATGTACAGCTACCATTTTCATAATTTTCTGACTTTCTTTGTGCATTTTTTTCTTTAGCTCTTTGAGCATATTTAAGATCTTTTTTTTTTCCAGATCAGATGGGTAATGTGCTGATGTGGTAACAAGATTCAAGGGGGACACATGTCATGCAAACGTGTAAATGCCCAACCATCATACTCATGAACCACTAAAAGATCATATTTAGGACCGTTTTTAAAAGTCTTTGTCTAGTATGTCCCAAGTATGACCCTTCTCATTGATGGCTACTAATGCTTTTCTTCTCCTTTGCCTGGGCCATTGCCTGCTGTTTCTTTGTACGCCTGATAACCTTTTGTTGAAACCTGGACATTTTAATATCTAAGGTGTTGTCTCTGGAATTTAGACTCTGAGGCATCCGTTCCTCAAGCTTGTATCTAGGTAATGTTAAGACAGAGCTTTCCTTGGATGCCAGTAGATACCAGAAAGGTGGGGTGGGGGGGAGAAAACACTTTCCCCAGTCTTTGCAGATTGATCTGTTGAAGTGCTATTCTTCAGGGCCCATACAATGAGTGTAGAGAATAGCCCCAGATCAAATTGTAGGTATCTCCCTGATCCTTTCTTCCAAGTACCTTGTTCTGGGCATGTGTGCATGGCCCTAGAATTCTCCTATGACTCAGGTAGAGATGTCCCCTCTTACTGGGTACTGTGCAATATGACATATACACAGCAATCCCTTGCTTCAGGCAGCACTACTTGATGGCTCTCCCACAATATTCTGTAGGAGAACTTTGTGAACTGCCTTCTATACACAGGGCTAGTTTTGTGACAAGAAGTCCCTCAGGCCACAATCAGACATATTGGGTTAGATTTACATGATCCCAGTACATGCAGTAGGGTTACTCTCCTCTCTCTGGAACCAAGATCAGGGATCTACACTAAGGGGATGTCAGCTCTGTGCCAAGCCAGCGAGGGATGGAGAAGGGGCCAGTCAGGATGCTTCCTATTGCTTTTAAATGTCCTTTTCCTTGATTTGGTACTTGTTCTGTTACTGCAGTCCTTTAACTGTTTTCTAGAGCTTTATTAAAGGTATTTCTGTCAGTTCTTGCTGGTTGTTTCTGTGGGGGGACAGAGCTCTGAAATTCACTCCACTATCTTGATGAGGGATGGAGAAACCCATTTGTATTCTACACGTGTAGATCCATTCTTATCTCCATTGACTGTATTATGTACCAGAGTCATCTTAATACCTCAGATAGACAGAATACAGGAGAGCTTGGAAGTATGAACAGTTCATATCCTGGACCTCTCCATTATTTCTTTCTCCTATTACACCAATAGTTTTATCTAACACATCTTGTAGGGAAACTTTGTTGTGACTCTTCTATTGGATTACCTCTTCTCTTTTGTTGAGATGAGAGGTACTTTTTAACAATATCCATAGTCAAAACATGTATTTATGCTCTATTTTTAGCCTGTTTGGGAAAGAAGCAGGAACCTGTACGTTTCCCTGGAAATTTTTTAATTGGCATCTAAGAAACTGGAAGATCAAATTAAATCTCTCCAATTGTTCCGTGGAGGTATAACCACAGTTTGAACTCCTGGAAGCAAAAGGTGAAGTCCAAAGGTCTCAAGTTGCTGGATGGAGGACAGGCAAGAGGACAGTCTATTTAATAAGAAACCAAATAAAAAGACACAATAAATGTGTAAAAGAAAGAAGTCTGCCTCTCCAATTAACTTTATAATAGTTGTTAACAACTGGTGAAGTTACTTTCTGAATGTTAATAACTTCACTTTCTTCTCCCTACTTCTTATATAAGTAAAACATCTGCTATGAAAGAAGTAAACGAATGTAAATATTCTAAACCCATCTGACATT
This sequence comes from Tamandua tetradactyla, assembly GCF_023851605.1. Taxonomy (NCBI): domain Eukaryota; kingdom Metazoa; phylum Chordata; class Mammalia; order Pilosa; family Myrmecophagidae; genus Tamandua; species Tamandua tetradactyla. Next base: position 144,419,000 of record NC_135332.1, read on the forward strand.
TTTATCTTTGAAAGAACGCATGTCCTCTGAGCAGGTGGCTTTGTGCTTCCAGGAATACACGGGCTGGAGGGAGTCAATGGGCAGCTGCTTTAGCCCATTAAACCTACCAAAATGCACTCACTTTCAAGAGGGAGTACTTTAAGTTCCTGCCCTCTCATCACCTTTGTTTTAAAACGAGTAAAAGGATTAAAGTGTGGGAAGGGATGAAAGAGCCTAAGCGAAAAAAGGCCAAAAAGCAAAAAACGAAAGAATATAAACGACAGGCTACTCTACTACTTCAACCCAAGCATTCAACTTGCTATCATAAACAAGATTTGAAAAACAAAATCTGGAAACTTTTTCTACGAGGAAATCAGCGGTGGTATCGATTCTTCTATATTCATACGAGTAACGACTAACCTAGGCTTCCAGACACTTCTGTCATCTCAGTTCCTCTTTAACCCTCTGCCCTCCCGGAAATGTGTCATTTTCTACCGACCTCATTAGGCGGAAAAGCAAGTCTCCTTCGACTTACAGAATTGTTAAAATGCTTCGCTTTCCTGAAAAACTGAAAACAGCTGGGGCCGAAACAGGCATTTATCTCCACAGAATCTAACGCCAAAAGTCCGTGCTTCACCGTCTCTATTCAATTCCGACTCCTCAGCCACGCCCAGGACGGATGAGCGTGACGCCTCCGCTGCGTAATATGCCGGCGCCGGAAGTTGGTGGTAATCCAGCCGCGACCCGGGTACTGCTTGCGATCCTTGCGTGAGCAGATTTCTCCGTGCTGTGTGAGTAGGGAATGAGAAGGCTAGGTCTTGGGCGTGGGTATTTGGGCCTAAACTTGGAAAACTCTGGGGGGGTTAAGTCTAGGACTGGGCTTAGTGTTGAGAGAGGCTGTGGATACGGCCGAGGCTGTCAACCGTTTGCCTGTTTTCTTTTAGTCTAAGTGTTGAGGTTACTATTCGTCGTTATTTCATTTTTCTCTTATCTTCCGGTAGCGTGTATCCCTGTTAAGGGACATAAATTTTTGGCCATCTGATGCAAAAGCTTGGAAAAAATATAACTTGTATTTGAATTAAGTGAGAACGCGACCTTTGCAGTCGGACCTCTCTCTCTCTCTGCCTTCGCTAGCTGAGTAATTCCGCGCAAATTAACTTCTCTAAACCTCGGTTTCTTCATTTGTAAAATAGCAAGAGTAATACCTCCTAGGATTGTTGGCGAGATTATAATGAGATAAAGTGTATGAGATATTGTGTCCAGTTTGCGGTAAGCGCTCAATATATTTTTTCCGACCTTTAGATATTTTCTTAGGGTTTGAAAAAAAAGTACAGGTTAATAGTAAGGACTTTTTTTTTTTTTAAAGCTTTTGCTGCTGAAAAATGTGGCCTGGTTGAGTATGAGGAACCCTTTGAAATTGATATTCAGTATTTTGTATCTGTGATTTCAGGGACTAACAATGGACACCCAGAAGGACGTGCAGCCCCCAAAGCAGCAGCCAATGATTTATATCTGTGGAGGTAAGAGGAGGACGTAGAAAAGAAAGTTTTCACTTAAGTTTTTTGAAAATGGTTACATTTGTCCTTTGTTTAAATGAGGCACTGATCTTTAAAGTTCTAAAGTAGAACACTATAGAAACCACCCTAAAAGAACCCTTATCATTATGATTTCATTTCTTGAAAATGAAATAGACTCTTGGAAAAAGTCTATTGCCCACCCTTTTTTTCTTTCCCCCATGATATATTTAGTAATAACAACACACTCTGAGGTTTAGATTTAATGGTTTGGATGAAAAATTTTAAGATAATTTGCTTGTCTGTAATGTTTTCCTTTTAAACAATGAGTAAACATGTTTTATTTTCCAGACTGTCACACAGAAAATGAAATAAAATCCAGGGATCCAATCAGATGCAGAGAATGTGGATACAGAATAATGTACAAGAAAAGGACTAAAAGATGTATCCTTTTAATTGTGTTTTCTAATTATGAGGTAGGAGGAAATGAAGAAGAGTGCTTGGATTAATAGTCAAAGACTGCTTTTTGATAAAGATGGCAATAATTTTAGAATTTTTTACTTTAAAAAAGCATGATTAGCATTTTCATGGACCACTATGCCAGTGATAGGCTCTACAAATTCTAACTACAGTTGATTTTGATTCTCATAACTTTTTTTTCAGGGTTTCTGAATTTATATACATTACTTATTCTTGATCATGATTTTGTGGACATACTATATTATAAAGGAGAAATGCAAATATTGGGTATACTACCAAATGGAGAAGTAGAACCTACATTATTAGCTCAAGAACTGAGAATAACTTATGTGGTAACTAGCAATTTTTAAAAAAATCTATGAGTTCTCACCCCTTCCTTTAACATCACTTCAGTGTTTTGATATATCAGTCTTTTGTATTGAGAAAGTGTGATTAAAAAATCAAAATAGTTTTTTCAGGTCATCACCAATTATAGTTAATAGTGAATTCCATTCTTTTGTCCATTTTAAGTTAAATAGCAAACTAGGTTATTGCAAAGAGAAGGTGCCTTGGAAGTGTTTAAAGTTTTGTATAATTTTAAAGTATTTTTTGTCCTTAACTCAGGTAAATACAGTGGTGGTTTTTGACGCTCGATGAAACATGAATTCAGAGTAACATCTTTTGTAGTTGGATTTGCTGTGTTTCACATTATTTGTATAGTTTTTGATTAGCATACTTTATGAATACAACTGCAGTATACGCTTTCATTTTCCCTCACTTTTAAAACCATATTGTATTTAGATATCTGTTAATGCTTTGTAGAGAGAAATTTTCTTTTTTGTGTTGTTATTCAATTGCATGATTTATAATTTAATTTTATCATATATTTAATCCAACACATGATAAGGTTAGAATTGCTTTTCTTAAACCATAGTTTTAATCAAAACTTAGTAGCACTGGGTCTTTTGTTTAAAATACAGGTTTCTAGAGCATCTGAGGGTTTGAGTAAATATATTCTTTGGAAACTGTTGTCACCAGTTTATAGTGTTTGTAAACTTGGCAGTGTCATTTGGAACAGGGTATACCAGTGTACTTGCTATCAGTGTACATATATCATTTTGACTCTTGTTTTTCATGTATTACTTGATATGACTCTCTCTATTTGTACATATTGCTTGATCATTTTTAAAATCTTGTGAGAGAGAAGAGAAATTTTAATGGTTGTTCTCTGAAAGACAAAATCAACCCCTAATAAAGTGAATGAAGCAGACTCTTAAGCCTGGTGTGATTTCCTGTGTATTGTCATTTAATAAGTTAAAAAATCCTGCTTTCAGAATATAAGAAGAATGGGAATTAGTTTACACTAAATTATTGGATAAATGTTTAAATCTTTTGCCTCAGTCTTAGGAATATGGCATTGATGCTCACATCTGTACTCCATCTATTCTAAGATTCCATCATTGTGGAATGTCATGTCAGCCTCCTTAGCATGAATTTTAAAGATTAGATATATTCCAATTTTGTTAATAACCATGTCTGTCTCTTTTTAAAGAGTACTTCCTTAATCCAGGCTTTTCTTTATCTGTGATGTTTAAAATTTTGTGATTCTGGTACGTTCCTTTTTGACCTTATCCTTTTCAGACATGGAGATCCTAATATGTATGCTGTCTCCTTATGACAGCCCCTTAAGCAAATAAACCCTAAGTGTAATGTAATCACACTTTTCTTAACTGTTCTAATTCATCCTAGGTCTTTTGTGTATTGATAGTTTATTTGAATATTGTTATTTGGTTAACTAGGCAGAATGGTTTAATGGAAAATTGCTACAGCTGGAACTCAAGACCTATGTTTTCAGTCAGTCTCTTAACCTCTTTGTACCCCTTCTATCTATAAGATGAAAGTAATTTAACCTGTTACCCACCTGGATATTTTTATGAAAAAAAAATATGAGAAAATAGATGTAAATTTGCTTTTAAAAGATTCTTTGAAATAGTGCTCTATAAATATAAAAATCAGTAAATTTGAGCTTGAAATTTATATATAACTTGGCCCTTACTGAACTGCTTACAAACAACTGTGAACACTGTTTTTTGTTTTTCACTAAAAAAAATACTGAATGGAACTTAGAATTATAAGTTTCAGCCTTGCCACTTATTAGCTTGATTTTAGATACTAATTTCAGTTTCATTGTCAAAGTGGAGGAATAATGATGGTCAGTGTGGTTAGGTAACAGCATTTTGAAAAAGAGCTAAGATCTTGAGAAACTGATATTATGAAAAATTCAAATATAGCAGATGAAATTAGAAATGACCAGCCCTAAGGAACAAAATATATAAATACATGGCTAAGGAGACATAAAAGCAAGTTGCCACCTCCTCATATTCACATAGGCACTCATATCCCCACCCCTCCCAGAATAAGTTCATAGTTAGTCAAGGGTGGGGATGTTGTTATTTGAGCAGAGGGCTGAAGGATGAGAAAGAGACTGTCATTGGAAGATAAAAAAGAACATGTCTGAAGTAGAGAAAATAGCCATGGGAAAGCCCTAGGGTGGAACATGAGCTTGTCTTGTTCCCACTTCAGAATGAAGCCCATGTGACTGGAACTTCGTGAGACAGGAGAGAGTGGGGAAGAGACAAGGTTGCAGAGGTAGGGAAGGGCCAGCACACTTTGGGCCTTGTGATAGGAAGCCTTTTTGAGAAATAAGTAGGATATTAACATGTTTAAGGCTTAAAAGATCACTCAGGGTATTGTGTGAGAATGGATTGTACAGAAACAAGAGTGGCAGTGGGGAACCAGTTATGAGACATCTGTAATAGTTCAGACTAATAATCATGGTGACTGGGCCAGGGTGGTAGCTGTGAAGGAAATGAGAAGTAGCTAATTGTGAGAGGTATGTTTTGAAGTTGAACTGTAAGACATATTGATGATTGGTTAGTAGTCATGAATTCTGGAAACAGCATGGGCTTTGACATAAGGCTTTGGGTCTAGATGCCCACATTGACCCTTTTTAAGCTGGCTGTGTGACCTTACCAGCCCTTACTTCCCTTATTTATAAAATAGGTGTGAAATAATAGCACCTACTTGTTTTAATATCAAATGATATTAAATCCATGTGTGGTGGTTTGAAACTATATGTATCCCAGAAAAACATGTCCTTAAATTTAATCCATTCCTGTGGGTATGGACCCACTGTAAGTAGGACCTCTTGATGAGGCTACTTCAGGTAAAATGTGACCCACCTCATTCAAGATGTGTCCTAATTCTCTTACTGGAGTCCTTTATAAGAGAAAGTAATTCAGACAGAGAGAGATAGCCAAGGAAACAAGAAGCTGAAATCAACGAAACCTGGAAGATACTAGCAGATGCCACAATACGTCTTGCCATGTACGGAGGAGCGAAGCATTGCCAACAGCTGGTCTTTGGGAAGAAGGCATTGCTCTAACGATGCCTTGATGTGGACATTTTCAGAGCTTCAAAACTGTAAACTAATAAATTTCCATTGTTGAAGATAACCCATTTCATGGTATTTTCTGGAGTAGCCTAGGAAATCAAAACACCATGTAAAACTCTCAGCCTCATAAATGTTAGCTGTTATTATCAGCAGTGATACTGGGTACATGGGTAGTTCAGTTGTTAGAATGCCCGCCTTCCATGCGGGAGACCCGGGTTCAATTCCTGGATCATGCAAAATCACTGATACTGTAATTGTTACCATTTTCCCCACTGATGATTGTATTATCCTTAGGTTGGTGCTCCAACTCCCAGCCTTACTGGGAAAAACCAGTTAGGAATCCAAATGAGAGATTCAGTCTTGATTCATTCTATCATTTAGACTGAATTTTTTCATTCTGTTGCAGTGTTTTGTGTGTATGTGTGTATGAGTAAATATCTTGTAATCTCAGAGAAACTCACACCCTTCGTTGTGGAAAGTTTTCCTGAATTATTTCATTACTTTCACAATTTCTTTTCTCTCTTTCTAGAACCCCTCAATAAAAAAAAAAAAAATCAAGTCTTGGGCTTCTTTGACCTAACTTATTTTTTTTCTTTGCTGTTTTCCTTTTTTTCTGAGAGATTTTAACTTTATCTTGTAATTGTTCTGTTGGGTTTTTCATTTCTAGTATAATTTTAATTTTCAGAGCTTAGTTTTCTTTTAATGTTCACACTCAAATATACACCATTCTGTTCTTGTTTCTTGGAAGCAATGTCTTCTATTATTTCTGAGGACAGTAATGATAATTTTTATTTGCCTACAGTGTTCTAGTTCCTTCGAATTGCTTATTATCCTGTTTGATTATTCACCGTAAGTGTATAATTATATAACTTTTGGTTGTATAGTTATGACCAAAAGAAACATTAAGTATTAGTGAAAAGAGCAGGGTATGTGGAATTACAACCACTCCCCCCCAAACTTAGTTTCCTTCCCTAGGGAAGTCAGAGTAGGCTGAGTCCTTTAAACATTAGGCGTAATTATGGAGGAGGTTTGCTACCTGGGATGTAGTGTGAGGTGACTTTGCAGGAGTGTGATGCTGTTCCTTATGATGAAGAATTTAGTAAGGCAGTCTAAGGATTATTGTACCGTTTGAATCCATTTTTGTAAACATGAAAGTTTAACATTCTCCAGCACTGGCAATGGAGTAATAGTATACATGTATCATATTTGGGACATTGGAATTTTTACCATTATTAGCACCTGCTTTGGGTCTGTAATTTAAGTGCAAAGGGGAAACGTACATTTATTTAGCCCCTACCAAGTGCCAACTACTGTACTAGGTTATTTACATTCATCTACTTTAGTCTGAAATTATAAAATTGAAATACATTTCCCCAGAAATGATCTCTACTGTTTTATTCATTTGTGTTGTATTATGTCCCATTCACCTTTGTTCCTCAGGGTCCTATGCAGCATCTAGCTCGCAACTAGCACTCAGAAAATGTTGAATGCATGAAAAGGAAGAGAGATCTTGTGTAACTAGAAGAGTGTAAACGAGTCTTTGATTTACTCGATTATTTAAGGGGAGAATGGGAAGTGGATCTAGGTTGCAATACAGATTCTGAAACTTTCATTATGTTTCTTTAGTTAAGTAAGAGTAACTATCATTTTACCTGTTAGACAATACAATAGTCCAGGATAACGGAACAGTAACAGCGTTTTTTAACTCACTAAAACGAATTGAAACTCAAACAAAGGAAGGGAAGTTCAGACTTAACTCTCAACTTTTCCCACAATGGTCCTTGGTCCCGGGAAAGGTGGAGGTGCAGCTGGGGGCTGTAAGGCCAATCATTGGGATGGCATGTGGGAAGAGCCAATAATCCCTCAGGGGCCCTAGTCCCCGCCCCCGGCCTCTCGCCCTTGGATCCAGGGGCTGCACCTGCCGCGCTGTTGGTACCGTGAGCTGCGCCCGCGTCCACCGCACCGCGCGGGGTCTGAGAACCAGGTGAGTCTTCGGGTGTAGTGCCGGCCAGAAACAAGTAATATCTCCCAAACGCAGTCCCTCCCTCCGGTTTCTGGAGTGAGAGGCAGAGGCGGAGGAGCTAATGCACCGTCGGGCCCGAGTGGAAGGGAGCTTGTAGGGTGGAAATCGTTCCCGGTCGCGGGGAACAAGTTGGGGGGGCCTTCCAGACCGTAGCCGACGGTGGCTGAAGTTGGGGCTGAGGTCTCTGAGCGCGGGGTCGCCACACCCGGCGATGAGTCCTGGTGACCAAGGCTGGGGGATGGGGAGCGATTTCAGAGCAAGGGCCCTAAGGTGCTTCCTGACCGTTGCGGGTTGGTTGTAGAGATCCGGGTGCGCAGTCCGGCCCTGACCCCGCCACCCTTCGCCGCGCTGTACATAGTAACCGTTGCTACTCCCGGAGGATGCCATTTCCTTTCTCTCTCCGGCTGCAGAGGGCACTCGGCCCCGCGGACGCTGGAAGGAAAGTGCCTTCTTAGGATATACCAGGTTTGTGTTTTGCCAGTGCTCCGTTGGCGCTATTACTGATAAACTGACTAGGAAATATGGGAAGTGGATGTGGACCAGGATAATGAAGAGGAAATTAAATTCAGCTTCATTAACAGGACCAAAGGATTTCGTAATCAGACACATATACTTTGTAAACCGAGGTAGAAGAGTTCTAAAGAGAGCAAAATATTGAATAAATAGATTTTTTGAATTTGAGAATTAACATTTAGTCTTAAGAATGTGTATGCTACACACACACACACAATCATGGTAGTTCTCCAAAAATTGAAAAAAAAAATTTGAAATTAGCTAAATTTCTTTAGCACAGAAATTCTAAAACTGTTCAAAAGGAAATTTACTAGATTAAATAAGAGAGTTCTGTTCTGCCTAATGTTTTACCCTATATTTTCTTTGATTTAAAAATCACAGAGTTGCAACGTATTTTTAATTTGAGGTAATTCTATTTTAATCCCATTAGATATTTACATCTTTGATCAAAGATCCTCCAGACTTTTGGGGAAAATGCAAAGGTAACCTATTGGCACTGGGCAGCCACCAATAATGAAAAAGTTCTTCATCTTGCTTTCTTTTAACTTCCACCCTTCAGGATATCCTGGTAATGGGAAATATTCATCATGGTTGGCCCTGCAAATGTGTGAAAGCCAGAATCTAATTTCTCTGCTGGATCTCATCCAGAGCTGAAAAACTGTCATCTATATCATATACCCAAGTCAAAGCTAGTAGGTTTATGAAGGAGAAGCTTACAGAGCATCCTCTTTTTTTTTTTTTGCAGAGATCTGATATATGACCAGATTCCCAAAGGGCAATCATATGGAAGGAAAATTTTCTAATAAATTAAACCCATTGCTGCTACTACTTTATTTTTAAAACCACTAGCCACTGTAGTTTAGTGCAATGGTTTAAAAAAAAAAATTGACAGTGACCCACGGTAAAAATTATGTTTTACCTTGCATCCATGTACATTTATACACACACACACAAAACTTCACTTTACATAGATAAATCTCATATTTCATCTTCAAAGAATGCTTATTGCAGCTCACTCAATTGATTTCAAGGTTTGCTACCTGCACTTTTTAAATGTACTTTTATTGAGATATCTTCTCATATCATATAATCCATCCAAAGTATACAATCAATGATTCATAATATCAATATCATCACATAGTTGTGTATTCATCACCGTGATCATTTTTAGAACATTTGCCTTACTCCAGAAAAATAAAAATAAAAACCTCATACATTGCATACCCTTTACCTCTCCCTTTTATTGACCACTAGTATTGCAATCTACCTGATTTTAAGACGTATAATAGAGGTAGGTTAACGAAGACAGTGTAGTGTTGACAGAGATAGATATATAGATATCAGTGGAACAGAACAAAAAAACCAGAAGTAGTACCTAGATGCCTACTGCTGTCCAAGTATTACTTCATCTGTTAGATTCTTAACTGTTGTCCTATATGATTGACTATTTCAGACATGACTGCAAAAGATTGTCCATCGTTGTGGGGCTTTGGAACAACAAAAACATTTAAAATTCCCATTGAACATTTGGATTTTAAGTATATTGAAAAATGTTCAGATGTTAAACACTTGGAAAAAATTCTTTGTGTACTCAGGTAAGCACTTAAAAATTGTTTCATGTTTCAATAATAGATCAATTTTAATTATGCTATTGCTATCTAAAATTTGAAGTTACATTAGAAATATTGAAGAAAATTTTCAAATATTGAGCTGGTTTATTGTTTTTGCTCATGTTAAGTTTCAAATTGGTGGTTTTGATCCTGAGGTTGGTTTTGAGGGGTTTGGCTAGGCATATTTTCAGTATTAGATTTAGGTCGTTAGTGTCCAAGTGTCCAAGAAGGCAGTTTTCTAGATTCCTCCACATTTTTCTAGGCAAAGGTAAAGTAGCTGTGAAAGTAGCCTTTAGAAGCCAAGGTTATCTCACTAGCCTACACTAATAAAGTTCTTTGGCACACTCTCACATTATGCCACTGGCCAACAATGGTGGGTGGCTTGCTGAAAGCTGGGCCCATGGAAGATGGTAAGGAAGCCTAATGGTGGGCAATCAGGGGGCAGGGAATCAAAGTCAGTGATTATCAGACATTAATGCACATCAAATGGCTTTTTAAGAATGCAGATTTGAGAGCCCCATTTCCAGAAATTCTACTTCAGGAAATCTGAGGTGGTGCCTAGAAACATGTGTTTGTAACTAGCGGGTGGTCAAAATAACCCAGTTCAAGAAACACCTATGAAGTACCAACGTTAAGACACCTGTTTTGCATTTTTTGAGATGTTTTCAGTTGGAGATCCTAGTATATTGTTGCAGAAGGCAATTGGGGAGCACAAACTGCTCCTTTCCACAACATCAAAAGTATTCCTATTATGAGTTGTTGGCAAAAAAATGTGGTCCAAGTTTTAATTCTGCATTAAACTGCATTTGCAAATTTGAAAAAAAAAAAACAACAGCAAAACAAAACAAACAAACAAAAAAAGGTATTCCTATTGCTCGCAGTGATATTCTCTCTTCTTTCCTTGGATTCCCTTCCTTCAGTATCACTGTTTGTTTTTCATTTTTCTTTTTCTCTTTCATCCTCTTCTAGTCTCCTGCCAGAGTTGATGTAATAATCTCATCATTTATGAAATGAAAAGATAAGAAATCATATTATTTCCCTTTTATCTCCACAGTACGAGAATATTTTCATTTATATTTGATCAAGGATTGATAAAGAAATGAGAAGTTTATGAGAGTGGAAGTCTCAAAGCAGCAATAACATTGTTTCCAAGAAATCCTGAGTGGCCTAATTAAGTCATATAGTATTGAGTCACAATTATTTTTTAAGACTTAACTTGAAAATGGGATTTATTCCTATTTTTCTAAAAATTTCCCTTAAAAGTAAACCGACAAACCAAAAAAGAACAGGTGTCTCGGTTTAACTTTCTAAGGAAGGAACTTTGTTCCTTCAGTGGTTGAATTTAGAAGCTTGTTGTCTAAGCTGTTCCTCTTCCGTTTTCTTCTTATTCCTTTTGGAAAAAAAAAATTTCAACAGTGAACAGGAACGTCTCATTGGAAAGGAAATCCAAATTCTTACTCTGCTTGTCTCCAATGTTGAATTTATATTCATAAATTATGAGTTTATAAGTTTAACATTTCCTTATGCAAAAAATGAACACGTGTGTTTAAGAGGTAAATGTTATTTTATTCAACTTTTTAAGCGCATGATGGAAATTGTTTCATTTCTTTTTGTCCTTCTTCATTGCATCATTCCATACATTAATAGACAAATTGCATTGTTTGAAAAGAGTGAGTGAGAAGGCAGCTGGAGCCCAGCCTTTGGCCTTGGGCAGGGGCAGCCCTTGAGATTTGTGCAGAAGCACTGCATTCCACAGATCCCAGCTTGCAAACAATCTTTGAATAAGGTTCTAAGTGTAAATTCTTAATTTTTTTTTAGGTCTGGTGAGGAAGGGTATTATCCTGAACTTACAGAATTTTGTGAAAAGCGCCTTAAAAGCTTAGCTCCTGAAAGTAGAGCCTTGAGGAAAGATAAGCCTGCAGCAACACCATCTAGTTTTACAGCAGAAGAATGGGAAAAAATTGATGGTGATATAAAGGTATGTCATAATGCCAATTTTTGATAGATAGTGTGATGACAACATATACCTCTACTTCACTTACCCCAAATCCTTAGGCTTGCTGGCTGTCAATAAAGGACTTTTTAGTGGTAATTACTTAGATAGGATTGTTTGCTTTATAAGAGAAATTTTTTCTTTAAAAAGGCAGTTATCATGGTTTTTTTTTCCTGATTACAAAAGTAATACTTATTCATAGTACATTTGGAAAATTTATAAAACTGCTAAGCATAAAATAAGAATCATAATCCTGTCACCTCAAGATAAGCCCTGTTATACCATTTTGATATATCTCTCCAGCAATATAGTTTTTAAATAAATGTCTTTTTAAAGAAAAAGTGAGACCTAGTATATTGTTTTATAACCTACTCTTTATGACTAGAATGAGTGACAATGTGAGTGTGTGTATGTGTATTTTTAAATGGATAAATAGTCCATCTTATGGAAAAATCATAATTTAATCAGTTTCTATAAATAGTTTAAATATTTGCCCATTCTTTTTGTTTTTTTTGGCATCACTATGGTTATTTTCTCAGGGTAAATTGTTAGGATTCAAATTGTTTGATCAATTTAAGGTTTTGAAACATATTTCCATGTTCTATATACTTTGTATTCTCTCACCAATAGTATATAAGAATGACCATTTTCAGGTTTCTGCGCCTGAAATTTCAGGTTACTGCAATTACTTTTTACATTTTAAAAATCAGTTAGGGGGTGCACGGATAGTTCAGTGGTCAAAATGCCCGCCTTTCATGTGAGAGACCCGAGTTCAATTCCTGGACCATGCACCCATCCCACTCCCCCCCCAAAAAAAAAATCAGTTAGGGGCCACTGTGGCTCATTAGGCAGAGTTCTCGGCTGCCATGCCGGAGACCTGGGTTTGATTCCAGGTGCCTCCCCATGAAAAAAATTATATTAGAAGGGTGCATGGGTGATTCAGTGGTCGAGTGCTTGCCTTCCATGCAGAAGACCTGGGTTCGATTCCTGGACCATGTGCCATAAAAAACCCCCCAAAAAATAGATAGCTGGAAAATGGTAGCATTATATTTTTTGATGGTTAGTACAGCTGATTTTTTTTCATCTGTCATCTACCATCTCTTGTCAAGTGCCTATTTGTAACTTTACTGATTTCTTTGTCTTCTTTGTCAATGTATAATTTACAAGTAATAAAAATCACTGATTTTATATTGTTATATTTGGATAAGTTTTGACAAATGTATATGCTACAGAACATTTCCATCATCCATAGAAGTTTCCTTGTGTCCCTTTGTAGTCAGTGCCAACCCCATACCTTGGCCCCTGGTAACTGCTGATATGCTTTGTATCACTATCTTCTTTTTGAGTTTTCTAGATTTTCATATGAAGGAAGTTACATGGTATGTTGTGTTTCATGTGTGGCTTCTTTTACTTAGTGCAGTGCTTTTGAGATCCATCCCTGTTGTTGCGTATGTCTGTTCATTCCTTTTAATTGCTAAATAGTATTTCATTTTATGGATATCCCATTTGTTTATCTGTTTACCAGTTGATGTACTAACTGTCCAGAGTTGTGCTGTTGCACAGTCCTGTTCCTATTGTACTACATCCTGGCCAACACTTAGTGTTTATCAGTTTTGTTCATTTTAGCTATTCTACCAGGTATGTGGTGGGATCCCCATGTGGTTTTAATTTCCATTTCCCTAGTGATTAATAATGTTGAGTGTCTTATCATGTGCTTATTTGCCATCTATTTATCTTCTTGTATGAAATGTTTGTTCAAATCCATTGCCCACCTGAAAAAAACCAGGGTTGTGTTCCTATTATTGAATTACAAACATGTACTTTTGCCCCCCTGCGGCTGCCCTGGCCTGGTGCTGCCGCCTACCGCCACCCACCTCCTCCTTCTCCTCCAGCGCCCTGCAGCCCACCGCCGGCTCCTTGCGCCACTCCATGCGTCCCCTTCTCTTCCTCCCCCCCCCCACCGCCGCTCCCTTCTGCACCCTGCAGCACCTAGAGTCCCACTGGTGTACCTGGCCCGGCTGTGGGCAGCAGGGCCCGGGTTTACACCTATGAGGTGAAAAAGCTGGAGGAGTCGCGAGTATTGAGTATTGGGACTGTGAGGCACATGGCCCGAGCTGGGGTAACCAAGATGATTACCGCCGAAATCGAAAACTTGGTTGGGGAAAGTATAGGGAAGTATTTGAGGCCATTAAAATCACCAACAATGAGAGTCATAAAAAGTCTCAAGCCAGAGAAAAAAAAGAAAATAAAACAAGAAGTTAAGAGTCTGGAGACCCTTTGTGGTGGAAAAAATGTTATTAAGCTGATTGACACTATAAAGGACCTTGTGTCAAAGAGTCCAGCTTTGGTTTTTGAATATATCAATAATACAAATTTTAAGCACCTTTACTAGATCCTGGTTTTTTTTGACAGTCTTTGATATCTGGTTTTATGTGTAATGTATGAGCCACTAAGAGATCTGGATTATTGCCACAGCAAGGGAATCATGCACAGGGATGTGAAACCTCACAATTTTATGATAGAACACCAACAGCAAAAGCTGTGATGATAGATTGGGGGCTGGCAAAGTTCTGTCATCCTGCTCAGGAGCACAGTGTCCACATAGCCTCAAGGTACTTCAAGGGGCCAGAGCCTGTTATCAGCAATCAGACGTATGAGTATGTTTTGGACATGTAGAGTTTGGGCTACATGTTAGCAAGCATGATCTTTCAAAAGGGGCCCCTTCTTCCATGGACAGGACAACAATATCTTGGGACAACACTCATGGAAGCGCTGGGAAAACTTTATCCACAGTGAGAACAGACATCTTGTCAGCCCTGAGGCTACAGATCTTCTGGCCAAATTTCTGCTGTGTGACCTTCCACAGAGACTGACTGCAAAGAGGCCGTGGATCTCTTTGGAGCACCCATAGTTCTACCCTGCAGTGAATGAGCAGTCCCAGCCTTGTGCAGATAACACTGTGCTTCCCAGTGGTCTCACGACAGCACGATGAAGACTGGGAAGTGATGGGAACGTAGTACTGATGCTTGCCGGTAAAATCAACCAACCAAAACACGCATCTTGAAGGAAAACTACAGTGTGATAAAAAGAAATTCTAATCATTCCTTCTAAATGCAAAGAGGAGTAAAGAACCACGTCTGTCAAAAAGAAAGAAAGAAACTCTCCAGTCCTAGTCTACAGGAAGCTGCTCTGGCAGCGTGATGATGCACCTAGTTCAGGGCCCTAGGGAAGCTTCCTCTGGAATGTATGGGAGATGGGAGACTTGGAGTTGTTGGGCATTACCTTCTTTAACAGGAGACCACTATTGAATTAACCCCTTCTGTCAACAAGTCTGACTATCGACCTCTTATCTATTCCACTGGGGTCTGGGTTTCCTTCGGTGAGATTCAACTCAAGTTTTAGCAAAATGTCATCAGTCTATACCACATACCAGAGTCACTTGTGAAAAGGAGATATTAAATAGTGACAGTATTTTTTAAAGCACTTTTACAAATTAATATTTTCTGTATTTTTTACAACAATGTTCAGGAAATGTACCTCATCCCTGCAGTTTTCCTCCAGGTGCATTCAGATGGGAGCAAACTATAATCACTTCACAAAAAAGTCCTCTTTGATGTCAGGTAGCATCACCTTGAATCTTCCAGTGCCACAAATAGGTCCATCAGTTCTTGTTGAAAGTTAGAAGCTAAGTGTATAACTCAAAGTGTAACCTTTGTTGATTTGCCAAGCCGTAAAAACTTTGTTGCTATTTTCTCATTTACCTTACTGTTCTAGTTTACTAGCTGCCGGAATGCAACACACCAGAGACGGATTGGCTTTTAATAAAAGGGGATTTATTTTGTTAGTTCTTCAGAGGAAAGGCAGCTAACTTTCCACTGAGGTTCTTTCTTACGTGGAAGGCACAGGATGGTCTCTGCTGGTCTTCTCTCCAGGCCCCTGGGTTCCAACAACTTTCCCTGGGGTAACTTCTTTCTGCATCTCCAAAGGCCTGGGCTGAGCTGCAAATACTGAGATGAGGAATGCTGAGCTGCTTAGCTGTGCTACATTGCGATCTCTCATTTAAGCACCAGCCAATTAAGTCAAATGTCGCTCATTGCAGCAGACATGCCTCCTAGCCGACTGCAGATGTAATTAGCAACAGATGAGGTTCACGTACAATTGGCTTATATCCGCAGCAACAAGACTAGGTACGCTCACCTGGCCAAGTTGACAACTGAATCTAACTAACACACTTACCCACTCCTATTATTTTTCAGCTTATAAATAAAACTCACAACTTTCCAGCACATCCCTATGTGTTCACCTATTTCAATGCGCCTCTTTGAAACAAAGACTTTTTGTTCACAGCCATAACTAAAGATGGCAAGTAGGTCTTCAGGCAGGTCAGGAAAGATTTATGGAGTGAAAGAAATGTACCCTCTGGCTGGCTTTCAAAAGATTTATGTAGAAAAGCCATGTTTTAATCCTAATCAGTCTTGTGGGAGCAACTGTTTCTTCTAATCCCTATTCAGTACTATAGTTTGGAGACTTGATTTGGCTGTCTCCACAGAGATATGATTAACCCAATTGTGGGTATTAAACTTGATTTCATGGAGACATGACTCCACCCCTTCCACATGGGTTTCGATTAGTTTTACTGGAATCCTTTAAAAGAGGAGGCACTTTTGGAAAAAGCTTGAGAACAACATAGCCATGAGAAGCAGAGAGTTCACCAGGCAGCGACAATTGGAGATGAAGAAGGAGAACGCCCCGGGTGAGCTTCATGAAGCAAAAGGTCTGGAGAGGAAACTAGCAGACATCATCGCCATGCTTGCCACATGCCTTTCCAGCTGAGAGAGAAGCCTGAACTTCATCAGCCTTCTTGAACCAAGGTATCTTTTCCTGATGCCTTAGATTGGACATTTTTATAGCCTTGTTTTAATTGGGACACTTGCATGGACTTAGAACTACAAACTTGCAACTTATTAAATTCTCCCTTTTTAAAAGCCATTCCATTTCTGGTATATTGCATTCTGGCAGCTAGCAAACTATAACACCCTCTCTTTTTTTCCCCTCTTTTTATTCTCATGAAATAATTAATTTCCCTCTGTAATCAGAGTAACACACATTTTTAAGCTCTGATATGTGATACATAATATGACGAAAAAGACAAGTCTTTTCACCTGCAAGGTGCTGGAGTTGTGTGGTAAGGCCACCCAGGTGACTGAAAGGAATATACCAAGGGCTTGGGGAAGGAAGTAGATATGGTGCAAGGGTTAAATCTTTGGATCTATAGTGGTAACGTGTGTTCTCGTTTGCTAGCTGCTGAAATGTATACCAGAAATGGAATGGCTTTTTAAAAAGAGGAATTTAATAGGTTGCTAGTTTATAGTTCTAAGGCTAAGAAAATGTCCCAATTAAAGTAAGTCTATAAAAATGTCCAAATTACTTCACTCAAGAATGGCCGATGGAGTTCAGGGTTTCTCTCTCAACTGGAAAGGCACATGGAGAACATGGGACTTTCTGCTAGCCTTTTCTCCAGGCTTCTTGTTTCATGAAGCTCTCCTGGAAGTGTACTCCTTCTTCATCTCCAAGGTCTCTGGTTGTGTGGGCTCTGGCTCTTGTCATTCTGAAGCTTTTTCTAAATGCTTCTTCTTTTAAATAATTCCAGTAAACTAATCAAGACCTACCTGGAATGGGTGGAGTTTCATCTCTTTCTAATCAAAAGTTAATACCTACAATCGGGTGAGTCATATCTCCATGGGAACAATCAAAAAGCTCCCACCCAGCAATACTGAATGAGGATTAAAGGATTTAGCTTTTCTGGAGTCTACCACAGATTCAAATCGGCACACCCGTACATTAGCAAAGGAAGCTAGATTTTATTTTATATAAAAAATAGGGCTGATTTCATTTGGGGGATGTTCTAGTTTGCTAGCTGCCAGAATGTGATATAACAGCAACAGAATGACTTTTATAAGAGGGTATTTATTAAGTTGCAGGTTTACGATTCTAAGGCCGTCAGAATGTCCCAATTAAAGCAAGTCTATAAAAATGTCCAAATTAAGGCACCAATAAGAGGTTACCTTCACTCAAGAAAGACTGATGAAGTCCGGGTTTTCTCTGAACTGAAAAGGCATATGGCAAACATGGTGATGTCTCCTGGCTTTCTTTCCAGGCTTTTTGTTCATAAAGCTCTCCTGGGGGGATTTCCCTGCTTCGTTTCCAAAGGTCTCTGGCTACATGGTCTCTTGTGGGTTTCATGGCTCTGAAGCTTTCTCCAAAATGTTTCCTATTTTAAAGGATTCCAGTAAACTGATCAAGATCCATGTGGAATGAGTGGGGTCACATCTCCCTCCAATCAAATGTTAATACCCACAATTGGGCATGTCAAATCTCCATGGAGATAATCTAATCAAGGTTCCAATCTACAGTGCTGTGTCAGGATTAAAAGAAAGGCTGCCTCCCCAAGATGGATCAGAATTAAAACATGGCTTTTCTAGGGCACATAATCCTTTCAGATTGGTACAGGCCCCTACCAGAGTCATAATAACGGAATCATTCAGTATCTATCCTTTTGTTTCTCGCTTATTTTGTCTCATTTCTCTCTTTCTTTTCTTGTAATGTTACTTAGACTGAGTAACATTACAGTCTGAGTAATTTACTCAGTAATACTACTCATTACAGACTGAGTAGGGACATGTACCCTACTCTTCTATTTTCTAGAAAAGTATGTTTTAGAATTGGTATGATTTCTTCCTTACCCATTTTCTGGAATTCACTATTGAGTTTTCTTTGTAGGAAAGGTTTTAAACTATGAATTCAATTTCCTTGATATAAAGCTATTTGGTTATCTTTCTTCTTTAATGAACTTTGGAACTTTGAATCTTTCATCTAATTTATCAAATTTATGGACATAAAGTTGTTTATAATATTTCCTCCTTGTCCTTTTAATGTCACTGGGAGCTATAATGGTGTCCCTTTTTCATTCTTCATATTGTTCATTTGTGATCACTCTGTCTAGAAATTTATCAATTTTATTGATCTTTTCAAAGAATCAACTTTGGTTTCATCAGGGTTCTCTATTGTTTTCCTGGTTTCTATTTTCATTGATTTATGCTCTTATTTATTATTATTCCTTCCTTTTGGGTTTCCTTCATCTAAACCCAAAGCACGCAGAAGGAAGGAAATATACTAATTGTTGGGATTTTGATCAGGATTGCATTGAATCTGTGGATCAATTTGGGTAGAATTTATATCTTAATGGTGTACAACTTTCCTGTCCATGAGCATGGAATATCTTCTCTCTGTTCAGGTCAGTTTTAATTTCCTTTAGCAATGTTTGTAATTTTCTACATATAAGTCCTTGACTTCTGTAGTTACACTTGTTCCTAGAGACCTAATTCTTTTGGTTGCTAGTTTGAATGGGATTCTTTCCTTAATTGTCTCCTTGTCTCATTGCTTGTATATAGAAACATTACTGATTTTTATGCATTAATCTTGTATCTTGCCACTTTACTGAATTTGTTTTTTAGCTCAAGTAGCTTTGCCATAGATTTCTCTGGGTTTTCTAAGTATAGGATCATGTCAACTGCAAATAATGAAAGTTTTACTTCTTCCTTTCCTGTTTGGATGCCGTTTATTTCTTTCTCTTGTCTCTAGTATATTTTAAACTTCATCCACAGTATCTTTCATTTCATTAAAATCTGCTATTTTTCTGTTTATTCTTTCAAATTATTCTTTATGGTCTTCTAGTGTTTTCTTGATGACCTTTATCACTTTAGCCATGTTGTTGAAGTTCTTTAGGAGATTTGTTTGAACAGATCTGAATAGTTGTTCCACATTCTGTGTCTTCTCTAACTTTTTAATTCAATCATTTGGCTTGGTCGTATCTTTTTGTTTCTTCATGTGCCTTGTGACTTTTTGCTGGTCTCTGGACATCTGATTAACTGATAAGATTATTTTGAGATTTGGTTTCTCTCTCTTTTTTTTTTTCATTATTATTATTTTTTTATTAATTAACAGAAAAAAAGAAATTAACCCAACATTTAGAAGTCATACCATTCTACATATGCAATCAGTAATTCTTAACATCATCACATAGATGCATGATCATCGTTTCTTAGTACATTTGCATTGGTTTAGAGGAACTAGCAACACAACAGAAAAAGATATAGAATGTTAATATAGAGAAAAGAAATAAAAGTAATAATAATAGTAAAAAAAAGCAAACAAAACAAAACAAAAACCTATAGCTCAGATGCAGCTTCATTCAGTGTTTTAACAAGATTACTTTACAATTAGGTATTATTGTGCTGTCCATTTTTGAGTTTTTGTATCTAGTCCTGTTGCACAGTCTGTATCCCTTCAGCTCCAATTACCCATTATCTTACCCTGTTTCTAACTCCTGCTGGACTCTGTTACCAATGACATATTCCAAGTTTATTCTCGAATGTCCGTTCACATCAGTGGGACCATACAGTATTTGTCCTTTAGTTTTTGGCTGGACTCACTCAGCGTAATGTTCTCTAGGTCCATCCATGTTATTACATGCTTCATAAGTTTATCTTGTCTTAAAGCTGCATAATATTCCATCGTATGTATATACCACAGTTTGTTTAGCCACTCGTCTGTTGATGGACATTTTGGCTGTTTCCATCTCTTTGCAATTGTAAATAATGCTGCTATAAACATTGGTGTGCAAATGTCCGTTTGTGTCTTTGCCCTTAAGTCCTTTGAGTAGATACCCAGCAATGGTATTGCTGGGTCGTATGGCAATTCTATATTCAGCTTTTTGAGGAACCGCCAAACTGCCTTCCACAGTGGTTGCACCATTTGACATTCCCACCAACAGTGGATAATTGTGCCTCTTTCTCCGCATCCTCTCCAGCACTTGTCATTTTCTGTTTTGTTGATAATGGCCATTCTGGTGGGTGTGAGATGATATCTCATTGTGGTTTTGATTTGCATTTCTCTAATGGCCAGGGACATTGAGCATCTCTTCATGTGCCTCTTGGCCATCCATATTTCCTCTTCTGGTAGGTGTCTGTTCAAGTCTTTTTCCCATTTTGTAATTGGGTTGGCTGTCTTTTTGTTGTTGAGTTGAACAATCTCTTTATAAATTCTGGATACTAGACCTTTATCTGATATGTCGTTTCCAAATATTATCTCCCATTGTGTAGGCTGTCTTTCTACTTTCTTGATGAAGTTCTTTGATGCACAAAAGTGTTTAATTTTGAGGAGCTCCCATTTATTTATTTCCTTCTTCAGTGCTCTTGCTTTAGGTTTAAGGTCCATAAAACCGCCTCCAATTATAAGTTTCATAAGATATCTCCCTACATTTTCCTCTAACTGTTTTATGGTCTTAGACCTAATGTTTAGATCTTTGATCCATTTTGCATTAACTCTTGTATAAGGTGTGAGATATGGGTCTTCTTTCATTCTTTTGCATATGGATAGCCAGTTCTCTAGGCACCATTTATTGAAGAGACTGCTCTGTCCCAGGTGAGTTGGCTTGACTGCCTTATCAAAGATCAAATGTCCATAGATGAGAGGGTCTATATCTGAGCACTCTATTCGATTCCATTGGTCGATATCTCTATCTTTATGCCAGTACCATGCTGTTTTGACCACTGTGGCTTCATAATATGCCTTAAAGTCAGGCAGCGCGAGACCTCCAGCTTCGTTTTTTTTCCTCAAGATGTTTTTAGCAATTCGAGGCACCCTGCCCTTCCAGATAAATTTGCTTATTGTTTTTTCTATTTCTGAAAAATAAGTTGTTGGGATTTTGATTGGTATTGCATTGAATCTGTAAATCAATTTAGGTAGGATTGACATCTTAACTATATTTAGTCTTCCAATCCATGAACACGGTATGCCCTTCCATCTATTTAGGTCTTCTGTGATTTCTTTTAGCAGTTTTTTGTAGTTTTCTTTATATAGGTTTTTTGTCTCTTTAGTTAAATTTATTCCTAGGTATTTCATTCTTTTAGTTGCGATTGTAAATGGGATTCGTTTCTTGATTTCCCCCTCAGCTTGTTCATTACTAGTGTATAGAAATGCTACAGATTTTTGAATGTTGATCTTGTAACCTGCTACTTTGCTGTACTCATTTATTAGCTCTAGTAGTTTTGTTGTGGATTTTTTCGGGTTTTCGGCGTATAGTATCATATCGTCTGCAAACAGTGATAGTTTTACTTCTTCCTTTCCAATTTTGATGCCTTGTATTTCTTTTTCTTGTCTAATTGCTCTGGCTAGAACCTCCAACACAATGTTGAATAATAGTGGTGATAATGGACATCCTTGTCTTGTTCCTGATCTTAGGGGGAAAGTTTTCAATTTTTCCCCATTGAGGATGATATTAACTGTGGGTTTTTCATATATTCCCTCTATCATTTTAAGGAAGTTCCCTTGTATTCCTATCTTTTGAAGTGTTTTCAACAGGAAAGGATGTTGAATCTTGTCAAATGCCTTCTCTGCATCAATTGAGATGATCATGTGATTTTTCTGCTTTGATTTGTTGATATGGTGTATTACATTAATTGATTTTCTTATGTTGAACCATCCTTGCATACCTGGGATGAATCTGGTTTCCCTCTCTTGTCTTAAGATTTGTTGTTGCTTAGGTTTGTGTTAAAGGTCTCATTTGGCACTTGGTATGTCAGTAACTCGCAGCCAAACCAGGGCCTGGGTCTCACTCAGAGGGCGTAACACCTTCTGGATGCATCTTAGAGCCTGGGCCAAAGAGTAGCTTGCCAGACTGCATACTTCCCAAGTAGTATCTTCCCAGATGATACTCCTTGACCACCTATTCCTCACAACCCTACCTCTCTCTGACTGCAGCAGTCTGCTGGGCAGAATCCGGACCAGGTCAAGGTCCAGTTTAAGGCTCCAGAGGGTGACCTTTTCCAGCCAACTGTTAGCTCAGGCCCAATCTGCTCCTCCCTCTTTTCCTGAGAGGATTGCCTCTGTCTTTTCCAGGCCCAGGAGTGCTGGAAGTCACTGACCTGAGGGATGGGAGATGGGTACTGTGTCCTCTGGCAAAGACTCCACTTATGGATTCAATAGAGCTGGTGGTTCCCAGACTCCCATGTGAAGAGATTCCAGACTGTGGGACTGAGAAGGTCAACTTCACCAGCCAGCAGCTGGCCTGAGAGTTTGCTGCATTTCACTGGCTGGCCAGACCCAGGCTAGTGCACAGTCACTGACCACTGGGATTAGGGAAGGGCACCTGGCATCACAATATATGTCCCTCCCTCACTTCCACCTCTGTTCTCGTGAAACCAGCCAAGCCATGAGCACCTGGTCTCCTGTGCAGAATGGACAGAGGCTTTGGGATCCAGAGGGTCTCACTCGCCAACCAACTGTCAGATCAGTTACTCCTCTCTCTATCCCTCTCCTCCCAAGGAGAGGACTTTCTCATCTCTCCCAAATTTGGGACCCCACAGCAGCTGGCCTCAAGAGTTGGGCATTGGTCACCACAGCAGGGCCTCTGTATGTGGCTATTTAGAATATGCTGACTCCTGGGCTCCCACATGGAATGACTCTAGGATGTGGGACTGAGAAGGTTAACTTCACTAGCCAGCAGCCCTAGTAGGAGTGCGCCACTTTTTGGTGTCCTGGTCCAGCTGGTGCACAGCCACTGGCCTCAGGGATGGTAGCAATTGACTTCACCCACCCCTATTTCTCAGTTGTAGTTTCTCTGCTTTTTTATCCAGCTCTTCCTTATGTGTCGCAGTGGTCCTTCTCTGGTCATCTGAGCTCTAGAACCACTGCCTTGGACAGTTTCTGCCTGTTCTCCAGTTGCTTTATGGTGAGAGGAGTGAGCTTTACCTAACCTTGTTCCGCCATCTTACTGAAAGTCCAGTCTGGGCCTTTTTAGACTCTTCCATTTCTCTCTTCATCGTGCTCATATTTTCATCTTCATTCTTGAACATATGAAGTACATTTAATACAGATGTTTTAATATCCTTGACTGCTAATTTTATCCTCTGTTTGATTTCTGGAATCATATCCTTATTTTTCCATTGTCCAAGGGTCATATTTTCCTCCTTTGCATGCCTGGTAAGTTTTGATTGGATGCAGGATATTTTTAATATAATGCTGTTGGATATTGCCTTTTGTTGTAGTCCACTAAGTATTGTTGGGTTTTGTGCTGGGATGCAGTGTATTTGAGATTAGTTTGAGCCTCTCAAAGCTTATTTTTAAGTTTTGTTAAGGTGGATTAAGAGGAGCCTTTAGCTTACAGCTAACTGTCAACTCAACTATTCAGTGAGTCTCTTCCAAATGAGGACTGTACACAAACCCTGTGTATTAGAAAGTGTTTTCACTCTGCCTGGTGGGAACACAAACTAGGCCCAGCCTTTGTGAACTCTGGAGGTTGTTAGCCTTCTTTTGTAGTGGTAATTTTCTTGTCCTGGGTAGTTCTACACCAATGCACAGGTACTTATTTAGTCAAGATTCAAGATCCCTTCAAAGATTCTTTAGCTCTTTGAAGCTCTAACTCTGTGTATCTCCTTCCTCTCTGATATTTATCACCCCGAATTCTTACAGTTTTAACTTCTTTGAAGTCCACACTCTGCCTCCTGAATTTGTGAGACTATGGCTCCCTTTGGGCTTCCTTTCCATAGGCCTCAGCCTAGAAACTCTCTCTGAGCAGTAAGGTAGGGCAATTGCAGGTCTCACGTCATTAATATCCCTTCTTTCAAAGATTGCTGTCCTGTGCTGATCATGATCCAATGCTGAAATTCATCATTTGGCATATTTTGTCCAGTTGTCTAGTTTTTATGTAGAAGGGTAAATCTGGCCCCTGTTAATCTGTCAGGGCCAGAAGGAGAAGTTCCTGTGTTTATGTTGAGGTGTTTTACATTTACAAGTTCTATCCTATATCTTCTTAAATTTCCCCTAGTTTGTCATTTGCCTTTTAAGAATTGTGTATGATATTTCTCATGTTTTATTTTTGTGAAATCAAACCTTTCAATTTTATCCTTTATGATCTTTTCATTTGCATTTATTCTTAGAAAAGTTTCTTTCCACCACCTACATTTTACCTAGATTTTCTTAGGATTCTTCATGATTTCATTTTTTAAAAAACTGACTCTGGAGAGAGTTTTTGTTTTGTTTTACTTTATTTTATTCACTATATATTTTTGAGATTATTAATACATTTAGAAACAGTTTTGGAATATATATATTCTAACGCAGCATATTATTTTAAAAAAATTATGTTTTCTCATTTTACTATTTCATTGAATTGGGTTTGAAAATATGGTAATATTCTACCAGTCAAAAATAGCACATGTATTAGCTAGGGTTCTCTAGAGAAACAGAATCAGCAGGAGATATCTATAAATTTAAGATTTATAAAAGTGTCTCACACAACTGTGGTGATCTAAGAGTTCAAGATCTGTAGGGCAGGCTGTGAGCTGGATGCTCCAGTGAAGGTGCTCAACAGGCTTCAGGAGAGGCTCACTGGCTGAAGCAGAAAGAGTGACTGTCTCTTCTGAATCCTCCTTAAAAGCCTTCTGGTGATTAGATTAAGCATCACTCATTGCAGTAAGCACTCCAAATGCAAATTCGTAAATGCAGTCAGCTGTTGATACCACCAACGTAGTCATGATTTAAGTCCATGAAATATCCTCATAGCAACAGACAGGCCAGCGCTTGCCCAACCAGACAATCGGACATCACCACCTGTCCAAGTTGACCCATGAACCTGACCATCACAACACTTTATGACCATAGTATTTTGGCCTTGTTTTCAGGGTATAAACAGCTTAGATTTACTTGCAAAACCTGCTTTTTATGCCCGTTGTTTGTCCTTTCTCTTCTTGGTCATTTCTTAAGTTAGTCTCATTTTCAATTCCCCTTCTTTCACACTGTCTTGCTATTTCTCTGTCTTTCTCAATCCTTACTCCCTTTCTTCTCTAAAATTCTTCACCTTCCCTTTTATCTTTCACCCCTTATTGTTTTCATGTTTCTCATCTTGGCCCCCTTTTCCTCCTCCCTGCCTCTTCTATGGATAAGACAGATAATACAGTTATTACCATATCCCCTGAGCCTATAAGAGAATCTGAAAAATATTAGACTGTCAATATTTTTTTTTGGAATAAGTAAATGATAGAAATTGACAGGTAATAAGTAAATCTCTTTTATTCAATAGCATATCAACTACTTTTTTTCTTGACATTTGTGACAATTAAGTTCAATAAATGTTTTTGAGAGTGTGTTATGTGCCAGACACTGCAACAGATTTTTGAGTTACAAAGATTATCAATATAGGTCCTCAAGGGGCTTACATACAATATGGTGAAAGAGACAAACAATAGATAGTTAAAAACTTTATGGTAATGCATGGAAGGGAGCACAACAGGAAGTTTAGGAAAACCTTGCTAGAAACAATGATAAATAAGATCTACCGAGATAAAAATAGGAAGGACGTTTCAGACAGAGAGAATGTCGTGATCAATTGCCAGTTAAATGATTAACCTTCAGGACTCTATGATGATGTATAGTCTTTACAATAACTGACTAATTATTCAAATTATATTTACCTTCTTTTTCTTAGGATTGGGTATCTGAAATTAAAAAAGAAGAAAATAAAATGCACTTCTGTAACACAGACACATTTCAAGGAACAGAAGATAAGTTGCCTCCAGTTCGTGGTTCGAACAGCTGTCTTCATGTTGGCAAGGTGGGCTTTTTTGGGGGAAGAGAATGGGGTTGGTAGGGAGAGATGGTTGTTGTTTATTAAGAGAGCTATCTTGGCTAAATCAAAGAAGCCAAAGTGTGATGTCCTCCAGCAGAGTTGGGGACTTTTTTTTTCAGGTGGATATGTGCTTTCACTTTTTTGAGTAGGGTACATTTCATTAATTGGAGCTCAAAGTTAAAGAGCTTTTTCCTTTGAAGACTTGCATCATATGTTTACTGCTTTTCCTCATTTTTTCTTTTGCTGTTCTGTCTGTTCTTCTTTGACCAGTTTTGATGATCACATATGGTCCAATTCTGTGTGTAGGAATTTCTGAGAATAATTTAAAATATCCTATAGAGGTAAATCAGAGGAAATATCTTAATACATAATTCAGTTGTTTATGGGTTTAATGTATTATACAGATACTCTCAAACATGATGTCATTCCTTTGTTAGTGTACATTTCACCTCCCACCCCCCATCCTCAACCTCTTCTGCTTTTTTCTCTGTGGATAGTCCCTACTTTGTCATGCATACCTCTCCTTTTTAATCCATGGATTCCATAGAAAAGGGCCTTGTTGGAATTCAAGGTCCACCTGGCCCTGATATTAATTTAGCTGTTGTCTCCAGACATTGCTGCTGGGTGTCTGCGTACTTTCATTTAAATCTTACGTTCAATTCCCTCTACTCTCCCTTTTTTATTTTTTCCTTCATTCCTTTGATTTCTGATAGGATGGTGTCATGGTTAGGGACAGGTGTCAACTTGGCCAAGTTGTGGTACCTGTTTATCTGATTGGGCAAGCACTGGCCTGTCTGTTGCAATGAGGACATTTCATAGGATTAGGTCATGATCACGTCAGCTACATCCACAGCTGATTCCATTTGTAATCAGCTAAAGGGGAGTGTCTTCTGCAATTAGTGATGCTAAATGTAATCATGGGAAGCCTTTTAAGGAGGACTCAGAGGAGACAGGTTCCATTCCTGCTTTGGCTGGTGAGCCTCTCCTGTAGAGTTCATCCAGGCCATCCATCGGAGTCATCAGCTTCGCAGCCTGCCCTGTGGATTTTGGACTCTGCGTTCCTACGGTCACGTGAGACACTTTCATAAATTTTATATTTGCAAGTGTTCCCTGTCGATTCTGTTTCTCTAGAGAACCCTAACTAATACAGATGGCGACCCAGCTTTCCTCATTCTGTGCTCATTCTTGCTATTCTAATCTCTTCTCAATTTTACTTAAAAACCACCCATAGCCTCGTTTCCCCATTACTCAGGTAACTGAGTTTGTACAGTAATATATGGTAAGGTTCCCACCATTATTTCTAATTAGTTATTTGCAGTAAGTTGTTGATTACCTACTGTGTACCAAGTACCAAGTCCGTACCCTGGAAATATAACAGTCTTTTTTTTTTTTTACAAGAATTTATTTATATTTGTAGTGTTAATTGGTAGGAGATATGTCTCTATACAGCCTGTTTCAATCATGTTCACCTTCAATATGTCAATATTACTTATAGACCCACCAATGAAGTTCTTTCACGTCTAACCATTTAGAAGTTCAAATGTAAGTTCAACCTCGTTAACTAACCATTCATCCATCTCTAGCTTCCTTGTATCTGTAGGTCCCCTATATTCTTTATTATAAGCCTCTGGGTTTACCTTTACCATGGTCAGAAAAGCAAAATTATACAATATCATTTTGTGTCTGGCTTATTTCTCTCATCATTATGTCCTCAAGGTTCATCCATCTTGTCATGTGTTTCAGGACGTTATTTTATCTTACTACTGCATAATATTCCATCATATGTGTTCTGGTTTGCTAGCTGTCAGAATGCAATATACCAAAAACTGAATGGCTTTTAAAAAGGGGAATATAATGAGTTGCTAGTTTACAGTTCTAGGGCAGAGAAAATGTCCCAATTAAAATAAGTCTATAGAAATGGCCAATCAAAGGCATCCAGGGAAAGATACTTGGTTCAAGAAGGCCGATGAAGTTCAGGGTCTCTCTCAAGTGAGAAGGCACATGGCAAACACAGTCAGGGTTAATTTCTCGGCTGGAAGGGCACATGGCAAATACGGGGTCATCTGTTAGCTTTCTCTCCTGGCTTCCTGTTTCATGAAGCTCCTCCTGGGAGGCGTTTTCCTTCTTCGTCTCCTAAGCACTGGCTGGTGGACGCTCTGCTTTGTGGTGCTGCAGAATTCTCTGCTCTCTCTGAATCTCTCACTTTCTCCAAAATGTTTCCGCTTTTGTAGGATTCCCATAAACTAATCAAGACCCACCCGAATGGGTGGAGATATGCCTCCACCTAATCCAGCTTAACAACCACTCTTGATTAAATGACATCTCCAAGGAGATGATCTAATTACGGTTTCAAACATACATACTGCATAGGGATTAGAAGAAATGGCTGCCTTTACAAAATGGAATTAGGATTAAAACATGGCTTTTCCAGGGTACATACATAATTTCAAACCAGCACAATATGTATATACCACATTCAGTTTATCCACTCATTTGTAGATGGGCATTTGGATTGCTTCCATCTTTTGGTGATTGTGAATAATGCTGCTATGAATATCAGTGTGCAAATGTCTGTGTCACTGCTTTTAGCTCTTCTGTATATATACCGAGCAGTGGTATTGCCAGGTTGTAGGGCTACTCAATAGTTAGTTTTCTGAGGATCCGCCAAACAATTTTCCACAGCGTCTGTACCATTATATGTTCCCACCAGCAGTGCATAAGCGTTCAAATTTCTCCACATCCTCTCCAACATTTGTAGTTCCTTCTTTGTTTAATAGCAACCATTCTTATAGATGTGAGGTGGTATCTTATTGTAATCTTGATCTGCATTTCCTTTATAGCTAATGAAAATGAGCATTCTTCTTGTGCTTTTTAGCCATCTGTATTTGCTCTTCAGAAAAATGTCTTTTCATATCTTTAGCCCATTTTATAATTGGGTCATTTGTTCTTTTGTTGTTGAGTTGTATGATTTCTTTATGTATACAGGGTATCAAACCTTTGTCTGATGTGTGATTTCCAAATATTTCCTCTTATTGAGTTGGCTGCCTCTCCACCTTTTTGACATAGTCTTTTGAGGCACAAAAGCATTTGATTTTGAGGAGTTCCCATTTATCTATTTTTTTCTTTCATTGCTTGCGCTTTGGGTGTAAAGTTTGGAAAACTGCCTCTTATTAATGGGTCTTGAAGATGTTTTCCTATATTTTCTTCTAGGAGTGTTCTTGTACTGGTTCTTATTTTTAGGTGTTTGATCCACTTTGAGTTAATTTTTGTAAAGGGTATGAGGTAAGGGTCCTCTTTCATTCTTTTGGCTATTAATATCCAGTTCTCCCATGCCATTTATTGATAAGACTATTTTATCCCAACTCAATGGATTTGGGGACCTTGTAGAAGATCAATTGACCATAGATTTCATGGTCTATTTCCATGCTCTTGATTCAATTCCATTGGTCAGTACATCTGTCTTTGTGCCAGTACCATTCTGTTTTGACCACTGTAGCTTTATAATAAGCTTTGAAACCAGGAAATGTTAATCCTCCCACTTTCTTGTTTTTTAGGATATTTTTAATTATTTGAGGTCTCTTTCCTTTCGAAATGAATTTGGTAACTGTTAGCTTTTCCAAGTCTTCAAAGTAGGTTGTTGGAATTTTAATTGTTATTGTATTGAATCTGTAAATCAATTTGGGTAGAACTGACATCTTAACTACATTTGACTTTCCATGATCAGGGAATGTCTTTCCACCTACTTAGGTATTCTTTGATTTCTTTTAGCAATGTTCTATAGTTTCTGTGTAGAGGTCCTTGACATCCCTGGTTAAGTTTATTCTTAGATACTTGATTCTTTTAGTTGCTATTTTAAATGAATTTTTTTCCCTTAATTGACTCCTCAGTTAGGTCATTGCTTGTGTATAGAAACATTGCTGATTTTTGCACATTAATTTTATTTCCCACTACCTTGTTGAATTTGTTTATTAGCTCAAGAAGTTTTGTCATGGATTTCTTAGGATTTTCGAAGTATAGTGTTTTATCATCTGCAAATAATGAAAGTTTTATTTCTTCCTTTCTGATTTGGATGCCTTTTATTTCTTTTTCCTCCCTGATTGTTCTAGCTAGAACTTTAGGTTCAATGTTGAATAATATGATGACAGAGCGCATCCTTGTCTCATTCTAAATCTTAGAGGGGAGTCTTTTGGTCTCTCACCATTGAGTAAGATGCTGGCTATGAGTTTTTTCATATATGCCCTTTATCTTGTCGGGGAAGTTACCTTTGATTCCGTTTGTTTGAAGTGTTTTATCAGAAAAGAATGTTGAATTTTGTCGAATGCTTTTACACCATCAATCAAGATGATCATGTGATTTTTCCCTTTTTATTTGTTCATATGCTATATAACATTGCTTGATTTTCTTGTGCATTCCTTGTATTAACTCCACTTGGTCATGGTGTAAAATTGGATTCACTTCACTAATATTTTGTTGAGAATTTTTGCATCTAAATTCATTAGGGAGATTGGCCTGTAGTTTTCTTTTGTTATAGCATCTTTACCCAATTTTGGTATTAGAGAGATGTTAGCTTCATAAAATTAGTTTGGTATTATTCCTTTTTCCTCAGTTTTTTGGAAAAGTTTGAGCAGGATTGGTCTTAGATCTTTTTAGAATGTTTCATAAAATTCCCCTGTGAAGCCATCTGGCCCTGGGCTTTTCTTTGTAGGAAGATTTTTGATGATTGATTGAATCTCTTTACTTGTGATTGGTTTGTTGTGGTCTTCTGTTTCAGTCAGTGTATCTTGTTCATGTGTTTCTAGGGATTTGTCCATTTCATCTAAGTCATTTAGTTTGTTGGTGTATGGTTGTTCATAGTATCCTCTTATGATTTTTTAAAAATTTCTTCAGGTCCTTGGTAATGAACCCCCTCTCATTTCTGATTTGGTTTATTTGCATCCTGTCTCTTTTTTAATTTGTCAACCTTGCTAAGGGTCCATCAATTCTACTGAGTTTCTCAAAGAACCAACTTCTGGTTTTATTGATTCTTTCTATTGTCTTTTAATCTCCAATTCATTTATTTCAGCTTTAATCTTTGCTATTTCTCATCTTCTGTTTTCTTTGTAATGCATTTGCTGTTCTTTCTCTGCTTCCTCCAGGTGAGAAGTTAAGTCTTTGATTTTTGCGCTTTCTTCTTTTTTAATATAGACATTTAGGGCAATAAATTTCCCTCTCAGGACTGCCTTTGTTGTATCTCATAAGTTCTGATATGTCATGTTCTCATTTTCATTCATCTCAGATAGTTACTGATTTCACTAGCAATTTCTTCTTTGACCCATTGGTTGTTTAAGAGTGTGTTATTTAATCTCCATATATTTGTTGAAATTCTTGTTCTTTGGTGATTATTGATTTATAGCTTCATTACGTTGTGATCAGAGAAAGTACTTTGAATAATTTCAGTCTTTTAAAATGTGTGAAGACATGTTTTGTGCCCTAGCATATGATCTATCCTGGAGAACGTATCATGAGCACTAGAAAAGAATGTATATTCTGGTGTTTTGGGGTATGTATGTCTGTTAGATCTAATTCATTTATCAAATTAAGTTCTCTGTTTCCTTATTTATCCTCTGCCTGGTTGCTCTATCTATAGAGGAGAGTGATGTACTGAAATCTCCCACTGTAATTGTTGAGATGTCTGTTGCTCCCTTCAATTTTGCCAATGATTGCCTCGTGTACTTTGGAGCTTCTTGATTGAGAGCATAAACATTTATGATTGTTATTTCTTCTTGGTGAATTGTCCCTTTTATTAATGTGTACTGTCTATCTTTGTCTCTTATAATGTCTTTACATTTAAAGTTTATTTTGTCTGATAATTGTATAGGTACTCCTGCTTTCTTTTGGTTATAGCTTGTGTGGAACATTTTTTTCCATCCTTTCACTTTCCATTTATTTGTATCCTTGTGTCTAAGATGAGTCTCTTGTAAGCAGGATATAACTGGATCATATATCTTAATCCTTTCTGCCAATCAGTATCTTTTTATTTGTGAGTTTATTCTGCTAACATTCAAAGTTATTGCTGTAAAGACATTTCTTGAATCTACCACCTTATCCTTTGGATTTTATTTGTCAGATCTGTATATTCTTTTCCCTCTTTCTCTTTTTATCCTTTAAATTATACTTACTAGTACTCTTCAGTTCTGTGCCCTCCTCCAGGCCTGTCTCTCCTGACTATTTTTTTTTCAGCCAACAGAACACCCTTTTGAATTTCTTATATAGCCTGTCTCTTGCTGACAAATCCTCTCAGCCTTTGTTTGTTTATAAAATTTTAATCTCTCCCTCACTTTTTTGTGTCATTTTTAAATTGTGAAATATAACATATATGCAGAAATGCATTAAATTTCCAGCTACATTTTAACAAGTACTTATAGAACAGATTTTAAAGTTTGGTAAGGGCTACAGTTCCATGATTTGTCATTTTTTCTTCTTGCTGCTCTGAGACACTGAAGACCAACAGAAATATCAATATAATGATTCAGCAGTTACACTCATTTGTTAAATCCTGTCTTCTCTGTTATACTCCTCATTCTCTTTAAATAATATATCTACATAAAAGCAGTAAATTTCGAAGTACATCACAACAGGGTGCATGGGTGGTTCAGTGGTAGAATACCACCGTTTGTGTGGGAGACCTGGGTTTGATTCCCAGACCACGCACCCCCCCCCAAAAAAAAGTACATCACAACAATTAGTTGTAAAACAGATTTCAGAGTTTGATATGGGTGACAATTCCATAATCTTAGATTTTTACTTTGGCTCTGTAAGATACTAGAGGCTAAAAGAAATATTGACATAAGGATTCAACACTCATACCCATTGGTTTAACCTGGCCTTCTCTGTATAATTCCACTATCACTTTTGATCTTTCTCCCACTCTTTAGGAGAGAAAATTTTTCATGTTGGAAGGGGCTGTCAATAATATGGTTTAGGGGGATGAAACTAGTTGATGTTCTGGAAAGGCTGGCCTTTCTGCATTTCAGGACTTATCTGGTTCAGGGACCCATCTAGAGGTTGTAGGTTTTGGAAAGTTACCTTAGTTCATAGAAACTTTGTAGAATCTTATGTAATGCTCTAGGTATTCTTTAGGATTGGCAAGAATGGTTTTGGTTGGGGTTAGCAAGTTATGATAGTTAGCAATGTCTAAATGAAGCATGTGTAAGAGTGACCTCCAGTGTAGCCTCTCAACTTTATTTGAACTCTCTAAACCAACCGATACCTGTTTTGTTATGCATCTTTCCCCCTTTTGTCAGGATGGCATTGTTAAGCTCACAATGCCAAAGCCAGGCTCATCCCTGGAAGTCATCTCCCATGCCACCAGGGAGACTTTCGTCGCTAGATGTCATGTCCCACATGGCGGTGGGCAATGGTTTCACTTGCACAGTTGGGCTTAGAGAGAGAGCGTCTCCCTCATTTTGAAGGCCAATTTGGCTGGGTACAGAATTCTTGGATGGAAGTCTTTCTCTTTCAGGATCCTAAATATATATCACTTCCTTTTTGCCTTCAGGGTATCTGTTGAGTAGTCCAAACTCAGTCATGTGTGCTTTCCTTTGTATGTATTCAACATTTCCCTTGTATTCAACATTTGATAGACTGATTAGTATATGTCTTGGAGTAGGCCTATTTGGATTTATTTTATTTGGGATTTGTTGGGCTTCTTTGATTTGCATGTTTATGCCTTTTATAAGAATTGGAAAGTTTCCCCCCATTATCTCCTCAACTAATCTTCCCAGCCCTTTTCTCTTCTCTTCTCTTTTGGAACACCAGTGATTCTTACATTTGTACTCTTTGTGTTATCCATCATTTCCCCAAGATCCAATTCAAATTTTTCCTTTTTTTTGCCATTTGTTCCTTTGTGTATTTGAAACCAATTGTCCTTTCCTCTAGTTCACTTAGTCTTTCTTCTGCCTCTTAAAATCTGCTGTTGTGTGTGTCTAATATATTTTTTTATTTGGTCCACAGTATCTTTAATCTCTGTGATATCTCCTATTTTTCTATTCTTTCAAATTCTTTATGCTCTTCTAGTGCCTTCTTTTTTTACATAAAGCGGATAAAAGCTTGATTTATTGAATCAAGCTATATAACTATATAACTGCTGAGGCCATTATGTACAGACGAGAAGGGGAGCTTTATTTCTTGGTTTCTCCCTCCTTTGACAGAGTTTTGATAATCCCCTCCTTCTTAGCCTGGAGCTGCTCATCAAGGCACTTGTGTGCCTCCTTGGTCTTTGACCTGCGGGCCTCAGTTTGATCAGCCACAAGCTTCTTGTGGGCCTTGTCTGTCTTCAGCTTATGAACGTGTTTCATGAGAATCTGCTGGTTCTTGAACACATTCCCTTTCACTTTCATGTATAGGCTGTGACATACGTGGCAGTCAATCTTCTTAGATTCACAATGTCTTCTGAGCAGCTAGTGCAGAATTCTCATCCTCCTCATCCAGGTTACCTTCTTGAGCACCCAGGCATTGGCAGCACCCTTTCACTTATCTGTGCCCATATGCCTGCCCTTCTGACAGGCCACGGTGTTTTTCTGGCATCAAGCCCAGTAATGTTCAGTCACTGGCTTGTGGATGATCAGCCCATCTTTGATCAGCTTCCAGATCTGTTGACAGGAATTGGCATTGGTGATTTCTTTGGCCTCATTGGGGTTCAACCAAACCCTTTTCTTGACACAGCGGAGGATGCTGGAGGCAAGGCTCTTCTGAAGCCTGAGCATGCTCATGGCTGTGACAGCAGTACTGAAAGGCTTCTAGTGTCTTCTTTTATTATTATTATTTTTTATGCTGTATGGTGAGGGTCACATTTCATTCTTTTTCCAAGTGACTATCCCATTAATGCAGCACCATTTGTTGAATTTTGGGGGGAAGTGGTGGGGGAAGTGCATAGGCCAAGAAGCAAACCTGGGTCTCCTACCTGACAGGCAAGAATTCTACCACTGAACTACCCTTGCACTCCCTCTAGTGTCTTTTGTTTTTCTTTCTTTTTTCGCTTTCTAGTACCTTCTTGGTCTCTTTTATGTCATTAGCCAACCTGTTGAATTTATTTAGTAGTGTTGCCTGAACAACATCTTGTTCCAAAGACTGTGCCCCCTTCAGTGTTTTAATTTGTTATTAGTCTAGGCTATATCTATCTGCACCTTCATATTCTTTATGATTTTCAGTTGCCTTTAAGGCATGTAATTATCTTGATAGGGTTACTTTGGAAGTTGATTTTCTTCAGTAGTCTAAAGTTTTGTATTTGCATGAGGGACCCATGGTAGGATGCAGTGCTTGGGGTGGATGTTCTAGTTTGCTAGCTGCCAGAATGCAATATACCAGAATCAGAATGGCTTTTAAAAAGGGGAATTTAATGAGTTGCTAGTTTACAGTTCTAAGGCTGAGAAAATGTCCCAATTAAGTCTATAGAAATGTCCAATCTAAGGCATACAGGAAAAGATACCTTGGTTCAAGAAGGCTGATAAAGTTCAGGTTTTCTCTCTCAAGTGAGAAGGCACATGGCAAATACAGTCAGGGCTTCTCTCTCAGCTGGAAGGGCATATGGTGAACATGGCATCATCTACTAGCTTTCTCTCCTGACTTCCTGTTTCATGAAGCTCCTCAGGAGGTGTTTTCCTTCTTCATCTCCAAAGGTTGCTGACTCTCTGTTTTGTGGTGCCGCAGCATTCTCTGCTCTCTCCGAATCTCTTTCTTCTCCAAAATGTTTCCTCTTTTATAGGACTCCAGAAATTTATCAAGATCCGCCCAAATGGGTGGAGACATGTCATCACCTAATCCAGCTTAACAACCACTCTTGATCAAATCACATCTTCAGGGAGATGATCTAATTACAGTTTCAAACATATAGTATTGAATAGGGATTATTCTGCCTTTTGAAATGGGTTTTAGATTAAAACATGGCTTTTCTAGGGGACATACATCCTTTCAAACCAACACAGTGGGGCACAGTGCTGCAAGGGTGGGTTGTGGTGCAGGGCTAGACTCAAGGCTGGGGCGCTGTGCTGGTGCCCTGGAGCATGAGGTGTGGAGTGCAGGGTTGTCGGGAGACCCGGCACGGGGTTCGTGGGGCAGTGGTGAGCTTGGGCAGGCCTTGGAACACCAAGGCAGAATGTGGTATGGGGGACACGAAGGCAGGGTTCAGTGGGAGGCCGATCGCGGAAGTGCTGTGTGGGTGCACAGGGTCAGGTTTGTGGTCAAGGTGAGAGTACATGCATGAAGCACGGGGTTGTGAGTATTGGGGCACGGAGGTTGGGGTGCAGAAGGATCGGGGTGTGGAAGTTGGGGGTGCCAGTGTGGGGCAGGCGGGCCATAGGAGTATATGTGGTGTGGAATGTGGGTGTGGGTGTATACTGTGTCTGGTGAAGGGGCAGGGACCGGGATGGGGTGGAGTGTGTGTGTTGCGGGCAAAATGGAGGGGGCAGTGCTCGGGGTGAGATGGGGTCAAGGACCGCGGCTTGGCTTACTTCTTAGTCCCTGTCTTCCTGTCTGCACCCCTGAGGGCACCAGGCCTCCGTTTGGAAAGGGGCAGGTTAGGCTCTGTACTAGCTGGTCTCCAATTCCCTACGTCTCAGTTCCTCAGCTTTTTCAATCAGGGCTCCCTATGTGGTGTCGCAGACCTTCTCTAACATGTCTTTATAAGCAGGAAATAAAGTTCAAGCACATATTTACTCAGCCTTTAAAGATGATGTAGTAGTATTTCAAACAGTTAATAATTCCTAAAATTGCTAATTTATTTATTAGCAGTGACAAACCTAATAGTGATGATTTGTAATAGTTTTTTTTTTAAGTATTTACTACAAGTTCTGCTATATTTTCCTCGCTTCAGACTGTATGTAGACAATAGATGTGTTTTTAATCAGTCCTAGTACCTATCTAACCTATCTAAAATAAAATTATGTTGCTGGAGATTGGCCATTTGTGAGCATAAGTCATGTAGCTTTTCTCCAGATATAACTACAAAGTTGAAATCCTTTTTTTAACCTGGAGTATATTATGTTAATAAAGATAATACTATAGTTGCTTTAACTTTAAGAAAACATATTTTTCTTATCCATTCAATATGAATATCTTAATCCAATACTTTTCCTTGTATTTACAGTAAAACCTGATGATCTTAGATTAAATATGCCTCATAAAATATGATTTTATTCTTTCAGGAAAACTATTCTAAAAGTAGACCAGCTAAAACAAAAATCCCAAGGGATTATGCAGAGTGGGATAAGTATGTTTTTATTTCTTTTTATGAAGTTTGTCACCAAAAAATTCTATACCACAATGTACTGTGATAACTTTATTATAATCCTGAATATGTCAAGAGTATCACATTATTTTAGTAGAATATTAAATATATCTAGACTAAGTATTTATGATCTTGTTTTCATTAAATAAAAAATGACTGTGATCTTTGTATAAAACCAACCAAAAATATATAATGCAATCCTTATACTTATCCAAATAAAAAATAATAAAGCATTAAAACTGAGATTGGTAACAATTGTAATTACAAAGTTCTGCGCAGTTTAGATCTGATTAATTAATTTTATTTTAATATTTTCATTGTAAAAACTTAACCTACACACATACAAACATTCCACACATGGTATACAATCAGTGGCTCACTGTATCATCCCATAGTTGTGTATTCATCACCATAATCTTTTTTTTAAATATTTGCATCATTCCAGTGAAAGAAATAAAAAAGAAAAAAGAGAAAAGTCATACATACCATACATCTTACCCCTCCCTCTCATTGACCACTAGTATTTCAATCTACTCCATTTATTTTGAACTCTTTCCCCCATTCTTTTTTTATTTTTTATCCATATTTTTTACTCATCTGTCCATACCTTAGATAAAAGGAGCATCAGACACAAGGTTTTCACAATCACACAGTCACACTGTAAAAGCTATATCATTATACAATCATCTTTGAGAAACAAAGATGGAACACAGCTCCACAGTTTCAGGTACTTCCCTCTAGACACTCTGATACAGCATAAACTAAAAAGGGGTATCTATATAATGCATAAGAATAACTTCCAGGATAATCTCTCAGCTCTGTTTGAAATCTCTCAGCCACTGAAACTTTATTTTATCTCATTTCTCTCTTCCCTCTTTGGTTGAGAAGGTTTTATCCCTTGAAGCCAGGTTCTGACTCATCCTGGGATTTCTGTCCCACATTGCCACATAGATTTATACTACTGGGAATCATGTCCCACATAAAGGGGGAAGGGCAATACCTTCACTTGCTCTGTCAACTTAGAGAAGGAGGCCACATCTGAGCAACAGAAGAGGTTCTCTGGGGGTAACCCTTAAGCCTTTAAGTAGGCTTAGCCTATCCTTTGCAGGGTTAAGTTTCATAGGGGCGAACCCCAAGAATGAGGGCTCAGCCTATTGATTTGGTTCTCCCCACTGCTTGCAAGAATATCAGAAATTCTCCACATGGGAAAGTTGAATATTGTCCCCTTTCTCCCCATTTCCACAAGGGAACTTTGCAAATATTTCTTTATTCACTGCCTAAATCACTCTGTGATTTATTGGAGCATCACACTAACCTAGAGAAACCAACGAAATCTCATCCCCTATTCATGAATCCATGTACTTATGGTGTTGAATTAAACTGACCATACAAGTTAAATTAGGAAATGCAGTAGTCAAAATATAAATTTTGCACCACATATCTCTCGCTTTACTCTCACAGAAGTTGAAGTTTTAAGATATGGATTAAATCATCCTTTACCTGGTTTTCTGATATAGCTTAGTCCTATCCAGTAGATCTGATTTTAAGTCCTCACTATATTGCACATTTTCTAAGAGAGAATACAGATGACTGCTAACACAAACGTAGTATGCATTTTTGAATATGGATTCAGAAGTTCATAAAATATTCAAATAAAATTTGTATTTTCAGATAACAGTTGTATTTTCTTGCTTGTATTATACTTTTTTCTAGTTTTATTTTTCTTTCATTTAAGATTTGATGTGGAAAAGGAGTGTTCAAAAATTGATGAAAATTACAAAGATAAGACTGTAGTAAACAACAAGTCACATTTATCTAAAATTGAGACAAGAATAGACATAGCAGGTAATTGTGGGAAAATGAAATAATGTAGCAGTCTTTAAAAGTTTTGAATTATAATAAAACTGTTGATCTAGCAGACACCCTCCTGAAGTGCTGCAGAATTCCATTAAAAGTTTATGGAT
The DNA here is from genome assembly GCF_023851605.1 of Tamandua tetradactyla. Classification (NCBI taxonomy): domain Eukaryota; kingdom Metazoa; phylum Chordata; class Mammalia; order Pilosa; family Myrmecophagidae; genus Tamandua; species Tamandua tetradactyla. The sequence goes on from NC_135332.1 coordinate 144,458,458, forward strand.
TCTCCCCTAGAGTTTATCAACCCTGATAAATTCACCTCTACTTTTGTAACTACTTAATTTCATAAGATTAAAAGTTGTAACACTTGAATTTAGTAAAACTTCAAAATATAAGCCTCTTTTTCTTACCATAATCTGTTTTTCATTCCTTTTTAATAATCCTCTTTTTTTCTCCTATTCCTTTAATTTTTTCCATTTGCCTCAAAGCAAAAAGATGGAACTATATGTTTGTTTTTCATTTGTAGTCCATAGATGTATAGCACCTTCATTAAAGCAAAGCCAATCAAAATCTAAACCCTCAAAAATTGTGAATAATTTCAAAAAAGAAAAGATACGTCCTTTAAACTTAGAAAACCTTTTATTCTTTTGTTTACTTTATGATTTCCCACTGTTAAAATAAGCATTCTTGGATTTGAATTTTTTAAATTATATTTTCATGCATGTATTTATTTGTAGGTCTAACTGACAAGGAAAAGGATTTGTTTGCTATTCATGAAAAGGAAAAAGGAAATGAAGCTTTCAACTCAGGGGATTATGAAGAGGCTGTGATGTATTACACAAGGCAAGTGGATTTTTGTAAAGGTTTCAACTTGATATTTTAGAAATGAAAATGCTTAAATTTAATTGTTGAGATTATGTAAATAAGCTAATTAATCAATACCAACATCACTCAGGAAATTGTTTTTATGATTTGTTGTAAATTCATTTGTGTTTTTCTCATTTTCCAGTACTTTTAATTGACCTCCATGCCTCTACCCTACCTCCACTTTTAAATTTTCATTAACATATTTATAACATAAAAAGTGCCATTTTAACCATTTTTAAGTGTGCAATTCAGTGGCATTAATTATAGTTTTGTGTTATCATCACCACCTTCAATTACTAAGCTTTTTCATCATCCAAAACAAAACCTATTTGCCCTCTAAGCAATAACTCCCCATTCTCACTTACCTTCCCTCTAATCTATTTTGTCTCTGTGAATTGTTTATTCTAGATATTTTATATAAGTAGAATTATACAATATTTGTCCTTTTATGTCTGGTGTATTTCACTTAGCATATTATTTTCAAGGCTTATTCATATTACAGAATGTATCAGAACTTCATTCCTTATGGCTGAATAATACTCCATGGCATGGTTGTACCACATTTTATTTATCCATTCATCTGCTGATAAACACTTGGGTTATTTCCACCTTTTGGCTATTGTGTTAAATGCTGTTATGAACATTGGTATACAAATATCTGTTTGAGTCCCTGCTTTTAGTTCTTTGGGGAGGTACCTAAAAGTGAAATTGCGAGATCATGTGATAATTCTGTGTGTAACTTTTTGAGGAACTACCAAACTGTTTCCAGGGTGCAGCTATATCATTTTACATTCCCACCAGCAGTACATGAGAGTTCCAGTTTCTCCACATCCTGTCCAGTGCTTGTTATTTTCCATTTTGTATTTATGGAGCTCCTTCTCCCCACAGGCCTGCCTTAGATTGTTAAAGACTTAAATTATTTAGGTGTGGTAAAGTCAGGTACAGAGACAAGTAAAGGAGAGGGGTTAGAAACAAGTTAGATTTACTAGTTGCCTACAGTTCCCAGAGAAATACACAGCAGACCCCAGGGCCTTCTGGAGCGTGACCAGACACAGGGCAATGGAAACTGAGGACTTCAGCCTTTACTGGGGTCTAGGATGGGACGTCAGTGGTTGGTAGTCAAACATGTCGTTGGTGGGTGTGTGAATTTGGTGCTCCTGTGAAATTAGACAGGGACCTCAGGACACTGAAGGGGACTTAGAGTACCTTAACTCACGGGAGCAGCCACAGAGTGAGCCGTGATGGTTAGACCAATGTGGTAACAAAGCATCAAAATGGCGTTTTGAATTTGAGAGTTGCAATAGAAGGGCCTCCATGCTGGACCTTCTTACTGTACTGCTTTTCCTCTTTTTATCTGGCTAGTTAACGTGTCCTTCAGATCTCAGCCTGTGCTTACTATCTCAGGGGAGTTTTCTTGCCCTTCCAGACTAGGTTAAATCTCCATCCCACCCCACTCCCAAATTTATAGGCTCTTGTAGCAACCTTACCTCTCCTTGTAATGCAATTACTTGATATCAACTGGACTGTGAGCCCCACGAAGATAGAATATATTTGTTAGGTGTTTTTCCCCACCATTCTATCCCAGTGTTCAGCAAAGCACCTAGTTCACAGTGGATGTTTAATAAATATTTGTTGCATGAACTTTTGAGGTATGAAAAGTAGACTTAAGTTCCTACAATAGTGTTCCAAACTGTACTTATAGACTCACTAATGCGACCTTAAAACTAAACTCTGTAAAATCTTCCTTTCACCCTCTGAAGGAAGATACATAGAAGTTTGTCTTAGACTCTTCAATTGAACGCACAAGGTGGTGAGGATATCTGATGGATTATTCATTCAGTGCAGCCTTCCCTGTTCAGACAGGATGTCAGACCTGTCCAGCTCTGATATTATTCTCTCCCTTCTTCTAGATCTCCACCAGTGGAGAATCTTATCTGATAGGAGAGCAAACTTTTCTTATCCTATTCTTTTGAAGAGACATATAGTTGAAGAACTAAAGTGGTATAACATGGTCATTTGAGTTCCTTTAATCACTACTTTTTAAACTTGGACAAAACTCTTCACCTCTCTTACCTCATTTTCCTCGACATGATGAGGATCTAAGAGTGTCTGCCTCCTAGGACTGCTGGAGGATCAACAACAGGCTGAAAGTTGGGATATTCTGGTGGCCAAGAGAGCATGTGCTGGGGTAGACTGAGTTTGAATCCTGGCTCTACCAGGATGGGCATGTTACTTAAAATTTGTTGTGTCTTCAGTACTTCCTCATTTGTAAAAAAAAAAAAAAACAGTCTCCTTTAGAGATTGTAATGAGGGTTAAAATGAGTTAGTAACATGCTTAGTGCCTGGCCTGTGGGAAGTACTCAGAGTGAGACACCCTTACTTTACTCTTATCTATTCTTTACATGTCTAGTCTCTAATATATCATTTCTTTATATTAATCTGTATTGATTTGACTTAATTGACACTTTTTGTCACTTCTTCATTTCTGTCTTCTATCCCTTTTCTGTATGTAGTAAATCCAGAGCACTCATATGCTTATCTTTCCTATATTTTTGGATAATATATTATATACATTCATTGCATTTCAAATCAACTTTTTAAGCAACAACCAGGTAGATTCTCAGTTCTTTTCATTAATACCCTTAATTTAGTGAAATTTACTCTCAAAGTATATATTTGTTTCCATCAGTTAAATTCCTTTAGTTATATCACTTTATGATAATTTCCTTATAGTTACATCTACTTTTAGATTACAAATTAATTTATATCTGATAAGGCAATAACAACTTAATAAAGATGTTGTTATTAGTTCCATTTCTTCATACTAAGAAACTGTCCCCAAGAATTAACTAAACTAAGTAACTAAACTGGCTTTTAGGAGATCTGTGGATATATAAATTCTCACATCACCTCAAAGCTTGAGTCAGCTTTAAACCTCTTAAGGTTCATATTGCTTTTATGTATGTTTTGTGTGTTAGTACAGTATATTATTACTTGTGATGGCGCAGGCTCTAAATTTTATTTTTAACTTTAGCTGATTTTTCTGTATTCCTATTTTTTCAAGCTGCTTAGTTCCAATAAATGTTTCTTTTATAGGAGTATATCAGTGCTTCCCACTGTGGCTGCGTATAACAATCGAGCTCAAGCAGAAATCAAATTACAGAATTGGAATAGCGCTTTTCAGGATTGTGAAAAGGTTTTGGAGTTAGAGCCTGGAAATGTAAAAGGTAAAAATTATTCAAGGGATACTTGAAAATTTACAGCAGGACCTGTTAAAAACCATTTAAAATTAGGCCTAAGAGCCACCCCCAAGAGAACCTCTTCTGTTGCTCAGATGTGGCCTCTCTCTCTCAGCCGACACAGCAAGCAAACTCACTGCCCTCCCCCTCTCTACATGGGACATGACTCCCAGGGGTGTGGACCTTCCTGGCAACGTGGGACAGAAATCCCAGAATGAGCTGAGACTCAGCATCAAGGGATTGAGAAAACCTTCTCGACCAAAAGGGGGAAGAGTGAAATGAGACAAAATAAAGTGTCAGTGGCTAAGAGATTCCAGAGTCGAGAGGTTATCCTGGAGGTTATTCTTACGCATTAAATAGATATCACCTTGTTAGTTAAGATGTAGTGGAGAGGCTGGAGGGAACTGCCTGAAAATGTGGAGCTGTGTTCTAGTAGCCATGTTTCTTGAAGGTAACTGTATGATGATATGACTGTCGCAGTGTGACTGTGTGGTTGTGAGAGTCTTGTGTCTGATGCTCCTTTTGTCTACCTTATTGACAAACAAATAAAACATATGGATTAAAAATAAATAAACAATAGGGGGAACAAATGTTAAAATAAATTTAGTAGATTGAAATGCTGGTGATCAGTGAAAGGGAGGGGTAAGGAGTATGGTATGTATGAATTTTTGTCTGTTTTCTTTTTATTGCTTTTTCTGAATTGATACAGATATTCTAAGAAATGGTCATGATGATGAATATACAACTATGTGATGATAGTGTGTTATTGATTATATGACAAGAATGGAATGATTATATGATAAGATTGTGTTTGTATGTGGTTATGTAGCATAAATAAAAAAATTAATTAAAAAACAAACCATTTATAGACGCTCACTCCATTTACACTAAAAACATTTTAAAAAAACTTGAATTTTTACTTGTGAGTCACCACCTTCATGGAATTACTTTTAATTTTGTGTTCTAGTTGGAATTTAAGTCCCTAATTATTTGCATTGAAGTAGTTGATAATACCAGAATATTAAATAAAATGTATACATGTATTTAAAGAAGTATCTCAAGCTTGCATTCAAATTCTGTCATTTTATTGAAAAAAAATTAAGTATATTTTAATATGAACATTTTCTGATATTTATTATTATAGCAAAATAATAAGCCTATACATTGAATCTCTACTACCCTCTCCCAGCTACTTTATGGGCATTTCCACCTTGATGTCCATAGACATTTTAAATTAAATATGTACAAAACTGATTACATCTTTCCACCGAAACTTGCACTCTGCCCTGGACTTCCTGTGTCAGTGATTGCACCTCCTTACCATGGTCCAAGCCTGAAGTAGGCAGGTGTGCTAGTTTGAAATGATGTATATACCCTAGAAAAGCCATGTTTTAATCCTAATTACATTTTGTAAAGGCAGCCATTTATTTCTTCTAATCTTTATTCAGTATTGTATGTTTGAAACTGTAATTAGATCATCTCCCTGGAGGTGTGATTCACTCAAGAGTAGTTATTAAGCTGGATTAGGTGGAGATGTGTCTCTACCCATTTGGGTGGGTCTTGATTAGTTTACTGGAATCCTATAAAAGAGAATGACAAGAGAGAAAGCTAGGAGATTCTGAGAGAACAGATCAACAAAGCCACAAGAAGCAGAGCTCCCACCAGCCCTGACCTTTGGAAATGAAGAAGGAAAGCGCCTCCCGGGGAGCTTCATGAAAGGAAGCCAGAAGAGAAAGCTAGCAGATGACACCATGTTTGCCACATACCTTTCCAGATGAGAGAGAAACCCTGACCCTGTTCGCCATGTGCCCTTCCACTTGAGAGAGAAACCCTGAACTTCAGCGGTCTTCTTGAACCGAGGTATCTTTCCATGGATGCCTTTGATTGGACATTTCTGTAGACTTGTTTTAATTGGGACATTATCTCAGCCTTAGAACTGTAAACTAGCAACTTATTAAATTCCCCTTTTTAAAAGCCATTCCGTTTCTGGTATATTGCATTCCGGCAGCTAGCAAACTAGAACAGCAGGTCAGACTCCATTATCCTCCTTTTATGTTATCAATAAAGAATTATGCCAAGAAGGAATGGCACAAATTATAATACATTATATTTTCTTAAATGTTTATTGACTTCAGATACATATAAACACTTTTTTCCCACATGTGCTGGCAAGGCTGTGCAAGGAGGTGCCTGATGCATCAGCTCTGACATCATGTCACATCATGTCCCTTTTTTCCCCAGTTCATTCATTTCTCTTGTGCCTGTATTTTATATCAGCTGGTCTCCATCACAGAATATGGGCAGGTACCCAGTTTTAGGCAGGTACCTGGAGAGCGTTTAGTGATCTGATGGGCCCAAACCACCTCTGTCCAGGCCTTACTCCCAGAGCTTTACATGTATTAACTCCATTAATTTGCACAACAGTCTCACAGTGGTGAAAATATTATTACTACACCCATTTTACAAAGAAGAAAACTGAGATACAAGGAGATTAAGCAACCTACTCAAGGTTGCCCGGCTCATAAATGGTACAGCCAGGATTCAAAAACAAATGAAAGATGCCAGAGCCCACATTCAATCACTATGCTTTGCATCTGCCACTAGAATGACAATATATCTCGCTTCTTCCTTGAGTAATTTCTTAAACATCAGAACCTTCACTACTGTATTGATCAGGGGTCTCTAGAGAAATAGAACCAACAGGGGATATCCATAAATATGAGATGTATGAAGGTGTCTCATGCAACTGCTGGGGATAGAAGAGTCCAAAATCCAGAAGGCAGGCTGTGAAGTTGGCGGCTCCGATGAGGTCTGAACGAACTCTACAGGAGAGGCTCCCTGACTAGGAAAAAAAGCAAAAAACCCAGCACAGAAGTCTTCTTTAAAAAGCCTCCAAAGGGGGTGCAAGGGTAGTTCAGTGGTAGAATTCTCCACCCTCGCGGAAGACCTGGGTTTGATTCCCAGTTCATTCACTTACCCCTAAAAAACAACATACAAGCAAAACAAACAAAAAACAACAAAACAAACAATTCAACAAATGGTGCTGCAATAATGGGATATTCCCATGGAAAAATAATGAAATGTGACCCCACCATACAGCATACAAAAGGTAAAAGACATACCTCAGTTGATGGTAGATATAATTAGCCACAGATGCAATCAGCTGACTGATGATTTAATATACCAGTCTTTTAGTTTATCAACCAGCCATGAAATATCCTTGCAGCAAAATGCCAAAATGGCAAAAATGCCATTGCTTGCCTGACCAGACATCTGGACATCATCACTTGGCCAAGTTGACACCTGAACCTAACCATCACAACTATTAAAAAACAAATTTGGCAAATCTAAATCTAGTAATGAGCATGGCCATTAGACGTTAAGAAGTTTTATGTTTGCTTAAGTGAATAAACAACTTACCCTTGAAAAGTTTTTTAGTGCAAAAGATAATTGCCCTAAGTGCAACGTGGGATCAGGGCAAGACCCTGGGCTGCAAGAGTACTAGGGTGAGGGTGGAGGGGAGGAGATTTTGAAGGCGGGGGGCCTGATGCAGCCCCTCTGTTTACCTTAGTATCATTTTCTGTATGTGCAACATCATGAAAGTGGGTGTAGTTCAGCCTTTGCATAGTTACATCCTAAACTGTTTAGTATTACTTATAATCTTCTACTTGCAAAATAAATTCTAACTAAAATGCTATGTATTGAAAAATAGAAGTTCTTTATTTTGATAAATTTTCAGCTCTTCTGCGTCGTGCCACCACATACAAACATCAAAACAAGCTCCAGGAAGCTATAGAAGATTTGAGTAAAGTACTGGATGTTGAACCTGATAATGAGTTGGCCAAGGTAAGTACAGAAAATGATTTCTTATCTAATTCTATTTCTGTATTTACCCTAAAATGATGCTGTTATCACTGATCTCATTCTTGTTGAATAAGTTAGGTTGAAGATTAGGTCAAAGCCTTATAAAGTAAATGTAAACCAGGCACCCCAAAATGTTAAAATCTATTTGAAGGAAAAGAAAGAAGGCTCTTAAAAATTGTCCAAATCCATAAACCTACTTCTGAAGGACAAATATTTAACTTTTCCCTTTCCTGTAGTGTTGTAGGCAATTGTTTTCTCTGAGCTAATCTCAGTTTATGATGCAGCGTGGTACAGAAGTTTCCTAGCTCCTTCCAAAGATAATTGGACTAAATGCAATGTGGTATCTTGGATTAGATCCTGGAACAGAAAAAGGCCATTAGCAGAAAAACTGTTGAAATCCTACTAAAGTCTGTAGTAAGATGTTAGTGTTAGGGGAAGGTATATGGGAACTCTCTGTACTATCTAGCTAAAGAATTAGGCTCCATGGGCACAGAAATATTTCTCTTTGTAATCTGCATGGTAAACATAGCATCCTTGACAGCATGTGCTCCCTGACCTGAGCAGACTGGCTCAGCCCTGCACTGAGGGAGATCTGTATTAAGACCTAGAAAAGTAGAGAAAAGCATCAAGAGTTGTGAAGGGTCTGAGATTTTACCGTATTTATAAATTAACAAGCTAGGCTGGCAGAAGAGGCGAGACTCCTGGGCCAGTGACAGGAACTTTATTTTTCACAGCACAGCAAGCAGATCTGCTTCATGATGGCATCAGTTTACCTTGACTCCCAGTTCCACAGGGACGATGTGGAGTGGCCCAGGTGGATGCCACTGGGTTTGGTTCACAGCCTAGGGACCCCTTAGGAACCCCTCATCTTTTATAATGGGCTGTAAGCAAACCTGCCCAACCTCTGCTCCAAAGGGAGACACTATTTTTATTGTACTGGAGAGCAAACAAATCTGCCCTCTCCATGGAGGAGAGATACCATCTCCATGTATCTCCATCTTTGCAGTATAAACATCCTCAAAAAAGATAGTCCAGGACAAAGGAAATCAGCATCTCTGCTTACAATATGTTTGGAAATGTGAGCGACCCATGGAGAATTGTTTAGGATAAGTAGTCCCTAAGTTTCCACAGACACCTATTGGTCTATTGTTATGCTTCAGATTTTTACCGTGGACGTGAATGATTGTAATCGGACAGAGTAATAAAGTTGTTTTTATTTTGAAAAAAAAATAGGTCAACATAAAAGCCTTACTTAATTGTCTTTATTTTTTATATCATCATATTCTTGCCTGAAAGTATGGTTACATTTTTTATTAAAGGAAAACATTCTCTTTAATATGGCAATCATGTTGCAGAAAATCTTGTCAGAGGTTGAAAGAGATCTGAAAAATGCCGAACCTGCCTCTAAGACTCAAACCAAAGGGAAAAGGATGGTTATTCAAGAAGTAGAAAACTCTGAAGATGAAGATAGAAAGGACAGTGGAAGAGATCATGAAGATGGCAGTGGAGATAAGAGTAAGTCATCTTTTCTTTTCTGGCTAAGCAAAAAACTACCTTTTTATTTGATGAACTGGCTCAATTTTTCTGTTTGTACAGAAATTCTTAGTCTACAAACTTTTTCTAGCTTTACCCTATAAATCCACAAGCAAATTTGACTTATCTTCTCTTAATACAGCTTTCTTTAGAGTATCACTCAACCCTATTTTTCTTCTTAACCTGGCACCTCTTCCTAGTGCTCAATTTAATTTCTAATTATCACCTTTAAAAATTCTCACTGGCCATGCCAGAGACCTGGGTTCGATTTCTGGTGCCTGCCCATGTGAAAAAAAAAAAAAAAGTAAATTGCCGTGTCTGTGCATTCACCATTTACAAGTTAATCTTAAACATTTCCTTAGATGACTACTTTGTATTTGTCTACTTGGTTGGAAACAAATGTGTAGATTTATAAGAGAATATAGATAACCCTATTTCTATGTTTAATGTTGTTTTATGTTTCATGTTTATGTTTTTATGTTTTATGTTGCAAAATTGTGTCCCTAAAAAATTTTTTTAAGTATGCAGAAGAAATTAGTATAATTTCATTTTTGAAAAATATTTTTAAAAAGAACCTATACTAGATAAAGCTGCATCTTCAAAATGTAAAGCAATGAAGGTTATGTCAGTTTTGAAGGGAAAATTCTTCCTACTTACTTGACTGGGGCAGTGGTGGTGGGGTGGGATGGTACTTTCCCCCTTTTAGAATCCCTGAGTAAGCAGGGGGAAAATAACAAATTTGAAAATCATCTGCAAGTAAAAATCAACTTTTAAGAAATTGACAGGATATTTTAATCCACCATTCCATTTCATTTTCTTTTAATTTTTTCCCAAAATAATGTATATGCAAAAAACTATAAATTTCAAAGCACAGCACCACAATTAGTTGTAGAACATTTTTCAGACTTTGACATGGGTTACAGTTTCATGATTTTAGGTTTATACTTCTAGCTGATCTAAAATACTGGAGACTAAAAGAGATATCATTTAATGATTCAGCATTCTTATTTATTTGTTAAGTTCTGTCTTCTATGTATAATCCTACCATCACCTTTGATCTTTCCATACCTCTCTTTAGGGTTATTTGGGCTATAGCAGTTCTAAATTTTTCATATTGGAAGGGTCTGTCACTAATATGGGGTAGGGAGATGGAACTATCTGATGTTCTGAAGAGGCTAGGTTCCAGGACTTATCTGGACCTGGGATCCATCTGGAGGTTGTAGGTTTCTGGCAAGTTAGTCTTGCCTGGAACCCTTGTGGGATCTTATATATTGCCCTAGGTGTTCTTTAGGATTGGCTGGAATGGTCCTGGTTGGGGGTTGGCAGGTTATGATAGGTAGCAAGGTCTACCTGAACCTTGAATAAGAGCAACCTCCAGAGTAGCCTCTCGATTCTATTTGTACTCTCTCTGCCACTAATAGTTTATTAATTACACTTCTTTTCCTCCTTTTGGTCAGGATGGAATTGGTGATCCCACAGTGCCAGGTCTGAATTCATCCCTGGGAGTCATCTCCCACATCACCAGGGAAACTTTCACCCCCAGATGTCATATCCCACATAGCGGGGAGGGCAATGATTTTACTTGCAGTGTTGAGCTTAAGAGACTGAGGCCACATCTGAGCAACAACAGAGGTTCTCCAGAATTAACTCTTAGGCATGCCTATAGGTAGTCTAAGCTTCTCCACTGCCTACATAAGCTTCCCAAGAGTAAGCCTAATGATCAAGGGCATGGCCTATTGACTTGGGTGTCCCTAAAGTTTGACACAGTCTCAGAGAATTCCCTGATGGTAAAGTTTAATAGTTCCATAGTCTTTCTCCCCTCCCTCAGGGGACTTTGCCAATATGTTTTGATTATCTTCCTAATATACTCTAGGATGTTTTCAGGCATTAATAATAATCTATACAGGATTAAAGGACCCATTTCTTATTCTGTGTTCCCTGTGTTTCAGTTGTTCAAATGAGCTATACACATAAGTTGAATTAGATTATGCACTACAGAAAATTTCAGTTCCAGATCAAATAAATCTTTCTTCCATTGGTCTCAAAGAATATGTGTGGTTCTAAAATATAGACAGTCTTCCTTACCCCTATGTTCTGAATTAATTTGACCCCAACCTGTTTGGCTTCGTTCTTATCTCTAAATATCAGGTTATATATATATATAAAACAGCCTCTCAAAATCCAGAAATAATAATCACCACTCTGGCCTTAATGTGTCTCCTCTAAAAGCTTACAGTCTAGGCCCCTGTTTTCTTATAAGCATTTTCTAAAGGTGACCATACCATTGTTGTTTTTTTTGTTTCTGGCTTATTTTGTCTGGCGAATGACCCACATGTTCATTCACATCGTTGTATGCCTCATGACATTGTTCGTTTTTGTAGCAGCATGACCTTCGTTCATAAGTACAGACCATCATTCACCAATCTCCTCCATCAGTGCATCCTTCAGCCTCCTGCATTCATTGAGCATCATGTAGAAGGCCCAAAGTTCACAGTCCATCAACATTCTCAATTTTAGATAATTTCATTGTTTCCAAGAGACAGAAAACCAATAAACACACCCTTGCCAAATAGGAAATCTAAACCTCCTCTTAACTCTTGTCCCTCGCCCCATTATTTACCTCTGTTGTTGCTGTGGTAGTGCTGATAGTTTCCTTTTGAACATAGCTCATAGCATACAATAGCAGTTTTCCCCCTGTACCCTGGACTTAAACACTCTTTATACAAGAAGCATATCTTTGAAGCAATTCTTACGAGAACTTGTTCTTATTTCTAGTGTGAATCAGTTGGACACTTAGGTGTATCTTCAGTCTTGTTCATCTTCAATATGGTAATATCACTTCTAGACCCACTAAAGCATCACCTTCGCTCCCATCTATTCCCTTACATTGGAGTTCAACTTCATTAGCTAATGGTTCACCCATCTCTAGCTTCTATGTTTCTCTAAGACCCCTGTATTCTGTATTATAAGCCTCTGCTTATACCTTTACGCGGGTCATAAAAGTGGAATCATACAGTATGTATCCTTTTGTGTCTGGCTAATTTCACTCAGCATTATGTCTTTGAGGCTCATCCATCATGTCATGTGCTTCAGGTTGTCATTTTGTCTTACTGCTGCATAATATTCCATCGTATGTATATACCACATTTTGTTGATCCACTCTTCTGTTGATGGGCATTTGGTTTGTTTTCATCTTTGGCAACTGTGAATAATGCTGCCATGAACATCAGTATGCAAATGTCTGTTTGTGTCGTTGCTGTCAGCTTTTCTGGGTATATACCAAGTAGTGTTATTGCTGGGTCATAGGGCAACTCGATATTTAGTTTTCTAAGGAACCACTAACCAGTCTTCCATAGTGGCCGCACCGTTATACATTCCCACTAGCAGTGTATAAGTGTCCCAGTTCCTCCACATCCTCTCCGACATTTGTAGTTCCCTGTTTGTTTAATAGCAGCCGTTCTTACAAATGTGAGGTGGTATTTCATTGTAGTCTTGATCTGCATTTTCCTTATTGATAGGCAGTGAAAATGAACACCTCTTTATGTCACTTTGAGCCATCTGTATTAGCTCTTCAGAAAAATGCCTATTCATAACTTTAGCCCATTTTATAGTTGGATTGTTTGTTGTTTTGTTGTTGAGTTGTATGATTTCTATATATATACAGGAAGTCAAACCTCTGTCTGATATGTGATTTCCAAATAATTTCTCCCATTGAGTTGGCTGCCTCTTCACCTTCTTTTTTTTTTTGTCCTTCTAGTCTTTTATTCCTATGCATTAAGCATTGTTCGACATACAAAGTTTTATGCTGTTTTTGTGTCACTTAAAGTTGTTCTATTATGATAATTTTTAATCATTTTACTAAATACTCTGAATAAATACGATTTTTATGGCTGCATGGTTTCTATATTATGAAGGTCCATAACTTATGCAACTTTTTTTTTTTAGCTCAAATGCAGCTTCATTCAGTGTTTTAACATAATTACATTACAATTAGGTACTATTATGCTGTCCATTTTTGAGTTTTTGTATCTAGTCCTGTTGCACAGTCTGTATCCCTTCAGCTCCAATTACCCATTATCTTACCCTGTTTCTAACTCCTGCTGGTCTCTGTTACCAATGACATATTTCAAGTTTATACTCGAATGTTGGTTCACATCAGTGGGACCATACAGTATTTGTCCTTTAGTTTTTGGCTAGACTCACTCAGCATAATGTTCTCTAGGTCCATCCATGTTATTACATGCTTCATAAGTTTATCCTGTCTTAAAGCTGCATAATATTCCATCGTATGTATATACCACAGTTTGTTTAGCCACTCGTCTGTTGATGGACATTTTGGCTGTTTCCATCTCTTTGCAGTTGTAAATAATGCTGCTATAAACATTGGTGTGCAAATGTCCGTTTGTGTCTTTGCCCTTAAGTCCTTTGAGTAGATACCTACCAATGGTATTGCTGGGTCGTATGGCAATTCTATATTCAGTTTTTTGAGGAACTGCCAAACTGCCTTCCACAGTGGTTGCACCATTTGACATTCCCACCAACAGTGGATAAGTGTGCCTCTTTCTCCACATCCCCTCCAGCACTTGTCATTTTCTGTTTTGTTGATAATGGCCATTCTGGTGGGTGTGAGATGATATCTCATTGTGGTTTTGATTTGCATTTCTCTAATGGCCAGGGACATTGAGCATCTCTTCTGATAGGTGTCTGTTCAAGTCTTTTTCCCATTTTGTAATTGGGTTGGCTGTCTTTTTGTTGTTGAGTTGAACAATCTCTTTATAAATTCTGGATACTAGACCTTTATCTGATATGTCATTTCCAAATATTGTCTCCCATTGTGTAGGCTGTCTTTCTACTTTCTTGATGAAGTTCTTTGATGCACAAAAGTGTTTAATTTTGAGGAGCTCCCATTTATTTCTTTCTTTCTTCAGTGCTCATGCTTTAGGTTTAAGGTCCATAAAACCGCTTTGAATTGTAAGATTCATAAGATATCTCCCTACATTTTCCTCTAACTGTTTTATGGTCTTAGACCTAATGTTTAGATCTTTGATCCATTTTGAGTTAACTTTTGTATAGGGTGTGAGATACGGGTCTTCTTTCATTCTTTTGCATATGGATATCCAGTTCTCTAGGCACCATTTATTGAAGAGACTGTTCTGTCCCAGGTGAGTTGGCTTGACTGCCTTATCAAAGATCAAATGTCCATAGATGAGAGGGTCTATATCTGAGCACTCTATTCGATTCCATTGGTCGATATATCTATCTTTATGCCAATACCATGCTGTTTTGACCACTGTGGCTTCATAATATGCCTTAAAGTCCGGCAGCATGAGACCTCCAGCTTCGTTTTTTTTCCTCAAGATACTTTTAGCAATTCGGGGAACCCTGCCCTTCCAGATAAATTTGCCTATTGGTTTTTCTATTTCTGAAAAAATAAGTTGTTGGGATTTTGATTGGTATTGCATTGAATCTGTAAATCAATTTAGGTAGGATTGACATCTTAACTATATTTAGTCTTCCAATCCATGAATACGGTATGCCCTTCCATCTATTTAGGTCTTCTGTGATTTCTTTTAACAGTTTTTTGTAGTTTTCTTTATATAGGTTTTTTGTCTCTTTAGTTAAATTTATTCCTAGGTATTTTATTCTCTTAGTTGCAATTGTAAATGGAATTCGTTTCTTGATTTCCCCCTCAGCTTGTTCATTACTAGTGTATAGAAATGCTACAGATTTTTGAATGTTGATCTTGTAATCTGCTACTTTGCTGTACTCATTTATTAGCTCTAGTAGTTTTGTTGTGGATTTTTCCGGGTTTTTGACATATAGTATCATATCGTCTGCAAACAGTGATAGTTTTACTTCTTCCTTTCCAATTTTGATGCCTTGTATTTCTTTTTCTTGTCTAATTGCTCTGGCTAGAATCTCCAACACGATGTTGAATAATAGTGGTGATAGTGGACATCCTTGTCTTGTTCCTGATCTTAGGGGGAAAGTTTTCAATTTTTCCCCATTGAGGATGATATTAACTGTGGGTTTTTCATATATTCCCTCTATCATTTTAAGGAAGTTCCCTTGTATTCCTATCTTTTGAAGTGTTTTCAACAGGAAAGGATGTTGAATCTTGTCAAATGCCTTCTCTGCATCAATTGAGATGATCATGTGATTTTTCTGCTTTGATTTGTTAATATGGTATATTACATTAATTGATTTTCTTATGTTGAACCATCCTTGCATACCTGGGATGAATCCTACTTGGTCATGATGTATAATTCTTTTAATGTGTTGTTGGATTCGATTGCTAGAATTTTGTTGAGGATTTTTGCATCTATATTCATTAGAGAGATTGGTCTGTAATTTTCTTTTTTTGTAATATCTTTGCCTGGTTTTGGTATGAGGGTGATGTTGGCTTCATAGAATGAATTAGGTAGCTTTCCCTCCACTTCGATTTTTTTGAAGAGTTTGAGGAGAGTTGGTACTAATTCTTTCTGGAATGTTTGGTAGAATTCACATGTGAAGCCATCTGGTCCTGGACTTTTCTTTTTAGGAAGCTTTTGAATGACTGATTCAATTTCTTTACTTGTGATTGGTTTGTTGAGGTCATCTATTTCTTCTTGAGTCAAAGTTGGTTGTTCATGCCTTTCCAGGAACCCATCCATTTCATCTAAATTGTTGTATTTATTAGTGTAAAGTTGTTCATAGTATCCTGTTATTACCTCCTTTGTTTCTGTGAGGTCAGTGGTTATGTCTCCTCTTCCATTTCTGATCTTATTTGTTTGCATCCTCTCTCTTCTTCTTTTTGTCAGTCTTGCTAAGGGCCCATCAATCTTATTGATTTTCTCATAGAACCAACTTCTGGTCTTATTGATTTTCTCTATTGTTTTCATGTTTTCAATTTCATTTATTTCTGCTCTAATCTTTGTTATTTATTTCCTTTTGCTTGCTTTGCGGTTAGTTTGCTGTTCTTTCTCCAGTTCTTCCAAGTGGACAGTTAATTCCTGAATTTTTGCCTTTTCTTCTTTTCTGATATAGGCATTTAGGGCAATAAATTTCCCTCTTAGCACTGCCTTTGCTGCGTCCCATAGGTTTTGATATGTTGTGTTTTCATTTTCATTCGCCTCGAGATATTTACTAATTTCTCTTGCAATTTCTTCCTTGACCCACTTGTTGTTTAAGAGTGTGTTGTTGAGCCTCCACGTATTTGTGAATTTTCTGGCACTCCGCCTATTATTGATTTCCAACTTCATTCCTTTATGATCCGAGAAAGTGTTGTGTATGATTTCAATCTTTTTAAATTTGTTGAGACTTGCTTTGTGACCCAGCATATGGTCTGTCTTTGAGAATGATCCATGAGCACTTGAGAAAAAGGTGTATCCTGCTGTTGTGGGATGTAATGTCCTATAAATGTCTGTTAAGTCTAGCTCATTTATTGTAATATTCAAATTCTCTATTTCTTTATTGATCCTCTGTCTAGATGTTCTGTCTATTGGTGAGAGTGGAGAATTGAAGTCTCCAACTATTATGGTATATGTGTCTATTTCCCTTTTCAGTGTTTGCAGTGTATTCCTCACGTATTTTGGGGTATTCCGGTTCGGTGCATAAATATTTATGATTGTTATGTCTTCTTGTTTAATTGTTCCTTTTATTAGTAGATAGTGTCCTTCTTTGTCTCTTTTAACTGTTTTACATTTGAAGTCTAATTTGTTGGATATTAGTATAGCTATTCCTGCTGTTTTCTGGTTGTTATTTGCATGAAATATCTTTTCCCAACCTTTCACTTTCAACCTATGTTTATCTTTGGGTCTAAGATGTGTTTCCTGTAGACAGCATATAGAAGGATCCTGTTTTTTAATCCATTCTGCCAATCTGTGTCTTTTGATTGGGGAATTCAGTCCATTAACATTTAGTGTTATTACTGTTTGGATAATATTTTCCTCTACCATTTTGCCTTTTGTATTATATATATCATATCTGATTTTCCTTCTTTCTACACTCTTCTCCATATCTCTCTCTTCTATATTTTCGTGTCTGACTCTAGTGCTCCCTTTAGTATTTCTTGCAGAGCTGGTCTCTTGGTCACAAATTCTCTCAGTGACTTTTTGTCTGAGAATGTTTTAATTTCTCCCTTATTTTTGAAGGACAATTTTGCTGGATATAGAAGTCTTGGTTGCCAGTTTTTCTCTTTTAGTAATTTAAATATATCATCCCACTGTCTTCTAGCTTCCATGGTTTCTGCTGAGAAATCTACACATAGTCTTATTGGGTTTCCCTTGTATGTGATGGATTGTTTTTCTCTTGCTGCTTTCAAGATCCTTTCTTTCTCTTTGACCTCTGACATTCTAACTAGTGTCTTGGAGAACGCCTATGTGGGTCTGTTCTCTTTGGGGTGCACTGCACTTCTTGGATCTGTAATTTTAGGTCTTTCATAAGAGTTGGGAAATTTTCAGTGATAATTTCTTCCATTAGTTTTTCTCCTCCTTTTCCCTTCTCTTCTCCTTCTGGGACACCCACAACACATGTATTTGTGCGGTTCATATTGTCCTTGAGTTCCCTGATCCCCTGTTCAAATTTTTCCATTCTTTTCCCTATAGTTTCTGTTTCTTTTTGGAATTCAGATATTCCATCCTCCAATTCACTAATTCTAGCTTCTGTCTCTTTAAATCTACCATTGTAGGTATCCATTGTTTTTTCCAGCTTTTCTACTTTGTCCTTCACTCCCATAACTTCTGTGATTTGTTTTTTCAGTTTTTCTGTTCTTTTTGTTCAGCCCATGTCTTCTTCGTGTCTTCCTTCAATTTATCGATTTGGTTTTTGAAGAGGTTTTCCATTTCTGTTCGTATATTCAGCATTAGTTGTCTCAGCTCCTGTATCTCATTTGAACTATTGGTTTGTCCCTTTGACTTGGCCATATTTTCATATTTCTGAGCGTGATCCGTTATCTTCTGCTGGCATCTGGGCATTTAATCAGATTTCCCTGGGCGTAAGACCCCGCAGGTTGAAAGATTTTTCTGTGAAATCTCTGGGCTCTTTTTCTTATCCTGCCCAGTAGGTGGTGCTCGTGGCGCTCATCTGTCTGCGGGTCCCACCAGTAAAAGATGCTGTGGCTCCTTTAACTTTGGAAAACTCTCGCTGTAGGGGGGCGTCGCCAGCCGAAGCGGCTTGGGGGAGTGCCAATCCAAATCTCCCAGCCGGCCCGCGGATCCGCGTGCGGGGAGTGTCACCAGCCTCCGTGGTTGGGGGAGCGCCTGTCCAAATTTCCCAGCCGGCCTTGGGCGCCAAGCGTGGCGGGGGGGCGCCAGCCGCCATGGCTTGGGGGAGTGTCTATCCACTGTTCCCAGCCGGACCGGGAAGCCACGTGTTTGGAAGGGACCCCGGTCACCGTTCTCCGCAGCTTGGGGATCTCCGATCCAATTCTCCCAGCTGGTGCGGGGGGCCGCGCGTGGTGGGGGGCGCCAGCCACCGTGGCTTGAGGGGACCAACTGTCAAATTCTCCCATCCGGCCCGGGAAGGAGGGAGGGAGGGACTCCGGCCGCCTGCCGCCCCAGCCCAGGGAAGCCCGTGCCCCTCGGCGATCTCACTGGAGCGGGTTCTCCGAGCCAGTCAGCCGTTCCAGAATGGGGTACGCTGTCATCTTGGTCTGTCGTGCCTCCGGGAGCTCTTCTGTATCATTTCTACTTCTCTAGTAGCTGTTCTGCAGGAGGAACTAAGACCCGTGCATCTTACTAAGCCGCCATCTTCTCCCTCTATTGTTCTTTTTTTAAAAACTTTTTTATTTTATAATATATATACCAAGCAAAGAAAGAAAAAAGCAATAGTTTTTAAGGCAGTCTAAAACAAGTAGTTAACAGGATAGATCCCAGAGTTTGTCATGGGCTACCATACCATCATCTCAGATTTTTCCTTCTAGCTGCTCCAGAGTATAGGAAGCTAGAAGGGATAAATATTTTTTTATCATCACAGTTGACTTTTGTATGTGTGTGTGTGAAAAATAACATCTATACAAAAAAGCAATAAATTTCAAAGCACAGCAGAACAATTAGTTGAGAATAGATCTCAGAGTTTGGTATGGGTTACAATTCCACAATTTTAGGTTTTTTCTTCTAGCTGCTCTAAGATACTGGAGAGTAAAAGAAATACCAATTTAATGATTCAGCAATCATATTCATTTGTTAAATCCTACCTTCTCTGTATAACTCCACCATCACTTTTGATCTTTCTGTCCCACTCTTTACGGGTATTTGGGCTATGCTTATTCCCACTTTTTCAGTTCGAAGGGGCTGTCAATAAATATGGGGTAGAGAGATGGAACTAGCTGATGCTCTGGAGAGGCTGAGACCTCTAGGTTTTAGGACTTATCTGGTCCAGAGACCCATCTGGAGGTTGTAGGTTTCTGAAAAGTTACCATAGTGCATGGAACGTTTGTAGAATCTTACATACTGCCCTAGCTTTTCTTTAGAATTGGCTGGAATGGTTTTGATTAGGGTTTGGCAAGTTATAATAGGTAGCAGTGTCTAACTCAAGCTTGTGTAAGAATGACCTCCAGAGTAGCTTTTTGACTCTATTTGAACTCTCTCAGCCACTGATGCTTTATTATTTACATTTCTTCTTCCCCTTTTGGTCAGGATGGAATTGTTGATCTACCAGGGCCAGACTCATCCCTGGAAGCCATCTCCCACACCTCCAGGGAGACTTTTACCCCTGGATATCATGTCCCACATAGGGGTAAAGGCAATGATTTCACTAGCAGAGTTGGGCTTAGAGAGAGTGAGGCCACATCTGAACAACGAAAGAGGTTCTCCAGAAATACCTCTTAGGCATACCTATAGGTAGGCTAAGCTTCTCAGCCACCTACATAGCTTCACAAGAGTAAGCCTCAAGATCAAGGGCTTGGCTTATTGATTTGGGTGTTCCTAATGCTTGACACAGTAGCAGGGGATTTCCTAATGGTAAAGTTTAGAAGTTCATATATTTTTCTCCTATCCTAACCTGTTCTTTGAAGACAAGATTCTCATATGTTTTGTCAATTTTACTCTTCTCTGAATGTGCTTACTTAAGTTGACCAGTAGATCTCTTAAAATGTGGTCCTAGAGAACCAAGCATAATACTCCAGTTGGGGTCAGCTCTGAGCAGGATAGAAACCCTGGATCTCTTAGCCTAGCATTCCATCTAAGATAGTGTCTGACTCACAAAATATTCTTTTGGGTTATCTTTTCCTAACTGCTTCCAAGTAGAGGCATTTTGTTCTGAGCAAGATCACTGATGAGCACATATTCTGCTCTGTGAGAGGAATTATTTCCCTAAATTTCCAGAATAAGGAGGGGGTGGAGTATGCTTTGTGGAAGCCTGCAGTGTCCAGGAGTATGGTGGAGGCAAGTCTGCAGAGTATTCCATCTCCTGGTTGTTACTATAGGGGGTGGTGCCACAGGATAGGAGGAGATGGTGTTGATGTGGGTGGTCCTGATGACGCCCACCTCGGTCCCATGGTTGCTCTTCAAGCACATGCACATGCAGATGGCAATTCTGCTTATGACCCCCATGATAAATACGATTCCAAACACGATGCTGGCAATGGCATGCCTGAGAGGATATTCCCAGTATAGGCATAGTAGAAGTAACAATAGGGTATGGTTCCATCACAGCAGTAAGATCGTCAATCTTTGCTGCACTAAGCAAGGCAAATGTCTGCGTAGATAAAAAACAGGATCAACTTCAGAAGCAAGATCCCTGGAAGCCCCCGCAGCCTTGTTGCATCCATCCAAGCCAGTGGCTGGAGGTTGCATGGCTTGGATAGATAGACTGGTGAGAGGGCTGGGAGCCATGGGAGAGCCCAGAACAGGGAGGAGATAGAGGGGATGGAGGGTGGCCAGCTGGAGTAAGCAGCAGTCCCTAGAGAGGGGATGGGTGGAGTCCCAGCCATTGCCCAGGGAGCCTTGGAAGGAACCCCAGCCAGGGAAGGCTTTGTCTCTCTCCACTGTGCTCTTGGAGACAGACCTTGATTGATTTTTGAAGACTGAGCCAGACTTGCATGCTTGGAATAAACCGTATTGGTTATTACGTATTATTCTTTTTAGAGATTGCTGGATTTGGTTTGCTAGTATTTTGCATATATATTCATGAAAGATATTGAAATATAGTATTATTTATTTATTTTATACTGGTTTTGGCATCAAGGCAACTGTGACCACGTGAAATAAGTTGGCATCTGCTTCTTCTACTTTTATTTTCTGGAAGACACTGTGCAGAATTGGTATTCTTTCTTTCTTTTTTTTTTTTTTGTAAGCTATATGCCTGAGGGTCACATTTCATTCTTTTTCCATGTGAGTATCCCATTACTGCAGCACCATTTGTTGAATTTTTATTTTAGCTTTTTGTTTGTTTGTTTTTTGGGAAGTGGACCTGCCAGAATCAAACTGGGTTTCCCGCAAGGCAGGTGAGAATTCTACCACTGAACTGCCTTTGCATGCTGCCCCCCCGCCCCAATGTTATTTATTTTTTGACAGTGTGTAGTAGAATTCACCAGTGAAACCATCTGGGCCTAGAGTTTTTATTTTGAAAGATTTTTTTGATACAGATTCAATTTCATTACTGTATACACAAGTGTTCAGATTTTCTATTTTTTCTTGGGTGAATTTTGGTAATTTGGTAATTTTAAGGAATTGATTTATTTTATCCAACTTGTTGAATATATCTACATAATGAATAGGATAGGTCTATAGTGATATCTCCTCTTCCTGAATTTGGTAATTTACATTTTCTCTCCTTTATTCTTTGTTAGTCTGGGTAGAAGTTTATTTTATGTTATTGATCTTTTCAAATTTATCAGCTTTTGTTTCATTTATTTTTCTCTACATTTTTCTGATTTCATATTCATTGATTTCTGTTCTTTATTATTTCCTTCCCTCTGCTCATTTTGGATTTATTTATTATTATTATTATTTTCATTTTGGATTTATTTTGCTCCTCTTTTTCTGGTTTCTTAAGATGAAAGCTTAGAATCTTAATTTGGGACTTCTTCGCCTAATATAAGCATTTAATGCTTTAAGTTTCCTTCTTAGCACTGCTTTAGCTGTAGCCCATGCATTTTGGTAGACTGCAGTTACATTATTGAAAATGTTTTCTAATTTCCTTTGAGACTTCCTCTTTGACCCATAGTGTATCTTTAATTTGAAAATATTTTGAGATTTACCAGTATTATTCTGTTACTGATTTCTAGTTTACTTCCACTAAAGTCAGAAAATATACATTGTGTTATTTCAGTTATTTGAAATTTGTTAAGGTTTATTTTATGACCCAAGATGTGTTCTTTCTTGGTGAATGTTCCATGAACACTTGAAAAGAATGTGTAGTCTGCTGTTTGGGGGTAGAATATTCTATTAAAATCAGTTGGTTCCATTTGCTTGAAGGTTTTGTTCAGTTCTTTTATGTCTTTCCTGATTTTCTGTTTTCTCTGTTTCTTATTGAGAGGAGTGGTATAGTGGTAGATGGTGGATTTGTCTATTTCTCCTTTTGGTCCTAACAGATTTTACTTTATATATTGAGGCTCTGTTGATAGGTTCATATACATTTAGGATTGTTATATCTTATTGATGAATTGTTCCTTTATCTTTATGTACTGTCCCTCTTTATCTCTGGCACTTGTACTTGCTCTTAAGTCTACTTTATCTGATATTAAAGTAGCCACATCATATTTCTTTTGAGACATTTTAATGCTATATCTTTTTTCTTCCTTTAGCTTTTGTTCTAGTTTACTAGCTACCAGAATGCAACACACCAGAGATGGATTGGCTTTCAATAAAAGGGGATTTA
This sequence comes from Tamandua tetradactyla, assembly GCF_023851605.1. Lineage (NCBI taxonomy): Eukaryota > Metazoa > Chordata > Mammalia > Pilosa > Myrmecophagidae > Tamandua > Tamandua tetradactyla. The sequence continues at coordinate 144,481,477 of NC_135332.1, forward strand.
TTTAGTTAACGTATAGTTCTTCAGAGGAAAGGCAGCTAACTTTTGACTGAGGTTCTTTCTTACGCGGGAAGGCATAAAGTGATCTCTGCTGGCCTTCTCTCCAGGCCTCTGGGTTCCAGCGTCTTTCCCCGGGGTGATTCCTTTCTGCATCTCTAAGGGCCTGGGCTGAGCTGCAAGTGCTTTGATCGGAGGTATGCTAAGCTGCTTGGGCTGTGCTCCATTGAGCTCTCTCATTTAAGCACCAGCAAATTAAGTCAAACATCATTCATTGCAGTAGGCACGCCTCCTAGCAGACTCAAGATGTACTCAGTAACAAATGAAGTTCACATGCCATCAGCTCATGTCCACAGCAGTATAACTAGGCATCTTCACATGGCCAAGTTGACGACTGAATCTAACTACCACAGCTTTCAACCTGAAAATTAAAATGAGTTTCTTTTAGATAGCATTTGATTAGCTAAATTGGTATATTTATTACTATTTACATTTAATTAAATATCGAGATGTTTATAATTCTAACATTGAATTATTGGTTTTTCTGTTGGTTCCCTCTATTTTTCATTCTACTGTTTTTTCTTTCCTACCCTCTTTTGAATTAGTTGAATATTTTAAAATTTTAATTTACTGATGGAATTTTTACTATATTTTCATATTTTTAGTGGTTCTTCTAGAATTTAAATATAGATACTTAACTTTTCACATTGCACCTAGAATTAATATTTTACCACTTCAAATAGAGTGTAGAAACCTCACCACCATATCAGTCTCTTCACCATTCCCCTTTCTATTGTGTTACCTCTACATGTATTAAAAACCCTACCAGACAGTTATAATTTTTGCCTTTAACCATTTTGCATATTTTAAAGAATTTATTAGAAAAATAAGCCATGTTCTCTTTCATGTGAAGAATTTCCTTCTGCATTTCTTATAAAGAAGGGCTGTTGGAGATGAATTCTCTTAGTTTTACTTCACTGAGAATGTCTCTATTTCATATTCAGTTGTGAAATATATTTTTGCTGGGTATAGAATTCTGAATTGACAGTTCTTTTCTTTCAGCACTTCAGAATTGTTGTTCTGCTGCCATTTAGATTGATGTTCTTCAATATGTGATGCATCATTTTGCCCTGGCTATTCCCAAGATTTTTTCTTTGTCTTTATTTTTTAGAAGCTTGAACATGATTTATCTGGATGTAGATTTCTTTGAATTTATCCTGTTTGGAGTATGCTGAGTTCTTTTTTTTTAAGCAGTTTTTTGAGATATAGTCACAAACCATACAGTCCATCCAGAGTGTTTCAGTGGCTTGTAGTATAATCACAGAGTTGTTCATTTATCACTATAATCAAGTTCAGAGCATTTATATTACTCCAAAAAGAAAAATCCCATTCCCCTTAGTAGTCATCCCTCAATCCTTCTATCCTTCCCCAGCTCTACATAATCATGAATCTAATTCTGTCTCTATAGATTTATGTATTTTATATTTTATATAAATGAAATCATGCCATATGTAGTACTTTGTGTCTGGTTTCCTTCACTTAGCATAATGCCTAAAAAATATTTTTTTAATAGAGAAAATACAGGCTTACTTTTAAAAGTCAAGTAAAAAATACAATAGAGCCCCCAGTTGTTGACACTCTGCCTTGCCTTGGTGTGTTTATGCTCAGTTCTTAAATCTTTGAGTTATTTCTTTCACCAAATTTAGGAAATTTTCAACTATTATTCAAAACTATTTTATGGGCCACAGTATTTCTCCTCTCATTCTGGAACTCATTTGACACAAATTTCTAATATTGTGTCACAAGTCCTTGAGGCTTTGTTCACTTTTTTACAATCTTCTCTCTATTGTTCAGACGGAATAATTTCCATTTTTCTGTTTTTAAGTGACTGACTTTTTTCTTCTGTCATCTCCATTCTGCCATTAAGCACCTCCAGTGAATTTTTTATTTTACTTGTTGTATTTTTCCATTCTAAAATTTTCATTTATTCTTTTTTGTATCTTATATTTCTCTACAATGCTTTCCATCTTTCTATTCATTTAAAAAAATATTTGCTTTTATCATTTAGTTCCATTTGCTTGAAGATTTCTTGGAGCCACTTTAAAGTTTTTTGAAAATTCATAACATCTGCCTCATCTGGGGGTTGTCATATGTTGATTCTCTTTTCTCTTGTAAGGATGTTGAGATTTTCTTAATTCCTCATAAGTCAGCTAATTTTATATTGCACCCCGACCATTTTGAATACTATGTTATGTGACTTTGGATCTTAAATCCTGTGGAGAATGTTGATTTTAGCAGGTAAACCCAGTTAGGTTTAGTCAATAATTTCTTACCTGACTTCTGTTGACCATGGTTTCAATGTTGTTTCAGTTTTCAAAGACTTTACATTGCTGTTTGAATCTGTCCCACTTGTGCACCATCCAGTGACCACTGTAAGTTTTGGGCGATGTTCTTTGCCTATGATTTAGTTCTAAAGTCTTGAGTATAACATTTAGGGTTAGATCTATGCCTTTGGGTCTCCTTGAGGGTAAGCCCAGGAATTCATTTACAATTTTATGCAATTGTTTTCTTGAGCTCCTTCCTTTCCACAGTCTTCCCACTACTTTTGGACTCCTAGAGGTTTCTCTGTCTGTTCCTCTGACTAGAAAGCCAAGGTTTTAGTTTCCCCCAGACTATTGTACACATTTCCCAGAACTGTGTCTGCCTCAAGAATCAAGCAGCAAGTAGACAGACAGAAAAAAAGCAACAGGGACTCTCCTGTCATTCTTTCACTGTCCTCATATCATTGCTCCCATGGACTGTGTCTCGGCTCTTCAGTTGTATAATTGGAGAGACAGGATGGAGTGTGTTTACTGGTCTTGACTGGAAGTGCTTTTCTCACCACTTTTTTTTTTTTTTTTTTTTTAGTGATTAGCACATTTGAAGGACTTTATATAGGTTAACTTATTTAATCCTTAAGGAAGCTATAACCATCCATATTTTTATGCATTAGAAAATGGAGGCTTAAAAGGTTATTTGCCACATTTGTAAGGAGTTTAAGTCCCATGACTGAGATATGGCCCCAGATTTGTATGGCTCCGAAGTCTATCTCTGTCTCTGTTTTTTGTAGCTATCCAAAAGTCTTTTATTTGTTTTCACACCTATATGTATGAATTTATGAAGAATAAGTTTCAGCTGCTCAGACTCTTTTCCATTGGTTCTCACAAAGTGTGATTCTCTGGGTGGGGCAGGTTCAAACTTCATTTGAAACCAGGTCCCTTTCTCTTTGGCTTCCTTCTTTTTCTGATCATTTTCCTTTCATGCATTTCAGGAAGCCATCTTGGCTCTTAGAGTGTTTGATATGCTCAATACATACATCGTCTCTTGGAAGAATTGTGGCCTTAATTTAGTGGTTTACAGCAATGCCAAGCATGCTGGTGACATTATCGACTCATTCAGTTTAACTTTGGTTACATTTGTTGGGCATTCCTTTTTGAATGATGTCCATTCCCTTGATATCTAAACTATCACCTTTCTTGTAGATTTGCATATATGTAGCCAAAAGAACAACTCCATCTTTTGTAAAAAGCCTAGAAAATATCTAGCAGGTACCTCTCCTCTTTCCCTTTATGTATTTCATTAGGGTCATTACTGCAAGATGGCAGTTCTAACCAAAAGCCAAAGTCTATCTCTTAAGAGTGATTATTGGATGCCAATTAAGAGAGTACAGATTCTTTAAAACTCAGGTGGATATCACTAGGACACACTGTCAGACATTTTTGTTTGGTGTTTATCCACTTTGTGCTCACTGATGTTGTACCAAGAACTCTTCTCAGAGGCTGACCTATGTTGAGGGTCAAAGACTTGGTGTGATCATTTTTTCAAACTAAAAAGCCCTCCCTCACAATTAGAGGTAAGTAGGAAAGGACTAGTCAGGAAAAAAACAGTAATGATGCCTTCATTATTAGAATTCACAGTCAGGATTATTGTAATCCAAACATAACAGATTGATGAGATGTTTCTCTCAGAGGTAGATGGTTATCCGTAAAGTGGGTGCCATGCAGAAGCAGTGTTCCCATGCACATTTTCAAATAGCCAGTACTTTAACAGAACTGTTTCTCATCCTGTCATTCAGATCCCCAATAATAATTTTGTAGGTTAGGGAATATATAAGATTCCGAAGACAAAAGTGTCTTGGTAGAATATTAATGTTAAGACCTGCAAGTTCTGTTTTATCAGGAAAACAAAGCTGGGGTGGAATAAAGATCTGGAAACCCACAGTAGTCCTTTTAAGATGAACTGAAGTCAGTTTAGTTTATACTGACCTGTGCTAAGTTACCTTGTCAAAAAGAGTGTAGAAAAGAGGCCCTGGAACCTTAGACTTGGAGGAAAAAAATCCAGGATACTTTTAGAATACTGATAAAGCCCAGGAGGGAGGTTATCAAGTTGGAATCTTTGCACTTTATTCTCATTCCACCACATTCCAAGAAAGAATTCTTAGTCATTATGGGGTATGTTCTGGAGAGCCCGGGGACCATAGCAGAATGCAGCAATTAGTGTTTTGCAATCTTGGCTGATATGTTTCCACAGCTGATCCTCTGCCAGCTTCACTCAGGGTGGCCTGGCCCAGTTCATCCAGACTGAGGTATAAGTTAACCAACAGATTTAATTTAAACCACTGACAATTATTGAGCACCTACTCTTGCGAGGTACCAAGTTAAGAAAATTGATAGGCATTCTCCACCTGTCTTTCTAAGGATTAGTATAAGGAAATGTCTACCTATTGGCCAGGATAATTAGATCTGAGGATTCGAGTTGTTGGGGCTTCTCTCAGAACATCCTCATCTATTTGGGTTTCCCTCCCTATTACAAGTCATCAGAAGAAGCGGCCATCATCATATAACTGTAGCAGTCAGAGACTTTGGTATTTATTCTGTCTACTTCCTTATACTAAGAAACAATCAGAGAAAGAAAGCATCCTGCTTCCCTTGTAGTGCTGTTGCTTAGTCCCCACTTAAAAATGAAGTTTAAGAAAATTAAACAGTTGCTTACAGGGAGTAGAATGATATATAAAATCTTGTTTTAGAATTAGCTGAGGTTGTGGGGTAGTGTGGGTTAGGGTAAGAGGACAAATTTTTTAGTTAAAACAATGGGTCAGATTCATGAAGAAGAAGGTGAATGTGTTTGGTTATATAAACATGAAAAATCTCCCTATGTCGGCCTTCATAAAGTTAAAAGGCAAATGACATACTGAGTAAAATGGCAAGAGGTTGATAATCTTGTAATATGAGATTTTACAAAGCAGTAAGAAAAAGAGTCCAGTAGAAAAATGGGCAAAACATGAATAGACAAATCACTTAATAAGAAATATAAATTATCAATAAATATTTTTGATGGTAATAACAAAAATACAAATTGAAATTGAAATCTACTTTTCTTCTATCAACTTGGCCAAGATGGAAGAAAAAAAAAAGAGTATCCTTTGTTGGTAAAGGTGAGGTGAAAAGCTTTCATTTTCTTTCATTGAGATGTAATTAATATCTTTTCAAGTGGTCAGTGGTTTTTAGTATATTCATAATTTAGTTTCTTCATATCATCAGTGTCTAATTCCAGAACATTTTTATTACCCCAAAAAGAAACCTTGTATCCATTAGAAGTCACTCTCTATTCACTCCTCCACCCAGTCTCTGGCAGCCACTAAGCCATTTTCTGTTTCTATGGATTTGCTTATTCTAGACATTTCATATAAATGGAGTTATACTATGTATTAGGGTTCTCCAGAGAATATATAAAGAGATTTATTATAAGAAATTGTCTCATGTGGCCATGGGGTTTGGCAAGTCCAAACTCCTTAGGGCAGGCCACAGGCTGGAACTGATAAAGCTGACCTTGAACGTCTTAGTCTGAATTTCCCAGGGGAGGCTGGCTGAGACTGGCTTGAAATTCCAGCAGAGCCAGTATTAAAGTTGAGGTAGAAATTCTTCTTCTGATCTCTGAAACCATCAGTTTTGACATTTTAGACCTACAATTAATTGGATGAGATTACCTACATTACTGAGGGCAATCTCCTTTGTTGAATATAAATGTAAACAACTGATTGTAGATGCAAATCCCATCTATGAAATGCCTTCACAGTAACAAGAAGTCCAGTGTTGACCAAACAACTGGATGCTATAACCTAGTCAAATTGACACATGACATTAACCATCAAGTACAGTATATGGCCTTTTGTATCTGGCTTCTTTTAGTCAATGTTTTCAAGGTTCATCCATGTTGTAACACGTATTAATGTAAGAATTTGAGAGTTTTGCCGCGCAAAGGAGGACTCCAAGAGACGTTCTCTCATGCAACACGCAAGGGGTTTATTTACCACACATGCGTGGGGCTCACTGAACACGCAGGAACAGAGAGCCCCGAACCTGGGTTTTGGGAAGCCTTTTGAGGGCCAGGATAAGGGTGTGGGGTTTGAGGGTTGAACATTAGTTACAGGTTCTGCTTTATGCAGGAAGTAGATAACGAACATTTTGCAAGAAGCAGATAACAAACATTTTTCGCGCATGAGTCATGGGAGCTGTCTCGTGCAAAACTCCCTTACTCAACCTTCTCAGTTGCATTCTTAGATAAACTTTCTCCGGCAGTTACAACCTTGCATAACCAAGGCAGCAGAAAACCTTGCATAACAAAGGCAGCAGATAACCGCCCCTGGGAAGTCCTGGGTTGTTTTAGCCTGATGGGGCCCATAACTCTTTTCTTTATAAAATCCTTCTTTACATAAGAAAAGTTAGCTACTGTTAAGTTTTATAAAATCCTTCTTTACATTCCCCACTCCTTTTTGTACATATCTCTAATCTTAGAGATTTTCTGGGTTATTTAATACTGAGTACTGTTGTCTGATGAGCATTAATTTGACATTTCCAATCTGCCTTTGTAAAAACTGTATAATTCTATTTAGAATATATGGTCCTATAGTTATTATTAAAAGTAACACAATTAAAGGCCCAGCGAGAGCAGATAATAGCGTTGTCAACCAGGGGGACTTAGTAAACCAAGATTCAAACCACCCCTGTTGCGCCTCTCGTTCTTTTTGTCTTTCACGAAGGCGCTCTCTGAGTTTTGTCATGGACTCTTTAACAACACCAGAGTGATCCGCATAGAAACAGCACTGTTCTTTTAAAGCTGCACATAGTCCCCCCTCTTTAAGGAAAAGTAAGTCAAGTCCTCGCCTATTTTGCAGAACTACTTCTGAAAGGGAGGTTAGAGAGTTCTGAAGGGCTGAGACAGATCTTTCTATTTCGTTTAAGTCTTGATCTATCGTGGCCTGAAATTGACTGGTTTGTTGATTGCTATGTACAATGGCAGAAGTCCCTGTGCCTATACCGGCTGCGGCGGTTACCCCCATAAGAACTGCCAGGGTTATTGAGATTGGTTCCCTTCTGTATCTGGTTTGGCTTAATAGTATAGTTTCTAATTCTGTCCCTGAATGATAGAGAATTCGGGGGTATATAGAAACCAACACACAATAGTTGACAGAGTTGTTAAAAACCTTTGTAGATACACAAGGGGTAATTCCAGTGTTACATGCCCACTTTAAACCTGGGGGAGGTTGAAGGAATTTATCATTATTTTGGATTTGATTAATGGTGGCACATAAGATTTTAACGTGGGGAGGAGGGTTACCTATACAAGTTCCTTGTCCCGTAACCTCAGACAGGGTGAGTTTATGGTCGCTGTCCCAGTCGCAAGACGTGCCATTAGGGAGGATGGTATATGACTTATTTATAGCTATTCCTTCATAATAGGGCGGCGAAGCTGACAGGCAAAGCCAGCATGACTGGGTGAGATTAGCTCGGGAGTGATTGAGGGCAGAAAAGGCTCCTAGAATTAGGTTGTATAATCGGTCACCAGGAGTCTCTGGATTGTAGGGAGAAGTACTATTGGGAGTCGGAAGGGGGGAAGAAGTGGGAATTAGGGAGCTATTGCTAGGCCTTCCTGGGGGCGTAGGCTTCGCACGAGGCCCTGGGTTTTTCATAGTCAGAACAGGGTTGGGGCCTACCCTGATAGCTTTTTGGGGAATTTCTTCCTTTTTAATTAGTATTAGCCTCCCCCTGTCTGTGCCGGTTTCGTATAATCTGGCTCCCCAGGTTTTTCCAGTTATCCAACTATTATCTGAGGGGTTAGTGATATTAAGCCAAATTTTAGCACAAGGGTTTTGTGAGAAATCTGTTGTAGGCCTACCGCCGGTCATGAGTGTTCCATGGTGGGCCCCGGGCCATCCATCAGACCCACAGCTTCCAGGATTAGAACAGGTTTTCTGGTACCCTATTTTGAGGAAGGGGTCGCCTAAGGTTGTCCATGTTAAAGCTAAAGTCTCACAGCCCCAGTAGGCACAATAATAGTGTCCTGGGCTGTTACAGTAACTTTTTCCCTGATTGGATGCGGGACATAGGTAGATGGGGGTCAGGTCGCAGCAGGGCTCGTTCCCCAGAGTGGTAAGATTACAAGGGGTCACTAGAAAAGAAGGCTCCCCTGCTCCCTCCCAAGTTTTTATAGTCTTCCCATCATCCCATCTGGTTATTGTCCATTTCCAAGGCTTATGCGGGTTGGAATTGGGTTCCCCTAGGGGAAGGAGGAGAAGGAGTAGTAACCCTACGAACCCGCAGCTTGAGAGGATTGTCAGTCCTTTCCAGTTTCCATTGGGACTCAGAGGGCGAAGGCGCAGGTTTGAGATGAGACGCATGGATCCAGGATGCGATGCCATCGACCTTGACTGCGGTGGGGGTGGTCAAGAGTACCTGATACGGTCCTTTCCAGCGAGGTTCAAGAGTCTGTACCTGGTGGCGGCGGACGTAGACGAAGTCTCCCACCTGATATTGATGCGGAGTTCTGTTATCTCCTGGCTGGTAGGAGGTGGAGAGCTGCCGCCACAGGAACCGCTGGGCTTTTTCCAAGGCTCGCAGCCTGTCAAGCAAGGGGGTATGGAGGGAACTATTAATCTCTAGAATGGAGGATATGTCTTTGACTGGAGGTGGCGCTCCATACAAGATTTCATAAGGGGTTAGATTACACATGAGAGCAGAGGGGGTATTCCGGGCCCTGAACAGGGCATAAGGCAGGAGCATGGTCCAATCCTTCAAGCCAGTCTCTATAGCTAATTTGGTTAGGGTCTCTTTAATTGTCCTGTTCATTCTTTCTACCTGCCCTGAACTTTGGGGTCTGTATGCGCAATGCAATTTCCAATCAATCCCCAATATCCTGGCCACACCCTGACTTACCTGGGCTACAAATGCGGGTCCGTTATCTGACCCTATTACCTTTGGTAGACCGAACCGGGGAAAAATTTCTTCCATAATCTTCTTGACTACGACCTGGGCCGTTTCTCTCTTAGTTGGGTAGGCTTCAACCCATCCTGAAAAGGTGTCTATAAAAACTAGCAAGTATTTAAGTCCATATTTTGCAGGTTTAATTTCAGTAAAGTCGACTTCCCAGAACTGCCCAGGTCGAGTTCCCCTTAGTCTTTTTCCGTTAGGAGCTTTGGTGGGGTAGGCGTTCACAATTTGACACGCCTGACATTCTCTAGCTACGCGATCCGCCAGTTCTCTTCTTTTTGAGGCTGCCAGAGGGTACAATTCCCTCTGGTCTTGCAGGAGCTGCTGTAGTTTCCCTGTCCCCAGGTGAGTGAGCTGGTGGACCTGCTGTATGTAAGCTAGGGCTTCCGATTCTCCTTGGGGTGTAACCTCAGATAGTGTTTCAGGGGGTTGCTGGTTTTCTTTGGTTATTAGGACCAAGTTTACAGGGTCCCTTAATGCTGCCGCTTTTGCTTCTTCATCTGCTCGCTTATTACCCATGGTTATTGGGTCTGAACCTCTTTGGTGGCTAGCACAGTGGACAATGGCTAGTTCTTTGGGAAACATGACTGCTGCCAGGAGTTTAAGAATTTCCTCCTTGTGTTTGATTTCTTTACCAGCTGAGGTTAATAGCCCTCTTTGTTGGTAAATTGCCCCATGTACGTGGGCAGTAGCAAAGGCATAACGGCTATCTGTATAGATAGTCGCTCGTTTTTCTTTTGCTAATTCTAGAGCTTTTGTGAGGGCAATTAGTTCAGCTTTTTGGGCAGATGTTCCCTCTGGGAGGCTAGAAGACCAAATAACTTTTGTCCCACTGACTACCGCTGCTCCCGCTCGCCTCTTACCGTGTTGGAGAAAGCTGCTTCCATCCGAAAACCAGGTTACCTCCGAGTTAGGTAATGGTTGGTCTTTTAAGTCTCTGCGGATTCCGGTCTCTTCAGCTAATATCTCTTGGCAAGTGTGCAGCACAGGTCCCGCGGTCTCATCCGGGAGCAGGGTAGCCGGGTTTAAAGCTGATGGGGCCCCAAAAGTCACCCTGTCTTTGTCTAGGAGGATGCTCTGATAGTGGGTAATTCTGGCATTTGACATCCATCTATCTGGAGGCTGGCGGATTATGCTCTCCAGGGCGTGAGGGGCTATTATGGTCAGCTTCTGTCCTAGAGTGAGTTTGTCTGCGTCTTTTGCCAGGAGGGCAGCTGCCGCGATGGCCTTGAGACAGCGTGGCCATCCACTGGCAACTGAGTCTAATCGCTTGGACAGATAGGCCACCGGTCTCCTCCAGGGGCCTAAAGCCTGTGTTAGGACCCCTCTAGCCACGCCTCTCCTTTCTTCTATGTAGAGCGTGAAAGGTTTATTCACGTCTGGGAGGGTTAAAGCTGGAGCTGACAGGAGCGCTTTCTTAATGCTGTCGAAGGCTTCCTGCTGTTCTATTCCCCACTGGAAATCAGCGCTCCCTTTGAGCAAGGGGAATAATGGGGCAGCAAGGGCTGCAAACCCTGGGATCCACAACCGGCAGAATCCCGCTGTCCCTAAGAACTCTCGTAGCTGCTTTCGGGTCGTGGGCGGGGGTATCTGTGTTACAGTTTTCTTTCTAGCCTCAGTGAGCCATCGCTTTCCATTCTTAAGAGTATATCCCAGGAAGATTACTTCCCTTTTACAGATTTGGGCCTTTTTGGCCGAGGCTCGGTACCCCAGTGCGGCTAGCTCACTTAACAGTTTTCGGGTTCCATACTCACAGTCCTCCTTAGTGTCTGCTGCCAACAGTAAGTCGTCCACATATTGTAGCAAGGTGACTCTGGGATGCTGAATTCTGAAGGAGCTTAAGTCTTTATGAAGAGCTTCATCAAAAATGGTGGGGGAGTTTTTGAACCCCTGGGGCAAGCGTGTCCAAGTCAGTTGGTTTGAGGATCCCGTCTCTGGATCGATCCACTTGAAAGCGAACAAGGGTTGACTGTCCTTATGCAAGGGCAGGCAGAAGAAAGCATCTTTTAGATCAAGCACAGTATACCAAGTCTTTTCAGGATGGAGAGTGCTGAGCAGGTTATAGGGATTTGGCACCGTAGGATGTATATCCTGCACTCTGCTATTTACTTCCCGTAAGTCTTGCACCGGTCTATAGTCTCTAGTCCCTGGCTTTTTGACCGGCAATAAGGGAGTGTTCCAGGCTGATTGACAGGGCTTAAGTACTCCCAAGCCAAGGAATTTCTCTATATGGGGCTTGATTCCTTCCCGGGCTTCCTTGCTTAAGTAGTATTGTTTTACCCGAATTGGAGAGGCGGTGGGCTTTAGGGTCACTACTACTGGGGGCTGATTGACTGCCAACCCTAACCCGGCAACTTCTGCCCAGGAATTAGGGAATTCTTCAAGCCAGGCCTGAGGAATTGAACTGTGGAGCTGTTCTGGTTTTATGTACAGCTGATATTCTTCTTCGACTGGCAAGGTGAGGGCAGTTATTACAGGTTGGCTTACTAGCGGGTTTAAAAATTCCACCTTTGGCCCCTTAGGATTGAAGGTGATTCTCGCCCTTAGTTTAGTTAACAAGTCTCTTCCCATAAGCGGGGCAGGGCACTCAGGGATAACTAGGAAGGAGTGTTGAACCTTCCCCTTCCCCAGGTCCATGGTTCTTTTGGTAGTCCAGGCGCGGTAGCGACTGCCATTTGCTCCCCGCACTAAGGACCTTTTTGTAGAGAGTGGGCCTATAGGTTCTTGGAGGGCCGACACTACTGCTCCTGTGTCGACTTCAAAATTAATTGGTACCCCCTCCACATTAAATTTTACCCTGAGCTCGGGGAGGGGTGCCGAGCCCTGACTCCCCTAGTCCTCACTTTCTAGAGCCAATGTGGCCGGTTGTTGCCAATTTGGGGGCCTAGTACCCCTCCGTTTTTTCGGACAGTTTTTGGCCCAGTGCCCAGTTTCTTTGCAGTAGGCGCACTGGTCTGGACTAAGAGGGGTACAATAACGCCGACCAGAGGGATTTTCTCCAGCTCGTCCTCTACCTTCAGTGTTTCTTTCAACTACTGTGGCCAGGATCTTTGTTAATTCTTTTGTTCTCCTTTTCTCTCTTACCAACTCTTTTTCCTCTCTCTCTCTCTCTCTCCTTTGTTCTTTTTCCTCCTCTGTTTCTCTCTTATAAAACACTTTTTCAGCTTCTTTGACTAAATCTCGCAAGGCTAGGTCCTGCAACCCCTCTAAGCGCTGCAGCTTGCGTCTAATATCTGGAGCTGATTGGCCGATAAAGGCCATGGCCACTGAGGCTCTTTGATCCTCCGATTGAGGGTCAAAGGGAGTATACCTACGGTATGCTTCCATTAGTTTTTCTAAAAAGACTGAGGGTGATTCGTCCGCTCCCTGAATAACCTCTCTTACCTTGGCCAAATTGGTGGGCCGGCGTGCGGCTGCTCGGAGACCCGCTACTAGAGTCTGGCGATAGATGGACAGATGCTCCCTACCTTCAGAGGTGTTCGGGTCCCAATTAGGGCGGCGCAGCGGGAACCGATCGTCGATGACATGCTGGAGTTGGGTGGGTCTCCCGTCTTGTCCAGGAACTTGCTTCCTGGCTTCCAGTAGGATCCGATCTCGCTCCTCCGTGGTGAAGAGAGTCCCCAGGAGTTGTTGACAATCATCCCAAGTGGGCTGGTGAGAGAACATAAGGGACTCCACCAATCCAGTCAGCCTAGTGGGAGCCTCGGAAAAAGGAGGGTTATTATTTTTCCAATTATATAAGTCAGAGGAGGAAAAGGGCCAGTATTGTAGAGCGGGCATTTCTCCCCCGTGTCCGTCATCCACTGGAGGCCCATACGGTCTGAGGGGGAGAGTGACCGCCACATCAGATGGGCTTAGTGCTCGTCTGCTTCGTGTACTATGTGCCGGTCCTGGTTCATCTGGGATCGTCTGTTGGTGAACCTGCGGAGAGGAAATGGAAGAGGGCGGGGAGAGAGAACTAGAGGAGGGAGAAGGTGAGCTAAGAGAAGGGGGGTCCTGTACCGGAGCTGAAGGGTAGGGAGGAGGGGAAGAAGGACCTGCATCGAAGAGGATTAGATCCGATTGGGATTCCGGTAGGACTGCAGGAGACAAAGAAGGATAGAGTTTCGGAGCTTGAGAAGGACCCGGCACCTTGATTGGGAGTACAGAGGGAGAGTCATGTTGACCAAGAGGAGTAAGAAATGGCTTTACCCATGGAGGTGGGTTTTCACACAGGTCCTGCCAAACCATGATGTAGGGCTGCTGGTCCGGGTGGCCATACGGGTCAGGGCGGAAGATGACTGACTTGACGGCCCGAATCAAGGGTAGATGAAAAGTTCCTTCACGAGGCCATTCCACGTTAAAGGAGGGCCACTCGGCCGAGCAGAAGGTCTGCCATTTGCCTTTCTTTACAATAAGAGATAGATTCTGACCTCTTTCCCTGACCTCCGACCAGTGTCTTAAGGTCAGAGAAAGTGGAGTCGACATTCCCTGACCCATCTTTGGTAAAACAAAAACAATTCCTAACACACAAATACAGACAGACACACACAGAGCCGGCACACCACGTTTACACAGTTTCAGAGACACAGCTCAGACTGGCCCGATGACTGTGATCGAGTCTCCCCCCGTCAGAAGGGAAACAGAATCAGAGTCGGCCCTGTAGGAAGCCTCCAGGCGTCCCCGGAGGTCCCCCAATCCCGAGGCGTCCCTCGGGAGAGTGACCTGCAACCCCTGGACACGTCTGTCGGTTGCGGTCAGGGAGTGCTCACGCGACTCCCCGACAGTCACTGCCAGTCTGACAGACTAAGCGATCGCACCTCAGACAAAAAGGCCTTACTTACCCCGAGAGAAAGAGCTGTTGGAGCCTTCCCCTACGAAGAGCCGATCTCGGTGGGACCTCCAAATGTAAGAATTTGAGAGTTTTGCCGCGCAAAGGAGGACTCCAAGAGACGTTCTCTCATGCAACACGCAAGGGGTTTATTTACCACACATGCGTGGGGCTCACTGAACACGCAGGAACAGAGAGCCCCGAACCTGGGTTTTGGGAAGCCTTTTGAGGGCCAGGATAAGGGTGTGGGGTTTGAGGGTTGAACATTAGTTACAGGTTCTGCTTTATGCAGGAAGTAGATAACGAACATTTTGCAAGAAGCAGATAACAAACATTTTTCGCGCATGAGTCATGGGAGCTGTCTCGTGCAAAACTCCCTTACTCAACCTTCTCAGTTGCATTCTTAGATAAACTTTCTCCGACAGTTACAACCTTGCATAACCAAGGCAGCAGAAAACCTTGCATAACAAAGGCAGCAGATAACCGCCCCTGGGAAGTCCTGGGTTGTTTTAGCCTGATGGGGCCCATAACTCTTTTCTTTATAAAATCCTTCTTTACATAAGAAAAGTTAGCTACTGTTAAGTTTTATAAAATCCTTCTTTACATTAATACATCTTTCCTTTCTATGGCTGAATGTTCCATCATATGGATATACTGCATTTTGTTTATCCATTCATCAGGTAATGGACAACTTGGTTGTTTCCACTTTTTGAGTATTATGAATAATGCTACTGTGAACATTTATGTACAAATTTTTGTGTTGGATATATGTTTTCAATTCCACCTAGGAGTGGAATTGCTGGGTCATGTGGTAACACTATGTTAATAGTTTGAGGAACTGACAAACCGTTTTCCAAAGCAGCTGTACCACTTGACATTCCCACCAGCAATATATGAAAGTTCCAATTTCTCCACATCCTCGCCCATACTTATTATTGTCTGTCTTTTTGATGATAGCTATCTTAGTGGGTATGAAGTGGTATCTTATGGTTGTGACTTGCATTTTTTTGTCTAATAATGTGGACTATTGTTTCATGTGCTTATGAGCCATTTGTATTTTGTCTTTGAAGAAATGTCTGTTCAAAAATTGGATTGTGTTTTTATTGTTGAGTTGTGAGAGTTCTTTTTGTATTCTGAGTACTAGACTTATCAACTCCTATGAATTACAAATACTTTCTCTCCTTCTGTGTTTGGGTTTTTCCTTTTTCTTGATAGTATCCTTTGAAGCACAAATGTTTTTAATTTTGATGAAGTCCAGTTTAACTGAAGTCATGTCAAAGAAACCATTGTCCAAGCCTAGGTTAAAGATCTACTCATATGTTTTCTTCTAAGAATTTAATAAATTTAGTTTTACATTAGATCTTTGATCCCTTTTGAATTAAATTTTGGTATATGGTGTAAGGTACAGCTCCAAAGTTATTCTCTTGCTTGTGGATATACAGTTGTCCCAGCACCATTTGTTCAAAAGACTTCTTTCTTCATTAAATTATCTTGGCCTCCTCCTTAAAAATCAATTGACTTTTGAAAATTATTGCTTTTTCTTTCTTTTCCTTTGTTACTTTTTGTATATATGTTATATTTCACAATAAAAATGTTAAAAACAAACAAAAAAACCAATTGATCATATGCAAGGGTTTATTTCTGGATTCTGGATTCTATTTCATTGATTTATATGTCTATCTGTATGCCAGAAACACAGTCTTGATTATTGCAGCTTTACAGTAAATTTTGAAATAGAGAAATATGAGTCCTCCAAGTTTGTTCTTTTTCACAATTGTTTTGGCTATTCAGGGACCCTTGAATTTCCATGTGAATTTTAGGATCAGCTTGTCACATTCTCCAAATAGACCAGCTGGAATTGTTTTGACTCTGTATTTCACTTTAAGAAGTATTGTGATCTTATTAATACCAAATTTTCCAATCCATAAAAGCATTCTTATACACTTCTGATGGGGGTGTAAATTGTCACAGCCTTGCAGAAAAGTGATTCAGCTGTAATCTAGTACTTTATGCTTTAAAATGCTCATAATGTGTACCTAAGTAATTTGATTTCTAGGAATTTATCCCAGAAAATAGAGATATTATCATCTTATATTCAGGGAATATTTATCACAGCATTATTTAAACTAGTGAAATAGGGGCAATAGCTTATAATCCAGTAATAGGGAAATGACTAAGTAAATATAGAATATCCACAGGATGATATATTATGCAGTTATTAAAAATGTTTTAAAATAATATTGATATGAGAGTATGCTCATGATAAAATTTAAGGTAAATTACATATCAAAAGCTTAATAAGTACATATATGTATAAAAATACATGAAAGACATACACTTCAGTGTGTTAACAGTCGTTTAAACAGTGAACTTTAAATTTTCTTTGTATTTTCCATATTTCCTAACTTTATTTATTAGAAAACATCTTTTAAAAAGATACCTATAAGAAAGTAAGCAAGCATCAAGTTAAAGCATTAAAAATACATCAATAATAACCTGGAGCCATTGGGGTACATTTTGTTGGTAAAAAATTTTTTTTCAAAGTCTTGAAATATTTTTCTTAGTCTAGGAAAAGAACATGGAGAGAATGAAAAACAGCTAAAAAAATAAAATATTTTGAAAAGTCGTACAGTCAGTTAACTGTATGCTAAAAAAATTACCAATTTTTATGTCAATTCTCAAAACAATAAACTAAAATAGAATTAAACTGAACTTTCTTCAGAAGGCCTTATTCCTATATTACAGATGAAGAAACTAAACTGAGGCTTTCTAATGATAAGGACTAGAACTTTAAGGTTCAGCTTTGCACACAGTCTTTTGTATTATTCTATTTTTGCGTGCTTAAAATTTTCCATAATAAGAAGGCCAAAAACCCAAAACAAAATAATCAACCATCTTAGTAGCCAGGGCCAGAGGCAGTCACTGAACACTTAATGCTACTATTTATTGTGTATTGAATGTTACTGCGTGCCAGGCATTTTGCTAATTGTGGTAAGATACTATCTACATTAACATACCACCATTAAGATACAGTCATCATTATCAGCCTTGTTTTATAGATCAGGATGCTGGCATAGAAAGTACTAGGTTCAGTTCTCCGTTTATGAGTCATCTGGGATTGGAACTCCGGCAGAGAACAGAACTCCTGAGCCATGTACTCTTAAGTCAAACCTGAAAATATTTGATTATAAAGGTATGTGTGTTAACTCTGAATTACCACTGACTTTTAAAACCTCTCATGAGGAAAAAGGATATATCTATTTTCTGCTGTATCCATTAGGTCAGAAAGATTCTCTTTCTCCTTCAAGCACTCTTCCTCTTGGAGTCTGAGGCAGTAAGTCCTCCTGATCTTCCTCTTATTTCTGCGCACTCCCCTATCTCCTTGGATTCCTCTTCCTTGGGTCATCCTTTAAATGTAAAAGTCCCTAGGGATCCTTTGGAGGGTGTGTATGACCCATCCACACCTACTATGTTAATGATCCTTTGTGTGCTGTCAACTCCCAAATCCGTGTCTCTGGGTCAGGCCACTCCTTGCCCAGTAAGTCCCACAGTTATCCCCAAGCCCAACAGGACTGTCTAAGTTCCAACCTCTGTTCACCTCTCTTGAGATCACTTCTGTTCACCTCTCTTGAGATCTGCTGGAATTGTTCAAGGACAGTTCAATCGTGGGGAAAGGGCTAAGGCTTTACATTCAGTTCAAATCCCAGTTATACTGGTTTTTAGCTCTCTGTGCTGCTTCTTTGCCTCATTTGTAAGATGGGGATGATGATACTAGGATAAATGATAATAGGAAATGATAGCATATGTAAAGGTCCTGACCCTTATTATGTGGTAAAGATATGGCAGCTATTTATCAGTAATAGTATTGATCAGACATGAGGGAATATGATAAAAGGAGAAGGAAACTATCCCTTGTTTCTACTGACACTGATTTGTGCTTCCATCGTTTCTGTGTTGGGTTGGGATTTGAACAGCAGATACCAGATGAATACTGAAGCTTTGCTCTAATAATCCTACTGGGTCCAGTCTCGGGATTTATCTCTATAGCAAGATCTTTTTGTTTTAACAAACTTCTTTTGGTTGATCCAAATTGAATGGATCGAACAGTCAATTCTTCTGTACAGAAGGCTGTAGTGGCGTATTTTTAATACTTGGTGCTTGCCTTAAGAAAATCATTCACTGATTTTCATTTAGGCAGTTGTGGTTTTCTACTCCCTCTATCTTTGTGCTTCAAATCCTGGCTTTACCATTCTTGGAAGAAAATGGAACAGATATCCATTAGAAATCAGATTAGTATTTGTTACAAGAGAAAGCTTTAAAGTTTCTTTAATAGCACTTCGTAATAGCGCTTTGAAAAGATTAATTGTTCTATTTTAAATATTGATAAGATACCCATCAGTGAAATATTTATACATCGGTTTCATATTTAAAAAATAGTAGATTAATAATCAGTTATAAAGCTATGATTAATACCTGAAATCTCAGTCAAGTTAAAAGGAATGTTTAAGTTTGAAGAAGGCATTTAAATGGAATATTTACTGTGTGTGTGTGTGTGTTTTTAAACTATGTGTTTTTACGGTTCATTTTAAGCTTAAAAATTAGGTGCTTATTTTATGTGGACTTCTTTGCTAAATCTACTTTGAAATGACTTAAAAACTACTTCGGAAAAATAAGCCACATCGACTTTTTCTTTTAAATGCTATCTTTCTCCCAGCCCTTTGTAATAAGGAGTAATTATCCTAAATTGTGTCCACCAAGTCCTAGTAACTTCATTCAGTCATAAATTGAAAGTGGAAGGAAAGACAAGGTTTTGTAAGCTGTACCTCAACAGGTATGGTTGGATGAAGAGGTAGGACTTTAGGGAATGATTTCGAAATGCCAGTTTTCATGCCACAAGCGCTTCAGCATTTCAAGAGTTAAATACGGGGTTGGTCTCAGGTCGTTGTCCTAGACCTTTGTCCTCGGGGAAGACTCTAAGGCTAGGAGGATCCTGACTCGGACTCCGCAGTCAATCACTCTGAACTGACGTTCCCCGCGGGCGGTGCCGGAAACTGCAGGGCTCGGCCGGACGCGGGCGGCGCCCTCCCGGGCTTCCCCGGGCGAAACCGCCCTGGTGAAACCGCCCCTGAGAACCGCCAGCCGCGCCTCGGCCGCGGAGCACCCCCGCGGGCTTCTCGGTAGTTTGTCCTGATGATGCACTTATTTTCCGCATCTCCTTCCCCACAGAGGCCGCCGAACCGGCGGGAGCCAGGTGCGCCGACAAGCCTCGCGCTATGGGCAACATCCAGAAGAAGCTCTCCCGCGAAGGCGGCAAGCGGCCGGAGAGGGGCGCGCCGTGGCGGGAGCGGGTGCCGGGACCTGGTGCAGACAAGCTAGGTCGACCCCGGGCCCCAGCGACTGCGGGCGGCGCCAACGGGCACCCGGGCGGCGGGCGGGGCGCTGGGGACCCCGCCGCGCCCGCGTGTACACCTGCTCCGGTCGCCCCAAGGGCCCCAGCCGGCCTGAAGAGCCAGGGCAACGAGCTGTTTAAAAACGGGCAGTTTGCGGAGGCGGCGCTCAAGTACTCCGCAGCGATAGATCAGCTGGAGCCTGCAGGTGAGCTGTGCTGGGGTTTACGGAGACCCGGCAGGCTGTGTCCCCGGGATCCAAAAACCACTGCAGGCAGGGCGCCCGCACCTCCTGAATGACAGGGGCTCTGTGAATTACTTCCTGGTTCTTAAGGATGGTGTGTGACCTGAGCAATGGGAACCATACATTGGAACGTGTAGCATGTGCCGGGTGAGGCACGTTTGCCTCTGTCCTTTATGGACTTTTCCCCTGTGTGGCCAGTTCGAGGACGGACATGGCATCTTAGAGCTCTGCTTTGTCAGCAGTCTGTAGGACTGCAGTGCCAACCGGAGACCTCAGTCTATTAATTCTGGTGAACTGTGATTTTCTAATGATTTTAACTGTATTTAATTAAATGTGATTTTAGGAAGTGAAAGTGCAGATGATCTAAGTATCTTATATTCAAATAGAGCAGCATGTTACCTAAAAGAAGGAAATTGCAGTGGCTGCATTCAAGATTGTGACAGGTAAACCGCATGTTTTCAAGTTTGTCAAGAGATTGCTATAATTTCAATACGATAAATGCAATATTTAATATGCTGCTAAATTTTTCTGCTTAAGTTTTCTTAAAATTATATGTGTAAAATATAATTTTCTAATTTTTAAACAGCTTTTAAGTAGATTAACTAATAAATATTTATAATTATACATCTCCTCTTTCACATATTTGGAGACAGTTTTAAAAGGATTCTGTAAAGCTTTTTTTATTTTCACTGTTGAAATTCATGCTCTTTTTATATCACTTAGGCTATTGGAGAAGCCTTCTACTAGTGTCTGCCCTCTGCATTCCACTGTGGCATCAAAATAACTTTTCCTGAAGCATTACTTTTCTCAGACTGTTTTCAGGCAGGCATTCAGTAGCTCAGTATTGTCTTTCAGCTACTCCTCCGTCATCACGCTGCCTGCAAAACGAGGTTTCTGTTCCCGTTGGATCTCCTGTCCCAGTTCCTTACGCTTACCCTGCCCATGTCTTGCACCTTTGTCGGGTGATCCTCACCTTCTGGAATGTCCTCTGCACATCTTTGCTTCTGAAATCTCTGCTCGGCTGCCACCTTCTCTCTGCTTCCTTGTTTGCCCCAGCCTGAGGAGGTGCCCTATCTTCTGCTCATCTGTAACACCTGCACTAGCATGCTGTCACACCTGTAGGGACTTGGGTTCTCCACGGCTCTGGATTTTAAGGTTCTCGAGGACAGAACCATGTTTTATGCTGTCTTTTACCCCTCAAAGCACAATACCTACCCGTGGTACTCAATAAGTTGGATACTGGGATAGTTTAATATGTTTATGTTAATAGAGAGTATTATTTTCTTTTACCATTAAGTATAAGCCTGCTCCAGGAACCCTTTGCCAAGAAGCTACTCTTGGTACATCTAAAAAAGTCAAGGTCATGTTCTGGTTTGTCTGACAGTCCTGGTTTATTCTTGTTATCTGGATTAATTATCAGTATCTCCCCTTTTACTCTCAAAGTCCTGGTTTGGACAGTAAATTATGTGGCCATACTGTTTATAAATGGAACAATTTACTACTTTTTTCATTGACAGTTTCGGGTTATTGAGAAGGGTAGAAGCTTCTTTATATCTGTGACTATAGCTTAAAAAGGAGGCCTGAAGACATTTGGATTTGTGCCAGTTTTACATATTTGAATTTAATAATACGTTCATTCCCTTTGGCCTGACTTTAAGCCCTATCCACTGTTGTGTTGGCTCACACTGGCTAATTGTCCGAGTTTCAGGCTTTTGTAAGTTGGTGAATGTCAGGTTGATAGCTTGAGGGAGTGGTGACACCAAGAAGGTCGGCAAACACCACAATCTGGGCTTTTTTTCTTTTTTCTTTCCCTGGAGAGCTGGTTGTTAAACATTTACCACTATTCAAATCTAACTCACAGGGCCACATGCATTTGCAGGACACCAGGCACCTATGATTTGCATCCAGGAACCTTCTAAGCACAAGTGTCTGTGTACATCACCCTTCAGACTTGTCTGAGGTCTTCTGGAGTAAGCAAGTTTCACACTCCTTAGTTAGTTAAATTAAGGCTGCTGCAAAACAGCAGACTAACTTTATCTTTAAATGAGAACATTTAAGAAGGCAGACATTTACTAGCTAAACTTTGCTGTGTTCAAGTGCAGTCTCAGGAGTAGGTGGAAGCCTAGCTATGGTGTCCAGTGAGACTAGAAAGGGTCTTGTCCTGGGGGAGAGTGTGAGGAGGCCAGCAAGGGAGGGAGGCAGGGGTCAGTTTAGGTAAGGTGTCCTAAGATAAAAGCTGGATTCTGGGCCAGGGAATCTGGCTCTGCTGGTCAGGGCTGACCACTATGGAGACCGACCTACTTAGATGTTTTCTTTGATAGCTAGCATATGAGTCCTAGCATGAGGGGCAAGGAGCTGATACTCAGTAGGGGGTGATTTTGCTCCAGAGCAGTGATTCTCAAACTTCTTTTAATGCTATGGCGTGCTTTTGAGAACATGTTGAAATAATGGGTGTATTTAAATCTGTATGAGCTAAGAATAGCTTATTAACAGAAAATATTTTCCCTTCATTTCAAAGAGATTTTATATATTTTAAAGAAAGCCTGTTGTTTAGCTTTTCATTTGTTTCTTTTTGCTTCTTGGAGAGTTGTTTTATGCTCCACACACCCTTTTTATCAGACGTGTGGTGGTAGGAGTCAACATTTATTTAAAAAGAAAAATTTCGGGGCAAAACTTAAAATAAGGTTCCAGGGCAGTCTTTTACCTATGAAAATAACTTTCTATGCATGTTGGGAAAAGACTACTATTTGATTTTGGAAGATTTTTTATTGTGAAATATTCGCAACTTAAAATTTACTGTTATAACCATTTTCAAGTGTACAATTCTAGAGCATTGAGTACATTCACAATGTTTTGTTACTGTTACCACTATTTCCAGAATTTTTCATCAGCCCAAACAAACTGTACCCTTGAAGCAGTAACTCTCCAGTTATTCTACTTTCTGTCTCTATGAGTTTACATATTCTTGATATTTCATATAAGTGAAGTAATACAATATTTGTCCTTTTTATGTCTGTCGTATTTCACTTAGCCAGTATTTTTAATGGTTTTAAATACCTACACTCCTGGGGCCCACTCCAGGGTGCGTCAGTGTTTCCTGCAGCTTGTTTGAAGAACTGATGTTCTGGGTGTTTGTAGTGGACTCTTAAGCGATGCTTCAAAGGATTCCCAGTTCCTGCCCCTTTCCTCCTCACAGAATCTCATGCTTCTATTTTAGGCTTTTGGGTGAAACATGGAAAGGGGTTGTGATTCTTAAACAAAAGTTTGGAAACCATTATTCTGGAAATAACTATTTATTTTCATAATTTTTATCAGCAAGATATCTTTACTTTTCCCATTCTGTTGGAGAACCTTTTTTTTTTCGCATGGGCAGGCATCAGGAATGGAACCCAGGTTTCCGGCTTGCAGGTGAGAACTCTGCCTGCTGAGCCACTGTGGCCTGTTCTGGAGAACTTTATTGAGTCGTCTAAACCATGGCAAAAATCTTCTGGTGCCTTTCCGTTGAAGATATTTTGACAGACTAAGTGCAAATGAATGATGCTTAGTAATTCTCTTCTTTTTTTTTTTTATCTTTGCCACTCTTGGAGAGACTTGAAATTAGAAGACCCTTTATGGTCTTAATGGTGTTAAACTTGAATAGACAGTGTCTTATGTAAGCTCTGGTTTAAAAGTTTTCTGTTTGTTTTTATGAGTGGACTTTCCCCCCTTTTTTTCCTTGATGGAATTTCCATTCATAAGCTCATTTATTTTCAGATTGTGGTTAAAAGGGGGAAAACTTATGTTTTCTAGGCTGGGAGATGTTGAAAATTAAATGCAACATCTTACTCAGTTTGAGAGTGCAAGACTGACTGTGATCCATTTTGATTGGATAAGTGGCACTGGGGCCTTGGAAATCTTCTGGGAAGTGGAGAAGTGGTCATGTAGTTGTGAGAGAGATACATATTTAGAATCTATAATATAGTTTATATCCCCTAGGCATTAAACTAATCTAGATTTAAGGCTGTGGTATAGGTGATAGATCCTGATGCCCAAGGATCTGTTTTACAATGTTTAATTATTTTTGCTTGTTTTAATGTTATTTTTAAGATGCATACCTATTGTAAAACAATGTAAAAATCCAGTACAGCACAAAGAAGGTAATGAAAAATCACCCACAAGCCTAACAACTTGGCAGCTTAAAATCGATTGCTTGTTAGGTTTAACATTTTTAGAATAACTTCTATGGTACAAAAGAAACAAATGTCTTATTTATTTTATTCGCAGTGTTTTTGTATGTGTTTGTGGTAGGAAGAGTGCAGACTCTGAAGCTTCATTCAGCAGGTGTTGTTGAGTACCTTTCATGGCCCAGATGTTGATCTAGGCCTGGGATTATAGAGGTGCTCAAAACAGAATACCTGTGCCTTCATGCAACTTAAATTCAAAAGGACTGACACCTGGACAGATTAATATTTACCTTGTAGGTCTTTATGAGATTAGATAAAAGTCTTAAGTGATTAGCACATAGGAGGCATTCCATCGTTTCTTCTTCCTTGCCAAGGCATGGTAGGCAGGAATAGACAACAGATTTCTGAGATTATTGGGAAAACACAAGTTAAGCAAAGCAGCCCTCACTTAATGCTTCCCCAGAAGTTAAATTTTTGATACATAAACTACTTGCAGCTAAGAGTTAACAAAATTGCTCTCCCTGATGCAAGTTAAATTTTTCACAGGTCAACTGCTTGCAGCATAGGATCACCAACAGTCTGGTGCAGAGATGGGCTAGTAGATTAATAGAGAAAGTAGGCCCTTTATAGGCTCTCTGCATGGGGTACTTGATGGTTTTAGTTCATTTTGTTAAAACCAAGACTACAGTGATTTTCTTTCATACATACAATCCTTTGTATGCTTTATTTTAGAATATAATGAAGTACATTAAGTGGGGAAGTAGCTTTAAACAGTTACTTCAAGCAAAACCAAAGAACATAACCTTGAAATATATCTTCAGTGATATTGGAAGCATCTCAAAGAGTGAAAAATGCAAAGTAAAACATTCACGAATTCATGATATGAAATCATTGTATGCTAAGTTCTTTGATTCCCTTCTGTTCTATTTTTGAAACTCCTTTGCAGCAAGTAAACCGTAATAAACATATTAAATTTTAGCTGATTTTCAAGACAGTGCAGGTTTTTATGGTTTTATTCTAAGGTGCCTTATTAAATTGGTACAAATAAGAATTTTCTTTTTTAACCCATTGATAAGACTGTTGAAAGCCTCTACTGTACCTTTGTCTTGCTGGGCTTTGTTAGAGAATGCAGGAGGATTGAGGCATGCTGCCTGCTGTCAGGGAGCTCGTTTCTTAGTAGGTAAAGAGTAAATGCCAGAATACTTTGTTACTGGTTTGAAAAAGCAACTGCAAATCTTATTGCTCTCCTACCCTGCGTTTGCCTTGCTGATATGTTACTGGGTCCCCAAAGTGAAATAACACATATATACATATTTGAGATTCCAG
Organism: Tamandua tetradactyla; assembly: GCF_023851605.1. Taxonomy (NCBI): domain Eukaryota; kingdom Metazoa; phylum Chordata; class Mammalia; order Pilosa; family Myrmecophagidae; genus Tamandua; species Tamandua tetradactyla. Next base: position 144,506,706 of record NC_135332.1, read on the forward strand.
TACTGCAGTATTATATACTCAGTTTTTAGTGTAACTTTAAAAAAAATTGATTTGTAATATATTTGTCTTCTTTAGGGCCTTGGAACTTCAACCATTTTCAATCAAGCCTCTTTTGCGACGAGCAATGGCCTATGAAACTTTAGAGCAGTATCGGAAAGCTTACGTGGATTATAAAACAGTGTTGCAAATAGACTGTGGAATCCAGATAGCAAATGACAGTACTAACAGGTAATCTAATCGGCAGCTACCTAAGGTCTGGTTGTTTTATAATGGAATTGAATTTTTTTTACCTCCTCCTTGTTCAAGGAAAGATGTCAAGTGTAGACATGTTCTGTGTTGTTTATTTTACTTGAAGATTGACTTCTTTCACTCTGTTAAACTGAACTGATTCTTTCTCTCTAACTTATATTCTAACTATCCTTAATATACTTTGAGTTGTGCTCTCATAACTATTATTTATTTCCTGGTCCATTTATCACTGTTTGGAGTATAATCTTCTTCTTCTTCTTTTTTTTTTTTTTTTAATTTTCTTTTTTTATAGTTGCGTATGCAACTCATATCTGATGCCCAAAATGTACAGAATTTAATTTAGTATTTGTAAATATCTGTGGGGTTAGGAAGATGTTTTTATTGATGTCATAAATCAGAACTAATGATGGGACAAAATCACAAAATGTAGCGAAAATTGTCATGTTAAATCTTCTCCTCCTACAGAATTTGCAGATATCCATTGGCAACACCTCTGTCAGTGGAAACATCTTTTGTTTCTCCTCAGGGGACTGGATGTCTTGATGAGCCTGCTAGATATGTGTGTCATATGTCCTTGTAAATTGTCCCTCATCTAGGATGAATATTAATTTATAATGGTGAAATACAAAAAAATTTGGATATGATTTGTATAATACCTATTTGCCCCGTGAGTCAGAATGGGAAAGTAAGAATTTCCAGACCTCATATATTGCTTTCAGGTGAAATTTGAAAGTACAAGTTGGTAACATTTCTGGTTGTGAGCTTTCTGATCCCATTTTGCCCAAAGCATAACTTCTCAAGTATTTACAAGTATCTGTGTGCTAGCAGTGCCCTGTGCTGATCTAGTATATGATGCTCCACTCCCTGCCCTTCTCCCCTCAAAAAAAGACAAAAACAAAAAAATGACATGGTCTGTGTCTTCAAGCAAACTAGCATCTAGCTGGGTATGAAAACATAAAATAAGACAGTTATCCCGAAGTGCAGAAATGCATTAGACTGTCAAGTGGGGGGTCAGAGAAAGGTCAGGCCATCCTCATCTCAGTGGATGTGGTTGTTGGAGAGAGAGCAAAAATATAGAAAATGAGAAAGGTACAATTTGGATTAATTCATTTTTAAAATCATGCTTTACCTGCCCTCATGGTGCTACTCCATTTTGGAGAAAACGTGGAAAGATCTGTATGCAGAGCTGACAGCCATTCCCTGGAGCTTTTCTATTTTGGGGTCACCCAGAACTTACCTACTCCCAGCTTGACTGGAAGAAAGGGGTAAATCTTGGTTGTTTGGGGCAGAGTGGGATTGATTGAGCTCAGTCTTCACACTGTGCCTCGTCTGCTACCTCCTCCTGAGTGCTTGTAGTTCAGCCCATGGGCCTTTTATCACGCTGCCTCTTTTGCCTAGAAGTCCCCATTTTGTCCTGTTAATTTCCGCCTCATTTTACAGGAGAAGATTTGCTCTCCTTTCCTTCTAGGAAATTGCCTTCCCTGACTTAACCTTTCCTCCCACTCCATCCACTCCCCTTAGGTTCCCTTCCTCAGTGCCTCCATAACACTGTGCATTTTCACGTCGTCGTTTTAAAATTCTCCTCCTCCCTCCCTCCCCCGCCCCTTCCCTCCTCCCCCCATCCCCCTCACCCCCCATCCCCCCACTCCTCGCTCCTTAAACTTTTTTCTGTAGCTATTCTGAGAGTTCCATGAGGTCAGGAATTGTGTTTTGCCTACCTTTGTAGCTGCAGAACCTTACATAGTAGATGATCTCCATAAAAATGTGTTGGGTGAATGAATTCTCCAGTAGAGAGAACATGGTTCATTCCTGTGCTTTGGGGCTTTGTTTTTAATTTGCCTCAACATCTGCCTGGTAATTCTAAGATAGGAGGAGAAAGTTAGAGTTAGGGGGTTTGTGTGAAACAAAATGGGAAGGCGCCTAAAGGAGCTTACATAATAGGGAAGAGCCTGATAAAAAGATGTTTTAGGAAATCCAGTTTTAATAGTGATAAGGCTGGGTGGCTTAAAGGAAGAAATAGTGGGACTGAGAAACCATGGTTACTCACATTTCTGCATTAGACTTTTATTTTTTAATTGAGGTAAAATTCACATAACATAAAATTATTTTAAAGTGAACAGTTCAGTGGCCTCTAGTACAGTTGCAGTGTTGTGCAGCTGTCACCTCTGTCTGGTTCCAAACATTTTCACCAACCCGGAGGAAACCGCATTCCTCATCCCTCTCCTCCTCACCTCTATCCCCCAGTCTCTGGAAACCATTATCTACTTTCTGTCTCTGTAGATTTGCTTATTCTGTATATTTCACTTGTGTGAAATCACACGTGTTGCCTTTTCTTTCACTTGGCTTTTCGAGGTTCGTCCGTGTTGTAGCATGTATCAGTACTTCATTCCTTTTTTATGACTGAATAATATTCTGTTATATGGACATGTTACATTTTGTTTATCTGTTCATTAGTTGATGGACATTTAGGTTGTTTCCACCTTTAAACTATTGTGAATAGTGCTGCTGTGAACATTCATGTACAAGCTTTTGTGTGAGTATCTGTTGTCAGTTCTTTTGAGACTAGACCTAGGGATGACATTGCTGGGTCAAATGGTAATTCTATGTTTAACTTTTTGAGAAATATTTTATATTTTTAAAATGTACTCAAGAAGGTTCTTTTATACAAATTGACTTTTAAGACTCAGTCATTTTTTAATTGAATACTTCTTGTTGATTTATTGTTTTATAAGAAGATGAGATTTTGTTTGGTTTTGCCACATATTTTTTATATAAGCTATCTATTAAAAATTTCACTATTCCTTTTTGTGAATACCATATTTATGCTTGATTTCTCATTTCAGTTCATTATTGGAAAGTTAAACATGAGCAGCTTATTATTTTTGAAACATCTGTTCTTATTTTGTTTTTGTCTTCCATTAATCATATTCCTCTCTTCCTCTCCAGGAATCTTATATGTTAGATTTCCCTGCACATACTTATTTACTCCCTGGCAACACATCATCTCTTTTCAGCTGCTTCTTCCTTCCTCTCTGCTGGTAATACAAGTTTTGCTTGAAAATTCTTTTTCTAAAGCTTCTTTTTGCTGTTGCAGTCAGTTATACATTAGTTTTCAAAGAAAAAAAATCTTTTTACACTAAAATAGATGAGGTTTGCTATCATAACCAAAAATCAGTGTTGAAATTTCAGTTTAAGAAACTAGGTAATGTATATGTATTATATTTGTCAATATATAAATACACAACTTCTTCTGACAAAGAATACATGAAACTCCTTGAGCAAACTAACTACTCCATTCAGCTACTTGCCAATAGACTTCTCTATCTTGGGAAGCACCTTTTATGAACCAGATTCTATAATTCAATTTTTTTTTTCCTTTCTATGTTATTTTATATGTTTAAAATAATGAGAAAGTGACCATCAAGGATTTTAATGTGAATTTTTTGATGGCCCTTAGTAAACGGCATGAATACAGGGGGCCTCATGGTAAACTCCTGTATCCCATTCTTTTGTTTTTATTCATATGAAAACAAAGTAAGTGCATAACTTTAGAGATAGAAAAAATACAAGGTAAAACTATCTTAACCATGTGTAAATGTTTTAACAAAAAGTAGCAAACCATGTGACAGATAACTCTTGTCAGTTTTAGCAGCCAATCTTGTATACCTGTTTTAAACCACTTTAATATACAGTTTGGGTATAGAAATTCTAAAGCACTTGTGATTATTCCCAGGAATAATACATTATCAATACTTGTAATAAGTATTAGGAAGCTATTTCTTCTAGGCCTCCTAAATTTTAGTTTTATATTTACTTTTTCAAAAAATTAAAAATTTTGATATATATTATATATGTATATACATATACATTGCTTTTAATGCACTATAGCATATATATTATAGAATATAAACAAACTTTTAAACCAATTAGATATGTCTCAATTATTTCGATTAAAAATGGTCTAAAGTTATACAGTTTATGGCACTTTGAAGTCCCTTTGAAGCCATTTTAGTTTATGTGGTCACAAAACAGCTCAAGATTTTGTTTTCTGCAAGAGACAGTTGCATAGCATTTGTAAGTTTTATTCTTGATATGATCGTCAGTAATATAAAAGGCAAATTGTATGATCAATACAGAACTTATTTTCTTTTTAGAATAACAAGAATTTTAATGGATGTGGATGGACCAAGCTGGCGGGAGAAGCTGTCACCTATCCCAGCCGTGCCCACCTCCGCACAGGTGCGAGCATGGCAGCCTGCAGCAGAGGCGACCCCAGACCGAGCGGGAGATTCCTGCAGCCATGGCCAGCCAGGCATCCCAGGTGTGGGAAGCCTGCGCCCCTTTCTTCTGAAGGTTATCTTGAGCGGGGGTATTTATCTTCACAGTAAAGCAGAGAGATAACAAAATGAACTCTCGCGTCCGACCCCTGTTGGAATTCCACTTCTCCTTCTTTTGAGCTAAATAGTCTTAAGAAGTACTTCACATCTCCAGTGTCGCTGTGTATATGGGGGAAACATATTAATAACGATCTCGTGGGGTCGTTCTAAGGAATAAATGGAGATAGACGTATGAAACATCTAGCATATGTGCTGATTGTGTAAACCCCATAGCAACTCTTTTAAATTCGAGTGGTATTAACAATAATAAGAATAATTAAGTATCATAAGACACTCTAGTAGACCATGTATATGGTGAGGCTGGATGAATATCAGGCCACCCCTAGGAAGGGAGAAATGGATTCTGACCAGAGACTCAGTCATGTTGGCTGCACAATAACACAAACAGCCTGTAATTCTGGTAATGAATATTTGGGGCTTCTTTGGTTACAGACATCAGAAAACCTAATCCATAATGACTTAAGCCATAGATGGGGTTTATTGCCTCTTACTGAGTTGAGTACTGTAGGTTTGGCTGGTTTCTGGGCTCAGAGACTGGCTCTAGCTCTTGACACTGGCGTCTCCCCTGTGCTGTCTGCTCTGTTCTCAGACCAGCTCTCCCTTTGTACCACAGGATGACAAAATAGCTCCTACTTTTAGTCTCAAATGCCTTGGCAGAGAGTGTGAACTACTTTCCCAGAAGCTGCTACAAAAATCTCATAGGCCCATCCCTTAGATTATTGTGGCCAAAGCAATATAAAGTACTGGTTAAACAGAAATTACCCCAAGAGATAGGCTGGGAGTGGGGCGCCTCTTATTTGAACCTCAGCGGCAGAGAGTGGGGGAGGTGTGATTTCCCAAGAAAATTTGGGATGCTGATTAGATGTCTACTTCAGGCTTTCAGGGGTGTATTATTCATGAAATAGTCATTGAGCCAAGCACTGTAGCTGTTTGTATCTCCATTTTATAGAAGAATTCTGTCATACCTGCAAGCTAACTAAATGTCTAAAATGTCACCTGTACTGTTAAAGCCCTGTGCAAGGCAGCGGGACTTGAGGTAACAGCAGGCCCTGGGCGGTTCAGGGGCATGGCTGCAGTCGGAGGGCCATCTCTCTTCATGTAGTGACCTGCTGCCCTAGTGCTGTCGTTTGCCTTGTCTCTGGGGTCGTTCTCACCTCTCTTAATGTTTCCAGCATCTTGGTGCAGAAAAAAAAGCATGCTAATACGTGTAGAATGATAAAAGTTAGTTGTATTTTATTTACTGATCTGAAAATAATAGTGCCACAATTATATAATCGTTTTTACTTATAGCCAGTTAATGTTTTCAATTTGTGTACAATGTTTTGTTCCATTTAGATTTTAGCTTTGCATGGTGTGTGGCCAAGTTTATTTATAAAAGAGGATTTACTTAGATATATTTAAGATTTTGTGGAGGTACTTATATGAGTGTTTCCTTTTCTTTTTCTTTTTTTTTTTTTTTTGTGTGTGTGTGGGGGTGTCCCCATAGATGAAAAAATGTTTAGAACCCTGAAGGAAGACGGAAATCAATGTGTAAAGGACAAAAACTATAAAGATGCCCTTTGGAAATACAGTGAATGCTTAAAGATTAACAATAAGGAGTGTGCCATATATACAAACAGGCAAGTTCTTTATAACTTTATGTATTTTCTTTGTTAATATTTTTGACTGAAAAACATAGACACATTCCATGCCAGAGTTTTTCTTCATAGTTCTGGGAATTTGAATAGAAAATTGTCCTAAATGAGTGTTTTTCAAAGAGGGGGCACCATAGGTATTCTGGAGGAGGTGAAGAACTGAGGTGTTCATGGGACAGGAGGGCTGCTGAAGCCCAGGCCCCCAGGACTGCTGGTGCTGCACGGACTGGGGCAGCTCCCCCTGGGCATTTTGTGGCTGCTGGACCTTACTGCAGCCAGCTCAGCATACATATTGCTGAGTGAGGTGGGAGCAAGGATCAGTTGCTTTTCAGAGCAGTGTCTTAGATAGCAATGTGCTTTTTCTTCTATAATTCTAAGGAGAGGGACCATCATCTTTTATAGCGTGCAGTAGTAGGAATGGGTAGTAGATTGTTCTACTATGGTGCTCTGGTGCTGTTGACCAATATAGTAAAAGATGCCTATTTAGAATGTGGTGATTTGGGGTTTTCTAGGGAGTGGTAGAGTCTGAGATGACATGGTGGACTCCTAAAGAGTAGGGGCTCATAGCACAGGCTATCCTGGCTATTTCAGATAAATTATTAATAAAAAATCTTTTTTAAAATTGTAGTAGCAAATATAAAATGTAAAATTTGCCACTGTAACCATTTTAACAGGTACAGTTCAGTGGCATTAAGCATATTGCAATATTGTGCTAAAAAAGATCAATTCTTTTTTACCTTAATCCCTTACCATTTTGCTTTTGTATATGTTTTCCCCCCATTGGCAGCCTTTTAGACAACAATTATGTTGTCACTAAATCCAGCAGATCTTTTTTTGCCCTTCTCCTGTTTGAGCTTTGCAGCACAGGTATAATTGGCCACTCATTTTCCTTGAAGCGCCTTCTTGCCTCGGCTGCAGAAGCAGATAGCTCACTTGCATGCATCTCTTCTCCCTCTGTAGGCTTTTCTTTCTGTTTTCTTCTTGGGATTCTGGATGTCCAGACTTCTTTCTTGCTCTGTGTACTCTCTGGGTCATTTCTTCCTCTCCCCAGTTCTTTACCACCGTATGATCCGTCTCCCAATCTGTCTTCTGACTTCCAGGCCAGCATACTCCAGCATTCATTGCCCCCCAGTACTCACTTCTGGCTGTCACCCCTGACTGACGACTCCCTCTTCCTGACCTCCCTGTCCGTAAATTCTGCTGGTCCCATCCCTAAATGCCTCCTCAGTGTGACCTGTTCTCTCCACCCATCACCGCCCTGCTCTGTACCCCTGTTGACTCTTCCTGGGTGTCTGCAGCACCCTCCACAGTGGCCTTGCCCAGTCTTGTGTTTCCTCTAGCTTCATTCTCCAAGTTGCAGCTGGAGTCACATTTCTAAAGCACAGTAAACAGGTCAGTCCCTATTTCAGAACCTTTCAGTGGCCCTCTGGTAATGGACCTCTGGTAAACAGCCTTCTTGCCATGATTTATAAGGCCGTTAGTTACCTGGCCTGTCTACTGTCCAGCCTCATGCCTGCACTCTGGCCAGATGGAGCTCTTCTCAGTCCATTGAGAGCACCGTGTTCAGCAGCACAGGCCTCTGCACATGCTGTGCCCTTGGCCTCGAGGCTCCCTTCCCGCCACCTTAACTCCCTCAACCTGGTGCTTTTGCCTTGGGTAATCCTCACTTCATACTTTGGATTTGACTTAAATGTCACTTCTGGGAAGTCTTTCCTGATTGTGGTGTCCCTTCCCTTGACCCTGCCAGATCTGATTAAGTTATCAGTTATCAGCTGTGTGCTTTCAGAGCTCTCTGTCCAGATTTTGTGTTTGCTGATTTTAATTGTCTCCTCCTTGAGGGCTGTAGTTTGTTTGCACTTATGTCCCCACTGCTGTAATTTCATGTCTTACAAGAAAAGGCCATATTTAGAGTAAGACATCGTTTCAATCTAAACAGCTGTGGTATAAAAACAGACTTATTGAGTTATTCTTTTCTGAATTTTTTTTTTGCATGGGCAGGCACCGGGAATCGAACCTGGGTCTCCGGCATAGAGGCGAGAGCTCTGCCTGCTAAGCCAGCGTGGCCCACCCCTTTTCTGATTTTTATTAGCTGTCTTTTCTAGTTTGCTGGCTGCTGGAATGTGATATACCAGAAACAGAATGGCTTTTAAAAAGAGGAATTCAATAAGTTGCTAGTTTACAGTTCTAAGGCCGAGAAAATGTCCCAATTAAAACAAGTCTATAGAAATGTCTAATCAAAGGCATCCAGGGAAACATACCTTGATTCAAGAAGGCCGATGAAGTTCACGGTTTCTTTCTTATGTGGAAGGGCACATGGCAAACACAGTCAGAGTTTCTCTGTCATCTGGAAAGGTGTATGGTGAACATGGTCAGGGTTCCTCTCTCATCTGGAAGGGCACATGGCGAGCACGGCGTCATCTGCTAGCTTCTTCTCCTGGCTTCCTATTTCATGAAGCTCCCCAGAAGGCATTTTCCTTCTTCATCTCCAAAGGTCGCTGGCTGGTGAACTCTGCTTCTCGTGGCTATGTCGTTCTGCTCTGCTCTCTCTGAATATCTTTCATTCTCCAAAATGTTTCCTCTTTTATAGGACTCCAGAAATTTACCAAGACCCGCCCAAACGGGTGGAGACATGTCATCACCTAATCCAGCTTGACAACCACTCTTGATTAAATCACAACTCCAGGGAGATGATTTAATTGCAGGTTCAAGCATACAGTTTTGAATAGGGATTATTCTGCCTTTACAAAATGGGATTTAGATTAAAACATGGCTTTTCTAAGGGTCCTGCATCCTTTCAAACCAGCACACTGTCTGAATGTACAGATACACTGTCTTTACCTATCAGAGTACTAAATTCCATTACGTCATACCAGAGCTCTCTGTCACCTGAAGCTGGGCCAGTTTGAAGAAGCAAAGCAGGACTGTGACCAGGCACTTCACATCGACGATGGGAGTGTGAAAGCCTGCTACAGACGCGCTCTCGCTCATAAAGGACTCAAGGTGAGGACGTCTTCATCTTCTGATATAAATTTCAGCTCTGTACAGACCAACTGGATTTCATGAGCAAATCTGGGGATTGTGGAAAGGGATGAGATTACACTGTAAACTAATCCTGGTTCTCACTGACCAGTGTGGAAATCTTGAACTAGGCCTTAGATTTCACCCCAGGCTGTAATGTGGAGTTGGATAACTTCTCAGGTTTCTTCTAACTCAAAAAATTGATTTATTCTCCTGATTTTTTAAGTTGGGTTTTAGGTATAATAGTTCCACTTTTAAAGGACAGCAAATTCTATAACTGAAAGCTTATAATGCTACTGGGTTCTTCTAGTAAAGATTGGCAGAGAAGGTGGGCTGGGTTGGAAGATGGAAACCCGGTTTCCATCTTTGGACATGCATGGTGCTCTGGGCCTAATGTGAGACTATAGAGTTGCATTCTTCCCTGAAAAAGTGACACCGTTACTTTAGGGAAAAGAGGGTATTTTATAATTAATACTTTTCTTTATGCTGATTCTTTTGCATAGGAAATCTTGATGAATGAATATTTGCTTATATAGAAAATAACATCACATGGGGAAACCAGAACATATTGGGGAATGGCATTTCTTGAAATGGTATATTTTAGAAATCAGTTATATTAAGGTATAATATAAAACAATTCACACATTGTTAGTGTGCAGGTCATTGACTTTTTTTTTGATTCAGTATGCCACCATTTATATACAGAGGAGGAATACATGTACATACTTACATATAAACGGAATATTTCTAGAAGGATATAAAAATCAACATATAAAAATGTTGCTGCTAACATTGGTTGCAGGTCATTGACTTTTGATAAATGTTATTTCCCAGTGTAACCACCACCTCAGTCAAGATAAAGAATATTTCCACAACTCCAGAAAGTTCCCTGTGCCCCTCTGCAACCAATCTCACTCCCTCTACCTGCCACTCTGGAAAACCACTGACCTGATTTCTACCACTGTAGATTAATTTTGCTTCTTCTTGATGTTAATGTATTCTTGACAGAATGTACCCATGGCATCTTTCACTCAGCATCACATCTGAGACTCATCCATATTGTGTATATATCAGAAATCCATTCCTTTTTATTGCTGAGTTGTATGAATATATTGCAGTTTGTTTATACATTTACCAGTTGGTGATATTTAGGTTGTTTCCAGTTTGGACTGTTACTACTAAAACTGCCCTGACGTAAGGGTGTGCACGTTTTATGGACTTGTTCGTGAACTGGGATAGCTGGAGGCCAGTTGCTGTTGGGAATCGGGATGGAAAGAGATGGTCAGAGCCTGAGGGGCCTAGAAGGCAGGCTGTGGAGGCTGGACTGATCTGGCAGGTGAAGGGAGCTCTTGAAGGGTGGCAGATGGTGGTGTGATGGATCAGATTTGGGGCTGTCATGGAAGGTGGATCAGAGGGGAGGCCAGAAGAAAGCATGGAGATAAAGTGAGAGGACAAAATGAGAAACAGATGCCTGAAGGAAGGTAATGATAGAAGGAAGAGAGAAGCAAAGAGATTAATTCAAGGTTGTTTGAAGGTGAAGTTGACTTTGATCAACAGAACACATATGGGGGAAGGAAGTGAAGAGGGACCTCTTGGGTTTCTGTCCTGGGTAGTTGAGTGGTGCAGAGTGATAGTGGAGGCTATGCAGGAAGAAGGATAAGTTTGGGGGTCAGGGGGATAGTTTAGTTCTGACCTTATTAGTTCCTTCTAATTCCAAGCCTGTCAGTAACAGGGAAATAACTAGAAATATATTCTGTAAAATCTAAGTTTTGTTGGGAGGGACAGGTCATGTTTTTGTGTAGTGCATTAGGTCAGGCTCCACTGTATGCAGTGCGTGAGTGTGCATGTGTGGGGCCATGTGCCCGTGTTCCCCACCACGGCAGAAATGCTGTTGGGGGATCCCTGCATATTACCATGCCCAGGCGACCTTAACCCCACCCCCACACCCCCACTTTCTTTTGTTAGCCTCATCATTTCATATAGAGATTTCCTAGATGGGGTGTTGTACCACGAATAACTTCTTTAAAGTAACTTCTTTGAAATTTACTCCTGACTCTTTGAGCTTAATGGTTTTAGGTAAATGAGAGTTAGATCTGTATGTCTCATTAATTCAGAATCTGTTCAGACTCTAAAAGCATGTTTGTCGCATGCTGGCCACCTGACTCTTAGAACCTGATTAAAAGAAGCTATACTTAATGAAAACCTAGAATTTTATTTTTCCCTGGAATGAATTCTAGAAATTGTATTACGATGCAGGAAGATAATCCCAAATTTGAGTAGTTCTATCCCACTAGAGTATGAGGCTGGAAACTTGTTTTTCTGGTTTGTCTTCTTACAACTTGATTTATATACCCTGTAGTTTGAGTTATGTGCCAAGTAAATTTAATCTCAGAATCATCAAAGGCTACAATTACTTATAAAATTTGTCAGAACTCACACCTTGATCTGTTTCCACAGGATGAAGGTAATGAGGAAATGGCACAGGGACTCACAGTTAACTGGCAGGTGACCTGCCTGTAGCTCCCAGCGAAACACACTGCCTGCTTTCTCGGGTTTTTTTTTTCTTTTGTAGCTGGCTTTAAAATGCAAATATAGTTTGCCAGTTTTGAAAAGTATGCACAGGTGATCTTCACAAGTAAAGATAACTGAACATTTTGCTTTTATTTACAATTTAATTATTTTGTTGTGTGCCAATTATGTGCTGGGCATCGGAAGTATAGGGGTGAATAAGACGGTGCCTACCTTAAGAAATTTAGAGTCAGTTGGGAGGCTACAAGGCACAAATACCAAAAAGAGTATTATCTTATAAAGCTTAGGTTTAAGCATATCTATTAAGTTAAGAATATCTATTAATAATAAATGTAATCACAAAAGTGATTATACTATATCTTTTTAAAAAGACCTCATGAGATTGTAGGCAACTTTTTTTTATTAATTAAAAAAATTAACAACAAACAAGTCAATAAGATATCATTCCATTCTACATATATAGTCAGTAATTCTTAATATCATATAGTTGCATATTCATCATTTCTTAGAACATTTGCATCGATTTAGAAGAACTAGCAACACAACAGAAAAAGATATAGAATGTTAATATAGAGAAAAGAAATAAAAGTAATAATAATAGTAAAACAAACAAACAAACAAACAAAACCTATAGCTCAGATGCAGCTTCATTCAGTGTTTTAACATGATTGCTTTACAATTAGGTATTATTGTGCTGTCCATTTTTGAGTTTTTGTATCTAGTCCTGTTGCACAATCTGTATCCCTTCAGCTCCAGTCACCCATTATCTTACCCTGTTTCTAACTCCTGCTGGGCTCCGTTACCAATGACATACTCCAAGTCTATTCTCGAATGTCCGTTCACATCAGTGGGACCATACAGTATTTGTCCTTTAGTTTTTGGCTGGACTCACTCAGCATAATGTTCTCTAGGTCCATTCATGTTATTACATGCTTCATAAGTTTATCCTTTCTTAAAGCTGCATAATATTCCATCGTATGTATATACCACAGTTTGTTTAGCCATTCTTCTGTTGATGGACATTTTGGCTGTTTCCATCTCTTTGCAATTGTAAATAACGCTGCTATAAACATTGGTGTGCAAATGTCCGTTTGTGTCTTTGCCCTTAAGTCCTTTGAGTAGATACCCAGCAATGGTATTGCTGGGTCGTATGGCAATTCTATATTCAGCTTTTTGAGGAACCGCCAAACTGCCTTCCACAGTGGTTGCACCCTTTGACATTCCCACCAACAGTGGATAAGTGTGCCTCTTTCTCCGCATCCTCTCCAGCACTTGTCATTTTCTGTTTTGTTGGTAATGGCCATTCTGGTGGGTGTGAGATGATATCTCATTGTGGTTTTGATTTGCATTTCTCTAATGGCCAGGGACATTGAGCATCTCTTCATGTGCCTTTTGGCCATTTGTATTTCCTCTTCTGAGAGGTGTCCGTTAGTCTTTTTCCCATTTTGTAATTGGGTTGGCTGTCTTTTTGTTGTTGAGTTGAACAATCTCTTTATAAATTCTGGATACTAGACCTTTATCTGATATGTCATTTCCAAATATTATCTCCCATTGTGTAGGCTGTCTTTCTACTTTCTTGATGAAGTTCTTTGATGCACAAAAGTGTTTAATTTTGAGGAGCTACCATTTATTTATTTCCTTCTTCAGTGCTCATGCTTTAGGTTTAAGGTCCATAAAACCGCCTCCAATTGTAAGTTTCATAAGATATCTCCCTACATTTTCCTCTAACTGTTTTACGGTCTTAGACCTAATGTTTAGATCTTTGATCCATTTTGAGTTAACTTTTGTATAGGGTGTGAGATACAGGTCCTCTTTCACTCTTTTGCATATGGATATCCAGTTCTCTAGGCACCATTTATTGAAGAGACTGTTCTGTCCCAGGTGAGTTGGCTTGACTGCCTTATCAAAGATCAAATGTCCATAGATGAGAGGGTCTATATCTGAGCACTCTATTCAATTCCATTGGTCGATATACCTATCTTTATGCCAATACCATGCTGTTTTGACCACTGTGGCTTCCTAATATGCCTTAAAGTCCGGCAGCATGAGACCTCCAGTTTCGTTTTTTTTCCTCAAGATGTTTTTAGCAATTCGGGGCACCCTGCCCTTCCAGATAAATTTGCTTATTGGTTTTTCTATTTCTGAAAAGTAAGTTGTTGGTATTTTGATTGGTATTGCATTGAATCTGTAAATCAATTTAGGTAGGATTGACATCTTAACTATATTTAGTCTTCCAATCCATGAACACGGTATGCCCTTCCATCTATTTAGGTCTTCTGTGATTTCTTTTAGCAGTTTTTTGTAGTTTTCTTTGTATAGGTTTTTTGTCTCTTTAGTTAAATTTATTCCTAGGTATTTTATTCTTTTAGTTGCAGTTGTAAATGGGATTCGTTTCTTGATTTCCCCCTCAGTTTGTTCATTACTAGTGTATAGAAATGCTACAGATTTTTGAATGTTGATCTTGTAACCTGCTACTTTGCTGTACTCATTTATTAACTCTAGTAGTTTTGTGGATTTTTCCGGGTTTTCGACGTATAGTATCATATTGTCTACAAACAGTGATAGTTTTCCTCCTTCCTTTCCAATTTTGATGCCTTGTATTTCTTTTTCTTGTCTAATTGCTCTGGTTAGAACCTCCAACACAATGTTGAATAATAGTGGTGATAGTGGACATCCTTGTCTTATTCCTGATCTTAGGGGGAAAGTTTTCAATTTTTCCCCACTGAGGATGATATTAACTGTGGGTTTTTCATATAATCCCTCTATCATTTTAAGGAAGTTCCCTTGTATTCCTATCTTTTGAAGTGTTTTCAAAAGGAAAGGATGTTGAATCTTGTCAAATGCCTTCTCTGCATCAATTGAGATGATCATGTGATTTTTCTGCTTTGATTTGTTAATATGGTGTATTACATTAATTGATTTTCTTATGTTGAACCATCCTTGCATACCTGGGATGAATCCTACTTGGTCATGATGTATAATTCTTTTAATGTGTTGTTGGATTCGATTTGCTAGAATTTTGTTGAGGATTTTTGCATCTATATTCATTAGAGAGATTGGTCTGTAGTTTTCTTTTTTTGTAATATCTTTGCCTTGTTTTGGTATGAGGGTGATGTTGGCTTCATAGAATGAATTAGGTAGTTTTCCCTCCACTTCGATTTTTTTGAAGAGTTTGAGGAGAGTTGGTACTAATTCTTTCTGGAATGTTTGATAGAATTCACATGTGAAGCCGTCTGGTCCTGGACTTTTCTTTTTAGGAAGCTTTTGAATGACTAATTCAGTTTCTTTACTTGTGATTGGTTTGTTGAGGTCATCTATTTCTTCTTGAGTCAAAGTTGGTTGTTCATGTCTTTCCAGGAACCCATCCATTTCATCTAAATTGTTATTTATTAGTGTAAAGTTGTTCATAGTGTAAAGTTGTTCATAGTATCCTGTTATTACCTCCTTTATTTCTGTGAGGTCAGTAGTTATGTCTCCTCTTCCATTTCTGATCTTATTTATTTGCATCCTCTCTCTTCTTCTTTTTGTCAATCTTGCTAAGGGCCCATCAATCTTATTGATTTTCTCATAGAACCAACTTCTGGTCTTATTGATTTTCTCTATTGTTTTCATGTTTTCAATTTCATTTATTTCTGCTCTAATCTTTGTTATTTCTTTCCTTTTGCTTGCTTTGGGATTAGTTTGCTGTTCTTTCTCTAGTTCTTCCAAGTGGACAATTAATTCCTGAATTTTTGCCTTTTCTTCTTTTCTGATATAGGCATTTAGGCCAATAAATTTCCCTCTTAGCACTGCCTTTGCTGCGTCCCATAAGTTTTGATATGTTGTGTTTTCATTTTCATTCACCTCGAGGTATTTACTAATTTCTCTTGCAATTTCTTCCTTGACCCACTTGTTGTTTAAGAGTGTGTTGTTGAGCTTCCACGTATTTGTGAATTTTCTGGCAGTCCGCCTATTATTGGTTTCCAACTTCATTCCTTTATGATCCGAGAAAGTGTTGTGTATGATTTCAATCTTTTTAAATTTGTTAAGACTTGCTTTGTGACCGAGCATACGGTCTATCTTTGAGAATGATCCATGAGCACTTGAGAAAAAGGTGTATCCTGCTGTTGTGGGATGTAATGTCCTATAAATGTCTGTTAAGTCAAGCTCATTTATAGTAATATTCAGATTCTCTATTTCTTTATTGATCCTCTGTCTAGATGTTCTGTCCATTGATGAGAGTGGTGAATTGAAGTCTCACATTGGAAGTTTTTATGGAACAAGAGTATTATAATAATCATTAATATTTGTGTAGCCCTTTATAGATTTGAAACCAGTCATATTATTTTACTCATTTATTCCCTGGCATGGCTTTATTAGATATAAGAGAGAGAAGCTTATATTATCCTTATTTTAATGATTAGAAAACTGAAGTTCTGAAAAGTTTAACAGAACTTTGTTTCACTGATAGTAAATGCTAATATGAGGATGTTCATTCTTTCATTTATGCATTCAGCAGTCACTTAACCTGTATGTTGTGTGTTAGGGACTGTGAAGGCTGTGGTGACACAAGAATTGTACAACCAGATTCTGTACTTTTTCCTCTATAGTATAGTTAATGCTCATTTTGTTATGAATTATAACAGTTTAGCGCCCGACCTACCCTCTGTGCTTCAATTTATAATAGTTGTAATAGTGGGAATCCACTGCACACTCTGCATTATTCATTTTGCCACATTCATTCCCAACTTGAACTAATCTATGCCTCTTCTCATTTTATTTAAGAAAATTATTTTCTCTGTTTTTCTACTTTCAGAATTATCAAGAAAGTTTAAATGATCTCAATAAAGTACTCGTATTAGATCCAAGTATTGTTGAAGCAAAAAAAGAACTAGAAGAAGTAACCAGATTCCTTAATATTAAGGGTAATACAGCATCATTCAACAAAGAAAAAGAAAGAAGGAAAATTAACATTCAAGAGGTATTTTATTTCATTATCTTTGAAAGTACTCTTTCAGGGATCTTAGACTGAGATCATAATCTCATGAGTTCTACAAAAAATTTTTAACTTTATATTTTTATTCTGATATCAGTGAAAAATCTTTAACCAATGATAAAGATAAAACTTGTCGTTTGCACTGATAATTAGCCATTGTCTTTCTAAACTTGGATCCCTGGATACTACTGGGAGTTTCTGCCTTACTGAGGTTCTTCCTTTCTTTGTCCCACCCTCTGTCTTGCTTGGGACTTGTATTGATTCCTCTCCAGATCACTCTGAGTCTCACTCATTTGCAGTGGGCATGGAGGCTGCCTTCTAGAATTCATCTAGATTGACTCAGATCATTTTAGCATTCTGAAACAAGCCTGGACTTATCAGACATCTTAGACTATCTCAGAATCAAACTTGCCTTTGTGATTTCAGATAACTCAAATGTTTGATCTGCAACTTTTTGTTTTGCCATTATCAAAGAATGCCAGCCCGTGAAGGCATGATCATTCGTGAATGCTAATATCATCCCATTTATGGTTTGAGATTTTTGCTAAGAGTAGGAGGCTAGTACGTGAAGAGAAGCTAGGAAGTGTTTTTTCCCTCTAAGGAGGGAAGAAAACTGTTGTAAGAGAACTGAAAAATGTACACTCACTTCTCTGTAAAATGTAAAGAAAAAAATACTTAAATTTATCATGAAAAACAGATAAAATTGTTACATGATTTTAAAATTTTACATAGGACCTTTATTTATGGAAAATTTTGGACATAAAATTTTTGGTCATATTTCTAGTGTCCAAAGATTTAAAAAAATACCTTCGTGAGTTACTTATACCCTAAAATTAATCTCTTCCTACAATTTTATAACTTATTATGATGGGTTTTCCACTTAGATTTTGACTGAAATATGGTTTTCTTGGGTTTTTAAGTTTCCATTTTGATATATGTCATTTATGTGTGCGGTGAATATTGTTCAGCATCATAGTGTAATTTTTTTCCTCATGAAGGTGAATGAAGACAATAAAGAGGAGACTGAGAAAACCTCAGAGGTCCCTAATGACTGCCTTGCTTCTGAGAAGGGAAATGAAAGAAATGGGCCACCAGGATACTATGAAAAACTACAGATCTCGAAGCCTAATAATGCCTATGAATTTGGTCAAGTTATAAATGCTATAAGTACTAAGAAAGATAAAGAAGCCTGTGCAGACCTTTTAGCTATCACTGAACCGAAAGATTTGCCAGTGTTGTTGAGTAACAAACTTGAAGGGGATACATTCCTCCTCCTCATTCAGTCTCTGAAAAATTATCTTATTAATAAAGATCCCTCTTTGGTATATCAGCATCTTTTATATCTGAGTAAAGCAGAAAGGTTTAAGGTAAGTGATGATATATTTTATTAATAGAGGTTGACCTTTTTTTTAGGATTGCTGTTACTTTAAAATGTTAATTATGCTAATGTGTTTCTCCTTTCAGATGATGTTGACATTAATTAGCAAGGGCCAAAAGGAGCAAATTGAACAGCTGTTTGATGACCTTTCAACCACACCAGACAACCAGTTGACCTTAGAAGATGTGCAGGCCCTCAAAAGGCAGTATGAGCTCTAAATCAGAATTACTAATAGATTTCTTCTGTGTATGTACGTGTGCCTGTGATGCTAATGAGGTGGTGGTGTAGTAGAGTTGCATGGATAAAGGCCAGCTTAGAAAAGATCCTTTGGTCTGGACTATAAAGTATTTTACTTATTTTTATACACAGAACATGTATGTTCTACACTCTGCTTTTTATTAGTTGTAAATGTTTTCTTATGTACCAGAGAGCTTACTTCTTTATATTTAATAATAAATATAAAATAAGCATATTTGGAACTCATTCAAAATGCATTTTAAGTTATAGTATATACTTTATTTTAATAACTTGCTGATTAAAATTTTGAGTTAAATTAAAATTTTCTGGCTTTCTAGGAGTCCTCCTAAGCTTGATGGAAATCTGTTTCTTTAAATTCATTTTTAAAAGTGCAAGTCATTTACTTTAATTATTATATCACCTTTATTTCCTGCTAACATATGCATATATATGAACCCTATTTTATACTACTTGTGGATTATAATCAGTTAAGCTGAAATGCAACACTTGAGTCTATAATATATGATTATTAAATAAATTGCTTTGTTAATTGAGACCTATAAGTAGCTTATTTTTTCTAATTTGGAAGATTGCCTTTAAATTAAGAAAATTGCCAAAAATTTCTACCACTTATTAGGTTTTAAAAGCTAGTTTCTCTTTTATAATGTTTATGTAAGTAGTAACAAAGTAACCACTATATAAATGTAAACTAAGCCTGCATTTCTTTTTGAGTTATCATTCTCATATTTTTCCAAAAGATTTAAATGTTACCTTCCTCCTCTTCATTTTTGTTTTCTGCTTTAAGCATGACCATATCCCCTTACTGTAAAAGAGAAAGTGAAGCAGTCTTCTCAAATGGAAAGCTCTTCCTGATTGTTAATTGGGTTAGAGTAATGGTCTTTGTTATAAGACTTTCAAGTCTCCATCAGTATACTGCCATTTCTCCCTGTAATCTGTAGTTAATTCCCCTTTTGGAAGGATTTTCTTAGTAAAGATGAAAGATGAATGTCACTTTAATTTTTTACATATCATTATTATTTTATGTAATCTTTTATAATTATAGAATATTTAAAAAATCATCTTAGTTAAATGGTAATTTCAAACTTCCATTTTTCATTCAAATTGTTCTTTCTTTTGTTCATAATTGAAAGTCTACTGTAATGGGTACTTAACTCCAGTCTTCTACATAGCAGCTTGCAATTTAGAGTAACTTTATAGTAGAGATACGAAGGGAGAATTTGTCTTTTGTTGATAATTACATCCCTAGCACCTAGCAGAGTGCCTGACACTCTGATATTAGAGCTGGTAGTTTTTGAACTTTAAGTTTGTGCCAGGCACTGTGCATATAGCTTATCACACATTATCTAATTTAATCCTCGTAACAACTCTGTGGCAGGTGCGGAAATTACAGTCCAGAGAAGGTTGTATAAATTAACAAGGGTCACAAATTTTGCAAGTAGCAGATCTAGAATTCAGACTGGGCAGTCTGTTTATGAGCTCATAAACACTGTGCTGTGTAATGGAAAATATTTATTAAATGTATTGATAGAATAATGGGTAAGGCATGTGGCTTTTAAGAGTTACAGCTTAGTGGAAGCTGAGAGATGTAGATTACATGTTTTAATACAGTAAAAAAAAAAAACACAGCAAGACAAGCCCAGTCTTGACTGAGAGTTAGGAAGTGTAATGTTTCAAGGAGGAAGTAATATTGCAGCCTGAGTTTGTCATACGGATGAGAGAGAAAAGGACATGCCAGGCAGAAGGAACAGGTATTGCAAAAGTATCAAAGTACATGAGAATCTGTGAAATGAAAATGTGTGATAACTTGCCATGTTCACAGAACTGTATGTGATCTTGATGTTAGTGGAGCATAAGGTTTGTGTGATAATCCTGAAGGAGATGACGGAAGAGAAAGCTGTGTGCTGCATGTAAAATGGCAGAAACTATTAGAGTATTAAATAAACAAGTAGTTCCTTTACTACTTGTAGTAAAGAATGGGCATTACTACTCTTAATCGATGCCTGGGTTTTTCCCCCATTCTGGGCAAAAACAAGACAGTACTTCTCAGCCTCTTTGTGATTGGGTGAGTCCATGGAAACAATTCTTGTCATGAGGTATGACTAGGAGTGACATGTGTCACTTCTGGGCCAGAGTATGCAAGAGCTGGCACAGAGCCCTCTAGCTGTCTTTGCCCTTTCTACAGTGACCAAGCTCCATCAGCTTAGTACTGGGAGAGTTAGTTTGAAGCAGAAGCCTGCCAATCTGAATTGGACAAATAACATGAACAATAAGATTTTTTTGTTTAACACCAAGATTTTTCTTCTTCTTTTTAAAAAAATATTTTTATTGAGATATCTTTACATACCATACAGTCCATCCAAAGTATACGATCAGAGGCCCGCCATATAGTCACATAGCTGTGTATTCATCACCATGATCATGTTTAGAACATTGCATCACTCCAGAAAAAGAAATGAAAAGGAAAAAAAAAAACCCTCATACGTCCCTTATCCTTTACCCCTCAGTCTCATTAATGACTAATACTGCATTCTACCCAATTTATTTTACCCCTTATCCCCCCTATACTATTTATTTATTTTTTATCCTTATGTTTTTACTCATCTGCCCATAACCTAGATAAAAGGAAGATCAGACACAACGTTTTCACAAACACTGAGTCACATTGTAAAAGCTATGTAGTTATACAATTGTCTTCAAGAATCATAGCTACTGCAACACAGCTCGACAGTTTCAGGTACTTCCCTCCAGCCACTCCAATACACCATAAACTGAAAAGGGATATTTATATAATGCATAAGAATAACCTCTAGGATAATCTCTCAGCCCCTCCCTGAAGTTTTATTTTGTCTCATTTCTCTCTTCCCCCTTTTGGTCAAGAAGGTTTTCTAAATCCCATGATGCCGGGTCCAGGGTTATTATCCCTGGGAGTTCTGTCCGAGATTGCAAGGGAGATTTACACCCTAGGGAATCATGTCCCATGTGGGGGCGGTGGGGAGGGCCATGAGTGCACCTGCCAGGTTGGTTTAAAGAGGCCACATCTGAGCAACAAAAGAAACACCCAGAGATTTTAGATTGTTTGTAACCAAATCAAAGCCTATCCTATCCTAAGTAATATACTGTGTTTCTTGTTGTGTTTTGTTTTAATTCTATGCTAGTTACAGAGTCCCTTTGCTTTGGAGATTCATTTGGATTTTATGTTTTGGAGGAAGGGTAAAAAAAAACTGTAGTATCTACACTAGTATTAATTATTTTTTTTGTATAATGCAAGTTCTTAGAATGAGGATTTAAATAATAGAATCATCCCTTTGATAATTCTCCTGGGATGGTTATTTCTGAGGTTTAAAAAATTTATTGATTATGACATATCTGTGAAATTCTCTATTCCTCTTTTGATTTTGTAGTTTCTCCTTATATCATCTCACGTAAGATTTTTGTTGCCTGCATTAACTAATAAATTTTTATTACTTTCTACATCATCTGATTTGTACTTTATACTTTAAGTTGCTTCTTTGTGACTCTGTAATCCTGTTCTCTCTTTCCATTTTCATCCTACAGTGACTAATTGCTGTCCATTCTTCAAGATTCCTCTTGAATATCATCTCCACCAGCCTGAGCTAACCAGCTCCCCTCAGTGTTCCCAGAGTCCCCTTGTACTAATACCTTATTGCTTGTCATATTACATAAAAATTATGTCTAGGTCTATTTTCTGTACCAAACTATAAGTTTTAGAATAATTCTCTGAAAGTTGACATGAAACTCAGTTTACTGTATAATTTTATTAAATAAACACAGTTCCATAAACATTGAGCCCATACTATGTCCCTAGCTTATTATTTTTTTTTTGTTATGGTAACATATATACAACACAATTTCCCATTTTAACCACTTCCATGTGTACAATTTACTGACCTTAATTACACTCCCAATAATTTGCTACCAAAATCATCCATTACCAGAACTTTGGCATTACCTCAAATAGAAACTCTGTATTCATTAAGCAATAACTCCCCATCCCTGTTCCCAAGCCTTTGGTAACCTATTATCTATCTTATGTCTCTATGTATTTGCTTGTTTATGTATTTTATATAAGTGAAATCATATGATATTTGACCTTTTGTATCTGGCTTATTTCATTTAACATGATTTCTACAAGGTTCATCCATGTTGTCACAAATATCAGAACTTAATTCCTTTTTGTGGCTCAATATTTCAGTATATGGATATACCACATGTTATTTAGCCATTCATCTTTTGGTGAACACTTAGGTTCCTTCCATCTTTAGGCTACTGTGAATCATACTGCTGTGAATACAGTTGTACAGTTTTTGTGTGAATATATGTTTTCAGTTTTTTTGGGTGTATAGCTAGAAGTGGGTTTGCTGGGTCATATGATAATTTGTTTAATTTTTTGAGGCAGTACCACATTTTTTCCCAGTTTCAAGTAGCTGCAGCATTTTACATTCCCAGCAGCAATGCAGGATACTTTCTATTTCTCTGCATCCTTGCCAGCACTTGTTATTCTCCATTTTTTAATAATAGCCATCCTAATGGGTGGATATATCTCTTTCTGTTTTTTATTTACATTTCCCTGTTGGTTAATGAGGTTGAGCATCTTTTCATGGGCTTATTGGCTATTTGTATATATTCTTGCAAGAAATATCTATTCAAGTCTTTTCCCATTGTTTAATTGGGTCATCTTATTTTGCTGTTGTTGAATTATAGGACTTCTTTATATATTCCAGATATTAAACTCTTATCAGGTATATGATTGTGTAGGTTATCTTTTCACTTTCCTCATAATGTCCTTTGCACAAAGGTTTTAATTTTGATGAGGTTTCATTTATCTATTTTTTCTTTTCTTGTTCATGCTTTTGTGTCGTGTCTAAGAATCCATTGTCCATTACAAGGTTCTGAAGATTTCCTCAATGTTTTTTCCCAGTTTCATGGTCTTAGCTCTTATATTTAGGGCTTTGAACCATTTTGAGGTAACTTTTTTGTATATGGTATGAAATAGGGGCCATCTTCATTTTTTAAATATGGATATTAATTTTTCCCAGCACCATTTATTGAAGAGATTATTTCCCCATTGAGTGGACTTGGTACCCTTGTCAAAATTTTAGAAGGCTATAGATTTGAGGGTTTACTTCTGAATTCTCAGTTCTTTTCCATTGTCTGTTCATCTGTTTTTATGCCAGTACCACACTGTTTTAATTACAGTAACTTTGTGGTAAATATGGAAATCAGAAAGTGTGAGTTCTCAAACTTTATTCTTCTTTTTAAAGATGGTTTTGGCTATTTGGGGCACCTTCCCATTCCATATGAATTTACAATTCCTTTTTTTTTGCATGGACAGGCACTGGAAATCGAACTGGGACTCCAGCATGGCAGGCAAGAACTCTGCCTGCTGAGCCACTGTGACCCACCCCATATGAATTTAATGGCTGGTATTTCCCTTTCTGGAAAGAAGGCTGCTGGAATTTTGATAGGAATTGTGTTGCATCTGTAAATCACTGGGTAGAACTGACATCTTTTTTTTTTTTTTTTTTAACATAGGCGGGCACCGGGAAACGAACCCAGGTCCTCAGGCATGGCAGGCAAGCATTCTTGCCTGCTGAGCCACCGTAGCCCTAGAACTGACATCTTAAGAATAGTAAGTCCTAATCCATGAACATGAGGAGTCCTTCTGGTTATTTAGGGTTTCTTTAATTTGTCAGCAATATTGTATGGTTTTCTGTGTACAAATATTTTATATCCTTAGTTAAATTTATTCCTAGGTATTTTATTATTTTATATACAATTTTAATTGGAATTACTTTTTAAATTTCTTTTTTGGGTTTTCATTCCTGGTATACATAGAAACGCAATTAGGTTTTGTGAGTTTCAACTTTGCTGAATTTATTAGCTTTAGTAGTAGCTTTCTTGTAGATTCTTATATATAGAATCGTGCCAATTCAAATATAGTTTACTTCTTCCTTTCCAAACTGGATACTTTTTTCTTTTTCTTGCCTAATTGCTCTGGAAGGACTTGTCGTAGATACTGAGTAACAGTGGCAAATGTGGACATCCTTATCTTGTGTCTGATTTTAGAAGGAAAGCTTTCAGTCTTTCACTATTGAGTATGATGATAGCTGTGGGTTTTTCCTAGATGCCTTTTATCATGTTGAGGACATTTCTATTCCTAGTTATTTGAGTGTTTTTATCAAGGAGTGCTGGATTATGTCAAAGGTCTTTTCTGCATTAATTGAAATGATTGCTTTTTTTCCTCTTCATTCTACTAATGTGGTGTATTACACTGATTTTCATATGTTGAACCACACCAATAGGGTAATTCTGGCCTCACTGAATGAGTTAGGAAGTGTACCCTTTTCAATTTTTTGGAAGACTTGGAGAGAAGAACTGGTGTTAATTTTCTTTGGAATGTTTGGTAAAATTCACCAGTGAAAAGCTGTCTTGTTCTGGGCATTTCTTTGTTGGGAGGGTTTTGATTACCTGTTATGATTAATTTCATTTGTTGGCCAGGTTATGGTATTAAGCTGTTTGGTCAAGTACTGGCCAATTTGTTATTGCAAGCATATTTCATAGATTGGATTTGCACCTAACAACCAGTTGATTGCATCTATAGTCAATGAAGGAAATTGCCGTCAGCAATGTGGCAGTTGGATCTAATGATGCAATTCAGCTAGAGATCTTAAAAGCCAGATGGTTTCAGAAGTCAGAAGAAGAATTTCTGCCTCAGCACTGACTATTGCTTGAATTTCCAGCTAACCAGATACCCTGGGAGTTTGGACTAAGGACTTCAACATTATCTTTACTGGAGTTTCCAGCCTGCAGCTTGCCCCATGGAATTTGGATTGCCATCTTCCATGGCATGTGAGCCAATTCTTTAATATAAATCTCTTAACCCACATGTTTAATATTTATATATACTCTTTTGGTTCTGTTTCTCTGGAGAATCCTGCCTAATGCACTCACTTAATCTTTACTTGCTATTAGTCGGTTGACATTTTCTGTTTCTTGTGAAATCAGTTTAGATAATTTCTGTGCTTCTAGGAATCTGTCCATTTCATCTAGATTGTGTAATTAGTTGGTATATAGTTGTTCATAGTATTGTCTTATAATCCTTTTTATTTCTATAAGGCTGTCAAATGATCCAGTCATTTCCGATTTTAGTTATTTGTATCTTTTTTTTTTTTACTGTGTCAATCTAGCTAATGGTTTGTCAATTTTGTAGTTCTTTTTGAAGAACCTTGGTTTTGTAGATTTTTCTCTATTGATTTTTTATTCACTATTTCATTTATCTCTACTCTAATCTTTATTATTTCCTTCTTTCTGCTCACTTTGAACTTAGCTTGCTCTTCTTTTTTCTAGTTCCTTCAGGTATGAGGTTATATCACTGACTTGAGATGTTTCTTCTTTTTTGATGCAAGCATTTGCATCTATAAATTTCTATCTCAGCACTGCCTTTGCTGCATCCCATAAGGTATATTGTTTTCATTTTCATTTATCTCAATGTATTTTAATTTTTCTATTTTTATTTTATCTGATATTAATATATTACTCTAGCTCTTTTTTGACTAGTATTGAATGGAATACTTTTTTTCCTATCCTTTTACTTTCAACCAGTTTGTGTCTTTCAAACTGATTTGTGTCTTTGAATTTAATGTGAGTCTCTTGTGAACAGCATGTAGTTGGGTCATGCTTTTTAATATGTTCTCCTGATCTCTGCCTTTTGATTGTGGAGTTTAATCCATTTACATTTAAAATAATTTTGGATAATGCAGGACTTTCTGCCACCTATTTATTTGATTTTAGAGTTTTATACCATTTTGTCTCTCATTTTTTCAATTACTGCCTACATTTATATTTAGTTGATCATTTGTAGTGAACCATTTAGAATGTCTTCTCATTTCCTTTTGCCTATATTTTTTAGATATTTTCTTTGTCGCTGTTTTGTGGCTTAATTTTTTTAATAGCCTTTATTTTTAGAACAGCTTAGATTTATAGAAAAATTATAAAGATAGGCTAGAGTTCCTATATACCCTACATTGTTTCTCCTATTGTTAACAACTTAGAATATTACGCTACACTTGTTACAATTAATGAACAGATACTGATGTGTTATTAACTATTGTTCATAGTTTCTTTTCAGATATCCTTAGTTTTCACCTAATAATATTATTTTCTGTTCCAGAATCCCTTCCAGGGATTCCACGTTACACTTAATTGGCATGTCTCCTTGGGCTCCTGGTTTTCCTTGGTTTTTTTTTGGCTTCATGAACATGGCATGCTATAATTGCTAATGATTTAGGAGGGATAAAAGTTTAAGAAGATAGTATGATAGCTGAGAATATTCCACATTTTCTCATCAAGCAATTTTTATAAGAATGGTATATATTCAAGTCAGATGTTACTGTTTTTGATCCAAGGCCGTTGTGAATTATTTTCCTTAACTTACATAGTCTTTTGGTTAGTCCTTCATTGTTCTTTAAGAGCCAACAAATTCTAGATTTTGGAACTTTCTGTACTGTATCCACATGAGATGGTATTGCAGGAAGCATCACATCCTTTTAATCTGCTTATTCATTTATTTACTTACATATTCAACAGGTATTAACTAAGTACATTTGATGATCCAGGTACTTTGCTGGATGCTGGGAATGGTGTTGAACAAATCAGACAGAGATCTTAGAGACTGTATTCTTCCTTGTGGCTGAAGGCAGAATAATGGCCCCACAAAGATGTCTATATCCTGATCCCTGGAACTTGTGAATGTTTCTTTATATGGCAAAAGGGACTTTGCAGGTGACATTACTTTAAAAATCTAGAGATGGGGAGATTATCCCGAGTTATCTAGGTAGGCCTGATATAATCACAAGGGTCCTTATAAGGGAAAGAGGAGGGAGGAGAATCTGAGAAGGAGATGTGCTGAGGGGAACAGTTTGGAGTGAAGGAATGGAGGGCCATAAACCAAGAAATGTGGGCATCCTCTAGAAGCTGGAAAATGCAGGAATGGATTTTCCCCTAAGAGCCTCCAGAAGAACCAACTTTGCTGACACCTTGATTTTTATCCCTGGAAGATCCATTTTGGATTTCTGATCTGCAAATCTATAAGATAATATCTTTGGATTGTTTTAAGCCACTAGGTTTGTGGCAAATTGTTACAACAGCCACAGAAAACTGCCTTAGTTTGCCAGAGCTGATATAACAAATACAATGGCCTGAATAGGTATGTATTGTCTCACTGTATTAGAAAGCTAGAATTTCCTTGTTTTTTGATGTCCTTGATGGTCAAATATTTTATAGAATGTTTCTCTATTGGAATTTGTTGTGGCTTAAATTTAGCATCCCAGATCTGTAACAATCTGATTTGATACCAGCTTAATTTTGATAGCATGCACAAGCTATGCTCCTATACATTGCTGTCCCACCTTTTAAGTTGTTGTCACAAACTACATCCTTAAACATTGTGGCCCAACATCATATATTTATAATTACTTTTTTTAAAAGCTTTTTCTTGTGGTAGCCCATATAGAGCCCCAAATTTCCTATTTCAACCACATTTAAGTATACAATTCAGTAGCATCAATCATAATCACAATATTGTGCTACCATTACATCATCTACCACCCTTCCTCTTTTATCATCTCAAATAGAAGCTACAGACCCACCAAGATATACCTCCCCTCCACCTCTAGCAATTTATAAACCACTGTCTATTTCTATAAAGTTTGCTCCTTCAAGAAATTTCACATAAATGAGATGCTACAGCATTTGTTCTCCTGTGCCTGACCAATGTTACTGAACAGAATCCCATTCCCCCATGGCCAAACAATGTTCCAGTGTATGTATCACACTTCTTCCATCTGTCCATCCATCCATCCATTGATGGACACCAATGGATACACAAATATTTGTTTGAGTCCCTGCTTTCAGTTCTTTTGGGTATATATGAAGAAATAGGATTGCAAGGTCATATGATAGTTCTATTTTCAGTTTTCTGAGGAACTGCCAAACTGATTTTCACAGAGGCTGTACCATCTTAAGGTTTGCAACTGGCAATATAAAAGGGTACCCATTTCTCCATATCCTTGTCAACACATAATTTTCCTTTATCTTATTTTTTGTGTGTTTCTTTGCATTATTTTAAAATAATAGCCTTCCTAGATGATGTGAAGTGGTATCTCATTGTGGTTTTGGTTTGTATTTCCTGATGACCATTGATGTTATACATCTTTTCATGTGCTTCTTGCCATTCATATATCTGTTTTACAGAACTGTATATTCAGTTATTTGCTCATTTTTAAATTGGGTTATTTGTCTTTTTGTTGCTGAGTTGTAGCAATTTTTTTTATACATTATAGATATTAAACCTTAAACAGATAAATGATTTGCAGTTATTTTCCCTTATTGTAGATAGTCTTTTGGCTTTCTTGATAATGACTTTTGATGTACAAAAGTTTTTAATTTTGACAAAGTCCATTTTATCTCCATTTTCTTTTGTTCCTCATACTCTTGGTGTCATGTAACACTATGAAGTTTCCCTTCTGTTTTCCCCTAGGAATTGTATGGCTGTAGCTTTTAAGTTTAGGTCCTTGATACATTTAGATTTAATTGTATATGGTATGAGGTAAGGATCTATTTTACTCCATTATATGTAGGTATCCAGTTTTCTCAACACCATATATTGAAGAGTTTGTTCTTTCCCAATTTAATGTACTTGGCACCTTTATCAAAAATCAGTTGGCCATAGATACATGGGTTTATTGCATATTTCTCAGTTCTATTCCATTGGTTTATGTGTCTTGTCTTTAGACCAGTACCACAGTTTTGATTACTTTGGCTTTGTAGTAAGTATTTAAACAGAGAATCATGAGACCTTCAACTTTGTTCTTTCTTTGCAATATTGATTTGGCTGTTTGGGACTCCTTATGAATACATATTAATTTGGAGACTGGACTTTCCATTTCTGCAAAAAAGCCTGCTTGGATTTCTTTTTCTGATATATATAATTAGAGAAGTTGTACGTTTCCAGAAATCCTGAAAAAATATGGAGATCCTGTTTAAACCTCCCTGCCCATTAATACCTTGTGGTACCTTTCCATGAAAGAATATTATTGTAATTGTACTATTAATTTTAGCCCATGTTTTTTTTTAGAAATATTCACACAATGCTCCAACCATATTACGTAATCAGTGATTTACAATATCATCACATAGTTGTGTATTCTTCACCATGATCATTTTTAGAACATTTGCATCACCCCAAAAAAGAAATAAAAAGAAGAAAAAAGAACTCATACATCTCATGCCCCTTACCCCTCCCTCTCATTCACCCATAATATTTCACTCTACCCAATTTTTCCCCTTTATTTCACCCTATTATTTATTTATTTTTAATTTTTTTTTTTTTACTCATCTACCATACCCTGGATAAAAGATGGAAGGTTTTCACAATCACACAGTCACGCTGTAAAAGCTATCTAGTTATACAGTCTTCTTTAAGAATAGAGGCTACTGGAACACAGCTCAACAGTTTCAGGTACTTCCCTCTAGTCACTCCAATACACCATAAACTAAAAAGGAATACCTATATAATGCATAAGAATAACCTCCAGAATAACCTCTCCACTCGTGTTTGAAGTCTCTTAGCCACTGAGACTTTTTTTGGTCTCATTTCTCTCTTCCCCCTTTTGATCAAAAAGTCTTTCTCATTCCCATGATGCTGGATCCTGGCTTATCCCCAGGAATCAGATCCCACGTTGCCAAGGAGGTTTACACCCTGGGAGTCATGTCCCACATTGGGAGGAGGGCAGTGAGTTCACCTGCTGAGTTGGCTTAGACAGAGAGGCCACATCTCAGCAACAAAAGAGGTTCTCTGGAGGTGACTCTCAGGCCTAACTGTAAGTAGACTTAGCTTCTCCTTTTCAGGAATAAGTTTCACAGGGAAAAGCCCCAGGATCAAGGGCACAGCCTATTGAATTGGTAGCCCCTACTGCTTGTGAGAATATCAGGAATTCTCCAGATGGGGAACTTTAATATTTCCTTCTTTCTCCTCAGTTCCCCAAGGAGGCTTTCCAAATACTTTTTTCTCTGCCCAAACTACTCTGGAATACATCAGGGTATCACACTGACCTGTACAAACCAACAAGATCTCACACCCTATTCAAGACTCCATGTAATTATAGTGTTCAAGTAAACTGTCCATTCAAGTTAAATTGATAATGTGCTACCTAAAATATAAATTTTGCACCAAATAAACATCTCTCACTTTGGTCTCACACAGAGGTTGAAGTTTAAAAATATGGGCCATGTTCTAGTTTGCTAGCTGCTGGAATGCAATATACCAGAAACGGAATGGCCTTTTAAAAGGGGAATTTAATGAGTTGCTAGTTTACAGTTCTAAGGCTGAGAAAATGTCCCAATTAAAACAAGTCTATAGAAATGTCCAATCAAAGGCATCCAGGGAAAGATACCTTGGTTCAAGAAGGCCGATGAAGTTCAGGGTTTCTCTCTCAAGTGAGAAGGCACATGGTGAACACAGTCAGGGCTTCTCTCTCGGCTGGAAGGGCACATGGTGAATACGGCATCATCTGCTAGCTTTCTCTCCTGGCTTCCTATTTCGTTAAGCTCCCCGGGAGGCATTTTCCTTCTTCATCTCCAAAGGTTGCTGGCTTGTGGACTCTCTGCATTTCATGGCTTCATCGTTCTGCTCTTTCTGAATCTCTCTGAATCTATTTCTCCAAAATGTTTCCTTTTTTATAGGACTCCAGTAAATCAATCAATACCCACCCAAATGGGTGGAGACATGTTGTCCCTTAATCCAGTTTAACAACCACTCTTGACTAAACCACATCAGCCAGGGAGATGATCTCATTACAGTTTCAAATATACAGTATTGAATAGGGATGATTCTACCTTTATGAAATGGGACTTATATTAAAACATGGCTTTTCTTAGGGGGCATACTTCCTTTCAAACCAGCACATTCCACCCTCTGGCCCCTAAAAAAGACATGTTTTTCCCATATACAAAATACATTAACTTCATAACAATGTCAGAAGCCTTAAACCTTTCAGTAGCAATACAATGAAGTACAAAATTAGAGACAGTATAAAATCTCATCAAGTCAGTTACAGGCATGGTCTGTCCTAAGGCAAAATTCTCTCCATGTAATTATAGTGTTCAGGTAAACTGTCCATTCAAGTTAAATTGATAATGTGCTACCTAAAATATAAATTTTGCACCAAATAAACATCTCTCCCTTTGGTCTCACACAGAGGTTGAAGTTTAAAAATATGGGCCATATCATCCTTTACCCAATACTCTGATTTACCTTAGTCCTATCCAGATCAGCTTTATTCATATCTCTAGATGAAGTCTGAGCACTTTTTCAGTTTAAACAGTTGCTAAATGGGGTATATGCTGACTTTCAAAGCTTTAGTGCTCTAACTCTGAGACTCATAAATACCCCAAATTTCAGGGAACGACCAGGTTATGTGCAAATAGCTTGGTATCTCAGAATTTAGAAATATCAGTTATAACTCGTAAATACATTTTAAAGATATTTACAATAGATCCCAGTCTGATAACCCATGCTTTCAACTTCAGTTCTGAGTTTGTATATTATAGATAATCTATGAGTGAGGCATGCTAATATTTGTATTCTTGACATTTTAGTTAATACACTGTTTTAAGGTTCATTCACCTTGTTGCATGCCTCACAACTTCATACCTTCTTGCAGCTGCTAAGTAGTCCTTTACGGAAGCGCCACAGTTCCCCCTTTCATTCCTCAGTCATTGTGTCCTTAGGCCACTTCCATCCATTGTGAATCATAAACACCAATGTGCAAATGTCCATATGTGTCTCTACCCTCAGTTCCTACAAGTATATACCTAGCAATGTGGTTGTAAGATCCTGTGGCAACCCCATCCCTAGCCTCCTGTGGATCCACCACCCTCCCCTCTGGAGTGGCTGCCCCTCTTAGCTTCCCTACCAACAGTGAATAGGTACATCTCTTTCTCCACATTTTCTCTAGCACTTGTTTCTCTCTGTTCATTTTTAAACAATTTTATTCACACTTCATGCAATCCAACCTAAATAAATAGACATTCCTTTGCCACCATAATCAATACAAAGGCATTTCCTTTACTTCCCCTCCCTCATGCCCCTCACTTATTGACATTTAGTTTTGGCTTAATGCCTTCGTTACATTCAGTGAAAGCATATTGCAACCTTACTGTTGACTACAGGCCCTAGTTTGCATTAATTGTACCTTTTCCTGTATACCATCAATTTTCTACCCCTTGCAATGTTGCCAGTCTTTGTTCTCCCTCATACAAAAATGTTTTTATATTTTTACATTTATCATAGCCCATTTTAAAAAATATTTATTCCAGTAAAATATGCAACCTAAAATTTCTCTTTTTAACCACATTCAAATATATAATTCACTGCTGTGAATTACTTTCACAATCGTGTGCTCTTATCAGCATCATCCATCACCAAAACAGAACCATAAGCAGAAAGTCTCTACCAGTTAAGCATTAACTCCCCATTCTATACCTCAACCTTGGCCCCTGGTAACCTGTATTCTAGGTTTCTATCTATAAGTCAGCTTTTATTCTAATTATATCAGTGAGATCATACAGTATTTGTCCTTTTGTGTCTAACTTCTTTCACTCAACATGATGTCTTCAGAGTTCATCCGTGTTGTTGCATGTATCAGAACGTTATTCCTTTTTATGGCTCATTAACTTTCCATTGTATGTGTATACCACATTTCGTTTATCCATTCATTGGCTGATGGACATTTGTGTTACTTCTGTCTTTTGGCAGATGTGAATAATGCCTCTGTGCACGTTGGCATGCAAACATCGGTGTACATGTATTACCAATATTGTTGTCTTTACTGGAGGTCTTTATTATTACACCACTTCATTCCACTGTTGAGTATTCTTTCCTTTCAGTCTGAAGAATTCCCTTTAGCCCTCCTTGGAGGGCCGGTCTAGTGGTGACAGACTCCCTCAGCTTTATCTTTGAAATGTCTTAATCTCTTCCTTATTTTTGAAAGACTGACTTACCGGATATAAAATTCTTGGTAAACAATTGTTTTCTTTCAGCACTTTAGATATTTTGTCCCACTGTCTTATTGCCTCCAAGCGTTCTGTGTATTGTGTTGTTGAGTGCATTGTTCTGTACGTGTCTGTAAGGTCTGGTTCATTTAAAGTATTTTTAAAGTTTTCTGTTTCCTTATTGATCTTTTGTCTAGATGTTCTGTCTACTGATGAAAGTGGTTTATGAAATCAGAAATATTATTGGCTATCTCTCCCTTTTGTCAGTTTTTGCCTCATGTATTTTTTAGGGCTCTGTGGATTAGGTAGCATATTGTTTATAATTGTTATGTATCTTATTGATGAATTTACCTCTTTTTTTTTTTTTTTATTAATTAAAAAAAGAATTAACAAAACAATTAGAAATCATTCCAATCTACATGTACAATCAGTAATTCTTAATAACATCACATAATTGCATATTCATCATTTCTTAGTACATTTGCATCGATTTAGAAAAAGAAATAAAAAGACAACAGAATAAGAATTAAAACAATAATAGAAAGAAAAAAAACAAAAAAAACAAAAACAAAAAACCTATACCTCAAATGCAGCTTCATTCAGTGTTTTAACATAATTGCATTACAATTGGGTAGTATTGTGCTGTCCATTTCTGAGTTTTTATATCCAGTCCCGTTGTACAGTCTGTATCCCTTCAGCTCCAATTATCCCTTCTCTTTTTTTTTTTTTTTTTAATTAACGGAAAAAAAGAAATTAACCCAACATTTAGAGATCATACCATTCTACACATGCAATCATTAATTCTTAACATCATCACATAGATGCATGATCATCATTTCTTAGTACATTTGCATTGGTTTAGAAGAACTAGCAACATAACCGAAAAAGATATAGAATGTTAATATAGAGAAAAAAATAAAAGTAATAATAGTAAAATCAAAACAAAACAACACAAAACAAAACAAAAACCTATAGCTCAGATGCAGCTTCATTCAGTGTTTTAACATGATTACTTTACAATTAGGTATTATTGTGCTGTCCATTTTTGAGTTTTTGTATCTAGTCCTGTTGCACAGTCTGTATCCCTTCAGCTTCAATTACCCATTGTCTTACCCTGTTTCTAACTCCTGCTGAACTCTGTTACCAATGACATATTTCAAGTTTATTCTCGAATGTCCGTTCACATCAGTGGGACCATACAGTATTTGTCCTTTAGTTTTTGGCTGGATTCACTCAGCATAATATTCTCTAGGTCCATCCATGTTATTACATGGTTCATAAGTTTATCTTGTCTTAAAGCTGCATAATATTCCATCGTATGTATATACCACAGTTTGTTTAGCCACTCTTCTGTTGATGGAGATTTCAGCTGTTTCCATCTCTTTGCAATTGTAAATAATGCTGCTATAAACATTGGTGTGCAAATGTCCGTTTGTGTCTTTGCCCTTAAGTCCTTTGAGTAGATACCTAGCAATGGTATTGCTGGGTCGTATGGCAGTTCTATATTCAGCTTTTTGAGGAACCGCCAAACTGCCTTCCACAGTGGTTGCACCCTTTGACATTCCCACCAACAGTGGATAAGTGTGCCTCTTTCTCCGCATCCTCTCCAGCATTTGTCATTTTCTGTTTTGTTGATAATGGCCATTCTGGTGGGTGTGAGATGATATCTCATTGTGGTTTTGATTTGCATTTCTCTAATGGCCAGGGACATTGAGCATCTCTTCATGTGCCTCTTGGCCATCCGTATTTCCTCTTCTGAGAGGTGTCTGTTCAAGTCTTTTTCCCATTTTGTAATTGGGTTGGCTGTCTTTTTGTTGTTGAGATGAACAATCTCTTTATAAATTCTGGATACTAGACCTTTGTCTGATATATCATTTCCAAATATTGTCTCCCATTGTGAAGGCTGTCTTTCTACTTTCTTGATGAAGTTCTTTGATGCACAAAAGTGTTTAATTTTGAGGAGTTCCCATTTATTTATTTCCTTCTTCAGTGCTCTTGCTTTAGGTTTAAGGTCCATAAAACCGCCTCCAGTTGTAAGATCCATAAGATATCTCCCAACATTTTCCTCTAACTGTTTTATGGTCTTAGACCTAATGTTTAGATCTTTGATCCATTTTGAGTTAACTTTTGTATAGGGTGTGAGAGATGGGTCTTCTTTCATTCTTTTGCATATGGATATCCAGTTCTCTAGGCACCATTTATTGAAGAGACTGCTCTGTCCCAGGTGAGTTGGCTTGACTGCCTTATCAAAGATCAAATGTCCATAGATGAGAGGGTCTATATCTGAGCACTCTATTCGATTCCATTGGTCGATATCTCTATCTTTATGCCAATACCATGCTGTTTTGACCACTGTGGCTTCATAATATGCCTTAAAGTCAGGCAGCGCGAGACCTCCAGCTTCGTTTTTTTTCCTCAAGATGTTTTTAGCAATTCGGGGCACCCTGCCCTTCCAGATAAATTTGCTTATTGGTTTTTCTATTTCTGAAAAATAAGTTGTTGGGATTTTGATTGGTATTGCATTGAATCTGTAAATCAATTTAGGTAGGATTGACATCTTAACTATATTTAGTCTTCCAATCCATGAACACGGTATGCCCTTCCATCTATTTAGGTCTTCTGTGATTTCTTTTAGCAGTTTTTTGTAGTTTTCTTTATATAGGTTTTTTGTCTCTTTAGTTAAATTTATTCCTAGGTATTTTATTCTTTTAGTTGCAATTGTAAATGGGATTCGTTTCTTGATTTCCCCCTCAGCTTGTTCATTACTAGTGTATAGAAATGCTACAGATTTTTGAATGTTGATCTTGTAACCTGCTACTTTGCTGTACTCATTTATTAGCTCTAGTAGTTTTCTTGTGGATTTTTCCGGGTTTTCGACGTGTAGTATCATATCGTCTGCAAACAGTGATAGTTTTACTTCTTCCTTTCCAATTTTGATGCCTTGTATTTCTTTTTCTTGTCTAATTGCTCTGGCTAGAACCTCCAACACAATGTTGAATAATAGTGGTGATAGTGGACATCCTTGTCTTGTTCCTGATCTTAGGGGGAAAGTTTTCAATTTTTCCCCATTGAGGATGATATTAGCTGTGGGTTTTTCATATATTCCCTCTATCATTTTAAGGAAGTTCCCTTGTATTCCTATCTTTTGAAGTGTTTTCTACAGGAAAGGATGTTGAATCTTGTCAAATGCCTTCTCTGCATCAATTGAGATGATCATGTGATTTTTCTGCTTTGATTTGTTGATATGGTGTATTACATTAATTGATTTTCTTATGTTGAACCATCCTTGCATACCTGGGATGAATCCTACTTGGTCATGATGTATAATTCTTTTAATGTGTTGTTGGATACGATTTGCTAGAATTTTATTGAGGATTTTTGCATCTGTATTCATTAGAGAGATTGGTCTGTAGTTTTCTTTTTTTGTAATATCTTTGCCTGGTTTTGGTATGAGGGTGATGTTGGCTTCATAGAATGAATTAGGTAGTTTTCCCTCCACTTCGATTTTTTGGAAGAGTTTGAAGAGAATTGGTACTAATTCTTTCTGGAACGTTTGGTAGAATTCACATGTGAAGCCATCTGGTCCTGGACTTTTCTTTTTAGGAAGCTTTTGAATGACTAATTCAATTTCTTTACTTGTGATTGGTTTGTTGAGGTCATCTATGTCTTCTTGAGTCAAAGTTGGTTGTTCATGTCTTTCCAGGAACCCGTCCATTTCCTCTAAATTGTTGTATTTATTAGCGTAAAGTTGTTCATAGTATCCTGTTATTACCTCCTTTATTTCTGTGAGGTCAGTAGTTATGTCTCCTCTTCCATTTCTGATCTTATTTATTTGCATCCTCTCTCTTCTTCTTTTTGTCAATCTTGCTAAGGGCCCATCAATCTTATTGATTTTCTCATAGAACCAACTTCTGGCCTTATTGATATTCTCTATTGTTTTCATGTTTTCAATTTCATTTATTTGTGCTCTAATCTTTGTTATTTCTTTCCTTTTGCTTGCTTTGGGGTTAGCTTGCTGTTCTTTCTCCAGTTCTTCCAAATGGATAGTTAATTCCTGAATTTTTGCCTTTTCTTCTTTTCTGATATAGGCATTTAGAGCAATAAATTTCCCTCTTAGCACTGCCTTTGCTGCGTCCCATAAGTTTTGATATGTTGTGTTTTCATTTTCATTCGCCTCGAGGTATTTGCTAATTTCCCTTGCAATTTCTTCTTTGACCCAGTCGTTGTTTAGGAGTGTGTTGTTGAGCCTCCACGTATTTGTGAATTTTCTGGCACTCTGCCTATTATTGATTTCCAACATCATTCCTTTATGGTCCGAGAAAGTGTTGTGTAAGATTTCAATCTTTTTAAATTTGTTAAGACTTGCTTTGTGACCCAGCATATGGTCTATCTTTGAGAATGATCCATGAGCACTTGAGAAAAAGGTGTATCCTGCTGTTGTGGGATGTAATGTCCTATAAATGTCTATTAAGTCTAGTTCATTTATAGTAATATTCAGATTCTCTATTTCTTTGTTGATCCTCTGTCTAGATGTTCTGTCCCTTGATGAGAGTGGTGAGTTGAAGTCTCCAACTATTATGGTATATGAGTCTATTTCCCTTTTCAATGTTTGCAGTATATTCCTCACGTATTTTGGGGCATTCTGATTCGGTGCGTAAATATTTATGATTGTTATGTCTTCTTGTTTAATTGTTCCTTTTATTAGTATATAGTGTCCTTCTTTGTCTCTTTTAACTGTTTTACATTTGAAGTCTAATTTGTTGGATATTAGTATAGCCACTCCTGCTCTTTTCTGGTTGTTATTTGCATGAAATATCTTTTCCCAACCTTTCACTTTCAACCTATGTTTATCTTTGGGTCTAAGATGTGTTTCCTGTAGACAGCATATAGAAGGATCCTGTTTTTTAATCCATTCTGCCAATCTATGTCTTTTGATTGGGGAATTCAGTCCGTTGACATTTAGTGTTATTACTGTTTGGATAATATTTTCCTCTAACATTTTGCCTTTTGTATTATATATATCATATCTGATTTTCCTTCTTTCTACACTCTTTTCCATATCTCTCTCTTCTGTCTTTTTGTATCTGACTCTAGTGCTCCCTTTAGTATTTCTTGCAGAGCTGGTCTCTTGGTCACAAATTCTTTCAGTGACTTTTTGTCTGAGAATGTTTTAATTTCTCCCTCATTTTTGAAGGATAATTTTGCTGGATATAGGAGTCTTGGTTGGCAGTTTTTCTCTTTTAGTATTTTAAATATATCATCCCACTGTCTTCTAGCTTCCATGGTTTCTGCTGAGAAATCTACACAAAATCTTATTGGGTTTCCCTTGTATGTAATGGATTGTTTTTCTCTTGCTGCTTTCAAGATCTTCTCTTTCTCTTTGACCTCTGACATTCTAACTAGTAAGTGTCTTGGAGAACGCCTATTTGGGTCTAATCTCTTTGGGGTGCGCTGCACTTCTTGGATCTGTAATTTTAGGTCTTTCATAAGAGTTGGGAAATTTTCAGTGATAATTTCTTCCATTAGTTTTTCTCCTCCTTTTCCCTTCTCTTCTCCTTCTGGGACACCCACAACACGTATATTTGTGCGGTTCATATTGTCCTTGAGTTCCCTGATACCCTGTTCAAATTTTTCCATTCTTTTCCCTATAGTTTCTGTTTCTTTTTGGAATTCAGATGTTCCATCCTCCAAATCACTAATTCTATCTTCTGTCTCTTTAAATCTATCATTGTAGCTATCCATTATTTTTTCTATGTTTGCTACTTTATCCTTCACTTCCATAAGTTCTGCGATTTGTTTTTTCAGTTTTTCTATTTCTTCTTTATGTTCAGCCCATGTCTTCTTCATGTCCTCCCTCAATTTATCGATTTCATTTTTGAAGAGGTTTTCCATTTCTGTTCGTATATTCAGCATTAGTTGTCTCAGCTCTTGTGTCTCATTTGAGCTATTGGTTTGTTCCTTTGACTGAGCCATATTCTCAATCTTTTGAGCGTGGACAGTTATCTTCTGCTGCTGGCGTCTGGGCATTTATTCAGATTTCTCTTGGTGTTGGACCCAGCAAGGTTGTAATATTTTTCTGTGAAATCTCTGGGTTCTGTTTTTCTTATCCTGCCCAGTAGGTGGCGCTCGTGGCACCCGTTTGTCTGCGGGTCCCACCAGTAAAAGGTGCTGTGGGACCTTAAACTTTGGAAAACTCTCGCCGTCCTGGGGGTTCGCTAGCCGAAATGGCTTGAGCCGGCCCGGGGTCCGAACGCAGGGAGGGTTGCTGGTCGCCGCAGCCAGGGAAAGAGCCCGTCCGAATTTCCTAGTCGGCCCTGGGCAACAAGCGTGGCGGGAGGGCGCCAGCGGCAGCGGCCCGCCCGAGAGAGTGCACGTTCCCCGGGAGTCACGGGTTTGGAAGGGGCCTCCCCCACCCGTCACCGTTCTCCGCGGCCTGGGGGTTTCCGATCCAATTCTCTCAGTTGGTCCGGGGGCTGCGCGTGGTATGGGCGCCAGCCGTCTTTGTTTCAGGGGACCGCCTCTCCAATTCTCCCAGCCGGCCCGGGAAGGGGGAAGGGAGTAACTCCGGCCGCTTGCCACCCCGCCCGGTAAGGCCCGCGCGCCTCGGCGATCTCACCCGAGCTGCTTCTCTCAGCCAGCCAGCCGTTCCAGGATGGGGTATGCTGTCTTTTTTATCTCTGTTGTGGCTTTGGGCGCTTTCTGTATCATTTCTACTCCCCTAGTAGGTGTCCTGGAGAAGAAACTAAGATCCGCGCGTCTTACTAAGCCGCCATCTTCCAGGAAGTCCTCGAATTTACCTCTTTATTAACATGGAGTGTACATATCTCTTTTAGCAGTGTTTTACTTAAGTCTATTTTATCAGATAGTAGTACTGAATCCCATCTCTCTTTTGGTTACTATTTGTATGGGATATTTTCCCATCCTTTGTCATTGGGTCTAAGGTATAAATCTCTTATAAAGAACATATAATTGCATCATGCTTTTTAAATGCATTCTGCCAATCTCTGTCTTTGAATTGGAGCATTAAATCCATTACTGTTCAGTGTAATTACTAAAAAGGCATTTTTTTTTTTTTTTGCATGGGCAGGTACTGGGAATTGAACCCAGGTCTCTGGCATGGCAGGCAAGAATTTTGCCAGAGCCACCGTCAACACTGCCCACTAATGAGGCATTTTATCCTTTGTTTCTTATACATCTTTTTATCCCTTTTTTCATTTATTGCGGCCTTCTTTTGCAAATAGTTATCTTTTGTGATGTTAACAAATGGATCTCTTTCCCATTTCTATTTCTGTATGTTTTAAATACTTTTTTTGTGGTTACAATGGGGTTTGTATTAAACATCCTAAATCTATAATCTAATTTGAAATGATACCAATTTAACTTCAAGCAGACAAACAGTCTCTGCTCCTATACCTATTTCCCTCTCTTGTCACACATTACCTCTCTATTTTGTACTTCCATAATATGCAAATATGATTTTTTTATTCAATTGTTTTCTAAATTTTATACGAAGTACAGAGTTACCTACCTAGAATCCAGTACCACTGAGGTTTGTATTAATCTATGTAGTTATATTTACTAGATATTTTTATTTCTTCATACTGCTCAAGCTACTGTTTACTGCTACTTCCTTTCAACCTGAAGAACTCTTTTTAGCATTCCTTGTAGGATAGATCTCTTGGTGACAGACTCTCTCGGTTTTTGTTTATCTGTGAATGTCTTAATGTCTCTCTCATTTTTGAAGGACAGGTTTGCCAGATATAAAATTCTTGGCTCACAGTTTTCTCTTCCAATTCCTTAAACATGTTGTGTCACTGCATTCTTCCTTTTCTGGTTTCTCATGAGAACCAGAACATTATTGAGGAACACTTACATGTGATAAACCACTTCCCTCATGTTGCTTGCAGAATTCTCTTTGGTATTTGGTATTCAACATTTCGATTATGATATGTCTTGGAGTTAGTCTGTTTGGATTTATCCCATTTGGAGTTCATTGGGCTTCCTGAACATGCAAATTCATTTCTTTCATCAATTTTAGGAGGTTTTGACCATTATTTTTGCAAGTATTCAATCTGCTCATTTTTCCTTTTCTCTTTCTCTCCTTCTGGGTCTTCCATAATGTTTATATTGGTACACTGCATGTTGTCCTACAGGTTCTTTAAGCTCTGCTCGCTTTTTTTCACTCTTTTCTCTATCTGCTCTCTGACTGTATGGATTCGCTTGTCCTTTCTTTCTAAGTCACTGATTCTTGTACTGGTTGAAACATGCTATTGGATGCCCCAACGTATTTTTAATCTCCATTACTATGTTTTTTTCCCCCATAAGTTCTATTATATACCTTTAAAATTTTCTAATTCTTGGGGGTGCAAGGGTAGGTCAGTGATAGAATTCTCGCCTGCCATGCAGGAGACCCAGGTTCGATTTCCGGCCCATGCACTCTCCACTACCAAATTTTTTTTTTCTAATTGTTTTTGTTCACACATCATCTTCTTGATTTCCTTAATTCTATGTCCATGTTTTCCTTTAATTCATTGAAGTTATTTGGGAGATTTGACTGAATGCCTTTGATTAGTTCAGTATTTGTGCTTCCTCTGTTATTATAATTTGTTCTCTTGAATGGGCCATCTCTCCCTTTTTCATTGTATGACTTGGAATCTTTTGTTTTTGTCTGGGCATTTGATTATTTTGATATACTAGCTCTGGAAGTCAGTCTCTCCCTCTTGCCTAAGGTTTCAGTGTAGATTGGCTGTGTAATCAGGCTCTTCAGTGCTTGGATGAGTTTATACTGACACTTTAGACTACACTGTACCTAACCAGTCAGCTTTTCTCATGTCTCTCTGAGCCTATGTTATGACCTACGTATGTGCTGTAACTTTCCAGATTTCTATAGTATGTGCAACTGATTCCCTTCCAGGAAAGAATTTACTCTTCCCCTATTCCTTACCCAAGAGTCCTAGGCCATTCTGTTTGTTTTATGTAGTTTTTCCCTCTCCAGTGGCTGCAGCTGACTCAGCTCCACTCCTGCACTATGGACTGCCCTTCCTCTGCAGCTTTCAGCCCTGTGACTCCACTGGCATTTAACAGCTCTGCTAAATTTTCTGTCCTCTAGTAATCTCAGGTTTGGGGGATCCAGACTTGCACCCTGAGGCTGTCCCGCATGGATCCAGATGGAGTCAATTTACAGAGATACCCAATGTTTTTGTTTAGGTACACCAGTAATTAAATCCTAAGGAGCCAGTTGCAAGTATGTACAGCTTACCAAAGCTACGATGTGGGTTACCCTGGCTTAAGGGAACCAGTTTGAATGTGCATGCACAAACCACTAAAGCACCACTATGGGTCACTGAATGCATGTGGGCTGCTAAGATGCCACAATGGGTGAATCTATATATAGTCAGAGACCATGATAGAAGTTAGCTGGGCCAGGGAGCCCCCACTGTGAGTTGCATAAACCATGCAGATTTGAGCACCACTCTTCTACAGATTTGGAGATTTTTTTTTTCCTAATTCAGTGTTCATTGAGTCATTCTCCAGTCACATTCATCCTCCAGAGTCCCTAGAGCATTGCATCTGCCCTTTTATTTATTTACTGTCTCTAAAGGGGAGTATTCATGGGGATGTTGCATATCCATCTTGATTACATCACTTTACATAATGAGCTTTTATGCATATTTATTTTATCACGTAAGATGTAGAGTAGAGTTACAATATAGAAATAAAATAGTATTGGTATTTATTTTTACCCATATCATTAACTGTACTGGAGGTCTTTATTTCTTCATACAGCTACGAGCTACTGTCTAGAGTCCTTTTCTTTCAACCTTTAGCATCGCTTTTATTGCAGGTCTACTAGTGATGAAATCCCTCAGCTTTTGTTTATCTGGGAATGTCTTAATTGCCTCCTCATTTTTAAAGGACAGTTTGCCAGAAAAAGAATTCTTGGATGACAGTTTTTCTTTCAGCACCTTTAAATATCTTATCATACTGTCTTCTCGCCTCCCTGGTTTCTGATAAATCAGTGCTTAATCTTCTTGAGACTACCTTGTAAAAGATGCAGCACTTGTCTCTTGTGGCTTTCAGGATTCTCTTTGTCATTGGCGTATCACAATTTGAACACAATGTGTGGATCTCTTTGAATTCATCTTACTTGCAGTTCTTAGAAGCTTCTTGGATGTGTATATTCATGTCTTTCATTAAATTTGGGGATTTTCAGCCCCTGTTTCTTTTTTTCTTAAAATATTTTTATTGAGATATCTTCACATACCATACAGTCCATCCAAAGTATACAATCAGTGGCTCACAGTATCATCAGATAGTTAGGTATTCATCATCATAACCATTTTTAGAACATTTGCATCACTCTAGAAAAAGAAATAAAAAGGAAAAAGATAAAACCCCATACTCTTTATCCCTCACTCTCTTTGACCACTAGTATTGTAATCTACACAATTTTTCTTTTATCCCTTATCCCCCCATTATTTATTCTTTATTTTTTTACTCATCTGTCCATACCCTGAATAAAAGGTAGCATCAGCCACATCACACAGTCACATTGGAAAAGCTATACAGTTATACAATCTTCTGCAAGAATAGAGGCTACTGGAACACAGCTTCACAGTTTCAGGTACTTCCCTCTAGCCACTCCAATACACCATAAACTGAAAAGGGATTGTCATGGTTAGGGACAGGTGTCAACCTGGCCAAAGTGTGGTACCTGTTTATCTGATTGGGCAAGTGCTGGCCTGTCTGTTGCAATGAGGACATTTCATAGGATTAGGTCATGATCACGTTAGCTACATCCACAGCTGATTCCATTTGTAATCAGCCAAAGGGGAGTGTCTTCTGCAATTAGTGATGCTAAATCTAATCATGGGAAGCCTTTTAAGGAGGACTCAGAGGAGACAGGCTCCATTCCTGCTTGGCTGGTGAGCCTCTCCTGTGGAGGTCATCCAGGCCATCCATCGGAGTCATCAGCTTCGCAGCCTGCCCTGTGGATTCTGGACTCTGCGTTCCTACGGTCACGTGAGACACTTTTATAAATTTTATATTTGCAAGTGTTCCCTGTTGATTCTGTTTCTCTAGAGAACCCTAACTAATACAGGGATATTCATGTAATGCATAAGAATAACCTCCAGGATAACCTCTCGAGTCAATGTATGAAATCTCTCAGCCACAGAAACTTTATTTTGTCTCACTTCTCTTTTCCCCCTTTTGATCAAGAAGGCTTTCTCATTCCCACGATGCTG
The DNA here is from genome assembly GCF_023851605.1 of Tamandua tetradactyla. Lineage (NCBI taxonomy): Eukaryota > Metazoa > Chordata > Mammalia > Pilosa > Myrmecophagidae > Tamandua > Tamandua tetradactyla. The sequence continues at coordinate 144,551,462 of NC_135332.1, forward strand.
GGTCCCAGCTTCTCCCTATGAGTAATGTCCCACATTGCCAGGGAGAATTACACTACTGAAAATCATGTCCTACATAGGGTGGGGAGGGCAGTGAGTTCACCTGTTGAGTTGATTTAGAGAGAGAGGCCACATCTGAGCAACAAAACAGATTCTCTAGGGGTGACTCTTAGGCATAATTTAAGTAGGCTTAGCTTCTCCTTGGCAAGAATAAGTTTCATAGGAGCAAGCTCCAAGAGCAAGGGCTTAGCCTGTTGAATTGTCCCCACTGTGAGAATATCAGGAATTCCCCACATGGGGAAGTTGAGTATTTTCTTCTATCTCCCCAGTCCCACAAGGGGACTTTGCAAGTGCTTGTTTATTCTCTGCCTAAATTACTCTGGGATGTATTGGACATCATAGGAACCTGTACAAACTAACAAGATCTCACATCCTATTCAAGATTCCATGTAGTTATGGTGTTCAAATAAAGGGACCATACAAGTTAAACTAGATAATGTGCTACCAAAAGTATAAATTTTGCATCAAATATATCTTCCTTTGGTCTCACAAAGAGTTTTAAAATATAGACCATATCAACTTGTACCTTGTCTTCTGATTTACCTTAGTCCTATCCATATCAGCTTCATTCATATCTCTAATTGAAGTTTGATCACTTTTTCAACTTTTTAAACAGTTGCTCTGTGGGGTAATGCTGACTTTCATAGCCTTAGCACTCTATACTCTGAGTCTCAGGTGTCAAAAATACTGAACTTCCAGGTGATGACCAGGTTATATACAAATAGTTCTGCATCTCAGAATTTATAAATAATGCCTACAACTCTGGAATAGATGTGACTGATGTTAGAAGTTAGAATCTAGGAATCTTTACAATAGGTCCCAACCTGAGAACTTTAATTCTCTGAGTTTATATAATATAGTTGGTCCATATGAGTGAAGCATGATATTATTTGTCTTTTTGTTTCTGGCATTTCAAATTTTATCAATACCATCCTTGAGGTTCATTCACCTAGTTGCATGCTTCACAACTTCATTCCTTCTTGAAGCCGCTCAGTAGTTCGTTCCTACTATACAATACAGTTCCCCCTTCCATTCCTTAGTCGATGTACCCCTTAGGCCACCACTATTCACTGTAAATCACAAACACTGCTGTCATAAATGAAAGGTTTAGGAGGTGAAAGGGTGAGAAAGAAGAAAGGTACACCAGGAAATTTAAAGTGGGGGGGGTATTTCTGCGCTCCTGGGCAGAACTCACCAAACCCAAGATGGAGGGAGGTGAGTGCGCACGCAGGTTTTGGCGTGGGCAGCTTTTAAGGATGGAGGTCAGGTGACATCCGGAAGGGGCAGTTCATTAGTTCCAGAAGTCAGGTTGGGAGGGGTGACACAGCCTCCACAGCTCCAGTTGCAGTGCCTTTCCTCATTCCCCCCACCTAACAATAAACACCAGTGCAAATGTCCATTTGTGTCCCTGTTCTTCTCAGTTCTTCCAAGTAAATAGCTAGCCACGGGATTGCAGGATCATATGGCAATATCACCTCTAGCCTCCTGTGGAACCACCCTGCTGTCCTCCAAGGGGCTATACCTCTTAGTTACCCTGCCAACAGTGAATAGGTACATTTCTTTCTCTGCCTTTACTCCAGCACCTGCATCTCTGTCTGCTTGTTTTTTTTTTTTTTATTGTGAAAAATAGCATATATACAAAAAGCATTAAATTTCAAAGCACACTGCAACAATTAGTTGTAGAACAAATTTCAGAGTTTGGTATGGGTTACTCTGTTCATTTTTAAACAGTTTTATTTGCTCATCATACAATCCAATCTAAGGAAAAAACTCCTTAGATTAGGTAACTCCTTAGGTATGGAACTCCCTGTATCTCTTACTTACTGACATTTAGTTTGGGCATATTGCCTTTGTTACATTCAGTGGAAGCATATTACAATGTTACTGTTAACTATAGACCCTAGCTTGCATTGATTGTATTTTTTCCTGTATACCATCCCATTTTCAACACCTTGCAATGTTGACATTCATTTGTTCTCCCTCATGTAAAAACATTTTTATATTTGTTTTTAATCACCATCATTGTCCACTCTAGGTATTCCTAAGTTATACCATCTCAGTCTCTCTGTCTGGTATAACACATGCCCCAGCTCTTCTCCCTCAATCACACTTAGATCCAGCTTCATTCAGCGTACTTACACAATGGATAGTATTGTGCTATCCATTCCAGAATCTTTAAAATCAGTCCTGTTGCACATTCTGAACTTCAACAACAAATGCCCATTCTCTACCCTCTATCTTCTGATAACCTGGGTTCTTAACTTTAAGTTTCAAAGTTCACTCATTAATGTTAGTTCATATTAATATAGTATCTGTCCTTTTGTTTCTGGCTAATTTCACTCAGTATAGTGTCCTCAAAGTTCATCCAAGTTGCTACATGCTTCATGACTTTATTCTGTAATACAACTGTGTAGTATTTCATCATATGTATACACTACAGCTTGTTTAGCTACTTGTCTGTTGATGGACATTTGGGCTGTTTCCATCTCTTGGCATTTGTGAATAATACTGCCATAAATATTGTGCAAATGTCCGTTTGTGTCCTTGCCTTTCGTTGCTCTGAATATATACCTAGTAATGGGATTGCTAGATCATATGGTAGGTCTATGTTTTGCTTCCTGAGGAACTGCCAAACTGCCTTCCAAAGTGGTTGTACCATTCTACATTCCCTTTATCAGTGAATAAGTGCTCCTCTTTCACCATATCTTCTCCAGCACTTCTTGTTTTCTGTTTTTTTAGATAATTGGCCCTTCTAGTGAATGTGAGATGATATCTCACTGTGGTTTTGATTTGCATTTCCCTAATAGCCAATGAAGTTGAACATCTTTTCATATGCCATTTAGCCATTTATATTTCCTCTTCCAAAGGGTGTTTTTTCATATCTTTTGTCTATTTTTAAATTGGGTTGTTTGCCTTTTTGTAGTTAAGTTGTAGAATCTCTTTCTATATTCTGGATATTAAACTTAACTGATATGTGGTTTCCAAATATTATCTCCCATTGTGTAGACTGCCTTTTTACTTTCTTGATAAAGTTCTTTGAAGTGCTTAATTTTGAGGTAATTCCATTTATCTATTTCTTTTTTTGTTGCTACACTTTGGGTGTAGGATTTATAAGATATTTTCTTTTAAGGTTTTATGATCTTAGTTCTAATGTTTAGGTCTTTGATCCATTTTTAAGTTTTTGTTTTCCTGGGTTGGTGGTGGTGGTGTACAGTTCAGGAATCAGACCTGGGTCTCATGCGTGAAAGACAAGCATTCTACCACTGAACCACCCATGCACCTGGTCTTTGATCCATTTTGAATTGATTTTTGTATTGGGTGTGAGATATGGGTCCTCTTTCATTCTTTTGCTTATGGATATCCAGTTCTGCAAACACCAATTGTTGAAGAGGTTGCTCTTTCCCAGGTGGGTTGGCTTTACCGCCTTATCCAACATCCATTATCCATAGATGAGGGAGTCTATTTCTGAACACTCAATTTGATTCCATTGGTCAGTATATCTGTCTTCATGCCAATACCATGCTGTTTTTTTTTTAAATTTATTTATTTATTAATTAAAAAAATTAACAACAAACAAAAACATTAACATATGATTGAAAGGTTTAAGAGGCGAAAGGGTGAGAAAGAAGAAAAGTAGACCAGGAAATTTAAAGTGAGCAAGTTTATTTCTGCGCTTCCGGGTAGAGCTCACTGCATCCAAGATGGAGAGAGGCGAGTCTGCACGCGGGCTTCAGTGCAGGCAGCTTTTAAGGATGGAGGTCAGGTCTGGAAGGTGCAGCTCATTAGTTCAGGAAGTCAGGTTGGGAGGGGTGACACAGCCTCCACAGCTCCAGTTGCAGTGCCCTTCCCTGTTCCCCCGACCTAACAATGATCATTCCTTTCTACATATATAATCAGTAATTCTCAATATCATCACATAGTTGCATATTCATCATTTCTTAGAACATTTGCATCGATTCAGAAAAAGAAATAAAAAGACAACAGAAAAAGAAATAAAATGAAAACAGGAAAAAAAAAAAGATTATACATACCATACCCCTGACCCCTTGCTTTCATTGATCACTAGCATTTCAAACTAAATTCATTTTAACATTTGTTCCCCCTATTATTTATTTTTATTCCATATGTTCTACTTGTCTGTTGACAAGGTAGATAAAAGGAGCATCAGACACAAGGTTTTCACAATCACACAGTCACATTGTGAAAGTTACATCATTATTCAATCATCAAGAAACATGGCTACTGGAACACAGCTCTAGTACCATGCTGTCTTGACCATTGTAGGTTTCTAATATGCTTTAAAGTCAGATAGTATGAGACCTCCCACTTCATTTTTCTTTCTCAAGATATTTTTAGCTATCCAGGGTACCCTGCATTTCCAAATAAATTTGGTTGTTGGTTGTTTTCTATTTCTGCAGAGTAAGTTGTTGGGATTTTAATTGGTATTGCATTGAATCAATAAATCAATTTGGGTGGAATTGACATCTTAACTATATATAGTCTTCCAATCCATGGACATGATATGCCCTTCCATTATTTCTTTTAGCAATTTCTTGTAGCTTTCTGTGTATAGGTCTTTTGTGTCTTTAAATTTATTCTGAATATTAGATTTTTTTGGTTGCTGTTGTAAATGGAATTTTTTTCCTGGTTTCATCCTGAATGCTCATTACTAGTGTATAGAAACACTAACTGATTTTTGGGTGTTGCTGTTGGATCCTCCCACTTTGCTGTAAATTTCATCATATGGTATCATCTCATCTGCATAGTGAGTTTTACTTCTTCCTTTCCAATTTGGATGCCTGTTATTTTTCTTTCTTGTCTAACTGGTCTGGCTAGAACTTCCAATACAATATTGAAGAGCAGTGGTGAGAGTGGGCATCCTTATCTTTTCCTGATCTTAGAGGGAAACTTTCAGTCTTTCCCCATTGAGTGTGATGTTAGCTGTGGGTTTTTTGTATATTCCTTTTATCATGTTGAGGAAGTTCCCTTGTATTCCTATCCTTTGAAGTGTTTTCATCAAGAAAAGATGTTCAAATGGGAAAAAGACTTGAACAGACACCTACCAGAAGAGGAAATACAAATGGCCAAAAGGCACATGAAGAGATGCTCAATGTCCCTGGCCATTAGAGAAATGCAAATCAAAACCACAATGAGATATCATCTCACACCCACCAGAATGGCCATTATCAACAAAACAGAAAATGACAAGTGCTGGAGAGGATGCGGAGAAAGAGGCACACTTATCCACTGTTGGTGGGAATGTCAAATGGTGCAACCACTGTGGAAGGCAGTTTGGCGGTTCCTCAAAAAGCTGAATATAGAATTGCCATATGACCCAGCAATACCATTGCTGGTTATCTACTCAAAGGACTTAAGGGCAAAGACACAAACGGACATTTGCACACCAATGTTTATAGCAGCGTTATTTACAAATAAATTTGTTGAGGCCAAAATGTCCATCAACAGAAGAATGGCTAAACAAACTGTGGTATATACATACGATGGAATATTATGCAGCTTTAAGACAGGATAAACTTATGAAGCATGTAATAACATGGATGGACCTAGAGAACATTATGCTGAGTGAGTCTAGCCAAAAACTAAAGGACAAATACTGTATGGTCCCACTGATGTGAACGGACATTCGAGAATAAACTTGGAATATGTCATTGGTAACAGAGTCCAGCAGGAGGTAGAAACAGGGTAAGATAATGGGTAATTGGAGCTGAAGAGATACAGACTGTGCAACAGGACTAGATACAAAAACTCAAAAATGGACAGCACAATAATGCCTAATTGTAAAGTAATCATGTTAAAACACTGAATGTAGCTGCATCTGAGCTATAGGGTTTTTTTGTTTGTTTGTTTGTTTGTTTTTTACTATTATTATTACTTTTATTTCTTTTCTCTATATTAACATTCTATATCTTTTTCTGTTGTGTTGCTAGTTCTTCTAAACCGATGCAAATGTACTAAGAAACGATGATCATGCATCTATGTGATGATGTTAAGAATTACTGATTGCATATGTAGAATGGTATGATTTCTAAATGTTGGGTTAATTTCCTTTTTTCTGTTAATAAAAAAAAAAGTAAAAAAAAAAAAAGATGTTCAGTTATATTACTTTTCTAAATCGATCGAGATGATCATGTATTACATTAATTGATTTTCTTGTGTAGTACCAGCCCTGCATATCTGGAATAAATTCCACTTGGTTATGGTGTATAATTATTTTAATGTGCTGCAGGATTTGATTTGCAAGTATTTGGTTGAGGATTTTGCATCTGTACTCATTAAAAAGGTTGGTTTGTAGTTTTCTTTTCTTGTAGTATCTTTGTCTGGCTACAAAGATACTACTGGATTGTAGTATCTTTATAGTTTCTATGTTGGCATCATAGAATAAGTTAGGTAGCTTTCCCATTTCTTCAAATTTTTTTTGAAGAGTTTGAGCAGGATTGGTATTAATTCTTTCTTGAATACTTGGTAGAATTCACATTTGAAACCATCTGGTCCTGGACTTTTCTTTTTTGGGAGATTCTTGATGAGTGGTTCATTCTCTTTACTTGTGATTGGTTTGTTGAGGTCTATTTTTTCTGGAGTCAATGTTTGTTGTTCATGTTTTTCTTAGAAGTTCTCCATTTTATCTGTGTTGTCTAATTTATTGGTATATAGTTGCTCATAGGATCCTCTTATTACCTCCTTTATTTCTGTGGGGTCAGTGGTTATGTCCCGTCTCCCATTTCTGATTTTACTGATTTTCTCTCAGAACCAACTTTCGGTCTTGCTGATTTTCTCTATTGTTTTCATATTCTCAATTTCATTTATTTCTGCTCTAATCTTCATTATTTCTTTCCTTCTGTTTGCTATGGGGTTAGTTTGCTGTTCTTTTTCTAGTTCTTCTAGGTGAACAGTTAATTCCTCTATTTTTACTGATTTCTCATGTAATTTCTTCCTTGACACACTGGTTGTTTAAGAATGTGTTGTTTAGCCTCCATATATTTGTTAATTTTCTGACCCTCTGCCCATTATTGGTCTCCAACTTCATTCCATTATGATCCAAGAAAGTGTTTTTGTATAATTTCAGTCTTTTAAAATTTATTCAGACTTGCTTTGTGACCCCGCATATGGTCTGTCCTTGAGAATGATCCATGAACACTTGAGAAAAATGTGCATCCTGCTCTTGTGGGTTGTAATGTTCTGTAAATGCCTGTTAAGTTTAGTTCATTTATCATATTATTTAAAATCTCTGTTTCCTTATTGATCCTTTGTCTAGATGTTCTATGTATTGATGAGAGTGGTGGATTGAAGTCTCCCAACTATTACTGTAGAAGTGTCGACCTCTCCCTTCAGTGTTGTCAGTATATGCTTCATGTATTTTGGGGCACTCTGGCTTAGCACATAAATATTTATGATTATGTCTTTCTGATGAATTGTTCCATTTATTAATACATAGTGTCCTTCTTTGTCTCTTTTAATTGTTTTATATTTGAAGTCTGATTTGTCAGATATTGGTATAGCTACCCACACTCTTTTCTGGTTGTTGTCTGCATGAAATATCTTTTTCCAACTTTTCACTTTCAATCTGTTTTTTTCTTGGATCTAAAGTGAGCCTTTTGTAGACAGCATATTGATCAGTCTTGGTGTTTACTCCATCCTGCTAGTCTGTCTTTTGATTAGGGAGTTTAATACATCAATATTTAATGTTATTACTGTAAAGGGAATACTTTCTGCTACCATTTTGTCTTTTGGGTATATGTCATATCTTTTTTTTCCCTCCCTTTGTTTTAGCTTTACTGACAGTCTTCACTTCTACACTCTTCTCCACATGTCTCCCTCCTGTCTTTTTCTATCTGCGTGTAATCTTCCCTTTAGTATTTCTTGTTGAGCCAGTCTCGTGGTCATGAACTCTCTAGTGACTCTTGGCCTGAAAATATTTTAAACTCTCCACTCATTTTTGAAGGACATTTTCACTGGGTATAGAATTCTTGGTTCACAGTTCTTCTCTTTCAGAATCTTAAAAATATCATATCACTGCATTCTTGCCTCCATGGTTTCTGCTGAGAAATCTACATATAGTCTTTTGGAGCTTCCCTTGTATGTAATGGATTGCTTTTCTCTTGCTGATTTCAGAATTTTCTTTTATCTTTGACATTTGACAGTCTGACTAGTTAAGTGTCTTGGAGGAGGTCTATTTGGACCTGTTCTGTTTTGGGTATGCTGTACTTCTTGGATCTGTAATTTTATGTCTTTCATAAGAGATGGGAAATTTTCAGTGATTATTTCCTCCATTAGTCTTTCTGCCCCCTTTCCCTTCTCTTCTCCTTCTGGGACACACATAATATGTATATCATGCACTTTATGTTGTCATTCTATTCTGAGACCCTGTTTATATTTTTCTATTCTTCTCCTATCTGTTTGTGTATAGGATTTCAGATGTCCTTTCCTTTAATTCAGTAATCCTTTCTCCTGCCTCTTCAAATCTTCAAAATTACGGATCCAAGAAGTACAGCATACCCAAAACAGAACAGGTCCAAATAGACCTCCTCCAAGACACTTAACTAGTCAGACTGTCAAATGTCAAAGATAAAGAGAAAATTCTGAAATCAGCAAGAGAAAAGCAATCCATCACATACAAGGGAAGCTCCAAAAGACTATATGTAGATTTCTCAGAAACCATGGAGGCAAAAATGCTGTTATATGTCTCCATTGTCTTTTTCATTCTGCTGTGGTGCCTTGCATTTCCATAAGTTCTGCCATTTGTTTTCTCAAACTTTTGAGGTCTTTATGTCCATCTCTTTTGCCGTATCTTCCCTCAATTCATTGATTTTTTAAAATAAGATTCTGCATGACTCAACACTGAAGGGAGAGGTAGACACTTCTACAGTAATAGTTGGGAGACTTCCATCCACCACTCTCATCAATACATAGAACATCTAGACAATGAAATTAGTTGTTTCAACTCCTGTGTCTCATTTGAAATATTGGTTTGTTCCTTTGGCTAGGCCATATCTTCGATCTTCTTAGTATGACTGTTATTTTTTGCTGGTTTCTAGGCATCTCATGTCCTTAATTAGTTTATGCTAGAGGTCATTTTCACTCTTTTACCTAAGGTTTTATTGCTCGTTGGCTCTGTTCTCTGATGTTCAGTTCAACTTATTCTAGAGCTCTAGCATAGCTTCTGTTGAACTGATCAGGATTTTTCACCTCTTGTTTTCTGTTGCCCTGCCTATATGGCACCTTGTTTTGAAGAGGGTCTTCTCAGATTGATCGACCCCAGTCAGATTCTTCCAGTCTAGATAGGACTACAACTCAGGAGGGGAGTGTAATCACTATCAAATTACCCTGAGGGTGAGACCCAGCAAGTTGTCAGACTATTCTGTGAGTCTCTAGACTGTGTGCTTTTCCAACATGTGGTGGTTGTCATCCCACAGCTTCCCACCACTGTAAAGTATTGCAGTGCCTTTAATTCTCAGCAGCCTCTTCCTGCCAGTGGTTTGGTTGAGATGGAGGTTCAGGTAGAATGTGGGCTTTCCTTGCTTGTTTTCCAGTCTTTGGGGCATGAATTTCCTGAAGCCAGGCAGTCACTTGAGCTGGGCCCTGCCCCCTTTTTGGGGGGAAGATACACCCTATAGGGAATTATCCCCATTCACATGAGGTGCCTTAATTCTGCCCTTGCCTAGGGCAGTGTTGAAGCCTGAGAATGCCCAGCAATTATATGTAATGAGCTGTTAAGAAGTAAATCAGAAAAAAAAAAAAAAAAAGAAGAAAAAAAAGCCTTTTCAGAGCCAGAGGTTTTCAATCCTGGGTTTGAAACCCAGGTTTTCAGAGCCCTGGGTTTGCCAATCAAGAGTTGCAGTTGGTACCTGGCTTTATATGTCCCCTATTCTTGGCACCCAGCCCTTTTCCAGTGTTTTTTGCTGTCCAACTCAAAAAGCCTGTTTTATTTTGTTTTCCCATCAGCCCCACCCTCTCTCTGCTGGGCAAAATCTCCTGGTTCCTTTGGTGTTGACTCCAGGTTTATCTGTGCTTAAGGCCTGTTTTCAGCAGTCTGAATTTGTTAATTAATTTTGCAATTGGAGCTTTGTTTAGCTACCTTCCTTGCTCCTAGTAGGGTCTGTTTCCTTTTCCTTTGGGAACCCCTTCTTTGCCCGTGGGGTGGGTGCTGGCCTTCCCAGCTTGGGAGACTTAAGAGTTTGGTGTGGGATCTCTGCTGTTCCAGACAAGCATACAATGTATGTCCAGTCACTGAAGCCCCTCCAGTAGTAGTTCCCTACAGTTCTTGGCTATATACTTGCTGCCCTGGAGAACAAACTAAATTCTACACCTCACTATGTTGCCATCTTGTCCACTATTTCTTCTAATATTTTTCTGCCCCTTTCTTTCTTCTTTCTCTGACTCCCATAATGCTTATATTGGTGTGTCCCAAAGGTCTTTTAGGTTCTGTTAACTTTTCTTCACTATGCAGGCTGGGTTTTTCAAGTATCCTATCTTCATGTTCACTGATTTTATTTTGCTACTTCTAGTCTGGTGATGAACCCCTTTAGGAAATTTTAAATTTCATTTACTGTTCTTTTCAGCCACAGTATTTCTAATAGGATACTTTTCATAATTTCTAATTTTATTGAAATTCTCATTTTGTTCTTATATTTTTTCCCTAATTTTAAAGACAGTTTTAAAAAATGTCTTTGTTATGTCCATAATGCCTTGTTTTCTTCATTTTTGGTTTATTTTGTTCCTATAAATGGGCCCTGTTTTTCTAGTTTTTTTTGTGTGTGCCTCATGACTGTTAAAATCTGGATATCTGAATAATTTCGCATAAGTCTAGAAATAGATTGTCTTTCTTCCCTAGAGTTTCCTATTTCTTTTGTTGAAGTGTATAAAATCTATTCATTCATTAGTTTTTTCCCAAATTCTTTATGCAAAGACTATTGTTACTTGGCATCTGTTATTGCTGAAGTCTCTATTCCTTAAGCATGTATTCAGCCAGAGACAGATATTACCTTGAATAACAATTGCTAATAACAACAACAAAAAATGAAACACCATTCCCAGTCTTTGCAGATCGGATCAATCCTTGTGCTCTCCTTTAGCATTTAGCAGGCCATATGATGGATCTAAAGAACAGCCTGATAGGAAACATTGGTCCCTCTCAGGTCCTTTTGAGCACATATCTTGACCTAGGCAGGTGTATGTGGCAAACATCCCCCAGGAAATTCACTTTTTTCCTCCACTTCAGGTACTACCATATGTCTCAACTGGTAATCCTTTGCCCCAGACAGCTGTGGTTTGATTGTTTAGAGTGTTTTAGTAGCTCTGCCACCTGAATGACTGCTATAGCGAAACATATGCTCCAATATATGCGTAAGGGTTACTGTGCACTTCTGGAACTCAGGACCAGGGATCCATACTAGGAGCTCGGGCTGGTATTTGGGAGGAGTTGAAGAGTCAGTAAAGGTGCCACACAGTGTTAATACTGTTTTTAAGTTACCACTTTTGAGTTTGCTGTCACTTAGTTATTGTAATCCTTATCTGTTTTCCAGAGCTCTGAAAATATTGATTCTGATGGATTTTCAAAGTTGGCTTTGGGAGATTTCTCACTCTACCATTCTGCTGACTCATTCTGTTTTTAAAAGATAAAGTTTGTTCAGTTTTTCTTATTGCTTAAGTTCCACCGTGATTGTAGGTCTCCATTTCTCCTTTTAAAGTGTCCTATCTGACAGTTGTTCATCTTCCATTCTAGTTTTTACATAATTGTCTGTCATTTCAGGAGAAATCAGATTTCATACATATTTTGCCAAAGGACAGTGTCAGAAAAGGTAAAAAAAAACAGTGATTATTTGGGTAGTTAACAAAATCAAGGAAAAAATGGTCAATTTAAACTAATTAAATGGATTAATGTCTAGAGAAAGTTTTTATAAACTGGTTTAGGACATTTAGAGAGTAAAAAATTCTTATTTCTAAATCATTGCTTTGAACAATACACTGTATGAGGCTTTTTAGAAAATGACTTCAAAGATCTTGAATGGAAAATTAAATTCTACTCCCTTTTCATTTTGACCATACTGAATGAGGTAACTGAAGGCTGATCCACTGAGTTGTTTCTACCTACCTAAGAGTATATATTTTTTTCTGTGACTAGAGAAGTTATTTAAATGAGGATTTGTTATTTTATCTTGATATGCTTGATGTGTATACTTTTTTTTTTTAATGGAGTGGTTAAGTTATAATCTGTCTGGAATGAGGGAGACCATTCTGCAGTATTTCCATAGTCCTGTGAGCGTAACTGTTACCACTTGTTTTGGTATTTTCACGTTTCCTTGTCTATGATGGAAAATGTCTGATTCAATTGTGTCTTCCCTATTGGTTGGCAAAGTGTCTGGCACAGAATGGAAAGCATTGTTTTTATAATCTTATTTTTGCATAGATTTACTACTTAAATACTTCAGTGGAAGTTAGCACTTCTTATGTCTACTTGTTTACTGTAAATCATGCATCTGGAAGTAATTCTACTCAGGGAGAAAGTCATTTATCACCAAAAGTTAATTCATACTTAAGGAATTTTATAGGCTATGTTTCTAGACTGTAAACTGAAAGACAAAGTATTCAAACAGAAAAGGAAAGGAAAAAAACAAATGCTCTTAAATTAAAACTATACAGACAATAATTTATTAAGTATATAAACTCTTGAGCAAGTCACAATCACTCAAGTTTGTGATTGTAAATGAGAAATACCATCTTGAAAAATAACATTTGAAAATGTTTTCTAAACTATATACAATATAAGAGACTATTTCTTGGACTATTTCGTGGACAATATGAAAGCTTCCTATGTATAGAACTTGAATCTAGGGTTCCACAGGGCTCCTAACTATGGACGATGATGTACTGTCACATGTCCTCCCTTGGATATCCTAAGCTTCCTGACCCTAAAGGAACTAAGTGAGGCCATACCATTTTATACTAGGTAGCTAAGCTGCCAGAATGCAACAATCCAGAAATGGAACAGCTTTAAAAAGGGGAATTTAATAAGTTATAAGTTTACAGTTCTAAGGCCATAAATACATCCTAACTAAAGCATCCAGAGAAAGATACCTTAATTTAAGGAAGGACGATCTGGGAAGGCACGTGGCTGGCAGCTGCTGGTCCTGGTTCCCTGTTCAATTGCTTCCCGCTTCTGACGCCAGTGGATTCCTCTCTAAGCATCTATGGGTTTTCACTTAGCTGCTCTTGGGCAAAACCCTGGGTTTCATCTCTTAGCTTAGCATCTGCAGGGTCCAGAGATTTCTTCTCTTCAGGTTTGGGCTATTTCTGCCTCACTCTCCATACGTCTACATTGGCATTCCTGTCAGCTCTAAGCTCTCTCCAAAATGTTTCCTCCTTTAAAGGACTCCAGTAAACTAATCAAGACCCACCTGTAATGGGTGGAGTCACATCTCCATGTAATCAAAAGGTCACACCCACAATTGGGCACATCACATCACCATGGAAATAATTTAATCAGAAGTTTCTACCCTGCAGTGCTGAATCAGGATTAAGAGAAATAGCTGCTCCCACAAGACTGGATCAGGATTAAAACATGGGTTTTGGGGGATACATGATAGATTCAAACCAGCACACCACAGAACTGCTCTTGATTAGATCTCCTCCTTTACTTTCAGGACTTACCTCCAAGAATAGTAATACATTCATTCCACTGCCTTCTTCCCCTTAGCCTACAAAATGCTCAACTTGTTTCTATCTAAGACAACTTGTTTTATCTAAGGAAGAGTCCCTCTTTCAACCTTCAAGCTTCTATACTTTCCTACATTAACATGTTCTCAAAAATAACTTCCATTTTCCCCCCTCCCACTTATTCCTTCTTTTTTTTTTTAAAGGAATTTGACTTTTGACTTTCACCACTACTAAAACTGCTCTAACAACTTTGAGCAACTTCCAGTTGACCAAATGGTGGCACAAGACACTTCAGGGTTCTGTCCCCTTACAGAACCTTTGAACAGCTAGGAAAAATTGTCAGAGCCATCTTTCTCAGAGTTCAAAAAAAAAGTAGGAAAAGTTGTGGCATAAAGAAATAAAGCCTTCACATAAACTTAATCATATTGGTAACCATAAATGCCAGTACTAATATATATTACTTTACTTTTTATTTCTTATAGGTTCTAAAATGCAAATGTATAAAAACTAATGAACAGGCTTATCCCTTCCTTGGACACATCTACGTTAACCTCTTTAATGTGTACTCTCTTAGATAAATTTCTCTTTTTAATAAACTTTACTACTTATTCCTACTGATTCTCTCATCTCTAAATTCTTTTAGTTTTGAGACTATCAAACTTGGATTGGGGCTCAACTGGCACCACTGCCAGCAGGGCACCAATAACATATTCTGGCAAGCCAGCCAGGAGTGATTTCAAAACATCTCAGGAAAGCAACATTTTCCATGTAAGACACTGGCCCTTGAGACTTGCATTTCAGTTACAAAGAAGAAGGCAAGGAGAGACCAGAATAAGGTATGACTCATAACTTAGGCTATGAATGGCAACCAGCCACCTCAGGACCACTTGGGGGAGAAGCCACTGGCAAACTGTCATTGATGTGGAGAGTTGGGCCACTGGTAGTGGGAGTGCCCCAAAGACCAAAGGAGCCCTGAAGATGGAGAGAGCTTTCAGAGCCCTGTCTATGAGGTGGGAAGGCAGGCGTTGAGCCCCTAAGGAGGAGGGGTGCCTCTCCAAAAGCCCTGTTTTCCACCTAACCAGGACTGCAGGGGCCTGGGGCCACTGGCTCCCTGGAGAAGATTGAAATCATGGAGCCCCAAGTGGCTCTAGACATAGTGGGTAAGACCATTAATTTTTTAATTGATATGGGAGCCACATATGCTGACTTAACCTCTCACTCTGGCCCTCTACTTTAAAACCTGTCACATGGGGGGAGTAGATGGGAAGTCTCAGGCACTAGCCTTCACTCCATCTCCTCTCCGCTGCTGAATTGTCCTCTCCTTTTTGGAAATGCGCTAGTGCAAGACCTAGTCCTCTTGCATTTGGAGCCTAGCTCCCTTCCTCAGTACACTGATGATTTATTAATAGCAGTCCTACAAGAGAAGCTTCCACCATGGACACCATTGCTACCCTTAATTTCCTAGTCAAATGAGGTGAGTTTCATCTTCTAAGGTTCAAATTGCCTTACAAAAGATTCCTTACCTTCGGTTTGTCCTCACCCCAGGGGAGCACTGTTTGTCATCTGAAAGAATCCTGGCAGTGTTCTCAATGCCACCCACTGAGATGTAAACCCAAACCAAAACATAAAAAAGTAAACATTAAAAGGCAGCAAGTAAGTGGCAAACAGAAAAAGCAAGGAAGTTTCAAAGTGCATTAAGTATATCCTAACAAATTTTATTTTGATGATAATTGTATGTTGTAAAATGTTTGCTTGGTGACAGTTTTCAAAATTATTTTGGGAACTTAAATATGAAGGATTTAAAGAATGTGTTTTTTTTTTATTAAAAGGAGAAGTGTAGTTTTGTCCAGAGAGCAAAATGAATGGTTATTACAGAATGAGGAAAATGTAAAATGAGTGGATATGAAAGGTTGTAGGAAGTTCAAGGATAGAGAAATTGTGGTCAAGGTTAAGAAGTTTGATGGGTCTATAATATACTAATATAAAACTAAAATTTATTTCCTGATAAAGTGACAAAGTTTTCTTAATTATTCCATCTTCAGTATAGAGTTTTCCCGAAGAAGTAGTGTAAAAAGCAGAAAGTTTATAATTTGGCAAAATAACTTCTTGTGTCTGTGTTAACATGAGCACACCCTTAGTTCAAAAAAAAAAACTTCTCTTTTCCTCAACTTTAACTAAAAAAATATTGCTTCTAACCTGACTACCTTAAAATTTTTGCTTTCTTAAGGTCAAACCCTAAAAAAAATTTTAAGATTAAAGGGATTTAACACTTTAGATGGGGGGGGGGGGGTGCGTAACTGAAGCAGGATAAAATACGACAACTCTAAATCCCTGGATTCCCATTCAGCTCTGAAAGAGTTGACAGACAACTCCAAGTCCCTTTTTTCTTATCTAGTTCCAAAGGAACTAACACAGAGCTGCAAACTTCCTGAGGTAAAAAACTCTCCCTAAAGCCCCCAAACCATTGAAACCTTCCCAAACCATCAAAGCTTGTAGAATTCTGGGCCCAAAGCGAACTCTAAGTTAATGATAGGAAGCATAGGGTTATAAAGATTGTTAACCATTTGCACAAAGACAAATTTTAGGTATGTGACAATAAACCGTGAATTCTGCTAGCTGTCTCCTCCTAGAACAAAGGTTATATGTAAAGGTTATTATGGAAACCTGCTGCCGATGAAACTTTCCTATAAAACAACCTGGCCCACTCCACTCAGTGCATGTCTCTCCCTTGGGCATGTCTGTGTTAACCTTTAACATGTACTCTCTCTTTTAGATAAACTTCTCTTTTAAATAAACTTGACTACTTATTCCTAAAAAACAAAAACAAAAACTAATGACCATCTATCATTTTGCACATACAGTGTATAAAGATATAATTTGTAACAATTACAACAAAAAAAGGTGTGAGGGTGGAGGGTATAGGAACTGTGTGCTACTGAGGTTAAGACAGTATCAAATAATTGTGATTGTTATGATTTTAGGATGTTAAATTTAAGACCCATGGGAAGAGATTCCAAGATGGCAGCTTAGTGAGGTATAGAATTTAGTTCATCCTCCAGAGCAGCTAGTAAACAGCCAGGAACAGTACAGAACAACAACCAGGGCCACAGCAGTGACCGGACACAGAGGTTACACGAGTCTGGGCAAACTGGACCAGCTGTGATACCATTTAGAACCATGAGTCCCCTAAGTGGTGGAGGCCGGTGCCCCTCCCCCACAGGCTGCTTCCAGAGGTGAAAGGAAAGGGACTTTACTAATAGCAAGGGGCTAAGGTCTACCATGCTCCAATTATGGAATTAACAAATTCTGACTACTAAAAATAGGCCCCCAGCTCAGCTAAACATCGAGTAAAACCTAAAGTTAGTGGTTTTTGCCCTGGCACAGAGGGGGCAGGACTGATGGGGGGGGGGGAAGGGTTTTTTTTAGATGAGACAGCACAATACTTGAAAAGGTCTGGACCCTAAAAAAAAAGGGGGGGGCACACAAGACCTGGGGATACATAGAGCAATGTACCAACTTAAGCTTTTGATTAACAAACTTGAGGAACAGGGTCCTGCTCTGAAAAGGATTTTTTTTTTTCTGTATTTCTGCTGCTTAACTGCTCTTTAGTTTATAAAACTGCAAGGTTTCACAGGCTGCAACTGCCCTGGGTAAGGGCAGAATTATGCTTGACTGAGAGACAAAGAGGTTGGTCAAGTGAAAGGAGGTCATTCTTGGAGGCTGTGCCTTCTCCATGAGAGGGGTGGGGCCCAACTCAGGTGGAATCCCTCCCTCAAGGAATTCAGAAACCAGGGACTGGAAAACTGAAGCAATTGAAGCCAGCATACAAACTCCTCTGTCTCAACCACGCCCCCAGCAGGGAGAGTTAGCTGAAGTTAAAGGTACCACATCACCTTATGCTGGTGAGACCCACAGGCAGACAAGTGCCACATACTGGGCATGATAGGAAAATCAGAGTCTAGAGGTTTCATAGGAAAGCCTGTCAACCTGCTGGGTCTCACCCTCAGGGAAAACTGTTGTAGGCGACTCTCCTCCTTACAGGAGGGCCAGTCTGGTCTGGGATATTCTGATTGGGGTCTATAATACCTAAGTAGACCCTCCTAAGGGAAAAAAAAAAGCACCATACAGGCAAAGCAAGAAACAAGAACTATTAAAACAAATAGTTCTGTTAAAACAAAACCTATGCTAGAGATCTAAAATAAACTGAACTAAATGTCAAAGAACAGACAGACAACAAAGTCAACCAGCAAGAAAATCCTAGGTAAAAGAGTGAAATCAATCTCCAGAATAAACTAACAAAGAAAATTAAATGCCTAGATGCCAGCAAAAAATAATGAATCATACTAGGAAAATTGAACATATAGCCCAGTTAAAGGAACAATAAAAAGACAAAGACTGGCAGAATGGATTAAAAAACAGGACCCATCTATATGCTGTCTACAGCAGACACATTTTAGACCCAAGGACAAACATAGGTTGAAAGTGAAAGGTTGAGAAAAGATATTTCATGCAAAAACAAACAGAAAAGAGGAGGAGTAGTTATACTAATATCCAACAAATTAGACTTCAAATGTAAAACAATGAAAAGAGACAAAGAAGGACACTATGTATTAATAAAAGGAACAGTTAAACAAGAAGATATAACAATCATATTTGTGCACCAAGCCAGTGTGCTCCAAAATACATGAGGCAAACACTGAAAAGAGAAATAGACACATCTACCATAATAGTTGGAGACTTCAATTCCCCACTCTCATCAATGGACTGAACATCTAGACAGAGGAACAATAAAGAAACAGAATTTGAATAATACAATAAACAAACTAGACTTAACAGACATTTATAGAACATTATACCCCACAACAGCAGGATACACCTTTTTTTCAAGTGCTCATGGATCATTCTCAAGGATAGACCATATGTTGGGTCACAAAGCAAGTCTCAATAAATTTAAAAAGATTGAAATCATACAAAACACTTTTTTGGATCATAAAGGAATGAAGTTGGAAATGAATGACAGGCAGAGGACCAGAAAATTCACAAATATATGGAGGCTCAACAGCACACTCTTAAACAACCAGTGGGTCAAGGAAGAAATTGCATGAGAAACCAGTAAATATCTTGAGGCAAATGAAAACACAACATATCAAAATTTATGGGATGCAACAAAGGCAGTGCAAAGAGGGAAATTTATTGGTCTAAATGCATATATCAAAAAAGAAGAGCAAAAATTGAGGAACTAACTGTTTACTTGGAAGAACTAGAGAAAGAATAGCAAACTAACCCCAAAGCCAAGCAAAATGAAAGAAATAACAAAGATTAGAGCAGGAATAAATGATATTGAGAACCTGGAAACAATCAAGAAAATCAACAAGAGCAGAAGTTGGTTCTATGAGAAAATCAATAAAATTGATGGACCTTTACAAGGTTGACAAAAAGAGGATACAAATAATCAAAATCAGAAATGGAAGAGGAGACATAACCACTGACCCCACAAAAATAAAAGAAGTAATGAGAGGATACTATGAGCAACTTTATGCTTATAAACCCGACAATGTAGATGAAATGGACAACTTCCTAGAAAGGCCTGAACAGCCAACACTGACTCGACCACAACAAACCAATCATAAGTAAAGAAATTGAATTAGTCATTAATAAGCTCCCAAAAAAGAAAAGTCCAGGACCAGATGACTTCATATGTGAATTCTACCAATCCTGCTCAAATGCTTCAAAAAAATTGAAGAGGAGAGAAGGCTACTTGACTCATTCTGTGAAGCCAACATCACGCTCACATCAAAGCCAGACAAAGATACTACAAGAAAAGAAAATTACAGACCAATCTCTCTAATGAATATAGATGCAAAAATCCTCAACAAAGTTCTTGCAAATCGAATGCAGCAGCACATTAAAAGAATTATACACCATGACCAAGTAGGATTCATTCCAGGTATGTAAGGATGGTTCAACATACGAAAATCAATGTAATATACCATATCAACAAATCAAAGCAGAAAAACCCCATGATCATCTTGATTGATGCAGAAAATGCATTTGACAAAATTCAACATCCTTTCTTGTTGAAAACATTTCAAAGGATAGGAATAGAAGGGAACTTCCTCAACATAATAAAAGGAATATATGAAAAACCCATAGCTAAGATCATTCTCAATGGAGAAAACCTGAAAACTTTCCCCCTAAGATCAGGAACAAGACAAGGATGTTAGCTGTGGGTTTTTCACTTTTATTCAACATTGTGTTGAAAGTTCTAGCCAGGACAATTAGACAAAAAAAGAAATATAAGGCATCAAAATTGGAAAGGAAAAAGTAAAACTTTCACTGTTTGCAGATGATATGATACTATATGTTGAAAACCCTGAAAAATCCACAGCAAAACTACCAGAGCTAATAAATGAGTACAGCAATGTGACAGGTTACAAGATCAACACTCAAAAATCTGTAGTGTTTCTATACACTATTAATGAGCAATCTGAGGGGGAAATCAAGAAAAAATTCCATTTACAATTGCAACCAAAAGAATAAAATATTAGGAATAAATTTAACTAAGGATACGAAAGGCCTATACAAAGAAAACTACAAGAAATTGCTAAAAGAAATCACAGAAGACTTAAATAAATGGAAGGGCACACCATGTTCATGGATTGGAAGACTAAATATAGTTAAAATGTCAATTCTACCTAAATTGATTTATAGATTCAATGCAATACCAATTAAAATCCCAAAAACTTACTTTGCAGAACTAGAAAAACCAATAACCCAATTTCTGGAAGGGCAGGGTTCCCTGAATAGCTAAAAATATCCTGAGAAAGACAAATGAAGTCAGAGGTGTCACACTACTTGACTTTAAGGCAAATTACAAAGCTACAGTGGTCAAAACAGCATGGTACTGGCATAAAGATAGATATACTGACCAATGGAACAGAATAGAGTGTTCAGATATAGACCCTCTCATCTATGGACAACTGATCTTTGATAAGGCAATCAAGCCAACTCACCTGGGGCAGAACAGTCTCTGGATATCCACAAGAGTGAAATAGGATCCATACCTCACACCCTCTACAAAAATTAACTCAAAATGGATCAAAGTCCTAAACATTAGATGTAAGACCATAAAACTTTTAAAAGAAAATATAGGGAAATATCTTATAAAACTTCTAATAGGAGGCAGTTTCTTAGATCTTACACTCAAAGCACGAGCACTGAAGAAAGAGATAAATGGGAACTCCTCAAAATTAAACACTTTTGTGCATCAAAGAACTTTGTCAAGAACGTAAAAAGACAGCCTACATAATGGGAGACAATATTTGGAAACAACATCTCAGATAAAGGTCTAGTATCCAGAATATATAGAGATTGTTCAACTCAACAACAAAAAGTCAACCCAATTACAAAATAAGCAAAAGACATGAATGGACACTTCTCAGAAGAGGAAATTCAAATGGCTAAAAGGCACCTGAAAAGATGCTCAACTTCCCTGGCTATTAGGGAAATGCAAATCAAAACCACAATGAGATATCATCTCACACCCAACAGAATGGTCATTATCAATAAAACAGAAAACAACAAGTGCTGGAAAGGATGTGGAGAAAGAGGCACACTTATCCACTGCTGGTCGAAATGTAAAATGGTACAACCGCTGTGGAAGGCAGTTTGGTGGTTTCTCAGGAAGCTAAGTAGAGAATTGCCATATGATGTGGCAATACCATTGCTAGGTATCTATTCAGAGGACATGAGGGCAAGGCCCAAATGGACATTTGCACACCAATGTTTATAGCAGCATTATTTACAATTGCCAAGAGATGGAAACAGTCCAAACATCCATCAACAGCGAGTGGCTAAACAAGCTGTGGTATTTATATATTATGGAGTATTATGCAGCTGTAAGACAGAATAAAGTAATGAAGCACATAACAACATGGATAGATCTTGAGGTCGTTATGCTGAATGAGATTAGCTAAAAACAAACGGACAAATACTGTATGGTCTCACTGATATGAACTGACATTAGTGAGTGAACTTGGAGAATTTCAGTTGGTAACAGAGACCAGCAGGAGATAGAAATAGCGTAGATATTGGGTAATCGGAGCTGAAGGGATACAGACTGTGCAACAGGACTGATTGTAAAAATTGAGACACGGATAGCACAATACTACCTGATTATAGCACAATAATGTAAGTACACTGAATGAAGCTGAATGTGATAAAGATAGGGAGAGGAGGACTGGGGGCACATGTGAAACCAGAAAGAAAGAAAGAAAGACAATAAAAGCTGAGATGGTATAAGCTAGGAATGCCTAGAGTGTACAATAATAGTGACTAAATGTACAAATTAAAAAATGTTTGTGCATGAGAAAGAACAAAAGGATGTCAATATTGCAGGGTGTTGAAAAGAGATGGTCATTTATATTTTAAAACTTCAACTTCTGTAAAAGAATAAAGCAAAAAATGTTTATTTGGTTCAAAAGTTCTATTTTGACTAATGCATTTCCTAATATAACTTATATTGACAGGGTAATAAGTACCATAAGTACATGGAACACCATAAGTACATGGAACCTTGAATAGGGCATGAGATTATGTATGTTTGTCCAGTGTGATGCCCCCATAAATCCCAGAGTGAGCTGAACAGTGAATAAAGAAGTATTTGCAAAGCCCCCTTGGTGGAAAGGGAGAAAATTCAACATCTCTGTTTGGAGAATTTCTGATATTCTTGCAAGCAGTGGGGGCAACCAAATCAATATGCTGAGCCCTCAATCTTAGGATTTGTTCATATGAAACTTATCCCCGCAAAGATAGGCTAAGCCTACTTAAAATTAGGCCTAAGAGTCACCCCCACAGAACCTCTGGTTGCTCAGATGTGGCCTCTCTCTCAGCCAACACAGCAAGCAAACTTACTGCCCTCCCCCTCTCTACGTGGGACATGACTCCCAGGGGTGTAAACCTTCCTGGCAATGTAGGACAGAAATCCTAGGATGAGGTGGGACTCAGCATCAATGGATTGAGAAAACCTTCTTGACCAAAAGGGGGAAGAGAGAAATGAGACAAAGTGTCAGTGGCTGACAGACTTCAAATAGAGTCGAGAGGTTATCCTGGAGATTATTCTTACGCATTATATAGATATCCCCTTTTTAGTTTAAGGTGTATTAGAGAGACTAGAGGGAAGTGCCTGGAATTGTAGAGCTGTGTTCCAGTAGCTATGTTTTTTGAAGATGAATGTATAATGCTATAGCTTTTGCAATGTGACTGTGAATATGAAAACCTTGTGTCTGATGCTCCTTTTATCCATGGTATGAAGAGATGAGTAAAAAATATGGATTAAAAAATAAATAATGGGAACAAATGTTAAAATAAATCGGGTAGATGGAAATACTACTGGTGAATGAGAGGGAGGGGTAAAGCGTATGGTATGTATGAGATTTTTCTTTTTATTTCTTTTTCTGGAGTGAAGTAAATGATCTAAGAAATGATCATGGTGATGAATATACTACTATGGGATGATATTGTGAGCCATTGATTGTATGCCAAGTATGGAATGTTCATATGTTAAGAATGTTTGTGTATGTTGTTTTGTTTTGTCAATTAAAAAAAAAAAGACTTATGAGCACCACAAAGAAATTATCCAAAAAATAGAAATAAGGGACTCAAAATGGTAACAATGCAAAAATTCAAATAAATATGGAAGTAGGCGTTAACATAAGAACTGAAGGTCAAAAAAGGCATAACACTTAGAAAAGCAAAATGGCAGCAGAAAGTCCTGCATTATTAGTAGTTGTGTTAAATGTAAATGGATTAAATTCTCCACTGAAAATACAGAGACTGGCAGAATGGATAAAAAAACATGGCCTAACTCTATGCTGTTTACAAAAGACTCACATTAAATCCAAACATGAAGTAAGTGGAAAGTAAAAGGACAGGAAAAAATTGCCATGCAACTAGTAATCAATAGAGAGCTGGGGTAGCTATACTAATAGCGGATTAAATAGACTTTAAGTCAGAAATTATTACTAGTGAAAAAAGATCAGTATATACTGATAAAGGGGTAATTCAACAAGAATACACAATTAGAACTATATATTGCACCTAATGGAAAAGCCCCCAAATATATGAAGCAAATATTGACAGTAGGAGACTTCACTACACCATGTTCAATAGACAGATCAGTTAGGATTAGGAGACTTGAACACAGACCTAAGAACATATATAGAATACTTCATTTAATAGCACAGCAGAATACATATTCCTCTCTAGTGCACATGGGTCATTCTACAAGTTAGACCATATGTGAGGTTATAACAAGACTCATTAATTAAAAAATACTGAAATCATGCAGTATATCTTTTCCAACCACAAGGGAATGAAACTAGAAATCAGTAACAGAGGGAGAAATTCCCATCATAATCCCAGCAGGCATTCTGGTAGACACTGACAAACTAGTTCTAAAAGTTTATGGAAATACAAAGGACGTAGAAAAGCCAAAATAACTTTGAAAATCACAAAATTGGATTATATCTATTTTTATGACTTATTATAAGGCAACAGTAATCAAGGACAGGTAGTACTGGTGTAAAGCTAAGACAACTAGACCAATGGAAAAGAACTTTCTAAAAATAGACCCATACATAAATGGTTAATTCACTTTTGACAAAGGTGCCAGGAAATCCAATGAGGAAAAGACAATTTTTCAATGTATTAAAAACAACAAAAAACAAAAGAACAAAAAAAAAAATTGGATCCATGCCCTATACCACGTACAAAAGTTAACTCAAAGGATCATAGACTGTATTGAGTCTGACTTGATTTTCTGATGCTTGCTGATATCTTTTAAGTTTCCCTTCTTCTTCTGCCCCTCACCTGGGCCAGCTATAAGATTAAGAAATCATGAGTGCTCCCTCCTCCGGTGCTGGTGGAAAGTCTAACCATTCGTGTCCCTACCTCAATAGAAAACCCTCCATTCACCCCACCCCACTACCTATGGTGCAGTAAAAACCCAAGCCTGTCTCCTTTCCTCAAGCTATTTTTGGGCCAGCTTGGGAAAGCCTGTCCTGCTCTCCATTTTTCAAAGCCTCACTATGTGAATAAAATCTTTCTTACCTTCTTGGAATATGTGTACTGTTATCAGTCTCAACGTTTGAAGCAAATTTTGGGTGTGGGGGTTCATCCTGTCTCTAGAGGGTGGCCACACATAGTCCTAAATATATGAGTTAAAACTATAAGACTTTTAGAAGAAAACAGGATAAAATTACACAAACACTATTAAGATAAATAAATAAACTATACCACATTAAAATTTATAACCTTTGCTCTTCAAAAGATATGGTTAAGAAAACAGAAAGGTAAACTGCAGACTGTAAAAAACACCTGCAGCACATTCATCCAACAAGGAAGTTATATCTAGATGAAAAACCCACCTTAGTAAAATGGGCAAAATTTAAATAGACATTTCACCAAAGAAGATAAATGGATGACAAACGAGCACATGAAAAGATACTTAACATCATCAGTCATTAGGGAAATGCAAATTAAAACCAAAATGTGATACACCACTTACCACTGGAATGGCTAAAATTATTAAGACTTAACACACAAAGTGCTGGTGAGGATGTGGAACGACTGGAACTCTCATACACTGCTGGTCAGAATGCAAATGGTACAACCATTTTGATAATTTTTTCCCCAACCCTAGGTATTTACTAAAAGGAAATGAAAGCATATATCCAGACAAATGTATGTACGTACCTACATCATAGTGAATATTGAAAACAACCCAAATGCCTATCAACAGATGAATAAATATACAAATTGTAGTATATCGACACAATGGAATACTAAGCATTAAAAAGGAATGAACAATCAATAGAACATGGATAGATATCAAAAATAAGCTAAAAATCAGACTTCCTTAAAAAGTTCATACTGTATGATCTCCATTAATACCGAAGTCTAGCAAATGTAAACCAATCTAAATGACACAAAGATCAACTTTTTGGGGTGATGGATACATTCACTATTTTGAATGTGTTATGATTTCACAGGTATTTGCGTATGTCAAAACCCATCAAACTGGACACTATAAATATGTGTATATATTGTCTATCAGTTATACTTCAATAAAGCTGTAAAAAATAAGGGTACAGAAGTTACTCCTCCTCACACCCTCTTTCCATTGTTACCCTGTAACTCTCTCCTACAACTAGCTAAAGCCAGGTAAAAGACAATTTAAGTGTTCTTTTGTTATCAGCTGGAGAATACAAGTAAGATTCTTTTCCAAATACAGATTATGTAAATAGCAGCTCTCTTGCAGGTCAGATTAGTTTTAGACCTAAAACCTAATGGATGAGTCATCCTTGGGTTCTTCATACCTTTGTAGGAGGTAAGGAAGGTGGGTGAGAACACAGGTAGTAAATACCAGGTCCCTGATAGCAGAATGGTTTCTACCATTTTTGGGAGCTGTTACTTCAGAAGTTCTATTTACACTGTACATATTCTTTAGAAGACTTTTGGTAACTCTCGGAGATTCCCCATTCTTGTGTAGGTCATGGGAATGCCCCTTGAGCTACTAATCTAGTTTTGATAATTTCACTCCAAAGTTTAGACAGATGTATTAGCTTTTTAAGCTGCCGGAATCCAATATACAGAAATGGAAAGGCTTTTAAAAGGAGAATTTAATAAGTTACAAGTTTATAGTTCTAAGCCTATGAAAATGTCCAGACTAAGGCATCTAGGGAAAGATACGTTAATTCAAGAAAGGCTGATGGGTCTGAAGTACCTGTCAGCTGGAAAGGCACATGGCTGGCATCTGCTGGTCTCTTGCTCCTGGGATCCTTTGCTTTCGGCCTCTGTTCCTGTGAGGGTTCCTCACTTTGCTTCTCCATGCTGGCTTTTATCTCTTGGCTTCCCTTGGCCCTCTCCAGGTTCTGACTTGCTTAATATCTCACAGAAAGGCTCAGGGCAATATCTGCTGGACTACACACGTCTCTGTTCTCTGAAGCAACTGCCTCCAAGCATCTACATCTGCTCTGTCAGCTCTGCTCTGAGTTTTCTCTAAAATGTTTTCCCCTTTTAAAGGGCTCTAGCAAGCTAATCAAGACCCATCTGGAATGGGTGGAACCATATCTCCATGTAATCAAAAAATCATACCCACAGCTGAGTATGCTACATCTCTATGGAGATAATAAAAAATTTCTGCCCTAAATATTGAATCAGGATTTAAAGAAATGGCTGCTCCCACAAGATTAGATCAGGATTAAAACATGGCTTTTCTGGGGTATATAATAGATTGAAACTGGCAAAATGGAGAAGCCAAATGTTAGAGGGAATCTAACCAAAGTCTACTAAGGTAGTAGAGAGCTCAAAACAATACCAGGCACAATATGCATCAGCAGAAGAACCATCTTGCTGGTAAGTAAGCGGAGTTTTCCCTCAGGATGGAAAGTTTATCTGTCAGGAGTTATATAAACTGAGTAATTACAGACTTTCCCCAGGTATATACCAAAAGAGAGTGAAACAGGGTTTCAATACTTGTACACCAATGTTTACAGCAGCATTATTCACAACAGTCAAAAGCTGGAAACAACTCAAATGTCTATCAATAACAAAAGGTTACTGGATAAACAAAAGGTGGTGCACACACACAATGGAATATTAATCAGCCATAAGAATGAAGATATGAGACACGCTGCAACATGGGAGAACCCTGAAAACATGTTAAGTGAAATAAGGAAGCTACATGAGGACAAAAATTGTATGATATCACTTATAAAAGATGACTAGAACTAGCAAATTTGCAGAGATAAAAAGCAGATTAGAGATTATGGGGGGGTAGTGGGGGCGGGTTAGGATGAGAGGGGAAAGGGGAATGTTTGTTTGTAAAAAGAAAAGAAAAAAAAAGAAGAGAATTTTCCAAGAGTTAGATAGGGAGACAAAAAAGTTATAAAGAGCTCTAGTAACTAGTTTTGGTAGAATGCATAGAAAGGGGAGAGTTATGTATTGTTAGGGGAACTGTATATCATGACAGTCTTTTTTGGAAGGCAATCTTGCAACCTTATTAAAATTTAAAATACATATACTTTTCAAGCTAGCAATCTGATTTCCATAAATCTATCTCCGATAATTAGAACTACATAAAATACCTATGTATGAAGTTGTTTCTTGCAAGCGTTTTGCAGTGGCAAAACAAAAACCTGACCAAGTGAATGCCCATCAATATGAGAACGTTTGAATGAATTACAGTACATAAATACCATAGAATTTTTATGCAGGTAAAGAAGAGCTATACCAGTTGACTTAGATTTCCACATTAGTAAAAAATCAAATATTAATTATTGACAATATATGTACACATGTATTATGTATACATGCATTGTGTGACCATGAACATGAAGAAAACTTCAGTATCATACATACTAGATTATTTACTTTGGTTATGGGGAGATATAATGTGAGAAAACAGGGCAGAGAAGATGGGGGTCGCAAAGCAGAAGGGGAAAAATAGGAAAAGTAAATTTTTGCATGTATATGCTATTTAAAATTTCAACAGTAACTACCCTCAAAACATCAGTCCAGGGCCACGGTGGCTCAGCGGGCAAGAATGCTCGCCTGCCATGCCAGAGGACCCAGGTTCGATTCCCAGTGCCTGCCCATGTAAAAAAAAAAAAAAAAAAAAAAAAAAAAATCAGTCCACACATTACTTCTAAGCCAACAATGATTTCTTCCTTTATCTAGCTGAAAAACTATTAGATTTTCTTTAAACAAAAAAAAAGGAGACAAAATGCCCTGGTTATACCAACCATGAACAAATATGTTCTAGTGGCTGACATACATTTTAGAATATTTATAAATCAACGTATTTGGCATAAAACCTTGCTAAAAGTGATTTACCAGTCATTAGATTGTTTCAAACAACTTATTTTCAGTGTACAAGTTTATGAAGTGACCAGTTACCAATTCTGAGTCTAAGTCCACAAACATCCTCATTCCCTTTGGTTATTCTTGTCCCATCAAATATTATCCTCAATTTCCTCTTCATGTATAAAATATATATTAAGTACATATTTATAGGAAAAAATAAAAGGAAAGGCAAGGTTACTGCCCTTAAGAGGCCTATTGTCTCTCTTTTTAAGATACCTGTCTCCCCAGTATCTTGAATTCGTAATTTAGAATTTGGAGGTGCTTAGTACACATGATGCAGTGAAAAATTTAAGTTCTACCTCTTTCATGTAAGACAAAAGGTAGTATAAATAGGTGTTCCACTGCTATTAGGCAAAAGGCTGAATCAAAAATAAATACAATAAAAGCAGGACTATAGTCCCCAGACACACAGCAAAGTCTACACATTCTAGGATTAGTAAACGCTTCAACAGGAAAGAGCTTGCCATTCCTTACTGTATTCATGTTATATAGATGAAAAACAACTTGTTTTATAAACTCTGAAAACCTAATTCTCTATGGTATTAAGAAATAAGCAATTCAGGCTAAGACAACCATAACAGTAATTTCTACTAAATATTAAAGGAAGACATAATTCCAACCTTGTACACCCTGATATTCAAATTTATCTCAGGAGGTTAACATTTAAAAAATCAAATTAACACAGTAAAGGAGAAAATCATGACTATATGATAGATTTTCCCCAAAACGCAGCCAATAAAAGTCAACATATTTTCCAAGATAAAAGCTCCTAGCAAACTGGGAGTCATAAGGAAATTTACTCAATTTAATAAAGGGTATCTACAAACACATCTGCAGCAAATATAATTGATGGTTAAACACTGCAAGGTTTCTTTTGAGATTACTAACAAGTCAACAAAATCTCCTATAATCACTGCTACTCAGCATTATACATTAGAAATCCAAACCAGTGCAATTGGGCAAAAAAAAAAGAAATGGTGTAATAATCAAGGAGGAAGAAACAAAATAGTTTGAAGATTGTCTCTGCCACTTACCAGAGCTATGCAACCTTAGGCAAATTACTGAATGTATTTTTGTCCCACAAGTCATCTATAATGTTTGGTAAGAGTGCCTCCTTCATAGGGCTGTTCTGAGAAGTAAGTTAGTATTTAAAAAGTACTTAGAAAGTGTCTGATACTGCAAAAGTGTTAAATACCTAAAAATAAGCTGTTCACAGATGACTGTATGTAGAAATCCCAAAGAATAGAGAGATAAACTGCTAAAATTAAGAAAGCAAGATTCCCTAGATACGAAATCAAATGTACTTCTATATATACTATTAACCACAAGCCAAAAATGATTTAATAAAAAAACTACACCATGAAAAACAAGTACATAGCAATAAATCTAGCAAAAGGTGCAAAAAAACTAATCTATAGGGATAATTAGAATCAATGCAATCCCAATCAAAATTTGTGGAACTCAATAAGGTTATTCTAAAATGTTTATGGAAATTTCAAGTTCCAAGGAAAACAAGGTGGAGAGTTGCCCTGTTAGATTTCAAAATCCCAAAGATGTCTAAATTGTCCATTTATTTGACCATGGGGAAGATCTTTCTGGAATACCTATACACCAGATATATCTGCATGGTTTCTCCTTCCTTTAGATCTTTGAACAGATGACATCAAATTAAGAGACCTTTTCTGTTTGCCTTATATAAAACAGCACTCTCACCCCTCTCAAATCACTCTATACCCTCCCTATATATTTTCATAGCACCCATCATTTGGCATTATTTTATAGTTATATGTATATGTTTATTATCTTTCTCCCATGGCCTCAGCAACTTGAAGCCAGAGTCTTTGTTTATCTGGTACTCTGCCTTATCCCCAGTAGCTAGTGACTTTGTTGAATCACTAAATTGGTAAAAATCATAAAAATGCTGGTTGGCATATGAACTGATTCAATATGAATCACACAGCCTGTAAATTCTCTTTCACCATTCAATGACTACCAAAAAAATATATTCATACTTTTGTCTATTTGAAAATAGTATAAACTTCCAGTGCTTTTGGTAGTACTTGTGTCTGTTTGCCTAATGCTATAACAATACCACATTATGAGTTGGCTTAAACAATAGGAATTCATTGGCTCAGAGGCTAACTATCCAAAATCAAGCTGTCAGCAAAGTGGTGCCTTCTTCCCAAAGCCTCTAACATTCCAGTGTTGATTGCCAGCAATCTTGGGGTTCCTGGGCTTGTATCCTTGTCTCATATTGCATACCAATGTCCTTTCCTTTCTCTCCTGGTCTATGTTGACTTCTGGCCCCTTCTAGTGGCATTCTCTGAATTTCTTCTGCTTACAAAAGTCTCTAATAATCTGGGTTAAGGCCCAGTATGCTTCAGTTGGCCACTGCTTAACTAAAAAATAGTATCCTCAAGAGACCCTATTTACAATGGTTCAGACCCACAGGAAAACCGATTAAGAATATGTCTAAATTGGGGTAAATAATTCAATTTACCATAGTATGGTTAGTCAAATTCTCTCTCTGCAAGTTCATTCAGATGACCATTTTGGGCATTTCAAACTACTGAGCAAGATAACAGTGGCTTGAAGTCATACTTTATCTCAAAATGATGTAAATAAATGAAATGACACCTTTGGGTGAAAAAACAAAAGTAATTATGAGATGCTTCAGTTATTTTGCTTATCTTATGTAAGAATTCATAGATTTGATGATTTTCAACATACACACTTTATCTTTTGATGATCTAAGTTTATACTTAGACAAATTGCTACACAAAGTCTTATATTTTTACAAATTAATTCAATTTTCAGCAAAAATAAGTTAAGAATGCTAGATTGTGAATTCAATATAAAAAGCTAACTCATTTCAGTACTCCAAAACTAGGAATTTTACATTTAAGAGAATCCAGTTTTAGATTGATAATTTACATAATGAACAGTAGGGTATATTGTTATAATCTTTGTATTCTCTCTCACTACCATGTGAAACTCCCTCTATAGGCTTTAAAGAAAGCAAAGTACAAAGGCTAAAAAAAGATATTGTGTGTAAAGCCTCATTTGACTTGAAACCTGGGGTGTTCTCTTGTTGGAGGCTAGCCTGGAGTTGGACTCCAGTTAAGTTTAGCTGGGTCCAAAATGATTATAAGTTTGAAGGTCCTGTAGGAGAAGAATGAACTTTGGAAGCCAGTAGGAAGGTTCATACCATTTCTACAATGAGACTGAGGTGGTATTGGTTGGGGGTACAGCCAGGGGTAGGAGTGAACTAAAGGCACTGGCCTCCTACACAACACCACTCTGGCTGTGTTCCTCCTAAGATCATTTAGCTTTCCTCAGTCTTTACAGAAACATCAAGAAGACAGTTAACATATTCATACAGATTATTTTCAAGAAATATTAAATATAGGCCAGAAAAACCATCGATGCATTGTATAGAGGCAACCATAATAGAAAGCATTTGATTTCTATTAGCTTGAATTTAAATGGTTCCGATTTCATAATCTAATTTTGCCTGAGTAGAAGCTTTTTAAAAGTCTTTTAAGATCTTTTACTTTCCTGTTAAGATGAGTATTTATAATATTGATCTCTCTTAAAAATTAACAATAGACCTATTTACTTAAGTTAAATCCAACCACTTTATTTTAAAAAATGAAAATCTATTGATTAACAAAGCTGTTTGGTTTTTTTTTGGAGGAAAGGCAGGAATTAGAAAGGAGAGTTTCTAACACTTGTTTTTAGGTTTGAGAGGTTCAGCAAATACTTCCCTTTGGACTGAGAGAGACTGGAAGGCAGAATCATCTCAATGGTTTGAAATATTTATGAATACTGCCATAGGGCAAATAAGCATTTCCGTTATTATAAACATATGTGTGCACAAACCAAAAGCAGCAATACATTAGTATTTACATTTATTTCATGTATGCAATTTACACAGTCATTATTGAACAAAATTGGAATGCAAACAAATATACAAATATCATAAGAAGCATTATCACATAAAATAACTGGCACTAGTGTTATAAGCACATTAATGGAACTGGTGAGGAAAACTGATGGAAGAAGACTGCAGCCCATGACATTTTTTCTTTTTGTCAAAAGAGAACGCTCAGTAGCACCATAATGGCAATACTTAAAAGAAACACATAAGATGGAACATTTTTACTACTATCATTGAGGTTAACCTGCTTCATTTAGGAGAATTATATAGGAAGTTAACAATAGGCAGTATTTTGGCCAACTTCTGCTTATGTCAGCTAAACATCTTCCATAAACAAAAGCAAAAGGAAATAAAGCCAACTGTACGTAGAACCCTCTCCTTTTGTGTATTTGTACAAACTCTGCACCATGCTTTGATTTCATGATTGAAGAAAATATATGCAAGTATTTAAAAACTGAGGTTATGTAAAGTTATTCACTAAAGCCTGAGTGTGTCTTTGGTAGGCTAATACTCTTTTAGCATTGTTATTAATCACATTCACGTTTATCTATTTCTGTATTTTTCTATATAATCCAAGGTGGCTAGAGAGGATACTGTGGTAAACAATACAACAAAATCCTCAAATGACCAGGGTCCTTAAAACTCAGTCTACTCCAAAGGCACCAAGAATCATTGGGGTACAAACTTCCCTTAGTGAAAGAAAGGTGATTTTAAAAATTCTTACAAACTAATAGAATTTTATTTTGCAGTGTTAAATATCTTATTTGTTGTTGTCAGTATACTTGATTACCTACCATTACACTTTTCTTCTAAGAAGACATCAACAATATACAAGATATATAGAGTACCAGGTATTTCTATTTCAAAGTTGTGCAAAAACTGCCACAATCTTGCTCAAAGTATGTAAGTATCCAAATGGTAGCAAATGGGCTGCATTAAGCTTTATATATCCACATTGCAAATGAAGAAAGAAATGAAATTTATGCCCAGATGTGAATAGAAGTGTTACAGAATACCACATATTAAAGTAATCTTGCAAGGTTCTTTCAAATAGTATCCCTTAGTGGTTTCAATAAAATGTCACTAACCACTTATCCCTACGCCTCAAGCTTTTTCTTCATAAGAATGTTGTAGAATGCATTAGTATTTTATATTGATTATAAGTTAAGCCAAATTTCCATCTAAATACACAGTATGTGCTTAAGCAGTATTTTGTGGCAAAGACACAAAACATGCTTTGCTCTTAACATTTATTATCCTTATAATAATGCACTTATAAAGCCTTCATTTCATAGTTTTGTAATTAAAATCCACATGAAACACGATGCTTTGCTGAACATAGAAAATATATCTGCATTATGATTATGAAACCTAGCTTTTGCTGATAACGTGAAACTTAAAAGAAGTTACATGTAGTTCAATCAGCTCCAAGACTGTTCAGTGGTAATTATTTTGCAGTATTTATTGGCCTAAATTTCAGTCTGAATTGCAACTTTTAATTCCACTGTTTGATGTGAATGGTTGTTATTTGTTTCTTTTAGTGCATCATTAAAATATAAATCAACATTAGGTATTACTCCACTGTTACCATGTTCTTCAGCAATATGATTCAACTGTGGAACTTCTGAACATGAAGCAGTTTTGGTAAGCACAGAAATGTTACACTGATGTGGGGAATTTTCCAGACGGTCATTTTCTACCTCAGGAAGAATGCTAACAGTAGCAAAGCGGGCATGATAATCACTGGAACCATGACTACAAGAAGTTTTCATGCTTTCTAGGTCAGAACAACTAAATTCAGAAAAATGACTTGAGTGGGAGTCTGCTACAGATGGCATACTATCACTGAGGGATGGAGCCTCAAATTCGCTTGAGTTCGTGCTCTGTTGTTCTAACAACTGTGCATCCATGTCCTCTCTAGTCTCATTTATCTTCATGTTACTCTTTTTCCTCAATTTACCACTCTTTGATTTTTTTCCTGCTGTTGCTTCTTTGCACCACTTGGTGGCACTGGATTTACCTTCAAGCAAGCCACTAGATGAAACACCAGCATGATTACGTGTGGCGCTGCCATCGTCCACACTACTGCTTCCACTATTGTGTCTGAATTTGGATGGTTTCGATTCAATATCTACTTGGACCTCCATACTGTTGCCTTCTCTGAAACATAAGAGTAACAAATACAAATATAATTTCTGACTCCCTTTTTATTTTTATTCAGATGACAGCAAAGGGGGAGAGGGGTGTCTGTTACAAATCTAAAAAGGCCTAGAACAAATTAATGCAGGATAAATTGCACTTAAAAAAAAAACAAAATTTGAAATCAACAGGCCTGTTTTTCTAATGCTGCAATTTTTTTTTTAAACAGTAGCAGTGGCATTCATTGTTTATGTCACTTCAGGTACTAGTTACCCTTTCCTTTTTTTGTTTTTAATAACAGATTTATAGATACATAATTTACATACTACAAAATTTAGCACTTAACAATACATAATTCAGCGATGTTTTAGTAGATGCAGGATTGTATAATCATCACTGCTAATTCCAGAGCATTTTCATCAATCCCAAAAGCAACCTTGGATCCATTAGCAGCCTGTTCCCATTCTCCCCTCACCCCAGCCCATGGCAACCATTAACCTGCTCTCTCTTTATGGACTTGCCTAATCTGGATGTTTCATATAAAAGGAATCATACGTGTTCTTTTGACTGGCTTCTTTCACTTAATATAATGTTTTCAATGTTCATTCAAGTTGTCATAATACTTTAATATGGAGAAGGGGAGTGAGCCTGGTTTCATCTTCTACAACTTCTTTACTAAGTAAAAAGCTCTGCCATGACTGGAAAATATTTGTATGTATTCTACAATTATTACTATATAAATCTCCCAATCTTAACATTTACAATCATTAAAATTTAAGTATTGCCAGCTCTGGCAATCTTTTAACACAATTTCTCAACACTTTATTCCCAGAGAATTTAATGTTAATTGGTGGCCATTATTCACTGATAATTTTGCCTAATGACAAGGATAATTCTTTTTAAATTAATTTTAAAATCCTCATGATTTATAACAATTCTTTCCTTACTTGTCCAATGGGATGTAGGAATTCAGAATGGATCCTGCCATTGCTTTGGTGCTGGCATTATCACTAACGGTTCCCAAGCTGACTGTGCCAGATTCTCCACTTAGACTGTACCGTTCTTTCTGTACATCTGCTTGTACTTCCAACCTTAAAAGGGGAAAAGGGTATTAGATAAAAAACAAAATTATATATAATTTCACCACTAATGTAATAGTTATCTT
Organism: Tamandua tetradactyla; assembly: GCF_023851605.1. Classification (NCBI taxonomy): domain Eukaryota; kingdom Metazoa; phylum Chordata; class Mammalia; order Pilosa; family Myrmecophagidae; genus Tamandua; species Tamandua tetradactyla. The sequence continues at coordinate 144,587,359 of NC_135332.1, forward strand.
TAAATGAATCAGTTAAGAACCCTAGTAACAAGAAACTATTTTAGAAACAACTATTAACATTACTTTTTAACAAGTCTCTTCTATTTGATTACTCAAATTCTATCACAGCATGATGAATAATACCAGTCATCTAAATAAAATGGGAAAAATTAGCTGTCTGCAAAGTAAGGAAATAACAAATAACACAAAAAGAACATAAAGGATTTTAACTTAAATATCTTCATTATTCTCACTCAGGATGCGGCACTTTGCATGCCACATTTCAGTGGAAAATACAAAATGAGAATATATTATCAACATGATATATGACAGAATTGTGAATCAAAAAATTCTGGGCATCATATTAAAAATGATTCTAAACAAAACAAAGAAAAAGAAAAAAACAAAAATTCTGTTAAAAAATGTGACTCAAGAGATAATATTATGCATGACTATAACTTAAGAGTATGTGTTTAAATGCAAGCTACCAAAAAAAAGATAAATATAATTTATTTTTTAATTTGTACACTCCTCCTCCATTAAAAAAACACACACACAACAATCAAAACTAAAAACAGAAGTAAAAGTGAACCAAAGAAGAAATAAGATAAAAATGTATTAACTTCTCCCATTTATCTATATGGCTGTTGGTCAAACACCTGTTGAAAATGAAGTAAACGCTGATACATAAAAGGACCCATTCAGCCCTCCTGGCCCCAGTTTATGCATTCCCAGATGCCCTGACTCCCTTTTCTCCCAGGTTTTAGCCAGTGTCTCAATTCCTTACCACCTCCAAATTAAAGCCCACACTCAAGCCTTGGCTCTACTGTATTCACTGAAGCAGATCTGGTATTGACTTAACATGATTCAAAAAGTACAATGAAAAAAAACAGGCAGACTTAGCTTTTATGCAATCAAGGATATTTTGACAGAAAAATAAAAAATAAAAAACAGTAATTACCTCTTTATTCACCAATAAAATTTCAATTTTTAACATTATTATTATTCAACTCTGACCTAGGATGGTTATATGCAATCATCATGCTTTGTGTTCTAAATTCTCCTCACCTAATTAATAATTTCTAATTAGCCAAAGGCAAAAACAAACCACATTTCTGTTTCTTACCTGTTAAAACAGTTTACCATGGCACTTCCTGACAGACTCCCTGTTATACTAGCTCCAGCGAGTGCCATGGTGCTAGCTGTTTCACTCAAGTTGTCTCGAATGGCTTCTATTCGATCCATGTGGCTTCCACTTGCACTCAAACTGCCAGTCAGACCACCAACACTTCCCTCCCCTATGCTAGGGTTGTGTCTTGCTTCTGCTACTGAAGTTGTATCTAAATGCAAATATTTAAAGAAACAAGTATGAAATTATTAATTTCCCCCTTCTTAAAGATTGCTCCATGATTTCAGATAGGGCATGTTATTTATTATATAAAGTACCAAACGTACACACAAACAGAAAAGATGCTGGGAGTCAGGGACATATAACTACGGGGTAAGAATAAAGGGAAATATCTCAGAGTAGCAGAGCTGAATCATGGAGTGGCTCTCAATTTTAAATGGTCACTAATTTTTTAAAAACAATCTAGAATATTAAGGAATTTTATAAAGAACTGGTTGTAATTTAGCTGATTTTACAGGAAAATTAAGAAACAATTTTCAGTAAGGGAGTCATTTATTCTCTAGGCTAATAAGAATGGGCCAAAAGTTCATTTGTAGATATATTCCACAGTTCCAATTGTCTACAAGCTATTACAAGATCTAATAATACTATATTCTCATCTTACGGTATTTTTCACATGCTTTGTATGGTAAGGATTCATTTATTCACTCTAATATTTGAGTACTTACTATATACCCAAAACTTGCTCTAAGTACTAGGGACATACTGAAACAAAGAGAAAAACATCCTGCTCTCAAACCTTACATTCTAGCTGGGAAGGAGGAAAATGGGGTGCAGAGAGCAATAATTAAAATCAAATGGTGAAAAATGCTATGGAGAAAAATAAGGCAGAGTAAAGGGGAGTGAGTAGAGGGGAATTAACGTAATAAGGATGTGCCACTTCATATAGTGTGATGCAGGAAGGCCTTTCTGATAAGGTAACACTCTCAAAAGAAGTGAAGGAGCGAGCCATGAAATTACTTAAGGGAAGAGTATTCCAGGCAGAGAAAACTGCAAAGCTCTAAAGTCTAGAATTGGGAGAGTGCTTGGCATCCTCAAAAACATCAAGGAGATGCAGTATAAAAAAGTACTGTGGTAAGAAATGAGACAAAACCAGGGCCAGATCATGTGGAACCTTAAAGGCCATAATAAGGACACTGGATTTTTTAACACCAGTACAATCAGAAGCCATGGGTGAGTTTGAACATAGGAAAGACATGATCTGACATGTTTCAGAATTGTCACTTTGGCTGAGCTGTGGCACAGATTATAAATGAGTGGATTCAAGAACTGGAAAGAGCAGTGAGGAGGTGATTCTAATACCCCAGAAGACAGTACCTGTCATGGTCAGGTTCATGTGTCAACTTAGCCAAGTGGTAGTACCTGTTTGCCTGGTTGGGCAAGTACTGGCCTGTCTGTTGCAATGAGGACATTTCATAGAATTAGATCATGATCACCTCAGCTGCATCCACAGCTGATTCCATTTGTAATCATCCAAAGGGGAGTGCCTTCTGCAATGAGTGATGCTTAATCTAATCACTGGAAGAATTTTAAGGAGTATTCAGAAGAAACAGGCTCTCTTCCTGCTTTAGCTGGCAAGCCTCTCCTGTGGAGTTCGTTCAGACCCTTCATCGGAATCATCAGCTTCACAGCCTGCCCCGTGGATTTTGGAATCTGCATTCCCACGGTCACGTGAAATACTTTTATAAATTTTATATCTGCGAGTATTTCCTGTTGATTCTGTTTCTCTAGAGAACCCTAACTAATACAGTACCTTGGGCTAGTAGAATGGCAATGGAGAGTGTAAGAAGTGGTTAGATTATAGGTAAATAATGAAGGAAGAGTAAAACAGAATTTTTTGACCGATCAAATATAAGTTATAAGGGGTAAGGAGGAAATATTAAACTTCCCCATCTGGGTAATTCTTGATATTCACACAAGCAGCAGGGAGAACCAATTCAACAGGGTGAACCGTCGATCTTGGGGTTCATTCCTATGAAGTTTATGCAAAGGAGAAGCTAAGCCTACTTGCAATCATGCCTGACAGTCACCCCCAGAGAACCTCTTTTATTGTTCAGATGTGGCCTTTCTTTCTAAGCCAACTTGGCAGATGAACTCACTGCCCTTTCCGTTATACAAAACATGACTCCCAAGGGTGTAAATCTCCCTAGCAACTACTGACAGGATTTCTGGGATGACCTGGCATCATGGGATTATGAAAGCCTTCTTGACCAAAAGGGTGCAGAGAGAAATGAGGCAAAAAAAAGTTTCTGTGGCTGGGAAATTTCAGAGTCAAGAGGTTATCCTGGCGGTTCTTCTTATTTATTATATAGATATTCCTTTTTAGTTTATGGTGTATTGGAGTGGTTAGAGGGAACTAGCTGAAACTTTTGAGCTGTGTTCCAGTAGCCCTGATTCTTAAAGAGAACTGTGTAACTATATGGCTTATACAGTGTGACCACATGATTGTGAAAATCTGTGTCTGATGCGCCTTCTATCCAGGGTATGGGCAGATGTGTAAAAAAATAAGGATAAAAATAAATGGGGGGGATGTATAAAGGGCTAAAAATTGGGTAGACTGAAATACTAGTGACTAGTGGTCAATGAGAGTGAGGGGTAAAGGGTATAGGATATACGAGTTTTTTCTTTTTATTTCCTTTTCTGGAGTGATGCAAATGTTCTAAAAATGATCATGGTGATGAATACACAACTAAGTGATGATATGTGAGCCACTGATCGTATACCATGCATGTGTGTGAAGATTACTGAATAAAAATATTAATATATTTTATTATATATATAAAAGCTATGAGAGGGGAAAGGGAAGTCATAAATAAGTGAAGATTTCTGGCTCAAACAACAGGAAAAATGGGGAATCTACTTACTGAAGTGAGGACAACGGAGGGAAGAATAGGTTTGAGAGAGAAGCGTTTAATTGTAGGCAAACTTGAAATTCTTGTTAGACATTTCAATGCAGATTAAAGAGGAGAGTTAAATATTTAAAAATTTGAAGTTCAGGGGAGAGTTCTTGCCTATATATAAATTTGGGAGTGGCCCATTTATATATTATTTAACAGATGAGATGTCTTAGAGAATGAGAATAAATAAGGAAAAGACAAGTTTGAAATGAAGCTCTTGGAAACTCCAACATTTAGCAATTTAAAAAGGAAAATAAGCCAGCAGAGAACACTGAGAGGAAGTACCTTGTGAAATAAGAGAGATGAGCAGTGGTTTTCTAGAAAGCAAGTGAAGAAAATGTTTTAAAAAGGACATGGTGTACCAAGTTATATTTGAGGTGCTACTGTTATACTAAGGTGAGGACCAAGAACTGACTCTGTGTTTGGTAATATGGAGGTCACTGGTGACCTTGCTTTGGTGGAATGGTAAAGATGAACTGGAGTGGTAGGAACCAAAATCTGATTGAAGTGAGATCATAACGGAACGGGAAGTAGAAGAGCGGACATTTATCCTTGCTTATCTGCCTGATTATTTCATAAATTCTTATAACAAGAATTTCTGGAATATAGAACATGCACATTTTTTAAGGTTTACTAATTATACTCCCACTGGTAGACTACAAGGGCATACGTTTTTATATTCTTATCAATAAATATTTTCATTCTTAATCTCTGCCACTTATTGTACTAATCCACATTTATCTAAATAACGCTGGGTTAGCTTCTATTTATTATTGGCTACTTGTATTTCTTCTTTTATGAACCACATGCATCTTCATATTTTTTTCATACTGATTTGTAATGTTTTAAGCAAAGTTTAAGATGAAAAGCTTAGGATCTCTGAGCCATTACATTACATACCCATCAGAGGTACCCAGAAATATTTCAGCTTCTTTTCTCCATTTACCTTTCCTCAGCATTTCGTTTCACTGATGTACTTCTGGATGAAAACTATTAGGCTAGTAAGAGGAGGGTGATGGAAATTCTAACTTGCATTTTGTCTACAGCTCCCCTACACCCTACCATCCTTAAAACTAATAGCACATTTTAATCCTTTGCTTAAAGGACTTACCTACAGCTGTGTTAGGTCCACCAACATTTATATCATTTTCATCATCAAATTCAATCCTGACTCCTTTTCCATTGCCTGCTGAGACTCCACAACCTCCACTTCGACACAGAGAAATTGGTACAACGCCATAGACATACGCTAACATGATAGGAACACCAATTCCTAAAATAGAAATTAGTTATTGAAAGTCAAAATATAAATCAGAAACATAAGTTTTATAATTTTTTCAGGAGAAGGTATACAGGGTTTTTGAAAAGTGCTAGGATTCTGCAGATATGACCCGTACACTTGCCAAAAATGGATTCATCTAATTGTTAGGGGTCACAGAAAATTCAAGGCTCCTGGTGCCTCAGGTGACACGAAGGAAAAAAAAGGTAAACGATAGAAGTTTTTATAAGTGTCAGGGCTCAGACCTGCATGGGAGAGTTATTGTACAGTTGGGGTAATCAGATACAATAACCCTAAAGTAGCTGCTGAGTCTCCAATAATACTTTTAACCAATAGTTACTGAATGAGAGGCTTTCTGTAGGCTTAGCGTAAATTGTCCTTAAATAAATATAACGTAACCCTCTCATCTTCAACAACAATATAATGCTTAGTTTTGAAAACCCTTTAGCAAAAGTTTAACTGTATAAAATGTGATGTAACTAATACTGTTATGCTTTTTCTTACCTACAGTTACTGCAGCTACTACTGGAGATACGATTACAGACAATGTTACACCACCTGCTATGGCCAAATTCCGTTTGTGCTTTGAAACATCCTTGCCTTCATAGCGATTGTGAATCTTGAATTAAAAATAAAAATGAGGTGAGAAATCAAAGAGAAAATATAACAATATTTGATTTAGATGAAATGGGCCTATGGTTGTTAGAAATTGGGTTATTTCTCACATAATTTTATACATGAGTGTCCTAATTCAAGGTAACTATTTCTTAAACCATATCCCTCACAAATAATTTGCTTATCATAATTTACTTCTGTAAGAAGACTGATTTAATAGGCCTCACTTTGTGCTTACTGTTAAAACAGTCTTGAGTAAGAGCAGATTTATAATTGTATTCAGTAGTATAATCATCTATTGAGTAAAGGAGAAGGAATTAATATTATTTTCTACATAGTTATGAGTTAGATATTTAACTAATGGGATACTTCTAATAAATGTAGCATTTCACAGGTTTCTTTCTAATTAAGACCCTTTAAATGACAAAAAGAACTAAAGAGGTTTCCACAATCTTTTTTTAACTGACCTTAAAAAGCAATTTTAATAAGCAAACATCATTAAACAGAACTACTTTTCTTTCAGATCCCTTTTTATGAAGAAAAATATTATCAAGAAACTTGGGTTCATGATTCTCATTTATAGCTCACAGAATAGGGATAGAGAGGAAAAAAAAGAATAAATAATGGCTGTCAGAAGACTGAAACTGGATCTGTTCAACAGCTTTGTAGAGTACTGGTGTATAAATATAACTTAATACCACCGAAAGAGTGACTTGTAAAGGATATTATCTGTACTTTGGGAAATAGCATGATATCTTTGTTTTCATGATTTACAAGGGCTAGAAAATGTACTAAAAAATAAAGTACTTTTTTTTCCCATTTCAAGACAAATTCAAAACAAGCCTGAAAACACTACAGGTAGTCTCTAAAATAAAATACTTGACTTATAAACAACATCACAAATGAGGCTCAATAAAAAAATCTATTATTTTGTGGTTATTTTGAAGGCTGTAAAGTACAATGAGTTTCATAGGATGCATTAAATAGTGAAAAAGTTGGTGAAGGAAGGTGAGGAAACATGGAACATATATTTCCCAGTCAAAATTCTGTTTTACAGGATGATCCAAAGAATGTTTGCATTTGTTTGGTGTTATATTTTTTTTAAAAATTTAAAAATTAATAAAAAAAATTCTGTTTAACAGCACTGACTAGTGCCGGTTGTTGTATACCCCAGAAAAGCCATGTTTCTTCAATCCTCATACAATGTTGCTAACTGGAGCCCTTTGAAGGGGTTGCTTACTGTAGTGCTTTAAGGGGGAACCATTTTGGAAAAACTTCAGAGCCAACAGAGGCTACACAGCCAGAGATCTTTGGAGATGCAGAAAGAAAGCACCCCCGGGGAATACTTATGAAACAAGAAGCCAGGAGAGAAAACTAGCTGAGGTTGCCACATGTCTTTCCAGCAGACAGAGGTGTTCTAGACCCATCACCCTTTCTTGAAGCAAGGTATTTTTCCCTGGATGCTTTAGTTTGAACATTTTCATGGTCTTAGAACTGTAAACTTGCAACTTAATGAATTTCCGTTTTTAAAAACCATTCCGTTTCTGGTAATTGCATTCCAGCAGCTTTTACAAACTAAAACAAACTATATGTTTTTAGTGAACAAGGCTCTGTAATTCCCTGAATAGTCCCAGCAGACAGAGATGGCAGACTTTCCTAAGGTACCTTTTATTATTTTTAGTGCTACAGCTAATTCCTGCTGCTCCCCACTTCTATTCTTGGGAAATTAAGACACTGAAGCAGAGAAAAGCCAAGGTGACAAACTGATGAGGTAAACTTACAAAGGCTCCCCACAGAAAACAAATCTTCCAGAAAATTTTACAACCTCAAGAACCAATATTCAATAACAGTGATCACATTCTCCCACAATTTTTAATTCAACTTAATTTGTTCCACTTTACTATTTTGCCACATTTTAGATACTTTTGCAGCTTAACAGATTTTCCTGGGCTGATGTGGATCCCTAAACACCACTAAGGAGACTGTTTAAATGGAAAACCAATTCATTCACTTGCAACTAAGTACATGTTTGAAAAAACAGATGACCTGTAATTATACCCAAGACTTGAACAATGAGGTAAATAATCTCTCCTGTATAAATTATTTGTGGGTATGTGCATTACACCATCTCTCTTTCTCTTCTACTAAGTGTCTAAATAAACAGTTTTGTTTTCAGCAAAACCTTATTTTGGATAACTACGTGAACAGTTATTATAATCAAATTGCTGCTATATTTCGGACTTTAGAAAGTTTAAGTTTAGTTATCTAAACCTTTCTGAAATAAACATTGGCTTATATGTCTATTCTTGGTCCCAGAGCTAATTTTTTAAAAAAGTATGTTTGTATTGTTTATTATAAAAGTAGTATGTGTTGAAAAATTTAAAAAATTGGTAGCTTTCTCAGGATCAGCTTTTTAAAAATAAGGTAGCTTTATCAGGATCAGCTTTATCCTGAGTGAGGTCCTAAAATTCAGAACTAGAATTAAAGGAAACAATTTAAAGGGAAGCATTTTTTCACTCAATATTTTCTGTTAGAACATTCTCCAGACAATAGAAAGAGCTTCCTCGTGAGTTAGTGATTTCCCATCATGAAAGTGCCCAAATGACTAGAATGAAATTTACCAGGGATCTTATACAAAAAATTCATGCATCTGAGTATTTGAAGATAAATTATATAAACTTTTCTAAGCCACACTATTCTAACATATCAATTTGAGAGTAAAATACCTATCTTGAAAGGTTGCTGTTTGATTAAAATTAGTCAAAGTACACCTAAACATACACCATACATGTGAGGGCTCAACAAACTTTAGTTATCTATTTTTTATTCCTATCTTTTTTATGTTCATGCAGAGTATTGGGATTAAATAATTTCTAAAGTCATTTCTCAATTCTGAGATTCTATTAATTTAGACAGCCACAGACTTCTTAACACTTCATAAATTGTCCCATTACTCTTTAAAAAAAAATTATTTGCTTAGCTAATGAATTATAATTCATTGAGTATAGGCCAGTGGTAGTCATAAATAATTATTGGTATTTGGACTTTTACAAACATGTTGGAATTTGCAAAACAGAATATTTACTAATAGCAGCAAACGGGGTGAAAAGAGTTTGGTCTGAAGTAGGAAACAATTCAGGAACTAGCTAATTATTCTTTACCTGAAGGCACGAGTTATAAACTCCATTTAGCTATTAACTTTAGCTAAAAAGATCCTGTAAACCTGACTTTACAAGGATATGCCTATAAGGAAAATGTTAGGTGTGTATATTCAATATTTTATGCTTACAAATTGGCTTATAATTTAATGTACTAAAGTTTTCAGATTCAGATAATTTTAAAGCAAATATGAATAAGTATATGTATATAAATAAGTTTGCTAAACACTGAAAATTTATTATCCTATGAAAAACTGGAAATTGTTTATTACTGAAGAAACCAAAACTGACAGTTGTCTTCAAAAAACAAAAAACATCATGTACTTACAAGGATGTAAATAAAGGGATGCACTTATAGCAATATAAATAAAGGGATGCACTTACAGAGTTAGAATAAGATAATGAACCAACAAGTAATTATGCATTTTACCTTACGACCCACATATACAGGAATGCCAATAATCATCGCAGGGATAGCAATGCCAGCTATTAAAGCAATTCCTACAGGAGCACCAACAAGTGTTCCCAACTGCCACAATATTTTCTTCTTTCGGCTCCAGGGTTTCTTGCCCCAAAAAGTACATCCTGATGGACTAACGTAAAAAAATTATGATGTAAAATAACTACTGCAAAACATCATGATAACAAATTATAATAATATGCATTAAAGTAATGACTATAAAAGAGGGCTGCTCATATTGAGGATCCAAGGTCTTTTTTTCCTTTCTTTAGATTCTTAGATTATCAAAGCCAAAAAATTAAGGTAGGAACCACCATAAATCATATTAAAGGGATAACTGATAACTGGGATTCGCATTAAAAATTTATCCCTAGTCCTTCATTACCTTCAAAATCTTAACTTAGTTTCTAAAGAGTAATCTAATGCAAAACCTAAGTGTTTATTTTATACCTGTTTTAGGCATGTATCTGACTTTATCATACACTCACTTTGTGGTCTGAATAAAGGAATTTATACATGAGAAAAATGGAACTATTTATGACTTAGCATAATTACATGGGGCATTAAATATAAGCTTTATATTTTAATAAAAACTACAGAAAATTTCCATTTCATATTTTGGCTAGGAATAAGTAGCCCAGTAATTTGATTCCTTTTAAATTTATGTAACTTTAATATTAATCCCAAGTAATGAGCATAATAATTTGGTTCCTTTTAAATTAATGTAACTAGAATAAACCAGATCTCTTTAAGTAATTTGTAAATCTTGACTTTAAAAATGCCTTAGGGCAATACTTTCCCCCCCAAAAGCCCTTTTGTCTTACAATAGAAAATTATATTTAAATATAAATAATTCCTATAAACTTACCTTAAATAATGTAAATCTGAGATTTCTTTCATACACAACCAACAAAACTCACAACCACAAACAGCACATGTCATATGATTGCAGCTTCCATCATTCATCTTTATTATATAAGCAGCACATCGTGGACATGGCTTTATATCATCAGCTATTAGGAAAACAGAAAGCCTGTTTAGTAGGTAAAACTGACCTAAAAGTAACAATTTCAAATAGATTGATACCAGTTGTAGTACTGCCCCCCCAAGAAATCGTGACATGTATAGTTTGTTGCAGGTAGTTTTAACTTCCTATTTTAGTATAGAAAGCATTTTCTTCCTTTCTGAAGTAGGAAACATATTTTACAATAAAACTTCAAACTGTAAATATTTTTCAAAGACAGCTGCATTAAAATGAGAACAAAGAATAACAGAACAGCTAAAAAAAAAACCAAAACAAAAAAAGAGAACCAAGGCAACCTGAGGCAAATTATGAACTAAAAGAAGTTTGTCTTTGACCCTACCGCACAGCTGTCTTCTCTGGGTGGCATTATTAATTAAAATGTAAATAATGTGTATACTGTTCCTTTAGTGAATGAACACCGATAGGAAGTGAACATATGAGATTGACCAGAATCACTATACACAAAGTATTATGAGTTCATTTCTCTTTTCTAAGTGACATCAACTATAGACACTGGAAAAACAACAAGATGGACCTTGTAAAGAATCAGTACCCAGAATAAAAGAGAAGTAGTTAATAAGTTAAAGAAGAGTTATATGGTTATATATGCTAGACAGCGGAAAACAGTTTCAGAATTAACACAACCACTGTTAGTTATGACTGTGTCATGACTCTTTTTAATTGTCTTTGTCATTTTGATTCAAAATGCTGATGTTGTATGCATACAACATCATGCTGATGCTGCATGCTCCTTGTACAGAAATCGGGCTACAATGCCCAAAAGTGTCACATCAAAACCAAGTAGTAAATAACTTGACAAATCACTGACACAGAATACAAGTTACCTCACACAAAATTCAAAACTGTTTTGAATTTTGGCATCTATTTAAATAGGAACCTGTAATTATTTTACCCTAAGATATAGTATAATATAAACAGCTATATTTTCTAACGGCACAGCTTTTTTTTTTAAAGTTATTTAACGTGCTAACCAATGAATTCAAGTATTTGTCCAATTTTTTTTTTTAAGCATTAAGCTCTATTCTGTTTTCCTTTCTACAAGTTTTATGGTCAAATTTTACCTGCACTTTATCAGTAAATTCAGGTTTCCTTAGTAGGCTTCTTCTAGGGCCAAAGCTGTTTTTTAACTTAAGAACTGTTCAGTGCTCACAATTAGTGTTTTAATGATTCAAGCAATTTTGAGCAAAGCGATAACTTTATGCAGCCAGATCAAGACAAATGATAATTACTAGAATATAAAAATTAAGAATATCCATAAGTCATGATTAAATGATCCAGAGAACAGTTTGCATTAAAAATTTTTTAATATTAGGGCACAAATGAGAAAAAAATGTCTTTTATACCTGATATAACATCTACTACATCATATTAAGGAAATGCTAATACACCTGCATAAATGGAATATCAGTTGACAAACTTCCTCATTCCAGTGCATATGCAAATAGTAGATATCTTAATTAAAGGTAGGAGTAAAGAGACCCAGACTTTGACTCTGATCCCAAACTGAAATATGACATCCCCATTATTTTTATGGTTGTGAAAACATAAAATGGCCTTCTAGTATGCTAAGATTACAAACTAGAGAACTGGCACCATAAGCAGTGTATTTTTGCTATGCCTCCCAAAGTATCTGCAAACACATATTTTTATACTCTGTAAGTATACACCTAAGTAAGACTGTTTTGTCTACTTATGCCTCTCCTCAAACCAGGAAACTAGAAAAAAAAATGCACTGTACATATTATATAGACATTTCTCTCAAAATGTAAGAATCATAAGTGAAATTGTTTTGCTGATTAAACAGGCAAACAATCTCCCATTTCCCAAGAAATAATCCCATAGCATTTTGATATATTTTAAAAAAGGCTTCTCACACGTCAAGTGTTTGGCAAAGCTTGTGTCTTTTTTAATATTTACTGTTAAAATATGGGCCACTTATAAAAAACAACAGGTTACAAAACACTATGTTTTCAAATTGTGTTTTAAATTTAAAACTCCTTACATCCCCAAGACCAACCACCACATCACTTGTAAGGATTTAGGACAAAACATAACACTGGTGAACACTTAGGGTGGTAGTGGTAGGGGTTAGAGGTGCAGGTGGGGAGTCCATTAAATATTTTACTTTTATAAAAGGGAAAATTTACAGTAACAGAAATTGAAAAAATATTATATATGGTCCATTTAAAATGTAACACAAACTCATAAAGATAAATTAAAACAATTTAAAAGCAAATATTATAACACAAGTTATTTATTACAATACCGCATGATTAAGTACACTTATTTATCTGCTGGTGAAGGATTAGCAAGAGATAAGTAAACCAATTTTTCAATGTATTATGATACTGTGAAACAAAGAATACCAAGATATGTGGAGTAACAGTAATTAATAAAATCATTTTAGATGATAGCTCCCTCTCCTTTTCTCTACCAGTCAGTGAGAAACAAGGTCCAATTTTTAATTTGTATACATTACAGCAAAGGGAATTACCATCTAGCTATTAGTTCTGACAGCTTTGATTTTTGAAGTATAAATAAAAATGCATGGCACTTTAAAACCAGATTCTCAAAATTATGAGATAAGATTTTTAAACAAACATGAAACAAATTCCAAATTACATTTATTTTTTGGAAGGCTATATTTATTCTAACAATGCCACTATTTGGCTGAAATATTTTGGAAGTCTGTTAGCATCACCTTCAAAGCTACTGTACACACACATACACATCACTCTCATGATCATACAGCCACATCTTAGTTTGGATCATCCCCAAACCAGTGTTTCAACCTCATATGATACTTTAGTTGCTAGATTTAGGTTCAAAGAACTTTTGGTCCTTCCCCAAAACCAAACTGACATTAAGAGTACTTTAACAGAATGTATTAGTATCTAAAGGTTATGAAAATAAGGCATTCCAGGGTAAAACTGCTACAATTAAACAAAAAAAACTCCCATGTTGACCATTTTGAACATGAGTAATATTCATTTGGATGACTAAATTGTGATGTTTATTAAAAATATAATAACACAAGATATCTTAGTCATTTTTTTTTAATGGTGGTCTAAACATACTCAAATATATTCCTATCTTTAACAGGTAAGTATGGTTTTCCTGAGTTCCCCTACTTCATGTAGCCAAAGCACATATTATGGGGCAAGACATGTCTCAATCCTAAGGAAGTAATTATTATTAGTATCGTCACTGTACAAATGAGGTAAGTAAGTTGCTCAGGGTCACATAAAGATTAAATGGAGAAGTTGGGATTCAAATCTAGACAGTCTGATTCAGAATCCGTTCTCTTACTCTATATATGTCTGTGTGTTCTGTGATCAATAAATAGCCACACCAATTAGAGAAGAGGGATATCATTTTCAAGTGGTCTACTCAACGGCTCCTACTGATACCTCAGGAGATAGCTTAGGATATACCTAAGGTATATACCAGGTCCTTTCTGAATTGCTTTTGGACCTGTACCTACACTAATTCTATTATTTTACCGTAAATCCTCAAGAGAGAAAAAGAGAAACAAGTCAGACACAAACAAGTATGAAAATCCAAATATATTATATGAAATACAAATGTCAAATTTTTCGTGTTAAACTTTAATAAGACCTTATTTTCCTAGCAGCATATAGTAAGTGACTCAACAAACTGCTGGTAGGAATATAAATTATTATTTCTTATTTCTGTATCTTCCAAGTTTGTGTCCTTCAAACCAACAAAAATAAGTATGTTTTAAAAGGGTTGGAATTTCAATAAATAATGAAGTCTGTGAATGTGAAAAACTAATTTTTTATATTTCAATTCAAAGAACATTAAAATGTTGAGAAAAATTTTGAAAAATATTTTCAGACTTATGAGTTGCACACTTTGTGCACATACAGATAGATCCCCAGATAACTAAAAAATTTATGGTCAAAGACACGTTAATATGCTTAGTGTCTAACCTGCCACGGTATGATTCTATATCCTTGAACCTGGGATTGGATGAGACCACTGTATAGGTAAAAAAATGTATTTCATGAAATATGTAAAAGAAAAATATTCCAAGATAATGAATATTCTTTAAATCTGTAAATTCTGTTTACACAATTATCCTTTTTTATTTTTAATTTTTGTCAAAATCTGTCCAATCTCAATACCACTTTCTTCCACAGAAAACAATGTATGCTTCCGAACAGAAACGCTAACATATAAATCACTTTGGAAAATCGAAGGGAGAACAGGGAAGACAGCACCTGAACACTTTATTTTTTTATTAAAACAACTACTGTTCTGTATGTGTCAAATATTTTATTATTAAAAAATTAGACATTAATACCTGCTGCGCCAGACTCTTGGCTATAACTAATGGATGAAGAACGTATAGTTCTGAGACGTAAACTCTGGGCTCTCTCCTGTCGGGCAGCATCACAGGTCTGGTTGGGGTGCCAAATCTGTTTACAGTGGTAGCAAAACTCTGTTCCACAACCTTCTCGCCCACAAGTTAATTTTGGACAGCTGGCGCATCCAAATGCTATCACTGCATATCTTTAAAGAACAAGAAAAAAGGTTAAAAATATATAAGATATATTCATTAACTGAAACAATTACCCAACTAAAACGTTACTCCTTGAAAACATTTTCTATTTGTGTAACAGCAAATAGTTATAAATCCTAACTCGATCTCACTAATACAACAGTGGGGGGGGGGGAATGAATAGTGTGCAAATGAAGCCACACAAATGGCTAGAAAACATTTTAAAACTTCAACTTTTTAACTTATCAAGTTTGAAAGGAAAAAAATAACACTCAAATCTGGTGGAATATGGTGAAATGACATTTTTGGCAACATATATTGATACCCCTTTTTTGGAAAACTTTTTGATGAGAACTATCAGAAATTCTAAAAAGTCTTTGATCCCATAACCCCACATCTAGGAGTTTATCACAGAGGAATTCCAAAAATATAGCAAAAAACTTAAATTGATTATATAGTGTATAAACATATCTCAATAAAATTTTACTTGGGAAAAAACCTAAATTATCAACAATAAAAAAATGATTTGAGAAACTAACACAGTCATTCAACAGATTATATAGTTCTAATATTTTCAAAACAATTTTAGGACACTAGGGAATATTTACGATCTGCTAAATATAAAAAACATCATACCAAACTATAGCCAAATCCAAATTTTTTAGAAATTGTATTAACAATATATGCATAGAAAAGACTAGATGGAATCTTTAAAAGTGATTTTCTTTGTATTAGGGTTTTAATTTTCTTCCTCATGTATTTATACATTTTTGATTTTTCACAATTACTCGTTTATAATAGAAAGATTTTTTTCTAAAAAAGATGATCTATTTAGAGATGTAATGAATATGAATCAGGTGTACATGTCAATTAATGGCATACTGTGCCAATTCACAAATTTTGTTACTGTCTGATATTTATTCATAAATTCTCACATTTTTGTTGCTAAAATGCATGGTGAAAATGGATCGGTGCCAATCTCCTACCAATAAGTATGCGAACTATAATTTCTCAACCAGGAAGTATTATCCCTTCAACCAAAAGATTGAGAACACTACAATTTTCTAATTATCATTGTCTAACACTGGTATGTTTCAACAAGACTGAATTAAAGACAATTTAAATCAACGTTTTAATTTAGCAAGGTTCCATTTTCCTAAACTTTGAGATTTCCAAGATACTTTATTAATCCCATTCCCATGGGATCAATAAAGAAGTCATGAAAGACCCTATACTTTATTTTCCACCAAGTTATATCTAAAACATAAGCTAAAATAGTCTTTGTTTTTAAAACAGTAATGCCATTGTATAAGAAAAGGAGTAGGCACTTTCTTTGAGACCTTTTCTCCATCCTACCTTTATATGCAGGAAGGAAGGGAAGAGGAGGGACAGAATGAAGGAAATATCTGTATATGTGTAGAAGACAATGCCAACACCAACAATTTCTTAAAGTCAGTCATTAATTTATAAAGGGTAAAGAGAAGTTGAGACTACCTGGTTCAAATTCTACCCCCACCACTTACAGCCTGCATAACTTCTGGAAAATTACGTAATATCTCTAAAACTCAGTTTCGCCATACATAAAACAGGGATTCACTGAAGTTTGGTTTAGCCTCAGTATTCAGTCAAAATCGGCTTCAGCTTTGGCCATTGCCTTCAGAAGGCCAAATAAGCAAATGAGTGCTTTAATGTTATTTTTGGTACACCTGCATTTGCGCTTGATCATGTAATCATACGAGTTCCTTTCATAGTCACATCAATGTTATAAACAAGTTTTGTCATCTGAATTTAATATTAACATCTGAATATTCACTTTTTAAAATATGTAAGCATTCTAGACAGAGTAAACACCTTATTGCTTTATATGGTGAAATTTTACTGGATAACTGAAGTATAAACACTGTGTTGCAAGAATAAAATGTTATAATGATTAGTGATGATTCTGAAAGCCAAATATAGGCAGACATAAGTACTTTTAAATGATTAAATAAGGAAATAGATTTACAATTAATATGAAAATTAAGAATGCTTTGGCTCACTAATTTTAGAAGAATATATCCTTTCTGGGCAAAAAAAAACACTCAAAAATACATGAGGTAGATTAATATAAATCAGGTTATATCATAATTCTGTTTGGTATACTACTGCTCATATCATCAAACAAAACTTTTAAGAACTAATTTTTAATTAATGACTTAGGCTATGGGTTTATCAAGAAAATGTTCTGTATGGAAATTTTTCACATCTTGAGACCACAAATGGAAAGCAGAATGCCAACTGTGCCATTTCAAAATTTCGTGGGAAAAAACTTCCAAACTCTGTACAATATCCATAAAAATCACGAAAGGATAAAGACAAGAAAACGGAGAGAAAACTGAGGTATCCACAACACATTTTCTTCTCAAACTTCAGAACAGACTTAGTATAAATTGCCTTAAAATGACAATTTCTTATCATCTAGAGTCTAGAGATGATTGTTGAAAATGACTGCTTATAGAAAACCAAGATTCTACAGATTTTTGAAATCTACCCGAACTTTATATTCTTATACAATATTCTTCCTATAAAATGTTTCTAAAAAGCTTTACCCTGCATTATATTCTGCCATGCAGGAAAAGAATAGTGATATTATTGAAGTGACTATCAATTAAGAATTTTAAAATTATGTAATATAATGGTAAGGAGCAATTCTATAGCTGACAGTGTAGAGAAATTTTCATTTCTGCATTATGATGCCAAACATTTAGTATTTGACTGTTAAAATAAATAATAGTAAGTCTTTTTTTAATCAACTTTTTCCCCATTTTTTTTCACTGGAGAAGTTGTCGGTTTACAGAACGATCATGCATGAAAACACAGGAATCCCATATACTCACCACTACCAATATCTTGCATTGGTGTGGAATATTTGTTACAAATGATGATAGCACATTCTTATAATTGTACCATTAAAGTCCAGGTTTAACTTAGGGATCATTGTTTGTGTAGAGTTGTTCCACGAATTTTGTTTCTAATTTTGTTCTGTTACCATATATACAATCTAACATTTCCCCTTTTAATCATATTCAGATACATATATATCAGTGCAAATAACTGCATTCACAGTGTTGTACTACCATCACCACCATCCATTACCAAAACATTTTCAACAAGAACCTTGTAATTTTTTTGGGGGGGGAGGGGGGTGCATGGTCCAGGAATCGAACTCAGATCTCCCCCATGGAGAACCCTGTAATTTTAAGTCTTAACTATTTAAAAATTAAATAGTTTTAATTTACCCCTCATTGTCCCCTGGGAACCCGTATTTTAGATTCTGACTCAGTGAGTTTGCTTATTCTAATTGTTTTCAAACAATTAGAATTTCTGTTTCCAAACAGTGAGATCATACAATATTTGTCTTTCTTATCTGGCTTATTTTACTCAACTTAATATCTTCAAGGCCCATCTATGTTGTCACATGTATCAGGATGTCATTCCTTTTTATGGCTGAATAAATATTTCACTGTATGCATAGATTACATTTTATTTATCCATTCATTGGTTGATGGTCACTTGAGATGCTTCCATCTTTTGGCAATTGTGAATAATGCTGCTATACACGAGTGTGCAAACACATGTTCAAGTCCCTGCTTTTAGTTATTCTGGGTACATTCCTAGTAATGAGATTGCTGGGTCATATGTTAGTTCCATACTTAGCTTTCTTAGTAAAGGCCAAACTGTATTCCATAGCAGTTGCACTATTTTACATCACCACCAGCAATGATTCAGGGTTCCTATTTCTTTGCATCCTCTCCGACATTTGTAATTTACTGTTTTTTTTTTTATAGCAGCTATTTAATGGGTGTGAAATGGTATCTCATTGTGCTTTTTAATGCTATTTTAAGATGTATTCACATACCATAGAAACCATCCAAACTATACAATCACTGGCTCACAGTGTCAACACATAGCTGTGCATCCATCCCCATGATCAAATTTAAAACATTTTCATTACTCGAGAGAAGAAATAAAAAGAAAAAAGAAAACCCAAATCCCCCCATGCCCCTCCCCCTCCCTATTTTGACCCATACTATTGGTATCATACATTTGTTACTGTTGATGAAAGAGTATTAAAAATTACTGTTAACTATTTTTTAAAAATAAAACTTTAGACTTATTCTTGTATCCTGAAGCTCATCAAACTATGAGTGATATTTGACTTTGGCGTTTGAGGAACACTGATTTAACATCTGCCTGTTTGGCTTTTGGCCAAAATGGGTGCTTTATACATCTCAAAACTTAGGATATAATAACCAGTATCTCTACAAAGAATTGTGAGATTTAAATAAGATAATATATATGTATGGGCAGGAGAAAGAGAGATGAAGAAGGAAGAGAGAAAAAGGGATAGAAATAGTGCATGTCATATCACATATACTCAAAATATTAGTGAAAAAGAACAAATTTGTTTTATGTTACACCTCAATATTTTTTAAATGGAAGAGCTAAGATGCCCTACTGAGAACTAAACATTCAAGTTCCAATGTATCTGCAAATTCCAAAGAAAAACAGTTATCTTTGATAACAGTAACCAAATGTGTTCATGAATGTTTATTTTGATAACTTAAGGTAGTTTGTATAGCAGTTAAAAAAAAACATGTTAACAATTACTGAGCCCTTACTAAGTATTTCATGTACATACTTCATTCAATCCTAAGAACCATATTAAGCACATTCTATGACATCAAGAATTAAACCTACCTATCATTCATATCTTTTGCAAAAAAGAACATTAGGACTCTTGAAGATGATTTTCATTGTGTGGGGCCAAATTTATTTTCCAATATAAAAACAGCTCTCATATTACAACGGAAGCAAATGGTCAAACTAAATTAAATACCAAACACTTTACAGAAAAGTTTTAAGAGGCTCTCTGCTCCAATAAGTATTTTTTAAGAAGAAAACAGACTCAACAGGTCACAGAAATAACTGAATAACATTGGTTAACTAAACAAATGTCTTTGCCTTAAATAGCACCTAAATCTTGGTTAAATAAGATGAGCTCCAGTTACTTCTATGGATCATTAATTTAACTCAAAACTTACTTCTCAACTCCATTCTTCAGCTGAAGGTCTCTAGCTGTTTGAAATGCTTAAACCTTCCGATGCTTAGGAGAAGTGGCAGAATAAGAAAGAAAAGAGACTGAAACATTGTCAGTTGTTGTTAACAAGTGATTTATGCTAAGAATGGATTCAGTGGTCAGGTTAGGAATATGCTAAGCAAAATTAAAGAGATTTTGTTTTGGTTTTTGGTTTCGTTTTACTATAGGATTTGCTAAAAGAACTTGTCACAAATCACTGTTCAGTACCTAGTATGCAGTATTTCCCAAATTATTTGATTATGACATCCTTCCTGGACAAGTTAAACAGTACTAGCGTTTCACAAATTACACTGTTGGTAACACTGAGGAAAGAGTGTTACCACAAGGGTGGTTAAGTTCAATGTAGAGCAAATTCCTTACGAAGGAATAACTGAGAGAAACAGTACATCTAGCATGAAATGCAATCCTAAGAAAGATATGACAGTACCCCCAAAAACTGTGATTAAAATAAGAATAAAGTACAAAGAAAGATTATTCAGCAGTCTAAGACAAAAAATTTTTTGAAAGGACAAAGCTCTAAAGCAATCTTTAAAGAATAAAGAAAATATAATCAGAAATACCAAAATTAATTTATTCAATAACATAAGGGGAACAGTCAAGTTTCATACTGGAATCAACAGGCTCAGGTTTCTATACTTTCAAGAAGTCACAATCATTTCTGCAGAAAATAAGTGGTTTACTTGATTAATGTATTTGGGGGAAGCTCTAGAAAAACTGAAGCTCATCTCCTAGGTTCCCTCTTTTATGATCTGCTTTCCTACAGAAAGCATGCATCCTGTTCTACTCACATGCTGTGGAGGGGGCCTACAGTTGTTTAAAAAATGCCTGAGACTAACTGGGTAAGTTTGTCTAACTTAGGGATAGTGTGTTAGCAAGCCATTTTACCTGTGTATCTAAAGTCACATTCTATAGTCAACTAATCAATAAGAAAAAGTTGCTAACTCCTGTGTCTTATTATCTCCACCTAGTTTGTAAGGAGGAAATGAGGAGAGGAATATTAATTTTAATGACCCCCTAAAACTCCACCAAATATCTTAGTATCAATCAACAATGTTTGGTGTAGGGGAATATATATTACATTATTTGATGTTAAAATATACCTGAATTAGTATTATATTAGGAAGAAGAAATTAAAAAGAGCAAACTCTCAGTTCAAGATATCAATTCTTAGAATACATGAATATCTGTTTCTAACACATACAATTTTTCACTAGCCATGAATTACAACTTTCCTTGAAACATAATTTACTCACTGTGGCTCCCTATATTCAAAGTCTACTGTTTTCTAAGTCACATGTACTTGTTTCCTCTGGAGAAAATCAAAGATCTGTGATCTGTACAAAATTTCTGATAGGTCAGCCTACAAAAGTACCTCAAAAGATGGTCAAGTTACAGCTAAAACCCTTCTTTGTAGGATGGAAATGAGAGTCATATGGATGTAAATTAGAATTCTAAAAGTACACATTCTTTGGTCCCTAAGCCTATGGCCCCATTTCTTAAAGATCTATTAAGAACAATCTCTTCTACCAAAATAAGTTAATTTATCATTTAGAGACATTTACATGTCATAGCATATCAGCTTGAAGCTACACAAACCTGATTACAGTTGAACTGCTGCTTTAAAACAGTATATTAATTGTTCCAAAGTAATTTATGTTAGTGGCATATAGTTAAGATTGGTTCATACACCAATTTTTTGTTGAGCAGGGAATTACAACCTGTAGTTACCAAGAAAGAAAATTTTTTTTTCCTTCAAGAGCTTACAGACACTAAAAAACTACTACAATAAATGTTCCTATATATTCAAAGCTCCCAAGCAAAGTCAGAAGCACTCACATGAGATGAGAGGGATGGTATATGCTGGTAGTGGCGTGTGGCCTTAGCTAGTTGAAACACATGATGAAAGAAACCGTAAGTCCAACTTTTCTGCTCTCTCTCTAGACAATGTACAAACTAGGCCTCTTAGAAAGAAGATGAGATATTTTTATCCAAGAGACAAGGTCTGTCTATACTTCCCCCTCCTACATGCCCCTCACCCCAATTCTTCTCAGCCACAGTCAAATTTTTTTTCTTGAACTGGCATGCTCCAAAAGCAGTCTGACCAGCCTCAATCTGGTTAAATCACAGTACTCAGGTGTAGGCCACCAGACCTCTATTGTCCACTTCATTTTATTCCTCCTCAATAAAGATTTTTTAAAAGTTGTCCTTTAGAACATCGATAAAGGGGGAAAATTCAATTTCCCCATTTGGAGAATTCCTGATATTTTTGCAAGTGGTGGAGACAATCAAATCAATCAATCTTGGGGTTTGGTCATATGAAGCATATCCCTGCAAAGGACAGACTAAGCCTCCTTAAAACTAGGCCTGGGTGGTGCGATGATGGCTCAGTGGCAGAATTCTTGTCTGCCATGCCAGAGACTCGGGTTTGTTTCCCAGTGTCTGCCCATGCGAAAAAAAAAAAAAAATTAAACCTAAAAGCCACCCCCAGAGAACGTTTTTTTGTTGCTCAAACGTGGCCTTTCTCAGCCAACACGTCAAGCAAACTCACTGCCCTTCCCCTCTATACATGGGACATGACCCCCAGGGGTAAAAACCTCCCTGGCAATGGGAGACATTCTAGAATGAGCTGGGACTCAACATCAAGGGATTGAGAAAACCCTCTTGAACCGAAAGGAGGAAGAACGAAATGAGACAAAATAAAGTGTCAGTGGCTGAGAGATTTCAAACAGAGTTGAGAGGTTATCCTGGAGGTTATTCTTATGCATTTTATAGATATCCCATTTTTAGTTTAAGGTGTATTAGGGAGGACAGAGGGAAGTGCCTGAAACTGTAGAGCTGTGTTCCAGTAGCCATGTTTCTTGAAGAAGATTGTATGTGACTGTGTGACTGTGAAAACCTTGTGTCTGATGTTCCTCTTCTACCTTATCGTCAGATGAGTAAAATATATGGATTTAAAATAAATAAATAATAGGGGGAACAAATGTTAAAAAAAATTTAGTAGATTGAAATGCTGGTGATCAGTGAGGGGGAGGGGGTAGGAGTACAGCATATATGAATTTTTTTCTTTTTTCTTTTTATTTATTTTTCTGCATTGATGCAAATATTGAGAGGTGATCGTGGTGATGAATATACAACTGTGTGATATATTGTGAGTTACTGATTATATACCAAGAATGGAATGATTATATGGTAAGAATGTTCGTGTTTGTTTGCTGTTATGTTTAAAAAAACATGTAAAAAATAATAAAAATGGGGGAACAAATGTTAAAATAAATTGAAATGAGTTAACAGTGAATGGGAGTGGTAAGGAGTATAGAAAAACAATAGGGGGAACAAAGTTTAAAATATTTTGAGTAGAAAGAAATACTAGTGGTCAATGAGAGGGAGCATGGTATGCATGAGCTTTTTTCTTTTTTATTTCTTTTTCTGGAGTGATGCAAATGTTCTAAAAAATAATCATGGTGATGATATACTACTATGTGATGATACTGTGAGCCACTGATTGTACACCATGCACAGAATATTTGTATGTCAAGAATGTTCATGTTATAAGTTGTTTTGGTTTGATAATTAAAAAAAAAAATTGACCTTCAAACAAGCCTACTCTGCCCTGGCCCTCTGAGGAGTGGGACAATATTAAGTCAGAAGTTCTGAGAGGTTTCAAATAGAAACCAGGTTAATCGGTACTCTTTCCTACTCTAAGACAAGAGTAGCATTTTTCAAGGTGTGCCAAGCTACATGTTGAAGTAATTAAACTACATGCAAACTAAACTACACATTTAAATAAAATAAATGTCAGAGAGTGAAAATAGTCATATTGATAAATATCAAATGCAAAAAGAAAAATTCATTTAGACATTTCTGGAAAATATATCTTTCAAATGTGTTGCATACTGAAAGAGGTTAAATACTACACATACGTCTATGGTCCTGGTAACATTGCTAAACATTTCTTTGAAAGGCTGCCAAACAGTCAGATATTTAACATAATTTCTTATACCAGATTTAAATAATAAATGGAGTTTAAACTTTTTAAAAGTTCTCTGTGGGTCTGAAGGTTTTAATAAACTTCAAGAGAGGAGAGATTTCTGGTTTTTGTCCAGTACGTGGCATATATATGCATTTGTTGAATGACTGCTTTAAAAAACAAAAACAAAACTTACACTGGGAATGGAGCTGAGTAAAGATTAATATTTAAGAGCTATAAGGTGCTTACTGTGTACTAGGAATTATGCTAGGGACATTAAAGAACTATCTCATTTAATCCTTACAACAACATGATAGAATAGGGATTCAAAATCAAGTCTGTACATGCTTATGCTAAATAAAAGTTTTAACTTTTGATGAGGGCTCAGGTATTCTACATTTTCAATATGTACATATAAACTTATATAACTGTTGACGGTTTCTACATAATACAACCATAAAAATCTATAATATTATTGAGTACTTATAATATGCTCTTAACCTACTGAGCAAGCATAATTCAACTATAAATAAAATACACAGATAATACAAAAAGAATCTCTGAAACATGCTTTCTCTGCCTTTTATGGATAAGACTACTGACACCCACCAAAACCAAAAATTAACTTATGGCCAAATTAATCAAGGACAATTTCTTTGTTAAGCTTACAAAATAATCAAGAGGTTATTTTCGTAACAGAATCTACTCAAGAAAGGTGTTTCTATTATTTTATTATATTTATGATATCTTCCCCCAAATATTTAGAATACTAAGCCATTTTCTTTTATGAAGTTTCAATGAAAAAAAATGTACAATAATATCCCAAAGTATAAGCTTCTGGAAATTTAAAAATTTTTACTGAGAAACATGTCATACATACATATGAATGGGCTTATAAAAAACAATAAAATGAATTCCCATGAATCTACCACAAAAGTTAAGAACTACAAGTAGGGTGATCACACAATTCACAACCTAAATAGGAATACTTGAGAGACAGAATGATATTAAAAATTACACCAATATAAAAAAGATGAACTGAATTATCTTGGTCAAACAAGACTCCACAGCTGGCTCACATACCAGTGGCTACCAGAGAAACCCCATGATTCTCCTCAAAGTTCACATCCCTAGCAACTCATCTCAAGAGGTAACCACTAAACTAAACATATTTATCCATTCTGTTAATGGAAATTTGTTTCTGAGTTTGGTTTTCTTTCTCCTGAATGAATATTCTTAAACATGTCCCCTGGTACACAAGTATAAGTTTCTCTAGGGTATTTAACTAGAATTGAAATTTCTAAGTTGTAGGATAAACACATGTTCAATTGTAATAGACAATGTGCCAATAGTAAGTGAACTAATCCTTTACCTATTTTCTTATAATTTCTTTTTCTTTTATTTATACAACTTACCTCTTTAATCTGTTTTCATTTTGTTTTGATGTATTATGTGTGGTAGCAATCTATTTTGTTCCCCTCAAATAGGTGAATAATCAATCCTTTCCCAGTTATTTGGCATGCTTCCCCCAAATCAAATTCTTATACAAACTAAGTGCTTTTTCAGGCCTACCTATCATGCTCTATTATTGTTTAGGCATATAGGGTATAGTCCATTATAAATGATCAATAAAACTTGCACAACTGAATATACCTCTTTAGTGACCAGAAAGTTTGTGTACTTGGATTTATTGTCTCTTCTCTGCTGGCTACAGATTCTGACTCTGAAGTCTCCTTTCTTTACTTTCCATCGTCTTCAGACTTTTTTTTTTTCAGTTATTAAATTTTTAGAACTCATGAAGCATCTCTGAAGGATAGTTATAAAACCACACTCTCCCTATAAAACATAGTATATAGGTATTCCCTCATTATCTGAACTGTATTGGAAAACTTGTTATGATTTACAAAAAGTTCTTTTTTAAACTAAAATTTCAAACCAACTGTGAAATCTACACTAAAGAATGTACATACTTGCACCAATAAAAATGTTGTGCAGGGCTCCATGGGATCAAAAGTGCTGCAGTTGTACGGGGCCTTATTTGTAAAGGTTCCTAGATTGTAAGCTCTTACAGCAGTCAGATATATTTAGGAATTGTAACTGATATTTCTAAATTCCGAGATACTGATCTATTTGTGTATAAAATGATTGCTCCCTGAAACTTGAGGTATTTATGCGACACCTGAGGCTCAAGGCTAGAGCACTGAAAGTATGAAAGTCAGCATTACCCTATTCAGCAACCATTTAAAAAGTTGAAAAAATTATCAGGCATCGTCTAGTGATATAAATGAAGCTGATCTGGATAGGACTAAGGTAAATCAGAATACTGGGTAAAGGATAATATGGCCCATATTTTCAAACTTATTGTGAGACCAAAGGGAGACATGTTTATTCGGTGTGAAATTTATATTTTGGGTAGCACATTATCTAATTTAACTGTATGGCCAGTTTATTTGAACACCATCATTAACATGGAATCTTGAGTAGGGCATGAGATCCTGTTGGTTTGTACAGGTTAGCATGATGCCTCAATATATCCCAGAGTAATTTAATTAGGGTAGAGAAAAGAAAGTATTTGCAAAGTCCCCTGGGGGACTGGGGAGAAAGGAAATATTCAACTTCCTCATGTGAGGTAATCCTGATATTCTTGCAAGCAGTAGGGACAACCATTTCAACAGGCTGAGCCCTTGATGTTGGGGTTCGCCCCTATGAAACCTATTTCTGCAAATAACAGGCTAAGCCTATATAAAATTATGTCTAAGAGTCACCCCTGGAGAGCCTCTTTTGTTGCTCAGATGTGTCCTCTTTCTCTAAACCAACTTGGCAACTCACTGCCCACCCCCCCCATCCCTCTAATATGGGATGTGACTCCCAGTGGTGTAAATCTCCCTGGCAATGAGGAAGGGACCTGACTCCCAGGGATGAGTAGGACCTGGCATCGTAGTAATGATAGGCTACTTGACCAAAAGGGGAAAGAGAGAAATGAAATGAAAAAAAGTGTCAGTGGTTGAGAGATTTCAAACAAAAGTTGGTAGTTACCCTGGAGGTTATCCTTACACATTATATAGATATCCCTTTTTAGTTTATGGTGTATTGGAGTGGCTAGAGGGAAGTACCTGAAATTGCTGAACTGTGTTCCAGAAGCCTTGATTCTTGAAGAAGACTGTGTAACTGTATAGCTTTTGATTGTGTGACAGTGAAAGCCTTGTGTCTGATGCTCCTTTTATCCAGGGTATACACAGATGAGTTTAAAAAAAGAATAAGGATTAAAAAATAAATAAATAATGAGGGGAAATAAAGGGTAAAAATTAGGTAGATTGAAATACTGTAGGTCAATAAGAGGGAGGGGTAAGGGGTAGGGGATCTATGAGTACTGTTGTTTTTTGTTATCTCTTTTCCTGGAGTGATGCAAATGTTCTGAAAATTATCAAGATAAAGAATATACAACTATGTGATGATATTGTGAGCCACTGATTGTATAAAATGGTTGGACTGTACAAGTGTGGATATTTCTCAATAAAAATATTTTTAAAAAGTACTGCAGTTGTATCTAAGCTGTTTTTCTGACAGGAGATTGTCACCAGCTCACATTACTTACCAGTATTATTAAATACCCCTAATTTCTTCCCTATCTTTTTCTTGAGAGTTAGCCTTTCCTGGGTCCCAGAGTTTGCTTCTGTCATACCCCCTGGAAGAACAGTCAACATACTCCCAGTTTAGATAGCATCTTTAACATATTATTTCACTGTTTATGCTATAGTACAAGTTCATTGCAGGATAGGAAAGCATAATTCAAATCTAATGCTAAAAAGTATCTCTTGAGTCCCACACGTGACTAACAAATTAATAAAATGTTAAATAATTAGGCAACTGTTTTGTTTTGTTTCCAAATGTTTTATATTACACAGAAATCCTTGGTGGATAGTTGAGTGCTAGTAATACCTGGGAAAACTGGTTAGAATTTAGACAAACTAGAAATACATTATTACCACTCTCATTTAAAATTATGGAAAAGGGTGGGCCACAGTGGCTCAGCAGGTAACAGTGCTTGCCTGCCATGCCCAAAGACCCGGGTTCGATTCTCGGTGCCTGCCCATGTAAAAATAAATAAATAAATAAATAAATAATAAATAAATAAAATTATGGAATGTATCTGTATCTGAAAATTTTCTACCCAAGAAGCATCTAATAATGAATTTGATGCAGATAATGTCATGAAATTGTCATTTGATAAACTAAATTCACTTTTCAGCCTTGTCTCAGAGATTATACTTTACTTACAGTTAATCTCTGGTTTACAAATGGTATGCTAAATTGCATCTATTGTTTGTGACTTTCGCTATTCTTGAGCAGCATAGATCGACTCTTCCTAGCTCTGACAACTGTTTATAGTAAATGCTTTATAAACAAGGGCTACTGTTAACATAAGTCAAATATAAGAAAAACTATTTTATTTTAAATGTTGAGAAAATGGTATTTGTAACTCAAAATCTTGAGCAACTTAAATATCACCTAAGTTCTAAATTTTGAGACCAGCACATGTGTATGAATTAGCAACATGAACATCACTATCATCGCACATGTTAAGGTCTCTTTGAAAGGGGGCATTTAAGTTTATGACCACAAATATTCCCCTATGAAAAAACAAAAACCCCAATCATTTCTTCTATTCTCCAAACTGATGGGGAAAATAAATTCTGCCCACAACTAGACCCTGTACTCTACCATCTTATCCTTTAAATGCTTTTAAAATAAACATGTTATGCAGAGAAGACATGAAAATGAATATGGTAGGATTCTTGCCTTTAATAACTAATGCTATACCTTTAATGGTATGCATTCAATATGTTTGTCTATTTACTATATGTTTGTCTTGCATTCAGTGGTATGCATTCAATGTTTGTCTACTGAATGAATTCTGTTGCATGTTGAGATTTTTTTTGAACAATTGGCAAATTTTTTATTTCCAAAGAAATAAATTAATTCAAATAAAAAACAATATCTTCTTACCCACAGTCTGGAGCTGGACACCACCTACAATCAGGATCTGCAACAAGCCACCTTCTAAGCATAAATTCTTCATACTTTTCCATCAAGACATCATCACTTAATATCAAACGAATATCATGGGGATTAAACCTCTCAGTACATTCTGGGCAACTGATATTAACTCTGCTTTCAGAGATTTCTATCCTTAGATATTGTCGTAAGCAATCCACACAAGATCTATGATGACAAGTCATTATCTCAGGAAATCTGTCTTTAGAATGCCTCAAAAGGCATAAAGGGCACTCTATAAAGTCTCCAATTTGTTTGCTGATGGATGTTAATCCATTGTCAGAGGAGGTATTTGTAGAGAAAACTGAGTTCTTATCAGTACACATTTCAGAATGTATGCTTTCAATACTTGCAATTCCATCCACCCCGCCATTTAGTTCCCTTGATTTACGTTTGTTATCCTTTTTCCTCCGAAACAGAGAGCCTATTGAAATTCTTCTTTTCTTGGGTGCTTTTTTGACTGAAGGCAAGCTCACAGATGAAGCAGATGACTGAAGATCTCGATCTGAACCCATTTGCCGATGTAAACTCATGTCTAAAATGCTCATTAGAATTGAATCAGGGTCAGTGTTTACACACAGCCCTTCATTATATTTAGAAATAAAACCTATTTCTGGTTCTTGCATTCAGATTAAGTCATGATGTAAGAAAATTCTTAGTTCCTTCAGAAGATTCTTGAAAAAGCTCAATTTACAGGAGACTTATCAAAGATGTTCTGAAAAATAAAAAAACCACAAAGATTATTTAATTGTATTCTTAGTCTGCATGTTTTTATAAGCATGCTTAATTTACTATAATTTCAAACTAGCATGCTCTTTAACCATTAGATTTGTTAAATTAATAAGTCCCATTTTTTAAGTAGTCTACAAAAAAGTATAAAATTGCTAACATGGCAAATTAGGACAGATTTTAATAAAAGACTTTAAATTTGAGCAGATATGATTATTAAAATCTCACACAAAATTTATCATAACTACCTTGACTGCAATGATTCCCCATCACTTTTACAAATTTTTTTTTCTTAATGACATGCTGATTATAAAATGTACACGCTAATACAAATGGCAAAGAATAGCCCACACAATCTTGAGAAAGAACAAAATGGCTGGGGGTCTTATACCACCGGATATACTACTTATGATTTATTATAAAGTTCCAGTAATTAAGACAATGTGGTATGTCACAAGGATGGATACAAAGACCAACAGAAGAGTCCACAGAAAGACCCACATATATATAGGACAACTGATTTATGACAAAGGTGACACTGTTGAGCACTAAGGAAAGAACAGTCTTTTCAAAAAAAAAAAAGTATGAGTCAACTGGCTATACATCTGAGAAAAGAAAAGGAACTTGATCTATAGCTCACCCCATGCGTACAATCAATTCCAAATGATTCATGGGAAAGTATCTGCAATTCCATCCACTTCATCATTTAGTTCTAAAAGACAACTGAAACCATAAAGCTTCTAAAAGACAACTGAAGAGAATATTTCAATGAAAAGATTTTGTACATACAAAAGTATGAAGAAGAAATGACTGCTAAATTGCACTACACTAAAATTAAATGTTTTATTAAGAGGAAGGGGGAAAACATATGCCATATATAATTAATACAGAACCAGTATCCAGAATATGTAAAGAACACTTACAAATCAATAAGAGAAATCAGATAATCCGATAGAAAAATGGGCAAAGGATTTGAACAGACACTTCAGAAAGGATATGCAAAAATGTTAAACATTATTAGTTATCAGGGGAATACACATTAAAATCACACTGAGGGACCACTAAACATCCAGCAACATGACTAAAATTAAAAGACTGACATTTCCAAATGTTAACAAAGATGTGGAGGAATGACAGCACTCACAGTGTTAGTGGGAGCTTACAATGAAACTACTTTGGAAAACTATTTGACAGAGTCTATATAATTTGAATATATATATATATATATCTGCTAGTACCTAGCAATTTTACTCCTGGAAACGGGTGCACAAGATAAACAAATGCACACATACATCAAAAAACACATAAAAATGCTCATAGCAGCAAATAGTTATAATAGCCAAAATGCTGGAAACAATGCACATTTCCATCAACAGTTGAATAGATAAATAAATAGTGGTATATTCACACTCTAGTATTCCTTAAAACAATAAAAATAAAATACAGCCATAACAAAACAAGGACAAATCTCACACAAAAGAATGTATATTATATGATCCTACATAAAGTTCAAAATAGGCAGCGCTGAAGTCAGGATTGTGGCTAATTTGGGGGAGTGGGGCACAGAGGTGAACTTTGGTAGTGGTTAAAAGGTACATTCACTTTGCAATCACTGACCTAATGATTCAAACATGCATTTTTTTTATATATCTTGAGAAAGTTAATGGTTTCCCAAGAAAAAGAAAAATCTAAAAAATATTTCACCCAGGCAAGCTTCATTCAGGTCCTTCAGTTTACATTTTCCTATTACTTGCAGCATTCTTCTTCAATTTTAAAATGATAAAGGATGTAAAGACAGCCTTCACTAAAATTATCTATTTTCTCAACATGTTTATACTTTCTATTGTATCTCAAAATGCTTTCTGTACTCCACAGTTGACTACATGTATCACAGAACAATGAATCCATCTTGGATTTTGTCCCAAGATATTATCACTTAATATATTAAACCATGGGTATTTAATCAGTATCACCTAGGGAGCGTTTCAATATACAATATTTAGATTGATAACCATAGAACATATTATATAATGAGAACCTTGTAAGAGAGAATGGGGGGAGGGCTATTAATACTTACTGGGCAACAGGGTCAAACTGGAACTTATGGTTATTCTACCTAGAAAGCTTTTCTAAAATATTATAAATACATTAATAGGCCTCAAAGGAAAATAAATAAATTTTAAATACTAAAAATGTTATATTCCTGTGTGGTAAAAAAAAAAAATACTATAAAGACACATCATAAAAAAAAAAAGAGAGAAATCATGAATTGGAAAACATTTCACAAACAATAAATTCCCTTAATACACAAATAACTTTTACAACTTCATAAGAAAAATTTCTATGACCTAATAGCAAAATAAGCCACGACACAGACAAAAAGAATTATAAAAATTGGAAAAACAGTAAACAGTGTTCAATAACAATCATAACTAAAAAAATGCAAATTCAAACATTAGAAGCCATTTTTATGCATAATAGATTGAGCAAGGTCAGTAGAGTGTTGGTAAGTACATAAGGAAAGAATCATTCTCATATACTGTTCGGAGGATGACAAATCACCACAAGTTTCTGAGAAGCAATTTAGCATTATTTTTCAAAGATAATTTGGCATTATCTTTCAAACAAATAATCTCTGACACAGCAATCCTACAGCTAAGAATTTATCCTTCAGAAAATATAAAGTCACAAGTACCCAAAGATATACCGAGCAAGGCCATTCACTGAAGCAAATCAAAAAACAAACAAAAACAAAAACATGCAAAACCTGGAAATGAAAAGCAGGACTGGTAAAAAAAATAAAAGAACAAAACATACTGTATGAGCAATGATATGAAAAGATTCCTAAAATATAATGCAGATAATTGTAACAAAATCGTATTATACTGAGTTCATTCGTGGAAAAAACACACCCACATAAATTTTGCATATGTGTAATTACTGGAATATGCAAGAAACCATTAACAATGATTAACTCATGAAGCACAATGTTTAGTATTCATTCACCTTCTACCTTCTGCAGAAATTAAAATTGTATAATGAACATCTATTACTTACAGTTTAAAAAAAAAACAATTCCATAAACAACAACAAAAAAACATACCCCATGATAGAGCTACCCAATAAAAAACTGGGGGATGGGTCCAGAGCTTGCACATTTTGAAAAAATTCTAAGATAATCTGGTTGTATACTCTAATTAAGAATCAGTAATACTAGAGTGACTATGAAACACTTCTTCACTTAAAACAAAATTCTATAACTTGGCAGGCCACCAAAACAAAAATTCTGTTCTTTTTTCTTTAGGTACTACAAATAAAAGTTTCATTAAAACAACAACAATAACTTCTAAAGTTCATTGTCATGTCAGGTCAAAAGGGTTATAGTGAGGACCCCTTAACAACCTATGGTATGGAGTTAAGAGAGACCACATAAAATTTAATGACTATCTTTCTGTAGAAAAAACCCAAGGAAATGTCTACTAAGTACGGTCTCAAGAACGTTAGTAATGTCTCCACTGAGGGGACTTGGACTGGATTTCAGAGTTGAAAGCCATGCGAAACACTAAGGTTATCATTATTAAAAAGATAGACATGGTCCCTCTCTTCAATATCCTGGTCTAGAGAAGAAATGCTATAATAAAACTAGTAATTATAAATCTACATAAATAAAATAAAATTTGTCTCTATCCCCCTACATGTTTTGAAAACAGCTAAACCAATTTTCACTAACTTTAGTGGGAGTCTTTGAGACAATATATGACAAACGAACTAAATGGCTTCCTGAGTAGCAAAAAATAAACAGTATGCACTTTGATTTTCATTTTTCTTAACTGCTCAATTAAACATTTGGTCACATTTACTCTCCTCCTTTTCTTTTCTATTATTTATTTATCTGCTCATATTTTTGGTCCATTTTTGCACTGGAACATTAATGTTTCTCTTTAATTAAAAAAACTAAATAATTTCTCCAAATACTTACTTTCATTTTGCAGTATTTTGAAGTATAGAGGTTTAAATTTTTAATTTAGTAATATCTACCAAGTTCTACTGTAAATTCTTCAAAGACCTTTCAGAGGATGAAATGCATTTATCAACATATTTACCATTTCTGATACTATTCATTCCTTCTTGCATCCAAGTTTCATCTGGTGTCATTTCCCTTCAGTCTGAACTTCCTTTAGTATTTCTGAGTATAGAAGTCTCCTAGCAACGAACTCTTTCAGCTTTTGTTTATTTAAAAAAAAAAGTCTTTATTTCATTTATATTTCTTAATGGATATTTTTGCTGAATATAGAACTCCTGGTTGACAGCTTTTTCTTCTTAGGACTTCATATAGGACATTCCATTGTTTTCTAGTCTCCATTATTTCTAATGAAATTCATTCCTTATTGATACTGTTATTTTCCTATGTGTAATATATCTTTTTTCTTTGGTTCTATTGAAAATTTTCTATCTTTGGTGTTTAGCAGTTTTATTAAGATGTGCCTAGACGTGGTTTTCTTTTATTTATTGTGCTTGGGGTATATTAATGTTCTTAGATTTGATATTTTTAAACCACATTTGGGCATGTTTTGGCAATTAATTCCTCAAAGACTTTTTCTCCCAACTCTCACTCTCTTCTTCCCAGACTCCAACTAAACATATATTATAAAGTTTAATATTGTCCCATAGGCCACTGTTCTTTTGGTTTTTTTCCCCTCAATCTTTTCCTCCATTCTTTGGATTGGCAAATTCTACTGCTCTATTTTCTAGTTCACCAACTCTTCCCTCTGCCATCCAGCGAATTTTTCATTTCAGACATTGTATTTTTCAAGTTTTAGAATGTCTAACTGTTCCAATCCTTATGATCACGCTTTCTTTTAAATCTTGAAAAATATAATAACTACTTGTATGCTAATTCCAATATCAAGGTCAACATGGGGTGTGTTCATTTGTTTAGTTTCTTTTTGTTTTTTTTGTTTTCACATTGATTCGCATTTTCCTGCTTTCCTTCATATGTGCAGTAATTGTTTACTATGAACAGGAGACTGTAGATGATACATTATTATAGCTAGCAGTTAAATCACTCATTAATCAACTTGAACTTGTGGAGGCTTGGCTTTATGCTTTTTTAAAATGGTTCTGTGGAAAACACAAATGTTTTCCAAGCTCCTCTAATTTGGTAGCAATCAAATAAGATATTGCGTCTCCCCTTCAGAGGGTATTGGCAAAAATCACTGTACAGCCTTTTTTAGTCTTCTAGATGCTGTTTTCCAGTCAGCTCTTTGGAATCTCTCAAAACAACTCAGGGGTTATCTAGAAATTTGAGGAGAGTTTATTTACAAATTTTAGGGCTATCCTACTATAATTTCCTCCTTTCTGAGATTATGTGGTGAATTTACATCCACTCTGACAGCCCCAAACTCCACTCCCTAACACAACAAGCCAACAATTCTAGCTTTTTGCTTGAGTTCTAGCTACCTAATATTGCATGAACTTTTCCTTGGAGGAAAAGCTGTATAAACACGGATCTCAACAAGTATAGCTGCCTTCTTTCATGGGTCTATTCTTTCTAGTTCCTGCTTGCTTTTGTTCAGTCCTCCCCTCTCTGCCCCAACAAGTTGTGGCAGCAGGCAGTGAAAGTACTATTAGAATTTGGTTTATTTCTTTACTTCATAGTTAATTTGGAAGTCATATTCTCCTGTTTCCTGGTAATGTTGAAGGTTTGGGATTTATTTGTGCTTATTATTGATCTTATAGCTTTTGAGGAAAAGATTTGTGGGAGAGAATTAAAATCAGGTGGGTCCCCTATTCTTCAGGCCCAGGAATCTATTTTAATACAATTTATTAAGAGATAACTAAAAAAATTTCAGCTTTCAGTAGTGATGGATCCTGTTCAAATAAGGATAGAACGCTTTCTACCATTCTCCACAAACAGGTAAAATTCTAGGAAGAAGAGATTACACATTTCTTAAGATAGTTATTAACACTAATGTGTGCATGTATGTATGTACACATACACACACATGAGTACATGTATCTTTGGCATATATAGATACAGACAAATTTCCCTTACACTCATTCAAGAAAGGTGTACAAATAATAAAGGACTTAGAGACAGATCATTCTCCAGTTTGATGGCAGTTAACTTTGGACAGACATGTAAGCTTTTGTTTCCTCATCTGTAAAACAGGACTCTATTACAAACCCTGCCTTCTCAGAAGGCTGGCATGAGGATCAAATGAGAACATGCATTTGGAAATGCTTTGTAAACTATGAAGAGTTGCCTAAACATTTGGAGAAATTTCACCATTTATTTTCAGAACAAATCCTTTAGAGGAGTTGTAAAGGTTAGGACAATTCCTTTATATATATGTCAGAGTTACAACAGCAAGCCCATATTAATCAAAATGGTGGAGTGAGACTCTCCAGGGCAACATCCCCCCACAGAAGCATAACTGTTAGAGGTATCTTGATCAGAATTTCAGAAAAAGGAGTGCAGTCAATGCTAAATCAAGAAAAATGCAACTTAAAAAAGTATAGGCTCTCCTAGCAACCTTGCTGGCCACTCCCCCCATTCTCTCACCAACTTGGCTGGAAACCAAGCTCCCCATGTGGGTCCCTGGTTCTGGTTCTGAAGGGAACAGAGTAATCCTCATGCACATACAGGGCGCATGTAGGTCTGTGCCAATCTGCCTGGTAGCAGACTGAAGGACTGAACCAGAACATTCATCACTGTCCCAGAACTTGCCCTGCATGTATAAGTTGACAGAATGCTATAAAAATCAAATCACAGCTGCTTGGGTTAGAGGATATATACAATATATATACAATGCGTAATATACAATGCAGTACCCAGGACCATGAGGAAACACTGTTTCTTACGGACAGGGGACAAACGTATGATGTAAAGGAGGGAAATTTCTCAGGCCATGAGTGTATGCCCAGGACAAAACATATATGCATAAAGGGCTATGGAGGAATGGACCAGGGAGGACCCTGTGTGTTTCTGCCTCAGGCTATTCTAAAGTCATTGTATAGTTAAGCTCTGACAGGCAGCATTTCCACAGACCAATATGCAAAGACTGGGAAATAGGTTTTCTTTCCTTTCTTTTTTGGTTAGCTCCTAGCATTCAAGGAAATCTCTATTATAACACTAGCTAGATATATACCCTTAAGGAACAGATGCCTCAGAGTCTAAATTCCAAGAGATAACATAGTATCAAATGTCCATATTTCAACAAAAGATTAAAAAATATATAGAAACAGGCAAAGAAAAAGATTAAATTATTAGAAATCATCAAACAAGGAAGACCAGACCTGAGGGATACCAAACAAAGACCAAAAAAAAAAAGGTCCTGGTCCTGGGTGTACAGGTGATTCAGTGGTAGAATGCTTGTCTTTCATGGAGGAGATCTGGGTTCGGTTCCCAGCCCATGCACCCCTCCCCCACAAATAAAAGGTCCTAAATATCCTCAAAGAGAGAGAGGAAAACACGAACAAAGAACTAATGGATATTAGGAAAACAATAGATGAACACAAAGCATATATACATTATGGGAGTCACAGGAGGAGACGAAAGAAAGAAAGGGACAGAGAGAATAACTGAAGAAAAATAATGGCTGAATGCTTCCCAATTTTAACAAGACATGAATATACACATTCAAGATACTCAATGAACTCCAAAACGCAAAAACCTAAATAGACCCACACCACACCATTTTATAATCTAACTTCAAATGCCAAAGAAAAGAGAATTCTGAAAGTTGCAAGAGAGAAGCAATATGTCACATACAAAGGATCCTCAATAAAATTAAGTGCCAATTTCTCATCAGAAACCATGGAGATAAGAAGCAGTGGGATGACATTTAAATTGTTGAAAGCAAAAACTGCTACCAAGAATTCCATTCCCAGCAAAACCAACTTTTGAAAATGAGGCAGAAAATAAGACATTCCCAGATAAACCAAAGGTGAGAGGTCATCACCAATACACAAGCCCTACAAAAAAATGCTAAAGGGAGTTCTATAAGTTGAAAAGAAAGGACAATAAACAATCGATTTCTGGTAAAGGTAATGACATGAGTAAATATCAATGCCAGAACTACAGTATTTATCATAACTCCACTTTTTATTTCCCACAGGATCTAAAATGCAAATGCATAAAAAAAAATAAACCAATGGTTTTGGATTCATAGTGAATAAATATGCAATCTGTGTCAAGAACTACATAAATGTGGGAGAAAGAGGGGTATAGGAACATTGTGTGTGTATGCTACCCAAATTAAGTTGGTGTTTTAGTTTGTTAAAGATGCTGGAATGCAATATAATAGAAACAGAATGGTTTTTAAAAAGGGAATTTATTAAGTTGCAAGTTTATAATTCTAAGGCTATAAAAATGTCCAACCTAAGGCATCATCCTGAGAAAGATACCTTGGTTTAAGAAAGGTCAGTGGTCCAGAACACTTCTTACAGCTGGGAAGGCACATGACTGGCATCTGCTGGGGTCTCTGGCTTCTCATTGCAGATATCTGCCCTGGGGGCATTTCCTTTCTTCATCTCCCAAGGTCTTTGGCTATGTGGGCTCTGTTGGCACTGAAGCTTCTACCAAAATGATTTCCTCTTAAAGGGCTCTGATAAGTAACCCCATCTTGAATGGATAGAGACACATATCCATGGAAACCATCTAATCAAAAGTCACCACCCACAATTAGATGGGTCACATCACCAGGAAAACAATAAAAAAGATCCCACCCGGCAATAATGAACGGGAGGATTAAAGTACATGGCTTTTCTGAAGTACATGACAGTTTCAAACCGGCACAAATAGTATCAAATCAAACAAGAATGTTACAGATTTAAGGTATTTATATTTAGGCCTCATGGTAACCACAAAGATAATAATGAATATGCAAACTCATAGCAACAGAAAATAGAGTACAGGTTACTGAGTGACAGTGAGAATGTGCAATTAATGAATAATGGGTATAGGGTTTCTGTTTAAGGTAATGGGAAAGTTCTGGTAATGGATGGTAGTGAGGGTACCACAAGATTCTGAATGTGATTAATCCCACTGAGTATGTCTGGGAGTGGCTGAAATGGGAAAGTTTATGTTTTATATGTTTCCACAACTAAAAAAAAATGAAAGTGCAACTAAGGAGATAATGACAATTAAATGCAATATATGACCCTGGATAGTGTCTAAAAATAGGAGAGAAAAGGACTCAAAAAGACATTATTGTGACATAAGAAAAAAACTGAATTTAGACTATAAGCTTTATGTCAATGTTAAATTTCTTGAACTTGATAAATGTATTTAAGACGGTTACATAAGTGAATATACCTGTCCTTAGGAAATGTACATTGGGACTACTGTGTATTCAAGGAGCATTATGTATGCAATCTACTCTCAAA
This sequence comes from Tamandua tetradactyla, assembly GCF_023851605.1. Lineage (NCBI taxonomy): Eukaryota > Metazoa > Chordata > Mammalia > Pilosa > Myrmecophagidae > Tamandua > Tamandua tetradactyla. The sequence continues at coordinate 144,626,787 of NC_135332.1, forward strand.
TGTTCACAAAATAGATTGTAGGGGGTGGGCAACAGTGACTCAATGGCAGAATTCTCACCTGCCATGCCAGAGACCTAGATTCAATTCTGAGAGTCTGTCCACGCAAAAAAAAAAAGGTAGTAGGTAGCGAGGTGATGGATGAATGAATAGACAGAATGGGGCAAATGTTAGAATCAGTAGAAAGGGGGATGGCGTTATGTTGGAGTTCCCTCTATAGAGTCTGCATCATGTTTCCAAGTGTCCTTTAAGTTTAAAATTATTCCTAAATTAAAAGTTTTTTAAAAATTATATCAGCAGGGCTTTCACATGGAATCTGAAAAACTGCTAAGTCAAATAGAAAAAGGAACAAAATTTATTTTATTATAAAAAGTATAAATTGCTGTATACCCAACAATTACATATACTTTATCCCTATGATCTTTGTCAGTATGTCCAACAGAAATGTATTGTAAACCACATGTATTTTTGAAATGTTCTAGGAGCCATACTAAGAAAGTAAAAAGAAACAGGTGAAATTAACTACAAATATATTTTATTCAACCCAACATATCCAAATTGTGATCACTACAATGTAACTGATATTAAAATTAATGAAATTTTTACATTTCTTAATACTAGCTTTTCAAATCCAGTGTGCAGTTTACATTTATAGCATATCTTAATTAGGATTAGATACATTTCAAGACAATCAGGTAGCTAGTGGCTATCATATTGGATAGCATAGATCTATATTATATTTCTAAGTAAAACACTAAATAGAAAATAAATCCAAAAATAAGATGATCACGATAAAACTATTTTTGAAAGTGCTTTTTTAACTATTTGGAATACATAAATTTTTAGAAATACAGAAAAAAATATCAAATGCTTACTTAATATTCAATGCATTACTTCACCTGTACACATTTAAAATATTAAGTAAGAAATATTGTTTCTATTTCTCACATTCAAATCCTTTGTACACAATGTCTTCTCACTGCTAGAGCTACACTTGGGAGTCTTCTAAAGGTTATCTTCATTTAGGCTGTCTAAGATACAGTATTCTTGAATCTGCATTTGAGGCTGCCACAGGAAAAATTAGTCTAGGCTTAAGTATCCATTTGTGATCTCCCCATGTAGCCATCTACTCTAATGGTGTTTTAAAAGTGAACTTTAAAAGGTTTCCTTGCCACAGGGAAGTCAGCAAGATGGTAGAATAAGAAGTAACAAACACACACCCCTCTAAAGAAATACTGAAAACCAAGTAGAAACTGGCAGAACCAACTTTCCAAGCACTCTGGGAAACAGGTAAAACAGCAACCAAGTGAATGCTGAATTAAAGAAAAAAAAGTCAGAAAGCTGCACTACACTTTTCGTTGCCCTGGCCCTAATCCTGCCTCCAGTGCAGTGGTACATGTTCCTAATGCAGGTCCCTGGTATCTGGTTTTGGAGGGAGCAGAACAGACCTACTGTGCAAATTTCTTGTGTCTGTTTCAATGCACAATCTGAAAGACTCACACAAAGCATTTGTCTCGTTTGCCTAACCAGGAGTTCACTTAGAGTAAAGAAGCAGCACGAAATTGAACAACCCGCAGTTACCTGGGATAAAAGATTACAGGTGAGACCTAAAATACAGCACCCAGGGCCCTGGAGGACAAGCTGGGGAGAGTTTACTTTTGGGGGATGAAATTAGGGCACACAGGAGCATTAGTGCATACTATTTAGTTTTGAAATTTACCATGCATGTCTCCAAGGCAAGACATATGCCCAAAAAAGACCTAAGACCCTAACTGCTCAGTTCAGGCTGATCTATGGGCTAGTATAAGGTGGATTAAGCATTGAAAAAGAGCCAAAAGAGAGCTAATTTATACTTGAGCCTTAAACAACTGGAAAAACTGCAAAAACAAAAGGCAAAAAAAAAATAAAGCAACAAAATAACAAACAAAAACAGCAAATTCTGGGGAAAGAGGAGAATCTGATTTCTAGAGTTAACACATTGCCAAGGACTGAATCATGTCCCCTCAGAAAAACATGTTTGGGTCCCAACACCTGGACCTGTGGGTGTGTACTCCATTTGTAAATACGACTGCTAAAGATCTTACTAAAGTAACAGAAGAAGTGAGAGATTTTTTAAAAGCATAAGACTTAGCAAAAAACACAGAGCAAAGTAGCTGAAGTCTTCCCTTATCTGTACTTTGGATACAAATGGATTAAATTGTCCAATCAAAAGGCAAAAATTGGCAGAAGGGACAAAATAGCATGATCCGATTATATGCTGTTTGCAAAAAGCTCAGCTTAGATCCAATACATAAATAGGTTGAAAGTCAAAGGGTAAGAAAAAAAAAATTTTCCATACAAATTGTACCAAAGCCAGAAACAGGGTGGTGATACTAATATAAGACAAAATAGACTTTAAATCAAAAAGAAGAGACAAAGGAGGATATATCATCATATTTATATAATGATAAAAGAGTCTATCTATAAAAACTATATATAACAATTATAAACACATATGCATTTTAGTTAAAGAGCCCCAAAAGTACATGAAACAAACCTTGACACAACAGATGAAAGAGACAGTTCTACAATAATAGCTGGAGGCCTCAATACACTTTCAATAATGGATAGAGAGTTCAGACAGAACATCAATAAGGAAATAGAGGACTGAACAATAGTATAAACCAGCTAGAACTAACAGACATAAATAAAACACTCCAACCAACAGTAGGAAAATACGTATTTGTTTCAAGTGTAAATGGATCATTTCCTGGATAGACCTACGTGCAGGTTTAAAAGGATGTAGGTACCCTAGAAAAGTCATGCTTTAATTCTAATCCCATTTTGTAAAGACAGCCGTTTCTTCTCATCCCTATTCAGCACTATATGCTTGAAACTGTACTTAGATCACCTCCCTGGATATGTGATTTAATCAAGAGTGGTTGTTAGGCTGGATTAGGTGGAGGCGTGTCTCGACCCATTTGGGTGGGTCTTGATTAGTTTCTGGAGTCCTATAAAAGAGGAAACATTTTGGAGAATGAGAGAGATTCAGAGATAGCAGAGAATGTTTTATTACCACAAAGCAGAGTACACCAGCCAGTGACCTTTGGAGATGAAGAAGGAAAACACATCCCGGGGAGCTTCATGAAAAAGGAAGCCAGGAGAGAAAGCTAGCAGACGACGCTGTAGATGACGCTGTGTTTGTCATGTGCCCTTTCAGCCAAGAAAGAAACCCTGACTGTGTTTGCCATGTGCCTTTTCACTTGAGAGAGAGAGAGAGACCCTGAACTTCATGGGCCTTCTGGAACCAAGGTATCTTTCTCTGGATGCCTTTGATTGGACATTTTTATAGGCTTGTTTTAACTGGTACATTTTCTCAGCCTTACAACTGTAAACTAGCAACTTATTAAAATCCCCTTTTTAAAAGACATTTCATTTCTGGTATATTGCATTCCGGCTGCTAGCAAACTAGAACAACCTTGTTAGGTCACAAAATAAGTCTCAGAAACTTAAAAAGACAAATCATATAAAGCATCTTCTCCAACTACAATGGAGCAGTTAGAAATCAACAAAAGAAGGAAAAAGGAAAATTTAAAAATATTCTGAACAAGGTACTTGGGTGGTTCAGTTGTAGAAAGTTCATCTTCCATGTGAGAGATCAAGGCTTGATTACCAGACCATGTACCCTGTCAAAGATATTTTTTTCAACACACTCTTTAACAACTAAAGAATCAAAGAAGCAATAACAAAGGAAATCAAAACTTCTGAAAGACAAATGAAAATGTAAACACAACATACCACTCTTACGGTATGTAGCGAAGGCAGTACTACAAGGCGAATTTGTAGCTTTAAATGCTTATATTAAAAAAGTAAGATCTCAAATCAGTAACTTAACTTCATGTCTTAAAAACTAAAAAAAAAAAAAAAGATTAGCAATATAATCCTACAGTTAATAAAGGAAGGAAATAATAATGATTAGAGTGCTGATAAATAAAAGAGAATAGAAAACAGAAGATCAATGAAACCAAAAGTTGTGTGTTCTTTGAAAACATCAATAAAACTGACAAACTGTTAGAAAGACTGACAAAGAAACAAGGAAGAACACACAAGTAGCTAAAATCAGAAATGAAACTTGGGACATTACCACTGATCTTATAGAGATTAGAAGTATAAAAGAATACTATGAACAAATTATACACCAAAAAGTCAGGAAATAAAGATGAAATGGTCAAATACCTATAATTATACAAATTGGCTAAACTGACTAAAGAAGAAATAGACCTATCAGTAATAAAAAAAAAAAAACTCCCAACAAACAAAAGTGCAGGACCAGATGGTTTCACTGGGGGATTCTACCAAAATATTTAAAGATTTAGCACCTATCCTTAAACTCTTCAACAAAGATAATGGAACAGTTCACAATTTATTCTATGACATCAACATTATCCTCATGCCAAAGCCAGATAGAAATATCATGAGAAAAGAAAATGAAAGCCCAATTTCCCTTATGAATATAGATCTAAAAATCCTCAATAAAATACTAGTAAATTGAATCCAACAGGATGTTACAAGGATTATACACCATAACCAAGAGGTATTATCTCAAGAATGCAAGGGTAGTTCAACATAAAAAAATCAAGCAATATAATACATCACATTGATAAAATGAAGAGAGAAAAAACCCTACACGAACATCTCAATTGATGAAGAAAAGTTATTTGACAAAATCCACCATCCTTTATAATAAAAATATTCAGAAAAACAGGAATAAGAGCTTACTTCTTCAACAAAATAAAGGGCACTGATTAAAAAGCCCACAGCTAACATTATACATAATGATGTAAGATTGAAAGCTTTCCCCTAAGATCAGGAACAAGATGCCTACTCTCATCATTGCTATTCAGAAAGGAACCCATGCATCTGTGATTAAATGGTTTTGGTTTTTTTTCCTTTCTTTCCTTTTTTTGGGGTGGTGGGGGTGGTGGGGGTGGTGCATGGTCTGGGAATCGAACCAAGGTCTTCTGTATGGAAGGCAAGCATTCTACCACTGAACCACCCGAACCACCTGTGCACCCAATCAAATGGTTTTTGATGACGATTTCAAATACATTAACTGGAGAAATAATAGTCTCTTCAACCAGTGATGCTGGGAAAACTGGATGTCCACATACAAAAGAATAAAGGAGAATCTCTACCTCACACCACATACAGAAATTAACTCAAAATGGATCAAGGTCCTTAACATAAAGAGTTAAAACCATAAAACCCTTAAAAGAAAACACAGGGGATTACCTTCCTGAGCTTGGATTTGGCAATGATTTCTTAAGTATGACATCCAAAGCATGAACAACAACAAAAAAGTAAATGAACAGGACTTTATTAAAAAAAATAAAAGCTTCTGTACATCAAAGAACATTATCAAGAAAGTGAATAGACAACCTACAGAATGGGAGAAATTAGTTGCAAATCATTTATCTTATAAATAGGTTTAATATACAGACCATGTAAGAACCTGCTACAACGCACATTAAAAAGACATTCCAATTTAAAAATGTCCAAAGTACTTGAATATGCATTTCTCCAAAGAAGATATACAAATAGCCAATAAGTACATGAAAAGGTGCTCAAAATCGTTACCCATCAGGGAAATGCAAATCAAAACTACAATCAGAGGCAGGCCACGGTGGCTCAGCAGGCAGAGTTTTTGCCTGCCATGCTGGAGACCCAGGTTCAATTCCCAGTGCCTGTCCATGTTAAAAAAAAAAAAAAAAAAAAAAGTTACAGTCAGATACCACTTGGCACACATACACACGAGAATGGCTGTTTTTTTTAATGGAAAATAACATGTTGCCAAGGATGCAGAAAAACAGGAAGCCTCATACACTGTTGGTGGGAATGTAAAATCATGCAGCCACTGTGGAAAATAATTCAGCTGCTCCTTAAATAGTTAAACAAAGAATGATTGTATGACCTAGTAATTCCATTCTTAGGTATATACTAAAAAATAGTGACAGCAGTGACTCAGATATTTGCATACCACTGTTTGCAGGAGCATTATTCACAATAGCCAAAAGGTGGAAACAACTCTAACATCCATCAACAGACGAATGGATAAACAAAATCTATTAGATTCAATGGAATAGTACTCAACTGCCAAAAGAAATGAGGTTCTGATACATACTACAGCATAGATAAGCCCTGAAAGCATTATGTTGATAAATAAGCCAGACCCAAAAAGACTAATATTGTATGAGTCCACTTATGTGAAATACCTAAAATAAACAAGTTAAAAGAGTCAGTAGGTAGATTAGAGGTTACCAACTTTTTTTTTGGGGGGGGGGGGGCACAGATAGGGTGCTGTCTTGCAATAGATACAGAGTTTCTGTTTATACTCATGAAAAAGTCTTGGCAATGGATAATGGTGATGGCACCACTACACTGGGAATGTAATTAATACCATTGAAGTGTACTCTTAGAATTGGTTAAAATAGAAATTTTTTTCATTTTATCAATATTACTACAATTTTTAAAAAAGGCATACTTGCATCACCTAACATCTGTAATTATAAGGTCTTTTAGGAATAACTGAAGTTGTTAAACTTTTTGGCTCTTTACTCCATCAAAAGTAACCCTTATAAGCATTCACTTATTCATTCATTCTTTCAAGAAATATGTTCATTGCCTATCACGTGCCAGATACACTTCTATTAGATGCTGGGTATACAATATTGATCCAAATAGATAAGGATCTGTTCTTGTGTTCTATTGCACCTATAACAAGCACTGAACAAAATCATTTCAGATTATGTCTTCCCCAAAGAATGAGAGACTTGCAAGGAATCTAAATTTCAATAGCATTTTTTCCTTAATTTTGAAGGGGGGATATTTTATGTGTGGACATTATATGGTAGTCCTATAATCTAAACAAATATTTATCAAAATCCATTTTAAAGTATTCTTGCTAACAGACCATATTGCTTTTGACAAAACTCTATTTTTCAGGGTATCAGTTTTCTAACACCACAGCATTTTGGCAGACAACTTAAGTTGTACAAAAAGGGATCATTAGTTATTCATTCAAACGATCTAGTGTAGATAATATTCTTTTAGTTCACCATGGACAACTTCAGGAACCAATACTGACAGATAAACAATGGGAGAAATTCTCAAAATTTTATTGTCCTAACTTTGATCTTTCACTTTTGTTAAATCAAACTCCCTAAGACAGTGAGAAAAGGAAACATTTCTCTCTGTGTAGGATCTCCTTTATGAAGAGTTGCAAACAACCCATAAAAGTTAAATATGACTGTATGGAATTTAATGCAGCATTTGGCTACCAAAATCTAGAATAAGTTTCATAAGCTATCCTTTGATCAGACCATACCTAGAAATGATGTACCAGAAACGGTGAATCTGTACTCAAGCTAATTTTGTCCCAGAATAGAACTTTTAAAAATTTGAATATACCATTAGGAGAAAAACAGTTTGAGGCCTTAAATTTTTCGGGTTCTCATATATGGCTTTCTCAGAGAAGAGATAAATTACTAAAGTTCATACAATGAAGCTTGCTATTGATCAAAAAGGTTATCTAAGTGTTTAAAAGTCATTTTTAAGTTATGTCATTCACAATCTGTATGATTTTAAGACTTGCTTAACTGGCCAACCTTAAATTTGGAAACACCAAATTTTCTTCTAATAAATCTATTTCCTAATACAGCTGCCATATTTATATACCAAAACAAAGAAGCATGCTTTGTGCATAAGTCTCACTGTTCAAATAACATTATGAGGACAGACCTTTTATAAGAACTCAAACTTATTAAGCATCTTTACAGCCTGTTAACGAAGTAAAAATATAATAGGCACAACAAATGTTTGGAAAAAGATAAAAATGCCTAAAAATAAATTGACAGGCTTCAGTAAAATCCATGAAATTTCTACAATTTTATACTATATTGTGAATATATATATTTTTTACAGATAGAATACACCCATAGCTTCTAACATATTCTTTAAGGAGTCTGAAGTATAACAAAAGATTAAAACTGTTATTGCTGAAAGGTCAAAATTTATCCAGTAAAAATTCAATTCTAAAGATTTTTTCTGCTTTCACTAACTTATATTACAACATGCACATCTGCATGAAATACTAGCTCACAACACATAAGTATACCTCATTTTATTGTGCCTCAGTTTATCACAAATATGAACTAAAGGTTTATAGCAAGCCTGCACCAAGCAAGTCTACCAGTGCCATTCTTTCAACAGTATGTGCTCACTTCATGTCTCTATGTCACATTTTAATTGCACTTTTTTTCCATGTAAGAAGTCATTTATATTTGTAGTGTCAATTGATGGGACACGAGTCTATATAACCCCTTTCAATCATGTTCACATTTAGTATGGCAATGTTACTTACAGACCCACTACTGAACTGCCTTCTCTTACAATTAAATTCAGCCTTATTGGCAAACTGTTCATCCATGTCAAGCTTCCGTGTATCTTTAGGTCCACTATACTCTGTATTCTAAGTCTTTGATTTACCTTTACCATGGTCATAAAAGTAGAATCATACATTATCTATCCTTTTGTGTCTGGCTTATTTCACTCAGCATTATGTCCTCAAGGCTCATCCACCTGGTTGTCATGTGGTTCAGGATGCCATTTTGTCTTACTGCTGCATAATATTCCATCGTACGCATAGACCACATTTTGTTAATCCACTCATATATGGTGATGGGCACTTGGATTGTTTCCATCTTTTAGCAACTGTGAATAGTACAGCTATGAACACTGGTGTGGAAATCTTGTTTGTGTCACCTCTCTCAGCTCTTCTGGGTATATACCAAGTAGTTGTATTGCCAGATCATAGGGCAACTCAATATTTAGTTTTCTGAGAAACCTCCAGACGGTCTTCCATACCATTCTCACCAGTAGTGCATAAGTGTCCCAATTTCTGCACATCCTCTCCAATATTATCAGTTCCCTGTTTGCTTAATAGCAACCATTCTTATAGGTGTGATGTGAGGTGGTATCTCATTGTAGTCTTGATCTGCATTTCCCTTATAGTTAATAAGACTGAGCATCTCTTCATATGCTTTTTAGCCTTCTGTATTTGCTCTTCAGTAAAATATCTATTCATGTCTTTAGCCCATTTTATTATTGGGTTGCTTGTTTTTTTGTGGCTGAGTTGTATGATTTCTTTATGTATACAGGATATTAAACCTTTATTTGATGTGTGATTTCTAAATATTTTCTCCCACTGAGTTGGCTGCCTCTTTACTTTTCTGACAAAGTCTTTTGAGGCACAAAAGCATTTGATTTTGAGAAGGTCCGATTTATCTAATTTCTCTTTTGTTCCTGTGCTTTGGGTGTAAAGTTTAGGAAGCTACCTCCTATTACTAGGTCTTAAAGATGTTTCCGACATTTCCTTCTAGGAGCTGTATGGTACTGGTTCTTACAGTCAGGTGTTTGATCCAATTTAATTTTTGTATAGGGTGTTAGGTAAGTTCCTCTTTCATTCTTCGGACTACTGATATCTAGTTTTTCCATGCCCTTTTATTGAAAAGACTATTTTGTCCCTATTCACTGGATCTCTCGAAGATCAGTTTACAATACATTTAGTGGTCTATTTTTGTGCTCTTAATTTGATTCCATTAGTCAATGCTTCTATTTTTGTTCTAGTACCAAGCTGTTTTGAGCACTGTGGCTTTATACTTAGTATAAAGTGTTAATCCTCCCACTTCATTCTTTTCTACAATGCTTTTAGTTCTCTGGGGTCTCTTTCCCTTCCAGATGAATCTGGTAACTAGCTTTTCCAAGCCTTCAAAGTAGGCTAATGTAATTTTGATTGGTACTGCAATGACTCTGTAGATCAATTCGGGTAGAATTGACATCTTAACTATATTTAGCCTTCTATCCATGAGCATGGAATGTCTTTCCACCTATTTAGATCTTCTTTGATTTCTCTTAACAACATTATGTAGTTCTCTGCATACAAGTCCTTTACATCCTTAGTTAAATTCATTCCTAGATACTTGATTCGTCTAGTTGCTATTTTGAATGGATTTTTTTTCCTTAATTGACTCCTCAGGTCATTGCTTGTGCATAGAAACATTACTGATTTTTACACATTAATTTTATAACCTACCACGTTGTTGAATGTGTTTATTAGCTCAAGCAATTTTGTTGTAGATTTCTCAGGATTTTCCATGTATAATATCATGACATCTGCAAGTAATGAAAGTTTTAATTTTTCCTTTCCAATCTGGATGCCTTTTATTTCTTTATCCTGCCTGACTGCTCTCGCTAGAACTTCTAGTCCAATGAGGAATAGCTGTGACAGGAGGTATCCTTGTCTCATTCCCAATCTTAGGAATCCAAGTCTCTCACCATTGAAAACAATGCAGGTTATAGGTTTTTCATATATGTCTTTTATCATGTTGAGGAAGTTACCTTGATTCTACCTTTTGAAATGTTCTTATCAGAAAAGGATGTTGAATTTTGTCAAATTCTTTTTCAGCATCAATCGAGATGATCATATAATTTTCCCCTTTCAATCTGTTAATGCGCTATACTACATTAACTGATTTTCTTGTGTTGAACCATCCTTGCATTTCTGGTATAAATTCCACTTGGTCATGGTGTATAATTCTTTTAATGTGCTGTAGGATTCAATGTGCTAGTATTTTGTTGAGAATTTTTGCATCTATGTTCATTAGAGACTGGTCTGTATTTTCCTTTCCTGTAGCATCTTTACCTGGTTTTGGTATTAAAATGAAGCTAGCCTCATAAAATGAGTTGGGTAGTGTTCTTTTTTCCACAAAATTTTTTAAAAATTTGAGCAGGACTAGTGGTAGTTCTTCTGGAATGTTTGATAAAATTCCCCTGTGAAGCCATATGGCCCGGGGGTTTTCTTTGTAGGAAGATTTTTGATGACTGCTTGAATCTCTTCACTTGCAATTGGTTTGTTGAGATCTTCTATTTCTTCTTGAGTCAGCGAAGCTTGCTTGTGTGTTTCCAGGGATTTGTCCATTTCACTAAGTTGTCTAGTTTTTTTGCGTATAGTTGTTCATTGTACCCTCTTGTGATTTTTTTAGTTCTTCAGTGTCTGTGGTAATGACAGTCCTCTCATTTCCAATTTTGTCTATTTGCATCCTCTCTCTTTTTTCCTTTGTCAGTCTTACTAGTGGCCCATCGATTTTACTGATTTTCTCAAATAACCAACTTTTGGTTTTACTGATTGTTTCTATTGTTTTTTTGTTCTCCCATTCATTTAACTCTGCTTTAATCTTTGTTATTTCTCTTCTTCTATTTGCTTTGGGATCTGTTTGCTGTTCTTTCTAAAGCTCCTCCAGGTGAGCAGAGAAGTCTTTATTTAATATTTGCTCTTTCTTCTTTTTAAATATAGGCATTTAGGGTAATAAACTTCCCTCTCAGCACTGCCTTTGAGGCATCCCTTAAGTTCTGATAAGTTGTATTCTTGTTTTCATTCCTCTCCAGATAGTTTCTGATTTCTCTAGCAATTTCTTCTTGGACCGACTCATTGTTTAAGAGTGTGTTATTTAATCTCCATATATTTGAGAAAGTTCTTGTTCTTTTGAGATTATTATTTTCAGCTTCATTCCTTTGTAATCAGAGAAAGTGCTTTGAATAATGTAAATTTTATTAAATTTATAAGGACCTGTTTTGTGCCCCAGCATACGATCTACCCTGGGGAATGTTTCATGAACACTAGAGAAGAACATACATACCGGTGTTTTGGGGTGTAACAATCTATAGAGGTCTAACTCATTTATCAAATTGTTCAAGTTTTCTATTTTCTTGTTGATCCTCTGTCTGGTTGTTTTGTCAATAGAGAGTGGTGTATTAAAGTCTCCTACTATTTGTTATTGAAACGTCTATTACTCCTTTCAGCTTTGCCAATGTCTGTTTCATGTACTTTAGAGTTCCTCGATTGGGAGCATAGATATTTATGATTGTTATTTCTTCTTGGTGAATTATTAATATACATTATCCTTCTTTGTCTCTTATGATGTCATTACATTTAAAGTCTATTTTGTCTGATAGTAGTAGAACTACTCCTTTCTTTTTGTTACAGCTTGAGTGGAACATCTTTTTCCATCCTTTCACTTTCAATCTATTTGTATCCTTGTATCTAAGATGAGTGATAAGCAGCATATAGCTGGATTATATTTCTTAATCCATTCTGCCAATCTGTTCCTTTTAATTGGTAAGTTTAGTTCATTAACATTCCAAGTTATCAGTGTAAAGGCATTTCTTGAATCCACCATCTGATCCTTTGGATTTTATTTGTCAGATCTATACATACTTTCCCTTCTTTCTCTTTTTAACTTTTAGGTTACCTTTACTGGTACTCTTCAGTTCTGGGCCCTCCTCCAGGCCTTCCTCTCCTGACTTTTTGTTTACCTCTAATATTTCCTGCAGATCTGGTCTTTAGTTGAATTATTCTCTTAGCCGTTTTTTGTATGTGAAAATTTTAATCTCTCCCTTAGATCTGAAGGACAATTTGACTGGCTACAAAATTCTTGGCTCGAGGTCTTTCTCTCTTAACTGTTAAATACATCATACCACTGTCTTCTTATCTCCATAGTGTCAGTTGAGTAGTTCAAACTCAGTCTTACATGGCTTCCCTTATATGTAGTAGATTGTTTTTCTCTTACTGCTTTCAGGATTTTCTGCTTCTCTTCAACATCTGATAGACTGATTAGTACATGTCTTGCGGTAGGCCTACTTGGATTTATTCTATTTGGAGTTCATTGGGCTTCTTCAATTTCAATATTTATGTCTTTTATAAAGGTTGAGAAATTTCTCCCCATTATTTTCTCCACTAATCTTCCTACTTTCTTTACTCTTCTCTTCTCCTTCTGGGACACTGATGATTCTTATATTTGTGCACTTTGTTTTGTCCATCTGAAATTCAATTCAAATTTTTCCATCATTTTTGCCATTTTTTCTTTTGTGTGTTCAAAATCAGTTGCCCTGTCCTCTAGTTTGCTTATTCTTTCTTCTACCTCTTCAAACCTGCTGTTGTGTGTTTCTAGTATATTTTTTTATTTGGTCTATAGCACCTTTAATCTCTGTGACATCTGCTATCTTTCTATTTATTCTTTCAAATTCCTCTTTATGTTCTTCTAGTGTCTTTTTTATCTCTTTTATGTCATAAGCCATCCCACTGATTTTATTTAGTAAAGTTATACGAACATCTTTGATTAGTTGTTCCAAAGTCTGTATCTCCTCCAGTGTTCTCTTTGATCATTATACTGGGCTGTATGTCTGTATCTTCATATGGTTAGTGATCTTCTGTTGTCTTCACAGCATGTAAACATCTTTATAGGGTTACTTTGGATGATGATATCTTTCAGTTGTCTAAAGTTCTGTATTTGCAGGACAGGTGTAGAGCAGAATGCGGGGCATGAGGAGGGGTACAGTAGTGCAGTGATGGATATGTACAGGTCCAGGACTCTGTGCTGGTATATGAGCATGATGTGTGGGTACTGGCAATGCGGTTGTGCCTTCTGGAGGCCGTAGGGCAAGGTACAGCTCAGGCAGGCCTTAGAGTGCAGGAAAAGGGTGCAGCATAAGGGACACAGAGGTAAGGTGCCGTGGGAGGTGGATGGAGGGGCTGAGCAGATGCACGGGGGCCAGTGTGTGGGCAGGATGCAGGTGGGCGCAGGAAGCATATGAGTTGTGGATATCAGGGTGTGGGGTACAGGAAACAAGTTGGGGCACAGGGAAGTTGGGGTGCGGGTGTGTCCTTGTACAGGCGGAGGGGTCCAAATGGGCCAGAATATGGACGTGAAGAGTGTGTACAGGTGGTGCACACATCACAGAGGTTGTAGGACGTGTGTTAGGTGGTTAATGATGGGTGGATGGGGTCTTGGTGGGGGTGTGCAGGTGCAGTGGTAGCTTGGGGTAGAGATGCCCGCTAGTACAGGGTGCAGGCTATGTAGCAGATATGCCTGAAAGCACCTGCCAAATTTGGGAGAAAGGTGCTTGTGCTGTGGGGTAGGGCAAACTTCTGCACATTTGTGGGGCAGGGGAGTGGGGTGAAGGGGTCAAGAGGTTTGTGCACAGATTCGTGGGTGCCCGGCAGGGAGGAAGTGGCTGTGCCGGTGTGTAGATCTAGGGGCAGGGCCCTGGTATGTGCGGGTCTTGGTGGGGGGAAGTAGGGCCCTGGTGTGCATGTACCTGCATGGGCTGAGGGCAGATGTGGCCCGGATGCACAAGTCAGCGCTTGCCCAGAGCTAAAAAGCTGTGGCGTGAGCTGAGGCATGCGCATGCATGTGGGGGGTACCCTGCATGTTGATGTGCGTGTGCACCGAGCTCAAGGGGGGCCAGGCAGAGTTGCCCAACCATATGGGCTGGGTCCAGGCGTGGCCCAGGTTTGAAAGTGAGCGCCTGCAGCCTGAAAGCACAGTTGACTACTGGCAGGGGGCAAAGAGGGGAAGGTGGGGTTTGGGGGGCTGGCTGTGGGTATGCAGGTCTTAGGAGCAACGGGGCAGCACTGTGTACTTGCAATGGGAGAGGTGGCTCATGCTGGGACAGGCTTGTGTGTATGTGTGGGCGGTGCTGTGGGGTGGGGATGCGCAGGGAGAGGGTTGGGGGGTTGCTTGGAATGCAATGTTGGGGGGAGTGACAGGATTCAGGTACATGGGGTGTGGGGGGAGTCCCAGGTCATGAGGCAAGGGTGGCAGGTTCAAGGAATACGGCTTAGCTTACTTTCTCATCGCCATGTCCCTGTCCTTGCACTCCCAACAGCTCCAGGCCTCCATCTGGTAATGGACACACTAGGTTGTTTGCATTAGCTGGGCAGTCTCCAGTTCTCTGCATCTCAATTACTCTGCTTTTTCAACTAGGGCTCCCCATGTTGTGCAGAAGACCTTCCTAGGTCACTTATACCCTGGAATCACTCTCCCAGTCTTTTTTCTGTCCCTTCACTAGCTGTTCTTTAGAGAAGGGGTGAACTCGACCTATGTGTGTATTGTTTTTGGTTTTTTTTTGGCATGGACCGGTTCCTGGAATCGAACCCAGGTCTCCGACACAGCAGGCGAGAATTCTGCCACTGAGCCACCGTTGCCACCACCCAGCTCACTATTTTTTTTTAAAAGATAATATTATTGCACACTTAACAGACAACAGTATAGTGTAAACATAACTTTTATATGCAATGGGAAACCAAAAAATTCATTTGACTCACTTTGATATGTGCTTTATCATGGTGGTCTAGAACCAAACTTGGAATATCTCCAAGGTATGGCTGAACTTCTATTATCATTTGATGTTGCAGCTCTTTCCATAAGAGTTAAGTTTTAGAGAGAGTTAAAAAACAACTTTCATCTCTAAGTAAATGTCTCAGATTCATAATACAAGAATAAATATGAGGTGTCCATCACATTAAAAACTAATCATGCAAATAAAGATATTGTATATTCAAAGGCTAGTTGATTATAAATATGCATAATACAAATATTACGATGCTTTATGTCATTTTCACTTAAAGTATGAATTATCAGTGAAGTCTTTTTTTAAAAAATATTTTTATTGAGAAATCATTATACGCATAGTCCATTCATAGTATTACAATCAACGGCTCACAATATCATCACATAGTTGTGTAGTTATCACCATGATCATTTTTAGAACATCTGAATCACAACAGAAAAATAAAAAGAAAAAAGAAAAACTCATACATCCCAAATCCCTTACTTCTCCCTCATCCCCTCCTATTATTTATCTACTTATTTTCCCTTATTTTCTTATTCATCTGCCCATTCTCTGGATATAAAGAACATCAGACACAAGATTTTCACAATCACACAATCACACCATAAAAACTATCTAGTTATACATTCTTCTTCAACAATCAAGGCTACTGGAATACAGCTCAACAGTTTCAGGTACTTCCCTCCAGCCACTCCAATGCACCAAAACTAAAAAGGGATATCTATATAATGGATAAGAATAACCTTCAGGACAATCTCTTGACTCTGTTTGAAATCTTTCAGCCACCGAAATTTTACTTTGTCTCATTTCTCTTTTCCCCTTTTTGGTCAAGAAGGCTTTCTCAATCCCATGATGCCAGGTTCCAGCTCTTCCCAGGAGTCCTGTCCCATGCTGCCAGGGAGATTTAAACCCCTGGGAGTCATGTTTCAGGTGGGGGTGAGGGCAGTGAGTTCAACTGCCAAGTTGGCTGAGAGAGAGGCTACATCTGGGCAACAACAGAAGTTCTCTGGGGGTGATTCTTTGGCACACTTATAGTAGACTTAGCTTCTACTTTGCAGGAATAAGTTTCACAGGGTCGATCCCCAAGATCATGGGCTCAGCCTATTGAATTGGTTGTCCCCACTGTTTGCAAGAACAGGAATTCCCCACATGGGGAAATTTAATATTTCCTCCTTTTTCCCCAGTCCCTCAAGGGGACTTTGAAAACACTTGAAAAGTCTTTTTAACCAAGTTTATCATTCCTCATAAGCTAAGTCAATATCTTTATTTGAAATGTAACAGACACTCCAGAAAATGGTAGAGTATGAAGCTCCAGGAACTAGAACAGCTAATAAATAGGCAAAAACTATCTGAATCTGTACAGCATCAAGGGAAGAGAAGGAGGAAGAGGGTAGTAAATTATGGTAAATTGCTCTGTCTTTGCTGCAGTTATCACTGCCCATCCCCCAAGCTCATGTCAGGTCACAACTGGATCTAGCCCATTGTGAAGGAAAAAAACAGAGAAAAAACTAAATGACATCAGGAAAACGGTCAATAAGCACAGGGACATGAAGGAAAATATGGAGAAAGAACTAAAGGATAACAAGAAAACGATGAATGAAAAATATGAGAAGCTCAATGAAGAAATAAAATTTTAAAAAGGAACCAAACAGAACTCTTAGAGATCAAGAAGACAACAACCAAAATAAAAAAAAACTGCCAAGAGATAGGAGCTGACAGAAGAAAATATTAGTTAACTCAAAGACAAAAACAACTGAAATTAGTCAGGCTGAGGAGCAGAAAAGCAAAAACAGCTAAGAGACATCTGGGATATCGTGAACCAATATATGCATTATGGGAGTCCCAGAAGGAGAAGACAGAGAGAAAGAGGGAGAAGGAATAGTCAAAGAAATGACAGAAAGCACACTAAACTTAGAAAAAGATGTGAATATACACATCTGTTCTAGTTTGCTAGCTGCCAGAATGTGATATGCCAGAAACAGAATGGCTTTTAAAAGGGGAAATTTATTAAGTTGCAAGTTTACAGTTCTAAGGCCATGAAAATGTCTAAATTAAAGCAAGTCTATAAAAATGTCCAATATAAGGCATCCAGGTAAAGATACCTTGATTCAAGAAGGCCAGTGAAGTGCAGGGTTTCCCTCTCAACTGGAAAGGCACATGACAAACATGGCGACATCTGCTAGCTTTCTCTTCCACTTCTTGTTTTAGGAAGCTGCCCAGGGGCAATTTCCTTCTTCATCTCCAAAGGTCTCTGGCTACATGGGCTCTCATGTTTCTAGTGACTCTCATGCTTCTTCCAAAATGTTTACTCTTTTAAAGGATTCCAGTAAATTAATCAAGACCCACCTGGAATGGGTGCAGCCACATTGCCATGGAGATAATCCAATCAAGATTCCAACCTGCAGTACTGAATACAGATTAAAAGAAACAGCTGCCTCCACAAGATGGATCAGGATTAAAACATGGCTTTTCTAGGGCACATAATCCTTGTAAACTGGCACAACATTAAAGAAGCCCAGAGAAGAGCAGCATATAATGTACAAGGGAGTTCCAATTAGGTTAAGTTCTGATTTTTTCATCAGAAGCAATAGAAGAAGACACTGGGTTAAAGTACTCAGAGTGCTGAAAGAAAACAACTGTAACCCAAGAATTTTATATCCAGCGAGACTTTCTTCCCAAAATGAGGGAAATATTAGTGTATTTCCAGATAAACCAAAGCTGATGGAGTTCATCACCATGAGACTTGCCATAAAATCAACACCAAAGGGAGCCCTTCAGACTGAAAGGAAAGGACACCAGATAGTGGTACAAAGCAGCCTAAAGAAATAAAGAAAAGGTAACCATTTGGGTAATTATAAATACTAGTACTATTGTACTTTTTGGTATATAACTCCACTTCTTACTTTCTGTAGATGCTAAAATGCAAATGCATAAAAAGTAATGATAAATCTATGGTTTGTGATACACAATGTACAAAGACATAATTTAGTAACAAGTACAAAAAAAGGCAGATGGATTAGGAATAGTGTATGTGTATGCTATTGAAGGTAGTATCAAACCAAATAAGACTACTCTATTTCTATGATGTTAAATTTTAACCTCATGGTAATTACAAGGAAAATATATGAAAAATATATCCAAATAGAAATAAGAAGGAACTCAACATGGAACAATACAAAAAGTCAAATAAATAAGAAAGTAGATATTAATGGAAGAACTGAAGGGCTAAAAAGGTGTAAGACTTACAAAGACTAAACAGCAAAATGGCAGAAGGTCCTGCATTATCAGTAGTTACCTCAAATTTTACCGGAGATTAAACTCTCCGGTAAAAAAGCAGAGATTGTCAGAATAGATTAAAAACCATGACCTAACTATATGCTGCTTACAAGAGTCTCACCTTAAATTCAAAGAAAGAAGGTTCAAAGAGAAAAGGTGGAAAAAAATATATGAAGTAGTAACAAAAGACAGCTGAGGTATCAATACTAATAAAAATAAAATATACAGTCAAAAACAGATATTGATGGGTGGGCCACAATGGCTCAACAGGCAGAGTTCTTGCCTGCCATGTCAGAGGCCCAGGTTCGATTCCCAGGGCCTGCCCATGCAAAACAAACAAACAAACAAAAAAACCAGATACTGATAAAGAGGTCAATACAATAAGACATAGCAACTACAAATACTTATGAATCTAACAACAGAATCCCAAAATAAATGAAGCAAATGCTGACAGATTTGAAGGGAGATATAGACAATTCTCCATTAATATTAATTAGGAGACTTTATTATACCATTTTCAATAATGGATAGAATATTAGACAGAAGGTGAATAAGGAAATAGAAGACTTGAGTAATACTCTAAACCAACTACACCTAACAGAAATACAGACTTTACCCAACAGCAGAATATACATTGTTCTCAAGTGTACATGGATTATTCTCCAGTACAGATCATACCTGAAGTCACAAAACAAGTCTTGATAAATTCAAAAATATGGAAATCATACAACGTATTTTCTCTGGCCACGTGGAATGAAAGTACAAATCAGCTAACAGAGGGAGAAATGAAAAATTTACAAATATGTGGAAACTAAATAACATACTCTTAAACAACCAATGATTTAAAGAAGAAAGCTCAAGAGAAATTAGGAAATATTATGATGCAAATGAAAATGAAAATACAACAGACCAAAACTTATAGGATCCAGGAAAGGCAGTACTGAGAGAAAGATTCATAGTTCTTGAAAGCTTACATTAAAAAAGAAGACTTCAAATCAGAGACCTAACCTCAAGACTGGAAGAACTACAAAAAGAAGAACAAATTAAATCCAAAGTAAACAGAAGAAAGGAAATAAAGATTAGAGTGGAGATCAACAAAATGAAGAATAAAAAGGCAACAGAAAAAAAAAGTTGATTCTTCCAAAAGATAATAATATTGACAAACCTTTAGGCAGACTGACAAAGAAAAAAGGAAAGAAAAGCCAAGGCACAAATGAGTAAAATCAGAAGTGAAAAAGGGGACATTACTACCAACCCTGCTGAAATAAAAATGACTATAAGAGGATATTAAGAACAACTGTACACCAACAAATTAGATAACCTAGATGAAATGGACAAATTCCTAGAAACACATAGACTACCTACACTAACTCAAGAAGAAACAGAAGATCTCAACAAACCAGTAACTAGTAAAAATACTGAGTCAGTCATCAAAAATTTCTCAAGAAAGAAAGATGGCTTCACAGGGGAATTTTACCAAACAATCCAAGAACAGCTAACAATAATCCTGCTCAAACTCTTCCAAAAAACTGAAGAGGTGTGAACACTACTTAATTCATTCTACGAGGTCAAGATCACCCTCATATGAAAGATGTAACAAAATAATACAAGAAAAAAAATTACAGATATCTTATGAATTTGGATTTAAAATATCCTCAACAAAGTCCCCATGACAACAGCACATTAAAAGAACTGTATACCATATTTAGTAGGATTTATCCCAGTTATGCAAGGGTGCTTCAACCTAAGAAAATCAATTAATATGATACTTCACATCAACATAATGAATGGGGAAGAACTCATCTCAACTGATATAGAAAAGATGCTTGACAAAATCCAGCACCTCTTCTTGACAAAACACTTAGGAAACTAGGAATAGAAGGAAATTTCCTTAACATGATAAAGGACATTTATAAAACCCCCAGAGCTAACATCATACTAATGGTGAAAGACTAAAAGCTTCCATTGTAGGATCAGAAACAAGGCAAGAATGCCCACTGTCACCACTGTTATTCAATACTGTACTGGAAGTTCTAGACCGAGCAATTAGGCAAGAAAAAGAAAAAAAAAAAAAAAAGGCATCCAAATTGGAAAGGAAGAAGTAAAATTCTCCCTATCTGCAGACACAAGGATCCTATATACAGAATTTATATTGAAAAATCCACAGCAAAGCTAATAAATGAATAAGATAATAAATGAATCAGCAAAGTGGTGGGCTACAGGATCAAGACCCAAAATTCAGTAGTGTTTCTGCACAATAGCAATGAACCAGAAGAATAAATCAAGAAAAATATTCCCTTTGAAATAGCAACTGAAAGAATCAAATATTTAGGAGTAAATCTAATCAAGGATGTAAAGGACTTGTACACAGAAAATGACAAAACATTGTTAAAAGAAATCAAAGACCTAAATAAATGGAAAGACACCTCGTACACATGTCAATTCTACTGAACCCAAAGTTATTTACAGATTCAACATAATCTCAAGCAAAACTCCAACAACCATCTCTATAGAAACAGAAAAGCCAATCATCAAATTTATATTGGAAATGCTGAAGCAAATGCTAACAGATTGAAGGCAGATAGAGACAATGGAAAGGGGTCCTGAATACCCAAAGTCATTTCAAAAAAGAAGAGCTAAGTTGGAAGACCCACACTTCTTGGTCTGAAAATATATTACCAAGCCACAGTTTTCAAAACAGTATGGTACTAGCACAAGGAGAAACATAAAGATCAATGGAATCAAACTGAAAGCTCAAAAATCAACCCTCACATTTACAATCAACTAATTCTTGATAGGGAGACAAAGACCACTCAATGGCAAAGAACAGTCTCTTCATAAAATGGTGCTGGAAAAACTGCATGTCCATATGCATACAAAATGAGAGCGTACCCCTATGTCAAACCACATATAAAAGCCAACTCAAAATGGATCAAAGACCTACTATAAGAACTAAATCTATAAAACTTCTAGAAGAAAATGTAGGAAAATATCTTTGGGTGTGTTGTCATTGTGTTTCACAATGATTTCTTAGACTTTAGAGCCAAAGCACAACCAACAAAAGAAAAAAACAGATAAATATCAAAATTTAAAACATTTGCATGTCAAAGGACTTTACCATAAAAGTTATTATATGACAACCTACACAATGGAAGAAAATATTTGGAATCCATATATTTGATAAGGGTTTATTATCCAGAACATATAAAGAAACCCTTCAACTCAACAATAAAAAGAAAACAGGATTTTTTAAAATGGGCAAAAGGCTTGAATAGGCATTTAACCAAAGAAGATATGCAAATGGTCAAAAAGAACATGAATATATGCTCAACATCACTAGATTATAGGGAAATGTAAGTCAAAACCACAATAAGACACCATTTCACATTCACCAGAATGGCTACTATTTAAAAAAATGGAAAATTACCAGTGCTGAAGAGGATGTGGCTAAATGGGAACAATCATTCATTGCTGGTGGGAATGTAAAATGGCATAGCCACTGTGGAAAATGGTTTGGCAGTTTCTCAGAAAGTACAGAATTACCATGTAACTGTATAGCAATCCCACTTTCAGATACATACACAAAAGAACTGAAAGCAATTCAGTTGCTTTCATGAACAGCTACTTGTACACCGATATTTGCAGTGGCATTAATCACAATTGCCAAAAGATGAGAGAATAAAAAGCATGTACTTTGGAGCAAGAAAGATTTGTGTTCAAGTTTAGCCTCTAACACTCACTAGCCAAGCGATGTTCGATTAAATGTAAAACAGGAATAATAGTAGTACCTACAGTCCACTGGATTATTATGAGGGCTAAATAAAAGGACATATATAAAGAATCCAACAGAGGATTTGGCATTTAAAAAATATCACTTTCATCTAAAATATTAACATATAACTATTATAAATATCCAAGAAGGTGTCAAAAATATATCTAAAATCACTAGATGAAATTGTGGGAAGGATTATCATATTTAAGGTTAGAAATGGACTTAAACAAATGGTTGGTGTTCTACCTTGCTAGCTGCTGGAATGCAATACACCAGAAACAGAATGACTTTTAAAAAGGGGAATTTAATAAGTTGCTAGTTTACAGTTCTAAGGCTGAGATAATGTCCCAATTAAAACAAGTCTACAGAAATGTCCAATAAAAGGCATCAAGGGAAAGATATCTTGGTTCAAGCAGGCTGATGAAGTTCAGGGATTCTCTCTCAAGTGAAAAGGCACATGGCGACTACAGACAAAGTTTCTCTCTCAGCTGGAAGGGCACTTGGTGAGCAAGGTATCATCTGCTAGCTTTCTCTCTTGGCTTCCTATTTCATGACGCTCCCTTGAGGCATTTTTCTTCTTCATCTCCAAAGGTCACTGGCTTGTGGGCTCTCTGCTTCTCATGGCTATGTCATTCTTCTCTGCTGTCTATGAATCTCCTTCATTCTCCAAAATGTTTTCCTCTTTTATAGGACTCCAGAAACTTATTAAGACCCACCCAAATGGGTGGAGACATGTCACCACCTAATCCAGCTTAACAACCACTCTTGATTAAATCACATCTACAGGGAGATGATCTGATTACAGTTTCAACATACAGTATTGAACAGAGATTATTCAGTCTTTATGAAATGGGATTTAGATTAAAACATGGCTTTTCTAGGGAACATATATCCTTTCAAACCAGCACAGTTAGCTTATCCAAATAACAGTAGAAATGGTTTTTCTACTGTAATCAGAATAGTTGGCTCCTTAGAGTTTTAAATACATCATTATAGTAGATAAGGTTCTCCAAGGTAAATAAAACGTTTACCCAGTGTCATGGTTAGGGACAGGTGTCAACTTGGCCAAGTTGTGGTACCTGTTCATCTGATTGGGCAAGTGCTGGCCTGTCTGTTGCAATGAGGACATTTCATAGGATTAGGTCATGATCACGTCAGCTACATCCACAGCTGATTCCATTTGTAATCAGCCAAAGGGGAGTGTCTTCTGCAATTAGTGATTCTAAATCCAATCATGGGAAGCCTTTTAAGGAGGACTCAGAGGAGACAGATTGCATTCCTGCTTTGGCTGGTGAGCCTCTCCTGTGGAGTTCATCCAGGCCATCCATTGGAGTCATCGGCTTCGCAGCCTGCCCTGTGGATTTTGGACTCTGCGTTCCTACAGTCACGTGAGACACTTTCATAAATTTTATATTTGCAAGTGTTCCCTGTTGATTCTGTTTCTCTAGAGAACCCTAACTAATACATCTTGGTCCCAGGAGTGGTTCTTAAGGAACAGAATCTTAAAAATGGGTTTTTATGAATGGTTTTCTACTCTGACTGGGCTCAGAGACACTAAGGACTCTGATTCCCGTAATCAGAATGACACTCCCAATCCATGGACTGAGTTGGCAAAGGAGATAGTCAAAATATCATCATTCGATTCTCCTAATGCTTCGCTTGTACGAAGCCAGACTCTGGGGGATAATGTTTTTGACACCTTTACAGAGTTTTGTAGAAATAAGAGTTATAGAGATGTTGGTTGGTTGTTGTTAGATACACTGTCTACATTAAAGGGTGAAAGGGATGGGCTTAAGGCTTCAAACAAGAAGCTTAAGTGCCGTCTGAAAGATGTTGAGGTTTCTATGAGTATCCTGAAGGAAAATTTTATTTCCTATAGCCTTAGACTTGAGATCTCTGAAAATCAGACTCAGAATCTTATTGTTAGAGTAGCAACTTTACAACGTAAACTGAAATCTCAGTCTTGCATGGTGTCTGCTGTTAAAGTGAGGGCATTGATTGGAAAGGAGTGGGACCCTGAAAAATGGGATGGTGACATATGGATTGATAATGATGTTGGGGGTGAGGTTGAAACCCTAGACCATGCTGAGCCTTCTTTAGATAACCCTGTAATAGTCTGCCCTGAGGACATAGCCGCCCCACCTCCAGCCTGCCTTGAGGAATTGGCCACCCAACCTCCTCCTGAAGGGATTAGCCCTAGAGTTATTAATCCTGTTTCACCAGATGAAACTGCAAATGAAAGCCCTGAAGCAAATGGCTTGGAAGATATTTCTAATTCTTTTCATGACCCACCCCCACCACTCCTCATTTCTTCTAGACCTATAACTAGACTAAAGTCCCAACAGGCCCCTAAAGGTGAGGTACAAAGTATCACACATGAGGAGGTATGTTATACTCTAAAAGAACTGTGTGAGTTTTCCAATTTATATAGACAGAAATCAGGGGAATATGTGTGGCAATGGATTTTAAGAGTGTGGGATAATGGTGGGAGGAATATAATGCTGGATCAGGCTGAATTTACTGATATGGGCCCACTAAGCAGAGATTCTGCATTCAGTGTTATAGCTAGAGCAGTTAGAAAAGGTGTTAACAGCTTGTTTGGGTGGTTGGTTGAAACATGGATCAAAAGGTGGCCAACATTACCTGAAGTTGAAATGCCAGAACTGCCCTGGTATAATGTAGATGAGGGGATCCAGAGGCTTAGACAGATTGGGATGTTAGAGTGGATTTATCATGCAAAGCCTGCTCTTACACCCCAGGAATGTCCAGAAGATGCACCTTTTACCAGAACAGTGAGAAATAAGTTCGTGAGACTAGCACCATCATCCCTCAAGAGCTCTGTGGTTGCACTTCTCTGTAGGTCAGATATTACTGTAGGAACTGCTGTCACTGAGCTGGAATCCTTAAACACAATGGGGATGACAGGATCCCGAGTTGGCAGAAGCCAGGTGGCAGCACTTAATCACCAAAGACAGGGTAGACGTGGGTATTATAACAGACAACAAACTCAAAGGAGGCATCAAAATTATATGACACGCAGAGATCTGTGGCATTGGCTAGTAAATCATGGGGTGCCTAGAAATACAATAGAAGGGCAGTCTACTAAATTCTTGTTGGAGCTGTATAAACAAAAGAGTTCTAGGTCAAGGGAACAGAAGTCTAACCTGAATTACAAAAACACAGAGTCACGGCCCCTTAACCAATTTCCAAACTTGAAACAGTTTACAGACCCTGAGCCCCTTGAATGAAGGGGAGGCCAGGTCCCTATGGGGGAGAAACCTGTTACACTGCCACAAATTTATACTGTTAACCTTCCTCTAAGTCTTCCCCAAGGAGACCGACGGCCTTTTACCAGGGTAACTGTGCATTGGGGGAAAGGAAATGATCAGATATTTCGGGGATTATTAGACACTGGTTCAGAAGTGACATTAATTCCAGGGGACCCAAAACGTCACTCTGGACCACCAGTCAGAGTGGGGGCGTATGGAGGCCAGGTGATCAATGGAGTTTTAGCTCAGGTCCGTCTCACAGTGGGTCCAGTGGGCCCCCGGACCCATCCTGTAGTTATTTCCCCAGTTCTGGAATGTATAATTGGCATAGACATACCGAGCAACTGGCAGAATCCCCACGTTGGTTCTCTAACTCGTGCAGTGAGGGCTATTATGGTGGGAAAGGCCAAGTGGAAGCCACTAGAACTGCCCCTACCAAGCAAAATAGTAAATCAAAAGCAATACCGTATTCCTGGAGGGATTGCAGAGATTACTGCCACTCTTAAGGACTTGAAAGATGCAGGGGTGGTGATTCCCACCACATCCCCGTTCAACTCTCCTATTTGGCCTGTGCAGAAAACAGATGGGTCTTGGAGAATGACAGTGGATTATCGTAAACTCAACCAGGTGGTAACTCCAATTGCAGCTGCTGTTCCAGATGTAGTATCATTGCTTGAGCAAATCAATACATCCCCTGGTACCTGGTATGCAGCTATTGATCTGGCAAATGCTTTTTTCTCAATAGCTATTAGTAAGGACCACCAGAAACAGTTTGCTTTCAGCTGGCAAGGTCAGCAATATACTTTCACTGTCCTACCTCAGGGGTATATCAACTCTCCAGCCCTATGTCGTAATCTTGTTCGCAGAGACCTTGATCGTTTCTCCCTCCCACAAGACATCACACTGGTCCATTATATTGATGATATCATGTTGATTGGACCTAGTGAGCAAGAAGTAGCAACTACTCTAGATTTACTGGTAAGGCATTTGCATGTCAGAGGGTGGGAGATAAATCCAACAAAAATACAGGGGCCTTCCACCTCAGTAAAATTTCTAGGTGTCCAGTGGTGTGGGGCATGTCGAGATATCCCTTCTAAGGTGAAGGATAAATTGCTGCATCTGGCCCCTCCCACAACCAAAAAAGAGGCACAACGCCTAGTTGGTCTTTTTGGATTTTGGCGACAACATATTCCTCATTTGGGTGTGCTACTCCGGCCCATTTACCGAGTGACCAGAAAAGCTGCTAATTTTGAGTGGGGACCTGAACAAGAGGAGGCTCTGCGACAGGTCCAGGCTGCTGTGCAAGCTGCTCTGCCACTTGGGCCATATGATCCAGCAGATCCAATGGTGCTGGAAGTGTCAGTGACAAATAGAGATGCTGTCTGGAGCCTTTGGCAGGCCCCAATAGGAGAATCACAGCGCAGACCCTTAGGATTTTGGAGCAAAGCCTTACCATCTGCTGCAGATAACTACTCTCCTTTTGAGAAACAGCTTTTGGCCTGCTACTGGGCCTTAGTAGAGACTGAACGCTTAACCATGGGCCACCGAGTTACCATGAGACCTGAGTTGCCTATCATGAGTTGGGTGTTGTCTGACCCACCAAGCCATAAAATTGGGCGTACACAGCAGCACTCTATTGTAAAGTGGAAATGGTATATACGAGATAGAGCCAGAGCAGGTCCTGAAGGCACAAGTAAGTTACATGAAGAAGTGGCACAAATGCCCATGGTTTCCACTCCTGCTGCCACATTACCTTCTCTTTCCCAGACCAGAGCTATGGCCTCTTGGGGAGTTCCTTACAGTGAATTGACTGAGGAAGAGAAAACTCAGGCCTGGTTTACAGATGGTTCAGCACAATATGCAGGTACCACCCGAAAGTGGACAGCTGCAGCATTACAACCTCTTTCTGGGGTGTCCTTGAAGGACAGTGGTGAGGGGAAATCCTCCCAGTGGGAAGAACTTCGAGCAGTGCACCTGGTTGTTCATTTTGCTTGGAAGGAAAACTGGCCAGAGGTGCGTTTGTATACTGACTCATGGGCTGTTGCTAATGGTTTGGCTGGATGGTCAGGGACTTGGAAAGACCGTAATTGGAAAATTGGTGACAAAGAGGTCTGGGGAAGAAGTATGTGGACAGACCTTTCTGAGTGGGCTAAAAACATGAACATATTTGTGTCCCATGTGAATGCACACCAGAGGGTGACTTCAGCAGAGGAAGATTTTAATAATCAAGTGGATAAGATGACCCGTTCTATGGATACCAGTCAGCCTCTTTCCCCAGCAACTCCTGTTATTGCCCAATGGGCTCATGAACAAAGTGGTCATGGTGGTAGGGATGGAGGTTATGCATGGGCTCAGCAACATGGACTTCCACTCACCAAGGCTGACCTGGCTACAGCCACTGCTGAGTGCCCAATCTGCCAGCAGCAGAGACCCACACTCAGCCCCCGATATGGCACCATTCCCCGAGGTGACCAGCCAGCTACATGGTGGCAGGTTGATTACATTGGACCACTCCCTTCATGGAAGGGGCAGTGATTTGTTCTAACTGGAATAGACACATACTCTGGATATGGGTTTGCTTTCCCTGCACGCAATGCTTCTGCCAAAACTACTATCCGTGGGCTTACAGAATGCCTTATCCATCGTCATGGTATTCCACATAGCATTGCTTCAGATCAAGGAACACACTTCACAGCAAATGAAGTGCGGGAATGGGCACATGCTCATGGAATTCTCTGGTCTTACCATGTTCCCCATCATCCAGAAGCAGCTGGATTGATAGAACGGTGGAATGGCCTTTTGAAAACTCAATTACGGTGCCAACTAGGTGGCAAAAACTTGAAAGGCTGGGGTAATGTTCTCCAGGAAGCTGTGTATGCTCTGAATCAGCGTCCGCTGTATGGTGTTGTTTCTCCCATAGCCAGGATCCATGGGTCCAGGAACCAAGGGGTGGAAATGGGTGTGGTGCCACTATTACTCCTAGTGATCCACTAGGAAAATTTTTGCTTCCTGTCCCTGCTACCCTGAGTTCTGCTGGTCTACAGGTTTTAGTTCCAAAACGGGGTGTGCTTTCTCCAGGAGAAACAACAGTGATACCACTGAACTGGAAGTTAAGGTTGCCACCTGGCCACTTTGGGCTACTTATGCCTCTGGATCAACACACCAAGAAGGGGATTACATTATTGTCTGGGGTAATTGACCCTGACTATCAGAAGGAAGTAGGACTGCAACTACATAATGGAGGTAAAGAAGAGTTTTCTTGGAATATAGGAGATCCCCTGGGGCGTCTATTAGTACTACCATGCCCTGTGATTAAAATCAATGGAAAAACTGCAACAACACAATCCAGGCAGGACCACTAATGGCTCTGAGACTTCAGGAATGAAGGTTTGGGTCACCCCACCAGGCAAAGAACCACAGCCAGCTGAAGTGCTTGCTGAGGGGAAAGGGAACATGGAATGGGTAGTGGAAGAAGGCAGTGATAAATATGAACTTCGACCCCGTGATCAGTTACAGAAACGAGGACTGTAATGCTGTTTTGTTTGTGTTATACTATTTAAGTTGTAAGATATCAAGTTTAAGAATGAACGTTGCCCAAGGATTTGCACCCTATTCTGGAGAGATTTAATGTGTTTCCAGTTATATGCTGGACAGTTGAATATTGTCAGGTAAAAGAAAAAATGTGTGCTTATTTGTTTTTATTTGGAAATTAAATATGGTCTATTATATATATATATGCCAAGTTGACAAGGGGTGGACTGTCATGATTAGGGACAGGTGTCAACTTGGCCAAGTTGTGGTACCTGTTCATCTGATTGGGCAAGTGCTGGCCTGTCTGTTGCAATGAGGACATTTCATAGGATTAGGTCATGATCACATCAGCTACATCCACAGCTGATTCCATTTGTAATCAGCCAAAGGGGAGTGTCTTCTGCAATTAGTGATGCTAAATCCAATCATGGGAAGCCTTTTAAGGAGGACTCAGAGGAGAAAGATTGCATTCCTGCTTTGGCTGGTGAGCCTCTCCTGTGGAGTTCATCCAGGCCATCCATTGGAGTCATCGGCTTCGGAGCCTGCCCTGTGGATTTTGGACTCTGCGTTCCTACGGTCACGTGAGACACTTTCACAAATTTTATATTTGCAAATGTTCCCTGTTGATTCTGTTTCTCTAGAGAACCCTAACTAATACACCCAGTTTCCTTATGCTTATTATTATTACAAACCTACCTCAAGCGTACTTTCAAATATTAAAAATAGGATAACTTCAAGTTAATTACTTGTAAATGGGGGGAAATGAAGGTAATTCAACGGCTCATTAGTGTAAGCAAGTATCAAGTCTCTAACAAGTTTTTGGAAAGTGAATGCTTACCAAGACTCAAGTATACTTTCTGTATACTAACTTGAGCTCTATTGTTAAAATAGTTTCTATAGTCTCCCAGAAATAATGTTCAGAATAAACTCTTTTACTATATGCCACATATCTTCCTGAGATAGTTCTTAAACAGTCTCATAGACATACACCTGCCATATTAATCTATTTAAGCCTATTCTTGATCAGGAGGTAGAATGGAGTGGTTTTAATAATACTCATTAATTAAATCTATTTCAAAAAGTAAGCTGCTGCAGAGTGGAAAAGCATTACTCATTCCATTTTCCCAGTTAAAAAAAATTTTTTTTAAACATTTGGTTAGTTCATTATAGGCCCCCTTTGAAAAGAGCACAGAGAACATTAATAGGGAAAGGATAGCACAAAATACCAAGTATGGTGGGGTACCCAGAGATATGCAGAAATTTTTATCACCTATTCTTAAAGTACACATTGTTACCCATCAAAAAAGGGAAACACTAACCTAGGTCTGATACCTTTAGCCAAGTCACTCTACTTTTTTGAGTTATGATTTCCTTAACTGAAAACCTAAATGCCTAGAACAGATAATCTCTAAGGTCTCAGAGTTCTAAAAAATTCTAATATTCAAACACACAGAAACAGAACACTCAAAGATTAAAAGGGAGTAAAAGTAAGATTTTCTGAGGTAAACAATTTTTGTTTCTGTTCTTTTTAAGGTATCTTTAAATTCTCCCCTAAGTACAAACCTCTGTTTTAGTTAATCCAGTAGAACGAATATAATTTTTGAAATTTGAATTTCACCAAGTTTCATGATTAATCTGAGTAATACTTGTAATTGTCCAAATAATTTAGTGTTTGGACTGTTTTTCTCCTAACCAGTTTTCCTGGAAGTTTGTTTTTTTTTAATATAATTTCTTGATAATAGCAGCATCCCATCTTTTCAATTTTGGAAGATCATTTGCATCTTTCTCCTAAAGAACATGATGGGCAAGTGGAGTGGTCTGGTTAGCTAAATTGTTGTTTAATTTATGATATATGCACATAAAGAGGTAGAGTACAGGCTGAAAGAAATGTTCAGTTGAAGTTCTAGAAACTATTTAGAAATTTCTCTTCACATTATAGAGTAATTCTCAGAAGGAACAACAGCAAAATGTCATTTTATTTTGGATATGCATATTAGCCTGTTTAAACATGTCCCCCCCAGAATAAGATCAAAATTCAAATTTTAAGAAAACATTTATTAACTTTAAAATGGATGAAAGTAGAATATTTTCTGAAAAAACCAAATAACAAATACCAAGCAAGTAAACAATCATAAAGGCTTATCATTGTTACATAAACAATCATAAAGGCTTATCATTGTTACAGTTTTTTCACTGATAATTCAAAAGAAACAAAAAAGATTTTACTCCTCACAACTGTGTGGGTCACATCTCCATGGATAATCAAAAAGTTCCCACCCAGCAACACTGAATGAGGATTAAAGGACATGGCTTTTCTGGGGTACACCACAGATTCAAATTGGCATGAAGGGCATCTGCTCAAACACCCTTAGGTTCTTCTCAGAAATCTACCTATTATCATCACCACAGCTCCAGGATAGGGGAGAACCTCTGACAGCCATGTTTTACTGCCTAATTGTCCCAAGCTAGGCCAGAGTCTTTCTCCTGGTAATTTAAAAGTTGAACTGAATGACATTAGTGAATTTTATTGTTTTATCTGGGGACATACAAATCCAAGAGCTATAGGGAACCTATGTGTTTGGAAAATCAGAGAAAACTAATCTGAAGAAAATGTGGAATGAAGCAAGAATGGAGAGTCAAAGACAATAGACAAGGACGGCCTTTTGAAAACTCAATTACAGTGCCAACTAGGTGGCAATACCTTGAAGGGCTGGGGTAATGTTCTCCAAGAAGCCGTGTATGCTCTGAATCAACGTCCATTGTATGGTGCTGTTTCTCCCATAGCCAGGATCCATGGGTCCAGGAACCAAGGGGTGGAAATGGGAGTGGTATCACTCACTATTACCCCTAGTGATCCACAAGGAAAATTTCTGCTTCCTGTCCCTGCGACCCTGAGCTCTGCTGGTCTACAGGTTTTAGTTCCAAAAGGTGGAGTGTTTCCACCAGGAGAAACAACAATGATTCCACTGAACTAGAACCTAAGACTACCACCTAGTCACTTTGGGCTACTCATGCCCCTGGATCAACAAGCCTAGAAGGGGATTACATTATTGTCTGGGGTGACTGACCCTATCAGGGGGAAATAGGACTGCAACTACACAATGGAGGTAAAGAAGAGTTTTCTTGGAAAATAGGAGATCCCCTAGGGCGTCTTTTAGTACTTTCATGCCCTGTGATTAAAACCAATGGAAAACTGCAACAACCCAATCCAGGCAGGACTACCAATGGCTCTGAAACTTCAGGAATGAAGGTTTGGATCACCCCACTCCTGGTACCAAGTTGTATTAGTTAGGGTTCTCTAGAGAAACAGAATCAACAGGAAATACTTGCAAATATAAAATTTATAAAAGTATTTCACGTGACCGTGGGAATGCAGAGTCCAAAATTCGCAGGGCAGGCTGTAAAGCCGACGATTCCAATGGAGGGTCTGGATGAACTACATAGGAGAGGCTCACTAGCAGGAAGAGAACCTGTCTCTTCTGAATCCTCCTTAAAAGGCTTCCAGTGATTAGATTAGGCATCACTCATTTCAGAAGACACTCCCCTTGGCTGATTACAAATGGAATCAGCTGTAGATGCAGCTGATGTGATCGTGATTTAATTCTATGAAATGTCCTCACTGCAACAGACAGGCCAGTACTTGCCTAACCAGACAAACAGGTACTACCACTTGGCCAAGTTGACACATGAACCTGACCATGACAGGAAGATAACCAGTTGTGGAAGAAGGCTATGTTTTTTAAAGAAATCTTTTCATTAAAGCATAATGATCATGAAGTACTCATAAGTGCAGTCTGATAAATTCAAGTTTCACAAACTGAAACCTTTATAACCATTGGTCAGAGCAAAAAACTTATGTTATCAGGATCCCAGAAACCCCTTCATACTCTCTCCTACCCTCCCACACCACCTGGCGTAACCACAGTCCTGACTTCTAGTTCCATGGACAGATTTTGCCGATTTTTGAATTTGATATAAATGGAATCACACCACACATTTTGTACCTGGTTCCTTTTGTTCAGCATTATACTTCTGAGATTTCATCCAGATTTTGAGTGTGGCTGTAGTTTGTTCATTCTCACTGTTAAATAATATTTCATTGTATATCAAAATTTATTTACCCATTCTACTGCTGATGGGCATTTGGGTAGCTTCCAGTTTATGGTTGCTAGAAACATTCTAGAACAAGTCTTCTGCTAACCATATGTATGGATTTCTGTTCAATACATAGTTAGAAATGGAACTGCTGGGTCACAGGGTATATTCAGCTTTAGTAAATGCTGCTAAAATGTTCTTCTAAATTGGTGTTTCACCAATTTACACTCCTACTATTAATCTGTGAATTCCAGATACTCAAATTACATATTGTTTTCATTGGTGTGAATCCCTAAAGGTAAGCTCTTTCTCATTTAACTCTATTATATACCTGGTACTTAGTACCAGCTGACATAGTAGGTAGTTCAATATATTTTTGCCGAAAGGAGTTAAAAGACTAGTTTGTCAGACTATTATATTTTGTTTCACAAAGCCACATTTCTCACTGATTCTCAGTTCAACTTAATTTTACTTAGGGGTCAGATTAATATTTTCTTGTATAATTAAGACTATTTTTGTAATTTTTATTTCTATATAATTTCTAACAAGAAAAGTTGCAAGAATAGTACAAGAAACTCTGTATGCCCTTTTAAAATATTTTAATTTATTTTACATATTTTTAATGTTGGAGGGACCCTTTGATATTCATCTTTGGACCTACAGGGAAAATTTAAAAAAAAATCTTATACTGCATTTCACATCTCTTAAAAAATGGGACGTATTTTAGCAGCTTACATCTTTTCAATTACAATATAAAACTTCTTACAAGAGGATTTACTATGAAAAACAGTTCACAACCAAACCTATTATAACATACATACACTGGCACTTTAGCGCAAGGCAAAAAAGCCTTAAAGCCATATTAATCTGAACCTTTAAAATTAGGCTGTTAGCATAAAATCTCCATGGTCTTACATACAGCAAATTCATACTAAAATACTCTATTTTTGTAGGGCAAAGGCCAACAAAATTTTACATATGCTACAAATTTATTACATGTATTTACATAGGTCTTTCTTTCCTAGATACATAAAACTTTCACATTATACAATTCCTCACTTAATACTAACCTCTACAGGGATAATTTGAGGCCAAATCACTGTCAATAGCTTGTGCAGTGTTAGAATACAGAAAATGTATTCAGATATCTACTCAGTGCTCACCAAATACTGTTCCTATAAAAAATGGTTTTGGAGCATTTATTGGCAGACACCTATCCAACTATGTAAGAATAGCGCCATCGCAGTATATCGCACCTCATTCAAATAAGCCCCTAGTGCCCCCTTCCATATGAACCACTGTAAAACTTATTAAAATGGGGCGGGCCACGGTGGCTCAGCAGGCAAGAATGCCTGCCTGCTATGCCAGAGGACTCGGGTTCGATTCCTGGTGCCTGCCCATGTAAAAAAAAAAAAAAAAACTTATTAAAATGTATTTAACTATTTATTCATTAAGGAAAATTCGTATTTTCTCTTGGCAGTGCATCAAACTGTTGGCATATTACTTGTTCAGGTGTTTGAGGACATTAAACTTTCAAATGTTCAACTAGTTCTCAATCACTCTGTTTTAGCTATATGTCTGCAATCTGATTCACTAGCTTTCAACAAGTAAATCTACTGATCCATGAGTTATAATTTTAAATTAGTTTCCCCCAACAAGCATTAGAAAGATTCCTTCTTTTTGTCACTCTCCAAATATAAACATGAATGGTTTTACCTGAGTTATTCAAGTAAGAAGTTACTATCAATTGTAATCATTAATAATTAAGTTATTTTAAGTTGCACTGATGTCACCATTACCTCATAGTGCCCACAGCACATAAAACAAGTGAGATGAAGTCTGATCATATTTTCTACATTAGCAGTTTAACATAAATAGATTAATACACTCATGAATTTGTTTCAGGCCAACGATAGTCTTAAATGTGAGGCCTAAATCTAAACATTGGTACTTTCTCATTTTATACCTGTACTTTAAAAGTAAGGTTTTAAGTTGAAATATCATTATTTCCTTATCAGAAGGATTAAAGGAAACAGGAACCCAGTGGCTAGGTGGTTTAGGAAGAACACTTGGTGCTGGTGGCTCACTAAATTTGGCTCCAGTATAGTTCTGACTAGTTTGAGACATAAAAAGTATGCTGGAACTTGATAAGCTAGAGTTCCAATTTTGATTATTTGGAAAATGTACTTTGTTCTTCCTCCCATTTTGCACTACATACTATGCAGCTGCTAATGAGCTATAAACTCTTTCTTCTAATGAACAATCTTCATCTGGGAATTCTGGTCCTCGGTCTTCGGTCTATTGAGCTGTTGTTGGTTCTTACTAACATTTCTAGATCAAGGAACTGGAATATTATACTTCTCTCCACCATTCATCTTCAGGTTCTCCATCACCTTTCAGTCTGCTTTTCAGATTGCAGAATTTCCACTACCAGTCCTCTTTCTTGCCCCCAAACCCAGGATAACAGGTGTTGCTTTCTGACAGATCCATTCCTTTGTCTGAGTACAGAAGTTTTCATAGGCCAATTTGCTGAGTTCAGCTTAGGAGCTGAAGCCGACATCTGCACTTCCTCATTATACAAGTTTAAATCCTAGCAACTTCAAGCTCCGAACTATAACAGCACCGGATCCTACTCAACACTGAAGCCTCCCTCCCGTTTCAGGGCGAGACAAGGCAAGGAACGAGTAAAACCAGAGATCACCAACCAACTACCTACTGACCACCCCAGTGTCCACCAACCAGACCACCCTTTTCTGCCTCTACCAACATGTATGATCTTTTATCTTATTTGTTTTATCATCCCCCCTCCCTCCTATGCATACTTCTCCATATTTTCTAAATCATTTGATAGTTGAAGACATCATGACCCCACCACTGGACATTTCTGTGAATATCCTAACAAGGAAATCCCCTTGTTAGGAAATTTTTAATTGATATACTCTTAATCAATGCACAGTCCATATTCAAATTTCATCATTGTTCTAATAACGTTACCTATAACTGTGTTCCCCTCTCCCCCAGCCCAGGATCCAAACCACGATCAATAACTGTATTGAGCTGTGATGTCTCTTTAGTCTCCTTCAGACTAGAACAGTTTTTCAGACTCTGCCTCGATATTTTTTAAGAATACAGGCCATTTACTTTATAGAATGTTCCTCAATTTGGGTTTTCTGATACTTCCCCATGATCAGAGTCAAATTATACCTTTTTGGCAGGAATACCACTGTGTACTCCTCAAAGCATCATAATAGGTGATGTTGATTTGTCCCACTGACAGGTGTCTCTCCTGTAAAATTACTATTTTCCCCTTTATAATCAATAACAAAACATACTTTTCGGATTATGTAAATAGTCTGTTTCCATCAAACCTTTACCCATTAGTTTTGGCATCCATCAATGTTTTTTTTAAACTCATAATTTCTAAGATTTGGTCAGTGAAAGTCTGTTTGGGCTGACTCCTGAGGTTTTGATATGTATCCATCACTTTTTGAGCACTTCCTTACTTTCTGGGGCAACAAGATGCTCTAGGCTTAGTTCGTCATTTCCTTGCCTCCTGTTGGAGTCAGCCTTCTCTCTAAAGAGCCCTGACTTCTTTTAGTTTAGAATGGTATCTGGAAACCAAGGTTAGGATGCTAAGTGAGCACACTGCTTCTAGGCTCTCTCAGCAAACAGAGCTATAAGTTATACACATACACACGCACACGCACACACACACATTCACAATCTATATCTTTACTTAAAACAGAAAAGAATAGCAGAGATAAGTGAACTATACCAGCTTCATTTTAATTAAATTTTACCCAAAATTTTTAAACTAATATTAAGAGATTCTCAGATTTAAATTTTGCAAAAGTATAAGCTGAGACCTTAAAATATATTAAAATTCAATAAATAAAAGTTATTTTCAATACATGCACTGTACTTTTTGTTAATATGTGCTATGTACATATAGGGCTTCAAAAATTTTTCTTTCAGGGGTTCTTTTGCTTAAAACAAACAAACAAAAAAATTAAACAAAATCCAGTGGACTAGATTTCCAAGGTGCCTTCCAAATCTAGAATTTCCATGATTTTATAATTCTATTTAAATAAAATTTTTTTAAGTTTTATAAATAGAGTATAGCATGTCGTGATCTACTTCTGGCTCATTTTCTTGCTTACATTCACAGAATTTGGTAAAAAGGCCAACCCTTAACTACTAAAAAAAGCTGGTTCTGACACCAACATTTAATGATCATTATTTTCCATAAATCTCAATCAATTTTAGAATTGAGCACAAAGGAGACAATTCAATGAAGCAAGTACTTAAGAACCTATTATCTGGGCGGGCCGCGGTGGCTCAGCGGGCAAGAGTGCTTGCCTGCCGTGCCGGAGGACCCCGGTTCGATTCCCGGCCCCAGCCCATGTAACGAACAGACGGACAAACAAAATATAATAAAAACAAGAAAATGTTTGAAAATGTTTCCCTTTCTTCCTCCCTTCCTTCCTTCTCTGTCTTTCCTTCCTTTCCTCCCTCTCTCTAAAAAAAAAAAAAAAAAAGAACCTATTATCTGCAAGGAATACCTTGGCATTGCATATGGTACCAAACAAGACAGAACATTTTTAAAAGAGGAACCGTTTATTCCCTTCCTTTATCTTACTCTCCATGTCCAGTCACCAAATTAAACCACTGTATTGGAATCCTTCTTCTTTCTTATATCAGTGTACTATTGTGAAATTAATCTAATACAGTGTTTTCCAAAATATGGTTCTGAAGAACACTAATTCTGTAAAAATATTAAGATGTTACAAGGAAAAAAGTTCTGTGGTCAAGCAAACTTTAGAAACATAATAAACAAAACTAAACAAATTAAAGCTTCTAAACCTACTATGTATAATATTCCTGAAGAAATAGGTGGTTTCCAACTTTAAGTGACACATGGATATTCTAATCTAACTCTTCTAATAATGAGAAAACTAAAACCTAGAAGTACTCAGTCCAATATATCACCACTAGCAACAATGGCTATTATTTTGCTAAGGACATAAATTTAAATTTAAAATACAGTTCCTCAGTTCTTGCAGGAGCCAATCTCAAGTGCTCTCTGTCTGTTGTTTATGTTGCTACTGGCTGTTGTATTGGAAAGTGCAGATCTCGAACAATTCTATCATTGCAGAATGTTCTATTGGACAACAGAAATTATAAAACAATACAGAAATTATGTAACTTATTCACATAGCTAATGTGGCAAAGTCTCAGTGCTTTTCCTACTACCCTATCTCCTAGATTTGGCCTTCATTAATCACCAGCTGTCTGAATTATCACATTAACCTTTGTTCAGTTCTGCTCATAAATCTCCATTGGCTTCCTAAATTAAATAATATATTGTAACTTGTCATGGCATTCAAAGCGCTCCACAACCTAACCTCAGATCACGCTTATCACCATTCTCCTACATAAAAACCTACATAAAAACTTCACACTCCAGTCAACTGATCTAAGCATTAAATACCTTAACAAAGCATACATACTTTCACCTCCATGACTTTTTCCTATGCATGATTCACTGCATGGGATACTCTTCTCCATTTTCTCTGCTTGGCTAAGTCTTAATCATCTTTCAAGGACCAACTCCTATCTGATCTCCACAAATCATTCTAGGCCAATAATTATAAATGCTACTAAAAATTGTTCCATACTGTATTAGTCAGGGTTCTCTAGAGAAACAGAACTAACAGGAGATATCTATAATTGTGAGATTTACAGAAGTGTCTCACACAACCACGGGAATGCAAGAGTCCAAACTCCATAGTCAGGCTGTGAGGCTGGCAACTCTGACGGAGTTCCTTGAGGAATTCTACAGGAGAAGCCGGCTAGCTGAAGAACTGGCAAAAATTCTCTCTTCTATAAGTCTTCAACTGACTGGATTAAATCCAACTGACTGGGTTC
This sequence comes from Tamandua tetradactyla, assembly GCF_023851605.1. Classification (NCBI taxonomy): domain Eukaryota; kingdom Metazoa; phylum Chordata; class Mammalia; order Pilosa; family Myrmecophagidae; genus Tamandua; species Tamandua tetradactyla. The sequence continues at coordinate 144,665,880 of NC_135332.1, forward strand.
TCTCGTTACAGAAGACACTCTTAGTTGACTGTAGATGTAATCAGTCACAGATGCGATAAGCTGACTGATGATTTAATAAACCACACTAAGAGGATCGACTTTTCTAAATGGTTATTCTATTTTCCCCACTTACCCACTCATAAGTATTTACTAGTCCCAATCCCCTCTTTCCAAAGGACCTTATCTCATGATAAGAGATAAGGTCTTTTTAAGTACTCCTATAAGAAGTCCCAGTTATTCAGACAAACAAAAATTAAAGTTAGATAGGATAGACAGTAGTAAAAAAAAAAGACTGGAGGTTTAATATCTGGTGCTCAAGCCAATCTAGTGAAGTCTTTTGATTATATACGTTACAAAATCATCTTGTATTGATTTATTCATTGTAATTGATTTCAATGTTGAGAACAGGACACTCCATATGTAGTAGTGTCATTAGGACTTCTTTGGTTTTGCTATTGAGGTCTGCTATCACGTTGCTAATAATGAGAAATTCTTTTTAATCTCTTGTCTGAGTAGTTCAGAATGTTTCAGATACACTAATTCAATGAAATAGATGACAGAACATTCTCCCTCATTTTACAGACAGGAGAAAAAAGAGTGAGGCAAAAAGTCATTTTGGGAGAGTTATAAAACTGAGAGGAGAAGCTGGGTCTCCTGACTTTCAATTCAACTCAATAATTCCAGTTAAATGGTACATGCACTTCTCTATTTGGCCTCAAAAGATATGTCAATCAGAAAAAGAAGATGACCAAAAAGACTGAAAAGTATTTCTGTGGAAAGGAACTTGAAATTTCCAGAAGCTATTACAGGTCATACAAAATGCCCCTAGATCTATACTGTCCACTTGGATGTAGACTGAATTGTACTGAGCTTAAAGTATAAAATACATACTGATTTCAAAGATTTAGAATGAAAAAGAGTGTAAAGGTGTTTTAAATGCTGAAATGATAATATTTTAGATATGGTGGGTTAAATAAAATATATTATTAAATTAATTTCACCTGTTTCTTTTTACTTTTTTAAAGTGAGAAAACTCTTCAAATACATATGTGGCTTGCATTATATTTCCATTGGACAGTGCTGCTGTAAAGAAAGTTATGAAATAGATGCCTTACATTATATTTTATCTAGATAATAGATACTTTATTCAACATCTACTATTGTCAGGGTCTATGTTAAATAACGAAACCTTGAGAGTGAACAAAAAGAATGAAGATCCCCAACACCATAAAGCTTATATCTCTACTGCACATTTCACATATATTATCTCATTCATGAAATCACAAAAATAATTTAATTTGGAAAAATAATACTTTACCTTTCTTTGGCAAATGCCAATACCTCCATTTAGAAATCACAAGGGAGAAATCACCAATAGATTCCTATTAATAGCAGTCCATTTTTTGTCATACACTATTTGTTATTATGCTATGCTATTTATCGGAAAATTTAGTACTATAATATTCCCAACAGCTCCTCCTGGTTTCTCGTCCCTTCTAACCAGTTTGCTTTCTGGTTATGCTCACCACTACCAGAGTCTTTCTTCAATTGGCAAATCACCCATTATTCTATAGCAGGGTTATTTATAATTTCAGGGGTCTCCAGAAAAGGACAGCAGCTGAATATGTTAAATGCACATAATTAAGGAGCCAGATTCAGGTTTTTTTAAACCAAGAGTGAGCTTTGAAGTTTCTTTTTGGGATTAAATTTAAATTAAGTTCAATTTAAATTAAGTTTAATTAAATTAAATTTATATTAAGTTTCTTTTGGGATGATTTCTGACTAATATTTTGCTTCATATGATTCAATACACAAACTTATTTGAGATGCTAAAACAACTCCTCATTAGTCTGTCCTACTGAGGCTTTTCACAAGTAGGACTTATAAGATAAATTAATACGTAGCAATTTTCTACTAAATTATTTTTAAAATAAAATACTAAATAACATCAATAGGACAAGAATGTAATATACTAATGGCATAGCTTTCAAGAAAATTTTACCAATGAACAAAACTGTTCATGTTTTACTGGTAATTAGAAAGACAGCAATACAAGCAAAAACTACTTTATCAAAAGGTGATAGTTTTTCACACCTTAATACAAAAAGAAAGCGTTACTGACGTGATAGTTAATGAGAGTGGTAGTTAGGTTCAGGTGTCAACTTGGCCAGGTGAAGGTGCCTAGTTCTGCTGCTGTGGACATGAGCCATTGGCATGTGAGGCTCATCTGTCACTTGATTGTGTGTGGCAAAGAAAAATCATCCCTCAGTTTTAATTGTACAAGTGTGGTTAGGCACACGTGTTGTTTCAATGTTATACATCTTTCTGTCAGCTGACAAAGAACTGACATGACTTTAAAAAAAAAGTGGCCAAAGAAAGATAAAATTAGTTCCTAATCGGCGGAAAAAAGCCTTAGTAGGAAAATTTAACTATTCTCCATAAGTAATCAAATTGATTATCATTTTGCTAAACAAGAATCAAACTAAAGCCTGTAAGCTAAAGTGCTCCACAAACGATCATCGGTCCTTTCCGAAAACCATTAAATTACTACTTTGCAATGATGTGCTGGTTTGCTAAATACAGTGCAATATGTAATCAAATATAAATTTAGAAATTCAACTTTACTTTGGCCACTGTGCCCCAAATGGCCTACTTTCCCCCTGGGTCTCAAATGAGAAAAGAACATAAGCTTAGTCTGTTAAAAAACAGCCTGCATTTTACAACGAATTGTCATTTGGTTAGTACCACCAGACAAACAGCCATTCTCTAAGATTTCCTATGCGGCCTAAGAAGAAAAGAAAGGTAAGTGGGCAATTCATATGTAAATGAAACAAAATTCATCTTCAGTATACTTGGTGCCTGGTATTTACCCAGGGATTTTCACATGCTATCACAAATATTTTGTCTCTTTCTCCCCTCTTGGGAAATTCAGAAAACTACATTTCTCAATCCTCAGTGTCATCCAGTTAAAAAAACAAAAATCGGATGGCCACAGGAGAAGAAATTATTAGAAACCAAGAAAATTCTGTGATACATCTAATGTAGTTAGAATAGCAAAAGAACCTGCCATAATATACAAGAGACTTAGAAACATTAAAAAAATTTTGCCACTAATTATCATTATCCATATTTTAATTCCATCGAGCAATCCCATAAAAAGTGTCTTTCAATCCAATCCCCGTAAAGAGTGGTGACCCCAAGTACAATATATTCATGACTGCAAAAATTTACTTTATGACTTCACCTATGTTTAAATTTGAGAACCGCATTAATTTTCCACTAAGATGCTGAAGTATCTTTAAAAACAGACATTAATCTTAGTACCTTTCAGATGTTAGGTAGAAAATAACGGAGTTTCATTTAGTTGAGTAAAAAGGCACCAAAAATCCCACAATCCACCACCAAAATAAAAAAAATAAATTCCAACACTGGTTGGGTGACACTAAAATGGATAGTTCTTCAGATAAACTCTAATAATCAAACGAGACATCCCCCAAATTAAGCAGCAATATTTCAATTAGCCACGACCTGGAAAGTAAGAATCGGGTTGTTTCAATTTCTAAAATAATGTCAAAAGTTTCAAAAGTTAATCTTACTGGAGTCCTCCTGGAAGCCAGAGATTTTGGCAAAAATACACTAATACTAGCTGCCAGATGTAATTTTTTCCTAGGAAAGACACTTTGCTAAATCATTAGTTTCTATGGATACACGAAATTTAAACTTGTTATACTGCAAACAGTAATGAAGACAGCACTAAAAAGCAGAACGTTAAATTACAAAACAAAAAGGTTCTCTTTTGCGTAATATGTTTATTAAAACGTGAGACAATGCTAAATGCTCACCATGGAATAGCAGGTAGCAAGCAAAGAACATCTGAAAATGAGAATTAACATAAGATCACCACTATTTTCTAAAAGACAGAAGTCTCTAAACTTCAGTTAAATTCAGACAGTTGTAATGTCTTGGATTATCAACAAAAGTGGTACAATGTGCATTAAAATCACTAGCTAATGGCAAAACCGAAAATGAAACAGGCATATTGTTAGATTCATATAATCCAATGAGACAAGGAAACTATGTTAAAATAAGGACGGGAGGAGGTGAACTCAGAAAACAAAAGATAGCCGTGCTCTTTAAAAAAAAAAAAAAAAGTGGAATGGAAAGATTACAAACATTTTAAATCGGGCAGGGAAAAGGTTGCTTTCTGCTTCCAGTAAACTAACGTTTGAAACTAGCACTTCCAGCCAACACGTAGGTTTGAAACTTGCAGCGACACTCGAACGCTGTCCTTTCCAACGTCAACCTAACACCATTCTGCCACATTTCTACCAGTAAATGCTAACCAGAATAAAGCATCGCTTCTATATTTTAATGCACAAGGACCAATGGAAAAAATAAAAAAGACTGTTCTTTCTCCCATATATAGCCTCAACTACTCTCTTCCCTCTTTTATTTACTGCTCTTGTCGTGAGGTTAATGAACCCTAACTTTTTCTTCTTTCCATTAATGGAAATGGGAAAATAAGAGCAACGATAGAGTGTAAACCAGATGACAGAGAATACTGGAAATTTAAGTAGTGGTATTACTTGGTGGGTGTAGGCTGGAAAAAGCCTGAACATTTATGACAAGGAGACAACCCCGGAAGACCCCTATTGACACATCCTTTACCCCGAGACTACACCATTTTCGGTGTTGTTTTTCTTTTAATTTTGTTTATTACGGAGGTGGTAGCTCTCCTAGATGAACCTTCTTGGTAACCCTCTCTTTTCCTAGGGCCCCAAGCTGCAGGGGTGGGGGGCGATGGCCACCGCACCGAACTGGCAGTGAGGCCCGGAAATCGGTCCCGTTAGAACCGATTTCACCCACCAGGAATGAGCTCCGCCCCCCGTCGCAGCGGCCCTCAGGTCTCGCCAGCTTCGGGGATTCGGGAAGTGCTCGAAGAGAGCACCGCCTCGGCCCGTCACAATACGACCGGGCCGACCGCCAGCCCTACAGACTTTACGGGCCAGGAGGACAGGGCTCGGGGCTGATCTCACGCTCCAACTCGACCCGCTCGGACCCGTAAGGGGGCGCCCGCGCCGAGGCCAAGAGGGGCATCCGGACCAGCTCGAGGCCTGAGCCCGGGGGCCGGCCCCAACCCCGACTCCGCGACCGGGACGCGGGAGGGGGCGCCTTTGCGGCGGGACTTCCGAATCCATTTCCGTCCAGGAGAGGGGCGCAAGGGCGGCGGCCGGGCCAGGACGCTTTGGGTCGGAAACAGGCGCCGCCCCTGTCCTACCGAACCCGGGCGCAGCCTCCTCCCGTGCCCGACCGTACCTTCAGCTCCTCGAAGCGGCGGCGGGCGCAGGGCTGCGGACGACCAGGCCCATCTCCCAACGGTTGCAGCGGTGGAAGCCTAAAGTACAGGGGAAGGGCTCCTCAGACCCGTGAACGCGCCTCTTAGCTGGGGCGGGGGTAGCCGAGGGGAGGGGTCCGAACCGCTGCTTTCCGGAACTCCTCCTCCGCAATTCTGGCTCGACGGCGACTCCCGGGAACCAGCGCCGCAACTGCCATCCTCCCCCTCGGTCAGCCCCCACTCTATCCACCTCCTCCTCCCACTCCTTCCTCGCGCCCCCGCCCCGCCTCGCCCCGCCCCGGCGCGCCGCCCGCGTTCCTTGCGTCATGGCGTCACGCCCACCGGGCCTGCTGCGGGCGGCCGCGGGCCACGATCATTCTTTAAAGCACGCTCGTCCGCCGCCTGCCCTGGAGCCGTCCAAACGTCCGGCCTTTGAACAGAGCCGTTAGCCGCTTTTCCTGTCCTTCCCGCCTGCAAGACTCCGGAGCAGGTGTCTCCCCAGCCCCCGCTCGGTCGGCCCGGAGAACGCTTCGTCCTGGGACAGGCGGAGATGGCTGGAGCTGCGCCCAAGGTGAAGGGAGATGCCAGTATTAGACACCCTGACACTTGATATTTCGCAGGACCTTATTTATTCGTATTTGTTCTCATAGTTCACCTGCTTGATTGAAGGAGAACAAGGCCGGTGGTAAAGTGTATCCTTGCTGCTCTCGCTCTCCGCAAGGAAATGTCATTCCCCAGAGAGTGGCAGCACCCTTTCAGCAGTGCCCTGAACGACCGCCCCACTCCCTCCGTCTCTCTTAGTTTTAATACATTTCAGCATTGCTCAGGACTTTCTAGGTAGAAGCAACACCTCGGTTTTTTTGTTTGTTTTTTGTTTTTTAATATTTCTAAAAACCTAAGTCTTCAGAATTCACATGTTTAGTCTGTATTGCTCTTAATGCATTTTAATTAGTTTAATACAGCTTTAGCTGTTGTGTCTCCTTACATCCTTTGAGTCAGTCATCTTTGAAATTTTTTAACCTACGCATGAGTTGGTATAAGTTCTTAATTGAATAAATAAGTTCAGTCTAGGCCCGGTCCGTTTCCTTCTAGTTGTTTCTTTTCATCATTGAGAGTCACTTTTCCTTGGAAGACTGAGAAACAGAATGTGATAGATGCTGGACAGGATGTCCATTTGCCATCTGCTGCTTAACTAAATATATCACCCTTTCAGTCTTTGTTGTGGTGTGTCTGTTTAATTTAAATTAGAAACGAGCCGAGGAGCTATAGTCTTTTCTCCTGTACTTGGTATCATTGGTAACCCAGTAAATGTTTACCAATTAGAAAACTAAGCAAGCTAGACAGTTTAAGCTATCTTTAACCTCGGATCTTGATGTAATAATAGTTATGTATATTTTCAGTTATAGGAAGATTTTAAGATCTTAATGTTTAAAAGTTACTTTAAGACTACCAGCGATTTAATCTATGGAATAGTTTAATCCTGCGCATAGTACAAGAATAGTAAGTGAAATGGATTTATGGAACAGTACTTGTACAAAATATAATCCTCTTGAGAATTATCAACATTTCAAATACCGTTTGGGGGCATGTGGTTTCAAAAGGAGTTTGAATAAAGAGGCTCATTCATGATGTACAGGATGGGAATGGACTTGTGCTGTATAGAATTCTCATATTTTCCAGATGCCTTGTCTTGCTTTTCTTGTCTTACTGAAAATTAGAGAGATTTCCATTCTTCACTAGAGCAACATAAATCTATTAACAAATATCTCTTCAATATCTCCACTCAAATTTCCATAGGCACCCCAAATTCAACCTGTCCAAAAAGGAATTTATCATCTTTTCCTCAAAGCTCACATCTTTCATTCAGACAGACCAGAAATTTGGGATTTTTCCCAGGCACCTCCTGTCATTTCCAATGTACTACTAATTGCCAAGTCCTCTTTATTATATCCCTAAATATCTCTCCATTCAGGCCTCTCTTTTACATCCCCCTTCTGCCTTTAGGGCACTGTTCTCAACCTTGGCTATACATTAGAATTCCCTGGGGAGCTTTTAAGAATTCTGATGCCCAGACTGAAACCACCAATGAAATCAGAATCTCTGAGGGAGGTCCTCAGGTGTTAGTAGTTCCTAAAACTCCCCAGGTAATTCCAATTGCATCCAGAGTTGAAAATCACTGCTAGGGTCTCATCATTTCTCATTGGATAATTGCAAGAGCCTAAATTAGCCCCAGGTGCCTTAATTTTTTGACAATACTCTCCCTTTTTCTACCTTCATTGTCATTCAACATCAGTATTTATTGAGTGCCTATTATGTGTGGAGTGATGTTCTAGATACAGGAGTTACAGCCCAGGTATCCTCTCTTCTGGTGCTTATGTTCTAACTGGGGAGGACAGAAAAAAATTAAATTAAACCTACCAGAATAGCATAGAAACCAGGGTGGTCATAACGTTAGTTTGGTGTCTGGAATAAAGTCAATTCCTCCAACATTTGAACTGGGTTCTACAAGACCAGAAGGAGGCAGACAAGTGAAGGGGGTTGTGAGCCGGGAAGACAGAGGAAATAGCAAGTGCAAAGGTCCTAGTGGGAAAAACTTGTCAAATTCAAGGCAGCTACCAAGTGAAGCATACTGGGCAAGAGGGAGGAGGGAGCCAGATGACCTTTCAGGTTATGGTAAGGAAAATTCTAAATGATTGGTGTAATGTAGGATGGGACGACACAGACTATTTTTAAGGAAAGGAGTGATACTTGATTTCCCTTTGAAAAGGATCATTCTGGCTATTACATGGAGATCAGATTGTGTCAGAGCAAGATGGGAAGCAGGAAGACCATTTAGGATTCTACTGCAAGAATCCAGGAAAGAAATCAGTTCCTTAGAACAAGGTTTTGCAAACAGAAGTGGATGGTTTGGCTATTTGTTTTAGTGGTAGAGTAAGTAGGACTTACTGAGAGATTTAAAATGTGGAGTAAGAGAAAGAGAAAAAAATACAATAATAACTTTTTCAGTACTTAATGTGTCAGGCACCGTTAGAAGTGCTTACAAGTATTAAGCCATTTCATTCTCATGAATGAAGGCACCAAAAGGTAGATCCTATTATTATCCCATTAAGAAATTAAGATCTGAGGCCTGAGAAGTTATATAGTTTGCCCAGAGTTCCACAGCTGGTAAATGGCAGAGGTGGGATTTGGATCATCCATGTAGCTCCGCTCCAGAGCCAGTGTTTTTCTCTTACCCCCACTCCCATTGGTTTCACAGTCAGGCAAATATTTAAGTCACCCTAAGCTACATGCAGTACCAGAAATCTTCCCTCTGTTCTCTCACTCAACACCTTTGTCTTTTCTCTTCTCTAACACACAAATCTGACTTTCTTTGTAAGTGCTATCTTCTCTGCTTAGAAGAGCCCATGCCTTCTCTTCTGCCTAGCTCATTTATCAACCTTCACTGATCCTTACAAATTAGGTCAAGCCTACCTTCTCTGCTCTACAGCAATCCTGTGCTTACCTCTGTATTTGCTGCAGAAAGCACTACAATATCATCATTTGTAGGGTCTTTCCTACTAAATGTAGAAGGCAGGGAACTTAATGCCTGGTAGAGGAGATAGAAAAGAAGGAAGCCAAGAAGCCTAGCTATGTATGGCTGGTGTAGCTTCTCTAGGTCCCGGGAGGCGCAAATATGATTAAGCATTGTCCCTGCCTACAAGGGGCTTGTAAGCTTGGTAAGAAGACAGCCACATAGAAAATCACTCTAACACATGGGCCAAAAGTACAATATGAACAACATATTTCAGGGGTACTGGAAAGATTGCTGTTAATTCCACTGGAAGACATCAGAGGCATGAAACTGGGCCTTAGAGTTGTTTCACTAGGAACAAAACAAAACCACGCACCAGCAGTGGTAGACCTGGGGGCTTTATTCTCCACAGGCATTTTATATGACTGGGAGCGGGAAGGGAAGTGCAATCTTGGGGCCTCATTTGGGAAGTCTTGGGACAATTGACACAGTTCACTGGATTGTGCTACTCACCCTATCCAGTCCTTGTGTGAATAAATTTACTGATTTCAAAATTGGTTCATTTCCCTTCCTGGCAAAAGTCATAGAAAAGTCTTCTCATACGGTTTCCTCCTCTTTTCTCATTTGAGAGGTTTCAGAGCTTAGGCTGTGGGACCTGGGGAAGGTTACTGAACTTCTGTGACCCAATGTGGAGATCAGTATATAAAGGTTGTGCCCTGCACTTCTAATTGGGCTGCCATGAACACAGAGTACAATGAACACAGTGTCCCCTGTTCAATGTGTCAGCTATAAGCTAGAGGTAATAATAGTACCTACCCCATTGGATTGTTCTGAGGGTTAAATTAATAAATGTGGGTAAAATACTTAGGACTTGGCACAGCAAATCATCATAAATGTTAGCTGCTATTACTAGGTAATGGAAAGATGGGCATTATTTCAACTAGGATTTTTTTTATCTCAAGCTTTTTTTTTTAATTTTGAAATAATTATAGGTTGACAGAAAGTTGCAAAGATAGTATACAAAGATACTTTGTACTTTTCATCCAGTTTCCCCCCATGGTTACAGCTTGCATAATTATAGTACAATATCCAAACCAGACAATCGACATTGAGGCAATGTATGTGTATAGTTCTATGCCATTTTATCACGTGCAGATCATGCAAAAACCACCACAATTGAGATGCCATACAAATCCATCGCGCCAAGGCCTCCCTTGTGCTACCCCTTTATAGTCATATCTGTCTTTCTTACCCCACCATCCCTAACCCCTGACAACCACTCATCTGTTCTCCATTTTTATATTTTTGTAATTCCGAGATGGTAATATACATGGAATCATATAGTAGTGACACTTTGAAACTGGCTTTTTTCCCTCCCTCGGCATAAAGCCCTTGAGAGCCATCCAAGTTGTCATGTCTATCAATACCAACTAAGATTTTTTAAATATGGGTCATCTGTATCCTTTTGGGTGGTTTTCTTAATTTAGGACCATATAAAGAACCTGAGCGGAAGAGGCCTTTGTGTGTTCCAAATTGAGGGTCTAGGGTTTCCTGTGGAAAATGCTCCAGGTGGCTGAAGGCAGAGACTCTCTGCTCATTCCCCACCCATGGGGGAAAGCTAGCACTACATTCCTTACCTAGCTGCCCAGGGTACTGTTTCTTCTGGGAAGGTCAGGCTTCCTGAAGGGCCCATTAAATAGCCTTTCTCAAAAACATAAACTAGAACCAGCTTTACCAGAATCACCTGGAATCCTCCTTAAATGAGATTTCTGAGATCTTAGGCAAACAGAGTCATTACCTATGGGGTTGGGGTTAGGGTCGGGGTCCTGGAATTTAGTTTAAAACAAGCTCACCAGATAATTCACATCAGGCTAGCATTTTAAAATCACAACTTAAGGCCTTCAGCCATTATGACAATTTCCCAACTTGGGCCTTCTCGGAGTGCTGGCATAGGGAGATCTCTTTCCTTTCAAGGGAGTCACTATATTACCTACTACCTCTCATTTCTCCTCCCATCCATTTTTTGCAATAAATCTGCCCTAACCCTTCCTCGATGGAGACTGGATTCTCAAGCTACCACTATCTATTGCTTACTCCAGTCTTTTCTTAATTATCTTCCCTGTTTGTCTGACTAACCAGCAAACCCACTCCCTATGCTGCTGACCTGGGCCAGAAACCCACAGAGTTCCCTGTAACCAGAACTGGTTAGACCCCTCCCTGTTGAACAGGATGAGTTTGGCTCACTAGGTCCACAGCGGCAGGTTGCACTAAGAGCAGCATGTCAGTGCGTGATGAGCAATGACGCAGGATGACCATATGTCCCAGTTTGCTCAAGACTGTCCTAACTTATGCCTGTTGAATGGGATTAATTATTAATAAGACTCCCTTACGCTTTCAGAGTCCTGGTTTAGGGAACAAATTATATGATCCTCCTAGAAATGAGCTGCATATCAAAGCCAGTTTTGCAATGTTTTAGCCCCTAGATTGTGCCTAGACCACCCCCTTCCTGCCCTTGCCAACCCCCCATTCCCCTGCCACGGCTCCTTTCTCTCACAGATTTCCTTTAATGGATTCATTCTGGAATAATACTTTGCACCTACATTAAGAGATTTAGAAGAAAGCACCATGAAACCTATGGCTATATTTACTCTCTCTGACAATATCTGGAAACTACTTTCCTTTGGTTTTAGCACCTGGTATAGTTATGTTTCCCTTGTTTATTATCCACATTTGTTTTTGTCTTCTGGTTAACTAATTGTGGAACTGACAGTATTTGCCTTGACTGTGAGGAAGCTGAGAGCCCTATACATGGCCTCCATCTGCCCGGTCTATAAGACTTAACAGGATGCACCTGATGTAATTAACTCACTCCTAGCTTATTTTCTTTGTTTCTGTTTCTCCACTAATTTCAAATTTAGTTTTCTGGTGGTATATGTTTCTGTAAGTCATCTTTTATCCTTTTTGGAAAAAGGCAGGTATAAAACAAAAATGAGTATGAATGCATGCCCACAAACAAACTGGTACTAACTGCTCTCAATATAACTGAAAGAGATTGTATTTATATGTATACAAATGATAAGTTTCTCATGGATAAAATATAATCTTAACAAATGAATAGCACTCTAAGTAATGCTGGCTTTAGCATTCCTCGACTACATTATTATCTGGAATATAAGATGATTCCAAACAAAAGCAAACAAGAGATTAGACTCATATTCAAGCGGAAATATTTTTAGATATGACCCAGAATCATGACACCATACTGTAATGAAAAACGCTCACTACTGGAACTCCATAGCCTAATTAGATTGCATCCAAGAGTGTTAAACTTCACAGTGAAATCCTGTGCTTCTGGGGAGGAAGGAACAGGAAAGGGGTTAGCTGGGAAACCAGATTTGGGAATGTACAGTCCAGAGGATAACAATGACCCACAAGGAAGGATCTTTCCAGATGCATGTGACCTGTAATGGTCTCCAGGCAACTTTTTCCTGGTGCCTTTGATAATATTGTAGGGGTCTGTGGAACAGCACCCTGTGGTTTGCAGCTACCTTAGAACTGCTTTAAAGGAATTCACCTTAATCAAGTTACTGAGGAATCCATTTTACTATTAGATTAGTTTGGAGGAAACACTGAATTTATATGACTCAAAGCTAGATATTCTTTGGGTGATGTTTTAGTTTGCTAAAGCTGCTGGAATGCAATATACTAGAAACGGAACAGCTTTTAAAAAGGGAATTTATTAAGTTGTAAGCTACAATTCTAAGGCCATGAAAATGTCCAAATTAAGGCACTAACAAGAGGTTACTTTCACTCAAGAAAGGCTGATGCCATCAGAACACCTCTGTCAGCTGGGAAGGCAGGGAGCTGGTGTCTGCTGGGGTCTTTGGCTTCTAGACATCTCTGTCAGGTGGGAAAACACATGATGACTTTGCTAGCTTTTTCTCCTGGCTTCACATTTCATAAGGCTTCCCTTCCACTGAATTGAGTATCCACCCCCTGGAAACCCCAGAAACATTTTCCTTCTGCATCTCCAAAGGTCTCTGGCTGTGTAGGCTCTGAAGCTTTTTCCAAAATGGTTCCATCCTAAAGGACTCGACTAAGTGATCCACCTTAAATGAGTGGAAACGCATCTTCATGGAAACCACCTAATCAAAAGCTCTCACCCAATTGTGGGTCACATCTCCATGGAAACAACTTAGAAAGATACCACCAAGCAATGTTGAATCAGGATTAAAGAACATGGCTTTTCTGGGATACACAACAGTTTCAAACCAGCACACGTAGGTTTATTTATAAATAAGTTGGATATTTGCTTACACCTGCTTTGAAAAAATTTTTAACCTAAAATTACTGAGACCATATTCTATATAGTGATTCCTACTCTTTTCCAACATGAAAATATATATTATTTCATTTTTCAGTATGGAAGTATTTTTTTAATACAAAAAAGTTCAGAGAATAAGATGACAAACCACATAGCCCCTGAAAGAATAAATGTTAACATTTTCTCATATTTGTATCATTTTTTAAAGCAAAAGAAATGAGACATTATAAATATGGTTGAAGCCTACTAGTTTGTCCTTAGCCCCATTCCTTTCTTCCCCAAAGGTAACAGTTAACCTAAAAATTTTACCTTTTGGTTGATATTTTTATACTTTTACTACATAAGTGCATATTTACAAACAACATACTCTGTAGGCTTATGTTTTTACTAAACAAACCTTTTATAGAAATTATGTTCTAAATGCATCATTGTATGGCTGCCTTTTTTTTTTTTACTCAACATTGTTTTCAAAATATAGCCATGTTAATACGTGGAAATCTGGTTCATTGATTTTAACTACAATATAATATTCTCTTGTATGAGTATAGAACAATTTACTCATACATTCCCATGTTGAAGCATAAACAGTATGCAAGTAAGCATTATTATACATGTCTCTTTGGGCACATGTGGGAAATTTCTCTAATGTAAATACTTAGAGCAGAATTACTGATGAAAACTTTTTAAAACTTGAAAAATATTCTAATCTCTCTTGTGTCCCACCACCACCACCACTCTGCTCAATTATACTTGTAGATGTTAATATTCACTGATTGAAAAAAAAATACCCATGTGCATTTAGATTCTTCAGAACTATTCCAGTTAAAGACCCAATATTATTAATATGGGGAGGTAAATGCCAATATATCAGGATACTTTTTGACCCATTCCTCATCTTTATGAGCATAATTAAAGCATCTCCTTCATAGGGTTTCTATGAGGCGTAAAAGAAATTATAAATGTAAAGCATTTAGCATGGTGTATGACACCTAGTAATAGTTAAGTAAATGTTAGCTGCTATCAACAGTGTTATTTTCAGGTAGATGGATACTGGATTCAGTGGCTGTTATTTGAAGATAGTGAATTATAGAAACATAGAAGTGTAAGGAAGAAAGACAATTCTATTCTTCCCTGTAATAACATTTTGAAAGTTTAATCTTTATATTTTTCTTTCAAATTGTTTTAGCCTTTAATATTTTTGGCAAATCTCAGCACTGAAACAGTAAGAAGATACAAGGCATTTAAGCAGAGAGAAAACAGCAAGGGAAAGCAACTAAATATAAACTAACCTTTGCTGGACAGTCTGTTTTTGCAGGGTAGCAATCTTTTACCCTTCTTCTCTGCCATCCATTCTGTTCAATGTAATTGTCACTTTATCTTTCTGTGTATGCTAGCCAGTAAATTGCATCAGCAATTACCAGAAACAATTCTGTTTCTAATATGGTTCCAATTAAAAAAAAATCCCATCTACCTTTGCCAGGGGAATCCCGTCAGAAATGTGTTAGGGAAGACATATTCAAACAGTTATTTCCTAGCAAATGTGGTCAGAACCAAAATGGCTAATTAAAAGTCTGTATGAAATCAAAGGATAGGCAAGATAATAATGGAAGAGAAAAAGCCCAAAGGATGTTTTGAAATTTCCTTGAGACATATGAAGAAAATTGGAATAAAGACTGTCATCTTCATATCAATGTTAAATTTCTTGAACTTGGTAACCACCCTTAAGGTGGTTACATAAGTCAATATCTTTGTTCTTTGGAAATGTACATGAAAGTATTAAGCATTCAAAGAACAAAATGTAACAACCTATTCTCAAAGGTTTAGAAAATAGGTAGGTAGATAGATAGATAGATAGATAGATAGATAGATAGATAGATAGATATTGATAGATGATAGAGAGCGGAGAGATGGATGATGGATAGAGAGACTGATAAGGCAAGTGTGGCAAAATGTGAAGAGTTGGTAGATCTGGGTGTCTGGGTAGGGGTTATGTTGGAGTTCTCTGTATGGGTTTTGTATTATTTTTGCAACTGTCCTGTAGATCTGAAATTATTTCAAAATAAAAAGTTAAAAAAAGATTTAAAATGACATGTAATACCTTGAATACATCACTGATATATTTATGGCTAAATGGGAGAATTTAGGATCGTATGTTAGCTTTGTTAAAATTCCTGCTTGGCAGTTTTCAAAACATATCACAAGATTACAGCTAGAATGTGCCAAGCTAACATTCCTGTCAATGATCAAAGAGAACAAGATTTTAAAATATTTGGATATTTAAGCAAGTGAGAAAAAATAACTGAAGTCTCAGGATCAGAGATCTGTATTCAGTTTTGAATTATTTCTAGGGGTTTCTTATCCCGTGATAAAAGCAAAACTTTGTACAATATAACCTAAGAACATGAGGGAAAAACGTAAGAATTACTGAAGCTCTGTGATTTCGATATGACTGTTCGAATAAAATTCTCACACTGTAAAGTTGCTACTCTTATTTATTTTTAACCAGGAAGAGGAGTGTATCCAATCTAAATTTTGTACAGTGTTAGTTCCATATATCACATGAATTCTTTTAAATTATCTTCCTGTGTTTCAGTGTTGGATAAAAGAGGGATAATTTAGTAGCAAGCATTTTGGGATTTAGAAGCAAAACTTGAACCAATCTATTTTTAGAAGGATAAATCTGCAATACAATCAAATTCAATGACTGGGATGACTAAAGTAAGTGATCAGTCACATAGATATTTAAATTTTGTTTCCACCTTAATATTTTACTGATTTAAAGGCCTAAGAGGGAAAGGAATGTGGGTTTTTTTGTTGTTCAAAATGAACAACAGATTTCTCTAAAATACTGTAGTTTGAAGACTTAGAAAATCTGGAAGCGAGTAGAAGTTTTATTCTCTCATCCCCCTCCAAGCCCCATTCACATCTCACCCCCATCTAGCAATGAGAATTGTTTTAATAGACTCCTAATGTATCTTTGCATTGATTTTTCACAAGTGAAGAATTTCCAACCTAAGAAACCTAAATACATAGGCTTACATGTTGCAAAGTAAACTGCATGCAAAAAAAAAAAAAAGAAAAAATATGAAATAAGCAGAACTATAAATGAGACATTTCAACAGGAGGTGATAGGAAAATTAATTCAAAGATTTCAATTTTTTAAATAAAAAATTCTAGAAGGGGAAACATTTTTGGTAATGAAGACAGAGAACTTCAAAAGATAAAGGGTCTCAGGAGAAGGTTTGACTGTTGAGTCTTCCGAAGATGTAACACACAGTAATTCTAGAAAATTAATCTGGACTTGCCTTTATGGTACCTGCTAATGTATCTCTCTGTTTGGCCTGGTCAGTCCTGGGGCTCTGACCTTAGTCAAACTCTCCTCCCTATGCCCTCTTCTTTCAGAAAATGACCTCTGGACAGGGTCTCCCAACTTCGTATTCAGCCATGTGATTTGGTTCTGATTCTCTGCCCTCAGCAGCTACAAACCTCCAGTCTGCTCACTGGGTCGTAGGCTACCCTGTATTTACTGGAATTTGGCCCCATCTTGTAAAACAAAAGATACAACTCAACTAGCAGACAGATTTTCTAATCATTGTTAGCAATCCCAATATTGCAGAAAATATCTGGGGGCGGGGGGCAGTTAGGGGTGGGGTATATATTTATTTCTGAGTTTGTTATACACGTACACACATCCACATTTGTATACATTTATACACAGAAAAATCTGAATAGCTCATAATAATGGACATAACACAGATCAATCATATCTTTAATTTCCCTCCTCTCCATTTTAAAATTTAATTTACAAATGGCCAAAACAGAACAAATCAGACACAGTGTATGAACTCTCAGAATTTAGAGTAAAAATTTAAATTGGACACTTAGCTTAGTACAAAGGTATATGCAATACTGGTGTTTAAAGGGGCTCTTTGCCTAAAACCCTGAGAAGTACTTGTAATCTCATGCCTTTGCCAATCTTTTGGTACTATTCAGCCTAAATCCACCCCTGACCCCATTTCCAGTCTAATCTCCATTGCCCTCACTTTGATACTAGGCTCTTTTTACCCTTTTCTCTTCCATTCTGCTGGCAATGCCAATTCCTATATGTCAGCTTTTTCTGTTCTTGCTTTGGGACTTCAGAATTATGCTGATTCAATTTCACTTTAAATACATGCTATTAAATCTCAGATTAGCAACCTCATTATTCATCTCTTGATTCCAGAGCATAATTCCTAATATAATTATTCCCATCATTTTCCACTTTTAATTTCTAATGCCCACCCTTTTCCATTCATTTTATTCAACAAATATGAATTGAGTATCAACAATATTCCTGTGTTGTGCTAGGCTATGGGCACTGAAGTAGGGAATGAAATAACCCAGTGCCTGCCCTCATAGATCTTATGGTCTAGTGAGGGAAATCAATGTGGGCCTCCTTCCTGCTTCACCAAAGCCTTTGGGGAAGCATCCCTTATCTTCCCTCTCTCAATCACTCTCTCTTCAAGTTTCTCTGCCTTGCCTTCTATCTCGGAGGAAGAGCCAATCTTCTTTATTTTCTTCCCATAAGACACTAAATTCATTCCTTTCTTCCCTCTTCCAAGACCTTACTCCTTACGGTTCTCAATTTTTTTTTTATTCTGAAATAAGCAAAATTTACCTTAAACCCTTAAAACAGTCAGTGTTAAACATAAAACTGTATTTTGACTATTTCTCTAATGAAAGAAATGCTGAGTACATATTAAAATATCTCAATTCAGAATGGCAAAGTTTCTTTGAGTTAGAATTTTATATATTTTCCCTTTGAAATATGTGTTCTGCCCCAAAATAATCAGCATAGGAGGCAGTGGATTGACGTCCTTGAAGCAGGTCTAAACATTCTGATGATTTTATTTGGACTACCTTCCAGGTACTTTCTATTTTGCTATGAAAAATTCCCATACACCTAGGTTTGTTTTTTTAGTTTTTAATCTTAGCAAAAATACAAAGAAAAATTATTTTCATTTTCTGGTCCAATGATTTTGGATCAGTAGGGAAAATTGTGCCCACATCTAGGAATTCTTGTAAAGTTTCTTATAGTATTTAGCAACTACTTCTTCACTATTGACTGCATTCATTTGTGTAAGGCTCTCTCTTATAGGTGCTGTCATCCTTCACTTTATTGTGGTCATAACCTTGCAGATCCTGAGCGGATGGCCCCTCAATCCCAGTGTCTTATTTTTTTCAGAGTATGTTGGAAATTTCCCGTTAGGAAAACATCTGGTTCCTCTTTTTAAAATACCACAAAAAGGGCATCACACAAACACGTGTGAAAAGGTGAGAGCATCACTGCTGATTTTGCTTCCCTGTTTCTCTTCAAATCGGCATTTCTTGTTCAGGGACTCAGCATAGCTGAGCAAGAAGCAAAGATAGATGACCTCTTTATTGTTGTGGACACAAGTAGAAAGTGACCTATCGTAGAAATTTGTGAGAAAACTGAAATCCTGTGCACACAGGTAGGCCCCTCAAATGTTTGAGGTATGGGTCCTTCACCATAACGAAAGCCTGAGACCTCAGTCCTTTTTGAAGAGTGGCTGTCTTCATTCCTAAACATCTGCATTGCAGAAGTTGGAATGAAGGGGCAGTTGGTCTCTCCCCCTGGCATAATATGTACCACCCTTTCTTTGGGTCAGGGAAGAGGCTCCACTTTTTTTTTTAAAACATTTTTTATTATGAAATACAACATATATATGTACAAAAAAGCAATAAATTTCAAAGTACATTGTAACAAGTGGTTATAGAACAGATTTTAGCGTAGTATGGATTACAGTTCCACAATTTCAGGTTTTTCCTTCTAGCTGCTTCAAGACGCTGGAGACTAAAAGAAATATCAGTATTAAAATTCAGCACTCATACTCATTTGTCAAATCTTACCTTCTGTGTTATAACTCCTCCTTCTCCTTTGATCCTTCTCCCAAACTGTAGGGATATTTGGGCTATGCTCATTCTAACTTTTTCATGGGGGAAAGTGGTGTCAATAATAACTAGTTGATGTCGAAAACCCGGAAAAATCCACAACAAAACCACTAGAGCTAATAAATGAGTACAGCAAAGTAGCAGGTTACAAGATCAACATTCAAAAATCTGTAGCATTTCTATACACTAGTAATGAACAAGCTGAGGGGGAAATAAAGAAACAAATCCCATTTACAATTGCAACTAAAAGAATGAAATACCTAGGAATAAATTTAACTAAAGAGACAAAAAACCTATATAAAGAAAACTACAAAAAACTCCTAAAAGAAATCACAGAAGACCTAAATAGATGGAAGGGCATAACATGTTCATGGATTGGAAGACTAAATATAGTTAAGATGTCAATCCTACCTAAATTGATCTACAGATTCAATGCAATACCAATCAAAATCCCAACAACTTATTTTTCAGAAATAAAAAAACCAATAAGCAAATTTAGCTGGAAGGGCAGGGTGCCCCGAATTGCAAAAAACATCTTGAGGAAAAAAAACGAAGCTGGAGGTCTCGTGCTGCCTGACTGTAAGGCATATTATGAAGCCACAGTGGTCAAAACAGCATGGTATTGGCATAAAGATAGATACATCGACCAATGGAATCGAATAGAGTGCTCAGATATAGACCCTCTCATCTATGGACATTTGATCTTTGATAAGGCAGTCAAGCCAACTCACCTGGGACAGAACAGTCTCTTCAATAAATGGTGCCTAGAGAACTGGATATCCATATGCAAAAGAATGAAAGAAGACCCATATCTCACACCCTATACAAAAGTTAATTCAAAATGGATCAAAGATCTAAACATTAGGTCTAAGACCATAAAACAGTTAGAGGAAAATGTAGGGAGATACCTTATGAAACTTACAATTGGAGGCAGTTTTATGGACCTTAAACCTAAAGCAAGAGCACTGAAGAAGGAAATAAATAAATGGGAACTCCTCAAAATTAAACACTTTTGTGCATCAAAGAACTTCATCAAGAAAGTAGAAAGACAGCCTACACAATGGGAGATAATATTTGGAAATGACATATCAGATAAAGGTCTAGTATCCAGAATTTATAAAGAGATTGTTCAACTCAACAACAAAAAGACAGCCAACCCAATTACAAAATGGGAAAAAGACTTGAACAGACACCTACCAGAAGAGGAAATACAAATGGCCAAAAGGCACATGAAAAGATGCTCAATGTCCCTGGCCATTAGAGAAATGCAAATCAAAACCACAATGAGATATCATCTCACACCCACCAGAATGGCCATTATCAACAAAACAGAAAATGACAAGTGCTGGAAAGGATGCGGAGAAAGAGGCACACTTATCCACTGTTGGTGGGAATGTCAAAGGGTGCAACCACTGTGGAAGGCAGTTTGGCGGTTCCTCAAAAAGCTGAATATAGAACTGCCATACGACCCAGCAATACCATTGCTAGGTATCTACTCAAAGGACTTAAGAGCAAAGACACAAACAGACATTTGCACACCAATGTTTATAGCAGCGTTATTTACAATTGCAAAGAGATGGAAACAGCCAAAATGTCCATCAACAGAAGAATGGCTAAACAAACTGTGGTATATACATACGATGGAATATTATGCAGCTTTAAGACAGGATAAACTTATGAAGCATGTAATAACATGAATGGACCTAGAGAACATTATGCTGAGTGAGTCTAGCCAAAAACTAAAGGACAAATACTGTATGGTCCCACTGATGTGAAAGGACATTCGAGAATAAACTTGAAATATGTCATTGGTAACAGAGTCCAGCAGGAGGTAGAAACAGGGTAACATAATGGGTAATTGGAGCTGAAGAGATACAGACTGTGCAACAGGACTAGCTACAGAAACTCAACAGCACAATAATACCTAATTGTAAAGTAATCATGTTAAAACACTGAATGAAGCTGCATCTGATGTATAGGTTTTGTTTGTTTGTTTGTTTCTGTTTTTGTTTTGTTTGTTTTTTGTTTGTTTGTTTTTTACTATTATTATTACTTTTATTTCTTTTCTCTATATTAACATTCTATATCTTTGTCTGGTGTGTCGCTAGTTCTTCTAAACCGATGCAAATGTACTAAGAAATGATGATCATGCATCTATGTGATGATGTTAAGAATTACTGATTGCATATGTAGAATGGTATGATTTCTAAATGTTGGGTTGATTTCTCTTTTTTTTCCGTTAATTAATAAAAAAATAAAAAAAAACTAGTTGATATTCTTGGAGATGCTGAGCATTGTTTCTTTTATAAAATTTTTTATATATTCACATATTATATAATCAAAGTGTTCAATCAGTGGTTCACAATGTCATCATATAGCTGTGCATTTATCATCACAATTGACTTTTTTTTCTTTTTTTGTGAAAAATAACATATATACAAAATTAGCAATAAATTTTAAAGGACATCGCAACAGTTAGTTGTAAAACAGATTTCAGAGTTTGGTATGGGTTACAATTCTGCAATTTTAGGTTATTGCTTCTAGCTGCTCTAAGATACTGGAGACTAAAAGAAATATCAATATAGTAATTCAGTAATCATACTCATTTAAACCTTACCTTCTCGGTATAACTCCACCACCACCTTTGATCTTTCTCCCACTCTTTAGGGGTATTTGGGCTATGTCCATTCTAACTTTTTCATGTTGGAAGGGGCTATCGATAATATAGGATAGGGCAATGGAACTAGTTGATGTTCTGGAGAGGCTGGCCTCTTTGCATTTCAGAATTTATCTGATCCAGTGACCCATCCGGAGGTTGTAGGTTTCCAGAAAGTTACCCTAGTGCATGAAACCTTTGTAGAATCTCAACTAATGCCCTAGGTGTTCTTTAGAATTGGCAGGGATGGTTTTGGTTGGGGGTTGGCAAGTTACGCTAAGTAGCAATGCTAACTGAAGCTTGCGTAAGAGCGACCTCCAGAGTAGCCTATCGACTGTATTTGAACTCTCTCAGTCACTGATACCTTATTAGTTACACTTCTTTTCCCCCTTTTGGTCAGGATGGCATTTGTTGATCTCACGGTGCCAGGACCAGCTCAGCCCTGGAAGACATCTCTCACATAATCCAGAGAGACTTTCACCCCTGTATGTCATGTCCCACATAGAGGGGAGGGCAATGATTTCACTTATTTCACTTTCAGAGTTGGGCTTAGAGAGAGAGGCCGCAACAAAAGAGGTCCTCTGGAAGTAACTCTCAGGCATACCCATAGGTAGGCTAAGCTTCTCTGCCACCTACATAAGCTTCACAAGAGCAAGCCTCGAGATCAAGGGCTTGGCCTATTGATTTGGGTATTTCTAATATTTAACATAGTATTAGGGCTTTCCCTGGTGTTAAAGTTTAATAGTTCCTTATTTTTTCTCCCATCCCTCAAGGGACTTTGAGACTCCACCTTCTCCCACATCCTCTGTGTCCCAGTTACACTTTTTTTTTTAATGGTCATAAGCGGCACTTTCCCAGATCCTCAAGATAACTTAGGACCTTCTAGAGGGGAGGTAAGCTCAAGCTATGAGGAGGGCAATATTGGGACTGAGAGAGCAGTAGAAGGAGTTAGCCCTTGTCAAGGAGATGTCAGCTATAGAAAGTAGAAGGGGCCTGGGATGAGTGGGTAAGAGAAGATCCCTAGCATCTTAAGATATCAAGTGGGTGTTCACATTTTAGATCAGAAAGACCCTTCTAAACTTGGTAAGCAGATGTATAGCCCTGTGAAAAGAGTCTCCTTTGAGCCAGGTGAGGGGATCATAAGGGAATTGAGGTACCCAGTGGCACAGCTAGAGTACACAGGGTTCTTTTTCCATTAAACAATCTGGGATGTGGGTTGAAGGCTCATTAAACAATTCAGCTACATGGTGCTGGTTACTTAGGATTCTGACAACTCTGCTCTAAAGTTCAGGTCGTATGTGACTAATTCTAAATTTCTCTGGCGCTGTCCTGGTTGCTACTCTCTATATGGCCATGCAAAGAGGTAGAACAACTTAGAGACACCAAAGTGCACATTCACTCAGAACACCTGGCACAAAGCTAAAGTGGGTACAAAGGTTGATGGTGACAGACCAGAAACCATTAGAAGCCATAGGTCAAAGCTCATCATGACACACACACACACACACACACACACACACACACACACACACACATGCACGCGTGCACGCTTAGGCTAGAAAGGCTGCCTAGTTGTTAGTGGAGTGACTAAGGCATTAACAAGGTAAAGAAACCAAAATATTCAGGAATCAGGCTTGAGAGCTGGTAGGTGCATAAACCAAAAGACCAGTTGAATTAATAGATTACTAGAGTGTGCCTTTTGCAGCACAGTCTACAAGCTTTATCCCACCTAATTATAGAGGTCACATTTTGGCAGGGCAAGTAACAGGAAGGAGTCTGAAAGAAACAAGAAGAGATTTAAAAAGAAAAAACTTAGGAATTTCCATTCTTTTGGCTCAAAAAATACCACTTGCATATGGTCTGACTTGGCAGTCATCCACAAGAAGAAAGATCTGGGGATTTTTGTTGGTTACAAACTCAAAATGAGTGAGGTATGATACAGCATTGCTAAAAAGTCAATGAAATCCTAAATTGCATTAATAAAGTATAGCATCCTGATAAAGGGAGGCGATGTGCCCCCCTGATATCAGCAGTTGTCAGGCCTCATTTGGAGGACTGTGAATAAGCACTATATTTTAAGAGCGACACTTACAAACCAGCATGGATCCAGGGAAAGACTGACTGGGCTGAAGAAAAATCTGGAAACCATGCCACCTGATAAGTAGTCAAAAGAATAGGCTGAAAGAGAAAAGACTGAGTCAGGAATGTAAAGGTCTTCCAAAGCTAAAAGGATCGTTTGATGAAGGAAGGAAGTAGCCTGATGGTTAGTTAATCCAGGTGGCAAACTGAGAACTATATTTTGGTCCAATGAAAAGCAGACATTTTTAAGAATCACAGTCATATGACAATAAAATTAAATACTTTCCATTATCATGAACTACTCACTACTGAAAATAGTTCATGTGGTATTAGAATGGCCCTGTAAGGGATCCTAATGTGTCTGTGTGTATGGTGTGGGTTGGAGAGTAGGGAAGGAGTGTAGGAGAGGTGGGGAAATTGGATTAAATAGACTCTGAGGTTCTTCCCAGCTCTTAGAGTCCATAATTATTCTCTACCACCAAGGTTTCTATCTGAAAACCATCCTTTCCCATTTTTTCTAGAGCTTGTTCCCCCACCTCTAGGGTCTTAAATATTTCTCTCTCCAAAAGTTTTATCCAAATTTTATTGTTAAAGAAATGAACCTTTTTCATTTGATCTTTTCGTTTTTGCTTATAGTGGACTGCAATTATGTTTACCTGTTCTGCACCCTTGTTTCAGGGAACAGCACCCTCATTTCTTTGGGAACCACCCCTCCCTCATTCTTGGTTCAATGATGCAAGTGGTGTTAACTCCACCTTTAGAGGTGATCATATGATGCTGGCCCAGCCCACTAATGTTTGGCACAGTGATTAGTTCAGGGGTGGACATGTGATCCAAGTTGTCCAATAAGAGTTTATCTTGGGACTTTATTGAAGCTATTAGAAACTGCTATGGCAGCTTATTTGGTAATAGTAAGGCTGCAGTTGCCAGAGGCCAACATGTGGAAAGAGTCTACAAGGAAATGATGACAGCACAGCAAACTGGGTGAATATTCTGATGATGTTGTTGAATCTCTGGATTTTCCAGTTACACAAGCCAATAAAAGCCCTCATTGCTTTAGGTCTCTGTAACTTGAAGCCAAAGTAGTCTAAGCAATATGTTTGTCCTTTCAGTTTCTCTCTAGCTTTGCTCATTCGTCTTGCTGCCTGACTCTTTTACAGAGCTTCTAAGGCCAACCAAAACTTGGCCCCTGCTCACTTTCTCCAGTTTTGTCTGTCTACACAACCTTCTCGATGCTTTTGTTATAGACACACAGTACTAGTGAAAAAGGGGCAGATGGAATCTCAGCTCTGAGCCAGTCCTTCTGAAGTCTGACTTCCCTACAAGAAATTTTTTTCTCTCCTAAATGCTTTTGTCTCTAAATCTTCCATTCATATTGATCTGTCTCATCCTTTTTTTTTTTTAATTCTATAATATAACATATATACAAAGCAAAGAAAGAAAAGAGCAACAGTTTTCAAAGCACTGTTACAGGACAGATCCCAGAGTTTGTCATGGCCTATCATGCCATCATCTCAGATTTTTCGTTGGAGGCTAGAAGGAATATTTACATATATTTATCATCACTTTTTTTTTCTTTTTTGTCAAAATAACATATACAAGAAAGCAATAAATTTCAAAGCACAGCGCAACAACTGTAGAACAGATTTCAGAGTTTGGTGTGAGTTATAATTCCACAATTTTAGGTTTTTACTCTTAGCTGCTCTAAGATACTGGAGACTAAAAGAAATATCAATATAATGCTTCAGCAATCATAATCCTTTGTTAAACCCTACCTTCTCTGTATAATTCCACCATCACCTTTGATCTTTCTCCCACTCTTTTGGCCATTCTACCTTTTTCATGTTGGAAGGGCTGTCAAATAATAAGGGTCAGGTAATGAAACTAGCTAATGTTCTTCTTGAAAGGCTGGCCCCTCTAGGTGTCAGGACCTGTCTGGTCCAGGGATACATCTGTTGTCTGGTATATTTTTGTATTCTTTCTGTTAGAATCCTGGTAGTCACCCCTTTAAGATATGTTTACTCAGTACCTCTATATGGACTATGTAGCGGAGATTTAGTGGAGAGGATGCTATTCATAGCCCTATCATTTTGGGCTTACAGTCTGGGAAGAAAGCTAACTGATGCAGGTTTATCCCAAAATCACAATTTAAATTCACAAGAAACAAAAGAGTACAGTTCCTATCTTTTTTACCGCTGTCACTCAGTCCCCAGCCCCCTATTCCCTGTCCCCCTAGAGGGGACAATTATCAATTTCTTGTGTTTGGATCCAAATCAAGTTTGTGCACATACAAATATATATAATCCTCCTCTCACCTTCTTTTCACAGTGCCAGATATTGCACCTTGCTTTTTCCCTCAAGAGTGTACCTTGGAGAAATTCTTTATCAGTATCTACAAAACCACCCTGTTCTTTTTAATGACTCCATAATATTCAATTGTACAGACATGCCATAAATTAATTACTTAATCTCTTATTGGTATAAGCAGTTGTTTCCAATACTGTGCTACTACAAACAAATTCTCAATGAGTATTTACAATATACTGGTAATTATATGTAGGATAAATTCCTAGAAATGTAATTGTTGGATCAATAAATGTGTCCATTTTCCATACTAATAGCTATTGTCCAGTTGTCCTCCAAAGTGATCATATAAATGAACAGTTTTATCAACATGTGAGTGCCTGTTTTTGAATATTCTCCTTGACAATGTGTATTATTAAACTTTTGGGTCTTTGTGAATCCGTTAGGTAAAAAATACTATGTCATTTTAGTTTTAACTTGTAACTTTTATTATGAAGGAGGTTGAGCATCTTTTCATATGTTTAAAATCCATTTGTATTTATTTTTCTTAGACTATTTGTTCATACCTTTTGTCCATTTTTCCATTAGGTTGTTGGCCTTTTTTTGATTGTTTTAAGCTTTTTATATATTATGGAAATTAGCCTCTTTTCTTCCCTATGCATTGCAATTATTTTACTAGGTAGCTGTTTAACCTTTGATTTGTGTTTATGGGTTCTTTTTTATTTGTTTAGTTTATTCTTGCCACGAATATAATGGTTTTGAATGTTCTCTCTTTTTCATCCTCAATATACTACTAAATCTTGTTGCTTCTTAGTATTTCTAATGAACAGACAATTCATAAATGAGGAGATAGAAATGGCTAATAAGCATGTAAAGAGTCCAACCTCACAAACAATCAAATAAATACAAGTTAGATTTCATTTTTTACTCTAGCCAATTAGCAAAGATAAGTAGAGTGAAACCAGTGGTGTTGCACTCTGTTGGCAGGAGTGGAAATTGTGTCAATACTTTTGGAAAGCAAGTTCTCAGTAAGTGGATTGAGCTTTAAGCCTTTTTATTTTTATTCAGTAATGGCATGTCTAGAAATCTAGCTTGTGGATATGATCATCAAGATGAACAAAGATTAATTTGCAGCAGTGTTCTTCTGCCAATTGGAAGCAATTTGGAATTGAAAGCAAGTTGTCCTACAAATAAATTACAGTGCATCCATACCAAGGAATATCACACTGCCACAAAAATAAGTTTAAAGCTTTTAATGACATAGAAAAATGCACATATTATTATATTAAATGAAAGGCAGGCTACAAAAGTGCTTTTACAGTGAGATCACAACTACACTTAATATATATGTAATATATTAAAAACTGAAAACAAATATGCTAAAATATTAACAATGGTTACTTGTGTTTAGAGAGATTGTGATTTTTTTCTGCTTCTTTTTTATTTTTCTGTGTTTTCTTAAATTTTTTAATGTCCATGTATTATATAGTCTGAAAAAAATAAAAAATCAAAATAAAACACAGAAAGGAATATGAACTTAATTCTAGGATTCCCTTCTTTTCCTTCTTATTTCTACTGTGAACATGCAGACCTTCATTTTTTTGTCCCATTGGGATTATCGTAGCAATGTGTTACCTTAACTTCCTGCCCCTGGTCTCCTCTATTATTCTGTTAGATTACTCAAAAATATTGTCTGTGTTTGCTCAAGATTCCACATTGGTTTTTTGTTCCCTACTACATGTTGTTTAAGTTACTCCATCAGTAACTGAGAAGTTAGGATTTAAGGGATGATTATGATTACTGAATCGTTATACAGATACTCCTTTTTACTTTCTGGTATATTAGAGTAGACAGAAGGAAATAACTGAAATCTCTGAACTGTAATCCATCTGCCTTGGTCTCTGATAATGATTATATACCTTTATCTTGTGCCCTTGTGATTATAAAAACCTCGTGACTGACCCTCACGTGTACACATTTTATCTGTTTTTCTGACTTTAGGACCTTGTGATCACTAAAGACAGCCCCTAATGTTTATTAATGAAGGGTCTTGGGTCAGCCCAGAACTAACCCACACTAAGTTCAAATTTATTTTGAAAACCAAAGCTGTACGTAACCAAAATGGACCTGCCTGACATAGGCAGTGGCTTAGACTTTAATCAGTAAGTCACCCATACCTCATTATAATACCAAAAAATCACATCTATTATCATATTAAGGCCACTATTTTCTTAAATACGTTGTTCTGTGACTAAACATGTAATCAGTCTGCGCATTCTCAGTAATTAGATCACCACTGATTATACCATTGAGGGTCATTATCCTAAAACCTGCTCATCTTTTAATACTATAAAACTATCAGAATCACTGCAGTTCAGGGAGACAGATTTTGGGGGCTGATAGGTCATCTGATCTCTCCTTCAAGTCTGGTAATAAACTTCCTCTCTTTGAAATGCCAGTGTGTCAGGAATTGTTCTTTGAGCGCATCAGGCAGAGAACTTACCACTTTTGTCTGATAACATGTCTAATATACCATCCCTCAGGAATTTGGCCCCAGTCTACTTAAGTTATCCAAGTTTATTTGCTACAGTACTCCAGCAGACTTTCTCCATCCTATTGTCCTTGTGCCCATACCATGCCATATCCTATGTCCTTTGACTTTGTGCATTCTGTTCACTGTGCTTTAATGCCGTTCCTCGGGCTCCCTTTGCCCAAATCTTACTCATCCTCAGGAGGTTTCATCTCCTCCATGTCAGCCCTTGTCCCATCCTTGGCTGAACTCCCAGAACAAGTTCTTTTCATCATGATCACAACATAATGCTCCATGGCTCTGCCACCATTTCTTGTGTGCTAATTTTGATCCCCCAAATGTTTTGAAAGCTCAGTAAGGTCAAGCAACATTAATCATAAACTTTTTTTCACCTCACTTTTCACACAGTGTTGGGCAGAGAGCAAGACTTGGTAAACTTCTAACAAGGATGCTGTGATGAGCAAAGTTCTTGGACCCCTGTCTTCTCCCCTATGTTTTGCTATCGCTTGTACCCTCTCTTCTCAGGAGGTCCTGCCTAATGGCAGAAGCAAAGTAGAGGAAGCCCTAGAACAGTGGGGTTGTCAGTCCTAGCTGTGTGTTTATGAGCTTTGGGGGAGCTTTTAAAATGTACTGCTGCTTGCCCTCTCCCTTCCCGCCACTCCACTTCTGAGGTTTGGAATTTAATCAGTCTAGGAAGGGACCAGTGCTGGTATGTTTTCAAAATCTCCTTAGGTGATCCTAACAGTCTCATTAAGTAAGATCTACTCCTTTCAGGCCCCAGCCCTTTTGTTGTGCATCCATTCTGGCACTTTCCTGTCTTGCTTTTAGGCAGGATGTCATCCTGGAACTGGCCAGAGATTTCACAAATGACTGTCTTTAGATAATGTCCTTTGGCATCAACTATAGCCTCTGTTGTTTTTCAAAGGTGTTTACTTTCAAATTGACAACTGTCTGCTTCAGAACCAGCTTTGAAAACTGCCTTGCACGGGTTACTTTTCAGTCCAGGCACCAAGATAAGTCAATGGATAGGCCAGCACTAGGGTTAAAATCAGTTTAAATCCCATCAAACAAAATGCTGTTGTTACACAAAAAGCAATCTGATTAAAGCAGTTTGTTTTATATGGAAATGTATCATGTTTGTATGACGGTACTCAATGTCAAAGGAAAGAAAATACATATGTAGAATAGGAAAATCTCAAGCATTATCGACCATTAGAAAATTCTGCTAAAGTGTTAGTACAAGTTCCATTATTTAGATAATAACAATGGTAACAGCAATAATAATAAACAACTTTTAGCATTTACTATGTGCCAGGGCCCATTCTAAATGTATTCTGTGGACTGTCTCATTTAATCTGACCAGCCTAGGAGATAAGAGCTATTTTTATCCTCACTTATAGATTTATAGAAGAATTGAGACACTGACTTACTAAAGGATTTGCAGGATGGTAAGTGGCAGAGCTAGAATTGGAAAACTTTCAGAGCTTCTGTTCTAACTTTCTAGGATAATTTATTTTGAAGGAGAATGAGATTTTTGAATTTTAGTATCCAAGGTTCCCCAAATCTCTTGAGTACACATTAAATACCTCCCATTATTTTTACCTTTATAATTTTTGATAGAAATGTTTCCAAATTATACTATGCAGATCACTGTTCCCTTAAAGAGAGGAAATGACATAATTTAACCTTTCCTTAAGAGTCAATGTTATTATTACATTGTATTAATGTTATTAATATTAATTATTGGGGAAAGGTTGGGGCTAGGTGAAAGCTGATTCTCTCAGGCTTCAGAAAGTTTATAGCGTCCTAATTCTATGATTCTTACCCTTGCACTGGGCAATTATAGTGGCTGCCTTTCGTTCAGCCCCCTTCCAAGGAAAGTGCCCTGACCTTAGTCTCTGCTACAATGTCAATCCTCGGCAAATGTACCCCTTTCTATCTGGGCCTTGCAACTCCTCAACCACAGATAATTGGACAAAGAGTGGGTACCTGACCTGAAGCAACCATGCTATTGGCTGGCCAGCAGTCTAAAATATGAAAAAATGAGGAAAGTTCAGCCCCAAATGAGCAATATGGTCTAGTTTTCCCTTTGGGTCATTTGAACTGGGGATTGCTGGTTAGCAGTAGGAGCTAAAAGAATATACAGATCTATCAACATATGAATGGTTAAACAAAATATGGTCCATACACATAGCAGAATATTTTTCAGCCATAAGAATTTCTGAGACATGCTGCCACATGGAAGAACCTTGAAAACATTTTGCCAAGTGAAGCAAAACAAATAAGGAAATATTGTATGATGTCCCTTATAAGAAATGTCTAGAAATAGCAAATTCGCAGGAACAGAAAGTAGATTTGAAGTTACCAGGAGAGAGAGAGAGAGGCAGGGGCCAGGGGGGAGGGAGAGTGTTTGTTTGGTAGATCTGGAGTGTTTGTAAATAAAATTAATAATTTTTTAAAAGGATATGCTGAGATAAGCCGTGGGGGGTAGAATAAGCAGAACTTATAAGGAAGCAGATATTTTGATAAGCAAAAGCTATGAGGGAGAAAAGAGATAGAGAGCAAGAATCACAAAACCAAATACCTTCAGCAGTCAGGCACACCATTTTAATGGGCAAATAGGGCCATGCTAAGGTAATGGGGCATGAGAAAGATTTCAGAAACTGGCCTGTTCCTGCCCCCAATCAAGGGCTTTGGAATTCTAAACAATGTTAAGGCGCCATGCCTGCCAAACATTTTGTTTGGCAGGCATGGCGCCTTAAAAATGAGCCTGCAGGCTGAAATGGGCCATGGGCTGCCAGCTTACAAATTCCAAAGAGAAAATGAGAAAAGCAGTTAGGGGCAGGTAGAGAAATCAGAAGACATAAGGGTAAAGGAAGGAGAGAGCCGAGTCCCATAAGTAACCCATCACTGAGGCGACAATCCCTGAATCCAGATGCTGAAGTCCTGGGGTAACCTTGGGTTCTGGATGATGTCCTGTTTCCAGCCTTCTTGAGGTCTGGCTCCACTACCGCTCATGTTCTTCCAAGAGACTTGGTGATTTGGCCTTTCTTGTGTTCCCATGAGGCCCCGTGGAGCTGAGATTCTTGTTTTCTTTATTCCTTATAATAACTCCTTCCCTTAATACTAGCTGTAATTTGAGCTGCTCTTCGGAACCAAAAGAGCCTAACAAATACACTCCAAATGACTCCAGATTGCTCTTTCTTTCCCCTTTGGAGTTATTGTGCTCCTATTTATAGTTTTTCTGTCTCCTCCTTTGCTTCTAGGCTGTCAGCTGTCACTTTTTATTGCTTCAATGTGCTTGCTTCTACTAACCATTCTCTCTTTGTTAATAGGCTACTTGTAGACTTGGAAACTAGATCCAGTAGCATGATGGAACTTTTTTTCTCTAAGTAAATAGGCCATAAGGAAAGGGTAAATTTATGGTTTGTGAATTATATCTCAATAAAATGGATTTAAGAAAGTAAATAGGCAATGAAAGGCAATATCACTTAAGCTTTATTATATAGTATTTTGGAAATAAAATTTGACACTTCAGATGCTTTTTTGTTGTTGTTTCCTTTTTTATTTCTGGCTCTAGCTCAACCAGTAAATGCCTTACTGGGAGATCCCTTGGTTCTGAGGAATTAAAATACATTGGAGTGAGCAAAATTAAAGTGAAGATGATTTATTTTAAGATGTCGTACAGAAACCAGCTAGAGAAAGTATATATGCTCAGACAGTTTCTCTTATTCACTCTCTGTCTCCCTCTCTCTCTACCTGCTTGTTCTCCTGGTTTCTCTTCTGTTTATTTCACATTTACTCTATTCTTCTCTCTTTAAACCAGTTACTCTGCATAACTGTAAGGTTTTTGGTATCCCCCCCCCCCATAACACTGGCTTGTCCATGGCTTTGGGCTGCCATGCTGCAGATTCTGGCAACAACTCTTCATGACCTTGCATCTTCAATGCCAACACCATCCAATTCAGTCTCCATGTCTCTGAGAATATGATTTACCCAGTTTGAGCCAAGTGTTTGTCTCTAATCACATTAGCTGGCCAGAGAGCAGGGCACGGCTCCTGCTACCTAAGGAATGCCCAAACCCTGCGGGCGGGCACGCTTTCTGAGGAAATTTTGGCAGGGAGAGAATGCTCAACAATATTTCAACCAAAGTGAAATTCCTAAATTTCTTAGCCCTACTATGGCACATGTTATTACATATTGTTTACTTTCCCTGTCTTTGTTATAATCCATTCAGCACTTAGAGTCCTGCTAACAGGACTTGTTTATTGGTGATATTATCTGTCACCACTGTAGTTAGATTATCTGTCTGGTCAATAGTTACCATCTTAGTTTTCAATCATGCAAAAGTACAAAAGGCAATTCTTCCCTTCACTTCTTTCCTGACATTTCTCAGGACCATATTACCCTATTCTTCCTCAATTGTCTTTGTAAACCTTTAGTTCTTGTGAAACCAAAACATATTGCAGATTTAATTTTTATAACATAGTTAAGGATTGTTTTTTGGTGTTCCAGTGAAAAACCACTTTAAACTCCATATTGCATCATGCAAGGATGCTTTCCTGATCAATAAATAATCATGAATGGAGGGATGATTTGACAGTTTATTTGAGGTTCTGTATCATTTTGTGCCTGCAATTAGGCTCAGAAAGGTTATGTGAATTTTCCAAGGTCACAGTACTGTGCATGTCAGATATAAGCTAAAGTCATCTTACTCTAAATCTTGTGGATTTTATATAGCACTTTTCTCTGCCTTTATTTTATCCCTAAGATTTTGTTGGGGTGGGCTGAGAGCATCCATCATTGTGAGATCTGTTTCACAATCTACAGATTCTCAGAATTAACTCCTCAGTATAATACCAATTTGTTTTCTGACACTAAAGTGATGCTATAACTAAACAAATGACCCTTCATTTATGACACAGTAAGAGTGATAGATTGAGGGTTACCATAGCCTAAGACAATGCTTAACCCTGTCCCTAACAGTGGAAACTACATGTATATGATTTCAGTTCAGGGTTCCCTTTCTAACCCATTCCAATTTTGTCAGGGATGTAACTTTAATTAATGAGATTAAAATGCATCAAAACATAAACCTCTGTTATTGGGAGGAATAGCTCTCAATGCCATCTAAAAAGAGCGAATTAGTCCTCTAAGTGAGATTGTGGTGGTTAAGATGTTAGCCTATTTAAAAGAAGAAATGATTTTAAAACGGATTAAGTATACTTGCTATTTATATATAGCTAGACCCTAATAACCCAAAGTGTTATCCAACCATTGAAGTATTAGACAACTAGGGCTTCCACTTAGAAACCCCTCCTTACAGTTCAAGTTACTATTGTATCCAAGGGTAATAAACCAAACAAACTTTAAAAATAGTCTCTAATTCATACTTCTCAAGAGTTTAGATTCTTTTTTTTTCTCTACTAAGTCTAAAATGAGCAAGAGTCTTGTTGTATTATTAATTATACAAAGGGCAGATGTTGGATAGGAATTGAATGTGCACTAGTCACTAAATTGCATTTGTTAATGTTACATTTGGCACTTATTAGATGTTCAGGACTGCACCAAACAGAGGAACCTGGCATACAATCCATGAGCAAGAAATAACCCATATGTAATAAAATACTAAGAAACAGTAGGTACCTCCCAACACATGAGTTATTTTTATTTCTAATTCTTACGTCTTTCTGTTGACCACATCCCTAATCCTTTTGCTTAAAAGCATTTAGGATCGCTTTGGGAAGAAAAATCATCTAGACATTAGCCAACATTTAGGGAAAAGGAAAGAGAAGTATAACTAATGGAAAGGGCTGAAGAGAAGAAAGCTGCACTTTGGCACAGAGAGGAAAGCTTAGAGAGGAATAGCAGCATTATATTTCTGTTAAGAGAGAAATGAGGTGGGTATTATGAAGAAAGAAAGAAGT
The DNA here is from genome assembly GCF_023851605.1 of Tamandua tetradactyla. Lineage (NCBI taxonomy): Eukaryota > Metazoa > Chordata > Mammalia > Pilosa > Myrmecophagidae > Tamandua > Tamandua tetradactyla. The sequence continues at coordinate 144,700,498 of NC_135332.1, forward strand.
TATTTAAATAAGGCCACAAGATTGGAGAACTCTGAATGTAAAAATAAATCCCTTTTTCATACATGGATTTATAAAAATGTGAACTAAAATAACGTATGAAAGCTGAACAACAGATTTATGTTATAAGGGAGGATTTTATTACAGGTTATATTACATATCTACATTGTATATGTCTAATTACACCTTGTTTTATTCACAATCTTTGGCAATATGGTTCTAGCATTTTACTCATTTTCTCAATTTTGTATTTTTCCATTGTAATAGAACAAAAGTCAGCCAGTTTAATAAGCATCTAAGGAGATGATTAACTCCTTTCTGAATGTCACAATTGTATTAAGTTTAAGAGACTAATGCTTCTTATTAGTGTTAGCATTTTCATTTTATATTTTTGCACTCTTTAAAAAAATGAGAGCATATTGCAATAAAATATTCAAATAATTTCCCAAACACTAAAAGATAGAGAAGATGGTAATATATTTGAAACCAAACTGTTGCCTATTAGGCATCCTCCTTCCACGCCTACCCTTAGATATTCACTTGTTATCTGAAACACAAAGCATTAAAGTTCAGTACATGAAGAACAAAAATTTAGGGTCATCAGTTAGTGTATGATAATGTGGAGTGAATTCAAGGACCTGCCCATGGAAGGCCCAATGCTGGAGTTATTTTTGTCTGGAAATATTTGCAATGGATCTAGATGGATATTAATAAGGGAAACAAGAGTTTAGATAGAAGGAAGATATTTAAAAAGTAAAAGGGGAAAAAAACAAACAAAAGAATTAAGGAGAAAAGGCAAGAGAAATTTAGCTATTCAGAAACAGTAAACATTTGAATGTTTCAAAGGAGGCTTTGTGCATTTTCAATATAATCTCTATCAGGCTGAGTGTCCTGGCCTAAGGAAGTGGTGCTGAATGACATCCAGACAAGTAACTTCAGTTTGGTGGGGTTTTCTTTCCATACTTGTCAAATGGAAAAAGTATTCCTACCTGGGTTGACATAAAGATTTGTAGAAAAAAATACACAAAGTACTAGCACAATGCTTGACACATAGTAGGTACTTCATAAGGGACGTAACTTTTTAGTCATATGGCTGTTCAAAGGAATAAAGATTTCTTATTATGGACTGCTATCACTGTTACCACAATTAGAAGCAGAAACAGAAGATTGTTCTAATTGATGTTGGGGGGAAAGTAATGCTACCAACAGTGAAAATTACCCCATGGTTTAGGTCTCCAAAAGCTGGTTCAGGATAAGTATTTTGGAAAAACATGTTAAAATTTGATAGTATTTTCAAAGCACTTTTCCTTCATCATTCTCTAAATGGTTCTTGAATTCACCTTCTTCTTTCCCTTCTTGCTTCTGTTGCCCTTATCTATACTCATAACCCAGAATCCTGATAGAGCTGTGCCACTTTAACCATTCCTAGAGCTCCCTACCTCCAGACTTCTTGTTATGTGAAAAAATGGGGAGAGAGGGCAGAATCATGTTGTTTAAATCACTTCTATTTGAGTAGACTTCTACTTGCAACCAAATGTATCCCAACTGATAACAGAATATATAATTCAATCCCATGGGGAAAAAAGCACAGAAAAATCATTGGGTTTGAGGCTTGCTCTTCAACTTTCCCAGACCTCTAGTTCCTTCAGGCATTCTCTGTTATCCCATCTTATTAGTTTGATCTGGACTCGTTTCCTTTTCTGTCCAGCCAGTCCTTCAACTTCTTATCAGTATCTCAGTGAATTCATGCCCTTGTCCTCTGCCAGTTCTCTCCTAGCGTTGAACTTCATCGCTCCTATACTGCCGATGCTGAGCCATAAAATTAAGGAAAATTGCCCAACTGTTCAACTGGGGCAACTACAAATGTAAGGTTTTCTGCTTCACTTGGGCCTTTAACATCGTTTAACCCTTTAATTTGTCACTGGTTACCTCTCTTTCGTATTCTCCAGTATCTACTACAAATCCAAACATTTTCTCTAACCTGTTTCCAAACCTTGTCTGACAAAATCAGATGATCTTGTCACTTTCCTTCAGAGAATATGGATGCCAAAAGGTGTGAGAACATTTTAACTGTTCCCACTCCTCAATTTACAAATTCTGGGTTTTTTTTTTTTATTATTATTATCATTTCTTTCCTTTTGGTGTTAATGGGAGAAGAGATTAATGTCTGTCATCATGAACTTGTTCTAATTTCCTTCTGCCCCCATGGAATCTTGGTACATCAAATATTTTCAACTGCATATGTGTGCTCTCTCTTAAACTATAAATATTTTCAAATACCATATTCTCTCCATAAAGAAAACCTAACTCCAAATAGATAATATATTTAAATGCAAAACCTAAAACTATAATAAACCTTTTAGGAGAAAATCATTATGCCCTTTGGTTAGGCAAAGATGTCTTGGATAGGACACAAGTCATAACAGAAAAAATAGAGAAATTGAACTTCATTAAAAATTAAAACTTCTGCTCTTTGGAAGACAGTTAAGAAAATGAAAAGACAAATCGCAGACTTGAAGAAAATGTTAGCAAAATACATATATGATGAAGGATTCAAATCCAGGATGTATGAAGAACTTTTACAACTCAATAATAAGTTGAAAAATTTTAAATATTTAAATGAGCAAAAGCTTTGACTATATACTTCACCAATGAAGAGATACAAGTGGCAAGTTAACACATGAAAAGAATCTCAATATAATTAGCAGAACACAAACACAATGGAAAATGTAAATTACAATCACAGTGAGATATCACTATACACCTATTAGAATGGCTGAAAATGTAAAAACCGACAAGATCAATATCATGTGTTGGGGAGGTGCGAAGCTACAGGAACTTTCATACATTGGTAGAATGTAAAATGGTACAGCCTCTTGGGAAAAGTCTGGTAGTCTCTTATGAAGTTAAACTTTTTTTTTTAATGTAGTTTTTGTATTTTTTATTTTTATTTTTTCCCTATGTTATCATTTTATTTCTTTTTCTGTTGTCTTGCTATTTCTTTTTCTAAATCGATGCAAATGTACTAAGAAATGATGATCATACATCTGTGTGATGATATTAAGAATTACTGATTGCATATGTAGAATGGAATGATTTCTAAATGAAGTTAAACTTTTACCCTGAAATTCCTCTCCTAGGGATTTGCCCAAGAGAAATAAAAATGTGCCCACACAAAGACAAAGACCTATATGCAAATGTTTATAGCATCTTTATTTATAATTACCAACAATGAGAAGCAACCAATTGGGAGATGGATAGACAAATGGTGATGCAGCCACACAATGAAATACTCTTCACCAATAAAAAGGCATGAGTTACTAGTATAGGCAAAAGCATGATGAATCTCAAAAGTACTGTATTAAATGAAAAAAGCAGACCAAAAAGTCTCCTGTTTGATTATATAACTTTCTAGAAAAGTCAAAAGTGGGACAGAAACCAGATCTGTGGTTCCCAGGGACTTGGGATGGGGGAAAGGGACACAAAGGGAACTTTTAGGGGTGATGAAAATATTGGATAATTTCTATTGGTTGCTACATGTAAGGACCCAGTGTCTGGGCCCTGCCCCCTCCTCCATTTTGAGAGCAAGTCACATAGCCACCCACATGACTGGGGACAGATGTTAAAAGTCAAAAAAAAATGTAAAACCCTGCTGCAATCTCCCCCACCCCATCACTGTTTGGTAACCAAATTTTTCAAAACTGTTAAACTTTATAAGCTCTTGACACACCCCTTCCCTTTTGGTTTTTGGCATGGAGTGCTGACCATCATCCCCCAACCGGCCCATCACTGTAGAAGATCTTCCTCCTGGCCATAAGTCCCTAATTAAATTCATGGGCAATCTTCTGTCTAGTGTATTCTATGGTCTTGTGGTTGTGTTGGGCTAAAACACTACACTACTGTATATATTTGTGAAAACTCATAGAACTGTACATCTAATATAATAAACCTGAGAAAGCATATCTCCTATCCTAAAATATACGAAAACAAGCCCTCAACCATTCATCCTAATAACTCTATTCATTTACTTTCTTGAATGCAAGGTCTCTGAGGGTAGGATATTTTTTCAGTCTAGTTGGCATTTAGTCAATATTTATTCATGGAATACTGTGTGCCAAGTATGCATTAGTTGCTGGAGATCAACAGTGAACAAGATAGTTTTATCTTTGCCCTCAGTATATAGCCTGAGGATTAATTGTAGCCTCTTTCTTAGCAAACTTTCTGGGAGATTCACCTATATTTCACTTCTAGTTTGACCTTTATGTGCTATAGTCCAGGTTTTCCTCTCCATTTTAATAAAGTTCCTCTTGGTATGCTACCAAAGACTTCCAAATTCAATGGAGACTTTCAGTCCTTATTTTATTTTTAAACCGTTCCTTCCATTCTCTCTTTCTTTCCTTGATTTTGGAGGCACCACTACTTCCTGATATTTGAATTTTCACAGACTTCTATACTGGCTACTCTGTTTTTGTTACCCAGTAATTTTTAATATTCCTCGGGATCCTGATCCTTAGCCATTTTCTCTTCTCAGACCTTATTTTTCCTATGAAGCCATCTACACTTTTTCAGGGATTCAACTACTATGTATATATCTAGCTATAAATTTTTGTTCATCTATAACAGAGATCCAAATAACATTGGCTGAAGAAAGATAGGAGTCTAGGCATAAGGCAGTCCAGGGCTAATATGGGAACATATTGATGTCAACAGGAAACCACGTTTCTACCTTTCTGCTCTGGCATCCTGTTTAAGGCTTCCATGTGCAAGGTCCCAGATGATCTAAGTTGGCTTCTGGACCTCCAATTATTGTGTTTGTATTATGGGTACAGGAAAGAGGAAGGAGAAGAAGAGTACTTCCCCCTACCCCTGCTTTTAAGGAGGCTTCTCAGAAGTCCCACAGGACACTTCTACTAGAATTTAGTCACAATATCACAACTAGACTGGAATGTGCAGTTGTTTATCTCAGGCAGTAACATATCCAGTTTTTAAAAAATAACAGGTTCTGGTGGATTTTGAAAAATCACAAGTTTGAAACTGTCATGATAAAGGTTGATCTGGATGAAAATCATCAGAGAATGTAAAATCTAAGGAAGAAAGTTTAATGAAGAGCAGAACTTTTATATGGTCCTCAAGTGTTTCCTCACAGATTGCTTATTGGTTATAAGAGGGAAAATAGAAACAATTCAGTGGAGAAACCAGATAAGACCCTGACTGGCTAATCAAAGTTAACATAACCAGTGAGGGGCAGACGGACATCATGTGGCCTCCAGATGTGATACCCTGAGAAGGACATGACATTGCATATGTGGTATTCCAACTGGGAATGCAAGACCCGAATCTAATCACGAGAGAACAACAGACAAGCCAAAATTAAGAAATAGTCTATAAAATAACTGACCTGTGCTCTTCAAAAATATCAGTTTCATGAAAGATAATGAAAAACTGATGAACTTTTCCAGATTAAAGGAGACTAAACAGACATAATAGCTAAAGGCAGTATGTGATCCTGGGCTGGATCCTGTTCTAGAGGAAAACAAAATGCTAAACAGGACATATTGAAACATATGACTAAATTGGTAGAGATGTTTCAGAGAGAGAATGAACAGGACCTGATGACTAATTCGTCTATTTCCTTCACTCTACCTCCAGACCACTGTCTTAGTTCAGGCTTTCAGCATTTCTCCCCTCAGCCTATTTCAAGAACCTTCCAAGTGATATGTCAAAGTCCATTTCCTTTCGCTTCCAATCTGTCCTCCATATTGTCACCAGGGTGATTTTTTGAAGCTCACAGCTGATCATACCATTCTTCTTCTTAAAGAGCATTTGTGGCTAGCTATTTGCCACTAGAAAAAGCAAAAGCTTCCTAATCTGGCATTCCAGATCCTTCTCCATATAGATCCATAGTTCCTTGTTGGCTATTTCCTTCCTGCACTCAAGTCTTCCCAAATGGTTCCAGTTATGGATTGGTCCCTCCACCCTCAGTAGTCGCAGCCCTGGGTGACAGCAAGGACAAGGATGGAATGAAATAAGTCAGCAAGATAGTTGTTACTTTAAAGCTCTTACTTAATTTGACGCATAGGCTGGACTCAGTGAAACGACTCCACTGAATTTTTAAAAGGAATTTATTTTTTAGGGAAATAAATAAGTAGCTTCTATTTGTGCCAACTCAAAGGAAACAATAAATGAAGATAGGCTTGTTGGCTGACTTCCATCCAAAAATTTCCTGTGAGGCTATGAGAGGCAGCCAGCTAGGGATGTCATTCTCAGTCAGAATTAGTCTATCAACAGCCCCTTTTCTCCATCACAGCTGGTGCTAAGTGCCATATGTCATAAAACTCCCTAGACTCCCAAAGTTTAGAACCCTTATGGAGTGGAAAATAAATTGCTTTTGTTGAACCAAGTGACCCATGGTTCCCTGAGAGAATTTTGCTTCATATTTTATAGTTCTGTGGTGAAAAATCATGCTTTTCCTTACACATGTGGCTTTTCTCCCATTTCCCATTTGCCTATTCCTCATAATTTTGCCAAAAAACACTGTTCCATCATTCTGCACAATAAACAAGGACTGCTTACCTTACTTGCTCTCAAGAATAAGAAAACCTCCCAGGAATTGCTTTTGGTGATCAATTGATACAATTCATTTTCTCTGAACTTGTCAAATAAGAATCACCAGCAAACAAATAGCTGTTTAGATTCAAGACAGAACCAGCTGTTATAGATTGATATATATTCCCTAAATTCATAGCTATACCCAAACTCATATTTTTCATTTATCAGCTTTTATGGTTGTCAAGCATTCCCTTAAAAGTCAAGGCTAAATTAATATAATGAGCAGTGAAAGAGGACTGAATATAATTTGAGGGCATGATTGTGAATCCAGAGTGAAGATTATTCATTCTGCATCAGGTATTCTATCAAGTCAAGTGTGCTGGTTTGAAAGGTTGTATGTCCCCTAGAAAAGCCATATTTTAATCTAAATCCCATTTCATAAAGGCAGAATAATCCCTATTCAATACTGTATGTTCGAAACTGTAATCAGATCATCTCCCTGGAGATGTGATTTAATCAAGAGTGGTTGTTAAACTGGATTAGATGAAGACATGTCTCCACCCATTTGGGTGGGTCTTGAGAAATTTCTGGAGTCCTATAACAGAGGAAACATTTTGGAGAATGCGAGCGATTCAGAGAGAGCCAGAGAAGAACGACATAGCCATTGACCACAAGCCAGTGACCTTTGGAGATGAAGAAGGAAAACACCTCCCAGGGAGCTTCATGAAACAGGGAAGCCAGGAGAGAAAGCTAGCAGATGACACCGTGTTCGCCACGTGCCCTTCCAGCTGAGAGAGAAGCCTGGTGTTCACCATGTGCCTTCACACTTGAGAGAGAAACCCTAACTTCATTGGCCTTCTTGAACCAAGGTATCTTTCACTGGATGCCTTAGATTAGACATTTCTATAGACTTGTTTTAATTGGGACATTTTCTCAGCCCTAGAACTAACTGTATACTAGCATCTGATTGAATTCCCCTTTTAAAAAGCCATTCTGTTCCTGGTATATTGCATTCTGGCAGTTAGCAAACTAGAACATCAAGTGAAATTCTAATCTGTGACCAGACACCATTTTCATTTCCATAGTGGAGATGGTCTGTTTAGCCCCTCCCAGCCATGCATTTCAGAGGATACTAGGTCATTTTATACCTAATTCGTTATACTTGTTATGTCACTATTTTTACTTTGCTCTGTGAATTACTAAAACCACTTGCATAAATTCTAGAACTAAATGAAGTAATATGTTATTTGTGACAGCAGCAATTTCTAAGCCATAGATCCATTTAATATAAGTGATTATACTTGGACTCAAAAATCATCTAAAATTTATAATTAGATTCCAAGGAATTGATGAAGAGAAACTGAATTACCCTTTTGCTTTCCCAGAGGGAAATACTGGTTCATCAATGTCTATGCAAGTTTCCAAAGAATATGCCAAAATTCTTGCGTCTTAAACACTCCCAAATATAAAAATTACTGAATGCTGTTTCAGTGGGGTGGATAAATATCTTCCTTACCAACCTCACAGGCTTTGAAAATCTTAAATAACTTACAGGAAAAAAGCAAATAAAGTGTTGTTCTACCTAATTAGGTATTATTATTAAACATAACAGCTTCTAAAGTTGCAGATATGATCAGAGAACTCCAAATCTCGGGAAATCATCTAATCATATTTTCTGATAACAAATGGACATATATTCTGTTCATAAACCAGAGAAAGTGAATTCCAAAGCACTGGCCTCATTATAATTCACTGCTAGAGTAAAAACCAACCCATTTTGAGGTGAACTTTCTAGGGCCTGAAGTCTAATTACCTGAACCCCTATTTCCACTTGCCTTAATTTAAAATACGTTGGGGAGAATATTTTACCAAGTCCTTATTTTATCCATTCTCATGAATAAGAGTTGACTGCAACAGTCTGAGCATTGGGGCAAGGAGGGGTGGAAGGGGTCCTTTACCCGGCACAGCTGTGCTAGTTGTTTAAAGCTGGCATCCATTCTGTTTGATCAGAAACTGCATTAGACAACCTAGGAGTAGGTGCAATTATTATTACTATCATTCCCATGTTATAAATGATAACATTGAGAGTTAAATAGTATACCCAAGGTCACACAACTAATAAATGCTAGAGCCACTATTTGAACTCAGTCTGTCTCCAGACACCGTGCTTTTGGCCATGGTAGTATTAACAAGTAGCTGTGTATGAGGGCCTTTGGAAGGGTCATGTCCAGAATGTGTAGGGTAATTGGATGAGTGAAAGGGGGTAAAAATGGGAGATGACCTTATACCAGAGACAACTCTGTCTGCTCTGCCCCTGAAAAGAGCCTACGTGGACTCTCTGCAACTGAATGTTAGCATGTGAACTAGATGGGATCTTGAGAACATAGGCTGATGCTTTCATCTTACAGGTGAAGAAAATGGAGTACCAGAGCAGTTGTATGAGTTGCTCATTTATTTATTGAATCATTCATTTCCTTAGATACTGTGCCAGGAGACAGGGAAGCAAACATTGACAGTTCAGACTGCCTGACTTCAAGGAAGTTATATTTTAGTCAGAAAATGGGTAAGGAAAAAGAAAATGAAATAGCATGAATACTCTAAAAGAGACATGAACAAAACTTATAAGAAATCCAGAGGCTTTCCCTTGGGGAATCCTTGAAGGCTTCCCAGAGGAGTTGGCGTTTGAGCTGATTCTTGAAAGATGAGTAGAAGTCTGTCAGATGGAGAATGGGAAGATTATTCCAGGCAGCCCAGCTAACTGGTGGTTGAAAGCAAACTAACCGCCCCCCTCCCAGCTCCTGACTCAGTCCAGCTCTCATTCCTCCATACCGCCAGTGAGGTAGATACTATATTCTCTCTGTATTTTATAAATGAAAGAAACTGAGGCACAGAGAAGTTAAGTGTCTTTTGCTCAAGGTCAAGTAGCAGGGAATAGCGAAGCTAAGTCTGGCTTTAGAGTCCATGACCTTAAAGCACACTGATGTACTGCTAATGTTCTAAGACATGGCCTCGATGCTTCCAATAGTTGAGAAGAAAGTACTGAGCTGGGTTCCTTTCAGGAGTGATAGGAGGGGCCTGCTCCCAACTTGGGGTTACACTTAGTCCTCTGAACAACAGGGCACTATCTCAGTTTAGTTTCTCTCAAAGTCTTTAATGAAAACTCCTTGGTTTTCTTGAGTAGATGCTTTCTAAAGAGTAGTCATGTCTCCATAAGCACAAACAATGGTTAACCTGCATTTTAGGTCAGTTACCTATGCAAAAAAGTTGAAAGTTAGCATAAGTAAAGTCTAAAATAAGGTAATTGCCTATTGCATCTAAATTATTTTTTATGTTCATTCATTCATATTTTCCCCAACAAATACTGATGGAGCACCTAGTCTGGGCTTTGGAGATACAGCAGTAAGTCAAATAGTCCAAATCCCTGTTCTTATAAAGTTCATAGGCTACATTCTTTTCTTTTTTTAATTTATGAAGCATATCCACATGCAAACACAATATTCTTACCATATGATCATTCCATTCTTGTTATATAATCAATAACTCACAATATCATCACATAGTTGTATATTCATCAGCATGATCATTTCTTAGAACATTTGCATCAATTCAGAAAAAGAAATAAAAAGAAAACAAAAAATTCATACATACCATACCTCTTACCCCTCCCTTTCATTGATCACTAGCATTTCAATCTACTAAATTTATTTTAACATTTGTTCCCCCTATTATTTATGTTTAATCCATATGTTTTACTCATCTGTCAATAAGGTAGATAAAAGGAGCATCAGACACAAGGTTTTCACAATCACACAGTCACACTGCGAAAGCTATATCATTATGCAATCATCTTCAAGAAACATGGCTACTGGAACACAGCTCTACATTTTCAGGCAGTTCCCTCCAGCCTCTCCATTACAACTTAACTAAAAAAGTGATATCTTATTTAATGTGTAAGAATAACCTCCAGGATAACCTCATGACTCTGTTTGGAATCTCTCAGCCATTGACACTTTATTTTGTCTCATTTCACTCTTCCCCCTTTTGATCAAGAAGGTTTTCTCAATCCCTTGATGCTGAGTCCCAGCTCATTCTAGGATTTCTGTCCCACGTTGCCAGGAAGGTTTACACCCCTGGGAGTCATGTCCCACGTAGAGAGGGGGAGGGCAGTGAGTTTGCTTATCTTGTTGGCTGAGAGAGAGAGGCCACATCTGAGCAATAGAAGAGGTTCTCTTGGGGGTAACTCTTAGGCCTAATTTTAAGTAGTCTTAGCCTATTCTTTGAGAAGTTAAGTTTCATATGAACAAACCCCAAGATTAGGGGCTCAGACTATTGCTTTGGTTGTCCCCACTGCTTGTGAGAATATCAAGAATTCTCCACTTGGGGAAATTCAATTTTTCCCCTTTCTCACCATTCCCCAAGGGGACTTTGCAAATACTTTTTTATTCACTGTTCAAATCACCCTGGGATTTATCAGGGCATTACTCTGGAAAAACCTACAAAATCTCATGCCCTACTCAAAGTTCCATGTACTATGGTGTTCAATCAAGCTGTTCACATAAGTTATATTAGGAAATGTACTAGTCAAAATACAAGTTTTGTACCAAATAAACATTTTTTACTTTAATCTCACATATAAGTTAAAGTTTTAAAATATTAATTACCATCTATTTTCAATACCCTGCATTATTGACATTCCTTTGCTCTTCCTCATGCAAAAACATTTTTAAATTTGTACATTTAGTCACTATCATTATACACTCTAGGCATTCTTAGATTATACCATCTCAGTCTTTGTCGTCTATCTTTCCTTCTGATTTCATTTGTCCCCTCAGACCTCTTCCCTCTATCATTCTCACACTCAGCTTCATTAAGTGTTCTAACATTATTGTATTACAGTTAGGTAGTATTGTGCTATCCATTTCTGAATTTTTACAATCGGTCCTGAGTTGCACAATCTGTATCCTTTCAGCTCCAATTACCCAATATCTACCCTATTTCTATCTCCTGATGGTCTCTGTTACCAACTGAAATTCTCCAAGTTCATTCACTAATGTCAGTTCATATCAGTGAGACCATACAGTATTTGTTCTTTTGTTTCTGCAGGACACATTCTTAAACAAAGCAGGTTAACTCTTTGGAGTCATGCCTCAACCATCTCCATGTCAGAAGAGGGTCTCTGCTGTGTATTTGAATAGTTAAATGGCCTCCATAGCCAGCATCATGTGCATGTGACCTGGACTCGTGCTCTGAAGGGCTCCATTTTTAATGCCCTTCTGTCACCTGTCAATTTGGAAATTCTTAGTAATTTATGAACAAGGGCACCACATTTTCATTTTGCACTGGGCTCATGCCACAAATTTTTTAGCTGGTCCTGAATAGCCCTTGCTTTCAACTTACTCTGTAGAAAGCATTAGATCAACTCTTATCAACAGGCAATGACCAGTAAGATTTAATGCATTGGGGGTGCAGTGGCAGAATTCTCGCCTGTGATGTAGGAAACCCAGGTTTGATTCCTGGTCCATGTACTTCCCAAAAATCAAACAATCAAAACAAACAAGCAAAGAAACAAAACAAAAATTCAACAAATGGTGTTGCAATAACAGGATACTCACATGGAAAAATAATGAAATGTGACCCCACCATACAGCATACAAAAAAAAAAAAGATTTAATGCGTTACCTCTTCTTGTGCTATTTCCATTTCGACAAAGTACAAAACTTATTTGAGTATGCCTGGGGAGGAAGAGCTAATAGAATTCCGAACCAAAGTTAGGTGGGGCTTTAGAGGCTAGTGCAGCAAGGGGAGAGGAAGAAGGAAGTGAGTTGAAAGGGAAGGAGAAACCTTTCCACTGTTCCTGACTCTTATTCTTGAAAGACCACTCCTGTCTGGAATAAAATGGAATTGCTCTGCCGTTTTGAATGTGGCTGCCATAGACCAGATAGAAAAGGTAAACTGAAAACTAGGACATGTACTTCAAAGCCCAAATAAATAAGTAAATGTTTCAAGTAGTAACTGGGACATAAACATCTTTGTGAATTAGTGTGGAAGGGAAACCATCCTGTTGATGCCCTATTTAACACACCTTGTGATTGTCGGTGCTGATTCAGGCTGTTTTGACAAGGAGACAAGTCTATCCATGGACCTTTTCTCCCCCTGATTTTTCATCTTCCTTTCCTATGAACCTATGTTCCTGGCTGATAAATTATGTCTCATTATTAGTCGTCTTTGGGCAGCTATTTGTGCAACTTTTAATAAGAAAACCAGCGCAAGGGTGTTGATATGCTGGACCAAGAATATACATCACAAAGACACAGGTATCTTCAGTTACTTCAGCAGAGTTGGCTTGCTGAAGACGCTCCTGAGAGCAAATGAATAGATTATGGTGACTTTTTTTTCTTTTTTCTTTTTTTTGCCATGATGTTTTTGTGCGAGTTTAGGCAAAGTACAGCTATAATGGGAGACTCCTCAAAGATGGGGTTAATGTCAAGAGGCTGGATTTATACACTGAGCTTGGGGAGATCCTCTAGGAGAACAAAGGAAGCAGCTGAAAGGGAAGGGAGCAGGAGATGTTAGAGTCTGGGAATGGATTTCCAGAAAAGTAAGGCAGGATCTCAGGATCAAATAACATGCCTGTAAGAAGGAGCTTCACCCTAGTCACTTACAACCTAGGGTTGTAAGGTGTGGCATGAACTTCCTGTGAAAAATGGTGTGCCATCCTAAGGGATAAGCATTAGAGATGAGAAGCCTAAACATGGGATTACATTGTCTATTGAACACATTATTTAGTAATAAAAAGAGGCTGAAAGCCATGTGATTCACCTTTTAGGGTTATAAAAGAGATGAGAATATTAAAAAAACCATATCATTGAAAGAGAGATGCAAAATGATCATATCAAAACCTCCATGAACTCTTTGGAGGTATAGTAGGTCCCATTTTAACGGATAAGCAAGAGTGAGTGAACTATAGGCATATTTTTCTCACTAAGGCAGAAGGCAAGGATTTTGATGGCAATATGACAACTGGAAGGCATCCCAGTAATGTACCAGAGACAATGATCAGGTTGTGCAAGGCAGAAAAAAACAGAAATGTTTCACTGTTGGTGTGCTCACTGGGCAAGGGCATGGGGGTGGAGCAGGCATTAATTGTCAGGAGTGGTACTAGGTACATAGACACTTAGGAGTGGAGCAGATTCTATCTTCAAGGCCTGGAAGTCTGGAGCCTTAGGTTGAGCCAGGCACCAATTTGGATTGGGCAGAAGTTCACAAAGTTGTAAAAATTGTGCCGTTAATATTTTTTTTTGGAAACCATAAAATATCCAATTTGTTGTTCTGAGAAACGTCTATTATGTAATCCTTTACTGTTGAGATTACTATTATATAACCTTTTTACTATAAAATGAGATTTAAAGCTCAAACCTTCTTCCTAAGACAATATATAAAACATACTTAGCAGAATTTACTTAGAAAAATTCACTGTAAAATTAAAAAGTTACTGTGTAATGAAACCACAGATCAAAAGTCCTCACCATTCAAAATTTGCAGCCCCATGCAAGTTTCTGTCAATAAAGAAAGCCCTCTAAGGATGAAAGATAGATGCAGAACTATCATCATAGCTCTCCATAAACTAATTAGGACTTGGAAAAGATATTGTGAAAGAAGAGCTGTCAGAATTGAGTGACTAACTACATATGGGGCATAAGGATGAGAGAAAGAAAAGCCAGTTTTGGGGGAGAAACAATGTTTTATTTTAGACATGACATGGTCAAACTGATAGGGGTCATACCCAAGTGATTGTCCAGCAGGTCTGGAGAGAGAGAGAGAGGGATCTACGCTACAAATGGAAGTCATCTGCTTAGACACTTATCAATAAAATCATGAGGGTGGGAGAGTTCACCAGGGGAGAATGGGAAGCAAGACAGGAGGGTGGAGGTCTGAACACTGGAGAATGCCACATTTAGGGGGTGGGAGAAGAAAGAAATGAAGGCAAAGGGTATTGAGAAGGTAAGTCAGAGATGTGGGATTAAAAATCACATTATTTGTGTCACAGAAGTGGAGAAAGAAAGATGATCAATAGCATCGAGTGACCAGAATTCTGGCAAGAAAAGTCCTTAGACTTGGCAAATTGAGTTCATAGATGACCTTTAAGAGTATAGCGTCATTAGATTTCTGAGAACAGTGGCCAGATTGCAGGGGGTTGAGGCATGACTGATTGTAGAGAAAGTCAGTGATGATTTTCTTTTTAAAAGTTTGATTTAAAATTCTAGTGCCAAATGGCAAAGATGAAGGGTCTGAGTCATTGATGTGGAATTAGGTTTGAGAAGGCACCATGGGGCTTTTTGACAAGCAATAAGTGAACCAGAGACGGGCAGAAGACGCTTGCTGATATTTTCTGTAAGTCTTACTAGTTCTCAAAGTACTTTCTTATATAGTCCCTTATTTCATCCTCGTGAGAAGCCTCCAAAGCAGAAAGGGCAGGAATCAACATTTTCATCTTACAGATGAGTACATTGAATCTGCAAAAGTTGTGGCTTGCCCATGATGTCATGGCTGATTTATGGAAGCACTGGACTCAAGTCCTGTCTCCTTGTCCCCTGTATTCTAAGGTTTCACTTCTGCTCAGTTAACCATCTTTTAGACAATACACTAGAGTTCTGGGTCTGAGGATTCTAGTTTTGGCCAAAGTTGAATGGGATATGTGGTTACTTGTTTGTTTGGATGAGGGTGATGGGTAAAAGTCAGGTGGTATAGTGTGGCTCAGAAATGGGAAAGTACATTCACTTTCGTTCACCACAGAATGGAACTAGAACAGCTGTTCTTGGCAGCATCAGTTCTTTAACAGGTTAGCAAGAACTTACTGAGTACCAGTCGTGTGCCTAAGAGGTCAGAGGGATTTAGGGTACAAAGATCAGATGATTCACTATCTATTAACAGGACAGAGAGTTATCATATAAATATACACAATCATGATCAGAATTGCACAATTGCTTAGAGGAGACAGTCATTTAGAGGTTGTTTTGGCAGCCTCTGCCACATAGTGTTCATTTTAAGTGAATGGGTGTTAGTTGAATAAAATTATTGACTGAATGAATAAAAGATAGTTAATGAAATTTTTCTGGGATTAAGTGGGTTGAGTGGGGAGTTAAAGAAAATGCATAGAATATGTGCACATCTGCCTGCTGGGGTGGTGATGGGGAGGTGGCTTTCAGTAGAAAGAGGAAGACTTCTCCAGGAATCTGGGTAGTTTGGCCAAGATTCAAAGCTGATGGAGTGTAGAACAGATGTAGGAAGGCATGAAAGAGGTAGTTGGTGAAAATGAAACCTGGGGGTTGGGATGAGTAAGACCTGGAAGAGAGCAATGAAAGATCAATAACTAGTTAGTTGCCACATTTCCTTCTTTTCCCATTCATGAGAGCAGCTCTCAGCCACACGTCTTGTTCAGGACTAAGATTGTGACTACTGTTTGCAGTTCAAAATCTAATTCAGGCACATCGCTAACTAAATTAGCCTGGCTCTTCTGATGCAGATTTGACTCCACTTCCCAGTCCAGAATCTTAAGAAAATCTGCCGTAGGGTGAGAGAGATGAGAATATGTCTTCGTATAACAGGAAAATTTTAGAGCAAATATCACAGTCATTTTTCTGAAAAGATGGTACTTTGTGCAGCTACTAAGGTACAAAACACTAGGTTTTGAATGTTAGTCAAGCAGGACCCCTGCCGTTAAATTTTAAAACAAATGAACAAAAGAAATGTCACCTTTATTATAAAACATGAAATGTTACCACCTTAGCATTTAGTGTTCTGTTTAACAACTATTGATTGCTTTTTATTTTGTGAAGATAAAATATTTGCTGTTGGAATCTTACATAGCTTCTTATGCCTACTTCAATTTTACCCACCAGATTAACTTAATGGAAAGAACAAGGTACATTTTTTACATGATATAGGAATTTCAATAATAATTATCCATCAAGGTGGAAGTTGAAGATATTTATATTTTATGGGATGTCAAATCACCTTCTTTATTAGTATAGGGAAATCAAGGAAATGTTTGTGAGAGATGCAATATCTGGTCTTCTTTGATTGCATTTTTTATTGATAAAAATTTTAAAGGGCATACAATGAACTAACATCTATTGGAGTTGGGTAGGAAAGAATTTTAATCTATGACTACTTGCTCTATTTTATAACCTTTCATATTTTGGCAAACGAGGCTTTGACCATGGGCTGATTTCTTGATTGCATTGTTTAGTTCTCCTGAAATATACAGCTATTTAGCGTGAAATACTAAGTTCCTTTTAAGCATAGTTGTTTACTTATAATATTCGGTAGTGTTTGCATTGCATTTCCAGATAGTACTGTTCTAGTAATGGATTCCACATATTCAAGGAAGCAGTATGGTACAGTGTAGTGGTTAAGAAAATCAACAGTGAGCAGATAAGTGAAAATGTAGAGACTGGATAAAAGATATGGGTTCGGAGTTAGATAGCTTTGGCTCAAATTCAAATTCTGCCATTTACTATTTTGTAATCTTGGACAAGGCATAGTTTATCTGTAAAATGAATACAGAATACTTACCTTTAGGGTTATTGTAAGAATCAAATGAGTTAACCGTATAAAATATTGAGACAAACTCTGGTCCTTAATAAGCACACAATAAATGTAAACTATTACTTAATTATCTTGGGGCAAAGCCTCCAAATGTGATTCTCTGGACTATTTTTTTTTTTTTGTAAAAACCAAACCAAAACAAAAAAAACACTTTATTGAGATAGAATTCACATTCCACAAAATTCACCATTTTTAAAGTGCACAATTCAGTGGTTCTTAGTACACCTCACAGAGTCATGCATCCATCACCACTATTTGGTGTTAGAACATTTTCATCATGCCAAAGAGAAACCCCAAAGCTTGGACTCATTAGCAGTCACTCCTCAGCCTCCTTCTCTTTTCGATGCCTAGCAACCACTAATCAATTTTCTGTCTCCATGGATTTGGTTACCATGGACAATTCATATAATTTGCATTGTGTAGTCTTTTGTAACCAACATTCTGTACTTACCATAGTGTTTTCAAGTTTCATCATGTTGTAGCATGGATCCCTTTTCATGGCTGAAAAGTGTTTCATTTTATGGATATACCACATTATGTCATCCATTCAGCAGTTGGTGAACTTGTGGGTTATTTCTACTTTTTTGGCTATTATGAAGAATGTGTCTATGAAAATTCATGTACAAGTTTTTATGTAGGCATATATTTTCATTTCTCTTAGATATATATTGTATTGGGATTCTCTAGAGAACTAGAACTGACAGGCAATATCTGCAAATATTATGAAATTTTTATAAGAATTGTCTCACAAAACCGTGGGGATAGTTTAGTTTAAATTCTGGAGGGCAGGTTGCAAACTGGAAACTCCAATGAAGTTTGTCGATAAAGTCCACAGGAGAAGCTAGCTGGCTAAGTAGAGATGGAAATTCTCTCTTCTTAAAACTGAAACCATCATTTCTCCTTTTAAAACCTTCAATTGATTGGATGAGACTTCTCTTGTTGAAAGCAATCTCCTCAGTTGATTATAGATGTAATCAGCCATAGATGCAATCAATTTATTGAGTTAAGTCCATGAAATGTCCCTACAGTAAATAACACAGACCAGTGCTTGCTTGACTAAACAACTGGATACCATAACCTAGCCAAACTGACATATGAACATAACCATCACATTTACCTAGGAGCAGAATTGCTGGGTTATGTGGTAGCTACCTGTGTAACTTTTTGAGTGACTGTCAAACTGTTTTCAAAGTGGCTACATCATTTTATATTCCCACCAGCAGTGAATGGGGGGGGAGGGGGTCCCAACTTTTCCACATCCTCATCAACACTTATTATCTTTTTAATTTTAGCTATCTTAGTGGGTGTCAAGTGGTATCTCTGTGGCTTCTGTTTGCATTTCCTTAATGACTTATAATGTTAAGCATCTTTTCATGTGCTTATTGGCCATTTGGATATTTTCTTTGGGGAAATATCTATTCAAATTATTTGACCATTTTTAGATTGGGTCTGAACTACTTTAAACAACTGAATTCCCATTATAATTCATTAAATAGTCCATTATAATTTTGTCCATTATTCTTCTTCATTGAAAATGCTATATACTATTCCAAGAAATGAACGCACATAATTTAACACTTTTATTTAACACTATTGATGATTATCTCCTTTTCCCTTGCCACATTAGTATAAGTTATACTGCCACAAATATTAATAGTATATATATTCTATGTCTTTGTGTTAGTTTTTCTGTTGGATAGATTTCTATGGTATAATTGCAGAGTTAAAAGATATCTACTTTAAAATTTTTTTATTGACGGTGCCAGGTTACCCTCCAGAAAAATTATTCCAATTTATACTCCACTAACAGTATGTGAGAGAGTCCCTTTCCCCATAACCTTTTGTAGAGTAAGTTTTTAATGTGGTAAAGGTTAGATTAAAGATGGTGCTGTCAGACTCAATATTGGTCAAATGTTTCCATTAGTGTGAACTAAAATATTTTTTCATTTCATGTTGTATCTTCGGGAAACCCTATCAATATTGTCTTTTCATATTGAACAGTTTTCAGCATAGGCTTTACATCCAACGAAGGAGGGAGTAAACTCAATAGTATTGTGAAGAAGGCTTCCACTTCAGCTAAGAAAAGGATAATTTTAAAATGCTGTATAAGAATTTTTGTGGTTTGTATATTGTTATTGTGCATGCTCTGAGTTGGGCATTCTACATTTTTTAAGTTATGGGTCCTATGGGATGCTCTGGTTATATTTTTTTTTTTTTTTTTTTTTTTTAAAGACAGAGAGAAGGAAGGAAGGATAGAAGGAAGGAAGGAAGGAAGAAAGGGAAACATTTTCAAACATTTTCTTGCTTTATTGTGTTCTGTTTCTCCGTTTTTGTTACATGGGCTGGGGCCGGGAATCGAACCGAGGTCCTCCGGCATAGCAGGCAAGCACTTTGCCCGCTGAGCCACCGCGGCCCGCCCTCTGGTTATATTTTATATGGATCAGTGCTGTTGCTGGGAGGAGATAATGGAAACAAGAGTTATTCAAAAATAACCAAAATGGTAAAATGTTAACCTGATTTTTCTCGTTAAGCATCTTGTCCCTTAGTTAGAAGTTTGCTCCATCTAAATCGTGTTACCTGGAACATTTAAACATTACCTTATAAATTTTGAGTACTTAGTATCATTGTTAATCAGTATTCCAAATGCCAGTTGTCCTTTTGATGGTTTGGCAGAATATGGTGATGCTATCTTTAAATTCTTAATTCACATGGTAGGCAGAATAATAGTCCCCCAAATATGCTAACATCTTAATCCCCAGAAATTGTGAACATGTTACATTACATGGCATCAGGGAATTAAAGTTGCAGATGGAATTAAGGTTGCTAATCAGCTGACCTCAAGATAATGAATTTATTCCGGTTACCCAGGTTCACCCAGTGTAAATCACATGGGGCATTGAAGCGGAGGAGGTTAGAGTTGGAGTCAGAAGGAGTTAGAGTCAGAGTCAGAAAAAGAGACATGATAATGGAAGCGAAGTCAGAATAATGTGATGTGAGCTGAACTTGACCCACCACTGCAGACTTTATATATAATGAAAGAAGTCTGTGAGCTAAGCAGTGTAGGCAGCCCCTAGAAGCTGAAAAGGGCAAGGAAATGATTCTGCCCTGGAACCTCCAGAAGGGACTGCCACTCTGCTGACACCTTGATTTTATCCAGGGAGACTCATTTTGGGACTTTTGACCTCCAGAGCAGTATGATAATAAATTCGCATTGTTCAAGTCCCTAAGTTTGTAGTAATTTGTTACAGCAGCAAATAAAAAGCTAGTACAATTTTTAACTACATTATATTACTGAGTAATCCAGTTTTTCCCATTAGTCTTTCCTAGGGAGGAGATACTACTCTAACCATTTGAATGCGAAAAAATGAAACTTGCACAAGTGAAATCATTGCCCTCCCCACTACGCGGGACATGATATCCAGGGTGAAAGTCTCCCTGGCGGCGTCCCTCCCATCCCTCCCAGGGATGAGCCTGGCCCTGGCACTGTGCGATCAACAATGCCGTCCTGACCAAAAGGGGGAAAAGAAATGTAACAAATAAGGCTCCAGTGGCTGAGAGAGTTCAAATAGAGTCGAGAAGCAACTTTGGAGGTCACTCTTACACAAGCTTCAGGAAGACCTTGCTACTTACCATAACTTGCCAAACCCCAAACAAAACCATTCCTGCCAATCCTAAAGAACATCTAGGGCATTATATAAGATTCTACAAAGGTTCCATGCATTGAGGTGACTTTCCAGAAACCTACAACCTCCAGATGGGTCTCTGGACCAGAAAAGTCCTGAAATGCAGAGGGGCCAGCCTTTCCAGAACATCAGCTAGTTCTATCCCCCTATCCCATATTATCGACAGCCCCTTCCAACATGAAAAAGTTAGATTGGACTTAGCCCAAATACCCCTAAAGAGTGGGAGAAAGATCAAAGGTGATGGTGGAGTTATACAGAGAAGGTAGGGTTTAACAAATGAGTATGATTGCTAAATCATTATACTGATATTTATTTTAGTCTCCAATATCTTAGAGCAGCTAGAAGTAAAAACTTAAAATTGTGGAATTTTAACCTACACCAAACTCTGAGATCTTTTCTGCAACTAATTGTTGTGTTGTGCTTTGAAATTTATTGCTTTTTTGTATGTTATTTTTCACAAAAAAGAAAAGAAAACATCGATTGTGATGATAAGTGCACAGCTATATGATGATATTGTGAACATTGATTGTACACTTTGGATGATTACATAGTATGTGAATATATAATGTATACCAATAAAAAAGAATTGGTAATGCAAATAAAATGAAAAAAAATAATAAAAGAATTGGCCTTCCATATTTTAAAGGTTTATGAATCTACATTTTGCTCCAGAATAATTCTTTTGATATTTATTTCTTCACCTGTCCCAATCCAGTCAATTAAAAGATACTTTTTTCCAATATCTAATGCTGGTTTTTAACATTGGCAAATCTGTATAAACTACAAAGAACAATGAATGTTAAATTCCTTTTTACTTTATTTGCCAAGTATAACTTAGTCCGTGATGATTATATCCTCCAGGGATGTTTCTTGATTTATTGGTTAACTTAGAGGCAAAGAACATCATGCCATGTGTTTGTCCTTTTTCTGGTCAAATCTCCTTCCCTTATTCTCATAAGGTGGTACTAATGGGTGCTAGCTGGTGGCCCAACTGAAAGAATAAACCTAAAGAGAGGAACAAGCAAGAGTGAATGCGCAAGAGAAAAAAACCTCGTAGAGTTTGAATTCTTGGCACCAGTTTTTCCTGAGGTCCAGCTGAATCCCAGATCTTCCCAAAGTTTATTTATATGAGAGAATAAGTTATTATTTTGCCTAACCTAGTTTGAGTTGGTGGGGTTTCAGTTACTCACAAGAAAAAGAGTCCTGATTAATACACTTGGTGAAGGAATGGATCGGAATCTACAAAGCTCAGGTTTGGTTTATCTTGCTTCCAACTAAGGGTTGGGGGGTTCCCTCTCTGCCAAAAATGCCACTGAATAATTGGCAGGTGACTATAATGCACTCCTTGGAAATTTTACAAAATCCTGTCAGTCTCATTCTGGTGTCTTGTGTTTAGCGATTCTCAAACAGTGTTTTACAGACCTCTATTTACTTTAAATGCTTTATTTTAAAATGTTGTGGGTGGTGCAGTGGTGGCTCAGTGGCAGAATTCTCACCTATCATGCTAGAGACCCGGGTTTGATTCCCAGAGACTGTCCATGCCAAAAATAAATAAATAATAATAATAATGTTACAAGGTTAAAAAAAATGGAAAATGTCAAAGGCTACCTCTTCAAGAGTCATAAAACAGATGAACATATTAAAGGCCCTAAGAAATCCTACAGTTAAATACAACTGTTTAATCAAATAGCTAGTTTATAAAAAAAGAATGGCTTTTAAACATGAAAAAAGTTCAATCTCACTTATAATGAAGTAGACACAAATTTAGACACTATTTTAACAAATTAGATTGGCAAATATCAAAAAGTATGTTACTACACTGTTTTGGGTAGGATATGTGGAAACAGGAACTTGCATGCATTGCTGAAGGCAGTATAAATTGCTGAAACTTTCTTGAAGGACAACTGACAATATTTACCAAAGATAAAAATGTACACATATTTTGACATCCTCCCCATTCTTACTTATAAAATATTATCTTATAGATATGTTTCTGCATTTGCACAATGATATTCTTTGCAGCTTTTTTATTTTTCCAGTAAAAGATTGGAAATAACCTAAATAACCAGCAATATTGCACTGGTGATATAAACTTACGACTCATTCCTGTTGTGGAATAGTATGTGGCCATTTAAAAAAATGCAGATCTAAACTTTTCCAAGTTTTTCAACAGTAGCACCATTGACAATTTGGGCTAGATAAATCTTTGTTGTTTAGGGACTGTCATTGCAGAATGTTTACAGTATGCCTAGACTCTACACTTAGTTGCCTGTAGTACCCCCTCTACCAGCTGTAACAACCAAAAATGTCTCCAGATATTGCTTCCAGTTGAGGACCACTGATTTAAATGAAATATTTGCCTGAGATGTATTAAGTGAACAAAGGAAGATGTGGAAGAGTATAGAGTACGCTACCATTTGTGTAAGATATTTATCTATATCTATGTCTTGATTAAAATGTTTATATATGTGTGTGATGTCCTTGGAAGAAGAGGAGAATGGTAACAATTATTGATTCTAAGAATAGGAATTCAGTGTCAGACAGTGAAATGAGAAGAAATTTGCTTTTCTTTCAATGCCCTTATCTACCATTTGGACTTTAATTACAAATATGCATTTTTTTAAAAAAGAGCCAGAAACTGGTTTAATTTTTTTTTAACTCAATAGCTTTTAAATTATGTAACTCTCTATATTTTTCCCCCTGAATAAATCCTGCAGACATACTTTAGGAATACTTCCTTGATTCACTTTCACTGTGTCATTTCTGAGGATCTAATAGCTTCTTTGTTTGAGTCTAGGAATGTACTAGTTTTAGATGACTTTGAGCTGAGAGTACAGGTAGCCCATTTTACCAACTCTGCATGTTCAACTTTGTACAAGATGCTTTGGAAGTTTAACTTAAGCAGAACCATTCTGGGTTCAGATATGCCAAAAAGGTTAAAAATGTATTAATCTTGCCTCCCTTCCAAAAAACTGTGCTGCTGCAAGTAAAGTTGTTCTTTCCATGCAGCATTCACTGTGAGCTGGCCTAAGTTTCTTTTTCCTTCCCCTGTTTCCTATAAACTAGCTTCTAGTTGTTTCTTGCTGATGCACCAGTGTTTGCGCGCATCAGTGTTAAGCTTTTGGCTAGTTAACACTGGTGATGGTACTTTCTTATTATAATGATTACCACTTATCGAGAGAACGGTAGGTCTGGAACTGTGCAAGGTGCTTTGAAAATGTTATCTGTATTACTACAACCTTGCAAGAAAGATATTATTCCCATTTTACTAAGGAGGAAACTGAGGGTCCACAACCCTGAATTGTATACTTGAAAGTGATTAAAACAGGAAAGATCATGTTGTATTTATATTAACCATAATAAATTTTTTTTTTAAATTGACTGCTCAGATCCATCACGCGTTTTTGACCCTTCAAAAAGCCTGTGTTCTTTCTGCCAAATTCTGAATCTTACTCCTTTCTGCTATCTCAGTTTTGTTTCTTCAACCATTATTTTTATGCTACTGTAAATTTACTCCAAACAAGGTTTTTCTAAATCTTTAAGATTATGCTAATGAGGCTGTCAGAGGTTGATAAAAATGATAGTGTCCTAATACGAAGCTGAGTTGTCAAGTTCAAGTCTTATCCCTTTTAATCTCTCATATTTAGAAACAAATTTGCAAGAAAACCTGGTCTGGCCTGAGCCTACCATTATTATTTCAGCTGAAGAAATACAACTGCCCAAACTGATTAAATTAAAATGCAATTTAGACTTGACAAAGTTGCATGTTTAAAGAAATAAAATGCAAAATTTCTCATTTATGAGTTCTAAATATTCCAGTGTCCCAGAAATATCTGGGTGTCTGCAGTTATTTGCCAGCTGAAATTGTCTTTGCTACTCAGGAGTTACTGAGAGGGAGGACTTATTCGTCTCTGCATTAATTATTCTCAACCAAGTATTTATTTGCCACTCCCAAATTTGTGTAACTTTTCAAAGGACTGAGATACAAATGCCTTTTGTTTAGCAAGGCAGGACATCAACTGATCTTAATGTCCTCATCCTTAACGAGATACACAGTCCACTGGGCTCTTGTTTGTCTTGGGAATATGATGAGAATTTTTCAGCAGTTTGGCATAATTTCTTGCCTTTTTGATCCCTGAAGCAACCAAATAAATTCAGTAATGGCTAATTAGATTGCTTTCATTGGTGGAAGACTCTTCCATCAGCAGTTTTTTAAGCCATTCTAGTCCTCTTTCTAGATTTTCTAAATTAGTGTTTTCCAAGTTGACTTTGGGGAAGACTAGCCCTAAGAGGTACCTTGCAATAAGAGTTTAGTGATAAAATAAGTCTGGGAAATGCTGTATTCTACAGCCCCTTTTGTATAGTTGCAATGTGCATAACCATAATAAAGGCTGAGAAGTCCGGTAGTAAAGAACATGCTTAACTTGTTTTAATCTAGTTTTTATGGAATTTGTTTAACAAAAGACATAAAGACACCCTTTCTTCCTTTTTTAAAAAAATATACTTAATTTTTAAAGCAGGTGTATGCTTACAGAAAAATTACACAGAAAGCACAGAGTTCCCATATTACTCACATCACACCCCTACACACAGTTTCCCCTATTATTAACATTTTGCATTGTTGTGGTTTATCTGTTACCATTGATGAACCAATATTATTATAATTAGACTATTAATTAAAGTGCATAGTTTATATTATGGTTCACTCTGTGTTGCACGGTTCTATGTTTTGATTTATTGAAAGAACATATATACAACACAAAACTTCCCATTTAACCACTTTCAAGTATATACTTCAGTGGTATTAATTACATTCACAATGTTGTGCCAGCATCAACATCTATCACCAAAAACTTTTCGATCATCCCAAACAGAAATTCTCTACCCATTAAGTGGTAACTCCCCATTCCCTACACCCCCAGCCCCTGGTAACTTGTAATCTACTTTTTTTATCTCAATGAATTTGCTTATTCTAATTATTTCATATGTGAGATCACACAACTTTTGTCCTTTTATGTCTGTCTTATTTCACCCAACATGATGTCTCCAAGTTTTATCCATGTTATAGCATATAGCAGAACCTCGTTCCTTTTTTACGGCTGAATAATATTCCATTGCATGGATGTACTGTATTTTGTTTATATGTTCATCTGGTGATGGATACTAGTGTTGCTTCCACCTTTTGGCTATTTTTAATAATGTTGCCATGAGCATTGGTGTAAAAATGTCTGTTCGAGTCCCTGCTTTCAATCCTTTGAGTATATACCTAGGAGTCGATTGCCAGGTCATATGGTAATTCTATACTTAACTTTTGAGGAACAGCCGAACTGTTTTCTACAGTGGCTGTGCCATTTCCCCCTTTTCTTTTAATTAACACCTATTAAATCCCACTGTGAGTTTCACTTTGGAAAACACTGACGTAGGCTAATATAGGGTCAAGGGACAGTTTACTCCCTTAGCTACTCTTGTAGTGAGACTACTGGCTAGTTTGGGGAGGCAAACTTTGAAACTCCAGGCTTCAAGTGAGACTCCTGACACTGCGCCCAAAAAGTGTAAGCACTCACTAAATACCCACAGAATGAATAATTCATTTTTTTTAAATAAATAAACTTTTATTATTATTATTATTATTATTATTATTATTATTATTATTATTATTATTATTATTGGTTAGGGGAAAGGGAAACATGAGCTGGAACTCAAACCAGGTCTCCCACATGGATAACAGGTGAGAAGTCTACCACTGAATCACCTGTGCACCCACTTTTACTTTTTCGGAATAGTTTTTAGAAAAATTGCAAAGCTAGTAGAGAGAGTTCTCTTACACTCCCTCACCTCATTTCCCCTCTCATTAGCATCTCACATTACTATAGTGCACTAGTCACAATTAATGAACCTATATTAATCCATTATAATGAGCCCAAGCCCATACTTTATTTAGATTTCCTTAGTTTTTCCCTAACGTCCTTTTTCTGTTCCAGGACCCCATGTTACCTTTAGCCGGCATGTCTCCTTAGACTGCTGTTGGTTGTGATGGTTGCTCACACTTTCCTTGTTTTTCACGACCCTGACAGCTGTGAGGAGGACTCGTTAGGACTCTTTTTAACTTTTCTCCTTTATGCTTTCTGACATCTAATTTGTAGCTATGAACCTAGGCACGCTTCATAGTTTGTGTATAAACTTGTGAACAAATTCCCTCCAGTGGGAAATGCGGAACCCCTGAATTGGGAGAGTCAGGAGCACAAGCAAATGCTAAATAAACTGGAATGTAGACAGGGTTGCAGATGCTTTACTACTTTACTATTCTTTTTGCTTTTCTGCTCTTGCTTATCTTCTGTCACTAGCAATTGCCTTGGAAGGGAGGAAATGAGATTGTTTGGCTTTTCACATCCCCCCTCCCCGCCCCGTGAATCCTGTTTAGATTAAATTTCTTCTTTGTATCAAGTGCACACTAGGAAAAAACAAAGCCAAATCAGACCTGACTTTGGCAAACACATACATTCTTGTGGTCTTCATCTCTGGTCTTTCTCCAAAAACAGAGAAAATGCTTTGCTAGGCTCACTCTGTTATTTTAACAATCCCTGTGACTGTGCCTAGAAACCTTGCAATGTGTTCCCAATGCACTAAGGTTAAATCAAACCTTCTCTGGCATTAACATCACTGGAGATTTCCTTTCTATCAATAAAAAAAGATAAATGCCAATCAAGTGAATATGCAGGCTTTTCTTTTTTTCTTTTTGTTTTTTTCATAATATCCTTGTGTTTCCCCCTCACCCCACCCCCAGGGCTTTCTTTGTTGGTTATTATAGTCTGTCCACATTAAGGTTTTAATACCAAAATTGCTGCTTCTTTCTTTTTAAGGGACTTCTTTTATTGGGGGGGTGGGGGGTGGTGCATGGTCTGGGAATTGAACCCGGCTCTCCCGCATGTAAGGCAAGCATTCTATCACTAAACAACCCATGCTCCCTAATAATCAGTGACTTCTTTTAAATAATTCTAAGCCTTAGCCTCATTTGCCAGGGCAGCCAAATTTTGCTGGGAAATTTAAGACCCTATCTGTCTGGTCAGTTCCCAAGTAAAGTAAATACTGAAGTCTGGCACCAAAGACTTGCTTAATCATCTTTTCTATCTAATGCTATTTACCTCCTGTGGCCATCTTGTCAAAATTGTTATGCTTTCTTGTAGAAGAGATGATTGTGTCTATTGCAGCGAAAGCAGGAATATTTACAAACCTGTTCGATCTGTCTCTTTCCTGGCCTTTTAATAGATTTTCTTGTTTGAATCAAATTTATGACTTTGCTTATCCTTTTTTATTGCCTCCCTCTTTCTCTTCTTTCCTTCTTCCTCCTCCTGATGTAGTCCCACCTTCTCCTTTTTCCCTCCTCCGTGCTCAGATAAGGTGAGAGTGTGAAAGACGATGTGCAGACATAAACTTCCCAGGGAGTATTTGCAGTTTGTCAATCCAAAAGAATTTCTGACCTCAGACTTTTGGCCATGGGGTGAGAAAGGGGGGGGAGGGAAAGGGGTTTGGTTGAGTATTTCTGAGTGAGAAATCTCTTCTATTATTTACTTATACCTAAGGCAGCAAACTTTTTATGTAAAGGGCTAGATAGTAAATATTTTTAGGATTTGTGGACCATTTGGTCTTTGCCACAATTACTCCACTCCACTTTTGTAGCAGGAAAGTGGCCATAGACGAAACCTAAATTAGTGTGCATGGCTGTGCTCCAATAAAACTTTATTTATGGACCTGAAATTTGGACTTCATATAATTTTTGTGTCACAAATAGGATTTAAAAAAAAATTTCCCCACCAGTTAAAAATGTAAAAACTATTCTTGGCTCAAAGGCCATATAAAAACAGAGGGAGGGGAAAAAAAGGAAGGAAAAAAAAGGGTGGGCCATGATGGCTCAGCAGACAGAGTTCTCGCCTGCTATGCCAGGGACCTGGGTTTGATTCCTGGTGCCTGCCCATGCAAGAAGAAAAAAGAAAAAAAGAAAAATGAGGAAGGGACTCAGGAACTCCACTTCTAGGTACATACCCAAAATAATTGAAAGCAGGCACTTGTACAGATATTTGTAGACCAATATTTCTAGCAGCATGATTCAAAATAGCCCAAAAGTAGAAGCAACCCAAGTGTCCATCAACAGATGAATAAACATGATGTGCTGATGTTATGGTGTCAGCAGTCCCAGCTGATATAGATATATCAGCTATATATATACTATATATACTATTCAGCCTAAACAGAAATGAAGTTCTCACAATGCTACAGCATGGCTGAAACTTGAAGACATAATATTGAATAAAATAAGCTAGAAACAAAAGAGCAAATATTATATGATTTTACCCCTGTGAAATACCTCGAATATACATATATATAGAGAGAAACAGAAAGTAGGTTACAGGGTACCAGGGACTGGGGGGAAGGTGGTAGGAATGGGGAGTTATTGCTTAATGGGCACAGAGTTTCTGTTTGGGGTCATGAGAAAGTTTTGGAACAGATGTTGGTGAAGTTACCGCAATATTGTGAATATAATTAACACCACTGAATTGTGCACGTGAAAGTAGTTAAAATGGGAAATTTTATGTTACAAAGATAATGATTAAAATAAAGAAAAAAACAGGGGGCAGACCAAATTTGACCTGCAGGCCCTTGTTTCTTGTCCCCTGATTTATACCAAGATCCCCTTACAGCAACCAACAACCAAATAAACCAACAGCAAACATACCACACAGCAGGGTTAAAGGCCTTCAGGGAGGGTGTCCAATGGAGGATTGTGCCTCCCAGATGGATAAGGGGGTGGGGATGGGCGGGATGTTCCGGGCAGAGGGAAACTTGGGTGTAAGGGGACAGAGCTGTGCCTGATGCCTCGGACCTGATAAAGCTGGAGGAACATATCAGCTGGGACTGCTGACACCACAACCCTGAATTCTGCCAGCCACTCTTCTTGATATTTCTAATTGACTCTTCACTCTGCTGTGCAGTAGGTGTGGCTGAGCCTCCATGAGCGGCACAGCTGGGACACAGATCTGTTCAACACCTTGCCAGAGTCACACAGCTGGGACACAACAGAACCAGGACTCGGAGCCCCCACTCCACGCTGCCTCCTATAGGAATGACTGAGACTGAAGGCAGTTTCCTGTCTCTACAACGTCATCCTGCAGGAGCCACCCAGAAACAAGTCTTGGTGCCCTAAATAGGAAATATTTTTCAAAACTTGGCCTTTGAAAGCCAGCACTGACTTCCTCCATCTGCCAGTTTGCAGGAAGGGGGCAAAGAGGTACAATGGGCAAGAGCACCTGAGCTGGGCTCCCAGCTGCATTGTTCACCATCATTGTGGCCTTGGGTGATTCATTGAACTCCCTGAGCCCCACTTTGCTCATCTGAAAAAATGAGGAATAAGAATAACTCTCTAGCAGGGTGTGAGAATTAAAAAGAAGTGGTGTGTGTAGCCACTAGCATGGTGCTTGCCACAAGGGAGATAGGGGATGCTGGGATCCTTCAAGATTATGTATGTTCTCGTTCATTCTAAAAGCACTTACTGAGTGGCGACTATGTGCCAGGCCCAATGTGGGCACTGGAATAAACAACTGAGTCAAGCATAGTTCCTGCCTCCAAGGAGCTTGCAGTCTAGCAGAGTAACAGGCATAGAAGCAAATAAGCTTGAGAAAGTGGCCACAAAATGCCCATGTGTTATCAGTCAGATTGCAAGGGTTTGAGGTGTGGGCATAAGTGGGGGACAGGGGGAGGTATGGGGGTGGTGCTGAAATGGCTTCAGAAAGGACTTAACAGAGCTCATGTCAAGGTATCTCCGGCTGACTGTGTGCAATTTCTGTGGCTGATCATTCACCAACATAAATCTTGCTCATGGAAAAGATTCAAAACAAAACAAAACACTTTTCCTAAAAGCATTTAAAAATATCTATGCAAATTTTGGAAGGCAAAACAGGAAACCAAATTGTAGGTGAGGGAAAACACTCCTTCCTTCTCAAGTCTCTTGTGCTTATTGCAGGCAACGTTGGAAGTTTCCTGCCAGGATGTTGACCGGAGAGGAACAGCCTGACCAAGAGTCATTTGCTCTTCATGAGTTTCTCTAAAAAGAAGCTGATTTCATTTTTCACATTCTTGGTGGTCTTGGGAAACACCTAAAAAAACAGGAATACCCAAAAGAGATCCGGGGAGAAATTATTCCTACTGGGTCTAAACTAACCATATATGACATTGGTATACTGCTTTAGAGTTTGCCCAAGATTTTTTATATACAATACATTACAGCCTGAGGGTCTTGGGGCAGGCTGCCTGGATTTGAGTTCTAGCTCCCATTTCCTGGTTGTGTGACCTTGCGGTTGCTGGGAGAGATAAAGGAGGTAATGCATGTAAAGTGATTACCAAGGGAGGTGGCCCAATAAATGTGAACACTTTATTATTAACTTTATTTCCCTTGGAATTAATCTATTACAACCTACAGCCTAATCAATTACAGCTGCCTCCCTCTCAGCCTCTTCTTGCCCCACTTCTCCATATGGTTCTACATTCTTGGTCACTCTGCCCTTCTCTTGGATCCACATGCCACATTCTTTCCCACCACACATCCTTTCACCACTTTTCCCTTATGAGGACCTGCCCCTGGCTCCCCGTTTCATCTCACTTCTACTCATCCTTTGCATTTCAGCTCAAATTTTGCTTGATCAGAGTACTCTTTCCTGACTTCCCAATCTAGGAAAGGTGGGGTGCTCTGGTGAATGAGCTCGATGAACCTGGGCACTTTTTCATCATAACATCATCACACTTGTAATTACTTGTTCATGCCCAATTTCTCTCCAGAATGTAAGCTACAAGAGGGCACAGACCATATCTGTCTTATTTATTGCTGTCTACCAGCATCTAGCCTGGTGCCAGGTATACAAATGCATTCTACAGAAAACTCTTAATTGTGAGAAAGGCTGGCTGATATTGTTATCCCTATTTCACGGATGAAGAAACCAAGAACTCAGAAAGTTTAAGTCATGAACTCATGATTGCCAGGAATGCTGGGAGCCAGGACTTGGATCTTAGTCCTCTGACTTTGAAATGCAGTGGTGCTTTCAGGAACAAAACTCAAAGTCTTTGTTTGGAGTGCCTGGTCCTTACTCATTTAATCTACAAACACGCATCAATGTCAAAGACCAGCAACAACTCCAAAGAACTTATCAGGGAAGTGGACCTTTCTTCAGGTTAAAACTCCCACTTTTCAGTCCCAGACGTTCTTACTGATAAAACAAGGCCCAAGGATTTCTCTTAGCTTATGTCTCCTTCCTAGGGCCCCAGAAGCTCTTCACTGTGAGTCCCTCTCCTGGCCTAGACTGACGCTCAGAGTAGTAGGAGGCTGTGCATCTCACCCCTCAATCCCATCCCCTGGTGTTTCTGAGACGAATGTACAATGTGCTTTTGTTTTTAAGGCTTTTACTGCTTGGTACTGATAGAATCTCATATCAAAAAACTAAAAACAAGACAAAATAAAACAAAAAACAACAAACACTGGGGAGGTGATGAGACTTGAAGAAATCTCAAAACTCTCTAGTAGTAATTGACTCTGATTTTTACCCTCTCCTATAGTTCTCATTTGGTGGGACTCTTCTGAATCCCTGCCCCATCCCCATACTTATACAATGGTTGGGGAAGGTCAGAACGGTGCCACCCAAAGCTAAGTTCGTGGAAGAAAACTTAATAATGTAATTCAAAATAAGAAAGAAATTATAATTTTTTAGTATAATAAAGTCCAAAAGTTTAACAGAGAGGATATATGAGCCTAGTAGGAGCTAATGGCAGAAGATTAAGCAGAAGATAAATTACCTTCAGTGACAGTAACCAGTGGAGGAGGACCACATGTGGAGATGGATCAGCTAGAAAAATAGTACCATTGATTTCTTGGCTGAATTTTCCTTCTTCAGAGGAGAGCTATAGGCACTTACTCTGGGTCAAAGTTAATGATTATGCCCAGAATAAAAAAGCAGAGTAAAAAAACTCGAAACTTTTCATGGATTTGTTGTGCTTTCAGAGCTTACAGTTTAGATTTCACTGGGGCAGCTGGTATAACCTATCCCAGCACTCTTTTATTCCTGGTGGAGTGTCTCCTATATCCAAGATTCTCATGTAAGATATCTTGAGAAGCCTGTTAGGATGAAACAATAGGAGCCAAACAGTAAATGGTTTACGTGTTGCAGGCCCAAGTTTCATTTCATCTCAAAGCAACAAGACAGTCCCTTCTCTCCCAAATCTCTCCTGCTGTATAGAGGAAATGTCAAATTAGGCCATTTCTGAAAAAAAATTACTGGGGTGAAAAATGGAGAGTGGAGAGGTATGTTTTCCTCCTGATAGATATTCATCTGAGTGTCTTTTGCCCGCCGAACAGAAGAGCCATGTAATGTAACCCCCATCCCTGAAAAATATAGTGATTCCCAGGAAATGTTCTATCCTTGTGGACAAATGATCTGGGGTGGGAATATCAGGTATGCAAAAATGAAAAGGGAAGTTACAACCCCCTTCTCTCAAGAGCAGGAGCATGCCTTATTTCTCTTTATATCCCCACTTCCTAACAGAGGGCTTAGGCATGAGTGAATGTCTGTTGAGCTCAAACAGAACCTTGGGAATGAGGAGAGCTCACAGTACTGTGATTTGAGGCAGGTGATGTCTAAACAGAAGGGACAGAGGAATAGTTTAGGGGAAGCTGACTAGAGGTGTGTGCTCACAAAAGGGTGAAATGAGTTTTGGGAAATTTATGTGAGCAGAAAAGTAAAGGAGGATCATCACTTCAAATATGCAAGGACATGTGGAGCATAGGCAGGCAACATGTCCCGTGTAGTCAAAGATGTGAACCTGTGGGCATGACCCACAGATCTAGGTAGAGGACTCTATTTCTCTAGGGCAGGATAGCTGGGCCCAACGACTCTTGGTTGCTGTGGTAGTTTGCTGAGACAGCTGTAACAATACCACAGATCATATGGTTTAACAACAGAAATTTTTTCTCAGAGTTCTGGAGGCTCAAAGACAAAAATCAAGGTGTCAGCAGGGCCATACTTCCTCAGTCTGTTGGGTTCTGGGGATGGCTTGCTGGAAATCCGAGATGTTCCTTGTTTCGTGGCATAACAAATCCTGCCTCCATCATATAGCCATCTCTTCCTCCATTCCTACTCTGTCCAAATTTCCATTCCTTGTAAGGACACCTGTCATATTGGATTAGGACCTACCCTAATTTTTTTGAGCTCATGTAAACTAATACTGTCTTCGAAGATCCTATGTTCAAATAGGATCACACTCCCAGGACCAGGGGCTAGGGCTTGACCACGTCTTTTTTGGGGATACAATTCAATCCACAGCAGTTGGGCTGGAAGGGCAAATGGAATTAAGAAGCTATAAAATTTGAATTGTAAACAAACTCTATCAAACTAGTTTAAATAACTAGTCCATGTACTGCTGGGGATGCTTACCTGCTGAGTATGATTCAATCAAAGATCACATCAAAGAGGGATATGAGCATAATACTGAGCTAATAGACAAAGAAAGTTGTGTATGGAAACACAGCTGTGTTTGGAAGAAAATCCTTCCACTTGGTAGCACCCGTGGGAAGTTTACTGGCTACAGACCTTTCTGTTTGGGTACTGTCCTTGCCATCATCCCCAACCCTACGCACCTAGGGATACTCTACAAGCCTGAAATAAAAAAATGAATAAATCCTAATTCTAAATCACCTTAATTCTAATTTGGTAGGTGGTAGGATGTAAATATATAAAAAACTAAACAAGAATTCATCTTGATGGACTATGGCAATATTCTTTATCTTGGAGTATTACTATCATAACTCACACTTGCTGTCATACATGAGTTTTTAATTTAAACATATCCATGTATTTATCTAAAAACCCTATGTATGATTGATCATGCCCTTTAAGAAGTTGGCGCCTCTTGGTACTGTGCCATGTTTTCATTGTATGAGGACAAAGAAAAGCCTGGATTACTTCTTCTTTTTGTTGCTGGGCATCTAGGATCTCTTGTAAGAGGTGGGAATGATCCTTGAGGAATGATCTTTCAGCAAATGAACAGGAGAACAACAGAAAGCTGAGAGCATCATAATGAGTGGCAGGCCCTGGAAGTGGTAGAGAAAAAACAAATTTTGGGAAAAGAAAACGTAAACAGTGTCAAGGAAGAAGAAACTTGACTTCATTATTTCAACAGGTATTTCAAATAATTCAGTGAGCACGACACTGAGCTAAGCACTATCAGAGGTGGGAGGTGGAGCTGGGGGAAGAAAAGTAGAAAATAAGTTTAACACAAAGCCCCTGATATCAAGGAGCTACAATTTCAGAAGAGGTGACAATTAAAAATGCAAGACAGTAGCTGATTTTTCTCATCACTACAGTGGGCTTTGTTTCAAGAAGAACTAGAAGATGCAAGAGAGATTGAGCGGTAACTAAGAGATGGAAACTAAAACAAACCAATTGGCAATGAACCATATTGCTCCTCTTCTATGCCGAGAAGCCTTGGCCATTCACTTCCATAAATAACTCTCAAAGTATCTGTCCTAAACAAGAATTATGCCAAGGGCAGCAGAGATTACACAGATGAATAAACATAGTTTCTGTCTTCATAAAACTTGCTGTCTAGGATGGGGATAACATAAGAACAGAATAATTAAATTGTGCCATAGTTAAATATAAGTGCCAGGTGAGACCAGTGCTATGGATACAACATGGAGAGTCAGAGCCTACCAGTTGAGAGAAAGGAAAGTCTTCATGGGGAAAGTTATATCTGAGATGAGTTGAGAAAGATGTGGAGAACACAGGCAGGGAAGAGGGTAGGCCCAGGAGAAGAGGGGGCCATTCAAGCCAAGCAGAATGAGTGGTCAAAAGGAGGCTGGAAAGGTAGGATGGATGCCTCTTGTAGAGGCCTTAAATGCCAAGCTAAGGAGGTGTAATGTGGTTTGAGGGAAATTGGGAAGGAACTGAAGATTCTCAGTGATTGTAGCAGGTGGGAGATGATATGATTTAGCCAAGACTTGAAGAGATTATTTGTCAGTGGCATGTGGAACAAATTGTGGAGAAAAAAAGTATGAGTGAAAGATAGAAGTTAAAAAATATTTTTAATTGGGTGAATGAGAAGTAATAGAACATATTTTTTTTTAATTTCATTTGGCTGAGGATTAGTTTTGGCTGCAAGTAACAAAAAACCCCAAACGGATGCTTAAACAAAATCTGAAATTATTTCTGTCTTATGTGGAAGCCCAGGTAGGCAGTCTATGGCTGGGTGGCAGCTCCACAAAGTCCTCAGGGCCCCAGGCTGTGTCACCTCACCACTCTCCCAATCTCATGGCCGAAGGTGGCAGCATTGGGGTCCTAGGCTGCAGGAGGGAGGTTGTAGAAAAGAGAGGACAGAACTGGGTATCTTTTAAGGAAAGTTCCCAGAAGCTTCCACAAGCTTCTAAATTGCTCATTCGTCAGAGTTTAGCAATAGGGAAGTAAACTGTGCTGACTACGTGTCCCTATTTTCAGCCTACATACCCAAAGATTCTATTACTGAGGGAGATAGGAAGAATAGATACAGGGATTTGCTTGCATTCTCTACCATGGTATCATAATAGTATTAAAAAAAAAAACAAGGATAAGAAGTTGCAACTTCCTAATAGCTGAAAATTATTTTTTGGATCTTAATGGAAATAATTTTTAAATGACGCCTCTATCCTATAACCTTGCCTTAACGCTCATTACCCTTGAGACAGAACAATCCCACTCACTCTCTGATAATACTGTATTTGACTCCAGCAGCCAACGCTGTCTGGGCTTCGAGTGCTCTGTCCAGGTCTTCATGACCCTGCCTTAGCAACCCTCTTTCAGAATTGTTTTTAAAAGGAAAATTGGTTCCATCATCATCATTACATTGTTAGATTTAGTGAACTATAAACCAATAATGTGAGCATTATGAAAACTCTGCCCTCCTTCAACAGAAACACAGCTTTGCAGTAATTTCCACACTCTATTCCTTTGGTTTGAAGCTCAAGCAGCCAATTCCCTTGGTTCACTTCCCAGCCCAGCCCATCCTAGTGCAACTCTCCCTTCCTCAGTCTGCCCTGTCCACCGCCTCCTAAATAATCTTGTAAAGGACCCCTGACACCACATCAGTGTCGAGTGCTCCAAGACTCGCCACGGCCCTTCATCATTCACTACATCAAAACAGCTCCTTGGCCTGGCATCTCAGAGCTGCCCAAATCTCACTCACTCTGCAATCCAACCAAATTTTCCCCTGAGATAATCCTATTGCATTCTGGTGTTTTGCACTCTATGTCCTGTTCCTCTTATTCTTATCATTAAGTGATGAGTGCTCTGTTCATTTAAGTAATATAATGTGCTCTGTGGATTAAGCAGAAGTTGTTTTTCAACTGGAATGTTGAAATCCTCAGGGAAGTTAAACACCTGTGATCAAAGATATTAAAATATATTTATAGTGACAAATACATATTCACTATTTTAACACGAGGAAGTAAACCAGACACTGCACCAACTAGAGAAAATAATTTTAAAATTTTAGGTGTAAAAAGAGCATTATTTCATTCTTAATTACACTGGGATAAATCTATCTTGGCTCTTTCTTACAGCAACCAATTTTCGCCTGTTTTAATCCATGAAGGTTTCAGAATTGTATTGCCATCACGACTTTTCCACTGCTGTGCTATGTGATCCATCCATCCATCCATTCATTCTTCATTCAACAAATACATATCCAGTGCTGGATATGCAGAGGGAATGCTTTCATGGAGCTTAAATTCTAGAGAAGTGGTTCTGAACTAAGGGCAACCATGTTCCCCAGAGGACATATGGCAATTTCCGGAGACATTCTTGGCTGTCACAACCTGGGGGCTGCAGCTGGTTGGGTAGAGCCAGAGATGCTGTTAAACACCCCAGAGTTCACTGACAGCCTCCACAACAAAGAACCGGCCAGCCCAAAATATCAATAGTGTCCAGTGAAAAACCCTGTTCTAGAGACTTGGCTATAACTCATGTCTTCTCATTTTTCAGGACAGTTTGTTTCTCCTCTATCTTTTCTTGCTAAAGCATATTTGCTGAAGGAGTTTTCATAAGTAAATTATTTTTCATTTTAGCTTATGCCTTGTAAACATAATGATTCAACATATGGATAAACATAATGATTCAAATCTAAAAACAAAGCAAAATAAAAGATCTTCTCTATTCTCTCTGACATAACTGTGTATGTATACACATGTAAATATATATTTGATAGGCTTATCTTTTTATAAAAAAAGTACACAGGCCTCATTACAATAAAATATTTCTACAAAATATGTATAAATAAATAAAACATAAATGGATGCTGCACACTCATCACTGCAACAATGATGTTCTTTCTTCCAAGCCCAATATATCTGTAACTGAACTTATCGTTTTCTTTAACCAATGCACATCGTCTTGTAGAGTTCCTTTCTCCGTGAAGGGCACCACACCCACCCAGCTGCCCAACCTGGGACCCTGGGAGTCACCTCTTTCTCAGACCCGCATCCTGCCACCGCCATGTCCTATATTGACAATTTGTTCTTCAACATCAACATCACCTTAGCGCATCACTTCTCACCTGAATAATTACAACTGCCTCCTAAATTTCCTCCTATCTCAGAGTTGTGCTTCCTTGAATCCATTCTCTATTTTGTAGCCAAAATGATCTTTATAAACCACAAAAATGACCACATCCTTCCCCTACTTGAAATCCTTCTGTGGGGCGCCATCTCCCTCAGGACAAAGCTTGTTTGGCATTCTTACATTTCCAGACTCATTTCTTGCCTCTTCCTTTTCCACACCCCATAATCCAGTCATACAAATGAACTGCAGTTCTGCAAAACTCTGTGTTCTCACTCCCTCATATCAGAACTTCACATATGCTACTCCCTCCTTTTTTGTTACCTGGGTTGGAGTCAAGATGATAATAATGATTACAACAGATGATCAGGAATCAGGACACCTATCTTTTCCAACTGTTCTATTTTATTTTTAATATTTTTATTATGAACATTAACAAGCAAACATACAACATTCTTGACATACAAATATTGCATACATGGTGTACAATCTATGGCTCATAATATCATCATATAGTTGTGATTTCATCACCATGATTACTTTTCTGAACATGTGTATCACTCCAGCAAAAGAAATAAAAAAGAAAAACTCATACATACTATGCCCCTTACCCCTCCCTCTCATTGAC
This sequence comes from Tamandua tetradactyla, assembly GCF_023851605.1. Classification (NCBI taxonomy): domain Eukaryota; kingdom Metazoa; phylum Chordata; class Mammalia; order Pilosa; family Myrmecophagidae; genus Tamandua; species Tamandua tetradactyla. The sequence goes on from NC_135332.1 coordinate 144,739,584, forward strand.
CACTAGTATTTCAGTCTACTCAATTTTATTTTAACATTTATTTTTCTTTTTTATTTATTTTTATCTGTATTTTTTTTTACTTGTCTGCCCATACCCTAGATAAAGGGAGCATCAGACACTAGATTTTCATAATCACACAGTCACATTGTAAACATTATATCTTCATATATTCACCTTCAAGAAACAAGGCTACTGGAACACAGCTCTACAGTTTCAGGTACTTTGCTTTAGCCACTCAAATACACCATAAACTGAAAAGGGATATCTATGTAATGTGTAAGAATAACCCCTAGGATAACCTCTCAACTCTGTTTGAAATCTCTAGCCACTGAAAGTTTATTTTGTCTCATTTCTCTCTTCCCCCTTTTAGTCAAGAAGATTTTCTCAATCCCTTGATGCCAGGTCCCAGCTCATACCAGGATTTCTGTCCCATGTTGCCAGAGAAGTTTACATCTCTGGGAGTCATGTTCCATGTAGGGGGAGGACATTGGGTTCACTTGCCGTGTCGACTTAGAAAGAGAGGCCACATCTGAGCAACAAAAGAGGTTCTCTGGGGGTGACTGTTAGGCCTAATCTTAAGGAGATTTAGCCCATCCTTTGGAGGGATAAGTTTCATATGAACAAACCCAAAAATTGAAGGCTTGGCCTATTGATTTGATTGTTCCCACTGCTTGTGAGAATATCAGAAATTCTCCAAATGAGGAAGTTGAATCTTTCCCCCTTTCTCCCCATTCCCTTAAGGGGACTCTACAAATACTTCTTTATTCACTGTCCAAATCATTCTGAGATTTCTCAGGGCATCATACTAACTTGGACAAACCACTAGTATTTCTATCTACTCAATAGAAATTTTTTTTTTTTTTTTTTTTTTTTGCTTGGGCGGGCACTGGGAATCAAACCCAGGTCTCTGGCATGGCAGGCCAGAATTCTGCCTGCTGAGCCACCATGGCCTGCCCTCTACCCAATATATTTTAACTTTTGTTCCCCCTATTATTTATTTTTTATCCGTATTTTTTTACTCATCTGTCCATACCATAGATAAAAGGAGCATTAGACACAAGGTCTTCACAATCACACAGTCACATTGTGAAAGCTATATCATCTTCAAGAGACCCGGCTACTGGAACACAGCTCTACAGTTTCAAGTACTTCCCTCTAGCCACTCTAATACACCATCCAGCTGTTCTTAAAGAGCATCCGTTGTCCACAGGCCTCTCCTGCTCCTCCCTGTCTAATGGGAGTTAGTTTCTGTTCTGTTCTATGTCACAGCACCAAGTGGCCAGGTATTTCCATGATGGCAGTAACAACTTCATATAAGACCCTCTACTTTGTCCTTTTTGTGCTCCCAGAGTTGCTCTGTCAACCTTGGATTCTGTGCTAACATTTCCTGGGACTGGGCCCCTGCTCGTGCTCTCAACTTAAGTCTTGAAATGGCCCCAGTTCTGTCTGTCAGTCCCACTGCTCTCCTCTACATGCCTCAACACCCTAATTCCCTGTAGGAAAGGGCTTCCAAGGCTAGGCCGTTCCTTTTGGGGGCCACAGCTCAGTCTTCAATTTCCCGAATCCTCTTAGCTTCCTCCTCTCTCCTGTTCCCCTCAGCCTCTTTAATTCTCCCCAACCTGGCTCAGCTGGACCTACCTCCCTTTGTGGACAAAATGCAACACGGAGGCTCAGGTTGAATGGTCATTGGGGTGGAGTCATGTATTATTTGGTCATTTGTTTCTAAAGTCAATTCATAAGGTAAAATTACCCTTGAAAATTCCCCAAATATTTAGAAGTCCTAAAAGGAAAAATTAACTTCTTTTGTCATGATCAAGTTTGTATAGTTGCCTCTGTTGAATTAAATGTATATAAGATAGCAACCCCATGTACTTTTTTTGACTTCCAAATTATGGTATTATAGTATTTAAAGATTTTTTTTTTTGGCTGAAGGTACCATGGGTCAGTTTCTAGTTTCATACCACACCTTGAAAGAAACTAATTTAGATAGTGTTGTTGGCCCTGCTTTTTCTTAAATGTCAACCACTCTCCCTCTTTCCCCTTTCCCACTTCTATCAATGAATTTTTAATTGTGTGAGATTTGTGAGCAAAATTAACTACCTATAGCTTTAATTAATATCAATTTATCAACATTTTAAAATCTAATTTTCATTCTTAAGTATAACCCATAGGTCTAATTCTATTTTGTAAATAAACTGATCTTTATATAAAAATGAGAATGTCTGCTTTCCTTTATTTGATTAGTGTTCAATTCACTTATAAGTTTAAAAGATTGTATTTCCTCAAATAATTGGCCACCTTTATGCATTTTCAATTACCTAAATATTTTCAATTACCTTTACAAATGTAATCTATTTGATTTCCTGAAACACTTCGAATGCCTGATGGGGCATAGCTACAACCCTAGCAAGTAATATCCTTCCACAACTCAAATAACTCTTGTAAATCTAATAATACTCAAACATGTAGTAAATTCGTTTCTCTTAAGCAGTCGAACACTATTTACAAACATATTCAATTATTTTACAAGATCAAGTTATAAAAATCAAATCACGAAATTAATGTCAGACTCTCTAAAATATTTCAAAGTCCTTAAACAACAAACACAAGCCCATCATCACAATGGTAAGAGCACTTACTCCTAAAACTTAATACAAAGTAATAATGGCATGAGTTTGACTGGCTTCACCATGTGCATACTTTTTAAAATATGCATCTTCTCCATGGAAGCAAAGCCACTTCGTCCAGCCAAGTAGAGTAGGGAGGCATTTCAAGCAGACTGGAGTTATTTGGAACTGCACTACAGATTATCATTTAGATTTGTGAGACTGGAAATTTTTGCAGTATGATTCTCCCTGAGCAATGGGTTAAGAAGCTGAACTCTTCTTTATAGGTAGGTTAGTTCTGATTATTTTTGCTCCTTGTCTTCTAGAATGTCTTTCACTCTTATCCTATTTTCATCCTAGACATTTTCACTTTTTAACACATGATTTGGGTAGATAGAATTCTGCAATCCCTCTTGGGGTGCAGCAAGTAATTAGAGCTAACTGGATTTTTTATCCCTCTTCAGTTCGTAAAACTCTCTGTATCCTTTGCTTTACTGTTTATTTCATTGTGGCAGAGCCTGGCTAGGTCTTCATCAAACCTATTTCCTCTTCTTTCTGGACACAAAGCTAGTTTTCATTCCCCAGCTTCCTCAGCAGTTAGGTGGTGGCCATGTGACTGAGTTTTGACCAATGAAATCCAAGTGGCCTGGCCCATGAAACCTCCCTGTGACCAATCTTTCCATTTCTGCTGGCTTGGCACAGCATCGCAAAGCAACCTTGGAAGCTACATATTAGAGATGGTGGAGCCATAAATTGGAAGGAGCATGGTCTGGAGGAGAGCTAGAGGAGATTGATCAGGAACTTGCATTTTGGGGTTCTATGTGAGTGAAAAATAAACCACAACCTTGTTAAAGAAATTATACATTTTTAGAATTGTTTATTATCTTAGTTCAAACACCCATTAATCCCTATTTAGAGTCATTAGCATGAAAATGGTGTATACTTATGAATGAAGGTTGTGCTGCCACAAAAAGGAACAAAGTTGTGAGGCATGCAACAATGTGAATGAACATGTGGGACATTTGGTGAGACAAAATGAGCCAGAAACAAAAGAACAAGAATGGTATGGTCACCTTTAGAAAATGCTTATTAAAAAACAGGGGCCTAGATTGTAAGCTTTTAGAGCAGACACATCAAGTCCGGAGTGGTGATTGTTATTTCTGGATTTTGAGAGGCTGTTTTATATATATAAGCTGATATTTAGAGATAAGAACAAAGCTGAGCAGGTTGGGGTTAAAGTAATTCACAATATGGTGGTAAGGAAGACAGTCTCTACATTTTAGAACCATACATACTCTTTGAGACCACTGGAAGAAAGGTTTATTTGATCTGGAATTAAAATTTTCTGTAGTGCATAATCTAATTCAACCTATCTGTATAGCTCATTTGAACAATTGAAACACAAGGAGCACAAAAGAAAAAGGTCCTTTAATCCTGTACAGAGTATTGTAATGCCTGGAAACATCCTAGAGTATATTAAGCAGATAATAAAAAAAGTATTGGCAAAGTCACCTGAGGGATGGGAGAAAGAATATGGAACTACTAAACATTATCATCAGGGAATCCGCTGACTGTGTCAAACTTTAGGTATGCCCAAATCAATGGGCCATGCCTTCGATCATGAGGCTTACTCTTGTGACGCTTATGTAGGTAGTGGAGAAGCTTAGACAACCTACAGGCATGCCTAAGAGTTACTTCTGGTGGACCTGGCACCGTGGGATCAACAATTCCATTCTGACCAAATGGGAGAAAACAAGTGTAATTAATAAAGTATCAGTGGCGGAGAGAGTTCAAATAGAGTCAAGAGGCTACTCTGGAGGTTGCTCTCATGAAAGCTTCAAGTGGACCTTGCGACCCATCATAACCTGCCAACCCCCAACCAGGACCATTCCAGCTAATCCTAAAGAACACCTAGGGCAATTTGTAAGATTCCACAAGGGTTCCAGGCACTAGAGTAATTTGCCAGAAACCTACAACCACCAGATGGGTCCCTGGTCCAGATGAGTCCTAACACCTAGCCCAGCCTCTCCAGAACATCAGATAGTCCCATCTCCCTACCCCATATTAGTGACAGACCCTTCCCGTATGAAAAACTTAGAATTGCCACAGCCCAAACACCCCTAAAGAAAGGGGTGGAAAGATCAGTGGTCATGGTAGAGTTATACAGAGAGGATAGGATTTAACAAATGTATATGAATGCTGAATCATCAAATTGATATCTCTTTCAGTCTCCAGTATTTCAGAGCAGCTAGAAGTAAAAACCTAAAATTGTGAAACTGAAATCCATGTCAAAGTCTGAAATATGTTCTACAACTAATTGTGGTGCTGTGCTTTGAAATTTATAGCTTTTTTGTATATATGCTATTATTCACAAAAAAAAGAAGGAAAAAAAGTTGATTGTGATGATAAAAAAATATTTAAGCCTTCTAACCTCCTATATTCTGGAGCAGCTAGAAGGAAAAATCTCAGAGGATCATATGGTAGCCCATGACAAACTCTGGGATCTGTCCTGTAACTACTTGTTGAAGAGGGCTTTGAAAACTTTTGCTTTTTTATTTCTTTACTTTGTATATATGTTATACTATACAATAAAAAAAGTTAAAAATGAAAAAAAATTTTTTAAAGCCAAACTAAAAAAAAAAAAAAAAAATTTCTTGATGAAATTGATCAATTCAATAACCGGTTTCATTTTGAGGATCAGTGATGCCTATTCTCCAAATCAAGAGAGCAAATTCCCTGCTAAGAAAGTAACAGGAGTGCATGAGTCCTAAAGTTTTTGTCACATACTACAGTCTTCATAAGGTAAGGAGTCTCAAAAATATATATAGAAAAAGGGGTTTAGAAAAATATCTAGTTGTTCCCTCAGATTATTTAATAAAATGGTAGCTGATATCCTCTCCTATAATACTCATTGTGAGTGGGAACATTTCTGTGTTTCTTTTATTTTCTTTTTGTATATGATATGTGCATTGTATATGTGAAGGCATTAATCATTTATAACCTGTAAATTACCCCTAAACCACCATTAATAATTAAATGTATCTCAAGAACAAATAATGATAATTTGTCTTAAGTAGAAGTAGGATTAATTTTTACCTCAGGTCCATAACCAGAAAAATAAATTGTATTAAGTGTGAAAAAACATTATCTGTTTTTTTTTAATTTGCCTTTATTTTATTACTAATAAGTTTGAGCATCTTTTATATACTTGTAGGCCATTTGTACTCTTTTATGATTCCCCTTTTCATAATTTTTATTCATTTTTTTTCCCTTGGGGTGTTTATCTTTTCTTTACTGATTTTAAAGTGCAGTATACATTATGTGTATTTTTTGTCATGAGTTGCAAAGGAAATTTTTAAATAAGTAGTCCTGGAATCAAACTGGGATAAAAAAAAAAAAAGGAAGCTATATGCCACAAAGGACAATATCCCTAACAGCATTTTTTTTTTTTGTATGCTGTATGGCAGGGTCACATTTCATTATTTCTCCATGTAAGTATCCCGTTATTGCAGCACCATTTGTTGAATTTTTTGTTTGTTTGTTTGTTTTACTTGTTTGTTTTTGGGGAAGTACTTGGACTGGGCATCGAACCTGAGTCTCCTGCATGGCAGGTGGGAATTCTACCACTGAACTACCCTTGCACCCTCCCCCTCCCCCTTAACAGCATTTTATAACAGACAAAACAATAGGCCAAAAATCTAGACTCCCCTAAACAGACCGCAGGCACATGTTCAAGGGATTACTTTAAAATTATTAAAGGTATAGATTTCTTTAAATGTGGTTTAAAAAAATTTAAGATATATTACAATAACGAAGATCAATAATAAGACCCCTAACTTCTTCTACCCTGGTTATTTCACACACTGTCTTTGGCATTTGAGGTTGTCAAAGGTTATAGGTTTCTAGAAGTATTGTCTTCATGGACAAACAGGACTACAATCAGACTCTTTTGTACCTACAGACATAGTCACAGTTTCCCCTCTCATTCGCCCACACAAACTGACTGGTCTTGCCGCATGTGGGTTGAAGCTACCCAAGGAAACATCTTTTTTTTTCCTAAATGACACATATTTGCTTTTGAAAATGAAACTACTCATGAATATAGTTATTTCAAAATAGATTTTGTAAACCTCTTTCCCCAAAACTTCAAACTTAAACCTCTACTAAGTTTCCATGAAAAGAACCTGTGAGCACAATAAAAGCAGTCTGTAGACAGCACTAAAATATACAGGAGAGCAAAAATGGTAGATATTTAAGTGGAAGCATTAGAGCGAATTTTGGTGGGGAAAAAAAAAGCAGCCAAATATCTGCTTTTCCAAGCTGTAAAACAGGACAGTGAGTTATATGCAGTTGCAGCTTAAACAGGTCTGTTTTAACTCCGATTCCAAGCTGCATCTACAGCAGGGGATGCTACAAGGTGTACTGTGCTTGAGAACAGTGGGTTTGGTAAATGACGGGCTATTTTCAGTTACAATTAGCAGAATGTCTAGCAGAATTTCTCCTTAGTGATATCATATTATAATTAAGCAAAGGAATTAAATACAGGACAGCCACATGCCCAGTCCCATCGCTAAATTACTTTACTACTAAAGACCTGGCAAGGTGGTCATCATATCCTTGTTTCAGAAAAGTATGTCCCCCTGTCATGGGTTATCTCAAGAGAGGAAAGAGTGTATGCAGAGAAAGAAAAGTAGGTCTGCATGGTGAGTGGCATATAAGAAATTGCCTCCTAGATGACAGCAGCATGCTCCTGGCTCAGAATCATCAAAGTCCTCCCTCCAAGAAATACTCTTAAGTTGGAAAGACTCTTACTTATCTCTCAGGCTGAAATCCCCTTTTAAAAACCCACATATGCAGTCATAAAACGGAATGAAGTATTATTATGTTACAACATGGATTCATCTTGAAAATTTTTATGCTAAGCTAAAAAAAAAAACCAGACATAAAAAGGACACATATTGTATGATTCTATTTGTGTGAAGTGTCCAGAATAGGCAAATCCAAAGAGACAGAAGGTAGCTGGTGGTTGCTAGGGGATGGGAGGAGGAGGAAATGGGGACCAACTATACGAGTAGATACGGGCTTCTTTGGGGGCTGATGGAAATGTTCTGGAATAGGATAGTGGTGGTTGCGAATATACTAAAAGCACTGGAGTATGCACATTAAAATGGTGACTTTTGTATTATTTCAATTTTTTAAACGCTTGCCAAAAGCCCACATATAAAGGACTGATAAATGAAGAAATGATGAATGTTCTAAGGCACAAACAAAAGAGATAAAAACACACGGTAAGGCAGAATTGTGTGGCAGAAAAAGCAGTGGACAGAACTCGCGTCTCCTAACTTGGGCAAGTTACTTACTCTGTCTGGCCTGTTTTCTTTTCTGTAAAATATGATATGTGTGTGGGTTAGAGAAACCCAATGTCTCCTTCCACTTTTTGTATTCTATAATTCTGATATTTCCTTTTAGCTTCTTCACCTCCCAACACCCTGCCAGCTGGACTTGTATCTGGGGTCCTTACCTGGTGTCCTGAAATCCACCAAAACAAGGTGGGGGAGCCTTCTCCAGGAGTATTTTTGCATTGGAGTTTGCATTTCTTTCTGTGTTGCCTGGTGTGGAAAATTTGGTGTTTACCCAGGCAAGACACAAGACACTGTTTGCTTCCTGAGGACACACAGCCTTTAATGAATGACTGTTGTATAAGTGCTATGTTATTTGACATAGAGACAGACAGACAAATGTCAGAGTTTTCAAGGGGCAAAGGTGGTTGACATTTTTGCTTATAATCTGGAACTTATTTAGGTAAACTATCCACCAGTACTTTACAGTTTTAGCTTTATCTCATTAGAAGGTGTAAAGAGTTATTCCGTTATAAATGGAAAAATGAAGAATGTCTTTAAAAAGAGCAAGGAGAAACACAAGTTGGATTTCCTTCTTAGGTTATGTGTATATGGGTTTGTTTCTGTTTTATTTTGCACTTTCATCCAAGCACTCAAGCAGATACTGCATTAGTGATCCTCGCAGGAGTGCAAAGTCATAAACACCAGGGAGTTAAGAGTTCTAGGCTGAGCTTCTGAAGAGCTACGCTTTAGATCTGCATCCAACGTAGACTATAGGCTCTTAAAAATAAGTCACCTAACTGTTCTGTGAGTCATTTACTTATATGTTGGAAAACTTGATCTTTCAGGGGCCTTTCTGAATACATGAGAATATCCCTGAAACATAATGAACGCCGCAGGAAAGTATGCTAAATATTCATTTTGCTACTATTCTCATCATATGCTATTTTAAGACCCTTCAAACCTCTTTGTGCAAATTAGAAAAGGTGCTCCCTTCCTCTGGGTGGTTGCAGCCCTATGCACAGGCTGGTGAGCTGACCGGGGGCTGGCGTTAGCTCCCACCAGCCCACTTGGCAAGATTCTTTTGTGCCAGGTACAACCTGCCCAGCTGGATGTGGTGAAGATCAGGCTCCAAACCCTTTGTTTTCTTCCGTATCTTTCTACCCACTCTTCCTACTAAGACTTCCTAAGCCCTGGGGCTTTTCTCAATACCTGGAACATCCTCTTCATTTTTCTATCAAATTCCTTCTTATCTTTCAAGTATCACCCCATCCTCCTCTCTGACACCTGAGAATCCCTGCAGTCTGCCGCATCCCTCATCATTCCTCTATTAAAAAATTAAACACTATATTGTGGTAACATATACATAAAACATAAAATTTGCCATTTTAACCATTGTCAAGTGTCCAATTCAGTGGCATCAATTACGCTCACCATGTTGTGCTACCATCGCCACCATCCATTACCAAAACTTTTCATCACCCCAAACAGGCACTCTGTACCATTAAGTAATTCCTAGTCCCCCTTCCCTGGCCCGTGAGAAACGCTAATCTACTTTCTGTCTCTGTCAATTTCCTTATCCTGGATATTTCATGTCAATGGAATTATACACAATATTTCTAGCCGATCTACATATCTGGTTTGCCACTCAGCTCTTCTGTGAACAATGCTTTCCAGTATCCATTTTCCCAATTAGCAAAGCCTCTGGGGTAGAGACCAAGCCTGTGTGAATGTGGGCTTGTAATTTGAGTCTTTCAATTGCTAGCAAACCACCTTGGAGTGTGTGTATTCTGGTTTAAATACTTCAATTAGCTAATTGCCCCTAGGGTTTAGAATAAAACTAACAATGTCCATGTTGAACAATTTTAAAGCATCTTATTGACAATAAATAGCAGGTTGAGTGGAAAATCCAAATCCATCATTTGGTGGCAGTGAGGCATTAGGAATTGTGGAGTGAGGGTTCTTCCCTTCTTTGTTGAGATATTACTGGAACACTGAAGGTCATGGCACCCAGGAAACTTGAGGAAAGGTCTGTAGATCTGAGCCCATTATGGTCACCAATGAGCTACTCATGGCTGAGCCTATATTGCCCATTTGAAGGCCGGGGGTTATGGCATCCATACCCTCTGTGCCAACCTTGGTCACAAGACGTTCTAGAAGCTCCTAGTTCCCAGGCATCCCATAGACACGCCTAGCAACCATCCTACTACCTCTGGGGTACTGCGTATGGCAGGCTTAACTCTTCCCCTCCAAAGAGTCCAGTTCTTTGGACTCTAGTGCTTCTAGGAGCCAGAACATCCTTTTCTTTCTCTCACAGCTTCCATCCCCTTCCCTGATAGATTTATAGGCCATATGAAATCTATGCATATGTGAACCTAGACCAGGGATAGCAGACCTGAAGCCAGTGGTCAGGCACAAGATTGGCATACAAGTTTAAATTTAAAAAAATCAATTGGCTACACATAAAACAATTGAGATTTTTACAGCCAAAATATAATTCTAGATTTCTGGCCATTTTTCCCCAAAATTGAAACATTGGGCACATACCCACATGACAGTGACTGGCTAGAGCTGAACAGTGGCTACCCCTCCCTCCATAGGGCATGAGTCTATAGTTCACCTCAGTCTCCACTAATTCCTATTGTGCCCCAACACTGAGGCTGAGCACTTGTTGGCACTTATCACACTTGGACTTTCTGTACCCATATGTGCATCAAAACTTTTTTTTTTAACATCTGGTCTACTTCACTAATTTAAATTATATCTGCCTGTCCATCCCTGAAAACATTTGCATCTGAGATTCATGGCCTAGGCTTTTGAAAGTAAAAGCTCTCCCTTAGGACAAGGAAAGCCCAAACCTCCAAGACACAAATCTCTTGTCAACTTCTATTGCAGTGGTTTTGAGAACCAGTGGAGGTGCTTTTGCCCTCCTGATGACATTTGGTAGCATCTGGAGGCATTTTTGACCATTATGTTTGGAGGGTTGCAGCTGGCATCTGGTGGATGAAGGATAAGAATGCTACTAAATATTCACAACAAAAAAATCATCTGGCCAAAAATGCCAATAGTACTGAGATCGAAAAACCATGTTTTAGGGGATGAGTTGGGAGTTAGGGAGGACAAAGAGCAAAAAGTGCCTCTCAGGCACAGTTGAAAAACAAGATTCAGTTATTTTCACAGTCAGGTTATACCATCATAACTGTTCAGGGATTTCTTGTCAGACAACTTTCATTTACAGATACGAATTTTGACAGGTTAAGAAAAAATTCATTATTACTTAATAGTGGTGCCACTTTAGTCTTGGAAAAAGAAAGGCATTAAATAGACTGGTCACCGCCTTCACCAAAACATCAGACTTGGCTCCCAAGGACTTCTGATCATTCCAAGAAATGAAACCTACTTCCAAGGACAATGATTTGCCATCACTGCAGATATTCAAAGAAATGTGATGTATCTTGTAATAAAATCTTTGACCTTAATGGAAGTTTAAATACGAGTAGTATAAAATTACAATAACTTTAGTTCACTGAGATTGGTTAGAGTAAGAGACCATTTACATTTTTATAAAGGAAGAATTACCCAATTATTTCTAGTTCTTATTTTTAATCACAGAGTTCCTTGCTTTGTAGACAGGTATGAAAACACAGATGTATTTTCATATATAAGTTTGACCCTTATAAATTTAATTAGTATGTATTAATTTTTAAATATTTGCTTGAGTTACATTAATAATTACTAGATTAAAAAAGAAACGTGAAACTGAAAGAGATAGTTCAAGCAAGCATAACATTGTCAGAATATGTGTATAATCTCTCAAGATGATGGGCTTGAAAGGAACAAATATTTAACATATATGTTTTGATTCATATGTCAGTTTATAATCACGACTTCAAAAATTTCTTAAAATTTTTAATTGAAAGAATGAACAACTTTGTCTGAAATCGATTTAATGACACCTCTAATTTTCACAAAACTTTTACAGTTTTTACAGTGCTTCCATGTAGATTGCTTCACTATAGACTGTTTCACTTAATTATTTGGCAACATCCAAGGTGGGTATTCATTTTCTCCATTTAGTATATATGAGAGTCAGACTCAGAGAAACCCAAAGCAAATGCTGACTGCAAATGGCAGATTAGGGCTAGAACCCCACCCAACCTTCTGATTTCCCATCTAATATCCTGGCCTTGACATTAGTGGTTTCCAAATTTCATAGACCAGTAAAGCTTTTAAAAGTGTGTATGTCGGGGGGAGGGGACATAACCATTTTAGTTTACTAACTTAAAAGTGTTTTTTCAATACTCCCCAAATTGATATACAGATTTAACTCATTCCTTATCAAAATCCCAGCTAACCAGGTAATTCAATGGTAGAATTCTCACCTGCCATGTGGGAAACTGGGTTCCATTCCTGGCCCATACCCCTTAAAAATCCCAGCTAGGGGATTCAGAGAGAGCAGAGAATGCTGCAGCACCAGGGAGCAGAGAGTCCACCAGCCAGTGACCTTTGGAGATGAAGAAGGAAAACACCTCCCCGGGAGCTTCATGAAACCAGAAGCCAGGAAAGAAAACTAGCAGATGATGACGCCATGTTCGCCACGTGCCCTTCCAGCTGAAAGAGATGCGCTGGCTGTGTTCACCACATGCCTTCTCACTTGAGAGAAAATCCCTGAACTTCATTGGCCTTCTTGAACCAAGGTAAGCCTGCGGCATCTTTAGTGACCCCTGCTGATGTTATCAAGATGAGATTACAGGTGGCTGCCCGAGCTGGCCAAACCACTTCCAGTGGAGTTATAGACTGCTTTAAAAAGATATTCTGGGAAGAAGGTCCAAAAGCTTTTTGGAAAGGAGCTGGTGCTCGTGTATTCCTCACCCCAGTTTGGTGTAACTTTGCTGACTTACGAATTGCTACAGCGATTGTTCTACATTGATTTTGGGGGAGTAAAACCCATGGGGTCAGAGTCGGCTCCTCCATCGAGGATCATACTGCCGGCTCCCAGTCCTGACCACATCGGGGGCTACAGAGTGGCAGTCGCAACATTCGCCGGGATTGAGAACAAATTCGGACTCTACCTCCCTCTCTTCAAGTCAGCGGCACCTACCTCAAAAGTTGTCAGTGGAGCTCTGTAGGAGGATGGGCCTCGGGTGTCCTGTAGCTTTGTTGTTAGTGCAGTGAAGGTTGTCCCAGCTCAGAGTGAGGCGACATTTCATTCTTTTCACCTCTGTGTCATGTTTAAATTCAAACTGAAGACTTTTATAAGCTGAAATATGTATTTTTTGTGTTTTCTTAACTAGATCCTTATGAAATTATTGAAAAGTATTATTTGGGCCTGAGCCCACAAACATTTGCTAGGGTTTGGTCAACACTAAAAATGATGTGGGAGTTGGAGCAAATATGGATAGAAATCAGGGCTTTTCTCCGTGGACAGGGATTGCAGTCCCAGAGAGGCTTCTGAAAGGCAACTCCTGGTGCTCAGAGCAAAGCATTTTGTGTACTTCAACTGGTAGTAAACTGGGTGCATATTTATAAAAGTAAAAAACACTGAAGAAATGAAAAAATTATCAGAAATAGCCAGCCTGGCTTCACATTTTAAACATGCTGCCTCTGGATTATATTATGAAGCTTTTATGTGAAACATGTTTTTTTTTTTTTTTGGTCATGAAAACCACATTGGAGATGTTTAGAAATCATATTCTGTTATTACTGGGACCGGGACTACCAAGGGAAAGTCTTCGCACTTTAGGCAAGTACTTTTGGGGTTTTATTATGTGGACAAAGAAACTCAGATGTCGCGCTGTTCCTGGATACACTAATCACAGATTACTGCGTTCCTGCCTGCTCTGTCAATACTGTAGAAAGTACCCACACCTCTGGATGGCACCGAAATCCCTACCTATCCCTTGGAAGTAGCACCATTTGCTTTTAAAGCCTACCTTATCTTAAATCATATCTAAGACAAATGCATTCCAATGTAGATTGTTATTTAGTTCATGGTGCCCTGCATTATGTTCAGACTCCTGTGTTTGTGAAGGTGGAAATAAACACTGTTTAATGCCAAAAAAAAAAAAAAAAAAAAAAATCCCAGCTAGCGTCTTTGCAGAAATTGACAAACTGATCCTAAAATTCATAATGGAAAGCCAAGGGTCCCTGAATAGCCAAATAACCTTGAAAAAGAACAAAGTTAGAGGATTCACACTTCTCAATTCCAAAATTTACTATTAAAGCTTCAGTAATAAAGACTGTGTGGTACTAACAAAAGGTTAGACATGTAGATCAATCGATTAGAAGTTGAAAGTCCAAAAATATACCCTCACAATGACAGTCCATTGATTTTCAACAAGAGTGCCAAGATAATTCAGTGGGGGAAGAATAGTCTTTTCAATAAGTGATGTCGGGATAACTGGATGGCCATATGCAAAAGAATGAAATGGGACTCCTACCTCACACCACATATAAACATTAACTCACAATGGATCAAAGACCTAAATAGAAGAGCTAAAACTGTAAAATTCTTAGATGAAAACATAGGAGTAAATACTTGTGACTTTGGATTAGGGAATGGTTTCTTAGATATTACTTCAAAAGCACAAGCAACCAAGGAAAAAATAGGTAAGTTGGACTTCAAAATGAAAAACATGTGTGCTTCAAAGGACATCATCAAGAAGGTGAAAAGAAACCTGCTGAACAAAAGAAAATATTTGGAAATTATATATCTGATAAGGAAATCGACTCTCAAATATTTTTTTAAAAAAACTTTTATATCTCAATAGTAAAAAGAAAAATAACTTTAAAATAGGCAAAGGATCTGAATAGGCATTTCTCCCAAGAAGATATATAAATGATCAATAAGCATGTGAAAAGACACTCATCATCAAAAGCCACCAGGAAAATGCAAATCAAAACTATGAGATACCACTTTATACCCATTAGGATGGCTATGATCAAAAAGAGGTATCGATGAGGGTATGGAGAAATTAAAACCCTCATACACTGCTGATGGGAATATAGAATGGTGCAGTTGCCTTGAAAAAGTCTGATGGTCCCTCAAAGGGTTAAACTTAGAGTTACCATATATCCCAGCAATCCCACTCCCAGGTATATCCAAGAGAAATGAAAACACTTATTTACACAAAAACTTGTACATTAATGGTCATAGCAGCATTACTTGTAATAGCCAAAAGGTGGGAACAATCCAAATGTCCATCCACTGACGAATGGAAAAATGAAATGTGGTATATCCATATAAAGGAATATTTGGCAATAAAAAGAAATGAAGTACTGATACATGCTACAATGTGAATAAATCAATAATATGGTATGCTATTTCCTAATTTAACTTGTATGGTCAGTTTAGCTGAACACTATAGTTCAGGAAATCTTGAATAGGACATGAAATTTTGTTGGTTTGTCCAGGATAGTATGATGCCCCGAGAAATCCTAGAGTGATTTGGGCAATGAATAAAGAAGTATTTGCAGGGTACCCTTAGGGGAACCCGGAGAAAGGGGGAAAGATTCAACTTCCCATTTGGAGAATTTCTGATACTCTTGCAAGCAGTGGGGACAACCAAATCAATAGGCTGAGCCCCCGATCTTGGGGTTTGCCCCTGTGAAATTTATTCCTACAAAGGATAGGCTAAACCTACTTAAAATTAGGTCTAAGTGTCACCCCAGAGAACCTCTTTTGTTGCTGAGATGTGGCCTCTCTCTTTAAGCCAACACGGCAAGTGAACTTCCCCCCTACATGGGACATGACTCCCAGGGGTGTGAATCTCCCTGGCAACATGGGACAGAAATTCCAGCATCAAGGGATTGAGAAAACTCTTGAACAAAAGGGGGAAAAGAGAAATGAGAAGAAATAAAGTTTCAGTGACTGAGAGATTTCAAACAGAGTCGAGAGATTATCCTGAAGATTACTCTTATGCATTATATAGATAGCCCTTTTCAGTTTATGTTGTATTTGAGTGGCTAAAGCAAAGTACCTAAAACTGTAGAGCTGTGTTCCAGTAGCCTTGTTTCTTGAAGATGATTGTATGAAGATAAAATGTTTAGAATGTGACTGTGTGATTGTGAAAACCTTGTGTCTGATGCTCCCTTTATCTAGGGTATGGACAGATGAGTAAAAAATATGGATAAAAAATAAACAAATAATAGAGGGAACAAAGGTTAAAATATATTGGGTAGATGGAAATACTAGCGGTCAATGAGAGGGAGGAGTAAGGGGTATAGTATGTATGAATTTTTTCCTTTTCCTTTCTATTTTTTTTTTCTGGAGTGATGCAAATGTTCTAAAAGATGATCATGGTGATGAATATACAACTGTGATGAGATTGTGAGCCGCTGATTGTACACCACACATGGAATGTTTGTATGTTAAGAATGTTATGTTTGTATGTTGTCTTATCAATAAAAATATTTTTTTAAATGGCATGCTAAGTGAAAGAAGCAGGTCACAAAGAACACTGATTGTATTATTCCATTCATGTGAAATATCCGGAATAGGCAAATCTATAGAGATAGAAAGCAGATTTGTGGTTGCTTAGGGTCGAGGAGGTGGGTGTGTGTGACAGTTTGGAGGGAAATGCAGGGTGACTGACTGCTAAAGGGTGTTTTGGTTTCCTAGGCTGCGCAAACAAATACCATGAAATAGGTTGGGCTTAAACAATGGAAATTTATTCACTCACAGTTTTGAGGTCGGGGGAAATGTCCAAATCAAGACATCCTCAAGGTGAAGCTTTGTGCCTGAAGCCTGCAGCTTTTGGGGGCTGGGTGCCAGTGATCTTGGTTCCTCTGTCACTTGGCAAGGCACATGCAGCATCTCCTGGGCTCTTCCTTCTCTTCTAGTTTCTGTTTCAGCTTCTTGCTTCCCGTGGCTTGCTTTCTCTTCGCTTGAATTTCATTCTCTTATGAAATACTCCGGTAACAGGATTAAGACCCATCCTGATTGAGGTGGGCTACGCCTTAACTGAAGCAACCTCATTACAAGGTCCTGTTTACAATGGGTTCACACCCATGGGAATGGATTAACTTTAAGGATATGTTTCTCTGGGGGTACATTCAGTTCCAGTATGGGGTTTCCTTTTGGGGTGATGAAAATATTCTAAAATTGATTGTGGTGATGGTTGCACACTTCTGTGATATACTAAAAAAAACATTGAATTGTATACTTTAAAAGGATAAAATGTGTGGTACGCAAATCACATCTAAGAAAGGTGTTACTATATAAATATATTTTTCAATGCTCAATTTTCCACCAAAGAATATTTTTTTTAAGAAAAAGCCCTCTTTTCTAACATGAATATTTAACCAATCAATTGTGTGCATCCAAATATGCACACAATGATTTTGTGTGCAAATGTTTAAATGGATTTGCTTCAAACAAGGCACACTATAAAGGAATAGGCCAGGAGCATTTCTCCAACAGTGTAAGTATATCCCTTCCGCTGGCCCATTATTTTCATCTTGAGCTCTAGTTTGGCGATGTTAAAGTAATGCTTTATTTAGCAAGTTTGGTAAGGTCATAGGAGCCTATTAGGTCAAGGTCACAGGCTTATCTCTAGATGCACCAATGAGCCTTGCTGCTTCTCTAGCTATACCTGGTCTAAGGGCCCTACAGAGATTAAAGTCCTTGCAAACCTCTATTACACCTCTCTGTCATAGTGTCCTATCTGTCAGGCTTCTAGATATTACCTATCGGGACTCCACAAATACCTACCACCTTCCCTGCCAAGCAGCAGGATGCTAGAGAAACTTCTGAAAGTCTTTGCCAGCATTTGACAGGTGAGAAGGAAAAATGGCAGCCAGGACATTTCTTATGAATTAAACTTCAAACCATTGTGCTGTTTCAACACTGTGCTTGTTGGTTCTTTTTTTTCTGGTTAATGTTTTTCTGTTGCCTTTTCTTCTCTCGCCCTCTTGTGTGACCAGCAAGCTGAGTGGGGCATCCAGAAGGAAAGCCTCCTTTCTGCCTTAAGTGCTTTAGGTGAGGAAAGTTCTGAAGTTCTGAGTGCTTAGGGCCTGCCTGGTAATTGAGACAGCAGATGGTCCTCCAGCTCCGGAATAAGGCTGCCCGCTTCCTTTCCACTTTGATGAGAGGCAGCTGTATGCTTGCTGGCCCTTCCTGACTTGTGAGGAAGGGAGGGAAGGAAGGAAGGAAGGAGCAACTGTTCTCTTTCCCTTAACTGCACCAAAACCCCTGACACCCAGGACTTACTCTCAAGGTCCAGAGTGGCTCAATTTTAGGTGTCTAATTTATGTAATGCTATTTATTAATTGTAAATGTTAGACAAATGATGATGGAGAGGAGTAATTTGCTAATCAATGAAGATGATTAGTAATGTCAGTCTAGGCTGCAATGCAGATGTTTATAAACTAGCAGCTGAAATGAGTTGGGGACACCAGTGTTTGAGCTAATGCTAGAGCAGGCACACCTGTATTTGACATCATTCATTTCGCCCACTTGCCTGTGCACACTTGAGCAATTTTCTGAGCCTCAATGTTTTTAGTCATAAAATGGAAATAATATTGCCTATTTTCTAAGTTTGTTATAAAGATTAAATAAAACATTCTATGAAAGCACTGGGTTCTGTCACATATTAGGTACTCGATAAAGAGTAACTCACACTTAGTGCTAACTATGGACTTAGTACTTTACAGCTATCAATTTATTTAATCCTCACAAGAACTCAGTGAGGCAGGTAGTTTTGCAGCGAGGAAATGAAGGCATAGAGAGGTTAAAGATGTTTGCCCAAAGTTACACAGCCTTGAGTGACAGTCAGGATTTGAGTCCAGGTCATCTGGCCTCGGACTTTGTGCCCGTACCCGTTGGCACTAGTACTTCTCCAACACATGTTTTCTTTGCTGCACTCACCTCTACCCACAGGACAACAGAATGCAACTTGTCAGGCCTTTCAGGACACTGAAAGTAGATGCCTGCTCAGGGAGCCTAGACTTTCTCTCACATTATCTAAAAACCCAGGAAAGCAGGGTCACTGAGGAATAGCAGTTATTCTGGTGTTGTGTATCTGAGCAGCTCATCTGGCCTACTCAGGCCCTTCTGGGGCTTCAGACTCTACCCTTTTACCTCCCCCACCCACCTCCTTCCTGTTTCAGGCAGCCATCTTGCAAAAGTCTATTCCTTAGTCACAAGGTAGAGAATGGGGCATAAGGATGGAGTCTTTCAAACTCATCACCACTACAGGTATCTTTATGCACAAAAATACATTATTAAAGTAAAACAATGGCCTCCCTTCCCCTACCCACACCTCTGCTTACAAAGAAGATTTTCAGAAAAAATCTACTCTGCACATATCCTCTTCTGGTTCCCTGGGGTTATTTGTTTGTTTGTTTTTGTTTTGTTTTGTTTTTTGTAAGATAGCTTGCCCTGTTATCTTAATTTTTATCTAAGGGGTTTGTGTCTATAATTTATGAAATGCTGAGCAAACTCCAGGCATTCATTCCAAGGTACTTAATAACTATTAGAATCAAGTAGAGTTAAAACAGGAAAGGATTACAAAGAGGAAAAAGAAATAATCCCAAGAACTCAAAATGTCTGGGCATCACTGACTTTGTTTCTGAAATCATTCTTGTGAATAATTTCCTGCCTCATAAAATGTCATTATAGCAAATTATCCTAATAAAGAAATCTTCTCTGAGGAAGCTGGAACAAGGCACGTCAAAATTTGGCAAGGTTACATTTTTATCAGGCAGCTGTAAACTTTTATTGCAAAAATAACCTGATAGCCTGAAATAGGCTGGTATAAAAGAACAAATACACAGTCCCATAACAACTGGTTTAAGTAAGTATTTTGCATGTTCAATAGAAAATAAAGCAACTTTAATGGAAAATTCTGATTAATGTCAATTTTGTATCTACTAAAGTTCCTATACTAGCTGCCTAAATTATGAAAACTTAAACTTAATCTATGAGTCTTTGGCTTTGGAAACTCCTTTTTCCCTATTTAAACTCATGAGAGGTTCCCTTAAAAACAGTAACTCTCAATTGCTGCTTTTGGAAGTCTTTTAACTCAACAAAGTCTTAGATTTCTAAGTTGTGTCTGTGACTGTCCTAGCTCACTGTTGACTCTAAGTTTATTGAAGTATGCTTTATCACTTCACGAATATAATGAACTGGATTTCCTAAGTGCCAAAATCCATCTTCTCTGAAATGCTCTAATGGATATTATTGGGAACGGCTCCATTTCTTTAAAAAGCTTTAAAAATTATCTCCTCTGTAAGATCCACAGAACTCTTAATGATCATGCCCCAAACTGGTTCCAATTTTTTTGGTCAATAGGTACAAGGTGAGCAGTAACAGGACTCTATGAAAATAAAGAAAGAAGATAAGGTAAGCGTCAGGTTTAAATGTTTAAAAATTTTTCCTGTGTCATTGATCTCATACCAAAAATGAATTGCCATAACTTCTTCTAGGAATGGAAAATGAAAGAATGTGTCTCCAGTTTTAAATCATGTTTGTGGGTTTTTTCAAAGGACTTCTTTCTGGTAAATTACTAAGTAGACTTCACCCACAAAGGGATTCTCCATTCAAGTGTAAATTTGAACTAGGCCCAATCTTCCTTAGCACTTGAGTTCCCAATCCTATTTCTTCAGTCTTAATGTTGGAAATCAAGATAAACCTTTTTGCTCTTTTATTGTTAGTGCGTGAGTTCAAAAACTATCCTCTCTCTGTATGGATTATGGGGGAAGATCAAGGGAGGTGAGGAAGGACTAGGAAGAGGAACTAAGGCAAAATAGGTTCTGTGTCCAACAGGCATGTCCCAAACTGAATTATTCTTTTTGGGCAGCACCATGGGAGTCAATGAAATTTACTTATAGCTTGAATGAAACTCAGTATTTCTCCTGTGTTATGCAAAGGTAAAAAAGAAATCTGAGCAAGACCCTGGGAGATTGCCTATGAATGAACTATACTCACTTTAGTTCATAAAGTTGATGCTATGTACTTTAGCTGCATTTTAAGAGACTTCTTGGTTCTTGGTCCTACTTTGGATCATTGAAATACTATGTAAGAGTTGGGGAAAAATAGTCTAGATGGAGATAGTTACAACCCCATTTCAGACACTGCTAGTCCTGTGAGCTGGGGCAAGTTTCTTCACATCAGCAACCTCAGGCTCTTCCTCCGTAGGGTAGGGACAATGATATCATATCTACATACCTTGCAGGATTGTTGCACCAATTCCATGAGACAGTGAGGGCATCTCACGTTATGTCACAATCCATATCAATCCTCCTCCCCACACTCTTCTATCTGAACAAATAAGGTAATAGTGTGTTTGGAGTCCAGATGAAATGATGCTGATTAATGAGAGGGTTCATGTAGCATTAACAGTGCGCATACTAGTACTCATTGGACCACTTAATGGTGGTCGTCCCTGCCTGTCTTTATTTCCTGGCTGCTAAAACAAATACCATATGGTGGGCTGGCCTAACAATAGGAATTTATTGGTTCATGGTTTTAAGGCTAGGAGAAGTCCAAAATACAGGCATCAGCAAGGCAATGCTTTCTTCCTGAAGACTATGGCATTCTGGAGCTGGCTACTGGCCATCTCTGATTCCTGGGCTTTCTGTCACATGGCAATGCACATGGTGGCATCTTCTCCTTTCTCTTCAGGGTTCTGTTGCAGATCCTTTCTCTGGGACTTTTTTCCCTTCGGTCTTTTCTATAAGGCCTCCAGGGTAGGATTAAGATACATCCTGACTCAGCTGACCACATTCTAACTAAAAATAACATCTCCCAAAGGTCTATTTCCAATGGGGCTACACCCACAGGTCTGGACAAAGACTAAGAACATGGTTTTCAGGGGTACATAACTCCAAGCCACCATTGTGTGTTCACCAAGTTTACAACAGAGGCACAAGCAGGCTGGGGCCAAGTGGCTTGTTCCTGAACCCACAGGCCAGTCATTGTTCAAACATGTCCTCACATCTGCCTCAGACTACCCCCCAACCAGGCGGCAGCACTCTTGGAGAAGCCAACTAGAATTCTGTGACACATCCACTTGAGCAACCGCTTGGGCGTCTGCTTGAGTCATCAGAACCTCCACTCTTCACTTTCAGGTTCTCATCTCTGAAGACTGGAATGGTACAGGATTCATTGTGGAGGAAGTTGGTCAGAGAATGGCAGAAAGGGGTGTCTAGTAGTCATTCCACAGACACTC
Organism: Tamandua tetradactyla; assembly: GCF_023851605.1. Taxonomy (NCBI): domain Eukaryota; kingdom Metazoa; phylum Chordata; class Mammalia; order Pilosa; family Myrmecophagidae; genus Tamandua; species Tamandua tetradactyla. Next base: position 144,761,700 of record NC_135332.1, read on the forward strand.
AGGAGGGCTCGCTGTTGTCCCACACTGGACTGAAGTCTTTACTAGACCTTATGTCAAATCATCAGAGTTTCTGTTCGGGTTGATTTAAAGTTTTGGTAATAAGTGGTGGTGGTGGCAGTACAACATGTGAACATAATTAACAGCACTGAATTATATTTGTGAATGTGATTAAAAGGGGAAACTTTAGGTTATATATATGCTACTAGAATAAAATTTAAAAAGAACATAGGATTGTTCGACACAATGAACCCCATTGTAAATGATGGACTATAGTTAATAGTACAATTATTAAAATGTTCTTTTGTGAATTTGCAACAAATGTACCACATTAATACAAGGTGTTAATAATAGGGTAGTATTGGGAACTCTATTTCATTCATGATTCTTCTGTAAACCTATAACTTCTCTAATAATAAAAAAAGAACCCTATGACGAAGGTGCGGTCAGTCCCCTATGAGTCAGGGAGCTCTAGGAAAATATTCACAATCCTGTAGCCAATAAATGACAGAACTCACAGCATGAGCTGGCTGACTCCAGAAGTCAGGACTGTGAAGAACTCAACACATGGGGAAATCCAGGAGGGCTGGGTGAGAACTTTCCCCAGGTGTTTCTTCTGCTGTACTCCCTTAGAAGATGTCTAAGCTTACATCTATAAAAGTACTCTGCATATTGTTATTGTTATTATTTGTTCACATTTCGTCTCAAAAGCATTTTATTTATCTTTGGACAACCAGAATCTAGGCACAATGGTAGAGTCATTTGGACAGCTATGTGTGTGTATGTGCATATATGTATAAATATATATATATATAATTCTCCCCCTCTGCCCACCCTTGAGTTAAAGAGAACTAGCCTGGAGAACAAAATCTTGCAGCACTGTTTCTGTCCCCGCTGACTTGCTGAGAAAGAGCACCCTTCAAGGTCCTACAAGACAACTGGGAAAGAAATCTCCCAAGAGCAGCATTACGGAGTCATCATCGTCCTGGCTGCTCCTTCTTCCCACCCCGCCAGTGGATGCCCAGCATGGCAACTTTTGGCTTCCAATGAGTGGGAGAAGAGCACTAGACCAAAATGTCAGCGATGATGATCCCTTTGATAATATGCATGTTCTATAATAAATTAAAAGTAAGCATTTGTAAAAGTAAAAATTTTAAAGATATTATTAATTTGGGCTCCCAAACTTTTGCAACTGCTTCCTAAGTTGTCTCCACCACTGAGTTGAAGTAGAAACATTTCTGACTAACTGGAAAATGGAGCTAAGAACCACTGATGGTGGCTCAGTGGCAGAATTCTCACCTGCTGTTCTAGTTTGCTAGCTGCTGGAATGCAATATACCAGAAACGGAATGGCTTTTTAAAAGGGAAATTTAATGAGTTGCTAGCTACAGTTCTAAGGCCGAGAAAATGTCCCCATTACAACAAGTCTATAGTAATGTCCAATCAAAGGCATCCAGGGAAAGATACCTTGGTTCAAGAAGGCCGATGAAGTTCAGGGTTTCTCTCTCATCTGGAAAGGCACATGGTGAACACGGTCAGGGTTCCTCTCTCATCTGGAAGGGCACATGGCAAATACAGCATCATCTGCTAGCTTTCTCTCCTGGCTTCCTATTTCATGAAGCTCCCCGGGAGGCACTTTCCTTCTTCAACTCCAAAGGTTGCTGGCTCGTGGACTCTGCATTGTGGTGCTGCAGCATTCTCTGCCCTCTCTGAGTCTCTCATTCTCCAAAATGTTTCCTCTTTTATAGGACTTCAGAAACTAATCAAGACCCACTCAGATGGGTGGAGACATGTCATCCCCTAATCCAGTTTAACAACCGTTCTTAACTAAATCTCATCAACCAGGGAGATGATCCCATCACAGTCCCAAATACACAGCATTGAATAGAGACTATTCTACCTTTAAGAAATGGGATCCATATTAAAACATGGCTTTTCTTAGGGGGCATACTTCCCTTCAAACCAGCACACCTGCCATGCTGGAGACCCACGTTTGATTCCTGCTGTCTGCCCAGGCGTAAAAGAAAAAGAACCACTTTCAGGGAATTCAGTGAACAGTCTAGGTTTGGGACCCCAAACTCTATGGTTATAGTATTACACCACATCACACCTAAAACACATACCCACTATAAACTTCCCTTTTCCCTTTTATAAGAGCAATATCTGTTCATTGTAGAAATTTTGGAAAATAAAGAATAAGGAAGAAAATAAAATCACACAGACTTTCACCATCCTGAGAGAGCCATTGTTATCAGTTGGGGAATTTCCTTCCAGTCTTTGCATATGCATTATAACAAAATATGAATCATACCGTAGACATTGCCTTATAACCAGACTACACACTATTTAAAGGAGACTCTTCTGGGTAACTAAAGCTCATCTCTAGTAGACATGATAAAGATGTGCTATAGCACTAGCTATGAGCTCAGCCCTTGAGACTTTAACCAAAGGGAAGGGAAGGCTTAAGTATCTAATCAAGGGCCTTAATTCCAGTCTAAACAAGCGCTTTCCTGGGTGACTTCACAGCTAAGGTGTAACTCAAGCTCCCTAAAAATGATTTCAGGCTACTGCCAGGAAGGACAAAAGCTGACCCAACAAAACATAGAGAACTCCAGGGAATATATAATGACAAACAACTTAGCTAATACTGATCCATCAGAAAATCACATTCTGTTCTGCCAGAAGCTCAAATGAAGGCTATAAATGCTCTTCTGAGACACAAGTTTAGTCCTTTAGCACTGAAGGTTTGTGTTGGGAAAAATTTAATATATGTGGTTTGGAACTTATTCCTATAAAATAGGCACTGTTGACAATGGTTTCTTCCCACAGTGCTAGAGGAGTACATTTGTACAAAGAAGTAGGTGGGCTAGATTTTTAAGTGCAAAAATGGGAAGTCAGGAACTCAATCAGGCCTCTTATGCTGACTCATTCAGTGTGCGCCTAGGCATTTCTTAAGCTCCTGTCCAGAAAAATGGCAAAAGTTGGCAAAGTAATCAATTGGGGATTGTCTTGGCTTTGGGAGGGTTAAATTTGGGGGTTCAGTCTCTTATTGCATGAGTTCTTCAGGGCCATTTCCAGATGGTCTGTGGTTTTACACTAGCACAAGTTCTTTACAGATGAAGTTCAAAGCTGAGCCTTATGGAGGTGGTTTTGGCCAAGACATAAGTCATAAGACTGTTCATGTCCAGCTCAGCAATGCTCAGCTCTCTGGAGCCTTTCTCTGGGAAATGTATACTTAATGTTATCTCAGGGAGGATTCGTATAAACAAAAAGGCTTTTGCAGCACCAGTCCCAAAGCAGTTCCTATAAGCAACAGAGAAGACTTTGCTGCAGTCCCAACATCTCCTTCAGACATTTGTTAGTGGAGACCATTAATTTTCCTTGCCTAATGAGTGCTTGAAGCAATGTCCACAAAATGAGCAAAGCAAAGCATCTGTTCTGAGCCAGCGTTTCAGTTTGTTACAGATGATGGAAAATGTGCTTGAGGTTCAAAGTTGTAGAAATGTGTTTTTGTTCACTCAGCTCCCGTTATAACCACATCTGTTATCAGCAGGGAAGGCTGTGTTAATATTAAACGGCATGACTTTTTTAAACCTGGAGTTCTCCTCTGTGATGTTCTGGCTGAGAGCATTAAACAGAAAAGGCTGAGAAAGCCAACCCTGTGTCTGGTGATATTGCCCCTTGGATTCTCCTAGAAGGTCTGACTTTGGGCCGAAGCTAATTTGCCTAATTCCTTCCATTTTAGGAACCTACTCTAAAAGTGAATCAGAATGAAGAGCTTCTCTGCATGTTGTTTCTGACTTCTCAGACATACCACGAGGCTTGACATTCAAAGTGAACTACTTTCTCTATCTTCTCATTCAACAGAGAGGCTTAAATTTTCTTTGACATTTCCCCAAGTGGTATTCTATGACTAAACAGTGCGCAATACTTACAATACTTAGTTCATTCAGTGTTTGAGCTGGAAATGACCTCAGGGATCATGCAGACAAGTAGCTCTTAGGAGGAGGTGACTTTGGGGTCACCAGGCCGGGGAACATAAGAAGGAACCAAGAGTGCACCCGTACACACACACACACACACACACACACACACACACACACAACAGGGTACCTCCACTTAGCTCCATCTTATATACTGAGCTTCCAAGTAATACTTTATTTAAACAAAGGGTGATGTGGCTAAATAACATTTGAAACCCTGAATAAATCCTAATTTTTTGTTGTTGTTGTTGTTGTTACATGGGCGGGCATTGGGAATTGAACCCGGGTCTCCAGCATGGCATGCGAGAACTCTGCCACCGAGCCACTGTGGCCCGCCCTACATCTTAATTTTACTGGTTTAAGAAATAAAATCCCAGGGAGGTTAACCTACCTAAGGCATTTGGTTGCTTACAAAGCCAAGACTAGAACCCAGGTGTTTTCACTGTCTTTGATTCATTTCTTCATTCACAAATGTTCCTGCCCCAGCCATTGCACAAATTGCTAATGTTCCTAAAGACTCATTTAACAATATTAATGTCACATCGATTTGAAAAAATTGTTTTCTCCCATCTTTTACTGACTTAGTTAAAGGCCTTTCTCATTAAATACCATATTTTTTTGGATTGCACTCAGGAATTTGTGGTTAAGTCCTATTACCATTTTAAAATATGTGGAATATATTAACATTTACAAATTCCTTTCATTTTTAAAGCATCTTTGTAGTTTATGTTAGTGTGGTCATAGTTGGCATATATCCAACTTTATAATCCTACTTGGTATTAAGTTTCCTTCAGTTAAAGTAACATTTTCGAATGTACCATTTTTCCAACCTGTTTTCACTTGTCTGGGTTCCTACTTTGTGACTGTCCTATTTCATAAATAGTCATGATATGTGTATAGCTTGGTCATTATACTAACCGCATTACTCTATAACTAATGATATATGTGTCTGTTTCTTCTAGGACAATATGAGCTGCTTGTAGATGGTGGCAGTGTCTTACTCACCTCTGTATCCCTCATAACAGGTTCCCAATAAACATTTGGGGGGGGTGGAGATAGGGGACAGGAGGAGAGGAAATCACATACAGGCCTTTCTGTAGATTTTTTTTTAACCAGGAAAACCTATGAAAGATTGTAGTACACTGTTGAAACTAACCATCGTAAGGTGCAATACAGCCTGGGTTGTTCTTGAACACAAGAGTCTTGTCGTTGGCTTTTTAGATTGAGCTCAACTTCCTGAATGAAAGCTTAAAGGGAAATGAAAGAAACCTCAAGAATATTCTCCACCATCTTCCCTCTATCCTCCAAACATTTTGACTAGGAAAGTAAAATTTACCAGTCTATTCTTAAAACATTTACCTACCTCTAAGAAATCTTTTTTTTGGTGGGGGTGGGTGGGTGCATGGTCCAGGAATCAAACCCGGGTCTCCCACATGGAAGGCGAGCATTCTACCACTGAACTAACTGTGCACTCGGTAAGAAACCTTTTAATGATGGACATTTTCAAGCATGCATAGAAATAGAGAGAATAATGGACCCCTTCTACCTATCACCCAACCTCCACAATTACCAACATTTTACCACTCTCATTTCATTTATCTCCTCCTTCACTTTTTAAATGTTAAGTTAATATGAATGGCTATTAAATACTTCAAATATGTGAATTATGACCAAATATAGAAATGATTATATGAATAATATTTAATGACGACTCCTCAAGTAACAACTAGACATTGATCAGAACTACATAAAAAGATATATTACAAAGATTGGAAGAAAACTTGGAACATTGTAAATTCTTCAGGAGTTAATGTTTATTGGTTCATGTTTGGTATCTCTATTCAAAGTCTTATTTTTAAAGTATTCCTGTACAACATTCCAATAATATGAATCCTCTCATAATATGAAAAAAATTTTAGTTGTCTGTGGTTCCAAGATTTCTATTAGCTACTGATAATATCTATTCTTTCTTCTTTACTAGAAGAACCTCTAATTTTCAGCTGGGCAAAGACCATGAAGACAACATTTCCATGCCTCCTTCACTGATAGATGTGGGCATGTGATTAAGTTCTGACCAGTGGGATGTAAGTGAACATGTGTGTAAAGTCAAGGAAATGTCCTTAGAGGGCAGGAGCATACTCTTTGCCCCTCCTTATTGTCTTTAATATAGACATAATGGCTGGAACTCAAGCAGCCATGTTGGACTATGAGGTAGAATATTCTAAGAATGGAAGAGAAGTGAGGAGCCCAAGTCCCTGATAATTCTGTGATGACAGCCCATCAGATCTGGACTACCTCCCCACAGATCTCTTTTACATGAAAGAGAAATAAGCTTTTTTCTTATTTCTTAGGCCTTTAGTCTTGACACTCTTTTTGTTTAAAGGAAAACACTGATTAGGACACTTATTAGCCATTCCTTTCCTCATTAAGCTCCACTCATTGAATCTTTATTGAAGCAATTCCTAGTCATCCATATTTGATTTAAAAAAAGAAAAAATCCTTTAAACTATATCATTAAAAGATATTGAACAAATCTAAGGCAGTCCTAGAAAATGAATAGAATTTAGGTGAAGCATTCACAGCATTCTAAGCCAATTGCTCTTGCAGACAGAGGAGCAGCAAAGCCATGTGATAGGTCATGTTCTCCCTAAATCATTTGACATCCTGAAAACCTTTTCTATCAGCGCTGCTCTGTGCTAATGAAGCTGCCCTTCTGAGACTCAACAATGCTCAAATTATCTATGTGTTGCCTCAAACTGGGCACATGGGGAAGCAGCTAGGAGCCAGGAGCAGGGGTTAGAGAGAGTGAAGTTGCATATCTCTGGACATAGTTGGTAACAGCAGTTTGGTGACACACATTCTGGTCCATTTGAAAGAGAGGAGGGCTGCTTTCCATGGCTTTTTTTTTTTTTAACTTTTTTAATTGTGTATTTAATATATATACAAAGCAAAGAAAGGAAAAAGCAATAATTTTCAGAGCACTCTTCAACAAGCAGTCACAGGACAGATTCCAGAGTTTGTCATGGGCTACCAGATGATCCTCTCAGATTTTTCCATCTAGCAGTTAGAATATAGGAGGCTAGAAAGAATAAATTTTTTTTAGCACCACAATCGACTTTTTTTTTTCTTTTTTGTGTGTGATATACATACAAAACAGCAATAAATTTGAAAGCACAGCACAGTTAGTTGTAGAACAGATTTCAGAATTTGGTATAGGTTGCAATTCCACAATTTTAGGTTTTTACTTCTAGCTGCTCTAAGATACTGGAAACTAAAAAGAAATATTAATTTAATAATTCAGCAGTCATATTCACTTATTAAATCTTACTTTCTCTGTATAATTGCACCATCACCTTTGATCTCTCTAACCCTCTTATTAGAGGTATTTGAGCTATGGGTCATTCTAACTTTTTCATGTTGGAAGGGGCTGTCAATAATATGGGCTAGCTGATGTTCTGGAAGGGCTGGCCCCTTGAAATTTCAGGGCTTATCTGGTCCAGGGACCCACCTGGAGGTTGTAGGTTCTTTCCATGGCTTCTTAAGTCTTACTCTACATTCCCTCTGTGAGCTGCTGTAAAAGCCAAAGACAGCTGCCCAGTCCATGCTCTGTTTTCTTAGCGTCCATTTCCCCTTCCAGCCACAGCTCTCCCTCTCCCTGTTTCCTTCTCTCAGTCCGTGGTAGTCTGGGTAGGGTAGGCCATGCCAGCTCCAAGGGTGAGCAGCTGGCCCCGTCTAAGCCAGTGTATCTCATTTCCCTGACCACAAGCATCAGTTTCAGGGTGGACAGGAGACCTGATCAACTGGAGTAAATCTTAAGAGTTCTGTGGGAGCCTTTGGAAAAAGCAGCTTTCTCTTTTTACTGACTCAGAAGGTTAAGAATAGGAAGCTGGAAAACTGCAGCAATCTTGCCATTGTATGACAGAACCTTATCGGAAAATATAACCAATCCGGAGGAGTCTGACCTTGACAGAGAAAGAGGAAATCGTGTCCTTGGTGACATCAATTGGGCCCCAGCAGGCTGAGCCTGAAGCTAGTCTGGCCTCTAAATTTCTCAGTTATCTAAGTCAGTAAGTTCCAGTTTGTTTTTGCTACTTTTGCTGCTGCTTGTAACTAGGTTTGCCATATATAAAATATAGGCTAGCCAGTTAAATTTGAATTTCAGATAAAACAACAAATAATTTTGTTCAGTGTAAGTATGTTCCAGATATTGCACCAGACACACTTTTACTAAAAAATTGTTTATCTGAAAGTGAAATTTAACTGGGTGTCTTCTATTTTTATTTGCTTAAATCTGGCAACTCTACTTGTAACCCAGTGAGTCTTCACTAACAAAATGTATTCGTGGGCAGTACAATGGTGGCTCAGTGGGAGAATTCTCACCTGCCATGCTGGAGACCCGGGTTCAATTCCCAGTGCCTACCCATATTAAAAAAAAAAAAAAAAGTATTGGTGATGGGTGCTAAAACACAGTGTTCATGAGAGGATCTGAAACTTCTGTCATTTTGATGATTGGGAAATGTGAGACCTTGGCTGGGTCTAGATGTTTCAGAACAACAAAGCCTGAGAATGTTGCTACCATTTTGTTTCCAAAACACGGTGTCAGCACATTGTCATTAGTGCTGGTAGTGTGTGGGTGGGTGGCAAGTACACAGAGGTCTGAGCTGAGCCAAGGATTAGCAACTATCGGGAAAACCCAGACATAGACGTACACAGAAATAAAAAGATCAGGGTAAGTACAGTTGAGACACATCAAAAGCTCATTTCATCTACTTTGTATTCAATGTGCAAAGAAAAGAGGGAGAGAGGATGAGAGCTGGAATTACATGAGTGATAGAGCCTGACATAAGGAGGGGGGCCCTGTAAAGAATTTAGAGGTGGCATCTCCAGGTCCCTCGTCTGGCTTCTCACAATGTGAGCATCTCTCTGGGCTGAGCATAAATCAAGGGTAATTGCCCTCCCAGGGATGACAGTGAAAATGTTTAACAACCTGTACCACCAGATTGTCATCTGCTGAACATCAGCTCTGGTTCTCATTTTGAGCAATATCCCCCGGAATCACTAACTTTTAGCATTTACCTTCTACATGTGAGGCCACACCACTTTAGGAAGTGAGAAACGAGGTAAGCCAGCAGAAACCAGGCATCTACAGACACAAGAGGTCATAGAGTGCAGAGGCCGTGAGCAAAAAGAAGGTCAGCTATCAAAGTGCAAATAAAACACTTTCAAAAGGCTGGACCGGCAGGCGCTCTGTGGCAGGGTGTGCTAACCCCACTTTCCCTTCCTTCTCCTAAACCCGTATCACCTCTAAGAGGTGTTCCCAGGTGTTCAGGGATTCTCCCTTTTGTCTGACCATCCTTGCCCTCCCAAGTGTCCCCCACCCCACATCTGATTCCTAAATATCTTTGGGTCTCGAGTGGCCTCAGGTGGTTTCGCCTTCCAGAGACTGACTCTTCAAGGGCCAAAAGTCTCCATCAGGTTTGATAGACTCTTGCAGAGTTGTGGATTCCCAAACAAAAGTCATCGCCAAACCCTCAAAGTCATGGTGCATGAAAAGAAAAAGAAAAAAAAAAACCACTCTTCAAAAATAAGATAAGGGTGGTTCAGTGGTAGAATTCTCAGCAGCTGTTCTGGAGACCCAGGTTTGATTCCTGATGTATGCATAGGCAAAAAAAAATTTTAAATAAGATAAGGACATTGTGATAGTTGGATTCAGTTGTCAATTTGGCCAGGTGAAGGTATCTAGTTCTGTTGCTGTGGCCATGAGCCAATGGTACGTGAACCTCATCTGTTGCTCATTACACCCGCAGTCAGCTGAGGCATGCCTGCTGCAATGAACGATCTTTTATTTAATTGGCTGGTGCTTAAATAAGAAACTCAACGTAGTACAGCCCAAGCAGCTCAGCATACCTCATCTCAGCACTCGCAGCTTAGCCCAGGCCTTTGGAGTTGCAGAAATAAATCACCCCGGGGAAAGTTGTTGGAACCCAGAGGCCTGGAGAGAAGGCCAGCAGAGATCACCCTGTGCCTTCCCACGTAAGAAGGAACCTCAGTTGAAAGTTAGGTGCCTTTCCTCTGAAGAACTAATGAAATAAAGCCCCTTTTATTAAAAGCCAATCTGTCTCTGGTGTGTTGCATTCTGGCAGCCAGCAAACTAGAACAGACGTGAAAAAAAAAAAAAGAAACCATGTTATTTATGCCCAAAATATAGCCATTATATATATACATATATATATACATTTATATAGTTGCCTGCTTACCATAAGTGTGGCAAGCAGTGAACTGCAATGGTGACAGTGAGACATTGAGGCTCACAGAGAAGGGGTGATTGGATCAATCAAACAAGTGTGGGTACTGAGGGACTGCCCACCACGCTGTTTCAGTGAGGTGTCAGTTACGCAGACTGGGAAAGACTGGGGAACTGGTTTGAACTGTAAAATAATAAGGCAGACCTAAATATCCTCAGATCTCTCTAGCCTGCAGGTACCAGAGGGACACAATAACAACATTACTAGGCTAGGGTGAGAGGAGGGGAGGGATGCTGGGAGGTATAAAGGGTTCTGGCTACTTTGAGTCAATCTTCCAAAGATATACTTGGTGGAGCTACATTAGTGAATGCTAATATCAGATCATGCTGAAGTAGCAGGAGTTATGGAGGAAGAGCCCAATAGGATTGCTATGAGATGCTGATGTTACTGCATCTGTAGCTGTGGCCCCCTTCTCTATCTTCAACAGGCATAAGACGTTATTCCTGGAGCAATTCCTATACCTGGCTAACTCTACTCCTCCTTCAGACTCGGCTTAGGCAGCTTTCCCTGGACAGTTATCCCCATGGCATTGGAAGTGTGGATGGGAATAGGGTGGAAGAGAGAAAGGTGGGGGCATGTTGGGTTGATGCATATGGCTTCTCGACTAAGCAAGAGGCAGCAGATCATGTCTTGCCCACACACGTCCACTACCACTGCCCCACCTCCCACCCAAATACACACAGTCGCTTGTTAGAAATTCTTTAGGGCTAACAAACTGCACTTTATTGGATGGGGGTGGAAATGCTTCCTTGGAGGGAAGCCTACAGACCTTCATACCTTCATCTTGCTTGCTCTCATCATACCTTAGCTGAGCACAGAAGAGGGAGAAAGGAAGTAGCAGAGCTAGAGAAAGAAGAGGAGGAGGGAGAGGAGGAGGAGGAGGGAGAGGAAGAGGAGGAGGATGAGTGAGGTGAGAAAGAGCATGGAGGAGTATGGAGGAGCTAAGCACCAATATGAATTATAATGATTCTCTTTCAAGAGGCCCTCTTTCGTTTCTACCTCTTACCCCTCTCCATTAAGGATAAGTTCTGTAAAAGTCCCTACTCACAGGATGTCTGCCCAGATGGCAAAATATATGGAAATAAAATTCTTTACTCTCTGGTTTGAGGTTTGACCCAAGCTTTTGTCATCAGCTCTGGTTTTTTGTTTCCAGTCTACGATTGTTTCGTTTCCTTCCCCAGTGCAATTTCTCAAGCTTTCTCTCTACAGCCTCTATTGCCAAGGCAACGCAATTCCTTCCGAAGAGTGCCGGCCACAGCCCACAAGGGATTGGATCCAGACTGTGTTCTTCCCTGGTCCCGTTGCTCTGCTCTCCTTGGGTCCTCCACTTAGTGACTCGGGTCAAGTATCCTTGGAGGGCACACTCTCAAGATGACCCAATAGGCTGGAAACTCAAGAAGGAGTGGAGGCTGTTGTTTTGAGGCAGAATTCCTTCTGATCTCTGAACCTTCAGTTCTTTCTAAGTTCTCCAATGACTGATGGGGTCTAGCCACATTATGGGGTGTAGTCTCCTTTACTTAAGGTCAACTGACCATAGATGCTAATGTCATGTACGAAATACCTCCACAGAGACAGTGAGGCTAGTGTTCCTCACCAAACTACTGGACACCATCGCCTCGCCAGGTTGACACATAAAATTATCCATCACACCTTGTGAGGACGGTCTCTTAACCACAGGATTTATGGTGAATGAAATTTTCCTCATTGTAATACCTTTAAACCTACCCTCCTCATTTTGATTATTGTTGTCTATTTTGGGGGTTAGAGAAATTCTTCTTCGGGACAACTGTTTTTTGTTTGTTTTTTAACCTGTTTTCTGATCAGTTAATGTACTCCTTTTGGGCTGCCCCAATGCCCTGCACTATGCATTAAATTATACCAACTCAGTCCATAGTTTGCAAGTCCCCAGGCTTGCATTGCATTCACTCTTGTTTAAGTAATTAGGACATCAGCACATCACAAAAGCACATTCATAACTTAAAAAGAGTGCACAGGAAAATAGGGGGCAATACAATTCACAATAAATTGTGAAGTAGAATTTTTCTAAATACAGATATCAATGTATGCCTCAAACCCCACCTACAGTTACAGGGTTTGGTAAGGCTTTTATATTCCCATGGTAACCAACAGACATGCAAAGTTTATAAACAGTATACGAAGCGACATCGCGAGCGGAAAACACGCTACCCCAAGAGTGACAGGAGGCAGGCCTCGCTTCAACTCTGCTGCTGATCAGCCAGGTGTTCTGGGGAAGCTCACTTATAACTGCCTGATGCAGCATTTTAGATTCAATCAGTGCTTTTTTTCTTTTACATGGGCAGGTACCGGGAAACGAACCCGGGTCCTCTGGCATGGCAGGCAAGCATTCTTGCCTACTGAGCCACCATGGCCCCAATCAGTGTTTCTTAAGGTATGTACCTCGGCTTACCTGCAGCATGATCAACAGTTATACTTGTGTAAAGCGCATATTCTTGGGCCCCTTCCAGACCTATTGAAGCAGAATTTCTGGGTTTGGGAACCAGGAACTGCACTTGGAGCAAGATCCCCAGGTGATTTTAAGCACACTAAATGCCAGGCTCACAGGGCTCCGTGAACCAAACTTTCACATGCTTTTGTTCCCTGCTTTTTCAAGAAAGTCAGAATTTGATGGCTTTGGACCCCAAGAACCCTTGTGAAAATCTCCAAGCAAAAACCAGATAGATATGTTCTTCAAAAAACGCTTTCATCCAACAGATATTTACCCAGCACTTTCTACACATTAGGCACTATTTTTAGGCTACATCAATCAAAAGAAATACAACCCCTGCCTCATGAGCTTACATTCTAGCGTGTGTGAGCAGAGACAAACAGCAAACATAGAAAGCAGGTGAATTATATAGTATGTTAGAAGGTAATAACACACTAATAACAACATAGAGGTCGTGGGGTGGGGGGAAGTGGAACAAGGTAGGAGGATCAGAAGGGAGGGTTGTTAAAATTTCTCCCACGTTATATGCACCCGCAAAAATCAACTTATCTACTTTTTACAGAGGCCTGAAGCGACCCTCAGGAGGTAGTAGATGCTGCTGGTGCCCACCCAGATCCCCCTTAGGGAGGCTGGTACATCCAACCCCAGCTGCTTCCCCTTGCACCCCCCAAGTATCTCTCCTGAGTCAGTGCCTCAGGGTGGGGTTCTCATGGTGTAATTTGTGCTCTTGAGCTCTCTCCGGGACCAGGCCAGGGAAAACCTCAGCTGAGGCCCATCCTTCTCCCCTCACTCCCCTGTGAGCACTCCTCCCATAAGTCACTTGCACAAGAATCCTCCTGCCAAGTTCTGTTTCTAGGGCACCTGGCTAAACCAGGGCCCCAAGCAACTGGATATGAGATGTACTTCTACGGGTTCTACAGACCAGGAGGATGGAGGTTTATAGACCTCACTCTCACACAAATCTTTATTGCTCCATTTTCATCCTCAATGTATAATTACTATTCAGTGTCCTTTGGGTGCTGACATTACCCTGCAGAGAAAAGCATGTGAGGCACGTGAAATGCACTGCCAGGCATCGAGCCTTCAGCCTCGTTCCTCAGCCCCAGGTATTTCCTGGGTACCTGCCATATGCCAGCAATTGTGCTGCGCTTGGGGCTACTGCCTGTACCTGGGCAGCATACCCTACTTCGGGCTTAATTTTCTGTTAAACTCTGTTAATAGCTAACATTTGAATATGACCAAACCTTGTGGGTAATCTGCTGACTTAAAGAAGTTCATGTAACTTTCACATCAGCAGTGCTTTTTTTTTTTTAAAGGTCAGCTTTGACACATCTCTATTCAGATAAATGAACTTTCTCATCTTAACTGGTTCTTTGAAGCAAATAAAAGAAAGGGTGGGGTAGAAGAGACTGGTGGGAGACATATGTTTTGATGCAACAAGAGATGAACATGTGCTCCCCAGCTTTTTTTTATTTACATAAAGAAAAGCTCTACTTTTCCTTAATGGACCCTACTTTTCATATCAACCACTTTAGAGTTTGATTTGTTTAAATGATGCTGATGGATGCTGAAGCAGACATGCTTCCCAGTCTCGACAACATGGACACTTCTGGAATATTTGCAAGATTAAAAAACAAAACAAAACACAACACATTGGGTTTTTCTTTAACATACATTTTATAGCATAACTTTTCTTTGCTCCTAGCATGGGGTTGGAGAGGAAGGGTGGACATCTACAGAAGTTTGCCAAGGGCCTCAGTGGTTTAAGTAGACATGCCTATGAACCCCAAAGAGCTGAGGTTAAGGCCTGCACCCAGAAAGAGGGTGGGGGTGAAGGTCTTGAACTAGCAGAGCTCCTCCAAAGAGAAGGTCTCCTCACTTTGATGCAGGCAGAAATTCCAAGAATGCTTTATGAACACGGCTTCCAACACACAAGAGAATAAACACTTCTGTATTTAAAAAAGAATGAATTGGACCCTGGTCCAATTTTTAAGCCAGCTTTGACACATCTCCCTACCTGGAGAGAGGAGGGACCCGGTAGAACTTAGAAGAACAAGAGGGATGGTGACTCACTGCTGAAGTGTCATGCTTTCAGAAAGTTTCCCACCAGCCAGAGGAGCTGCAGTGTTAACTCACAGGGCACTTTCTTCCTGCCTCTATTCAGAAACCCACAAAAGAAAGTGCCCAAGCTTTCCGAGGTCATCTTTTCGATCTCCTCCCCTCACCTCTCTCCTGACTACTCAGAGGGAGGCTTAGGGGCAGGGCTTCTCAGCTGTAGGTGCAGGCGAATCACCAGGGGGCTCTTGTTAAAGTCCAGAGTTGGGTTGTGTAACTCTGGAGGTGGGGCCCCAAAATTTGCCCTTCTAATCATCTCCCAGGTGATTCTAATGCTAACTTGGGCCCTGACCACACTTTGATAGCATTGGCACAGCTGGTTCAGCACCATCCCAGGCCGAGGGGAGAAGAGTGGACAGATGTGGCCGTTATATTGATAAAGGTGTTATCTGCTCTTAGGCCTGGAATAAAGTCTAGTGATGGAGTGTGGTTATCTAATCTTACCACTGGAATAAGGTCCAGTGATGGAGCCAGTGCCCCTTCTTTATTCCTCACACAGTGAGGCCATAACTCATGCCCTCGCCAGCATTCTTTCCTGCTGCTGGAGCCCTGGGTAACCACCCCCGTCCCCCTCCCCCAGCTCCGCCCCCATCATATTCACAAGACACAAAAGCGTAAAATGGAATCTCACACCCTCACTCCACCTCCAGCTGCTTTATGAACGTTTCAGCAAGGCAGCTTTTTCTCTGCTGCATCAGGGCATAGAATTCTAGATGGAGTCCCTCCTTCTCCTCTTTCTCCTCCTCCTCGGTGGAGTGTGCTTTTCATTAAACAGCCACTCCAGATGAAAGAGCCATTTGCTTCTAAATTGCATAAATTGCTATTTCTTTATTGCTTTCAAAACAGGGGCTGCCCTGAAATTGGCATGAAGGGCTCCCAGTTTGCAGTTTTTCCTCTCTTTGAAGCTTTGCTCATTTTTTCACAGCTCTTGAACTCTTCCTCTCAATTCCCGCCTGCCTGACTGGGTGACCAAGCGAGCAGAGGATGGGGTGGGAGTGCGGGTGGCTCATTAGCCTGGGCGGTGAGCAGCCTTGGTGAGAAGCCATAGGAGGAAGGCTTTGTTGGGGGAGCTGGCACCCGAGTTTGAGTGAGAGCGTTGACTTGGGGATCCAAGAGAAACTGAGGAGGGTGCAATTGGAGTCCCTGGCGGATGTTTACCATATTACTTAGAAGGGAAGCTGGAGGAATAATGATTTCTAAATAGGGAATGACACGTTGATTCAGACATGAAAGCTGTCAAGCCAGAATAAGGCAGACCTGTCAGTTTTGTCTCTAGGACTGTGTTCTCTGATTAATGCCACAGAGCGTGGAGCATTAGGTGGAGCAATAGCTGTTCAGAAACATTCTAGCAGTAAGTGATTCCAAGAGTGCCCTCCTGGGTGGGTCGGGAAGTGGGCAGATTGCTCAGGGAGGGGTAATGACATCATCTCCCTCTTGGAGACCTCCTCAGCTCACGACAGAGTCCTTGAGACTGTGCGCACACACTAGTTGACTTCTCTGGGCAGGGCTAAGCTGACAGGCCTCTGAGAAGCCGGGATGAACTTTCCCACCTGGACCTCTAGGATCTCTTGGGGGGGCATTCTCAGGGTTTGTACGAGGGTCGTATGGGGAAAAGGACCCCCTTAAGACATGGGAGAGTTAATATCTTTAAAGAGCTTAGATCAGCATCCAGCATGCTGTAAGCCCTTTATAAACAGTACCTTTTATTATTAAGCCATCTGATTCACCCCAGAGGTGCCCCCAAGCTCACCTGGAACAGAACGACTCCAGATGGTCAGAAGGAACCACTTTTCCTGTGGTCTCCACCAGGCTGTCATGACCACTGTGATGTATATTGCAAGGATTCCTCTACTAACAAGAGAGAACACTTTTCACTGTTTTATGCCCTTTTTTTTTTTTTTTTTTGCATGGGCAGGCACTGGGCAACGAACCCAGGTCCCCGGCATGGCAGGCGAGAACGCTGCCTGCTGAGCCACCGTGGCCTGCCCTGTTTTATGGTTTTTTAAAAACAATTAAATTAAAATGAATCTTAAGTTGTTCTCTGAATTGTAGAGAGAGTTAGCTATACCTAAGTCTCTAAGAATTCTGCACAATTCTTGGCATATGCCAGCTCTGGTGTGGGACAGCATGGCAGTTAGTGCAAACACTAATGTCACACAGCCTCACAGGGGTCCCTCCTGGCTCCACTAGCTGTGGGACTTCAGGTCACTTACTTTACCCCCCGCACTTCAGTTTCCTCATCCGTGGAGGTACCCTCATCCATGGAGTGCCCACTTGGGAGGGTTGGTGTGAGGATTAAATGTGCTCCTGTGTGTGAAGCCCTTAGCACAATGCCTGGCACATAATTCGTGGCTACTATACTGCCACTTCTTTGGAGTTGTTGGGTGCCATTTGTCATGTGTCTATCAGCAGAAAGATCAGGAACCACTACACTAGATTGCCAGTCATTCCATCAGTAATTTGGTCAGTATTTACTCGAGGCTTTCTTGTTTGAAAACTCTGTGATTCAATTACAGAAAATCGATGCTGTATAGCCAGCCTTTCGAAGTTCATAATTTGGAGATTAAGTGAAAGCCAAAGGCTTATCGGCTCATTTTACAAAGATTCAATATAGATGTCTTTTCGAAATTCAGCTCCTCTAGTGCATTCTAAATGTAACTCAATTAAAACATTGATTTCATGGAATCTTCAAGGATACCCCCAGCACTCGTCCTGCCTTTTCGGTATGAGCTAAACAGCCCATGTAAATGAAATTTCTTTTATATAAAAAAAAGTCAGTGAATTATGGAGGAAATAATAATACAATTAGAAAATTACCATCTTGCAAACCCTAATGAGAGAGAGAAAAAAAAACTGAACTAGATAGCGGTCATTAAGGGAGGATAAAACCATAGGGTAAGAAGTTAAGGAACTTTACGAGGGAGAGATCAGGATTTTGCCACCTGAAACCACCATCAACCTTAGCATCACTAAAAATGCAGTCAGATGTCATGTATCTCCAGATGCCCTGCACAATGAACACAGGGTATCACTGCGATGTATGTTTGCAAAAAAAGAATTGAACCTGAATCTAATGAAGACATTAATTCTAACTTCTAGTCTATAAAAATATAGGGGATAAAGGGCCATGTCAAATGACACCATGAGAAAGAAATCACTGAAAGCTAGAATGTGGGGCATTCTTAAGAAACTAAATTGGTTGAGCATTCTTAAGAAACTAAGTTGGTTTCTTCAGCAAGATAATTATTAGAAAATAAAAAAAAAGAAAATGCAGAGGGGATTTTTCCACATTAAAGGGACTTAAGACTTAAGACATAAACACAACGAATGGGCTGTTGGAATCCTGATTTGAGCAAACAATTGTAAAAAAGACATGAAATAATTGAGAAAATAGAAGTGTGGCTTTGGTGTTAGAAGATATGAAGGAATAGATCATTTTGGTAGGTGTAATAGGGCGTATAGTTATGTAAGAAAATATCCCTTTATTGGAAATTCATATTGAAGTTTTAGGGATGAAAAACGTCATGATGTCTGGAATTCTCTTTAAAATAGTCAGGCAAAAAAGGGGGTGGGAGGTGCAAGGGTGCTTCAGTGGTAGAATTCTTACCTGCCATGTAGAGGACCTGGGTTCGATTCCTGGCCCATGCACTTCCCAAAGCAAGTAAACAAAAAACAAACAAAAATTCAACAAATGTTGCTGCAATGACAGGATTCTCACATGAAAAAAGAATGAAATGTGACCCCACCATACAATGTACGATAAAAAAGGGGGGGATGGATAATGAAAGTAAATATGGCAAAATGTGCTGGTTGTTAAAGCTGGTGATTGGTACACGGAGGTTATTGTTTTTTATACTTTGGGTATGTATAGAAATTTTCATAATGCAAATTTAAAAATAAAAACAAAGACACTACCAAAGCAAAAGCTAAAATAAAATTGCAAATCCAACCCTCTTGTATTCCTTCTCCTCCTTCCCTGTTTGTGAGTTTACCCTTACAGTATACAGTCAAAATTTTATTTTCCAGAGTTACTTAGCTTCATTCTTTTCTGACTTGCTACTTTCAGTGTTGTTATATCACCTATTTACAACAAAGATATGTCCATTTTGTGTTCCATCCAAATCCTGATTTTAATTCCTTTGGGTTACGGAAAATTTGTTTCTAGGTGTCAGAGATAGGCAAACATAAAATCAAAGAAGTTTCACCTCTCCCACCCCTACTATTCTGATCTTTCCAAATTTTCCCACACACTTCCTATAGGTAACCAGTTTCATTCATTTCTGGTTATTTAAGGAGATATTTGCATTTTGTTTTATCTCCTTTCTCCCCCCGTGTGTGGATGGATATTCCTCCAGTGGAAAGAAGGGTGGCACTAAAGGAGTGAAGCAGCAATTCCTGGCCTGGGCATACCTGGCCCCTAGGTGCGGGGGAGTGGAAAGCCCAAGGTGTAAACGATATGTTTACCTGGGATGAAGTTATCAAGGTCCATTAAAAACACTCCGTAGCTGGAACCATTACAAGTTAGTGAGGGTATATCAGTTTCTGCTTCTCAGCAGCTCAGTCTGGCTTTCAATAAGATAATAAGAATTTCTTAAGATCCAGGGAAGGAAAAACTAATAATAAAGCAATATTTTAGTGGCGAAAGTTTGGGGGCCATTCACCCACTCATCCAGTAGTCTTTATGGAGCATCTGCTTTGTGCCAAGTTCCCTTTGGGCAGTGAGGTATCTGTAGCAAACAAAATGCACACTTGCTTGATATTTTAGGGCTTATATTCTATGGGGAGTGACAGAAAATAAACAAACGTCAGGTATGTCTGGTGGAGAAAAGTGCCAGAGAGAAACATAAGGCTGGGTAAGATGGGAGAGGGACTAGAGTTGTAATATTTTTGATGGTCATCATAGAGGTCATCTGAGAAGGTGACATTTGAACAGAGACCCAAAAGAAACCAGGAAGGGTGCCATGTGGACTTCTAGAACATTCCAGAGAAAGAGAACAAACAGGTGCCAAGCTCTGAGGTAGGAATGTGCTCAGCAGATTCCAGGGAGAATGGTATGTGAGAAGGTCAGAGAGGCATCAGAGAGAATATTATGTTGTGGAATACCCTGACTGAATATCGCAAAGTATGGCAGACGTATGTCTCAGTCTCAAATGAGACTTTCCCTTCAGGTGTTCACCTGCCAGGAAGTTCTGTAGGACAAGGGACAAAGGGCTTTTCGATAGCTTTCTCCTTTGAGCCCTAGCTGTCGATGTGAATAGCCATTTTAGTTCTCCAGCCTCATTGGCATAAACTGGCTTTTCTGCAGTGAAATGGAAACCATTTCTCTGTCTTCAGCAAGCCCCAGGCAGAGTTTTTCCTCAGTCCTGGCCAAGAGCCCAGCCATGTTGTCAGCCTCATAATAAAGTAGAGATGCAAGTGTGAGAAGAAAAGGAAAGATCCAAGATGGCAGGACAAAGTTTGGAGAGAGAACTCCAGGACAAAAGCGTGTGAGAGAGAGTGGATTGAAGAAGACAGTGGGACTGTATCCCTGCCCCCCCACCCCCCACCATGCTTGCTTGGACTTCTTGAAAATGATGGCTTTTATTTCTGCCTTAGAGCTTCCCATTAATTTCCCTGATATTAAGAGAAAAAACTGCTGGAGCCGACCGAGGAGTCAAATAAACACAGCGGTGCCCTGTGTTCCCTCCCTGGAATGCTCGTGCCCATAGAATGTATCAGGTTTGAAACTGGCATTCTGGAACCCACCACATCAGGGCGCACACTTCCCGCACAGCCGAGCATCTGATGAAACGCAAAGGGGATTATGCTGTGTTCTTTGAGCCCGTCCTTTGCTGACACAAACTATTCCTTGATATAAAATTCAAATTATCAGAATTAACAGTTCCTTGGTGGAAGGGGCCATGTTTTATTTCCCTCTGTCTCGTCTTGAATTTAATTATCCCCAACCTTCCAGCCTCCTGTGAACTGATTTTCCTTTAACTTCCAAAACGAATAGCTTGAATCCTTGCCCTGCATGACTATGGGAAACCAGGTCCCTCTTGTTTGACAAGTGCTTGCATGCATGCCCTGGGTGTGTGTCACATGCCATCACCAGTGACACTCTGCTGCTACCCAAATGTAGATGCAGCCCTGTCCGTTATTCCCCGCTCACCTCCCAAACCAAGCTGGCGTGGAGAGGCAGGGGTGAGAGCCAAAATATTTAGCAAATGGATCATGGGGGAACGTAAAATTCATGTCTACCCAGGACCTCAGAATGTGACTTTGTTTAGAATAAGAGTCTTTGCACATGCAATTGAGCTAAAGATTCCCCAGACGAGGTCATCCTGGATTTAGAATGGGCCCTAAATTCAATGACTAGATTTTCTAACTTCAACATGGAAAGCACCTTACCAAGTGTATGACAGATACTAGAAGCTGGATAAATGATATTCTTCTCCATTACTTCTTAATCACATCTGACAACAGGTTCTCCATAACTTTATTGGAGAATGGGTTCATTCATCTGTTCAACAATTCTTTTGAAAGCTATGTGCCAGACACTGCACTAGTTTGGGGATAGAAAGATCCCTGCTCTTGTAGAACTTACATTTTAGTGGAGGAGACAATGATCACAAAATAAGTGGGGGGAAAAAAGCACATGTGAAAGAGTAATAAATGCTAAGGAGATTTTAAAAACAAAACGAAACAGGACTGGCTGTGTGCAGCGCTGAGATGAATGGGACTTTTTTTTAATAGAGAGCCAGGGAGGACTTTGCTGAGAAGTGACACTTGGGGGAAGACTGAAGGAGGGGCAGGGCGAGCTGCACTGCTCTTTGGAGGTAGGATGGAGAACAGGGAGCCCATTACCACTTGCAGGTATAGTCAATGACACCCCAGTTTGTCATAATGGTTGCACTGAAATAATGAACAAATACTTTAGGTGGCCCTTAATTTTCTCCTTCATTAACTAAGGATGAGCTTTTTTGTTTTCTCGTTTTTCTTTTTTTTTTTTTTAAGTAAGAACTACTTTTTCTCACTTGTCAGTGCTTTTGGAAATCACCAAACTTTTCATTCCAGCTCACTAATCTGTAGGAAGATAAATATCTCCTGCACAGGAGTGCCAGACTATTAAACTTATGGTTTATGTCAGGAGATAAAAACAAATGTGGCACTTATTCTCGTAGTTCCTTGCATTTCCTCCCAGTAAATCGATGATGAACAGTGAATTAATTGTGGGCTGCTTTTATGTTCCTGAATGAGGCACATCTGTCCCAAATACACTCACATTGAAATAACCCAATAACAAATGTTGGCAAAATGGTGGCCACTAATATTTGAATTATTTTGAAGATCAAATAGTTGTGGAAAAACCTTGTCCTTGGTGAAAAGTAATCACTCCCCCCTCACCTGGGTGCTACATGCCTTACATAAAGGTTGCTCTCATTTTCTCCCCTGGGGTGGCTGAGTCCTCTTTTGCACCCATGATTCACATGGTAGAGAAACACTTCTGGGTGCCAGGAGAGGAACATTGTTTTCTTTGTGAAAAGTTTTGCTGTCTTCTTGTACTCCTTTTACTCTTAAGTCCCAGAATTAAACTTTAGAGCTCTCAAAACAATAACGGAGGCATTTGGTTAAGGATATTTAATAATCTGCAACACTGAAATTATAAAGTCTCCTGACCTTTTAAAGAGCTCCCATTCCTTAGGGTGTCTGACTAGGTGGTACTCCCTTGTTGCTAGGCTGAAAGAAATAAAAAGTGAACGAGGGTGAGGCCAACTTTTACAGGCACATCCCACATGGCCCACGGCTGGGTAACAGGACGCGGATCAAGAGTGGCAAGCACATTCATTTGTGCCCACAAAGAGAGTTTCACCAAAATTAGAACCTGGCAAGTAAACTTTCATAGAAATCAGCCCACTCACCAAGCTTGATCGAACCAGGAACCAAGCTGTGGGGCTTGCCCAGCCAACCTGGAAGATGACGTTTATTCATTCAACAACCACTTAAATGATGACTATTGCTAAATGTGCTAAGTGCCAGGGATACAACAGTTACCAAATCAACATGATTCCTTCTGGTAGGGAAATAACCCTGTCCTCTCAGAAACAGAGTGACTCTCTGGGGAGTCAGCTCTGTGATAGGAACCAGACAGGGTCTTCCAGGTACCTACAAAAGCGGGAAGGAGCTTGGTGTGTTCAAGGAACTGCTGCCCAAAGACAGTGTCAAATGTTATCAGAAGGATCTCAGGATACACACACATGAAATTTCTTTTCTGTCTCTCAATCTCATTAACACAAACACAAATCTCATCCCTCCTTGCAAATCATCAGCCTCGACTTGACACCGTGGGACTGGAGTCACCTGTGCTCAGCTGGGCAGCCCTGGCGGCCCCGTTTCCTGCCCCAGCCTGCAGAAGGCTAGGCCCGTGGTGTTCCATTTGCTCTGTAAAGAAGTTAAATGTCACCTCGGATGTTAGCTTTGACGCTTCCTGGCCTCTGTATATGGGGAAACCTACCTGTCTCGGTCAGAGTCCTCCTCACTCCCTGTTTGGTGTGAAAACAGGCCCTTCTTATTGTGATTGCTCATTTCTGCCCTCAGAGCATCCTGTCAGCAGTTGGGTTTCTTATTGTCTTACTGACAAAAATAGCAACAAACATTTACCCAGGACTTGCTATGAGTCAGACACTCTCACAAGCAGTTCATGTTACGGCTCTGACAGGAGCTCACTTAATTTGGATACAAGACCTCGTTTAATTCGCACAACAAGCATTCGAGGTAGATGCAATCATTCATATGACTATACAAACAAGGAAACTGAGGCACTGAGAGGGGCAGTAACTTGCCCAAGTTAACCTCACTACTAAGAGGCAGAGTCCGTTGCTCTCAACCATTGGGGAATTTACTCCTCTGCCCCTTTTCTTCTCTTCCTTTCATCTTCTACTCAGCTCAGTTCAGCCAATGCCTATTTCTCCGTGCCAAGCACTTGGGGTTTGGTTATGCAACAGAACAAAGCCTTGCCCTTCAGAGCCCACCACGTGGTCGGGGAGACTGGTGGGCTCACTATAAGTGAGTGGGGTAAGGGGGGGAGGGGAGGCCCGGCAAGGTGCTGCAGGGGACTCGGGAGGGATGAGCAGGCTGTGGTATTTAGGTGGACAGCTGGGACAGGGCTCTGCACACTACAGGCCTCTCTTCTGCTGTGAGGTATTTTGTTTGCTTCCTTCTGTCTCTTTCTTACTTCAGATTTTGAAACTTAAATTTTCTCTCTTCTTTGTCCCAGGACAGCTGTGGTTTAGAACTTACCTTGCATTAAAATCCCCCTGGTGC
The DNA here is from genome assembly GCF_023851605.1 of Tamandua tetradactyla. NCBI lineage: Eukaryota > Metazoa > Chordata > Mammalia > Pilosa > Myrmecophagidae > Tamandua > Tamandua tetradactyla. Next base: position 144,785,869 of record NC_135332.1, read on the forward strand.
GGCTGTGGTTGACCACACGGTTGACCCATTTCCAGGCCCCTTTGTGCTCAGAGGTGCCCTGAGATGGAACCAAGGGGTGGAGGGAAGTGGTGCTGGCCACCCCCAGGCCTGGCCCATAAAACCTCCCTGCAATCCTTCTTCTTTTCTCCACCCCTCCCCAGCTGGAGGCCAGGATCCAAGGGAGGACTCTGGGCCAATCCCAGTGTCCATCCAGGTTTGGGAATCACTAACCGAAACATTTGCTTTAACCACTGCTTCATTACCCTCACGACAGCAGGCTTACCTAGCCTGGTGTTTCTTGGGCGGCTTACAAATGGAGACTGTTCTTTTCACCCTTTGACATCTTGCTTACAAAACACTCTCTCCACTATCAACTTTACAATTGAGCCATCACCAGGGAAGAGCTGTGGGTGTCTGAGAGCTCTAATATGCACTGGAGGCAGCAGAAAAAGTCTTTTCCACCCCCTTAGGACTGGAGTCATGTCATACTATGCAGGGGCAGAGAAACTGAGATGGAACTTAACAGCCCCTTTGGACCTGTGAAGACTACTTTCAATAGTAGCTATTATTTTTATAGAATTCAATAAACCAATGTAAACACAGACATGCACAAATGCAATAATATTCCAGCATCTAACATGTGCTGGGAACTATGCCAAGCACTCTACATGCAGCATCTCATTTAACCCTTACAACAGCCCTATGAGGCAGGTATTATTAAGATGCCCTATTATACAGATGAAACTGAGGCACAGAGAAGGGGAATTACCTGTCCAGGGTCACATAAGGATGCCAGGCCATCAGACACCTACACCCACAGGACTGTCCACTCATGTATTTTGCCTTTACAGAGCTGCCCCGTGTCACCCCCTCTCTCTGGATAGCCCCTTCCAGTTCTCACTGTGCTGCAAATCCCACCCCCTTAGCCCACTGCTCACTATACTTTTTGTAATTGAAATTTGGCCAATTTGAAGAAAGCCCCTGGACCTGTAGATTCTCCCTAGTTTTCTCCACATGGTTTGAGATTCCCTGTCACCATGGTAACCAGATTCCTGGATGAAACTGGATCCCTGGAAGGCAAGGAAACCCCCTCACAGGAACAAGCAAAGTGCTGGAAAGTGATTCCCTCAGGCAGCACCGTGGCTTGCCCAGATTCTCACCTGCCTCATCACCCCTCATTCAGGGCCAGTTTAGCTGTTAAGCATCCCCAAGGGCCTAAAAAATTTTAAGACAACCTCCCCCCCAAAAGGTTTTAGTAGAGAACTCCAAATTAGGAAAAGAACTGCAAACTTGAAACAAATGATGGTTGCCTTCACTGCCTATAAAAATAACATGATGACTTCATTGATAGCAAAATTTGGAATTCATAAAATGTCCATTATGTTTGAAAACAATAAGGATTGGTTTTTTTTCCATCTGAAAGGATTTTCTAGTTGCATGATGATTGTTGAGAAATCATAGCCACTCAAATTGAATGCATTTCCTATAGGTAAATTATTATTATTTTTTAGAGGTCAAATGATCACTTCTATTGATAATGAAACTAATCAGAGAATGTGGCATTAGACATACAGTTCCATGTGTTTGCTGGTCCTCTCTGCAAACCAAAGAGTGTCCACTCAGATCCGGCTGGTTCACTACAGAGCCTGCCCCTCTATCTTTACAACAGTGCATCTTGCTAACTGACTGGAAGACAGAGAGAAGCTGAGAAACAGTGAAATGACTGCAATTGGGCCTTCTCCGGGCAAATTATTTTTAAAGAATAGTTATAAAATTCATTTCATGTTTTTTACAGGCAAAATACTATTTTACAGCCAGAACGATATTTGTTCAAACTGGCCAAATATTTAATGCATGAGATGTGGATGCTTTTTCATGTGTTTGAGATGAGGTGGGGGTTGAAGCCCCCAAGAGGAAAACTCCCTTAAATTACGTAGACTCACACCACCTTCAGAAACATTGAAAAGGCTCTGTGTAGGCAAGAAACAGAGCTGTGGTACAGGACGAAAGGGCCCTGCTGAAGGGGGGTTGGGGTGGGGGTTGGAGACCCCTCAGCCCTGAGGTGGGAGGCCCAGGAGGGGAAATTGCATTTTTGAATGAAATGGTCGTGTTTACTCAGCCAGCCTATCTCAAGAAAGAGAGCCTGTTTAAATGTGTCCAATAGATTCCAGCTGCCCTGACTGGAAACCGGCCAAGAAAAACCTGCTTCCCATTGTCCCGTTTTCCCTTTGCTACAGGAGTCAGAGAGACATTTGTTTTTAAGCTGGGGTGGGGTGAGGGTGGGGTGAGGGTGGGGTGGGGGGTGGGGGGTGGGCGGTCTGCCCTGCCCTAGTGTTTTCTTTCCCCTTGTTCTTCTACCTTATCGTTCAGCGCTTGCCCGACAGCTTGCTTTGACTGGGACGCGTGGCAACTGCCATCTGGTTTCTTATCAAAATCCCAGACTGGAGGAAGAACCAAGCACCGCGTCCCCGCTATCAGGACTGGTGCAGGGAGCGCCCTGTGGTTGGGCGAGAAGACGCCGGGCGGGCAGGAGTGGCGCCCGGAACTGCCTTTGCCTGCACCTCTTGATAACGCGGCGGGTCCCGAGGAGCGCCTGGGTCCCTGGGCGCAAGACCTTGACGTGACACTCAAAGTCTCGGCACCTGAAACGAGGATAATCCCAGCTGCTTTTTCCTATCAGGGAAGATTGTGGGTTGGAATGGGATAATGAAGACAAAATTTCCTTAAAAGGTTTCAAGTTTTGCTGCTCCAAGTCTGAACGTTAGAGCAGCGCGCAGCGGCGGCGGCACCTTGGGGAGCTTGCTGGGAGGGCAGACCCCCAGGACCCACCCTAGACCTCCTGACCCACTCCGAATCTGCATTTTAACAAGTTCCCAGGTGATTTGTATGCACCGACTTGCACCGATGTAAAAATCTCTGCGAATCATACCCTGCAAGGGATTCCTGAGTAGTGATTTGTTGAATATGTCTTCTCCTCCGTTAGTTAGCTCTGAGACCAGGTTCCCCAATGAACCCAACTTCTTATGTTCAGTTCCCAGAATGCCATAGACTCTCAGTTAATATTTGCTGAATTATTTAGTGTTTTATATCCTGTGTCACTGATCCCAGCAGGTGGTAAGAATAAACAGAACACTAAAGTTAATGCTCCAGTGAGACCTGCAATCCACCTGGCAGGTGGCATATTGCACCTGGCATCAGGTGCAAGTCCTAGGGTAATGGTTCTCAAGCCTCCCAGGGTGCCAGGATCACCTGGAGGGCCTGTTAAAACACGGACCACTGGGCCCCACGACCAGAGTTTCTCATTCAGTAGGTCTGGGGTGGGGCCTGAGAATTCGCATTTCTAGCAAGATCCAGGTGATGCTGATGATGCTGATGATGCTGGTCCACAGACCCACCTGGAGGACATAGCCTAGCACATCGCTGATGCCCGAATAGGTGTCTTTGAGTTTTAAATACAGAATACGAGGCATTCACGGTGATGGAAATATCCAATTGGCAGGAAAGCACTTTCAGACCAAGGGAAGTGGCTGCTATTTCAGGCCCTGGCATCCTTTTCAGGGGTAGGGAGACCTGTGGTGGGACAAGGACAGGGGTACCCCCAGGGGGCAGGGGATGGGATGGGATGGTGTTAGCAGTCACAGGGCTGTTGCTTAGAGATCAAAGTTGTGATTCCTGCCTGCACATCAGGGTTGCCTGTGGAACTCTCCAAGGCTACTGGTTCCTCCCCATCATCAGGATCTTAAATAGCCAGGAGTGAGCCTCAGGTGTCTGCACAACGTATTATTAACCAGGCAGGAACGCTTGCTTGCAAGTAACAGAAACCTCTAGGGTTATTTACTACCCAATAATAACAGCAGTGACGCTAATTTCCTATATGCCAGGCCTTGAGCTAGGTACTTGTCTTAGTTTGTCATACAATGGGTTGGCTTAAACAATGGAAACTTATTGACTTGCTGTTTTGAGGCTAGGAGGAGTCAAAAATCAAGGTATCAGCAAGGCTTGCTTTCTCTTAAAGCTTTGTAGAATCCTGGGGCTGGCTGCCAGCAATCCTTGGGGTTCCTTGGCTTGTATATCTGCCTCCTGTCATATGGCAATGTCCTCACCTCTCTCACTTCTGTGACCCCCAGATTCTCTTTATAAGTCCTGCAGTAATGCAGATGATGGCCCACTCTTGTTCAATTTGCCACATTTTAGCTAAAAATAACATCTTCGAAAGGTCCTATTTACAATGGATTCATACCCTCCAGGGAAGTGGATCATAGTCAAGAAACATGTTTGTTGGGATACATAATTCAACCTGTATTTATATATTATAATACACTGTACATATATTACCTCATAAAATTCTCACAATAGCCCATGTGGTAAGTGAATTTGTTTTTTACTGCTGCTATAACAAGTTACCACAAACTTAAGAGTCTTAAGAGAACATAAAAGCATTTTCTTACAGTTCTGTAGGTTAGAAGTCGGACATAGGCCTCATTGGGCTAAAAATCAAGGTGTTGGCAGAGCTGCATTCCCTTCTGGGAGCTCTAGGGGACGACCCCTTCTCCTTGCCCTTTCAAGCTCCTGGGGGCCACCATGCTCCTTAGCTCATGGCTCCCTTCCTCATCTTCAGAGCTAGCAGGACTGAATCTTCCTTCAGCAGTCACATTTCTCTTTGACTCTCTTCGTCCACTTTCAAGAACACTTGTGATTACATTGGACACCACTGTGTAATCCAGCGCACTCTCCCTATTTTCAGGTCAGCTGATTAGCAACCTTAACTCCACCTGTGAACTTAATTCCCCTTTGCCATATAATTAACATGTTCATGGGTTCTGGGGATTAGGAAATGATATGGGGGCAGGGTAGTATTCTGACCACCACAATAAACATTACTATATCCCCCCAATGGGAGATGAGAAAATTTAGGCTATCGAGATGCAGGAATTTTCCCAAAGTCACACAACTTCAAGTGACGGTTTTAGCCTGGGTTCCCCCAAAAGCAGAGCCTAGAACGAAAGCTTAAAGACAAGTTCTTTACTGGGAACCATGATCCAGTGAGTGAGAGACATGAGGGCAAGGCAGGGAAGGAGGGAGAGTTACAAAGGAGAGTTATCCAGTTGGCCATTGCCTGAGAAAGGGGAGACCTTCCAGGAGGCTCATTGATTCCAGGTTCTAGGTTCCATGTGCTGAGCACCAGACAGGTCCCCACTCTCCCTTCACTGTGGTTTCAGAAGCCCCAGGTGAAGTGCTGCCCGGTTGCACCTGTGTGAAACCAGTTGCATTCCCCCAACACACAGACACACACTTGGGGCTGGTCACAAACACCTGGAAGAGACTGGAAGAAGAGATTATTGAGGCTGAGAGACTCCAAAGGGAAGCATACAGACAGCACATCAAACCCAGAAATCTCTCTCTAACCCTGGAGTGTGGACTCCAGTGCACACGTCTTAACCTGGCCACCACATGTGACACGCACCTACCTCAGTAATGTAAATCCCATTGGGCTGGTACCTCGGACTTCCTGAGAGAGCCATCTCTGATTTTTACTTCACTCTTGGCTCCCAGAAGGATGGCTCCCCTTGGATTCCTCATTGGCAAAGTGCACTGGGCTCTGTCTCTGAGACAGAGATACCCCTACCTCATGGATTTGCCCACTGGATGTGGATATTGGGGTGGGAAGTTCTTCCCCTCCTGAGTGTTCCTCAAGCTTAAGCCATATCTACAGCTTTGTAAGTAGGCCCAACCACCTTGATGTTTGGACTTGGAGGCTCTAGAATTGTGAGAGAATATATTTCTGTTGTTTTAAGCCACCCAGTTTTGTGTGTGTGTATGTTTTCTTTTTTTTATGAAGCACAAGGAGGCAAATACACAGCCCAACAAGACTTCACAGACCGTGGGGGGGGGGGGTGGCGGGCACCATGTCTGTTTTTTTCACTGTCTAATCCCCACTGTTTAGCACAGCATCTGGCACATACACAGTCCTCAATAACTTTCTGTTGAGTAAAGGTTACTAAGTCTAAACAGGCATGACTAGAGCTAGAGGAAAGAATAAGGACTGAGTTGATTTGCTTGGTCCCATGGAGAAAAACAGTAGCAAGAGAGTGAGACACCAAAACTGGCTCTTCCTTTCTCAGATGCTGAAATGACTATTTTTGGTGAATGCAAATCATAGCTGTGGCCAGTGTCTTCAGTCCAAGGCCACAAAGGCATGAGCTGAGCAAGGGTTATGGTCACAAGAGTTTATTTTTAAAGTAACCACACCTGATCTTTAGGCTTAGCCTTTCCTGGTAGGGGCCACCCTGATGGGGACAGCCCTCCTCAACAGAGAAAAGCCACACATTCCAAAATGGAAGAGGCCCTCCGTCTCCCTCCACCATCACACCTCAGGAATACCTTGCCCTCCCATCTGTTGCCTACACACTGACCGCTTTCTGGTGGGTTTGACACCCACAAATCACTAGCTATTGCTTTTGGCTCAGAGCTCCAGTTTCTCCAATTAAATCATAAGTGTGAGCAGGCCATGCAGTCCACGGGTGCAGCGGCTGAGACAGAGTACTCCCACCCTAAGGCAGCCAACTTCTTGCCCACCCCTGGTCTTCCCCGCGAAGAGACAGGAAACCGCTTTTTTGAACTGTGGGATTTAGTTTTCCTGTTAGTTGAGCCAGAAGTAAACAGCCATCAACTGTCCATTGGTTTAACATGATATTACCAAGGATTAGGATTCTCCTTTGCTTCCAAGATTTCCCCAGGTCCTGGATTAAAAAAAACACATTACTCAAAGGCTTGATCAGGACTTGAAAAAATGAGGAAAAATAGTAGTAACTAGGTAGGATGCAAAGGAACTCTTTCTTTTTCGCTTTCACAAATTGAACTTTTTAAATTTAGTCTTTACGCCAATAAAGAATGACTGATACCCTCAAAAAAAAAAAAACAGAGAAAAGAAAAGAAAAAGGAAAAAAGAATCATTACCCACTTGTATCTGAGCTTTCTTGGGTATCTGTGCACTCACCCCACATACATCATGAGAACTGCTGCACCTAACCCAAAACTCCCACATCTCATTCCAAAAACATCAAGGAGCCTTTCTTTCAACTTTCTCCTTCTCTTTCCAGCCTCTTCCCTGACACAAAATTTCTTCATCTGAACTTCCTACATAGAATAGTTTGGCCCTCTCTTAGTGTCATGGTCAGGTTCATGCGTCAACTTGGCCAGGTTGTGGTACCTGTTTGTTTGGTTGGGCAAGTGCTGGCCTGTCCGTTGCAATGAGGACATTTCAGAGAATTATGGTCACGTTGGCTGCATCCACAGCTGATTCCATTTGTAATCAGCCAAGGGGAGTGTCTTCTGCAATGAGTGATGCTCAATCTAATCACTGGAAGCCTTTTAAGGAGGATTCAGAAGAGACAGGTTCTAGTCCTTCTTCGGCTGGCGAGTCTCTCCTGTGGAGTTCGTCCAGACCCTCCATCGGAGTCGTCGGCTTCACAGCCTGCCCTGCGGATTTTGGACTCAGCGTTCCTGTGGTCATGTGAGACACTTTCATAAATTTTGTATTTGTGAGTGTTCCCTGTTGACTCTGTTTCTCTAGAGAACCCTAACTAATACATCTTGGTACCAGGAGTGGATTCTTAAGAAACAGAATCTTAAAATGGGTTTTTATGAATGGTTTTCTACTCTGACTGGACTCAAAGACACTAAGGACTCTGATTCCCATAATCAGAATGACACTCCCAATCCATGGAGTGAGTTGGCAAAAGAGATAGTCAAAATATCACCATTCAATTCTCCTAACGCTTCACTTGTATGAAGCCAGGCTCTGGGGGATAATGTTTTTGACACCTTTTCAGAGTTTTGTAGAAATAAGAGGTATAGAGATGTTGGTTGGTTGTTGTTAGATACACTGGCTACATTAAGGATTGGAAGGGATGGGCTTAAGCCTTCAAATGAGAAGCTTAAGCGCTGTCTGACAGATGTAGATGTTTCTATGAGTATCCTGAAGGAAAATCTTATTTCCTGTAGCCGTAGACTTGAGATCTCTGAAAATCAGACTCAGAATCTTATTGTTAGAGTATTAACTTTACAACATAAACTGAAATCTCAATCTTGCATGGTGTCTGCCTTAAAGTGAAGGCATTGATTGGAAAGGAGTGGGAGCCTGAAAAATGGGATGGTGGCATATAGATTGATAATGATGTCAGGGGTGAGGTTGAAACCCTAGATCATGCTGAGTCTTCTCTAGATAACCCTTTAATAGTTTGCCCTGAGGACATAACTGCCCTACCTCCAGCCTGCCTTGAGGAGTTGGCCACCCAACCTCCTCCTGAAGGGATTAGCCCTAGAGTGACTAATCTTGTTTCACAAAATGAAACTGCAAAGAAGACCCAGACCTGTAACTAGACTAAAGTCCCAACAGGCCCCTAAAGGTGAGGTAAAAAGTATCATACATGGGGTGAGCCATGATGGCTCAGCAGGCAGAGTTCTCACCTGCCATGCCAGAGGACCCGGGTTCAATTCCCAGAGCCTACCCATGTTAAAAAAAAAAAAAAAAAAAAAAAAAAAAGCATCACACATGAGGAGGTACATTATACTCCAAAAGAACTGTGTGAGTTTTCCAATTTATATAGATAGAAATCAGGGGAATATGTGTGGCAATGGATTTTAAGAGTGTAGGATAATGGTGGGAGGAATTTAAGGCTGGATCAGGCTGAATTTATTGATATGGCCCCACTAAGCAGAGATTCTGCATTCAATGTTATAACTCAAGCAGTTAGAAAAGGTGTTAACAGTTTGTTTGGATGGTTGGTTGAAACGTGGCTCAAAAGGTGGCCAACATTACCTGAGGTTGAAATGCCAGAACTGCCCTGGTATAATGTAGATGAGGGGATCCAGAGGCTTAGAGAGATTGGAATGTTAGAGTGGATTTATCGTGCAAAGCCTACTCTTACACCCCAGGAATGTCTGGAGAATGCACCTTTTACCAGAACAGTGAGAAATAAATTTGTGGGACTAGCACCATCATCCCTAAAGAGCTCTGTGGTTGTACTTCTCTGTAGGTCAGATATTACTGTAGGAACTGCTGTCACAGAGCTGGAATCCTTAAACACAATGGGGATGATGGGATTCCGAGTTGGCAGAAGCCAGGTGGCAGCACTTAATCGCCAAAGACAGGGTAGATGTGGCTATTATAAAAGATAGCAAACTCAAAGCAGGCATCAAAATTATATGACATGCAGAGATTTGTGGCATTGGCTAGTAAATCATAGGGTACCTAGAAATACAACAGAAGGGCAGTCTACTAAATTCTTGTTCAAGCTGTATAAACAAGAGAGTTCTAAGTCAAGTGAATGGAAGTCTAACCTGAATTACAAAAACGCAGAGTCATGGCCCCTTAATCAATTTCCAGACTTGAAACAGTTTACGGACCCAGAGCCCTTTGAATGAAGGGAAGGCCCAGTCCCTTTGGGGAGAACCCTATTACACTAAATTTATACTGTTAATCTTCCCCCAAGCCTTCCCCAAGGAGACCGATGGCCTTTTACCAGGATAACTGTGCACTGGAGAAAAGGAAATGATCAGATATTTCAGGGATTATTAGACACTGGTTCAGAAGTGACATTAATTCCAGGAGACCCAAAACGTCACTCTGGTCTACCAGTCAGAGTGGGGGCTTATGGAGGCCAGGTGATCAATAGAGTTTTAGCTCAGGTCCGTCTCATAGTGGGTCCAGTGGGCCCCCGGACTCATCCTGTAGTTATTTCCCCAGTTCCAGAATGTATAATTGGTATAGACATACTGAGCAACTGGCAGAATCCCCATGTCGGCTCTCTAACTCACGCAGTGAGGGCTATTATGTTGGTAAAGGCCAAGTGGAAGCCACTAGAACTGCCCCTACCTAGCAAAATAGTAAATCAGAAGCAATACCAGATTCCTGGAGGGATTGCAGAGATTACTGCCACTCTTAAGGACTTGAAGGATGCAGGGGTGCTGATTCCCACCACATCCCCATTCAACTTTCCCATTTGGCCAGTGCAGAAAACAGATGGGTCTTGGAGGATGACAGTGGATTATTGTAAGCTCAACCAGGTGGTAACTCCAATTGCAGCTACTGTTCCAGATGTGGTATCATTGCTTGAACAAATCAATGCATCCCCTGGTACCTGGTATGCAGCTATTGATCTGGCAAATGCTTTTTTCTCAATAGCTATTAGTAAGGACCACCAGAAACAGTTTGCTTTCAACTGGCAAGGTCAGCAGTATACTTTCACTGTCCTACCTCAGGGCTATATCAACTCTCCAGCCCTATATCATAATCTTGTCTGCAGAGAACTTGATTGTTTCTCCCTCCCACAAGAGATCACATTGATCCAATATATTGATGATAGTATGTTGATTCGACCTAGTGAGCAAGAAGTAGCAACTACTCTAGATTTACTGGTAAGGCATTTGCGTGTCAAAGGATGGGAGATAAATCCAACAAAAATGTAGGGGCCTTCCACCTCAGTGAAATTTCTAGGTGTCCAGTGGTGTGGGGCATGTCAAGATATCCCTTCTAAGGTGAATGATAAGTTGCTGCATCTGGCCCCTCCTATGACCAAAAAAGAGGCACAATGCCTAGTTGGTCTTTTTGGATTTTGGCGATGACATATTGCTCATTTGGGTGTGCTACTCTGGCCCATTTATCCATCAGAAAAGCTGCTAATTTTGAGTGGGGACCTGAACAAGAGGAGGCTCTGTGACAGATCCAGGCTGCTGTACAAGCTGCTGTGCCACTTGGGCCGTATGATCCAGCAGATCCAATGGTGCTGGAAGTGTCAGTGGCAAATAGAGATGCTGTCTGGAGCCTTTGGCAGGCCCCTATAGGAGAATAACAATGCAGACCCTTAGGATTTTGGAGCAAAGCCTTACCATCTGCTGCAGATAACTACTTTCCTTTTGAGAAACAGCTTTTGGCCTGCTACTGGGCCTTAGTAGAGACTGAACACTTAACCGTGGGCCACCAAGATACCATGAGGCCTGAGTTGCCTATCATGAGGTGGGTGTTGTCTGACTCACCAAGCAATAAAGTTGGGCATGCACAGCAGCACTCTATTGTAAAATGGAAATGGTATATACGAGATAGAGCCAGAGCAGTTCCTGAAGGCACAAGTAAGTTACATGAAGAAGTGGCCCAAATGCCCATGGTCTCCACTCCTGCCACATTACCTTCTCTTTCTCAGACCAGAGATATGGCCTCTTGGGGAGTTCCTTACAGTGAATTGACTGAGCAAGAGAAAACTTGGTCCTGGTTTACAGATGGTTCATCACGATATGTAGGTACCACCTGAAAGTGGACAGCTGCGGCATTACAACCCTTTCTGGGATGTCCTTGAAGGACAGTGGTGAGGGGAAATCCTCCCAGTGGGCAGAACTTCAAGCAGTGCACCTGGTTGTTCATTTTGCTTGGAAGGAAAACTGGCCAGAGGTGCATTTGTATACTGACTCATGGGCTGTTGCTAGTGGTTTGACTGGATGGTCAGGGACTTGGAAAGACCATAATTGGAAAATTGGTGACAAAGAGGTCTGGGGAAGAAGTATGTGGATAGACCTTTCTGAGTGGGCTAAAAACATGAACATATTTGTGTTCCATGTGAATGCACACCAGAGGGTGACTTCAGCAGAGGAAGGTTTTAATAATCAAGTGGATAAGATGACCCATTCTGTGGATACCAGTCAGCCTCTTTTCCCAGCAACTCCTGTCATTGCCCAACGGGCTCATGAACAAAGTGGTCATGGTGGTAGCAAAGGAGGTTATACATGGGCTCAGCAACATGGACTTCTACTCACCAAGGCTGACTTGGCTACAGCCACTGCTGAGTGCCCAATCTGCCAGCAGCAGAGACCCACACTCAGCCCCCGATATGGCACCGTTCCCCGGGATGACCAGCCAGCTACATGGTGGCAAGTTGATTAGATTGGACCGCTCCCTTCATGGAAGGGGCAGCAATTTGTTCTAACTGGAATAGACACATACCCTGGATATGGGTTTGCTTTCCTTGCACGCAATGCTTCTGTCAAAACTACCATCCATGGGCTTACAGAAAGCCTTATCTATTGTCATGTATTCCACATGGCATTGCTTCTGATCAAGGAACACATTTCACAGCAAATGAAGTGCAGGAATGGGCACATGCTCATGGAATTCTCTGGTCTTACCATGTTCCCCATCATCTAGAAGCAGCTGGATTGATAGAACAGTGGAATGGTCTTTTGAAAACTCAATTATGGTGCCAACTAGGTGACAATACCTTGAGAGACTGGGGTAACATTCTCCAGGAAGCTGTGTATGGTCTGAATCAGTGTCCACTGTATGGTGCTGTTTCTCCCATAGCCAGGATCCATAGGTCCAGGAACCAAGGGGTGGAAATGGGAGTGGTACCACTCATTATTACCCCTAGTGATCCACCAGGAAAATTTTGCTTCCTGTCCCTGCGACCCTGAGCTCTGCTGGTCTACAGGTTTTAGTTCCAAAATGGGGAGTGCTTCCTCTAGGAGTAACAACAGTGATTCCACTAAACTGGAAGTTAGGACTGCCACCTGGTCACTTTGGGCTACTTATGCCACTGGATCAACAAGCCAAGAAGGGGATTACATTATTGTCTGGGGTGATTGACCCTGACTATCAGGAGGAAGTGGGACTGCAACTACATAATGGAGGTAAAAGAAGAGTTTTCTTGGAATATAGGAGATCCCCTAGGGCGTCTATTAGTACTACCATTCCCTGTGATTAAAATCAATGGAAAACTGCAACAGCCCAATCCAGGCAAGGCTACCAATGGGTCTGAAACTTCAGGAATGAAGATTTGGGTCACCCCACCAGGCGAAGAACCACGGCCAGCTGAAGTGCTTGCTCAGGGTAAAAGGAACATGGAATGGGTAGTGGAAGAAGGTAGTGATAAATATGAACTTTGACCATGTGATCAGTTACAGAAATGAGGACTGTAATGCTGTTTTGTTCATGTTATACTATTTAAGTTGTAAGATATCAAGTTTAAGAATAGATATTGCCCAAGGATCTGCGCCCTATTCTGGAGAGATTTAATGTGTTTCCAGTTATATGCAGGAGAGTTGAGTATTGTCAGGCAAAAGAAAAAAGTGTGTGTTATTGTTTTTATTTGGAAATTGGATATGGTTTAAGGTGACATATATAGCTGCCAAGTTGACATGGGGTGGACTGTCATGGTCAGGTTCATTTGTCAACTTGTCCAAGTTGTGGTACCTGTTTGACTGGTTGGGCAACTGCTGGCCTATCTGTTGCAAAGAGGACATTTCATAGAATTAGATCATGATCATGTCAGCTGCATCCACAGCTGATTCCATTTGTAATCAGCCAAAGGGGAGTGTCTTCTGCAATGAGTTATGCTTAATCTAATCACGGGAAGCCTTTTAAGGAGGATTCAGAAGAGACAGGTTCTATTCCTGCTTCGGCTGGCGAGCCTCTCCTGTGGAGTTCGTCCAGACCCTCCATCGGAGACATTGACTTCACAGCCTTCCCTGTGGATTTTGGACTCTGCGTTCCCGCGGTCACGTGAAACACTTTTATAAATTTTATATTTGCAAATGTTCCCTGTTGACTCTGTTTCTCTAGAGAACCCTAACTAATATACTTAGCTTCTGTGTTGACCTCTTCACCCATCACCCATACAACCCAATAGCTGAGCTTGCTGAGTAAATAAGATTTCCTTCATTCCTAGAAAGCATCCCATATTGGTTTCCCCATCATGAGCTAGAAATGCTCCTTAGAGGATATAAACAACCACACCTTGTCTTGGTGTATATGATACTGGGGAGTTCTGGGCTGGCCCCATTTATTCTTCCTACTTTCCTTTGAGCTAGAGAGGGAATGGGAAACAACCAGGACTGCATTTCCAAATCCATAAAATGATCAAGGATTTACAAAAATCTACCGTGAGCTCACCCCTGTGGAAATGCACAAGTCACAGTCATCATCCTTGGGAACTGATAGTGTGACTGGGAAAGATGTATATAATATAATTCTAGAGCAAGCTGAGAGAGGGGCAGTGCTACATGCCCTAATTGCTCAGAAGGGGGCAGATAAGTATGCTCTGGAGTATCTCAGAAAGCTTCAAAGATAAGCCTGGAAGGACAGGCTGGGTATAACCAGATGGAGAGGAGGAGAAATGTAACCCATTCAGGGGGGATTTGTGTGAACATTGGGGTAGATGATGAAGCATGGTGGGGGACAGGAGGCCCCCCGAGTGGTTTATTTCCCCAAGCACACCCTTAAAACAGTCCTATTACTTTGAAGTTGAAACTGAACTACATCCTTCCTGGAACTTCTCTCATTCCCAGCTCTGGGGGGGGCCTATGGCCTAGCAGACAGACAGGCAGCCCTTCATTCACTGGTGACTGAGGTTCCAAAAGCCTGTCATTTAGGTTGGTTGATTGGAGTGGGCATGCATTTTCCCACGGAAACAGTGTTGTACATGGCGATTAGTATGGGTGTAGTAAGATGAAAACACATGTGTCGGTGAGGGAACAAGGGAATACACAGTTTACTTTAGCGTGGTTGTTATAGGTAGACATTAAGCAAGTAAGAAACTTGATGAAAAATCAGTATTTTTCAAATGGAATATATTTTAAATTCACAGAATCATGTTGCCATGTTCCCATGTTGCAGGAAGTTAGTAGAGAAACTATCCCAGGATTTTACACTCTAGTGAGGCTCCTGGACAATCCTAGAAGTACTGAGACCAGAGCCAGAAGCGTGAAGCAACCTGACAGAGGAGAGACCTGGGTGGGGCCTCCTATCACTGGATCGGCCTTGGGGTGATCTCATATGTTCAGGTACAGGCACTTACTTGAGGGCTAGAGGACATGAAGGCTGAGTGGCCAATGCAATGATAGAGGTCAGCAGAGAGGATTCAGGTGGGAGGAAATAGGCAAAGGCAGGCAGGTGGCAGGGGTATGATTCAAGGAGTTCAGCTCAACTCTTGCAGGACTTCAGGCACTGCCTGGTAGGTTTGGAAGCAGCATCTAACCCTCCAAGGAAGGGTCTGGAGGAGCTTGGAATGGTGTTGGGCTCCCCAAGTGTTGGCTGAGATCTAGGAACAAGCTTCAAGCCATGTTAGCAAGTTGATACAGAAGCCCAGTCCTGTAAGGTGAACCAGTGCGGTCAGGATCCAGAATGGTTAGATGTGGATGGTTTGCATATACTGAAGAATCATTCATCTTTTCTTTCACTCATTCATTCACACTATGTGCCAAGCCATGTCCTAGTGCTAAGGAATGATGGTGAACATAATCCCTATCTTCATGGAGCTTACAGTTTATAGGGTGGGGGTAGGGGGAGGAAAGCACTTAACATGGTTAAATTCATGATGATATAATTATATTTGTGGATAGTGCTCCAAAGAGGTGTAGTATTCAACAGCATTAAGAGGGAACATAAGTGATGCAAATGTTCAAAAAAAATGATCATGGTGATGAACATACAACTATGTGATGATATTGTGAGCCACTGATTGTACACCAGTGTATATGTATAGAATATATATAGAATGTTTATATGTCAAGAACATTTCTATGTTTGTATATTAAGTTTTTACAATAAATATATATATATATATGTGTATATAAAAGAGGGGGGGCAGGCCATGGTGGCTCAACAGGCAGAGTTCTCACCTGCCATGCCAGAGACCCGGGTTCGTTTCCTGGTGCCTGCCCATGAAAGAAAGAAAAAAAGAAAGAAAAGAGGGAACATACTCGGGTCTTGGGTGTGGGGAGCCTCAGGAAGGCTTCTCTGGGAAGTGATATTTAAGCTGAAGACCTGAAGGATGAAAGAAGTTAACAAGGGGAAGAAGAGGGTGAAGAGAGGAAGAGTATTCTAGGCAGAGGGACGCACCAGTACCAAGTCCGAGAGGCAGGAAGGAGGGCAGCATGCTCTGAGAACTTGAAAGAAGGCAAGTATGGGCTGGAGAGAGTGAGCAAGGGGCACAGAATGTGAGATTCAGGAGCAGATCATAGGGTAGGTGTCTGGGGAAGTACATGATGGGCTGGGATTACCGATATTTCTGAGAGGAGCTGAGTCTTCAGGTAGTACAAATGATGATAGTATTAATAGTAACCACCACTTATAGAGCAATTCGTGGGTGCTATGTGCTCATCTGACTCATGTTATTTCATCCTCACCATCCCCCTAAGTGATCAGTACAGTTTTCTCCCCATTTTACAGATGCAGAAAGCAAGGTTTAGAGAAATTAAAGCAGGGATCTGAGGCCAACAAGTGAAGGAACTCAAACATGATCCAAGGCCTGATTAATTCCAAAGCCATCGTTCTGAAAACTCTATCCTGCTGGCTTTTGGCCATAGTGACTCTTGTTCAGAGGCATATCTCCTCTGGGCCCTGAAAAGTGGGGGGAGGAATAAGTGGGAAGAGAGATGCGGCGTTGGCGGCTCTGGCAGTGGTGGTGGGTGGCTGTTGTTTGGGAGTATTCCAGTGGTAGCCTCGATGGTGGGGATGTGCCAGCCTCGTTCACGGGTATGAATCATTCGTAGGTTGAGCATTAGTCAGAGACTGGTTGTATTGTTACGGAAGTAGTGGGCTGGGTGTGTAAACCCGAAGCTGCGAGGGCTGGAGTTTTTTGCTTGTGGTGCCATCGTGAACCAGGGAAAGCAAGTCAGCTTTTTGGGGTGACTTTTTTTTTTTTTTACATGGGCAGGCACCGGGAATCCAACCTGGGTCTCCGGCATCACAGGCAGGAATTCTGCCACTGAGCCACCATTGCACCCGCAGGGTGACTTTTAAGTAGAATAATATCTTCTTCTTCTTTAATGTTTGTAGGTGGCTTTGAGGATTGTGGAAGAAAGGTACAGTTTAGAGACTTATGAAGTCCATAACTAGATGTGCCCAAAGTCATGGTGTCTCACTTAAAAAAAAAAATTAAACAAAAAAACCCCTAATACTTCATTCGGCAGGCAGCTCACACAATCACTAAGCAGCACCTGGAGAAGACTTTAGTTGGGGAAGAAATTATCACAAAGACAACTCAGGAACTTCCTGGGAGGTCTTGATGCCTGTGATTGAAAGAGAACTCCCAATCCCCTTGAGTGTAATGGGGTTGAAATAAATAAATAAGCAAAGCTAAAACTGGCTTTAGGGAGCTAGACATCAAAAACAACCATTGTATAATGGAGAATGGTGATGATAGCACAAATTGTGAGTATACTTAACACCACTGAATTATATATTTAAATGTGGTTAAAGGGGGAAATTTTAGGTTGTATATATGTTACTAAAATTTAAAATTAAAACAACATTGCAGAATTTAGAAAAAGCGAAATAACTCCCTCTTGGGACTAACCACTCCTGAATTAACTAGGAAGGTATTTGGTCCTGGTGAACTCTCCCTATTCAATTTTCAGGGTATACACCTATGTGTGTGGCTGCTTCCCACTTCCATTTCACCCTAAGGTTTGTGGTTCAGGTAGAATTAACATTCGAACACCAAGAGGTGAGGCAGTCATGAAATGTTTGACCTGGAAATGACATCCATTTATTCATGTAACCAAGACATCCGAGACTACCAGGCATTTCTTTAGGCCCAGTTACCTGTCATCTCTAACAGTCTTCGGACTAGTCCAACCCTCACAGTTAAGATAAAGAAGTCTTGCCCAAGATCCACAATTGTTAGCAGTCATTTCCGTGCCTGGCAGCAGTTGGGGTCTCCTTCCTTCTTATAGGGTTTAGCACTGCAGCAAGGACTGTGTACAGATTTTGTAAAGAACTTCCAATTATACAGGAAGCTCTGTGCTAGCTTATGTAGCTGAAATCTCAGTTTGAGGGGGCAGTGTGGTCAAGGAAATGAAGCTCAGGCTTTCCTAGTTCAAATCTACTTCCTAGGGACCTTGGGCAAGGTCCTTTACCTCTCTGTGAGCCTTGATTTCCCTGTCTGGAAAATAGGAACAATTAAACCTTCCTTACTGGATGGCTGTAAGGATGAAATGAGATAATAAGCAGCAAGACTGAAGACAAGTTTTAATAATCTTATATATAATTCTTTGTGCATTGCAAATTTTCCAGAACATGTAGGCATTATAACATCATCAGATTTTTTTTAATTAAAGAAGATTAGTATGTCTAAAGCTCTTACTCCTGTGCATGGATCACAGCAGGCCAATGTGATACAACATGATTAATAATAAATAGGATTTTCTCCTAAGATTCAGACATGTCCAAGCAAGCTGAAGAACTGGAGGGACTAGCCCACTATGGGAATATTTGGAGGAAGTTCTCAGCCTTCTCCTAGGAAAGAATTTGTGCTTCAGGAAAAGAATTGAAATCCTCAAGTTTGATCAAAGGCAATAGGTCAGATGATTTCAAGCACAGTACAGTGTCTGTCTTTTCCCTGCTCCCCTCTGCCCAGGGACCCCTGTCCTAGCTCCCTTGAATTCCTGCCTGAACTCTAGGCAGAGAGAGTAACAAAAGCAAATAGCATTTTCCTAAAACTTCTGCTAGACTTTCAAGAGCATTAGGCAGTCCTACTTGTAACTTTTTAAACTAGTGTACACAAGGAGGACAAAGGAGGCCATCCCCAGCCCATCGGAGGGGTCTGCTGGAACCCACAGAACTGGGCACCAGGAACTGAGAAGACATCTTGGTGGTGTGTTGGGACATCTGCAAGGCAGATTTTATTGTAGGGAGAGAGGAGAGCAGCGGCATGGTCCCCAATGGAATCACCTAAACATACCTGGGCCACCTCTCTAGAGATGTCAGGTCTCTCTGTGATAGTTTGTTGGAGATCTCATAGTGCCACTGCCTGGTCCCTGGAGGCACAGTCTGGGGGATGGGCCAAGTGGGGATGGGATCACTAGAGATGCCCCTGTTGGTTGGTGCATGACCTAGGGAATCCTCCCTTCGATTCTCCTTATAGTCTTAACAGTTGCTATGTTGACAAGCCACCTTTAAAAAAATGCTGACAGGGCAATGTTTTGGGGGAATGGGCTCAGGGAGAACAAGTCACCCTTCTTTATCACTTTGATAGGCGACCTTATTTCTACCTCTAGACGACTGTGATTATACACAGAAACCATTTTGGTCAAATTCTCTGAACTGGTGTATGATACCTGTTTGTTGGGAAAGAGACCAGAGTCAAACAAAAGAATAAAAGCCCCACAAGCCATACATTTTTTCTCTGCACAATTGTAAATACTGTGGAAATGGCACCAGCATTATAACAGGAGGGTTTCTAAAGGGAGTCTTTATTACAATTAACATTGAGAGTACTTTCTAAAACTGTTTGCTTGAAAGTTCAACAATTCTGCTTGGTCCCCTAGATGTATGCTGGCAAATGGGATTCATCTCTGATGGTTAGAGTAGCCTAATGTAATGTGTGAGGATTGTGAAGCCATGTACAGGCTCGGAGGACAAGAGTTCCATGATTCAAGCATGCTGTTTGTCATGGGCATAGGAGGGAGGAGGAGCCATGACAGATATTAGTTATCTACTACTGTGTAACAAACTCTCCCAAAACTTAATGGCTTAAATCAACCACAAGCATTTACTGTATCTCAAGTTTCTATGGGTCAGGATAATGGGAATGGTTTGCTTGGGCAGTGCTGGTCCAGGGTCTCTCATGAGGCTGCATGTAGGATGTCAGCCAAGGTTTCAATTATCTGAAGGCCTGTCTGGGGCTAAAGGACCCACTCCTAAGATGGCTCATTCATATGCCTGTCAAATTGTGCTGATTGTTGTTGGGAAGTTCAATCCTTTTCCACCTGGGCATCTCCAGAGGAGTGTGTAAAATGTCCTAGTGACATGATGGCTGGCTTCCACCAAAGCAGGAAATACAAGAGCAAGCCAGGAAGGAGTTTTTTTTATAACCTAGCCTCAGAAGTCACATAGCATAATTTCTGTCATATTCTATTGAAGCTCAGGCTTTCCTAGTTCAAATCCACTTTCTAGGGACCTTGGGCAAGGCCCTTTACCTCTCTGTGAGCCTTGATTTCCCTGTCTGGAAAATAGGAACAATTAAACTGTTCTGTCATATTCGGTTTCTTGGAAGTGATTTGCTATGTCTGGCCCACACTTAAGGGAAAGAGAATTAGGCCCTACCTTTTGAAGGGTGGCATTTCGAAGATTTTGTGGACATAGATTAAAACCACCACATGACACTATGCCAGGTGTTTACTGACCTACTTCAGTACTCAATGAACCTTAAAACAATCTAAGTAATAGAAAGTACTGATATATTTAACAACAACAAAAATCATTAAAAAACCACAGAGTCAAAAGTAGCATATACACCCCAATAAATACCAGAGTGACTTGAATAAAAAAGTATTTACAAAGTCCCCTTGGGAGAATGGGGAGAATGGGGAGAAAGGGGGAAAATTCAACTTCCCCATTTGGAGAATTCCTGATATTCTTACAAGCAGTGGCGACAACCAAATCAATAAGCTGAGCCCTCAGTCTTGGGGTTTGCTCATATGAAACTTATCCCCACAAAAGATAGACTAAGCCTACTTAAAATTAGGCTTAAGAGTTACCCCCAAAGAACCTCTTTTGTTGCTCAGATGTGGCCCATCTCTCTCTCAGCCAACATGGAAAGCAAACTCACCGCCCTCCCCCTTTCTACGTGGGACATGACTCCCGGGGTGTAAACATACCAGGCAGCATGGGACAGAAATCCTAGAATGAGCTGGGACTCAGCATCAAGGGATTGAGAAAATTTTCTCGACCCAAAAGGGGGAAGAGAAAGAGATGAGATGAAATAAATTGTCAATGGCTGAGAGTTTTCAGAGTTGAGACGTTATCCTGGAGGTTATTCTTATGCATTTTATAGATATCCCCTTCTTAGTTTATGGTGTACTAGAGTGGTTAGATGGAAGTACCTGAAACTATAGAGCTGTGTTCCAGTAGCCATGTTACTTGAAGATGATTATATAATGATATAAGTTTTGCAAAGTGACTGTGTGATTGTGAGAAAAAGGAAAGATTACTCTGGAACTGGGCAGCTTGGATTCAAATCCCACCTGTCTCTGATGGTGGAGTTACACAGAGAAGATAGAATTTAACAAATGAATATGGTGCTGAATCATTAAAGTGATATCTCTTTTAGTCTCCAGTATCTTAGAGCAGCTATAAGTAAAAACCTAAAATGGTGGAATTGTAACCCATGCCAAACACTGAAATATGTTCTACAACTAATTGTAGTGCTGTGCTTTGAAATTTATTGCTTTTTTGCATATATGTTATTTTTCACAAAAAAGAAAGAAAAAAGTTAATTGTAATGACAAAAAAAATATTTAAGACTTCTAGCCTCCTATATTCTGGAGCTACTAGAAGGAAAAATCTGAGATGATGGTATGGTAGCCCATGACAAACTCTGGGATCTGTCCTGTAACTGCTTGTTGAAAAGTGCTTTGAAAACTATTGCTTTTTTTTTTCTTAGCTTTGTATATATGTTATAATATACAATAAAAAAGTTTAGAAAAAAAATGAAGCATTAAAAAGAAGGTAGCACATACACATCTGTATTGTGGTATGTATGTGCATGTATATGATAGAAAATGAAGAAAGAGAGCTTGATTCTTGGCTTCTTGAAGATGTATTCAAAAACAGCTTAAGGAAACTCCCACAATAAAACAACTCACTTATCTCAATGTGTACACATCTAAAATCTATCCCTTAGAGTTCTGTCAGAGAAGAGAGCAGAATTTGGAGTCAGATTTTGTCCCCTTCATTTCCCTGAGAAAGCTCTGCCATGGGATTAGGATTCTAAATTCTAGGAAAGTTTCTAAGTTAAAAGCAGGTTATTGGGTGGTGTGATGGTAGCTCAGTAGGCAGAATTCTTGCCTGCCATGCTGGAGACCTGGGTTTGATTTTCGGTACCTGCCCATGCAAAAAAAAAAAAAGCAGGTTATTCAAGCATAGCATCCCAGTTAGGTCAGGTCAAAGCAAACAGTTCTCTTGCTTAACAAAAATAGTTCAACAAGCCAATGTCACTAGCAAACAGAATCTCAATATGGAGGTACAGGTGCAATTAAAGACACCTGCATTTTGTTTTTCTTAGGCTCAACAGTAAAATTCAAGCACAAAATGGTGATCCTGTTTTCTGAATGTTTGGCCCTGACAGTCATATGGTCTGTGGTCTTCTAACTTTAAAGTATTTCCTCTTACTTTAAGTAGAAGATTCCTTTTAGCAAGGGAGCACTGTGTACTCTCCTAGGTTGGAAATCGCATGTTTTCAGAGCTGAGTGAAAATATTGTGTTGCCAGCCTCTTTGCCTGCTTGAAGCTGCAGGTTGTTTACTTGGGCTGGAGCACAGCTTTGCAGAGGCAGAAAATCATGGTCCCATCATCAGGGTTGCCTAGCAATGGGTCTACGCCATGCCGCAGTTTCAGAAAGGGCCGGACCACAAGTACCCATTTGGGGGGATTTCCAGATGACAGCCTTGTTCTCACTCTGTGAAATCTGAGTCACACAGCAACGTGCAAGATTGATTGTTCAGTGTCCCCAAAAATTGTCTTCTTGGAAATGTCAAAAAAGAATATCTGTTGGTTGAATAACTTTAGATACCACAGAGTTGCTAAATCTAGAGTAAACTCTAAATTATTGAAAATATCTATTTTATTTTAACTTGCCTTGTTACGATAAGCCAGTTTATTATTTAGTGAACTAGCTGAATGTGTACAGTGTTTATTCTGGCAAAAAAAAAAAAAGGTTACATTTTAGAAATAAACTTTGTTTTTAGAAATGTTACTGCAAGGGAAAGATTTTAATACCAGGCATTAAGATAGGTCCTGTAGCTATAAAAGTTAACAAAGGATTTGCCACCTGCCCTCCTGATGGGGAGGAAATAATAAAGTAACCTTAAATGTTTCAAGGAAAAATACACTGTTTGTGAACCATCCTTTGTAGAGGGAGAAGATAAGGTAAAGGAGAAAGGGTCTGAGGGTGAGAAAGTGTTTGAAGAGGAGGTTCTCCATGCTGGAGGGCAACGATGGGCTATGCAGTATACCCCCCAGCTACTGCAAAATACAGCTGAAATGCACTACCACCCCTGCTTCTCCTACCAACAGAAGCTGGGCACAGAGTGGTATTTTTGTTGTGTACAATTGTGAACCTTTATCTTTGTGGAAAAATTGCTGTTGACTTTGACCATGCTTTGCGTTACTTATGATTTTTAAAAGCAGCATTGAGTTTATTATAAAAGGGCTATTTTTCCTCAGAGGACTTTGTTGATTAATATCTGTTACAGTCAGTCTCAATATAGCCACTACTGACTTTGGTCACTTAATTCTTCTATCAGGTGTTTTTATTAGCTATTGTACATCACATGTTCAGGAACTCAGCATTAAGTGAATTTTTATGCAGATCAGGTTGGAGACTTGGGTTAGAAATTATGTGCTCCATCAGTTTCAGTCTATAGACACTCCTTGAGATCAAATTCAAGGTTATCAGGTTAATATTAACTTACACCCATTTGGATCTTTAAACAAACTATATAATGCAGAGTACTGATCTCAAAGTATTGCCTCTTTTGGGGCATAAACCAAATCTTTCCACCTTGCTTTTTGGACTTTGACCAAGACATGTACAGAAAATGTCGAATGCACTACTTTTTTGCAATGATAATGACATTCATTACTGCTAATTGGAGAACTTTATCTAACTCTAATTAATTCAAACATCAGCCCACACTTGCTTGTTTTTTGTTTTTTTTTTTTGCCATTTGGGGGGAAGCCAGTGGGTAATGTTTATCTGGAATATTTGGAATATTCAGTTCAAGAATCATTTCAGATCATAGTTGCTCATTTTGTTTCCTGTTAAGATTAGCTGCATAAAACTAGAATCATACTATATTATCAGCTTTGCATATTGCTTTTCTCACTTAATATTATATTATGAGAATTTCCCCATGTCATTAAAAATTCTTTTTCACTTAAAAAAAAAAGATTAGCTGCCTAATATCTAGCTAGGGTGGGGTAGCAGGGGGAGAGGGGAGAGAATAGCTCAAATAGATATTATGTTAAAAGGGACAAAATTGAATCATTGATGAAAAATTTTTTAGTAAATTACAGTAAGTATGAATCTTGAGACAAGTAAGGAAGATGAAAATATCACATAATCTCGAGATAGGTTCATCCTATTAGTAAAATCACATAATTCAATAGTTAAAGTAAGTAAAAATAAATAGGATGTTTCTTACCCATTGAATTTGGCTCTTGCTCTTGTCTTTGTATGTGGTTCATATTTCATAGTACAAAGTGTGTTCTTGAAATCTGGGGTTTTCTCCAAAATGAATAATCATCATTTGTTTTCTAATGTAATGCCAAGAACATCAACAAATAAAGTGAAATTATTCATTGCTTTTTCTTTAGCTTAATCTTAAAAATACTTTACAACTGTGAAACTGGTTATCACTCAGAAATGGCATATATTATATTCTTCCTTTAAAATTTGATTCACTGGAAAGGGGAAAAATTCAACTTCCCCAAGTTGAATTCTTGATATTCTCACAAGCAGTGGGGACAACCAAAGCAATAGGCTGAGCCCCCAATCTTGGTGTTTGTTCTTATGATACTTAACCCTATAAAGGATAGGTCAAGCCTACTTAAAATTAGGCCTAAAAGTCACCCCCAAGAGAACCTCTTTTGTTGCTCAGATGTGGCCTCTCTCTCCAGCCAACACAACAAGCAAACTTACTGCCCTCCCCCTCTCTACATGGGACATGACCCCCAGGGGTGTGGACCTTCCTGGCACCGTGGGACAGAAATCCTAGAATGAGCTAAGACTCAGCATCAAGAGAGTGAGAAAACTTTCTTGATCAAAAGGGGGAAGAGTGAAATGAGACAAAATAAAGTGTCAACAGCTGAGCGATTCCAAACAGAGTCGTGAGGTTATCCTGGAGGTTATTCTTATGCATTACATAGATATCACCTTGTTAGTCAAGATGTAATGGAGAGGCTGGAGGAAACTACCCGAAAATATAGAGCTGTGTTCCAGTAGCCATGTTTCTTGAAGATGATTGTATAATGATACATGACTGTGTGATTGTGAAAACTTTGTGTCTGATGCTCCTTTTATCTACCTTATCAACAGATGAGTAAAACATATGGAATAAAAATGAATAATAGGGGGAACAAATGTTAAAATAAATTTAGTAGATTGAAATGCTAGTGATCAATGAAGGGGAGGGGTAAGGGGTATGGTATGCATGAATTTTTTTCTTGTCTTTTTATTTCTTTTTCTGAATTTATGCAAATGTTCTAAGAAATGATCATGATGATGAATATGCAACTATGTGATGATATTAGAATTACTGATTAGACATGTAGACCAGAATGATGGTAAGTTAAGAATGTTTGTGTTTGTTGTTATATTTTTTAATTTAAAAATTAATAAAAAAAGAATGTATGTTGTTTTATCAATAAAAATATTTAAAATAGAAAAAAATTTTGATTCACCGAAGGCATTATTTCTCTCTCAAAAATATTGCACCTTTCTCTGCTCAGTGTCTATGTGCTAAGTGTTCATAATTATCATCATTATTAGAGATAGTGTTTAATCATTTAGATCTCTTAATAACACTAAATGAACCAACAGCATCTTTAGCTTTGCTAACCATTCTAATGGAGTCATGTTTAAGTATATTTAAGATATTTAAGGGGAAAAGAAAGTATGGTTCTAAATTATATGTTAAACAGTGTAAGATAAGGAAATTTTCTGAAAGCTACTGTGTTTGGTCTTTTTCTATAATTTCTTGCGCGAAAAAGAAAAAAACTGCATGTTGTGCTCTCTGGCCCTAAGTTGCTGTCTGTGGGATTTGGCTGGCTTCAATCAGGCCAGAGATGGAATTCAGACACAAAGATCATGCGGCAGCTGTAATCAAGATGCCCCAGAGCACAATATCAACAGCTCAACGATTTAGCATTTATGTCAATACCGGTTTGAGCAATACGTCTGGGGTAAGTGAGGCAGAGGGGAATATTAAATATACTTAAATATCACTCTATTAGAATGGCTAGCAAAGTTAAAGATGCCATTGTTTCATTTAGTGTTATTAGGAAAACAAAATCATTAAGCACTAGAATTTACTTTCGTTAAATCAGATGGAACCTTGATTTCACTGAAATTGGGGATGATAATTTATATTCTGTGGACAACTCCTCTGAACTCCAGTTAACTCTTTTCCTTCTCCTTTTCAGGAATTTTGACTCTTTTTTCTTCCTTCTTCCAAGCCCATCCTTGCAGACTGCTCGTCTGTCCTTTGCACTACTTTCTTTCTTTCTGGCAGGCCCATGTAGGCTGTGTCTGGGGATATGGAAGACCCTGGAATCTGGGCCACTCGAATCATTTTGCTCT
This sequence comes from Tamandua tetradactyla, assembly GCF_023851605.1. NCBI lineage: Eukaryota > Metazoa > Chordata > Mammalia > Pilosa > Myrmecophagidae > Tamandua > Tamandua tetradactyla. The sequence goes on from NC_135332.1 coordinate 144,812,219, forward strand.
CCTTTTCTTCACCCCATTTAGAGACAGGAAGCAAAGGACACGGCCATCTCCAATATCATCAGAAACTCTGAATTTTCCCTCACCCACATTTTTGTCAATGGAAGGAAAAAAAGAGAACCAAATCAGTAAAACAACTATCCATGAATGTTCAGAAGTCTGGCTCTCCATGAGTCAGACCAAGGTACATGTCTGTAAATTGCAGGAGGTAAGGGGTAAGGGACGGTGTTTAGTCTGGATCTCTATGAACATTTCAGTAGGGTTGTGAGAGCAAGTTTTAAAATTTTGAACCATGCCTTGCTGCTCACCCAGGTCCTGGTGATGCTAGTACTCCCCTCTGTTAGATAATCTATTAGATAGCCAACTGGCAAAGAAGAAACCTAGTTTGTAGGGTCCCAGTCCCAGCATCTCAGAGCATAGAAGGGGGGCTTATTGTTGGAAAACAATAGATTAATAGGGGACACATTTATATGCACTGTCATTTAATTTCAACCTCATGACAACCCCAAAAGATAGAATAGGTACTATTATCTCCATTTACTCAGTTTAGTATTTGCTGAGGTCTTGGGAGGGAAACTGGTGCTGGGCTCAGTCTTCTGGGCATCACAAGGTTCCACCTTCCCTGGGACTATGGCCCCTCAGTTCATCTACAGCCTGATCCCCTCTTTCTGTCAAGAGCCTTGTGGAGAGCTGCCATGCTGGCGTCCAACCCAGCCTGCACAGATGGACTTAGTCAATCTCTGGCTACAACAGTTTCATTTGAGGAGAACTTTTGTTATTGCTGGATATCTGAGGACTGCCTGGAATGTTCTGTACACTGTGTTTTCCAGAGAATGGATTAGCAGGAAGCCCTTTATCCCTGCCAACAAGGGTCACCTGAATCTCTCAGGCACGAAGGGTGATGGCTTTGACTTGTGTTTCCTGCTATATCATGCATTCAGAAAAGGAGGTACAAAGAGCACAGGTCAGAGGTACAAGCCACAACCTTGGATCTTCCCACCTGGGAAGCACTAAGTCTGGAAAGTGTGCCCAGGGCCCTGGCAACTGTGGTTTTGCCTGCCTTTGCTTTGTAGAAGTAGCTTTACCTAAAGGAAGCTGTAACTAAAAGCCATAAAAATTGACCTTGGGCCCATTAGGTGATTATACATTGATTTTGCATTTTGTGCCCAAACCTCTGACATCTTGGCCTGCCGTTTCCAGCTTACACAATAGGGAACATTTCTGAGGCTGGCCACAGCAACAGTGTTGGGGAAAGAAAACCAAGACGTTTTGTGCTGAGCCTCCCAATCCCTGTGCCAGGGTTCTTGAGCAACTGTTAGAGAAGCCAAGTTGAGAAGGCGGGTGAGCCATGGGGCTTGGAATTCCCCTAAGAGTTCCCATGGAGACTCCCTGGAGAGAGCTGTTCCCTCCACCCCCAGGCTTGGAAGGAGTAGGAAGAGCTTTTGTAAGGGGAAAAGGGGTCTAGAGATGGTAGGGTGGGAACTAGGGCTGGTGATCCAGTGTCTGCCTTGTTGCGGAATGAGAAAAGCTGTTACTTATAAAGTCTGCTGAGAGCAGCATTTCTGAGATACTCTCTACTTCAGGCATTGCATAAGTGCTCTTGGAAAAGCCTTGAGGATCCTGAGAGGGTCTACTCTGGAAGTATGATTTCCCAGTCCTATTCCCTGGGGCTTTAGTAAGGGGTCTAGGCAGTGGAGACAGAGAAGCCTGAAAAGTCTGGCAGGTAGTCTTGCAGGCCCTGACGTGGTTTTGTCTTTAGTGCTTGTCTGCTGTCTGGCTGCAGTCCTAGCCACAGACTCCATTGATCCCTGCAGGCCATCCAGCTCTAAGGGGCAGTGTGCACTTGCCATCCTGATGTACCCACCCCTGGAGTGAGAATGAAGACTGGGCAGGCATTCACCAGTGGAGCTCAAGTCTCATGCCAATTGCACTGTTGTGAGAATCCAAGTTCTTAAACTAGAAGTGGGAATACTGTCAGTCTACTTGCCCAGAAACTCTTTTGTTTGTTCTTTCTATTCATTTGTTCATTAGTTTGTTCATTCGTTCTAGTGGAGCTATTGAGACCTACTACATGTCAGGTTGGATGCCAGGCCCTGACTAACATACACGAGCAGGCCAAGGTTGCTGCTGAGCCCACAGTGGGGAGAATAAGCAGGTTCAAGGTATTTCGGATCAGCATACTACATGCTGTGATGGGACTTTCATCTCCATGCTATAGGAAACACTGTAGAGGTAGGACGCATAACCCCTAAAAGATCAGGGAAAGGTATAACAGCTAAGCTGAGACCTCAGGCCCGGTCTTTGGTCTGTCTGTGCAGCCTACATTTTGGCCAACATTGTTCTGTCCAGCCTAGCTTTCCATTGTGTTCTGCTTAGCCTCTTCCCTTTGGTTGCTTTTGTCCTAACCCCCATCCCTAGCCACCTCCATACCAAGTCTCTTTTTTTTTCCTCGAAATTTGTATTGCATCTTTACTCTATATCAGGAACTGAACTAGGAGTTTTACAAAGATCACCACCTAGCAATGCCTGTGAGATAATGGGGATGACTCTGGAGCCAGACTGTCTGGATTCAAATTCCAGCTCTGCCTCTGCAAGCCATGTGTTCTTGGGCAAATCAGTAAAGCTCTTTTCACCTCCATTTCTGTAACTGTACAGTGACCCTAATGATAGTATATGCTTCATAGCATTGGTGTCAGGAGCAAATGAGTTAATATATGTAAAGTGCCCAGAGCAATAGCTGGATCTATATAGAGCTCCATCAAGTGTTTGTTACTATCAGTGCCTCCATTTTATAGATGAGAAAATTGAGGTTCAGAGAAGTTATGCAGTTTGTGCAAAGTTGCATAGCTGGTAACATTAGAGCCAGGATGCAAATTCACATCTTCTGACTTCATGTCCAGAGTCCTTTTCCATGATGCCACAGCCACATCTATGTCCAACGTCGTGACCTTCTCTTATGCTTGATTCTGCTCTACTGACCTGCTCCATTAGTCAAACTAAGCCCAACCCCTGTAGCCAATCACTGGGAACTGGCAAGGGCAAGAGTATCAAGCCCCAAAGCCCCTCTGCATCTGGGTCTCACCCTCTCAAACTGGCTGTGCTTGTGCAGAAAGAAGGATGGGTAGCCTGGAGAAGGTTTTATGGAGGGGAAGAGGCATCAAGAAGACAATTGATTGTATAAGGTGGCTGGATTATATGTATGTGAAGATTCCTCAATAAAAAATATTTTAAAAAGAAGAAGAAGAAGACAATGGAGGAATGTGGGATACTAATTAGAGAGAGGTGTAGGGAGGCATCAGAGTGGAGGAAGGAGGTGGAACCAGTGGTGAGCAGATAGTTGGGGATGAGGCTGGTAGGTAAAGAAAGGTTTTAAGTAAAGGTAAAACCATTGTTTTCTGGAGGCCTTTTAATGTTACTGTTTATAACACTAAGGCACTGAGCTCCAGTTTCAAGTCCTCACTTGGATTGTGTGAGTCCACCTTATTGTCCTTCTTGCTGGTTGGTAGGATAAGTGGCAGCACAAGGGTGGGAAAAACCAGAGGGATAGACCAGGTGAGAAATCAGGAATCAGTATTTCCATGTTCTATACTTTCCCTGTGACCTTGGGAGAGATGCCTATCTTTTCAGAGTCTATTTCCTCATCTGGAAACTAAGGGAAATTTTGCCATTTATCCCCAAGGGATATTTTCTTTTATGGGAAATGAAATACTGTATGGAACTCTCATACCATTAGCTTACCAAGATTTATATCATGGACAGCAGTCATGTGCTTCCACAATATGGTTCTTGCATGTCATGCTGAGAATAGTGCTGGCCTAGGTGGACAGCTGGATTACCCATCAGGCTACTTTCTGTGTGCCTAGATCACGTGAGTATCTACCACTCTGCCAGACATGTAAAACTCAGGAGGCCAGAGGCTAAATGAGACCTTCGGTGTCCTCAAGATTTATTCTAAGAAGGCAACCCAGAGGCCATAGTATCCAAGGAAGAATATACTCAGAGATTTTGCTATTTCATCAAAGGTAAGTTATTTACTTGGTGTTATCAGACACCTCAAAAGGGTCAACAAATTCTATGTTGACTACACTTTCTAACCTGGCTCAAGATTAGTAATTCTGATTATTCTCAATCTGTTATGCTCTTGGAAAATCACTTACATCTGGACCCACCCTAGAGGGAACTGAATTTTTTTTTAAGTGCCCCAAGTGATCTAATGTGTAGGCAGAGTGGGGGACCACTGAGCTACTCCATTTATTGAAAATTAATTACTCGATGAGATTTGGATTGTAGGGAGAGTGCAAAGGACAATGGAAAATAAACTAGGGCAGAAGCAAAGAAGACAATCCTGCTAATAAATATCTTGAAGGCTAGTTAAAGCGCATTTTCCAAGTACAAAGTATCAGGTATACAGAAAGAGTGCTGGCATTCAGAAAATCTGCAACTCAAAGGTTTTCAAATTCATTATTATTTCCATTTAAGGGCATTTTCCTCAAAAGAGGCCAAATTAGTCCTCATATATTCAGTACTGTACTATTCCAGGCCTGAGAAACAACTAACAATGTTATTTATTTATTTGAACTTTATTTGAGACATTTTGGCCCATTACCTTTTAGTGGGACCATTGAACCTGCACCAAGAAATGAGAAACAGCTGACCAAATAAATAATCACATATGGAAAAGAAGCAGGGACTGCCTTTTCCAAAACTAATAATATTAATGAACTTCCATGGGACACATAATCCATAATTAGTGACAATTTGGGGGAAAAAAAGACATAAAAAATTGGAATTTGAAACATGACTCTGAGAACAGCCTGATGGTGTTTTTGCTCAGAATCTATCCACCCATTTCTGGCCCCTTTCCCTTCGGACAGCCTCATTTATTAAAATTCTTTCTTTAAATGCCTTTAGTCTGCAAATTAAGATGTTGGTATTCAATACTTCTATCCTGAACCTCTTGAGTGACCATTCAACAAGAGCTTATTAAAAACCTCATGGAGTCATGTGACCAGACATAACTGATTCTAGCTAAGTCCTTCACCAGGAAGGACGGCCCTGCTTTCAGAAATAAGTTCTTCAGCAAGTCTGTGTTGGGGGTCAGATTCGGTGACTTTGGACCATGTGCTAGGGCAGACCTCGAGCCAAGTGTATAGGCCAAGATTCAGCAGGCCAAGGATGCCTGAGGAAGGGCTGTGGCCCGAGTCTAAATCCCTGGGGTGCCCCACTTCCCAGGCAGCCCATACAATGCTGAGGTCCAGGTGCCGATCACCTGTATTTGCCAGGCTATTATTCTACTCTCCACTCTTGCTCTCAAGGGTACTTATGGGATGGCTGATTCCCCTAGGGTCATGTTCTGTCTCCATAGTGTAGAGTTGCTACTGAGAAGCAGCTGACCAGTCAGGGTATTCATTCATTACTCAGCAACCTCCATCCAGCTCCCCACTGTGTGATAAGGTGGAATATGAGCTTATGTGATGTGTGTTACTTGCTGGATGAAGTAGTTAAATATCTAGTGTGTCTTTCCATGATCTCTTCCCTACCTTATATCACTAAGGGGCAAGGGCTGAGATCCCCAAGTCACTGTGTAGAGAAACCCAAGAGAACTGCCTGGCCAGGGATATCTGATCAGATATTATGAGAACAAGAAATAAACTTTTGTGTTAAGCTGTTGCTGTATGGGGTGGTTTGTTATAGCAGTCAGCCCATGTTGACCAAGATAGTACCCAGACAGCATTTCCTAAGCAGTGTGTCTTATGATAAATGGGATTTTCCCCAGATCCTATCTTTCTCTGTGCAGAGAACATGAGTCTTGTCCACGTGCCTTTTGGCCTTGTTTGAGTCTCTAGGTCTCTCTCTCTCTTTACCCTCTCAAATAGAGCCTCCCTCTGGGAGGAGGCAGAAGAGTGTGGGTAGATGTTTAACAGCATGATCTCTGAGTCACACTGTCTAAGTTCAAATCCGACCTCTAACACTTACATGTGAGGCCTTGAGCAAATACTTTAGCCTTTCTGAGCTTTAAATTCTCCTTCTGCAACAGATGGATATTGCCTTGCAGAGTTATTTGAGGAATTAGTGGGATATTTTGTGTAAAGTACCTGGCACATAATCAACACTTAATAAATATTAATGTTACCATGTATCAAGCCTGCTTTAGCACAGCAGACATAATGCAACCACTCAGCATCATTTCCTATCTTCCATCATCTCCTTTCTCTTCACACTGATAAATTCCAGCAATAATTTGCATGAATTTTCTTTCACAGGCACTGGTATTACTTCTACTTCTGCACACCCCCCTTCTGTTCTTTACCTAAGGTGCTAAAACCCATTTGGAAATGTTTAAGTATTCTGCAGAATGAGAAAGTAGGTGGACCCAAAGGAAATGAATCCAAATGTGTGTTAAATGAATGTTAATCTACTCTGGTAGATATTTGGTCTTGTTCAAGAACTACTGTCCTATTGCATGAGCCCTGCCTTCAGACCACCTCTTAGGCACTCTTGTAATGGAGAGTCGGGGAAAAAGTGAAAGGAGTAGAAGGAGAAGTTTTCAGACTAGTATTGGAGAGTGTTTCCCTAAGAATTTGGAAGAAAGAGAAGCCAGAGGAGCAGTGGGGTAAGAAGGAAGAGGTGGAAGAGAAAAGGATTTTGATCAGTATTGCCTGGACATATATGTCCTTTACGATGGTTAGGACTCAACTTATTTTGAATTGCTTTTTGGTGGCTCATGGTCTCACTCTGAGACTGGAACTCAGAGTGTACAGGTCAACATTTTTGTATAGGTGAGCATTAATCTTAGGAAATTTTAAAACTTATTTGAAAAATTAAGTGACACCTTGAGGCACTGGTTCAGTTGAACGACCTGATCAAGGTTCCATCTGGACAAAAGGTGTGGAAGTGTGTGAGAAAGGTCGGGAGACCCGAGACGAGGCAGCAACCCAGCACTTTCTTCGTAGCTCTCTAAATAGTGAATGAGCCAAAGTCAGTGGAAACAGCATGAAGTCACAGGTCCTCAAGCCCTATGGTCAAGAATGTTCCCTCCCTCTACTGTAGGGAGTAAACCATCACTGTCATCCGAACGTCTTCACTGCTGGCATCAGAGCTTTGACTGTGGTCCCATTTCAGTTTCTCATTAAAATTTAGACTTGTTCATAGCCCACAAGCTTCTAGCCCCTGACTGAACTTTTCTTCACAGTCTGTTTGCAAGCGATTCCTTGATGATAATCCCTCCTCTGTCGGGATCCTCACAAGGTTACAGAACCTTGGCTCCAGAAGGACTTTAAAGATCATATAGTTTAACTCCCTCATTTTAGAAGAGGAAACTTAGAATCTCTCGGATTCTCCTCCAACACATTCTTTGAGAAGCTGAGATGGTAACAGAAGCTGAGCTTGGCCCCTGGAACAGAGGAGATAACATTTCACTGGGTACTAGGAATGAAAGAGAGGCATGCTTTCAATGGCTGCTTTACAGCCATGGGGTTGGAAGACCTGGAAAGTGAAGTTCCTGAAGAATCTCAAATGGGCCCCCTTCCTCCAGCCTGATGATACTGATTTGCCTGTGAGCATAGGGTTCCCCAGACATTCATCCTGGTAAAAATACCATGGGGCTGTCACTCTGCTACTGTAGCATGACGTCTGTGTGGATTTTTGGAAAATGTTGTGCTGTTACTCAACAATCCTTAGCATAAGGGCTCAAAGCAGACCAATATTTCACACAGGGAGTTACAATCTTGCTAGGGGCCATCCAACACAGAAAAGTCCATGCTCACAGCTCAGAGTCCACCATGCTACTGCTCTGGACCACTGAATCTTGGTCCCTTCTGAGGGGGCAGCCCTGTAACCAGAGACACCATGCCCAGGATATAAAGCCTCCATCCCTTGAGCACAGATTGGAGAAGGGATTCTGGGTGTACTCTCTCTTGTAAGAGGCTATGGGATAAGCTAGCTGAAAAGAAGAGGTGCTCATTGATATGATAATTCCTCAATCACAACTTGAAGGCTTTATACCATATACCATGTTAAATCACTCCTTGAAGGTTTTTATACCATAAACACTCCTTGCAGTTTCCTCCAATAAAAAGATAGGATACCTTTACTGTTTAGGGAAGGAGGTTTTTTGTTTTTGTTCCTGTTTTATAAGCTTTTTTTTTTAATACATGGGCAGGTACTGGGAATCGAACCCGGGTCCTCTGGCATTCCAGGCAAGTGTTCTTGCCTGCTGAGCCACTGTGGCCCACCCAGTTTTTTAAGCTTTTAAGGGTTCAATATTGTAGGCAGCTATTTAAATCTGAGTTGCACCTGTTTCAGGGAGAGAGTCTTCTTAGTTTGCATGAAGGAAAGCTGAATTGTGTAAGGCAAGAGAATTTTATTGTAGGTGACGTAATGTTTAACATTGATGGGTATATGCTGGCCTAGTATGTGGGTGTATGTTAGCTAAGGAGTAAATAAAATAGACATTTATCATGTTTCCTGACTGCCCAGCAACCTTTTAACTCACCTTTTAAGATCACCTTTGGTCTATCTGGGAAATTTCCATCCCAATGAATCATACTTTCACAAGGAAGAACCCAGAAAATTCCACTCCCAAACTCCTCTGCAGGCAGAGCACAGGCATGTGAGATGGGTTCCACCAATTGAGTCACCTGTGGCAGACTTTGACTTGATTGAGGCCCTTAAGGGATTCATTTTGCTGGTAAGGATCCCCACAGAGGTTTCTTTTGGAAGAAATGGAACAGAAATGGCATTGGTGCAGTGGTAATGCTGGTAGCCTTTTTCTCTAGGGTGGGGCAGCTGCAAAGGCAGCAGCTTCTTCATTAGGCCAGTACTGCAGCATGAATTTAGACATTCTATGATATTGATTCTCCAGGATCCCAAATAATTCGGTGAGCTAGCCAATTTCCTTTTCTAAACTCCTTTCCTGCCTGATTAACCAGAATCAGACTCTATGGCTTTCAACAGAGGGACCAGAAAGATTTAGCAACCAACTACTAATTACTCCTTCTCTCAGATAGCTGAGCCCTGAGATCTCTGGCCCCAGCAGCAGGAGTCTAGGTAGGACTTTCTGGAGTTTCTCTCCTCAAACTTGTCCCTCCACAAATGTCTTTCTCGGCTATAAAGTTCAGGCCTCCCATACTTTCCTCTTGAATTTATCTTCTCACATTGCCAAGCCAATAGCCATTCTGCAGAAAAAGGATTGTTGAAGATATGGTCTGTAAAGGCCGCCTGAGTAGCACTCAGCCTGGTTTCAAAGAGCCAGCCCTACAGGAGAGAAGAGTGCCTCCTTCCTCCCAGCTGCCCCAGAAGCCAATGAGCAAGACAGGTGTGGGGTGAGGTGGGGTGTGTCCATTCACTTTCCAAAGGCCTGGCCATGGGCCATGCCTGGTTCCATTCAAAGGGTCTTTGAGGTCTTCTTGCTGGGTTAAATCCTTACAAGCCCATCATAAAATCCAAAGTAATGTTCAGCTGGGTAATTTGTGCTTGTCTCCAATGAAAAGCATTTATAGACTGCAAACTCTGTGAGGACAGGGACGTGTTCACTGGTGGCATAATCCCAGTCCCTAGAACTGTTCCAGGCATACTATGTAGCATTCAATAAATCACTGTGGAATAAATTAATGCATAAATTAATGAATTTATTTAAGCAGCTTTTCCACCAGATAATGGTCTAAAAAAATGACTTTGGAACTTTAGTATTCTTGAAAGTTTTACACAGCCACAAAAATATATGTCTACTCCTCTGTTTTAGGAGTCTATAGCCATGGCAGGGGAGGCCCCATATGAGGCATTAGTAGATGTGCTGGTTTGAAGCTGTTGTGCACCTCACAAAAACCATGTCCTCTTAATCCTAACCCAATCTTGTGGGGCAGACCTATTGTTTGGGTGAGACCCTCTGATTAGGTTGTTTCCATGGAGAGGTGACCCACCCAATTGTGGATGGGATCTTTTGATTAGATGGAGTTGTGACCCTGCCCATTCAAGGTGGGTCTTAATTCGTTTACTGGAGTCCTTAAAGGAACTCATAGAGAGAGAGCGCTCAGAACTGACATAGAGAACAGGGAAATGTAACTAGGATGCAGGCTTTTGGGGAGGTTTGGAGAGCCCACACAGAGAGCAGAAAGATGAAACCAAACACAGATATTTGGAGATGCAGAAGGAAAGCCCCAGCAGAAGCCAGAAGGACCCACAGGAGCTGAGACAGCCATTTTGAAACCAACCCGGGAGAGCCAGCAGATGTCACCATGTGCCTTCCCCTGTGACAGGGGAACTCAGATGCTGCCTTTCCTCTGAGAAGGTATCCTCCTGTTGGTGCCTTAATTTGGACATTTTCACGGCCTTAGAACTGTGACTTGTAAGTTAATAATCCTCTTTATAAAAGCCAATCCATTGCAAGTATATTACATTCCGGCAGCTTTAGCAAACTGAAACAGTGGAGAAGGGATGGGCTACCTCTCTGTGATATTTTGGTACCATTAGAACTTGTGTTGACACTGGAAATATCCTTACTTTAGGCAGCTCCCCAAAATCTCTACTAGTCTGCAAAGCACCTCATCTTTAAAAAAGAGAGAAAGAGAGAGGGGGAGAGAGAGAGAGAGAGAGAGAGAGAGAGAGAGAGAGAGAGAGAGAGATTGAAAGAAAGAAAGGAAGAAAAGGAAGGAAGGAAGAAGGGAGCAACTGTGCATTATTGACATCTTTAGTTTTAGGCCTGCTCAAGACTGGTCTTTAACGCCTATATAAATTAAACATAAGCCTTCGGATTATATCGCCCTCTTGAACATGACCATTAGGAGATCTTAATGATGAGTCTTTTACGTCAAATTCATTTTTACTCTATGGCTTACACTATGCTAAAGCCTTTGCATACATAGACTCATTTATCCTTACAAGGGCCTTGAAGGGATATAATAATCTCCATTTTACAGATGTAAAAAATGGGAGGCATAGTGAAGTTAAATTACTTGTAAGCTTCTCTCCCCAGCCTAGCTGACACCAGACCCTATAGCACTAACCACTGGGCGTTCTGTCTCTGGTAAATCAGAGGGTTGTGGAGGCCTCTCTAGTGTCTGCGTATGGGAGAAAATACTCAAAGATTATTGTCACCCCCAAATATCCAGTGCCCACTCTGAGTCTCCTAATGCCTATTACAGGCCCTGTGGGAGGCACTATGAGAACTTAAACACCCCAGGGGTGTATTCTCTAGTCTTACATTCCAGCATGCTCATCTACAACTAATGCAACTTTTAAAAACCAAGTATCTCTAAAATATTCTCTGGGTGCCCATTCAAGAAAATGCATAGGCTCTATTTCCTATCTTACGTTTTAGGTCAAATGTTCTGTTTTTAACTTCCCTTCAGGCACATTGAATCTGCTTTTGGAATTTCTTTGATGTGAGAACTGCTCGGGATTGCTAAGTGACCTCAGTGGTAAAGGTTTGACAGCAACATTATTTGCTTTAATTTGCCAGCAGAAAAAACTGTCACTTGTTATTCCAGTTTCTTCAGGCTCCTCCCCAGCTTACTTAAGAAACTCCCATCTGAATTAAGAGTTTCAACATAGATGGGAAGTGCAGCCCCTTCATCTCTTGTCCATCAAGATAAGAATGAAAATTACAGACTATTTAAAATATAGCAGATAGACCCTCAGTCAGAGAGCCCTCCTACAATAAGCTGTGAATAAATGATTTTCAGTACTTCAAACATATTAGTAATGCTCAAGGGGAAACTTTCTGTTGTTCTGAGACCCAGGTTGTAGCTGGACTTTGTTATATCTTTGCTTCCTTCTTTTATCACAGGAATGACATTTATGGGCATTTCCCTTCTTGGAACAATGCACTGAGACTATTCCCCAGAAATGAAGCAAACGTTTCGCTCGAGCTGATGCAATCCTAAAACACTGGCCTGGCCACAGGCATTACTTATCGTGTTCTATCCCTCTACCCAAAGTAAAATCTAAAAATACAAATCTGAGGTCATATCCAATACTGGAGCAAAAAAAAAATTAAAAAACATTTTCACTTCTTTGCCAGCATAAGAAGTTATCCCCAAGCAGAGGATATTAATGCTTAAGTCGGTGGGAAGGCCAAAAAAAAAAAAAAAGTAAGCCGTTACAGTTGAGCCAGTTTTTTCGAGGGTGGAGTGTGCACTTCCCACACTCAGAAGGGGGTTGCTAAGCAGAATATCTCATTAAATACCCGGCAGTGGAAATGCACCACATGTTCCTGGGAGGAGGCCTGCTCCCTGTCCCAGGCTCACCGAGGAAACCAGAGCTTAACAAAGCCCCTGATTGCTTTGCCATGTCCACGACTTAGCATTTTTCCTGGAGTTGGAAAACAGCTGAGAACCTCCAGCAAATCCTTCTTGCTCATATGATTCTCTTCTTTTGGTTTTTCATCCATGCTTTTGAAACCTGGGACCAGCTCCAGCCCTTGTTTTTTTTTTTGTTTGTTTGTTTTTTTTATAAAGGGTGAGGCCTGCGATTCGATTTCGGTTTGATTTATGCGAGCACCTCACCCAGTTATGGAGCTCAGTTAAGGATTTTACAAACACTTTCTTATGCTAATGATATGTGTCTCCCAATCTAGACATCTGGATATAATGTTAAACAAACATTAACCACCACAAAAACCAGTCGGATCTGTTTGTGGTTACTGTAGCCCCAAGTGGTTCTTTCTTTAAATGTTCTGGTCTGATACCTGTGGGAAGTAGCCTTTGACCCCATTAGGCTCCCGGTCCGATGATTTGAACCTGTCCCTGAAATCATTTTCTTTTATTTTTTTCCCCTCAGACCTGGGATATGAAACTGGATGGCCTAGCCCCTCGCTCATGGGTAGCTCCGCATTCTTCCACCAGTGCTAACTCGACTCGGAACAGTTTCTGTTGAAACATTTTTGCTTTGGCCAGATTCTCAACAAATATAATGCAGGATCAAGGTACGATTCTCCTCCTTATCTTAGAGATCCAAGGGGTATTTGGGAGAAGGCTTTCTGAATTTTATCCCTGTATGACCTTATCTCCCATGTGCTCTTGAAAACACTTTCCACTCACCATACATACCTCTATACCAAACAGAAGATGGAGATGAGAGAGCAGTTGATTCTCCAATATTCTCTAAGGCTTCTGTATGTTGCTCTCTTATAACCCACATGTCATGGTCAATTATAACAATAGCTGGTATTTGTTGATAACTTGGTATAAATATAAGGAATTGTTAAGCCTTTTACATGCACGATCTCAGTCTTCATAACAACTCTATGAGGTAGGTACCACTGCTGTCCCATTGTACAGATGCAGAAACTAAGGAGTAAGGTAAACTAGCTTACTCCAGGGCATACAACTTATGAACAGCTGAGTCACCACTAATCCAGGTCTGTATGACTCCAAAATCCCTGTTCTTAATCACAACCCTAAACTGACTGTCAAGTTAGGGTTTATAATACAGGAAAGAATTCCAAGTTTTGTAATTGACAGTAGTCATGTGACACTCCAAAATCAAAAGCGGAGTTCTTTTTCATTTTAAGATCCTTCTCTGTGGCAGGCTTTCTCCCTTGCCCAAAAGGCTCACAAGCCCAGGACTCTGAATGGAGGAGGCAAGGAGGTCATGGGGTGAAGGAATAAAGGTACACAGAAGGGGAAAAGCAAGTTGAAGGAAGAAGAGAGCTTCTTGGGAAGTTTGGAAGGGCATCTTCTGAACTGTATAGAAAGGTAACAGTCTCTGCACAAAGGGCCCTTTGGGGGAAGGCTCATCCACTGTCTAGAATGAAGCTATTTGTGATTCTAAGAGGATTAGTACCTTGACCGTGAGGCCCAGAATGTCCAGCCACCAACACCTAAGGGGACAGGGATGGCAGAAGTGGTCTGGCGGGTATAATGCAGGAGCGTGGTCTGTCCTATACTATTCTGGGATTTGCAGGCTCAGAGAGGAACATGCTTTTGGAAAGTTTACCAGACTGCCCGGCCCCATTTCCACCCTTAACAGTCCAACAGAACTCACTGAAGTCCCTCCCATCCACCCTATCTCAACCACAAAACAAAAGAATGCACATAGAGAACAACTTGAGCTTGCTCCAGCAAGAGTTAAGGGCTGCACGGTTGCTGCAGTAAGATCTCAGGTTACCAAGACTTCTTCCCCTTTGCAAGTCCATTCTGGAAGGACATTTTTAGGGGCTTATAAATTTTAGCATAAATAATTAAAACTAGGTTATCCTTGTCAGAAATAAACAACCACATGCAGCTTATGATAGAATAGAGCCTTGTGGGGTATGTGTGTTTATTGTTTCTTGCCCATTCTTAAACCTTGGTGATTTGTAATTCCACATTCCCGGGGTCATTTTCCCACATCTATATGGCATAAATTTTTTTTTTTAACTTTTGAGTGGTTATCTTTTAAGCTTCGGTGAAATTTTAAAAGACAACCAAGGAAATTTTGTTCATAATTATGAATAAGATGTAACAACACACAATGGCATCTGGAGAAGCAATATCTTTTTCCTATAAAAATATTTTTCAAGTCATTGGCTTTTTTTAAAAAGCCATTTTATTAAGATATATTCGCATACCATACAACCCATCCAAAGTGTAAAATCAGTGGTTTTTGGTATATTTAGAGTTGTGCATTCATCATCACAATAAATTTTAGAACATTTTCATTACTCTAAAAAGAAAAACCCTATACCCCTTAGCAGTTCCCTCAATTCCTCTATCCTTTCCCAGCCCTACATAATCACTAATCTAATTCTGTCTCTATAGATTTATTCATATTTACATTTTATATAAATGGAATCATACGATATATGATACTTTGTGTCTGGTTTCTTTCACTTAGCATAATGTTTGTTTTTAAAAAATTATTGTCTTTTTTTAATAGAGAAGTTGTAGGTTTTATTCAGGGTCTGGACAGATGAGTAAAATAAAAAAAGGATAAAAAATAAATAAATAGTAGGGGGAGACAAAGGGTCAAATTTTCAAAATTGGATAGATTGAAATACTGTGGGTCAATGAGAGGGAGAGATAAGGAGTATGGGTCTTTCTTTTTTCTTTTTCTGGAATGATGCAAATGGTCTAAAAATGATCATGGCAAAGAATACTCAGCTATGCTATGATAATGTGAGCCACTGATTGTACAGTATGGTTGGACTGTACATCTGTGGATAATTCTCAATAAAAATATTTTTTAAAAAGCCAAACTATTTCTGATATATTGCATTTTGTCAGCTTTATCAAACCAAAACAGTGCATAAATATTTATGATTATTTCTTCTCAGTGAATTCTCCTTTTATTAATAAACAGTGCCCTTCTCTGTTTCTTATAACAATTTTTCATTTAAAGTCTATTTTGTTCAATATAGTCTAGCTAGCCAGCTCTTTTTCCGGTTACTGTTTGCACAGAATATATTTTTCCAACCCTTTCCTTTCAATCTGTATGTGTCCTTGGGTCTAAGTGGAGTCTCTTGTAAAAGCATATGGATGAATCATATTTTTTTATCCACTTGGCTAATCTGTGTCTTTTGATTGTGGTGTTTAGTCAATTAAAATTCAGCGTTAATTCTGTAAAGGCAGTCCTTACTTCAACCATTTTATTCTTTGGCTTTTATACATCATCTTTTTTTTTTATCTCTCTTTTTTTTTTTTTACCTTTTTAGTTACCCTTACTGATAATCTTCTTTTCTGCACTTTCCTCCAAGCCTCTCTCTCCTGTTTCTTATTTTCAGTCCTCAGAACTCCCTTTAGTATATCTTGTAGGCAGGTCTTGTTGATGAACTCTCTCAGCTTCTATTTATTTATGAATATTTTAAATTCTCCCTCATTTTTAAGGACAGTTTTGTGGTTGGCATAAATTTAAACCATCCTGAGCTTCATTCCCTGTACTCCAGCAGCTACCTGGGCATAGGGGCAAACTGCCCCCCCAGTGGTCCCAGGCACAGCTATGGGCAGTAAATCCATGTGTCCAGGTTAATGTTTGCTTCTGTTTATATCTTCTCTGATAGGTGGATGGAATTTACCTAATGATTGTGTTTCCCTGGAAAGTTAATCAATGTCTAAGTAAACCAGTCTCAGAGCTGCCAAGGAAGTGCAGTGAAGTTGAACTTTGAGTGCTTGTACCCAAAGGTCATGTCCCTAGGGTCAGAGAGACTGGGGAAGTTTCCATGTGCACACAAACCCTGCAGCTCTGTTGCTGGTTGGCTATTGTACACCTTATGTAAAGCCCCTTCACTGTTCAAACATGAAGGACACACTTTCAGAACACAAGGTGTCTAGGTCCACCTAGCACACCTTGCTACAGCCCTCCTTTTTCCAGCCCTCTGCTATCTTGAATAAAGGCACTCTGTGCCCCTTCCACAGACCTTTCATCTTGGTGTTGTCAGCTGGCTGAAGGGGCTACTTCCTTCCTGCAAATATACTTTGAGCCTGTACTTTGTTCCAGGCCTTGGAGATCAGGAGAGGAAGAAAGTGGATATGATTCCAGCCGTCAGCTGCTAACAGATAAGAAAAGGAAGACAAAAAGCCAATTACAATCCAGTGTGCTACGTGCTACGATAGGAAGTCTGACCAGGAGGCTCTGGGAACTAAAAGGAACAGTCCAGAATATAGCCTTGGGGAACAGGGAGGAATCTCAGGGGAAGAAAATAAAGTCTGAGCAAAAGTCAAGAGGGCACACGGGGATTTGTGAGGTTGGTGGATATAGATATCTATATCCTAATCCTGGAAACCTGCTGATGTTACTTCATGGGGCAAAAGAGACTTTGCAAATGTGATTAAGTACTCTAAAATGGGCAGATTATCCTGGATTATCCAGGGGGTCCTAAATATAATGTGTCCTTATAAGAGTGAGACAGAGGGAGGTTTGGCCACAGAAAGGAAAAGGCTATGCTGATGGAAACAGAGACTGCAGTGGTGCACTTTGAAGATGGAGGAAGGGACCATACTGGGAGCCTCTAGAAGCTGAAGAAGACAAAGAGCATCTCCCTTCAGGGCCCAGAAGGAACCAGAACTGCTGTAACATTGACTTTAGCCAAGTGAAACTCATTTTGGACTTCTGACCTCCAGAACCTTAAAAGAATATTTTTTGTTTTTAGTCATTAAGTTTATGTTAATTTCTTACAGCATCCATAGCGGATGGGTACAGTAGGGTGGGGACTGGGTGGGAGAAAGGGAGTGGGCAGGAGAAGGAACAGCATAGGCAGAGGCAGGTCATGATTCATCTTATGAGTCTATAGGTGGAACACAGAGTTGGGGGTCTAGGAATGGACAGTGAGAAAGTGCTGCGGTGAGAATTAACAATGAAGAGCTATGTATGGTTGAGATCCTGACCCTAAAAGTCAAGTTATGTAATAGGGATTTCTTCTGAGGGTGCTGGGGAGTCACTAGAAGCATTTTAAGTATGAAAGGCACATGATCAAATAGTGGTTGAAGAAGGTCTCTTGGGCTAGCCTATGAAGCTGGGGCTGAGGAGGGGGAGGTGGCCCATGACTAGAGGTAGGAAGGCCTTTAGGGAGAAGGTATAACTTTCCTTACTCATACAGGAGTATTTGAGTTTACGTTTTATGATTGTTGCCTACAAATGAATTCTTTTATTTTATTTATTTATTTTTTACTTATTTATTTATTTTTTTATTAATTAAAAAAAGAAATTAACACAACATTTAGAAATCATTCCATTCTACATATGCAATCAGTAATTCTTAATATCATCACATAGATGTATGATCATCATTTCTTAGTACATTTGCATCGATTTAGGAAAAGAACTAGCAAAACAACAGAAAAAGATATAGAATGTTAATATAGAGAAAAAAATAAAAATAATAATAATAATAAAAAATAAAAATATATATATATAAAAAAAGGAAAAAGAAAAAACAAAAGACACAAACAAACAAACAAAAAAACTATAACTCAGATGCAGCTTCATTCAGTGTTTTAACATAATTACATTACAATTAGGTATTATTGTGCTGTCCATTTTTGAGTTTTTGTATCTAGTCCTGTTGCACAGTCTGTATCCCTTCAGCTCCAATTACCCATTATCTTACCCTGTTTCTAACTCCTGCTGGTCTCTGTTACCAATGACATATTCCAAGTTTATTCTCGAATGTCGGTTCACATCAGTGGGACCATACAGTATTTGTCCTTTAGTTTTTGGCTAGACTCACTCAGCATAATGTTCTCTAGGTCCATCCATACAAATGAATTCTTGAGCATATAAAATTGGGCTGAGCAGGTGGATTTCTCCATCTACATATTGTGTAATCATAAAGGGGAACCTAACTAGTTTGGAAGAGCAGCTGGGACTGAGACTGGTGGGCTGGGACTTGGGGCCTAGGAAGTGTGTTTCTATACCTTTAGTAATTGTGTTCAGATATGAATCTACTACTACTGATGCTTTCTGTTTCAGGACGCCTTTCTCAGGTGCCAAGGGCTGAGCCAAATCACCAGGGTTCTTGTACTCTTCTAGATGCTCCCTGGAGCTACAAGGGTTACACACCTAAATGCCTAGTGGGACCAGACAAAATTCAATAGAGAGTAGTGGGAGTTGAGGCCCACTAGAGAGGCAGACTTCAAGCCCACCTTTGTAACTCTGGGGAAATTAAGCCTTTTTCAAAAGCATCCTTCACTCCCAGGCTTGTCAGGAGGCAGGAACACACCTATGTGACATTTTAAAAACTGATTTTGGAAGGAGGGAAAATCTGAGTGTGGCAGGTACCAGATCTCCCTGATGCACAGACTTGAGCAATCTGACTATACAAGCTTTCACTCTCTGCTGCCCCCAGCTGCACCAGCCAAGGTTGAGGTAAAGTTAAAGGAAAGCTTAAATAAATTTGGGAGAAGTCGTTGGTTCAGAATATGAATTCAAGGTTGGGTATATGACCAAATAGAAAAGCATTTGAGAGAATGGGATTTTTCTCATAGGGAGTGAGAATGTTGTAACCCTTCAAATATACATAAAAGACAGAATGCTTCAGAACAGGATGGCCTTATTTAACCAGATGTCTGGGGGTCCTTCCAGCCCAGTGAATGGAACTCATGATAAGTGTTTTTAGTCAGGCTTATTTCATTGAGGAAGCAAGAGGAATGGGAGATGAGAGAAAGAGATGATGATTGAGTAAATTTGTAAACAAGAGGCCTGGGAACCATCATTTCTGGCTTCTGCTGATCTTTTTGGCATCTTCATTTTACGTATCTGTAAAATGGTGGTAACAACTCGGCCCCAAACCCTGTGCACTAACAAATTTACTAAGACAAGAAGTAAACAAATGTCTATAAAACCCAACAATTCTGGCTTATATTCATTTGCCATGAACCAGGAATTCTTCTAAACTCTTTACATGTTAATTTACTTACAGTTCACAGTTAACCTAGAGGAGGTACTTTGGGATTATCCCTATTTTTACAGGTGGTGAAACAGGCACAGTAAGGACAAGTATTTTGTGTAAAGTCATACCAGGTTAGAGCATGGGTTTGAAACCAGGAAGTTTGGCTGCAGAGTCCAGTATTTTAACTAGTGCTGCATTATACTGCTTTGCTAGAAAAAGAAAATCCAACTGATTGCCAATACGTATCTCTAAAAGCAATAAAAATTGTAAAGAAGTTCTGTTTTCCAGAAATTGTTGTGATAGCTCATTTTGAACTATCCATCATGCAAATGACAGTTTTAACTCTGAACAAAATACAAAATAAAAGCTCTGTGAAGCCACTGAAGTCTGACCAAAAACAGGCAGATATTGGAAAGTACTTGATACATGAAGGAAAAAAATGGCCTTGGGTTAGTGTTCTGTTTTTCTAATGCTGCCAGAGTGCAATATGCCAGAAATGGATTGGCTTTTACAAAGGGGATTTATTAGGTTACAAACTTACAGTTCTAAACCATGAAAATATCCTAATTAAAGCATCAACGAGATGATATCTGGACTTTGAAGAAAAGGCTGTCAACATCGGGAACACCTGTCAGCTGGAAAGGCACATGGCTGGAATCTGCTGGTCCTTGTTCCTGGTTCACTGCTTTTTCACACTAAGCATCTGTGAGTCCTTGCTTAATTTCTCCAGAGCAAACTGGATTTTATTTCTTTGCTTCTCTCAACTCCCTCCAGGTTCTGTGTCCTTCAGGTTCTGTGAGTCCTTGCTTAGCCTCTCCCAGGACAATTCTGTCTGAGGTTTCTCCAAAATGTTTCCCTTTCAAAGGATTCTAGTAAGCGACCCACCTGGAATGGGCAGGGGTCACATCTCCATGGAAACAACCTGTGTTAGTTAGATTCAGTTGTCAACTTGGCCAGGTGAGCATACCTAATCTTGTTGCTGCGGACATAAGCCAATGGTACATGAACCTCATCTGTTGCCAATTACATCTGCAGTCAGCTAGGAGGCGTGTCTGCTGCAATGAGTGACGTTTGACTTAATTGGCTGGTGCTTAAATGAGAGAACGCAATGCAGCACAGCCTAGCAGCTTGGCATTCCTCATCTCAGCACTTGCAGCTCAGCCCAGGCCTTTGGAGATGGAGAAAGAAGTCACCCCGGGGAAAGTTGTTGGAACCCAGGGGCCTGGAGAGAAGACCAGCAGAGACCATCTTGTGCCTTCCACGTAAGAAAGAACCTCAGTGGAAAGTTAGCTGCCTTTCCTCTGATGAACCAACAAAATAAATCCCCTTTTATTAAAAGCCCATCCGTCTCTGGTGTGTTGCATTCCGGCAGCTAGCAAACTAGGACACAACCTAATCAAAATTTCCACCCAACAATAGGTCGGTCCCCATAAGGTTGGCTTAAAAGAGCATGGCTTTTCTGAGGTACATAACAGTTTCAACCTAGCACAGTGAGTGTATTGGTTTGCTAAATGCTGTTGGAATGCAATATACCAGAAATGGGTTGGCTTTTATAAAGAAAAATCATTGTTACAAATTCATAGTTCTAAGGCCATAAAAATGTCCAAACTAAGGCATTCAGTAAAAGATACCTTGACTCAAGAGAAGCCCATGTCTATCACATGGGAAGGCATGTGGCTGGCATCTGCCAGTCCTTGTTCCTGGTCCATTGCTTCTAGCCTCTGATTCTAGCAGTTTCCTGTCTAAGTATCTGTGGGCCTTCGTTGAGCTCCTCCAGGGTGAAACTCTGGGTTCTGGCTTTTGCTTAGCATCTTATGGAAAAGCATATGGTAATGACTTCTGGACTTTGCATCTCCAGACATCAATGTCTAGGCATCTGCTTGGCACTCCAAGCATCTTCAAATATCTGCATCTCTGTCAGCTCTGAAGCAACTGTCTCCCTTTTTAAAGGACTTCAGTAAACTAATCAAGTTTCCCCTTGAATGGGCAATTGACATCTCTATCGAATCAAAAGGTCACACCCACAATTGGGTGTGTCACATCTCTATGGAAACAACCTAATCAAGAGGTTCCAACCTAAACAACAGGTCTGGCCCCACAAGATTGGATCAGAATTAAAACATGGCTTCTCTAGGGTACATAATAGTTTCAAACCAGCACAACGAATTTCCTACTTTTATTTACTTATTTATTTATTTACAACTTTTCACCCAATAACAGATCCCAGTCAGTGTGCAGGAAAACTAGAATTTGAAAATAAACTGGCAATCCTACTGGCTTGAGGAATCAGAGAACAGAGTTTGGGGCTACTATAGCAGCTACAAACTGAAGGGAAACCCTGGAAAGAATGGAGACAAAGAGAAGTCACCCCAATTCTGCATATAAACTCTGCCAAAATCTCTGGCTGACTTTTGAACTGCATATGTATGGTGCAAACTTCAAACAGCTAAGCTAAAGCTAAAAGAATTGAAAATTTGATCTCAGCCAAGTGCCAGTCAAAACAATAACAACAATAATAAAAATCAAGACTTTACTGAGTAAGATAATTAAGTCTAGAGTCTCTACAACGTATCATTCACAATGATCCCACTCAAAATTATAAGATGAATGAAGAAATAGAAGAATGTGACCCTTACTTAAGAGAAAAGGCAATTAATGGAGACAAACTGCAAGAAGACCCAGATGTCAGAAATAGCAGACAAAGATTTTAAAGCAGCTATTATAATTATACTCAAGAATATAAATGAAAATAAGTTCATAATGAATGAAAAGATAGGAATTTTCAGCAGATAAATAGAAATTATTAAAAAAACAACTCAAAATTCTAGAAGTGAAAAATAATAAATCAGAAATGTAAATTCAGTAGTTGGGTTCAACATAAGATTAGAGATAATAGAAGAAAGAGTCAATGAATTTAGAATGGATCAACAGGAATTATTCAATCTGAAGAACAGAGAGAAATGAGATTTTAAAATGAAAAATGATCAGAGACCTGTGGGACAATATTACGAAGTTGTTCTAAGGCCATAAAAATGTCCAAACTAAGGTATCCAGTAAAAGATACCTTGACTCAAGAGAGGCCAATGTCTATCACATGGAAAGGCATGTGGCTGGCATCTGCCAGTCCTTGTTCCTGGTCCATTGCTTTTATTGTGTGTTATGGGAGTTCTATAAGGAAAGGAGAATATGAGGCACAAAAAATATTTGAAGAAATAATAGCCAAAAATTTCCCCAAATTTGGTGAAAGACATATGTTATAGATGCAAAAATATAAGCAGGGGTGCTTGGGTGGTCCAGTGTAGAATGTTCATCTGCTATATGGGAGATCTGGGCTCAGTTCCCAACACGTACACCCCAATACACTCATATAAATACATACATACATACATATATATATATATATATATATATGCAAACCTAAGCAGGATAAATGCAAAGAAAACCATACCTAGGCACATTATACTGTCAGGCCTCATTATTCACATAGTCTGTATTTGTGAATTTGCTTACTCCCTAAAATGTTACTCCCTAAAATAGTCACATCACTTTCATGGTCACTTGTGTACACGTATGTGCACAGAGCAGTGAAAAATTCCCAACTGAATTTGAACAAAACCAGTTTATTATTCACTAACTCAGTGTTCATGGACACTTTATAGAATATGACTATGGTGAATAATAAGAATCAGGTGTGTCTTCATTGAAAGCCAAAGAGAAAATCATCCAGAGAAAAATGACACAATACAGCAGGGGAGCAACCATCTAAATGACAGCTTATTCACTCATGAGTGGCAGAAACAGTGGTGGCCAGGAGTCAGTGGTGGAAGTGCTGAAAGAAGTGCTGGGAAGAAAAAACAAAGCAAAACCCATTACCCTAGAATTCTATGTCCAGAAAAAAACATACTTCAAGAAATGAAGATGAAATAAAGATATTTTCAAATAAACAGAATCTAAGATATTCATTATCAGCAGAAATGAATTACAAGAATTGTTAAAGTTAATGCTGAAGAGAAATGATATCAGATAGAAACCTATCAGAAAGAAATAAAGAACACCAGGAATGGTAAATAAGTAGGTACATGTAAAAGACTATTTTCTTCTTAATGTATTTAGGGTATATATGAATATTTAGAGCAAGAATTATAAATTATAACACTGCATTGTAAAGTTTGTAGCATATATAGATGCAATACATATGATAACTATAGCATAAAAGGTGATGGCAGTGAGTGGAAGCAAACTGTTGCAAAGCTCTTACAATTTTGTGAAGTGGTACAATATTAACACTCAGTAGACTGAAAAATTAAAGAGCATCTACTAAAAAATGCAGATAGGGATAGCTAAAAATCCAGGAGAAAATTAAAATGTAATTTTCAAATACAATATTCAAGCAACTCCAAAAAGACCTTAGGAAGAACAGAGGAACAAAAAAACAGATAGGACAAACTAAAACAAGTAACAAGGAAGCAGTTAAAACAAGAAACATTATGTTGTATATAGTTATGACAATAAAACAATTTTTAAAAAAAGAAAAAACAATGATAGCTATAACTCCAACCACATCAATAGTTACATTGAATGTAAATTGATTAAACACTCCATTTCAAATCAAGGATTGTCAGACTGGATTATGCTGCCTACAAGAAACATACTATACATATGATGTCAGACATAAATTGTAAATAAAAGGATAGGAAGAGATTTATTACAAATATTATTTCATAAAGTAAAGGAGGAGAGAATATGTCCCAACTCATTTTATCAGCTCATCATAATCCTGATACCCAAACCAGAAAAGGCTGTTACAATAAAAATAAATTACACGACAATATTCTTCATGAACATGGATGCATAATGCAGTATGGTCAAGTTAGGTTTATCAAAAAAATGCAAAGTTGGTTTACAATTCAAAAGCAATCCATGTAATTCACATTAACAGAATAAAAAAGGGAAACTATAAGTCAATGAATTTGGGGAAAGCATTTGACAAAATTGAAAATCTGCTCATGATTATAAAAAAAACCTCTCAGCAAACTAGAAATAAATAAGAACTTCCTCAATCTGATAAAGAACATGCACAAAAAAAATTACAGTTAATAGAATACTTAATGCTAAAACCTTTAAGCTAACATCAAAACAAAGAAACTTACAGTTAACATCATAAGAAATATTGAATGCCTTCTCATGCACTTCTGTTTAATCTTGTGGATATCCCAGACAGTGTAATAAGTCAAGGAAAAAAACAAAAAGGCAAAAATTTGGAAAGGATAAAGTACAACAGTCGCTTTTCAAAGATAACATCATTGTTTTATAGAAAATCCCAAGGAATCTACAAAATAACCAATAAGACTATTAGGTAAATTTAGCAAGGTAGCAGAATACAAGGCCAATATACAAGAATCAATTGTATTTCTATGAACAAAGAGAAATTATCTGAAAACAAAAGCAAAAACTAATTTCATACACACAAAAATAATAATAATTTCACTTATAATAGGACTAAAAATGGTACGATACTTAAGGATAAATTTAATAAAATAAAATAAAAAGACTTCTATACTGAGAAAATGTTACTGAGAATAGTTTAAAATGACCTAATTAAATGGAGAATATAATGTAAGGGTATCAAAAACCTCTACAACTTGAAGAACACAGCTTCTGACATCAATTGTGTTGATATCAGAAACTTCAATCAGCAACTTCAAAGAATGCAGCAACTCAACCAATTTTGACTCTTACTCTGTGGAGTTAGGCCAGACCCCACAGGTTAAAGGCAATCCTCTACAAGATTGTCTTTCAGGCACTAGTTACAAGTTCAGGGACCCAGGCCACCTGTGCTTCTGAGCAACTGGTTACAAATCTGGGGGTTCCCACCACCCCTTCAGGTTCAATAACTCTCTAGAATGACTCACAGAACTTACTGAAAAGTGTGATACTTACAATTATAGTTGTAGTATAGTAAAAGGATACAAATATGAACCCAAGAGAAGGGATGTACAAGGCAAGGTATATGCAAGACTCCATGTCTTTCCACATGGAGTCAGAACATGTCACCCTCCTGACACAGCAGTAACTTACTTTCTCAATCACGGAAGCTCACTGGAGTTTCTAGTGTCCTAGGTTTGTAGAACTAAGTTTATAGGACTGTCAGTTTATAGGACTGCCAGTTTGAAAGGATTATGTACCCTAGAAAAATCATGTTTTAATTCTGATCCATCTCATGGAGGCAGCCATTCCTTTTAACCCCTATTCAGTACTATAGGTTGGAAACTTGGTTGTGGTCATTAACCTTGGGTTAGAGGGAGATGTGACTCTACCCATTCCCGGTGGGTCTTGATTAGTTTACTAGAATCCTTTAAAAGAGGAAACATTTTGGAGTGGGTCTTAAGAGACATGAAAACCATGAGAGCCCATGCAGCCAGAGACCTTTGGTGATGCCGAAGGGAAAACACCCCTGGGGGAGCTTCATGAAACAAGAAGCCTGGAGAGAAAGCTAGTAGACATTGCTATGTTCACCACGTGCCTTTCCAGTTGAAAGAGCAAACGTGAACTGCATCCGCCTGTCTTGAGTGAAGGTAACCTCTTGCTGGTGCCTTAATTTGGACATTTTTATAGACTTGCTTTAACGGGAATATTTCCATGGCCTTAGAACTATAAACTTGCAACTTAATAAATTTCCTCTTTTTAAAAGCCGTCTCATTTCTGGTATATTGCATTCTGGCAGCTAGCAAACTAGAACAGGGTCTCATTACATAGGCATGGTCGATAGCATCTCTGTCCACATGGTTGAGCTCAATCTGCAATCCTTCTGGATCATGGAGGTAGACTGATACGATTTGGCTCAAAGTCCAAGCCTTTTAATCACAACGTTGATCTTTCTAGTTGGGCCAGCCCCATTCTAAAACTGCAGGTGTGGTTGGCCCTTCTCTGACATTTTGTTAGCATATGAACTGTCAGGTATGGTCCTGGAAACAAAAGACATGAGAACAAAAGACATCCCTATCACAGGAAATTCCAGAGACTTACAAGTTGCTTCCCCAGGAGTTGAGGACAAAGACCAATCAATTTTTTCATTATATTGCATATACCATGTTCATACATGGAAAGACTTAATATTGCTAAAATGTCAATTCTTCTTAAATTGATATATAGATTCAATGTAATCCCAATCATAATCCCAGCAGAAGCTTTTTGAAACTGATAAACTGATTCTAAAATTTATATGGAAATGCAGTAGTAGATCTGAAATATCCAAAGTAATCTTGAAAAAGAACAAAGTTGGAAGATTTATGTCACCTAACATCAAGACCTACTATAAAGTTACAGTAATTAAGACTGTAATTCTGGCATAAGGGTTGATAAAAGATCAATGGAACAGAACAGAAAGCCAAGAAATAGGCCCAGATGTATGTAGTCATCTGATTTCCCATAAAGATACCAAAGCAACACAATGGGGTAAAAGTCTTTTCCACATGCTGGAACAACTGGATATCCATGTGGAAAAATAAAATGAACCTTACTCTATCTACAATCTACCCAAAATTGATTTGTGAAGAATAATAGAGCTAAATATGAAAGATATAATTATGAAAGCTTCTGAAAGAAAACAAAGCTGTATATCTTGACAACTTGAGAGTAGACAAAGTTTTGTGGGTGGGCATGGCAGATTATATTAATATAGATGGCCACCACAATATATCTCACCCACATACACCTCTTAAAATGTCATGTTGACACTTTTCCTATTGAGTGGTGGGGTATATCCCCTCCCTTGAACCTGGGTGGAGCTTTGCAAATGTCTCAACCAAAAGAATATGGCAGAAATGACACTATGTGACTTCCCAGGCCAGGTCATGGAAATGTCATGCATTTCTATCTTCTTCTCTTGGAAAGCTCACTCTAAGAACCAGTGACCATGCTGTGAGAAAGCCAAGAAGATGCCTGAGGGGGTCATATGTGAGTAGATACTGGAACTACCAGACCCAGCAGAGGTTCTAGCCAACTGCCAGACATGGAAGTCAGTGACTGTTCAGATGGTTCCAGGCCCCACCAAAGAATAGCCCCCAGCCTTTAAGCTTCTCCACCTGATGCTACATGGAACAGAGACAAGCCATCCTGACTGAGCCATAACCAAATTGCACACTTGTGAACAAAAGGAATGACTGCTCATATTTTAAATAACTAATGTTGGGGTGGCTTATTACTCAGCAATAGATAACTGGAACAATAGGGTACTAAGTAACAACCATATAAGAAAAGAGTAATAAATTAGACTTCATCAAAATTAAAAACATCTGCTCTTCAAAAGACATTAGAAAATGTATAGGCAAGACACAGATGGGAGAAAATATTTGCAAAGCATATAGCTGGCAAAAAACTTTTATTTAGAATATATTAAGAAATCTCCACACTCAAAAATAAAATCATGGACTACTCTGTTAAGCAAGGACAAAAGATGTCAGACACTTCTCAAAATAAGATATACTACTAACCAATAAGTATATGAAAAATTTCTCAACATCATTTATCATCAAGGAAATTAAATTAAAAGCACAATGAGAGACCATTGTATACCCACCATAATGGCTAAAATTATGAAGACTGAAAACTCTAAAGGCTGTAAGGACGTCAAGCAACTGGAACTCTCATATGCTATTAGTGGGATCATAAAATGGTTCAATTACTTTGAAAAAAGGTCTGGAAGTTTCTTATACAACTAAACATATGCCTACCCTATTACACAGCAATTCTGCTCCTAAGTATTTAACTAAGAGAAATGAAAGTATATATCCACAAAAGCTTTGTACAAGAATGTTCATAGCAGCTTCATTTATAATAGCTAGAAACTGGCAACAGCCCAAAGTGTCCATCAACAAAATACTGGGAGAACCAACCATGCTATATTCATGTAAATAGAATATAATCAATAAGAAAAAGGAACAAACTATTCATTCATTGCAACAAAAAGGATGAATCTTAGAAACATTATGCTGAGTGACAAAACCCTTACACAAAAAGGGTATGAACTGTATGATCTCACTCATATGAAATTCTAGAAGGCAAAACTAAAATAAGTTGAAAAAAAATCAGATCAGTGGTTGCCTCTGGGCTTGGGGGTGGAGAATAAGTGGGAAGAGGTAGGAGGGAACTTTTGGAGGTAATGGAAATATTCTGTACCTTGATAGGGACTTGGGTTACACAGGGATATGCATTTGTCAAAACAAATTGATTGGTATATTTATGATTTGTGTATTTTGGGTTTTGTAAATTTTACCTGAAAAAAGAACCATCCATCAATACTGAACATGAGTTCCAATGCACGTGTTTAGTGCCAGTGGTGCAGATACTCCAGTATCTTGTGCTTAGCAGGGATGATACTGCTGCCCTCCCTGCTTGTTCCAATGGGGTATCCCCAGTAGTGGTTCTTGCTCTTAGTCTCTTAAGGTTCCTGCCCATTCTCTGAACCTGGTTCCTTGGTCTCCTAGCTGTGCTCTTGCTAGATTTCTTTTCTTCTCAAATCAGCCAGTATCTTATTTCTATTGCTTATAACTAAGTACTCTGATCAAAACAAGTAGTTTAAACTATATAGAATTCGAGGCATGACCTGGAATCTACCCTGCACAAATTTTCCTAGCCATCTAGGCAGGTATCCTTGCTTTCATGGCCCTCTGTGTTGTTCTCTCTTTCCTAGGGACTTGTCTTAAATTTCCAACCAGACTGTAAAATTCTTGAGTCCAGGGGCCATTTTGTATACCTCTTGCATCTCAACAGAGAAACTGGCATGTAGTATTTGCTTAAATACTTGCAGATTGATTGAGGCTCTAGGAAAGGTGATTTGCTTTCCATTGGCATGAATAATCTGAATGTGCCAGCAATTCCCTTCATTTCCATGTGTGTTATGTGCATTTTCTTGCTATAGCAAGATACCATTTATTTTGGCTAGGTCTGTGATCTGAGGACTCACTTAATCAGTCTCTGACTTCCTTTTGGTCCACAGAGCAAAAGTAAAATCCTTTTATCATAAATGCTTTATGTTTTCTCCCAGGCATGTTCAGATCTTTCACACCATAGCTGGTGGGCTCCCTCCCTGTAGATCTCAGAGCTCTGTGTTCTCCCTTGGGGCTGAGAATCCAAATCCTAGTTAGACCTAGAAGGAAGCTGGAAGATTAAGAAGTTCTGAGAAGCGCAGTCAGCGCATTTCCAGCAAATCTCCTGATTAGACACACCCACTCACCCAAATAAGTGAGAAAGACCAGTCCCACTCACTGGCTCCTACTCTGCCCCCACAGAAACTGTGAGGACCTGAGAGGGCCAAAAGTAGTCAGAAGTTACACAGAATCCCACCAAGCAGGCCAAGTGGGCATTGCCAAACATGTTGTTTGTTCACTGGCCCTGACCTTTGATATGGTATGGCATCTTCCCATGACACTCACGAAAGTCTGACCCTCTCTAGGATTTTACTAGTTACCCAGGAAGGTTGCACATCAAGGACTTGTCAATGTGGCTCTTATCTTAGAGAACAAAATCTAAACTGTGCATAGAAGTTCTGTCTGGCTAAGGCATTGTTAAGGCATTCAAGGTCAACTTCATTCTCTTACCAATATTGGCTCTTCCTTAGAAATTTCGCTTGTATTGATGACTACCTTTCCTGAGTCATACCAAGGGCATCTCTGCCCAGCTGAGAATCTATAAATTGTGAACATAAACAAAACAGCTCCTTCTTCCTCTGGTAACAGCCTGAGGAGCAGCAAGGCTGGGTGTTAACTGAAGCATCTGTTTTCTCTCCCTTCCATTTTGCAGATGTGGCCTGGACCTATGACCTCATCAATCGAGCCACCATCAGGGATAGATTGAGTGGGTGGCCCCAAAGAAATAGAAGAGGCATGGCTCTTGCCTTCAAAGGTATTAGTTCAATTCAGTGAATATCCACAGAAATGCCCACATACGCAAAATAATAGAGGGCAAAGTACCCAAACTGTGGTTGATTCTTGGCCTGGAACTATGAGGTCTGTCTAAGTAGAGTCTCTACCACTGTGGTAGGAGGTCCCCTGACCTCCAGGTTATTCTTCTTGGCCCTTGGGGTGGAAGGACCAAGGTGACAGCATCCAATGCAAAGCACCTGACCACGGCTCAGCCATTGAGACAGTGCCTGATAAATAGGCAGGTTCCCAGGCCCCACTTTCAGAGGTTCTGGTCTATTAGGTACGGGAATGAGGCCAGAAACCTGCATTTTAACAGGTGTTGGTGGTTCTGATGCAAGTGGACTAAGGACCACACCTGGAGAAGTGTTGCCTTAAACCTTCCCCTCGGGGCATCAGATGTATGACAGGCAGAACAATGGGACCCCATTGCCTAAGTCCTAATCCTTGGAACATATGAATATGTTATCTTACATGGCAAAGGGGATTTTGAAAGTGGAATTGAGATGGGGATATGATTCTGGGTTATCTGGGTGGGCCCAATGTAATCACAAGTGTCCTTATAAAAGGGAGACATGAGGGCTAGAGACTGAGATGTGCTGATGGAAGCAGAGGTTAGAGTGACATAGCCATAAGCCAAGGAATGTGGGCAGCCTCTAGAAGCTGGAAAAGGCAGAAGGAACAAAGCCCTGCTTACACCTTAAATTTAGCCCCATAAGACCCATTTTGAACTTCTGACTTCCAGAGTTATAAGAAAATATACTTATATTGTTTTAAGCCATTAGATACATGATAATTTTTACAATAGCAATAGGAAACTAATGCATGGTATAAAATGTTCACCTCATCTCCCAAGGATGTACTAGAGCCACAAAGCAAAGAAAGTGATGAATCCTTTTTGGCCACAGCCACTAATGAGTGAAGTCACCTGGTATTTCTACAATCACCAACACTGCAAGGACAAAATGCCTCCCACTCCTTGCTGATTAACAGCTCCTATTAACTAATGGGGAGGAACTGTTATTTGTCTCCAGCACCATTAAGCAATATGATAGTGTTCCCATTCCCTTTGAATTCCAGTTATTTCATGGTACAAAAAATCTAAAGTTCTTGCCCAAGTGGAGATCCAGCCTATTCAACTGGATCTGTTAATAGTTACCACATCCCCAAAAGCCCCGATCAAGAGCTCAACAAAAGAGTCTACCCTTGAATGAGGACAAGATAAGCCCAGGTAGAAAGGGACAGATGGTGAATTCCAGGCTGGGACAAAGCAAGGAAGGTTTTGAGATGGGAATGACTCCAATTATCTGTGAGGATGCGAGCATCAGGCAGCACATGGGAGCTCTCTTGCTGGTGAGAAGACGAGGACAGCAACCCGGGATCTTGAACTCAAAGGACTAACAGCACTACAAGACTTCTGACAGAGAGAAGTCAAAGGAGGGTGGTACCTCAAGGTCCAGACCCTCAGGTCTTGACATGCAAGAAACAGTCCAGCTACAGGTACTCAGGAGGGTCCCATCTTGGGGAAGCGATGGTAGCAGGAGGTTCTTCCAGGAAATTTGGAGCAGAGATCCAGGCAGTGGGACTGTCAAGGTGGAGAGAAATGAGACTGAACCTGGAAATGGAACCTCACTAAAGACACACACCAAAGAGAGTCAGCAAGATCTTAAGCTCTGAGACGTGAGTGATGGGGTATGAGGGACAGCTGTGGTCAGTCAGTGGGTTTACAGAAGGTAAGATCTGATTGGGATGAACTCAAAGCAGGGGTGGGGGTGGTGGATAGGATAATACAGCATCTGAGCTAGTAGGAGTTTGAAGAGGAGCCAGTGGTGAAGGTAGGATGTTTACAACCTAGTTACTGTGTGCACAGCAATTTTCTGGGACATAGTCTCCATTGATGGCCCCAAATTCTGCCACTCTGGGCATAACTCTGTTGAGTCTCATATCTGAGAGACTGGTCAGGGTGGGCCTGGTCTTAGGGCCAAACTGAATTCCAGTGGGGAAAACCAAAGCTGACGCCCATTCCTGAGAGGATGAGGGAAGGAACGTCTGAAGTTCAGGAGGCCTTTAGGAGCCTGTGATGGCTATCTAGCTCTGGATCCCTTAAATGGGAGGAGCCCTTCTTCTTACCAACACTGTCAGAATCAGTTCAGAAACCAGGTGGGACACAAGGCGTGCAGCTGAAAAGAGACAGACAACTGTGGTGTGGAAGAAGAGTCCAAGGGCAACTGGAAGTTAGGATGAATAAGGCAAGTTATGAAGGGCTTTTTCTGCTCAATTGAGAAGAATGGGTTATACCTCCAAAGGAAGGGAAGTTCCAATGGAAATAACCACTCAAACAATAGTGCTGCCTCTCTTCTGACTGAGCATTAATGCTGCCCAGGAGCTCCTGTTGCCACTTGCCTCCCATAAGATAGGGTGCTCTTGGACAGCAAAACTGGTCAGGATTAAGCTTGAGTTTCAAGGCTACTTGGGTTAGAATGGGAACCACCAATTTCCCCGACCTCAGGTATATAGGCTGTGGAAAGGTGGATCCCATAGACCCAGGCCCAACTCTTCCTCCCCTCATCTAGCTATCTGCATGGCTAAAGTTCCAGCATGCCCAGAGGTCAAGGATTAGAAACCAAGCAAGTGTTTGGGAGAGCAGATGCTTTCTGCCAGCCTTTTAACTGGAGTCAGAGTACAAAGGCACAGGACCTTTGTATCAAGGGCTATAATCCCAAATCTGATCCTGTTTTCCATTAACATCTTTGGGGAAAATGTGTCTGAGTGGGATCTAAATAACCTATCCAAAGAGTAATATCAAAAGGCTGATATTGAGCTTGAAGCTCTGAAATAAATGTATTTGTGCTTAGGGAAGATGTTTGCTAATGTTTGGTTTTTATTTCCCTTGGAGCTGGTACACATCAATGAGGCCTGGGGATAATGAATAACAACATAGACAATAAATTTTAAAAGAAATAAAAACCCAGAGAAAGCTAATGCAGACCAGTGCTAGGATATGGCATGTGTTACTAAGGACAGCAATGATTATTCCTTAGTGAGTAGATTCTATTATCTGCTTCTTAAAGGAGTAGGTGGCTATAACTTGATTGTATTAGTTCCAGAGTTATAAAATTCTCAATTCTTCACATTGTGAAGACAACAATGGGGTGAGGAGAAAGGTAAGGGAGGATGGAATTGGGAAGAAAAAGAATGTGGTCTATAGCAGAGGCTGTTGGTTTTCCACTAAATTCTATTCTCCTTTTGATGGGCAAGAGCCAGGCAATATTCCCTAGCTTCTCTCTTGCAGTCAAGGGTGTCTGTGTACCTGAATTCCAGCCAACAATGTATAAGGGACTTTGGAGAAGCACCATGCCTCCTTCATGCTCTCTTTTGTCTTCCACTGGCTTGGTGCAGGAATGATGGAGACACAGCTGGAAGGAGCCT
Source organism: Tamandua tetradactyla (assembly GCF_023851605.1). Classification (NCBI taxonomy): domain Eukaryota; kingdom Metazoa; phylum Chordata; class Mammalia; order Pilosa; family Myrmecophagidae; genus Tamandua; species Tamandua tetradactyla. The sequence continues at coordinate 144,845,867 of NC_135332.1, forward strand.
GGATCACTGAATCACCATACACAGTAGAGCCACCTATTGACCTAGAACCTCCACCCTGGAGTGTTATGTGATCTCAAAATACACGTCTACTGTATTTGAGTCTATACATGTTGAGTCTATTTGTGACAGTAGTTTAGCCAAGCTAACTAAAGCAAGGCCAATTCAGTATGCCCACCATACAAATTCTGGAATAGGAAGGAGGGCCAAAGGAATTTTGCTTTTCGTAAAAGCTCATTCCTTGGGCTTCTGGGAGAAATGGTGAAGAGGACATCTGGACTGAAGATCCAGACCCAGGACACCAGGATTAGGACTCCAGAACAAAGTAGGGAGGAGTGGGCTGTCCCTTTCATGAGGTGGGAAGGGTATCTCGGTGAGCAGGGCTCTTCTGGGTTACACCTGGGGAGTAGGAGGAGAAACTTGGAGTGTGACACATGATTCAAAGTGCTCCCTAGAAACTTGGGCCAGTTTCTTCAGCAGAGAGAACCAGAAGTTAATCAAACCAACCAACCAACCCACAAGAGGCTTCCTTTGGGGAGCCTGGTAAGAATGATAAGCCTTACTAAGGGCTATCAGCTTAGAGAGGAGGGCAGTACTGGTGGCCCAAGACAGCAAGGATTCCTCTGTTAAATCATGGAAGCAGCTGGGGCACTGCTTAGGGTCTCGTCGAGGTTGCACTAGTGAGTGTGAATGGCAAGAGCCTCAATGGTGCAGGGGCCTCTGGCCTCAGTGAGACCAGAGTAAAGAACACAGTTAAAGACACTGTAAAAGATGGCAGCAACAGGCTCATCTGTGACTTTGTGAGAAAGATACAGGACTAGGGGGCTTGGAATCCCAAGGACTTGCCCCTCAGATGGAATTCACGTCCTTGGTTAGCTCCAAGACTCTGTAACCTGGACAGTAAACAGTACATTTAAAAATATTAAATCAGCATGTCAACGACATTCCAGTAATGCTCATGTATACACATCTGCAAATATTATGAATCAGTAGACAGACATTTTCAAATTGCAGAGAAAAAATGAGTTTTTTCCTCCAAACTATTTACTTAATAAATATTTATATAGACATTACAATTATAAAGAAGGCCTGACTCCAGCCCTATTAAAATAATGAAATATGAATGTAGTTTTCAACTTAGAGGTCTGTAGAAAAGAGGAAGGAGTAATTCAATAAGAAAATTGGCATTCAGGGAAGAGAAAGAAATAAAATATATTAAAATTCAAGAATTGGATAATGTGTGTATATTGAGTTTGATTATATTCCAGGATTATTCCAAAATTTTACTTTCAAATTTTATTGACATTCTAAACACTTAGCTTTATATAAATGAGATCTTTGTGTGCACTCAGCAGGGGGACTGGTGTACACAAAGCTTTTTAAACCCCATGCCCTGGGGAAGTTGTGAACCAAGCAGTTTGCAAAGAATCCAGGCTGGGCATAGATGCTGTGTGTGCACAGCTGGGAGCAGGAAAGGACAGAGAGGTTGAGCAGAAAAGCATGGGAGGGGAACCTGGACTATTAGACCTTTGTATGCATAAGGTGTTTGATTTCTTAGGGCTGCCACAGCAAAGGGCCACAAACTGGATGGCCTGAAACAACAGAAACTTATCCTCTCACAGTTTGAGGCCAAAAGTCCAAAATCAAGGTTTGATAGGGTTGCTTGTTCCCAGAGTCTCTACAGAAAACTCATTCCATGCCTCTTTCTTAGCTACTCATGGTTGCAGGCAATCCTTGAAGTTTTTTGTCTTACAGACACACCACTCCAATCTGTGCCTCTGTCATCACATGGCATGCTCTGTGTATCCTCACATCTTCCCTCTGTGTCTGTGTCCCACGTCTAAATTTCCCTCCTTTTATAAGGACACTTGTCATTGTATTGCATTAGGGCCCACCCTAATCCAGGATGACCTCATTTTAACTGGATTACATCTGAAAAGACATATTTCCAAATAAGGTGACATTCACAGGTAGTAGTGGTTAGGACTTGGGTGGGAGTTGGGGGTCACATAATTCAATCCACAGTGTAAGGCCTCTTGCTCTTATTGAAAAAGCTGCAAGTTCCCAGAACAAATTTATCTACCACATTAAAAGGCAAAATTTCCAAAGTAAAGCTAGACTTCCAGTAAGCCCAAATGGCATTATGAAACACTCCAGGATAGTCCTTCCACAGAATCTCTGAACAACAAGCAAAACCCAGCAGAGCCATCTTCCTCAAAACCCCTGAAAACAATTGAAGGGCAGCAGGGTGAAACCTGTGGTGCCTTTTGCTGGCCCCTTCTTCATCCCTTCCCTGACATAGTGTGGAGCCAACCTGGGCTCCCATTGTGTGTCAATCTCTGTGCACATACTGGGGTGCCAGCATGTCATTGCCAGTATGTCAGGTGGAAGTCTGAAGGAATGAACTGGGAAATTGTCTCAGGCTCACCCTCCCAGAATTTGTGCTGAAAGCAGAAAAACAGCTTGCACACAGCTAAAGACTACCTGCAGTAAGTCATACAATAAAGAACCCAGGAGAGGGGTGAAAGTCTATTTCAAAGGGAGTAGAGAGGGCATTCAAATTCTTATTAAGTGAGAATTCCTAAGGCCAGGAGCAAGCACCAACCCAGGACAGGAAGCAGGTTCCATGGAGCCTCAGATAAGATGGAGAAGACCCTGCATTTCACATTCACCTCAGGCTGCTCATCTTGATAGGAAGATTAAGCTTTAAAGGAGACCATCAGCCTACACAGAGACCATTTACAAAGACCATGAAAGGTACTTTTTGCTTTGGTTTATTGATTTGCTAGTTCTTGGTACTCAAGATCATCTTGGTTATATCACTCACTATCTGTATACAAACTAAAGGAACAGACAGCTCAGATATTTAAAATATTAAACTGTACAGTATGCAACAAGAAATTACAAGACAAAGAAACAGGAAATAATGGCCCATCCAAAGGAAGATAAAAAATACCGCAAACATCAACAAAGAAGACAAGGCTTTGGACACATTGAATAAAGATTTTTTTTTTAATGATATGCTTGAGAGGATAAAGGAAAATACAGAGAAAGAGCTAAAGGATATGAGGAAAACAATGAATGAACAATATGAGAGTCTCCACAGAGAAATAGAAATTCTAAAAGGGAACCACAATAACTGAAATGAAAAATTCCCTAAAGTTTCAACAGCAGTTTGGAGCTGGCAGAAGAAAGAATCAGTGATACAGAAGATAAGGCAATTGAAATGATTCAGGATGAGGAGAAGAAAGAAAAAATAAGAAAAAGCGAACAGAGCCCAAGAGACCTGTAAGACACCATCAGGTGTGCCAATATATGTGTTATGGGTGTCTCAGAGGGAGAAGAAAGAGAAAAAGGGGCAAAAGGAACATTCAAATAAAAATGGTAGGAAACATCCCAAATTAACAAAAGACATGAATATGCACATTCAAGAAGCCCAATGAATTCCAAACAGGATAAACTTAAAGAAAACCAGGCCTAGATAAGGACAGAGTTCTGAAAGCTGCATGGGAAAAGCAACTAGTTATATATGAGTGTAACCAAGCAGTTAGGATTTAAGGGCTTATGATTACTGAATCATTATATGGGGTTTTTTTTTTCTTTCTACTTTCTGGTATATTGGAGTAGACGGAGGGAAATACCTGCAATCTCTGAACTGTAATCCAGCTCCCTTGATCTCTGATGATGATTGTATAGCCTTTATCTTCTGCCCTTGTGATTGTAAAAACCTTGTGACTGACCCTCACTTGTGCCCATTTTATCTGGTTTTTCAACTTCGGAGTCTTGTGATCACTAAAGACAGCCCCTAATGTTTATTAATGAATTAACTCACCCCAGGACTAACCCATCCCAATTCCAAAGTTATCTTGATAATTGAGACTAGATCTAACCACAATTGGCCTGCCTGACATGCTCAGTAGCTGAGACTTTAACCTATAAGTCACCTATACCTCATTATAATACTAAAAAATCATGCCCATCATCATATTAAGGTTGCCATTTCTTACAAACATTCTGTGACTAAGCATGTAATCAATCTGCGCATGCTCAATAATTAGATCACCTCTAATTACATCAGCTGGAGTGTGGAGACCCAGGGCCCAGGCTCCCCCTCCATACTGAGAGTAAGTTGCTGCATGTAGCTGCCTGTCTGACTGGCACAGAAGTTAAAGGTCAACAGATCTCCTCAGGGAGGGAAGAATGTACAGATGGTCTTGTAAACCACTCATTTTGTAAAGCGTTAAAACTCCTCTCCCCTGATCACTGTTGATGACAGATCTCCAAACCCTTGTGTCATGAGACTCTGCTGAAACTCTGCTCTCATGCCCTACAGAATGTCTTTGTCCTAACCCTTAGAAGATGCCCCTTGCACTCCTGCTTTTTTGGAGCACTGACTTTCCAACTGGCCACCACCAGGAAAATTCTCTGTTCTTAAGTTCGTTACTATATATTGCTAAAAGGGTCAATTCAACAAAAAGACATAACAATTATATATATATATGCACTTACTGGAAGAGCCTTACAATATATAAAATGTTATTTGCTAATGTTATCTAGCCCTTCTGTCCTCTAGTTTCAGCCTCCAAAGTTTAAATCTAATAATCTGAGTGGCTAATCCACAACTGACAGTGGAGTTTCAGAAGTCATCCCAATTATTTTGATTGTGTTAATGTCAGAATTGGCGTAAGTAAGTCTTCATTGCCTGGGCAGAGGTCAGCGGGGGTTGGGGGAATGTGTGGGAGTGGGGTGGACGGTGAGTGGGGTTGGAAGCCAGACTCAGAATCCTAACCGACCATGAAAGGGCAGGTTTATATTCTGGAATGTCACCAATTCAGCTCTCCAAACTCTAGCTTTGGGTTCCTCCTCCCTCTCACTCTTGCATCCCCAGCAGGAGACAGAGTGGGAGAAAGGAGGGCTAAGAACAGAGGAGCGTGGTGCAGTGGGGAAACTCACTGGCCCTGGGACAACAGACCTGGGCTGGAATCTGAGTTCTTCACTTACTCATCTGTAAAATGGGGCTAATTATCACATTTCTTGGGGGCTCTCAGAGGGATTAATTTAAATGTTAGTTATAAGGCACAGTGCCTGCCCCATTGAAAAAGTGCACTGAATACTGTTAGTGTTATAAGCCCCTTCCTAAGTGGTTCTTGACAGAAATAAATCAAAGGAGAGGCTGTGTATAAATACTTGCTGGAGACAGGAACATGGTTTACAGATAATAAATGGCATCTTTATGGTTACAGTGTTCTGTTGTATTGTGTATAGTTGTGACCCAGCGGAGGAAAGAAACGGATGTTCGAGAAAACCCATGGATGAATTCCTGCTTCGTTCTATTCATGAAGGTTGCAGTTCTGTAAATAAAACAAAACAAAAACAGTCTACCAAAAAAGTAAATTAGCAGAAAATCCTGTGTGGGCTTGCATTCTGGTACACAGCTTTGATGGGGCTGCCAGCACTTAGGTTACTTTTCTACAGCTGGTTTTTAGGCACAGTTCTCTCCCTCCCTGGCCGCCTTCTGCTGCTCTCCCCAGTGAGCGCATCTTTTATAAGAGCACAGTTAGAGGACTTCACAGATGCGCAGCCAGACGCTGATAAATCTCCACGTGGGGGCCCAGCAGGCTGCCATGACCCAGGCAGGGGATCACAGGCCTCCCCAGTGACTGGCTGTCCTGGCCCATTATCTGATGTGGACTGTGTCAGGCTCTCCCTGGGGGCAGAGGTGACTGCTGATCTCTGGGTAGGTGGGCCCACGCCCTCTGCTATTTCTGTCTTTGCACTGGTGGGTCACAGGAAGCAGAACCAGGGATGCCTGAGCTCAAACTCCTCCTGGTGTGGAGAGCTGCCATGACACCCTGAATGCCCTGGTACTTCTTCCACAAAGCTGATCCAAGGAGTGATGACACAAGGGAAAACGCTGCTCCCTCTTGACCTAGAACCTGTGTCTTGGTATGTGCACAATAAACATTTCGGGAATTGTTCCTTTCAGATAATGCCAGAGGCCCCAATAGGTGATATATTAGCTGCACGTTGGCTTGGCTTGTACTGTAAATATATACTCAGTGACTGGGCCATTAGGTATTTAGCCCTTATGTCAGTGTGGTAAAAATTGCAGAGTGGTCACGGGAAAGACAGCTCACGCACAGAACATGGGAATGTAATACGATCCCCAATGGGTAGATAAGGCCAAGGTCCCATCCCCAGCACATTTGTGACTTTCAGGTGAGCAAAGGGAGGCAAAAAGGGAAACTGAGTTTTAAACCAGCTTTGACTGCTGTCTAGGACTGTATTGTTTGTAATTATTACCCTGTACTGCACCCCTCCCCCCCTTTTAGGAATTTTAAAACGGAGGATTGTAAATTGTAACTGACTACTGAATTGTATATTAAAGTAGTTAAAAAGGGAAATGCTATGTTGTATATTTATAACCACAATTTAAAAATTTTAAATAAAGAAAGAAAAACAAGGGAAAAAAAACAGAGGACATGATTTGGTTTGTGAGCAGCTTTCATATAGATACTTTTTTTTTAAAATATGGGCAGGCACCAGGAATCAAACCCGGGTCTCCAGCATGGCAGGCAAGATCTCTGCCACTGAGCCACCATTGCCTGCCCCATATAGATTTATATATAGATATATTCCCTTAGTACCTGCTATGAACCAGGAACACCCATTCATTTATTCAACTAATTTATTAAATTTTCCCCAAGGATCTTACAGTAATGGGTGGGGGGGTGAGAGGGAGGAGGTGGGGGAAAGCTGACTCAACTTGAGTTTCCTGAGTGCCAGACACCATGCTGGGTGTTAAGTGATTATATCATTTAATCCTCCCAATAGAGCTGCAGATATATATTCTTATCTCCATTTTACAGATAGGAACATTGAGACCTAGAAAAGTCAGGTAATTTGCCCAAGATCACAGAGCCATTACATGGTAGGGCTGGGATTTGAGCCAAGTATCTGATTCCAAAGCTTGCACTTTTATATTTTGTTCTCTCTTTCGCATATATTATTAGCCCCCAAATCTACAAATCTACAGAGTAGCTATTATCTGCACCATTTAATTGACAGGGAAGCCCAGGCTCGGTGAGGCAAGTGCTGGAGTGGGCCCCTGAATCCAGGGATTCTGGAGTCAAGCCCAAGTGGGCTCCTTCCACTGCAGCGCTCTCTGTGATTGGAAAGGGGAGGGCGGCACGCAGGGATGGGGATGGGAGGGGTTCTTCCAAGTCTACTGGCTGGGTCCCCTTCCAAGCTTTAGTGTAAGATACCTGCTTGTGGCTGGAGACTGTTTTGCTAATGTATTTAGGGCTGGGATCCAAATGTTTCCTGAAGCACTCTAGGAAGAGGGAAGGCAGAGAGCAATGGCCCGAGGGCGTGCAACTGGGTGGGGCATCCAAGGCAGCTCTCCACCAGAGAGGACTTCGGAAATAGCTGTGCTGTTCACCTGGACTTCACAGTCCCTGCGATTTTCATCTTTTCCACGTGAGAAGAAAGCGGCTGCTGATTCACACACAGCAGGAGGAAATGGCATAGGTTCTGATACTTCCTGTTTTTCTGGTATCTGCAAAGATATCTGTTCTATGTAAATATCCTCCCTCCAGAAAAACTGTAGTCCTGTAATCTCTCCCTCTCCTTCTCTGTCCCCCTCCCTCTCCCCTCTCTCTCTCCTTCCATGTGCAATGGGTCTCCTCCACGCCCTGTAAATTGAAAAATGACTCTGCTAACATGGTAGCCAGGACATTGGGGGAATATTCTGTAGGAATTTATGATCATTATAATGACAGCTTTGGCATTTTGCTCAGAGGTAAGTAAGTCTTGCCCTGGTTCCTGGCCTAGGGCTGGTTTGGTTTCAGCCTGACAGAAGCCTGGGAGTCAGGAAGGCCTATTGCAGGAGGCAGATCTGTGAGGGGCTCAGTCAGGCCGTGGCCCCACTCCACGCCTGTGAACTCCATTTCCTCATGGCTCAGTTTTCCTCACTGGACTCCTGCATGCGCTGTAGCTTGCCCCAAGCCAAAAATGAGTCGAGATAATCACTAAGCTGATTATTTTCTGTTGGTTCATTGTGGCCTTTTTGTAGGCTTTTTTTTTTTTTCTTTTAAAGTAAGCTGAGGTTTCAGCCCAAGACTGCAGATAGCTGAGCTAGTCTATGCTTCTAGAGACCAATGACCCCCGGCACAGGCCTGGGACCCAGCCCACGCTCGTGGCTTCTGGCCACCTCAACAGTGGGGGAAGCTTTTAAAAGTGCTGAGTGTGTAAGCTTTGGTTTTAATAGGTGAAAGTGAAAATGACATGTGACTTCCAGAAAATTCTTAGATTAAAGAAAAAAATTGTTCTCTGTAATGAGTTAAAAAGCACTCTTCAATGGCTGAATGCATTTCTCATTTTCAGAGTTACCTGAATTAGAGGAAATGGATGTTAATTGCAGCAAAAGAGAATTGGGTTAGCCATAATTTAAAACAAACTTATATTGAATTCTCTCATTTCTTCCCACCCCCAACCAATAACCCTCATCTGGGCAGGGAGAGGGCAACTTTCCTTTTCTCGTTTAGAAAATGTTGAAGCCGAGGTTCCTGCAGGGCAGACATCACCTGGGGTAGACTGGGCTCTTGAGGACTCAAGGCCAGTCCTCTTCCCACCACAGAATGGAGTAGCCCAGTAGGAGGAGCATGGGCTTGGGTAGAGGGCACAAACTGGATGGAAATATTGGCTCTGCTATTTCCCAGCTGTGTGATCTTAAGCAAGTTACGTAACCTTGCTAAGCCTCAGTTTCCTCATCTGCAGAACAGCACTGTCATGGAGTGAAAGGAAACATGCATATGGCTGGTTAGGGACAGGATCAATAACAGGAGGCATCATGCTAACAACATGCAATTGAGATGCTCATCTCACTTTCTGATGTAGTGTGAGAGAGGCCACCAGACCCAGCAGTCCCTCGTAACAGGTCACATGGGACCTGAGGGCTCTTTTCCCTTGAAGACTTTAAGTAAGGAGCCATAAAAGTGTTCTAGAATCTGTCTGGAGGCTGAGCTTGCCTCAAAGACTGCTCTTGCTTTACAGATGTCCATGGGGAAAAGGGTGGGATGAATATGCATTGATGAATAGTGAAAACCTTTGTAGAAAAGTTTCTCTCCATCCCTTTCAGGCAACTGAGAATGGCCCAGTTTCCATTTCTGCTTATGATCTTGACCTGCAGTCGCTCTGCCATCTCAGGCTCTGAGGAAATGGGAGGTCCCCAGTTCTTCAGTCTCCGATTTGAAACAAGCCTCTAGGAAAATGGAGGCAAATGCCGTAATGTGTAATCCACATGCAGCAAAGACAGACATTCAGCCCAATTGAGCCACTGAGCATTTATTGTGTACCTACTGAATGCCTGGTCCCACATGAGTTGTTGTGGAGACTCATCATACTAGAATAATAGCTGGTGTTTGTGGAGTCGGTCCTGTGCTGGGCATCGGGCTGGTTACTTTGCAAACACAGTTTCATTTAGTCCACCCAGGAGCCTCTCAGGCAGGCAGTAGCATCCTCATGTATGCTGAAGTACAGGAAGTTTAATTCTTTGCTCAAGACCACACAGTGGCAAGTAGGACCTGAATGCACCTTTTGTCCACTGCTAAGCCTGTGCTCCTCATCACCAGTCTATAGGAATGTAATGTGTACTCTTCAGCTTCCAGGAATTAAGAGAGACTAGGAGGCGAAATACACAGTCCCAAATGCTGAAATAAGGACACAGACACCACAGGAGAAGGTGCCAGAGAGAGCTTCATGGAAGAGGTGGGATGGGGAGAGAAGTGGACCTGGGAAAGGAGAAAGCAATGGCAGGAAAGAAAGTGGAAAATTAAGAAAATGGCAAGTTTTGAGGAATTGGACTCCATTTTGTGGTGCATTGGGCTCGACAGAGGGTTTCTTTTGGTCTCCTGAGGTTGGGGACAGAGTTCTCGGTGAAGGTAGCTGGACAGGGCCTAAGAAGTCCCATCCCCTGCTGGGGTTCAGGGCTCTTGGGAGGGCCTGAGCCTCCAGCAAGTTCTCTTTCCTTCTGACTCTTTCCAGCCACGTTGGTGGACTGTTGGTTGCTGGGGACTCTGGTAATCCAGCTGGAGCTGATGGTTATCTGCACTCCAGGATGTTGTGCTTCAGCAGCTTGCAAGCTGATCGGTCAGGTGTCTCTTCTTATTGGCCAGTGCACTTGCCGCACTGGTTGCTAGTTACTGGCACCCCATCCCTGGGGCATAAGCAACAGTCTTTTTAGTTATTTGAACAGGGGTAGGTTGGGGGAGAGCAGGCAGTGCTACAGATGAGAGAGGGAAAGGGACAGCAAGATACTGCAGACATCTGCTCCCCTCCTGACCTAGGGGCTAGGGGTGAGGGCCAGACACAGTGGAACCCAAAGGTGGGGGTAGGCACATTCCTTCCCTGGCACTCAGCATTGTTTGGGCTCCCCAGTGCTGGCTGCCTTGGGAGTGTCTCAAGCTTCAACCTTGTGTATCCATGGCCATCCCTGATGTGCACTGCCTTGGTGGCAGCAGCGAGACTCTAGCTGGCAAGCAGTGTTGAGGGCTGCAGATATTGCCAAGTAGGAGCAGAGCAGGAGAGGGAAAGCTCATCCCAAGAACTCTTGACTTGCCCCCACACCGGTTCTTCCTCTGGTCTTCTGTATCTCGAGCGGCTCAGGCCAGGATTATAGGGGTCGGCCTCACTCCTCTCCCACACTGCTTCCATTCCTGTTGAAATTGTTTCTCAAACCTGCCCACTTTCCCCCATCGCCATGTCCAGCTGTTTTATCCAAACCATCGTTTTCTATGCCTTTGCCTGGCAATAGCCTCCTAACTTCTCCTCCTCCCCGCACTTCATACCTGGCTGTTTTCAAACCATTCTTCCCATAATGCCATAAGCGTTGTTATTAACATTCTAATCATATGTTCTATTAGAGACCATAAGTCAGGTTAACTATTGATTTGCTTCATCAATATACCACTGAACCAAGGGGAACAAGCTTTGTACCACTGCCCTGGAGGCCTTCCCTGACTGTCCTATTCATTTGCTTAGCTGTTATTCATTCATTCACTCATCTGTTGATTCAACACGTATTAATTGAAGACCTATCATGTACCAGGTCTTGTTTTAGGTATTGGGCATAGAACTGTGACAAAATAGACAAAATTCACTGATCTCATGAGGCTAAATTTTAGTGGAGAAAAGAGAAGCAGTCAATAAACCAATATGTGAGCTGTTAGATGATGGATGGTAAAACTATGAAGAAAAACAGAGCAAGGAAGGGTAATAGGGAGTACCAGGGATAGAAGTGGGTGTCAGGGAAGGTGTCCCTGAAAAGGTGACATTTGAACAACAATCTGAAGGAAGTGAGGGAGTGAGTCATGGTGAGATCTGGGGGAAACTGTACCTGGCAGAAAGAACAGCAGTTGTGCCCTGAGGTGGGGAACATACCCCGGTATTTGCTGTATTTTTTAAGGAACACTCAACCTCCTGTTATTTACTATCAGATTCTATCATATAGAACTTCCACAATTTATAATTACATATTCATTAATAATTGGTGTCTTCCCCCAGTAGGCTGTCAGCTCCCTATTGCGGGTGGCTGTGTCTCTGTCATTGCCCGTGGCATTGTCTGTGTCTAGCACAGAGCCTGGCATCTGCAGAGGCTCAATCGATATGTGCTAAATGAGTCAACAAGCCTGGACACTGGCACACGACTGTGTGGTGGGCACATGAAGACCCCTTTGGGGGTTTCTGGAAAATGATTGGGAACACTGAAGGGGTGAAGTTCTACTTGAGCTGGTGGTTATGTGTGTGGTAGGAGAGGGGTTGAGTCATTGTGAATTGGGCATAAATATGACTCTACTGTAGACAGGCTGGTGGCCTTTGGGGTACCCAGCTGTTGTGCCGGTTTCTGGAATAAAAGGAAAGGCATGCTTCCTTCTTACTAACTCAGCCCAGCCTGTTTTGAGCAGTTCTCTTTCCACTCATCACCCTCCTTGAAATTGGGAAAAAACCTTCTACTAGCTCTTCTCAGAGATATCTTTCTTGTTCCAACAGCCCTCCCACCTGTGGCCAAGGAGGCAGTTCTGACTTGTATATTTATGTCACTCCTGCTCTCCCAGCCAGTGACATACAAAACTTGAGAAACAAATTCCACTTTACAAGAATTCTTGCAGACACTGGAGACAAGTTGTTGTTGTTTTTGCTGTAAAGGCACTGGCCAACTGTGGTTGCAAGAATGTTAAGCACTGATATGGAAAAGATAAAATCACCACCCTCCAGGGCCTGGAATTTCATCATTCCAGGACTCTGTCTGGCACTCTTGTCTGACAGAAATTATTAGTTGCCTACCCTATACCCAATTTTCCCTTCTAAGCCTTACCTAAAGTACTTGATTTGTGGGGAGGGGAGCAACACACCTAGATAAAAGACTATATTTCCCAATTCTCTGTAATTAGGGATGACCAAGGAGATGTAAATGTAAATTGTTGGGTAGGTCTTTCTAAAAGCTTCTTAACGGGAGCTGGCCATGTACTCTCCACCTTACCCTCTCCCCTTTTTCTCTTTCCTGCCATGGAATACCAACACAATGCTTAGAGCACTAGGAGCCATATAAGACCATGAGTCTCTCAAACTTTAACGTTGAGAAAGAATAAAGCAGCCCCTGACAGCCAGGAACTGGCCTGACACTTTCAGCTAGGTCTTTGTCTTGCTAAAAAAGCATGGCTGGCCATTTTCCTGTTGGATATGACTCACTTCAACACAGTTGCAGAGTGTTCTTACCTGATGTTGATGTTTTGTGAGATTGTTTATATCCAACAGGAAAACGGCACACAATCACAGAAGACCACACAGTCCCCTCTCCTGGCTAATATGGAGTAACTGTTGCTTCTTTACAAGTTACAACATTAGATTTGATCTGGTCTGCCCTCATTATATGTGAGATTTATTAAGGTACCCAGTCATAGAATTGTTCTTGCTTCCTGATAGCACCCAATCCAGGACAAACCCTGCTTCCTCGGATCTTCCCCAAATTCACCTAAGAAAGAAAGTCTAACCTAAATTCTTTAAAACACCCTTTTACTGAGACACTCTACAGTTCCCCAAGGTGTGCAGTTTCCCTCACTGCAGAGAATAATAAGCCCAACTTGTCAAGGTGTGCTCCTAGTGGTCTTTTGTATTGACACGTGCATGCAAACAAATCACTCAAGGATTTGTTAAAATACAGATTGGGGTTCATAGGTCTGGAAAAGGGCCTATTCTACATTTCTAACAAGCTCCCAGCAGTGGCAATTCTGCTGGTTCCCAGGCCACATTTTGAGCAGCAAAGCAGTAAATGGTTGGCACATTAAAACGCAGAAGTGCTTTGGTTTGACCTCAGGTCTGCCATATGAACCCTGGACTTCTTTTCAGAGAAAATAAGCTCATGTTTCATATAAATGCTGTTGTTCGGGTTGTCTATTACCAGCAACCCAAACCAATGCTAAAGGAAACACTGGTCTTGCCATTACACCAACATGTAGTTTCAGCCACAAGAGCTATTGACGGGGCCTGTGGTAAGCAGGTATGTGCAGGCCTAAACTGGGTTTGGGGAATTATTGACAAATGTGGTGCCTTTTCAGTGAAGTCACACACAATCAGGGAAATTGTCATGCCTCCTAGTGGACTGGGTGAAAATCCTCAGATGGTCCTTTGCTGGCCGTCTCTTTAGATCTGAGGATCAACGAGATCTCAGGGATTCCAAATTGCCCTTTTGGATGAGGTTACCTGGAACTGGCCCCATGTCACCTCCTCTATTTCTCATCATTCTTCACCTAACAGCACAGTGATGCTTCACACCTCCTCGCCTTTGTCTTTGCTGTTTCTTCTGCTGAGGATGCCCTTCCCACTTTTCTTTACTTGGTCTACTTTTTTTCAGCTCTGTACTCCTGCTTCCAGGGCACCCTCCCTGACCTCTCATTGCCACGTCAGTGCCTCTTCTCGATGCTTCCAGGGAATGTTGTGCCTTCCTCTACCCTACCATGCTCTACCTCTTTCCCAGGTTGCCTGGTATTTGCCTATTTTCCCACTTGTCATCAGTTCTTAGAGCACAGGAACCACATTTTACTCACCACTGGATCCCCGTATACAGTCCCTAACCACTCAATAAATGTGAAACTCACCCTGCCACTTCAACGCTTAACCATTCAAAGGAAGGCTATAAAAAAAATAGTGAAAGAAACCCTCCACTAGTTTTTTACCCATTTAGGCTATGGGAGCTGCAGGGACTCTGGGGCTTTAGGTATGAAGCTGTGGGTCTATGCCCCTTGGAAACTTGGTCCCCAGGAAGAACACAGGCTTCTGAAAAGCTACAGGTACATGAAATTCATGTTTAATAAATGACTACTAATCTGAAAGTTAGGACTGGTCTACATCTGGGCTTCTCAGACTTGAGTATGCTTACGAATCACCTGAATAGAAAAAGCGTTTTGACTCCCAGGGGATTCCTACACACTGAGACCTGCAGCCTTGGTATCACCTGGCAGCGGATTAAAAATGAAAACCCTTGGAACATACCACCAAGCTATTTTATCAGAATCTCCACAGGTGGGACCCAGGCACTGGTATGAAAACTCCAGGTGATGAAAGCCAAGGTTCCCAGAAACAATAAAGAATGGTTAACTACAGTGACAGCTACCACCTAAGTAGTATGTTTGCTAACTCGCCAGACACTGTTTTAGGAGATTGTCTTAGATCTCTCCAATCTCACAATTCTATATTCACCAAGGGAAGGCATTGAAAATGGACACTTTGAAAAACGACAGAAAGTGAGAAATACTAAAGACAGCACCAGAATCATGATGGTGATTATGATGGCAGTGATGCTGGTGATGGTGGTAAGGAAGGTGATGATGATGGTCATGATAATAGTAGACACATTTTACATGCACTAACATTAGGCTATGTAAGAAAGTGCTCGTAGTCGCTGGAATGTAATTTCCCCCTCTTCTCTAATTTAAATGTTTATTTTTTGCATTATTTGTGTAATAGAAAAATACATGCATTCAATTAAAACATATGTTCCCATTTTATACTTTAGGAGATTAAAGGGGCTACAGGCTGGGGTGGTTCTGTAGCCTCATGGGACCTCATAAAATGAGGGCTTTAATCTCACTCAAACAGTGGGGTGGGGAGCAGCCATGTGAGGTGACAATTCCATCAGGGTATAATCCTAGAACAATTTCAGTGCAAGAGACAAAACCAAACTCAAACTGACCTAAGCAAAATAAATAAATAAGAAAGGAAGAGAGGGAGGGAGGGAGTAGGTAAGGAAGAAAGGGAAGAAAAAAGGAATTTGCTTGGAGTCTGTAACTGAAAAGACCAGCTGTGTCCAGGAGCTCCAAGGCTGCTTTCAGGATTCTGAAAACATATTTTAGCTTTCCTGTCCTGTATCAGCTTCATTCTCAGGCAGGCTCTGTCCTACACTCAAGCCTAGCTGTTCTGGCTAGAGTGTACTCTGACTGCCCCAGATTGTCCGCAACTAACTGCTCTGAGGGCCGGGCCTGGGCATGAGCCCTCTTCCTTTCTGGAAGCACACAGAGAAGGGGAGACAAGCTGCTTCCCTAAAGGGCAATCCAAGTGTTGCTGTCAGAGAAGAAGGCGATGCTGCTCAGAAAATTACAATATCTGCTTCCACTCAATCAGGTTATTGGTGTTTGGCAGACTTGTTTCAAGGTCTGCCCCTGTCATCTTTCAGATTTAGGCTGAGTTTGGATAAGATTTATGGTGACTATAGACTTCCAAAGAGAAAAGCTTCCATTGCCAGGCTTGGGGGTTGGGGGAATTCTTATTCAGGGTTAACACTGTGTGTACTGTTCTCCGGAGGAAGTGGGAATTTCCACAGGGTAAGCTCCTTTCCCTGCACAATGAATTACTATCTTGATGGGAAACCCGTGGGCAGCTGGTTAAGAAGAGAGAGAATTTCTGAATGAGAGGGAATTTACCACCTTCCTTTCAATGGTGTCATGGGCAGGGTGTGGATTGATTCATATACTAATATGTGCATCTATGGAGATACTATTCTGCTAGCATCTGCAAAATAGATGCCTGGGGTATCGTTTCTGCCACCCAGGATGTCACCTTTATCACAGCTACTCTCTCCACCACCCGCAAGCCCTTCAGAGGCCTGACTTGTGGGCTGGGAGTTCCCCAGCTGAGGCCAGCTGAGAGGTCTCTGCAGGGTAGGGTATGGGAGAGGAAGTAGGGGTGGTGAGTGAGTTCACAGGGACCAAAGTCCCTCCCAGGACCCATTTCAGACTTCTCTCTCCTGGGCTGTCTCTCTTCCACCACTGAGTTTCTAACCTGGGCCCAAGGCTGTTAATATCTCATCCCCCTGCCCTTGGGTGCTCAAACTTGTCTCTTCCCTGAGTCCCCAGCCAGGGCTAAGAGCCTCAGCTGCTGTCTCAAGAGTTCCATCCTCCCAGTGAGGGGACAGAAGAAACACAGGGCCCACTGTTCTGGATTCTGAGTTGAAGCCAAGGAACTCCATCTGCTGCTTCCTTCCCCTTGAACTCTTCCCTCAAGGGCCATCAGCCCCCACAGTCCCCTCCAGAGGGCTATAGCTGCCCCAGCTCCCCATGACAGATATCCGGCTCTTTCCTATTCAAAAGAAAACAGGCTCTTCCGCAGCCCTGGAATTCCCCATTCTGCACTGAGCTCTACCCCTTATGCTCCTGTGAGCTGAGGGCTGAGCAGGTGGGAGGGGTGAAGGATGCATCCCCTTCCACCAAGGACCAGGGGTTCTGTCTACTGAGAGCCCTGATGCCTGGTCCCACGGAATAAATTCTTAGCCATCTAGGGTAGGGTGGGGCTAGCTATGTAACTCTGCCCTTGAGTCCTCTGACCTCCAACAAGGCCCAAGCAAATGGAATCATGAATTTGTAAAAGACATGAGAAAAAGCCTGGTGGAAACTCTAACAGTGAAAAACATGTTCACACTTGTGGAAGAAGCCAAATAAATTTTCATAATATTTTGCCCTCTACTGGATCATTTCCATCAACATACAAATATTCTGTTATTTCTCCCTTCTTAAAACAAACAAACAAAACCCCACAACTTTCTCTATAAATAAATGATCAAATAAACTAATAAAATAAGGAGAAGGGGGACATCTTCCTAGAGAATTCCAAGTAATACATGTAGCTGCTCCCTGCTCCAGGAGTGAAGTGTAACTCCCTACCCTTGAGAATGGGCTAGACTTAGCGATTGGCTTCCAAAAAGTAGAGTAGGGAAAGGGACAAATAGTCACTTTATAGAGAAGAAAACTGGCAGATGCCATCTTAAGCAAGTGATGGAGGTTAATATGACCAGTGACAAGCCAGCAGCCCCTGACAGGATGTAAGGAGCACTTCACCCTTGGCATCCTTCCCCCTAAACCCATAACCCCAGTCTAATTATAAGAAAACATCAGACAAATCAAACTGAAGGACATTCTATGAAATATCTGACCAATACTCTTAAAGATGCTCAAAATCAAGAAAAGACTGAGAAATGGCCACGGATCAGAGAAGACTAGGGAGATATGATAATAAAGTATTGTGTCATCCTGGATTGGATCCTGGAACAGAAAAAGGGCACTGGTGAGAAAATTGGTGAAATATGATTACAGTTTGTAGTTTGGCTAATGGTATGGTATCCATGTTAACTTTTTAGTTTTGACAAGTTTCCCTTTACTGTATAAGATGATAATGTTAGGGGAAGCCAGGTGAAGAGTGTTACTACTAGAAAACTTTAAATTGCATAAGCGGCCTGCATGACATTTCTATTGGACAGTGCTGGTCTATAAGGAAAAACCACTTGCATCTAGACATCATATTCCATGAGCACAACAACCCAGCTCTCATAAATCCAAACTGAACTTTGTTTTAAGTAGGATTGGGATATAGTCAAATTCCATGAAGACAAAAGCTCTTTCAGGACTGGACTAATTTGGTTAATGAGGATTTTTATTAAAGCCTTGGCTTAGATTTTATTCTTCTATCATCTTGTGATGTCTGCCTAAGGGGCTGAAAGCCCTCATAAAGAACATATGCAGTCCCCTCCATTCATTCCTCATACATCTAATGAATTCCCATCATATGCCAGGAACAGGACTAGTAGTATGGGACTTGGAGTTAGGCAAGGGCCACCTCCCTCCTCCAAAGCTACCCCTCTAATACTGTGCTTGGTGGGTCGATCAGGCTCACACAGGCTGCCTGAGCCCGAGGGCATGTGCCTGGCGGTGCCTGGGAGAAGCATCTGAGTGGTACAGAAGAGGAGCAAGTGGTGCCAAGCTCAGGCCTGTCTGATGGGCGCTAGTGGGCTGAGGTATTCCACAAGGAAGACCTGCAAAGATACAGAAACCAGGCAGGGCCTGGCCTGCCTGGGGAGAGACTGCGTGCTTGGAGGCCAGGCGGAAGGAGCTTTGTGTCCTCAGGACTAAATGCAAGTGGCCTGTTGACTCCAGAGATGGATTTGGGATGGAAATAAGAGGCTGTGTGATGCATTCAGTAAAGTCCAGCTCTGAGAGTGAGTCTGGGAACACTGTGGAGTGGTGACTTCCTGGAGGCCAAGTCAAGGGGAGAAGAGTGCCCTGACAATGGTAGGAGTCAGAGGGGGAACAGGGGAGAAGGAGCTGGCTCAGTGCCTAACAAAACCTGGTGCCAGGAGACACAAAGATGAAAAAATTGATTGGGTTAGGGTAGCTTTCTCCTATTGTACAAAATTCTGTCATCTTTCTATTTTGTTTTGATATTATTTTAAAAAGGGGGCAAATATAGGGGAGATGCAAAAACCCTTGAGAATTTACCCCCTGGATCTAAGGTCTCTGCTCCTGGTCTTTCCAAACAGGGGTTATTCCAACCTCAGGACTGAAGATCTGGACTGAGATCTTTCAGTTTCTCGTGAGAACCACAATAGAAATTTACCCTCCTATGTTCTCCCTCTTGCTCAGCATGTTGACCATGGGAAAAAAAGAAAAGCATAAGAAAAACCAGAAGGATTTACAAGATGTTGGAAGGCTAGAAAATAAACAAGAAAATGAAAAGAATAAAACAAATGGTATTTTGAATTTGCATAAACAGCAGCTCTGAAATGCAGGTCAACCATTTATGAGAGGGAAGTGTGGCACAATTGTCCCAGGACCAGCAGGAGGTGATTTAGGATGAGAACCAGGGAAAATAAGTCCCCAGCCAAGTCCCCGCTGGGCCACAGCACAGAGAAGTCTCCTCAGGGAAGATGGGGCTAATCTGTTCCTGCCAGACGGTTCAGACATCATCTGCCCTGGCGAGCAGAACTGCTCCGGGATGGGGTGGGGGAGAAGGGGGCTCAGGCCTCTGGGGTTGAAGGTCTCTTCTTACATCAAAAAGCCATTAGCTGCCTGTGAACTTGCTTTCATCAGCTGCAACCAAGTATTTATGGCTTATTGGAATTTTCCAAATGAAGTAACTTTTTATCCCCTGGACCACTTTCTTCACAACTGAAATCTGATCCCCACAGTGCAGGGAAACAACAAAAGAGCATGACATCACCCGGCCAGGGAGTTGTCATTTCAGACCCATTCACAGCCTTTTATTCAAGATCAGACAGGTGTGATTTGCCTTGTGGAGGTCACATGCTACCCGGGCAGAGGAGAGGATGGTTCTTTGAACCCCATCCTGAGGAGCTGGGAGGCTGAGGGGGGCAGCAGGTGTGCTGGGCTGCCTGCAGGGCAGGACTGGCCAGGAGGGATGTGCAACGGTCAGTCTTATTGCTCCCTCTATAACTGCAGAGCTTCAGAGATGAACCTCCATGACATGAGTCATGACGGTGACAGCTCCCATGATGGCTGGAAAGAAGACAGACTGATGTCTGTGTCCCCTGTTTTTTGGCCTCTGAAGCCCAGGTGATAGCACGGAGGTGCAAAGAGCACTGACCTGGAGGTTAAATGATGGCCTGGATTCAGTTTCCGTCCTGCTGCCTTGCAAAGCTTCCAAGCTTCAGTTTTCTTCTCTGTAAACGTGGGAGATAAAACTCCCAGTTCTGCTACCATACAGATGTGCAGAGAGCAAGTAAGATAATAAATATGTGGAACTAGAAAGAACAGACTTGCTTATCCTGTACTTACCCCCAGGTCTCTCTAACACTCACAGGGAAGTGTTCTATAGCTGTTCAGATTTCCTCTGCTTTGGGTAGATTGGCAGAGGGGTGTGTTCAATGTCCTCTTGAGCTAATAACTAAGGTATTTAATGAAAACTCAAAGACGGAAGCCATCCTGAACCCAACTGGCCAGCCTGCAGGCCTGACCAATTAGTAAGAAGTTATCCTTTTTACGAACAAGTAACTCTTAAGGTAGAGCTGCTGCCCTGTCTAGGTCAGTTCTAGGAAATAGTTGGACTAAAGGGGAAGTAATCATATAATTATACTAATTATTGAGAGGTACTGTGTACCAGGCTCTGCCCTGGGCATTTTACAGACACTATCTCATTCAATCCTCTAGTTAGTGTTTCCACTCCCTTTTAACAGATGATGAGCCTGAGGCTGCATGGGGTGGGGTGAGGTGAGGTAGGTAACCTGCCCTAGGCCCCTCTACTAGTAATTGCAGGCTTGGAATCCAAACCTAGGTCTGTCTGACTCCAAAACCTACATGTTTAACCACCACACCCCTCTGACTCCCAGTCACAATAGATGATATGGTGTTTATCTTCTGGTTGATCTGGTAACGAGTGAGGTCGGGAGACAATCGTGTGTGTGTGTGTGTGTGTGTGTGTGTGTGTGTGTTTCCTTTGAGGTGTCAACTCAGAATCACCATGTTCACCTTCTGTTACAACTTTTATTATTCAAACTGAATGATGAAGAAAATCATATATTTGTGTATATTTTTAAAGGCAAACATTTGAAATAAGGTGACCATATTCATTACACTGCGGGGAATGTTACCTGAGCAGTTGCAAACCAGGGAACAAAATAAAGGCTGCGGTCAGAGTAATAAGGACTCCATTAAAGAATTAATTTATTTATTCTTTATAAATTCAGAATAAATAAAGAATTTCAATCAGCAAGAGAAAGGGCACTCAGTCACTTAACTCTGGAATAGGAATAATTTATTTCCAATAAAAATAAGCCTTTGCTATAGGCATGACTAAGAGTTACTTCTGAAGGACCTCTGTTGTTGCTCAGATGGGCCTCACTCTCTCTAAGCCCAACCCCGCAAATGAAATCAATGCCCTTCCCCCTACATGGGACAGGACACCAGGGTTGAAAGTCTCACTGGCAAGGTGGGAGGACTCCCAGGGATGAATCCAGACCCGGCACCGTGGATCAACAATTCCATCCTAACCAAATGGAGGAAAAGAAGTATAATTAATAAAGTATCAGTGGCAGAGAGTTCAAATAGGGTCGAGAGGCTACTCTGGAGGTTGCTCTTATGCAAGCTTCAGGTAGACCTTGCTACCTATCATAACCTGCCAACTCCCAACCAGGACCATTCCAGCACAATCCTTAAGAATATCTAGGGCAATTTGTAAGATTCCACAAGGGTTCCAGCGCTAGAGTAACTTGTCAGAAACCTACAACCTCCAGATGGGTTGCTGGTCCAGATAAGTCCTGAAACCTAGCCCAGCCTCTCAAGAACATCAGAAAATTCCATCTCCCTACGCCATACTAGTGACAGACCCTTCCAACATCAAAAATTTAGGATTGCCATAGCCCAAACAACCCCACTGAGAGGTATGGAAATATCAAAGGTGACAGTGGAATTATACATAGAAGATAGGACTTAACAAATGAATATGAATGCTGAATCATTAAATTGATATCTCTTTTAGTCTCCAGTATTTTATAGCAGCTAGAAGTAAAAACCTATATTATGAAATGTGTAACCCATGTCAAAGTCTGAAATATGTTCTACAACTAATTGTGGTGCTGTGCTTGGAAATTTATAGCTTTTTTGTATATATGTTATTGTTCACAAAAAAAAAAAAAGGAAAAAAAAGTCGATTGTGATGACAAAAAAGTATTTAAGCCCACTAGAAAAAAGTATTTAAGCTCACTAGCCTCCTTTATTCTGGAGCAGCTAGAAGGAAAAACATGAGAGGATCGTATGGTAATAAACTGTGGGGATCTGTCCTGTAACCACTTTTTGAAGAGTGCTTTGAAACCTATTGCTTTTTTATTTCTTTGCTTTGTATATATGTTATACTATACAATAAAAAAAGTTTTTAAAAAAATAAGCCTTTGATTTAACAGGGTAGGGTCAGGTGTTTAGTATGTACTAAGGCCTTCATAATATGGGGGATGGGGAGCTCCAGGTCTTCTAATCATAGCATTTTGTCAATTAGGGGAAGGGGTAAAAGGCAACTGCTTACCTTCCAAGTCCCTTTCCCCCAAGCGCAGCCAAGGCTAAGGAAGAGCAGGCCTTGGAAAGGTGGATGGTTTGTAAAAGAGGAAATAAGATACGGCCTTCCTTTGTACTGGGGGATGGGACTGTCACTTTCCAGAATGGGATTTCAAGACTGGTGGCCTGTCAGTGGAAAACTGGATGATTTGAGAGTGCAGTGCATTCCTAGTTGATGCTACCAACACATACTTTTTGAAGATCATAAGTATTTCAATAAAGGATTTTAAGCTCAGTCATTAAAAAGTTTTTGTAATTAGGACTCCAATTAGGAAAGATAATGTCACCACAGCTCTGGGGATCTTGGAGAGCCAATGTAATCACAGAAAATTGTGAGAGAAATGTTCTGTGCTTCATTTTTTCATAAACAGAAAAATCATCCACCAGAAAGAAAATATAGGCTTCCACAGTGCTCATTTACTGTCATCTTCAAAGGGAGTTGAGGAGAGAAAATTCCTTTTGAAAGAATTTAGCAAATACAGTTACCAATACCTAAGTATCTTCTCATGAAACTCAATGGAAACTATTCTCTTGAATCTTATATGGCATGCATTTGGCATTTTTAAGCTTCATAATTGATTAAAAGGTACATTTCCCTGCTCAATGTAAACCTGAGATTGGCTAGTTTATGAATTATGAGCCTGGTCATTTTCCTCCTACCCGTCACTTGCAGAGGTCCCTGGGTTCTGTTCATCACAGAGAGGCTCTTATTAAGAAGGGACTGCCAGAATTAATGAGATGATACCTAGAAGGTTCTATTGGCTCTTAAAAAAAGCTGTTACTATGAATAATCATGGACAGAGGTTGTAATTAATAGAGCAGTTATTAAAACTTCCTCAGCAATTCAGAAATTGCATGATAGTATATGGAGCAGTTAAACATAAAAAGCTAGAATTCAGTCAGTAAGCCACGTAATTTATTCTGCCAAGAAAAGAGAAAGCAAACTAACATATCGGGTCCCTAGAAAGTACCAGGTACTTTTAGATGTGATGTTTCACTTAACAGGGGGGCATTATGGTGTCAAGGTTAAATGTCAAATCATTGGAGTCAGACTGTGGTTTGAAAACTGTCTCTACTCCATGACCTTGGGAAGTATATTAACTTTTTAAGCTTCATTGTCTTTATCTGTAAAATGAGGATAATAATGAGTTTTTTCTTTTTTATTTCTTTTTCTGGAACGATGCAAATGTCCTAAAAAATGATCATGGTGATAAATACACAACTATGTGATGATATTGTGAGCCACTGACTGTACACCAAGTATGGAATATTTGTATGTTAAGAATGTTTGTATGTTTCTATGTTAAGATTTATAAAAAATATTTAAAAGAAACTAAAAAAAATAATAATAAAATGGGGATAATAATATCAACCCTTACAGGGCTGTTAACAATGATTTAAAGAAATATTGCATTTTCATGTACCAAGCATGGTACCTGGCACACACGTATACACACATCCAGCACTCAAAAAAGCCAGCTATTAGTTTTATTAACTATAATAAGTTTTCAAGGTGGATATTACTTCTGTTTTACAGATGAAGACCAAGGCTCAGAAAGCTCAAATTATTTGGCCAAGGTCAGTATTTCCTAAGTAGAGTTGGGATTTGCCAGCTCCAAGAGTACATGTTTGCCAGTATAACACAGTCTCTATTGTCTGATCCAAAATTGGAACTTCTCTAAAATGAAAAATATGTGGACTGTTGAAAAAGGGGAAATAATAGAACTGAACTCTGATTAAATAGTCCTCCCTTCCCCCATATCAGAAATTTGCTACTAAAATACAGGAGAATTACCCAAGCATAAGCTTATAAACTAAGAATACAAAACACATTTTGGACTAGGGTGACATTTGGGATTCCTACATTTTATTTTCTCCTGAACTTGAATTATAGTCTAAAAGGACAGTCTGTGCTGATGACATTGTACTAACTAGGGCTAGCCAAAGTAAGTTATATACTTTTTTTTGCCAACTTTCTGTGCCAGTGACCTAGAAATTATTTCAAAATCTATTTAGGGGCTGAAATTTCAGTGAAACCCAGTCCAGCCAACTTTGACCCAGTCTTCAAATATAGAATTAATCCCCAAAGAAAGGGAATATTAATCTTTCCCGTGGCAGAAATAACCTTTCCATAGCCACTTATTGGAAAAATAACTAACTGCAATGCCACACTTCTAAATTCTTACAAGTCATAGTATCAAGGCATTAGCAGTTCTTCTTGAACCTCCAAAAAGGAATCTGACATATGGATACAAACACACACATAAGCATTCTGTAGCACTAACAGCGCACACCGTAACATTTTAAAAGCACATACTGCAAAAAAAAAGGGGAGCTAAGTAAAACCACTTAACTATATCTATTGATAAGATAATATATACTCATGTTAATTTGTAATAATTCCAGCAAATAAACAACTTATCCATTTATTTTCTTTTAATCTCAGGAGATTTACTATTGTACATTTCAAGTTGGAATTTCCCTGAACAGAGCATATTATTGGACTGAAAAAATAACGTAGATTAAAAACAACAACAAAACAAAGTTTTTTTGGAAAAAAAGGAGAGAGAAGAATCTATTGAATGCCCCTGGTAAATGATCCCTAAGCATATACATTGAGTCTGGGCTATTTTTCTGTTTTCACATATTTCTCACTGACTTTTTAAAGATGCTTCCAAAACTGCTGCAAAGAACATGAGAAAGCACAATAAAGAATTCAATTAATTCCTGTAAGATATCTCTGGCACTAGAGAATCAGGCAGCGAATGGTCTTTTGAATCACTATCAAGCAGGACCTTTTATAACCCCTGGCTTTAGTTTACAAATGTTCCTGCAACCATCAACAGACTAAATAGAATTAAAAGTATGCAACAGACAATGAGCTTGAAGAAATAGTTACTTTAGTAAGACAAAGAACTGTGACTAAGCACTGAAAAATGTGATAACACTATGCTGTTGAAATTCTGGAGCCTTCTGCTCCGTTTCCTCAACACATTTTGTTGGAGAACCATCGCACAGTACTCTGTCCACCCAGAAGCACGGTTTAATGTGCTTTATGGAGAATGTGAATTCCTTGATTTTTCCTTTTTTAGAATCAAAAAGCTTTCTCACCTAAAATGTTTTTCACCAGAAGATGATAGATTTATAGTGACTCTGTGATCACTAAACAAATGGAGACTGGGGTTATACCTGTATTTCCTTGGCTTATGATAGTGTCAGGTTGGTGAAAAGATCAATGTTTTTGCTAACTATTAAAGCTCACAGAACATCTGGCAAGTCCATCTTTATGTATCTAATGCCAGTTACTTGTATTTTAACACAATATTTTACATAGCATTTTGGGGGGGGGTGATGGAGATGTGTGAGGGTAAGGGGCAGTATGACAGAGGTCAGAGCTATGGACTATGTCTAGATTCAAGTAATAGTTCTGCCCCTTTCCTAATTTGGGGATCACTGTCGTTCAGACCCTCTTGGTGTTTTTCCCCTGACTTAGAGGACTTCTAATATACCCTCTGTCTCTAAAGTTGTATAATTATAGTAACTTCTTAATACTCATTTTTCAGGCTTCATTCAAATGATTCATCAGGATGCTAGATTAGAGCAACTTAGAAATTAGATTCCATAGTTTAGAATAATACCTCCTTATTCAGCTGAATTTAAATCCTCTTTGGAACAAAGAAAGTCACAAAAGTAAGGTAAGATGACAATTGCAGATGTACCAGAAACCATAATTGCATTAAAAAAAATTTTTAGTAATAAAATCAATCAACATACAACACAAACATTCTTAACATATGAATATTCCATACTTGGTGTGCAAGCAATGGCTCATGCTATCATCACAGAGTTGTATATTCATCATCATTATCATTTCTCAGAACATTTACCTCACTCCAGAAAAAGAAATAAAAAGAAAAAAGAACTCATATATATCCTACCCCTTACCCCTCCTTCTCATTGACCACTAGTATTTCCCTCTACACAATTTATTTTAACATTTGTTCCATCTATTATTTATTTTTAATCCATATTATCTGTCCAAACTGTAGATAAAAGGAGCATTAGAACAAGGTTTTCACAATCACACAGTCACTTAACAAAAACAATATCATTATACAATCATCTTAAAGAAACATGGCTACTGGAACACAGCTCTATAGTTTCAGGCACTTCTCTCTAGCCTCTTTAATACACCTTAAACTAAAAAAAGGGTTATCTATATAATGCATAAGAATAACCTTCAGGAAAACCTCTCAACTCTATTCGAAATCTCTCAGCCACTGACTCTTTATTTTGACTCGTTTCTCTCTTCCCCCTTTCAGTCAAGAAGGTTTTCTCAATCCCTTGAGAAATGCTGAGTCCCAGCTCATTCTAGGATTTTGTCCCACATTGCTAGGGAGGTTTACACCACTGGGAGTCATGTCCCATGTAGAGAGGGGGAGGGCAGTGAGTTTGTTTGCTATGTTGGCTGAGAGATAGGCCACATCTGGGCACAAAAGAGGTTCTCTGGGGGTGACTCCAATTAAACTGTCCATATAAGTTAAATTAGGAGATGCACTAGTCAAAGTATAAATTTTGTACTAAATAAACATTTTTTGCTTTAGTCTCACACATAAGCTAAAGTTTTAAAATGTGAATTACTATCTATTTTCAACACCCTGCAGTATTGACATTCCTTTGTTCTTCCTCATACAAAAACATTTTTAATTCGTACATTTAATCACTATCCTTGTACACTCTCAGCATTCCTAGATAATACCATCTCAGTCTTTATCATCTTTCCTTCTGATTTCCTTTGCGCCCCCAGCCCTCCTCCCTCTATCATTCTCACATTTAGCTTCATTCAGTTTCTAACATTATTGTATTAGTTAGGTAGTATTGTGCTATCCATTTCTGAATTTTTACAATCAGTCCTGTTGCACAATCTGTATCCCTTCAGCTCCAATTATCTACCCTATTTCTATCTCCTGATGGTTTCTGTTCTTAACTGAAATTCTCCAAGTTCATTCCTTAATATTAGTTCATATCAGTGAGACCATACAGTATTTGTCCTTTTGTTCTGGGTAATCTCACTGAGCATAATGTTCTCAAGGTCCGTCCATGTTGTTACATACTTCATAACTTTATTCTGTCTTAGAGCTGCATGATATTCCATGTATATATCACAGTTTGTGGTATATACAACAGCCACTTGTCTGTTGATGGACATTTGGGCTGTTTCCATCTCTTGGCAATTGTAAATAACGCTGCTATAAACATTGGTGTGCAAATGTCCCTTTGTGTCCTTGCCCTCATGTCCTCTGATTAGATACTTAACAATGGTATTGAGGATCATATGGCAATTTTATACTTAGCTTCCTGAGGAACTGCCAAACTGCCTTCCACAGTTTGTACCATTTGGCATTCCTACCAACAGTGGATAAATGTGTCTCTTTCTCCACATCCTCTCCAGCACTTGTCGTTTTCTGTTTTACTGATAATGACCATTCTGGTGAGTATGACATGATATATCATTGTGATTTTGATTTGCATTACCCTAACAGCCAGTGATTTTGAGCATCTTTTCATGTGCCTTTTGGCCATTTGTATTTCTTCTTCTGAGAAATGTCTGTTCATGTCTTTTGCCCATTTTGTAACTGGGTTGTTTGTCTTTTCATTGTTGAGTTGAACAATCTCTTTATATATTCTGGATACCAGACCCTCATCTGATAAATCGTTTCCAAATATTGTCTCCCATTGTGTAAGCTATTTTTTTTACTTGACAAAGTTCTTTGGTGCACAAAAGTGTTTAATTTTGAGGAGTTCTCATTTATCTATTTCTTTCTTCAGTGCTCGTACTTTAGGTGTAAGATCTAGGAAACTGCCTCCCATTGCAAGATTTATAAGATATTTCCCTACCTTTTCTTCTAAAAGTTTTATGGTCTTAGATTTAATGTTTAGGTCTTTGATCCACTTTGAGTTAATTTTTGTATAGGGTGTGAAATATGGATCCTCTTTCATTATTTTGCATGTGGATATCCAGTTCTCTAAGCACCATTTATTGAAGAGACTGTTCTGTCCCAGGTGATTGGCTTGACTGCCCTATCAAAGATCAATTGTCCATAGATGAGAGGGTCTATATCTGAACACTCTATTTGATTCCATTAGTCAGTATATTTATCTTTATGCCAGTACCATGCTGTTTTGACCACTGTAGCTTGATAATACACTTTAAAGTCAGGTACTATAAGACCTTTGACTTCATTTTTCTTTCTCAGGATATGTTTAGCTATCTGGGACACCTGCCCTTCCAGATAAATTAGGTTATTGGTTTTTCTAGTTCTGCAAAGTAAGTTTTTGGGATTTTAATTGGTATTGCTTTTAATCTATAAATCAATTTAGGTAGAATTGACATCTTAACTATATTTAGTCTTCCAATCCATGAACACAGTACACCCTTCCATTTATTTAGGTCTTCCATGATTTCTTTTTAGCAATTTCTTGTAGTTTTCTTTGTATAGGTCTTCTGTCTCTTTAGTTAAATTTATTCCTAAATATTTTATTCTTTTGGTTGCAATTGTAAATGGAATTCTTTTCTTGATTTCCCCCCTCAGATTGTTCATTACTAGTGCATAGAAACGCGATAGATTTTTGAATGTTGATCTTGTAACCTGCCACTTTGCTGTATTCGTTTATTAGCTCCAGTAGTTTTGCTGTGGATTTTTCAGGGTTTTCGACATATAGTATCATATCATCTAAAACAGTGAGAGTTTACTTCTTCCTTTCCAATTTTGATGCCTTGTATTTCTTTTTCTTGTCTAATTGCTCTGGCAAAAACTTCCAACACAATGTTAAATAACAATGGTGATAGTGGACATCCTTGTCTTGTTCCTGATCTTAGGGGGAAAGTTTTCAGTTTTTGCCCACTGAGGATGATGTTAGCTGTGGGTTTTTCATATATTACCTTTATCATGTTGAGGAAGTTCCCTTCTATTCTATCCTTTGAAGTGTTTTCAACAAGAAAGGATGTTGAATTTTGTCAAATGCCTTTTCTGCATCAATCAAGATGATCATGGGGTTTTTCTGCTTTGATTTGTTGATATGGTGTATTACATTAATTGATTTTCTTATGTTGAACCATCCTTGCATACCTGGAATGAATCCTACTGGGTCATGGTGTTTCAATGTGCTGCTGCATTTGATTTGCAAGAAAATTGTTGAGGATTTTTGCATCTATATACATTACAGAGATTGGGCTGTAATTTTCTTTTCTTGTAGTATCTTTGTCCGGCTTTGGTATGAGGATGATGTTGGCTTCATAGAATGAGTCAGGTAGGCTTCCTTCCTCTTCAATTTTTTTGAAGAATTTGAGCAGAATTGGTACTAATTCTTTCTTTAATGTTTGGTAGAATTTACATGTGAAACCATCTGGTCCTGGACTTTTCTTTTTGGGGAGCTTCTTAATGACTAATTCAATTTCTTTACCTGTGATTGGTTTGTTGAGGTCGTCTATTTCTTCTCAAGTTAATGTCGGTTGTTCATGCCTATCTAGGAAGTTGTCCATGCCTATCTAGGAAGTTGTCCATTTCATCACATTGACTAGTTTATAAGCATAAAGTTATTCATAGTATCCTCTCATTACCTCCTTTATTTCTGTGGGGTCAGTGGTTATGTCTCCTCTTCCATTTCCGATTTTATTTATTTTGCATTCTCCCTCTTCTTCTTTTTGTCATTCTTGCTAAGGGTCCATCAACCTTATTAATTTTCTAATAGAACCAACTTCTGGTTTTGTTGACTTTCTCGATTGTTTTCATGTTCTCAATTTCATTTATTTCTGCTCTAATCTTATTTCTCTCCTTTTGCTTGCTTTGGGGTTAGTTTGCTGTTCTTTCTCTAGTTCTTCCACATCAAGAGTCAATTCCCCAATTTTTGCTCTTTCTTCTTTTTTGATAAAGGCATTTAGGGCAATAAATTTCCCTCTTAGCACTGTCTTTGCTGTATCCCAAAATATTTGATATGTTTTGTTTTCATTTTCATTTACCACAAGATATTTACTGATTTCTCTTGTAACTTCTTCCTTGACCCACTGGTTGTTTTAAGAGTGTGCTGTTGAGCCTCCATATATTTGTGAATTTTCTGGCCCTCTGCCTATTATTGATTTCCAACTTCATTCCTTTATGAGCTGAGAAAGTGTTTTGTATGATTTCAATCTTTTAAAATTTATTGAGACTTGCTTTGTGACCCAGCATACAGTCTATCCTTGGGAATGATCCATGAGCACTTGAAAAATAGGTGTATCCCGCTGTTGCATTCTATAAATGTCTGTTAAGTCTAGCTTGTTTATTGTATTATTCAAATTCTCTGTTTCTTTATTGATCCTGTGTCTAGATGTTCTGTTCATTGATGACAACAGGGAATTGAAGTCTCCAACTATTATGGTAGATGTGTCTATTTCTCTTTTCAGTGGTTGCCTCGTGTATTTTGGAGCACTCTGGCTTGGTGCATAAATATTTATGATTGTTATATCTTCTTGTTGATTTGTTCCTTCTATTAATACATAGCGTCCTTCTTTTTCTTTTCATTGTTTTACATTTGAAGTCTAATTTGTTGGATATTAGTATAGTTACTCCTGCTCTTTTCTGGTTGTTTGCATGAACTATCTTTTCCCAACCTTTCACTTTCAACCTATGTTTATCCTTAGGTCTAAAATGTGTCTGCTATAGACAGCATATAGTTGGGTCCTGTTTTTAAATCCATTCTGCCAGTCTATGTCTTTTGATTGGGGAGTTTAACCCATTAACCTTTGTTATTACTGTAAGGGCAGTACTTTGTTCTACCATTTTGCCTTTTGGATTGCATATGTCATACCTAATTTTTCTTCTTTTTACCTTTACTGATAGTCTTCATTTCTACACTCTTCTCCACACCTCTCTCTCTCCTGTCTTTTCCTATCTGTCTCTAGTGCTCCGCTTAGTATTTCTTGCAGAGCCGGTCTCTTGGTCACAAATTCTCTCAGTGATGATTTGTCTGAAAATGTTTTAATTTCCCCCTCATTTTTGAAGGACAATTTTGCTGATATAGAATTCTTGGTTGACAGTTTTTCTCTTTTAGTATCTCAAATATATCATACCACTGTCTTTTCACCTCCATGGTTTCTGCTGAGAAATCTACGCATAGTCTTACTGGGCTTCCCTTGTATGTGATGGATTGCTTTTCTCATGCTGCTTTTCTTTCTCTTTGACACCTGACATTCTGATTAGTAAGTGTCTTGGGGTACGTCTATTTGGATCTATTCTGTTTGGGGTATGTTGCACTTCTTGGATCTGTAATTTCAAGTCTCTCATAAGAGTTGGGAAATTTTCAGTGATAATTTCCTCCATTAGTTTTTCTCCTCCTTTTCCCTTCTCTTCTTCTGGGACACCCACAACACATATATTTGTGCAGTGCATTTTGTCATTCAATTCCCTGAGTCCCTGCTCATATTTTTTCATTCTTTTCCCTATATTATCCTTCGCTTGTCGGATTTCAGATGTCCTGTCCTCCAGCTCACTAATCCTACCTTCTGCCTCTTGAAATCTAACATTGTAGGTTTCCATTGTTTTTTTCTTCTCTTCTCCTGTGCCTTTCATTCCCATAAGTTCTGTGATTTGTTTTTTCAGACTTTTGATTTCTTCTGTTTGTCCCTTGCCTTCTTTATATCCTCCCTCGTTGATTTGATTTTTGATGAGGTTTTCCGTGTCTGTTCAAATATTCTGAATTAACTGTTTCAACTCCTGTATCTCATTTGAATGTTCATTTGTTCCTTTGACGGGGCCATATCTTCAATTTTTCGAGTATGATTCATTATCTTTTGCTGGCATTTAGGCATTTAATTTCCTTAATTAGTATATTCTGGAGATTGTTTTCACTTTTTATACCAAGGATTTTCTTGCTGGATGACTTTGTTGTCTCTCTGTTCTTTGATATTTAGTTCCACTTATTCTAGACCTCTAGCTTAGGTTTTGTTTAACAGATCAGAATTTTTTCAGTTCTTGTTTTCTTGTTTCTTGCCCTGCCTGTATGGTTCCCCTGTTTTCCCCTCTTAGGAGGGTCTGTTTAAGTATTATAGACCCCAGTCAGATTTTCCCAGACCAAACTGGCCTCCTCTCAGGAGAAAAGAGTCACCTCCATCAGTTTTCCCTGAGGGTGAGACCCAGCAGGTTGAAAGACTTTCCTATGAAGCTGCTAGACTCTGTGTTTTTCCTATCCTGCCCAGTATGTGGCACTTGTCTGCCTGCAGGTCCCACCAGCATAAGGTGATGTGGTACCTTTCACTTCAGCAGATTCTCCATGCTAGGGGTGTGGTCGACACAAGAGGAGAGGTTGTAGGCTGGCTCTCATCGCTTCACTTTTCCAGACCCTGGGGTCTGAATTCCTTGTGGGGGGATTCCACCTGAGCTGGGCTCCACCCCTCTCCTGGGGAAGGCATAACCTCCAGACAAGCTCTCAAACAAGCTTCATTTCACGCTTGCCTGGGGCAGTTGGAGCCTGAGAAGCCTTGCAGGTGTATCCAAAAAGCAATCAAGCCATAGAAACATAGCCACAAAAGAGAAAAGAAAAGAAAAATCCTTTTCAGAGCAGGACCCCCTTTCCTTTGGTTTGCCAATCAAGATCTTAAGTTGGTATGTTGCTCTGTGTATCTCCAGGTCCTATGTGCCCCTCCTTTCCTTCAGGGTCCAGACCCTTTCAAGTATTTTGTGCTGTCCAATCCAAAAAACACTCTGGTTTTTTTTTTTTTGTCCTTTTTCCATCAGCCCTGTCCCTTCTGCACCAAGGCAAAAACCAGCAACCTCAGCTTTTACTCGAGGTTCAGCTGAGCTGGGGGCCTATTTTTAATAATAAGAATTTGATAATTAATTCCACAAATTGGAGGTTGGTTGCACTCAGCCCCTGCTGCTAGTCAAGTCCCTTTCCTTTCCCCTCTGGGAAGCAGCCTGTGGGGGAGGGGTGCCGGCTGCTGTGGCTTGGGGGACTCTTGGTTCTAGGTGGGATCGCAGCTGGTCCAGCTTGTCCAGACTGGGGTACGCTGTGTGTCCAGTCACAGATGTGGCCCCAGCAGTTGTTCTGAACTGTCCCTGACTATTTACTAGCTGCTTTGGAGGACGAACTAAATCCCACACCTTGCTAAGCTGTCATCTTGGTTTCCTCAGTTCCATAAGTGCATTTTGAAGGCAACCAATATTGTTCCCAATTGCAAAGGCCATTTTCTGTGTAACACATTTTCGTTAAGTTTCCAGAAATCAATAAGTGGTTTTGTGGTAGTACCATCATTTCACACTAATAAGAATAAATGTCTGATGAAGTATCCACCCCCATTATGACCCAAAAACAATTTAAGGGGGCTTAAATGATACAGAAGAACATATATAAAAAATGTCATTTAGAATAGGAAAATAAAACTAAAGGTGAGGACAATAAAATAAATCAGGTATGAAGTTCCAGTAAATCACTATAATAACATATATTACAATTGCTTCTGATGGGACTCAAATTTGGAATTAAGATTTTCAGCATCCAGTGTGAAAGAGGAATTCTACCTGATCAATTATATAATTCACTGAGAACATAAGATAAAAACAAAGTAACTGTACAGCAGAAATGCAGTTATTCCTGGTTGCCTAAGAAGCAAAAATTCTTCCTCAGGTGTATCATAAAGAGCTGTGTCAACAATGTTCTCAGTAACTTTCCCTAGAATAGGTGCAATGATTAAGTCCATAGTACTAGTCCATTATATTATTTTCAATTCAAGATGGTAGCATCACAACTAATCAGAGGGAGGCATCGCAGCACAATGGGCAGACTGGCGTTGACTCCCAGCTTTGCTGGATGATCTTGGGCAAGTTATTCAAATCTGTCGCAGGGGCCTTATTTCCCTAACTGTAAAATGAGGATAATAACAGGATATGTGAGTTAATAAACACTGTATAATAAACACTTAAGATTGAAAAACTCAGTAAAAGCAATTGGGGTAGGCAATGACACACTACAGTTCAAGTATTTAACTCTACACTGACCTAACATGATTCCAAGGTAGATTTAGTACAGCATTGTCCAAGAGAACTTTCTGCAAAAATGGAAATGTCCTTTATCTATGCTGTTCGATATAATAGTGACTAGTACAAATAAAGAACTGGATTTTTATTTAATTTAAATTAATTAAATAGCCACAGGTGACTAGTGGCTATCACATTGGACAGCGCAGGTAATGAAAGTTTACATGATTGCAGAAATTTCACTTAGTACTGATCTAAAACATCTTCCAAGTGATTCTAACTATCATGCTCAGCTAGATTTTTGATGAATATTGGGTGACAAGGATCTCCAGATCATATTCCTTGACAACTAACTGGAATGCAGCCAAATCTATTGCCAGGAGACTATAGACCATGGTTGTGATGTGAAAAATACAAGGATGAACTACTGAACAGAATGCCAGCCTATCTGTTCTCTGTAGGAAGCCAACGGGGTATTCATGACAAGGCCAAGATCCTCCCTAGAAAATTGTTTGAATCCACTTCAGAGCACAAAAGAATGGGCCTGCTCCCAGAGCGCTGCTTCATTTAGCACAGCTGTAATCGTGTAGGCCTAACAACTTTAAAGGGTGGTTTTACCAGATGCTAGTCTCATTTTTCCCCTATTTTTTTCTGTGAGCTTTGAGAAATGCTACTTTTGGGAGTACTCTCTAAGATAAACTATTTGGAAAAGGTTCACCAAAATGATTAAATAATATGAACTGTAATATGGATCCCAGATAAAAGGGAACATTTGCTGGTATCAATAAAATGTCCTAACTGTAATATAAAAGCAAAATAAATGTGATTTACAATAAAATATGTACTTCAATATGTAAATACTAATGCACAGCTAAACTAGCAGATACACTGATGTCATCAAGGGCTTGGACCATACAGAGTATTATGCTGGCTCCTCAGTTACCATCAGTAGCGCTGCTGTCCATAACAAGGTTTTTCAGAACAGGCACAACTTTTAATCATATTTTAAACAAAACAAAGTAAAATCTTCCCTCAATGTATCTAGTGGTTGTATTCTTGGAAAATTTAGGGTACATTAAAACTGTATCAAACATATTTTGTTTTTAAATGTAAAATGGAGTTGGTTTTAGGCTCAGATAATAGAACAAAACATTTTTCTAATTGACATGAATGTTCACTAGAACATTCAAGAATCATGTGGAATGCAGAAAAATTCTCTATTATGCTGGACTGACTCATGCACTGAGGGATATTAAACATTCATGGCTCCTGCCCATTAACTGCCAGCAATACTTGCAGTCTTCTAAAAAGATCCCCATTGAGGGTGGTACCATCCATAATGAGAATCAGTGGTGCAAGCCATTCATATTAACCCTACTAACCTCCCCCAGGCCAAATTCATCAACCCAGGCCTACCCAAGTCAACCAGGGTATGGCACTTCCCTGGCACAAGAATGGTTTGGCACTGAATGAAGCTGAATGTGACAATGTTAGGGGGAGGAGGGTTGGGGGCACTAATGAAATCAGAAGGAAAGATAGACAATAAAGACTGAGATGGTCTAGGAAAAGCCTAGAGTGTACAAGGATAGTGACTAAGTGTACAAATTAAAAAATGTTTTTGTATGAGGAAGAACAAAGGAATGTCAATATTGCAGTGTTGAAAATAGATGGTAATTCACATTTTAAAACTTTAGCTTATGTGTGAGACTAAAGCAAAAAATGTTTATTTGGTACAAAATTTGTATCTTGAATAGTGCATCTCCTAATATAACTTATATGGACAGTTTAATTGAATACCATAAGTACATGGAACTTTGAGTAGGGCACGAGATTTTGTAGATTTGTCCAGAGTGATGCCCTAATAAATCCCAAAGTGATCTGAAGAGCAAAGAAAAAAGTATTTGCAAAGTCTCCTTGGGGAAGTAGTGAGAAAGAGGGATAATTCAACTACCCCATATGGAGAAGGCCTGATATTCTCATAAGCAGTGAGGACAACAAAATCAATAGGCTGAATCCTCAATCTTGGGGTTTGTTCATATGAAACATATCCCCTCAACAGACAGGCTAAGTCTGCTTAAAATTAGGAGTCACCCCCAGAGAACCTCTTTTGTTGCTCAGCTGTGGCCTCTCAGCAACATGGCAAACAAACTCACTGCTCTCCCCTCTCTACATGGGACATGACTTCCAGTGGTGTAAACCTCCCTGACAGCATAAGACAGAAATCCTAGAATGAGCTGCGACTCATCATCAAGGGACTGAGAAAACTTTCTTGACTGAAAGGGGCAAGAGAGGAATGAGACAAAATAAAGTGTCAGTGGCTCAGAGTTTCAAATAGAGTTGAGAGGTTATCCTGGAGGTTATTCTTATGCATTATATAGATAACCTCTTTTTAGTTTAAGGTGCATTAGAGAGGCTAGAGGGAAGTACCTGAAACTATAGAGCTGTGTTCCCAGTAGTCACGTTTCTTTAAGATGATTGTATAATGATATAGCTTTCACAAGTGACTGTGTGATTGTGAAAACCTTGTTCTGATGCTCCTTTTATCTACGGTATGGACAAATGAGTAAGAAATAAGGATTAAAAATAAATAAATAATAGGGGGAACAAATGTTAAAATAAATTGTGTAGAGGGAAATACTAGTGGTCAATGAGAGGGAGGCGTTAGGGGTATGGTGTGCATGAGTTTTTTCTTTTTATTTCTTTTTCTGAAGTGATGTAAATATTCTGAGAAATGATCATGGTGATGAATATACAACTATGTAATGCTATTGTGAGCCATTGATTATGGAATGCCGAGTATGGAACGTTTATACATTAAGAATGTTCATATTGTATGTTGATTGATTTTATTAATAAAAATCTTTAAAAAAAGAATGGTTTGGGAATAGATGTGATACATGATTTAATGTCAGCCAATGGAACACAGAGGAAGTTTGCTAGGGGCTTTGCAAGAAAGTTTCCTTGGAGGCAGCCACAGGAAAGATGGTCTTTTTCTTCTCTACATGGTTACACATAAATGTGATGTCTGAAAATGCTGGACACATCTCAGAGCCAACTGGAGGATGAAACCAACAAATAGAGGAGGGTAGAGCCAAAAGCAGGAAAGAGAAACTGAGCTAGAGACTGAATTAAGCCACCTTTGGGGTCCACCTTACCCACAGACTTCTAGTTATACAGAACAATACATTTCCTTATGGTTTAAGCCCCCTTTGAATTTGGATTTTGGTTTCTTGTACTGAAAGCAATCTAGTAAGCACATAAACAGTTTCACAAAGTCAAAGATGGAGGCCTGGTTAAAAAAAAAAACCAAAATAACAACAACAAAAGGTGAATATTGGTCCTGGTGGACTTCTATGCCAAATAACAGGCCATGCTGGCCAAAAGCCTGGATGTTCCTTATGTAAAGGAGCTGCACTGTATGAGACAATGTAATTCATCCATAAAGTGACAACCATATTTTGGAATAAGATTGATCAGCAACATTTACATATGCAGGGTTGTTTTGGGGAAATGTCAAAGCTCACCTGAAGGGAAACACAGTTATGGGTAAAAAAGTATTCCGATCAGTAATTGTAAACAAAGAGCTCTACAGATTGCACCATGGACTCAGACAGGGTAGTAAAAATATTCTAAGTCTCTGCTCTCATGGAGGTTATAGTTAAAGAGACAAAGAAGACAAAAACACCGTTATATTTACAGGGGATCAAGAAATGCAGAAAAATGTAATAAAACTGAGAATGAGAGATGGTGAGGATATGTCAGAAGAGAAGTAGACAGTGAGATATGGCTAACTATGGAAGGTTTTCTGATAATACTAAAGTTTGAAATTGATTTTTGAAGGTTGGTAACACTGAAAGAGGAGATGTGAGAAAATGGTACATTATGGGAGGAGAAGCGTAGGAGAGGGAAATTTAGTAAGGTGTACTACTCCTGAGACAGTAGGCAGGAAAGGCCCCAGGTCAATATGGTTCCATGACCAGATTCATGACAGAAAGTGCAACAGGGGGAAAGAGCAAAGTTTTATAAACAGGCTAGAACCTTAAAATCTGGAATCCCTGTTCCACTCCATCCTGTTTGGTCTTAGACAAGTTACTCAATCTTCTCTGAGTCAGTTTTCTCATCTTATAAAATGGGAATATAGTAACTAAGGCAGGGAAGGAGAAGGATAAAATGAGATGCATATAAAGTGACCTGCATAAATAATTGGGAGGTGTTTGATCACAATAGTTACTATCACTCTTAAACCCAGAATCAATTCACCTAGATCAGTTTCATAGCATTTAAAAGACAAACATATATGAAACTCAATAAACTGATAAAATCAGGTTTGAAAAGAAACTGTTTTTAAATAGCTAACTATAACCCATTATAAAATCCCCCAATTAAAAGAAAAACAATGAGACATTAATAAAATGGATTCTAATTAAGGGATGTATAAACACATTTATTGGTGGTATTGTTGAACGCAGAGAATAGAATACAAAGATCAGCACTTAAAAGAAACATTAATCTTAAAACTTAAAAAAATGCAATATACTTATATACATTGACCAATTCTGCATATCTGTTAAGTTTTACAAACAAATATAAAGCTAATTCCAAAATTTTCATTCTGAATATATTCAACTCTGAGTTGTTTTAACACTCTCCATTCTAAAGCCAGCTCTGGTTTTACTTTTGTTTTTTATTTTCTGTATTTACAACTGTTATGATTTATTTTGTTTGCATGCAACCTAAAAGCAAGACTCTGCAAGCTGATCCTGAAGCAGCCAGTTAATCACGAATTTTAAAACAGCTCTTTAAGATACGATAAAGCCACATAAAGCCACATAAAAGAAAAAGCCTCCATACTAGACATAAAAATAAGAAATAGAAATGAAGCAAAAAGAATCACAGAAATACCATTCTATTTTAAACTATAATTTCTAATTCTAGCAACAACTCAATTAGCAGCTTAGATAGATGCCTTTGTTTTAAAAAATAAAACCATAAGTTCTTTTAGTATAATTTTCTGACTTCACCCAATGAATAATTTCAAGCCTTCATATATACTTTTTAATAACCTAAGAACGTGATTTATACATTACAGGCTCATTAACAAAAGAGGCTTTCAAACATACTGCTGAAAGCAGCAATATCGTTTGGAGGCCAGATTTCAATTTACATAGTATTACCATTCATAAAGAGTTTACGATACCCAGTACAATATTGTTCTGCACTGTTAACTCAGAAATACCCCATCAGTTCTTGCTATCAGAGAATTATGGATGTGGATGGGATTGTTATGAAAACTCTAAAAGGGTCTCTAAACAGAACTATACATGAAATAATTATGAACGTATGATACAACTGTGAAAACACAGCTAGCTTACAGAACTGAATTTTCCACTAAAATAAATAAATAGCACTAACAGAGTTATAGTGATAGTTAAATATCACAATTGTTTTTTCCGTGCTAACTACTGAGTAGAAAGGGTTTGACTATATTTTTGATGAATAGAATACTTTTGAAATAAAATGCTAGAAGAAACTGAAATGTGAGCAAAAAGAATGAACTCCTCAAGTTTCTTTACACAAATATTAAAGCAAAAAAGTTTACAAAAAATCAAAATTATCTTAAAAACAAATAAATATAAGATTAAGCAATCATTTTTGAAGAAAATATAGCTCATTTTCAGAAGTTTTGTTTATTTTTGTGACTAGGCTTGAAATTATCAAAATAAACCAGACAGATTCTAACTATACTAATTTACTGTACAGGATGTGATAAAGTGCTTCAAGTTTTAAGTTGAAGTTAAATGTTTCATTCTCCCCCCTATCCCCAGAAAAAGTAAATTTTTTAAAAGGGGTTTAAACGTGTTCAAATTTAAAAAGAAACAAAAAAAATTACCACCCACACTAATTATATAAGAAAACCTTTTTCTTTTGAACACTTTACTTTGACTGGTCCTACCTATATTAGGGTAAAGTTTCTACAGCAAGGATCTCCTAGTCTCTTCTTCTGTTTTTTATTCTCTAGTCATTTCCATGTTTTTATCAAACAAGGCTAATGTGTAGGCTTTCCTAAGAAGTCAGGCTGAGTCAGAGGTAGCTTTAGAATGCAGCATACTTGACTACAGTTTGTAGTTAGTTTAAATGAACACATTAGTCTTCTAAAAGGATTTTAGTAAGTTTAAAAAAAAAAAAAAGTACAGCCCTCAGTGCCTTGTATTAAGAGAAGAATTTTGAAAAACTAAGAACAAATGTTAGAGGCCAGGATGGGCATTTGCCTCCTATCTCCCATGAGCTCCTTCAATGCACCAGTTCAGGCTGGTTTTCCACGAAGGGCAGCACCCCACTCACATAATAGGCAATGCCAAGGGACAGCAACGCAATGACAAAGATTAAGAGCAACACCCTCCAGAAGCCCAGATCCTCTACAAACTCCTGCCATGTGGTTCGGAAGCTGGAAAGGACTCCTTCACCTTGCTGGAGGTTGGGATTGAGGAGAGAATGGCTTTCCATGGCACTGTGAGGAAAGAATGAAAGAGAAGACTTGCAAAACTTATAAAACAACAGGGACTGTCCTAATTAGAAAAGATCAATTCTCCAAACCAGCACTTACAAGAAAACTTAAGTACAGATACACTTACACACACATACAATGATTTGTATATCTGCATGTGTCAGGGCCGTCTATCTTAGACTATAAACTGCTAAACTGTAATGACTACGTTTCATGATTTAGTATCTAACAGAATCAATGTTAAAAATCCTTTTCTAATAAAAAGGTCCCAAGAGAAGTCTTGAAAAAAGTAGAGTGAGTTGTTTCCATCAGATATTAAACCAAAAACATTTTGATTATTTAAAATTTAGAAGAATTCATGGGCGGGCCACGGTGGCTCAGCAGGCAAGAATGCTTGCCTGCCATGCCAGAGGATCCGGGTTCGATTCCCGGTGCCTGCCCATGTAAAAAAAAAGATAAAATAAAATTTAGAAGAATTCAAAAAGAAGATATATAATCTGAGAATTCATGTTAATAGATGTAAGCAAAGATAGGAAAATCTAAAAATAATTTCTATATAATTTTTGAGACAAAGTTAAAGGGATTTTTTATTAATTTAATTTTAACAGTCTTGATCAATCAAGGAATTTCTTTTTTTAACTGTAATCCTCACTCCTCAGTCTGTTGAACATCTTTCTGGACTGATTTAGTTGTTAGAAATTCTTTCTTGTTAATAGTTTCCTTCTACTGGCTTTAGTTCTATCTTTTACAATAATGCAGAAAAAAGTTTCATTTCCCTTCCGCATTATTTGAACAAAAATTGTTGAAAACATTGATTCTGGTTTTCAGAACTGTACCAATGAAAAATATGACTGCTACAAATAGAAAACAGTACATCTGACTTCGGTATTTGGAAGGCTACACCGTGAAAAATCAGACGCTCCAAGGTATGAGCACCAATAGTTATCTCACAACATGCAGACCAGATATCACTTGGAGTAAAGTCACAATGAGCATCACCAGATGCATCGACTATCTGTTGCTTACAAAAGGTCGTTATCACCCTTCCTTAACCCCTTCTTTTCATAGTCTTTCAGCTACCTGGGCACAAAAACAAAACAGCATATAACAATTCACTATGAACTTGGACTAAGTTCATGCAAAAGTGGCAGTTTCTTCTGAAATATGTTCTACAACTAACTGTGGTGCTGTGCTTTGAAATTTATTGCTTTTTTTGTATCTTTGTTATTTTTTATACAAAAAAAGGAGGAAAAAAGTTGACTGTGATGATAAAAAAAATATTTAAGTTTTCTAGCCT
Organism: Tamandua tetradactyla; assembly: GCF_023851605.1. NCBI lineage: Eukaryota > Metazoa > Chordata > Mammalia > Pilosa > Myrmecophagidae > Tamandua > Tamandua tetradactyla. The sequence goes on from NC_135332.1 coordinate 144,888,059, forward strand.
CCTATATTCTGGAGCAGCTAGAAGGAAAAATCTGAGAGGATCGTATGGTAGCCCATGACAAACTCTGGGATCTGTCCTCTAACTACTTGTTGAAGAGTGCTTGAAAACTATTGCTATTTTATATTTGTAAGCAATATACTTACAATATTGATATACTATACAAAAAAAGTTAAAATAAAAAAGTGGAGTTTCAAAAATCCTATAACTTTTTTTTACTTCTTGGACTGACAACCAGAAGGCCTTCAGTCTTTACGCGTATTAGAAGTCTCCTAATATTGGTGAGCTTCCTAATGGGCCTGTCTGTTTGACATCCAAACTCTTTTTTTTATCTTAGAATATGCTTATTCTCTGAATAAGAAAAGACATTTGCAGTGGGAATCTACAAGAATGCAGAAATTTAAGGAAACTCAAGCAAGTTTTTTGAGAAGCCCTTAACAAGTAAAACTATAAACAGATAAAGAAATTCAGAAGCTTATTCTGACCTAAATGAAATTTATTGAATATGTTTGAGCTGACATGCCATTATGCTCGAATATGTTAGATATAAAATGAAAATTTGGTTAAGCATTCTCTTGGAGTTCATGAAGCTCTGCCAATCATGATTTTCTATATAGAGACTTCATTCAGAAATAGGTTTTCCAATTAAATGTTTTCTTCTCTCCAGGGGATACCTGACTCTAACAAAATGGTGTTTAAATTATATATTTAAACAAAGCATATTTTTAAATATATATATTTATATGTATCATCTACACTGTCTTTGTCATCCCATTCCAACAAAGTAAAAAGGAAACTAAATTAAACAGGATAAAATGGGGGAGAATATTCTCCCGCATGGCAGGCGAGAATTCTACCACTGAACTACCCTCAGACACCCCCATATCATTCCTTCTTATGACCAAATAATATTCCATTGCATGGATATATATATATATATTTTGTTTATTCATTTATTATCTGATGGACATTTATTTGGTTGTTCCTACTATTTGGCTAAGATGAATAAGGTTGCTATGAACATCAGTGCAAGAGTTTCTGTGTGAACACATGGTTTCACTTCTAGGAGGGAATAAACCTAGGAGTGGAACTGCAGGGTCATATAGCATATAATTCTACGGTTAACTTTTTGAGGAGCTACCAAACTGTTTTCCAAAGCAGCTGCATCATTTTACATTCCCATCAGCAATGTACAAGGGTCCTGATTTCTTCACATCTTTGCCAACACTTTATTATCTATCTTTTTTATTATAGCTATCCTCCTGGGTGTGAGGTGGTATCTCATCGTGGTTTTGATTAGCATTTCTCTAATGACTGACATTGCCTTTACGCTTTTCAGTTTCAGTATCAACCATAGCATTTCTACCATCAAACGGAGGGGCAGCAATAAGATCGGAAAACCAGGTAACACAAGTATTAATTAATTTTTTGAGGAAGTGGCTTTTATATGATGCTGTTAATAGTACAAATTCTCATAATGAAGTGAAATGGCAGGTATGTGAAGGAAGCAGGTGCAAATAGTTCATACTGAGCCAACTAATCATTTGTTAGTTAATAAGTAATCACAACTGAGGCAAAATAAAGTTAAGCGAATTGCTGATAAAGAGGTGCCAAGAAACTGGAATCTTTAACAAAATAAACATTCCAAAAATGCACCCCCCAAAAAAAACACCTTGAACATTTTTCATGGTAAACAAGTTTAAAGAAATTTAATATTTTATACAAAGATGAAAATAAATTTCAAGTCATTTTGAAGTAACGTGAACTTTAACAGATACTATTGTCAAGTCAATCTTACTAATCTGCTCATGGCATTCTGACTGTCCATTCAGAGTATTCAGGTGAGGAGAAAAGGGCATGCAAATAAGTCTTCAGATTAAAATCTGGGAGCACTATGTGACCCATTTGTTTTTGAAAACACCAGAGTGCTGACTTCATCTTATTGCTGGTGATAGACCTATCCTGAAAGAATGACAGCAGCCTGAAGACTGAGGGGAAGTGGGAGTAGTAGTGTTGAACTTTCTCTGTGGGGCAACCTATAGGCAGCCTGAGCTTTCAGGACAGGCACCGTGTTCCCTCTCCCTTTTACCCGGAAGCTTCCTCTCATTCTGCTCCTAAAATATTTCCAAGAGAGAAAATTAGACAAATCTTTCAGAAAATTCCAAATACTACAAGATCTATGGGACCATGAAGAAGACACAAATACAATGGCATTAACTGTATTCCACAGGGTCAACAAAAATAAAGTACAAGAGTATGGTTCACCTAAAATGACACAGGAAAGGGAATATTTCACACTATCATATAGCTTTGACTTCTTGTTTATTTGTGTTTACTTATCAGCTTCCGGGGACAACTCATTAGGAGCACTCATTCTTTTAGAAGAAAAGCTCTTTAATTTCTTTTAGACAGTATAAGTGCTTTGAAAATATCTAAACAAAATAGAACTAAGCTTAAGAGTGGACTTAATGGTCCCCAAGGAACCACGAAGAGGAAGGAAAGCAATCACGAGTACAAACGAATCAAATGAAGAGTGAACTATGAAAAATAGAGAGGATTTAATTTAGAACTTACAGAAATAATGATGCTGACAATGAACACAATGGTCTAGGTGGTCTATGTGGTTCTAAACCCAAGTTCTGGTTAATCAGCTACTGCATCACTGGTTGATGTGGGCCCTTTTTTATCCTCACTATCCCACAAAAAAATCTGGGAAGAGACTATGGTAAACGCATCATCATTCTTATGTCACTTGCATAATCTGGAAGGCTGAAACTCCATAGCACTCAACCAAATTACATGCAGTAAAAGTAAGTCTGGCTAGAGACTTGACCTGATGAGCCAATGAGCAAAGGGGAAAAGATGCTTTGCCACCATTTTAGAGCTCCCTGAACTGTGTTCTCTACTGCTTCTAGATGAGAAGTGATAATAAAGTTAGAGACCCTGTCAGGGTCTTAGCTTCACTTATGTATAGGAATCCAAATTTCATTTGTTCTTAACTCATGTAAAATCCACTTTCACATTACTAAATTGTGTATGTGCTTCTCCCACCCTTAAATCTTGTCATTTACTCCATTTTTTCAAAACTCTACTTTCCTACCTTGAAACTACCTTTTCAGTCTTTTCTAATATTGCCCAAGTTCTTGGCATTTCCCATCTTTTCCCTACTTTTTTGAAATTCCATTTGTTTTGTGATCTGTACTTTAAAAATTCTCAAATTCCTGTTTCCTCCCCTCATGTTTAGCTCCTACCTACCTCTTCTCCCTTATACTACCAATACAGAAGGTTACCTTCCTTGCACAGTGACTTACAGAATATTATGCTCAAATGAGCACTTAGAGCATCCTGTTTATAGTTTCCCAATTGTGACTGGGAGCCATAAGGACAGACGTAAAGTTCAAGGAAAGTATCAAAGCTATATATCTGAAAGTAAAGGAAGATAAAACCCACATGGTCACCACAAAAAATCAGGGTATTTAAAATGACTTGCCCCTTAAAAAATGCTATCTCATGTACCTTTCACTTTCAGCCGTCTGCATGGTCTCCAGTTTCGAGTGGGTTCCTCTGTTAAATCCTTTTACCTCCTGTTCTTCCAAAGATTCCAGCAATCGGATGACATCTTTATTCACTCCTCGGCGCTTTGCCAGAACTAAGGGTGTAGCACCTTGATGATTGCTGCAAAAGTTCATAAAAATAAAGAGGCTAGCATAGCAACTATATTGTTAGTACCCATCTGTGAAGATCTCCATGAATAAGGGATGGTCACAATGATTTAAAACCTAGAGCAGGATCAATGTGAATTTTGAATTAATCATTTTTTTCCCTTTGAGGGAAAAGGAATAAAGAAATATATAGGCAAAAAAATGGGATAAAAATAAAAGAGAGAGCATTTTCTCAGAAATTAATTAGAAAGTCAAGCCCCTGATTCATTCATAATTGACATTTTCAGTTTGTGGGAAAATTATATATATAATAAAGTCTAAGAATTAAAAAAAAAAGAACAGTTGCCAAATAAACTGCTTTGGTTAACCCAACTATTTATTTTCAACATTTCTTTGGAAGGAAAAGAGAGAACATTTAAATTCTTTGTAAGTGACGGTTTTGTTTTCTTTTCTTTCTAAAAGAACATCCCAAACTTCCCAAATCTTCTGAAAGTGATAAATTGTCAGTTGCATGGAAGAACTTTAAAAACAGGAGTTTTTAAAGTTTAAGTTACGTCAGTGTGTTGTGCAAGGTAAGTATCTGGTCTGGAGGGCATTTATTTCTTCAATAGCATAAACTTCTAGGAGCCGCTCAGCCAAACCCAAACACAGTCAACAGGAAAGAACCCAAATCACACTGAAATCCGGCAGTCAATTCCATCACACGTTGTCCTGTTGTAGTTAGACCATTTACTGGCTTGCTCAGATTCAAAGGCATTAATTGCAATACCTATAAAATTAGGGAAGCATATAACTATAATTTAAAAGCCAAGCTCAGTTTTAAAGGTAGGCTAACATCTTTACCACTCTAGAGACAGTGTATTTTTAAAACAAACAAAAACAGGACTTCCTGAAATTCTTTAGTATAGAAAGAATGCTGAAGCCCAGAGAGATTACAAAGCTAGCATAGTATATGACAGAGGTACATGAGCTTGGAGTCAGGTGGCACTTGGTTCAAATTCCAGTCCTGTCATTTACAAGCAGTGTGACCTTCTCAAGCCATTCTAGTCCCAATTATTTTATCTGAAAAATGAAGATAATATCTATTGAAATTAATTAATTAGGAGCAAAAAACTAAGCACTGTTTTCAGAGAAAGTCATATTGCTTCAGCATATATCTAGGAGTCAGTTCCTTGTTTCATCACTCCCCTAACCAAATAACACTTTTTGAACTTGACATTATAATTGGTCAGTAAGGCTACAAAGTAAGTATACTCAGAGATTTGACTAAGGGTTATGAAACTAATGGAAAAAAATAAGTAGACTTAAAAAAACAGAGAACTTACCAAATATCAATTTTGAGTCCATTGGAGACTAAGAATTGAATAGTATCCACATGGCCACAGAGGTGAAGGGCTGTGTTTCCTTGATATTCCGTGGCCAGAAGATCAGCACCAAATTTATGCAACAACTGGCAGATGTCTACATTTCCTCGGGCTGCTGCCAGGTGAAGTCCTGTTCTGCCCCTGCTGTCACGAATATTTGGGTCAAAGCCACTCTCCAAAAGCCGTTTGGAATAGCTAAAGTCTCCATCAATGCAGGCTTGGAGCAAGGGCACGTTTGTCTGAGAAGAATCATTTACAAAAACATAAGACATTGCTCCAATTTTTGGTGGTGAATGGGATATGCCTACAACGAAAAATGAAGTCAGTAAGATTTGGTAAAGTCAAATTAAATCAAGACCATGATGTCATTTAGAAAAGAGCTAACTTAGAAATTACTGTTTCCTATCCTTATTGACCTTCTGCCTCTAAGAAGTTAACTTTATCAAAAAGAAACAACAAAGTTATTGATTTTATTTTATTTCCCATTAAAAGTATTTTATTTCATTTTGCTCATAGCTGATGGATCAAAACTGCAAGTGAATTACTACAAAATTCTATTCTGCCTTTTACAACACATAAAAAGATTAAGAGGTTTGCAAAGGTGGACAAGATATAATTGTTTAGAGTTAAGTTTATTGCATTATCAGAAGACACAGAGAGAGTAACGTCATCAACATGGCAATATAAGACATCCCCTAAAAGAGCCTCCCTAGAAAATCAGCAAAGAAAAGGGCAACTCCTATTTGTATAGAACTATGGAGGATAGTAGAGACTAGAGAAGTCCACAAATGTTGAATCGAAGAAAAATAAAAGGTAGGCAAATTTCTGTCCCAGAACCACTGGTCCATTACCCTCACTCAGTCCCATGCAGCCTGGAAGTTATGTAGAGGTACAAGTCCATCCCGCCACAGACACAGACTATAGAGCCACTCACAGAAATGAGTTAGAACCCCATGTGTATCCAAGCACAGGGACCCAAGTCCACAAAGACACAGGGTAGAAACTAAGTTGTGCTGCATATAAAAGGAGCCCTGGGGAGTGGGGTGGGAAGGAAGAACTTGTTCACTCAATCCAGTAACTATCAGTTGGACCACCTTCCTGCAAAATGGACTTTTCTGGAATGACCCACCTTTCTAGATTGACCCCAGGTGGCTCCCTGGGACCACACAACCTAATGGGGAAGAAATCGGAGGCAAAAAAAGCCTCACAGGAAAAATAAAACAGGAGGGGGGGAGGTGGTAAACTGAATTGCTGTAAGACAGAATGGGTCCCAGAATTGAAAAGCATAAGAAAAATGGGACACTGAATGAGGGAGAGAATTTAAGCAAACCATAGGAGCTGGGGAGAAAATTCTTCATGAAAACAAACAGAACAGATCAAGATTCCCAGAGAAGATGATAATGAATATGCAACTATGTGATGATACTGTTAATAACTGATTACATATGTAGAATGGAATGATCATATGTCAAGAACGTTTTTGTTTGTTTGTTGTTATATTTTTTAAAAATTAATAATAATAAAAAAGATTCCCAGAGAAGGAACAGAGGACAGGACGCTTTCTGGTGGAGGTGAAACAGTTGCACAAAAAGTGCAACCTTAAAAATTATATTGTATATCCAGGGTAAGATTCAGTTAAAGAAAAGGTCAGAAAATCTGAACAGTTAAACATGAGATGCTCTAAAGGTCTAGAATAAGTTGGACCAAGCATCGCAGAAGAGCATTAACAAAAAGCCAATCAATCATAAAACCCTAGACTAGAGGGATAAAAAGAACTTCAGAGCTAGATAATCAGATGTCTAGACATAAGGAAAAAAAATTATAAGTCATACTAAGAAACAGAAAGATATGGCTCAGTCAAGGGAATGAATTAAAACTTCAGAAGAGACATAGAATTTGGACCTACTAATCAAAAAATTCAAACAAATTTCCCAAATCAATTCAAAGAGATGAAAGAAAAATATGGATAAAGAGCTAAAGGATATTAAAAAGACAATGGGTAAACATAAGGAAGAATTTGGAAGTATAAAAAGAAACAAATTATGGGGATGAAAGGCACAATAGTACAAATTAAAAATACACTAGAGGGACTTCCGGAGAAGATGGCGGCTTAGTAAGACGCGCGGGTCTTAGTTCCTCCTCCAGAACAGCTACTAGAGAAGTAGAAACGATACAGAACAGCTCCCGGAGCCACTACAGAGACCAAGAAGACAGCGTACCCCATTCTGGAACGGCTGACTGGCTGGGAGAACCCGCTCCGGTGAGATCGCCGAGGGGTGCGGGCTTCCCCGGGCCGGGGCGGCCGGCGGCCGGAGTCCCTCCCTCCCTCCTTCCCGGGCTGGCTGGGAGAATAGGACAGGCGGTCCCCACAAGCCATGGCGGCTGGCGCCCCCACACCCACGTGCGGCCCCCCGGACCAGCTGGGAGAATTGGATCGGAGATCCCCAAGCCACGGAGAACGGCGACTGGGGTCCCTTCCAAACACGTGGCTTCCCGGTCCGGCTGGGAACGGTGGACAGGCACTCCCCCAAGCCGCGGCGGCTGGCTCCCCCCCATCATGCTTGGCGCCCCGGGCCGGCTGGGAAATTGGACAGGCGCTCCCCCAAGCCATGGAGGCCGGCAACCCTCTCCGCGTGCGGATTCCTGGGGCCGGCTGGGAGATTCGGATTGGCACTCCCCCAAGCCGCTTCGGCTGGCGACCCCCCCCACAGTGAGAGTTTTCCAAAGTTAAAGGTCCCACAGCACCTTTTACTGGTGGGACCCGCAGACAAACGTGTGCCATGAGCGCCACCTACTGGGCAGGATAAGAAAAACAGAACCCAGAGATTTCACAGAAAAATCTTCTAAACTTTTGGATCCAATACCCAGGGAAATCTGTCTAAATGCGCAGACGCCAACAGAAGATAACGGATCACGCTCAAATAATTGAAAATATGGCCCAGTCAAAGGAACAAACCAATAGTTCAAATGAGATACAGGAGCTGAGACAACTAATGCTGAATATATGAACAGAAATGGAAAACCTCTTCAAAAACGAAATCGATAAATTGAGGGAGGACATGAAGAAGACATGGGCTGAACATAAAGAAGAAATAGAAAAACTGAAAAAACAAATCACAGAACTTATGGAAGTGAAGGACAAAGTAGAAAAGCTGGAAAAAACAATGGATACCTACAATGGTAGATTTAAAGAGACAGAAGACAGAATTAGTGATTTGGAGGATGGAACATCTGAATTCCAAAAAGAAACAGAAACTATCGGGAAAAGAATGGAAAAATTTGAACAGGGTATCAGGGAACTGAATGACAATATGAAGCGTACAAATATACGTGTTGTGGGTGTCCCAGAAGGAGAAGAGAAGGGAAAAGGAGGAGAAAAACTAATGGAAGAAATTATCACTGAAAATTTCCCAACTCTTATGAAAGACCTAAAATTACAGATCCAAGAAGTGCAGCGCACCTCAAAGAGATTAGACCCAAATAGGCGTTCCCCAAGACACTTACTAGTTAGAATGTCAGAGGTCAAAGAGAAAGAGAGGATCTTGAAAGCAGCAAGAGAAAAACAATCCATCACATACAAGGGAAACCCAATAAGACTATGTGTAGATTTCTCAGCAGAAACCATGGAGGCTAGAAGACAGTGGGATGATATATTTAAATTACTAAAAGAGAAAAACTGCCAACCAAGACTCCTATATCCAGCAAAATTGTCCTTCAAAAATGAGGGAGAAATTAAAACATTCTCAGACAAAAAGTCACTGAGAGAATTTGTGACCAAGAGACCAGCTCTGCAAGAAATACTAAAGGGAGCACTAGAGTCAGAACCGAAAAGACAGAAGAGAGAGGTATGGAGAAGAGTGTAGAAAGAAGGAAAGTCAGATATGATATATATAATACAAAAGGCAAAATGGTAGAGGAAAATATTATCCAAACAATAATAACACTAAATGTTAATGGACTGAATTCCCCAATCAAAAGACATAGACTGGCAGAATGGATTAAAAAACAGGATCCTTCTATATGCTGTCTACAGGAAACACATCTTAGACCCAAAGATAAACATAGGTTGAAAGTGAAAGGTTGGGAAAAGATATTTCATGCAAATAACAACCAGAAAATAGCAGGAGTGGCTATACTAATATCCAACAAGTTAGACTTCAAATGTAAAACAGTTAAAAGAGACAAAGGACACTATATACTAATAAAAGGAACAATTAAACAAGAAGACATAACAATCATAAATATTTACGCACCGAACCAGAATGCCCCAAAATACGTGAGGAATACACTGCAAACACTGAAAAGGGAAATAGACACAAATACCATAATAGTTGGAGACTTCAATTCCCCACTCTCATCAAGGGACAGAACATCTAGACAGAGGATCAATAAAGAAATAGAGAATCTGAATATTACTATAAAGGAGCTAGACTTAACAGACATTTATAGGACATTAAATCCCACAACAGCAGGATACACCTTTTTCTCAAGTGCTCATGGATCATTCTCAAAGATAGACCATATGCTGGGTCACAAAGCAAGTCTTAACAAATTTAAACAGATTGAAATCATACACAACACTTTCTCGGATCATAAAGGAATGAAGTTGGAAATCAATAATAGGCGGAATGCCAGAAAATTCACAAATACATGGAGGCTCAACAACACACTCTTAAACAACGAGTGGGTCAAAGAAGAAATTTCAAGAGAAATTAGCAACAGGACTAGATACAAAAACTCAAAAATGGACAGCACAATAATACCTAATTGTAAAGTAATCTTGTTAAAACACTGAATGAAGCTGCATCTGAGATATTGGTTTTTGTTTTGTTTTGTTTTGTTTTGACTTTACTATTATTACTTTTATTTTTGTCTCTATATTAACATTCTATATCTTTTTCGGTTATGTTGCTAGTTCTTCTAAACCGATGCAAATGTACTAAGAATTGATGATCATGCATCTATGTGATGATGTTAAGAATTACTGATTGCATATGTAGAATGGTATGATTTCTAAATGTTGGGTTAATTTCTTTTTTTCCATTAATTAAAAAAAAAAAAAAAAAGAGAAGGGGTAATTGGAGCTGAAGGGATACAGACTGTACAACGGGACTGGATATAAAAACTCAGAAATGGACAGCACAATACTACCCAATTGTAATGCAATTATGTTAAAACACTGAACGAAGCTGCATGTGAGGTACAGGGGTTGTTTTTTTTTTTTCTTTCTATTAATGTTTTAATTCTTATTCAGTTGTCTTTTTATTTCTTTTTCTAAATCGATGCAAATGTACTAAGAAATGATGAATATGCAACTATGTGATGTTATTAAGAATTACTGATTGTACATGTAGAATGGAATGATTTCTAATTGTTTTGTTAATTCTTTTTTTAATTAATAAAAAAACTATAAAAAAAACAATAGAGAGAATTAACAAAACTAAAAGTTGATTCTTTGAAAAGATCAATAAAACTGACGTACCCTTAGCTAGACTGGTGGGGGGGGGTGGGCGGGGAAGAGAGAGAAGACGAAAATAAATAAAATCAGAAACGAGAGGGGGGATGTTACAATCGACCCCAGGGAAATAAAAAGGATCCTAAGAGATTTATGGTTCTGGTTCTTATATTTAGGTCTTTGATCCATTTTGAGTTAATTTTGGGTGTAAGATAAGAGTCCTCTTGCATTCTTTTGGTTATGATTGTCCAGTTTTCCCAATACCACTTCTTGAAGAGACTGTTCTGTCTTAATTGAGTGGGCTTGGGAGCTGTTTCAGTTAGGGTTCTCCAGAGAAACAGAATCAACAGGAAATTCCATAAATATAAAATTTATAAAAGTGTCTCACATAACTGTGGGAACACAGAGTCCAAAATCCATAGGGCAGGCTGTGAAGCTGATGACTCTGATGGAGGGTCTGGACAAACTCCACAGGAGAGGCTCGCCAGCTGAAGTGGGAAGATAGACTTGTCTCTTCTCCTTAAAAGCCTCCCGTTGATTAGATTAAATATCACTCATTGCAGAAGAGACTCCCCTTGACTGATTACAAATAGAATCAGCTGTGGATGCAGCCGACGTGATCATGATTTAATTCTATGAAATGTCCTCATAGTAACAGACAGGCCAGCATTTGCTTAACCAGACAAACGGGTACCACCTGGCCAAGTTGACACATGAACCTGACCATGACAGGAGTCTTATCAAAAAAATCAGTCGACATAAATCTGAGGATCTATTTCTGAACTCTCAGTTTGATTCCATTGATCAATATGTTTATCTTTATGCTAATACCATGCTGTTTCGACCACTGTGGCTTTTGCAGTATGCTTTAAAGTCTGGAAGCATGAAACCTCTCACTTTTTTTTTTTTTTTCAAGATGTTTTTGGCTATTCGGGGCCACTTACCCTACCAATTAAACTAATAATTAGCTTCTAGATTTCTGTAAAATAATCTATTTGGAATTCTGATTGGTATTGTATTGAATATGTAGATCAATTTGGATAGAAGTGACATCCAGACAACATTTAGCCTTCCAATCCATGAACACGAGTGTTTCATTTTTCAGATCATCTCTGATTTATTTTAGCAATGTTTTGTACATTTGTACAATGTTCTGTGTACAAGTCCTTCACATCCTTGGTTAAGTTTATTTCTAGATATTTGATTCCTTTAGGTGCTATTGTAAATGGAAATTTTTTTCTTGATTACCTCGTTGGCTAGCTCATTACTAGTGTATAGAAACAACCACTGTGTGTTGATCTTGTAACCCTATATCTACCTAGCTCACTTATTAGCTCAAGTAGCTTTACTGTCATTTTTTTTATTTTCTAAATATAGGATCACATCATTTCAAACAGCGACAGTTTTACTTCTTCCTTTCCAATTTGGATGCTTTTAATTTCTTTTTCTTGCCTGACTGCTCTAGCTAGAACTTCTAGCACAATATTGAATAGTAGGGGTGACAATGGACTTCCTTGTCTTGTTCCTGATCTGAGAGAAAAGGCTTTCTGTCTCTTACCATTGAGCATAATATTAGCTGTGGGTTTCTCATACATAACCTTTATCATGTTGAGGAAGTTTCTTTTGATTCCTACCTTTTGAAGTGTTTTTGTTATGAAAGGATGTAGGATTTTGTAAATGCCTTTTCTGTGTCAGTCATGATGATCATGTGGTTTTTCCCTTTTAATTTGTTGATGTGGTATATTACATCCATTGATTTTCATGTGTTGAACCACACTTGCATACCTGAAATAAAACTCACTTGGTGATGGTTGTGTAACTCTTTTAATATGCTGTTGGAGTCTATCTGCAAATATTTTGTTGGGAATTTTTGCAACTGTATTCATTAGAGAGATTGGTCTGAAGTTTTCTTCTCTTGTATCATTATACAGCTTTGGTATTAGGGTAATGTTGGCTTCATAGAATGAGTTAGGTGGTGTTCCCTCTTTTCAATTTTCTGGGGAGAGTTTGAGCAGGAATGGTATTAATTCTTCTTGGAATGCCTGGTAAAACTCACCTGTGAGGCTCTCTGGTCCTGGGATTTTCTTTGTTGGTTAGTTTTTGATGACTGATTTATCTCTTTACTTGTGATTTTTTTTTGCTGATTTTCTTCTACTTTTACTCAAGCCAGTGTAGGTTGCTTGTGTGTTTGCAGGAAGTTGTCCATTTCATCAAATTAGTTGTCTAATTTGTTGGCATACAGTTGCTCATAGTAACCACTTACGATCTTTTTTATTTTATCAGGGTCTGTGGTAATGTCTCCCCCCTCTCGTTTCTAATTTTATTTATTTGAATCTTCTCTCTTTTTTGTCTTTGTCAGTCTAGCTACGGGTTTATCAATTTTATTGATCTTCTCAAAGAATCAACTTCTGGTTTTCATTCTTTTTTTTTAATTCTCAATTTCATTAATTTCTGCTCTAATCTTTGTTATTTCTTTCCTTCTACTTGTTTTAGGATTAGTTTGCTGTTCATTCTGCAGTATCTTCAGTTGTTCAATTAGGTTATTGATTTTTGCTCTTTCTTCTTCTTTTTTTTGCATGGGCAGGCTATCGGGAATTGAACCCAGGTCTCCAGCACAACAGGCGAGATTTCTGCCTGCTGATCCACCATGGCCCGCCCTCTTTCTTCCTTTTAATATATGTGTTTAGGGCTAAAAATTTCCCTCTCAGCACTGCCATTGCTGCAACCCATAAGTTTTGATACGTTATGTTCTTGTTTTCATTTGTATAGTGATATTTAGTGATTTCTCTTGCAATTTCTTTTTTGACCCACTGATTTTTTGAGCATGTTGTTTATCCTCCAGATATTTGCATATTTTCTGGTTCTCCATTTGTTACTGACTTTCAGTTTTATTTCATTATGATTAGAGAAAGTACTTTGTATGATTTCAGTCTTTTTAAATTTATTAAGACCTATATTGTGCCCCAATATATGATTTATCCTTGAGAATGTTCCATGAGCACTTGAGAAGAATATATAGCCTGCTGTTTTGGGATGCAGTGTTCTATAAATGTATGTTAGGTCTTGTTCATTTATCATATTATTTAGGCTCTCTGTTTCTTTATCGATCCTCTGTTTAGTTGTTCTACGTATTGGAGAGAAAGGTGTGTTGAAGTCTCTCACTGTTATGATAGAACTGTCTATTACTCCCTTCAGTTTGCCAGTGTTTACCTCATATACTTTGGGGCACTCTGATTAGGAGCATAGATATTTATGGTTATTTCTTCTACTTGAATTGCCCCATTTATTACTATAAAGTATCCTTCTTTATCTCTTATAACATTTTTGCATTTAAAGTCTATCTTGTCTGGTATTAGTATAGCTACCCCAGTTTTCTTTTGGTTACTACTTGCAAGGAATATCTACTTCATCCTTTCACTTTCAACTTATTTGCATCTTTGGGTCTAAGATGAGTCTCCTGTAAACAGCATATAGACGGATCACATTTTCTAATCCATTTTGCCAACTGTGTCTTTTGAATGGGGAGTTGAATCCATTAACATTCAAAATTATTATTGTAAAGGCAGTTCTTGATTCAACCATCTTATCCTTTGATTTTTATTCATCATATCTATTTCTCTCTTTCTCTTTTTATCCTTTAAGTTGCCCTTACTAATATTGTTCAAATCTGTACCCTCTTCCATACCTCTCTCCTATCTTCTTTATATTCAGTAGGAATCCTTTTAGTAGTTCTTGTAAGGTTGGTCTCTGATTACAAACATTCTCAGCTTTTGTTTATCTGTGAATATTTTAAACTCTTCCTCATTTTTGAAGGGCAGCTTTGCTGGATACAGAATTCCCAGCTAGCAATTTTTCTTTTTCAGTATCTTAAATATATTGTACCACTACCTTCTTGCCTCCATGATGTCTGATGAGAAATCAGCTCTTAGTCTAATTTGGCTTCCTTTGTATGCAGTGAATCACTTTTCTCTTGGTACTTCCAGACTTTTCTCCTTCTTTCAGTATTTGACAATCTGATTACTATGTGCCTAGGAGTGAATCTATTTGGATTTATTCTATTTGGAGTACATTGGGCTTCTTGGATTTGCATATTTATGTATCTGTAAGTGGTGGGAAAATTTCAGTCATTATTTCTTTGAATAATCTTCCTGGCCCTTTTTCCTTATCTTCTCCTCCTGGGACAGCCATGATGCATATACTTGCATGCTTTGTTGTTGTCAATCATTTCCTTGAGGCTCTGGTCAAATTCTTCCATTTTCTTCTCCACTTGTTCTTTTGTCTGTTCAAATTTGGGTGATCTGTCTTCTAGCTCACTGGATCTTTCTTCTGCCTCTTCAAACCTGCTGTTGTATATCTCCAGTATGTTTTTAATGTCATCTACAGTGTCTTTTATTTCTATAATATCTGCTATTTTTCTATGTATTCTTTCAAATCCTTTATGGTCTTCTAGTGTCTTCATTATCCTTTATCTCTTTATACACAGTTTCCTTCATTTCTGAGAATTGATTTAGGAGATCTGTTTGCCCATCTTTGATTAGTTGTTCCAGATTCTGTATCTCCTCCAACTTTCTGATCTTTTCCTTCAACTTGGTCATTTCTTCTTGAGTTTTAGTATGCCTTGTGATTTTTTGCTGATATCTGGTCATCTGATTATATTGATGAGTCTATCAGAAGGTTGATTTCTCTCTCTTCTCTAAAGTTTAGTTGATGCCTGGGTTTGTATTATGGTACTACTTTGATAGTTGGGTCATCCATATTTCTCAGCTGAAACAGGACTGTGTACCTGTGTAGGGGGTATAGACCACTGGAGAGGCTCTGAAAAACCCTTCCGTTTCCCTGTTTCCCACCTGCCCAGCAGATGGCACTGTTCAGTGACTTAATCGTCCTCAAAAACTGTTTACCTGCTGGAGCCCCAGCAGTGTCTGACTGGGTGCAGCTGGAACTGCAGGGTTCCTGCATCTCATTACACCAGCCAAAATCTGGCTGTGTGGGGCCATGTCCCCCACTTTACTTGTGGAAGAGGAATCCCTCAGCTGCTCAGGTCTGCAGCTGTCCCCCAAGCAAAGGCTGGGCCTCCAGCTGCTGTTTCCCTCAAGAGTATGGGATAGACACTAGGACCCAAGGCTGAAAACGCAGTCTCTGTCAACGTTTCCTCAGATTCTTTGTCCCTCACTGACCTGGGCCTTAAGATGTCCTCCCCTAACCCTTGTGTCCCCAAACAGTTGATCTGGATAGTTTCTACCTGGCTTCTTGCTGCTTTTAGGGAAGATTTTGCAGTTTCCTACATTATCCTCCATTTTGGAAGCTCTTCCTTGCTACCCTCTCTCATGGCTTAAGTCCTGCTGTGGGTCCCTGTAGGCTTGGGTCTCTGTATCTGGATATAGGTGGGGATCTGTATCACTGTTGTGAGAGATTTTATAGTCTGTGTACCTGGTGGGAGTTGGGAGAGATCCTGGCTGCTGCTCTGAGAACTTACAGAGCTGAGTGGAACTGAGTAAGAGAGAAGGGAGAGGACTAGCCAGCCTGGGACAGAAGTTTCCTACATGATATTTTCCCCCTTCTTCAATTCAGGGGGATTCTTCTCTAGTCTATACCTTCCTCCAGCATTCTGAACAAGTGAGAATTGTCCTTTTTTTCACTAAATCTCTGGGGAGAGGTTTTCAGTAGCTGTTTACATTGTATTGTTGATTATATCACTCTTCCCAGTAGATTTTTTACAAGGCTGTCAAGTCCACTCATTTGGAAAAATACTTTCTTCAGCAAATGGTACTAGAAAAACTAGATATCCACATGTAAAAGATTGAAAGGGGACTCCTATCTCACACTACACACAAAATTTAACTCAAAATGGAACAAAGACCTACATATAAGAGTCAGGACCATAAAAACCCTAAGAGAAAATACATGAAAGCATCTTCAAGATCTTGTAGTAGGCAACGGTTTCTTAGATTTTACATCCAAAGCACAAGCAACAAAAGAAAAAATAAATGGGACCTCCTCAAATTAAAAGCTTTTGTGCACCAAAGGACTTTTTAAAAGACAACTTACTGAATGGGAGAAAATATCTGGAAACCACATATCTGATAAAGATTAATGTCCAGAATATATAAATAAATCCTATAACTCAACAATAAATAGACAAACAACCCAATTTAAAAATGGGCAAAAAAAGTCCCCTCGGGGGAATGGTGAGAAAGGGGGAAAATTCAACTTCCTCAAGTAGAGAATTCTTGATATTCTCACAAGCAGTGGGGACAACAGGCTGAGCCCCCAATCTTGGGGTTTGTTCATATGAAACTTAACCCCACAAAGGATAGGCTAACCCTACTTAAAATTAGACCTAAGAGTCACCCCCAAGAGAACTTCTTCTGTTGCTCAGATGTCGCCTCTCTCTCTCTCAGCCAACATACAAGCAAACTCACTGCCCTCCCCCTCTCTACATGAGACATGACTCCCAGGGGTATGGACCTTCTTGGCAATGTGGGGCAGAAATCTAGAATAAGCTGGGACTCAGCATCGAGGGATTGAGAAAACCTTCTCGACCAAAAGGGGAAGAGCGATATGAGAGTGTCAATGGCTGAGAAATTGCAAACAGAGTCGAGAGGTTATCCTGGAGGCTATTCTTATGCATAATGTAGATATCACCTTTTTAGTTAAGGTGTAATGGAAGGGCTGGAGGGAACTGCCTGAAAATGTGGAGCTGTGTTCCAGTAGCCATGTTTCTTGAAGATGATTTTATAATGATACAGCTTTTGCAATATGACTGTATGATTGTGAAAACCTTGTGTCTGATGCTCTTTTTATCTACTTTATTGACAGACGAGTAAAACATATGGATTAACAATAAATAAATAATAGGGGGAACAAATGTTAAAATAAATTTAGTAGATTGAAATGCTAGTGATCAATGAAAGGGAGGGGTAAAGGGTATGATATGTATGAATTTTTCTCTGTTTTCTTTTTATTTCTTTTTCTGAATTGATGCAAATGTTCTAAGAAATGATGATGATGATAAATATACAACTATGTGACGATACTGTAGAGTTACTGATTATATATGTAGAATGGAATGATATGGTAAGAATGTGCTTGTATGTTGATATGTTTAATAAAAAGAAGGGTAAAAGATCTGAATAGATCTTTTTCCAAAGAGGATATACAAATGGCTAAAAAGCACATGAAAAGATGCTTAACATCATTAGCTATTAGGGAAATGCATATCAAAACTATAATGAGATATCATTTCACACTTAATAGAATGGCTACTATTAAAAAAACAGAAAATTACAAGTGTTGTAAAGGATATGGAGAAATAGGAACATTCATTCACTGTTGCTGAGCATGTAAAATGGTGCTGCTACTACGGAAGAGTTTGACAGTTCCTCAGGAAGGTAAGTATAGAATTACTACATGACCTGGAAATGCTGTTACTAGGTATATATCCAGAAGATCTGAAAGCAGGGACTTAAACAGATTTTTGCACTGATCTTCATAGCAACATTATTCACAAATGCTAAAAGACAGACACAACCCAAGTGTCCATCAACTGATGAATGGATAAATAAAATGTGGTATGTACATACAATGGAATATTATTCAGCTGTAAAAAGAAATGAAGTATGCATCAGCATGAAACAACACGGATTAACCTTGGGGACATTATGCTGAGTGAAATAAACCAGAAACAAAAGGACAAATATTGTATGATCTTACTGATATGAACTAATTAGAAAAAGCAAAGTCCTAGAGTTGGAATCTAGAATATAGGTTACCAGGGGTTGGACTAGGGATAAAAAATGGGGAGCAGATGCTTAATTTGCACAGAATTTCTATGAAGGTTTATTGTTAAGTTTTGGAAATAGATGTGGTAATGGTAGCACATTATTGTGAGTATAATTAACAGCAGTGAATTATTTTTGTTAATGCAGTTAATAAGGGTAATTTTAGGTTGTATATATTACTAGAAGAAAAATGTAAAAATAAAACATAGAACTGTATAACATAGTGAACCTATTGTAGACGTTGGACTATAGTTAATAGTATTACTTTACTATTCCTTCATCAATTGTAACAATGGTATGACACTAATGCAAAGTGTCAAAAAATAGAGGGGTAAACCTACAACTTCTCTAAATTGAAAAAAAAATTTTTTAGGGCAGGCCACGGTGGCTCAGCAGGCAGAATTCTCACCTTCCAGGCTGGAGACCCGGGTTCATTTCCCGGTGTCTGCCCATGTAAAAAAACAAAAACAAAAAAATGAAAATTTTAAAGACATAGATAACAGGATCCTTAAACTTCAAATAACTATGCTTTATATAGAAATGGTACCACTGACAGACATTCTTATTTAATACATAGTAATTCTCTTTTATCTACTTATTATATTTGAGATAGTCTACATGGTAAACAGAACTAATACACAAAAGTTAACTAAACCAAGCATGAAAAAACTGATTAGATTCCCAAATTTGCATTCAATAAGGCCCTGCCAGAACACTGTGCTTATAGCATAAACTTCAAGATTTAATAAAGAGGAAAGCTAAGGAGGGCAACAAATTAAATTTAAAATTGGAAATATTATGAAATCTATTCAGATGGTCCCTCTCTTTATAGCTCTGGTCTTATTTTGCTTGTTTGTGGTTATCTCAATACATGACTTTGCCAAACTCCCACTGTCTGCTGTCAAATAGAGAAGAAAAAACAGGTCCGTATGGGAACACACAGGCAGAATCAAAGCAGCAATCACACTAATATTTCCACTCTCTGACTAAAGCAGTTCCACCAGTTTGCCCATGCCTCTTTCACTTACGCTTCCCTGCCTACCAAAATGCCTGAATTCTCAGACCATTTTATCCTTCCTAGCTATTCTAGCCAAAGAGCAACAACTAGCTCTTTCTCTATCTCCTTACTCTTCTCCTCGGTTCATTTAAGAAGTTGTTAAAGCCTGTCAACAGAAATTTTACTAGAAAATTAAAAAGAAAATAAACCAAAAGAAGAAAACAAAAACATAGAGACTTAAGTGTTTACAGAAATCGGTTTCCTTACTTAAGGTTATAAAGCTTAGTTGCAGACAGGCTTGGCTTGCACAAGTCATCAGGCAAAGTCCTTCCTTTCCTGAACACTGATGGGATTGGATGTTAGACCAAGCTACTCCATATGCCTCACCTCAAAGGGATTCAGGAAAGCATAGCTGCTTGCTGAGTATGGTGAGATTCTTGTCCCCTGCTCCTTTTTAGTCTGGAGACACTGCCCCTCTAGTCCTGGGCTACCCCACACATAGCTCTGCAGCTATCCTGAAACTCATGGGTGCTCAATGCAAGGGGAAACATTAACATACATTCATGGCCTGTTCTGAGACAGGCATTAGACTAGGGGTTTCTAATGAATTTTATTTGATTTTCCTAGCAACTCCATGGTAAAGTTTATTGTACATGAATCTCGATGAGGAGCCATCCAAGGATTTTAAGGCAAAGAAATGGCACAGTCTTATTAGTTTTTCAGAAGGATTACTTGGATGTTAATATGGAGGGGTTAGACTGGAGAGGGTCAAGTTTGGAGATAAGGAGGTAACTAGTAGGTTACTATAGTAATCTAGGCAAGAAATTATGAGAGTCTGATTTAAAGCAGTGGCAGAGAAAAGAGACATGCTGGAGGGGACTTTAGCAAATAGAATTAACACAACTAGATGACCCACTGAATATGAAGGGTGAAAGGATACCATTAAAGATGGTTCTAAATAAGGAAAAATATGCTTATAGTTAAGAATTACAGAGATCACGATAAAATAAATAACAGATTATAACACTAATAATTTTTAAAGAAATTTATCCAATGAGAACAAATAACTAGAAAAAAGTTAAGAATTATTTTTTGAGGGTAACTCCCTATTTTCCCCTACAGCATTCCCAGGATTATATCATAAATTAGACAAAGCTTCACAATCTTTTTAAGGATAAAATACCAAACATCAAGTGCTTTTCATGAGGTAACTGTTTTGGTTAAATTCTGCAAGGATAGATAATGAAAACAATCTACTTGATGTTTTTGCTCAAACAGCATTCTTATGGTTTGCAGAACTGGGATTCTTCTGAGTGTTGGCTCACTAAAAAGACAGACTTTCTTGCCTAAAAGCGTTGGGTATTTTGTGAGTTTCTTTGTGTCCTTGAGAAACTGCTAACCTTACCCTCAAATTTAATAAGCCTAATGATAGGAAACATTTTTCATCTCGATCACAGAACTGCATTTGCCCAAAGCAAGGCCACAGATCATTTAAGGTTCCATGCACTGTAAGAAAAGTCCACAGTAGAAAATACTCACAAAGGCTTAAGAAGAATAGATCTTTTTTTCCCCAGTGGTCACTCAGCTATTTCTCTGATTTCTTGAGGTGTTTAACAAAACATCCAGTAATGCGCCAGAGCAAGGATCTACAGTAAATAGAAAATTCAGTTTAACAATGGTGTGTGTGAAAAAGGACTCACTGTTCTATTAAATACAGACAGTCTAGTGGAGCCTATAGATACTCTCCAGAAAATCTGTGGGTGAGGCATCAACTTCTGAGGCTGGTAAAGCAACTGATGAGTAATAAAGTAGTGGCAAGGAAGAATACAAGGGCTTAATGAGGAACTGCTCTGCTGCTTTACACAAGACTGCATGAACAGAAAGCTAAAGGAAAAAAAGTCAAATATGTATCATTAGAGAACAAATTCCAAGACATTATTTGGAATTCAAAATTCCTATTTTCACGCTATACATGGCGGCTAGATAGATTAGCCCTCAAAAGCATTTTTAGAAATAAAATATTATTTGTAACGAGAGAAAAAAGTAAAAACAGTCACTACTTACATTTAAACCAAATAGGATCCATTTAAGAAAAAGTATTTCTAATCCATCTTAAACGCATACTTAAATTTCTTCCTGAGATTGTCCCCCTTCTTCCTTTTCAGTGTGAAGAACTGGCCCAAATCTACCTGCAGTCTTCTCCACATTCCCTGCCCTTGCCCCTCCCAACAGTGGTGTACCCGACTCCATGCTTTCGCTGGGTGGAAT
The DNA here is from genome assembly GCF_023851605.1 of Tamandua tetradactyla. Taxonomy (NCBI): domain Eukaryota; kingdom Metazoa; phylum Chordata; class Mammalia; order Pilosa; family Myrmecophagidae; genus Tamandua; species Tamandua tetradactyla. The sequence continues at coordinate 144,909,583 of NC_135332.1, forward strand.
GTACTCCGGTTCTCCGTCTGTGTACTGAGATAGACCACAGAGTACACTGTCTGCTCCACTGACCTCTGCTCCTGAGGGATCATGGAAGCAGGGGCCATGGGGCAGGCAGTATGGACTACAAAAAAATGCAGTACTAATTCATTAAACAAATGTTTATTATGGGTCCAAAATGTGCCAGATACCATAATGGATGGTGAGATGAAGTCTAAGCCCCAAAATTACAGGTCAGGTTGAAACTCATGTCAACTTTTTACTGGTCATCTATGCTCACTGTTAAATGAATTTATATAGGGAAACAACTATTGTATTTTATGAAGCTCCAATAACAATAATGTACGCCAAGGATTTTGTCATAAGGGCCATCAGTGCTAGCTTAGAACTGAAGATGATGGGCGAAAAATGTATGTGAGGACTGGTCCCATAATGTGTCAATAAATATCACGATGACATGATAACATGCAGGCCACCTATTCTCCTAAACTTTGAATAGTTTTCTGAAATTCTATAATAACAGTTTAGACAAACTTCATATCATCGAGTCACTTAGATTTCCTTAAACAAATATTCTAGGTTCACCTAAAGCCTAGTACTTTTCCTTTCTCATCATGATCACTAGAGCCGGGTCTTCATGACTAGCACCTCTTTATAATGTATAATTTGGTTGTAATTTTCAACATTAAAATGATGCAAGCGAATGATGCTGAAGGTGGAAGGCTAAAAGAACAAGTTTTGCTTATCATTTAGAGATGGAATTATAGACTATATAGTTATTTCCCAAAATAACTAACGTTTCCTCAAATCCACAAGACAATGCGTCTACCTTTTTTTTTGATATGCCAAGTTCCTATAATACAGTTGATAAAATTACAGATATATTTATTTGACTTCATGCTTAATATTACATAAATTCACTAGATCTAATTAACAGAAGTCTTCCAAGAAAAATTCTAAGACCCCAATTAGACTTAAATCACTAGAAACCTATCAATAGCTTCCCTAAGCAGTTATAATGTGAAAAACAATCAGAATACATATTAACTATTATCCAAGGGATGAAGGGACCTAAACATTTTTTTATTTAACATGGGTAGGCACCGGGAATCGAACCCAGGTCTCTGGCATGGCAGCTGAGGATTCTGCCACTTAGCCACCATTGCACCACTCTAAACATGTTTTTTCAATTGAAATCTTTATTTGGGGATAACTGTAGATTCACATGCATTTGTATAACACAAAGGTCCTACATAAAATTTACCCAGTGTGAGAGTTAGGTTCAGGTGTCAACTCAGCCAGGTGATGATGCCCCATTTAAATCATCAGCATATGAAATTCATCTGTGGCTGATTACATTTGCAGCTGGCTAAGGCAGCATCTTCAATGAGTGAGGTTTTATTTAATTAGCTGGAGGGAGGCTTAAAAGAGAGGTCAGAAGAAAGCCCAGCAGCTCAGCATACCTCATTTCAGCCCTTGCAGCTCAGACCCAGATGTTTGGAGATGCAAAAAGGAATCACCCCAGGAAAAATCATAGGAACCCAGAAGCTCGGAAGGGAGTCCAGCAGAAGTCCACTGTGTACCTTCCCACATGACAGAGAAAGCCTGAGGAAAGCCAGCTGCCTGTCTTTGAACTATAAATTTGTAATTAAATAAATCCCCTTACTAAAAGCCAGTCCATCTCTGGTGCGTTGCATTCTGACAGCTTCAGCAAACTAAAACACCCAGTTTCCCCATCAATGGAAACATCTTGTAAAACTACGGGGCAATACCACAACCAGGATATTGCCATTGATACAGTCAAGATACAGAACATTTCCATCAGCACAAGGACTCCTTGTGTTGTCATTTTACGACATCTACTTCCCTCCTGCCCTTAACCTCTGGAAACTACTCACTTGTCTTCCATCTCTATAATTTTGTCATTTCAAGAACGTGATATAAATAGAATCACATAGTATGTAACCTTTAGGGATTGGCTTTTTTCCCTCGGCATAATTCTCTGGAGATTCATACAGTTTGTTGCCTCTATCAATGGTGTGTTCCTTTTTATTGCTGACTAGTATCCTGTGGTATGGATGAACCTTCCCTTTACTTATGGAAGGACATCCAGTTATGTCCAGTTTGGTCTAGTGCATTAATTGTGTACAAGTTTACGTGTGAACATTAAGTCATTATGTCTCTGGGATGAGTATTAGCTAAATCCTGATAAATTGCTGGATCAAATGAAGGCCTTAAATATTTTCACTAAAAGACTGTTGAGTTCAAGGTGCTTATCTTCCCCATGCAAAAAAGAAAAAATGTAAGTAGTCTTTGGAGTCATTTGTATGTGTATCTCAGGCAACCAGGAGAGCGAGAGGTTATTTATGGGAGACCCTGTAGAACCTAAGCATTTGGAAGGGTACAGGTGGCAGGGTGGACGTCTATTTATTAAAGGAAGTGTTTCATATGAACTGTTTCACAAGTAGATTTACAGGCACTAATGTGTAAATGCGAACATAAATTAATATCTTTCAAATTAATTAATTAAACAGAGGGCTGAGTCTGTTTCCCTGTGAGTAGATATGAAAGCTGAGCATACTGAAGACTGGTTTCAGAGGTGACAGAGGGAAATATGATATAGTCTAACTCTCCTAAGCTATTCTTAGGAGTATACTATACTTAAGAGAGGAAGTATTTCTGTCTGCCAGAGGCTGTTTAAAAAGCTAGACTACTCTAGAACTGGACCATCTGACTTTGAAACCCAGCTCAGCTACCTACTAGTTGTACTTAATCTCTCTATGCACATTTTTTTCATCTGATGAACAGAGGACTGCAGTGAAGATAAACTAGTAGATCTATGTAAAGTGCTTAAAAGAGAGTCAGGCACATTTTAAACACAAAAAAATAACTGTTATCGCCCTCCCCAGGCTGGCACAGCTCTGGGGAGACAGACGGGTCCTCTGCTGTACTGAAGAAAGCTGCTGGAGGGAACTGATCCGCTGTGACAGAGCACCTTCTAGCACTGGGGTGCCCTCTAGTGGGGAGTAAAGACCCAGAGAAGGTTCCTGGCTGAGGAAGGACAGTCAACAGTGGGAACAGCCAATACCAGAGAGCATCTGGCTGCTCACCAGGTGCTGGCTCCCAAAGGACATGCCCATCGACTGCTGCGGCAGACTTTCTGGGACTGTTAGAAGCAGGACTCTGGGGGTAAGGTCCTAGAGGTCTGGGCAGCCTAGCATTTACAGCTCCTAACTCTTCTCTGTGACACTGCCTGAGAGTCTTTGGAGGATGGAGTCAAATAAGAGAGATCCTTCAGGATGAGGCAGTTTCCTGGATCTCAGCAGTAGGAACTCCTAATGCTGAACAGCATTTGTCTCTACCCAAATAACAAAACAACTTATGACAGTTTTGATGGAAGCTTCTGAGTCACTGAATTGATGGAAAGTACTATTCCTCTATATATCTTAAGCTCTGTGTCCACAATCTTTTGTCAATCTACAAAACTTTTAGTTACCTCGATGGTTAAGAACCATCAAGATGAATAGATATTTCTCCAAATGGCCAGTAAGTGCAAAAAAACATGCTCAACATCATCAGTAATTAGGGAATCAAAACCACAAGGTACCACTTCATACCCAGAAGGAGGGCTATTATTAAAAACAACAACAAACAAAACAGAAACTAGCAAGTGTTGGCAAGAATATGGAGAAATTAGAACTCTTGTGCATTACTGCTGCGAATGTAAAATAGTGCCATATGACCCAGCAATGCATTGTTAGGTACATACCCTCAAAGAAATGAAAACAGGACCTCAAACAGATACTTGCACCCCAAGGATCATAGCAGCATTATTCGCAATAGCCAAAAGTCCACTGACTTATGAATGGATAAACAAAGTATGGTATATTCATATAATGGAATATGGTTCAGCCATAAAAAAGAATGAAGTTCTGATACATGCTATAACGTGAATGAACCTTGAAAACATCACATTAAATGAAATAAGTCAGACAAAAGAACAAATATTATATTTATTTGTTTACTTACATGAAATATTTAAAATAAGCAAATTCAGAGCCAGAAAGCAGATTAGGAGGAAAGGAGGAACAGGGGTTGTTGCTTAATGGGTGTTTTAATTTGCTAATGCTGCTGGAATGCAATACATCAGAAATGGACTGGGTTTTATAATGGGGATTTATTTAGTTACAAATTTACAGTTCTACAGAGGAAAGGTAGCTGGCTTTTCCTGTCACCTGGGAAGGTATATGGAGATGTCTGCTGGCCTTCCCTCTTGCCTTCTAGGTTCAAATGGCTTTCCCCGGGATGATTCCTTTCTGCACCTCCAAACTTCTGATTCTGAGCTGAACTCTCTTGACCGCTCTCTTATAAGCCTCCAATTAATTAAATTAAGCATCACTCATTGCAGAAGGCACTCCCCTTAATCAACCACAGATGTAATTAGCCATAGATGAAATTCATATGCTGATGATTTAAGACCACAGCAAAAGAACTGGGCACCATCACCTGGCCAAGCTGACACCTGAATGTAACTTCTACAATGCGTAGACCAGTTGCCTGGTCAAACAAGCACTGGCCTAACCATTACTGCAAGGACATGTTGTAGATGGTTAATAAACCAGAAGGCTGGTTTATTAAGTTATCAGCACAATGACGGCATCCATGGCTGACTATATCTGCAGCTGGCCACGGGGATGCCTCCCCCAATTAATGATGTTTAATCAGTTGAAGGCTTTAAAGAACTCAAAAAACAGAATCTCTCACTCCACTTCAGCCAGCCAGCCTCCTGAGGAATTCACTGAAGGCCTTCATTAAAGCTGTCAGCTCACAGACTGCCCTATGGAATCTGGACTTGTGCATCCCAACAATTGCATGAGACACTTTTACAAAATCTGATATTTGCGGATATCTCTTTTGGTTCTGTTTTCCTAAAGAACTCTGACTAACAAAGCTGATAAAAAAAAGTTTTAATAATGAAAGGTGGTGATGACAGCACAACACTGTAAAAGTGCTAATGAACTGTACACTTGAAAACAGTCAAAACGGAAAATGCCATATTACATATATTACACGATTTAAAAAGGAATTCATTATTTAATAAATTTTTCCTACACATTGGGAAAAAACTAATGGAGAGAGCATATTCTATTTTAATATATATGTATTATACCATAACTTTAAATTGTCTTCCATATCCAACATCACCAACCATACATAATGTATTGATTTATTTTTCATTTTGAAAGGTCACAGGGAAAGGCAACTGAGTGGTTTAAATAAACTGACTACATTATGCCTACATAGCAACTTTGATTAGAGATCAAAGCACCAGACATTTCAAAAAAATGCCAGGAAAAATGGTATTTTCTGGTGAGAAACTATCAGATCTTATTGCCTACATTTTCTAATGGCAAAGAAAAAGTACTATAACTTGAGAAAAAAATGATTTAAATAATGGAACCTAAGAATCTGGATTCTCTATATTTTACTTGGTTATTCTCATTGTTAAAAAAAAATAAAAGGATACTGTTGTTTCAAAATATAAAATAATCTCAAAGAATCATAAAACAAGAACTTCCAATGAAGTCATTAAACCTTAAGTGCTAACACTTAAGAATTACTGTTCTTAAAATCTAAGCACTGCACAGATCCACAGATACTGTTTAAGGAAGAAAGCCATATCTAAAAGAAATCTAGCATGAGCAAGTGAAAAGTTTAACAATTTAAAATCTTCCAGAACATCACAAATATAATTATTCAATGTAGTTAGCTTCAGCAGCTATATTTCTATGATGGAGTGATCTCAATAATTTCCAAGGCTCAGAGAGGCCAATGAGTCCCAGGCCAGACTGCTGTAAGTGAAAAGAGCTGGGCTTCACCTTTAGTTCATAGTATTTTCAATGTGCCATGTGGCCTCTATACAATTATTAAGATAATCGGGAAAAATATGGTTCATATGAAGCTTTGCTGATTATTCACAACTGTTTTTTAAAAATTCCTACCAGACCATGTCTCTAGAAGGTAAGAAATGGTCTGATTTATCTACATATTCTAGCAGATTGCACAGTGCCTAGAACATTGTTTCTTGAAGTCTAGACATGGGAGGAATACAGTAATTCTTTGTTGCATGTTCACTCAGTTAAGTTCACTGTAAAAGGAATTTAAAGTAACATTTTTATTACTAGTTTACAGTACATTTTAAACATTTTTAGAAAATAAATATGAACAAGAAGAAGAAAATAAATTGCTCATAATTGTACCAACTGGAAATTAATTATTATTATTTTGGTTCTACAGCACTTCAGCTTTTCCCCCCATATGAATACATATAATTAATTCACACCATACATACCAATGTTAAACTTTTTCACTTATTGTGAACATCATTCCAAGTCACCAGTCTTCTATAACATTTTTTAATGGTTACACAGTATTCTACTGTATTTACGTACCATAATTTTCTTAGCAAATTCCTTACCACATTAAAAAATTTGCCCTACATTTTTTCTATTTAATACAGATTCAAATTCATTGGCATTTTAAGTCGAACAAACTGTAGACAGTCTAAAAGAAGTTTGAAATAATTTTTTTTGTTGTTCAAATGTGACTATGACATGGGTTCTTATTTAAAAGATGTGGCATAGATGAGGCTGACTAAAAAAATGTCTGGCTTTGGAACCAGTCTATTTTGCTATGGGTGAATAGTTTTACTCTGACAGCAATCTCGATGTAATGCTTTCTTTGCTCATTATAAAATTTCCAAGATTCTGGTTTACAGTTCATCTTAAACTAATCTGGATTTATGATCCTTATTTTTCTACTTTTTGGAAGATGTATTAGAAGGGCTTGGGAACTCAATTATCATTGATTGTATGGCAAAAATTCCAATTTTTAATCTTTAAGTGATTATATTTATTCTAAATAAAGACAAATTATGGGAATATTTACTTTGGATTCATAAAAAAGGAAAAGGGACAGCTCCTTTCTAATAGCACAGTTGTAAGTAAATAAGAAAAGGAATTGAGAGAACTATCCCTTCAAAATACCTCAGTACAGAATAAACATTCCTTATTCTCCAAATGGTCCCCAAAATTTACAAGAACACTTGAAAGAGGAAATTTATGAGTTGAAATTTACTTTCAAAGTTTAAAAATATTTAATAGAAGTTCAAACAGAGTAATTTTTGGATAGATATGGATCTACCATGAATGGATACATTTTTACTTTAACAAGTATGAGATGAATTTGCATTTTGCGTTATTTCCAACATTTTAATCTAATTTTTTTTTTTTTTTTTTTTAAACATGGGCAGGCACCAGGAATCGAACCTGGGTCCTCTGGCATGGCAGGCAAGCATTCTTGCCTGCTGAGCCACCATGGCCCGCCCTTAACCTAACTTTATTGTGTCTAAAATTCTTAAGTTATCAGGCAATTACTTCATAATGAAAACTTCATTAATGCAGTAATGGTGAGGTTAATTTGAAATCTGTGAATTACATAAAGATACTTAAAGAAAGACAAACTTATGTTTACATTCATATAATAATTAGAACTAGACTAATCAGCTATTACTTACTAGAGGTTCTTAGAACCAAGCTTAATGAAAAGGGAAAATGAATATTTTTTTGTTTGTATGTCTGCTATTACTATGCAAACAAATGTTTTGGCAATATCTGAGATCATATTTAACAGTTATTAGAAGTTAGAATACTCCAGGCACTACTCAAAGTGTTTTTCCTCTAATAGCTGATTTGATCTTCACAAAAACCCTACAAAATAAATACTACCATTATCCTCATTATCATTCATTACGGGTGAAAAAAACAAGTCACTAAATTTGTATTCCCATGTCTCTTTTTTTCAATTTAATTTTTAAATTTTTTAAATTGACAAGCCAAACCAACATACAAACATGAACACACAAACATTCCATAAATGGTGTACAATCAATGGCTCACAATATCATCACATAGTTATGTATTCATCACCATGATCATTTTTTCGAACATTTGCATCACTCCAGAAAATAAAAAGAAAAAACTCATACATACAATACCCCTTACCCCTCTGTCCACTGACCACTAGTATTTCCATGTACCCAATTAATTTTACCCTTTGTTCCCCCATTATTTATTTAATTTTTATCCATATTTTTTTACTCATCTGTTTATACCCTGGATAAAAGCATCAGACACAAGATTTTTACAATCACACAGTCACATTTTAAAAGTTATATCTTAATACAATCGTCTTCAAGAATCAAGGCTACAGGGGAACACAGCTTAACAGTTTCAGGTACTTACCTCCAGCTACTCCAATACACCATAAACTAAAAGGTATATCTATATAATGTATAAGAATAACCTCCAGGATAACCTCTTGACTCTGAAATCTCTCAGCCACTGAAACTTTGTCTCATTTCTCTCTTCCTCCTTTTGTCAAGAAGGCTTTCTCAATCCCTTGATGCTGGGTCTTGGCTCTTTGCAGGGTTTCTGTCCCAAATTGCCAGGGAGATTTACATCCCTGGGAGTCATGTCCCACTTAGTGGGTAGAGCAGTAGGTTCACCTGCCAAGTTGGCTTAGAGAGAGAGAGGCCATATTTGAGCAACAAAAGAGGTTCTCTGGGGTTAATTCTTAGGCATAATTTTAAGTAGGCATAGCCTATCCTTTGCAGGAATAAGTTTCATAGTGGTAAACCCCAAGATTGAGGGCTGAGCCTATTGATTTGTTTGTCCGTAATGCTTGCGAGAGAATCAGAAATTCTCCAAATGGAGAAGCTGAATATTTCCCCCTTTCTCCCCATTTCCCCAAGGGGACTTTGCAAATATTTCTTTTTTCCTTTGCCCAAATTACTCTGGGCTATATCAGGGCATCACGCTTAATCTGGACAAACCAACAAAATTTCATACCCTATTCAAGATTCCATATACTTATGGTGTTCAATTAAACTGATCATACAAGTTAAATTAGGAAATGGACTACCCAAAATATAAATTTTGTACCAGATAAACATCTCTCCCTTTAGTTTCACACAGAAGTTTAAGTTTAAAACATGGACTATATCATCCTTTACCCTATATTCTGTTATACCTTAGTCCTATCCTGATCAGCTTCATTCATATCTCTACTTGAAGTCGATCACTTTTTCAATGTTTTAAAAAGTTTCTGTATGGGGGTACTGCTGACTTTCACAGCTTCAGAGCGCTAACTCTGAGTCTTAGGTGTCACACAAATCTGGAAACGACCAGGTTATAAACAAACTGAACTTCTTTTTAAACTATGGAAAAACAATAAATATCTAGAAATTTTTTATTTTACAGAAAACATGGTTTCCCATTTTATAGGGAAACATCAGAAGAGCACACAAATTCTAAACAAACTCTATGCAATCATATGATACAAAGTATATTTTAAAATACTTGAAAATGTTTTATATTTTATAGGAAGTAACTAAATTCCTGGACTTATTCTCAAGTATTTCTTGCTAGTTTGTATAGTGCCTAATTTTTCTTTCTCCATCAAGAAATTAAAAAAAACACCAAAAAAGGATTTGGATTTCTGAAACATTTCCTGCAATACTATTTGTTGCATTTTATAAATGTAGTTATAATTCAACTTTTAGAAAAGATATTGGCTAAAACTATAACAAAATTAATTGTTCACAAAGTGAATACTGGTCATCCTGGGCATTTTATTTTATTCTAGCACCCTTCAGTATTTTCCAAAATCTTGATGTCACTGTATAAATTTTAAAATTCTTGGCAAGTGACATTCTCCCATAGGACGTTTCCAGTTATTTTATAATTATATAATAAAGCCATTAAATGTGCACTATGAAGTCTTTAATGAACATATATTACTTTTGTAATAAAGTTATTTGATTTCAAAAGTTTTTTCTAGCTACAGCAGCACTTTACTTTTATGGTTTAATGATGCCACCTTGTGGCCTACATGGGCCTCAAGTTCAATTTCAGCTTCTAATAGAGGTTTAGAGTAAGAGGCACTCCTCTGTAGTTTTCTTTGCTTCATTTCACAGTTACTCATCATCATAAATCTCACAAACTGTGAATTTTTTTTTCAGGTTAAAGGTTTTATTACACAATTTAAGCAATAGAAATAACAGTGAATTTTCATAAGTAGATAAGTACACAAATTATACTTTTTCCTCACGCTCTCTGGGGACCCATTACATGATTTCAGAGATAGCCCTTTCCTATTTTATTAAAAATATTTCCAGGCTTCATATCTCAATTAATGAAGAATATTTGTTCAATACCTTACTTTAAATTATGACATCTATTACTGAGTATCTTTTTAGATATTTTTTAAATTTATTTTATTTATAAAACATACCAACATACAAACACAAACATTCTTACCATATGATCATTCCATTCTACATATATAATCAGTAATTCACAATATCATCACATAGTTGTATATTCATCTTGATCATTTCTTAGAGCATTTGTATTAATTCAGAAAAAGAAATAAAAAGAAAAAAATTCATACATACCTCTCTCACCCCTCCCTTTCATTGATCACTAGCATTTCAATCTACTAAATTTATTTTAACATTTCCCCTATTATTTATTTGTAATCTATATGTTTTACTCGTCTGTCAATAAGGTAGATTAAAGGAGCATGAGACACAAGGTTTCACAATCACACAGTCACATCGTGAAAGCTCTATCATACGATCACCTTCAGGAAACATGGCTACTGGAGCACAGCTCTACAGTTTAAGGCAGTTCCTTCCAGCCTCTCTATTACACCTTAACTAAAAAGGTGATATCTAGTTAATGTGTAAGAATAACCTCCAGGATAACCTCTCCACTCTGTTTGGAATCTCTCAGCCATTGCCACTTTATTTTGTCTCATTTCATTCTTCTCCCTTTTGGTCCAGAAGGTTTTCTCAATCCCTTGATGCCGAGTTCCAGCTCATTCTAGGATTCCTATTCCACGTTGCCAGGAAGGTCCATCATCATAAATCTCATTAATCATGAATTTGTAAAAAGTTCAGAGTTAGGATGAAGTTTAATTTCCTTTTTTTACAAAAAGTTTACCTAGCAAATTAATAGCATAAATATGATTCCAGGCCTTTTCAGAAATCTAAACCTCATTGAACCCACTTTAAGAGTTTTCTTTTATATAGAGTTAAAGTGCTACTTAAATGGAATTCTGACTCATTCACGTGTTTAGTGTTATTTCAAAATACAGAACTACCATTTTTGTAAAGTACTGCTTATTCTCAAAATGATCCACAAAACTTAACCAGACCTCATTTCAAAGTTTTAAGGCACGAAACTACTCATATTCTTGGGGGAAACAACTATTTCTATGAAATTTTTAGAGCTGGAATGGCAATCCAGGATCATCTAAACCAATCTTCTTATTTTATAGATAAGGATATTGAGAACTAGAGAGATTGTAACTTAACATGTTAGGGTAAAACTGCTCTACCTACCTCTACCTCTAAACCTGTGATTCTAGCCCTATCTGTAATTCATGGCAGAAATTAAGGTATAACATCCTCAACATAATAGCTTTTCTTTCACAATTCTAGTATTATCTGACCCTTTTAATGCTCTAAATTATGTGACAGATCTGCTAGCATGTACTGCATTCTTTAGGCAAAACATCCAGTCTAGTGACAGAGTAAACAAGGGCTCTCCTAGCTATAGAGCCCCGGGAGAGGGTACAGACTCTTTGAGGAGCGGCTGGACTGTGTGTGAAGTTATGGCTTTAGTGTAGAGCCACCAGGATGTTTACATTTAGGGCCTATTTGGTCCTTAAAATGCAAAAAACACTTAGAAATCCTTATTGGACCTACATTCTACCCACTCCCTCCAACCTCTTCTAAGAGGTGCCCTGTACATAAGAAGGTTATACTATGAAAAAAGACTAAGAAACTGACTTAGTCAAATAGTCTCTAAAAATGGCATATTTACATTATTATGAGGAATCAATAAAATTAAAACACCGCCTAATACCTAAGTAGTATTAGTGTTAGATGTTACTATTAGTTTTATGTCATAATAGTAATATGATGTTACCTTTCACTTATGAAGATACTACTATTGACCTATCACTAAAGGATATGTACCCTACTTTCTTCAGGAGTGGTTAAAAGAAGTGCTCAGAACCATCAGTCCATTAAGCCTCTACCCAAGACTAGTGGTTTTTACAAAAACCATATATTTGTTTCAGAGTAAACTGCTTTGCTTTCATTCACAATCTCTTTCCATTTAAAATATACACTTCTCTATAGTTCTACTAATATCACAATTAGTTTATGAGATATTGGAGGTGTTATATAGCCCAGAGAGGTTAAAGAAAATTTCAGAAAGGGCAGTCTCACTGGAAATTAAAGTACATTTTGTTTTTATATGTTAAAAAATTTTACTTTCCCCTTCACTATTTTAAACTTCATGTAAAATTCTTTTCCATCTTTTGTAGTTAATTGATTTGAAGAAGGAAAAAAAAATGCTTTCCCATTACTATCAACTATATTTTACAGAAGAAACATTAATACTGTACCTCTGAATGTACACCTAGCACAGACTGTAAAAAATCCATACGGGGCCTTTGGCTCATCATGTTTATTATAAAAGTCAAAGAATACTTTTCTTTTAAAAATATATTACTTAAAGGAGAATGAGAAGTTATAACAGAGAAAAGGATTTAACAAATGAGTATGACTACTGAATCATACTGGTATTTTTTTTTAGTCTCCAGTGTCTTGGAGCAGCTAGAAGGAAAAACCTGAAATTGTAGAACTGTAACTCATACCAAACTTTGGAATCTGCATCTATAATTGCCTGTTAAAACATACTTTGAAATTTATTGCTTTTTTGTATATATGTTATATTTCACAATAAAAAATGTTAATAAAAAAAGGTATATTTATAGTACAGAAAGCTAGGGACTGGAAAATGGGAGAATGACTCACCATATGGGGTGTTTCCTCTTTCTCCCCACTGGACATAAGATTTAGAGATGCGATCTTAGCTAGGAAGGGGGTAGACTATTATCTCTAAGATATTTTGTCTCTTATCTTAGACAAATCTAAGAGAGCTGGGATGTGTTTGAGGCTTTAAAAGGAGGCTTTGGCTCTTTTTCCAGTCCTCCCTTGCACTAGGAGTAACCTATTTGGGAGAAGCACCTTTTGATACCCAGAAAGAAGAAAGTGAGGAGTTAGCTGCTTAGAAATGGTTCAAAAAAGAGGGTTTTCTAGCCCAGTTTATCAGAATGAAAATAAGTAAAAGATTACAAGATGAAGCTTATATGTTTTCCCTGGTACTTTCCTCATACTGCTACTTAGGAACCCAAGATGTGGGTCAAGAGGTGAGAAATGCCAATATTCTAAAGCAGAGCTGAGTCAGTAATCCTAATAGTTTCTTCAGTAGAATAATGATTCCCTGAGTGGAAGGGCAATTAATTACACCAATCTTCCTTCTGTCAAAACCTAGCCCACAAGAGACTTCCGGAGAAGATGGCGGCTTAGTAAGACGCGCGGGTCTTAGTTCCTCCTCCAGAAAAGCAACTAAAGAAACAGAAACAATACAAAACAGCTCCCGGAGTCACGACAGAGACCAAAAAAGACAGCGTACCCCATTCTGGAACGGCTGAACGGGTAGGGAGAATCCACTGCTGTGAGATACCCGAGGGGTGCACGTTTTCCCGGCTGGGGTGGCTGGCGTCTGGGGTCCCCTCCACGCACGTGGCTCCCCGGTCTGACTGGGAACATTGGATAGCGGGGCCCTCCCGTCATGCTTGGCGTCTCGGGCCAGCTGGGCAATTTGGACCGGCACTCCCCCAAGCCACGGCCAGCGACCCCCGCCTCCACGCGCGGTTTCCCGGGCCGACTGCCCCGCAGACAAACGACCGCCACGAGCGCCACCTACTGGGCAGGAAAAGAAAAACAGAGCCCAGAGATTCCACAGAAAAACCTTTCAACCAGCTGGGTCCCACACCCAGGGAGATCTGATCAAATGCCCAGACACCAGCAGAAAATAATGGATGACGCTCGGAAAATTGAAGATATGGCCCAATCAAAGGAACAAACCAATAGTTCAAATGAGATACAGGAGCTGAGACAACTAATGCTGAATATACGAACAGAAATGGAAAAACTCTTCAAAAACCAAATCAATAAATTGAGGGAGGACATGAAGAAGATATGGGCTGAACAAAAAGAAGAAATAGAAAATCTGAAAAAACAAATCACAGAACTTGTGGGAGTGAAGGACAAAGAAGAAAAAATGGAAAAAACAATGGATACCTACAATGGTAGATCTAAAGAGACAGAAGCTACAATTAGTGAACTGGAGGATGGAACAACTGAATTCCAAAAAGAAACAGAAACTATAGGGAAAAGAATGGAAAAACTTGAGCAGGGAATCAGGGAACTGAATGACAATATGAAGCGCACAAATATACGTGTTGTGGGTGTCCCAGAAGGAGAAGAGAAGGGAAAAGGAGGAGAAAAACTAATGGAAGAAATTATCACTGAAAATTTCCCAACTCTTATGAAAGACCTAAATATACAGATCCAAGAAGTGCAGCGCACCCCAAAGAGAATAGACCCAAATAGGCGTTCTCCAAGACATTTACTAGTTAGAATGTCAGAGGTCAAAGAGAAAGAGAGGATCTTGAAAGCAGCAAGAGAAAAACAATCTGTCACATACAAGGGAAACCCAATAAGACTATGTGTAGATTTCTCAGCAGAAACCATGGAAGCTAGAAGACAGTGGGATGATATATTTAAATCACTAAAAGAGAAAAACTGCCAACCAAGACTCCTATATCCAGCAAAATTGTCCTTCAAAAATGAAGGAGAAATTAAAACATTTATAGACAAAAAGTCACTGAGAGAATTTGTGACCAAGAGACCAGCTCTGCAAGAAATACTAAAGGGAGCACTAGAGTCAGATACGAAAAGACAGAAGAGAGAGGTATGGAGTAAAGTGTAGAAAGAAGGAAAATCAGATATGATATATATAATACAAAAGCCAAAATGGTAGAGGAAAATATTATCCAAACAGTAATAACACTAAAAGTTAATGGACTGAATTTCCCAATCAAAAGACATAGAATGGCAGAATGGATTACGACCCAGCAATACCACTGCTAGGTATCTACTCAAAGGACTTAAGGGCAAAGACACAGACGGACATTTGCACACCAGTGTTTATAGCAGCATTATCTACAACTTCAAAGAGATGGAAGCAGCCAAAATGCCCATCAACAGACGAGTGGCTAAACAAACTGTGGCGTATACCTACGATGGAATATTATGCAGCTTTAAGACAGACTAAACTTATGAAGCATGTAATAACATGGATGGACCTAGAGAACATTATGCTGAGTGAGTCTAGCCAAAAACTAAAGGACAAACACTGTATGGTCCCACTGATGTGAACCGACATTCGAGAATCAGCTTGGAATATATCATTGGTAACAGAGACCAGCAGGAGTTAGAAACAGGGTAAGATAATGGGTAATTGGAGCTGAAGGGATACAGACTGTGCAACAGGACTAGATACAAAAACTCAAAAATGGACAGCACAATAATACCTAAGTGTAATGTAACTAGGTTGGAACACTGAATGAAGCTGCACCTGAAATATGGTTTTTTGTTTGTTTGTTTGTGTGTTTGTATCTTTTGTTTTTGTTTTTTTCTTTTTCCTTTTTATATATATATATATATTATTAGTATTATTATTTTAATTCTCTTCTCTATATTAACATTCTATATCTTTTTCTGCTGTTTTGCTAGTTCTTTTCCTAAATCGATGCAAATGTACTAAGAAATGATGATCATACATCTATGTGATGATACTAAGAATTACTGAGTGCATGTGTAGAATGGAATGATTTCTAAATGTTGTGTTAATTTCTTTTCTTTTTTTTTGATTAATAAAAAAATTAAAAAAAAAAAAAAAAAAAAAAAAAAAAAAAACCTAGCCCACACACAGCCTCTCTATTAAAATGACAGATCCCTGAATTGGCTCAGTGCACACCTCTGTATTCAGAATTCTGGAGAATCTTTCAGAAATGGGAATGGGGGCTGGCAAATCCCTACATCAGCTTCCCATGAAACTATTTTTGCAGACTGCCCAGAGACTTACCAGGCCAATGTGACAATTATGGGAAAACGCAGTGAATGACCGATGGCTCAAATTCTAATAGCTACATGTCTCTTCCAGATTTGTTGTTTTTCAGGAAATGTCTTCTCAATAAACACATCTTTTTTTTTTTTTTAAATAGCAACTTTAAATTTTATTTTAATTTAACATTCAATAAATACGGCAGCTGGGATGCTGAATCATGCTATTTGATAAACCACTGCAATATAATAACTGCTTCATTTTATGAACTTTTGCTAGATGGGAGAAAAATTCCAAAGCTATCATATTACAATCTTATTCTTTTTTAACTTTTTTATTATATCATATAACATATATACAAGGCAAAGAAATAAAAAAGCAATAGTTTTCAAAGCACTCTTTAACAAGTAGTTACAGGACAGATCCCAGAGTTCGTCATGGGCTACCATATGATCCTCTCAGATTTTTTCTTCTAGCTGCTCCAGAATATAGGAGACTAGGACGGCTTAAATATTTTTTTATCATCACAATCGACTTTTTTCCCTTCTTTTTCTGTGAAAAATAACATATACACAAAACAGCTATACATTTCAAAGCACAGCACCACAATTAGCTGTACAACGTATTTCAGAGTTTGACATGGGTTACAATTCCACAATTTTAAGTTTTTACTTCTAGCTGCTCTAAAATATTGGAGACTAAAAGAGATATCAATTTAATGATTCATTAAATTGATTCATATTCATTTGTTAAATCCTATCTTCTCTGTATAACTCCACCATCACCTTTGATCTTTCCATCCCTCTCTTTAGGGGTGTTTGGGCTATGGCAATTCTAAATTTTTCATATTGGAAGGGTGTGTCACTAATATGGGTTAATGAGATAGAACGATATGATGTTCAGGAGAGGCTGGGCTAGGTTTCAAGACTTATCTAGACCAGGGACCCATCTGGAGGTTGTAAGTTTCTGGAAAGTTACTCTAGTGCATGGAATCCTTGTGGAACCTTATATATCACACCTTTTTTTTTTTTTTAACATTGTCTATTAAAACTGCTTGTTAGTTTTTAAGTACAAACCTCATTTTCTTCCTGGTCCTTATTCTCAATCTCTCAAAACTTTTCAATATTTTGCTATTAACTTTATGACAAATACTAAGGAGACTGGGATTAACAGTGTAAACATTTTCATTTAAAATTTTTTTTCCTATAAAATCTATCAAGAGGGGCATGAGATACTATTGCAGTGTTTTAAAAAAAGCTTAAACAGTTGTTACTTTGAACTTTTGTCCTCGTATTTAAGAAAACCACATTATTAAGCAAAGATAATTATATTAGGAAAACTGTTCTTTAAATATTATCACAACATAATGGGGCAGTGCGACAGTGGCTCAGTGGCAGAATTCTCCCCTGCTGTGCTGGAGACCCGAGTTGGATTCCTGGTGCCTGCCCATGTTAAAATGCATAAATATATAAATAAAAAATGAAGTAACTACTGACAATGTAGGACTTCTACCATTTAAATAACAACATCAACAACAACAACAAAGATAATGACTTCAGGGAAATTCAGTGACAGAATGCCTTCCTGCCAGGCGGGAGACTCAGATTTGAGTCCTGGCCCATGCAACCCCTCCTCCCCCTCCAAAAAAAGATGACTTCATTGTTCTTTGAACAATGGGTGGAAAAATAAGTTTCTTATATTTAAATAAATGAAAAAATTATGCTCTCAGAATTCACAGGGATTGCATTTAGGGAAATACTTGTAATATAAAATAACTGAAGAAGTATAATAATGAACATCAAAAATAAATTAAAAACAAACTCAAGTTCAGGGTAACTATTAATTTGTTACTGATATTTTAGCAGACCTTCCCTAGTAATACGTATTCAAATAAGTCTAAAATATTTTTACCCAAATATACTACCCCTTCTTACCTTTCACTTCTCTCCTACTTTCCTTGGCCCAAGTTTTGTAATTTTTAATTATTTTGTTGGACAGCTTCATGCGTGTAACTTATCATTTAAACAAGATTACCCAAAAATTATTCCAACTTTTCAACATCAAATACCCTTATCTCCAATTCACCTCAATCACCCTTACTTGAAGTTCTAGTTTGCTAGCTGCCAGAATGCAATACATCAGATATGGAATGTTTTTTTTAAAAGGGGAATTTAATAAGTTGCATGTTTACAGTTCTAAGGCCATGAAAACGTCCCAGTTAAAACAGTCTATAATAGTGTTCATATTAAGGCACCAACAAGAGGTTACCTTCACTCAAGAAAGGCCGATGAAGTTCAGGGTTTCTCTCTGAACTGGAAAGGCACATGGCCAACATGGAGATGTCTGCTAACTTTCTCTCCAAGCTTCTTGTTTCTTGATGCTCCCCCAGGGGCATATTCCTTCTTCATTTCCAAATGTCTCTGGCTGTGTGGGCTCTGGTGGTTCTCACAGCGCTCTTATGGCTCTATGGCTATCTCCAAAATGTTTCCTCTTTTAAAGGATTCCAGTAAATTAATCAAGACCCGCCTGGAATGGGTAGAGTCACATCTCCCTGTAATCAAAGGTTAATACCCACAATTGGGCGAGTCACATCTCTGTGGAGATAATCTAATCAGGTTTCCAACCTATAGTACTGAATAGGGATTACAAGAAACAGCTGCTTCCACAAGATGTAACGAAATTAAAACATGGCTTTTCAAGGGCACATTTGCTTTCAAACCAGCACATTCCACTCTCTGGACCCTAAAAGGATGTTTTTCCATATACAAAATACATTCACTCCATCACAATATCAGAAAGATTTAAGCCACTTCGGCAACAATAAAAATGCAATACAAAGTCAGAAACAGCACAAAATCTCTGATCAAAGTTAGTTACAGGCATGGTCTATTTTAATGCAAAAACTCTCCTCTGGCTCTGGACCTGTAAAACTCAAACAAGTTATTTGCTGCCAACATACAAAGGAGGAAAAGTCATAGGATGCATATATCCATTTCCATAGGGAGGAACTGGAAGGAACACAGGGGTCACCAGACTCAAGCAGTTTTGAAAACCTACAGAGCAAACTCCATTAGAATTCAAAGTCTGAGAGTCATTTATCTTTGGCACTTTAGAAAGCGGCAGCCCCATCCTTTCCAAGGGCCTATGCAATGACCCACCCCTCTCCAAATGCAAACTTGGGTGACACTGGGGAGACCATTTTTTTCTCAGCTCCTCCCTCTCTAAGCATTGGGGCCATACAAGGGCTCTCTGCCATCTTCTGAGCACACGTTCAACCCCTTCATGTGGTGGCAGCCAGGTTCTCCCCAATCCCCAAGGAATGTGTTCTACCCTTTCCAAGGCACAATTCTTCCACTCCAATGTGGAAGGCCCGTCCTCTGCATTCAGGGCAAACTCACCCTCTCCAAGTGCTCAGTTAGGTCTGCTCTCCTGGCCCAAGGTTTCCTGACTCTAGACATTTAGCTTCCATAGTTCTGTCTCTGAAGTTACTTTTCTTCCAATGTGTCCCTTCTAAGTCCCTCTCAGTCCAGACTGGCAATTATTTTGTTTATACAGATCCCGCAACACTCTTGGCTTTCTATGCAAGAGCCTCAGATCATGCCCATCAGACAAAAGGACCTTCCACAAATTCTTCCTGGATAACTCCATCTCCAATCTTTAGCCGTCTCTGAAATGGCTGACTGGTTCCACATTTGGTTATATCCTCATATGGAGCACTATTCTATGGGCTCTCCCTTTCTGGAAGCCCAGAATTTTCCAGAACATCAATTTCTGGTTTCTTTGTACCCAACAGTTCAGTTCTCAGCATCATCTCTTTCCTGTTCCATTTCACTATAAGCTGCAAGGAGAAACCAGGCTGCACTTTCCACATTTAATTTGGAAATCTCTTCTGCTAAATATCCAAGTTCATGGCTTTTAAAATCTGTCTTCCACAGTGTGGACAACCAAAGCTATAGGCTGAGCCCCCCAGTCTTGGGGTTTGTTCATATGAAACTTAATCCCACAAAGGATAGGTCAAGTCTACTTAAAATTTAGGCCTAAGAGTCATCCCCAAGAGAGCCTCTTTTGTTGCTCAGATGTGGCCTCTCTCTCCAGCCAACACAACAAGCAATCTCACCACCCTACGTGGGACATGACTCCCAGGGGTGTGGACCTTCCTGGCAATGTGGGACAGAAATCCTAGAATGAGCTGAGACTCAGCATCAAGGGATTGAGAAAAACCCTAGAATGAGCTGAAATTCAGCATCAAGGGATTGAGAAAACCTTCTCGACCAAAAGGGGAAAGAGTGAAATGAGACAAAGTGTCAATGGCTGAGAGATTCCAGAGTCGAGAGGTTATCCTGGAGGTTATTCTTATGCACTGAGTAGATATCATCTTGTTATTCAAGATGTAATAGAGAGGCTGGAGGGAACTGCCTGAAAATGTAGAGCTGTGTTCCAGTAGCCATGTTTCTTGAGGATGATTGAATAATGATACAACTTTCACAATGTGACTTTGTGATTGTGAAAACCTTGTGTCTGATGCTCCTTTTATCTACCTTGTCAACAAACGAGTAGAACATATGGAATAAAAATAAATAATAGGGGGAACAAATGTTAAAATAAATTTAGTTTGAAATGCTAGTGATCAGTGAAAGCGAGGGGTAAGGGGTATGGTAGGCATAATCTTTTTTTTTTCTGTTTTCGTTTTATTTCTTTTTCTATTGTCTTTTTATTTCTTTTTCTAATGGATGCAAATGTTCTAAGAAATGATGAATAGGCAACTAAGTGATGATATTGTGAATTATTGATTATCTATGTTAATGTTATATTTCATTTGTTAATTTTTTTTAATTAATAAATTTTTTTTAAAATCTGCCTTCCAGCCAAAGCCACTAACCATTTTGCCAGATATTCTGCGATTTTAAAACAAGGATTGCCTTCCTTCCAGTTTACAATAACATGTGCCTTATTTCTGTCTAGAGCCTCGTCAGAGGTTTCTTTAGAGGCCACATTTCTACCAACAGTCTCTTCAAAGCAGTCTAGGTCTTATCTCTTAAGCACTTCAAACTCTTCCAGCCTCTTTCCCTTATCCATTTAAAAAGTCATTGCAGCATTTTTGGTATTTGCAAATCACAGCAGCATACCATTTCTCTGGTACCAAAATCTCTTCTACTTTGCTAGCTGCTGGAATGCAATATACCAGAAATGGAACAGTTTTTAAAAGGGGGGAATTTAATAAGTTGCATGTTTACAGTTCTAAGACCGTAAAAATGTCCCAATTAAAGCACGTCCATAATAGTGTTCTCGTGGCACTCTCATGGCTTTATGGCTCTCTCCAAAATGTTTCCTCTTTTAAAAGATTCCAGTAAACTAATCAAGACCCACCTGGAATGGGTGGAGTCACATCTCCCTCTAATCAAAGGTCAATATCCACAATTGGGTAAGTCACATCTCTTAGAGATAAATAGAATCAAGTTTCCAACCTATAGCACTGAATAGGGATTACAAGAAACAGCTGCTTCCACAAGATGGATCAGGATTAAAACATGGCTTTTCTAGGGTACGCAATTCTTTCAAACCAGCACACTTAGTCTGTGTTCACTTGGAACTTAGTTCCACCACCAGATCTTAATCCATAACTCTCCCTTTTTGACAGCTACCTCCGGATATTCCTTTTCCACTCCCTCACACCTTATGAATTCTCTCTCTCATTTACATCTCTTAACCTCTCCTTCAGAGTAATTTGGGTAGTGAATAAACAAGTATTTGCAAAGTCCCCTTGGAGAACTGAGGAGAAAGGAGGGAAATATTCAACTTCCCCTTTTGGATAACTCCTGATACTCTAGCAAACAGTGGGGACAACCAT
This sequence comes from Tamandua tetradactyla, assembly GCF_023851605.1. Classification (NCBI taxonomy): domain Eukaryota; kingdom Metazoa; phylum Chordata; class Mammalia; order Pilosa; family Myrmecophagidae; genus Tamandua; species Tamandua tetradactyla. The sequence continues at coordinate 144,931,534 of NC_135332.1, forward strand.
CAATAGGCTGAGCCCTTGACTTTGGGTTCATCTCTATGAGGTTTTCTGACAAAGGAGAAGCTCAGCTTACTTATAATTATGCCTAAGAGTCACGCCCCCACCCCATCCCCCTCCAACACCCCCCATTCCCCACCCCAGAGAACCTCTTCTGTTGCTCAGATGTGGCCTCTCTAAGTCAACAAGGCAGGTGAACTCACTATCCTCCTCCCTACATGGGACATGACTCCCAGGAGTGTAAATCTCCTGGCAATGTGGGACAGAAATCCTGGGATGAGCTGGGGTCTGGCATCATGGGATTGAAAAAGCCTTCTTAACCAAAAGAGGGGAGAGAGAAATGAGACAAAATAAAGTTTCAGCAGCTGAGAGATTTCAAACAGAGTCGAGAGTTTATCCTGCAGGTTATCCCTACACATTACATAGATATCCTTTTTTAGTTTATGGTGTATTGGAGGGCTTGGAGGAAATACCTAAAACTGCTGAACTGTGTTACAGTAGCCTTGATTCTTGAAGATGATTGTATAACGATATAGCCTTTAAAACGTGACTATGTGTCTGTGAAAACCTGTGTCTGATGCTCCTTTTAGCAGACAGGGTATGAACAGATGAGTAAAAAAAATTAGGATAAAAAATAAATAAATAATGGGGGTAAGGGGAAAAAATCAGGTAGACTGAATACCGGTGGTCAGTGAGAGGGAGGGGTAAGGGGTATGGGATGTATGAACTTTTTCTTTTTTCTTTCTTCTTCTGAAGTGATGTAAATGTTCTAAAAATGATCATGGTGAGGAATACAAAACTATGAGATGAAACTGTGAGCCACTGGTTCTATACCACGTATGGGCTGTATGTGTGTGAAGATTTCTCAATAAAATATTTTTTAAAAAAGACAAAGGCAATAAAATATATATAATTTTGACAATTCCAAAAGTAAAAGCAACAACAACAAAACAACCTTTCACACCCAGTAGGATGACTATTGTTAAAAAAAACTGAACATAAGTATTGCCGAAGATGCAGAGAAAAGGAACCCTTTCTACATTAGCTTTTTTTTTTTTAATGTGTTTTTGTGTATACTGCATTGTGGATGCACTATTATCTAATTTCACTTGTCCTCTCTGGATTGGATTGAGTCTAAAAGTATCATGTCTATTTTTTTTTTTTTTTAATTTCAATCATGGTACTTTACATTTCTAAGAGTTCTAACTGTTCTTTCATATCTGTCTGCTTTTGTTATATCTGCTTTTGTTTGATAAAGTCCTGTTCATTTTTAGTGAATATGCACCCTTTAGCTCTGTGAGCATAAAGACACTTTAAAGGCTTTGTTGGGTGGCTTCCTAAAATTATTTATATCAGGACTGAATTCTTGCTCCAATGCTGATATTATTGGATAGGTTTCTTCTTGGCATGGATCTTTTTGGAATTTTTGCTACAAGCTTATTTGGGGAGAAAAAGTTTGTTCACTTGTTTTGCTCCCCCTCCCTCTCCTCCCATGCTTATTCCCTCACAGTTGCAACTTCCTGTCTACCTGGGAACCCAGGTCATACCCAGGTCTTATAAAGGGGGTTTGAGCTCTTGTCTCACAGCGATAGTGAGGCTATTAATAAGGCAGTCACTGAGCCATTTTGGCTCAGTTTCTGTCTACGAGATTACATCTGTGTTCTCCATTAGATTCAGGCAGCACTAAAGAGAACTTTTATTGGGCTCCTCTTGTGCTGAAGGAATCTCTACCCAAGTCTCTGACTTAAAGGAGCAAGACTTACTCCAGTTCTTTGTCTTGTGTGGAATACTTTTAATCCCTATTAGCTGGCAGGAGCCAAATTCCTGACTGCCACTGCCCACTTATTGAACCTAGACTATAGAAAATTTACCTTATTTATTGTTCTGACAACATCTTTTTTGGTCTTAACTTTTTCTATTTTATCAACTATTGTCATGGGCCAAAACATGAATTTACTGCACCATCTTGATCGAAAATCAATGTCAGTTTCATTTGCTCAGATGCTCAGTGTTACTGTAGTGGACATGACTGGTTGCTTACCCAGAATCCATCCCTACCTCCTGCTTCCCACTACTACCAATACAACTATTCTTCTCTGCCCATGTGCACTGAAGGAGGGGCACCTGATTATCCCAAGCCACGCAACATATCCTATTCATCCCCACAGAAGTAGCGGTTTATTTTAGAGGTAGGCAAGTGACCAGTTCAATAAGACTCTTGCTTAGTATGCTAAAGCACTTATTTTCTTTTTTTACCTGAAAATATGTTCTGTAAACATGACATCTAAAATTGCTTTAGTACTTTTAATATATATTTCATAGACGGATGGATGGATGGGTAACAAGCATGTGGAGTAAGGCAGAAAAGAGAAACAGAGCTAAGCCTTCACTCCTCACCTGGAGCTCATCCTAATTCTGGGCTTTTCAAATCCAAGAATCAATAAAGTCCCTTTTCATTAGGACAGTTTAAAATAGGTTTTCTTTTACTTAGAACAAAATATCTAAATGATGTAGAATCTGAAGTATTCATTTCATAGTTTTACTAGATACCTACTGTTAAATGCTTCTGTTACTGCTGTTTCTAAAATGAGGGAAATTACTTATGTTAAATCTTTCAGAGGAAGGTCAAATGAAGGACAAGGTGCAATGATATCTAATTCTCTTGAAAAAGGATTACAATTAAGGGCTAAGAATCCCTTATTCAAATGGAACAAATAGCACAGGAGAATACTCTGAATAAACAAGTGTTTACATGCTTACTGTGGGAAAACTCTTTTTTTTTTATTATTCAACATAACAATATACAAACACAAACATTCTTACCATATGATCATTCCATTCTTGATATATAATCAATAACTCACAATATCACAGTTGTATATTCATCATCATGATCATTTCTTAGAACATTTGCATCAATTCAGAAAAAGAAATAAAAAGAAAACAGAAAAAAATTCATACATACCATATTCCTTACCCCTCCGTTTTATTGATTACTAGCATTTCAATCTACTAAATTTATGTTAACATTTGTTCTCCCTATTATTCATTTATTTTTAATCCATAATGGGGGTAAGGGGAAAAATCAGGTAGACTGAAATACCGGTGGTCAATGAGAGGGAGGGGTAAGGGGTATGGGATGTATGAACTTTTTCTTTTTTCTTTCTTCTTCTGAAGTGATGCAAATGCTCTAAAAATGATCACGGTGAGGAATACAAAGCTATGAGATGAAACTGAGCCATTGGTCTATACCATGTATGGACTGTATATGTGTGAAGATTTTTCAATAAAATATTTTTTTTTAAAAAGACAAAGGCAATAAAATATATATAACTTTGACAATTCCAAAAGTAAAAACAACAACATAGTTTAATGTATGATCCAAAAATCTTGTTCTTAGGTATTTACCCAAACGAATTGAAAAGTTAAATCCACACACAAACTTCCACAAATGTTTACTTGTCCGTCGATAAAGTAGATAAAAGGAGCACCAGACACAAGGTTTTCACAATCACACTTACTGTGGGAAAACTCCTATAGGCAAAACCTACAATTGTTGTTTTGAGTTTTAAAGGTAAAAAGTAGTCACCATGGAAAACACAACCAAAGAATGGGAAGGGTACACAGAGACAGATTTAAATTAAAGAAGTACTATCTTTTGGTGACTGGGGAAAAAAATGAACTGATATTGGGACTAAAATTGCCATTAAAATTAAAATACCCAGATGAACTTTTCCAACAAAGTCATACCTAGGAAAATATTTCTGAAATTAAACTTAAGTGAAAGGAAAAAAGACACCATAATGCAATAAGAAAAAATATATTAGTTGGTAGTTTTAATACATTCAACTTAAAAAGAAAAAATATAAAAGAGCATCTGCTCTCATAAAGACCCAATATGGAAAAAGTAGATAAATAAACCATTTCTGTTCTTGAATTTGTTTCTGACTGACTTGGTATCATTCCTAAATAACAATGTGTACATGTCTTTCAGCTGACTGTTATCAGAAATTTATTGAAAGCTTTAGAAGAATAGACAAATAGATCAATGTAACAGAATAGAGAGCCCAGAAATATACCCACACAAATATAGTCAACTGGTCTTTGATAAAGGAGTAAAGGCAATTCAATGGTAAAAGGGTAGCCTTTTCAATAAATGGTGGTGGAACAACATACAAAAAAAAAAAATCTAGACACAGACCTTAAACCTTTCACAAATATTAACTCAAAATGAATAACAGACTTAAATGCAAAATGTGAAACTACATAACTTATAGAAAATATAGATGACCTTGAATTTGGCAATGACTTTTTAGAAATAACACCAAAAGCATAATTAATGAAAGAAAAAAACTGTTAAACTGAACTTCCCTAAAATTAAAAACTTCTATTCTGCTGTTAAGAGTATGAACAACCAGGGTCTTGAAGAAATATATGGAAAACACTTATCTGATAAAGAACTCGTCTTCAAATAACACAAAGAACTCTTAAAACTCAACAATATGAAAGCAAACAAACTTAATTTAAAAATTAGACAAGGATGTGAACAAACACCTCATCAAAGAAGACCCACAGATGGCAAATAACATAGGAAAAGCTGCTCAGCACCATCTCATTAGGGAATTACAAACTGAAACAACAAGATACCATTACACACCTATGTGGAATGGCTGCACATGGACACCACAGAATGCCGACAAGGATGTAGAACAACAGAAGCTCATTTATTACCGGTAGGAATCCAAAGTGGCACAGCCATTTGGAAAACAGTTTGGCAATTGCTTTCAAAGCTAAATATAGTTTAATGTATGATCCAAAAATCTTGTTCTTAGGAATTTACCCAAACGAGCTGAAAAGTTATGTCCACACACAAACTTCCACAAATGTTTACAGAAGTTTTATTCATAATTGCCCAAATCTGGAAGCAACCAAAGTGTCTTTTAATAAGTGAACGGATAAACAAACTGGTTCATCCATACAATGGAGTATCATCCAGCGATTAAAAAAAAAAAAGGGCTATGAAGTCATGAAAAGATGTGGAAGACCCTAAAGTGCACATTGCTAAGTTAAAAAAGTGAATCTGAAAAAACTAAAAGCAGTTTTATTCCAACTTTATGACATTCTGGAAAAAAACTCTAGACACAGTAAAAAGATCAGTGGTTCCCAGAAGTAGGAGAGAGGGTACAGTAGGGAAGTTGAATAGGGGATTTTAGAATAGTGAAACTATTCTGTATAATACTTTAATGGTGGATACAAGACATGGATTTGTCAAAACCCATAGAACTGTACAACATAAAAAACCCTAATATAACTATGACAAATTAATGATAACGTATCAATATTGGTTCATCAATTATAACAGACACGCCATACTAATGATAAAATGTTAATAACAGGAATGACTTGGGGGTAGGAGGTTGGGAGGGGTTAAAGGGGAACTCTCTGTACTTCTGCTTAATTTTTCTATAAACCAAAAACTGCTTTTAAAAAAAAGTCAATAATTTGTAAAAAGTATTGCTTATAGAATAGCTGAATATAGGTAAATGTCTGTATTGTACTTCTTTAGCATATGTATGTTTAGATCATATGACAGCTAGAGACAAGAAAAGTACACTTTTTTTGGTCAAAATAGGTGTATGACTACTGTTTCTGTTCATGCCAAGTTATACTGAGTATGCTTTGGTTTTAGAATTGTTTTGTTTTTCCAATAATGTACTGGCAAAGTCGAAACTAAATTATTTAAGGTTTGTAAACACCGGCTTGGAGGAAGTACTAACAATCCTAGCGAACATAAGAGAATCTTCAGAATAACTGAATAGCACTATAAAAAAAAAGAACAGGGCAGACCACAGTGGCTCAGCAGGCAGATATCTTGCCTGCCATGCCAGAAACCCGGGTTTGGGAAAAAAAAAAAAAATTAAAGAACAAGCATCTATTTATTTGGAAATTAGCTGTTCCTTTGAATATCACTGATTTTCCTTTTTAGATATAAAGCAGAAGTAACTTAATCATTTTTATATGTGAATACTCGTTTGAAAATAAAAGTATCTTATTACAAAGATAAAGCCATGAAATAAAGTTTTAATAATACTAACAACATTAAATAAATTTAAATGAGTGAATGTTACTATTAAAAATCCTTTACAAACAGCACAATAGAGTCTTCAACGGAATGCCTATACAAAACCAATCCTTTAGTAGAACAGATCAGAAAAAATCTGGTAGAATGGTACTGATGAGACAAATCCAATGAGTACCATGACAGCCTCAAAAGTTCTTTTATTTTTAAAGAATGAATAGCAAAAGTCAATATGGAGTCAATGAAAAAATCCTGCCTCAAGAGAAGAGGTACATTGGTGCTATGTGGAGAAAAGTATACGACTGAAAACAATTTATAGTAGAGAAAATATCCAGAAAAATCTTGTGCTCTCAAAAATGCACAGAAAACTTAAGAACTGAGATTGAGGGAAAAAATAGTACAAGAAGCACATTGGGATAAGAAAAGACTATAAATTAAATAAAAACATGACAGAAATTTAAATACAAATTGTAAGCACTAAGGAACAGAACAAATCAAATTGATGATGAAAGGGCCTAATTTAAGAAGTTTAACAGAAAAAACAAAAGTTAAACAAGATGTGCCAGATGATAGTCACACATACTAGAGAACAGACCTAACCCATGAAAAATTCCCAGAGGGGAAAACGAGAACAAAAGGCACAAATTTAAGAAAACACCTTCCTCAACTGAAAAAGAGATTTTAATCTGTAGACTGAAGGACTCATCATATTCCATATAAAATATTAATAGATTAAAAAATAAATAAAACACAAAAGTTTGAAATATTCTATTTAAACATTTTAAATCTTTACACTGCAACAGATAGAACTGTATTTGCTATGGAAAAGCTACATGTTGGTTCCACATAGAATTTAGATCCACAGTCAAGATGGTGTGAATCTGGTATATATAATTTATTTTTTAGATTTGGGTATTAACTTGCTGAGGGCAGAAACATCTGAACTCATGTCTTCAGATCATTATATATTTACTACCTCTTTATACCATGCTGCCTTATTTAATCTATATATTCTTTACTGTCAATAAAATATTAGTTTTAAGATTTTATAAGTAACAACAGACAAGTGTTTTATTTTGTTACTGGAATTAATGTTTATAATAGAAATCATGTACACCAGCATTGTCATTACTTAACACTACTGAGAGTGTGCTTACAAATAAATTTTGGTCTCGATTTGTGTGTATGCGGTGTGTTTTGGTTTTATAGCACTTTTAAGTTAATTTTTTAACCTAGAGAAAAGAACAAAGGTAAGTGACAAAGATCATGCCCCACTCAAGCTTTTTCTTTTTTTGGGGGGCGGGGGGGAGGAGGGTTGCACGGGCTGGGAATCCAACCCAGGTCTCCAGCATGGCAGGCGAGCATTCTACCACTTGAAGCACTGTGAACCCTCCCACCCAAGCTTTTCAAGGCCCTGAAATGTATCATGTAAAAAAGATAAGCCTTGCTGTGTACTGGTATTGAGAGTAAGTTATACTTTACTAGTAGGAGCAACAGTAGTCTCATTATTTTATTTCCACCAGTCACTGATAAAATAATCCAAGTCTAGCTGCTAAATGACTGAGTTGGAAATACAAATTCTTTACTTTGGGAATGACAATAGTGCTGTCAAATAATTTATATAAGAAAATTTACAACTAATCTCTTCTAAAGAGTTATCCATACTTTCCAATTCCTTGTCTCCAAAGGACCCAGAAGATCACTGCTTCTTACTATCTTGTACCGCTACCACCTCATCTAAGCCAACCTCCTAACTGATCTCTCCATGCTCTCACTCTTGACCCTACAGCCGATTCCCAACACAGCAGCCAAACTGATCCTTAAAAAAATCTTAGGTCAGATCACATTACTCCTCTGTTCAAAACTTCCAACCACCTCCCTCCTCTCAGAATAAAAACCAGTGCTTATCAGAACCCATTACCTCTCTAATCTCATCCTTCCCTCCCTTACTCAGCTCAACCCTGCTGGCCTCCTTGCTCGCTCTCCAACAAGACCACTGGGTTTCTACCTCTGAACTTCTGGACTTGCTCTTCTCTCTGCCTGGTCTGTTCATCCCCTAGACAGCTGCCTCCCTGTTCCACACGTCTTAAGGTTTTACTTCTTCATGATGCTTTTCCTTATTTTCTACATCCATTCCTTACTGGCACACGCTATCCTCTGTCGCTACTTTATTTTTCTTCTTAGCAATTGTTACTATCTGATCAAATATGTTTTACTTTAATTTTTTAAAAAATCATTGTTTATTGTTCCCACTCCCATTCTTCTCCAGTGGATGTTAGCTCCATAAGGACAAGAATTCTGTCTTGTTTTGTTTACTCATACCCCCAATGCTTAAACAGTATTGGGCCATGAAAGTCACTCAATACATATTTGCTATAAGAATGCTGAATATGTAACCTCTTAAAGCCTTGTAAGGCTGAGATTCTGGACTCTACAATATCTTACCTCTTTCCACATAGGAAATAAGATTTCCCTCCTTACACTGATAGGGACTGTGAAAAATCTTTAATACCTTCCATGGGAAATAAATCAATTCGCTCTAAATAAAATGCCAAAAAAAAAAAAAACTCTTCATTCCTCAATACCATTCCTACAGTCTATAAAATACTAGTCCTCAAAAAATATTTATCTTCAAAATTGCTGTCATAATATTACAAAGGCAACGTGAACTCATTAAAAATGGTACCAAAACACAAATAATGAAGAAAAGTAAATAAACTCATTAGTAACCAAATAAACCCATCTCTATTTCAAATCAGATTGTTTTGGAGTAGTGAATGCCTGTTAATAAAATAAAATGTAATGTTATTATCACTATAATTCTTAATAAACAAACATTAAGCTCCTTTTAAGTTAAAAAGAAGTTGATAAAGGACTCTTGCTTAGAGCTATGAAAATTAAACCTAAGAGAAATCAGTTTAGGTCAGAAAACAAAATAATAAAAATACCTTATAGCACACTATCATGTTTGGACAGGTGACAGACGCAGGTCACTGAAGTAAAGGAGATGCGGCTCAAATCCCAGCTCACCCTCTGCTAATTGTCTGACTTTGGACAAGTTAATTTAGACTCTCCGAGCCTCAGTTCCCTTATCTATGAATGGAAATGGTACCTCACAAGGTTACTGGAAGGATAAAACAAAATCAGGTATTTAAAGCAGGCAGCACAATGACTGACATATAGCAAGCACTGAAGAAAGCTATTACTGTAATATAAAAATAATTCCCACACCACTGATACCACAGCTCTTTAAAGTATGTGGCTCCTTGGTATCGCTATTATTTTTTAACGAGTGAGAAATTTACTATTCAATAGTATATTTTAACCCGTATTATGTTCCATAGCCAATTCTGAACACTGCCAAAGGTTGTAAACAATGCATTCTTTTTTTCCCCTCGAGGCAGAGCACTGTGCCGGCAAATCTGGAGAGAAAACAATGTGCTTCTCAGCACTGCACATCCATTAAGAGTGGAGGTTCGTGATTGCCTGTGCCCTAACCGGAAGATGGGAGGTCCTGTCTTATAACACGGGCACCTGGGAGCCGCGTACCATCCTGGGCTGTTCACTCACTTCTCAACAGCTTGTGTTTACACCCCGCTGCGAGGTCCTTACCAAGGGCCGGGTGCTAAGGCTGCCAAACCACACGTTCATTCTCGGCCTAGCATCAGGGGGCTTCCCCCGGCCTCCCGATTATCCGCGAGCGCGCCCCGCCCCGCCCGCTGGTCACCCGCGGCCGCGGCCTGCAAATCCAGGCTAGCACCTCCGACCCACAGCCACAGCTTTCACCCGCAAGAGCAAAGTACACTCGCAGGCCTTTTCCAGGCCCGGACGAAAAGCACAGCCCGCAAGGAAACCACCCCGGCCCCGCGACGGCTCCCTGGCTCCCTCCTTTAGGGTCGGCAGGGGAGCGGTCGGTGGCTTCTGCCCAGGGGAGGTCCACGGGTGCCAGCACAGGTACCTGCGACTCCCAGGAGCGGCGGCAGCAACACCTTCCCGGGGGCGGTGGAGGCTGCGGTGGGCGGAGGAGAGGGGAGGGGCCGACCACCGAGACAGGCGGAGACCTGTCGGGGCTAGAGCGGCATTGCGCAGCAGCGGCCGGCGCGCCCCCTGGAGACCGGTAGCTAGCACGGCGGATCGACCTGCTCTGGGTCAGAGACTGGCGGTGAACCTGCTTTGTATAAGACCCCGTGGGAACTGAAGAGTGGGAAAGTATCAAAATTGTGGTCCTGGAGGAAGAGAAAAAAGACCTAGAAGATGTTTCTCCAGTGTGAGTCCAGGAACATTTTGCACTTTTACGTTCCTTTCTAAATATCCACCCCACTCCTTTAGCTAAACAAAGACTTAAAAGGCAAGGACAATTTTAGTAAGTACTATCTATTGTCACCAATTACTAGTTGTTGGCCACTAGGTAGATCTGCTATGTAACCCAAATTGACGTATTAGTAATGGCAAGTGATGGCATTACTGTTTTAATGCTAAAATATGACCTGTTATTTTTTAAAAAACCATTTGAATATTTCCATTCCACTTTTTAGGATTCGTCAACTAAATTCGATATGTGTATGAATAGGCAAAGTAAACAAAATGTGTCGGAGATGGGGGGGTGGGAAGTTCATTTATTGGAAACATTCCTTTACGCAAAATGTTTATTTGCTTTAGTTTACCAGCTCAGGTCCCACAGCCAAGAAGACTTCCCTGCACAGTTATTGTTTCTCCTCTGAACTTTGTCACCACTCAGGCAAGGAATATCACAGGGAAGGATATATGACATCCAGCTATTCAAGGGCTATATACCAAGTTTAGAAAGGTTTCTTTCAGACAAGTCCTTATTGGTAATGGCATGTGACTGCTTAAGATTACTGTTATATGAGAGAGCAAACCTCTAGCAAATTCCTTTCATTTCAGAGTTGAAACTTCAGGGCATTTCACATTTTCTTGTGCTAATCATAAATATGAAATACTCTTTGAATTAATGACACTAGCCTATTTGCAATTGATGCCCTCCCAGTGGTAGTGTACTGAGTTTATACTATCTTCACTAATGCCCATAAATCATGTCAAATCATCAAGATATTTAAAACTTTTCCCAGTGTGTTCATGGTTCACTCTTCTTCACTGGTTTATGAAACTATCTAAAAGTCTATTCAAATTTCTCTCTTCCTCATGAATTCCTCTTCTACTCTTCATGAATTACTGCTTCACTTTGATCTCAGAGAATGTAGGCACTGATGAAGTTAAGGGAATGAGCTGCATCCTACACACATTGTGACTCCGTGTCACCACACCTGGGGGCTTGTGCACAACAGGCCATCGAAGTGTTCACGGAAGCCATGCCTACACTCCAGCAGCAACTGACCATGGAAATGACCAGGAATCAGATAATATATCCCACTAAATGCAAACCAAAGTGTTCCCAACTGCATTTTTTGGTTAGCCAGACCCCCCAAATGCTTATAGCCACTCCAATGTCATTCAGTAAGAGAGGAAGAGTGCTTGGGAAGTCTGAGTGGAAAGAAACAGCAATCAATTGTGGTTAAAATATTTTAATTTTGCAAATTTTACAAAAAACCTTATGACCATAGGAACACATTGCTAAAGTCTCTCCCAGGCCTGTACAAGGGAGCGCTGTATCAGTTTTCTATTGCTGCTGTAACAAATGAGCACAAACAATGACAAATTTATTGTCCTACAGTTCTGGAGGTCAGTAGTCTGAAATCAGTTCCACTGGGCTAAAACCAAGGTGTAAGTGCTGCATACCTTCTAGAGGCCCTAGGGAAGAATCTGTTTCTTTGCCTCATTCAACTTCTAGAGGTCTCCTACATTCTTTATTTGTGGCCCCCTCCTTCATCTTCAAAGCCAGGAGTGAAGCGTCTTCTCCTCTCTGACCTTTGCTTCCATCCTTCCAACCTTTCTAATTTTGGCCCTCGTGCCTCCTTATGAGAACCCTTGGGATAACACTGGGCCCTCCAAGATAATCCAGAATAACATCCCCATCTCAAGATCTTTACCTTAATCACATCTGCAAAGTCACACACTCCCAGGTTCTGGGAACTAGGGGATGGACAGCTTTGGGCAGAAGACATTATTCAGCCCACCTCCAGGGCCCTGAAGTGCCAACTTCGCTCTCTTCAGAAAAATCTGACTCTGCTTCCTCATTACCAAAATCTATTTGGTCTTGAGTTCTAACTGCAAAAAGTTCCAAAGGAGAGGGCTAATGGTAATTATAACTGCGATAAGTGCTAAGAAGAAAAAGAGGAGAAATGTTATGGGGGCAAACATTGTGGGGCCAAATTTAGATGGAAGGACAGTGATGTCTTTTATTAAGTGATATTTAATCTGAGACCTAAGGATGAGGGGTTAATTATGTTTGAATAAGGGAAGTGTTCCAGACATACAGGACAGTACTTGTGGCCTGTGGACGGTGATGCAAGAAGGGCAGTGTGGCTGAGTCTGAGGCGAGGTGAGAGAAGAGTACACGATGAGGTTGGAGAGAAGTAGGTGCCAGTTCACACATGACTCTGTAAGCACATTAAGGGGCTTGGATTTATTATCTTAAGCATAATGGAAAGCCACTGAAAGGTTAGGTTAGGACAAGCCTGGGGAGTGAGATGGTCTGATTAATGCTTCAGCTGGTGGGTGAAGAGAAGGGCATGAGAGAGGCATGTCCTAAGTGACTTAGAAGAAGCCTGTGATCATCCAGGCAGATAATGAAGGCTTGGGCTAGAACAACGATGATTGGAGACATCACAGCTGCGCTGTGGGCATGCGGCCACTGGCATTTAGTGGCTAGAGGCCAGAGTTGTTGCTAAACACCCTACAATGCACAGGACACCGCTAAGGCAAAGACTGATCCAGTCCCAAACGTCAGCAGTGCCAAAGTTAAGAAATCTTAGACGAGAATGAAGACAACAGAAATTGAGAATGCAGTGAGTGGACAGATCTGAGATATGTTTTGTAGGTAAAATCACCAGGACTTGGTAATAAAATGGATGTAGAGAATGAGAGAGTGCCTAGGTTTTGCTTGGGTCTTTGGCTTGATCAGACTGGTGGCTGGTGGTGCATTTTGCTGAAGTGGAGCACCTGGAAGGGCTGATTTAGACAGGACAATCCAGAGTTCAGTTTGGGGCACAATACGCAAAGGTTAAATGCTCAGAGGAAGGGAGGCGAAGATATATACACTTGGGACTTAACATCTGAAGCCATGGAGTGGATGGATTTGCCTCGGGAAATTACATAGTGTGGGAAGAGTGCCCAGGCCAAATCTAGAGGAACAAGGTATTTAAAAAACAGGCAGAGTGTCACCTCTACTTAAAAATCTTCTATTTTGCTATATAGACGAGTTTGCTTTTTAAACACACCCATATTTAATGTTGTTGTGATTTAAAGGAGTCACAAAGTGACTGAGAAAGTTGAGCGTTGCCAAGGGTGCCAAACAGTGTTTCAAGGATGGAGCAGTTGACTGTGTGGAATGCTGTTGAATTTGCTCTGTTCTGGCAACGTCGGCGAAGGCGTCTTGGTGGCAGAGTTTTATATTCTTATCTTGTATCCCCAATATAAGAACTTTAAGGGTTTTTTTTTTTACAAGAAAAACAAGTTGTTTTTAAAAGCAAACGTTAATTGTCGATTACAGTTACAAAGGAGAATTTTTAGGAAGAGAAGAAGGAAAACTCTGAAAGCCCTTAAAATTAACAACAGCTGATATTTATTCCTTCATTCATTCAAAAAACATCCACATATGTTTTCTGAGCACTCATTATATGCCAAATATCATTCTAAGCACTGGAGATAGAACAGAGAACAAAATAGACCACAAACCCTGCCCTCATGGGGCTAACACTCTGGTGGGCCAGACAGACAAATCAGGGAAACATAGCTTGCCAGATTATGGTAAGAGCCGTGGAGGAGAATGAAATGGGGAGAAGGACACAGGGAGTGTGGAGAGGGTTTGTCTGAATATGCTCAAGCACCTGACTTGGGGTTTACCTCTCTACCCTAGAGCTCCCCTAGAGCTGTATGGGGGATGAGGGAGGACAGACTTGTGCATCCTGGGCTTCCAGTGGTGACTGATGGCCACAAGGATAAAGGACATTATGAAATTAATCTTGAGGGTCTCAAGACTGATAAGAAGGCAAGGTTATGATAAGGCTTGGGGAACAGAGAGAGGGTCTTTTTTTTTTTTCAGACAGTGAGGGTCTTGCTAGGAGCCTATAGAGTTCTGGGGACCCCTGGTCACTCCTGTTGACAGTGACATGGAGTTTAGGGAAGAGGTGATCTTTCTAAATGCAGGGATAAGGGATAATAAAGGATGCTCTAGAGAAGGCATTGGCCTGCAGGACAGATCCAGCCTGCTTTTATAAATAAAGTTTTACTGGAACACAGCCACGTTCATTCATTTATATAGTGTCTGTGGCTTTTGTGCTACCATGGCAGAGGTGAGTAGTTGAGACAAACTATATTGTCTGCAAAGTGAAAAACATTTACTTTCTGACCCTTTACAGCAAGTTTGCCAACCCCTGATTTTGATTACAAGGTCTATTTGATTATTATACAAGGTCTATATTTTGATTACAAGAACTATTAAACAATAGTTCTGATTTCTAACTACTGGACCATGTAACCTACTTAAATGTTGATAATGAAATATTTTAATAACACCCATCACTGTAGTAATATCTTGGGACCAAGTTCTTGATTTACATTAGAGGAAGCAGGAGGAATAACTCCTGCTTACATTTTTAAAAGAGTTACATGTTAACCATATTGTTTAATGGTATTATAAGGTCTTATCACCTAGCTTTTGTGTGTTTACCTTGAATACCTGAAAACATGCAGATGTTCCATAAAAACAAAGTGAATTCAACTAGCTAATGAGAGGGTGGGTGATGGATAAGCTTTTCTTTTTTCTTTTTTTTGGGGTGTGTGTGTGTGTGTGCATGGTCCAGGAATCGAACCCGGGTCTCCCACATGGGAGACGGGCATTCTAACCGCTGAACTACCCATGCACCCTCTGGATGAGCTTTTGAGTGAGAATCCAGGCATGATTTTTACCCTGCAAGTAAGCAAAGGACAAAATATCCAGATCCTTTCTATACCAGCCAAAATGTTGTTCTGCACACTTCAGATGGGCAATCTCAAGCCAATGAGTAAAGCACCCAAGGAGGCATCTGAATCAGTTAACCAGCAAGAACAGTGTTTGCAGTGACACCTTTTCAAAGCAACTTTAACATGTTTCTACACAAAGTTGTTTTCAATTGACTCAGTTTTTGGGGAAAAGAGGTAGAGAAAGAGTGGTACTTAAAACCTGAATAGTAGGATGAGACCTGGTAGCTTTCTCTTTCTTTCTTAAACCAATAACCAAACAAAAAATTGCCTATAAGTGTTAGTGACCACATTGGGTGTGAATCTCAGCTCCTTTACTCAACTCGCTATGTGACCGTGGGCAAGTTACTATAATTGTGCCTGCTTCAGTCTTCCCATCTAAAATGGGGTTGTCATGAGATTAAATGAGCTTAATATATTAAAAAAAAAATGCTTAGAACAGTGGCTGGCACAAAGCAATGATTTTATTGAACATAAACTCTGATATCATTTCCAGGTCTTAGCACACTTTTGAGCGTAGATGTAAATGATACAAACAAAACAGGAAAATAATACTACATGCACACATCCCATGCCTATAATTAAATGTTAAATTACACAGTGAAGACTAAATGCTGGAGGAATTTAGGAGAGGAAAACTCATAAAAATTTAGGTGAGGAAAACGCACGCCAGGCTAATGTGAATCAAGTGTTTTTAAGCAAGTCTGATTCTCAAGACATAACCACTGAATGAGTAAGCTGTAGGATATGAAACAAGTGGTACATATTTATCTATACCAGAGTTAGATTCATTTCAGTTCCCCACAATTTTAAACATTTAAACTGCCAGAATAAAATGAAGTGTGTATAAAATTGTGTGAGGAAAGACTTGAAGCCTAAGAGGTAATATTTTCCTCCAGCAACTGGTACAACTAGAAATGAAGTATTCAAGCAAAAATTTCAGAAAGGGACCTCTTTTCCTTTGTTAATAGCAAAGTAATTATTTCAAGTATTTTATAAACCCGAGAGTAAATTCAATAAGCTTTCAAAATCAAGGGCTTACTATGTTTCAGCACGCTGGCAAGGCACTTCAGAGGGTAGAAAGAGGGGTCTCACATCCCTTCCCTCAGGAAATTAATGTCACAGGATGGAGGACAGTATAAGCAGACAAACAGTTATAGCCCAAAACAGAAGATGCCAAGTACTGAAAAAATGTGTAGTGCTAGAAGTGTTGGGAGGAGAGAATAACCACATCTGGTCTGAGAAGCAGGAGAGAACAAAATCAAGAAAGGCTTCATGGAGGAAGTAACATCATGAAATTTTCAATAGGTGGCTCCTGCAGGGAGAAAAATGGATTGAAGCAAAGGCAAGAGTTGAAGCAAGAGGGCATGGCAGCAAACACTATAGTAGTTTGGATGGTGTCAGAGAATACCATGCAGCACAGTTGAAAAAGTATGAGTTTTGGGAACAAGTGACTCTATTGCTTATTAGAATTAGATGACTTTTCATATCTGAGCCTCACTTTCCTCAAAATTAAAATGGGGATACTACTACCTATCTCAAGTCTTGCTCAATAAATGGAAGCTGTTTTCAAGACAATTTTACAGGGTTCCTTCTCCCATCATTGACTCCTTAGCAGTTATCACAATTACTGGCACATAAGAGGTGCTCAGGAATATTAGCTCAGTAGTTCTCAACCCTGACAGCTCATCACAATCACCTCAGGATCTTTTAAAAACACCAGTGTTCAAGACTGAAACACTTGGAAGTAGAGTAGAATCATTTGGAAGTAGGGCCTAGGCTTCTGTATTTTTAAAAGTACCTAGGAAATCAAATGCACAGCCAGGGTTGAGAATTAAGACCCACTGTATTAGATATAACAATTAGAATGAAAGAAAACATTTGCCTGGGGTAGGATTTTCTTTCAGGAAGTTTTTTTTTTCTTTCTAAGGAAAATAAAATTTTTGGTTATATTGATTATATCTTCCTACGTGGTCTTAAAAAATGCAGAAAAAAATGTAATTGGATGCTTATTAGAAGAGACAGAGTGATCTAGCAACCATCCTGGTATACCAGTTGTCTCTGTAGAAAGGAGCTGTGGTCAGAGTGAAAAGGTCTTTTAAAACCACAGAGTACCTGGAAAATAAGAGTAATTTTTCTGAGTGGATTTTTTTTGTAGTACTACTAAATGGCCACCAGAAGGAGACATGTTCCTGAAATGTGTCTACCATTTACCATCGCCCACGCCAGGCTAATGTGAATCAAGTGTTTTTAAGCAAGTCTGGTTCTCAAGACATAACCACTGAATGAGTAAGCCGTAGGATATGAAACAAGTGGTACATATTTATCTATACCAGAGTTAGATTCATTTCAATTCCCCCACAATTTTAAACATTTAAACTGCCAGAATAAAATGAAGTGTGTATAAAATTGTGTGAGGAAAGATTTGAAGCCTAAGAGGTAATATTTTCTTCCAGCAACTGGTACAACTAGAAATGAAGTATTCAAACAAAAATTTCAGAAAGGGACCTCTTTTCCTTTGTTAATAGCAAAGTAAACATCTTAGATCTCCTTGAATCTCTGGGGTTACTAAAATAACAGCTGGATTCCTGGAGAGAGGAAAAGAGCTTGACTCCATGCTCCAATACTACTTTGTTTGGTTTTTTTGTACCCACACATGCAGAACCACACAGATTTTCACATGTGTTAAATGAAATAATATATGTGACAGGAACTTATATGGCGCTATTTGCAGTTAGCCTTCCTTTCCAAAAATTAAATAACTGATCAATAATAATTGAATACCTTTTGCAAAGATTTAATCAAATGCATTACTTTGCAAAGCCTTTAAATGTGACTGATGAAAATGCTGGGTTCAGTCAGGGAAGCAGAACTACTGTGGATACGACAGGATAAGGGATTGGTTATAAGAGTTCCACCTTACACAATTGGGGGAGGTGCCCAGGAAGTGAAGACTTGGGAGGGGGCTAGTGGAGAGTCAGATAGTCACAAACTAGTCCGAAGCGCACCTTGATGGACAAATCAGAACTTGCAGGGATTCTGTGAAGCTAAGCATGGGCAGCCAGTGAAGTGGGACCACTAAGGGGGAGCTTGTGGAACGATCTATGGAAGCTGCTGCTTCTGAATCCATAAAAGATCTGGTGGACCTGGGGTTCTGTGGGCCAGGGGGTTATGCAGTCAAAAGTAAGAGTTGGATGTGGTGTGAAGGAGTGCTGGGAGCCAACAGGCACTTCTGCATCTGTGCATCCCTCCATCTGACCTTCAGCTCAAAAAGTAACAGCCATTGCTTCAGTCTATTTCCCAAATCGTGTACAAGTCCTCTTTGGGCTAAATGGGAACCATACTAGAGAGGGTATTCTAGGAAACAGCTCAGCCAGATTGACAAAACAAAAAAAACCAGCACACATAGAGGCTTTTACAAGTTATTGTGCAGATGAGAAAACAGAGGCCCAGACAAGTTAGGTAACTTACCTAACATTATATTACTAACTAGAGATGGAAGCAAGCTCAGATTTAAGAAGGGTCAGGATGGTCAGAGCGACCTCTCCGTTGGAACTTGAGACACTCAAGTATTTTGAAGCAGAAACTGTAGAAAGATTTCACGCAATCCTCATGAGTTTCTTCCTATGCTAAGATCTGTGAGTAGTAGAGTACCACCGCTGCATATATATTGATTCTGTAATTTCTGGGTACCTGGGTTACCAGGGCTTCTGAGAAGATATGCTTGTGACTACCAGACCTCAAAAAACTGCCTAATGAGATATGAGCTAGTGGGCATTTGAAAGTAGTGTCTTACGTGGGATGTAGGGTGTATGTGAACTTGGATTCTAAAGCTGCTTAAAAAAATGATGTCCTATGAGATTTTGTTGGTTTGTCCAGAGTGATGCCCTGATAAATTCCAGAGTGATGTGAACAGTGAATAAAAAAATATTTGCAAAGTCTTCTTTGGGGAATGGTAAGAAAGAGGGAAAATTCAACTTCCCCAAGCTAAATTCTTGGTATTCTCACAAGCAATGTGGACAACCAAAGCTGTAGGCTGAGCCCCCAATCTTGGGGTTTGTTCCTATGAAACCTAACCCCACAAAGGACAGGTCAAGCCTACTTCAAATTAGGCCTATGAGTCACCCCCAAGAGAACCTCTTTTGTTGCTCAGATGTGGCCTCTCTCTCCAGCCAACACAACAAGCAAACTCACCACCCTCCCCCTGTCTATGTGGGACATGACTCCCAGGGGTGTGGACCTTCCTAGCAACATGAGACAGAAATCCTAGAATGAGCTGAGACTCAGCATCAAGGGATTGAGAAAACCTTCTTGACCAAAAGGGGGAAGAGTAAAATGAGACAATGGCTGAGAGATCCCAAACAGAGTCTAGAGGTTATCCTGGAGGTTATTCTTTTGCATTAAGTAGATATCACCTTGTTAGTCAAGATGTAATGGAGGGGCTGGAGGGAACTGCCTGAAAATGTAGAGCTGTGTCCCAGTAGCCATGTTTCTTGAAGATGATTGTATAATGATACAGCTTTCACAATGTGACTGTGTGATTGTGAAAACCTTGTGTCTGATGCTCCTTTTATCTACCTTGTCAACAGACGAGTAGAACATATGGAATAAAAATAAATAATAGGGGGAACAAATGTTAAAATAAATTTAGTTTGAAATGCTAGTGATCAATGAAAGGGATGGGTAAGGGGTATGGTATGTATGAATTTTTTTGTTTTCTTTTTATTTCTCTTTCTGAATAGATGCAAACGTTCCAAGAAATGATCATGATGATGAATATGCACCTATGTAATAATATTGTGACTCACTGATTATATATGTAGAATGGAATGATCAAAAGTTAAGAATGTTTGCGTTCGTTTGGTGTTTTTTGATATTTAAAAAAATGATGTCCTGAAGAGCACCATTGCATATCTCTAAAGTACATAAAAAGTAATGATGCCCACATAGTTGATCACTTTCTTTTTATACTTCAACATGAACACTAGAAACTCTGATAATAATAGCTTTATTTTCTCAGAAAGGGGCAAGGAAAGCCAACAGGAGATAATATCAGAAAAGCTTATAGTTCAGGCTCGCCTTGCCTTCCTCCATTCTTTTCAGGCTTTAAATCTTCTTCCTAATCCTTTAATATTCCAATTCTTTAAAAGACCATGCTAACTGTTAAAAACACTGAAAAAGTGAACAGACTTCAATTAGAGAAATGAATGAAGCTGAACTGGGTAGAACTAAGGTAAGTCAGACTAATGGGGAAAGGATGATATTGACTTTTAAAGCTTCAACTTCATTGTTGAGACCAAAGGAAGAGATGTATATTTGGTGCAGAGTTTATATTTTCTGTAGCACACTATTTAATCTAACAGATATGGTCAGTTTATTTGAACACCATACCTACATAGAACCCTGAATAGGGAGTGAGGTCTTGTTTGTTTTTATAGGTTGGTGTGATGCTTGATATATCCCAAGGAATCTGGGCAGAAGATTAAAAAGTATTTGCAAAGTCCCCTTGAGGGACTGGGGAAAAAAAGGTGGAAATATTAAACTTCCCCACCTGGGGAAGACCTGATAGTCTCACAATCATTAAAGACTGCCCATTTGATAGGCTGGACCCTTGATCTTGGGGCTTGCCCTTATGAAACCTACTCCTGCAAAGAAAAAGCTAAGCCTACTTATGATTATGCATAAGAGTCACCCCCAGAGAACCTCTTTTGTTGCTCAGATGTGACCTATCTCTCTATGCCAGCCTCACAGGTGAACTCACTACCCTCCCACCTACATAGGGCATGACTCCCAGGGGTAGAAGTCTCCCTGGAAACGGAGACATGTCTCCTGAGGATGAGCCTGGCCCTGGCATCGTGGGATTGAGAAAGACTTCCTGACCAAAACAGAGTAGAGAAATGAAACAAAATAAAGTTTCAGTGGCCAAGAGATTTCAAATAGAGTTGAGAGGTCATTCTGGGGGTTATTCTTATGCAGTATATAGATATCCCTTTTCAGTTTTTGGTGTATTGGAATAGCTACAGGGAAATATCTGAAACTGTTGAACTGTAATCCAATACCCTTGATTCTTGAAAATGATTTGGTGTATTGGAATAGCTACAGGGAAATATCTGAAACTGTTGAACTGTAATCCAATACCCTTGATTCTTGAAAATGATTGAATAACTATATAGCTTTTAAGGTGTGAGTATGTGACTGTGAAAACCTGTGACTGACATTCCTTATATCCAGTGTATGGGCAGAAGAGTAAGAAAAAAGAAAAGACAAATAAATACATAACGGGGGGCATGAGGGCATGGGATGTTTTGGGTGTTCTTTTTCTTTTTCTTTTTTTTTTGAAACAAAAATGTTCAAAAATTGATTGTAATGATGAATGCACAGCTAAATGATGATACTGTAAACCACTGATTGTATGCTTTGGATGATTATATGGTATGTGAATATATATTTCAATAAAATTGCATTAAAAAAGTATTTGATAACTCCCCATTTGTCTTATGATAAAGTCCTGATACCTTAACATGAATTATTAGGAACTTCATCATCTGACACCAAATTCACGTTTCAGCCTCATTTCTTCCCCAGTTGCTTGCTGTAGTTCATTTTATTTTTCGGCCAGACCCAGTAATAACTGCAGCTTATGAGACACCTGCAGTGTGGCAAGCACCACACTAAGCACTGTCATCCCTTCTCAGAAGACTTTCCCTAAAGAATTGAATTCTTCCTCTTCAAAATTCCTTTAATGATTGGCATTCCTCTGCAGTAAAAGTTGTTACCATGTATTGTAATTATGTCTTTGTTCCCAGGGTCTTGCTGTAGCCCTGCCCTGTCCTTGGAGTATAATAGACATACAATAAATATTTGTGGAATGCTTAGAAAAATAAAAAAGACCACGCTAGTTCAAAGTTTGTAAGTTTGGGCAAAGGAAAAGCTAAGAGTTCATGCTGGTCCGTAAAGGTCCTGGGATATCTGCTTAGTTTAGTTAGTGAGCAGACTAGAAGATTCCAGCATTCTATTGTTAGAGGGTTCACTTAAACCCTAAAGTAGACTTTAGCTCGCCACAGGGGTCTCAAACCGGACTGAAATTTTAGGCTTAGAGGATCTTAAGTCTCACATAAATTTTGAAACAAACACCCAAGGATTCTTCAGACAGAAATGAAAACGTCTCCTTAGTCTTTAAAACATACTCCAGAAAATGATCTTCATTAGATCTTGACTCATTTCTGGTTTTCTCTCAAAACATAGATCCTAGGGTTTTATTTCCACTTGTATAAAATCCTACATCAGGGTGAGGCCTGAAGCTATTCTACTCTGACCTCCGAGGAGAAACCACAAACTGATAGCTATTTTCCACAAATGCAACTGGACTAATATATTTTTTTTTAAATTTTTTTATTAATCAAAAAAAAGAAAAGAAATTAACACAACATTTAGAAATCATTCCATTCTACACATGCACTCAGTAATTCTTAGTATCATCACATAGATGTATGATCATCATTTCTTAGTACATTTGCATCGATTTAGGAAAAGAACTAGCAAAACAGCAGAAAAAGATATAGAATGTTAATATAGAGAAGAGAATTAAAATAATAATACTAATAATATATATATATATAAAGGAAAAAGAAAAAAACAAAAACAAAAGATACAAACACACAAACAAACAAACAAAAAACCATATTTCAGGTGCAGCTTCATTCAGTGTTCCAACCTAGTTACATTACACTTAGGTATTATTGTGCTGTCCATTTTTGAGTTTTTGTATCTAGTCCTGTTGCACAGTCTGTATCCCTTCAGCTCCAATTACCCATTATCTTACCCTGTTTCTAACTCCTGCTGGTCTCTGTTACCAATGATATAGTCCAAGCTGATTCTCGAATGTCGGTTCACATCAGTGGGACCATACAGTATTTGTCCTTTAGTTTTTGGCTAGACTCACTCAGCATAATGTTCTCTAGGTCCATCCATGTTATTACATGCTTCATAAGTTTAGTCTGTCTTAAAGCTGCATAATATTCCATCGTAGGTATACGCCACAGTTTGTTTAGCCACTCGTCTGTTGATGGGCATTTTGGCTATTTCCATCTCTTTGAAGTTGTAGATAATGCTGCTATAAATACTGGTGTGCAAATGTCCGTCTGTGTCTTTGCCCTTAAGTCCTTTGAGTAGATACCTAGCAGTGGTATTGCTGGGTCGTAATCCATTCTGCCATTCTATGTCTTTTGATTGGGAAATTCAGTCCATTAACTTTTAGTGTTATTACTGTTTGGATAATATTTTCCTCTACCATTTTGGCTTTTGTATTATATATATCATATCTGATTTTCCTTCTTTCTACACTTTACTCCATACCTCTCTCTTCTGTCTTTTCGTATCTGACTCTAGTGCTCCCTTTAGTATTTCTTGCAGAGCTGGTCTCTTGGTCACAAATTCTCTCAGTGACTTTTTGTCTATAAATGTTTTAATTTCTCCTTCATTTTTGAAGGACAATTTTGCTGGATATAGGAGTCTTGGTTGGCAGTTTTTCTCTTTTAGTGATTTAAATATATCATCCCACTGTCTTCTAGCTTCCATGGTTTCTGCTGAGAAATCTACACATAGTCTTATTGGGTTTCCCTTGTATGTGACAGATTGTTTTTCTCTTGCTGCTTTCAAGATCCTCTCTTTCTCTTTGACCTCTGACATTCTAACTAGTAAGTGTCTTGGAGAACGCCTATTTGGGTCTATTCTCTTTGGGGTGCGCTGCACTTCTTGGATCTGTATATTTAGGTCTTTCATAAGAGTTGGGAAATTTTCAGTGATAATTTCTTCCATTAGTTTTTCTCCTCCTTTTCCCTTCTCTTCTCCTTCTGGGACACCCACAACACGTATATTTGTGCGCTTCATATTGTCATTCAGTTCCCTGATTCCCTGCTCGAGTTTTTCCATTCTTTTCCCTATAGTTTCTGTTTCTTTTTGGAATTCAGTTGTTCCATCCTCCAGTTCACTAATTGTAGCTTCTGTCTCTTTAGATCTACCATTGTAGGTATCCATTGTTTTTTCCATTTTTTCTTCTTTGTCCTTCACTCCCACAAGTTCTGTGATTTGTTTTTTCAGATTTTCTATTTCTTCTTTTTGTTCAGCCCATATCTTCTTCATGTCCTCCCTCAATTTATTGATTTGGTTTTTGAAGAGTTTTTCCATTTCTGTTCGTATATTCAGCATTAGTTGTCTCAGCTCCTGTATCTCATTTGAACTATTGGTTTGTTCCTTTGACTGGGCCATATCTTCAATTTTCCGAGCGTCATCCATTATTTTCTGCTGGTGTCTGGGCATTTGATCAGATCTCCCTGGGTGTGGGACCCAGCTGGTTGAAAGGTTTTTCTGTGGAATCTCTGGGCTCTGTTTTTCTTTTCCTGCCCAGTAGGTGGCGCTCGTGGCGGTCGTTTGTCTGCGGGGCAGTCGGCCCGGGAAACCGCGCGTGGAGGCGGGGGTCGCTGGCCGTGGCTTGGGGGAGTGCTGGTCCAAATTGCCCAGCTGGCCCGAGACGCCAAGCGTGACGGGAGGGCCCCGCTATCCAATGTTCCCAGTCAGACCGGGGAGCCACGTGCGTGGAGGGGACCCCAGACGCCAGCCACCCCAGCCGGGAAAACGTGCACCCCTCGGGTATCTCACAGCAGTGGATTCTCCCTACCCGTTCAGCCGTTCCAGAATGGGGTACGCTGTCTTTTTTGGTCTCTGTCGTGACTCCGGGAGCTGTTTTGTATTGTTTCTGTTTCTTTAGTTGCTTTTCTGGAGGAGGATCTAAGACCCGCGCGTCTTACTAAGCCGCCATCTTCTCCGGAAGTGGACTAATATATTTTTGAACTGACATTCATAACCAACAAGAAAGGAAACTTTTGACATTTTTACAGGAAAAACACAAGGTGGATAAGCAATGCAAATTGCTCTTAGCCTATGCACTTATCTTAAGGCGAATAGAATGGGAAAAGACTCATGAACAATGACTTACAGATGATTTTTATTAAAAATGACTTAGATGATTCTTATTTTAAAAATCCCCCAAAATATATTTTACTTATCTTCCAGCTTAGAAGAGATATCAAAAATAAATGATGTTAGTTATTTTTTTTTTGTTAATCATTCAGCAGGATTTAAAAAAAAATTCCAAGTAAGGGGGTTCACAGTAGGGCAGTGAAGTTTTAGGATTTTTCTATAGGGAACCCACTGCCTAAGATCTCCACAGCCTACCTTCACTGTGCCCCCCAGAGTACAAGTCACCTCTCTTTTAATTGTCACAGAGGAAAAGGGAAAAGAGGAGATAAGGTAAGAGAAAAATGGATAAAGAATATCTGACACAACCCATGGTTAATTATAAATAGCTAACTTACATAACACAGTATAGTACATAAGCAGTAACTTCAGTACCTACAAGATACTAATATATATTACAATGTAATATATATTAAATCAATACATGAAAATAACCCTGATTTACAATCTTTCAATTTTCTTCCTTAAAATGGTGCTATACAAATCCCCTTTATGCATAAATAGGTGGACTTGGTGTTGTGTGATCCTCTAAAACGTGGTGCTTCACCAGCTATTGTGAGGCAATATCGGGGAAGAAGCACCCTATTTGGTTCTTGAATAGACTCAATCCAGGTGGTTGACTTTTGCCACCAATATTTAAGATATTTAATAACTGCCGATTGATTTGTTTTACTCACTTTTTTTTGTTGTGTTTGTGCTGGTTTAAATCTGTGGTGGACCCCAGAAAAGCCATGTCCTTTAATATTTGATATTGCTGGGTGGGAGCATTTTGATTGTTCCCATGGAGATGTGACCCACCCAATTGTGGGTGGTAACTTTTGATTAGATGATTTCCATGGAGGTGTGTCTCCACCCATTGAAGGTGCAATCCTTTAAAAGAGGAAACATTTTGGAGAGAGTCCCTTTGGTAGAGCCACGAGAAAGCCAGCAGATGCCGCCATGTTCGCCATGTGCCCTTCCAGCTGAGAGAGAAAAACTGAACTTCATCGGCCTTCTTGAACCAAGGTATCTTTTCCTGGATGCCTTCATTGGACATTTCTATAGACTTGTTTTAATTGGGACATTTTCTTAGCCATGGAACTATAAACTTGTAACTTATTAAATTCCCCTTTTTAAAAGCCATTCTGTTTCTGGTATATTGCATTCTGGCAGCTAGCAAACTAAAAATTGTTGTTCTGCTGAAAATCACATTATGAACTATCTTTGATCGGGAGTTAGATACAGTAGATTCACATCATCTCTTCTTCTGCAGCCTTGACCCCATTACAAAGAAGAGCTCCCTGGAAATTCTGCCAGGACCAGGTTCCAAGAGGAATAATTGCATGCATGTGCCCAGCCAAGTAAACTTGCACTTACCATTTCACCCTGATGTTTTAAGTGCCCCCACCCTGGACAACTGCTGCGCCACAAAACTGATTAATACATGGTCATGTGGGGAGATGGAAAAGTCATTAGAAAGCACAGCCAACTCCGTTCCCACATTTCCAGGAAAGAAACCACATTTGATGAAGGAGCAGTGCAAAATCACCAGGGTCAGTGCCTTTAAACTGACTGAATGTTTAACTCCTTCCAGGATATCACACAAGGAAAGCCCCCGTGGCTAGTTACGACTTAGCCCTACAGAAAAGGTTGAGGGCTAGAGCTAGGCGGAAGACCCAAGCCGGTAAGTGTCACCATATACTTTTCTATAGTTCTGTCTAATTTGTTGTATGTGGAAAATTGTTAGACAAATGACTAAAAATACAACAAATAAATATTATAAAGCAACTAGTAAGCAAAAGATAATTATACCCCCCAAAAGTGGGGGGTATATAATGTATATTATAATTATAAGGCTTAAAAGCCATCTTATAAGTATTGCTGGTTAGCCATACTTTTTCTAAAATTACTTAGCATGTCTTATTTTTGTGTGGCAAGCACCAGTAAAATATACCTAACTGCATGCTTTAGGAATACAGTTGAGAACAAAACAGACATGGCTCCCTCTTTCTTAGAGCCATGTGGCTCTCCCTCCAGTGGTGGAGACATTAATGAAACAATCTAGCAATACATATCGTCATGCTAAAAATGCAGAGCAATATATCACAACTTGGGAATAAGGAAAGCCTTTATAAACAAGATGTAAAACATAAGATCCAAAAGAAAAATATTGATCAATCTACTAAACCCAAATTTAAGACGTCTATTAGACAAAATACCGTAAACAAAATTAATACAACTAACTGGGAGACAAGGTTTGCAACACATGTAACAGATTGAAAATTATTATCTAGAATATGTAAAGAATGGCCACAAATCAATTTCAAAAATTCAAAAGAAAAGGCCAAAGACAATTTGCACATAAGGAAATACAGATGGACAATGAGCATGTGAAAATACAATCTCCCTGAGAATTTTTTTGCCCTTTATGATTGGTAAAAACAAAAAAAGATTGGTACGGCTACAGGGAAATGGTTATCTCATGTACTTTTGTTATGATTATAAAGTGACATAGCCTTTTTTGGCGAACTAACTGACAAAATCAAAATTGAAATTGTGCATTTACTTCAATACATTGATGTTCATTATAGCTTTGCTTATAAAGGATAAAAAAGAAAAGGAATTGAATGCTCATAAATAGCTCGTCTGTAAGTCATTCTCACTGTGAAATACCACGAGAAAGTTAAAAGAATGAGTTGAATTTATGTGTACTAATAGAGAAAGATTTACAAAACAAAGGGGTAAAAAAAGTTCAGGACAATATTTACAGCATCTTACCATTTATGTTAAACACACACAATCTAAACAAACCTGTCTTTATATATGCCTACATGTATGTAAATGCATAGACAAAGGTCTGGAAAGATTCACACCAAAATGATAACAGCAATTACCCTTGAAAAGAAATGGTGGGAGAGTGCAGATAGGTATGGCAAGGCAGCATCAAGAAAAATTTCTTGCATTATCTATATTTGACTTACTAAATAAAACTAAAATACTTTTATAATAAAAAAAAAAAAGTACCTGACTTTTTTCCTTTGATCACTGACAACAGGAATTAGATTGTCATTGAGCATGAGACAAGTACTTCATTCTCCATCTACCACAATCCCGAGTGAAGCCAGGCCTTCACCCTGCTCGGTAGACTGCTGTTGTATGCTCGCTGCAGGAGGGAAAACTGAAAAGTGTCTAGGGAAGTAGAGTTGCCCCCATCTGTACGTTTTCTTTTGTCAATTTCTTGTGTTGGGGTTTTAGTACCACCTTGGCCTCTGTTTTCCCACCGAGGCTTGGAACCTTTTTGGTTTCCCACAAATTAAGATCACTCAGTTCTCTTTGAATTGACTTTGAGAGTGAACTTAGGGTGATTTTTAATTTGAATATTTAATATAAAATTTGCTTCTCTGCTGTCCACATAGGGACATGTGGAAGCCTTGAGTTTACCACATATTGACGGAGGCAGAGACAAGCTTTAGTTAGCAAGTCACCTCTTCAAATAAAGCCAGCACATGCTTCCTGCACAGGAGCCCAGGGAGACTCCGCCTGCGAGGGCCTAACCTCAATTTAATCACCTCTGCCCTCTCTTCTTATATTAAATTTTCAAACTCAAGTCTGTTTGGTTAAAGTAACTGCTTAGGCAAGTATTGAGGTGTATGGATAGCAGTGGAAACACACTCCATATCTAGAAGTGGAGAGAAAGGATGTTGGTGAATGTGGATGTAGAAGTAGAAGAAAATTTGGCTGATTGGGGACAATTTTGCTGGTGAATAAGAAGTGAGTCTAGAGACTAAAGTGTATGCGGATGATTGCCAGAGTCACGCCACACACCTTAAAAGTTACTGTAAGGCTATCAACGTTGGCCTACCTTCATGAAGTTCAGGTGTCAGCTGGTGTCCTCTCCAGGGCTGGAGCGGCTGTGCTGTTATGGGGTCCAACAAGGCTGCACCACTGGGAAAATGAGGTCATCACCTCCAGGAAAGATGGGCGCTCTCACTCACCATCTTCCCCCCCTGGCCTGGGGCAGTGAAGGCCACTCTGGCGGTTGGAGTTCAGACCCTATATCCCAATGATAAAGTGCTTTGATCCAGAAATTACTCAAACCCACCAACTCCTTCTGAACAAAGATAGGCCCAGCAATCCCACAGGGGCTAATCTAACAGCCTTCTTCTCCAATTTTACAAAGTACGTTCTGAATTTTGTTTTCCCAACTTCTTTACTCTTTATTCTGAGGGATGCACTTCATCACTTGACTTTTTCTTCTCATATTCTGACATGACTGATGATCTTAATGTCTTGGAAGAAATCCATTATACAATGGTGGTAACCTAGGTAAGTCATCATGCTTCTGTTTTTTGGCATCCTCAAATAAAGATAAACTTTCCTGTTTATATTACAGGGATGCTGTATTGATCAGCATCTATACTGCTCCGTCTTGCATGTCAACAATTCTCTCCTAGGTTAGCCAACAGAAATGCATGCGCATATGTATCTAATGTACAAGAATGTCACAGCTCTCAACTATGTAATCAATGAAATACTACAGCAATGAGAATGAACTGTTATAATAAATGAAGTACTCAGATTTCCTCCTACTCCAGTTCCCTAACACTTTGCTAGCACAGAGTTGTTTTGTTCATCATTTCCCCAACATCTTATTCATTCCCCCACCAGTGCCTATCCTTCCCATTTTCCAGGATGCCCAGCCTCTACCAGCCTACCCACGTCCCTGGCTCCACTCCTTCTTCAAAACCCCCCTGCCCCTCAGGGCTGTTCTGATTGCCTCCAACTTCCTCTGACACATAGAGCCACACTAGATATTTGATGCCTACTTACTTACTCATATGTATTAGATCAAAACATATGAAATTGACAATATTCAACCACTTTTGACCCACAAAAACAATTTCATATGGTTCAACCCAATTTATAAATCTTCTCATCCCAAATACAAATCCCCTTTACATTCCTAGTGTCTTTGATAGTCCCTTGCACTGTGAAGGAGTATGGTATTAGGAAAAAAAAAGAAAAAGACCTTGACTATTTTTAAGTTGGCAAAATAGTAGGTAGGTTTCTGTTTCAATCTGAAAATGTATCCTAATCCATGCATGCACCCACATGTATGAGTGGGATGTCTGTGGTTCCCCTCTGTAAAAATATCTCATAGCCTAAAATATAAATATGCAATATTAGACATCAGAACTTATAGCTAGAGATACTGGTTTATAGATACCAAAGGGCTTTAAGAGAGTCTACCTTTCAAAAAAATCAAACACAAAATTTTCATCAGTAAATTCTATACTCTCTTGGATATATTTCATATTTATTTTATAATTTGTTACACGACCCAGTTAAAAAGATCATCTAGAATATGGCATTGCACTTTATCTAGTTACATTTCACTTATTGTGGTCTTAATTCTATACATAATTACAGTAATTACCATGAGATTACTGAAACTTATCAAGGAAAAATCTAGTGAGAAATTATACTTATTTTTAAGGACAAGAAACTTTTATGGTCTCTGATAAAAAATACAAGATCCTGTTGCTTTCCAAAAGCAAAACAAAATTAAAATGGCCATTCAATGTACCATGATGATTGCTGAAGTGAATTCAGTATTTCAAGGACAGAATATAACTAAAACAGTGGAGAAGCACTGAACTGAAGAGTTGATACTTTTAGCACATCCATATTGGTAGCCTTGGAATTACTTAAGGGAACAAATCAGTATTTCATCACTTTCTTCCTCTGGTTCTGTGGGTAGATCGAGCAGTGAAGTTCAGATTTCTTTTTCAATGATACCATTTCTTAGGAAGACCCATATTTTCCTCAGTTGATGAGTCATGTTTTCAGAACTGAACAGGCTTATGAAACGATCTAGGACAAACGTTCTAATGTATTCTACTATAATTCCTCCAAATTCCTTCACAACAAATTATTAACAATTGCAGTATTTAAAACTCCAAGCAAAAGAAAAAATCTCTTAGCAGCGATTACGTCCCAATAGTGTCCTTAACTCTGTGCTTAAAGTACATCCGAGATAATTACATTTCAGACTCACTACATTTATAATGTTTTATAATGCGTCTTTCATTTGTGTAATATTAGAATGTAAAAAAGACTCCCAGAAACTAGGCTAATGTTTATTTTAGGGAAAAAAAATAGAATGAGCTTCATATAGTCAATATGCACTTGCCACTTGTCATTTATGCATCGTTAAAAAAATCAACTGTATAACTTTGGTCCCTATTTCTTTCTAATCTTGAGATTTACCTACAATTTTAATCAGTGTTATACTAATCTTGATAAATATGGTCCATCTTAATGCCCAAAAATGGCAGGGGATAAAATTTCTTCTAAAGATGGTAGAAAGTCCACCTTCAACACCAGATTCTGCTCATTGTCCTGAGTAGCCTTGAAGGCATTTTAAAAAGTTAGACTTTCTCTTTAAAGATCTTCTTCCTTTATAGTACCAAAAACACAGTCGTCTTCAGCTACCTTAATGGAAATCTTGCTTCGCCTTGGTAAAAAACTAGGACAGTCCTTCTCCTGTAAAGTAAACACAGAGAGATCAGGTGTGTATATGAGAGGAAACAGTTTCTACAAGAATAACAAAAAAATCTAGAGAGGTTAAAACAAAATTAAAAAACAAGAGAAAGTTTACATTTGTTCAAGCAAGGGCTATTTTAAATGGTTTTGTCAGGTAAAAGCTTTATTTGGGTGGGTGTGGGGGGTTGGTATACATCTGATGGGGCTGCGGAGAGCGCCCCCTGCTGGTATGATGAGGTAGCTATGCCCAGAGTGCCTTTGGGGCACTGGAATGACATCCCGGTAGCCTCTGAACTCTGCCTAATCTTGTCCCTTTCTCCTGTGTTAGATGACATTCAGTTTTAACTTCTTAAAGCATTTTAAGAGGTTATGGATGCCACAAACCTTCAGTGAGTGAATCGTATGCCTTTAGTATTTATGTATAGCTTAAAGACAGGGCAGAGAGAGTGGGTTTCACTTCTAGTGGAGAAAGACATGAGGCATCTCAAAAGGTAGACCGGCTTAGTTTTTTTTTTTTTTTAATAAGGGATGGCTTGTTAAAGCAACCCACTCTGGAGCTATATCACCTAGGTTCAGATCCAGGTTCTACCGTTTTTTTATTTATTCTGTTTTTAATCGCACTTTAAAAAATACAGAATGCTTCACAAATTTACGAGTCATCCTTATGCAGGGACCATGCTAATCTTCTTTGTATCATTCTAATTCTAGTATATGTGCTGCCAAAGCAAGCATGAGGGTCTACCTTTTACTAGCTGTGCAACCTTGGGCAAGTTGCTTAAACTTTCTGTTTCAGTTCCCTCAGCTGTACACCAAAGATGATAATAGTACTTGGGTTAAGAGAATTAAGTGAGCGGCACATGACATAACAGTGCCTGACTCAGCCTAAGCTCTACATACAGATTACTAAGTAAATTCAACAGAATTCAATATAATTGAACACCCGAACTCCTTCTGAAATGCGGGCCCTGTTCAAAGCATAATGCAGGTTTGTCTGTTTAGAATTGCTCCTCATCTGAGAGGGTCGCTAAATTAGCATCAATGCTGATCACAGCTGTGTTCTGTGTTGTCTAGAATCCTAGGATAGTGGCTCTCCAACTTGAACATGCATCAGACTCACCTAGAATGCCTGCTAAACATGAATTGCTGGGTTTCACCCCTAGAATTTCTGATCCAATAGGTTTGGGGTGGAGCAGATAATTTGTATTTCTAATAAGTTCCCAGGAGGTGCTGATGCTGTTGGTCCAGGGACCACACTTTGAGAAGCACAATTTTAGAGTATTTCCAATCCTGGGTGTCTGTTAGAACCATCTGGGAAACTTAAAAATTCCCTTGCCCAGGCCCCTCAGACCAATTCAGTCAGACTCTCTGAGGGTAGGGCCCAGTCACCATCATTTTTAGAGTCCCTGGATCATTCCAATGTACAGCCAAGGTTGAGAACTATAGCTGTACACTGTCAGTATGTGGCTGGAATTTGGGTGAATTTACATGAATCTACATTTTACAGATGAAGAGACTGAAGCTTGGTGAGTGTTTTGCCTGGGATGCTCATCATAAATGCTGATTTTCAGTAACCCCACCCAGATCAATCTTTGGGCATGTGCTAGTTTGAAACTGTTATGTACCCCAGAAAAGCCATTTTCTTTCAATCCTGATCCATTCTGGTGGGGCCAGACCTATTGTTTAGGGTGGAACCTTTGATGAGATCGCTTCCCTGGAGATGTGACACACCCAATTGTGGGCGTGACATTTGATTAGATGGAGATGTGACTCCACCCACTCAAAGGGGTCTTGATGGGTCTACTGTAGTCCTTTAAAAGGGGAAACATTTTAGAGAAACATCAGATGCAGACGCAGACACAGATGCCTGGAAACGCAGAAGCGCCAGGAGCTGAGAGAACCAACAGAAGCTAGGCAGGACCCAGAGCTGACACAGACACAGACACCTGGAAATGCCTGGAGTGCCAACAGAGAGAGCAGATGCCGAGACACAAACCACTGGAGATGCAGAGTCCAGTAGATGTTACCATGTGCCTTCCCATGAGATGCTAAGCATGTCAGAACCCAGCGTTTTTGCCCCGAAAAAGCTAAGTGAAGACCACAGATGCTCAAAGAGGAAGCCACTGGAATGAGAAGCTGGAAGCAACAGAATCAGAAGGACCAGAAGATGCCAGCCACATGCCTTCACATGTGACTAAGGCACTGACCTTTCTTGAGTCAAAGTGTCCTTCTCTGGATGCCTTACTTTGGACATTTTTATGGCCTCAGAACTCTAAACTTGTAACTTAATAAATCCTCTTTATAAAAGCCAATATTTCTAGTTTATTACATGCTGGCAGCATCAGCAAACTAAAACAGCATGTGAGGCCAGGAATCTACATTTTAATAAGCACTCCCAGGAGTCCCTTAGGCACATTTTGGTTTTTGATCTATCTGAAGACACACAGCCAGTAAGTGGTAGAGTTCCTGTCTCTGATTTAACTAGCAGCTGTTATCATGTAAGAGAGAAAGCTTTGCATTTACTGTTTTTTTCCCTGAGCTTATTCACTCAAGAAATACTATGTATCTTTGTATAAACATCAGACCCTGTGACAGGAGCTGGATCTGTAATAAAATCTATTCAAATGCTACTTAGAAAGTTATTTTTATTTTGTTCATCTATGCCAGGATTTGAACATAGAAAGAGTTAGTAAAGGTAGTTAAGGGCACAGCTGAAGAGTCAAACTGTCGGCTACTTTTTACCAGTAGCAAATCATTTAATCTCTCCGTGTCTACTTCCCTCCACTGATTTAGAGTTATGGTAAGGAAAAATTAGTTAATTCATAAAAAGTGCTTAAAGTGCTCAATATTTTCTATTTGATATATATTATTATTGTTTTCTGCACGGCAAACCTAAATGTTCAAAAAAGAGTTTATAAACTTAGAAGTTTTTTATAGAGTACAAAACAGAGTATCTGTGAAACTAAAATACAGAAATTAGAAAAAAGATTAAAAAAAAAAAGGCATGAGGTATAGAAGCAAACCACCAAAGAATGTACATTCTTCTTGGATATTTTTCTATGTAAAAGTTCAAGAAAGCATTTCTCCTAGCCCTTCTAGGTGCTACAATAAAAATATATACTTATGTGACAGTCCTCCAATTGGCCCAACCTACATGGAGGCACTTCCAAGAAACAGAATTTTGGCATATTACTGGAAGTAGAATGGCTCTGGTTACTTAGGGGAAGAAAGGCAGATTCATCAAAATTATGATTCAATTACATAATTTTACTCACAGACCTGATTTTGTTGAATGCGGTTTCTTTTACTTTTACCTCGTTCCGGAACTTCAATCTGCTAAATAGATTAGTAAAACGTCAGTTGGCACAGCCCAGAGAAGCAAGCACACAAATAATCCAACAAATAGCATATTTTCCTTTCCATGAAATCCTGTTAATAGTCCTGAAGGCTGCCAGGCAGCTGGCACACCTGCACGTGCTGGCATGATCCCCCTTAAATTGCAAGCATCTTAATGTTACAGAAATCAAGTCCCTACAAGTTAAGTGAAGCTTACTGCTTAATATCATTTGTTGCTTATGGATTTTGTGATTTAACATCACTTTTAAAAGGACCCTACATGAAATTAAATGTATTTGCAAATCCTGAAATTCTCTACAGAGCTCCTATCCACATGCTGAATTAAAAGGCACCATGAATCAAATGAAGAATCAAACCGAAGTTCAAGACCCATGAGTTTGCCTCATGTATGTAAGGTAGTGAAATCTAGTGAAACAGACTCCCAGCGGGAAACGGAGAGTGCAGTAATATGGGTTAATTAAGGAGCGTTTTAAAAAGGAATTATTTTAAGCACAGAATTACCATATGATCTGGTAATTCCACGTCAGGCAATACATTCAAAAGAACTGAAAACAGGGACTTAAAAAGATACTTATACACCAGCGTTCACAGCAGCATTATTCACAATCAAGTGTCCATCAACAGCTCAACATGCGTTACACACACACACATACATACACACTATGGAATATCATTCACCCAGTAAGAAGAATGAAGTTTGATACATGCCACACCAAGAATGAAATGAAACATGCTTGAAAATACGGTGAGTGAAATAAGCAAGACACAAAAGAACAAATGCTGTATGATACCTCTTATATCAAATATCTAAAATAAGCAAATTTATAGAAACAGAAAATAGCTTAGAAGCTATAGGGGGAGGGCAGAGGAGGGAATGAGGAGATACTGATTAATGGTACAGAGATTCTATTTGGAGTGATTAAAATGTTTTTGTAATGGATGATGACGATGGTTGCAAAACATTGTGAATGTAGTTAATGCCACTAAATCATACACTAACATGGTTAAAATGGAAAATTTTATGCTGTATATGCTGCCATAATAAATGTTTAAAAAAAACAAACTATTAGCTATTTAATGGAGGGGTGGAGGGGTGGTTTGATGACTGTGGTGGTAGTGGGCTGGGGTAGAGCATAAGGGGATGGGGACAGGCCTCTTACCATCTCTGGGCCTGAAAGGGGAGGGAAGCAGAAAGAGTAGCTGTAGCTGCAGGGACGGGTGGCCTGAAGGAGCTGTAGGCCACATTAGACGGACATGACCACCACAGAGTCCCAGCAGGGCCAGAGATGGAAATATAATTACTCCAATCCCATTTTTCTCATACCCTCCAATCAGGGGTCAGAGAGTGAGGTTGCAGTACACAAATGTCGGTCTCCTGGAACACAGAACAGGGTGGAGAAGAGTGGAGAGCAGATCTGGACAGGCAAACAGAAAGCAGCAAGCACATCTAGTAAGTGTGACCTAGCCCGGGTTTGGGGGAAAAAGTCTTTAGATTTTTCTTATTGGGAAGAAAATGAACTACTCTTAACTATGCAGTACATGACTGCCACAAACACAGGGTAGTACTTATCACTCCAAAACTGTAAATGTCTCTTTACTGAATGCCTGTTTCCTCCAGCAAACAAGTACTTCGACATTGGATATGCCGTTTCCTAGCCAGGGATCGATAGACATAAACATTTGTAAATAACAGAATGAAGGAATTATTTATTTAAATTATTTATTACTGCTTATTATTTACAGAATATAAAGTGGGACATTTACTAATGAAACATACTAGGTATGATTATATAAAAATATAAATTATTTTTCAGTTTGGAAAATTATTCAGTACCATATTCTTGATGTGCATCTCAGGTGTTCAGAGTATAGCTGAATATACAAAATGATGATGATGATGATATATGGAAACATATATGTGTAAAATAAGCCTGCTTTGTTTTCTTGGTGTCCTTTGGAATTCTTTACATGGCAGAGACTACTGATGGCCTATTCCATTATCTGTTCTGCCCTCTCTCCTTATTAACAATACCAAATTTTATTCTGAAAGACCATACACCATACTAAAAGAGTATATTTACCAGACTCCCTTGCAGCTAAATGTGGCTATGTGCTATGACTAACTTCAACCAATGAGTTACGAGCAGAAGTCCTATGTGAGACTCCAGAGAATCCTCCTTAAAAGAAAAGAGGTGATAGGAAAATGGGGAATGCCAATTTCTGGAGAGAGAGAGAGAAAAAAAAAGAAAGAACAGAGGTGAGCCCTTCTACATTCTGTCACCTACAATGTGGATGTAATGACTGGATCTCCAGCAGCCGTCTTGGACATGAGGTGAAAACCACACACTGAAGAGAACAGAGCAGAAAGGTCCCTGGTCACATCAGGGAGGCACCATCCCAGCCCTAGACTGCCTACTTTGGGGCTTCTTTTAGATGAGAGAGAAACTAATTTCTATTTTGGTTAAGATATGTCTTTTGTCTTCTGTTTTCTTCTATATGCAGTCAAACCTAATCCTATCACATTTTACTTTCAAATAAAACTATGATTTTGCTGTGGTTAAAAGTTGCAAATATTAACAAAATTTTTTTAGGCTTTTCTGTAGAACCATAATTTTAGGAAGAAAGCTGCACTTTTTTTCTTTGGGTCTGTGGCTAATATTGCCTTTAAGAATTTAACATGACTTTTTTGTGTGTGTTGGGGGTTTACATTTTTCTTTAGTGAATTCATTTGACTTCAAATTTGAATAATCTCTTCATAAACGGTTCAGGTGTTACCTTTGAAAACATTGCCTAAAGCTAATCTCAGCTAATTAAGTTAGCAATAAACTTTCCTTCCTTCCTCCTTATTACGATAAAAACAGTACTATTTAATCTGCTTCTAGGGACCATCCAGTTTATTATGTGGTTAATTTGGTTACCATTTCCTCAATTTCTCAGCCCAGATTCTTCACTTATATCAAAATCTTGGAATCAGAACCGGCTTTGCAAAATAGAGACTTCTGACCCTAGTTTATACAAAGCCTTCTGTCAGTGATATTTGTTAGTTCAGACTTGATATGTTTACCTAGAAAACCACTGACTGCCACAATCATGCATTTATTTGTTTATTTCAAGGTCCACAAAATGACTTGTTCTGGTCAAGTGCACTCTGCGTGGAGGTCCAGAACTCAGCATGAGTTCAAACATCTGATTTTATCTATTCCCCTCACCTTCCAGAGTCTCATTCTACCCAGGGATTTGTAGGTGAAATTCCAGATTGAAGTATGGACTAACAGCAACAAGACTCAAAAACCCAATTTTCTAAGAGGAAACATCTTAACTTTTCTTTCCAAGAACCAAAATAAGTAAAGAAATAGGTTGTAGAAATAAAATGTGTTGAGTATTTAAATAAAGCCATACAAGCATCAACTGATATGCTGATTTTGCTGTCAGCCAGTGATAAACCATAGATTTCGATCATATGCAAATCTGAGGAATGCAGTTAGTGTGATTGTTTTTCTTTCAAACTTTAAATAGATCACCATACTCTAGTCTATTGAGCAAACTCTTTACTATTCATTGTACAAGTATTTCCTGCATCAAGTAGCTTACATTTTATTCATTCACATATGAGAGCACTTCTCTTTTTAATGGGATTACTTCAGTTACTTGCTTTCTTCTTCTTTTTAATATACAATGATCAGAGCCTATGGGAGGTCATCCTACATAAGAGGTTGGCTCTCATTTCTCTTTTTTAAAGAGCCTCCTTGATTCCTTTATTGCTTTGATTTGCTCCTCTCAAGTACATTTTGAATTGTTCAAACACCAAGAGATAGTGAATTTTATTTTCCCTGGAAAAGTATTTCCAGTTCTAGAGATTAGATAAATACGTACAGAATGCAACTATTTTCTTAGTAAAAAGCTACAAAGCCAAGCAACGACCAGTGTGAAAGTAAAGATGTCATCCATCCTCTTACGAAGGACTAAATACAAATTAAAACATTATGGAGCAGTGTAGAGGGTTAAAGAGTTCTCTGCAATGCAAAGATGACTTCTCTTTGGAAAAATGGCTTGAACTCTAAAGACAGGCTCTCTTCTGCCTGTGGTTCTGGCACAGGGGCACCTGACCAATCCCCAGAAAGGGAGCCCACGTCTGTGTGGTTTGGATTCCCCTCTCAAGGACTTCACTTGCTGGCCCTGGGAATTCATCAGTGTAATGTGGTCTCTGAGTGTCAGCTCACCGTGGGAACTTACTAGAAAAACCGGATACAGATAAGAAGGCTTACCATTTCTGGATTCTCTGCAGCTTTCTTTACCATCTTTTCGGTGATCATCTTTTTCAAGCAGTTACTCAGCAAAAAAGCCTAAGAAACCCAGAAATAAACAACTCTCAGCTGAAGAGATCTTCATTCTCTTCCTTCCCACAGATTTTGAGCTCTGTCTGCAATACTACACTTTCGAGAATTTAGATTTCCTCTTTACTTTCCAGAAATTTGCATAAGATGTCATTGTTAAACAACCAT
This sequence comes from Tamandua tetradactyla, assembly GCF_023851605.1. Lineage (NCBI taxonomy): Eukaryota > Metazoa > Chordata > Mammalia > Pilosa > Myrmecophagidae > Tamandua > Tamandua tetradactyla. The sequence goes on from NC_135332.1 coordinate 144,971,122, forward strand.
AAATTTTCTCAGTTACAGAAGTTTTTTAAAAGAGAGATAAAAAATGGCTATGATCTCATTACTAATCTCTTTCCTTCTTAAAACTATCCCTTTGTTGATAGGAAAGTTTTGGTAATGGATGGTGGTGATGAATTGTGAATGTAATTAACACCACTGAATTATATATTTTAATATGGTTAATGGTGAAAATTTTAGGTTGCATATAACTTACCAGAATAAAAATTTTTTAAAAAGCCATACAGTTATACAACACAAACAGTAAATCTCGATGCGAACTATGGACTATTATTTGATTATATAATTATAATATTGCTTCATCAATTGTAACAAAGGTACTGTGCTGGTTTGAAATTGTTAGCTATCCCAGAAAAGCCTTGTTCTTTTAATCCTGATTCAATATTGTAGGGCGATATATTCAATATTGTATTTGATTAGATTGTTTCCATGGAGATATAATCCACTCAATTGTGGGTGTGACCTTTTGATGAGATGGAGCAGTGACTCCAGCCATTTAAGGTAAGTCATGATAAGTTTACTGGAGTCCTTTAAAAGGGGAAACATTTTGAAGAGTGTTCAAAGATGCTTGGAGTACCAACAGAGAGAGCAGATGCCTAGACACAGACAATGGAGATACAGAGCCCAGTTGACGTTGCCATGACCCATGAGATGCTAAGCAAGCTAGAACCCATGCCATGTCCCACAAGGAAAACTGTGTGTGAGGGAGAGGCGTATATGGGAACTCTGTACTTTCTGCATATTTTTCTGCAAACCTACAACTTCTCTAATAAAAAAAATATATATATAAATATGACAAATGCCAAAAAAATTACAGAAACTAGGAAACAAAGAGAAATAAGTTAAATCTACCTTTTCAGCACCTTCAACATTGGCCCTGTTGATATCTACTCTCATATGAATTATAAAAAGTCATCTGGGTCTTTCTTACTCTGATTAGTCAATTAGCCACTTCTCACACTGGCTTAAAATGTGTTTTTTCAGGTCAGTTACTCTTACAACCTTAGAGTAGATGACATAAACAAACAAACAAACTAAGCCCTCCTATGCCATTTTCCTTATTTTATAAGCAAAAGATAATATCAGCAACAAAACAATTCAAATGCTTATTATTATAATCAAACAGTAATCATATATTTCATTATTTATATGATTATTGAGGCCTATTATGAGCCATAAATAGTAACCTGTCTTTCTGAAAGACTTAGCACCTTATTGTTTTACTGCACTTAAAAAAATTTGTTTTTTTTTTTCCTTTATTTTTCCAGAATCTTTAATTACTTGTTTCAAGACTGATAGCTTCCCCAATATCACCTCTGGTTTAATTATCATCATTACTGCCAACATGCACACAATTTTACACATTTGCTACATAAAAGCGGGGCCTTCCTTGTTCCAGGATCTTCACCCATACATGCTAAATTTAAGGTACCTTATGATTTTCGTATTTACCCCTTTGTCACCAACCGTTTCTCTCCCTTGTCCGGCTCTTGATTCTTGGATTGCCATTTTCTTTTTCTGCCCCATTATAGGCTGTGTGTTCAAGGAAGCTCACTGTGTTGGGAGACAGGTGGAGAGAAGAGGCCGGAGAGGAGAGAGAAAACCCAGGAGGGGGTGGTAGCCAAAGTGGAAGGCACTCTGGGGGTGGAGCAGAGAAAGCAGAATTAGAGGGAGCATGGGCTATACACAGGTAACATCAGAAGTCTTATAGGGCTGTAGAGATGATAGGAACTCATTTTATTTAAAGGAAGAGAAAGGAGGGAGGAGAGAGGAAAAGGGCTGCCATCAATAAGGAAAAGAGTACCAGAGTTATCAAGGCTTACATGCAAAGACAAATTTTGACAATCCCCAGTTTTGCTACAAATGAGCCCTACTGATCTGTGCACACATGTAACCTATACAAAAGATGGGTATGAAATAGTTAAGCATCAAAACCCTGAGCTGATGCACCTAGGAAGGATGTTTAATAGTATTCCAGGAATGGTGAATCCTATATATTGTTATACATTGTACACTAAGACACTGCTACAAACCATGTAAATATGATTAAATGTAAAGGGATTGAGCTTTCCTTTAAAGGACCTAGAAGAGACTTGGGCCTAAGTCCTCATTTGTATTTGTAAAACACATAAGCCAAATTTCTGTCTTTTACAGAGGTAGCCTTTGGGTACATATCAATAAACCCAACTCTGAACAAAATAATACTTTTCTAGGAAACCTTTAATGTTTATTGCATCTCTCTACAGTGGCTTAAGCTCATTAGGTACTGACTAGATTAAAAGACTATAATAAAATTTAACTGCTGCATTTAGCATTCCAGGGGAGTGGTTTCACTGCCCAAATCTCTCTACATCTCTCCAAATAACTGCAAATCTTGCGATAGCAAAACATCCTATGGTTTCCCAAAGGATGACTCATACTTAAGGTGAACCTGAGGTCTCATTTATTTAATCTAGGATTTTGGTAAGGTTCTTTGAGTTTTTCAGAGGACATTGATACCTATTCTCTCATGACCACAACTACACTAGAAGTGAAGAGTTGCAAGGGGGCTTTGGTTACTTGAAACCAGAATATTCCTTGGAACTTAGTATGATCATCTAGAACTCAAATTGAAGAATATAATGTTGATGCAAAGATTACTTTGATACTTTGATTCTGTTTTAGAACATTTGTAGCTTTGATTCCAATTTCAAATAGTTTAAGTTGGTTGAACAATTTTTCTGTTGTATTTTGTATATATAAAATTAGGTTTCTCTTTTGGGATTTTTATTCCAGTTTAATCTATGTCTTTGGCAGGCACTGATTTCTACCCAAAAACCTTTGTACCCTTCTTTCTTGCTAACAGAACTATGATTTGAGTTAGGATTACAAAGTATCCAGCCCCAGGCAAGAAATCTTTTTTTACCCTAAGCCAATCATGCATTCTGTTCCTCTTTGCTTGATACTTTGTTCCCAGACTCCCTAGCTGCTAGGGGTGATCACATGATCCAGTTCTGGCCCATAAGACATAATGGGAGGCTTTTGGGGGAAAAGTTTTTGTTTTCCAGATAAAAGGCCATTTATCTGCTGGGAAATGGCCAAGAGAATGATAGGGATGCCAATCATCTATCTACTTTCAGTTTCTTATTAAGTGAGATAATAAAAATCTATATTATCTAAGCTAGGGGTCAGCAAACTATAGACTGTGTACTAAACCCAGCCCACAATCTGTTTTGTCTTTTTCCAGGTACAGGTTTTTCCCCAATGCTTTCATCAGGGTGTTTTTTGTCTTTAAGCTTACATACCTTAGATTTGTCACAATAATTCTTCTTTGCCATTCTAAATATTAATATTTTACCCTTTAAAGAGAAGGGTCAGGAAGAGAAGTAAAATCCTTTTTGAAATTTATTGCCAGTTCCATTTAGGCCAACCCAGTGACAGCGCATCTGTACAACTAAAAGAGCTGCCTGCATTCTATTTTCCTCACTCCCCTCACTTTAAAAGAAGATTGATTTTTGCTCCTTAAATTTTATTTTATTTATTTATTTTAAAAATATTTTCATTGATAAATCTTCACAGACTTACATTTCATATGTGGTGTACAATCAATGGCTCACAATATCATCACATAGTTGTGTATTCATCACCATGATCATCTTTGGAACATTTGCATCACTCCACAAAATGAAATAAAAAAGAAAAAAACTCATACATACCCTTTGCCCCTTCCTCTCACTGACCACTAGTATTTCCATCTACTCAATTTATTTCACTCTTTGTCTCCTCTATTATTTATTTATTCTTTATTCATATTTTTTTACTCATTTATCACATGCTGGATAAAACGGAACTACAAGGTTTTCACAATCCCGCAATCACATGGTAAAAGTTATATCTTTATACAATCGCCTTCAAGAATCAAGGCTACTAGAGCACAGCTCAACAGTTTCAGGTACTTCCCTCCAGCCACTCCAATACACCAGAAACTAAAAAGGGATATCTATATAATAATTCCAGGATAACCTCTCAACTCTGTTTGAAATTTCTAAGCCACTGAAATTTTATTTTTCCTCATTTCTCTCTTCCTCCTTTTGGTCAAGAAGGCTTTCTCATTCCCTTGATGCCAGGTCCCTGTTCATCCCAGGATTTCTATCCCATGTTGCCAGGGAGATTTACACTGGGGAGTCATGTCCCACGTAGAGAAGGGGAGGGCAGTGAGTTCACCTGCTGAGTTGGCTTAGAGAGAGACCATATCTGAGCAACAAATGAGGTTCTCTGGGGTGACTCTTAGGCCTAATTTTAAGAAGGCTTAGTCTGTCCTTTGTAGGAATAAGTTTCATAAGGGTGAACCCCAAGATTGAGGGCTCGGCCTATTGATTTGTTTGTCCCCACTGCTATGGGAATATCTGAAATTCTCCAAATGGGGAAGTTGAACATTTCCTCCTTTCTCCCTAGTTCCCCAAGGGGACCTTGAAAATACTTCTTTATTCACTGCCCAAATTACTCTGGGATATATCAGGCATCACACTAAACCTGGACAAACTAACAAGATTTCACACCCTATTCAAGACTCCATGTAGTTATGGTGTTCATCTAAACTGACCATACAAGTTGTGCCAGTTTGAAAGGATTTATGTACCCTAGAAAAGCCATGTTTTAATCCAATCAATCTTGTAAGAGCCATGGTTTCTTCTAATCCCTCTTCAGTACTATAGGTCAGAACCCTGATTAGGTTACCTCCATGGAGATGTGACTCAATCAATTGTGGTATTAAACTTGATTAGATAGAGATGTGTCTCCACTCATTCTAAGTGGTTCTTAATTGGTTTACTGGAATTCTATAAAAGAAGAGACATTTTGGAGAGCATTCCCCCCCCCCCACTTTTTTTTTTTTACATAGGTAGGCACGGGAATTGAAGCTGGGTCTCCCACATGGCAGGCATGAACTCTTCCTGCTGAGCCACTGTGGCCCGCCTGGAGAGCATTCCTTTCAGAGAAGGAGGAGAGAGCTGCAGAACGATGACAGGATGAGAGAACCACAGAGTCCACCAGCCAGCAGCCTTTGCAGATGAAGAAGGAAAACGCTTCCTGGGGAGCTTCAGGAAGCAAGAGGCCTGGAGAGGAAGCTAGCAGATGCCGTGTTTGCCATGTGCTTTTCTATTTGAGAGAGAAACTCTGAACTTTCATCCACCTTGATGAATCAAGGTATCTTTCCCTGGATGCCTTAGATTGGACATTTCTATAGACTTGCTTTAATTGGAACATTTTCCTGGCCTTGGAACTTTAAACTTGTAACTTACTAAATTCCCCTTTTTAAAAGCCATTCCACTTCTGCATTCCAGAAGCTAGCAAACTAGAACACAAGTTAAATTACAAAATGGACTTCCCTCAAAAGAATAATAAATATTGCACCAAATAAATATCTCTCCCTTTGATCTCACACAGAAGCTGAAGATTTAAAATACACTCCCCTCACTTTAATACCTACAGGACCACAGGAAGCACAAGTTTGGGGGAAATAATCAACTTTGGAAAGATGATCTACTTTTGTAAATAAAGTTTTAATGGAATGTAGCCATACCTATTCATTGTCCTATTGTCTATAGTTGCTTTTGTGCTACAATGAACAGAGCTGAGTTTTTGCAACAGAGAGTATATGGCCCACGTAGGCTAAAATATTTACAATCTGGCCCTTTAAGAAAGAGTTTGCTGAACTCCTGTCTAAGACGCTGTCAGTTGAGTTTTCTGTTATTTGTTAACCAAATTCATTTCTAACTGCTTTGAAGGTTATAATGACTAGTAAAATAAAACAAAACAAAATCAAACTAAATAAAAGGTAGTTCAGGCCTATAAGGGAGTATGTAGCAGAGTCTTGTGCCCTGCTGCAGTTGGATTACGGTAAGGTGCTTTGTCTACTCTTGCAGGCAAGACAGCATTTCAGCACAAGGGTTTTTCATGCTCTGCCCTGAGAACTCACCTGTTTGGTGTGAATAACAAACCACTGCCATCGACTGTCCTCGCTGTACTGAAATCTGAGCTCTAAGTCCTGGTTGAGAGTTCGAAGGGGCCCATCCATATCCAGCAGAGTTCCCTGTTAGAGGAAAACATTTTATTTGAATTTCAATAGAAACTTAAGTACCTATTATGTGCTGAGCAAAATTAAAGATAAATGACATTGTCCCTAATCCCAAGGAGCCATCACTATTGAGGAGCCATGAAAGTAAATCACTTCAGTTTGAAATAAATGTAATAAAAGAAGCAAACATAGGCCTTTGGAAGCAAATAGGATGGGTGCCTAACTCAGACAGGGAGGGCAGAGGAAGGTTTCTTGGAGTGAGGGACATCTGAGCAGAAGCAGAAATTATCCAAGTTTGTTGTGGTGATTTTTTTCTTTTCTTTTTTTTGGGGGCTGGGGGGTAGCGGGCAGAGTGGAAGGTGATTCCTGGTAGAAGAAACAAGTACACACACTGAAGAATGAGGGAACCTAGCAAGCTGGAGATACTGCAGGGAGAGAGTATGGCTGGAGCCCAGGCTCCAAGGCACAGCATATGGGAAGAAGAGAGGCTTAGAGAGGCAGGGAAGGACCAGATCCCTGAGACTTTGGTAGGGAACATCTGTGACTTTTGCCTAAACAGCATCTGTTCTTCTTCTTCCTCTTAGTAATGGAGTCTTCACTTCCCTTCAGAGCAACTATCCCTCTTCCACCCTGGCAGTCTTGGTAGTGTCAGGTACTTTGTCCACCAAAGGGTGGCAATGAGCCAGATTTGGACCAAGTGGGCAAACACTCTCTGGGCCCCTCATTTGATTGCAGAGCAGAGAGACCCAAGGAGCAGGTCCTGATAAAGAGTTCCTATTTCCTAGAAACCGTGAGCCCCTTTGGCTTTTGACTTTTCCTAAGCCTATGCTTCACTTTTTCCATCTGAATCCGTGAATGACTCCATATTTTCAATAAATCTCTTCTTTCACTAAAGCCAGAAGTATTGGTTTCTATTGCTTTGCCATCCAAGAGCAGTAACTGTTACAGGTTTATAAAGTCTGTTAAAGAAGTTGGACTTCATCCTGGGGGCAACAAACATTCATTAAAATATTTCAAAGTTAGATAATAGCACCATTAGATTTATATTTTAGGAATGCTGGCATGACAGCATCAGTGTGACAAAACGAACAGGAAACTACTATTTTCAGACACTGAACAACAGATAGTACAGGATTATTAACCTTGAGATAAGGAAAATAAATGAGGTGAGTCCAACAATTATCCCAGAACATTGCATAGAGGTGTTTCCAGGATGTAATGCAGATAGGGGAAACCCAAACAGAGCCCAGGGATCTGGCTTAGTAGAGAAAAAAGAGATAAAAGTTTAAAGTCACGGTTAAAATTTGTGGGACAGGATATGAAAAAGAAGCTCCTTCACAGAGAGAGAAAGAACTCCAGAGAGATCCTCCCTGATACCAAAACCAGACAAGGGCATCACAAAAAAAGAAACTATAGACCAAACTCTCTAATGAATATAGATGTAAAAGTCCCCAACAATATTATAGCAAATCAAATCTAGCAATATATAACAAGAATTATCAACATAATCAAGTGGGTTCACTACAGGAATATACAGTTAGTTTTAACCTGCAAATGTCAATTAATGTAATATGCCATCTTAACAAATTAAAAAAAAAAACTACATGCTCATCTCAGACACAGAAAAAGCATCTGAATAAATTCAGGACCCTTTTATAATAGAAACACTAAAAAAAAAAAAGAAAAAAAAACAGGAATAGATGGGAACCCCTTCAACTTGATAAAGGGCACCTATGAAAACCCTGTAGCTAACATTATCACTTAATGCTGAAAGATTAAAACAAGACAAGAATGTCAACTTTCATCACTTCTACTCAACATTGTACTGGAGGATCTAGCTAGGGCAGTTAGGCTAAAGGAAAAAAAGCATTCGAATTGAAGAGGGAAAATTAAAACCATCTCCATTCATTCATAACGTGATCTTATATAAAGAAAGACTGAAGGAATCTGCTTTAAAAAAACTTATTAGGACTAATAAATTCAACAAGGTTGCAGGATACAAGAGCAACATACAAAAATTAATTATATTTCTATACATTTGCAATGAACAACTCAAAATGAAATTTTTAAAAATCCATTTACAGGAGCAAGAAAAAGAATAAAATACTTAGGAATAAAGTTAACAAAAAGAAGTGTAAAACATATACTAAAGACTACAAAACATTGCTGAGAGAAATTAAAATAGCTCTAAATAAATGAAAAGACATTCCATTTTCATGGATTGGAAAACTTTGTATCGTTAAGATGATAATGCTCTGTCATCTACAGAGTCAGTGCAATCTCTATTAGAATTCCAGGTAGCTTCTTTGTAGAAATTGACAAGATGATTCTAAAATTCATACGGAAACTCAGGGACCCAGAAGACCCAAAACAATCTTGAAAAAGAATAAAGTTGGCAACTATGTGATGATATTGGGAGACACTGATGGTATACCATGTATGGACCTATTGTGTGTAAAGATTTCTTAATAAAAATAGTTTAAAAAAACCAAAACTACAAACAAAAAAAAGTTGAAGGACTCACACTTCCTGACTTCACAACTTAATACAAAGCAATAGTAGTCAAGACATAGGTTCTAGCATGTGGATAGACTATAGATCAATGGAATAGAATTGAGAATCCAGAAATAAATCATGGACGGAGACTTCCTCGGGAAGGCAAGATGCCAAGAAACTCACAAGGAAAGTGACCTGCCAGCACTTCACGCTGCCCATCTGGAAGACGACATCCTGGGTCTTGCCGTCAGGCAGGGTTATGCAGCAGCTGATCTGGTCGCTGCCGACAGAAACGATGGCCTCACAGCCTGGTTCTGGGTAGTCGCAGGTACAGGGATCCAGCTGCATGTACCCGTAGTGCCGAACCTCCTGAGACAGCGCCAAAAACTGCACCCAAACAAACAAGGAGGGCCGGGGAGGGAAAGACTACCTGAAGCAGCTCAGAACCTCATCCAGAAGCGACTGCCATACCATAAAAACACACGGAATTCAGTCCCAGTGAGAGCATCTTTCTCTTTTGGACAATATGCATGAAGATAATGCCCCTTGTTATCTCAGGGTTTATAGCAATAAACCCTGGGAAGTTCATTGTGTGTCCTGCCATGGCAGGGATCATTTCTGACCTGTTCACCTTTATTTTCCTGCTCCTTTGACAGTGCTTGGTACACAGTAGGAATGAAAATGTTTGATAATGAATGAAGGATGAAGAAAACATGGAGTGAATAAAATGAATGAGTAGATATGGTTCTGCCTCAGCCGATCATAACATAACAAAATAAACAAAAAACATAGATTTAAAATGCCCCCTTTAAAAAAACTAAGCTGGGACCTATGAGGGAGGAAATTAGTTAATTTTTACAGGCTGCTTTATAGGATGGTGGTATTAATTGTCAGAGGAAGAGATTTTGGAAATGGCAACAAAATGAGCACAGAAGTAGCAGTTTTCTAAGGAGAGCTCCAGACAGCCCCAAAATGTCTAGAACACTTTTGTGTCATTTTTAAAGTTCAGCTTTTCCTTCTGCTCCTGAAGTGATCTAAGAACACAGGACAGTTGCAGTTTACTCTGTGTCCACAGCATCCTGACCAGTTAATTTCTGTCTAGGGCTTTCCATTTATTTAAAAAATATTATTAATTATTGCATTTAAAGAAGCTGTCATTTGGCTTCCAGCTATTAGCAAGGTCCCACCTAATGGTATGTGAGATGTGTGTGCAGGGACCACCAGCATTCTCACTTTAAAGCATGGTTTAATCTGAAAGAAGACCACCCAGCAATAACTTGGCTCTTTTCTGAGACTTTTTTGGAAAAAAAAAAAAAAAAAAAGTAAAGCTTCCTTTCAAGGACTACATAAAGTGTTATCTTATGAAATGAAACATGCATCTGACTCTTTCTGGTCTCACACTGGATGGGAGAAGTGTCTGAGGCTGCTGCCCTTCCAGGGACATGTCATACCAGCTCACTGTGCTGAGACCTATGCTTCGCTTCGGAGATGCAGTAAGTTGTTGGGCCTCCTGTTGGTGAGTCAGTGGAAAACATCCAAAAGTGTAGGTCGGGAGTACATGGTATAAGGTTTTTTTTTGGGGGGGGGGGGCGGATGTGGGGGGAATAGTGGGTGAGTCTGAGTAATCCTACCACAGAGCACATAGAAAGTAGTCTAATGCTCTTGCTTATAATAGTTCATTACTTACTATTAATGCATATAAAGCTATAATTATTATATTGGTTGGTAACACTAAAATTGCTGCAGTAAACTCTTGGCTGCAATGAGCTAAAAGATGAAAATCTTTTAAAATTTAAAATGAAGGCCCATTTATCAAGAAAGCTGATGATGAACAAGTAACATGCTCAAAATGTCTGCTGGAATTTGCCATTCAGCTGGGGGTATTGGGATAAATGAAAAATTGAAGTCACAAATCTAGAAGAAACATCCACATGAAAAATTAGTTCTTTTAAAAGCACTGTACCAAAAAAGACAATTTAACATGTATACCTGTAGAAGATATGTTTACTTTTTTTTTTCATTTATATTAAGGGTTGCAAAGAGTCAGAATATTTTTGGCTTTAGGAGCTACACAGTCTCTATTGCACCTACTCAACTCTGCGACTGCAACAGAGAAGCCACTTAGACAATACCTAAACCAATGAGCGTGCTGTGTGCCAATAAAACTTCATTTACAAAAATAGGTGGCAAGCCAGACTTGCTCCATGGGCCATAGTTAGCCTATCTCTAATTTAGAGCAAATGACTGTTCCTTTAAATTAATTTCACTCATTTTCTATTTCAAGTTTTCCTACATAAGTACAAAGATTTAATGCTGTTAAAGTGTTGGTTCCATTAGTAGAACTTCACAAACATTTAAATAATGCCAGTTTTATCAGAGCATAAATAGATGATTCAGGAGAAAATCAGTTAATTTTAATAATGGTTCATGTTTTTTCATCTAATTTACCTACTCAAATTTTTAATAGTTTAATATTTTAAAAATAACTATTTTAATAATAATTAGTTTAACCACAATAGCTGTTATGAGTACTATGGTGAATTTCAGGTAAAAAATTCATCATAGAAAAAAATTTGTTTTTGCGGCAATAATACAAATTTTGGTAAAACATAATAGCATGGAAAAATAGCATTCTTACTAAATTAAGAAGTCTGTAGGGCAAAAATATACTTAGAAATTGGTTGTGATGTACATGATTTATAATTGTGTCCAAAATAGCAGCAATAGTGAATGCAACTTGAGGACATTATATTGAACAAAATAAGCCAGAAACAAAAGAATACTGTATGGTCTCTTTTAGAAAATACTTATAAGAAAATCAGAGCCTAGATTGTAAGCTCTTGTAGCAATCACATTGATTCCTGAGCTTAAGTTCTTATTTCTAAATTCTGAGAGCTGTGTTCTGTGTGTATAACCAGGCATTTTCCTGGAACTCTGGGTACCTATGTGACACCTAAGACCCAGAGCTGGAGTTCTGCAGCTCCAACAGTCAGCATTGCCACACACACATCAAATGTTAAAGAAGCCAAAAAAGAGATCAGACTTCAATTAGAGATATGAATGAAGTCAATCTGTTTGGGAAAAGGTAAATGAGAATACATGTAAAGGATAATACTATCTGCATTTTAGAACTTCACCTACTATATGAGACCAAAGGAAGAGAGGTTTATTTTGTGCAAAACCTAAATTTTCTGTAGCACACAACTTAACCTGCCCAGCCAGTTCAGTTAAGCAACCTAAATATATGGAGCCTAGAACTGGGAAAGAAGTCTTGCAATTCTGTATAGCTTAATATTCATATATCCATATAATATTAATATATTCCAGAGTATGTTGGGAGATAACTTAAAAATTGCTGACAAAGTCCCTTGAAGGCCTGGCGAAATAATAGAGAACTATCCAACTTTCCCACCTGGGAAATCCCTGATACTGTCTCAAACATTAGGGACTGCCAAATTAACAGGCCAAACCCTTGATCTTGAGGTTTATTCTTACGAAACTTAGTTCTGTAATGGGGAAGCTAAGCCTATCTATAATTTTGCCTAAGAGTCAGTTCTAGAGAACTTCTTTCGTTACTCAGATCTGGCCTCTCTCTAAATCCAACTCTGCATGTAAACTCTTTACCCTCCCACCTTCCCATGTTTACCTTTCCATGTTGCCATGTCAAAAGTCTCCATGGCAACATGGGAAATGACTCCATGGGGAAAGCCTGGCCTTGGCACCGTGGGATCAAAAATGCCTTCCTGACCAAAAGGGGGGAAAGAAATGCAACAAAATAAGGTATCAGCAGCTAAGAGATTTCAAATAGAGTTGAGAAAGTTACTCTTATGCAAGCTTCAGCTATCTGTGAAGCTATCTATGCAGCTTCAGTATCGGTTAAAATGGAGGTAGAATTCTTAATCACTACAAAAATGTTTTAAAAAACGATTGCAAATGCAAATTACCATGGGATACGAAGCTCCAACAACAGTATTCCTGAAAACCCTAAAGAATACCCAGGGCTCTATCTGAGGCTCTATAAAAGTTTCACTCACTAAGTTTATTTTTCAGAAACCTTAAAATTCTAGAATGTTCTTATGCCCAGAGGCACCAGTCTCTCCAAGAACATCAACCCCCCACCCCATAATATAGATACCCCTTTACAACATGAAGAAGTTAGAATGGTCATTGCCCAAATATCCCTGAAGATTAGGAGAAGGTCAAATGAGAGGAAGGAATTGTAGTAGAAAAGATGGGATTTAACAAATGATTGTGACTACTGAATCACTGTATTGATATTTCTTGTTAATCTCTAGTATATTAAAACAGCTAGAAGGAAATACCTGAAATTATGGAACTGTAACCCATATCATACTTTGACATTTACTCTCATAACTACCTGTTAAACCATACTTTGAAATTTATCACTCTTCTATATATGGTATATTTCACAATAAAAAAAGGTTAAAAATAGCAGCAATATTCTACCCATCAAAATAGAAGCCACGAAAAAAAAAAAAAAAAATAGAAGCCACGGTTGTTAAAATTTGCAAAATTTTTATATGTATGCTGAGTAACTGAACTGAAAAATTTTTGTAACAAAGCTAAAGTGACATACCAAGGGAAAAAACCTACACTGTGGCAGTATGTCCTTTTTCCTTTATTTTTGGCCCATCAAATCAAATTTTAAAATGTCTGAGCCCTTAAAAAATTACTTCTTGTGTATCAACCAAAGTATAAATGAGTCCTTGAAATTTGACTGCATTTTGTTCAAAACAAATGCTTTGATTGTGAATACTGATAAAATCTAAACAATAGAAAAAGACAACACAAAGGCAGAGGGCATTTCTTTCATTCAAATACGTCTTATTTGTCAGGCACTCATATCGCTGGCTAGGGAACCGGGGATCCTTTACAGAAGCTTTAAAAATGGACATCTGAAAATATATTCGAAGGCATAATAGAACATGTGCTCGAAGACAGAGGATGTTGGCTGCCGTATCCAGGACCGTCAGCTAAGAATGATACCAGGTGCTGGGAATACACCGGGCGTTATAAATTAGACACAGTCCTGGGCCTCATGGTGCCTATTGCCTATGTGGTTTATCGCAGTAAAAAGCTGGAAACACCTGAATGTCCAATAATAGGAAATTGCTAAGCTAAATGATAACATAGCCATATGATGGAATACTCAGCAGTCGTTAAAAATAACAATGAGTATCTACATTAAAGAACTTGGCAAAAGCCTCACAATATATTGCCTATATATTTCTTTTAGAAATCTTAAAACAATAAGGCTTTATTCATTTTATAATCAGAAAAATCAATAAAGCTATTCTAATTTTTGTTAAAAGCTCTCCTAACAGTGCTTCATAGGTTTATAAATGAAAATACTGAAATGGTTCAATTCCACTGTTTCTTTAACTCCCTTCCAAGAGATTTCTCATAGTACAATATTTGATTCACCTTTGCTTGATTGTCTTCTTTCTGGAGAGCCTCTAGTTTCTCCCTCTGTGCTGGTGTAGGTTTGGCCCATTCTTTTTCAATGTCCTGTATTGCCTTAAAACAATAAGCTTATAAAATTAGCAACCTTAACAGAAATGAATTAATCTGATAGAAACATACTCATGTGTGAAGGGCTATAAAAACAGACTCAAATGGTTAAATATAAGGATTTAGCATGTTACAAAGATTACTTTTTAATTAGTAAGGTAGGAAGAGATCATTCAATGATTTTGGCACTGAGTCATGACAACACTTGGTAAAGAAAATAAAATTAGTACTTTCACCAAAACACCTAACCAAGTAAATTCCAGTTAGCTTAAAGACTTAAACGTAAAATAAAAAGTTTTAAAAAGTAAAAAAAAAAAAACTAAAGGAAAATAAAGCTGAATATTTTTATCTGATCTTGAGGTAATAAAGGAATAGTCATATGTAATTACATGAAAATATAAAACTTCTGTACATAAAACCCATGAAGAACAAAATTAAGAGGCAAATGAGAAACAAGGGAAAATGACTGCATTATATGTGGCAAAGAGTTAATATTTACAAAAAGTAATGGGAAAAATATAAACATTTCCCATAGAAATACAGACAAAGAATATGTACAGGCAATTCAAAAAAAAGAAATTCCAAATGAGAAATACATAGTTAATGACATTAATAGTCAAATAATTATTTTTTACCTTTCAACCTAATAAGGATTAAAAAATATATAATACTGAGAGCTGGCGAGAGTTTGGAGAAACAGGAAGTTCTATAGAGGACTGATGGAGTTTAAATCGGTACAACGTTCCGGAAGTGACTTGCAACACAAATCTAAAGCCAACTTCAGGAATGATAAACATCAACATGGGAAAAATTTATTCATAAGGTTATTACTGCTATCACAGTATTATACATATATTATACAGTATATATATATGTATAATAATATACTATAGTATCATACTGGGTAAGATTATAATATTGAAAAGTATGCAACTTATTAAAAGAGGCAGTCTGCCTTCCCTGCTCCAGGATCCTTTTCTCAGCGCTTTTTCCCACTCCCTCCAGGCTCCTGGTCTTCCTTCCCTTTTATCCAGCCGGCCCAAGGGAGGCTCTGGAATGAGCTTGCCGGTGTCAGCTCTACACTCAGCCTGCACTGCTTTAACTACTCATGCTGTAAAAGAGCTTTCCATCATTCCTCAGTTACAATGCCAACCCTTAAAGGGAAGACCTCGTGTCCCTCCCCTCAGTGTATCTTGTCCAATGCCTTATAAGCATCAAACACTCATTTCCTTGTCAGTTATCAAACACTTACTTGTACCTTAGTCTGAACATAAGTTTGTATCACCCCGTCGGTGATTTTGGTAGATTGTCCCTTATCTTCAAGAAAAGGAAAGCTGAATACTTTTTTTTTTTTTTGCATGAGCAGGCACTGGGAATCGAACCCGGCCTCTAGCGTGACAGGCGAGAACTCTGCCTGATGAGCCACCGTGGCTTGCCCTGAATACATTTTTGATATTGCCACTTAGGTTGGGTGAAAAGGCTGTGGAGTTTAAAGGAGAAGAAAAATAACTAAAATTTGTTGAGGACTAGTTTAGATTGGCTTTCTTGTTGACTTTTCCCAACTCTCCTGTGGGGTAAGAACAATGACTCCCATTTTAGAGATGGGTAAACTGAGGTTCACAAAGATTGTAATTTTCAAGGCCATTCAGCAAGTGGCAGGATTTGGACTAAAACCCAGGTCTGACACTATACCATGCCCAAGCCACTGCATTCTTATCATGAAGGTAGCTACTCATCCTTAAGGCTTTCTGCGTGTCTCCAATTGTTATCAAACCTGGACCTAAAGACCATATCTGAATGGAGTTGGTTTGAACATGAAGAACTAAATGCCTTTTCTTTTCTATGCCCTATGTTCAGTAAGTAATAACCAAAAGCACATTATTCATTATTAGGGGACTCAAAACTTTGAAACACGGAGATTTAAAAGACCTACAGCCGAGAAAACATACCTGTTTTGGTTTCACTACCTGTGAAAAGGTTTGACCCTGATTATGGGTTCACAATTCATCACTCAACTACACTATGTACTATATGTCATTCACAGCTGGTCCCTAAAATGAGGGAGTCAGGTTTAGAGAGCTTTCAGTATTTTTGAGACAACCCAGCAGTTTACTTTTATATGCAATCTCCCATTTTGCTAATGTCACAAAAATTTCTTAAAAAAAAAATTGGGAGTAAACAAAGTAGGTCTACTGGACCAGCTGACTCCTGGGGCATCATCAGGCACATGTGCTTAAGAAAAATAAAAACTTTGTTAACTATGACAGCACTTGTAAAAGAAGCTCTTCACATTGACTTGTGAAAAGGACGACTGCTTCTCATCCATTCACATATCCTGGGCACCCAGGACACAGTCTCTACCCTTGACCACACAGAGTCTTGTCCAGGAGACACATAGGTAAACCAGTATTTACAGTGCTGGGTGAGAAGTGCTATAATAGAGGAAACGAGCAAAAGGCTGTGGGAGCAGAGAGGGAGGGAGGCCTTTTCTGGGGGGATTAGTCCGGACATGTTTCATGGAGGAGGCCCTCTCAGGGCTCTGGTCCAGGTCCTGCTGACCTTGAGCGCATCTTACAGCTTTACGGAACCTCCACTCAGATTCAGGGAATGATGGTGATGACGACGAGAATGGTGAAGATGATTCTATGAGGAAGGGTTTTTTGAAGACTTTGCCAGGCAAAGTGCTACGTGTTTAGTAACAGTCTGCTAAAGCCAGGAGAAAACTTAGAGACCATTAGTTCAACCTCATCATCAAGGAGTGTTGTGTTCAGAAGGATGAAGTGACTGTTCCAAGATCTCATGGAGAGAGCCAATGGCTCTCTGCAATTTATTGTGCTTTCCATGAAGCCACTGTTTTTCAGCTGTGTGCAGAGAAAATGCCTTCCATTTCTCTCTGGTTTATAACTCCTTAATGCAGATAGATAAAATCACATTACATTATGATGCTGGCAGTTCTGACCTCTCATCACAATGTATTTCTGGAAACCATACCGTATAGAAGACAGTATTGCTCACAGGAATTATCATAATTAGGTGATGCATTCTCAACCAAGGATGTAATATCACATAAACCAGACACAACCAATAATGTATCAAAATGGGAAGGGTACGATAGTTATGGGTCTTTAAAATGGTGGGTTGCGTTTCAGTTCATGTAGCAGGAGCATATACCTGGAACATGATTATACATGGGTCAAGGTATAACATGAAATGAACTCCAGGCTGTATTACAGGTATAAAACTACAGTAGTGAACATTAAACATTTAATAAGAGATAATCTGATTTATTTCCCCTTAGAATTTAGAAATTCTTTATGGAGTGATTTACAAGATGGCCATGGTCTCTTAAAAACCCACATAAGGAAGTAGTAGACTTCGCGTCTTCTTCTACACCATCTATCAAGCTAAAGCATTCAAAATCATTCCACTGACTTTTTTGTCAGAGCACCACAGTTAGGTTTTACTGATGTTTCCTTGTCCCCTTGAAAACATATTTTTGAGTGTGAGCACTGGTGGGGAGCTGGTGAAGAGGGTGGGAGATGGAGGACGGGGTGTCCTGGGGGTGTGTCACAAAGCACTGACCACTTCACTGCTTCCGCCGCACAGTCAGGGGAAGGGAAGGGAGTCCAAACTTCCAATTTTTTTTTTTGGAGGTCAGGTATGTAGGGGGAGAGCCAGGGAGAGGAGAGGAGAGAAGAGAGCCAGGCCTGATTATTTGCAGGGCCTAATGTGAAAACACAGGGTCCCCTGTAAAAACATTATTAAGGTATTGTCGATCCCATGGTGCCAATGCCTTCCCAACCAAAAGGGGGATAAGAATTGTAACAAATAAGGTATCACTGGTGGAAAGAGTTCAAATAGGATCAAGCTTGTGTACTTTTACACAAGCTTCAGCTAGATGTTGCTAATTACTATGGTTTACCAAAACCATTCCTGCCAACCCTAAAGAACACCTAGGGCTTTATCTGAAATTCGACAAAGGTTCCATGCATTATGATTACTTTTCAGAAACTACAACCTCCAGATGGGTTCCTAGGCCAGGTAAGTCCTGAAACCCAGAGGGGCCAGCCTCTCCAAGAACATCAACTAGTTCCATCCCCCTATCCCATATTTTCAACAGTGCTCTCCAACATGAAAAAGTTAGAACAGGCATAGCCCAAATACCCCTCAAGACTGGAAGAAATATCAAAGGAGACGGTGGAGTTATAACATAGAAGGTAAGATTTAACAAATGAGTATGACTGCTGAATCATTATATGATACTTTTTCTTTTCTTTTTTCTTTGATATTTCTTTAGTTACCAGTGTCTTGAAGCAGCTAGAAGGAAAAATTTTAAATTGTGGAACTGTAACCCATATCAAATTCTGGAATCTGTTTTATAACTATTGAGGCAGTGTACTTTGAAATTTATTGCTTTCTTAAATATATGTTAGTTTTTCGCAATAAAAAAAAATATTAACAATGTGATAGCAGAGTAGTAAACCAAGGTCAGGACGCTTCCAAGATGGGACCCAAGGCAACTGTGCAGGTCCCACACCCAGGAAGCCAGCCTGCGGGCAGGTATGCTGCTGCTGGCTCAGGGAAAAAGAAGTTTATGCTAAAATTAGATTCAGGGACCCTAATCTAATTAAAGTGTGACTTAAAATTATCCAAGATGTACTTTCTAGGCTCATGTTAAATTACCCCAGATGAGTTTCAACTGAAAATTCAAAAAGTATCGGTTAAAATGGAGGTAGAATTCTTAATCACTACAAAAATGTTTTCAAAAAACGATTCCAAGAGTCCAGCAGGAGTTAGAAACAGGGTAAGATAATGGGTAATTGGAGCTGAAGGGATACAGACTGTGCAACAGGACTAGATACAAAAACTCAAAAATGGACAGCACAATAATACCTAATTGTAAAGTAATCATGTTAAAACACTGAATGAAGCTGCATCTGAGCTATAGGGTTTTTTTTTTTGTCTGTCTGTTTGTCTTTTTTTCTTTTTTTTTTACTATTATTATTTTTATTTTTTCTCTATATTAACATTCTATATCTTTTTCTGTTGTCTTGCTAGTTCTTTTCCTAAATCGATGCAAATGTACTAAGAAATGATGATCATGCATCTATGCGATGATGTTAAGAATTACTGATTGCATATGTAGAATGGAATGATTTCTAAATATTGTGTTAATTTCTTTTTTTCTTTAATTAATAAAAAAAAAAAAAAAAAAAAAAAACGATTCCAAACCAAAGTGGTTTAGAATATACGGCTCTCAGGCAGTTCTCGGTTACCCTCACCTGTAGGTAGATCAGCTCTCCAGCCACTCTGCAGTCCATCAGCCTGGCATCAAGGGAGGGATCCATATACCTGCAT
The DNA here is from genome assembly GCF_023851605.1 of Tamandua tetradactyla. Taxonomy (NCBI): domain Eukaryota; kingdom Metazoa; phylum Chordata; class Mammalia; order Pilosa; family Myrmecophagidae; genus Tamandua; species Tamandua tetradactyla. The sequence continues at coordinate 144,990,578 of NC_135332.1, forward strand.
AATTCAGGGGTGTTAACTTATAGGGCATGCTGACAAGCATCAACATTTCTGGCCAGGCACACCTGGGGGGAATTGCACTTGGTTCTACCCTAGGAAGCAAGCCCCCTTCTTCTAACAAGGTCACATCCCTATACTTGCATAGCTTCCATTTTGCTCCTCTATCTTTTCTGCCTCGTTTATACTGCAAGGTAGTATAAATGAACTTGCCTGGTAGACTCTGAGAATAAAGTTGCTCCCCCACCAAAAAAAAGCAAACCACCAACATACAGCTTTCGAGAAACTGTCTGACCCCGTTGTTGGCCACCAGGCCCTGCATTCACCCTACCCCCTCCCACAGCCCCTGGCATATTCATATGCCGTGTACTCATATTCATTTTCACCTCCCAGTGCCGAGTCCACCCTCATCCCTTGCCTGAACTGATCCAGCAACCACCCTGGTCTCAGTCATACCTTTAACCTCACTCTCCATACCCTAGCCAGAGTGGTCTTTCCAGAGTGACCTTTCAGAAATCTCATAGTCCCAGGAGTTAGTTAGACCATTTCATCTTCTCACTTCTAAGGCCCTTCTTGAGATCACCTCTGCTTTCATTTCTTACCACCTATCCCTACATTCCCCATTTATGCTGATTTGAAGCTGTTATGTAGCCCAGAAAAGGCTTTTTTTTTTAACATACACATACATCATTTTACTTGCTAAAATTTATTTATTTCATTAAGTAACTGCTAAGTTTTATATGGCTGGTTAGATTAAAAAACTGGCATGTCTATGAGTGTGTGTGTGTATGGGTGTCATTTTCTCTTTTTGCCCCTATGATTTGCAGCTTGTGCAAATCATTTAAATTACTGTTCTGATAATCTACTGCTATGTAAGAAATCACCCCAAAATTTAATGGCTTGAAATAGGGATAAGCAAACTATTGCCTGCGATCCAAACCCAGCCCATGGCCTCTTTTTGTATACTGTACAAGCTAGGAATTATTTTCAACATTCTTAAAGTGTTAAAAAAAAAAAAAAGAATATGTGATAGAGACAGTATGTGGTCGGCAAAGCCTAAACTACTTGCTATTTGGAACTTCACAGAAAATGTCTGCTATCCTTGGCCTGAAATGACAGTAATTTATTTTGCTCATAAATCTGTAATTTGTGAATGGCTTGCTGGGGAAAGCTCATTTCTTCCCCAAGTGGTGTCAGCTGGCGAGGTTCAAATGCAGATCGGAGGACCAGCTTCCAGTTTGTCTCTCTCACACAGCTGGCAAGTTGGTGCTGGCTGCTGACTGGGACCTCAGCTGGGCCAGAGGGCTAGGGGCCTCAGTTCACCTCCATGTCGTCTAGGCTTCCCTCAGCATCACGGCTGGATTCCTGGTTCAGGAAAGCTGATGACGTTTGAGGTTGGTCTCTCAGCTGGAAAGGCACATGGCGATGTCTACTAACTTTCTCTCCAGGCTTCTTTAATGGCTTCCCCAGGGGCATTTCCTTTATGCATCTCTAAAGGTCTCTGGGTGTGTGGGCTCTGTTGGTTCTAGGCCATGTTCTTTTAATCCATTCCTGTGGGTGTAGACCCACTGTGGATGGGATCTTTTGGTTAGGTTATTTCAATTCGAGATGTGACCTATCTGTAGTAGTTATGTTCCAGTGTCAACTTGGCTAGATGATGGTGCCCTGCTGTTCTGTTGCTGTGGATTTAAATCATTATCATGTGAAATTCATCTATGGCTGATTACATCTACAGTCAGCTAAGGGAAGTGCCTCACACAATAAGTGATATTTAATTAGCTCAAAGAAAAAAAAATTTAATTAGCTGGAGGCTTAAAAGGAAGTCAGAAGAGAAAGAGACAGATCAGCAGAGTCCAGCACAACTCCGCTTAGAGCTCAGAGCCAACACAGACCCAGATGTTTGGAGATGCAGATAGGAATCACTTCAGGGAAAGCTGTTTGAACCCAGAAACCAGGAGGGAAAGCACGCAGATGTCATTTTGTGCCTTCCCATGTGACAGAGAAAGCGAGATGCCTTTCCTCTGAAGAACTGTAAATTTGTAATTAAATAAACCACTTTATCAAAGCAGTGCATTTCTGGTGTATTGCATTCCAGCAGCATTAGCAAACTAAAACACAATCCCACTCAAGGTGGTCTTGATCCTTTTACTGGAGTCCTTTATGAGAGGATAAAGAAAAAAAAAAAACAGAATTTGATACAGAGGAAAGGGGTGCTGTGATTTGCAGATAACAAAAATGATGGAATGGCTTTATAAATGGATAAGGGGAAGATTCTGGAAGAATTGTGAGGAGCTTGATAGGAAAGCCCTAGATTGCTTTGAAGAGACTGTGGATAGAAATACGGATGTAAAGGTACTTCCAACGAAGCCTTAGAAATGATGAATGTGTCACTGCCAATTAGAAGAAAGGCAGTCCTTGTTTTAAACTGGCAGATAATTTGGCAAAATTGAGTCATGGTGTTGGATGGAAGGCAGAATTTGAAAGTGATGAGCTTGGATATCTAACTGAGGAAATTTCCAAACTAAATGTGGAAAATGCAGCCTGGCTTCTCCTTGCAGCATATAGTAAAATGCAAGAGGAAAGGGATAAGCTGAGAACTGAACTCTTGGGTACAAAGAAACTAGAAATTGATAGTTTGGAAAATTCTGAGCTTTTGGAAAATGAGTCCCCAGAGGATAGTGCCCCATGTGAGGGTTTAACCAAACATGGAACCAGCCATTTCAGTATAAGCCAGGACTGGAAATATAGCTACCCAGAAAGGATTTGTAGGAAGTTGTACTGTGACATTTGGAATCCCTATGTGCTGCATGTGAAACCAATGAGTTTTTTGCAAGATCTATATGAAGGGAACCACTGCCAGCTTGGACTAAAAGGACAGATCAATGGAAAAATGACTTTGGTGGCAAAACCAAGAAAGCAGAGGTCTAGAACCAAGAAACCTTGGGTTACGAGAACAGACCTACCTATGCATGTAGAAAGGGTGAGTCTGCCCTATAGTTTGCAGAGGGGCAGGCCTTCTGCCCCATTGTTTAGGAAGCATGTTACCACTTCAGGGTTCTCAGAAGCCTGGTGGAATGAGGCAAGTTTGGCCACCCTGTTGATCAGGAAGAGTGATGCTGCCCCAGGCTTCAGAGAGGGTGGAGTACATGTTCTGGAGATGGCAGAGAGTCCAGCTGCCACTCACATGCTTGAAGACAGTGGGAGAGAGGGCATGGCCATCTCTCCAATGCTTGGGGATGCTGAAGCCCTCAACCCAGGGTTCATAGAGAAGAAGGCTTTGGAAAAGATGGGTATGACAATCTCTCAAACCCAGAGGATAAAATATCATTCTATGGATGATTTTCAGACCTGAAAATCTAATGAAGTATGCCCTACAGATTTTTGGAACTGGTTGGGTCTGGTGACCCACTTTCCTTCCAATCTCTCCCTGTGGAAATGGGAACATTTATCCTATGACTGTCCCTCCTTTGTATATTGGAAGCAGATAACTTATTCTAAGTGTCACAGGGTCACAGCTGGAAGAGAATTTTGCCTTAGGAGAGACCACGCCTGTAACTGATTTTGATGAAACTTTGTACTTAATATTGTTACTGAAATGATTTAAGACTTTTGTGATACTGTGACAGAATGAATATATTTTGCATATGAAAATAACATGGTTTTTTTTTTTTTTTTTGGTCCAGAGGGTGGAGTATGCTGGTCTGAAGCTGTTATATACCCCAGAAAAGGCCATGTTCTTTTAATCCATGCTTGTGGGGTGCAGACCTATTGTGGGTGAGATGTTTGGTTAGGTTATTTCAATTTGAGATATGACTCACCGCACTCAAGATCTGAATCCCTTTACTGAAGTCCTTTATGAGAGGATAAAGAACAGAAACAGCCAAGAGAGCTTAGAGAGAAAAAATCCCTGAAGCTAAGAGAGGACCCATAGAAGCTCAGAGGGGAGGCCAATGGAGCCAGAAACTGAAAGCAACAAAACCCTGGAAGGAAGGACCAGTAGACGCCAGCCATGTGCCTTGCTATCTGACAGAGGAACCCCAGACCGCAGCAGACTTTCTTCAGAGTTGATGCCTTAATTGGGACACTTTCAAGGCCTTAGAACTGTAAATTTGTAGGTTAAAAAATACCCATTGTAAAAGCCAACCCATTTCTAGTATATTGCATTCCAGCAGTTTTAGTAAACCTAAACATCATTCCAGCTTAGTATTCTCCAACTCTCTGGACCTGGAAAAGCACAAGGTCTTGCTTGTTCCCTGACTTATCTGCCTCTCCCTATAAACCTCAGTCCCTGACTCACCAAGGCTGTGTATATCAATCCATTCACTGTGCAGCCTGGGCTTATGCTGATCACTGCTTGGTCAGGTTTTGCTGATACAAGATGCGAAGACCCCTGAGTCTGGGGAACTGGGTCTCATTTAGAGTTGCCCCTAGGTCCTGTAGAGCAACTTACAAATAGCAAGGGGCTCCACATCTGCCCCAAAAGTCAAGAATTTCCAGGATGAACTAAAAAAATTCCATGTGCAAGCATAGTAGCATGCTATGAATTCACAGAAATGGTTAGGAAGGGTGTGTTATGGCTGATCTGTAGCCAATCAAAAGGCAGAGGTAAGCAGAATCACTGTACTCACAATTGTAGGGTGAATAGATCAATGGGATTGGCTTAGAGTAGGAAAAGTATGGAAATATGGCATGAGGCTCAACTTCATTCCCAGGAGTAGAGAGAAGGAACTAAACCTTTTCTATTTATATTACATTTACCTATTTTACCCAAGCATTCCAGGGGCCCATGTAACAGAGAAAAGCAACGTTGCAGGACAGGGCGGTCCCTTCACCCATTCCAGATCTGCAAAGCAGGGTAGGCATCCATTGGTCTGGGAGGAGCCACACTGTCATTGAATACATTCACCTAGGGAATTCCTAAACAGAGAAAAATCCCTAAAACGCTTACTAGACCTCACCAAGAGGTGCCACCTTTTGGGAATGACTAGGCTCTTGGTAGGTGACTAGGCTCCCTGCTCCCATCTAACAAGTTCTCCCTCAGAAAGAGGATGGGCCACCCATAGGATTTTACACCAGGCTCTCCCCTTTCAGTGACCTGCTTTCCCGCTCTGAATATAGAAGTTAAGACCTCCTTTCTTCCCAGGCAGTCTGCCTGGACCTGAGATTCTGGGTAAACACTTATCTTGTATTTAGGATCTAGAATACACCTACTTAATGAAGACAGAAGCAAAACCCAATTTGCAACTCAAGCATTAAGCTGAGGGGCAGAATCCTTATCTCTCCTCTGACCTTAAGTTCCCAGGAGAGCTCATGAGGGAAAATGCTAAGCCTCAGGCATTTATTTTCTTACTATCATCATCATCATTAGCAATATAAAAAGAACACGGCTAAGATTAAATGAGCATATGAGATAACTTTAACACATTATCTTGTGATATTATGATATATATAATAATATTATTATTATTATTACCGTTTTACAGATAAAGAAACTGGAGGTCAGAGAGCTTCAGTAATCTGGCTAAGGTTATGCAGCTAAAAATCAATTGAGAGGGGGGCCAAGATGGCGGCTTGGTAAGGTGCACGCGTCTTAGTTCCTCCTCCAGAACAACTACTAAATAACCAGAAACAGTACAGAACAGCTCCCGGAGCCATGACAGAGACCGGACACACAGCATACCCCAGTCTGGACTGGCTAGACCGACTGCGAGACTCCGCTGCGGTGAGATCCCTTAGTGGCACGCACCTCCCCGGGCCGCGGCGGCTGGTGGCCGGCGCCCCTCCCGCCCTCCTTCCCGGGCCGGCTGAGAGTCTCAGAGAGGCAAGTTCCCCAAGCCACGGTGGTCGGTACCCCTCCCTCGCGGGCGGCTTCCCGGACCAGCTACGAGTCTTGGATCAGCGAGATCCCCAAGCCGCGGCAGCCGGCGCCCCTCCTCCCCAGGCGGCTACCCGGAGGGAAAGGAAAGAGTCTCCAACAGTAGCAGGGACTGAGTCCAACCAAACACCAATAATGGCATTAATAAACAAATTCTGACTACTAAAAATAGGCCCCCAGCTCAGGCGAAGCTGATCAAGGCGGAAGTCGCCTATTGGGCTAACTGAAAAACAGGAAAGGGGGTGAAACAGAGCCTTCTGCGGCTGTTTCTACGGAGGCTTGGTGCCTCTGGGCTCAGCGCTGGGATTACATAGGTTGGAACTGCCCCAAACACAGAAACAGGCTGCTTTCAGGGCTCTCTACCACCTGAACCTTCCCCACGGGAGGGGTAAAACGCATCTCAGGTGGAATCCCTCTCTCAAGGAATTCAAATCCCAGGACTTCGCAATTTGAAGCCATTAAAACCAGCTGACAACCTTTCCTCTGTCTCCAAAACGCACACAGCAGGGAGAGCCTTCCAAAGTTAAAGGAGCCACAACATTTTTGCTGGTGGGACCCGCAGACAGACAAGCACCACATACTGGGCAGGATAAGAAAAACAGAGCCCAGAGACTTCACAGGAAAGTCTTTCAACCTGCTGGGACCCACACTCAGGGTAATCTGATTAAATGTCCAGATGTCAGCAAAAAATAACAAATCACACCAGGAAAACTGAAGATATGGCCCAGTCAAAGGAACAAACCAATAGTTCAAATGAGATACAGGAGCTGAGACAACTAATTCTGAATATACGAACAGAAATGGAAAACCTCTTCAAAAACCATATCAATAAATTGAGGGAGGACATGAAGAAAACATGGGCTGAACAAAAAGAAGAAATAGAAAAACTGAAAAAACAAATCACAGAACTTATGGGAATGAAAGATACAGTAGAAGAGATGAAAAAAAACAATGGAAACCAACAATGGTAGATTTCAAGACAGAGGTTAGAATTAGTGAACTGGAGGATGGAAGATCTGAAATCCAAAAAGAAACAGGAACTATAGGGAAAAGAATGGAAAAACTTGAACAGGGGATCAGGGAACTGAATGACAATATGAAGCGCACAAATATACGTGTTGTGGGTGTCCCAGAAGGAGAAGAGAACGGAAAAGGAGGAGAAAAACTAATGGAAGAAATTATCACCGAAAATTTCCCACTCTTATGAAAGACCTAAAATTACAGATCCAAGAAGTGCAGTGCACCCCAAAGAGAATAGATCCAAATAGGCATTCTCCAAGACACTTACTAGTTAGAATGTCAGAGGTCAAAGAGAAAGAGAGGATCTTGAAAGCAGCAAGAGAAAAACAATCCATCACATACAAGGGAAACCCAATAAGACTATGTGTAGATTTCTCAGCAGAAACGATGGAAGCAAGAAGACAGTGGGATGATATATTTAAATTACTAAAAGAGAAAAACTGCCAACCAAGACTCCTATATCCAGCAAAATTGTCCTTCAAAAATGAGGGAGAAATTAAAACATTCTCAGACAAAAAGTCACTGAGAGAATTTGTGACCAAGAGACCAGCTCTGCAAGAAATACTAAAGGGAGCACTAGAGTCAGATACAAAAAGACAGAAGAGAGAGACATGGAGAAGAGTGTAGAAAGAAGGAAAGTCAGATATGATATATATAATACAAAAGGCAAAATGGTAGAGGAAAATATTATCCAAACAGTAATAACACTAAATGTTAATGGACTGAATTCCCCAATCAAAAGACATAGACTGGCAGAATGGATTAAAAAACAGGATCCTTCTATATGCTGTCTACAGGAAACACATCTTAGACCCAAAGATAAACATAGGTTGAAAGTGAAAGGTTGGGAAAAGATGTTTCATGCAAATAACAACCAGAAAAGAGCAGGAGTGGCTATACTAATATCCAACAAGTTAGACTTCAAATGTAAAACAGTTAAAAGAGACAAAGAAGGACACTATCTACTAATAAAATGAACAATTAAACAAGAAGACATAACAATCATAAATATTTATGCACCGAACCAGAATGCCCCAAAATACGTGAGGAATACACTGCAAACACTGAAAAGGGAAATAGACACATCTACCATAATAGTTGGAGACTTCAATTCCCCACTCTCATCAATGGACAGAACATCTAGACAGAGGATCAATAAAGAAATAGAGAATCTGAATATTACTATAAAGGAGCTAGACTTAACAGACATTTATAGGACATTACATCCCACAATAGCAGGATACACCTTTTTCTCAAGTGCTCATGGATCATTCTCAAAGATAGACCATATGCTGGGTCACAAAGCAAGTCTTAACAAATTTTAAAAGATTCAAATCATACACAACACTTTCTCGGATCATAAAGGAATGAAGTTGGAAATCAATAATAGGCGGAGTGCCAGAAAATTCACAAATACGTGGAGGCTCAACAACACACTCTTAAACAACGAGTGGGTCAAAGAAGAAATTGCAAGAGAAATTAGCAAATACCTCGACGCGAATGAAAATGAAAACACAACATATCAAAACTTATGGGACGCAGCAAAGGCAGTGCTAAGAGGGAAATTTATTGCCCTAAATGCCTATATCAGAAAAGAAGAAAAGGCAAAAATGCAGGAATTAACTGTCCACTTGGAAGAACTGGAGAAAGAACAGCAAACTAATCCCAAAGCAAGCAAAAGGAAAGAAATAACAAAGATTAGAGCAAAAATAAATGAAATTGAAAACATGAAAACAATAGAGAAAATCAATAAGACCAGAAGTTAGTTCTATGAGAAAATCAATAAGATTGATGGGCCCTTAGCAAGACTGACAAAAAGAAGAAGAGAATGCAAATAAATAAGATCAGAAATGGAAGAGGAGACATAACTACTGACCTCACAGAAATAAAGGAGGTAATAACAGGATACTATGAACAACTTTACGCTAATAAATACAACAATTTAGATGAAATGGACGGGTTCCTGGAAAGACATGAACAACCAACTTTGACTCAAGAAGACATAGATGACCTAAACAAACCAATCACAAGTAAAGAAATTGAATTAGTCATTCAAAAGCTTCCTAAAAAGAAAAGTCCAGGACCAGACGGCTTCACATCTGAATTCTATCAAACATTCCAGAAAGAATTAGTACCAACTCTCCTCAAACTCTTCAAAAAAATCGAAGCGGAGGGAAAACTACCTAATTCATTCTATGAAGCCAACATCACCCTCATACCAAAACCAGGCAAAGATATTACCAAAAAAAAAACTACAGACCAATCTCTCTAATGAATATAGATGCAAAAATCCTCAATAAAATTCTAGCAAATCGTATCCAACAACACATTAAAAGAATTATACATCATGACCAAGTAGGATTCATCCCAGGTATGCAAGGATGGTTCAACATAAGAAAATCAATTAATGTAATACACCACATCAACAAATCAAAGCAGAAAAATCACATGATCATCTCAATTGATGCAGAGAAGGCATTCGACAAGATTCAACATCCTTTGCTGTTGAAAACACTTCAAAAGATAGGAATACAAGGGAACTTCCTTAAAATGATAGAGGGAATATATGAAAAACCCACAGCTAATATCATCCTCAATGGGGAAAAATTGAAAACTTTCCCCCTAAGATCAGGAACAAGACAAGGATGTCCACTATCACCACTATTATTCAACATTGTGTTGGAGGTTCTAGCCAGAGCAATTAGACAAGAAAAAGAAATACAAGGCATCAGAATTGGAAAGGAAGAAGTAAAACTATCACTGTTTGCAGACGATATGATACTATACATCGAAAACCCGGAAAAATCCACAAGAAAACTACTAGAGCTAATAAATGAGTACAGCAAAGTAGCAGGTTACAAGATCAACATTCAAAAATCTGTAGCATTTCTATACACTAGCAATGAACAAGCTGAGGGGGAAATCAAGAAACGAATCCCATTTACAATTGCAACTAAAAGAATGAAATACCTAGGAATAAATTTAACTAAAGAGACAAAAAACCTATACAAAGAAAACTACAAAAAACTGTTAAAAGAAATCACAGAAGACCTAAATAGATGGAAGGGCATACTGTGTTCATGGATTGGAAGACTAAATATAGTTAAGATGTCAATCCTACCTAAATTGATTTACAGATTCAATGCAATACCAATCAAAATCCCAACAACTTATTTTTCAGAAATAGAAAAACCAATAAGCAAATTTATCTGGAAGGGCAGGGTGCCCCGAATTGCTAAAAACATCTTGAGGAAAAAAAACGAAGCTGGAGGTCTCGCACTGCCTGACTTTAAGGCATATTATGAAGCCACAGTGGTCAAAACAGCATGGTATTGGCATAAAGATAGATATATCGACCAATGGAATTGAATAGAGTGCTCAGATATAGACCCTCTCATCTATGGACATTTGATCTTTGATAAGGCAGTCAAGCCAACTCACCTGGGACAAAACAGTCTCTTCAATAAATGGTGCCTAGAGAACTGGATATCCATATGCAAAAGAATGAAAGACGACGCATATCTCAAACCCTACACAAAAGTTAACTCAAAATGGATCAAAGATCTAAGCATTAGGTCTAAGACAATAAAACAGTTAGAGGAAAATGTAGGGAGATATCTTATGAATCTTACAATTAGAGGTGGTTTTATGGACCTTAAACCTAAAGCAAGAGCGCTGAAGAAGGAAATAAATACATGGGAACTCCTCAAAATTAAATACTTTTGTGCATCAAAGAACTTCATCAAGAAAGCAGAAAGACAGCCTACACAATGGGAGACAATATTTGGAAATGACATATCAGATAAAGGTCTAGTATTCAGAATTTATAAAGAGATGGTTCAATTCAACAACAGAAAGACAGCCAACCCAATTGCAAAATGGGAAAAAGACTTGAACATCCACCTCTCAGAAGAGGAAATACAAATGGCCAAAGGCACATAAAGAGATGCTCAATGTCCCTGGCCATTAGAGAAATGCAAATCAAAACCACAATGAGATATCATCTCACACCCACCAGAATGGCCATTATCAACAAAACAGAAAATGACAAGTGCTGGAGAGGATGCGGTGAAAGAGGCACACTTATCCACTGTTGGTGGGAATGTCAAATGGTGCAACCACTGTGGAAGGCAGTTTGGCGGTTCCTCAAAAAGCTGAATATAGAATTGCCATACGACCCAGCAATACCATTGCTGGGAATCTACTCAAAGGAATTAAGGGCAAAAACTCGAACAGACATTTGCACACCAATGTTTATAGCAGCGTTATTTACAATTGCAAAGAGATGGAAACAGCCAAAATGTCCAACAACAGACGAGTGGCTAAACAAACTGTGGCGTATACCTACGATGGAATATTATGCAGCTTTAAGACAGACTAAACTTATGAAGCATGTAATAACATGGATGGACCTAGAGAACATTATGCTGAGTGAGTCTAGCCAAAAACTAAAAGACAAATACTGTATGGTCCCAATGATGTGAATTGACATTCGAGAATAAACTTGGAATATGTCATTGGTAACAGAGTCCAGCAGGAGTTAGAAACAGGGTAAGATAATGAGTAATTGGAGCTGAAGGGATACAGACTGTGCAACAGGACTAGATACAAAAACTCAAAAACGGACAGCACAATAATACCTAATTGTAAAGTAATCATGTTAAAACACTGAATGAAGCTGCATCCGAGCTATAGGTTTTTGTTTTGTTTTGTTTTGTTTTGTTTTTACTACTATTACTTTTATTTTTTTCTCTATATTAACATTCGATATCTTTCCGGTTGTGTTGCTAGTTCTTCTAAACCGATGCAAATGTACTAAGAAACGATGATCATGCATCTATGTGATGATGTTAAGAATTACTGATTGCATATGTAGAATGGTATGATTTCTAAATGTTGAGTTAATTTCTTTTTTTCCGTTAATTAATAAAAAAAAAAAGACATAGACTGGCAGAATGGATTAAAAAACAGGATCCTTCTATATGCTGTCTACAGGAAACACATCTTAGACCCAAAGATAAACATAGGTTGAAAGTGAAAGGTTGGGTCCGGAGAAGATGGCGGCTTAGTAAGACGAGCGGGTCTTAGTTCCTCCTCCAGAAAAGTAACTAAAGAAACAGAAACAATAAGAAACAGCTCCCGGAGCCACGACAGAGACCAAAAAGAAGCGTACCCCATTCTGGAACGGCTGAACGGGCAGGGAGAATCTGTTGCGGTGAGATACCCGAGGGGCGCGCGTTTTCCCGGCCGGGGCGGCTGGCGACTGGGGTCCCCTCCACACACGTGGCTCCCCGGTCTGACTGGGAACGTTGGATAGTGGGGCCGTCCCGCCATGCTTGGCGTCTCGGGCCAGCTGGGCAATTTGGACCGGCACTCCCACAAGCCGCGGTGGCCGGCGATCCCCCCTCCACGCGGTTTCCCGGGCCGACTGCGAGATTGGGATTGGTAAATTAAAGGAGCCACAGCATCTTTTACTGGTGGGCCCCGCAGACAGAGGAGTGCGACGAGCGCCACCTACTGGGCAGGAAAAGAAAAACAGAGCCCAGAGATTTCACAGAAAAACCTTTCAACCACCGGGTCCCACACCCAGGGAAATCTGATCAAATGCCCAGACACCAGCAGAAAATAATGGATGACACTCGGAAAATTGAAGATATGGCCCAGTCAAAGGAACAAACCAATAGTTCAAATGAGATACAGGAGCTGAGACAACTAATGCTGAATATACGAACAGAAATGGAAAAACTCTTCAAAAACCAAATCAATAAATTGAGGGAGGACATGAAGAAGACATGGGCTGAACAAAAAGAAGAAATAGAAAATCTGAAAAAACAAATCACAGAACTTATGGGAGTGAAGGACAAAGAAGAAAAAATGGAAAAAACAATGGATACCTACAATGGTAGATCTAAAGAGACAGAAGCTACAATTAGTGAACTGGAGGATGGAACATCTGAATTCCAAAAAGAAACAGAAACTATAGGGAAAAGAATGGAAAAACTTGAACAGGGGATCAGGGAACTGAATGACAATATGAAGCGCACAAATATACGTGTTGTGGGTGTCCCAGAAGGAGAAGAGAAGGGAAAAGGAGGAGAAAAACTAATGGAAGAAATTATCACTGAAAATTTCACAACTCTTATGAAAGACCTAAATTTACAGATCCAAGAAGTGCAGCGCACCCCAAAGAGAATAGACTCAAATAGGCGTTCTCCAAGACACTTACTAGTTAGAATGTCAGAGGTCAAAGAGAAAGAGAGGATCTTGAAAGCAGCAAGAGAAAAAAAATCCATCACATACAAGGGAAACCCAATAAGACTATGTGTAGATTTCTCAGCAGAAACCATGGAAGCTAGAAGACAGTGGGATGATATATTTAAATTACTAAAAGAGAAAAACTGCCAACCAAGACTCCTATATCCAGCAAAATTGTCCTTCAAAAATGAAGGAGAAATTAAAACATTTATAGACAAAAAGTCACTGAGAGAATTTGTGACCAAGAGACCAGCTCTGCAAGAAATACTAAAGGGAGCACTAGAGTCAGATACGAAAAGACAGAAAAGAGAGGTATGGAGTAAAGTGCAGAAAGAAGGAAAATCAGTTATGATATATATAATACAAAAGCCAAAATGGTAGAGGAAAATATTATCCAAACAGTAATAACACTAAAAGTTAATGGACTGAATTTCCCAATCAAAAGACATAGAATGGCAGAATGGATTACGACCCAGCAATACCACTGCTAGGTATCTACTCAAAGGACTTAAGGGCAAAGACACAGACGGACATTTGCACACCAGTGTTTATAGCAGCATTATCTACAATTGCAAAGAGATGGAAACAGCCAAAATGTCCATCAACAGACGAGTGGCTTAACAAACTGTGGCGTATACCTACGATGGAATATTATGCAGCTTTAAGACAGACTAAACTTACGAAGCATGTAATAACATGGATGGACCTAGAGAACATTATGCTGAGTGAGTCTAGCCAAAAACTAAAAGACAAATACTGTATGGTCCCACTGATGTGAACCGACATTCGAGAATCAGCTTGGAATATATCATTGGTAACAGAGACCAGCAGGAGTTAGAAACAGGGTAAGATAATGGGTAATTGGAGCTGAAGGGATACAGACTGTGCAACAGGACTAGATACAAAAACTCAAAAATGGACAGCACAATAATACCTAAGTGTAATGTAACTATGTTGGAACACTCAATGAAGCTGCACCTGAAATATAGTTTTTTGTTTGTTTGTTTGTTTGTTTGTATCTTTTGTTTTTGTTTTTTTCTTTTTCCTTTTTTTATATATATATATATTTTTATTAGTATTATTATTTTAATTTTCTTCTCTATATTAACATTCTATATCTTTTTCTGCTGTTTTGCTAGTTCTTTTCCTAAATCGATGCAAATGTTCTAAGAAATGATGATCATACATCTATGTGATGATAGTAAGAATTACTGAGTGCATGTGTAGAATGGAATGATTTCTAAATGTTGTGTTAATTTCTTTTCTTTTTTTTGATTAATAAAAAAAATTAAAAAAAAAAAAGAAAGTGAAAGGTTGGGAAAAGATATTTCATGCAAATAACAAGCAGAAAAGAGCAGGAGTAGCTATACTAATATCCAACAAATTAGACTTCAAATGTAAAACAGTTAAAAGAGACAAAGAAGGACACTATATACTAATAAAAGGAACAATTAAACAAGAAGACATAACAATCATAAATATTTACGCACCGAATCAGAATGCCCCAAAATACGTGAGGAATACACTGCAAATACTGAAAAGGGAAATAGACACATCTACCATAATAGTTGGAGACTTCAGTTCCCCACCCTCATCAATGGACAGAACATCTAGACAGAGGATCAATAAAGAAACAGAGAATTTGAATATTACAATAAATGAGCTAGACTTAACAGACATTTATAGGACATTACATCCCACAACAGCAGGATACACCTTTTTCTCAAGTGCTCATGGATCATTCTCAAAGATGGACCATATGCTGGGTCACAAAGCAAGTCTCAACAAATTTAAAAAGATTCAAATCATACACAACACTTTCTCAGATCGTAAAGGAATGAAGTTGGAAATCAATAATAGGCAGAGTGCCAAAAAATTCACAAATACGTGGAGACTCAACAACACACTCTTAAACAACCAGCGGGTCAAGGAAGAAATTACAAGAGAAATTAGTAAATATCTCAAGGCGAATGAAAATGAAAACACAACATATCAAAACCTATGGGATGCAGCAAAGGCAGTGCTAAGAGGGAAATTTATTGCCCTAAATGCTTATATCAAAAAAGAAGAAAGGGCAAAAATTCTGGGATTAACTGTCCACTTGGAAGAACTGGAGAAAGAACAGCAAACTAACCCCAAAGCAAGCAAAAGGAAAGAAATAACAAAGATTAGAGCACAAATAAGTGAAATTGAGAACATGAAAACAATAGGGAAAATCAGTAAGACCAGAAGTTGGTTCTGTGAGAAAATCAGTAAGATTGATGGGCCCTTAGCAAGATTGACAAAAAGAAGAAGAGAGAGGACGCAAATAAATAAGATCAGAAATGGAAGAGGAGACATAACCACTGCCCTCACAGAAATAAAGGAGGTAATAACAGGATACTATGAACAACTTTATGCTAAAAAAAAAAAAAAAAAAAATCAATTGAGCTGGGCTTTTAGATTTCCAGTCTGATCCCAGGAACCCATATGCTCAGTCACTCACTATACTAAGAAGCTTCCAGAAGAACAGATATTCCCTACACTCTTAGACAGAACTATGATCTCTTATTTTTATCAGGGATCAATGCCACAAGATTTTGATCTTTTCTCAGAATACTTTCAAATAGCAGAATATGAACTTCTAGACTTGCTGGGAATATCCTTCTAAAATTCAAAGCTACAGACTACAGCCCTAGCAGAGGTCCACAAGGTCAGGGGTAAGTACTCTTCCTAGACTTCAAAATGTCTTTCTTTAAAGCTTGGGTGCCCTGGTTATAGAATTATTGAGCTGGGAAAGAATGAACCCAAGAAGCAATATGGAAATCTACAGATTATAGGATGTGTATAGATGTGGGTGTGGTTATGCGCATGGCTGCCACCTCTCATGATTATTCTGTTTATTTTGGTCCCCCGTGGGATCCTATATTTGGGGGCAAAATGATAGTATTTTCTGCAGAGGGACATGTGTTCTATTGACCTAGAAATATGGGTGGCTGAGGTACAAATGCATTTATTGCATTACAGTCTTTGACTTAAGACACAGTTTAAGAGACAGATCATACCTGTTTGAAATCATCAACAAATTCTATCAATTAATAAAACCAATATTGGGCGGGCCACGGTGGCTCAGCAGGCAAGAATGCTCGCCTGGCATGCCAGAGGACCCAGGTTCGATTCCCGGTGCCTGCCCATGTTAAAAAAAAAAAAAAATTAATAAAACCAATATCCATTCCAAAGCAAACCCATAGCAGTAAATACTTGCTGTTACCTGCCTTAATATCTAGCCCAACCCCATTTTTCAAACCTTTTTTTCTTGTTTGCCTGTCAGTAGAGATGAAGAATGGTTGGCCATCATCCTCATTACAACACTCCTTATTTTACTTGAAACCAGTGAAAGTCATCTTCAACTTTCTATTCCTTAGGACAAGTATTCTGATTCATTGCAACCTCTCTCCTTTATTGTCTCCCTCTTAACCCTCCCCAAGCTCCTGGTCTCTCTCCAGTTGTTGGGCTGTGCTTGGGATATGGCAAGACTGGCAAGTTCTGAGCAGCAATGATAATTAAGGTATTCTCAAATGCCTATGCCCCAGGAAATGCTTACTTACCACTTTCTGAGTCCAATCTTACAGTTTTCCACTTCTGAACTTTGAAGACTAACATATGGAAGTTCAAAGTCCGCCATTTTTTTCACAACTAGAGAAAGGGTAAAGGGAGTCTTTAAAACAGCACAAATAGTTTCTACACAGAAGCTTTAAAATGAGAAAATAAAATATTAGCAGTATAAGACTAATAAACTTCTCTTGCATTTGTATATGATTTTTAACTTTCTGAAGTTCATTTAAAAAATAAGTTCATTTGCTCCTCATAAAATGTCAGCTTGAGTAGGGGATATTTTACACAATGAAACAGATAAAGAAACTGAGGCCCAGAGAGGCCCAGCACCATTGTCAGCACACACAGCCCCTAGAGGCAGAGCTAAGACCCAAAGCTCTTAATTTCCAACTCAAAACCACCTCCCATAATTTCTTAAGGATGTGTGTAAACTATTTTAAGTCACAACTAAAAAGCTTGCATTATCTAGAGAAGCACTGCAGAGCAACGCAGAAGCTATGATCACTTTTCTCTATCTCATGATAACTTTTTAAAAAGAATCTAA
This sequence comes from Tamandua tetradactyla, assembly GCF_023851605.1. NCBI lineage: Eukaryota > Metazoa > Chordata > Mammalia > Pilosa > Myrmecophagidae > Tamandua > Tamandua tetradactyla. The sequence goes on from NC_135332.1 coordinate 145,007,860, forward strand.
GAACTGATTTATATCAGCAACATCCTTTATGACAAATATTCCTTAACAAGGAGAAATTCTGCTCTGGTGGGATGTCCCAGCACCTGGAGTTGAGCACTCATTCAAGAGGAGGTTGTGACATGGCTGTTGCACAGCAGTCAGAGCCAGGGAGAAGGGTACAGCGGGCACAGAGGGCACAGGTGTCAGCACGGGGGCTGGGCAGGTATTTTGAGAAAGATATGACACCTCGCTCCTGCTCATGCGACCTCTTTGTAGTTGTCACCTCCCCATCCTTGCCCCCAGCTCACCCTGTTCAGAGATGCAACCTCCCCACCCATAAAGCTTTGATCCAAGGACTGAGAAAGTAATAGGGGCCACACACTGGAGGCTTCCCTGGGGGGTAACAGGCCCCCCTGGCTGTGACTCTGCCCCTCTTGGGCTGAGGTCCTGGTCACTCCTACCCACATCTGTCTCCCCCATTCCTTCTCTCCTTCTTACCAGAGAGCTTGTCCTCCTTGTGAAACTGAATGAGAAACAGGCTGAAGTAGCCCAGGAGCTCCTGACACAGTCCAATCCTATGTGACACCACCTTTAACCAAAGACAAAAAAAAGGGGGGAAAGTTAGCAGGGGCCACCATGCTTACTAACTGTGACATCTAAAACTTGAAACCACCTCAAAACATCAATAAAAAAATGGTAGCATGGACTAATGCACATTAAAAGCACTCTTTCCCAAATCTAAATACAGAAAATAAGAGAGAAGAAAACAGAAATCGGTTCCACCAGCTCAGGCTGTTGTCCCATCTCCTATGTAGAAAGGGAATGAACCTCAGGTCCCCAGGTCATTTGGGTCTTTATAGTCTGTTGGAGGGCAGCAGGCACTCTCCAGGAAAACTGTCCTTCAGTGATAACCTGTCCCTAGGGCTCCCACACCCATTTACCGTCCTGTGCATTTCCAGACACTGGAAAAAGGAAAGCCAGGGGCCCCTTCCCCACCACCCGCCCAGCATATAAAAGTGTGTGTGCTGCTGTCTGGCTCTGACACCCAAGCCTCCCGTGCTTTGCTTTTTTCTGTGCTGGTCAAGGCTAATGTAGTGTGGCATTTTCCCAGTGAAAACCTCAGATCCCAGGCACAGGGTGAACTCATTTCATGCTCCTCCTTGAACTTTCATCCCCACAACAGTGGCTTCATTTTTACCAATGGGCTACCAGGTTGTAACCTCAAAATATTTATGCCTTCCCTTGGCAGGAACTTCCCATCCTATGACAAAGTATCTCTGCTTCACCCAGCCCCTGCCCTTCTTTAAGATGGGCTCTTGAGCAATTTATTTGCGCTCTCCATTTTAATTTGGTAAGTCATCTCTGTTAACACACAAGGATTCACTTTTACAGACCTGTATGTGAGCTGGCACTAATAACTCCAAGTTCTCTAGGTGACAACTATACAAACACCAGGTTCAAAGAGGGGTACTTTCCTTGTCAGAGATCTGTAAATTATCTTATGAGACAGTCTTATTAAGTGGATGGCATGAATGATGAGTTTCTCAGTCTAGTTTTTTTTTAAATAGTAGACTTTTTATTAGGTATTTTTCAAACAGAAAATAGAAAAACACAGCACAATAAACAGCCATGTACATACCACTTAGATACAATAATTAACATTTTGCCATATATGCTTCACAGAAACATACATATCTACATTTTGCTAAATCATTTTAAACTACATTGACGACATCATAGTATTTCACTCCTAAATACTTCAACAAGCAGATTTTTTTTAAAAAAACAACAAACATTTTCCAGGTGGGCCACGGTGGCTCAGCAGGCTGAGTTCTTGCCTGCCATGTCAGAGACCTGGATTCGATTCCCCATGCCTGCCCATGCAAAAAAAAAAAAAAAAAAACCCACACATTTTCCTATAAACTACAATACTCATCACAGCTCAAAAAATTGGCAATAATTATCTAATCTCATTTAAAATCCAGTTCATACTAAGATTTCTTCAATATCCCCCATCTTTTATAGATGGTTTTTCAAACCTGGGTCCAATCCAGGATGCCACATTGCATTTAGCTGCTTGTCATATATATTTCTTTTACTTTTTTATTGGATAGTATACCATATATACAAAGCAAAGAAATAAAAAAGCAATATTCAAAGCACTCTTCAACAAGTGGTTATAGGATAGATCCCAGAGTTTGTCATGGGCTACCATACGATCCTCTCAGATTTTTCCTTCTAGTTGTTCCAGAATATAGGAGGCTAGAAGGCTTAAATATTTTTTTATGATCACAATCAACTTTTTTCTTTTTTTTTGTGAAAAATAACATATGCACAAAAAAGCAATAAATTTCACAGCACAGCACCACAATTAGTTGTAGAACATATTTCAGAGTTTGACATGGGTTACAATTCCACAATTTTAGGTTTTTACTTCTAGCTGCTCTAAGATACTGGAGACTAAAAGAGATATCAATTTAATGATTCAGCATTCATATTCATTTGTTAAATCCTATCTTCACTGCATAACTCCAACATCACCTTTGATCTTTCCAACTCTCTCTTTAGGGGTGTTTGGGCTATGGCCATTCTAAATTTTTGATATTGGAAGGGTCTGTCACTAATATGGTGTAGGAAGATGGAACTATCTGATGTTCTGGAGAGGCTGGGCTAGGTTTCAGGACTTATCTGGATCAGGGACCCATCTGGAGGTTGAAGGTTTCTGGAAAGTTACTCCAGTGCATGGAACCCTGCGGAATCTTATATATTGCCCTAGGTGTTCTTTAGGATTGGCTGGAATGGTCCTGGTTGGGGGTTGGCTCTCAATATAGTTTTGAAGATAAAGAACAGCCTGGAAATATTTTCATAACTTTTATTCAATGTTCAGTCCCCCATCCTTTCTTTCTGTCTTATTCTTCTCCCCAGACCTGGCAATAAACCCCCAAACCAAAAAACAGGGCTCTTCTGTGAAGGCTCTGAGGGGGAGGGGGATGTGAGGCTGAGTGTATGCTGATAGTTAATAGCTAAGTAAAGATATCATTCCTAGAGTAAATATGACACATGTCCATTCAAATTACTCTCTTCTCTGCCTCATTTAGTGAAAACAACAAGTTTACATGCCAAGGCAAACACAGAAGAGGGATGGAAAAAAATGGGAGGGGAGGGGAGGAATGGAGAAGCCATCTATAATTTATAAAGACATAAATACAAACACCTTCTTTTGAGAGGAATAAACATTGGCAAAAGGAGACATAATATTTTCCCTCCTAACAAATGTTACCAATGCTTTAAAACACCAACTACCAATAAAACTACATTACCACCGATATATTAAAAATATAAGAGATTTGAACTTGTTGTGAGTCCTCAAAGAGTTCATTAAAAAATAAAAGGGCAGGGTGGGGGCCAGTGGAGACAGGGAAGCAAAATGAGAATGGCAGCAAGTATACTTGACAAGAAATAGAAAATAATTTTTCATTATAAAACTTAAATTACATTTTTATACAAGCTAGAGAATTTCCCAGCTTCTGGAAGAAAATTCATGTCAAAGTCTGGCAAAAAGTTCACATTTACCTTTTATGAAAACTCCTTCACTTCTGAGATAGAACCTCCATTTGCACCTACGTGATGCTAATGTCACCAGCATTGTGGGTTTGAATTTCTCATAAGCAATGCAATTAGAAGAGGGGAAATATATTTTTCTAAGACCACAAATGTTCCTCGTGAAATTGATGCTATTCTTTACAAGGGGAACTGGACAAAGCAGACGGTATTGTGGAACCTTAGGCTTACTGCCTTACTATTTTTTCAGCACTCCCTCTGGTGTCAATAACAATACCAGGTGGACACTGCATCCTTCTATTAAGGAATCACTTTTGTCTCTTCTTTCTCTCTTACCTTCCATCTGATCCATTAGCAAATGCTGCAGGTTCTTCTCCAAAACTATCTATGCAGACTCCAACCATGTCTTACCCCTCAACCGCGACCTCTCAACCCTAAACCACCGCCATTACTTCTATCTGATATTCCTAGTCTCTTGTCTAACTTCAGCTCAGCAGCCAGAATGACACTATTAAGTCACAAGTCAGATCACGCCACCCCTCAACTCAGAGACCCACGGGCGCCCACCTCCATCAGGGGGAAACCCAAAATCCTCACAGTGGCTCCCACTGCTTCAAACTGCATCTCCAACACTTCTTGCCGAGGTGGCTCCAGCCACACTAGTCTTCTGGCTATTGTTCACACATATCAGGCATCCGCCCATGTCCAGGGTTTTTCCCTATGGCTCAACTCCAGGGAAGAGGAGAGAAGGCAGTCCCTGATTACAGGAGAATAAATTTTCCCCCAAACCAGCAGCATGAACATACAGAACGTTCTTTCCAAAAAGGATCAACAGCCCTTCAGGGAGTTGAAGCATGTCAAGCTCCCAAGGATCGCTGGTGTAACTCTTGGCCCACAGCCTTGGATATACAAAAAAACATAGAGAACTTAGCTGCATATGACCCTGTATCCATACAACAGTATAGAAGATGAGCAAGACCGGAATTCGGGGGGCCAGTTTAGGGGCTACTGTAAAAAACTGATGAGAAATGATGAGCACTCAAACTAAGATAGGGATGTGAGAATGGAGAGAAGGAAACAGACAAGGGGATGAATGAGACAGAGATCTGGATTCGGTAAAAGCAGGATTTGAGGGGAAGCGGTGGGGAGCCTAGGATAACTTGGCATTGAATAGCCTTGGCAATCAGATGGCTGCTGTCTTTCAACACAGCCGGAATCCAGAAATGGAGAAAAGGTTGGAGCAGGATGTGTGTGATGACTTCAGTAGGAAGAAAGGTCAAAAATAATCACTCTCAGGTAGGATCACCACCTAGAGAAGGGGTGTGTCCTAATCTGGGGATGCAAACTGCTCCAATAAGATAAGGAAGGCATGGATGGCTTGAATTTCCAGGCTAGGAGAGGAATCAGAATGCAGGAAGGAGTCCTCACAGGGCCTCAGGTGCAGGTAGGTTTGAGAGAGAGAAAAGGGAAGCTAGAAGCCCCCCAGGGAGCACTTCCATTTCTGGCTCAAAGGGGTCATATAATCCAATGCCAGGACATCTGAAATGTCCATCCTTTGAAAGTCCTAGACACTTTCAACTTCTTCTTGTTTATAACTTTTATTCTCCTTTGAATGCTTCTCCAGAGGAAGAGAAATGAAACCCTCCAAAGGAAAAAGGCCTGGGAGCTGGCTCTTGGGAACAGAATGTAGGTGTGAGAAGACAGCGTTCCCACTGCAGCCCAGCTTGGTGGAAGGAAGGCCCAAGAAGCAGAGCTAATAGTGGACAAATAAGAAGAAGGGGAAGATGTTTTTTCTGGGTCCTGTCTGAGGCAGTTAGATAGAGAAGGAGGGAGGAGGAAGTGACTGTAAGACCCATAACAAGAAGTTCCTTTTGGCACGTGCACACTTCCCTAATCCCCAGTCCTCATTTAGGTCCGCACCCAAGAAGAACCAATGAAAAGTGCAGCTCACCAATCCCTTATTAGCATAACCAGAGGGGGAAAGGGCCCTCTAAGTCCTTATAATGCAGGAATCCCAACCTCAGAACATGTCTCCTCCTTGGGAGAACTCCCATGCCCCCTTCAGGCGTATACTTCTGCTATGCATTAAACTTTTGTACACATTGACTAGTTCTCAAATTTTTTCCTGTGACTGAGTCCAGAATCATCACAGTGTCAGCCCTGGTTGAGGTCTCCATTCTCCAAGTACTCTCACGGCTCTCCGGCATAAAGAACTCCTGGTGGGTGTACAGGGGTAGGTCAGTAGTAGAATGCTCACCTGCCAGGCAGGAGACCTGGTTTCAACTCCTGACCCGTACACCCAAGGGCTCTCTGGCATTCAACTGAGAACTCTCAGGCCCTCTAGCATCTGGTAGAAAAGTCCCGGGACCCTCCAGCCATCAAGAACTCCCAGGGCTCATGGCTGAGAGATTTCAAAGAGGTGTCATTCTGGAGGTGATTCTCAGGCATTATATAGATATCCCTTTTCAGTGTTAAGTGTATTAGAATAGCTAGAAGGAAATACCTGAAACTGTTGAACGGTAACCCAGTAGGCTTGATCCTTTGAAGATGATAGAAAAAATTTTTTTGAAGTAATGAAAATGTTCAAAAATTGATTGTGGTGATGAATGCACAACTATATGATGATACTGTGAACCACTGATTGCATACTTTGGATGACTGTATGGTATGTGAATATATCTCAATAAAATTGCATTAAAAAATACAGTAATGAATAGAAAAAAACATTTTAAATAAAAAGAACTCTATGCGGGAGACGTGGGTTTGATTTCCAGTCCATGCACTTCCCAAAAAAACAAACAAGCAAAACAAACCAACAAAAATTCAACAAATGGTGCTGCACTAATGGGATACTCACATGGAAAAAAAAAAGAAAAGACAAAAGAATTCCCGGGGCTCTCCGGCATCACCAAGCTTATTAAATTTTTGGCTGTACATGCTATCAGTCCTTGAATTCTTTCCTGTGACTGGGTCAAGAACCTTCATGAGGCCAGCCCTTGTTTGAGGTCTTGACAGCCCTGAGAGCTCCCAGGGCTCTTCATTATCATTGTCCTTAGAGTCTTCAGATAACAGACCGAAAACAAGCTCTGGTTTTCTGGATCTTGTGGACAGAATCAAACTGACAGGGGTGTTGGTTTCAGGGGCAGCCCTGTGGGGACAACTCTTTCAGCCTTTGACACCTCTCCTGTTACTCTCTGCCAGAGCCTGCCACCAGCTCACCCCCGTAAGACCAGTTTTAGACTCGCAGGTGGGCTCCACCCTCCTTCCTGCTCCCGACCATAAGGGATCCCATGATAAAGCGTATTTCCAGAGCACATTCCTGGCTGAGTCCAGGGCAGTGACAGCAGCCTCAGAAAGGCCCTAAGAGACCTCCAGAAAATTCCCACAGGAAGAGAAAAGCCAAGGAGGCCCTGGAGGATTGGCTGGATCTCAGTTTCCTTGGTCAGTGTTGTGTATTGAAGATCAATGATCTTGAGTGCCCAAAACATGGTAAACACACTGACCATTACTGGAATATAAACAAATTGAGAAAAACATGTTTTTGTAACAAATGATAACATTCATGTGAGGATATGCTATGGACCAGCTTGATGCCTGCTCGAAGGACATTCAGCAATAAGAATATTGATGCCACTCCAATGAGCTTCAAGTAGAGGCAGACTGCCACCGGGCCACTCTGAGTCCCAGCTCCAACGCCTGAGCTGTGCTGCAAGCCTTGCTGCCGCCCTCGCCGCTGCAACACACCCAGTGCCTCCCGCTGATGACGTCCGACCTGCCACTGATGCAGCGTCAGACCAAGCTCCCGGGGCCTCTCGTTAAAGGCACCCACCTACCTGGTGTTGCCCCCAGGCCAATGGGCTTTAGAGACTCTGGCATCCTCCACTTCCAAATGTCTTGTGTGCCCTTAACCTGGTTATTGCTTATTGGTTGTACTGGCCACTTCTGATTAGACTGCACTGAGTATCCACTACAGTCATGCCAAATCTGCTTTTGATTGGTGATTATTTCTCAGGTCATTTTAGGACAATTTTACAACACTTACATGACAGTCGGTCTCCTAGAAAATCCTGGCATCTCTACAGACAAGTCATCCACAGAATAAGATGATAGACAGGAGGTATGCAGGAGAGAACCACAGTCTAGTCCCTGCTCTCAAACAGAATTATTTCTAAATACACTTCTGCAGCTAGAGTTCAAACAAACTTTACCTCTAGGACTCTTTCAGCAGTATCTGATGTTAGAATTTCGATTTTAACACTCCTTCCATCAGGCAAATACACATCCAGAGAAGATTTCTTGGTAGCGATATTAAATGTGTCCTGTGAACAAAAGGAAAGCCAAATAAGCTTCTGCACATTCTTTCACTGCTATACACGTCACATGGAATGAACGATCGGGGGTCCCTGTCCCTGGTGCTGCTCAGGCACAGCCGTGCCATAGGGACCCGGAGCCAAAGGCAGAGATGGTTGGGGCGGGGTTTTGCTCTGGGAATTGGGGTGAGGGTGAGGAGGGTTATAGAAAGGGACCAAGGCAAAGCAATGACTATAAAACTTGAATAATTTCGAAATAAGCAACAGGGCATCCATTGTAGGAAGAAAAAAAAGAAAACTCGATAAAATTATTTACCTGGCCCTTGGAAGTCTCAGAATGAACTTTCTCAGTTTTGAATATCTCCAGGCATCCCTAAAAGTTCATGATATTCAATAATTTATAATGTTGTGACGACAAAAATCTGAACTGTGCAAACTATGAGGCTAATGTGGGGACCGAGTCGGTACTACAAGGGAAAGCCCAGTTGAGAGCCCAACACTGCAGCTCAGCACAGTTCACAGTTTACTTCTTGTGAGTAAGTACGTCTGGAAGGAAAGATGTGCTACACAGCTGCAAACCTGGGGACTTGTGAAATTCTCAGGATGGAGTGTCTAGAATGTCAAGGACACATTAGAAACGTGGTAAGGCTGTCGGAATCTAGGAAAGCGTAGGGCTGGAGCTGGCCCTGCGGAGACCACAGAGGGACGGGGTCCCGGGAGGAGGTCTGGCCTTTGGCCAAAGGCTGGGCTGTTCTCAGCACCTCCGGAGTGTGGGGATCTGTCAAGGCACAGAGTTGCTTTCCTTAACAGTCTCAGTTTTAAGACTTTTCCAGTTTCCAAGCATCCCTAAATGTCCAAGATATGTAGTAATTAATGATTCACTACAGGAAAAATCTGAACTGGGCAAACTCTGGGAGATAGACTCAGGTCACAGCTTTTCTTTCTCAAGTGTCCCAGTTTGGATGATAAATGAAGCAGCCCCCATAGCTCTAGGCCACCACGCCATGCCGCCTTCCCCCATAATAGGCCTCCGTCTGCACGATGTGGATTTGCCCCTTGTCAATATATTTTAACTTTGCCAGTAGTCTTGCAGCTTCTTATTGTTGGTACTGGCCTCTGAATCAGCAAATGCTGAACTGCCTGCCGGGATTCCCCTTCTAACATCAGTGCTAGAACAATCCGCTTCCCAGCATCCTTTGAGGATCACTCATAGCCCTTCAACAGAATGTGGGCCACTCGTTTCCACTGCACAGGCCTGAGCTTCCCGCACACAACCTCAGGCCACACTTGCTCACCAATGAGCTTCCCGGTACCTGTGAACTTTCCAGATGGGTTTTGAAAGATTTTCCTAAATCCCTTGCAGCCATGATAACTGGTTGGTAGAGAAGCACAGTAGCCTCCCCCAGGCCCAAGATTTAGCTGAGATACAGAGAGTAATGAAAAGGGGTCTCTCCAGAGCAAGTGTTCCGAACAGTTCCTTTCTAGGTATACCTTTCTAAGTCATCGGTTCTTCACCTAGACCTGGACTCACGAGTCTCTAACCTCAGGGGGGAAAAGCACACTCACAAAATGAATGGAAAGAATGGCATTGCTGCTTGATAAGGTTCTAAAGGAAAGCCTAGCATGAATTAATCCCAACTCAGCTTATACTGAAGACCAAGAAAATATCTAAAATATATAAACAGTACAAATGATTTTAATGCATATGTCTATTAAATTTTTCTACAAAAGAAAAGCGAAGGAGACTGGATTGATAGCGAATGTCAGATTATAGAAGGCCCTGAAATCAGAGACTTGAGGATTTTATTACAGAGACAAAGGGAGCCCTGGTGGCTGGATCTGAGGAGTGGACAGATGGAAATGGAGCCATAGGGAAATGTGGTGCTTTGGTGGATACGGGATAGAAGAAAGATTGGAGGATAGGGGAGACCTGAGAGACATCCCGGCAGTGACCCGCACACAGGGTGTGAGGGTCAGGGCTAGAGCACAAAAGAGCACAAACTACAACCCAGGCCAAGCCCAGCCTTGCTACTCGCTACGTATGACCTGCATGAACCTGGCAGTTTCCTTCCCCTCTCTAACCTCATCCCTTCAGCTCCAAAATGACAATAATAACACGACCTATCCCAAGAGGATGAAATGTAAACATTCAAATGTAGCTTTATAGTCTTGTTATCGTTAGCAGTAAAGATGAGGAAGAAGGAACGTATCTTCCATTTGACTTAGTGGCAACAGGTAAAAAAATAAAGGAGTCGAGAAATGATTCAGTGATGTTTGGCTCTAACACTGAGTCTGGCGTATCTTATATTTTAAACTTCTATCTACTCACTTCTCTCCATCTCTACTGCCACCACCTTAGGCCCAACTAACATCTCTTCTCCCCTAAGTTCCTGCAACAGCCTTCTTAATGTTCTCCTCACTTCCATTCCATCCCCCTACACTGCACTCACCACACAAACCTAAAAATGTTGCGCTGTTGTTTAAACTACCTCCCGCCCCGATACTTTATGTTTTCCTTGGAACAACATATGAAACTCTTCTCTTGGTCTATATTCCCCACACAGTGTACCTTCCAGTTCTCTCCAGCCTCATCTTGGTGCTTTTAGTCCCCAGCCACACTGGCCCCCATTTAAATCATCAGAGGCTCTGTGGTCTTGTCCCCAAGTCTTCCCATCTTCTATTGGGTTCCCAGCACCAAGTATCTTCCCAGTTATCAGCAGACATTCAATAAACACCTACTGAATAACCTACGCCCAGGTTTCCATACTGAGAGATTGGGATTTAATCAATGCATCATTGATTAATAATGGGAGAGTTGAAGGGAGAGCTGAGGAGAGCTGGGTTGGGCTCAGGAAGAAAAGATGAATAGTTGCCTCTCCACCTACTCTCTCTTCTTAGAAGATGTGCCCCATCCTTAACCCCCAGAAATGGCAGGCTAATAACTGTTACTCTAGAGCCCAGGACTCAGCTGGCTGGAGCAGAGGAGGACACATGACTGTGGCTGGAGGACATCTGACTGGCCCAAGGAGATTCCCTGTTCCCAGAGCTTAAAATCAGGGCACAGAAAAGCAGGTGGTAACCTCAGGATTCTCAGATCTGGCCACACCACATAGATCATCTGGGAAGCTAAACAAAACAAAACAAAAACAGATTCCAACCAACTTGCTGGAATTTCTAAGAGAATCTATACAATTATAAATCTACCCAACTGATTTTGAAAAGCCAGCTTGGGAATTCTCTAAGTGAGAGGATGGTAAGGGCTTGAACGAAAAGATCAGACAAAGTTGGGACCAAAGGCAGGGCCATTTTAAGCCACATTTATGGAGGAAAAGAATTTATGCATAAATAAAAGAAGTTCATGTGTAAATGGGAAAACGGATGCAGGAACCCTCTTCACACTAGGACAGAACCAGAAGGAGGTGCTGTTACCTGAGGTCTTTCTACTTCCCATGTGGTTTGGGTGCATTTCCTGATTTTCCGCAGTCTATTTCTGTTAGAACCCCATATCATGTTTTAAAAAACAACCCTAAAGCATTTAGGCTGCATTAAGTGGATTTCCATGCCCTGCCCTCAAGTGTCCCCTAACCAGGGCAATGAAGTAGGGGAGAAGAAGGGAGATGAAAGTTCAATTCTGGGCATGTCATATTTAAGGGTTCTCTAAATGCAAATGTCTTTCCTAAAGGTATATTAAGATACGGTCTAGAGTAAGTGGGAAATGTCCCACAGTTTATTGTCTAAACAGGAAGAGGATTAGCTTGTACAGCAAAAGGTTGTGTGAGGGTGTTGACATCCAACACCTCTTGGGTGGCACTGTTCTCTCTTCAGAGAGTTCTGGGCACACCTCCCTAAGGGCTCACTAGTCTCAGGGCTTCTCTGTCCTCTGGACAGTGTCCGGGCTCATGTGGGATCAGCAGGGGTTCTCAGTCCATGAGGAACGCTGATACTGCTGTCAGAACTTCACACATTCATATCACTGGGATGAGGGAGCCCTTGTGTGGTTTGAAACTATTATGTGCCCCAGAAAAGCCATGTCCTTTAAATCCTAATCCAATCTCGTGGGGGCAGACCTACTGTTTGGGTGGGAGCTTTGTTTCCATGGAGATGATAGATGGAGATGTGACCCCGCCCATTCAAGGTGGGTCTTAATTAGTTTACAGGAGTCCTTAGAACAGCTGACACAGAAAGCTCAGAGCCGGAGATGCTCAGAACCAACTCGGAGGGCAGAGAAATGAAATTAAGACACAGACGTTTGGAGATGGTAAATTAAGAGATGAAATCCAGAGTTTGCCCCGAGAAGCTAAATGAGGACCTACGAATGTTTAGAATGAAAGCCACTGACTGGAATCAGAAGCTGAAAGTAATGAACTGGGAGTAAGGAAGAGCTAGGCTAGCCACATGCCTTCCCAGCTGCAAAGATATTCCAGATACTGGCTGCCCGAGAAGATATTCTCTTGTTGGTGCCTTAATTTGGACATTTTCACAACCTTAGAATTATAACTTACACCTTAATAAAATCCCCTTTATAAAAGAAAAAAAAAGATATGACCTAGAGCGGACAGGGAAGTGGGCCTTGGGACGGTGACTTGGAAATCACAGCAAGGACCACTGAAGTCACGGAGGTTGTAATGGCCATTGTTACGCTGCCTACCTGATCTCTGCCCTCCCTCCCTTCAGTGACGTTGCACTGACTTTACTTTAGGGAAACCGTCCCTTCCCCACTTCCAGTCCACAGCTTTAGCTTGAGCCCTACAATCAGATTGTGCTGATGCAATCAGAAGAGAGGTACTCTCCTGCAGCCGGGGCTGCTACTCTTGAAGCAAATGGCCATTTTCACTAAGGCATGGGGAGAGGCTCTGAGAGAATGAACTCCACAAAGAAAAAAGCAGGCTCTGGAGTAGGGGTGGGAGTGGGAACAAGGCATGGCGGGGGTTGGGGGGAATCTGGATCCAGCCAGCCAAGCTTTCCCAGACCCCTCCGTTAAATGAATATATTTCCCTTTTGTGATTTTCTCCCATTCAATTGAAAAAGGCCTAACATGGATGTGGCTGAACTCCACTTTACCCATTCTAAGTATTTATTTGTTGCATGCTTGTGCTGGTTTGAAAGGATGTATGTTCCCTAGAAAAGCCATGTTTTCATGAAAATCCTATTTCATAAATGTAGAATAATCCCTATTCAATACTGTATGTTTGAAACTGTCATCAGATCATCTCCCTGGATGATGTGATTTAGTCAAGAGTGATTGATAAACTGGATTAGATGATGACATGTCTCCAACCATTTAGGTGGGTCTTGAGAAGTTTCTGGAGTCCTATAAAAGAGGAAACATTTTGGAGAATGAAGGAGATTCATAGACAGCAGAGAAGAATGACATAGCCATGAGAAGTAGAGAGCCCACAAGCCAGTGACCTTTGGAGATGAAGAAGGAAAACGCCTCCCGGGGAGCTTCATGAAACAGGAAGCCAGGAGAGAAAGTAGCGGATGATACTCTGCTCACCATGTGCCCTTCCAGCCAAGACAGAAACTGTGACTGTGTTCGCCATGTGCCTTTCCAGATGAGAGAGAAACCCTGAATATCATCAGCCTTCTTGAACGAAGGTATCTTTCCCTAGATGCCTTTTTTTTTTTTTTTTTTTTTTTTTTTACATGGGCTGGGGCCGGGAATCAAACCGGGGTCCTCCGGCATGGCAGGCAAGCACTCTTGCCCGCTGAGCCACCGCGGCCCGCCCTCCCTAGATGCCTTTGATTGGACATTTCTATAAACTTGCTTTAATTGGGACATTTTCTTGGCCTTAGAACTGTAAACTAGCAACTTATTAAATTCCCCTCTTCAAAAGCCATTCCATTTCTGGTATATTGCATTCCAGTAGCTAGCAAACTAGAACAGATATTGGTATGAGAGTGGGGTGCTGCTGCAGTTTGCAAATACCAAACACGTTAGAATGGCTTTTTAAATGGATAAGGGGAAGATTCTGGAAGAGCTGTGAGAAACTTGATAGAGAAGGCCTATAATGCTTTGAAGGGACAGTTGGTAGAAACGTGGACTCTAAAGATGCCTCTGACCAGGCTCTAGACAGAAATGAGGTGTGTGCTATTGCAGACTGGAAGGAAGATGATACTTGTTTTAAAATAGCAGATAAAATTGATGAGTGGCTTTCGCTGGAAGGCTGATTTTAAAAGCCATGAACTTGAATCTTTGACAGAAGAGATCTTCAAATTAAACGTTGAAAGTGCAGCCTGGTTTCTCCTCACAGCTTATAACGAAATGCGACAGGAAAGAAATAAGCTGAGAACTGAACTCTTGGATACAAAGCAACCAGAAATTGATGCTCTGGAAAATTTTGGGCTCCCAGGAAGGGAGACCCCAGAGAACAGTGCTCCATGTGAGGATTTGGCCAAATGTGAAACCAGTCAGCCATTTCAGAGAAAACCAGGATTGGACTCAGAGTTATCCAGGAAAGATTTGTGGAAACGCCTTATGTCTGAGGGGCATGATCCAAGGCTACTCCATAGATAGCCAACGAGAGAGCTGCGGGACCTGTATAAACAGAGCCGCTGCCAGTCTGGACTGAGGGGGTTCAGAGAAGGGACACATTGGAGGAAAAATAACTTCAGAGGCAAAACCATGGAGGCTGAGGTCTGAAGTTAAGAAGCCTCAGACCAGGAGAGCGGACCCACCCAAGCCCGTGAAGAGGTTAAGTTTGCCCCAAAGGCAGAGGATGGGCCTCCCACCTTATTGCAGTGGAAGAGTCATGTTGCCTCAGGCCTTGGGGAGAGTGGAGCACATTGCTTGGGGTTTGGGGAGAGCCTGGCTGCCACCACATAGGGTTTGAGTGTGTGCCCCGAAGATGGCAGAGAGCCCCGGTGCAGCCCCGTTGCTTGGTGAGGGTAGAGCCGAGGAAAAAGTGGTCTCCTTAGTGTTCCCCAAGGTTGCATTTGGAGAGAGCTAAGGCCCTTGGAAAGGGTGGGACTACTGCTTTCAGAAGCTCTGAAGATAAATGACTCTTAGACTTTGAAATCTAATGGACTTTGCCCTACAGGTTTCGAAACTGTATGGGTCCAGTGACCCTTGTGTTCTTTCCTTCGTATGGAAATGCATATATGTATCCTGTGCTGTTCCTCTTTTGTATGTTGGCAGCAAATAACTTGTTATAAGTTTTCAAAGGTCCAGAGTCAGAGGATAATTTTGCCTTAGGACAGACCATGGTTGTAACTTTGAAATTCTGTACTGGTTTTAACCTTGTATTGTATTTGTAATGTTACTGGAATGGTTTAAGGTTCTCTGATAGTGCTATGGAATGAACGTATTTTGTATATGAGGAAAACATGTCTTTTTTAGGGTAGAATGTGCTGGTTTGAAAGGATGTATGTCCCCTAGAAAAGCCATGTTTTAATCAAAATCCCAGTTCATAAAGGTAAAATATTCCCTATTCAATAGTATACGTTTGTGTTCTAGTTTGCTAGGTGCTGGAATGCAATATACCAGAAACAGAATGGCTTTTAAAAGGGGGAATTTAATAAGTTGCTAGTTTACAGTTCTAAGGCTGAGAAAATGTCCCAATTAAAACAAATCTATAGAAATGTCCAATCAAAGACATTCAGGGAAAGATACCTTGGTTCAAGAAGGCTGATGAAGTTCAGGGTGTCTCTTTCAAGTGAGAAGGCACATGGTGAACACAGTCAGTTTCTCTCTCATCTGGAAAGGCACATGGTAGACACAGTCAGGGTTCCTCTCTCATCTGGAAGGGCACATGGCAAACACCGTGTCATCTGCTAGCTTCTTCTCCTGGCTTCCTGTTTCATGAAGCTCCCTGGGAGGCGTTTTCCTTCTTTATCTCCAAAGCATTGGCTGACAGACTCTGTTTGGTGGTGCTGCAGCATTCTCCGCTCTCTCTGAATCTCTCATTCTCCAAAATGTTTCCTCTTTTATAGGACTCCAGTAAACCAATCAAGACCCACCCAAAGAGAGAGAAATCCTGAACTTCATCGGCCTTCTTGAACCAAGGTATCTTCCCCTGGATGCCTTTGATTGGACATTTCAATAGACTTGTTTTAATTGGGACATTTCCTCGGCCTTAGAACTGTGAACTAGCAACTTATTAAATTTCCCTTTTTAAAAGCCATTCTGTTTCCAGTATATTGCATTCTGGCAGCTAGCAAACTAGAACAATGATCTCGGCCTTTTTATCCTTAATTAGTTTAATGCCAGGTTAGAAGATATATTCCTTCAGAGCAGGGGTGATGTGCTGAATTTGTTTTGAACAGTACCCTATACAAACACACATTGGAATATTCTTTGTGTCATACTTCTCAAAATAATCCAAGTGAAAGGATAAAAAGAACTAGGATGGTGGCATCTAAAATGGAACATTTAAAAATTGATTATATATATGGATTACCTTCCTCTCTATCTCGCCTTTGCATGCTCATCCTAAGAATATTTTAGATGAGAACATCAAGATTAAAGTCTCCAATTCTTCTGATTGGACATAGCAGCACTGGTTTCAGTTGTGATAATCTATTCTCAGTGAGTAACCTCTACGCCAAGGCAGGCAAAGGGTTAAAGGGGCCACCCAACTCTGTGCCACTGGGCAGGATGAGACAAATCGGTTGGCAACTGCCCCTCCCCTGCCTTCCTCCTCTTCCTCCTGCAGGTTGCCTCGCGCCAAGGGAAGTCTGACTCACATTCTGTTTTAACTTCCTTCACTTTCCCCATGATCCCCACCACACCTACCATTTCTCTGATCCCCAGCAGCCGACCTCCCCTCCTGTTAAGTCACACAGAAATAAAAAACAGTCACTGGGAGAGGAGTCCCTCCTCCACCTGAGTCCAGCCCTCGTGCAGTGCTCCTTCCTCAAGGACATGACTCCCCTGTCCATGAAGGCCTCCCCGCCCCATTCCCATCTTCAACCTCTCCTTTTTTCCTCGCAGGAGAACTTCCTCAAGTCCCTCTCATTCTAAACAGCAGCAAGACAGGGGCTCTGGGCATACCATCTCCAGGAAAAATAACCTAACTGATTAGGCCATGGGGAAAATTCTGTTTACAGCATTGCTGCAGGTACCGACAGAGTCAGATGCCTAAGGACAACTAAGCATTTTGTTTTCCTTTAAAATGATACAGGCTTAATTCCAGGAAAAAATGAAAGTAAAAGTAATCATAATGATATTCGATTTGGCAGTAAAAAATATGTACATATTATATATTGTAACTAAAAATTCTAACAATGGATTTCTTTTTTAACTGTGACATAAAGTTGGGGAATTATGGGCAGTCAATGGATAATGTCTTAAACTTCAAGACCACAAGACAGTCATAGAAGTATATAATTTACTTCCAGATTTTTAAATATCTAAAAGCTAATGGAAAAGCTAAAAGATCAGAAAGTCATTGCTTCCAGAGATTTTTTATAATCCTTTTAGCCTTATTTACTTTTAAACTGTGAGCATATTAAAAGAAACACTTTTCCATGCTTTGAAATTTATTGCTTTTGTGTATGTTATTTTTCATAAAAAGAAAAAAGTCTAATGTGATGATAAAAACGAAACATTTTTAGAATATAGTAAAAAAAGAATATGTGATGGCACTGAAAAATCTTTATAATTATCAAGGGATAAAAGAAAATGTTCAACAGGGCAGGCAATGGTGGCTCAATGGCAGAGTTCTCACCTGCCATGCCAGAGACACGGGTTTGATTCCTGGAGCCTGTCCATGCAAAAAGAAAAGAAAATGTACAACAAATAAAACATTATGGGTTTGGAGTGGCTTTACCTATATTATTTTAATCTTACTAACTTTTTTTTTTTTTCTTTTACATGGGCAGGCACTGGGAATCGAACCCAGATCCTCGAGCATGGCAGGCAAGCACTCTTACCTGCTGAGCCACCGTGGCCCGCCCATTACTAACATTTTAATGTATTACTTATATAATTAATAAAATGTAAGAGCAATACAAAAACACTATTAAAGGGGGAAAACCCAAGTTGGTATAATTGGAATGTATAAAAACAAAACATCAAATAAGCTACCATCTTGACGTAGGTGTATTTGGAATCAAAAAGAGCAATTCACACTAGAAAACTGAGAAAATGCATTTATTTTAATGAAAATATAACTGAGAAACTGGGATTTAAGGATGATTTTGATTATTGAATTATTGTGTACATGTTGCTTTTTACTTTCTGGTGCATTAGAGTAGATAGAGGGAAATACCTGAAATCTCTGAATTGCAATTCAGTTGCCTTGAACTCTGATAATGGCTAAATAGCCTTTATCTTGTGCCCTTGTGATTGTAAAAACCTTGGGACTAACCTTCACTTACATATGTAACCAGTTTTTCTTTAGAGTCTTGTGATCACTGAAGACAGCCCCTAATGTTTATTAATGAAGGGTCCTGGGTCAGCCCAGAACTAACCCACCCCAAGTCCAAAGTTATCTTGATAACCAAGACTGGATCTCACTAAAGGGGGCCCACCTGCCATGTGCAGCAGCTTAGACTTCAACCTACAAATCACCTATACCTCGTTATCATGCTAAATCATCATATAAGTAGACCGTTTTCTTACATATGTTCTGTAACTAAGGATGTAATCAATCTGCACATATTCAATAATTAAATCACCTCTAATACATCATCTGGGGCCACTGTGCTCATTATCCTGCCCTTCTTTTAATGCTATAAAACTATCAGAATTACTGCAGTTCAGGGAAACAGATTTTGGGGCTGACAGACCATAAACTCTCCTGCTGCACGCCTAGTAATAAACCTTTTCTCTCTTTGAAACCTGGTGTCCCAGGAATAGTTGAGCACACTGGGCAAAAAATTCCACTGCTTTATATGGTAACAAAACCTTGAAATCCTCCACTACTCTGGCCACCTTAACACATTTGAAAACACATGGTAACTCTTTTCAAATAGAATTTGTTGATGTTTTTCTTCTAGGCTGAGGAATGTTGCTTGTTCCTGAAGTTTCTTACTCAAGAGAATTCAAACATTCTAAACTTTCATCATACTTACTGATGGGTTCTATTACTTCTCTACAAGAGAAGAAACATTTTTATGAGGAAATAGAGAAACAGTCACCTTCCAGCACTCTAAAACACAGCCATAGTGGCAAAACTTCCCAAGTAAATAAGCCGCCACTTAACCTTCCAGGCTCACAAAAGCCACCCAGACACATGCTCAGTTACCTTTTGCAACCCTAGAACATTCGAATTTAAGAACCATTGGGGAAAAAAAAAAAAAAGGTCTGTAAACTAAAGACTCTGATTTTGCTTTTTAAAAGTCCTTTTATCTCTAAGGCAATCACAAGGCAAAATTCAGAACATAGGAAGTCTAGATACCCAAAATGGGAGATGGGGCTGGGCGACTGTCATTCTAGAAATATCTCAAAACATCTGGGTCCAGTCCCCCTGGGCTTAGATCCCAATTCTTCCATCTATTAGACATGTACCCACGGACAACTGACCCTGAAAAATAATAGGACCTTCCACAGTAAGCTGTGAGGAATGAAAGAACTGCTGCACACAAGCACTGCGTTTGACCCAGATTAAATGACCAAAATTTCGAGAGGCAAAACCTCTCTCATTTTTACAGCTCATCCTTGGCCGCCATTCACAGAGGTTTTCCTGGGCAAGGCTCCTGAAGGGTTGCACAGGCCCTTCTCCAAAGGTAAGAAGACTCTCTTGTACTTTCTGGGCCCTGGAAAGGTCCCACTGGACCTTGAGAATGTGATTATTTGGCGATAACCACTTGAAAGCTGCAGGCCGCTGCACGTACCAGATGCAGTGGAAATACCCCAGTGGGGTCTGTGGAGTCCTGAGGCGGGGATATGGCCTAATCCCTGCTCCTTGGGGGCCCTTAATGGCCTGGCAAGTCTTCTCGTCACCTGCTGCTCATTCTAGTCCCCCAGCATCCCATCACCCCTGAAAGAGCAGCGATGCTGCAAGACCAGCTTCTCTCCTGCCTTTATTCCCATCTATTTACTGCTAGCAAATGACACTGGCCCTAAGGGTGGTCAGGGAAAGGTCTACTGGCAGCTGGGGAAGCCCCACTCCCAAGAATAAGTGACCATTGCTTTCATTATATCAGGCCTGAGTCTCCCAGGCAGATTATAATATTCCCTCCCTGCTCACTCTAAAACGTTATAATAACAGCTTAGATGTCACTTTCTCTAGAAAGTCTTTCTGACAAAGTACCTTCCTCCAGGCTGTCCAGATACACATGCATCCCAAGCAGTGCCTGGCAGCCTCTCTCCCATCAGGTCTCACTCAGAAAACGATAATATTTGTACTGGACACTGGGAGAAGCGGGCACGAAACTGTTGGAGGTGGCAGGGCCCGTAAAAGCCACTCCAGGCCTGAGGGGATGAAGAAAGTCTTGGCATCCATCCAACCACCTCGAGCACAGTACACTCATCCTGTATCAGAGGGCACCTCATATTATTTGGCTTCCCCAGTGACTTCTCTGTCTCCTCCAAAGACAGTCAAGTCTGTGAGCCACATGGATGTTGTTAACTGTTGTGTGCCTGTCTCCACAGCAGCATTAGCTCAATGGAGGCCATTCAGTGCATCTTTGCTGAATATATGAAGAATAAATGATGGAATAAAGCAAGATTGGGCACAATGTACACAGGACAGCCTTCCTGATTTCAATGTAATTTCCTTTTCAAAATCATCATGTCAGCCTCCTGTATAAAAACCTTGAAGAGTAAAGTTATCTCTGTCCTGCACTTTTCTTTGAGGCAAACAAAACAATTAGAAGATGGAAAAGAAGCAAGAAGAGACCTCAAGATAAGGCTTCCATATAAAGTGAAAAAGGTAAAATACTAAGAGGACTAGAAATGGGCAAAAATGCTTCAAATTAGCACAGAAAGAAAGACACACAAAACAAGACTCCAAAGCACTGGTACCTGGTGAAAAGCTTTTAAAAAGCATTAAAGGTAAAAACTGTAATGCATACAAAAGAGATGCCCCAACTAAGGGTAAACTTACCTCTATGGACTGATACAGAATGATCAGAAAGATGTAAATTTTAAGAAATAAGGCATAGAAAGTGTGTAGAAAAGGTGATTATTTCTAACACCAAAAGGATATCACCTGGCAACTAAATCTTGGTTTCTAACACCATTCTTCAATAAAAGGAACCAGGGCTCCTTGAAGAAATGGCTGATTCTAGGAATGGGGGAGGAAATACATAAGACGAGCCTGGAACATCTTGTCAGTGCCAGGAAATAAGGAAACTCTAAACACACACACACACACACACACACAACTATGGGAGCATGTCAAAGGAACAAAGGCAGCAATTGGAAGAGCTCCCAATGGCCAAAGCTGGAATAATCTGAGCAATAAAATACATGAAGGGGGAGAAGCATTAAATCCCCAGTCCTTAAGCATGGATGGCATATAGCAACTTCCTTCCAAAGAGCACAGTACGGAAATGAAGGGTGGGAGTAACTGTGCAGTGGAGAAACTGGCAAACACTAACTCAGGTGGCCAAGGTCAGCACCAACAGTGATACGTGATGTTGATAATCAATACCTTTGCTATGATATGATGCAGATGGTGCTTTATTGCTGTGATCTTCCTTTCCCAAACCTGAAACCCCAGTCTAATCATGAGAAAAACATCAAATTCCAGTTGAGGTTCATCCTACAAAATATCTGACCAATACTCATCAAAACTGTCAAGGTCATCAAAATGTTTACAAGGAAAGTGTCAGAGCCAAGAGGTGTCTAAGGAGACCAGACCAACTAAATGTAATATGGTTTCCTGGATGGGAGCCTGGAACAGAGAAAGATATTAGGTAAAGATTGAGGAAATCTGATTAAGGAAGGAACTTCAGTTAATGACAACGTGTCACTATTGCTACATTATTCGTAGCAAATATACCATATGAATATAAGATGTTAATATTAGGGGAAATTGGGTTCAGGGTATTTGGGAACTGTCTATACCATCTTCTCAAGTTTTCTGTAAATCTAAAACTATCCTAGAAAATAAAGTCTACCTTTAAAGTTAAGAAAAGACTATGCATGATATATAATTGTCTATGCACAGAAAGCCTGCAGAAAGAACACACATTAAGTATAAACAACAGTTGCCTCTGTAGGAGAACTGGACATCTCTGATAGGAAGCAAAGTTGTTTTTTTTTTCACATGGGCAGGCACCAGGAATCAAACCTGGGTCTCCAGCATGGTAGGCGAGAACTCTGCCACTGAGCCACCATCGCCCTGTCCCAAAGTTACTTTCTATAGTATACCTTTTTGTGCTGTTTGAGCAAACCACCACCACCACTTACTTTTTAAAAACCATCAAGTGTATATAAAACTATGAATCACTACACAGCAGGAGACTCTAGGATCATTTCTCAGATTGAGTGGGCCAGTATATCAACACACTTAAGCCACTGTTTAAATGAAATGTTGGTTACAGAACAATGTTGCTCTACTTTTACAAATCTGATCAAGGTATCATTCCTTCCCTAAATAGGAAGCCAGTTCAATAATATCGTATTATTGTAGAAGTGCAATCCTTTCACAGCCTTTCATTCATTGAGCACACACACAGGCATCAATTACAATGAGTGATGTGCTAAACAAATGGATGTTGTGAAGTTTCAACCTCTAGAGGGCAATGGCCAGTGGTTCTTCAGAAGGACAAAGGAAAGTTGTCTCGTGTGATTCTGTTTAGGCTGCATTTTCTCCATGATCCATTTACAGTAAAGTTTAGAATACAGAGTATACAAGAAATAGTTGGCATGGCCACTGTTCTGATGCCTTTACAGTGGCACATGTGATGACTCCTCAAAGATAAAAGCTGTAGCTCTCTTCCCTCATTCTAAGGCTCTCTGCTTCAGAGCCAGTTTGGACGTGTACAAGGCTTAGGACACAGAAAATGGTACCTGTTTACTTGCAGTGAGCTAAAGGTTGGGTAACACAACCTCACTTCCCACCTAGCATCTAAACCTACAAAAGAACAAAACAGCAACAATTTTCTAATCTACCCCAAATGAACACATTTTACCCAAGAGTCCAAGCCCTATGGGGATGCTGGCCAGAAACACACAAGCATGTGTCACCCGCGCCCCACCCCCTACTCAAGTTAAATAAGAGACATGTTCTGCAGAGAAATAAGGGCCTCATTAGAGAAGAGCAAGCTTACCAGCTGTAGCAGTTTTAAAAAATCAATGAAGACATCACTTCTCAACACGTTTGGGTCCATGGGTACTGAAAAACATGGACAGCAGCTGGGTTAGCATGGGGCAGGGCTGGGTCTACTCCATTAAATCACTATTTTAGCTTGCTAAACTGCTCAAAGCAGATACCATGAAATGAGTTGGCTTTAACAACGGGAATTTATTGGCTTAGAAGCTTACAGTTTTGAAGCTGTGAAAATGTCCAAATCTAGGCATCACCAAGACGATGCTTTCTTCCTAAAGACTGGCTGCTGGCGGTCCTGGACACTCTGCCACATGGCAAGGCACATGGCAGTGAGTGCTGGTCTCCCCCTTCTCTTCCGGGTTTCCTTGCTTTCAGCTTCTTGCTTCTATGGCTTTCTCTCTCTCTGTATCCATCTGGTTTTTAAGGGACCCCAGGAAAAGGATTAAGACGCACCCTGGGCCATGCCTTAACTAAAATAACTAATGAAAAGGTCCTACTTACAATAGGTTTATACCCACAGGAATGGATTAGCTTTAAGAACATGATTTTCTGGGCTAATACATTTTCAAGCCATCACAGTCATTCTACTCCCCAACCCCACCCCACCCGCCCTGAAAGGAACTCTCCAGGCCTCGCCAGCACACTGCTGCTTCCTTGAAGGAGGTAGAGCTTGTCACTTCTCAAATATATGCAAATCCATAAAGCTTGCCTCCTACAGACAGTCTTGACAACAAATGACTGTGTTCCCAGGAATATCACCTTATTTATGCATACAGCTCAAGTATCCATCTTGCTTCCGTACCAGGAGATAATGAGATTAATGTGAAGAAGTGAAAAGATCTTAAAATCAGATCTAGACTCCCAGTTTAGCAAGACCCTTGGCAATTTGAAATTTTTAAATCAACCAAGAAACACTGATTGGGAGCATATTAAAAATGCTGGCAGCTATCAGGAGGTTTCAAAAGAAATGATGAAGATGTCAGACAGATTCCAGATCTTTTATTTAGCAAAATATCCTACTTGTAAAGGTATTTTTCCCTTTGGTTCTAAAGCTTCAGACACCAATATCCAGGTACTTTTGCCAGGAGCAGATACTGCCAGCTGAGAATTCCAAATACATGTGTGGCAGACTGAATCAAAAGCATGTTCTTAATCTGTGGTCCTGTGGGTGTGAACCCATCTGTTAGATGTATTATCAGATAAGGAGTGAAATCATTTGCGAACAGGATCTTCTAGGATCCAAACTGAATCGGGGCTGGGGGTGATCATAACCCATATTATTGGAGGTCTTATAAAGAGAAGCCAGAAGTCAGAGAAAGTCACAGGAAGAAGCCAAGGAGTCAGTGGACACCGGGAGAGCAGGCACAGGGAGAGCAGAGAGCACCACGTGACAGGAGGCAGAGGTGCAATTTGGCAGCAGAATGCTACCGATTTCAAGCCTTGCCAACATCTTTATTTTGGAGTTCTAGCCTCCCAAACCATAAGCCAATAAATTCCCATTGTGTAGTATCCGTCACAGCAGCCCTGGCAAACTAAGACAACACGTGTTAGGTGCTTTGTGACTGGTCCCTCCTTCCCATTCTCCCTTCTCACACATCCGTACCTGGATCTCACGCTTTAGCTAAAATTATAAAGCTAAACTTACTAAATCTGTGTTAAATTTCTTTTTTCTTTTAATTGCTGTTTTATGACTTTCATCAAATAATCAAATCAGAATTCAAAACTAGCACTGAGTGAGGTTGTTTTGGGTGGTACCTTTCCCAAACAAAGCTATGTTTTTCAAAAAAAGGTACATAAGAGACTCTTAAAAGCATTCCCTCTTGAAGGAGGATGATTTCAGGAAAATATGTAAAAGCTCTTGCCTTATTTCCTAGCATATCTGTGGTATATGTGCAAAATGACCTTTTCTATCACATTAGTGGAGAGGGGGAGAGCTATTAAGAAGAGGTATTCACCCCATTAGCACTGACTCTACAACTGTTAAGTAGCAGGCAGTGCGCTAAGCACTTTGTATATTTTAATTCATTTAATCTTCACAACAAATCCTGAGGTAAATATTATCTCCATTTAACAGATTAAAAAACCAGATCACTGATCAGAGAAGATCAGTGACTTGCCCAAGGTCACACAGCCTGAGGAACAAAGACGGCCTTTGACTCTAGGTCTGATTCTGGAACCCATGCTCTTAATCACGAAACAAGAGAGCACGGCCAAACTGCTGTGCACAGCTGAACAAATGGCACCACCTAAGAGATGAATTACTGAGCCTGTCAAATAGCATGACTGTCATGGCCATTACATATTTTTTCTGTTATTGATCATCATCTTCTTGACAATTCATTTTGTTCTCTGCAATGGCTCACTGGGAAACAAGCCACCCAAAAGGGAATGTCCACCACTACGTACTGGTCTACCTTTGCTTTAACAGCTGCAGTATTTTACTATGAGAATGGAGCACAATGAAGACAGTCACATAATGAACTATTCCTTTGTCTCTTGCAACCAAAAACAATGCTGAAACAAATGCCCATAACCGTATGCTCTGCATTCACACCAAGTACGCTTTTTGAGTGACTACATGAAGAGGTGACACTGGGTCAAAGGAGATGGGCATTTCTAACTAGATATTACCGCACTGCACACCAAGCAGCCATATCAAGTCTTTAAATGATTTTTCAGTTCTATTTAATTTTTTTGAAAATATAAACATTTCTATAGCTTAAAAAAAATGATACATATAAAAAATGTATTCAGTGAAAATTTATTCTCCCTTCCTGGCCACAAAGTTCTTATCCCACCCCTCTGTAACCACTGTTATTCCTTCTTTAGACCCTTCCAGAGTTTTTTTAAGCCCATATAAGCAACTGAATGTGTATTCTCTCTCTCCTCTCCCCTCTTAAGTAAATGGAATTTGTAATACACATATGTCCTGTGTCTTGCCTTTTTCAATTAGCAATATCACTTGGAGATCTTCCCATATCAATAAAGTGCATCCTCCCTTTTATAACTGCATGATATTTCACTGAATTAATGCACCATGATTTATTTGACTAGTCCCTCACTGATGGAAATGTAAGTGGTTTCCGATTATTTATTATTATAAGCAATGTAGCAATCAATGATCTTATCCATACATCCTACATATATTCATAAATAGGAAAAAGGTGCAGCATGGCACATAAAGAAAAGAGAGGTGAAGGCATGTATTTAGAAATATATGAATGTATGCCTAAAGTATCTTCATCCAAGAAATCATCAGCAATAAAAGCTTCTGGGGCATGGAAACTGGGAGACCACAGGTGAGAGATAGGAGAGGGGCTTACCTTTCATTGAATAGCTATCTGCATTATTTCTTTTTTAACTAAGTTCCCATCTTTAATTTTTTTTCATTTTTAAGAACTCCATTAATTCAAGAAACCAATACAGTTTTCTGCAACTTGGTAAAAGATCCCCATTATCTGCTTTCAGTAGGAAAAAACTGCATCCGACGTTTTGCAGGATCATACTTTGAGAACTCTAGCCACTTGGCATTTCGAATTATTACATATCTTTGTCTTTTTTATGTTGATATCCTGACTCCTCACCTGGACTGTAGAAACAGTGGCAGCAGTAGCAGCTACCGTTTATTGGGTATTAACCAGATGCTAAGGACTATATCTCATTTATCCTTATAATCGTGCTACCAGAAGGCGATCATTATTCCTAGTGTATAGACGAGGACACCAAAATTCACCTTTTTCCATGGCCACAGCAAGTTAATGGTGGACTGAGAAGTGCATACCGGGTTGGGCTGCAGGTTCTGTGATGGTGAGTGCCGTCGGTGTCCTGCCCCCACCATATCCCAGCACCCAGCTCACAACAGAGGCACAAAAAAAAACATTTGTGGAGTGAAAGGTGCTTCTGAGGCTACTGCCTTTGATCTCATCCACTACAGCGTGAAGGAATCATCTGTGTGTTCCTGCCAGCTGCAGCCCTGAGTTGATGTGGTTTTATATACGTACTCAGCTGAGAAGGTGCGCGTCTTTTCATATATGGGTGATTCGGTTTCAACCACTTCAACAAACAAAAGGACAATAATTGTGCATCCCCCCCCCCCCCACTACCTCCAAACACACACACAACTATTAAGGCAGAGCAAAGTCTGTTACCGGCCGCCCCTTCAGGATGTGGGCGCCAAATGACCCCCAGTTTCCTCTTAACCCGCGAGTCCTGGGAAGACCCTTTTTCAATCCTGTCTTCAAACCTGTTCTTTCTAAGCTGCTGCCAGAGCAGGGTCACTGCCAGTCTCTGACTATACAGCACTGGCCTCTCTCTATTTGGAGGAAAACTCCTTAGTGCTCTTTCATTTTGGGGGCAGTGTGGGGGTAGGTCTTATAATAGAAAGGTTTGAGGAGAGAGAGAGTATTTGCTGCCTGAGTAGAGGGAGAGAAAGACTCTGTGCTGCTCCTGGTTTTGACCATAGGCCTCTCTTTCCAATACAGCAGCAAACTACCGCCCAAACCCTCACCCACCTCTCTGTCCATCAGCCATGTCTAAACACCAGTTATGAGCTGAGTTCAAGTTCTTTTCATGAGACT
Organism: Tamandua tetradactyla; assembly: GCF_023851605.1. Classification (NCBI taxonomy): domain Eukaryota; kingdom Metazoa; phylum Chordata; class Mammalia; order Pilosa; family Myrmecophagidae; genus Tamandua; species Tamandua tetradactyla. The sequence continues at coordinate 145,035,451 of NC_135332.1, forward strand.
CCTGGGACCCAAAACAATTTTTAGAGTAGAGATAGGGAAGCCAAACTCTCCATGCCAACATATTCCACCTCAAACAACAGACTCAAACACTTCCTCTGTAATTGCTACAAAGGTTTGCATCCTAACAAGAATTCCTTTTGGAGGGGTAGCATGACTGGTCTCTTAAATGACATTTGCTCTCGTCGTTCTTTAGGTTTTAATCCCAGAAACAATACTTGTACACAACATCCAGTACTTATGGGTTGTTTTCTCCTAGCACAAGTGTCAGGGACACGGTGTGACTCTCCCAAGCTCTTGTGGCATGTGTGCCCCTAGCCAGTTTCTCCTCCGGAGAGGAATCCCTGCGTGCAGGTGGCACTTCCTGTGCCCATGTGCCATGGCTTTAAAAGCCTGGGTTCCAGTCCCAGCTCTGCCACTTACCCACTTATAAAATTCTTGGACAAACTGCTCAAGGTTTTTGTGCTTCCGTTCCCTCATCTGTCAAATGATTATGACAACCATTTGGTTTATGCGAAGATTAAATGAGTGAACATAGGCTACATGTGAAGAACAGTCACTTCCTAATGCTGTTACGATGTTTGCCATGAGAATAGCAATTAGAATTTTCATTCCCTCACCTGTGGGGCCCCCAGTTACCCCTGAGATCCCACAGGCAACAAAAGTCCTACTCCCCAGCCTGACCCGTCAGAGGTGTCCGCTTCACCTGGCTCACGACCCCCTTCTCCTGATCTATTTCTGAAGAAGCCAGGAGAAGAGCCTTAAGGCCTGGCCAGGGGCAGAGTCCTCTTTCTCCCCCTAGTCCTCCCACCCCACCCCACTCCACCCCCAAGCCAGATGCCTCAGGCTGCCTTTCCCACAGTTCTGCCCTGCAGCAAATTCTTTCGGGAATCAATGAGGGCCCCCCCACCCCACCCCCGACCGCAACGTATTTTGTGCCCATATACTGACCTCTCTGACCCGCAGCCCTACGGCTAGGCCTGGCCCACCTGCTGACTTCCTCCCTCACCTATGTCTGGCCAAGGGCCCTGCTGTTCCTTCCCGTCACTTAGTCTCTGCCAGGATCCCCACCCCCTCCATGAGATGTGACTACAGGGGCTTTATGTCTCTATCCATGGAGCTTCTCAACCCCCAGTAAACCCCAGGGTGAAGTCAGAAACTGCAGCGCTTCCTGCACATTCGGATTTGAGCCAGAACAACAGAGGAAATGCAAGGGGTGGGACATGGCAACGGGGCGAGTAGGGGTCTCCCAACTCCCCAAAGCAGTTTTTTTAAAGTCTTTAAGTCCAGCAGGATAGCCCAAGATACCCTGAAAACACGGATAAAGACCAGGTCCAGAAAAATGATCCCTTAAGTAGTGTGAGCATTTGTGAAAATGCCAGGTAATAAAGGAGCATTTCCTTAAGACTTGAGAAAAAAAAACAAGAGAGAATGAAAATTTAAAACATGTTATGTTTTGGGCTATAAAAGAGCCCAAACAGATTTTTAAAAGAAGTACATTCTCCAGTACAGAAAACAAAGAGAAAATGATGCCTTCTAGAATTTTTATTTACTATGTTTTAAAAACATTTGAAGTCATAGAAAAATAACAAGGTAAATCCATTATTGCTGATGTAGAATGATTTCTCCAATATATATTTAAGAGGGAAAAAATAATGTACAGAAGAAAAAAAATCTTTTCCTTTTGTCATGAAGGACATTCGTGAAATGGGTGGTGAAATTTGATAACAAATTATCAAATTAGTTAGCTAACACTATTGGATCAGTGCCAATTTCCTGGTTTTGATAACTACACTGCAGTTAAATAAGAGAAAGTCCTTGATCTTAGGAAAGAAACACAGAAGCATTTTTGGGTAAAGCGATTTGTGTCTGCAACACTCACCAGCGTGTCTGTATATAGGCACACACACATACACACACACGATAAAGCATATGTGAAATGCTAATTTGGAGAATTCAGGTGAAAAGATACACATAGAAATTCTTTGCTTTATTTTTGAAACTTCTCTAAGTCTGAAATTATTGCAAAATAAAAAATGTTAAAAGTTAGGGTACACAACGACTGGAGGGGGCTGAAGGATGCACTGACTGAGAAGTAGATTGGTGAATGATGGTATATACATATGACCGAATATTGTGCTGCTACAAAAACAAATGACGTTGTGAGGCATGCGACATTGTGAATGAATCTATGGGACATTTGGTGAGGCAAAATAAGCCAGAAACAAAAAAGCAAATATCGCATGTTCTCATTTAGAAAATTCTTATAGGAAAACAGGAGCCTAGATTGTAAACTCTTATAGCAGTCACATTTAGTCCAAAGTGGTAATTGCTATTTCTGGAGTTTGAGAGGCTGTTCTATATACGTATATTCTGGTATTTAGAGAACAAAACTGATCAGGTTGGGATTAAGGTAATTCAGAATACAGGGGTAAAGAGACATTGTCTATATTTTAGAACCTCATCTTTGAGACCAAAGGAAGAAAGGTTTGTTTTGTCCAGAACCTAAATTTTCTGTAGCACATACTCTAACTCAATGTGTCTGGATAAATTATTTAAACAATCCAAATATAGGAAACCCAGAATAAGAATGAGGGCCTTTAACCCCATATAGCTTAATGTAATGTCTGAATACATCTCAGAGTATATTAAGCAGATGATCAAAAAGTATTGGCAGGGGCGGGCCGCGGTGGCTCAGCGGGCAAAGTGCTTGCCTGCTATGCCGGAGGACCTCGGTTCGATTCCCGGCCCCAGCCCATGTAACAAAAACGGAGAAACAGAATACAATAAAACAAGAAAATGTTTAAAAATGTTTCCCTTTCTTCCTTCCTTCCTTCCTTCTATCCTTCCTTCCTTCTCTCTGTCTTTCCTTTAAAAAAAAAAAAAAAAAAAGTATTGGCAAAGTCCCATGAGGGAAGGAAGAAAGAATATGGAACTATTAATCTCACCATCAGGGAATCCCCTGATACTGTGTCAAACTTTAGGGAACCCCAAATCAATAGGCCATACCCTCGATCATGAGGCTTACTCTCATGAAGCTTATGTAGGTAGCAGAGAAGGTGAGACTGCCTAAGAGTTACTTCTGGAGGACCTCTGTTGTTGCTCAGATGTGGCCTCAGTTTCTCTAAGCCCAACCCCGCAAGTGAAATCATTGCCCGCCCCACTACGTGGGACATGACATCTAGGGGAGAAAGTCTCCCTGGCAGAGTGAGAGATGACTCCCAGGGATGACCCTGGCCCTGGCTCCGTAGGATCAACAATTCCATCCTGACCAAAAGGGGGAAAATGAGTGTAACAAATAAGGTATCAGTGGCTGAGAAAGTTCAGAGTCGAGAGGCTACTCTGGAGGTCACACTTATGAAAGCTTTAGCAGACATCACTACCTACCGTAACTTGCCAAACCCCAACTAGAACCATTCCTGACAATCCTAAAGAACACCTATTGTGTTATATAAGATTCTACAAAGGTTCCATGTGCTAGGGTAACTTTCCAAAACCTACAACCTCCAGATGGGTCCCTGGACCAGATAAGTCCTGAAATGCAGAGGGGTCAGCCTCTCCAGAACATCAACTAGTTCATCCCCTATTCCATATTATCGGCAGCCCCCTCTAACAAGAAGTTAGAATGGGCAAAGCTCAAATACCCCTAAAGACTGAGAGAAAGATCAAAGGTGATGGTGGAGTTACACAGAGAAGGCAGGGCTTAACAAATGAGTACGATTGCTGAATCATTATACTGATATTTCTTTAATCTCCAGTATCTTAGAGCAGCTAGAAGTAAAAACCTAAAATTGTGGAATTGTAACCCATACCAAACTCTTAGGTCTGTTCTACAGTTAATTGTTGCAATGTGCTTTGAAATGTATTGCCTTTTTGTATATATGTTATTTTTCACGAAAAAAGAAGAATCTATTGTGATGATAAATGATGATATTGTGAACACTGGTTGTACACTTTGGATGATGACATGTTATGTGAACATATATCAATAAAAAATAAATAATTTTCTAAAAATGCAGGCTACAGCCCTACCTCAACTATTCTAGTTCAGCATGTCTAATACAGGTGGTTCTTGGACCATACTTGGAGAAATACTGTTCTAGAACCTAAGCAAAGGTAAATAGCGTTTTTTTTAAATAATAGCTTATTGAGGTGACATTCACATAACATAAAATTCACCATTTTAAGGTGAACAGTTCAGTGGTATTTAGTACTTTCACAATGTTGTGCAACGACCACCTCTATCTAGTTTCAAAACATTTCATCACCCCACATCCATTAAGCAATTACTCCCCATTGCTCCCCATACCCCAATCCTGCAACCACCCATCTGCATTCTGTCTCTATGGATTTATACTTTCTGGATATTTTTTATAAATGGAATCATACCATGAAAAAAAAAGTCAGGGCACAAAAAATGTCTGCATCATAAAATCCAATTTGGGTTCAAGAGGAGGAGGGAGGAATATACATGCATACGAATAAGCTCACAGATTGTTTCTGAGGACTATGCAAGATGCTACCAGTAGAAGTTACTTCTGGGGGCTTGAGGCGGGAGGGAAGTTTCTCTTTCATTATATACTCTTTGGTATAATTTATATTTTTTAAAATATGATATGTAATATTGTTTTCCGATGTTAAAAACTGTTTAAATATTTTAGAGCCAGTTTTTTCTATTTCCCCCAGTCCTCTCTTTTCCACAAGTTTACCCTTGCCAACCTCAGACCTCAGGTCCACAGCATTGCCAGGCCCAGGTCACGATGAGGACAGCTGCACTGCGAAGCTCACAGGGCCGGAGCAGGCCTCTGAGATCCCACAAGCAGGATCCCTAAATGTGGGCCGAGGCTTGGGATGGAGGCAGGTCCCTGGCACTAGCAGTACATCTCTGATATCTCCTAAGAGCTTTCAGGTAAGCAGTTCCTCCCATCAATTCATTCATTCTTAATCCAGGTAACGTTTCTTTGACTATCATAATCAAAGCCAACAACATACAGCAGCAGACACATCTGAACATGAAATATTTTAAAAACCAAATATAAAGACAACATACTGTATGATTCCATTTACATACAATGTCCAGAGAGGCCAAACCTATTAAGAGAGAAAGTTTTTAGAGTGGATGCCAGGGGCTGGTTGGAGAGAGGAATGGGGATGACTGCTAATAGGTACAAGGTTTCTTTTGGGGGTGATGAAAATGTTCTAAATTTAGATTATGGTGACGGTTTCAAAACTCTGTAAATATACTAAAAGCCATTAAATTGTACACTTTAAGTAGATAAATTTTATGGTGTGTCATTCATCTCAAAAAAAACTGTAAAAAAGCAAAAACCAATACATACCATTTTGCAAATATTGTTCCAGCTGGTCCCTCCTCTCATCAGCCATTGATGTGGTCATTGCAAGATAGTACTTTGGTGGAAAGGGAGGCAGGCAACTGCCAAAGACTCGCCTCAGCTGAAAGATCCAGAAAACACACAGTAAGGTGAGTTTGCCTCCAATTTATGGTTGACTGAGATACCGAAGCCTCATTTTAGGGCAATCTCACTCAAGCACTTTATTTCACATTAACCTTTTCTGGTGGCCAAAAAGAAGAAAGAAGGATAATTTGATTTTCTTAAGGAGGAATCTATTTCAACATATGTTTCTAGAAATACTGTTAGACATTTCACAGGCTGGCAACCCCAGTTTAAGTTTGGTAGATTTGGAGGTTTATTTCTATTCTTCATTTGTTTTACAAGACTGCCTTACGGCTCACCTCATACAATATTTTCTTAATTCATCCCTCACTAGAAGTGAGGGTGTCAATGATGAGAACTAGAAATTTAATTTCCCAACCCCACACTATCACCACTAAATCTGAACTTCATAAGCAAATGTTTACAGCTGGTCTGTCCAATAGGTAGCCACAAGTGGGAACTGAACACCTGAATTGGAATGTGCGAAGTGTAAAATACAAGCCAGATTTTGGGACTCAATACAAAGAAAAGGGAATGTAAAATATTTCACTGATTTTTTTATATTGATTATATCTTAAAACAATATTTTAGATATAATGGATCAAATTAAAAATATTCCTACATCTAATCCCATCTGTTTCTTCTTACTCTCTTTAGTTTGGCTGCCAGAAAATTTAGGAGTACATTGGTGTGCTGGTTTGAAAGGAAGTATGCCCCCTAAGAAAAGTCATGTTTTAATATAAATCCCATTTCTTAAAGGTAGAATAGTCTCTATTCAATGCTGTGTATTTGGGACTGTGATGGGATCATCTCCCTGGTTGATGAGATTTAGTTAAGAACGGTTGTTAAACTGGATTAGGAGATGATATGTCTCCACCCATCTGAGTGGGTCTTGATTAGTTTCTGAAGTCCTATAAAAGAGGAAACATTTTGGAGAATGAGAGACTCAGAGAGAGCAGAGAATGCTGCAGCACCACGAAGCAGAGAGTCCACCAGCCAGCGACCTTTGGAGATGAAGAAGGAAAACGCCTCCCGGGGAGCTTCATGAAACAGGAAGCCAGGAGACAAAGCTAGCAGATGATACCATATTCGCCATGTGCCTGTCCAGCCGAGAGAGGAACCCTGACTGCGTTCACCATGTGCCTTTCCAGATGAGAGAGAAACCCTGAACTTCATCGGCCTTCTTGAACCAAGGTATCTTTCCCCGGATGCCTTTGATTGGACATTTCTATAGACTTGTTTTAATTGGGACATTTTCTTGGCCTTAGATCTGTAAACTAGCAACTCATTAAATTCCCCTTGTTAAAAGCCATTCCGTTTCTGGTATATTGCATTCCAGCAGCTAGCAAACTAGAACAGTATTGTCAGGTAAAAGAAAAAATGTGTGCTTATTTTTGTTTTCATTTGGAAATCTAAGGTATAGGTGCCAAGTTGACAAGGGGTGGACTGTCATGGTTAGGGACAGGTGTCAACTTGGCCATGTTGTGGTACCTGTTCGTCTGATTGGGTAAGCACTGGCCTGTCTGTTGCAATGAGGACATTTCATAGGATTAGGTTATGATCACGTTAGCTACATCCACAGCTGATTCCATTTGTGATCAGCCAAAGGGGAGTGTCTTCTGCAATTAGTGATGCTAAATGCAATCATGGGAAGCCTTTTAAGGAGGACTCAGAGGAGATAAGTTGCATTCCTGCTTTGGCTGGCGAGCCTCTCCTGTGGAGTTCATCCAGGCCATCCATTGGAGTCATCAGCTTCGCAGCCTGCCCTGTGGATTTTGGACTCTGTGTTCCTACGGTCACGTGAGACACTTTTATAAATTTTATATTTGCAAGTGTTCCCTGTTGATTCTGTTTCTCTAGAGAACCCTAACTAATACAATTGGTATCTCACATTATATTTCTACTGGATATCATTTTAAATTACATAGGTAACTTGCATTATATTTCTCGTGCTGGTTTACAGAATATCTATAAAGCTGACATATGATCCCAACAGAAATCCAGACAACCCCTTCTCTCCCACCCACCCACATAGCCGCCAAGATCATGGTGATAATTATTTGTAGGCAAGCTTAATAGTGGATATACCAAAAAATAATTTTTAAATTAAGACAGCCAAAAGTGCATGTTCCCTCATCCCAGCCCTACACATACAACAGCAGCTTGAAGATGAAGGCAGCATTATTCTCTTAAAATAGGAAAAAGGAAACCACTCAGAAACCCAGTAAGGTTTTAACATGACACCTCTGGAGCAGGAGGGCTAAAGCCCTTACTATTGCAATAGCCACTGGCTTAAAGAAATTAAAGCACATTAAGATAAATGAGGTTGAAAACAGGTAAGAATTTTAATTTCATGGCTTTTGTCAAAAGCACCGTGTATATTAAGCAAATACTTACCAAGCATAGGTCCTAACTTGAAAATGCTGTGAGAATCCACCCACTTCTCTCCACCCCCTCTGCCATCACCCCTGTCTGAGTCACTGTCACCTCTTTTCTAGATTACTATAGTAGCCTTCCAAAAGGCCTTTCTGCTTCTCTTCCCGTTCAGTCTATTACTAACACACCATCTAAGACGTTTTTGTTTTTGTTTCTGGCATGGGCAGGCTCTGGGAATCAAACCCAGGTCTCCAACACAGTAGGCGACAATTCTGCCACTGAGCCACTACTGCACCACCCCTAAGATGATATTTTAAAACTAAGTCAGATCATACCACTTCCTTGCTCCAGAGTAATCAAGTAAAATAAAGTAAAAGCGAAAATCTTTCTAATGGCCTACAAGTGCACCATTCAATATGGTGCCCACTGGTCCACCTTAAATTTAACCTTAATTTAAATGAAATAAAATTTAAAATTCAGCTCATTAGTATTCACTTGAAATGTGGTTAGTTTCTACTGAATTGGACCAAGCAGGTATAGCAACATAAAATTCTTATTGGAGAGCTCTGGTCTAACATCTAGAAAGGTTATAAATTACCAGCATGTGGGCAAGACAAAGCTCCCTGATGTTTTTTGCTTGGCCTGCTAGGTTGTTGTTTGTCTGTTTCACTGAAAATTTGAATTTGATATCAACACTTATTTTTGCAAGTTTAAGTTTTAAAAACTTCTATTCTGGAGGGAATACAAAATGGTATAGCTACTCTAGAAGACAGTTTAGCAATTTCTTACAAAGCTAACCAATCCAAAAATTGCTCTCCTAAGGGATTTACCCAAATGATTTGAAAATGTATGTCCACACAAAAGCCTGCAGGCAAACGTTTATGGCAGCTTTATTCATAACCACCAAAAAGTGAAAGGAATCAAGAAACTATCCTGCAATAGGTGAATGGCTAAACAAACAGTGGCATATCCATACAATGAAATATTACTCAGCAGTAAAAAGAAATGAGCAAGCATACCACACAATGCGACATTAAAGCAGCCACTCTGAAAAGGCTATATACTATATAATTTCAATAAAAAGATCAGAGGTCGCCAGGGCTTTGGGGGTAGAAGGGTTGAGTGGGTGAAGCCCAGGATTTTCGGGCAGTGAAACTATTCTGTATACTGTAATTGTAGATAGATGACACTGTGCATTTGTCAAAACCAAATGAACTTTATAAAACAAACAATGTATGTGAATACTTTAAAAATCATTTAGGTAGCCAAGAGACCTCAGGAGGAATGTAGAATGTGAGAAGGCATTCTAACTGCATTACAAAGTATGAAACAACTTCACTAAAGTGGGTAGGAGGAAAAGGTGTTAACCTAAGTAACAATGGAAATGAGTGGTGCCTGCAAAACTAAAAACAAAATAAGTATACATAAGCACTATAGTTGATAAAGTTGTTTCCCATGGGAGTACAAGTTAATAATTCTGAAACAGCTCTCCCTGTGCATACAGAATAGAGTAATTGGAGCCAGGTTTCTCACTGCTGGAGTGGGAGTTTACAGATAAGCAAGGAAAAGAGACTAGAATGATCCATGTGATAATGGATTAGAATTGAAGATATCAGTACAAACTGATTACATATAGGTATATTTATAGCTGTGTATATATTTCTTCGTTTGCATTTATTTCTTTGCTCTGTTAGCTAAGAGGGCTTAGAAGCAATGGTACCCCAGTAGCAGCAAACATGCACCTGGTACCTGGATCTTAGTTTCCAACAGCATTTGCTAAGTAAAAAAAAAAATCAGGACTCCCTGGAGAAATGGCTAATTCTAGGAATGGTGCAGGAAATAGAACCTGGAGCATACTGTAGTGCCAGAAAAGTGCAAGAAGTGCTCAACAACAAAACCCCACAATGTTGGGGTACAAGAACTAACTGAAAGAGCTCCCAATGGCCAGAGCTGGAACAATTTAAGCAACAAAATAAAGTAGTAGCAGATTTATAATCTAAAGTATAAAATAAATATCCTTGAGTCCAAACTGATATACATAATTGAATAAATTTTAAAATGAGAAGAGACAAATCTTCCATGCAAAAGAATTCCAAATAGATACTCATCCCTCAAAGAAGGGAGCACAAGTTCCCACTCCTTAAATATGGGCTACACATAGTGATTTCCTCCCAAAGAATGCAGTATGGGGAGGGCTGGAGGTGGGGGAGTAACTTAACAGTGGAGAAACCTGACAAACATTAATTTAGGTGATCAAGGTCAACTTCAACAGTGATAACTCGTGTTGATAATCTGTACCTATGCTATGATGTGATAAGAATGGCATTTTTTCTCTGTGGTCTTCCTCCCCAAAACCCATAACATCAATCTAATCATGAGAAAAACATCCGAAAAATTCCATTTGAGGGTCAACCTATGAAATACCTGACACTACTCTTCAAAACTGTCAAGGTAATAAAAACAAGGAAAGTCTAAGAAACCGTCACAGCCAAGAGGAGCCTACGGAGACATGACCACAAAATGCAGTCTCCCAGATGGCATCTTGGAACAGAAAAAGGACATGAGGGGAAAGCTAATGAAATCTGAATAAAGTATTAACTTTACTTAATAATAATGTATTGATACTGGTTCATTAATTGCGGCAAATATGTCATACTAATGGAAGATGTTAATGATAGGAAAAACCAGGTTTGGGTATATGGGATCTCTCTGTACTGTTTTCTTAAACTTCCTGTAAGTCTAAAACTATTCTAAAAAAAAAAGTTTATTAAAAAAACAACAACTTGTTTCACTTTTTTTTGAAAATAAAAAGATCTGGAGCGTGGGCCATGGTGGCTCAGCAGGCAGAGGCCATGCCGGAGACCCGGGTTCGATTCCCAGTGCCTGCCCATGCAAAAAAAAAAGATCTGGAATCACTGGGCTCACATCCCCTAGGGCATCAGTCCCTCTTTAGAGCTCGAAGCAGTTCACACTGCTCCTTATAGCCTGCCACCTGATGCACGCCTCTCATTTAAATTACCTGCTTGACCTCTGTTGCCATTTAAGTTTGCAACCTCTGGTCTAGGCCTCGTAGTATAAATATTTTATAGCCACAATTTTGTCTCTTTTAAACTCAAGTAAATTTTCCCGGCATGGCAGAGACTGTGAGCTGGCATCCCAGGCAGGGCTGCTCCAACAACCTGGGATTTGCACACCCATCTCTGCTAATGCCATCAAACAGAAACAGAAATTTGTCTTCTTTGCACGCAATTATATCTTGATTAACTGATTAAGTGATCTTTAAAAGGCAATTGTCTTCCTTGGCATGTGTTCACAAATGTCGCAGATGCTCTCAAATTGGTTATAATCACAGCAGCTTTGAGCCAGCAGGACTGCCTGGGATATCCATCTGCAGGAGAGCGTCTTGGAGAAGCACCTACCCTGAGGCCAAGAGCTGGGTAAAATGTCAACAGGATTAAGATTCTAATACCTATGACAGAGCAAAAACCTTCCCAGCAGGTTTTACAACCTGAGCTGACTGCTCAAAGAATGTTTTCCGTCCCTTCCACCAAATCTGTCTAAGGAGGAAAATAAACATATAGTAAACTGACTAGTTAAGCCTGCCAAAAGTTAATCATCAACTCCACAAATTCAACTCTTCTAAAATAGAATCTATTTTATAGTTCTGAGACAGCACACAGCTTACTATTAGAACCACCAGCACACAAAGGATTATCTGGTGCTACAGTTTAGCCTCTTTCTCTCAAAAACTGCTAAAAGAAATCCAAAGGAACAGTTTAATTGCACACCATAAGTACATGGAACCTTGAAAAGGACTTTGTAGGTTTGTCAAGGTTAGTGTGATGCCCTGTTAATCCCAGAGAGATCTGGACAGTGAATAAAGAAATATTTGCAAAGTCCCCTTGGGGGAATGGGGAAAAAGGGGGAAAATTCAACTTCCTCATTTGGGGAATTCCTGATACTCTCGCAAGCAGTGGGGACAACAAAATCCATAAGCCAAGCCTTCAATATGGGGTTTGCCTCTATGAAACTTATCCCCACAAAGGATAGACTAAGCCTACTTAAAATTAAATCTAAGAGTCACCCCCAGAGAACCTCTTTTGTTGCTCAGATGTGGCCTCTCTCTCTCTCTCTCAGCAAACATGGCAAGTGAACTCACTACCCTCCCCCTCTCTACATGGGACATGACTCCCAGGGGTGTGGACCTCCCTGGCAACGTGGGACAGAAATCCTAGAAAGAGCTGGGACTCAGCATCAAGGGATTGAGAAAACCTTCTCGACCAAAAGGGGGAAGAGAGAAATGAGACAAAATAAAGTGTCAGGGGCTGAGAAATTTCAAATACAGTCAAGAGGTTATCCTGGAGGTTATATTCCTACGCATTTTATAGATATCTCCTTTTTAGTTTATGGTATATTAGAGTGGCTAGAAGAAAGTACCTGAAACTGTAGAGCTGTGTTCCATTAGCTATGTTTCTTGAAGATGACTGTATAATGATACAGCTTTTGCAATGTGACTGTATGATTGTGAAAAACCTTGTGTCTGATGCTCCTTTTATCTATGGTATGGACAGATGAGCAAAAATATGGATAAGAAATAAACATAACGGGGGAACAAAGGTTAAAATAAATTGAGTAGATTGAAACACTAGTGGTTAATGAGAGGGAGGGGTAAGGGGTATGGCAGGTGCTAGTTTTTTTCTTTTTTCTTTCTTTTGCTGGAGAGATACCAATGTTCAAAAAAATGATCATGGTGATGAATACACAAGTATGTGATGATACTGTGAGCCACTGATGGTAACCATGCCAAGAATGTTTGTCTGTTGTTTACAATGAAAATATTTTTAAAAATAATAAATAAAAAAGGTAAAAACCACTGCCAACATCAACAACAAAAGAAATCCAAAGGAAAACACACTCTTCTGCTCTTTTATTATGAGGCATTTTTGTTTGTTCATTTTGGAAGACCATGTTCAGATATCTTTCTTTAATCCAACTACAATGTCCTGCACCCACTTCTCCATTTCGCAGTTCTGCCTTTAAAGGCAAGAGGACTTAATTGGGCAGTTGAAAACAGCAGCTCGTTCCTCTACCACCCCCAGCCCCGCACTCACAGCCCCCATACCCATCCCAGAGTGGCCACGAGCCAGGGCAAGTGGAATCACAGACACACAGTGTCCTTTCTACAGACTGCTTCTTACGTTGACTGATTATCTCACTTTCCCAAGTGCCCTGTAATCGAGAACCCAGTATCACCAGAAAAAGAGCAGAACTCAAAGCAGTCAGGGCAGTGGCATCTAGTACCAAAGATCAAGCCTGGAACTTAGTCTATTATCCCATTTGTTCCTCAAAACTGTCCTGTGAGGTGGCTCATCATCACCACTCTCATTCAATGGTCACCTTTCAGCCTGGACAGTGAAGCAACCCGAGGCTCAGGGAGATGAAGTAACTCAGACCAGAGCCCATCAGCCACTGAGCAGCAAAACTTGGGCTCAGTCCTTCCACTCTCATCACCATCTTTGCCATCAAATCTCTACCGAGCATCTATTTTGGCAGGACTTTACATGGGTATTCTATACCCAGAACCATCATTCATTGCTTCATTTACACATTTGGTTTTTGCTTCTAAATAATCAGGGGAGACAAAATATACATACAAAAAGAGGGATATGACAAGGTCTAAACATGAAGTAGCACAGGAATTAGAGAAAAGTATCTCTTGCAAACAAAGAGGAGCTCCCAGAAGAAATGGGGCGTGAGATGAGGTGGTTCCTGACGAGTAGACCAGAAACCAGGGGTCTTCCCAGGCAAGAGAAGTGTGCCATGTAGAGGCAATGTGTGGACCAGCCTGATTGAAACAGAGGGCCTGAGTGGGGAACGATGGGGAGATCAGAATAGAGGGGGGAAAGGAGCCAGGCTGGGTCAGGAGGACCGAGCTGGTGTGTATGAGCACCCACAGCCCTTGCTTCCCACCACAGGGTCCTCTGCAAGCTTCCCTGGCTTGCCCCATTACCATGTCTGACGCAGGCAGAGTGTTTACGAAGAGGCAAGCCTCCTGTCCACAGAGCCCCGTTTAATTTACACAGGATGGCCTCATCTTTAACACTTGGCCAGAATGAACCACTGAAATGCTTCCTTTACAGACATCATCACATCTAATCAGGATGGTGGTGCGGGTGGGGAGGGCGCCACCGAACTGAAGGCACAGAAGGAAGTCCACCGGTTCACACAGCAGAGAAATGGCAGTACTCAGCAGCTGAGGAGGAAGATGTCAAAGCCTCACCAGGAGGCAGGCTGCATGTGACAATTTCAGAGAGTGCAGCTCACAGCCAACCTCAGAGAAACACAAACATCCCGTCTCACAAGCCTTAGCTCTCCACATACCAGGGCTGAGATGGACCAGGGGCCACTTTCCATGGGCCACGTGCCTCTCCTCAATATGAGTTTATCCAAAACCCAAACTATAAATCCAACTTTTTTTTATTATTATTATTATTTTTTAACATGGGCAGGCACCGGGAATCGAACCCGGGTCCTCGGGCATGGCAGGCAAGCATTCTTACCTGCTGAGCCACCGTGGGCCAGCCCTAAATCCAACTTTTAAAGCCAAAAATCACTTGTGCTGAAACCATAGTCTTTAACATTTTAACATCGTCTTTAATATTTTAACACAGTGCATTTAACAATAATAGGAACTTGGTGACTATTTCTAAAGTAATTGAATAAATTAGTTAATTCTATAAAAATGAAATTTTTATTCTATTCAGATACAGAACTTCCCAGGAACTACTGAGCAGTGGGCCTTCATTGAATTGCCGTGGCCAGTGATACAGTGGGGTGTGCAGTAGATGTTAACTGAAGACTTAATATTTGTCTGGGATTTTGTTTGTCCAATTTCCAACTTCCTTAACTTTGTGCTTATTGTTTTCCCCCTTTCTATAAGAAAAACTTCATTTTAAAGAAGTTATTTAGAATTTAGGTGATGATTGGCATCTATTATTATTTTAAAACAAGAGCTATCAATTGAGCAGCTTGTATTTGCTAAGCTCAGTGTCAAATGCTTTCCATGTAAAAACTTGTTTAATTTTGATAATAGCCCTATGTGCCAGGATTATAGTTAGCTCCTTCGAACAATGAGGAAAGAGAAGCATATCTTGCGCAAAGTCATTCTGCTAATAAGTGTTGGAGCCAGGAATCCATCTCCAGAACTGCTCTGACCCCAATATTGTGTGTTTTTATTTTGTCTGTTATTTTTTTTCCTAAGGTTGGCAAACAGTTGTATCAGTAAATAATTACTGATCCAAATGATTGCATCCCAAATGCATATGTTTTTATTACATTTTTTAATTACTTAGGTGTGATCATCTTGTATTTCGTTTTTGACTATAATGTAAAGAATAGAATACAGAAAATGAAATTAGAAATTGCTTAAAGCCCCCCATGGCTTCCAAAACAGATGATCGAGAACAAAAGTTAGCTCACTTTATGTGTGCTCTGACTCTGCTAGGTTTGACACATCAGAATTTTCCTGAAAACAAGCCCTTTCCAGAGTCTGCTGGTTAAGGACAACCAGACCCAGGAACTCTTGGAGTCTCTGAGTCAGCAAATATTCATCAAGCCTTATGTGCCAGGCTATATGAAACTGGTCCCTAAACGTCAGCAGCACCCTGTGAGGCTGGCGCTCACAACCACCTACTCGTTATTGTTTCTGACAAGAAAATTGAAAGTCAGAGAAGAGAGGTGGGAGGCGACCAGGTGGGAAGTGGTCAATTCCACATTCTCTCAGCTCCTCCCTGCTGCTTCCGGCTTTTCTCCTGGTGATGGCTCCCTCCCAACTCACATTACAGGAGAGGGAGGGGGAGAGATAGGAGATAGTAATTATTTTCTGATACAACTGTTTGCCAACTTTAGTAAAAAAAAAACAGACAAAATAAAAACACACAATATTGGGGTCAGAGCAGTTCTGGAGATGGATTCCTGGCTCCAACACGTATTAGCAGAATGACTTTGAGCAAGATATGCTTCCTCCAAACATCTCTCCTTCCTCTTCCTTCAGGATTCCATCCGGCCAGCCTGCCTCTATGGTCCTCACAACTCTCCAAACATGTTTCAGCCACACGTAGCTTCTCCTCTTTCAGAGATCTCAATCGAAGCCCTTCTTCAGCCATTTTAACAATCCTTCCTGAGGACCCACTAAGTCGCAAGCACTGTGCCAGCAATACAAAGACCACCATACAAATGAACTAGCAATCACATTACAGCTCTTTCTCTTGTGGCCCCAAAGACATTTAATCAAACCTTGAACATGGACTTTCCCAACGCACGCTGACCTATGAGCAAGAAGGTTCACTGCAGGGACTTCACAATAATAGAAAAACAGAACCCAGGGGTCTATTATCAGAAGATGTTAAATAAAACTGGGTGTCTCTGCTCACTGGAAACTAAGAGAGGGTCCAAAAGGACTCTCCCCAAAATGTTAGCTGTTGCCTCTTGGCAAGTTTTTTTTCTGTCTTCTCTCTACTTTTCACCTCTAACCCATTTTGAAGACTTATTTATAACACCTCCTTATGGGAACAACAAAACCCATTAGAACAGACTCATAAATCAGTCTACCTCCCAGAGAAAACACCGTCATCAGAGTGGAAAACCATAATGGGAAATGCCCTCCTGTCTCATAAGTCATCTGATTCCTGGGTTTCAAGCCTGCCAGTACTTGAAGTCTTTGAATATGGCAGTTTGAAAACAAATAATAAAGATCCCCTTTTTAAAGGGGGTAAGTTTAAGAAACTGCGGGAAGAAAGGAGGTTATATTTCCATATACACGATTCCTGAGACGACTACGGGAAAGGGGCTACGCTGGTCTGGAGTCGGCTTGCTCATTTTGAACGGGGACATTGCCCTGGGGAAGGGCTGGAGCCGGCCACCCCGCTAGCTGTCCTGCTGGCTGGTGGAGAGCGTCCGGCTGGAAAGTAGTGGGAGAAGCATCCATCTCCTGTTCCCTCATCCCACAGTTGTGGATGATTTAAGAGTACAACATGCATGTGTTGAGCTTTGTGCCAAGGAATTCACAATTAATCTTTGCTATGACCCTGTTTCTCAGATTAGGAGCCTGAGACCCCGGAAAGGTCGAGTGTCTTGCCACAGCCACACAGCCAGAGCCCTGCGGGTACATTTTTGCCCATCTGCCTCAGGCGGCCGGGGTGGTCCTCGCCTCCGACCCGCTCACCTGTTCGTTCCAACGATGCAGCTGGCTGTAGCGCACCCTGCAGAAGAGGAACCCGTCTAGGTACACGGAGTACAGCTGCAAACACACAAAACACCCGTTCCTGGTCGGCACAGGCAGTGGGGGAGCTCCCATTCCCACATCGTGCACGGGGCCCCTCCCTGCCCAGCCCGACCCCGGCCCCTGGCGCACCACGTAGCGGCCCCCCAGTGCGTCCGGCCGCTGCTGGGACACCGGGATACAGAAGTGCATCTTCATGGCTAGGGCGGCGGCCGGGGAGCAGCGCTGGGAGCCCGACCTGCGACCGCGGCGCGGCAGCACGCGGCTCTGAGCCAGCCCGCGGTGGGCGCCGCGGTGCCGGCACAAGCCGTGGCGGGCGGAACCCTGGGCCCGCTTCCCAGGGCCGGGGACGTCGCAGGTGGGGCAGCGCCGCCTCTTGGCTCCGCCCCACCCTAGCGGCGGGTTGGGCAGGGGGCGGGGCGCGTCTACCTGCCCCCGCCCCCCCGTTAGCGTCCCCTCCGGCAAACACTGGCGGCCCACAGGACTGCCGGCGCCGGGCGGGTCCTGGGTCGGAATCCCAGGGCAGAAAGAGACCCCTGGCGGCGCAGAGCGTTCCTGGGGTCAGGGGTTCTCACCCTGGAATTTGTGGACTCCTGGGGGCTCCTTGATGGAACAGTGTGTGTGCGCGCGCGGGCGTGCAGAGGTCGACTTCTTCTAGCGAGAAGGTCAAGGGCTTTCTTTCATCAGATTTTCAGAGGGCTCTTTGAACCCACAAAAGTTAAGAATCGTTGCCCCCACTAGCATATCCGTCCTGTACGCAGTAGTTCAGCAACGGCTCCCACACCGTCCCAACGTCTCAGGGTCAGGGCATCCGCCGCCTTCTCCAAGTATCCACTCCAGGGCCCAGTTCTAATGAAACAGAGAGAAGAGAGAAGAATCACTTTCAGACCCAATACTGAACTCAAACTGTTTCCGTTTTCGTTTTCTCCAAGTGGGTGCCAATGGCCCTGAAAAAGGTGTATGTCCCCTAAGAGGCCAGCACTGCCTGCAGTGCATTATGAATTGAGACTTTTTTAAAAGTACATAAATCCAGTAATTATCCTGACTACCACGATGATATGAGACTCTGTTTTTTGTATTGACATTTGTAAAATATTTGTAACCCTGCTTTAGTATTTTGCAAACTTTTTGCTTGTTAGTGAATATACCAGAAACCTTCGAAAATGGAAGGAACATGGACCTTTCTTGATCTCCCAGGAGCCTTGGGTGCAGATATGTGCCGGCCCCCAGGTAGCAGGGCTCAGCCACACACTTTCCTCCCTGGACTAACACCCCAAATTCTTTCAACAGTCTCCCGTTTTTCGTTGCTGTGGAAAGTAATCCTCCTACTGCTCCTATTTTAGTTAAATCGGAAGAGAATTCCTGCCCCCTTGCCGTGGTCTCTGTGGTGGAGGGAAACATAGAGGGGCTGTTCCCCAGCAGGCACTGGGCAGACCCCGTTTTTCCTTCCCTCCTCCAGTCCTATGATGCTCCCACGTAAATACGAAGGGCAATATCCCACAAATGACAAAACAGGCCCAGGGTGTAGAGTAAATTTTTCAAGGTCACAGAGTACTTTTTCATAGCTTATTTACAGGAGTGGTTTGTTCTATTATTTAACTAGCAGCATTGAAAGTCCTTTAAACTGCCCATTGTCTTCAGTTGTCAGGGCTGCTGTGACGAATACTACAGAATGGTTTGGCTTCAACAGTGGGAGGTTATGGCCTCATGGCTTTGGAGGCTACAAGGCCAACATGAAGGTATCGCCAGGCGGTGCTTGCTCCCAGAGTCTGTGTGTTCTGGTGAGAGCTTGCTGTAAATCCTTGGCGTTCCTTGTCTTATAAACGCATCTTTGCCTCTGCAACATGGCAATCTCAGGTCATCCTGTGGCTTCTCCGGGCTTTTTTGTGTTCACATTTTCTCAGCTTAAAAGGACTCCAGTCATGTGGATTAAAGCCACCCTGATTCAATTTGGCCTCATCTGAATAAGATCTTTGAAGATTATATTCACAAAAGAGTTCACACCCACAGGCACATGGGTTAGGACATGAACCTATCTTGGTGGGGGACCCAATTCAGTCTGCCACACCCATCACGAGTGGGGAAAGAGCTGAGTGGCTGAAACGGGAATCTGAGGCCAGAGAAGGAGGACCAGCACTTGCTGACCACCTGTTACCTGGTGCGTGCTCACTGTGCACCTGGCCCTGGGCAAAGCACTAGATATCCTGCTTTTAACCTTCACAGTAACTTTGTAAGCTAAGAGCCATTGGCAGTTCTGGGTTTATAGAAGAGGGAATTGAGACTTAGGGTCATTAAGTTAGTTAGGGAATCAGTATAATGTCGTTGTTAAGAGAAAAGAAATAGGAATCCAGCCCCCTGGCCTGCTGCCTGTTGTGTGACCTTGACAAGTTACTGGACTCATTAAATGGTAAGTTTCCACCTCTATGAAATGGTGTTAATAACTGTACTTACTTGAAGGGGACCCTAAAGTCATTCCCCCATCATCTCTAATCTGGAGGGCGACCCTATACCAAGACCAAGGCTGTCTCTGAGTGCTCTCCAGGGCTGTGGCCAACTGGGGAGGCCCTGAAATCGGGTCCAGGGTTCAGGGCAGCAAACCAGAGCATCTTGGTCAGGCCCAGAAGTGGCCCCAGACTCCTGGGAACTTTCTTCCCCCTATGGATGGCCTGGATCCTGGCTTGACCCCATGCAAATATCCAAACAGGGCCATTTCCTTTCCTTCCCCTGAAGCTGAATTGGAACAGGGCTGGCCTCTGGGCAAGTCCCTGTCCAACTCCATCCTTGGTCTTTGCTCCTGCCAGTCAGCTCTATATTCAGCCATTCGGTCAATGAACATACTGAACTTCTCTGTGTACCCTGCACTGTGCAAGGTAGAGTGCTTGAAGATGCCCAAGAGGTAAATAAAATAATAATAATAGCTAACACTTTCTGAGGACTTACTCCCTGTCAGGCATTCTTCAGAACACTTTACATGAATGAACTCATTTAACTTTCACAACAACACTATTATCCTCATTTTACAGATGGGGAAACAGAGACAGAGCACAGTTAAGACACTTGCTCCAAATCACAGAATTTGTAAATGGTGGAGTTGGCATAGGACCCAGATAATCCGCTTCTAGAGCCTATGCTCTATGAAGTTGCTTTTCAAGGACACTTCGTGAAATTTGTAACATTACTTTATGTCCTTTACAGTTTTTAATTCTTAATGGAGTTTTAAACTAAATTAACTTTTATGGTGCTCAATTTTTTTAATCAATTCTAAATTGTTTCCAAGGGTGTTTTAATTTACTCTGTACCTGGCACGTGGTTAGCATTCAATAAAAGCTTAGCATTCAGTCATTCATACAAAGAGTATTTATTGGGTGCCTCTTAAGGATTGGGTGCTGCAGTGACATCGCTGGACAAAATAGGCACAATCCCTGAAACTTACAGAACCCACGGCCAGTTTACAGATAAGAAAAGAGGCAATTTTTGTAGTGATCAATAGCACTACAGGACAAATACAGTATTTATTGTTTTTTAAATGTAATTTTCTTGAGATAAAGTGACACACCATATAATCCGTCCAAAGTATACAATCAGTGGCTCACAGTATCATCATATAGTTGTGCATTCATCACAACAATCAATTTTAGAACATTTTCATTACTCAAACAAAAAGAAATAAAAAGAAAATCCAAAACATCCCATACCCATTATTGCCACCTATTATTATTTTTTGTCTTTATTTTATTACTCATCTACTCATATACTAGATAGTGGAAGTGTCAGTCCTAAGGTTTTTATGGTCACACAATGAAAGCTATATAGTTATACAATCATTATCAAAGATCAAGGCTACTGGATTACAGTTCAACAATTTCAGGTATTATTTTCTAGCTATTCTAATACACTAGAAAATAAAAAGAAGTATCTAATAGTCATAATGGTTTTTAAATCCTAATTTCTCAATTATACTTCCTCCCTCTTGTTTGCTCATTCTCTCAATCTTTAGGGTTATCTGAGCAATGACCTTTTTTTTCAAATGTTTTTTTATTGTATATATGTTTTGGAACATATATACAAAGAAAAGAAAGAAAAAGCAATGGTTTTCAAAGTACACTTCAACAGGTAGTTACAGAACAGATTCAGAGTTTGTTATGGGTTATCATTCCACTTTTTGAGATTTTTTTTCCTTTTAGCTGCTCCAAAACACTGGAGGTTAGAATAAATTTTTCTTCTTTTTTTGGAAAGTAACATATATACAAAAAAGCAATAAATTTTAAAGCACATCACAACGATTAGTTGTATAACAGATTTCAGAGTTTGGTATGGGTTACAATTCCACAATTTTAGGTCTTTACGTCTAGCTGCTCGAAGATACTGGAGACTCAACAACTTCAGGTATTTCTTGTTGATATTTTATTGATATTTCAACATACTGATTCAGCAATCATATTCATTTGTTAAACCCGACTATCTCTGTGTAACTTCACCATCACTCTGATCTTTCTCACACTCTTTAGGGTATTCATGCTATACCCATTCTAACTTTCTCATGTTGGAATGAGCCATCAATAATGTGGCATAGGGGGATGGAACTAGTTGATGTTCTGGAAAGGCTGGCCCCTCTGCATTTCACAACTTATCTGGTCCAGGGACCCATTTCAAGGTTGTAGGTTTCAGGAAAGTTACCCTAGTGCATGGAACCTTTGTAGAATCTTATAGAACACCATGGGTGCTATTTAGGGTTGGCAGGAATGGTTTTGGTTAAAATTTGGTAAGTTATGGTAAGTTAGCAATGCCTAACTGAAGCATGCATAAGAGTGACCTCCAGAGTACTTCTCAACTCTATTTGAACTTTCTCAGCCACTGATATCTTATTTATTATAATTCTTTTCCCCCTTTTGGTTAGGAGGGCATTGTTAAATCCCATAGTGCAGGGCCACACTCATTTCTGGGAGTCATCTCCCAAGCCGCCAGGGAAACCTTCACCCCTGGATGTGGGCAATGACCATTTTAACTTCTTCATGCTGGAAAGGGGTGATGACTTTATGGGATCGAGGAATGAAACTGGTTGATGTTCTTGGAGAGTCTGGTACTTCTGGGTTTCAGAGCTTATCTGGCATAAGAACAATCGGAGGTTTTACAGTTCCTGAGAAAATAAACTTACCAAGAAAAACTTTCATAGAGTCATAGATAGAGCCCAGGGTATCCCTTAGGGTTTTCAGGAATACTGTTGGTTGGGGCTTGGCATACCGTGGCAATTTGCAATATCTGACTGAAGCACTCATAAGACTACCTCTAGAATAAACTCTCAACTCTTTGAAATCTCTTAGCCACTGTGGGGTACAATGTTTTGTAAATATCTGTTAAGTCCAGTTCGTTTATCTTATTGCTCAAGATATCTGTTTCCTTATTGATCCTCAATCTAGATGTCCTATCCATTGATGAGAATAGTGTATTGAAGTCTCCAACTATTATTGTAGAGATGTCTACTTCTCCCTTCAGGGTTGTTAGTGTTTGCCTCTTATATATTGGGGCGCTCTGGCTCAATGCATAAATATTTATGATTGTTATGCCTTCTTGGATGAATTTTCCAGGATTGTTATGCCTTCTTGATGAATTTTCCCTTTTATTAGTGCATAGTGTCCTTCTTTGTCTCTTTTGATTTTTTGCTGATGTCTAGGTATCTTCTTTTCTTGATTAGTTTATTCTGGAAGTCATTTTCTCTCTTTTTCCTAGGCTTTACTTGTTGGTTGTCTTTTTTCTTTATCTGTTCTTTGACATTTGGCTCAACTTATTCTAGACGTGTAGTATAGCTTCTGTTTCAGTCATGTCAGGGTGTATCTGCTAAGGGCGATGGGGTTCCCTGGAGGAAGCCTAGTTGCATGAGGGTTTCATGTGTCCTCCTGTGATGTGAGGCTCAGATCTGCGTTCCAGCCCAGCCTTCCCTTTGGTCTCATGTGGGGAAGCCTTAGTGAGAGCAGGGAGGTATTTGCAAATAGGAAGGAATGATCCCCCTGACACTCTGTAAAATACAAGAACACAAGCAGACAACTAAGTGTCTTTCAAAAAGGCAAGGGAGATACTGTGCAGATTTGGGACTGCCTGAGCCTTTTCTTCCCCCCAATCTTGTCTATTAAATATATTAAATTAATATCCACTTAGATCTTTGATTATTCACACCCTGTGATTCATTATTATTGTGTAAACATTCACAAATCCATGATATTTTGTTTAGGCCTGGGCAGTGATTCTCAGCCTTGACCCAACATTAGAATCACATGGGGGGGGGGCTTTAAATTTAAATACATATACCTGGATCATGATTGAAGTAGTCTGGCTAAAACCTGGGCATCAGAATTTTTAAAACACCCAGGTGTGAAAGCTACTAGGGAGTAACTAGAACCCCATGTGGTCAGAGCCCTACACCACTCATAATTCTGATGGTTGAGATTTTGGCTCCAACTTGCTATGTAAAAGATGAACTCTTGTCTGGAAAAAAAATGCCACCCTGGGAATCTGCATTAAGAATGCCACCTAAGTAGCTTGCTGAGACAAAACCGAAGTCTGTGATATACCACTTGGGATTTTATTCAAAGATTTTTTCATCCATTGTAGAATAAAGATTTATTTCACCTACTGCTAGGGGAACCTACTGAGAGACAGTGAGTGGATGCTCAAACACGAACAGAGGCACTGACCAATAATAACAGTCATAATCACTATGTACTGAGCCCTTACTGTGTGCCAGGCACTATTCAGAGCACTTTGCAATATTAATTCATTAGTAACATTAATATTTAGCAATTATTAAAAAAGTCTTAATCTATGAAATAGATACTATTATGCCTGCTTTATTGATAAGGAAATTGAGAAACAGATTGCTTAAGTATCTGGCCTAAGGTTACACAGTTGTTAAGTGGCAGAGTCAGGATTTTAACCCCGGCTATTTGGCCTCTGGTGTCTGCTAAGTTCTGCAGCGATATGTAGAACAATCGGGCACTATAGTGTCCAAGAGAGAACAGAATAGCAGTAGGCTTGGTGAAAGAGGAATTTGTGTGAGTGCTGGCAAAATACTTCTGGGGGGTCACCATAGTTCTTCAGAGATTCATTGCAGTAAGTCAAGGTCCTGGATGAGCAGAAAGGAACATGAACCAGTGACAGCTGTTTCACTCCCCTTGGTGGGGCCTGTCCTCTACCCAGTGTCTGATTGACTTTGGGGGAACTTAGGTGATAATACAATTAATTTCGAAGTGAGATAGTCCAGACAGGAAATATCTAGATTCGTGTATAGATCACAGAGCAGGAGTGGAATTAATGGGCATACAGGGACTTGGAAGACATCACTGTCCTTTCACTCTGATCTTGCCCAGACTATCCTATAATACAGCTCTCAGAGACAGAAGCCAGGGCTCAACAGATTGAGGACTTGAGGCATTTCAATTATTTTTCTGTTTGTTTACATCTGATGGCTATCTTTATTGGTTATAGTTAACAAGAATGTTTCTTGTTTTTCTGACAAAAGGTAACGATTCTACAGAGAGCAGAAATACTTAAAAAAAAAAAAAGTTTTCTTCCTGCAAAAGCAGTGTCTGTTCACTGTAAGAATTTAGAAAAAATAGATAAAAGAATGTAAAACCTTCCCCGACCCCAAGCCTAAGTAAGAGCAGCTCCTGTTAGGATTTTGGTTTGAACCCACTGGCACACATTCGGTGCAGTCGTTTTCCACTCTGGGTTTCTAAACTCCTCTCATCCTTCAATGTGGTATTTCAATACTTACAGTTTGGAGCTTGCTTTTTAACTTAAGAAACCTTTTTCCTTCCTTCCTCCTCCCTTTCTTCTGCTTTTATAGGTCAAGCAAGGCAAGCTGTTTGGTGCATTGATGGCTCTCCTGTACCATTTCTCAGTATAGTGAAGGAGGGACTGAGTTAACAGTAGGTAGAAAAATGATTTATGATTATGAGAAAAAAAGAAAGAAAATATGATTGAGATGCTTCCTTGGATGAAGTGAATTATACCAGTGGGGCTGTTGTTTAGTTATGCATCAGTTGTTATTGTGGTTATTTACCATTTACTCAGCATCCCCTGTCTGCCAAGTGCCATCTTTATAAGCATTACCTCATTCAATCCTCACAACTGCCCCATGATTTAAGGTGTTTTTATGATGCTGTTGATGGTGATGGTGGTGGTTGTGTGATGATGTTGATGCTGATTTTACAGATGAGAAAACAGAGACAAAGGAGTTAGCTTAGCCTAGGCCTTACCATCTAGAAGTAATAGGACCAGGAAATGAACTCAGTTCTCTCAGAGCTTAAGCTCTTGATAAGTGCTATTTATTTTATCTATTTTAAATTTTCCTCATTTGAGCTACGGACTATTAATTTATGCTGCTTCCTGCAAACATGACGTTCTACATCCCCCTGCAGTTTCTTTTTCCTTTTTTTAAGAGAAGTTGTAGGTTTACACAAAGATCATGCAAAGAATACAAAGTTCCCATTAACACTACCTACACACACATACAGTTTTCTGTATTAACACTTTACATGAGTGTGGTAACTTTGTTACAATTGATGAAAGAATATTATTATAATTGTACTGTTAACTATGGTCCATAGTGTACATTAGAGTTCACTCTTTGTAAGTCATATGCTTTTTAAAAAGTTTTTATTTTAGCAACATATATATAACCTAAAATCTACCCTTAAAACCACATTAAAATATATCATTCAATGTGTTATTTACATTCACCGTGTTGTGCTACCATCACCACTACACATTACCCAAACATCTCCATCACTCCAAACAGAAATTCTGTACCAATCAAGCATTACCTCCCCATTCCTGACCCTATCAACCCCTGGTAACCTGTATTCTGGTTTCTGACTTTATGACATAATTTGCTTATTCTAATTATTTCATGTCAGTAAGATCATGCAGTATTTGTCCTTTTGTGTCTGGCTATTTCACTTAGCATGATATCTTCAAGGTTCACCCATGCTAGTGCATGTATCAGAACGTCATTCCTATTTAGGGTTGAATGATACTCCATTGTATAAATCGACCACATATTGTTGAACCATTTATCTGTTGATAGACACTTGGGTTGCTTCCATCTTTTGGCAATTATGAGTAATGCACTGTGAACACTGGTGTGCAAATATCTGTTTAAGTCCCTGCTTTCAATTCTTTCATTCTTTCAATGCTTTCAATTCTACGCAGTAGTGGGATTGCTGGTTGTAGTAATTAGGTTCAGGTGACAACTTGGCCAGGTGATGGTGCCCAGTTGCTCTGTTGCTGTAGACCTAAATCATCAGCATGTGAAATTCACCTATGGTTGATTACATTTGCAGTAGGTGAAGGGGTGTGCCTTCCACAATAAGTGATGTTTAACTTAATTAGCAGGAGGCCTAAAAGACAGAGGTCAGAAGAGAGCTCAGCAGCTCAGCACAGTTCAGCATAGCTCAGCTCAGTGCTCAGAGCCAACACAGACCCAGACATTTGTAGATGCAGAGAGGAAATGCCCCAGAGAAAGCCATTTGAACCCAACAGCTGGGAGAGAAGGTCAGCAGATGTTGCTGTGTATCTTCCCATGTGACAGAGAAACCCAGATGAAAGCTATCTGTCTTTCCTCCAAGGAACTGAAAATTTGTAACTAAATAAATCCCCTTTATAAAAGCCAGTCCATTTCTGGTGGACTGCATTCCAGCAGCCCCAGGAGACTAAGACACTGGCCATTGGTAATTCTATACTTAACTTTCCCAGGAGCCCTGCATGTGCTTCTGAGGGATACTAAACAATTATTTTTTACACAAGGAATTAAGTCAACTCCAGGGATGCCATCCAGCACTCAACTCTAATTCAGAAAGGGCAAGGGTCTCTGGCCTGAAGAAAGAAATTTCTCTGGAGTCCTTGTTTGCTTAGCAAAATATTATTATACAGCAAGCACTGCTAACACTGGTCTAGGCTCTTCAAGTGCCCTGTCCTGAATCCAAAGGCTCCAATGCCCATCCTCTGACCTCCTCTCTACAGACCCTGATGATTAGACACAAAATGAGCTAACAAAGGCATTCACAGAAAAGCATAAATCCAAATGACATTTGGATAACCTCTCCAGGATAATCTCTCAACTCTGTTTGAAGTCTCTCAGCTACTGAGACTTTATTTTGTCTCATTTCTCTCTTGAGCATTTTGGTCAAGAAGTTTTTCTCAGTCCCTTGGTGCCAGGTCCTGGCTCATCATGGGATTGCTGTAGGGGGGTGAGCAGTGAATTCACCTGCCAAGTTGGCTTGGAGAGAGAGGCCACATCTGAGCAACAAAAGGGGTGACTCTTGGGTATAATTATAAGTAGGCTTAGCTTATCCTTTGCAGGGATAAGTTTCATAAGGGTGAACCCCAAGATTGAGGAAACACCTTATTGATTTGGTGCTTGCAAGAATCAGGAGTTCCCCAAGTGGGGAAGTGGAATATTTCCTCCTTTCTCCCCAGTCCATCAAGGGAACTTTGCAAATGCTCTTTTGTTTGCTGTCCAAATTACTTTGGGATGTATCAAGGCATCACACTAACCTGGACAAACCAGCAAAATCTCACACCCTAGTCAAGATTCCCTGTACTTATGGTGTTTAACTAAACTGATCATAGAAGTTAAATTAGGAAATGTACTACCCAAAATATAAATTTTTCACCAAATAAGCATCTGTCCTGCTGATCTCACACAGAAGTTGAAGTTTTAAAATATGGACCTTACCATTCTTTACCTTGTATTTTGACTTACCTTAGTCCTACATATAGATTTTTAGAGCACTTTGATGAACATTTCTGCATTTGACCTTCACAACAACCAGATAGGCAGGCAGATATAATTTCCATTTTATTGATGATAAATACAAAGGTTCAGAGAGGTTAAGTTGTCTAAGGTGAGAGGACTAGTAAGTTATAGAATCACAAATTCCCATAATAGGAAAAGAACTAAAACATTAATCTAAACCAGGGATAACAAAAAGGCTTGAATTGATCAAAGTAGTGACTGCCTGGGGGAGAAGAATGGGCTTAGTAGGAAAAAGTAATAGCTAATATTTCTTTTATCTTAGTGTTATCGAGGCATAATTGAACATGAACTGCATGTTTAAAATGTACAATTTGATAAATTTTGACACGGGTGCACCCACGAAACCATCACCACAGTCAGGATAGTGAACATGTCCACACCTTCCCCCCACGTGTCTGTTGCCCCTTTGTGCTCCATCCCTCCTGCCTTTCCCTGCTGCCACCTCCCGAGGCAATCACAGATCTGCATCCTGTCACTATAGATTGGTTTGTATTTTCTAGGGTTCTATATAATCAGACAGTAGATACTTTTTTCCCCCTCTTTCATTCAGCATAGTTATTTTGAGGTTCATCCATGTTGTTGTATATAGCAATAGGTTTTTTCCCCCTCTTATTGCTGATTCCTATTCCTTTACATATATATATATACCAGAATTTATCAATTCATCTCTTGATAGGTATTTGAGTTGTGTCCAGTTATTACCTTAAGAGCTAATTTTCTTGAGTACTTACTTTGTGTCAAATACTCTTCTAAGTGCTTTACCTCTATTAAATCATTTATTCTCTCAACCAACCCCATGATGTAAGGTCAGCACCTCTTCTGCTTCTCCTTTATTGATGAGCTGACTGAGGGACTGGGTGGTGGAGTAACCTGTCCAAGGTCATAACAGCTGTTAAATGGCAGAGCCAAGATTCAAACCCCAACAGTTTGATTCTAGAGCTAACATCCTCACCTGTCATGCTAAACTGCTGCCATCACCTAGCAACATCTGTGTGGGCAGGGGTGGGGAGAGATGGCACGAGTGCCATATACTTTCAGTACCCAGGTTCTTAACAACAGCTATCATTTCTCATCTGAACTGTCCCACTGGATGTCTGAGTCCCCTCTGCGACATCCTTTTCAACTGTTCACTGGAAAACATTTCTAGGTATGAATTTGTTCAGCACTAGAAATTTCTGTTCCAAAAATCAAATATCATAATGTAGTTGGCCTTATTTTTTGACTTTTGAAATTAGACAAATGAAAATCTGATTGTCACTAAGTCCTATTTTTGTGTTTGAGCTTTTTTCCCCAACAGCACAACTGGAAATGATAATCATCCTAGTCTGAGTGCATGCGGCTTTTGCAGAACGCCTTTTCTGAAAAGTTGTTTTGTTTCTGCTTCTTGTTCTTTGGGGCTCCTCTTCCTCAGTTGTGAGGATAGGTTGTGAATGACAGTGATGCCCCACAGCTCTGAAATAGGGAGACCGGAGCTTTCCCTGCCACATGAAATCCTATTGTTTAAGGTTCATATAAAGATTTTGTTTGTTCAGCAGAAAAAAAAGCTCTGGCGTGATGGCAGGGGGACAAAGGAGGGGCACTCCAGGCAGGCTGGGACTCACTGCAAATAGCAATGTGCTGGGTACGCCCACCTGCTGAGCCTGTCTTTCTATTCAGCTATCAGACTGTGATTTTGGTTAAATAAACATGAACTTGCGAACAACCAGCTTTTCTGCATCTCCAATGAGGGAGCAGTAGGGCCAAAGTTGAGCTGGTGGCTCCGGCAATGAGCTGGCCCAGCAAGGTGGACTGGCATTCGGCCAAGAGGGGAGAGAATGACTATTTAACGGCTACCCCCTGGGTGTCTGGCACTGTGCCTGGGCTGTGGGTGCCCCATGGTCATGGAAGATGGTGTTTCTGTGTTCCTACAGTCTCACAGGGAAACCAGACGTTCAGAAGAAAGAACACAGTAGGAACAGATTCCAGGCGTCTTCCATCCTATAAGGACATGCACGGGGTGCAGGGTGGGGAGCGTGTGAGGTGGGGAGCAGCCCTGAGCCACGGGCAGGCTTCCCTGGGTCATGGACGTTTAGGAGACCTGAAGCGGAGTGGGAACTAGCCAGATGAAGAGGATGTGTGGAGGCATATTTTAAAACAGGAAGTGTGAGGAAGCCTTGGTCCCTTAGAGAAATGGAAATAAGGTCAGGATAACAAGTAGAGCGGCATCAGGTGACATAGGGCAGGGGAGCTGGAGCAGGGGACACCCTCTGCGCCGTGTCAAGATGTTTGTTTTGCTTTGTTCTACTTTTCAAATCATATTTCATATAATCCTCCAAATAACACTCTGAGGTCGAGATTAACAGCCCCTTTTTACTAATGAAGAAAGTTAGACTCCTAGACTTACGGGCCCAAGCTTTCATAGCTAGAGTTCAAAATCATTGCTTGTCTTTGGATTGCATTTTCCCAGGCAGCTGCATTTTTTTCCTTATACATCCTTCAAAATGTGCCCATTTTCGAGATAAAGAAACTGAGGCTCAAAAAGGAAGTTCTGCCTCCAAAGGTCTATCTCTGTCTGCTTTAGCAGTGACCCTCAATTTGCATTGTGTGGGAAAATACTAAGGAGATCTTTTAAATGCAGCTCCAGACTCACTCCTAGATTATCTGATTGAGTGAGGTCTTAGGAAAGTTACTCAGCTCTCAGCACTTCAGCTTCCTGATCTGTAAACAAAGAAACAGATCCTCATTTTCCATAGGGTGCATGTCGTGCACAGTTAATGCCTAATTCAGAAGAATAAGAAGGGGCATCACAAGCATGGTATGCAGCAGCACAGAGGTAATCACCTAGAAACGGGAAAGGGTTGCCTCTTAAGAGGAAGAAATAGGGGGGAGGCCCGGGAGACTGCTGTTTGGCTTCATAAACCCTGTAGAACTAGTTGGCACTTTGGCCGGTATGCAACTCTAACCTTGATAAAGAAATTTTTAATTGAAAATAAAATAAAGGGATTGGACTAGAAAAGACTCCATTCTCCTCTATGATTCTGTGCTTTGTCAGAATTTTGAATTAAAATTCAAATCCAAGAGAGGTACAGCCTTTTGTACTATATACTCAGAAGACAGTTAACAGCTAGGCAAGAGCAAGGTAGCAAGAAGGCAAGGGGGACGCACAGAAGATAACAGACATTTATTGAGCCCTGATTTAGGTGTACACACCATGCTAAGTGCATTTTTGTCTTCATATCTCTGGCTGTCATAGCAACCCTGGGAGGTGGTCAGGTTAAAGATCAGGACACTGAGGCTCAGGGAAGTTAGGTAAATTTACCAAATATACACAGCTGAGGGTCAGAGCCTGGCTGTGAATACAGAAGCTTAGGGCTGTTTCTTGTGTTGACCTTCGATTGAAGCCGAGGGTTATACCTGTCCTCCCCACCACCCCACCTCCTGAAGGTGGTTCTGCAGAGGACGACCCTGCGTGGGTTTCTGGTGGACTAATTTAATGGGAAGAGAAAATTTAGAATGCTAATATGTTATTATTCATACTACTGTGAATAAAGTGTTAGCTTAGAATTTTTTTAGCGGCAAGTAATAGAAATCCACTGGAGATACAAACAAGACAGGAGTTCTTGAAGAACTCAGGGGCAAGGGTATATAGCCTTTGGGATGAGATGGGGTCTTGGATCTGGAAAGCTGTCTGAAATTCTGTGTGTCTCTTTTCTTCATTCTGCATTATCTTCTAACCAGCTTTCCTTCTTTCCCTAAATCACCTGGCAGAATTTTGCCAACTTATAGTAACCTTCATGCCCATGGGTGGTTGTACCCACTGGGGCCCTGGTTTGTAGTTCCTGGAAAAGAGAATTTGATTGGCTTGGATTTGATCAGGCATCCATTCCTGGTTTAATCAGCTAAATGAAGAAAATGTGGCCATATCATCCATATGAATATGCCTGTCAGGGCTGTGTATACATGTGTGTGTGGGTGCAGTTCCATGAGAAAGTGTGTCATTTAGTCATGGGGACACACTCAAGATGCTCAAGAGATGTTCTCTCATCTCAAAGGAAGAGAATATGTCCTTTAGACAAATAGTTTTAAAAATTTTTTGTTTTGATTTGTAAGTCTGATATAACTGGGACATAATACCCTGGAGTTCGTTTCCCTTTCTATTTTCCATCTATTGTATTGGATAAATCTAGTTTAATAGTTTGGATCCTTTCTATTTTCTGTGTATGTGTGTGTGTGTATAGTGTAGTTCGTTGTATTTTTTTAAATTTACAATCTAACAATTCCCCCTTTATCACATTCAGATATATATATTTCAGTGCTGCTAATTATGTTCACAATATTACACTATCATCACCACCATCCATTACCAAAACATTTCCATCATTCCAAATAGGAACCCTGTATATTTCAAGCTTCAACTTCCTATTCCCTATTCCCACACCATCCCCTGGTGACCTATATTTTAGATTCTGACTCCATGAGTTTGATTATTCTAATTGTTTCAAATCAGTGAGATCACACAATATTTGTCCTTTTGTGTCTGGCTTATTTCACTCAACATGATATCTTCAAGGTTGATCAATGTTGTTGCATGTATCGGGCTTCACTCCTTTTTACAACTGAATAATATTCCATTCTATTTATCCATTCATTGGCTGATGGACACTTGGGTTGTTTCCACCTTTTGGCAATAGCAAATAATGCTGCCATAAAGATCAGTGTGCAAGTGTCTAAGTCCCTGCTTTCAATTCTTTTGGATTTATACCTAATAATGGGATTGCCGGATAATAGGGTAATTCTATACTTAGCTTTCTGAGGAACTGCCAAACTATCTTCCACAGCTGCTGCACCAGCAATGAACAAGTGTTCTTTTTCTCCGAGTCCTTTCCAACACTTATTTTCCATTTATTTCTAATTGCAGTCTTGATTTGCATTTCCCTGATGGCTAAAGATGGTGAGAATCTTTTCATGTGCTTTCTGGTCATTTGTATTAGCTTCTTTGGAGATGTCTATTTAGGTCTTTTGCCCATTTTTTTGTCCTTTTGAAGGATTTCTTTATATATTCTGCATATTAAACCTATATCGGATATGTGTTTTCTAGATATTTTCTCCCATTGTGTAGTTTGTTATTTTACGTTCATGATAAAGACCTTCAAGGTACAATTTTTAAAATTTTGATGAAATTCCTCTTATTTTTTTTTCTGTTATTGCTTGTGTTTTGGGTGTAAAGTCTAAGAAACCACTGCCTAACAGAAGTCCTGAAGATGCTTCCTATGTTCTAGGAGTTTGATAGTTCTGGCTCTTATATTTAGGTCTTTGATCCATTTTGAGTTGATGTGGAGTAGGGGTCCTTCATTTTTTGGACAGAGAAATCCAGTTTTCCTAGCACCATTTGTGGAAAAGACAATCCTTTCTATTTCCTCACTTTGCACATAGTATTCATGGCTAATTCAGTGTGTATTAAACTATGCAAGGGGCAGACCAGGGTGGCTCAGCAGGCAGAGTTCTTACCTACCATGCCGGAGACGTGGGTTTGATTCCCGGCGACTGTCCAGGCAAAACAAAGAAAACAAACAAAAGAAGTATGCAAGAAACACTTTATATTTACATATAAAATGTGATTAGGTCTAGGCTCAATTAATCATAAATAGGCTTTCCACTTACGATGTCCAGTGGGACGTTCAAAATCAGTGTGAGACAGGGGACAATTCTCCTTTGTAAGGACTGTCCAAGTTTTGCAGAATATCTAGCATCCCTGGCCCTTACCCATCAAATTCAAGCCACAGGTGTCCACTATCATTATGGCAATAAAAACCATCCCCACAAACTTCCAAGTTGCTGTCCCGGGGGATGGTATTGTCCTTCCACTCCCCACTTTGGGAAGTACTCTCTGGGATCATGAGCTGTAAGGACCGAGGGAACTGGAGCTGCCTGCGGTCATCCTCCTCACCTGCACGGAAGGCGGCCGTCTTTGAAAGACCTAATGAAGCCGTTGTAGAGAGGAGGGCAGAACTGAGAGATGGCGAGAGAGGCAGAATCCTAAGGATAGTATATGAATTCTGATTCCATATGTGCCTGAATGGATAGCATCTGTATTTCCCAGTTTACCTGAACTGAATATGCTTTTTGCTTGAGTTACATTTAGTTTGGTCCCTGGCATGTGCAATCCCCCAAAATAAGACTAATTTATGGTTCAAAAAGCTGTTTAAGATATAATTTAAACTTTTTTTCTTGCTTGTTCAAAAGCTTTTTATATTGCCCCGATTTATTTTTTCTTCTGCAAAGTAAAAATAAAAAGGATCCAATACCACACATCATACCTGAACACATCTTCATCTGCCACTGTCACACTCAGAGTGATTCTGTATATTTGGGGCAAATGTCTTTATTGTGTCTTCTAGTTTAGCCATTCCTGTACATTTGAATAATGAAATACACATTTATTTTTATTGTAGATAGTTTACTTCTCTTTAGCTTTATAGTTAGGGCATCTTAATGATTTTTAAATGATGTATATTAATTATGAATTTCCTTTCAGTATATTAAAGGAATAATAACAAAACATTTGTGTATAAAGAGGAAGTGTTGGATTTGATGAGGTTGAGATCTACTGTCCTGGAGGAGGAGGGCAACTTGCTCCCTCCTTGCAAGCATCCATTTGCCAATTTGTAGTAAGAAATGTGGTTGCCTAGTATAGGTCAAAACCCACCCTTGAACCAAGGGCTCACAGTGACCAGAGAAGGATGTGCTTTTATTGGCTAGCCTGGCTAGCTGAGCACTCCTAGGGCAGCGGCAAGGAGAGAGGCAGGGGAGATAAGACCCCAAGATTTACAGCCCTCTCAGGAACACATGAATCTTAGTACATGAAAACCGAAGGGAAGCTGCACAGGCCAAAGTAGCAAATATCTACAAAAAATAATGCACACATATGACTTAAAAGCTAATTAATGGAAACGTATTGATGAAACATTTCCACCACAGCCGGCAGGGCTTACAAAACAAATTCACAACAAACCAGAATGGTAAGGATGAAGAGAAACAGAAAGTTAGCATTAAAATGAAAGAAAAATTCCAGGAGAAAACCATGGTCCACTCTCAACAGAATTGATGATGCAGCAATAACAAAGCCTCCTGCTAAAAGTGGCAGGAATTTCAAATATGCTGTGTACAGCAGAGTTGGAGATGGCAGCACCAGTGAAGAGGGTTTGGCAGCCAGGTTCCAAGTTTGAAGATTGCTTCAGTCCCCAGGAAATGCTAGTAAAGCACTAATTTTAGAAACCCCTGACTACATACAAATAGTTACATATAATAATGGCACTCTAAGGAATTACATCCATTTGCTTGTTAGAATCAATGAAAGGACATGCATTGTTTTTATCAATTGGTGGCCCATCTGGACATTCCTTCTTGTGAGCTACAGACCATATT
Organism: Tamandua tetradactyla; assembly: GCF_023851605.1. Classification (NCBI taxonomy): domain Eukaryota; kingdom Metazoa; phylum Chordata; class Mammalia; order Pilosa; family Myrmecophagidae; genus Tamandua; species Tamandua tetradactyla. The sequence continues at coordinate 145,070,777 of NC_135332.1, forward strand.
TTTTATAAAAATGCCTTCTTAGAAGGTCTCTACAAATGTCACTTCTCCCAGTTAGGTTTAAACGGGACTAAGGGGGGAACAATTCGGCCTAGAATACTGACATTCCAATTCGCCGACTGAGGAGATAGACACGGTTAATCATTATTTTTTACTTATTCAATAAACAAATGTAGAGCATATTTCACGGTCTGGCACAGTAGCTAATGATACAAAGACTTGAGACTCAGAGTTTAGTGGGAGATCTACACATGTAAATAAAAAACCACAATCCACAAACAGATGTGCTGAGTGGCAGGCACAACGCGCTATTTTTCCTGTTCATTCATTCCCGCCATGCATTCTTGCCTTCTTTCTCTTCCTGGACCTACCACGCAACCTCTTGCCTCAGGGCCTCGTTTTCGCTCTTCTGTTCTCTCAGCCAGGAATATTATTTCCCCAGAAACGTCATTAATCAGTCCCACACTTCATTCAGATTTCTATACAAACGTCACCTCTTCAGAGAGGGCTTCCCGGCGATTCCCGCTCAAATACCCCTTTCCCTTCCCAGCCTCTTATTCTCACTCCCACCTCCTCTATTCCCCTAAACCTATTTTATTTTTCTTTCTTATATTATCAGTATCTGATGTTAAAATAAGTCAATTCTTATAAAAAATATTTTCTATTTACCTGAAATTATATTTTATCCTGTATTAACCCATTTAATGCTCCTAACAACCTTATAAGTTGGTTCTGAATTTGCTATTATCCCCCACCCACCCACCCTTTTTTTTTCACAGAGAGACACTAACACATCTAAATTACACAGAGTTGGGATTTAGGGTCCTGCTGGCTAAATTCCATGCTCTTAACTGCCATGCTATGCAGTTGTTCTCTACATTCTCATTAATCTATTTACTTTTCTGACGACCACACTGTTTCCCTCCTAGAACATAAGCTCCAGCAGGGCAGAGATTTGTCTGATCCATCACTGCACGAGCAGTCCCTAGAAAAGTGACTGGCACAGAGTAAGCACTCAACAAACACTGGTTGAATGGTGATTATAAATATTCGTGTCCCAGACCCCAGGGTACTCCATGACTCGAGAATTTTCTGAATCACCGTATGATTAGAAGGACTTGACAAATTGTGGCCAATACCCATGTTTGACAAGACTCATACTTTATAGCAGTGAATCTCAGCTCTGGCTGCACGCTAGCATCACCTGAATCACTTCTGAAACTCCTGATGCCCTGGCCACACTCAAGGCCAATTAAATCAGGATCTTTGGGTGAGACACATGCCTGAATGTTTAAAAGCTCTGCAATTGATGTGTCATCGATTGTAGACTCCATATTTTGAATTGAAAAGTATTAACAGAATTTATCCAAATTTGTAAACAATATTGGAATGTTTAAGAGAACTGACAAATCATGTAGTTATTCATTTATTAGATTTTATAAAGTTGTTTAAGTATGGGGAAAGATTTGCTTGTTAGTCTAGCATTTGAAATGCTTAAAATTGAATATGTTAAAAATATAAACAGCTTAAAATATTTACAGGACTTAAATTGTAGAAGGGCTGGTGTTTAGAGTCATCCTTACCTCCTCTCTTACTCTCACACCTCTAGCTAATCCATTGACAGAGCCTGATGACTCTTCCTTTAAACTATATCCAGAAGCCTACACTTCTCACCTTCTCTACTGCTTTCACCCTGATCTAACCACCATCATTTTTACCTAGTTAATAAAACAGGCTCTGAACTGGTCCCTCCTTTTCTTTATCTACCCTCATTCATTCTCTCCTGTAAGCTAGATTTTGTTTTCCTGTTCCATCCTTTGGCAGCTTCCTTTCCTCCTCAGGGTAGTAACTTTCAGTCACTCTCCTACTTTGTTTACCTCATCTTCTATCACTCTCCCCTTGGCTGATCTGTAAATAAGTCAAGCACACCCCTGTCCTAGGGCCTCTACACTTGCTGTTCCCTCTGCCTGCAAGGCTCTTTCCTGAGATTGGCACATGGCTCTTCCCCTCACTTTCTTCAGGTGTGCACTAAAATGTCACCTTCTCGGAGATGTCTGCCCTCACTATCCTCTGCCAAACTCTACATGCCCTCCTCCCACCCCTTCACTCTTTACCCCCTTCACCCTTTTTTCATTTTTCTTCATAGCTTAACATCATCTTATATATTATGTATTGAACATTTAAAATTTTAATTAGCAGCAATTAGTCATTTCTGAGTGCCAAAAAATGCCTTCAAAGACATCAAAAAACTCACACTTCCATGTCAAATGGAGATTATATTACACTCAGAGTGTTTCAGCATTGATTATTTTATATTTCATTTTTTAAAAACATTGATTATTTGTATGTTGTAAAATATGGAGCAGACAGAGGACTGTGGGAAGATAGTAGAGTAAGAAGCTCCAGGAATCAGTCCCTCCACCAAAACAGCTATTGAACTAGCAGGAACTGTCTGAATCAACTATTCTGAAACTGTGGAGTCTAGTGAAACACTGTGCTGCATTTAGGGAAGAGCTAGAGGTAAACTGTGGTAAATATCTGTGAGTTATACCCTCTAGTATGGTGGCTACCACCTCCTCATCCTCCAAAAGTGTGGCAGGCAGCTGCACAGCCAAGATGCCTGTGTAGCTTACTAGTGCCAGAGTGGGCCACAAGGTCCTAGTCCTCCAACAGCCAGGGGTGTAGGATCTGATCAGTGCTTGTGATTAGCTACTTCAGGTGCCAGGGAGTTGTCTCTGAAGGCAACCATGGTTCCAATCCCGCTTAGGCAAAAGCAGCAGAAGAATCTTGAATAGGCAGAACTTTTTTTCTCTTTTCCAATGTGCATTCGGAGCAAAAATAGTTTGGAAAAGTCACAAATTGACAGCTCCAGCCAACAACAACAACAACTTTAGCAGTCCCAGAAGAATGGAAGAACTACACTTACAGAGTCATAACAACACAATAAACAGAATGTCCAGTTCTCAACAAAAATTTATAAAACAGAAACAGGAAAGTGCGACCCATTTTCAGGAAAAAAAGAATTTTCCAGAAACCATCTGTGTCAGTTTGAAAGGATTTATGTACCCTAGAAAAGCCATGTTTTAATCCTAATCCCATTTTGTAAAGGCAGCCATTTCTTCCAATCCTTATTCAGTACTGTATGTTTTAAACTGTAATTAGATCATCTCCCTATAGATGTGTCTCAATCAAGAGTGGTAAGTTGGATTAGGTGGAGACATGGCTCCATCCATTTGGGTGGGTCTTGATTAGTTTACTGGAATCCTATAAAAGGAAACATTTTGGAAAATGAGAGAGATTCAGAGAGAACAGAGAATGCTGCAACACCACGAAGCAGAGAGTCCACCAGCCAGTGACCTTTGGAGATGAAGAAGGAAGACACCTCCTGGGGAGCTTCATGAAAGAGGAAGCCAGAAGAGAAAGCTAGCAGATGATGCTGTGTAAACCATGTGCCCTGCCAGCCGAGAGAGAAGCCCTGACTGTGTTCACCATGTGCCCTTCGACTTGAGAGAGAAACCCTGAACTTCATCGGCTTTCTTGAACCAAGGTACCTTTCCCTGGATGCCTTTGATTGGACATTTCTATAGACTTGTTTTAATTGGGACATTTTCTCAGCCTTAGAACTGTAAACCAGCAACTTATTAATTTCCCTTTTTAAGAAGTCATTCTATTTCTGGTATATTGCATTCCAGCAGCTAGCAAACAAGAACACCATCCCTGAGTAAGTTTATACATTGGAAATTAAGACTTTAAAAACAAACCATCTAAAATATGTTTAATAAGCTAAAGAAATCTATATACAAAAAACTAAAGGAAATTAGGAAAATATCTGAAAAAAATTGAGATGAAAATTATAAAAAGAAATTAAACAGAAATTTTGGCGTTGCAAAGTACAGTAACTAAAATGAAAACTTATACTGATTCAGCAGCAGATCTGAAGAGGCAGAAGAAAGATCCAACGAAATTGAAGATAAGACACTTGAAATTACACACAGTGGTAAGTAGAAAGAAAACACAACAAGAAAAATGAACAGAGAGCCCCAGAGACCTGGTGGGACACTATCAAGCATATCAACATATGATCACTGGAGTCCTGGAAGGACAACACAGAAATAATGGATCAGAAAAAGTATTTGAAGAAATAGTTGCTGAAAACATCACAAATCCGATGAAAGTCATGATTATATACACCCAGGTAGCTCAACAAACTCCAAGCAGGCTCTTGAGATCTACACCAAGACACATTAGAGCAAAATTGTCCAAATCCAGATTTAGATTTTTGAAAGCACCAAGAGAGAAAGGACTTGTCACATACAATGGATCCTGAATATGATTAACACTGGATTTCTCATCAGAAATGATGGAGGCTAGAAGACAGTGAGATGGCAAATTTAAAGTCCTTAAAGAAAAAACTCAACCAAGAATTCTATATCTGGCAAAAATATCTTTCAAAAATGAAGGAGTAGGTGGTGCAATGGTGGCTCAGTGGCAGAATTCTCGCCTGCCATGCCAGAGCCCCGGGTTTGGTTCCTGGTGCCTGCCCAGGCTTAAAAAAAAAAGTAAAAAAAATTCAGTTGCCTTGATTTTGAGTGGGCCACAGTGGCTCAGCAGGCAGAATTCTCACCTGCCATGCCAAAGACCTGGGCATGCAAAAAAATAAGGAATATTTAAGACATTTACAGATAAACAGAGTTCATTATCAGAAAACCTGACCTACAAGAAATGCTAAAGGGAGTCCTTCAGGCTGAAATGAAAGGACACTAGACAGTAACTCAAAGCCACATGAGAAATAGAAAACATTGTTAAAGGTATCTACATTGGTAAATATAAAATCCTATATTATTGTACTTTTGTTTTATAACTGCTTTCCCATATAACTTAACAGGCAAATGTGTAAACTGACATTTTAAATCAATGTTAATAGGAAGATAATGCATAAAAATGTAATATGAGCCAACAGCAATTTAAAGGGGAGGGAAACGAGATATATAGGAAGAGGCAGTTTGTATAGTATCTGAAAGTATGCTGTTACTACTTAAACTTAGCTGGTTCTACTTAAACTAGTAACTAAGACCATATACTAATGATGGTTTAACATCCAGAATATATAAAGAATTCCTACAACTCAATCACAAAAAGACAAAAAGACTACCCAATTTGAAAATGGGCCAAGAACTTGAATGGACATTTCTCCAAAGATATTCAAATGGCCAATAAATACATGAAAATATGCTCAAAATAAATAGTCATTGAAGAAATGCAAATTAAAACTAGAATGAGATACCCCTTCACACCTACTAGAATGGCTATTATTTTAAAAACTGAAAATAACAAGTGTTGATAGGATGTATAAAAACAGGAATCTTCACACATTGTTGGTGACAATGTAAAATAGGTGCAGCCACTGTGGAAAACAGGTTTGAGTTTCCTCAGAAAGCTAAATATAGAATTATCATATTCCACTCCTAAGTATATATCCAAAAAAATTGAAAGTGGGGACTCAGACATGTACACCAGTGTTCGTTGCACCATTATTCACAATAGCCAAACATGGAAGTGACCCAAGCGTCTATTAACAGATGAACTGTTAAACAAAAGTGGTATATCCATACACTAGAATATTATTCAACCATAAAAAGAAGTACTGGTGGTTTGATTCCCAGTGCCTGCCCATGCAAAATAAATAAATAAATAAAAGAAGTGCTGGTACATGCAACAACATGGATAAACCTTGAAGATTTTATGCTGAGTGAAATAATCCAGATATTTATTGTATGATCTCTCTGATATGGACTGATTATAATAAGCAAACTCAGAGTTAGAATCTAGAATATAGGTTACCAAGGGATAGACTGGCAGTAGAGAATGAGGAGCTAATGTTTAATTTGTGCAGAATTCCTGTTTAGGTTGATTGTAAAGGTTTAGAAATGCATGATGGTGATGGTAGCACATTATTATATGTGTAATTTAACAGTGCTGAATTATGTATATGCATGTGGTTGAAGGGGGAAGTTTTGGGTCATGTATGTTACTAGAATGAAAGTTAGATTATAAAATATGGGATTGTATAACACAGTGAACCCTGTTGTAGACAATGGACTGGGGACAGTAGTTCAAGCAAATACAAGAATATTTTTTCATAAACTATAACAGATAGAAAATGCTAATGCAAGTTATTAATAATAGGGTGATGTATGGAAAAATACAACTTATATAAACTATGAACTACCATTAATAGTACTAGTTTAATATTCTTTCATCAATTGTAATAAAGGGACCACACAGTCAATAATAGGGGGTGTGCTGGTTTGAAAGGAAGTATGCCCCCTAAGAAAAGCCATCTTTTAATACAAATCCCATTTCATAAAGGTAGAATAATCCCTACTCAATACTGTATGTTTGAAACTGTAATGAGATCATCTCTCTGGATGATGTGATTTAGTCAAGAATTGTTGTTAAACTGGATTAGGGGATGACATGTCTCCACCCATTTGAGTGGGTCTTGATTAGTTTCTGAAGTCCTATAAAAGAGGAAACATTTTGGAGAATGAGAGACTCAGAGAGAGCAGAGAATGCTGCAGCACCACGAAGCAGAGAGTCCACCAGCCAGTGACCTTTGGAGATGAAGAAGGAAAACGCCTCCCGGGGAGCTTCATGAAACTGGAAGCCAGGAGAGAAAGCTAGCAGATGACGTTGTGTTCGCCATGTGCCTTTCCAGATAAGAGAGAAACCCTGAGCATCGTTGGCCTTCTTGAACCAAGGTATCACTCCCTGGATGCCTTAGATTGGACAATTCTATTGACTTGTTTTAATCGGGACATTTTCTCGGCCTTAGAACTGTAAACTAGCAACTCATTAAACTCCCCCTTCTAAAAGCCATTCCGTTTCTGGTATATTGCATTCTGGCAGCTAGCAAACTAGAACAGGGGGTATATAGGAACACTTTATTTCTTACATGGTTCTGTAAACCCACAACTTCTAATTTATTTTTTTAAAGGCCAATTTCATAGGTCTGTGTATTGGGTGTTTTAAATGAGGTAATCCATGTAAATTGCTTCATACAGTACCTAGAACGTAGAATCAATAAATGCTGGCTACTACTTTTTTTTAAATAAGTACAATTATAAAAAAGGACTATCATCAACTTTAATAAATGTTCTACCCCAATGCAAGGTGTTGGTGGTGGGGTGGTATATGGGAATCCTGTATCTTATGCATTATTGTTCTATAAACCCAAAATTTATCTAATAAAAAATTTAAAATATATATATAAAGACCAGACAGGATCCCCACTGAGATAAATAATAGGGTTGTCTTTTGTCTGTGTGTAAGAGTTGTTTGTAATCATCAGGTGTCTAGTGATGGAATGGAAAATTGCACAAATTATGAATTGGCATGCAATGCCCCCCTGTGGGCTATTGTAACAAGAAGTCTCAGTGCATTGCTTTAACTCTTTTAACCAAATACCTACATTCTTTCATATCTGCATGATTTTATTGACATTCTTATGTACTAAAATATTAGATGCTGAGCACATCTCAGGCCCTGGAAAGTATGAGAGAGGGGAATACACCTTAAAAAGTGACATTTATAGGAACAGACTTTCTCAGGTAAGTGAGATCTGGTCGCATCTTTTTCTTTCATGTTGTCTACTGTAAAAGGCACATAGCTCATACCTTCATTAGCCATTATCAGTTGGTGAAGCGGTAAATGTGGTCATGTTACCAGTTAAGTGTCCTTAACTGCTTCCAGTGGCAGGTGACCCTTAGTGCACTCTCTCCTAACTTAATGGACCGTGGCTTCATGTACTTCCTAACCACTCCAACAGATCTGGGCACCAAGTCTGGCTCTTCCGTTAATCAGCTGTGTGAGCTTAGACAATTGACTCAATCTCTTGGTGGCTCAGTTTCTTTGTCTGAAAATGGTAATAGTAATAGCATTTCTCTCACATCTTTTAATCACTGTTAGTGCTTTCAAGTAACACATTTGCATTTTAACAGGGGCCTTTCAGCAATTAAGCAATAGCCCCACACTGAAGCCCTAATGCTGAGATTTCAAGTACCATGGCTGACGTGTGTGAGGAAAACCTTGAGTAGGAACTCTTACCTGGTGTCCCTAAAAATACCACCTGGGCACATAATAACATTAACTCCTATTTGCTCAATACTTCTATATTTGGCACATTATATATATTTTCTCTGTCAATCCTCCTGACAAACTTCAAGGTTATTATTATCCCCATTTTATAGCAGAGAAAACTGAGACAAAATGGCAGTAAGCAGCAGAACCAAGATTCCACCCAGGTCTTCCTGGCTCCAAAGCCTGTTCTTGTAACTGCTTTTCAAAAAGTTGGCTACTGGGTGGGCCACAGTGGCTCAGCAGGCAGAGTTCTCGTCTGCCATGTAGGAGACCCGGGTTCGACTCCCGGTGCCTGCCCATGCCAAAAAAAAAAAAAAAAAAAAGTTGGCTACTTAAAGTAGTTCTGAGCACTTCCTATGTTATTACATATCACCTACATATAAATACACACATACACATATAAAGATATGCCATATCCCTTAACACACTACATTGTAAACCTTTCAAGAGTACTGAATTTTGTTTACTCAGTTTTCTGTAGCATCTATGTTGCATGTAGTAGATACACAACAGCATGAATGAATCGGTGGCTTGTTAGATGTGTTGCTGCTTGTTTGTGGCAGAGATGCACTCAGCGTTCAAATGAAATATTTTGACCATGCCCAGATGCTTGCCAGCAGGTAAAGGACACTTTTCCTATGGCTGATATCAATGGGCTTCTGTGCAGTCTAGTTATAGTAAGAAAAATTAGCTTTATCAGATAAAATTATCAGCTTGCCTTAAACCTGATTTTAATTTTTTATTATTTTTTTTAATGCCCCAATGACTCTTCAGGATCATGGCCTAGATCTCTAGGCCCAGGGCACAAGATAGTTTAGTAACACACAGGAACATTTAGTTCTTTTTGGCATCCTTTAAATCTCTTCCCATTGTGTTAAGGGGACAGATCTTAAAAAGAAAAATACCCTTTGTTTTTCTTAGGTGTTTCTTTCAGTTGTACCTTGAAGCCATTGGCAAATGTGCTAATAAATTAAAATGCTAAACCAGGGATGAGGTTAAAATAACAAGAACTGGTCTTTCAAGATCCCCTAAGGTACTCAGCAAAACTGGTTGCATTAATGACAAAGTAAAAGAAGTCAAATTGCCCAGGGGGGTTGTCTAAGAAAACGACTGTGTCACTTTTTGTGTATCATTTGCGGATAATAATAACTTGCCAGGGTTTGCTAAGCCCTTGCAAAGAACTGTGTCACTTTTTATGTATCATTTGCAGATAATAATAGATTTGCCAGGGTTTGCTAAGCCCTTGTAAAGAACAGTGGTGGATGGAGCCTTTATTGAGGAGAGAATTTGTGCAAAGTAAAAGCTCTAGCTATCACTTTTTTTTTCATTTTAAGTACTGTTTAAAAGATGTGTTGGAAGCAGTTTCAAGTGGTTAAGAAGGGAAACCAAACTTGAGAAAAGACAACACAGTTCCATAAAATGACAACAAAACAGGAAAGTCTTGGGTATCTGTCACGAGGGTGTAGAACAGTAAATATGAGTTGCTTGCAATCACTATTGTAGAAAATGTCTCTTCTCCAAACTGGTGGAGATATTGTGCTTAAAGTATCAAGTGGCACTTCCAAGTGTGTGGTTTCTGGACTTCCTATGAAACAAGTCTATGGGTCCAAGCCCACTGGCAGGACTGACAACCACCTCAAGGAAGGCTGTGTCTTTGCTCATGGCAAATTCCTGCTCAAAAATAACATTTATGAAGAGCTCACTATGGACCAGATGCTCCAATAAGTGTATATGGGTTATTCTCCTTAAATTTTCACAACAACTTGTGTAGTAGTCCTATGCTCACTCCCATTTTAGCAGAAGTTCACAGGGCCCTGCAGAAAATCCTAGTACATGGTCCTGGGACTTGAACTTGGGTCTCCCGACTGAGCCACTGTGCTAAATAAACTCTGCCTCCCAAACTTTCTGTTCAACCTTAAGGCTCACTGAATTCTAGACCCAGCTCCAGTCAGGGGTCAGACAGAAGGGAGGGTGGGTGGACATGATGGTAACAGAGACTATATGAAAGGGGGACAACTGGGTAGAGATTTTTTCTCTTTGTGCTTCAACTCTGGGTTGACCATAGTGACCGCCCCTCTATCCACATATGGGTGGCTGGTAGCTGTGCCCAGTGCTGGCTGCTGCTACCAACAACCTCCCAGCATGCTGAGAGGACACAGAGGCTGCTACCAAGTAAGGCCAGAAGGGCAGAGACTCTTTTAACCTACCCAACATCTATCATCCCTTTTGTCTGCAGAAACAGAACTTCATTTTATTCCATGTGGCAATGGGTTCAACCAAAAGACTAGATTTTCCTGGCTAGCAGCCATGTGACTAAGTTCTAAGCAATGAGATGTTAGAATTGTGAGTCTACTGGAATTAAAGGGAGCTGACTCAGCAGAGAAGTGAGTCTTTTTACCTCCTTCTTTTTTTTTTTATTTTAACATTTGTTCCTATTATTTATTTACTTTTATTTTTTATTTTTTATTAATTAAAAAAAGAATTAACAAAACAATTAGAAATCATTCCAATCTACATGTACAATCAGTAATTCTTAATAACATCACATAGTTGCATATTCATCATTTCTTAGTACATTTGCATCGATTAGAAAAAGAAATAAAAAGACAACAGAATAAGAATTAAAACAATAATAGAAAGAAAAAAAAACAAAAAAAACAAAAACAAAAAACCTATACCTCACATGCAGCTTCATTCAGTGTTTTAACATAATTGCATTACAATTGGGTAGTATTGTGCTGTCCATTTCTGAGTTTTTATATCCAGTCCCGTTGTACAGTCTGTATCCCTTCAGCTCCAATTATCCCTTCTCTTTTTTTTTTTTTTTTAATTAACGGAAAAAAAGAAATTAACCCAACATTTAGAGATCATACCATTCTACATATGCAATCATTAATTCTTAACATCATCACATAGATGCATGATCATCATTTCTTAGTACATTTGCATTGGTTTAGAAGAACTAGCAACATAACCGAAAAAGATATAGAATGTTAATATAGAGAAAAAAATAAAAGTAATAATAGTAAAATCAAAACATAACAAAACAAAAACCTATAGCTCAGATGCAGCTTCATTCAGTGTTTTAACATGATTACTTTACAATTAGGTATTATTGTGCTGTCCATTTTTGAGTTTTTGTATCTAGTCCTGTTGCACAGTCTGTATCCCTTCAGCTTCAATTACCCATTGTCTTACCCTGTTTCTAACTCCTGCTGAACTCTGTTACCAATGACATATTTCAAGTTTATTCTCGAATGTCCGTTCACATCAGTGGGACCATACAGTATTTGTCCTTTAGTTTTTGGCTGGATTCACTCAGCATAATATTCTCTAGGTCCATCCATGTTATTACATGGTTCATAAGTTTATCTTGTCTTAAAGCTGCATAATATTCCATCGTATGTATATACCACAGTTTGTTTAGCCACTCTTCTGTTGATGGAGATTTTGGCTGTTTCCAACTCCTTGCAATTGTAAATAATGCTGCTATAAACATTGGTGTGCAAATGTCCGTTTGTGTCTTTGCCCTTAAGTCCTTTGAGTAGATACCCAGCAATGGTATTGCTGGGTCGTATGGCAATTCTATATTCAGCTTTAGGAGGAACCGCCAAACTGCCTTCCACAGTGGTTGCACCCTTTGACATTCCCACCAACAGTGGATAAGTGTGCCTCTTTCTCCGCATCCTCTCCAGCACTTGTCATTTTCTGTTTTGTTGATAATGGCCATTCTGGTGGGTGTGAGATGATATCTCATTGTGGTTTTGATTTGCATTTCTCTAATGGCCAGGGACATTGAGCATCTCTTCATGTGCCTCTTGGCCATCCGTATTTCCTCTTCTGAGAGGTGTCTGTTCAAGTCTTTTTCCCATTTTGTAATTGGGTTGGCTGTCTTTTTGTTGTTGAGATGAACAATCTCTTTATAAATTCTGGATACTAGACCTTTATCCGATATATCATTTCCAAATATTGTCTCCCATTGTGAAGGCTGTCTTTCTACTTTCTTGATGAAGTTCTTTGATGCACAAAAGTGTTTAATTTTGAGGAGTTCCCATTTATTTATTTCCTTCTTCAGTGCTCTTGCTTTAGGTTTAAGGTCCATAAAACCGCCTCCAGTTGTAAGATCCATAAGATATCTCCCAACATTTTCCTCTAACTGTTTTATGGTCTTAGACCTAATGTTTAGATCTTTGATCCATTTTGAGTTAACTTTTGTATAGGGTGTGAGAGATGGGTCTTCTTTCATTCTTTTACATATGGATATCCAGTTCTCTAGGCACCATTTATTGAAGAGACTGCTCTGTCCCAGGTGAGTTGGCTTGACTGCCTTATCAAAGATCAAATGTCCATAGATGAGAGGGTCTATATCTGAGCACTCTATTCGATTCCATTGGTCGATATATCTATCTTTATGCCAATACCATGCTGTTTTGACCACTGTGGCTTCATAATATGCCTTAAAGTCAGGCAGTGCGAGACCTCCAGCTTCGTTTTTTTTCCTCAAGATGTTTTTAGCAATTCGGGGCAACCTGCCCTTCCAGATAAATTTGCTTATTGGTTTTTCTATTTCTGAAAAATAAGTTGTTGGGATTTTGATTGGTATTGCATTGAATCTGTAGATCAATTTAGGTAGGATTGACATCTTAACTATATTCAGTCTTCCAATCCATGAACACGGTATGCCCTTCCATCTATTTAGGTCTTCTGTGATTTCTTTTCTTTTTTGTAGTTTTCTTTATATAGTTTTTTTTGTCTCTTTAGTTAAATTTATTCCTAGGTATTTTATTCTTTTAGTTGCAATTGTAAATGGGATTAGTTTCTTGATTTCCCCCTCAGCTTTTTCATTACTAGTGTATAGAAATGTTACAGATTTTTGAATGTTGATCTTGTAACCTGCTACTTTGCTGTACTCATTTATTAGCTCTAGTAGTTTTGTTGTGGATTTTTCCGGGTTTTCGACGTATAGTATCATATCGTCTGCAAACAGTGATAGTTTTACTTTTTCCTTTCCAATTTTGATGCCTTGTATTTCTTTTTCTTGTCTAATTGCTCTGGCTAGAACCTCCAACACAATGTTGAATAATAGTGGTGATAGTGGACATCCTTGTCTTGTTCCTGATCTTAGGGGGAAAGTTTTCAATTTTTCCCCATTGAGGATGATATTAGCTGTGGGTTTTTCATATATTCCCTCTATCATTTTAAGGAAGTTCCCTTGTATTCCTATCTTTTGAAGTGTTTTCAACAGGAAAGGATGTTGAATCTTGTCGAATGCCTTCTCTGCATCAATTGAGATGATCATGTGATTTTTCTGCTTTGATTTGTTGATATGGTGTATTACATTAATTGATTTTCTTATGTTGAACCATCCTTGCATACCTGGGATGAATCCTACTTGGTCATGATGTATAATTCTTTTAATGTGTTGTTGGATACGATTTGCTAGAATTTTATTGAGGATTTTTGCATCTGTATTCATTAGAGATTGGTCTGTAGTTTTTTTTTTTGTAATATCTTTGCCTGGTTTTGGTATGAGGGTGATGTTGGCTTCATAGAATGAATTAGGTAGTTTTCCCTCCACTTCGATTTTTTTGAAGAGTTTGAAGAGAATTGGTACTAATTCTTTCTGGAACGTTTGGTAGAATTCACATGTGAAGCCATCTGGTCCTGGACTTTTCTTTTTAGGAAGCTTTTGAATGATTAATTCAATTTCTTTACTTGTGATTGGTTTGTTGAGGTCATCTATGTCTTCTTGAGTCAAAGTTGGTTGTTCATGTCTTTCCAGGAACCCGTCCATTTCCTCTAAATTGTTGTATTTATTAGCGTAAAGTTGTTCATAGTATCCTGTTATTACCTCCTTTATTTCTGTGAGGTCAGTAGTTATGTCTCCTCTTCCATTTCTGATCTTATTTATTTGCATCCTCTCTCTTCTTCTTTTTGTCAATCTTGATAGGGGCCCATCAATCTTATTGATTTTCTCATAGAACCAACTTCTGGTCTTATTGATTTTCTCTACTGTTTTCATATTTTCAATTTCATTTATTTCTGCTCTGATCTTTGTTATTTCTTTCCTTTTGCTTGCTTTGGGATTAGTTTGCTGTTCTTTCTCCAGTTCTTCCAATTGAACAGTTAATTCCTGCATTTTTGCCTTTTCTTCTTTTCTGATATAGGCATTTAGGGCAATAAATTTCCCTCTTAGCACTGCCTTTGCTGCATCCCATAAGTTTTGATATGTTGTGTTTTCATTTTCATTTGCCTCCAGGTATTTACTAATTTCTCTTGCAATTTCTTCTTTGACCCACTCGTTGTTTAAGAGTGTGTTGTTGAACCTCCATGTATTGGTGAATTTTCTGGCATTCTGCCTATTATTGATTTCCAACTTCATTCCTTTATGGTCCGAGAAAGTGTTGTGTATGATTTCAATCTTTTTAAATTTGTTAAGACTTGCTTTGTGACCCAGCATATGGTCTATCTTTGAGAATGATCCATGAGCACTTGAGAAAAAGGTGTATCCTGCTGTTGTGGGATTTAATGTCCTATAAATGTCTGTTAAGTCTAGCTCCTTTATAGTAATATTCAGATTCTCTATTTCTTTATTGATCCTCTGTCTAGATGTTCTGTCCATTGATGAGAGTGGGGAATTGAAGTCTCCAACTATTATGGTATTTGTGTCTATTTCCCTTTTCAGTGTTTGCAGTGTATTCCTCACGTATTTTGGGGCATTCTGGTTCGGTGCATAAATATTTATGATTGTTATGTCTTCTTGTTTAATTGTTCCTTTTATTAGTATATAGTGTCCTTCTTTGTCTCTTTTAACTGTTTTACATTTGAAGTCTAACTTGTTGGATATTAGTATAGCCACTCCTGCTATTTTCTGGTTGTTGTTTGCATGAAATATCTTTTCCCAACCTTTCACTTTCAACCTATGTTTATCTTTGGGTCTAAGATGTGTTTCCTGTAGACAGCATATAGAAGGATCCTGTTTTTTAATCCATTCTGCCAATCTATGTCTTTTGATTGGGGAATTCAGTCCATTAACATTTAGTGTTATTACTCTTTGGATAATATTTTCCTCTGCCATTTTGCCTTTTGTATTATATATATATTATATCTGACTTTCCTTCTTTCTACACTCTTCTCCATACCTCTCTCTTCTGTCTTTTTGTATCTGACTCTAGTGCTCCCTTTAGTATTTCTTGCAGAGCTGGTCTCTTGATCACAAATTCTCTCAGTGACTTTTTGTCTGAGAATGTTTTAATTTCTCCCTCATTTTTGAAGGACAATTTTGCTGGATATAGGAGTCTTGGTTGGCAGTTTTTCTCTTTTAGTAATTTAAATATATCATCCCACTGTCTTCTAGCCTCCATGGTTTCTGCTGAGAAATCTACACATAGTCTTATTGGGTTTCCCTTGTATGTGATGGATTGTTTTTCTCTTGCTGCTTTCAAGATCCTCTCTTTCTCTTTGACCTCTGACATTCTAACTAGTAAGTGTCTTGGAGAACGCCTATTTGGGTCTAATCTCTTTGGGGTGCGCTGCACTTCTTGGATCTGTAATTTTAGGTCTTTCATAAGAGTTGGGAAATTTTCAGTGAAAATTTCTTCCATTAGTTTTTCTCCTCCTTTTCCCTTCTCTTCTCCTTCTGGGACACCCACAACACGTATATTTGTGCGGTTCATATTGTCCTTGAGTTCCCTGATACCCTGTTCAAATTTTTCCATTCTTATCCCGATAGTTTCTGTTTCTTTTTGGAATTCAGATGTTCCATCCTCCAAATCACTAATTCTATCTTCTGTCTCTTTGAATCTATCATTGTAGGTATCCATTGTTTTTTCTATCTTTTCTACTTTGTCCTTCACTTCCATAAGTTCTGTGATTTGCTTTTTCAGTTTTTCTATTTCTTCTTTATGTTCAGCCCATGTCTTCTTCATGTCCTCCCTCAATTTATCGATTTCGTTTTTGAAGAGGTTTTCCATTTCTGTTCGTATATTCAGCATTAGTTGTCTCAGCTCCTGTATCTCATTTGAACTATTGGTTTGTTCCTTTGACTGGGCCATATTTTCAATTATTTGAGCGTGATCCGTTATCTTCTGTTGGCGTCTGCGCATTTAGACAGATTTCCCTGGGTACTGGATCCAAAAGTTTGGAAGATTTTTCTGTGAAATCTCTGGGTTCTGTTTTTCTTATCCTGCCCAGTAGGTGGCGCTCGTGGCACACGTTTGTCTGCGGGTCCCACCAGTAAAAGGTGCTGTGGGACCTTAAACTTTGGAAAACTCTCGCCATCCTGTGGGTTCACTAGCTGAAGCGGCTTGAGCCGGCCCGGGGTCCGAACGCAGGGAGGGTTGCTGTTCGCCGCAGCCAGGGAAAGAGCCCGTCCGAATTTCCTAGTCGGCCCTGGGCAACAAGCGTGGCGGGAGGGTGCCAGCGGCAGCAGCCCGCCCGAGAGAGTGCACGTTCCCCGGGAGTCACGGGTTTGGAAGGGTCCTCCCCCACCCGTCACCGTTCTCCGCGGCCTGGGGGTTTCCGATCCAATTCTCTCAGTTGGTCCGGGGGCTGCGCGTGGTGTGGGCGCCAGCCGCCTTGGTTTCAGGGGACCGCCTCTCCAATTCTCCCAGCCGGCCCGGGAAGGGGGAAGGGAATAACTCTGGCCGCTTGCCACCCCGCCCGGTAAGGCCCGCGCGCCTCGGCGATCTCACCCGAGCTGCTTCTCTCAGCCAGCCAGCCGTTCCAGGATGGGGTACGCTGTCTTTTTTATCTCTGTTGTGGCTTTGGGCGCTTTCTGTATCGTTTCTACTCCCCTAGTAGGTGTCCTGGAGAAGAAACTAAGATCCGCGCGTCTTACTAAGCCGCCATCTTCCAGGAAGTCCTTTTACCTCCTTCTTGACGTCTGAAATACAGCTTTAATGGCTGATGCTCCAACAGCTAGCTTGTACACTGAGGCCATCTGCTCTCTGGATGAGCAGAGCTTCTCAAACTTTCTAAATCAGAATCTACATTTTTAACAAAATCCCCTACAGAAAAATGTAGATTCTGATTCAGAAAGTCTGGGATACATTTCCTATATTCCCTAGTCCTGTTCATGGAGGGAGATTAGGAACAGTGAGCTTCTAATGGATGTGAGCACAGCGGACATGCAGATATTGGCTCCTAAATAGCAAAAAAAGAAACCAGTGGGCGGGCCGCGGTGGCTCAGCGGGCAAAGTGCTTGCCTGCTATGCCGGAGGACCTCGGTTCGATTCCCGGCCCCAGCCCATGTAACAAAAAACGGAAAAACAAAATACAATAAAACAAGAAAATGTTTAAAGATGTTTCCCTTTCTTCCTTCCTTCCTTCCTTCTATCCTTCCTTCCTTCTCTCTGTCTTTCCTTTAAAAAAAAAAAAAAAAAAAAAAAAAAAAAAAAAAAAAAAAGAAACCAGTACTCCTTGGAGAAATGACTAATTCCAGGGTTGGAGCCAGAAAAGTATAAGGAAAGCCTGGAACATCTTCTGCCATAAAGCAAGGAAGTGTTCAAAGAATGGTAGGGACATGTCAAAAGGTCACAGAAGCCAACTTGAAGGTGCCATTAACCATATCAGGACAATATGAGCACCAAAATTATGATAGTAACAGATTATGACCCACTGAATAAAATAGGAAACCACAAGTCTATAAGATATAAGTAAATCAATAAATAAATGGAATTTTTGATGAGTAACAGGGTACTTATACAGTTTCAAAACACCTTCCTACAAAATATTTATTAAATACAAAGGGGAAAAGAGCAACTTTACAATGGCAGACTACTTAATCATGTGAAAGAACCACATACTAATAAGAAAAACACCTACGGATTCATGTTAGGGAGAAAATAGAGAATCTGAAATGTAACCTATTCAAAGGACAGGTAAACTAGAGCATGGATAAGCCCTTTGCTTAGAATTTTTAATGGCTCTTTTCAGAAGCCAGCTTTTAAAAGTCACAGCTTTTAAAATTCACAGCTTGATGAGTTTTGACGAAATGTATACAGTAGTGTAACTGCCACCACCATCAAGACATGGAACACTTTCGTCAACTCAAAACATTCTCTGGTGCCCCTTTGCAACCAATCCCCTCCTAGTGCTGGCCACAAACAACCATTTATTTACTATCTGTCACTATACTTTTGCCTTTTATAGAACTTAATAAGAAAGGAATTACATGCTTTTGAGATTCATCCATGTTGCTGTGTGCATCAGGAATTTATCTTTAGTACTCCATTGTATGGGTATACCACAATTTGTTTAACAAATCAGCAGTTGATGTTCATTTGAGTGGTTTCTAATTTGGGACTATTATGAACAAAGTAGTGACGAACACTTGTGTGCAGATATTTGCATCTACCTGTGTCTGTGTCATTTATCTTGGATAATTACCTAGAAGTGGAATAGCTAGATTATTTGGTATGGGTCACAGTTCCACAATTTTAGATTTTTCCTTCTAGCTGCTCCAAGACACTAGAAAGTAAAAGAAACATCAGTATAACGATTAAGCAGTCATACTCATTTGTTAAATCCTATCTTCTCTAGTATACCTCTCTAAGAAATAGCCAAACTGTTTTCCAAAGTAATCATACCATTTTACAGTCCCATCAGCACTATGAGAGTCCTAGTTACTCCCTATCTTTGCCATCAAGTAGGATGGTCAGTATTTTTTATTTTAGCCATTCTAATAGATGTGTAATGATATCTCATTGTTTTAATTTACATTTCTTTAATAATTAATGATATTTGTATCTTTTCCTGTGGTTGTCATCTATATATTTTCTTTGGTGAAGTGTCTGTTTAAATCTTTTATCCATTTTTTTAATTAGGTGGTTTATTGTCTTACTATTGAGGTATAAGAGTTCTTTATACATACTGGCTATAAATCCTTCATCAGATATGATTTGCAAATACTTTCTTTCAGCCTGCCACTGGAACTCTTTTTTCTCCTAACACTATCTTTCAAAGAGCAAGGTTTTTAGTTTTGAGGAAATCCAGTTTCACAATTTTTTCTTTTATAGTTCATGTTATTTGTATCCTAAGAAACTTTTGCCTAGACCAAGGTTACAAAGAACTAGCTTAGTTCTTAGCTCTTAGAATCTGCAGCTATCCAGAACTCTCTGTGTAGCACTGTAAATATGAACTGCTTTGACCTTCCTGTCACCAATCCTTATTGCCTCAACTCAGTGAGATTTCTGGGCCATTTTGATTTCCCCTTTCTGTGCTGCTCCTGGAAATAGCCCCCAGGCAGTAAGATGGGGCAATCTCAATGCTCTCCTTTTCTGTTTACCTTCTTTCAGTGTTTGTGCACAGTCCTTTGCAGTCTCTGATCCAATGTCTAAAAACAATTGCTTTATATATTTTATCTACTTTTCTAGTTGTTTATAGTGGGAAGGCAATTCTCTTAGCAGTTAATCTGATGGCCTTTTTTGAGATAATTATGGTGAACATGTTATTTCTTATCATATGTATTTTATATGCCAGGTTATAGATCGAATCATGTTCCCTACAAAGACATATTTAAGTCCTAACCTCTTTTAAGGTTAACCCTATTTAAGTCCTGTGGATGTAAATTCATTTGTAAATAGAATCTTTGAAGATGTTGTTAGTTAAGGTGAGGTCAAACTGATTACGGTGGGTCTTAATCCAATATGATATAAGAGACCTAATAAGCAGGGGATATTGGGCACGGCAGCAGTAAAAGAAAAGAGACAACAGATGGCCATGTGACAGAAACAGAGATTGAGTTATGGATTACCATTGTGTACTTGGGAAATCTGACCTGAAATACGCATATCTGAAACATATTAAAGACAGAGAAAAATAGAAAGAAAAATCAATTTTTCCAGACAAATTACTAATAAAGGTAAGAATATCAGGCTTATATCACACTTTTTAAAAGCAATATACATAGCAAGGCCGTAGCATTTTTAAGGAACTAAAAAAAGAAAGTGTGGACCCAAGAATTCGTATCCAATCAAGTAAGATTAAAAAATGATAGACAAATATCCCTGACAAAAACAGACACCGAATTCCTTATCAAATACTGCCCAAAGCTATATACAGATTTAATGCAATACTGTTCAATATCCAAGGAGGCATTTCACAAAAATGGAAAAGCCAATGCTCAAATTCATACAGAATTGCAAGGGGTCCCAAAAAGCCAAATCAGCATTACAAAAGAAGATAAAAGTTGGGAATTTCACTTTCTGACTTCAAAACTTACCAACAAGCCATAGTTATCAAAACAGTGTGATCCTCCGCCACCAGCCTCGACAGCCTTGCCACCCTCACCTTTCTTCCTCCAGAACAGCTACTGGGGGAGTGGAGACAATACAGAGCAGCTCCTGGAGCCACGACGGAGATCAAAGGGACGGCGTACCCCATCCTGGAACGGCTGATTGTCTGGGAGAACCAGCTCCGGTGAGATCACCAAGGGGCTCAGGCTTTCCTGGCGGGACGGGAAGCAGCCGGAGTCCCTCCCTTTCTCCTTCCCAGGCCAGCTGGCAGAATTGGGCAAGCGGTCCCCTTGGGCCGCGGCGGCTGGTGTCCCCACCACGCGAGGCCCCCCGCACCAAATGAGAGAGTTGGGTCGAAAATCCCCAGACTGCGGAGAACGGTGACCAGGGGGTCCCTTCCAAACACGTGACTCCCCGGTCCAGCTGGGAACAGTGCACTCTTCCGGGCTGCAACAGCTGGTGCCCTCCCGCCACGCTTGGCGCCCCAGGCCGACTAGGAAATTTGGTCAGGTGCTCTCCCGTGCTGCGGCGGCCGGTGACCCTCCCCGCGTTCGGACCCCCGGGCCGGCTGGCACTCTTCCAAGACGCTTTGGCTGCCGAACCTCCCCTACGGCAAGAGTTTTCCAGAGTTAAAGGACCCACAGCAACTTTTACTGGTGGAACCCATAGACAAACGTGTGCCACGAGCGCCACCTACTGGGCAGGATAAGAAAAACAGAACCCAGAGATTTCACAGAAAAATTTTTCAACCTGTGGGGTCCAACACCCAGGGAAATCTGACTAAATGCCCAGACGCCAGCAGAAGATAATGGATCAGGCTCAGAAAATTGAAAATATGGCCCAGTCAAAGGAACAAACCAATAGTTCAAATGAGATACAGGAGCTGAGACAACTAATGCTGAATATACGAACAGAAATGGAAAACCTCTTCAAAAACGAAATCGATAAATTGAGGGAGGACATGAAGAAGACATGGGCTGATCAAAAAGAAGCAATAGAAAAATTGAAAAAACAAATCACAGAGCTTATGGAAGTGAAGGATAAAGTAGAAAAGATGGAAAAAACAATGGATACCTACAATGATAGATTTAAAGAGATAGAAGATAGAATTAGTGATTTGGAGGATGGAACATCTGAATTCCAAAAAGAAACAGAAACTATCCAGAAAAGAATGGAAAAATTCGAACAGGGTATCAGGGAACTCAAGGACAATATGAACCGCACAAATATACGTGTTGTGGGTGTCCCAGAAGGAGAAGAGAAGGGAAAAGGAGGAGAAAAACTAATGGAAGAAATTTTCACTGAAAATTTCCCAACTCTTATGAAAGACCTAAAATTACAGATCCAAGAAGTGCAGCGCACCCCAAAGAGAATAGACCCAAATAGGCGTTCCCCAAGACACTTATTAGTTAGAATGTCAGAGGTCAAAGAGAAAGAGAGGATCTTGAAAGGAGCGAGAGAAAAGCAATCCATCACATACAAGGGAAACCCAATAAGACTATGTGTAGATTTCTCAGCAGAAACCATGGAAGCTAGAAGACAGTGGGATGATATATTTAAGTTACTAAAAGAGAAAAACTGACAACCAAGACTCCTATATCCAGCAAAATTGTCCTTCAAAAATGAGGGAGAAATTAAAACATTCTCAGACAAAAAGTCACTGAGAGAATTTGTGACCAAGAGACCAGCTCTGCAAGAAATACTAAAGGGAGCACTAGAGTCAGATACAAAAAGAGAGAGGTATGGAGAAGAGTGTAGAAAGAAGGAAAGTCAGATATGATATATATAATACAAAAGGCAAAATGGTAGAGGAAAATATTATCCAAACAGTAATAACTCTAAATGTTAATGGACTGAATTCCCCAATCAAAAGACATAGACTGGCAGAATGGATTAAAAAACAGGATCCTTCTATATGCTGTCTACAGGAAACACATCTTAGACCCAAAGATAAATATAGGTTGAAAGTGAAAGATTGGGAAAAGATATTTCATGCAAATAACAACCAGAAAAGAGCAGGAGTGGCTATACTAATATCTAACAAATTAGACTTCAAATGTAAAACAGTTAAAAGAGACAAAGAAGGACACTATATACTAATAAAAGGAACAATTAAACAAGAAGACATAACAATCATAAATATTTATGCACCGAACCAGAATGCCCCAAAATACATGAGGAATACACTGCAAACACTGAAAAGGGAAATAGACACATATACCATAATAGTTGGAGACTTCAATTCACCACTCTCATCAATGGACAGAACATCTAGACAGAGGATCAATAAAGAAATAGAGAATCTGAATATTACTATAAATGAGCTAGACTTAACAGACATTTACAGGACATTACATCCCACAACAGCAGGATACACCTTTTTTTCAAGTACTCATGGATTATTCTCAAAGATAGACCATATGCTGGGTCACAAAGCAAGTCTTAACAAATTTAAAAAGATTGAAATCATACACAACACTTTCTCAGATCATAAAGGAATGAAGTTGGAAATCAATAATACGCGGAGTGCCAGAAAATTCACAAATACATGGAGGCTCAAAAACACTCTCTTAAACAACAAGTGGGTCAAAGAAGAAATTGCAAGAGAAATTAGTAAATACCTGGAGGCAAATGAAAATGAAAACACAACATATCAAAACTTATGGGACGCAGCAAAGGCAGTGCTAAGAGGGAAATTTATTGCCCTAAATGCCCATATCAGAAAAGAAGAAAAGGCAAAAATGCAGGAATTAACTGTCCACTTGGAAGAACTGGAGAAAGAACAGCAAACTAATCCCAAAGCAAGCAAAAGGAAAGAAATAACAAAGATTAGAGCAGAAATAAATGAAATTGAAAACATGAAAACAATAGAGAAAATCAATAAGACCAGAAGTTGGTTCTATGAGAAAATCAATAAGATTGATGGGCCCTTAGCAAGATTGACAAAAAGAAGAAGAGAATGCAAATAAATAAGATCAGAAATGGAAGAGGAGACATAACTACTGACCTCACAGAAATAAAGGAGGTAATAACAGGATACTATGAACAACTTTTCGCTAATAAATACAACAATTTAGAGGAAATGGACGGGTTCCTGGAAGGACATGAACAACCAACTTTGACTCAAGAAGAAATAGATGACCTCAACAAACCAATCACAAGTAAAGAGATTGAATTAGTCATTCAAAAGCTCCCTAAAAAGAAAAGTCCAGGACCAGACGGCTTCACATGTGAATTCTATCAAACATTCCAGAAAGAATTAGTACCAACTCTCCTCAAACATTTCAAAATAATCGAAGTGGAGGGAAAACTACCTAACTCATTCTATGAAGCCAACATCACCCTCATACCAAAACCAGGCAAAGATATTACAAAAAAAAAAAACTACAGACCAATCTCTCTAATGAATATAGATGCAAAAATCCTCAATAAAATTCTAGCAAATCGTATCCAACAACACATTAAAAGAATTATACATCATGACCAAGTAGGATTCATCCCAGGTATGCAAGGATGGTTCAACATAAGAAAATCAATTAATGTAATACACCACATCAACAAATCAAAGAAGAAAAATCACATGATCATCTCAATTGATGCAGAGAAGGCATTTGACAAGATTCAACATCCTTTCCTGTTGAAAACACTTCAAAAGACAGGAATACAAGGGAACTTCCTTAAAATGATAGAGGGAATATATGAAAAACCCACAGCTAATATCATCCTCAATGGGGAAAAAAAGAAAACTTTCCCCCTAAGATCAGGAACAAGACAAGGATGCCCACTATCACCACTATTATTCAACATTGTGTTGGAGGTTCTATCCAGAGCAATTAGACAAGAAAAAGAAATACAAGGCATCAAAATTGGAAAGGAAGATGTAAAACTATCACTGTTTGCAGATGATATGATACTATATGTCGAAAACCCAGAAAAATCCACAACAAAACTACTAGAGCTAATAAATGAGTACAGCAAAGTAGTAGGCTACAAGATCAACATTCAAAAATCTGTAGCTTTTCTATACACTAGTAATGAACAATATGAGGGGGAAATCAAGAACGAATCCCATTTACAATCGCAACTAAAAGAATAAAATACCTAGGAATAAATTTAACCAAAGAGACAAAAAACCTATATAAAGAAAACTACAAAAAACTGCTAAAAGAAATCACAGAAGACCTAAATAGATAGAAGGGCATACCATGTTCATGGATTGGAAGACTAAATATAATTAAGATGTCAATCCTACCTAAACTGATCTACAGATTCAATGCAATACCAATCAAAATCCCAACAACTTATTTTTCAGAATTAGAAAAACCAATAAGCAAATTTATCTGGAAGGGCAGGTTGCCCCAAATTGCTAAAAACATCTTGAGGAAAAAAAGGGAAGCTGGAGGTCTCGCGCTGCTGGACTTTAAGGCATATTATGAAGCCACAGTGGTCAAAACAGCATGGTATTGGCATAAAGATAGATATATCGACCAATGGAATCGAATAGAGTGCTCAGATATAGACCCTCTCATCTATGGACATTTGATCTTTGATAAGGCAGTCAAGCCAATTCACCTGGGACAGAACAGTCTCTTCAATAAATGGTGCCTAGAGAACTGGATATCCATATGTAAAAGAATGAAAGAAGACCCGCATCTCACACCTTATACAAAAGTTAACTCAAAATGGATCAAAGATCTAAACATAAGACCATAAAACAGTTAGAGGAAAATGTAGGGAGATATCTGATGAATCTTACAACTGGAGGTGGTTTTATGGACCTTAAATCTAAAGCAAGAGCACTGAAGAAAGAAATAAATAAATGGGAGCTCCTCAAAATTAAACACTTTTGTGCATCAAAGACCTTCATCAAGAAAGTAGAAAGACAGCCTACACAATGGGAGACAATATTTGGAAATGACATATCAGATAAAGGTCTAGTATCCAGAATATATAAAGAGATTGTTCAACTCAACAACAAAAAGACAGCCAAACCAAATACACAATGGGAAAAAGACTTGAACAGACACCTACCAGAAGAGGAAATACGGATGGCCAAGAGGCACATGAAGAGATGCTCAATGTCCCTGGCCATTAGAGAAATGCAAATCAAAACCACAATGAGATATCATCTCACACCCACCAGAATGGCCATTATCAACAAAACAGAAAATGACAAGTGCTGGAGAGGATGCGGAGAAAGAGGCACACTTATCCACTGTTGGTGGGAATGTCAAAGGGTGCAACCACTGTGGAAGGCAGTTTGGCGGTTCCTCAAAAAGCTGAATATAGAATTGCCATACGACCCAGCAATACCATTGCTAGGTATCTACTCAAAGGACATAAGGGCAAAGACACAAACGGACATTTGCACACCAATATTTATAGCAGCGTTATTTACAATTGCAAAGAGATAGAAACAGCCAAAATGTCCATCAACAGAAGAATGGCTAAATAAACTGTGGTATATATATACGATGGAATATTATGCAGCTTTAAGACAAGATAAACTTATGAAGCATGTAATAACATGGATGGACCTAGAGAATATTATGCTGAGTGAGTCCAGCCAAAAACTAAAGGACAAATACTGTATGGTCCCACTGATGTGAACGGACATTCGAGAATAAACTTGGAGTATGTCATTGGTAACAGAGTCCAGCAGGAGTTAGAAACAGGGTAAGATAATGGATAATTGGAGCGGAAGGGATACAGACTGTGCAACAGGACTAGATACAAAAACTCAAAAATGGACAGCACAATAATACCTAATTGTAAAGTAATCATGTTAAAACACTGAATGAAGCTGCATCTGAGCTATAGGGTTTTTTTTTTACTATTATTACTACTTTTCTTTCTTTTCTCTTTATTAACATTTTTTATCTTTTTCTGTTGTGCTGCTAGTTCCTCTAAACTGATGCAAATGTACTAAGAAACGATGATCATGCATCTATGTGATGATGTTAAGAATTACTGAGTGCATATGTAGAACAGTATGATTTCTAAATGTTGTGTTAATTTCCTTTTTTTTTTCTTTCTTTCCGTTAATAAAAAAAAAAAAAAAAAAAAAAAACAGTGTGGTGTGGCATAAAGATAGACATTTAACCAATGGAGAGAACTGAGAGTTCACAAATAAGCCCACATATCTATAGCCAACTGCTTTTTCCTGCTAGTTTAGAATATTCCTCTCACTCAATTTATTCATCAATCCCATCTTATAGATCCACTGCTTTTTGACAAAGTTGCCAAGTACTTTAAATGGGGGAAATAATGGTCTCTTTAACAAATGGTATTAAGAAAGCTGGATATCCACTTGGAAAAGTTGGATCCCTACCTTATACCATATACAAAAGTTACCTCTAAATGGATCAAAGACATAAACATAAGGGCTAAAATCATAAAACCCCTAGAAGAAAACAGGGGGAGAACCTTTATAACCTTGGATTTGACAGTGATTTCTCAGATATGCACCAAAAGCACTCGCAGCAAAAGAAAAAATAGATAAACGGACTTTATCAAAATTAAAAGCTTTGGTATGTTAAAGGACACTATCAAGAAATTAAAAAGACAATCTACAGAATGGGAGAAAATATTTGGGAACCACATATCTGATAAGCTTTTAAAATCCAGAGTATATAAAGTCTGCTACAACTCAATAACAAAAAGACAAATTACTCAATTAAAAAATGTGCTGGACCAATACAACAAGCAAACTCACCACCCTCCCCCTGTCTACATGGGACATGTCTCCCAGGGGTGTGGACCTTCCTAGCAACATCAGACAGAAATCCTAGAATGAGCTGAGATTCAGCATCAAGGGATTGAGAAAACCTTCTTGACCAAAAGGGGGAAGAGTGAAATGAGACAAAGTGTCAATGGCTGAGAGATTCCAAACAGAGTTGACAGGTTATCCTGGAGGTTATTCTTAAGCATTAAGTAGATATCACCTTGTTATTCAAGATGTAGTGGAGAGGCTGGAGGGAACTGCCTGAAAATGTAGAGCTGTGTTCCAGTAGCCATGTTTCTTGAAGATGATTGTATAATGATATAGCTTTCACAACGTCACTGTGTGATAGTGAAAACCTTGCATCTGATGCTCCTTTTATCTACCTATCTTGTCAACAGACAAGTAAAACATATGGAATAAAAATAAATAGGGGGAACAAATGTTAAAATAAATTTAGTTTGAAATGCTAGTGATCAATGAAAGGGAGGGGTAAGGTGTATGGTATGTATAATTTTTCTTTCTGTTTTCGTTTTATTTCTTTTTCTGAATAGATGCAAATGTTCCAAGTAATGATCCTGATGATGAATATGCAACTATGTAATGATATTGTGAATTACTGATTATATATGTAGATTGGAATGATCAAAATAGGAAGGTTTGCATTTATTTGGGTTTTTTTGGTATTTAAAAAAAATAGCTGGGTCAAGATGGCGGCTTAACAACGTGCGCGTTTTAGTTCGTCCTCCAGAACAACTACTAAATAACCAGAAACAGTACAGAACAGCTCCTGGGGCCACGTCAGTGACCAGATACACAGCGTACCCCAGTCTGGACTAGCTGGACCGGCTGCGAGCATCCCCCAGAACCGTGAGTTCCCAAAGCTGTGGCGGCGGCCAGCGCCCCTCCCCAACAGGCCGTTTCCCAGAGGGGAAAGGAAAGGACTTTACCAGCAGCAGGGACTGGGCACAATCAAATGCCAATTGTGGAACTAATTAACAAATTCTGACTACTAAAACTAGGCCCCCAGCTTAGGTGAACCTGGTCAAAGCGGAGGTTGCTCATTTTTGCCCCAGTGCCAAGGGGGCAGGACTGACAGAAAAGGAGGAAAAAAAAAAGAAGGAAACAGAGTTTTTCGTGGCTGTGTATCTACAAAGGCTTGACTGCCTCTGGATACAGCGGCAGGACTTTTCAGGCTGCAACTGCCCCAGGCTTAGAGAGAAGTGAGCTCTTTTGGGGGCTTGTCTGGAGCCTGTGCCTTCCCCAAGGGAGGGGTGAAGCCTAACTCAGGTGGAATTCCTCCACCAAGGAATTCAGACACCAGGGCTTGGTAATTTGAAGCCATTAAAACCAGCCTACAACCTCTCCTCTTTCTCCACCATGCCCCCAGCAGGGAGAGCTTGCCAAAGTTAAAGGTACCGCATCATCTTATGCCGGTGGGACCTGCAGTCAGACAAGCGCCACACACAGGGCAGGATAAGAAAAACAGAGTCCACAGACTTCACAGGAAAGTCTTTCAACCTTCTGGGTCTCACCCTCAGGGAAAACCGACATAGGTGACTCTTTCCTCCTGATAGGAGGCCAGTTTGGTCTGGGAAAATCTGGCTGGGGTCTAAATATCTAAGTAGACCCTCCTAAGTGTGTGTGTGGGGGGAAAGCACCACACAAGCAGGGCAAGAAACATGAAAACAAGAACTGAAAAATTCTCCTCTGTTAAACAAAACTTAAGCTAAAGGTCCAGGTAAAGCTGAATGGAATGTCAAAGAACAGATAGACAACAAATTCATCCAGCAAGAAAACCCTAGATAAAAGAAGTGAAAGCAATCTCCAGAATAAACTAATTAGGGTAATTAAATGCCTATACGCCAGCAAAAAATAACAAATCACACTAGGAAAACTGAAGATATGGCCCAGTCAAAGGAACATACCAACAATTCAAATGATAAACAGGAGCTGAAACAACTAATTCAGAATGTACAAACAGACATGGAAAACCTCATCAAAAACCAAATCAATGAATTGAGGGAGGATATAAAGATGGCAAGGAAAGAACAAAAAGAAGAAACTGAAAGTCTGAAAAAACAAATTACAGAACTTATGGGAATGAAAGATACAGTAGAAGAGATGAAAAAAACAATGGAAACCTACAATGGTAGATTTCGAGAGACAGAACATAGGATTTCAAAACTGGAGGACGGAACATCTGAAATATGACAAGAAACAGAAACTATAGGGAAAAAAATGGAAAAATATGAGCAGGGACTCAGGGAACTGAAAGACAATATGAAGCGCATGAATATATGTGTTGTGGGTGTTTCAGAAGGAGAAGAGAAGGGAAAAGGAGGAGAAAAACGAATGGAGGAAATTATCACTGAAAATTTCCCAACTCTTATGAAAGACTTTTAAAATTACAGATCCAACAATTGCAGCATACCCCAAAGAGAATAGATCCAAATAGACATACTCCAAGACATTTAATAAACAGAACGTTAGAGGCAAAGAGAAAGAGCGGATCTTGAAAGCGCAATAGAAAAGCAATCCATCACATACAAGGGAAGCCCAATAACACTATGTGCAGATCTCTCAGCAGAAACCATGGAGGCAAGAAGACAGTGGGATAATATATTTAAATTATTAAAAGAGAAAAACTGCCAACCACGAATTCTATATCCAGCAAAACTGTCCTTCAAAAATGAGGGAGAAATTAAAACATTTTCAGACAAAAAATAACTGAGAGAATTTGTGACCAAGCGACCAGCTCTGCAAGAAATACTAAAGGGAACACTAGAGACAGATACAAAGACAGAAGAGAGAGGTGTGGAGAAGAGTGTAGAAAGGAAGACTATGAGTAAAGGTAAAAAGAAGGAAAATTAGACATGACATATAAAATACAAAAGGCAAAATGGTAGAAGAAAGTACTACCCATACAGTAATAACACTAAATGTTAATGGATTGAACTCCTCAATCAAAAGACATAGACTGGCAGGATGGATTAAAAAACAGGATCCTTCTATATGCTGTCTACAGGAAACACATCTTAGACCCAAAGATAAACATAGGTTGAAAGTGAAAGGTTGGGAAAAGATATTTCATGCAAATAACCAGAAAAGAGCAGGAGTAGCTATACTAACATCTAACAAATTAGACTTCAAATGTAAAACAGTTAAAAGAGACAAAGAAGGATACTATGTACTAATAAAAGGAACAATTCAGCACGAAGACATAACAATCATAAGTATTTATGCACCGAACCAGAATGCTCCAAAATACATGTGGAAAACACTGAAAAGGGAAATATACACATCTACCATAATAGTTGGAGACTTCAATTCCACATTCTCATCAATGGACAGAACATCTAGACAGAGGATCAATAAAGAAACAGAGAATTTGAATAATACAATAAATGAGTTAGACTTAACAGATATTTATAGGAAATTACACCCCAGAACAGCAGGATACACCTTTTTCTCAAGCACTCATGGATCATTCTCAAAGATAGACCATATGCTGGGTCACAAATCAAATCTCAGTAAATTTAAAAAGACTGAAATCATACAAAACACTTTCTCAGATCATAAAAGAATGAAGCTGGAAATCAATAATAGGCAGAGTGCCAGTAAATTCACAAATACGTGGAGGCTCAACAACACACTCTTAAACAACCAGTGGGTCAAGGAAGAAATTACAGGAGAAATCAGTAAATATCTCAAGGCAAATGAAAATGAAAACACAACATATCAAAACTTCTGGGATACAGCAAAGGCAGTGCTAAGAGGGAAATTTATTGCCCTAAATGCCTATATCAAAAAAGAAGAAAGGGCAAAAATCGAGGAATTAATTGTCTATTTGGAAGAACTAGAGAAAGAACAGCAAACTAATGCCAAAGCAAGCAGAAGGAAATAAATAACAAAGATTAGAGCAGAAATAAATGAAATTGAGAACATGAAAACAATTGAGAAATCAATAAAACCAGAAGCTGAGTCTATGAGAAAATCAGTAAGATTGATGGGCCCTTAGCAAGATTGACAAAAAAGAACAAGAGAGAGGATGCAAATAAATAAGACCAGAAAAGGAAGAGGAGACATAACCAGTGACCCCACAGAAATAAAGGAGGTAATGAGAAGATCCTAGGAACAACTATATGCTAATAAATACAACAATATAGATGAAATGGACAACTTCCTAGAAAGGCGTGAACAACCAACTTTGACTCGAGAAGAAACAGATGACCTCAACAAACCAATCATAAGTAAAGAAATTGAATCAGTTATTAAGAAGCTTCTCAAAAAGAAAAAGTCCAGGACCAGATGGTTTCACATGTGAATTCTACCAAATATTCCAGAAAGAATTAGTACCAATCCTGCTCAAACTTTTCAAAAAAATTGAAGAGGAAGGAAAGCTACCGAACTCATTCTACGAAGCCAACATCACCCTCATACCAAAACCAGGCTAAGATATTACAAAAACAGAAAACTACAGACCAATCTCCCTAATGAATATAGATGCAAAAATCCTCCACAAAATTCTAGCAAATCGAATCCAGCAATACATTAAAAGAATTATACATCATAACCAAGTAGGATGCATCCCAGATATGCAAGGATGGTTCAACATAAGAAAATCAATTAATGTAATACACCATATCAACAAATCAAAGCAGAAAAATCACATGATCATCTCAATTGATGCAGAGAAGGCATTTGACAAGATTCAACATCCTTTCCTGTTGAAAACACTTCAAAGGATAGGAATACAAGGGAACTTCCTTAAAATGATAAAGAGAATATATGAAAAACCCACAGCTAACATCATGCTCAGTGGGAAAAAACTGAAAACTTTCCCCCTAAGATCAGGAACAAGACAAAGATGTCACTATCACCACTGTTACTGAACATTGTGTTGGAAGTTCTAGCCAGAGCAATTAGACAAGAAAAAGAAATACAAGGCATCAAAATTGGAAAGGAAGAAGTAAAACTCTCACTGTTTGCAGATGATATGATACTATATGTCGAAAACCCCGAAAAATCCACAGCAAAACTACTAGAGCTAATAAATGAGTACAGCTAAGTGGCAGGTTACAAGATCAACACTCAAAAATCTGTAGTGTTTCTATGCACTAGTAATGAACAATATGAGGGGGAAATCAAGAAACAAATTCCATTTACAATTGAAACTAAAAGAATAAAATACTTAGGAATAAATTTAACTAAAGAGACAAAAGACCTATACAATGAAAACTACAAGAAATTGTTAAAAGAAATCACAGAAGACCTAAATAGATGGAAGGGCATACTGTATTCATGGATTGGAAGACTAAATATAGTTAAGATGTCAATTCTACCTAAATTGATTTACAGATTCAACGTAATACCAATCAAAATTCCAACAACTTACTTTTCAGAAATAGAAAAACCAATAACCAAATTTATCTGGAATGGCAGGGTGCCCGGAACTGCTAAAAGTATCTTGAGGGGACAAAACGAAGCTGGAGGTCTCACGCTGCCTGACTTTAAGGCATATTATGAAGCCACAGTGGTCAAAACAGCATGGTACTGGCATAAAGACAGATATATTGACCAATGGAACAGAATAGAGTGTTCAGATATAGACCCTCTCATCTATGGACAATTGATCTTTGATAAGGCAGTCAAGCCAACTCACCAGGGACAGAACAGTCTCTTCATTAAATTGTGCCTAGAGAACTGGATATCCATATGCAAAAGAATGGAAGAGGACCCATATCTCACACTCTATACAAAAGTTAACTCAAAATGGATCAAAGACCTAAACATTAGACCTAGACCATAAAACTGTTAGAAGAAAATGTAGGGAAATATCTTATAAATCTTATCCTTGGAGGCGGTTTTATAGAACATACACCCAAAGCAAGAGCACTGAAAACATAAATAAATAAATGGGAACTCCTCAAAATCATACACTTTTGCGCATCAAAGAACTTCATCAAGAAAGTAAAAAGACAGCCTACACAATGGGACACAATATTTGGAAATGACATATCAGATAAAGGTCTAGTATCCAGAAGTTATAAAGAGATTGTTCAACTCAACAACAAAAAGACAGCCAATCCAATTACAAAATGGGAAAAAGACTTGAACAGATACCTCTCAGAAGAGGAAATACAAATGGCCAAAAGGCACATGAAGAGATGCTCAACTTCCCTGGGCATTAGAGAAATGCAAATCAAAACCACAATGAGATATCATCTCACACCCACCAGTATGGCCATTATCAATAAAACAGAAAATGACAAGTGCTGGAGAGGATGTGGAGAAAGAGGCACACTTTTATTTTTATTCACTGTTGGTGGGAATGTCAAATGGTGCAACCACTGTGGAAGGCAGTTTGGCGGTTCCTCAAAAAGCTGAATATAGAATTGCCATATGACCTGGTAACACCATTGCTAGGTATCTACTCAAAGGAAAAAGGGCAAGGACATAAACGGACATTTGCACACCAATGTTTATAGCAGCATTATCTACAATTGCAAAGAGATGGAAACATCCAAAATGTCCATCAACAGATGAGTAGCTAAACAAACTGTGGTATATACATATGATGGAATATTATGCAGCTGTAAGACAGAATAAAGTTATGAAGTATGTAACTACATGGATGGACCTTGAGGACATTATGCTAAGTGAGATTAGCCAAAAACAAAAGGACAAATACTGTATGGTCTCACTGATATTAATTGACATTAATGAATAAACTTGGAATATTTCATTAGTAACACAGACCATCAGGAGATAGAAATAGGGTAACATATTGGGTAACTGGAGCTGAAGGGATACAGATTGTGCAACAGGACTGAATATAAAAACTCAGAAATGGACAGCTCCATACTACCCAAGTGTAATACAATTATGTTAAAATACTGAATGAAACTGAATGTGAGAATGATAGAGGGAGGAGGGCTGGGGGCATAAATGAAATCAGAAAGAAAGACAGACGATAAATATTGAGATGGTATAATCTAGGAATGCCTAGAGTGTGTAATAATAGTGACTCAATGTACAAATTTTAGAAATGTTTTTGCACGTGGAAGAACAAAGAAATGTCATTACTGCAGGGTGCTGAAAATAGATGGTAATTAATATTTTAAAATTTCAACTTATGTGTGAGAATAAAGCAAAAAAAATGTTTATTTGGCACAAAATTTCTATTTTGACTAGTACATTTCCTAATATAACTCATGTAGATACCTTGATTGAACACCATAAAATACTTGGAACCTTGGGTGGGACATGAAATTTTGTTGGTTTGTCCGGAGTGATGCCCCAATGAATCCCAGAGTGATTTGATCAGTGAGTGGAAAAGCATTTGCAAAGTCCCCTTTGGGGAATCCTGAGAACGGGGAGAAATTCAACTTCCCCAAGTTGAATTCTTGATATTCTCACAAGCAGTGCAGACAACCAAAGCTATAGGGTGAGCCCCCAGTCTTGGGGTTTGTTCATATTTAACTTAACCCCACAAACAATAGGTCAAGCCTTCTTAAAATTAGGCCTAAGAGTCACCCCCAAGAGAGCCTCTTTTGTTGCTCAGATGTGGCCTCTCTCTCCAGCCAACACAACAAGCAAACTCACCACTCTCTCCCTGTCTACGTGGGACATGACTCCAAGGGATGTGGACCTTCCTGGCAACGTGGGACAGAAATCCCAGAATGAGCTGAGACCCAGCATCAAGGGATTGAGAAAACCTTCTCGACCAAAAGGGGGAAGAGTGAAATGAGACAAAGTGCCAATAGCTGAGAGATTCCAAACAGAGTGGACAGGT
Organism: Tamandua tetradactyla; assembly: GCF_023851605.1. NCBI lineage: Eukaryota > Metazoa > Chordata > Mammalia > Pilosa > Myrmecophagidae > Tamandua > Tamandua tetradactyla. The sequence goes on from NC_135332.1 coordinate 145,105,668, forward strand.
TATCCTGGAGGTTGTTCTTAAGAATTAAGTAGATATCACCTTGTTAACCAAGACGTAATGGAGAGGCTGGAGGGAACTGCCTGAAAATGTAGAGCTGTGTTCCAGTAGCCATGTTTCTTGATGATGATTGTATAATGATATAGCTTTCACAATGTGACTGTGTGATTGTGAAAATCTTGTGTCTGATGCTCCTTTTATCTACCTTGTCAACAGATGAGTAGAACATACGGAAAAAAAATAAATAATAGGGGGAACAAATGTTAAAATAAATTTAGTTTGAAATGCTAGTGATCAATGAAAGGGAGGGATAATGGGTATGGCCTACATAAATTTTTTTTGTTTTCGTTTTATTTCTTTCTCTGAATAGATGCAAATGTTCCAAGAAATGATCATGATGATGGACATGCAACTGTGTGATGATATTGTGAATTACTGATTATATATATAGAATGGAATGATCAAAATAGGAATGTTTGCATTTACTTTGTCTTTTTTTGGTATTTAAAAAAACCCTACACAACCAGAGACCTTTGGAGATGCAGAAGGAAAACATCCCCAAAGAAGACTTATGAAATAAGGAGAGAAAGATAGCAGATGTCATCGTGTGCTTTCCCAGCTGAGAGAGAAACCCCGAACATCATTGACCTTCTTGAGTCAAGGTATCTTTCCCTGGATGCCTTAGTCTGGATGTTCTCACAGCCTTAGAACTATAAACTTGCAACTTAACAAATTCCCCCTTTTAAAAGCCATTCCATTTCTGCTATATTGCATTCCAGCAGCTTAACAAACTAAAACAACCGTACACCACTAGTGTTAAGCAGAAATCTTAGGGCTAAAATTAACACAGTGTGTGAAAGACCTATAAATGGACAACTGTAAAACATTACCGAGAGAAATTAAAGAAAACCTAAAGAAGTAGAAAAACATACCATGTTCATAGGTCAGTAGACTCAATATTACTCAGATATCAATTTTCTCCATTTTACAAATTCAATGCAATCCCAATTATAATCCCAGTGGATTTTGGGGGGGAGGAGGTATAAATTGCAAAGATGTTTCCGAAATTTATATTAAAAGTGAAAAAGACCAAAGAATAGCCAAAATAATTTTAAGAATGGAGGAAGGAAGGGAAAAAAAAAACCTTGACTCTCATACCATATGCAAAAATTGACTTTAGACTAAGGTAAAATTTACCTTTAGACTAAAGGTAAGATTCTAAATCTTCTACAAGAAAACATTAGAGAAAAAAGATTTCTTATACATGACACAACTAGCATAAACCATAAAAGAGAAAATCGATACAATGGATTTATCAAAATTGAAATCTTCTGCTCATCAAAAGATAGAAAATGAATAGGCAAATCATAGAATGAGAGAAAAATCTCAGGACACATATATATGACAAAGGACTTATATCCAGAATATACACAGAACTATAATTCAAGTGAGACAACCCACTTTTTAAAAATTGGGCAACAGACTTGGACACATCATAAAACAAGACATATGAATAGCCAATAAATAAGGAAAAAGTGCTCAGTAATAGGAACCTTTAAGTTAAGAGAAGCTTTGGAGACATGGCAAAGATATGTCAACCAATACCAACAGAACTTATATGAATTCTGACTCAAAAAACCTATAAAAAAAAATGGAGAAAAATGAACACTGACTAGGATATTTTATGATATTAAGGAATTATTAATTTGTTTTAGGTAGAGTGGTAATGCTGTGTTACAATTTGAAATAGTTCTTATATTTTATAGGTACATTATGAACTAGTTACAGATGAAAAGCTATGTTTTAAATTTGCTTCAAAATCATCTGGGGATATGTAGATTTGGAGAATATATATGAAACAAAATTGGCCAACACGTGATAATTGTTGAATATTGGTAATGTGTACACTGGATTTATTACATTATTTTAGCTATTTTTGCATTTATTTACAAATTTCCAAAATAAAAAGGAAAAAATACAGGCAAAACAACAAAACTTAGAAGGGAGAGAGAAAGAGATTTTATTAGATCATTGACTATTAGGTAATACACAGGAGTTGAAGAATACCATTAAAAATTGATGGGCTGCATAGTGTCACACAGTCTCACTTTGCTCATCCTGAGCTCTGAGCATCAGTTTACAGCACTCCTAGGCCCATGCATGCACATGGGCCCCCAATCACATCATTCAGCTCTGGGAACCACACTTTACAGCAGTCCTAGAACTGTGCATGCGCTGGGCCCTCAGCCAGACTTCCCAGCTCTGAGAAAGTGTTGATCTGTGCAGCCAGCTTCACATCTGCCCCCAATCCATGAAGGCATAACGCTGATCGGCTGCCACAACTCTATACATGCGCACAGAAGACCCTGTGCCTTAAACCAGTGCACACCAGGGTTATGTTCCCCAGACTGGTGCACCTGCACAGCTATATCCTCCCTGGCCGCTGGGCGCCCACATTCACAAGTATCAGCGTAACATCCTGAACCTTTATCTATACCTGCCCTGAAACAAATCACCGCACTTTATGCCCCACCCTAAAACCTGCTCTCTGCTGTTACAACCATCCCACAAACACAAGGCCTTAGACTACTGAAAGAAATCAACTCCCAAAGTAAATTAATCAAGATATTTAGATGTCATGAAGACAGCAGATCATTAAGCTTATCACAATACAGAGAGCTATAGCCCTGCCTAATGACCAAATTAAAACACCAGAGGAGACACAGACCTTGGAATAACTCATCAAAGATGTTCATACAACTCTACTTAATAAAATAAGTGGTACAGAAAATGACATAAAGGAGATCAAGAAGATAGAAGAAGAGCATAAAGAGGAATTTGAAGGAATAAATAGAAAAATAGTGAATATCACAGAGATTAAAGACTGTTTACCAAATAAAAAACATAGTAGAGGCACACAACACCAGATCTGAAGAGACAGAAGAAAGAATAAGTGATATAAAGGACAGGATAACTGATGTCAAAGACTCAAAACAGCAAATGCCAAAAAAGATGGAAAAAATAATCTCAGGGAAATGATAGACAAAGCAAAGCACAAAAATATAAGAATCACTGGTATCCCAGAAGGAGAAGAGAGGAATAAAGGGCTAGGAAGAGTAGTTGAGGATATAATGGAGGAAAACTTCCCAACCCTCATAAAGGACATAAATATACAAGTCAAGGAAGCCCAAAGAACTCCAAACAGAATAAATCCAAATAGGCCTTTCCCAAGACACATACTAATCAGTCTGTCAAATGTTGAATAGAAGCAGAAAATCCTGAAAGCAGCAAGAGAAAAACAATCTACTACTATACAGGGGAAACAAAATAAGACTTAGCTCAGACTACCCAACTAGCACCCTGGAGGCAAGAAGGCAGTGGTATGATATATTCAAAATCCTGAAAGAGAAAGACTTCCAACCAAGAATTCTGTACCCAGCCAAACTGTCCTTCAAAGCTGAGGTAGAGATTAAAGTTTTCAAAGACAAAGAAGTCCTGAAAGAATTTGTCAACAAGAGACTGGCCCTACAAGAAATACTAAAAGGAGTTCTGCTGGCTGAAAAAACAAGACAGGAGTGGAAGGTCTGGAGGAGGGCACAGAATTGAAGAGTACCAATAACAGTAATGTAAAGAACACAAAGAGAAAGAGGGAAAAGAATTTATGGATTTGACAAATAAAAAAAAAAAGATAAGATACTGGATTCAAGAAACGCCTTTTCAATAATAACTTTGTTAACAGACTAAACTTGCAATTAAAAGATACAGATTGGCAGAATACATTAAGAAACATAATCTAGCTATATACTGCTTACAAGAGACTCATTTTAGATGCATGGGCATAAATAGATTGAAAGTAAAAGGATGGAAAAAGATGTTCCACACAAGTTATAACCAAAAGGAAGCAGGAGTAGCTATACCAACATCAGACAAAACAGACTTTAAATGTAAAGACATCATAAGAGACAAAGAAGGACTCTGTACTAATTAAAGGGTCAATTCACCAAGAAGATATAACAGTGATAAATGTTTATGCTCCCAATCGAGGAGCTCCAAAGTACATGAGACAGACACTGGCAAAACTGAAGGGAGCGATAGATGTTTCAACAATAACACTTGGAAACTTAAATATACCACTCTTCTCTACAGATAGAACAACAAGACAGGAGACCAACAAGGAAATAGAGAACTTAAATAACTTAATAAATGATTAGACCTAACAGACATATATAGGTCATTACACCCCAAAGCACAAGGATATACTTTCTTCTCTAGTGCTCATGGAACATTCTCCAGGATAAATAATACGCTGGGACACAAAACAGGTCTTTATAAACTTAAAAACACTGAAATTATTCAAAGCACTTTCTCTGATCACAATGGAATGAAGCTGGAACTCAATAACTACCAAAGAACAAGAACATTCACAAATATATGGAGATTAAATAACATACTCTTAAACAATCAGTGGGTCAAAGAAGAAACTGCTAGAGAAATCAGTAGCTATATGGAGATGAATGAAAATGAGAATACAACTTATCATAACTTATGAGATGTGGTAAAGGCTGTACTGAGAGGGAAATTTATTGCCCTAAATGCTTATGAAGAAAGAGCAAAAATCAAGGACTTAACAGCACACCCGGAGGAACTTGAGAAAGAACAGCAAACTAACTCCAAAGCAAACAGAAAAAGAGAAATAACAAAGATTAAACATAGGTAAATGAATGGGAGAACAAAAGAACAATAGAAAGAATCAATAAAACCAAAAGTTCGTTCTTTGAGAAATTCAATAAAATTGATGGGCCATTACCAAGACTGACAAAGAAAAAAAACAGAGGAAGCAAATAAACAAATCAGAAATGAGAAGGGGTGCTTACCACAACCCTGAAGAAATAAAAGAAATCATAAGAGGACAGTATGTATGTATATGCCAACAAACTAAACAACTTAGACAACTTAGATGAAATGGAAAAATTCCTGGAGACACACAAACAAGCTACACTGATTCAGGAAGAAACAGAAGATCTCAACAAACCAATAAAGAGATTCAGTTATCAAAAATCTTCCTACAAAGAAAAGCCCAGGGCCAGATGGCTTCACAGGGGAATTTTATTAAACATTCCAAAAAGAACCAACACCAATTCTGCTCAAATTTTGCAAAAAATTAAGGAAAAAGGAATTCTACCTAACTCATCTTATGAAGCTAATATCATTTTAATACCAAAACCAGGTAAAGATGCTATAAGAAAGGAAAACTACAGGCTAAGTTCCCTAATGAACATAGATGCAAAAATTCTCAATAAAGTATTAGCAAATTGAATCCAACAACGCATAAAAAGAATTATACAAAAATAAAAAAATAAAAGAAACAAACAAAAAGAACTATACACCATGACCAAGTGGCACTTACACTAGGAATGCAAGGATGGTTCAACACAAGAAAATCAATTAATGTAATACAGCACATTAACAAAGCAAAAGGGGAAAATCACCTGATCACCTCAATTGATGCTGAAAAAAGCATTCGACAAAGTTCAGCATCCTTTTCTGACAACACTTCAAAAGATAGGAATCAAAGGTAACTACCTCAATATGATAAAGGGAACATATGAAAAACCAATAGCCAGCATCGTAATCAATGGGGAGAGACTGAAATCTTTTCCCCTAAGAGCAAGAACAAGACAAGGATGCTCACTGTCACCACTATTTTTCAATATGTGCTAGAAGTTCTAGCTAGAGCAATCAGACAGGACGAAGAAATAAAAGGCATCCAAATTGGAAAGGAAGAAGTAAAACTCTCATTATTTGCAGGAGATATGATACTATACTTGGAAGATTTGAGAAATCTACAGCAAAGTTATTTGAGCTAACAAACAAATTCAGCAAGGTGGCGGGATATAAAATTAATGTGCAAAAATCAGTAACATTTCTATACACAAGCAATGACCTAGCTGAGAAGCCAGTTAAGGAAAAAAATCCATTCAAAATAGCAACTAAAAGAATCAAGTAATTAGGAATGAATTTAACTAGAGATGTAAAGGACTTGTACTCAGAAAACTACATAACATTGCTAAAAGAAATCAAAGGAGATCTAAATAGGTGGAAAGACAGTCCCTGCTCACAGATAGGAAGGCTAAATATAGTTAAGATGTCAAATCTCCCCAAGTTGTTTTACAGATTCAACACAGTACCAATCAAAATTCCAACAACCTACTTTGAAGATTTAGAAAAGCTAATTACCAAATTCATCTGGAAGGGAAAGAGACCCTGAATAGCTAAAAGCATCCTAAAAAAGAAGAACGAAGTGGGAAGATTAACATTCCCCGGCTATTATAAAGCCACAGTGGTCAAAACAGCATGGTACTGGCACAAAGTATTGACCAAAGGAATCAAATTGAGAGTGCAGAAATAGACCACCAAATCTATGGTCAACTGATTTTTGACAAGGCCCCCAAATCCTCTGAAAAAGAACAAAATAGTCTTTTCAATAATTGGGCATGGAAGAACTGGATATCAATAGCCAAAAGAATGAAAGAGGACCTCTATCTTACACCCTACACAAAAATAAGTCAAAGTGGATCGAACACCTAAATATAGGAACTAGCACTATAAAGCTTCTAGAAGAAAATGTAAAGAAACATCTTCAAGACCTAGTAATAGGAGGTAGCTTCCTAAACTTTGCACTCAAAGCACAAGCAACAAAAGAAAAAAATAGATAAATGGGAACTCCTCAAAATCAAATGCTTCTGCACTTCAAATGACTTAGTCAAAAAGGTGAAGAGAGAGCCAACTCAAAGGGAGAAAATATTTGGAAATCACATATTGGACAAAAGTCTGATTATCTGCATACATGAAGAGATCACACAACTCAACAACAAAAGAACAAACAACCCAATTATAAAATGGGCTAAAGATATGAATAGGCATTTTTCTGAAGAGCAAATACAGATGGCTCAGAAACACATGAAAAGATGCTCACTTTCATTGGCTATAAGGGAAATGCAGATCAAGATTACAATGAGAGTGCTCGCTTAGGTAGCACATATACTAAAACTGGAACGATACAGAGAAGATTAGCATGGCCCCTGCTCAAGGATGACATGCAAATTCGTGAAGTGTTCCATATTTAAAAAAAAAAAGATTGCAATGAGATACCACCTCACATCTATAACAACAGCTGCTATTAAACAAACAGGAAACTATAAATGTTGGAGAGGATGTGGAGAAACTGGGACACTTATGCACTGCTGGTGGGAATAGATAATGGTGCATTCCATTTTACTAATGGAAACTAAATATCGAGCTGCCCCATGACCCAGCAATAGCACTACTTAGTATATACCCAGAAGAGCTGAAAGCAATGACACAAACAGACATTTGCACACCAATGTTCATAGCAGCATTATTCACAATTGCCAAAAGATGGAAACAAACCAAATTCCCATCAACAGATAAGTGGATCAACAAAATGTGGTATATACATACAATGGAATATTATGCAGCAGTAAAACACAATGATGTCCTGAAGCACATGACAAGATCGATGAGCCTTGAGGATAATGCTGAGTGAAATTAGCCAGACACAAAAGGAAAGATACTGGTATGATTCCACTTTATGACCAGCATAAAGGTATAAGCAGAGGCTTATAACACAGAATATAGGGGACTTAGCGATACATAGAAGCTACAGATGGGTGAACCGTTAGCTAATGAGGCTGAACTCCAATGTAGGAGTGAAGGTGGTTCTCTAGTGGGTCTATAAGTAATATTACCATATTGAAGATGAACAAGATTGAAAGGGATTGTATAGACCTGTTTGTCCCACTGATTAATACTAGAATAATGAATTAGTTCTTGCAAGAATTACTTCAAAGATATGATTTTTGTACAAAGAGTGTTTAAGTCCAGGTACAGGTGGAAAACTGCTATTGCATGCTATGAGCTATGTTCAAAAGGAAGCTATCAGCACTGCTACAGCAACCACAGAGGTAAATAATGGGGGGAGGGACAAGAGTTAAGAGGAAATTTAGATTTCCTATTTGGTGAGGATGTGTTTATTGGTTTTCTTCCTCTTGGGAACAATGAAATTATCTAAAATTTAGAATGTTGATGGACTGTGGACTTTGAGCCCTCTACATGATGCCCGACGAATACAGATGGCTGAAGGATGCACTGACAGAGAAGTAGATTGGTGAATGATGGTGTATACTTATGAACGAAGGTTGACCTGCTACAAAAAGGAGCAAGGTCGTGAGGCAGGCAACGATGTGAATGAACATGTGGGACATTTGGTGAGACAAAATAAGCCAGAAAAAAAAGAACAAGAATGGTATGGTCACCTTTAAAAAATGCCTATAAGAAAACAGGGGCCTAGATTGTAAGCTTTTAGAGCAGACACATTAAGTCTGGAGTGGTGATTATTGTTTCTGGATTTTGAGAGGCTGTTTTATATACACAACCTGATATTTAGAGATAAGAACAAAAAAGAATAGGTTGGGGTTAAAGTAATTCAGAACATAGGGATAAGGAAGATAGTGTCTATATTTTAGAAACACACATACTCTTTGAGACCTATCTGCATAGCTCATCTGAACACAGAATAAGAAAGAGGTCCTTTAACCTTGTATAGATTATTGTAATGCCTGGATACATCCTAGAGTATATTAAGCAGATAATCAAAAACTATTGGCAAAGTCCCATGAGGGAGGGGAGGAAGAAGATGGAACCATTAAACCTTACCATCAGGGAATCCCCTGATACTGTGTCAAACCTTAGGGACATCCAAATCAATAGGCCATGCCCTCGATCATGTGGCTTACTCTTGTGAAGCTTATGGAGGTAGTGGAGAAGCTTAGACTACCTATAGGCATGCCTAAGTGTTACTTCTGGAGGGCCTATTTCGTTGCTCAGATGTGGCCTCAGTATCTCTAAGCACAACTCTGCAAGTGAAATCATTGCCCTCCCCTCTACGTGGGACATGACATCCAGGGATGAAAGTCTCCCTGGCAATGTGGGAGAAGACTCCCAGGGCTGAATCCAGACCTGGCACCAAGGGATCAACAATTCCATCCTGACCAAAAGGGGGAAAAGAAGTGTAGTTGATAAAGTATCAGTGGCAAAGAAAGTTCAAATAGAGTCAAGAAGCTATTCTGGGGGTTGCTCTTATGCAAGCTTTAGTTAGACCTTGCTACCTATCGTAACCTGTCAACCCCCAGCTAGGACAATTCCAGCCAATCCTAAAGAACATCTAGCACAATATATAAGATTCCACAAGGGTTCCATGCACTAGAGTAACTTTCCAGAAATCTACAACCTCCAGATGGGTCCCTGGTCCAGATAAATCCTGAAATCTAGCCCAGCCTCTCCAGAATATCAGATAGCTCCATCTCCCTACCCCATATTAGTGACAGACCCTTCCAATATGAAAAATTTACAATTGCCATAGCCCAAACACCTTAAAGAGAGGGATATAAAGGTCAAAGGTGATGGTGGAGTTATACAGAGAAGGATTTAACAAATGAATATGATTGCTGAATCATTAAATTGATATCTCTTTTAGTCTCCAGTATTTTAGAACAGCTAGAAGTATAAACCTAAAATTGTGAAATTGCAAACCATGTCAAAGTCTGAAATATGTTCTACAACTAATTGTGGTGCTGTGCTTTGAAATGTATAGCTTTTTTGTATATCATGTTATTTTTCACGGAAAAAAAGTCGATTGTGATGATAAAGAAATATTTAAGCCCTCTAGCTTCCTATATTCTGGAGTAGGTAGAAGGAAAAATCTGAGAGGATTGTATGGTAGCTCATGACAAACTCTGGGATCTGTGCTGTAACTACTTGTTAAAGAGTGCTTTGAAAACTATTGCTTTTTTATTTCTTTGCTTTGTATATATGTTATACTATAAAATAAAAAAGTTAAAAAACAAAAACAAAAACTGATGGGCTGAGTAACAACAAAAAATTGATAGGCTGGGCTCTGCCCCATTCAAGATGGCAGAGTAAGATGCTTCAGACTCCATTCCCCCTACAGAAGCTTTGAATGACTAGCAAGAACGGGCAGAAACATCTTTCCTCAAAGCTACAGAGAAGAGTTAAAGGACAGCAGTAATAGGGCAAGCACTGAGTCAAGAAAAAAGTTACTTAAAAGCAGTAGGATTGGGGGCGTGTCCTGCAGAGGCTCGGATGGGGGAGGCCTGGGTCGCTGGAGACCCACACCCAGGACTGGGACCGACGGACGCCCCCCACCCGGTACCTTGAAGACAGAGGCCTACCCTGAGGAGATGCTGTGAATGTTGAGCTCATTTGAGGCATCAAGCAAATTGGCAGTATAAGGTGCAATGTCCCATCGGATCATGAGAAAAGGTCATCAATACCAAGGAACAGAAGCATTCACCAAAACATCACCCAAATTGAGTGTCCGTTCCTGATACTGAAGTGTACCAAGTCCAGGACAACGTACCAAGAACAGCTACTAGGGGATTAGAAACGATACAGAACAGCTCCCGGAGCCACGACAGAGATCAAAAAGACAGCGTACCCCATCCTGGAACGGCTGACTGGCTGGGAGAACCCGCTCTGGTGAGATCGCCGAGGGGCGCGGGCTTCCCCGGGCGGGGCGGCAAGCGTCCGGAGTCCCTCCACTCCTCCTTCCCAGGCCAGCTGGCAGAATTGGGCAGGCGGTCCCCTCAAGCCGCGGCGGCTGGCACCCCCACCATGTGTGGCCCCCTGGACCAACTGAGAGAATTGGATCGGAAATCCCCAGGCGGTGGAGAATGGTGACCGGGGGGGGTCCCTTCCAAACATGTGACTCCCCGGTCCGGATGGGAACGGTGCACTCTCCCGGGCAGCGGCGGCTGGCGCCCTCCCGCCACGCTTGGCGCCCCGGGCCAACCAGGAAATTCGGACGGGCGCTCTCCCGGGCTGCGGCGGCCGGCGACCCTCCCCGCGTTCGGACCCCCGGGGCCAGCTGGCAGTCTTCCAAGTCGCTTCGGCTGGCGAAACTCCCCCACGGCGAGAGTTTTCCAAAGTTAAAGGACCCACAGCAACTTTTAATGGTGGGAACCGCAGACAAATGTGTGCCACGAGCGCCACCTACTGGGCAGGATAAGAAAAACAACCCAAGATTTCACAGAAAAATCTTTCAACCTGTTGGGTCCAACACCCAGGGAAATCTGACTAAATGCCCAGACGCCAGCACAAGATAACGGATCACGCTCAGAAAATTGAAAATATGGCCCAGTCAAAGGAACAAACCAATAGTTCAAATGAGATACAGGAGCTGAAACAACTAATGCTGAATATACGAACAGAAATGGAAAACCTCTTCAAAAACGAAATCGATAAATTGAGGGAGGACATGAAGAAGACATGGGCTGAACATAAGGAAGAAATAGAAAAACTGAAAAAACAAATCAAGAGCTTATGGAAGTGAAGGATAAAGTAGAAAAGATGGAAAAAACAATGGATACCTACAATGAAAGATTTAAAGAGACAGAAGATAGAATTAGTGATTTGGAGGATGGAACATCTGAATTCCAAAAAGAAACAGAAACTATGGGGAAAAGAATGGAAAAATTTGAACAGGGTATCAGGGAACTGAAGGACAATATGAACCGCACAAATATACGTGTTGTGGGTGTCCCAGAAGGAGAAGAGAAGGGAAAAGGAGGAGAAAAACTAATGGAAGAAATTATCACTGAAAATTTCCCAACTCTTATGAAAGACCTAAAATTACAGATCCAAGAAGTGCAGCACAACCCAAAGAGATTAGACCCAAATAGGTGTTCTCCAAGACACTTACTAGTTAGAATGTCAGAGGTCAAAGAGAAAGAGAGGATCTTGAAAGCAGCAAGAGAAAAACAATCCATCACTTACAAGGGAAACCCAATAAGACTATGTGTAGATTTCTCAGCAGAAACCATGGAAGCTAGAAGACAGTGGGATGATATATTTAAATTACTAAAAGAGAAAAACTGCCAACCAAGACTCCTATATCCAGCAAAATTGTCCTTCAAAAATGAGGGGGAAATTAAAACATTCTCAGACAAAAAGTCACTGAGAGAATTTGTGACCAAGAGACCAGCTCTGCAAGAAATACTAAAGGGAGCACTAGAGTCAGATACAAAAAGACAGAAGAGAGAGGTATGGAGAAGAGTGTAGAAAGAAGGAAAGTCAGATATGATATATATAATACAAAAGGCAAAATGGTAGAGGAAAATATTATCCAAACAGTAATAACACTAAATGTTAATGGACTGAATTCCCCTATCAAAAGACATAGACTGGCAGAATGGATTAAAAAAACAGGATCCTTCTATAAGCTGTCTACAGGAAACACATCTTAGACCCAAAGATAAACATAGGTTGAAAGTGAAAGGTTGGGAAAAGATATTTCATGCAAATAACAACCAGAAAAGAGGAGGAATGGCTATACTAATATCCAACAAATTAGACTTCAAATGTAAAACAGTTAAAAGAGACAAAGAAGGACACTATATACTAATAAAAGGAACAATTAAACAAGAAGACATAACAATCATAAATATTTATGCACCAAACCAGAATGCCCCAAAATACGTGAGGAATACACTGCAAACACTGAAAAGGGAAATAGACACATATACCATAATAGTTGGAGACTTCAATTCCCCACTTTCATCAATGGACAGAACATCTAGACAGAGGATCAATAAAGAAATAGAGAATCTGAATATTACTATAAATGAGCCAGACTTAACAGACATTTACAGGACATTACATCCCACAACAGCAGGATACAACTTTTTCTCAAGTGCTCATGGATCATTCTCAAAGATAGACCATATGCTGGGTCACAAAGCAAGTCTTAACAAATTTAAAAAGACTGAAATCATACACAACACTTTCTCGGATCATAAAGGAATGAAGTTGGAAATCAATAATAGGCGGAGTGCCAGAAAATTCACAAATACGTGGAGGCTCAACAACACACTCTTAACCAACAAGTGGGTCAAAGAAGAAATTGCAAGAGAAATTAGTAAATACCTCGAGGCGAATGAAAATGAAAACACAACATATCAAAACCTATGGGACGAAGCAAAGGCAGTGCTAAGAGCGAAATTGATTGCCCTAAATGCCTCTATCAGAAAAGAAGAAAAGGCAAAAATTCAGGAATTAACTGTCCACTTGGAAGAACTGGAGAAAGAACAGAAAACTAACCCCAAAGCAAGCAAAAGGAAAGAAATAACAAAGATTAGAGCAGAAATAAATGAAATTGAAAACATGAAAACAATAGAGAAAATCAATAAGGCCAGAAGTTGGTTCTATGAGAAAATCAATAAGATTGATGGGCCCTTAGCAAGATTGACAAAAAGAAGAAGAGAATGCAAATAAATAAGATCAGAAATGGAAGAGGAGACATAACTACTGACCTCACAGAAATAAAGGAGGTAATAATAGGATACTATGAACAACTTTACGCTAATAAATACAACAATTTAGATGAAATGGACGGGTTCCTGGAAAGACATGAACAACCAACTTTGACTCAAGAAGACATAGATGACCTCAACAAACCAATCACAAGTAAAGAAATTGAATTAGTCATTCAAAAACTTCCTAAAAAGAAAAGTCCAGGACCAGACGGCTTCACATGTGAATTCTATCAAACATTCCAGAAAGAATTAGTACCAACTCTCCTCAAAATCTTCAAAAAAATCGAAGTGGAGGGAAAACTACCTAATTCATTCTATGAAGCCAACATCACCCTCATACCAAAACCAGGCAAAGATATTACAAAAAAAGAAAACTACAGACCAATCTCTCTAATGAATATAGATGCAAAAATCCTCAATAAAATTCTAGCAAATCGTATCCAACAACACATTAAAAGAATTATATATCATGACCAAGTAGGATTCATCCCAGATAAGCAAGGATGGTTCAACATAAGAAAATCAATTAATGTAATACACCATATCAACAAATCAAAGCAGAAAAATCACATGATCATCTCAATTGATGCAGAGAAGGCATTCGACAAGATTCAACATCCTTTCCTGTTGAAAACACTTCAAAAGATAGGAATACAAGGGAACTTCCTTAAATGATAGAGGGAATATATGAAAAACCCACAGCTAATATCATCCTCAATGGGGAAAAATTGAAAACTTTCCCCCTAAGATCAGGAACAAGACAAGGATGTCCACTATCACCACTATTATTCAACATTGTGTTGGAGGTTCTAGCCAGAGCAATTAGACAAGAAAAAGAAATACAAGGCATCAAAATTGGAAAGGAAGAAGTAAAACTATCACTGTTTGCAGACGATATGATACTATATGTCGAAAACCCGGAATAATCCACAACAAAACTACTAGAGCTTATAAATGAGTACAGCAAAGTGGCAGGTTACAAGATCAACATTCAAAAATCTGTAGCATTTCCATACACTAGTAATGAACAAGCTGAGGGGGAAATCAAGAAACGAATCCCATTTACAATTGCAACTAAAAGAATGAAATACCTAGGAATAAATTTAACTAAAGAGACAAAAAACCTATATAAAGAAAACTACAAAAAACTCCTAAAAGAAATCACAGAAGACCTAAATAGATGGAAGGGCATAACATGTTCATGGATTGGAAGACTAAATATAGTTAAGATGTCAATCCTACCTAAATTGATCTACAGATTCAATGTAATACCAATCAAAATCCCAACAACTTATTTTTCAGAAATAAAAAAAACAATAAGCAAATTTATCTGGAAGGGCAGGTTGCCCCGAATTGCTAAAAACATCTTGAGGAAAAAAAACGAAGCTGGAGGTCTCACGCTGCTGGACTTTAAGGCATATTATGAAGCCACAGTGGTCAAAACAGCACGGTATTGGCATAAAGATAGATATATCGACCAATGGAATCGAATAGAGTGCTCAGATATAGACCCTCTCATCTATGGACATTTGATCTTTGATAAGGCAGTCAAGCCAACTCACCTGGGACAGAGCAGTCTCTTCAATAAATGGTGCCTAGAGAACTGGATATCCATATGCAAAAGAATGAAAGAAGACCCATATCTCACACCCTATACAAAAGTTAACTCAAAATGGATCAAAGATCTAAACATTAGGTCTAAGACCATAAAACAGTTAGAGGAAAATGTAGGGAGATATCTTATGAAACTTACAATTGGATGCGGTTTTATGGACCTTAAACCTAAAGCAAGAGCACTGAAGAAGGAAATAAATAAATGGGAGCTCCTCAAAATTAAACACTTTTGTGCATCAAAGAACTTCATCAAGAAAGTAGAAAGACAGCCTACACAATGGGAATCAATATTTGGAAATGACATATCAGATAAAGGTCTAGTATCCAGAATTTATAAAGAGATTGTTCAACTCAACAACAAAAAGACAGCCAACCCAATTACAAAATGGGAAAAAGACTTGAACAGACACCTACCAGAAGAGGAAATACAAATGGCCAAAAGGCACATGAAGAGCTGCTCAATGTCCCTGGCCATTAGAGAAATGCAAATCAAAACCACAATGAGATATCATCTCACACCCACCAGAATGGCCATTATCAACAAAACAGAAAATGACAAGTGCTGGAGAGGATGTGGAGAAAGAGGCACACTTATCCACCGTTGGTGGGAATGTCAAATGGTGCAACCACTGTGGAAGGCAGTTTGGCGGTTCCTCCTAAAGCTGAATATAGAATTGCCATACGACCCAGCAATACCATTGCTGGGTATCTACTCAAAGGACTTAAGGGCAAAGACACAAACGGACATTTGCACACCAATGTTTATAGCAGCGTTATTTACAATTGCAAAGAGATGGAAACAGCCAAAATGTCCATCAACAGAAAAGTGGCTAAACAAACTGTGGTATATACATACGATGGACTATTATGCAGCTTTAAGACAGGATAAACTTATGAAGCATGTAATAACATGGATGGACCTAGAGAACATTATGCTGAGTGAATCTAGTCAAAAACTAAAGGACAAATACTGTATGGTCCCACTGATGTGAACCGACATTCGAGAATAAACTTGGAATATGTCATTGGTAACAGAGTCCAGCAGGAGTTAGAAACAGGGTAAGATAATGGGTAATTGGAGGTGAAGGGATACAGAATGTGCAACAGGACTAGATACAAAAACTCAAAAATGGACAGCACAATAATACCTAATTGTAAAGTAATCATGTTAAAACACTGAATGAAGCTGCATCTGAGCTATAGGTTTTTTTTTTTTACTATTATTATTACTTTTATTTTTTTCTCTATATTAACATTCTATATCTTTTTCTGTTGTGTTGCTAGTTCTTCTAAACCGATGCAAATGTACTAAGAAACCATGATCATGCATCTATGTGATGATGTTAAGAATTACTGAGTGCATATGTAGAATGGTATGATTTCTAAATGTTGGGTTAATTTCTTTTTTTCCGTTAATTAAAAAAAAAAAAAGCGGTAGGATCTCATCACTCTGGCTGGTCTCTCCTCCACTCCTCACTGGCTTGGAATGGAGTGAGTCTTTGCTCCTAGAATGGATCCCTTGCCCTGGTTCTGGAGGAAGCAGAGTAACCCTCATGCACATACTGGGAAAATGTAGATCTGGCCTAATTTGTCTGGTGGTGGTCTGAGGGACTCATTATCCCAGAAATTGCCGTGCATTTAGAAGGTATCTCATGAAACTCTTCTACAGAATGCTATGGGGGAGCAGTCAAGCTGTGCTTCCTGGGGCAAAGGATGCTGACTGAAGGACAAACACTGCAGGGCCAAGCATCTTGCGGAAACTGTTTTCTAGGGAAGAGGGGACATCTGGAACCGTGTAAATGGGGAAATTCCTAGGGCCACATGTGCATGCTCATGACAAGAAGACATACATAAAGGATCAAGGAGGCCCCTACACTCTGGCCTCTATTCTCTAAACCCAATGTATGGATAAGCCCTGAAGGAGAGCACTTGTACAAGTCAATCTGCAGACACTGGGAAAGGTAATGTATAGATGTATGGATGTATGGATGTGTGTATGTATCAAATAAGCAATCTGTCGTAATACAAGCTTAAGGAACAGACAACTCAGAGTCAAAATTCTAGGGATAATATTAAAATATCAAAATGTCCATATTTCAACAAAGGATTACAAAACTTAAAAAGAAATAAGCAGTAATGGCTCAGGGAAAGAGAAGAACAAAGCCTTAGAAACCATCAATAAGGAGGATCAGACTCAGGACGTACCAGACAAAGGGTTTCCAAAAAAAAAAAAAGGTCTTATATATGTTTAAAAAGCTAAAGTAAAACATGGACAAAGAAACTAAAGTAAATCAAGAAAAACAACAGATGAACACGAAGAGAATATCAACACAGAGATGGAAATTATGAAAAAGAATGAAACAGAGCTGAAGACCATATTAACAGAAATTAAAAAATCCATAGAAGGGTTCAGCAGCAGACTGGAGCTGGCAGAAGACAGAATCAAAGAACTTGAAGATAAGACAATTTAAATCATTCTGTTTGAGGAGTAGAAAAAAGAAAGAATAAAGAAAAGTGAACAGAGCCTGAGGAACCTGGGAAGCACCATCAAGTGTATCAGCATACAAATTATGGAAGAACAAAAAGAGAAGAAAGGGGCAGAGAGATAGTCATAGAAATAATGGCTGAAAACTTCCTAAATTTAACAGAAAACATGAATATAGACACCCAAAATACTCAATGAACTCCAGACAGGATAAACTTAAATAGATCCATACTATGATATATTATGCTCAAACTATCAAATACTAAAATAGAGAATTCTGAAAGCCCCAAGGGAGAAGCAATGTGTCATGTACATAGGAATTTCAATAAGCTTTAGTGCCAATTTCTCATCAGATATCAAGAAGTCAAAAAAGCAATGGGATTACATATTTTAAGTGCTGAAAGCAAAAAAAAACGCCAACCAAGAATTCTACACCCAGCAAATTTGTCTTTCAAAATGAGGAGAGATCAACATTCCCAGGAAAACCAAAGCTGAAGGAGTTCATCACCAGTAGACAAGCTCTACAGGAGATGATAAAGAGAATGCTTCAGGTTGAAAGGGAAGGAAAATAAACAATAGATTGAAGCTACATGAAAAAATAAAGATCTTTGGTGAGGTAACGTCATGGGTAAACATAAATGCCAGCAGTATTGTATTTGGCTTGAAGCTCCACTTTTTGCTTCCTACAGGCTCTAAAAGACAAATGCATAAAATATAATGATAAATTAGTGGCTTTGGACTCAATGCATAAACATGCAATTTGTGACAAAAACTACATAAAGGTGGGGGGACGGAGAGGTATAGGAACATAGTTTGTATATACTATTAAAGTTAAGTTGGTATCAAAGCAAGTGAGATTATTGTAGATTTAGAATGTTAAATTTTAAGTACCACTGTTAACCACAGGCATACCTCAAGAGATATTACAGGTTCAGTTCTAGATCACCACAATAAAGTGAATATTCCAATAAAGCAAGTCTCACAATGTTTTCTTGGTTTCCCAGGTAATATAAAAGTTATGTTTACACTATACTGTAGTCTATTAAATGTACAAGAGCATTAAAAGAAAAAAGTACATACCTTAATTTAAATGTGACACAGAAGTAAGCACGTGCTGTTGGAAAAATGGTGCAAGATTTACTTGATACAGGGTTGTCACAAACCTCCAATTTCCAAAAAAGGCAGCATCTGTGAAGTGCCATAAAATGAGGTATTCCTGTGCAATAAAAATATCAGAGAATATGCAAGCTCACAGAGATGTAAAGCAGAACACAGGTTGTCAGGGGCAGGGGGCAAGAAAGGGGGTTTCTATTTGAAGAGATAGGGATGCTTTAGTAACCAAAGGTGGTAAGGGTTATCATGAATGTGATTAATCCCATTGAATGCTATGCTTGGGAGTGGTTGAGATGGAAGTTTATGTTATATGTATGTTCCCACAATTTAAAGAAAAAGAGCAACTAGAGAGACAATAACAATTAAATGCAATACATGAATGTGGATGGGATCTAGTAGAGGAGGAGGAAAAAGCTCAAAAGGACATTATTGAGACATGAAAAAATTGAATATAGACTGCAAACTTTATATCAATGTCAAATTTCTTGAACTTTTTATTGATAGCTGCACTTAAGGTGGTTACCTAAGTAAATGTTCGTGGCAGTATTATGTGTTCAAAGAGCATGATATACACAACTTACACTCAAGTATTCAGAAAACGGATTGATAAATGATACTGAGTATCTACTATATGCCAAGCACTAAAGCCAGTGAAAAGACCTTCATGATCCTACCCTGAAGCGCCCTTACTGAAAATTTAGACCCTGGGGGAGCTAGGTGAATGAATCCTATCATATGCTACATGCTTTACAAGATTATCTCATCTCGTTTTCCCAATAACCCTGCAAAATAGGTATTGCCTTAATTTTACTGATGAAGAAATGTTAGCTCTACTAAGAGATTACAGGACTTATCACATAAAGCGAACAAGCAAAGTCAGGACTCAAACAGAGATAGATCTGGCTCTATTATTTGCTTTTTCCATTTTGTTGATGTCACCTTCATCTGGGATCCTAGCATGAAGGGACTTCAATGTAAATTCCTGAATTTTCATCATTGCTCCGTTTTTTGTTGCTGTCATTGTTAGTCTTCTTCTCCCTCTTCTTTAGATAGCAAAACCCTTCCTAATACTTGAGAAAAGGTAAAAAGAAAAGTTAATGTAGGTTTTACAAAGTCACAAAGAAATAGTAACAGTATGTATTTCAAGATATTTCATTTTATTAATAGAGTAATAGCCCATCTTTCAATACTTGCTGTGATTTTAGCAGCTTTTGAAGATATTTTTTTTGTTTGGGAATCAAGGTTAAACCTTGTTACCAATGTTATACTGTTTCTGAAGTTTTAAGTGTTGTTTCAATGTACTAAACCAAGTTGTAGTCTGCTTGGTGGCTTTACCAGAGCAATTTTCCTGACAGCATATAATATCCTGCTTGCTGCCTTTTCTGTGATTCAAAGGCATAGTCACAAGTCAGTTTTTCTCTTAACAGTCCAAAACTGAAAACCCAAACGTCCAACAGCAATAGAATGAATAAACTGCAGCACATCTATACAATGGAATACCATATACCACCAACAAAAAAAGAGCAAACCATTTTTATCATGCAAAAAATCAAATCCGGGTGTACTAAAAATAAACAACAGAAAAATCCAGTTTACTGCAAGGCAAGAGGGTGATTTCTTAGATTGCCACATACCAAAGATGTAATTATAATAAAATACTCCAATTGCAGCTTCTACATGAGATGCTGGAAGTTTTCTAGCTGCATTTACACATCACCTCTCCACAAGTCCACTGGTTTCAATTGCTTCAAGGGGAGATACTCAAATGTCACAAAACAAATGTCTGTCACCACCTGAGACCAGACCAAAGCTAAATTTAAATGACAAAAAAAACATATACTTTTTAAAGTTACTATCCATTAATATAATCGGTAAAGGAAATAATTTTTGTGTTGATGTTTTTCAACATAAAGATTATAAGGATATAAAAACTAGTAAGTTAAAAGCAGACCCTGGAGTTCCAAACCTGTATTTGTCACTTATTACTAGTGTTACTTATCTTAAAGAAAACATACTTAAGTTCTTGGAAATTTCTCTATCAGCTGCAGTTTGGTGTTTTTTGGTGTTTTATGCCACATACGTCTCAATAACTTGAGAAATAACTTGACAGTTTCCTAACTGACACAGAAGTACAAGGCAGGATCAGGTTAATTCTGCAGGTTTTCTATAAACTTAGAATAATAAGGTATTGGTTAAATTCATTTATCAATTCCAAAAGAACCTAGAATGGGAGTATGAAGAAACCCAGAAAAATGATCACAAGGTTGTTAAAGGAATGTTTATATTTCTGGGCATTCCAAGAAGCTTAGAGGAAGGAAAGTATTCTGATTTAAAATTTTATGCCTGGCCTGGTTAAAGACCTCCTTTTTTTTAAAACAATGACCCTCTCATTCCTTTAGCCTTTTGCCCTAATGTGACAAAAGGAAAGCATGTTTTGGCTTAATGCTGTACACTTTGATAAGCATAAAAAACTGCTATGTGCTCCTTCTTCATCCTGCACACCCCTCTCCTCCCTGGCTGAATATAGTACAAGTACTTGAGATTATGGAGCTTTACTTTTTGCAGTTTATAGGCAGTCTACACAGAGCCTAAGCATAAACTCTGGAGTCTGCGGACCTGGTTTCATATCCCAGCTCCAACACAACTTATATTTGGGCAAGTCATTTAACTTCTTGAAGGTTCAGTTTCCTCATCTGTAAAATGGGAATACATTACTGAACCAATCTCATAAGGTGGTTGTAAGAATTAAATGAGATGCATGTAATGAATTAACTGAACATGTAGCATATGTTGATTGTTGGCAGTTACCACAATTGATTCACAATCAGAAGTTTCTTCCGCTGTTGGAAAAAAAACAACAAAATTTTATGTTCTTTCAAACCATACATTCTTCCTACCTTAAGAATCACAGGCCCATTAAGTGCTACCTTAGGACAAGTGGACTCTGTTCCTCATTTATTTAACAATTTCCCTTGTTGGCCATAATTTTGGTGCTAGAAATTATCAGTGAATCACAACCTGTATTGTAATTCAGTCAGCAATATGTTTGCAAACATATTAAATACAAAAATATTATATCTATTAAAAGATTAAGTTAAAATTGCAAGGACAAGTATTTAGCATACATTAGCATCTGGTTCATTTTCCATTATAACTTTTTTTACTTAATGGTAAAACATTGACCTTAATATTTTGGAAAATCTTAACATTCAGTGGCTGTAAAAAGTAATTTGAATGTTAGGATGGCATGTCTAATTGGCAACTTGAAAATAAACATCAAATATATCTAAAGTACATTTTACTTCAGCAGTGGCACAGAAACAAAAACTCACTACCAACTATAAACTCATCTGTTCATATATGCCCTATCAACAAATGCTATTTATTTTGTGGGACCTTTTAGAAAAATACAAATATTCTTGATTCCTTATGTGGAGAGCTTTTTTCCTATGGAAAGAATGTTAATTTAAGTTAATGAATCCTATAATCTTTCAAGTTTTCTGGGGAACAAAGTAAATCATTTGTCTGCTTTTCTCTCTCCAAATTTGCAATGATTATGATTGATACAAAGATGGATAAAAGTTTGAAGTAAGATTACCCTCTAATTATGCCATATATATATATATATACAGCACTAAAAACTAGTTGGTTGAGAAGATACTGCAACATCCAAGATGTATCAAGAGACTTAAGTTTAGAAAAATCGTAACCAAGGAAACTTTCAATTAGATTGTCTAAAGATAGGTTATATTTACTTAGGTGGCAGCAAATATGAAACCTTAAAAACAAAACAATGGTGGTTTTGACATTGTCCGAAAGTCTGCCTGTGCTGACTAGGATTCTCCAGATGTCCCCATGATTGGTCTGACCTAGCACGAAGTTGGGCATCACACTATCATTACTTGCCTCTATTAGCCAAAAGTGAGTACTAATTCTACTCATTTTTTTTTCTATCTTGAACCAACATCCTAAATTTTACTTTGCTTTCATTAGAACTGCTTTACAGAGAGAGAATACATTCATTAAACCAAGGATTTAGGTCCTCTTCAAAGTTATATAGTCACTGCTAATGAATAGGGACAATGGTTTTACATTAAAGCACTAAAAAACTGTCTAATTCTCTCCATTGACTTGTGATCCATTATTCTGAGTAGAAACAATGCTAGCATACTGTAAACAAGATACATTACTTTAGTTTACTTTATCTAAGCAAGTCTTGATGTACAAGCTGAGATGTAGAAAAGGATTCTAGGTCAGAAAAGCAGTTCCCAACCAGCTATTATAACATAATACATAGGAAAATGTTGTCTATAAAATTAGTTTGTCTCTAAACTTTCCAGTCAAGCAGCCCTTCATATGCTTAAAAGATCTATGGTGGTTCATTTAATGTCAGTTATCTAAACTACCCCCCCCCCTCCAAATCCTGAATGAAGCTACATAGTTTAAAATAAACCACTGAAGATCCTGAACCACACACAAGATATAACTTAATTTTTTCTAACCCAACTCTAAGTAGGTCACAAGGGTCTACTTTCTAAATTTACTGGCTCCTGCCCATCAGACAGTTAAGCTTGCTAACAAAGAAAATGAAGACAACTCAACAGATGGATATGAAGACTTTATCTTCCTATCACATAAGTACTTTATTCCAACTATTATCTTCCTATCACATAAGTACTTTATTCCAACTACCCAATATGTAATGCAAGCTACAGGCTGTGCAAATCCTATCTGCATGCCACAATACATTTTGGAATATTGTTTTAGTGTTTGGACCTTATTTAGACAGCTTCTAAAGTGACAAACTAAAATTTTGAGTAATATGATGGTATCTACTTCTGACTTCTTGCAGCATTTTAGAAACACAGCCACTTTTCATGGTACCTCAGAATTTCTCGCTGAAACTGTCAGCCCCTTAGAGGGTAGGTCTATGGTTAGACAAAATTAATCAATACTAGAATGCTTACTGTATGCACTGATTTAAGCAACCAGGTAGGAAGGTGAGGTCAGTGTTTATGTCAGATCCAGAGTTTCAAAACAAGCCCAAGAGAAAAGCATTCCAAGCATAGAAGCATTAAAAGGTTTTGTCAGACAGGGAAGGGTAACTACCACAAGAGAAGGTTCAGAACCTGAAGAGCATTAATAGATCACAAAGGTAACAGAGCTGTTTCTACCAGGTGACAAGATGTACAATTTAGAAAGCTAACACTGGCAGTACACAGAATGGAATAGAGGTTAAAATCAGAACATTTTCCTCAAAGTGCAATTGAACTGTCTTGGTTATTGTTTAAATGCAGATCTCTTGGGCCCTAGCCCACATCTTCTAAAACCATCCTCCCTGGATGGTAGAACCTGCAAAACTTCATTTTTAATAAGTAATTGGGTGATAAAGTATTATACTAGGAAACAAAGTCACAATCATCATCTACCATAAGAACTTTAACAAATGAAGCCTAACTCTGGCATTTAATGGATATAAAAATTATGCCAAAAGCTTATACTACCCACTCTTCTCTCCAACAAATATATTGAGTAGCTGTTACTGTTATATATAAAAAGGTTTTAAACTAGTCATTTCCAGCCTAGAAATCTCAACGGTTAAACTGGCATGGTTTCAAAAAGGTGAAGTATATTATACCTTGGTTCAAGAATTCTATATAAAGATCTACATTTATAGAACCTGTTAAAGGAATTGACATGTCTCTTTTACATAAAGTTATGCCCAGGTAATTCCAACTCAGTTGTTCACACATGCCAACACAACGATTTAAAATAAAAAAGCATAACATCACTGTGCACTGTTTAAGGAATTTTTATTAAAGCAAGAATTTTATAATCCAAATCACGTTTCCTTGCTCAGTTGTCAATTCTGTTATCTTAAACAGAAGTGACATTCTGAGCTATTCCACAGTAAAGAATTACAAAATTAAAGAAAGGAATGCTTTAAATTTTTGTACTTTGCTGAAAATTCTTTATCCCAGGGTCTATAAAACATTAATTTGTTTTTATATTTTACTATTTTTTTGTGGGTTTTTTTGTTGTTTTTAAATCAATAAGTAATCTAGGACTAGCATATTTGCTAGACCTGGCATTTGCTCGGTACATAAGGTTCAAAGTTTCCTTTCCTTTTTTTATTTATTTTATATTTTGCAATGTTTTTTTCCACAATATTTAAGTTTTTCGATGTTTAGATATTTTTCTCCGGTGAAGCACAAGTTTCTTTTCGTGGTCCCTGATCAATCTGTAAATGTAAACAAAAAAAAAACAAAACAAAATTGAGTTTTTCTACTAATCAATCTCCTAAGACATAGGCAACCATTTCCTAAATTGTCAAATAACTCTAACAAACACTGACTGTTACTCCTGGAGACAAACATTTGAACTTCAGAAATCAAACATGACTACTTAATGACTAACATGGCACCTGTCAGTTGCAAATCAAAGCCTCTGGCCAAATTCATTTTGCTGCCTATTTATGTAAGTGAAATTTTACCGGAACATAGATATTCATTTAGATACTGTCTACGACGCTTTTTACACTATAATAGCAGCATACGGCCCAAAAAGGTCCACATATTTACTATTTCATCTTTTATCACTGTAATACGCTAACACAAATTACTATACAAAAAGTGCTTAGATTTAAAAAATTCAAGTCCAGGCTGACACTAGGGTAACAGGAAAAATTTTCTCTATTTTTCTTATCTCTAAAAATCATCAATACATTTGGACTGATAGAAAATGATTTTTTTCTATGTATGTTTCAAAATGTACTCAACAAGCTGTTATAAAAATTAAGAAAACAAACTTAAAATATAATACCACCTACAGTGGACAATGATGGTGATAAAACGTTCACAAAAACATTTTTGCCAGAAGGGGAAACTCACTTTAAACAGTTGGAACACCAGTGGCACTGTTAACTGCTTTCTGGGCAGCCTCTTTAGCTTGGTGGGCTTGTAATACAGCTACAGCTTCGTCAACCTAAAAAAAGGGGGGAAAAAAGAATTAGTTCAAAAAAGGAACTAGAATAAGTTTCTAACAGACAATATACAAACTTCCCAACAAATAAACTCCTTTCCTCAGATTAAAGAAAAAAAAAAAAATCAGTCAAAACACTACCTTTGGTGACTGAGCAAAATAATGTGACCCTTTTTCACTGTGCTTAGTATGTATGTCTAGTATTTCAATACAAATTAAATTTGTTACAAACACCACTATCTGTGCCCATTTTGGGTTTCGTTCCACCACGGTTAATTTATTTATACAAGAGTTATGAACACTCTTGCAGACTGACATCTTACCTTCTCCCTCCCACCAAAAAAAAAAAATGCACCTGAGAGGCATCAGTAAATACCTCCATTTCACTTCCCTAAGAGAAAGAAGCAGCACAACTAAGAGCCCACAGAGATGCTGGAGTTAGACAACTGCCACTTACTTAGTAGCTGTGAACACTGGACAAATTATTCAACCTCCCTAATGCTTCAAGTTTTCTCATCTATAAAATCACGATGATAGAATTGAGAATTTAAAATTAAGTTATAAAACTTCTAGACCTGTACTGTTTGTAGAAAGCACAATATAAATGCTCTGTAAAAGTAAGTTCCTATAAAAAGTCATGGAATAGATAATATAAAAGGCAGCTAGATAAATTTAAGTTACCTTAGAACGGAGTGACTCTGGAGACTCAAGCATATGAAGAAGTTCCGAATTATCAATCTCCAACAACATGCCAGTGATTTTACCAGCAAGGGTAGGGTGCATGGCTTGAATAAGGGGAAAGAGCCGTTCACCTAGAAACAAAAACATTCAAAACTTCTTCAGCCAAAAAAAATTTTAAGAGCCAGGGTTTAAGAACTTAACTTTTGAGTAACTTCATGGAAAGAGTAAGATTTCTCCACAAGGAAATTAATTCAGCACTATTAGTTTACAAGAAAAAGGAAGTATAGTTTTAGGTTGTTCAATCTCACTACCCTGGTTGTCACTTTTATGTGCAAATAATAACCTCAAGGATCTCCCTATTTTCTAACCTCTTTGTAATTGACCAAGTCGGGCAACGCTACTTACCCAACATCTGCTTTTGCTCTTGAGGAGGGGCAGATGCCAACATGGAAGCAGTCAAAGGTTCCTGACCTTGTACATGAACAGCGGGCTAAATATTAAATAGGAAAACTCGTAAGCTTAAAGTATAGAAACAGACATCACTGGACAACTGTGATAAAAACAGTAATCTAAATGTGAATAGAAGTCAAGTGAATTAGAAGTACAGTCTAGGATAGATATTATTAATACTTATATGCTCGAATAGGTACAACCAAATTGGATATTACTTCATTTCCTTTTTCACCTGGGACCATTTCCTTTTTCACCTTGGAACCAAACTTCTATTATCAGTATCAGTTTTGGTCACAAGGGTGGAAGATAGATAAGTCAAATTAAACTTTAATTCAATTCACTTTCTTCCTTACAACTAAGCCAAACAAAACTCAAACCACACAGATTGCTGACTGGTTAATTTCTCTAGTATAAGACATGTAACATTTTTACATTCTACCATTAAGAATCATGAATTTGCAAAATGTTCTCAATAGCTTAGAGTCTCATATATCACACAGTTGCTTTCAATTTCTTTGATTTCAACCAAGGACTAGCATTTATATAAATACATCATTAAACCCTTACCTGCTGCATGGTAACTTGTGGCTGTGCATTAAGATGTTGTTGTGGATTGCGAACTCCTGCAGCATATTTATACTGTGGAACAGTGCGGACAGCAGGAGTAGCTGCAGCAGCAGCAGCTGCAGGACGTGGACCCATTGTCTGTGTTGATGTATTAGCTGAAAAATGCAAACATGTTACATTTTTGTTTCGCTATTTCATATGGAGATCAATTTTTACAGGAAGGGTTAAGACTCACCAACACGTTGTGTTGACATGACTCGTGGAACCTGTGAAGAAGCTGGTCGCATAGTACTAAATGGTGGTCTAGGAGCGGCTGGGCGGATAGCACCGGGCATATTCTGGAATGCTACATTAAAAGACATGAACATATAGTAACTAGGAAAAACAAAGTAAAAGTGTTCGCATGGTATTTATAGGGCTGAGGTTGCACAAGAGGCTAAAAATGACCAAATATAAATACTGTTTAAGAGTAGGCCTTACATCTGCATTTTCCCCAGACTTATTAGCTTAGAGCACTGGTAAATAAAACATATTCATACAAGGACAAGTACCACATCTGAAGTCAGATTATATGAACATGGTCCCAAGTGTGCTCTTCAGTAACTGTTACACAGAAAAGGCCCTAAAAGGACTTGTTCTTTTATTATACATATACGATTAGATGGAATGGAAGTAAAACTATTGCCTAAACAAATGTGAAATGAGCATAGACATTACTGTCTCAAGAGGAATGGAGGAATGGTGAAGTAATTTTTAAGTGACATTAAAAAAAAAAAAAAATGACAGGATCCCAAAGATAAACATCTAGCACCCTAAGTTATAAAAATAAGGGTATAGGGTGGGCCACGGTGGCTCAGCAGGCAAGGATGCTTGCCTGCCATGCCAGAGGACCCGGGTTCGATTCCCGGTGCCTGCCCATGTAAAATAATAATAATAATAATAATAAGGTTATATATTTAATTAATATACCACTAAAATATAACATTACTCTATCTGATGTCCATTTTTAATTCAACCAATTCACAATCTTTTAATTAAAAGAAAAATAAAGGCTTACGATGAGGTCTGGCACCCTGAGCAGTCCAGCGAGGACTTGGTCTTAGTTGAGCAATTTGGCTAGGAGGATAGTATGCAGCACGGTTCTGAGTCTAGAAAGAAAGCAAATACATTAGATGAAAAAAACAGCAAACAATGTAACTAGTTATACACTCTCAAAACATCTACCAGGTCTTCATATTCTAAGCATTTTTTCAAATTCAACTATTAATCACAGGTCTCTTAATGTTTTTAATCTTATGGCTTTATTACTTTTTTCTAAATACTAAACAGTAAAAATGACCAAATATGAAAACTTTTAAGAACACAAGGTTCTTGTACTCCTCTAAAACCTACCTGTGGGATAGCTGCCATGAAGTAACCTGAAGGAGGGGCTGGCTGGTAGGGGTTGATTACAGGGTTCGGCACAGCTCTTACACTTGCCATTCTCTGCATATACTGGTTAGTGAGGTGAGCCTGGCGCTCTTCTTTGCGCTGAGCTAAAGCTACATACAATGGCTTGGTGGCCACAATTCTACCATTCATTTCGGTAACTGCTTTAGTGGCTTCTTCTGGGGAGGAGAAACATACAAAACCAAACCCTTTGCTGCGACCACCCTCCATCATAACCTATTAAAAGGAAAAGGAAAAAAAAAGGATTAATGCAATGGCAGAATGAGTAACAAAAAAGAGAGCATTATCATCTAGACTCAACTTCAGTCACTGTATTAAATATTAAACTACTCCATTAATGTTCTCAACATCTTGTATTCCCCTCACAATTCTCCCTTAATATCCCAATGAGTGCTTGCCGCACACAAGCACTGTCCTACAAGCAGAAGAGAGCTGAAGAAGTAAAGGAGCAGAGGTATGGCAGCAACTTGGATTTTCAATAGTCACATATTTTAAGCACATTCAAAGCCCACTATATGGGCTTATGGGGCACTGCTAAAAACACAATTAAAACCTGACTATTGTAGCAATACAAGCTGGAAAGATGTTCTACTATTCTTTTAAGTTGAGTCTTATAATTCATTATCTACTTTAATAAATTTATAAAAATTTCACATTCAAGGCCAAAAGGGCCATAAATACTGGGGTAGAGATGGTAAGTTCTAAAATAACTGTAAAGATTTTTTTAAATGAGCAAAGAACCCTAGCCTGCAATATACATACATAAGCATGCTATGAAACTATTAACCATATCCACACAACTACCAGGGATTTAATATGTTAAAGTTAGCATTTTACAATAACGGGAGGATGGATTTTTAAATATTCATTACTCATTTCATTCACATTGGGAAAACCGAAAAGTAAAAAACTTTCTTCACATGTCACTGATGAATTAAATTGTCAGACTTTGAATCTGCATATAAAATACAAATCAAAAAAAGTCCCAAAACAAAGCAGAGAAAACCTTTCTAAGACAACATAAACCCTCAATGCTGTAAGACATGGAAAAAATATCTGCAATTTTAAACAAAAGGTTGGCATAAAAATGTTTCTAAATCAATAAGAAGCTAACAAATATGTAATAACACTATGCCAAAAGAAGGAATATGCAAACTAGTCAAACACATGAAATGCATGGTAACACTACATGACAGAAAATACATTCAAAAACATGGATACCACTTCCTATTAAACCACTAAGACTACTGGAAATCTGTTCAGCTTTTTTCAACAATTTGGTTGTATAATTTCTAAGTATTCATAACCCATAACCAGCAATTCCAATTCCATAAATTTAGAAATCCTGGCATGCATGTTCGGAAAGATACATAAGAATGTTAATTAAAAGCAGTGTTTCTAACAGTGGAAACTTGCAAAAACTCATATTTACCAATACAGGTATGATATAGATATAACAAAGTAAATTTTGTATACATCAATGCTATGAACTAATGTAAATTATGGCACAGCTATACCATGAATATTCAGACCTTAAAAAAAATTCTAAAATAAATATGTAATTCAGAATATGTGTAGTACAATCCAATTTCCTAAAAACTATTTACTTTATACATAAAAATTATTGCACAAGCTAGAAAAATTATTTAGGAAGGATATCCAAATTCTAATAGCGCCCTCTGGAGAATGAAAATGGAGGATGTGTAAAAGAAGTGACCTTCTTTTACCCTTTTGTCTTGCATGATAAATGTTTTTCAAGCATTTCAAAAATTAACACGACTTCTTCCCTCAAAAATGAATTCTCGTCAGCCATTTTAATTCTCAGCCAACAGGAATATTATAATCCACAAATATCTTTAAGAAAGGACTATATTAAAGTAGAACTCATACTTTTGAAATAAACTGATTCATAATGTCAAATTTAAGCAATTTTTAAGAAGTACAGTAAGAATAAAGACTTTCAGGAACAAATGCTATGGTTCTCTAGGTAACTCTTAGAAAAGGCAAGGAAATTAAAGCATTTGCCTTTTATTTGAATTCATCTACCTTACCCCAAATACCCCATATTATTCATAGAACTGAGCTCCCTTGGTCCATGGGGTCACCAGAAAAGGCCCGTATAAAGTTGCTCATTGAGATCACTCCAGGTCAGCACATTGTAACCTTATCTGGGGTAAAGTTTTAGGCACTCTTCCCCAAAACATAAGCATATAAAATGTAACTTGGATTCTTGGACCATGGACAACAGATAAAATGATCTAGAACAGGGGTTCTTAAATCAAAATTTCAGAATTTAGATGAAAATCCTACTCAATTGCTGATCTCAAGCAAAATGATATAAGCTCTTTATTGCTAGGAGGTTTAGGGTTTGCCTACACAGAATGAACTATAATCACACAAGTATAACAATTATAGTTCCTAATAAACAGCCCTTTAACCAGTTTAACTAAGTACTGGGTACAGTATGTATCATGTAGTTAACAATTGTAGCTTTCCTCGGGAAAGAATTTACAGCTTGTCACCTGCAAAATGAAACCTACCGGACTAAAACATCTCCTGTGAATCTGAACCTAAGTTTTAAAAGTTATGAAGCAAAATCTGATTTCCAAAAAAATACTCGAAAAGAACTGACATTTTCTGGTAGACTAAACTATTTGACTGTTCATTAAAAAAAACAAACAAGAAAAATGTGGGAAATTCACAAACAAAAAACAAACAAGAAAAACGTAAGAAATTCATTAAAAAAAAAAAACAAGTGAGAAATTCACATACATATATATATAAATGTGCATGAATTTCCCCCAAATCTTGTATTAAAAAAAGTGCACCATACTTCAAAACCGCATGCTTTACCTTTGCACTAGTGATTGTACCAAATGGAGAAAACTCTTTCCGAAGACGCTCATCATCAATACCATCATCAAGGTTTTTCACATAAAGGTTAACACCCTAAAAAAACACAAAACTATAGATAAGGGAAAGAATACTATAGTGGGGTACACTTAGGCACACTGCCTATTACTTCATTCCATGTTTCTTCTCCTTTCCCCTCTAAAACCCTCAGTTACCTGGCAATAAGTAAAATGAATGCAAAATAATTTTCCTATGGGGCAGTACAACGGCGGCTCAGTGGCAAGATTCTCACCTGCCATGCCAGAGACCCAGGTTCAATTCCCGGAGCCTACTCAAGCCAAAAAAATTTTTAAAACTTGAAAAAATAAAATAAAATGAACCTGGTATCTGGTGATCCGATCTTGCTTCATCTGTTCAAATTTGCGCTTAAGTTCTGTCTGTCGTTCCACCTTTTTCTGAGCTCTACCAACATAAATTTGTTTTCCATTGAGCTCCTTTCCATTCATCTCATCCACAGCCTTAAAGAGATGACAAAAATTTTGATCACTAAATTTGCAATACAGAAGCAGCATTTCTCCAACAATAAAGAAAATTTGTTAGATTACACATATATATACCATCCCCCAAATTTGAAGAGACAGAGGTTTTGGGGAAACAGATCCCCAAATTTATACCCTCAAAACAGATAAAATGCAAATAACTCAAAATGATACAAGAATACAGTAAACGGCCACTGCCATAAACATGTATTTCTACAGAAAAACAACTCAACTTTCTATCTTCTAATGCAGAAAAAAAACCTGCCTTCAATTAGTATATTTAAGCCTTACTTTCTGTGCATCTTCGTGCCTTTCGAAGCTCACAAATCCAAAACCTTTGGATTTTCCACTTTCATCAGTCATTACTTTCACACTTAAGGCAGGTCCTAAAAAATATTTTTAAATGTTTCAAAGATATGCCATACAACATTTAGTTTATATACTTCTAACTTATACATGAAAGGAATGCCAGACACCAAAGCAAGGAATTTTTTAAATTCCAAAACTCCAGAAATTGACTCCCCACTCAAAACGCCCTAGATCAAAATAAACACACATGAGCACTTAGTATGCTCTTCAAACGACATTCACTTTTATTAACAAGTTAAGCAAATACTCTCTATTCCCTGAAAGAGTCCTCTTTCCATTTAAGATGTTTTAGATAGACATAAAATTTGATTTTCTTGACATCAGAATTAAGAAATAAGAATTTAAGCCTTGGTCCATCAAATTTTCAACAGAAGTGGAGGGAATATACGCTTTGGGAAGAGATAGAAGAATCATGAGGAGGCAGCATGATTCTGAAGACAAGTTTCCTTTTGAATACTCCTAAGTGGATGAAACACTGTTAAAGTAAAATAAGTAGGGAATAAATTAAAAATCATTTTATTGATTACAGAAAATTTGGAAGATGGGCTTAGTAAATGGTCTCTTCTGAATGTGCCTCTGTCCTAAGGTCATATTTCAAACCTAACCTGTACAAAACTATGTCGAAATATGATGTATTTACATACGCTGTAATTCACAGTATTATTCATTTGCACTAAGGGTTTAGCAATAACCAACTTGTCCAGAAATATCTAAATCAAAGAGATTAACAAGACAGATGAAATCAACAAAAACCAGTCATTAAAGAGAATTGGGATAAGATGTGAGACATCACCTGTTTTCCACATTGTAAAAGATTTATCTTGAAGCAAGATGGTAAATGTTTTAGAGGATGGAGGGTCCAATGCAGCTTTCCTAATTCTTTATGAGAATCATTAATTCATGAACTAATCTGGAGTGTTCAAAATTTTAAAAGCCACTAAGTTCAAATAAGGTAGAAGAAAGGATGGACCAATCAAATCAACTGTAAATATACAATTAACAGTTCATCTACTAATCTGTTAATCACTACCTAAAGTGAGGCTGGTTATACTTCATTAATGTGAAATTTAATTTAATTTGAAATGCAAGGAAAAATATTAGATCCCATTGATTCAGAAATTAATCTTAAGGAGATATGACTGGAAATCTAGATCACTGGCTTCATATTTGAAAGTCATTGTATTACACTATTGTTATTGAGACTGACCAGGTTTCACTGCATTCTAATAAAAAAAAACCCTCACTCCAACCTAAATTGGTTGCATCA
This sequence comes from Tamandua tetradactyla, assembly GCF_023851605.1. Classification (NCBI taxonomy): domain Eukaryota; kingdom Metazoa; phylum Chordata; class Mammalia; order Pilosa; family Myrmecophagidae; genus Tamandua; species Tamandua tetradactyla. The sequence continues at coordinate 145,139,448 of NC_135332.1, forward strand.
AATGCAGGCAAACCCAGCACTATTATATGTTAGCTTAATGTAGCAACCTTCTAAAATCTGTTCAAATTAGTGGGACAGTCATACATCACTGTACTAATCCAATGCTATTAACTTTTAATCTAAACTAGACAGTCTATTTATATGCCTTTCGGTAGCTTAACCCAAATAACTACAAATATTTTAAGTACCGTGTAAGACAGCTAAAATTTATTCAGTATGAAGTATTAACCAATAATGTTGAGCAATTATAAAAATTTAATTCAGACACATTACCAAACTTGCCAAAGAGATCCTTAAGGCGCTCATCATCCATGTCTTCTCCAAAATTCTTGATGTAAACATTGGTGAACTCTTTAGCCCTAGCTCCAAGTTCGGCTTCTCGTTCTTTACGAGACTTAAATCGTCCAACAAATCTAATGAAATATGTAAGGGCTATAACATTAGGCTCTATTTTATGAAATTCAGATTAAGCCTGATGGTTTGTAACAGTTAATGAGAATTTCTGAATCTCTAAGAACACACTATAAAAACAGAAATAAGGCCGTAACATTAAGTATGAAAAACTATAACCACAATAAAAGGGATCATTTTTCTTCCTTCTCTCTAGCTAATCGGGATTAAAGAGATCACTTTAGCTAACACAAATGAGTGCATGTGTAGTGTGCGAATAAAAAAACTTAGTTTTCATCCTTACTGTTTCAAAGTGGCCTTTGCACTGTTTGTGTTTCTAAAACAGAAGCTAAAACTTCTGAATTCTGCACTCTTGCACATCCCAGCCTGTCATGAGATTTTCTCTGCAGCATTCCCAACAAAACGACCTTAAAAAATTAGTATGTTTCCCTATTCGCTTCTCAATGCTCTAGTAATTTTGTAAATATTCTCACGGAGGCATAATATTCCATTGTGGACAGGTTAAGCTTCTGCTTTTGTAAATAATGTTTTATTTTAGAATTGCAGAAATCATAGTAGTAGTTCAAAGATATGTAAAAGATTTTAAGATTATTTATACAAACTGTCAAATTGTTTTCCAAAAGGGTTATATCAATCTTATACTCAAAATAGCAATAAATCAATCCTTAATATAGACCTTGCCAGAAGCAAACTTTTTTCCTCTTAAAGTGCTGACAGGGAAACTGAGATATTTTCATTTAATGACTTCTTCAGGTAGACTGACCACACCATTTGATGCAGTGATTTATGAAAACCACATGTAAGAGTAATGCAGCTAATTTGTACGCCATTATTGCAGTTGACACAGCAACATAAACTCACAGATCTTTTACAATATGATCTTATAGCTAAATTTGCCCAGATAATTAAGTTTTAAGATTTGCCCTTTCTTTGGGCTCATAAAATGTTTTACAACCTATAACAGAAATAAGTCCTGTATATAGTCTTTATCTGTGTAATAATTTTTAAAGTTCGCAATTTTTTAAAGCCAAGAGTATTCAGGGAAGTTGAATCATGAAGACTTCCGACTTAATTCAGCGTCATCTTTATATAATCAATTAGTAAAACTGCAGCAGTATGGCCAAAGAAGAGGGTAGGGCTGTAAAATCACACCACTGGGTCTGTACCCCAATGCAAATTACTTTGTCCCCCTGTCTGGTTCTTCAACTGTAAAACGGGCTAATTAGTACATCAGGAATTAAGTTTCGTGTCCCTGTATACCTGCTTCCTCTTTTTTTTGTTTTCGATGTTGACCACTTATATTAATTCACTGTTATGTGTATGTTTCATTGAATGTGGAGAAAAGACATCAAAATGTAGTTTATTAACTTTAACTATAGCTTTATGTCTCTTGAGAACAAAAATAACTTTTAAAATTGATTTGGAACTATTAAAAACAGATTTGGAATGAGTAAATATACTTACACTTTGCGATCATTTAGAAGCATCCCGTTCATTTTTTCAATAGCTCTTTCAGCTGCTTCCTGTGTCTCAAAATGTACAAATCCATAGCCCTTGGAACCATTTTCATCACAAACCACCTAGGGAAAAGAGTCATACCAACTTTTCATAACTTGCTATTGATTTAGCATTTTCTAAGTGTTCAGAGATAACTTGTCAACCACCTAACCTGGTAATGTGGGAAATAAAGATGTCCAATAACAGATACCGTGGTTGCTATTTTAAGGAATAAACTAAAGGAGCTAAAAGCACTGTAAAAATAGGTTTACCTGTTACATTCTGCTTACCTTACATGAAAGGATGTTACCAAAAGCAGAAAATGTATCATACAGTGCTTTATTATCAATAGATTTGTCCAAATTTTTAATGAATATGTTGCCCACTCCACTTTTGCGAAGCGATGGATCACGCTGAGACCACATGATGCGTACTGGCTTGCCCTTTATAACATCAAAATTCATGGTGTCCAAAGCACGTTCCGCTGCAGGAAGAACATTTTCAGAGTAAATATTACTTTATAACTTTTACTGTCTACTTAAGATTATATAAATTATGTTGGGGTGGGCACTTATTAGAACTAACATGCCCTCTTTATATACCAACTGCAAGAAATGTTGAAGCTACCTTTCAATTATCATACATTAATCTAGCTTTAAAGTGTATATAACGCAAAAAGAAAAGATAAATCAAATTTCCCACATACTAAAGGATGGCATATTGCTAATAACTCATAATTTCTTAAACAATCTTCTACTCTTATTGTCATTAAATTTAAAAAGTACCTTTTTGTACCGAGACAACTTAAAAACCAGATTCTCCTTCATATACAATTTGCTTAATGAGCAATATAAAAGACATGGTAATTCTACATTATCCACAGGCAGAGAGTATTTTATGGATTTTCAAGCATTTTAACTGCTCCACTACTTGCCAAAATTAGTCGTTTCATTGCTATTACCGCCAAGATACAAAAACTAGTCAATTTTCTTTTTAAAAATTCCTGAATTATTAGGGAGATTTCACTGATTCATGATATAGCTTCCATTACCACAGAAAACAATTCACGCTATATCTATTCAGAAAGACTGTAATCAGGCCTTTTAAACTAACAAAAGTTGGACATGCAATCACGGAATATTTGAAATGCCAAGTTTGCATATTCATAATTCACTTTGAATGCTTTCAACATTTCTCAACACACAAAACTACAATTACATAATTACATCTTAGGTCATCATCTTTTAACTCAACAACTGATGATTTAATCAAATTATTTTTAGACAGCACAAGAAAACTTCAAAATGTATCCAATTAATTTCAGGGTCTTAGATGTACTGAATTGTGTATCTGCACCACTAAAGGAACACTTCTTTAACACTTGAGACTACACAGAAAAATACAACCTTAAAGAAAAAGGCTGTTAATCTCCAAGAGGGGAAAAAATAGTCCACTTGAAGTCCTGAAACACCAGTTTTCACAATTCCATACCAATATAACTTTAAAGTTATTGACAGGACAAATTTTCAAGCAACTTCTTTTTATAAATGAGTGTTTCAATTTCTAGAAGATAATGATAATCAGCAGTCAGCACATTATCAATTGCCCATACTATTCAGCTCACCCAATTTTATTTTAGCTGACTTTGAGTTTTTTTTTTGAATGAATCACTTCTTCCTGTTAAAATTGGAATTTGATCACTTACAAAAGCTAGCCTGCAAATTCATCTATATAGCAAATGTAGCAATAAGTAAAAAAAAAAAAAAAACCACTTGAAAAACTATTTGGAAAGATGGTAAATTAAACACAGAAACCAGGAAGATGAAAGGTGGAAAAATGCTGTCTTCTTTTGAGTAGCTACTAGGATGGAGTGATACACAGTACACTAACCATAGCAGCTGTTCAAATCCTAAGAATTGTTTTAAAAAATTTTTTAATTAGAAACCATTAAGATTAAAAAATAAAAGACAGTTTCAAGTAACTATTTTATAGCTTCTAAGATCTGTTCAAGTTTTCTCTACTAACTCTGTACCTGCCCCAAAGTTATCTTGCCTCTTATTTTATCTTACATCCACTGATAACCCCTGCCTAGACTTAGGAAAGATTGTTAAGGAAAGACTGTTACTGCCGACAGAGCAAAACCTGCAGTGCAATTTTACAACTTCTAACTGTATCACTCAATGTTCTGCTTACCCAAAATCTCATTTATCAATTTTACTTAATTGTTCACCAAGTAACCTAAATTTTAATGAACTGAATGAAATAAGTTTAAATCCCACCCTTAAGGCCATTTCTACAAAAATGAAAATAAACTCCTTACATTTTAATACTTGACAAGTATCTTAACATTCTGTAAAAATGCAACACTGGGCTATAAAATCAAGTGAAGCATAATTTCTGCAGTCAACTGACCAAGATATAAAAAAAAATTTTGGCGACCCATCAAGGCCACAGATTTCATCTGTTTACCAAATTTTGTTTTTGTGAACTATTAAACTTCAAAACAAAAATACAAAGGTACCTATATTTTCCCCATAGATTTCAAACAAAATTTAATATCGGTTATTTTGTATTCAATCATTCCAAGATTTATGGACCACTTGTAAAAATAAAACTGTACTTGAATGCTTCATGTAAGTATAATGATCCAGTTCAGATTATACTAACATTTTACAGCTAAATGAATATACTTTTAAGGAAAAAAAAAAAAAGCTCAAAACCACAGGAACCATTCCTATTCCAGAAGAAAAAATATACCGAATAAAATATCAGTACTTTGAATTAAAGAGGCCTAATCTGAATCACACACACACAAAAAAAACAATAAAACGATCAAATTTGGCTGACAAATACATGGTCTTCAAAAAGGTCTTTTTGCACATCCCCTCCTTCCACCAGCCGACAGCTACTGGAGAGCGACAAATACTCGACCGTGGGGAAAACCCATGTGCACTGCTCAGTGCTAGTTTGCATTTCTAGATCCATCAGGCACTGCTGAGTTACTTCTAAGGGCCGGACTCGGTAGCCTGAATACAACCACCCCATCACGGTTACTTTAAAAGGCCCTGTGGCTGCTGCAGGCGATTAGACCAACACCAGGAACAGGCCTCGGGCCTGCGAGGTTACAAGGTTCAACACGTGGTATTTTTTGAGCACGGAATTGCACTTCCTCCCCTTCCCGGGGAGCCGGCAAGAGCCTGGGGGTATAGGGAACACCACCACCTATTACTGGAGAAGGGGTCTCCACGCTCGACGTCCCCAAATCCCGGCTGTCAAGTGCGACGAGTTAAGAACCGAATCTCACCCACCCTCCTCCCTGCGCGTCATCACCCTAAAGTTTGAGAGTGGCTGCGGTCGAGAAAATGGTCGCAAGGAGGAAGTGACCCGGCGTGCGAGGGGCGTGCAACTGCAGGCTGCGCGGGTCCCCGCGGGCATGGTGAACATGGCTCCGGCAGCGCAGCCGGACTAGGGGTCCCGGCCCCCGAGCCTCTCCCTGCCGGCCTTCGGGAGTGACAAGCCCTCCCGCCTCCTCCCCCCCAGGCTTGCCGGCCTAGCCCGCCCTCCCACCGCCGCCCGAGCCTCATGGCCGCCCGCCTGCCGCCGGGCCCGGCTCTCACCGTCTGCCGGCTGCTGGAAGTTCACATACGCGTAGCCCAAGGAGCGGCGGGTGATCATGTCCCTGCAGACCCGGATGGAGAGGATGGGCCCGGCCGGGCTGAACTTCTCGTAGAGCATCGCCTCGGTCACGTCGGGGTGCAGGTCCCCCACGTAGAGCGAGGCCATGGGGTAGCTGGGGGCGCTGGGGTTCATCTCGGCACGGCTGCCCGCAGGGCCAGAGGCCGCGACCTTTCCGTGAGAGGAGAGCGAGTGCTGGGGCCAGGGGCCGGGGCCGGGGCCAGGGGCCGGAGCCGGGGGGAGGGGAGCGGGGGCAAGCGCAGAGGGACAAAAATCAACCGGAATCGAAAACTACTCAACGGACGCAGAACGGGGTCGATCCCCTGCCGCCGGCTGCTGGCTAGGAAGCCCGGGTGGCGGTGTCGGGTCGGGCAGCGGGAAGGCCTCGGTCTCCTGTTTCCTTCTTGGAGCTGCTGCGGGGCCGCGGGCGGGCGGGTCGGTCTCGGCTGCTTCACCGGGTTATTTTATAAAAGAGGAAGGAAAAAAAATAAAAGTCTCCGGCGGGGGAGACGCGGATTTTTTGTAAATTTTTTTTGGGTTTTTTAAAAGATTTTTTTAGATTTTTTTTGGATTTTTTAATAATAAATGTGTGTTCCGAGCCCGGAGCACACACTCCGCACTCTCAGCACTAACCGCCGGGGAGAAGGGGAAGCACCGCCTCCTGTACCCTCTACTTATACCCCCCGCCGCACTCGCTCCGCCCCCGCGCGTCTGACGCCAGGGCCCTACGCGAGCGTCTGCGCCGGAGGAGGAGGAGAAAAGAGGCGAAGGGGAGGAGGGAAGAGAAAACAGGAGGAGGAAAGAGCAAAGAGGAAGGGAGAGGTGACGGCGGCTGTTGCGGATGTGGGGGTGGGGTTGGGAAGGGGCGGGGCTTTTGCGCAAGCGCGGCGGCTGGAGGGGCGGGGCCGGCGCTGTGAAGGGCCCGTGGGGGAGGGGAGGGCCGGCTCGCGGGCGGTTCTCGGTGGAGTCGGGTGGGAGGGCCCCTCCCTCCACACACCCCGCCCCCACCTCCACCCTTGAAAAGCGTTAACCCGTCACCGCAGCAGTGGGCGGCGCGCGGGGCTTCCGGGTTCCTTATCGCTAACCACCCCCAACGTGCTCCTTCGCCGGAGGGGCCTCTTCCCTCTGCGGCGGGTTCAGCTCTCCTTCCCCTCGCTCCCGGTGGACGCCGGGCACGAGTGGGCCAGCGTGATTACTTCTAGGCCCGGTTTCGGAAACGTGCTTAGAAGGAGCTGCGGTGGCTCCCCCTTTCTCCTACCCAGACCGTACTACGAGTCCCAATGGGCAGCGCCGCCACGCTCGTCCGCCGCAGAAGCGGTGCTTGCTGGGAGCTGGAGTCCCCAACGGCCGCATCTCGCTGACCCCAACGTGCCGTGGGTCTTGGCCCCCGCTCGGGGACACCTCCCCAACCGTCCGGAGGGCTGGCGTTGCCCGGAGGTTCTTCTGAAAGCTGACGGGGGGAGGGGTGAAGTCCTTGGGTTTCTCGTCCTTTGATTTGCAAGCCCAACGCTTGTTCTCGCTACTGTATGCTGTCTCAGTGGCTTTGATTTGAGGGAATTATTTTGGTTTACTCGCTTCTTCTTTTTAAATTTTGGGATCACTTACTACCTTAAGGTGCTATGTTGGGACCACTGATTCGTGCTCTTCGTGCCAGGCAACATTTCCTTGAGGTCGAAAACAGGACTGGAGAAAAATGAGTGCTTCTCCTTAAGTATGAGTTTATCGCAGTCCCTGGTACTTGGCACCACAGACTTTCAACTAGGCAAAGTTAGGAATAGTCTAAAACAAAACAGTAGTATAAAAGGTTAAAATATTTTGTGCATTCAGCTGTGACTTTCCTAAGAATGCTAAATTTAAGAAACTGACACCCATTAACCAAACCCGATAAGTCAACAAATACCACCTTAAAGTAGTAGTGCATCTTACAGTTTTTAAAGCATTTGCATATGTAGCCTATCATTAGAATCAATAAACAACCAATTCTAGCATTTATCAGGCTGTGACAATTTTCTAATACTTAAATTTGTTTTCTTTTAAAAATAAGAGGTTGGAAATCCCATTACTGTAATTTAAAAGAAAGCATGACTTCATTTTTGTCTTTAATTTTTTTCTCTGTATTATTGTTTTATTTCTTTTTCTGTTTTCTTTTTATTTCTTTTTCTAAATCGATGCAAATGTCTTTAATTTTTTGAAGAAATAATATTAACAAGCCAACAGGCATAATAGAAGGAGTGTACTCATTAAAGAAGGGTGAAGGGAGATCACCTCCAGTAACTTGGAAATAGATAACACTAAGAATTTGAAACTATCAAAAACCACACATAATTACTAAGGTTGTCTACCTGGGGATTTTTCTTTTTTTATACTTTTCTGGTGGAGGAAAATGAAGGTATGGTTTCTGGTGGACCTCATTAGAGCATGATCATAAATAACAAAGGTGAAAAAAATGGTCTGCTTGGAGTCTAGAAAACTTTGACAGCAAGAGTTTGAGAATCCCTGTCTGGGTGGTTTGAGTACTCCAGTCACAAATAGTCCAACCCTCAGGTTTTAATTAGAGCCTAGATTAAATTGTTTTATATCCACTTTGAACAAGCACCTATCCAACTGCTAAGTCCAATTAATAGTTCATTCTCACTTTGACACAGGAAATGGATGCCCTAGGTGTTGGACAGAAGCAGTCTAGTCATCCAAAAGGTATATCAGGCCTTTTTATATTAATAAATACTTTAAGAAGGGAGCTAGTCATCAGGCCTTCTTGATGTTCCGTGAATGTAATTGTCATATTTTAAGGAGATATAGTTAAGTCTGTGCAAAGAAAACTAGAAGCAAAGTACATCTCTGAAGGTAGTAGAATCTCTGAGGTAGTAGAATCATGATAGGGACTCAGAGCCCATCCCAGCAGGAAACTAGTGGGTCTGGAACAGAGAACCGGTGCAATCATCTCTTTCCATTTCCAACTAGCTCCTTTCTCTTAGATCAGAAAAACCTGTTTTTCTGATCAAACGAAGGAGAAAGACATAGAGAGGAGAGAGGAAAAGAAGACAATCCCTTCCTTAATGACATATTCCTCTCTAATTTGCTTTCTTTTCAGATCCAAGCTTTTTATTTCCACTTTCTCATCTCCCTTTAATTCCTCAACCCACTATGACTTCTTCCTCCACCACCATTCAAACTGCCTTACAAACAATCGCCCGTTATCTCCCTCCCATTTAACAAGTCCAGTGGAGTGTCTTCAGGTCCATCTTACTAGACTTAGGCAGAATTTGACCCTATTTTCCTCTCTTTCTGAATACACTATTTTGGCTTCTAGAGTACAACTCTTCTGGTTCTCCTCCTAACCCTCAGACTATTATTCCTCCTTCCCTGACCACCAAATTGGGCTGGGTACCTTTCCTTTCGGCTTTATCCGATTCCTTTCTGCCAGTGTGTTTACCACATTATATTAAAATATGTCTGTTCATGAACTGTCTCCCCAAATAAGTTGTAAGTTCCAAAAGAGATCCTGTGTCATATTTAGCTATATCCTTACCACAAAGCCTGGCCCATGGACTTCCTTTTTTTTTTTTCTTCCCTAATTGATCAGAAGCAAGGGCTCAGTAGGCCAGCCTTGTGGACTGACCACACGAAGTGAGGGTGGATAGGGAGATAACCTGATGCACTCATAGGCAACTAGGATTGTGTTTATGTCCAGACTGCTTGGCCTGCCACAGCACAACTACTTCCAAATTCCACTGACTCTAGTAGGAGTATTTCGTACCATACTGGCTGGTCTCATTTCCAGGGCTGAGCTTAGTGGTAGACTTTTAATGCCAAGGAGGGCCATGTAAGAACTGCACAAAAGGAGTTTCTGGATCTCCAAAGCCAAGGACACAGACAATGGCAATCCCACTGACGTTCTGACACCCTTCAGAGGCTATCAGACCACCTCCCTCTTTAACAGTGTGATTGCTTCCTGTTAGTTTTTTTATACAGTCTGATAGAGGTGATTAAGGCTACAAACAGAAGGTAGAAGATGGAATATTTGTCAGTTCCCTTTGCCTTTTTTGATTCTCTACTCTCGTTTTTCTTTCCCATCAATTTCTTTTTGGCCTTAAAAAAAAAAAAAGGGGCTGTCTATGTTTATCTGGCCTGCCTGTGTTTATCTAATTTTAGAACGCAAGCTGTGGGATAGAAGAATGTCTTTATATGTGCAGCATCTCACTGTGGGTGCCCAAGAATGTCTAATGACATCAACATCATTTGAATTAACCTGTTTTTATCTTAGTGAATGGATTGTAAAGTTGTCTAGAAAACTTGTTCCCTTGAACCTCACAAGCAATGTATTAATAATTTTTAGGCTATACCCCAGATACATTCAGAATATATCCAGAATAATTTAAAGTATCTTACATGATGTAAGACAAATTAAAGTTGACTGGCTTTATGAGATCTTTAGGTAATGCTGAGAGGTATATTTGAGAAGAATAAAAAGTGAATAATGCAGCCCTCTTCCACTTGAAAGGGTATACTTTCTGTAGAACCTTGAAAAAACTATATTACACAATGTTTATGATAAGACCAAAAGTATACAATGTTTAAGAAAATTAGCTCTGCCTCATTGGTTTACTGGGTTAGTGAGGAATACAACACCTACTCAAACTAGTAAATTATCATGCACATGATCAAACTTACTAAAATGAGTCCTATTCAGATTTTATATTTTCTTCTATACGCATTACCTATTTTCCTCATACTAATCAAAAACTAAGAAAAGGATTTATAAAAGAAGTTTGAAATTGGATCCTCTCCTCAGACCATGTGTCAGATGATGTAACCTGACATGAGTTCTGAAACCCACTTAGGGTCATTTACACAGACTCATAAACCTAGAAAACAATAGTGGGAGAAAAGGGTAATTAATGGCTTTGTTGTAGAAGAAAATGTGAAATCTCAGAATATGAAGATTTCTTATAAAGTATTCTTTTAAGGGCATAGCCATCTGTGTTAAGCCAGTATTCCTGTTATAATGGTTGTTTGGTAGCCATAGGTCTCCGATACCAGGGACACTACTATCTACCTAATTAGATTATTGTGAAATTTAAATAAGCTAATATACGTAAACTTAACAAGATATAATGTACAAAAACATCTTTAAAAGAAAAACAAAGTTGGAGGACTCACACTTCCTGACCTTAAAGCTTATTACAAAGCTATTTTAATCAAAACAGAATGGTACTGATATAAAGATAGACATATGGACCAAAGGAACCAAATTGAGAGTTCAGAAATAGATCCTCACATCTATAGTCAATTGCTTTTTGACAACGCTGCCAAGTCTGCTCAATTGTGAAAGAATAATCTCTTCAACAAATGGTGCTGGGAGAATTGGATAACTATGCAGAAAAATGAAAGAGGACCCCTATCTCATACCATATATAAAAATTAACTGAAAATGGATCAAATACCTAAATATAAGAGCCATGACTGTAAAACTCCTAAAATAAAATGTTGGGAAGCATCTTCAAGATCTTGTGGTAGGCAATGTTTTCTTAGATGTTATACCCAGAGAACAAGCAAGAAAAGAAAAAAATGGATAAATGGGACTTTCTCAAAACTAAAAATTTTTCTGCATCAAAAACTTTATCACAAAAATGAAATGACAACCTCCTCAAAGGAGAAAATATTTGGAAACCATATATCCTGTAAGGATTTAATATCAAGAATATATAGAAAGAAATCCTACAACTCAACAACAAAAAGACAAACAACCCAATTTTTTAAATGGGCAAAAAGAAATGAACAGACATTTCTCCAAAGAGAAAACACAAATGGCTTAAAAGCACATGAAAAGATGCTCAACATCACTAGCTATTATGGAAATATAAATCAAAACCATATTGAGCTACCATTTCACATCCACTACCTTAGCTTCTATTTAAAATAACAGAAAACTATTAGTGTTGGAGAAGATGTGGAGAAACTGGACCACTCGTTCACTGCTGGTAGGAATGTAAAATGGTACAGCTGCTATGGAAGACAGTTTGGCATTTTCTCAGGAAGCTACGTATAGAATTGCCATATGATCCAGTGATCCTGCTACTAGGTATATACACAGAAGAACTGAAAGCAGGGACACAAACAGACATTTGCACATTTATATTCTTAGGGGCCTTATTTACAATTGTCAAAAGATGAAAGCAACCCAAGTGTCCATCAACCGATGAATGGATAAACGAAATGTGATGTATACATACAATGGAATATTATTCAGTCATAAAAAGGAATACAATTCTGATATTTGCAATAGCATGAATGAACTTTCAAGAGGTTAGGCTGAATGAAAACAGCCTGATACAAAAGGACCAAATATCATATGAATGCATTGATTTGAAACAATCCAAATAAGCAAACTCAGAGTCAGAATCTAGAAAATAGGTTACCAGGGGATGGGATGAGAAAAGGAAATGGAAAGTTAAGGCTTAAAATTTACAGGGTTCCTATTTGGAACAATGGAAATGTTTTGGTAATGGATGGTCACAATGGTAGCACAACATTGTGAATGCAATTAGCAGCACTGAAATGTATATCTGAATGTGATTAAAGGGAGAAATGTTCGATTGTATATATGGTAACAAGATAAACATTTTTAAAAATCAATGGAACTGGGTGGGCAACGGTGGCTCAGTGGCAGAATTCTCACCTGCCATGCCAGAAACCTGGGTTCCATTCCTGGAGCCTGCCCAAGCCAAAAAAAATAAAAATAAAAAAAAAAATGGAACTGCACTACACAAATGTGAACCCTGAATTAAACCATGGACTTTCCCTAATAGCACAGTTATAAAAATGTGCTATCATCAATTGTAACAGAGGTTCCACACCAGTGCAAGGTGAGTCTGGGACATTTTGCTGGGCAGAAAGCAAGGATGCTTTTTAGAAAATGGTTTTACATGGAAGAACACACTTTTTAGAAAATGGTTTTTCATGGAAGAACACAAGGATCCCATTTAAAGGGATACTCATTGGCTAAGTTCTATCAATTTGAACTTTAAATTGGTACACTGAAATGTGTTAATTTGGGAATCGAGTTCATTATGATACCAAAAAGGAGAAAAGCTGACAAATTGTACAAAAGAAGTTGATTCTCATTAATTGAATCTCATTACACACCCTGTTACTATGTTTGTATTATTGACTCATTTATTGAATCAGTGCAGAATACCAAATTCAGTCAATATCAAGTATGTTGGTTTTACTTAATCTAAGTTTAGAGGTAGAAGAATAACTCTTTAACTCTTAGGTCATAACTGCTTGGGTCTATTCTAGTATAAAGTGATATGTTGTAGTGACAGAATTATTTTTGTGTGTAGACACCTGTCCAGCATATTCTTGCCTGCCTTAGAAATCAAATGCTGGAAATTTTTATTACACCTCAAAATGCCATTGTAGTGAGCCTTAGCAGGCTGTCCAACAGAACTTCTTGAGATGAAGGAAATGGTCTATATTTGTGCTGTCTTATAAGGTAGCCATTAGTCAAATATGGCTAATGGTTACTGAGCCACTTAAAATATGGCTAGTATGAGCAAAGAATTGAAGTTTAAATTTAATTTAATATTAATTAATTTAAATTAAAGTTAGACACATTCATTATTCTTCTCACTGATAATTCTGGAAAATTTATTTCCTTTCAGATAAGGATCTCTATTGAAAAATTCAACATTTTAATTTATGTTTTGAATAGATAATATATTCACATAGCTTAAAATATTAAAAGTACAAAGAAGTATACAGTCAGAATTCTCTCCCTCCCTGTTTCCCACCTACCCAGGTCTCTTCACCATAGGTGTGACCAATGTTATCAGTTTCTTTTGCACCCCAGAGAAACTTTATGCATGTACAAGTAATGATAACGTATCATTGTTGTGAGCAAAGCTTTTTTTCTCTTTTTCCTTCTTCCTCAGGACTGCATGGTCTTAAGTATCTGTTTTAAAGGCCACCTGAGGGTGGCCTGTTTGCCATCTTGACAACTGATGAGATAGCTCACATTTGGAATCCTAGGAATCCTGATTTCACAAGACAGGCAACAGGTAGAATGGATGACCGCCCCTACTCTGCAGCCCAGTCATGTGACAGAGGCCCAAATTTCAAAATTCCTCGTCCCTTTCCTTTTAAGCTTATATTTTGAACTAAATCATGCTAAGTCACCCAAGATATGACCTTATTATAATACTGAATATGATTTTTAATAGCACAATTTTAACATCAATAATACGTAAGACTCTTTAATGGCTCTCCATTGTAGATAGAATAAAATCCAAACTACTCACCAAGGCCCACCACGCCTTTGTACCATCTGGCCTCAGACTTCTCCTGAATCACTAGGCTCCAGTCACCTAGGCCTTTTATGCAGCTAACGCCTTCCTGCCTCAGGGACTCTGCACTCACTCTTTTCTCAATCTGGCAAGCTCTTTCCTGGATGGACTCTTTCTGTGGCTCTCCTTCTCATCCTCCATCTTTAGTTTAAATGTCACCACCTCACTGATGTCTTCTTTGAATGTGCCATCTATAGTAACCCCCCAACCCCCATATGGTTTCTTTCTTCATAGTACTTTCTATAATTTGTTATTGCTTTGTTTATTTAAATGTTCTCTCTCTCCACATGAATGTAAGGTCTCTGAGAACAGGAATTTGAGCTGTCTTCACTGTCTGGCACGTAGTTGCTGTGCAGTTAATATTTGCTTAAAAAATTAGTTGAGTGAGCAAATATTGAATGCATTTCAAAAACAGGGCCCAAAGCTTAAGAAAATTTGGTCAAATGCCATGCCTATCAAACAGCCTATCATAATTGAATTAACATACTGAATTACTCTCAGAGAGATTCTGTTTTTATGTGATGGCTTTGATTTCCTTAAAATCTATCTTGAGTCATATTTTCTTTTGTAAATCAAAGACATTTAGTATATTTAACTCACTAGAACTACTTGCATTTGCTATGATATGCCATCTATAGAGTGATGTACTTATGCAATAATGGTATATGTGCGTCATCTTATAATCTTTTTGCTTCACTAAGTCATTATGATACTATGTCATTAGTATTTTCATTGGTATTGCTTGCTAAATTAGCACTTATTGGTCAAGTGCTTACCTTATCATTACTGGGAAATATACATTTGTATGGTGCCTTATAGCTTGAAAAAAGCTTTTATTGATGTCAATTTCTCTAATTGTCATAACCCTCCTCTACTCTGTAAGGGATCTTATGGCCATGTAATTGGTGAGGTTACTGGAGCTCAGGAGAGGTTAAGTTTTGCTTAAAACACAACCGGTAAGAGCTAGAGCTAGTGAGTGAACTCAGTTCTACCAAGTCTAACTTTCAAGTCCAAATCCTCTGGTTTATCAGCTACATCATAGCTACATCAGCACCATAGCTGAGTAACACTTTTGTAGTTTACAAAGTACTTCCACATAAAGTATCTCATTTGGTCTGCTTTACAACCTATGGCTAACAGGGCTGGTAAAATTCCTTCACTAAAAAATTTATAGTCTCTTTAAGGAAACAGTACATGTGCAAAACTGAACATGTTGTTACAGAGTAATATTTAAATACATAGAAATTAATTATGGAAATGTATACAGATGCTGAGGAGATTGTGAATTTTATATAGCCAAATGAGACCTATTATAAAACACTTCCTGGGAAGAGGTGATTTTTAACACGTTTTGGAAAGAGAGGAAGAAACCAGAGTGCTGTACAAGAGGGTACAATGCCATCCAGACAAAGGGAACTGGGCCATACAAGATGTGTAGATAGGTACAGTGTCAAGTGGAGAACATGGCCACAAATTAGCTTGACAAGATAGAGAGGCCCAATAAAGAATTAATGAAAGATGAGGATGCTAAGATTAGGAGTACTCCTAGTTGGTGAAAGACTGGATGTCAAAGGGGATTTTGGATTGTATTTGACAAACATTAAGGAGTCAGTGAAAGCTCAAGCAAATAAAATATTAGAGATGAAAAGTTTTGATGACACTTCTAGCAACTATATGTAGGATAATTGCAGCTGGGGAGACTACTTGAAGGCTATTACAGTAATCCCAAATCGAGGCAACTTGGTCATAGACTATAATGTTCCTTGAGGATATGGGAAGGAAAGTGGATCTTGCAGAGAAAGACTTAGCAAGAGTAAATGATGGATTTAGAGTAGGGGAGAAAGAGATGAAGGATTGAAAAAACAAGTGTGAGGTTTCCAGCCTGTTGAAGTGGGGTAGGTTGTAGTGCAATAAATGCATTTTTTTCTGAAGGGGGGGGCCTTTTGGCCTAGACCAAGAGGTGAGAGGTGGAGATAAGGAAGAAATGACCTAAATTTTTGAAATGTAAAGTAGAAGGTGGTACAAGGATGTTCAGTTGAAGGCCTGTAGACAACTGGAGAAACAAATCAGCTTATTTGCTATCTTCTCATACAACCTCAAATGCTTTTTTCTTGGCTATTCACTATTGTGAAGAATACACACGTATAGATTTGGATATTTCCCTGGGAACTTCTGTAGGGTAGCATGAAAAAGAAAAAGAAAAGATAAAAAAAAAGCGTTACTACTTTTCACCCTGAAAAGATTATTTAGAAGTTACTTTGCTTTTAAAAGTTAATATTCATTAGTTTCAAATTCGAAATCTTGTTCTCAAGGTTTTATATTCAACATATCCATTTATTATTCTATTTATATGTCTAGGAAATTAATGTCTGAGCCACTTGGTTAATTAGTTCCTTTAAACATTTTAAAGTACATTTATTAATTTAATAATTTGATTCCTTTTTCAAATATGTCAATTTTCTGATTAACAAACTCTCTCAAAGTATTAAGTAATTCTCATAAAAGTAGCAAACAAATACATATGGTGAGTTGTACATTCTCTTAAAAGTTCCAATACAGTGTATAAACATTTTAAGATTTTAACTTAAAATCAAGCCTAAATTAATTAGTCAGTATTCATTATACATTTAAAATGTACAATTCATTTTAGATACTTTTAAAACACTAAAAATATTACATACCATTAAACATTAGAAGTATTTAAAATATCAAAATATATAGATTCCTTAATAAAAGAAAATTAATACCATGAGTTTTGCTTTAGTACATCTCTACTTTATTTTTAATCTTCCCAGGATTAAAAGTTACATATCCATTAAGAAAACAATTATGTCATTCTAAGAAATGTTTGGTTCACCTTTTTAGCTAGGTGGTTTCTCTATAGTCAGAGGGTCCCTTGACCCTTGGGTGTCCAATTCTTGCCTTCTTTCCACTGGGGTCCCAAAGGAAGTGGGTGCAATTTTCTCTATTGAAGTGGAGCTGGTCAGACTCAAGTTCTGTACTTTCTTTCCTGACATCTCCTTAGGGGCTGGTTCCTTTCCTCTCAGGATTCAGGGCATAGTTGGAACCTATCCAATCCCTCATCCTCCTATAGTGGGGAGGAAAAAACATATTGTTACGATAGCAGTCAACATTGGTTAATGTGTTGAGAATTGACTTGATGGAGGGAAGGGGGCGAAATAAGCAGTTAGGAGGCAATTACCACACCCAGGAAGGAAGCACCAGTACTTTGGTCTAGGGGCTCACCTGGAGGTGGTGAAGGGTATCCAGGCCACAATCCCCTGGCTCTCCTCATCCCAGGCTGCTTCTTTTTAGTCACTTTTGTTTTGTTTTGTTTTAACTTTTAGAATCTTTATTGTGATAAAATATGCATAACCAAAATTAAACATTTTGGCCATTTTGGAATGTATAATTCAGTGGCATTGAGTACATTCACAATATTGTACAACCATCACGACTATCTAGTTCTAGAACTTTCTCAACACCCCCAAAAGAAACCCTTACCATTAGAAGTCTGTCCTGATCCTCCACCCCATCCCCCAAGCCCCTGGCAACTACAAATCTGCTAACCAAGGTAGTCCTAAAGGGATGGCAGGAATAAGTTAGGAGTTAGGTAAAGGAAAACTAAACGGTTTGACATAATGAAGAATAAATTTTGAGTTCCAGAGGGGGCAGTCTGGGAGAGAAGAAAACAGAGTAAGTACATGGGGAGAGAGAGGAACGTAGCTCTGAGGATAAGATAAATGTTTCTCTCTCTCTCTTTTTTTTTTGGTGCATGGGCCATGATTTGAACCCTGGTCTCCCACATGGCAGGTGAGCATTCTACCACTGAACCACCCATGCACCCAGGTATATGCATTTCTAACCAGTTCCAAGGTGATGCTGACACTGTTGAGGAAGTACAGGGACTGACTGAACTCTGAGAATCATTGCCCTAGGTTGATGGTTAGCAGGGTGGGCTGGAAGTGTGAAAACACAAACACAGTACCATCCTTTGATTTCTTTCTCTATGGGTCTCAAGGTGTGACTACTGAGGTTTCTGTCACTTCATCTATAGTCTTATCACTACAATTTTACAACTAGCATAACAACTTCTAACCTTAAAACATTGTTTAAAGACTGCTTCTTTTGAAAATTGCTTTGGAGTGGAAGTGGAGGAGGGGAATCACTCCTTAAAGTTTTCCCCAGAACCCTCAAACCACCCAGTTCCTCAACCACCACCACCCCACCCCCTTGCAAGCTCTTGCCCCCAATTCCTTCACTCGGCCCCATGCTTTTGATAATGACAGATAAAAGCTAACATTTTAAGTTTCTATTTGGCTGTAACAGAGAGGCCTCCATCAAGAACCTGGAAATAAAGCTGAACTCTTAAATGATGAAATCCACAATTACAAGATCAAAGCAGAGGTTAAAAAGATGGCCTTTGCTAACAGGTCTTTTCAGTAACTGCATTTAAGGATTAATGAGAGAGAAAAACAATCAGGTCTGGAGGTGAAGGGAAGTTTGGTCCACCATGGAGGTTAAAAAGGGAATCACAGAGACTAACATTGGCGATGACCATCCAGACTTTAGCCAGGATAGGGAACACTGGTTAACAGACTTCTAATATTATGATCTCATTAGCAAACCCATTCCTGATGTGAAGATAAAGTCATCCAACTTTTTGAGCATGATTCCATTAGTTGTTAGATTTATCTAGCTCCTATTGTTCCAATTCTCATTCATCTCCACGGGTATGTCTGTTTGCAAGGAAAGAATGCACTGGTCTCATAAACTCCAGTATTACAGTTCTTATTGTGATTTATATATTCCTATTCTGATTTTATGCAGTTTTTGAGAAGTTAGTTAATTAGAGTCTGCCACTAAGAGAGGGCTCGGCTCTCACAATGCTGATGAAATCAGGTTTCTGCATCTTTGAGGTTGAGTAAATAAATTCATCAAGAGAATGTCTTAGGAGATCTCTAGTCTTCCTGGCTATTCCGTAGTCGGGTAGTGAAAAGTACTCTGACAGGGAGTCACAACACCACCCTGTGGACTTAGAGGAGGCTTTGTGGAGATGACAACATCTGAATTCCATCTTAAATGATGAATAAGAATTTGCAAACAAAGAAGTGGACAGGGCATCCCCGACATAATGAAAGGCACAGAGAAGAGAATTAGCAAAGTGAGTTGTCAAATGACAAGTGTAAATTGGTGGCTGCAGCAGAATAACAGGACAAATTTAGATTTTAGATTTATTACTCTAGTTCTAGGGTGGAGTATGATTTTAAGAAGGAGCTAGTTCAGAAGCAATTAGGAGTTTACGGTTCAGAAAAGAGGTGATGAGTTCTGAACTATTATAGTGAAGCAACATTTAGGAAGCAAAAATCAGGGTTTAGCAAGCATTTGGACATAAAATATTAGAAGGAAGGATAAGGGAGATGGAGGAGTTTGGATGTCTGAGTAGATGGCAGTGCCATAAGTTAAAATATGGAATATGGCGGAATATTCCAGCATTTGTTTTGCAGAATTTTAGGGGTAGAAGGTCTTAAATAGGAGTGAGGTTATTAAAATATTAAAAATTAAAAATAATGAGGTTATTTTTGCAAATGTTGCTTTTGAATTGGCTATGGGATTTTAAAGTAGACAGGTTCAGTATTTGGTTATATATAGTTTCTGGGTACTCCAAGGGGAGGTCAGCATTAGACACAAAGACTTGTAGGTTGTTCACATAGAGGGGTTTTGTTAAAAATCTGAGAGTGGACAAGGTTGCTCAAGGAATACAGAGAAAGACAATGATCCACGGAAAAATTCCTGAGCAGCAACTTTTAAGGGGTGGGTGGAGGAAGAACCCATAAAGAGGGACAAAAAAGTCATGATACCAGAAAAAGAGAAGAAGAATAGAAGAGAGTTGTAGGAGCCAAGGAAACAGTTTATGGAGGAAGGGTTCTAACTCCCAAGGATTGTCCACTGGATTCTGCACAAAGGAAAGCATTAGTAATCCCGGTGATGGTGGTCTCAGGAGTGTGGTAGGAAGGTGTGGATTGACAAGTGGCTGAGAGGTGAAGAAGTGGAGACAGTGACTGAGGCTCATTCTTTCATAAGGCTTGCTGAGCTTCTCCATCCTGAGGGGCTGATATAGACCATCGTCATTTCTGTGGATCCCCTTTTCTCTTTCCACCCCCCTCTTGTCTTGAAACCAAGTGATTGGGAAGAAGAACTCTAAAATAGGCAGGAAGAACCCCGAGACCAATACTGGCAGGGGCCTCAGGGTGCACTCTTTGCCAAATACTCCCCACTTTCAGTAGACACCACTGACTTTCTCCTCTTTTTTGCTTCCCTTCAATGATGACTGAGGATTCTAGTCTCCTGTTCCAACAAAAGTGCTTCCTTGGAGAAAAACAACAACCCAGTGGCTCCACAGGAGTGACTCAGCTCTCAGCAATGTAATCTGGTTTGGAAGAAGTGGGGGACCAACTGTCCACCGTTAGAATCAAGCAAGGCCCAGGTTCCTAAGCCACTTCCCCATCAATTTGGAATGGACAGTAAAAGGTACTCTGATTTCCTCATGCCTTGCCCAGCTCCCCAAAGTATGAAATTCCCCATCATTCCCATGGTGTTTGGGCTGGTTCTTTTCTTTCTTTCTTTCTTTTTTTATGGAGATATCTTCACATACATACAGTCCATCCAAAATAGGCAATCAGTGGCTCACAATATCATCACGTAGTTGTGTAATCATCACCATGATCATTTTTAGAGCATTTGCATCACTCCAGAGAGAGAAATAAAAAGAAAAAAACCACAACTGATACCTCCCATACCGCTTATCCCTCCTTCTCATTGGTCACTAGTATTTCAATCTACCCAATTTTATTTTGCCCCTTATCCCCCCCATTATTTATTTATTTTTTTATCCTTATTTTTCTAAATTATCTGTCCATACATTGGATAAAGGAGCTCCAGACACAAGGTTTTCAAATTACTCAGTCACATTGTAAAAGCTATATAGTTATACAATCGTCTCCAAGAATCAAGGCTACTAGAACATAGTTCAACAGTTTCAGGTACTTCCCTCCAGCCACTCCAATACACCATAAACTAAAAAGGGGTGTCTATATAATGCATAAGAATAACCTTCAGGATAACCTTCCATCTCTATTTGAAATCTTTCAGCCACCGAAACTGTTTTATTTCATTTTTGTCTTTCCCATTTTGGTCAAGAAGGCTTTCTCAATCCCATAACACCAGATCCTGGCTCATCCCAGGAGTCCTGTCCTACATTGTCAGGGAGATTGCCCCTGGGAGTCATGTCCCACATAGTGAGGGAGGGCAGAGAGAGAGGCTTAGAGAGAAAGGCCACATTTGAGCAACAAAAGAGGTTCTCTGGGGGGGGGGTGACTCTTAAGCATAATTATAAGTAGGTTTAACTTCTCCTTTGTAGGAATATGTTTCATAGGTTCAGCCTATTGAATTGGTCGTCCCCACTGCTTGCAAGAATATCAGGAAATCTCCAGATGGGGAAGTGGAATAAAGTACAGTTCTCCTTTCTTCCCAGTCCCCCAAGGGGACTTTGCGAATAATTCTTTATTCTCTGCCCAAATCACTCTGGGATGTACGGGGAAATCACACTAAACTATACAAACCAACAAGATCTCATGCTCTATTCAAGGTTCCACGTAATTATGGTGTTCGAATAAACTGACCATACAAGTTAAATTATGTAACGTGCTACCCGAAATATAAATTTTGTATCAAATAAACATCTCTTCTTTTGGTCTTACACAGAAGTTGAAGTTTTAAAATATGTACCATATCATCCTTTACCCTGATTTACCTTTGTCCTATCCAGATCAACTTTATTCATATCTTTAGTTGAAGTCTGATTACTTTTTCAACTTTTTAACAGTTGCTATATGGGGTAACGCTGACTTTCATAGCTTCAGAGCTCTAACTCTGAGTCTCATATGTCACATATATACCTGAAGTTTCAGGGAACGACCAGGTTATGTACAAATAGCTCAGTATGTCAGAATTTAGAAATAATAGTTACAACTCCTGAATATATGTGACTGCTTTAAGAGCTTACAATCTAGGGCCCTTTACAATGGGACCCAACCTGTTAACCCATGCTCTCAGCTTCAGTTCTGAGTTTGTATATTATAGTTAATCCATATGAGTAAGGCATGATAATATTTGTCTTTTTGTTTCTGATATTTCATTCAACATACTGTCCTCAAGGTTCATTTTGTCTAGTTGTATGCCTTACAACTTCATTCCTTCTTGCATCCACTCAGAAGTCCATTGTATATATACACCATAGTTGCCTCTTCCATTCCAGGTTGTTGTACTGTTAGCCACCTCCATCCACTGTGAGTCACAAACACTGCCACCACAAACACCAGTGTGCAAATGTCAATTCATGTCCCCACACTCAGTTCCTCCAGGAATATACCTAGCAATAGGGTTGCAGGATCATATGGCAACCCCACCCCTAGCCTCCTGTGGAACCACCATACTGCCCTCCTGCCCTCCGGAGAGGCTGCACCTCTCAACTTCCCTACCAACCAATAGGTACATCTCTTTCTCCATGTTTTCTCTAACACTTGTTTCTCTCTGCTCACTTTTAAAGTTTTATTTGCACATCATACAACCCGACCTAAGTAAATAGCCATATCTTCACCACCATAATCCATATGAAGACATTTCCTTTCCTTTTCTTCCACAAAGAATTTGGGTTGTTTATTGTTCATCCCTCACTGGACACTGGCTTTCTGGGGGAGAGACCAAGGATGTGAATCTGGACTTCTCATAAAGTACAGTTCTCTAATTTCAGGATAAGGTGCAGCCCCAGGCCTTCCTTCCTTCTCAGGTCAAGCTTAAACTCAATTAAAATAGTGTATATGATACTTCTGAAGTAATGCAGGATCTGAGCTGGGGTCTCCCCAGGCTCTTAAATATAGAACAAATGAGGAGTAATTAAGTCCCTTCCCTTCAGCATTGTTGGTTCATTCCACCCTTCTCCAGGCCTTAGAGGGAATCCAATGACTTCTACCTAGACTACCCACATGGAAGCTAGCTCTTTAAACAGGAGGGAGGTCCACTTAGCCTGTTTCCCTAAGCAGATCCTGTATGTTCTGCCCCAAGCCTGGGAGAACTGAACCAGTCACCCAGATTCTTCTTTTATAAAAAAAATTTATAGTGTTTTTAAAAAGCTTGTAAGAAGTAAGGTGAAAGAGTAAGAGGTAATGGATGACACACAAGATTCACTGACGGATTTTTTGTTTTTTTCAAATATGAAAGACTTGAGCAAGCCTGAGAGAAATAAGCAAATGGAAAAAGAGAGATTCAATATCTAGGAGGGAAAAAGATTAATAATGGACCCAGATCCTAGAGGAGACAGGATGGGGAGGCAATCAGTCACCTGTGGAGGGACTGACACCAAACAGAAGACTCATCCTTTGAGACCAGCAGATGCTAATACTCCATAGTCAGATGGGGCCAATTATAAAAGGCACCAGAGGGAGAGTCACCTGGATTTTAAATGGATACTAAGTCGTTTAATAAATCATGGTATATGGACTTTGTGACAGACATTCATACATTATATTCACTCCTCAGAACAACACTGATGCAGATATTCTGGTTTTACATGGAAGGAAACAGCCACAGGGAAGTGAAGCGATCTATCCTGGGTCACACAGTTCAAAAGAGGCAGAATTGGGGTTTGACTCCAGTTCTGCTTGGCACATGTCCTTTGTATGACACCTCATTACACCATGGAGACTTAGATAAAAGGAGAGGGAGGTGTTCCTGTCATGGAAAACTAATGTGGGTACTACTAGAGGCAGTGAATCTTTTAATCTGGAATCATTACAGGGACTTTATCTGCCTAGGTGTGGGGATTTTCTTGTTTGTCTAGAAATCCATCCAGCTGCATCAAATAGCACAGGTCCAGATGAGGTCTCTTAGAGTTAGACCATAGACTGATAAGAATTTGAATTAAAACTTGGTAAACATGGAATCTTGAATAGGGCGTGAGATCTTATTTGTTTGTACAGGTTAGTATGATGCCCTGATACATCCCAGAATTATTTGGGTAGAGAATAAAATACATCTCCTGCTTTGCCCCTAGCAATAAACTTCCCCTTGGGGGACTGGGAAGAAAGGAGGAAATATTCAACTTCCCTGTTTAGGGAATTCCTGATATTTTTACAAGCAGTAGGGACAACCAATTCAATGGGCTGAGGCCTCAATCTTGAGTCTCGCCCTAGAAGTTTATTCCTGCAAAAGAAAGACTAAGCCTACTGGTAATTACGCCTAAGAATCATCCCTGCAGAGCCTCTTTTGTTGCTCAGATGTGGCTTCTCTCTTTAAGCCAACTCAGCAGGTGAACTCACTGCCCCCTCCCCTACATGAGGCATGACTCCTAGTGGAACAAATCTCCCTGGCGACATGGGAAAGGACTCCCAGGGATGAGCTGGGACCCAACATCATTGGAATAAGAAAATTCTTGACCAAAAGGTGGAAAACAGAAATGAGACAAAACAAAGTCTCAGTGGCTGAGAGATTTCAGAGCTGGTATTATTTATTTTATCCCCCCCCCCCTTTTTTTTTTAACTCATCTGGCAATACCTTGGATAAAAGGAGCCCCAGACACAAGGTTTTCATAATCACACAGTAACATTATAAAAGCTATAGTTATATAGTCATCTTCAAAAATCAAGGCTATTGGAACAAAGTTCAACAGTTTCATGTACGTTCCTCTAGCCACTCCAATACACCATTGTGGGAGATCAAGGTTAAAAATAGGGTAGATTGAAATACTGTGGGTCAATGGTAAAGGTAAAATCAGAGGCTTGTTAATACAGAATATTGGGGACCTAGAGGTACATGGAAGCTAGAAATGGGTGAACGGTTAGCTTGAACTTAAATGTAAGGGAATAGATAAAAGTGAAGGTGGTTCACTAGTGGGTCTATAAGTAATATTACCATATTGAAGGTGAACATGATTGAAAGGGTTGAATAAACCCATGTTTCCTACCGATTAACACTACAACTATAAATAAGTTCTTGCATGAAATACTGCAATGGTATCAATTTTATATAAAGAGTCTATAATTTTGGAGTACAGAGGGAAAACTGTTATTGCATGCTATGGCCTATATTTACCAGGAAAATATCAATAGCATCATAGCAATACCAGGGATAAATAATGGGGAGAGGGACAGGAGTTAAGGGGAGCTTTGGATTTTCTATTTGGTGAGGGTGTGTTTATTGGTTATCTTTCTCTTGAGAACAATGAAATTATCTAAAATTGAGAGTGTTGATAGACTGTTGACTTTGGACATTATACATGATGCCCAATGACTGGAGGTGACTGGAGGATGCACTGACTGAGAAGTAGATTGGCAAATGATGGTGTATACATATGATTGGACATTGTGCTGCTACAAAAAGGAACGAAGTTGTGAGGCTTGCAACAATATGAATGAACCTGTGGGACATTTGGTGAGGCAAAATTAGCCAGAAGCAAAAGAGCAAATATTGTATGGTCTCATTTAAAAATACTAATAAGAAAACAGGGGCCTAGATTGCAAATCACATTTAGTCCAGAGTGGTAATTGTTATTCTGTATTTTGAGAGGCTGTTTTATATATGTATAAAACATATAGAGAAAAGACTGAAGCTAATCATGTCGGGACTAAGGTAATTCAGAATACAGGGGTAAGGAAGACATTGTATTTTAGAACTTCATCTACACTGAGACCAAAGGAAGAAAGATTTATTTTGTCCTGAACCTAAATTTTCTGTAGCACATAATCTAACACAACCTGTCTGGTTAGATCATTTAAATAGAGCCCAGAGAGGGCTCTTGATCCCATATAGCTTAATGTAATGCCTGGATATATCCCAGAATGTATTAAGCAGATAATCAAAAAGTATTGGCCAAGTCCCTTGAGGGATAGGAGAAAAAATATGGAACTATTAAAATTTACCACTGGAGAAGCCCCTGATACTATATCAAATATTAGGGACACCCAAATCAGTAGGCCAAGTCCTTGATCTTGAGGCTTGTTCTTGTGAAGCTTATTTATATAGTGGAGATGCTCAGACTACCTATAGGTATGCCTAAGAGTTACTTCTGGAGGACTTCTTTTGTTGCTCAAATGTGATCTCTCTTTAAGCCCAACTCTGCAAGTGAAATTATTGCCCTCCCCCCTATGTGAAACATGACATCCAGGGGTGAAAGTCTCCCTGGCAGCATGGGAGATGACTCCCCAGGATAAACCAGGCCTTGGCGCCATGGGATCAACAATGCCATCCTGACCAAAAGGGGGAAGAGAAGTAGAACAAATAAGGCATTAGTGGCTGTGAGAATTCAAATAGAGTCAAGGCCTACTTGACCACTCTGGAGGTCACTCTTACACAAGCTTCAGTTAGACACTGCTACCTATCATAGTTTGCCAAACCCCAACCAAAACCATTTCTGCCAATCCTAAAGGATACCTAGGGCATTATATAAGCTTCTACAAAGGTTCCATGCACTAGGGTAACTTTCCAGAAAACCACAACCTCCAGATGGGTCCCTGGACTAGATAAAACCTGAAATGCAGAGGGGCCCACTTCTCCAGAACATCAACTAGTTCCACCCTCCCATCCCATATTATCATGAGCTCTTTCCAATATGAAGTTAGAATGGGCATAGCCCAAATACCCCTTAAGAGTTAGAGAAAGATCAGAGGTAATGGTGGAGTTATACAGAGAAGGTAGGATTTATAAATGAGTATGACTGCTGAATCATTATACTGATATTTCTTTTTGACTCCAGTATCTT
The DNA here is from genome assembly GCF_023851605.1 of Tamandua tetradactyla. NCBI lineage: Eukaryota > Metazoa > Chordata > Mammalia > Pilosa > Myrmecophagidae > Tamandua > Tamandua tetradactyla. The sequence continues at coordinate 145,166,193 of NC_135332.1, forward strand.
AGAGCAGCTAGAAATAAAACCTAAAATTGTGGAATTGTAACCCATACTAAACTCTGAAATCTGTTCTATAACTAATTGTTGCAATGTACTTTGAAATTTATTGTTTTTTTGTATATATGTTATTTTTCACAAAAATGAAAAAAAAAGTTGATTGTGATGATAAATGTTCAGCTATATGAGACATTGTGAACCATTGAGATTGTACACTTTGGATAATTACATGGTATGTGAATATAAATATATATCAATACAAAATTAAAAAAACAAAAAACAAAAAAATACTGTGGGTCAATGAGAAGGAGGGGTAAAGGGTATGGGATGTATGAATTCTTTTTTTTCTTTTTATTTATTTTTCTGGAGTGATGCAATGTTCTAAAAATGATTATGGTGAAGAATACACAATTATGTGATGATATTGTGAATCATTGATTGTATAATATTTTTGGACTATACATGTGTGGATATTTCTCAATAAAAATATTAAAAAGAAAAAAAACGTGGTAAACAGTCTTCAGTACTAGAGTATTATTACCCTGATTTTGTGACTTGTATTCTTTATAGTGTCTTAGTGATACTTGAAAATGTGGGAAAAGATGGTAAAAATATTGTTACTGGACAAAGGCACTGGATTTTCTGCCTGATCGCTCCAGTGACCAATTCCTGAGATGCGGGGGTTTCAAAGGGAGAAAAAGTTTATTGCTAGGGACAAAGCAGGAGATCAGCTGGCCTATTGGCCCCAAAATCTGGCTCCTGGAACTGCAGTAATTCTGATAGTTTTATATTTATCAAAAGATGAGCACAATAGTGCCAGATGATGTAATTAGATGTGATTTACTTATTGAGCCTCACAGATTGATTCGATTCTCAGTCACAGAAAGTATGCAAGAAAATGAGGGCCTTAATATGCTGGTAGATGTGGTTTTTAGTATTAAAACGAGGTACAGGAGACTTACAGGTTAAAGTCTAAGTTAATACACATGTCAGATAGGCCTATTTTGGTTAGATTCAGCATCGGTTATCAAGATGACTTTGGAATTGGGGTGGGTTTGTTTTAAGGTGACTTTAGGCCCTTCATTAATAAGCAAAGCTGGATAAATACGTACAAGTGAAGACCAGTCACAGGATTTTTACAATCACAAGGGCACAAGATAAAGTCTATACAATCATTATCAGAGATCAAGGCAGTTGGATTAAGGTTCAAAGATTTCCAATCTTTCCCTCTCTCTTGTTCAATATACCAAAAAAGCAAAAAGGAATTTCTATATAACAATTCAGTAACCAAAATCATACCTTATATCCTGATTTCTTGGTTAAATACTTGCAAGTCTTGAACATTCTTAATCAGTAACCATGATTAAATTCATGAATTAATGGAACATCTGAAATCTGACAAGAAACAGAAACTATAGGGAAAAAAAATGTAAAAATATGAGCAGGGACTCAGGGAATTGAATGATAATATGAAGCACACAAATATATGTGTTGTGAGTGTCCCAGAAGGAGAAGAGAAGGGAAAAGGAGGAGAAAAACTAATGGAAGAAATTACCACTGAGAATTTCCCAACTCTTATGAAAGACCTAAAATTACAGATCCAAGAAGTGCAGTGTACCCCAAAGAGAATAGATCCAAATAGACATTCTCCAAAGCACTTACTAGTCAGAATGCCAGACGTCAAAGAGAAAGAGAGGATCTTGAAAGCAGCAAGAGAAAAGAAATCCATCACATACAAGGGAAACCCAATAAGTCTATGTGTAGATTTCTCAGCAGAAACCATGGAGGTGAGAGGACAGTGGGATTATATTTTTAAATTACTAAAAGAGAAAAACTGCCAACCAGAATTCTATATCCAGCAAAACTGTCCTTCAAAAATGAGGGAGAAATTAAAACATTTTCAGACAAAAAAATCACTGACAGAATTTGTGACCAAGAGACCAGCTCTGCAAGAAACACTAAAGGGAGCACTAGAGACAGGTATGAAAACACGAAAGAAAGAGGTGTGGAGAAGAGTGTAAAAGAAGGAAAATTAGATATGACATATAAAATACAAAAGGCAAAATAGTAGAAGAAAGTACTGCCCGTACAGTAATAATACTAAATGTTAATGGATTGAACTCCCCAATCAAAAGACATAGACTGGCAGAATGGATTAAAAAACAGGATCCTTCTATATGCTGTCTACAGGAAACACATCTTAGACCCAAGATAAACATAGGTTGAAAGTGAAGGTTGGGAAAAGATATTTCATGCAAATAACAACCAGAAAAGAGCAGGAGTAGTTATACTAATATCCAACAAATTAGACTTCAAATGTAAAACAGTTAAAAGAGACAAAGAAGGATACTATCTACTAACAAAAGGAACAATCCAATATGAAGACATAACAATCATAAATATTTATGCACCGAATCAGAATGCCCCAAAATACATGAGGCAAGTACTGCAAATATTGAAAAGGGAAAGAGACACATCTACCATAATAGCTGGAGACTTAAATTCCCCACTGTCATCAATGGACAAAACATCTAGACAGAGGATCAATAAAGAAACAGAGAATTTGAATAATACAATAAATGAGCTAGACTTAACAGATATTTATAGGAAATTACACCCCAGAACAGCAGGATACACCTTTTTCTCAAGTGCTCATGGATCATTCTCAAAGATGCTGGGTCACAAAGCAAGCATCAATAAATTTAAAAAGACTGAAATCATACAAAACACTTTCTCAGATCATAAAAGAATGAAGCTGGAAATCAATAATAGGCAGAGCACCAGAAAATTCACAAATATGTGGAGGCTCAACAACACACTCTTAAACAACCAGTGGGTCAAGGAAAAAATTACAAGAGAAATCAGCAAATATCTTGAGGCAAATGAAAATGAAAACACAACATACCAAAACTTATGGGACGCAGCAAAGGCAGTGCTAAGAGGGAAATTTATTGCCCTAAATGCCTATATCAAAAAAGAAGAAAGGGCAAAAATTTGGGAATTAACTGTCCACTTGGAATAACTGCAGAAAGAACAGCAAATTAACCCCAAAGCAAGCAGAAGGAAAGAAATAAAAAAGATTAGAGCAGAAATAAATGAAATTGAGAACATGAAAAGAATTGAGAAAATCAATAAAACCAGAAGCTGGTTTTATAAGAAAATCAGTAAGATTGATGGGCCCTTAGCAAGATTGACAAAAAGAAGAAGAGAGAGGGTGCAAATAAGATCAGAAATGGAAGAGGAGACATAACCACTGACCCCACAAAAATAAAGGAGGTAATAACAGGATACTATGAACAACTTTATGCTAATAAATACAACAATGTAGATGAAATGGACAAGTTCCTAGAAAGGCATGAACAACCAACTTTGACTCAAGAAGAAATAGATGAGCTCAACAAACCAATCACAAGTAAAGAAATTGAATCAGTCATTAAAAAGCTTCCCCAAAAGAAAAGTCCAGGACCAAATATGTAAATTGTAAATTCTACAAAATATTCCAGCTTCTCATGTAAATTCTACCAAATATTCCAGAAAGAATTAGTACCAATCCTGCTCAAACTCTTCAAAAAAGTTGAAGTGGAGGGAAAGCTACCTAATTCATTCTACGAAGCCAACATCACCCTCATACCAAAACAAGACAAAGATATTACAAAAAAAGAAAACTACAGACCAATCTCCCTAATGAATATAGATGCAAAAATCCTCCACAAAATTCTAGCAAATCGAATCCAGCAACACATTAAAAGAATTATACATCATGACCAAGTAGGATTCATCCCAGATATGCAAGGATGGTTCAACATAAGAAAATCAATTAATGTAATACACCATATCAACAAATCAAAGCAGAAAAATCACATGATCATCTTGACTGATGCAGAAAAGGCATTTGACAAGATTCAACATCCTTTCCTGTTGAAAACACTTCAAAGATAGGAATACAAGGGAACTTCCTTAAAATGATAAAGGGAATATATGAAAAACCCACAGCTAATGTCATCCTCAGTGGGGAAAAACTGAAAACTTTCCTCCTAAGATCAGGAACAAGATAAAGATGTCACTATCACCACTGTTATTGAACATTGTGTTGGAAGTTCTAGACAGAGCAATTAGACAAGAAAAAGAAATACAAGGCATCAAAATTGGAAAGGAAGAAGTAAAACTCTCACTGTTTGCAGATGATATGATACTATATGTCGAAAATCCTCAAAAATCCACAGCAAAACTACTAGAGCTAATAAACAAGTACAGCAAAGTGGCAGGTTACAAGATCAACATTCAAAAATCTGTAGCATTTCTATACACTAGCAATGAACAAGCTGAGGGGAAAATCAAGAAACGAATTCCATTTACAATTGCAACTAAAAGAATAAAATACTTAGGAATAAATTTAACTAAAGAGACAAAAGACCTATACAATGAAAACTACAAGAAATTGTTAAAAGAAATCACAGAAGACCTAAATGGATGGAAGGGCAAACCGTGTTCATGGATTGGAAGACTAAATATAGTTAAGATGTCAATCCTACCTAAATTGATTTACAGATTCAACGTAATACCAATCAAAATTCCAACAACTTACTTTTCAGAAATAGAAAAACCAATAAGCAAATTTATCTGGAAGGGCAGGGTGCCCTGAATTGTTAAAAGTATCTTGAGGAAAAAAAACGAAGCTGGAGGTCTCATGCTGCCTGACTTTAAGGCATATTATGAAGCCACAGTGGTCAAAACAGCATGGTACAGGCATAAAGATAGATATATTGACCAATGGAATCGAATAGAGTGTTCAGATATAGACCCTCAGATCTATGGACATTTGATCTTTGATAAGGCAGTCAAGCCAACTGACCTGGGACAGAACAGTCTCTTCAATAAATGGTGCCTAGAGAACTGGATATCCATATGCAAAAGAATGAAAGAGGACCCGTATCTCACACCCTATACAAAAGTTAACTCAAAATGGATCAAAGATCTAAACATTAGGTCTAAGACCATAAAACAGTTAGAGGAAAATGTAGGGAGATATCTTATAAATCTTATAATTGGAGGTGGTTTTATAGACCTTACACCCAAAGCAAGAGCACTGAAAACATAAATAAATAAATGGGAACTCCTCAAAATTAAACACTTTCGTGCATCAAAGAACTTCATCAAGAAAGTAGAAAGACAGCCTACATAATGGGAGACAATATTTGGAAATGACATATCAGATAAAGGTCTAGTATCCAGAAGTTATAAAGAGATTGTTCAACTCAACAACAAAAAGACAGCCAATCCAATTACAAAATGGGAAAAAGACTTGAACAGACACTTCTCAGAAGAGGAAATACAAATGGCCAAAAGGCACATGAAGAGATGCTCAATGTCCCTGGCCATTAGAGAAATGCAAATCAAAACCACAATGAGATATCATCTCACACCCACCAGAATGGCCATTATCAACAAAACAAAAAATGACAAGTGCTGGAGAGGATGTGGAGAAAGAGGCACACTTATCCACTGTTGGTGGGAATGTCAAATGGTGCAACCACTGTGGAAGGCAGTTTGGCGGTTCCTCAAAATGCTGAATATAGAATTGCCATATGACCCAGCAATACCATTTCTAGGTATCTACTCAGAGGACCTAAGGGCAAAGACACAAACGGACACTTGCACACCAATGTTTATAGCAGCATTATTTACAATTGCAAAGAGATGGAAACAGCCAAAATGTCCATCAACAGACGAGTGGCTAAACAAACTGTGGTATATACATACGATGGAATATTATGCAGCTTTAAGACAGAATAAACTTATGAAGTATGAAACAATATGGATGGACCTTGAGAACATTAGGCTGAGTGAGACTAGCCAAAAACTAAAGGACAGATACTGTATGGTCTCACTTATATGAACTGACATTAGCGAATAAACTTGGAATATTTCATTGATAACAGAGACCATCAGGAGATAGAAATAGGGTAAGATATTGGGTAATTGGAGCTGAAGGGATACAGACTGTGCAACAGGACTGGATACAAAAACTCCGAAATGGACAGCACAATACTACCTAACTGTAATACAATTATGTTAAAACACTGAATGAAGCTGCATGTGAGAATGATAGAGGGAGGAGGGCTGGGGACATAAATGAAATCAGAAAGAAAGATAGATGTTAAAGATTTACATGGTATAATCTAGGAATGCCTAGAGTGTATAATAATAGTTAAATGTACAATGTACAAATTTTAAAAATGTTTTTGCATGAGGAAGAACAAAGGAATGTCATTATTGCAGGGTGCTGAAAATAGATGGTAATATTTTAAAATGTCACCTTATGTGTGAGACTAAAGCAAAAAATGTTTATGTGATACAAAATTTATATTTTGACTAGTGCATTTCCTAATATAACTTATGTAGATAGTTTGATTGAATGCCATAATTACTTGGAGTCTCAGGTAGGACATGAGATTTTGTTGGTTTGTCCAGAGTTATGCCCCAGTGAATCCCAGAATGACTCGATCAGTGAGTGGAAAAGTATTTGCAAAGCCCCCTTCGGGGAATGGTGAGAACGGGGAGAAATTCAACTTCCCCAAGTTGAATTCTTGATATTCTCACAAGCAGTGTGGACAACCAAAGCTATATGCTAAACCCCCAGTCTTGGGGTTTGTTCATATGAAACTTAACCCCACAAAGGATAGGTCAAGTCTACTTAAAATTTAGGCCTATGAGTCACCCCCAAGAGAGCCTCTTTTCTTGCTCAGATGTGGCCTCTCTCTCCAGCCAACACAACGAGCAGTCTCACCACCCTCCCCCTCTCTGCGTGGGACATGACTCCCAGGGGTGTGGACCTTCCTGGCAACATGGAACAGAGATCCTGGAATGAGCTGAGACTTAGCATCAAGGGATTGAGAAAAATCCTAGAATGAGCTGAGAATTAACATCAAGGGATTGAGAGAACCTTCTTGACAAAAGGGGGAAGAGTGAAATGAGACTAAGTGTCAATGACTGAGAGATTCCAAACAGAGTTAAGAGGTTATCCTGGAGGTTATTCTTACACATTAAGTAGATATCACCTTGTTGTTCAAGATGTAGTAGAGAGGCTGGAGGGAACTGCCTGAAAATGTAGAGCTGTGTTCTAGTAGCCATGTTTCTTGATGATGATTGAACAATGATACAGTTTTCACAATGTGACTTTGTGATTGTGAAAACCTTGTGTCTGATGCTCCTTTTATATACCATATCAACAGACGAGTAGAACATATGGAATAAAAATAAATAATAGGGGGAACAAATGTTAAAATAAATTTAGTTTGAAATGCTAGTGATAAATGAAAGCGAGGGGTAAGGGGTATGGTATGTATAATCTTTTTTTTTCTGTTATCATTTTATTTCTTTTTCTGTTGTCTTTTTATTTTTTTTTCTAAATCGATGCAAATGTTCTAAGAAATGATGAATATGCAACTATGTGATGATATTAAGAATTACTGATGATATATGTAGAATGGAATGATATGTTAATATTTTTGTTTGTTGTTAATTTTTTTAATTAACAAATTTTAAAAAATTCATGAATTAAATGATCATCTCTACAACCTGCTAATAGTGGCTGCCTCTGGGGCAGGGGGAACCTAGGGGCACATCTAGGGGATTCTGGTCATATATGTAATGAATCAAATGCATTTTAAATCATATCTCTATAAAAGCACTCATTAAATACAAAGTTCTCAGGTAATGCCACCAAAGAGGACTTTCACCTCTGGTAGTTCTATTTAAGCACAGTTCCTAGGAGAGTAGTCAGGTACAATGTGGGTCTCTGTGACCTAGAATCCAAGGTGTGTGTGTCTTTCAAAGACGTCCATAGCACACATTGCCAAAACATCTCTCTCCCATTATGTCAGCCTCTCCTATGTGAAGTAGCAGGGAAAGATGACACAAGCAAGAAATCAAATATTTTTCTTTGGAACCCTGGGTGTTCCAGGAATGCTGGAAGGAGGAAAGCAGGTCCGTGGCTTATACTGTTCTTATATTGGCTCTCTCCTGAAGTTGGTGTAGAGGTCAAGTGATTAAAGGGTTGAGGACAGAGAGAATGCAAGAATTTGGTGATAAGAAAGAGTACAGATGTCCAGGATACTCTGGGGAAAAACTTTTAAGAAAGTATCTGGAAATACTGGAAAAGATGCCTCAAAGAGTAGGTTGGGGCCAGCCTGAGGGAATTGTGAATGTCCTAAATTCTCCCAACTTCTCCATATTGTTAGAACTGGCCAGAGGAAGGAATATCGCTTTCTTTTCCCTTGATGAGTCTAGATTTGGAATTTCATAAGTCCCCCTTTCCCTAATCTCTAATTCATTCATTCCATAAATACCGGGCACCTCCTATGTGTTGGGACCTGTTCTAGGTTCTAGAAATACAAGGGTGAACAAGAAGGACAAAATATCTTCTCTTTACTTCCTGATACAAGGAAATAGAAAGTCTCAACATTTTAAACATGAAATAAAAATTAGGATGATGAACTAGAGAAGACTGGCAACAAAAGTCTCTCTGAGGAATGATGTTTGAGACTGATGAGAAGGAATCAGCATCTGAAGATCTGTGGAATGAGTACTCTAAGGCAGAGGGAACAGCAAATGCAAGTTCTTCTTAAGATGTGAAAGAGCATGGTATATTTGAGAACAGAAAGTAGGACAATGCAGATGGAGTGAAATGACAAGGACAAGGAAAAGGCAAGGGACAGAGGTGTAGAAGATGAGGCTGGAGAGACAGGCTCTGGCTGGATTTTATTTTAAGGGCAATAGGGAGCCATTGGGAATTGAAGGCAGGGGAATGACAAGACCCTATTTATGTTTCGAAAGCTCTTTTTGGCTGTGATGTGAATAAGAGGTTATATAGGGTGGAGAATAGAACCAGGGAGATCAATTCAAAGGTTATTGCAGGAATTCAGGTGATAAGCTTGAACCAGGATGGAGGTGGAAGAGGAGAGAAACAGTGTTTTGGAGTTGGAGTTAACAGGCCTTGCCAATAAACTGGATGTAGGAGGTAAAAGAGAAAGGGAGGAATCAGGATTATTTCTAGGTTTAGAACTAGGCAAGTATGTACTTTTGTTCTTTTCTTCTGCTATTATATACTTTATGAAAACAACTTTTTAAATTATAAAAGCAATATATATTAGTATAGAACATATAATTATATATTATTAAGAAACATAAAATATCCATGAACCTATAATTCTCAAATAACTACTATTAATCTTTTGATTCATTTACTACTAAGCTTACTTCCTTTTCATTTAGGAAAACAATTTTCCTAGCTAATAAAATAATACATATTGGGGTGTAAGGATAGTTCAGTGATAGAATCCTTACCTGCCATGCAGGAGACCCAGGTTTGATTCCCAGTCCATGCACTTCCCAAAGAACAAAGAAACAAGCAATATTAACAAACAAGAAATGCAACAAATGGTGCTGCAATAATGGGATACTCACATGGAAAAAATAATGAAATGTGACCCTTCCATACAGCATACAAAATAATAATAATAATAATAATACATATTAGGAAAATACATTAAAAACATAGAAATTAAAACTACACAGCTATAACTAGAATTAATATTTTGTGAATGGATATACAAATATATTCAATTTATTTTGAACTTTCTTAATACATTGCTATGTATGGTGCTTTAAAAATTTTACCATTAACTTTACCCTGTTATCATCAAAATTATTTTAAAACAATATTTTATTGGTTTTTAGGCACTTATTTCTGATCTACATGCAACTGTGACATCAGTCATACCTTGCTTAAGGCTCCAGGTTGCTAGATTTTAGGAAATTTGCCAATCCCCACTTAGTCTGGAGTAACAGACTCAGTATTTTACACTTATCCAATGATACCAAAATGTTACACAAGAGCTTCTCACTGACTTGTCTTCATGATCCCAGGGTTCCCCCAGACCAACAGGAATTTCATTCCTTCACTTCAGACCTTGCTTGTGCTGCCACCTATCATCTCCACCACCTGCTACCCACCCACCACTACAAAAAAAACAATGCGATCCCTTCAAATTCCCTTGGTGTTTGCCTACCTGGTCTCATCTTTTGCAAAGCAATAGGAAAACATATGAAGATCCCTGAACAAGCCTGCAAGTGCAACCTTTATTGTCACCTGAGCTATATAGGAACGATGTCCCAGTTCTCTGGATTCATGATGCATCCCCACCCACCACTCCTGGGACTTGTTCACTCATCAAAGAATACTAAGGATAGAGTTTCATCAACAATGATAGTTTCTAGCTTTGCAAAGCTTACTGAAGCCACTTTGATCATCCTTACCACATGGCCCAGCCCCTAAAACCCCCCAAAGAGGAACAGGAGTGTTTATTCCCTATTTGTGAGCCTGGTTCTGAACTGCCCTCAAACTACTTTCACATCTACTTCACATCTGATTCCCCCTCCCATTAGTCTTCCCACCTTCATCATGGCCTGGACTTTCAGATTTGACTACAAACACCAATTATGGGTCACAGAATCTGGTCACATCTCTGACTGGACTTGGTCCTGGTGCCTTTTGACTCTGGAACGGGCCCTGTTGGAGGAACTTCCACCAGGCTCATCTAGATCACAGTGAGAACCAGACCAAAATTATGAACTAAACGCCAAATGGGAAGATTCTTTATCAAGTCTAAAAGTCTTACAAAATCCCTGCTCTCACTGGATGTGTGCATATCTGTCACAGAACTCAGTTCTTTGGAGAGGAGGAGGGCCGAATGAGAGGAAGGGGGTGAGGTAGTGCTAGTAGCTATGGTGGCAGCTGAATTCCAGGAGCCTCCTCTCCTGACCCGGCTCACTTCCTAGCAGGTGTTTCCATGAATAATCCTTCAGTAATCTCTACCTGGGTTACCCAAACATTTAGGGTTCCAATTCTTCCCATGGCTGATCTTTCCCACTGCCCATTTTACTCTATTCCCTTCAGCACTGTAAAGATGTAACTTCTGGCTTTAGTGCTATCAAAAAAATTCTAAGAGTCCTAAGGTCAGAGGTCAATCAGCAAGCATTGGTTTAAGTGGAGAACCCTTGAAGAATTACAGCCAAGGCCAAGAGACTTGGAGGGATAATCAAGAGCCACGCCCACCCACGCTGAGTGTCCAGGGGACATTCTTTTTTTTTTTGTTCGCAGTTCCAATAAGCCTTTATTTATTCATTATATTATCCCAGGGAAAAGCAGGGAAGGGGAAGGGGTCAGCATGTTACAAAATTATAGCAGAAGGTAAAGTGCCCCGTAGAAAATCAACCATCAAAAATATACCCCAGTGATAGGGTCACCAAAGCCCATGGGAGGGTCTGTCTCCTGCAGTTCAGGGAAGGGATTAGGGAAAGGACAGGTACACACTGTCCTACCCTCCCTTCCTCCCCTTAAATTCAAGATTCCACATGAAGTTTTGGCTTCTAGCAGTAAACATGGAGTTACACTCTTCCATCTCCTATTAAACAATCTTGTGGCCACTTTGACCTATGTTTCTTGAACCTGCATAAAAGTTCCTGAGTGATTTGGATAATTCATCTTCCCTTCACCTTCTACATGGAAACACCCCTACCCCATTTTTTCTCTCTATCCTAGGACTGATAATTAAGTAGGTTTGGACAATCCAAGTAAAAGTGTTAATCTTTTGCCACAAATCACAAAGAGGAATGGTCTTAACTCAAAAGGTTGGGTATAAGGGATGGGGTGTTCTTAGGTTCTTCAGGTTTTTTGCAAAAGTCATTGAAGAGTTGTGGAGATACCCTCCAAATTAAATGTGTATGGGGGTTTGGGGAAGCGGAGCCAGAGAGGGGCAATGGGGTAAGTTTTTAGGACAGAAGATCTAGTCCAAAATAGGAAATAGGGGAACATGAAAGAAAGGATGGTTTGAGATCCCCACTTCAAATAGAGGTCCCCAAGCATGTTTCAGATGCTTTTCCTGGTGCAGTCTTCTGTCAAAGATGCTTTAGTTATTTTTCTTCCAACACACAAAAAAAGAAGTTTGTAAACAATAAAAATACCAAAAGAACATGGAGAAAGACCAACACATAATATTTACACAAATTAGGCCACCTAGCAATCATCAAATCAGTGACTCGTGAAGTTCTACAAAGCCCAGACAAATTCATTAACTAGAGGGGTGCAGCATTTGAGGGAGGTAAGAACCCAGGATCAGAAACACATCACCCAATGCATTCCACTGCATTTGCCCTGTTCAACATAGTGAGGTAGGTTTGCAGTGATCCCACAGCATGTAAACGAAACCCCCTTTCTCCTTTATCTACTATGACACTACAATCACTACTCCAGCAGGGTAGGACATGGGCTTCAGGTGCCATAAAGAAGCTTTCACTTATGGTCTCTCTGGAAGTCAAGCAGGAAAAGTCCAGAATTTTGAAAGGTTAAGGATTTTAGTCTTTACTTCATACATCCGTCCTTGGACACACACACACACATTGTGCAGGACAGGCCTAGCCTAATCCAGTGAAGGATGGACTTGATGTTCCAAGCAAGTCCTGTGCCCTAGGATCAAGAGGGTAGGAACAGGAATCCCTTATTACATATATAGATAACCTTCTCTTGACCTTTAAACCAGGGGACATTTTTTTGTTGGGTGTCTGGTATGCCATGAGGGTCAAAACATGGACCCTTACAGGAACCTAGTTAGGTCAGTCAAAAGCTTTAACATGCCCATCTTTGCAGTTTACTGTTATTATCTATCAGTAATCATTACTCGTTATCAAGAACCATTTGTGTGCTATGTGCTTCTAGTTTCCTCACATACATTTCCTTGAATCCTTAACCAATTGTTCAAAGTAGATATTACTGTCTATCCTTTTATAAGTAAAGAAAATAAGGCCCAGGGATCAAGTGATTTTTACAAGATTACACAATTAATAAATGATAGAGCTTGGATTTGAAGTTGGGTCTGTCTCAGCCCACGCCTACCTGTGTGCACAAGGTCATGGATAGCAACAGGTGCTCCAAGTCAGTGGCATAGGTGTACGTCCTGGCTCTACTGCCTACCAATGATGTGAACATGGCAAGAGTAGACTTTCTGTGCATTTTCCATAGAAAAAGGATAGTAGTAGTACTCAGCCCCGTGGGATTATTGTGCAAGCACTATGGGAACTCTTGCTATTATTCCTTTTGTGTGGAGCAGGTGAATTCTTTTATATATAATTTTTTAAATTAGCTTAACATGACATTTATGCTATCTGACCACACATATTTGCATTGGTACATCTTGCTTAAACTGTAAACTACAGAGGGTTGGTCTAGAATTGCATCATCTATTTGTGTGGCATTTTTTATAATCCCGCTTTGATGAAGGCAATAATGAACATGTGACAAGAAAGAAAACTTTGATTCTGATATTCAGCTCCTTTTTTCCAGTTACTCTTTCAGGCCAAATACCAATCTGCTTCCCTGTTGACTGTCCCCCTTTGGAAAGGTGAGCCTCTCTTATAGCTAAAATGGAGTCAGTGGCCTCTATGAATTTATGGACATCCAATATGAATGTACAATGATGGAGGAATTATTTGAAAAACACCCTGTTCCTAATTGAATTGCTACTTGTATTTTGACATGGTTTGCATGTATTTTTGCACAATTAATTGAAAAGTAGTCTTTGATTAGTAGATTTCTCTCTCAACCCTGGCCACTAGACAGTACTTTTGGTGGACTGTACTAAACATTATATTTAGGGACTAATGCAGAACTGATGGTTGATTCTGTCTTAATTTTTCAGATTCTAATTGGAACTGAGTAGTCTTAGATTACTCTGGTTTACATTACTCATCTGGCAGATGTACTCCAATTATGAACAGTTTTGAGGAGACTCGAAGAGCCAGGAAGACCAGGCACCAAGGAAATGTGGGAAGAAGAATATTTGGGGACTATAGTGGGTTGAATTTTAACTTCCAAAAGATATGTCCACCTGAAATCTCAGAATGTGACTTTACTTGGAATAAGGGTTTTTGCATATGTAGTTAAGGTAGGGGTCTCAAGATGAGATCATCCTGGATTAGCGCCCTAAATCCAATGATGAGTGTCTTCATAAAGGACAGAAAAGAAGATATAGAGAGACAATGGGTAAGGCCGTGTGAAGACAGAGGCAGAAATTGAAGTTGTGAAGCCCCAAGTCAAGGTAAGACTCCAAGTTTCCGGTGAGGAAAGGAACCATCAGGCCTAAAAGCTAAACACCAGCCATATAGGAAACGTATGCCAGATTGCTGGCAGCCACCAGAAGTTAGAAGCATGGAAGAGATTTTCCCTCAGGGCCTTGAGAGGGAACCAATCCCGCCAACACCTTGATTTTATACTTCTGGCTCCCTGAACTGCGAGAAAATAAATTTCTGTTGTTCTAAGTCCCCATGTTTGCATTAATTTATTATGACAGTCCTACATAACTAAGAAAGGGACAAATGTTGCCAGAGTTAAGCAATTGAGCAAGGATCATATTGCGTCTCTGAGTAGACTGAGTGCCCCAACTTCTACCCCCAACCCTGATTCATTTTCTATCCTTCTCTGTCCCCCTCTGTGCCTGGAAAGTTGATCTCTTTGGGGTGTGCATGGGCTCCCATCCTGGCTAGCATCTGGTTGGGTTAAGCCAATGGAAGCACAGGCAGGTAATCAGAGGTGAGAAGTCTTCAGAACTCAGGGTCTTTATTCCTCCCACTCTGTTCTTGTGCTTCTCCCTTATGGATCAAAATGACTGTGTCCTTTATAATCACAGCCTCTGTGGGGCAGGTCCTTTTGCTGGCTCCAGACCTTAACCAGACCTGGGTAACATAATTTCTTCTTGGCTCTTGGCCTCAGGGTGCTGATGACTTCCTGCGTTGTTAGTCTTTTGGAGCTTTATCCTAGTTGGGTTATCTTAACCTTGCCCCCAATCAGTGAATAGTCCTTTCATTAAAATTTTCTTCATATCCCAGCTGAAGGGGTCATCTGTCTTCTACCAGCTCTAAAACTGTTAGAGTACCCACATGGATCCATAGAGTGCAGTTGGTATTGAGCAGGGTGAGCAGATACTTGCTGTGTTCCATATTTTGGGAGGTTTGTTTTTCCTCTCTCCCTCTCTGGGGTATCTTTTTGAAGATTACAGGCAGGAGATGATAAAGCTGTCATCATTTGATCATTTAGGGATGTTAGATAAGCAAATGTCATTTGCAAGCTCAGTGCCACCTGAAGAGAAGTACTCAATTCCTGCTTTGCGATTGACTGATTGACCATTGATTGAAAGATAGACCCTTTTCATTATAATTGCTTTCTTACCGTCAGCAAAGAGTGCTGCAGTTGTTATCCAGGAAAGGATTTGGTTTATTTTTAAACTAAAGATGAATCTAAGTTTTTTATAATCAACAGAGTCTGAGCAACTGCCACAAGTAAACATGCTTCAGCTGCAGGAATCTGAACTGCCGAGTGGAAAACCGATGGATAATAATACCTTCTACTACATGTTCCCTCTCCCAAATTATCTCATTTGCTCATTATAATAACTTGTTGAGGTAGGCAGAGTTGATATTTTTATTTCCATTTTATGGGCTTAGTTCATCAAACATTTACTTATCCCTTTTCATATGCCTGGCCCTGTGCTAGGCTCTGATGATATTGAGTGGAAGATAATACAGTTTCTGTCCTAAACTTACTCACAGTCTATTGGAGACACAGACACAACAAGTAATTAAGTATGATGTGATGAGCATTACGCAAATGGTATGAACAAAATGCTATGGGAGCCAAGAGGCAGGCGCAATAAAGAGGATTAGAAAGTCAGTGTCCTTGAGCCCACCAAGTGCCAGTTATGGGGCTTGGACCTTGCTGCTCAAAGAGAGATCCATGGACCACTAGCATCTGCATCACCTGGATGTTTCTTAGAAATGCCCAATCTCAGGCCCCATCCCATACCCACTTATTTGCAACCTACATTTTAACAAGATCCTTAGGACATTTCTATGCATATTAAAGTTGCAGAAGCACTGCGCAAAGTAATTTACAGATTTTATTTAATTCACAATGCAGTGAGATAGTTATTATTATCCCCACATTATAACTCAGGAAACGGAGGCTTAGGGAAGTTACATAATTCTTTCCCTATCACACAGCTGTAAGTGCCACTGAGCTGGAATCTGAACCCAGGCCATAGAGACTCCCAGGCTCCATTCACCACTCTGTGCTGTCCCTTAGTCTCAGGGGCCTCGGGGAGGAGATGATGTCAGAGCTAGACTTGGAAGGACCTCATTGGGTAGAGGGAGGGAGTACTTAGTATGGCTGTGGAATGGGGCCCGTCATGGAGAGTGGTGGGAAATAAGGTGGCAAGCAAAGAAGACTGGGATCAAACTAGAAAGGGCCTTGAATTCCATACTGTGGAACTTGGACTTTGTGAATAAGATTTTTAAACCTGCTGTGAAATTGTGATGAAGAGACTCACTGCTTGTGTTCGTAGTCTATCTCACCACTTACTAGTTACATGAGTTGGGGTAGAGTCACAGCTTTGGTTCTCTGGAAGCAGACACTGGGACAGACTTTGCAGTGCAAAATGTTTATTAGGATTCAGTATCTGTGAGAGGAAGAGAGGGGAAGCAGGGATGGGCAGAGGAAGAAGTCAGACCCAGCAAAGTCTCAGACAACCCAACAGAAACCCCAGAGCAAGTATGGCCTGTCCAAGTTGTCCTATACTTGACCAACATGGCCAGGCCTTTATGCCTCTACCTCGCTCAATTAATCACCAGATGCGTATTGTCCTGGAAAGGGTATGATCATGGATGAGGCGGCTTTCTGCAGCTGGTGTGGACCCTGAAGAAGGGAGCAGCCTGCTGACTGTGCTTGGGCTCTGACCCTTCCACAGAGGGGCCTCTGAGCAGCACATTTCCAAGTCTACCATAGGCTGTTTACTTAATTATATGACTCTCTCTTCACTGGAAAAAGATGGAAATAATACTAGTAGGACAATTGGAGGATATGTGACCAGCATATGACCAATGGATGCTAGCTAATATTATTATCTGCCCTGACAAGATAGTCACTGTATACCTTCTCCCTTGGATGCACCCAGAGTTTGAAACCCCCTCACTGTGTCCTGAGGAATATAAAAGGGTGATCTGCACTCCTAGTTTGCCAACTGGAGTTCTGCTTTTCTCATGATCTTCTGGGTCTCATTATTTGTCAGGACACTCTGGTTGAGTTAAACTGTACTAGGCATTAGGAAACACTTGAAAATTTAAAGAGGAATGGGGCATGTCAAATCAGTGGTTTAAAGAATTAATGGGAAAAAAGTTAATGGAAGTTGAATCATGAAGGATAGAACAGGGGTATTATTTGGATATAGGCTGAGCCTCTATAACATACAGACTCAAAATAAGACACAAACAAGATAGTTTCTTTCTCACAAAATAGTCTAAAGTGAGCAGTCAAGACCACAGAAATGGTACTGCTTCACAAGGTCACTCAGAGGCCCACATTCCTTCTATTTTCTTGCTCTACTTTCTCCTTGGACAGTGGTTTTCAAAGGGCAGCCCCTACACCAGCAGCATGAACATCACCTGGGCGCTTGATAGAAGTACATAATCTGAGGCCCCACCTCAGTCCTACTAAATCAGAAACTCTGGGGGAGAGCTCAGATATCTGTGTTTTAACAAGCCTTCTAGGTGATTATGAGGTCCTATATTAAAAGGTAAGTCAAGAATGTGCATACTGGCAGAAAATTCATAGCCTTGGTCACCAATGCGATGGGGCATGTGAAAAAGGGAAGGACAAAACTAAAGCTGTGGGTATGTCTTGGTGTGGGTGGGATGTGTTTGAGAAATAAATTCAAGATGACTTGATGACTGCTTTTGATCATATGGGAGGGAGAAGAAGGAAACGTGGACAATCCCTAGGTGTTTGTTTTTTTTTTTTTTTTTAACATGGGCAGGCACTGGGAAACAAACCCGGATCCTCTGGCATGGCAGGCAAGCATTCTTGCCTGCTGAGCCTCCGTGGCCCGCCCAATCCCTAGGTTTTTAGGTGAGAAGATGGTGATCATGTTGACTATGGTAGAGATGCTGGGGAAGAGAAATGACAGGGGAATATGAGCTTGATATCTGAATTAATTAATTTGAGTTGACTGAAGAATATCCCGGTAGAATTGTGCAATCCTGTAGGCAGTAGGAAATACTTGTTCAGGGATCCCAGGAAAAGTTAGGCTGGAGACAGAGATTCAGAAAACATCATGGTCATCAGAACTTGAATGTTAACAGGATTGTCCAGAGAGGGCAAGATGGAAGAAGGTAAGTGCTGAGAAGCCCTGGCATTTAAGAGGTGAGCCTTAGAGGAGAAATTAATCAAAGAGGCTGAGAAAGAGTGTCCAGAGTAGAAGGAGAGACAGAGCACATGTGGCTGGAGAAGTCAGTGGAAGAAAGTCAGGTCAAGGTAGCCACCAGTGTCAAATACTGCAGAGATGACTCACAGGACAAGAATTCAGAAGTGGCTTTTGGTGATGAATGAGGAAAACTGAGGTTCAGACAGCTTACAGGACACACCCAAAGTGGGTGGCAGAGCAGGACTAGCCATGGCTTCTGGTTCTAGCCTTCCCAAAAGAAGGTGCCAAGGTGGCCATTGTTGCTCTCCTCAAAAGGCTATGCTTATGTAGGAATTTTCAGTATTCTCTCCCATATCAACCTAGGACAAAAACTGCCTTCTGATTTGTGGCTCTCTCTATATAGGATGTATTTCCAAGATTATTTGTTTTTTTTTCTGCTTCCTATTGGTTTGAGCTGACCAAGCTTGAGCCTAATTGTGATGCGCCAGGTTGGTTTATGGGCTTTGTTTCCTCCCAAGCATTCAGCAGTCATGTAGCCTTTTGTCCTTTGGCAAATCTTGCCCTGCAACCCAGCTTCAAAGCAATGCAAAATAGTTGTTGCCATACTCCTCTACCCATCTCTGCCAGCCCGGTGCTGAAAAGAGGAACTTCATGACAACAAAACATGAATCATGTTTAAATCCATGGAACTGTTGATCATACCTTCTGAGCATCTTATAGGGCAGATAGCTTGATATTGCAGAATATGTAGGATACCTGGTGTGCTGGTTTGAAATGATGTATGTACCCTAGAAAAGCCATGTTTTAATCCTAATCCCATTTTGTAAAAGCAGCTGTTTTGAATCCCTATTTAGCATTGCATATTTGAAACTGCAATTAGATCATCTCCCTGGAGATGTGATTTAATCAAGAGTGGTTGTTAAGCTGGATTAGGTTGAGGTGTGTCTCCACCCATTAGTTTCTGGAGTCCTACAAAAGAGGAAACATTTTGGAGAAAGAGAGATTCGGAGAGAACAGAGAAAGCTGTAGCACCATGAAGCAGAGTCCACCAGCCAGTGACCTTTGAAGATGAAGAAGGAAAACGCCTCCCGGGAGCTTCATCAAACAGGAAACCAGGAGAGAAAGCTAGCAAATGACGCCGTGTTTGCCATGTGCCCTTCCAGCCAAGACAGAAGCCCTGACTGTGTTTGCCCTGTGCCTTCTCACTTGAGAGAGAAACCCTGAACTTCATCAGCCTTCTTGAACCAAGGTTTCTTTCCCTGGATGCCTTAGATTGAGCATTTCTATAGACTTGTTTTAATTGGGACATTTTCTCGGCCTTAGAACTGTAAACTAGCAACTTATTAAATTCCCCTTTTAAAAAGCCATTCTGTTTCTGATATATTGCATTCTGGCAACTAGCAAACGAGAACACCTGGGGCAAGGACAGGTTCTACCAATGTGACCTTGTTCCCTAGGCTGCTTATTTGGTCTAGAAATTGGTCTTGGACTTAGCACCATACAAAGTTGCTTACCTCCAAAGTGATCGGTTCCTTTCATTCTATATCTTTAAAGCTTTGACACTAGTGCATCAGGATGCTTTCAAATTAGCTGAATCCTATGGCAGCTTTCAGTACCTGCTACTGGTGAATATTTTTGCCGCTATAGACAGACTCCCACCATCCACCAACTGGCTTCTTGTCAATCTATAGTCCTGTGCTGACTGCAAAGTGGCCCCAGTTTTTTGCATATCCTGTGAGATTGCTATGGGAACATAGTTATTATGATACAGCATTCTTAAGTACTTTTGATTTTTTTTGTGGTTTCATTTCCTATTGAAACGAAAGAGACTTTTGATAACCAAAAATAAATGTATCTACAAATTTTTGATTGCTTATTTCATTTATGAACATGAGTTCATAATTAAATTGAGTAAGTCCAAATCTCTTACGCAACTGTGTTCTCTTTTAATAAGTGGGTCAGACAAAACTCTGACAACTCTGACACGTTGGACAACCTTAAGAATTTAGTGATGACATATATCATAAAACAAACTGCTTCAGTGACTGCCAGCAGAAACCAGGCGTAAATATGACTAGAATAGTACTACTGTTTCTAAATTCTAAATCATCTCAAACCTCACTTTCTGCTGCTGCCATCATGGCATTATCTTTAACCTGAGCTATTAACCAGTCTCTCTGCTTTCACTATGACCTCTTCCATCCACGTTCCACATTGAAGCTAGAGCCAGCTTAAATGTAAATCAGATTGGATAGTACTGGCATAAGCATAGCTATATTGACCAATGGAATCATTTTGAGAGTTCAGAAGTAGATGCTCTCACATATATGGTCAAGTGATTTTTAATTTTTTTTGTATACTGTATGGAGGGGTCACATTTAATTATTTTTTCACGTGTATATCCCGTTATTGCAGCACCATTTGTTGAATTTTTGTTTGTTTTGCTTGTTGTTTGTTTTTTTGGGGGGAAGTGCATGGACTGGGAATCTAACCCTGGTCTCCCACATGGCAGGTGAGAATTCTACCACTGAACTACTCTTACAACCCCAGTCAAGTGATTTTTGACCGGGCTGCCAGGTGCGCTCAACTAATACAGAAGAGTCTCTTCAACAAATGGTGCTGAGAGAACTAAATATATATATATGCAAAAGAATAAAAGAGAGCCCCTTTCTCACATCTTATATAAAAATTAACAAAAATGGATCAAGGACCTAAATATATAAAAGCCAGGACTACAGAACTCTCAGAAGAAGATGAAGAGAAGCATCTTCAAGATCTTGAAGTAGGCAGTGGTGTTTTAGACTTTATACCCAAAGCCTAAACAATGAAAGGAAAAAATAAATAAATGGGACCTCCTCAAAGCTGAATACTTTTGTGCTTCAAAGGACTTTGTCTAGAAAGTGAAAAAGCAGCTGACTCAAGGGAAGGAAATATTTGAAACCTCATATCAGATAAGGATTTAATATCTAGAATATATAAGAAAATTCTACAACTCAACAATAAAAAGACAATCCAATTAAAAGTTTTTAAATGGGCAAGAGACATGACTAGACACTTTTCCAAAGAGGAAATACAAATTACTAAAAAGTCTATGAAAAGCTGTTCAACATCACTATTAGCTATTAGGGAAATGCAAAGTAAAACCACAATGAAATATCATTTTATGCCTACTAGGATGGCCACTATTCAAAAAATAAAAAAACTACAAGTGTTGGAGAGGATGTGGAGAAATAGGAACACTTATTCACTGCCGGTGGGAACGTAAAATGGTGCAGCTGCTGTGGAAGACAATTTGGCAGTTCCTCAGGAAGCTAAGTATAGAACTGCCACGTGATCTGACAATCCTGCTACTAGGTATATACCCAGAAGAATTGAAAGCAGGGACGTGAACAGACATTTGCATGCTGATGTTCATAGTAGCATTATTCACAGTAGCCAACATGTGGACGCAACCCAAGTGTCCATCAACCAATGAATGGATGAACAAAATGTGATGTATGCATACAATGGAATATTTTCAGCTGTAAGGAGTGAAGTCCTGATGCATGTGACAATGTGGATGAAATCTGAGGACATTATATTGAGTGAAATAACCCAGACACAGAAGAACAGATATTGTATGATTGCACTAATATATCTAATTATAATAAGTAAACTCACAGAGGTACAATCTAGAATATAGTTGCCAGGATATAGAATGAGAGTAGAGAAAGGGGAGCTGATGCTTAATTTGTACAGAATTTTTAATTAGGTTGATTGTAAATGTTTGGTGATGGATAGAGGTGATGGTAGCATATTTTTGTGAGTATAATTAACAGCACTGCATTATTTGTGGGATTGTAGTTGTAGAGGAAGTTAAGGGTCGTTCATGTTACTAAATGAAAAAACATGGGACTGCATAACATAAAGAAAATTGTTGTGGACGATGACTGGGATTAATTAAAGATAAGAATGTTTTTCCATGAAGTAGGACAAATGTATTCAGTATTACAAGGTGTTAACAATAGAGTGATATATGGGGAAAATACACCTAATACAAACTATGGACTATAGTTAACAGTCATATTTTAATGTTCTTTCGTTGGTTGTAACAAAGGAACCACAACAATGCTAAGCATCAATAACAAGGGGGCATAAAGGGAATGGAGTATTTCTTTTTGGAGTAAAGAAAATGTTTTAAAATGGATTGAATGCACAACTCTGTGAATATACTGTGAGCCAAGGATTGTACACTTTGGATGGATTGTGTGGTCTGTGAACATATCTCAGTAAACTGCTTTTAAAAAATCAGCAACTTCAAACGCTGCCTCCTTATCTGTATTTTGTCTTATTCCTTGATTTTTACATTTCAAGAGTATTTGTAGTAATGAATAAAGGTGCTATAAATTTTTAAAAAATGTATGTCAGGATGGGGTGATGGCAGCCCAGTGGCAGAGTTCTCACCTGCCATGCCAGAGACCTGGGCTCAATTCCTGGTGCCTGCCCATGTTTAAAAAAATAAGTAAATAAAAAATAAATCAGATTATTTTATTCATCTGCCTAAAATTCATTTGCTTTCCTCAGAATAAAATCCAAATTTATCACCACGGTTTTGGAGGCCCTGTATGATGTGGTCCCTGCTTGATTCTCTGATTTCATGTCCCAGTCTCTCCTTCGCCTTGTAATATCTATCCACACTGACATTTTTATTTCTCGTTCATAGGACTACCCTGTCCAGCCATGCAGGTTGCGCCTAACTCCAGGCAGTGCATTCAGTAGGCTGCAAGGGAGAGAGGCCCTCGGAAACGTGTACTGTGGCAGCTCTGCCCACACACACCAAGCCCTTTCCACAGGAAGGGCTTGGCACTCACTGGTTCTTCTGCCTGGGCATCCATTTGCAAGTTCTTTGCACAGCTGGCTTCTTCTTATCAACCATTCAACAAACATTCACTAGGCACTGTATACCGGGCAGGGCCAGCTACATAATAGGTGCAGCCAAGTACAAATGAAAATACAGGATATCTTGTTCAAAAAATATTAAGAATTTCAAGACAGTGACAGTAGAGCATTAAACCGAGCCCAGAGCCCTCCTGAGCATGGGCCCCGTGTAAGCACCCAGGTTGTACACCCACAAAGCTGGCCCTGATGCCGCTGGCCTCTGTCTCAACTTAAATGCTACTTCCTCGGTGGGACCCTTCCTAACCACTGAAACCAAAGGACACTTCTAGTCACTCCATCTAGGCCACAGCCAAGGACCCCCTTTCCTCTTCAAGCAAAATCGCAGCATTTTAAGCTACAAATAAAACAAGGATCCTTGGACCATCCTACCTGCATGTTTTTAGGCAGAACATCTAATCAACTTAAAAGGTTTTGTGCTTCTCTTTTTAATGAAGTTTTGGCAGGTCCTCATTTTTCTATAAATTTGCCTTGAAGGCTATGGCAGCCCCATAAACAGGAGAACTCTGGTGTACAAAGATCAAAAAAGATACAACACAACATTGTCAATCTGGGAGGTGAACAAAGGTTGAATTTTTTCCTTCTAATAAAAACAATAGCGTGCATTTGTTTCAAATGTATTAATGAACTCAATTTATCTTAAAGGTTAATAGAAAACATATAGTTAATTATCGGCAAGCACGGATTTCCCTCTGTCTTCAGAAGTTAAAGATTTTGCTTTCAATAAACTAAAACAAAACTATTTAAATATAATTCCATCCTTGAAAAAGTCAAAGCTTTGTTGTTTTGCAGCATTGTGAAGTTTTACTTTAAAATACAATTAGATTCATATGTATTTTCTACTTCTCTTTTAAAAACCTATATAAATATTGGCTTATTAACTCTCACATACGGTATTCAGCTCAGAAAACAAGGATGTTTTTAACAGCTTCTTTAAATATAAGATCTCACTTGTTATGGGCTTTCTCTCTTACTCCTAAGAATCCAATACTCCGTCTAAATAACAACAGAAGAAGCAAAAAGTTCAAGGCTCTGTGACAGTGAGATAAGGCAAGAACATGTAATTTTCAGTGAGCATGCTATTCCTTCCAGCCATCCTCTTGCTAGGCTTGTCATCTGGGGACTTCAGATATGGCTTTCTCTAATGGATTACCCCGGAGTTAATGCCAGGAGCAAAGTAGTTGTAAAAATGTAAACATCCTGAAAATACTTGTAACCAAGGAAGAAAGTACAGTACAGCCCCAATTTTTGCTAATTTTGTTAAGCGACCACAAAAAAATAAAAAAAAAAAAGAAAAGAAAAAATAAATGGGCCTAGGAACGATATGAAATACACTTGTGTAATAAAAGGAAAACTAAACAAGAATGGGTTCCACGCTAAATAGTCTAGCACTAGACTAAATAATGAAGTAAGGAAACCTTGACTTCTTGCTTTCTAGCCCCTTGCTCAGAAAAGTAGTTGAAAAAGTCATGTATGCTAAGATATAAATGACTGGTAAGGATTAATGAATGGATTGTCTCTACAGGAATATTCACTTTAGAGAACTGGAAAAGAAGTCTTTGCCAAGGAGCTGAAATTTTTTTTTTTTTCTTTTTTTTTTTTTTTTTAAGGAGCTGAAATTTTTAATGGTAGAATTTCTAAAGAGCCCCAAATCATCCACAGACAAATCATTATATATTGAGAGAATTGTCTATATTTGCTGGTTCCTTTTCATCTCCTCCCATTCTTTCTCTCAGTCTCATAAACTCTAAAATTTTTGAATAATTTGAAATTTACACAAAAGATGCAAAGATAATACTGAGAGAACCCATTTACCTCACCCAGTTTCTCCTAATGTTAACCTCTTTCCTTACGATGGCACATTTGTCAAAACCAAGAAACCAACACTGGGACATGACTATAAGCTAAACTGCAGGTTTTATTGCAATTTCACCGTTTTTCCATAAATGACCTTTTCTGTTTGAGACAATCGAGGACACTATGTTGCATTTAGTCTGTTCTCTTTTCCAATCTAATAGGTTTTTCATGACCAGAATTCCACAAAAGCAGCTCTTATCCTGGTCATCAGAGTCAGTGAACATCATGCTTCCACAGCAGTAATGGTCTTTTCTCATTTTATCAACTTTCTTTGATACACTAGACCACTCCCTGCTTCTTCATATATATGTGGGGTGGGGGGGAGAAACTTTTTTTTTTATTGTGAAATATAACATACATACACTTTTTTAAGTGCTAACTTTCTAAGTACATTTTAACAAGTAGCTTTAGAACAGATTTTAAAGTTCGGTATGGGGTTCCACGATTTTTCGTTTTTTCTTCTAGCTGCTCCAAGACAATGGAGGCCAAAAAAAAAAAATCAATATAATGATTCAGCAGTCATACTCATTTGTTAAATCCTATCTTCTCTTTCATACTCCTCCTTCTCTTTTTTTTTTTGTGAAAAATAACATATTTACAAAAAAGCAATAAATTTCAAATGACATTGCAACGATTAGTTATAGAACAGATTTCAGAGTTTGGCATGGGTTACAATTCCACAATTTTAGGTTATTTCAAGCTGCTGTAAGGTACTGGAGACTAAAAGAAATATCAGTATAATGACTCAGACTCATACTCATTTGTTAAACTTGACCGTCTCCATATAACTCCACCTTCACCTTTGATCTTTCTCTCACTCTTTAGGGGTATTTGGGCTATGCCCATTCTAACTTTTTCATGTTGGAAGGGGCTGTTGAGAACATGGGATGGGGGATGGAACTAGTTGATGTTCTGAAAAGACTGGCCCCTCTGCCAGTTTTTTCAGGACTTCTCTGGTCCAAAGACCCATCTGGAGATTGTAGGTTTCTGGAAAGTTACTCTAGTACATGGAAACTTTGTAGAATCTTATATAATGCCCTAGGTATTCTTTAGGATTGGCAAGAGTGGTTTTGCTTAGGGTTTGGCAAGTTACGATAGGTAGCAATGTCTAACTGAAGCTTGTATAAGAGTGACCTCCAGAGTAGCCTCTCCACTCTATTTGAACTCTCTCAGCAACTGATACCTTATTCTATTTCTTTTCCTCCTTTTGGTCAGGATGGCATTGTTGATCCCATGGTGTCAGGGCCAGGCTTATCCCTAGGAGTCATCTCCCATACTCTCAGGGAGACTTTCACCCCTGGATGTCATGTCCCACGTAGCAGGGAGGGCAATGGTTTCACTTGCAGAGTTGGGCTTAGAGAGTGAGAGGCCACATCTGAGAGGTCCTCTGGGGGTGACTCTTAGGCATACCCATAGGTAGGCTAAGCTTCTCTGCTACATACATAAGCTTCACAAGAGCAAACCTCAAGATCAAGGGCTTGGCCTATTAATTTGTGTGTCCCAAATGTTTGACATAGTATCTGGTGTTTCCCTTGTGGTAAATATTAATAGTTACATATTTTTTCTCCCATCCCTCAAGGGACTTTGCCAATACTTTTGATTATCTGCTTAATATAGACTGGGATTTATCCAGGTATTACATTAAGCTATACAGGATCAAAGGCCCTCATTCTTATTCTAGGCTCCCTGTGTTTAGATTATTTAAATGATCTATCCAGACAGGTTGAGTTAGATTATGT
The DNA here is from genome assembly GCF_023851605.1 of Tamandua tetradactyla. Classification (NCBI taxonomy): domain Eukaryota; kingdom Metazoa; phylum Chordata; class Mammalia; order Pilosa; family Myrmecophagidae; genus Tamandua; species Tamandua tetradactyla. The sequence goes on from NC_135332.1 coordinate 145,193,020, forward strand.
GCTACAGAAAATTTAGGTTTGGGACAAAATAAACCTTTCTTCCTTTGGTCTTAAGGAGTAGGTGAAGTGCTAAAATACATGCAATGTCTTCCTTACCCCTGTATTCTGAATTACCTCAATTCCACCCTGACTAGTTTTGTTCTTATCTCTAAATACCAGGTTACACATCTATAAAACAGTTCCTCAAAATCCAGAAATAACAATTACCACTCTGGACTAAATGTGACTACTGTAAGAGCTTACAATCTAGGCCCCTGTTTTCTTACAAGTATTTTCTAAATGAGACCATACAATATTTGTTCTTTTGTTCTGGCTTATTTTGCCTCACCAAATGTCCCAGAGGTTCATTCACATCATTATATGCCTCACAACTTCATTCCTTTTTCTAGTAGTGCCACATTCGATCATATGTATACACCATCGTTCGCCAATCTACTTCTCAGCCAGGGCAACAGTCAGCCACCTCACTCCCTGCTTCTTAGAAGTTTTTCACTTGTCCTCAGGGACAGCTCTCTCTTACAGGTTCTCCTCCCACATCACTGCCCCATCGTTCTCGGTCTTGGTTGTGGGTTGAATTGTGCTCCCCCACTACCCCAAATTCATGTTTACCTAGAACCACAGATTGTGACCTTATTTGGAAACAGATTTTTTGCAGATGTAATTAGTTAAGAGTTCATACTGGATTAGGGTGGGCCCTGTATCCAGTGACTGGTGTCCTTATGAGGAGAGATTTGGACACACACACACACACACACACAGGGAGAAGACAGCCATGTGAAGGCAGAGGCAGAAAGTGTGGTTGTGCTGCCACAAAACAAGGAATGATTAAAGTTACCAGAAGCTGGAAGAGGCAAGGAATGGTTCTGCCCTAGAGCCCTTGGAGGGAACATGGCCCTGCTGATAGCTTGACTTTGAACTTCTAGTCTCCAGAACTGTGAGAGAATATGTTCCTGTTGTTTTAAGCCACCCAGTCTGTGGCACCTTGTTAAAGCAACTAATATAGTCTCCTGTGCTGGATCCTCCTCATCTTGCAACTACTAAGTGTTGGCAAGACCTCAGGCTCAGTCCTCGGACTTCTCTCCTCTAGCAACACTCACTCCCTAGGGTTTGTAAAATGCACCTATTTGTGCTGACTCCCAAATGTATATTTCAAACCTTAATCCCTTCATTGAATTCCAGACTGGGATATCTATATATCAACATTTCACTTGGTTTTTAATCAGAGTCATCAACCTAATACCTCCAAAACTGGATTCTTGATCCAGTTGATTCTCCTTGCTCTTCCTTAAACTTTCTAAGCATTTTTTCCCCAAGGCCTTGTACTTGCTCCTGCTTCTGTTCGGAATGTTTTGCCTCTAGATATCTTCCTGGATTGCAGGAAAGGGAGATAAGGAGAACAAGGGGTCTGGTAACCAACTCTTCCAGTTTTACATGAGATTGTCCTGGTTTGAAAACTGCCAAGTCCTTGATTCTGGGAAACCCATCAGTTCCTAGCAAAACAAGACTGTTGGTCACCTCAGCAAGGGGTGAGGGTATATATGTAGGGGCGTTTTAGTTTTCTTTGCTGCTCAGGCAAACACCATGCAATGGATTGGCTTAAACAATGGGAATTTATTGGCTCATGGTTTTGAGGATAGGAAAAGTCCAGATTAAGGTGTCATCAAGGTGAAGCTTTTTCCCCCTGAAGATTGGTGTCCTGGGGCTGGTAGCCAGCTAGCCTTGGTCCTGGGCTCCTCTGTCAGATGCCAGTGCACATGGCAGCATCTCCTGGCTTTTCCCTTCTCTTTCAGGTTCTGTTGATCTTCAGCTCTTGCTTCCTTTGGATTTCTATAAATCTGTCCGAATTTCATTCTGCTTATAAAGAACTCTAGTAAAACGATTAAGACCCATCCTGATTGAGTTGGGTCATACCTTAACAAAGTAACCTCCAAAGGTCCTACTTACAATGGGGTCACACCCACAGGAATGGACTAAGTTTAAGAACACATTTTTCTAGGGTACATAGCTCCAAACCACTATAAATGATTTGCAAAAATATGATACAGATGTCAGAGATGTCCTTGTGGAAAAGGCTCTTGGCAAAGACATTTAGACAAAGACTTGAAGGAGGTGAGGAACTGAATTTGCCATTCCCCCATGCTGTATGATTCCTTGGGGGCCTTGTTACAGAATCCACAGAGCAAGATAAAGAAAACTCCAATAATTATCTAAAAATACATTTTTAGATATGGTTTTAAGTTGCTGAACTTAAGACTTTATGAATTCTACAAAGAATATTGGACAAGGAGCCTTTGGAGTCAGGCAAATTTGGAGTCTTAGCTCTGCTATGTAACCTTGGACAATGATTTTATTTCTGAAAGCCTCCATGTTCTCATTTATGGGGATAATAAAACCTCAAGATTTATTGCAAAGATTAACAGAGATATCTTATATACAGTGTTTAGAACCATTCTGGTACATAATAAAGGCTCAATTATTATCTACTATTGTATTTTTCATCGGGTTTTAGTGGGGCATGGGTAAAATTCACTGTAAATGCTGATGTGTGTAGGACTCCAGGGATAGTAAAGACCTGTGGAAAAGGAATTTGGGAGAAGTAAGGCCATAAAAAAAGGGGGCTGCAAAAAAGTAAGAGTTAATTAAGGTTCTTTTTTTTTATTTATTTTATTTTGAGATAATTATAGATTTACATATAGCTGGTAGGAAAAATACACATATCCCAAATATACCTTTCGCCCAATTTCCCCAATGGTAACATATTGCATAACTCTAAAACAATACCACAGCCAGGAAAACTATATTGATATAATCCATAGTAGGTACTTTCCAGTTTGATATTGAAACTAAGGTGTCATCTTTATGGCACGGAATGATCAGCACCTCCATCTGAAAGGTGAGGGGCAGTGGCCAGGGGCCACTACTGCTGGACAATTGCAGTGGGCACCCCTCGCTCTCCCTTCTCCAATCTACCATAAAGCACAGATCATATTTCTCATGGCTTCACTTCATAGCAGTGTTCTCTTCTGCCTTGAACATAACCAAAGCTACTAAACACTGAATGCACTATGCCCACAGGGCTCTGTGCTGAATACTTTTAATGCATTGTCTCAATCCTCACAACAGCTTATGGGGTAGATAATACCATCATTCCCATTGCATGGAGGATGACACTGAAATCTGGCAGTATTGAGTAAACTATCCAGGCCATATGTCTAGGAAATAGCAGGGCTGGGGTAAAAACTCAGGGCTGCCTGACTGCAAGACTCTTCTTAACCAGCCACCCATATCGTCCTCATCCTCCAGGCAGAGTGTAAGAGAGAGGTTTAGGAGAAAGTATGGGAGAAATGTGGCCTATGACAGGTATTTTCTTTCTTTCCCAGGGTTTAAAATTGAGCTAGGGAAACAGCATCTAAAAGCACAAATGACAATGCAAAGCAAATATGTAAAGCACACAACCTTGGTGCCCCAGGAATTCAGGGGATGTGGCAGGTGGGAGATGCTTTATGTGGGAGGGAGACGAGGGAAATGGAGCAGGCCTTACACATGGCACTGAAGTTATACATGTGAAAATCCCACTTTTCAGGCAGGGCTCACCTTGTCAAGCCCCTTTCTATCTGCTTTCAACCTGCATCCCCACATCTCCTTCCTCTCATCAACCAAATGCATACATGGTAAACTCTCTTCAGAATACATAATAATACTAACAGCTAACAATGAGAGCGCTTCTAAGTGTTTAACATAAAGTAATTCATTTATCACTCAGGACAATCGTGTGCCACAGTACTATTATTAGCACCCTTTACAGATTACAGCACAGAGAGGGTAAGTAACTTGCACAAGGTCACACAGTCAGTAAGTGTGAGAGCCAGGATCTGAGCCCAGGAAGTTGGGGTCTAGATTCCCTACTCTTAAACTTTGTGCTGGAGAACCTCTCCAATATAACTTGTTTTCCTGCAGCTAAGCCTTTGTAGGTGCCCTGCTCTCTACCCTGTTGGGTTTTTTTTACACATCTCTATTTATAAAATCTGACCCAGTCAAAACTTAAGTTGAGTAACCATAACAGCAATTGCCATAATGGGAAAACAAGCACTTTCTGAACAACAAACTTCTGTGACTGGCCCTGTGTCTGGTGGTTCATATTTAATTTTCACAACAATCCTGCAAGGGTTTTTATAAACGAGGCAATTGAGCCTCAGAGATATTAAGTAACTTGCTCAAAGGCATAGAGTCATAATTGGTTGAGATTCTCACCCCAAACCTAAGCCCTCCCCTCTGTAGCTTGCTGCCGGCATACCCTTCTCTCTGAACCCTCTTCCCCCTGCCACCTACTGAGTTCCTGCTGAGCGGACCACAAGCATTCTTGACTCATTTAGAAATCTGCACACACTGCATCGATGGTCCTCTTGGTCACTACCACCCCAGTGGGGCGTTAGCTACAAATGTCAGGAGTCACAGGACACACATCTTAGGGCTTAGAACATTCTAGGACTTTAGCTCTGGAAAGCACTTAGAGATCATCAGACCCACTGCTGCCCCAGGCAAGGTCTCCTCCTACCACCATCCCTCAGAGCATATTCCTTCAGCAATGAATGCAGGCTACGTGCCAAGCGCTCCTAAGCACTGGGGATATAGCAGTGAACAAAGCATGCAAAATCCATTTTCTCCAGGAGGTTCCTTTCTAGTTGGGGGGAAGCTGACAAGAAACAAGATAAATAAATTATATAGGTGGTTAGGTGGTGATAGATGCTAAGGAGAAAAAAAGGGGGACATAGGGAATAGTGTGTGTGAGTATGTGGGGGGACAGGGAGGGAGAGGGAGAGGGGAGAGGGAGGGGAGGAAGGGGGAGGGGGGGAGGGGGAAAATCTTAGATAGCTTGACCAGTGGTAGACTCTTTGAGGAGTCCTTCCTCAAAGTTTGCCATCCACTCTTTGCTTAAATATGTCCAGCCACAGAGAGGTCATTCCCTTAAAAGGCACTCATCCCATTTTTAATAAGTTCATTGTTCTGAAGTTTGTTAGATCCTCCCAGCAATTTCCACTCATCTTCCTGAGTTCTGCCTTCAGCAGCTGTACATAGCAAGTCTAACCCACTCTCCTAGGCAACTAGGAGAGTGGGTTAGACTCACCCACTTATACTCACCTGTCTAAGACAACTATTATTATGTTTCCTTCTGGTAGTTTCCCTATAACCCTAACATACTCAATTCCTGCATCTGTCTCTCAGGTGGCATGGTTTCAATACCCATCTCCCTGCTGGCTGCCCTCCTTTGAATGTACTGCTATCTCAAGCACAGAACTTTTACTGTAGAGGAGGTTGATCAGTGCAGAACTTTCCAGATTATGGCTCCCTTGTTATGGACCCAATACTTCCACAAAAATAAAATAATACACATTTCTAAGCTCTATCCTAATCAGAACTCTCTCCTCATTGAGGGTAGCAAGACTAGACTCTTTGGAACCTGGAAACTAGACTCAAAACTGGGGCTGGAGGAATGGAAAGCTTTCCTTTCCTCAATGAGCTTAAGTTAAGTGGCAGCTCCTAGAAGTACAGAGAGAGGGGGTTCAGGATGAAGACAGGTAGGATGAGGAAGATCCTGAACTTGTCGGTAGGTAGAGCTCTTCCCAAGTAGATGATGCCCAATGTCGGAGGAAGGGTGCCTGATGCCAAGTGGCTTCCTGGAAGTTTGACTTGACACTGGGGATTGAATCATGCTCCCCACCAGACATGTCCGAGTCCTAAGTCCCATCCTGTGGGTGTGAACTCACTTGTAAATGGGATCCTCAAAGATCCTATTAAGATGAGGCCAAACAGAATCTGGATGAGCCTTAACCCAATCTGACCCAAGTCCTTATAAGCAGAGGAAATGTGGAAACAGTAAGAGACAGGAGCAGCAAAAGACCATGTGACAGAGGCAGGGATCAAATTATGGATTGCTGAAAAGCTACTGTCAGAACACTACAGACCTTAAAGAAAGCCTGATTCTGGACTTCTAGCCTCCTAAAACCATGAGACGGTCAACTCCTGTTGTTTAAGCCTGGCAACAAGCAGGCTTAACAGACCTGGCAAACTAAGACACTTGACTACTTGACTTCTTTTTATTTTTTTCTTTTCCAGATCAAGGAATTAATTTTTTTAACTTATGTATGATTCCAATGTTCAGCCAAGTTTGAAAAGTCACTGGAATAAATATACGAAACATATTTGTATTTTTAGGAAAGTGAGTTTCTAGTTGATAAATGTTTTCCTCCTTACATATGGATATGCCTTTTAGTCTAGGATAGCTTCTATCTTGGCAAATACAGGCATTCAGGCATTACAGAAACTTTGAAAAGCAAACACTCTGATGTAAATATGCTTGGGGAAAAAAGTGGCCAGCTTAGTGAATGCATACCAGGCAGGTCTCTTCTCCAAGTTTCTTAGCTATTCCCTTTGATTTTTTTTTTAATATTTTTATTGACAATACATAACAACATACAAACACGAACATTCTTAATATATGAACATTCCATTCTTGGTATATAATCAGTGACTCACAATATCATCACATAGTTGCATATTCATCACCATGATCACTTCTTAGAGCATTTGCATCACTCCAGGAAAAAAAAAGAAAAAGAAAAAACTCATACGTACCATACCTCTTACCCCTCCCTCTCATTGACTGCTAGTATTTCTATCTACCTAATATATTTTAACCTTTGTTTCCCCTATTTTTTTCCATACCCCTTACCTCTCCCTTTAATTGGTCACTTGTATATCAATTTACCTTAACATTTACTTCCCATTATTTATTTATTTTTAATCCATATGTTTTACTGATCTGTCCATCAGACAAGGTTTTCACAATCACACAGTCACACTGTGAAAGCTATATCATTATACAATCATCTTCAAGAAACATGGATATTGGAACACAGCTCTACATTATCAGGCACTTTCCTCTAGACTCTCTAATATACCTTAATCTAAACAGGGGATATCTATATAATGCATAAGTATAACTCCAGGATAACCTCTGACTCTGAAATCTCTCAGCTGCTGACACTTCGTCTCATTTCTCTCTTCCCCCTTTTGGTCCAGAACGTTTCCTCAATCTCTTGATGCTGAGTCCCAGCTCATTCTAGGGTTTCTGTTCCATGTTGCCAGGGAGGTTTACACCCCTGGGAATCATGTCACACGTAGACAGGGGAGGGTGGTGGGTTTGCTTGCCGAGTTTGCTATTGGCTGAGAGAGAGACAGGCCATATCTGAGCAAAAAGAGGCTCTCTAGGGGTGACTCTTAGGCCTAATTTTTTTTTTTATTAATTAAAAAAAAAATTAACTAAAACAACATTTAGAAATCATTCCATTCTACATATGCAATCAGTAATTCTTAATATCATCACATAGATGTATGATCATCATTTCTTAGTACATTTGCATCGATTTAGTAAAAGAACTAGCAAAACAACAGAAAAAGATATAGAATGATAATATAGAGAAAAAAATAAAAATAATAATAAAAATAAAATATAAAAAAATATATAAAAAAAGAAAAAAATGGAAAAGGAAAAAAACACAAACAAACAAACAAAAAAAAAACTATAGCTCAGATGCAGCTTCATTCAGTGTTTTAACATAATTACATTACAATTAGGTAGTATTGTGCTGTCCATTTTTGAGTTTTTGTATCTAGTCCTGTTGCACAGTCTGTATCCCTTCAGCTCCAATTACCCATTATCTTACCCTGTTTCTAACTCCTGATGGTCTCTGTTACCAATGACATATTCCAAGTTTATTCTCGAATGTCAGTTCACATCAGTGGGACCATAGAGTATTTGTCTTTTAGTTTTTGGCTAGACTCACTCAGCATAATGTTCTCTAGGTTCATCCATGTTATTACATGCTTCATAAGTTTATCCTGTCTTAAAGCTGCATAATATTCCATCATATGTGTATACCACAGTTTGTTTAGCCACTCGTCTGTTGATGGACATTTTGGCTGTTTCCATCTCTTTGCAATTGTAAATAATGCTGCTATAAACATTGGTGTGCAAGTGTCCAATTGTGTCTTTGCCCTTGGGTCCTTTGAGTAGATACCTAGCAATGGTATTGCTGGGTGGTATGGCAATTCTATATTCAGTTTTTGGAGGAACTGCCAAACTGCCTTCCACAGAGGTTGCACCATTTGACATTCCCACCAACAGTGGATAAGTGTGCCTCTTTCTCCGCATCCTCTCCAGCACTTGTCATTTTCTGTTTTGTTGATAATGGCCATTCTGGTGGGTGTGAGATGATATCTCATTGTGGTTTTGATTTGCATTTCTCTAATGGCCAGGGACATTGAGCATCTCTTCATGTGCCTTTTGGCCATTTGTATTTCCTCTTCTGAGAGGTGTCTGTTCAAGTCTTTTTCCCATTTTGCAATTGGGTTGGCTGTCTTTTTGCTGTTGAGTTGAACAATCTCTTTATAAATTCTGGATACTAGACCTTTATCTGATATGTCGTTTCCAAATATTGTCTCCCATTGTGTAGGCTGTCTTTCTACTTTCTTGATGAAGTTCTTTGATGCACAAAAGTGTTTAATTTTGAGGAGCTCCCATTTATTTATTTCTTTCTTCAATGCTCTTGCTTTAGGTTTAAGGTCCATAAAACCGCCTCCAATTGTAAGATTCATAACATATCTCCCTACATTTTCCTCTAACTGTTTTATGGTCTTAGACCTAATGTTTAGATCTTTGATCCATTTTGAGTTAACTTTTGTATAGGGTGTGAGATACGGGTCCTCTTTCATTCTTTGCATATGGATATCCAGTTCTCCAGGCACCATTTATTGAAGAGACTGTTCTGTCCCAGGTGAGTTGGCTTGACTGCCTTATCAAAGATCAAATGTCCATAGATGAGAGGGTCTATATCTGAGCACTCTATTCGATTCCATTGGTCGATATATCTATCTTTATGCCTGTACCATGCTGTTTTGACCACTGTGGCTTCATAATATGCCTTAAAGTCAGGCAGCATGAGACCTCCAGCTTCATTTTTTTTCCTCAAGATACTTTTAGCAATTCGGGGTACCCAGCCCTTCCAGATAAATTTGCTTATTGGTTTTTCTATTTCTGAAAAATAAGTTGTTGGGATTTTGATTGGTATTGCATTGAATTTGTAAATCAATTTAGGTAGGATTGACATCTTAACTATATTTAGTCTTCCAATCCATGAACACGGTATGCCCTTCCATCTATTTAGGTCTTCTGTGATTTCTTTTAACAGCTTTTTGTACTTTTCTTTGTATAGGTTTTTTGTCTCTTTAGTTAAATTTATTCCTAGGTATTTTATTCTTTTAGTTGCAATTGTAAATGGGATTCGTTTCTTGAGTTCCCCCTCAGCTTCTTCATTGCTAGTGTATAGAAATGCTACAGATTTTTGAATGTTGATCTTGTAACCTGCTACTTTGCTATACTCATTTATAAGCTCTAGTAGTTTTGTTGTGGATTTTTCTGGGTTTTCGACGTATAGTATCATATCGTCTGCAAACAGTGATAGTTTTACTTCTTCCTTTCCAATTTTGATGCCTTGTATTTCTTTTTCTTGTCTAATTGCTCTGGCTAGAACCTCCAACACGATGTTGAATAATAGTGGTGATAATGGACATCCTTGTCTTGTTCCTGATCTTAGGGGGAAAGTTTTCAATTTTTCCCCATTGAGGATGATATTAGCTGTGGGTTTTTCATATATTCCCTCTATCATTTTAAGGAAGTTCCCTTGTATTCCTATCTTTTGAAGTGTTTTCAGCAGGAAAGGATGTTGAATCTTGTCAAAAGCCTTCTCTGCATCAATTGAGATGATCATGTGATTTTCCTGCTTTGATTTGTTGATATGGTGTATTACATTAATTGATTTTCTTACGTTGAACCATCCTTGCATACCTGGGATGAATCCTACTTGGTCATGATGAATATTTCTTTTAATGTGTTGTTGGATTCGATTTGCTAGAATTTTGTTGAGGATTTTTGCATCTATATTCATTAGAGAGATTGGTCTGTAGTTTTCTTTTTTTGTAATATCTTTGCCTGGTTTTGGTTTGAGGGTGATGTTGGCTTCATAGAATGAATTAGGTAGCTTTCCCTCTACTTCAATTTTTTTGAAGAGTTTGAGGAGAGTTGGTACTAATTCTTTCTGGAATGATTGGTAGAATTCACATGTGAAGCCGTCTGGTCCTGGACTTTTCTTTTTGGGAAGCTTTTGAATGACTGATTCAATTTCTTTACTTGTGATTGGTTTGTTGAGGTCATCTATTTCTTCTTGAGTCGAAGTTGGTTGTTCATGCCTTTCCAGGAACCCGTCCATTTCATCTAAATTGCTGTATTTATTAGCATAAAGTTGTTCATAGTATCCTGTTATTACCTCATTTATTTCTATGAGGTCAGTGGTTATGTCTCCTCTTCCATTTCTGATCTTATTTATTTGTGTCCTCTCTCTTCTTCTTTTTGTCAATCTTGCTAAGGGCCCATCAATCTTACTGATTTTCTCATAGAACCAACTTCTGGTCTTATTGATTTCAATTTCATTTATTTCTGCTCTAATCTTTGTTATTTCTTTCCTTTTGCTTGCTTTGGGGTTAGTTTGCTGTTCTTTCTCCAGTTCTTCCAAGTGGACAGTTAATTCCTGAATTTTTGCCTTTTGTTCTTTTCTGATATAGGCATTTAGGGCAATAAATTTCTCTCTTAGCACTGCCTTTGCTGCGTCCCATAGGTTTTGATACATTGTGTTTTCGTTTTCATTCGCCTCGAGATATTCACTAATTTCTCTTGTAATTTCTTCCTTGACCCACTCGTTGTTTAAGAGTGTGTTGTTGAGCCTCTACGTATTTGTGAATTTTCTGGCACTCTGCCTATTATTGAGTTCCAACTTCATTCCTTTATGATCCGAGAAAGTGTTGTGTATGATTTCAATCTTTTTAAATTTGTTAAGACTTGCTTTGTGACCCAGCATATGGTCTATCTTTGAGAATGATCCATGAGCACTTGAGAAAAAGGTGTATCCTGCTGTTGTGGGATGTAATGTCCTATAAATGGCTGTTAAGTCTAGCTCATTTATTGTAATATTCAAATTCTCTGTTTCTTTATTGATCCTCTGTCTAGATGTTCTGTCCATTGATGAGAGTGGGGAATTGAAGTCTCCAACTATTATGGTATATGTGTCTATTTCCCTTTTCACTGATTGCAGTGTATTCCTCACGTATTTTGGGGCATTCTGGTTCGGTGCATAAATATTTATGATTGTTATGTCTTCTTGTTTAATTGTTCCTTTTATTAGTAGATAGTGTCCTTCTTTGTCTCTTTTAACTGTTTTACATTTGAAGTCTAATTTGTTGGATATTAGTATAGCTACTCCTGCTCTTTTCTGGTTGTTATTTGCATGAAATATCTTTTCCCAACCTTTCACTTTCAACCTATGTTTATCTTTGGGTCTAAGATGTGTTTCCTGTAGACAGCATATAGAAGGATCCTGTTTTTTAATCCATTCTGCCAGTCTATGTCTTTTGATTGGGGAATTCAGTCCATTGACATTTAGTGTTATTACTGTTTGGATAATATTTTCCTCTACCATTTTGCCTTTTGTATTATATATCATATCTGACTTTCCTTCTTTCTACACTCTTCTCCATACCTCTCTCTTCTGTCTTTTCGTGTCTGACTCTAGTGCTCCCTTTAGTATTTCTTGCAGAGCTGGTCTCTTGGTCACAAATTCTCTCAGTGACTTTTTGTCTGAAAATGTTTTAATTTCTCCCTCATTTTTGAAGGACAATTTTGTTGGATATAGAAATCTTGGTTGGCAGTTTTTCTCTTTTAGTAATTTAAATATATCATCCCACTGTCTTCTAGCTTCCATGGTTTCTGCTGAGAAATCTACACATAGTCTTATTGGGTTTCCCTTGTATGTGATGGATTGTTTTTCTCTTGCTGCTTTCAAGATCCTCTCTTTCTCTTTGACCTCTGACATTCTGACTAGTAAGTGTCTTGGTGAACGCCTCTTTGGGTCTATTCTCTTTGGGGTGCGCTGCACTTCTTGGATCTGTAATTTTAGGTCTTTCATAAGAGTTGGGAAATTTTCAATGATAATTTCTTCCATTAGTTTTTCTCCTCCTTTTCCCTTCTCTTCTCCTTCTGGGACACCCACAACACGTATATTTGTGTGCTTCATATTATCATTCAGTTCCCTGAGCCCCTGCTCAAATTTTTCCATTCTTTTCCCTATAGTTTCTATTTCTTTTTGGAATTCAGATGTTCCATCCTCCAGTTCACTAATTCTAGCCTCTGTCTCTTGAAATCTACCATTGTAGGTATCCATTGTTTTTTCCATCTTTTCTACTTTGTCCTTCAATCCCATAAGTTCTGTGAATGGTTTTTTCAGACTTTCTATTTCTTCTTTTTGTTCAGCCCATGTCTTCTTCATGTCCTCCTTCAATTTATTGATTTGGTTTTTGAAGAGTTTTCCATTTCTGTTCGTATATTCAGAATTAGTTGTCTCAGTTCCTGTATCTCATTTGAACTATTGGTTTGTTCCTTTGACTGAGCCATATCTTCAATTTTCCTGGCGTGATCCGTTATTTTTTTGCTGGTGTCTGCGCATTTAATCAGATTTCCCTGGGTGTGGGACCCAGCAGGTTGAAAGATTTTCCTGTGAAATCTGGGCTCTGTTTTTCTTATCCTGCCCAGTATGTGGCACTCGTCTGTCTGCGGGTCCCACCAGTAAAAGATGCTGTGGCTCCTTTAACTTTGGAAGACTCTCGCTGTGGAGGAGGGTCGCCAGCCGAAGCGGCTTGGGGGAGTGCCGATCCAAATCTCCCAGCCGGCCCGGGAATCTGCACATGGGGGGGGCGCCAGCCGCCACAGCTTGAGGGGTTCGTCTTAGGCCTAATAAGTAGACTTAGCCTATCCTTTGCGGGGATAAGTTTCATATGAACAAACCCCAAGATTGAGGATTTGGCCTATTGATTTGGTTGTCCCCACTGCTTGCGAGAATATCAGGAATTCTCCAAATGGGGAAGTTGAATTTTCCCTTTTTCTCACCATTCCCCTAAGGAGACTTTGCAAATACTTCTTTATTCACTGTTCAAATCACTTTGGGATTTTTGAGGGCATCATACTGGACAGACCTACAAAATCCCATGCTCTATTCAAGGTTCCATGTACTTACGGTGTTCAATTAACCTGTTAATATAAGTTATATTGGAAAATACACTATTACCTCTAACTTTTTTTCTTATGAATGAGGTTAAGCATCTTTTCAAATGTTTAAGAACAATTTATATCTCTTTTCAACATTGTTTGCAAAATTTTCAAGTTTTTATTGATTCCTCTGCTGCTTGATTTCCAGAAGTTTTAACAATATATTAAGGAAATTAACCCTTTTTATTATATAGTATAAATTATTTTTTCCAGTTGTCATTTTTCTGTTGACTTTGTTAATGCTATTTTTTTCTTTATAGAAAGGTTTTTGTTTTTGTTTTTGTTTTTTAAATAGTCAAATATACCAATATTTCCATTTAGGGCTTCTTTTCTTTTCTTTCTCCTCCTTCACATGTATCCTATTTTAAAAATGCTTATCCATTCTGATATTATAGAAATAATCTCCCACATTGCCTTCAATTACCTTTATGGTTTCACTTCTTACATTTAAATCCTTGATCCATCTGAAATTCATTTTAGTATGTCAATTTTGTTGTATATCCCAGGCATGGTATTCAGCACTTGGCATACATTATATTATTCAACAGTCAAATAGTTATGGGAGGAGGGGCCATGGTGGGTCAGCAGGCAGAGTTCTCACCTGCCATGCTGGAGGCCTGGGTTCGATTCCCGATGCCTGCCCATGCAAAAAAAAAAAAAAAAAAAATTATGGCAATCTCTGTTATACAGGTGAGGACACTGAAACCTAGCAAGGCTAACTTATCCAAGATCATATATCAAGTAAATGTCAGGGACAGGACCCAAGTCTTCCTTCATCCAATTGTTATGCTTTTAGTTATTATATTATATTTATAAGAGAGACATCCTATGTTGCTTTGAAATCTTCAATTTCATACCTGCACATTACAGGAAGCATTGTTAGATATGTCATCACTACTGGCCATTCCACAAGGTTGTAGAGAACAAGGAAGACGTGCTGAGGTGGGGCTACTAGATGTCAGTAAGCCAATGTCACTCTCTAGCTGAGTAACTGACTCATGCCCCTAGCTGGAAGCTGAGGATTCCAACTCTTAGCACAACAATGCATGATTATATTAAGTCACACCAGAATAGACAAAGCTGTGAATATTAAATCCACAAACAGACTCTTAAACTTCCCTTGTCATGGGACAGGAGAGATCCCATAGTTTGCATGGGGCTCAATCTGCAAAAAGAACATAAATTCTGGATTTTATTGATTCTTAGAAAAACACCTTATCATATAAAGCATCTCTGAAATTAGGATGCATTTTATGATCAATAATGTCTTACAATTGCTAATGGGCAGGCTACAGACATAATGTAGCTATCATTGTCAACACATATGTCAACTCACTATATATTTCCAATAGCATGAAGGAATAACTACAACCCATCAAGTTTTCACTCAAAAAACAATTTTAGAAGTAATATAATCCTGGTTATTTTCTGAAACCCTCTGTCGGCACCTTCTGGAAAGATCAAGGAAACACTAGCATTAGAATGGGGAGCTGGGATGCGATGGAACTGGAAGAAAATCTTTGAGAAAACTTTTTAAAGAAATCCTGCATAAATAACACTCCTGATCACACTGAGGACAGTTTAGTTTGGAAAAACAGGACATGTATAGAATACTCTGGAGTAAAATGTATTTCAGGTGATTAGACTCTGAGCAAGAAGTTGGAGAATAACTAATTTATTTCTCTTACATTTTCCTTTTGTATTTATGCAAATTGCTATGTGGTTAAAAAAAACTGTCTACTAAATTTTAAAAAGTTCTTTCAACCATTATAAAATAAAAATGCTAAGTGTTGTGAAAGCATTTGTTCCTAGTATAACTGATGGCATTTTTTTCTTCATTCTTAGGTCTTAAAACACTTTGCATTTTACAGTCATTGATGAAGTATGGTAGCTCCAGCTCTGGAGGAGTTATGGTTCAGGGAGTCGATTTGACACAAAGTTACATTTTTTCCCATCTATAGCACACTGAACTCAATCTATAGGAGACTGACTACATCCATTGATCTAATTAATTGCTACTGACTGTATCAATTGATCTAGATTTCTATTTTTTTCCCTTATGCTCTTGAAATAAAAATTCCTATTTATCCTTACTATTGAAACCAGAGAGTATGGGATTTTATCATGGTCTTTATTAAATTTCAGCTTGCTGAATCTGTCCTGTTACGCCCATCTGTCAAGATCATTCTGAATCATGATTCTCTCATTTGCCATATTCGCTATCCCTCCTGCCTAGCTTTCTGCCATCTGTAAATTAGATAAGCTGACTTCTATATCTTTATCCAAGTCACTAATAAAAATGTTGAACAGCCCAGGGTCACATTTTTAGACCACAGTGATTTCCCTCAGGTTGGTATGAATCCACTTAACTTCTGGACATAACACTTTAGCCAGCTGCAATTCCATCCATCTGAAATATAGTGTGGTTGCTAAGTGCCCCAGCTTTGATCTCAAAGTAGAGCCCAGTTCAGATCCTGGCTCCCACCATGTCCTGGCTATATGGCTCTGGGCAAGTTACCTGATGAGTAAGTTTGTTTTCCTTGTCTGTACAATGGCGATGATAGTTTTTATTTTATAGGGATGGGGTGAGGAGTAAATGAATTAGTACACACAAAACACTCGGCACAGTTCCTTCCTGATATACAGTAGGCACTTGATAAATGTTAATGGCTATTCCTATCAATTTTCTCAGATTTCTGCATCTTGCTGAATGCATATCATGAAATACTTTGTCTAGTGCCTAAAAAAAAAAAAACAGCATAAGCTAACTTCATCATTCTACTGTTGTAGCAACCATATCAAAAAAAGAAATGAGGTTAGTTTAGTATGCATAGTTTTTATTTATAATTTATAGCTTGCCGACACTCAACAAGTATTTGATACTGCTTAAAATAAAAGACATAGAGATTCATTTATAGGGATTCTGGGCTGGCTCTTAATGATCAACACTCCATTTTTAAGTGCTCTCACACACTGTCTGTTAAACCTCTCCAGAGTTTTTCTAGGAATCCATATAAAACTGACAGGTCCATATTTTCTTGAACCCTCCCCTTTGTACCATTTAGTGACAATCAATATTTGTGTATCTCCAAGCTTCTAGCACTTCTTCCATTCTCCATGATTTCTCAAAGATTGAGGTTGATGTTTAAATGATCACACCTAGTTATTTCATTATCCTGGATGTATTTCATAGGCTTTGCAGAATTAAATCCTTTTGAAGCAGCTGGTGCATTTTTCCAACTTCCTCATTTATCTTGGGCTTCAGGTTCCTTAAAGTCATTGTTGTTCTGTCCTTAAAAATAGTGGTTTTAAATTCAGAATATATCAGAATCTCTAGGGGTGGGGAAACAAGATCTGTTTGGGTTTTATGGATCTGAGATCCATAAATATACAATTTTAGCAAACACTACAGGCGGTTCAGATGTGCCACCCTCTGAGAATCCCCATATATAGAGAGAAAAATGTTGAGAAATAATTCAGTAATTATGATTTTTCATTATAGTCTGTTAGCATTACCTATCTCTCCCAAACAATGGAACAGTCTAACTTTATTCATCTTTCTGATCCAAATATAGCTTGTAAAAAGCCCTTTTGTTTAGCATTTTTCACAGACCTCAGATTATCCTGGATTTTGTCCTTCTTGACACTACTTACAAAGTTTGTACTTTTTAAAAATAGTTGCTTTTAGTGATGAGCCGTTCCTGCCATTCTGAGCATGTGTCTTATAAAAACCCAAGCCCTTCCGCATGCCTGGTGCAGCCTGGATGGCTCCCTCAGTTGCCCATGGGGCAGTAAACTGTCTTACAAATGTAAAACTTGGCTTGATAAATGCTAAGGGGAAATAGAAGGAATTACATTGGAAGTATAAGGCTGGATGAGTCAGCATCTAGCAATAAGCCAGCAACGTATCTCAATAAAGTTTTCCAGCTTTTGAGACTCTAGAACGAAACTAAAACCTAGTACCACATATCATGTGATCAGCTGAACTCTTTCAAATATGATTCTCCTACTATAGAGATGGGGCCCACATTTCACTTGGATCCAGAATCAAAGTGGAAGTCGAGAGTCCTGGCTTCTAACATGTATCCGGAGAAAAGGATGGTATGACTGCTTCAGGAGAGAAATAAAAACAGGGCATTCTGAGAAGGATTTTCATTTCCCCCACCTTATTCCCCCACCCCCCCCACACACACTTTGAACCCTGATTATTATCCATCACTCAATCATCTTGTTATTTCCATTTTGCACTGATGAAATTCTCTCTGGTGCATTTACATAGACTGTTTGAAGCAGGGTGAAGTAAAGCTGGACCCTTTCAAATGTAGCCACTATCATTGTTTTCTCTTAAATCCTTAAATATTTTAGAACCCAATGATACTGAGAAACTTACCTCTTCTTTTAACTTCCAGACCGAAGGTGAAAAGATGTCAAGGCACATTTAGGGCATTTATAAGCCCTGAATTTTCTGGGCTCAGTCTCAGAGAGAAATTGATTTATGAGGCTAAAATATAGAAATCCTTAACTTATTGGACTTGCTAGTAAGTGAGGTTCTTCAAATCAGAAAAATTTCACCATAAAACTAATGTTAAATTTTAGTTCCTTATAAATATAGAAAATGTATTCAAGGCATTACATTTCTCTCTGCTTTCAGAAACAGCCTGTCTAACTTGGTGCTGCTCAGAATCAGCATCAAAAACATGCACGTTGGTTCAATACACTGTGCAGCAGTGCACTGAGCCTCCACAAGCTGTGGCAGCGAGTAAGAATAAATGTCTCCACTGTGCCTTTTCTTGAGCTTTTTGGTCCAATTTTTATAGTCCATCTACTTTCTTTTTCTGATGCTGTGAGATGCCATTCCTGGCTGCTTTCAATAAGCCACCTTGTAAAATGCACATCCAAGTTATTGCTTCTAATGGATTATGTGCTGGAAAGCCAGTTAACCAAATTTCTTTTGAATTGTGCAGAAACTAGAGTTAATAGACTCTGAATGAAGTCTTGGGAACTTTAGACATCCCTGCTGACTTCCAATTTATTGCTTCTAATGGGTTACAGGTAGAAAACCAGATACCAAGTATCTCTGAATTGTGAATAAAATAGGAGTAAAGAGGTTCTGAATGAAGCCTCAGGGACTTTCTGAAGCTTAAAGTGTATATCAAATAAGGCCGTGAATCTTGTGCTATACTGTTGCACTGTATAGAATCATTTTAGACTAACTCTTGGGTTCTTGATTTTGCTGGAAGAATAATTTCTGGATAAAGTATGGCAATTTAAAAATAATTTACTAGTGGTTAGGAGAGTGTTGTTTTTTTTTTAAACACTTCTTAGAAAAGTTCAAGTATGTTTCTGAATTTTTTTATGTAATTCAATTTTTGTAGTCTATTTAAGGGAACCTTGTAATGATTCCTTTCCTGAAGTACAGAAGAAACAAATTCTTGCTTCTCCATATGTTAACCTGCTTAAAGAAGGGGATGTTAACTTTGTAGTTTTCAAATATGTTGTTCAACAAACCCTAGGAAAATCAGGAAAAGACTTCCATTTACCAGGAATAAGACACGATAGGGTATTCAGAACAACATCCTATTGAAAACAACCAAAAATTATGACTAGAAAAAAATTTTTTTTAATTTCTTGAAAGTATCAAAGATCTGGCAAAATAATTAGGAACTAAAGTCCAAAATCAAAGGGAAAATAAGAACTCTAAAAGTTAAGTGCAGCCCTGAAGCTGTTTTTGCACTGAGGGCATTTGCCAATTTGGGCAAATGTGAATTCTAGTTCTGAGGGCCTCTCAGCACAAGGCAAAGAGAATAAAAACCCAGGGCCTGCTCACAAATCTGGGTCAAACCATCAGGGCAAGTATGAAACAAAAATAAATGTGACTCCAATAGGACTGAATGTAAAAACTCATAAATGGACAGCACAATACTACTCAACTCTAATACAATTATGTTAAAACACTGAATGAAGCTGAATGTGAGAATGACACAGGGAGGAGGGCTGGGTCACAAATGAAATCAGAAAGAAAGATAGATGATAAAAGACTGAGATGGTATAATCTAGGAGTGCCTAGAGTGTATAATGATGGTGACGAAACGTACAAATCAAAAAAATGTTTTCACATGAGGAAGAACAAAGGAATGTCATTACTGCAGGGTGCTGAAAATAGATGCTAATTAATATTTTAAAAATTTAACTTATGCGTGAGACTAAAGCAAAAAATATTTATTTGGTACAAAATTTATATTTTGACTAGTGCATTTCCTAATATAAGTTATGTAGACAGCTTAATTGAACACCATAAGTACATGGAACATTGAGTAGGACATGAGATTTTGTTGGTTTGTCCAGAGTGATGCTCTGATAAATCCCAGAGTGATGCCCTGATAAATCCCAGAGTGATCTGAACAGTGAATAAAAAAGTATTTGCTAAGTCCCCTTTGGGGAATGGTGAGAAAGGGGGAAAATTCAACTTCCCCAAGTTGAATTCTTGATATTCTCACAAGCAGTGCAGACAACCAAAGCTATAGGCTGAGCCCCCAATCTTGGGGTTTGTTCATATGAAACTTAATCCCATAAAGGATAGGTCAAGCCTACTTAAAATTAGGCCTAAGAGTCACCCCCAAGAGAACATCTTTTGTTGCTCAGATGTGGCCTCTCTCTCCAGCCAATATAACAAGCAAACTCACCACCCTCCCTCAGTCTACCTGGGACATGACTTCCAGGGGTGTGGACCTTCCTGGCAATGTGGGACTGAAATCCTGGAATGAGCTGAGACTCAGCATCAGGGGATTGAGAAAACCTTCTTGACCAAAAGGGGGAAGAGTAAAATGAGACAAAATAAAGTGTCAATGGCTTAGAGATTCCAAACAGAGTCAAGAGGTTATCCTGGAGGTTATTCTTATGCATTAAATAGATATCACCTTGTTAGTCAAGATGTAGTGGAGAGACTGGAGGGAACTGCCTGAAAATGTAGAGCTGTATTCCAGTAGCCATGTTTCTTGAAGATGATTGTATAATGATACAGCTTTCACAATGTGACTGTGTGATTGTGAAAACCTTGTGTCTGATGCTCCTTTTATCTACCTTATCAACAGACAAGTAAAACATGTGGAATAAAGATGAATAATAGAGGGAACAAATGTTAAAATAAATTTAGATTGAAATGCTGGTGATTGGTGAGGGGGAGGGGTGGGGGTATGGTATATAGGAATTTTTTTCTGTTTTCTTTTTCTGAATAGATGCAAATGTTCCAAGAAATGATCATGATGATGAATATGCAACTATGTGATGATATTGTGAACTACTGATTATATATGTAGAATGGAATGATCAAAAGCTAAGAATGTTTGCGTTTGTTTGGTGTTTTTTGGTATTTTTTTTAAAAATTTAAAAATTAATAATAACAATAAAAAAAGTAAATGTGCCTCCACCCTCGAGCCTAGAGGATTATAAGAAATACTGTCCTTATGAAGAGCCAAGCAGGGTAGAAGATAATGGTAAGGAAGAATCCTGAGAAGTTTTAAGTGCAAGTTGGTACTTCTACAGGCTTCAGCCTAAATCCACATCACTTTGGTGTTCAAAAACAAAACTTAAAACAAACAGTAAAAACTACAAAGGAAATAATAAAACCATAAAAACTTCTCATATTGTAAATTTAGTTTAAAATGTCCCTGAGTTCCTCGCAAAGGCAAATGAAAATCTCTCTGAAGGAAATTAGCTTCATCCTAGCCCTTAAAGAATTTCCCCAAATAAATGTTCAAGCATAATGAGTAGCACACAGTCAAAAATAACCAAGTGTACAAGGAAACAAGCTATGAAAAATGAGAACTAGAAGAAAGAGACCTACAAAGACTTCGAATATGAAATTATGAGAGACAGTCTATAAAAACAACTATGCTTATTAAATTGAAAGAGAAAAATAGAAAATATCTGTATGGAAAAGGATATTATAAAAAGTGATCGAGCAGATTTGAAAAAGAGCTTCTTAAATAAATAAAATAAAATTTCTTTTAAAATGTAATAAAAATTAAAAACTCAATGAACATATTTAATAGCAACTTAGACACAACTGAAGAGAGAATAAGAGAACTAAACTATTGACCAGAAGAAATTATTCAGTATGCAGTATAGAAAGATAACAATATAGAAAATATGAAAGAGAGGTTAGGAGACATGGAGAACAGAGTAAAAAGGTCTAACATTCATTTACTCAGACTCCCAGAAGTATAGGAGAAAAGTGCTTGGAGAAAGATAATATTTGAAGAGATAATACCTGGGAGTTTTTCAGAATTGACCAAAGACTTCAATCCACAGATTCAAGAGTGAAAAGCAAGAAAAATAAAAAGAAATCTACACCTAGACTCATCACTGCGCAAAACTTTAACATACCAAAGACAGCAAAATTATCTTTCAAGATGAAGGCAAAGAGTTATTTTCAGACAGACCAAAAGTGAGTATGCCACCAGCATACTCTCACTTAAGGCCCTTCCCTCAAGTAGAATACAGGTGGTCTCACAAGGAAGATCTGAGATGGAAGAAGGAATAAAGAGTAAAGAAAGTGGTAGGTGTATAGATACATCTAAATGAACACTAACCATATTAAACAATAATTATAATGTCTTTAAGGGCAAAAAAACACCCAAATAAAAATAAGATAGAATTAAAATACTTCACAATAATAACACGTCAGGAGAGGTAAATGGAATCAAAATGTTCTAAGATATTTGAATTACTTGAAGAAGGTGAAGCATTGATTAATTTCAGACTTTAATTCAGTTAAGGATGCACAAAGAGTATAAAATTTCCAAATTAGTAGAAGGGAAAACTTGGAATGTTAAAAAAGTTTAACAATTCAAGAAGTCAAGAAAGGAAAGAAAAGGCAACATACAATAGATGAGATAAATATAAGGGACAAATGAAATGCTTTCAACCTTAATATATAAATAATTATACGAAACGTAAATGGATTACATGAGCAAAAGAATATACACAATGTGGGTCAATATATATAAAGCTCAGAAACAGGCAAAGCTAAAGGAAATTACTTGGGGGTTATTTTAAGCTGAATAATGACACCCCACAGATTTCCACTTCTAGTCCTTAGAACTTGTGAATATGTTTCCCTACATGGCAAAAGGAACTTTACATGTGATTAAATAAGGAATTCTGAGATGAAGAGATTATCCTGGATTATCCCTGCAAACCCAGTGCCAAGCACAAGGGTCCTTATAAGAGGGAGGTACGAGGGACATAGGCATAGAGAGAAGACCGAAGCACAGGTCAAGGAGAGGAGAAGATGCTACATTGCTGTCTTTGAAGATGGAGGAAGGCGCCATGAGCCAAGAATGTAGGTGGTCTGTAGAAGGTGAAAAAGGGAAGGAACCCCCAAACCTCTGGAAGGAATGCAGCCCTGCAAATCCATTTTAGACTTCTGATCTCTGAACTGTAAAATTTGTGCCATTTAAACCACATGTTTGTCACAGTTTGTTACAAGTAAGGAAATGTTTATCAGAAGTTAGGATGGTTGTTCCTCTGATGACCAGGAAGAGAAAGAAGAAAGTCAGCATTCTGGGACCCTGACAATGTTGTTTCTTGACATGGATGGAATTTACACAGCTTATAATTATTCTTAAACCATACATATATGTTTCCTGTACTTTTTCTGAATATAGCTCATATTTCACAATAATAAAAAATTTACAAGGTAAAAATAGACCAGGAAGCCTAGAATTTAGATAGGATCCATAGAGTATTTAATCAGGAGCGAATTAATTGAGAGGCAGATTATCCGATCTATAGCATATCCTTGCTCTTTATAGTGTCCCTTTAGTGCCTCCTGACATTTGCCCTCTCCTCTGCTCATTAATACTTCACCATGGCTAGGAATGGAAAGAATCTGCAGGAACAAAAGCCAAATATGGCCTCTATTGCTTATTAACTGTGTGAACTTTGGGCAGATTACTTGAGGTCTCAGTTTCTTAATCTATAAAATAGGGGGTTATAGTAGTATCTCCCTTTATAAGGTTGTTGTAGGAAAAAATGAGATAAAGTCCTTCACACAATGCCTATCTAGACATTTCACTTATTTTTTTGTTGCATTTTATTGACCCATTCCTCCCCTCAAATGCTTATGGGACACTGCTCCTACACAGCCCCTTTGCTAGGTTCTAGGGGTACAAAGCCAGAGAGAAATGACCCCATATTCTAAGCATTCATAGTTTAGTAGAGGAAGCAGACACACAAACACATCATTGAATTGCAAAGAGTTAGTGCGACAATTAAGGGATAAACAATGTGCTAGGGCATTCTAGAGGAAGGAGTCATTAACTCTGCTGAGGGTGGAGTAAGGCAGGGGAAGAGTCAGGGAAGCCTGTCCAGAGGTGACACTGAAGGTCTTGAAGGATGAGTAGGAATTCACCATATGCAGATACGAGGCAACAATATTTCTTAAAGGGATCAGCATAGACAAGGAATCAGACAGGCAAATTTGGATTGGGAGAATGGTGAGCTGTTGGTGAGGTGTTAGGAAGGAGAAGAAATGGGAGTAATCAGCTATGGTCAGAAACAACGAGGTCATGTTCACCAGGTGGAAAACTTTGGACTTGTTCTCTGGGCAGTGGAAGGCTATCGTAAGCAGATCAGAGCCATGATTTAGAAAGATCACTCTATCTGTGTGCAGATGGATGGGAAAGAGTGTGGAGACGGCCAGTAGTTCAGGTGAGAGGGCTTGAACTAAGGCATTTGCCATGGACGGACAGAGGGAAAACAGATTCAAGAAACATTTAGGAGGTAGAGTTGGGTGGAGGTGATTATCGTATTTCTAACTTGTGCTCAAAATGATTGTGAGTAAGACTATCCACTAACCAAATTTGTGGAAACCAATAGAGCAGGTTCGGGATGAAGATAATAGGAACTTTACATTGAATTAGTAGAATTTGAGATACCTTTGGGGGCATCCAAGTGGAAGTTTATAGTAAGGAGTTGGAGATCTGTTCCTGAAACTCAGAAGAGAAATAGAACCTGGACATGGAGATCTGGAAGCCTTAACATATATGTGAAGGCTGAAGCTAAAGGAATGTGTGGGGTGGCCCAAGCAGATCAATTTGTTGCATCTACCTGAAAAGAATAAGCAATATGCTCACCTACTTGCAGCGGCTGGTCTCAATTTACTCATTACTTTTGTCTTTTTCCTTAGCATATATTTTGAACCTAGATTAAGGTTTTCACAAAATAGCTTCCTTTAGCCAAGATCAAGGTTTAGAGCAGCTACTAACGACCTGAGTCCATGTTACAGCTAAGATTTAGAATGTTAGATTTTTACCAAAGTCATTCAGGAACAAGAGACATGCAGAAAATAATTGTACTAGAGGATTCTGACAGGCAGATCTTGCACCTGGATACTAATTAAAGAAAAAAAATTTGCACAAAGTATTTACTGTAATAGCAAGAGTTCTGAGGATGTCGAGATTTGTATTCTTTTCAGATGGACAAGTAGGAAGTGACATGAAATTTTTCAGCCTAAATTTAAAAATTGCTGCTCTTAAAAAAAAGTCATCTAATATTGTGATTTTCAACAACATACCTCAAAAGTTACAGACTTCTTGAAGAAAGAATCATAGAATTTTTAGCCCTGGAAAGGAGCTTAGAGGTCATTTAATCCCATCCTTTAAGTCTTCAAATGGAGATACAGAGATTAAAGAGAGAGATGTTGCCAGGCCATGGCCACTGGGCCTAGATTAAGTGACCAGGTCTTCTGGTCCCCGGATCCTTCTTTTCACTTCATATCATCCTTGCTCTCATTGGAATCCAATCTTGCTAAGTTTCAAGACAAAAATGAACTAAAATTCAGTTGCCGAAATGAAAGGTTTTAATATATTTATGAATTTAATTCATATCTGTGTCACTTGGAGTTAGATAAGAACAGGAAGCCAAGTATGATTAAGATTCTTCCCTTGCCTCCTTCTGTCCCAGCCTTCTTGGCAGAATGCATTATCGGAGTCCCACAAGGACAGACCTGGAGAGTAGGACAATGACAAGAGTCTGATCTCAAGTAGGGTGCTGGATTTTGCAATTAAAACAAAAGTTTGCCTACTTAAATCTGAATTTCAGATAAACAATGAATAGTTATTTAGCGTAAGTATATCCCATGTAATATATGGGACATGCTTAAGCAAAAAAATTATTTATTGTTTATTTGAAATTTGAATTTAAGTAGGAGTCCTGTATTTTATCTGGCAAACCTAATCTTGGGGTGAAGGACAGAGACTTGAAAGCATTTATAAATTATTGAGGGCGGGCAACAGTGGCTCTGTGGCAGAGTCCTTGCCTGCCATGCTGGAGACCCGGGTTCAGTTCCCAGTGCCTACCTATGCAAAAAAAAAAAAAAAAAACATTATTGAGGCAGCTGAGTTAGCCTCACTAGAAGTAGCTGATGTCTTACAAAATTACAAACTTCAAATCATTCTAGAATCTGTAACTCTTCGTGCAAAAGTGAAGGAGGTCCATGCTGTGCCATTCCTACCCCTCCTCCCTCTTTACAGTATAGTGTGACACTGATCTTTCACAAGATTAGCAAGCAAGGAACACGGGGGCGGGAGGTCAGGCAGGCTGTCTGTTGGGCAAGGATAGAAACCGGAGTGTCTTTCTGTGTTCTAAAGTAGCTGTATCCTCTCCTTTGTCTTAAATAGTGCAAGCTGATTTTGCAGGCACAGAATCAGAATTCATTATATAATCAGTGATTACAAAAACGAAGTGAGACTTTGGAACAATGCAACATTCCATCACTGAAAACTGGAAAAAAAAAAAAAAGAAGAAGAAGAAGAAGCCATTTTGCATGACTGCGTCTCACCCTGCCACGTAAGGTCGGGATCCTGCATGCAAGCCTCATTTAGCAAAACACCGAGCATTCAGGTCTCTGAGGCATACAGTGGAGGAGCCTCATCAGAAAGGCAGGGCTGCGGGAGTGAGGAAGGTGATGAAATGCCAGCTTTGTCTCAGCATATTAGCAGAGTTTGGCCATCTGCTCAGCGGCAGTAAGATGCCATGACAACACTAACTATAAGAGTGATTTTCAAGTTCAGCCCCAGTGGCCACCTAGTGATGTCAAGCCTGGGTATGACATTTCATAACTCATGAGCCTAGGTATGAAATTACCTCCCCAGGTGGCTTAAACGTTCCAGGTTGAAAGTGGTGGGAGTGATGGCAGCTGCGGTGCTAGAGGTGGAGAGAGGGTTAGAAGTGATTTGGCAAATCTGGGGAAGAACACATTTAATCAATCAATAGAATTGGGGTACAATTACAAACGTATTGGTAAGGTCATATGCAGAGCCATAGCCCAAGTTCCTGCTAGCAGCACTGAAACTCATGTGATCAGTGTCACTTTGTACTGTTTATTCTGAACAGAAATGCTTTTATATGACATTTGAGTCTAATAATATGTTTAAAAATTCATCTCTTAGTCTTAACATTGCATAGGATGAAAAAATAAACGTTGAAACCAGATCATACTGGAGTTAAGAATGTGGTTAACTCATAGGTGGTTGCCATGGCCAAAAATACATTGATCAGATAAATTTGCAAACATTTATACACAGCAGTCAGTTCTGTTTTCTATAACTTTTGTGCAGGAGAAAGCTAATGTTTCTGAGTGCCTACTAAGTGCCAGGTGCTTTATAGGTACTCTTTTTTTCTGTTCACTTATTTATTTTGAATCTGCATATTTTGTTGTGATACATTCATATAGCATATATTCTATCCAAATTTAAACAATCACTATCTCACAGTATCTCACTTAGTTGTACAATCATTATCACTTTCAATTTTTGACAATTTTCATTGCTCCAAAGAGAAAACTAACAGATACACCCTCACCAAAGAGAAAACCCCAAATACCCCACGACTCTTATCCTCCCCCCCCAATTATTTACACACAGCATTATTGTGGCACTAGTGAGGCATTCCTGTTAAATATAGTTAAATAAAAAAGCAATAGGTTGTTTTTCCCCCAAATACCATGCTATTATTAACTTTTGGTAAAGTGTCATACTTTTGAAGGAATTCATGCAAGAACTTCCTTATTTTTGTAGTGCTAACTGGTGAGATGAATGACTTCAAACACTCCCTCTCAATCATGTTCATTTATAGGGACTTTTTATCATTTCACCTCATTCTTACAGTCTCTCTGCAAATGAGTTTTGTTAGTGCTCTAAGAAAATAATCCTGCACCCAAGTGTTGCTTGCCCTGTCTCTGTCCGGAATTCAGCATGAGTGGTTGACACTGGTTAGGTTGTCCTGCTGACATCATAAGGTACAGCCACACCCTGGGGGTAGCGGGCAGTGCCTTAGAAACGTCCTGGGAGACAGTGTGACAATGCATTCAGTGGCAGGTGTTTCCAAGTACCTCAGCCTCTGAGGAGGGAAGAAATGGGCTTGGGTGAGGAACAGAATTGGCTGGTGACATTCTGAGGAAAAAAGCCAATTTGCCAAAAACAGCATTTAAAGGCTTAGTCACAATCCCTCTCCCCATCCCCAGTATGGAATTCTCAATGAAAACCTTACTAGGGTGGTGCCACAGTGGCTCAGTGGCAGAGTTCTCGCCTGCCATGCCAGAGACCTGGGTTCAACTCCCGGTGCCTGCCCATGCGAAACAAACAAACACAAAAAGAAACAAAAACCAACCTTACTAATCCGTTTAACCGATGAACTCTAACATCGGTTCCATGCCTTTGATGTTTTTCTTAAAAACGTGTATTTTCACATGAATTTTAGACTTACAGAAAAGTTGTTGTGTCCCCTTATATACATCACCCAGCTTTCCCTAATATTAGCATCTTGTACAACCATAGTACAAACTTCAGAGATTAACGTCAGCACCAGACTATCAACTAAACTCTGGAAGTGGTTCAAATTTCACCCACCTTTCCACTAATGTCCTTTTTGAAAAATATTTTTATCGACAAATCTTAACACACACACATTCCATACATGGTATACAATCAGTGGCTCACAATATCATCACAAAGTTGTGTATTTATCACCATGATTATTTTTTAAAACATTTGCATTATGCCAGAAAAATAAAAGAAAAAACTCATATATACCATACCCCTTGCCCTTCCCTCTCATTGACCACTAGTATTTCCATCTACTCAGTTTATTTTAACCTTTGTCCCCCCTATTATTTATTTTTAATCTGTATTTTTTACTCATCGGTCCATACCCTGGATAAAAGGAGCACCAGACACAAGGTTTCACAATCACAGTCACACTGTAAAAGCCATACTAACGTCCTTTTCCTGTAGGCAACTCAGGACCCCACATTGCATTAGTCATCATGTCTCCTTAGTCTCCTCCAGTCCGTGACCTTGACACTTTTGGAGAATACTGGTCAGGCATTTTATAGAATGCCCCTCAATGTGGGGTTATCCAATGCTTCCTTATGATTAAGTTGAAGTGACACACTTTTGGCAAGAATACCATTCTCAATGCAAAATTTTGGGGTTGGGGTGTGATGGTGCGTGGTGCTGCTGTGTCTTTATACTGGTGAGGCTGACCTTGATCATTGGTTAAGGTGGTGTCTATTGAGTTTCTTGACTATAAAGTGACTGTTTTCCTCTTTGTAGTGAATAAACATGACAGCAGAAGTACACCGAGACCGTGCAAATACTCCGTTTCTTCTCAAACTTTGCCAGCTAATTTTAGCATCCATCACTGGATCTTGCCTGCAGCAATTACTATTGTGTGTTCCAATGTATTAACCAGAATTCTTCAGTAAGGAAGAGCTGTCGCTTCTACCACATTTATTTATTCAAGTATTTATTTATATCAGTTCAGAATCATGGATAGTTGTTTTATATTTGATGCTTTAAAAAAAAACAAATCTCAGAAGTTATTTCTAAAAAATCCCCTTGTTCATTCTCTGTCCCCTCTTCTGTCCTAACCCTGTGTTGGTGCTCTAACCTGTGGTGGGTCTGCCTATTGAGCCAGCTGCTCTGAAGAGATGGGAGTAAGGTCATGGAAAGCAGCCCCTTCAATAGATGGTCTGGGAGTACTGGCCAGACTGGGGTGAGGGCAGGCACTGTGGGGTGTGTTCTCACTCACCTGGAATGCAGGCTAAACCCCACAGTAAAGCAGAAAGAGGGAATGCCACCTCCAGCCAAAGAGGGATGGACAGAGGGAAAGAATGGTGCTTAGGAAAGCCAGAAACTGGGGGCTGACAATGCATTGCAGCAAGCATTTCTTACGTCCTATGGCTCAGGTCTAAAGAAAATGTGATTACGTAGCACGAAGTCTCCAGCTGTAGCAAATCAGGCCGCTGGCTCTGGTCATCTCACAGCCACCCTCTATAATGAATCTACTGTTGACTTTTTGTTTTAGCGCTGACTTGGGCATATGAGGACAAGGTGACTATTTGGGTAAAAATCCTCCATGAAAGGTTCACTTTGAAGGCAGAATAGCAGCCCCATTCTCCTCCCAAGTCCATGCTAACATCGTTCCTTTTATAAGGTTCAGAGTCAAACAGGGACTTGGTGATCCAGCCAAAACTTGGATTCAGAAAGGGAACGAGCCTTGTTGACACATTCGCAAATTACGTTGTATTCCCCCAACCCGACGTTATGTATGCCTGGCCTACTGGAACAGAGGTGGATGCTTTGGTGGGGGAGAGAGAACTCATGCTCAGCTCCCACTAATGTGGGCTGATAATTCTTCATAGCTCACAGTCAGGGAGCACGTAGATGTGCTCCTGAATTCAGAATTTTCATAAATTTGAAAAAGAAATCGGTGCATAGTCTTCATTTTTCATAACATCCCCAACAAGGCCTATAATCAAACATTAAAATTTCTGCAACAAATCATATGGATTATCATGCTTAGTGGTGTAAATAGAAACTATAAAGTCTCATATCAGTTCAGGTTAGGTTTTACCATTAAGTGAATTTCCTGCAACTGAAAAAAAAAAACAAAAACCTATCTTTCAGAGCCCTGCAGATTTCAGAATTGACGATGAGGGATTATGGATGTGGATCATCATTCCCACTGCACAGATGAGAAAACTGAGGCATAGAGCTATGAAGGAGCCTTTTCAAAGTCAAACCCTAAGTGGTGGAGTTAGAACTCGAACACAGGTCTGCTTGTGCTCATACCACTACCCAGTTGAACCACTGCTTTATCCAAAGCTTCACACGGCAGGAGACAAAAGTACTCAGACCCCATTTACTCCACCATCACGAGGAACCACTTATTACTGGCATTCAGATACATCGTCACTAGAAAAGACGAATAGATTTTTCTATAAAAAGGCTAGGGAGCATTCCTGTAGCTGAACACCCTCTTGAAAACACTACACAGGTTTGGGGAGCAGAGGAGAAGGATGCATGATTTTCCCGTTCTCGGTAAGAAAATACTCTGTCCTTTCTTTCCCACTTCATGTGCTCTCTTCGGTTCCTCTTCTGCTCTTCTTGGTGGACTAAAGCCTTTGCTTTTTCTTCCATCAGCTCCAGCAGCTGCTGGGATTTCCCCATTCTTCATGGTCTCTTTCTCACCCCTTAGGTAGGGTCTCTTCCCACCCGCTCCATTGTTCAATGTCCTCACCACCAACCTGTGAACCCAGTCACAACAGCCGCCTGCTGACCGAACAGCAGGGAAAGAGGATAATTTCACAGGACCATCCCCAGCCACCCTCTAGAACTTAAGGTAATAAAGGCTTTTTCAGGGGATTGTGAGAGGACAGAAATGAGGTACGTGTGTACTACTGCTGTTTTTTGCCAAGTCTCTTGGCTTCTCCAAGTCACCAAGAATATGGATACCTGGCCAGCGCCTCAGCAAGACATCAGATTGCAGGGCACAGAGGAGAAAAGCAGGGAGAGACATACTTTTTGGCACTTGAACCTCTGCCTTTCAGCTGGCCTGGGCCCTGACTGAGTTATTGTTACTGGTTCCCCACTCTGGATGATGAGCTCTGAGAGCGTGATAAATCGACATGCACTTAGTTGTCTTTGTCTTTATTTTTTTTCAATTAAATGTATTGTCCTTCTTAAGGCAATTTTGAAAAGCATCCAAACCTTGGTGGGCAGAAGAATAGCTGGTATTTGTTCAGTCATTTGATGGAGCCTATGGAAAATAGAACTGAGAAAAAAAAGTGGATTTGTCCTTTTTTAAAAATTTAGATTTTCACAGTGGTACTGTTCTTGTGAAATCCCTGATGATCTTAATGAAAAATATTCTTTTGTTCTTCAAGTTATGAGAAAACAAACCATTGAAAGTAATGAGGATTCTACTGATTTCTAATAAGGGCTGACGAATACTTGGGTCAAATCTCTTAATTACAGAGATCAAAGGAAACTAATACTTTTTTCTAAGAATAATACATTTTAATTCGAAATTCTTTTTTCTTCAAAAGAACAGGCCTCAGTGAAGACAAGTATTTCTTAATCCAATAAAGAAATCTGCAACAACAATCTATTCTATGAGCTAATTTACGTAATTTGCGTTTGCTTTAATTACATATAGTATGGGTCTGTCTTGCCCTCTCTTTTTTCCAATTCATGCCAGTGAAATCGCAGCAAGGACTGCCATTTCTTCTGACGATGAAGCATTCCCTCGTTGATTCTTTGTCCTTGGTCTAAAGTAACTACATATTCCCAGATTCACTGTTTCCCCTCAGAGCCATTCTTCTCTCACCTCGTTCCATTTCATGTTTTCTGTTTGCAGACCAGGTGACTCATGGTTTTATACTCAGCTTCTCTATTTTCTTACTCTACATAATGTTTCTCTGTGATTTATCCGCTGCTGTGGCTTGGATATCCGCCTTTGTGCTGGGGACCCCACGTGTATCCAGGCCCACTGAGCTCCAGCACTAAGAACTCAACTGCCAGCTCTTAGACTATTGGGATATTCCACAGGCATCTCTAACTCAACTCTCAGGTCTCAAAGTACACTTGTTATCCATACTTGCCCTTCTCGCCATCCTCACCCCCACCGCTTAAAGGTCTCTCCCCCAAACCAACTCATTCTCTTTAATCCCAAAGCTCAGTCAATGGTCCCACCATGTACCTATCTTCGAAGCTAGAGTCATCCTGGGGCCATCCTCCATACCTCCTTCTTCATTCCTCAAATCCAGTCAGGGGTGCCGTTCTGTCAGCTCTGCTTCCCAAACAGCTGCAGAATCCATTCCGTCTTCTCCATCCCACTGCCCCTGCCTTCGTGTATGGCTTCCTCATCTTTCACCTGGACCACATGGTTACCTGGCACTAATTCCTCCCATCCTGTGTTATCCTCACTCCCTCCACCCTAACCCTCACCCCAAACTAGCCATCACGCTGTTTTTTGTTGTTGTTTGTTTTCAACATAACAACATACAAACGCGAACATTCTTAACATACGAGCATTCCATTCTTGGTATACAATCAATAACTCACAATATCATCACCTAGTTGTATATTCATCAACATGATCATTTCTTAGAATATCTATATCAATTCAGAAAAAGAAATAAAAAGAAAATAGAAAAAAAAATTCATAGATAACATACCCCTTACCCCTCCTTCTCATTGACTACTACAACCTCTGGGTTGCTATACATAAAATTCTCTCCACCTAGAATGCTCTTTCCCCGCCTTTGCCTAAAAAATACTTCTATGGCTATTCATGTAACAAACATTTATCAATAATAATCAAGTAGTATTTGCTGTAAGACTGTGTTAGGCAGTGGAGACACAAAAATGAAAAGGCCTGGTCATTTTCCTACACCTGCTCAGTTGAAACACCACTTCTTGAAATTCCCCTTATATCCCTTCTCACTTCTCCTACCACCTGTGCAGAGTAGACCATCCATGCCTTTCTACCTTTGCATCCTTATTTCACTAAATTTATATAACTCTTTGTTCGTCTGAAGAAACCCAATATTTGTTTGCCTGCATATGATGCCAATGATGGATCTCCACAATTCAGGCGAAGAGTGTCACTTAAAGAATATTTAGGCACTAACCTAAATATTTGGTAGGCAGAATTCCAACATGGCCCCTAAGATTCATGCCCCCTGGTGCTCACTCCTTTATAATCTTCCCTTTGAGTGTGTGTGTGTCTTGTGAACATGATGGGATTTGACTCCTGTGAACAGGTTATGTAATATAGCTTATACATAATATAGGTTATGTATATATGAAGGGGATTTACAGATATAATTAAGGTTCCCGATTAGTTGACTTTGAGTTAATCCAAAGGGAGATTATCTTGGGGGCCCTGACCTAAGCAGTGAGCCCTTTTAAAAGAGAATCCAGGCCTTCCTTGGGGGTAGAGATCTGAAGCGATATAGGAGCTGCCCTACTGGCCATGAAGAAACATGCTGACACAGTGGAGGAGGCTGTGTGACAGGGAGCAGTGGGCAGCCTCTAGGAGCTGAGGACCTTGGTCCTACAATTGCAAGGCACTGAACACTGCCAACAAGTGAGTTTGGAGGAGGACCCTGTATTTCATAGGAGATTGAAGCCCTGGCCAGCATCTTGCTTTCAGCCTTACAAGATCCTGAGCAGAGGGTGTAAATCTCCCTGGCAACATGGGACAGAAAGCCTCGATAAACCAGGACCTGGCATCATGGCACTGAAAAAGCCTTCTTGACCAAAAAGAAGAAGAGATAAATGAGACAAAATAAAGTTTCAGTGGCTAAGGGATTTCAAACAGAGTTGAGAGGTTATCCTAAAGGTTATTCTTATGCATTATACAGATATCGCTTTTGGTTTATGGTGTATTGGAGTGGCTAGAGGGAAGCACCTGAAACTGTTGCGCTGTATTCAAGTAGCCTAGATTCTTAAAGACAACTGTATAAAGATATGACATTTACAATGTGATTGTGAGAATCTTGTGTTTGATGTTTCTTATATCCAGGGTATGGATAGATGAGTAAAAAATATGAATATAAATAAATAACAGAGGGAACAAAAGGGTAAAATAAATTGGGTAGATGAACTATGAGTGCTCAACAAGGTGTACGGTATATATGAGTTTCTTCTCTTTCTTTTTCTGGAGTGATGCAAATGTTCTAAAAAACAATCATGGTGATGAATACCCAACTATTCGATGATATTGTGAGCCACTGATTGTGCACCATGTATAGAAAGTATGTGTGTGAAGATTTTTGTCAATTAAAAAAAAAGTCCTGAGCAGAGAACTGTGTCCAAACTTCTAACATACAGAAACTGTGAGATAATAAATGGGAACTGTTTTAAGCCATTACGTTTGCAGTAATTTGCTATGCTGCAAAAGCAAACTAATACAATCTGAAAGGACTGGGTTGGATCCCCACTCTCCAGTTATTGTCTATGTGATCTTGGATTTAATCTCTCTGAGCCTCCATCTCCTCATCTGTAAAATGGAGATAACAGTACTTTCCTAATGGTATATGTATAAGGGTTAAATGTGCTGGATACTTTGTGGTGCGCAAAAATAGTCAGTTCCTGGAGGGCAAGGAACTACAGGCAGTCCCTTGAAGGAAGGCATTAGTCTCCTCAAGGCCTAACTATGCCTGATCTTGGGGGTCGCTCAATACATTTTAGTTGAATGCATGAACAAACTCAGTGTCCTTTAAAAACATGTATTATAAACCCAAGCCTTTTCTTCAATTTTTTTTTCTCTAGTTTAGAGCAGATACAGCCTTAGTTCACTCATCTTTGAAATAAGGGACCATCTAGATGATCTCTCAGGTCCTTCTCATACAAATTCTATGATACGGATAAGACTTGAGATAAGGTTCTGGGGTAACAATCCCAGCTGCAAAAAAAACTTTAGTGTTCTTAGAGAGTGCTCCAAAGGGAATATTTCTTCATGAGACCCTCTCCTTTCCCAAGCCTCACTCCTGAGCCAGTCACTATCTCCCACCACAACCGAGTGTTCACACTCACTCACCTTGCTGAGGGTGGGGGGTGTTAATGCAGCATTCTGACAGCTGTAGACATGAAGTATGAGATCAAATGATTGTTGATAAAAGGATACCAAATTGAATTTCGGCTTCTTAACCTGGACATTAGTATATAGTTCAATTAGTCATCTTCAAATACCTAATAATAAGAGGAACATTATATTTATGTGTTTCTAAAAGCAGAAATGAAGAAATAATTGTATTTGATAGGTGACAAGATTTTGTTTCATTTATGCAGTGCTCTGAAATGGCCTGGGAGATTCAGACATAGACATTTGACCTAGGCAGTTAATAAATTATCCTGCTATAACTGTTGCTGCTATAGTTTGTATGAGTAGACTATATAAACACGCATTTAATTATAAATATGAATATAAACATTGGCTTGCTGTTAGGATGTTTGGCAACTGCCATTGGACTAGGATCCCAGAGGGATCCTTGATTACTATCCAGGGATCAAATAGAATGTTTATCCACAGAGCTACCTTTCAGTGTCAAGGGCTTGTCCCTGGCTGATCTGCCTCTTAACAAGAGAAAATAGGTAATTACTTTCTCAAAGAAGTCAGGGTTGAGTGGAGGGCTAAGGGGAGTTCCATACTGTGTACAACACTCTACCCTGAGCCATAGCTTGATGTTCAACTTCTAAATTAAGAGCAGAAGATTTTTCCCCAGATCTCTGATGATCACACTATCTGAGCAAGTTTGTGAAGGCTGAGATCCGGGAAGAGTGACTGGTTAACTGTGTGTACATGTTATATACGTGTGCAGATATGCATGTAAGTGTGTGTTTCTCTGCACCTCTGGGTGGAAAGAAGTATAGGCTAGTGGTCTACCAGTTCTTACCAGCTCACCCATCCACTTTGGCTGTCCCAAGGTAGAGTTGGGGTTAGAGAGGGCCTTGTCGTGGTTAGCAGGGCTCTGAGTAAGGAAAGGCTCAGGACCTCATAACTTCCGAGTCTCTCTGCTACTCCCTGTCCACTATTGTTCTTTCCCCATGGCTGGGTTTCCTTGATTTGCTCATGTTTTTTTCTCCATAACTTCAGTTTGTTCAAATCAATCATGGCCCCTCCTGTCACAATCTTTCAGCTGCAGTGACCAGCATCCAATGGGAAAATCCTTTCTTTGATTCTTGTGGTGGTTTTAAAATACGTCTGTCAATGCTATGATTCCCTTTTCATTGAGAGATGCAGTCTTTGTCCCCTCCCCTCGAATCTAGGTGACATTATGACTTGCTTATAACCCAGAGAAGTCATTAGAAGTGATGTTGCCTGATGTGATGTCCAAGGCTAAATCAGAAAAAGTCATGCAGCTTCTGCCTAGTTCTCTTTGGATACTTGCTTTGGGGAATATCAGCTTCCAGGTAGATTGACTACACTGGTATCACTGGAAAAACCACATGCAGGTGCCCCAGCTGAGCTGCCAGCCCACAGCCAGCATAAACTGCCAGCCATTGGAGTGAGTCATCTTCCACAACCAGCCATCAGAGTCCACATCTGACTACATCTATGTGAGAGACTCCAAGTGATAGCATCCCAGCTGAGTCCTTCCCAAATTCCTGACTGAGAAAAATCATGAGCAAAATAAAATGGTTGTCTTAAGCTTCTAAATTTTGGGATAATTTGTGATGTAGCATTAGTAATCAGAACAATTTTTATTCAGGCTCTCAACAAGAACGATTTGGTCCAGTTGGTTTTCTTGTGCAGGTGACTCCAGCCTACTACCTGCACTTGGGGGAGGTGCCCGGCCTGATCCAGTTGCCTGTGGCTGGGGCACTTGACCATAAGAAATGGAGCACGCCTGCTGTTTCGGTTTGCTAATGCTTCCAGAATGCAATATACCAGAAATGGATTGGCTTTTACAAAGGGGATTTATTAGGTTACAAATTTACAGTTCTAAGACCATAGAAATGTATAAATTAAGGCACTGACAAAAGGATATTCACTCAAGAAAGGCTGATGCATCCGGGGTTTCTCTGTCACATGGGAAGGCACATGGCAACATTTGCTGGCCCTTTTCTTCTGGGTTGGTTATAAAATGGCTCTCTCAGCTCCTGTGGGTCCTCTGGCCTCTCCTGGGATGTTTTCTTTCTCTAAGCATCTATGGGTCTTCTCTTAGCGTCTCTGGGGCAAACTCTGGATTTCATTTCTTAGCTTGGTATTTCCTGGGGCATTTTCTGTCTCCAAGCATCTGTGTTTTCTCCACTTAGTTTCATCTCTGCTCTCTGTATCTGCTCTGAGCTCCGTGTTTTCTGCCTTTTATTCTCTTCATAGGGGACTCCAGTAAAAGGATCATTACCAGCTTGCCTCACAGTGTATTTCTGAAAATTAAAATGCTTTGATTCATTCATTCATTGAATAGCAGTTCAAAAACTACCCTCTACTGGGTACTTAACTTTTTTTTTCTTTTTTTGTACGCTATATGGCAGGGATCAGATTTCACTCTTTTTCCATGTGACTATCCCATTATTGCAGCACCATTTGTTGAATTTTTTTGGGGGGTGGGGGGAAGTACATGGGCTGAGAATCAAATGTGGGTCTCCCACATGGCAAGTAAGACTTCTTCCACGGAACTAGTTTCACACCCCTGGCACTTAACATTTTTAATAAACTTAATTATCTAAATGAACAAGAACTATGAAGAAAGAGGATTGAGAGTGATGGGAAAAGAGCAGTAGAGAGACAGAGAGCAAGTTTTGATATGTCTCTTATACTTATGCCAATAATTAATCTTTTCTTAATAAGTTCCTCCCATCCCTTAAAACTGGACTTCTGATCATAAGTTAAAAACAAAACAAAAACAAAACTGGACTTCTGATGAAAGGAGACTAGAAACCTCACCACCTACCTTGGGTAATGTTGAACACTTGGCTATCCCCCATATACCAATAGGTCCCACCTATTCAAGGTTTTGTAGGGAAGCAGACTCAACAGGATATATATATATATATGGATATATATGGAGATATATAGATGAGTTTTTTTTTAATAGGAATTGGCTCATACTACTGTAGCGATGGGCAAATCCAAATTCCATAGGGTAGGCGATAAGCTGGAAACTCCAATAAAGGTTTTCAACTGATTTCCCAAGCTGTCTGGCTGAAGTAGAGATGGAAACTCTCCCTCTGTTTGCTGAAATCACTTATTTTAAGGCCTTCAACTGATTGGATGAGACCTGTCTCATTGTTGAGGGCAATCTCTCAGTTGATTGTAAATGCAATGAATTTACTGATGATTTAAATCCAGAAATAACCTCACAGTAACAATCAGGCCAGTGCTGGTTTAACCAAACAACTGGATACTAAAACCTGGCTAAGTTGACACATGAGCTGAACCATCATATATATCTACCCTAGTGTCCTTGTGATAACTGACAAGTGTCACACACCTCATATCTACATTTCTTTCTGAACCCTCCCCTCTGCCATGCCTTGTCATCCCTTATTGGTTGCTGTACCTAATCATGCCCCACCCCCCCATGAAAACATGTTCAAATCCTAACCCCTGGTCCAGTGGATGTGAACCCATTTATAAACAGGATCTTTCTTAATTCAGTTAAAGTGAAGCCAAAATAATCAGGGTGGGCCTTAATCCAAGATGACTACAGTCTTAATAAGCAGAGGAAATTTGGACAAAGTCATAGGAGACAAAGGGAAACAGATGACAGTATGACTGAGTTATGGACTGTTGGCAAGCTGTCACCAGACCTACAGACTTAGGAGAAAGCACAGCCTGATGTCACCTTCATTTCAAATTTCTAGCTTCCAAAACTGAGAGTTTAAGCCAGTTGTTAAGCCACCAGTCTGTGGTGTTTTTTGTAGCAGTCCTGGCAAACCAAGACAATGGGGTAATATTAATATGACGAAAAGCCTGCCCCTGCCAACATTTTTGTGATTTCCTGACTCAATCCTTTCAGAGTATGATATAGTCTGCATGCCCAAGAGCCTTTCCTTTTAGTCTATGAGAGCTAGTGTCAGGAACCACTTTTTCACCCTTCTGCTGATCACCATGACTTATATAACACACAAAGACATGCCATTCCAGAACACAATGGGCCTTTGTCTAGGCGATAAGCTTATATTTACTTTCTGTGTTTTTTTTTCCAAGGCAGATCAGAATGTGGAAAGAACGTGCCTGTACACACACAAACACATGCTACTTCTGTATAAATTATATTCTGGACTCGTCTCCTAGATTACCTGGCACCCCCCTGTCCCTCAACTGCCTGAGACTCATTTGAGAAGCAGCATTCTCCCATGCAGTGCGACACAGCTCTGCTGAAAGAGCAGGACACATGGGTATCAGGCTCCTGCTTTGTCTCTCCCGGCACAGCTGGAAAGTGCTAGATTGTCCTCTGTGGGCTCCCAAAGAATTCTGACGAGCTTTTTCTGGATCACTACATGTTGTAAACAGATATGACATTGCCACCCTATTCTGGAAATAGAAATAGGCAAGGGGTAATCACAACTGCCTTGTCCTTTTGAAGAACCTTTCATCAAAAGGTTTCAGGGAAATCTTACCAAGAAGTCCTAGCCCTGCTTTGAGCAGAGCAGGTGGAGATGCTGAAGTATAGTGGAGCCAGAAGAACCTAGTTAAAAGGTGAGTCAGAAACTGAGCCAGTGCTGTACCTGGTTACACCTGTTTCCTCACCTGTGGCTTAACCCTGTGCATTAGAGATTTCCTGGAAAGGAGTAGCTTCTTTATCACTTACTTGTTGAGTAAACATTGGCATGAGTTTTCAAGTGTTTCCTCGTGTCCAGGAGGTTGTGACTCTGAGGAAGTAAGCTTTGTGTGATTAAAACAGCACCGTGGTCAACACTGGTTTCCCTGTGTAGGATTTTAGTTGTAGCCTCCCAAGTAGAACCTTTTCCTGTTGTGATCTGTTGCCATACCTTTCAGCAGTTCATTTGATAAATTCCTGCCTAGGAATCCCTGCAATATCACAGTCCTTTCTACCACCCATCTCCTAACCCAGTTTGTGGCCACAAAATTATTTGTGGTGGTGAGGTCATGTGTTTTCACTGTGGTCATATTATCTGATTTCCATGAAGACTGCTTTGGCCTCTTCACTTTCCGTGATGCCACCAGTTCCAGCCTTGGCTTCTTTCACCCCTCAGTGTGTCCTAGGCTTAAAGAAGAATTCGAAGCAATGAACCCACTTCCCTCTCCATTAGGAATTACACATATTTGTCAAGACCTCACAGTATTTAGGGCCTTATAGAGGTAGAGGGAAAGGAAAAATGCTTCTAAGATAAGGAAACAGAGGGACCTCCGATTCCATCAAAATAATCATTACACTAAATACAAAACAACTGCTTCTGTTGTCAGCTGGTAGTCATTCTTTTCCAGTTTAATGGTAAGAAACTGGATGAATATACTTTTAAAAGGTATGTGAGTGAAAACCAGGCTTGTTTTCCATTATTCCTTTGGTAGATAGTAAGTTATGAATGCCTTCCTTAAGAATATTTGTATACATGCCCAGAGGTTAGTGAAAGTGAGAACATTCGATGCAGCAAAGAATACCAGCTTTGTGTGTTCTCTCGGAAGTTCCCTGAGATTGGACCCTAAGCTGAAATCATTTCTCCAACATCATAAAAGACTAAACCTAAAAGGCAGAGTAATTTGGCATAACCTAGAAAAGTAATATTTACAAGCAAACTGAAGAATCCATTTATCTGTTGAAAGTGACTTAAGTCACATTCAGAAAAGTATCTCTGAGCAGCTAAACTGTGACAGCATTGCTGAGACAGGTCCTCAGATCATCCTCCAGTACTTATTACTCTTGATTTACACACACTTCTATGAGACAGTTATCTTAGTTTTCAGATTCCAACTAATAGGAAATGGAACATCACAAAAAGGGAGATTGGTGCTGCTATTGGATCAGAGAGCAGAATTGACAGGTAGAAGTGATGACTAGAGAAGAGACAAAACAATCACATTAAAGCTCATTTATGAACTAATAGCCATAACCATAAGCATGATTTGTCAAGAAAAAGTTAGATCATGTACATCATCCTCCATCGAGTACAGCAGGGATATATGTGTAAATACCTTTTAGGTCTTCTGTAAAAAGGTGGTTACAGGTAAACTTCAGGCATCTGAAACATTCTCTTATTGCTCAACAAGGAAGGATTACTGTACAACCTGGAACCCCCACATCCTTCCACCGTGATGCTAACGTGATGGGCATGGCACCAGCTTCCTCTCTGACTCACCCCATTTATAGGCAGTGGCTGGCTTCTCAGGCTGCTTCCCCTCCAGTAAAAAGGGGGAAAGAAGCGCACGTGTATGTGGTAGGGAGCTTGGAGACCTTTGATGGAAGGTTCTAAAACAAGGCTGGGCTTCACAATAGGGCAATTATCCTTTAAACAGATTGGTGCAGACACTGTAAAAGCAGCTTTTTGGAACACAAACAAAATGGTGCCAGGGGAGTTAACAGTCATACTATAACATCTTCAGGCACACGGGAAGTCCGTGGGACCCCTGGGAATGGGCATGAGGGAGAATCACTTTACACATCCAATATTCCACACCTACCCTGAGCTCATGCTAGCTCCTTTGGGAGGGCACAGCCTTCCACTGAGCCCTTGCCAGCTTCCCTGTCAGGAAGAGAGTTGGCCCTTTGAGCTCTAGGCATGGTCAATGTAGGGAAAGCGCCTAGGGGCCAGCAGCCAGGGATGGAAGGGGGGGCAAGCCCCACCCCTGCCTGCCACTTGACAGGATCAAGTGTTAGATACTAGAGACACCAAGGGGAAAGTGCGGAGGTGACATTTTCAAATACTGATGGAAATTTTTCTACCCAGCTTTCTTGTCTTCCTCTGGACAGTCCAATACGTAATCCCTAGCCACGTGTGGCTACTGAGCACTTGAAATGTGGCCAGTCCAAATTGATGTGCTTTAGGTGTAAAATGATTGCCAAATTTCAAAACTTAATACACAAAAAAGTAAAATATCTCATAACAGCTCTTTCATATTGATTATAGCTTGAATTGAACATGTTTTGGATACATTGGGCTATAAGTATATTATTAAAATTAACATCATGGGCAGGTAATGGTGGCGTAGTGGCGGAGTTCTCACCTGCCATGCTGGAGACCCGGGTTTGATTTCAGGTACTTGCCTATGCAAATAATAATAATAATAATAATAATAATATCCCTCGTTTCTTTAAAAATGAGAATGCTAGAGAACCTAAACATACATTTGTGGCTCATATTAAAATTTTCCCAGACAGGCCTGTTTGGGTTAGGGACCTAGCTGTCCTCAGCTAACTTACCGAAGGGAGAGACCGGGAGGAAAGAGAACTTTTTGGCTTTTGAGTTTCAACAGTTTGGACCTATAGAGAAAGAAAGCACTCTGGCAAAGGCAGTAACTCCATGGGAATCCACAAAGACAGAGGGGCCAGGCACCCCAGCCAGGACTCCTTCCACCCCTCACCCACCTTTCTCAGGTCAGGCCCAGAATCCTAGGTTGGAGGGAGGGGCGTGAGAGAATTGGAGCAGAAGGGAGCAGAAGTGAGGAGAGTTGGTTCTGGTGTGTCCCTGAGTAAGGAGAAGGGGTTGTCAGCCAATAAGCAGCTACACCACAATTGTATACTGAGTGCCTGGGACAT
Source organism: Tamandua tetradactyla (assembly GCF_023851605.1). Classification (NCBI taxonomy): domain Eukaryota; kingdom Metazoa; phylum Chordata; class Mammalia; order Pilosa; family Myrmecophagidae; genus Tamandua; species Tamandua tetradactyla. Next base: position 145,235,748 of record NC_135332.1, read on the forward strand.
TTGGTTCTAGGTGCCAGGGTTCCAACAGGGAAAAAGCAGAGTCCATGACCTGCGAGCCTGAATGACCAAGAATTAATGTGAACAAATAAGACAATTTCAGGAACTGCTAAGTGCTACAAATGTTTCCACTGATGGGTTTGTGGGATTGGAGTTTGCACAGTATTTAGGCCCTGTTCTCCTGTCCCTTTCTCTGTAGAGCCTGGGTGAAAATGGCTGTTGATGAGTCTAGGCAGACTGGCCAGAGGCAGCATCCAGGTTTGCCTGTGCCCAATATGGTGAGTGGGCAGCAGAAAGTCCCAAGGATGCTTAAGTGAGAGCTGGATCCATACAGGCCACATGGTCAGGGCAGGGGAGGAAAAGTGGGGAGGTGAGGACTAGGGTCCACAAGAGAGGACATCCTGTGTCTCAGCAGGTTGCTGGGACTTAGCTCCTGCAGATTTTTGCCACAAAGGAACATGGGCCCAGTGTTGGTAGATCATCTGATTATTCAAGAGAAATAAGAGATCTGGATTTTATGTGAAATACTCCAATTTGTAAACTTTAGCCAAAAAAAAAAAAAACTTAAAAAATTATAGGCCAAAATGAAAATCATCTGCATGACTAGTGGCCCTTCTGTGGGTTAAAATATGTCCACCCAAAGTTTGAACTGTGCACTCCCACCTGTGAATGTGACCTTATTTGGAAATAGTGTCAATGCAGATGGAATTTGTTAAATTAAAATGAATTTACACTAGATTAAGGTGGGCTATTAATCCAATATGACTGATGTCCTTATGAGAAGGGGTAAAGAAACACAGACAGGCAGAGAGAAGATGGCCAATGACAATAGAAGAGATTGAAGTGCTGAAGCTGTGTTTTAGTTTGTACAAAGCTGCCAGAATGCAATGTACCAGCAACAGAATGGCTTTTTTTTTTATTAATTAAAAAAAAAATTAACTAACACAACATTCAGAAATCATTCCATTCTACATATGCAATCAGCAATTCTTAATATCATCACATAGATGTATGATCATCATTTCTTAGTACATTTGCATCGATTTAGAAAAAGAAATAGCAAGACAACAGAAAAAGAAATAAAATGATAATAGAGAGAAAAAAATAAAAATATATATATTAAAAAAACAAAAAAAACTATAGCTCAGATGCAGCTTCATTCAGCGTTTTAACATAATTACATTACAATTAGGTAGTATTGTGCTGTCCATTTTTGAGTTTTTGTATCTAGTCCTGTTGCACAGTCTGTATTCCTTCAGCTCCAATTACCCATTATCTTACCCTATTTCTAACTCCTGATGGTCTCTGTTACCAATGACATATTCCAAGTTTATTCTCGAATGTTGGTTCACATCAGTGGGACCATACAGTATTTGTCCTTTAGTTTTTGGCTAGTCTCGCTCAGCATAATGTTCTCTAGGTCCATCCATGTTATTACATGCTTCATAAGTTTATTCTGTCTTAAAGCTGCATAATATTCCATCGTATGTATATACCACAGTTTGTTTAGCCACTATTCTGTTGATGGACATTTTGGCTGTTTCCATCTCTTTGCAATTGTAAATAATGCTGCTATAAACATTGGTGTGCAAATGTCTGTTTGTGTCTTTGCCCTTAACTCCTTTGAGTAGATACCTAGCAATGGTATTGCGGGATCGTATGGCAATTCTATATTCAGCTTTTTGAGGAAATGCCAAACTGCCTTCCACAGTGGTTGCACCATTTGACATTCCCACCAACAGTGGATAAGTGTGCCTCTTTCTCCACATCCTCTCCAGCATTTGTCATTTTCTGTTTTGTTGATAATGGCCATTCTGGTGGGTGTGAGATGATATCTCATTGTGGTTTTGATTTGCATTTCTCTAATGGCCAGGGACATTGAGCATCTCTTCATGTGCCTTTGGCCATTTGTATTTCCTCTTCTGAGAGGTGGATGTTCAAGTCTTTTTCCCATTTTGCAATTGGGTTGGCTGTCTTTCCGTTGTTGAATTGAACCATCTCTTTATAAATTCTGGATACTAGACCTTTATCTGATATGTCATTTCCAAATATTGTCTCCCATTGTGTAGTCTGTCTTTCTACTTGATGAAGTTCTTTGATGCACAAAAGTGTTTAATTTTGAGGAGGCACCATTTATTTATTTATTTCTTCAATGCTCTTGCTTTAGGTTTAAGGTCCATAAAATCGCCTCTAATTGTAAGATTCATCAGATATCTCCCTATATTTTCCTCTAACTGTTTTATGGTCTTAGACCTAATGTTTAGATCTCTGATCCATTTTGAGTTAACTTTTGTATAGGGTGTGAGATACGGGTACTCTTTCATTCTTTTGCATATGGATATCCAGTTCTCTGGATATCCATATGCACCATTTATTGAAGAGACTGTTCTGTCCCAGGTGAGTTGGCTTGACTGCCTTATCAAAGATCAAATGTCCATAGATGAGAGGGTCTATATATGAGCACTCTATTCGATTCCATTGGTCGATATATCCATCTTTATGCCAGTACCATGCTGTTTTGATCACTGTGGCTTCATAATATGCCTTAAAGTCCAGCAGCTTGAGACCTCCAGCTTTATTTTTTTTCCTCAAGATACTTTTAGCAATTCGGGGCACCCTGCCCTTCCAGATAAATTTGCTTATTGGTTTTTCTATTTCTGAAAAATAAGTTGTTGGGATTTTGATTGGTATTGCATTGAATCTGTAAATCAGTTTAGGTAGGATTGACATCTTAACTATATTTAGTCTTCCAATCCATGAACACGGTATGCCCTTCCATCTATTTAGGTCTTCTGTGATTTCTTTTAACAGTTTTTTGTAGTTTTCTTTGTATAGGTCTTTTGTCTCTTTCGTTAAATTTATTCCTAAGTATTTTATTCTTTTAGTTGCAATTGTAAATGGAATTCGTTTCTTGATTTCCCCCTCAGCTTGTTCATTGCTAGTGTATAGAAACGCTACAGATTTTTGAATGTTGATCTTGTAACCTGCTACTTTGCTATACTCATTTATAAGCTCTAGTAGTTTTGTTGTGGATTTTTCCGGGTTTTCGATGTATAGTATCATATCATCTGCAAACAGTGAGAGTTTTACTTCTTCCTTTCCAATTTTGATGCCTTGTATTTCTTTTTCTTGTCTAATTGCTCTGGCTAGAACCTCCAACACAATGTTGAATAATAGTGGTGATAATGGACATCCTTGCCTTGTTCCTGATCTTAGGGGGAAAGTTTTCAATTTTTCCCCATTGAGGATGATATTAGCTGTGGGTTTTTCATATATTCCCTCTATCATTTTAAGGAAGTCCCCTTGTATTCCTATCTTTTGAAGTGTTTTAAGCAGGAAAGGATGTTGAATCTTGTCAAATGCCTTCTCTGCATCAATTGAGATGATCATGTGATTTTTCTGCTTTGAGTTGTTGATATGGTGTATTACATTAATTGATTTTCTTATGTTGAGCCATCCTTGCATACCTGGGATGAATCCTACTTGGTCATGATGTATAATTCTTTTAATGTGTTGCTGGATTCGATTTGCTAGAATTTTATTGAGGATTTTGGCCTCTATATTCTTTAGAGAGATTGGTCTGTAGTTTTCTTTTTTTGTAATATCTTTGCCTGGTTTTGGTATGAGGGTGATGTTGGCTTCATAGAATGAATTAGGTAGCTTTCCCTCTACTTCAATTTTTTTGAAGAGTTTGAGGAGAGTTGGTACTAATTCTTTCTGGAATGTTTGGTAGAATTCACACATGAAGCTGTCTGGTCCTGGACTTTTCTTTTTGGGAAGCTTTTTAATGACTGATTCAATTTCTTTACTTGTGATTGGTTTGTTGACGTCATCTATTTCTTCTTGAGTCAAAGTTGGTTGTTCATGCCTTTCTAGGAACTTGTCCATTTCATTTACATTGTTGTATTTATTAGCGTAAAGTTGTTCATAGTATCCTGTTATTACCTCCTTTATTTCTGTGAGGTCAGTGGTTATGTCTCCTCTTCCATTTCTGATCTTATTTATTTGTGTCCTCTCTCTTCTTCTTTTTGTCAATCTTGCTAAGTGCCCATCAATCTTGTTGATTTTCTCATAGAACCAACTTCTGGTCTTACTGATTTTCTCTATTGTTTTCATGTTCTCAATTTCATTTATTTCTGCTCTAATCTTTGTTATTTCTTTCCTTTTGCTTGCTTTGGGGTTAGTTTGCTGTTCTTTCTCCAGTTCTTCCAACTGGACAGTTAATTCCTGAATTTTTGCTCTTTCTTCTTTTCTGATACAGGCATTTAGGGCAATAAATTTCCCTCTCAGCACTGCCTTTGCTGCGTCCCATAGGTTTTGATATGTTGTGTTTTCATTTTCATTCGCCTCAAGACATTTAATAATTTCTCCTGTAATTTCTTCCTTCACCCACTGGTTGTTCAAGAGTGTGTTGTTGAGCCTCCACGTATTTGTGAATTTTCTTGCACTCTGCCTATTATTGATTTCCAACTTCATTCCTTTATGATCCGAGAAAGTGTTGTGTATGATTTCAATCTTTTTAAATTTGTTAAGACTTGCTTTGTGACCCAGCATATGGTCTATCTTTTGAGAATGATCCATAAGCACTTGAGAAAAAGGTGTATCCTGCTGTTGTGGGATGTAATGTCCTATAAATGGCTGTTAAGTCTAGCTCATTTATTGTAATATTCAAATTCTCCGTTTCTTTATTGATCCTCTGTCTAGATGTTCTGTCCATTGATGAGAGTGGGGAATTGAAGTCTCCAACTATTATGGTAGATGCGTCTATTTCCCTTTTCAGTAATTGCAGTGTATTCCTCAAGTATTTTGGGGCATTCTGATTCGGTGCGTAAATATTTATGATTGTTATGTCTTCTTCCTTAATTGTTCCTTTTATTAGTACATAGTGTCCTTCTTTGTCTCTTTTAACTGTTTTACATTTGAAGTCTAATTTGTTGGATATTAGTATAGCTACTCCTGCTCTTTTCTGGTTGTTATTTGCATAAAATATCTTTTCTCAACCTTTCACTTTCAACTTATGTTTATCTTTGGGTCTAAGATGTGTTTCCTGTAGACAGCATATAGAAGGATCCTGTTTTTTAATCCATTCTGCCAGTCTATGTTTTTTGATTGGGGTATTCAGTCCATTAACATTTAGTGTTATTACTGGTTGGGTAATACTTTCCTCTACCATTTTGGCGTTTGTATTATATATATCATATCTAATTTTCCTTCTTTCTACACTCTTCTCCACACTTCTCTCTTCTGTCTTTTCGTATCTGACTCTAGTACTCCCTTTAGTATTTCTTGCAGAGCTGGTCTCTTGGTCACAAATTCTCTCAGTGACTTTTTGTCTGAAAATGTTTTAATTTCTCCCTCATTTTTGAAGGACAATTTTGCTGGATATAGAAGTCTTGGTTGGCAGTTTTTCTCTTTTAGTAATTTAAATATATCATCCCACTGTCTACTAGCTTCCATGGTTTCTGCTGAGAAATCTACACATAGTCTTATTGGGTTTCTCTTGTATGTGATGGATTGTTTTTCTCTTGCTGCTTTCAAGATCCTCTCTTTCTCTTTGACCTCTGACATTCTAACTAGTAAGTGTCTTGGAGAACGCCTCTTTGGATCTATTCTCTTTGGGGTGCGCTGCACTTCTTGGATCTGTAATTTTAGGTCTTTCGTAAGAGGTGGGAAATTTTCAGTGATAATTTCTTCCATTAGTTTTTCTCCTCCTTTTCCCTTCTCTTCTCCTTCTGGGACACCCACAACACATATATTTGTGCACTTCATATTATCATTCAATTCCCTGAGCCCCTGCTCAAATTTTTCCATTCTTTTCCCTATAGTTTCTGTTTCTTTTTGGATTTCAGATGTTCCATCCTCCAGTTCACTAATTCTAAACTCTGTCTCTTGAAATCTACCATTGTAGGTTTCCATTGTTTTTTTCATCTCTTCTACTGTATCTTTCATTCCCATAAGTTCTGTGATTTGTTTTTCCAGACTTTCCATTTCTTCTTTTTGTTCATCCCATGCCTTCTTCATGTCCTCCCTCAATTTATTGATTTGGTTTTTGAAGAGGTTTTCCATTTCTGTTCGTATATTCAGAATTAGTTGTCTCAGCTCCTGTATCTCATTTGAGCTACTGGTTTGTTCCTTTGACTGGGCCATATCTTCAATTTTCCTGGTGTGATTTGTTATTTTTTGCTGGCGTCTGGGCATTTAATCAGATTTCCCTGAGTGTGGGACCCAGCAGGTTGAAAGACTTTCCTGTGAAGTCTCTGGGCTCTGTTTTTCTTATCCTGCCAAGTATGTGGTGCTTGTCTGTCTGCGGGTCCCACCAGCAAAAGATGTTGTGGCTCCTTTAACTTTGGAAGACTCTCGCTGCTGGGTGTGTGGTGGAGACAGAGGAATGGTTGTAGGTTGGTTTTAATGGCTTCAAATTGTGAAGTCCTGGGATCTGAATTCCTTGAGAGAGGGATTCCACCTGAGTTGCGTTTCACCCCTCCAGCGGGGAAGGTTCAGGTGGTAGAGAGCCCTGAAAGCAGCCTGTTTCTGCATTCAGGGCAGTTGCAACCTGTGTAATCCCAGTGCTGAGCCCAGAGGCAACCAAGCCTCCGTAGAAACAGCCATAGAAGGCTCTGTTTCGCCCCCTTTCCTCTTTTTCAGTTAGCCCAATAGGCGACTTCCGCCTTGATCAGTTTTGCCTGAGCTGAGGGCCTATTTTTAGTAGTCAGAAGTTGTTCATTAATGCCACTACTGGTGTTAGGTTGGGCTCAGTCTCTACTACTGTTGGAGACTCTTTCCTTTCCCTCTGGGAAGTCGCCTGTGGCGGAGGGGCGCTGGCCACTGCGGCTTAGGGAACTGCTGATCCGAGGCTCCCAGCCGGCCCAGGAAGCCGCGTCTGTGGGAGAGGCTCAGGTCGCCGGCCGCCGCAGCTTGGGAAACCGCTGATCCGAGGCTCCCAGCCGGCCCAGGAAGCCGCGTCTGTGGGAGAGGCTCTGGTCGCCAGCCACTGCGGCTTGTGGAACCGCTGATCCTAGGCTCCCAGCTGGCCTGGGAAGCCGTGTGTGTGGGAGGGGCTCCGGTTGCCGGCCGCCGTGGCTTGGGAAACTGCTGATCCGAAGCTCCCAGCCGGCCCGGGAAGCCACCCGTGAGGGAGGGGTACCGGCCGCCAGCCGCCGCGGCTGGGGAACTCGCCTCTCCGAGTCTCTCAGCCGGACTGGGAAGGAGGGAGGGAGGGGCGCCGGCTGCCAGCCGCCGCAGCCCGGGGAAGCGTGCGCCGCTCGGGGACCTACAACCATTCCTCTGTCTCCACCACACACCCAGCAGCGAGAGTCTTCCAAAGTTAAAGGAGCCACAACATCTTTTGCTGGTGGGACCCACAGACAGACAAGCACCACATACTGGGCAGGATAAGAAAAACAGAGCCCAGAGACTTCACAGGAAAGTCTTTCAACCTGCTGGGTCCCACACTCAGGGAAATCTGATTAAATGCCCAGACACCAGCAAAAAATAACAAATCACACCAGGAAAATTGAAGATATGGCCCAGTCAAAGGAACAAACCAGTAGCTCAAATGAGATACAGGAGCTGAGACAACTAATTCTGAATATACGAACAGAAATGGAAAACCTCTTCAAAAACCAAATCAATAAATTGAGGGAAGACATGAAGAAGACATGGGCTGAACAAAAAGAAGAAATGGAAAGTCTGGAAAAACAAATCACAGAACTTATGGGAATGAAAGATACAGTAGAAGAGATGAAAAAAACAATGGAAACCTACAATGGTAGATTTCAAGAGACAGAGTTTAGAATTAGTGAACTGGAGGATGGAACATCTGAAATCCAAAAAGAAACAGAAACTATAGGGAAAAGAATGGAAAAATTTGAGCAGGGGCTCAGGGAATTGAATGATAATATGAAGTGCACAAATATATGTGTTGTGGGTGTCCCAGAAGGAGAAGAGAAGGGAAAAGGAGGAGAAAAACTAATGGAAGAAATTATCACTGAAAATTTCCCACCTCTTACGAAAGACCTAAAATTACAGATCCAAGAAGTGCAGCGCACCCCAAAGAGAATAGATCCAAAGAGGCGTTCTCCAAGACACTTACTAGTTAGAATGTCAGAGGTCAAAGAGAAAGAGAGGATCTTGAAAGCAGCAAGAGAAAAACAATCCATCACATACAAGAGACCTGTTTACCCTCAGGTCTCAGCAGAACACCATTTTTCAACATTTTCTGGTCATGGCTTTGAATAAGAAATGCATTTGACATCAAGTCCAAGAATACAGAAAGACTAAAACTCAAAACAACATCTAACTTTATATGCAGTGGAGGGTGGGGGGCTTTTAGAATGGGAGGTAAGTGAAAGAAAAGGAGTTTGGGTAAGACTGAAAATGCAATAACGTTGTCTAGATATTAATTCAGCAATTATTTATTAAACATCTATCTACATTTTACTTGGTGCTGGGGATTCCCAGGATGAGCAACTGTATAATTACACTTTAAATATTAATAACCATTTATGTAGCTACAACTACTTTTAAGATACTTTAACTATTTTCTGATCTCAGGGTCTACTAAAAGCTAATGGTGAATTAGGGAGCTAAACAATTATTTATAATCTTTATTAAAATAATAGTTTTAGACTTCAGGTGTAAAGTCCACAGAATATTGGTTTGTGGCAAGGAACTGGAAATAATTTTTTATATATATAATAGTCACCTCCTTTAGGTTTTAGCCTATTAACATGGTCCATTCTCAGTCCTAAAATCTAGTACTTAGTGTGGTTGACTTGTCTTTTGCAATGCACTCCCTGTTCCTCTGGGAACACAGGACCCTCCCTGTCTGTTTCTTAAAGGAATTAGGAAATGTGGGTTTTACCCATAATGGAGCTATGCTGACTGTGGTAGATGGAACTACATACCCCAGCGTAGACATGTCCTTAGTCCTAACCTGCATTCCTGTGGGTGTGAGTCCACAGCAAACTGGATCTCTTGAAGATGTTATTTTTAGTTAAGGTGTGGCCCAACTGAATGGGCAGCATCCTAATTTAAATTACTGGAGTACTTCTAACAGAAGAGTTCAGATCTAGTCAAAGAAAGACACAGGGAGGGTGAGCCACGGTGGCTCAGCACGTTAAGAATGCTTGCCTGCCATGCCCGAGGACCCGGGTGCCTGCCCATGTAAAAAAAAATAAAAATAAAAATAAAAAAAGAAAGACACAGGGAGGGGCTGGAAGTCAGAACTCAACGGAACCTGGAAGAGAAAGGAGAGGACATTGCCACATGACTCGAGGCAGGGATACGAGCCAAGGAACCAAAGGATGCTCCGCAGCCAACACGAGAGTAATACAATCGTTGGGGAGAAAGCATCATCTTGCTGAGGCCTCAATTTTGGATCTCTCCTAGCTGCAAAACCATGAGCCAATAAATTTCCGTAATTCAAGCCAATCCATTGTGTGGTATTTGTCATCACAGTCTAGCAAACTAAGACACCAACTCTGTGGACTCGTGTGGCCTTTCGAATTTACCAGGTCTTTGACCATAGCTTCTGACTGAGCCTTCTAAGAATATCAGCAGTTAGTCATTTTAACACTTTTCATTTTTCCTTTTATTTCACTGACCCGGGTCCTCTGGCATGGCAGGCAAGCATTCTTGCCTGCTGAGCCACCATGGCCCCAGGAAAGTGCTTTTTTAAAAAATCACTCTAGAAATGTAAGATCCCAATAAATGTTCTGGACTTGTTATCTAGAATTATAAATATAAGTAATATATAGCACACAGTTTGGCTTCAATAGTTCTAATCACACCATTACTATGACTACCCCTACCAGTAGCATTTATTGAGTCAGGCATTTTGCCTGACACTTCATGTTCATCATTGCAATTAATCCTCCCAAGACCCCTGTAGGTCACTATCTCCATTTTACAGAGAGGGTAATGAGAGGTCCAATGTTTGTTTAACAGCCATTATCTTACACATTGATTGAAAATGCCTTGTAAAGTAAATTGCCCTGTATACCTGACTATTCTTTTACTCAATGTTCTGTTTCATTGGTATGTTCAACTATTTCTGCCTCAATACCAAAACCTTTATTATGACTTTATTGTATGTTTTCCTGTTTGATAGCATTATACCTTATTTTGTAAAAAAAAATCTTGGTTTTTTCAAATAGATTTTCCCTAAATGAATCCTATACTTTAATTTTTATTTAGTTTGTTGTCTAGAGAACACACGCACACCATATCAAACACAAAAGATAGAGGAGAGTATCAGTAAATAGGTTAAGTTGCCCAGTCCTATCTCCTATCATTCCGTTCCCTGCTCAAGAGGCAGTTGCTGTTACCAGTTTCTTATCTGCCCTTCCAGAAATAACTCATTCTGGAGTTTATCAAGTTCTACTGAAATAATTCAGTTAAAGTTTGGAGTAGGATTCAATTGCATGTATAGATCAATTTGAGGAAAAACTGACTATACAATCTAAAAAATCTTATTCAGCAGCTAGAATGTCTTACTTCTTGGTGTTTTATAATTTTATTCAGAGATTTTGCATATTTCTGGTAAGATTTATGCCTCAGTACTTTAAGATTTTTTAATATTATAAATGGACTCCTGATATGCTGATTTCATATCTGTCTTATTCGTCCATTGATTTGTCATTTGATTTTCATGCATCTTCTAGCAAGACGATATTTTTTACATATAGTGATGCTGAATCCCTTCCTTTCGATATTTGTACTACTTTTTTTTTCTGTGCCTATTTTACTGATTTGCTAAGACTGTTAGTTGCCTCCAATTAGGAAGCAACACCATCTTTTTCTTGTCTTTGTAGGAATACTACTTTTATGCCATTAATTTCCTTGCTCTATGTTCCCAATAGAGAAGTTTCCATCTACTAGAAGTTTGTAACAGCAATGGGTGTTGAATTTAATTAGAAGCTTTCTCAGCATGATTTTCTTCCTTTAATCTATTAACGTACTGAGTTGTATTAATAGATTTCCTGAGGTTAAGCCACCAAAATTGACCCTACTTGGTCATAATTTATTATTTGTTCAAATATTTTATTTAGTACCCTTACATTTGTGTTTATAAATGAGATAAGGACCTTAATTTTGAAAGACCAAAGCCAGGCTAAGGGGTCTGCATGTCTTTGCTGAGGAAGGCTGGGAAACAATGAGAGTTTGATTAATCTCTTTGCTGCCTTTGAACATCTTATCGTGGCCAACCCAGTCAGTGATAAAAATTTATCTTAGGTTAATTGTCTGGGTCTCTGCTCTCTATTGCTGAGTGCCTCTGAGTTTGTCCTGTTCTAAACTATTGTTTTAATGACTATTTTGGAAGTATGGCTGCAAAATCTATCCTTTTCTCTTTGTATTGGAAAGGATGCATTCTATATTGACTTGTACAATTTTCAATTTTATTTTAGGCAGCTATTGTTTCTTTCATGCTTTCATGCCTACGTGTTTTTGCACAAGAATAGCTTGCCAAGAAGAGATGTGACACCATGTGAATAACAACTGCTGTGACAGAAGATGCATCCCACAGCCCCCCTTCAATGGACCCTTTCAGAAGTTGGACATAACGGGCAAGGTTTTTGCAGGACTGCCCAACATTTAAATTAACCTGTTCGATTGTCAAACCATGTATCAGTGTGCATGTCTTCCTTTATTATTCTGAAAATAGTCACTGGTGGCAGAGGGAAACCAGTTAAATCCAACAAATATGCTAGATAGTATAAGACAAGCCAAAGGATTTAAACACTCAAAGAACCTTGGTGGAAAACATGGTCGTTGGAACTTGTGGACTCCTGAAAATTATCCTCCAGCATCCACCATGTCAGAGGCCACATAATGTTTTTAAGATAACTTTAGGGAAGGTAGCAGAGACCAGCAGCACATGTTCAGAGGACTTGTCTGACACTCAGTTTGTATCTTGGTTCCTGACTCTTAGACGTCAGGCTTTTAGTTTGGGAATGGTTCATGATACCTGAGGCAGACTGCTAGTTGTTGATCTATCTGTTCTCTGCTTCTGTCCACAATTGCAGGATTTTAGCTGTGTACCTGACTACTCAGGCACCGACTACATTTCCCAGTCTCCTTGCAGCTAACTGTGGCCACGGGACTAAGTTCTGCCATGAGCGTGTGGGCATGAGTCATGTGTGCCATTTCTAGGTCTTCCTCTTGCAACAACTGGGTACACTGCCCTGGTACGTTTCCTCCTTTTCCAGAAGGAGAACCTAGAGGTGGAAAAGAAAGGCCACAGGTCCCACTTTGCCCTTCACTCTATTGTCATAAAGGGACTAAGTTATTTAACTCTTCAGGGCTTGCCTAACCGTCAGGGACAGTATAGTGTGGCAGGTGGGGGTAGAGGGTCCAGCTTTTTAGCTCCCTCCTTTGTTTGTGGACAAACAAAGATGGCGGCTTAGTAAGGTGTGCGCGTCTTAGTTCCTCCTCCAGAACAACTACTAAATAACTAGAAACAGTACAGAACAGCTCCTGGAGCCACGACAGAGACCAGACACACAGTGTACCCCAGTCTGGAACAGCTGGACTGGCTACGAGACTCTGCTGCGTATGTGTAGATTTCTCAGCAGAAACCATGGAAGCTAGTAGACAGTGGGATGATATATTTAAATTACTAAAAGAGAAAAACTGCCAACCAAGACTTCTATATCCAGCAAAATTGTCCTTCAAAAATGAAGGAGAAATTAAAACATTTTCAGACAAAAAGTCACCAGTCGATTCCTGGTGCCTGCCCATGTAAAAAAAAAAAAAAGATATGGTTTCTTTTATAGCTTTCACAATGTGACTGTGTGATTGTGAAAACCTTGTGTCTGATGCTCCTTTTATCTACCTTGTCAACAGATGAGAGGAACATATGGAATAAAAATAAATAATAGGGGGAACAAATGTTAAAATAGATTTAGTTTGAAATGCTAGTGATCAATGAAAGGGATCAGTAAGGGGTACGGCCTGTAAAATTTTTTTTTTCTGTTTGTTATATTTTTCTGTTGTCTTTTTATTTCTTTTTCTGAATTGATGCTAATGTTCTGGGAAATGATCATGATGATGAATAGGCAACTATGCGATGATATTGTGAATTGCTGAATGTATGTGTTGGGAATGTTTGTGTTTCTTGTAATTTTTTTTAATTCATAAAAAATTTTTTAAAAAAAAGCACTTTCCTGTACCTTCATCTCTGCAAAACCTAAGCAATATCTGTTTTACTCTATCAAAATGATCAAAAACAGGGTATAGATGGCAAATGCACAAGTTTAGCGGGTCAGAGGTTTAGCACAAAACTGTAAATCACTTGACTGTTTTTGCTTAAAGACCTTCTCAGGAAGTCTCTGAAATTCCTTTTTTAAAGATGGGGATGAGGTGAAGAAGAGGCTCACGTAGTGGTCCTTCCCAATGGTGTTTGGGCTACATACCTCAGAAAGCAAGACGGCCAGGACTGGCCCGTCCAAGCACAGGGGCTCCATCAGACCTTCTCCTCCCACCTTGCTTTCATAGGGGTCAGGCATGAGCACCCAGAGATTCTCTGGCATAAGTGCCAGTTCAGTGGACTGGGGGATTTCCATAGTGCTTCAGTGCTCTGAAATTTAGAGCCGTCAGTTATATTCAACTTATGGGGGTGGGGAGCATTACAAAATGATTTAAACAATAAGAGCTCTGGCATCCTTTCTTCCACTAAATGACTTTCTCAGCTCTCAATAGGGAGTTGAACTGAACCCAAAGTAGGAAACTGATATTTTAATTTGAATTGAAACTGACCTCGAATGGCAATATTGTTCTCTCTTTGAAGTTTGAACTGGACCTGACCTGGACAAAATGCAGTGAATTTCTTAGCCTGTGTCTTCACTCCATAAACAACCCACAAAGCAGCCTAGATCTTTCCTAATTCTGAAGTTGCTTCTTGTTTTGTTACGTTTTTTCCAAAGGAATAGTGTAATAAGTTAAAAAAAATTTTCAAAACTTTTTAGTACCGTGATAGAAATGTGACCTCCTGTTAAATACAGATTATATCCTTGCTGTTGAAAGAGCTAAGCATGAAAGGTTATTTTTTTAATTAGAAAATGAAAAAAAAACTGACTAGAAATTTGAAAGTCCATTCTGTACTTTCATTTTCTGTTTCCTTTTTTTTTTTAAATGAGGAACTCCAAGAAGCTACACAGCAAAAAAAAAAATTAACTTGATGAACATTCTATTCCCTTCCATTTGATGCTAGGTCTTAAAAGAAATTTCAGTGTGAGACAGATAAGATGGTAGTAAATGTAGGCAATGGCTATGTCTTTTCATCATTGCCTTTTTAAGACCTGGCCCCACATCTAGAATATAGCTGAAGTTCAGCATGTCTTCGTGGGATGAATGAATTGAGGGGACAGCACGTCAGTCTTCTTCTATTCCATCACATATTTGCCTCTGATGCACTGTAAATGTTGGTCTTGATTTTAAATGTTCATTTTTCTAGGCTAGTCTGTGAGTATCTCTTTTGCAGCACTGCAAACCTCTCTCCCCCCTGCCCCCAACACACACATAACCAATTCCCTGTGAATATCTGTTATTCACTTTCTTCCTGGCTTGTTAATTTATCACAAGAGACTGCACATGTGTGTGACTTTTCTGACTATCTGTTCTCTAACATGATCTTATCTCTCTTGAATAACTTTATTAAAAGCTTGAATTTTCTTTTCACCTTATATGCAGTTGTGTACTATTAAAACTCATGCAAGAATAAAGCAGAACTATTGCATGCTTTAAGAAATATATTTAACTTTTTTCTTTAAAAACCAAAATATAGGCCAGCTCTTAGGTTTTGGCTCAAAGTTTGACCTGGCAAATTTTTTTCTACTCATTTCTTCCCTATTGCCTATTATCTATGATTAGCACTGGTGTCTATCCTGGGGCATGACTAATTGGGGCAATTTCCCGAAAGCATACATGGAAACTCTGAGCATGGTGAATAGGGAAAAAGGCAAGCAGAACCATCAGCTGTTCACTCACAAAAATGTGTGACCTTGACAATCCTGTTACCCTCTTTCCATTGTCCCAAAGTCACCAGGGGACAGGGTCTGGCTGCTTATAACCCCCTCTTCCCACCTCCTTCAACCTTCAGGTTATATTTTTGATATTATCTCCCCGTTTCTTTCCTCCTGCAAGTCACTCTTTATTTCTGCTTCTAATATTTCCAATCTCCATTCTAATGACCAATGTCGCCTTTAAATTTATTCCAGTGAAAATCTACCTGTTCCCCTCCAGGGGAAGCCAGTTTGGCAAATACTACACATGGACATCTATTGGACAGCACCCATATTTGCTCTTTTCCATAGAGATACTACCCCACACCAGGTCCACCACTGCATGCAGCTTGTTACGTGTGATAGTTAAGCTCGTGTGTCAGCTTGGCCAGGTTATGAGGGTCCAGTTGTTTGGTCAAGCAAGCACTCACCTCTGAGAGTATTGCGTAGATGGATTTGTATCTGTAATCAATTGGTTACATCTACTGCTGACTGCATCTACAATCAACATGCAACAGTGTGGAGTGTCAGCTCATCCAATCAACTGGAGGTTTTAAAAGTCAGAACTGAGGATTTCAGAAGTCAAAAAGAAGAATTTCTGCCTCTATTTCAACCAGCCAGCTTCTCCTGGGAAATTCAACTGCACCTTCATCAGAGTTTTCAGCTTGGGGCCAGAATTCAGACTTGTGCCCATGGTTGCAAAAGCCACCTCCTGTCAGTTCCGTTTCTCTGGGGAATTCTGACTAGCACAGGGGGCTGTCTATCAAGGTGTTGTACCCCCAACCAAAGGTGGGCATAGGTGGGTGGGACTCTTGCCCCCTCAAGTCATGAGACACAAAGACTCAAAATGGCAAAGCAGGCCCATCCCAAAAGGCAGGTCTGCCCTTTAGTTCCTACTCCCTGTATCTTTGCCACCACATTCGTTCCTGTCCTGTTGAGGCCTTTTCCTATGATTCTGTGGGCTACTCTATAGCCTTTCAATACACTCTTTTCTCTTACCCAGAGCTCATTTCTGTTGCTTGCAACCAGAGTCACAAGTGACATGCATGTTTGCAGTTCTTTGGGAACATCTTTGTTTCATCCTTATTTTGCTTTGTCCCAGTCTCTGCTGCCACATGCATCCTGCAGGATTCTTGGTCCACTTTCACCAGCCCCTTCCCTGACACCCGAGCACCCGTCTTTGCTTCTCTGGATCACCATTTTCTTTAGAAGTGGAACTCTCCTGCTTCTATTAAAATCCACTGTCACTTTGGGATAAAAGGGCACGTTTTACTGCCATTTGGAGACTGCTTGGAACTCTACCACTATGTATTTACTTAAACGGAAACTAGTTAAACCAGAATGAAATCAGCCGGCCAGAATCCCTCCTACTTCTCTTTCCACCTGGGCTCACTCTGACAACAGGCGAACTTTGGGTGAAGTTGGCAGCAAACGGTGAGGGGCAGGACTCCCAGGTGGATGGCATTTTTAGTACAGAGCAAGCCTTTGTGAGGTGGCATTGCTGAGACCTTTCGTCAGGAAGGGCAGGCTCCTGTCTGGGGCGGCACCCGCTGCCTTCCTCTCCTCTCCCTCACCTCTCCTCTCCTCTTCTAGCCTCTACTCCTGCCTCCCTGGGCAGATGGAGTAACTGATTCTGGTGACTCTCGTTAATCACCAACCCTTAGCAGACTGTGGCACCTTCGGCGGGGCAATGCCTCTGGGACAAGGCTCACAGGGACTCCCCCAAGGCCTCAGGCCAATGCCAAACCTACCCTTCTCCTTGGCTTGGAACTGGGCCTAACTCATGGTGGCCTTGGGTGACAGTGGGAGTGCTTTTTGTTTTCAGTTGTCACACAGCCTCCACCCTGACAGTGAAGCACCTCAGAGGAGACCACTCAGCTTGGCTTGATGTAAGCTGCTGTAGGGCAGGGTCTGGGGCTGGCGCCAACCTCCACCCTGGTGGATGGAGTAAATGAATGGCGGATTGCAGCAGAGCAGAGTGCACACAACTACTTGGTTTTTTTTTTTTTTAACATGGGCAGGCACCGGGAATCGAACCCGGGTCCTTGGGCATGGCAGGCAAGCACTCTTACTTGCCGAGCCACCGTGGCCCGCCCAACTACTTGGTTTTAATCCCTGATCAGTGCCAGAACTCAAGAGGCACCTAAAACTGGGGAGAAGGAAGATTTCAAGAGCCCGAGGAAAAAGGATTTAGTAGTGAGTGGCAAGGAACACGAACATGAAGTCAAACAGATCTGGGCACAAGGGCCACCTCTGCAAGTTAGCTGTTAATATAGGCAAATTGCTTCGCTTCTCTAAGCCTCAGTTTTCCTAATCTGTAAAATGGATAGAATATTAGCACCTACCTCATACGGTTCTTATAAAGATGAAATGAGATAAAGCCTGGAAGTCCCAAGCACACTGACCGGCATATAGATAAGAATGCAATAAAATTAGGTCTTATTATTGGTGGTAAAAGCATCCATAACCAACCACCAGGGGTGGGGCAATCCAGAGTGGTTTGGCCAGCACTGGGATCTTTCTGGAAGCAAAAGCTGCCAGATAACCATCTCAGGCCATCAGTACTAGAGACCCCATGGGGCCCCTCATCATGGTGGAGGCCAGCGCAGCACAGATCAAAACCAAGAAGAGTTTGGCCTGCCCCACCAACACCAGGCCATTGCATAAGCTAGCCCTGGGGCTCAGAGCCAATCCCCCACAGAAGGAAGAGGAGAGGGTGAATCCTAATTTATACAAGTCTGTAGGTAAAACGCATTCATACCCACTATACCTAAGAAGGTTTGACTGGCAGGACTGAAACAGAGATGAGGAACTATCTGGCCTGTGGAGTGGAACAAGCTACCTTCCTACCACCAGCCTGGTATCCTCACCATCACCCCATGTCTCCTTGAGGGAAGAAGGGAAGTCTGATCAGAAGAATAAGGGCAGACAGATAAACGGCAGGACTCTGCTGGAAAGGTTCGCAGGCACTTACAGAGGACAACAAATCTGGGCTCCATCCTGTAGGTTGTGGACACTGTTGGGTTGTGAGCAGGAGGCTGGCATGATGGTGGAAGGGCTGAGGACTGACTCGCTGGTAGAGTTCAGGAAGGTTGCTGAGGGCACAGGCAGGAAAGCCAAGACGGGAGACGAGAGGCAGGTGGAGTGGGAGTGGAAAGGAAGAGAAGGAATCCACAGACATTCCTGAGTGAAAAGTAAGGAGGGGTCACAGAGGACAGAAGTTAGAGAGGACAAGATTTTGAACCCAGATGGCTGAGAGATGAGGATGGCAGAAACTGAGATGTTAGGAGGAAGCAGGGGCTGAGGGTGAGGGTGAATATTCTAGTCCAGTTCAGTTAAGATGTTGATGGGATTTCCAAGTACAGTATCTGGTTTACTACTGAAAATAGTGATTATAGGTCTAGAGTCATGGTTCTTTTTTAAAAAAACAAAACAAAACAAAAACCTATTTATTGTATAATATAACATATATACAAAGCAAAGAAAGAAAAAAGCAGTAGTTTTCAAAGCACTCTTCAACAAGTAGTTGCAGGGCAGACCCCAGAGTTTGTCATGGGCTACCATCCGATCCTCTCTGATCTTTCCTTCTAGCTGCTCCAGAACACTGGAGGCTAGAAGACTCAAATTTTTTTTTATCACCACAATCTACTTTTTCCTTCCTTTTTTTGGTGAAAAATAACATATATACAAAAAATCAATACATTTCAAAGCACATCGCAACAATTAGTTGTAGAACAGATTTCAGAGTTTGGTATGGGTTACAATTGCACAATTTTAGGTTTTTACTTCTAGCTGCTCTAAGATACTGGAGACTAAAAGAAATATCAATACAATGATTCAGCACTCACACTTGTTGAAGTCTTACCTTCTCTGTATAACTCCACTAACACCTCTAATTAAACTTTGAATCTCAGGACGCTTTAAAACGTCTTAAAATGTAGTGGGCACCCAAAGGGCTTTTGTTTAAATGGGTTTTATCATCAAAATTTTTTTGCATTAGATATTAGAACTGAGGCATTCAAAAGGTTATTAATTTGCTTAAAAATAGCAATGAACCCATTACAACTTAATATAAAGACATTACTATATTAAAAAAAAAAATTTAGTGAGGGAGCAGCTTCGTAGAAGCTATCTGGATAATCCTATCTGCTGTTGCACTCAATCTGTTGTGACATGTTGCTTTAGTTGAAGGATATGACTAAAATCCAGACTCTTGCAGATGTGTGGTTTCAAAAGGGAGAATCTCGCAGATGCTCTCCTTCCAGGAATCCGGGGGACATGCTCTGAGAACTGCTGGTCTAGAGAGAGGCCAGGGTTTTGGATAAACATTTTGAAGTAATCTGCCTGGAGATGAGAGTTGAATGCACAAGAGTAGGAGAGCTCTTGTTGGGAGAAGAGAGAAAGAAAAATAAGTGCAGAGAGTCAAGATCTGACCCTTGGGTACATCTGCTCTTGGAGGCAGGAAGAGGAAGGGAAATCACTGGAGGACACAGAGAGCTAAAGTAAAATGATTCCCTGAAGTTCAGGTAAGAACATTTCCGGAAGGAGGTGCTGGCCGACTCATCAGCTGCAGCAGCTGGGACAACGGGGGATGGGCAGCCTCCCCTGCCGCCTTCACGGCTCGGGACGGGCTTCTTCAGGTCTCCTGTCTGTCGCTTATGCCCTAGGAGAGTGTTCATTCCTTCAAAGGAATGTAACAGACCGTAGGGGCTGCTCTGTAAAGTGTGGGGTGTGGGGTGTGGGGTGTGTGTATGTGTGTGTGTGTTGTGGCTGGGAGGAGGAGAAGAAAAACAGAGATGGGGCAGATGATAAGAGATGAGCCCACTGAGAAAGGAGGATCCTGAGGTTTTCATACTTTCTAAGCACAGGGATTCTATTTCCTCCAACATGGCCAGGTGGGGGACATTTTTCAGTGCTGCTCCGGGTAACAATACAGAATTTTTTTTACTGGGATGTACTAGAAAGGCAAATAAACACCTTTGTATTAACTCCAGGTTGAATATAACTGAAAGCGCTCTATTTAAGGTAATTTAATGCGAGGTGCCCTTTGGTTCCCTGATCTCTGCTCCTTACAGGCTGACGACATGCTCATGGCACACTTCCACCACCTGGTGACCACACACTTAAATTGCAAGGTCTGCTTTTTACAGGGCAAACCATTTGGCTGCATGAGGGAAACCAATGAAATGAAGTTAAGCAAACAAATGCCAATTTTTAAAAGCACTTATAAACTATAATTTATCATTCTAGGCCAACCCAGAATGACCACTCTCTTCTCTGCAGTAATGTGCACTTCTCCTTGTGTTGCTTCACCAATACCTGGCAGTCAGTGAACCCTCCTTCTTCACTTGGCAATGGATGTTCACAGAGAGGCAACTGACTGGCCCTGGCACCGTGGGATCAACAAATTCATCCTGGCCAAAAGGGGGAAAAGAAGTATAACAAGTAAGGTGGCTCAGAGAGTTCAAAGAGAGTCAAGAGGCTACTCTGGAGGTCACTCTTACATAAACTTCAGTTAGACATTGCTACCTATGCCAAACCCCAACTAAAACCATTTCTGCCAATCCTAAAAAACACCTAGGGCTTTATATAAGATTCTACAAAGGTCCCATGCATTAGGGTAACTTTCCAGAAACCTATAGCCTCCAGATGGGTCTCTGGACCAGAAAAGTCCTGAAATGCAGAGGGCAGTTTTTCCAGAACATCAACTATCTCCATTCCCCTATCCCATACTATTGACAGCCCCTTCCAACATGAAATATATAGAATTAGCATAACCCAAATACCCCTAAACAGTGTGTGAGAAAGATCAAAGGTGATGGTGGAGAGAATGTTGGGTTAAACAGTGAGTATGAGCGCTGAATCATTACATTGATATTCCTTTTAGTTTCCAGTACCTTAGAGCAGCTAGAAATAAAAACCTAAAATTGTGGAATTTTTTAACCCATACCAAACTTTGAAATTTGTTCTACAACTAATTGTTGCAATGTACTTTGATTTACAGTTTTGTATATATGTTATTTTTCACAAAAAAGGGGGGAAAAAGAGAAGGAGGAGTATAACAGAGAAGATAGGATTCAACAAATGAGTATGACAGCTGAATCATTATATTGATATTTCTTTTGGTCTCCAGTGTCTTGGAGCAGCTAGAAGAAAAAATGAAAAGTCATGGAACTGTAGCCCATACCACACTTTAAAATTTGTTCCATAACTACTTGTTAAAATGTACTTGGAAATGTATTGCTTTTTTGTATATATGTTCTATTTCACAATTAAAAAAAAAACATTAAAAAAAAAGGCAACTGACTGACTGCTAAGCACAGCGGAACCTAAGAGCATCCTTATCCTCTCTTCTCAGCTCCCTGAAGACCCTTAAAGCAGGCCTCCCACGTGGGACAGTTTGGTTTTGCTCCCCTGGTGTGATCTGAAAGCCAAGGAAGGCGGTGAAGTCCACAAATTTCCTCCTCTCAAGTGCCACAAACTCTAAAATTCTATTTCCTGAGTGCTCTCTTTGAAAATGTCAACACCCATTGTGAGGGGCTTGTTAGGTCATTCACATCCTAGTGTGAATAACTGTCTTAGCCCACCTGGGCTGGCTCAGAGCTCCCAGGGGGCTTTGGGAAGGGGGTTCTGAAAGCCAGCGAGTGTGGAAGGGTGGAGCCCTGGGTTGTGCCTCTCCTGGTTATCCACACCTACCTGCTTTACCGCAGCTTCCAGGAGCACGGACCAAAGACCCAAACCTTCCGTGGATGGCTCACCAGAGGAAGTGGTATGTCCGGAAGGGCAGTGGAGGGAACGCTGAGGAAGACTGTAACCTTAGGGTCCCAAAGATGATGGGGCTGGATCCCCTACGCAGGGAGCACTTTCATTTCTTCCAAATCCAGTATGTAAGGCTTGCAGGCCACTTCTGTCTACAGATAGGAACTGTCTAGTCTTCAACATTTAAAGCTGGGGGAGTTCACCCAATCTTGGATTTCCAGCTTTTCCTTTAAAAAAAAAGAGTAAGAAGGGCAGGCCACGGTGGCTCAGCAGATAAGAGTGCTTGCCTGCCATGCTTGAGGACCCGGGTTTGATTCCCGGTGCCTGCCCACATTAAAAAAAAAAAAAAAAGAGTAAGAATGAGGAGGAGCAGACTGGCATTTTCATATGACAGGGACCTGCTGAAACTGAATGAGAAGAGTGCGTACACTCCAGGCTGCCACAGAAGCCCACTCCTCTCCATTTGTATTCCTGGCCTGGCTCCTAATCCAATTGAGGTTGTGACTCTGCTTTAAAATATAAAATATGATCATTAAAATGGTGATAAAAATACTGAAAATATCAGTAACTGCCAGTAACATAATGCTACTTACAAGCCAGACATTGTGTTAGTCACATTATCCATAAATGATCTTTAATTCTCACAAAGCAATGATGTTTATATTCCCATTTTAGAAATGAAGATAGGAGGGCACAAGGGAGAGTTTTATATTCACGTGCTCCTTTTCATATTTGTATTACAGCCACTGTAAATCGCTTTAGGCACTTATTACATATTTTGTTTATTATCCTTTTCATTAGAGATGCAATTAGAAATGAATAGTGCCATAGTCACTTTCATATTAACAGCAATTTAGTCCTGTGGGATGCACCAGAATTGCAACCAAGACTGTGTCCAGCCTGGCGTAATCTCTTCCGCAATTCAAGATTCTGAGCAACACCCTTCCAATTTCCTCATTCTACCAGTGAGATAATGGAAATACTGTTTAGCTAAGACATCTTTTCTGAACCAAAAATATTCCTGGCTCCCTATCGTTTTGCTAATTCATTAATAACTATGCTGTATTTCAAGTGACCAAGTGCATTTATACCAACAGGAAAAAAAAAGAGAAGTATTTCCTTTCATGCCCACTTATTAACCATGAAAATTCATTTAAACTGTTCTTTCTCTGACTGTGAGAAGAGATCCCCAGGGGGGCTGGAGAGGTAGCCTCAAAGGGCAGCTAATAGCACTTTCCTTTGACTGTGAAAATAATGCTACTGCCCTCAATTATTTGGAGTCATTGGTGTCTCCCCACCCCCATTACCACCCATAATAGAGTTAGATTTCCATGGATCCTTCTACACTCTTCCTCCTGGCACCCCGTGCAACCAATGGCATGCATTTCCTCTATCTCCAGGCTTCTCTTTCAAGGGAAGAGGGAATGCATTAGATAATGAGCCTATTTCCTCTTCTCATCAAATCTGTTTATCCAAAAATTAGTTTGCTTGTGTTTAATTAAAAAATAAACAAGGCCAATGATGCGTCTTTTGATGTTCTACAAACATTGTTCATTTCTTTCCTTCATTCCTCTTTGTTTATTTCAATTCCTGTCATGTTCTTTTTCTTTTGAGCAGTTTCAACTCTCATCAAAGTTAGCCATGATCATAAAGAGTCAAATACAAATTTTGACACAAAAAATAGCAGATCTCTTTCACTTCATTTCCTGATCCCCAAGTACAACTACTTTTATACTTCCAAAAAAATCTTGTTTTATTCTATGTTTTAGTCTTAGGTCTGATCAACTTCCTACTATGGAAGATGAGGATTTAATTCTCTTTCTCACACACACACATCCACACACAAACAAAAGGAAATGCACATGCATGCACACACACATCATTCACACTCCCTAACTCCCCATCCTCTCAAAATAATTGCATCAACGTTGGGAATAAATATTCAGTATTGTATTGGTCAAGCTCCAATCAGGAGACAGAAACCACACAGTTATTTATTTGAACAGGGAAAGCTTAATATAAAAAATTATTAGTTACCATATAAGATTTTCTTTGATGGGAGAAAGAGACCTCTACAGAACACTTCAGAGCTCCCTGAGGCTGGGATGGCAAAGAAGCGTGCTAAATTACCCCAGACCAGAGATGGTCCGCAGCCACCGAACAAGAAGGAAACAGCCCTTTTGGGTGTAAGTGGGCAGAAAAGCACGGTTGGGGCAGATGAGCAGAAAACACCTCTCTGATGTTCTTTGCCTCCCTCTTGTGTTGGATTGAGCTCCTGTTGCTCGCATCCTCTTTCTTACTTTACCCCCACATTTTTTTTTTCTTAACTTTTGATCATTCTGTTCTACATATATAATCAGTAATTCACAATATCATCACATAGTTGCATATTCATCATCATGATCATTTCTTGGAACATTTGCATCTATTCAGAAAAAGAAATAAAAAGAAAGAAAAAAATTCATACATACCATACCCCTTACCCCTCCCTTTCATTGATCACTAGCATTTCAAACTAAATTTATTTTAACATTTGTTCCCCTTATTATTTATTTTTATTCCATATGTTTTACTTGTCTGTTGATAAGGTAGGTAAAAGGAGCATCAGACACAAGGTTTTCACAATCACAAAGTCACACTGTGAAAGCTATATCATTATACAATCATCTTCAAGAAACATGGCTACTGCAACACAGATCTATTTTCAGGCAGTTCCCTCCAGTCTCTCCACTACATCTTGAACAACAAGGTGATATCTACTTAATGCGTAAGAATAACCTCCAGGATAACCTCTCGACTCTGTTTGGAATCTCTCAGCCATTGACACTTTATTTTGTCTCATTTTACTCTTCCCCTTTTGACCAAGAAGGTTTTCTCAATTCCTTGATGCTGAGTTTCAGCTCACTCTAGGTTTTCTGTTCCACATTGCCAGGAAGGTCCACACCCCTGGGAGTCATGTTCCATGAAGACAGGGGGAGGGTGGTGAGTTTGACTGTTGTGTCAGCTGGAGAGAGAGGCTACATCTGAGCAACAAAAGAGGTTCTCTTGGGGGTGCCTCTTAGGCCTAATGTAAAGTAGGCTTGACCTATCCTTTGTGGGGTTAAGTTTCATATGAACAAACCCCAAGATTGGGGGCTCAGCCTATAGCTTTGGCTGTCCACACTACTTGTGAGAATATCAAGAATTCTCTACTAGAGGAAGTTGAATTTTACCCCTTTCTCACCATTCCCTGAAGGAAACTGTTCTAGCTTGCTAGCTGCCAGAATGCAACATACCAGAGATGGGATGGTTTTTAAAAAAGGGGAATTTAATATGTTGCTAGTTTATAGTTCTAAGGCCGAGAAAATGTCCCAATGAAAACGAGTCTATAGAAATGTCCAATCAAAGGCATCCAGGGAAAGATACCTTGGCTCAAGAAAGCCAATGAAGTTCATGGTTTCTTCCTAAAGTGGAAGGGCACATGGCGAACACAGTCAGAGGTTCTCTCTCAGCTGGAAGGGCACATGGCAATCAAGGCATCATCTGCTAGTTTTCTCTTCGGGCTTCTGGTTTCACGAAGCTCCCCGGGAGGTGTTTTCCTCCTTCATCTCCAAAGGTCGCTGGCTCATGGACTCTCTGCTTTGTGGTGCTGCTCTCTCTGAATCTCCCATTCTCCAAAATGTTTCCTCTTTTATAGGACTCCAATAAACCAGTCAAGACCCACCCAAATGGGTGGAGACATGTCATCATCTAATCCAGCTTAACAACCACTCACGATTAAATCACATCTCCAGGGAGATGATCTGATTACAGTTTCAAACATACAGTATTGAATAAGGATGATTCTGCCTTTATGAAATGGGATTTAGATGAAAACAAGGCTTTTTTCGGAGACATACATCCTTTCAAACCAGCACAGAGACTTTGCAAATACTTTTTTTACTCACTGTTCAAATCACTCTGTTACCCCCACATTTTGAGAAGTACATCCTCCATTAGCTTCGGAAGAAAGGACAGAACAAATTTTGAAGCTTGTATGTCACACTCAATTCATAGTATGGCTGAGTATAGAGTTTTAGGTTGGAAATCATTTTCTCTTTGAGTTTGGAAGGCATCGATTGCTCTATTACCTTCTATATGTCAGTGTTGCATTGAGAAAGTTGGTACCATTTTGATTATTGATAGTTTGTATGAAACCTGTTTTTTCCTTTCTGAAAGCTTCTAGGGTCTTTTGTTTATTCCCAGAGTTTGACATTTTATGATGAATCTATTTTTATTATGTTAGGTAGGAAATTGGAGATCCCTTTCAATCTGGAAAAATTTTCTAACGTATTACTTTGATGAATTCTTCCCCACTATTTTCTCTCTTCTTCCATTCAGGAATGACTATTATTTTTAGCACTTAGACCTCCTGAACTGGTCCTTCCACCCACACCCCCTTTTTTTTTTAACCACTTCTCCCTATTTTGACTTTTTGCTCTACTATCTATATGATCTCCTCAACTTTACTTCCCAACCTGTTTTATTTCTGCTGCCACATTTTCAATTACAAAGAGCTGTTTTTTTTTTTTCTTTTCGTTGTTATTCTCTGAATGTTCTATTTCTTATAGCATCCTATATGCTATGTAACATCTCTGGTCGCTCTGAGGATATTAATCCAACTTTGTCTGGATTTGGTTTTACGTTATCTTCTCTCTTCCAGGCTCAGTTTCCCCCAGATAGCTTCTCCTCTATATGTTCCAGCCTCTTTTACATGACACATTTTTTTCTTTTCAAATGTCTGGTGGTGAGCCTTGGAAGTTTGTTTTTATTTAACAGTGGGGCTAAATGGCATCTCTGTGCATCCCGGAAGAGCCTGTCATCTGTGGGCTTCGCTGTTGGGTGACCAGGCTGGAATGTATCATGGAGGAAGTCTGGGGTCTTCTCTTTGGCTGGTCAGATTCCCAGAGAAGCTCTTCCAGTTTTCTACGTGGTGGTCACAATGTTCCGGAAGCTAGATAAGGGCAGAAGGCTGGAAATCTCAACATTCAGTATGAAACTTTCACTTACCTTTCTCTGTTCTTAGCATGATATCTCCATCCTCCAATGCTAGCCTTCAAACCAAAGTCCCTTGCTTTACCCTTTCAGATATAAACATCCAGTCTTCTGCCAGGTGGTTAAATAGATCAGGGACTGGTCTAACTTCTCCATCTTCATTTTTTAAAAATTAACTTTTTATTATAGGAAATCTCATATACAAAAGTCAAGGGAATGATAGAATGCGCCCTCATGGCATACCCATTATCCACCTTCAACACTTATGAACCCATGGCCAACCCTGTTGAATCCATCCCCTACCCATTCCTCTACGTAGATTATTTTGACATAAATCTTACCACTTGCACTGTCGGCACCTCACTTACCCCACCCTAGTCCTGGGGTTTCTAAAGGGAGTGGAGACTAATACGTGTCCAACACAGATGACCTTCATTGGTTTTCTTGGTGATAATTGAGGCCAATTATATACATGATAAATATCACGATAAAAGTCCTTCTTCATCAGGTAGCAGTGTGGTTGGAAGAAGAATGGCTGCTATCCACAAGGGACACAGGTCACCATCCCGGCAGTACTCCCTGGGAATTTCAGCTTGGCCACTCCTCAGCTGTGTGGCTTTTAAGGAATCCTCTGAACTCAATTTTCCTCAGCTCTCCAACACTGACCTCACAGGGCTGTTGTGAGGTATAACCGTATTGACCAGCTAATAAAACCTTAGTTCCTTTTTTTTTTGTATGCTGTATGGGCGGGTCACATTTCATTCTTTTTCCATGTGAGAATCCTGTTACTGCAGCACCATTTGTTGAATGTTTTGTTTGTTTGTTTGCTTGTTTTGTGGAAGAGCATGGGCTGGAAATCGAACCTGGGTGGCCCACACAGCAGGCAAGAATTCTACCAGTAAATTACCCTCGCACTCCCTTTAGTTCCTTTTTATAAATAAGTGTCTTAGAGTCATTAGGTTACCACAAACAAAACAACAAAGCAAGAAATCAAAGGAAAAAATCCTGATGCTCTCTGACCAATTAGTAAAGCCAACCCTCTTAGGACTGTTGGATTTACAGAATAAAATCAGCAAAGATACAGATCTGAACTTGGCCTGATCAATCACAGAGCTGCACAGTCCTGGTTGAGCTGTTTAGAAGAGGGATGCTACCCAAATTCAGCCCCCAAGAGCCCTCCACAGGACTCTTGGAGGGCTTCCCCCACCCCCCACCCCGAGACTTGCTAAAATAGTCAGATATAAGCCTGGAGTGTCTATCAAGGGTTTGCCGGCCTGAGGATGAAGGTGACACAAAGGAAAACAGAGCCAAGAGAGGTATAGTGACTGGACCCTGATGATATCATCTGAGCATCTGCATCCAGCCATGTCCTGGAAGTTTTCAGTTTCATGGACCAAGTCCAAGACTGGGGCTAAGGTGAGGCAACCAAGGCACCTCAGGCACAAACTTCAAGGAGACACACACTCTCAGGTTTGTCCAAGTGCAGGGTTGGCACTACTTGCACAGACATGAGTGGTTTCTTAAATTTTGCACCTTATGTGCCTTACTTACCTCACCCTAGTCCTGGCTCTGGCCAAGACAATAAACTTTCTCTTTTATTTAAGTCACTCTGCATTTGGTTTCTGTCACTTGCAACCAAAAGAATCCTAGTATAGACACTCCATATTGTTACTGAATATATGCATATTTTTCTTTTCTCAACGACCCTGAGCTGCTTCAGGGCACAGCCTGAGTCTTCTCCTTACTCTGCTTCTCTTCACCAGCTAGAATAAGTTCCCCCCTTTTTCTTTTCATGTCCATAGTTTCATCATTTTCCTATCAGAAGGCTTCCCTGTCCAGCATAGCCAAGCTATAAAATTCCTTCCTGGGGGTGAAGCGGAAGATACGCATATTTCTCACCTGGTGAGGACTGAGTTGGGTACCCAGCTCTGAGGAGATGACCCTGGCAATTAAAAGCAAAAGTTTAGGTCTTTGGGTGGCTCTGGTCTATAAGGCCTGCGGGTGTGAGAAGGAGGATGGAGCAGGGCTGTGGACAGATGTGGAATATCATCGTGTTCGTATTTTGTCTACAATTTGTTCACAGGGGATTCCTCTTCTTTGCTCAGAGGACACTGATTTCATTCAAGCTGACAAAGTGACCAGATAAGAACCCTTGTTTTCTCAGTCTCCTTTGCAGCTAAGGATGGGGAGGTGACACATTCTGGCAGTGAGAGCTGTGGCCGGTTGAAGTATGTACCCCAACAAACACATGTTCCTAATCTGTGTCCCTGTGCGTGTGAACCCCTTGTAAATGGTACCTTTTGACAATGTTATTTTTTACTTGAAGTGTGGTAAACTGAACCAGGGTGGCTTTAATCCAGACTACTGGAGGCCTTAGTAAGAGGAAGTAACAGGAGCCAGAAGTCAGAAGTCAGCATAAACCAGAAGAGCAGGCAGAAAGGAGGGGACCTTGCCGTGTGACACGAAGCAGGGATTCAAGCCAAGGAAGCCCAAGGACTGTGACAGGCTGCACCTGAATGCTATCGACCTCAGGAAGATGCAGCTCTTCTATTTTCTGTCACTGTGAGCTAATAAATTCCCACTGTTTAAGCCAACCCATTGTGTGGTATTTGTGATCACAACTCTGGCAAATCAAGACAAGAGTCAATGGGAAATTGGCAGTAAGGGCGTATAGGAAAGTCTCTGCTTTATTGATAAAAGGAGACAGATGTGGCTTGTACTTCCTTGTGTTCCTTCCATTTTTTCCCTGTCTGGAATGAAGGTATGATATCTTGGGATATAGCAGCCATCTTGGAACTGTGAGTCAACAAGTGTAAGGATGAAACTTGGCACACTAAGGATGAAGAAGAAGGAAGAACATGAGCCACTGACAGCACCAACCTCTAGACTGTTTCCTCGTCATGTGAGAAAAAGAAACCCTGTTATTTCTTTAAAACTCTCTAGATTGGTCTTCTGTATCTCTAGGTGAAGTGCAAAATCATTTTTTTTTTTTTGTATATCATATACTACAGCATAGGTAAGATCTCAGATAAAACGTATGAAATTTCTCTAAATATTTCCACCACTGACCACAGGACTGAGCAAACAGTAGGCACTATACTGAAGCACACTAATTTAAGGCCAATATTCATCTTCTCTACATCTCACTTTTAACCAAGACATGACAGAGCCTCAGCACTGCGAGACTGAGAGGGAATGGGTGCCTGTGGGAAATGGGCCCCTCTAGAAGATACTGACCAGGCCACAGATGACCCAGTCAAGGCAGCAAGATAGTCCAGGCACAGAAGCCATGAGAAAGCAAGTCTCAGTCGTAATTCTGGCAACATTCGGTGCCAGAGTCACCAGTTAGATTGAGGATATGGCAGCAGAGACTCCAGGCTACGATCATTACCTGAGGGAGTGGATGTATCCTCAGAAGGGTCTTCCACGGGAATGAGGTGCTCCAGTTAACTATTTCTGTATAACAAATCATCCCAAGACTTAGTGGGTTAAATGACAACCATTCATGTTGCTTACAAATTTGTAATTTAGCAGAGATCAGTAGGGCTGGCTTACCTCTGCCCCCATACTCCATGGCATCAACCGGGGGGGTCTGGAATGGGGGTGGAAGATCTCAGGATCCCCCAGGCTCCCTCACATGCTGGCAAGTTCATGCTGGCTGCTGGCAGGAACTCAGCTGGATCTGCGGGCTGAAACCTCAATTCCTCTCCAAATGGGCCTCTCCTGGGGCTTTGTAGGCCCCCTTTTAGCATGGAGGCTGGGTTCCAAGTATGAGTATCATAATAGAGGAAAGCACAAGCTCATGGCATCTTTTCAGATCTAGCATCAGAAGTCACTTAGTCTGACTTCCATTACATTTGGTTGGTGTACATGGCCACGAATGCCCACTCAGGTTCAAGGAGAGGGGTTTCAAGGTCACATTGTAAGGAGAGCAAGTGGGGAGGGAATAGTGTTGCAGCCGCCTTTGGGAGATATACTTTGCTGCATGGGGTTCCCGGATGGCAAATTGCTCCTGGCACAGGGCATGGTTTCATCCATTAAATTTCTCCTCCACATAATCCCTAGGATTGTTCTTCCCAGAAAGGAAAGCTGCCTACCTCTCTGACATTCTTTAAACCCTTCAATTGATCCTGGCATCCTGTAAGATAAAAGGCAAGCACTTCAGCCTACAAATGAGGCCCTTCATGGCGGGGCTGCTAGCCTTGTCCTCTCCCAGTGCTCCTTCTTGTACTTGTACTAGACATATACCAGAAGGCCTCCTGTTCCTCCCCATCTTTTATGGGCTCTCACAGCATTTATATACACACACATACGCGCGCACACACATATATGTGGGTGTGTATCCTTGCACTTAGCACACTTAATTATCACTCTCTGCTTATACACCCATCTGTCCCTGGACACCATGAGTCTCATGAGGGCAGGAACTGTCCTTTTTTTTTTTCTTCATTTTTAAACAGTTTTATTTGCACATCGTACAACTCCAACAAGTAAAAAATCAATGTTTCCTGGCATAATCACATAGCCAAGCCTTCACTACCACAATCTATACGAGGCTGTATTCTTTTCTTCTGCAAAGAATCCTATACCCCTCCCCCATACCCCTGCTTGCTGACATTTAGTTTTGGCATAATGCCTTTGTTACATTCAGTGGAAGCATACTACAACGTTACTGTTGTAACTTGCACTGATTGCATTTTTTCCTGCATATCATCCCATTTTCAACCCTCTGCAATATTAACATTCGTATTTGTACTTTTAATCACCATCATTGTCCACTCAAGGCATTCTGTTATACCATCTCAGTCTCTATCCTCCATCCTTCTTTCTGGTGTCATATGTGCCCCCAGCAGTTCTCCCTCAACCATACTCACATTCAGAGTCATTCAGTGGGCTTATATTCTGGTGCTACCATCAGATAGCACTGTATGATCCATTTCTGAATCTTTACAATCAGTCCTGTTGCACATTCTGTACTCGTTCAGCACCAGATGCCTAATCTCTCCCCTCTATCCATCTATCTCCTGGTAACTTGTGCAGGAAGCATGTCTTATTCATCTCTGTATACCTAGGACAAGGTATGAGTGCTAACTGTATGCATGACTCCATGTTAAGTGTCCAACATACATTTAACCCTTACAAAACCCAAGTAGATTAGATATAATATTCTCATGATGAAACCTAGGACTAAAGATCACAAAGCTGAAATTACACCTTAGTTCTGCCTGGCTCCAAAACCCTTGCCGTTTACGACCATCCCTGACTTCTTCTCTACTGGGCTACCAGGGAGTCCAATCTGCCTTCCAGCCTGCTGGGCAGCAGAGAAGACTGGAGAAAGGGAACTGGGAATTCCTAAGAGGGGTGTCCCGAAGAACTCTCCTGTGAGGACAGGAAAGGCAGAGGCAACAGTGACGAGGTCTACCCGAGCTCTCTTAGGCCAAGAGCACAGTCTTGGGGCCAATTCACCGAAGCCACTGCCTCTGCATCTTCTTCTACCACCTCCTTTCTCCACCCCCGAGTGCTGAGCCCACTCCTGCATTCAATCCATCCCTCTCCTGGCTTCTCAGCAGTCTTCTTATTAATTAAAACAGCCCTAACCATGGCAGAAAAGCATGAACAGTGAAGCAATGTATTGCATTAAAGACAAGAGGAGCCACAACTGTGACAAAATTCAAACCTTGTAACATCCACCTCCAACTGCTTTTGAAAGGATCCCCAAATTTCTTCTGAATTTCCACAAAAGGCATTCTTTTTGGACTAAACTCTAAACCTCCTTAAGGAATATCATTCCAGATAAATAAACTCTGTCAAGTTGTATTGCTTTTCTCTTTTAATTAATGGTTAATTTTTAATAATTCCTCATAACAAATGTACATAATTTTTACCATATCTTATAGAAAATGCATATAATTACAATCGAGCCTATATAGCAAGGCTGAGCCCTAGCCACTACTTAAAACCTAAGTTTTATAGTTGCATGTATTCTGAGCTGTGAACAAATTTTTGAGATTCAACACTTTTGAGATCTACATTTGTAGATTAGGACCGGCTCATTTTCAAGGTTTCACCATTAAGTATGGAAATTGCTTTCATGGTATTAATTAAAATGTGGCCTGTACTATTATACAATATATATAACACATAAATTTATTCATTAACTCAGAAAATTTGTACTGAGTCCCTAGATTATTTGCATCACAACTGTTTGTTTCATTGCCAGACATGTTTTAGACCCTGGGAACACAGGTAGAGAAGCTTATGAAGACTTACTGATTAAATGGGAAATGTAATCCAATTAAAGTATTTAATCATTAGGATTACTTTATAAATATTCATATTATTATTATTTTTCATTAATTAAAAAAATTAACAAAACATTTAGAAATCATTCCATTCTACATGTACAATCAGTAATTCTTAATATCATCACATAGTTGCATATTCATCATTTTTTAGTACATTTGCATCGATTTAGAAAAAGAAATAAAAAGACAACAGAATAAGAATTAAAACGATAATAGAGAGAAAAAAAAACCTATACCTCACATGCAGCTTCATTCAATGTTTTAACATAATTGCATTACAATTAGGTAGTATTGTGCTGTCCATTTCTGAGTTTTTATATCCAGTCCTGTTGTACAGTCTGTATTCCTTCAGCTCCAATTACCCCATCTCTTTTTTTTTTTTTTTTTAATTAACGGAAAAAAAGAAATTAACCCAACATTTAGAAATCATACCATTCTACATATGCAATCAGTAATTCTTAACATCATCACATAGATGCATGATCATCATTTCTTAGTACATTTGCATCGGTTTAGAAGAACTACCAACACAAGCGAAACAGAATGTTAATACAGAGAAACACAGAATGTTAATACAGAGAAAAAAATAAAAGTAATAATAGTAAAAACAAAACAAAACAAAAACCTATAGCTCAGATGCAGCTTCATTCAGTGTTTTAACATGATTACTTTACAATTGGGTATTATTGTGCTGTCCATTTTTGAGTTTTTGTATCTAGTCCTGTTGCACAGTCTGTATCCCTTCAGCTCCAATTGCCCATTGTCTTACCCTGTTTCTACCTCCTGCTGGACTCTGTTACCAATGACATATTCCAAATTTATTCTCGAATGTCCGTTCACATCAGTGGGACCATACAGTATTTGTCCTTTAGTTTTTGGCTAGACACACTCAGCATAATGTTCTCTAGGTCCATCCATGTTATTACATGCTTCATAAGTTTATCCTGTCTTAAAGCTGCATAATATTCCATCGTATGTATATACCACAATTTGTTTAGCCACTCTTCTGTTGATGGAGATTTTGGCTGCTTCCATCTCTTTGCAATTGTAAATAACGCTGCTATAAACATTGGTGTGCAAATGTCCGTTTGTGTCTTTGCCCTTAAGTCCTTTGAGTAGATTCCCAGCAATGGTATTGCTGGGTCATATGGCAATTCTATATTCAGCTTTTTGAGGAACCGCCAAACTGCCTTCCACAGTGGTTGCACCATTTGACATTCCCACCAACAGTGGATAAGTGTGCCTCTTTCTCCGCATCCTCTCCAGCACTTGTCATTTTCTGTCTTGTTGATAATGGCCATTCTGGTGGGTGTGAGATGATATCTCATTGTGGTTTTGATTTGCATTTCTCTAATGGCCAGGGACATTGAGCATCTCTTCATGTGCCTTTGGCCATTTGTATTTCCTCTTCTGAGAGGTGGATGTTCAAGTCTTTTTCCCATTTTGTAATTGGGTTGGCTGTCTTTTTGTTGTTGAGTTGAACAATCTCTTTATAAATTCTGGATACTAGACCTTTATCTGATATGTCATTTCCAAATATTGTCTCCCATTGTGTAGGCTGTCTTTCTACTTTCTTGATGAAGTTCTTTGATGCACAAAAGAGTTTAATTTTGAGGAGCTCCCATTTATTTATTTCCTTCTTCAGTGTTCTTGCTTTAGGTTTAAGGTCCATAAAACCGCCTCCAGTTGTAAGATCCATAAGATATCTCCCAACATTTTCCTCTAACTGTTTTATGGTCTTAACCTAATGTTTAGATCTTTGATCCATTTTGAGTTAACTTTTGTATAGGGTGTGAGACATGGGTCTTCTTTCATTCTTTTGCATATGGATATCCAATTCTCTAGGCACCATTTATTGAAGAGACTGTTCTGTCCCAGGTGAGTTGGCTTGACTGCCTTATCAAAGATCAAATGTCCATAGATGAGAGGGTCTATATCTGAGCACTCTATTTGATTCCATTGGTCGATATATCTATCTTTATGCCAATACCATGCTGTTTTGACCACTGTGGCTTCATAATATGCCTTAAAGTCAGGCAGCGCGAGACCTCCAGCTTCGTTTTTTTTCCTCAAGATGTTTTTAGCAATTCGGGGCACCCTGCCTTTCCAGATAAATTTGCTTATTGGTTTTTCTATTTCTGAAAAATAAGTTGTTGGGATTTTGATTGGTATTGCATTGAATCTGTAAATCAATTTAGGTAGGATTGACATCTTAACTATATTTAGTCTTCCAATCCATGAACACGGTATGCCCTTCCATCTATTTAGGTCTTCTGTGATTTCTTTTAACAGTTTCTTATAGTTTTCTTTATATAGGTTTTTTGTCTCTTTAGTTAAATTTATTCCTAGGTATTTTATTCTTTTAGTTGCAATTGTAAATGGGATTCGTTTCTTGATTTCCCCCTCAGCTTGTTCATTACTAGTGTATAGAAATGCTACAGATTTTTGAATGTTGATCTTGTAGCCTGCTACTTTGCTGTACTCATTTATTAGCTCTAGTAGTTTTGTTGTGGATTTTTCCGGGTTTTCAACGTATAGTATCATATTGTCTGCAAACAGTGATAGTTTTACTTCTTCCTTTCCAATTTTGATGCCTTGTATTTCTTTTTCTTGTCTAATTGCTCTGGCTTGAACCTCCAACACAATGTTGAATAATAGTGGTGATAGTGGACATCCTTGTCTTGTTCCTGATCTTAGGGGGAAAGTTTTCAATTTTTCCCCATTGAGGATGATATTAGCTGTGGGTTTTTCATATATTCCCTCTATCATTTTAAGGAAGTTCCCTTGTATTCCTATCTTTTGAAGTGTTTTCAACAGGAAAGGATGTTGAATCTTGTCGAATGCCTTCTCTGCATCAATTGAGATGATCATGTGATTTTTCTGCTTTGATTTGTTGATATGGTGTATTACATTAATTGATTTTCTTATGTTGAACCATCCTTGCATATCTGGGATGAATCCTACTTGGTCATGATGTATAATTCTTTTAATGTGTTGTTGGATACGATTTGCTAGAATTTTATTGAGGATTTTTGCATCTATATTCATTAGAGAGATTGGTCTATAGTTTTCTTTTTTTGTAATATCTTTGCCTGGTTTTGGTATGAGGGTGATGTTGGCTTCATAGAATGAATTAGGTAGTTTTCCCACCACTTCGATTTTTTTGAAGACTTTGAGGAGAGTTGGTACTAATTCTTTCTGGAATGTTTGGTAGAATTCACATGTGAAGCCATCTGGTCCTGGACTTTTCTCTTTAGGAAGCTTTTGAATGACTGATTCAATTTCTTTACTTGTGATTGGTTTGTTGAGGTCATCTATTTCTTCTTGAGTCAAAGTTGGTTGTTCATGTCTTTCCAGGAACCCGTCCATTTCATCTAGATTGTTGTATTTATTAGCGTAAAGTTGTTCATAGTATCCTGTTATTACCTCCTTTATTTCTGTGAGGTCAGTAGTTATGTCTCCTCTTCCATTTCTGATCTTATTTATTTGCATCCTCTCTCTTCTTCTTTTTGTCAATCTTGATAAGGGCCCATCAATCTTATTGATTTTCTCATAGAACCAACTTCTGGTCTTATTGATTTTCTCTATTGTTTTCAATTTCATTTATTTCTGTTCTGATCTTTGTTATTTCTTTCCTTTTGCTTGCTTTGGAATTAGTTTGCTGTTCTTTCTCCAGTTCTTCCAAGTGAACAGTTAATTCCTGCATTTTTGCCTTTTCTTCTTTTCTGATATAGGCATTTAGGGCAATAAATTTCCCTCTCAGCACTGCCTTTGCTGCA
This sequence comes from Tamandua tetradactyla, assembly GCF_023851605.1. Lineage (NCBI taxonomy): Eukaryota > Metazoa > Chordata > Mammalia > Pilosa > Myrmecophagidae > Tamandua > Tamandua tetradactyla. The sequence continues at coordinate 145,272,603 of NC_135332.1, forward strand.
TCCCATAAGTTTTGATATGTTGTGTTTTCATTTTCATTCGCCTCGAGGTATTTGCTAATTTCTCTTGCAATTTCTTCTTTGACCCACTCGTTGTTTAAGAGTGTGTTGTTGAGCCTCCATGTATTTGTGAATTTTCTGGCATTCCACCTATTATTGATTTCCAACTTCATTCCTTTATGATCCGAGAAAGTGTTGTGCATGATTTCAATCTTTTTAAATTTGTTAAGACTTGCTTTGTGACCCAGCATATGGTCTATCTTTGAGAATGATCCATGAGCACTTGAGAAAAAGGTGTATCCTGCTGTTGTGGGATGTAATGTCCTATAAATGGCTGTTAAGTCTAGCTCATTTATAGTAATATTCAGATTCTCTATTTCTTTATTGATCATCTGTCTAGATGTTCTGTCCATTGATGAGAGTGGGGAATTGAAGTCTCCAACTATTATGATATTTGTGTCTATTTCCCTTTTCAGTGTTTGCAGTGTATTCCTCATGTATTTTGGGGCATTCTGGTTCGGTGCGTAAATATTTATGATTGTTATGTCTTCTTGTTTAATTGTTCCTTTTATTAGTATATAGTGTCCTTCTTTGTCTCTTTTAACTGTTTTACATTTGAAGTCTAACTTGTTGGATATTAGTATAGCCACTCCTGCTCTTTTCTGGTTGTTATTTGCATGAAATATCTTTTCCCAACCTTTCACTTTCAACCTATGTTTATCTTTGGGTCTAAGATGTGTTTCCTGTAGACAGCATACAGAAGGATCCTGTTTTTTAATCCATTCTGCCAGTCTATGTCTTTTGATTGGGGAATTCAGTCCATTAACATTTAGTGTTATTACTGTTTGGATAATATTTTCCTCTACCATTTTGCCTTTTGTATTATATATATCATATCTGACTTTCCTTCTTTCTACAGTCTTCTCCATACCTCTCTCTTCTGTCTTTTCGTTTCTGACTCTAGTGCTCCCTTTAGTATTTCTTGCAGAGCTGGTCTCTTGGTCACAAATTCTCTCAGTGACTTTTTGTCTGAGAATGTTTTAATTTCTCCCTCATTTTTGAAGGACAATTTTGCTGGATATAGGAGTCTTGGTTGGCAGTTTTTCTCTTTTAGTAATTTAAATATATCATCCCACTGTCTTCTAGCCTTCATGGTTTCTGCTGAGAAATCTACACATAGTCTTATTGGGTTTCCCTTGTATGTGATGGATTGTTTTTCTCTTGCTGCTTTCAAGATCCTCTCTTTCTCTTTGACCTCTGACATTCTAACTAGTAAGTGTCTTGGAGAACGCCTATTTGGGTCTAATCTCTTTGGGGTGCGCTGCACTTCTTGGATCTGTAATTTTAGGTCTTTCATAAGAGTTGGGAAATTTTCAGTGATAATTTCTTCATTAGTTTTTCTCCTCCTTTTCCCTTCTCTTCTCCTTCTGGGACACCCACAACACATATATTTGTGCGCTTCATATTGTCCTTGAGTTCCCTGATACCCTGTTCAAATGTTTCCATTCTTTTCCCGATAGTTTCTGTTTGTTTTTGGAATTCAGATGTTCCATCCTCCAAATCACTAATTCTATCTTCTGTCTCTTTGAATCTATCATTGTAGGTATCCATTGTTTTTTCCATCTTTTCTACTTTGTCCTTCACTTCCATAAGTTCTGTGATTTGTTTTTTCAGTTTTTCTATTTCTTTTTTATGTTCAGCCCATGTCTTTCATGTCCTCCCTCAATTTATCGATTTCGTTTTTGAAGAGGTTTTCCATTTCTGTTCGTATATTCAGCATTAGTTGTCTCAGCTCCTGTATCTCATTTGAACTTTTGGTTTGTTCCTTTGACTGGGCCATATTTTCAATTTTTTGAGCGTGATCCGTTATCTTCTGCTGGCGTCTGCGCATTTAGACAGATTTCCCTGGGTGTTGGATCCAAAAGTTTGAAAGATTTTTCTGTGAAATCTCTGGGTTCTGTTTTTCTTATCCTGCCCAGTTGGTGGTGCTCATGGCACACGTTTGTCTGCGGGTCCCACCAGTAAAAGGTGCTGTGGGTCCTTTAACTTTGGAAAACTCTCGCCGTCCGGGAGGTTCGCTAGCCGAAGTGGCTTGGAAGAGTGCCAGCTGGCCCGGGGTCCGAACGCAGGGAGGATCGCTGGCCGCCGCAGCCCGGGAAAGTGCCCGTCCGAATTTCCTAGTCGGCCCGGGGCACCAAGCATGGCGGGAGGGCGCCAGCCGCAGCGGCCCGCCCGGGAGAGTGCACCGTTCCCGGGGAGTCACGGGTTTGGAAGGGCCCCCTCCCCCATCACCGTTCTCCGCAGCCTGGGGATTTCCAATCCAATTCTCTCAGTTGGTCCGGGGGGCCGCGCGTGGTGTGGGCACCAGCCGCCGTGGTTTGAGGGAACCGCCTGTCCAATTCTCCCAGCCGGCCCGGGAAGGGGGAAGGGAGTGACTCCGGCCGCTTGCCGCCCCGCCCGGTGAAGCCCGCGCCCCTCGGCGATCTCACCAGAGCGGGTTCTCTCAGCCAGCCAGCCGTTCCAGGATGGGGTACGCTGTCTTTTTTTATCTCTGTCGTGGCTTTGGGGGCTGTTCTGTATCGTTTCTACTCCCCTAGTAGCTGTTCTGGAGGAGAAACTAAGATCCGCGCGTCTTACTAAGCCGCCATCTTCTCCGGAAGTCTATTCATATTATTTTATAATTATAATCATTAACGTATTCCATACCAGTATTGTCTATACCTATTATTTATCAAGTCCGTTTTCACATTTAGAACTTGCCCTTCTGGAATTTGAAGCTTCCCCTCAACTCTTCTTGGTAGAGAGAACAATGCTCCATACAGATGTCCACATCCTAACTCCCAGAAGCTGTGACTATGTTACCCTACTGGCAAAAGGGACTTTGCAGGTGTGACTAAATTAAGGATTTGGAGATAGGGAGATAATCCTGGATTATCTGGGTGGGCTCACTGTAATTATAAAGAAGCAAAGGTTGGAGTGATGTAAGGAAGGGGCCATGAGCCAAGGAATGCAGGCAGCCCTGAGAAGCTGCAAGAGGCAAGGGGATGGATTATCCCCTAATGCCTCCAGAAGGGACACAGCCCTGCTGACACCTTGATTTTAGTCCATGAAACTAATGGGGACCTCTGACTATAAGGTAATAAATTTGTGTTGTTTTTACGTCACTAAGTGTATGGTAATTTGTTACAGTGATAGGAAAGGGACACACTCACTCCCAGGCACAGATGCTTCGTGCTGACCTTGTGCAGGACACTACTGGTGGGGCCCTAACAGATGAAGCTATTTAAAATTCAAATACCTAAATAGGTTTCTTTCCTGGGAAGGATTTTTTTTCCATTTGTTTTGAAGATCTAATAACTTTAGGAGTTTAAAGCAATGTTAAAGTCTTACATATATGTTCAAATGAGTAGTTTCTAGTGTATTTTGCTATATAGTAAATGCTGTTCAAACCTGAAATATTTTTTCTGCAGTGTAAACACATTTTTTCCTTTAAAATATAGTTGGATTATATAAGATTCTACAAAGGTTCCATGTACTAGGGTAACTTTCCAGAAACCTACAACCTCCACATGGGTCCCTGAACCAGATAAGTCCTAAAACCCAGAGGGGCCAGCCTCTCCAGAACATGAGCTAGTTCCATCTCCCTACCTCATACTGATAGCTCCTTCCAACATGAAAAAATTAGAATGGACATAGACCAAGTACCCCTAAAGAGTGGGAGAAAGATCAAAGGTAATGGTGGAGTTATACAGAGAAAGTAGGGTTTAACAAACGAGTATGATAGCTGAATCATTATACTAATATTTCTCTTAGTCTCCAGTATCTTAGAGCAGCTAGAAGTAAAAATCTAAAATTGTGGAACTGTAACCCATACCATACTCTGAAATCTGTTCTACAACTAATTGCTGTGCTGTGCTTTGAAATTTATCATTTTTGTGTGTGTGTATATATATATATATATATATATATATATATATATATATATTATTTTTCACAAAATAGAAAAAAGTTGGTTGTGAGGATAAAAAAAATATTTATTCCTTCTAGCCTCCAATGTTCTGGAGCAGATAGAAGGAAAAATCTGAGAGGATGGTATGGTAGCCCATGATCAACTCTGGGATCTGTCCTGTAACTACTTGTTGAAGAGTGCTTTGAAAACTATTGTTTTTTTCTTTCTTTGCTTTGTATATATGTTATATTATACAACAAAAAAATTTTTTAAAAGTAGTTGACTTTAGTTTTTAGTCTCTATTGAATGAATGGATTTTCCAGATACACAAAAAAATAGCTTTTGACAGGTAGCACAGGAAGGGAAGGAAGAAGAAAAAAAAGAGTTACAACAGGCCAATATTTGGATAATGGCAGATTTAGGGCTTCAATCTCTGATTAGAGGCTTAGGAGCTTAGAGACTGTTTGAAGCTGTGTTCGAAGAAGAATAAAATGGTAGCAAAAGTACTTTAGGTGGGGGAAAAAGGAATCAATCTTACCCCCAATTATATCACAGAATGATTAAAATTCGAGTGTAAAATAAAACTAATACATAAAAGTCTTAAAAGAAAATGTAGGTATATAACTATGAATCTCAGGTGAGGCAGGCCCTGGGAAGCTAAACATATCATCAAAGACAAAAAATATAAAGGATAAGAGCACAGATTTGACCACATGAAAATCCAAACTCTTCCTAATAGCTTAAGAAAAGTTTTTTTTAAAAGAAATGTTGAAAAATTTATTGCAACAGATGTAATAAGCACAATGTATAAAACTCCAAAATGTATGAAGTTTTTAACAGATCAGCTAGAAGAAAAGAAGTGTTCTATATTATTACTGTGGTAAGTGGAATAATGCCCTGCCCCATCCTAAGCCCCAAAAGTTATGACTCAGTTACCTTACGTGGCAAAAGAAACCTTACAGATGTAATTAAGTTAAGGATCTAGAATTGGAGAGAGCATCTGCATTACCCAGGTGGGCAAAGTGTAATCACAAGGGTCCTTAAAGGAGAAAGAGGGAAGCAGGAGCATCAAGGTCAGAGAAGGAAATGCTATGGTGCAGGAAGAGGTTGGAGTGAATTGATTGCTGGCTTTTAAGATGGAAGGGGCCATGAGCCAAGGAATGCCTGTAGCCTCTAGAAATTGGAAAAGTGATGAGTAGATTTTCCCTTGGAGCCCCCAGAAAGGAAAGCAGTCCTGCCAACATTCTGATTTTAGTCCAGTGAGACTGATTTCAAACTTCTGACCTTCAGAATTATCATATAACAAAATTGGCTGTTCTAAGTCACCAAGTTGGTGGTAATTTATTATAGTAGGAATAGGAAACAAAGACAATTACTAATAAAAATACTAATTATAAATTAATATATTTTTATTTATAATTAATTTAATTTACTAATTAGATTTATAATTTACTTTACTAATTATAAATTAATATATAACTTAAAAGAAAGATACTTGAGGTTTTGGTTTTTTTTCCCATGGGCAGGTACCGGGAATTGAACCCTGGTCTCCAGGCAAGAACTCTGCCTGCTGAGCCATTGTGGCCCACCCAAAAGAAAGATATTTAAAGTGTTGGTGTGGAGTCTAGTTATCCACAGACCATTTTTAGAAATGTAGATTATTCTGCCCTCTCTGGGGAATCATTTGGCAATATGGATCAGATCTTTAAACGTACATATCCTTAGACCTAACAATTTTATTTTTCTTTGACTATATTCGAACACACTAGATTTCCAGCTGCATGTTATGATAGGACTCTTTTTTTCGCACCAAGTAAAGCAGAGGGGAAATGAAGCTGTGATCTCTGGAGCAGTATCAGAGGCTGAATCCCTGAGGCTTGGCCTCCACCTCACCACTGCGGAAGCTTCTCAGGCATTTCCAGGGATCCCAGGGCTCCAAGGAAAACACTTTGAAAATCACTGTCCTGGGAGAATAATTGGGCAAACAAAAGGACTATACACAAGGACATTTATTATACTGTTTGCAATAGTGAAAAATTAGAACCCACATAAATACCCCTCAAAAAAGTGACTTGCTATGGTTCACTCATAAATTTAATACTATGCACCCATTAAAAATGATGATATATATCCAAGTTATTATGGAAATGGTTATACATTTATTGAGTGGGAAAATAGGATGTAAAGCATCTTAACATGCTATGATTATTTTCTTAAATGTATATACAGACAGACATAGAAAAGATGTTTAAAGGGATATAGGTCAAAGCATTAACAGTCGGTCATCTCTGGGTGGTGGGCTCAAGATGATTTTTTTACTTTATTTTTCACACCTTTAAATATTTTCTGTATTTTGAAAAAATATATATATTAGTTTTATAGTCAGGAAAAAAGATGGTTATACCTTGAAAAATGAGTTAACATCAATGAATGAATGACTACAGTGTGTGTGTGTATGTGTGTGTGTGTGTGAGAGATACAAGTAGGAAAAAATCCAATGAAATATGTGGAAGAACCCTTATAGGAAACTAAGAAACATTACTGAAAGAAATTTGAAAAGACCTAAATAAATGGAAATATATATATATGTGCTTTGATGGAAACTCAATAGTTAAAAGACGTAAAATTTCCCCTAATTGATATATAGATTCAGTGCATTCTCCAATGCACTGAATATTCTGGCATGTTTTTTTGTGTGTGTGTGGAAATTAAAAAAATAATTCTAAAATTTACATAGAAATGCAAAAGGCCAAGAGTATCCACAGACAATATTAAAAAGAAGAATGTTGAAAGAAATTCCATCAGATGGAAAGTCTTATTACAAAGGTACATTAATTAAGACAGTATAATGTTAGTACAGGATTAGACAAATAGACCAATGGCACAAGACAGAGAGTTCAGGAACAGACCTACACATTTATGAATTCTCAATTTATGACAATAGTGGCATGGCTGGGCCGTGGGGAAAGGACAATTTTTTCAATAAATAGTGCTGGGTCAATGGGGAAAAAATGAAAATCTCTCCCCTACCTTATACCATACACAAAAATCAATTTCAGGTTGATTGTAAATATAAATGCAAAAGGTCAAACAAAAAAGTTTCTAGAATATATCATAGGAGAAAATCTTCATGAATATAAATTCAACAACTTTTAATTGGACTGCCCAAAAATCAGGAAATTCTTCTCAACAAAAGATACTCTTAAGAGTGTGAAAAATTCATAATATATCTCAAAAAGTGTGAAAAAGCAAGAATAAGGAAAAATATTTGTAGCACATAAAAAGGACTCAATCCAGAATATACAAAGAACCCCTATAAATCAGTAAGAAAAAAATGGGCAACCCAACAGAAAAATGGGCAAGAGACTTGAGCAACTATTTTACAAAAGAAAATCTCCAAATAGCTGGTGAGCATATGAAAAGATGCTTAATCTTATTATACCTGGGAAATGTAATGAAAAGTACAACATGATACTACTTCATGCCCACTATAGTACCTAAAATTTAAAATACTGCCAATACCAAATGGGGCTTTAGTACAACAGTATACTTTTTCACATACTGATGAAAGTATAAATTACAGGTCTAGCTTCTTTGGAAAACCATTTGTCAGTATCAACTAGAGTTGAACAAACATATCCCCGATAACCCAACAATTCTACCCCTAACTATATACTCTAAGAAATGAACACATATGTACAAACGGAGAATGGTTCATGACAAATTAGTCTCTTTTTTTGTATGCTCTATGGTGGGGGCCACATTTCACTCTTTTTCCATGTGACAATTCCATTATCGTAGCACTGTTTGTTAAATATATATATATTTGGGGGGGGGGTAGGAAATGCATGAGCCAGGAATCGAATCTGGGTCTCCCACGTGGCAGGTGAGGATTCTACCACTGAACTACCCTTGCACCCCCTCAAATTATGCTTAATAGCCACAAATTGTAAACAACTCAAACATCCATCAAAAGTAGAATCATGATTGTGCATTCAGACAATACACTGCCATATGCAATAACATGAATGAATCTCACTATACAGAATACGTATTTTACAACGCAAGTCAGACAAAACATTTAAAAAGCAGAAACAACAACCACCTCATCTGTAGTCTTAGAAGTCAGGATACTGGTTACCTGTGGGGAGAAGAGAGTGGGTAATACCTAGGAGGGGTGTGAGGGGGCTGGGATGTTTTCCACTCGATTTATGCTTGCACAGGTGGGGTCACCTTGTGCACAGGTGGTACACCATACTGTACCACTGATGACTTCTGCTCTTCTCTGAAACTATATACTTCAATGAAGAGTTGATTTAAAACATACATATTTGATTTGGTCCCAAGTCCTTTATATTCCCTTAAGGAGTAAGCTTTTTGAAACTCAGAAGCCAGGGAAAGACTCCTTTTTAGCTCTGTATCTCTTTTCTTTTCTGAAGCAAGGAGTGTGAAAGAGTGTGCAGAGAGGAGAGGACAAAAGAAAACAGGACGTGAGTGATGTGGCGGCGGTGGGACACTGGTTCATTTTTTAAGGATATTATTCTGCTCATCAATATATGTTCACCCGTAAGACCGATTAGATAGTAATAATTATGATACTGACGAAAAACCTAATCACATTAATAGAATCACTGGATCCTCAGTTCCTCTTTCACACATTATATGCAAGTGTGCACATTTAAAATTGGGGGAAAGTCAGGCTTGTGGTGCTTTTTGCTAAAGACAACATTATACTGCTAAAAAATGAAAAAAACAAAAACAAAAACAGAGCAATAGTTTACTTTCAAAGTCATTTAACCAAAAGTCTCCCAATTTGGGTATGTACCAAAGTTTCACAAATTAAACTCTAAAAATCGCTTACTTGGACTCTTCCAGGACTGCAGATAAAATTTCCTGCCACTAGATGTCTCTGAGTCTTACAGCAGCCCAGGAATGAGGTTCTCGGCTATTTATATACACAGATCACCTACCTTCTTGTCCCAGGGTTTCGTAAGCCTCTTATGTAATGCTGGGGCGTCAGCTACAGTTACTCATCAGTCGGGAGATGGGCGGGAACCCCCAGGACCGGATGCCTCCAACACGGGGCTGAAAATGCTGAGAGAAGGGTCTGACCCTGTGTGACCAGGCGGCACCCACAACTCTTGTGGGTGCAGAGGGCAGCGGAGGGCAGGGAAAACCGAGCTTCCTGCGGCACGTGACCCGCCGGCGGCGAAGACCAGCTCGGCCCACGTTTCTTACGGTGCGGGGCCGGCAGAAGAGCCAGCGGGCCGAGGCGCCTCGCGGCCCTGCATCATTTCTCCCCTCGCCCGCAGAGCGCCCCTTACCACCTGCCCCCCCGTCCACCCGGGGAACCCACCCGCCAGCCAAAGCCTCGGAATCCTCCCCAGAGCTCCGCAGCCCAGCGCAGGCCGTCGCGTCCTCCGGGGTTTTTACGCGCGTGCCGGTCCACCGACGAGGGAGGGACTGGCTGCCCGACGGCGCTTCCGCTCCTCCGCCACCACCGCGGCGCCGCCAGCGCCCGGCCCAGCGCTGCGCGCGGTGCGTCCGCCGTGGCTGTCGGCCGAAGCGGCGTGTGGTCGCGCAGGGTGGCAGAAAGGCTAATGAAATTGTGCATCGCTGGGTTGTGAATCTTAAAAACAAACCCAAATCCTCCAACAGAAATTGCCTGTAAATGTTCCACATGGCCCCAGAGTGGTTGTGTAGGGACTCATTTACGCGGCTCCTTCAGTCCTGTCACGCCCAGTGAGGGAGCTGAGTGTGTGAACCCAGGAGTGGGAGCGTCAGGGTTCAATGCCCACGCCGACGTTAAACAGCTGGGTGGCTTTGGGCAATTGTGTAATCTTTCTCTATTTCAGTTTGGTTTCCTTAAAAGGGAACAGGAATAGTACTTCGGACGTTTGTTTGAAGATTGAGTGAGTTTGGAGCGCGCTCAGCAAGGCTGCTGGCGCACAGTGGGGGCTTAATAGTGGTCTGAGGTTCAGACCCTTCTGCGGGAACTCAAACAAGTTCCCTGAGAGTTCAGGCCTTCGTTAGCTCACCCGTGAAGTGGGGGTGGTCACAGTTCCTTCCTCGCAGGGTTGGCAGGGGGAATAAATGAGCCAGGAAGGAAGCCATCGATACATATCAGCTACAATTCTCATGACCCTTCCGACTCCTTCAGTGAAGCTAACGAAATAATCAGCCTGTGGATAGTCATTAGGCTATAATGCAGAATCCTCGCTAACCCCTACTTCTTTAATTCCTTACTTTCGTCTTCTAAACTTCTAGTAGATACATGAGACCACTTAACATTTAATTAAATAAAAACTAATTTCTGGAAGTCAGCACAACGCCATGAATTTTCCCTCTGTCTGCCAATTTCTAGTCGCTGTCCACTAGCTAGGTAAATACAAAAATACTCGATAGAAATAGACCCAGGGAGGAATATTTTCCTTTTGTTTTATTGAAGGCTGAGAGCAAGGGAGATTTAGGTTTTTCCACTTAGGCAAAGGGCTGTGTGAGGAAGCCTGAGTCTAACTGGCACCATCTTTGTTTTACTCCAGTGCTGTTTGGGGGGCACCTAAGAGATGAATGCCTCATCAGATGCTGACCCCACGCCCCCACTCTTTCATCCATATCTGGTCCAGGGACTCAGGTTAAGGCATGTGATGAGGTTTAAACACCAAGGAGGCCATTATTAGCCCTTGGCATATACAAATGCCTCGCTCTTCCCTGGAAGTCCATTGTGGTGGGAAGAGGTGGTGGCACAAGGAGGGAGAAAAAACAGCAGGACATCGTGGCCCTACATGAAAGCCAAGGCTGCAGAATCCATGGGGAGCCCGGGGAGGCTTTGAGAAGGGAACCTGTGTAAAATGGAGCTGCCCTGCACCCCAAAGCCTTTTCCCAAATGCTGACAACCTTGAAGGCCCGGCCTTAAGCCACTCCTCTGCGGTTCTGTGCACTTGGCTGGAGTTTTGAATATGAGGGAGGCATAGACTGTGTAAGGTGGCAGGAGTAGAGCTCCCTGAGGGAGCTTAGAGTATCTTTATTCTCACTTCATCAGCTGGGCCCCTGGAGTGCTGCTCTCAGCTGGCACAGGAAGCAGTTCTTGCACCTCCTGCCGGGCCTTGCCCCATTCCAGGACCTTCTACTCTGCAGGACTGTGAGAGTGGCCATGGAATCGTTTGGCTAGGGGAACAGGATGTGTTTTTGCATCAGTCTCCAAAGCTAGAAATCCAGAGGCCCAACGGTTATGATGATTTGCTTCATTCCCCAAACCCAGGGTGGTGCTTGTCAGCAAGTTTGTGCCACAGCAAATGCTTTGTGTAGAGAATCAGGACATACAGTAGGGCTGGGGCCTGGGCAGGGCATCTGTCTCCTGGCTTCCAGGCGCCTTTTACTAGCACTGACCAACTCAGCGCTTGGCAAGTGCAGGAAAGGACAGCTCCACGTTGCACCGGGGCCTGGATGGCAGCAAAATTTAGCAGTCACTTTGTAGCAGCATTGCTCTGCTTTCCCAAGCCTCTGAGGAGAAGTTGGTGTTACATAAAGCAGCAGTTCTCAAGGCATTCTTAGCAGTAGTGGCAGCAGCATCTAGGAATTTCTAAGAAATGCAAATGCTCCGGTCTCAGCCCTAGACCCACTGAATCAGAAGTCCTGGGGGTGGGGTCCAGAAACAGGGCTGGGGTGGGTATAATAAGTAAAGCTGGTGGTCCTGCTGCATGTTCAAGTTTGTGCCCCACTGACCTGAGGACTGACAGGGACCTCCCACTCTGCCTCTCCAAGCCACAGGGCTCCTAGCCGCAGGCTGGTGAGCAGGCAGGGGTCTAAGGATTTCCTGGGTTAGGTTGTGCTGTTTCAACACCCTCCACCCCCTCCTCCAGGATTCGGTCCTGGGGATTGTGCTGGAAACTTCTGCTCTGCTTCAGGCCACAGGCTTCCCTAGTTAGTCCTATACTACCGGAGACCTCCGTAGTGAGACCCAAGAATGCAGGTGGCTGTGTGCCCTGGGAAAGCGCTGGCCCCTGGGTCCTAGAAGAATCCCCACACTGGCTTTGGTTCTTGGGGGCAACCAGAGCTTCAGCAAACAAGGGCAAGGAGGACCGGAGGGCTAAAAGACTCTGGGAGGTGAGCAGACTTCCCTTACCCGTTCTAATGACCGACTGACTCCATGGTACAACGGACAGGGAAGTACAGGCCTTTCTGTGACTGCCTGCTGGCTGAGGCAGAAAATGATCACTGTTGAAGACCCCAGGCAATAGCTGACACACAGAGACACCCTGTGCTTTCAACTCTAAGCTACAGGATCCATCCAGAGGGCAAAGCACATTTTATTAACTAATGTTTGTAATATAGAAAGAGGCACAGCACTCTGTATGGCTACACAGACTGTGGCACTTAGCTCCCTGGGAGCCCAGAGGCTGCAGAGAAGCAGGAAGAGGTCAGAGGTAGCACCCACACCTCCTCCTAGGAGCCCATTTGCTCTGCTGGCAGTGGCTACATTTGTGAGATTAAAGCAGAAAAACCAAGGGAGTGAAATTGCAAGCTCTTCAAGCTCTTCTTGACTTCCTATTTATAGATGCATAGATTCCTTAGAACAAAATATTCATTGAATCGCTTCAACTGGGGCAGACCAAAATAAAAACACAACCAATCAAATAAACAAACAACTCCCCACATAAAATTTCACAGCTCACCAGTCTTCACTTTTTAATATCCATGTGGCTAGGGGGCAATCCTGTCCTTGCACAGTAGTGTTGGGACAATAAAATCCTGGAGTCAGACTCCCTGGGTTTGAATCTTGGTTTTGTCACTTAGCACCCATGTGACCTTAAGAAGGTTACTTACCCTCTCTGTTCCCAGCTTCTCCTATAAAAGAGAGTTAATAATAATAGTTGTCTCATAGGGGCATTTAAAAATTAAATGAGTTAATATATGGAAAGTGCTTAGAACAGCAGCAGGCACATAGTGCTATTTGAGTCTTTGTAAAAAAAAAGTTTTCAAAGGAAGCTATGATGGTTTTGTAATGTGTCAGCTAAGATGAACTATGTTTCCCAGAACTCCCTTCCCCATATGTTAGCACAGGCCTCACGTGGGATCCTTGTAAGTGATTTAGAGAATGGAGGTGAAGCCACAGCAGATTTGTTGCTCATACATTGCCGCTTGTCTGCTGGCTCACCGTGTGGCATGAGGCAGCAGCTGGGCCTGCAACTGCTTCTCTGACTCCTGGCCCAAGATGAGCCTGGTAACCCAAGGCCCTGGTTTCTGCAAACACCCATGCAGCTAGGGTCAGGCAACAAAAACTGGCCCAGGTTTTGCTCTGTCCTTGGGGGGTTCCAGCTCCTGCTTGTGGTTCTGGCTCCTCCTTGCTCTTCCCCACCCTACCTCTACTTCCCTTACTGCCTGCCTGCCCTGTGGAATTCAAGCTGACTAATAAGAGTTCCAGAAATAGAAAACAAGGAAAATAAGGGTAGGAAATTATTAAATGAATCATAGAAAATAACTTTCTCAAGATGAAAAACATAAATCTTCAGAATGAAAGAGTCCTCCAAGTGGCCAGCACAGCACATTTTAAAAGGCCCATATCCAAGCATATCGTGGTGAAATTTCAGAACAAGTACAGAAATGAAGGAAAAGAACAAAAGAGAAAGAACAAAAATGGGACTTTTATCATGCATCTCATCAGCAGCCCAGACACTTGAAGGCAAAGGAGAAACACTCTAAATTTGTGAGAGGAAAAAAAGATTTTCAACCTGGAATTCTCTCCCCAATGGTTCTAGTTTGTAAGCTGCCGGAATGCAATATACCAGAAATGGAATGGCTTTTTAAAAGGAGAATTTATTAAGTTGCAAATTTACAGTTCTAAGACCATGAAAATGTCCAAATTAAGGCACTGAGGGAAAGGTACCTTAACTCCAAAGAAAGGGCCAATGAAGTTCAGGGTTTCTCTCTCAGCTGGAAGGGCACATGGTGACATCTGCTAGCTTTCTCTCCAGATTGCATAAGGCTTCCCTGGGGGCATTTTCCATCTGCTCCAGAGGTCTCTGGCTGCATGGGCTCTGTTAGTTCTGGTGGCTCTAAAGCATTTTCCAAAATGGTTTCCTCTTAAAGGACTCCAGGAAACAACCCCACCTTGAATGGTGGAGACACATCTCCATGGAAACCATCTAATCAAAAGTACTAATCAAAAATGACCATTTGGGTGGGTCATTTCTCCATGGAAATAATCAGAAAGGTTCCACCCAACAATATTAAATGAAGATTAAAGGACATGGCTTTTCTGGGGTACATAATAACTTCAAACCAGCACAACATCCAAACCATCTTCTAGACTAAGGAAAAAGTAAAGACATTTCAGTCATGCATTGCGTTCAACATTTAGGTCTCAGGGAAAAAAAAGTTTTCTGAGAAAGGCACTTGAAAATGTTCTTTAGAAAAATGAAGAAGTGAAACAAGAACATAGCAGCTATGAGATTCAGGAGAAACTGTGATTTACACCGGAGAGAAGTAGGAGAAATCCCAGGAGGAGAGCTGGGCCATGGCCCAAGGAACAGCCAGTCCAGACAGAAGCAGGTATGGCGGCACCAGGAACGTTCATCCAGGGAAAAAGGGATTTCACAGAATCAATACCATCCTTGGAAGGCCAGGACAGCATAAGGATGAAGTAAAGGTAAACAATGCCTAAGAATGAAAGGAAAGAAGAAAGAAAGGAGAGAGGGTAGGAAGGAGGGAGGGAGGGAAGAAGTCATTAAGAAACTCCCAGAAAGAGAAAATTTCTTAATAATGCTGCAACGAAAAATATTCACATACTAATTACTATACTAATACTTATTCAGTACTTACTATATTCCAGGCCCACATATTAGCTCATTTCTTCCTCATGGCAATCCTTGACTATGTCCTATTATTATTTCCCTTTTACAGATGAAGAAACTGAGGTTCAGACAGGTTAAACAATCTACCCAGACAACTAAGGGACTGGTAGAGTTGGGATTTGACATGATACGCTTTGTCTGTCCTCTTCACCAATGTACCACACTGATGAAAAGTTATTCACACATTTATTTTCTTTTTTATTTTAAGTTTTCTAGTTCACTCATTTATATAAGTATTTTCTCTCATAAACACTAAGATTTTTAATTTTATCATGTAAGCTTTTGAAAATTTATTAAATTTTAACTAACAATCTACAGACAATGTAGAGATGACTTAACTATGGTTAGGTTATAGAAGAGAATGTATAGCTTACTTGACAAAATAAAAGTAAAAGTGAAGATGGGAAAATTTTGAAGGAGAAAAAATAAAAGAAAGCCAAAGCAAAGGGCAGGGGCAGTGAGGATCTCAATTTACCAAGTTGGAAGTCAAGCCCCCATGTCTATAGCTGGTGCTCAAAGAAGTAAAGTATGTAACTTAACTTTACAAAGACAGCCAACAAAGGATCTAAAAATAGTGAAAAAATACACTGAAAGGGGGGTATGATGGGAAAAATTACCTAAATCCCTATCTATTACAGCATGAACTCAACAGATAACTTCTGAGATGAATAAACCCAGGACATTGGAATAAACATATCCCTTAGAAATATGGAGGTAATCAGCTAAAGAAATGGCTGTGGTGGTTTGAAGCTATATGTTACCCCAGGAAAACATGTTCTTAAATTTAATCCTTGCCTGTTGGTGTAAAATCACTGTAAATAAGAACTTTTGATGAGTCTACTTCAGTTAAGAAGGTGTGACCCACCTCAGTCAGGATGGGTCTTAATCCTATTACTGGAGTCCTTTATAACAGAAGAAAATTCAGACACAGAGAGAAAGCCACAGATGCAAGAAGCTGAAATGGAACCTGGAAGAGAAGGAAGCGACCAGGAAATGCCACCATGTGCCTTGTCATGTGACAGAGGAACCAAAAATCACCCAGTAGCCAGCCCCCAATGTCACAGCCTCCTGGGAGAAATTTACCTTGATGATGCCTTGATTTGGATATTTTCCCAGCCTCAAAACCATGAATGAATAAATTTCCATTGCTTAAGTCCAACCCATTTCATGGTATTTGCTTGAGCAGCCAAGGAAATTAAAACCAATGACCAAAAGAGTTTCAAAGAAGATCTTTGGGAGCTGAGAAGGGGAATGGGATGCAGAGACTTCATTATAAACCTTTCTTTAGTTCTCATTGTTTTAACATGTGTATTAGTTTCTTTGAAAAGTTTAATCTTTAAAAGAAATAAACCAATTTGAAAAAATATTTGAAATGCAAAGAACAGAGTGTTATATATATATTATACAAAGAGATCTTTCTAATTATGAAGAAGGAGAAAGAGGAGAAATAAAGGGAAGGGAAGAAGGAAAGGGAAAAAGGGAAGGAAAGGGAAGAGAAGAGAGAAAGGAAAAGAAGAGAAAATGAAATTAAATAGGCAACTCTGAGAAGAGCAGGCTGGATCACAGCACACATCTGAAAGGATGACCAAACTCACCACAGATCAGGGAAATGCCAATCAAAGTAAACAAGAGCTCTAACTTTATATCTGCCAGACTGGAAAAACTAAAAAATAGCTGTGCTGGTTTGAAAGGATGTGTGTACCCTAGCAAAGCCATGTTTTAATCCTAATCTCATTTTATAAAGGCAGCCATTTCTTCTAATCCCTATTCAGCACTATTTGTTTGAAACTGTGATTAGATCATCTCCCCAGAGATGTGACTCAATCAAAAGTGGTTGTTAAACTGGATTAAGTGGAGACCTGTCTCTACCCATTCAGGTGGGTCTTGATTAGTTTACTGGAGTCCTATAAAAGAGAAAACCTTTTGGAGAAAGAGGAGATTCAGAGAGAGCAGAGAATGCTGCAGCATCACGAAGCAGAAAGTCCACCAGCCAGCGCTCTGGAGATGAAGGAAAATGCCTCCTGGGGAGCTTCAGGAACCAGGAAGCCAAAAGAGAAAGCTGGCAGATGACGCCGTGTTCGCCATGTGCCCTTCCAGCCGAGAGAGAAACTCTGACTGTGTTCGTCATGTGCCTTCTCACTTGAGAGAGAAACCCTGAACTTCATCGGCCTTCTTGAACCCAGGTATTTTCCCCTGGATGCCTTTGATTGGACATTTCTATAGACTTGTTTTAACTGGGACATTTTCTTGGCCTTAGAACTGTAAACTAGCAGCTTATCAAATTCCCTTTTTTAAAAGCCATTCTGTTTCTGGTATATTGCATTCCAGCAGCTAGCAAAGTAGAACAATAGCTGAAACACCTTTGTTGGTAGTGATGTAGAAAAAAAGGAACTCTCACACATTGCTGGTGGAATTGCAAATGGTTATAGGTATTTTGGAAAGCAATCTGACAACTATACAATTAACTTTTTTACATTTTTGACTCAGCAATTCTGCTCCTGGGAATCTACCCCATGGAAGCTAATGCACCAAGGCTAACATACTGGATGTTTATAGCCGTATTACTGGTATGGCAAAAAACTGGCAGGTTAGAGTGGAGGGTACAGACTAAACCATGGCATATCTGTGTAGGGCTCAGTATACTGGGGAGGCAGGGCAGGGTGAGCTGCCACTTGGCAGGGAGACCCCTTCACCCTCTCAAGCCAGCCCCGGGGGCCTGTGCCTCCCCTCCCACAGAGCATACTACATCTCTCCAGCTCACCACCCCCATCTGACCAAGAGGCTGGAGGTAACTCCTTTCAATTTGGCCCCCCATGGCCAGCGGCTGTGACCTCCCCATCCCTTGGTGTCCCCTTTCCTTATTGCCATAGCTGGAAGGGAGATACAGAGTTCTGGATCTCTCCACCTGACTAGGGCAAGGCTGCTCTCCTTCTACCCAGAAGTGCCTCGACTTCTACTCACACCCCCAGAATTAGCAGCTTTTCCTCTCCAAGGTCTTTCCCTTCCCTGACTCCCAGGTGCAGCTGAGCGAGTCCTGATAGTGATACAGCCAATAGGGATGTGTGTAATATATCCACACCGCCCTCAACACACACCCTGAACTCCACCTCTCCCTCTGCCTCTACCGGTACCCATCTCTCCAGCAGAGTTTCCTCCAGCTGGGGTAGGACCCGGCGACTTGTCTCTATTCCCAGAACGTGGAAGCTCTGAGGGGTCCTGCCTCAGACACCACTTTATCCTCAGGGCCACACTGTGCCCGCTGGATGCGAGCCTGATGGGCACAAGCTTTTGTTAACAGCCCTTTTCAAGCTTTCCAGGTTCTCCCTTTTCACCCTTTCCCATCCACTGTGGAAATGTGTTTTACAAGGCGGGATGAGTAGAAAGAGGATAAGGTGAAAGGAAGGAGGAAAGGGCAAGTTGATTTATCTAATAAGGAGCTGAAAACTAGAAAGGAGAAAGGAAGGGGGGAAGTCACCCGGGCTGGGCCTCGGGGTCTGTGGTTTGGGATGCCAGGTCCCCCTGGAATATCTGCAAGAAGAAGACGAGGGAGCAGAGCAAAGGAGCTCAGAGATGTGTCGCTGTGGGTTATGACTCCCTTTAGTGTTTAGGGAGACACCTAAGCAAAGACTGGAGTTTCTTTTAATTTCCTATGGGGCTCAGAGCATGCTGATTTGAATGCAACTCCAAGTAGGACTGAGCTGTTTAGGGTGTTATATTTATTTGGAATCAATGAGCAAATGAAGAAAAATGATTAGGAAACAAAGATTGCCTTAGAGAGTTTAATTATGAAATAAAATCATAATGGCTACACAGACATAAGCAAAGTCACCCTTAAAGAGAAAGACTTTCTCTTAGACAGGGAGAAGTGACAGTCAGCTGTCTGACGGTATTCGCTGTACAAAAAAAAAGAATCTATACATCTGATGGGGAATGTTCAGCCATGGAAGCCTAGGGAAGTGTCTGGAAAGGGCCCTGGTCCACACAACCCACACCCTGCCTGTTTGCTAGGTAGTCTAGAATTTGGGTAGAGGCATAGTTTGGTAACTGTGATTCATCCACTAAGCTCCCTGTCCATCTTGGGATTCCACATTCATGCTATAATCTAGTTTCTAGGTACCTGTTTCTCTGAGCCTTGTGGATAAGCAAGTGTGAACCAACAAACAAATATAAGTATCTGATCTGCTTGATAACTCTCTTTTTCTCAATTTTCTGGTTTTTATTCAGCTCTCTCTCTTGAATTTGATCGGAAACAGTTTCTAAAACCCATTTAGCAGGCGGGGAACTAACTATTGAATTTCTCATCCTATATAATGGGAGCCAGATCTGGAATATGGGACTAGGTCAAGGAATTGCTACTTGGCAGGCGCCTGTTAGGAGAGGGGACGATGGGTGATCCCTTCCTTCCCCCACCCAACACTCTCCCCACAAGCTTTTTTTCTTTTAATAAAACTTTTTTATAAATAAAAAAGTTTTTTTTAACTTTTAACTTTTTTAATAAAACAACTTGCTTATTAGCGGCAAGGAAATTCAGAAGGAAAGCAATATATATGCCTCCGATATAATTATTTTTTAGTTATTCATTAATAAACACGGAATGTATGAGGACTTGGGACACAAGGATGCAAAGATTTGTCCCTCCCAGCCCCGGCCCCCTTCCCCCAGAGGAAGCACAGGCTGGTGAGAGAAAAGCCTGGAAACAAAGCAACGATGTGTAGGTTCCATAACAGCGCTACCATGTGAGCTACAGGGGCCCAGAGCAGGGACGGATCAACTCTGCTGACCCTGTCATTTCCTCATTGTTTTTTATTTATAAAATTAAAATGAAAAGAATAAGAGTAAATCTGGACTGTGGAAGGAAAAAATCAGATTTCACATCATCAAAAAATAAACTTAAAGATAATCGAAAATACCATGTGTCTGAATATGCTTTACAAAATGAATTTACTATACAAATCTAAGTTACCTAATTAATATTTATCCTGTTATTGCGATTTAAGGTTTAGAACAGCTCATCTTTGGGGGTCTGGTAAAGAATTTTCCCTCCACTCTAGTCACTACTTTTTGTTGAGCATGGCATGTACTGATAAAGTTTTTTGGTTACAAAGGCATAGAAACTCTTGGTTACAAGAATAGAAAACTATATGAAGTAAAAAAAAAAAAAAAAAGTAATTTGTTGACTTGTCTAACTGAAATACAGCTTGGGAGAGTTCAGAGAACTGAGGGCCTATCAGAGAACTGAGGGCCTATTCAGTTGAAGGGCCAGTCTCAGTACTTCATGGTTGAGATAATCGCTCAAATTACGGCCATTTCGTTGTCATTCTAGCAAGGAGGAAGGGACTGAGAAGAAAAGAGGTCAAGGATGATCAGCCTCTGTCTTTTCTGGAGACTGCCAAGAAGTTCTCATGCAACATTTTCCTTACATTTCATTGGCTAGCAATAGTCACATGACCACATCCAGCTGCAGAGGTGGCTGGGAAATACAGTCTTTACTCAGTAAAGACATATGCCCAATCAAAAATTAGGGGTTCCATGGTTTAAAGATTGCCATTGTTTAGGCAATCCATAGTTTCTGACATACCTCTGCAGTTGACTTAGCTTTTGTGTCTCTTTTCTGCCCACCCCCCTTCTTTTTTAGTTGCTATTGTCTTTTCTTTCTCAATATCAATTTTGTTGCAATCTCCCATCCCTACTTAATGTTCCCTCCACTTATTAGCCTTATTTTATAGAAGTCCCTGTATAGGGAGTGGGTGGATAGGTAAGGAAAACAAGAGAAAGATACTGAATGGACTATGCCAGAATTTCCCTTGTAAATGGGAAGAAAGAGCCTCTATGTAATAATACACTAGTAACTTCTGATAGTGAGACATACATATTGATTTTATGATAACAAAGAAGGGGACAAACTCTATTTATAATGATGATTTTTTTTTTTAATGTTTGATGGGTTTGGCAGGTGGTTTTAGAAGACCTCAAATACTGGTTGGAAGGCCAAGATGAGGGTAGTAGGGCCTTAAATCTGCAGGGCATGGTAGATGCTCTGGAAATGCCCCCAGAAACAATTGAGAGGGAAGAAAATGAACAAGTGTGAAGGATAAGACAGGGCTTATCTCTTAGAAAGACAGAAAGCAACCTGGGGGTGGGGCATTTAATTATCATAGGTGGATTCCTGGGATATGAACTCTGAGACTAGAAGGTTAACTGGGAAAAGTAATGCCTGACAAGGATGAGAGAAGTAGAATTGGCAGTGGGAGACGCTGAACTGCAACAGGGAGCTCTGGAGTTGGGATGTGTTCTAGTTTGCTAGCTGCCAGAATGTAACACACCGGAGATGGATTGGCTTTTAATAAAAGGGGATTTATTTCGTTGGTTCTTCAAAGGAAAGGCAGCTAACTTTCATCTGAGGTTATTTCTTATGTGGGAAGGCACAGGGTGATCTCTTCTGGCCTTCTCTCCAGGCTGCTGGGTTCCAACAACTTTCCCCGGGGTGATTCCTTTCTGCATCTCCAAAGGCCTGGGCTGAGCTGCAAGTGCAGAGATGAGGTATACTGAGCTGCTTGGGCTGTGCTACGTTGAGTCTCTCATTTAAACACCAGCCAATTAAATCAGACATCATTCATTGCAGCAGGCACACCTCCTAGCCGACTGCAGATGTAATCAGCAACAGATGAGATTCATGTACCACTGGCTCATGTCCACAGCAACAGAACTAGGAACCTTCACCTGGCCAAGTTGACACCTGACTCTAACTACCACAGGATGCCTCCAGTGTTAGCCCATCGACAGAACTGGCTCCATCAGCCATCAGGGGCAGGTTGCCCCCAGTAGGGAGGTCTGACCTTGAGTGAAAAAGTTCTCTTAGGCTGAAGGCAATTCCTGAAGACTTAAGTGAGATCCATCAGCCTCTACCACCCCCAGTGGCTAGGAGAATAAATGTCTCAGTACTGAAGGGGGATCTAGGTGGTACACTACTAACTCACCCTCCTCAGTGTAAGTTCCTTTTACTTTGGTTTACTTCCAAAGGGTGAAGGATTTAAATGCAATTCTGGTGCAGATAGGTGGGGGAGGTTCTCCATTTCCTCAAGGTTTGGTAGTCTTGGCAAGCCAGGTGGAATAAGATGCCAGCTAGGCTGGAGAAGCATAGAACTGTGGGCTGGCTGCTTTTTATACCCTCAGTGATATCAGCACCCAGAAACAACTTAAACTACCTTATCAAACAATAATTCTGCTACTTTGGGGGCCAGTTCACCAAGTCTCATGTAAATGTTGAGGTCCCAGGCCTTGAAACTCTTATAATGTCATTCCTGGGACAATTTCCCCTTATTGGCACCTGAGCTGTGTAGGAACTGGAACTTCCCATTCATACCTACCCCAGGGCTTTCTGTGGGCAGGGCTGGACCTGGTCTACAAGCCACACTGTCCCTCAGGTCTGTGACTAGAGCTTCAGCCTTTCAACAGAGACTTCATAAGTGAGGGATGCCCATTCCGTCCAATGTCGGTTTGGCATGTTTCACTCTGTGGTTAGCTGTCTATCCACTTGAGAAATGCCCCTGCAGGAGGACTCCTGGCCTCTGATCATCAATTTGGAAAGTCCATAGCACCTTTCACTTCAGAGATACTCACAGACTCAGGCAGCCAGTGACTGCTGCCTCTCAATGGCCTTTCTCAGGGGGCTTCTCAGAAGGATGGTACCCCTTTGGGGAGTTTTCTTTGGTGCTGTGGGCTGTACCTACTTCCCCTAGGACTGCTCCCCACAACCAGCTGCTATACAGGGCTGTGCAGGTGAAGCACAGCACGACTCTTGAGAGTGTTGTTTCAGCATGCACCTTGTCAGGTGAGGAGCGTCCCCTGGAGTTGTGTGTGGCACAGTCCTTATGGCTACATTTGGCAGCACCGTCTCCTTCGGCCCATTGATTGTTCCATTTCCCGCCATGTTGCAGATAGGTGGAGGAAGTTCTCCATTACCTCCCTTGAGCCTAGTGTCCTGGCTGTGTGGTCAGGAATCTTTGACTTCTTCCTCTTCTTCATCCTCCCGAGCCAATGGGTATTCAAGTCCCATGCCAGTCTTCTCTTCCCAACACCCCCACCCCCACCCCCTTAACTCACTTCCTTTGATTTCTTCTTCTCTATACCCCATCCAAACCTCATTGGACCACCTAAAGATGACTGATGGATCCTAATTGGCCATCCTATTTTCAGGCTCCTTCCCACCATTCATTCATTATCCAACACACATTTATTGAGCACCTACTATATGCTGGGCATTCCCACCAAGCACAGGGGATGCAAAGGAATAGGTCAGACCCCATACACAAAATTTAATGTTCCAAGAATTCACTGCCTCCACCTGCACATACACCTTCCACCTGCCTCCAATATTCCAAGTATTCACTGCCTCCACCTGTGCATACACCAATGCAACACACCAGAGACGGACTGGCTTTTTCCATCTCAGCCCTTAGGACTTTGGTTAACTTGAGCAGAGTGATACCCAAGAAGTGAAAGACAAGGGCCAGGGTGGAGAGGGTGGTGAGGGGGTGTGGTGGGGTGGGGGGAACCTATAAAGTTCAAATCATCTTACATTGGAAAGTGCAGAATAAGTTGGAACAAGAAAAGTGGGATGAATAGCTAACAAGCATTGAATTTCACAGCAAATCTTTTGAGAGTCTGGGGAGAAAAACCACAGAAAAAGGGCAGCTGCCGTGCTGTCCTAAGTGGGACTTTTATGGAGATAAGATTTTTAGAAGTTTAGGAATTCTCTCTTACCAAGAAACCTCAATAGAGATGTTAAAAAAAAAAAAAATACATCAGCTCATGTTTCTTTTGAATGACCTGGTGGTTATATGGACCATGAGGTGACCCGGGTTATAGAGGAATAAACATTTTTCCTTATTTTTAAGAGCACAGCTTGTTTGGAAAAGACAGCTATATAAACAAAATAATTTCAATCCGCTCTACTCAGAATTTACCCTCTTTTCATCAGGGATAGTCCTCTTTTCAAAATCTCCAACAGCTTACCATAACTTGGCAGAGAAAGGCCCAAATGCTTAGCCTAGTGTTTATTCAGCCAGACACATCTTCTGTTCTCTGATAATCCACTTAACTAGACACATGCTAGTTAAACCTGAGACTCAGAACCTTTGAATATTCTGTGGGCAGGGCTGGGCCTGGCCTACACACTACATTGTTCCTCAGGCCTGTCACTAGAGCTGCAGCCCTTCAACAGACTTCATAAGTCTGAGGGCCCAGAACCCTTGAAGGTTCTGAGTCCCAGGTTTGCATCTGTGAAATGGACGTGTTTATTGAATTTGAAATTAAATATATAGAGAGATATATGGATATAGCCCATAGCAGTGTTTTACACAGAGGGAAAAAAAATCCCAGTAACTTAGATAATACTAGCAAACCTTCATTAAGCAGCTAGCATGTGCTGAAACCCTGCTCTGCATGTGAGTTAGACACCCAGCTGGGACAGACATGGTCCCTGGCCCTCCAAGGGTGAGGCCCTCTGCAATGGAACCCACAAATTCTTTCCTTCTCATTTTGTCCCCTTCTTCCCCTCATGGTTCTGCCAAATTACTCCCAGCAGATGTAGCTTTTATAGATAATTCAGAAATGCAAAAATGGAAGTTCCCTATAACTGAACATAACTTTGTTATATCCTCATTTCTGAGCTAGGAGATAAATTAATCATAATTTTAATGATTTTCTTCTTTCCTACCAGCTGGTAGAACATTCATCTCCTTCTGGGTGGCATGTGCATGTGTGTGTGTGTGTGTGTGTGTGTGTGTGTGTGTGTGTGTGACAGATCTTCCATCATCACCCCTCATTTCCCTTCCTCTATGGTTTATGGCAAGGACTTGCAAACTTTTGCTATGAAGAGCCAAATAGTAAATATTTTTGGTTTTGCAAGACATATGGTCTCTGTTGCAACTATTCAACTCTGCTATTGTAGCATGAAGCAACCTAGACAATATACAAATTAATGGGTGTGGCAGCATTCCAACAAAACTTTATTTACAAAAATGGGCAACTGACTCTTGGTTTATGGTACAAACCCTATGATCTCAGTCTTGGAAGCTTTTGATATTTAGAGCCAAGTTTTTCTCCCTCCAGTCAGTCCTGGGCAATGGACCACTCCAAAAGCCACCACTTCCTGGTTAAGAGGGCACCTATTGGTCAAGGGTACTCCTCCAGAGGGCAGGAGTTCAGAGCCATCCACAGCAACAACCCATTATAGCTGTGGGGTGGATGTCTGACCCCAGAAAGTGTTCCAGACAGAGCTTCTAACAGCATCTCTGTCTTATATAAAACAGGTATTGAATAAACATTTGGCTATTGATCAGATTCTTCTACTACCTTATCGTTAAAAGGGTAGAAAAGAGTACCTCTCCACAAGTTGCTGTGCTGTGTAAGTTAGCTCTTTAGTCTACATTAAGCCTTTTATAGATGGACATTGTTGACAAAACACTGTTCACTTTCTGAACTGGAATAAGAGTAGCATGGAGTCTATGCCTTGCTATTTATAGGGGTGAGTGTGGACCTTGGGAGATGGGGGGAGATGGGAAAAGAAAACAGACCATCTGGATCCAATAAGAAGCAGGAGAAAAAGTTACAGCCCCAAATAAAACAAATCTTTTTGAATAAATAAATGTTTGCCTTTCATCTGAAGTATTAGTCATTTCCCACTTTCCCTCATCCTCCCGAGAGTCCAAGTTAACCAAAGAAGAACTCCAGATGGCTCACCCACGGTTAGGTCTTCTTTGATTGTTCCAGGAGGATTAATGAGTCAGCACCCCAGGGATGAAAACCAAATCAAGAAGCAAGATGGCGGAGAAAGAGGGAAGCAGAAGCCGCCTGCAGAGGAGGCCCGCACAGAAGAGCCTGTGGATTACACAGATGGCATGTCACTCAAGAGCACTTCTGAGAGATGCAGATGCAGGGTTGGGCCAGGTGTGCTAAATGCTCCTGGTTCAATAATTCATAATCCTGGCTGCATACTGCAATCACCTGGGGAGCTTTAACAAATGCTGATGCCCCGGCCCTGGCCCCCTGAGATTCTGATTTAAGTGGTAGATTGTAGCCTGGGGATCAATATTTCTTTTTTAAAGCTCCCCAAGTGATTCAAAGGTGCACTCAGTGTTGAGAAACCAGCGTTGGGTCTCTTGCAATTTATCTGAATGGCAGTTATAGGTTTATTGCATTTTTCAAAATATTTATTATCTATCTACCCAGTCCTCTATTGAGCACTATGGAGAATCAAAAGAAATATGAAACCATAAAGAAGAGAGACTTTTGGGGTTCAAAAGATTGGGGTTCAAATTCCAACTCTCCTAAATCCCCACTGTGTGTCTTTGGGGAAGTCATTTAATTAATTTGGTTCTCAATTTCTCCACCTCTAAAAGTCTGGAGTAATAGGCCAGAGATATGAAAATGGGAAAAGCCGAGGTTGACTCCCTCAGTTCTTAAACCAGCTCAGAGTTCACATCAAGAATAAGTAACCGGGCCACAGTGGCTCAGCAGGTAAGAATGCTTGCCTGCCATGCCCGAGGACCCGGGTTCAATTCCCGGTGCCTGCCCATGTAAAAAAAAAAAAAAAAAAAGTAACCATTGCCAGAATTCATAAAGCACACAGAAGCTGTATCTCTGCATAATTCCCTTCTCACTGGAGCAGTAAAAATCCATCTAGTAAAACTGGTTTCTAAAGCTTCTTCTGCCACTCCAGTGAGTTACCTCCTACCAACCTAATGCTACCCCAAAGAGTGTACTCCCAACAGCTCAGGGTCCCTAATTCTTCTTTTTTAATATATATTTTTATTGAGAGGTATCCATAATGTACAGTCCAACCATATTACACAATCAATGGCTCACAATATCACATAGTTGTATATTCTTCACCATGATCTGGAGTGGATTTGCATCACTCCAGAAAAAGAAATAAAAAGAACTCATACAACCCATACCCCTTACCTTTCCCTCTAATTGAACCACAGTGTTTGAATCTACCCAATTTTCATCCTTTATCACCATCTATTATTTATTTATTTATTTTGACTCATCTATCCATACCCTGGATAAAAGGAGCATCAGACTCAAGGTTTTCACACTCACACAGTCACATCGTAAAAGCTACGTAGTTATACAGTCTTCTTTAAGAATCAAGGCTACCGGAACACAGTTCAGCAGTTTCGGGTACTTTCCTCTAGTCACTCCAATACACCATAAACTAAAAAGGGATATCTATATAATGCATAAGAACAACCTCCAGAATAAACCTCTCAACTCTGTTTGAAATCTCTTAGCCAGTGAGACTTTATTTTTTTTCATTTCTCTCTTCCCCCTTTTGGTCAAGAAGGCTTTCTCATTCACATGATGCCAGGTTCTGGCTCATCCTAGGAGTCATGTCCCATGTTGTGAGGAAGATTTAACCCCTCAGAGTCATGTCCCACGTAGGGGGGAGGGCAGTGAGCTCAACTGCTGAGTTGGCTTAGAGAGAGAGGCCACATATGAACAACAAAAGAGGTTCTCTGGGGGTGACTCTTAGGCGTAATTATCAGTAGGCTTAGCCTCTCCTTTGCAAGGATAAGCTTCATAGGGGTGAGCCCCGAGATTGAGAGCTCAGCATGTCCCTAATTCTTATTCCCATGTCTGCTTCTTTGCTCATACTGGTATCCCCTCCTCATATATACTCTCCCTGCCTCCATCTTCCCAGTCGATTCCCTATCCCTTAAGTTCCAAGGCAAGTTCCCCCCTCACTTAAAAAATCTTTGGGGATTAATTCTACACACACTTATTTCTTCTTCTGATTTCCTTACCAATAGCAGAGCAGTTCATTGTTTCTTCATGGTCACAAGCATCATAAATCCTTAAGGGTCTTAAGGGCAAGTATTATTACCCTTCTATCATTCCTGCAATTATTGAGCACCAACTATGTGCCAGGCACTGCCTAGGTGCTTCACTTATATCATTTCTAATCCTCAAAATAACTTTAAGATTAAAGCTATCTTCACTTTACAGACGAAGAAACTGAGGCTCCAAAAGATTATTTAAACTTGTCCAAGATCTTGCTGTAGGAGCCAGGGCTTCAATCCCAGATTTGTCTAGCTCCAAACCTCATGCTTTTTCCACCTCTCTATGTTGCCTTTGTAGTAGAACATTTATCAATGACAGATTTAAATATCCATGAGTAAATACAAATAATAATGATATGTGTAAATGATGGCTTCGCAGAAATAACAGAGAAGTCGCCTTGGTCCCACCTTCTTCAGACAGGAAGTTTTACACATCTCCTTAACCCTACTCTTGTCCAGACATCTGCTTGATTAGGTTACTCTGACCTTGTCAGCTTAATGGCTTATATTTGAGCTGACATAGCCACTAAGCTGACACAGAATTGATAAATTCTTTGGCAGGGTGAGGGTGACATTGGGTAGTAGAAAGGGAACAGGTCTGGAACAAGAGCATTGGTTTCTAATTCCATCCATAATTGTTGCTAACTTGCTGTGTCATCTTAAGCAAGTCATACCACATCTCTGGGCTTCTGTTTCTCTGTAGACAAAAGAAAGGGATGAGTCTAAATGACTGTTTCCTGACTTGGTTTTAAGAGGCATAACCTTCATAGGAAGTCTATGGTAGAGACAAGGAGACCCATCTTCTTTGGGAACCCCCTTCCCCTATCCTCTGGTCTTGTATTTCACTTGCTCTGGACAACTTTTCCAAGCAGTACCTACTGTAGTTAGAGGCTTACAGAATACTTTCAGAGACAAGTGGGGATTATTCCTGGATCCTGTCCACTAGGCACATTTTCCTCCTAAGCACATTGCTATTTCCTCTCTCTCACCCTGCCCCCCACCACTTCTTCTTGCACTCTATCATTGATTGACTCTACTTGTCAAGTTTGTCTTCATTTCCAATCCTCTCTGCCAAATTCCTCTTTTCTCATAGGACAAATTGTCCTCAAGGACAACAATGGATATTTCCAGTGGAGATTCTAGAAAGGGGGACTTCCCAAAGTATGTGTTTCTGTGATTTCCCTGGCTCTTCTCCACCAAGAAGCCTTACTCAATCCTGAACTAGGAGAGCAATATGTATTCCATCAGGCAAGCTTACTCCAGACTCCATTAAAAGAGGAGACAGGGTGCATCCTAATCGATTATGCCTTTATTAAAATTTTATAATTTGCAAGCTGTACAGGGTCTAAATTGAAACAAGGAGGTTATGGCCACAAGGGGAATCTCCAACTCTTTTACTACATCAATTTGAGTCTTCTGAGAAGCATACTGCAAGACAGGATTAGATGTACCAGAGATTTATTGAGGGAAACACCTGTAAGGGATAAAGGGGAGGAATCAGGAGTAGGCAGGGAGAGGTTTTAGATCATAATGAATGTCTGACCCCTGTGAGAGGAAAGAGGAAGGAAGGAGGCTGTGCCAGTTTGAAGCTACTATGTGCCCCAGGAAAGTCATGTCCTTTAATCCTTATTCAATATTGCTGGGTGAGACCTTTTTGGCTGTTTTCACAGAGATGTGACCCACCTAATTGTGGGTGGTAACTTTTGATCAGATGGTTTCTATGGAGTTGCATCTCCACCCATTCAAGGTGAGGTTGTTTACTGGAGCCCTTTAAGAGGGAACCATTTTGGAAAAAGTTACAGAGCCAACAGAGTGACCAGAACCACCAGAACTGACAGAGCCCCGGGGAAGCCGCTGAAGATTCCAGGAGAGAAGGCTAGCAGACATTGCTATTTCCAGCTGAGAGAGAAACCCTGAACATCATCAGCCTTCTTGAACCAAGATATCTTTCCCTGGATGCCTTAATTTGTACATTTTTATAGGCTTGCCTCAATTTGGACATTTTCATGGCCTTAGAACTGTAAACTCGCAAGTTAATAAGTTCCTTTTAGAAGCTGTTCCATTTTTGGCATATCACATACCAGCAGCTTACAAACTAAAAACAGAGGCCTAAATGGGAATAACCTCAATCTGCAATGCAGTTCTGAGAAGGTCAGGGCCAAGCCATTGAGAAGACCCCAAGTGAAGGTTGCCATTTGGAGGAGTGCATGCTGTGCAGGAACGGCCCAGCTCTGGAACCTCTGCAGTGCTTGGTCACTGTCTGGGAGAGGGCCCAAGAAAGCATGGTCTTGGCATCAATGCAATGGAGGAGACAAACGTGTGTGGCAGGGAGCTATCAGTTACCTAGGCTCCCAGCATGTTCTCTTGAAGGGGAACATCTCCTTGGCTGTGACACTACCATTCTTGGTTCAGTTGATGTATATTTCACTCAAAGCACCCCAAGAAATTGCAGAACCTTTGTCATGGGTGTCATGGATAGAAGCCACTGGCTGGTTCTGGGTGTAGCCAGAGATGATAACTGCTTATACAGCAGAACTTAAGGTCCTTGGGTATATGTGTACAAACCCCTCAAAATATCCCTATCCTCAAAATATCCCAACTCTCACCAGACCTACTATTGTACATGTGAGCCATTACATTGAGTCAAGACCCGTTTGAAATGCAGACATGACAATAGCTGCCCCCACATTGCGGAGCACATTTCAGCCTAAAGCCATCAAAATTTCACTGGACCATGATGACAGCTCTGGGGAAAAAAGCCTGGAAAGGTATTTTCCTACATTTATAGCGGGAAAATTTAGTCTTGGGGAGGCTGAAGTACTAACCCAAGCTCACAGAGTAAGTAAATTACAGAGCTGGGAGAAATAAATTAAAGCAGAAGTCCTGACCCCCTTCATTCACTCAACCTGTTTACTGAGCACCTATTATGTTTCAAGCCATAAAAATGTAGCTGCAGTTTCCTGACACACAAAATCCCTCTCTCCAGGGAGCTTGTACTGCTGTTGGAGGAAATGGGCAATAAACATATAAACTGACAAATTTCATATAGCACTAAGTCCTATGAAGAAAATGAAACAGAGTAATGGGACACAGTGCCCGGGAGAGAAGGAGAGACGTGTCCTGGTCAGGGTGGGCAGGGGAGGTTCTCTGAGGTGTGGGTGTGGTCTGAATCCCGAATGATGGGAATGGGCAAGCCATGGGAAAACCTGAAAGAAGAGCAGGTGGATGGAGAGAGCTGTACTCCCAGTGGCAGGAGCTGGCTGAGTGGAGGGCGGTAAAGAGGAAGTGTGGAGCCCGGGGAGCAGGGGTTTGCAGGGGCTGTGTAGTCTCCAGAAAGAAGTTTGGCTTTTTATTCTAATTTTATGGGAAGCCAATGTATAAGAGATATTAAAAGAGCACTAAGAGGTTAATGAGATGGGGGAAGAACTCCTCTCAGGGGGAGTGCTGCCATTTGTAACATTCTCGATAAGCTTCTATACTGGGAGTGGGAACCCATCCTCTAGAGTATTAAGATGCCACACAAGATGGCTGCTAACCTGCATGGTTAGAAGGGTGGGTGTCTTCGTCGTGGGGGGATTAGTTCCTGGGGGAGGAGGGAAGAGGAGAGTGCTCCCCAACTGTCCTCCTCCCTCTCCACCCTTTCTCTGCAGAGCGCTCAGGTTCTCCCTCAAAATCATGATTCTCAACCTTGGCTCTTGTGTGAACCATCTGGGGAACTTTAAAAAAATATTGAGACCCAAAAAGTCTAGTTTAATTGGTCTGGGCAGCCTGGGCATCAGGAGCTTTAAAAGCTCCCCAGGTGATTCTAATGTACAACCAAGGCTGAGAACATTAGAAATGCAACTTCTCAGGTGGCACTCAGATCCAGTGAATCAGAAACTTTGGGGGTATACTCAGCCATGGGGTTTTGAAAAGCACTTCAGATGATCCCAATGCATACCAAAGTTTGAGAACCACTCCTCTCAAAAAAGTTTGAACAGACATTTAAAAATACCGGTTTGAAGGTGGTACCATATTGTATCCTCCCTGGGATGCTCATGTGTCTTGAAGTTGAAGGCATGTTCTGGTCACCCATGAGCAATTCACTGAGCATTTGCAATGTGTGGGTGCTATTCTAAAGGCTTCACAGGCATTCCTTCTTGTCACAGTCCTGTGAGGTAGGAACCCTTATTAGACCTATTCCTGGCTGGGATTCAAGCGCAGGGAGCCTGGCACCAGAGCCTGACACATAACCCCTTCGCTCTAGTTGGCCCAAGAGCTCAGGAAGTTTTTAGCTCATTGCCGGGCCAGCCTGTTAACACATGCTTATCATTCTGAATCCAAAATGTCAAAGATATAGGTCCTGAAGGGGAATTTTTCTGGGCTGGAATGGCCACAGGCTAGAGAACTTCAGGGGTGGGGTGGGGGGTGGTAAGGGAAAGGAGAGAAGAGGAAAGGAGAGCCAGGAGACAGGATGGGAGTGGGGTCCCTGAGACAGGACACTGAAAGAAGGAAGCAGAAACAGCCACAACAAGCCCACCCATTGCCAGGCTTTAGGGGGTGCCTAGGCCAGCCCCGGGTTCCAGCATGTTCTGTGGCCACATAGATTTACCAGCCTGAAAAAGAAGCTAAGGTCCAGTCGGAACCTCTGAAGTTCTTTGGGAAGTCCAAAATGAGGGGACTCAGATTTGACACAGGGCCCTCTATCTTCTTCTTCCATATGAGTCCCAGCTTGGGGCTATTTTTTTATTATTAAACTTTTTATTCTGAAATAATGTCAAACATATAGGACAGTTACAAAGATAATACAGACCTAGAAAGAGAACTCCAACACATCCCCCGCCCATATACCCAGATCCACCACGTTTTCATATTTTGCCACAGTTGCCGTATCATTCTATCTACCTGCCAATCATCTGTTTTCCAAACATTTCTAAATTATGCATCATTAATACATCCATGTATGTTTCCTAAGAACAAAGATATTCACTTATGAACCACCTTAGGTGCAGTTATCAAATTCAATAAATTTTACATTGATATAAAGCTTACAGTCTATATTCCAATTTTTCACTTGTCTGGGGGACACCTCTGAAGGCATCTCCAACCCCATGTACCATGTACACAGGTCACACATAATTGAGAGGACTCGCCAAGAATTTTGAGCCACAAACTATCATTTGCCAACATATTCAAGAAGGTCTACAAACTGGGCTCTGGACCGCGGGATGAGAGAAAGAAGTAAAACCAAGCCCTGCCCTCAAGGAGTTCACAGTCTAGTAAAGTGAGGAGGGCAGGTCTAGATCAGGGTTACAAAATCCTGAGACAACTAAGGAAGGAGTAATGAATTTCTCCTGGAGAATCAAAAAAAGCTTCAGAACAGAGCAATATATAAACAGAATCTTAACAGGAGAAGTAAGAGTCTCCCAGGCAGGTGTGGGTAAGAAGGGGGCCCAGGCAGAAGAAACAGCACGATCTAAGGCATGAGGTGATGACCCTGTAAGAAGTGTTAAGACAACAGTGAATGGTTTCAAGACCAGAGGAAAAGGTACGTGCACAGGGAGTTCAGAGGGAAGGTGGAAGAGCTGCTGGGAGATCTGGGGACAAAAAGACCCATATAGGGCCTCCGATGGCAGTGAAAACCCACTATGATGTGTCACCTTGGCTAGGCTACAGTCCCCCATTATTCAATCAGCATTAATCTAGGTATTGCTGTGAAGGTATTTTGTAGTTGTGATTAAAGTTTATAATCAGAGATTATCTTCTTTAAGGAAGATTATCCTAGAAAATCTGGGTGTGACTCATTCGCTCAGTCGAAAGGCCTTAAGAGCAGAGCTGAGGAATCCCTAAAGCTGAGAGGTCTGGCCTGCCCTTCCTATGACTTGTCCTATGGATTTCCGCCTTGCCTCACCACCCCCCACCAATGTGTAAGCAAATTCCTTATAATCTATCTGTCTCTCTCTCACTTCATATATATCTCCTGTTGGTTCTGTTTCTGAGGTGAAACCCTCACTGATATACCCACTGAAGTTGGCTTAAGCTAAAAAGAGGGATTTACTATAAAGAAATAGGGAAATCTCTCAGAATTCAAAGGCAGAGTCACCCCAGGGCAACAGGAAGGACTGAAATTTGGAAGTAAAAGGCCAGCATGAGCCCAGGCAGCATTTGTTCTCCATCTTTTCCCCTGCTCTCTCTGCACATCTGTTTCTTTCTCCTCACTCTCTCTCTCTTCCCTCTCTCTCCAGGGATTTTTCCTCTTCCCCTCTCTTTCCTCCCCCCCCCACCCAGGGATTTTTCACAATCCAGTTCATGTACCAAAAAGTGTATCTTGTTCATAGCTCTAGAATTAATGGTACAAATTCAGACACACAGTAAAAATAATTCTGTGGTCCCAATTTTGATTTTTGGGTAGGGCACTCTGGCTGGTACAGCTCCAGCCTGATGATGACCCATGGTCCCAAAAACCATGGCCACAGGAGTGGGGCCACATCCTGAAACTATGGCACCTGGCAGCCTAACCTTGGCTGGAAGGAGGAACAGTTCCCGAGAATGGGGGTCTTTGCCACATGGCCTGGACGGACATCCCAGAAAGTATCTACTATGGCCTCGTAAGCTAGGATAGGGAGTTTGGATTGTATCCTATGGGCAACTGAAAAGAATTTTAGAAATTTTGTAGACAACAAAGAAAACGGATCATAATGGAGAGAAGCTGAAGGCTGGGAGACCACTTGGGAAATTGTTTAAATAACTCAGTCAAAAAATGATGAGATCCAAACTAGGGCAAAGGTAGTGAGAACGGAGGCATTTTAAGGGCTGAAACAAATGAATTCGATGACTGATTGGAAGTGTGACCTGAGGTTGAAGGGGTTGAAAGATTCCCTGGTTCCCTGCCTGTGTGACAAGGTAGAGAGTGATGCTGCAAAGTGGTACGGAGGCTACACATGAGGAAGACTTGGTGGGAGAGGGTGCATTGAGTTTGAGAGCTGACCAGAAAAGAAACTGATGGATTTTACCCTTCTTTCTTTCTTTCCCAGACTCCTTGAAACAAGTTGCATGGCTAATAAAAGAGAACCAGTGGCATTATAAAATTACTCTCATCTTGCAGGCTGGGAATTGTGAGATCAGGAGAAAGGTGAGTCTGGCAGACAGGGCATGGGTTTTGAAGCCAGACAAAGGCTGTAATCCTTGCTCAGCTGTGTGACCTTGAGAAAATTACTTAGTCTTTCTGAGTCTCAATTCTCCCATCTGTGAAAATGATCTATCAGACTCACTTCACAGAATGACTATGAAGAATAACTGTGATAATATCTGTAGTCTTAGAGTATAGAAGGCATTCAATAAGTGGTTATTAGGATCATTATTGTTTTCTCCATCACATCTCTGCCCTGTGCTGGGCAGAAACACTGCATCCAGAGCCTCAGGTTTGATGCTGGGTTTCCTTAAGAAGCAAGCCCTTTTACTCCCTGCCATAAATACTTCCTGAAATAATTAATCAAACTTACTTATTATTTAACTAGACCTTCCTCTGTATCATTGCAACTGAAGGATCCAAAATGTGGGTCTGTACTAGCACCCAATTGACTCTGAACTAACTGAAGAATTTGACTACAGAGTGGATCAAATTGATTGTGCAACAGCCATCTATTAGCTTTTTGTAGCACGGTGGGCACTGTCCTGAGGCCTTGTGCAAAGCATTAACTCATTTAATCTCACTAACAACCCTACAAAGTCAGTGCTGTCATTATCACCCCCATTTTATAGATGAGGAAACTGAGGCCCAGAGATGTGACGTGCCTTGCCACAATTACACAGCCTGCATGTGGCAGGGCCATGATGCAAATCCAGGGAGGCTGCTCCGGAGCTCAAATGCTTATAAACCACAAATATTGCATAGTGTGCACTTTTAATTCTTCCTCCAGAGTAGATCTCCTTGCCCGTAAGCACTGATTCTTAACTGTGCCTGGGTCAGATGGGAGGTATGTTGGGAATAATTAATTCAGGACCAATTTATTCTTTAAAATACATTAGCACAGTTAGCTCTGTCCCCCACCCTCACCTGCATTCAGTATTCTCTTTTGAGTAGGAAAGTAACTCCTACTGAGGGAGTAAAGATAGTCATGGCCAATTTGAGCATTC
Organism: Tamandua tetradactyla; assembly: GCF_023851605.1. Taxonomy (NCBI): domain Eukaryota; kingdom Metazoa; phylum Chordata; class Mammalia; order Pilosa; family Myrmecophagidae; genus Tamandua; species Tamandua tetradactyla. The sequence continues at coordinate 145,308,365 of NC_135332.1, forward strand.
GTGGTGCAACACATCTGTTCAAATCTGAAAGCTGCCAGAATTCCATATACTAGAAATGGAACCACTTTTTAAAGGGGGAATTTAATAAATTGCAAATTCACAATTCTAAAGTCATGAAAATGTCCAAATTAAAGCAAGGCTATAGAAATGTCCAATCTAAGGCACCAACAAGAGGTTTACTTTCACTCAAGAAAGGCCGATAAAGTTCGGGGTATCTCTCTCAGCTGGAAAGGCACATGGCGACATCTGCTAGCTTTCTCTCCCAGCTTCTTGTTTCACAAAGCTCCCTCAAGGCGTGCCCCTTCTTGGTCTCCAAAGGTCTCTGGCTGTGTGGGCTCTTACCGCTCTTTCCAAAATGGTTCCTTCTTAAAGGATTCTAGTAACTAATCAAAACCTGCCTAGAATGGGTGGAGTCACATCTCCCTCTAATCAAAGGTTAATACCCACAATTGGGCGTGCCACATCTCCATGGAGATAATCTAATCAAGCTTCCAACCTACAGTGCTGAATAGGGAGTAAAAGAAATGGCTGCCTGCACAAGCTGGACCAGGATTAAAGCACGGCTTTTTTAGGGTACATACGCCTTTCACACCTGCACAACGTCCCGTCACAGTTTGGGAGTGGGGGCGATGCCAAAACCCGAACACAGCCACGGAGTATAGACTTCAAGCGGAGGCTACTCACCTGGTCTCAGGAGACAAAATCACAGAAATGTTAAGAGCCTTAACCTTTGAGGGGTAAAAAAACTCCTTGAGACTCTAAAGCAAGCTACTGGCTCTCCCCTCAGAAAAATGCACATGCACAACTCTAAACAAACTCCATATAATCTGGCCGTATGGGTCCCCTGAAGCCCACTCTCGGACCTCAAGTTAAGAACCTGCAACAGAAGCTCAGCTAGCCGGGTACGTTCATCATCCCTCCAAATTCAGTCCTGACTTATTAATTTGTAATGTAACTTCCTGGGACTCGCTCCATAATGTTGAAATTCATTATGTTCACTGACCGTGCTCTGCCCAGGAGACACTTGTGAAATTAGCTGCAGAGAACAATCCAGATGGGCAGGCACTGTCTCTCACCTGACGCGGCATTATACTAGGAGTTATGCCCTGCTTTGCCAGCCTGGGGACAGAATAAGGTCACATCTCTTTGAAAATTCAAATTAAATGACTCTAAGCCCTCATCTTGATTATAATGGAAACCCTATTCTTATTACAAGGGTTCTCCTCCCCTAAATAATTTCTGAAGAAACTGAGAAATGGTTATGCAGTCTGTGAGCAATCCTTTTAGCTGTTTCTGACTACCACCTCCCCTCCCCCGCAGATCAATGAGTCCTGCAGAACATGCTCAGGGAGCAGGGAAGTTTGTCCTCTACCAAAAGCCATTTTTGGTCTATGTCCAACCACAAAAAATAGTCAACAATATCACCCTGTCCCTCGGTGGTGGTGGTGGTGGCAGTTTTGGGGGGTGGGGGCGGTAATGTAATGGTTTCTGTTGACTAGTTCTCCCACCCAACACATCGCTTCACGGGTCGCTCCAGTGGGCTGATAGTAGAGACATTCACTGACTCAGGAGTTATAAGGAAGTGATCGCTCATGAGCTCATTAGATCATTAACATACGTATATAAACTCACTGTAGTTACTTAGACATTAAACCGTTCAAAGGATAAAGAAATACCTGTAATAGATTTCCAGCCAGCACACAGTGTGTGTGTTACCTCATGCCCTTCCCACCCAGACAATTCCCCCCACGGACTAAGCAGGCAGCTGCTCCCTGAGAAGAGGCTCCTTCCAGAGACATCTTCCTTCCCTCTTTCCTCGGGCCTGAGCTTAACAAGTGCATTACACACACACCGTGGGGACAGTACTAACTAGTTGGCTAATAGTCTTATGGTTTTTTGTAAATTTGTTTAATTAAACAGTTGTCCTAAGAGCTCACGGGTCATTCACAGCTGAGAGGTCTTAACTGGGAGGAGGAGTTGGGCAAAACTGGGAAACCTTAGCATCATGTTCTGGGGAGCCACAGTTGATGTGGGGGCAGAAGGTGAGCGATTAGAATGATGGGGAAAGGGGAAGGACAGGGCATCAGCATCTCAGACAAACCGCACCAGATTCATAATTAGGCCGAAGGCCAGTGTTCTCTCCCCAGACTCACCCAAGAGGTGCCTAAGATTGAATGTCTATTTCTGTATGGGTCAGATGAAACTTCTTTCCCCACAGCTTGATATCATTTAGGTCCAGGCTGATTTCTTTTTCACATTGGACCTGTAAGTGCTCAATTGTAAAGTCATCCCATTGTCCTCCAAACTCTAAATTCGGATGGATCAGAACTATTTTAACTGTCCGTTGCTACAAAACAAACCACATCAAAACTCAGGAGCCTAAAATAACTACCATAACTATCCCAAGTAACTTTTGAAGTATTTGGACTACCTATCCTCAGCCTAGAAACAAAACAAAAATAATATCTGCAAACATTGAACTCAAGTCAGTGGTTTTGTTTTCTTCTTTTTTTTCTTTCCTGCAATGATATGGGTGAGCAATTTTGAAACTACTTTCTGTGCATTTAGAATTAAGGAAATAAGATGATACAGTGCAGAAGACAGAAGCCAGGTTTTTCATTACAGGAAAAGGAAGTTACAGATATGGAAAGGCGGGAGAGAGGCTAAGGCAGACCTGCGGTTTTGGATTAGAATTGAAGGTAGATGTATGAACTCATGGCTTGAACTAATGGTTTTAAGTATAAATTGATGGATTTTTTAAATAGCTATATAAACGCATGTAAATACATTTGCGTGTGGATAGGTACACAGACACATATTCGTTAGGATTGTCCACTAAAAGCCAAAAATTAATGATACTCCAATAACAATGAGCATACCAAGCAACCAGATTGTGGCTTCTAAATACCCTTCGCTACTAAAAGGAACGAGGAAAATCGTTAATTCCAAGATCAGACAGGGAATGCAAAAGTTGGAGCCCAGAATGCCTTCTGCCAAAAATTAAGGGAGTGTTCAAAGAATGAAGGGACAACATGAAAAGGACATAAGAGCCAGTCTGAAGAGGCTCCCCAAGGCCAAGTCTGGAACAATTTAAGTATCAGAATAAATCATGATAGTACAGATTACAACCCACTGCATAAAGTAAGCATACATGTATTAAAACTGCTCTAAATAAATGGAGAAGGGAATTCTCTTTCCAACAAAGGAACGCTAACTAATAAATGTAAAAGGAATGACGGAATTAGAAAATTACCATTTGGCCAATCTTCACAACAATAATGAATTCATTAATTGAATCATCAATGTGTACTAAAGCCAGTGAGTGAAAGAGAAACAGGATATTTACATAGTCTCAAAGATACCAATTACAAAAAAAATAATAATAATAATAGTAATTTCACGTAGAAGAAATGGTCAGTCCCTACCATAACCAAATGTTCAAATGTAATATTATCAGAAATAGGACAAATCAACATTATGTATCTCCTGATATGATATACTGAGAAAAACATAATACCCCTTCTATTGTATCTTGCCAAAAATATATAATCTGAATCTAATCATCAGGAAATTCTAGACAATCCCAAATTGTGGACAAATCTATAGAGTGTCATATTCAAAAGTATCAATGTCATGAAAAGCAAAAGAAAGCCTGAGGAACTGTCCCAGATTGAAGGAGATCATAAAGACCTAAAGAGTGCGTGCAATGTGTGAGCCACGATTTCCTTTTGCAATAAAGAACATTATTGGGACAAAATTAGAAAAACTTGAACAAGATCTGTGAATTAGATCATGTATTCTCTAATTTTTATAATTATACTGTGTAAGAGCATTTTCTGGTTTCCAGGAAATGTACACGCAAGTATCTAAGTATAAAGAGACATGGTGTCTGCAACTTGCTCTCAAACGAGAAAAAGAGAGAGGGAGAGAGGCACATGTTATCATCCGGGGAATTTGGGTGAAGGGTCTAAGGAATTCTTTGAGCTATTTTCACATCTTTTCTGTAAATCTGTAATTTTGTCAAAATAAAGTGTTCTTATTTCTCCTGTTTCTGTGGGTCATTGGGGCTGAGCTGGTCAGTCTGTCTTCTAGTCGTACTGGGGGTCTCTCTTGCAGTTGCAGTCACGTCTCTGCTGGGACAGGGATTCCAAGATGGCTCCATGCATGTCTCCTCGTTTTTTTGGTGAGGACAGCCAGAAGGCTGGCTCTGCAGAGACACAGGGACCAGGGACGGCTGGGCCTCTCTCTCCATCTAGACTCGGGGCTTCGTCCTCTCCAGGCTTTTCCACATGGTCTCTCCAGTAGGGAAACTTGACTTCTCACAGACCTGGTTGATTCAGCGCCTAAATGTGTCCCAAGACCTCCTGATGGCTTAGGGGCAGAGCAGGCGTAGTGCTGCTTCTCCTGCATCTTAGTGATTCAAGTGGGCCTCAGAGCCAGCCAGATTCACAAAGCTGCGGATGCGGGAGGCGTGGTTCACTGGGGTATCTTTGGGGACCAGCTCCCAGAACCTTGTCAGCCAGGGTTTAACGCAGAAGGCAGGACCACTGTGAGTGTCACAGATTAAGAGATACATTAAATGACTAAGACCTTACATAATCCTGACAGAAACTGAGGAAGAAGGATTCAAAAGGAGAGGCTCAGAAGATCAGCTGAAGCACTGGCTCAGCCGGAGAAGGTGGGACTTGCCAAGGAGCCTGGGAAGCCAGGCAGGCGGGCTGCTGCCGCAGGATGACAAACAGGCTGGTGAAGTCTCCAGGAGACCGTTGCCCCTGGGTCTGGGGGTGAGCCTGGGGTGGCTCTTGGTCGGCAGGGCCCAAAGAAGTAGCCGTAGAGCAGGAGAGAGAGGACGGCGGGGGAAACCGCCAGCACCGCGGCAGCAGTTCCTCACTGCCTTTCAGTCACGATGCGCTTCACAAATTTCAAGCTGCGGTTTTCCTCCGGCCTTCCAAGTTTCCGAAGATTTCCCTTTTGGCAAACTCTAAGTGAGAACCACGTGGGGAAGAGGACTGGAATAAACATAGTTCCAGCTTAGGCCAGGTGACACAGTATAAAACCACCACCATCAAAAGAGGTAAAAGAGAAAGAGCCATTCATAGGGGCTTGCAACTTGGTCAGGTCCAACAAGCCCATTTCTTGTCACAGTCAGAGAAGGAGTCCAGTGGAAAAGGTCATAATTAAGAGCCCTTGTTAAGCCTGAAACATATAATGAAACTGCGTCAAAGGTGTCACTTTCCTAGGGACTGTGTTAAACTCCATCTTCTTTGTACCAATGGCCTCCAATAAAATCTCAATTAACAAGAGACATTGCTGAAATTTAAAGCTTCGGCTAACTTATTACTATCGTTTGTAAACTTTTTTATTGTACAATATAACATATATACAAAGCAAAGAAATAAAAAAGCAATAGTTTTCAAAGCCCTCTTCAACAAGTAGTTGCAGGACAGATTCCAGAACTTGCTATGGGCTACTATACGATCCTCTCATATTTTTTCTTCTAGCTGCTCCAGAATATAGGAGGCTAGAAGGCTTAAATATTTTTTTATCATCACAATCAAAATTTTTTCCTTTTTCTGTGAAAAATAACATATATACAAAAAAGCAATAAATTTCAAAGCACAGCACCACATTTAGTCATAGAACATATTTCAGAGTGACATGGGTTACAATTCCACAATTTTAGGTTTTTATTTCTAGCTGCTCTAAGATACTGAGACTAAAAGAGATGTAAAAAAATTTTTTTTTTTTTGGTATGGGCAGGCACTGGGAATCGAACCCGGGTCTCCGGCATGGCAGGTGGGAACTCTGCCACTAAGACACTGTCATGCCACCCTGATTAGAATATTCTTAAAAGGAGCAAAAGCAACATGAACTCAGAACAGGGATTTATCAGAAACGGTTTTCCAGCTTCAATGACCAATAATGAGGATGACAGCTAACAATTTTATGGTTTACAGTTCTCATTGCTTTAAGTGCATCTGTTGATTCATTTAATCCTCATCACAACTCTGTACAGTGGGCACTATTCTGACCCCTACTGTAGCGATGAGGACATCGAGGCACTGAGGGAACAGAGGCCTGTAAATCAGATTTTGAACAGCAGCTGTCAGTACTCAGGGCTGCTCTGCACCACGAGGCTAAACTGCCTATAATCTTCTGTGTTCATTCCTGGTGCTGAATTAACAAAGTACTACAAGTAGGTGGTTTCAAACAGAAATTTATTTTTGTAGACTTGAAGTCCAAAATCAAGGTGTCAGCAAGGCCATGCCCCCCTCTGAAGCCACAGGGACAGGCCTTCCTTGCCTCTTCCATGGTGGTTTGTCAATAATTCTTGGGGTTCTTGGCTTGCAGCTGTAGCACTTGAATCCCTGCCTCTGACATCACATGGCATCCTCCCCTTGTCTGTGCCCAAACTTCCCTCGTCTTATAAGGACATAATCATATTGGATTTAGGCCCAACCTGGTCCAGTTTGGCCTCATCGTAATTAATCACATATATAACGATTCTATTTCCATTCATGGGACCTGGAATTAGGACTTGAACATATCTTTGGGGATGCAATTAAGCCATAAATCCTACATTTTAAATATTGTGACTTCCATCTCCAAGGACTGGGCAATAAGAATGTATGTTCAGAATAAGAGCCTTAGGCATTGTCAGATCCTCTTTTTCTTCTTTCTTTCTTTTTTTGGGGGTGGGGGGGTAACAAACTTGTTTATTCATTCATCAACCAAGATTTACTGAAAGCCTGTCCTGCACCAGGCATTGTGCCAGGCTCTGGGGATACCACAGTGAGCAAAACTGACCTCTACCCCGTTCTCCTAGAGCGCCCAGTCCGAAGGCGGAGGTAGCCTTAACTCCACCGAGCTCCCAGGTGAGTGGGTAATCGCAGGCCGCTGTGTGTTTCTGAAGGACATGATGGCACCATTAGTGATTCTATTCCTTTCTCCACATTCCACATACTAAGCCAGGAAAGTGTGTATTTCCTAAAGTGCTTCTTAATAAAAGGGTTGAATTCCATTTAAATCTCGTTTAACCAAAAAAGCCAATTATTCTAACCGCTCCTACTCCCCAGTGGCTCTCACGCCCTGGCGCCCTGGCCCCTGTCCTGCTCGGGGAGGAAACACTCGATTCTGCCTCTGCCTTGCCTCCCAGCATCACTCTGAATGGCTAATTTTCCCCTCTCCTCCTAACATTGCTTTCCTACCTGTTGGTTTTGTTTGGCTCCCAGCCCTCCTCCTGCCTCTACTGCAGAAACATAATTACAGGGATTAAAGGGGAAATAAGCAGCTGGCTAATTATTAAGTAGCCTTTACCAAGAACACTGAGGGCATTTAAACATCCTACACAGCTACCTCCCCATTAGATCACTTAGGCCAGGAGAATGGTGAGTGGTTTAACATCTCTCTAAGAGGGCATGAATTGGAAATACACAATTTAGACCAAAGCAACCTCTCTCATGCTTGAAGACCTGTGAGGCAGGCAGGAAAAGCGGGCCCCCTTCCCCAAGAAGTGTCCTACCCTAATGCCTGGGGCCTGTGAACATTGCCTTACTTGGCAATAGAATGACTATTACCTCATGTGCATAAAATGGGATTAAGTGAAGGATCTTGAGAGGAGGGGCTTATCCTGGGTAAGCTGGGTGGGCCCTCAATGCCCTCACATGTATCTTGGGGGGGTCATTCAACCCTAGCCACACACACGGAGGAGAAGGGGGGCGGAGGGGCCGCTGAGGCGGAGACCACGTGGCCACAAGCCAGGAACACCCGGAGCCATCAGAAGCTGCAAGAGACAGGAACAGACTCTGCCTGGGAGCCTGGGAGGGGACATGGACCCGCTGCCGCTTGATCTCGGGCTCTGTAAAGAGCTTGAGAGCGGTCAGAAAGGGGATGGGCGACATTCCGAAGCCCAGCTGCAAGCATAACGGAGACGGCCCCCCCGCCCCCACCCCACCCCACCGCCAGGCAGTCGTTCCACCAGCGTGCACGTTCCCCAGGGCAGCGTCTGCCTTGTGCGCACGCACATGCTCGTTAAAAATCAGTTTGATCGAATCACTTCCAATGATGTCACATTTGCTATGATTTTTCTTAAGTGGGAGGTCAAACACGTTGAGAAAAAGGAAACCTCTGTTGTGTATTTAGAAATTAGCATTGCTGGCGAACGTTTATTGAATGTCTGACACTGTGCCGCGCATTTTACACCAATCAGTCCCTTGATCCGGATGTGGATGAGTCTCCAGGGACGGCTGCCGGCGACTCCGCTCTTCCCTGCTTCCCATGCCACCCCTCCCACCAAGAGGCGGGGTATTTCCTGTCCCCTCGGGTCCCAGCTGACCTGTGACTTGCTTTGACCAAAAGACCGAGGTGGAGGTGACACTGTGCCGCTCCTGGGTCCAGCTCTTAAGAGAGCCGGCGAGTTCCGCTTTCTCTCTGAGGGAGCGGGAACCACATCGTGAGAAGCCCAGGATAAGGGGCCGCCGGGTGGGGAGCGGGGCCGTGGGTGCCGGGAGCGCCAAGGCACCCACCCCACGAGCGAAGCCTTCTTGGGCCTCCAACAGAGCAGAACCACCCAGCTGAACTTTACCAAAATTCCCGACCCAGAGAACCATTAGGCATCAAGTCGCTGCTCTAAGTCACTGTTCTGGGGTGGCTGCTGCCCAGCAACGATTAATGGAAACGCTGATACCAACGCGATACTCGAAGTACTACTGAGGCTTAGAAAGGATAAGATCCTTCCCCTAAGGTCGCCCAATTAAAAGTGTTCGAGCCAGAACTAGAGCCCAGTTTTATCTGACTCCAAACCCGAAACTCTTAACCACATCCAACACTACCTCTAAAGTCGATTCATTAGTTTAGGAACTTCAAAATAGAGTATGTGTAACTCACCCTTTTCATTGACTCAACACAATGAGTATAGCAGGAAATTAGTAAGAATTGAAAGCTTTCTCACCGTTATTACTTAGTAACTCCTTCTAGTGGTGATGTGTCATGAACGTCTGGTTCATACCACTCCTCCTTCTGGCCTTAAGGAAATGGAGGACTGCATCGAGTCTGTCGTTTCAGCCGAAGACAGGGCTATGCCCAAAGAGTCTGGGCTCGGTGAGGGCCGTGGGACACAAGGAGTGCAGACTATTTATAAGATTGCAGAGACAACAGTGACTGTTCCTTTGCAAGTTAGTTTTATCACATGTTCTCACGTAGCATAGCTACTGAACGTGGCAGACTGCATTTCCCAAAGACAGCCCTAACAGCATCTCCTGTCCCACACAGGCATCTTCCACACTATGAACTTGCCATTCCCCCAGCAAGTGATAGAGTCTGTTTCTCTGGAAATGATCCAGTGCGAGCTCCTATGGTAGCCCTTAACTGGCCTGGCAGCTTCTAGCTCCTGCCTCTTAGTAGCCAGATACCATGTAAGAAACACAGCTATCCTGCGACCACCATGCTGTAAGATGGTCAAGCCACATGGATAGGTCTTGGAGGATGAGATTCCAGTGGCGAGAGAGAGACCAAGGAGCACTGTGGGGCCAGACATGGGAGGGCAAAGCTCTCTTCATAGCACATCCTCCTCCAACTCCAGGCACCCCAGGCGATACCATGTAGAACAGAAATACACCACTCAGCCAAGCCCTGCAAAATTCCTGACCTACAAAATCACAGACAAAATAACTGGTTGTTTTAAGCCATTAAATTTTAGGGTATTTCATTTTGTACCTATAGATAAGTAGAACACTGAATGATAAGTATTTGCCAGTGACCAATGATACTTTTTAATCACCCTATATTTAGGATAAAAGCCATATGTTACAGGTGTCAGTAGACGATGAGTTCCAAAGTGTCATATTAACATTAATGTCCAAATTGTCATTGTAATTGGTGGCTCTGAGTTCCCACCCCCTTGATTGTAACACCCCAGGCCATATCACCATCATCACTCTGTTCCGTGCCCCCTGTTACTTCCAAGAGTCCCATAGGTGCCCCCAAAAGTCTTCAGGCACAGTCCCCATGGCCCCATGTGATTCTTTTGCTCCAACTCTCACTAATTTGTGTCCACTGAAATGATGCTTCAAGCTGTTTTGCCATCACTGCTGCTGACCGTGGCTTTGTCTTAGATGCTATCCCTAGATGCTCCAGCACCACCCCTCCTGGGCCTGCCAGGGCACGATGGGACAAGTCCAGGGTTTCATAAAGTCTCTTGGGAAAACAGTTGCTTCAGCTCTGGCCCTCACCTCCTAAAAATGGCTCTGCCCAGTTCAAGGAGTCAGACAGGGAATACCTAGCATGCCATTACCCAACCCTCCCGGCCCTTCTCCTTTCTAATGCCCACTACCCAGCATTTCCCCCCACCCCAAACTCTTCCTCTGCAACTCAAAACCAAACAACGAGCAGGTGCAAAGGAGCCGTAAGGGAAAGAATGCTGCTTGGCTCTCTCATCCGCTGCCCAGCCAAGATGCCCTGTTTGGAGAATTCCTAAGAGTCGTGGGAGAAAAATAAACAACAAACAAACATATATACCTTTTATACCCACAAACAAAACCTTTTAAATATGATAGAGCACTGAAAGAGTTCTTAAATACATGGACCGTTCAGGTTTTCCTCTTCAATTTTTGCATCTCGGCTTAGGTGGAACAGCAAGTTCTCTATATATGCAATTCAACACGCCAAAAAAAGATATCTACGCCAGGCGACAGGGATCAGCCTCAGAGAAAGAGCAGAAAAAGAAGGTGGAAATGAAGGGTAGGGGAGAGGAGGGGAGAAGGGATAGCAGGAAGGCATCCAGCTTGGACAGGATTCACTCCCAGCACTCAGAGGCCGGGCAGTAAGTGCTGGCTTAATAATGAATGGAGCCAGTTGGCTCCCCAGGGATCCCCTGGAGCCTCTAATTCTTGAGGTAGTTAAATTATTGATATAAAATATATGGTGTTATGGCCCAAGCTGACAGCTGGAAGACAAGCTGATAGCAATTTAAATTGCTTCTGCCCCCAATAAAGTGGAGGCCACATCTGAATTGAGGAAATGCGTGAGGCCACTGTGGGCAGAGTTGGTGAGATCCAGGTTTTCAAAGGGCCCACGCTGCTCCCTGACCAGGTCTGGAGGCACAAGAGACCTTGGCCCGAACTCTGTGTCAACGGAGGTCCTTGAAGTGTGACCCCCCTGAGGCCCTGGGCAGTGCACTCCGGGTCTCTGTACAAGGGAACTGACTCAGGGCATTTCTCAGACATCATTGTTCTCCATTCTAATCCACCCAGGTTGGAACCCTTTCCACAGGACCTGGCTTTCCTTGCATCCCCTCCCACCTCCGCACCCAAATCAGAGACCCTGCATTCTGCCTGTTTCTTGGGCCTGACCGCAGGGGCATCCTGGCTCACTCCCGCAGCTTCATGCCTCATCCGTGCCCAACTCTGGCTCGAGAACACTCACTTCGGCCAGCACACCTGACCCTGAAGGCCCAGGACCTTTGGACAATATGGCACCCCGCATCCCTGTAGCCAGTTTTTAGGCTTCTAGAGGAAGGACCAGCCCAGCTAAATTGCTAAACCACACAGAGGGGCTGTCGGGGTGACAGCGCACATCACGGAAGTGGATCTGGTACAATGTTCACATCATCTCAGCCTCCAGGGCAACCACCAGAGTGTGGAACTGGCCCTCAAAGGACCTGGGCACCAGCCCAGCTCTCACTTACCAGCGGAGAGGCTCAGGCAAATCAATGAACCTCTCTGGAACTTTCTTCCTTCACCTATAACCTGCACTGAACTAGGCGTTTCTGAGCTCTTCCACTCTGACTCCACAGGCGGGCAGAAATCAAGCAGGAAGGATGAGTGATATTTGGTGATGTATACTCCTCCCGGATGCTACGCAGGGCAGAGGTTAAGTCCCTGTTCTCTGTTGGACACTCAGGGCCCAGCACATGGCCTGGGGTGAGGAAGGTCCTCAGTCAATTGGTTGAATAAATAGGTCAAAGAATTAATGAATGTCAAGGAAATGTATTACTTTTCATAAATTCTGATGTTTCTATCCTGTCTGAGACAAGCTGGAGGAATAAGGATTTCTTATTATGGGATGGACTCCCCTAAATAGACCGGAGACGGTACCCTCTGAGAATGGGGTGAGAGCTCCCCCAGCAGAGAACAGGCAATCCACAGGAAAGCCTGAAGGCTTGCGTATGTACAATGAAATGTTTAATCTTGCAGTGAAATTCTGACAGACTTTAGTGAACTTGAGTATGCATATATCATGATTCAACTCTACTACCCCGAGGTATATGATCTCAGAAAAAGAAAACATACACACACACACTCACACACAAGAAACTGTTCACACTGGTCCAGAAGGGATTGTGTACCTCACAGGAGGGCTGGAGACAGCTGAGTTCCATCAACTGAAGCCTGGATAAGTCAGATGAGATATGTACCTGTGCTGGAATACCATGTGGCCACTAGGGGAAATGAAGTGCGTTTATACCCAGCAACATGGAGAGATTTTTAAAAAGTGATGTTGAATAAAAATGTAGGAAACATATATTTCTAAGTCAAGGTATAATGGCTGGACTAGGAAAAACTAAATGAAGTGTATACTACTGGATGCCTGAGGGGTACAGAATGGAGGTGGGAATAGCAAATGACAGAGAAAATAATAGAATAAAACTGAAAAATAGGGAGGCAGGCCTGACGCAGACTGAAGATGATGGCATGCCACGAGCTGGGACAAATGACCACCTCAATTCTGTGTACCTTCAGGCTGCTCACACACGCACACACACACACACATGAATACACATGAGCACACACATGCACAAATACACATGCCAAACAAACAGAACATCAAAATTGTGGGCTCAATGTTGATAGATTCCAACTGTAATAATTCTGCAGGGTTGCCCTGCAAAGTATATTTCTATGCCCACCGGCAGTCCCGGTCAACTATTTCCATGTACCTCTGCTAGCATTTAATATTCATCAAACCTTAAGGTTTTGTTTCAATATGATGAGTTAAAATGGTATCTCATCCTTATTTTACCCTGAATTTCCCTGATTACTAAGTTTGAGCATCTTTTCATGTTCCCTTTATTTTCTGATGTTTATTAGATCTTTGTAGCTTTTCTTCTAGGAATTGTATTTAACTCCTTTGCTTCTTTTCCCTCCTGGATTGTCTGTCTTTTTTTTCTACTTTAGTATGAATTTGTTCTATACTGCATTTAAGAATCCTTGATCTGTTATGCATACGTTGTGAACATTTTCCCCTGGCTAATAGTTGGTTATTTTACTTTCTTGATGGTGTCATTTGTCCTAAAACAGCTTTCATTCTGATGTAGTAAATCTTTCCCTGTTTTTGTTTTTTGTGCCTTGCTTAAAGAAGTCTTTTTACCCCAAGATCATAATCATATTCCCTTTTTCTAATGGTTTTTATAATTTTGTTTTTCTGTAGTTGTCTCTTGAACCCATCTGCAATAAGTTCAGTTTTTCATTCCACAAGTAAAATGGCTTCTTTTGCAACCCCATCTCCCTACCTAGTACATTAAGTGGCAGTAATAACAAGATAAAACAAGCTATTTTTACGTTGCACGTTGGCCCATTCTGCCTTTCATCTGGAGGCTGCCTAGTGAACTCCTACTCATCCCATGAAACCCAGGTAAGACTGTACTCCTACTGGAGCTCTTTTGAGTGCTACTCCTCTTCACATACCCTGCATGAAACAGAGTGCCTAGTAGCACTTAGCACTCAGATGTAGAATGAGGAAGTAAAGAGGCGTACCTGTTCTCTAATAACACAAACTCCCTGCCAACGTATCCTAAGGTGACCAGTATCCACGGTGGCTCCTAGGGGACCCATGCTCCACTCTCTCACTCTCTGTCAGCCCCCAACCTCGCCCATGCCCTGATTTTCCCCGCTTTAAGTTTCCGGAGCAATAATTTTATAGGTCAATTTTTTTTTAACTTCAATTTGATATTAGGAATGAATCTATTTAGGATTTGGGACCAAGTAGCGAAGCTTACAATGTGCTTGACTATTCCAAGGACCATTCCAGGTGAGCCCATAAACCAAGTGAGGTTACCTTTGGGGCCCCTATTTTGCATTCCTTTCTTCCCTCATTATTTGGGGTCAGAAGACTTGGGTTGGAATCCAAAGCCAACTGATTATTTGGCAAGTTATTTTTTTTTCCTTTTTGAGCCTCAGTTTCTTCATTCGTAAATATTTACCTCAAAATACTGTGCAGTGAGGATTAAATGAGTAAATAAAATAACACAGAGGAGAGGTCCAAGATGGCAGCTTAGTGAGGTGTGGGATTTAGTTCATCCTCCAGAGCAGCTAGTAAACAGCCAGGAACAGTACAGAACAACTGCTGGGGCCACATCAGTGACTGGACACACTGCGTACCCCTCTGGACCAGCTGGACTAACTGCAAGCTCCCCAAGCTGCGGCGGCCGGCCCCTCTCCCCGACAGGCTGCTTCCCAGAGGGGAAAGGAAAGAGACGTTACCAGAAGCAGAGGCTGAGTGCAACCAAGCTCCAAATGTGGAATTAACAAATTCTGACTATTAAAAATAGACCCCCAGCTCAGCTGAACCTCGAGTAAAAGCTAAGGTTGCTGGTTTTCACCCTGGTGTAGAGGGGGCAGGGCTACCTGAAAAAGGAAAGAAAAAAAAAAAAGAGTTTCTTCTCAGATTGGACAGCACAAAATACTTGGAAAAATCTAGGCCCTGCAGGAAAGTAAGGGGCACATAGGACCTGGAAATACACAGAGCAACATACCAACTTAAGCTCTTGATTAGTAAAACAAGGAATGGGGGTCCTGCTCTGAAAAGGATTTTTGTTTTTCTCTTCTGTGGCTGTGTTTCTACGGCTTGACTACTTTTTAGATACAGCTGCAAGGCTTCTCAGGCTCCAAATGCCCCAGGCCTAGGCAGAAGAAGCTTGTTTGAGTGTTTGTCTGGAGCCTGTGCCTTCCCCAGAAGAGAGGTGGGGCCCAGCTCAGGTGGAATCCCTCCCTCAAGGAATTCAGACCCCAGAGTCTGGAAAAGTGAAGAGATTAAAGCCAGCCTACAACCTCTCCTCTGTCTCAGCCACACCCCCAGCAGGGAGAGTCTGCCAAAGTTAAAGGTATTGCATCATCTTATGCTGGTGGGACCTGCAGGCAGACAAGCACCACATACTGGGCAGGATAAGAAAAACAGAGTCCAGAGACTTCACAGGAAAGTCTTTCAACCTGCTGGGTCTCACCCTCAGGGAAAACCGACACAGGTGACTCTTGCCTCCTGACAGGAGGCCAGTTTGGTCTGGGAAAATCTGGCTTGGGTCTACAATACCTAAGTAGACCCTTCTAAGGGGGAAAAAAAGGCACTATACAGGTAGGGCAAGAAATAAGAAAACAAGAACTGAAAAATTCTGCTCTGTTAAACAAAACCTAAGCTATGGTCCAGAATAAGCTGAAATGAATATCAAAAAACAGAGAGCCAACAAGATTTTCAGCAAGAAAATCCTAGGTAAAAAAACTGAAAACAATCTCCAGAATAAACTAATTCAGGTAATTAAATGCCTAGACACCAGCCAAAAATAACAAATCATACTAGGAAAATTGAAGATATGACCCAGTCAAAGGACAAACCAACAATTCAAATGAGATACAGGAGTTGAAACAATTCATTCAGAATGTTCAAACAGACATGGAAAACCTCATCAAAAATCAAATCAATGAGTTGAGGGAGGATATATAAAAGGCAAGGAATGAACAAGAAGAAGAAATTGAAAGTCTGAAAAAACAAGTCACAGAACTTATGGGAATGAAATGCACAGGAGAAGAGATGAAAAAAAACAATGGAAACCTACAAAGTCAGATTTAAAGAGGTAGAAGATAGGATCAGTAAACTGGAGGACAGGACATGTGCAATCCAACAAGCAAAAAATATAGGGAAAAGAATGGAAAAATTTAAGTAGGGACTCAGGGAATTGAATGACAACAGTAGTGCACAAATATATGTGTTGTGGGTGTCCCAGAAGGAGAAGAGAAGGGAAAAGGAGGAGAAAAACTAATGGAGAAAATAATCACTGAAAATTTCCCAACTCTTACAAAAAACTTAAAATTATAGATCCAAGAAATGCAGCATACCCCAAACAGAATAGACCCAAATAGACGTACTCCAAGACATGGATGTCAAGGAGAAAGAGAGAATCTTGAAAGCAGTAAGAGAAAAGCAATCCATCACATACAAGGGAAGCCCAATAAGACCATGCAGAAACCATGGAGGTGAGAAGACAGTAGAGTGATATATTTAAGTTACTAAAAGAGGAAAACTGCCAACCAAGAATTCTATATCCAGCAAAACTGTCCTTCAAAAATGAGGGGGAAATTAAAACATTTTCAGACAAAAAAACCACTGAGAGAATTTGTTACCAAGAGATCGGCTCTGCAAGACATATTAAGCAGAGCACTAGAGACAGATATGAAAAGACAGGAGAGAGAGGTGTGGAGAAGAGTGTAGAAATGAAGACTATTAGTAAAGGTAAAAAGAAGAAAAATTAGATTTGACAAATAAAACCCAAAAGGCAAAATGGAAGAAGAAAAAAATACAGTAATAATACTAAATGTTAATGGATTAAACTCCCCAATCAAAAGACACAGACTGGCAGAATGGATTAAAAAACAGGATCCATCTCTATGCTGTCTACAGGAGATGCAATTTACACACAATGATAAACATAGGTTGAAAGTGAAAGGTTGGGGAAAAGATATTTCATGCGAACAACAATCAGAAAAGAGCAGGAGTAGTTATACTAATATCCAACAAATTAGATTTCAAATGTAAAACAATGAAAAGAGACTAAAAAGGATGCTATGTATTAATAAAAGGAACAATTCAAAAGAAGACATAAAAATCATAAATATTTATGCACTGAGCCAGAGTGCTCCAAAATACATGCAAAACTACTAGAGCTAACAAATTAGCACAGCAAAGTGACAGGTTAATAGGTCAACACTCAAAAATCTGCAGTGTTTCTATATACTACAACAAAAAGACAAACAACCCAATTACAAAATGGGCATAAGACTTGAACAGACACGTCTCAGAAGAGGAAATACAAATGGCTAAAAGTCACATGAAAAGATGCTCAACTTTCCTGGCTACTAGGGAAATGTAAATCAAAACCACAATGAGATATCATCTCACACCCAGCAGAATGGCCATTATCAATAAAACAGAAAACTACAAGTGCTGGAGAGGAAATACAAATGGCTAAAAGTCACATGAAAAGATGCTCAACTTCCCTGGCTACTAGGGAAATGTAAATCAAAACCATAATGAGATATCATCTCACACCCAGCAGAATGGCCATTATCAATAAAACAGAAAACTACAAGTGCTGGAGAGGATGTGGAGAAAGAGGCACACTTATCTACTGTTGGTGGGAATGTAAAATGGCACAACCAGTGTGGAAGGCAGTTTGGCAGTTCCTCAGGAAGCTAAGTATAAAATTTCCAAATGATCTGGCAATACCATTGCTAGGTATCTACTCAGAGGGCATGAGGGCAAGGATGCAAACAGACATTTGCACACCAATATTTATAGCAGCATTATTTACAATTGCCAAGAAATGGAAACAGCCCAAATGTCCATCAACAGGCGAGTGTCTAAACAAGCTGTGATATATATATATGCGATGGAATATTATGCAGCTGTAAAACAGAATAAAGTTATGAAGTATGTAACAACATGGATGGACCTTGAAGATGTTATGTGAGTGAGATTAGCCAGAAACAAAAGGACAAATACTGTATGGTCTCACTCATATGAACTGACATTAGCAAATGAACTTGGAGAATTTCAGTTGGTAATAGAGACCATCAGGAGATAGAAATAGGGTAGCTATTGGGTAATTGGAGCTGAAGGGATACAAATTGTGCTACAGGACTGATTGTGAAAATTCAGAAATGGATAACACAATTCTACCTAACTGTAGTACAATAATGTTAGTAGACTGAATGAAGCTGAATGTGAGAATGATAGAGGGAGGAGGGCTGGGGGCACAAATGAAATCCAAAGGAAAGATAGATGATAAAGACTGATATGAAATAATCTAGGAATGCTGAGAGTGTACAATGATAGTGACTAAATGTACAAATTAAAAAATGCTTTTGCATGAGGAAGAACAAAGGAACATCAATTTTGCAGGGTGTTGAAAACAGATGGTAATTCCTATTTTAAAACTATACTTATGTTTAAGACTAAAGCAAAAATTGTTTATTTAGAACAAAATTTATGTTTTGACATAAATTTATGGACAGTTTAACTGAACACCATAAGTATATGGAAACTTGAGTACGGCATGAGATTTTGTAGATTTGTCCAGAGTGATTTGAACAGTGAATTAAAAAGTATTTGCAAAGTCCCCTTGGGGGAATGGTGAAAATTCCACTTCCCCATTTGGAGAATTCCTGATATGCTCCCAAGCAGCGAGGACAACAAAATCAATAGGCCAAACCCTCAATTTTTGGGTTTGCTCATATGAAATTCATCCCTACAAAGGATAGGCTAAGCTTACTTAAAATTAGACCTAAGAGTCACTCCCAGAGAACCTCTTTTGTTGCTCAGATGTAGCCTATCTCTCAGCCAACATGGCAAGCAAACTCACTGCCCCACCCCCCCTCTATGTGGGACATGACTCCCAGGGGTATAAACCTCCCTGGCAACATGGTACAGAAATCCTAGAATGAGCTGGGACTCAGCATCAAGGGATTGAGAAAACCTTCTCAACCGAAAGGGGGAAGAGAGAAATGAGACCAAATAAAGTGTCAGTGGCTGAGAGATCTCAAGTTGAGTTGAGAGGTTATTCCAGAGGTTATTCTTATGCATTATATAGATAACCCCTTTTCAGTTGAGGTGTATTAGAGAGGATAGAGGGAAGTGCCTGAAACTGTAGAGCTGTATTCTAGTAGCCATGTTTCTTGAAGATGATTGTATAATGATATAGCTTTTGCAAAGTGACTGTGTGACTGTGAAAACCTTGCTTTGATGCTCCTTCTATCTATGGTATGGACAGATGAATAAAACATATGCTTTAAAATAAATAAATAATAGGGGGGAAATGTTAAAATAAATTGGGTAGAGGGAAATACTAGTGGTCACTGAAAAGGAGGAGTAAGGGATATGGTATGTATGAGTTTGTTCTTTTTTCTTTTTATTTCTTTTCCTGGAGTGATGTAAATGTTCTGAGACATGATCATGGTGATGAATATACAACTATGTGATGATATTGTGAGCCACTGATTGCACGCCAAGTATGGAATGTTCATGTGTTAAGAATGTTCACATTTGCGTGTTGATTTTTATTAATAAAAATAAAAAATAAAATAACATAAAGTCCATGAGCAGATGCATCTATCCTATGTTCTCAGGACTTTGTTCATATCTAGTAGTTAGTTAATCCATTTAAAGGGGTGGTAATGGTTATGTAACTCTATGAATACATTAAAAATCACTGAATAGTACATGTGTGTGTAAATTATATGTTCTGGTTTGCTAGCTGCCAGAATTCAATATACCAGGAATGGAATGGCTTTTTAAGGGGAATTAAATAAGTTGCTAGTTTACAGTTCTAAGGCCAAGAAAATGTCTCAGTTAAAGCAAGTCTATAAAAATGTCCAGGGTGGGACGCAGTGGCTCAACAGGCAAAAACACTTACCTGCCATGTCAGAGGACCTGGGTTCGATTCCCGGTGCCTGCCCATAAAAAAAAAAAAATGTCCAATCTAAGGCATCCAGGAGAAGATACCTTGGTTCAAGAAGGCTGATGAAGTTCAGGGTTTCTCTCTCATCTGGAAAGGCACATGGTGAACATGATCAGGGTTCCTCTCTCATCTGGAAGGGCACATGGCAAGTATGGCATCATCTCCTAGCTTCTCCTCCTGACTTCTTGTTTCATGAAGCTCCCTGGAGGCATGTTCCTTCTTCATCTCCAAAGGTCGCTGGCTGGTGGACTCTGCTTCTCGTGGCTATGTCGTTCTGCTCTGCTCTCTCTGAATCTCTCATTCTCCAAAATGTTTCCTCTTTTATAGGACTCCAGTAAACCAATCAAGACCCACTCAAATGGGTGGAGACACATCTCCCCTAACCCAATTTAACAACCACTCTTGATTGGGTTACATCTCCAGGGAGATGATCTAATTACAGATTCAAATATACAGTATTGATAGGGATATTTCTGCCTTTACAAAATGGGATTTTGATTAAAACATAGCTTTTCTAGGCTACATACATCCTTTCAAACCAGCACATATGTTAATAAAGCTGGTCTATTTTTCTTTTTAAGTTGATTAAGCACCTATTATGTGCCAGGTACTGGAGATAGTGCAGTGAACAGAACAGACAAAAATCCCTACCCTTCTGGTATAGCACTCTTTCTGCTGACCTCAGATACAACTTCAAAATCCCTCTTAACACAGCCTACTAGAGAGCCTTTGTCATCTGTCAGTGTTGTCAGGCAAGAGGAAACCCATTCACCATCTTGGCCCCAAAGCCAAGCTTGAGGGGCTCCAATGGGAAGGAGGCACTGCCTGGAAGCCTGTGTTGGACAGAGTGCACTAGCATCTATTCTTCAGTCTAGATGCTCTTTCAGGAAATACCAACAGTGTCTGTTTAAAGGGAAGTGGATCCCTCCAGCCAAGTCCTGCTTAGAACTTTTACATAGGCTTTCTCCCTGCTTCAGCAGGAGACCAAGCTAACAAGGCAAAGAGCATCTTCAACCTGGGCGGTCAGGTCCTTGTGGCTTTTCAGGGGCCAGAGGCACAGAAACAGCAGAATGCCTGTGGTGATCACCTCCAGCAGCAGCTGCAGTCAGCACTGGTGCCTGGATCAGAGGAACCAGTCCGAGGCAGTGGGAATGTGGCAAATGAGAAAAAGCAGGGGCTTTAATGGGGGCCCCAGGGTTAGAGCCTACAGGGAGGGCGCTAAAGCTCCAAGTTACTTCAAGAACTGAAAAGACAGAAGGTTTGACGCAAGAGGCGGTGAGTCTGAGTAAGTGTCAGAATCTCCTGGAGCAGTTTCAATTTACTATTAAATTCCAAGTTTTTAAAAATAAAGAGATTTGCTTTTGCAGAGCATAAAAAATGTACTTATCATAATTCGGGGAATTTTCCCCCCTCATATGGGAGTTTCAGAGTACATTTTGCATTTACTAAAATGGCACATGAGAGAGCTGTAATCGAGAACTGAGAGCAGAATAATAGAACGAGCCATTTTCTTTGACAAGCCCGATAGCTTTCTGGATTTTACCAAAATGCTGAAGTGATTATCATCTTATTAATGATTGGAATGTATGACAAATAACCCACAAGGGGTGACCTAAACAACAGGACGTTACTGAATCATGGTTTTGAAGATAAGAGAAGTCCAAGGTGGAGGCATCGGCAAGGCCCCCTCACCCATTTAGTGAGGGGTAGCAACAGAAATCCTCTAAGCTAGCCACCAATTCTAAATTTGTGTCACTGTAAGAATGCAAAAAAAAAATTCCTTTCACCAGATGGGCTGGTTTGAAGATGTTACGTACCCCAGAAAAACCATGTTCTTCCACCTAATCCAGACTTGCGGGGGCAGACCTATTGTTTAGGGTGGAAATTTTGACTGGATTGTTTCCATGGAGACATGACACACCCAATTGTGACTGAGATGTCTGATTGGATTGTTTCCATGGAGATGTAATCCATTCAATGTGGTTGGACGTTTTGACTAGGTGGAGATTTGACTCTGCCCTTTTAAGGTGTTTCTTGATTAGTTTCCTTTAAAAGGGGAAATATTTTTGGAAAAAGCTGAGAAGCTACATAGATACAGACATTTGGAGATGTTTGGCGTGCCAAAGGAGATGCTTGGAGTGCCGACAAAGAGAGCAGATGCCTAGACACAGACGTTTGGAGATGCAGAGCCTAGCAGACTAGTTGTCATGTGCCTTCCCATGAGATGCTAAACAAGCCAGAAGCCAGAAAGTTTGAAACCAGAATCCAGGAAAGGATGTAGGCACCAGCCATGTACCTTCCCATATGACAGACATCGGGTTTTTCTTCAGAATCAAGGTATCTTTCTCTGGATGTCTCAGTTTGGACATTTCTGTGGGTTTAGAACTGTAAACTTGTAATTTAATATAATAAATCCCCTTTATAAAAGCCATTCCATTTCTGGTGCATTGCATTTCAGGAGCATTAACAAACTAAAACAGCAGGTAACCTACAAACTAATAAAAGTTTGGGGATGAGCATGCTTTCTACACTATAAAAGCTATGCAAAAATGAGGAATCTCTACTGGAAATTGAAAATTTAATTCCCTTAATCAACAATCACATTTAGGGCAACAAATATTTTGTGAGCACTGTGCTAGGTGCTGGGAATACAAAGAAAGATAAGACAAGTCCCTGCCTTAGGGGAGCCTAGACCCTAGAGGAGAGATAAGTCAAATGAGGAGACAACTGCAGTGACAGCTGAGAGCTGTGGAGTGGGGTCTCTGCAAATACTGGGGGAGCTCAGGGGCAGAGCAGGGTGGTTCCTCACAGGAGGCACAGGAGTCGGAGTCTCAAAGATTGATATTCTAGCCATGACTTTTTCATATCGAGGAACAGAAATTCCTTCACATTAGCTAAGGTGAGAAAGAAGACTTTACTGTCAAGGCTGGGGAACTCGAGCTCAGGAACGGGGTTTTGTGGCACAGGGCCATCGAACTGGAACAGAACACTGGAAAGACTAGAGGGCCCACAGCAGCTCCTCCCGCTCATTTCTCTCCGTGCCTCTCTTCCTTTCTCTGTTCCCTGTAGAGACTAGCTTCTGCTTGCTCAGCAGATTGCAAAAGACCCCAAAATAGCTGCCATGGGTCCCAGGTATAGAATCGAGATAAAGACTAACTTCCAGCCCCGGTTTGTTGTTGTAACTCACCGAGCACAATAAATAGAATTAGTTCAAATTCTTCAGAGGAACAGTGCGATTAACCGGTTTATAACTCTACAACTCTGACCACCCCACACATAAGTCAACCAATGGGTTGATGGGTTTTGGATCAGTTGCCATCTTGTGTCCATTCAGTAGAATAGTATAGTCTGCCGGTTCCCCTCCTCCAGAGGCTGGGGCCAGGCCAGAGGGAAAGTCACAGAGGGGGTGGGGTGTTTTGCTTATTTTTCTGCTGGAGAAGACATAGGAGTCAAAATGGAAAGGAAAGAAGGCATGCCTGGCAAAGCAGCATGTGTGAAGGCCAGGAAGTGTGAAAGAACGTGGCATGTTGGAGGAACTTCTCAAAGTTCATCAAAGGCTGCCTTTATCCGAAGTCCCACTGGGATACACAAAATGCTTAAGGATAGCATGGGCAACGGGCAGGCAGGACAGGCAGCGGCTGTGAACGGCTGGTATGGCAGAAGTGCCTGAATGCCAGGCCTGCCTTTGTTATGAAATCAATTGTTCGTGTGCTTTTTTTTGTTGTTCTTTATTTAATCAAGGTGACATAAAAGTTTGAAAGTAAATAGAGGAATTCACATGATTTTAAAAAGACAATTTTTTTTAAAGTGAGGCATTAGCTAAAAATAAGGAAGGAGATGGTCAACATACGTATCAATAAGTACATCTGTCTGATAAGACAGAATCTTTGTCATTTAGGCAGATTACTCAAATGGTTAAAAACCTTTTATAGCTTCTCATTAAGAGCAATCAAATAATCCAACAAAACAGTTATCTTAACAGATGGAAAACCAAATTCTTGTTTTGCATGAAGATACATCTGATAGGAAAACTATTAAAAATCTTATAAAATTATAAAATCTTAGCCAACCTTAACTACAACCAATAAAATTCACATTCAACAAGACTTCTTCAACTTTTTCTATCCATCCATTTTGTCCTCCACATCCCTGTTTTCTCATTCTGCAACAATCAGTTATTTTACTCTCTTTTTCTTACAAAAACACTTCCTGCATACTTTACATATTTAAGTTACCAAAAAAAAGAAAAGATCTTGAAATCAATCTTCAAAAGCCAACATACTACAAAACACGATTCTTCTTTTTGTTGTTGTGTGTGTGTGTGTGTATGTGAAAAAAAACATATACAAAAAAGTAATGAATTTCAAGGCACATCACAACAATTAGGTGTAGAACAGATTTCAGAGTTTGATATGGGTTACAATTCTACAACCTCAGGTTTTAATTCTAGCTGCTGTAAGATACTGGAGACTAAAAGAAATATCTATATGATGATTCAGCACTCACACTTATTTGTTAAACCCTACCTTCTCTGTATAACTCCACCATCACCTTTGATCCTTCCCCCACTTTTTAGGGGTATTTGGGCTATGCCTATTCTCATGCTGGAAGGGGCTGCTGATAATATGGGATAGGGGATGGAACTACTTTGTATGTATTTTTACCAACGAGCGTGGTTGTCTGTCAGCCTTCCGTAATTTCACTTCCTCCATTACCAAATGACCAGTTCTTAGACACTAGGACAAGTGCTGGCTCTGTGGATTTTGGCTGGTTTGGGTGTTACCTACAGGCAGCCTTGGGAATGAACTCTAGCAGGTATCCCTTCTGGCTGCTGTGTGGGTCTCTGGGTACTTGACCTGCCTGAGGGAGTTTAGAAGCTTCTTTTCCCTTTCTCAGCCTTTTTGGGAGTAAGGGGAAGGAGGAAGCAGTGTTTGAGCCCCATTGGAGACTGCAGAGAGTTCTGGGTGACTAAGCACTAAAAATGTGGGAAGTTTCTGAAAAGAGTTTCTCATAGGCCAGGTGTTCCACCTTGCCAGGGCGAATCACTGCCATTCCATGTCTGCAGATGACTCATCTCACTCTCTCCCTTGTCAGAGGAGCTAGTGAGTACATAGCAGTGTGAACATGGTTGGGGCGGGGGGGGGGGGGGGCGCTGATAGTCATTGAGAATTTCCTTCCTGTGTGCCAGATGCTGTACTACGTGCTGTATGCATTATCTTATTGAATCACCCCAAATACTCTGTAAGGATTTGATCCCAGACATTTTGGCTCCACAGCCCATATTTGGATCCACCACATCACCTTTTCTATCCCTGAGAGTCCCAGAGCCCACCTATTTGACAAGCTCCAGACACTGTCAGAAACAACATTTAACACATGGGAAATAAGGCAGATAAGATGGAGGACACATGACTTCAATATAAATGGGGTCAAAGGCTGCCAAGTATTGTCTAGAATTGCACTGTCCAATACAATAGCCTCCAGCTACCTGTGGCTACTGACCACTTGAAATGTGGCTAGCCTGAATTGAGATGTGCTGTAAGTGTAACCTATATGCTGGATTTCAAAAACTTCATATGGAAAAGAAATTGTAAAATATGTCAATAATTTTTATATAAATTACATGTTAAAATGATAAAAATTTTGGACATACTGGATTAAATAGAATATATTAAAATTAATCTTACTTGTTGTAAAAAAATTTTTTAATTTGACTACTAGAAAACTGACACTTGCTTACGTGGCTTGCATTTGCCCTGGTCTAGGGGAATGTCCTTAGCACAACTGCATCTCACCTCTTCTCTTGGGTTCTCAGTTTCCTCATGGGGGTTGGGCTTGAAGATTTCTGAGTCACTTCCCTTGCGGTTCTCTGAACTACCACTGGACAGCATTCTTTAAGGAAGGCAGCCACCTGCTCTCGGAAGCTCTCAGGTGCCTTTCAGAGTCTTGCTCTCGTTTACTTTCATCTCTGCAAAGGAGGGTGCTGAGAAGCAAGGAACAAGTGTAGCAAGCAAGCTCCTGGCAGCAAGCAGCACGCCCCCTCCCCCCTCCAAATTCAGCTTTCAAAACCCGTCCTGGTTCTGGTTACCAGCAGCCAATCACCTCCCTCAAGTGTAGCCAGTTACCATATTAAGAAAGTACTGCCAGCAGCCAATCACCTCCTTCCAATGTAACCAATTGCCATATTAGGAAGACTTCCAAACATTTTGTCTATAAATAACTTGTATCAGCCCCCGATCAGGACTAAGACTTTCAGAGGCTACTTGGCTGAGCTGTATGGCCATAGACTAATAAAACCTACTCTCTGAATCTTCGAAACTTCGATCCCAGTTCGTTCTGTTTCCACGTTAAGTTCCTGGTTACCTGCTTCAGTCCTGTTTTCGCTGATGTTCCTGGAGGCTCTTGCAGAGCCTCATTCCTGGTTTCGCGCTCCAGCTTGAAGCTGCCTGCCCAACACAAGTGGCTGCTCCCTTTGATTAGGTGGTGAGACAAGAGTTAAAGGATGCCAGGGTTGGAGCCCTGCCTAAGCAGTCCTTTGCCTTCCTCTTTGGCCTAAAAGTGTTTTGGGGAGCATCCCCAAGAGATTGTGGAGGAAATCTGGAGCCACAAGAGGACATGGAAGAAAGGGAAACAGTACACCAATTGCTGTTATAAAAATTGCTGTAACTGAATCTTGATTTCTGTAGGTAAAAGTCATAGCAGCATAGATTAAGACAAGGGATTGAGCTGTGAATAGTTCTTTGAAATATATTGATGAGGATAAATCAAACTGGATATGCCTTCCCTCAACCCAACAACTAAAGAACGAGAGACCTGAACTAATGGTGTCCCAGAACCAGGATCTGTGGGACAGAAGCTACAGGGAGGTTGATTTCTGTGTGTAAGTGGAGGGACCATCTGAGGATGAACTTTCTACAAAATCAGTGTAGAAGGCAGGGAGACACAGGTCCTTGGAGGTCCAAGCAAAGGCCAAATGACCCAGAAGAAATGTTATGTGTAGAAGCTAAGCCCCATCCTCTGTGCTTCCTTAAGTTACCTTACTATATTGTTTAATAATAGTTGTACTTGTCACCTGATCAGACTGTGAGCCTATCTCCAGTAACCAAGCACATTACTTGGCCAAGAACAGCTGCTCATTAGATGAGTGAATGATGAGTGAATATGGGATTCTTACATCAAATGGGTAGTAGGAATAAGTCATTTTCTCCAACCCTAAAACTACAGTTCAATTAATCAGTAGTGGAGAGGAGAATCCAACTGCCTTATCAAATGCCGAGTCCTTGTTGGTGACAGTCCTTTGTTCTGGCATTTCTTCAGATCAGAATGGCTAGAAGCTTATGAAGCAGGGCTCCGTGTCCTTCCTGGAGCCTCCTCCTGAAAGAAAGAGGAGTAGGGAAGAAGCAGGGGCTTCTGTCACATTGGAACTTTTCCATGCAAGGTGGTTCCCATTTGTCATGTCCAACCACAAGGCTTGCCTCATATATAATGGGAGTATAGAAACCACTCAGTGGCATGATTCTAGAGATGCTAGGGAGGGCACAAAGTATCTTCCCCTCTGCTGCCTGAAATCCCACCATTTGGGATGCATTAATTTCTTTGCCTCTTGAAGGTTAATCTAATTTTAGCAATTCTCTATTACAATACCTAGATATATGTGGGAGAACAGGCATGCATTGTCACCCTTCTTAGTTTCTATCAGTTTACATCTTGTAGGAAGGGACCACAGCAAGCGGTTCCTTAGATTAAACTCTACTGTTTTCTTCCCTTAACACAGCAGAACATTGGGCCTTTCCCTCCCTGGAGCATGAAAGTAATTGGTCATTTCCCTGCTGGAATATTTAACCACTCTCCATGTACACCGAGATCTGTTCCCAGTCTGCCTCTCCATACTCATCGGCCTCTCCTGCTTACAAACCCTTGGCTTCATTCAAAAGTGCCTTCCCCATTCCACCTCCTGAGCCTTTGTTCATGACCTTCACTTCACCTGGCTTGCTCACCTGGGCTCTTCAATTTAAGGGTCTAGCTCTGCTCAACCAATTGGGATGTCTGATTTAGGGCTAGTTAACTTGTCTAAACTTCAGTTCTTCACGAGAAAATGGGGAGATTAATATGGGACCCAGTAACCTCTCAAGGTAGTTGTGACAACTCAGTATGACCCTGATTATGAAAACATTTAAAATTTCAAAGTGCTACGCAAATTTAAAGGATTACCATAATACTGATATTAAAGAACCAGCAAATACAGGTACATAATGTAAACTTGAATTTTTAAAGTCTGTAACTGTTTTGTTTTAGGAGGAATTTGATTCATGGGGTTGCTAAATCTATGTAAAAATGTGGGCTGTAGGTGTTACATAACTTTCTCATTTTGCAGGTGTGTTAAATGTGAAAAGGGAAGGAATACTTGGCGCTTTTTTTCCTCTTCCATTTTTATCATGAAAGTCCATGATTAAAAAAAGTCCAGAATAGTGTCTCTGGACTTTGGCATATAAATCCACAGCGGATTTTTTTTTTCCTTTCTTCCAGTCTGAAACTTTGAAGTGAAGGACATTGGATTCTGAGGTTCTAGAGAGATGACATGAATAAGTGATGGCTTCTCTCTCTCTCTCTTTTTTATTCACATCTTCAGTTTGTATGCCTGGAGAAGAAGAGGGGCTAAAGAAAGCAGTATCAAAAGCCATTACTTGCTTGTGCCCTTCAGGTCTATCTTTGGAATCCCAACTCTTTATAATTTTTTTCTGATTCCAAAGCCTTTCGTTAGAATCTTTTTAGTAGGTAAAGATAACCCTCAGACCTCTACCCCCCAACCATCCAGTTCTCCCAAGATACAGGATCAGTTCCTTGTACTTTCTTCCACAGATATTTAATTCATAGGTATGCAAATATTTCTCCCCCCCTTTAAAAAATTTTTTAAACATAGTTGGTATTTTCACTGGCTTCTGTCACTTAATATATTTTGTATGTTCTTTTTTTCCTATAGGAGTATAAAGAGCTTTCCCTTTCTTCTTATGGCTGTGTAATATTCAATATATTGATGGAGATCTAGGTAATTTCCAGTCATTTACTATTCAACCCATCTGCAGAATACCTTCTTGGAGATAGTATTGCTACATCACAGTTGTGATTTTGAAATTGAATGGATATTGTCAAAAGGTCCTAAGAGGAGAATTTACCAATTGATTTCTCCCCACCCCAACCCCAGAAATGCTTGAGAGTCCCTCTTTCCTCACTAACATAGTGCATTTTCCAACTTTTTGATCTCTGCCAGTTTCTGGGTACTCAAACCTGCACTTTATGCCTGGCTAGGTCATCTGCCATTTTGTATCTGTTACGGTCTCCTAGCTAGTTTGAAACCAGATACCACTCTACCAGCAACTAATGAAAAATAAGATTCGAGGAAAAATAAAAAACAAATCCCTCCAACATAGATACACTGAAGTTCTACCCAAACAGCCGTTACATTTAAGGGAATGATTTATTCCTTATTTAACCAAATTCCCTTTTGCCTAACAGCTCTGGGTAGAAGATAACATGAAAATGATGCTAGTAAAATTGTAGGGTTTAATAAACACGGTGGCATTTTTTTCATTCTCTTGTGAGTTTTGTGTGGACAAATTTCCTGTCATTTAAAGTTTGGTGACTTTCTCAATTTTTTTTTTTTTGCCGATTTTGTTTTTACCATTTGAGTAAGCCTTTACTAAGGGATTTTTTTTTTGCTCTCTGTATTTTGTTTCTATTTCCTTTTGTAACTTCTGATGCCTGAAATGGGATTAGTCATAATCCTTGTTTCATTCCTGTTCTTTGCATGGAACTGAGAATTTGTGAACCCACCATCCTACCTCTGAACTAGAACATTACTGACAACTTAAATCTACCTGCGCCCTCCTGCCCTAGCCTCTTCCTCTCTGGTAATCTCTATTCTGAATTTTGAACCAAACTCATTCCCTTTGTAGAAAAAAGTTGTATCACATGTATGCCTAAATAAAAGATTTGCTCATTGTTGAATTTTATAAGAATATCATACTAACCTACTAGAGCTGTTTTTCCCCCTCAATGTGTAAAAATTCAACCATGTTATTTGACTGGGCTATATAGTTGTCATTGGGTAATTGATTTTTCCATTTTTCTTTTGATGGACATCGGATTATTTCCGTTTTTTGTTTTTTTTTTCTAATTCAAACAGCCTGGCATGAATATTCTTGTATGGCTTCCTAGTGCACACTAAAACAAACATCCCGGGAGGGAATTGCTAGTTGTAGGGGATATGAATCCACCACGTTATTCACCTGAGAATTTTAAACTTTTGCTTTTGACATTCTTCATCTGTAATTGACTTGTGCATGGCATGAAAAAAAATACGTTTCATTTTAAAAAGGTCAGTAGGTTCTCTATATAAAAAGATGTCTAGCATGTTTTTTTCTTCCACAAGGTGAAAGTTCTAAATGTGCTCCCAAACTAAATCAGAATCAATATGAAAAACCTGTTTTGATAGGCAACTCTTATCCTTACTCGTGTTTAGTAAACTGCTAAAAGAAGTGATCTGCTGAGCAGGTTTACAAGTTTTGCTTTGCAGATTTCTTGTTTCAGAAACAACTTTTTGGCTTGAAACGTAGTCTTACGTATCTGTATTTTCCCAAATAGCGTTTCCCCTGCTTCCTCCCCCTTCCACAAACTTGCCATAAATTTGGTGTTTCCAAGGGATATTTTTCTGAAGCTGTTCTGTTTGCATTCAGCAGTCTGGACATCCTGTGTAATTACCTTCCATGGGAGTTTTGCAAAACTGTCTGGCACCCTGCCTGCATCACTACCACCCATGGGAGTTTTGCAAAAAATGCAGGTACTGGAACTCCAGTCCCAGACCTAAGAAATTAGGCTGGGTCCTTAGAATAGGCATTTTAAGCAAGTTCCCTCAGATTTCAAATGTTAAAGATGAAACTGCAGGCCTGTTTTCTACACTATCTCACAGAAGTTTGTCTGAGAGTGCACGAAAGTTTTAAGTTCCTTGCATCTTGATGCCTGTAGCAGGATCCCAGTCTGCAAGTCTCATCTCAACCTAAGCCTTTCTTACATTAGAAAACTTAAAGCACTTACCAAATTTTAAGATAAATTCTAGAACTAGGAATTCGGATAAGCCTTGGTTTGATTACATTATGCTAATTATTCAGAAATTTCATGGAATGAAATCTACTTTTCAAAGTACTCATCATCAACGATTCAGATCTCTGGTAAACTTAGGTTTAACAGAGGTTAACAGCTGTGCTTAAATATATTCAATTCCCCTAATCTGGTTTCCGCATCTAAGACATGTACACTTGTTTGTAAAGCATCATGGCTAAACAAACTAGGTAATTGGCATAAATAGTCATGTATGGGGCAGGTGCAGATTTGTGTTCCAAATAGTTGGCCTATCAAAAAACTTGGCTATTCCAAATTATTTGGGAGATGGCAGCCATGTACATTAGGTATACAAAGTGGCCTTCAAAGGATCCAGGTAACTAGCATAATTAGATCTAGATTTATGTAGACAATACATTTTTAAGATTAGTGTTTGGAATTTTAATCTACTACTGTGATCGGTTCTTAAACTCCATTTTGTCATCCTAAAGTATATCCATTTCCTTAGAGGCCCGCTGTGAAGTTTCTTAACAAAAAAACCCCAACCTACCTAAACCTAGCAATCTTTTATTTTTAGGCCTCTGGCCTTTAAAAGGAGAGCTGGAATTAACCAACCAGACTGTGACTGCTTTAAATCAAATTACTCAATTTTATTAATATAGCATTTAGAAAAGATCCTAATCACTATGCAGTCTCAGCCACCAACTCCAAATTGTAGATATTTCAATTCCACTACTGTAATTCTCTTAAGTTGTATATGACAAAATACAATATAACAATTTATGACTTGACCATTTCCTAACAGGAATATATCTATCTCTGAGCATAGAGTACCAGAAAAGTCCTGCAGTGACTAAGAAACACTGTATGCAAATAAAGTGCTGTTCTCCCTGCTCAAGGGAAACAAGTCTCCAAAATCCTTGGATCTGCATCCTTCCAGAACCGGTGGAAGATTTTTAAACACCTCACCAGTGACAGTGTACTCAAAAGCAGTCACTCAACATTTAATCAGGTTGAGGTTTTGAGTGCATGAAAGTTTTAATGATTAAAATAAATAATCTAAGACGCAGCTTCCAAATCCTTTGTTTTAAAACGTTTTGGACAGCAGCATTGACAACTATTTTGTAAGGGAGGTCAGGAAGGGAAAAATCTCAAGCAATTGAAGCCCTATAGTCAAGCCATTCGCATCCCCTTTTTTAATCCTCTTAGCCCCATCTCCCAATTCCATGATCTCTATATGATCTATATGATCATATATGTTATAGAGATCTATATGATCTCTATAACACAAAAAACTAGTAACTGGAAAAGCCAGGACCAAAGGCCAGAGCTGCAGGAAGTCTTTCCTTTTTACTTATCACACTGCTGGTTCCACTCTTCATGGCACAACACTAAAATAGCCAATGTTTTTAAGTAAATTCCAATACTTTGTGCACATAACATACATTTTCCTTTATCTTCTGGGCATCATGTAGAGAACATGCTAAATTAACAGCTAATAGGAATGAAATTTTAGTTTGAATCTTTATTGCAGATTAAAACTAGTTTAGTAGGTTGATGAACAGAAATAGCTAATAGGCAAATGTAATAGGTTTCAGATTTTATTTATAACTTAATTAAATGAGATTCAATCTCCCCAGTCTAGCTTAATTTTCCTTAGCTATGAAATGATTATTTCAACTCCTTGGCCTGGGGGGGTCAGAATTAATCAATAGACAAGGTAAAATAGCTGAAAGTGAAGATGCATTATGTTATCCCAAATACAAACACGAGAGATCTTTTCTCCTTGAAAGAAAGACCCCAAGACCTCCATTGCACTTTTATTTGAATGTAATATTTGGGACAATTTTCCAAAAGGGCCAATATTTCCCAATTTAGTCTGAGGTCATAAAAGAACATCAACAAAACAGTATTTGGGATTTCAGTTTTTCACCCTTATCATTAAGACTCACTGCCTCCCATCATCAATATTTATTGAGCATTTACAGTGTACTAGGCACAATAGAACATACAGAAAACATTGTCCCTGCTCTTGAGGAGCTTACATTCTAAAAGAAAAAAAAAATACACCTCTTATTAAAATGGTATTTTTGTTTGGTGTTTTCTGCAAGGTACTGAGGAAATAGTCTGAAGGGTGAGCTTTGGGTATAACTTAGCCCCATCATTATTTAGAGAATAGAGGAAGAAGGAGTTAAAGGCAGACAATGACAGACCATTCAAGATAGGTAGGGTTTAGAGGGAGATAAACACAATCTCATCAACTAAGGAGAGATCTGCTGCAGTAAATAGGATGAGGGAAATAGTTTGTGGGATGCAAGCAAAGGAAGTAGGGTGGTATCTTGGACATTGAGTGGAGCCAGAAAGATCATGCGGCCTTTTTCCAAGTACACAGCCACCAAGTAGGAATGGTTGGTGACGAGACAGAAGAAGGCTAAAAAAGGAAGGTAATCCTGTGCACCCAACAAATAGAAGGAATAAAGGATCAAAATTGAAGGCAGGCTACAAGAGTATCAAGAAATTCTTAAAAACCAAAAGTGGAAGCACAAAACTTACAGTTAATGCTACCCAACATCATGATGGGCCAAGAACATTGTGGCTTCTGAAGTTAGAAAATGCCATATACCAAAAATTTAAATGAAACACATTACTTTTATCCACTTGACAGCCCCCCCACCCCCCTACAAGAGAAACTGATTTGAGGGTATGGGGTGGGGTAGGGAGGAAAGGAGGGAAAGGAGAATGGGACATGGTTGGGAACAGTAGTTACATGAGTAGTATTTTTGTCATAATGATAAACTTCTTATTCAAACTTGGTAAAAGCCCATTAGCTGCCAAAAGGGAATAAGGAATTAATTTCCAAAAATGTACAATTTCTTTTAGAGAAGTTTCAGAACCAAAAGACTAATTTACATGAAAAGCTGTAGAGAAATTAGTTGAAAAGTCCATTCATAAAACTTTTATTCCACTTACATAAACTTAATACACATGTTCTTAACAATTATGCTTGGATTGTTCATGAAAATTTCATAAGACATTAAACAAAGCTAGCCATCATCAAGTTATTTCCCTGTTAACTATTTTTACAGCACATGCATGTTAGGCAAGTATCAAAAAAAAAAAAAATCACAAAAGCAAAAAACCTAAAAAAGTTAAATACATGGGTTTTTTGTTTTACTGCTGTGCTTGATAAACATGAAGTAATGAATATCAAGCAACTCATTTTTACTGCGTAGTTACTTGCACATTTGTTCTTAGGTTGCCTAAAACATTTAAATACAAATAAAATGAGTGTAGCAAAAATAATGAAAGCAAACAGCAGGTAACTTTACAAACAATGGAATGTGAACCGTTTCTGCCCTTCTCCAGAGTAAATTGGGTCACGACTTTGTCTAAAGGAACACTTCTGCAGCTGTAGTCAAAGGTGTGCACATTGAGATTGTGTATTCCACAGATACACATGGTTAAACATGTATCATCCATGGGTTATCTATTTCTACTACAGCCCTGAAAGTGTTCCAACCTTAAAGTACCCACAATAACTACACTTGTGACTGGAACCAATTATCCCTTTTATCCCCCACCAGGACAAACCAATATGTAGTAGGCAGTTTTCTTTGCTTAGACATGGAAGCAGTTTTAACACTGGCCCTTGTGAAGCCACAATGTACCAAAAGTACTATGCCAAACATTTATAACTTGTATAAAAATTCCACATCCCCATATTGGCCACCTCAAGATGAAAACAGATAACTCTCTAAATGTTAACTGGCTCTACTCCCCTAATATTAAACATAAAAACCACATGGGAAATACAGAAATTCAAATAGAAGTAACATAAACCTGTCATAAATCGTAAACAAAAAACTATTTGTGGGACAGCATGGATGACAAATGGTCTACTGTGTAAATTTTAGATGAGGCAGACAAAAGTTGGAAGGCCGGTTAGTTTTCCCCTCCTTCTCCTGCTTCAGCTTCGTCTCCCTGGGTATCCGATGTCCACAACTGGTAAAAGAAGGAAAGGTTTTTCAGCATTTTTTAGTTTGAAAAAGATGAGAAAATTTTTTCCTATATGTCAAGGTACCAGAATGTGAACATGGTTTCAGTCAGAAGGCTTTGTTAAAAAGATACCAGCACTGACGACAGCCTCGAGATAGAAAACACCTCAAAGTGACAAATTTATTTTGCCCCCAATAATTTTGACTGCATGGAAAGTACACAGCAGAGATACCCTAAAATAAGAAACACAGGATGTGTTAATAGACAGTGAAAAGAAAGTAGCTATCAGATATCAGACTATCCTGAACAGCCCCAAGACAAGAGATGTGACGTAATTTGAGTGCACAGAATCATTTAATTCAGCCGGTACTCAGGAAGCTAAGGTTGATTGCCTGCTATGCTTCCCTGGGAGAGACTTTTGACTATCATTCCAAAGGAGAATGCTACACTTTATCAAATTCAAAAGCGAGCATCAACTCTTGAGATGAATTAGCTTTTTGACACTAGCTTTAAAAAAAAGCGTATCTTTATGAATTTGTATGATTCAAAATAAATGGCTGTTGTAACAAGAGAATTTAGGATTTAACAAATGATTATGACTACTGAATCATTATATAGATATTTCATTTTAGTCTCTACTGAATTAGAACAGCAAGAAATAGTTGAAATTGTGAAACTGTGACCAAAATACCATTAGAACAGCAAGAAGGAAATAATTGAAATTGTGTAACTGTAATCCAAACACTGCTTTTGAAATCTGCTCTACAACTACTTGTTACTCTACTTTGAAATTTATCACTTTTCTGTATGTATTTCATAATAAAAATGTTTTAAAATAAGTAATGGCCGATCACAATAGTGCAGTTTAATCTTCTAAGAGGTAAAGATTAAAGTTTGTCTCTCACAGTGATAGAATTATGGATTCTATTTTTTAATTTTCCATTAATTATAGTTTTTCAACAGGTGAAAAAATTTCAAAATTGTTACCTCAACTGCTTCAATATCAAAAATGTTAAGTTTTATCACTATATAGAGATTTTTAAAGATAATCACAAAAGGATTGGTTCAAGACAATCTTAAATTTTATAGTTGTTATACTGAAAATGGGGACCGGGGGGAGTTCTACCTAATTATTTTTTTTAAGTCCTAAGTCATCCATTTTATTTATCATTAATTATATATAGCTTTGGCCTAGAAAGGAGACTTCTTACAAGATCACGTGGCTCTGTTTCTTTAAGACGATTGTATAACGATACAGCTTTCGCAAAGTGACTATGTGATTGTGAAAACCTTGTTCTGATGTTCCTTTGATCTACGGTATGGACAGATGAGTAAAAAATATGGATAAAAAACAAATAATAGGGGGAACAAATGTTAAAATAAATTGGGTAGAGTGAAATACTAGTGGTCAGTGAGAGGGAGAGGTAAGGGGTATGGTACGTACGACTTTTTCCTTTTTATTTCTTTTTCTGGAGTGATGTAAATGTTCTGAGAAATGATCATGGTGATGAATATACAACCATGTGATGATACTGTTAGCCACTGACTGGACACCAAGTATAGAATGTTCATACGTTAAGAATGTTTGTGTTGTATGTTGATTGGCTTTATTAATAAAAATTAAAAAAAAAATAGATCACATGGCTCATCAAACCTAGCTGTTTTGAAGGACAAAATAATAACATCTCTACTGTCTCTTTTCCAGTTTTAATCTTCAAATAAACTTGCAAAAAGCTGATGCAAGATATTTCTTTCCAAGGTATCAGTGATTCAGACTCATACTGTGCTGTTTTGGCAAAATGTCTATACTCGGCAGATAAATGATCTGAATCAACCTATAATGATAACAGCTGATATGAGGCCTTAGATAGTAAACAGTGACAGAACCAGAATGGGACACCTTGGTTTTCTTACTCAGACTCAGCTGCTGAAGTATGCTCTTCATTAACACCATGCTATACAATACCAAAATTCAACTGGAAACATATTAGATCTGGCCCTCTCAAAAAGCAATGACAACACAAATAATAACTAGGTCCCAGATTCTACCCGTTAAAATGACAATTCAGTACCTGTATTTATCAACTTCAAACAAGAAAACTAAGAAAGTCTTAATATTAAAATTAGCCTAAAAATTGAATTTATCTTGTTCTTATTTCAATTGGTGTAGATAACGTTCCTCGCATTTTATCTGAAGAAACTAGTTTTTTCTCATGACAAAAATAAAAATCTTAAGCATGTAGATGGGCTCCAATGAGACTTTCTAAAATGTATTTTATGGGTTTAATAATAAACAAATACATAACATTGTCTGGAAAAAACCCTTCACTGAGAATATTCAGCACCTGAACATAGGAATGGTTTGCAGAAAACTGACAGCGGAGGAGAATAAGGTTGGAAAAAGTGAAATGTGTATGACGATGATCTGGTCCCCCAAAGAAATGGCCATGTTAGTAGAAAGCAGTAACACTAGACTACAAACTTCTGAGCACCGAATCTCCAATACCTACCACCCTTCTTTACCTGACATATAGCAGATGCTTGGCAATTTTTTTCAGCTAAGCCTTAAAACTTCAAATTTAATATTTAATTTGAAAGATAATAGGAAAACCTAAGGAACCAAGGAGACAATCAACCAATTGAAATATGTAGATCTTATTTGGATCCAATTCAAATACGCTATTAGAGAGAAAGAAAAAATGGAACTTGACAATATTTAGATATTTTAAATGTATTGTGGTTCCTTTTTTTAATCTGGAGGTATAACATGAGGACAATCATGATAAACAAGCAAAACAGATTTCTAATAGGATTCTGGAGAGTACCTGAAATTTTCTAACAAGTTATTAATGCCATACTATAACTACATAAATATGG
Source organism: Tamandua tetradactyla (assembly GCF_023851605.1). NCBI lineage: Eukaryota > Metazoa > Chordata > Mammalia > Pilosa > Myrmecophagidae > Tamandua > Tamandua tetradactyla. The sequence goes on from NC_135332.1 coordinate 145,346,073, forward strand.
AGGCAATTCACAGGCAAGAAAACAATATACAGATACCACACTTAATGGAATTTAAACAGTGAGGCAAAGCGAGGCCTAGTAAAGTTGACACTAAAACTAAACTGTTATGTGACTAAAACAAAAAAATGGAACCACTCAGACTGAAGTGAAAAATAAATGGACTATAGGGTGCTACAGGGTGCATGGGTAGTTCAGAGGTTTTGGGAGACCTGGGGTCGATTCCCAGACCATGCACCCCCCCAAAAAATAGAATTAACAAATAAATAAATAAATGGACTATGGTTGAAAGTCTAAGATCATGGATTACAAAATTATTAAACTATTAGGTTTTAGCAATAGGCCTATTACTTCTGAAAGTGTTTTTGGTCCTTGATCTAATGTTTTAGTTTCTGTAAAGTAAGATTTTCTTCATATGATTTTAACAGTAGATAGGACATTACATCTAATTAAAAAGTCCAGCAATATTCCTTTAATCTATATAAAACATCACCTTTTAAATCTCATTAACCAAATGTTATACAAAGTTGATTCTCATTAATACCGTTTCAAATTTAGAGCACAATTTTAAACAAAAATAAAATCAGTTACTCTCATTTTCTTTAGCCACATATCTTAAGTGAATTTTCTTCACTTAAAGAAAATCTTAAATTCTTCGATTAACAAAACCATTTAATGATATTGGTATGTACTTACTGTCAAGTTATCTCTCAGTAACTGCATTATTAGCGTGCTGTCTTTGTAAGACTCTTCACTTAATGTATCAAGTTCAGCAATGGCTTCATCAAAAGCCTATGGCAAAAAAAGTGCATTTTAATGCTCAAATAATAAGAATTACTAAAATTTCACCCAACAGGTAAAATACATACTGTCTTTGCAAGAGAGCAGGCTTTCTCCGGAGAGTTCAGAATCTCATAATAGAACACAGAAAAGTTAAGGGCTAGACCCAATCTGATAGGATGCGTCGGTTGCATTTCCTTTTTGCTGATTTCAAATGCCTCTTGATAAGCTTGTTGTGACTGATCCACAATCCCTGGACAATAAACACCAAAATGTACTGATGAAGGTTTGCACTTCATTTTCACATTTCAAACCAAACTTTTACTGTCCAACAGTTTCCTGTAAAATATTTTGCTGGTACCACCCTTAATTAAATGGGACACTCTTAAATACCACACTAGCTACTGGCCAATGTCCAAACTAAAACAATGTCATAATCATTTCAACATTGTTATATTTTTAATAATTAAGTTATGCTATGACCACTATATCTTAAAATCATGTAGGAACATCCCTCTTCACACAACTGGCTTCTCAGAAGGCATACATTTTAGATTATCAATATTCGGTAGTAGAAATATATTCTCAGGACTCCCAACCTCCCTCCCCAAAATTATCACTATAGCTCCTTATTCAGTGTTACAAGCAATTACAAACCAAACCAAAAACAGTTTATGCTCTATAAAAAAACTACTTGCATATTATTGTATACAAAATCATCACAACAGGTTAAAAAAACAGCATACCTTTCTTGTCATCACCAGCAGCAACTTCAGCCAAGTAACGATAGTAGTCACCTTTCATTTTCAAATAGAAGACTTTGCTCTCCGCTTGTGAGGCATTAGGGATCAAAAATTTTTCCAAAAGAGACTTGGGAAGAAAACAAACAGGGTGGTAGTAAGAATAAAACATTCATAAAAGTCATAGGGGAAAAAAGCAAAAAACTCAAAAGAATTTGCATCTCTTAAGATCATACTAGAGCCTAAATTACACTGCTGATAACACAATAGTAGGCTCGTGAATTTATGATTTAAAAGCAAAATGCTTGGGCAGCAATGCTTAAAATTTGAAGTCAGTGTTCAGTTCATTAAGGATGACCGATACATTTGAATATCAGTCCTGGCAGTGTTGACAGTATTATATATTTACATGCTGCATGTTTCAGTGAGTAAGAAACATAATAGCTCATATTCAGGAAAATTTTTTACATACTGGCAAATCTTATCATTTAAGTCATGACATTAGAATGGAAAAACAGAAAAACATAAAAGATTAACCTTTGGGGACTTTCTGGAAGAATATTACTGAAAAAGAAATCAATACCATAATAGACAAAACCAGAGAGGTGGTCAGAGGAGTGGAACAGAATTAACTTCATTTATGAGAGCACAATTCAAATAATACCTTCAAAAATGGTAAAAATTGTTCAAACCAAAAATTCTTTTCTCCTAACCTATTAACATAAATGGTAGGATTATGAGAATAGACATTTAATTTCAGTAAAGTGATTTTTAGTTAATAAGACACATGTTTACATTACAGATCACAGATAAAATTCACTCTATACTTTCCATTTAAATTCTTTCATGCTAATAATTATATTACATAATTCATTTAAAGCAGAAAATAAGATCATGTCTTATTAATTCACTATTTTTCACGTCAGTGTTTTAGAGGAAGAAATGGAAAAATGTAGTTTTTTCTTTTAAGGAGAAAGATTAAAAATTTCAGCAGCAGAATGAGGCAAAGATTAAAGGAAAAAACTACTCAACACCACCTTCCTTCCTCCTGTTACACAAAAAGGATACTATGAGTATCAAGTAAATTTTTAATTTGATTGAACCTCAAATCAAATAAATCAATTCTTCAAAGGAAAAAGTATCTAATTCTTTGATTTCTGTTCTAGAAGGCATTCAATGAGTACTCCAAGCTACTTATATGCAAATATAGTTTGGAAAAAAGCTTTTAAATATTAACTTTAACTTTGTTTACCCCATTATTATGTCCCAGTGGTGGGTGGGTGAACATCCTTTAATCCAGATTCTCACCACTACCTCCTTTTTTCTTTTACTACTATTCAAACAGCAAAAGGTATTTCTATTTAAAATAGTAAGTAGGTTTTTTTCTTTTTTCACTTAGAAACAACAGCCTTAAGAAACAAATAATCAGGCTTTAAGTTCTCTCTTTACACAATATACAAAATGCATCATTAATTCAACATGGGAGATGGGATAGTGACTTTGGGGTTGGTCTAGGTTTAAATTGTGGCTCTCCATATATATGACCAACTTCATCTCCGATTCAGTTGTTTTCTCACCTGTAAAGCGAGGATTGTAACACCTACTTCCAAGGGATGTTGAGAGAAAAAACAGGTAAAGTACTTAAAGTAACACTTAGTAAAGCATTTACTGTTATTATCCCTACATATCAGACACAATACTAGAAGGTGGAAGCACAATAAAATGTTAATACTTCAAAATCTAGTTGTAGAGTTAAGTAAAAACCTGATTCCTTGATATACCACTCTAAATATGATGCTGTGGTGAAACATCTTTAAGAAATCTCTATGCAATTACTTTAGGTGGGAAGGGGTAGATTTGGTTTTTGACTGGCTAGGCAAAGGTTAAGATTGAACTAGCTATAAAGCCTAGCTGAAAAAAAGGGTTTAATGTGATTAACCAGAATACACAAATAACTTCAAATTAAGTAGGAGAAAACATACACTTTTAAAGAAGGCGCCATAAACAATTCAAGTCAACTGAGAACTTCTCTCTCGCTCATTTACATGTACTTAAGACAAAATTACGAATAATTCCAAATAAAGGTTGACAATAAAAGTAACTAAGTAGTAGAGTAACTAAGAGCAGTCACGAAGAAAGCAAGTCTCCAAGGCCTCCCTATCTCATATTTTACTGCTTCAACGCAATTTTTACAGTCATTTATCCTCCAAATACTTCATTCAGTTCCACTGTGTTATTAGGCACTGAGAATATAATTGTGAACAAGATAAATCTTTAAATTCATGGATGAGTCAACCTTAGAGCTATTAACCAGAATGGAAGGGCTGGATAACAATAATCAGGCCCCTTGTTTGTCTAGTGATAAATCTCAGAGTACCAAATGTCAACAGTGGCAAACATTTTTGGGGATTGCTGACTACAGGAAGCTGAGAAAGGTACAAATGGCATACTTTTTTTCCTAAGAAGTACAAATATTCTATATTTCAACCTGCATGAAGCTGGTAAAATATGCAATCCATAGAGACAGAAAGTAGATTAAACATTTCCAGGGACAAGTAAAAGAGGATAATAGGGATCTACTGCTTAGAAGTACAAGAGTTTCTTTTAGGGGTTCATAGAAAAATTCTGGTATTGTATGGTAGTGACCATAGCACAATACCGTGAATGTAATTAATACCACTGAAGTATACATTTCAAAATAATTAAAATTCATAAATTTTTTCTTGCATATATATATATAACAACGAAAAACTATATACATTTTTTTAACTTAGGGAGCCCCTGTGTGCTCTTCATCCAGTTTCCCCAATGGCAACATCTTACATCTTGAGTAGCTAGAGAACAATATCAAAACTAGGAAATTGACATGGACACAGTACTCAGACATTATTTAGATTTTATGTCTTATCTGTGCTCATCTACATGCCTGTGTACATGTGCAACTCTATGCAATTTTATCACGTGTAACCATAACTACAATCAAGATGCAGAACTGTTCCATCACCACAAAGCTTCTTTGAGTTATCCTTTCTAAGTTGTTGGACTTGTGTGTGTAAAGTTGTTCCTATTATGTTTGTGTGTGACTTTTTTTATTGTATAATATAACATATATACAAAACAAAGAAATAAAAAAGCAATAGTTTTCAAAGCCCTCTTCAACAAGTAGTTACAGAACAGATTCCAGAGTGTATCATGGGCTACCATACAATTCTCTCATATTTTTCCTTCCAGCTGGCTCCAGAATATAGGAAGTTAGTGGGCTTAAATATTTTATCATCACAATCGACTTTTTTTCCGTTCTTCTTTAGTGAAAAACAATATATAAAAAAAAGCTATAAATTTAAAAGCACATCACCACAATTAGTTGCAGAACCTATTTCAGAGTTTGACATGGGTTACAATTCCACAATTTTAGGTTTTTACTTCTAGCTGCTCTAAAATACTGGAGAATAAAAGAGGTATCGATTTAATGATTCAGCGTTCATATTCATTTGCTAAATCCTATCTTCTCTGTAAAACTCGACCATCACCTTTGATCTTTCCATCCCTCTCTTTAGGGGTGTTTGAGCTATGGTCATTGCAAATTTTTCATATTGGAAGGGTCTGTCACTAATATGGGGTAGGGAGACGGAACTATCTGATGTTCTGGAGAGGCTGGGATAGGTTTCAGGACTTATCTGGACCAGGGACCCATCTGAAGGTTGCAGGTTTCTGGAAAGCTACTCTAGTGCATGGAACCTTTGTGGAATCTTATATATTGCCCTAGATGTTCTTTAGGATTGGCTGGAATGATCCTGGTTGGGGGTTGGCACGTTATGATGGGTAGCAAGGTCTAACTGATGCTTGTGTAAGATCAACCTTCAGAGTAGCCTCTCAACTCTATTTGAACTCTGTAACTGATACTTTATGAGTTACACTTCTTTTCCCCCTTTTGGTCAGGATGGAATTGTTGATCCTATGGTGATAAATGGCCTACTTTTGTCTACCAAATTTTCAGGTGACATAAACTTAAGAAACACCAAGATTTTTTTTTTAATGAATTCCAGATTAACACACATATTAGTTCAAAAAAAACAAACTATTTAAAGGAAGAGAACTGTGATAAATTGTCTCCAAAGATGGTCATATCCCTGTTCATAAATGCCATTTCACCTTCATCAAGATGTGAAATTTATTTCCTTTTTCCTTGAGTCTGGGCTAGTCTTGTGACTTGAACAACAGAATGTGGTGGAAGTAACTGCTGTCCCAATTCTGAACCTAATTCTTACAGGCCTAAGAGCTTCCCTTTTTGCATAGAGCCCTGAATGTAAGAAGTCAAACTATCTGCTGGAGAGAAAAGGCGAACCAGACTTCTACTATCAAACATATAATGGAATCCACCTTGAATATTTTGGTTCCAGCTGAACTCCTAAGACGTATGCAGCAATTAGTGACCCAGCCAATGACATGAGAAGAATCGTCTAAAATGGCTTAGCCAAGAGAAGGAATCACAAAAATAAACCAGTTTTAAATCACTAAGTTTTGGATGGCTTGTTATAGAGCAATAGATAACTGAGACAAGGATGCCTGCAATTGTGATAATCAATAAACACAACATTCTTTAATTTGATTCTTCCATAACCCTATGTACCATAAAGTAGAAACTACAATTATCCTTATTTTCTAAAGGACATTGAGGATGAGCAATGTAATTTTCTAATTTGCTTAAAACCATAGCTAATGGATACATGGGTGGTTCAGTGGTAGAGCTCACCTGCCATGCAGGAGATCTAATTTTATTCCTGTCCCAGCCCTCCCCCCCACATCAAAAAAAAAAAAAAAAAAAAAACATAAAAACCCCACAGCTAAGCTTGTGAAGGTACAACTCTAACTAGGTATTCTGACCTGTAAATTTATTTCCTAACATTATGCTACAATTTCTGTCTTGATAGTGTGATATGTCTACTAAAATGGATGTGACTTTAAGATACACTGATACAATTAGGAATCAAAGAAAAAAGATTCAGTTCCACATCGTGCTAATGAGACCAAATTTAGAGTGCATTATTTATTTATTTAAAAATCAAGAAAGACAGTGACAAACTGGAGAACATCTAGAATAGTAAGCAAGAATGGTGAGGAAACAAGAAACTGTCATGAGGAATGAAGGAAGGAATCAGGAATTTAGGAATGTCATGAATGAATGGTTCCAGAAAACCAATTCTAATGGGTAAAACTTAACAAAAGCTGATTTCATTCAACGTAGTAGTCGAAATTGGAACAGGCTATCTACTCAGACAGTGGGTTCCACTCATCTTACAGAGGCTTAACAAGAAAGTAGAGGATCACCTGTCATTTTGTAGAGGGGATTCATAAATTAGGTGTGGTCTCTTTCAACTCTAATGGAAGAGAGAGAGAGAGCGCTCATCAAATTATGTTAACTGTAAGAGAAAAGAGACAAGTATATTAATGTCAAACTGACGAAAGAATACTAATCTAACTTTTCCAGATTTGGAAACCTGAAGAGACAAGCATAAGAAGAGAAAGATGGAGGGAACAAGAACAAAGGGGGAAAAGGGAGGTACGACATGTGAGAAAGCAGTAGTGACAGTAAAAGGGAAAAAATGGAGGCAAGCAAAGTAGAAAATGAAAGAAGTATCTGTTTTAAAAATACACAAAAACAAAAGACAAAAACCAACAAACAAAAAAACCCAGGCCTCAGAAATATCAACGGTTAGATATACAAAGCAGTGCCCTAAACTTCTTTACCTACAGTAGTACAATGAAAGCAATGACAGATAACGCTGGGAAACTGCAAGAATCTGAATGAAAAAGATGCGTGTATGGGGAGGTGTGGGGGGGCACAGCTGAGACAGCATCATCTAAAGAAAAAGTAAAGCAGATTGTGAGTCACTGTAACTGTTACTTCAGCTGTAAAACCCAAGCTAGGCTGACTACCAATGTACCAGAAACTTGTAAATTCTTCATATAACACAGAACATCAACTTTCTTATCCAAATGTAACTTAAAACAGAAAGGATTTTCAGGTCAAACACAAAACTTACGAACATCCTATACTCAAGCACAAAGCTAATCCATATGAACCTTACTGAAATATAGGTTAGAAATTTACATTTCCTGAAACAACTTACTTAAAAATAAACGTCTGGGGTTTTTTTCAGTTAACTTTGTTTTTTTATAATAGCCACCATCTTTTAATGATTATCATGGCCAATATTTTTGAAAATAGCTAGGATTAATTTGCTGAAGTAGAGTTAATGTATATTGTCACTTTATACATAGTCACCATGTTAAGTGGGATAAGTCTTTTACTCAGCAAAATACCAATAGAATCTATTATAATCTATTTCTTCAATGCTGCAGAAGCATATATCCAACCACATACTTAGTAAATGGTTTATAACCTGGAGCTAGACACAATTTAGTTCTGAAGAGAAAGTTCTAAACTTTCCATCTAATCAACAGATAAAAAATTAAGTGGAATCTGAAATCTTAAGATATAAAAATACTTTTTCTTTCTATTGCGATTAATTCTTTATAAAAACACTTAATACAGAGTCAGATAATGTTTTCCCCACTAAACTAGCTATTACCCACGAAGGGAAGCCTTGATCCAACGACAGTCAACATAATATCAATGCTTTGACTTAAGAGTATATTAAAATTAAGAAATTACACAAACTGACAAGTCATCTAGTCTGACTGCCCGCCCTTCCTGGGGTAGGCCTGACCCATATTAAACAAACATTCAATCCCAACTATGGTCAAATATTTCAAATGAAAGGTTTATAAGCTGAAAAATCCATCTCTATTCTAGTGACAAACCTCTCACTGGTCCTTTAGTATGATTACAGCCTGAAATTGAATAGTTAAGAGTTTATAATTTCTTTTTTGGGGGGGGAGGTGCGTGGTTCGGGAATCAAACCCAGATCTCCCAAAGGGAAGGGCGAGCATTCTACCACAGAACCATCTGTGCACCCCATTTCTCTAGCTAAAAGGTTAGAAACCACCAAAACTGCCTAGAGCTGAGGGCAAAACCTTAACCTTTGGGCATCCAAAACTTCTTGGAGGAACAGCACAGTATACTGGAAATAGCATGAACTCTAAAATCAAGCAGATTTTGAATCCCACCCTCACCAGTAATATCAAGACTTCAGGTAAATTAATCTCTCAAAGCTTTACTTTTTCACCTATACATTGCTGATTAAAATAAAATCTACTTCAAAAGGCTGTTGCGAGGTCTAAATTAGGATAAACTGATGTGCCCATCACATCATCCGACAGAATCGGCACTCAAATATTTAGTTCCTTGAGTTCTCACTGACTGCTCAGTTAAATCTAAAGAGAAGATATACGGATTTTTTTTTTGTATGCTGTGCAGTGAGGATCATATCTTATTATTGCAGCACCATCTGTTGAATTTTGGTGGCTGTATGTGTGTGCACGTGCTGGGTATCGAACCCAGGACTCCACAGGGCAAAAGAAAATCCTAATATATACAGATCTCAAAATTCAAAAATCTGCTTTAGTGCTTTTGTACTTTCCATTTTAGTACTTTACTTTGGGTTCAGTAATCTAAAATTTGTCTAACTGTAAGAGTAGCAAAAAGCTTTAATTTAAAAACAGAAGTCAGTCAATCAGACAGCAAAGATAAAGGTGAAACCTTTTTCTTTGGCATTTTTTTTTTTTTAAACAGCAGACTGGTTACAGAGCACTAACTATGGAGAAAGACTTCCTACTACATAAGCTCAAAAGTCCCTAATCACTGCTTACTAGCTCTCTCACCTTGGACAAAGTTCCAAAATCTCCCTGGGCCGTATCTACTAAAGGGGAATATTAGGTGACACCACACATAGGGGTTTTGGGAAGAGTACATGAATTAATATACAGAAATACATTCAAAATAGAGTCTGACACATGGTAAGCAAAAAGAAAAAAATTTAAATAATTTGAAGAAAATGTATTACAATAACTTTAAAATTACACCTCAACAGATGATATTGGTTAAAAAGGAACTTTTCAGGTAGTATATCTGTTACCACCAAAAATTAAAAAGCAAAAAAACCCTAAACCAACAGATCAGACATTGTAACTCTGGGCTTGAACCTTAGTACTTGTTTTAGATTGTAAAACAGTGTAGGCGCTGTGGAAAACAGGTTTGGCAGTTCGTTAAAAAGTTAAAGAATTACGATATGACCTGATAACACCACTTCCAGGGTATAACCCAAATAATTGAAAACAGGGACTTGAACAGATATTTGTACATAAGTGTTCACTGCAGCATTATTCACAATTAGCCAAAAGGTAGAAACTACCCAAGTGTCCAACAGATAGATGGATTAATAAAAGTGATATGTACATAGAATGCATTAAGCCAATAATGAATGACGCTCTGTCACAGAAGAACCATGACAAATATTGTATAATTCCACTTATATGGAATGCCCAGAAAATGCAAATTCATAGACAAGAATAGATTACAGGTAACCAGGGGGGTTTTGGAGATACTGGGCAGTTATTACTTAATGGGTATATGGGTTTCTGTTTGAGGTGATGAAAGATTTTGGTTACCAACAGTGATGATAGCACAATTATCGTGAATATAATTATTATCACTGAATTGTACATCTGAAAGTGGCTAAAATGGGAACCGTATTTTTTACATGATTTTTCTGTAAACTCATAACTTCTGTAATTTAAAAAAAATGGGGAAAAAAACGAAAACAAAAACATCTGAAGCCCACCCTGTTCATCCCAAAAAAGGAATAAGGTGCTTGTTGATAAAGAATGAAGCATAAATACAGAACGGTATATATACTAATAATGTATGCTCTTCAAAGATATAATTGTTCACATGGGCACAGTATTCTCAGGAGGATATGTACAAAGGAATTACCTGAGGAGTGGCGATGACTTTATATCCTAAACTTTGTAACAGCTAAGCCATTATCCAGAACAAGAGTAATTTAAAGTAAAATTCAGTTATGATTTTGGACCTTTAACTTTTCATATACACTTGTATTTGTAATCTTATATTCTCCTTAAAGGAACATTTTGCACATATTAGGCACTGAAATATTAAATCCCTTCACTGAATTACAACATATGTAAAATTTAATGGCTTCATTTAAATAAATGAAGTTTAGGACAATTTCTGATACTAAACGAGGAAATTTTATTAGCTCAGCATTCTTAAGACTATCAAGACAGCTCAATTTTAAAAAAACTTCTAAATAATTAAGACAAAAAAATTACAGAGGTCAATAATATCTATTAGATAATACATCTTTTGGTCAAAGAGAAAATACAAAGTTCTGCTTCTTTGGAGAACTAAAAACTGCTCTCATTTAAAATGACAAATTTTTGGGTGCCGTACTAAGCACATACATTCAGAAACAGCAGCCAAGTAGCAGGCAAAGTACCTTCTAACATGTTCCCAGCACCCTTAAGATTAAGTACCAAGATTTTATGAAATGACCATGAAGAAGGGTAGGGGAGACAAAAGAAAACTCTACCAGAGACAGAGTGGGAGGATAAGGTGAGGCAGCAAGACAGAACAAAATGGTTTGGAAGTTTTGTCTGGCATTAATTCTACCATTAACAGGTGTGACAGTAGTTTCAAATCCAAAAATATGAGCCCACTGTCCCACTCCTGTCTTTCTACAGCACTAATTTCAGAGCCTCCTTTCCAATTTTATCCCAGGAAATCTTCTCTAATGCATTGTAATAACACCTTCCCTCAACCACCACTATTCCTTAGATTTTCTTTAAATTTGAGGCCACTTTTGTTTTTCCCTTTAAAAAATAAATGGAAAAGAAACCAAACCTATATCATGCTTCATTTATTTGACTTGTGTTTCTGGTCTTTTAAAACTTAGAATAAGAAAATTTCCAGATTACCAGTCCTTGGACTAAACACTAAAAAATCAGTAACAAGTACCCAATTATGAAGTGTTACTTACACATTTTCATTTCAGCCCTAAGAGTGGTCACATATCACTATGCCTCAAATTAAACCTTTGGGCTATGTGTATGATTTGCTCCAACTAGCATCAAAGATTCAACTAATGAAAATAATATTTCAAAGAAAAGTTACAAATTACAGAGCCGGGATAATATGTTCTCCTTTCAAGAAGTAATATAATCATTATATCCTCACAAGACTCATTTGAAGGCAATTTGGCAAAAATACATTTAGTTCATAACCTTTGACAAAGTAAACATAGTTATGGGGAGACTGACTACCTTAAAAAATCAATTAATACTTTTAGAATAGGGTTTTAAAGAAGCCCATGCTGTTTAAGTCTTAAAATATTATGCACTATATCTATAATTAGTTAAGTAATAGGACAACATCATATGTATCTTCTTATATGATGCACGGAAGAGGACATAACTATCATTTCCAAAAGATTCTCACACCAAAATTGAATCATGAAAAATCACGAGACAAATCCAAATTGAGGACCATTTTACAAAATAACTAGCCAGTATTGTTCAAAAGTATTAAAATCATGAAAGACAAAGAAACGAAAATGGATTCAGAGTAAGGAAATCTAAGGGCAAATGATAAAATGAAAACTGTGATCCTGGTGAATCCTAAACCAGAAATACAAAAATTATAGTGGCACAACAAGTAAAACTTAAATATAAAAGTTTATTATATCAATATTAATTCCCTGATATTGACATACTGACATACTGTAGCTATATAACACGTAGATATTTGAGGAATCTAGGTAAAGAGTATATAGGAATCCTTTGAACTATTTTCCAACTTTTCTCTAAAACTGAAGTTATTTCAAAATGAAGAATTACAAAAATAAAATTTCACTGGCTAGGGAAAGACAACTACCAGATATAGAAAAAAAGGAAATAAAATGTTCTATTTTCCTGTTGGTGGTAATTTAATATTACAAGTATCACAAAAAAACAAACATTTAAAGAGAAATCCTTTTTAATAGTGACTATTTCTATAAATTAGAACTACCAGTGAGTTTTGCTCTTCAATCCTCATGCCCTTTTTGTCCTCATCTGTTTCTCAAATTTCCTTATTGGACTTGTATTACTTTTGTGTTTAAGAGAGAAATGGCTCAAAAATAGTGATGCACTTGTAAATCAAAAATGAGGGTGCATAATATTCTTAGACAGTATTCTTTAAACTGGTCATAGTACTCACAGTTTAATTCTCACAAAGATAATTATGCATAAAATATCATTGGCAAATAGTTGAATAGCTTCACAATAGCAAAGCAAACATATCAACCTTAATGAGACATGTATGGAATACAATTTAAAATATAGATGGTGTAACAGTTTCCTCTGACTTGGTCTCACCAAATACACAGGTGGGAAAAAGACCACGCTTACATAACCTTTTCTACTTTTGAGATGTTAGGAAGGTAACAAGCTATCAAGGCACAAGGGCCTTCCAATGCACCTCATTATTAAGTACATGACTTGAAACACAATCTAAAACCAAAGTCACTGTTTTTAATGAAGTGATCCCTCCCCCCTACTTATTCTGACAATCCCCCATCAGTCCTTAATAACTTACATCTTATAGTAAATGTGTTTCCATCTACAAATAAGGTTACTAAGGAAAAACAGTAATGCTATTTATATTTATGGATTTACTACGACTCAATGTAAACCACTGAACTTCAATTTCTTGATCTGTTAAAATAAAATGCTATACTGGATGATTTCCAATGTTGCTGCTTTTTTTTTCCCTATGCTGTATGGCGGAGTCACATTTCATTCTTTTTCCATGTGAGTATCCCATTATTGCAGCATCATTTGTTGAATTTTTTGTTTGTTTTTGTTGTTTTGTTTGGGAAGCGCATGGGCTGGAAATCAAACCTGTGTCTCCTGCACAGCAGGCAAGAGCATTCTATCACTGAACTACCCTCACATCCCCTCCAATGCTTCTTAAACCCTAAGAACAAATGCCAACTCCAAATGTTATTATCCAATTTTAAAAACACAAAATAAACCACAGAAGTAATTTTTAGTAACTTTGTCATTAAAAGGAAGTAATTTAATTCCAATTCTGTAACATAAGTTCATATTTCTAGTCCTGTACAATCCCTCCTGCACACAGACAAATAAAACGGACTTATTTTAAACATTTAATTTTCCAAGAACTTTTACTTTTTCTGTAGATCCACTGAGCCTTTTATCACCCCTAGACCTCTTAAAATTGTAAAAAGGAATCAGACAAAGCCTCCATTAATTTGTCTCTTACTCCCCCGTGTGGCTGAAGTGGCTTCCTTTATCTGAACTGCAACTTTCTCAATTGCTTCCAACCAACCAATAAGAAAAGTGCTTCACTAACAAGACAAATACAATGGTATTAGGTGGTATCAAGAACTAATTTTGTAGTTATTTGCAGACATCTGATTTTAAACTTTTATCCTTCTGTGCCACTGTTGGCTTAGAGGAATAAAATTTGAAGTTGAAAACAGGAATTCTATGAATAAGGTGGTCATATATACAGGAAAGGTTAAAAATAGCTTAACTTCAGTGATAGAAGACTGAGGATGAATGATGGATGATTTTCACAAAGTCACTTAACTGATTGCATTTTCAAATAATAGATGGTAAATCTCTCCAACTTTTTTTTAAAAACAAGAAATGATAAAGCAGAGGTTTATTATCCCTGGTATTTAATATTAAAGTCAATCTAAAGTAGGTGCTCTCTGACTTTTGCCCAAAATGAAATGACAGCTATCTTCACAAAACATAATGTTGATAGAAGGCCCAGAATGTTCCAAAATGTTTTGTTTTAAAAAAAAAAGTCAATTGGGAGAAAGGGCTTACAAAAAATGGGAATAGAAACTGCTAAGGCAAATCAGATTCAGAGAACTGCCAGCCCCCACACCATTAAAGCTAGCAAAATAATTCAGGAGAATCAATGTTTTACTGCAAATTCAAAATATAATTCCTCAAACATTAAAAGCAAAATGGTAAGATACAAAAAGAACTTACTGAACAATAAGCAGTAGCTGATAAAATTATTCTGACACTTTTAAGGGCTTTCTCTTTCACCTGTCTTCCCCAAAGCCCCTTTTATAGTTGCCATCAGCCTTGAGCTGGGCACAAACCAAGGACCCGTTTTCCAGTATTCCACTACAAAGCCATTTTTTGTTTTTAAAACACCCCATTTTTGATAGGTCCTTTTAATCTGCACAACATGTATTTGGCTTACCTCCCTAGTGGGACAAGACTACCTCCTCCATATTCAATCAACATGCAGTACTCTCTCATTCATATTCTCTTTGATTATTTGGGTGCATGTTTCTCTCTAGGTTGTGAAGATTTTTTTAAGAGCAGATGCAATTTCTGCTCTTGAAAATTTCCTTATCCCCAGCATATAGCATTAGGTATATGGAACTGTAAGTAGTCATCAAACATTAATGAGTTTAGCAATTCACTGTCATTCTCTTAAACTTTATCTCAATATTAATAAATCATGATGCACCAAAGTAGTAATGTCATAGAGGTACAAAAGGAGAAACGTTATTTGCTATTTGATAGTGTTAACTCAATAACTCATCAAAACATTCTAATGAGTCAGATTCTATTATTTCCATTTTGAAGATGTGAAAACAGTGACACAGAGCTGTAATAATTTGCACTATGTCACAAAGTGGGCCCAAAAAGTCTGCAGAGACTGTGCTGTTATTACCTGTCTACAATAACTAGCACACTTTATTTTTAGAAATGTTACATAAAGTTTTATGCCATGTGATTCACAGTCGAGAAACAGAGCCTGATAATCCCATCTGCCAGATGGGAACAATCAAAGGGCAAACTGGAAGGGAGAGATACTAGTTTTAATGAAGGGCATGATCACTCTGGGTTGCAATGTTTCCAAGTATCTTCCAAACACAGTACTAAAGTAATCCATCAAAATGTTGAAACAAAAAATTGATTTAAGTATACTACAGACTGCCTACATAACAGTGTCTTCAATTGTCATTCCAGGTAATCACATTTTTAAGTAATGAGTTTTGGGTAGGATTTTCATCAAGTATCTGGGTTGCATGTGGTTCAAATAGGTTCTATGCCAATCTAAACTCCAAACTTATTATATGTTTTGGGAGCAAAATCTTATTTATAGACTACGAGCTAGCAATTCATGAATACTGGAACTGCAAGGTAGGAAGGTAGGCTTTTCTCAGAAAAGCACCTGTAATTTAGCCTTGATGAGAAACACTCAACTCACCACGGGATTCCTGGATAATGTCAATAATTAACTCTTGGATCTCAAAATTGTTTTAAGTTTGGAACTAATCCTACTGAAAAGTTTCTTCTCGATATCCTCATTCAAACAATTCAAATAGGTAAAATTTCAATGCACCCCAAAATTGGGCACTAACTGCAAAATTAAATGCAATTAAGATCTTTCCTAGCTAGATATTTTTAACTCAAGAACAAACATGTGTCAACCCATCAGAAAAACTCATATTTTGGTCTATTTAATTAATTTATTTTTTTGCATGGGCAGACACTAGGAATCGAACTCAGGTCTCCGGCATGGCAGGCAAGAACTTTGCCACTGAGCCACCATCGCACCTTCCTGGTCTACTTAATTTTATAGATTAACATTAAGCTGACTGTCCTCAGATTCTTGCCTCACATTCTACCTGAGGCTATTATTATTTCTATTTAGGACATATTTGCACATATTTTTATTTGGAGAAGGAAAGGTTCACAACTATAAATCCTGTCAAATAAAATCCACAAAAACTTATACGTTGAAACATTTAAATAATTTATTCCAACATATGTAAACAAACATATATATATGCCATATAACAGAAACTCCTGTAACAATCCACTCATCTAGGTGTGGTTGTTGCCCAAAGATTCACTTTGTAGGAAAAGAATGATAAAAAAAATAAAATAAAATTCATCAAAATCTGCCTACATTATTACTAATGCCACAAACACTTTATCATAAAATGCAAAATTAAATCAATGACAATGACAACTGTTGCTGCACACCAATTTTCACAAAAATAGATGTTTTTCATCACTACAGGGATTACTGACTAGAGAACAAGTGGAGAAGGACCTGTTACTAAGTGGCAGGTAGTACAATGGAAACTGCTGAGACATGGCCAAGTTGTGCCACCAAAAAATATTAAACACATCATATTTCTTAACTGTACTTCACAAGTGAAATACCACAATCATCAATGGTTCTGTTTCCAAGGAAAATGAACGGATGTAGCCAAACTGCTGAAGATGAAAATAACTTCAATATCAAGATAAACATACACTAAATCAGAATAAAGTAGCAGAAACCCTGAGGACATAAAGATGGAAATTAGCAATGGCTGGCACCAGGGATAGTGAGATGACCAAAGTATTAGGCTCTAATACTTTTTTGGCAAGGATCAAATAGATGGACAAAAGGAAAGCACTGTTTTTTATTATGATAAGAACTGTATGGTGTATAGAATTTAAATAAAGGTAGCAAACCCAAGTGAAAGACCACCAGTAGCAGTAAAAAGGCTTATAATTGAGCTGTTGTCCATTCTAATTAGATCAAGTTTATCCTTACAGTATCACTTACTTGTCAATGTTCTTCTCTGAGTAGGAAGTAAGGGCAAAATTACTGCTAGTACAGTGGCAAATACTACCCAGGGATAAATCATAACAAATGAATGTAAAAGGCTGAGAACCATGACCTAGGCAACACAGCAATAACAGCTTGCAATCAGAAAATGAAGTCCCAAAAAAAAAAAAAAAAAAAAAAAAAAGGCATAACTGACCCTAAGATTTAAGCCTAGAATATGTGCTAAAATGAGGTAATTAGGACAGGTAGTTTCAAAAGGAAGATGAACTCTCATTTTGGGCATACTGAAAATGATAGCAGTTCTAAATCCTTAAAAACTTTAGTGTTTGTTTTCAATAAAGTAAAGCTATCATAATAAAGAACAACTGGGAACCAGAATGAAATCACAATAAGGATCACAGGAATTCTGGAAAACAATTCAAATATTTATTAGAATCCCAACAGACTAGAAGTTTTTATTATTACCACTTAGGAATCACAAGGCACAGAAAAAAATCTGAATAACAGAATCTCTCCAGAAACCATTCCTTTATAAAATGCAGACAAATAAGCCTCATGGAAAAAAAAGAGAAAAAAATGCTTGATACTGATTCAGATTAAACTCAGTTTCAATGGCTGGACATTTGTAGTTATCTACAAGTAGATTTCTCACCTGACAAGATCAAAACCAATACTTGAAAAAAGTGAATTACTGGGAAAATTCAGTAGAAGCTGGGAATCATTAAAAAATAAAAGTACCTTAAATACTTTGTTTTAGCCTAAAACAACAAAGTATACTCATTTCTAATCTGTTAGCATAGTGCCAAAGGTTTCTTCCTAGAATATGAGACCACTGACGGAGAAGTGTATAATCTTTACCACATAAGTTTTTAATCTTAGCTGACACTAGAACACCCATATTTTGAATTTTTAAAATTTACTTCTCACTTATTACACACACTTTTAAAATAATGTGTACTAAAGACATTTAATACTGTAAATATTAATATTATAATGTTTATATATGTATACATACTTGTAATATATATTATAAAGGCAGAACTATTTCCTATACTGGGCTCTCTTTATCTGCGCAAAGCACTTCACAGATAATCATGTAAGTATTAAATATTTATTCATGGGTAAAACTCATAAATCTTTTATAGGTTAAAGCTGCCCCAGAAGCTAAACTCAATTCTGAACAAAAATAAGACTAATGTACAAACAATGACGAACAAATTATGATGCAGGGTCCCACTTGAGAATCTAGTCTAACATTAAGAAAATTAATCCAAAGAACAGAAATAGATTTCTCAGACCAAATGTTCAAAATAATTGTCAAATCATAAAAGCTGATTTTCTTTATAAAACAGAAATATTCTGTCTACCAACCGACATTCTAAGGCGGAAAACTTGGTGTCAATTTCTTCACTTGAAATGTTTTTCATGTCCTTTAAAGTCTCCCATTTTTAGCATTTAATATATATCATATAATAACTGGCCCTTAACAATCTAACCAGTACACATCTCTCCTTGTAGTTTCATCTTTGCAAAATTATTCAAAAAGTTTTAACTGCATCAAGATTCCCAATACAAAAAGCTTGTAATATCTCCCTTACAGACCCTTCACTTAATTTGCTGGATTAACCAAATTCCACTTAACTAACAGCTGGTTTACAGTAGGTTCTTTATTTCTACGTTAAAAAAAAAATGCTCTTGATGAGGCTAAATGCTTGTAGCTAGTAGATTTTGAGCTACTCTCTCTGGAATGCCCTTCTGTTTCCATCAGCAGAGCTCCATGCTTACTGATGTCTGTTTCTAAAACTATGCCATTATACTGGCTGTAATTACTTAAAATGTTTTTATATTCCTCAATGAAATACAAGTGTGAAAAGATGTGTTCATCTGAAAACTAAATGGAATGCTTTAGAAAGACTAGTGTTAAAGCAGAGCCACTAAAAAAAAAAACAGAAAAGAAAAATCACTTGTAGCACATGAACTTATAAAGCGTAAAAAAATAAAAAACTGTACATAACTAAAAGAATTCTGAACTGATTGCTTATCAATCATTTAAATTCTCACTCCATCACAGAAACAAAAAAAACCTGCTTTTTGTAAAGGATGCAGACAGCTGTGGTTTATGCAAGATGACAAATTATTTCCAAGCTGTAGAACTATAGACAATGAAAAGGTCTTGGCCCCACATAAAAACTGGCAAATGAATGCACACATCAATATTTTAATTTTTTAAAAATGTTTAAAGCAAGCATGTTTAATTTACCTGTACCATTATTGAGGTGTCAACAGGATTTCTTTACTAAGCAAATGGCTGTTCTTAAAAGACAAAATGAAAAGAAAAATTACTCTAAGCTATCACAACTCTAAGGTAGTTTGTTCCCCTCTGTTTCTAATTCAAATACCTCTGTGAGAGCTGAATAGAATTTCTTCTCTTTTCTGGTAGATTAAAACAATTGGATCATTATTTCATGTGTGTGTGTTCTTATACTTTGAGACTTTTCTTAGGATTTTCACTCTAATTTCAATTTTAATCATCTTTCCTCTTAGTTCACTTTTAAGTATCTTCACACCTCACCTCATCACTAAATTCCTCCATATCATCTACAACTCTTATAGAACAGGCAGGACCAGAAAGGTAACCTGTTGTTCCTGATCAAATTGTTGGTTATTCTTTCCCTTCCCAATCAAATACCTACCTTCCCACCACCCTCCCTACATTTTCTTCATTTCCACTTCATATACCTCAGATCTCCCAAATGTACAAAATACCTCACTGGGTGCACTACTTACCGCTTACTGTGAAACTCTTTCTTTAAAAAGACTACTGAACTTTATTATCAAATGCCCAATTTATATATTTTTGGAAGGGATTTGTAGATATCTACAATGTTACAGAAGTTGTTCATACTTGTGAAATATACTGAAAGCTACATTTGGAAAAAATACCTAAATATATATCTATAAAGAAGTTAAGATGGGTGTGACACTGCAAATTCTTCTGAGAAGCCCTTGTTCCAATCACTGCACAGTGATTCTCAGCTTAAAACTAAGTCAATATAGCAGTTTTCTTCTGTTTTTTTAAAAATTTTTATTGATAAAGCCATGAACAAGCATATACATTTTTAGCATACAAACATTCCATGTACACCTACCACGTACAATCAATGGCTCACAATTTCACCACATAGTTGTATATTCATCACCATGATCATTTTTTAGAACACATGCATCACTCCAGAAAAAGAAATAAAAAGAAAAAACTCATACACACCATACCCCTTACCCCATCTCCTCTCATTGACCACTAGGTATTTTCATCTATCCAATATACACATATATACATACATTTTAACATTTGCTCCCCCTATTATTTATTTTTTAATCCTTATGTTTTACTTATCTGTCCATACCGCAATATAGCAGTTTTTAAAGCCCACGGCACATCTTAATTTATTCAGACTAGGGAGGACCCAAAACAAAAGCTGTCTGGTTTCCTAGCTTGCTCTCTGTTTAATGATAGGTTCTGTGGGCTAGAGATAAAAATCAGTACCCAGCAACCACATCTTAGATCGCCCTGGGCAAATAAAGATGTAGAATGGCATTCTACAATGGAACTCAGTCAAGTTAGGTAAATCACTATTATGATTACTCAACTACTGTTGCCAACCGTTACAGATGTTGGACACACTATTTACTGCTTCCTCTCATACCTCTGATAAGAAAAGACATTCTTTGTCCTATACCAGTAGCTTTCAAATTTTTTAATGAATCCTTTGAAACTTTGATGATGAGTGGGTACACAGACGGTCTGCCCCAGAAACACACACATGCACAATTTTAAAGTCTTCTTGGATCTTCTGAATCCTATTCACAGACTCTTGAGTTAAGAGAGCCTGTCCTATCTGCAAAAGGCTTATACTGTTGTCTTTTGCTTTTAAACAACCCAAAAGCTGATACAAACAGAAGGGGAAAACAAGGTAGTCAAAGTGCTTTAACTGATTTGCAATCCCTCGGGGGTCGCCACAGGGAACAAGTGGACTTCTTCAGGCCATGCAGCTATTAAATGGTAAAAAAAAAAAAAAAAAAAAAAAAAACGGTTTTACTGAACCTAGAGGTCTTTTTAACATGGGATATTTCTCTGAGTTTGAATTACGTTTTCTAGTATGCAATTCCTCACTTCATTATCATGTACAAGACAAAAATTACCCGATTTTTGGCTACATGTCTGTCTGACTATGCAGAAGAGGTGTTAGGGACCTCCCCAACCTCCCCTCTTTTCTACTACTATAATACTTATGGTTTAAGCATTTGGCAGGAAAGACAGATTACATGGGTACATGCACATCAATCTCAAATTAACAGAACGAAAAAAGGAAGAACACCAAGTTCTTTTGTGCAATGAAAAATCCTCATTATAAAGAATGTACCAGTGACCATTTTCCATGTTAATGGCTTATAACTCTTTAAAGGTAATAGTCTCTGTTCTGTATGTTTATTAAATGGTATATATTAAACAAACACTTGATACATGTTAACAAGAATGGGCTACTAAACAGCTCTTCAGAAAAACATCATCTCTGGAGGTGGGCTGCTTTTATGGGAAGATGATATTTCTTAGATATTACGATACAGATGGCTCAATAAAACATAATCTGGGTCATCACTGATGTCACCAGCCAATAACATTAATTCCACAAGTCAAAGTTTAGGAAAAATCAGAGTAATAAAAAATGATCTTTTTCATCATGTAATTAAGACCTTAAAATGTAAGCAAATTAAAGCACATTAACACTTCACTAATCCTAAAGCAAATGGTTTGAAAGATTGAAAACTTTTTTCTAAAGAAGAAATACCAGTACTGCTACACTTTATCATTTTGTTTTAGTAGAAAGGAGAAAGGGAATTTTATACAAGATGTTTCCAGAGTCACCATGCCCTCTTAAAAAACATGGTAGGAAAAGAAGCCCATTTTATCTATTTTCCCAAATTACCAGTGCTGTTGGCCTACTTCTACTATCCTCTTCTCTTCCCACAAAACCTTTCCGCACATTCATTTAAACAACACGAACATCTACATGTTAGGAGGTATGAGTCATGCAAAGACCACCAACAGAACCTTACTCTTGAAAAGTCCAAGGCTGGAAGCACAATCTTGTTAGAATTTCCTAAGCATTTTGCATGGTAAACAATTAGACTTCCATGTTTTAAACTTTCGAAGTGGAAATTTCATTTAGCCTTTATGAAAAGCCAGTGCTATTCTGAAGGTGAACATGGGTAGTGACCAACATAAATTCTCTTAATAATCATATCAACAGTTACCATCCACTGATTCTACACAATAGAATTTGGTTAGTAAGGAAATTTGGTTTTTCTTTAGTAAGGAAACCAAAAGAAAGCACAGGTAAAATTGCTATGGTCTTGGTCTTTTTCCTAGAAAAATCCTCACATTGACAGGACCTTTTATACTTTGTGCATGGAAAACATGCAAATACCTACCTGGAATCACAAAACAGCTTGTTAGCAGAGCAAATGTTACCACATCCCCTTTTATCTCTGAAGTTAACTTTTGTCTTAAGAGAAATTATGATTTGTAATAAATCCTTTGAATCCAAAATAAAAATTATTTGGCCTATCAAGTATAATAAAACACCAAATGTAACAAAATTCAGTATAACAGATATGAGTTAGTACAAGAGAGCAAAAAAGCCACATTTTTTTACTGTAGAAAAAAATAGCTCACTGTCAAATTTTAGACATTATCTTATTACCCTAGTAAACCAAAAAATAAGCATCTGTCATTCCCAATGTCATTCTCATCTGTCTGCCTCAATAAGAGCATGGAATTTTTTCTCATCTTAAGAAATTTTTTTGAATAAAGCTTCCAAGAAGATGCCACATGAAACTTTACCACTGCGAACTCACATTAATTACGAAAAAAAAAAAGCCTGAAGAAAACATCACTTAGGAAAAATATAATTTAGGCACTAAAACAATTCCATTAGTAATTGGAATAAAAATCATCACAGCTTAAAAAAAAAAAACCACCCAGACTCACAACCACATCAGAAATAATCCTACACTGCTTATAATGGTAGTTCTATGAACAAGTGCAGTTGGATCTGCTATCAGTTATCCTCAAATCTAAATTTCTCTGGATGAGAAAGTGATCATTTGTAAGAAATCAGATTACAATAAACCAATATATAATGTTTAATTCTTTTAAACTTCTTTTTATCATGGCTGGCTGTTCAAAGTTGACTTCCAATACTCAGACTTGCAGAGGTAAAACAGTGAAGTGGTGAAGTCAGTTTTCTGTATGGCTGACTCATTACATTAACATTATAGTGGCTGATCCAGGGAGGAGTACTATGCCCATAATCAATCTATTACATTTCTCTTACATAAAACAAGATTAAGTCAAATTCCTGGGTCCACAAATGTACATCTATGAAAATTAGCTCTAGAACTACTACAAATAATACCAGAAATGGTAACATTACCAGTTTATCTTTTCAATTTGTACAAAAGATTGCCAGCCTCTTATTTTTAGCCAAATCGAACTGGTGATCATTGTTGCTTTCATACAATCTTATCTAGAACAGTTTTAATATCTTTTAGTTATGACATCCTGAAGACTTCTAAATTTAGAACACCCAGCTTTTAAAAAGAAAAAAAAAATTAGAGAAAGAAAAAGTTAAGAGTAGTGTAACTCATACCCATTATAGCAACCCTATATTATAATGAAGCTAAACAATGTTTCTCACCAGTACATCATTGCAGATATCTCTCAACTCGGTCTCAATTTTCTCTCTGTATTCACGAGCCATCTGCTGTTTTTTCTCAGCACCTTCCGTCTTTTGC
The DNA here is from genome assembly GCF_023851605.1 of Tamandua tetradactyla. NCBI lineage: Eukaryota > Metazoa > Chordata > Mammalia > Pilosa > Myrmecophagidae > Tamandua > Tamandua tetradactyla. Next base: position 145,370,037 of record NC_135332.1, read on the forward strand.
TCAATACTTGAGACGACCCTCCAAGATGACCTACGAGCTCCTACAACATTTTTATAAGCAACAGAGAGAAGATTCCTCTCCTCATTGGATAATTCAGCTCCTTGCTCAGTTACAGACTTCATGCAGGCTGCCATGTCATCATATCGCTCAGCCTGCTCGGCCAGTTTGGCCTTCTGCACCAGCTCATTTTTATCCATGACTGGATGTTCTGCAGAAGAAAAAAAAGTACCATTTAGATATTTTTTTCCAACAAAATAGAAAGACTCAAAATTATACCGGTTGTATAAAGCTATATTAATACCTCAAACCTACTTGTCTATTGAAGATAGTCACATGAGGAAATAAAATGCAGTCTCACAAAAGGAGATCAGAATAAGAAAAAAAAAAAAAAGCCATAACCAACGAGGTTAATTTAAAGCCTTCAGGACATTAACATCAGTTTCACAAAACTAAAATTGCATTACCTCAACTTTGTTTAGAAGATCTTAATTTCACATAAGGTCAAAACACATTTGGTCAAGGGGCTGCCTGAAAAACCACCCCTTATCTTGCTTGTCCAGAAGCTCAACTCTAGTTTCAACATCACTAGTGATCCAAAATTAAGCAGCTTTTCATCCTTTGGTGAATATAATGTCTACAAAGAATGTTACAATTTCTATCATACTCCCAGAATCATGATTCACTTTAATGTAATTCACATCTTTTTACTTTCATAATACCTACTTCTTGTCAGGAGTGTTTTAGCTTAAATTTTAGTTGGTAATACCTTCACCCCAACTTTACTGGACCTTAAAAAACTTGTCAGCTAAGAAAATTTCTAGGAAAAACGACCAAATTCATTGTTCTCAGGTACTCAATGTCAAACACAACCATCAATGATCAATATCTAACTGACCCTAGGGCCTCATCTACCCTGTGTTGTTACTTACATACACGTTTATAAAATATATTCACCAGTCCTGGAACTTCAACTCTTACACATTTGTGAACACAAAAATGTTATACTGGAAGCACACTATCTACAAGTGTTTGCAATGTCACTGTTCCAGTTTAAATGTAGAATACTGCCTGCATTTCTAGTAGACACAGTTTAATTGAATGTTATCACTCAAGCTATCCTTTTACCACGACTTCCCATCCAACTCCTTCATTTCAAGCTCCCTAGGACTTCTCCACATATCTCTCCTACACTTTTAAGGGAATACATTTTGAATCTGTTAAACAATACAGAAAGATACCAACAATTTTAACGAAAAACGTACAACCTGAAGTGCACTGTCAAATTGAAAGGTGGAACACAAGAACCATTGTCACCCAACATGGGAATTGATTTCCCAATATTATATCCTTTATCTTCCCAAGGAAATCCACAATACTATTCCTCCCGTCAAAATCAGAGCAGGACCCCAATACTTAAACAAGTAATCATCCTGCTGAGATATCCTTATGTGATAAACTTTAAAATTCATGGTTGCTTATTTTCCCCCGACTCTGGAAATTAGATTTTTTCCCTTGGAACTCAGAACACTCACTGGTTAATGCCGCTTCTAACGAAAATTTATCTTAAACCAGCACAAAGGCCTTTTTCCTCCAACACAAGGGGAAATGGATTAGACTTCTTGCTGAAATTGAATTCCCCAAGACCTCGCCTCTACAGTGCAGAGAGAACGCGCCGCACCCATTTAACCCTTAACCGACTTAGGACTTCTAGACTGGGTGAAACGAAAACGGGTAGACCGTGCCTATAAAGTGGAAATCCTTCCGTCCGCGCTACCCGCCGCCGCCCACCCTCTTCCTTGGCTCCGCCCAAGCTTGTGCCTCCTCACTAGTCCCCGACGCTCCCTCTTTGTCATGGCGGATCTGTGTCAAGGAGCCCAACCTACAGCTCAGCGTTAACACCACCCACCGCACTCCCAGCAAAAGGGAGGGGAGGCCTGTCGCCCTCCCTGAGGCCGGGGACACCGCCCGCAGAAGCGGAACCCTTCCGACCCGGGCCGCGGACACATCCCACTCTCGGCGTCCTCTCGCCCACTGGACCCCGCGGGTGCCATTTAGTCTATAAGGACCCAACAGCTGCAGCAGGTGGGGGAGGGGAAGAGAACCACACCCAGCCGAGCCGAGCCACCACCCGCTGTTAGGCTCTGGCTTATCCGCCTTGAAAAGCAGGATATTCATCTAAAAACGAAAGCAAGGCCCCTCTACTTCTAGTCCATCCGGAAGAAAGGCGTGAGGCCGCGACCCGTCTTCCTCATCCCCACCCCCACTTGGTTTCGGAGCCCCCTTTAGAACCTCCCCCCATCCATTCACAAGTAAAGCCCCACCCCCACCGGGAAAATTCAAGTCCTTCCTCCCACCGGTGAGCCCCGGAAACTCACCTCTAGGTGCCAGGCGAGCCCCACCCCGAGCCCTCAGGCCCAAGGTCCGCTCACTCTCGGCCCTAGAGGCGCGGTCTCGCCCAGCAATACCTGGCTGGCAGCAACGGGCAAGGCCTCGGCTCAGGCCTTCTCCCTCCCCCGGAGCTGCGCTGCGGCCCCCGGCCCCTCCCCGCCGCGCCACCGCCTCCAGGGGTGGGGGAGGGTTGGGTCCCGCAGCCGCAGCGCCGAGCGCGGAGGCTGCGCCGAGGAGGAAGGGAGGGGGAAAGGAGAGGGGGAGGAGGAGAAAAGAGCAGGGGAGGGGGAGGAGAGGCAAGCAGGGGAGCGGGAGAGGGAGGGGAGGGGAGGGGAGGGGGCGCCCTCACCTGTGCCACCGCAATGCCCGCAGCCGCCGAGTCATTATCTCGGGAGGAAGGGGGGACAAGGAGGACTGCGGATTTGGAGAACACAGGGACGAGGGGTGGAAACGGATCCGGGACAGTGATGCCTCTGCGATAACTCGCCCACCCCGAGGGTCCAGCGACCGGGTGGGTCCCTCGGGATCTCGCGTGTGGGCGCGTTTTCCACCCCCCGGGGAATGGGAAAGTGGGAAGCTAGCCTATACCCGCCAGGTCGCTGATCCGGAAGCAAGTAGCCAGAGGCAGCTGCAAGCTGCCCGCCCGAGTCCAGCGGAAGAGAAGCCGCCGCCCGTCTCCGTCTGAGGAGACTCCGCCTCAGCCCAGCGCTGCTACCGCCGGACGACCCGGGGTGAGGGGCTGTAGAGTAGGAAGGACTCCCACGCTTTCGGAATGCAGGTCTGGGCCAAGAAAGAGTGGGGCGACGCGGCGACGGCCGAGTCCCTTACCTGTGTCCGGAGTAGGTGGCAGCGGACAAACGGGGCTCAGCAGTCTCTGGGCGGCGGCAGCGACGAGGCTGAGACTCTGTCCCTGGATCTTGCTGCTCACAGGCTACAGCCGCTCCGCAGACACGGGGTTTCCTCCAATCACCAGCCCCGGCAGCAGGGGCACCACACGCACGATGACGTCAAACGCTGCTATGGCAACCGTTGATTGGTGCCCACAGCCCTGAGGGCCCAGCGCAACCGCCGCTCCCTAGTGCGGGCGGGGAGGGCAGGCGGGCGCGCTAGAAGGGTGTGCGCGGAGAAGCGCGCGTCCTCTCCCGCTAACCTACACTCCTCCCTTCCCTCAGCTTCCAATTTCTCTCGTCTCGTCCCAAATGCGCCTGGACTGGAGGCTTCTTTTCTCTCCTGCTCACCACTATCCCCTATTTCCCCTTCCCCCTGGATCTCAGATACTCTTCCTCAGTTCCCCCGCAACCTCCTACGGCTCACTCTTCTTCTAAACCAGCGAGAGGGAAATTCCTCCCCACCCCCACCTTAGCTTGTCTTTCGGTCCCTCTGCGCCTGCGCCGGTCACTCCCTCTAAAAGGAGCCCGGGTTCAGCAACATCCGGGACCTTTTACCTCCCTCCCACCCCTCCCCACTGCCTAGTCCGCCCCGCCCTCCGCCCTGCGCGGTAGTAACTGCCCCTTGGGCTGTCCGGGAGCTGAATTACGAGAGTGGCTCCGCGGTCCTAGCATTATGATTGGGATGGGGTGGGGGTGCAGGGTGCGGCGAGACGGTAAGGGAGGGGTGGTGATGTGTGCCACCTCCCTGCTGCTCCCGTCGCCGGGCGAGGCCGACCTGGGCGCTCACCTCCTCCTTTCCGTCGCCGCGCGTTTACCTGATGGCTGGGTGAAAGTGGCCTTAAACCTTTTAAGGCTAGGAAGAGAGTGTCCTGCCCTTGAGTGTGGACTGAGTGACGGGGAGGTTTTCCAATCGGGAGCTCGGGATCTGCGAGCAGTGACAGTGCAAGGGGACAATGGGTGGGCGCGGAGGCGGGGGTGAGGTGGACAGGGTCGGGCGGAGCAGGCGGGCGGTGAGCATTGCTAAGAAACTTCCGCTTTCAGAAAGCCAACGAATTATTGAGAGGGAAAGATACGCTTCTTACATGAGGGCCTTGAGGCAACCATGGAGACCGTAAAATGAAGAGAGGGAAAGAAAAAGGTTTGATTAGCCTGTCATAGGCTAGAAATAAAGCTTTCTTTTGACCTTATACTGCAGTTATTTAAAACATAAAGATTATTACTTTTTTTTCTTCTGGAAGCAAGTTTTGAGGGACTTTGTAGTTCCCAGGCTTCTGGTTGACCCACTGAGCACTGAAAGTAAGCCGTAGGCAGGGTGAAGAGCAGGCACTAGGAGCCAAGGAAGAGAGGGAAGGAGAAGAGCGGTGGAAATTGCAGGTGCCTCGCAATATGACAAACTAAAACGGTAGTGCCTCCACGTAGTCAACTTGAGGAAGTTCCAAGAGATACGTTCATAGTGCAAAATGTCTGTGCCATTTCCCCGTGTACGTGGGTAGACCTAAGGAAAGACAAATCCTTGGATGACCTGCAAAACCATTTGTAAAAGTCATGCAGTTTATAGTCTGTAGCGAGAGAACTCGGAATTCTTTCTACTACCTTTGTATAAACTTCCGTCTGGGCCTCATTGATACTTTTCAATATGTAGTGCATCTTGATAACAAGGCCTACTAGGAGCCAGTTCTACGCACAGCTGATGAAAAGAGCTTCGTGAGCTAATCCAGCCTCAAGTTCTGTAGAGGATTGAACTGCTCAGTAGCAGACACATCAAATGAATCCTCATTCTTTCAGCACCTCATCTTTTCTATGTAGGATGAATACAAATGTCTGGACCGCAGAACTGTTCTACAAGTTACCTTTGGCTTGGAGTTATAGCTGACATTTTGATAGTAAAGTAGTGGACAGAGAAGAGCTTTCCAGTAACCGGTTCAATTTCAGTGTTTCTATTTTTTCCCAGGTTTCCACATCAGCGCAGATTTATAGTCTGAATGGATGAAGAAATCGATTAGGGTTTCATTTCTGAAATGTTAAACTCGCTTTTCCTTGGCTTCCAAGTAAATACTTGTAGGGAGTGAATCACTTAAAATGACTAATATTTCAAAAGCTTTTTTTAAAGTTGCTTCCAGTTTTTTTGCTAGGCATCAGAAATTTGACGGATGATATTAAGTAAAAAATATTTTAAAATTCATATATAAAATATATGCCTAAATAGAATATATGCCTCTTTTTTCAGAGGAAATTATGGATTTACTTTAGGTTTTTGCCTCATGCTTTATAATAGCAAGGCATTTTTTTAGAGAAGCAATAGAGCTGTTAGGTTTTACATTCTCAAACCAACCTGTTCATAGAATAAAGATGTAATGAGACTGCAGAGAATCAATAGTAGAGAAGGTCATGAAAGCCCCAAGTGAAAAGTATTTTGAAGAATAGGAATAATCTGTGGCAATGATAGTGGCACAGCAGAACAGAATAAATAGAATTTATGAATTTGAACTCAGAAAATTACTGAAGACTGACCAGCAGCCTGATCCGTTTTACCTTCTTCACCACTCAACTCTGTTACTTTAGTGAAGTTGCTTAACCTCTCTGTGCCCTGATTTCCACATCAATAAAATACTAGCAATAAAATCACTTCATTAGGTGATGTTGCCGATTAAATAAGTTTATGTATATATATACACACATGTATATATTCCATTACTAGCACAAAGTAATCATTCAGTAACTTAGCTATTAATCATTTGTAAATGGGTTTATCTGACATTTCTACTGTTCAAATGATTGTAATGATAAAATGAAACTGTAAATTTAAGATTTCTTTTAAAAGTGTGAGATAGAAATGCAAGTTTGTGTTAGCCTATTAGAACTAATGAGACTGGGGATATTGCTCCATCCCTCCCTGTACAGGGGACTGCAATTGATCTCTTCAGATCTGTGCGATATATTTAAATGGGAAAGAGTTTAAGTCTAGCACTCCAACTGGAAAGGATAGACTCCACTGAGGATGTGTCAGTTACATAGTCTTTAAGTGTCATCACAACAGTGGTTATAATTTCACCTTAACATTATGATTTCAATGGAGAAATACATCATGGTGCAGTAGGCTTTGGAGTCAGAACTGGGTACAAATTTTGGTTCTGTCATTCAAAACTATGTAACCTAATGCTACTAAATTGGATATACTAATGTGCACTCAGTCAGATTATTACAAGAATTAAGAAAGGAGAGAGCTTCACATCGAGTTCTAGACTATGATTACCTATTGGAATAACCTGGTATTTGCTGTGGAAGCGGTTCACCAAACTCATTTTTCTCACAGCCAGACCCCATTGCCCAGTCTCCCTTGCAATTAGGTGTGGCCAACTGACTGAGCGCTAACTAAATATGACCAAAATAATGGTCTGCACTTGTGGGCCTGGCCATGAACACTGCTCCTGTTGGATCCTCTGTAGGGTCCATGATCTGCCAGTTGAATAGAGAGTATCCTGAGGCCTTAGAGGAGGGTAGGGCCATAAGATGAGAGGAGTCTGGGTCTCTGAAAGTCTACAAAGTCCTACGCCAGCATGCCCCAATTGTTTTGGACTCAATTATTAAGGGACAACTTTTTTTTTTTTCTTAGCTCATGAGAGTTGGGGTTTATCTGTTGTAACAGCTAGTGTTGTAATTTCTGTGGATGTCATTGGTGAGCCCAAAGCCTGGTGTTCTGCAAAATTGTCCTTCAAAAATGAGGGAGAAATTAAAACATTTTCAGACAAAAAATCACTGACAGAATTTGTGACCAAGAGACCAGTTCTACAAGAAATACTAAAGGGAGCACTAGAGACAGATATGAAAAGACAGAAGAGAGAGGTGTGGAGAAGAGTGTAGAAAGAAGGAAAATTAGATATGACATATAAAATACAAAAGGCAAAATGGGAGAGGAAAGTACTACCCAAACAGTAATAACACTAAATGTTAATGGATTGAACTCCCCAATCAAAAGACATAGACTGGCAGAATGGATTAAAAAACAGGATCCTTCTATATGCTGTCTACAGGAAACACATCTTAGACCCAAAGATAAACATAGGTTGAAAGTGAAAAGTTGGGAAAAGATATTTCATGCAAATAACAACCAGAAAAGAGAAGGAGTAACTATACTAATATCCAACAAATTAGACTTCAAATGTAAAACAGTTAAAAGAGACAAAGAAGGATGCTATGTACTAATAAAAGGAACAATTCAACATGAAGACATAACAATCATAAATATTTATGCACCGAACCAGATGCCCCAAAATACATGAGGCAAACACTGAAAAGGGAAAGAGACACATCTACCATAATAGTTGGAGACTTCAATTCCCCACTCTCATCAATGGACAGAACATCTAGACAGAGGATCAATAAAGAAACAGAGAATTTGAATAATACAATAAATGAGCTAGACTTAACAGATATTTATAGGAAATTACACCCCAGAACAGCAGGATACACCTTTTTCTCAAGTGCTCATGGATCATTCTCAAAGATAGACCATATGCTGGGTCACAAAGCAAGTCTCAACAAATTTAAAAAAATTGAAATCATACAAAACACTTTCTCAGATCATAAGGGAATGAAGTTGGAAATCAATAATAGGCAAAGCACCAGAAAATTCACGAATATGTGGAGGCTCAACAACACACTCTTAAACAACCAGTGGGTCAAGGAAGAAATTACAAGAGAAATCAGTAAATATTGTGAGGCAAATGAAAATGAAAACACAACATATCAAAACTTATGGGATGCAGCAAACGCAGTGCTAAGAGGAAAATTTATTGCCCTAAATGCCTATATCAAAAAAGAAGAAAGGGCAAAAATACAGGAATTAATGTCCACTTGGAAGAACTGGAGAAAGAACAGCAAACTAACCCCAAAGCAAGCAAAAGGAAAGAAATAACAAAGATTAGAGCAGAAATAAATGAAATTGAGAACATGAAAACAATTGAGAAAATCAATAAAACCAGAAGTTGGTTCTAGGAGAAAATCAATAAGATTGATGGGCCCTTAGCAAGACTGACAAAAAGAAGAGAGAGGATGCAAATAAATAAGATCAGAAATGGAAGAGGAGACATAACTGCTGACCCCACAGAAATAAAGGAGGTAATAACAGGATACTGTGAACAACTTTATGCCAATAAATACAACAATGTAGATGAAATGGACAACTTCCTAGAAAGGCATGAACAACCAACTTTGACTCAAGATGAAATAGATGACCTCAACAAACCAATCACAAGTAAAGAAATTGAATCAGTCATTCAAAAGCTTCCCAAAAAGAAAAGTCCAGGACCAGACGGCTTCACATGTGAATTCTACCAAACATTCCAGAAAGAATTAGTACCAACTCTGCTCAAACTCTTCAAAAAAATTGAAGTGGAGGGAAAGCTACCTAATTCATTCTATGAAGCCAACATCACCCTCATACCAAAACCAGGCAAAGATATTACAAAAAAATAAAACTACAGACCAATCTCTCTAATGAATATAGATGCAAAAATCTTCAACAAAGCCTGGCGTTCTAGTTTGCTAGCTGCCAGAATGCAATATACCAGAAATGGAATGGCTTTTAAAAGGGGAATTTAATAAGTTGTTAGTCTACAGTTCTAACGCCAGGAAAATGTCCCAATTAAAACAAGTCTATAGAAATGTCCAATCTAAGGCATCCAGGGTAAGATACCTTGATTCAGGAAGTTCAGGGTTTCTCTCTCAAATGAGAAGGCACATGGCGAACACGGTCTGGGTTTCTCGCTCACCTGGAAAGGCATGTGGCGAACACGGCATCATCTGCTAGCTTTCTCTCCTGACTTCCTGTTTCATGAAGCTCCCCGGGAGGCGTTTTCCTTCTTCATCTTCAAAGGTCACTGGCTGGTAGACTCTGTGCTTCTCGTGGCTATGTCATTCTTTGCTCTCTGAGAATATCTAGCTTTCTCCAAAATGTTTCCTCTTTTATAAGATTCCAGTAAACTAATCAAGACCCACCCAAATGGGTGGAGACACGCCTTCACCTAATCCAATTTAACAACCACTCAATTAAATCACATCTCCAGGGAGATGATCTAATTACAGTTTCAAACATACAGTACTGAATAGGGATTAGAAGAAATGGCTGCCTTTACAAAATGGAATTAGGATTAAACCATGGCTTTACTAGGGTATACATACACATCATTTCAAATCAGCACACCTGGTAAAAATTTTAAAAATGAAAATGGGAAAGAAAAAAAAGAAAAGGACAAAAAAACAAAGTGAGAGACTAAGAAATAAAAAGGACCTGATCTCATGATGAAACGCTGTTAGGAAAGTATTCTCAAGTATTGACTTCTGGAATGACATTAGAAAATTTACGCTTTCCTCACTAAATTCTAAATAGATCTAATAGTCTCACCGCAACTTACCATTTTTTAAAAAATTTACTAGATACCATCCTCATTCCTTTGACTACTATATTAGCATTGTTTTTCTTAAAAAAAAAAATTGCTTTTCAGGCCATACCTTTCAACTCTATCCCAACATTCCAGATTCTAGTCTGTGTTCTGATATTTTTGTCACAGACTAGGTTTTTTGCATGCTGATTAAAAAAAAAAAAAAAGCAAAAACAAGAAAGCCAAACTGGCTCTAAGCTCTCACTTCATGCATCCATCAAACACTTAATGAGAGTCTACGGATCAGAGATTAGCTAGATGGGGATAAAGATGAGTCAGTCATGGTCCCTCCAGGAGTTCACACACTGGAGAGACTGACAGCGATTGTAATTGCAGTGAGGTAAGAGCTAATAAAGGTGAGCGAGTTGGGTTGGGAACTCTGAGCTGTGGGCACTAACTGTCCATGGAGGGGTGAGAAAGGCTGCCTGAGGAAGGCTAAACTCAAATCTATCTCATAAACAACTGATTTGATTATCAGCAGATTCCTACCTCCAGTGAAGTTTTTATTTCTGCTGTTAAATTTTTAGTTTTCTTAAATTCTTCCCTTCTGGATCACTGTTCTGATAAGACACCATATCTCCTTGTATCCTTTTAGGGACACAAAACAGACATTTCCTAAGACTTTCTTTTCCTGTAACTCATTTTCAGATAATATATGCTCTTCTTGGAGTCTTCAGATAGTGTTTTGTTTCTTTGTACTATGAATTTTGTTAAATCTTAAGTTGTGGTGGTGATTGCTTTCCTATTATAATTCAGTGAGGAAACTTCCTTCCAGTCTCAGGGTGTACTAACAGATGAAATTTCTTCTGCCTCTCTTTGTGATGCTCTTGAAAGCTGATAGAATGTCCTGCTCAAATCTAAAGTTGTTGGAAGGTGCAAGTACACAGTCCCTTACCCAAATTCTAGAATCCAGCAGGCTTACATTTATTACCTGCTAGGGGGGCAGCCATGACAAAATCTTCCCCTGACCCAATTTTTCAGATGTCTTTAATGAAGAAAATTTGTGTTGTCAAGAGAAAAGTTTATCTGTAATTCTTTAATAAGCTGTGACAAATGGGGAACCTGCAAACTTGAAGACTGCTGTTAGAGTTCTTTTGCTGCAAGTTCTTTATTCCAGGGGTTTTTACATCGCATTTTGTAACCAGTCACCGCTCCCCCTCCCCTCCCCCACCCGCAGTTTTCTACTTCCTGTCTTGCCTTCTGGGATTTGTAAATTCTGATTGAATAACAGTTTAAAGGCTTAAACTTCCTAGCAAATTTGCTCTTCTTTTGCAGAGGATGAAGTATACATGATCAAGTTTCTTGGTTTAGCTTCTTCTTCTTCTTCACTGCAGTCAGCAGAAATTCCTCCCAGACTCTTGCAAAGGTGACTTATTTTTCAAAACTTTTTCATATTTTAATGGAAAAATGGAAAGATTATTGCAACCTGTCGCAATCTCAGCATCTTAACTCTTAAATCTTCAATTTTTTTACATTTTGTAAGCAAAGGTGAAGACCGATGTAATGTTCAGCGTAGGGATGCCTTTTGTATGAAAGACTGATGGTGCAGAAATGAAGGTGCTGATTTATAAAATTTTTTTAATAAAAATTTTCAGAAATTTTGTCTGAATTCAAGAAGAGTTTCTGTGGAGAGGCACTCCTATGTATGAAGGAAAATGAGAAAGAATACAGGTACAACTACGTCTTCTCAGCCAGTGGCGCTTGCCACCCCAGGACAATGCCTTGAGGCAGATAAAGGCAGCAAGTAGCTCATGGTTTCAAAAGTGCGCTCATTAAAAACAATTCAAAAGTGATCATTAGCAACCACGGAGTGGAAAGGTTTGAAGAAGAACATTGTCCCTTTCTAGCCTATATTTCTGTCCTGAATACCGAAGAGTAAGCAAAGTGAACATTTGGAATTCATTAAGGGTTTGAAATACAGTAAGAATGCATATACATATATCAGAAGAAAGAGTTTTATACCCCAACCCCCAACAAAACAGGCATCTGAAAAAGGAATCAAGCACACTGTGAATTTCTGGCAGCTTTCCTGGGACTTAATATAAAATTTTTCTTGGACTTGAAAGCAGAATTTTTGTATTTTCACTTCCCTGGTCCTTCCTCTGGGACAATTGCTCTCAACTTGAAACTATTTTTAGGAGGTGTTCCCACACTTTCCTAGCCATGAAATACTCAGAAATCCCTGAAATAATTCAATATTTCATTGACTTGATAGGAAATGCACTCCAAACCCAACCTGTAAGACATGAGATGGTCATTCTGATTAAATCAGATGTATGTTTTTGACATGATTCACTTTCATATAGTTAATGGCTCACTTGCTTGTTAAACATTGATTTCTCAGGTTAATACTGTCAGTAGACTTCAGGCTTGAACAATTAAAATATGAATAAGTAGGTACATTTTAATTGATAAGTGACCAGTGGAAGAAAAGGACACATTTGTTGATCTGTTTCTTTAAACTACCATTTGTCAAAAGATCTATCTAAGCAATTGATAAGATAAGGTCACCTTTTGCAACTTTCTTAGCACAGCAGTCACAGTTGACAATAGCTTATGGATGCAAGTAGCATAAATAAAATATATCAGCTAGACAGGAGAAGGTAAGGTACAAAGGTCAAACTTTAGAAAGAATAATTAATTGTAAACTGCTGACAAAGAAGGCTTGATTGTTTTATTAGAGTAAGTTGAGAGTCATAGGTTAGGGAGAAGTGGGTGTTGTACTTGATGTGAGTATAAAGGGAGTATTAAACCCAGGGAAAGCACCTAATACTGCCTACATAGAGACAGGGAATGGAGAGAACAATCCATGATGAGGACTTGCTTGTGATATCCTACTGTTCTCCTTTGCTGAAACATCTCATGGGCCTTCCTGGAAGACCAGGTAAATAATATCAGGACCAGGGGATTCTGGAATGCCAGTAAAACATATGATGCCACTATGGATTGTTGTCATTATCTTTAGAAAACCCAAATACCATCAATGGTATTGTTAATACTTAAATAATTATAAAATAAAAATAAATTCAAATAATACTTATTTAAATCTTAAATAGATGTAATAGGTGCTGGGACTCGAAAGATTGAAACAAAAAAGACTGTTCTGGATCACAATAGAGTCACATTTTACTGGGGAGGACAAATATAATAGCCACCTCTTTCTAGGTACTTGGTAAGGATTTGGTTAAATGGAAGAATAATGAGGAAATAATATTGGATTTTTCAAAAGAAGAGAATAGCATTCTGGAAGTTACTAGTACACATGAATAATAACATGATAAATGAAATTTACTAATAAACACATTTTAAGTATTTATTTAAACCCAGAAATACTAGGAAGGCTTACTTTACTGTGTTTGATGAACTGACTGAGTAAATTTTCTTTATAATCATTTATCTGCAAGGACCCTGGTATAAATTTGGCTAGTGATGAAATCAAATAGGGAGTAAAAAGAAAAAGAAAAGCAAGTTTTGGATAATCCAATTATGTGTAAAATATTGGAAATAAATGGGTCACTGTCGTTTTGAAATATTTACCTAGTTCAGAGAGTAAACTCAAGACTTAAATTTAAAAGGGCTATTAAAATTTAAATATCACCTTCAATTCTATTTCTTAAAAATATCCAAATAAATAAAGGATTATATATAACAACAAAATTAAAAATTTTAAAAGCCAAAATTTAATCCTTTTCTGTATAAATCATTTTTATAGAAGTTAAAAAAAACACTCAGGTATATTTGAAAATTTTTAAATCAATAATAAGGATTATTATTGCTATTAACAATAAAGGATTTGTGTCCTCCAAGGTGTCTTTGTCTAGGTAATTTTGCAACTCACTCAATTTCTTGCAAAAAGAAAGTATTTACATTTATTAGATGTATGATGGATCAATTAATGAATGTTAGATGTTTGGGATTTTACAGAAAAGCCATATTTCTTGATCAGAATTTCTAAGAACATAAGACTTGGGATCCTTTGGAAAAAAAATATAAATATGGCCTGCGAAAGAGTCTTCAAGTTTTCTCCAGTGTACAGTCTTCCTTTCTTCTTAATAACATTAATACAATTTCTGATTCAGCTGGGCACGTGGCTACCTAGAGTAAAGACGACATTAATCAGTCTTCCTTCAAGCTAGGTATGCCATGTTAATAAGTGGTAGTCAAAGAGATGTAAGGAGAGATTTCATGTGTGACTTCTGGAAAGTGTCCTTAAAGGGCAGGGATGCACCCTGCGATGTCCCTGTCCCTTCCTGCTGCCTGCAACATGGACATAGGAAGAGCTTGGAGAGCCAGCTTGGCCCAAGGCAGCACACCCTAGAAAGTGGAGCAGCAAAATAGGAGACTTGGTCTCTCATAGCTTCATGGCACTGCCATACTAGCTGTAAACTTCTGATTTCTGCATTTTTGTTGCTGTCATAAGTGAATCAAACCTTATGGTATTACTCCTGCTAATTTGTATTTTCTGTCATTTATAGTCATACCTAATCCTAACCAATAATGGCCTAAGTAGCCCTAAAATTGCTACCTAATTTATATACATGTCATGGATTCTAGGAGTCCAGAACTCTCTCAAGAGATCTGGTATTAAAATGCATCTTTTTTAGTAGGCAGGCCATACTATATTCTTTGACTAGAATAACTGTCAAAGTGAAGTTTCACCACATTTTATCATGTTTATCAAGAGTACCTACTATGTAGAGTAATTTCCATGTTCCTTTTTCCTTTTTTGTTAAAATAAGAATTATATTTCTGAGAGTTGTTTTGTACATTGGAAAAATTTATAAATTATTTAATGAATGGCACATAACAATAAAGGAACTTAGTCTTTGCCTAGTGTATTTGATGCATTTTTTAAAAATCTAATCAAATTTGGTAAGGTATAATTTACTATAAGTAAACTTTCCCAATTTTAACTGTACAGATTGGTGAGTTTTTATAAAACTCACTAAATTACACAGTCAAGTAACCATCACCAGAATCAAAATGTAAAATGTTCCCATCACGCCCAAATTTCCCTCCTACCTCTTTTTGTTCAGCTGCATCTCCCTACCTCCAGGCCCTCGTAAACACAGATCTTCTTTCTGTCACTATAATTTGGCTTTCTTTGTATATTAATGGAACATCATATAAGTGAAATCACACAGTATATAGTATATTGTTTGGCTTTTTTTTTTTTACTTCGCTTACAAATACAGGAGCTCCAATGTACCCTTTACCAAGTTTTCCCCAATGGTAATATTTTGCAAAACTATGGTGCAATGTCAAAACCAGGATTTGACATCGATACAGTCAAGATACAGAACATTTTCATTACTACAAGGATTGCTTATGTTGTCCTTTGATAGCCACTCCTCTGCCTTCCCACTCACATCGTCTCTATAACCCCTGGCAACCACTGATTTGTTCTCTATTTCTATGATTTCCAAGTTACATAAATGGACTAATACAGATTGACTCATATGAATTGAATTTCTTCACTCAGCATAATTCCCTGGAGATTCACCCATGTTCCTCTGCATATCTGTAGTTCTTTCTTTTTTATTGATGAATAGCATTTGATGTCATGGATGTATCTCAGTTTATTTAACCATTCATTCATTGAAATATATCTAGCTTGTTTCCAGTTTTGGGCTATTATAAATACAACTGCTAGGAACTTTAGTGTACAGGTCTTTATGTGGCATAGTTTCATTTCTCTGGCATAACTGCCCCAGAGTGCAATTGCTGGGTTGTATGGTAATTGCATGTTTAGTTTTATAAGAAATTGTCAACCTATTTTCCTGAATAGCTTAACCATTTTATATTCCCACCAGCAAAATATGACTGATCTAGTTTCTCTGCATCCTCACCGGCATTTGGTATTGTCACTATTCTTTATTTTAGCCATTTTGATAGTTGTATAGTGAACTCTCAATATGGTTTTAATTTGCTTTTCCCAATGGTTAATGATGTTAAATATATTTTCAAGTGCTTATTTGCCATCTGTATAGCCTTTTTCTTGAAGGGTTGTTCATGTCTCCTGCCCATTTTCTAATCAGATTATTTGTGCTTTTTACTGTTGAGTTTCAAGAATTCTTTATATATTCCAGTTATCAGTTCTTTGTTGGATATGTGGTTTGCAAATATTTTCTCCTAGTCAGTAGCTTGTCTTTTCATCCTATGAACAGAATAGTTTGCAGAGTAAAAGTTTTTAATTCCCACAAGGTCCAATTTTTCCTTTTATGGGTCATGTTTTTGGTAACAAGTCTAAGAATTATTTGCCTAGCCCTAAATCCCAAAGATTTTCTGCTATTTTTTTTAAAAACCACATTACAATGCCACTACAATTTGAAATTTTCCATTTTATATTTAAACCCATGATCTGCTTTGAGTAATCTTTTATGTAAGGTGTGAGGTTTAGGTCAAGATTCTTTTTTTCTGCCTATGGATGTCCAGTTGTCCCAGTGCCATTTGTTGAAAAGGCTATCCTCATTTAATTGCTTTTGCACCTTTGTGGTAAATTAGGTGGGCATATTTGTTTGGGTCAATTTAGTTCATTCCTTTTTATTACTGAGCAGCAATCCATTGTATGCATATACCAGAATGTTTTTATCTATTCAGAAGTTTTTGAACATTTGATTGTTTCTAGTTTTTGGCTATTACTATACAATAGCTTTTGGCTATTATTCAAAGCTGCTGTGAACATTTACATACCAGTTTTTGTGCAGACATACACTTTCACTTCCTTAGATATATCCTTAGGAGTGGGGCGCTGGATCATATGATGTGGATGTTTACTTTGTAAGAAAGTGCCAAGTTGTCTTCCAGTGATTATTCATTTACATTCCCAACAGCAATGTACGAGTTCCAGGTACTCTACCTCCTCATAGATACTTGGTGCTGTCAGTCTCTTTGATTATAATCATTCTTATGGGATTGTAGTGGTATTGCAATGTGATTTTTTTTTGTATCAGATGTTTTTTATTTTTTCTTTTTTTTTTTTCTTTTTTTTTTTTTAAGAAAGAGGGAGGAAGGGAAGGAAAGACAGAGAGAAGGAAGGAAGGAAGGAAGAAAGGGAAACATCTTTAAACATTTTCTTGTTTTATTGTATTTTGTTTGTTTGTTTGTTTTTTACATGGGCTGGGGCCGGGAATCGAACCGAGGTCCTCCGGCATGGCAGGCAAGCACTTTGCCCGCTGAGCCACCGTGGCCAAAAAAATTAACTAACACAACATTTAGAAATCATTCCATTCTACATATGCAATCAGTAATTCTTAATATCATCACATAGATGTATGATCATCATTTCTTAGTACATTTGCATCGATTTAGAAAAAGAAATAGCAAGACAACAGAAAAAGAAATAAAATGATAATATAGAGAAAAAAATAAAAATAAAAAATACAAAAAATATATTAAAAAAACTATAGCTCATACGCAGATTCATTCAGTGTTTTAACATAATTACATTACAATTAGGTAGTATTGTGCTGTCCATTTTTGAGTTTTTGTATCCAGTCCTGTTGCACAGTCTGTATCCCTTCAGCTCCAATTACCCATTATCTTACCCTATTTCTAACTCCTGATGGTCTCTGTTACCAATGACATATTCCAAGTTTATTCTCGAATGTCGGTTCACATCAGTGGGACCATACAGTATTTGTCCTTTAGTTTTTGGCTAGCCTCACTCAGCGTAATGTTCTCTAGGTCCATCCATGTTATTACATGATTCATAAGTTTATTCTGTCTTAAAGCTGCATAATATTCCATCATATGTATATACCACAGTTTGTTTAGCCACTCGTCTGTTGATGGACATTTTGGCTGTTTCCATCTCTTTGCAATTGTAAATAATGCTGCTATAAACATTGGTGTGCAAATGTCCGTTTGTGTCTTTGCCCTTAAGTCCTCTGAGTAGATTCCTAGCAATGGTATTGCTGGGTCATATGGCAATTCTATATTCAGCTTTTTGAGGAACCGCCAAACTGCCTTCCACAGTGGTTGCACCATTTGACATTCCCACCAACAGTGGATAAGTGTGCCTCTTTCTCCACATCCTCTCCAGCACTTGTCATTTTTTGTTTCATTGATAATGGCCATTCTGGTGGGTGTGAGATGATATCTCATTGTGGTTTTGGTTTGCATTTCTCTAATGGCCAGGGACATTGAGCATCTCTTCATGTGCCTTTTGGCCATTTGTATTTCCTCTTCTGAGAGGTGTCTGTTCAAGTCTTTTTCCCATTTTGTAATTGGGTTGGCTGTCTTTTTGTTGTTGAGTTGAACAATCTCTTTATAAATTCTGGATACTAGACCTTTATCTGATAAGTCGTTTCCAAATATTGTCTCCCATTGTGTAGGCTATCTTTCTACTTTCTTGATGAAGTTCTTTGATGTACAAGAGTGTTTAATTTTGAGGAGCTCCCATTTATTTATTTCTTTCTTCAGTGCTCTTGCTTTAGGTTTAAGGTCCATAAAACCGCCTCCAATTGTAAGATTCATAAGATATCTTCCTACATTTTCTTCTAACTGTTTTATGGTCTTAGACCTAATGTTTAGATCTTTGATCCATTTTGAGTTAACTTTTGTATAGGGTGTGAGATACGGGTCCTCTTTCATTCTTTTGCATATGGATATCCAGTTCTCTAGGCACCATTTATTGAAGAGACTGTTCTGTCCCAGGTGAGTTGGCTTGACTGCCTTATCAAAGATCAAATGTCCATAGATGAGAGGGTCTATATCTGAGCACTATTCGATTCCATTTGTCGATAAGTCTATCTTTATGCCAATACCATGCTGTTTTGACCACTGTGGCTTCATAATATGCCTTAAAGTCCGGCAGCGTGAGACCTCCAGCTTCGTTTTTTTTCCTCAAGATACTTTTAGCAATTCGGGGCACCCTGCCCTTCCAGATAAATTTGCTTATTGGTTTTTCTATTTCCGAAAAATAAGTTGTTGGGATTTTGATTGGTATTGCATTGAATCTGTAAATCAATTTAGGTAGGATTGACATCTTAACTATATTTAGTCTTCCAATCCATGAACACGGTATGCCCTTCCATCTATTTAGGTCTTCTGTGATTTCTTTTAACAGTTTCTTGTAGTTTTCTTTGTATAGGTCTTTTGTCTCTTTAGTTAAATTTATTCCTAAGTATTTTATTCTTTTAGTTGCAATTGTAAATGGAATTCGTTTCTTGATTTTCCCCTCAGCTTGTTCATTGCTAGTGTATAGAAACGCTACAGATTTTTGAATGTTGATCTTGTAACCTGCCACTTTGCTGTACTCATTTATTAGCTCTAGTAGTTTTGTTGTGGATTTTTCTGGGTTTTCAATGTATAGTATCATATCGTCTGCAAACAGTGATAGTTTTACTTCTTCCTTTCCAATTTTGATGCCTTGTATTTCTTTTTCTTGTCTAACTGCTCTGGCTAGAACCTCCAACATGATGTTGAATAATAGTGGTGATAATGGACATCCTTGTCTTGTTCCTGATCTTAGGGGGAAAGTTTTCAATTTTTCCCCATTGAGGATGATATTAGCTGTGGGTTTTTCATATATTCCCTCTATCATTTTAAGGAAGTTCCCTTGTATTCCTATCCTTTGAAGTGTTTTCAACAGGAAAGGATGTTGAATCTTGTCAAATGCCTTCTCTGCATCAATTGAGATGATCATGTGATTTTTCTGCTTTGATTTGTTGATATGGTGTATTACATTAATTGATTTTCTTATATTGAACCATCCTTGCATACCTGGGATGAATCCTACTTGGTCATGATGCATAATTCTTTTAATGTGTTGCTGGATTCGATTTGCTAGAATTTTGTTGAGGATTTTTGCATATATATTCATTAAAGAGATTGGTCCATAGTTTTCTTTTTTTGTAATATCTTTGACTGGTTTTGGTATGAGGGTGATGTTGGCTTCATAGAATGAATTAGGTAGCTTTCCCTCCACTTCAATTTTTTTGAAGAATTTGAGCAGAGTTTTTTTGAAGAGTTTGAGCAGAGTTGCAATGTGATTTTAAAGTACATTTCTCTAATGACTGATGATGCTGAGCATTTTTTTCTCATATGGTTATTTGCTATTTGTATCCTTTTCTCTTTTTCCCTCTTTTAATTGATTGTCTTATTTGTTGTGTGCTTTAAACACACCAGTTCAGTATTTTAAGGGAATCTACCGTCAAAGGAGCCCTGAAGTGGTTCTTCCTACCCACAAGGAAGCTGCAGTCTTTAAAAAAATAAAAGTAGCTCCTCATTTAAAAAAATGAGAACAACTCTCCTAATTTATTTGGTGTATGTATTTGGATTTCTATGTATTGTACTAAGTTTTTTAAAGAAGGCTATACAACAGAATAAAAAAACATTTTGGTTATGATTCATGTCAGTGAACATGATATTTTGGTGAGTCATATTGCTGACCCAATGTGAATGACTTAATTACTCAAGCAATCATGTTATCATTTTAGTGAATAAATCTTCCTCATAATTTTTTCTACCTCTCTCAAAGATAACCATTCCTTTCTCTAACTTTGAAAAGCATCTCTGTGTTATAAAGGATGTGGCTCATGTATTCTAGGCATTGCAGTAAGTTCCACAAATCCAGAAGGGCAATGGCATTAGAGAGAGATGGTGGGTAGCGGAATCTTCCATCTTGCTTTTCATTCAATACAGCAGATGCTTCAAGATTAGGGACTCTAAAGCACCCATTAGGCCAACCCAGGTATACAAGTTAATCACATTGTGAAAGGTATTGTATTAGTTTGTTAGCTGCTGGAATGCAATATACTCTAACATATGATGTGGATGTTTACTTTGTAAGAAAGTGCCAAGTTGTCTTCCAGTGATTATTCATTTACATTCCCAACAGCAATGTACGAGTTCCAGGTACTCTACCTCCTCATAGATACTTGGTGTTGTCAGTCTCTTTGATTATAATCATTTTAATCAAATGATTAAACAGCTTTTAAAAAAGGGAATTTAACTGAAAATTTGCAGTTCTAAGGCTGTGAAAATGTCCAAATTAAGGCACCAACAAGAGGTTACCTTCACTCAAATCTGGAACACCTCCATCAGCTGGGAAGGCACGTGGCTGGTGTCTGCTGGGATCTTTGGCCTCTGGACCTCTCTGTCAGCTGGGAAGGCACATGGTGACATCTGCTATGTTTCCAAAGGTCTCCGGTTGTGGGGGCTCTGTCAACTCTGAAGCAACTGTTCACGGAGCATCTGCCCCTGAGGTTTCTTCACAATCTCTCCCCTTTTAAAGGACTCCAGTAAACTAATCAAAACCCACCTTGAATGGGTGGAGTCACATCTCCATCTAACCAAAAGGTCACACCCACAATTGGGTGTGCCATATCTCCAAGGAGATAAACTAATCAAAAGTTCCACCCTACTATATTGAATCAGGTTTATAGGGAATGGCTGCCCCTACAAGATTGGATGAGGATTAAAACATGGCTTTTCTGGGGTACATAACTTCAAACTGTCACAGGTGTTAATATACCTATTGAAACAGAAGGCAATTCCTCTTCATCTATTGCTGTAAATCAACTATTAAAGCACATTTCATTAAGATAAAGGAGAATTCTTCAGGTCTCAAGCTGTTCAGAAAAGAAATGTGCTGCTTCAAAGAGACTAAGCTCCCCATCCCTGAAAGTATTCAGACAAAAGTTGACTGACCTCTCTATCAGGAATAATAAGGAAGTCAACCAAAGACACCTTGTTCAAAATATCATATTAACTATTTACAGCATAATTTGATTGCATCACAGCTCTTAGAGATATTATGGCATATTGAATAGAGATTGAGTTATGGAATCCTTTGCTATGTCTCTAACCTTCTGACTCAATTTCTTCCGTAAAATAGAGATAATAATATCAGATATGTATTAGGGATATGTAAATTAAATTAGGGATATGTAAATAAAGCACCTGGTACTATGTTTGACTCAGAGGTACAGTAAATAATAACTGTTATTCTTATTTTCAGTCTTCCTAGTCTACGAGTTAAATTAGCCACTTAAAAATTAGAAGTGACAACTACTTTATGTATGAATTCTTACAAAACCAACATGGGGTGGGTTTCCTTACCTGTATTTCATAGGAAACAGAAAGGTGAAGTAACTTCATCAGGTTTCTTCAGTTATTTGATGACAGCTTGAATTCCTGTTTTAATGACTATGGTCTCCTGCCTCCCATTTTTATTTTTATTTTCATTCTAAGCTTTACTTAATCTAAAACTCACCTTGCTATTAAACCAACACTCAGCTGTCTTTGCAGATGTTATTGCAGGTACTATTTATCTAAATTATTGGAATTGTAATATGTATACACTTGAACGATATATAATGTATTTAGCACATCTAATTTTCTCCCCTAGATCTTAGAGTCTAAGATACAGAAGTTGACTTCTTCCAGTGGGTTTTTCCATTCAATTAAAAATACTCTAAAAATTCTCAAGGATTACCTATGCATTGGTGTAGAGAATAAGTATTGGTATTTGTTAATATTACTCTGATTTTTTATCTTTTTCTTTCTTTTAAATATGGAATGCTTCACGAATTTGCACGTCATCCTTGCGCAGGGGCCATGCTAATCTTCTCTGTATCGTTCCAATTTTAATATTACTCTGATTTTAATTAACATACTGAAAAGAAATGAATAAAGTTTGAGTATTTTTCTTATAATTTTCTCTTGTCTTCTTTTCTTTTTCACCTTTGAGCTCTTTAAAATTTTAATTTCAAACTACAGTTTTGATTACTACTTCAAAAATGAAAGTACTCTACAACACAACCTCTTAATGGTTCCCCTTTTCCATTTTAATCTAGCTTCTACCTGTGCAAAGGCTCAAGGGAAGAGATGATTCATATACCATGACCTGAAGGTCAAAGAATTCTAATTGTTCCAAACCTGCAATAAAGGGAGGGAATTACAGGAACAAGAGTCCTCCCATTTTCTAAATTATGTGTGTGTGTGTGTGTGTGTGTGAGTGTGTGTGTTTGTGTGTTTAGCTCAATTCTAGGTTTTAAGTATGCTTTAAAGTCTTCGAATATTGAGATTTGGTTTTGATGGGGATACTGTGTACACATTTTAAATTATACAGTTGACTTGTAAAAAAGGTCTCCTTGAGGTAAAGTCTTGCTATATAGGTTGTAAACTACTAGAGTCAAAGACAGTTTCCTTCTTCATATCATCTGCAGCCAGTAAAGAATGTAAAATTCACAATAGATTCATAGAACCTGGACTTCAGAAGTCATGGGGCCAAAGAGTTCTATTAATCCAGCTTCTTGAATAGCCCTGTGATAGGAGCTCCCTAACTCAGGCAGCAGTTAATTCCATTATTGAATACTTCTATTTAAAAAAAAAAAACAAAGAAACATTAAAGAAAAATAATTCCACTGTTGACCCAAAATATGTTTCCTGGTGCTTTGCACCCAGTTTTAATTTTTTGTATGAATGTTATACAGGTTTTGAACACATCATTTGTGTTTCTTTAGACCTCTCAGAACTTTCCAAAGTTCCCAGGGGGAATATCAGAATCATTGGATGAGTGCAGGGCTAGGGAAACTTTTCAAACACCCTCGACACAGCAGAATCTGACATACCCTTGAGTTAGGGGAAGGGAGTCAGGGTTACTACTGGGAGAGTTATCACTGCCTTGAGAATGTTGGGATAGTGTACAGTTGAGAAATCCTGAGACAGTGGGTAGGCCCCCAAGTGTAAAAAAGTGCTGGGAAATTTGACTGTGGGAACAGAAGTGTTACAGAGTGGATTCTCCAGGAGTTAGATGCTGAGGAGGAGTTAGAAGTACAAAAGGTTTTGGGAGAGTAAAACCTACAAAGGAAAAGGGAAGATAGCAGAACTGGACAGGGTGTATAGTAAGAAAATGATCCACACCTGAATAAGTCTGCTGACCCCCATGAGGAGCTCTGTAGCAAAGATTGCCTGTCAGAAGAATCTTGGTACTGGACGGAAATGGCCAGGCCATTGCATCACTTTCATAGGTTAGGGATCTCCCTAAGAACGGTGTGACCCTGGTTTGAAAGCTGAGATGGATTCTGAAGGAACTGATAGCTGAAGGCTGTTGAACAACCCTCCCTGCAGTCCTTTCCTGAAGAGCAATCTGAGTGATGAATGGCTTTGTCTCTCCCAAGAGGGAAAGAAAGGGGGGAGTCTTAAGCATATTTCAGAAGTCCTGCACAAGACTTGGTGACTGATGAACTCCATAGAATGAGAGGTCAAAGATGACCCAGATAACTAGAGTAGCATTGTTATTGACGGTGATGATTGGTTGAGATATAACCCTTCCCCACCATGCCCCATAAGCCTTTTACTGAAAGTAGACTCATTATGTCCTTCATAAAATGCCTCTGTGTTGAGTGACCAACCATATCCTTTAGCTGCAAGTGATGGGGTTTGGGCAGAGGTTTAATCCATGGGCAAAAGCAGCCATACATGGGCTTGAAATGGCTTGATGTGAAACACTCCCACTTTGAATGGAGAAAAACCAACCCAATGCTGTCTTTTTGGAAGACTCAAAAGATAGGTGAACAAGGAGAGGTTGAAGCACTCACTAAGGGTGTATCCTAAGAAACAGAGCTATGGTTCTCATTTTCCCCTGCCGCACTGAGCTGTCCAGAGAACAGTGGAATCTAGAAGCCCTGCTGTTGCCTAAAAAGGCAACATGCCCTTTGCTCCCCAAAATATGCTTGCAGTAAATCCCCGTCATCACAGGTAATCTGGACATTTTCCTTGCTTCAAGAGTGTGCCCTTTGCATTTAAAAATGAGAGTGCTGATGGATATTTCTTTTTTGTAAAAGTGGGTGAAAAGATGAAATTTGACTCTCAACCTCTAAGAACTTTCCCTTAGTTCTGGTTGGACAACTTTTGTAAACCTTGAATGTATATAGCTTGCATCCTCACCTCCCGTGATTTTTTTTCAACAAAAGGTGCTGGTTTGAAAAGATGTATGTACCCTAGAAAAGCCATGTTTCAATCCTAATCACATTTTGTAAAGGCAGCCATTTCTTCTAATCCCTATTCACCATTGTATGTTTGAAACTGTAATTAGATCATCTCCTAGAAATGTGATTTAATCAAGAGTGGTTGTTAAACTGGATTAAGTTGAGGTGTGTCTTCACCCATTTGGGTGGGTCTTGATTAGTTTCTGGAGTCCTATGAAAGAGGAAACACTTTGGAAAATGAAAGAGATTCAGAGAGAGCAGAGTAGAACAACATAGCCATGAGAAGCAGAGTCCACCAGCCAGCGACCTTTGGAGATGAAGAAGGAAAATGCCTCCTTCATGAAACAGGAAGCCAGGAGAAGAAGCTAGCAGATGAAGCCATGTTTGCCATGTGCTATTCCAGATGAGAGAGAAACTCTACTGTGTTCACCATGTGTCCTTCCACTTGAGAGAGAAACCCTGAACTGCATTGGCCTTCTTGAACCAAGGTATCACTCCCTGGATGCCTTAGATTGGACATTTCTATAGACTTGTTTTAATTGGGACATTTTCTCAGCCTCAGAACTGTAAACTAGCAACTTATTAAAGTACCCTTTTTAAAAGCCGTTTTGTTTCTGGTATATTGCATTCTGGCAGCTAGCAAACCAGAACACTGCCATATCTCTAATTTTTGAATGCCAACCTGATCTGTCTGCTGCAGTTTTATATCATTCAAAAAAACTGTCAGAGTACTGAAATTAGCCTGAACAGATTATTTTCTGCATAATATTCATTTTCATCATTCTGGTCCATTGCACTGGGTTTCAGATAGATGGAGTGGCCTGGGGCTGGTCTATCTTTGCTTTGCTATAAAGCAATTATGCTACCTGTTCAGTTATTCATTCATTTGTTCATCCTTTCCCTGTGCCCCTGCCCCTACTCAAACTATTGCATGTATCCTGCCCAGTGGAGTTCTAATGCAGCAAGTTGGTGGTAAACTTTAGGACTTTGGTGATTCTGTCCTACACTTTACTGTTAATCAAAGCTTCATACGTTTACTCATGTAACTCAAGCAGTCAAATGTGATATGTATGTGTACTTTAGACAGGATAAGGATAGCACAAGGTAGAATAAAGAATAATTATTGCCTTTAAGATTCTTTTTAATGCTTTAAAAATAAAAATATCTTCCACAGGATCATCTTAGAATGTTTCCATGATGCATTTAAACTTTTTAATTTACAAAAATGGAATTTACCCATCACTTTTCCCTGAAAGTAGTTATGAAGTTAAGTAGATTTAATGTACCCTGAAATAATTGTCCTTCATAATTATAGATAGCATGCAGAAATAGCTTTGCTATTTTTATGCTTGTATGATTGGTAAACTACTTGAAAAAACTGAGGAAACATTGAAACATAACTTAAAAGGGGTTAAGATGCTCTCAAAATAAGGACTGAAGATCCAGAATAATCTTTGTCATTTTATGTTGCACGAACAATAACAACAAAAGACAGTTCTACCCTAAGACTCAAGTGAAACATGGTAAAAACTCCTTTTAAATATCATATTTATGTAATGTTGAGATGGTGGCACAGGCATTATTTACCCTCTTTAGGGGTTCTTGGCAACTGCCCTGTGTTCTTCCTTTAATTTTAGTTATTGTCATAGGCATTATTTTCACATGATTCAACACTCAAAAGGTACAATCCAATAATATGCAATGGAATGTCTCCTTCCCAACCCTGACTCCTCAGGGGAACATGTTGAGCCCTCCCTAACACTTGGCCTTCCCTGTCTACTACCTACCATTTCCATTCATTTGTTCATTCAGCAACTTTATCGAGCATCTCTCTAGAGCTAAGCACTGTTCCCAGGTGCAAGGACGTAGGGAAACAAAATTTCTGTCCTTCTGGAACTGACAGTTTGGTAGGGGAGGCCTTCTAACAGTGCTAAGTGATATAGGGGAAGGGAGCGCCAGTCGGGATGGGTGATAATTTAAAAGGAGATGAGGAGATACTTAAGCAGATACCTAAAGGAATTAAGAAAGCAAGCCATATGGCTCTCTTGAGAAAGCTTTCACGCCAGAGGGAACGGGAAGTACAGAGGCCTTGCTCGGCATATTCTAGGAAGACTTGCTTCTTAGACTGCTCTCTTGAAGAATAACTTCTTTTCCTCTTCCAAAGAAAGAGTCATGGGAGAATTCACCTTAACATAATATTTAAATCTCAAGCTGGTTACAATGTGTTTCTTTTTCCCCCACCTAGAAACAATATCGATTGGGCTATTTTCTTATAAGAAAGGATGATTTTTATATATAGATGTACTTAGCTTAATTAAGTACTTATTCTGGGGGAAAAACAACTCCTGTGTTGAATGAATTTTTATAAATCAAATATTGTAAAAACGTAAAATTTTGCATCAGCTCTGGACCCAACCAGTGTTGCATTTCTATTTTTAATCCTTCCATGATAACTCTAGAGCAGTGGTTCCCAAGAGGGGATGATTTTTGCACCCAAGGGGACATCTGACAATGTCTGGAGATATTTTGGGTTGTCACAATTGCATTGCAGGGAGAGGTTGCTACTGGCATCTAGTGGGTGGAGACCAGGGATACTGTTAAGTATCCTACGACTGTCCCATGACAGCTCCCCACAATAAAAAATTTTCTGGACCAAAATGACAATAGCGCCGAGGTTGAGAACAATTGCTATAGAGCCATAAGCATAAACTAAAACTTACAGGATCAGAGGAGAGGCCTGTGGCACAGGCATCCTAGTCAGGTTAAAGCCAGTGGTATGAAGCCATGTTTTATGTTGTCCCTAAGATAATTCACTCATTTATTCACCCATTTGTTCATCAAATATTTACACAGTTCTTACATTAGTTAACTATCACCATGTACAAATTACTTCAAAACTTAGCAACTTAAAACAACAATAAATGTTCTTTTTTTTTTTTTCACAGTTTCTGTGGATCAGGAATTTGGCAGCCATTTAGCTGGTTGGTTTTGGTTCAGGGTTTCTCATGAGACTGTGGTCAAAATGCTGGCCAGAATGTAGTCATCTGAAATTCTGATGGGGGCTGAAGGCTCTGCTTCCGAGGTGGCTTACTCACATGGTTGGCGGGCTGATGGAGGCTGTTGACAGGAGCTTTCCTTGGGCCATTTGAATGTCCTCACAACATGGCTTCCCTCACAGTGGGTGAGCTAAGAGAGAGTAAGGCAGAAGCCACATGCCTTTTATTACCCTAATCTTGGCTGTCACATCCATCACTACTACAGTATTTCATTGGTTGTATAGGAGGAGACTGCACAAGGGCAAGGATACCAGAAAGCGAGGACCAAGGGGGCCATTTGGAAGGTAGCTACCACAGCGCCCCATGATGTTCCATGAACTATTCTGGGTGTGGGTGATGGAGTCATGAACTCTACAACACACAAGATCCCAGCTCTCACAGAGCTTTCATTCCTAATGAGGGGAGATGAACAATAAATATACTGATGAAAGAACAGGGTAAGGGCTGTGAAGGCCGTAAAGCAGGGTGATAGAACAGTGAGTGACTGGGTGGAGAGGCAGAGGCACTAACTCAGACTGGATGGTCAGGGAAGGCCTCCCAGAGACATATTCTTTTTGAGCTGAGACCTGAATGACAGGAAGGAACTGGCCATGGGAAGACCCAATGGCAGAGTGTTCAAGGCAGAGGGAACAATAGATACAAACTATTATTTTATTTTATGTATGCTGTATGGCCGGGTCATATTTCATTATTTTTCCATGTGAGTATCCCATTACTAAAGCACCATTTGTTGAATTTTTGTTTGTTTGTCTTTTGGGAAGTGCATAGACAGGGAATTGAACCCCAGTCTCCTGCATGGCAGGTGAGAATTTGACCACTGAACTACGCTTGCACTCCCACAAACTATTATTAATAGTAACTGGTAGGGGCATCTTGGTTTGGACATAAGGGCTGAGACTGTAGGGTGATCTAAAGAATATGCTTTGTTTCACAACTTAAAGTTATCCCTTATCCATTTAAGGAAGGTAATGGTATAGAGTAATGAAGTGAGAATATGTTGGTAAAACCACTTTGAAAACTTGTTTGGGAGTACCAAAGATGAAGCTGAGTCTCCTTTATGATCCAGGAATTCCACTCCTAACACCCAAGAGAAATGAGTGCATAAGCCCACCTGAAGACATGTAGAAGAATGTTCAAAGCAGCTTTATTCATAATTGCCCCAAACTGGAGAGAACCAAGGATAGATAAATTGTGATATATTCATTCAATGGAATACTTCTACATGGCAACAAAAAGCTCAAGTTACTGCTGTATGCAACAACCTGCATAAGTCTCACAGACATAATGTTGAGCAAAAGAAGACAGATACAAACGAGTAGCTGCTATGTGTTTTCATGTACATGAAGTTCAAGAATAGGCAAAAGTAATTGGGGATGATGACGGAAGTCAGAGCAGTGGTTTCCTGATGTCCTGATGTGGAGTGGGCTGTTTTGAATTGGGAAAGGTGTGAAAGGACTTTCTGGGGAGCTACAAGTGTTCTCTATATCTCTTGATCTGAGTGGATTATGCCATATACAAATTTTAAAATTCCCGAACCAAGTAACAAGGTACAGACATGTCTTATTAAAAACAGCAAAAACCTAGCCCAGTTTCATATATGACAACATCAAAGACTCAAATGTCAAAGGCACAACCATTATTATTTCCAAATTTCACCTGGTGCCAAGTTGGCCACACAGAGAAACTGAGGACCCGGAGGCCAAGTCTGGCAGCTATGGGAGTCCATTTCTCTCAGAAGTCCATCCCTACAGTCACAAATTCCGCCCCCCCCCCCCCCCCCCAGGTACTCAACCCTCTGGAAATCCAGTGAAGTCCAGTGGACATCCAGACTTTCCTGCTTCCCAACTTTCTTCCTTTTCTTTCTTTTATTGTCTACTCCCCCCCTCCCTTTGTATTCCTTTCCTCTGCCCTAGACAAAAAAGTGTTTTCCTCACTATATTTAAAAATGTTTGCATGCATTCACAAAAGTAAAAAATGTTTTAAGTAGATGACTACAGCAGCTTGTAAACTTGTAGGTTGAGTTTTTCTGCTGAAAGTTTTCCAGTAGAGGTAATAGGCGGGGGGGGGGGCAAGAAAGGAGTGAGTGAAGAGAGGAAGGAGAACAGGTTAATGACTTAGTCATCCAGGTAACCAGATTCTGAGTGGAAAAAAATCCTCATGGGCTTCTAAGTAGTAGGAGAAAAAGGAGAGGAGCATGATCTTCTCTTTCTCCTCTCAGTTTCCTACCAGGCTTGGGAAAGGTTGGGAGGGGATATTAATATTTGTTGGCATCTAATTTGTGTTGCATTCAGTGCCACTTTATAGAAGCATAAAAATCTGGGGGGAAACTGGTTGGAGCCTCACCTGAAACCACATATATATTATTAGCAGTGTGGTACTCTCATTCCCCAGGAATATGCATGTTGGCACAGAAGCCAGAAGGCTCTGTTTTTTTTTTTGGCATTATGACCCCATCATAAGGATAGCTACGTTTTATTGCAGGTTTTATAGGCAGGCCCTGTGTTAAACACTCTATATTCACTTCCTCACTTAATTCTTTGCAAGGTCTGTATCCTAATGCTCTGAGGAAGCAGGGCTCAGACAGGTAAGGTAATATACTGAGGGTCACACAGGCAGGTCAAGGAAATCAACCTGGAATGGGTTTGGGGAATGGCTCCCCAAACTTGAGTTCTTAAGGTACCTCCTGCATTGCCTCTGGCTGCAGGGACCTAGGTTTCCTTTTGTAGATGAAGCGTTGAAAATGCTCCCAATTTCCTCTCTTACCAAATGAAATACAAACATTTCTAATTTAACTCACTGCAAAAAAAACAAGCACTTTCAAACACTTTAATGGGGCCTTAAAGGGCAGAAAGTGTCAGATTTCCTCTCCTCCCCAGCTCCTCACCCACCCCAGCATCAGAGAACCAAGCCTTTGCTAACCTTTATATTTCATCTATCACACTCCCAAAGCGTCCAACTTCTCTTTGAATCTGATTTTTACACACACACATAAACATATTACCTCTTAGTCTTGTACGGATTTCTCTAATTGTATAGCACTTTGTCCACATTTTTTAAAAATTCAAATTCTTTTTTAAAATTAAAGAAATTGTAGGTCTGTAGAATGTTCACATTTCTGATACTGCACTTAACACTTTGTATTTCATTCATTCAATACATATATATTGAGCCTTCCATGTGCTGGCAATATTCAGGTACCAAGGATTCAACAGCAATGGAGAATCACAAAAATCCCTCCCTCACAGAGCTTGCATTCTAGCTGGGGGAGTTCGACAATAAACAAAATGGCAAAATATATGCCATGTCAGATGGTGATAAGTGATATGCAGAAAAATAAAAGTGGAGGGGAAGCAGTATCACTGATGAGCCTTTTTACTATTTAAACACTCACGTGCCTTCTCAAGGACAAAGACCAAAGCCAGTCTACTTACTTCCTGCTTCATATTGCCTGAGCTTGTGAGGCCTAAGAAATCTTGGTTAATTGCCCCTAGGAGGCCAGTTTCATCAAGCTTATTTTGTGTAGAAATAGCTTGCCTTTCCCAGTTTTTGACTAAAGAAGTTTTGGTGTACTACTAATGACCCTTCCAAGAAGGAAGTGACTGTTTATTTTTGGGGTGGGTTCTCCCCTTTCCTTGGTTTTATCAGGGCCCAGTGTACACTGGCAGTTTTGAATAGAGAACAAAAAATAGACAGAGTTGGTCAGCAATGATGAAACTTTTTCCTTTTATGGAAGAGATGAGGAATGAGAAATTAGAAGCCAAGTTATAATGCCAGTGTCAGAAAAGAAGGCAAGAAAAAGTAAGGAAAGGAAACAAGTATGGAAGAAACAGTAAGAGAGAAATACACAGAGAATGAAAAGTCAAAGTAAAGCACCATAGGAGAAAACCACAAACCCTAAACTCTGGTGAGGCTCAGAGAACTGGCAGGAGAAGCATGGAACAAGGAGAGGGGGAAGCATCCAGGAAGAATGCTAAGGCAGGGGACCCCAATTTATTTCTACTTTCCATGGGTTGCGATGGTCTCTTAAAATCTGGTAAGAGCTTTTATCTCCTTCCATTAGTCAGCTATCCTAATTAATCGTCATGGTTCTTAAGGTCAGAAGGAAGGGCTGCAGCAAAAAGCGCTTCCTAGACAAATCTTTTAAGGGAGAGATGAACCCAGAAAGCACATGTAGTGGGAGCTGGTAGAAGGGATTCTAAATGAGGTCAAAACAAGTCCCCTCCTGTGAAAGTTAGCAGTGGAAAAAACAAATAAGGAAATGTGAAATTGTGCTAGGTCTATAAGGAAAACTCTGCTCATTCCACATTAAAATATGCCTCAAAAATAAAAAGTTCCAAGTCAAGATCCAAAGTCCAAGGCCAATTCATGATAACTTGGGTTTATTTAGTGTCTCTCTTCCAGGGTGGCGAGGGTTCCTGTCTACTTCTGGAAGGTGGCAGCAGCTGCACCTGCCTTCTGACAGCTTACTGTCTGCCAGAGGAGCGGTGCAGTGGGGTCCAGGGATTGTAACCTCAGGAGGGTGCAAGTAAGTGGCAGTTGCCAGGTTAAGGAACCTGAGGACCATATGGGTGGGCGTGGCTGTGTGCTCCATATGGCACTTCCAAGGCCAGGGTGCCTCCTCATGACAGTGCTCCTGTCCTCTCCTTTAAGACACTGCATCAGAGAGCCCTAGAGAAGCCCCTCCTACTCTCTGGAACCATCTGTAAGGGGTGGGACTAGCTTTTACTGTCTACTACGAATTTATTTCAGTAAAACCAGGTATTTTATTTCTTTTCATTCTCACCAAAGCTCTAGAAGTAAACGGAGGCACAAAGTTATCCAGTAACTTGGTATCTCACTGTTAATAACAGGTGGAGTCACCACTCTGAGCTTTTGTTTGTACCTTCCTCACTTTACCTGGCTGCTTGGTGGTATTCAAAGGAGGGGAACCATCAAGCAATGAGAGGGGGAAGACCCGAGGATACAATGGAAGACATTTATGGTGGTCTTCAACATTTTTTGTGAAGACCGCCTCCCTGAATTAAAACAAAAGGAAATATTCTGTGTTGGAATATATATATATAGAAAAAAATATATATTTTATCATCATAATTGACTTTTTTTTCTTTTTTGTGAAAATTAACATATACAAAAAAGCAATAAATTTCCAAGCATGGTACCATAATCAGTTGTAGAACAAATTTCAGAGTTTGACATGGGTTACAATTCTACAACTTTAGGTTTTTACTTCTAGCTGCTCTAGAATATTGGAGACTAAAAGAGATATTTTGATGATTCAGCATTCATATTCATTTGTTAAATCCTATCTTCTCTGTATAAATCCACCATCACCTTTGATCTTTCTAGCCTTCTCTTTAGGGGTATTTGGGCTATGGCCATTCTAAATTTTTCATGTTGGAAGGGTCTGTCAATAATATGGGGTAGGGAGATGGAACTATCTGATGTTCTGGAGAGGCTGGGCTAGGTTTCAGGACTTATCTGGACCAGGGACCCATCTGGAGGTTGTAGGTTTCTGGAAAGTTACTCCAGTGCACGGGACCCTTGTGGAATCTTATATATTGCCCTAGGTGTTCGTTAGGATTGGCTGGAATGGTCCTGGTTCGGGGTTGGCAGGTTATGACAGGCAGCAATGTCTAACTGAAGCTTGCATTAAAGCAACCTCCAGAGTAGCCTCTCGACTCTATTTGAACTCTCTCTGCCACTGATACTTTATTAGTTACACTCTTTCCCCTCTTTTGGTCAGGATGTAATTGCTGATCCCACAGTGCCAGGGCCAGACTCATCCCTGGCAGTCATCTCCCACACTGCTAGGGAGACTTTCTCTTCTGGATGTCATGTACCATGTAGCAGGGAGGGCGATGATTTTACTTGCAGAGTTGGGCTTAGACAGAGTGAGCAACAATAGAGGTCTGCCAGAAGTAACTCTTAGGCATACCTATAGGTAGTCTGAGAGTCTCCATTACCTACATAAGTTTCACAAGAGTAAGCCTCAAGATCAAGGGCATGGTCTATTGATTTGGGTGTCCCCAAAGTTTGACACAGTGTCAGGGGATTCCCTGATGGTAAGATTTAATAGTTCTATATATTTTTCTCCCATCCCTCAGGGACTTTGCTAATACTTTTTTTTTTGACATGGGCAGGCTCTGGGAATTGAACCCGGGTCTCCAGCATGGCAGGCAAGAACTCTGCCACTGAGCCACAGTTGCCCACCCAAATATTGCTTTTTTTTTCTTGCCAATACTTTTTGATTATCTGCTTAATATACTCTAGGATGTACTTAAGTATTACATTAAGCTGTACAGGATTAAAGGACCTCTATCTTATTCTGGGCTCCCTGTGTTTCAATTGTTCAAGTGAGCTATACAGACAGATTGAGTTAGATAATGTGCTACAGAAAATTTCAGTTCCAGATCAAATAAACTTTTCTTCCTTTGGTCTCATAGAGTATGTATGGTTCTAAAATACAGATAATGTCTTCATTACCCCTTTGTTCTGAATTACTTTAACCCCAACCTGATTGACTTTGTTCTTATCTCTAAACATCAGTTCTAGGTATTTATATATTTGTATATATAAATATACAAAAACAGCCTCTCAAAATCTAGAAATAATAATTGCCACTCTGGATAAATGTGTCTGCTATAAAAGCTTACAGTCTAGGCCTCTGTTTTCTTATAAGCATTTTCTAAAGGAGACCATACCATTATTGTTCTTTTGTTTCTGGCTTATCTTGTCTCACCACATGTCCCACACATTCACTCACATTGTTGCATGCCTCACGACTTTGTTCCTTTTTGTAGCAGCACAACATTGGTTCATAAGCATACACCATCGTTTGCCAAAATATTTTTATTGACAAATCTTCACACACATACAGTCCATAGATGGTGTGCAATCAGTGGCTCACAATATCGTCACATAGTTGTATATTCATCACCATGATCATTTTTTAGAACATTTGCATCACTCAAGAAAAAGAAAAAGAAAAAATTCATACGTACCACATTC
The DNA here is from genome assembly GCF_023851605.1 of Tamandua tetradactyla. Lineage (NCBI taxonomy): Eukaryota > Metazoa > Chordata > Mammalia > Pilosa > Myrmecophagidae > Tamandua > Tamandua tetradactyla. The sequence goes on from NC_135332.1 coordinate 145,404,758, forward strand.
CTTACTCCTCCCTCTCATTGACCACTACTATTTCCATCTACTCAATTTATTTTACCTCTTATCGCCCCTATTATTTTATTTTTTAATCCATATTTTTTTACTCATCTGTCCATATCTTGGATAAACAGAGCATCTGATACAAGGTTTTCACTATCTCACAGTCACATTGTAAAAGTTATATCTTTATAAAATCATCTTCAAGAATGAGGCTACTAGAACACAGCTCAACGGTTTCAGGTACTTCTCTCCAGCCACTACAATACACCATAAACTAAAAAGGGATATCTATATAATGCATAAGAATAACCTCCAGGAGAGTAACCTCTCAACTCTGTTTGAAATCTCTCAGCCCTGAAACTTTATTTTCTCTCATTTCTCTCTTCCCCTTTTTGGTCAAGTTGGCTTTCTCAATTCCTTAATGCTGGGTCCCAGCTCATCCTGGGAGTTCTGTCCTACCTCATCAGGGAGATTTACAGCCCTGGGAGTCATGTCCCACATTGAGGGAAGGGAAGTGAGTTCACCTGCCGAGTTGGCTTAGAGAGAGAAACCTGAGCAACAAAAGAGGGTCTTTGGGGGTGACTTTTAGGAGTAATTTTAAGTAAGTTTAGCTTATCCTTTGCAGGATTAAGTTTCATAGGGGCGAACTCCAAGATTGAGGGCTTGGCCTATTGATTTGGTTATCCCCACTTCTTGCAAAATATCAGAAATTCTGTGTTGAAATGTTTTTAAAAATATGAAATATAATTTAAAATAAGATACCCTTAGAGTTAAAGATACAGTTGTATCTCCAACCAAATAAAAATTTCAAACAATATTCTAGGATCCGTACAGTGAATAATGTCCTACATCCATCCATTTCCAAGTGTATTTGATCTAGAATTACTGCTGCTGTTTCCTTGTTTGTGTTTTTAAGTGTCATTGCAAAGATAATCTAATCATTAGCCTCAAGATATAACATATTTGAAATTATCAAATAAAAACCCTCTGGGCTTCATTGCTGAGACAGGAGGTAGGGGAGAGGGGAAAGGCTTGAGCAATCTCCATTTTCTGGAACACTTACAGTCAACTACTGAAAATGCCTTCTGGCAGGAAGTGTTTTAATTATTAAGATCAGCACAGTGTTTGCCCTGCAGACATGCTCTGAGAAAAGTCTCTTTCAGAGACAGAGTGGGACAGGAAAGGGAAAGGAATCTGATCAAGCAGCAATCAGGTGAGCATTTATCTGTCAGAATACTTACAGATAAAGAGGGAGAGGGGTCAATGGCTTCTCTGATACCAACACCTCGATACATTATTGGCTAGTTTATTTCCCGAAAAAGTAGAAGAAAACAGAAAGTTTGCAGATATCAGTTACCAACATGGGAGGCCCCACAAAAGACAGGGAGAGGTGACTCTGGTCTGCTGACAAGTCAGAAAACAGGGACAGCGTAGGGGAGAGAATAAAGGATAAATAGTTACAGATTACTGCCATGAGATGTTCATTTCCCGGCCCAAACTTGTTTCCTCGTGACATCATGATGTTGGGTGCTCTCCAGAGCTACAGGAGAGCCAAGAAAGGGATAAGAAATATAAAAAGCTATTCATACAGGAGCTGCTGTTTTTAAAAGAAAAGAATGCATACGATAAAACGATGCCATTTAAAATCTTAGTAAATTGATAGAAAGGCAAAGTCCTTAGGGTTTTCTTTTAAAAAGAGAGAGAGAGAGAAAAAAAATAGAGGAAACACAAATAATTGACTACCTTTTTGTTCCTTAGTTTTAAGGACGACTGTATGTGATAAGGACATTGTCTGTAGATGACCCTGAAAAAAATGCCAAAGGTGGGCAAGGGAGGCACTTGGCTGTAGCCTCAAGTTTATATTTAAGATTTTTTACTTTATTTTCAGGTGAAGCTAAATTTAAAGTCACAGAGATACCTGGTGGGAGTAAAATAAAACAATTTCTTATAACTTTGACTTCACAAAAGTTACACCAATAGTTGTGTAGCATGAATTAATCTTTTCATAAATTCTGCAATTATCTAGCCTTATTACATTGCATTGCAATTTGGTGTGTGTGTGTGCACATACACGTTAAGAGTTTTAACTTGTTAAAACCAAGCTTTTACCAACATTTTTTACCGTATTTTAGATTTTCTTCGCTAAAAGAGAATTATGACTGGAGCCTCTGAGAATGGATGAGTCCAACCTCATTTAACCTCTCAGAGCCTTCTCTAAATCCAAGCGCAGTTTGCCAACTATCCCTCAGGCAATGACCTTGATAAAACCACTTTTTGTTGTTGCTGTTGTTTTTAGAATTCAAGCTCATTTCCACTTGGAAGAGTGGAAGGAAGCAAATTGAAATGCTTATTAAGAAACAAGAAGAAGTAAAACACATGAGCATAAATTCCAATGCTCCTGAATTTGGCAACTTACGTTGGAAATGTAGTTTCAAATTTTGCAGAAGGTGAAAAGATTTGTCATGTGTTTTGCCCAGGCATGTAGCCTAGGATTCTGGAAAGCACATCCCTTCCCTCCAAAGGATGCCAAGTCCTTTGTACAGCATCGTCTCTGATGTGTTTCACTTCTATCATCTAAAATAAGTGAACGAATCTGCCTCTGTTGTTGATACTTAAGAGGAGTGACTAAAAAATTTACACTTCAGAAAGGTAAAGATGTATGTCCAAAGGTAAATCCTCAGCATTTTGAGGTCCTCTGATATTATTAAAACGAAGCAATAGGTATAAGAACTCTTCCTGGAATAGTTGAGAAAAATGAAGGATTAGCAGCAAAAATTGTACATGGTGGGTTTTTTCCCTCCCTTGTTTCTTTATTAGCCTTTTTCTGAGAATGAGTACTTTTTGTTATCTGCTGTACACTCAAACTTTTTTATAGCATAGATGGTTTCTTCTCACCTTGGTTCCATTCCTTATAAACTGGCAAACACTAAAAGATGCCATCATCAGTTTGTAATTCAGTTTGTCTTAAAAAGTACAAATAATTTAAAACAAAAATCAATCAGCAAATTTGTGATTAACATTCCTTAATTTCAAAGCATAATAATCTTATAGAGAAATTAAATTATACATATACTATCTTTAACATTCTTTTGTAGTTTACTTTTGACTGGTAGAGTCTTGAAATTTAACATTGACCTTATTTAATTTATTTTTAAAAATTCTTTACCTTCCCCCACGCTCTAAAGATCTACATAATTTTATTTTCACTAACAGCAGATGAACTTCCTTTTCTCATGAACTCCATCGTTTTTCCCTTGTGCCTTTGGCTCTTTATTCTGGCAAGGAGTTTCAGCTTCTATTGATCTTGTAAAAATCTTGAACCCCCAGGCAGCAGGGGTGATCAAGTATTTGCCTTTAGGTCTGGGGGCCTCTGCAGAACACAGAGGGTGCTGTCTCCCCTGTGCCCCTCACTGTGGCCACACTCTGGGTAAGTATTTGCCAAGTAAGTATTTGTTGACTGAAGTGTCCAAACACAACTCATTCTCTGGAAGTGTGCGTGTTATTTTTTAGGTACCTACAATGAATTAGAGAGTCAATGAGTTTCAGAACCAGAAAGGATTTTGGAGGTGACCTGGTCCAACCCCTTCATTTTATCAACAAGGACACTGATATCCAGAGAGGAGGACCTGTTCAAGGTCAAGCTTAGTGTTTGCAGAGCTGGAAATTAAGCAACCAGGCCAGGGCTCTTTCCATCTTCCACAAGTGCATTACAACTTATTAAACTCGATCCTTGCTCTCTAGAAAATTACAACTTAATTATACCAAACTTTTGTAATTTAAGATATTTACATAATCAAAATGATGGCGATAGAATTAACTTTCGGATTTAAGGGAAACCTTTGCATTAAAAGACAGAAATAAGCAGAAAAATAACACCAGTAAAGTATTCATCCTTAAAACTGATTTTATTTTATTTATATTCTACTTTGTTCCCAAACAAATGTTAAAAACTTGTAGAAGGGGCATACAAGCTAATGAGACAAAATACTATAAAAAGAAGTAAGAAAAAAAAGGAAAAAATAAAGGTAGTGAAGTAACCTAGGAACTAGAGTGAAATTAGTATAAAAATGCATGCCAGGAAGCCCTAAAAATTTGCCACAGGGAGGCCTCAGATCTGCTGCTCAGCCTCCTAGCAAGGAAAGTGTGAACTTTACTGCCATCCGTGATTCCCAGATTAAAAAACAAACCAGCCCTGGAAAAGCACAACTCTTAATGAGACCAGAGAGAAACTTTTCCCATGTGTCCTCATATACCCTGAAGTATATTAGGATTAACTGGAATTGGAATCACAGACTTTTTGTGGAATTGAGGATCATCCAATTCAACTCCCACACGAGGAACTGGAACAGAGTCATTCTCAAGGTCATGTCACCAGTACTGGGTCTATGACTTGGCAAAGGGGGAGAGAGAAGCCAGAGACCAAGGGAACTCCTGCAGCAGGCCTCAGCTGAAGGCCCCGGATGCAAATGGGATCCCGCCAGGCATCATTTCTCTTCAGGGTCCCGCCCGCCTGTGGGCTGGGGGTAGCTGGAGCAACAGCTCTGAGACTATAGGTGGTGGGAGGCCCCATGCACAGTTAAGAAGACTCTCAGGTGCGATTGTGAAAACCTTGTGTGGGATGCTCCTTTTAGCCAGCCTATAGACAGATGAGAAAACAGTATGGATAACAAAAGAAGATAAATAATGGGGGGGGGGGGAGACAAAGGGTAAAATAAATTGGATAAATGGAAATACTAGTGGTCAATGAGAGGGAGGGGTAAGGGGTATGGGATATATGAGTTGTTTTTTTTTTCTTTTTCTGGAGTGATGCAGGTGTTTGAAAAAATGATCATGGTGATGAATATACTACTATGTGATGATACTATGAGACACTGATTGTACACCATGTATGGAATGTATGTGTGTGACAATTTCTCAATACAAATATTTATATATATAAAAAGAAGACACTCAGGTCCCAGAAGTGAGGGCCTCAGACAGGGAGGACAGAACCTGGGGCCACTTCTAAAAAGGCTGTCTGTCTATTGTGACAGGCTGGCAGGATTGGTTTTTTTGTTTTTTTGTTTTTTTTTTTTTTACATGGTCAGGCTCGGGGGAATTGAACTCGGGTCTCAGGCACAGCAGGTGAGAATTCTGCCACTGAGCCACCATTGCCTGCCTGTAGGATTGGTTTTTTAAAAACTGCAGATGTTAACTCCCTAGGTAAAAGGGAGGGGGCAATTCAGAGCGCTAAATAACAGTAAATCATAGGGGGAGGCTGAATTGCCTGGTTCGGATGGTGGAAGCTATTGAGGGGACAATGGAGCCTGATCTACCATTTGCCCTCAGGAAAACACAAAAGAGACATCTGGACTCCCTCTGCCATCAAGAAGGTGTGTTTGGGGGATTTAGCAGCCTAAGTGGAGGGAAATCTATTCGTTATAAGTGGTAACTTGCATTTTCGTTTTTATTTCTCATTCTATTTTCTGGTCTACCCAGGAAATTGCTGTTGAGAACAATAAACTAGAATGTGGGCAAGCTTAAAGATATTTAGGATGATATCCCATCACATGGGGGTAGACGAATAAATATGCTGGTGGAAAAAGGTTTTTTTTTTTTCCAGTTTTAAATTTTTTCCCGCTCTTGAGTACCCAAGTATCATCTAATCATTGTAGAAAAATGCAGAAAATAAACTTTAAAGGAAGAGAGGATAAAAGCGCCTATAATCTGATCGATCTTCACATTTTGGTAAATTTCCTTTCATTTTTGTTTTTATGCATTATTTGAATGAATAAGATCTTATTAAAAAATTAATTTAAGAATTTCTTTCAAGTTGCAAGTAAGATGCTTCTTGTCATTCTCTAAGCAAGCAAGATTGGATTTCCTTTGCAAATAAGTCAGTAATGTTTGACTGTAAGGTAATGATGCTGATTTATAGCAAATCTCCCCAGAATTTAACCATCCAAATTACTCCCCTTCAAGGTAATTTGGGAGACTGGTGACAAAACACCACCACGCCTTTATTTAACATGCCTTTATTTAACAATGCCGATTTTTTGGAATTCCTTCTATGGAGTTACTTTCTGAGTCCATGGAAATTTTTTTGGAACATTATCAGATTGATGAGTTCTCCTCCTTTAAGAGTGGGTTTGATATTTAGCAACTGCCAGAAGCTGCGGAAAGTCACGTCTGATGAATAAGGTGAGTGATCCCACAAGCTGGCAACATTGTTTTTGATTAAGAAAATGGCAGGTCCAAACTGTAATGAAACTTACTTTCTCATTCGGTAAAAGGATTTTGGAGAGGAAATGTTTTAGTGGAAGGGAGATTAACCTCTATGAATCCCAATGAATTCTATGGTGTGGAGGGGAAAATGGTCTCTATAGGACTAATTCATAAAGGGCTTTCTGACTTGTAATTACACTTTTAGTGGCACAAAGCTATTTGTTTTATAAGCTCCTTGATAATTCCATTTTCTGTTTCTCGCAAAGTATTCCATATTCAAATTTGATTGTTACTGAGGCAAATTATTCTTAACCAATTAGCTAAAACCACACTTAACATTGCCATTATCTGGAGATGTAGAAGGCTGCTTCATACCTTAATTATCCTGCTACTCATTTATAATGTTCTTTCTATTCACTTCACCCTGAACATTCTTTCCTCGGCTTCCACATCAATTTGGAGGCATAAAAGAAAAAATTGGACGTCCCTGTTTGTCAGTACAGATTGTTAATATTTCGAAGGTTGCACAGAGTCGTGTAGCTTTCCGAATCCTCAAGCTTGTATAATATTTTAGATACAAAATATAACTTTTCTCAATGTTCTTTTATCATGTTTCTTTTATTTGACAGCAAAAGCTTGTGAGCTTTTTCATAATTGAAGGATTTTAGTAAACATCTAGAAAAAGAGCTGTTACTTCCCTCTATGCTTTTTCCCTACAAATTTGTGTTTTTTCCTGAGAAGTTGGGTCACATTAACATTGAGGCCAGAAAAAATATAATTTTTGCCATTCTCTTGATGTTCACCCCTGAACACTAGACTCCTCTCTTCCTCTTAAAAAAAGGCACCCCCTCCAGTTTAGTTAATTCTGAGAATTCTGTAAAAGGCAAAACAAAATACTGTCTGTTGTCTGTGTGTATGTTATGCTGCCATTTAACTGGAGGAAAAAGGTGTTGGGTATATATACACACATATTGTCTGTTGTGCACAGCCTATTTCTGAAACATAAACAAGACCTGGCAACATTGATTGTCTCTGGGGAGAGGAACCGGGTAGCAGGGGATAGGGAAGAGAAGGGGATTCGACTACATATCCTATTTGAACCTTTTGAGTTTTGGACCATGAAGAATGCAATGCTGATCACTAATTAAAAAAAAAATCAAATAAAAAATATGACAACCTGCCAGTTAAAAAAAAAAAGAAAAGAAAAATCAAGGGAAAAGAACTCAGTGTTGTTCTGAGACTGGAATTTGGAGTAAAGATTGAAAGAAAATCACTCCTTTTCTTGCTAACTCCATTTCTTTCTTCCCCATTCCTTCTTTGACTTTGGCTAACAGCTTTTAGTTTCTTTTGACCCCATGAGAACTTAGAATTCACAGGGAGCAAACACAACAGGTAGCAAAAGTGTCCTAAAGCTGCTTCTAAAATCTTCAGGATCCTGATTGTACATCTGGAAGTGTGTCACTGACTAAAGATGGGGCCACATCCTCTGGTTCCCTCATCACAACCTCATCCTAGACATGTGACTAAACTAAATATTTTTTGATCAATGTATTAAAAACCATGCCATTCTTGAAGTTCTCCAGGAATATTCTTGTTCTTTGCTATTCATTAAGTAATCATGTTTTTCGTCACCTTTAAGTCTTCCAGTATACGGTTCTCTTTTTGTCTAGCTAAGTCTTACCACCTCCAAAGTCTCATTTCTTGAGCTGAATGAGGCCCAGTGGCTGAGCATGGGCTGCTTCCTCCCTAAGTAGGAGAGAATGCCTTTGATGGTGGGGGCCAGTGGGAGGAGACCTCCCTGCTTTTATTTTCTCTGTCTTTCACACCCTACAGCCTAATGAAGCCCTTCCCTCCCCTTTTTATAGTTATTGGTGTCTGGCACCTAATAGGTGCTCAACAAATGTCTTTAGAATTAATAAATGAGTGAAAATTGTGCTCACTTATTGTACCTTACCTCTTGGCCAGAAGAGATTGTAGCATGCCAGAGGGTCCCTCTCTCTCTCTCTCTCTCTCTCTCTCTCTAGGATTTCTTGGGGGCAGATAGTGATAGTCCCAGGCTCTGGAGTACAGTCCATGTATGTTCCATCTTCATAAAAAATATGTCCATTGCATTTAAGATGCTGGCATTCTCTTGCCACATGATGGACAAATATTCTTTAATTCAATTTAAGTAGAAATCTATATAGAAAATGATGAACTCAAATCCAACTTTGTGAACTTTTTTTTTCTTGTCCAATGCCATATATCTCCATCTTTAGTCTTTCTTTTTTCCACAGTTTATTTACTAATGGCTTTAACAGAGGCAGAGACCTTAGCTGAACACTCATCTTTTGAAAGCCAAATCATAAAAGATTTTACTTTCTATGGAAAGTAGACTTTTAAACATGTGGCTACTATAAAATTAGAAAGATTGATGACAGAATTAAGATCCAGAACATTTTTGAAACACTGAAAAAAGCTGAAGCTAAAAAAGAGGAGGTTTTATGGGATTAAATTAAACTCTGTATATAGGTTTTAAATAATCAATTGCACAAGCGTAGGGTGAAGGAACGCAGGCTGGGAAGCTATTTTTTTGGAGAAAGTACACAGTTATAAATTACTCAAATGTTCAGTCAATGATACAATGATTTAGTGCACTTAGACTACCTTAAAATAAAGATGCCAAATTCCAGACTCAGGAAATAGAGGATCCTTTGTCTTCACTAAGATTGGCCTGCAGAACCAGGCTTTTCCCCCTAAAAACATTTACAGGCCAGAATGCATCTGGAGTTTCTTAAACTACGGGTTGTCATCTATGAGTGGGTATGAAATCAGTTAGTAGATAGCAACCAGGCCTTGAAAAAATAATAAAATAGAACACAACAGAGTAGAATAGAATAAGTTAACTTGAAAAATATATCAGAGTTCATTACCAGTAGAAAAGCTAAGTATTGTTTTATGAAGCTTTTGTTTCAATTATATGTACATATATGTGTAAAATGGATTTCTTTCTGCGGATCATGGTCAAAAAAGTTCAGGAAACACTAGTGTAGAGAAAGGTACCCAGGAGGGTGAGAATTTGGACACCTACCTGGTTACTTAAGAAACAGTTAAAACACTCAGGACTATTAAGCTTGCAGAGGAGACCAAGGATTTGATATAAGAGCTATTTTCCAATAGTTGAAGGACTGTCATTAAAAGTGTAGAATGGCTTTGTTCTCTGTTGTTTCAGGAGGTGAGTGTTCAAGGAAGGGAGTTTTTAGATCACTATCCAGATGAACTATCTGACAGTTGGAGCTGTCCATCACTGGAACTGCATAAACACACTCTAGGAGAGCTTAAGCACAAGGCAGGAGACCATCTGTCAGGGTGCAGTAGCAGAGGCTCCTATTCTGGGAGAGAGTTTGTTGAATTAGACATCCTTGAATGTCCATTTCTGTTTTCTCCTGTGAGTGTGTTTGAATTTCCCAAGACGTGTGCTTTAGACCAGGTAATTAATTTAACAGCCTCCTTAAACAAGCATTTATTTCCTGAGAATGGAAACACAAAATAATATTTTTATTTGGTAACTTGTTAATTATCCTTTTAATATCATGTATCACAACATTTAATTTTTAGCCATGAAGATCTTTTTATTAATGACATTCCTAAGATCACTTGAAAACTTTGGTGGAAGTGAGACTAGGATCCAGGCCTCCTGAATTCTAGGCCTCAGCCTAACTACGACAGCCTTTTAACCCTGAATGTCAACACTGACATTGGTCAGGTTGTGCAGAAACCACTGAGTACCTACTCTAATATCTATTCTCTCCTTCCTTGTAACAGAACCACCAATTTTTATCTATGTACATGACCACTTGTGGTAAAGACCACATTTCCAGGCTCCTTTGCAGCTAAATATTGTCAATTTGACTCAATTATGTCCAATGTAATATGAACAGAAAATAGTTTTGGAAATCTTCCTGAAAAGACAGCTGATGCATGAATTTAGCTCTTCCAGTTCCTTCTTTTGCCCTTCCTCCTTCCTGCTGGTGAATCTCAAGATGCCATCTTGGACCATAAGGTGGAAGCCATGTACTTCCACCTTATGGTGGTGGTGAATGGTGATGACTTGTCCTTGCCTTAGACTGCTGGACTTCAGACTTCTTTTACAGGAGAGAGAAAGAAGGAAAGAAACTTCTGTCTTGTTTAAGCAGTTTAACTCAATCTTAACTGATAAGCAGTATCCATTCTTTCACCCATGGACACTAAGTACTCTACTGTCATTTCCTGTAACCTTGACAGAAGGTCAGATCTTCTTCCTGCACCTTAATATCTTTCATAATAGATGGACACCTGAAAATGTCAGGCCACTTTGCATCTAGCTATTCCCAGGGCTTAAATGGGATATATTGACAAGCAAATTGCTCTTTTAGAGTACTAAATACTTCCTTCCTCTGTAGCCACAAGTACTGAGGCTTTCAAACAGTCTTGTCTAGTATATGCAGAGATTTGGACCCATCTATAGCTCTTCTTCCCTTCAGGACATTTTTGCATTTAACAGTGACCCTTCATTCTTTTTGTTTAATTTTTAATATTTTTATTGAGATCTCTTCATATACTAAACAGTACATCCAAAGTATACAATCAATGGTTCACAGTATTATCACATAGTTGTATAGTCATCATAATCATTTTTAGAACATTTGTATCACTCCAGATAAAGAAATAAAAAGACAAAAGAAAAACCCCATACATCCCATACCCCTTACCCCTCCCTCTCATTACCACTAGTATTGCAATCTACCCATTTTTTTTACCACTTATCACTCCCGCCACTATTATTTATTTATAATGTGGATAAATGGAGCATCAGACACAAGGTTTTCACAACTACCCAGTCACAATGTAAATACTATATATAATCATCTTCAAGGATCAAGGCTAACTGGAATATAGCTCAACAGTTTCAGGCACTTCCCCTTAGACCCTTCCTTCTTTTTCTAGCCTCAAGTCACCCTTGCAGCCAAACTGGACCTTGATTTATCACCCTTTTTATCATTTAAAGCAATACAGTAAGATTTAGGTGACCATGATTCTGGGCAGGGCCTAGATTTCAGAGAACTTAAGCAACTTGTACAATCCTTACCATTTTCTTGATAAATGGGAAGTTTGAGATGCTCCCTATGTGGTTCACATAGCCAGTCTGGCTAAGAGTTTATTGCAGAGCCCTTGTGCAAATGGCAAAGAAAGATGTCTAAGGCATGAAGATAGGACTTTTCCAGCTCTACTGCTTCTGCCTCCTTTTAGATTTTCAGCAACAGATAGAATCTGCTAGATCTTTTGGTCAGTCTGATTTTGTAGCTGGTTTTGGAACTTTACCTTGTAACTTGAAACCCAGAGTAGGTCACTATAATATTCAAGGAGAGTAGACAGTAGATATCTTGTTCCCTTCTTCTGAATTCTACCCATATAGGTATTCAGTGTTCCCTCTTGGTGACCCTTGGAAATAAATATGCAAGTCTGTATTGCATATACGCACATCCTCCATAAATTCATAATGCTAGAACAGATTGAGTAGTAGAGAGGAACTCGTGGGTTTTTAGACTGTGATTTACAGAGAAGCTAGAGTTCAGATGATGCCATAAATATGAAGAGTTTATGGCATCATACGACCTTGATCTAAAATAGGAGGTTGTCTTCCAGAGGAACTCTTTCATGGCTCTGCTGTAGCCTCCCTCTCTCTAAGCCCAACTCTGAGAGTAAAATCATTACCCTCTCTCCCACAAGGGATTTAACATCCAGGGGTAAAAGTTTCCCTGGCAATGTGGGACATGACTCCCAGGGATGAGCCTGGCCCTGGCATGGGATCAATAATGCCATCCTGACAAAAATGGGGAAAAGAAGTGTAACAAATAAGGTAATCAGTGACTGAGAGAGTTCAAATAAAGTTGAAAGGCTACTCTGGAGGCTACTCTTACAGAAGCTTCTACTAGATATTGCCATTAATCATGGTTTGCCAAACCCCAATCAAAACCATCCCTTTCAACCCTAAAGAATACTTAGGGCTTTATCTGAGATTCTACAAAGGTTCCACGCACTATAATTACTTTCCAGAAACCTACAGTTTCCAGATGGGTTCCTAAGCCAGATAAGTCCTGAAACCCAGAAGGGCCAGCCTCTCTAGAACATTAACTTTTTCTATCCCCCTATCCCATATTATCAACAGCCCTTTCCAACATGAAAAAATTAGAATAGGCATAGCCTAAATACCCCTAAAGATCGGGAAAAATATCAAAGGAGGTGGAGCTATAACAGAGAAGATGGGATTTAACAAATGAGCATGGCTACTGAATCATATTTCTTTTAGTATCCAGTGTGTTGGAGCAGCTAGAAGGAAAAAACGAAAATTGTGGAATTGTAACCCATACCAAATTCTGAAATCTGTTCTGTAACTAACTGTTGTGGTGTGCTTTGAAATTTATTGCTTTTTTGTATATATGTTATTTTTCACAATACAAAAAATAAAATAGGAGATTGTAGCAAGATTTCCTTTCAAAGGTTCTTTTCACTTTAGGGTAAAAAAATAAATCCATATATTTTAATGATATGCTATGTATATACAACAGGAGAAAAAGACTTTTAAGCCATTGAATAGCATAAATAGATAAAAACGTTTATTTCAAAGGCAAGTCAGAGTCTTTACAAGAAATTTCCAATTTGAAGTAGGAATAGAATAAACATGTTTTTTTGCAGAAGCATCTGGTGTGGTCCAACAGAGCCAACAGTGCTTCTTGAAGCATTTCCATTAGCCATTGCACACCTCCAGACACATTTTCTTTAGTGCCCCAAAAGTACATTTAAAAATACTTTTTAAAGACTCATTCATAGTGAGGCATCAAAGAAATGGCCTATTAGATTTTTAAAATTTTACTTTGTAACACATATGTGTGCACATATGCATACTCTTCCTTCCTTCTCTTCTTTAAAGTGAATTACCAGGCTATTGTTTTCATAAGAAAAACAAAGAGAGTAATATACTGGACTATTAAGGTAGAACTGCTTTATTTACTTTTCAGATCATATCCTTTTAGAAGAATTATTTTGGTGAATACTTTTGACATGAGAGATAGCTGACTAAACCACAATAACTAAATACCCATAAATGATGAAGTGTGTCAAGTGTGTCCAAGTAAAAGTGGAATCTTTCTCTTTCTATCTGGCTCCCCATGTGTCCCATTGGGCCAATCAGATCTCACACTGCTTCAGTTTCACTACCTCTAAGATGAAAACAACACCTGCTTCTCAAAGACAGAAATGCATTCTTGCCTTGACTTAAAGATAGTCCATCCTCATTACTACAAATATATTATGGGAATAAGAATCATTCTGAGCCTTAATAGTTTGGTTATTCGATACAACAATATTACAATGAAACAAAAGAATTGGAACAAATACACTGACACTCATTAAAAGAAAATTTCCTTATGTCTAACCTGCACTAAATCATCACAGGGGCCAAATCTAATTTAAATGAGATACGTCTAAAATTCTGCCCACTTGAAAAACTTCATTTCCAGGAGCTTGCTGACAAAGAGGTATTTTTCTTCTGCTCCTACAGAAGGCTGCATTACTCATGTTTAGCCTTTCCCTTTGCAGGTGACTCCACCCAACATGATCACCAAATAAGGCAATCCTGCAAGCGAGTTTCCCTCCTATTTACTGGAATTGTTCAGTGAATGAGAGGATTTTTAAAGGAATAGCTGGTTCCATTTAGATGTCATTTTTGTTGTTGTTATTGACCCAGGGAGAGGACTGGAAGCATACAGGATACCGGTTCTTAAATTTGGTGCACAGTGAATTCACTTGTAGACTGTTCAAAATACTGATGTCTGATTTATTGGCCTGGGCTGTAGGAATTGTAATCTTTCCCCAGGTGATCAGAATGTATGGGGGAGGCCGAGAAACACTGTTAGAAATCAAAATCTCTGCTCTCTTAATACCAGAAGCCACAGATGACAGTAAAATTAGCTGCCACTATTTGAACACGAACCAAGCACTCTGGTAAGTGCTTTACATACATGTCATTGCATCCTCACCACAAATGTGTCAATCCCTAGTGATAATCTTCATCATCAGTTGAAAGCAGCAAATATTTATTGCACACCATTATTATTGTTCTAAAGGTACCATTGTGAAAACACAGATGAGTAAGACATAGTTCATGCCCTTGAGAAGTTAATTAAGATGGGATGATAACAGGAATTCATTTAATCATAAAATAATCCAGAATACATACTGTAAGAAAGTAAAAAGTTCAAAGAAGGGAGGGGGACACTTGAAGCCCACTGGCATGCTGAACCAGCTCACACTGGCCCCTGAGAACTGGAAACTAAATTTTCAGAAATATTGTGAGCCAGTTGATTTCATGCTGGTAGCTTGAAATTGGCCATGGTGGAAGGATTTACACTGTGGAAACTGATAAACACGGTGCTCTTTTCTCCCTAGGGAGCTGGTCGTTAAATATTTACCAGGACACTCCTGATGGACCTTGAAAGATAGGCAGGAATTCAAACGAGGAGGTGAAGGGAGTGGAACACGCCAGTAGAAACAAGAGTATGAATGATTGAAGACTAGGAATCAGGAAAGCATTCTGCCTTGCTCAAGTAAGAATAAATAGTCCAGTTGCCTGCAATAAGACACACATAGGAGAATAAGTGGAGTTACAACTGAAAAATTGGGGCATGGCTATAGTAATAAAGTTTAAACTGTCAATGTGAAATGGAAGTCGGTGCTCAAAAAAGTTAATACCCTTTCTCTTCCCCTTTATTTCCCAAATAAAGTTTAAACTCCTGATATCTAAGGTTCTCTATGAAAACCCTTGGGACATGTATTAAACTTTTTTTTCTTTAAATAGATAATGAGTCTGAGAATCATAAAGTTTAAAGAGCTGGCCCCAAGAACACACAGTTAATTGATGCTCATGGCAGTGAGGGTGAGGTGAGAAATGACTCTAAGATGGTGAATGGGAGAATGGAGAATGGTGGGGCCAATCTGCAGAAATAGGGAAGTAGAAGAATTCAAGACAGATTTGTGAGTCTGAGTGCTGGTTGGACAAACAGGTGGTAATACCTGAAGCAGATGTGGAATTAGGGAGAGGAGATGGAGCTAGAGATATGGTTTGGAATTCACTGTCCAGGATCTGGTGTCAACGTCTCTTCTCTTTCTCACGAGCCACTGGTCTTGAATGGCTCTAGTTTCTTCCTCTTTCATTTCCCTCCTAGAGGCTGGGAAGCAGCAATCTCAGGAACTATGGATCAGCTTCAGGTCACCAAAAGTACCAAGAATTCTGGGGATCCTGAAGAATGTCCATGGAGAGTCAGGCCAATCTCTGGAAGCTGGGATGCTTCTTGGGAATCTCAAACTTTACCAGGCTCTTGGACTTGGAGTTGCAAACACAGTTCTCAGAGTAGACGAATTCTGAATCAACCTGGGCTCTTTCTGGCTCTCATAACCTAGAAAACCTGACCTTTTGGTAAAGGGGATGAGGCAGATTTCCCAAATCCATCCCAGTTTAGGCCTGCACACCTGATAAGAGCTGGCTGAATGGCAAGACTTCATGCCCTTCGTCTCCCTGGAACTGGCCGTCTCCTCTAGCAAAGCTCTGCAAATTGAGCTTAAGAAATGAGTTTCAGAGTTACAATAGTCAGTTTTAGAAATAATCATTCTTTCTATTCTTATCACTGACAGAAATCCCAACCTGAGGATTCTCTCCCCACATCTTGAACAAACTCCAGAAGCAAACAGCCTACCCAGGTGTGGAAAGCTCCATTCTTTTCTAAAGCCCTACACACTCTGAAGAACATCCTTTAATCCTAGACTGCATTAAAAAATTTCTGGGTACAGACTGTTCCAATTAAATTCTTAAATGTCAAAAGTTTCTTAAAATAAAACTCCTCAAAATAAACCAAATCAGCCATTCTGGAGTACAGCCAACATAAACCAAAGTACCTAACCAGATGGGGATTCTGTAAACTAAAGGTAATAGCAGTTGTTCATAACATAGGGCTTGATGAGAAAGGCAAAAGGCATTGGATGTGCCATTTCTCCTTTTCAAATTGTTGTTTTTCAAAACAGAGGGGTAACATCCTAATAAATAAATGAATTGTGCTTCCTTCAGCACCTGTACACAAACAGAAACTCCAAAATATGTCTGTGAAATTCAGAAAAACGAAGCCATAGTCCAGTTAGCAAAATAACTGAATTTATCCAGAGTGGGAGAGGAATTCAGCAGCTGCTTGTATAACCTGCAGAGAAGCATGTGGGAAACATCACTCACTTTGGACTGTATCCAGCCTGTATGAAGGCATCAGAAAGATGCAGCCTGACCTGACCCTGTTGCCTTGTGGACCATGCCCACCCCCAAGGCTAGCAACGTCCCTGTCACAGAAAATGCAACTGTGTTAGAAACAGTCTCCTGCAAAACCACTCACCACATCAAACATAAATCCTGCATTGAGTCCAAGTTATTGTCCTGGTGTTAAAGACAAAATTAATTTTCTTTGGAAAGAAAATGATTTCTAATAGACTTAGGAAAGTGATGCCATCACATATCTCACAACCTAGTAGGGTGGGGACCCTGTGAACTGTCAGCACCCATAAGGGAGAAGTCGGGCAGAGAATGGCCCAGACCAAGGTCACATGCAGACAAGAATGGAGGCAAGTGTCCAAGCCTGAGCTGTGGAGCTGTCAACACTATAGGGCAGTGGGAAAGATCAGTATGGTGTCGACAGCAGGAGATGCCAAGCTGGAACAGCAGATATCCATGGGCACTGTGAGAACTGAGCTGGCAGGGTGGGGTGAAGAGGACAGGCTGGGAGCAAGGAGCCCTTCCCCTCTTTCTTTGTCTAGCTCACTACTACTCACATTTCACGCCTGACTCATGCATTTTCTCAAGGAAGACCCCAGCCCAGGATCCCATCCACTGTTATACACTCTCCTATCACTGTTCATTCCTTCAGAGCACTTATTCCTTATAATTGAAATGATTTGATTACTTATTTTGCAATTCTACTAGCCAGAACATAGACTCAGTGAGGTGGGGCCATGTCTGTCTTCTTTAGTGCTGTATCTCCAGTACAGAGCAGCTTATGGCACTTTGTGAGCCCTCAGTGCATCATACTGGGAGGAAGGAAAGAAGAATAAAGGACATAAAAGATGGTGGGGAGCACAGGAAGGAAGGATGGTCTTGTTTCCAGGGTTCTGAGTTCTGAGGATCTGCAGCAGGCTGCAAGCACATGTGGGCATGGCTGGTCCTGAAGACATGGTAGCCCATGCTCAGCAATGCACCCAAGTGATGGACACCTGAGAGGACACCTGAGCATATCCTTGATATACTCAAGGAAACTGGAACGTGATTCTTTCCTTGAAAAATGGTCGCATTTTATTTCTTGGAGTTTCATCTCTTGACAGTGTTTTTTCTTTTTCCAGTGTTTGAGATGAAAACAAGCTGCAACCTGAAACTATAGGTACTTCTCAAGGATGACAGCATGTTGAAAGAATGTAGTTAAGATGCTTATTAGGGATCATCTACTGTCATAAAGAACAGGGTAGAGGAAAAGATTCCCTTAATCCTTGTATTAACTCAACAGGAATTTACCAAAACAGGATGAAACTCTGGACAAAAAAAGAGACAAGCATGTATGATAGCATTGCAAACAAAATTAATGAAAGACATCTGAAGGACAGAGGCAAAAGAAAAGCTTGAAAATGTTTGTGCTTTACAGGTCTGCTTTTTACCTTTGCTTCCTTTGATACTTATTTGGATATTGTTTATCAAATCTATGGCACATAGGAGTCCAGGAGTGAGAAGGTGATAGGAATGATGATTTGGGGACTATTTGCTGGGAGAGGAAGCAGTGCTCCTCCTCAAACTCTAATGTTCTCATGATTTACCTGGGGTTGAGTAGATCTGTGGTGGGATCTCAGATTCCACCTTTTTAACTATCTCCTCAGTGATGCCCATCTGGTGGTTTTTTTTTTTTTTTTAAATCATACTTCGAGTAACAAGGCTGTAGAGCACAGCAAGGGAATGTGTTGCCGTGGAGAAAGCACATGTGGAAATAATATTTTTGAAGTGTGGGGACCATCTTCAGTAATTTCATATTTTTCCGCAGTAAATGCTCACATTTTTGTACTTAGGTTCTTTGGGTTGTAAGGAATAGAGGGCCACTCAACTTAGTTCAAGCAATGAGGTTTGTGATGAAGAAATGCAAAGCAGTGAGGGTGCTGGAAACGTCTGGAAATCCAAAACAGGACCTGTGAAATAGTCAGGCGTCACAGAAGGACCAGATGTTGTCCTTAATCCAGGGCAGCACAAGGGACTCTGGGGACAGAGATTTGTCAAATTTCTCACCCTCTTTTGCTTTCCTTCGAAGGGCTTCTCTCCATCTCATAGCTTTTAGTTCCTTGGGCTTCCTCATAACTTGAGCTTCCTCACAGCCTTGCTGTACCACTTCTGACTCAAAGCTTCTGTCCGTATCCTTCCTTTCAGCTTTCCCCCTCCTTTACTCACTGCAGTTCCTAGGACAGAATCTTGAGCCACCATCCAGGCTACCTTTACCAGTTTCTTTTTGGCTAAGTGAGTGCCCACTATACTAGAGCCCTGGGATGGGGTGGGGTGGGGCGGGACGTGAGAAGGATGGGCACCACATGGTACAGCCTGGGGACCCGGGGCTGCTTTCAGGGGAGGACCTTTAAGGGGATGGTGGGTATGATATGTGCCTCCACCAGGAAATTCAGGGCTGACTGAGCTCCAGAATTTTGTGGTCCTTGGAGAATTACTTGATCTTGGTTTGCTTTCTGAGGCAAAGAATATCTTTCTTCAGAAAAGTATTGGGAGACTTCCTATTTGGAAAGTTCCTGTCTGTTCTAATGAAGGAAGGCAGGGGGTGGAGTTCATTTTGCGGTTTCCAAAGGGTTGATGGTTTTCCAAAGCCTTCCACCTGGGGTTCAGAATGTCAATTAAGGCTAAACCAATGATCCTTCCCCACGCCTCTGGGGGTTGTGGCAACAAAGAATGATTTGCTCAGTCTGTCCCTACTCATACCCACACATTCTCACACTCTGCTTCATCCTATTCATTCCTTCTACTGAAATTTATTCAGTGCTTGAATTTATTGTTAGGCACTAGTGTCAGGCCTGGGAATACAGCAGTGAGCAGAAAAAGCAAACATCTCTGCCCTCTTAGAGCTTACATCTTAGTAGAGGGAGGCAGTTGATAAAACAAATATGTGAATTACACTTTAAGTTAGAAAGTAAGTGCTTTGGAGAAAAAAGTAGAGCAGGTTAAGGAGGAACAGGAGCGATGGCTAGGAGAAGGAGAGGGTTGACATTTTAAATAGCATGGAGAAGGTAGGAGTCATGGATAAGTTAACATCTCAGTCAAGCCTTGATGTAGGTTAGGGAGGTTTTGAGAGTTTTGCAATATCCCTCAGGACAAGACAGGAGAGGCACTTTGGAGTCTTGTGAAATCAGGGCTGAAAACTTTTGGAATAAGCAATGGGGGAGTAAGAGTGTGACAAGGTAGGAATAGTCTGTGGCTGTGTACAAAAGCAGCCCAACACTAATATTTTTAGGAGCAGTGCAGGGAGAGAGTTTGAAAAAGGAGGGTTCAAAGCAGTGTTACTGGAAATGGTAGCAAAGCCAAGGTTCACTTCAGTGCATTATTCTTTCAACTCTTTGTAGTTTTGAAAAACTTCAAAGTAAATTGGGAAAAAGCCTTAACTGTGATAGTGGGATTGTGTTTGTGTAGGAGAATGGCCTTGTTCTTAGGAGCTGCACATTGAGGTAATAGGAGTGATGGCCATACATCTGCAACTATGTGTGTGTGTGTGTGTGTGTGTGTGTAGAGAAAGAGAGAGAGCAAGCAAACAAATGGCAAGATGTTACCGATTTAGAAATATAGTTAAAGGATATATAATGCACTAGTTTTTCCACTTTTCTATAGATATGAAAATTTTCAAAATAAAAACTTGAATTCCATCGCTAGGTATCTACGCCAGAGAAATGAAAACATTTAGCCATACATAGACTTGTATGTGAATGTGCAAAGCAATATTATTCATAAAAGCCCCAGACTGGAAACAACCCAAATGGCTATCAATTGGTAAATGCATAAACAAAAGGTAGCATAGCCATACAATGGAATTACAACTCAGCAATAATAAGGAGTGAATTACTTAGATGTTAGAACACGGATGAACCTCAAAAACATTATGCTAGGTGATAGAAGCTAGAAGAAAAAAGACTACATATTATATGATTTTATTTATGTGAAATGCCCAGAAAAGAAAAATCTATAGATACAGAAAGCAGATTAGTGGTTGCCTAGAGCTAGGGCTGGAAGTGGGGAGTTAACTGTGAACAAGCATGAGGGAACTTTTGGGGGTGATTCTAAAAGTGGATTGTGTTGATGATTGCATAACTCTATAAATTTACTAGGAATTATTGCATTGTATACATACAATAGGAGAATTTTATGGTATGTAAATCATGCGTCAATCAAGCTGTGAAAAAAAAAAGCTGAGGGAAAAAAATCAAGGTTTACTCCTCCACCTGGGAATCTGAAGGTGAGATGTCAGCAGATATTCAACAAATATTTTTGCTGTTTTGTGTTTAGCACTGTGTGCTAAGCTCTGGGGACATAGTGCTCAATCAGGTAGACTTTGGAGTGTGATAAGCCCCGGGGGCTTTACGAGTTATCTGGTGGCAGAGGTGTGGATTAGAGACACTGTATTTCTTTTGATGCCCATCTTTGGGTTCGACTAAAAGCAAACCCGAGACGAAAATTTGGATGTGAGTCGTTTATTTGGCAGATGATCTCAGGAAGCACAGTAAGCGAGAGGAGATGTGAGGCACAGAAGGCAGGTATGCCAATAAAGGGGAAATAAAGGAGCTCATTTCCACCTATAGTAAGGTGTGCTCTGCCATGGGCCTTCTGAGAGACACAAGAAGGAGTGAGAAGGAAGGGGTCTCCACTAGCCACATTCCTCACTGGTTGAGGGTGACCCCTGAGGCATCCACGATGGGCCCTTGCAGTCTGCAGAATGTGCTCCCAAGGTATTGTGTGTGGAAGAGCTGTGGGTGGGCCAAGGGACTATGGACTGAGTATGGACAGTGTCTGTTCCACTGCCCTTTGATATTATGATTAGCTGAAAGCCTTACATGCATAGGTATGGGAAGAAAAATGGGGTCCAGCCAATAGAGACTAACATACTTGGACACCCAAAGCAAGTGGGCCAAACCACTGGACTACAGTTAGCATGTCCAATTCTAAGACTAGATTGGTTCATACATCAACCTCTGGCAAGAATATGATAGGTTAGTTTCTGTGCCTTTAATTCTTCTCCATGCCCAACCTAGGATTATTAACCCTCTGCCTTTTCATGTTATTATCAGCTAGAAAAATGATCATTTTTTCCTGGGATTCTTTAAGAGCATATTTTATTACCTCTTATTTATTAGTATTTAATAGAAGGTTATAGTGTACCCATTATATTACACATAAGCTCTGTAATCATGCATTAGGTCTTTTTGCAGTGTAGGCTAGAGATGCTGCTGCATGCTCAGTGTGGTCTTCTGTGACTGTAGTGCGGTCATGTCACTTAGCATGGTGCAAGAACACAGCAGGTTAAACCTAGCTGTTTTTAGCTTTATGCCTCCCATTTCTGATCATCCCTTGGCCACTGAATTCCATCACACTCATTGCCACTCTGTGCTTCCCTGAAGCTTTCTTTTTTTGCCTGGCTATTCCTTGTTTCTCCCAGCCAGCAGTGCTCTTTTCCTAGTTTTTTTGTTTTCGTTGTTGTTTGTTTGTTTGTTTTTAAACTTTTTTTTCGTCTTCTAGTCTTTCTGGGTAGAAGCCCACAGTGCTTTTTGGCAAGGCAGGGTAGGGAGCTCTCAGTTATTCCCTATATAATTTCACAAAATTCCCAACATCAGACTTGGCATTTCAAATCCAGCTTTCAACACTGGTCAACTGGTCCCTTTGCACCACAGTGAGGGCTCAAGGCTGCCACTTAGCAAATAATAAATGTACATATCTAAAATTTAAAAATTAAAATGTATCTGCTTATTTTAAAAGTCAGCGTCTCCTTTCAGGTTGGAGAAGTTCCTGGAAATGGCATGTCTTTGCTTGTGGCTTCCCACCCGGGCCTGCTGGGCATGATCTTGTCTTTTGTTTCTCTGTTTTCTTAGCTTTTTACTTCTCCTATGAACTGGAACTAGGAGAGAAGAGCATCCAGAGGACTGAGAGGTAATTTGGTTCTTAGCCATCTTTGGCTTGTATCCTTCTGGCACCCCCGACAGATATAGCATCTTGTGTCTGCACTAATGGCATTATCTTAGCTGGAAGAAGTGATTTATTCAAATGCTCTAGTAATAACAGCTCACACTTATTGTTAGACTCTGTGCTAAGCACCTGGCATTCATTATCTCAGTTTTAATCCTCTCCACAACTTTATGAGTTAGCTCCTTTATCATCCCCATTTTACAGATGAAAAAACTGAGGCGCAGGGAGTTCAAGCCCATGTCTGGAGCCACACAGGTGGTGAAGTGGGTTTTCAAGCCTAAGGTCTGTCTGACTTCAGAAGACGTGTGTTGAACCTTCAGGGTATATAGCCTTAGAGCAAAGAAGCCCTTGTCTCTTGTTCCTTTTAAGAAACAGTCAAGTGAAGTTGAAAAGGCAAAAGCTTCTGAATGTGACTTTAAAGAATCCCACTGTTAGGAGCTAGGTCTATAAAATCAGTGCATATAAAGCAAGGGATACTGGCCAGCCAGAGGTTGGGCCTTTTCTATTCAGACGGAATTGCCCCTAAAAGGAGAATGACTGAAATGGACATCAGGAAGAGACAGTGAACACATTGAACCCTGAGGAAGGAAGGGGAATGAGGCCTGAATATCTCAAGGAAAATTTGGAGGCAGCACCAATGTTTTCACAGAACCCAAGCTCAAACCATAACAGCCTGGTTCCCATGGGCAGGGGTAGGGGGTGGGGGGTGGTGGCAGCTGGGGAGAGCAAGACAAAGAGTTGTGGCTGCTGAGGACCCAAGGCTCAAGTGGGTGCTAAGAGCAGGCATGGAATGGGGGTCAGTGGTGCATGGATTATGAGTGAACCAGCGGTTAACCTGACCCCTCCTCTCTTCAGATGGGAAGGTGTTGCCTATGAGAACTCTGGCCCCAGATGATCCCTTCTGATGGGTGGCCTGGCCTCCTGCCTCTCCTGGCTGTCTGGCTTTTATCACATAAGAACAGAAGAGAAAAATAAATTGGGAATATGGAGAACATTTAAGCGACTCTGAAAAGTTTTGTGGCAACATGGACCTGTTTCAAGAATTATTTTTAACGGCAGACGTTTGGTCCCTGAGGGAAATAAAACTTAAAAGGACAGTTATAATTAGGTCACATTTTGAGAAACTTATTACATTTTGCTCTATGTCCCAGGAGTAGTGTATCTTAAATGATTTGAGTATTTAGATTCAATCATGGTGCAGAATTCCATTTTTTTCTATGCAATAATGAGGTGCTACCTAGAGAGATTATGATAGCAGTATTAGATGAAGGAAAAGGCAGGAATACATTTAATTTGGGATAGAAGGGAAATACCTTGTCTCCTAGCTCCCCTCTCTTTACTCCTTGACTTCATTCCAACATAGTGTCTATGCAGGGAGCCTGGGATCCTTCTGTCTACATTCCCCACTAAAGGCACCTTTTTTTCTGTTCAGGATGAAAGTTTTGACCAAAGACAGCCCTTTCCTTTCCCAAGTACAATTTAGTGGAGAAAGGGCTGGTATCTTGTTTGGAGCATAAAAATAAACAAGAACAGTGGCCACACTGTTTCTGTACTCTGTCCAGGTTTTAGAGCTGAGGGCCAAATGGAGACTTCTTATAGGACCCTTGGGAGTGAGGCTGGCAGGAAAGGAGGAGAAAGGTTGGAGGTGGGGTAAGGAGACAACAGTGGCCAAACAGGGGTTACACTGCTCTTCTGGAAGAAGTGTCCCATGAGGTCTTTAATTGACTACAGACCAGCTGAAGTCAAGGCCCTTTGCTCTTTGCTTTACAGACAACTGAACAAGTGGGCAATGAAGAGGCCTAGCCATTCTCTTTTTCCCAAACCATGCCAAACACTCATAAGACTAAAAAAAAGGAACACTAAAATTTATCCACATGGCAGTGATTTAAAATGGACCAGAGATGTTCTCTTCCTTTGAAAGATACAGAATATATTCTTACATTTAAGTATTTTCCCATGGAAAAGATTTTACCAGCTGCTCCCTAATCCTTTTCAATCTTAATGTTCACAAAATCTGTATTCGCTACATTCATCTGAGATTAGATCATGATTTACCTCGGATGAGTGGATGTGTGGCTATTCATCAGGTTAAATAAGATGGAAGAATTGTATAGAGAAATGAGAGCTACAAGTCCCAAAAGCCCAATGGTATTTGAGGCACAAGGGATGTTGTTTAGGGATAATTGGCCAAATTGGGTCCCCTCCCTGGTTGTGGAGAAAGTAGTGAGGAGTCAACAGGTGATCAGCTGTAGGGTGAGTGGCAACCATTCAAGGCACAGTGGTCATTGTGCAGGTAGCTCAACTGAGTGTCCTTCCCTTTAGCAGGTCCACATCTCAACTGCTTCCTACCTCATCTACCCTTCATCTTGTACTATTCATGCATTCAGAGGTCAGAAGTGTGTTTTGCTTCCATGGAATCTATGCTGGAGAAAATGGGTGGAATGGACATCAGAAAATCCTGGAATAGATATACTCAGGAGTTCAGGGGTCAGTTTTCAATCTGCAGCCAATGAAACTATCCTATCTTCAAGATCAACAATTCCTGGCCCCAGCCTACCCCTTTCCATGTCATTCTGAAGGGAAGCCTTCACCCTTTATGTTTTCCTGTCTGGCAGATTGTCCTATGATCTGGTAGACTAATCTGTTATCAGCTAGTGGATGGATGTGTCACAACTTATAGAGCACACACCAACATCTTAGCTTAGGGGTCACCAATTCCAACACTTATAGGAGCTGGGCAAGTAATATAAATGAGGACAGGCCAAGTGGTGACTGGGAGAACTGTAAAAAAGGATATTTCTTTACAATAAGAGCATATGGGTCCTATGTGACTGGACTTTCCAATTATTTAAGAGAGTTTGGGAATCTGAATTTTAATGTGCTTTCCTAATATTCAAATGTTGTGTTATCAATTCAAGTGTTAAATAATTCCCATGGGCCAAATGAACAAATTAAAGTACACACATAGAAACACATGCATGCATACACATATGTGTCTGGATCTTTGATGACAACCAGCTTCTTACAGCTGCATTAACTCTGAAGGAATTAGTTTATGTTCTAGAAAGGTCTTGTCATACCAAACTGTTTAACAGTGATTACCTTTAAGAACAGGAGTGGGAAACTTTTATGTTTACCTGTCTACTTTCTTTATTGTTTGAATCTTCGGCAATGAGAACATATTCATGTAATATTATATATCAATTTTTAAAAATCAAATTTGCCGCTATTGACAAATTTAAAAGAGACTGAATTTTTGGAGTTGGAAGACTCCAACCTTTAAGAATGGTTGGAATAAGGAGTTAAGCCTAAAATGTACAGGGTTTTTATTTGGGAAGAGGAAAAGTTTTGGTAATGGTTAGTGGGTAACGGTAGCACAACATTGTGAATGTAATTGATACCATGGAATTATATTTTTAATTGATTAAAATTTTCGGTTGTATATATGGTATTAGAATATCATTAAAAAAAATTCCATGGAACTGTACAACACAAACAATGAATCCTAAGTTAAACTATGGACTATAGTTAATAGTACAATTATAAAACTATACTTTCATCACTTGAAACAAACATTTCAAACCAATGCAAGTTGTGGTATATAGGAATCATGATTGTCCTGTAACCCACAATGTCTCTAATTAAAAAAAAAAAAAAAAAGAACAACAAAAGAATGATTAGAAACTTATATTTAACATGGCAGATTGATTACATGAAGGACAGAAACCAAAATAAAGAAAGGAAAAAAGAAAAGTTGGAGGAAGCAGAAAATATTCAAGGAGCAGGAAAAAATTGTAGGGACTATCATTTATGAAATAATTACAGAATGATATAAAAATCAGTGAACAAGAAATAGTTCTTAGATGTTAAAAATACAAAAACAGAAATAATAAAATTCAAAAGAAAAGTTTCCAGATAAAGTTCATGAAATCTCAGAGAAAGTAAGAAATAAAAGATACAGATTTGGAAAGCAGGAGAGAAACAATGTGAAACTGACGGGATAGATTCAAGAATTCCACATTCAACTGATACAATATTCAGAAAGAGATAATCAATGAAATAATACAAAAACTATTTCCAGAACTGAAAGACATGAAAGTCAGGATTAAAAGATCTCATGAGTTCTCAAATATGGTGAATAATAACAATAAATTTTTTTTTTAAAGCCTGCATCAAGGAACATCATCATGAAATTTCAGAATGCCAGGGATCTAGAGAAGATTCCTGAGAGATTTCCTGAAACAACTGGCCACAACCAAGGATCAGAAATAGAATGGCATCAGACTTCTCAACAACTAACCTGGATACTGAAAGGAAATGGAACATTTGAAAAAATTATTTCCAAATTGATATACATAGGCAAACTAACAGTTAAGTGTGAGGGTATAATGAAGTCATTCTCAGACATGCATGAACTCAACGTTTTTTCTCTACACTCTTTCTTAAGAAGCTACTAGAAGATGTTATTTTACCAAAATGAGCGAGTAAATCAAGAGGTTCTGCGATCTAGAACACACGGGATGGAGGTGTGTTGAATGTGAAGAAAGGTTTCAGAATAGCAGCTGTGTACTTCCTCAGAGGGAAGTCACGGTGGGATAAGAGCGTGAAGGGCTGCAGTATCTCCAGGGAAAAAGTGGAACCCAGAGGTGATCTGAAATGTAAGACACATAGGAAATCTGGGGAATGAACTTTTGATAAATACATTAAAAAATGGTCAAATGATAAATGAAATCAGAAAGAAAGATAGATGTTAAAGATTGAGATAGTACAATCTAGGAATGCCTAGAGTGTATAATAATAGTGAAAGGTACAATGTACAATTTAAAAAATGTTTTTGCATGAGGAAGAACAAAGGAATGTCATTATTGCGGGGTGCTGAAAACAGATGGTGATTAACATTTTAAAATGTCACCTTATGTGTGAGACTAAAGCAAAAAGTGTTTGTTACAAAATTTATATTTTGACTAGTGCATTTCCTAATATAACTTATGTAGATAGTTTGATTGAATGCCATAAGTACTTGGAATCTCAGGTAGGACATGAGATTTTGTTGGTTTGTCCAGAGTGATGCCCCGATGAATCCCAGAGTGATTTGATCAGTGAGTGGAAAAGTATTTGCAAAGCCCCCTTCGGGGAATGGTGAGAACGGGGAGAAATTCAACTTCCCCAGGTTGAATTCTTGATATTCTCACAAGCAGTGTGGACAACCAAAGCTATAAGCTGAGCCCAGTCTTGGGGTTTGTTCATATGAAACTTAACCCCACAAAGGATAGGTCAAGTCTACTTAAAATTTAGGCCTAAGAGTCACCCCCAAGAGAGCCTCTTTTGTTGCTCAGATGTGGCCTCTCTCTCCAGCCAACATGACGAGCAGTCTCACCACCCTCCCCCTCTCTATGTGGGACATGACTCCCAGGGGTGTGAACCTTCCTGGCAACGTGGGACAGAGATCTTGGAATGAGCTGAGACTCAGCATCAAGGAATTGAGAAAAACCCTAGAAGGATCTGAGACTTAGCATCAAGGGATTGAGAAAACCTTCTTGACCAAAAGGGGGAAGAGGGAAATGAGACAGTGTCAATGGCTGAGAGATTCCAAACAGAGTCGAGAGGTTATCCTGGAGGTTATTCTTATGCATCAAGTAGATATCATCTTGTTATTCAAGATGTAATGGAGAGGCTGGAGGGAACTGCCTGAAAATGTAGAGCTGTGTTCCAGTAGCCATGTTTCTTGAGGGTGATTGAATAATGATACAGCTGTCACAATGTGACTGTGTGATTGTGAAAACCTTGTGTCTGATGCTCCTTTTATCTACCTTGTCAACAAAGGAGTAGAACATATGGAATAAAAATAAATAATAGGGGGAACAAATGCTAAAATAAATTTAGTTTGAAATGCTAGTGATCAATGAAAGCGAGGGGTAAGGAGTATGGTAGGTAAAATCTTTTTTTTTCTTTCCTGTGTTCGTTTTATTTCTTTTTCTATTGTCTTTTTATTTCTTTTTCTGAATTAATGGAAATGTTCTAAGAAATGATGAATATGCAACTAAGTGATATTGTGAATTACTGATTATGTATGTTGATGTTTTATTTGGTTTCTTAATTTTTTAATTAATAAATAAATTTTTAAAAAAAGGTCAAATGGAAGAACAAGGGAATTCACTCTGGAGGAAAATATGTTCAAGAAGGAAACTGTAATCATGCCATACTTTGACACTCCACTGTTTACAATGTTTTCATAGTCATAATACTTAAAATATTGAATACCAATTTTTTTTTAATTGTGATATTGTTTTGGAAAAACTAAGGAAGATAGTGAATAGTTTTATCTGTATATGTGTGTGTGCATGCATTAGGAGAGATCTAATATGGTAGAGCTAAATACTTCTCTTCTGTGGTAGAAAGTGAGTAGACCATGCTTTAAATTGAAAACCCAAGAAATAAAGTATGAAAAGAAATATAGGGGTAAATATCTGAAGAATCAGCTAATGGATTTAAAAGCCTCTGGTAACTGAGAATTGAGGATAGGTATGGGGTGAAGCAGTGGTTGTAATTTTTGTTTATGACAAGCCCTTGTTTTTTCTTTAAAGCTAGTTGCTGGGGTGTTTCCAATTTTCTACTAATACTAACAATGCTGAAATGAATAACCTTATACATATGCTATTTTGTTCATGCGTAGATATAACTGTAGGATAAAGTTCCAGAGGTCAATGGGCAAATGCATTTGTACTTTTGTTAGATATTCCAAGTATGGGTTTGCCAGCTTATTATCTCATCAGAATTTTATGAAGGTGATTATTTTTCTGCAGCTTCATCAGAAGAACGTGTTGTCAAACTTTTATATCTTTGTCAATCTGACTGGTGAGAAAAAATATCTGTTATTATGAGTGAGAGTAAGAATATTTTATGTGTTTAAGAACCATTTATATTTCTTTTTCTATAAACCTTCTGATTATGTCCTTTACCCACACCCAGGTATCAACTGGCTTTTGACTTTCTTCTTGATTTCTAGGTCTTTACATTTTAGGAAAATTAATTAATGCTTTGTGCAGCAAATTTTTTTTCTCTAGTTTGTCATTTGTCCTTCCTGCTATTTTCTGCTATTTTTTTTCTTCTTTTATCAACTTGAAACATTTCATTTTTTTAATTAGAGAAGTTGTAGGTTGAAAGGAAAATCATACAGAAATTGCACAGTTCCCAAATCCTCCCTCTGCTTCCCACAATTTTTCCTATTAGTAATACTTTGCAGTGTTGTAGTAACTTTGTTACAATCGCTGTTGGTTTGACACTGTTATGTACCCCAGAAAAGCCATGTTCTAATCCAATCTTGTTGGGGCAGACCTATTGTTGGGTGGGACATTTTGATTAGGTTGTTTCCATGGAGATGTGACCCCACCCATGCAAGGTAGATCTTAATCCTTTTACTGCAGTCTTCTATGAAGAGAGTAAAAGGCAGAAAGCATAGAGAAAGCTCAGAGTTGACACAGAGAGCAGACAGATGAAATCAAGTGTGCCGATTTGAAAGGATTATGTACCCTAGAAAAGCCATGTTTTAATTCTGATCCATCTTGTGGAGGCAGCCTTTCTTTTAATTCCTACTCAGAACTGTAGTTTGGAAACTTGATAGATTATCTTCAAAGAGATGTGGCTCACCCAATTGTGGGTATTAACCTTGGATTAGAGGGAGATGTGACTCCACCCATTCCAGGAGGGCCTTGATTAGTTTACTGGAACCCTTTAAAAGAGGAAGCATTTTGGAAAATCTTGAGAGTCCTGAGAGCCACGAGAACCATAAGAGCCCATGCAGCCAGAGACCTTTGGAGATGAAGAAGGAAAACGCCTCTGGGGGAACTTCATGAAACGAGAAGCCTGGAGAGAAGCTAGCAAATGTCACCATGCTCGCCATGTGCCTTTCCAGTTGAGGGAGAAACCCTGAACTTCGTTGGCCTTTCTTGAGTGAAAGTATCTTCTTTTGGGTGCCTTAATTTGGATAATTTTATAGACTTGCTTTAATTTTCACGGCCTTGAACTGTAAACTTGCAACTTAATAAATTCCCTTTTTAAAAAGCCATTCCATTTCTATTATATTGCATTCCAGTAGCTGGCATACTAGAACAGCAAGTGACAGATATTTGGAGATGCTAAACTAAGAGATGAAACCCAGAGTCTCCCCAGAGAAGCTAAGTGAGGACCCCAAAATACTTAAAGCCACTGGAAACAGGAGCCAGGAAACCAGAAACTGAGAGAGAAGGACAGCAGACATCACCATGTGCCTTCCCAGCCAACCCAGAAACCCTAGACGCCACTGGCCTTTCTTCAGAGTCAAGGTATCTTTCTCTGGATACCTTAACTTGGACATTTTCATGGCCTTAGGACTTCAAATTTGTAACTTAATAAATCCCTGTTGTGAAAGCCAATCCATTTCTGGTATATTGCATTTAGGCAGCATTAGCAAACCTAAACACAATTGATGAAGTTATATTATTAAAATTATATTATTAACTATAGATCATAGTTTACATTAGGGCAATTAAGCATTAACTCCCTGTTCCCTACTGCCACCCCAGTCTCTGTTAACCTATATTCTAGTTTCTAACACTCTGAATTTGCTTATTCTAATTATTTCATGTCAGTAAGATCACACAATATTTATCCTTTTGTGTCTGCCTTATTTCACTCAACATGATATCTTCAACGTTCATCCATGTTGTCACATGTATCAGAACTTCATTTCTTTTTTTTTGTATGCTGTATGGTGGGGTCACATTTCATTATTTTTCCATGTGACAATACCATTATTGCAGCACCATTTGTTGAATTTTTGTTTTTTGTTTTGTGTCTGCTTACCTTGTTTGATTTTTTTTAGGAAGTGCATAGACCAGGTATTGAACCTGGTTCTCCTGCATGGCGGGCAAAAGTTTTACCACTGAACTACTCTTGAACCTCCATTTCATTCCTTTTTATGGCTGAACAATATTCCCTTGCATATATCTACCAGATTTTATTTATCCATTCATTGGTTGGTTGCTTCCACATTTTAGCAATTGTGAATAATGCTGCTATGAATTTCAGTGTGCGAATAACTGCTCGAGTCCCTGCTTTCAATTATTTGGGGTGTATACCTAAGAAGTGGGATTTCCAGGTCCTATGGTGATTCTGTACTTAATTTTCAGGGGAACTGTCAAACTGTTTTCCTGAGCAGTTGCAACATTATACTTTACCACTAACAATGGATGAGTGTTATTATTTTTCCACATGCTCTCCAACACTTATTTTCTGTTGTTGTTTTTGACAATAGCCATTCTAGTGGGTGTGAAATGGTATCTCATTGTGGTTTTGATTTGCATTTCCCTAATGGCTAATGATGTTGAACATCTTTTCTTGTACTTCTTGGCCATTTGTATATCTTCTTTGGGGAAATGTCTATTTAAGTCTTTTGCCATTTTTAAATTGGATTTTTATCTACCTAAACTGATTTACTGAGTCAATGCAATACCAATTAAAATCCCCAAAACTTACTTTTCACAAATAGAAAAACCAATAACCAAATTTATCTGGAGGGGCAGGGTGCCTGGATGGCTAAAAATATCCTGAGAAAGAAAAATGAAGTTGGAGGCCTCACACTACCTGACTTTAAGGCATATTATAAAGCTACAGTGGTCAAAACAGCATAGTACTGGTATAAAGATAGATATGCTGACCAATGGAATCAAATAGAGTGTTCAGATATAGACCCTCTCATCTATGGACAATTGATATTTGAGAAGGCAGACAAGCCAACTCACCTGGGACAGAACACTCTCTTCAATAAATGGTGCCTAGAGAACTGGATATCCACATGCAAAAGAATGAAAGAGGATCCATATCTCATACCCTATATTAAAATTAACTTAAAATGGATCAAAGACCTAAATATTAAATCTAAGACCATAAATCTTTTAGAAGAAAATGCAGGGAAATATCTTATCAATCTTGTAATAGGAGGTGGTTTCCTAGACTGTACACCCAAAGTATGAGCATTGAAGAAAGAAAGAAAGAAATGGGAATTCCTTAAAATTAAACACTTTTGTGCATCAAAGATCTTCATCAAGAAAGTAAAAAGACAGCCTACACAATGGGAAACAATATTTGGAAATGATACATCAGATAAATGTCTAGTATCCACAATATATAAAGAGATTGTTCAACTCAACAACAAAAAGACAGACAACTCAATTACAAAATGGGCAAAAGACATGAACAGACACTTCTCAGAAGAGGAAATACAAATGGCCAAAAGGCACATAAAAAGATGTTCAACTTCCCTGGCTATTAGGGAAGTGCAAATCAAAACCACAATGAGATATCATCTCACACCCACCAGAATGGCCATTATCAATAAAACAGAAAATGACAAGTGCTGGAGAGGATGTGGAGAAAGAGGCACACTTATCCACTGTTGGTGGGAATGTAAAATGGCACAACCACCGTGGAAGGCAGTTTGGCAGTTCCTCAGGAAGCTAAGTATAGAATTGCCATATGATCCAGCAATACCATTGGTAGGTATCTACTCAGAGAACGTGAGAGGAAGAGCACAAACAGACATTTGCACACCAATGTTTAGAGCAGCATTATCTACAATTGCCAAGAGATGGAAACAGCCCAAATGTCCATCAACAGATGAGTGGATAAGCAAGCTGTCATATATACATACAATGGAATATTATGCAGCTGTAAGACAGAATAAAGTCATGAAGCATGTAACAACATGGATGGACCTTAAGGACATTATGCTGAGTGAGATTAGCCAGAAACAAAAGGACAAATACTATATGATCTCACTCATATGAACTGACATTAGCGAATGAACTTGGAGAATTTCAGTTGGTAACAGAGACCAACAGGAGATAGAAATATGGTAAATATTGGGTAATTGGAGCTGAAGGGATGTAGATTGTGCAACAGGACTGATTGTAAAAACTCAGAAATGGATAGCACAATACTACCTAACTGTAATACAATAATGTTAGAATACTGAATGAAGCTGAATGTGAGAATGATAGAGGGAGGAGGCCTGGGGCACAAATGAAATCAGAAGGAAAGATAGACAATAAAGAATGAGACGGTATAACCTAGAAATGCCTAGAGTGTATAATGATAGTGACTAAATGTGCAAATTTAAAAATGTTTCTGCATGAGGAAGAACAAAGGAATGTCAATAATGCAGGGTGTTGAAAATAGATAGTAATCAATATTTTAAAACTTTTACATGTGAGACAAGCAAAAAATGTTTATTTGGTACAAAATTTATATTTTGACTAGTGCATTTCCTAATATAACTTATGTGGACAGCTTAAGTGAACACCATATTACTTGGAACCTTGTGTAGGGCATGAGATTTTGTTGATTTGTCCAAAGTGATGCCCTGATAAATCCCAGAGTGATTTGAACAGTGAATAGGGAAGCATTTGCAGAGTGCCCTAGAGGGAATGGTGAGAAAGGGTGAAAATTCAACTTCCCCAAGTGGAGAATTCTTGATATTCTCACAGGCAGTGGGGACAGCCAAAGCAATAGGCCGAGACTCCAATCTTAGAGTCTGTTCATATGAAACTTAACCCCGCAAAGGATAGGCTAAGCCTACTTAAAATTAGGCCTAACAGTCACCTATAAGAGAACCTCTTCTGTTGTTCAGATGTGGCCTCTCTCTCTCAGCTGACACAGCAAGCAAACTCACTGCCCTGTCCCTCTCTACGTGGGACATGACTCCCAGGGGTGTGGACCTTCCAGGCAACGTGGGACAGAAATCCGAGAATGAGCTGGGACTCAGCATCAAGGGATTGAGAAAATCTTCTCCACCAAAAGGGGCAAGAGTGAAATGAGACAAAATAAAGTGTCAGGGGCTGAGAGATTTCAAAAAGAGTTGAGAGGTTATCCTGGAGGTTATTCTTATGCATTAAATAGATATCACCTTGTTAGTCAAGATATAATGAAGAGGCTGGAGGGAACTGCCTGAAAATGTGGAGCTGTGCTCTGGTGGCCATGTTTCTTGAAGATAATTGTATGATGATATGGCTGTTGCAGTGTGACTGTGTGGTTGTGAGAGCCTTCTGTCTGATGCTCCTTTTGTCTACCTTATCGATGGACAAGTAAAACATATGGATTAAAAATAAATAAAAATAGGGGGAACAAATGTTAAAATAAATTTAGTAGATTGAAATGCTGGTGATCGGTGAAGGGGAGGGATAAGGGGTATGGTATGTATGAATTTTTTTCTGTCTTCTTTTTATTGCTTTTTCTGAATTGATGCAGATGTTCTAAGAAATGCTCATGATGATGAATATACAACTATGTGATGAAAGTGTGAGTTATTGATTATATAGCAAGAACGGAATGACCATATGACAAGAATGCTTGTTTTGTATGTGGTTATGTATCATAAATAAAAAATAAATAAATTTAAAAAAAAGAAAGGGAAGGCTAAGGGGTATGGAATGTATGAATTTTTTTCTGTTGTCTTTTTATTTCCTTTTCTGAGTTGATGCAAATGTTCTAAGAAATGATCATGATGATTAATATACAACTATGTGATGATATTGTGAATTACTGATTATATATGTAGAACAGAATGATCATATGTTAAGAATGTTTGTGTTTCTTTGTCGTATTTTTTTAAATTTAAAAATTAATAAAAAATTGGATTTTTAAAACTCCAATTTTAAATTTGAAAATTGGAGTTGTAGCAGTTCTTTATATATTCTGAATAGTAAATCTTCATTGGATATGTGGTTTCCAGATATTTCCCTCATTGTATAGGTTGTCTTTTTACTTTCATGATGAAGTCCTTTGATGCACAATTCTTTTTATTTTGATGAAGTCCCATTTATCTGGTTTTTCTTTTGTTGCTCATGCTTTTGGTATAAAGTTTAAGAAACCTTTGCCTAATACAGGGTCCTAAAGATGCTTCCCTATATTTTCTACCAAGCATTTTAGTTTTGGCACTTATATATAGATCTTTGAAGTAATTTTTATACATGATGAGGTAGGGATTCACCTCATGCTTTTGTATATGTCTGCTAAGTTTTTGTTTTATATGTAGTCAAATTTATAAACCTTTTCATTTATTCAGTATGGATTTTGAGCCATAATCAGAAAGTCCCTCTTCACTCAATGGTTATAAAGGAATTCATCTATGTTTTCTTCTAGTGCCTTCAAGGTTTCATTTCCCACACTTAAAACTTTGATCCAGTTAGAATTTTCCCTGATGTATGCGTCTAGCTTTATCGTTTCCCAGTTGTCCCAACCTATTTATGCACTATTTGACTTCTACAATTGAGCACATATATCACTATGATTGTTTAAAAAATTAAATTCATAAAAGAGAGTGGCCAGAAAAGCTCTCCTGATGGCCTGATGTGAAGCGAGAAGGGAGGAAATGGGAAGAACAAGTCATGTCTCCACCCTGAGACCTCTTCTGTGGAGAGGTCTCACCCCATGGCTGTTCTCTCAGGCAGGGATGCTTTGCTACAAACAAGAAACAACTGACTGGTGTAAGCTAAAGAGGGGCTCATTGGGAGGGTGCCAGGCAATCTCAGAGACTGGAAGGGTGAGTTGGATACCAGATCCTGGGAGAAGCAGGAGCAGCTCCAGAAACTCAGCACGGAATTCCTTGTGACGGAGGACTCAGCTGTAACGGCTTCTCTGTGTTACCATTCTGGGTTCCAATCCCTGGGAGAGAGAATTCGATTGGCCCAATTTGTTACTTGCCTGTCCCATTAGGAGGGGTCCAGGTCCTAGGATTAGCTGGACACCAGAGTTCAATTTCCTTCCCTCTGCATGTGAGTGGAACTGAGAGACTCCCTTCTAAGGAATAGAATACGGCAAACGTGAAACTGGTAGCTTTTGAGGCTGAGTCATAAGAAGGACAGGTTTGCCTGTTTCTCATGATTCTGCTCAGTTGGGGGGATGTCAACTGCCACGCTGTGAGGACATTCATCTGTGGGTTCCAGGTGGGGAAAAGTGAGGTCTCTGCCAACAGCCAGCACCAAACTGCCAGCCCCATGAGTGATCCCTCCTGAACTGCTACCCTAGCTAATATCTTTTTTTTTTAAAGCAGTTTTGGTCACACATCATACCTAACTGACATCTTTTTTTTTTTTTTTTTTTAACATGGGCAGGCACCGGGAATCGAACCCACGTTCTCTGGCACGGTACTTGCCTGCTGAGCCACTGTAGCCTAGTTGACATCTTGATTGTAATTTTATGAGATAGCCCAAGCCTGACTGCCCTGTAAGGCACTTTTGTATTCCTGACCCATAGAAACTGTGAGAATAACCAGTATATATCATTGTGTTAATCCACTATGGTTTGGGGGCAATTTGTTACATAGCCTTGGTGAACTAGTACAATTTCAAAGTCACCTGGTACATTTAAAGTATGATTTGTTTTATCAAAACTTGATACAGTTCAACTTTATAAGAAATCACTGCTGCATAAAATAAGGCATACCTGCTCATATGAAAATGGAAGTTGTGCAGGGGATAAATAACTGGTCTGGGGAAAGAAAAGAGATTAAAAATTGCAGATAGTTCCAGATCTGCTCCTTGTCTTGGGAATGTCACTTTGGAGGCCATGAGTACCTGAGAGAAGCATGTTTTAGCCACGAAGATGATGCAAAGGCTTGTGCCCTAGCCCAGTGGCATGTGCTTGGTAGAAACACTTGTAAGTTGATTCAAGGGCCCAGTGTTGGTTTATTAATGGTGCTTGCTCATAATGAAGCACGGGGCTGGGCCTGCTCAGCACGTTGCAATCTGGACTACAGGGAAAAGCTGCAGCTGTTGTTGTTATCTTCACTTAACTTCAGAGTGACCTTAAATTATATCCCCCAGTGGTGAAACAGCCAGAATAGTATACCACTGAGGATGTTAATTAACCCCCTACAGGATACACAAGAGAGAAAATAACTGCTTCAGAGCTGCACAACCTCCTGAATCCTTACCAGACTGACATGGGCACCAGCACTCGGTAGCACGTTTATATTGTGTGCCATGAATGGTGCCAAGCAGGAGGCTCTGGGGGTCATCCAGCTGCCTGCTCTCCACCACCAAGGATCACCAGCTCAGGGCTGGAGACCGGATCTGACACACGTGTTTGGTCCCAGGGTCCTGTTCCTATTTGTGCCATCTGTGCCTACAAAACTCACAGAGGAACTAGATGGGGGGGGGGGGTGGCACTGGGTGGCCACTCAGGCCATATAAAGAACTTGATCATTCTGAGAAGGTTTGGATTGGATCGACTTTTTAAAAAAATTTTCTTTATTAATTAAAAAATAAAGAAACAAAATAAAACAACATACATAATCAGTAATTCACAATATCATCACTTAGTTGCATATTCATAATTTCTTAGAACATTTCCATTAATTCAGAAAAAGAAATAAAAAGACAATAGAAAAAGAAATAAAACAAACACAGGAAAGAAAAAAAAAAGATTATACCTACCATACCCCTTACCCCTCGCTTTCATTGATCACTAGCATTTCAAACTAAATTTATTTTAGCATTTGTTCCCCCTATTATTTATTTTTATTCCATATGTTCTACTCCTTTGTTGACAAGGTAGATAAAAGGAGCATCAGACACAAGGTTTTCACAATCACACAGTCACATTGTGACAGCTGTATCATTATTCAATCACCCTCAAGAAACATGGCTACTGGAACACAGCTCTACATTTTCAGGCAGTTCCCTCCAGCCTCTCCATTACATCTTGAATAACAAGATGATATCTACTGGATGCATAAGAATAACCTCCAGGTGGACTGGATTGAGGAACTTTTTGAATGACGGAAAGTTCTCTTTTTGCTGAAATTCTCTTCTGTGGGAGCTCCACCAGATTATTGGACAAAGGGAGTTGGGGAGCATTAATCAATGGCAGCTCAGGCTACTGCTTCCATGACTTACTTAGCAGAGGGAAGGAAAAAGATGCACAAAGAAATGGTGGGTGTTTTTGAGTGCTGCTGTAGGGAAGTCGGAGCTTCCTAGAGACCTTGCTTGTTAGTGGTTACAACAATAATAACAGGTAATGTTTAATGAGCATTTGCTATCTGTCCAGCACCATGTTAAGACTTTACACCCTGTGCTGGTTTGAAAGGATATACCCTAGAAAAGCCATGTTTTAATCAAAATCCCACTTCGTAGAGGCAGAATAATCCCTATTCAATACTGTATATAATTAGATCATCTCCCTGGAGATGTAACCTTATCAAGAGTGGTTGTTAAACTGGATTAGGGGAGAAGTGTCTCCACGCATTTGGATGGGTCTTGATTGGTTTACTGGAGTTCCATAAAAGAGGAAACATTTTTGAGAATGAGAGATTCAGAGAGAGCAGAGAATGCTGCAGCACCATGAAGCAGAGAGTCCATCAGCCAGCTCTTTGGAGATGAAGAAGGAAAAGACTCACGGGGAGCTTCATGAAACAGGAAGCCAGGAGAGAAAGCTAGCAGATGATGTTGTGCTCACGATGTGCTCTTCCAGCCGAGGGAGAAACTGTGACTGTGTTCGCCATGTGTCTTCTCTGATGAGAGAGAAATGCTGAACATCATTGGCTTTCTTGAACCAAGGTATCGTTCCCTGGATGGATGCCTTTGATTGGACATTTCTA
This sequence comes from Tamandua tetradactyla, assembly GCF_023851605.1. Taxonomy (NCBI): domain Eukaryota; kingdom Metazoa; phylum Chordata; class Mammalia; order Pilosa; family Myrmecophagidae; genus Tamandua; species Tamandua tetradactyla. The sequence goes on from NC_135332.1 coordinate 145,443,901, forward strand.
TAGACTTGTTTTAATTTGGACATTTTCTCAGCCTTAGAACTATAAACTAGCAACTTATTAAATTCTCTTTTTTAAAAGTCATTCTGTTTCTGGTATATTACGTTCCAGCAGCTAGCAAACTAGAACACACCCATTTTCTCATTTAAGATTCATGATTCTTCAATGAGGTAGGTACTATTTTTTTCTTCCCACTGTATAGAAGTGGAAGCTGAGGTTAAGTACAGTCATCTGCTCAAGGCGACCCAGTGATATAGGCTCTCATTCTAGGTCTGCCTGCCCAAGAACCCATGCCACTAACTACCTTGGGGTTACTGTCATGAACATTGGTGGTTTCTAAGCATGTACCTGTTTCCAAGGTTGCTGCACACATCGTCTTGAGCCTCTGTATCCAGGCTGTGTTTAGCATCGGGGAAGAAGGCAGCCCTGAACCATTCCTCATGCTGTACCAGGTATTCAGAAGGATATTCAAAAGGTATTTAAAAAGTTGAATCATGTCTTTGCTTTAAAAAGCCAACAGGTGAATATTATATCTTGGTGTGATTTCCCTTCCAGACGATTAAAATTTAGGGGAAAATGTTGCTTCTCAGAAGATAAAACTTCTGTTATCTTGGATATGCAGAGCACTATATTTCACAATTTGTTGGGTAGCTGAGATGTCCTTGTATTGGCATTCTAACATCCTGGCATACTTTGAGATGATAAAATTTTCTCATTATGCAGGATCCCCATGCTGCCAGTGGTTCCACTCTGTTCTGCTTAGGGCATGTGGGCTGTTCCAGGCTTGACTCTCTGGTTCATAGCAGTAGATATATCTGCTTCTCTACATGAGAGGTATGATGGGGCAGAGTGTCTCTGCACATCACATTCACACATTGATGATAATAAAGTTGACATTAATAACGGTTGCCAATTATTAAGTGCCTGCTTTATGCCAAGGCATTGCACTAGGCATTTGCCTATATTATCTCCTTTAATCCTCTCAGTTACTCTATTGAGGTATTGTTTTGCTCTTTATACAGATAAGAAAACCAAAGTTCCTTGAGCTTAAGTAACTTGCTCCAGATTATAGAGATAATAAATAGTTAAGGCGATGGAGAACTTTTCATAAAAATGTGCAGTAGGCTCTAGGGACAGATTTAAAATGTAGTGAGCCATTCAACAAATGGTGCTGCAATAATGGGATACTCATGTGGAAAAATAATGAAATGTGACCCCGCCATATAGCATACAAAACAAACAAACAAACAAACAAAAAATGTAGTGAGCCATGTCAGCATGGTTGGAAAAAAATGCACCATTTGGACATGTAAGCTCTGATTTATTTGTTAAAATAATAATGTTACTCATACTATTTGCAGTCACCCAGCATGTTATACTAAGCCCTCCCTGGGCTCCCTTCTATCTTTCTACTTTGCTGTCTACCTGTAGGAATTCAGAAGCCCACTGATAAGACTACATCTCATTTAGAACAACAATAATTTCAAAGGACAAGACTCCATGAAAGCCCAGTGCCTTGATTCTTCTATGAGGACAAAGAGTCCTTCAACATTTACAGAAACACTCCTCATTCAAGGGGCTCTTTCTGGAATTCTGATATAGATCTGGGAAAATTGATGTGAGGATGGGTGAGTGAAACATGGGCTGAAAGGAGCAATATTGCTATGGGTTTGAGGTTTTCCTTAGATAAGCATAAAATAAATAGTGGAAAGGGAAGAGGTAAGTAGCCAAGAAAACAGATAATGTGATAAACGTTTGTGGCATCTTTAGACTTCTCTTTGTTTCCCTCCAATCTGGAGCTTGAACTATTTCTGCATGGTACAGCCCTATGATATTGGGGAACTAATTTTCCTTGGTGTTTCCCCTAATTTCAATATAATAAGCTCTAACTGCCACTCACCATCCTTTGGGACTTTGCTTTATCCCTCACATCTGGAATGGAGTCAAGAAACATCTAGTACGGTGATTGTAAATCAGCTTAATGTTGATCTGATTTCAATATCACTGAAGTGGGAACTATTCAACTGGTTATTGCGATGTGTCAGCATCATTACAAATAATATTTGTTGAGATGCCACTAAGTAGGTAATGTTGTACCAGCTGTGAGGAGTTAAAAAGCCATATTCATTAATGTACTATGTTCTGAATATCCAAACTAGAAGTTCTCAAACTTCAGCACACATAAGAATTACCTGGATCACTTTTTCAAAATTCATACAACTCACCCCTGTCCCTTGATAGGTGGGCCTGAGCCTCTGCATCTTTGGGCATTCCACTGCTGCTGAGGATTCATATCTAAAGCTGAGAACCGGTGTCTTTGTGAAATGCTGGGAGCCCTGTGGTGAAAAATGAAGAATTCTGAAAAGAAATGATAATTAAAAAAATAAAGTTAATATTGCTTTACTTCCATTTAATATTCTCATTATCTAGAAGAGAACTAACATCTGTTGAACATCTAATATGCATTAAACACATTCCAGATTGTTTCCATCAAAATCCAGTCTGAAAACAGAAATCAGGCAGGCATTTCAACCAGAGGGTATTTAATATAGTGATTTGATTTCACAGATGTTGGAAGACTGGGACACCCAAAAGGGGCAGTAAGATTAGTAACTATAGGAAGGAACTACCAGCCCTAGGACTTAGGGAATAAAGGAAGAAATATATAATCAGAAGCTAGAAGTGCAGAGAAAGGATCATCACCTTAGGAGCTTAGCTGATACAGGGCCACCATGTGGTTGCTATTGGGACTGCCAAGGGGACATTGTATGGCTGATGATGGGACTACTGAGAGGGTAGTTTGAAGCTGGTGCTAGGAAAGTCAAAGGATGCTGGAGGTATAGCCATTCAAAAGAAGGTGGAAGAAGAAAGAGAATTCCTTTCTCTCTCCTCTTGCCTTCCAGTCTCCCAATAGTGTCTCCCAATTGCAGAACTAACTGGAAATGGTCTAGCAAGGGAACCTGGGAAATATTAAATTTCAGACCCCAAGCTCCATCATTACAAACAAAGGTATAGAAGTCTATACATGGAGCTAAAAGATAATAGATAAAAGACAAACATGCATTAATAAATTCACTTAATATTCTCTGCTATACTGTGAATAGGTTATATTATTATTCTCATTTTAGTCTCACAAACAGTAAGTAGAAGAACCAAAGTTCAAACCAGAGTCTAATACCAGAATCTTTGCTCATCCCATTGCAGTACATTTTAAACACTTTAACTAAGTTTATATGTATAATTTGGCCTTGACCTTTTTCTCTTCAGCACTGGCTGTGTGCCAGGCCCTGTGCTAAGTGCTTTAGCGATGTTTATCCTAAGTAATTTTGAAACAGTACAGTTAATGTTGAAGCAAAGTTGCCCAGTGAACAACTGAATGAGGAAGCTAAATAAGAATAAAGCCTGTTTTTTGAGTTGTGAATATATATACAATAAGAAAGGTTATTTTTCAGGTGAAAAATAGGAATTTAGGAATATTCAGGATATTTTTCATAAATTATTCAGCTTGCCGTTCAATTCATTTCAGAGATTAATTTTTAAATACATATGCGTGTTAAACATTGGACTAGCGATCATAGGGGATACAAGAAAAATATACATTAGCAATCCTGCTCTGAAGAAACTTACTCTCTAGTTCTATAATTAAGACTCAACTATATGGCACAGCATTTGTATAATGAAAACATAAAGGTCAAGAACCTCTGTGGGAAGTCATTGTGGATTGGAGGTGTCAGGGAAGATTTTGGGGAGAAGACGAAACCTGAGGAGATGGTCAAGTCAGGATGGGTGTGGAGAAGTGGAGAGAATATTCCATGCTACAGAAGAGCATGAGTAAAGGCTCAAGGATTGGGCATGAACCCACCATTTTGAATGACAGGGTAGAGCTGGGAGTTATTGTTGAGGGAAAGGACATTAAAACCTAGTTGTCCTCCTCAATATCCATTCTCCCTGTTTCCTATTAGTAGTAGAAGTCTAAGCTGGGCCAACGTCTACTCTTCCTTGAGGCCGGGTATGCTGCGTGAAGGATTTTGGCTAATGGGATGTCAGCAGAAGTGACATGTGCAACTTCCAGGTCATGTCCTTAAAAGGAAATGGGTTTGCCCTCTGCTGCTTCTCTTTCTCTTTTCTTACAGGCAGAAGTAGGGCTGTGGTGTTGAGCCATCTTGGACTAGGTAGATAACGAAAATATCTATGGTTAGCAAACAATCTAGAAGGAGCCTGGGTTCCCATCACTGATGAACTGCCAGGTAGCCCAGGACTCCCTACACTGATAAATGAAAGAGAAGACTCCACCTGAGAGGCAAAGGGAAGTTATTATGCTCTCAGGCATCCATCGCATTGAACTGGGATTCTGGCATTTATTCTATCTGAACTAGAAATGTAACTTTACCTTATCCACACATTTGCATAATTGTTACTAGGAACCTCTTTGGGAAAGACCTTTTAGAGAACCCGTACAGCAGTGGGAGGAGTGAATTTCTCTCCATATATCAGGCAGGGACACTCTTGAGTCCTTGGGTAGCCATGTTCTGAAGGAATACAGAGTTTCCTGCAAACCCAGAAATCTGCAGTGAAATCTTACAGTTGGTGTGGGGGTGGTATTAAAAAAACATTAATATTTCTGGAATGCAAGCTTTCATGGAATGCAAGAAAGATACCATAACTTAGGGCAAATTGCCTTTGAAATCAAATAAATTTTTGCAGATGACCTGACCTATTTTTTTGATGGCTCTTTAAAATAATCCCAAGTAAAGGATGAGTCATTGCATTGGCTCCCATTTGCAGCCTTTTTCTTTTCCCTGGTACAGTAATAAGTAGAACTAGACTTGGAAGGGAGGGGATAGAATTGATGGAGTTGGGGTTCATTTTTAATGAATTTTAAATGATGGAGTTTCATTTTTAATGAATTTAAAACTTGGGACTCAGGGGTGTGGGGGGGAATAAGGAGTCTCTGAAAGTTCTGGTTCTCTTTTGTCAATGTGTAGGAGGAATGGCTACCATGAAGGGGCTGCCATGCTGTACAGCTCTAGTCCTGGATGGTCCCCCAGAATTGGGTGGCAGTGTGACTCCATGTCAGGACTCTTAATCCCACTGCCCATGATGACCCTGCCACTAGCCAGGCCAGGGCAAGAAAGGGCTTTGGCTGGAAAAAGATTCTGAGGACCAGATGAATGATGCTGATAAGAAGCCAAGAGATGGGGTGCAGCCTGCATCAAAACAGCTGCAAACCAGAGCAGAAGTTCAGTCCAGGCCCATCAGGGGTTCAGGAAGGAAAGGTCCTGGGTCAGAACTGGCTCTAGCATGGAGTACTGCGCATAGCAAAGCTCACTGCTGCATGTGTCACTGACTGATTGGGAATGGCCTGGACCAAGAGACACTTGTGAGAACGGACTTTGGAACTGGACCCTCTCCAGGATGTACAGTCTCTGAGTGAGGAACTTTGCTTTGATCATCAATACATAAACTGCACCTGACCCAATGCCTGGCATATGGTGGTGCTCAATAAAGATCTGAGTGAATAAATACAACATGTGTTTGTCATCTCAGCTTCTATATAGCTAGGGCACAGAATTTGCCTCACATCAGGCAGTTTGATAGTGCTTGTTCTGCTACTCTCAAGAACCTGGATCCATCAGGCCTCATACAACTTCTGAGACAATGGGTCACTAAGGGAGTCTGACGCCCCAACCAGAGATAAAAAGAGCCAATTCTGGTGGGGCCAAGCTTCTCCCTCTTTGGTTCAATGTGGCCCCAGCTCCTGCTCACCCATCCTGGCCGCTGCAAAGTGGGCTGCTGCCTGCTTCCTGCACTTCCCCCAAGACCACAGGAAAACTTCACATGCCTGTAGAGAAGACTCACAGGGCATCCCGGGAACCAATAGAAGGAAGTTCAGATCCTCCAGGCTGATGGCTGGGTCCTCGCAAGGGTAATCCTGCTGAGCCAGGTAACATGAGTTAAGCTGGCTCAATTTGGGGGTTCATTGAAAATTCCTTGATAAGCACTGAGGTAGGAGAGGAAATAAGGCTTTTTGAAAGGACAGGGGGGATGTAGTTAGACGAGCAGGAAAGGGGAGTCATAAGGCTTGATTTTCCCTGACCTGCCCGCCGCTGGGTCACTCTGGCACTACATATCCCTTTATCTCTCTGCACCAGGCTTGCTCTTCTGCAGAGAGTCTCCAGCCCCTGGACCACTGACCCCATTGGCTCCTAAGACCACAGTGATGTTCCTGGAAGTGTCTCTCACCTTCCCACCCCTAGAGAACTTTCTCCAGAGTAGGGCAGTCTTCATGCTCTGTATTCGGCCTCACACTTTCCCCATTCTTATCCCCATTTTGACACACACCCCCATCCCAGTTTCTAGCTCAGAGAAGAGCTGACTAAAATAGTTTGCCTTTAAACATGGGTGAGAAACCCTCATGCCACATGAGCACAGAAACTCATTTTGGGTCTGCAATCTAGTTCTCTTTGTTTCAAACTGCTGATTACAATTTTACCCCAGCCAGGAACCCTCCCATCCACCAGCTCAATAGGATTCAGGGAGAGGAAACCCTTGAATGATGGAAAATGCCAGGGGAAAAGAGTAATGGTGGCAGCCCAGCTGGGCATCAGAAGGGTCAGCCAGGCTAAGCCAGATGGGTCCCGCCGGTGCTCGGGAGTGCAGGGACGGCCACTGGGGGCTACAGTTAAGCCAGCCCGCCCAGACCTGGGAGGTGGAAGGGGAGGCAGGGGCAGAGTGCGGCCCAGGAGCCAGGTTCGTCAGGGGAAAGACCCACCCAGAAAGATGTGAAAGCAAAAACCACGTCAGCAGAAGTGGGCCATGAACCAGGGCATGTGAAGAAACAAGAGGAGAGAGCCGGAACAATTTTACTTGACACTGGGAACCGCTTCCGTCATTTTTCAGCCCTGTTTTTACCCCTTGATAAAGGCACCATAAAGATGGTAAGAAACCTTATCTCCAACGTTGAGAGAAGAGCCCTTTGGCTGTCCAGTACAGGGACATGGGGAAATTGTCTCTCTACCCTGCAGGATGGCTGGCTCTCTTCTCTATACCCTGCAGTGACTTGCAGCACCCTGAAGGGCTGGAGGGAGAGAGTCTGGTCAGTACATTGGAGGGCTATGCCAGGCACTTAAAGCACTGCCAGCTTCCAGAATTGTAGAAAAAAAAAATTGTGAAAGATTTTGAAATTTAGTAGGTGTCCTGGCTAGCTTCTTCATCTGGCTTTGTATTTGGTTAGGCTATTTTACAACTTAGTAGAGATACACGTATACTTGCAGGAAACTAATTGTAATAATCCCTATCCCATAAAAATGCAAATTGTAGAATGCAACACTCTAGGGATGCTGAACCATTTTGCCAATTTTGCATCCACTTATAACTTCATTTAAGTATTCCCTATCCGACTATAAATATGTGGAACTTTGATTTCTCTTTTGAACTGGTTCCCTCATTAAATGAGTCAAATAAAATAAAATCTCTGACATATAATTGTTTTATATCTGTATGAGAGTGATGATTCTACCATTAAAAATAAATTAGCCTTTAACAGACACTAACCAGTCTCAATACATCCATACAATAAGGCTGTATCACCTCATTTAATTTCTACAACTAACAAATACATTAACATGTTTTAAGATTATATTACAGAAGTTTAACACATGCACAGAATGGGACTAAACCTTGCAAATGAGGAGAAACATTTTCAATTTTCCACCCCTCCTTTGTCTTAAAGGTGGGATATTTAGAAGGACCGGACAAGTGCCTACCAACTTGCCTTCCCCCCCTCCTCCACTTTGGTTTATTCTAGCTCAGTGGTTTTCTACTTTGAGATACATAAGCAGTACCGTACAGAATTTTATACTCCAGGACTGTGAAAGAGATTTAAAGGACTTACTGTATTATAAGGAATGCCCATGGTAATTTTTACAGTATGCAGGATTTTTACCTTCCATGGTTCTGAGACCCCCTCCCACCCCTCCACTGACTGCCCCCACCCCTTTCCCCCCTCAAAATGCTGCAATGTGACATCACTGTAATTGCATTTAGTGTCAGTGTGCCTGGGTTCCTTATGCTATCAGTTGCTTTTCCACAATGTTGCTTTTCTCTGGGGTGGCAGATCAGGTGACTGAGGTCCTAACTTCTAGGTCCTCTCTGGTCTTCCCTAGGCACTCTCTGCCTGCTTTCTCATGCAGGTACATTTTCCTTCATCTGAGCCAGACAGGCAAAAGCCAAAATGATGTGGATGGGAGGAAGACAGGACAACACCCAGTGACCCCTGTTGGGCCTCTGCTCCCCTGAGCATGACAATCCATAGCAAGTGGGGAGTGCTATCCACTGAGGATGCTGGACAGCAGCAACTTGAACCATCCAGAAAGGAGAGGACCAGAGAACATCACCAGGGAGGTCACAGATTCACCTCCCTGGGAGCACCTGTCATGGAAACCACAGGAAAAGAGGCACGGAGAGTCCCTCCTACTTGAAAATGAATTTTGCCTTAAAGCTTTTTATTTAAGAGAGCAGGTTTCCAGGTTTGAGGAAAAAAGAAAAAGGTGCAGGAGCAGCTGCGTGGGGGCCGCAGGTCTCGCGGTCATCCCGGCTGTCAGTAATGAATCCAAGGCAGGCAGGCCCTTTGGTGAAGCAAGCCTGTTTCTAATCCGTTCCTGGCTCATTCATCGTGAAGCATTTTTATTCCAGCCCTCAGTGGGCTCAGGGGCTTGGATGACATTCTAATCCCCGCTTTGCAAATGAAGAAACTGAAGCTGAGGCCTTTTCCAATGTTTCTTCTCAGCTCTCACTCCTGGCAATTATTATAAAATGCACTCATTATCCTTACAATGGTTTGGAAATTAAAGCTTAATTTGGTTGGTTATTTCTGTGGCTTTGCCTAATAACATTTGTACCTGTACCAGCCCACTGGGCTGTGAAGCTAACACCTCCTTCAATCACCAGAGGCTGTGGTTTGCCTCCTCGTCCTTGTTCCTGTTGGGCAGGCCAGAGGCAGTTTTCAGGAGAACAGTTTAATGGGTCACTGGGGTTTTTATGTTGGGACAGCTGTCTCTGTAAGAGGCAAATGGGACTCTCTTAAGAGAAAAGCTGGCCTGCAGGAAAATGTTCAGGCTTGAATTCTAAAATGCAGTAGTGAAATGGTTTGCACCCTTTGCTGAAAGCAAGTGCAAATGAAGCTGCTCTCTTATTCGGGTGAGGTAGCACACAGGGCAATTGGGATCTGGAAAGATACAGGTTCAAATCTTGACGGCTGCCATCGTTCCAGGGGTTATTTGGACAAGTTCTCTAATCTCTCTGAACCTCAACTGTGGAGTGGGGGGGGGGAGGTGCTTGGGATGAGAGAACTAGACTTATTGTATAATTGAATAAGATAATTTATGGAAGTGCCTGACACATAATAGATGCTCAAAGATGATAGCATTAGTATTCATTTTAGTACTAATAGCTGCCTCCGAGTCTGAGTTTGGTGGAAAAGGATGAGGCAATTTGGGGAATTCTCAGTCCTAGCAGCTGTGGCTTATGTGCTGTGAGTGCCTGGAGCTCTCCTAACAGTATGGCAGAGGTCTGGGCTTCCCTCTGCAATAGGGGCCCAGTGCTTGTCCAGGTATGTGGCTTATTTCATCATTTTGGGACTTAGTCAAAGTAGAGCAGTATTTTTAGGCCCATGATTCCTGGGAAGATGGGGTCCAGGGGAGTCAGTGGGAGAGTAAAGCATGCTAGGAGTGGGAAGGAGTAATCTGGATTTTTCTATATTGTGGTGAAGGCTCTTTTGGTAAGTTATCCAGATATACTATTCTGTGTGTCAGTCGTTCAACAAATGTTAACTGAACAGCTGCTCAGTCACTGGTTGGTATTCCAGCCCCTCCTTACACAAACACCCCTACCTCCTTCCTGCCTGCTCTCTTAGCAAGGTCACTGTAAGATAATAAACTGTTTTCTCCCTAGGAAGATGAAGGTGCATGTGGGATAGCTGGAGGACCGTGTGAACAAAGAGGGTGACTGAGAGACGGGGAGGCAGAGAGGTTCAGAAAGGAGACGGGAGAATAGAGAGCTATGGCATCTGCTTAGCAAAAATGCCTGTTGCCATCCAGCACCCTCTCTCTCCAAACCCATGCACTGAAAATAAGTCCTGCAGTAGCTTTGGCATGCCTGCAAAGGTGGTGAGAGTCTAGCTGAATAACCTCAGTGAGAACCTCCCAAGGGATTAGACCATGGCATGCTTGCATATGTGTGTCTGTGGGTGAGCGTATGAGAACTTCGCAATACTTCATCATCTGATAGAAAAAAATGCCTCCATTTAACCCAACAGTTGGGCTTCTTTTCTGTAGACACTCCCTCTGACAGGCTCAGGGGACTCTAGGAGGTGTGGCATTGCCACAAAGAGTGCAGCCAGAGATGCAGAGGGGCAGGATCTGGAAGGCAGCAGGCAAAGGGAAGGACAAATGCAAGGGAGAGGGGAGTTGGTGCCTTCCTGCCTGGCTTGTTTGTTAGTACAGCTTAGGAAGGAGGAATGTGCAAACCATTCTGTTACTGCAGAAACCATGCCTGCTCATTTTTTCCCCTCCTTTCCTTTCCCTTCAGCACTCCTCTCCTTCAATTTCCCAAAAGCCCCAGACAAATTCAACTACCAGCAGCGCCCTTATATTCTCAGCATGCGAGGAGACTGTTGTTAATGCCCTCTGGGCAATTGGTTTAATTAAAGCTCAGGGCATATGTTGCTTTCTGGTTTAGGTGGAGAAATGGAGAGGACATGAGAGGTCAAGTGAATTAATTACCCATGCCTCTCCTATTTCGTGTATCCTTTGTTAGCCAAAGAAAAGAACAAAATGGAGAGTCATGACTAGATTTTTAAGTTCTGTTCAGAGGCCTACATGTAAGAGTTATGGATTAATTGCTGTGCACAATGTTAAGCAAAACGCATTACATTTCCGGTTATAATTTGGATCCCTACTTGGTTAAAATGTCAGTTAAACTTATACTGCCTTTGTTGTTTTTGTAACTTAATCAGACTCACTGCCTTGCTGCATCAGCCACTAGAAAATGAGCTTCTGTGACTCTGAAAGCTAGTGCCACAGTTACACTGTGATTAATTTTATGGCAGCAAACATTTGAAGGAAAGGAATTGGTGATCTGATTGGGTACAGTATTTAGTATTGTGATGTGTTTAATACTATTTGTCTATGTCTTCAAACATCCAAGGAAAATGGCTATGCAAAACAATACACTATTCTAAGTGCAATCCTTCCCCACTCCCCAACAAAAACCTGTAAACTACTTGTTTTGAATTTTCTGTATATCCACTAAATCCATTGTGACACACTGTATTTTTTTTTACCTCAAGGTATGACTTTTCTTAGTGATGTGATAAAGCTGTAGTACTATGTCATATTTATCACATTTTTAAACTCTTCATTCCCTTACTCACTGAACATAGATGAGTACTTACTACATGTAGGTACTGCTGTTGGTACAAGAGGTAAAGTTTCATCTTTCTGGGGTGACTCACAGCCCCCCTTCTTTAGTCAGTTAGCCTCCTGGCCACATCTGTATCTTGATATTTGGTCAAAGGTACCTAATGGACAAATATTCCCTGGACATTCTTAAGCTGTCATTTATCAGCTTGACAACCCAATGGAATCAGAGCATTTCAGCTCAGGTGAGTCTAGCTAAAGCCCGGGTGTGCTTCTGATTGATTAGCCTAGTTTGGGTCACGTGCCTACACCTGAACCCATCACTTTGACTGAGAGGTGGTGGGCTCTCCTCGGACAAACTTGGGATAAATGGCCACTCATGAAGGTGAGGGGGGTTAGTTCCTCACAACCATGTGGCCTGAGTGGTTTCCAAAAAGGATAGGTAAGGTGGTCAGAAAAAAGCAGTAGATGGCTACTATATGGCTCAAACCTCCCTCATAAGTGCCAGACCTTGATTAATTGCTTACTCAATACTCCCACTCGGATGTCCCACCTATACCTGCAAGTCACCATATCACAAACTGGATTTGTCATTTTTCCCCACAAATTCACACCTTTCTTGTGTGCCTCATCTTGGTGAAGGGCACCAGAGTCCACCCAACTGTCCCTGACTTACAAGCCTCAATCTTCTCACCCCAAGGGTGATTTGTCATCAGATCCAAAACTTTTCTTGCCTCCATCCTTCTTCTCCAGTTCACTGCCACCACCTTGGTTCAGATATCATCATTATCTCCTACCCAGATGGATTGCAATGGTCTCCTAACTGGCTTTCCTCCTTTTAGTCTTGCCCCTCTCCAATCCCAGTGGATCTTCACCAACTAAAATATGACCATGCCACTCTCTTGTTTCAAATCATTCAATGACTGCCCAGTGGCTTCAAGATATGGACAAACTTTTTAAACCTGAAACACAAAGCTTTATCTTTCATACAAACCTCTTCACCTGGCTTCTCCAATCTGGCTTTGGGACCACTCCTCTGGCTCTGACAGGCCATCATACCATTCTGACAATACTGTCATGATGTGTTTGCTTGCCTGTCTTTCTACTCATTTGGAATGAGTGTCTCATGCAACACTCATTCCAAACCCTTCATGGCTTGCTTTCCTGTTTGAGATGGAAAGCTAAAAACTATACATAAGAGTCCCTTGCAACTGGGATGCAGGAATGCAACATAGGTTCTACAGAGCAGTTGCACCTAGGAGATTCAAATGGAAGTGCACAATGGAGACTGGATCTTCTGGCTACTTGTTGGTAGCATCTGGTTCTTCCATAGACAGATATGATTGAGTTTCCAGGGTTCAGCTTCCAGTACCAGGAGGCTATAGCAACGGTGTTTCCACTAGAGCAGCTCCTTGGTGTTATTAGTCATTTTTCTTTGTCTGAATAGTCCCTACATTCATTGCTCCTGCTTGCATGAACACCAAGCCTGGCCTGGCCCTACCCAAGATTCTGTGAGCTACTCAACTTTCCACAATAAAACTCTTTCTGCTTAAACAAGTTAGAGTAGGTGCTGCTGTCTGCACCTAAGAGCCCTGATTAATATAGATGATGACCATTACATCTTTGTGTCTGTAGTGCCCAGCACAGTGTCTACTCAAAATAAATGTTGTATACCTGTTTGTTGAATGAATGCCTGAATGTGCATTTCCTCTGCTCTTGGAGTCCTTGCTTGAGACAACAATATTTCAAGGCAACAGGTTATGTAGGAAAGTTATGAAAATGCAAGGATGGGAGCATTAGGGCCATCTCAGGGAAGGTAACATTTGAGATGGGCCTTTAGGAATGAGTAGTAATTCACTGCAGATGTGATGATTAATTTCACATATCCACTTGGCTAGGCTGTGGTGTCCAATTGTTAGGTCAAGCAAGCACAAGTGTTATTGTTACTGTGAGTGTATTTCATAGATGGATTTAAATCATTAGGTAGTTGCCTGCATCTGTGGCTGATTATATCAACAGTCAACAAAAGAGATTGCCTTCAGCAATGAGAGAAGTCACCTTACTCCACCAGTTGGAAGTCATAAGACAAGAACTGAGATTTTCAGCAGTCAGAAACAAGAATTTCTATCTCTATTTCAGACACCCACCTCTCCTGGAGAATTCGCTGTCACCTTCACTGAGTTTTCAACATGTAGCCTGCCCTGTGGAATTTGAACTTACCAACCTTCATGGTCACATGAACCAATTCCTATAATAAACCTCCGAATATTTACACATATGCACACATACACACATTCCCTATCAGTTCTCTTTCTCTGGAAGATCCTAGGACAGTAGATAAGGAGATAAAGGTGATTCCAGGCAGGAGAATGGTATATTCAATAGCCCAAACACATTACAGAATGTATGTGGTTATATAGGAAATGCCATAAAATGCAGAAATGAACATGGATATGGAGGGGAAGCCAGGGTTTCCGGAACTTTCTAGATGCCTGCTACTGAACTATGTTGTTTATATACATTATCATCTAATTTAATCCTCCATATATTTATTATTCCCATTTTATAAGTTGTGATTTGCCCATGGTCAGGGGTTGCAAGAGATAGAACTCATATGCAAATTGAGATCTCCCTAACATGCTAAAGATTTAAGACTTTGTTCTCAAATCAAGAAGAACCAATGAAGGTTGGAAAATATGATTAGATTGTTGCTGCCAAAGGATTGGAGAAGGAGAAATTGACTGGGAGGACTAGTTGGGAGGCCAGATGAGAGATGACAGTCTGACAAGCCAGGATAGTGAGAACGGTGGGGGCGGTGGGAGCGGGATTGAACATCTCTGGGAAATATTTTAGAGGTGCAATTGACAAAGCTTGGAGACTGTTACATGTTGCAGGGGGAGGAATAAGCATGTGACAAGGGTGAGGCCAAGTCTTGGGGCTTTGGCAGGTGGGTGGATGGTGGTACTATTAGTGAAAATAGAGAAAACAGGCATAGAAGCTGGTTTGGGGATTAATTAATGATTTTGGTTTTAGAAGTGTTAAGTTCAATTGCTTCAGAACAATAGCTTGGAGATAACTGGTCATCAAGATATTCACCCGTCCAATTCTGTCCTCATGACCCTGGAGCAAAGCCTGGTGCTCTGGGTGCCGCAGCATCTGTTAAACCTTAACTGGAACCTGGCTGAGCATTAGGCCAAGCAAGCAGAGAGCCTTGCATTGCTGCATATTTAAAATGACTTCTTAGGCAAAGGAGAATCTGGAGAAGAAAGGCTCTGACTGAGGAGGGCAAATATCCACACTTTTCAATAATTTAGTGCTGAGTCTGTCTTGGCTGCAGAAGTACAGTCACAAGGAGCATTTTTAAAGTCAAACCCAATTTCCGTGCTAAGTCACGCCTGGGCAAGCTGGGTGCTTGCCAAAAGACAAGAGAAGACTCCAGACCTCTTTATAAACAGGCCCTGAAAGATAGGATGCACTGCACAGGAAAGCTGTTCTAAACAGCAGAAGCACATGGCTTATTTGCATATGTCACTTCCTTCTGCATAACTGCAGGTGCTCAACTCCAACTCTTGTGGACAAATGAAGCAGTCCAGGATGATCTCTTACTATCAAATTCCAGCTTAATTATAGGCAGGGATTTGGCCTCATATCCCTCATCCTTAGACTGCTCTGGACAAACTCACAGCCCTATCCACCAAGAAATGAGCACTTCTGAGTAAGGGTCAGGTTAGAAAAGGCTAGACTGATGGCATACCCCCTTATGGGGCTGGGATAGACAGCCTCGATCAGTTGTGGCTTCCAGGTAGGGGAGGGTATTGCTACTGAAGCCCTGCTAAAACTGCCACCAGCATCCAACTTCCAGAACTTGTCTCCAGAAGCACAGGCTGAATCAGCTTTCCAAACATGCTCTTCTCCAGCCGGCCACCTGATTCCTTGCTTCCTTCAGGCCCTGCCTCTGTGCCTCCTTGATTGGCATTGGAGTCCAATCCTACCTAGACCTGGGGATTGATTCATAAGCAGAGGACTTGTAAGGAGACTGATCAGGTGCTCTTGGCCCTACCCAAGGCAGGGCTTGGGTGTTTGTTGAATGGTTTAGCTGTGGTTCAGGCTGGATTCAGACTTTTTTTTTTTTGAGTTATGGATACCAGGCAAGGCAGCTCCCAGTGGGAGGGATCTGGCCAGGGTGTTCCAGTTGCCCCAGGCCTGCCTCGCCTCCCCAGGAGCCAAACGGATCCATATCTCCACTCATCTATAACCCATTAGCAGAGCTGGCAGCTCACGGAGGCAGGGAATAACAAAAAGTTGCAGCCACAGCCCTGCACCAGGAAGCTGGGCTTGGTGCAAAGGATTTAGGCTGGGTTTCAGCCCCCACCTGCCTCCTCTGCCAGGTACTTTGTGTGGAGTACTAGCTGCACAGCTGTGGGTGGGGGCTCTGCCCCATGAACTGTCCACTTGTGTGCTGTGATATGCCAATAGATAAGGTCTGCTGTAGAGACCCTCCTCCCCCCATCCCCAGTCATAAAATTCAAAATAAAAACAATACTGACTCTTAAAACGTATATGAATGCCAAAATTAAAATAACTTTGAGACATTTAGGATTGCAAAATTTGGGTTCAATTCCCACTGAAGCTGAGTTTTTTAGTTCTGTAGGGGGCCTCTGCTGCGCTGGGACTCTAAAGCTCAGCGGCCGATTAGGCAATCCAGCTCTGTGCCTGCAATCTGGTTTCTGGGTACGCGGGTCTTGTTCCTGTGGTTCGACCAAAGCAATGCTGCCTGCTGCATGCTCTCTGCTCTATCCCTCCTCAATTTCCTGTCCTGCTTGAGGAGCCTGTTCAGCCCTTGGCTAACTGTTAATGCAGTTTCTGCTTCCCTCCTTGTTCTGGTTCCCCAAATTTGGATGTAGTTCCTGGATTCACTTTTGAGCTCTATCCCATATGAGTGATTTCCTGAAAACCAAGTTGCTTAAGAACTAATACCAGTGAAGATGGATTTTCCCTCTCTTCTTCATTCTTTCTGGACACACACTTTCTGAATCACCAAAAAGAATTCCAGACTGGGTGGCTGGTTCTCTGCACTCTTCCTCCAGGCTTCAGCCATGTTCCGTTGGGTTCCCAGGCCCTGAGTGTGATGGGAATCGATCTCAGCCACAGAGGCCAGGTGTCTAGCAGCATTTCTGTCTCCAGAATTGCTCAATGCAACATTTTGGGTCCTTCCTGGAACCTGAAAGTATCTCCTCCTCGGCCATTTGTGCTCTTGCCTACCTCTTGCCTACCATGATCCACCCAATAAACCAGCAGTTCAATTCTTCTCTCCATGAGAAGAAATCAATTCACATGCACTCCTAAGTACAGGAGTGTCACTGAAAGACCCTTCTTAATCTTCCAGGTAAAGAAAGCAATGCTTCACTCTTTTGGGAATCCAGGGATGTTTATCAGTAAATATGACTCCCAAGATAATACATATATTCAAAAGGAAAAGGTATTATGATTGATGAGTGTCTGTCATGAGAGAGGGATAGAGTAAGAGGGTAAATATACATATGCTGTATTTACCAACCTTGGCCTATGCCTTTGATGCTACCATATTACTTCTCCAAGATATTGGCAAAACAAAACTTTCTTGACAAAAAAGGCTCACTGCCATTCTAGGAGGCCAGGTTGCCAAGGGTGTTGGCTTAATGCTCCTGTAGACCCCCAAACCAACCCCACCCTGCCCTGTTCTCGGGGCAAATCAATACAGATGTCTGAACTGGCCTTCTTTTCTCATTTGAAGGTCTTGGCAGCAAGTCCAAAGGTGTTTTTATTATTTAGTGACCTGGTGGAGCTGTGTGCTTGTGTGGGAGAATGAATGCAAAAGGGCAGCTAGCCTCTGGAGTTCTAAGTTGCAACGGGAGAAAAAGCAGTCCAAACTCATATCTACTTTCCTGTTGCCTGCTGGCTCTATGGGGGGTGGGCTGGCCATCGAGGGTAAGTTGACTTCCTGCTTTTGTTGACTAGTCACAATAAAAATAAAGACAGAATCTCCAAACTGTAAATAAGAATTTAAAAATGCAGCGGTCATCCCCTCTCTGCATTAAGAAATGTGCCTTTACCCTGCAGGGTTCCTGGAGGTTCCTAGGAGAGGGGCAAATTTGTGAAACAGTGGCCAAAAGAAAGCTGCCGAGGGCCCAGCTCTGATTATCTCCAGTTCTTACTCATTGCAAAGGAAAGCAGCCTCTCTACATCCAAATTATATAAATATTGAATAAGGCTGCTTGGAAGGTTTGATATCCTTAAAGGAGCAGGGGGTTGGGAAGACGGGCAGGGAGGAGCAAGAGTTAAGGGCAGGAGATGGTGTCGGAAAATGCCAACCCTTAGCTAACAGCTAATACAAAAGTCAGCAACAGAGGAATGAGAATGGATCCTATCAGGCATGGCTTCTATTCTTGGCTTAAAATTTGCTCATGTATAACTTGTGAGGTATAAGTTGTACAAGAATTTGTCTAGGTCAAATTCAGAAGGAAGAAAGCGCTCATCTCTTGGTTTGGTTTCCTAAAGTTTCCTCTTATATTTGGAAGTCCAGTGTATTAATTCAAGGCACCTGGTTGTGGTAGTTAGAGTCAGGCGTCAACTTGGCCAGGTGAAGGTGCCTAGTTCTACTGCTGTGGACATGAGCCAATGGCATGTGAACCTCTAATGTTGGGGGGACATCTGCAGTTGACCAGAAGGCATGCCTGCTGCAATGAATGATGTTTGATTTAATTGTCTGGTGCTTAAATGAGAGAGCTCAATGTAGCACAACCCAAGCAGCTCAGCATACCTCATCTTGGCACTCATAGCTCAGCCCAGACCTTTGGAGATGCAGAAAGGAATCACCCTGGGGAAAGTTGTTGGAATCCAGAGGCCTGGAGAGAAGGCCATCAGAGATCACCCTGTGCCTTCCCATTTAAGAAAGAACCTCAGTTCAAAGTTAGTTGCCTTTCCTCTGAAGAGCTATAAGTAAATAAATCCCCTTTTATTAAAAGCCAATCCATCTCTGGTGTGTTGCATTCTGGCAGCTAGGAAACTAGAACACTGGTCTTACTGCAGCCTTCGGTATTGCAGGAGAGTCCTTTACCCCATTTCTGGGCCTCTGTGGGAGGGTCAGTTTCCAAGGGTCCCCAAGTTGTCTTAGAAGCCACTTCTATTAGCAAGCCTTCCCAGACACTCCAAATTTAGGCCTGGTCCCCTTTTGGACATACCTACCCCAATGCTCCCTTCCATCATAGCAAATAACACTGGCTTGCATCTGTGCCTATCACTCCCCTACATTAGGAATGACCGGGGCTATCTCACCATTTATGACCTTCACTCACCATTATACCCACAGCCGCTAGTGCAGTGCCCAGTGTGCAGTAGGTGCTCACAAAAACAAAACAAAAAAAAACTTGTATTAAATGAATACATGAATAAGAGTGTATAAGATGCCTGAGTGGGTCAGACTAAACTCCTACGGCAGCTTTGAGCCAGAAACATTTTTGAGTTCATATTGTGACTCTGCCTAACTAACTGCTGGTCTCATTTGGGAAATTAGATAGGGATGCTCCTCTTCCAATAGCTAAACACTGCTTTTTAAGAATTTTTTATGGTGGTAACATATATATAACTCAAAATTTCCCATTTTCATGTGCACAATTCAGTGACGCTAATTACATTCACAGTATTGTACTACTGTCACCACCACTATTCATTACCAAAACTTTTTCATCACTCCAAATTGCAATGGTGTACTCATGCAATAGCTCACCATTCCTTGCCTACTTCCCTTCCCCCAGTCCTTTATAATTTGTAATCTACTTCCTGTCTCTAGGAATTTCCTTATTCTAGGTGTTTCACATAAGTGATATCATATAGTATTTATCTATTTGTGTTTAGCTGGTTTCAACCAGCATAATGATTTCAAGATTCATCCATATTGTATATATATCAGAACTTCATTCCTCTTCATGGTATGCTGTTTTAGTTTGCTAATGCTGCCAGAATGCAATATACCAGAAATGGGTTGGCCTTTATAAAGGGGGTTTATTAAGTTACACATTTACGGTTTGGAGGACATAAAAATGTCCAAACTAAGGCATCCAGATAAAGGAAGAGTGATGACATCTGGAATACCTCTGTCATCTGGGAAGGTATGTGACTGGTGTCTGCTGGTCCTTTGGTTTCTTATTTCAAACAGATTCCCCAGGGGCGTTTTCTTTCTGCATCTCCAAATATCTCTGTCTGTGTCAGCTCTCAGCTTTTCCAAAATGGTTCCCTCTTAAAAAAGACTCAAGTAAGCAGATTAAGGTCCACCTTGAATGGGCAGAGACATGTCTCCATGGAAATCACCTAATCCAAAAGTCCCACCCTAAATAATAGGTCTGCCTCCAGAAGATTGGATTAGGAAAAAGAACATGGCTTTTCTGAGGTACAAAACAGTTTCAAACCACTGCATATGTATATATAACATTTTGTTGATCCATTCATCAGCTATGGACATTTTCTAAAACTTTTTTATTGTACAGTATAACATATATACAAAGCAAATAAACAAAAAACAGTAGTTTCAAAGCACTCTTCAACAAGTAGTTACAGGACAGATCCCAGAGTTTGTCTTGGGCTACCATATGATACTCTCATATTTTTCCTTCTAGCTGCTCCAGAATATAGGAGGCTAGAGGCTTAAATACATTTTTATCATCACAATCGACTTTTTTCCCCTTCTCTTCCTGTGAACAATAACATAGATACGAAAAAGCTATAAATTTCAAAGCACAGCACCACAATTAATTGTAGAACATATTTCAGACTTTGACTTGGGTTACATTTTCACAATTTTAGGTTTTTACTCCTAGCTGCTTTAAAACACTGGCGACTAAAAGAGATATCAATTTAATGGTTCAGCATTCATATTCATTTGTTAAGTACTATCTTCTATGCATAGTTCCACCATTACCTTTAATCTTTCAATACCTCTCTTCGGGGTTGTCTGGGCTATGGCAATTCTAAATTTTTTATATTGGAAGGGTCTGTCACTAATATGGGGTAGGGAGATGGGACTATCTGATGTTCTGGAGAGGCTAGGCTAGGTTTCAGAACTTATCTGGACCAGGGACCCATTTGGAGGTTGTAGGTTTTTAGAAAGTTACTCTAGTGCCTGGAACCTTTGTAGAATGTTATATATTGCTCTAGGTGTTCTTAAGGATTTGCTGGGATGGTCCTGGTTGGGGGTTGGCAGGTTATGATAGGTAGCAAGTTTTACCTGAAGCTTGTATAAGAGCAACTTCCAGAGTAGCCTCTCGACTCTATTTGAACTCTCTCTGCCACTGATACTTTATTAATTACACTTCCTTTCCCTCTTTTGGTCAGGATGTAATTGTTGATCCCACGGTGCCAGATTAGGATTCATCCCTGGAAGTCCTCTCCCACATCGTCAGGGAGACTTTCACTTGCAGAGTTGGGCTTAGAGAGACTGAGGCCACATCTGAACAACAACAGAGGGCCTCCAGAATTAACTCTTAGGCATGCGTATAAGTAGTCTAAGCTTCTTTGCTACCTACATAAGCTTCACAAGAGTAAGCCTCATGATCGAGGGCATGGCCTACTGATTTGGGTATCCCTAAAGTTTGACACCAGTAGCTCACAGACATTTGAGTGCTTCCATTTTTTGGCTATTGTGAATAATGCTGCTATAAACATTGGTGTGCAAATATCTCTCTGAATTTCTGCTTTAAAATATTTTGGTTATACACCTAAAAGAGGGAATTGCTGGGTCACATGGTAATTCTAGGCTTAACTTTTTTTTTTTTTTTACATGGGCAGGCACCGGGAATCGAACCCGGGTCCTCTGGCATGGCAGGCAAGCATCCTTACCTGCTGAGCCACCATGGCCCACCCTAGGCTTAACTTTTTGAGGAACAAATTGTTTTGCATAGCAGCTGCACCATTTTACACTCTCGCTGAAATGTACTTTTTTCTTATTTCTTTTCATCTTTGTCAGTAATGTTCTTTTCTAGTTTGTTTTGTGGTTGTTTTTAGCAATAACATTCTGGTGGGTGTGAGATGGTATCACATTTTGTGGTTTTGATTTAAGTTTTGCTTGTGGCTAATGATGTTGAGCATGTTTTCATGTGCCTATCGGCCATTTGTATATCTTCTTTAAAAAAATGTCAATTCATGTAAAAAATGTCAAATATTTTATATTTTTTATTGTGAAGTATAACATATATGCAGAAAAGTGATAAATCTCAAAGTAATTTAAAAAGCAGTTATAGAGCAAATTTCAAGGTTTGGCATGGGTGACAGTTCCACAATTTCAGATATTTCCTTCTAGCTGTTCTACTATACTAGAGACTACCAAGAAATATCAATATAGTGATTCAGTAGTCACAATCATTTGTTAAATCCTATCTTCTCTGTTACAACTCCTCCGTCTCATTTGATCCTTCTCCCAATCTTCAGGGATATTTAGGCAATCACTATTTCTTTATGTTGAAAAGGAGTGTTGACATTATGGGGTAAGGGGATGCAACTAGGTGATGTTTTTGGAGAGTATGGTGCCTCTGGGTTTCAGGGCTTTCTGGCACAGAAACGATCTGGAAGTTTTAAGTTTCTGAAAAAAAAACTTAATGAGTGAAACTTTTATAGAGCCTCTGAAAGAGTCCTGGGTATTCTTTAGGGTTTTCAGGAATACTGTTGGTTGGCGCTTGGTATACCATGGCAATTAGCAATATCTCACTGAAGTTTCCATAAGAATAACCTCCAGGATAGCCTCTCGACTCTATTTAAAACCTTTTAGCCACTGATACCTTATTTAAATACATTTCTTTTCCCCTCTTTGGTCAGGTAGGGACTTTGCCCTTTTATTTATTTATTTTTTTTTTATTTTATTTTTTGGGTGCATGGTCCGAGAATTGAATCCAGGTCTCCTGCATGAAAGGTGAACATTTTACCACTGAACCACCCGTGTACCCTTTCATTTTTAAATTGAGTTATCTTCTTGTTGTGAAGTTGTAGCAGTTCCTTATATATTCTGGATTTAAGCCCTTATCAGATATATGATTCCCAAATATTTTCTCCCATTTTGTAGGTTGTCTTTTCACTTTCTTTTTTTTTTTTTTTCTTTTTTTAAATTTTTTTTATTAATCAAAAAAAAGAAAAGAAATTAACACAACATTTAGAAATCATTCCATTCTACAAATGCACTCAGTAATTCTTAGTATCATCACATAGATGTATGATCATCATTTCTTAGTACATTTGCATCGATTTAGGAAAAGAACTAGCAAAACAGCAGAAAAAGATATAGAATGTTAATATAGAGAAGAGAATTAAAATAATAATACTAATAAAATATATATATATAAAAAGGAAAAAGAAAAAAACAAAAACAAAAGATACAAACACACAAACAAACAAACAAAAAAACATATTTCAGGTGCAGCTCCATTCAGTGTTCCAACCTAGTTACATTACACTTAGGTATTATTGTGCTGTCCATTTTTGAGTTTTTGTATCTAGTCCTGTTGCACAGTCTGTATCCCTTCAGCTCCAATTACCCATTATCTTACCCTGTTTCTAACTCCTGCTGGTCTCTGTTACCAATGATATATTCCAAGCTGATTCTCGAATGTCGGTTCACATCAGTGGGACCTTACAGTATTTGTCCTTTAGTTTGGGGCTAGACTCACTCAGCATAATGTTCTCTAGGTCCATCCATGTTACTACATGCTTCATAAGTTTAGTCTGTCTTAAAGCTGCATAATATTCCATCGTAGGTATACGCCACAGTTTGTTTAGCCACTCGTCTGTTGATGAACATTTTGGCTGTTTCCATCTCTTTGCAATTGTAGATAATGCTGCTATAAACACTGGTGTGTTTTTGCCCTTTTGTCTTTGCCCTTAGGTCCTTTGAGTAGATACCTAGCAGTGGTATTGCTGGGTCATAATCCATTCTGCCATTCTATGTCTTTTTTTTTTTTTTTTTTTTTTTTTTTAAAGGAAAGACAGAGAGAAGGAAGGAAGGATAGAAGGAAGGAAGGAAGGAAGGAAGAAAGGGAAACATTTTTAAACATTTCCTTGTTTTATTGTATTCTGTTTCTCCGTTTTTGTTACATGGGCTGGGGCCGGGAATCGAACCGAGGTCCTCCGGCATAGCAGGCAAGCACTTTGCCCGCTGAGCCACCGCGGCCCGCCCCATTCTATGTCTTTTGATTGGGAAATTCAGTCCATTAACTTTTAGTATTATTACTGTTTGGATAATATTTTCCTCTACCATTTTGGCTTTTGTATTATATATATCATATCTGATTTTCCTTCTTTCTACACTTTACTCCATACCTCTCTCTTCTGTCTTTTCGTATCTGACTCTAGTGCTCCCTTTAGTATTTCTTGCAGAGCTGGTCTCTTGGTCACAAATTCTCTCAGTGACTTTTTGTCTATAAATGTTTTAATTTCTCCTTCATTTTTGAAGGACAATTTTGCTGGATATAGGAGTCTTGGTTGGCAGTTTTTCTCTTTTAGTAATTTAAATATATCATCCCACTGTCTTCTAGCTTCCATGGTTTCTGCTGAGAAATCTACACATAGTCTTATTGGGTTTCCCTTGTATGTGACAGATTGTTTTTCTCTTGCTGCTTTCAAGATTCTCTCTTTCTCTTTGACCTCTGACATTCTAACTAGTAAGTGTCTTGGGGAACGCCTATTTGGGTCTATTCTCTTTGGGGTGCGCTGCACTTCTTGGATCTGCAAATTTAGGTCTTTCATAAGAGTTGGGAAATTTTCAGTGATAATTTCTTCCATTAGTTTTTCTCCTCCTTTCCCCTTCTCTTCTCCTTCTGGGACACCCACAACACGTATATTTGTGCGCTTCATATTGTCATTCAGTTCCCTGATCCCCTGCTCAAGTTTTTCCATTCTTTTCCCTATAGTTTCTGTTTCTTTTTGGAATTCAGATGTTCCATCCTCCAGTTCACTAATTGTAGCTTCTGTCTCTCTAGATCTACCATTGTAGGTATCCATTGTTTTTTCCATTTTTTCTTCTTTGTCCTTCACTCCCATAAGTTCTGTGATTTGTTTTTTCAGATTTTCTATTTCTTCTTTTTGTTCAGCCCATGTCTTCTTCATGTCCTCCCTCAATTTATTGATTTGGTTTTTGAAGAGTTTTTCCATTTCTGTTCGTATATTCAGCATTAGTTGTCTCAGCTCCTGTATCTCATTTGAACTATTGGTTTGTTCCTTTGACTGGGCCATATCTTCAATTTTCCGAGCGTCATCCATTATTTTCTGCTGGTGTCTGGGCATTTGATCAGATTTCCCTGGGTGTGGGACCCAGCTGGTTGAAAGGTTTTTCTGTGAAATCTCTGGGCTCTGTTTTTCTTTTCCTGCCCAGTAGGTGGCGCTTGTGGCGCTCGTCTGTCTGCACGGCAGTCGGCCCAGGAAACCGCGCGTGGAGGCGGGGGTCGCTGGCCTCGGCTTGGGAGAGTGCCGGTCCTAATTGCCCAGCTGGCCTGAAACGCCAAGCGTGACGGGAGGGCCCCGCTATCCAACGTTCCCAGTCAGACCGGGGAGCCACGTGCGTGGAGGGGACCCCAGTCGCCAGCCGCCCCGGCCGGGAAAACGCGCGCCCCTCGGGTATCTCACTGCAGCAGATTTTCCCTGCCCGTTCAGCTGTTCCAGAATGGGGTACGCTGTCTTTTTGGTCTCTGTCGTGACTCCGGGAGCTGTTTTGTATTGTTTCTGTTTCTTTAGTTGCTTTTCTGGAGGAGGAACTAAGACCCGCGCGTCTTACTAAGCCGCCATCTTCTCCGGAAGTCTCTCTTTTCACTTTCTTGATAATGTACTTTGTTGGCCAAAAGTTTTTTATTTTGATGAAGTCCCATTTATCTATTTTTTCTTTTGTTGCTTGTACTTTGGGTATAAAGTCTAAGAATCCATTGTTTAATACGTAGTTATCTATGTTTTCTTCTAAGAATTTTATTGTATTGGCACTTATATTTAGGTCTTTTATCCATTTTGAGTCTATTTTTATATATGATATGAGATAGTGGTTCACTTTAATTTTATTTGCATGTAGATATCCAGTTTTGCCAGCACCATTTGTTGAAGAGAATATTCTTTCCCCTATGAGTAGGACTTGGCAACCTTATTGAAAATCAATTGGCTATAGATTTGTGGGTTTATTTCTGAACTTTCAATTTTATTCCATTGGTATATATGTCTGTTCTTGTGCCTGAATTACACTGTTTTTATTACTGTAGCCTGTAATACGTTTTAAAATTGGGAAGCATGAGACCTCAACTTTGTACTTCTTCTTCAAGATGGTTTTGGTTATTTTGAGCCCCTTAGCGTTGCATTTGAATTTGATGATTGGGTTTTTAATTTATGCAAAAAAAGTCGCTGGAATTTTGATCAGGATTGTACTGAATCTGTAAATAGCTTTATGTAGTATTGATATCTTCAGATTATATCTTCTAATCCATGAACGTGAGATGTTTTTCCATTTATTTAAATCTTCTTTGACTTCTTTCAGCAAAAATTTGTAATTTCCAGTGTACAAGACCTTTACCTCCTTGGCTAAATTTATTTCCAGATATTTTATTATTTTAGATGTTATTATTGGTTTTTTAAAAATTTCCTTTTCAGATTATTCACACACATACACACACACACAAAAAAAAGGTGATTGGAATAATTGTAATACACAAACCAGAATTTTTTTAGACTTCCTTTATGGCTTAGTATTGTTTTGATTGTTTTTTATTTGTATTAGACAAGCACTGGTGTAGGAGAAAACACGGTATTTTCATAGTTTAGGACATCTTCTGGTTTCAATGCACAGACTGTGCAAAGATGTTCCATCTACTACTAACACTTATAGTAATGAAAACCTAGCATAAAATCTATACCTTCAACAATAGATGAATTGTTTAAAATTTATGGCACAAGCTCATAATAGAATACTAGGAGCCACTACAATTTCAATTGTGAATGTATTATGTTTATTGACATTGTAAGATAGCCATAATTTTTAAGGTAAAAATAAAGTTCGAGATCAATAATCATGTGGGATCCCATTTTTGTTAAGTAAAACACTTCAAAAAAGTGTATATAATGCACAGAAAGAAGCCCTAAAAAATAAATACCAAAATATCCACACTGTTTAACTATGTGGGAGAGTGGAGGAATAGGATGGGTGATTTCTGTTTTTATTATGTGTGTTTTCTAAATTTTCTATAATGAAACCGAATTACTTGCATAATAAAGAAAAGCTGTTAATGAAAAAAAAATTTCCTTTTCAGATTATTCATTACTGGTGTATAGAAAACCAACTGAGTTTTGCATGTTTACCTTGCACCCCACAACTTTGCTAAATTTGTCTATTAGCTCTAGTTGCTTTCCTGTGAATTTGTTGGAATTTTCTATACAGAGGATCAGGTCACCTGTAAATAGAGATAGTTTTACATCTTTCTTTGTAATTTGGACACTTTTTATTTCCTTTACTTAACTAATCTCTCTGGCCAGAATTTCCAATACAATGCTGACTAGCAGTGGTGAAAATGAGCGTCCTTGTCTTCTTCCTGATCTTAGGGAGAAAGTTTTCAATCTTTTGCTGTTGAGTATAATGTTAGTTGTATAAACCCCAGGTTTTACATCTCAATCCTTTTCTTTTCTTGCAGTACTGACCAATCCCTAAACTCATCTGTCTTGAAGCACAGCACACACAAAAGGCCAAACTTAAAAAACAGAAACAAAAACAAACAAAACCCAAAACTTTCTTCCCATCATGTGGTTAATCTGGCACAACCCTTTTGGGAGTGAGTGCTAGATAGTCAGGTATGACTTTGACTGCCTGGTTTAGGATTAAAGCATTTCATGAGTCTCTCCCCAGGTTTTTCAGTTTCTTTCTAAGCCCTGACACTTGGGGCATTCTGACTTCTTAAGTACTTTATTTACTTTCCTTGCCAAAGACTGATATATCGCTCACTTTCCCCCCCCCCATTTGTAGATTCTTGGGAAAGCAGGGTACTTCTGTGTCAGGCCCTTAGGTTGGCAGCTGAAGTTGTTCTTTTTATAACCCCTGAGAGATTCTATAGCTTGCCTTGAGTCCCCTTTTTTCATACTGTATTTTTCCCAATGTTTTTTCCTCTGTCTTCCTGTCCCTTTTGAAAGTACATGTGCCCAGGCCTCACCCTCAAGAGGGTTCCCCGAAGGCCCACCCTCCACAACCTCTGCCCTGCAAAAAGCTCTTCACTTGGCCCTCGTTTGGGACTTCTGTGGGCTCTGTCTCTCATGAGCCTCCCACTGAAATCCTCCCACCTGATTGTTTCACATTTCTTTTGCCCAGCTTGGGACTCCCTTCAATCCACTCTGATTTGAGAGAAGCATCTTACAAATTGTCACTCTCTTCTGACACCACTTACTCTTTCTAAGAAAGCACCATGGGCCTTTGGAAACTTAGCAGGGATTTACCAGGAAGACAAAGGGAAAGCCTCCTTCCAGGAAGAGGAAACAGCTAATACAAAGGCCCAAGGAAGAAAACCAAGTGAAAGAGGAACAGTCAAAAACCTGATGTGATCTGAGGGGAGGGGACAGATGGGGGGCGGTGCATGTAGTCAGAGGGTGGCTGCAGACTGTCACCCAACCCTAAGTCATTACTACTCCCACGACATTGAAAATACCTTCTCCTTCTTCTGTGGGCTCTGATGTAGGTTTCTGCTTTTCCCCCCACGAGCTTCTTCTTCCTATCTTGAGTCATCATTTTCAGGTGGTACTCTATTTAATAAAGCCAGCATCTGCTTTTTTCTCCCTTAGGCATTTCCCCTGCAAGATGACCTTGCTGAAAAGTTCTGTGAGACCCAGACACTCCTGGTGCTTTGCAATAACTTTTCCAGATTTTGTCCTTTATGCATATCAAACGTGTTGCCTAATTTGAAACACCTTGTAAAAACATTTAAAATCACGCAGTGAAAATCCTTTAAATAAGGGGTAGCTTGTTTAAAGAAAGGGCCAGCTGTTTGCTCACTACTTTCTCAGAAGCGTGGTTGGAAGCACAATGTCCAAGAGTTCCAGGAGGCCAACAGCAAACTTAACCTATGCGTGCCCTTTGGTTGGGGTGCTAATTGCCTGAGAAAATGGTCCTCTCCCTCTGCCAGCTGTGTTCACAAAGTTGCTCTCTTTAGAAACTTCTTCTGGCAGATTTCTGGGTCTGGGCTTCTCTTGCCCTCATTGCTGTGTGGCCCTGACAATTGTTACTCAGGCCTAAACTAACTTCCCATCCACATTTCTTCCAGCAGATACTATATGAAAGATACATAAGCTTAAGCACAACTGGGATGAATCACTTTTCTTCTCTTCTTCCCTAAAACTGACCTTTTGTAAGAGTTCTGTACATTTGTGGTAGCTTGTTTCATTCCCAGGATGAAACAGCTCTGTACCTTTGATTGCACACCTGGACTCCCAAGCAGATGTAAGCTCCTGGAGTACAGGGACCTCCTGTTTGTCATCTTGGCCCACACCCCACTCTCTAACACAGTACCTGACACATAGCTGACCCTCCATAAGCACTTGTTAAACAAATGAATAAATACATGGCTGAATGTATCTCAAAGCTTGCTATGTGTTTAGATCAGTTCTGTCTAATAAAACTTTCTCTGAGGATGAAAATGCTCTCTGTCTGTCCAAAGTTGTAGGCACACATGTGGCTACTGAACACTTTAAATGTGGCTAGCATGACTGAACTGAATTTTTAACTTCAATTAATTTAATTTAAATCCTCATGTGTGACTGTTCTAGTTTGCTAGCTGCTGGAATGCAACACACCAGAAACGGAACGGCTTTTAAAAGGGGGAATTTAGTGAGTTGCTAGTTTATAGTTCTAAGGCCGAGAAAATGTCCCAATTAAACAAGTCTATAGAAATGTCCAACCAAAGGCATCTGGGGAAAGATACCTTGGTTCAAGAAGGCCGATGAAGTTCAGGATTTCTCTCTCATCTGGAAAGGCACATGGCGAACACAGTCAGGGCTTCTCTCTCGGCTGGAAGGGCACATGGCGAATATGGTGTCACCTGCTAGCTTTCTCTCCTGGCTTCCTATTTCATGAAGCTCCCAGGGAGGCATCTTCCTTCTTCATCTCCAAAGGTCACTGGCTCGTGGACTGTCTGCTTCATGGTGCTGCAGCATTCTCTGCTCTTTCTGAATCTCTCATTCTCTATAATATTTCCTTTTTTATAGGACTCCTATAAACCAATCAAGACCCACCCATATGGGTGGAGACATGTCATCCCTTAATCCAGTTTAACAACCACTCTTGACTAAATCACATCAATCAGGGAGATGATCCAATTACAGTTTCAAACATACAGTGTTGAATAGAGATTATTCTACCTTATGAAATGGGACTTATATTAAAACATGGCTTTTCTTAGGGGGCACACTTCCTTTCAAACCAGCACAGTGACTAACGGCTACTGTATTGAATGGAGAATATTTAGATTATTAGCTAGATAGTTCGATCATTTACTTGGATAAAACAAGCTATGTAACCTTCTCAAGTCCTGTTTAACAAGGTCTAGAAGTTTTCAATAACAGTTCTAAAAGCAGTGAAAAAGCATATTAGCACTTCCCATGCCACCAGCCCTAATCACTACATAGGAATGAAGGCCAAAAGAGGAAGACTACATAGAAGTTACTTCTGCCTGCTCTTTTCAGAGAAAGTCTTGGGTTCCTCAGGGGTGTAAATGGTCAGGTTCTTGGTTTATGACTCACTCACGAGACACTCCTTACAACTGCTCCCAGCCCCTGCCAGCAGGCCGGGCAGAGAGTCAGGGCTGGGTCCCAAGGCAGAATGCCACCCAGTGACTCATCAGCACCATTTCTTAGAACAGGTGTTCTTTGGTGAGCCTCCTCCCAGGATGCCCCACCCAAACTGCCTTTGCCTGCAGGAGAGACTGAGACCTCTGGCACCTCTCGTTTGGAAGACAAAAAGGCTGCAGTGCTGGGTCCCTGACACAGCAGAACTCCTGAGTTGCCTGGGGCCCAGGGGAGTGTCTAGGTACAGTCTTCTACTGGTGGCCAGCCATCTTCTGGAGCCTAGAGTTGTTTCAACACACCTGACACACCCTACAGGCCCAGCAGGCAGGGCTTGGAAAGCCCATACTGTACATGACACACTGGAGAAACGCTGATTACCAGTTGCACAAATAATGCCTCATTCAGTATCTTGGGCCCATAGAGAGGCAGCTTGTCATTTCACACTGATGTACCACACCCTTCCCTCACTCTGACTGTTCTCTCCCCAGCACATCTTCAAAAGTTGCAGAGCAGGGGCAGGCCTTGGTTTGGAGAACAACTGGCATCAAGATACCCATCATTGCAAGAATAATGTGCTGACAGGATGCAGTAAGGGCTGATGGACTCAGGCCATCGCTTCTTGAAATCCCAGCCAGCTATTCCTACAAGTCCTCTTAGGTCCATTACTCTCCTCTCAGAGCTGCTCAGCCCTGCAGATGGTGAAGCTATTTCTGGATTGAGTACAACTGAAAAGGTGGTATGAGCTATCACACTGGCCGTTCTGGAAGATTCTTCTCAGGTTTCCTGGAGAGGGAGTCAAGCCCAGGCTACTGTTTGTGGATCCGCTTCTTGGGATGCTGAAGGTTAATATTTACAGACATTATTTATAAAGAACATTTGATTGAGCGCAAGGCTATCTCTGAGCTGCACAGTCACAGAATTTTAGAATTTGAGAGCTGCTTCATTTTAAGATTTAATTTAATTTTTACTGCTTCATTTTGAAGGTAAAGAAAACAATAATAGAGAAGTTAAGTGATTTGGCCAAAGCTACTCAACTTATAGAAAGAGCTACCATTAGAATCTTGAGCAGACAATTGATGAAGACTTCATTAGTAAGTCAATAGCTGAGGTTGGCTACAATTGGAAATAGTGGGCATATTTTGGACCCTTCACTCAGAATAAAGGGCATGGAGTCACAATTATTTTGGTGAATATTTTTCCTTTCTTCCCCTAGTATCAGATACTGTAAATTTTATCATGTTTTAAGCAGGACAACATGTCCTCCTTTTTATCTTTAAATATTTCCCTTTTTAATTTCCCTAGGATTTCAGGAACTGTATTTATACTTTGTCATTCACTTGATTGACTGAATTGGTGGCAAAGGAAGGACCCAGTGAAACTCCTGCTGTCACGAGGGCAAGTAAAGCAGCCTAGAGCCACCTTTAAATCTCCAGAGCTTTGGATAGTTTCCATGTGTCAAAAGATGCTGCTTGCTTTTTCCTCTCTCCCTAATAACATGCCTGTGAGATGTAGATTGTTAGGGTGTGTTGAGATGGGAATGGTGGGCTGAACCCTTTTTATGATTTATGTGAGCTTTGGCCAAATGACCTCTGACCTAGAAGAGAGATGGCCACCAAAGCTTTCTTGTCTTGGAACATGATCCACCATGACATGAAGGAAGCCTCTACATTTCCTATGAGCCAAATGGGTCTCTCTCCTCCCTCATCCTAGAAATGCAAGGGCCAGGGCCTTGGCCTCTCAAAGCAGGGTCTAGTATTAGGATCAGTTAGTGCTTCCCATGGGTTCTTTAGAGAAGGTTTCTAAAATTTGTACTGCTGGAGGTTACTCAAGTTCTGTTTGTGAAATAGTTGCTACTTAAGAATCTGGTCATCACCCATCCTCTATCTAAGGCCAACTGTGAGATGGGAATCTTGCTTTTCTGGAGATGACCAGGTTAGAAGCTGGTTCTTGGGCCAGTGGTTTTCATACCTAGCGCTGGATTCTGCACTATCTTGTGCAATTCCCTGAACAAGATTTTATATTCTTTGAGCCAAAGTAATACAGTTATATTTTCCTTGATTCTCTTAGTATATGACTTGAACACAGTAGATAGTAATAGGCATCTTGACTTAATTTGAGTTTTTAAAGGCTTAAATTAGGCAAAAACATAAATGCATAGTAAAATATATATAATATAGAAAACATGTTGTAAAAACATAGTGTTAACTTATTAGTCAATGAGAAACCAAAATGATTTACAGAAAAATCATCTCAGTAAAAGACTTCGACTCAAAGTCCAAAAGTTTTGCACAACATCCCTTTAAAAAGGTGATAGTAAATCTTATAGAGGGTGATATCTTAGCTTGGAAAGCGCAGACCCTGCATTCGTGTATGTGAGGAAGCTAAATAACACCTCTGAAAATTTAAAACTGAAAGAAGATTGAGGCATGCCACAGATAGTGAACACATTCCCGAACATGAGATGGTTTACCCTAGAAAGTATCATGAGGAGGTATCGAGCACCATGTCAGATATTTGGATGGGGGGTGGGTGGGTGCACCTGGAGAATTCCTTTCCAGAGGTGGTGAGCTGGGCCTTGGGTGTCCACAGGAGCTATCACATGGCGTCCTTTCCAGGGGGCTTTTCACGCTCTTTAGACCTGCATATGGGAAAGCTTATCCCTAGTGCTACTTGCAGCCTGAAAACACTTGGAAATTAAAGAAACCATCTGGCCCCTGTTCTCTCAGCTCCATCAAAACAGAGTAGTGCACAACCATTTTATTTAATTTTTTCATAACACTAGGGGCTCATGCAGTCCCTGCTAAGTGATGGAATCCATAGCTGACAGGCCATTGGCAAGAGAGAGGTCTCAGGCTACAGAGTAGCACTTTACTTGGAGACAAAGAGTAAGAGTATCATTTTTAAGTCCAAGCTGCTCAGCCCTGGAAGGTTCTGTGAGG
This sequence comes from Tamandua tetradactyla, assembly GCF_023851605.1. Classification (NCBI taxonomy): domain Eukaryota; kingdom Metazoa; phylum Chordata; class Mammalia; order Pilosa; family Myrmecophagidae; genus Tamandua; species Tamandua tetradactyla. The sequence continues at coordinate 145,477,061 of NC_135332.1, forward strand.
GGAGGAACCACAGAGAAGTTGAAAGGAGGAATTGTTTTGCTCTTTTGGGCGCTGGTGGCAGATTAAATATCAGCAGTAACACGTGCACTTAAACTGTTTCATTGGACTAGAGAAGTTTTAGCTCAAGGTCATTTATTTTCAGTTCTAAAAAAAAAAAGATCTAAGTTGTTGCCTTGAATTTTTCAAATGCATATCTGAGCTGTACTTTGGCTATGCTGTCAGGCAGACACTTGGGGAACCATTATTAGCTTCGGACACAGTTCATTCTGCATGGACCTTACTGGCCTGGAGGACTTAACCCCTTTCCTGAAGTTCCTTTTGGGGCCTGGAGACCTCAGCGCCCCTGACCTGCCTTCATCATGGTTCCTGGTCAAAGCCCACAGAAATCCTTAGGATTCTGCTTGGAATTTTGTAATGTCTGCTCCCCCCAAAAAATGCCACTGGCTTTTGTTTTCACTGGCCACAGCTGAATTTAACATGAGAAGATTTGATGTCAGAAATATGGGGTGTTCTCAGGCTGTGGCTGCCTCAGCCCACGTGTGGGGCTTGACTCCCTACCTCACTGCCCATCCCATAGGGACAGACTCCCATTCTTTCTGTGTGGGAGAGCCACAAACAAATCGAAGGTGATGGCACTTGAGCATCCCTAAAGTCTTTTTTCCCTTTCCCTCATGAGTGTGACAGACCTGGGTGGAGGAATTGCTGAGTCACTTCACACACATTGGATATGCGTTTTGGGCTGAGCTGTGTGAAATCAAAAGCAGAAGAGACTTTGTTCCTGCCCACAGAGAGCTCCACACAGAGCTGTGGAGCCCCAGAGGCCCCTGATGCAAATCGAGGAGGTCTCAACCAAGCCTGAGACTCTCCAGGGACATCTCTTGTCTGACAGAGACTTCTGAGAGGCACTGGATGTGCACTCACTCCCAAAGTGGTACTAAGATTCTCCCTTTGGGGCTTAGAAAGGAAAGGAATTTCCAAGATGTATAAATGCTTAATGTTAAACAACTGGCTCTTGGGGTAGGGGAAGACTTGATTTTGTAGCACTTGCCAATTGCTTTGGTATAAATACTCACACAAAGGCCAGCTGTGAACTGTTTCACAAAATTCCTAAAAAACTAACTATGGCTCCCATTAGCCGTATAAGCCGCAAAAGCTGGCGCTGCGGCGGAAGAAGGTACTGAGTGCTGAGGAGATGGAGCTATACGAGCTGGCGCAGGCGGCGGGCTGCGCCATCGACCCCGACGTGTTCAAGATTCTGGTGGACCTGCTGAAGCTGAATGTGGCCCTCCTCGCCATCTTCCAGATGCTCAAGTCCATGTGTGCCGGGCAGAGGCTGGCGAGTGAGACCCCAGACCCCCCAGACCCCGCGGCCATGCCTCTGCCCGCATCCAGCATGCCGGAGATGCGAGGGAGAAATAAGGGCAGTGCTGCTGTCGGCGGAGCCCCAGTTCTGGCAGAGCGGAGCAGCCGGGAAGGATCAAGCCAGAGGAGGCCCCGCCAGCCCAGTGCCACCTGGCTGCCCAAGGGTGGAGGGCCGGGAAAAAGCCCCACTTGGGGCAGCACCTAGAACAAGGTACATCATCCAGGGGCTGCCCTCACACTGACTGCTGGGCCCCACCATCCACATACGAGAGGGGATATGTCATCTCTTTCCAGGGGAAATAAACCTTTTTGAAAAACTGAAAGAAAAAAAAAATTCACCTTACCATTGCTCCAGCCTAGCATCAAATGACTTAAAATCACCTGAAGACATGGAACTAGACAGACCCAGTAAGGACTCCTAACCCTATCTCCTGGGAGGTATGTGGTTCAAACAAGCTACCAGACCTCTCTGAGCCTTAGCATCCTTATCTGTAAAATGAAGGGGAGATATTAATCATTCATTCTTTCAGTTGGATTGAGCAGGAAACATTGGTAAGTAGTTTCAGAGAAAAAAGGGGGAATTTATTGGTGCATATACACAATTGCGGGATTGCAAATCTTTCTGTCTCCTCTGCTGTCATCTTTTCCCCATTTAAGCGTGAGGGCTCATGGTCACCAGCAATTCTGAATTCATATTCTCAAGGTTGCATGATAAAGATGAAAATGCCCTCTTTCCCCGCTTCATTTTGAAAATCCCAAGGATGATCATGGGGCTGGACTTCTTGATTCATATATACATCCCAGTATGTGTCCATGGCCAGGTTGATGGAGGACCATGACCAGTAGTCTCCATCCAACCATATGGACCAAAGGACCATTGCCCAGAAAAAGGGGGTGGAATTCTGAGGAGATACTAACTCCAAGGACCACTGAGGGGTTGTTGTGAACGGAGACTGAGATAATGAACGAACATGGCTGACACACCGTGGCCATTTGGTAAGTGTTAGTTCTAGACTTAGCCCCTCCTTCCTCCCATTCTTTCTTCTCCCACCAAAGTCCAGTGGAACTGGGCCAGGCAGATTGTGGCACCTGACTGGGATCAGGCTCCTTCACCTCACCTGTCAGAAAACAGCCCTGCACACTTTAGCTGGTCCCCTGCAGCCCTACCAAGACTGGGCCAGGGCCAAATTGTGAGTTGGAAGAGTTAGCTTTAGTGCTTTCCCACCATCTTTTTCTTCAACCTCTTCGGTCACCCATTGATTTATATTCTGGCTCCTGTTTTTAAAGGGCTTTGCTCTCAGTCCATTGTTATAATCTACAGACCCACTTATGTTAATTTCAGCACCTCTCCTGGAGGAAAGAAGATAGAGAAAATGTTGCCAGAGTCTTATCCATGCCTTTTGGCCCCTTACCAATTCATGCCCACCCCTCATACCTCCTCAGCCAGCACCGGTAATTTGCTAAGGGTTTCCTCTCATTTCTAGAGTGTATTCTGCTATCTGATGGCAGGCTCAAAGTGTCAGGGAATTAACACTCTCCTGGGAGCTTCTGTAAACCAATGGCTGATGAGATCCAGCAATGAATACCCTGGCTTCCTCACCCTTCAGGTGAGCTACGTCTGAGTTAGGTGTTTTACACTGAGCTCAGAGTTCCCCAGTGCAATTAAGCTCCAGTCACTCAGGTTGGCAGCTACCTAGACCATGGCCCCTTTATTAGCTACCTTCTCTTTCTGGTCTTTCCTCCCAACTCCCTAACTGGTATTCCCTGCACCTCTTAAATATAGCACTTGCACTTGAATCTTTGTCTCAAGGTTCACTTTAGGGGAAATGCAAATGCATCATAGGAGGTTTCTGAACAATGAAAAGAACAATATTCTTTAAAAAAACTTTGCATCCAGTGATGTAAAGCTTTATTCTGTATAAAGGTATCTGGAGAATGAAGCTGCACTGGGGAAGAATGATTCTTGGAGAGTGGAACCCCAAACTAGTTTCTGAACAAGAAATAGCATAGTCTTACATGCACAAAGTAACTGGTATGAACAATGAGACAGAATACTTGAAATGGAAACTGTCCAGAAAAACCAGGGAGGTTTGGCTGCCACCCTGAGAACACAGTGGGAGGATACTTTTGGGTGGAGGTGCTGTTCCAGACTCTTTAAGTCAAAGAAACCAGTGACTTCCTGTTAAAAGGCCAAGGTGGTAGAAGAGAGCAACTCTACAAGACTTGGGCCTGGGCCCCCACATGTTGCCGGAACTGTCTCTGGCAAGCCCCAGGGGACTCTGACAGGGCATCTGTAGAGCATTCTAACTCTCTTCTCTGCCTCACTGGGCTCTTGAATAAAGCCCAGTAGGCCCCACTTACATGCCAGAACTATTCCAACGGAGGACCAGGCTCTCTTCCCTGAGAATAAATGACCACTTTTCATTATGGTAGAAGAGAAAGCAGAAGGTGGGAATTCCACTGCACACCTCTGTCTTGTGCTACTCTGTGCTGGGAGCCGGAGTAGTTTCAGGAAAAGCATGACCTGCCCATGGTGTCCACAGCACAGGCAGAGAGGTGGACAGGAACCACTAACTGTAGAACGGAGTAGCATGGAAAAGTTCTGTATATTTGTGCTAACAAAGTACTGAGGGACTTGCAGTCAGTAGGCTGGTGTCATAAGACACTCCAGGGTTCCATTCCCCCATAGAATCTTTGAACTAATGGCAACAACTGGCAGAGCCATCTTCCTCAAAACCATGGAAAGCAGTTAAAGGGTTGTAGAAGTGGGGCCAGTGCTGAATCAAGGACAAGCAGACAGTTAAGTATAGAGTTAACATATGATCCAGAAATACTGCTTTTAGGATATACCCAAAAGAATTAAAGCAGGGACTTGAACAGATATTTTCACACAGATGTTCATAGCAGCATGATTCACAATTGCCAAAAGATGGAAGCAACCCAAGTGTCCATCAACCAATGAATGGATAAATAAAATGTGTTATGTCCATACAATGGAATATTGCATGCAACGACATGGATGAAACTGAACACATCATGGTGAGTGAAATAAAACAGAGATAATTAGAATAAGAAAATTCATAGAGTAAGAAACTGAACTATAAGTTACTAGGGGTTGGGGTGGAGGTAGGAGTAGGGAATGGGGAGTTAATACTTAAATTATGCAGAGTTTATATTTGGGGTGATGGAAAAGCTTTGGTAATGGGCAGTGTTGATGGTAGTATAACACTGGGAACTGGATTATACATCTGAATGTGGCTAAAAGGGAAACAATAGGTTTTATATATATGCTACTAGAATAAAAGTTAAAAGAAACAACATAGAACTGTACAACATAGAACTGTACACAGAACTGTACAACACAAACAGTAAACCCTAATGTAAACCATGGACTATAGTTAATAGCACAATTATACAAATATTATTTCATCACTTGTAACAAATATATCACACTATTGAAGATGTTAATAACAGTGCAGTATATGAGAACTCTAGTATTATAAGCATGATTTTTCTATAAACCTACAGCTTCTGTAATTAACAAAAAAGGAATGAAGTTCTGATATATGTGACAGCATGGAAGAACCTTGAAGTTCACTCATGTTGAGTGAAATAAGCTGGTGATCTCACTGATATGAGATAATTAGAATAAGCACATTAATAGATTCAGAACTGGAATACAAGTTGTCAGGGGCTGGGTGAGGGGAAGTTAATGCTTAATTGGTACAGAGTTTCCATTTGGGGTGATGGAATTATTTCAGTAATGGGTGATGGTGACCATAGCACAAACATTGTGAAGTGACTAACATCACTGAGTTATATACGTGAATATTGCTTAAAGAGGGTATTCAAGTTGTATATATGTTACTCTATAAATTTTGTAAAATGTAAAAGAGATATTAATAAAACAATGACAGCTAAAACAGTAAATACATCAGAACAGATTGGCAACACAAAAGTTCTAGGGAGGGCAGGGGAGGAATGCTCCATTCTGATTTATGGCATTGGAAAAGGCATCTTATATTTGATGAATTACTGGATGTAAATTTAACAGAAGGGTAGATGCATAGACTTATATCTAGGGGCTTTCCCACCCTGAGAATTCTGTGTCTTAGGACTAGTGCACAGAGAATATCCAGTAGGTGCTTGATCAGTTACAACTATAATTATCTGCAAAATTAAAGGCAAAAAGCCAAAGATCTATTTGTAGCCGAGTTACTGAACACTGAGAGGATCTTCTAGCTGGGAATATCTAGATCCGCAGTTCTTGCTGCCTGAAAAGGGGTCCAGTTTCCTACCATCCACCTCACTCAGCACCAGTGGTCATGGCATCTGACCCCAGATACACCAGGGTGGGGTAGCTGCAATGAGGGTGGTAGCTAGTGGGGAAGGAGCTCTAGTTCTGTGTGTTCTTTCCAGAAACACGAGTGGCGTTTTTAGTACCAGCCTCTGCAGCCTTTACTGACCTGCACGTGACTGCATTCTAGGGCCTCTCTGGAGGGACCCCGTTGGAAGAGGAGCCCTTGGAGGGAGGACTCAGATGTCAGGTACACTATCACAGCCCCACACTCCCATTTATGGGCCAGAGAATATGCTGTGGTGACCTGTGGGAACCGTTCCCAGGGTCTGTGAGGAGATGAGAAGGAGAGGAGTTGGGAAAACGTCTGATTATTTGAGCCCAAGTCCTGGGCCACCAAGCGAAGCCCTGCTTGACAGCCCGAGTCACACTCATCTTAAGATTTACGGGAGCACTTGCAGCACGTGCCCTGGGAATTCTTTCCAACACTCCTACTCGGAAGGAAGGATGCTTGACAAGGAGTGTTTGCCCACCTGCCTGCCTGCTGCCCAGGAGGTGGAGGCTCTCCCTCTAGCTCAGCAACTCAGCCAGAATAGGGATGGGTGTTTGGGAGTCGGGCAGGGAGTGGTGCCAGGGAGGGTCTTTTGTCATTCTAATTTGCAGGGAGGCAGCTGTTCTGGGTGAGAGGCAGAGAGGGAGGATGCCTGAGACAGAGCAAAGGTAATTGGTAGTTGGTTCATCCAGCTAGCTCACTCTGAGGAGTCCAGGAAGCAATGATTTGTAAGCTCTGGTGTGTGTGTGTGTGTCAAAGACAGAGACAGAGTAGTCACAAGAAAGCAACCTGGGGAAAGCAGACTATACTTATCTTCTTTCTTTATACTAATATATAAAGAAAGCAGCAGCCTTTATACTAATCAGAAGGAATTTTATTTTATTCATTTCATGAATGTATTATTGGTAAAATAGGATTTACTTATAAACTGGATTGTTGGGTTCTTTTGTTTGTTGGTTTAACAGATGCTAATAAACGAAAACATTTGCTGGGACCATCAGGCCCTCACCTTCAATTTTCCCTAAAAATGAAAGAAAATAGTCCTTAGAGAAAAATGTTCAGTTTTCCCCTTCCTTTCCACTATTCCACTACCTCTCACCACTGTAATTACCTTCCTTTCCTTTGCCCATTTACTTTATCATTCATTCATTCACTCAATGTACATATTTTAGGCACATATGTCAAGCACTAGCATCTATGGGTGAAAACTATTAAATTAGCAGATTTTAATTTTCATTAATCTAAGGAAAGGTTTTCTTTTTTTTTTAATTAAGAAAACTTTTTTAAAACATAATATACAAACATGAATATTCTTACCATATGATCATTCCATTCTTGGTATATAATCAATAACTCACAATATCATCACATAGTTGTATATTCATTACCATGATCATTTCTTAGAACAGATGCATCAATTCAGAAAAAGAAATAAACAGAAAAAAGAAAAAAACTCATACATACCATACCCCTTACCCCTCCCTCTCATTGGTTGCTAGTATTTCCATCTACCCAATATATTTTAGCCTTCGTTTCCCATATTTTTTTCTATACCCCTTATTACTCCTTTTCATTGATCACTAGCATTTCAATCTACTAAATTTATTTTAACATTTGTTCCCCCTATTATTTATTTATTTATTTTTAATCCATATGTTTTACTCATCTGTAGATAAAAGAAGCATCAGACACTAGGTTTTTGCAATCACACAGTCACACTGCGAAAGTTTTATCATTATATAATCTTCCTCAAGAAACACGGCTACTGGAACACAGCTCTACATTTTCAGGCACTTTAATGAAAGGTTTTCTAACAGTTGATTTGACTCATAAAAAAGAATGAGCTCTCTATCAATAGAAGGTGTTTGAGCAGAAGTCAACTGGGGCATTTTTAGATGACCTTCCAGTGCTGAGATTTCATGATTTTGTTGTTATGATTTTTTTTAAAATTTTTTATTAATTAAAAAAAATTACAAGAAAGAAGCACAAACATTCCCAACACATACATTCAGCAATTCACAATATCATCACATAGTTGCATATTCATCATCATGATGTTGTTATGATTTTTAATAAACTTGAGCAAACACCAGAGTGGGACCATGGTCCCTTAGATTTTTTCCCCTCAAATCCCAAGTGATTGATCCCATCAAGGTCCACATGCTCCCTGCATCACACTCAGCTCTGCCTTCTATCATTTGATCAGTAGGAAGCCGTCTAGATGGAACAAGAAGGAATTAAGAAAAGGGCAATACAACATCTCCAAAGTGGAGATAGGCTTTGTGGAGAGGAGTTGAGGCCTGGAGAGGGTGCCCCTGGACCAAAAGTTCCTATGTACTATCTCCAGGACTTGGCATGATTCATTCCCTAAAAAGGGCATGTGTTGCCACTTGGCACTAAAGGTAATGAATTCAAATTAAGGACAGGACAACTAGACCAAAAACTGAAAACAAGACAATTTTCTAATTGGAGATCTGACAGCCTCTCCAAATCACCCTGGGCAGAGTGAAGTAGAGGTTTCATTTCTGGTCAACTCAATTCTCTCTAACAAGCAAAGCACACCTGGTACATTCCTGCTACATGCGTCTGTACAGTAGGGACCTACAAGAGTGAGCTTGACTGTCTACCCTGATCCAATGACCCTTCTGGCTGCCAGCCCTGACTCCAGGCCGGTGCTAGCAAGAAGCCTGTGTTTCAGGTTGGCAGCAGGACAGACGGCTGTCTTGGAGGGCTCTTCCTGGAGCCTTTTGCTATCTTCCCTTTGCCTAGTTACCATTCCCATCAGAAGAAGGAGGATTCTTGCCTTAACCCCAGATGATTAACATGAAAAATAAGAAGGTCTGACTTTAATAATCCCTCCAAAGATGAAGAAATTCTCCATAGAGCCCTCTCTCCTCTTGACTTTGATTCACGAATTAAGTCTAAATCTGAATCCCTTCCCTTTCCTCCGCTTGTCAGAGGGCTGCTCTGGAGAGCTGCCATTAATCAGGAAGAATTGGCAATGTGAGCGTCTGTCAAAAGGACTGTTCTTACAATAGAGACCTGCCTGTGGAGGGGGATGAGGTCATTTCTTCTTAAGCATTTGGTATCCAAGGAGGAAAAAAGAGAAGAAAAACAAGGTCTGTTAGTAAAGGTGTGAGAATCTCTGGGTGTTTTCGTTATTAAAGAAACCTCAAGGAAGGCTGCTTCTGGGCTGAAAGCAAACCCTTTTTGTCAAGGATTTCATTTTAGAAGTTTCAGAAGATACGAGAGAAAGAGAGCGAGAGAACAAGAGGCAGGAAGAGACATGAACAGAGAGGGGAGCGATGAAGAGAGAGAAAGAGAGAGAGAGAGAGAGGGAGAGAAAGAGAGGGAGGCAGGAGAGGTGCGCCTTGCTGAGATGTCATAGAAAAGGGTTGCAAATACAGGTTCCAGTAGTTTGATCTCTGGAAAAATGTTTTCTGTTAAGGGTTGGTGCAGTGGAAGAGAGACATTTCTATTTATTTTTTAAAAGACGTGCCTTTGCTTCTGCTGCTGCATTTACCTGGAATGCCCTTTCCTGCCCATCTTTACCCTGTCTGTTCTCAAAGGCTCAGCTGAGGTGCTCCCTCCTCCATGAGGCTTTCTTTGGTACCCCTGGTTAGATATATAATTGCTTCACCTTCTATAGGTCAATAGCAGCTTGTTTTTATTTTTCTAAGGGCATTTATAACATGCTGCCATATTTTTAAGCTGTGTATGTACAATATATCTGCCCTACAAGATTCTAAGTTCCTTGAGGGCAGGGTCTGAGTCTTTCTCCCATTTGGATCCCCATTGTACCTATAAGTTCAGTACTCGGTAGAGAGCTTGTGCTAAATGAGTATTTGTTGAGAGGATCAAGGACAAATGCTGGCATGTTGTCCTACGTGAGCTCTTCTGGACCTTCTGCCCCTCCATAACTGCATCCCCCAAAGGCTCAATGGCAATTTAAACCAATCATGTCATCAAGGTGAGGCCAGCAGAAAGGGTTTGGCAGCGACAGTTTTGGGCTCACCATCTTACCGGTGTCCAGCAGCCTTACGTCAGTCCTGAATCTTCTCCTGGCTTAGGCCTTCTGCTTCCTTTCAGGAGTCATCTCCTTTGGGACAGGAAAGCCAGCCCAATCTTAAGAGAACAGAAAGCCAGGATGGAAAGAGTAAGGAGAGAGGGAGATGATTCATGCAAGAATGGAAGTTGGTATTTATATTTAGATTTTCCATGCTTTTAATTTTCTGCTTGTGAGTGATAAAGGTGAAGTTGGCAAAGGGGGGCAGGGACCCGCAGAGGTCTTGTTATTAATTGTATGAAGCACCCTTGCCCCACCCTCTTGCCTAAGTTGTCATTACAGGAGAGCTGCTTATTTTGTAAGTCAGGAATAATAAGCTAAAATTTGGCCCAGAAACTTGGAGAACTGAATGTAACTTCATGCTTGGTCTGTAATGGCTATTTTTGGAGTTACTTTAGTTAGTTTGGCTCATAACCCTGCCTTTCTTTTTGTACTTCCACGATTTGTAAGGGGGGATCATGGAATGAGTACAGGCGTTAAAGGCAACAGTCCTGTGTTCCACGGATGGTGTGACGTGGGGCGGGCTGTGTAACCTCACTGAAACTATTTCTTCATCTGCCGAACGGGGAACATACTACCTCCTCACCAGGCTTTCCCGAGAATTCAATGAGATCATGAATATTAAATACCCAATATAGTGTCTGACACGCTGCGGGTGGATAATAGATGTGAATTTCCTTCCCTTCTCATTTTAAATTGACTTGATGCCCCTTTTACTCATGGCTGTGACTAAATTTGCTCCAATTGGATTAAAGACATCCCACCAGCTGTGTTTGCTACAGTGGCCTTGTCTCTTCCTCAGCAGCCCATGATGGCCCCATTGAAACTCTAAGGCAGTGCATCCTTTTGACTCAGGATGATGAAAACCTGGATGCATTTGAGAATAATATTCTGGTATGGAATAGGGCCATTTGCAGACTCATGGGAGCCTTTTTGGAAGACTGAATTTTCAAACCCACAAGATAATTCATGGAACAAACCACTTACAGTTAGATTTTTCTCCCAAATGATATATTCCCCATGTTGGGGCAGATGGCTCTATATCTGCATATGTTATTAGAGCTATGGGAGCCCACCCTATAGAGGCACGCCAGCTTTTGATCCATGTGACCTCTATTGGAAAAGCCTAGTCCTAAAGGTCAGCTGGTGGGTAGCCACTCAGCCAGCCTAGAACAAGCAGAAATGTGAAAGCAGTTTCTTTGTAGTCTAAAAGAGCTGGTGCCCTGTTGACTCAGGACGACGAAAACCAATAGCCTGTTTTTGAGAATAAAATTCATAGACTATTTGAGTTACCTTGCTTCTACTCATCTAGGTGTCATTACATTTATCTTGTTGAACACAAAATAGCTGTTCTGTGTTTTTCCCTCATCAAATCCTTCCCCCTTGTGCATCAGAGAAGGAAATGACTGCTTCCTGCAAGGGGGCAATTTGCAAAGACTTCATGAAAGTGGCATTTGAGTTTGGCTTTAAAGAGTGGGTAGGTTTTGAAAACAACAACATTTGGAGGAAGGCATTCCTGGCAGGAGGAGCAACAGGAACAAAACATCGAAGTGGAAACTTGAAGTGGCATTAATGGGGAGTAACTTGGGGCCTAAGGTACACAAAAGGAATAATAACAATAGGTAACATAAATTAAAGACTGTGGTAGGCATTCTCTAAGATGGCCCCCAATGATTTCTGCCTCCTGGTTTTCACACTTATACATAATCACTTTTCCTTGAGTGCAGCTTGGATTTATGGACTGACTTTTAACAGGTAGAATATATCATAAGTAATGGGATACCCCTTCTGAGGTGAGGCTATAAAAAGACTGCGGCTTTGATCTTGGGCTCTCTCTCATGCTCATACTTGGATTGCTTGCCCTGAAGAAAGCCAGCCCATGCTATGAGGCAGCCCTGCGTGGAGGCCCACTTCGTGATGACTGTGGCCTGCCAGCAACTGCATGGATGAACTTGGAAGCAGTCTCCCTCTTCCACTCCAGGGGATAGAGGATTCTAACCCTGCAGGTCCTTCTTTAGTCTTTGATTAAAAAAGTGTCAACTCTGCCCAGCCCTAATCTTCTTCCCTCACAGTTTAATTGGATAGTGACTGGTTTCAGGATATTCCTGGGAGATTTAAACTTGCCACTGTTCAACATCTCAGCTAGGTCCACCAGGGAGATAGAGGGTGCAGAGATATGGGGCTGCTACCTGCTCAGTCCTAGCATTCCTTCTGATCAGAGTATCTACTGGCAATCTCATTGAGACCTTTGACACATTGGCTGAGTCTAAGAGGTCTATAGATGAATGAATATCTTTGGATAAAATTTAAAACAAAAACAAAAAAACAAAATCCAGAGCCTTAAGAGTAAGGAATGACTGAGTGACCTTTCATGATTGACTCATTTCATTGTGACATTCTTCATTGTTGATCTGTACATTGTTTGCTGCATTGTGTGTATACGAGGGTCAGAGAGAGAGAGTGTGTGCATGTGTGTGTGTCTAGGCTTATAAACCCAAAAGAAGCCACTACTCAGAAACTTTTACACCTCATTTCTCAGCTTACCCTTGGTAGGAAGGAGCAGTGCCGGAAGGTACAGAAAAAGCTAACAATGGGTAGACCAAGTTTCACACGCAACTCCTGGAGAACTGGGCTGTTATTCCAGTGCCACCACCTGTTCTCTGGAAAATCCAAGGTGGTTCACTTCCCCTCTGTGAACCAGGAAGCTGGAGCAGATTACCCATAAGAACCCTTCTAGATTTGATCAGACTTCCTTTATAAGGCTGGCCACGAGCAGGGCATCCCCTTTCTTCTTGTTTCCCCACTTTCCCTTCCCTCTGCTCACATGAGTTCCCTAGTCTCTCTGTCTCATTTTGAAACTGCACTGATTTATCTGAAATGGGGTTTCATATAAATGTGCTCTGTGGGTCAGAGGCTGAAGGCACTTCTGGTCCAGCACTACCAGGTAACGGAGCAAAGTCTTCTGTCTTCCTGGATCAGCCTTAGCAAACCACAAGTTTCCCTTCAGAAGCATAGCATGTGGGTCTCTAAGCACCTCTAACCAGTCCACCTCACACCCACTGGAAGGGGGAAGAGGTAGGACAGTGACTAACTTCTACTTCTCTCCTTCTTCCAGGAACCAGGCACAGTGCTGGAGACCTGCACAACCCCCCTATAAGTCAGCTCCATTCTACAAAGGTGGCTCTATTGCATAGAGGTGGAGAGTGAGAAAATGCAGGATTCAAGACTCAAACTGTTTTCTGATCCCAAGTTTATGAGAGAAGTGGTATTCATTCATTAACGAACTCCACAAACATTAATCACCATTAAAGTGCCCTCAACAGATGATCTAACTTGGCTTCAAGTCAGTTTTTCAAGCAGAGAAGTAAAATGATTTACTTTCAGTCATACAGCCAGAGAATGCATTTGATTTGCATTGTGTATTTAGATACCTTTCTCTAGTAGGACTGACTCAGAGCCCTTTTAAAATAAGTTAAAGAAAATGAACATTGGAGGCAGTCAGGTTACTCTGCTTTCCCTCCAGTTTCTAACAGGACATCCTCCATTATTCCAAAGGCTAATCTAAGCTGGTCTTTGACCTCCAGAGAGCTGACTGCCAGGAGTTAAAGGCCCGGGTGTGTAAACACCTTTACTTTTATCTTATCAAAATCCCTCCAGGCTAGGTTTATCAGAAGTGACTCACGCCTTGGGGCCCTTCAAGAGGCCTGGGTTGGGAATGCAGGGGGTGAACAGGAACCACCAAGGTGTGGAAGAGCTTCCTAAACCTCTCCACCCCCACCCTATCTCTCCCAGCTGGAAGCTCAGAACCCTGTGTTTGGGGGGCTTAGCCCCCCAGAAGCTGTCCGGTGTCTTTCCCACAAGCCCTCACCCTGTCAGTGGCCCTTAGGGGCACATGACTCTGAAGAAATCAGATAGCAGGAGTCAGGGCACGGGAACCAGGGCTGGTGGGTGCAAGAAAGAACAAGAATACCCTCTCAAATGTGAGCCAGATGGCACCGAGTGCTCAGGGAACCCTTCCTTTCATGCTGGAATTATTAGGTGCCCCCCATCCTCAAGTTTGAAAATAAAACAAATGATCATTTGGTTTGATGAGCACTTTCCTCTCAAGGAGCCCTAACACTTAGAACTAGAAATATTTTCCCCATTATCATGGCCTCTGATCAGATGGGGAGCAGCAGGCAGGAAGGGAGGGATGACACATTGGTTTCTGCTTCCCAGCAGGGCAGGTGTAGGGCAGCTCACTGCATCAGCCACTCTCAGTAAACTGGTGTGGTATTTGTTTGTTTGTGCATTTATTCATTTGTTCACTCATTCAACCATAACGGGGATGACCACCTGACAGATACTGTGCAGGTTGCAGGGAGCACAAGGGGAACGGAGGAAAAGGCATGACGCCTGCCCTCCTGGCCCTTTCAGTCCACGGGAAGAGAGAGACATCATACCAAGACATGGTAGCTGGGGTGGCCGGGGTAAATGCCACCAAGAAGAGCTTTGTGGGGTTCCAACTGGTCTGGGGGCAGAGGGCAGGCCTTCCTGAGGAAGTGATGGTCAGGCTGATAGCTCAAGGGGCAAGAGCAGGGACAGGAGTGAGTGTGTCCCAGACATAGGGAGCGGCATGTGTAGTGGCCTTGTGAGCCAACGACAAGAACCTATAGGGAATTGGGAGGAGGCCAGTGTGGCCAGGGCAGAGTAAAGAGGTCCCAGGCAGGAGCTGGGATTGGATAGGAAGACTTGGGCAGAGTACATGGCCAGTCAGAGTTTTGTCTTTATCCCAGAGCAATGGGAAGCCTGCAAGGAGTAACATCCTGGGAGCACTGGATACGCATTAGGGAAGCCAGGACAGTGAAAGTGATGGGTCCACCTCCCAGTCTCAGCTTCCCGGGTGAGCAGTGCCGATGGCCTGGACACCCCCAGGCTCTGCAGGCAGGGAAGTGGGCAGGAGACCATGGAGCCAGAGGCAGGGAAAGAAGGCAGTATCACCCACCCCTCAGTGTCCAGGTTCCAACCCCATCCACATGAAGCTCCCTTTTCCTCAGGTCTGCTCAGCCTGTGAACTGCACACTCCCTCCGAAGGACCAGCACGGCTGAGTGATTCAGCAGGAGGTTTCCCTGAGCCAATTCTGCCCTGGTTATACCACAGGTGCTGCGAGCCGCCCACCTGCGTGGTGAGGCTGGGGAAGAGGCGAGGATGTGAGTGGGGAGGAGGCTGGAAACGCAGGTGGGTGGCTCCAGGGAGGGCACTCAGCAGGTGTCCAGCCTTCCTGGGGGAGGAATAGCCCCTCACCCATTTACCCCTACCCCTAGATGCTCTTTGAGAGCATTTGATTTTGTCCTATCTCCTGCAGGATGTCTCTGACCGTTTTCTTTCTGTTGTCTCCCTCCCCCACTCTTCTCTCCCTCGGCTGTCAGCAAAGTGCCACCATCACCATGGATACGCCTGCTCGCAGTCCCACCACCGGCAGGAGTCAGAGCAGGGGGAGGGCGCCTGGTCTCATTAGTCTTCCCACAGAACTGGCTCCTTGTTCTTGGCTGCACACTGCTAATTTATAGCCTGGCCCCTCAACTGAGGGGCTCACATTGAACAAATACCAGGTAAGAACACTAAGCAGGACAACACGTATACCAAGGGGCTTATTTGCACCACGAAAGGATGCATGTGGCATTGCTTTTTAAGCACTGATGCATCATAATGTATTGGAAATGACCCGATTACCCAAGATTTAATTAAGGCACACCCACTGGGTAGCTTGAAGGAGACTCTTAAGGCTTTGGTTGCAAGATGCAACTTGGTGCCAGACAGACCTGGATTCAAATCCTGTCTCAGCCGCATAGCAAAGGGATGAACTGGACAAATAATTTAAACTTGATGAGCCTGAGTTTCCTCATCTGTGATTTGGGGATAACAATATCTATCTTGTAGACTGTGATGAGGATTAAAGATAATTTATGCAAATCTTTTAGCATATAATAGGCGCTAAAAATGGTTATTATCATTACAGAGCTCTATCTTTTGAGATGCTCCACAAATGTCTGCTGATTTGGAGGTAGCACAAACAAAACAAAACAAAACACAGCTTTTTCTGACTTTGACACTGCTGGGACTAAGAGCCTCCAAAGAAGGTATAGAGAAATCACACCACACACACATACCCACTCAAAAATCTCTTACACAGTGGAGATATGGAGGCCTGAAGAACAGTGCACAAGGATGTTGGATAGTAAAGGAGTTAGCAGAGAGGAGGAAAGTGTCATACACCAAAGAAGTGTTATATACCAAACAGAAGCAAGTTCCTATGGCTTCTAAGACTTAGCAAGTCTTAGGAATCAGGGGATCCAGATGTTGTGAAGGGGAGTGATGTGAGGTCTGAAAACTGAGAGGTTATTTATAGGTTTTTAGAAGAGGCAGACAGACTTTCAGGTCATCATTCCTAATCCCCTCAAAGGCAGGTGTACTGCACCTCCCTTATACCTTCAGGAGACAAGAGGTTTATAACCAGAGGGACTTTGTGCTAGTGGCATCAGATACAGAGGGAGGTTGAGGTTGTAACTAAATGAGCCCTTCTCCCCTGCCCCTTCCCTCGCCTAGCTTCAGAACAACAGTGCCAGCCCTGAGCAGGATTCTTTTTGCAAAAACTAACCTACCCCAGGAAAAAATCCTACACATATTGACACTGAAAAATATGTGTAGGCCCATTTTCCATTGGAAAATCTTGTTATCTACTTGATCACCTAGAATAAATTCCACCCAGGTACACAGAACTTCAATCAGCTCTTTAGGGCCTCATTCTTAAATATGAGAGGCAGCCAAGTATCACCACTGAGGAAAGCATCCAGCATGAAAGACAGAGAATATAATAAACAGGAAAACAAAGATATATGAAGGTATGAGCAGGATAAACTGAAAACAAATTATAACTGATATCTTTAGAGACATAAGAGATGATACTCTATCCAAAAGATGTGAAAAAGGAATAAACAGAGTAAGAAAGAGTTTCTGAAGAGTAAAATTATGATAGCTAAAATTTTAAAGTTCTATAGCAGGGTTGGAAGATAAAGCTAAGGAAATATTCTGAAAGTAAAACAAAATGAAGGGCAATAGGAGAAAAAACAACAAAATGAAGGACAATAGAAACACCATAAGGGAATTAGAGGAGCAGTTCAGGAGGTTCAACATCCAATAAATAGTTCTAGAAAGAGAGAACAGAGAAAATGGTGTTAAGGAAATTTTCAAAGGAATAGTATAAGAAAATGTACTAGGGCAGGCAATGGTGGCTCAGTGGCAGAGTTCTCGCCTGCTATGTCGGAGACTGGGGTTTGATTCCTGATGTCTGCCACACAAGAAAGAAAAGAAAGACAGAAAGGAAGAAAGGAAGAAAGAAAGAAAGGAAGAAAGGAAGAAAGGAAGAAAGGAAGAAAGGAAGAAAGGAAGAAAGGAAGAAAGGAAGAAAGGAAGAAAGGAAGAAAGGAAGAAAGGAAGAAAGAAAGAAAGAAAGAAAGAAAGAAAGAAAGAAAGAAAGAAAGAAAGAAAGAAAGACAGGAAGACAGGAGGACAGACAGAAAGACAAGAAAGAAAGAAAGATGGAAGGAAGGAAAGAAGGAGGGAAGGAGGGAGGGAGGGAGGGAGGGAGGGAGGGAGGAAGGAAGGAAGGAAGGAAGGAAGGGAGGAAGGGAGGGAGGAAGGAAGGAAAGAAAATGTACTAGAAGTGAAGGATACAAGTCTTGATTGAATGCCCAACACATTCATTCTAAATGCCCAACACAGTAGTTGAAAACAGACCCACACCAAAATGCAACATTGTGATGTTTTAGAACTCTATAGAGATAATGAGACTATCTTAAGAGCTTTCAAAGCGATAACTAAAAAGTGTACATACAAAGAATCTACAGTCAGAATGGTAATGGATTTCTCCATAGCAACACTGGAAGTTTGAAGAAATTGGATAAATGTCTTCAGTATTCCAAGGGGAAAATATCATCAACCTAAAATTCTATCCTCAGCTACTTTATCAATCAAGAAATTTTCAAACATGCAAAATAATACCCTTTTTCATGCACCCCTTTTCAAGAAGCCACTGGTGGATGCTTCACCATATTGAGGGAGTAACCAAGAAAGAGGAAGGCAGGGATCCAACAATCCAGCAAAGGAGAGAGTTAAAGGGAATTTTGAGGATGACAGCTATGGGGTAGGCCTGGGAACAACCAGACTAGAGTATGATAGAGCACTGGAGAACTCCAGAAAAACATGGAACTGATTATTGACAAGTTTGATATGTGACAAATTGTAAAAATAATTGATTTGCAGAGCTGTTGGAGATATGGAAAGACTTAGACAAATGTTTAGAGAAAACAACGCTAATTCAAAATATGGAGGAATCAACTCCATGAAGAAGACAATATTGAAAAAAGAAATATAATATCAGTTTGCTACTTGGCTTAGCAATGGACAGTGTTTATTTTACATAATCAAACAATGAAAACACTGCAATGTGGATTTACCCAAAAATTGATAAACCTATTGGAAAGCTAGAAAGCATAGGAAGGGGTGGGATGAATAAGCTAAAATGTTCACTTGCCATAGTGGAAAATTTTTAAAATAAGTGAATCAAGAGAAAGCAGTATATGCCTATTATCTAAAAATATGAATGCAAATAAAAAACATAAGCAATGAGGGTTGCACATGATTGCTGCTGGGGAGCAAAAGAAAGATGAGGTAGGAAACTTTTATATGTGATATACTTTGATAAAGTATAAATGAAAATTAATTTAAAATCAACGGAGGCTGAACCCACACTGGTCAAATGATGACTTTGTCCCCAACACACATGTGGGGAGTATTTCAAATCCCTCAACCATAAATTCAGAGAAGACAAAGTGGCAGACACATGTACAGAATTATGAGAATTTCTGGAACTGCAGCTGCCATTCCTGTTAAGAATAAAAACACCCACAGTAGCAAACAGTAATGCTTACACTCCAGCAAGTTAGGCTCCCTGTTATCATTCTCCCATCTTCAAAAGGTATAAACAATACTCAGAGAGGTTCAGGGATTTAGTGGAAGTCTCTGCTTTGACAAGTGATAGATGCAGGACCTAAATCCAGGTGGCAGCTCTGTGGCAGATGTTTTCAAACATTGACTCAACCCTCATGTACTTCTGCCAATCCCCCCACCCCCACTTTAAGAGGTGGAGTTGATTTCTCCACCGCCTTGAATCTGGGCAGGTCTCATGGCAGCTTTGGCCAACAGAATACAGTGGAGCTGATGCTGTGTGACTTCTAAGGCTAGGTCATAAGAAGCCTTGTGGCTTCTGCTTTGGTGTCTTGGGATGTTCCCTCTGGGGCACTTCCTCTCGGAAACCAGCCATCACCCTGAGAGAAGCCTAAGCCACGTGTAGAGGCCACCCAGGCACAGCAGTCCCTAGCTAACCAGAGTCAACTGCCAGCCACCTGAGTGAGCCACCATCGTGGATGTCCAACCTAGCCCTTCCTCCAGTTGACTTCATTCCCGGTCATTATCTGACTACAACCACAGGAGTCTCCAGGCAAGAACCATCCAGCTGAGTTGTCAACCCAGAGGACTGTGAGATAGAATAATAAAATTCTTTTAAGTTACTAAGTTTTGGGATTATTTATTAGGCAGCAACAAATAACCAGAACATCCCCTGACACCAAGGTCCATATTCTTTCCCCAGTACCACCCTGTGTTTCTCAGCAGAGATATAGGAATTGGGGGTAGGACAACTTTTATCTTGCAGGACTTCCCTGCACACTGCAAGGTGCTTAGCATCCCTGACCCTTAGCATCCCACAGTGGGATAACCCTCCCCCACATCATTGTGACAACTAAAAATGCCCTCACATTTTTCTAAATGACTCCTAAGGATACAATCCTCAAGTAAGATCTACAGGTAAACAAAGCACCTTGTTTTAAATTCTCAAAGTATGATATTAGGTGACTAAAAACACCTGGGAAATGCAGCTACCTGGGGGAGGGGGTGAGAAAAAGACAGCCTTTCAGTTTTAGAAGCACAAGTTATTTAGAGACAATGGGATGCGAGAGAATATGGGAAACATCTGTTGGCATTGAAAGTCCTAGAGAATTATTTATTTTATGTATACATTCATTTATTCATGAATTCTTTCAATAAGCACTTATTAAGCACCCACTACAAGCCAGGCACTGCAAAGCTTAAAACCTAGTTGGGAAGAAAAGTTCTTAGGGAGTGTGACCTGTGAGTCTGAAGTTTAGACTTGAACTTTTCACCTCAAAATACTGCCAGTATCTAAAAAGGACAACTAGCTGTTTTCAGGGGAAGAGACGAGGCAGGAACATTCCTGATAGGGAGAGAAATGAGTGTAGCAGTATGGTAGATAGTGGCTGAGTGAGATGCCACAAAGGGTTTAAGCATGAGAATGGTATGAATGCTTTGCATCTTAGAAAGATCTCTCTGGTGGCAAAATGATTGACAGATCTGAGGGAGGCAAGATGGGGGCTTGAACAGAGGAACTAACAAAGGTAGGGTCAATGAGATGGGGAGAGGTTACAGCTTCGATGAGGAAGAGGATGAAGAAGGGCTGTGTGGATGGAGGAGCCTGGAATAAATAGCTCCCTTGTTTCTGGTTTGGGGACTGGATGGGTGGTAGGGTCATTTCTCAAGAGTAAATATAGGAGGAAGAGCAGGACTGCCTTGAAAGAGGAAGTAAGTTCTTAATCGGTTATCATAGACAGTTCTGGGGTGGGGAGAGACCTTTTCTCATAGCTCGCCTCTCACATGCAGCAGTTCAGTGCTGTGAACTTCAAGAGGTTCTTCTTCTATCACTGACAACTTGAACTCTTTCTCTCCTTGGCCCCACATCAGACCCATCCCCAAGGCCTAAAAATCCCGCCACCAAACTATCACACTTCTGTCCCCACTTTTCTGTTTTTATTGCACGCACCCTTGTAATATACTCTTGACTTATCTCCCACTTTTGGGCTTCCCCCTTCATCTACCTCATTACAGCAAACAAACTTATCTTCACTTCCACTGTCAGCCTGTCCCTGCTTCTCGCCACACTCTTGTCAAAACTGCCAGTGGCTTCTTGCTGCCTGAAAGTTAAAAACTCAACTCTTTAGTTAGACATCAAAAGTCCTCAGGGTCTGGCCTCTCCCCTCCTTTAACCTATTAAAATATCGCTCTTCTTTCCAGGCCCAACAAAAAAGCCCCCCGTATCGCAGTCCCTTCTCACCAAAACCAGCCCATGCCCATCAAGCCTTCTTCACCACCCCAGCCTCACTGGGATTCCACTCCCCTGAGTTCTTGCTGTGTCTAGCACACCTTTGTCACACAACTTAACACTTACTTATTCAAGGCTCTGGGCTCTTCTCAACTTGTCTTCCCAGCTCTACTACAGGCTCTCAAGTATAGAAATCTAGAGTGTCCTCCACAGAGGCTGCGTCCGGGAGACTCTGCTCTGTGCCCACACCACAGCTCTCTTTCCTTGGTCCCTCAACCTATCCTCCTGTGACTTCTGGTTTGCTAAATAAGACTCCTTCCTACCCAAGCCCAGTCCATGTTACTCTTGAGCCCCAGGACATTCAGGCCTGAACAGGCTTGACTGTTGTAGGGCAGGCCTGACAGGGCTCGGGCCTACGCTGGAGTCTCCCAAATCATGCCTTGGAAGCTCCCCTGGGTAGTGCCGAGCTGCGCTGAAAGGGGATTGTGTGGCTTACAGAACACTTTCCTTCACCTTTTGTGCCTTTTCCAGCTCTCTTCTCCCAGCTGGAGACACTGGCTGTGAATCATAGGAAGGCAAACACTGGTTTGGTTTAGTGTTAACACCCGAGAGGATTTTATTCCCCCATCATTTGGAAAAGGTTAAGCTACAAGAGCTGTGAGAAAATTGCTACTCTCCTAAATAAAATAAGGCCCAGATCCTTCCAAGGTTAGCCACAAAGGAAGACTCTCTACAAAAGAGGGACATTTTCACCTTAGACCCCTGACTCTTGTCCTCAGGAATCAATTTTCACTGGGTGACCACTGCCACATCCAGGCCTCCAGAAAGAATTGGGTCATCTCCCCACCTCCCTCCACCTCACTCCCTCCCCCACCGTCACACCTGGCCAAGCATGAACATTCCCCTTATTTGGACAGCATGCAGGAGACCAGGCCAGGAATGTTTAAACAAGAAGTCATCAAAGGCTCAGAGATAACTAAGGGTTATATCCTATACACAGAAAGTAGGATGGCCCAGCCTGGCCAAGGAGGCCCTTAGACTAAGACTTACACCACTTGCTGCTCAAGGTGAAATGTGCTTGCCAAGGAGTCTTGAAGCCTCCAGCTCTCTCTGTCACATTTCACCCTTACATGAGCCCTGTGTAAGGAGGAGCCTATGAAGCCTCAACCACGTAGTCACAGGGCCACATGCTGGCGAGGAGGCAGGCTGGAGTTGGTGGCATTCAAAATGGGGAAGCCTGGTGTGACGTGGGGTTACCAGGCAGTCCGCCTTGCCCTCAAATCATCTCCTCCACCCCTTCTTAAGGTACCAGAAATGATTCCATCAGGAATTCACTCCTTTAAGACTTGATTACTTTTTTGCTTTCAAAAATTCCCTAATAGAATGCAAACACCCCACAGTCTGATAACATCTTTCCTTTGACAGTTAAATCTGGGTGGGGGGAAGAGGAGCAGGAAGTTTTAAGAGCAAGATGTTCTGAGAGATAAGAGGAAACCCAGGCACTGGGTGGCCAGAACCATGAGAAGGTCAAACAAGGTAATCGGAAGGGAAAGTACGGGAAACATCAAAACAAATTCCCTCTCCTTTCAAATTTGTCCCAGAAGCTAGATGATAACTGTAGTCATCAATCACACTTCTACCCAAATTCTGCCCACCCCCCACCCCCTACCCTGTTCCCGCCAGTGCCTTACACTCACAAATAAGCACAGAGAGACCTCTGGTAACCACTGGCTGAATGAATGACAGTCTACAAAGCAACAACTCTGGTCCTCACTGCAGTCTTTCCATTCCCCCTTCCATTTACTTAGGCCTCGCCTTGGGTTTTGCCATCCTCTGGCCTTGAGTGGACTTTATTCTGATGTCCCAGCCTTACCTTAGGGGTTCAAGGGTAGCAGTCAGTTACCGCTTCACCTGTTCCACAGCATGGGGCATTTGGAGGCCAGGCACCCACCAGGTGAGCATAGTAGAAGCCAGCCTGGGGGAGGATACACCACAGCAGAGGAAAGGGCCTGAGGTTTTGAGTATAATAACTCAGATTATGACAAGGAACAGACATGCTGGGTGGTGTGAAAGGTTCCTTGACTGGGGGGCTGGCCTCACCTACCTATCTGGAGGCATTACCAGCTCCACCCAGGGGGAAAGCTTATGGCACTGATTGACTGCTAATTCGGGATGAAGGACTAGGGCAAGATGTGGGACTCAGAGTTAGGAGGTACAAAGAACAAGGCAAGCAGGAAGGTTTGAGAGATTTAGGACCCAAAAAGAAGGTGTGAAGAGAAACCAGAAAGAGGGACAGCAATATGGTTGTGGGGTCACATATTAGGACATTCAAATGCTCTGACATTTAACTGGTATCCAAACACTCATAGGGTTATTTTCCCTTGCTGTCTATTTTCCTGAAAGTATCCAAAGTTATCCCTCTAAAACAGTACTCAGATCATGACACTTTTGCACTCAAAACCCTCTAGTGGTTTCCCACCTCACTTAAAATAAAAGCCAACATTCATAGACTCACCCACATGACCCTGCATGATCTGGCCTCCCACAGGAACACAGCAGTTTCTGATTTCTCTGACCTCTTCTTGAACTCCTCTCTTTCCCATTCACTTGGCTCTGACCTTCTGACCTTCTCACCATGCTTTAACCTGCCTCATGGCCTCTGCATGTCCTTCCCTCTGCTTTTCCTCAGTGCAGCTGCCTCACTTTCTGCAAGTCTCTGCTCAGATGCCTCTCATGGGTGAAGGCTTCCCTAACTACAGATTTTAAACTAGCAACTCTTCCCCCTCTCTGGGTTTGCTAATCCTCCTTTGCCAGCAGTTTTGTTTTGTTTCCCTCCTCAGAACTTATCATGAACTGACATACTTTATGCTTACTTTGTTGCCTATCTTTTCTCATTAGGATGTAACTCCAGAAAGGCAGAGGCTCTCCCTGTTTTGTTCCCTCAAACAAGGAAATTGGAAGGGAAAGTACAGGAAACATCAAAACAAATTCCCCAGCCCCAAAACTAACATCTGACACAAAGTAGGCCCTCAGTAAATACCTGTTAAATGGATGAAAAGAAGCAAATAAATTGTCTCAAATATTTTTTCCTCAGAAATCAATAAA
Source organism: Tamandua tetradactyla (assembly GCF_023851605.1). Taxonomy (NCBI): domain Eukaryota; kingdom Metazoa; phylum Chordata; class Mammalia; order Pilosa; family Myrmecophagidae; genus Tamandua; species Tamandua tetradactyla. The sequence goes on from NC_135332.1 coordinate 145,501,156, forward strand.
TTCACATAAGAAAAGATTCAAAAACCACTTGAATTTTTGGTACCTTTTTGTTTCATAAATTATCACTGAAAAATAATTTTATCTTCATGACTGGGACTACAGAGGAGGACTGTCTGGACTTCTAGGGGCCTGTCACTGGCCATGCCGGGTCTTTCTCCAGTGTCTTTCAGGCCACATCCTGCTGCAATGAAGGCTGCTGTGCATGGGATGGTGTCACTGCCAAGCACCTGTTAAATCTGTGACTGTCATTAGGAGCTTTCCTCTAACAGATGAAGGCAAACCACCCCTCTCCTTTCAAAGATAATGCTGGCTAAATCTGAACTCAGCATACAATGGAAATTCCTCAGAGGCTTTGGAACTGGCCTTTGATAAATGGCCTGGCCACCGTCCATGTGGCTGCCCATGACTACTGAACTCAAACCTTCCGATGCAACGAGACCCTGGATGGCCCGCTACGCTTATGGGCCATAGAACCAAACTGTAACTGGCTCCTTGTTCTGCACTTCGGAAGACTGTGAGGTCTGCATCACAAGTCCATCTGGGAGAAGATGTGGGGGGAGGGTACATGTGCACCCAGTTCTGGGGTGGTCAGGCTGGGGAGGGGAGGGCTCAGAAGAGGGTGAAGAGCACTGGTTTGGGAGTTGGGAGTCAGTGAGACTGGGGTTGAAGTCCTGGCCAGATCACTTTGGCTGTGTAACTATGGGAAGGTCATTTCACTTCTCTGAGGGCTATGCTCATCCGCTGCCCAACAACAGTGGTTTGACAAGATGCTTTCTAGTAAGAAAAAAAAGCACCCAAATGCTCTTTTGATCTTTCTGTGTTCAGACCCTGTGTCTTGTCCACTAAACTTGTTAGCATATCTTGGCTGTGTTAAGCTGAGTATTTCTACCATCTCTGGAACGGAGGATGCGTTTTGGTGGCCCAGAGGTTAAGGCAGGTCTCTTTTCCCTACAGCTCAACTTGTCTGGTCCACTTAGCTCCCTGATTACGGTTATAAAGAAAAAGGAGTGAGTGTCTGTGTCCATGACAATGTGTGAGTGAATGTGTTATGTGTGTGTGTGTGGGGGTTATGTGAGTGTGTGTAAGTGTGTTATCTGTGTGTTGTGTATATGGCAGTGGAGGGAGGCAGGACAGTAGGAAGCTCTCAACCAAGGTCTCTGAAGAGTCTGAAAATGTGCAGAAAATTGAATATCAATTGGCTGTGGCCCTGGGGTGAGACAACCTTATGGTTTTCACACTCACATGTAGTTTCTCCTCGGTATTGGCAGCATTTGGAAGCAGGGCTAATGGTCTAGATTGTTTTTCAAAATCCAAGAGCAATGGTCGGGAAGGTGAGGAGGACAAAAGGAGTAGGTTTGCCTCCTCATCTGTTTGACTCACGGTTGTAACTTGTCAGTATACTGACAGGTTTTTTGTTTTGCAGTCAAGTGAAGCTTTTGTTGTATGTTTGAGTGAAAAGCACATTACACACACTCACATAATCAGAACCCTACTGTGGGGGAAAAAATCAGTCTTTATTGTATGAGCAATTGTGTACTCCTAAGAGCCAGAAAGTAAAATTTGAAGCACAAAATCTAATTATACTTCTGTAATTAGACCATTTGAATGCATTGTGTATAGGGGGTGGGGCAGGAGGGTGGCTGCTTTCACTCCTCCACCACCTACCCTCCGAGCTGGGTGGTAGCTGGCTTTGAGGGGAGAGAGCAGCTGGGCCAGGAGGTGCAGTGTGCCCTGGGCAGGACCCTCCCCTCACCCCTCCAGGGCTGAGCCTCTATCTTCATCTCTGACCCTCACAGAGTATCCAGAGCTGTGTAGGGCCCCACCTGGTCACTCAGGAGGAGATGGTGAAGGAGTCCCTTTCTCAGAAGAGAACTGGATGAACAACGAGTGCTGGAGACCACGCTATGTGCATATTGGCGCCACAGTCAGCTTTGGGACAGCTGTGTGGCTCTGGCCTGTCACCAAGGAGCTTACTGATCCATCAGGGTCACCTACAAGACTGTTGATCTCAACCCCAAAGAGTTGAAGCCAATGGACTCTATCTTGGTGCAGTTATCCACTGACCCCAGGGTCCCTTCCTCTCATTTCTTCAAGTGAGCCCTCACCTTTTGAAGAACCCTCCAACACTGCTTCTCCTGAAATTCATGGTGATTTCAATATTCACGGAGATGGTCCTTTTAATGCTCTGTCTTGACATCCTTTCCATTAGACTCTAGACCTTCCCATTACTAAGAACTGCAAAGGCCTCATAACCTCTTCTTTAAGTGCCCATTCTATTACGACCTCCTAATTTCTCAGCTCGGCTTGCTCCTTCTGGAATCCCAATTCCCATCATTCCTCAACTGGACCAGGACCTAAGTTAACTGATTCTACCTCCTTTTAAGTGTCCTTCCTCCCTCTCAAGCTTTCTTTTCACTCCTTATCCTTATTTTTCATGTCAATCATTATAATGACTTCCTCACATATACAATAATTCCCCTACCTATCTCTTGCTTCATGGTGCCCACAAACTGTAGCCCTGGTTAAGTTCAACCCTTTGTCTACTTCACTCCTGTCCTACCTCCTAACTCAGCCACCTGCCCCCATAGTTGACTATGGACAACAAAAAATACAACCATGCTGACTGGGTTTATTTGAAATTTAAGTGAACCCTTAGCACTTCCTGGAAATTCAACCATATTCCCCGGTCTTTTTATTTTATCACTCTCCTAGATGACTACTTTTTCACTTTCTCACCTAAAATCTTCAACTTCTCCACACATTTTCACTCCCAGTTGATGGCCTTGCTTCTAATTTCACTAGGAAAATAGTAAAATTGGAAGAGAATTTTGAAGAGCCCTATCATCATATCTACTCACCTAAACCAACCAGGCCCATGGATTCTTCTTTTCGTTTTGTGTCTACAAATAACCATCCATGTCCCATGCTTGGGTAGGCAGAATACTGTCTCCTCTCTAAAATGTTCACATTTTAACCCCGTGGAACCTACAAGTATGCAACCTTACATGGCAAAAAGGACTCTGTAGATGAGATTAAGTTAAGGGTCTTGACATGGGAACATTATCCTGGACCATCCAGCTGGGCCCAATGTAATCACAAGCATGATATAACAGGGAGACAGAAGGATCAAAGACAGAAAAGGTGATTTGATGATGGAAGAAAAGAGAGAGATTGAAAGATGTTTGCCTGTTGGTGTTGAAGATGGAGGAAGGGGTCCTGAGCCAAGGAATGAGGGCAGCCTCTAGAAACTGGAAAAAGCAAGGAAACAGAACCTCCTTAGAGTCTCCAGAAGGAACCAGCCCTGCCAAGACCTTGATTTGGGGACTTCTGACCTCCTAAACCGTAAGATAATCCATTTGTACTGTTTTAAGCAACCAAGTCTGTGGTATAATTTGTTATGGCAGCTGCAGGGAACTAATACACTATTAAAGTCAGTATACTCCAGCCAGCAGTTCTCCCCTCTCTCCTATAACATTAAATTTTCCCTTTCTCCTGGATTATATCAGCACACAAAATATGTGGTCATTTCTCTCGTCTTGAAAAAATAGAAACAAAAAATCTCTCAACTCTACCTTCTGCTCTAGCTACAGTCCCATTTTGCTGCTACATATTGCAGCGAACTTCTCAAGAATACATCTCTTCTCCCATTCTCTGTTAAACCCACCCTTATTAGACTTTTTAATACCTTCCCCCTCCCCACATCCCTTCTCCACTGAAACTGCTCTTGCCAAGGTCACTGAAGACATTAATGGCCCATGCTGGCTTGCCTTCTTAATTGACCCATCACAGCACTGCAGTCTATTATTCACTCCTGGAAGCCTTTTCTTCATGGCATCTGGAACACCATGCCCTCCTACTACTCCTCCTGCCTCACTGGTTCCTTTCCTGCTTCCACTGTAGGTTCTTCCCTTCTCTTAGACTCTATTGTTGCAGCACCCCCAGCCTCCATCCTCAGATCCCTCTTCTCTACCTTTACTCAGTGATTCCATCCAATTTCATGGTTGTAAAAGCCATCAATAGGTTGATGATTCCAAACTTTAGATCTCCAGCCAGTATATCCAACTCTAGAATAAGATGTCTAGCTGCATGCGCTACATTTCTCCATAAAGTTCTCCTCCTTCCACAGGTTCCTCCATCTCAGTTAATGTCAACTTTATTCTTCTAATTTCTCAAGTGAAACACCTTGAGAGTTACCCTGATTCCTCTTTCTATCTCCCATCCAGCCCAATTAATCAACAAATCCTTTGGCTCTATCTTTAAAACACATTCAGAATTTGACACTCTCAGTATTCCCACCACTGTGTCCCTAGTTTCAGTCATGTTTACCTTTCCCTTGGATTAAAACAAATATCAGACTGTCATTCTTCTAGTTATCTCCACTGTTTTCCCATCTGACTCAGGTCAAGGCCAGAGTCTTTCCAAGGCCCTATGATATTCCATCAGATATGACCCCTCTCAGCTCTCTGATTTCATCTCTTGCTACCCTACCCTTTGTTAGCCACATTTCAGACATCCTGGCTTTCCTGCTGATTCCTTGAACATGCCAAACACACTTCTGCCTCAGGATATTGTACTTGCTGTCCCCTTATATTTGTTTCTTTTGGCTGCTATAACAAATTCCCTCAAACTTAGTGGTTTAAAATAGCACAAGTTTATCCTACTGCATAACAAATTTCTGGGGGTCAGAATGCCTAAAATCAAGGTGTCGCCATGGCCATGTTTCTTCTGGAGCCTCTAGGGGAGAATCTGTGTCCTTGCCTTTTCCAGAGTCTATAGAGTACCCTCATTCCTTGGCTCATGGTCCCTTCCTTCATCTTCAAAGCCAGCAGAATAGCATCTTCCAATCTCTCTCTCTGACCTTTGCTTCCATTGTCACAGCTCCTTCTCTGACATTAATACTCTTGTGTCCTCATATAAGGACCCTTGTGATTACATTGGGCCCAGCCAGATAATTCAGGGTATTCTCTCCATCTCAAGAGCCTTATTGTAATTAATTAATCTGCAAAGTTCCTTTTGTCATGTAAGTAACATATTCACAAGTTCTGGGGATTAGGACATGGACATCTTTGGAGGGTCATTACTCAGTTTATTACAACTCTCTACCTAGAATATTCTCCCCTTGCTTATTCACATGTCTCACTTTCTCCCTCAGGTCAGTTGAAATGTCATCTTATCAGTGAGACCCTCCTTTTTTTAATTTTTAAATTTTTTTAAACATAACATACAAATATGAACATTCTTACCATATGATCATTCCATTCTTGGTATATAATCAATAACTCACAATAGCATCACATAGTTGTATATTCATCATCATGATCATTTCTTAGAACATTTACATCAATTCAGAAAAAGAAATAAAAAGAAAAAAGAAAAAGACTTATACATATCATACCCCTTACCCCTCCCTCTCATTGATTGCTAGTATTTCCATCTACCCAATATATTTTAACCTTTGTTTCCCCTATTTTTTCTATACTCCTTACTACTCTCTTTCATTGATCACTAGCATTTCAATCTACTAAATTTATTTTAACATTTGTTCCCCCTATTATTTACTTATTTTTAATTTATATGTTATACTCATCTGTCTGTACCATAGATAAAAGGAGCATCAGACACAAGGTTTTCACAATCGCACAGTCACATTGTGAAAGCTATATCATTATATAATCATCTTCAAGAAACACTGCTACTGGAACACAGTTCTACATTTTCAGGCACTTCCCTCCAGCCTCTCCAATATACCTTAACTAAAAAGGTTATCTATATAACGTGTAAGAATAACCTCTCAGCTGTTTGAAATCTCTCAGCCATTGACACTTTGTCTCATTTCTCTCTTCCCCCTTTTGGTCTAGAAGGCTGTCTCAATCCCTTGATGCTGAGTTCCAGCTCATTCTAGGATTTCTGTCCCATGTTGCCAGGACGGTTTACACCCCTGGGAGTCATGTCCCACGTAGAAAGGGGGAGGGCAGTGAGTTTGTTTGTCATGTTGCCTGAGAGAGAGAGGCCACATCTGAGCAACAAAAGAGGTTCTCTGGGGGTGACTATTGGGCCTAATTTTAAGTCGGCTTAGCCTATCCTTTGTGGGGATAAGTTTCATATGAACAAACCCCAAGATTGAGGGCAGTGAGACCCTTCTTGACCATCCTTAAAAAAATCCCCTACCTCTCACTGAGTGCTGTCTTTCCTCCTTACCCTGCATGATTTTACTCTATAACACTCATCACCTGCTGACACTTCATAGATTTACTTGTTTGTTTACTGCCTCTCCCAATGAGAATAGGAACTTTATGAGGGCAGGTATTTTTTCTGTCTTATTTATTGCTAGATCCCCAGCAAACAGAACTATGCCTGGCACATTGTAAGTAATAGGTAAATATTGCTGAAAGAATGAATGGTTTAAGGTAATGTAGGTCTCCGTGCATTCAGATATTGGGTGCTCAAATGATCAGCTGGGCCACTGAAACCAGCCAACACCAGAGTATCCCAGTCATTAGCTGGCATAAAGTAAAACCCCAAAAGGAAAGAGGAAGAACTGTACAGCCCACTTTAACCAGGTCCTTCATTACAGCTGTCATAAAATGAACGTTTACTCTGTGCAGCCCTAATCCAAACTCTGCAGTGTTGTCTCATTGATCATCTTCCCACCAAATGCGGGCAATAAAGGATGCCCATTTTACAGATAAGGTACCTGGAGTCAGAGCTGCAAAACACTTGCCCAAGGTTCAGATTCTCCTCTGCTGAGTCCAGAGCTCATGTTCTAAAGCAGACTGTACTGCCTGTCCATCTAAATGAGACCAGACTCCCTTGGCCCCTGAGCACAGGCTCAGTCATGCCAACACTCCCAGTTCTTGCTATAACCCTAAAAAGAAAATCAGATAACACAAGCTAAAATCACATAACAAATTTATTCCACTGCTCCTGGTCTCACAGAAGGACCTGCCCCTGCCCAATGGGCCCCAGCACACAGGATTAGAAGCCCTAGCTGCTCCCACAATGCTCAGGGCAGGGTCCCACGAGTCCCCTCAGTAAAGGGTTGAGAGACACATTCCCCCCTCCGCTGTAGTAGTGCTTTATTTCACTTTTACAGCTTTGATTTTTCAATCACATCCCTAAATGACACAGGAACACACACACAAAATCAATGGGATTCGAAGAAGGTCAAATGTATTGTTGAACAAATACTATCTCCATTTTTGGCAGCAAAGTTCTCCTGCAGTGGATCCTTCTCTTAAATTCTCTCTGAGGCAGGCATTCCTGCCTCTCCCACTATATCTCAACCTTTGTGGCTGTTACCCTATTGCCTCTGTCCAGGAAGGTGGGCCACAGCATTCAGACAACAGGGGGAAAGCACATCCAAGGCAACCGTGAAAGTTAACCTACAATCACTTCTGGGTCACACATTAAAGTGAGCCAGCAACAAAGCTCTCAACTTGGGAAGGGCAATGAGTTCAGAGAAGAAAATAATTTCCTTGGACTCTTACATTTTTCTAAATGTCTCCTAATTTTCCACTTCATTCTGGTGTTTGGGGATTTTCTTTCTTTCTGTCTTCATAACTATTTTATTTCCCATAATCTTAAGGCTGGAAGGCATCTCCAGTGCTTGTTTATTTATTTCTCAGACCAATACACTTGCCCTGCTTTGACTTAGATCACCTGGAGGCACAAGCCCAGAAGATTCGTAATCAATTAAAACATGGGGAAGGTGAAGCAATGACCAGCATGTATTAAAATCCAGGGGACATTTCAAACAGAGTCCAAAGGTTATCCTGGTTATTCTTATACCTTATATAGAGATCCATTTTTAGTGGATGTGTATTGAAGTGGCTGGAGGGTAGTACCTGAAACTGTTAAGCTGTGTTCCAGTGGCCTTGATTCTTCAAAATGATTGTATAATGATACAGCTTTTACAGTGTAACTGTGTGATTGTGAAAACCTTGTGTCTGATGCTCCTTTTTCTAGGGTATGGACAGATGACTAAAAAAATGAATAAAAAATAAATAAATAATAGGGGGACAAAGGGTAAAATAAGTTGGGTAGATCGAAATACTAGTGGTCATTGAGAGGGAGGGGTAAGGGGTATGGCATGTATCAGTTTTTTTCTTTTTTCTTTTTCTGAAGTGATGCAAATGTTCTAAAAATGATCATGGTGATGAATACACAACTATGTGATGATATTGTGAGCCACTGATTGTAAACCATGTATGGAACTGTGTGTGTAAGAAGATTTGTCAATAAAAATATATATTGTTTAAATCCAGGGACAGAAATTATAAAAGATCATATAATGGGGCTTGAGACTGCTTTTCTCCCTTTAGGCAGGCCTCAAAGAATTAATCACTCCTGCTTTTCCTAAGAGAAAGGAATACAGACTTTTCTTAACTCAGTCCTCGTTATGATACAGGCGTTTCTCTTTACCAACAAAATCTTTCAAGTTGCAGCCTCAGACTATTTCCTTTATATTATTTTCTGTCTCCCAGGTTAGTCTTCCTTTGTTAGATTTTGATTGCTTTCCCTTTGTTTTCTATTCTTTTATCATCATATTCTTTTTTTCAGTTTTTTTTCTTTCTCAGTCCCCTCGCCTTTTCCCTTTTTTCCTAATCCTCTTACTTCATGGGCATAGTACCAAATGCACTGTGGATTTTAAATAAATGTTTCACATTAATAGATGCTAGATCACTGGTCCTATGATGAGCAGCTCATGTTTACGGAGGATTTACCATATGCCGGTAGCTACAATGTATTATCCTGTTAAATCCTCAAAGCCACTGTGCAATTTATTACCAGGCCCTGTACTAGAGTGAGGCAGGCAAAGTGCTAAGGGTGCAAAATCTCAGATGGTACTCACTCCCACGGTCATGCAAGTGCCTCATGCTCCTCTCATCCCTTACAATTCCCTTTGTTTAACCTAAAAGGAAATGAGGTTTAAGGAGGTCAGGTCACCTACCCAAGGTCACAGAGCTAAAGAATAAGTGAAATTTGAATACATGTCCAGTTGACCTCAGAGCCCAAGCTCTTGAGAACTATAAATTAGCACGTACTCAGAGCATCCAGGCAGGTTTCAGATGTGCCATATTAAATATGAAGAAAAAGATGAGGGTCTTCAGACATTTGAGGAAAACCTCTAACATGAATGCTGGAGATCTAACCAAGCCAACAGAAAAAAGAAACTCAGAAGAACCCTAAAACTGAAATAAATGCCGAGAGCATAAGAAAACTTCAAATAATCAATTCAAATGTTAATTAAAGTTAATATCCATGAAGAAATAGGAGGCAATATTACATCCATAAAACAAGAACAGGATCAAAAGAGAACATTCCAAGAATAAGTAAACACTTGTAAAAATAGTACACGATAATTTGCACCTAGTACCCAGAGCACCAGATTTTTTAAAAAGATGAATCATGTTGAAATTTTAGAGCACTAGGGATAAAGAGATGATCATAAAAATGTCCAGAGGAAAATATAAAGGATCAGGGATCAGATATGCAGACTTCTCAACAACACCAACTGTCAATTAAATGGGCAACCCAAAAGCATTTTCAGATTTGCAAAATCTCAACAAATTTGGCTTCCATGGCCCTTTTCTAAAAAATCTATTAAATGAAGTGCTTCCACAAAAACAAGGGAGTAAACCTAGAAAAAGTGACCCAGGAAACAGATAATCCAACACTGGAGAGAAGTGAAAGAGAGTCCTAGGACAACATGGTACAGTATGTCTAGAGAGCAGCTAGTTCAGAGTGGAGGCACAGGATGGAGAATGATGGAGACCAGGATTCAAACTTCAACAGGGACAAAAGGTCCAACAGCTTACTTCATGTGTTTGCCTATATTGAGAAGAGTTTTACAAGAGGATGGAGGAATCGAAAAATTTGAACAAATGTAACAAAATGAGGTGATTACCAACTTCTAGAAAAGCAAATCATTGCACACAAAAGGGTATGTAACTATAGTAAACTCTGAGGCTTAGCTATGAGCAATATTTAACGACATTTTCAAAGGTATATCAACAAAAATTCCAAATATTAATTTATCCAAAACAAGTGAAATATCATATTGGAGGATCAATGTAAGCGTGTATATGTGTGTATATAACATAGATGCTAAATTCTTCTCTTCCATGGTAGGAAGTCAATTTATAAGTCTAAAATGGAGAAAATTTTTAAAAAGCAGCATATTTAAAATTTAAAATTATGGAGGAAAATACCAGCAAAATATCTAATAGAGTTGAAAGTGCTTTCCTACCTGTAAGAAGGACTCAAGGGTGGTGACAGGGTAGGGCAAGGGAACTCTAATTTTCATCACGAGCCTGTAGTTCTTCTAGATGTTTAAACAATGTATACTTATCACCCTGATCAAAATTAATATTAAAAATAATTTTAATATTAGCTTATTTACTTGCCTTTTTTTTTCTCATAAAACTAGAACCTAGAGAATGAAAATATCACTCCTTTGGGTCTTTTTACTCTTTAAACAGAATACATTGTCAGACTCTTTGCTCTTCTCCACTATTATATAACAGAACAGTAGTTTTAATAACCCTAAATGGGGTTTTAATTTAATAACCCATTTAGGGTTATTAAAACTATCAATTTAATATTTGACTTTGAAATTAATTTTATATCTATATTAGAACACACTTAGGCCATAAATTATATTGTGAAAAGCCAGCTTGTTGGCTATCGGGCATACAGTGTACTCCTTGGGACCATGAGGAAACTGTTTCCTAGGGAAGAGGGGACAGTCGTAAACACGTGAATGGGGGACTTTCTAGGGCCACATGAACATGTCTCAGAAAAGACGTATGTGTAGAAAAGACCAGAAAGGCACCTGCACTTTGGCCTGGAAACATGTTCAAAACTAATGATACAGATAAGCCCTGAAGGAAAGCACTTTCACAGGTCAATCTGCAAAGACTGGGAAACATGTTTTCTTTTTTTTTTTTTCCCTTAGCTCTTGGCATTCAAGGATAACTCAGTCATAACACCAGCTAACTTGTGGAACAGGCTCTGTGGAGTTTAGATTTCAACAATAATACATTAAAATATCAAATTGGGCAGGTATCAAGAAAAGGCCATAAAACAAACATAGAAACAGGAAGTGATGACCCACACAAAGGAGAAGATTAAAGAATTAGAAACAACAGATGAGGAGGACCAGACCTGGACATACCTGGCAAAGGCTTTTAAAAATGCTCATAAATATGCTCAAAGAGCTAAAGGAAAAATAGGCAAAGAACTAACAGAAATCAGGGAAATGAAATTGAACATGAAGAGATATCAATAGTGAGATAGAAATTATGAAAAGGAACCAAACAGAGCTGAAAAACCACAACAACAGAAATTAAAATTTCCCTAGAGGGGTTCAATAGCAGATTGGAGCTGGCAGAGTAAAGAAGCAATGAAGTTGAAATCATTCATTCTGAGGACCAGAAAGAAGAATGAAGAAAAGTGAACAGAGCCTGACAAACCTGTGGGACACTATCAAATATGCCAATAAGAAAGAGGCAAAGAGCATATTTAAGGAAATAATAACTGAAAACTACCCAAATTTGATGAAAGGCACACAACAAACCCAAAACAATATAAACCCAAATAGACCCATGCTGCACATACTATAATCAGACTTTAAAATACCAGAGATAAAGGGGGAATTCTGAAAGCCAAGGGAGAAGCAACAGGCCACATGCAAGGAAACCTCAATAAGATTAAGTGCCGATTTCTCACCAGAAACCACAGAGGCAAGGGGGCAATGGGATGACACAGGGCTGAAAACAAAAAGTTGTCACTCAAGGATTCTATATCCAGCAAAACTGTCTTTCAAAAATGAGGGAGAGATTAAAACATTCCCATATAAACAAAAGCTGAGGGAGTTCATCATCTATAGACTGACCTTAGAAGAGATGCTAAAGAGAGTTCTGCCGGTTGAAAGGAAGGAACAATATAAAATAGACAGAAGCTGCTGAAGAAATAAAGATCTCAGGGCAATGACATGGGTAAATATAAATACCAGTACTATTGTGTTTTTGGCTTGTTACTCCACTATTTGCTTTCTACAAGGCAAATGCACAAAATGTAAAGATAAATCAGTGCTTTTGGACTCCCAACGTATAAACATGTAATTTGTAACAAGAACTACATAAAAGTGGGGAGCCTAGGGAGCATAAGAGCATAATTTGTGTGTACTATTGAATTTAAGTTGGTATCAAAGCAAACAAGATTGTTATAGATTTAGGATGTTAAATTTAAGCCCCAATGGTAATTACAAAGAAAATATCAGAGAATATGCAAACTCATAGAGACAGAAATTAGAGTACAGGGCCAGGGGTGAGAGGCAGGCAGAATGGGAGTTAATGCAAAATAGGTGTAGGATTTCTGTTTGGGGATATGGGAAAGTTTTAAAAACGGAAGGTGGTGACGGCACCACAATATTGTTTATGTGATTAATCCTGTTGAATGTTATACTTAGGAATGGTTCAGATAGGAAAAGTGTGTATTGTTTATATGCTCCCCCAATTAAAAAAAAAAAAAGGAAGACAGAAAAAACAACTAAAAGGTCAATGACAATTAATGCATTCTGGATGGGATCTAGCAAGGAAAAAAGCTCAAAGAGACATTATTGGGACACGTAATATAGACTGTAATATAGACTGTAAACTTCATATCAATGTTAAATTGTTTAAACTGAATAACTGCACTTAAGCTGGTTACCTAATTGAATATCTTTGTTCTTAGGAAATGCACATAGCAGTAGTAAGTGTTCAAGGAGCATGATGTATGTAACCTACACTTATATGTTCAGAAAATGGATTAATAGACAGGTAAACAGATAGATGGATAGGTGATAGAAGAATAAAGAAAATGTGGCAAAAAAGTTAAAATTGTTAGAACTGGGTATCTGGGAGTGAGGGAACAGTAAAGGTATGTTGGAATTCTATACATGGAGTTTGTATTATTTTTGTAACTGTCCCGTAAGTTTAAAAGTATTTCAAAATAAAAAGTTAAAAAAAAGAAAAAAAATTAAACAATAAGCCAGCCTGTAAGAAATCCTAGAATGAGCTGAGACTCAGCATCAGGGGGTTGAGAAAACCTTCTTGACCAAAAGGGGCAAGAGTGGAATGAGACAAAATAAAGTGTCAATGGCTGAAAGATTCCAAATAGAGTCGAGAGGTTATCCTGGAGGTTATTCTTACAAATTAAACAGATATCACCTTGTTAGTCAAGATGTAATGGAGAGGCTGGAGGGAACTGCCTGAAAACGTAGAGCTGTGTTCCAGTAGCCACGTTTCTTGAAGATGATTGTATAATGATACAGCTTTCACAATGTGACTGTGTAATTGTGAAAACCTTGTGTCTGATGCTCCTTTTATCTACCTACAGACAAGTAAAACATATGGAATAAAGATGAATAATAAGGGGAACAAATGTTAAAATAAATTTAGAGTGAAATGCTGGTGATCAGTGAGGGGGAGGGGTGGGGAATATGGTATGTATGATTTTTTTCTGTTTTCTTTTTATTTCTTTTTCTGATAGATGCAAATGTTCTAAGAAATGATCATGATGATGACTATGCAACTATGTGATGATATTGTGAATTACTGATTATATATGTAGAACAGAATGATCAAAAGTTATGAATGCTTGTGTTTGGTGTTTTTCGGTATTTAAAAAAAAATTTAAAAATTAATAAAAAAAAAAAAAGGGCAATTGTGAGATGCAGGAAGACCTGCTATTTGCATCCTGAGTAGGGACAGAAGAGGGAGAAATTTGCCAGTGTGCTCACTCCTGTTTAAACTGTCTTCCTGGAGTCCCCTGACTCAGCACCGCCTTTCCCCAGCCCCTACCCTCACTGCTGCAAAGTTTAATCATTGTACTGCCTGAGAATTTGTCACTTTTTTTTTTTAACCCCACTAAACCATGAGTTTCATGATCTTAGGGACAGTGTGTTTTGGAAGCCCAGTCCCTAACTCAGTCAAAGGCTCAAGAATGTCAGTTGAGTGAAAGAGTGAATAAATGTTGTTCAATGCAAGAAGGAAAAGGATGACTGTGGCGCGCTGGCAAGTGGGTCTCCCCATGTCCCACTCTGGCCTCCCTTTCCCACTCTGCCTAGTTTAAAGTTCTATGTAAGCACAGGGGAAGGCTGGTGGGGAAGCCAGGTCAGAAAGCCAGGCAGGACCAGAGAGTTCTCTCGAAAAGGTCATTTCGGAGGAGAAGCTGAGCTCAGGCTGTGTCTGGTGCAATGTGGACTCCCAGAGAATTCATAGGCCACCACTGCTACATCTGCCACATGGAGGCCCAAGTGGTTGAATTACCTTTTTTGATTTCTCTAAAATACAGGGCAAACCAGGGGTGGAGACTGACCTTTGGAAGGGAGAAGATCATCTGCGGCCAGCACAGATGGACTGCCCCAGATCTGGGAGTCCCAGGTCCCCTGAGTTCACCTGGGGAGTCTGTGGAGGGAGTTGGAGGCAGGGAGAAGAGACACAGGCTGCAGCCCTGTGGCAGGGCCAGTGGGGCTCAGGGGCTTCATGAAGGCCCCAAAAGGCAGGGGAACACACCCCACCCTCCACCTGGAAGCTGCCCAGGGTCAAGCCCAGGCTCACCTCCCACTTCCTCCTGGTACACTCTATCACAGTCATTTAATTTCAGCCTCTTCTTTGCAAAAGGGCTCCAATAATACGTCCCTCGCAGGGTTTCCATGAGGTTAAGCTGCAATTATGCACGGACATGGCCAACACCGCTGCCTGGCACCTGCAATACGCTGGGCCATTTAATGGCCCACCTCCCACCCCTCCCCGCCTCGGCTCTCACATGTAGGAGCAACAGGGCACAGCAGCGTCCTGAAAAATGACAGGAGTTCTAACCATGACTTGCAGTTTTTTGTTATTCTCTTGACCCAATTAAAGAAAAAAAAGAAGGCGGCTTTATGTTCCCTTTTCTCTTGGGTCCAGAGGTTGTGCTAGTTTGCCTGGCTGCGCGTGGCAAGCATTAACCAGAGACTGTGCAGAAGGGATCCTCTGAGCAGCTGCAGAGGGCAGCGCTATCCCAAGGTCAGGGCCAAAGAAGGGGCAGAAGAGACTGTGAGCAGCGGCTAGTGTGGATCCGCCCCCTTCCCCATGCAACTTCAAGGCCCTCAGCCCTAACCAGTGAGGCAGAGGCAGGATCCTCCATCCAGGCTGCCTTGAAACGGCCTGAGACGCTTTTAGAAAACAATGATGCCCAGACCCTATCCCTAGGATTCTGAGTCATCTGGCCTGGAGTGGGGGGCCTAGTCATTGCTATCTTTAAAAAGGTGCCCACAGGATAAGCCAAGGTTGAGACTCTCTGGCCTAAGGGGACTTGGCTGGTGAGTTAACATTTTCTTGCAAAGGCATCCTTGGACAAATCACTCTGCTGGGGAGGCACAGAGGCCAGGTGGAACCAGGTGTAGATCCTGGCTTGGCCACTCCCAGCTGTGTGTGACCTTGGGACTTCAGCCTCCCTGAACCTCAGTTTCTTCATCCATAAAATGGAAGATAACCACAGTCCCTCTCTCACAGGGTTGTTGTGAGTGCTGAATGAGACCTGGCATGTAAAGTGGTTAGCACATTATATGACATGTAATTACTACTAATAATAATTCTTATTCTCTCTTGGATCAAATGCTCTTATTTTCTACATAATCTGGCAAATGGTATTATTCAATGCCCTCATCACTGGATTCTGCAAGTTACTATGTGAACAGGGGTATAACCATGGACAATTTCCTTTCTTCCCAGTTCATCCAAAAATCCCAGGAAAATCTACCCAGGCCTTAATGTCCCCAATGGAGACAGTAATTTAACTTCATATTGGACTGTTTCCAAAGCATTTTTCAGACATTATCTCAATAAATACCTGACTCTGTCCTCATGAAAATCCTGTGGCTCCTTCTCAGCCTGGGTGAATAACAGCCTCAGAGCTGGGCCCAGCAGGCTGGGACAAGACAGAAAGGCCAGCAACTCAGGTACCACCTCTTCCTTCAACAGGCATAAATCTCAGAGATGTGTGCACACAGTACCCAATCACTCTTCTTTTTTTTTTGCATGGGCAGGCACCGAGAATTGAACCCAGGTCTCCAGCATGGCAGGCGAGAACTCTGCCTGCTGAGCCACCATGGCCCCCAATCAGACTTGCTGACACCTTGCACCCAGGCAGCAACTGGACTTTAAAAACCAACTCTTGTTTCCTTCCCGTGAAGGGTGCTATGGCTTGCCTGCCAGCCTGTCCTTCCCCTTCAGCCCATAAGCTGAAAATGTCATTGTGACCCTAGGCCTGTGCTCAGGAGCTCTCTTCCTGACACCTGCTCCTGACAATGCAGAAATGTGAGTCCAAGGGATAAAAGGATACAGGGATACACTGAGGGCCCAGGAAGCCATGGAGGACTGGAGCAGTTGGGGGAAACCTGGACTGACTCCTCGTTAAGGCATCACCTCTTTCCAAGGGCAGCTTTTCCTTAGTGTCTTTACCTGTGCATCAGTTTCCTAAGGCTGCTGTCACAAACTACCACAGAATGGGTTGCTTAAAACAAAGGAAATTTATTCTCTCACAGTTCTGGGGGCTAGAAATATGAAATCAAGGTGTCTGCAGGGCCCTGCTCCCTTTGAAGGCTCTGTGGAAGAACCCTTCCTTGACTCTCCTAGTTTCTGGTAATCCTTGGTGTTGCTTGGCTTATAGCTGCAGCACTCCCATCTCTGTCTTCATCTTCATGTGGCCTTCTTCCTTGTGGGTGTGTCTCTGCATGTCTTCTTATAAAGACACCAGTCATTGGATTTAGGGCCTATTCTAATCTGGTATGACCTCATCTTAACTAATTTCGTCTGCAAAGACCCTATTTTCAAATAAGGTCCATTCACAGGTCATCCAGGGCCCTAAATTGTGTGCAATCAACAAAAATGACTTAAATAATATTTGGCTTTCAAAACATGATCCTAAGGAGTACATGGGTAGTTCAGTGGTAAAATTCTCACCTACCATGTGGGAGACCCGGGTTCAATTTTCAGCCCATGCACTCTAAGAAAACAAACAAACAAGTAAGATAATTACACAAATGGTGCTGCAGTAAAAGAATATTCACATGGTAAAAGAATGAAATGTAACCCCTACCAATCAGCATACAAAAAAAAAAAACAAAAACGGAGAACCATAATCCTGAAATAGGTCATGTAAAGTACTGAGCTGGATGTCATCTGGGAGTATGCAACAGATGCCGGTGCCAGAGATGTGTTAGAGGGCTTCCTGTATATCCAGATAGAATGGGCTAAATGGCATCTATAGTCTGACCAAAGCTAATGTAGAAACTGGCATGTGTACATGCATAAATGTGTTTGCATATGTGCATGTGTGTACGTGTGTGTGTGTTTTGGACTAAGGGACAGAGGGAGAGGCTGAGTAATCTGGAAGGATCTCCAGACTTCCCTCCCTGACATCAACTGTTATAGTCTGACCAAAGCTAATGTAGAAACTGGCATGTGTCCATGCATAAACGTGTTTGCATATGTGCATATGTGCATGTGTGTATGTGTGTGTGTGTTTTGGACTAAGGGACAGAGGGAGAGGCTGAGTATCTGGAAGGATCTCCAGACTTCCCTCCCTGACATCCTGACTCCCTGTCAGGATGACCTGTGAATGGACAGTTGGATGACCTGTGAATGGACCTTATTTGAAAATAGGGTCTTTGCAGCTTTAATTTATTATATATTGGAGATATTCTGCTAAAAACAGTTTGAAAACCACTACTAGAGGGGAATGGCTAATTAGTGAAGACTTTTGAGCAGAAAAGTAACATGGTAAGATTTGCATTTTAGAAGTTTCACTCTGCTTGAGAGTGGAGAGTGGACTGGAGAGAAGCAAGAGTGGAGGCGATAAGGCCAATGGGGAGGGGACTAGGATACTGATGGCTGAAGAACTAAGGCAGTGGTATCTAGAGGGGCAGGGCTGAGGGCTATTTAAGAGGTAAAATTAGAGATGATTGCTGGAATATGCAAGATGAGAAAAAGGAAGCATCTTACATAACTATGGTCTGGAGGACAGTGGTGGGGGTTGCTGAGTTGGAGAACATAGGGAGGAGCAGTTTCTAAGGGAAGGTGGATAAGATGAGACTCAGATATGTGGGTCTGAGGCTCTGTGGGACACTCCAAGGGGAGATGGTAAATTGGCACTGAATTTTCAAGTCTAGACTTCAATGGAGAGTTCTGAGCTCTAGATATAAATCTGGGCTTTCAATATATAAATGATATTTAAAGCTGAATAAATGAATGAGATCACTTAGGGGGAAAGTAAAGCTAGAGAAGGGAAAATAGCACAAATGAACCCTGAGAAATCTTATCATTAAGAGGTGGGTAGTAAAAGAATAGCCAGATAAAGAAGCAAGAGTAGGTATATGTTCATGGGCAGCAGGATTGGGATTGAAAGTCTGAAGCTCAAGAGACAGTTCAGATTTGTGAGTCATCAGAATCTAGGATGTAATTAAAACTGTGGGAGAAAATGGGAGTGAGAAGAACAGTGGGCCTTAGAAACAGCAAATTTTCTGGAGGGAAAGAGGAAGAAAAGACCTAAGAGAGGGTAAAGGCTCCGTCAGGGAAATATGAGGAGAACAAAGACGAGGAGCCTCAGAGGCTGGTTCAGCCAGGATGCTTTCAGCTGCAGGTAACAGAAGAGCTGATTAAAACTGGCTTAAGTAAAGGAACATTTATCTTTTCACAAGAAGTCCAGAAATAGGTAATTCCAGGGTTGTTTCAGTGGGTCATTTAGTTAGAGTTTTCGTGGGCTTTCCTCGTGGTTGCAAGATGGTGAGTTTTCACTGATAATGTGGCTCTTTGTGTACCCATTATCAGGAAAATAAATCTTCCCCAGAAGCTCTCCCAGTATATTCTCCTATAGATTCTATCGGCCAGGAGTGGGTCAAACATCTCTGACCTAGCTTCCAGAAGGCTGGGAAAATGAATAACTAGCATCATATCCTCCATAATAGAAACTGAACTCTCATTGCAAGAAGGCAGGAGAAAGGCTGGCATTCAGCAGGGTAACTAGTAGGCATTACATCCAGAGCCCATAGAGCAAACACCTTCTGGAAGGAGCCAGCAGTAGTTTCCACTACAGCAGAGTGTTCCAGAAATGTGAAGACAAGTGATTAACAGTACAAGGGTGTGGGGGAATGTTCACTAGAGCAGTACCAGCAAATTAGGGGAGGGATAGAAACTGAATTACAAATGAATTGAGGAGTAATTGGGGATGAGGAAGTAGAATAGATCCTGTAGACCAGCAGTTCTAATGGGGAGGAGGCGGGGTGGGGGTGGGGCAGCAGCTGATATTTGCCCCCAGGGGACATTTAGCAAGGTCTGGAGAAATTTCCAACTGTCACAACTGGAAGGCTATCATAACTGTCACTATTGGCATCTAGAGTTCTTTGGTATCCTTTCAAACCCAAGGAAGACATCTTCAGTAGGTAAAGCCAGGGATGCATTTAAACATCCTACAAGACACTAGGCAGCCCCCCAAACAAAGAATTATCTGACCCTAAATGCCAATATTGCCAAGGTTGAGAAACCCTGCTAGGGTGAAAAAATGCAGTATCAAGGAAGGTGGGTTATTAATTTGCTAAAGCTACTGGAATGTAATATACCAGAAATGGAACCGCTTTTAAAAAGGAAATTTATTTAGTTACAAGTTTATAGTTCTAAGGCCATGAAAATGTCCAAATTAAGCCATCAACAAGAGGTACCTTCACTCAAGAAAGGCTTATGCAGTCTGGAACACCTCTGTCAGTTGGGAAGGCAAATGGCTGGCATCTGCTGGTCCTTGTGCCTGGTTCTGTTGCTTCCAGCTTCTGATGTCAGTGGCTTCCTCTCTAAGCACCTGTGGGCCTTTGCTTAGTTCCTCCAGAACACAACTCTGAGTTCTGGCTTGCTTAGCATATCATGGGAAGGCACATGGTGATGTCTGTTGGGCTCTGCCTGTGTCTAGGCATCTGCTCTCTCTGTCGGCACTCCAAGCATGTCCAAACATGCATGTCCCTGTCAGCTCTGAAGCAACTATTCTCCAGGTGTCTGCATCTGAGGTTTCTTCAAAATGATTCCCCTGGGCGGGCCGCGGTGGCTCAGCGGGCAAAGTGCTTGCCTGCCATGCCGGAGGACCTCGGTTCGATTCCCGGCCCCAGCCCATGTAAAAAATAAACAAAAATACAATAAAACAAGAGAATGTTTAAAGATGTTTCCCTTTCTTCCTCCCTTCCATCCTTCCTTCCTTCTCTCTGTCTTTCCTTCCCTTCCTCCCTCTCTTTAAAAAAAAAAAAAAAAAAAATGATTCCCCTTTTAAAGGACTCCAGCAAACTAATCAAGACCCACCTTGAATGGGCGGAGTCATACCTCATCTAACCAAAAAGCCACACCTACAATCAAGACTGCCACATCTTCATGAATGTAATCCAATCAAAGTTTAAACCCTAAACAATAGGTCTGTCCCACAAGATTGGATAAGGATTAGAACATGGCTTTTTTGGCGTACATAACAGTTTCAAACTAGCACAGTAGAAGAGAGAGCAGAGCATATTCATTGGCTGGGAGAGGAGGGGTTTTAGAGGGGAAAAGGCTAGACTTACTGAACAGAAAGTGCATCATCTACTGACAAAGGTAGATCCTGTTGAACCAGGAAGGGGACAGGTCAAGAGTTGAGTTGGAGGCGAGTCCTCCAGCAGGAAGAAGAACCCCTGTGTCTACAAGACCAAAGAAGAAAAAACAAGAAGGGGAGTGGAGTCTGAAAGGTGAAGTTATTTCTGCTTAAGGACTACAACCTCACAGTGGGAGAGGGGACAACCAGGAGAGAAGGGATGGCCTGGAAGTGTTAAGGGGAACCAAGAAAGGGCAGGCACAGGCAGGAGAGGACTGTGAGGCATGCGAGGGCCAAGCTGAAGTTGGAGGATGGGATTCCATGGTGTCCACAGTCCCAGTGGCTGTGTGACTTTTACCCAAATACAAGTGGGCACATTATGAGATTGATGGCGTGGGGTGGGGGTGGGGGAAGGCCAGTGAGAAAGGTACAGAATTGCTTACAGAAGTGATAGGAAAATGGTTCTGATATTCAGCCCTATGGCCTAGGCCCTGAGCAAGTCAGTTAAACTCTCAAGACTTCCAATATCCTCATCTGTAAAATGGAATTAACAATATCATTTGTCATAGTCAGGTTCATGTGTCAACTTGGCCAGGTGGTGCTACCCGTTTGTCTGGTTGGGCAAGTGCTGACCTGTCTTGTTGCTATGAGGACATTTCATAGAATTAAATCATGATCACAATGGCTGCAGCCATATCTGATTGCATTTGTTATCAGCCAAGGGGAGTGTCTTCTGCAATGAGTGATGCTTAATCTATTTAAGGAGGATTCAGAAGAAACACTCTCTTCCTGCTTCGACCAGTGAGCCTCTCCTGTGGAGTTTGTCCAGACCTTTCATCAAGTCATCAACTTCACCTACTCTATGGATTTTGGACTCTACATTTCCACGGTTGGGTAAGACACTTTTATAACTTTTATATCTATGGATATTTCCTGCTGATTCTGCTTCTCTAGAGAACCCTAGCTAATACAGCTTGGTATTGAAAGTGGGGTGGTTCTTAAGAAATAGAATCTTAAAAATGGGTTTTTATGATTGGCTTTCTATTCTGACTAGACTCAAAGGCACTAAGGACTCTGATTCCCATAATCAGAATGATATTGCCAATCAATGGGGTGAGTTGGCAAAAGAGATAGTCAAAATATCACCACTGGATTCTTCTAATGCTTCACTTGTACAAAGCCAGGCTCTGGGGGATGTTTCTGATACTTTTAAGCAGTTTTGTGGAAATAGGAGGTGTCAGAAAAGTTACCACAGGGATAAGTGGCTTGTGGTGGCCAAGCGTTCATAGTGATGTCACTTTTTTTTTTTTTTTTTTTAAGGAAAGACAGAGAGAAGGAAGGAAGGATAGAAGGAAGGAAGGAAGGAAGAAAGGGAAACATTTTTTAAACATTTTCTTGTTTTATTGTATTTTGTTTCTTTGTTTTTGTTACATGGGCTGGGGCCGGGAATCGAACCGAGGTCCTCCGGCATAGCAGGCAAGCACTTTGCCCGCTGAGCCACCGCGGCCCGCCCCTGATGTCACTTTTTGATCCTTTGATGTCAGCTCTTCCCATCATTGTGAAGCAGAATTCACCAAGCATTGGATTGTTCACCCACTAATGCTTCTGGCACCAAGCACTCGGCTGTGCTGGCCGGGTGCAACCCGCTCCAGGAACAGTGACAGGTGGGGAGTTTGACTGGGGTGGTACACCTGTCAAACGGTAATGCAGGTGTCCTAAGACAAGCTCAAGGAGGACAGAAACCTCCCATGGAGCAGAAGGGCAAAAGCTTGCTTGATCTTGATTTTCAGTATGACTATAGACCGTGAAAGAGGGGCCTCACGATCCTTTTGACCTTTTGGTTCTAAGCAGGAGATTCTGAGAGAGCAGAGAATGACATAGCCATGAGAAGCAGAGAGTCCACCAGCCAGCAACCTTTGAAGATGAAGAAGGAAAACGCCTCCTGGGGAGCATTATGAAACAGGAAGCCAGGAGAGAAAGCTAGCAGATGACGCCGTGTTCACAACACACCTTTCCACAGATAAGAGAAAAACTCTGACTGTGTTCACCATGTGCCTTCTCACTTGAGAGAGAAACCCTGAACTTCATAGGCCTTTTGAACCAAGGTATCTTTCCCTGGATGGATGTCTTAGATTGGACATTTTTATAGACTTGTTTTAATTGGGACATTTTCTCAGCCTTAGAACTGTATACTAGCAATTTATTAAATTCCCCCTTTTAAAAGCCATTCCGTTTCTGGTATATTGCACTCTAGCAGCTAGCAAACTAGAACACCATTTTTTTCTATCTAACCTCATGGGGTGGACATGAAGTTCCAATGACAGAATTTATGAAAGGAGGCTTTGTAAACTACGAACCCCTCCCCAATGCTAGTTCTTATCATTAGTGTCGGCATGGTAATCAGGACTTTAATGCTTATGTTCATTAGGTATCTGTTGCTTCCACTATCCTCCTCCACTCCTGTATACTCAGAACTGAGGATTTCTGTCTAGTTGCAACAGGTGGACAAATAGAATTATCCCAGGACACACAGCAAGCCCTAAGACCTTCACTCTCTATCTAGGGTCAGGTCCCTGGCTGTGTAAGAATCCTCTTGCTGCCTCATCCTGGCTCCCAGGGGCCTGGTCTCATTTTATCCTATATCATAGGTCTGTTGTACAAAACTCTTTGATTAGCACTTGGAAGAGAAAGGATGTCTTCATTGCCACCTGCTGCATAATTTAATTGGAACTTAACTAAAGCTAAAGGGAGCTATGTGATGGGAAGAGAGAAAAAAGTGAGAGAAAAGGGTGGGGGAGTGAAAAGAAGCTGAAGATCCTGGTTGGCAAAGAATAGAATCTAGAAAAAGGTGGTGAATCTGGAAAAACGTGGGTCTGAGAGGAACTTCTACCTTGTTTTGCTGTACAGTCTCTTCATCTCTCACATTTGACATAGTCGAGGTAACAGGTAGTAAGAGTCCAGCCAACCCAGTGGTGGGAGAAGGGAGAGATAAGGACAATCATGAAAGATGCTGGGGAGAACAGCAGGGTACTGGGGTAAAAAGTGTCTCCCCCAAATTCATGTCTACCTGGAACCTCAGAATGCGACCTTATTTGTTTTCTTTTTTTTTTCTTTTGTAGAATGAATTATTTGGAATAATTTGGAATTAGGGTCTTTGCAGATGTAACTAGTTAAGATGAGTCATATTGCATTAGGGTGGGTCCTAAATCCAACGAATGATGTCCTTATAAAAGCTGAGACACGGAGACACCCAGGGAAGAAGGCCATGTGATGATGGCCTGGAGTGATGCAGCTACAAGCCAAGAAACACCAAGGAGTGCCCACAACTACCAGAAGCTGGGAGAAAGATATGGAACAGATTCTTCCCTTGAGCCTTCACAGAGGTTGGCCCTGCCAACACCTTGACTTTGGACTCGCACCCTCTAGACAAGTAAAGGAATAAATTTCTGCTCTTTTCAGCCACCCAGTTTGTGGTACTTTGTTACAGCAGCTCTAGGAAACTAAGACATAGGGTCACGGAGGGGATAGGTAGGTATTATGACAACTGGATAGCAGAGAAGAATGGTGGCACAGAGAGCAGAAACAGGGACACAGAGGAGGAGCCACTTTAAGAAGGAAGATCTAGTTAGTAATAGCTACAAATTTGTGTTTTGGGCCATAATTGTACAACAATAAAAGCTATCATTTGTTGAGTATCCACTCTGTGCCAGGAATCTCACCTAAAATAGCTTTTTCTCATAAGCCAAAGGCAGGGATCACTATCTCCACTCTCTGACAAGAAATCTCCAAGAGGCCATGTGACTTGTCCCAAGTCACAGAGAGTGAGTAGCACGGTCACTCTGAACCCTGCTCAGAGACTTCAAAGCTTGGGTTTTGACCCTCAATAATATAATGAACAGAAACACCCAACTCTCTGCCTCCCTTGCTTCATATATGGGATTTAGTTCTTCCATGAGCCTAGGCCTCAGCTAAGCATCCCAGAGGTTGACGTGCTTGCTGATAATTGCACCACCCCAATTTCTTGGGGGCATTTAGAAATATATATTTTTATTGATAAATCTTAACATATAAACAATCCATATATGGTATACAATCGATGGCTCACAATATCCTCACATACTTTTGTATTCATCACTATGATCATTTTTTAGAACATCTGCATCACTCCAGAAGAAGAAATAAAAAGAAAACAGAAAAAACTCATACATACCATACCCTTTACCCCTCCCTCTCATTGACCACTAGTATTTCCATCTATCCAATTTTTTCAACCTTTGTCCCCATTACTATTTGTTTATTTTTATCCATATTTTTTACTCATCTGTCCATACCCTAGATAAAAGAAGCATCAGACACAAGGTTTTCACAAAAACACAGTCACATTGTAAAAGCTATATCATTACACAATCATCTTCAAGAATCAAGGCTACTGG
Organism: Tamandua tetradactyla; assembly: GCF_023851605.1. NCBI lineage: Eukaryota > Metazoa > Chordata > Mammalia > Pilosa > Myrmecophagidae > Tamandua > Tamandua tetradactyla. Next base: position 145,526,217 of record NC_135332.1, read on the forward strand.
AATATAGCTCAACAATTTCAGGCACTTCCCTCTAGCCACTCCAACACACCATAAACTAAAACGGGATATCTATATAATGCATACGAATAACCTCCAGAATAACCTCTCGGCTTTGAAATCTTTCAGCCACTGAAACTTTATTTCATTTCTGTCTTTCCCCTTTTGGTCAAGAAGGCTTTCTCAATCCTTGGGGGCATTTTTAAAGACAATAACAGAGGCTTCCAGACCCAAGGTATGCATCTCAATAGCAGATTCGCAGGCCCTGAAACTGTTAAGAGAGGAAATAGTTTTGAACAGGGGGCCTCATGTCACTTCCTCAAACCATTAATGATGGCTTCACCCGTTCACTCATTCATTCACACAATACTTATGCAGAGTCACTATAGTACAGCGGTTTAGAGCAAGGACCTTAGAGCCAGACTGCCTGGATTCAAATCTGGACTTTTCCACTTAGCTTTGTAAATGTAATCTCTTTTTGTATCAGTTTCCCCATCTCTAAGTAGGACTAATGCTGCACAGGTGAGAGTAAATGGATTAATACACCTCAAGCACACAGAACCAGCTTGGCATAAATACTAACATGTGCCAGGAGATACCAAGTCCAGTGGAACACAGTTCCTGCCCTCAAGGCACTCCCAGTCCAGGGAGGGATCAGGGCTGCTCTGTCCACCCCACTTATCCATCAAGACCAGGACAGGGTGAGGCCAGAAAACCCTGACCTCTCCAAGGATGTTTCATTTATTGGCAGATCCTGCAGCTCCAGGGTTGGAGCCACGAGGGGCGGAATGCTCTCTCTGCATCTGAGCAGCCTGCAGCGGCTCTGCCCTCAGGAGGCAGCTGCCAACCCCCAGGACTGCAGGCCTTGTTGAGGCTACCCAGTGGTGTTCAGGCCTCTTATAATTTTCTTATTCCTTGCATACAGAAATGTCTGCTTGGCCGGGAGAGGAGAAGCTTTTAGGATACCAGGCGCTGGCTCTAACAAGGACTCCTCTCACCAGGCAGCCTGGCTGATGATCAAGTCCCCGGGTGCTGGCAATGCTGACCCCAGCACCTCACGTCAGCAGGCAGAGCCCAATGAGAGATGTTACCACCGTAAGTAGGACACTGGCCTGGCTTTGTCAGCCTGCTAAAGGCAACCACTACCTCCAGCACTCTGTGCCTTCGGATCCTGGCTGCTGCTCCAGTGATCTCTTCCTTTTACTGGAGCTTGGGCAGAACAAGGCTGGAATCTAATTTGTCTCTCTGAGATGGAGGCTTTCAGAGCCAGCCAGCTTGGAAAAATGAGATGGCAAAAGAAGTCGCCAGCAATTAGGTAATGCCTGGCTGCCCGCTGGGCAGCCCCACATGAAGCCTGCCCCAGGACATCATAGGGGAGCCCGAGCAGACAGCTGAATGGAGATTCTGGGGTTGGAGGCACATAACCAGGCACTGGGAGAAGTGGCGAGTGACATAGTCTCTCTGTGGCCCAACTGTATAATGGGGTGGAGAACATAAAGGAGATATAAAGCCCTGACCTAATCCTCATAGGATCAGAGGTAACGTGACAGGTGGTCATGAATGCTGCATTCTTCCATCTCACATGTCTCTGAGGCTTCAGTGCTACTCTGGCCAACACTGGGGGAGACACGCCAGGCAAGTGGCCCCCAGACCCAGGGCTTGGCTATGAGGTCTCTTTGAATCCCCATCCTCAGCATGTACTGAGACTTTGTGAGCTGAGGCGCCACCCATGGAGCTGGAAGGACCTGCATAGACACACTCACCCGGCCAAAAGGTCCTGTGGAGACTGCAAATGCTTCACCCCACACAGCTGCCTCCTTATTTCTTGGATCCATCTCAGGTTCTCTGTCCTGGACCAAAAAAAAAATGCTTTGCTTATACGTTTTTCTGAACTTTTTCCCAGGCTAGCCCTCTTATGACAAAATCTTTACACGAGGCCAGCAAAAATTTACCTGTAAAATTAACCTCAATGCTCTCCCCTCAGGTGAGCCTCAGGGGCTGGTAAAACCCCAAGGCCTCTTCTCCAAATATCTGCATCACTATTCTCTATAACCATGTACTTATTCGGGTGAATTTTGAAGTAGTGGGGCTGTGCTTCTGTGCAGGGAGTGAGACAAAACCAAGACTTACCTGGGCCTGATTTCAAGTTCTAACTTCATTATTTGCTAGCTGTGTGACTATGGCAAGTCACCTGACCTTTCGGAACCTCAATTCCCTCATCAAATTAGAAATGACTTATAGAAATGTTCCTCTATAAATTGTCCTATAAAATAGTCTTATAACATAGGAATGATAAGAGAGTCCTATTTTATAGAAGAGGAAACAGGCTTTGAGAAATTAAGTTGCTGTTCAAGGACACACTTCTGGTGATCGAACCTTGAGTCAACTCCAAATTCCCTACTCTCGCTATGGGGTCAGGGGAGGTAAAGACTTCTCTTCAGTTTACTTCTAAATGTTGTGGTGAAGATCAAAAGGATATCATTCTTGTGATGATGAATACACAACTATGTGATGATACTGTGAATGACTGTTTACTTTGGATGGATTGTAAAGTGTGTAAATATATCTCAATAAAATTGCATTTTTAAAAAAAGGACATCATCAGTTATCTACTAAACAAACACTTGTTGAAGACCACTGTGTGCCAGCTTTTGTCTCATGGAGTCATAAGCTGCAGGAGCAGGGCAGGTATGAGCTGAGGGGTAGGGTATCATTCCCCTACCAGAAGCATGGCGAGGAGCCCAGACCCTGGCTTGCTCCTGCATACAGCAGGTGCTGGCTTCACCCTGTGATGACCAATTCCTTTACCTCTCTCAAGGCCTCTCTCCCTAGGCTTATCACAATCCATCCTCATAACCACCCTGTATGGCAGGTCTACTTAGCCCCATTTTACAGATGAAGGGAAAGTGGATACCCAACTTGACTGCAGGATAGAAGCACCTGAGCAGCTTTTAAAAGCCCCATTCCCTTGCTGGATCCCAGACCTCTAAACGAAGAACTCAGGAGGTGAGACTCAGGCATCAGTGTGATGTGTTTTTCGTTGTTGTGTTAAGTTCCTAGTGGATTCCAAGTGCGGCCAGGGAGGAGAGGCGTCTAACAGACAATACAGGTGGATCCTGATAGTCCAGAAGCTAATTAGCTTGGGAGTTATCCAAGTCCTTTGCTTTCTTTTTTTTGAAGGCAGTGGGGTATAGGAGATTGTTTGAGGTGGCCCTAGAGCTCCTCTCATGCCCACCTTGGCCTCTTTCCAGCTGAGTGATGTTGGAGAAATTGATCTGTCCAGTAGCGTTGTGAGGAGCCCCTGTGGTTTGTAGGTGAAACAATTGGTATCTGTATTAGTCAGTGTTCTCTAGAGAAACAGACCTAACAGGAGATATCTGTAAATATGAGATTTAGAAAAGTATCTCACACACTGTGGGGATGCAAGAGTCTAAAGTCTGTAGGGCAGGCAGCAAGCTGGCAGCTCCAATGAAGGTCCTTAGCGAACTTCCCAGGAGAGGCTGACTGGCTGAAGCAGAGAGAGAGATTCTCTCTTCTGAATTCTCCTTAAAAGACTTCGGGTGATTAGATTGTGTCACTCATTGCAGAAGACTCTCCTCTTAGCCAACCGCAGATGTAATCATCCGTGGATGTAACCAACATGCTCATGATTTAAGTTTGTGAAATGTTTTCACAGCAACAGATAAGCCAGTGCTTACTTGACCAGAAAACTGGGCACCATCACTTGGCCAAGTTGACACATGCAACTAATCATCACAGTACCTATTGGGGCTTCATAAACATTGGGTTAATTTCCCCTTCTGCTGCCTAAGTTTGGGTCATTTCTTTGCTTATTCATATGTCCTCTGTAAGAAGTGAAACTCAAATCAATTCTTCCTCTTGTTGGCAACACTGCCCAGATGGGCTGTGGGCATGGGGAGGGAGAATATATGAGAGCCGAGTGGAGTCCTTTAGCCACAATATGTAGCCTCCAGGTCTTCTTCATGGTTGGTCCAAGCCTGGGCATGGAGAGTTAAACAAAGGCGAAACAGGCTGCTATGGCCACTGTGGGCCACATGCATCTTCCTAGCTTGCTGGGTGCTGGAGCTTCCTTAGTCCGGTCAGGGAGTGGTGGCCTCCTTCTCAGTCCTTGGAGGTATGTTTCGGAAGCAAGGATTAAGGGCTGTCACAGGGGCCAGCTGGCAGACAAGCCAGAAATAACAGCCTCACAAAGCATCTGTGGGACAGAGGCAATGCTCCCTTAGGGTAGAGTTTAGCACAGTACCTGGTGTGTGGTAGAAGCTCAGTGGATACCTACTTTGAAACATTATTCTTTGTGCTTTTCTTCCTTTTCCACTCCTACCCCCTAGTTCTTTGTACAAGACTTCCCCCCAAGTCTGTTAGAGGCAGCCTCACTGCCCCAGGAAGTTCAAGGTTTTAAATGCTCAAAACAGGCCTTTGAAAATCAAAAGAGAAGATTTGAGGGGTGCATAGTATAGAACTTTTATCATACTATAAAACTGGAAAAGAGACAAGAATGAGGCTCCCCATGGACTATTATAATATTCTTTCATTAATCGTAACAAATGCACCATATTAATGTAAGATGTTCATTATGGGGTGTATATAATGGGGGGGAGGGTAATGTGGGAACTTTGTATTTTCTGCATGATTTTTCTGCAAATAACAACTTCCCTAATGGAAAAAAATAAAAAAGATTGAGACTTCCCCACCCCTACCATTGCTCCTTCCACCACACATACATCAGCCCCAAAGATGAAGAAGATCCCCTGGAGGAATAGTAATGTGGAGGAGACAGCTTGGGGCTTGACCCTGGAGGAGGTTAGGGACAGGGGACAAGAGCCCTGGGGAGAGGTGAGATGAGAAGGAGTAGGTCAGCATCAGAAGAGCTGCCCCTCCATTGGGTGGTAGTGTTGGGTTGGGGGGAAGGGGAAGGCAGGGATAGGGCAGTGCCAGGTTGTCATGCTGTCAAGTGTTGAGGTATTGATGCTGAACCAATGCCTGGGAGCTGAGACAATAGCTATGAACCATTTCTTGGCATCCACAGAAGCACTGTTCAGCGCCCGTGGTGGAGGGGGGGCACAGTCTGAATGGGCCTCTACTGAAGGCTGCCAGCATGTCTGTGGATCAGATGCTTCTTTATACCCAAGACTTTTTCAAGGCCTCTCTAAACTGCACCATACTGACACCAATTTTCAAAGGCCCAGAAGAGTTAAGTTCCACTGAGACAAAGAAAAGGGGGCTTTTGCACCCAGAGTAGGGTACTAAAGGGAAGGAAAACTATCAGCAATCACTGCTCTGATGAGTCTGAAGAGAGGTGACCCCCCTCTCTCTGCCCTAGAATATAACACACATGAATGGCAGCACAGTGTAGTAGTTAGGTACCTAGACTGCACCTTTTAAACCTTGATTTTGCCACTTTCTGGCAGCAAGTTCTTGGGTAAGTCCTCAGTATCTCAGTGCTTCAGTCTCCTTGCCTGAAAGACAGAGGTGGTAATAATAGTGCTCATCTCATGGGGTGATGCTAAGAACTAAATGAATGAAGTCTTTACACTAGTTCATGGCACATAACAACTGCTCAAAAACCTTTAGCGATTATGATGCATACCTGAGAGCCAATCAGCGAGGAACAGCGGAGGAGCGAGGAGGCAGTGAAGAGGCACGGTTAAGAGATGGGGCTGGGAGGGAAAAGACTGGATTGCGAAGGCACAGCCTTGGCACCTGATACCCTTGAGCCTCAGTCTCCTCATTTGTAAACTGGGGGTTACATAAAATAACACACTCTTCGTACAATATCAGGCACATAGTAAATGTAACTAGTGTCTTTAGATAAGGAAACTGAGGTACAAAGATGTTATAAACTTGTCCAAGGCCACACAGTTAGTAAATGGGAAAGCTGAAATTTGAGTCTAGGCAGTCTACCTTCAGGGACACTGTGCCCACAGTTCAACTAAATTGTTGAAATGTGACTTATTTTTTCATTATCAGCTGTTAGCAGCCTTTTCTGCAGATGACTAAAAAAATAAGGATAAAAATAAATAAATAATAGGGGGGATAAAGGGTAAAAATTGGGTAGATTGAAACACTAGTGGTCAATGAGAAGGAGGGGTAAGTAGTATGGGATGTATGAATTTTTCTTTTTTCCTTTCTTTTTCTGGAGTGATGCAAATGTTCTAAAAACGATCATGGTGATGAATACACAACTATGTGACATTATTATGAGCCACTGATTGTGTACCATATATGGATAGGATAAGTTGACATTTGCCAAGCAAGAGAATAAATCTGTTCTTAAACCCAATTTTCAACAAGTTCTCTCTCTATCCTCTTGACAGACTAGCAGTCTTTAAACTAAAGATTATATAAAAATCCATTCAAGTTAACATATATGTACTCTTCTGGGTGTCATGCTCATTAATGGCTGAGAGACTTAAACAAGGTAGGTACCCAATCCACATACTATATGTTCACATACAGCATCCCCCTCCCCAACCCCAAATCAAAAGGTATAAAAGTCCATGCTGATGCTGCTTGTTTCAGGAGATATTCACTACCACCAAAGTATAAAGGAAGGTTTAGAAGCTGTCTTCGAATCCCTGTAGAGTAGTTTGGGGTTGTGCCTATAAACATAGACGTGGGGCCAGGTGAACCAAGCTTGACTCCCTGTTCTTCCGATTGTGTCTCCTTGGATAAACTACTCAACTTATTAACATTCGGTGGCTATCATGGCAAGTTGTCACATCTATTTTCAAAGGCACTTCTACAGATTCAGTGAGGTCAACCTGCCCAAAACAACACGTGGGGCACTTGTCAAAATGCAGCCTCCTTGGTTTTACTTTAGCTCTTCTGAATTTCATCCTCTGGGAGCAGGGCCTGGCAAGTCCTCCAGGTGAGCCTTACCCCTTAGCCTATACCCCTTATCTCAGGCAGATGTGGGAACATGGAGCCCTAGAGGAAGTTTCTGGACCATACAGCTACAGGTTTGTCCGCAGACCTCTGGTCTGGCTGGAGACCTCAAAACCATGGTCCCCTCGGAGGTGGCCTCTCCAGAGGCAGACACTGCCGGTTTGCGGCCCAGCCTCCTCAGGTCTGAGCGCTGGGGTGACCTCCCTTACGGACTCACACTGCTTGAGGGTGCGCTGCCTCCTGCCCTCCCTAAGGACGCCGCCCTTTCCCTGGCTTTGGTCCCCGCCACCACGCCTCACAAACTAAGGGACTCGCTCTTCTGGGTGACAGCCATCCTGCCGGGGCCGTCACTCTGGTCCCACACCCAGGCCTCAAACCGCGATTCAGCTAGGGAAGGGGCTCGTTCACAGACCCGGGTCCTGGGGACGTGCTGGGCAAGGAAACCAACAAAGAAACGCTCCCTCACGCCCCCCGCGCCGCCTCAGGAGCGCGCCGCACCTGCAGGGAAGGCCGGGCTGCCTCGGCTGGCGCCCCTCCCCGAGGCGGCCCCGGAGGGGCGGCTGTTACCAGGCAGACTGGGCCCTCTTCAGACGCCGTTGGCTCTCTCGCCCGCCCCCAGCCCCCCCTCAGTCCTCCCCGCGCCGCCTCCTCGCTCTGAGCCTGGCCCGCTCCGCACGCTTCTGCGCCTGCGCGCGCTGCGCCCGCGTTTGCCGCGTGAAGGGCTCTCCCCGGAGGCCGGGTCCTCGAGAGTCTCCCGGCGCTGCCCTGCGGGTACCTGGGTGGGCAGGGTTCCTGACAAAGGCCCGCCCCCACACGGCCCTCCGCAGCCGTGTCCCTCCAACCGCACGTACCGGCGGGAAGGACACAACCAGACTCTCACTGCCCCTGTCACTTGTCTTCCCGGCCTCCTTGCTACTGGTCACACACCCCCTGTGCTGGCTCTGCCTTGAGGGGAGTAGCAAGTCGCTAGTGGCTACCACCCTCTGCAGCCTCCCGCGTTCCCCTTTCTCCTACCAGGGGTTCACAAAGGTTGCTGCCCAGTAGAATCAGCTGGGCAGCTTTGAAAAATCCCTATGCCCAGCGTGCACCCAGACCAATTAAATCAGAACCACTAGGGTGGGACTCGGGCATCAGCATTTTGTAAATTCTCCCAGGCTGTTCCAATGTTCCGTCAAGGTCGTGAACGGCAGACATAGACCTGTGCTTCCCAAACTTTAATGGGCATCGAAATCTCCTGGGATCCTATTAAATGCAGATTCTGATTCAGCTGGTTTGGGAAGGGGCCAGAGACTTGCATTTCTAACAAGTTCTCTGGTGATGCTGAGGCTGCTGGCTTGAGGGCCATCTTTGGACCCGCAAGACACTGAACAGGCCTTGTGCCTTTGTCTTCTCTTGTACTGGAATAAGGAAGGCTGTGGAGCAGATGCTCAGGGGTTTGAACCCCACCAGTGCGACTTACTGCCTTGGAGAAATTGCACACTGGCTCTTTGGGTATACAGTGGGGGATTGATACTTACCTTTGCAATGTATAGTAAGGATTTCATGACCTGGCAGGTCACGAGTGCTCAGTGAGGTCAGCTGTGCCCAGAGGACTTCGTTCTCCAGGTGCCCTCAGGGCTGAATCTGCAAGGAATTGACAGGAGCAGTGGACTCTCCAGGTTCTCTCCTCTGTGCTCTCCTCTCTCCCGGGAGGACTGGACTGGAAATCAACACACTCCACTGTCTTCTAGTGGGGAGAGAGTGCAAAAAGGAGATGGGATTCTCTGGGGCTGTAGGGATGGGCTGGGGGCAGGGAGGTGCAGTGTGAGAGCCCTGAGGGGGTAGTGGGACACTCAGAGATGTCATTCCCTGGGAGAACTGGCCTCTGGGAGGTTGGCACTGGGTTGTAGGATGAGTGACCTGGGTAGATGGTGAGAGCCACGGAAAGCCAAAGACCAGGGCTGTGTTGAGGATCGGGAGGCAGGAGACAGAGGTACTTGGCAAGAGGACTGCAGCTAGGAGAGGGGGCTGACTGCATGGGAATTTGACTTCATCTCAGAAATGGTGCCACAGAGATTTAGGTGTGCATGCTTTACCAGGAGGCTGCCTGGGGCTGAATCTCACCCCTCCCCCTCCTGCTTGTGTGACCTTGGGCAAGGTGACTCAAGCTCTCTAAGCTTCAATTTCTTCCCCTGTAAAATGGGGTAAATGTAATGCCCAAGTCAGAGGATTGTCCTGAGAACTAAACAAGGCACTTCCATCACAGTAAGCCCTCAGGGATGTTTGCTATTATTTATTTCTCTTTGATAGATGAGTAACTCAAGGCTCGGACAGTTAAAGTAAAACCCAGGTCTGCGCTCTCCCCTTTCCATCATGCAGGTCAAAAAGGTACCTCTTGTGTTCCCTCCCATTAGATCTGAATACCCTTTTTTGACTTTGGCCCTGTCGTTCAGTAAAGGGAACACTGAAGGCATGGTGGTCTCTGCAAACATTGCTCTGTAATCATTCCTTTTCATGTCTGTCTACTTCCCTGGACGGTCAGCATTTCTGAAGGCAAAAGGACAGTGTCCTACTCCATCTTGAATTCCCATCACCAAGCAAAATGCCTGACACCTAATTGCTGCTTACTGAATGTCCATTGCCAATGCAAGAATGGTTGAGCCAGGGAACCTGGGGTGGCCCCTCACTTCCCTGGGTCTCAGTTTTCTTATGTGTAAAATGGATCAAACTGATCTCTTAGGCTCCCTCTGGCTCTAACAGACACTGACTTTTTTCAGGGGTGTAAGGGGTTGGTGCATGGGCCAGGAATCCAACCCAGTCTCCTGCATGTAACAGTCACCAATTTTTAATTATTTATCTGGTTGCAATCCACTTTATTTTTCCTCCCCAGGTATGCAGCCCTACATTTGACCTTGAATTTGTTTGTACTTACTCGGGTGGTATATGAGCTTTCTAAAATGATTGTTAGTGCCCTGCTAGGTAAAGCCTGAAATTCCTTTATTTTCTCATCCCGTTCCTCTTGGCTAGGTTATTTGTTGTTGTTGTTGTTTTGTTTTATTAGAGGCACTTTGGACTGATCATTTTAGGCTGATTGAGCTGGCTTTCTCTTCCTCACTCAACTTGGCATCCTCTGCAATGTCATCCTTGGTAGCACATCGCCTCCATGTCCCCAGTGGAGAGAATGGCCTCATCCCCCTTTCCTTTGCCCAGGGTTCAGTCTTGACAAAGAAAATGTGCAGATTGCCTTGATGAAGGCAGGGGCCGCCTGCCTGTGCTGGGGGCAGAGGGCTCTACCAGTCCATCTTCCAGGTCTCACGGATTCACAAGACCATCATCACCCACAGGAATAGATGAGTTGTATCAGCCCCAGCCCCTCTAACTAACCTTCCACATTTACTTGCTACGGCTGAAAGAGGCACCATATTTTCTAAAGGGAATCTTATCTTCTAGGAAAGCTGCCACAGTGGCACTTCCGGTAACATTGGGCTAACTCTTGGATACCTGCTGCTGACAAGTTACCATGAGTTGTAGGTTGTCTGCAAAGATGGCTATGAATTGTTCTTCCCATCTCTGTGTGAACACCCTGCTCCTCTCATCAAAAGGTGGGTTCTGTCCTCCTTCCCTTGAGTCTAGGCTGGCCTTGTGAATGGCTTTACCCAATAGAATGAGGCCAGATGTGGCACCATGCCAATTCTGGACCTAGGCTTCAGAGGCTTGGCAGCGTCCACATTGGCCCTTTTTCCACCTTGAGTCACCTGGATGTTAAGTCCAGGCCATCCATCCACCTGGGCAGAAAGCCAAGCAAACAAAGGGCCAACAGCCAAGTCTGAGGTCCCAAGAGTGTGAGAAGGCCATTCTTGCATCCTTCAGCCCACGTAGAACAATCCTGAGCCAGCACAGCTGAGCTCTGCCCATAGTCCTGCCCCACAGAATCATGAGCAATAAAACCAGTTTGTGGTCCAAGCCAGTAAATTTTGGTGTAGTTTGTTACACTGCAATAGATATCTGAAACATTAAACTCTCTGGACCCTAATTTATTTGTAAATGGTGGGTCTACCTCCCATTTTTGAGGCTGGGCAACACTGCCATAACTTGTGTCTGACTCTCTTTCCATAAATGATCCTTTCAACATCTGCCTCCCAAAAATCAATTTGAAATCAGAAAAAATTCCCCTGAATTCCAGAGACTGCCACTCATCCAACTGGAATTCATGAGGGAAAACAGAAGAATGTATCATCTAAAAGCAGTGGCTTTGGAGTGGGACTCTTGGGCTTTGAGTTCCAGTTCTACCACTTCCTGACCATCTGATCTTGGATGAGTTTACTGTCCCAGTCTCAATCTCCTCATCTGTAAAATGGGGGACAATAATAGTACCTATTTATAGGATTAATGTGAAAAATAAATAAGATAATGTCTGTGCATTGCTTAGCGTGGTACCTAGCATGTTGAAGATATTCAATAAATGGTAGCTGTTTTCTTTGTTGGCTCCTATAATTTTTTTTGCTTTTACATCTGACTATTGAAGGAAAACAAATTAACACACACATTGACCTAACCCTGTCCCAGGCAATAAGAAAAATGAAACTACACATTACTAGGGACAGTCATAGTGTTGATGTATATTATCTCTGTAGATCCAGATAAAATGTTAAAGATTTTTTTGTATAAGAAATATGGAAGGTGTGGGAAGGGCCAAGGGAAGAAGCTGGATGATGATTTGCTTTTGTTTCTAAAATGATATTGCTTGTTGACTGTGATTACAGGAAGGTCAAATGAAAAGGATTAAAAAATTAATTTGTGGCTCTGTTAAAATATAGCACAAGAAAGTGGAGCCTTGGTTAGCACATTTTTAGAGAAAAACAACAGAGGAACAAGAGAAATCAAAACCTAACCTCTACCATCTGCCACCGATGATTCTGTAGCTTTCTACAAGAATCTCATTAGCATTTTCTACGAAGCTGATTGTAGCCACCAGCAAAACAGAGATGGAGAAGGGGACACCTACTCTCCCGCCCACACATGCACACACTCACGCGTCCAGGCCTGCTCTGCAGTGCTGTGGCCAGGTGGGAACTGCGTCCTCTCTGCAGATTTCCTCTTTGTATACAGGAATTCCATAGTCAGACAAAAGCTCCATTTCAGCAAGGAGAGAGTTACCGCTTAAAAAATTTCTGCTTTGCGCAGCATGAACAATGAGGAGGAGTGGTTGGCCTAGCGAAGACAGGAGTAATGTTCAAAGCCCACATTTGCTTCTAGTTCTGGGTCTCCCAGGGCTACTCTCCCCTGGCCTAATCCAGTGCTACGTTTTCCTGAGCGCTATGAACCTGGGCCTGCCAGATTTGAGGAACCTTCCTGCTTCCAACTCCTCAAGTCAGCGTCCCACCTTGCTTTCTAAAGGAAAGCAAGAAAATACAAAGACACTTGTCAAATGACTTTCACCTACTCAGGGGCTGTGAAAAGAATTCAGGGCTTGGAGATGAAAATGCCATAGGAGCAAAGGAGATGAAGGCTAGGAGAGGATTCCCAGGGGACTATTAAAGAACTCTGATTTTTTCCCCCCTTCATTTCTAATTCCTTCTTTTCTGGAGAAAGTGTGTGTGTATGTGTACATATTATGTATGTGTGTGTTTTGGTTTGCTAAAGCTGATGAAATGCAATATACCAGAAACAGATTAGCTTTTAATAATGAGGATTTATTAGCTTACAAGTTAACAGTTCCAAGGCTGTGAAAATTTCCAGATTAAGACATCAACAGGACAATATCCGCTCCCCGAAGGAAGGCTGCTGGAAACCCCGGGTTCTCTGTCAGGTGGCAAGGCTCATGGCTGCATCTACTGGTCCTTCTCTCCCAGGTTTCATTGCTTCCAGCTTCTGGCTTCAGTGGCTTCCTCTCAGCTCCCCTAGGGCTTTTTCTGTGTGCTTCTCTTTCTCTTTTATCCTCTTATAAAGGACTCAAGTAAAAAAGGACTAAGACCCACTCTGGGGCATACCTCAACTGAAATAACCTAATCAAAAGGTCCCACCTACAATGGGAATGGATTAAATTTAAGGGTATGATCATTTCTGGGAACCATAAAACCTCCAAACTACCATTGTATGTATAGACAGCAAATGCCACTGAGTGAGTGATTCACTCTCTCTAGGAAGGTTAGAATCCAGGAGATTCTGGAAATCTGGCCAAAAGTTTCCGGTACTCATGGTTCAAATGAACCCTTTAACTAGGGCCAGAATTAAAGAACCCAAGTCCAAAGGGTCACTGCAACCTTGCCCAGTGTGGTTCCAATTCAGAGCCACTTGAGTCCTTTGCCTCAGTTTCTTTGTACAGAGATGTGCTAGGTTCCCAAGCACAGTATTACCTATTTGGGGTACCCATGTCTCCAAACACTCTGGCGATATGAACTGGGGGCTCCTTTCTTTCGAACTTCAGAAGTCATGTGGGCAGATAGGAGCATGCTAAAATGAAAATAGACCACATAGATGTGGTAGTCAGTTCATTTAAATGGGCAGGACCTTTTAATCTGCTAGGTTTATCATTCATGAAACTAAATAATTACACTGAGCTACTTTCAGGAGATTCTCAGCTAAGGCTGTGAAAATTATCACTAGTCAAACCTAACATGAATCAGTCAGACCTTAATGGTCGTGAGGGACCCCCACCCCAGCTAGTTTAAGCAACCTTTTGACTTCCATCTTGCTGAAAGGAAGAGTAGGAGGGGTGGGCTTCAGGCAGCACGGAGCCAGGGACTTAGATGCTGCCACCAAACACCGTTTATCTCTTGATGTCACCTCTCTCAGTTGGCGTTGTTCTTCTCTGTTGTTGTGGGCAAAGGGAAATATGGATGCAGACAGTTCTAAGTTTATGTCATCATGGCTTAGTAACCCATGAGGAATGAGTGGTTGTACTACAAATACATAAATCAAAAGGAAACATTTTTTTGTTTTTTTAGTTTTTTTCTTAAACTTCTAATTTTGAAATAATTCAGGACAATTGCAAAAATAATACACGAACTACACAAAGAACTTCAACATACCCCTTACCTCCAGATACCAAGACCCATCAATTTTAGCATTTTTCCATATGTGCTGTATCTATCTATATGTCTATCATCTATCTTCTAAACATTTGTGAGTAGTTTGTATACATTATGCTCCTTGAACGCATAATACTTCCATGTACATCTACTAAGAACAAGGATATTCACCGATGTAACCATCTTAAGTACAGTTATCAAGTCAAGAACTTTGATAGAATGCTTACATTCTATATTATAATTTTTCATACGTCTCAAAATGTCCTTTTTGGAATTTTATCAAAGGGAAATGTTTTGATTACTGCAGCTTGGATGTCTTACATCCATCCATTGGGTCACCACAGGGAAATGGGGGTCTGTGAATGGTGGCTTCATCAGAACCACAGGAGGTAGGGGTAGGAAGGTAATTAAGGAAGGGAAGGGATGTCATCACACAAAGTAGGGAATGAGGGACTAGGTCTTCCTCCTCTCTTGCCTTCAGATTGAGCTCTCCCAGATAGGTGCTACCTGGAGGTATCCTGAGTCACAATCAAGCACCAAGTACCACCAAAAGCAGGGTAGAAGGCATTAAAGAGGGCTCCTGTGTACACTTCTGGGGCTAAGGTCACCCCTTCCCTGCTTTTTCTTGAGGCCTCACCCAGATCCTCCCAGCCACAGTCACAATGTCCTCTGCTTGCCACCCTGCCCCCACCTGGTTACCGAGCCAACACCAAAGGACCACAGTCAACCTATCCTCTTCAGAACCCCATTGACTACACAGCTCCCTGGCTGTGACATCTAAAAGCAGCATACCTAGTTGTCTGATTTTGGAATTTCTTGTGTCTTCTCACCTCTGAGGCCTGTGTATTCTTAACCTGTGGCTTACGTGCAATACTAGCTAACATTACTGTGTGCCAAGCATTGTTCTGAGAACGTTAATGTATTAATTTATTTTATACCCATGTTTCCTGTGATATATGGAAAGTAAGTTATCTCCACGGTACAGATGAGGAAATTGAGGCACAGAGAGGTTAAGTAATTTGCTCAAGGTCTCAAGGCATTTAGGTCTTATGGCTGAGATAGCGTAGGCATTCGTCTGAAGTGGGTAAGTATGCAGACCGTGGAGTAAGACCAGCTCTGTCATATACTATATGACCTTGGGGATTTTGCTTAGCCTCTCTGAGCTTCAGTTTCCTCATCTGTAATATGGAACTTTGAATTCTCAGAATATTCCAAGATTCTTGCTCAGTCCCCTTCTTTGTCTATGCCCTACTCCTAGGTGATCCCATAATAGCCTTGTAGCTTTAAAAGCTGTCAACATGTCTGATGATTCTCAAGGTTAGACCTTCAGGCTGGCCCTCTCCCCTGAACTCCTGATTGCTTTATCCAGTTACACACTCGACATTTCTACTTGCTCATTCATGTGTATCTCAAATTCAGCAAAGTGGAACTATGGCTTTTCCTCACCAAAGTCTTCTTCCTCCTCCAGTCTGCCAGATCTCAGTACATGGTACCACCATCTACCCAGTTACTCGGGCTTGAATTTGAATTATTCTTTTTGTTCGCCTCATAACCAAGCTCTCATTTAGTTCTACGGGCTCAACCTCCCAAATATATTCTGAATGCTGATCATCTTCACTGTTTTCATGGCTGTAGTACCAGCTGGGGGTCTCTGCCTGGGTCATTGTGTGATCTCTCTGCCTCTGCTCTTGCTCCACCCCCATAAATTAGATCATTTTCATGTCTCTCATGGCTCCCCACTGCTTCGGGATAAAATCCAAACTCCTTTCCGTGGCCTAGATGGTCCTACTCAACCTGTCCTTTGCCTGCTTCTCCAGACTCAGCCACCTGCTCTTTCCTTCTTGTTCTACATGATTGCAGGATATTTGTCTATTTGGTTCACTGCTCTATCTCCAGAGCTTAGAAAAGTGCCTGACACTTAGTAGGAACTTAATATATATTTATTTGCTGAATGAATGACCGTGCACCAATCACATGACCCTACTTTCTCTCCCCCGAACCCACCATGCTTTTTCTTGTCTCGTGGCAGCTGAACTTGCTGCTCCTTCTGCTCAACCCTGTTCCCCAAGCTTGGTGTAGCCACACCCTCCTTGTCTTTCCGATCTTACTTCAGTTGTCAGCCCCTCCTAGAGGCCTTCCCTCACCACCCTGCCAGAAGTAGCCCTCCTCCCAATAACACTCCATCATCTCACTGTAGTTTTCATCGCATTTATCAGCACCTGGAATTGCTGTTTTTGTTTACTTAAGTTTTCTTCCCTGTCATCTCCATGAGAATGCAAGTGTCTCAATGGCAGGGGCCTTGTCTGTCTTATTCATTGCTATATTCCAGCACCTAGAACAGTGCTTGGCATACAGTAGCTGCTCAATAAGCAATTGTGGACTGACTGATGAAGCCTTAGGGTTATTGTGAGGATTAAGCATATATTTAAACAACCACTTTGTAAAACTGACAAGATCTAGTAAAGCTAAACATACACTTATCCAAGGGTCAGCAATTCTACATCAAGGTATATACTCAAGAAATGAGTACATATATCCAGAAAAAGCCTTGTATAAGAATAACAGCCTCATGCACAATAGTCAAAAACTGGAAACAGCGCAAATGTCTGTCAATATGGAAATGGATAAACAAACTGTGGTCGATTCATATGGAGGAAAACTGCACACCAGTAAGAAGAAATTAACTACTGACTGATACACACAACCCCATGGGTGAGTCTCGTGGATATAAAGTTGAGCAAACAAAGCCAAGTCCAGAAAGTACATACATGTGATTTCATATATATGAGAATAGAGGAAAATCCAAGAATAAAGGAAACTAATCCGGATTGTGCCTGGGGAGCCCTTTCCAGGACTGCTCGTGGCCTGGAGTGCTGCACACAGCTTTTTTGATACCCGGAAGTGAGGCAAGCTCATAAGAAGGGGAAAGATTTTCATTGACAAATGGTGGAGGGGTCAGTGCGGATACTGTGGGTGGAAAGAATGTCTACAGCCTCGTTAATTTTGGAAAGCTATGTGCAAGCCTGCCTTAGCCAACAAAGGTTTGTGGAACAGCTGGGAAAACACAGAGCTTTCAAAGAAACGCCAGAGTGGATGCTGTGGCTTCACGCAGGAATCAGATCTCAAAATGTAATGCACACAAAGAGTGTGACCTCCGCAATGACCGTTGCTGCGGCAGGTGGCTTCCTGCCCGGGCCGGGGAGGGGACAACTCTCTTTCCTGTGTCTGTGGGCCCTTCCCTCCAGGCCGGGCGTTCCTCCATCTAGTGGTGGTGCAAAGCCACTTTGGGGGCCTTTTTCTCTTCATCTAAAACTGTGAAAAGTGAGCAAAACAGGAAGAGGCCTGTAAGATGTCTATTGAATAAGCAAAGATGAAGATTTCCTGTATAATCAAAACCCCCAAGGTGGCACACAGACTGGCAGAGGCCCTCTCTGTCCACCCCTCCCTTCAGCCATTTTTTCCTCATCGTCCGTCTGTCGTGTTGCAGCAGTGACTTCAGCTGGTTGGAGGACTAACTACTCAGTGTGTAACCAGGGTCATGTGAAACCTAAAATCAGCTGAATTCAGAAAATGTGCAATGACAGGGCCACAGAAATAGACCACAGAGAATGAGGTCCTCTGGGAAGCAGATATGCCCAGGAGGAGCTGTTTGATGGCGCTGTTAATTATGTTAATTATGAACAGGTATTTACGGTGGTTCATCTCCTCAAATACATTTCCCTCAAATGGATTTTAAAATTCTCTACTTTCTGGAAGGTTGGAAATGCATGTTATTGCTTTCAACAAATTCCAGTTTAAAAAGAAGAATGTGATAAGTACTTTTCAGAACGTGTAGATAAAGTACGGTTGAGGATGCCATGTATAATTCCAGTCATGCTACTGTTAAAAAATGTGTTCCCATAAGCACTACTCCAACCCGAAGATAAAGGAGGTGAAGGAGGCCAGAGAGGGCAGGAGTTTGAGAGAACTGAAACTCAGATTGCAGTTTGAACTGAAATACTAAGTGTAGTGAGTACTGAAGGATGACAACACTGTTGGAAGATTACCCCTAAGTGAAATTGAGAGAAATCAGGAGTGAAACCTATGAGATCAGTCACCTGTGGGCGTGACAACCAGTCGGTGACTAAGTCGCTTCAGAAAATCAAGACAGCAATTTTGTCAAGGCAGCGGAGAGACAGAACCGGGTATCATTCTAGCGAAGTAATAACCTTATCACTTGTAGTGGTTAAAAGGCTTGAAGCGGAGACACCATCAAGCCCGAATCTTCTCAGTTACAGAAAGATGGCCAAAGCCAAGTATGATGGATTATACCCGCCAAGACGAAGTTTCACTCATTTTATTTTATTTTGATGCTGCATGTGCTTTTGTTTTTGTTTCCTGTTTGCACCCCTCTTAGATCTTTGAGGGAATGGCTTTGCCTCCATCCCATGTGTTCCTGGCCAGCAGAGGTTCTCAGTCTTGGCTGCATGGTGGTGTCATCTGGGGAGCTTTAAAAAATACTGATGCCTGGGTCTTGGCCTCAGAAAATTTTATTTAATTGGTCTAATGCACAGCCTGGACTTCAAGACATTTAAAAGTCTTCTGGGTAATTCTTCAGTAGGGGCAGTCGAGCCTAGGAACCCTTGTCTAGAAGATCTGAAACTCATGTCTAAACACATGTCTAAACCCAGCAGCTCTTCCCAATCTGTAGCTCCTCTTAGTATCCTCGACTGTCAATAACTTTCTTTTTCTGCTTAATTTAGTTTGAGTTGAATTTCTGTTGTTTGCAGCCAAAAGAAATCTAACCAAAAAACTAAAAATACTCAATCATAAGGGCTAACATTTATTCAACTGCAGTTCTGTGCTAAGCAGTGTTTGGAGCACTTTACTTGTATTAACTCATTTAATTTAATCCTTACAACATCCTTAGAGTTTGAAGACTATTATTATCCCCATTTTACAGGAGAGAAAATGAGATGTCGAAAGATTAAATAACTTGCCAATTTGTACTCAGCCTATAAAAGCAGAGCTGGAGTGAGAACTCAGAAACCGTGTCCTTAAGCTCCCCACCTCACTGTTTCTCAAGGAAGAACAAAGAAAGTAGGCAGATTTCTCTCCATGCAATCATGCAAGGGGCTGTCCAACAGCCAGAATATGAATGCTTTGATCCATAGGAAGATTTTGGCTTTAAGTAAGAAAAGAATCCCAACTCCACTGGCTTGCACGATTATTTAATGTATCATGAGAATGAAAATGGGGCAGTTTCAGGACTGGCTGATAAAGGGACTCATTTTAAGTGCAATTTCAAGGTCTGAGCTGCCTCTCCCGCTCCCCAGTTCCTGGGGAGATGCCAGCAGGTGGAGGAGAACCAATATAGAATCTCTTATTTGGGGGACTCAATTCCCTCAGCCCCACCCATGGGGATATGTGTTCAGGCCGGGCAAACTTAGTCACTGGAGAGATAAGAAAGCTGAGGTGTTTGTGCCCTGCTGTGAACAGGACTTTCTGGTTAGGTTTCTTTCTAACCAGTCTTCTTCTTTTGCACCTTAATAGTGGAAAGAAGCAAACTCCTCAGTTAAGTGAGACCACAATTAAATAGGCAGTGGGATAGCAGGCCCACACAGGCCTCTACAACTAGCTTTGTACTCTTTATGGCATACGGAAGGGGTAGTTTTCTCTCCACTACTGAAAGGTGCATGGTGCAGTGTCATTGCATGGAGAACTCCAGAAAACCACTCCTCTGGTGCTCAGAGTCAGACTGTGGCCTCCACAGACCCAAGGGCCGGGGACCTCAATTGCAGGAGGATGGTCCAAAGCTGCAGGCGCCCGAGGTGCCAGTAGTACAAGGAGCAGAGGAATGACATAGCTCCCAGAGGCCAGGCAGCCCTGGCAGCTGTGGCCCCCAGGGTGCTGTGCGGCTCCAGGGGATCCATCCCTTGACCAATGAGCAGCTGAGGCCACAGAGCTGAATGTCCACTACATGTGGACTACATACAATAATCAAAAACATCATCTTTCAAAGCTCAGGTGTCCGGGTTCCCATACCCATGAAGCTTTGCCTACATATTATTTGTTCAACACACATGCATTGAGAACATACTTTGTAACAGACCCTGTGCTGGGGGCCGAGAAAAAATGGGGACCAAATGGACATGGTGCCTGTTCTCCTCATGGCCCTTGTGCTTGACGCTGGGATGGCCATGATGGACACAGAAGTCCCTGCCCTGAGAGGGTGGGAGGACCTGAGACAACACCTCTTATAAATGTGATATTTTTCCTTTTGTACTTTTCTGTATACAAAAGGGCAGGCGTTACTTACAAAACTAGGGGAAAACTTATTAAAGTAAGTTTTTAGAAATTGTTTTTGAATCAATGTCCATAAAGGAAATGAAAACATGAAAAGGAAATACCAGGTAGTTACACATTTGCAAGAACAGTGGACTTTGTACTCTAGAGAGGTCATACGAGGTGTGGGCAGAAAATCAACATCAGATAGTTCTAGAGGTCTTGATTCTGAACTGCTGTTGTTAAAGAAGTCCTAAGAGAAGAACCTTTGTTGTTAGTCGTCTTCACAATGTTTCATTCATTCATTTACTTTTTTATGCAAGAAACATGTTTTTTGTATTAGATTCTGGCATACAGAGAGGAGCAAGTCACCATCCCAACCACTAGATCCCACATTCCTATAAAGCCACAGATATCTATGTCTATATTATATCTTTATCTATATCTATATTTATCTATCTATCTATCTATCTATCTATCTATCTATCTATCTATCTATACTATAAATGTAGGAATGTAAATGGTGGCATAGTAGGATTAGGGACAGGGTGTAGAGGGGCCATGAGGTGAACAGTCATTATGTCCATTTGATCACCATTTTATCTCGGCCCCCTGCATAGGCCCTGTGACATAGTATGCTCTCAGTACATGTTTGTTGAACAAATAATGTGTAGGCAAAGCTTCATGGGTATGGGAACCTGGGAACCTGAGCTTTGAAAGATGATGTCTTTGGTTATTGCTTTCAATTCCAGTTGCCCTTGTTTCTTCCTTGGTAATAATAATTTTTAGGTGCTGCTCTCTTACTACTAGCTGGACTCTCATCACAGTCACCATATGTCCTTGTGTTTTATTTTCCCCATAATCATTCCACATTTAATTATGCTTTTTCCTCCTAATTTTCTGCTCCAACTTCATAAAAACCACATCTTTCTGTGTCCTAACAAAGATGTAAAACATTTTTCTAAAATTTCCTTCTGTTTCCTGAAGTGTATCGTTTTCAGAAATAGGCTCTTCCTCTATGACATTCCATTGCCTTTAATCTGCAGTATTCTAGACTTTATCCTGCAATGAAGAGAAATCTGTTCAGACTGACTGGTTGCCAGGAGACAAAAGATTCCCCTCACTGTCCACTGGGGTGTTAGTGGAATCTCTTTCTCAGATACACTACTGGAAAACAGTATAATGTGCACAGCCTAGTCTAATTCCTAATATATATAAAGTATTTATTTATTTTTTTTTTTTTTAGACAGAGAAGGAAGGAAGGATAGAAGGAAAGATAGAAGGAAGGAAGGGAGGAAGAAAGGGAAACATTTTCTTGTTTTATTATATTTTGTTTGTTTGTTTGTTTTTTACATGGGCTGGGGCCGGGAATCGAACCGGGGTCCTCCGGCATAGCAGGCAAGCACTCTTGCCCGCTGAGCCACCGCGGCCCACCCTAAAGTATTTATTTTTACTGTAGCTTTGTGGGATTGAATCAAAATCTTCTGTATCTATTATCTAGCTAGACTGATATTCTGAAGAGATTAAATGTGTTTGCACACACAGTTATAGTCTGCCCTGTTGGAGGTGATGAAGCATGCACTGCCCCTGGTCTGATTCTCAAATAGGCCTCCTAGGACTAAGAATTGTTCTAGATTTCTTCCAGCTTCTATCAATGGATTTTCTGATAGTCTTAGCTTCTGGTGGGTTTATGAGTTTTAACCATTCTGTGATCTACATAGGTGTTTTAGTAAAAGTTAAAGGTTATATTAGGTACTGATAAGCAGACTCCATTTATAGCCAGAAGAAGCCCTGGCTTATTACATCTTTATTCATTCATTTATTCATCAAACCAACATTTACTGGATACAAATTATGTATCTGTCACAATGATAATAAAATCTCAATCCTGCCTTCTTGAAGCTTATGTTCTAGTGGATATTTCAGACCTCAAGGAATTCAATTCAGTATGATAAATGTTTCAAGATTAAGTACAAGTAGCTAACTTCCCTACCTCACTCTCTGGCCTGCTAACCAGACAGAGTAGAGAAAACATTGGAATGACAGGAGGAATCCTGGTGGCAAACAGTCTTGGGTAACATAAGGTAGACTTTGAGGGGGGTGGGGAGGAATCTCTGAGGGCCTTTGGTGCAAGGGAGTGAGTGGCCTGTTTAAAGTTTTGATTTAGGAAGTTTAATCCAGGAGTCAAGGAGGGAGTGGGCTGAGGTTTAAACTGGGTGAAAGCAGGAAGGCCAAAGAGGCTCTTCCAGTGTTTCAGTTGACTGGTACTGAGAACTTGAATTCAGAGCACAGGGAGTGGAAACAGAGGAGCAAGATACCTCAAACCATCTGGCAATTGAAGAAGCTATCCAGGCAGAATCCACAGTAATTATGCTAACTCGCCATTTGATTCCATACACTTTGGGGTCAAATGTAGTTTGTTAGTGCTTTTTATCATCAAAATGCTCCCCAAATACTAAGCAATTAACTCTTTGCACTTTCAAAAGGTAGTTATTAGTTTTAACTTTCCACATGGAGCCAGTGGAGCAGAAATGGAGGAGCCTTTGTCCAAAGCATAAAGAGAGTCAAATGTCAGAACAGAAATGGTATTCTAGAAATCTGATCATTCAGTCTTAAATATTTTTAAAAAACATCACTAATTTGAGGGGAGAGCATAAGAATAAACCTGGCTCAGCTTTAGATTTATCTAAATCTGGTTCTATTCTTCAGGATTTGGGTTCCCAGTAAAATTCCACTATGATTTGACAATCCTTAGGTCTGCAGGTGTAATAAAAGAAAAGCCACAGATTAGTTCTGATTAATTTCCATCATAAAAGTCAACTCTTGATTTTCAGTGAGAGAATAGAGAAGGGATGACATGGATAATTAAAATCCACAGATAGCACAAACACCTAATTTAACCAGCAATTTCAAATCCTCCTCCACTGATTTTTTTTTTCATTAGAGGTGCTAAGTAGCAAGAGAGCCGATTTTGCGACTGAAACTAACAAAATGTGAATTCATCAGAAGACAAGCAGGTGGGAAGAAGAGCAAGAAGAAGCAGCAATGAGAAAGTAGGGATGATAGAGAATCAGCCACTCTTGCTCGCTCTATGTTGCATTCATTTAGAATAATAGCACTGCTCTCAGTGGGCTGCCAGGCGCATTTTTTGGAAAGGGCAGCTTACTCTTCATTTATCACTAAAGGGCAGCTCTCTGATAGAGAAGTCCCAGTGCCCCCACCCATATAAAATGGGGTGCACAGTGTTTGCAGGCAGAATGAAGTGACAGATCAGAAGTTGATCACCAAAAGCAGAGGCCCCTTTTATGCAGCTCTGCCAGTTTGAGCTACTTAGATGACACAGACCCAATCCAACGTGCATGTGCCACCACTTTAGACTTCCTTAAAGCCAGCTCTTCTCAATGGCTTCATATGACCTCCCATTCACCTGCTGCTCAAGGCTCATCATTATCTAACCTGAATCATACCTTACTTCTCACTCTTCTCCAAATCACAGGCAATATCCAGCCAGATTTACCTACTTGTGCTGAAACATATCTGCATTTCCCACTTCTGTTAGTTTGCTAGGGCTGCTATAGCAAAATACTATAAACTATACGGCTTAAAACATCAGAAATTTATTTTCTCACCATTCTGGAGGTTAGAAGTCTAAAATCAAGATGTCAGTAGGGCCACACACTCTCTGAAGGCTCTAGGAGACCATCTTTTCTTGCCTCTTCCTACCTTCAGGCAGTTTGCAGCAATTCTTGCTGTTCCTTGGCTTGTGGCAGCATCACTCCAATCTCTGCCTCTGTTTCCACATGGACGTCATCCCTCTGTGTCTACGTTTGGATTTCTCTCTTCTAATAAGAACACATTCATATTGGATTAGAGTCCACTTTATGACCTCATCTTAACTACATCTGCAAATAAACTCACCTTTACAAGACCAGGGGTCAGGACTTGCACATATCTTTTTGAGAGACACAATTCAATCCATGGCACCACTTCCTTGCCTGTGCTCCTGTCATTCCTGCAATGCCAAATTCCCCATCTCCTTCTACCTATTTTTGAAGCTTTAGCTCTTCCATGAAACCTTCTCTGTTTTCCCCAACTCATTCCCCTCTATGAAAGCACTTTTTTAGTAGGTCTTTTATGACACTTAGCACATTATGTTGTCCAAAATGGAGTTCATGACCCATGCATGAGTTTTGAAATCATTTTAGCGAGTCATGACTTGAATTTTAAAAAATGAAATAGAATAGCATGGAATGTTTTAGAGTGCAACACATGTAAACATTTTTTTTACTGTGGTTTCCAGTCAAAAAGGTTGAAAATCACTACATGTTATGCTTTTACATAACAGAAAATCTTGATCCAACCAGTGTAAATAACAAAGAATGTATTACCCTTTATAACAAAAAATCTGGAGGCAGGGCAGCTGCTTGGTTTCTCAGCAGCTTACCAACAATGTCAAAGACCTAGGTTTTTGCCATCTCTGCCATCCTTCCAGCTACCTCCTGTCATAGTTACAAGTTGGCTGCAGAAGATTCCTGTGTCACAACATTAGAGGAAGAAAAAAATCAACTATTTATATCTTAGGTCTCTTTTTATAGCAAAGAAATCTTTCCTAGAAGCCCCCAGCACATCTCCTCTCATCTATCATTGAACTGAATGGCATACTCAGCCAAGACTGAAAAGGAAAATAGGAAAACCCTAAATTAGCTTACATTAATCAGTACTTACCCATAAGAAGAAGCAACTTCCCTCAGCACTTGCCTGGTTCTGCTGGTCAGGAAGAAAGGGGAGATTGATGGTTTGGAATAAGAAAGTGAAAGTTATATGCCAGCCATGCACAAATTGCATCAGTGCCAGGCCACTTTCTCTTCCTATTCTCTAGGCACTTAGCATGCAGCAAGTCTAGACAGTCACCTCAGTTTTCAGTGATAAACTCAATCAATTTGCCTCAAGTATGATATTCATGGGATTCTTATCTCAAATATCCAATTTAAGATACTGGAGGCATTCTGCAGAAATAGCGCATGATATGTCGATAAGTTAACTCACCAAAGAAGAAGATTTTTTCCAAGTCTTAGTTTTTATATTGAATTATGGAACATGAAGGGTTAAATTAGTAGCATTGTACATTGAAATATCAATTAATAATGAAATGCATATTTGTCACAAAGTAGATGGCAACTGACGGTTCCACAGATGGAATTGTAGTTCTCAAGATGACATGGTCAATCTGTAACAGTGCGTGTGGAAAGATGGTGGTATCAGAGGTAGAGAGACATTACATCACCCTGGATATGGGATTTCTTTGAGAACCCTGGCAGGATTACTGCTGAATCATTCTGCTAAGCAAATTATTGGCATGTCAGTTGTTTCAAGGTCCCTGTAATTAAGCCCTTGTTTCACCACTTTCCTTGGCATCTTTCTGCTTATGCTGCCATTTAAGGCCAGACTAGAAAACATGAAGACATAAAATAACCACATTTGTAAGAATCGGTGGCATAGAGTATAGATCTAGCACTGTTTTTCTTCTTCTGTGTGCACACATGTGCATGCACGTGGCACACACATGCACATACACACAAGCCTTAACAGAGAAATCACTGGTGCAGATGACTTTGAACTGCAGAAAAGCTTTTTGTTGCTGAGATACTTAGAATCTTTCTATTTCCTCCTGTGACAAACGCAAGGTACTCCCATCTGCAGAGTACTGTAATACCTTGCAATATGCCTTGAAAGGAGATATTTTGTTTTGGGGCAACACAGGAAACCTTATCTCATCTGCCAGACCAGGATGCAGTGGGGCCAAGGACTGGAATGATGTAGATTTGGGTTCTCCTCTTGCCTCTGCTACTAATTTATAACTTAAATTTAAGGCCAGGTGCAGTCAGTGAGCCTTAGGCCAGCGCTTACTTGAAGTTCCATGTTCAGTGTCAGGGGCCGTTACATATCCAGGGTGATGTAATGTCTCTCTACCTCTGATACCACCATCTTTCCACACGCACTGTTACAGATTGACCATGTCATCTTGAGAACTACAATTCCATCTGTGGAACCGTCAGTTGCCATCTACTTTGTGACAAATATGCATTTCATTATTAATTGATATTTCAATGTACAATGTTACTGTTTCAAGGAGAAGTTTGGCAAACTGCATGGAGGGCTTGCTAAAACAGACAGCATGGTAAGGTGTCTAGAAACCATGAAGAAATAACAGCAGTAATAACTACCATTGTGTAGGGCTTTCACATATATTATCACATTTGATTTGTTCCCCATATGAACCTTATAAAGTGGTTATATCATTTAAAGAGATTCTAGAAACCATAGACCAGAGAGATTAAGGTCACTAACCAGAAGTCCTAAAATGATTATTTAACAGATGGCTTAGGAGAACTTGGAAAAGGAAGTGGTAATTACAGGAAGCTGGCATGGGTTCACTAAGAAAAAGTCTTACCAAACCAAACTCATTTCCTTTTTATAGTATTACTCCATTACTGATAATAAGGGTGCATATGTATTGAGTGTTTTTTATGTGCCCAGAACAATTTTAAGTGTTTAAATGCATTTAAACTTCACAACAAACTGTGCAGTGGGTGCCATTATTATTTCATTTTAAAGATGAGGAAACTGAACCTAAGAGAGAGAGAAGCAAATTTTCTGTATTCCTGGCTCTCCTGTTTTTCCTCCAGGTCTTTAAAAACCTGGCTCATTCTCCTTCTGCAGGACTCAGCTCAAATGTCCCCAGAGAGACCTCTCCTGCCTGTCCCATCTAAAGTTGTCTGCCCCCCCCAACCCCAGGTCTTTTGCAACACTGCCCCTTATTTAGTTCTTTCATAGGACAAGCTAAAATCTGTAGGTATCTTGCTTACTTACTGATTTATTTATTTTCACTCTCTAGATTTAGATATAATCTCTGGGGGGGGGGGCAGAGACCTTGTCCCTCTGTGTTTAACAGTGTATCTGGACTGTAATAAGTACTCAATAAAATATTTGAATGAATGAATATGTGCAAGCATGATTAATGTAGTTAATTAATGGGTTTTGAACATGAGTTTGTCAAATGCTAGAGACCAAATTTTTAGCTGCTCTGCTCTGCTCATTCATGTACTCATTCATCCATTCACACTTAACTGAATTGTCACCTGAGTGCAGACACTGAGTTAGGTATGGAAAATTAACTAAGAAAGACCCAATCTCTGGCCTCGAAAATCTCATCTGAGAGGTGGCGTGGCAGCTGGGAGAGGGCCAGGGTTTTAAAAAATGTACAGATAAAGGAACAATAGGACCCACTTTTTAGTAGTGTACTAAGTACAAAGTGACAGAAAAATAAAAAGAAAAAACCTGCCAGATTCCAGAAGACTTCTGCAGAGGAGGTGACTTTGAACCTGACCTTGAAAGAGGACTCAGGTCTATGGGGGAGGGGAGAATGTGTGCAGAGGTCAGGAGGGGAGAATGCGCATGGTAGGAGGTGGGGGGCACGGAACTCCATCGCTCACCCATCCTGTTGAGGCACACTTTGAATATGGTAATCAGGTGTTAGGAGGCCACTGATCAACTGGCCTCTTAGTAGAAATGCCACAGAAGGGACTCCTGCCTCGGGGGTGGGGCACTCAGGTGCATCTGAGCCATCTCCAAATTGCCCTCCAACTCTTAGCGTGAAATGCCTGGAAGGACTGCTTCGAAGAGGAAGGCACAAAAAGACAGAACCAGATTACATGGGTGGAAACACACAGCCATATTCTCGCCCTAAATACAGAGAATTTCTAATCTAGAAGGCTAACTATAACAGAAGTGTACACCTTGGCTTGTAGTTTCCAAAACGTCTCCTCAAACGTTATCTCATTTGATCCTCCTGTAGTCTGCTAGATTCTGCAGGGCATTTATTATTCATTTATTTGGGCAACATTGATGGAGCACCTCAAATTGTTGATCAGCCCTGGGCAGTGCACAGGTAAAAAGCACAGCCTATAGTCCCAAAGCGTTTACACACAGAGAGGCAAAGACAGCACAGAGTAAAGTGCTGTGTTATTGCTCAGCATGTAAGAAAGGCACGTTGGAAAGGGGACATGTGAGCAGAGCACTTAAGGCGATGGCTAGCAGCCCGGGCTCCTGCATCAGACACATGGGTTCAAATCCTAGTTCTGCCATTCATTTGCTGTGCAACCTGGGGTGAATAATTAAATGAAATGCTTAAAGTTAAATTAAGTAGTGGGTGAGAGGGTAGTTCAGTGGTATAATTCTCACCAGCCATGCAGGAGACATGGGTTCGATTCCCGGTCCATGCACTTCCCCAAAAAACAAACAAACAAACAAAAAGTCAACAGATGGTGCTGCAATAACGGGATACTCATATTGCAAAAGAATGAAATGTGACCCCGCTATACAGTATACAAAAAAAAAATTTTTTTTTTAATTAAGTAAGCTAATACCTGTGCCCTAGGTAGGTTATAGGTTGGCTAGTAAAAGAAAGACCCTAAATAAACAGTGACTTAGCCAAGATGGAAATTGAGTCCTCCCTCATGTAGGTACCCAGCCAGGGATTGTGTTTCCACTCCATGAAATCATCCAGTCCCAGGCATTTCTCATGTAGTGGATCTGCCAGTTCTAGGGACTGAGCTCATCCATAGGGTCCAAAACAGCTCACAACTGCATTCCATCCAGCAGAAAGGGGGACGGGGAGGGTCAAGCCCATGCCTTCCCTGTAAGGACACACTCAGAATTGTAGGCACCACATCCATTCATATCTCAGCGGCCAGAAATTAGTCACCTGGCCACACTCAGTCTCAAGGGAAGCTCTAAAAATCAGGAGGTTTTTACTGTAGAAGGGGGAGAATGGATGGTGAGGGCAATTAGCACTCTTTGATCATGATCTGATAACCTGAAAACCCATTAGCATAATATCCCTAGCAAGGAAGTGCTCAGTAAGGGTCACCTGTTATTTGATTGAAGGCTGAAGAGCAGGTAGCCAGGAGTGACAGAGGGGAGAGCAGCCCTGGAAGAAGGAGCAGAATGCACAAAGGCCTGGGGGCAGGGTGAGACGGGGGATCACTGGTCAAGTGCTTCTCAAGCACATGACTAAAGGTCAAGGGGTCTGAGGCCCTTGGCCAAAGATATCGCAGAAGGGGATGGAGACTGAGCCAGTGGCATTCAATTTGACCTTTCGGAAGCTTTTGATTACAAGAGTCAAATGAAAGCTCTAGGTCTGGCTTTCAGTACCTAAACCAATCCCAGTGAACAAGGGGATGGAGAAGTTGGTTAGATAAGACTGGTTAGCTGCTGAGCAAACAGCTCCTGTGCCATGAGTCTGCACAGGAAATTCTCCAAATCGTTTTACCAGGAAAAGGATGAATGCATGCAAGATGGTTAAAAGCAAATCTCACACCTCTTCCTTCAATCAATTATATGCACTTCTAGAGCACTTACAATTCATAGCAGTAGTCTTTCAATACCATCCCCTCAAAATATAAATTTTGATAATGCCCCTATCAAACACTCCTTTATCACGATGGTTCAGAACTGTGTGTAACCCAGAAAAACATCTTCTTAAGGTAAGTCCATTCCTGTGGGTGTGAACCTGTAGTATGTGCAAGCTATTGATGAGTCTACTTCAGTTAAGGTGTGGCTCACCTCAATCAGGATGGGTCTTAATTATTACTGGAGTCCTTTATAAGAGTAGGAAATGCAGATAGAGAGGGAAAAAATACAGGAAGCAAGAAGCTGAAATCAATGAAACACAGAAGAGAAGGGAGAGACCAGCAGACATCACCATGTGATAGGGGCTAAGGATCACCGGTCTTTGGGAAGAAAACATCGCCTTGATGATGCCTTAATTTTGGACATTTTCCAGTCCCCAAAGCCATGAGTGAATAAATTCCCATGGTTTAAGCCGACCCATTTCATGGTATTTGCTGGGGCAGCCTAGGAAATGAAAACAGTTATTTATGGACATACACATGTGCTATTTTACTAATCTACTACTGTGGTAAAGGCTGTCTTTGATAGCCCTGTGTCCATCTTTTCCTACTTCCTTTGGATGAGAACACTAATGGCCATATGGCATCCCAGAATAAATGACAGTCCCCTGAATCCCCTGTGGCTAGCTGTGACCAAGTGACTAAATTCTAGCCAATGAAATGCCAGAAGTATAGTGTGTAATTTCTAGAAAGTGTTCTTGGAGGCGAGGTGGGGGCATGCAGTTCTTCATTTTCTCCTTCCTGCAGCCTGGAATGTCAACGTGATGGCTGGACCATGAGCATCAGCCTTGGGTCATGAGGTGGAGGTCACATATTGAAGATGTTGGAGCAACCTGATAGCAGGAGCCTGTATCCTTGATGAATATGGAGCCACTTTACCAGTTCTAGGCAGCTGACCTCCGACTATGGTTTACATGAGAGAGAAATAAGTTTCTCTTTCAATTAAGCTGTTGTTGTTTTGGATAATTTCTTCTCCTATTCCAGCCAAATCTAATCCTAACTGATACAACTATATATAGTACAATACGTGTACCAATACAGAAATAAAAAGAGATAAAATAACTGTGAATGGCAGAGCTGATATTTTTTGCCCACCAGTAGATGAAGTCTCGTCCAACCCTGGACGTGAATACACTATTTTAAAGACCTCTGCTCACCTTGCCTCTTGCCCTGCAGTGTCCATTGTTGTGGCTACTTGCCTCCCTTCCCTCCAGGATACCTCGCTCTCTGAGGCAGGTCCTGAAGTGAATTTCTCTGAACCACCGAGCACAGCTAAGACAGAATCCCTCCCAGTGCCTGCCTTTTGCTGCCTGCTGACCTTTCTGGACCTGTTTCTATCATCCAGACTTTGCTTTTGCAATGAGGAAAAAAGACCAGAAAATCTGATGGAATGGAAAAGATAAGATATGATCTGAACCCAGAGAAGTAGGCAATTCATAATTGTCAGAGATCCTTATGCAGGGAAAAACAAAAGCACACAGATTAGCCTGTGCCGCTGCTGCTGCTAAGGTACACCCACTCACAAACCAACTTCTCCCAGCACGTGACTCTGCACTAAGTCAGCTTCTGTAGGGAAGGACGGAGGGAGGGAGAAGAGGCAGAGAGCTTTTGTTGTGTGAAAGCTTTCTCCAGGCCTCGCCTTTCTCCTCCCTGGAGGCAATGCTCACCCCAATATGTGGGAGCATGTTGGAGAGGACCCAGTTCATCACGTGGAGGCCGAGGGTCTAGAGCTGCCCCACATCAAGGCTGCACCTAGGAAACCAGACCCTGCTTAGTTAGTGTCTTTAGGATCTGGGCGAGAGCACGCTCCCTCTCTCCTCCCTGGGAGGCATCAGTGTCCTGATTGTATCACAGCTTCAGAATTCCCTGACTCATGCCATCCTTGGATTTTTAAAAGAGAGTTTATTCAAGTGGTGTAGGCTGCACGCTCCACCCCCTCCCACTCAATTCAGCTATTAAATTACAGCACCCTTAAAAAAAATTTTTTTCAGCACCCTTGTGCATCAGAGGAGCAAGGGAAGGAAGGGGCTGGTGAGGGGAAGAGGGGCTGCTGAAACCAGGAGTCCTTTAGGAAAACTTGTGTTTATGTCATTATATGTATTGGTGCTCAAAGAATGTCTAGTCTTACCCCCAACCTAGGAAGGTCATCCAGGCTTGCTAAGGAAAAGCAGCCGGACTTGGAAGGGATGCATCTTATATCCCTCATCACAGCTGATCCCGGCTGTTCTCCTACTCTTCTCAGCAGCAAGGCTAGCATGTGATTTGCTGGTAACCATGGTAACAGACCCTGTTTAGTGAAGTGTATGGAGAGAAACCCCACAGGAGATCACAGCACAGGACATTGTGTTTTACCCAAGGACAGCTTGACTCAAACTCAGCCTGCCCTTCCTCGCTGCCATTGCAGTTGCTGCTGCTGTAACTGCAGCTGCAGCTGCTGTTGAGGAAATGGCAGTATTTGCTCTTTTCTGAACTGGACACATTGGCTTTCTTTTTTTTTTTTTCTTACATCTCCTCCTAATACTTGTCTCTCTTATTTTGGAACATAATCTCTGAAGATGAAAGACAAAAATAGTTCTCTCTGAAGGTGAAGATGCTAATGCACTTTCTGTGCTGTCAAAGATGGGCCTCTTATTGTAAAACACCCACTTCCACTAACTTAAACCTTGTGGCAAGTTCTGCTCTCCCTGAACACAAGCGAAAGCCCCCCTGAAGGCCGATGGAGTGACCCCACTGTTCTCCACCACGAGAAAGCCACAGAGAGGGCATCTGTGTTAAGGAAGAACGAACAGCAGAGGGCCAGTACATGTCACTCCCCTGCTCTCAGGCTTTGCTTCAGAAGTGGCTCAGATGGTCTTTGTTGCAAACGGAGAAGGGCGTAATTATAATTGGGTGAAACATACATTGTTAAGTGAGCCGGAGTACAGCAGAGAGATGACGTCGGCAGAGTTATGTTTGCACGCACCGGCCTGCCCGGATGCATCATCCAATGCCCTGCGCACAGAGGACTAAGTCAGGTGCTGCCTTTGCAGTGGGATGCCCTGAGGCCATTGCTCACTCACATTTTACTGCTGTGAGCAAGTCAGTCTCTCCCAGGGTCAGCATCTCCACCTTTAAAATATGCAGAGTGATATCTGCCCCAGCCTTGCTCACCGGGTTTTTGTAACAAACATACTTGATAATCTAAGGGAAAATATTTTGAAATGTATAAATTCCTACAGGTACCACTATCCTTCTTTTTAGTGGTAGAAATACTCATTTTTTCAAGAACTCAGAAAATTGGAGTAAGTTATTAGTCCTGGTCAAAAAGTAACCCTAATGCAAAGCCACAGAAGTTACCATAACATGGTTTTTATCTAACATTTAATGAGTGGACACATACTGCATATTTCACTTAAGCCTAACAGCACCCCCACTGGTACTACAATTTCATCTTACACATGAGGCCCGAGTTCACATAGCCACTGCTAGAGTCAGGTTTCAAGTCCTGGCCAGCTTGACTCGAAAGTCTGATCTTTCAGCACCTCTTAGGACCTCAGACTGGCCAGTTCATTTAAAACATGACCTTTGCTACTGGTTATCAGGTGGTTTCTTGGGA
Source organism: Tamandua tetradactyla (assembly GCF_023851605.1). Classification (NCBI taxonomy): domain Eukaryota; kingdom Metazoa; phylum Chordata; class Mammalia; order Pilosa; family Myrmecophagidae; genus Tamandua; species Tamandua tetradactyla. Next base: position 145,559,459 of record NC_135332.1, read on the forward strand.
GCTAATAGAGGAGTAGGCTGTGCCTGTGTGGGTGCATGTGTGTGTTTAGAGAGAGAGGGGTCAGCCTTCCTTATCTGAGGGTTGTCCTCACATTTAGTCCATATGACTATCTCTTCGGGACCACATGGAAAGTTTCTAGGCCAGCCTGGAATGGTGCAGTCTGACCTGGTTTCATGGCAAGAACAGAAGCACGACTAGTGAGCATGTAAAGTCAGAGAAATGCAGTCTCCAGGACACAGGTAGAGGCAAGTTAAGAGCCGGGCCACCTGGGTTCCATCTCCTAGCCTAGCTGTACTGGTTGTCTTGTTTGCTCTTGCAGAGTCTCTCTCTTTCTCACCCTGCTTACCTCGGGAAGGCTCACCTTTCTGGACTGCATCAACGGGCCCCCCTTGCCCTTTGTCTCCTGGTTGTGTTTGGCCCATGGGGAGTCCTGGCAGGAGAAAAATTAGGTTAGAGTTTTAGTTTTCCTGGGTCACTGTGGATTGAGAACCCCTTGTTCCTTCAGGCCGAGGGAGATAAGTGCTCCCCACTGTTGCTAACACTGGAGTATCATGCTATCTCCTGCCAACATCCTTAAACTTGTTCATACCTTTATAAACAGCCCCTCAGTTACCGGGCTTGAGTGTACCATCTTCTGCAGGGACACAGCCTGATGTAGAAGGACAACAGTACTCACCTCCTATGAGTAACATGAGAATTAAGGCAATACATGTCATGTGTGGCATGTCAGGATGCTCCATTAGGTAGAAGTAGGATCCTTCCCCACACCCCTCTTCACCCCCAATGCATTACTGACACCATCTTAGAACTACAGCCTGGTCAGCAACAACCCCGACTGCTTGGCACAGTGGCTTAACCGGAAACCCAGGTTTCATTTTCCCCCAAACTTTGGCTGGTTGACAGATAGAGTATGGAAAAGCAATGCAAACAGAATCAGTTGAAGTTGGTGACTTATATAAAGGGACAAAAATGAAACAAACACATTGAGTTCATGGAAGATGCAATGGAAGGTCAAATAAGCATATGTAGAAGTTTTTCGTTTATCCTAAAAATATTAATTAAACCTCTGCTAAGTGCAAAAGATTTAGTAATGAATAATATATATCGTACATATCTGGCCCTCTTCTCCCATACAGCTAAAGTTCCAGTAGGGGAGACATGCAGCTAAACAAAGGCTACAAAGAAATCTTTTCCCTTTTAATTAAAATTGTAGCAAGGGGATGGTGGGAAGGGAAGCAACTTTTAATTGAGCACTTACTATCGGCCAGGCAATACACAAGGCACTTCATTGATGTTATCTCATTTGATTTTACAACCTGGGCTACATAGATTTATTCCCTTTCTGCAGGGAGGTAGATGAAACTCAGAGAGATTTTATGGTTTACTCAAGATCAGGGATCATTCAAAAATCATTTATTGAGTCCCTACTATATAGCTTGCTCTGTCCCTGCTTTCCAATACTTTATAATTAGATGGAGATATAGGCATGGTGATAGGCTGAATTATGTACCCCAACAAAAGACATGTTCTTAGTCTTAATCTAAATTCTTGTGGGTGTGAGTCCATCTGTATGTAAGGCCCATTGAAGATATCTTATCAGTTAACATATAGACTCATTTGTGAATAGTATCTTCTAAAATCCTATTTAGTGTGGACAACTGAATCAGGGTGGGTCTTAACCTATATTACAGGAATCTTTATGAAGGGAAAACCACATGAAGAAGCCAGAAGACAAAGAAGCCAGAAATCAGTGGGAAATGGAAGGGCCAACTCGACAGAATATGGCCATGTGATGGGAAGCAAAGATATAAGTCAAGGAATCCCAAGGATTGCAGTGAAAGCATGGTCCTAGCAATGCCTTGATTTTATTTTTAGCCTATGAAACTGTGAGACAATAAATTATTGTTTAAGCCAACCCATTGTGTGATTATTTGCCCTAATGGCTCTGGTAAAGGAAGACCGGCAAATAAATAGATATTTATCAATCAATGGGTTATGTGCAGTGATAGTGATATGTTAAACGTATTATGGGAACAGAGGGGGTCCCCAAACCAACACGAGGTGTCAGGAAAGACCTAAGGGAAGGAAACCTGGGACAAATAAGGCCTCAACTGAGTTTTACAGATGACATGGTAGCCAGCTTGGGGGTGGCTGATGGGGGAGTGGGAGTCCTCTCAGGAAAAGGAGATGGCCTGGGCACAGAAGAACATGACTACAGAGTAACAAGCCAAGCAGGGAGTATGGACTGAGTTATAGGCAGGGCCCAGGCCCTGGCAGAATTTATCTACTGTATCAAGAAACCTGGACTGTAAGTCCCATAGCTTACCCTCTAGGCAAAGAATTTAAACAGGGATGTGACTTGGTCAGATCTGGGTTTCAGAGAGATCACTCTGGCTATTATGTACAGGACAGATTTGAGGTGGACAAGACTGGAAACAGGCAGACCTTTTAAGAAGCATAATAGTCATCGAGGGAAGAGAAAACGAGGCCCCGAATTAGGTCATCAGTCCAAGTGATGGAGAGCAGGCATCTGTTTGAAGAACTACTTTAGGGGACAAAATCTTAGGACTTAGTGATTGGCTTTGGTATAGGAGAGAGAGAGAGAGACTGAGAGAGACAGAGAGAGAGGGAGGTGTGCAAGACAACCCCCTCTCAGTCTAGGTACCAGGGTAGATGGTGGACCACCACCTGAGATGGAGAATGGGGAAGGAAAAGCAGACCTGGGAAGCATGGTGGCTATGGTCTTCTCTGTCAGGGACTTTTTGCACCTTTCATCCCATTTTTTTCTGATAACAAATCCCATAAGCGGGGCTATGACCCAGCCCCACTGGGCTTATCAAATTCACTTCTGAGAACTTCCTCTATAGACAGAGACCTGGTTCACAACCCCCAGACACCAGGTTCAGCAAGTCCCTTGATTCTACGAATCACCATGCAATCCTTCCAATTACTCTCTCTGTGTAAAAGCTAGTCAGGATCAGTTCCTGCTGCTTTGCAAACGAAGAGCCCTGTGGAGGAAGATGAAGAGCTCAGCTCTGGATGTGGTGAGTTTCAGCCCCATGTGACATCCACATGATGACCAGCAGTTCCAAGAAATATGAGTCATAGGGGAGAAGTCTGGACTGGAGTTATCAGCACATGAATTGTTAGTTGAAACTAAGAATGAATCAGTCCACCAAGAGAGAGTGTGGGGGTAAGAATAACGGTGGGCAGAGGGCAGAATCCAGGAGAACACCAACATGTAGAAGCTGAGAGGGGGAAGAAACAGGAGAAAGAGGAACTTAAATGGTCAGAGAGAGCACAGGAGAACCGGGAGAGTCTGAAGAAAGAATAACTGAAGGTTTCACGTACAGCCAAAAGGGCAAAGTAAACTAGGGGCTGAATTTTGAACTTGACAAGTAGATTATTGATGCAAAGGACAGTTTCACTAAAAGGCTTAAGACAAAAGCCAGGCTGTATGAGGTTGCAAAGTACATGGGAAGTAGAAAGTAGGGATCCTGGAGAGTTTTAAATGAGAGATGAAAGTAGATAGAAGCTGGGGAGGTACACAGGTCAAGGGTGGGTTTGTTTCAGTAATTCTAATCCTGATTCCAAAACCCATGCTCCTTCCATGCAAAACCTACTATCCTGGGTGGGCCACAACGGCTCTGCAGGCAGAGTTCTCGCCTGCCATGCCAGAAACCTGGGTTTGATTCCCCGTGCCTGCCCATGCAAAAAAGAAAGAAAAAAAGTTATAAAAACCTACTATCCTGTGGTCTGGGAAAACCAGAATTTGAATAGCAAAGATAACCAGAACAAAAAACAGTACTCTTCTTCAGGTAATTTTGCCTGCTGCCAGGTGCATCACTGTGGTGTTATGACTAAGTGTAGGAATGGCTCATGAGCATTTTGAAAACTGATGAAACCATGAAAGCTGGTTGATTTCTTGTGTGTACTTCGTGCCTCAGTTCCTATACAAGCCCCAAACCCAACAACAACACAGTAAAACTAAGTGAATAAAAAGAGGAAAGAATGTATTTGCTCTTATTGCACTCAAACTAAAAACTCTCCCTCTATCCCCTCCAAAAAAAAAATTCAGGGGGGAAAAACCCCAAACCTTAGAAATTAGTATCATAAAGAAAGCAGCTGCCCTTTTGTTAGGTGATAGGCATGTGCTCCTTAAGGAAGACGTGGTTTGGCTGGTTCATTGTGCTGACTGGTGCTTCATAGATGCAATTTTTAAAAAAAGATATTTACTGGCAAAGGGTAGATGAAAACGGAGTTGAGTTGATGACAAAATGTTTTAAAGTTCATAAAAAATCACTTGGAATTATAAAATTTATATATATTTATCACAGAAAGTTTGGAAAATGCAGAAAGACATAAAATAGCATGACATCTCACTATCAGTGGTAATAGTTTACAATATTTCCTTATAGTCTCTTCCTCTAGTAGCAGGTCCAATTTTAACAGAACTTTGCTTGTATGACATAACAACTGAGGTCTGCTGCAAAGATGATCTTAGGAGCCACCTACAGCAGCATCCCAGCTACTGTGTTAGGGAAGGGCGAAATGGCAATGAACCTAGAAGCAGGGGAAAAAAAATTGATCTGATGGTCCAGTTATAACATCTATGGCAGAAAGCAAGAACGTGAGTTTGCCCCAGAGTTATATCTGGAACCAGATTTCCTGACTTTAATATTAATCAGAAATCTTTGCATCAGAGAGCTGGCTGTCATATTACAGGTGTGCCTTGTAAAAAACCCAACCTCCTTTCCTGTACCCCACTCCTACTTTTCATGTCTCTAACTTAGTTGCCAAGGTAAACTGGATTATTGTTCCCTATTCTTCACTCCTTCCACCACGTGATCTTGTGGTGCCTCAGTAGCATTGGAGGATTCTTCTTTGCTCCACTGTCTTTGGACTTAGCCATGTAAATTTTTCTGGTCAATAGAAACTTTAGTGGAATTGATGTGAACAGAGACTTTAAATGTGCTTTCATGGTTTGAATTACTCTCTGCACTTCTGTCATCTGCTACGACATGAACTTGCCGGAGGGGCATGTGGTCCCAGGATGTGGACTTGAACCCAACTAATAACTGAAGTCAAGCCTATCTGGACACAGCCACCCTCGAAAAATAGCCCATCTACATACTCACAAACAGTAAATACATGCTTATTTTTGTAATACACTGCGATTATGGGATTGCTTGTTACACAGGCACCTACTATAATTGCTCAGTTATGACCCTTCAACCATCTTTGAATGAATATTTCCTTCATCCCCATAGCTATTCCTTATCAAATTCTCTTAATCTACTTTGAATCATCTTCGATATCTGTATCCAGATTTCAACTGCACTGCCATCACTCTTCATCACTTCATACTTGGGTGTCCTCCTTAACAAACTCTTATTTCTTCTCCATCCAACCTGTTCTGGCCAGAATTGCTAGACCCAACTGCTTTACGAAGCCCTTGCACAACAGAAAACCTCTATTTAAAAGTCTTCAAAGGCTTCTCAGTGTTTTCAGAGTCTAAGCAGCCAAGAAATTCAGAGCTAAATTTTATGCACAATCTTAACGACCATCCTTGGCCTAAGATTCTGGTATAATTCTCTTCCCTACTTTCCATAGCTCTAACCTTTTAAATTTATGAGACGGTCTTAGTGATTATAGGTCATTTTAGTTTAATTCTTCTAAAGTCATTTTTTGGAAGTAACAAATATAAACTTCCCTTTGCTTCAGGTCAGATGTCTCTCCTTGATGTTCACACCCCTCTCTAATTTTGCTTTATCTCATCCATTATTGAACACAAAATAATAATAACATTTATCTAACATTTACTGAGCTTACTTTGGGCCAGGCATTATATTAAGTGTTCTGCATGCTCTATCAGTTAAAATTCGGTTTAACCATGAGTAACAAAGACACCAAAAATAGTGGTTTAAATAAGATAGACATTTATTTTTCTCTCATGTAAAGTACAGAAGTAGGTTGCCAAGGACTAATATGATGGCTTTGCACCATTAAGTCTTCAGTGACACCATTTCCTTCCACCTCATAGCAATTCCAAACTTTGGGTGTTGCCCTCATCCTCATGTTCCAAAGTGGATGCTGGAATGCCAAACATTACATCCACATTCCAGGAAACAGGCTGGGAGGAACAAAGGGAAAAAATGGAGCAAAGAGTACAAGCCAGCTGCCTTTTCTAGATAGCTGCTACATAGCATTGGCCAGACATAGTTATACGGCCACACATAAGGGAGGCTGAGAAATGTAATCTTTTTTTCCGGGAAGCCATATGCCCAGCTAAAAACTGGGAGTCTATTACTAGATGTATTAACTCAACCATCAAAATAATTTCATGAAATAGACATTATTCTTATGCTCCTTTTATAAGTGGGAAACTGAGGTATAGGAAGGATAACTACCTTGCTCAAAGTCACATGGATAGGGTGAGCTCAGGCAATCTGCCTCCAGAGTCTGTGCTCATCACTCCCATGCACACAGCTTCCATGAGGGTGATCTGGCCTATGTGAGGTCTGGGAATTGCCTTGCATATTCCTTTAGCTATGCCTTCACCCATACTTTCCCCTCTCCAGGAAAGCTCTCTTCTGTCCCCTCCATCAACCATCAGCACCCAGGTTCAGTCTCTGCCTGATGTTGATTCTCACCGATCTCCTCCTCGAGATTCTGTTTCCTATGGTATCATGGTCTAGGCTTAAAATGCCTGAGAGGCAGAGACAGTCTTTTTATGCCACATCCAACCATGAAAGGAATATGATGTAGTGATTAAGAGCTTGGGCTCTGAAGTCCAACAGAGTGAAGTTCGAATCCTGTGTGACCTTGCACAAGTCACTTAACCTCTTTGAGCTCAGTTCCTTCATCTATAAAATAGGAAGAATGAGAGAACCTGCCTCATAGGACTGCTATAAGGGGTAAATGAGATGATGCATCTAAGTTCTCAGCCCAGAGGCTGACTAACAGCAAGCACTGAAACGTACATGCTCCAGTGATTATGATAAGCTTATGGACACCCCTACTTTCCAGACAGGAGAGCCCTTAGATGCACACAAAGGGCAGGGGAATCCTCTATGCCTCTCCTCTCTCAGAGACCTGCAGAGGCTGCTTGAGTAGGGCTGTTGTGTTGGCACTGACCCTTTGGGTATGGCCTTAAATGGCTATTAGATGCTACAAGCTTCAACTCCTCTGGTTTAGAATATAAACTAGCCACCTGTGAAATGTGTTACTATTTAACAGATATGAAATATCATTCCTGGACAGAACACAAGGCAACAACAGTATACACCAAAGGAAATTATTATTGTCACACAAGACACTTCCGACCAGGCACATACAAATCCAGAGAAGAGTTGTATTCTCATAACAAAGCGATTAAATACCTCTGGTGAACTAAGAGGAGGGGAAACATGGGCCACATTATTTTAATACTCTGTAAGCTTTTACTGAGAGAATTTAAACAAAAGAAAATCAGGACAGTGAGAAAAACACTTCTGCATGAACAAAATGCCTTCTCGAGAGCAGAGCTAGCATGGTGCGCATTGCTTTACATAATGAGTTCTCTTCCCTGGGCTTGGAAAGATGCAACAACCTCCATGGCTGCCCCTGGCAAAGAAGGAGCGTTCCAGAAGGGACCAAGCCAATGGGCTCCACAGATCTGCCCTTCTCTGCCCCAGTTGCCATCTAAGGGAAATACATATTCAGCCATGCACAGCTGGAAAGCAGGGCACACATCACACCTGTTCATGTGCAAGTGTATAGACAAGCCCTGCATGTTGTCTCACATCATCTCCCTTACATCTGACCTTTCAGGGCCACTCTTAGCACTCCCATATGTCCTCACTCCAGGGCTCATTCTGTCATCTCCTGACAGTTTGGTCTGCCCATCTCCAGGCCTTCTCCGTCACACCCCCACATACAATCACATCGGTGTTGAATTGCAAAGGCTTACATGTCATCATTCCTCCCTCTGAGTGTAAATTCTTACTATTTTTCTTGACCATTCACAGAAGTGGAGCACTCTAATTCCCAAGACAGCCCATTACTTCCTTAAGAGTCCTATTTTTTAATTTTTTAATTAAATCCAAATCTGGGTTCCTAGTAACTTTTGCACAGCTGAGATCTAAGTAATCCTTCAGCTCCTTCTTCCACAGTTTCTCTCTTCACATGGAATTCCATTTTCCTTCATGGCAGACTTCTAATTGTCTTCCCAACATCTGTTTTCTTCTTCGGCAAAATAATAGAGTTTTAGCTGGGCTCAGGACCACCCAGCTAAAGACTACATTTCCCATATACCCTTTCAGCTGGGTGTGGCCACCTGCCTAAGCTCAGGCTAATGGGATGTGAAGAGAAGCCATTTAGGCAACTTCCTGCTTATGTCTTTAAAATGAATGAGTGGAATGAGTCGTCTTGGTCTCTTTCCCCTCCTGCTGGCTGGGAAATAGGGCTGGAGCAGTCACCTTGGTCACACAAGTGGAAGCCTTGTCCTGAGGACAGAGCAGTCAGACTGGGACCACCTGCCTACGTGATGGTTGAGAGAGAAATCACCTGCCACATGTTGAAGCCTCTGCATTTTAGATTCTCTTTTTTACGAGAGCTTAGCCTGTGCCTTAAAACACTCATCCCTCTACTTATGAAAATCCTACCCATTCTTTAAGTATCATGCAGTCAGGAATTTGCCTCTCCATCGTTTGAGTCTCCAAAATCCTTTGATCTGCCTCTGATGTCGCACCTCACATTCTCCCCAAATTATAGTTGTCTGTGTTTGTCTTATTTGTTCTCTGCAAGCTCAAATCGGGCAGAGGCCAAATCTTAATCACTTTTTAAAAATAATCCACAATGTCTAGCACACTTTCTTTTTATGATTGGTTTTGAATAAATGTGTTAAATGAATGGATTAGTGGAAGATGCTGGCAGGCTGCTAGTTGGTCTTATGTTTCAACATTTCTATCAGCAATCTGAATGAAACATAAGTCAGTATACCATTGCATCTGTGGAAAGCACAATGCAGCACCAATAATTAGAAAAGATCAAGAATCAAAAAGATCTTTACAGATAAGAGCCAGGAACAATGGATTAAAACTAAACTTCAAATAAGTTGAAGTCCTGAATATCAGTTCAAAAGTGGGCAAAAGGAAAGAATGGTAGAGAACTAGTTTAATTAAGGCTATATTAAAAGGGCTTAAGGATTTTATTTGATTGGAACACTTGAGTATTTGTCAAGAATATGATGTGCTGGTTGAAAAAATTTAGTACAATTCCAGCAGTACCAGTTTATCCAACACTATTGAGTGTCTATCATATGCTGGGTGTTATGTGGGAGAGTGGCTGAAGGAAATGTAGTGCCTTGCTTTCAAGGTGCTTACAAGAATATGGTATATAGTCCATCCTATAGCACCGGGTAGAATGTATTTGGTGCTGCAAGAGCAAAGACATGGAAAAGCTCAACACGAGTGTGGGCTCACGAAAAAAAAATGCAAGAAAGATAGCTTGGTGCCAATCTGTACTGGGTCATTAGTGCCAGGCTAAGAAGATTGGGCTTTTTTATTTGAAAGAGGGAGTAACTGAAGGGTTCTGCAGCCAACAAGAAAAGGAGGTAAGGAGGATGATCTGAGTGATGTTTTAGGAAAATACTTTTGGAAGCAGTGTTACAGAGATTGGTTTGGGGAGATACATAGAAGTTTAGAATTGGAGGTGTCTCTTTCGAGATTGATTATCCTGTCCTGCAGTTTCATTTTACAAATGAAGAAGGTAAGGCCAAAGGTTTAAAGGATGTGCCTGAAGCCACAGAGCTGGGAGAGGCACAGCAGAGCTAGAACCCAGGTCTCATGCTCTGTAGTCCAGTGGTTAATAAATCAACAGCAATTAGACCCTGCTTAGAAAAACCATTTCTAGAGAGATTCCAGGCAAGAAAAGCAGGTAAGAGTATTTCCAAAGTCGAGGTAAAATCTATTGAGTAGTGGAAGTGGAAAGAGGGGTAACTGTGAGAGAAAGTCCTTGGACGCAGGTTGTCAAGAGGGAAGGAAGGGAGGCAAAGGTGACTGCATTTTTTTAAGGCTGGGAGACAGAAAGTATGGCAGTGGGATTAATGAACACTGGGGATCCACGGATGAGCAACGGATTAGGGGAGTACCATTTGGGGCAGGTCCCGTCTTAATAAAAGGGGCACTGAAAACTGGAATGTGACCAGGGCAACCAGAAGGCAAATCATAGGAAGGAGTGAAAGAACAGCTTAGTGTGGAGAAGCCTAAATTGATTGCAAAGAGTGGAGCTGAGAAGATTCTGGAAGAGATACAATAGTTGGCTTCGCATATCTGGAGAGTTATCACAGAACATATGTAAAATTGATTTGTAATTTGCTTTAGCATGACACCAATGGAAGGTACTGTTGAGTGGCTACAATGCAGGGCTGTGAAAAGAGCATAGGCCAAATGATTTGGGATCAATTGTCTCCTCTCCGTAAAGCAAAAGAGCAGAAGGAGCACCAGCTTTGGAATCACACAGACCTGGGATCTATTCAGCCTACCATTAATTTACCAGCTGTGTAACCTTGGACAAGTTGCTGAATCTCTCTGTGCTTCAGTTTCCACATCAAAAAAATTCCTTGGTTTTAAAAAAAGTGGCTTAGGTGAAAAAAATAAATGGATAAAAGTTTTAGGATTGTATTATTTGGATTTTGCTCCTGAATGTGTACTAATATTGCTGATAGAGTATCAACAGACAGCCTGCTTCTGTTGCACTCCATGATGACAAGTAGTAATAGAATAAAGCTGACATGTTCACAAAAGCAGTGTTCTCTGTGGGTAGGAGTGGAAAATATGCCCATTTAGCTGATATTACTAATTTTTAAAGAAAACCATATGAACAAAAAAGAAGTGGAGATGAATGTGGGAGCTATGAGTCAACCACTGAATTTCAACCACATTAATTTTACATTATAAATGACAGTTTTAAAGTTTCTTACATTGTATAAAACTTGTAATTTTTCTTTTAAAAACTCATAAAGATACAAGCTGATAAATGTTGAAAATACTGAACCTTTACCCATATTTTTAATACATGCTTAAAACCATTCTCAATAGAAAATTTGTTTCTACTGTTCATCTACACTGACAGTTTTGGTGAAAATTGACTGCCTCCTAAATAATAGTCTTTGTGACCCCTATGGGATATATTTTTTCTTCTCAAATTGTTTCATAATGGATAACATTGTTTTAAAGCATCCAGAAATTTCCATCAGAAATGGAATATTCAGAAGGCTTCTGAATAATCAATTTTTAAATATAGTACTTTTACTCTTAAATATCTAATTCTCAAACAGCAGACACCATTTACTGTGGTGGATTCAAGTGGCATTACAAATTATGAGGCAGAGAACTAAAAAATAAGACCCAGAGATTATATAAGAAAGCTCATGCTTGCCATTCTGATCTCAAAACAGAGGTAGACAAGAATTACAGAGCCTAACTTAGAGGACTAAAAAAAATAATCCTATCAAATCAAAGTTTAGGACAGTCTTGGACTATGGCAAGAAGAAAAGAACATTTAGCACATTGTTAAGAATAGATACTCATTTCTTTTCAACTGTAGACAGTTCCTTAACATTTTACATTAGCAATGCAGAGAGAGATTGGAGATTTAAAGTCTGGAAACTCAGGTTACTTCATTCTCTCATTTGAACCATACTGAGCCTCAATCTTTTCATCACTAAAATGGGGACGTTTCTATGTATTTACTACTAGGATGAGCATGAGGCTTAAATGAGATAATGCCTGTGAATTATATATCATTTTGAACAGAGTTTTATATTATTGGTAAAGTCTGTCAAGGAAGCTCCTGGCTGATGCTAACAACCTGAAAAGGACTAGTAGCTGTCGTCTTTCAGTATCAAACTGTGAGCAGGATTCAGTTTGAAATAGCATTATTAAGGGGAAAATCTGCTCTGCAGACGGTGACTGTGATATAGTGCCCTATTTATTGGCACAGACCTCCCACTTTAATTAAAGTGCCACACAGGTAGAAAAAGAAAGCTCAATTTGAGATCCACCATGTGGACTAAAGGATGGAATTGTCTCTGGCTTTTTCCTTTTCTTTTCTTTTTTTTAAGAAAGCAGCATTTTCTTTGTTTAAATGAGAAAAGTAGGGGGAGGGGGATGTATGTGGGTTTGTTCAAATGCTTGAGAAAACTGTTTTAAGCAGCTGGAGGAATAAAAAGAGGAAAGAACTTGCTAAAGCTAAAGATACAAGAAAAAAACAGGAATTGATTAAAAATGCTTTGGTGACAACTGAGGCATGTAATGACAAGAAAGCAGAACGTGTGCATATTGAAGAGGTGCATGTGCAAAACAGGCTTCTCCTTTTAATTAGCTTTGAGGATCTCATCCCTCGGTTTCTGACCATTTCTTCTGGCCTAGAATCTTGTTTGCCGTTCTTATGATGTGCTAACGAAGCTGATGTGGTGGTTCTGCTGGGGGTGGGTCGGTTGTTCTGCTTGGCTTCCAGGTCCAAGGGCCACCTCCCACTCCAGGGCTCAGAGTCACCTCAAAGACCTATAATGAAGGAATCTTCCCCCCAGCTTCACCAGAGCCGACTAAAGGAAAACCAGTCACAACGCTAGCCTTTTGGATGGTGGCCTAGATACTTTGAGCTGGTGGTCATTCTTTGGATGTGATAATGACTCCCCCTCTGTGTTTCCCCCATACTCCCACCTCTTTTCCTGAAATTTTACATTTTTAGGAATATGTTGCAGAGACTACTTCTGTTTCCCGATGTCTGCTCTCTTCCATGTGGCTGGTGTATGTGTGTGTATAAGTAATAGATGGAGCTTCTGAGGCAGGACATGGCTTCTTCCTCTCTCCTGTCTGGGCCATGTTGGGCTTGGTGTGTGTCCCATCCTGGACCATGCAGGTGAGGGTTTCCCTGGGGAGGATGAAGCACTAAGAGTCTGGTCTCTGAATCCACGAAGCCACCATACTAGTCCTGTGCTACAGATCTACAGATTTGTTAGAGAGAAATAAACTTCAATAACCCTGAACCACAGTACAATAAACACACCTTGATTAACTTTACCTTCTTACCTGATTATTTATATTCAGAGAATAAATTTAATTTTTTCTACATTTGGAGTGAAGAAAATTTTAAAGGATTCAGTGTTTCTTCAATAAAACTGGCTCTTGACAAAAGCGTTCCAGAAAATTCATGTGATTAGAAAACTGGGCTAGTTAGTAGGGATAAAAACATGGTTTAAAAATTTGGCAATGTCTGTGCAATGCACACATGTACAGTTACTTAGAAGCAGGTGAACTTTGCTGGCAAAGCTAGCAGAAAATGTGGATGAATGATGCATAGCGTAGGCTGTGCTTTGGACATCTCTGGGTGTACAAAAAGCCATTAGGCTTTTGCTAAAATGATTCTCTTCTGGCTGTATAAGAACTGATCACAAGTAAGTCACCAAAGTTAAAACTGAGAAACAATAGCTGAGGTTGGCCTGAGAGATCAACAAGCCAAAGTCAGTTTGTTATATATTATTTTATGGTATGATGGGGAGAAGGGAGAGATTTTGGAAAGGAGTATTGTGGAATATGTTTTAGATAGCTCCAAGATAAAAACAAACTTTCAAGCTGGAATGTAACATCACTTTGGACAAAATTCTTTACATTAAAATTCACTTCCATAATCAGAGGTACTCACAACTACAGCTTTCAAAGAATCTTAGAATTAGAAAGAAGACTACAGATCCCTCTTCCTCCAGGCTGAACATTAATCCATTATCAGCAGAGTTTGGATATATTTAGCCAGCTGTAAATGCACCCAGATTAAGTAATAACTTGGCCTACACTTCTCTATCATAGATATATGTGAGGATATTTTCAGTGATTTGCCAGATGTAGGGATAACAGCCACTGCTAGCACCCATTGATCTACCAAAATAGAATGATTTAGACTTCATTACCTAAGATCTTCACACTGTCTTTTAAGTGCTCTATAGCTTTTCCAGGAAACAAATTCAAACTTAATGGCTTGCATTTGCCACAAGTCACCTTTTGGACAACTAGGTGGCTATTTCTTTGGGTCACTTTTATTTCTCACAGGCTGTAAGTTCTCACGCCTATTCAGTTATATCTGCAAATCTTTTGGGTGCTCTGAAAGCAAGTTTTTAGGGCCTAGAGACATAATACATTTTAGATAGCTACCTGTACAGAGCTTTCTCTTTACCATGTTTGTTCCATCCTTTCTAATCTCGAGAGCATTATCCCTGACGGTGAGGAAATGAAAGTAGTTTTTTTTTTTTGAAATAGGTATCACATAGAATAGAGCCTTTTTAGAAAAAAGGTTACGCTTTTTAAAGTTTCAACAGCAGTAGTTCTCAACCCTGGTTGCACTGCAGAATCCTCTGGAAAGCTTAAAAACAAACAAAAACAGCCCATGGCTACTAGGCCCTACCCATAGATGCTGATTTAGTCTGAGGTAGGGCCTGGGCATTTGTATTCTTTAAAAACTCTTAGGTGATGATATTAAGAATTACTGATTGCATATGTAGAATGGAATGATTTCTAAAAGTTGTGTTGGTTAATTTTTTTTTTAATTAATAATAAAAAAAAAAACTCTTAGGTGAACAAAACAAAACTCTTAGGTGATTCTAATGTGCAGAATTAAGAATCATTGCAAATCTAACCATCATAAAAGTATAACAAGGAATTCTTGATATTTTCACAAGCAGTGTGGACAACAAAAGCTATAGGCTGGGCCCCCAGTCTTGGGATTTGTTCATATGAAACTTAACCCCACAAAGGATAGGTCAAGTCTACTTAAAATTTAGGCCTAAGAGTCACCCCCAAGAGAGCCTCTTTTGTTGCTCAGATGTGGCCTCTCTCTCCAGCCAACACGAGGAGCAGTCTCACTATCCTCCTCCTCTCCGTGTGGAACATGACTCCCAGGGATGTGGACCTTCCTGGCAACGTGGGACAGAGATCCTGGAATGAGCTGAGACTCAGCATCAAGGGATTGAGAAAAACTCTAGAATGAGCTGAGACTTAACATCAAGGGATTGAGAGAACCTTCTCCACCAAAAGGGGGAAGAGTGAAATGAGACTAAGTGTCAATGGCTGATAGATTCCAGAGTCGAGAGGTTATCCTGGAGGTTATTCTTACGCGTTAAGTAGATATCACCTTGTTGTTCAAGATGTAGTGGAGAGGCTGGAGGGAACTGCCTGAAAATGTAGAGCTATGTTCCAGTAGCCATGTTTCTTGATGATGATTGAACAATGACATAGCTTTCACAATGTGACTCTGTGATTGTGAAAACCTTGTGTCTGATGCTCCTTTTAGCTACTATATCAACAGAAGAGTAGAACATATGAAATAAAAATAAATAATAGGGGGAACAAATGTTAAAATAAATTTAGTTTGAAATGCTAGTGGTAATGAAAGCGAGGGGTAAGGGGTATGGTATGTATAACTTTTTTTCTCTATTATCGTTTTCTTTTTCTGTTGTCTTTTTTTTTTTTTTTTTACAATCCACAAGTGTTTTATTTTTTTACACCTCTTATGCCATGAATTCATAGGGAATAGGCTCCAGAAGCTCAGGCTCCTTTCCATTGGTTCTCACAAAGTGTGCTTCTCTGGGTGGAGCAGGCTGGCGCTTCAGTTGAACCCAGGTACCCTTCTCTTTGGCTTCCTTTTTTTTCTGATCATTTTCCTTTACACGCTTCAGGAAGCTATCTCGGCTCTTAGAGTGCTTAATATGCTCAATACGCACATTAATTCTCTTGGCAAGAATTTTGCCCTTCACTTGTTTGTTTACAACAATACCAACAGCATGCTGGGTAACATTATAGACCGTTCCAGTTTTGCCATGGTAACATTTGTGGGGCATTCCTTTTTGAACAGTACCCATTCCCTTGATATCTACAATATCGCCTTTCTTGTAGATTCGCATGTATGTGGCCAGAGGAACAACTCCATGTTTTCTGAAAGGCCTAGAAAACATATAGCGGGTGCCTCTCCTCTTCCCCTTTGTGTTCGTCATTTTGGCAAATCACTGCAAGATGGCGGTTCCGGCCCTTCTGTTGTCTTTTTATTTCTTTTTCCAAATCGATGCAAATGTTCTAAGAAATGATGAATATGCAACTATGTGATGATATTAAGAATTACTGATTATATATGTAGAATGGAATGATGTTAATGTTTTTTTTGTTAATTTTTTAAATAAATACAAATAAATTAATTTAAAAAAAAGTATAACAAGGTTGTTGTGTTTTAAGGTCCTATTCCTGATGAAATCCTGTCTTGGTGCCCAATAAATTAGGCTGCAGCAAAGCTCTGATAGATACAAAGGAATTTTCAGGGTATAAGCCCATGTCATGAGGGTGCCGAGCATCAACAGGTGCTAGCAGACTTGACTCAGCTCAGTGGTCTGAAAACCAGGTTTGGAGAGAATCACCTGAGGAACCAGTTTAAAACACAGATTCCTAGAGCTCTGGCCCTTTTCTCCATCCTTAGATATTCTGAAATGGTTGGGACAGAAAGGGTGAAGGTGACAGGATGGTCAAGAGATTCTGATGCTGCTGCCCCAATCTGCCACAGTCTTGGTCAATGGCACACAGCCTAGTAACATGCAGAGACTAGACCTTGAGCAAGATTTAGTGTATTACACACCAGAGCCTCTCTGTCTTAGGTGGTCAAGGGCAAGAATCTCAGACAGGGCTGGCTCTTGGATTTCATGTCTGTCCTTGACCACCAGATCAGATCTAAAGGGAAAAGCCTTAGCCAGGGAAATATATGTTGACAAAGCCATGTTTCCTGGAAGGCTCCACTATTTTTGGGTATTTCTTTACCAATTTTTCCCCAATGGTGTTCTGTTATTTCTTATAAATTGTAGTCTTTACATTACTCTACTCTTTCCTTAATCTTTGATCTAGAAACATACTTTAAGTAATGACTAGCTCTATAGGTCGTTTGAAAGTTGCAGGCTTCTGCCTGCTTTCTAGGGTTCTTATCAGTTTATGTATTCAGGAGCCCTCCTTGCACCTAGCATCCATTTAAGAGCTCGATGCACAATCTGGAAAAAATTCCAGACCTCTTGAGGTTCCAGTCCTTCTCATACGTGATTGCATGCCAGAACTGCCTCTTTTTAGTGTTCTATCCCTCATGCCCCTTATTTCCTTTCTGGTTTATGGCCATGGAATCAGATCTCTAACTTTCTAAACGTCTCAAAATCTCTACCTCATCAAAGTTAGGTCTCCCAGTCCCTCAGAGCCTCTGTCCCACCTTGGATTGAATTCCCTACTTTCTCAGGGTGTCCCTGCTAGAATCTGGGGGCAGCCTTTGTTCCTTTTTGTTTGTAAACTTCCATACTACTTTTCCACTAGTCATCTCAATACCTTTCCTTCATTTAATTGTTAACTCTATAATGATACATTGTTCCTTCTTAGTCAGATAGAGTGTTGACCTTCATTTTTTCATTCCATCTTCTGAGAGATACAATTGTCAACGAGTCAAACATTACCAAATGCAACTCTTTTAGTAGAGTGAAATTCATAGTAAAGGTCCAGAAAACTGAAATACATTTTTACATCTTGCCTCTCTTGGTTTAGAATCTGGGTTAGGAAAGCACAGCCTCAGGACACTGTGAATGGCCTGTGGTCCCTAAGTTTAATACTGCCCCCATGGTTTAGTCACTTCTCTCTTTAATATCCAACCAAATAGTCTCCATCCTTTCTGCTTCCACATACTTTTTGCACATATCCTGCTCCTCTGTCACCCCTAACTTCAGGGCTCCCATATTCCAGCCCTGAGCTCTATGTCTCAGCAGTATTTGGTGATACTGATTTCTTCCAGGTGTTAACATCTCAAGTTCCCTTTACTTAATACTCACTCTCTTAAAACTTGAAATAGTATGCTATTCCTGACCTTTCCCGTTATTTTCCCATGCAAATTAAGGGAATCCCTAACTCACACGTGTTTCTTACAAATACCAAGGCTTACAGTTTCACTTGAGCAATTTTTCCACCCTCTCAAATTTCAGTTTAAAGTCTTCTTGGCGAGGTTACTGAATCTCTGACAAGCACATTCTTTCAGATCTTCACAGGGTGAGCTTTGTGCCTTGCAACAAGTCCATCATTCTGGCATAACATTTGCTCCCCGGGTCATCTGCTTCCAAGAGGCAATCAAGAATTTGGGAAGCCCTTACAAAAGAAATGACGGTAAGTTATTTTTGGCTCATGACGTTTTTGTACAGCTGTTTCCAAACGATGCTTTCTGCCCACATCCTGGAAACCTTAATTGGTAGTAACAGATCTTGTTAGTTGTTTGTCAACCTTAACGTTCCTGAAGCCCAAATGCTGATTATTCTTACTGTAGCTACTGCTGTCATTCGCTGAGGTGGGAGAAGGCCTTTTTCTCCCACTATTACAATTCCACTATGGAATTCCTCAAAGGTTGGCCTTGTTAAGGTTACCATTCAGCATTCTCACAGGAATTTTGGATTCATTCAGTAGTTCAGAGCTGGGTTAGAAGACATCTGTGCGCCACCAGCACGGGCCTCCAGGGTCCCTACCTGCTGACAGGAACTGAGTCATTCCAACTGTCTTGATTCCAGTGGAGACCCTACAGACTCAGGGCTCTCTGCACCCCCAGTGGCTGGCTGGGGCAGCCTTGTTCCCCGCTTTTTGTTTTGAGAGTTTCATCTCTACAAAATGGGATGAAGACCTTCATCCCCAACATTTTTTTTCCTATCTTAAAACAAACAGCAAATAAATGACTACAAATGTAAAATTCCCTTGACTCACATCCTTGACTGATAACTTCATTTTTTTCCCTTTCACAATCTTGAAAATGGGATTTCACTTTACTGTCTTCACTTCTTTACCCCCCTCCCCAATTCCTCCTTTAATTTACTCATTTGGCTTCCAACCTTACCACTCACCTGAAAATAATCTGGCTAAGGTCCCTGATGTGGCCTTATATTGCCAAATCTTTTCTGTCTTCATCTCACTTGCCCTTCTCTCCAAAGTGTTTAACGGTGAGTGTTCCTTCCCTGAAGCACCCTCCTCCTTGAGTTTCTTGACTCCATCCTCCCCTTTCCTCATCCTACTTTTCCATTTAGCTTCTAAATGCTAGGGTTCCGAGGGGCTTGACCCTGGGCCCTCTTCTAGCCATAGTTCCCCACGTGATCGCATCCAACCCTGAAGCTTTCAACACCTTCTACATGCTGACAACTCCTGAGTCTATATTCCCAGTCCAACCTTGCCCCTGACCTCCAGAATCACGTATTCAGTGGCATAATTTTGCCACTTGCATAAAGGGCATCTTAAAGTTATGTCCAAAACCAAGTTCTTAATTTCCTAGCATACTCCTCTCCCAAATCTGCTCCTTCTCCCTTCTTCATCTTCATCTTCTCTATCATCTCAGTATATGGTATCACTATCCACCAGCTGATAAAGCCAGAAACCTGAGAGTCATCCTTGATTCATCTTTCTCATCCTACTAGGGGAATCCATTACCAAGTCCAGTTGATATTACCTCTAAAATAGGTCTTATGCCAGTCTACCTCCTCCCTTCTCTACTGGCATCACCCAGGTCCAAGTCTCCAACATCATTTTCTTGGATTACTGTTATTCTCCTAATTTGTCTTCCACTGCCACATTTGTACCTCTGCCACCTCCTCCCAACTCCACACAGCAGAAAGACTGCCTTTCACCAAATGTCACTCCCCTGCTCAGATTTTTTCTTCTCATTGCATTCAAAATAAAATCCAAATGTCTTCCATAGCCTCCAAAGCCTCGCCTTATTCCTAACCTTGCCCCTGTTTACCTCTAAACCTTATGCCATGCCATCTTCCCTGTCCCCTAATCTCCAGCCACACATACCTTCTTTCCATTCCTAAAGCAGACCAAATCTTTCTTTGCCCCAGGGCCTCCATACTTGCTATTCTCTCTGTCTGGAAGACCCGGGCAGCCTGGCCTCCAAAGAGAGGAATGTGGTGACCACCCTATCTAAGTCAGATGCACCCATTATTCTCTTTCATGGTATCCTTCTACCCGTCTGTCTCAGCAGACTATGAAAGGCATGAAGGGCCCTTCTATCTTACTCAGGGTTGCCTCTCCAGTGCCTGACATATAGGCACACAACAAATGATGATATCAATCCTTTAGCTTGTGGGATTCTTAAGGACCTATCTGCAGTTCCAAAAGAAGGTAGGCAAATTAGGGTCTATGCAACCATGGAAATGTGCTACTCAGATTCCCTTCAGGACAACCAGCTGTGGGGAGTCCCAGCTGTTGCTACCTAGCATCACCCACTATGTTCATGCTAAAGCCAGGTCCTCTTCCTCAGGCAGCTCCCAGCCACTGACCACGACAGCAGGGTTAGTAGTGCTGGCCTGTCCCTGCCCAGTTCAGGATTCCTCTACTGGGCAACTTCTGCTTGAGAACCCCTCATCGGTCTGGCAGAAGCCTTTTCAGAACTGTATTATGGACAGAGGCTTTTTCTATCCAATCCTTCCTTTCTCTCTTCACAGGTGTCAGAACTGCATTCTAGTCTGAAGGCTTCCTAGTCTACTTCTACCTTACCCCTGTAGTCTTCACAGGGGTTTTCCCCCTAATAAATCTCTTATGCCTCTCATTCCACTTTGGTATCTGCTTCACAGGGGATCCTTTAGAACTTTGAAATATTGATACCATAGGTCATAATCTAGAAATGCAAACTCTTATTTGATACTATGCACAAAACCATCTGTTCACTTCCCAACCTCTTCCAGTCACGACCTTCAACTGGGAGAGAGGAAAACAATACCACCTGTGCCCAAGAGCCTTTAAGTTTGCCACCTGGAACTCTGTATCTAGAGCACTAGATACACTCCCGATTTTATTTATTTAACATTTGTTTCCCTGTGATTCAGCAGAATGGGTAACCACTGGCAGACAGTAAATTTTGGCACACTTCAGACCTGTATTTCAGAAAGGCAACCATGAGTTCATTCTCAAAGTTTTATACATCCATCAGTAAATAGTCACCAATCAATACCACTTGTCTTGATACAAGTGACAGAATCTTTGTAGTTGCCGTTGACTAGAAATTTTCATTAATTTTGTGGAGAATAAAACCTGTTCTCTTCACCAGAAGGAGAACCTAATTCTTATTTAAAATTTGCATCGTGTAGCATTACTTTCTTAATCGAAAATTAATACTTAATTACTTACCCTGTGTAAATTCCATGAACATCAAAATTTTGTCTATTTAGTCTGCTGTTGTATCCTAGCACCTAAAACAGTGCTGCATATCCATAAAAGGTACTCAGTAATTACTTGAGCAAATTGTTCTATAAGGTGCTTTCAAATTACATTTAAACTTCAAAACAATGCTGCAAGGTAGGTATCATTTTTATTTTACTGAAACGTAGTAAGATCAAATGACTTTTCAATGGTTCCAACAATTCAGAACCCAAAGCAGTGTATCTGCTAGGTTAAGAAAATTAGGTTGCTGATTGTGGTTCGTTAAGATTTACTAACTACTCTGCTTTAGGCACCTAAAGCTTTTTATCACATTTAAGAGGTAGTCACTCTTATTCTCATCCCTATTTTACAAATGATGAAACTGAGATTTGGAGAGGTAATGTGACTTACCTTAGGTAAGGGATAGGGCTGAAACTGAAATACATTTAAATTCTTATACCATATTGTTTCATTCCAAATGACAAGAAAAAAATCACTGCCCCCAAACATTTCCTGTTATGACACTTGATATCCACATGCATGACACACAGACAGAAGCATCTAAGTCCACATATGTGATTCTCAGTCTACTGGCTGTAACTGGAGCCCTTTCTCTTCTTCTCAAGAAAGCACTCTCAAATGTAACTGATTGATGTTCATATGGGGATAACCTTGAATCATTTCTAATTCATAAAACAGTTCACAAACTTTGGAACTTTAAAATGATGCTTAGTTAACAAATAACATGCCCCACGTCACAGCTGAAAACAACATACCAGTATGTTGCAGATCACCCTGGAGAACCACTGAGCAACACTTCAAAGTGCCTTAAACTTTTATAAGTACCTTCCATATTTGAAAAAAATCCTTTTAACAGTGCTGTGAGATGGGGAGAAGATACTGCTTAAGAGATAAGGAATGGGCCTCAAAAGCAGTACAGTGATTCGTCAACTTTCAAACCCAGAGCTTCTGGATGGCTCCTCCACAACTTCCCCATACAAAGACAAAGTGTGTTGAACACATGGCTTTCTAACCTGTCAAAGGACAGCCAGTGCAAAAAACTTTTTTATATACTTTTAACCCAGAAATTCCACTTGCAGGAATTTTTCTAAGAAAATAGCTACTGCTATAGTTTTTTATTTAAAAGAAAAAAACAGATCTCAGGGTTTAACCTGTTGGTCAGAAAGGATTTCACAAGGTCAGTATTTCCCTCTTCAACTGACAGTGAGTGATCCAAACAAGCTCCATTTTCATGCTATCGATAAATTATATACTGGACTAAACACTGAAGAGCCTAGGCTCAAATGCTATATTTAAATATGGAATATTTAATTATCTTTTATATTTCCAAGTATTTTACTTCAACATTTTAAGTATAAATTAAGCTTGTGCTTAAAAAAATGACATCAGCACAGTGCATTTTAAGCTGTGAGCACTTCTTCCAAGCTACCAAGTTTAAATGGCCATAGCTTTAGACCTCTCTGAAGGAAGCCTTGATGGCTTAAGTCTGGACATGTTATGTGGCACTGCTTGCTTTTTAAGGAAGTGGTCTACATCTGTTCTTCCTTACCACCCAGCTTCTACTCCCTTTCATTATCCTGAAACACTCACTCACTCACTTGACATCAGGTAAGCATTTAAGGATTGCTGACCACAGGTAAGAGTCAAAGTGCTTATTCCACAGTCTGGAACAAACACACCCAAAAAATGCACAGGAGTTCCTGTCCCGGACTACCCAGCCTTTGCTCAAGTTCTCCTCTCATGGGGCCTTTGTGAACCTATGCTATTCTAACTTTTCCTACCCCCAACCCTAATGTCTCTTTCAGTCACTTCTTCCTAACCCCTTCTCCGTCCATCCCCTTCAGTGAGGGCTTTCCATTGTTTTATTCTAAGCCACTTCGCTTTTTTGGCTACCTACTGGCCTAGAGATATCATCTACTTTTAAGGCTTCAAAAATCAACTATGCATATTAATGCAAATCTCTTTTCAATCCTGACATGTCTTAACTTCCAGCACCACGTGCTAAATACTCGAACATACGCTAAATACCAAAAAAAAACAAAAAGCATTGCTACATGCCTTTTACCAGTCTACTTTTCTGGGGCACATTTTTACATGCTTTACAGAATGTTTTATTCAGTGTATGGTCCTTTACATATTTCATTTTCTTTTACTGATTTCAATAGATCTATGCATCTGTAAGCTGTTCCCTTTAGCCCCCAAATAAATGGGCAACCAAGATCCCAAGTTCTATGCCAGAGAGCATGGTCTCCAAAGTGGGGTGTTTGTGTCTCATATGGCATGTGAGATGATACACTGGGATGTGGAAAATATTCTGATCTTTTTTCATTTCATCCTATTTTAATGTACATTTTTATGAATGTGTTACAACAGAAAAACATGCATGAGGTTATAAATACTTACACTGGTAGCTTTATACTTAAGAATTTTTTTTAATGAGAACTTTGTAAGTGTGAAGTCCATTTTCCTGACCTATACTATATTTGTATCATTACACCACTATTTGCCAGATGATAAAAAAAAGCATTTCTAAATTATATTTGACACCAAGGAGCCTACTGGACATTTTACAGCAATACACCCTATGAATCAGATATATCTCTCAAGTGCAGGTGTATAAAGACATCCTGATCTCTATCCTGACTCAGTATTTTCCCCATTCGAAAATTTATAACCATTTGAGAAATGAGGACAAGATCAAGCTAAATCAAAATAAGAGAAGTTATTTCTACTATCTCCCTCTTGATCAAACTTGCTTACAGTACAGAACAATGTGCCTTCAACACCGTGAATGACATGACATCATAGGACTGCAGAGTTAGGGATCTCAGAGCCTATCTACTTCCCTCTCATTCAAGTGCTAGAACCTTGCTGCACAATCCCAGACATACTAGGTGACCTCTTTAAGAACTTTACGGAATGATACTCATTCCTTAAAGGAAATTTATTCTGCTATTGGATATTCTAGGCACTGTAATGCTTTTTCTTACAGTAAGTATCTTCAGCCAGGGCTTCCAGATCTGCCCTCTGGAACAACACAGCATCTTTCCAAGTGTCGCCTTTGTAAATAGGGTTAATAGCCTACTCATCATCCTACATTCTTCCCTCTTTGGATAGAATCTAGCCAAGCACGGTTCACTTAAATACAAACAATCCCCCAAAACCACAAAGACGTCCAGAACCAAACACTGTATTTCATGAGAGTTAGTGGTTAATGAAGACGACTTTGAGTATTTAAAATGTATATTCTCAAAAACTAAGGTTGCATATTCTCACTTTTTTAAGCAGAAAAATCATGCTTGGCTTATAGTAAACTTGCAATAAACTAATGCATTGGCTCTCACACACAAAAATGCCAACTTAGATTTCTGTCCCTATTTTGGACAGTCTTTACAGGACTTTGCAGTCTTTACAAATCCTAAATAGATTTACATTTATTCCAATTAAACTGCTTCTTGTTGGCTTCAGTTCAGTGTTTCAGCCTGAAATCATTCTGAATTGTAATTCTCATTTAGTTTTTCCTCCATACTTGGTGTCATCTGTAAACTTAATAGACTTATCCTTTTATCTTCAAAAATGCTGATAACATACATATGCACACACACATACACATAAACTGGATAGGACAAAGCTATATGGAAGTCAAAAGGGTAACATCTTTTAAATATCTGAGCTCTAATGTTTAAGTCCACTCAAATGTACTATTAGCTGTACAAAATATTGCTATCTCATTTGCAAGAATACTATAAGGATTTTTGAAACAGGTTCAATTATCAAATTGTTCCTTGAGTTCTTCAAGTGCTTTTAAATGCAATTCAAAAAGAGAAAAATACTTTGTAATTATAAAGTGACCTACTTGTAATGGCATTGCCTGTAACAAGGACTCCTCTTATGACCTTATTAATTTAACCTAAAAAAGCAATGAGTTGGTTTGTTGAATTTTAGGGATTTCCATGTTTAAAACTAATAAATAGCTGCATTGTCAGGCATAAGCATTCAAGTAAGCACAAAATTAGGTAATTCCTGTTCCTAAGAATCCTAAAGAACAGTATATATAATGATGAAAAACTACTCAAGTGGCTATGAGGGTTACTGGATAGGTGCTTATACTTTTTATTTAATTTACCCGTTAAGTTATAGCAGTCCTTTAGACAATTATGCTCTGCATTTTATGAGGTGACTGAAGATTTTGTAACTCAGAAAGGTAAGGGAACCTATCAAACTTCAGTCAACTAGAAAAAAGAAAAATCAGATTTGGATTTATGTGTTTCCATTTTTCTCACTGGGCCAATCAACCACAGTTTCAAATTTTCATGTTTTACAATCTTCTATCCTATTTATTTAAGGAATTCTGTTCCTGTCAGGAATATTCCTGGTTATTCAAAACAAGATTTAAACACTGCCTATTTTGTGGCTTTGAAAATCCACAAGATACGAAATAATGGAACCTTACAAAATGCAAGTCAGAAATAAGATACAGAACAGCTATTCTGAACTTTAAATTGCTGAACTGACTTAATTACTTTTCCCATTCTTCATAGCAGACAAATATCAGTAAATCAAAAGCAAATCTCATTAGCCTGGAATACAAAATATGCTTTAAATGTAAACTAAAGTTTTAATATTTTATTTACTGATAATAAAGACTTCTAGCAATAAATGCAGACAGAGACTATGATTTAGTTCTCTATGTAAAATGGGTTACGGATTTAACAACCCTAACTTGTTGTGAATAGCAGATTAAATATAGCTAGAAGACCTCAAAAATAAATGCAATGGACACACACAATTCACAAAATAGGAAATATAACTGTTAACAAATATAATTCAGGTGTTCATACTCCTCTAGAAATTAAGGAAATAGAAATATGACAAAATACCATTTTTAAACTATTGAATGCATGAAAAAGAGGCAATATTCAAATGAGGGTAATGAAATAACTCATATACACCGTTGGCCAAGTATGACCTGCTTCTGTATACTAACAGTCTGCAACTGTGGTTCTTTCTCAATTTCTATTTTAAATTATACTCTTTTGGGAAGTTCATACCCTGCCTCTCAGTGAGAGCTTTAAAGTTTATTTCTAAATGTAGAAATAAAGCTTTCTGCATAAATTAGAGAAAACCCAAACATTCAACAACAGGGGAATGATTAAAAGATGGTAACAAATTTATCCAATTACCATGCAGCCACAAAAATAGCAGTTTATAACAAGAAAACAAGTACACGTTTGTTATATAGTTAATGAAATGACAAAGAATTTGCAAAACATGACTACATACAACAAAAGTATGCAGTAATTAAAATTATTTGTAAGTTCATAGACAAAAAAGAAAATTCATTAAAAAGTTATTATTCATAAATTTTAAATTCATCTTTGTTATTTTCTAAATTTCTACGTATAATGAAAATTTATTACTTTAATAATAAAGTAGAAGACAACAAATAAATACACAGTAGTAGTCTGGGGTTATTTAGTGCAAAGGTAAATTATAAACTGTAATTGTATACTTTATATAGCTCTATGAGCCCTAGCAATAGCAATGCATTGCACTGCATATACTGCACAATTTGGTCCCTCTCCCCACTCTCAAAGGCACTCATAGAAAGCCTTATGTTCTGGCTGGTCTATTCACTTTCCCTCAAAGAAACTTTATGTACTATACTAGCCTGAGCTTTTGCTCACTCAGCAGCCTTGATTACCCTCTTTCTACTCCTCCTCCTCTCCCCCAGCCCACTCCCAAGCAACCAGGCACAGATCAACCTCCTCAACTCACAAGTTACCTTGCTCCTATATATCCCTATTTAAGCTATTATCTATAAAATTCATCAAGCAGTTAACCATATAGTCAAAAATTACCTAAATAAATATGTGCATTATTTCCTAAAATGCATTTTAATTTCTAAAGACTTAGGGATTTTTATTATATTTCTTAAATAGCATTCTTTCACATAATGCTTTATTCTCAATAAATATGGGTGACTTAAAAGGCTTCAGTATTGGTATGTAGAAGACCTGTCATTCAGGGAGCTCATTTGTAAGGATATGGGATAAGCATATTCTTCTTTCCTATACCCCCAAATAATATTAGCTAAAGGGGGGGAAAGTTAAACATTTCATTAAAAATAAACAGAAAACATGCCTAATACCCAGCCCTCAGAATTTGGTTTCTTAATACCATTCTCCAATTAAAAGGAATCAGCACTCCCTGAAGAAATGACTCTTTCCAGAGCTAGAGCAAGGAAAACACAAGGTGAGCCTGGATGAGCCAATCTCATAATACTGAAATTAAGTGCTCAAAAAAACACAAGAGGATGGGAACACGTCAAAGGGATACAAGCAGGAGGCAATCTGAAAGAGCTCTTGATGGCCAAACCAGAATATGAACAATAAAATAAATAACATAGTACTGGATTATGAGCCCATACTGATACAAATACGACCGAACAAATACAAATAAACAAATGGTGAAGAAGAAACAAATCTTCTTTAGGACAATTCCTTCTATAGGACAATTCCAAATAACACAGATATTTTCCCCTCCAGGAGTGGGAACTTCATTTCCACTCCCCTTGAGTAAGGGCTGGATTTACTGACTTGCTTCCAAAAAAAAAGAAACGGAAAGGAAAATTAGTAAACTTTCCAGTAGAGAAACCTGGCAGACACTACCTCAATGATGTCATGTGATGATCATGAACCCAAGATGATGTGATAAGAAGGGTACTTCACCTTTGTGGTATTCCTTCCAAAAACCTGTTTCCCAAGTGTGATCATGAGGTAAACATCAGAGAGACATGTTCTACAATATACCTAACCTATACTCCTCAAAACCATCAAGGTCATGAAAAACAAGGGAAAATTAAGAAACTGACACAGACCAAAAGAGACTGAGGAGAACTGACAACTAAATACAACGGGCAATCCTGGATTGGGTTCTGGAACAGAAAAAAGACATTAACAGAACAAGTGGAATTTAGTTAACAGTAATGTACCAATGTTGGTTTCTTATTTTTGACAAATATACCACTGTAAAACACGACTGTTGGATTAGAAGAAACTGAAATTGTGTGAGGGGTACTCAAGAACTCTCTTGTACTTGACTTTGCAACTTTTCTGAAGGTCTAAAATTATTCCAAAATTAAGGGTTTATAAAAATGATGTTGGAGCTCTAGACCAAATATATATGTTTCTTTTAGCAAAATCAAAAGATTCACCACAACTTTTTAATATATTAAAAGCTCAGAGGTTGTCAAATTTGTAGTCAACCCTGCAGATTTCCCTTTCGTTCTTCAGTAAAGATGTTTTGATACCAAAGGTAGTACCTCTAATCCCAACTGGTCACTTTACATAGAAATTCTTTGGGTGAAAAGACTGCCAAGGAATGAAAGTCTGAACAATTTGGTAACTTAGCTCAAACAATATAAAGTTTACATAAATGCCTGTAAACCCAAACATTCTAAAGTTTTGGAATCTAATTCTATGAAATTCAAGTTACCAGATATTTAATCAGAAAAACAACAAAAAAAATTTAAATAGATTCAAGGGCTTTAAGAAACAAAAAGCCTTGCTGGTCTCACATATTGCCATTTTCATTTCAAAACAAGATTGACTTGTACGTTAAAAAAATTTTTTTAAGCCAAAAATTAATTAGAACATGTATATTACATGCTGTTCCACAAACAATGCAGTTTTCTTATTTATGTAATATGGAAAGTATAGCTATCAGTCATTATTGCTTAGTACTCTGATGCAATCAAAACTCTCTAATTACAAAACTACATTGACTTTAGCATCTTTAGAAAAATAGGGCCACCTCCTAGAACTAGAAGTGCTATAGTGGCAGTTAATGCAGAAGTAAAGCCAATAAATACTAACATAGTCCATAGGCCTTCCTGGCAAAGCCTACAGATTTGAAAACAATTTATCTTTAAACTTTCAGAAACATTTTCACAGTACGTAAATTTCTATTTGCCTATAGTTATTGGCAAGGGGTCCAATGAAGATTGACTTTGAATACTTCTAGTTAAAAGGGCCCCCTACTTTCATAGAACTGGAAGCTCAATTTTCAAATGAAGAAAATAGAGCCCAAAACTTGTTAGCAGTTTGAATGAAGCCAGAATGCAAAACACTGTTCTCTGAATGTAGTATTCTTTCTATTCCAAATGCTACCTTCTCAATAGGTCTCTATATATGGAAAATCCACATTATAAAACAGTGGCTCTCAAAACTAACCACAAGGGAGTGCCTGTTAAAATGCAAATGCTTGTGATCCATCCCAAAATAAGAATTTCTAAGTATTGTAGGTACTTAAAAAAAAAAAGAAAAGCCTACTTTTTATAAAGCACCTCAGTTGTTTCATGCAGATGACCCATAAACTGGTTGACACTTATGAGTAAAGGCAGGCAATATTAAGATTTACACTGAAATTACGTACTATTTAATATTAAACTAATATTTAAATCGAAACAATCTTAGGAAAATCACCATGTATGGTCACCCTAGACATTTTTAAACTCATTTTGAGAAACACTGTTATAGAGGAATATTATGATGCCATACTTCTTAGCAAACCCATTTTAATAAAACAGACTCCAAAATGCAAATGCTATTCTGAATTCTACAATACAGAAAGTGGTAACAAAGGGAGGTATTTATTTAGCATACAAAAACCTAAGCCATTATTAATAATATCAAGTATAGAAAAACCATGCTGTATGTATAGAATTATTATAAAGTGATATGAGTTTAGCATATTTATTTCACACACTGTAGACATATCTACTCAAGTGTGTCTCTGTATACGTAGATTTTAAATTTGGAGCTTACTATTTACAAAGTGTTACTACCTAAAATGGAAGAAAAGAAAGGCTATTTAATATGGTAATCCATAATTTAAAATGACAGATTGAACTTTTACTAATAAAACATCTATCTTCTCAGTCCAGTAGAGAGATGTTTTATTAAATCTACACAGTGGAAATTCTTAAGATTTTTCTACAATATATAAAACATTAAACTAGCCTGGGATATTCAAAATGTAAAGTCACAGTAAACACAACCCCCTAGTGTTGGTCTTCACTGTAATACTTTCTAAAAAAGCACATACTCTCTGATTTAAAAACAAAACAAAAAACAGTTAAGAAATTGAGTACAACTGAATCCATTAAAACTTAGTAATTTAAATATGGTATTTCAATTATGATTTGGAATGTGGTTGATAATATTACAGAATAAAGGCCTCTACATTAATTTTAAAAACAGGTACAGTCTATTACATGTTAAGAAATTGAGTGCAACTGAATCCATTAAAACTTAGTAATTTAAATATGGTATTTAAATTATGATTTGGAATGTGGTCGATCATATTACAGAATAAAGGCCTCTACATTAACTAAGTTTAAAAATAGGTACAGTCTATTACATGTTCATAAAAATTTTTAAAAAGTAGATTTTTTTTGGTGAAATAGCAATGTGGTAAATTCTTTTTCAAGCTACATTTCAGGTTTGAATTATGATGTGATTAATTAGCCATATGAATAAAACCTTAATATAAAACTGAAAAATCTGATGACTCAAATCTTAAGTCATCAGGGACTTATCCATCCAATTCAATTCTACTGACCCAAGTATTTTTAGTTTTAGCATTATTTTTATCACAGCTGATTACTTCCCCCTTCCAACAATGCATACTTATTATTCTATATAACAGGGTATCAGAACAACAAACTCTTTCGCCTTTCATTCTTAAGAAATATTCAGTAAACTCAAAATAGACAAAGCCCACACAGAGAAAATAATAAATCAAAGAAATTTCTTGCCATCCTTAGAACTACCAAGCTACACTCAAGAGAAAATTCTAGCAGTAAAAAAAACAATTCTAAATTCAGAAAAAGGGGGAAAGAGGTAATATAATAAACCTCTTAAAATGTAGAAGAAATTAGACTAGTTTAGGTTTTCTTTAATATCTTCTTTAATGATACATTACAACACACAACTGAGCCTCAGTCTGTCAGTTAAACATGGGGATGGAAATCCAAATGAAGAGAATGGAAACAAGTTCAATCTTAACCCCACTTTTTGTTAACTAACGGAAATACAGAATACAAGGGGACCAATTCTCTGTATATTTTATCCAGTCTTTGAAGACACCATAACAGTTTTATAACAAACTTTGTTGTGATCTGTTAAAGAATCTTCAAATTAAAAAATGAGGGTATCTGAGAATTATGTTTTCCCTTTATAGCAGATTTAACTCAAACACAATAAAATATTAATGAAATACTGATAATCCCCACATGAAATATAAGAATGTTTTACACAAGATAAGCGCAACTAATTTCCTATGACTGATTTACATAGTTAAGTATGGTGTCTTCAGATGCTTGTAAGAAAGGGTAAAACACAAGAACAAGTTTTTAATTCTGAATTAGTTAATAAAACAAACAAAAATCCAAAACTTGTCAGTGGTTTTTTTTTTTTTTTTTGCATGGGCAGGCACTGGGTATCGAACCCGTGTCTCTGGTATTGCAGGCAAAAACTCTGCCTGCTGAGCCACTGCAGCCCACCCTTGACAGTGGTTTTTAAATGATCCGTTACTAAACTTAAACAAAGTACTCTTAAAAACTTAAATTGTAAGTTAACCAGAACTTCTCTAATATCCAGAAGAAATGAGGCAAAACTGTAATGTTTCGGTAACCAATACATTAAGAAACAACAAATACTAAATCTGAAAATTGGGAAATTTAATACATGAAACAAAAGGAGTATATTTGAAAGTTAGCATTTAAGAATAGGAGCTGCCAAGAAACTATCACCATTGGAGCTTTTCCTTTGAAATATTATATTTTAAACTTACAGTGAAGATGAACAAATGTCAGAAAATGCCCAGCTGCAAAATTCAAATGCAGTGATGAGTTACAGCAGAAGGAGCGAATGTATTTTGTAATCCACAGGATCAGGATGATGGCTCTAAGCAATTTCAGTTAATATATCTGAGTGTTCTTTCAATTAAGTTAACTTTAAAATTTAAACTGAGTTCAAAGTAAACCTCAGTTATAGCAGCTTCATTTGTGCAAGTTAATAGTTGACAAAAGCAAATTACAAGACCCCTAGTATTACATTCTTTAATTTGGTAGGATTTACCCCTATTCAACCAAACCAACTCACTTCACCATTTTTCTATCTAAAATAATGTGGATAATGGCTTATTTTAATACTCTTCTAGCTCATACTGAAGTCATACTATACATAAAGTTTTTGATTTTAGGAACCAGAACAAAGTCCTAAAATCAACAACTCACAAAAGAAAGGAATAACAGGGTTCTGGGAATTAACCCAGCCACAAGTCATACCAATTTTCCTGTTAATGCAAAATTAATTCATAAAACTGATCAAATCACTGACTTCCAAAAACTCCTTTAGAAATTATGAGTCTCAATTTCAAATTAAAGAACTTAATTTTCAACAAATCAGGTATAATTTATAAAAGATAGCTCTTTACCAGTTCACATTTGTTCCACCAACCTTTTATATTAAACAATAAGCTTAATGATTTCATTTTAGGACAAATATTTCAGAGCCTAACCTTTCAGTAAGGCCCACTAACAATCCAACCACTTTAGGAATTTATGCATTATTTGCAGGATGCACCTGGCTAGCAACTCTAGCCAGGTCATACAGCAAGTTCAAATATTTCAACCTCAAACATAAGCAATGATCAAAGAGGAAAATGACGCATAATTGCAACAGATTAAGGCAGCATGTAAGTCATTCTTCACCTAGATCATCAGCTGCCAATGAAACTGTGTACACAAATTTAATGAATGAGTCTACTCTAGCTTAACTAATGAATCTGCCACTGAGCTGAGAAATGAGGATAAGAATTGCAGGCGCAATTCTGGCTAATGAATTCACTTGATTTTTGTAAGGCAAAAACAAAGTGGAAAGTTAGAACAGAATTTCTAGAATCATTTATCCTGTGATGTTGTAAAATCAAAGTACTACTTTATTAAATGAGTTATTTTACACAATATGAACATCAATATAATTACAATTGTAAAAAAATTTTTATAACAAGGATGGACTGATTTTCAGATTTCCAAATCAGAGTTAACTGTACATTTACACAGAATTGTCTTTGCATGAAGCCCAAAAGGGAACAGCATAAAAATGAGTGCTTCTGTAGCCCCTTTATTTTTGCTGATCAACAGTTTGTTAGAAAAGCAGCTGCAGGTTTGTTACCTAAGGTCTGAGACAGTAGAAGAGTCAAAGGTGTCATGAATTCACCTATAAAACATAAAAAAAAAAGTTTTCAGTGAATGTAGCCATTGCACATATGCTCCTTATATGGAGTTCAAATGTCCAAAAAGCACAACATGTCTAAGTTCTCACTTTTATAAACTAACAAAAGATGCTTGATGAATTGGTTTTAAAAAGAAATCATTCTCAAACACACATACACCATTATTTAGAAACAGCAAACAAAACCCAACCATGTAGAAGTGTGTAAACAGATGATTTTCAAGTAACTACGAAGTTAATATACTACATGCCTACATTTTGCCCTATATTCTAA
Organism: Tamandua tetradactyla; assembly: GCF_023851605.1. Taxonomy (NCBI): domain Eukaryota; kingdom Metazoa; phylum Chordata; class Mammalia; order Pilosa; family Myrmecophagidae; genus Tamandua; species Tamandua tetradactyla. Next base: position 145,593,268 of record NC_135332.1, read on the forward strand.
TGTACTAAGAAATTTTTACCAGACTATAATAAAACACATGTAAAAAGGTACTCAGTGATGTTGACTTGTATAATTTCTGCGAGTCCTGCAAATAATTGCACTATTTTTTTTTTAAGCTGACAAATCCTCTCCATTCTTGGACCAGAGTTAGCCAGCATTCCCCCCTCCCCATTCTTCAATTTTTCAGTTACCATAACAGAAACTTGGTGTTTAAAGACACATTGAAATGGTCTGCGAAAATGGACTCATAACGAGTAGAATTAAACATTAAGAAGGGGGAGCAGTATGAAGTCTCAGCTACGAGGCAGCAATTAATTTCACAATTTTAGAAGGTAATTTATGCTTTCTTATACAACTCTGACATTTTAACAAAGCAAAATAAAGAAAATTCAACTACCTGTAAACAACTTCATGCCTGAACATCGGCCAATTCTGGAGGAAGTGGAGTCTTAGGATGCTTGCTCTCAAAGTGCTGCTTGAAGGTCTTAGGGTCTGGCATTTGTGTCTTAAAAGGAAGAATTAGATCTTAGCTATGAAAGAAAAATAAATGTCAACTCTTAAAAAATCCTGTTGTTTTATACTGAGCCTGCTTATGGACAAAGATCACACAACACTTAAATTTCTACAATTTAGTGACTGATATACGAAGAAGGACCTCTTGAAATTCCTAAGATATCACTCATTTTCTATATGAAGAAGAGGTGGATCACACAGAAAGAAGTCTTCTGCCTATGTGACTAATATTAAGCAACAGGTTATTTTTATTGATCCCTTACTATGTTAAGCATGTTACCTCAATTCTCATGAAACCTTCACAATAATTTTGAGTTAGTTCCTACTGTATCCTCACTTTACATGGCAAGGAAAACTAAAACCCAGAGTTCAGTTTGCACAAGACCTTTTAACGGAGGAACTAGGTACTTCAGCTCCCAAATACCACACTATACTGACTTTCTTAGGCAAGGACTTTGTTATTCTTCCTTCAGAATATTCAATTTGATAAAACATGAAATAAAAGGATTTTTTTGTTGTTTTGCCTTGATTTTTAAAATATGTGAAATTATTCTAGTACTTTTAGGTCAAGGTATTTCCTCATCATTAATTTAATGAAATTTGTTTTCATCTTGCCTCTTTTCAAACAGAAGTGGAGGCTGCTCAACGTCACTATTTTGTGTATCAAGGTTAAATATTAATGTAATAGATTCCCTCTTTCTTAGACTAGTGAGAACTTTTATGTAATTAGGAACTTCTATTTCATTGGTAATGACTTCAATAGATAATAAACTTCCTCAGTATAGGAATCATGTCTTATGAAGATTTCTTTCCATCTGCATCACCAATCCCACCCAGACAAGGCCTAGAAAATAAAAGGAATATAAATACTTATTGGACTGATCCCACTCTGCATTTTTCCATTTACACTTCCATTTTCTAATTTCAAGACTACTGAGCTTAAACAAACAGGTAATAAAGAGACTCTAGCTTGGAATTTGAGAAAAACTTCTTTGAGGGGCACTGTGGGATAGTGGTCCAGTGTGGGCTCTGGAGCTGGACTGCCTGGGATAAGACCCCAGTTCTACTACTTACAAGTGGGTAACTGTGCACAAATTACTCTTTATAACTCAGATTACTGGTCTGTAAAATGAGAATAAAAATATTCTAATTCATAGGGTGGTTGTGAAGATTAAACAGGTTATTACATTTAAAACACCTGGAGTAGTGTAGGCACTAAATAGTAGTTATTGGTACTGTTCTTCTTAAAAGCTAATAAACACATTAATTCTTATAAAAGCCCTCATGTGAATGTACTCAATATAGTTTTACAGACATACTATGAATTTAGTGAGGGGGAAAAGAAAAAGTTAATTCTATAACTGAAGGTATATTCAATAGTGTCTTATATAGCTTCAAAATTCATTTAGCTAAAAATGTAAATCTGATTTCCCTACTAAACTCAAGGTTTACTATATGCCCTTAATATGAGATCTTTAGTCTCCCTGAGAAAATTTTGTTCACTACTTTTCCCTAACACTTAGAAAACTGTGCCTGGCCACAGGAACCAACTAAGAAATATTTCTTGAATGGATGAATGGAGTTACTAAAATAACGAGCTCTTAAATCTACTATTTCAAGTAAAGCATTTGTTTTGTCATTGTTGCACAATATTACCACATAAAAACCAGTCTCAGTGAACGCATTACCCATAGGAAAGCTGTCTTTCAATTCGCCTTACCCTACAGACAGTGCAGGTATATATTAAGGCAGCTTTGGCAGCAGCCTTTTGGTCATGTCCTTGTTTCTTCTTTTGTCCAGCTTGCTTTTTGGCATTTTTCTGCTGAGACTGAATCTTCTGCTGTCCACGAGCCATATCTAAAAACAGAAGTTGAAGCATGCAAATGATTTATTTATTCTAATACCAAGTAACCTAAGAATAATAACTCTTCCACAGAGCTGAATATTTAAGCTTTACAGAAAGAACTGTCAATCAAAAGTACGGGTTTTCAAATTCTCACATACATTGCAACTGGAGTATAAACTGGCACAACCACTGTGGGAAACTGGTAGTTGTCTACCCTGTGACCTAGTAATCCCACTCCTGGGTATACATCCAACATAAATGCAAACATATGTACACCAAAGACACAAGAATGTTCAGAGTGGCTATTTCCTAAACTGGAAACAACCTAAATGTCCATTAATAGTAAAATACATAATCTGTGGTGTGTGGCTGATGGAAAATTATACAACACTGAAAAAGGAACTACTGTTACAACAACAACACGGTTGGATCTCATAATGTTATATGAAAGAGGCCAGATACAAAAAATATATAGCATTAAAAACTAAAAACAGAACAACAACAAAAAAAGCATAAAACTAATCTATAATAAAAGAGGTCACCTTGAGACTTAGGGGATAATGGCTAGGAACAGAGGGTATAAACAAGACTTGTGGCCTGATAATGTTTTATAGTTTGATTTGGTTGCACAGGTGTATTCACTTGTAAAAGTTCCCTAAGCAGTATACCTAAAATTTGTGCACTTTACTGTATGTAATCTTCCATTCAAAAGTTTAGAAATTTAGTTCCCCCTCCCGCAAGATTCAGCTCATTTTAACACTTTGCAGAGATATTTTCCCCTTCTAGTCACAACTGCTATGACTTGAGATTCCTGGAATTTTAAGAGAAATAAGAACTGTTAGCTAATGTTTCTAAAGGAGATCAAAAGAGCAGGTGGGAAATGTTCTCTTAAATACTAGGGTTTCATTAGACTATTGTGCTATATAAATCCTTCTAAGAAGTTGGTCTTTGTAAGACTGCTGCACAAATTATAAAAAAGATTAAATTAGTTCACTATTTAAACAATGAATTTTGTAGAAAGGGTATAGGTACCCGCATAAAATTGTAAGGTACAAAAAAAAAAAAAAGGTAAGGTTACTGCCTTTTATTATTGATAATTTGAAGTGAACCTAAGGGGGTAAAAATAATCAAGTCACTGAGAAAAGTTAAAATTATAAGACTCGATTAGAAAGCACAAGTTAAACCTGTACATAAAGGGTCTATATAGTCTCAGCTGCTTTTTATCAACATATTAAAATTGGATCCTAAGGAGAATTTCTATGGAAAGCTTTAATTAGCACTGTAACTAAATTTTAAGCATTTAAATCATTACAGGACATGAGCAAATAATAGATCTATATCAACTTCACCAGAAAGGCTTGTGTTGGCTTTTTTTGACTGGAACCTAATTCGCTAATAGATGTAAGGACAAAGCATTTCACAGAAATTAATGAGTTCTCCCAAAAAGAAAAACAACAAAAACACTGCTTGGATAAATTCCCACTAACATTAAACACTGTACCAACAGTCAAATCAATTCTAGAAGATGGGAAAAAAATATATAGATGATCAATGCTCTTCTAGGAAGCCAGTTGAACATTGTAACAAATCACAAAAATGTTTAGTATGCTAGCCTAACATAAGAAGTCCCTCCCTCCAAAAAAATGGTAAATATTACCAGCTGTGTTAGTCCTTGAAGACCAAGCTTCCAAACTTCTTTTTTTAACCAAATCCTTTATTAATGTTAATGCAGAAAGTATATTTAAATCCAGATGTTATGGTAAGCTTACAAATCTATTTCCCTACTGAAACAAGTTTGGATCCTTATGTATTAGTTGGATGACAGTAAAGTGTTCAATCTTTCTGTATCCCAATGTTTTATAATGTTCTTAATGTTTCAACGTATTAATACTTTCTGTAAGAATACTTGAGTACTCTTATGCATCTTAACTCTCCCATACAATGTTATGTTTGTTAATACACTAATTTTGTACAGACCCTCAATTGTTTTACACTGAAAAAAAAATTTATAAGATGGTAGGCCATTAATTTCAGAAGTTCCTTTGATATCTAGAAGTTATTAGCTATTTTGACAGCATTTTCATGCAATGACCTGTACAAAATTAGGCAAAATTATTTCTAACTTTAGCATTTAGGGCTTCTAAACTATAACAGAATAACTTTAACCCATTTTTCCACTGCCAACGCCAACTAATAACAATAAGAAAGCCATAAGAGCTTTAATATTAAAAGGCAAAGTCTTTTTCTTATTTTTAAAACAGAAAACAGGTAAAAGAAATAAAATAGGCAAAATGCAGGGGGTAGGGCAGCACAACGCACTGATTTCCTTTCTGAAAGTAGAAATGCAAACGAACAAACCACCTGCTTCAGGATAGCTCAACTTAAGAACTTGCTCTCAAGCCAATCGATTTTGCTATTAAAAAAACTTAAGCATAAACTACTCCTTAACCAAAAGCGACAAACTGAAAGGCAACAAGTCATTTACAAATCCCTATTCACTGGTTTTGAATTTAACACTAATTTAATGTGATTTCCCGAGAGGATTGCAAAAGGGGAAGTAGTAAAACGAACACGGAATTCCTTTAAAAAGATCTCTTGCAGGAGATAACTAGTAAGTACTTCCCTGGAGATTGTTTTAAAACCTGAACAAATGAATAAGAGAAGTAAAGGATTTTGGATCAAGGGACTGGGAACACTCGCTATAACCATCTGCATCGAAGAGGCCCAGGCAGTGAGCAACATCCTGACCCTTGTTTTACCTACATCCGTTTGGGGAGAGGAGGAGGAAAGCACTAGAAGTAAGGTCTACTTCAACCCGCACTTCACCGACCTTAGCTGCAGTCCAGTGCACCTTCCTTCCCAAACCGGCCTCACCCGCCTCGGGGAGCCCCATCCCCGCCACCAAAGGCAACGCAACCCCCACCTACCCGCCACTCCTCATGGACCCCGGCCCGAGACGCGCCTCCCGGAGGCCTTGGCTGCCTGAAGCCCAGCCCCTTCGGCCACAGGGAGCACCGGCCTCGAGAAACCGACCAGCTGCTGTCGACAGGGGGTAAGGTTACCGCTCCGCTCCCGCGGCCGGCCTGCGACCCGGCCACCTGCAGAGGCTGGCAGGCGCCCGAGCTTACCCTCCTTCCCGCGGCCCCACAGCCCGCGCCGGGCCGGGCTTGGCTGCCCCAAGGGAGGCCGGGGAGGCCGCCAGCCCCCGTGGCCCCTCGCGACCCGCGGTGACCCTCACGGCCGCCGCCGCCCCCCGCCGACGGGCTCCCACCCCGGTTCCCAGGCGTCCTCCGGCGTCAGCGCCGCCCCCGCTGCCGCTCACCCGGGCCGGGACAGTCTTCCGTCGGAGAGACCGCGCAGCGCTAGAGGGCCAGGGGAAGTCGCCGGAAGGGGAGGAAGAGGGAAGCGCGCCCGGCACCGCTTCGGCCTCCTCCACCCGCCAAAGAGGGGAAAGAGGAAAGCCGGGAGCACAACAGCCCGCGACTCGCACACCCGCCGCTGCAGCGCGCACCCGCCGCCGCCTCAGCCTTAGGGGAGGCCACCGCGCCTCGTGCCCGCGCACGCCGCGCCGCTCTCCCAGTCCCCCCGGCAGCGCCCGCCTGCTCCTCGCAACCTCCGCCCACTTGCCTTCCTGCCGCGGCCTCCGCCCCCGACCCGCTGCTCGGGCGCCTGCGCTCTTTCCGTTGGCGCGGGCCAATGGCAGCGCGTCCCTATTACATAAACGGGAGCGGGCGGGGCCTGGAGGGGACGACCGCCCCTCGGAGATTGGAACTGCAGGGGACGTCGCCGTCTATCCCCGTGCGCCCCTCCCCTGTAGCGTGTTCTATTTGGGCAACCTCATTACCCGGTCCTGGGAACCGCGTGATCTCGGCCCTGACGAGTAACCCGGGAGCAGGGTGTTTCACAAGTCGCTCTCTCACTCACTCGGGAGGTGGCCAGGCCTAGGTCCACGCCGCCCTGCTCACGTGCTTCCCTGCTAGGCCTCGGCAGCGACCGCTTTTGCACCGGTTGAGTGACCCCGGCCCCGAGAGGGAGCTGGAGAGGACCGCAGGGACTGCTGCGGCTTGGGTTACCCACTGAAGCCTGCTGCTCCCGCCCCCAGTGAGGCCGGCGGCCAGGGGTGTCCTTAACAGGGACGGGCAGCCTTTGTTCTCTCGCTGGCTGCAGTTTACCTCACTCCTACGTACACAAACAAAAAAGCAATTATTACAGATCTGGGGGTTATAGTGAGTTCAACATTCACGGCTGACCTCCCCATTAAAAATTGCTTGTCAGAGTGAGTAAGAAAGTATTTGCAAAGTCCCGTTGGGAAATGAATGGTGAGAAAGGGGGAAAATTCAACTTCCCCCAAATGGAGACTTATTGATATTTTCAAAAGCAATGGGGACAACCAAAGCAATAATAGGCTGAGCCCCTCAGTCTTGGGGTTTGTTAATATGAAACTCGACCCTGCAAAGGATAGGCTAAGCTTACTTAAAATTAGGTCTGAGTCACCCCCAGAGAACCTCTTTTGTTGCTCAGATGTGGCCTCTATCCCTCAGCCAACACACAAGCAAAGTCACTGCCTTCCCCTCTCTAAGTGGGACATGACTCCCAGGAGTGTGGACCTTCCTGGCAACGGTGGACAGAAATCCTAAAATGAGCTGGGACTCAGCACCAAGGGATTGAGAAAACCTTCTCCACCAAAGGGGGAAAGAGTGAAATGAGACAAAGTGTCAATGGCTGAGAGATTCCAGAGTGGAGAGGTTATCCTGGAGGTTATTCTTAGAGCTGGTGATTAATTAAGGGGTAAGGGGCATGGTATATATGATTTTTTTTCTGTTTTCTTTTATTTCTTTTTCTGAATTGATGCACACGTTCTAAGAAATTATCATGATGATGAATATACAAAAAAAAATTGCTTGTCAGGCATCCCTGTTCGATGTAGGCTCACTACTAACAGTATTCTGAGTTGCTAAATTGTGATGGTTAAAGTAAATTTTTTTCTTTTAATTTTACTGGCAATGGCAGTTAACTTTCAGTATCTGATCAAAATGGCTATTGCAGCAATGATTAAATCTGCAGGTTATCCGGGTACGGCGTTTTAGACGTTGACTTTATTCAGCATTTTTCTACCCCCACCCCTGTTATTGAAGCTTTTCATTTGATGTTTTCACCTTGCTCATAGTCTCTACTCTCCCGAATTTGTTTATCAGTGGTCAGGAAATGTCAGTTGAATAAAGAACACAGCCCCAATTACCTGAACTGGGTTATAGATATTGCAGCATTGTTTAAAATCGCCAGAAAAGAGGTTGCACTTGGGGGAGATAAAATACAAAATCAAACATGACATGCAGTGCTCTAGTTGGTTTATCCTTTCTCTGCATCTTCAATTAATTTCTTCTCGGCCTTCACTTTATTCACCCCTTCCCTTATTGCAATTTCAAATTATGTGTTTGCTTTTTATTATTCTCTCTGCAAACTAGATTGTAAGCTCCATGTGGGCACGGACCATGTTATTTTCATCATCATATGCCCAGTGTCTAGCAGTGTGTTAAATCTAGAAGGCATTGAATAAATGGATATTGATCAAATTAATTGGGTGTGTCCAAGAAATCAGGGTAGTCCTAATAACCAAAATAATTGTATTAACCTGGCTAATGGGAGTGGGAGTGGGTAAGGACGCAGAAGACCTAGAAGAGCGAAATCCAAAGAGCTGCGTTTGGCTGGCCCTGAAGGTAGCAGGAAAGGGACAATGAAATCTGGCTGGCAGAGATAAATCTTAAACACAGAAGTGATTTGTATTGAGGGGTAGGATTATTATCATGCCTTACCACGCCCTTAATAAAATATCCATTAAAGCCAGTGTTTCTTAAATTTTTGTGTCATACTCCCTTTGAGAATTTGGTGAAAGCTATAGGCTTGGTCCCAGTGAAGTTCGTATACATATAAACTTACCTCTGTAGGTAGGGTTTCTCAGCCTTAGCACTGTTGACATTTTGAGCTGGACAGTTCTTTGTTGTGGGGGACTGTCCTGTGCATTGCGGGATATTTTGCAGCATCCCTGTCTTCCACCTACTTGATGCCAATAGCAACCCATCCCCCTGAGGAGGACAACCAAATTATATTTCCAGATGTTGCCAAATGTCCCCTGGGGACTAAAATCTCCCCTGGTTGAGAACCCCTACCTGGAGGACATGGTATGTCCTAACTTTATATGATGGTTAGAGCTCTTGAAATATGAAGGAGGCGGGGAGGATAATAGATAAGATTTAACAACTGTAAGATGATACACAGTAAATGAAAGGTGGATGAGTTTGCATTTCTGCCAGCTGGTCTCCTAGTTATCTTATAGAAAGGTGAGAGCAAATGGGATATGAACCCCCAGAAGGATTTTTATACACATCCCGTTATTATTGTGAATGTTACAGTACCTCTAGTGGCTGTTTTTCTGCTTCCACCTTAAATTAATATCCAGTAAGCCTATTTTGTATCCCAAATCTTAATTGAATTAAAATGTTTTTCTGATGACTTGAAAGACTTATTCATGTAGTACTCATGTAGAAGTTGCAACAGTAAAAGAGCTCGTTATTAATCAATAAATTATTTCTTAAATAAATCTTCTGAATCATTTTTCTCAATTCACCTGTGGCATGTAGCCTAATATATAACTGCAGTACAGTGCCTGCACTTTTTTTTTTTCATTAGAGAACATTTTTTGCTCATTAGAGAACAAAAGAGACAGGGCCCTTGCCCCCTTGAGCAATAACAATACAAATAGAAATAAAAACAACAGTAATAAACTCAAAACTAAAATGTTTCCTTTGCTGGTTCTTGCTCCCATACTCAGCTTCTACTTGTTGAGATCTAAGGGCATCAACCTGGATCCTTTTGTCTTCTCTAAACTCTTTCACCAAAGTAATCTCATTCACTGTTGTGGCTTTAAATAATCAATTCCAGGTGACCCCCACATTTCGATCTCTAGATCAAGCCTCTTTTCTGAGATCCAAATGGATATATCTTAACTGCCTACTTTTTCATCTCCTCTTCAGTGTTTTAGGGATTTCACATATGATGATATATTAGATTGAATCCAAGAATCCCTTGATTGTAAGTCCCATTTATGTCCAGTAAAGTAAAAAAAATACAACCAGTCGAACCACAGCACAATACTAAGATACCTTGATTGGAAGAAACATCTCAATTTCAGAGACTTTAAGATGACTGTAAGATGTATGTCCAGTAAGGTAAAAAAATAAAAACTGCCACAGCAATACTAAGATACCTTGAATGTGGACTTTAAGATGTGTTCTTAAAATGACGTCATTTATTAGAGTAGTTTCAAATATATTAAAATATTTAGGAATAAATTTACCGAAAGAAGTGCAAAATTATACTCTGTAATCTAAAAATTTGTGAAAGAAATTAAAGAGGAGCTAAGTAAATGAAGGACATTCCTGGTTCATGTATCAGAAGACTTACTAATGTGGAGATGGCAGTACTGCCCAGATTGATCCACAGATTCAATGCAATTCCTTTAAAAATCCTAGCTGAGAGTGGGCGACAGTGGCGCAGTGGCAGAATACTTGCCTGCCATGCCAGAGACCTGGGTTCCATTCCCGGTGCCTGCTCGTGCAAAGAAAAAACTGAGGGATCAGTTCAAGAGATTCAATATCTGACTAATAGGAATTCCAGAGAAAGAGAACAGGAACTAGAGGGGAGGAAATAATTTTTAGAAAATTAATTATGGAGATTGTACCAAGTTGAGTTGCTAACTGAAAGGACCTAACTAGTGCTGGCACAATGGATGGAAGAAACCCACACCAAGGTACATCAAAATGACATTTCAGGACACTAAGAACAAAGAGAAGATCCTATAAGGTTCCAAAGAAGAAAAAATAACTATCTGTTTCATCAAAGAATTATTAGAATGGCATTGAACATGTTAACAACAATATTGTAAACTAATGGACATTAAAGAAATGCCTTGAAAGTTCCGGGGAAAATTATTTCCAACCTGGAATTCTATACACAGCTGAGTTATTAATTAAGCAAGAGAGTAGAATAAAACTAGTTTCAGACATACAAAGTATCAAAATATTTGCCTCCTGAGCACCCTGCCTCATGATGCTTAACAGAGGACGTGCTCCACCAAAACAAGGGAGTAAACAAAAAAGCTGGTGATGTGGGATCCAGGAAATGGGGGTTCCAGCCCAAGAGAGGAATGAAGGAAACACATAGGAAGAGATCCAAGATCCCAACATGTCAACTTACAGTATAATTTGAAGTAGGAGAAATTTCAAATAAATGAAACTGATAGAATATCTCATGAGTCTGAACATACTGAGAGGAGATTTTGTAATTTGAATTCATAATAAGGACATTGAAAAATAAGCAGAAAATAAACAAAACAGTTGTAACCTACTGGGAAGATGAAAAGTTGTGCAAGAAAGGCAAGTTAAGCATAGTGCATTACATGGCTCAGTGGTGAATAGCATTTACATAGTGATAATTATGTCAATGTGTAAATATGACTCTAATTACAATTATAACTACACATATAACTTTGTTGGAAGGATGGGGGAATGGGAAGTCTGCATGGTGATGGGGCCAAGTGGGAAGAAGTGATAAAGGAGTGCTAAAAACTCACCTACCATAGTGGGAAGTCAATAAATAATGCCTAAAATTAGGGGGGAAATCAAGAAATAGTAGTGCAAGAATGTTATTTAGAGATACATAATAAATACCAAAATAATTGACTGAAAGAATTGAAAGCAGCTGCTTCTGAGAAGAGGGAATTTGGCACACGGAAAACTGTTTATATAACTAGTCTTGTAGGGCTACTTGAATTTTTTAAATGTGTGCATGTATTACTGTGATAGAACGTATTGAAAAATTATTTCATTTCAAATAATCTTCTAACTTTGTTTTGCTTCCAGGCAGTCTGTATGTCTTCAAAGCATGCCATGCTTTGGAAAGACATATGCTATAGTAAGCCCAAGGTGCTATTATTAGCACCCTTGGCATTTCCATGCAATTAGTCTCTACTTTTCATTCCAGGTAAGGACATGCCTCAGATGCTACCCTTCCATTTTTCTAGTTCTCTACATACCATCTTTATCATTGGACTCTTGGGCAGCTGAATGAGCTAGGGAGAAAAGAGTATCCAAATTTAATGTGCTGGACTTGCTGTCTTTCCATTATTACTCTTGAGCAGAGGGAAGAAACAAAACAGGAAAATGAAGCATGGAATGATTCATTCTTCTCCAGACAGGAATTCATAGAGATTTCTATCGGGAGAGGCTTTTGCCTTGATTTTAATAGTAAAGCTGTTTTGGTCTGCTGACTGCACTGGTGATGGCAAGATGATCCCATGTAGAGACCCATGATGATGTGAAATCTTTTCTCCAAATGCCTCCTGTTGTTTTATATTGGGTTTTCCAAATCAAGTAAGTCCAGGCATTATTTTATTTGTATCTATGTAGGGATACTGCTTATATTTCCAAACTTCTGATGATCCACAAAGATTTTTCTAATGTTTCCACTTTAAACTGTTACTTTGGAGGAGAGAAGACAATCAATAAAAGGAGAAAAAAAAAAGTTCAGTGAAATTTAACCACTTTTTTTACTGTGTTGTTATTAATGCTTTTAATTACATGCTTAATTATATTCTATTCGATTTTAATAATAGTTAAACTATTAAGGCTCAGAAGAATTTTAAACAACTGATCCCCCAGATATAAAATGAAAGAGTTCATCTAAGTGTCTCTTTCCAGTTCTTGAATGTCTATGATTTGATGATTCAACATGAACCTTAGAGTTCTTTTTAAAATAATTTATTTGTGAAAAGCAGAATAAAAATCATCCCCAACTCCATCTGTATGAAAAATTGAAACCAAGGCCATTTATTACTTTTATGTAAAATAAAAATGAATTTTCAGTATACCATAGGGGAGAACTAAGTGATTAGGAGATGAGTAGAACTAAAGGGAAATACTTGTTTTGAAACTTCTATGACCTACATTCAGGTGCCTGCTTATGTTGGGGAGTCCTCTGCTCTTCATGTTCCTTATAGCTGTGGTGATTGGTTTGCTTGCTTAGGACACTTTACAAATGATGACCCAGGTTTTTTAATTCAGACCCCAGGCTGGTGACGTAGCTTTGCACACTGCATACAATATATTGTGAAATTATAAAACCCAAGTTTCATAATCACAGATAAAATTCCTTGAAGGGTCTAGATGTTTCAAAATAAATGGCTTTTATCCTAAAGTATAAGATGACCACCTTTAGGTCATATCCTAAAGTATCCAGGAACAGGGATGGAGAATGGCAGACTGCAGCTAATACTTGTTTCTTCTGGAAAAACTAGTCATAGAACATGACCTACTGAGGCTAGATCCTTGGTATTATCTTCCCTTATAAAAGTTAGTTCAGGGTGCTTGGGTGGTTCAGTGGACCCGAGGTCGATTCCTGGACCATGCACCTAAAAAAAAAAAAAGGTTAGTTCATTATTACTCAAAGCTTCCTAAAGATGGCTGAAGAGATAGAGGTAAAAAGTGCCAGGAGTGAGAATCTGAATCTATTTGATTCTACCTTCTTTCCCCCATAACACACTGCTTCAGGAGTGAATCCCAGTGCTGAGAAATGTCTCTTCCATCTGGCTGTGAACCTCTGAAACTGTGGATCTGACTTCACAATGCTCAAAACTGGGTGCCAAAGATCTTTCTATTGTCCTGACTGGGCCTAGGTGCTCAGAACCATCATTAAGAGTCAGAACTACCTTTGAGGCTATTTCTGTTGAAGACACTGACGCTGGTTGGTCTGATACGAGTTATTAATAGTTTAAACAGAATGGTTTCACGGTCATTTTTATACAGGTAAAAAGTGATCATGGAATAGGGGCATGCACAGCATTTGTGGGTTCTACTTCCAGTTCTGCTATTTTTCTGGGTTGCACAGGCCAGTCTCTTACCATCCCTGCTCTTAGCTTTTCAGTCTGAAAAACAAGGGATTTGGAGTAGATGTCCCTTTGTGATCCCAATTTGGATTCTAACAATATAATTATAACGTTCCTAAGTATGAAATATGAGAAATTTATTTTTATGCCCTATTTCCAAAGCAGATTTGGAATGGTTATGCCCAAGCATTAGTTTTAATTTTTATTTCATGATTTTTAATTTATTTTAAATTTAGTCTTTCCTATCATTTCAGAAAATCAACAAAGGGCATGAATTGGTTGGCCTTAAAGAGAACGATCTTTAGTGGCTTGGGATTTAAAGTACAATTAAATGAGGGATGTTTTAAATAAATAAATGATGTATCATTTGTGACAAATGCCATATGATGTGTGAGTTCATTCAGCAGTCATCAGGATACTTCAGCATACTGGGCATAGCTGAACTTAGAAGATGCATGTGTGTGCACATGCACATGTGTGTGTGTGTGTGCATGTGTCTTCCTTAGTATTTCATCTCACCACTGACTGTCCTCCAGAGGGCTTGTATTTTCAGCCGTCTTTCAGTCAATGGGGAGGATGGATATACACAGATCCTTCTCTTGCCTGTCTGTCTTTTGACCTATAGTTACATGTGTCAGATGTTTGGTTCACTAGAATCTCTGACCATAAATAGGGTATCATAATCTGGCCCACCAAGAGATTGGACCCAAGATCTTGCCCCATGAGCCTATAGATTAGTCATTTATCCTAACCAACCAGTCAGTACAAGAGATGTGAAATTTTTGCATCGACTTGGCAAGTCATGCTACCTTATTGTGCCTCAGTTTTTACGTTTATATACAGAGATAATGACATCTCTATGACACTTCATTGATGCTGACATTGTGCCAGGCAGTATATGTTGGCAATATAGAGGAATGCTTGCAAGTAGTTGGTTCACTTATAAAATAACCCAAGTTTCTAGAGGGAAAGACAGTTTACAATGTTAAAAAACTAACCATAAAAAGTTGAAAATTGGCTTTATTAAAAAAAAACTGGCACTCACCTCCCTCCATCTTGGGTTTGGTGAGCTCTGCCTGGGAGCGCAGAAATACCACCCCCCCCAACTTTAAATTTCCTGGTGTACCTTTCTTCTTTCTCACCCTTTCGCCTCCTAAACCTTTCATCTGGTGCCAAAAACCAGGAGAGGAGCACGGGTGCCGCCTGCCTGGCCAGAGGCGCCCCAGCTTCCTCTCTCCTCCTTCCTCCACAAAGCCAGCGACAGGGAATCTCTCGGCCCACCACTACATCCACCACGGATTGGGTAAGTCCCTTCCCTCCTAGCCCTGCTGCCGGGTCTCACCGTTCCCAGAGAGCCTGTCCGTTAATTACTCTCCGAAAATCATGAATTCACGTCAGGTTCTCTTCCGAGGGCTGAGGTGAACGGGGATGCCCGCAAGCCTCACTCCCTTTCCTGGGATTCGAAAAGTTGTGGGGACGCCCTGCTTCTCTTTTCCCTCCCAAATTCAGGTCCAGGACCTGAAAGGGCCTCAAATCAGGGTGAGATGTCCCCTGGGGAGACGAGACCCCGCTCGTAAGAGCTCCGAGGACTCTCTCAGGGCGTTGGGACGCCGACACCCCCTGGGCCAGTCCTTTCTTCTTTGAGACCCGTCAGTATGGGCAGTAGGTCCTCTCTCATTGGCCTGAGGATGGGACTTTCGATTTTAATATCCTTACAAACCTCCACAACTTTTGCCAGAGGAATGACAAATGGGCCGAAATTCCTTACGTCCAGGCTTTTTTCCTTCTGCGCTCCTGCCCCTCCCTTTGTATCCTCCTCTCCCCCACTCTACCCTCCACTCCCTCCAGCGGCGCTCCAGTCGCCATCTTGCCTTTCCCTCCCCATTTCTGCTTTGGCGACATCTCAGTCGCCATCTTCTCCTTCTCTTCCTCCTTCTGTTCTGGTGATGTCCCACCCGCCATCTTGCCCTCCTCCCTCTCCTTCCACTCAGGTGGCACTCCCGCCGCCATCTTGCCTTTCTCTTCCTCCTTCTCCAACTATCCAACTACCTATAGTAAAGAACTCCAGTATCTAGCTAACGCTTACGACCTCACCTGGCATGACATTCATGTAATCTGCTCTTCTTCCCTCATTACAGATGAAATGGACTGCATTTTCAATGCAGCCAGGGCTCATGCTAACCAGGTGCATATAACCGACCACACCATGCTGGTAGGGGCCGAGGCAGTGCCAGACCAAGAGCCAGGATGGGAATATCAGGTTGACACTCCAGCGGGAAGAAACGGGAGGACTAGACGGGACAAAATGCTTACATGACTCATAGTAGGCATGCAGAAAGCTTCACATAAAGTAGTAAACTTCCATAAGCTAAGGGAAATTACCCAGGGTCCTAATGAAAACCCAGCTGCCTTTCTACACTGGCTCACAGAAGCCCTCTCCCAATATACCCGCCTAGACCCCGACTCGGAGGCTGGTAAAACTGTTTTAACCACATACTTTATATTCCAATTGGCTCCAGATATGAGGCGTAAACTTAGAAAAATTGAGGATGGTCCTCAGGCTCCTATCCGTGACCTGGTAAACACGGCCTTTAAAATTTTTATTTCTCGTGATGAACTAGAGAGGGCAGAAAAGGAATCCCGGGACCGCCGAAAGGCGAATTTACAAACCCAATCCCTGATTGTGGTTCTGCAGCCCACTTCAACCGAGAAGAAGCCAGCTACAACTAATCCACCACCAGGAAAGTGCTTCAAATGTGGCCTCGACGGACACTGGTCCTGCCAGTGTCCCAATCCTCAACCGCCCAAGGGACCATGCCCTCTCCGTGGTACAAAGGGACATTGGAAAAGTGACTGCCCCTCGACGCCTGGCCGTGGGGGGGGGCCGTCCTTCCAACCCCTAATCCACTGCTAGCAGTCCTGGGCCTGGCCACCGACGACTGACGACGCCCGGCCTCAGCGACCCCAGTCACCCTCGTCGAGTCCAGGGTAACAATCAAGGTAGCGGGTAAGCCCACCTCCTTTTTAGTGGACACAGGGGCTACCTTTTCTGTCCTCCGCTCTTACTCAGGTCAACTCCTTCCTTCCCAGGTCACGGTTATGGGTGTAGATGGCTGTCCTTCACGCCCCTTAACTACTGGACCGCTAACATGTTTAATAGAAGGGTACCCTTTACACATTCTTTCTTAGTAATGCCTTCTTGCCCCAGTCTGCTAATGGGGTGAGATCTTCTTGCCAAAGAGCCTAGCTACACTGGATAAAAAAACCCTCAAACAAAACTTCATAGCCAGACTAACGTCACTACCCACAATACCACCCATGCCCCGAAAGGACAATATTTCTGGTGTAATGGAACTCTTACCAAGTGCCTTAACTCCACTGCCCCGGGACCATGCTTCCTGGTAACTATTGTTCCTCAATTGACCCTCTACAGGGAGTCCGAACTAACTTGGCTACTGCCCTCTCCTCTCTCCAAAGGGCTGCCTTTCTTCCCATCCTGGTGGGCATCAGCCTGACTGCCTCAGTCGCAGCCTCAGCACAGCAGGAGGGGCACTGGGACATGGTATTTTAACCTCTCAAAACTTCAAAACTCGACTACATGTAGCCCTGGAATCAACATCAGAATCCCTCTCCTCTCTACAGCACCAACTCACCTCACTAGCCCAGGTAACTCTCCAAAATTGACGGGCCTTAAACCTGCTGACAGCCGAAAAAGGAGGGACGTGTATATTCCTCCAAGAGGGATGCTGCTATTACATCAACGAGTGGGGTCTGGTGGAACAAAATATTCAAACCCTAAACAAACTAAGAGATGATCTCTACCACAGAAAACAAGGAACCAACTCTGCCTTAAACTGGTTTTCTTCTCCCTTGGCAACATGGCTCCTCCCGCTACTAGGACCAGTTATCCTAATCTGTCTCTTTTTTCTCCTAGCTCCCTGCCTCCTCAACTTCCTTCAGGGACGCATGAAGGAACTATCCCGGGTAGCAGTCAACCAAATGCTCCTGCATCATTATCATCACCTGCCTACCTCACCAGATTCCTACAGCCAGCCTCCCCACTCCCCTGGCCATAATGGTTCCAGCCTATAACCCCACGCCACCCCATTACAGCAGGAAGTAGCCAGAAAGATCTCGGCGCCCTATTATCATAAAAAGGCTGGAATGTTAGGTCGGGGGAACGGGGATGGGCACTGTAACTGGAGCTGCGGAGGCTGTGTCACCCCTCCCAACCTGACTTCCAGAACTAATGAACTGCCCCTTCCGGACGTCACCTGACCTCCATCCTTAAAAGCTGCCCGCACCAAAGCCTGCGTGCGCACTCACCTCCCTCCATCTTCGGTTTGGTGAGTTCTACCCAGGAGCACAGAAATAGACACCACCACCCACCCACCCCCACTTTAAATTTTCTGGTCTACCTTTCTTCTTTCTCACCCTTTCACCTCCTAAACCTTTCATCGAAGGAACAAAGTTCTTATCTTTCAGTGTTCTTCCTTCATACTAAAATAACCATTTGGGGTAAACAAACATTCTCTTTCTCCCAGACTGTCCTACATAAATCAGATAACATAAAGCAGTTTACTGCTACCACCCTAGTGCAATCTTCTCCCAACTAGTTCTGCAGGTCTTATGTTAATCCTATCTCTTACACAACCCTGTCACTCAAGAACACTCAGGAGTTAAGTGAGACCAAGAGATGCCTTTATAAGGAGAGCAGAGCTCATGGTTTTTTACATTTTTTCTTTATGGACTCATTTGCCAATCTGACATAAAACTTCCAGCATCCAGGATGCTGAAGGGAGGAACAGCTCGCCTACCACATTTGCTGTCTCTCTGGGTGTTCATTCTTTACTGAGTTCCCTACCATGTGCGCCATGCAATATGCCTGGTGCCTGGTGAGAGACGGGGGAGGGGCGACTGGAAATGTCCCTTAGGCACACAGGTTTACAATCGAATGGCAGAGACCTAAGTTCACTCCATGAATATTTCTTGAGCACCTACCCAAATCACTTAAATAATCAAAAACTGTATTAAGTGCCATGAAGCAAAAAGGGTGTAACAGCGGAGACCCAGGTT
Organism: Tamandua tetradactyla; assembly: GCF_023851605.1. NCBI lineage: Eukaryota > Metazoa > Chordata > Mammalia > Pilosa > Myrmecophagidae > Tamandua > Tamandua tetradactyla. Next base: position 145,611,642 of record NC_135332.1, read on the forward strand.
TGATTCCCGGTGCCTGCCCATGCCAAAAAAAAAAGAGTGTAACGAGGGAATATAATCAAGGAGCATGAGCATGATTTAGATCGAGGATCAGGGAAGTCTTCTCTAAGAAAGTAATGAAGCAGACAGTGATAAAGAATTACCCAGTGAAGAGGACCAGTATTCTGGGTCAAGAATATGCACAAACCCTGAGGTGTGAAGATGCACTGTATGGATGGAGCCCAGTGCATGGGTGAATAAGTAGATGGGTGAGTGGGTGGAAGGGGGGTGGTGGAGCAGAGCCTTTTTGATCAAGGGGGTCTCCTTGACCTCAAGCTAATAACAATCCATTCCTGAGCACCCTCTGAGTCTTTACCAATCTAACTCCACAGTTCTCTTTCCCCCCTGCTTCCAGGAGGAGTATAATCAGAGACCCTACCTCTGAACCCACTAGCATCCATCAACTCCACTTCCCTGATCTCCCAGGGAGGTGATTCTGCCGCAGGAAGTTATCAGAGTGTTTTCAAGAGAGGATAGAGAGAATTCAAGACAGAAACCAGAGTTAACACAAATCCAGCACAGCCTCATACAATTTTTCACATACTGACTTGAACTTTTCCACATTTTTTGACTACTTCACCTATATCCATCACTTGTCAATGCAGGTTTCTTTCCAAAATCTGTTCAAAGCACCTAAATATCATGGTTCTGTGTGCAAAACTATAAAATACATATACAATAAATTTCAAAGAACTAAGCATTTTCTTCCTTCTGCCAGAAAGGCCTCTATCCCTGTTTCTTCCCTACCCTACAGCCTGCTGAAAAGCTACTTCTTAGGGTCACCTTCTTTGATCCTCCTATCAGGAAATCTATAGAGATAACTGGTTAGTGGCTGCTGAGGGCTAGAGAATAGGGAATGGGGAGACAACAGAGTGATGATAGCTAAAGGGCATGGGTTTCTTTTTGAGGTGATGAAGATGTTCAAAAAGTTGACCATGATGGCTGCACAGATCTGTTTATATACAAAAACACGATGAATTTGTACCTTAGATGGGTGAATTGTATAATATGTCAATTATATCTCCATAAAACTGCTTTAAAAAAAAGCTTAAAAAAATAAAAAAATAAAAAAATAGAAATAAAAATAAAAAAAACTCTTACGGTCTTGGGGCAATTCTACATGGGGAAAAGAAAAAGAAATACATTGGGAGAATTCAGAGGAGAATTCGTGTTATTTTTGAGTCAAAATTTTCCAGGGAAGCATGAGTATTTTAATCCCTGATCTTTCTTGTTATTCAATAGCATATACATTTATTACCTCGGCATGAATCCTGAGTACTCTAATTTTCAGAAAAAACTATCTTTTGCTGTTACATAATTGCTATTATATAGAAATGCTTAGCCTAAACAGTGATTAAGAAGTGGTCAAGTTAAAACTTCAGATCATAAATTTGTATTGAAATGTGAATGAGGATAGATGCTCCCTTATATTTAGCAGCTGATATATTTAATAGCCAAATAGGCGTTTAAAGAAGGGTGTGATCCTAAGTAACCCCACTATATCTAGTTGCTGCCTAGTTAAGAAAGGGATGAATCGACTTGTTAGACAAGTCCAACAGAGACTAATGCGAAGCTCTGCAATGCTGAGAGCTCTCATGTTCTGTTCCCATAGGATGACGTTTGTCAGGAAGCACTCAGGTGCAAATCTCAAAGTTCATAAAAAAAGGTTGCTAAGGAACTTGTATTTCAACAAAACAAAGCAGGCTATGGGATTATGCTAAACCATTTTGTTATTATCAGTGAAGTTAGTTTCTGAGAGCAATTGGCTGCTGTTTTACATCCTATTGCTGAACAACTCAACATTTCATCACAAACCTATTTACAGTGACCATCTCTTGTGTGTCCCAGTAGTATAATATGCACCTGCAGAATCATTATGTAGACAGTTATTTTCGGTGATTCAAAAATGTGATCAATGCATTTGCTAAAGGAATTCTGGCTCCACAAATTTGATTTTTTATTTTCTTACTAATCTTTCTCAAAAAAAGAAAAGTCAAGCAACTGTCGAAGTTTTCTTAAATCATCACTGCTTTATTGCCATCTCAATTTAGGGGAATTGTATTAATTCAACGTGTAGACTAATTAGTAATTTCTTTGGAAATTATAGGAGCCAAATCGAAGCCTACTCAAATGGAATAATCATGGGGTTGATCTTATGTATAAAACATATGTTGATTTCTATGAATAAGTCGAATGCGTTTGGTCTACTCACTTATTAGCTTCATTGTAATTGTAGGGAATTCTTTTTTCTCTTTGTATCATTTACTGCTACTTTGAAATTTTCGTCACAGCAGGTAAAACGTTTGCTTAAAGTAAGAAGAAGCATAAAGAACTGTTATCAGTGGTGCAGTAGGTGTTTTAACAGGGAATTTAGAAGCACCCTGGCTTCTGGGACCTGGAGGGAGTGGAGGAAGGTGAGATCACTGCAGAACTGCTGGGAGGTTGGCTGTGCTTGATTCATGGCATGAACAGAGGGGAGGGGCAACTGCATCCCCATCTCAAGAGTAAAATTGTGCAAACGAGTGTGGTAAATCTGGAGTTCATACTTAGATTACAAATTAATTCTGTGTCCTGTACAGAGAGTTTTATGTTAAATATCTGAAAATCTTTTCTATCAACAGCACTAATAAAATATTTTCCATTATACCATTAAATTAGAAATGTGCCTGTTTCCTGTGATTTCTTTTCTCTGCCATCTGGTGGATTTGACTCAAAACTGCAGAAGTAATGTCTCGAGTTGACCATGTCAGATGATGTTTACATTTTAAGATTTCTCTTATTTGAATTTTTCCAAATTATTGACAGATACTATTATGCCATACTTTAAAAAACCCACCGTAGGTTAATAATGAAAATCCCAGAGACATCTAGATCTCTTTTACCATCTTTTTTTTTTTTTTAAGGATTTTTATTATTGAATTTTGATTTACTTAGGCCCATTTCTATGCAGAAAATAAATGATTAGATCTTTGGGGAAAATTCTTGGTTAGGGCCTCTCGATTTTTCTTCCATTTTTTTTAAGTACAAAAACTTTCAAACATGCAGCAAAATTTAAAGAATTCTACAGTGTGCAATCATATGCTCACCAACCAGATTCTACCATTAACACTGGCTTGCTTTGTCACATATCATCCATATATCTATCCTTTTGCTGTCCATCCATCTTATTTTTAATTAATTTTAAATTAAGTTGCAGACATTAGTACAATTCCTCTTAAATGCATGCCATTGACAAGAGTCCACTATTTACAGTGCTTTTTCTTTTTTTGAAATAAAATTTACATACAGTGAAGTGCACAAATAGTAAATGTGTCATTTGATGGGTTTTTTTACCCCCCTTTTAAACCCTATCAAAATAAATAAAATTACCATTACAGCAGGAATTTCCTCCCTTCCCTGTCTCAGTCAATCTCCACCCCCATCCACCAGAGACAATTGCTCTGATTTTAATCCACCATAGATTGGTTTTGTCAGTTCTGGAGCTTCATATAAATGGAATCATACAGTGTGCCCTCTTTTGGTCAGACTTCTTTCACTCAACATAATTTTTTATTTTTTGGGTAATGAAATATAACAAATTTATTACACGATGCTCTCTTCAAGCTGTATGTCTCTTGGCTCCCCTCTGCCCAACCGATATCTTTTTTGTTTTGACTAATAATATTACATTTGCTCTGTACTGATCTTTACAGAGTACTTTCAAATCTCAGGAATAAGTGAAAAGAAGCAAGGTATAGAAGGATACATACTATAGTCTTTAAGTAAAATTTTTAAACACAAAATAAAATCCCATCCATGCTTATTTAAATCTCACAATCAAGGATTATTATCCCATTTTCCCCCTGGCAAAACTGAGGTAGTTTGTCCTGGGCCATAGAGCTGGACAAGTACTCATATCCTGACTAATCTCCTGCATTTCACATTATTTCCCTTCTCTACCAAAGTTTTCTCACCATAATTTTTTTGTGGATATAATTATTATTTTTAAACATTTTAAAATGAAATATAAATACAAAAAGGCAATAAATTTTAACATACATTTTAACAATTAGCTATAGAACAGATTACAAAGTTTGGTATGGGTTACAGTTCCACAATTTCAGTTTTTTCCTTCTAGCTGCTCCAAGACACTGGAAATAACATATTAATTCAGCACTCATACTTTTTTGTTAAATCCTCACTTCTCTGTTATAACTCCTCCTTCTCCTTTGATCCTTCTCCCAAACTTTAGGGACATTTGAGTTATGTCCATTTTAACTTTTTGATGTTGAAAAGAGGTGTCAGCAATATGGGATGGGGGATGGAACTGGTTGATGTTTTTGGAGAGGCTGGCCCCTCTGGGTTTCAGGACTTATCTGGCTTAGGAACCAATCTGGAGGTTGCAGGTTTCTTGAAAGTAATTGTAGTGCATGAAACATTTGTAGATCTCAGATAGAGCCCTGGGTGTTCTTTAGGGTTCACTGGGATGATGTGGGTTGGGGTTTGGCAAACCTTGGCAACTACCTGAGGCTTGCATAAGAGTAGCCTCCTAATAGCCTCTCTATTCTATCTGAACTCTCTTAGCCACTGATATTTTATTTTGTTACGTTTCTTTTCCCCTTTTTGGTCAGGTAGGCATTGTTGATCCCACAGGGCTAGGGCCAGGCTCATCCCTGGGAGTCATGTCCCACTGCCAGGAAGACTCATACCACTGGACATCATATCCCATGTAGCGGGGAGGGTAATGATTTTACTTGCAGAGTTGGTTTTAGAGAGGGAGAGGCCACATGTAACCAACAAAAGAGGTTCTGTGGAAGTAACGCTTAAGCATAATTATAGGTAGGTTTAGCTTTTCTGTTACAGAACTAAGTTTCATAAGTGCAAGCCTCAAGATCACGGGCTTGGCCTATTGACTTGGAGTCCCTAGCGTTTGAGAGAGTATTTGGGGTTTCCCAGGTAGAAAGTTTAATAGTTTCATATTTTTTCTCCAGTCCCTCAAGGGACTTTACCAACACTTTTTAATTATCTGCTTAACATATTCTGGGATATATCCGGGAATTACATTAAGCTGTACAGCCCATTCTGGGCTCCATGTGTTTGGGTTGTTTAAATGAGCTATTCAAGCAGGTTGAGTTAGAGAGTATGCTACAGAAACTTTACGTTTTGCACAAAATTAAGTTCTCTTCCTTTCGTCTCATACAGTAGGTGAAGTTCTAAAATACAGACATTGCCATCCTTTACCCTGCATTCTGATTTACTTTAGTCCCAACCAGGTCGGCTTCATTCTTTTTTTTTTTTTTTTTTTAACATGGGCAGGCACCGGGAATCAAACCCAGGTCTCTGGCATGGCAGGAGAGAACTCTGCCACTGAGCCACCGTGGCCCACCCTTGGCTTCATTCTTATCTCTGATTGAAGCCTGATCTCTTATTTGGCTTCTTTAACAGTTGTTGTATACAGCAATGCTGATCTTCAGAACTGCAGAACTCCATCTCTGAGTCTTAGGTATCATCATAATTTTTCTTTTTTGAGAGAGAGAGGGAGGGAGAATAAAGCATGTATAATTTAATTTTGCTGTTGTTTAGGAGTTTAGAAATAGAAAAGAAGTAAAATATAGGCCATCCTATGGGAAGAAGTAGCATGAGTAGTGACAAGAAAAAAAGACAGGTGGCTATTCTTAGCTTTTTAAGAATCCATGTCACTGAACTTCCTTCAGGAAAAGAGTGATGAGAACGTGCCAGACCCAGACCAGTGTGCCACTGTAAGCCTTTCGTACACGTTACCTTCGCTCGGCCTCTCTGTCCCTCCTAGCAAATCCATGGGAGGATTTATGGTTGCTAAAGAAGCTGAAACAAATCAAAAAACATATTTGGTGCCAAGAGGCCAACAATTTGCCTCAATTTAATTTCCGCCTTGTGCCTTCCCCTTTTTTTTTCTTGCATTTTATAAAATTGAGCCTCCCATCAGGCAGATAAGAACTTAACGACAGTTATTCCCAGAGTTGAGCTAGAATTAATGGGGTTTAACGAAATGCTGATTGGCCAGAAGAGTGCCTGTCTGGACTGTGGTCATCAGTACAGCCAAGATGCTGCTGAGGTATCCATGGTGGCATCACCTCTGGCTTCTGGCTACTATCTCTTCTACACCACGCCAGGGGAACAGAAACCCAGAGCAGTCATATCATGGGGCCCTTTTCTTTCTAGGTTTATTTGACTGTCTGAAAAGCATGCCTGGGTTGATGATGGTAGAAATGAAAGAGGCATTTCTTTTCTTTCCTTTTTAATTTTCTAAAATTTATAAGCATTCTACACCCAATAAGCAACAAATCCCCCTGTCCCACATCCTCTGCTGACCTCTAATTTACTATCTGTCTCTATGAATATCTCATGTAAGTGAAATAATGTACTATTTGTCCTTATGTACTTGGCTTATTTCATTTAGTATAGTGTTTTCAAGGTTCATCCATGTTGCAGCATGTCTTGGAATGTCATTCCTTCTTGCAGTGGAATAGTATTCTATTGTCTGGATGTACCATATTTTGCTTATCCCTTCATCTATTGATGGGCACTTGAGTTGTTTCCACCTTTTGACTATTGTGGGTGATACTGCTATGAACGTTGGTGAATAGGTAGCTGTTTGAGTCCCTGTTTTCGATTTTGGGGGGGATATACCTAGGACGGGTATTGATAGGTCATATAGTAGCTCTGTCAGGAAAGGCTTCCCAGAGAAAGTATTGTTTAAGCTCGACTTTGAGGTTAAGTAGGAGTCAGCTGGGACAAGTAGGGAAGGATGGAGGAAATAAGGTTCCAAGGAAAGGTAGCTTGAAAAGTCTGGACGTGCAAGACTGGACTATTTGAGGAACTGAAAGTTCACTATGGCTGGAGCAGAGTGCATAGAAAACCATGAGAAAAGGGAACCCAATTTAACATTTTGAGAGTTAAATACAGTGGCTGCACCATTTTACGTTCTCAGTACAATGCTTTTGAAATTCATCCATGTTGTTGCTTATATCAATTGTTCTTTCCTTTATATTGTAGAGTAAAATTGTATAGGTATACTACAGTTTGTTTATCCATCTTCCTATTGATAGAGACCTGAATTTTTACCAGTTTTTTAATCATTATAATAAGGCTAGTATGAACCATCTTCTACAAGTCTTTTTGTCAACATATGTTTTTATTTCTCTAGGGGAGGGGTTAGGGAGGGAAATGGGGCTTAATGGGTAAAGATTTTCTGTTTGGGATGGTGAAAGTTCTCGAAATGGAAGGAGGTGATGGCAGCACAACATTGTAAAAGTAATTCATGCAAATTAATTAATCATTTATGCAAATAAATTGTACTCTTAAAATAGTTAAAATAGCAAATTTTATGTTATGTATATGTTAGTACAATTTTTTAAAAGATTGCTTCTATTATTGCAGAGGGGTCCTGCTCGGTGATAAATATCACTTTTATTCTTTCATTCATTGAATGCCTACCAGGTACCCAGCATTGTTTTACCTATTGGAGACTTAACAGCAGACAGAGTCCCTGCTCATTCTAAAGAAAGAGAGTGGAGGAGACCATCACCAAATCAACCATACGTGATTATAGGTAGTGATGAGTGCTTTACATATACTGCCCAGGACGATGGAAAGAGTGAGGCTGGAGGGGTGGCTTTACATAGAGTGCTCAGGAAGGGCCTCCTTGAGGAGTTTACATATACCCAGCCATGTGTGTTAGTAAATTAGAACCCTCTACTAAATAACAAGCCATGTTATTTCATACAATTTGTAATTACTCTGTGTCAAGGTATGAAGGGATGCAGGTGGTGTATTACTGAGAAGAAAGTCTCTATGAGTGTCATTTTTGATTCTTTGGTGACCTGCAATTAGATTGCTTCATACTTCACTAAAAAGCCAGGAAAAGGATTACTGGGTCATTAGTTTGGACTTTACAAGATAAGCTTCAAAACTTCTCTCCCCAGAAGATTGCTCTGACACTCATCTTAGAAGACCCTGCCCCTGGAGCAGATGGCCCAGGTAGAAGTGCTTGAATGTTGGCAGGGGAGACAGAGTGCGCCTTTTTTACTTATTTAGCCAGAGCCAAGGTAGCGCCTTCCCTTTCCTCACCCATCCCATAGCAGATCATGTAATGTCACCAGATTTGTGCTAGCTGCTCTGCTGGAGACTTTACATTGTTCATTTTACTCACTTATTCAGCAGATATTGAGCTTCATCATCGGCTATGGGGGACAAAATGAAGTGCAAGACAGGAACAACTCCTGAGCTTGTAGCCCAGATTTTTAAAGATATTTTCATACATCAAGAAGGCGATTACAATAAGTTATCACGAAGCTATAATGAGGTGTTGTGGGACACAAAACAGCAGCCCCTCATTTGGTAACCAGGTGTCAAGACAGGCTTCCCAGAGAAAGTATTGTTTAAGCTTGACTTTGAGGTTAAGTAGGAGTCAGCTTGGACAAGTAGGGAAGGATGGAGGAAATAAGTTTCCAAGGAAAGGTAGCTTGAAAAGTCTGGAGGTACAAGACTGGACTATTTGAGGAACTGAAAGTTCACTATGGCTGGACTTTTCTCATGAAGCATAGAAAACCATGAGAAAAGGGAACCCAAAGACATGTCATCCTCTTCAACCCCATCATTTTTTAAAAAAAAAATTAAACTTTTTATTTTGAAATGCTTTCAAACTTAAAGGACAGTTGCAAAAATAATACAAACCCTGTACAGAGGACTTCAGCATACCCAGCACTCCCCTAGACACCTAGATCCACCGATGTTAACATTTTGCCACATTTGCCATATCAACCTATCTATCCATCCATCAATATATCAATTCATCTAGTGTTTCAACAGTTTTTCTTGAACGCTAGGAGGTAACCAAAAAAAAAGGTGAAAAAGAAAACACCTTTCCCAGTCTTTGCACATTGAACTGTGTGAGTGCTGTCCTTCAAAGCTTATCCATACAATGAGTTTAGAGAATAGCCTGAAGCCAAAGCGTAGGAGTTGCTCTGATCCTTTCTATACAAGTGTCTTGTCTTGGGCATGTCCATATGGTCCTAGGGATTCCCCTGATTACATGGATACAAATGTACCCTCTTCCCTAGGAAACAGTTTCCCCATAGTCCTGGGCACTGCACTGTATGTCCAACCGCCAGCAATCCTTTGCCCCAGACAGCCACTTGACTGCTTTCCCACAGAGTTTTATATTCATGGCAAGTTCTGGGACAGTGAGTGAGTGACAAGTGTCCTGGTTCAGTCCTTCAGGCCACCACCAGACAGCTTGGGCCAAACATACATGCTTCCAGTTTGTGCACAAAAGTTACTATGCTCCCTCTGGAACTGGGACCAGGGATCTGCACAGGCCAGGAGCACAAACCATTTCTGTGCCAAGCTGGTGAGGGATGGGGAAGGGGCCAGCCTGGGTGCCAGGAAGTCCTACTGCTTTTAAGTGGACTTTCATTGATTCAGTGCTTTCTCTATTACTATAGTCCTTTAACTGTTTTTTTGTTTTTGTTTTTTTGAGCTTTGGCAAAGATGTTTCTGCCAGTTCTTGCTGGTTGTTCAAAGCTTCTGCCCATCATCTGTCTTTTAACGGACACATTGCAAACATACACTGAAGTAGAGAAGATAATATAATAAGCCCCCATGTACCCACCCCCAGCTTCAATTCATGGCAAGTCTTGTTTTCTTTATTATTCTCCCCTGGCTCCAACAGCTCTCCCCACCTCCTGGTTATTTTGAAGCAAATCCCAGACATCATATCGTCTCATATGTAAATATTTTTATATTTATTCAGTATTTATCTCCAGCTCCTGGTATAGTACATGCTCACGTTATGTGCTTAGTAAATACATTTAATCAGTTTGCTGAACCAATAAACAATGAAGTTAATGAAAGGAGGTGTGAGAGGCCTCGTGAACAGCATGGTCCACCATACTGGAATCTGGTTCTGTTCTGGGGGTGCTGTGAAGTCAGAGTAGGGTCTTCAGGGAGTGATATAAAATTATCATTCCACCTAAAGTGTAGAGGAAGAATTGGAGATGGCAAATTGCATCTGTAGAGAGATTTTTTGCACAAATGCAGGCAGTCAGATTATAGCTATGTGTGGGAGAGGGTAAGAATCTGGAAAAAGTGAAAGGCGAAAAAGGCAGAAAAAAAAATGAAAGAGGAAGAAGAAGAAGAGTAGATGGACACAGAGAAAGAACAAAGAAAAGGAGCAAGACAGAAAAAGATAATGAAAGAGAGGAGAATGCTTAGGGATGGAGTAAGGGGACAGAGTGAGGGAGAGCACAGAAAGCTTTTTACCATTGATTCCCATGCCAGGCAAGTGCCAGCTGAGAGGGTATTGCCAGTTTTCTGCCAGTTCTCTTTGCCTCCGTTGGGGAGTGTCAGCAGCGCTCAGTGGGAGAAGTCTGGTTTCAAGAACTGATCCAAGGAGGGAGGTGGGGGAGGGTGGGAAGTATAGTACCCGTGGTTCTCAGGGTCCTGTGGGTAGCCAAGGAGCATCCAGGACAATGTGGGGGGAGGTGGCATCTAGGCAGAATAAGGGCTGGCAGGAATCTGGCTGCGAGGAGAAAGCCTCCAGCCAACCGGGAAGGGGCTCAGGGCCAGGTGCTGCCCCAGGAGGAGATGGAATGGGAACAGAGGCCAGGGCTCTGGGCAGGAAACCATTCCACCTGGCACCTCCAAGTGGTGTTTCACAGAAGGTTGGCAGCTCAAGGCTCCCACAGATGCTGACGGCAAAGGAGGGTCAGCCACTGGGCCCCCCAACACACTCTGTGTCCCAGCTGCTGGAGCCACCAGCTGTTGCTAGCACTCCCTGGCAGATTCTTGGACCCACAGCCCCCGCGAAGCAGACCTTGCAAGAGAACAGCCTTTAGAACCCAGATCTTGGCAGGCATGGGACAAATATTTGAGATATTCCTATTTTCTAAACTGGCAAGGTTTGATAAGGTTTACTAAGTGACATGCATATTCATTTGTTTTAGATTTTAACAAACATGGGGCTTTCTCTCCTTGCTAAGCCAGACAGTACCATAAAGGATTTTTCCTAAATACAGCCACCTCTTACCCCGCCCTTCCTCTCCTGTCTGGAAGGTGGCGCAAAGGGGGTGAGTCCTTGGATGATGGGTGACATCGTTGGTCCACATTTGTTTATGGGGAGGATGGGATCTCCTACAGCTCCTCAGCAAGGATGGGGTGGGATTTGTTCTCGCTCTTCTTCATTCCTCTCCTGGGAGAGAAGGAATCTGCAGCTTGGAAGTGTGTTTGCTTTGCAGATGCCACTTTTCCCTGGGTGTGGCTTACGTTAGACTGGGGCTAGCAGACCCATTTGGGTCTAATACCCTCAGCTGTGTCCCCTAACATTGGTAATGAAGGTGGTTTGGGTGAACTTTCTGCTGCCTCCTCTTCTGACTAGAACTTGGGGACTTGCTCTTTATTGTGCCCCCTGGAGAACTTGGACCAGTGCTCATGATGAGATCCACTTACAATGTCCTTTTGGCCTATGTGTGATTCAAAAGAGCAAGTTTATCCTGCATTCTTTATGGAGACATTTGTGTCAAAAGAGAAATGAACAAGAACACTAAACAAAAATAATCTAAGCAAGGGATTGTTGGACTTCATTCTATCCCCTCGGTACGAAACTGCAGATGTCTCACTGAAAAGGCGGTACTCACCCTCGGCTTGCCTTGCCCATGAACACTGGTCACAATCTCCTGTGCACTTTTGTTTCTGTAAGAAGGCAAACATGTCCCATTGCAGATGCTGGAGGCTTCAGGTCCCATTTGACCATTTTCCTGTTACCTTTTCCCATCCTTCTACCTGCTATTTCCTCTGATCAGATGAGAATTTCTACCCTCCTGTTTGAATATTTGTACTTAAAGCTGGAGATCGTAATGGTATAATATAGTAGCTGCTCATCATGCATTATCTACATAAGGATGTTTAGTCTGATGCAAAAAATTTATTCCTGAAATTTATCATTTGTAGTCATTTTTAAAAGAATATGTTAAACAGTGTATTACTCATTACTCTGCCTTAGTAAGCAGAGTAAGGGGCATAATTTAAACTTCTGATAGTTTAGGATTGCTATTGGACACTTCTAATATCTTACTCTGCCCATGGAGGAAACTTAGCTTGCCCTTTCCCTGAATTCCACCAGATTGCCTCCTGGGCAGCCATTTTTTGTCTCAGCTTCTATTTCTTAAAGTTTAAGAATTTAATAGTTTTACCTCTGTACCCTTCTCATTTTTGTAGGCACTCTACAACCCCAAACGTTCAGAGAATAATAATGTTTAGGTCTAGGAGAGAACATGCTCAGTCTTTGATTGTTATTTGGGGTAGAACTGCATGTTGCCAAGGAAACCAGATAACCCAGTTTTGTTTGTAAAACTAAATCAAAATTGCTTTCTGTGCATCTGAAGGAATTAAGTATCAAAACTTCGTCACAGTTGCCATTAGTGAGTCAGGATCTTTTGAATGTTTTTATAGCTTAATTTTATGCTCACTGTTAATGAATCAGCGATAGAACCTGGCCCAAGGAGACCACTACCGCACCCAGATTTTCTCCCTTCTACAGCCATAGTAACCCTCCCTTCATAGGGTTTGGAACTGAGTTCACATCTCAGATTCCTGTACTTCTTAAGTCTGTTTTGTATCCAGCCATAGATAATATTGGGCAGTTAGGTGTAGGATGTAGTCTAAGTTGAAGGTTGGGGAATTATGATGACAGACTCCAGATGCACTAAATGTTCCAAAGTTAGAATTGGCAGGTTTGGTGGTTGGTTTCTGGAACACAAAGGATGGAGGAGTAGGGTAGTCCCAGATGAGCTAGCTCTCTAATTTGGATGCCTGAGAAGATGCTGGTGACACAAACTAAGACTTAGAGCACAAGGGTAGTAGCTATTTTAAAAGCATAGATAGCAGGTTTCCCTTTGTCCATGTGTTTAAGGAACACAAGGGATGCAGGGGAAATATAGTTACCTCCGGCTTAACAAAGACTCAGATTACATCTGTTCTGAAAGAAGGTTTGTAGAATCACCCCGACGCTGAAAGATGCAGGACATTGGCTCTCTTGGGCCACGTTCTTCCTCTAATCAGCCATATGACCTTAAGCAGGTCATGACTTTGCTGGTACTTCCCACTCCCACTGTTTTTATCTCTAAAATGAATATTTTCAAAATCTGTTTCAATTACAGCCAGTTGTGCTTTGATGCTCTCTGTCTCTTTTCCCAGAGCTGTATACTTGTGTTTTTTTTTTTAATCAATGAATTTGTGCATTGCCACCAAGACAACTTTATCAGTAAGACTGACAACTTTATCAGTTGAGTTGAACAGACTCCTTGTCTCTCTGCCAGGATTTTGCTTGCCTCTTTGCATCTGAACCTAATGCATTGTGCGTTGGTTACTTTCTAAAGAAGCTGTGGGAGTTAGACTTCCAGCCCTGTGCCAATTCAGTTGTCCAAACCATCTCCGGGACTCATTTGCTGTTGTTCAATCTTCAGAAACTTTTTTACCCGTGGGTTTAATTCCACATCAGGTAATCATGTTAAATGTGCTATGGCTCGCCTATATTGTCCCCATGTATACTGGATACTTTTGGTTGCCTACCAATGTAGTGTTATTCCTTCTTATTCCCTGAAAGAATTCTAATTTTGGCATATTACCCCCCGCATGACTTAGAGTAAAGTGACCCCATCCTGGGCTCTAGATCCCAATGAGTCTAAGCCATCAGTTCTCAAAGTATGGCCCACAGGCCCCTGGGCATCCCCAAGACCCTTTCAGGAATTCCATGCAATCACAATTATTTTCGTAATAATACAAAGGCAGTATTTATCCTTTCCACCGTATTGACATTGGCAGTAACAGTGCAAAGACATTGGTGGGTGAGGGAGGCTGCTGCTACTGTGGCCCTTCGCTGTATTACTTGGTAGTCATTGCACTATTCATCCCCAAACACTTGCAGGCAAAAACAAAAATAAAAACTACTTTTCATTCCTTTATGAAACAATAAAAACTTTAATTGTATTAAATTTTGGCCCTTGAAACCACATCTTTTCAATATTTCGTACGAAAAATAGGAAGTTTTCTTACAGCCTTTCTTCTACCTATTGATATATGGTAGTTTTCTAGAAGAAAAGCACCTGTGTGATTGGATTGTGAGTTGAATCAACTCCTTTTGTACCTGAATGAATGACTGACAAATTGTGGTTATTCAGACTTGAGTGTTTAGCACACACTATCTCAAACAAGGAAGAAGTGAGCCACTTAACAACAACAAAAAAAAAACAGACAATATTTGTTGCCAGTGATGAAGTTCAAGCTTTTCCAAATTTGAATTTAGAAAATTGTATCTGCCACTACGAGCTTGACAGCTTTTCAGCATTTATTGGCAGCTTCCAAATATTTAAAGACTTTTCTGTTAAGATCAGTGGTAATAGTAATGAATATGATTGTTTTTACTTTTTTTTTTGCATGGGCAGGCACTGGAAATTGAACCCGGGTCTGTGGCATGGCAGGTGAGAACTCTGCCAGTGAGCCACTGTGGCCTGCCCTATGATTGTTTTTATATTGTGTAATGAAATGCATCAATATTCGAAAGATCTGCATAACTCAGTGAAATAATATTTTCTGAATGATTAAGGTATGACAAAATTATGCACGGGTAAATGACCTACTTAAAGTACAAGATAGACCAATGAATGGTAGTATAACACAATATAAAATTTTCATTGATATGGTCTCATATCCACGTTGTAACTAATTTTCAAGAAACTACTACTTGTTGTTTACAAGAAGAATATCTACAATGCTCTGAAAAAGTTGTTAAAATACATCTCCCTTTTCCAACTACATAATTCCTTCTATGTAAGGCCAGGTTGTTGGTTTGTTTTTCCAAATGGATTAAATATAGGAGCAGATATGAAAATCCAGTTGTGTTCTATTAAGTCAATAGTAAAGGTTTCTAAAATGTGAAATAATGCCACTCTTCTCCAATTTTATTTGAAAACTATAGTTATTTTTCATAAAAATGTTTTATTATTTCACCATGTCTTGGATTTATTATTTTTTAAGTGAATAAATAAGTACTTGGAATATTCCTTGGTTTTAATTTTAATACAACCCATTTTGATAGATATAATCCACATAAATCAAAGCTCTTTAGGGTCCTCAATAATTTCCAACAGTCCTGAGATTTGGGAACCACTGGCCTAAATCATACAGTAATACAGTTTTCCTTGGCAGTGGTTGAACGTGTATGTGACCTTATTCTAACCAAGAAGATTTAAAAGGAATGCTTACACTTGCTACAGTCATCTAATAGCCTTGAGGGAAACCAGTCTGAGGATGAAACTATCACCGAGAATGGCAGAACAGAGAGAGGGAAAGACACCCAGCCCTTCATAATACCATTGCATCAGCAATTATACTCTTATTGCAATATGACCTGGCTCTATGTATCTTGTTAGAGAGATATTAACTTTCCTCCCTGTTTATGCCAGTGTAAGGAAAAGTTTACAATTACTTGCAACCTAAAGCATTTGAAACAATAAACCATGGTACAAGTTTCAAATGGACTGTTTTTCTCTGATGAAATTGATGTTACTAAAATATTTTCAGATACATTATATCATCTGTTTTTCTGTATCACAAGCAGTGTAACTGTTTAAATCCAAGTAATTTAATCCGTGTTGTCCATCTTCTACAAAAATACAGTGAATTCAATACAACACATTCCATTTTAGCCAGTTCTGACTTTTGTCAGCTTCTCCAAGATGTTATGCTTAAAGTCATTATCATTTTATTGCAGTCTCAAATTCTTCCAGTTCCTGAGCCAGCTCTGAGTAAGGCAGTAAAAACATCTGAAGAGCCTTGGTCTGGGGCCCAGTGGAAGCTAGAAAGCTGTTTGCTATTGTTTACCTGCAGTTTGGTGTGCGATGGTGGGATCTGGGCCACAGAAGAGTTCTCACTTCTTGCTGTGTTAAGTTCTCTGACCATGTTCCTTGTTGGTTTCACTGTCTAGCCTTTCAGTTTCCTATGAATCCACAGTAGGCATCAATGTGGGTTTTTTTTGCCTGCTTGGCATCTATGTTGCTTCTTTGGAAACAGCATGGACAGCATTCTGATTTGCCTTTGAGGAACTGACCCCTCATTCAGTGCATGCGATTTTGGGGGGACTGTTCTTCAAGGTGCTCTCCTCATCTCTAGCCAAAGTGAGGGCAAGTGGACCAAACTCAGCTAACCAGATTCTCCCCCTGAAATTAGACTCTTGAGTGAAAAGAGAACATGGGAAGAGATTTCCCGTTGTTCTTGCTACCTGGATCCTCACAACTGCCTGTGTTCCTATCCCTGCTGAGGCCTGATCATTCAATCTTTCCTGAGCTCTGATTTCTTACAGATAAATTCTGCTTTCTTAGAGATATGGAAGCCTGCTTTGAGCTGCCTCCTCTTTGGCTGAGACCCTGTGCTCTCCCTGCCAAGACGAGCCTCTTGAGATCAGAGATCATAGATCAGAGACTTAGGAATGACATTGTTGCTAGACCTTGACTGCCAGCCACGTACCATCTACACATTTATCTAACCCATCCATCAGGTCACATCACCGTAGAGATGGAGCCCTGTCCGAACCACACCTGACTCCTTGTGCATTCAGACAGCATTCAAGTGATAGCCCAGGGGCCTACTGAGGCCCAGGTACATCCTGGACTTTGATGCTTTTCCCTCCCCAAACATTCTATGCTTACAAGTTTCCAAAGTTCTTCAATCCCAAGACTTCCTGAGTTATGGTGCTTTTCCCTCTTCCTATGGAAGGTTGGCAGAATTTTTATGAGCCTGAGAGATACATAACCCTCATCGAATTTACAGTGGAGAAAAAACACATACCTATTTTGTATATATCTTTTTCATGTATTGGAAAGAATATGAGACCCAGCATAAGAACATCGGAATTCAAGGGTCAGCTTTACTACCTACTGTGTGACGTTGAGCAAATCATTTAATTTCTCTTGAGTCTCCATTTCCTATTTGTGGAATGGGATTGTAATTATCCCTGCTTTACTTACCTTCCAGAGAGGTTGAAAGGATCAAATTCAAGATGATGGATGTGACAGCAGCCTCATTTCCATCGGACTGAATTCTCTGTCTTTTATCTGTATTCCAGTACCTGGCACAGCACCTAGTTCACAGTAAATGCTCAGAATATGTTAGTTGAGTTCATCCATTTTGGGTGGGAGTTGTTCCAAAGCCCAACTAGAAATGGGACAAAACTGGTGATGGGGGGAAAGGAAGCACAGATCTGGGAGCATGTGTCATCATTATTTGGTAGTCATGTTCTTTGGCTCCACTTTTAGGACCTTTTATATTGGAATGAATTTCCACAACCCTGAAAACCTGGTTGTTGTTTTTTACTCCCCCAGTTGTTATTGAAACCAGAAATGCCTGAAACAGCAGCTAAGCAATTCATCAGGCTCTAGCAGCCTAGAAGGAGATGCAAGCCCACTCTAAATGAGATTTTCAATGACACACAGGCTCTAGCGGAGATGCTACAGTTTCACAGTCACATGCTGTGGGCATTGTTCTAAGCCTGCATGAAAGCTTTTCTAAGCCCCGCTACCTGGAGCTTTGTACTAACTATTTGGGCATACTGCCAGTCCCTCTGCCACATTCTTTCTAGACCAGAAGGATTGTGGAGTATCGCTCACAGATTTTTCTAGAATGAAACAAACCAGCATACATAGTTACACCTACCCTTGGAATGAAGCTAAGACCGGTATGTTTTTTTGTTGTTGATTAAGAATTTTATTTTAATTGAAGTAAAATTTATATACATTAATACTCATTGATCTTAAGTATACTTTTGGATGAGCTCTGCCAAATGAATACACCTATGCAACCCGCTCCCAATCAGATGTGGAATGTGGAGTAGATTGAAATACTATGATCGATAAAAAGGAGTGGTAAGGGGGTTAGAAAAAAAATAGAGGAAACAAAGGTTAAAATATACTGGGTGGACGGGGGTGGGCCACGGTGGCTCAGCAGGCAGAGTTCTCGCCTGCCATGCCAGAGACCCAGGTTCGATTGGTGTCTGTCGATGCAGAAACAAACACGCAAAAAACCCAAAATATATTGAGTAGATGGAAATACTAGCAGTCAATGAGAGGGAGGGTAAGGGGTATGGTATGTATGAATTTTTTTTTCTTTTTATTTCTTTTTCTGGAGTGATGCGAATGTTCTAAGAAATGATCATGGTGATGGATATACAACTATGTGATGACATTGTGAGTCATTGATTATATATCCAGAATGCAATGTTCATATGTTAAGAATGCTTGTGTTTGTATGTTATGTTTTGTCAATAAAAATAAAAAATAAAAATAAGGATGTGGAATGTTTCTGTCACCCTAGAAAGTTGCCTTCTCTTCTCTTCCACTCAGTCATTGCCCTATCCAGTAGGCAAAAACTGTCTGACATCCATAACCATTAATTCATTTTGACTTCTCTAGAATTTCATATCAATGAAATCACGTGGCATGTACTTTTTTGTGGCTTGTTTCTTGATTTTGATATTCATCCTTGTTGCTGAATGTGTCCACAGTTCACTATTTCTTATTGCTGAGTAATATTCCATTATACAAACATACCGCAACTTATTCTCTAGCTGAACAATATTTGGGTTGTTGCCAATTTTTGTCTATTATGAATAAAGTTTCTACAAAGGTTCTTGTGCAACTCTTTTGTTTTCCTTTGTTAGAGAAGTTGTGAGTTTATAGAAAATCACACATAAAATACAGGATTCCCATATACTACCCCACCACCAACACCTTGCATTGGTGTAGAACATTTGTTACAACTGAGGAAAGCACATTTTTATAATTGTACTATTAATTAAAGTCCACTGTTTAACCTAGGTCTCACTGTTGGTAGTGTAATTCTATGAATTAAAAAAAACTATTTTTATCATATACACAATCTAACATTTCCCCTTTTAATCATATTCAGAGAAATATTTCAGTGCTGCTAATTGTGTTCACAATATTGTGCTGCCATCACCACCATCCATTAGCAAAACATTTCTATCAT
The DNA here is from genome assembly GCF_023851605.1 of Tamandua tetradactyla. Lineage (NCBI taxonomy): Eukaryota > Metazoa > Chordata > Mammalia > Pilosa > Myrmecophagidae > Tamandua > Tamandua tetradactyla. Next base: position 145,630,734 of record NC_135332.1, read on the forward strand.
TCCAAAAAGGAAGCTTGTACAGTTTAAGCCTTAACTTCTATGCCAGTTTGAATCTGTGGTGGACCCGAGAAAAGCCATGTATTTTAATTCTCATTCAACATTGCTGGCTGGGAGCTTTTTGATTATCTCCACGGAGATGTGATTCACCCAATTGTGGGATTAACTTTGGATTGGGGGGAGATGTGACTCCACCCATTCCAGGTGGGTCTTGATTAATTTACTGGAATCCTTTAAAAGAGGAAGTATTTGGGAAGAGTCCTTTTTTAGAATGATGATGAGACAGACAGAACCACAGAGCCCATGCAGCCAGAGACCTTTGGAGATAAAGAAGGAATGAATATGCCTCCAGGGGGAGCTTCATGGAACAAGAGGCCTGGAGAGAAAGCTAGCAGACATCACCATGTTTGCCATGTGTCTTTCTAGTTAAGAGAGAAACCCTGAACTTCATCAGCCTTTCTTGAGTGAAGGTGACCTCTTGTTGGTACCTTAATTTGGGCATTTTTATAGACTTGCTTTAATTGGGACATTTTCATGACCTTAGAACATGTAAACTTGCAACTTGATAAATTCCTCCCCCCCCCCCTCTTAAAGCCATTCCATTTCTGGTATACTGCATTCTGGCAGCTAGCAAACGAGAACAGCTTTCCATTCCCTATCCCCATTCCATCCCCTGGGAACCCATATTTTAGACTCTAACTCTATGAGTTTGCCTATTCTTATTGTTTTAAATCGGTGAGATCATACAATATTTGTCTTTTCATGTCTGGCCTACTTCACTCAACATGATGTTTTCAGGGTTTATCTATGTCGTCATATGTATCAGGACTTCGTTCCTTTTTATGGCTGAATAATATTCCATTGTAGGTATATACCACATTGTATTTCCCCATTCATCAGTGATGGACACTTAGGTTGCCTTTCCTCATTTGGCAATTGTGAATAATGCCACTATGAACAATTGGGTCTTGTGTAACTCTTTTTGCAGACATATATTTTACTTAGGAATGGAATTGTTGGGTCATATGGTCATATGTGTATGTTTAAATTCAGAAGAAATGGTCAGATTTTTTTCTATAATGGTTACAACATTTTATACTCCCACCAAAAGTGCATGAAGTTTCAATTGCTCCATAACCTCGATTATATTTGTTTTTAATTTTCACCTTTTTAGTGGAAGTGACATGGTGGTATATCATATGGTCAGTGGGATTTCCTATAAATGCTACACATAATTCTAGGCAGGACAGATGAGAGTAATAGGAGGACCATGGCAGCAAATAGGGGTTCTGGTACTAAAAACCTTTTCTTTGCCTATCCTTCACCAAGTTCACAATCTTCCCCAAATCTGACCCTTTCCATTTTCAAGGTTATCCCCATAGGTGATGCTCCTGTGGTTTCTATTTTGGGGTTGAATCCTTGAACCTGGGCCAAACTTCCCCTCTTGTTCCAAGATCCAGGATGGGGGCTCATTGAGAGCAAATCATATCAGGAAAGGGGCCTAGTTCTTACTTCTACCTCAACTCGGCCTTTTGGCCTCCTTCGGGATTATGGTTTTACTGGAACATGCAAATCAGAGCAGATACCATGGCCATTTTATCATGCAGAACAGAAGGCTCTTGCAGTAATTAAGATGATTTTCAGGAATCATAGAACTTAACCAGTGATCATCAGAATTTCACCAGGAGGATTCAGTTAAGGGTGACTTCAAGATTTTCAGGTTAAAAGGGCAACTATAGAACCCTTCCTTGACTTTCTTCAGACAGCCATTGGCTTCTGGGAGCTCTCCAGGGTACTAGACTTCCACTTGAAATTATCTCTAACACCAAAGACTACTGCTCCATACCTGCATCTACCCAATCTCTCCACTTCTTTAATCTTGCCCCTTTGATTTCACCTATCCTGAAATCAGCTTTTAATCCCATCCCAAGTTCCATATGCCTTGATAATCTATAAGACATCCTTTCCATTCTGCACCTCCATAGCCAGTACTCTAGCCAAGCTACCATAGTCATTATTTAGTACTTCTCAAACTTCAATATTCAAATTAATCACTTGGAGATCTTGTTAAAATGCAAATTCTGATTCTAGGTTTGGGGAGGAGCTTAGATTCTGCATTTCCAACAAGCTTCCAGGTAAATCCAATGCTGCTGTTTGTGAAACACCCTAAGTATCTGGATAAGAGGGAACTAATCTTCCCACTTAAACTTTTGCCCCTCAACATGAATTATCATTTTTAAAGCACACAACTTTTCAATGATTTTTAGTTATCCTTAGAATAAAATCCAGACTCCTTATTTTGGCCAGAAAACCCTGCTGCATGGACTGCATCTTACCTAATTAGTTGCATTCTTCCCTCATTCTCTATATCCCAGACACACTGGGATGGATTGATTGTATTGATGGCCCCAATACAATCAATAGCCTCCCTAAATCCATGCCCATTGCAATGGGATTTTTGGCATGTTTTCCATTAAAAGATGGAGTCTATTTCTCTACCTCTTGATAATGGACTTCCCTTGTGATTTTTCTCTGGCCAATAGAATGCACTGGAATTGACATGGTGCCAGTGTCAAGACTAGGCTTCAAGAGACCTTGTTAGCTTGCACTCTCTCAGGAAATATCCATGAGAATGCAAGCCTGGGTTAACCTGCTATCATTTTGAGAATGATAGACCACAAGGAACAGAGCCTTGTCCCATCCAAGACAACCTTACATCAACTGTTTAGGGGTTCCCATGGCCACCCTCATGTTTGGTAACTCACTAGAAGGACTCACAGGACTTAGAGGCAGTTGTACTCATGGCTATGGTTTATTACAGAAAAAAAGGCCCAGCAGAATCAGTAAGGGAAAAAGAGACATCAGGTACAGTCTAAGGGAGTCCAGGTGGAAGCTTTCAAAGTCCCCCCATCCTGAGGGGAAGAGAGATAACACTGAACACACTTCTTCGTACAGTAATGAAACATGGTAACACGTGCACAGTGTTTCTGCCCAGGGAGTCCACTTGAGACTCAAGAGTCTAGAGTTTTTATCTGAGGATGGTCACTCTGTCTACGTTACTGATTACTGAAATTCCAGATCCAAAGAAAGAAAGTACATGTCCACCATAATTGGCATTGTTTACACAAACAATCTAGGAAAACTGATATGGTAGGGGTCAGTACCGCAGGCAAACAAAACCGTCCTTATTAGTTAGTGTAGTAAAATATGCTTCCTAATGTTGTCTGCTTTCTAATAGCTGGAACTTGTGAATTAGTTACAGTGTTACCAGACAAAGGCAGTGGATTCTTTTGCCCAATATACTCAAATGACCAATTCCTGAGACACAGGGTTTCAAAGAAAAAAAAGTTTATTAGTAGGTATGTAGCAGGAGAACAGATGGTCTATAAGCCCAAAATCTGTCTCTCTGAACTGCAATGATTCTGACAGTTCTATAAAAGATGGGCAGGTTTAGGATAATGAGCACAGTAGCCTCAGCTGTTGGAATTAGAGGTGATCTAATTATTGAGCATGAGCAGATTGCTTACATGCTCAGTCACAGAATGTATGAAAATGGCAGCCTTAATATGATGATTGGCTGATTTTTAGTATTATAATGAGGTATAGGTGACTTGTAGATTAAAGCTTAAGTACTATGCTGTCAAGAGGGCCCACTTTGGTTAGATCCAGTCTTGTCATCAAGATTACTTTGGACTCAGGGTGGGTTAGTTCTGGGCTGACCCAAGACCCTACTTTAATAAACACTAGGGGCTGTCATTAAGACTCTAAAGTTGAAAAACTGGATAAATGGGTACAAATGAAGGTAAGTCACAGGTTTTTACAGGGGCAGAATAATCATTATCAGAAATCAAGGCAGCTGGCCTCCCCCTGTCTACATGGGACATGACTCCCATTGGACCTTCCTGGCAATGTGGGACAAAAATCCTAGTATGAGCCGAGACTCAGCTCAAGGGATTGAGAAAACCTTGACCAAAAGGGGTAAGAGCGAAATGAGACAAAATAAAGTGTCAATAGCTGAGAGATTCCAGAGTCGAGAGGTTATCCTGGAGGTTATTCTTATGCATTAAATAGATATCACCTTGTTAGTCAAGATGTAGTGGAGAGGCTGGAGGGAACTGCCTGAAAGTGTGGAGCTGTGTTCCAGTAGCCATGTTTCTTAAAGATGATTGTATAATGATATAGCTTTCACAATGTGACTTTGTGACTGTGAAAACCTGTGTCTGATGTTCCTTTTATCTACCTTATCAATAGACAAGTAAAACATATGGAATAAAAATAAATAATAGGGGGAACAAATATTAAAAGAAATTTAGATTGAAATGCTAGTGATCAATGAAAGAGAGGGGTAAGGGGTATGGTATGCATGAATTTTTTTCTGTTTTCTTTTTATTTCTTTTTCTGAATTGATACAAATGTTCTAAGAAATTATCATGATGATGAATATGCAACTATGTGATGATATTGTGAATTACTGATTATATATGTAGAATGGAATGATCAAAAGTTACAAATATTTGTGGGGTTTTTTTGGTGTTTTGTGGTATTTTGAGAAAAAAAAATTTTTAAAAAGGGACTTTGCAGTTGTAGTTAAGTTAAAAGTCTTGCTAAGGCCTCCAATCTTGGGTTTTGTTCATATGAAACTTAACCCTGCAAAGGATAGTCTAAGCCTAATTAAAATTAGGCCTAAGAGTCACCCCCAAGAGAACCTCTTCTGTTGCTCAGATGTGGCCTCTCTCTCTCAGCCAACAGTACAAGCAAACTCACTGCCCTTCCCCTCTCTACGTGGGGCATGACTCCCAGGGGTATGGATGTTCCTGGCAATGTGAGACAGAAATCCTAGAATGAGATGGGACTCAGCATCAAGGGATTGAGAAATCCTTTTCAACCAAAAGGGGGAAGAGTGAAATGAGGCAAAATAAAGTGTCAATTGCTGAGAGATTCCAAGCAGAGTTGAGAGGTTATCCTGAAGGTTATTCTTACACATTAAATAGATATCACCTGTTTAGTTAAGATGTAATGGAGAGGCTGGAGGGAACTACCTGATAATGAGAGCTGTGTTCCAGTAGCCATATTTCTTGAAGATGATTGCATAATGATACAATCATTTTGTAATGTGACTGTGTGATTGTGAAAGCCTTGTGTCTGATGCCCCTTTTATCTACCTGATCGACCGACAAGTTAAAATTTATGGATTAAAATAAATAAATAATAGCGGGAACAAATGTTATAATAAATTTAGTAGATTGAAATGCTAGTGATCAATGAAAGGGAGTGGTAAGGGGTATGGTATGTATGAATTTTTTTCTGTTGTGTTTTTATTTCTTTTTCTGAATTGATGCAAATGTTCTAAGAAATGATCATGATGATGAATATACAACTAAAAAAAAGTCTTACTAAGGGAAGATTTTTCTGGATTATCTGGGTGGGCCCACTGTAATTACAAGGGTATATATAAATGGAAGCAGAATAGTCAGACAGACATGATGATGGAAGCAGACATCAAAGAGAGCAAGCGAGAGAGAGAGTTTTGAAAATGCTACCCTGCTGGCTTTGAAAATGGGGAAGGTGTCAGAAGTCAAGGAATGCAGGTGGCTTCTAGAAGGTGGAAAAGGCAAGGGGCAGGACTCTCCCCTAAAGCCTCCAGAAGAACCGCAGCCCTGATGACCCATTTTAGACTTCTGACATCCAGAACCACCATGTTTGTGGTTTAAACCTATTAATGTGTAATTTGTTACAGCAGCAATAGGAAATTAATACAGTTAGTAATATAGGGAACATCTTGAAAGCCAAGTTCCAGATACCAGTCAACGGTCTGCTCTACAAGCAGCCCCTTCTAAAGAGCAACATCGGGCTTGTGATGTTAGCTCTTTCCAGTGAAAGCTTATAGCTCTTAGCACTTGCAAGTACAAATAATAATCAAACTCGTGGGAGGGGCAGTGCTGCCTCCCCAACCCACAGCAGACTGAAGAAAGATGAGTAAGCCCAGCCAAGACCAAAAGAAGTTCCTAGTAATATTATTGTGAGCAATAATAAATGCTTACTATTTTAAGTCCCCGAGTTTTATGGTGGTTTGTCATGCAAAGTTGACAAGCACACATGGAATTAAAGCCTTTGAGTACATGGACCAATCTGAATATTTCATTTTATCTCTTATTACAAACCTTATTTTAATTGTTCTATTTGCTGTCATCCAAACAATCTTTGTTCCTTCCTGTCACTGTACTTTTCTCCATATCATCCCCATATCTGGAATGACTTTTCCATCCACATCTTTGCCTAATATTTTGGAATGTAATTGACAGACATTAGGCATGCATTTTTGTGAGCATACAAGTTTCCAAGTCTAGTCAACTGATGGCATTTGGAATTTGGTTAGGATCACAAATGTGTTACCAGAATTAAAGAGGCGTGTAACTTGTTGCCATTTGTAAGCTCTCAAAAGAAGATATACTTTCGAAAACATTTTCTCCTGAGATGAGACACTAGAATTGGTGAGACAGTTGCCAAAGTTATTTTTTTCTATTGGTAAGAAAGAGGTTTATTGATTCATTGAGTGCTTATGGAACTCCTATTTCTTTTAGTCCCATAACATAGCTAGCTTGTATTCTCATTGGCACTTTGATTATTTTTGTACTTACAAGTGCCAAGAGCTTATCTGGACCCAATGTTAGGAAGTTAAAGCGAGGTAGTGTGAAACAAGCCAGTGTTCTGAGTTAAGTGTTGTGAATTTTTTTGATAATCACAAAATGGCAAGCTGGCAAATGTCCTCACTGGGTTGTGAAAAAGAAGCACATTATTTGGGATGATGGAAAAATTTTGTAATGGTTGGTGGTGATGGTAGCACAACATTGTAAACATAATTAACAGCACTGAATTATATATTTGAATGTGGTTCAAAGGGTGAGATTTTAGATTTTATGTATGTTGGTAAAATAACAATTTTTTAAAAAATCTGCAGAACCACACAATACAAACTGTAAACCCTAAATTAAACCATAGATTATAGCTGATAGTACAACTCTAAGAATGTGCTTTCATCAGTTGTAACAAATGTACCACACCACCGCAAAAATAATATGGTGGAGAGAACTGGATATCCATATGCAAAAGAATGAAAGAGGACCCGTATCTCACACCCTATACAAAAGTTAACTCAAAATGGATCAAAGATCTAAACATTAGGTCTAAGACCATAAAACAGTTAGAGGAAAATGTAGGGAGATATCTTATGAAACTTACAATTGGAGGCGGTTTTATGGACCTTAAACCTAAAGCAAGAGCACTGAAGAAAGAAATAAATAAATGGGAGCTCCTCAAAATTAAACACTTTTGTGCATCAAAGAACTTCATCAAGAAAGTAGAAAGACAGCCTACACAATGGGAGACAATATTTGGAAACAACATATCAGATAAAGGTCTAGTATCCAGAATTTATAAAGAGATTGTTCAACTCAACCACAAAAAGACAGCCAACCCAATTACAAAATGGGAAAAAGACTTGAACAGACACCTCTCAGAAGAGGAAATACAAATGGCCAAAAGGCACATGAAGAGATGCTCAATGTCCCTGGCCATTAGAGAAACGCAAATCAAAACCACAACGAGATATCATCTCACACCCACCAGAATGGCCATTATCAACAAAACAGAAAATGACAAGTGCTGGAGAGGATGCGGAGAAAGAGGCACACTTATCCACTGTTGGTGGGAATGTCAAATGGTGCAACCACTGTGGAAGGCAGTTTGGCGGTTCCTCAAAAAACTCAATATAGGATTGCCATACGACCCAGCAATGCCATTGCTAGGTATCTACTCAAAGGACTTAAGGGCAAAGACACAAACGGACATTTGCACACCAATGTTTATAGCAGCATTATTTACAATTGCAAAGAGATGGAAACAGCCAAAATGTCCATCAACAGACGAGTGGCTAAACAAACTGTGGTATATACATACGATGGAATATTATGCAGCTTTAAGACAGGATAAACTTATGAATCATGTAATAACATGGATGGACCTAGAGAACATTATGCTGAGTGAGTCTAGCCAAAAACTAAAAGACAAATACTGTATGGTCCCACTGATGTGAACCGACATTCGAGAATAAACTTGGAATATGTCATTGGTAACAGAGACCAGCAGGAGTTAGAAACAGGGTAAGATAATGGGTAATTGGAGCTGAAGGGATACAGACTGTGCAACAGGACTAGATACAAAAACTCAGAAATGGACAGCACAATACTACCTAATTGTAATGTAATTATGTTAAAACACTGAATGAAGCTGCATCTGAGCTATAGTTTTTTGTTGTTGTTGTTTGTTTGTGTTTTTTGTTTTTTTTCTTTTTCCTTTTTTATATATTTTTTATTTTTATTATTATTTTTATTTTTTTCTCTATATTATCATTCTATATCTTTTTCTGTTGTTTTGCTAGTTCTTTTCCTAAATCGATGCAAATGTACTAAGAAATGATGATCATACGTCTATGTAATGATATTAAGAATTACTGATTGCATATGTAGAATGGAATGATTTCTAAATGTGTTAATTTTCTTTTTCTTTAATAAATAAATAAATAAATAATAGGGGGAACAAATGTTAAAAATAAATTTAGTTTGAAGGGCTAGTGGTAAATGAAAGCGAGGGGTAAGGGGTATGGCATGTATAATCTTTTTTTTCTGTTATCGTTTTATTTCTTTCTCTGTTGTCTTTTTTATTTTTTTCTAAATCGATGCAAATGTTCTAGAAATGATGAATATGCAACTATGTGATGATATTAAGAATTACTGATTGTATATGTGGAATGGAATGATATCTTAATGTTTTGTTTGTTAATTTTTCTTAATTAATAAAAAAATTAAAAAAAATAATATGGTGGTGAATGGGAATCTTGTATTTTATGCATGATTGTCCTATTAGTCTGTAAACCCGCAACTACTCTAATAAAAAAAAGGAAAAGACAAAGAAACACAACAATCAATCTTGATGGAATACCTATGCTATGACAAGCCTTGGGCTTGGTCCTGGGAATGTAGAAGTAAATTATACAGAAATAGTCTTAAGCCTTATGGAGTTTATAATACCATGTAAAAACAACAATAGCTATTGCCAGAAATAACTTCTCAAGGTCAGCAATAAGATATAAAGATATTTGAAGATTTTTTAAAAATTGATCATCACAATACCATCCCAAGAATGTCCTAGTATCTTTTATAAAATATAACCTATTCAGTTCTAACTTTTCTGCCAATAATAATTTTGCCATAGAGGGCAACATGTTCTGAGTGCGAATTATGTCAGGCAGTCTGTTAGACACTGGAAAATATGAAAAACACTATAATAAGTAATAAGAACAATAATAAGAACAAAATACCGGGGCCACAAAAGGGTGATTCCTATTACATTAAATCAATTGGTATGTTTTGTAAATATCAAATGGATTCCTAAAAATAATGTTATTTTCTGGCCAAACTCTTTAATACAGAAATTTATAGATTAAGTGGATGGTCAGAGTTAGATGATCTCTTCAATGGATTACGAACTGTCCTGCTATTTGTATGGTAAGTGCTACCAAATGAGCCCTGGACATGAAATTATGGGTTCTAATTTTCACTCTATCATTACATTGCTGTGTTATTTTGGAAAACCACTCTACCTTTCGTAACTCATCAAAAAAGGAATTTCATTCTCAGCTCTGCTCAGCTCCAAAGATCTGTAACTCTCTGATCTACTTTTCTCGTATACTTATTATTTGCATTTCTCTGTGACTTCTAAAATCTTGAGTTTGTTAGAAAGACACTCCAGGGCAGAGATAGACCAACCTTTAAGGCTTAGGATCCCACAGGGCTACCCTTAACTTCAGAGCAAGAAGCAGCAAAGAGCTTGCTTTCAGCCAGGAAGGCTTCTTCACACTCAGACATACCTGATCAGGAGCATTAGCCCCGGGGGGGATCAGCTGATCGTGAAAGCCTGTGTTTGCAACTGTTGCAAAAAAAGAACACCAAGCTTACATTTCAGGGTGTTAGTTTAACCTGCCCAAACCAGGGCGGAGAGGGAGTGGAGACAGGGTGTGTGTGACTTTCATGATTCTGCCCACCCACGCATTCACAGGCTGAAGATAGTGCATGGGTTATTTTTCTGCTGCATTTTGATTACTATTGTATTTTAAAGGCTATTATATATAGCAGCTGGGGAACCTGTGGGGATGTGGCTTTGCACCTCAGTTACCTTAAAAGCCACCAGGAGTAGAGTAGGGAGATTTCTTAGCTTGAAGAGGTAAATAAAAATCAAACGAAATGAAAAATGTGATATTATTGTTAAAATGAACATAGGTGCTATATGACTCCCAGGACACTGGAGCGGGGAGCATCCAATTGCTTCTCACGAAAGAATCTTGCACATTCAGTCCCTGACAGCACTGAATTGATGACTCAATTCATAAACCCCGGGTGAAGAATGGTGACACAAGTAAATAAATATTCCTGAGGCCATCTAAGGCATCAATATTTATAAAGAACCACTAACGCTTTAAAAGACAGAGGACACAGGTGGCAGAGTGGACACTATACTACAAGCTGCCACCTGGTTGCAAAGGAATTCTCCTGCCTTACTGAGCAGCACCACCCCAGATGCTTCATTCCCACCACCCCCACGCCATGCCCTCCTTATTTAGAGAAACAACTCCTTGTTTTCATCAAATAACTGGGTAATCCATGGTTGTATATCTCTTCCTGGCTTCTTAGCAGCAATTATTTAATCCAAATGGGGTTTCTCCTGGGTCCCAGCTGATTCTGGAGTCTTCCCCTGGTGTCTGTCAATGGATGCTCGGGAAATGCCAGCGGGTTTATTCATTAGCCCGAGTTCAACACAATGGGAGGGAGAGTCCGTTCTGTGCAGAGAAACCTCTTGACAGGCAGTGTACCGAAGGGGTTACAACCTGATCCAGAGTGAGGGGAAGGTGGGTTTGTACCCCTGTTCAGCCCCCTGCTGGTGGTGCAAGACTGGGATAATTATTTCACCTCACAGCCTTTGTTTTACCCTGTCTCTATGGTGGAGCCTGTAATATACTTAGCTCGTAGAGTTGTTATTAGGGTTAAATAAGCTAATGCCTATTAAGCACTTAGCACAGCCTCTGGCGCATGAGAGGCAGCGATAAACTGTACTGGTGTGTCCTCCACGGCCTGGTAGGATGCAGAGTGTACATTCAAATTGGGTAATCGGAGGAGGGTTTAGTAAAGGGACTGCAGATGTTTACAAAGGCAAGGTTTAGATGTAAGGGTTAAGGATAAGGGATCTGGCAGTGCAGCCCCTTCTGGCGGTCAGGGAGACAGCGGTTCCCAGAACCTGGGAAGGGGAGCTGTGGGGAGCGGTCACCCCCACAGCAGGTGTGGCCCTGGTGGAGGATACAGCATCATACCTTAGGGGATGAATGCTCCTACCTCACTCTTCTCCCTCCCTCAGTTCCCACCAGCAACTCCTTCCGGCTGAGCCCAACTAGAAGGGGACCACAAGTGTCACCCTCCTGGGGCTGAGTAGAATGGAGTGTTGGGCAGAAACTATCCAGCATGGCTATATTAAAATCTCACCCATTCATATTAACTGGGGAGATAACTAATAAACCTAAATCAGAGAAAAGTCTGAATTACAGACCAGCCAGAGGAAGCCCAGCTTGATTAAGTTGAAGTGCAAACAGGAGAGGTCTCTGGGGGCTCAAATCAATAAGTAAGCACCACTTCTAATTAGAACCTTGGGTGTATGTAAATAGTACTTTGAAACCAAGCGAGAGTTTGGAAACAATTTGCTCTCTTAAGTGGTTTATTCTTTCTCTTTTATATTACTTATTCAGCAAATATTTTCTTCAAACATAATACAGCAGCAAAAATTTACTCATGCTCTTCTGAATTCATCCTCATTCCTGATCCAGGCGAACCCCGATGAGTAGAAATTCCAGTCACATGCATTTCAAAGATCCAAACAAATAACTTAGGGGAGTTCGAGTCTGGAATTTTGGGGCCACCGTTTCCTCCTCAGGGCGGATGTGACGAGCTGCCTGGGCCGTCTGTGCCCCGCTTTCACTAACCTTGATAAGCCTCCACTTGCCCGCAAAGGCAGGCTCCAGTGTGGGGACATGACATAGGACACTGGGCCCCAAGCGGGATGATATCCTGATATTCTTTAAGGAATGAAGAATTAGGGCAGAATTAATATAAATTGGCCAGCTTAAAGGAAATCCAGTGTTGTACTTGAGGAAACAAAGCCTCAGATGTTACAGTGGAGGGAAACAGAGCTCCTTGGGGGCTGGCAGATTAAATGCCCATCCTGGACACCTTTGGAGGCAGCCCTTTGCCAGAGCAGCCTTCAGCACCGCCCGCACGCCTCCTAGGAGTTGCGACATGGCTCAGGCCAAGTCAGGCTACCTGGAATGCTTCCACTGTTGGGCTTGAAGACAACTTGAATGTGGTTAGCCAGTAACTTTCTCACCGTTGTCTTGTCCCTGTGATCCTTGGTCAATGGCAAAAATCAGCTCCTTTTGTCTCCCTCTTCCTGACTCTCTCCCCACCCCCACCTCCAATATCTCCTTTTTTTTCTTGTATCTTCTCCCTTCACTCTTCTGCTCCACATTGAATGCTAATGTTTCCCCACATTTTGTCCTTGGCCTACAGCTTCTATCTCTTTACATATTCCAAAGATAATATTCAGCATCATGATTTCAATCACAGCCTATATCCAGATTCCTTGTTGCCTACGTCTGTGTCAGACAGATCCCTGCACTTTCGCTAATAAACAATTTGCCACAATGAACTTTTTTTTCTCTCCTCCATGAATCCATACATGAAAGGATGGCTCATATCTGACGTGTTTGTCACTATATTTCCTGGTGCCTTAGAATGATTGGCATGTTCTTGTCACTCAATAAATATTTGCTGAATTTTGGAGGACAATATCTCCAAATATTTATCTTGAACATCCCCCTTAAGTTGCAGACTCCTTTATTACACTGCCAGCTTGCTGTTCCTTGGGTGACCCTTGTGCCCCAAACTGAACTACTCCCCAGTCCAGTCTGCCTATACCTGGCTGGCCTCACCATTGCAAGCTGGAAGCTCAAAAATCCATTTTTTTTACTCCTTCCTGCCTCACCCACCATACCCAATCAATCATAAGGCCCTTCCATTTTTACCTCCTAATATCTTTCAAACCCATCTCCTCTCTCCCATCCACTCCTTTACTAGGATATAAGCTCCATGAAGGCAGAGATATTTATCTATTTTTGCTTATTACACCATCCCTAGTGCTAGAATAGAGCCTGCCACATAAGTCTATGTCAAATGAATGAATCTGACTAATGTTGCCCTAATTCAGGGAATGCACCATCTGAGCCAGTTATCTTTTGCTGCATAACAAACCACCTAAAACCTAGTGGCTTAAAATAACATAAATTTATTATTTCTGGTGGAGTGAGCTGGTCTTGCCTGGGCTCACTCGTGTGGTTGCAGTCAGACTGCTGGAATGGCCAGCTGGCTGGGGTGTTCTACGCCATCTTGCCTCTCTTCATTCACTAACCTAGGCTGGCTTCTTCGTAGCATGGTCTTCGTTGGCCAGTGTTTGGAATCACCTTGTGTTGCTTCTACTGCAGTCTAATGGTAAAATCACATCATAAGGCCAAGGCAGATTCAAAGGCATGTGGAAGAAAACTCAGCCTCTTGTTGGAGAAGTGACTGTCACATCATGATAGGTGTGAGCACAGGAAGGTGTGGTAGGGAGCTACCATGATTACCACCTACCACACCGGCTCTCTCTCAGGTCATTGCAGTAGACTCTAACTTCCTGAAGTCGATCCCTTTAAATCTGTTTTCCACATAGCTATCAAGCTAAAGCATAAATCTGACCCTGCTGTCATCTTTCTTCATCTCCACCCTGGAAAGATGGGAGCTGCCAAAAAGATATTCTTTGAATAAGAAGTGATTAACTATAATTATAGCTCCATCTACCTTTCACTGACTGTATTTTGGTGCAATGCAGGGAGAAATTCATAGACAGTGTCTATTGGCTAGCTCACGCAGTGGTCTGCAAGGATGCAAGGCTGCTCCACGGCTGGTGACAGCTGGTGACGGCACAGACACATCTGCTGAGCGTGGTGTCAGCAGCCTGCTCTTGCGTTAACAACTTGGCCATGTGCCCATCTTGACTGTGCACTGAAATCTTACAAAAGAGAGACAGGCGAAAGGAAAGCTAAATAGAAGGAAAACTTGGAATCAAATGGCAGGTTTGGAAAAGGTAAAACTGGCAAAAGAGGGAGAAAGAAGGGAAACGAAGCCAAGATTGCCGTCCCACTCCTGTTTCAGTTCTCTTTCTTAACTTAAATAGGAAGCTGGAATTGTGGGAAAAGTATTATTTTTTTTAATAATTTTTAAATTTCAGGATTTTAAATGTTTGAAAGGTTTGGTAGAAATCATACATGCTTTTGCAACAATGCATATAGATCAATCTTTATAGAGCTAAGCTGCCAACACTAGCATCTTGGGGAAGTACTTCTCTTGCAGCCACCAAATGCTCCTTTGCTGTGTCTCCTGGTTTTGTTTTTGCATAGGCTGTGTCCTCAGAGCAGCCAGCAGGAGATGATAGGAGAATCCTAAGAGAAATGAATATGGGGGTGGCCTAAGATGCACAAAATGCATCTCTGCTTATTGAGTGTGTCCGGTACATGGTGATAGGCAGTAGGATTGGGATGGGATGACAGGGAGCTCTTGGGTATGGGGACAGGTTCTCGGAGAAAGTAGATAGAAGGGGAATTCAGCATTTCCACCTCCCTTCATTCGTGGGTCCCAACTTCAGTGAGGCAATTTGAAGGTTGTTATCATTTTGAACTAGAAGTGCACAGAATGACAGAGAAGAAAATGTTAGCTGGTTAAATAAAAAATTAGATGTGGGTCTAGGTTAGTGGGAAAACCAACAGGAGGATGTGCACTGGAGACAATCAGTATGGAGCTAGATGGCACGTATTTGAAGCCTGGCTGCTTCCCTACCTTACCTGGTTGTATGGTGGGAGCTAGAATGTTCATTTGGTGGCTACTGAGACAGATAACTCCAGGGCTCTGGGATCTTGGTGCTTGCAGACACCAGATGACAATAGTCATCCAGGCTAGAAGTAATGCAGAACTGGAGGGGGTTCTCTCAAACACACCTGACTGCCTATTCTGCCAACATCCCATTTGGAATTTGACCCTGAGATAGAATTTTGAGAAGTGTTATTGCCAGAGAACGGGAATGATTTTCTAATGTAACTAGGGTCTCTTGCTTTCCAAGGTTGGGTGCAGTGTCGCCCCACAGTGATGCCCCAAGTTCCACTACCCAAGGCTCTACACACCTTCATTAGCAGGAAATCCAAGCTTCCCCCTTACCTGGTCATCCTTCCATAGTACTTCCAGGGCCCCAGGGGCGTTTTCCAGTGCAAGGGGTCAGTGTTGTCACTCCAATCTCATGAGAAGAAACCAGAGGTCTGGTCAGTATATCAAAGGGATCTCTTTTCTGGTGTTGTTACCACTGTATGTTGTAGTTACCCAAAACTAACTTGAAGTTCATCATGTTAGTTGTAGTTACCCAAAACTAACTTGAAGTTCATCTTCATAACTTGAAGTTATCTGCAAGGTCTTGCCCATTTCTAGAAGGACCCTGTGTCTCTGTCAGCAACTTCATCTTCATATGTCAGTTGTAACTGGGCAGGAGTGACCCTCCTCCATCTGCTTCAGAGCAGGAGCTCCTTTCTCTGTATTTCCAAAGCATATCTCTCCATTTTTCATATTAAAGTGATATTGCTTTAATAATAAAAATTGACCAAAAGATTATGAATCTTACCAATGTAAGACATTGTTAAAGAAAAAAAAAAGCCTGCTACACATCGAGAAAGTCCACAACACAGAAAAAAAGTGAGGAATGATAGTGCAAATTGATAGCAGTTATTGAATAAATGAAAACCATTTCGTGTATAATATACCAAAGCATGAGATAATAGGAAACTTTCACATATATTCACCAAGTTGCAAATGGTGAAAAAGTTTCTAATTTATATCACTGTACTACAAAGAAATCTGGTATGTTCCTAGGAAGGGTCCTGTGAGAGCCAGGCTTGAGAAGTTCAGGCCTGTTTTCCATCTCCCAGCATAGCATGTCTTTTACTCACAGCTCTTTGAAAGCACATTGCCTTGCTATTATTTCTTCACAGAAACTTCTCCACCATTGTAAGGTCTCAGGACTTGTATAGTGCTTGGTATATAGGGTAGGTTTGTTGAATGAATAAATGAAAGAAAAAGGAAATATCTAAAATCCACATTTATATTCAAATAGACCTGGAAGTGGGAAAGGGGGGATTATGGGGTGGAAAAGTAGGCTAAATCTTCAAGTTGCCTAGGGTTCTTAGTCACAGTTCTCTAGAAAAGCAGAACTAACAGAAGATATCTGTAAATATGAAATTTTAAAAAGTGTCTTGTGCAATCATGGAGACGTAAGAGTTCAAAATCTATAGGGCAGGTCACGAGCTGACAGATCCAATGAAGGTCCTCAACGAATCCCCCAGAAGAGGTTGTCTGGTTGAAGTGGAAAAGAGAGATTCTCTCTTCTGAATTCCCCTTAAAAGCCTTTGGGTGATTAGATTAAGTGTCACTCATTGCTGAAGACACTCCCCTTAGCTGACTGCAGTTGCATCCACAGTAATCAGCTGTGGATGCAACTAATGTGCTCATGATTTAAGTCCATGAAATGTCCTTATAGCAACAGATAGATCAGGGCTTGCTTAAACAGATAACTGGGACCCATCACCTAGCCAAGCTGACACATGAACCTCACCATCACAAGACGTATAGAATGTTCAAATAAGACCCATTGTAAAGTTTCTTAGATTGTAAACTCTTACAGCAGTCACATGTACCTGAGTTTTAACTGTTATTTCTAAATGATAATATGCTATACTTGTCGTGTATGACCTGGTAGTTCCCTGAAACATTGGGTACCTGTGTGACACCTGAGACTCAGAGTTAGAGTTCTGCAGCTCTGAAAGTCAGCATAACTCCAGAGAGCAACTGTTAATGAATATGAAAAAGAGATCAGACTCCAATTGGAGATATGAATGAAATGGATCTGGTTAGGACTAGGGTAAATCAGAATACAGGGTAAGGGATAATAATGTCTGTATTTTAAAACTTCAACTTCTGTGTGAGACCAAGGGAAAAGATGTTTATTTGGCCTAAAATTTAAATTTTCTATGGGATACGATCTAATTTAACCTGTCTGGTAAGTTTATTTAAACAACCTAATTGCACAGAGCCTAGAATAAGGCATGGGCTCTTGTTATTTTGTACAGGTTAAGGTAATACTGGGATATATTCCAGAGTATTTGGAGCAGACAATAAAAAAGTATTTGCAGAGTCATTGTAAGGTACTGTGGGAAAATGTTAAACCTTTTCATTTAAAAGGTTATTTTAAACCTTTAACTATTGAAGGTTTAAACTATTAAACCTCCCTATCTGGGGAATTCCTGATATTCTCTCAGGCATTAGGGACTCCCAATTTAACAAGACAAGCTCAATCTTGAAGCTTGCCCTTATGAAACTTATTTCTGCGATGGTGAAGCTAGGCCTGCATGGAATTATACTTTAGAGTCACCCCCAGAAAGCCTCTATTGTTGCTCAGATGTGGTCTCTCTCTGTAAGCCAACTCTGCAAATAAACTCAATACTCTCCCTCCAATGTGCAACATGATTCCAAGGGGCGTAAGTCTCTCTGGCAATGTGGGACATGACTCCCAGGAATGAGCCTGGCCCTGACATTATGGGATTGAGAATGCCTTCTTGAACAAAAAGGGGGAAAGAAATGGAATAAAATAAAGTTTCAGTGGCTAAGAGATTTCAGATAGAGTCAAGAGGTCATTTTGGAGGTTATGCTTAGTCAAGCCTTAGCCAGATATTTCAAACTACCTTAAAACTTCCTTTTAGTGTATAGTGTTTTAGATGCCATGCCCCAACTAACAGAATTCCTGAAAACTCTAGGGAATGCCCTGGGCTCTGTATAAGACTGTGTGAGGTTTTCTTAGCAAGTTTATTTTTTCAGAAACTGAAGCCCTCCTGGTTGACCCGAGGCCAGATAAGCCCTGAACCCAGAAGTTCTCTCCAAGAATATTAACCTGTTTGTTCCTCTACACCATAAGGTCAACACCTTTCCAGCATGAAGAAGTTAAAACGGTCATTGCCCAGATGTCCCTGAAGATTGAGAGAAAGCTCAAATGAGAGTAAGGAGTTTAACTGAGCAATGAGGATTTAACAAATGGCTGTAACTACTGACTCATTATATAGATATTTCTTTTTTAGTGTCCAGTATTTTAGAATAGCCAGAAAGAAATATCTGAAGTGGTTAAACTGTCATCCAGTAAGCCCTGATCTTTAATAATGATTATATAACTATTTTACACACACACACACACAAAAAGTCAGTTGTTCATGTTTGTACAGATCTACTTCTGGATGTTTTGTTCTATTTCCACTGACTTTCTGTCTCCCTCTCTCTCTCTCTATAGGTATATATATATATATATATATATATATATATATATATATCTGTCAATACTACACTATCTTTATTAACCTACCTTATAATTTCTAATAATTGTCATGGTGATGAATGCCAACTATGTGATAATACCGTGAGCCATTGATTGTATACTTTGGATGGCTTGTAGGGTGTGTGAATATATCTCAATAAAATTATATTAAAAAAAACACCTCTCCTGGTTGAACCAACTGTAGACCCATATGTACACGCAGCACAGCACAGTGGTCTGAGTAAAGCGTAGCCTTGGAGACAGAAAATCCAACTTTCTCAGTCTTGTTGCTAAGGCAACAGGACAGCCATGGGTGGGGGGGAGCCCAGCATATCCATCCCCAGGCTGAGCTGCAGCTGGAGGAGGTGGTGGGGAGGGAGGCTACAGAAACCTCCCTCGGAGTTGCTGCTGAGAAGGCCTCAGGGACAGTGCTATATCCCGGCCTCACCAGGGGCCGGGGCTCTCTAAGAGGGACTGACTCTTATACACTCCTAGAGGGTGGAGGGCAGACTGGTTGGGCTGGGTGGGGGACAGATTGTGTGCAGAAGTAGGGTGATGGAGAGGAATGCTAGTGAGCTGAGGCGTGCAGGATTGGAAGGGCCAGTAGTACCTGCACAGATGGCCAGATCCAGAATGCTGCTGACACGGGACCAAACATAAGGGGCAGAATCCAGAATATAGTCCCAGCCACAAAATTCACGTCAGTGCAGCATGCAGGTTAGCCTGGTGAGTACTGTAATGAACCACCAGAGGGAGGTGGGGAGGTAAAGCTGAAGGTTTTAGAACATTCTAAAGTTAGGGCAGAGGGAGACAAAGGTGCTAAAACAAGAGAATGCTTGCTTCTAACCCCATCACTAGACTGATCAAAGACCCTGTGTGTACTCTGTTCCTGCTAGATTCCACCTGCAGAGCCCAGGTCCCTCTTTGTGCCTAGGAAAACAACAACCCTTGTTCCCCTTCTGGGCATGGAGGGGACAATCACTCTCAGGTGTCTGCAATACTTTCATGGCCCTAAACCACCTCTCTCCACTCTACTCAAGTATCATTTATAATTTTTATTATTATTTTCATGATTAGTTATAACTTTTTAAAGAAGCTGTGGAAGTTAACAAAGACACAGGCAATGGACCATTAAAATAATCATTAAATGAAAATTCCAAGAAAGTTTGGAGGGAAGGGGAGTCATTCAAGGAGTGGGCAAGAATGTTAGTTACTAAAATTAAGCCCCAAATCCAGATCTGAACTGTATGGCACTCAAGCCCAACAGGCAACTCAGTGTGATTCTAATGATCCTATAGGCATTAGAAATATTAATCACTAAGGTAATTGTCCATGTCCTCTCTTGAGCCCACCTTCCCTTATGCCCAGAGCTGACTGGATGAAGACAATCCATCCACAAACTGGCCATCCATCCATTCATTCATGCAGCAAATATCATTTGAGGACACGTGTGCCAAGCTCTGTCACAATTATAGGAGATACAATGATGAGCAAGAGTCAGAGTGTCTTCCTTTAGGAAGTTCATAGTCAACAGGGAAGAAAACCCCCAGGCAAATAACTCCCCTTTGGTCTAGCAGAATTGGATGAATGGAGTAATTAGATTCTTCCCCCAGAACCTAGGAATTGGGATACTGACTGGGGATGCTGAGGGGGCATATAGACCTGGGAGCCAAGGAGGCCACTCTGGGCCATGGGAAAGCTGGTGAGCTCACAGAGTGTGCTACCCCACAGAGAGGGGAGCCTGGAGCAGAGGCTGAGAGAGAGGCATAAATAAGAGTAGCTTGTTGGTAGCACCTTTTCAGAGCCTATTAAACCTCCAACAACAACTCTGCAAGTGAAATCATTGCCCTCCCCCTTACGTGGGACATGACATCCAGGGGTGAAAGTCTCCCTGGCGGCATGAGAGATGACTCCCAGGGTTGAGCCTGGCCCTGGTACCATGGCTTCAACAATGCCATCCTGACCAAAAGTGGGAAAAGAAGTGTGTAACAAATAAGATATCAGTGGCTGAGAGAGTTCAAATAGAGTTGAGAGGCTACTCTGCAGGTCACTCTTACACAAGCTTCAGTTAGACATTGTTACCTATCATAGCTTGCCAAACCCCAACCAAAACCATTCCTGCCAATCCTAAAGAACACCTAAGGCATTACATAAGAGACTACAAAGTTCCATGCACTAGGGTAACTTTCCATAAACCTACAACCTCCATATGGGTCCTGGGACCAGATAAGTCCTGAAATGCAATGAGGCCAGCCTCTCCAGAACATTGACTAGTTCCGTCCCCCTATCCCATATAATTGACAACGTGAAAAAGCTAGAATGGGCATAGCCCAAATACCCATAAAGAGTGGGAGAAAGATCGAGATGATGGTGGAGTTATACAGATAAGGTAGGGTTTAACAAATGAATATGATTGCTGAATCATTATATTGATATTTCTTTTAGTCTCCAGTACTGCTCCAGTAGAGCAGCTAGAAGCAAAAACCTAAAATTGTGCAATTGTAACCCATACCAAACTCTGAAATCTGTTCTACAACTAATTGTTGCAATGTGCTTTGAAATTTATTGCTTTTTCACATATATGTTATTTTTCACAAAAAAGAAAAAAGTTTACTGTGATCATAAATGCATGGTTATATGATGATATTGTGAACCATTGATTTCACACTTTGGATGATTACATAGTCTGTGAATATATAATACATATCAATAAAAAGTAAAATTTTTTTAAAAACCTTATCAGATATGTGGTTTCCAAATAATTTCTCCCATTGAGTAGATTGTCCTTTCACTTTCATGATAAAGTCCTTTGATGCACAAAAGTTTTAATTTTGATGAGGTAGGGTTATTTTTAATGTTGTGTCAATTACTACTAGCATTCTTCAGGTATTTTATAGAGCATGCTTTGAGAAATGCTGATCTGAAATATAGTAGCACATGATCTGTGAATTATAAGCAAATATTTTATTGACTTTACTACTGTTATAAGAATGTAAATTCAAGTAGTTTGGAAAATAGAAATGTTTGTTTTATCCTCTGCTTTGATGAAAGCAGATGGTCTTTATGTACAAATGGACGTGAACTCATCATTTTCATTCTTTCTTAAATCTTGCAGCTCCAAGTGTTCTTCATGGAATAGCCATCAGTCAGGCAGAAGACCAAGTGGGATAAGAACCAAGAAATGCTCCTGGCTTTGTTCTAAGGGAATCATGAATGATATAAGCAGGAGGAGAGATATGGTAGAGAATATGCAAATGGAATAGAACATAGACAAGAGACTGTGGTTGAATCTACAATGTTGGCACTGAGACTGCTAATAGAGATGTCATTATCTTCATTATTGTTTTCCTCTTCCCAGAGGTCAGAGGAATATGGAGCCAAGGTAATGGAGAGATAGAGCTGTTGTGGACAGAGTGTCCAAAATGGGGTCACAATGGCTATGTTCTTGCTTCTCATCCCCAGTGTGAAGCCACTCATAATGGCTGCTTTGAACATTGTTCTGTGAGTCAGGTAAAGTAGTAAGGCTTAAATATACATTATCTCATATAATCTCCACAATGACGCTTAGAATATAATTTATCACCATTTTGCACACGTGGAAACTAAGGTTCTGAAGTTGGTCTACGGCCATAACTCTAGTAAAGTGTCAGAGGCCCTATATCTTACTGCCAAGCCCTTTACCAGGAAGCTAAAAGGCGCCCAGCACCTTGGCAGTATCTTTCCATTTGACCTGCTTTGCCCTACGGGGTGACGTGGAAATGTGGCAGGTGTGTCCAAGACCACAGGCCCACAGCCTGATCAGAAAGAGCTTAGATCAGCCAATAGCTGTAGCTCGGTGCCTGGACACATGAGCCCCAGTCTGGGAGGAGATAGGAAGCCAGCTGGTTGTCTCTAAAGATGTGTGAGCAATTTTCAGAGTATGCTGATAAATGCTAAGAAAAAAATGTATTTGTCTCTGGTGTGTTTGACTCACATTTTGAATTTTTACTAGTTTAGAACCTGATTACTTTTATAGCTAAGTGAGGCTCTTTGTATTTGAATAAAAATAAAAAAGCACATGCACTCACTAAACCTTTTGAGGAGGAAAACTTTATTGTGCAAACAGTTGTGTAATAATTAACTTCTACTAAGAATAATGAAGCAATGTTTATACCTTTTAAGTTTTCATTAACTAGGGGATTTCGATGGCGATGAGTTGAAAGGGCTTCTGCTCCCATCTCCAGCCATCTATAGTGAAGAAGGCTCAGGATGAGTTGGGTGTGCTTAGAAGTGGAAAAAAAATGTGGGGAAAACATCTTGGAAAACTATTATTTTCCAGGTACTTATTTCTTCACTCTCAACTGCTGTCATGGCTATGGGGCTGAGTCGTTCTAGAAAGGGAGCACCTTGACCTTATTTACCCATCTGTTTAGCTCGCCCGTTATCTAACTTTAGTATGTATTGTTGTAAACTATACATAAATCTGATTCTAATTCATATTTCCACATTTCTACTTATATAGGTTATGATAAGAGTGAGGATCTGATATCAGACCAACCTAGGTTCAAATGCTGGCTTTGCCTTTAACCTTGGATAAATTGTTTTCGACTCTATGAGTTACAGAGCATTCATCTGTCAAGTGGGGATAATAATAGTACCTTTGTCAAAGGGTTGCTGTGAAGTTTAATAAGCACAATGCATACAAAGTTCTTAGTGTCATGCCTGGCTTGTAAGACACACTCACCTAAATAAACTGTGGTTACATTATAAACTTAGGGGAAAAGCTCTGCTTTATAATGATGAAAAGCTTAATAACAAATTTGCAAAGCATTTTTATGCATATTATCTCTATCCTAACACAGAGTCTTGCAATTAGGAGGCAGGTTGCTGGGAAGAAATTGACTTTCTTTTGTAATGATGGTGGAGGTATTCTTGAGACATCTTTCTGGAAGGCAAAATGGTAGCAAGGATCAAATATATAACCTTTGATTCTGCAGGACGTGCACAAAGATGTATATGCAGAAAGGTTCATCAAAATCTTGTTAATTTTACTGGAATTTTAGAAACTACCTAAATGCCCATCAATATGGGATTGGTTGATAAATTCTGGTATATCCATACAGCATGTTGTAAGGACTGTTTTAGTGGCAAATTATAACTAGTTTAAACTACCTTAAGCCAAAAGGAAGATTAATTGGCTTAATCAGAAAGCCTCACTCACGTGCCATTGCTTTGCGAAGTCCTTGACCCAAGCAGGATGAATCACTCCTCTCTCTGTGCTGCCAGAGTATGATCTTTATGTATCTGTGTGTTCCTAATGCCAAGAACAGTGCCCAATCCAAACTAAGACTTTAGTGAATGAATGAATGAATGAATCAATCAATGAGCTGTTTTATATGAGGGGCTGGAGGGAAGCAGTGTGGTCTAGTGGAAAGAGACTTGGAGGCAGAAAGCACTCGGTGCAGAAACTAAGTCTACCCCTTCATGGTTGTGTTACCTTAGGCTCAACAAACCTGAGCCTCAGCTTCCTCCTGTATAAAATGATAGTCATAGTATTCCCTTGCCCCAATGACTCTAGAGAAGTAAGCAGTCATTTATCATTAAAGTAAATAAAAAATACTCGAACATATGTTTTTCTAATTACCAAAGTAAACAATTAAATGGCATCAAAAGATGCCTGTGATGGTCAGGTTCAAGTGTCAACTTAGCCAGGTGATGGGGCCCAGTTGTCTGGTTAAGCAAGCCCTGGCCTATCTGTCCTAAATGTGAGGACGTTTCATGGACTTAAATCGTGAGCCCGTTGGTTGCATCCATGGCTGATTACATCTGCAGCTGTCTTCAACAATGAGTGATACTTAATATAATCACCCAAAAGCTTTTAAGAAGAATTCAGAAGAGAAAATCTCTCTTTTCTGCTTCAGCCAGCCAGCCTCTCCTTGGGAGTCTGTTGAGGACCTTCATTGGAGCTGCCAGCTCATGGCCAGCCCTACAGATTTTGGACTCTTATGTCCCCGTGATTTTGTGAGACACTTTTATAAATCTCATATTTACAGATATCTCCTGTTGGTTCTGTTTCTCTAGAGAACCCTGACTAATACACTCCGATTTCATCAATTGCCCAACCTATGCACACTTTCTACCCCCTGATAATCTATGCCCTTGATTCAATTCTCAGATTTTGCTCATTATATTTAGTTTATATTAATGAGGCCATACATTATTTGCCCTTTTGTTTCTGGCTTACTTCACTCAATATAATGTCCTCGAGGTTCATTCACCTAGTTGCGTCTCATGACTTCATTCCTTCTGCAGCCACTCAGTATTCCATCATATGCATACACCACGTTCTGCCCTTCCCCTTCCGTATCTTATCTACGTACCCTTAGGCTACCTCCATCTATTGCAAGTCGTGAATACTGCCACCAAAAACACCAGTGTGCAAATGCCTGTTCATGTCCTTGCTTTCAGTTCTTCCAAGTCTTTGTCTAATAACAGGGCTGCAGGATCATGTGGCAACCCTATACTTAGGGGAGGTTTTAATTATATACGGATGTGTGCAGGTGACACACCAAATCTTGGTCTGTGATGAGGTTCCCTTTCATTTGTATAACTGGAACTCAGAGTTATGACTAAGAATGTTGGATCCCCCTGACATGTTTAATATGACCTCCCCCAACCAACAAATAGATCTTTTGTTCTTTTTCTCCAGGAACAAGGGAGAAACAAGGGAAGTGAGTTCTTAAAGGCTGGGGTAATTGCTATGCAGAGTGAGGGAAGGGGAAGGGGGGATGGAAAGGGAAGTTGAACGCTATTTATTTTTTGTGCGGTAGTGTGAATTTACCAAAGAAGAGGAGGAGGGGGCACCTTAGTACTTTACTGTTCAGGGCCCAGGATGCTGTTGCAGGGGGACCCACAGTCTACCACCCCTAGGCAGCTGGGGGTTGAGCTTATACTTTGAGGGTGGGTGGTTCACTTGTGGCCCACTCCAGACATCAGGAACCTAGAACCTCATAGAGTAGCACAGCGCTGAGGTTGTCTGCTCTGGGTCCCGCGGCCCTGCTCCTGTCTTCCCCAGCTCTCTCCCACCCCTGGGCAGGCTCTTCTCTCAGCCCAGACTCTGTTATGCAGAACCCTCAGGGAACTGTCCTGGCATGTGGCTCACCGTTTGGTTTTACAACAGGCAGCCCCTGATGGCTTCCAACGCACTTTCACAGGCATCTCGTATGATCCTGCAAAAATCTCAGGAGGAGGAAGGTTGTATGGGGCCCATTTTGTAACTGAGGAAATGGAGGGAATTTGAGCAGCATGCTTGTGAGCTTGGAGCCTCAGCTGGGTATTTCCTCTGGCTTAGCCCACCACCTGGGAATGCCATCCTCCTCAAGGCAAACTTGCTCTCCAACTGTATACCCTTTTTCCTTGGTATTCTCTCAGAACCTGGAAGAAACTGAATAGATCCCATCAGCTCTAGTAGCATAGTTGTCAACAAAAAGTTCAGGGTCACAGCAACCGTATTTTCCTAACCAAAAAACAAGATGTGTGGTCTGGTCAAGGATTCTTTCTAATTTCTGAGTTTGGTTTTAGGAAAAAGGAAGTTTGTAAATGAGATAAATTAAATCTCATTCAGTTAGACATTTAACCAATTGCTGTCAGTGGAAAAAATAAAATTATTTGTATTGGGAATATCCAGAAAGTTTGGGATAGCTGTGACAATATTCATGATTCTATGTGCTATTTAGGTATTTTGCTTTTTTTTAGTTCACAAGTTCCTTTTCTTTGAAGAAGATTAAAGTAATTTCTAAGTGATTTATATTCATTCTTTTGTGAACATTGAAATTGAGTTCAACAGAAATTGATTACTTGATCAGGTTTCTAAGAAATCAGGCAGATGAGAGTCAGAGCTACAGTTCTGCAGCAATGAAAGTCAGCATTACCCCATACAGAAACCAGTAAAAACACTGAAAAAAGTGATCAGACTTCGATTAGAGATATGAATGAAGCTGATTTGGGTATTGACTGTATTTTAAAACTTCAACTTCTATGTGAGACCAAAGGAAGAGATGTTTATTTGGTGCAAAATTTATATTTTCAGTAACACAATATTTAATTTAACTTATATGGTCAGCTTACCTAAATACCATAAATACATGGAACCTTGAATAGGGAGTGAGATTGTGTTGGTCTGTATAGGTTAATATGATGTCTCAATTTGTGCCAGAATAATTTGGGCAGAAGATAAAAAAAGCATTCGCAAAGTTCCCTTGAGGGATTGGGGGAAAGGGGGAAATATTAAATTTGCCCACCTAGGGAAGACCTGGTATTCTCACAAGCACCAAGGACTGCCAGTTTCATGGGCCAGGCCCTCAATCTTGGGGTTTGCCCTTATGAAACTTATTCTGGCAAAGGAGAAGCTAAGCCTGTTTATGATTATGCCTTTACCTTCAGAGAACCTCTTTTGTTGATCAGATGTGGCCTCTCTCTCTAAGCCACCTCCGCAGATGAACTCACTGCCCTCTCTCCTACATATGACATGACACCCAAGGGTGAAATCAATGTAGGACATGATTCCAGGGGATGAACCTGGCCCTGCCATCATAGCATTGAGAAAGACTTTTTGATCAAAAAGGGGAAGATAAATGAAACAAAATACAGTTAAGTTGAGAGGTCATTCTGGAGGAAATTATTATGTAGTATGCAGTTATCCCTTTTCAGTTTTGGGGGGTATTAGAGTAGCTAGAGGGAAATGCCTGATACTGTTGAACTTTAACACGGTAGCCTTGATTCTTAAAGATGACTGAATATACTGAAAACTATACAGCTTTTCAGGTGTGACCACATGTTTGTGAAAACCTTGGGACTGACATTCCCTTCATCCAGGGTATGGACAGATGAGTTAGAAAATAAAGACAAAAATGAATAAATAAATAACAGAAGGTATTGGGGATGTGGGAAATTTGGGGTGTTATTCTCTATTTTATTTTTATACTTATTTTTATTGTTTTTGGAGTAATGAAAATGTTCAAAAATCAATTGTGATGATGAATGTGTAGTTATATGATAAGACTGTGAACCACTGATTATATACTTCGATGACTATATGGTATGTGAATATATAATATATATCAAGAAAACTGCATTAAAAAAGAAACCAGGAAGAATTAATATTTAAGATAAAATTCTGATTCTTAACTACACTTTTAGAGGAATTATTAAAGCTGATAGTTCAAACTTGAGGAAAAAAGAAAGTAATCTTTAATTTCTAAGCCATGATCCATTTTCAAAGGCTTTTAAAGGAAACTTTATCCTAGTTTTAATTTTTTTTCATGTTTCCATTTGAGGAAGTTTCAGAAGGATTTAATAAGCATGCAGGTCAGGCAAATGTCTGGAATTTCTACAAATGAGATTATAAATTCTTTGCTACCAAGAAAAAAAGCTGGTGTTCTCAATGTGTCAAGAACCTTATCTTATAATAGGGGGAACAGATGTTAAAATAAATTTAGTAGATTGAAATGCCAGTGATCAATGAAAGGGAGGGGTAAGGGGTATGGTATATATGAATTTTTTTCTGTTTTCTTTTTATTTCTTTTCCTGAATTGATACAAATGTTCTAAGAAATGATCATGAGGATGAACATACAACAATATCATGTGATGATATTGTGAATTACTGATTATATGTGTAGAATGGAATGATCATGTGGTTAAGAATGTTTGTGTTTGTATATTGGTACATTTAATAAATAACACAAATTTTAAAAAAAGAACCTTACTTTATGAGAAGCAGAAATAGTGAAATTTTAGTTTTAATTTAAGCTACACTCCAGAAAAATGGGCAGCACAGCAACCATATCATATCTTAAGACTTTAAAGTTAATAAAGGCCTAATTTCAGAACAATTTTATTACATTTTTATATTGCTCATAAAATTGTAATATACAAATATGAAAATAGGTTCCCATAACTCGAGTTCTCTCACTTTATGTTGCCTTTGGAACAAAATGTCTTCAAACATAACATTAAGCACCTTTAAGTTGCCTACATTACAACATTTACAAAACTAAACTCTGTCAATACAGAACATTTTGAAAGAAAAAACTCTTCAGATTTAAAAGTGCTTTACAGATTTGAAGGGAATGGAAATATAGAGGCACATGATATCTTTAATAGTCTTCATGGTGGTAACATACTTATGATATTAAAATTTCCATTTTAAATGTTCAATTTAGTAACATTAATAACAATTAGAACGCTGTCTACTGTACATGTGATAAGTTCTTAAAAATGGGATTCACGTTCCCACTGCAGGCAAGTATAAGAAGAATGGAATGGAAACTCAGAACCACAATAAATGTATGGAAGCTAAATCTCAAGAATATATCCCCAGCTCAAACCCACATTTGTTCTTGTTTAATCTTTAAAATTGTAAATGACTAGTCATCACGTCTAGTGTCACTCCTGGTTGCATGTGCAGGAGCACAAATTTCTTCTTACTTTGAAGACACTGTGTGTGAATCTTATTTACTTAAATGCTCAGAAGCTCACAAACTGGGCATGGTCACTTTTCTTACCAGGGTAATCACACCTTCCTGCGTCTGAACTGATGTTGCATGTTCTGACTTTGAGCAGATGAGACACAGTCTCTTTTGGAGTCCACGCCACGATAACTAAACTACTAACAGGAGAAAACATACACCAGAGAGAAACCTGGGACAAAATGTAACCAGGCTGAATTGGATTCCAAAAACAGCCACCAGATTTGCCCAGATTTGGCTCCATTACACCCACAACCAACTGCAGTTAAAATGGGTCATAAACACAGCTTGCGTTACAGAAGCTACCAGATTTGGGGCACTGCACCAGGACCTTTCTTTTCCTTTTTTCCTTCCCACTTTATCTTTAGCCAGGCTACACACTAGCACAACTGGATCTTTGTTCTGCTGCTCACCCAGCAAAATTGGTGGGGCTACCCATTCTCACGCTTTTACTCCATCTGCACCAAAAGGGCCTTTCCCTCCCCTCTAAATCAAGATTCATGCAGTGGGCATGAGTGCTCAAGTTCTACTAGAACTTAAATTTGAAGGATGAAAGAGAAGCGAGAATTGAGTTGCTTTTTGATAAATTAATTGAAATGAACCCTGGATGGAATTAACTGCTCAGGGCTACCGTACGCCCCCTCTCTTCCCTTCCCCAGCCCACTCCAGCCCCACAGTCCCCTGCACACTGCTGTGAAGCCTGGTTTCCTGACACGCTACTCCAATTCCAGCTCTTTAACAGAGCCTTTTTGCACAGCACCCTGGCTCTTCCCAGTCTTCAGAGCTCAGTCACTTGTTCATCAGTTCAGCACATAATGTATTGACCTTTTGTTATGGGCCAGGCACTGTGCTGGGGATGCAAAGATTCATTCATTCATTCAATCCAATCAATATTTTAAAAACAACAACAAAAAACATTTTGTGTTCTAGGTGCCAGGAATATAGCAGAGAACAAAACAGCCTTTATGAAGTTAACAGTCTGATGGAGGAAGGGAGAGGTAGGGATAGAAACAAATAAATTACATACATAAATTAAATCCTATGTTACATAAATGTCTTGTAGAAAAATAAAGCAGGGAAGGGGGATGGGGAGTGTTGGGTGGAGCATTACAATTTTAGATTGGGTGGTTAGAAGGCCTCACTGCAATGATGACTTTGAACAAAGGTCTGAAGGAGGCGAGGGAGCATGCCATGGGGACATCTGGGTAGAGGGAACAGCCATGCAAAGGTCCTGAGACAGGAGCGGCTTAGTGTACTCTAAGAACAGCAAGGAGGCCCCTGTGACTGGGGCAGTGTTTGGCAGGGGAGTGAGGTGGTGAGGGGAAGTAAGAGGGGGCAGATCATGTAGACCTTACAGGACATGGAAAGGACTTCAACTTGGAGTGAAATGGGGGCCATTCAAGGGTTTGGGGTAGAGGAGTGACATGATCTGCCGTGATGAAAATGGAACGGATGGGGGCAAGGGCAAGGGTAGAAGTAGGAGGGCCAGTTAGAAGGTCACTGCATAATATGCAGGGGAGGCACTAGGAATCTGTATTTTAAAGGCAGAGCTGGTTGGATTTGCTAAAGAGTGGCTATGGGTATGAACAAAGGACAGGAGTGTGAGATGACTGTGTGATTAGGCCTGAAAACTGGAAAAATAAGAATAAGACACCATAGCCCTCAGAGATCTCGCAGTCTAGTGGGCGGGCCCGCGCGTAAGGGAACAACTCTGCTCGGATGGACTCAGCGTGCGCAGCGCGCTGTGGAGGAATCGGGGTAGGCTGCAGAGGAGGCACTTCACGCTGGGCCTCAAAGGGGCAGGGACCTGCCAGGCTGGCAAAGTGAGCGAGGGCAGTCCAGACTGAAGAATCTGTCTGTGGAGAGACACCGAGGCAGTGAAGGGCCTGATGTTCTCAGGAACCCACGAGTCAACAGCAAGGCTGGGGCAAGGGAGGACGTGGCCAGCAACAATTCTGGAAAGCCAACATGTCGCCTGATGGATCCCCACAGCATTCCCAGCCCCTCCTCCCTTGACATCTCAGGAGGCTGGGCAAGGTTAAACCTCCCTGGGCCGGCCTCGCGTGCCGCTGGGGCGGTCACGTGGCACAGTTCTGGCCTATGGCGTGTAAGCTTACATCTGCAGGGTTTGCTGGGCGCCGGCGTCAAATGCCTGCTTCTAGGCCGGGCCTTACTGGTCTGGCGCTGAAGAGAAAGCTGTGGGCGCCTTCCTGCTTGGGATGCACGTGGGAAGTGGAGTTGCAGCAGACGTCTGGCAGCTGGGAGGTGGTCAGCCGTCGGGCTAAGCAGGGGGAAGTGGAAAGGTGGAAAGACAGTGGACAACTGATGACGCGGAGTCTTCGGCTCCAGCCTGACTGCTACTCCCAGGTTTTTTCTTATCCCTTTAGTCGCTCAAGCCTCTGCTAGTCGGGCATTCGGCAAGTGAGCGCTGCAGCCTAGGCAGAGCCTCGCAGGCCTCGGGGAATTGTTCTCCCTTGTGGGCCGTGGGGAACCACTGTGGGGTTTTGGGGGAGTGACATGATCTGATTTTTATTTTGGAAAGCTCCCTCTGACGGCAACTTGGAGCGGGACTGGAGGGGTGGGATGGGAGGAGGGTGAGAAGGCTGCTGCGCCTGAGCCCTGGGGCGGCACCTGGCGTGGCCTGGGGGCTGGGGGTGGGGTTGGTAGAGAGAGGCCCTTCTCTCAGTCCTTCGGCTTTGCTCACCAGGATCTCCTGCTCCCTGGGCTGCCCTTCCCTGCAGCCCCTCGCATGCTCCTAGGCCTTCCATCAGCTCCCCTTGGGCTTTGATCTGTAGGCAGCCTGCTGTGTTCTCCTTTCCTTTTCTCTCCTGAACTCATCGCCCTTCCTAGATCCTGGCTCACACCCATCCATGCTGGTGATGATGGAACTGTACGGGGTCAAAGTGCCCGATTCCAGACCAGGCCTGACTGGTCTTGTGCCGAAGAGTCTCGGACAAATGACTTTACCCTCTTCGGGCCTTTAGTCTAAAATCCGGGGTGTAGAACTAGAAATTGTGAAATCTCTTGCTGCTCTAACATTCTGTAAGTCAGAGACATTGCCGTCGGGTGGCTGCCTGCCTGATGGACTAGAGGCAGCTCCTGGAAGGCTCACAGCCCCCCACAGGCTCCTCCGCTGCATGTCATGGTGTCCCAAGACCCACCCTTAGCAATTTCATTCCTTTGGGTCCGGAAGACCTTTCCACTTTCCGTACTTTCCTAATGTGCAAATACTCTGGAAAGTGAGCACATTAGCCAGGGTCTGCTAGTTGAGGAGGGCCAGGAAAGAGGGGACTTAATAAGAATTTATAAAAAAGGCCTAGTATGGGAGTGTCATGGGGGAAGAGAGAACCAGTCTATCCTTGCTTAGAAGCCTCTTGTCCCTGAGTCAGCCTTCATATGCTGCCCTCTCTCTAGTTCCCCCTGGGCTTTCCTCAGGCTTTTCCGGTGAACACCTTGGACAGTTCCTTGACTCCACCTCCTATCATGACCTGGCTTCCCAACTGCCTCCTCCCCATCTTAGGGGGACACTTCAGATAATGTGCTTATTTCTCTCCAAGGCCTTGGGATGCCTACCAAATGTTCATTTATATGTATTTTTAAGGGAAAGGTTATATGAGATCCTGGAAGTAATAGATTATTTTTCTCTGAATAATTCCACATTCCCTGCCATGTCCTCCTACCACCACCCACCCCAGGTCTCCTGGACCCGTCAAGTAAGTTATGTGACAGTGTGAGCTGGCTAAGCCATAGAAGCTCTAGCTTATGCAGTAATCCCCAGTGGAGCTTCTCAGAGCAAGAGAAGGGTGGCTGAAAGACTATCACTCAGGGGCAACCTCAGCTCCTGGGGGTCTCCCTGGAGTCCTAGCCACCTGGCCCACAGGTAGTTCACAGCATGGCAGTGTGCTTTCTTCTTTGAGGCCAGCAGGACAAATCTCTCCCATCTGTGGAGATGGAGTCTTTTTTTTTTTTTTTAATTCCAAAATTTATTGGCATGGAAATACAGAAATATGTGGTTACAATTATATAGGTGCCATTTCCCATTTGAGAATTATGAAATATTAGAACTGAGAAGAACTTTGAGATTATCCAGTCTAGCCTCTTCATTTAACAAATGAAGAGCCTGAGACTCATGGAGATGAAGTACTTGCCCATCAGCTAGTTAGCAGCAAACCTATAGTTAGGAACCCTAGTCTCCAAATCTCCAGCCCAGTGATATGGAATAAGTGTGTTTTAAGACATCTGCAGCTAATAGTACCTTTCCTAATAGATGTGAAATTGAAATGAATTGCATTAAATTAGATGGTGCCTTTTTGCAAAGTGATTTTCTTTCTTTCTTTTTTTTTTTTTTGCAAAGTAATTTTATACTTTAAAAATTTGAGCTACCATCTCTACAAAGCCTTCATGCTATCACACCTTTCCATTCCTTCTTTAGATTAGGATAGGAGTACTATGGAGTCTCTTTAGGGCAGGTATGGGTAATGCCTCATTCCTGAGCTCTCCTCTGTGGAGGCTGGGGGGCCCAAATCAGGGATTATAACTTCAGTTTATATGGAGATGGAGTCTTATATGATAAAGTAATCACATGAGTGGCTATCCCATCCTAATCCCAAATTCTGTCCACAAAAGAGGAGGAGATTACACAGGGTGTGCACCGCATGGGGCAGGAATCTCGAGGGCCATCTCTGAGTTCTGCCCACCATACCCACTCCCCCCCTTTCCCACTCTTTCTTGTTTCCTCTCTGCACTCTTTTGGGATTTCATCTCTATGACATCCTACCTCTAGAAAAATGCAAGCCACATTCTAGAATAGAATTTTATTGTCAAAAGGGAATTTGCGCTGAATCAGAGGCATTGGAACAGAGCCAAACCTTCCTTGTTGGCTGAACTAAGTCGGTTTGTCGGCCAAGCCACAGTGTTAACTCTGTTCTAGGCACTGCAGTTAATGCTGAACATGTGCCATTTTATTAAATTCTCTCAACAACTGGGTGAGGAGGGCATGGGTGTCTCCGTTTTATAGGTGAGGAATCTGAGACTAAAAATGGATTCACTCACACTCACACAGGTAACAGGCAGAGACAGCACGTCAGTCCAACAGTATTGAATGATAGCAGAACAATTTTGTTTTATGTTTTTATTGTCAGTCTTTAACAAGCAAACATATAAACATTCTTGACATACAAACATTCTATATGTGGTGTACAGTCACTGGCTTACAATATTATCACATGGTTGTGTATTCATTGCCATGATCATTTTTTTGAACATTTGATCTCTCCAGCAAAAGAAATAAAAAGAAAAAAGAGAAAACTCATGCACACCATACCCCATACCCCTCCTTCTCATTGACCACTAGTATTTGAATCTACTCAATTTATTATAACCTTTGTTCCCCCTATTATTTGCTTATTTTTTATGCATAATTTTTACTCATTTGTCTGAAACAATTTTAAAACTCAGAAATCAGAAAGAAGAGACTATATGCAAGTTTAACGCAAGGCTTTTAGGACCTGTATAATGTTTGGATAGAAATAAAAGCAGCATGAAATAGAAACATATCCCTTTCTCGGTCCTATCCCCCCACCTCTGAGCTGGCCAGCAGCCTTGGCATCGTTTCTTCAGAAGTTAGCTCTTGATTTGTGGCTGCAAGGATTCTGACCAAAGTTTACATCGAAGGCAGGAAACTATTGGCGCAAAACAACCACATTGCTTTGTTTTAGAATCTCTGTCGATGGAGGAAGCAGCATCAAAGGCCTGGTGAACTTGCCCAGGGAAGTAGCCTAGCACCATGGAGAAGGGAGCGGGTTTTGGCCCTGTGTTTAAACACCTGATTCTGCAGTTGCCTGACTTATGGAAATTGCTACTCTTTCTGAGCTTCAGTTTCCTTATCTGTAAACTGGAGACTGGAAAATCTACCTGTAAGAGAATTTATTTGGGATATTAAATCTCTTAGCACATAGGAAGGTACCTGCCCATAGTAGGTGTTTGATAAGGGATAATTGTTCTGTACTGTTTTTGTCTTAGTTTCCAGTACTTCCTGCTGTAAGTTCTTTCTGTCTGTTGTGTTCTAGCAGAGGCACCTCCATCCACCTAGTGGCAACATAGTCAAATTACAAGCAGGAGATAATGGTCTAAGAGACCATTTAGAAGCCCCTACCAGGCCTGGAGCATCAGAGAAGCTTCTGGTATGAGAGGATGGCTCAGACCTACACTGGTGGATGCCCAGGAGTAAGCAGAAGGAGAGAGCATGGAAAGGTGCTCCAGGAAGAAAGATCAGCATGTGCGAAGGCCTAGAAGCTTGAGTGCATTCCCAGAGCTCTGCAGGTTGTTATTGCTGGAACTTAAGTTCCTTGTGTTATACCTGCCTGCTGTCTAAAAGAGTACATGTAGGAGTTTAACCTATCAAGGGTCAGCATCCATATAGCTTAGAGATTTCAGTTTTTTTTAGGTTTGTGTATGTGTATGTGCATATCAGCAAGACAGAGACAGACCGACACACACCCACATTTACTTTAAGGCAACTCCCTCCAAAAGTTCAGTGATGATTCCAGTCTTAGAAATCAGAACCCATTGTATAAACTGTGACCTGGAGGAGGAAGCTAACTGCTTCTTGGTTGCAGGTGCTCCTGGGAACCACACTTCCATTTTATGAAGTGGCAAAACCCCAAAGCTCAGATCTAGGTACTGTGATAAGCACTTTACCTGCATCATGTCAGATGTGGTATTGTCTCCATTCATTTTGCCTGAACTCAATCTGGGTGCAGTTTCACTGCATGTAGACACAGAACATTTGACAAAAAGACCAGTTTTGTAATAGGCTACTCTGCCCGACTGGTGACCAAGGTTTCTGCTTGTTGCTCTTATTGTTGTTTTGGAAGCTGAATGGAGATTTCTGTACCCATGCATTTGTGACCTGTCGGGACGGAGACCCAAGGACAGCTGGCCCCGGTGATGGGACAAAATACTTCCAGCTGGCCAGGCACTGCAGCTTTACCTTTCCGGCTCTTTGATTTCACCCCCATATCATCGTATTCAGCTTTGTTTACATCCTGTCTATTTCAAACTGTGCCACTGTAATGACACCATCTGAAAACAAGAGTATCTTCCCCCTAGATCTCCTGGAGAAAAAAGAGAGAGAGAGAGAGAAAGAGAGAGAGAGAATACAGAAATGGATAGAAAGTCCTCATATCAACCAAATAAAAACCAGGACAAAGTCATTGTTCTCAGACTTCCAGATACTACATTCCTATTGGCAAACACAGCTTCAAAAGAAACCACAGGCCGTGGTCGCTCAGGGCTGCCGTCCCCACTTGCCTCTCCTCTCCCTCTGCACCATTTTGACGCTTGAGTTTGTCTGCATTTTCATCCTCTGCTCTCTGTAAGTCTGCTGTTCATACGCAGGGGTTACTATGGTAATGGAAAAACCCTGTTGGGTTAGAAATGATTTAGGAATAAAATTTCGGCAGAAGCATGAAACCAGTGGGAACAGAAGGCATATTCTGAGTTTCCAGGGCACCGAGGAGTGCTGGTCTGCCACAGCTGCCCGCCCGGGTATGGGTCATCACCAGGGGCTGCCGGGCCTGATGGGCTCTTTTGGACCTGAGGCAAATCAGGAATGTGTTGGGTAGGTGGCATGGGAGGGGAAGGACCTGGCCTTCACTTGAGTACAGTGGTAGACCCCCAGGTAATGTACCCTTATATTATAAATAACATTCCCTTATTTTCTGTTTATTTCCCCAGCTTTCTTTTTCCTCCCTTAAGAGTTGTTGGGGGGCTAGGGGTGGACTGTGAGCTTCCTGAAAGCGGGGCCTGAAGTGTATTTGTTCTTTGGCCCCACTTCCCCTGTTCCCCATCTGGCCTTGATTCTAGGCTCAGAGGACACTCAATAAACAGTTGAATTGAGCCCACTAGCTGGTAACCCACAGCAGTAGAGGACAGGAAAGCAGATTTCATCAGAGGTTTGAAAGAAGTAAGGTTAATGGAAAATCTCCTTTGGGGAGATCTGTCTGAACCAAGTTTCTAGGACGAGAGGAGCTTCAGATTATCACATGAGTCCTAAGACATCTCTATACGGGGGTTGGGAAAGTGACCACCCTCCATCCCCACCCCAGACACACACCAGACAACTCACCACCCAGCGCAGCATGTGACACTGAGTTCTCGATGACTCCCCTGAGTCCAGCATTTCTGTCACTCACGATGTGACCCACTGGCATATACCATCCCTTTCTCCCCCACCCCCGCTACCCTTTTTAAGCTAATTATCTTTTCCTTTGCTGTACAGCATAAAGCATAGGGAGTTGACGTCAGTACCTGCTAACATTTCATAAAAATCAAGTCTCGTAGAATGTAAGCACTGCCGTGCATCTTAAAGATCACCTGGAACAATGATTCACACCCCAAGGACCCCAGGGCAGGAGAGGCGCCTCCCTTCGCAGGGGCTCTGCAGCATGATCCCAAGGGGGGGTGGGCTAGGAGGGGCACAGTAGAATTTTGGCGGGTGGGGGCCTTGGGAACTGGAACACCTGAGCAAGGGTTAGTTTGTCTGATTTGCCGTCTGCCATCTAGAGGGCAGAATCTGGGGGCAGGGGACAGAGGATGGGTGCATTTTGATGAAAGTGTTCGGAAACAGGCTGGTACACACGGTTTGCAGAAGTCCAGGGCCGCCCACGCCCTGCGGTTGGGATGCCCCTTTTGTCTGTTCCCCTGCCTACGCTGAGAACCAGTGACTGAGTTAACATCTCCCTTTTAAGATGAGGGACCCCAGGGAGCCCAAAGAAGTGAAGTGATGAGAAACAGGGTGAAAACAATGCAGTGTGTCAAACCCAGGCCCGGGGACCCCACCCCCAGGTTAGGGTGTGGTACAGCAAGATGCTTTCTAAAGGAGGGGAGTGGAGGACAAGATCAATTCATTCATTAGTTTAAAGTGCAGGAAGATGGAGGATCCCAGGAAGTCCTGGAAAAGGGGCTGAAAGGGGAGCTGGCATCAGCAAGAGGTATGGAAAAGGGACTTGTGCTTGGCGGAGAAACCCCTGCGGTGCCTGAGCACCTAGAGGCTGCTCCCCAGGTGGGGGCTGGGCTGGGAGGGGGCCGGGGTGGGGTGGGTGCTGGAGCTGCTCCTGCTGGTCTCTAACCAACCCTGTGTTCACTGATGTCACGCTTGCTGCGTGAGCTCTGCCACTTCTTAGCTAAGTGATTTTGGCAAATTGCCTAATCGCTCTATGCTTCCATTTCCTCATTTGTCAAATGAAGACGGTAGTGATAGTAATTATCTCACTGGAACGACAAATAAGTTAATATGCGTAAAGTGTTTGGAAGGGTGTAAGGTAGAAAGTGATCAGATCTATTAACAAGTTTGATTGTGATTATCACTCTGGTTTGTGAGTGCCCCAAAAGCCAAACAAAGAACCTTAGGGCTGTTATAAAACGTAAGCAGTACTATAGAGAAAATGCAATGATAGAAACTGTGATTAAACCAGAACTACAGGAGAAACTGTGGTTAAATCTGTGGTGGGTGAGCCAGTGAGGAGGAAGAGACAACATGCTGAAGGCCCGTGGAGTGCCTGCCCCGGGGAGCCTGCCGAGGAGGCCTGCCTGGGGGTGGGTGAGGTCTGCCTTGGGGGTCCTGCCAAGAGGGGTGCCTGCCCGGGGGGTGGCTGCCCAGGGGGTGCCTTTCGAGGGGGTTGCCTTCCAAGGGGATTGCCTGCCTGGGGCGGGGAGCCTGCCCAGGGGGTACCTACCCGGGAGTGTCTGCCGGGCAGGTTGCCAAATGCTTTCTGTTCATTTTCTCAAAATCCCTACCTGCTTTCAGAGGCTTCTTTCCACCTCGTACATGCCTACTGGCATGGCATGCTCTGACTATGGGTGTTACCCTCCGCCACCCCCCCCCACCCCAGCCATATGGGTGGGTGCCTCCCCAGGCAAGGAGGCTTGTTTTTGCAACTTAATTGGAAATTGTCACCAAAGCTTCCCTGTCTTCAGGTTCTTGCACTCTGCTTGGTGACAGATAGCTGAATTAGTGATCAAGATGTAGAACATTCTTGGGATTCTGCTTTTGAAGTATCGAAGTAGCCCTAATCTTAGAATGGGTCACACTTTTTAAAAAATCAGTATTGTAGAGAAATATATGGCTTTAATAAAGGTGAAATCCTTTCATCAAGAAGAAAGGATTCTGGTGACATGAGATGAGGAATCCTGTGCCTGTCCTCAGAGGACTCCTCTCCCTTTCCTAGGGTGGCCTCACTACCCTCAGAGTTTCTTTTGATTCCCAGTGCTGCTGCTCATGTCCACCTGGAGGTCCCAAAGCCACCTCCAGTGCCACCTGTCCCAACCAAACACATCTTTACTCCAAAACCAGCCTCCCTTCTTGTGTTCCCTTTCACAGGTGGTGGCACTCTCCCAGTCACCTAAGTCTTTAACACCCGTCCCTCCCATTAAATCAGTCAAGTCTGTTGAACTTAGGATGACCAACTGCCCAATTTTCTTAGGATTCAGAGGTTTCCCAAGATGTGGGATTTTCCATGCAAAAAAATTGGGAAAGTCCTGGGTAAACTGGGCCAAGTTGGTTACCCTAGCTGAATGTCACTTCCAAATGTTTCTTGACTCTGTCCCTCCTCTTCTTCATAGTGTCCTTGCTACTTCAGGTTCCCCTTCCTGCTTGATGGTCCACTGCAACAGCCTCTGAGCATCCTGGATGCCCACAGTCTTGTCCCCTCAAATTGACTCTCCAAACAGCTAGCATAGCCTTGTTTTTAGAAGCAACTCTTTGTGCATGTCACTTCCCTTCAGGGCTCTCCTCTGAGTTCTTTGGTGGCTCCCCCTTGCCTGCAGGATGGACCTGAGATATTCCCCCAGCACATGACACCCTTTGTGGCCTGGCCCTGACAGCCACTCTGGACTGTTTATGACCTGCTGGCACCATTACATACCAGTGAGGCCAGCTGGCATGTCTCCCCTCCACGCCCCATTCCAAACTGCACAGTTCCCTGTCTTGGTATCTTTTTTTGTGCTGTTCATCATAACTGGGTTCCTCTAGAAGCAGAGCCTGAGACAAGAATTTGGATGCACATATTTTATTGGGGAGATGATCATAGGAAACAAGATTGGGGCATGGGGCAGGGAAGGAGAAGGGAGGAGAAAGAGCCCAGAAATAAGGGTGCTTGGTCAAGGCCTCTGCTGTGCTAGGGTGCTTCAGCCCACCAAGGCCTCAGATGAATACAGCATACCTCCCACAAAGGGTAGGAGGTGGGGACCATGACCTACCAGCTCCCCTTCCCCATTAGTTGAGGGGCACATCTGCGGTGGAATCTCTCCCAATTAGCAGGCCTGGCTTATCAGGCAGAAATCAGAAAGGAGCTGGTGCAGCTTGAGGTGGCCACTGCACCATGGCATCTGAGTCCACTGCAGCTGAGGCTGGGGTTGGAAGTGGACCAAGAGGGATTTTCTGCCTGGAATGACTGTTTTTATTTGGGATGGGGCTGGGGAAGGTCAGGCTTGCTCTCTCTTATCTTTAAGACCCCTAAACCGTCACCTTATAGAAACTGTCCCAAGGAGATCCTGGAGCCACCACAGAGCCCAGGGGGCTTGGCTTCCCCTCTATGGCCACAAATCTCCAAGGCTCACTTTTATTCAGCCCACAGCCTCATATCTGAGATGTTATTTCATTGTAATTATCGCCTAAGTAGTGTTTACTATGTTGCCTGGTATTGTTCTAAGCACTTGGCAAATTTTAAATCATTTAATCTTTATGAAAACCCTACAAGCTAAGTACAGTTATTATTCCCATTTTAAAACTGAGGAAACTGAGGCACAAAGGGGGTTAGTAACTTGCCTGAGGCCACACAGCTAGTAAGTGTCAGAGCCGGGATTCAACCCCAGGTAAAACTGGCTCAGAGTTCAAGCTCTTCGTCTTCATGCTTTGCTTGCTGAGCTAGACAGGGCTCCCTGGACACCTCGTGGGATAAATAGGAGCCTCGAGGGGGTGCCCTGAACCTCAGGCTCCCCACTTTTAGTGATGGATAGCGAGTCTGAGCACTCTGGGGGTGCACCGGCCTGTGAGAGCATCCACCCAGGGATCAAGCTTGTGGTACAACCCACAACAGCCTGAACCCAGTGCTCTGGGAGGGTACACAGCGTTTCTTTATTTTCCCCATCAATTGGCCTTCCAGACCAGGTAGAATCAGCCTTGCTAAGTATCCCTGAGTTGCTATTCTCTCTGCTCTCTCTTCTTCGTTCTTCCTTGACACCTGCTCAGCTTTTTCCACCCAGAGGCTGGATCACTCCTCACAGAGTGACAATAGAATCAAGTGCCAGGACAACATTTGCCTCTGAACCTGGGGCTTCTTCCCCACCCTGTCCAACGCTCTGAAATCTCTGCCCACTGCAGAGATTCCCACAAGTGCTAGGAAATTCACAGCCCCTAGAAGCAGTCCTCAGAAGCAGTGTAAAAAGATCTCTCTAGCTTCTTGAGTGGGATAATTCTGAAACATGTATTTTACACTATTTTTCAGAGTCTCTCTGCAAGTTCAAGCTCCAGTAGTCCCCTGCAGTGGCTGGCATGAGTGTCACTCTTTATTAGCTGCCTGCTTTCCCCTGCCACTTCCCCACTTCTTCACTGGGGCTTCCTGCACTTCTCACATAAACTATTCATGCTCAAATACTTCCTCCAAAATCTGCTTCCAGGAACAGCCAAACCAAAATAGCACCCGACAGGGAAGTCCTGTGCCTTCTGGATTTCTTCAGTGTGGAGCCTTGGATGAGCGCTGTCCCTGCAACGATGGGTGAGTGCCAATCAGCCTGGTCTGTTTCAGTCACCACCAGCCACATGTGGCAGTTGGGCTTTTGAAATGTGGCTAGTGTGGCTGACATACTGCATTTTAAGTTTTAATTAATGTTCATTAAATTAATTTAAGTAGCCATATGTGTTTAGTGATTTCCGTATGGGATAGCATGTGGATGGATGACAGTCACACCTTTCTCTTGCCCATCATTCATAGCAGAATTAAATGTGTTCTTACTTGGAAAACCTTTTCTTTGAAGGTTGATGTGGAAAAGGCTTGGGGGAGGGGTGGGAAGAAAACTCCGACTTTTCGCAATCCCATTTCACTTGTTTCTCAGGAAGAAAGTTGTGCAGCTGGAGGAATGTGATTTCACTAAGGCAGATGCCATCCATTAAAGAATCCCACTGGCATTGCACACAAATCATAGATCTGCCTGCACTAATTATAAGACTTGTACCACTCAAGGTGCTTGTAGGTGTTATAATTAGTTCAGATAAAATCACTTGAGTGTTCTCTTGCTAAAATCCTCTAAAATCCAAGCTAATTTAATGCCTCTTGTTCTTCTTTTAGCCATACTCTCTTAGTGACAATGTTCCCCGTGACCTTGATTTTATTAGGGTGTATTAAGAAGTTGAGAGCAGTGTCCTTTGGAAGACGTTAAACACATTTTCCTAGGAGAGAATGTTTGCAAACAACCATTCATACTGCAGAGAAAAAATTCCAGCTCTCTTCTGCAGAAAGGATGGAGTCAGGCTGTCCACATGTACTGAGGACCCTTGAAATTATAAAGAGCCGATGCTGAGAGTGCTCGTGTCCGTTGCTGTGGTTCAGACAGAGGATGAAGTAGGGTGAGGAGGTAAGAGTTCAGGCTTTGGGGTTACCCTGACCTGGGGTTGATGCCTGACTCTTCCTCCACGTGACTGTGAGACTTTGGGCTCATTACATAATCTCTCCTCACCTGAAAAACAGGCAAAATAATAAAACCTCACCCTAAGGTTGGTGTGAAGATTAAATGAAGCAGAGCAGCTAAGAAGAGGTCAGCCCACTGCCTGGCTTGTGGAAAATGCTAAAAAAAAAAATGCTGTTAACTTCACCACCATCATCATCAGACAGACCTGAGTTCAAATCCCAGCTCAGTCATTCATTGATTCTGTGACCTTGGCCAAGTTCCTTAACCTGCTCTGCGCCCCAATTTCTTCACTTTTAAAATGGAGATGATAATACCTGGGGATTGTAAGGAATAAAAATAATTTGTAGACAGTATTTGGCATGCAAAAGGTACTGATTAAATAATTATTGGTAAATCTTTTATTTCCCCTGTAGTGATGGGTATATGGGAGAAAGGTAGCTAATATTTTCTGACTTGATTTCTTCCTCTGCTGAAAAATGCCATGCTTCTCTGAAATCACTTTATTGGGCCCTGACATTTGTGTAGCATTCTGTACTAAGACATGTCAGAACTAGTCTCTCACTCAATTTCTTTTAATTGTACTGACTGTAGCCGTTGATCAGCTTTGTATTTCATATGTTACTTTCATTCATTTTTTTTGGTGCATTTTGGTGCACAGTCAAGTCCTGTTTGGGGAGGAGTCTAAGCTAGGAGTAGGGATAAACTAACCTTTATTGAGCACTCAAATGTGCCTAACTATACCCATTGTCACAGTTCCTTCTGGCTGCTGTAACTCATTTAACAAACCTGATGACTTAGGACAACAGATATTTATTCTTTCACAGTTCTGGAGTCTAAAAAAGGTTTTGGCAGGGCCACCGTCCCTTTAAAGGTTGAGGGAAGACTCCTTCCACGCCACTTCTTAGCTTCTGGAGATTGCCGGCAGCCCTAGTATCCCTTGGTTTGTAGGCGCAGCACTCCAATCTCTTCCTCTGTTTTCACATGGCCTTCTCCCCTGTGTCTGTGTCTCTGTGTGTCCTCTCCTCTTTCCCTAAGGACATTGGCCATCTGAATGTAGGGCTCACCCTAATCCAGTATGATCCCACCTTAACCTTACTAATAACATCTGCAAAGACTCTTTCCAAGTTAGATCACATTCTGAGGTTACAGGTGGATATGAATTTGGGGAGAACGCAATTAAACCCAGTACACCCATACTGTCTCATTTTGCTCTCATAGCAATCCTCTGCTATTCTTGTAATGGGCTAATATTATACCCATTTCACAGACAAGGAAACTGGAGCAAAGAGAGTTTAAATATTTTCTGCAAAATCGCAAGATTAGAGCCAGATTTCCAAGTCAGGCTATCTTCCCCAGAGCCCTAGGTCTTCACTACTCTGCTATCTAGCCACATGGGGGCATTCTTCCTTTTCTCTAAGGATTTCTATTCTAGTGAAAGCACATCAAAGTGATCCTCAAAGACACGCTCCTGGTTCCTACACAGGCCAAGGATGGGTGGAGATGGGTGAAGCTTCCTGGTAGTCTACTTTAGGACCTGAGTGAGGCCTGACCTTGAGAATACCAGCTTCAACTCTCTTTTAGGAACTCTACAATCCAGCAGCAGTACAGCCCCTCTACCCACCCCCTTCACTTGCTCTCCATCCAAGGTATAGGTATACAGCAGCTATCCCCACTGGCCACCCCTTGGGGGATAGCTCCTGTGCTCACTTTTCACTTTGCAGTTAAAGGGCTCATGAAGCATGTAATGTGATAATGGATTTCCAATTGCTTTAGCTAACATCCTCATAAATTGGTTTCTTCAGATCCCCTGAAGGCCTTTCACCATTCTGATAGAGACCAGTTAGGTGAAGATTGATGGCTAAGTGGGAATGCAGTGTGTGCGGGTGTGCCTGCTGCAAAGGGTCAAAACCGAGTTTGCTGCTTGGGTCTTATCTCTCTCTCTGCAGCAAACTAGATGGATATTATTTCACAAACACAAATGTGTTGCAGAAATCCCCTGTTTAGCAAGATGAGGTCTTGTTTCC
Organism: Tamandua tetradactyla; assembly: GCF_023851605.1. Lineage (NCBI taxonomy): Eukaryota > Metazoa > Chordata > Mammalia > Pilosa > Myrmecophagidae > Tamandua > Tamandua tetradactyla. The sequence goes on from NC_135332.1 coordinate 145,675,536, forward strand.
AGGCTTACTATGGTGGGTTGAACAATGACCTTACATGGACTGGATCTAGGCTGGTGTCACATAGTTCACATTCTTGGCTTCCTGAGTCACTGGCATTATCTAACCTGTGCTAAGAGCCAGCAGTGTATGGGCGAGGATGGACAGGAAATCAGATAAGCTCCATCTGTGTATGCATCTGCTTGGGGACCCCTCTACCTGACTGTGGATGAAGGATTTCACGTTGAAAGCAATGTGACGGAAAAAATCCTCTTCTGAAATTTTTAATCCCTTGCTAGAGCCAGTGAACATTTCTGGACTGGAGACATATGGCTCCCAAGAAAGGCTGAATCAGAAGGGGGAAAGCATCTTCTTTAAATTCAAGGCCTCCTTAACTGTTGAGTAAAAAGTCAGCAGCAGATTGTAAAATTGTTCTCAGAATGAAAATCATTGTCCAGGTCTAGTCTTAATTCTATACCTTTCCATATTCTCTTGAATCTCACAATGACTGCGACAGATTCTTCTTCTGCATTAGATCCAGCCTCACCCAAATGGAAAGCAACTTTGGAAGCTCTCTGTTAGCATGCTATTCCCAGTGGCAGAAAATCCCTCTTTCTCCATTTGCCTATGCATCCACTCCTTGCATCTTTGCCCTGGGTTATGTAGAAAGCCTTAATTAAAAGCATTCTCATGAGCAGATGCCATCGTCCTTCCCCGCAGTTTCTCGCTCGCAGCCATGGTCAACCCTACTGTGTTCTTCGACATCGCTGTCGAGGGCGAGTCCTTGGGCCGCATCTCCTTTGAGCTGTTTGCAAAGTTCCAAAGACAGCAGAAAATTTTCGTGTTCTGAGTACTGGGGAGAAAGGATTTGGCTATAAGGGCTCCTGCTTTCACAGAATTATTCCTGGGTTTATGTGCCAGGGTGGTGACTTCACACGCCATAACGGCACTGGAGGCAAGTCCATCTACGGGGAGAAGTTTGATGATGAAAACTTCATCCTGAAGCATACGGGTCCTGGCATCTTTAATGTTGGACCCAACACAAAAGGTTCCCAGTTTTTCATCTGCACTGCTAAGACTGAGTGGTTGGATGACAAGCACATGGTTTGGCAAGGCGAAAAAGAGGGAATGAATATTGTGGAAGCCACGGAGTGCTTCGAGTCCAGGAATGGCAAGACCAGCAAGAAGATCACCATTGCTGACTGTGGACAAATCTAATAAATTTGATTTGTGTTTTGTCTTGACCACCAGACCATTCCTTCTGTAGCTCAGGAGAGCGCCCCACCTCCCCTGGTCTGCCTCAGTATCCTATTATTGTGCTCTGGCTGCAGTTCTTTGGGTTCTGCCTTATCCTCCCCTTCCAAGTCTAGTTGGATTGCAGAGTTATGTTTATGATACGAAATAAAAACCTAAAGAAAACAACAACAACAAAAGCATTCTTGTGAAAGTCTTCGAGGGGTCTGTAGTGCAGATGAGTTTGAGGACGTCTGTTACGTTACCCAGTGACTGTTTTGTGAGGTCTGGGAGGTGTAGGACTAGAAACGCTCGTGTTCTCCTGAGGAGCTGGTTGGTATAGGACCCTGTGAACTAACTCAGAGGTCACACGTGTAAAGGCCTATGGGACAATGCAGGTGACAGATGAGAGTGGATGGGTGGGCCACTAGAAAGCACAAGCACTGTTTGGTGGGCACAGCTAATTTTAACCGGTTGCTGTCAGGTGGGAAAGCAGGCCCAGTGTTGCTAGATCTTCTAAATTTTTAAAAAGAAGAAGCTAGAAATACAGATTCGGAAAAAAGTATGAATTATTGCAAATTTTTAAGATTGGCAGATAATCAACTGAAAAGCAAACAATACTGCCAAGGCCCAAACAAAGCATATCATATCTGGGAGGTCACATTTCACCCACAGCCACACATTCAACACCTAGCCACCCATCAGATTTTTCTGTTGTTTGCAGCCCAAAGCATCCTAACTGACACAAAAAGAAAAGTCCTGGGTCACTAACTGTGTGCACCTTGCACTATTTACCTATCAGAGGAGGCAGGCTGGCAGACTCTGGAGAGCCGTTAGAGTAAGCAAGCTGGACAGAACATGCTGCTCGTTTGTTGGTGTGGCCAGGTGAGTGGCAAGGGGTCCCAGGCACGTTTCTGTATGGCAGTCATTGGGTGACTCATCTCCAGTGACCATGGTAAATACGAACAGAAGGAACTAGAGGTCTATTTAGGGACAGTCTCACAAGTTCTAGAGATTGAAGTTGAAGGGAGTGATTGCTGAAAAGGGTCAGGTAAATACATTTTTTTTTCTCACAATCTGTTAGAATTCATAAACTGTCAGGATTGTGCCTGATTCTTATTTTTTCTTGTTTCAAAAAGCTTTGCCATGTTTGGCACTTACTCCTTGTTAAACTAGGAAGTGTGATTTGTAACACCTCGCAGAGGCCCTGGGGCCCAGACAGGACCAGCGTGAAGCAAAGCTGTGACACAGGCCACCCTCCCACTGCAGCCCTGCACCTAGACATGACACCCTCTGGTATGGAGTCCTCTTCCCTAATTCTAGTTTTCTTCCAACTTTCTCCATTTCCTGACCCCATCAAAAAATTGCTCATAATGCTGATGATAGTAATAGTAGTAATATTCGCTAACCTGTAGTAGTAATATTAGCTAACTCTTACTGAGTACTTGCTTGGAAGGTGTTGGACACTGTTCTAAATGTTTTACATATTGTTTTAACACATTTAACTCTTATGGCAAACCTATGAGGTAGATACTGAGGCTAAAGTCACGTAGCTGGTAGGTCTGGTTCCAGGGCTTGTGCCAGATGGCTGTGCCGCTGTCCTAGCAAGAGTTCATCATGCTCACTTCTGGGCATGGGATGAGGGGACTGGAGAACTTTTTCATCTTGCACATGCATTACTTTTTTTGCTGGGTTGAAAATATTAGACATTACAGCCAGCAACTACTCTTGGGAGTCTGTGCTTATATATTCTAAGACTATATACCTTAAAATCAGATGTGCTAGCCCTCATAAAAGCCCAGTGCGTACCTTCAAACCCAGAGACTCCCTACTGTTAAGATCCTGGAAGAAGGAAGATAAAGGATATATTTACTGTAACAGTTTGGGAGCCTCCATGTGGTCTCTAGACAACCTCAGCTAGAATGCCCCTAGCTTGGAGAGTGGTGGTGAATTGGGAATTAGTCAGGAAAAGACACATGGAAGATGAGTTTGGGCAGAGGTTTATCTTGGTTTTTAGATTGCAGGGTTCATGGCCCGAGAATCAGGGACTACTAAATTTTTTTAGGGGTTATCCAATTTTAATGGAACTAGAGAATTATACAATTTTAGGGCAGGGCAAGATGGTGGCTTAGTGAGGTGTGGAATTCAGTTTGTTCTCCAGAGCAGCTAGTAAATAGCCAGGAACAATACAGAACAACTGCTAGGGCCACATTAGTGACCAGACACAGCATACCCCAGTCTGGATCAAGTGGAACGATCGAGATCCCACACAGAACTGTAAGTCCCAAAGCTGGGGAGGTCCTGCAGGCTGGATCCCCAAAGGGAAAGGAAACAGACTTTACTAGTAGCAAGGGATTAGCTCAACCAAGCTCCAATTGCAGAATTAATTAACAAGGTCTGACTATTGAAAACAGGCCCATGGTACAGATAAACTTGGAATAAACACTAAAGGAACTAGGAGTTTTTGCCTCTCTTAGAAGGGTCAGGGGTGATGGGAAACAAAATAAAAAAACAGAGGCTTTTTGAGTTGGACAGCCCAAAAACTGGAAAAGGGCGGTACTCTAAGTAAAGGGGGCACTTAAAGCCTGGAGATACATAGAGCCATGTACCAACTCAAGCTCTGAAAAGGCTTTTTTGCTTTTTTTTTTTTTTTAACTCCTTAAACAGCTCATTAGATAGAACTGGAAGCTCTCTCAGGCTCCAGCACTGCCCCAGGCAAAGGCAGAATTAAGATTGTCTAAGAGACAAAGTAACTAGTCAGATGAAAAGGGTTAATTCCTTAAAGGGTGTATCTTCCACAAGAAAATGAGGGGAGGGGGGCACCCAGCTCAAGTGGAATCCCTCCTTCAAGGAATTCAGGTCCCAGAGGCTAGAAAACAGAAGCAATCAAAGCCATCCTACTACCTCACCTCTGTCTCAACCACACTCCTGGCAGGGAGAGTCTGCTGAAATGAAAGGCACTGCATTACCTTAAATTGGTGGGAAGCCACAGGCAGACAAGCACCACATGCTAGGCAGGACAGAAAATCCACAGAGACTAGAGGCTTCATAGAAAAGTCTTGACAACCTGCTAGAAAACAGGTTTCTCAGGGAAAACTGAAACTGGCCAGTTTTTCCTCCTGAGAAGTGAGCCTATCTGACCTGGGAACATCTGGCTGGGGTCTATAATATCTGAGGAGACCCTCCTCAAAAAAGTAAAACAATAAAAAAAGCTCCATATAGGCAGGGCAAGAAACAGAAATACAAGAACTGAAACTTCTGATCAGTTAAACAGAAACTATGCTAGAGGTCAAGAATAAGTTGAACTGAATGTCAAGAACAGATAGAGAACAAAGCCATCCAACAAGAAAACCCTAGGTAAAAGAGTGAACCTCCAGAATAAATTAATTAAGGAAATCAAATGCCTAGATGCCAGTAAAAAATAATGAGCCATACTAGGAAAATTGAAGATATGGCCCAGTCAAAGGAACAAACCAACACTTCAAATGAGATACAGGAATGGAAGCAACTAATTCAGTATGTTCAAAAAGAAGACATTGGGTGAACAAAAAGAACTGAAAAGTTTGAAAAAAACAAAAACAAATCACAGAGGGTGGGCAATGGTGGTGCAGAAGCAGAGTTCTCACCTGCCATGACAGAGATCCAGGTTTAATTCTTGGTGCCTGTCAATGCAAAAAACAAACAAACAAACAAAAACCCCACAGAACTTATGGTAATGAAAAACACAATAGAAGATGGGGAAAAAAAAACAATGGAAACCTACAACAATAGATTTGAAGAGGCAGAAGAAAGGATTAGTGAACTAGAGGACTGGACAGCTGAAATCCCACACACAAAAGAAAATATAGAGAAAAGAATAGAAAAATATGAGCAAGGTCTCAGGGAATTGAATGACAACATGAAGTACAAATGAATATATGTGTGGGTGTCCCAGAAGGAGAAGAGAAGGGAGAAGGAAGAGAAAGACTAACAGAGGAAATAATCACTGAAAATTTCCCATCTCTTATGAAAGACATAAAATTACAGATCCAAGAAGTTCAGCATACCCCAAACAGAATAGATTCAAATAGGCATACTCCAAGATACTTACTAATTAGATTGTCAAATATCAAAGACAGAGAGAATTTTGAAAGCAGCAAGAGAAAAGCCATTCTTCACATACAAGGGAAGTTCAATAAGACTATGGGTGGATTTCTCAGCAGAAACCATGAAGGTGAGGAGGCAGTATTATCTTTCTGAAGAGATTTAGACACCAAAAGAGAAAAACTGCCAACCAAGAATTCTATACCCAGCAAAATTGTCCTTCAGAAATGAGGGAGATATGAAAATATTTTCAATCACTGAGAGAATTTGTGACTAAGAGACTGGCTCTACAAGAAATACTAAAGGGACCACTACAGGCAGATAGGAAAAGACAGGAGAGAGGGCTGGAGAAGAGTGTAGAAATGAAGACTATCAGTAAAGATAAAAAGAGAAAAAAATTAGATATGACATATAAAATCCAAAAGACAAAATGGTAGAAGAAAATACTGCCTTTACAGTAATAACATTAAATATCAATGGATTAAACTCCCCAATCAAAAGACATAAACTGGCAGAATAGATTGAAAAAACAGGACCCATCCATATGCTGTCTACAGAAGACTCATTTTTGACCCAAGGACAAAAATAGATTGGAAGTGAAAGGTTGGGAAAAAATATTTCATGCAAACCACAATCAGAAAAGTGCAGGAGTAGCTAGCTATACTAATATCCAACAAAGTAGACTTCAAATATAAAGCAATTAAAAGAGACAAAGAAAGACACTATGTATTAATAAAAGGAACAATTCAACAAGAAGACATTATCATGCATATTTATTATACAATTTTATACACTTTCACAAAAATACCTTGCAGCTTTTCTAGAGATTATAGAGAAAACCCAGTGAGGAGCACATCCTTGTGGAGATTCTTCTTGGCATTGGAATTGGAGATTAATATTTTGGTCTTTTGATTTCAACCCCATCGACTTCCATCTTCTTTTTCTCAATGATTGCACTAATCTTCCACTGGCAATTAAGCTCAGCCTTGTCAATGGTTTCTTTGAAATGCCTGACTTTCCGCCCTTCAGATACCTTGATGCCATACTGGAATGCAGCCTTCAGCAAAGGCTCCTTGTTGTTCACATACTTATTCATATACTGTATTCCTCAGGGTATCAAAGTCCCAGCAGCCTAAGGGGCCTTTTTTGTTACTCTGGTCCATTTTGTTATAATCAACCACTCAATCACTGTCCACAGCCATGTCATCCACCATGGCTGGGCAGCACTCTGCATAACTGTTGGACATGCCAAAGAAGTTTCCTAGCTGCTTCTTGTCTTCAGGCTTCTTCAGTGATGCAGTGCCTTCTCAGCCAGAAGACCCAGCAAACTTCTCATTGATGGACTTGATCAACTCTTTGGCAGATCCAGGTCCTTTGTCAACATCCATGGGCTCATTGTCCACTTTGGACTTCTCGAAATAGCTGTGCCTCTTCTCCTCTCTCTCCAAGTCCAACTCCTGATCTCATTCTTGGTCCTGCTCTCTGTCATGATCTCTGTCTCATTCCTTATCATACTTCTGTTCCTGATATCTCTCTCGCTCCTTGTCCTGAGGTGTTAGTTGTGGAGTGCACATAATCTCCAATGTTTTCAAAAATGTTCATGTTGGCCTCAGGAGGTTTCTTCTCTCCCAACTTCCCTTTATCTTCCTTCTTGAGCTTCTTGTTGCAGGTACCCTGCCTCAGGTAGGAAAGGGTCTGGGTGAGCTTGCTGATGACAATGTCAATTTGTGTTCAGTGTGGTCTGGGCCTCCATGGTGGGGGCAGTCAGCCTTGCTGTGAATAAGAGTGGTAGGGATGTCCGTGTCAGCATACTCATCACCTAAGTCCTCCACATAGGCCATGCCTCCTGGCAGGAGCAGCTCATTGCACTCATATACTTTGCTCTTGAAGAGCATGGGATAAACATTATGACCCAGGTGTGTTTTATATTTGATCTCATTCTCAGGATTTTCATATTTCTTGGTTTCCTTTTGGGGCTTTTCCATCAGTTCTTCCTCTTTCTCTTTGCTGGCAATCTCAGCTTGTACCTTTTGAGGTAGACCAAAATCCAAGCCTTTCACCAAATGGGTATGTTCCATATCACCACACAAGAATTTGTACTCCTATTATACAAATGTTCTAAAAAATATACAACTATATGATGATATTGTTAGTAATTGACTGTACACCATGTATGGAATGCTTTCATCTTAAGAATGTTTGGTTTGTATGTTGTTTTGCTAATAAAAATATTAAAAAATAATAATAATTTGAACTCCTGGATCAACCATCTTCTCTCCTTTAATGCTGATTTGTCCACCTTGACAGTGGGGTCCACAGCTCTGTAGTTAGCAGTGGTACTGATCAGCTCAGTTTCCTCATAGTCTTTGTTCACCCCATCTCTCCATTCCTGGTACTTCTCTGTTAGCTCCATACTCTCTCAATTTCTTGTTGGCATAGCTTGGCATAATAACTTTTTTTTTTCCTCCTTCATGCAACTGAGTCTTCATCCTCATTGTACTACCTTGGCATCTTATGGTGACATGACTTAGAGGAGGGTGCAGATGTGGGTGCCACCCATGGCGTCATGAGGATCTTCCTCAAGTCTTCACTGAAGAGTTTTGATTGGTGGAAAATTGAGGATTGTCCACATCGTGACCATCTGGGGCCAAAGGGTTGGAGAATGGTTCACTATCTAGCTCTCGGTATCTTGTCTGCAATCTTCCAACCCTAGCATGGACTGAGGGTCTAACAACAAGCCAGCAACTATAGTTTTTTCCCACAGTACTGACAAGTTTTTAACAAAGTGATCGTCTGATTTTCTTAGTTAGTTGTCTTACTTCATTTTGAGGTAATTGGATACATATGTTCTAGTTACTTTGGCTGTATAACAATTGCTCCCCAAACTTTGTGGCATAGTACAACCATTTATTATGTTCATGGATTCTGTGGGTCAGGAATTTGGCCAGGGAAGAGTGAGGATAGCTCATCTCTGTTTTACAATGTCTAGGGCCACAGTTGGAAGCCTTGAAGGCTGGGGGCTGAGTTCTTCATTCTTATGGCTGGGGGTTGATGCTGGCTGTTGTCTGAGAGCTTCAGTTCATTTCTCTGTGGGCTCTCCAGGTGGCGTCTCCACTGGGCCTAGTTTGGGTTTCCTCGCTGCATGGTGGCTGGATTCCAAGGGTGAGGAGAGAGAGAAGAAAGAGAGAGAAACAGAAGCATAAGCACCCAGTGGAAGCTGTAACTTTTTTTATGACCCAGCTATGGGAGTCCACTGGCGGTGAGAACAGTCATAGACTCTTGGCCAGACTCAAGGGGCGGGAAAACAGACCCTACCTCTCAGTTGGCAGAGTGTCCATCCATTGTAAAAAGAATATTTGGGATGGGATATTTACCTCCATTTTTGGAAAACACAATCTACCACCTCATTTGATGGTGACAGCAGTGGCAGGATGAGCTTTAGCTATCCTCCCTACATTTATCAAATTAGTTTGAAATATTCCTAATACTAATTTTACAGCTACCCATTCTATGTCCATTCCATCAGAGCCTTGTTCTTATCCAATTAAATTGAGAAACTCATCTCTGCTAATAGATGTTAATGGGTTACCCATCCAATGGACCTAATATAGTTACTAGGAATCTGCTTTCTGGAGGCATGATTACTTAGCCCAAAAGTGACTTAATAACAGCCCTACAAGAAGGCTATGGGCACAGATGGATCTTTTTTGTTGCTACCTCAGTCACACTGCATAAGTAGCTACCTGCCTGCCCAAATGCAAACTAGGATCTGTGTGGTAGTTCATTTAATGCAAGATTGCTAAGGGTAGGTATCCACTGCAATATGAGCTTATAGGAGTCTTTTATTTTCTGGATCAAAATTTCCCTTTTTACCTGTACTATATGTCAATGTTAAAAAATAATTATATTTATGTATATTAGACTATACTGAAAACTGTTGAATTGTACACTTTAAATGGGGAAGTGTATGGTATGTGGATTAACTCTCAAAAAACTATACAAAATAATTACATATGAGTGATGAAACTAAGGGTGATTTCTGTTCTCTACTTTTTTCTATGTTCTAATTTTTTATGAGTACATATTTTATAATGAAAGTAAAGATTATTTTTTAAATTTTCATCAGTAAGGGATGGGAAAGAGGAGACCTAGGCTCCAGCCCTCTCTGTCACTGTCAGCTTCTGACACCTGAAAAGACCCTAGACATCTCTGTGACCTTGTTTCCACCAAGGTCAGTGGTGACCTCACTTCTCCCTCCTCCAGTCTCACAGGATTACCATGATGATGTGACAAATGAGCAGGTGTAAAGCAATTTAGAAAACTCAGAGGCATGAAGCAAGAGATAAGCTTTATCATTTATTCATCCTTTGTTCCCTTAAATAAAGTAGACTTCTGAGAAAAAACAAAGCAAAGTGAGGCCAAATCATTTCCTTCTTTACCTTAACATGCAGGGACATTGCTAAATCTGGGGCTCAATTATAAGATTCATGACATGTTTTGAAATCATACAAAGCTCCTGAAGTCATATATTTACAAGCTAATAAATAATGTATCCAAAGAATTCTGCACATCCAGAAAGGTCACCATTTGTACATCATCTGTCTAACACGAGAAGTTCAGAAGTTTATTTTGGGGACCTATGACTTGGAATAACAGCTGCAAAAAGAAATGGAAAATAAAGACATGCTTAATCTACCTTGTAAATATTCATTTAAAGCCCAACTTCCATAAAATTTGATTGGTTTTTATAGGGGAAATCTAGCAAGATGGGGACTTCAAGATTGGGAAAGCAGAAGAATCTGAAATTCAGAATTGCTGGATATACACAAGAAGCATCTGTTAAGAACTGAGGGCATGTGTAGCCTAGCGTGGGTGTCACTCAGCTGTGACCTTGTGTCCCAAAGCCCTGCCCGCAGGTCTCTACCGCTGAGGAGGTCAATGATGCTACAAAGTCTCAGGCCCACTCTGACCATCTCCTCCTCAGATCCCAGAGCAATCCTGATTCAGGCCCCAAGCATTTATGCAGAAGTCCTGCTTCTTCATCCCCAATCTGAGAATGACCCCGAATTGAAGAACTTCACACTGTCTGACCCGGACTGACCACAGCTTCTCAATTCGTTTCTTGTGTGGCAGCAGCTCCTTCCCTCTGTACTAGTGATGTGGGCTGCAACAGACCTTCTTTGACCGAATTCCCAAACCACCCATGAGATAGATGATATCCCTGTTCTCCCAATGGGGCAAGACTGGATTAGAGAGGTTGGGGGACTTGTCCAAGTCACACACAAATGGCACAGCCAGACCTGCCTGTCCCAACTTCATCTCGCTTGACCTCTGTGCTGGCCTGCCCACCCCGCCAGCTGTCTCCCCACCCTCCCCATCTCCTCTCCTCCCCATTCCCCCACTTCTCTTCCCACCCCAATTCTGCTGGATCCCTCATCTGAGTGTCGTCCCCCACTGGCTCCCACCTTACCTACTTGGTGCTGGTTTATAGCTAACACCTGTGTCTTCCTCTCAGGACGTTCGCTGCTGTTTCCTACATTCTGTAGCTCCTGAACTATCAAAGGTGTGGTCTGTAGATGTCAATGCTTTGGGTCTTGAGAAATTTCACCCTCATTATGAGAAAGGAACATTTCCATTCCTTTCTTAGCCTAAACAAACATAGACCACAGCAGGGACGCAGGACTAGCAATTTCTTCTCTCTAGGAGAAAGGGCCTGATTCCAGCTCAAGTCTTTGGCTTCAATAATCTGACCCCAGGGAGCAGCCAGCAACTTCTGAAACAATGGGGCCTGTCTTTGGAAGGGGCACCCTGACCCTGGGAGAGGAGGGTTACTTACATCACAAAAGAAAAGGTGAAGCACGTAGACAAGGAAAAGCTATTACCTCAGGCTATACTGATCTTTCCTCCCTCCTCAACTCTGTGCAAAGCGAGCAATGACAGGCCTGCTTTTAGTTTCACAAACCCACATATTTTACCTGTACTCAGCCAGGTTAGACTGTGCAGAAGCAAGCCCTACACAGTTGACAATAAAACAAAGCTTTCCAGAATGGCCAAAAAAATATGGAATTCCAAACCGGTTTCAAAAGTTGATTTGGACATTTGGCAAAGGATTCTTCCTCTACAAGTGAGGAAAATGTGAATTTATGTATTCCATCCCAGTTGTTTGAGAATAAATTCTCATATCTTGTAGCCAAAAGCCATGGTCTTGATCTGGTTCCTGAGAGCCCTTGACTTCCAGGTTCAAACCTTTTATAGTCTCACTATATACAAACTAAACTAGAGATGTCTTCAAAAGATGTATGCTGGCTCTTTTCTGGTCTGAAGTTCACACCTTGATCACATGAAGTATCTTCCCCGGAGAACCAGATTTATTTCACTCCAGCTCTGTAATCATTTTTTGTGTTAGGCTTGGTCAGACTTTCTGGAGCACAATTGACTTTTAAAAAGAAGTCAGGCTTAGACATCATGTACAAAATACATCTCTATCGCCTTACAGTGAAAGGGCACATGTAAAACTGCATGTCAGTTGGAGAAGGCAAGAGGGAGAGAAGGGTCAGCTCAGGGCAGGAAGAGAATAAATTTGTCCACACATTACATAATCCACAGATTACATAATATGTGAGCAAGTAACCCATTAGATGCCAATCTCTCAGGGAAAAAACTAATTTGTTTTCATTTTCCTTTGTCCCTTTTTTTCCCTCTTCAATACTGAAAATAAATTATGATGCAAAATCAAATTACTTCAGACATGTTATCAACACCCACACTTAGAGACAGCACTGAAACAAGCAGAGAATGATGATTCTCCATTTAATTTCTCCTATGAGACTGTTACTATAACTACCACTACTAACTACGACATTGGATTAGGCTTTCTCAGATTGCAGAGCTCTTCTAATCCATTTATTATCCCAAACAACTGGGTGGGTCTAGGCATTTCTATGAGTAAAGTCATAGGTTTATCACCATTTACAGCAGAGAGGTCCAAAATTCAGTGCTATCTAAAGATGGTAGTAACTGGGATTTGTGAATAGATCTTCTGCCCTCTCCCCCAATTTCTCCCCTCTATAGAAAATGACCAGCTCACAGCATATGTGACAGTCACCGTGTTCAGCTCTGGCTATCTATTGCTGTCATAGGAAGCTACCTTGAAACTTAGAGGCTTAAAATTGCAACCACCTTCTTACACCTCACAATTTTATGGATCAGGAATTCAGAGATAACTTGGCTGCAAGATTCTTCTGCTCCCCAAGGCGTGAACTGGGTCACTGAGTGGAGTTCAGATGGCAGCTGGCCTGGTGGAGCATCCAGAAGAGCATGCTCACCTGCCTGGTGCCCGGGTGGGGACAGCTGGAAGACTGGGTTCACTTACACCCCCTTCTTCTCCAGGTTTATATTGGGGCCTCCCTGAGGGGCCTGCCCAGCAGGGTACTCAGACTTCTTATGCTGAGTCTCAGGCCCTAAGAGCCAGTGTACTAAGAGCTAGGAAGCCAGTATGCCTGCCTTTTTAGGCCTGGTCTCATCACAGGGCCTGACTAGATTCGGGGGGTGGGGGGTAGGGGGGTAAATTAATATAAAATCTGTACAATACCATATTAACAGGGAAGTCCAAAAACAGTACAACTTGGCAATGATACTAAATGGTTATTTATGAGTGGATGCTCATAGTTTTGAGGAATTTCCTTATACCAGAGAAGAAAGAACCATGTGTTATCTGCTTTGGGGCTCCCAAATTCCTACCCTCAGCGAGATGATCAACTCCAGATTTCTAGGGCATAGTGTTGGTGGCTGCCAACCAGCCACCCCACCCCAGACCTTGGAAGAAGACACAGTTCTAGGAGGTCTTGGGTCCTAGATTCCCAACTCTTCCCTTTCCTGTGGTAGACTGATTAATTTATTGAGATAAAATCCACACAACATCAAATTCACCACTGTAGCCATTTTAAATTGTACAATTCAGTGGCTTTTACTACAGTCACTACTTGGTGCAACCTCACTACTATTTCACCCAAAATAGAAACCCAGTACACAGTAAGTAATCACTCCCTACACACTTCTCTCCCCAGCCCTTAGCAACCACTCATCTTTCTGTCTGTGGATTTGCCTATTCTGAACATTTCACATACATGGAATCAGGCAAATTGTACTTCTTACACAATGGTTTCAAGTTTCACCCATATTGTAGCATGTATCAGTACTTCATTCCTTTTTAAGATTGAATAGTATTCCATTGTATGGATATATCACATTTGGTTCATCCATTCATCTAGTGATGGACATTTGAGTTTTTTCCACATTTTAGGTAATGTGAATACTGTTGCTATGAACATCACGTGTAAGTATCTGTTTGTGTCCCTGCTTTCAATTCTTTTGGCTATATACCTAGGAATGGTAATTATGGCCATACGGTAATTCTAAGTTCAGTTTTTTGTAGAATGCTTATTTACTTTTGATACAGACTTTCACAGACCTCTCTCATTTTAAGCCTCATAACAAGTAAGCTTGTTTTCTCTGCGAGAGACTGGGAAATGGAGGCACATCATGGTTCAGCCGCTCGCACAGTTCCCATGCTAATAAGTAGCAGATCTGGGATTCAAATCCGAGTCCAAGGCCAGGCGCCATCCACTACATTTCTCAGGTCAAGGGCAAACAGCAATATCCCTATTAGCACCCAATCCTCACCCACGCAGAAGAGTTCAGGGAATTGAAGTGGGTTGAACGGAAAGTCAATAAGACATTTGCCCATATCAAAGTAACAGCTCAACTCTAGTTTAAAAGAACTGAATTCTGAGACAATGGGGAAATAGGAATATGAATTATTATGGTTAGATGATAAAGCATGATAGTTAGGTTTATAAAAGAGTCCTTATCAGTTAAAGGTTGCTCTCTGTAGTATTTATAGGTAAAATGACATGTCTGAACTTTGCTTTAAAATCTCTACCTCCATTCCCCAAAGCCATGAAGAGAGATGACATAAGATTGACAACCTGTTGATAATTGTTGAAGTGGGTGAAAAGGTACATGGTGTTTCACTTTATGATTCTTTCTACTTTTTGCATATGTTTACAGTTTTCCATGATTAAGCATAAAGAAAAAAAGAACTGTGGCCTTGGGTACCAGGACAAATATCCTCTGAGTGTCCTTCCTCTGGGCACGTCAATGAAAGGAGATCCTCCCGGACCATTTCCCTGTCTGAGAGCAGAGTGCTGTCCCCGGAAGCTCAAGTCTGGGGAAGACGGGTGCAGCGCGCTTGTCCTGGTGAGCATTTCAAACCGGCGGGGGGGTGGAATCTCCAGTTTGTTTGAAAGAGAAGCTAGAAAATGCTCAGGGGGACAGCCAAGCAGCATCTGTCATCACCTCCCTGTCTGGCACCAGCCGAGATGGGACCCCTGTGCCCCAAGGAAGACAAACAGAACCAGATGAGGAACCGGGACTGGAATCTATCAGGCTGGGAAAGCACAGCTGCGCCCACTCATCGGTTCCAGAATCTATTTCTAAGATCTTTCCCTCTTGATGAATTCCAGAGGACAAAGGGGAGAGGCAGGGAGTTCAGGTTCAAGGTCAAAAGAGGTGGGGTGAGGGAAAAGCAGCTCAGGGCAGTCACCTGAATTTATTCAGGGGACAAAATGGGAGTGCTCCCTCTCCTGAGGGAGAGATGGTAGGATTTGGTCCCCTGCCCCCAAGCAGGCACCGAGGGAACTCAGGTGGGGCGGGCCGGGCGGCAGGCGGCGTCCCCTATTGTCAGGCAAGAAGGGAGCCGTGGCGTTTTCTGGCTTGCCGAAGGAGCTCTGCGGGCCGGCCTCCCTGGATTTCGGTCCGCTGCAACCTCCCTGACATTTTTTTGCTCTTCTCTTGAGTAGATCGAGCACTTTTCATTCAGCTGCAGGGTCATTCCCTAACAAGGGGCACGGGTTCCTGCTTGGATGTGTGGCTGCACATTAGAATCATCTGGGAACCTTGCCCCTGACCAGTTAAATCAGGATCCCTGGGGGCTGCGCCCAGGGGGCAGTAATTGAAACGCCACAGGTGGTTCCGACGTGCAGTTGAGGTGGGAGCCACTCACTTAGAACCACCCGGAACGGCTTTCCCCAACCACCATGTCTAAAATAGTCTTTGTCTTCAGAGTACCAACTGGTAATAGAGTTACTGATACTTTTTCCTTTTCTTTTTTTCTAAATGCTTAATTAAGAAAGTTCTGCGCGGGCACGGGCATCATCTAATCATCTGCTTTGCTCACGGCCAGAGACCCAGCGCCTAGAACCGTGCCGGCCCCAGAGTAGGCACCCACTGTAGGTTGCAGTTTTTACACATTTCACGATGCACTCACAGGCTTGTGGTGGACGAATAATATAACGTCCGTGAGAGGGCAGACGGCTGGTCAGGTGGAGCCTGACCCTAACCCTGGGCTCTGCAAGGGAGAGGGCCGCGTGTAGGGGGAGGGGCGGCGGTCAGGAGCCGGTCATCGCCCCACAGAGCACGGGCCACAGCGCCATCTGCTGGGCAGAACGTAAAACTCTGTTTATTCTAAAATCCAGGAGGGGTGCTTCAGCACAGCCCTGTCTGCCTGGATAATAGCAGCAGGTCAGCGGCACCCTGGACACGTCGGCTAGTTAGGTGTTACATCATCGTGCATGCGAGCGTGAGTGTGTGCACATGTGTGTGCGATTGACATTTTACCTAATGAACAAGTGCAAAACCAAATCCTACCCCACTTTTAGGACCAATCCCAGCAGTGAGGAATCTCTGGGTTTGGGTCAGAGAAATCCAGCCCCAGGAATCTTAAACTAAAAAATACTCGAACAGATTAAAATTGCCAAGCCGGAATTCAGTGGGAAATCCTGCTCTGTCTCTCTCTCGGCATGTGTTGCTCTGGAGCCAGGCGGAGATGACCACATAATGGTCTGATTTGTAGGCTTTGATCAGTTTCCTGGAACTAACACGACAGAGGGCCCAGCTGTTGGGAGAGCCATTCCAAGTATTTAAGTGGGCTTCCAAAAGCTTACCTTATGTGCATTAAACTTTAGACTGATTCACTATTTTTATACTGCAACCTCATCTTTAGAATGAAAGCTACACGCACACACACAATTTAATATATTTAGAAGCTTCTTTTAGACCCTTACAAGAATATTGTGTTCTCTTTCCTCTTAAAGAAAATCTCAGAGAAGGTCAGGAATGACACCCTGGAAGAACTGAGGTTATTCAACCTGAAAAGTACAAAAGTTAATCTGTTAATCTAATAGGATCTTCAAATAAGGAGCAAGCCTTGGTTAGGTGGAAATAGGGCTAAAACATGTGCTAGTGAGTCATATCACCAGGGTGTCTGCTCTATGGACATTATGCTATACTGTGATATACCCAGTCTGTGATAGCAAGTCATGTTTCAGCGGCATTCTAAGATCTACCCAGAATGGTTACACCAGATACGGCTGCCAGCTGTTCTCCAAATTGCAGAGGGTATAACAAAGAAAATCAGCTCAAAATATGGCTGAAGGAATTAAATTAGACATCAGAAAAAGATTTCCTGACAGTGAATTATTAGATTTAGACCAAGTTACCAAGAGAGGCTGTGAAATGCCTTTTCCTGAGAGTCTTTTCCAGACAGGACAGAGTCTCATCTAACATTTCTGGGACCTGAGACTCTTCAGAATTTGAAGCAATGGAGAAAATAGGTACACTCTCTGCTCACTCAGCAAATATTGAGTGCCAGAGCTATGTCAGGCCCAGGCCTGGTCCTGCCCCTGGGGAGGGATGGGGGCAGCTGGGAATGCTGCAAATATGCACTAAATACCCTGGGAGAGGTGCTTCTCACAGGGGTGACCAGGGGTCCTTGAGTCGAGCCTTCAAATAATGGGTGGAATTTTGTTTGATGGGACAGCTGGGAGGGAAGGAGAGTGGGTGCAGCTAGGCAAGGCCACACCAGGAATACATGAGTCAAGTTCCAAGGAAGGTGGGTCATTTGGGCTGGAGCAGAGGGTGTGGGGAGGGAGGTAGTGATAGATGAATGGGGAAAGGTGGTAGGGGGTGGCCTCATATGCAGTGCTGAGGAATTTGGACTTCATTCTGGAAGCAACAGGAGCCCTTCAAGATTCCAGTGGTCAGGAAGAAATGTATGGCTTACATATATTCTAACTCCATGTTTTATACTGCAGGGGTTCCCTCTGAGTTCTGCGAATTTAGGAAAAGATAAGGGGGAGGTTGCTGACGCCTCCCTCAGCAGAATAATAATAAAAAAACAACAACTGTAAATGAGAGGATGCCCCGTTCCACAAACATGCTTGAAATCCATCTCTGGAGGCATAACCTAAGCAGCATTCATTGCCTTAAAGTATCATAGGTGAATTTCCATTTTGTTATATCTTATACAGATAATATATCTGCTATTCTAGAGATGAAGTGGTCTATATAAACCTCTTGCTATTTTTCTAGGAATAATAACCTGCCTTAGTATTTTGAGCATATAGTGTATCTAACTTATTTTAGATTTTTTACCTATATTCTCTTTGCTCCCTCTGCTAGGCCTAGTGCTATTTTTGAGGAATTTGTAAACTGAAATTCTTCCAGTATTTCTGCTATGAGAGTAGTAAAACGGTTGAAGTTGGGCTCTTGAGTCAGAATTCCTGGATTTGTATCCTGAAAGTGTGTTGACCTTCAGCAAATTACTTACCCCCATCAGGCTCAGTTTCCTCTACTGTAAAATGGAGATCATAACAGGACTTACTACCACATGGAGTTATGAAGAGCAAGGGACTTAGTGCATGTAAAGTAAGCCCAGGAAATGCTCTGTTCATCATTACGTCCTGGACTTGGGTAGAAGTTGGTCTCTCTTTAACTCCACCCCTGGCTCTCAGCTCCCTGGGTTCTCTCATTCTTCCAACAAGAACTCTGGCTCCTGCCACCTTATGACCCTCACGTCTTACCCTCTCCATTTACACTCTCAACCTGATCCTGCCAAGCTATGAGTCCCTTCGCACCTCGTGCTCTTTCAGGCTTCAGTGCCTTTGCACGTGGTATTCTCAGGACTTTCTGTCTGTCTTATTCACATTTCTATTGTGTCTAGCACACTGGTGGGTAATCACTTCTTTTTTTTTAACATGGGCAGGCACCGGAAATCGAACCCGGGTCCTCTGGCATGGCAGGCAAGCGTCCTTGCCTGCTGAGCAACCGTGGCCCGCCCTAATCACTTCTTTACATGCCCATCTTCCCCACTGCACGGTGATCCCTCTGGAGGTGAGGTAATCCCTCATCTTCATCTCTGGGTTGCCAACATCAACGAGACCTGAGACAGAGCAGACACTTAATAAAGTTTTGCTCAACCAAACAAAATCATCTAAGCAGATTCAAAGTCCAGCTTGCACCCCTGGGCATGTAAAACTTGCTGTCTCATGTGCTCCACAAGCAGTGTTCCCAGAAGCTCGTGGCTTTGGTGGGGGATCCATGGGTCCATAAGTGACAGGCCCAGTAGCAGCTGAAGAACGAGATAAATAAGCACAAATACTGTCCAGCTGGTAACTACCAGACACAAGTTCTGAGCTTCAAGTTCACCCATCTTTGGTAAGGGCAGCAAATGGCCTGGATTTAAAGAGGGAGGTAGAGACAGGATGGACAGGGCAGGGCTGGAGAGCATTCCAGGATAAGGGCAGTCCCTGGAGAAACACGCATGTTCCAGAGGCAGGACACACCTGCCCTGTGCCAGGCACCACTGGTCTTTGAGAAGAGACAGGAGTGGGACTTCATAGTGAGAATCAGGTGGGAAAGACCACCAGGGGTTCTTGAGGAAGGAAACCTCATGATACATGCCTTATTCTGCTAGTTTTTATGTTCTTTTAATGTGAGCCTTTAATACTTATTTATGGAATGAATAAAGGAATAAGTAATTTCCTTCCCAGAAGGAAATAAGATGTAGAATAAAGAAGATGGGCTCTGGAGTTTGAATCCTGGATCCACTAAGTCTGTGACTTTGTTTCCATCCATACCTTCCTCATCTGTGGATTGATTTTAGGGAGGGCACAACTGTACTGAAGTATAATTTTCATGCAACAAAAATTGACCAGCTTTAGGTGTTCAATTTGATGATGTTTGTATATATGTATATAGTCATAGTATATATACATATATATATACTATGTACATATGCTGACTTATGTCACCAGCCCCACAACTAAGATATTTAACATTTTAATCACCCCCCACAATTTCCTTATGCACCTTTGCAGTCAATCCCTCCCCTCCCCTCTGACCTCCAGTATCCACTAATCTGCTTTCTACTACCATAATTTTTCTAGAATTCCATACAAATGGAACTCTACAGTGTATAATCCTTATGTCTGATTTTTTTCACTTAGCATAATGCTTTTGAAACTCTTCCATGTTGTTGCTATTATCAAGAGTTCAATCCTGGGCGGGCCGCGGTGGCTCAGCGGGCAAGAGTGCTTGCCTGCCGTGCCGGAGGACCCCGGTTCGATTCCCGGCCCCAGCCCATGTAAAAAACAAACAAACAAACAAAATATAATAAAACAAGAAAATGTTTAAAAATGTTTCCCTTTCTTCCATCCTTCCTTCCTTCTCTGTCTTTCCTTCCTTTAAAAAAAAAAAAAAAAAAAAAAAAGAGTTCAATCCTTTTTATTGCTGAGTAGCTTTCTATTTTATGACTGTTCTAAAACATGTTTATCCATTCACCAGATGATGGACATTTAGATTGGTTCCAGTTTGGGGCTATTATGAATAGAGCTATTCTGAACATTTGTGTAAAAATCTTTGGTTAGACATGTTTTCATTCCTCTTGGGTAAATACCTAAGAGTAAAATTGCTGGGTATATGGCAAATAGATGTTTAACTTTATAAAAAAACTACCAATCTGTTTTCCTGATGGCTGAACCATTTTGTATTCCCACCAGCAATGTATTAGAGTGCCATTTGCTCCAGAGCCTGGCCAATATTTGTGTATCTTTTAAAATTGTAGCAATTTTAGTGGGTGTGTAGTGGTTATTTATTGTGGTTTTAATTTCATTTTTCTAAAAACTAATGTTAAGCACTTTTTTATATGCTTAATAACCATTTGTATATCTTTGTTGGAGAAAGTGTTCAAATATTTTGCCCTTTTTGGGGGGAGGGGTGGGGTGCATGGACCAGGAATCAAACTCGGGTCTCCCACGTGGCCGGCAAGCATTCTACCACTGAACCACCCAAGCACCCTTGCCCATTTTTTTTTAATTGGGTAGTTTGTCTTCTCAATATTTATTTATAGGCGTTCTTTATTTATTCTGGAGGCAACTTCTTTATCCAACTTCTCAAATATTTCCTACTAGTCTGTGTCTTGTCTTCATTTTTTAAGTGTCTTTTAAAAAACAAAATTTGTAAATTTTATTAATTTTTAAAGTTCAATTTGTTAATTTTTTTTTCTTTTATGGTTGACTCATGGTACTTATGTGTCCTATTTAAGCAATTTCTCCACAACTCAAGACCACTAAGATTTTCTCCTAGAAGTTTTATCCTTAGGTCTATGATCCATTTAGAAAAAAAATTTATATATGGTGTGAGATAAGGGGCAAAATTCATTTTCTTCATATGCATAACCAATTGTTCTAGCATCATTTGTTGAAAGACTATCCTTTCCCCATTGAAGTGCCTTAGCATCTTTGTAAAAAAATCAAGTGACCTTATATGTGTGAGTCTATTTTGGACTCTCTTCTGTTCCATTGATCTGTATTTCTATCTTTACACCAGAACCGCTCTCTCTTTTTCTTGAGTGCAATTTTATTGAGATATATTATATATTCACATACAATATAATCATCTAATCTGCACAGTGGTTCACAGTATCATCATATAGCTGTGCATTCATCACAATCGATTTTTGAACATTTTCATTACTCAGAAAAAAAAAAATAAGGGTAAAAATACAAAAGAATACCTAAACATCCTATTCCCCAATCCTACCTATTGTTTGTTTATTGTCTCTTTTTTTTTTTTAATTCATCTGTCCGTACACTGGATAAAGGGAGTGTTGGTCACAAGGTTTTCACAGCCACACAGTCACCCCTTAAAAGCTCTATAGTTATTCAATCATCTTCAAGAATCAGGGCTTCAAGATATCAAGAAAGAGTTTCAGGTATATCCGTGTAGCTACTCCAATACCCCCCAAACAGAAAAGAGATATCTGTATACTGCAGAAGAATAAACTCCAGAATGATCTCTCATTCATTTTGAAATTTCTCAGCCACAGAAACTTTGTTTCACTTCTCTTTCCCCTTTTGGTCAAGCAGAACGATTCTCTCTTGATTGCAGTAGCTTTATAGCAATCCTTGAGATCAGGTAGTAAAACTCCTCAATGTGGTGGCAGCTAGGCTCTCCCCAGTCCCCAAGGAATGTGCCCCACCCTCTCCATGGCCCTGAGGTGACACAGCTCTTCTTGAATGAGGCTTAAAGAATATGACTTTTCTGGCTACACAACACTTTCAAACCAGCACATGGACCTTCCAACACAAGACTGAGTAGCAGTGGTGGGAGCAGACCTCCTTGCCTTGTTCCCCATCTCAGAGAAAACATATAGACTTTCACTATTAAGTATGATGTTAGCTGTGATTTTTCATACCTATCATTATTAGGTTGAGGAAATTTCCCTCTATTCCTAGTCTTCTGAGAATTTTTTTTAAGTCATTGATTAATATCGATTTTATCAAATGATTTTTCTTAATCTATTGATATGATCCTGTGTTTTTCATTTTCAATCGTTAATATGGTGAATCACATTGATTTTTTTTTTTCTTGCATGGGCAGGCACTGGGAATCAAACCTGGGTCTCCGGCATGGCAAATGAGAACTTTGCCTGCTGAGCCACCGTGGCCCGCCCCATATTGATTGATTTTTGATTAGTAAATGAGCCTTTCTTTATTGGGATAAACCCCACTTGGTTATGATGTGTTATTTTTCTTGTACACTGCTGGATTTGATTTGCTAAGTATTTTGGCATCTATGTTCATGTGGGATATTAGTCTGTATTTTTCTTTATCTGTAATGTCTTTGCTTTGGTATCGGTTCTGTCTCCTCAGTTATGGAGTGCACTGGGCTCCCCCTGGGTTCCCCCTCCCTGCACCGTGACCTGCAGACTCTCTCCAGGTAGTAAGCTGGAGCAATCGTAGGGTTTACTTTATTGGTTTCGCATCTCTCAGGGACCACTGTCCTTCACTGCCTGATGAAAGCTATTGTGTCATATATTTTGTCTACTTTTTTAGTTTCGGGTGGGAGGGTAAACCCAGTTCCTGTTGCTCATTTTGGAAAAGAGTAAAGTAAATCTTCTGTCTGCTATTAAGATTTTTCTCTTTATCACTGGACTTTAGCATTTGTGCTTTATGTGCCTTGGTGTGGTTTTCTTCATGTTCCTTCTACTTTAGTTTGTTGACATTCTTGGATCTGTGGGTTTATAGTTTCAGCAACTATATTATTTCTTTAAATATATTTTGTCCCTCCCAACTTCTTCTGGTACTCTGATTACATGTAGGCCACGTCACTTTACGTTGTCCCACAGGTCACTGATGATCTGTTCTAATGTATACGTTTTTTCAGTTATCTTTCCTTCTGTTTCATTTTGTATAGTTTCTATTGCTATTTTCAAGTTCACTAATATTTTCTTCTCTAGTGTCTCATCTGCTGTTAATTCCACCCAATGTATATTTCTTTTCAGGTACTTCTAGAAATTCTTGTTAAATACCTTCCATTTCTCTCTTTATCACATTCATATTTTTCTCTAACTTTTGGAACATATAGAGTATATTTAAGATAGCTCACTTAACATCCGTATCTGTTAATTCATTTCTATCATCTGTATCATTTTTGTGTGTTTCTTCTTTGATTGACTTTTCCCTTGGTTATGGGTTATATTTTAATGCTTGCCATGCCTGGTAATTTCTGATTGATTGCACGATAGTTTACATTGTTGCCTGCTGGATATTTAAAAATATTCCTTAAATTTTGTTGGGCTTCATTCTGGGATGCAATTAAATTACTTGGAAAAAGTTTGATCCTTTTAAGGTTTGCTTTTAAGCTTTGTTAGGAGGAAGTGTTCAAAAGGCTTTAACCTGAGACTGATTTAGCCCTACTCTGAGGCAATATCCTTCTTGTGATTAGCCAATCTTCCACATATTTGAAGGATTTTTCACTCTGGCTAGTGTACATGAATTGGTCTCCTCTCACTGAGAGCCCTTAGAATTGTTCTGCCCACTTGTTTCTGGTGGTTCTTTGCCCTGCCTCAGTGGTTTTCTTACATGCATGTGGAAATTAGTAGGCAGCCAAAGATATAGGGAGAACTTTCTGCAGAATTCTAGAGTGCTCTCTTTCTTCTCTCCCTCTCTTTCTCTCTCTCCATCTCTTCACAAGATTTATTTCCCCAAATTCTAGCCATCTTGGCCTCCCTACACTCTGAACCCAGTCTCCTCAACTCAGCAAGGGCATTGGGCCCTGCTCAGCAGTTGTAAACTTGCTCCAAGCCATGAGCTAGGGCACCCAACGGGCTCCAAGCCATGAGCTAGGGCACCCAACGGGCTCCAAGCCATGAGCTAGGGCACCCAACGGGCTCCAAGCCATGATCTGGGGCACCCAACAGTCTCCAAGCCATGAGCTGGGGCACCCAACGGGCTCCAAGCCATGATCTGGGGCACCTAACAGGGTCCAAGCCATGAGCTGGGGCACCCAACGGGCTCCAAGCCATGAGCTAGGGCACCCAACAAGCTCCACTCATTTGTTTCCCTTCTCTCCGTGATTACTGTCCTGCACTGCCTGCTCTTTAATGTCTAAAAAAATGTTGTTTCATATATTCTGTCCAGTTTTCCGGTTGGTTAGGGCAGGAGGGTAAATCCTGTGCCTGGATGGAAGCAGAGCTCCTCTCATGTGTATTTCTCATGTCCGACTGGTGATGTGCTGGGTACCTGAAACATCTAGCACAGCACCTGGCACTAAATAGCTATTCGCGCCTTCACTCTCCTCAGGTCTAAATGGTACAGGAACCATCAGAATCATGAGTAATGGTATGGGGAATGAGTAATAAGAGAAACTATCATCTTTGTGCATTGAAAATATAATTCAATTCCAAAAGCATTTATTGAACACCTGCTGACACCAATTGCTTTCTAAAACAAAACCTTTGCCAATAGTGACGTCAGTGTTATTTTGCCTCATGAGACTTTCATTTCATCCCCTTTTACGCAAAATCAGGGTTTGGTGGTGAAATGGGCTACTTCCTGATGAGATTTACCACTAAAAATTAATCAGAGTAGATTTTTACTAATAATCAGGCTCCTTAGTAAATACATATCTTCTATATCTCTAATAATAACTGACCGGGGAAATGAAAAAGTCCCAAAACATTTTTGTGGAAGATGAAATCTTTTCAGCCTCTCTCTATTCTTTTCTCACTCCAGAATTCCTAATTCTGTCTGTGGGTTCCCAGGTGCAGTGGTTAGTTCCATTAAACTCACCGTGCCTCAGTTTCCTTCCTTACAGTGAACAGTAAGGATGATAATAGCGCCTCTTTCTTGGACTTGTTGGGAATCTTCAGTGACTTACTTTGTACAAAGGACGGGGGACCATGCCATGCATAGAGTCAGGCCTTGACACAGTTAGCTGTGACTGCTGTTATAGTTAATATTGCTGTCTTGTTGCATCATTACTGTTGTATTAGCCAAAATTAGCTCAGCAGGCTGAGCTGGGAAGGAGCCTTATTTTCACTGCACTGTGAACTTCCTGGAGGGAAGAATCTGTATTTATTTATCCTTGTCTCCCTAGTATCCACCCAGTCCAGGGGTAGCAGCGTGCTGTGATAGGTAAGAGTAGGGGTCAGCAAACTTTTTCTGTAAAGGGGCAGATAGTAAATATTTTAGACTTTGCAAACCATGTGGTTTCTCTGCCCTTGTAGTGTGAATGAAGCTAAGGACAGTATGTAAACAAATGGGCAAGGCTGTGTTCCAAGAAATTGTATTTACAAAACAGGCAGAGGGCTGAATTTGGCCATGGGCCTTAGGTTATCTACCCCTGGGTAAGGGTGTTTGTCTGACACCAAACTGCTTAGGTTCAAATTCCAGCTCTGCTACTTACTCTATGACTTTGAAAGAGTTGCTTAGTCTCTCTCATGCTTCAATTTCTTCTTCTATGAATTGAGGGGGATATAAAGTGTATAAAACACTTAGAACAGTGCCTGGTATATAGAAGAGCTAAATAAGTGTTAATTTATTATTACTAGAATGCCTGGCAGATATTTAGTGCTCAATAAATATTGTCTAAATGATGAGTGAATGCTCTCTTTTCATTTAAATCTTACTAATCCTTCAAGTTCAAACTCAAGTTCTCTTCTTTGGGGGATCTTCCCTTTGAAGGGCCATCATCAAACCATCCCTTCCTCACTCTTAGTTTATCTAGAGGTTGCTTTGGGTTCCCCAGAGCACTTTCACCATATAACTTGCCAAGCCCCTGCTGTGTGCCAGGTACTGTTCTGGGTACTGGGAAAACAATAGTAACAAAAGAAACAAACATTCCTGCCCCTGAAATTTACATTCTACTTAGGGAGAAAGCCAATGAACAAAAAAACAAGCTTGGTGTTTTATTTATTGAATGAGTAAATTAATGATGAATACTTTCCATTGTTGCACCCTGTCATTCTCCACATCTAACTCTTCTCCTTTTTTGCGTTGTCTCCCAAAGTAGAATGTAAGTTCCTTGAGGATACTTCTCTGAGCATCAATTCAGGATTATTATGAAGATTAAATTAAACTATATATGAAAGTGTCTGGCCTAGAGCTTGGTGTCTATAGATGTTCAATAGCTATCCGTTGCTTATTTACTAATTCATACTTTTTCCTAATCATTTTATAAATGTTTATTTGCCAGGCACCATGAAATAAATTGACAGACAAGGTTCTCAGACAGATATGACATCAGAGATACTACCCAAGCCTGTCCTCAATGTAGCTGTATGAAATTGCCATATTTTGAAATCTGCAGCTCTGCAGTAAAGTAGTGATATTTTTGTCACAGCCCACTTCAAAGTCCCAGATGGAATGAAGGAGGGATGGAAGTAGAGCTCCATAACCCCCAGGAACTCTTAAGATTTCATCTCCTAAGTGGTATTGCCCATCTGTTTCTGTAACTTCCCTAGCAACAAAGCAAGTAAATCCTAAAATAGTAGCCACCAGCAGTATTTCAGTTCTTTGTATTTCTTGTTAGGGATGAGATCCACGAATGTAGACTTTCATACACAGTAACCCTACTTGAGTTGTCTGTTAGCTGCTCTTCCATATCTGAATTTCCCTTCAGTTTGTCCCTTAAGGGAAAGGTGATCGTAATAAGCCAACATTCACAAATCCCGTGAATGGACATCTATTTTTCCTGCTAGCCCAACCTTCAATACCACTTCTGGAAGTAGCAGCTCCCTTATATTCCTTTGGACCTTTTCCAGTCTCAGACTCCATGTAGGGGGAGGCTGATGCTCCTTGGATAATTGTTTATTTAGGGAATCATTCTGAGTTGTTCTTCCAACTTCAACCCCCCAGATAGTTCTATCTTTGAAGAGTTTTCTGTAAAACTACAGAGAAAACACTGTTCTACATCGCGGTTTGACTGGAAGCTTGGTGGTCAGGCCTGGCGACATGATGAGTGCTTAGACATCAAAACAGTTTTCTTGTCTTAGATGATGTTTTTAAAATCAGAACTTTTGTTTCCACTTTATTATTGTTTTAAATACGGCTCAAGTTTTAGTCACCAGAAGTGCTCAGGAGTGTTTGTTATTCAAATTTCCCGGTGGCCAGAATCCAGACCTTGGGAACTGTGAGTGTTCTATGACAATCATGGAATAAGATGAGTAGATTGAAATAGTAACCCTCCTTTCCTTCATATTGGTCCTAAGGAGCCATCACACAGATTCCCAGGCACATGTAAGGCCCAGATATGACAACTCTATCTCCCATATTTTTCAGTTCTGATTTGTAAAATG
The DNA here is from genome assembly GCF_023851605.1 of Tamandua tetradactyla. Classification (NCBI taxonomy): domain Eukaryota; kingdom Metazoa; phylum Chordata; class Mammalia; order Pilosa; family Myrmecophagidae; genus Tamandua; species Tamandua tetradactyla. The sequence goes on from NC_135332.1 coordinate 145,702,807, forward strand.
CCCCATTGTCCCCATTCACACCCTGTTGACCAGCTGTCTTGATTTTTGGATTGGGATCTAGAGTCACTATAAAACTAGAGCACCTGATTCTTACTTTCATTGTCATCTGAATTCTGATTCCTCTTCCCTGCCTTTCCTTCTCACGCCTCTATCCTGACGACCACCTTAGTGAACAATTTCCGCACTCCTCCCAGATCCCCTGGGATCCCTTTTCTTTTCTGGTGTGCTTTTAAGCCCGCAAAAAGGTGCGCGGAGTGCTGGAAGTGTCTGGGAGTCTCCATCCCTTCCTCCACACCCTGAGACTATCAGCCACTGACTGTCAGGTCCTGGAGCAGGAAGCCCAGCTTAAGTCAGGACAACTCCGGGGGGTTTCCCTCATCCGCAGGTGCCCCGGGGGGCAAGGTAAGGCTGCCTCCATAGGGCCTTTTCTTTTTAGGCTCAATATTAGTTTTTTTAAATGAAATTATCAGAGAATCTGATGTTTATGGCTCCAGGTTATAAAGACACTTTATTCAAAACCATATTTGTTATTTCACGGGTCAAGATGGCGGCTTAACAACGTGCGCATTTTAGTTCATCCTTCAGAACAACTACTAAATAACCAGAAACAGTACAGAACAGCTCCTGGAGCCACAATAGTGACCGGACACACAGTGTAACCCAGTCTGGACCAGCTGGACTGGCTGTGAGCACCCCCCAAAACCGTGAGTTCCCAAAGCTGCAGCAGCCAGCGCCCCTCCCCCACAGGCCGCTTCCCAGAGGGGAAAGGAAAGGACTTTACCAGCAGCAGGGACTGGGCACAATCAAACGCCAATTGTGGAACTAATTAACAAATTCTGACTACTAAAAATAGGCCCCCAGCTTAGGTGAACCTGGTCAAAGCGGAGGTTGCTCATTTTTGCCCCGGCGCCAAGGGGGCAGGACTGACAGAAAAAGGGGGAAAAAAAAAAAAGAAGGAAACAGAGGTTTTTGTGGCTATGTATCTACAAAGGCTTGACTGCCTCTGGATACAGCGGCAGGACTTTTCAGGCTGCAACTGCCCCAGGCATAGGCAGAAGAGAGCTCTTTTGGGGGCTTATCTGGAGCTTGTGCCTTCCCCAGGGGAGGGGCGAAGCCCAACTCAGGTGGAATCCCTCCCTCAAGGAATTCAGACCCCAGGGTTTGGTAATTTGAAGCCATTAAAACCAGCCTACAACTTCTCCTCTGTCTCCACCACACCCCCAGCAGGGAGAGTCTGCCAAAGTTAAAGGTACTGCATCATCTTATGCTGGTGGGACCTGCAGTCAGACAAGCACCACATACTGGGCAGGATAAGAAAAACAGAGTCCAGAGACTTCACAGGAAAGTCTTTCAACCTGCTGGGTCTCACCCTCAGGGAAAACCGACGCAGGTGACTCTTTCCTCCTGATAGGAGGCTAGTTTGGCCTGGGAAAGTCTGACTGGGGTCTATAATATCTAAGTAGACCCTCCTAAGTGTGTGGGGGGGAAAGGCACCACACAAGCAGGGCAAGAAACAAGAAAACAAGAACTAAAAAATTCTCCTCTGTTAAACAAAACTTAAGCTAAAGGTCCAGATAAAGCTGAACGGAATGTCAAAGAACAGATAGACAACAAATTCATCCAGCAAGAAAACCCTAGATAAAAGAAGTGAAAACAAGCTCCAGAATAAACTAATTAAGGTAATTAAATGCCTAGACACCAGCAAAAAATAACAAATCACACTAGGAAAATTGAAGATATGGCCCAGTCAAAGGAACAACGAACAATTCAAATGACATACAGGAGCTGAAACAATTAATTCAGAATGTACAAGCAGACATGGAAAACCTCATCAAAAACCAAATCAATGAATTGAGGGAGGATATAAAGAAGGCAAGGAAAGAACAAAAAGAAGAAACTGAAAGTGTGAAAAAACAAATCACAGAACTTATGGGAATGAAAGACACAGTAGAAGAGATGAAAAAAACAATGGAAACCTACAATGGTAGATTTCGAGAGACAGAACATAGGATTTCTGAACTGGAGGATAGAACATATGAAATATGACAAGAAACAGAAACTATAGGGAAAAAAAATGGAAAAATATGAGCAGGGACTCAGGGAATTGAAAGACAATGTGAAGCGCATGAATATACGTGTTGTGGGTGTCCCAGAAGTAGAAGAGAAGGGAAAAGGAGGAGAAAAACTAATGGAGGAAATTATCACTGAAAATTTCCCAATGCTTATGAAAGACTTAAAATTACAGATCCAAGAAGTGCAGCATACCCCAAAGAGAATAGATCCAAATAGACATACTCCAAGACATTTAATAATCAGAATGTCAGAGGTCAAAGAGAAAGAGAGGATCTTGAAAGCAGCAAGAGAAAAAGCAATCCATCACATACAAGGGAAGCCCAATAAGACTATGCGCAGATCTCTCAGCAGAAACCATGGAGGCGAGAAGACAGTGGGATAATATATTTAAATTATTAAAAGAGAAAAACTGCCAATGAAGAATTCTATATCCAGCAAAATTGTCCTTCAAAAATGAGGGAGAAATTAAAACATTTTCAGACAAAAAATCACTGAGAGAATTTGTGACCAAGAGACCAGCTCTGCAAGAAATACTAAAGGGAACACTAGGGATAGATATGAAGACAGAAGAAAAAAGTGTGAAGAAGAGTGTAGAAAGGAAGACTATGAGTAAAGGTAAAAAGAAGGAAAATTAGATATGACCTATAAAATCCAGAAGGCAAAATAGTAGAAGAAAGTACTATCCATGCAGTAATAACACTGAATGTTAATGGATTAAACTCTCCAATCAAAAGACATAGTCTGGCAGAATGGATTAAAAAACAGGACCCATCTATACGCTGTCTCTACTCAAAGGACAATGGCCAAGGACAAAAATGGACATTTACAACCAATGTTTATAGCAGCATTATTAACGATTACTAAGAGATGGAAACAGCCAAAATGTCCATCAACAGACAGTTGGCTAAACAAACTGTGACATTTACATAAGATGGAATATTGTGCAGCTGTAAGACAGAATAAAGTTATGAAGTATGTAACAACATGGATGACCTTAAGGACATTATGCTGAGTGTGATTAGCCAGAAACAAAAGGACAAATACTGTATGGTCTCACTGATATGAACTGACATTAATGAATAAACTTGGAAAATTTCCTTGGTAACAGAGACCATCAAGAGATAGAAATAGGGTAAGATATTGGGTAATTGGAGCTGAAGGGATACAGATTGTGCAACAGGACTGAATATAAAAACTCAGAAATGCACAGCACAATATTACTAAGTGTAATACAATTATGTTAAAACACTGAATGAAGCTGCATATGAGAATGATAGAGGGAGGAGGGCTGGAGCATAAATGAAATCACAAAGAACAATAGACGATAAAGATTGAGATGGTGTAATCTAGGAATGCTTAGAGTGTATAATGATAGTGACTAAATGAACAAATTTAAAAAATGTTTTTGCATGAGGAAGAACAAAAGAATGTCATTACTGCAGTATGCTGAAAATGGATGGTACTTAATATTTTAAATTTTCAACCAATGTGTGAGACTAAAGTAAAAAATGTTTATTTGGTACAAATCTATACTTTGACTAGTGCATCTCCTAATATAACTTATGTAGATAGTTGACTGAACACCTTAAGTACATGGAATTTTGTATAGGACATGAGATTTTGTTGGTTTGTCCAGAGTGATGCCCCCATGAATCCCAGAGTGATTTGATCAGTGAGTGGAAAAGTATTTGCAAAGTCCCCTTTGGAGAATGGTGAGAACGGGGGAAAACTCAACTTCCCCAAGTTGAATTCTTGATATTCTCACAAGCAATGTGGACAACTAAAGCTATAGGCTGAGCCCCCAGTCTTGGGGGTTGTTCATATGAAACTTAACCCCACAGGGGATAGGTCAAGCCTATTAAAATTAAGCCTAAGGGTCACCCCCAAGAGAACCTCTTTTGTTGCTCAGATGTGGCCTCTCTCTCCAGCCAACACAGCAAGCAGACTCACCACCCTCCCCCTGTCTACATGGGACATGACTACCAGGGGTGTGGATCTTCCTGGCAGTGTGGGACAGAAATCCCAGAATGAGCTGAGATTCAGCATCAAGGTATTGAGAAAAACTCTAGAATGAGCTGAGACCCAGCATCAAGGGATTGAGAAAACCTACTTGACCAAAACGGGGAAGAGTGAAATGAGACAAAGTGTCAATGGCTGACAGATTCCAAACAGAGTCGAGAGGTTATACTGGAGGTTATTCTTATGCATTAAGTAGATATCACCTTGTTATCCAAGATGTAATGGAGAGGCTGGAGGGAACTGCCTGAAAATGTAGAACTGTGTTCCAGCAGCCATGTTTCTTGATGATGATTGTATAATGATATACAATCATTTCACAATGTGACTGTGTGATTGTGAAAACCTTGTGTCTGATGCTCCTTTTATCTACTTTGTCAACAGATGAGAGGAACATATGGAATAAAAATAAATAATAGGGGGAACAAATGTTAAAATAGATTTAGTTTGAAATGCTAGTGACCAATGAAAGGGATCAGTAAGGGGTATGGCCTGTAAATTTTTTTTTTTCTGTTTGTTATATTTTTCTGTTGTCTTTTTATTTCTTTTTCTGAATTGATGCCAATGTTCTGGGAAATGATCATGATGATGAATGTGCAGCTATGTGATGATATTGTGACTTGCTGAGTGTATGTCTTGGGAATGTTTGTTTCTTGTAATTTTTTTAATTAATAAAAAATTAAAAAAGACGTATTTGTTAAAATTTAACACTGGAACAGAAGTCAACATGTACTTAAATGAAATGAAGATATTCGTGCTTTAGTACACGTCCTGTCCTGTGGGCATTACTATTTTCAACTTTTTTTCTTTATATGAAAAATTAAGGATGTTATAACTGATAGGTTACCTTGTACACCTTTATTTTATAAACAGATGCCTTGGTAATTAAATAACATATTAAAGCCACAAATTAAGGCAGTACCTCTTATGCCAAAGACCTAATATTATTCACTGATGGGGAAACATTTATATGTGTGTGTTACAGGGATGAGGTCAGCCTACAGTAAAAGACTAGATTAATAGAAAATTTTTTTCTTCATGTTTTCATTTTTTTAAATCAAGCCAGGATTTGGAGGTGAGAGTATTGAATGCAGCAGGACTTAACAATTTCATCAAAGTAAAAATTTGGCATATAATATTACTCTTATAGAACAAATCCTCAAATGAATCAAAGACTTTGTTTTACAGAAAATGACTGTACTGCTTTAAACAAAAATATTAAGCTACATCAATGATCAGGAAGTTTAAAAGTATTGCAGTGATCAAAATATTTAACTGTCCTCCTTTGATCAAGCTTTTACAAATAGATTCAGTCATCCCTGTCTGAGTAAATCAGTTTCAGTTTTTTCTTAGTCCTTCATCTAACTTTTAACATGAGGCTTGTTCAGTTGTTGTATTATAACGTAATAGTATTTTAGACCAGCTTCCTTCCTCATATTTCTTCATGCTAGATTGCAGATTTCTGTCTTCTTCCGAAAGCCATGCCTGTTTTCTTCTACATTGATATTTTTTTCAGAAGATACTGGCTGATTATTTAAAACATGCTGTCTCTTACGTCCCTGGGCACTTTTATGATTTTCATTTTTCAATCTTCTACTTGAAGAGTTCTTGCTCATTCCTCTTTCTTATCAAGATCTTGTTGCTGGCTTCCATATTTAAACTTAGATAAGAAGAGACTCTTGTGGGACCTTTTTCCTGTATACAAATTAGTTTCAGTTTCCGTTTTGGTATTATCACTATTAGCTTTATCTTGAGAAGTTACTGTTCTTGATCTTTTACATTCCACTGCTTTTGCTACTGCCTTCATTAGGAAGGCTGAGGGCTATGCACGTAGCACAAAATTTCACATCACTCTTAACTTTCTCCATCGTGTGGTTATAGCTGAAGTGGTGAAAAAGAAAATGGAATGTGTCTTTCTGAGAGACTATTGTAAGTACCTCCTTTTTAAAGGCATTTAAGAATTTAGGTCACCAGATATCCTTTCAGAGACTTCCTCTGCTGCCTTACAGTTGCCGTTTTCCACACAAATAGCTACAGCCTGAATTTTAATTAAATTCTGTATTTCTTCATGAAATTTGTCATGTTCCTTTTCAATTGATAGGACAGCCACACTCCTGGGTATTGGCCCATCACTCTTGATTATATTGCTTTATATTGATTATATTATATTATATTATATTATATTGATTATATTATATTGCTTTATATTGATTATATTGCCCATCACTCTTGATTATATTATATTGTAAAAGATATTGCTCTGATTGGAGCAAAGGAGAGAACACCACAAGAGTCAGAGCAAAGGAGCTGGGCACAGCCCTGGAGAGAGCCTTTTCTCTAAGACCTGCATTTAATGGAGATAACAAAGCCTACTGGGAGCAAACCGAATTCCACATGGCGTTACACAGCTGCTGGAAAGATGACCCAAGCTCTCTGCTATCACACGAGTGGTGCTTTCTTTGACACCATGTCCCTGAAAATTAGAAGTTCAGAATTGAACTCATTCCCATCCCCCTATTCTTTCCTCTTTCCACTCCTGCCCTTTGCCTGGGGCAGGCAGACAACTGTGCCCTATATTTTCTGGTGGCAAAGGAAAGATAAACTTCCTTCTAAGGATTAGAGATTACATATGTATTCCTGAGTAAGTGAGGAGGGTGAAATCAAAACACGGGAAGGTAGGATAAAGCTCAAATTTAAGCCCATTAGTCTTTTCAGTTTTCATCTCTCTGGGCACTTGTTTATTGTTTTGTTTTTTAACATGGGCAGGCACGGGGAAACAAACCCGGACTCCACCATGGCAGGCGAGAACTCTCTGCCTGCTGAGCCACCGTGGCCCGCCCCGTCTATTGTTTTGACATAAAGGTTTCCATCATTAAAGAAATGAGCAGTCAGGTGAAAGGGTCATCTGAACCTCGAGTGGATTAGAATGCAGGTAATAAGCATCCTCCATGCACTACTCATATAAAAGTCATTTTATTTTTATTCTCATAGAGTTTACACTGAAATATTTGTGCTCTGTGTCTCTCACACATGCTATTCATTAATTTGGCAAGCATTTAGTAAGTACCAATTATGTGCCCAGCACTGGGCTAGGTTCTGAGGATCCAAAAGTGACTGAGAAATGTCCTCTTTTCAGACATGGAAATACTAAAGAGAATGTAGTGGAACTGGGGCAGATGGCCCGTTGTTCCTGTTTCCCTCATTCACAATATAACACACAGTAACTACCCAAGGCAAATAATGAGAAAGGGGGCTGGGACTCCCAAAACCAGCAAGTAAGAACTGGGGTAGGAGTTCCGGGGCGACGGGAAGTCTCCAAGAGCAGAGGGAAAGGGACTTTCGTAGCATTAACATGTGATCTATCCACTCAGCCCTTCAGACCCATTCCATACATGTTGATTTGAGTTTATTTTACAATACTAAAGTTTGTGCTTATGGAAAGTCACATAGCAAATGGCCAAATAGTCATGAAAATGACCCACAGCTCAGTTTGTTTCAGAGACAATCAGAGCCCAGCTGGGTCATCAAAGGCCTGGCGTTTAGCTCTGAAAGAAAAAAGAAACCAGAGGTGCAAAAAAAAATTCAAGCTTGAAAGGACATTCTAAAATCTCCACCCAAATCTCACCTTCAATCTTCCTTGTGCTGAAGAAAAATGAATTTGTTCTCAATACTTAACTATTTCCTGTAAAATAAATTGCTAATGGCTACTCAAAATTTTCTGATTCAAGATCTGGGTTTCTGTCTCTTCAGGTTTCAGCATCCTCTTTTTTATCTTCTAAAATAGATGAAAGGACAGTTGGATCTTTGGAGGTGGCCCTCTCACTTTCCATGCCTGTAATGATCTTACTTGCCTGGTACCCACTCCCAACAGTCCTGCCGCACTTCTTCCCAAATTCAGAGACTCAGAGTGGGGAAGGGGCTTCCAGAAGCCATCTCTCCCCTCCTGGCATCTCCACTCTAGTTTCAGGAAGCAAATCCCTTGCCTCAACTAAAGAAAGATTATTTCATTTTTTTTTTTCATTCATCATTTTAATTTTCATTTAAATGCATTAAAATGCCACCATCTGAGGCTTTGGTTTTATTTTAACTGAACTTCAAGGCTATTCAGGATTTAAAGAATAATCTTTCTGTCTTCTGTTTTTGTTTTGCCATTTGGATTAGTCAGACAAAATCCTTTCTTTGTTTAGAAATTGTCTTTGTAACTCAGGAATTATTCATTTCTTAAAAATATTTTTGGGACACACATAAATCTAGAAACGTGTACATGACATGCCCAGCAAGTAAGTAGAGAGCCCCAGGCTTTCTGCACCTACTTTCAGTCTTCCGGCTCTTTACAGGTTCATGGTTCCCTGTAGTGCTTTACCTTTCAATAGCTGCGTTACCAACAACTCCTGTCTTTCAGTGGTTGAGAAATGGGCTTCCTGATGAATTGCTTCTTCTGATTAAATGAAAGTTACCAAAAGGATGACCAATGTTCACATAAGCCCACAGCAAGATGTACTTAGCCCTCGGACCATCCAAAACATCTTTGGATCTCTCTTTGATGATTCATAAGTTCTTCTTGGTGTTGCGTTTTATTACCCAGGGTTTCACTAGAATTTTGATTATCCATACTAGAGGGAATATCCCAATATTTTTGAGCTTTCTAGAATTTGGCATTCTAAAACACATCAGCAAATATGTTGATCTATATACGGTCCAATTTTGTGGACAGATAAGAAATTAAGAAAAACAGATACAAATGCTCAGATCCAGTTCCTTAATTTTTTTCCTAGAGCAGGGCAGAAGGAGCAGCAGGGAAATGCAGCCATGTAACCATTCAGACCCTGGGTCTGCCTCGTTTGTTTCCAGGGAATATTAAATACAGAGACCATGAGCTCAGCTTATAATCAGCCTACATGCTCATCCACTTAATTTTTTACTTTCAAAAGATGTTTAAGGCTAAAATTGCTTTTATCATATACCAGGGATATTCAGTTGTTCCATCCCTGCATGGCACACGAGCTGATATCCTTTCTGATTTGTTGGGTATCTGTTCTGATTAGTTGGGGCTCACACCATATCAGTTGTTAAGTATTTTAAATAACATCCCTCCCTTATAAAATTGTAAGGAGATAGTAGTTAGAAATATTAACCAATGTTTGCTTGCTTGTTCATTTTATTTTCTACTTAAGAATAGCATTTTGTCTCTGATACTTCCTCAATCAGTTTGCAAGAGCATATCAACCCATGGTGTTAGGTAGTATAGGCTAGACTATGCTGCAATAACAAACAACTGCTAAAATATCAATGGCTTAACAGAGCAATCTTTTATTTCTCACTCATGTTACATTTCCAGCGCTAGCCAGTGGAGGAGTCTTTTCCAGGCAGCCACTCAGGTACTCGGGTTGAGGGAGTCGCCATCATGTTATAGCTGAACCACTGGGCACACGGCCTTCTCAGTAGCCAGGAGGAGAGAACACACAGAAATTTGTACATGGGCTTTTCTCTGTTGCTGCAGGAAAGTGACATTCAGCATGTTTACCCACATTTCCTCCATAACTAATCATGTGACACTTAAAATTGTAAGGCGCCTGGGAATATAGGGAACAAAATGGGACATTCGCCTCAGGGAAGGAAAGACTCAGCAAAAATGCTGAGAAAAGGAAGAGTCAACTGAGTTTCAAAATAACCTACTGAAACACTTTGTAATGATGGTATCTTAGAGATAAAGAGGTATGGGATTGCAAGTACCTGAGCTTTGAGCCTGGAATCCATATCCTGAAGAACACAAAGAAAAAAAGATATCCATAAACACAGACTGGAGAAAAAAAATAGCTGAAGAATTCTAATGGCTGCTGAAACAGAGAAGCAAGTGAGAAGAGTAATGGGGTTTAGCATCGGTATGCATCTCTGAAAAGGGGCTTCCTGGGCTAAGATGTGGGGGCCTGGGGAGTACACGTTAGAAAGCCAGGTAGGTTCAGTGGTATTCAAGAGCAGAGCAGGCCTGTATCTCTCTTTACAGGTGAGGTTTGAAGATAAGTATCCTCTGAGGCCGTGGTGTGACAGCAGTGGGCTAGAAATGGCAGCATGCATATCTAGGCAGAGGGGGACTGAGACAGGCCCTTGCATTTCCTATTTCTTTGAGCACAAATAATATTGACTAGTTTTTGGATCCCTAAAGAGTTCTCAGGAGTAGACTGAGGGCGGCCAGAAAACACGGAAGAGGCCTTGTGACTGGGACAAGGAGGAAGCAGAGCATGTGGAAAGGTGGACGACCAGCGAACAGATGGAAACAGATGCCTCTGAGACACTAGAAGGAAACGTTGCTAATAACCAAGACAGGCAGGACCACGCATACCTTAGAGAACACAAAACAGCTGAGAAGCAGATGGCCCTCCCTCTCAGATTCTTGAACACCCTTGACATTCTCTCATGATCAAACCCTCCTCTGAGCCCTCCCTACTTTGTACCTAGGTTCCCATAACTAGATTCCTACCTGGGTGCCTGACGTAGGATTCACAAGTATGTGTTGATGTATCAGATACACTTTGTGCCCTGCCTCAGATTTCTTGGCCTCACCAATATCCTCGACCCTTGGAGATTAAAACCCAGAGTCTCTGGATCATTCCATCACTTTTGCGCTCACGTGAAGTACTGGGCATCAGAGGGGGAAATCTGGCTTCCTCAGAGCCCATCTGAAGGAGTCAGCTGATGCACCCCAAAGTGGAAGGGAGTTAATTCTCCCATGCACACTTTGACCAATAGGGAACATATCATGGAGGAGACAAATACAATTATTCATTCCTCCCTTTGTCGGGCTGTTCTGAAGCACAGGGTTTCTCTGTGGTTTCTTTGGCCGTGTCTCTCATGGCCAAGTAGGCTGTGTCTGTGAAGCAATGGCTAGCTCAGTAACAGCCCCACGGTGTATCTTCTCTTTCTCCCCTCCCTTACTTTCCTTTCTGTTCATCCTCCCTGCCCTGGGATTTCTCCTCCCAATAAAGTGTTGTCACTTCAGCTTTGCCTTGGTTTCTGTTTTCTAGGGAACCTACACTAAGACGTTTGGACACGCTCCATGGGTCAGAAAGCATGCTAGGTACTGCCCTATACCTGATCCCATTTCATCTTTACCACAGCCTAGCCCGGAGAGGGCGTGCCGCGGTGAGGGACACGCTGAGCAAAGGGTGGAACCCAAATCTTCACTAACCCCAAAAGTATTCACTGAGTATTTTATAAATGTTGGGGATACCGTAGTAGTGAACAATTCAGACACGGTCACTGCCCTTGTAGAGCTTGTGCTCTGCTGGGGGAAGTTGCAGAAAAAGAGGGCAGCAAATACATAAACAAGTTCATTTCAGAAAATGCCAAATTCTATGGAGACACCAGGGCAATGTGTTGGAGTGTGGCTGGGAGAGAGGACTTTAGGAAAGGCCTCCTTGAGGAGGTGACACAATAGCTGAGTCCTGAAGGATAAGCCAGCCATGGGAAGTTTCTGAGGAAGTGTTTTCCAGGCAGAGGAAACAGCACGTGGAAAGGCCTTGAGACAGGAACAAGCTTGGAGAGTTTGAGAAACAGAAGGCGAATGCTCTTTCCAGCACACTATGCTTAGGCTAGGGTCTGGCTTTGAACTTTTCAGGCGTGGCTGGGATAGCTCTCTATGGCTGCATAAAAAGTTAACCCACAATGTAGTGGTATTAAACTCGTTTAACCTTATCAATAGCCCTATTGGGCCTATCCGTCTGACTCTAGAATCTACCTTCTACAGTACACTAATAGTAGGGGTCTATACTGGGTGATAAAATTAAAATAAATAGCTACAATACTTTAGAAAAAAAGGCACTTCATGTCAGGTAACATATAAATAAAAATAACCAGGGAAAGTTCCCTCTGCTCTCAGAACGCAGCGTTTTTGTTTTGAGGTCTCAAATACTCGCTTGCACACTTTGGCAGCCTGCAGAGGCCATTTACTCAGATCTCTTTAGCTGTCTGCTTCCTCAGATCAAAGGGTTGGGTTCACTTTAAAAATAAAAATGCATGTTTGTAGGAGCATAACCTTACTGTACTGTACTCTATCTCTTTGATACGTTATTCAGTGAAAATGGTTTGAGCCATGAAGCTGGAAGAGTAACTCCGCTAATATCTGAGTTCTGCTTTTGTGTTTTAGAGTCTTGTATAAGATTTATGCTTTCAAATTTTATTTCTCTTAGATAGTTCTAGAGTAAATATGGTGAATGGGTTTGTATTTTGTTAACAGAGTGATTCTTCTTTTAATAAAAGGGGATTAAATCAACTTGTGCCCAGCAACTTGTGCCGCGTACCATATTTCCGCTGCTTGTTCTGCGGCCTGTGCTCTGTGGTATTCTTATTTCATTTCACAATGCAGAAACTGAGGCTTAAATTTACACAGCTAATAAACTGCAAAACCAGGTCTCTTTAATGCGTATAACATGTGTCCTCTAGCTTTGCTTACCACCAGATGATGAATCCATTATTTTATTTCTAGAATTCATCTTTATTAATAAATAAATTAATAAAATTAATAAATGTAAAGGCTAGAGTAAATTTAAAAATAAAAATTTTACCCTTGTAACTCCTGGTTTTAAATGAAAGCATGTTTCTGGAGAATTCAAGAAAGGAAATATATAGGGGAGTTGATATTGGGTGAAATTGAGAAATATAGTAATTTTGTATTGAAACACAACTGCTGTAATTGGTACTTGGTGAGAGCTAATACACATCTGAACCAACTATTTACGCATATAATTGCACTGAGATATTTTGGTCAGTAGGTGGAGGTATTGTGTCATAGGGATGTTCAATGCACAGCTTAGAGAAGAAGTAAATAGTGAGTGGTTTTATTTCCATATCAATTACTATATTTCAGGATAAATAATGGGTTCAGAGTTGATCCCCCAGAATCCTTTTTCTTCACATGAGCGAGGCAATCAGTACTCCAGGCAGCTTCCTAAAAGCAGTGCTTAGACTCTGAGACCTCCCCAAGGAATGAGCCAGCACTCTCCAACCCTGGAATTAGACCTCTAAGGGATGGGATAGCACTCTCCAACCCTGGTATTAGACCCCTAAGGAATGGGACAGCACTCTCCAACCCTGGGTTAGACCCCTAAGGAATGGGATAGCACTCTCCAACCCTGGGTTAGACCCCTAAAGAATGGGATAGCACTCTCCAACCCTGGAATTAGACCTCTAAGGGATGGGACAGCACTCTCCAACCCTGGTATTAGACCCCTAAGGAATGGGACAGCACTCTCCAACCCTGGGTTAGACCCCTAAGGAATGGGATAGCACTCTCCAACCCTGGAATTAGACCTCTAAGGGATGGGATAGCACTCTCCAACCCTGGAATTAGACCCCTAAGGAATGAGCCAGCACTCTCCAACCCTGGAATTAGACCCCTAAGGAATGGGACAGCACTCTCCAACCCTGGTATTAGACCCCTAAGGAATGGGACAGCACTCTCCAACCCTGGGTTAGACCCCTAAGGAATGGGACAGCACTCTCCAACCCTGGTATTAGACCCCTAAGGAATGGGACAGCACTTTCCAACCCTGGGTTAGACCCCTAAGGAATGGGACAGCACTCTCCAACCCTGGTATTAGACCCCTAAGGAATGGGACAGCACTCTCCAACCCTGGAATTAGACCTACTGGGCTCTGCTGGTTACTTCTTGGCTCCTGCAAACAGGTACTAGCTACAGGGTTCCTAATTGTCCCAACAATTAGGTAGGTTCTTAGAAAGGTGATGGATGCTTGGTAGCATCTCATTTATAAATTCCCAGTTCAAAATTGGGAAGCATGCAACTAGGTGAATGAACCTTGAGGACAGTATATTGAATGAAATGTCAGAAACAAAAAGACAAATATTGTGCCTCACTCATACAGACTAACTATAATGTACAAACTCAGAGAACTGAAATCAAGAGCATAGGTTATCAGGTTAAGGCCTATTTTAAAGATTCCTAGATTGTAAGCTCCTTCAGCAGTCATGTCTGTTCCAGAGTTGTAACTGTTATTTCTAAATTCTGAGATACTGAGCTATTTGTGTATCACTTGGTCATTCCCTGGAACTCTGGGTATTTGTGTAACACCTGAGACTCAGAGTTAGAGCCCTGAAATTGTGAAAGTCAGTCTTACCCCATGGAGTAACTGTTAAAAAAGTGATCAGACTAGAGATATGAATACAGTTGATCTGGATAGGACTAAGGTAAACCAGAACACAGGGTAAAGGATGATATGAAATTATGTAGATAGTTTGATTGAATGCCATAAGTACTTGGAATTTCAGGTAGGACATGAGATTTTGCTGGTTTTTCCAGAGTGATGCCCCGATGAATCCCAGAGTGATTCGATCAGTGAGTGGAAAAGTATCTGCAAAGCCCCCTTCGGGGAATGGTGAGAACGGGGAGAAATTCAACTTCCCCAAGTTGAATTCTTGATATTCTCACAAGTAGTGTGGACAACCAAAGCTATAGGCTGAGCCCCCAGTCTTGGGGTTTGTTCATATGAAACTTAACCCCACAAAGGATAGGTCAAGTCTACTTAAAATTTAGGCCTCAGAGTCACCCCCAAGAAAGCCTCTTTTGTTGCTCAGATGTGGCCTCTCTCTTCAGCCAACACAAGGAGCAGTCTCAACACCCTACCCTTCTCTACGTGGGACATGACTCCCAGGGGTGTGGACCTTCCTGGCAACGTGGGATAGAGATCTTGGAATGAACAGAGACTCAGCATCAAGGGATTGAGAAAAACCCTAGAATGAGCTGAGACTTAGCATCAAGGGATTGAGAAATCCTTCTCGACCAAAACGGGGAAGAGGGAAATGAGACAAAGTGTCAATGGCTGAGAGATTCCAAACAGAGTCGAGAGGTTATCCTGGAGGTTATTCTTATGCATCAAGTAGATATCACCTTGTTATCCAAGATGTAATGGAGAGGCTGGAGGGAACTGCCTGAAAACGTAGAGCTGTGTTCCAGTAGCCATGTTTCTTGAGGATGATTGAATAATGATACAGCTGTCACAATGTGACTGTGTGCTTGTGAAAACCTTGTGTCTGATGCTCCTTTTATCTATCTTGTCAACAAAGGAGTAGAACATATGGAATAAAAATAAATAATAGGGGGAACAAATGCTAAAATAAATTGTTTGAAATGCTAGTGATCAATGAAAGCAAGGGGTAAGGGGTATGGTAGGTACAATCTTTTTTTTTTTTTTCCTGTGTTCATTTTATTTCTTTTTCTATTGTCTTCTTATTTCTTTTTCTGAATTAATGCAAATGTTCTAAGAAATGATGAATATGCAACTAAGTGATGATATTGTGAATTACTGATTATGTATGTTGTTTTATTTTGTTTCTTTATTTTTTTAATTAATAAATAAATTTTTAAAAAAGGATGATATGGTCTATATTTTAAAACTTCAACTTCTATGTGAGACAATAGGAAGAGATGCTTACTTGGTGCAAACTTTATATTCTTGGTAGCACATTACCTAATTTAACTTGTATGGTCAGTTTATTTGAGCACCATAATTACATGGAATCTTGCATAGCAAGTGAGATCTTGTCACTTTATACAGGTCAGTGTAATGCCCCAATACATCCCAGGGTAACTTGGGCAGAGGGACTGGGGAGAAAGGAGGAAATATTAAACGTTTCCACCCGGGGAATTCCTGATAGTCTCACAAGCATGTGGGACAACGAATTTAAAAGGCAGAGCCCTCGATCTTGGGGCTTGCCCCTATGAAATCTATTCCTGTAAGGGAGAGGCCAAGTCTACTTATAACTATGCCTAAGAGACACCTCCAGAGAACCTCTGTTGTTGCTCAGATGTGGCCTCTCTCTCTCTCTCTAAGCCAACGCAGCAGGTGAACTCACTGCCCCCTGCCACCCCCCCTCAATGTGGGACACGACTCCCATGGGTGTAAATTTCCCTGGTCCTTCATGGGACATGACTCTCGGGGATAAGCCAAGGCTCGGCATCATGGGATTGAGAAAGCCTTCTTGACCAAAAGGGGGAAGAGACAAATGAGACAAAAAGTTTCAGTGGCTGAAATTTCAGAGTCAAGAGGGTATCCTGGAGGTTACTCTTACTCATTATATAGCTATCCCTTTTTAGTTTATGGTGTATTGGAGTGACTAGAGGGAAGTACCTGAAACTGGGTGAACTGTGTTCCAGTAGCCTTGATTCTTGAAGACGATTGTAAAAGTATATAGCTTTTACAATGTGACCATGTGATCGTGGAAACCTTGTGGCTGATGCTCCCTCTATCCAGGGGATGGACAGATGAGTAAAAAAAAAGGGGGGGACAAAAATAAATAAACAAATAATGGGGGAGATAAGGGGTAAAAAAATTGGGTAGAGTACAATACTAGTGGTCAGTGAGAGGGAGGGGTAAGGGGTATGGTTTTTATGTGTTTTTTTCTCTTCTTTTTGTTTCTTTTTCTGGAGTGAAGCAAATGTTCTAAAAATGATCATGGTGATGAATACACAACTATATGATGATATCATGAGCCATTGATTTTTATACTTTGAATGGGCTGTATGGTGCATGAAGATATCTCAATAAAAATATATACTTTAAAAGATTTCTGTCAAAAAGTGAAGCAAGGGCCATGGTGGCTCGGCAAGCAAGAATGCTTGCCTGCCATGCCAGAGGACCCGGGTTCGATTCCTGGTGCCTGCCCATGTTAAAAAAAAAAAAAAAATGTTTCCTTGTGGAAAGAAAAAAAAAAGTTTAAAAAAAAAAAGTGAAGCAAGTTTTCCTGTTTTGTTTTTTAAAAGCATTTACCTCAACAAAATGGTCAGAGTCAAATTAATGTAACTTATCTGTGAGAAGTTGAGCTCCTTATTTAGGGTCTATTTATTCTTACTTTAGACATTCAAATTTAGCTATTTGATTTTCTAGTTCATAACAGTTTTTTTTTTTTTAAAAAAGCAACTATTCTGAGGAGGGAAAAAAGTTGTTAGAGGCAGGTACAACGACAGACTTAAATTCAGAAAGTCAAATACTCATATTGGGAGCAGAAAAATGAAAAGAACAGAAAACAAGAACTGGGCTATGTAGTGGAGGGACAAACAGTCCTTGAGTGTTTCACTGTTCTCATCCGGGCCAGTTATAAGACGGTCCTCAGTCTCCCATCTCAGTGTGAGTTTTGTTTGGGATGCTCAGTTTTATGAGGCAAGTCAGCGTGTGATGCAATGGAGGTGACAAGATTTCTATTAAAGTGGGGGAACAGAAAGAATGATCTGCTACAAGGAACAGTGTCAGTGAATGGGAAAATTAGCTCCTTGCCTAATGAGAGGCAGTGCAAGCTCCTGGAATCCGCAGGCAGCAGACCTGGGCTCTGATCCCAGGTGAGCCGTGTATGATAGGAGCATTGGCAGGTGACTCAGCCTCTCTAAGCCTCAGTCTCCTCAGCCATTAAATGGGGAGTAAAAGGTTCCGGTGACTATTACAAGAGCTAATAACACATGCAAAATGCTTGGCCCAGGCCAGGTATACCACAGTCCCTCAATGTTCACTGCTAACAATTTGATTCCAGGTAAGCCAAAGTATAAATGTCTGGCCATGAGCCCTGACGTTTTGAAGATCCTCCTCCCTCTGACAGACGTGCAGCTGGATCCTCCCTCTGGCTCCCGTCCTGGCTTAGCAGCAGCACACTGCCATCTGGGCCTTGCTGCAGAGCGTCTGGTGCCCCCACTACACCCTCTGAAGCTGGGGACCCCAGGCCACATAGCTGCTCTGGCCCCAGCATCCCACTCTGCCCCACGCTGGCTGCTCTTAGTACCACGTGCTCCACCAGCAAGGTCCACCTGAGATCTCACATTACAGGGCAGCCCCTACTGACAGCTTCCTACAGCGGTCTCAGCAAAGCCAGGGTCACAGGAGAGCCAGGCTGGGGAACAGCACGGGCCTCAGGATGAGGCTGAACCCAGGCAGGTCTTGGTCCCCTTCTTTAGGTGAAATCTTCATCCCCCAGTATTGCTCCCTGCTGCTTCTCCCAGGTAGTATTTCTAGCATCTAGTGGCTCTGATGGCAACTCAGGCTGGGCCACCAAGTACAGCCCTGGAGATATATTTCCTTGACACCCTCAGAATTATCTTTCTAGGTCTCCCACAACAAATTCCCTCAAAAGTGGGGGTCTGAAATAACGGAAATGTATTCACTCACAGGTCTGGAGACCAGAAGCCTGAAATCAAGGCGTCTGCAGGGCCATGCTCCCTCTGAAGGCTCTAGGCCAGGTCCTTCCTTGCCTCTTCCTTGGCTTGTGGCACACCACGTGCATCTCTTTCTCTGTCTCCATTAGGGTCTTCTCCGGCTCTGTGCCTGTGTCTCCTCTTCTGCCTCCTATGAAGACCCTGTCCTTGGATGGGGGGCCCACCCAGATAACCCAGGATGGTTCAAGACAATTATATTTACAAAGACCCTTTTCCAGAAAGGATCACATTGTCAGGTTTGGAGCTGCAGCCTTATCTTTTGGGGGGAGCCCCCGTTCAGCCCCTACACCCTCAATTTCCTGATGACCGCAGTAGACAGCAAAAGAGCACAGCTCTGAGGCTTCGGGTTTCCACTGGTCTTCCCAGACTCATGCACATAACTTACTCACCAGCGCCCACAATACTTTTCACACCCAGGAAGTAATGTGTATATTTTTTAAATCAGAAGAAAACAATGACCTTTTAGATCAAGAAAATGTTTTAATACCTAGTACTATTTGTCTTTTACCAACACAGTTGTAAAATTGTTTTCATGGCAGAAGGGACCCAAGAAGCAGAAGTGCCCAGAGCCCATAAAAGTCAGAATGACGACCTCAGAGGCATCCCCTTCCCGAGCCTGGTTCCACAGGGGTAACCTAAGCATATCACCCCCGCTTCCAGCATTGCTGTGAGGAAAGAACAGGAAGATCGGTGCAAAAAATATGACAAACAGTAGGTGCTCCATAAATGCTTTTTCTTGTGTCCCCTTCCTCTTTCTGAGCGCTCAGGAAATAATTCCAATGCCAGTGTCCACCAGATGAGCACCCACCTTCCCTGCAGGCAGGACGCAGCCCCATAGTTAATTCCTTGTTGAGGTTTCACCAAAGGCTCGCGCCCCCTGTTCTGGCCCGGGCTGCACTCTGTCCTGCAGACTCGTCTCCCCAGAAGGCTCCCCAGTGCCCCTCCTGGTCTGACATGCCTGCGGAGAGTGGGGTTCACCTCGGGGTGTGTCCCCACAAACCAGTGTCCACAAGGAGCTCTGACATGGGGCTGGGCTGGGCTGGGTGGAGAAAGCCCGAGACCCCCAGGTGGGCAGAGCCAGAGGTGACCTCCCACGGCCCCCGATTTTCCTCAGATCCCTTCTCCTGGCCAGGGACAAGTCACACACGGTCTTAAATCGGGCCTTGGTTGTGGCCCCAAGGCTTGCCTGTAGTGAAAAAGAGCGGCTCCCCTGCTTCGGCCCCCCAGTCCCCCACTCCCCACCCCCATTGGTACTGCCCCACACTTGCTGCCTGCGGGCACCTGGTGTCCACTTTGTCAGGTGTCCTCACCCCTCCCCCGCCACCTCTGGGAGTTAGCATTACTTCCGTTTTACACAAGAGGAGGCTGAGAGTTAGAGAGTGAGTCACTCCCCAAGGTTTGGTAAATCGAGTGAGGGACTGGAATCCAGATGTGTGAAACCCAGAGCTGGGCTCTGACCCCCATAGCCCACTGTGACCTGCTTTGTGCAGGGAGCAGGGCTATTTCCTGTCTCTACCCCCATGGACACTTGTCAGATTTGTCCCCCTGTGCTCCACCTTTCAAACCCAAAGCTCCTCTTTATAAGAAAAATAAATATTTTGCAATGCCCCCCATGTTTCTAGGCTGAAATAAAAGTCATAGAAAATATAAACTAACTATATGCATGCTTTCAAAAATTCAACATTATGCCTTAATTGTAATGCAACTAATAAATTAAAAGATGGTAACGTTGAGTAAAATAACATGTATTTCAGCAGACCCATGTGTAGGCCCGGCTTTGCTAGGAGACATCAGGAAGCAGTCCGATGCTTGGCCCTATGCCTGGGCAGCTATAAACGCAGACCCAGACAGAGGCTGCGCCTCCAGCCCACAGCCTGCTTCTCCCAAGTGTGGGACTGACTCCTGATAAAACTCCAAACAAAAGCAAGTCCAGTCTTCTCCCCATTTGCACAGCACTTGCATTCCTGAAAAACTTAGTGGTGATTAAACCCTGTGAAAAATACTTCGTTTGTATATAAAACGGAGTTAAGTCCTATGTTCAGATGTCCCTAACAGGTGGCTCGGACCCACTGGGACATTCACGTGTCAAGCAGGACAAGGCCGATTGCCATCAGGCAGGGCAGTCCGGTCCATTGCAGGATGTCCACAGCCCTGCCTCCCCTGCAAAGCCAGTATTGCTCTATCAATATTATCCCCACCAAGACCACCCAGACCAGCCCCTTTCTCCAAAAAGAAGAGGAAGGTGAGACACCCTGTGTAGAGTTGCTGGAGAAGAGAGTCCTTTGAATTTTTTTTCTAAGCCCGATTTCTTAAGTATTCCCTGCTATTAAAATAATTACAGCTCTTGGTTCTCTTAATGTCTAATGAGACATTCTCTTAATACCTATAATGTTCTGTAAATGGCTAGCTTATTACCCAGATGAGTGTTGAATGGACTTTAGGTTTTACTCCTACTTATATCCAGTACTTTGAAGGCCTGCTAGATATTTATGCCTTATATATGGAGATAACCTATATGCAAACGGATCCATCTGCTGAGCCCAAAGGCAAAGCAACCATTCGGGTCTTTCAAAGTGTTGGTAGCCTCTGGGATACTCAGATAAGCAGAATAAAGAGCTGCCTGACCATGAGCAAACCACTGTCCCCTTGCTTGCTAACTCCTCAAAGCCATGATATCCAGTGACTGCCTTCTAGTGCGATTCCTAGCTTTATTTATTGGGTTTTTTGCTTTTTTGCTATAAATTCTTAGCTTTGCTGTGCAGCCATCTAGCTTCACATTTGCTTTGCTAATTACCCACTTTCCCAGTGGGTTTGTATTTCCTTGGGGTTTTGAAGAGTCCCAGAGTTTTGGCTCTTTGGAATGCTGTCAGGTAAGCAGCGACCAGGAACTCTGTCACTGGCCACAAGGGGACCGACTAGACCCTGCCTTACTGTAACTGGGACAGTAGGAGAAGGTGCTCTTTCCCACTGGGCAACTAGTGACTTGTGATTTTGTACCATGGTGATCAGGGCCTTTCCTGCTCTAGCCTGCCTCAGCCTCCCATTCCTCCATGCCCCTGTCCCCACCATTTCAACTACAAGACTATTTATATTTCCTACTAAATAAGCTGGAAAATAAGCATGAAAAACCTCTGTTTTGTTCACTCAGCTCCTTTTCCTGGATTGTCTTTCTCCTGTTTCTCTGTCTAAGAAGCTTTCCTCCCAGTTGTGACCCTCGGAGAAGGCTCATAAGCCCAGCCCAAGTAGAACTAAGCACCCTACCCCATAGAGCAGCAGCTCATTGGGTGCCTAAGGTGGGATCAGGTGTCCCAGCCTTTGGGCAGTCTTCCTCTGGGTTAGCTGCTCCCGCATATACTTTCATATATCCCCGGCATAAATTCCACCAAAGCACCCGTCTCTCTCCATATCATAATGGTCTCTTTGCTATTCACAAAGCTATGAGCTTCTGGAGGATGGGACCATGTTTTTAATTGTTTGCTTGCTTGTTTTTTGTAGCCCCTACCCCTTGCAAAAATAACTGGCACATATGTTAGGTACTGAGCAAAACTTGGTTGAATTAATAAATTAGAATATTCAAAGCTGAAGAAACCTAAAGATTATCTACTCCAGAGTTCATCACAGGTCCAGAGAGGTGAAGTGAATTGACTAAACTCCCCAGCAAGTTGAGGTAGACTAAAAGCTAAACCAAATTCAGTGAATAAATAGTTCCAGGACACTTGCTTTTTTATCTACCCCTAGACATAGTGTCACAGGATGAAAAGAAAACAAGAACGTTTTTTTCCATGAGAAACTTGCATTGCAGCCACTAAGACCTATGGTAGCCAACCCTCCACAAGGTTGGTTGAATAAATGAATGGGTCAACGAACAAATGACGGTCCTAGCTCTTTACCATTTAAACTCTTTTACATGGAGTACACACACATAAAGAAAAGTACACAATAAGTATACACCACAAAATCCCCACATAGTGAACCCTTTACTTAAGTACCACCATGTTAAGAAATAAAACAATGTCAGTACCCAAAAGCCCTCTCCAAATGACTACCTGTTCCTTCCAAAAGGAACCAATTCTCTAACTTATATCACCATAGCTTTGTTTGGCCTTTTAAAAATCTTTATGTAAATGGAATAATACAGTATGATTCCTTTGTGTCTGGCTTCTTTCACCTAATGTCATATTTGGGAAATTCTCATATGTTAATGTGTATCAGTTATGGTTTCTTCATTTTCATTGCTGCTGTGAGTTTCGTTATATGACTACACCATGGTTTATCCATTATCCTGATAGATTTTTGCCTTCTTTCTGATTTGAGGATATTACAAAATAACACTGCCTGTGAACATTCGTGTACATGGATTTTGGTGCACATGAGCATGTGTTTCTCTTGAGCATATACATGGGAATAGACTTGCTAATATTTATTTGTTTATTTTTGCTATTATTTTAAAATGTGTTATTTTATTTGGTATGTGTATGTTTAACTCTAGTAAATAATGCCAAACTATTTTCCAAAGTGGCTCTATCAGTTTATATCCTCACTAGAAGTGTGTTTGATATTGTCAATCTTTGTACTTTTTATTGTTATAACGGGTGTGTTGCGGTGATTGTTGTGATTTTATTGTTTTGCCCTGATTACTAATGGCTCAGTTTATTGACCATTTGACTATCCTTTTCTTTCTCTTTTTTTTTTTTTGGTAACATCCTATTCTTGTCTCTTGTGTATTTTTCTTTTTGGTTGTATGTCTTTTTAACTGATTTGTAGGAACTCTTTATATATTCTGGATACTGTCTCTTTCTTGCTTAAGTGTGTTGTAAGTATCTTCTCCTACATGGTGGCTTGCCCTTTTCACTCTTTTATTGTTGTCTTTAAAAGAAAAAAAAAACTTTGTAAAATTTCAACATATACAAAAGTAGACAGAAGTGATCAAATAAAACCATACATACCTATTGCTCAATTTCAACTCAGGCCAGTTTTTGAACATGTATACTTTCACCCATTTCTTTAGCCTCTCACCCATCCCACCAATTGCAGAACATTTTGAATAAAATCTCAGATCCTTTCATGTGTAAATATTTTAGGATACGCCACAAAGAAATAAGGACTATTTAAAAATATAACGATACCATTGCCAAACCTAATATTACTAACAGCAATTTCTTGGTATTCTGTCATTAAATGCCAATTTATTTTTCAAATTTGCCTGACTACAGGTTTTTTTTTCCAATAAAATGCACCCACTTTAAGTGTGCAGGGTGCTGAGTTTTGACAAATGTTTACACCCATGTAACACCACCACAATCAAGAATACAGAACTTTGTCATCATCCCCCAAAGTTCCCTTGCTCCCCTTTGTGGTCTTTTCCTTCTGCTCACCCTCCAACCCCTGACAACGACTCATCTATTATCTATCACTATAGATTAGTTTTGTCTTTTCTAGAATTTCATATGAATGGAATAAAAAACTACATATCTCTTTATTTCTGGATTTTTTTTGCTCAACATGATGTTTTTGAGATTTGTTCAAGTTATTGCATGTGTCAGTTGTCTTTTCCTCTTTATTGTTCTTGATGGACAGCTGGGTTGTTTCCAGTTTGTTGCTATTATGAATAAAGCTGCTATTACCATTCACGAACACATCTTTTTGTGGACACATGCTTTCATTTCTTTATTCATTTTTTTTTTCAATTCCACTTACTGAGTTGTATTTTAAGTGTACATAAAACTTCACAAGGAACTGCCAAATGATTTTCCAAAGATGTAGCATTTTATATTTCTACCAGCAATGTATGAGAAGTCCAATTTCTCTACATCCTTGGTAACACTTGGTATTGTCAGTCTTTTTAATTTTAGCCATTCTTGTGGGTGGTAGCGATATCTCATTGTGGTTTAAATTTGTACTTCCCTGATGACTAATAATGTGCAGTATCTTTCCACGTGCATATTAGCCATGCACTTATTTTCTTTTGTGAAGTATCTGTACAACTGTTTTAGCAGTTTTTTTTTTGTTTTTGTTTTGGTATGCTGTACAGTGGGGGTCACATTTCATTCTTTTTCAATGTGACTATCCCGTTATTGCAGCACCATTTGTTGAATTGGTTTTTTTTTTTGGTGGGGGCAGGGGGAAGTGCATGGAATCGAACTCAGGTCTACCGCATGGCAGGCAAGAATTCTACCACCGAACTATCCTTGCCCGCACTCTTTTGACCATCTTTTATTGGGTTGTTTATGTTCTTATTATTGAGATGCAGCACTTCTTTAAATATCCTGGATACCAGTCCTCTGTGACATATATATTTTGCAAATCTTTTCTCCCAACCTATGGCTTGTCTTTTCATTTTCATTAAAATTGTAAGTTTGTTTCTTAAAAGAAAAGTTCAATTTATCAGTTCATTATTTTTTCCTCATGGGCTATGCTGTTTTGTCCCATCTGAGAAGTTTGGTCTACTCAAAGTTTGCAAGGATAATGCAGAAATGTTAGGTCATCAAAGACAACATGATTTCTACTTTCTTGGATTACACAATCTGGGGCAAGCCAGTTTTCATGTTTGGAGGACACTTAAGTGTTTATCTGGAGATCAACATTACATGCCACCTTCAGATTTGAGATAAGGTTTGAAGGTAAAGTTCTTTGCTTCTAAATAATCAATAGCTACTCTGCTCTGCTAGACATTTAACAGGACTTTAGGGTTTTTTTTTTCCTTTTTCAAGATGATTTAATCATTCTTGCATATTAATTTAGATCTAAATGAAAAAGCCAGCTCCCATCATGTCCAATTCTAATTATGTACCACATTTAAACTGCAAAGCATCTGGCTAACGGCTTTCAGCAATAGTAACACAGTGGACATAATTACATGCAAACAACATTCATGGGCTACATTTTCCAGGATGCATATTTCTTATTTTCTCTGGAGAAGAATAAAGGCAGAAGGGTCATTAAGGGTATAAAATAAGGCATCACAGCCTGGGAGAGCCGCCATCTGTCTCAAGGGCTTTCTTGCATGGTGTGGAGCTCTGGGACAGTCACCAGGGAGTGAGTCTCCAGGGCTAAAGCCAGTAGGTGCCGGAGCCAGCTCCTATCAGCTTAGTGGACACATTGTACACGTCTCTTCCCAACTATATGTTTAGTCACCTCACATGGATAGCTTGAAATTGGCCATGGTAGGGTTATTTACACTAAGGGAATTAGCAAATGCAGAGCTTTTCCTTTTGGAGAGCTTGTTGTTAAACATTTACCAGCATACCACTGGCTAAAGCCCTGAGAGCTGAGACAGAACCCGTAGGGAAATGCTTGGCTGCAGGCCCTGGGAAGGCTGGTTGATATCTCTTCACTCATGATTTAGCTGGTCAGGTTGCAGGAAAAATCCAACATGAGGACCAAGGTGAAAGGCTGGTTCTAGAAAGCCCAAACATGCTCCGTGGCTGACTCTCACAGGCTAAAGGTGAACTGGGCTTGTTAAGTGTTCCTTTCAGCTTCCAACCAACTGTTTTGGAAGGAGAGTTTATTCTTCTATGTGCCTGCCTAGACTGTCATGACAATTTAAAAATGCCAGTGAGCATCCCACAGTGAAAATGAGTCCTTGTTCTTTATGGCAATCATGGGATCTCTTCTGATATTAGTTATCGTCTTTGGTTCTTCCATGTTGAAACATTAATGAAAAAGTAAATTAGGTAAAGAACTAAATTTTATTTGAAAAAAATAAGAGAAAAGAAAACCTTAATCAGAATTTAAATACAAAAAAAAAAATAAGGACTGCATAGCATTTGTTTTGATGTTGTTATCATGTTGGGAAGGAGTGTCCTTAATTTTCTACTTGACTCGTATATAGTTATATATCCAAAATGAGATACATAAATGGAAACCAATTTGAATGATACAACCACTGTCATCTTTGGTAAATTTGGATGGATGAACTATCTGCTGGTTAAAGATTACTGTTGTTGAAGAAATCCAGGGCTAAATGTATATTGGATAGAGACTATCCTTGGTATTGTTACCTCTGCTGAATTGAAGTTCAAGTGTTATACTTCCATTCCATTTGACATTATCTGAACTGAACACAGAGGATGATGGATTGAACCCGCTTAGCAAAATGACAAAATATTACCCAGCAACATGTAGTTCAGATATTTTTGTATCCGCAGAAATGAAATAATTTGTTTTTCTCCTTTAACACTAATATCCAGTTTCCAGCCTCATTAAACTCATTTTGTAATCCAAACTTGATATTTCTGGTCACATGAATTTTATACATATTTAAAACTGTGATTGTAAAAAAAATAGAATTCATAAAGTTCCCACTTCAGAAATTATCTAGAGGTTCTTTTTTTATTTCTGTGTGGGTATACATGGAAAAATGACTAGGAAATTTCTGGAAATTCTTTTTTATTTCTGTGAGAGTATATGCGGAAAAGCTCTGGGGTTAAAGGCTGTAGAAAGTGTGAGAAATAGATAGCATTCAATTAAATGTGCTTTAGATGTTTAAGCAAAACAGTCTAGGTTTATTTAATATTAGGCAACTGCTATCTTTGTGACTACAGCCAATATTGGTCTCTGGAGACGAATGCTCCTAATCCCAGAACTCATTAAATGCTAAATACCTTGTTGAGGAAAGATTGGGGCTGAAAATGTCAACTGTAAAATGTCAGAAAAGTCTGAAGTTCTCACAGCAATGCTAATTTGTTCAACTCATAAGGCATTTTAATGTTAGTGAAAATGCTGTTAACAGACGGGAGAAATGCAACTCCGTCGGAGTGTTTTTGAGTAAATTCATCTTAATTAAGTCACAGGGCTTTTCCATTTTCTGGCTGGACACAGAAAAGACATTTTTGGTGCTACAGAGCAAGAAAAAGAGGGCACTCCGTGATTCTGATAGGTAGAGTCTGTGGCTAGAAAGCGTTAATAAGAGCAAAATTATCTTGGAAAGGTTCTGAGCTTAGAAAGGCTGTCCATGGCCAGTCACCACTGTTTCATCATGAAGCAAGTTAAGGGCGAATGCATTGATGCCATCACACCCTCTGGGAAGAAGGCGGCCTTCAGGCACCTTCACTGGGAGGCTTGGAATTCAGGGAGGGTCATGCAACGGTGGGATTTTGGATCTGAAGTTCCATAGTCTGACTTGTCCTTAAACCCTGAATCACTTCCTGAAGCTGTAACCAATGCGATTTGTTTCAGAGTTGCCCTCTTGTCCTGCTCCCAGTAGGCCATTAATATAAAATTACTGAAAATGGCTCTCAGGTCAATGGTTAGTTAAGTCTAAAATAAACTTCATGACCATCTAATTCAATGGTCTCCATATTGGTGGGGTGGGGTGGGGTAGGTGGCAAATGTCAATATGCATAGGGTCATTTGGCAGGTAGGGGGAAGGATTGAGACTATATTGATTCTCTGGTCTTTTCTAGCTAACTGTATGGCCCTGGGCATGCCATTTAAAACTCTGGCTTGAATATCATGTGAAATAGGGATGATAATATTTATTTTATATTTTCTGTGTGAAATTGAATGAAACAATTAATTTTAAACAGTTAATCAGGTATCCAGCCTAAGAAATTATGGTTTAATATTTAGATTTGCTCATTGCCCCAAACCATGCCACATTTGGGCCAGAAACACACATTGTTCTAAAATGAATTAAAATGGGATGCTTTGTACATTCTGTTTTCTTCTCTTCCTATTTCTCAAGCTCCAAATTCTTTATTTATCTACTTACTTAATAAGAAAACCTGAGATTTCTTATTAGGGAAAAACAAGAGATATCATTAAAGTGATATTTGATTTGCTAATGTTCCTTGCATCCAAAAGTATCCCAACTGCTACACCTGTACCCTTTGAATCCTTTAGGAATTTCAGTCAAAATCTAGTACAAGCAACTATAAGTGGAAGTTCAAGATACGTTCCACAGGGAGCTAATCAGGGGTACTCCACAAACTCTAAGGCAGTGATTCTCCACCTTGGCTGCACTTGGAAATACCCTGGAAAACTTTTAAAATACTGATGCCATGGTCTTGCCTCTAGAGGGTCTAATGAAATCCTCTGGGGTACAGCTAGGATATCCCAATTTGTTAAACCTCCTCAGGGGAGTCTAATGTACAGCTAAGGTTGGGAAACACTGACATAAGAGAAGCAGTTAGCATAGTCTTGCTAAGAGCTTGAAGAGGAGGCATCAGAGACAATGCATCAATTCTACCAACCTCTACCTGGCCACTTTTCTGACCCAGCTCTACCCCTTGGGTATCTTAACTTAGAATCATTCCCATTACATGGTGACCTGAACTAGGATGGCATGTCAATCAACATTTGGGCCTCCCACCAATTGCAGGTAGGAGAAACAGCATCCCTGAATCCTCATTTCAAGAATGAATGGACAGGGTTGGGCTTTCTACCCATGGAACAAGTAGGGGCTACCTCTGTGATGAGGCTGAAGGAATAGGGGGGTCCCCCACCCCAACATATATATACACACAAATATTTTCCCCAGTAGCTGTCTAAAATTCTTCACTCCTTTTTTGCATGACTTAAAATCTTACCTACAAGTAAGAACCTCTTAAAAGCCATTTGACCCTGTAAGGTATATATGTGAATTATTAGCCATTCAAACCAAACTGTGAATTAATTCAAACAGAATCTTTTTAATCACACAGCTATGATAGCACATGAAAGCCAGGTTTCTATGGCTCAGTGCCATTGATATTTGGGGCTGGTAATTCTTTGATCTGGGGGCAGGGCTGTCCTGTGCATTATAAGATATCTATTAGGATATTGTAGCCTGTTTACTTACCAAATGCCAGTAGCGCCCACCCACCCAGACTTCATCACTAAAAACGTCTCCAGACATTGACAAATGTCCCTTGTAGGAAAAGTACCCCCAGTTGGAACTGCTAAGAATAAGAATTTTGACTAGAATAGAAGAAAAATAAGTTTTGCAACATAGGAAATTTAGAGACGGTCAGGAGGCCTGGATAAAACTGAAGTGGGGGTTGATACTCTTACTTCTCATCCCCTCTTACTGTTCTAGGGGTGAGAGACAGGTGCACCACAGGAGATAGGAGGGCACTAACAACAAAATCCATCAGTTTTGAAATATGGCCCTAGCACATGGAAGCTGCTTGTCACCTGGCCCCGGACCGGTCTCCTCACAGCTACCTTACTCCCTCCCAAAGAGGAAATGTTCTGAGGTTAACATTTATTATGGGAACCACCTACCCTATGCTCTCCCCTACAAAATGTTTGCATCTTTACTTCATTGCAAAGCTACTTCAAAGCTAGCCATAAACATGCTCTGTCACAGACACAGCATCGTATCACATTTAAGATCAAAATATACATTCCCAATGTCCTTTAATTCTAATCTACCCAATGTCTGAGGGACTCTGTGTTGCTAAAATGGAAGCATTTTAAAGCACATAGATGGAAGGTAGAACATTCTAGACTGACCCAGAACCTCCGACCTTGCTTTTGAAGAGAGATGAAGCCCCTCTCAGCCTTCCAGCCACCCTCGTTCTCTCAGGCCTGTTTTCAGTGTTGGAGCAGGAATGTTAGAAGTTACTTCCAAGATGTCCTCCAACCTACAAGGCTCGTTTTGAGCCATTCCTCTTTCCCTTTGTCCTCTTCTAACTCATTAGTGTTAAGGGGTTCCATACCCCTTCTCTGAGGAATATTCAGCCACGCTCTTTCTCACAGGCAGGGGAGCCAGCCCCCTGAGAGTGCATACCCTACCCTGTCACCTGAGGGTTCCCCATTCGCCTGCTGCCTTCCACTCAGCTAAGCTTATAAACCTAATGGGGTGGCCATTCGGCAATGAAAGACGCTGAATAAACAAAGCATTTGCCCCCTGGGAGATTGGCTCAGATTTAATAGAGGATGTGTACAGGCTTTCAGCACTCCTCGGCCCACAAGCTTTAACCACTGTACAAACTGATTTAGAACACTAAAGCCCAACTGTTTGCTTAGTGCATTTATTGACTCAATTCCCGCCTCCGAGGCAGGTGGCCTCAGCCGGCCGCTCACGCATTGTTCTGACTCCCTTCTCCCCAGTGACACTGTGGCCTCTCCCCACTTGAGAGTTCCTTTCTTTATTTCAGGTTCTGGTCCTCGAAAAGTTGGGCAGTCAGCTCACACATGCAGGTATAGTGTTTCATTTTTAAAGAGGCATAATTCACTCAAGCCAGTATTTTCAGCTGTTCAGTTGGGTTTGTTGCATAATAGGGACTTTTCTACTTCCCTCTTGGAAGGGGAAGAGCTGGTTCCCTGGGTGAAGGTGGGGAGGGTTGTCACTGTTCTGGCATGTTAACTCTTTCTAACCATGGGGCTTCATTTTGTGAATGGTTTCCAAAGAACCCTCATGTATAGAGAAAACGAACCAGTGGTTTATGCAAACCTCCCGCAGCACCTGGCTGGACCGTGAGATCAATTGATTTGGTCCAAAGTGGCCACCTGGAAAAAAAAAGAAACAGGTTCCCCACCCCCTCCCCACCACTGGAAGAATAACAATATTATCATTTATTGAGGCTTCTAAGTTCAAGGTTCTATGTCTAGTGTTTCAGATGCATTGGTTCCTTTGATCTTTATCCTAAACTTCTGTGGTGGGTATTATCGCCCTTTTTTATCAGATGGGGAGGCTGAGGACCAGAAAGTTTAAGCAGCTTGCCCACAGTGACTTCACTTTCTGGAGGCAGAGCAGGAATTTGAGCCCAAGGCTGTTTGACTCCAGAGACTGTGCTACAAGCCTTGCTTCCAATCGCTCCCTACGTCTGAGTCACTTCCCTGTTCACTCCATGCATTGCATCTCGGAGAAAAGGAAAGCGTGTGGGGCTGCACCCCGGGGTGGAGGTCTGCTGGACGGATCCAGGGAGCTGGACCTGCGGCAGCATGACTGGGTTTGCCATGCTCCTGCCTGTTGGAGTGGCACAGCCTGACATCCGTCCTTCTCCATGGCCTGCTGTCCTCAGACAATGTCCTCAAGCTTTGTTGTCAGAGGGCAGAGCTCAGGTGTCACCTAACTGTGCTGCCAGTAAAAGAAGTTGGGAGCAGCACACACACTCATACGTTCGCACATGTAAACAGACTCACCCGTGTCACGTACACAAATACACATTTAGTCAGACACACTCATACATTTGCACACATGCACATTCCCATACATGCACACTCATATGTACTCATATATACCCGCACACTTACACATACCTGCACACATACGTAACCATATATGCACACTCATGTGCACATACCCCTCTCACATTCCTGCACAGACCCAAACCCAAGTATACATTGTGATGCAAAGTCAGGAGACTGTGCCCAATATAATAAGGTGATGATGTGTGTGTGATTTTGTGATTTCCAAAGCCATTGGACATAGAGAACTTATAGCAATGACACTGAATGTGTTGTAAGAAAATATACTATTTTTCCTAACTTTGTCCCATCCTCATGAGTCAGATCTCTGGTACCAGACAGTTTGCTCAGAGCAAGCCCTTCAGAGCCTCACGCACTAGTTCTGTAATCTTGGGCAAGTTGCTTAACTTCTCTTTGCCTCCATTTCCTCATCTGTAAAGTGGTTACAATAAGAGTGCTTACCTGTAGAGTTATGACTATCACAAGGGCTCCGACATGAGAAGCTTATGCACTAACTAGGGCAGGGCACATACGTGTTCCGTAATGGGAGGTTACCATGGCTTGGGTGTGCTTTGCTATTGATACTCCGTGACAGTGATGTTAAACACAGATACAATTTGAGATTTTGATATGAAAATGAGGTCCAAAGAGAGATATACCAAGTTTTAAAGGCCTGTTCATATTGCTTCCCTCTTTAAACCCTTACACTTGGAAAAGCTTCAGGGCAGGAGAAACCTATCCTTTTTCCTGCTCAGCCTCAGAGCGCCCTGGGCTCCACTAGGTTACTGAGCGCTGTGGTCAGTCCCCTGGGTTGGATGGGTAGACTCAGCCTGCTGGAAACACCAGGACTTTTACCTTACTATCTCCCTTTCCTCTCCCCCTTTCCAGTTAAATTAACCCCCATTTTGTGAAAATACTACTAAACCCAATTGGAAAATGAGTTATGCAACAAATACCATTTTATTTTTGTGTTCAGTTTACTTGTAAGTAGGTAGAGTCTAAGAATTAAATACATTTAATCTGCAATAAAAAATTATCTCTTAAGAGTCATGAAAGGAACTGAGATGTTTTGGTTAAGACTAGTTAGACCAATAATATGCTATTTCGCTCTATTTCTTTCCTCTGATCAGATCTGGTATCATTTTTCAAAATCTGCCAATCCTCCATTATTTCAGTCACCTTACTTTCCCCATATGTCCATGTCTCCAGCCCCCCTCTGGAAGCTCCCTTCTCTGGCAGTGACCCTGAAGAGAAGTTCACATCTTCTCTTTCCTTCTTTTCTCTATGAGGGCTTACATCTTGGTTCTATGCATCTCACTCTTTCAGAAAGACCCCACGTGGACCAGAGATTGTTCTCTTCCATCCTTCATCCCTCCTCCTCTTCCTGAGTTAGACCAATGCTTGATCAAAAGGCACTATTTACCTTAGAATTCCAACTATTTCGTTATCAGAGCACTCATCTCATCAAAGGAATGACCAGAAAGAGGCTATTTTACAGGCTTGGAAAGCACAAGCTCCTCTCTTTCTCTCTCTTCACCCTGTTGAAGAGAAAAACAGAAATTTCCTAAGCAATTTTCCTTTAAAATTTGCTTTTTGTTTAAGCTTATATACTATCACCCATGTTTTACAAAATAATTTCAAGCTGTTTTTGGAGATTTGTTTAAATGACATCCACTTACTACTAATAGTTATTTGGAAGATGGCATTGGAGGTGATTTTTATTTATTATATTGCTTTCTGCTTTGTACATGTACTGATGGGCTTAAAATTAAGATGCATCATTTTTATATAAAGATAAAGCCATTTTAAGAAGGATGTTTTTTTCTTTCTTTCTTTTTTTAACATGCACATAGCAATACTGTCATACCATTTCTAAATGCTTTGAAGTCTTCCATTTTTTCTGCGCTGGTTTCTGCACACCTCATTTAGCTGGCCAGTTAAGCAGCACTTCCTTCTGAGCACAGCTCACAGCATGTTTTGAGGTGAAAAGCAAGTTACTCTGGGATGGAGCAATATCTTCCTTCATTTTAGAAGGCACAGTTGAGTTCTATTATCAAGTCATGAATAAAGCATTTGTAAAATACGTCTCACAGGGATTTTGTTTTCCAAGTTATTTTGTCAAGGCTTCTCTAAAGACAACTGAAAGTGACAGTGCTCATGGGTCTCAGGGCATGAGCTCTTTCTGGTATCTTCTAAAGAAAACATGTCTTTTTCCAAATAAATGTCATTTTCCCTTGGTGAAGATTATCCGTATATATATATTTATATATATGTTCTCCTTGGGGTTGATTTCAAATTTTAATTTAAGTATACATAGAAAAATATACATATCATAAATAACAATTCAGTTACTTTTTACATGCTAGGCACTTTCTGTTAACATCACTTGGCTCAAGAAACAGGACATTATTAGCACTCCAGGAGACCCTCGTTTCCATTGCCACTAAAAGCCACCCCCATCCCCAACAATAACCATTATGTTGATGTATTAGTTTTGCGAAGAAGTTCAAAGGACCATCCATTTTTCACATTAATTTTCAGATCAAAACATTCCTGTGCCATAGATGGACACATGGTTTATGCCATTTCCTCCTGAAGCTGGGAAATATGACAAAGGAGATTGGATTCCTTTTTGTAAGAGCCCTATTAAATTCCGTATCTTCCATCCTAGCCCAGAGCTTTGCTTTTTAGGTCGCACATGCCTATTTGTGGGTTTGTTATGGAATGTCATGCTGATATTAGCATTTCTACTATAAACACTGCCACTTTTAAAACATAAATGTGTTAAATAAAACCCAGATCCCAAGCATAACAAAGGCTCATAACATGAACCCTCATAGCAGTTTTCAGCCAATCAGCGGCTTAAAGGGGCACATTGCTGAACTCTCTTGTCTGAATTCAGAGGTCTTTTGATAGTTTTAAATGGGTTTTAAAGGCTTCCTGGCCTGGCTGCTCATCAAACTCAGCTGGGCAGCTTTTCAAAACAGCTCCCCCAGCTCCACTCAAGAACAAATGAATTGGTGGCCTCGGGGCTGGAAATCTGTATTTTATAAAGTTCTCAAGTGATTCTGATTTGACTGGAGACCATGCTAGTAAACCTCAGATAAAATGATAGCCATCGAATGCAAATACTATAGCAACATCCTGTAAATAAGACGGAAAAGCGTGTAAACGATCAAGACATTTTGCCTCCTTCAAAATATTCTCTCAAAATACGATGTTTTGTCAAGTAAAACACAGGTGAGATGGTAGGTTGAAGATGTCTTTGTTTCTAGGTTAATAATAATTGTAAGTAACAATTACCTAGTGTGTAGTAGTTTGCTGAATGCTGTCACATATCTTATTTCACATGTAGAGATCATAACCACAAAAGGGGAAACTGAGGATAGGAGGTTAAGTACCTGTTTAATATACATAAGGTTATATGTATATTAAATGGCAGAGCAAGGACCCAAACCCAATTTCACATATTTCTCACGATCCATCAGGCTACAAGCATCAGAAAGCTACCTGAAGGCCGACAGGAGTTGAGTGTTTCAACCACTCTTGGTTGAAACACTCAACTCCCATCCTCCCTGCCTCCCCCCTCCCTAAAATATATTTTTTTGTGTATGTCTCTCACATGACAGGTAATCTGTTATGTGCTAGGGAATCCGACATTAAAGAACAAGTCTCTGTCCTCAAAAAATTCACATCCAATGGGAAGACAGACAAATCTCTATGTGATGGTGCACCAAATGTCAAAGTCATGGCGAATAAAATGACAGACCAACACAATTAGGTCAAACAGGAAGGGGGGATTATGTCACGACCATCCAGCCAATTGGACATGTGAATTCATACTTTCCACTTAGATAAAAAGTCCAAATTTTTAAAGGTAAAGAACTTGCTTTGATGTACTCTCACTTCAAAGAGGGACTGTTTTATTTTGAAACAATCTCACTGCCTTCAATTTCCTGTTAGCACACCCTTCAAAATGTGTCTTTAGAACTTTCATCTATATTCTATAGCATGTGTTTACTCTTTCCTGACTAAATTTAGATGCAATGTCATCTTATTAGTGGTTCATTGACATACTCTTGAAAGACTAATCAATGTTCAAAAGAAGCAGAGAGGGCTTAGATAAGTATAGGGAGGGACTTGGGCTCCTTTCAGGTCTGACACGTAAAAGAACATCTTCTGATTTATCAGGAAACAGCTTTGTTATGTTCAGCAATTGGACTAGAGCTGGGGTGAATCGATGCGTGAGTTCATGTGTGTGTGGCTGATGTGGGTAGCAGACAGATTTTCCAACATGCTATCTCACTAATTATTTTCATAAGTAACAATAAGCTGTCATTTTGCCTTCAAACCCCTAAGAGTTATTCAATAATAATAAATAGTTATTAGTAACAACAAACTGTCCATGTTGTTTTCAAATCCCTAAGAATTAGTCAACAATAATACATAGTTTTTAGGTGCCCACTGAGTATCAGACAACTTCTTAAGTACAGGGTCCACAGAGGTGAAGGAGACAGATATTTTCCTACCCTCCTAGAGTTGACATTTAGTGGCCTTTCCAAATAGACTATTGCAGACCAATTAAACATTACAGGAAGAGTGCATAGACAGTTGCTCCTAAATTTTTGGTTTGCATAATTGCTTAACCTGCTTGATCTTTCTGAAGCACTACACACTATTGATGGTCCTTTGATCTGTGCACTGTTCATCCTTTGGCTTCTGTGCTTCTGGTCTTTTCAAGTTCTCATTTTCCTCAGTTCTTGGTCTCCTTCTTATTTTCTTTTTATCTCTCCTGGAAAATTTGTGACATCTTTTTTCCTGCCCTCTCTGCTCCAGTTTCTGCAACCTTTAATCTAGCCTCATGTATTAGTGTGCTAAGCTGTTGGAATGCAATATTCCAGAACTGAAACAGCTTTAAACAGGAAATTTATTAAGTTGCAAGTTTACAGTTTTAAAGTCATGAAAATGTCCAAATTAAGGCACCAGCAAGAGGTTACCATCACTCAAGAAATGCTGATGCCCTCTCGAACACCTGTGTCAGCTGGGAAGGCACGTGGCTGGTGTCTGCTGGGTCTTTGACTTCTGGACACCTCTGTCAGCTGGGAAGGCACATGATGATGTCTGCTAGCTTTCTCTCCTGGCTTCTCATTTCATGTGGGTTCCCCAGGGGTGTTCTCCTTCTACATTTCCAGAGGTCTCTTGTGGGCTCTCAAGCTTTTTCTAAAACAGTTTCCTCTTAAAGGGCTCCAGTAAGCAACTCCACTTGAATGGGTGGAGGCACACCTCCATGGAAACCACCTAATCAAAAGGTGCCACCCACAATTGGGTGGGTCGCATCTCCATGGAAACAATCAAAAAGATCCCACCCAACAATATTGAGCATGACTTTTCTGGGGTATGCAATAGTTTCAAACTGGTATACCACATATTTCTCTTTTCCATCAGATTTATCTTCTTTCCCCCTTTCCAACTCTAAGATCCCATGATAACTGACATTTGAGTGGGTTCTTTTTAGCATTTACAGAAAAAGTTCCCATTCATTATCTGAATCAATAACAGTGCTGGTTTGAAATGATGTGTGTACCCTAGAAAAGCCATGTTTTAATCCTAATCCCATTTTGTAAAGGCAGCCATTTCTTCTAATCTCTATTCAGTATTGTATGTTTGAAACTGTTATTAGATAATCTCCCTGGAGATGTGATTTAATCAAGAATGACTGTTAAACTGGATTAGGGGAGATGTGTCTCCAGCCATATGGGTGGGTCTTGATTAGTTTCTGAAGTCCCATAAAAGAGGAAACATTTTGGAGAATAAGGTAGATTTGGAAAGAGCAGAGAAGAATGACACAACCATGAGAAGCAGAAAGAACCAGACAGTGACCTTTGGAGATGAAGAAGGAAAACAGCTCTCGGGGAGCTTCATGAAACAGGAAGCCAGGAGAAGAAGTTAGCAGATAAAGCTGTGTTTGCCATGTTTCCCTTCCAGCTGAGAGAGAAACCCTGACTGTGTTCACTATGTGCCCTTCCACTTGGGAGAGAAACCCTGAACTTCATCGGCCTTCTTGAATCAAGGTATCTTTCCCTGGATGCCTGTGATTGGACGTTTCTATAGATTTGCTTTAATTGGGACATTTTCTCGGCCTTAGAACTGTACACTAGCAACTCACTAAATTTCCCTTTTTAAAAGCCATTTATTTCTGGTATATTGCATTCTAGCAGCTAGCAAACTAGAGCAATAAACATTCATGGAGAACCTTCTGTGTGCCAGGCATGGTGCTTGGCACCAACCCTAGAGATAAGTAAGTACTAAGACTGGTCCAGGAAAGCACATTTTTCTAATCCTTGATTCTGGGCTTGCCATCTGTTGCAGAGTAGTTCCCTGGTAGCAGACTCAGATGCAAATTCTTGTGCAACAGGTTTATAAGAGTATTCTTGAAACCAATGACTGTAGAAGGGAAGGGACATAAGCAGGACTGGACAGACGAAGAAGTTAAACTGCAATGCAGTCTGAAAGGAAGAATCAGCCTACTCCATTTAGAGCTCTGAAGATGGAATGACTCTTCAGAACTGTCCATTTTGAAGTAAGACTGTCAGCTAAGGCTTGACTGCTGGAAGCACTCTGAATAGCTGGGGGAGTGGGTCCTTTAGTTGTGGTGGAGGATCTGAGAAGCACATCACAGTATAGAACACATCCTCCCACACTGCTAAGATTCACTCAAAGTAACGAATATGTCTTGTTGCTTTGAGCCTTGGTATAAAGAGCAGGGAGCTCATGGAGAAAAAGAGCTGAATTCCTGCAGCCAGGTCCACTGCTCTTGGTGGTGGCAGAGCGGGAAGAGGTTACAATGAGTCTGATCAAATGAGCAAAGACCAGGTAGGTCAGGCCAAGGTGGACTTCTTTTGGAGATGTTTTTGCTCTGCCTGAAATTTTCTGCACCTAGCCTCCAGGTCTCTGCTTACATGTGAAATCATCTAGGCAGTACCCTCTGGCCTCAGTCTAAATTAAGTCTATGCAAAACCACTTGCTTAATATCCTGGACTTTGCTTGTAATATCTGTCACTCTGTGACCTTTAGGGGATGATTTTTTCAAAGTCTTCTCTCCTATATTACTGAAAGCCTCAAGGCAGGCAGGTATTCTTCCTTGTTCACTATAGTATCTCTACGCCCAGTGCGATGCCTAGCATAGTAGAGCTCAGCAAATTTCATTTCTTAAATAAGTGAAATTACAGTAGGGGCTGCATTAGGGTTCTTTGGTTGTAATCAGTGGAAACTGGCTCTAGCTATATTAAGCAAAAAGGGAGTTATGGAAAGAATGTGGGGAGCTCCAGGGTCACAGGGGAAGCTGAGAATATGTGGTGAAAACAGGCAACACTCAGCAACTCTGGAGGTCCAAGAAGCAGGAGCTACTGGACAAATTAACTCTAACCATTTTCAGCCTCTTTGTCATTCAGCTCAAGAGTTAAATTCCATGGAGGGTGAGGGTAGGAATTCCACGGTCTAGTCTGGGTCATTTGCCATCCTCTTGGCTAGAGGAGGAACAACTGACAACAATCCCAGTAGATTGTATCCAAAAAGAAATTGTAGAATTCTTAAGGAGAAATGCATTATAGGAGGCCAAAACCAAAGCAAACCAAAACAAATATTCCTGCTACAGGAACCAGAAAGAGGTACGAAAGCCCTAACCACCTGGGGGTATCAGGGAGGGCTCCATGGGGAGAGGTGCAGGGTTGACCTTGTTCATCTCTTATCCCAGTGCCAAGCATGCTGCCTGTCACACTGCAGATATTTTAAATATATATATAAAAATATATATTTTAAATATGTCTCTTAAATATATCGGCAGGTGTTGCAGATGCTAATTGCACGCATCCTTATCCCCTCAGCACTTAACATTTCTGTGCGTGCAGATGGCTTTCCCACTGTAAGCACGCAAGACTCTGGCCACCAGAGCATGCTTGGCCTGCGGGTGGGCCCTGGGAGTGCCAGAGTGCTGGAGTTTATGCTTCAGGAGCAGCCTGCAGTCAATAACAGATGGGAGTTGGTGGGTAAATATCCCAGCTTCCTCCCCTTCATTCTACAGGGTCTCCCAAGGTCTTCCCATTGTGACCAACCCAGTTGCCCAGAGCAGCAACCTGGTCTTTCTTTTCATGCAATTTTATTGAGATATAATCATCCAAAGTGTAGAATCCGTGGCTCACAGTATCATCATATAGCTGTGCATTCATTATCATAATAGATTTTTTCATTCATCATCACAATAGATTTTTGAACATTTTTATTACCCCCCCAAATTAAAGTAAGAATAAAAATAAAAGTAAAAAGAACACCCCAAATATCCCATTTTCCCATATTACTTATTTTTTGTTTTCTTTTTTCCTTATGCATTTGTCCATACGTTGGATAAAGGGAGTATCAATCACAAGGTTTTCACAATCACTGGGTTATACCCTAAAAGCTATATAGTTATACAATCATCTTCAAGAATCAAGGCTACTGGATTACAGTTCAACAGTTTTAGGTGTTTCCCTCCAGCTACTCCAATACCCCTGAGACTGAATAAGTGATATCGATGTACTGTGTAAGAATAACCTACAGAATGACCTCTCAACTCTGTTTGAAACCTCTCAGCCTCTGAAACCTTATTTTGTTTCATTTCTCCTCCCCTTCTGGTCAAGAAGGCTTTCTTACTCCCACGATGCCAGGACCACGCTCATGTCTGGGAGTCCCGTCCCACGTTGCCAGGGAGATTTACACCCCTGGGAGTCAGGTGTCAGGTAGAGGGCAGGGCAGTGAGCTCACCTGCAGAATAGGCTTAGAGAGAGAGGCCACATCTGAGCAACCACAGAGGTTCTCTGGGGGTGACTCTTAGGCAAAATCATAAGCAGGCTTAGCTTCTTCTTTGCAGGAATAAGTTTCATAAAGGCAAGCTCCAAGACTGAAGGCCTGGCCCATTAAGTTGGCAATCCCCAGTGCTTGTGAGATTATCAGGTCTTCCCCAGGTGGGGAAGTTTAATATTTCTACCTTTTTTCCTAGTCCCTTGAGGGAACTTTTTATCTTCTGCCTGGAATACTCCGGGATGTATCAGGGCATCGCATTAACCTGTTAAAAATCAACAAGATGGATGGGCCACAGTGGCTCAGCAGGCAGTTTCTGCCTGCCATGCTGGAGACCCGGGTTCAATTACCCGTGCCTACCCATGCAAAAAAAAAAAAAGAAGAACCAACAAGATCTCACTCCCTATTCAAGGTTCCATGTAATTATGGTGTTCAAATAAGCTGACTATACAAGTTAAATTAGATCGTGTGATGCCGAAAATATAAATTTTGCACCAAATAAATATCTGTTCCTTTGGTCTCCTGCGAAAGATGAAGTTTTATAATACAGTCAATAACATCCTTTACCCTTTGGTCTGATTTACCTTAATCCTACCCAGATCAACTTCACTCATATCTCTAATTAAAGACTGACCACTTTTTTTTTTTTTGCATGGGCAGGCACTGGGAATCAAACCTGGTTCTCCAGTATGGCAGGAAAGAACCCTGCCACTGTGCCACCGTCACACTGCCCAAAGCCTCATCACTTTTCCAGTGTTTCTAAAGTTGCTGTATAGGGTAATGCTGAACTTTCATAGTGGCAGAACTCTAGCTGTGAGTTTTAGGTATCACCCAAATACCCTAAGTTTCAGGAAAGTAACCTGCTCTTTAATGCACCTTGTATAGACTTCCTTCCCTTGACCATCTCACTTCCCCATTTCCCTGTGGTGCTTCCTGGGATTATTTCCCAAATAAACTACTTATATTCAGATCTTTGTCCCAGGACAGTGAGTAAGAAGGAAAGGGTAATAAGGAGCGACTAGTTCTCAGTAATTATACATAGAGGAGAAATACTGTAGACAGACCTGAGAGAACATGTACACTCAGGTTGACTCATTCTTATATGCCTCCCCCCACCCCACCCCATCTCTTCCGGTCCTTCTATGGTCACATCGGTGATGCTAGAGGGTGTGCATGCTCTTGGAATGGTAACTCAGTTTCTTATCAGTCTAAAAAAAATGCAATTAGATGAATAACTGCCATCAAGGAAACCCTTTACGAGGCAGCCACTGTTATTATGGTCAGCAAGGCTGATCCACATACTCTGGGATCCTTGCTACCTGGGATAGGCGCTCTTGTGCCTGTCCTGTCTGGATGGACGTGGGACTTGCGCAACTTTTCTCCCTACATCTCTGCTGAAATGCGTAACCCACAGAATGGTGTCACTTTACTGTCTGGTCAAAAATTGGGGTCCTGTCTCAGAGTGATCTTTCTTAAACACAGATCTAATATGAACTGCATCTGCTCAAGAAGTTTCCATGATTGCCTGTTGCTTTGTAGGATGGCATTCATATTCTAAGTATGACTCTCCAGGGTCTTCATATCTGCCCCGCCCTCCATCTCTGGCCACTCTGGGCAGCCATCCTCACTGTCCCACATGCTGTATCCTGCTTCCCTATCCCTGCGGCTTTGCTTTTGCTGATCCTCTTACTTGCATGACCCTCCCTCTCTTCTGGGCCAGCACAATCTGGCTTCTTCTGTACAGCCACTCAGAACACCATCTCCTCTGTCCCAGCTAAAAGGGATCACTCTTTCTGTCTGCTTTGTTTATATTGTTATAGCAGCACTTGCCAAGCTTTATTGTAGTTAGCTGCCTGCAAATCTGATTCCCTAGCAGAATGTGGATTTCTGAAGGCTTGCTCAGCTTTGTAGCTTTGGATCTACCATGTCACTAGAGCTCCTGGATGCTTTATGTTTCAAATGAATAAAGAATAAACTATTTCTTAAATATCTTTTTTTTGACATCAGCTCTTTCCAGGATGGATAAAATAGAGAGAAATTGTTTCTACTGAGAATTCACTTTAACATAAGTCTCCCTGAGAAAAGGTTCTGAGATAAATGAAACAGAAGGCAGAATCAAGAAATCCTAGAAATGTTCCTGGTGCAAACCTGAATCTTTGGTGATTTCCTGAGATGATCTCACCCTGTGAAAAAAAAGTTAAAAAATTTTTTTTAAAGGAAGAGCTTTGGATACATCTCTTTCAAATGAAAAAAATTAAATCAGTGCATAAATGCAAATCTCTGAAAGGTGCTTAACAGTATTAAAATTTCTCCTGCTGATATTATCTATCCAACAACTTTTGGCAATTACAGTTATAATATTCTTTTTTTCGCTCTAAGAAACTGGCACAATCTAATGAACAATTAAAAATCTACTGGAACAAAAGAGAGACAGGGGCTCTAAAAGTATAAACAGAAGTTTTGCTAAATAATCCCAATAATTTCCACCAAAAGAAAATGGAGAATTAAGACAGCGAAACCTGCTTAGCCCTAAACACTGCTCTTAAGCAGAGTGAGCAGAGCCACCAGGAAGCACCGGCAAATCCCAGCTCCTAAAACCTTGATAGTTACTTAGCACTTACCACGTGCCAGGCACCATGAGCTGAGTCCTTTGCTTGCACTATCTCACTTAATCTTAGCTTCTTAACCAGAACCTAAGAGATAACTAGGGTTTTGAGAACTTGCATTTTGCAGATGAGGTTTAGAGAAGTTCAACTGCCCAAGGTCACTTGACCTCTCATTGTGAGGCAAACCTGGAATCCAGGTCTGGATAACTCTGAAACCCTAATCCTGCTCTTGCAAACTGGGTTGCATGACAGAATCACCCTGGGATCTTGTGGAAATGCAAAACAGGAAAGTCGAGCAAACTAACAAATGAAATATATGGTATGCACATGGTGATAGGGGTCTGGATAAAATAGAAGGACAAAGTGCTGTATGGTGAAAGAGTAGGTTACAGTTTTTCTTTTTATTGTGAAATATAACATATATACAAAAAAAGTGATAAATTTCCAAGTAGTATTAACAAGTAGTTATGGAACAGATTTTAAAGTTTGGTATGGGTTACAATTCCAAGATTTTTAATTTTTTTCTTCTAGCTGCTCTAAGCCACTGGAAACCAAAAGAAATATCGACATAATGATTCAACTGTCTTACTCATTTGTTAAATCCTATCTCCTCTGTTATACTCCTCCTTCTCTGTTTTTTTTCTTTTTTTGTGAAAACTCATATGCAAAAAAGCAATAAATTTCAAAGTACATCGCGACAATTAGTTGTAGAACAGATTTCAGAGTTTGGTGTGGGTTACAATTCCACACTTCTAGGTTTTTAGTTCTAGCTGCTCTAAGGTACTGGAGCCTAAAATAAATATCAATATCGTGATTTAGCACTCATAAGAGTAGGTTACACTTTTAACTATGATCAGAAAACTGCTCAGGAAATCCTCAGTGAGATAACAGATCAGCAAAGATCTGAAAAAAAAATGAGAAAGGCATGTGAATATCTAAGATAAGGGATTTCCAAACAGGTATAAAGTCCTTAGAGGGAACAATCGGACAGTACAGCTGGAGTGACCGTGGGTCGGGGGGTGGGGTGGGGGGTGGAGTGCAGATAGAGAGCAGAAGATGAGGTCAGAGAATTAAGAGGGACCAGCTCATACGAGACCTCATAAACCACCATAAAACTTTCCCCTTTACGATGGACGTCTACCGGCCAAATTACTCATATTCAACTTTTTGCACACCTAAAAAACATACCTAAAAAACATTTTACATATCAAAGTGATTGATCTAAACTCAGTTTGAAATATATCATCAAAGTTGGAATACCTAAGCAAACACTAGAGACCAGGGTACAAAGAAGGGAGAGTCAAAAACCAGCAAAGAGGGAGAGAGGAATAGTGGGATTCAGACAGAATGCGAGGGGAGCCACTTCACCATCACAAGGCCATGATCCCTTTAGGACAAGAAATAGCAATGGAAGGTCTATTCAGAAAATCTGAGCTCTCTTGTTAAAAAATAACAATTAAAAAAAATTACAAGATGCCATGGATCTGTATTTTCTTCCTGATTCTTTTTTTAAGAAATCAGAATTTTTCCCTATCCACTCCCACTTACCTGCTTTCTTTGATTTTTGCTCTATCTCCTGACCATGCTATATAGCTTGTATCTGTTTAACCAACCACTGTCCGTTCACTGATCTCCTTAGCTTGCTCTCCTTGTCCCCACTCCCACCTCCAACTAGAGCCCTTGTTTTTGGTGGGGCCACATTTTTATCATGG
Source organism: Tamandua tetradactyla (assembly GCF_023851605.1). Classification (NCBI taxonomy): domain Eukaryota; kingdom Metazoa; phylum Chordata; class Mammalia; order Pilosa; family Myrmecophagidae; genus Tamandua; species Tamandua tetradactyla. Next base: position 145,747,374 of record NC_135332.1, read on the forward strand.
CCTCTGCCCTATCACATCTGCCCAATATACACTCCTTTTACACCCTAATCCTGCCCCTGTTCCCTGGTTGTGAGACTGGTGAGTCCCAATAAACAACACTTCCCAGTGGTCAAACCCTGTGTAGGCCTCCTACACTGCCTCTGGGATGGACCATGTGACTGTCTTATGCCTTTGAGACATGCATTTTCTAAACTTGTTTCTAGAAATACTTGAGGAAAATGGATAAACATCAGTAAAAGTTGCATTCTCATATTAGAAGGGCTGTGTATGAGTTCATGCTAATAAATTTATTTCCACTCACAGTGAACGTGCACTAAAAGGGTTCTGAAAGTTTGGAGGCATAGTTTCCATGTGATAAATTAATACATTGCAGCCTGAGTGCCAGATAGCCAAGAATTTTATATTTGATTAAGAGTGAGCTTCATCATGTAGGGACAGTTTGTCTAGTTCACCTGTTATCTTCTCAGCCCTTGGCACAGACCCAGGCACAGATAGGTTCTTAAATATTTACTGAATGAATGAATGATCTTTTTTTTTTAACATAGGCAGGCACAGGGAAGCGAGCCCGGGTCTCCGGCATGGCAGGTGAGAACTGTGCCTGCTGAGCCACTGTGGCCCATGAATGAATGATCTTTATGACGAATTTGCTGTGTTGGATATGATATTCAATTTCCTACAGGAAAGCACAAGTTGGGGATTGAATTATGTAACATGTTCTTAATCTTAATCCATTCCTGGGGGTGTGAACCCATTGAAAACAGCACCTCTGGAATCTTTTAGTTAAGGTGTGGCCAACTGAATCAGGATCTCTGGTTATCCTGTACTCTTATTACTAGAGAGCTTATGGAGAAGGTCACAGGAGGAGGCCATAGAGAAAAGCTGAAAGTCAACAGAATTTAGAGGAGAAACAAGACATCACCATATGCATTGCCATATGACAGAGAAGCCAAGGACCAAGGATCATGGATGGCATTCTCTTTGGGGCGAAATGCCTCAATTTTGGACTTCTCCAGCCTCAAAACCACGAGCCAATAAATTCCTATTGTTTAAGACACTGTATATATTTGACTTAGCAGCTGGGAAATGAAAACACCACATAACTTGAAAAGTAAAAAAATAAATAAATAAATAAAGAAGCTGCTGCTCTAAAAATAGTAAAAATAAATTTTAACATTTTCTTTGTCAAATATTTGTGTGAAAACAAGTTCAATGTATGAACAAATGAACTCTACAGAATGAAGGTCAAATCGGTAAGAAATGAATTGTTTGTGCGGGTTTATTATGCGTTTCATTTGAAACTTGAAAGCAAAGGCAAAATTTTGAAAGCAAAAGAGATTTTTTTTTTTATTAATTAAAAAAAATTAACTAACACAACATTAGAAATCAATCCATTCTACATATGCAATCAGTAATTCTTAATATCATCACATAGGTGTATGGTCATCATTTCTCAGTACATATGCATCGATTTAGAGAAAGAAATAGCACGACGACAGAAAAAGAAATAAAGTGATAACACAGAGAAAACACAAATAAAAATAAAAAGTACAAAAATATATAAGAGAAAGAAAAAAACAAACAAAAAAAAAAAACTATAGATCAGATGCAGCTTCATTCAGTGTTCCAACATAATTACATTACAGTTAGGCAGTATTGTGCTGACCATTTTTTTTTTTTTTTAGACATCATACCATTCTACATATGCAATCAGTAATTCTTAACATCATCACATAGATGCATGATCATCGTTTCTTAGTACATTTGCATCGGTTTAGAAGAACTAGCAGTATAACAGAAAAAAATATAGGATGTTAATATAGAGAAAAAAATAAAAGTAATAATAATAAGAACAAAACAAAACAAAACAAGAACCTATCGCTCGGATGCAGCTTCGTTCAGTATTTTAACATGATTACTTTACAATTAGGTATTATTGTGCTGTCCATTTTTGAGTTTTTGTATCTAGTCCTATTGCACAGTCTGTATTCCATCAGCTCCAATTACCCATTATCTTACCCTGTTTCTAACTCCTGCTGAACTCTGTTACCAATGACATATTCCAAGTTTATTCTCGAGTGTCGATTCACATCATTGGGACCATACAGTATTTGTCTTTTAGTTCTTGGCTAGACTCACTCAGCATAATGTTCTCTAGGTCCATCCATGTTATTACATGCTTCATAAGTTTATCCTGCCTTAAAGCTGCATAATATTCCATCGTATGTATATACCACAGTTTGTTTAGCCACTCGTCTGTTGATGGACATTTTGGCTGTTTCCATCTCTTTGCAATTGTAAATAACGCTGCTATAAACATTGGTGTGCAAATGTCTGTTTGAGTTTTTGCCCTTAATTCCTTTGAGTAGATTCCCAGCAATGGTATTGCTGGGTCGTATGGCAATTCTATATTCAGCTTTTTGAGGAACCGCCAAACTGTTTTCCACAGTGGTTGCACCATTTGGCATTCCCACCAACAGTGGATAAGTGTGCCTCTTTCACCGCATCCTCTCCAGCACTTGTCATTTTCTGTTTTGTTGATAATGGCCATTCTGGTGGGTGTGAGATGATATCTCATTGTGGTTTTGATTTGCATTTCTCTAATGGCCAGGGACATTGAGCATCTCTTCATGTGTCTTTTGGCCATTTGTATTTCCTCCTCTGAGAGGTGTCTATTCAAGTCTTTTTCCCATTTTGTAATTGGGTTGGCTATCTTTTTGTTGTTGAGTTGAACAATCTCATTAGAAATTCTGGATACTAGACCTTTATCTGATATGTCGTTTCCAAATATTGATTCCCATTGTGTAGGCTGTCTTTCTACTTTCTTGATGAAGTTCTTTGATGCACAAAAGTGTTTAATTTTGAGGAGTTCCCATTTATTTATTTCCTTCTTCAGTGCTCTTGCTTTAGGTGTAAGGTCCATAAAACCGCCTCCAATTGTAAGATTCATAAGATATCTCCCGACATTTTCCTCTAACTGTTCTATGGTCTTAGACCTAATGTTTAGATCTTTGATCCATTTTGAGTTAACTTTTGTGTAGGGTGTGAGATATGGGTCTTCTTTCATTCTTTTGCATATGGATATCCAGTTCTCTAGGCACCATTTATTGAAGAGACTGTTCTGTCCCAGGTGAGTTGGCTTGACTGCCTTATCAAAGATCAAATGTCCATAGATGAGAGGGTCTATATCTGAGCACTCTATTCGATTCCATTGGTCGATATATCTATCTTTATGCCAATACCATGCTGTTTTGACCACTGTGGCTTCATAATATGCCTTAAAGTCAGGCAGTGCAAGACCTCCAGCTTCGTTTTTTTTCCTCAAGATGTTTTTAGCAATTCGGGGCACCCTGCCCTTCCAGATAAATTTGCTTATTGGTTTTTCTATTTCTGAAAAATACGTTGTTGGGATTTTGATTGGTATTGCATTGAATCTGTAAATCAATTTAGGTAGGATTGACATCTTAACTATATTTAGTCTTCCAATCCATGAACACGGTATGCCCTTCCATCTGTTTAGGTCTTCTGTGATTTCTTTTAGCAGTTTTTTGTAGTTTTCTTTATATAGGTTTTTTGTCTCTTTAGTTAAATTTATTCCTAGGTATTTTATTCTTTTAGTTGCAATTGTAAATGGGATTCGTTTCTTGATTTCCCCCTCCGCTTGTTCATTGCTAGTGTATAGAAATGCTACAGATTTTTGAATGTTGATCTTGTAACCTGCTACTTTGCTGTACTCATTTATTAGCTCTAGTAGTTTTGTTGTGGATTTTTCCGGGTTTTCGACGTATAGTATCATATCATCTGCAAACAGTGATAGTTTTACTTCTTCCTTTCCAATTTTGATGCCTTGTATTTCTTTTTCTTGTCTAATTGCTCTGGCTAGAACCTCCAACACAATGTTGAATAATAGTGGTGATAGTGGACATCCTTGTCTTGTTCCTGATCTTAGGGGGAACGTTTTCAATTTTTCCCCATTAAGGATGATATTAGCTGTGGGTTTTTCATATATTCCCTCTATCATTTTAAGGAAGTTCCCTTGTATTCCTATCCTTTGAAGTGTTTTCAACAGGAAAGGATGTTGAATCTTGTCAAATGCCTTCTCTGCATCAATTGAGATGATCATGTGATTTTTCTGCTTTGATTTGTTGATATGGTGTATTACATTAATTGATTTTCTTATGTTGAACCATCCTTGCATACCTGGGATGAATCCTACTTGGTCATGATGAATAATTCTTTTAATGTGTTGTTGGATACGATTTGCTAGAATTTTATTGAGGATTTTTGCATCTATATTCATTAGAGAGATCGGCCTGTAGTTTTCTTTTCTTGTAATATCTTTGCCTGGTTTTGGTATGAGGGTAATGTTGGCGTCATAGAATGAATTAGGTAGTTTTCCCTCCACTTCGATTTTTTTGAAGAGTTTGAGGAGAGTTGGTACTAATTCTTTCTGGAATGTTTGATAGAATTCACATGTGAAGCCGTCTGGTCCTGGACTTTTCTTTTTAGGAAGCTTTTGAATGACTGCTTCAATTTCTTTACTTGTGATTGGTTTGTTGAGGTCATCTATGTCTTCTTGAGTCAAAGTTGGTTGTTCATGTCTTTCCAGGAACCCGTCCATTTCCTCTAAATTGTTGTATTTATTAGCGTAAAATTGTTCATAGTATCCTGTTATTACCTCCTTTATTTCTGTGAGGTCAGTAGTTATGTCTCCTCTTCCATTTCTGATCTTATTTATTTGCATCCTCTCTCTTCTTCTTTTTGTCAATCTTGCTAAGGGCCCATCAATCTTATTGATTTTCTCATAGAACCAACTTCTGGCCTTATTGATTTTCTCTATTGTTTTCATGTTTTCAATTTCATTTATTTGTGCTCTAATCTTTGTTATTTCTTTCCTTTTGCTTGCTTTGGGGTTAGCTTGCTGTTCTTTCTCCAGTTCTTCCAAATGGATAGTTAATTCCTGAATTTTTGCCTTTTCTTCTTTTCTGATATAGGCATTTAGAGCAATAAATTTCCCTCTTAGCACTGCCTTTGCTGCGTCCCATAAGTTTTGATATGTTGTGTTTTCATTTTCATTCGCCTCGAGGTATTTGCTAATTTCTCTAGCAATTTCTTCTTTGACCCAGTCGTTGTTTAGGAGTGTGTTGTTGAGCCTCCACGAATTTGTGAATTTTCTGGCACTCTGCCTATTATTGATTTCCAACATCATTCCTTTATGGTCCGAGAAAGTGTTGTGTAAGATTTCAATCTTTTTAAATTTGTTAAGACTTGCTTTGTGACCCAGCATATGGTCTATCTTTGAGAATGATCCATGAGCACTTGAGAAAAAGGTGTATCCTGCTGTTGTGGGATGTAATGTCCTATAAATGTCTATTAAGTCTAGTTCATTTATAGTAATATTCAGATTCTCTATTTCTTTGTTGATCCTCTGTCTAGATGTTCTGTCCATTGATGAGAGTGGTGAGTTGAAGTCTCCAACTATTATGGTATATGAGTCTATTTCCCTTTTCAGTGTTTGCAGTATATTCCTCACGTATTTTGGGGCATTCTGATTCGGTGCATAAATATTTATGATTGTTATGTCTTCTTGTTTAATTGTTCCTTTTATTAATATATAGTGTCCTTCTTTGTCTCTTTTAACTGTTTTACATTTGAAGTCTAATTTGTTGGATATTAGTATAGCCACTCCTGCTCTTTTCTGGTTGTTATTTGCATGAAATATCTTTTCCCAACCTTTCACTTTCAACCTATGTTTATCTTTGGGTCTAAGATGTGTTTCCTGTAGACAGCATATAGAAGGATCCTGTTTTTTAATCCATTCTGCCAATCTATGTCTTTTGATTGGGGAATTCAGTCCATTGACATTTAGTGTTATTACTGTTTGGATAATATTTTCCTCTAACATTTTGCCTTTTGTATTATATATATCATATCTGATTTTCCTTCTTTCTACACTCTTTTCCATATCTCTCTCTTCTGTCTTTTTGTATCTGACTCTAGTGCTCCCTTTAGTATTTCTTGCAGAGCTGGTCTCTTGGTCACAAATTCTTTCAGTGACTTTTTGTCTGAGAATGTTTTAATTTCTCCCTCATTTTTGAAGGATAATTTTGCTGGATATAGGAGTCTTGGTTGGCAGTTTTTCTCTTTTAGTATTTTAAATATATCATCCCACTGTCTTCTAGCTTCCATGGTTTCTGCTGAGAAATCTACACAAAGTCTTATTGGGTTTCCCTTGTATGTAATGGATTGTTTTTCTCTTGCTGCTTTCAAGATCTTCTCTTTCTCTTTGACCTCTGACATTCTAACTAGTAAGTGTCTTGGAGAACGCCTATTTGGGTCTAATCTCTTTGGGGTGCGCTGCACTTCTTGGATCTGTAATTTTAGGTCTTTCATAAGAGTTGGGAAATTTTCAGTGATAATTTCTTCCATTAGTTTTTCTCCTCCTTTTCCCTTCTCTTCTCCTTCTGGGACACCCACAACACGTATATTTGTGTGGTTCATATTGTCCTTGAGTTCCCTGATACCCTGCTCAAATTTTTCCATTCTTTTCCCTATAGTTTCTGTTTCTTTTTGGAATTCAGATGTTCCATCCTCCAATTCACTAATTCTATCTTCTGTCTCTTTAAATCTATCATTGTAGCTATCCATTATTTTTTCTATGTTTGCTACTTTATCCTTCACTTCCATAAGTTCTGCGATTTGTTTTTTCAGTTTTTCTATTTCTTCTTTATGTTCAGCCATGTCCTCTTCATGTCCTCCCTCAATTTATCGATTTCATTTTTGAAGAGGTTTTCCATTTCTGTTCGTATATTCAGCATTAGTTGTCTCAGCTCTTGTGTCTCATTTGAGCTATTGGTTTGTTCCTTTGACTGAGCCATATTCTCAATCTTTTGAGCGTGGACAGTTATCTTCTGCTGCTGGCGTCTGGGCATTTATTCAGATTTCTCTTGGTGTTGGACCCAGCAAGGTTGTAATATTTTTCTGTGAAATCTCTGGGATCTGTTTTTCTTATCTTACCCAGTATGTGGCGCACGTGGCACACGTTTGTCTCAAGTGTTTGGAATGGGTCTCCCCCAGTCACCGATCTCCGTGGCCTGGGGATTTCGGATCCAATTCTCTCCATTGGTTCAGGGGCCGCGCGTGGTGGGGGCGTTAGCTGCCGCGGCTTGAGGGGACCCTGTGGCTGGTTGCGGGCCGCAGCGGGCCTGGGGGATTCCCCACCAGACCAGGAAGCCTCCCATGGGCGGGGGCTACCGCTGCTTGGATAGCCCTCCTATCCGAGACTCGTATCCGCGGACTCGAAGCAGAGACTCGAAGCCGCCCGCAAAAGAGGGGTGCCGCCTGCCTCGGCTTGGGAAACTTGCTTCTCCAATACTCTCAGCCGGCCCGGAAAGGAGGGAGGGAGTAGCTCGGACCACCGCAGCTGCCGCTGATCGGGAAATCACGCGCCGCTCGGGGGTCTCACCGCAGCCGAGTCTCACAGTCAGTCTAGCCAGCCCAGACTTTGGATAGCCCTCTGATCTGAGATTCGTAGCCGCGGACTCAAAGCCGAGACTCGAAGCCGCCCGCAGAAGAAGGGCGCCGCCTGCCTCGGCTTGGGAAACTTGCTTCTCCGATACTCTCAGCCGGCCCGGGAAGGAGGGAGGGATTAGCTCGGACCGCCGCAGCTGCGGCTGCTCGGCAAATCACGCGCTGCTCGGGGGTCTCGCCGCAGCCAAGAGTCGCAGTCAGACTTGCCAGCCCAGACTTTGTATAGCCCTCTGATCCGAGACTCGTAGCTGCGGACTCGAAGCCGAGACTCGAAGCCGCCCACAAAAGTGTGGCGCCGGCCGCCTTGGCTGGAAAGCTTGTCTCTCCGAGTCTCTCAGCCAGCCCGGGAAGGAGGGAGGGATTAGCTCGGACCGCCGCAGCTGCGGCTGCTCGGGGGTCTCGCCGCAGCCAAGTCTTGCAATCAGACTTGCCAGCCCAGACTTTGGATAGCCCTCTGATGCGAGACTCGTAGTCGCAGACTCGAAGCCGAGACTTGAAGCCGCCCGCAAAAGTGTGGCGCCGGCCGCCTTTGCAGGGTAGCTTGTCTCTCCGCGTCCCTCAGCCAGCCCGGGAAGGAGGGAGGGATTAGCTCGGACCGCCGCAGCTGCGGCTGCTCGGGAAATCGCCCGCCGCTCGGGGATCTCACTCACCGCAGCCGAGTTTCGCAGTCAGACTAACCAGCCCAGACTGGGTTACGCTGTGTGTCCATTCCCTACTGTGGCCCCGGGAGCTGTTCTGTACTGTTTCTGTTCACCTATTAGTTGATTTGGAGTCGGAGGAACTAAGACGCATGTACCTTACTAAGACGCCATCTTGGATCCCCCCAAAAGAGATTTTTAAAAATAAATTTAGTTCTGATCAAAAGTAATATATATTTTAGACATTTTAGAAAGAATGGATAAATAAAAGTGATTGGAATAAAGAGTTAACAGTAAAAACAAATTATCATCTATGCTAATTACATATAATAGAAATGATAGTCTGCTTAATCCACGTAACAATATATCTTGCATAGTTTTTCAATTGTTAAATATTCTTGTATATTATCATTTTTAATGGTTGAATTGTATTCCCCTACTCCATCTAAACATAGGTACCTCTTAGGTTTTTAACCAATTCCCTCATTTGGGATGTTTATATTGTTTTTATTTTAAAAATTATTCTAAAGAGTGCTATAATGAACACACTTGTAAATAAATCTTTGCATATTTTCACAATTATTGCCCAATGTCAAATTCCAATAAATTATTTCCTGAGTTAAATAGCATGTGTTTAAGTCTTTTTTATACACAATTTTTATAATATTGTTTAATTGTCCTTCAGAAAAGATTGAACTATTTATATTCCCCACTCTTAGCTCTTGGACACCCATCAACCATTGATTATAATTATTGTGGATATCATCTTTGTAAGTGTGATAGATGAAACATATGCTTTTATTTTTCAATACTCTATTAGTAATATTGAACATTCCTTTATTATTCAATGTTAGTGAAATTAGGTATTTTCTTATGTGTATGGGCCATTTATGTCTCTTTTTTTGTCTAGTATCAGTGAATGTTCTATGCCTATTTTTTCTGTTGTGACATCATTCTTTTATGTTTTGATTAGGAATAACATTGATTCCTTGCCTTTTAGTTTCAAATATTTTTCTTGTAGAATTGTTTGTAGTGATTTTGACATAGACATTTTTAAAAAAGTAAATAGTCAAATCTAGCTATATTTTCCCTGCATGGATTCTGCTTTTGATGCCATACGTACAAAGGTCATTTCTACCCCTAGCGTTAAGAATAATTCATTTTTATTTCTTTTAGGACTATTATGGTATCTTAAATTTTTATATTATATTTAAATCTTTTTTCCTGCTCTTCATTATTTTTTCCTTACACTTCTTGGGTTTAATTTTCTGCCCTCTTCCAATTTCTTGAAATGGATGCTGACATTATTGATACTCAGATTTTCTTCCTTTCTAATATGTGCATCTAAGGATATATATTTCTTTCTAAGAGAATATATATATATTCTGTCTCATAAAGCTATGCATATATGTGTGCGTGTATATATATATATATTATATTATTAAATTATTTAATAATATAATATATATATATATATATACACACACACACACATGTATGCATAGCTTTAACTGCTTCCCAAAAGTTTTGGTGAGTATTACTTTTAATACTATTCAAAATATCTCCTAATTTCCATTGTTATTTTTTGTTGAATCAATAGGTTATTTAGAGTATATTTTTTAACATCCAAATATATAGAGAGTTTCTAGTTAATCTTTTTGTTTTTAATCTGATTTCAAGTTTAAGGCTGCTCTGGTCAAAGAATATCCTATTTGGCATGAAATCTATCCTCCAGCGCTTGGACAATTTTTGTTTTTGCTTGTTTAAAAAAACGGCACATATGCAATTGTTGAGTGGAATGTTCCACATATGTAAATTAAATTAGATTTACTAGTCATCCCGCTCAAGATATTTTTGTCTGCTTTCTTTATCAGATACCTGGAGAAATGTTATTTTCTTCCACTATGATTGTGGGTATTTCTGTTTCAGGGCTGCTTAAATGTGGACCTGACTAGTACTAATCTGCAAATGGTACATGTCTAAAAATAGATGAGTAGGAAATTGAGAATAAATATTTGAGAACATTTATAGCAATTTAACATTGCTGCAGTAGCCATACATATGATCAGTGGAGCTTGTATTTTTATTTTTTTCCATTTAATTCTTCTGGTAATTAGTTTTATTGTAATTTTATAGATATATTAATCTATAGCCAATTAGACATGTTTAAAGAATTCCTTCATCAGAGTTGGTTTGAAAAGCACTGTTTTATTTTGTAATTCTGTCCATTTTTATTGTGTGTACTTTACATCTAAAGACATTTAGGTTATTAAAGACATACAATCTTAGAACTGCAGAATCTTCCTGGTGAATTAAACATTTTATCATTACGAATCTTTCCTTTCCCTTTATATCTAATAGTACTTTTTACTTAAAATCTCCTCTGCAAGATATTAATATATTGATGACAACTTTGTTTTCCCTTCCATCTTTATATCTTTAAATGAGTCTCTTGTAAGCATCAGATTTTTAAAAAATCATACCCGAAAAGCTTTGCCTTTCAATTGTAGCATTTAGTTCATTTATACAAAATGTAATTACTGGTGTGTTTAGATTTAAATGTGCCAATGTACTATGCATTTCCTTTTTTCTTCTTGTTCTATATTCTTCTCTTTCTCCTTCCTTGCCTTCTTTTGGACTTACCATTTTTTATCATTACATTTCCCTATTCTATCATCTTGATAATTTCATACAATTTTACTCTTCTGTTTGTGTTTACCCTACTGATTACAGTATGCATCCTTCAATTATCAAAGTTGAATATTGCTTGTCATTTTTACTCTTTCCTAAGATAATGCAAGAATCTTAGAACATTTTAACACAGGTGATCCCCTCATGACTTATATGCCGCTGCTGTTTAGTTCTTTACCTATACTTCCCACCTGCTGGGCCCTTGCCTGGGAAACATGGCTTTGGTGCAGACATGATGGTAGGTCCAAAGGGGCAGCAGTTGGAGCCATCAAACAACCACACTCTCCACTGCAGGAGATCTAAGCAGCTCATTGTCATGGCCACCATAGTCCCATACTAGTAGGTGGGGCCAGGATGGAGAAATAATATTTATTATAGTCTAAGGAGTCACATTTTAACAAGAAAATTGGGCTGTAAAAGCATACAGATTTTAAAACTGTTGGAACCTAAAGAATTATACTCTTATTATTTAAACTCCTTTATCCAGAACAAACCCCTTATTCCTTATTAACTAAGGTATATCTAAAGTACATAATATTAGAAGGCATCAAAGAGGTCCTGGATTTATTGAAAATGTGCAAAGATGGTCAGAAAATTTTTAGCCTTAGAACATTAAAAGACAGTTGACTGGGGTGGGCCACAGTGGCACAGTGGCAGAGTTCTCGCTTGCCACGCCGGAGACCCAGGTTCGATTCCTGGTGCCTGACCATTGCGAAAAACAAAAAAAAAAATAGACTGTTTACATTTCTGTAAAGGTGTGTAGGGTTGGCTAGGGTGATAAAAGTGAGGCTATGTGAATGAAGAGAAACAACCAACAACCCCCACCCTCTAGCTGCACACAAAGGCCAAGAATTTGAAAGTCGCCTGGGAGGCCTGTCTAAGGAATAGAAAAGCTGCTCAGCATGTCCAAGATTTCAGAACACTAGTGATCCCTCTCTCAGGAAGGATTTTAACCAATTGAAAACCTAAGCCGATATTCATTTTCAATGGTGTCATCTGTCAGGACTGTCGATTCTAGAATCATTTGTTCAACTGGTGCTTCAGGTTGAGCTTGTTTACCAGCATACAACAGCTAAGGTTTATGCATGGGAAGTGTGAGAGGTAAACATAGGATGGGTTAAAGGAAGTGCATAACTGGTGGCAACTTACTGAACTTGTTATGCCAAGAGGTAATGACAGCCAAAACATAAACGGCACCACTAATCCACAGTTTAGATAAGGTCATGCCTGTGGATCACTTGTTGGGATTTGGGGGTGTCCTTTTTGGCCTTTTGAAAGTGATAGGGAGATTGTCTTTTTCCTTCCACAAAATAGTTACTGAAATCTGTATGCAAGCAAGATTTCTAAACCAAATGTATGATGGTTCCAATTTATTTATTCTTGAGTGTGTGCGTGAATGAATGTGAGGAAAGTTTAAAGGCAGCTGTTAACTTCTGTTGTTGTACTAGGTTTGGATCGACATACTTTTGTTGGTGTTTCAGGGCTCTTCAACCTAGAAGACAATTTCATGGGCACTAATTAGACCCCTTCATCTGCTCAACTCTAGAGGAGCCTAGAGTTCACCTAGTTATGAGTTCCCTCTTGTGTATTGAATCAGAGGTTGGGGTCCCTTTAAAAGCAGAGACTGTCTAGACCCTCTTCAAACACTGAATCCCAACCCATAAAATAGACAAGCTCTGAATGACAGGATGGTGGAGGCAGGATCAGAGGGTGGGGTAGACAACTGGTGACCTCTTCTCATCCTCCTTCTCTGTCCCACAAAAGTTCAGGAGGTCTCTCTTTAGGACATGATTTGAGAACCACTATAGCAAAAGAATTCAGTGTATTTAGGGACTGGATAATCAGTGACACCCTTCTAGTCCTAGGAATGCATGTTCACATGATTACAGCGTGCTACACCGTACATGGCAACAAATTATCAGATGACTATAGATGGACTTTTCCAGAAGACAGTGTGGTAGTTAGGTTCAGGTGTCAATTTAGCCAGGTGAAGGTGCCTAGTTCTGCTGCTGTGGACATGAGTCAATGACATATGAAGCTCATCTGTCGCTGATTACATCTGCAGTTGGCTAGGGGGAGTGCCTGCTGCAATGAATGATGTTTGGTTTAATTGGCTGGATGCTTAAATGAGAGAACTCAATGCAGCATAACTCAGGCAGCTCAGCAAACCTCATCTCAGTGCTCGCAGCTCAGCTCAGGCCTTTGGAGGTGCAGAAAGGAATCACCCCAGGGAAAGCTGTTGGAACCCAGAAGCCTGGAGAAAAGGCCAGCAGAGATCACCCTGTGCCTTTCCATTTAAGAGAGAACCTCAGATGAAAGCTAGCTGCCTTTCCTCTGAAGAACTGTATGCTTTTAACAAAATAAGTTCCCTTTTATTAAAAGCCAGTGCATCTCTGGTGTGCTGCATTCTGGCAGGTTTAGCAGACTGGAACAGACAGTATGGTGCAGAACATGAGCTTTGGAACTATAAGACTTGGGTTCCAATCTTAGCTCTGGCACTTACTAGCTATATAACTTTGGGCAAATTATTCAACTTCTCCAAGTCTCAGTTTCCTGGCCTATTAAAATGGGAAATTAGCATCTACCTTAAAGAACTGTTGGGAAGGTTGAATGTGATGCCCATACAGTCTTGGCTGTAAGTAGGATTGTCCTGCTCACACGAATGTTCTCCACAAGTTCTTGTCTGGTTTTCTAGCACCCTTTGGCACCGTGGCCCCCAATATCCCCCTTGGGGCTCCTGGAGTTGGCAACCAGTACAATAACTGGTTTCTCAGGGACACACTCCTGATATTTGCCCTTGACTCAACCTATATGACCATGGGAAAAAGACACTTGGGCACTTCTCAGACTGGCCCTGCAGGACTCTGGCTGCTGGTGAGGGGAGGCAGTTGGTAGGCTCCTAGGAACTAAGGCTACCTTGGTGTCTGACCTATTTCAAAGTTTGCTTTCCTATTGGGAAGTGGGTTCTGGGCCTTACCTGAGCAGAGAGAAGATTCAGTGGCTTTACCCTCCACACCACAAAACCTTCCACCATTCATATTTGGGCTGCCCAGTTCTTTATTCCAAATAGGTATCTGCATTGATCACAAGCCACTGGGGGAAATCTGTAAGTCCTCATAGAATGACATGCACAGAGAAGAATATACATTAGATGGTACCCAAAGGTAAAAAGACCAAAAGATGTTCTATGTCATTATACGTTAGGAAAATGCATATTAAAACCACAATGAGATATTACTTCACATCCACTGGATGGCCAATATGATAAATCCATACAATGGAGTATTATTTAGCCATAGAAAGACATGAAATATTGATTCATGCTATAACATGGATGGACTTTGAAAACATGATGCTAAGTGAAAGATGAGAGACCCAAAAAGTTATATGGATGATTCTATGAATGTAAAATATCTAGAACAGACCATTTAAATGAAATTTCCAGGGTCAGAAAGCAAATTGATGGTTTCTTGGGGCTGGCAGGAGGAAGCAACAGGGATGACTGTCTAATGTGTATGGGTTTTTCATATGGGTGATTAAAAAAAAGTTTGGGAACTAGGTAATGGTGGCAATTGCACAACCTTGTGTATGTACCTAACGTCACTGAATTTTGCACTTTAAAATGGTTAAAATTCTAAATTTTGTGTTATGTGTATTTTACCACAATATAGTAATTTAAAAAATATATATATTTTTAAAAATTGAGGCAACTAGTTCTTCACTCCCTAGTGTCCCACACTAATAGCTGGGACATGTTGGAAAGCAGAAGAAAGGAAAACCTTCTAATCTAGCTGTATTTAGGAGTAGAGAACCTCAGTTCTTATGAAATCTAGCAGAAGCAACACCTCAGCTTAACACAATTTATGCCAAACATAATTGTTTCTCCAGCACATGTTCTTGTACTTCCATGATCTCATCAGAAGAGTCCGTTTTGTTCATTGTGAAGGCATTAGCTCACAGAAGTGAAAGGATGCATGTAAGAGTAATCGGGAAAGCAGGTTTGTCTAGCCCCAGCTGGGGAATATCAGATAAGCAAACAGATCTGTTAATGGTAGGAAACGGAGTCCAGCTCCACACACTAAGAGCGATTGGCCCAGCTATTAAAGAGTCTTTCCTCCTTTGAGGCCATTGTTTCTTTCCTATAGTCGACCAGGAAGATGAGATGTGCTTGAATTTTACCCGGAACATGGGGTGGAAAAGTAGCCGCATGTTCCAAATGTTTAGAAGCCTGTCAAGAAACAAGAATGATAGAATTTTGCAGGAAGGAGATGGGGAAGCAAGAAGCAAGAACCCCAGTGATTCTGAACCGGGGAAGCAAATGCTGCCTTCTCGGCTCAGCACTGCGGGCTTTGGGGCGGGAGGAGGTCCCTGGGCAGATGGCAAAGGCGTGCGGGGACGGCTCTCTGCAGCTCCCTCCAGCCCGCAGCTTGTCTCTCATCTACCAGAGGGATTTCATGCCAGTCCAAACTCACGTTACTGCCCTTTAATCAAGTCATTTACGTGAGAACTTACGTTCTGTG
This sequence comes from Tamandua tetradactyla, assembly GCF_023851605.1. Lineage (NCBI taxonomy): Eukaryota > Metazoa > Chordata > Mammalia > Pilosa > Myrmecophagidae > Tamandua > Tamandua tetradactyla. The sequence goes on from NC_135332.1 coordinate 145,762,750, forward strand.
TGCCAGGCATGCCTCTTACATCCAGCTTACAATTTTCACCCTGTCTTCAGAATTGTTTCTGGGCGTTACAGAACCAATGGATGATAACAATAATAATAACTAAATACCAGAAACGCTCGCAGCACTGTAAGTACATTTTCTCATTTAATCCTCATAACAGGCCTTGAAGTAATTACTATTATTTTCACTATTTTAGAGATAAGAAAACTGAAGCTTGAAGTGTTAAAGCAACTTACCCATGATTACAGGGCTACATAGGGGACCAATGAAGCTGGAACTCCAGCCTAGAGCGTTTTGCCCCCACATCCACGCTCTCAGTTAATATGTCACGCAACGCAGCGGCAGCCAACTAGCATGTTTAAAGAGCGCTTACTAATAATAATGCTCAGCATCTCCTAACACTTCACGTTGATGATCTCACGTAAACACTTGCAGCAGTCCACAAGATAGGTATTATTACCATTGTATTATTATTATTATTATTATTATTACTACTACAGGAGAGGGCAATGAGGCTTTAGCGGTTCGGTAACCTGCCCAAGGTTGCCTGGGCTTTCAGGCAATGGGTATTGAATGCAAATCCAGGAAGTCTGGCTCCAGAGCTCACACTGTCAGTCACTGAGCTAAACTTAGAGTACAATTGGGATTTTCACTGACCCAGTGGTACACATACAGCATCTTGTCAATAATCTGAATTTCCAGGGCAAATCCTCTGTTCAGCAAGTTCAATTTTATACTTTACTGCGTAAAGTCCTTTCCGCAGGAGTACCATCAGACATCTGGCTAAATGCTAACAGAAATTTAGGGACAGTTGCATCTCTCCCCCTATTTATGCCTGTGACTGAAATATTTAACATGTGCCATCAGTAATTTACCAAGTGGAGGCAATCCTCCTTAGGTAAATCAAGGGATGAGAGCTTTACCTCCCATGTGGAACTTTGTTTAAATCTGTCTAAAGCGGGTATCCCCAACTCGGCCCTCATTCTGTTTCTCTTAAATGTCCTGATGGGATCTAAGCACTGTCACTAGGAAGACCAAGCTCTCAGAACAATGCTGGCCATTCTAGGTCCTGCCTCTGTGTCATAAGGAGCTTTAGGGTTTTTATCTCACTGAAGGACTGATCTATTCCAGGCTCCCTTCCCCTAGACCCAGCATTGCCTTACCTCTTCCAGACCTCTTGAGCTTTTGAAAAGGCCCACTAAAGCGTTTCTAATGTCCAGCTCCATTTCCTCTAGCAGGTTTGGGTGTATGTTTCCTACAGCCCTATCAGTACGAAGAATCTCAAGCCATTTCTGCTGTAATCTGCCTGCTTCCCAAATCCTCCCCATCAATCCACTGTAATATGATTCCAGATTTTAAAAATATCAGTTCTTCCGCACAAGTGACTGCAGAGCGCTCCACAAGTTTCATAATTTCTGTGTCCTTATCTCTTTCATGACACCTTCCCCTTTGGCATTTGAGGAAGAAATTACTTTTGCTTCCATAACCTTTTGTGTATTGTTAATTGTTTTGGTCCCCTTGAACACTTTGAAATGGCCAGCTGCGTCTTTCTTTCTACAACTGTGCTTTGTCTTTATGACATATGACCTTGGCTAAGTCAGTTCATTCCTTGGAACTTCAATTTCTTCATCTGCCAAGCAGTTGGACTAGCTCAGGGGTCAGCAATCTTTTTCTGGAAAAGGTCAAAAAGAAAATATTTTATGACTGTGAGTCACATGGGCTGCGGCAACTCCTCAACTGTGCTGTTATGGCAAGAAAGTAGCCACAGGCAAAGCATAAACGAATGAGCAAGACTGTGTTCCACTTAGATTTTATTAATGGGCACTGAAATTTAAAGTTCATATATTTTCACGTTTCATGAAATATGTTTTCAACCATTTAAAAATGTAAAAACCATTCTTGGCTAGCAAGATGTGTAAAATCAGACAGCAGGGCAGATTTGGACTTGATAATTCTCAATTTCCCCTTTATTCAAAGTATCACACTAATTCAAAACTGGAGAGAAACTTAGAAGCTGTGAGTCTGGTTGCCTTGTGTCCCAGAGAAGAAAACAGCGGCCAGAAAGGTAAAGTAAGCGATCTTGCTCACATAGCTGGCCCCTAAGCCACAGTTTAGACCCATAACAGGTGCTGCTGCCCTCAGTCTTGGCACCACCATGCTCTGTCCCTAGCGCATCAACACATAGGCTGTGTTCCATTTATTAGAAGAAGCTTATTTTAACGAGCTACAAGTTTGGGTATGACTTGTAGGAAAATATTGGAGACAATATTTTAGATCCTGTATTTAAGTAAAAACGTGGCCATGACCACTTCATTTGAATGAACGTATAAACTACTCATTTGTATAAAACACTAGACATTTTTTTGTACACGCTTTGTTTGTCGCTAGGATTAAGGGTAAATTAGACAATAGCACAAACTGACTCCCTGCAATTTCCAGATGCCCAACATTTATAAACTTTAAACTAAAAAAATATATATTTAAATAAATTTATCTAGAAAAATTTCTTGGATGAATTGGATAAAGTACTAAAGAGAAGAATAATCTCACACACACACACACACACACACACACACACACACCCCACACAAAGAGAGATAAAATCTTCATTTATCGTCCAAAGACTGATAAAATTAGAACAAATAACTTAAAAACCATCCTAGGCCAGCTGGGTTAGGTACATGCCAACTGTGCCCTCCAAAGAGCCCTACATGTATTAGTGATAAAAGCCTTGTTTGTGCAACAATTGAGTCAACCACATTGCAGCCAGATTAAAATGTGGGCCTGTATTTCAAAGTCTGTCAGTTTTCACCCAAATGGATTAACCAGGCAATAAGTCACATCACCTCCAAAACCTGCTTTTCCCTTTTCCCTTTCTGTTTGCTAAAAAGAGATGCAGTGTTTTGGATGTGTGTTGTGTTTGCACCGGATATGTATGTTGGGATAGGGGCTGGGCAACTGCTTTAATAATTAAGTGTTCTCCCTTCCCTTTTTTGGAGACTAGGAAGGGAAGCAAAAGTTGGGAATACGGAGGAATTTCATTTAAAACAAGTTTTAGCGTGGTAAGTGTAGAGAAGAGGCGGTGGCCCAGAAAGAGAAGCAATTTCCATCTGGAAACTAGGTTTATACTTCCTGAATCTTCACACTGTTTTTGCAGTTTTTAAGAGTCCTTAGCAGCCAGCTCTGGCAAGTACTGTCTAATAAACCAGGGAGACAGTTATTGCAAAGAGAGATGAGTGATACTTCATGTAGCTTTTAATATTGGTCCAAATCTTTCCACAGTCAGTCTGTTGTGAATTGCAGGCTTGCTCTCCTTTCTGAAAACTTCCCCAAGCCTTTCCGCACTCACACCTGGGAAGAAGAGGAATTGGGAGCTCCAGCAGCAGTAGCCCCAAATGATGTATGCTGGACATGGAGGTGACATTATACCTAGTCAGGCCTTGGTGATGCAGGGATTCTGCACGGCACACCAAGAGCTCCCAGCCAGGAGGCTGTGGTCCACCCTTATGTATGAAAAACTTAGCTTGCCGGTTGCTAAACCATTTCCCTACTGCTCCCCAGACCTTTCTGGAGGTCAAGGCTACATAAGTCTCACAAAAGAAAAGGATTCCAGCTTTGTATTTTGCAGAGAAGGACGTTAGTGGCTTAGCTTTTCCTCTAGGCCCAGGAGGTCTTTGAATTTGGTTTATGATCTCGAAGCTGGTAGCCTGCCTACTCTGTTCCCTTAACCACACACACCTCTCGGCCAACAACTTTAATGGAAAGCCTGGGGTGTCCATATCCACCAGTAACAAAGGCCTGTTCTTTCTCATTTTCTGTTCCCCTGGCTTTATTCTCGGGCATATTTGACTCCTAACCCCTCAGTATCCTCTCCCTTTTCCTATCAATTTCTAGACCTTTGGAACTTGATTCGTGTTCATTTGTTCATTTATTGTTTATTCAGGCCACCAATATTGAGCACTGCCACATGCTGGCACTGTGTTAATGCTGGGCAGACTTGTGGTGGAGAACAATTTAAAAGAGTTTCCTGTGCTCTTGGGATTTAGAGTCTAGTGATGAAGAAGACAGCCCAGAAACAATTTCTTAAGTACTTACATACTTAATATGATGAATGCAACAAAGGATACTAGCTCATTAAATACTTATAGAGCACCTACTAGTGCCAGGCCGAGGACACACTGGTGAACATGAAGGGAAGCCCCCTTCTCTAGTCTCATGGAAACAGACCATTAAGCAATCACACTCATGAATGCACAATTACAAACAGTATGTAACAGGGGAACTTAAAATAGTCCGGTGGTCAGGGATGGCTTCTGGGAGGAAATGGCATTGAAGCAGAGCCCTAAAGGGTTAGTAGGAGGCAATGAGGCTAAGCTAACTCTTTTGGCTTCTCTAGCATACACCCACCAGTGGGGGTGACCCCTGAAACCCACCTACCCCTACATGTCCATGGATATGACTTCCATATCTGCTTTTTGCCTTTATCTGGACTTGCAGGGAACCACCCATACTAATCAAACCCACCCCTGGGACTATGCCAAGGCACACAGAGGTATCAGCCTACTTGACCAACATCTCTGGTCCCTGAGAACAAGTTTCTGATATGTGAAACAAAGTCTGCTTCAGCTTTGCTCACCATTTAGCACAAGGCCTGCACGTAGTAGCCATCTACTATATATTATCATTGAATTTAAATAATTAACTTCACTTCTTTGATGTCTAGCTCTGATCTTCTGTGGATGGGGGTCTCTCCTCAGACTGCTCTCACATTTCTTTCTCTCTGGGGAGAACTTGCTGCTAACATGTTTCCATGGGCCTTAGCTAATTATTATCCACAAACATGAGGCCAATATTTAACTTATATTCTAGCCTCTGGGGTGTCTTATTGCTTTGATTAACGTAAAACCCATAACATCCATCCTTCCTTGCCTCCATGTGGAGAGTCCAGGAGATTAAGCTGGAGGAATGTGTATGGCTTGATCGACTTGCAACAAGATGAAGCTCGGAGAGCAAGAAGGGACAGGAGAGCCTTGCTCACTTGGAGGCAAGGCTCAGGGCACAAGCCCTCATTCTGTCTTCACCACGTATTCTTTTCAGTTCTTGCTTGCCTGAAGCACTGGCTGGGTTCCGTGAGCTAAAAAAGTTTTGAGTGACAGGAACACAAAGTTCTTGTTCCAGTTCTTTTCCTAGCAGGTCTCTGAGCAAGCCATTTACTGACCTGTCCTACCTCACAGTGAAAGAAGAGTGATAGAACAACCCTCCATCTGACCTCCCAGGGGGCTGAGGGGAATCCTCATTAGGATAAATTTGGAACCATTTAGCAAAAATGAAGTTCAGGGTCAGTACCCAGTGTGGCACCCAATAAAACCCTTGGCAAGGTGCGTTGTGGTCGGCTGCTGAGAGTATGGGGAATGGGATGGGGTAAGGGTGGGGACTATGCCTGGCAGTGGAGCTGGCCACTGTGTGCTCATTTGGAAGGCACTGCCTAGTGTTTTCTTCTGTTTCATGGCAGTATTTACGCAATGGGAAAGGGCTGCACAATCTGTATGTGCTGAAGTGGTCACCCAGTTCTCCTTTTGGGCTTTATTGAGGGACTATGATTTGTGTCCCTGGCCAGCAGGTGGGCGTCCCCTTTGATGCAAACAACCACTTCCTTTGAAGGCTTTCTCTGACTATACTTCTTGACCTGACAGCTTCCTTTTAGGCATCTGACTTGAGGTCCTCTTAGAAACCATCCAAACTGCTCAGGTTTGTGCTTAAGAAGAGTTCTATTAAACTCTATGTGTAGTATAGCCACATTTTGAAATAAAATAGAAAATTTAGGTTAATACATGATCCCACTAACCTAACACATGACTGCTATTAACATTTTGATGTATTTTTCCTATCTTTTTTGCCAAGTGAATTTGTTTTTATAATGCTTATAATGATAATGATGTGCATTTTACTGTACCCAGTTTTTTCACCAATATCATTACACTGATAAGAACATTTTTGATCTTATACTAGTAAGATCAATGGCATAGTTCTAGGAAAGAGCCTGAGCCACCTTAGGGTAGCTCTCTCTCCACCTACCGCCCGGAGGCTGGAGGCTGGCTTAAATCAAGGGTGCCTTCTGGGATATTGAGCCTGAGGTTAACTGCAGATCAATCAGGTGGTAGTCCATCATTATAGATAAGATTGCAGGTACAAAAATCAGTATCTCTGTAGAGCTAAATTTAGCAAGAAGGGAATATTTTAAGTAAACACTAAGGGAAGTTTTGTGGACTTTAAGAAGAGACTATAGGCAGACCTCAGGGAGGTCCTGGACCCTGGAAGGTCACCAGAAGCTCCTCACATTTATCACTACACACGCTTCATGCTCTCTCCACGTTCCTGAATATACGGTGGGTCACTCCATAGCTCCTGGGTTTGAATCACTATTAAAGATACATTTCCAGGTTGACTTTGGTTCTTAATCCCTATTCCAAATTCCAGAGAGAGAATCCAATGACCCTATTTGAGAGGTCTCTCTCCCTATTTTGCCAGTTATGGGCACAGGTCACCTATTACCAACTGATGGGCCTGCCTTGTTACTATCAGGATATGTCCCTGCCCCTTCCCAAAGTCACCCCTTCCAAATGTGCCCTGCATCCTATTCCTTCTCACTTTCTCAAGGACACAGCTCCTGTAACTATTTCCTCTCTCTTTTGCATCTCAATATCCCCTATCATTCATGTTTTTCCCATCAACAAACAGGCATGCTCTAATATCTTTTAATCTAAAGCAAACAGGCTCCCCTGAACCCCACATCTCTCTCCATTTAACACGCAATTTCTCTACTCCTCTTGAGTGATACAATGCTCAAAAGAAATGTCTGTATTGCTGTCTCCATTTCCTCATTTTCTGTTCTCTTCTCAGTCTCTTCAGTTGGATGTACATTCTCCCAGTTCCACCAAAGTGGCTCTTGTTAAGGTTCTCAGCAGCCTCCACCTTGCCATATCTCTGTCCTCATCTAATTCAGTGAATCAGCAATATTCCAGACAGCTGACCACTCCTTTCTTGAATCAGTCTCTTCTGTTTTTGAGGATACCACATATAGTACATGCTGTGGTGTATTACGCAGATTTCCGCTTTATGACCAAGGAACTCATTCCTCCAGGTGCTGGAAGTACTGGTGGCTGACTGCTCACTTCTCAGACCGGCTGCAGAAACTGCCCTCAATTAAAGGGAGCTGCTTCAGCCAAGCTGACGCTCCTTTCCTGGGGACAGCCCACATCCAAGGACTGGTTGATGTGGGACCCAAATGCCTTCCTCCAATTTGAGACAACTCTAAAGGGCCCTCCCAGTTCCCCAGCTCCCTCTTTTTTTTTTTTTATTAATTAAAAAAAATTAACAAAACATTTAGAAATCATTCCATTCTACATGTACAATCAGTAATTCTTAATATCATCACATAGTTGCATATTCATCATTTCTTAGTACATTTGCATTGATTTAGAAAAAGAAATAAAAAGACAACAGAATAAGTATTAAAACGATAATAGAGAGAAAAAAAAACCTATACCTCACATGCAGCTTCATTCAATGTTATAACATAATTGCATTACAATTAGGTAGTATTGTGCTGTCCATTTCTGAGTTTTTATATCCAGTCCTGTTGCACAGTTTGTATCCCTTCACCCCAGCTCCCTCTTGGGTGAGGGAGTTGTCTGTTGCAACAGCATCACATTACGGCTTCTCCCTCTGCCCAGCCCTGCTTCCCTCCCTTCCTCTTTTTCTCTCTCTCCTTCCTTCTACTCACTCTTTTTTTTTATTAATTAAAAAAAAATTAACTAACACAACATTTAGAAATCATTCCATTCTACATATGCAATCAGTAATTCTTAATATCATTACATAGATGTGTGATCATCATTTCTTAGTACATTTGCATCGATTTAGGAAAAGAACTAGCAAAACAACAGAAAAAGATATAGAATGATAATACAGAGAAAAAAACAAAAATAATAATAAAAATAAATAAAAAAAGGAAAAAAAACAAAAAACACAAACAAACAAACAAAAAAAAACTATAGCTCAGATGCAGCTTCATTCAGTGTTTTAACATAATTACATTACAATTAGGTATTATTATGCTGTCCATTTTTGAGTTTTTGTATCTAGTCCTGTTGCACAGTCTGTATCCCTTCAGCTCCAATTACCCATTATCTTACCCTGTTTCTAACTCCTGATGGTCTCTGTTACCAATGACATATTCCAAGTTTATTCTCGAATGTCGGTTCACATCAGTGGGACCATACAGTATTTGTCTACTCACTCTTGGATTTTCTTTTCTTTATTTGTATTAACTGGCTGCTACACAGATGAAAAATAGAGAATTGATAAGATAAAGACCCCACTTTGTTTTCCTTAAAATAACCACACTAGCCAATGATTGTATTCAAGGAGTCCGATAATTCAAGTATTCCGATAGCAAGATGGATTTTACCCATTTGGTCAAATGATACATTTATTTTTCCATAAGCCATTAAGTAAATAGTATTAATCCCTGAGCACAAACCTGAAGACTTGATAACAAATCAAACCAGTGATGATGAAATAATATACTTAACTGCCATTTTGTTGAAAATTCATTTAATTCATCTTTAAAATAAAGGCATTTTCCTCTTTTTAGACCAAAAGTTTGGATTTGCAATAGCTGCAAAACTTCTAGATGAGAAAGGGGAAATAGAACACTTTAAAACAAAGAATTTCATACTCTCAACATCGAGAGGAAATTGGCTTCCTAGACTGTTATGAACAAATGGGATCATCTAGAAAATCAGAAAATAGCTGTTACATAATGGAATATTCATGTATTGTAGCATATTAAAAGCACATACACAACCAGTATTGGTGTCTTAGTGTAGACAAATGTGCCATGGTATATAACATTAGGAGAAGCTGGGTGAAGAGTATAATGGAACCTTGTGTACTACCTGCAACTTTTCTGTTAAATCTAAAATTAAAAAGTTTAAATAATACACACTTTAATATGTAAGCCTAATTTAAGTATTCAAGTATTGAGAGGAGATACTCTGTGATGCTGAGATTGGGTCTTCAGCCATCCAGAATATAGCTGTGTATGCTGAAGTAAGAAAAAAGGTTTGTGATCTATTATAAGCTCTCATGGATTTCTCATACAAAAGTCAGATTTGCCATGTAACACATTTCAGTGGCAGGCATTCATAATGGTGCTCTTGGATGATAAAGAAATATTGAAATTATTTTTGGTTTGGGTAGGAAATGCTTCTTAGAAGTTTCTGCCCATCTCTGCTTGCAATCCTCCTCACAGGTGGAAATGCAGTAGAAAGTCCAACATGGGCTTTAGAGTCCAACATTCTCCATCATCTGACCAAAGGACAATTCCTTAACTTTTTGAGTTTTCATTTCTCTACCTATGAAATGAGAATAATGATCCATATCCTTCAAGGGCTATTGTGAGGGTTCTGAATTGGATCCTTTATAAAACAGCTACCCAAAAATGTGGCACTCAGTGGGAATGGAGGGTTCAGGTATATAGCAAGTACAGATGGGACTGTCTGAGGTTTAGAGGGTACTGCCCACTGAGTTGTTTCAGGACTCCCTCTCGGTTTTGTCCCTGATGAACAATGGGCTGATATGAATCAGGTCAGTGACACTTTCTGGTCCCACAGCTCAGGCTGAAATATAAACAGATTAGAAACTCTGGCATCTTGTGATTCTGCCTTTTGGGCTTGAGTTTTTGGTCTTCTCTCAGCATTCTTTCTCCATTTTGGAGTTCTGTAGGGCTGGTAGAAGAGATGGGCTGGGTTACCACGGCCTTCTGACTCCAACATGGTGGTGGGGTGTTCAGACTGGCTTTGTGCCCTAAGGAGAACACTTTTTCTCCACAAAGAGTTTCCTTTGATGGATATTTCCTGACTTTTTACACCATATGAATAATGGTGTAAAAGAGGACCAAAGAGGCCATTACCTTGGTTTTAGCTTAGGCCAACTGTCCTGCCCATTTTGGGAAAAAGAGTTCTCCCCATTCCATGAAGTCTGAATTGGCTCATTAGGGCCAAATGAACCATGTGGTCGTGGGGACCAATGCTTGGAGCAGCATCCCATCTGCAGAGCTCCCTCAGAATCCTCAGTGGTAGGCAACTGGTAGAGAAATCTCTCATGAAATGGTATCTTGAACTACTCCAATGTGCAGACCTTACTTGACTCCCTAGAGTGTTTGTTTTGTTGTGTTTTTTTTTTTTTTTTCAGTGGAGGGGGTGGCCTACTCTGGTTTTTAGGATCAGTTCATATCCCTGATCTGGGCTGAGCTCTGGCTTATCAGTGTTCCTATACTATCCTCTAAGCCTTGCCTCAAAGACCTGGTCTCAGCCTCTTGCTTTCTGTCTATGGTCCAATGTCCTGGCAAGAATAGTGTTTCCTATGTCTTAGAAAGATATCTGTTCAAGATGGCTCAAAGGACAAAAATTGATGTTCAAGGAACAAACTATCGGCTATCACAAAAAGTCGTGAATGTAGGATTTCTTATAGATTCAGATATAAATGAGGACACAATAATCAAGAATACTTTTCCTAAAAAAAAAAAAAAAAAAAAGAATATTTTCCCTCACTATCCTTGCATAACTTGGCAGTTTTGCTGGCTTCCCTTGCTAGCACCCATCACTTTCCTCCTTCTTACACTTTGCCTTTCATTTTCCAAGTCCCCGTTCCTGTGCTCCTGTGCCAGTTTGAATCTGTTGTGTACCCCAGAAAAGCCATGTCCTTTTATCCTCATTCAGTATTGTGGGTGGGATCTTTTTTATTGTTTCCATGGAGATGTGATCTACCCAATTGAGGGTGGTAACCTTTGATTAGATGGTTTCCATGGAGATATGTCTTCACCCATTCATGGTGGGGTTGCTTACTGGAACCCTTTAAGAGGGAACTATTTTGGAAAAACCTTTAGAACCAACAGAGCACACACAGTCACAGGCCTTTAGAGATATAGAAGAAAATGCCCCCGGAGAAGCAGATGGATAAGCCTAGAGAGAAAGCTAGCAAATGTTGCCATGTACCTTTCCAGCTGACCAAGGTGTTCTGGACCCATCAGCCTTTCTTGAGTGAAGGTAACCTCTTGTTGGTGCCTTAATTTGGAAATTTCCCTACTCTTAGAACTGTAAACTTGCAACTTAATGAAGTCCCATTTTAAGAGTCATTCCATTTCTGGTATATTGCATTCCAGAAGCTTGCAAATTAAAACAGCCCCCAGCCCCCACTACTTTCTGGAACTTAGAGCTGATGAGCAGTCCATTTCCTAACATATTTAAAACCAATTCTCAGCTGCCAGTATCTCATTTCTGATCGCAAATTTAAAGCAACTTTTCAAGTCTAAAAATATGATAATAACAACTCATAACATTTTGTTGACAGCCAGAATCCTGATTTGAACCTCTTCTAAAAAAGAAGGCAACATCCAAACAAAGTGAGTCATAAAGTCTTCTCTGCAACTGCCAACACCCAGCTCATCTCCTCTCAGGAGGAGGGGGCAGGTTCTCCTTCCTTCTCCCTGTCACCCCCATTCCTGCAGTTTCCATGGACACCTCCTCTTTAAGTCAGTGGCTTTCTTAGTCCCCATTAGTCCCTTTTATTTGTTCCTTTTTACTTCAAAACTTCTCTTTCCAGTGTGACTCCTCCCCTTCCCTCGGAGGAGAGTTACCAAGTCTTCTGGCGTCAAGGATCCTTTGCCAATACCTACCTCCCCCGATCAGTGGGCACCATGGAAAGTGAGTGAACAGACACTTTACATTCTCTCTTAAAGGCTAGTGGAGATATTGGGCAGGGAAATGGGAATTTTGTGCACAAGGAATTAACAGGAATTGTAATTGGTGACTAAAAATAAGATGGGGCCACTGTTGATGGATCTAAGGTGAGACAAGCCCCGTGATGGGGCAGAAATTAAACGAGGCTTTCTGGAGGATCATAGTGGAAGGCAGGGAATGGCTGGTAAAATCTTCAGACACTGCTGATTTACACATGTTTTTAAGTTGCTGCTTGTCTTATGCTTGACTACAATCTCTTCCTTTGCCCCCAAACCTTCAGTAACAGTCTGGCAAGCTGGCGTTACCTGGGGGGAAAGGAGAGGGAAGAGGAGCTATGAGGACTCAGGCAACAGCAGGGGGGCCACATGCAGACTGACTAGGAAACCTGCAGTGCCCATATAGTCACAGAGACCTTGAGGAGGTACCTGGACTTGCCAGGATACAATACTCGTATGGGGCCTGATGAGGACTGGGAATCAGGCCAGAATTGGGAGGGTGGAATTACGTGCTAAGGCAGGACTTCTAAAGTCTTAGTTGACTGGGGCAACTCTATGGACCATATGTTTTGAGATGGGGGTGGGATAATTTGAGATGTAAATTAAGAAATTTGGTTCAATAAATATTTGTGGAGCATCTAGTAAGTGCCTGGCACCATCAGACCCAGCCAAGTGGGAGAAACAACACAGAAATAGACCACTTAAGTATGATACAATCAAGGCCACAAAAGTGATCACAGGATACTCTCAAACATTAGGGACTCCCAATTTAATAGGCCAAACCTTTGACCTTGAGACTTGCTCTTATGAAACTTATTTCTGTGACAGAAAAATAAGGCTACCTATGATTATGCCTAAGAGTTACTTCAGAGAACATCTTTTGTTGCTCAGATGTGGCTTCTCTCTCTCAAAGCCCAATTCTACAAGCAAAATCATTACCATTCCCCACTACATGGGACATGATGTCCAAGGGTATGTCTCCCTGCAATGTGGCACGTGACTCCCAGAGATGAGACTGGCTCTGACACCATGGGACTGACAATGCCTACCTGACCAAAAGGGAGGAAAAAATGTAACAGAATAAGGTATTAGTAGCTACGAGATTTCAAATAGAGTTGAGAGGCTATTCTGGAAATCACTCTTAGGCAACCTTCATATAGATATTGCTAATTGCCGCAGTATGCCAAGTCCCAACCAATATCATTCCTGTAAACCGTAAAGAATACCCAGGGCTCTATCTGAGATTCTATAAAAGTTTCATTCACTAAGTTTATTTTTCAGAAACCTAAAACCTCCAGATGGTTCCTAGACCAGAAAAGTCCCGAAACCAAGATTTATCAGTCTCTCCAAGAACACAAAGTAGTTGCATCCCCTACCCCATAAGGTCAACACCCCTTTTCAACATGAAGAAATTAGAATGGCCACTATCCAAATATCCCTAAGTTTGGGAGAAGGATCAAATGAAAGGGAGGAGCTGTAACAGAGAAGATAGGATTTAACAAATGAGTATGACTACTGAATCATTATATTGATATTTTTAGTCTCCAGTGTCTTAGAGCAGCTAGAAGGAAATACCTGAAATTGTGGAGCTATAACCCATATCATACTTTGAAATTTGTTCTAAAACTACTTGTTAAAATGTCCTTTGAACCCCTAGAATGAGCTGAGACTCAGCATCAGGGGATTGAGAAAACCTTCTTGACCAAAAGGGGGAAGAGTGGAATGAGACAAAATAAAGTGTCAATGGCTGAGAGATTCCAGAGTCAAGAGGTGATCTTGGAGGTTATTCTTACACATTAAATGGATATCACCTTGTTAGTCAAGATGTAGTGGAGAGGCTGGAGAGAACTGCCTGAAAATGTAGAGCTGTGTTCCAGTAGCCATGTTCCTTGAAGATGATTGTATAATGATATAGCTTTCACAATATGACTGTGTGATTGTGAAAACATTGTGTCTGATGCTCCTTTTATCTGCCTTATCAACAGACAAGTAAAATTATACCTTATCAACAGATGAGTAAAATATATGGAATAAAGATAAATAATAGGGGGAACAAATGTTAAAATAAATTTAGATTGAAATGCTGGTGATCGACGAGGGGGAGGAGTGGGGGATGTGGTATGTATGAATTTTCTTCTGTCTTCTTTTTATTTCTTTTTCTGAATAGATGCAAATGTTCCAAGAAATGATCATGATGATGAATATGCAACTATGTGATGATATTGTGAATTACTGATTATATATGTAGAATGGAATGATCAAAAGTTAAGAATGGGGTGGGCCACGGTGGCTCAGCAGGCAAGAATGCTTGCCTGCCATGCCCAAGGACCCGGGTTCGTTTCCTGGTGCCTGCCCATGTAAAAAAAAAAATTTAATGTTTGCATTTGTTTGGTGTTTTTTGGTATTTAAAAAAGTATTTTTAAATGTCCTTTGAAATGTATTGCTTTTTTGTGTATATGTTACATTTCACAGTAAAAAGTACTATGGTGGGAAAAAAAAGTGATCACGGAATGCTATGCAGGACAAAATTGGGGGTAGGGAGGGATTGGACAACAACCACGAAGCCTTCCTGGGTGAGACCGTGACAGGGTGAAGGATGAGTAAACCAGGCAGAGCAAGGTGGGCTGATTTTTCCAGGTAAATAGAAAAGGGAGAACAAAGATGCATGGGGGCTGGCTAATTCAAGTCAGGGGTAGGTGAGAGATGGGAGAAGGGGTAATTATGGTCAGGGAATGTGAGAGGCATCTTGGGGAGGTTGTTTGTCCATCCACAGTCCATGTTTCCCCATAAGAATCTTCTATGATGGAGAGTTTTCACAGGCCCTGCTGAAATGAGAAAAACATGGACATCTACCTAATTTAATATCTTTTTTTCTAAAATTATATTTATTTTTACTGTTTGGTTATAATGTCTTTTCTTTTATGAAAAGATAGTGATTCGTACATGCTCATTGTTTGAATACCTTAGCTGGCAAAAAGGGAAAGTTGATGAATCTACATGGCTCTCCAGTATAATTTTGTTTTATCTTTTTTATTATTATCATTTATTTATTTATTTACGTGGGCAGGCACCAGGAATCGAACCCAGGTCCTCCGGCATGGCAGGCAAGCATTCTTGCCTGCTGAGCCACCGTGGCCCATTTTGTTTTATCTTATTTTGTTTTGTTTCACTTTCTTATAAACTGCCCATGGGGATCCAGAGATCTGAGGGCAATAGCTAGATGTTAAAGCAGGGGAGCAACACACCTTTGCATTTTAGAGAGAAACCGGTTAGACCCTGAGGCAGGCTTTGGGAAGGTGGGGCTGGGACATGAGGTAGGTCAGGAGGTTAGAGCCAAAGTCCAGATGTAGAAGAGGTCTTGACCAGACAGGATGCAGAGGACAAATGCAGGAAATATTTGAGAGACTAAAGCACAAGCCTGACTTGTTCACCTCTGGGTGCCTGGAGCCTAAGACGATGCCTGCCTACTTGGTCAACATATGCTTGTTGATGATGGATTAGACGTGAGAAGTGAGAGATGGAGAGGGCAGTCAAATGTGAGTCCAGGCTTGTGTTGCTTGGTGGATGGTGAGTCCCATCACTGAGATGGAGAAAAAGGAAGAGAAATGTGTTTGGGAGAGAGAAGAACTTCTGCTTTGGGGTGTTGGGAATAAGGGGCTTATGGACCATCCAGACAGAAAGGCACAGTGGGAAAGCATATCCAGGTTTGAGCATCCAGGAAGAGGTAGAGGCTGGAGTGGGACTTCAGAATACTTCCTGATACGCCAGGATGCAGTCAGGGGAAAGGGAGAGAATGCTGCCACATGATGCTGAAAGAGATCTCTGACATGACTACAAAAGTTCTGACGCAAACAGAACTTTTTGTTTTAACTTTATCATCTAGTATAACATCGATATAAAGCAAAGAAAG
The DNA here is from genome assembly GCF_023851605.1 of Tamandua tetradactyla. Taxonomy (NCBI): domain Eukaryota; kingdom Metazoa; phylum Chordata; class Mammalia; order Pilosa; family Myrmecophagidae; genus Tamandua; species Tamandua tetradactyla. Next base: position 145,778,460 of record NC_135332.1, read on the forward strand.
AAAATAGCAATAGTTTTCAAAGCCCTCCTCAACAAGTAGTTACAGGACAGATCCCAGAGTTTGTCATGAGCTACCCTACCATCCTCTCAGATTTTCCCTTCCAGCTGCTCCAGAATATAGGAGGCTAGAAGGCTTAAATACTTTTTTATCACTGCAATTGACTTCTTTCTTTTTTGTGAAAAATAACATATATACAAAAGAAGCAATAAATTTCAAAGCACAGCACCACAGTTCTAGAATGTATTTCAGAGTTTGACATAGGTTACAATTCCACAATTTTAGGTTTTACTTCTAGGTGCTCTAAGGTGCTAGAGACTAAAAGAGTTATCAATTTAATGATTCAGCAATTATATTCATTTGTTAAATCCTGTCTTCTCTGTATAACTCCACCATCACCTTTGATCTTTCTATCCCTCTCTTTAGGGACCAGCAAACAGAATTTTACTGAATATTCCAGAACATATTAGTATGAAAAATACCTGTGGTCAGAACACAAGGCTGGTACTGTTCCTTCCTTCCTAATTCAGAGCCTGCAGGTTAGTCTGGTTTCTCTTTCAAGGTCGATGTGATGTTTATTCTCATCTGACTTTATTGCAAAAACAAAAGGGAAAAATAGGTAAGTAAATAAGCATTTGATGGATAAGAGGAAGACACTTTTTTTTGGAGCCTTTGCTATTTGGCAGTCACTGTGCAGGATACTTGAAGTATGCTTTCTCATTTCATCTTCACAAGAACTCTACTGGGCAGCATTATTAGCTCTTACAAAGAAGGGAACTAAGAGTCAGAGAGATTTTACAACTGATCTGTAAAGTGGTGGAGGTGGGATTTGAACCCAAATCTGTTTGGTTTCAAAGCCCTTGGAAAGGCCCAGCACATATTCTGATTTCTCATCTGTCATTTGCTGCAGATCCCATCAGGCAAGCTCAGAATCTGAAGAAACTGTATTCACCTCAAAAGCTGCACTTCCGGCCTATTTGGGTCTTGATTTGAGAGGTCCCTAGGAAGGAATCCTCCCCAAGTTCTCCACCATCAGATTATTCTATTGCCCTGGAAGAAAGAGTAAGGAGAAAGGAAGAAAAAAATCAGTAAGGGCAAACGCATTTACTCCCTGAGAGCACTGACAAAAGACAGCAATGTTAGCTTATCAGAACACCTCGATTATCATCAGACCGGAGACCCACAGAGGTCATCCAGATCAGGCTGAGCGCCAGGGCCCCTCCCTTTCCATCGCCACCTTCCACCCACCAGCTGTGGTCACTGCATGAACACAAAGGGCAGGATCCAGCCAGCAACTGGATGCTCGCCATCCCTCAACCGTCCACTCAAGCCCTCCTCACTTACTTGGAGGTGTGGGAGAGGGGAGGGTTCTGGGAAGGAGTTAAATAGGGGCACTCAGCCAGCATTTGGGGGGACATATTGTAAACCTGGGCTACAATACCACAGAAGGAGCTGCTTTGAGGTTTATTCATTCATTTCTTTCTCCTTTTCCTTTTTTTTTAAAGTTCATTTATTTAACAAATATTTTTCAAGTGCTTGTTTTGTGACTGGCACTGAGACTGTTAGAGGTGAATAAAACAGGCACAGTCTTTTGCCTTTGCAAATCTTATAGTTTCAGGGGAGAGGGTAGATAATAGACAAAAAAACCTAAAATAAATATCTAAGAAATATGATCATTGCTTTGTGGGGACGGTGGCACCATATGTCTGGGAGTCATCCATGACCAATGCCACCAAGTCACCATGTTTGGGAGGCAATGGTGTGAGAGTGAGGTGCCCTGCCGAGCTTGCTTGAAAAGACAGCTCCAGCTGAACCAGCTCACAATGCCTGAGCAATAACATGCCAACAGCGGTCTGTGCTAAGAGAGACAGCCCTTCTAGGAAACTGAAGGTGGCCTGAGAAGATAGTATTTGGCCATGAGAGGGGAATCTTAGAAATAGACGGTGTTGGTAAATACAGCTTCTATCCTCTTTCTTTCATCCTACTTTTGGGCAGGGATGAGAGAAGGAGAAATGTTCACAAATACCAGTGTGGTATATTAGATGGTTGGATGTTCAAAAATATTCACCCCTTGCCCTTCACCTCCATGGGAGGAGTATATTTCCTTTCCCCTTGAGTTTGGGCTCAGCCATGTGACTTGTTTGGGTCAATGGATTGTTAGCAGATGTAACACTAGCCCAGACAGTTGGACTTGACCTGCACCTCTCTCAGGGCTATAAAAAGAGCTTTCCCTGCCTGGAGAGCTGCTGCCCCTGGGCCTGGGTCCCAGAGTGAGCACACCAACCCAAACCCAACCCGTAATCAGGAACCCAGCCAGCCGGAGCTGCAGCTCAAGGCAGTCACAGCTGAATCACAGTAGATTTGTAGACTCGTGAGCATGAAAATAAGTTCTTGCTGTTTTAAGCCATTGAATTTTGGTATGGTTTGTTATACAGCATCATGTGGCAGTAGCTCATTCATGCAACCAGTAACAGTGCCAACAGGTGGTTGGGAGAGTTAGCCCCTCTTGCCCAAGCCATGCCAAAACAATCTAAGGAGAAAACAATGGGCTTTCTACGCAAATGGTGCATCAAGGAATCTCTGAGCAATCACCTTCCTATCAGGATACTGACTCTCAGTTTCCACTTCTGAGTATAGCTTCTGCCTCTGAAAGAGAACACAGACATATGGTCAGGCTGTGCAGGAATGGCCATCTCCAGTGGCACAAGAGACACTCTTCATGACTAGTCCTTAGCTTCACGGTGGCTTTTATTTACATGGTCCAAAGCAGAAGCTTTCATTTCCATTGTGTGCTGATGAGGTTGAATCCTGGTAGGGTATAGATCAAGGTAAAGCAAGTCCTTCCCCAGTCTTGCCTGAAGCCTGTCAACTAATAGCTTTGCAAGAAAGGCAAAGCAGAACACATGTATTATGGATACCTATTAGTACAAGGATGGGGTCCAGCATGGAAGGAGAATTTCCTAAGGAAAGGAGAGTCCTGTGGAGACCTTCAGTCTGAAGGGGCTGTCATTTCCTGCAGAGCAAACAGGTTGTCAACTTCCATCTCTCGACACGGTCCTGAAACGCCATTTGAGGTGTTTAGAGAAAGACTGAAAATCAGCTGCCAAAAACACTAGGGATAATTGGTATGTCTCTCTGGTTATGTGTTCCTTTCATCCTTCTCTCCTGGCAGATTCGCTTTCCATGATTTGCATCACATGTGGGGGGTGAAAGACTGACACTAAATTTCTGCCCCCCTATGTTGGTCTCTCTATCCCACCCTCCCTTCTCCTCCTGTCCACTCTCCTCTCCCCTCCTCTCCTCTTCCTCCTCCTCTATTTCTTTTCTTCTCCTTCTCCTTCATCACTGTTATTACCTTCATCACCTTCTTCTTCCCTCCCTCTCTCCTTCTCCTTACCCCCCTCATTTCCTAAGCAATAGACTCTGATTGGTTTTCTGTGGGTCAGATGGATATCTGGGGTCCAAACACCTGGATTAGGTTGAATAAGTGCAACAACAGGGAGCCTGCTTCCTGTGAATGGGCTTCCCGTGGAGTGGAAACTGAAGGAGGCATTGCTCACCGAGCAAAAATCCCCAGGGCAGCTGATTCTGGGCAGGGCTATCTCAGTGGCTCCTTTGTGTCTCTACAGCATCTCATGCAGTGCTGAGCACACATATGTGATCAGAAACTGTGGATGGATGGATGACTGGTTGATTTCAGTAGCATTTTTATACTGTGAAAGAAAAGCTACTACAGCTCTGATAATAAGACCAGATCCAAGGTAGCGCTAGAGGACCGAGTTTTCTTGCCTCCTCAGGTAACCCTGGGCAGTCAGTTAACTGAGGAACAGTCTCAACATGGCAGCCAGCATGTTTTTTTCCTCTCTCTTCCTTATACCTCCTTTTTTTCCCTGCCCCTTTACTTCCCACATTTCAGAGACTAAACTGCCATTCTTCATTTCCACCTGTGCTTTGTCCCTTCCAATTCCCCACATAAGGGGAAAAAATCAAAGGGAAACAGTGGTAATGCTTAATCCAGTTCTGGCTGTAGCACACCCTAGCAGGGCAACCGCAAACACATTACTTGATTTCTTAGTACTTTAATTTCTTCAACCTCAAAAGAAAGGATGAGAGAGTTTGCAGCCTATATTCCCAATAAGCAGGGGCAGCCTTAGGGTAGGAAGGCTCAGCAGAGGGCAGGACACTGAGGAGGTGGGTTAGGAGGGGGCTCAACTCCAGTTTCAACCAACCAAAATCCTAAGATTTTATAATAACAGCCAAATAGATCTAAGATTTAGAGTTCAGCTGCCAAATAGGACTAGTTGATCTCCAAGGTTCTTTCCTTATCACTTAAGAATTTTGTTAGGCTGCAAGAAAATGGTTTAAAGAGGCTTTAGAATAAGAGTAAATAGAACGTAAATTCTATTTTACGTTAATGTAAAAGAAGTCTGGAGTTCAGGGTTAGGGTAAGTTTGGGTAACTGCCCCACATCATCAAGAAGGACCCTGACCTTCTTTTCTCTTCCTGCTCTACCATCTCAGCATTGACTACTGGCTTCCATTCTCACTCTTGCCTCATAGTTATGAGATGGCCACTGGAGCTTTGGCCATTGCCCCCGTATTCTGAACAGGAAAAAAAAGAGAAAGTTGGAGAGAGGTTGGTGGGAGGGATGTCAGCTACCAACTAACCAGTTCTCTTTTTAAGAAAATTTCTTGCTAATCCCAGACACTAGCTTCATGTATATTTTATTGTCTAGAACTTAGTCACATGGCCACTGCTAGCTGCAGGAAAAGCCAGGAAACATAGTTTTCTAGCTATGCACTTTTCTTCTTCCCATAAAATCAGGGTTAAGTTGGTAAGAGAATTAAAAAAAAAAAGGGTTTATTGAGCAGACAGCTCACAGTCCTATCAAAGTTCCCATTTCCACAACATTGGATTTGTGACCTGCTCAGTTGCTCAATCCCTCTAGTTCCTATGGTTGTCTAGACTTTGACAAGTGTGAGTGTGTGTGGGGGGCTCTGTTTCAATGGGTTTCTTTGCTATGGTTCTTAGCGATGCCTTGCATAGCACTTTCTTTAGAACCATATTAAAATATGTCTGCTTAGATAAATTAACACATCTGTCTCAATCGATTCCTTCATACACTTACTTGTGTGCTAAAACTATAAAGTGCAGGGCTGTTCTCCCCTCCACTAATTAGTATCATTCAAGCAGTTAGCTCTTGTTTTCATGGTTTTTCACAATGACACTGTATTCAGTGGAACAGATGTGTTGGCCAGTGTGTGCTAGAAAGTGAAAGAGAAAAGGAAAAGGAGAAGGGAACTGTGGGAGAAGAATTGAAATCTTTTGAAGATTTGAGTATTCACATTTTTCCCTCTCCTTTACACACTTCCCTCATTTGACTGCATTCTTACTCTCACTTTCTCTCTACTTTAACACCAATAAAATATAATTTATTTGGTTCTTCTGTAATAGAATATAAGCTCCTTGAGTTTAAGATGTTTTGTTGGTTTTGTTCCCTATTGAATCCCCAGTGCCTAGACTAGAGCTTGGCACAGATAAGTATGCAGAAAATACTTATTAAATGCTTGAATATCCACTTATATAAAAGTCCAGAGACTTCCAGGAACTTTTCCAGGCTACATGGCACTTTTTTGTGAAGTCTTTTGCAGGTAAACGTAATAATTCCCATCTCTGAGTGCCCATTCTACTTTGTTTATATCTTTCAAGGGTTGTGTTTTCCATACTGTATTTTATTTCATCTTCCTATATGTCACATAGATCTGGATTCCTTGACAATGGACACCATGATTATGCCTTCCTAGATTCCTGGTATCTATCCCAGTGTCCACCATTCAGCAAGAACATGGTATTGAAGAATGGATGAGTGGCGTTGGTGAGAGAATGAATCTGTCCTCACCTTCCAAAGCCCATCTCTAACAAATGAGAATTAGAGTATTTGGTCATCTTGGCTTCCCCAGAGAAAAGGGAGAGGAAGAGCAGGACATGGCTCATTATCTACAGGACTGACGCTCCTGAGAAGCCTGAGCCAGAGGTAGATTTGGGAATCCTCAACATATTTGTGAGAGGTAAAGTTATGGGATCATTGAGATCACAGAGTGGACCAACAGAGAGAATTCTAAGGAGCATCAACATTTAAGAAGTGGGTAGAAAAAGAGAATGCAGCAAAGTAGACTGAGAAGGAAAGGTTAGGTCAGAAGAGACCTTAGGCAGGAGAGAGTTTCACAAGGAAGATGTGGTCAACAGTGCCAAAATCTACAATGAAGTAAAGACGTCCACCAACTCTGCCTTGCCGCTTTTGACCAGCCTTTAGTGGACCCCAGCTGAGCTCTGACCCTACTTCTCACTCTCAAAATCTTCTGGAAGAAGCATATTTCCTACATCAGAAGAATTTATTTGCCATGTGCAACTCTATCCAACCACCACAGGCACACCCTTTCCACTATAAAGTAATTTTGGTTATAGCAATATCTAGTTACAACACACACACATATACACTCTTATATAATATAAAATAATATATATATATATATGGAAAAGAAGTGGCTCTTGCTGCTGACATTTTCATGGCTGGAATGGTTATAGTTCAGATTTGCTATAGAATGTTATGGTCAAAACCAAACCATGAATGGAGGTAGCCAAGAGTCTGAGTCAAATTCGAAGGCTAGGATTTTGAGTATAGATACCTTTCCCAAAGCATATGCCAAGAAACAATGAATACAGGAAATGTTAATAGATGCGATGAGAGAAAAAAAAGAGTTTTGTGGTTAAATAAGAACAAGGTGATCAGAAATAGCTTGCTGAGCCAGAGTCTAGAAGACAGAAGCTCAAAATAACAAGAGAAGCTCCAGAATTTGGCCTGGTAGGGGGAGAAGAATGACCACCCAGCAGTTTAAAAATTGTAGTAGAAATAGAGAGTAAATGCTAGAAGGGCATTGAGGAAGGAGGCATAATTCACACCAGAGAGATCTGGAACAGTTTCCTGGAAAAATGCCTCACACACTCTAAAGAACTGATTTAGATAGGATCTGAGTTGCACTTGGAAGGACAGATACAAAGATGGGAAGGTCATTTGGGGCAGAGGAAAAAGTTTGAACCGTGGCCTGGATTATGAGTTAGTTCTGTCTTTATGCGGTCAGAAAGGGGAGCATGAGGCTTTAGTTTTGTTCACTCTCAGCATCTCCCCAGGGAAGGAAGAGCTACTTTTAGCCTGTGCTGTTTAAGGCCATAGCCTTAGAATGAAATGGCTAAGGACTGACCAACTGCCCTCATCAGTGCCAGCTTTTGACTGAGAGTTGGGCCAAATCCTGGGCCAGGAAGCCCAGATTCCCACCTGGACAAAGAAGTCACCCTAACTCTTTCTGCTGAGGCCACCTGTGCTGGGTCTGCTCAGCTGACCTCTGAAACTGAGTTTCCATTACTCTGAGCTGCAGACTCCCAGGCAGGGCCCCAGCTGCTTTGTTTTCAACTGCTCCTCTGAGCTGAGCGGGACAGGAGTTGGCATCTCCTTCCCAGCCGAGATGCTCGCTTTGTTCTGAAGAACAGCCTTCCTGTTGTGCATTCAGACACCTGTCCTGAGGTCTTCCTCTCAGCCCACTGGGTTGGCCTGCAGAGCCAGGGGAGCAGAGGCAGCATGTTCTTGGCTTAAAAGGTTTGAGAGTTCTGGGGGAGGGAGGCATAAAAAGTGAGAATGTCTAAGAAGAGTGCAAAAGCCCAGCACAAAGCATTCTGTAAAGACTTCAAATGAATCTGAATATTCAAAATATAAATAAAATAAAAAAAGATTCGCTGATCACATCTAGTGCCAAATATTGGTTACGACCATCATTCTAGAATAGAAGGGACTAGCTATCATTGAAGAAGTGACTTCTTCTTGGGCTGGGTAGGAAATAGAAAAGATGAGCCTGGAGCATCTTGCAGTGTTAGAAAGGAAGGAAGTGCTAGAAAGTAAAAGAAAAGAAAACCCACATTGAAATGGGGTATGTCAAAAGGGCATGGAAACCAATTGAAAGTGCTCCTGATTGGCCAAAACTGGAACAATTTAAGCAACAAAATAAATAAGTAAATCAGTATTGAGTTATAATTCAAACTATAAAACCAATAGCTCTAAGTCCATACTGATATAAATGAAGGATTGAATAAATTAACAAATGGAGGAGAAGAGATAAATCTCCCTTGAAGAATTCTGAAATAAATTTTGAAGATACTGCATCTTAAGGGTGAGGAAACATAACTTTCCATTCCTTAAGGGTGGGCTTTACATAGTGACTTTCTTCCAAAAATTCCAAAAAGAATAGAAAGAGGTGAAAAAAAGTAACTGTACAGTGGAGAAATCTAACAAACACTACTTTAGCCAGGTGCCCAAGGTCAACATGAGCAGTGCTAAGTTATGTTGATAGTATGTACCCTGTCACCAGTCTAATCATGAGAAAAATACCATGCATATCCCAATATAGGGGCATTCTACAAAATGCCTGACCAGTATTCCTCAAAACTAAAGTCATCAAAAACAAGGAAAGTCTGAGAAACCGTCACAGAGGAGCCTAAGGAGACATGACAACTAAATGTGATATGAGATCCTGGATGGGATCCTGGAACAGAAAAATGATGTGAAACAAAAACTAAGGAAATCTGAATTAACCATGGATGCTAGTTAAAGATGTATCAATATTGGTTCATTAATAGTAACAAATGTACCATATTGATGTTAACATGGAAATAGGGAAAGCTGTGTGTGTGTGTCGGAGTATATGGAACACTGTATTATCAACCCAAGTTTTCTCAAACTGTTCTAAGAAACAAAGTCTATTAATTGGAAGTGAAAAGAAAGCTTTCCCTTAGTTCAACAGTCATGGATGAGAGACTAAAGAAGGCCAGACATTAATTAAAAACCAAGAACCATTTTCTAGCCTCTGCCAGTGGTTGATCTTTAATTTCGTGGCAGTTCTCTTAAGCTCCTAATCGCTTTTCCTGCCTATGAAAAGGTCACCTCAGATCACAAATCCCCATGCAGGTTGTGAAACACAATCAAAGTATTGATAAAGACACAAGAGAATATAAATACATCTAAGACTGGGCAAACAGATCAGTGAAATCATCCTTCCCAACTGCTCCTTCTAGAGAAAAAGAGACACCCAGGAGAGTGAAGAGATACTCAGCAGTAAGTCAGGAAGACTTGAAATCTTGGCTTTGCTTCGATCTGCTGGTCAAACGAGGTCAAACTACTGAACTCTGCAAAACCCTAGACTCTTCATCTGCTAAATGGGGGTAATCATATCTACTTTAAAAGTATGAAAGTTACATATAGAATTACCATATCAACTGGAAATTTTTCTCCTTAGTATATACCTAAAGAGTTGAAAGCAGAGAGACAAACAGATATTTGTACGCTATTGTTTATAATTGCCAAAAGATAGAAGCAAACCCAAGTGTCCATCAACAGATGAATGGATTAACAAAATGTGGTATATACATACAATGGAATATTATTCAACTGTACAAAGTAATGAAGTTGTGGGGGGTTGCAAGGGTAGTTCAGTGGCAGAATTCTTGCCCGCCATGCAGGAGACCCAGGTTCGATTCCTGGCCCATGCACTTCCCCAAAACAAACAAGCAAACAAACAAACAAACAAAAATTCAGTAAATGGTGCAGCAATAATGCATACTCACAGAGAAATAGAATGAAATGTGATTCCCAACATACAGCAAATAAAAAAAAGAAGAAATTAAGTTGTGATGCATGGACCTTGAAGATGTCACGCTGAATGAAATAAACAAGGCATAAAAGGACAAACGTTGTATGATTCCACTTATATGAAATACCTAGAATATGTAAATATATAGAGACAGAAAGTAGGTTGCAGGTTACCAGGGGCTAGGGTGATGGTGGCAATGGGAGGTTATTACTTAATAGGTACAGAGTTTCTGCTTGGGGTGGTGAAAAAGGGTTGGTAATGTATGGTGATGTTGGCAGCACAACCTTGTGAATTGTATTCTTGAAAGTACTTAAAATGGGAAATTTTATGTTGCATATAGGTTCTATACCAAAAATTTATTTAAAGAATGTGGGTGGAATAATGGATATAAAACATTTATTACAATGTCTGGCACCTCATTCCTGCCCAGTAAATGTTATCGTTTCAGTGTGGAAAGCACTGCTGTAACTGCCAAGGCTATCCCTTTTTACAAGACATGCAGGCACACATATTCATGGCCTTTGAACCAGTAACCTCCTCTCAAGAATTTACCTGCAGAAACTATATGACCAAGAGGAAACAAGAGATATATGTAGAAGGGTATTCATTGTAGAATTACCAGAGGGGGGAAAAATGGGATAATTAGAAGATGAAGTACATTTAGTGTAACACATCTATTTTATGGACTATTTTGCAACCACTAAAAATTAGGAAAACCCTCCCCATCCCATATTATCAACAGACCTTTCCAGCATAAAACAGTTAGACTGGGCATAGCCCAAATATCCCTAAGGAATGGGAGAAAGATCAAAGGAGAAGGTGGAGTTATACCAGAGAAGATAGGATTTAATAAACGCATATGACTGCTGAATCATTATATTGATATTTCTTTTAGTCTCCAGTGTCTTGGAGCAGCTAGAAGGAAAAACATAAAATTGTGGAATTGTAACCCATACCAAACTCTGAAATCTGTTCTACAACCAATTGTTGCGGTGTGCTTTGAAATTTAGTCCTTTTTTGCATATATGTTATTTTTCACAATTAATAATAATAATAATTTTTCAAAAATTATGAAGACATGTCCATCATGGCAGCTTCCATTTCAGGGTACACCATCAGCGCTGTGTGTTTCCACAGCGCCAACGGCAACACGGACCCCAAAGGGTTTTTGCTGGGAGAGGTATAAAAAAATAAAAAGAGAGAGACCTTTGGCATCAGTGACTCACAAATCAGCAACACAGAATTTCTGCAAGTTATGGAAATCCATAACCATCCTTGTTCCAAACTTTTTTAGTTTTTATGACTATGCCAGTAAAGTTAGTGGAGAGAATTTGGATGGGATTCTTCAAGATCAGAGAAAGAAAGTTATTGGGTATACGGGTGTCAGGGAGATGTGCAGCAGCAGACGTCATACAGAGAGCAGGTCGTCCGCAAGCAGCTCACCTGCACCCTCAGTGTACTCCACCTCTTCTTCCTTCTCTTCAGCTTCATCTCCAACAACATCTCTACCATTGCTTTAAAATATGTCCTCTTTAGACCCAATCAAAGCCGAAGATATCACTTGCTATTCCCAATTGAGGCAATACCAGCCAGCAGGAGTACAAAGTGTCTTTAATGCCAAATACTTTCTCAGAGTTGTGCCAAAGTTATTAAAGACCATGTCTTTATTGACATATGATTCACATACCATACAATTCAGCCACTTCAAGTGTACAATTCAATGGCTTTTTGATATGTGCAACCATTACCACAATCAATTTTAGAACATTTTCATCATTTCGAAGAAACCCTGAATCCTGTCACTGCCACCCAGCCTTAGGCAACTACTAATTTACATTGTCTCTATAGATTTACCTGTTCTAGACTTTCATATGAATGGAATTGTATAATATGTGGTCTTTCACTTAGCATAATGTTTCCATGTTGTTGCATGTACCAGACTTCATGCCTTTTTGTGCCAAATAATATCCATTTGTTTGGATAAACTGCATTCTGTTTATCCAAAACAATATCCATTTTTGTTTATCCACTACGTTTGTCTACTAATGGGCATTTGGGTTTCTACCTGTTGGTTATTATGAATAATGCTACAGTAAACATTCATGTACAAAAAAAATTATGAAGAATGGCCAAAAGAATTTTGAAAATGAAAAACAAAGTTGGAGAATTTTTATAACCTTATTTCAAGGCTTTTTATAAAACTATAGAAATCAAGACAGTGTGGTACTGGCATAAGGATAGACATATAGATCAATGAAACAAACTGAGAGTCTAGAAATAAACTCTTACAATTCTAGTCAAAAGAATATTCTTTTCCACAAATAGTGCTAGGAAAATTGGGCATCCATATGCAAAAAAAATTAGAGAAAAAGAGAGGGAGAGAGAAAGGATAGAAGGGTAGAAGAGGGGAAAGGTGGAAGCAAGGAAGACGTGTGGCAGGTTAGATGAAGAAATACATCCTGAAGGCCCTGAGGCCTTTGAACCCATGCAAGGGGAGGGCATCTGGAAAAAACAATCAAATAACAGAAACCTGAAGCTATTGAGCAAAACCAGATACATTGTTCAACCACAAGACATGGACCAATCACAATAACCCATTCACAATTCTGAATTTGAATGTTCAGTAAGCCTATTGTGATAACTCACTCAAAATTCTTCACTTAAATATCTAAGCAGCCTATCACAATAGCTCGTGTACAATCCTTAACTTATGGGTTTGCTAACCAATCCCAATGTGCCAATATCTCTAGCCCTACCTCCTTTTGTTTAATCTAATAAACACCCTTGTACCAAACAACGTATGGTGCATCTCTCCCTTGAGCATGTTCAAGCTCACTCCTTGTGCATGTAATTCCCTTTTCTTCAATAAATTTTTCTCACTTGCTTATACCTACTTGTCTCTTCCTTGAATTCCTTCTTGTGATGAGACATAGAGCCTGGAAAAGGGCTCTGGTAACACAGAAGCTACAGCAATGGAAGGAAGGGAGGGAGGGAGGGAGAGGGGGAAGGAGGGAGGGAGGAAGGAGGAAAAAGGAAGGAAAGAAAAGAGAGTGAAGGAAGGAAGGAAGGAAAGAAGGAAGGAGGAAGGAAAAACTTAGACCCTACATACTATCAGACACATAAATTAACATGGTTCACAGACCTGAAATAAGCATTAGAATCATAAAACTTTCAGAATGCAGCAGAGAAAAAAAAAATCATTGTGACCTGGGGTTAGACAAAGACTTCTTAGATCTGATACTAAAAACACAACCCATAAAAGAAAAACATTGATAAACTGGACTTCATCAAAATTAAAAACTTTCCTGTTCAAGCCCCCAGTCTTAGGGTTTGTTCATAAGAAACTTAACCCCACAAAGGATAGGTCAAGCCTACTTAAAATTAGGCCTAAGAGTCACCCCCAAGAGAACCTCTTTTGTTGCTCAGATGTGGCCTCTCTCTCCAGCCAACGCAGCAAGCAGACTCACCACCCTCCCCCTGTCTACGTTGGACATGATTCCCAGGGGTGTGGATCTTCCTGGCAACATGGGACAGAAACCCCAGAATGAGCTGAGATTCAGCATCAAGGGATTGAGAAAACCTTCTTGACCAAAAAGGGGAAGAGTGAAATGAGACAAAGTGTCAGTGGCTGACAGATTCCAAACAGAGTCCAGAGGTTATCCTGGAGGTTATTCTTACGCATTAAGTAGATATTACCTTGTTAGTCAAGATGTAATGGAGAGGCTGGAGGGAACTGCCTGAAAATGTAGAGCTGTGTTCCAGTAGCCATGTTTCGTGAGGATGATTGTCTAATGATATAGCTTTCACAATGTGACTGTGTGATTGTGAGAACCTTGTGTCTGACACTCCTTTTAGCTACCTTGTCAACAGATGAGTAGAACATATGGAATAAGAATAAATAATAGGGGAAACAAATGTTAAAATAAATTTAGTTTGAAATGTTAGTGATCAATAAAAGGGAGGGGTAAGGAGGATGGTATGTAAAAATTTTTTTCTCTGTTTTCGTTTTATTTTTCTGTTCTTTTTATTTCTTTTTCTGAATCGATACAAATGTTCTAAGAAATGATCATGATGATGAATATGCAACTATGTGATGATATTGTGAATTACTGATTATATATGTAGAATGGAATGAGCATATATTAAGAATGTTTGTGTTTCTTTCTTGTAATTTTTTTTTAATTAATAAAAAATTAAAAAAAAACTTTCCTGTTCAGAAGATACTTTCAAGGAAATGACAAGAAAAGTCACTGAGTACAGGATATATAAAGAACTCTTAGAACTCAATAATAAGTGTGCCAGTTTGAAACTATTATGTGCCCTAGAAATATCATCCTTTAATCCTGATCCAATTTTGTGGCATCAAACTTATTGCTTAGAGTGGGAAACTTTGATTGGATTGTTTCCATGGAGAAGTGACATACCCAGTTGTGGGTATGGCCTTTGATTAGATGGAAATGTGACACCAGCACTTAAGGTGGCCTTGATTAGTTTACTGGAATCTTTTAAAAGGGGAAACATTTTGGAGAAACCTCAGAAGCTAACAGAGACACTTGGAAAACAGTTGCTTCAGAGATGACAAGATGCTTGGAGCAGTGACGGAGAAAGCAGATGCTTAGACATGGATGTTTGGAGCCCAGCAGACATTGCCTTGTGCCTCCCCATAAGATGCTAAGGAAGCCAGAACCTGAGAGAGCCAAGGGAAGTCAAGAGATGAAACCCAGCACAGGAGAAGCCAAGTGAAGAATCCCAACAGGAAACAGAAGCTGGAAGCAATGGAGCCCAAGAGCAAGGGACCAGCAGTTGCCAGCCAGGTGCCTCCCCAGCTGACAATGGTGTTCTGGACAACATCAGCCTTTCTTGAGTGAAGATAAACTCTTTATTGGTACCTTAATTTGGACATTTTCATGGCCTTAGAACTGTAAACTTGCAACTTAATAAATTCCCTTTTTTAAAACTATTCCACTTCTGATATATTGCATTCCAGCAGCTTTAACAAACTAAAACAGATTTTGGTACCAGAAGTGGGGTGCTATAGTCTGCAAACACCAAACATGTTGGAATGGCTTTTTAAATGGATAAGGAGAAGATTCTGGAGGAGTTGTGAGGATCTTGATAAAGAAGGTCTAGAATGCTTTGAAGAGACTATTAATAGAAATGTGGACTTAAAAATACCTCTGACCCTCTTTTGGCCTTAGCGCCATCTTGCTAGAAACCTCCACGCAAGAGAGCCAAGTGGAGGAAGAAGCAAATGTGCAGGCCGAAGTGCAAAAGAAGAAAGATGAGGCAGAGGTCTAGGTAAACCATTAGCATGTGCACCCGTGGAGACCAGGGGCGCAGAAATAATGGAATGCCAGAGGCCGGGGATGCTGATAACAGTTGTTGATTGCAGGCCACTGTCTTGATTCTCTCAATGGATCTAGAACTTCCAACATTGTCCAACATTCCAAAGACCTCTGAAAGACCTTGTTCATACCCAAACAGCCCCTTTTGGTCCTTTGCCCTGGACCTGTGATGTACTGGACTAGTTCTGTTCTCAGTTGTGGCCCAGTGTAACACTTGTATAATGAACCATCTCTTCTGTCTTAAAAAAAAAAAAAAAAAAGATACCTCTGCTGAGGCTTTAGACAGAAATGAGGACTATGTCATTGCAAACTGGAAGGAAGGTGAGCCTTGTTTTAAAAAGGCAGGTAATTTGGCCAAATTGAGTACTGCTGTTGGATGAAATTAGAATTTAAAAATGATGAGCCAGCCATATATACCTGGAGGAACTGAGTGTAGGGACATGAATGGAAATTTGCACACTGGTGTTTATGGCAACATTGTTTGTGATTTGCAGTGAATGGTGATGTCCTGAGGGTACAATGACTGAGGGAAGGAAGGGGGAACTGTGGTGTATACTTACAACAAATTACTGAGAAGGAAGAAGAAATAACATTCTGAGGAATGCAACTAGGTGAATGAACCTTAAGGACTGTATGTGGAATGAAATAACAGAAACAAAAAGACAAATATTATCATGCCTCACTCATATGGACTAATTATAATGTACAAACTTGATGAATTGATGTTGAGAGCATGGGTTATCAGGTTGGGGCATAATGTAAAGGGTCCTAGATTGTAAGCTCTTATAGCAATCACATATATTCAGGAGTTGTAACTGTTATTTCTAAATTCTGAAATACTAAGCTGTTTGTATACAACCTGGTCATTCCCAGAAACTTTGGGTATTTATATGACACCTGAGACTCAAAGTTAGAGCTCTGAAGCTATGAAAGTCAGCATTACACCATAGAGAAACTGTTTAAAAAATTGGAAAAGTGATCAGACTAGAGATATGAATGAAGCCAATCTGGATAGGACTAAGGTAAATCGGAATACAGGGTGAATGATGATATAGTCCATATTGTGTGTGTGTGTGTGTGTGTGTGTGTGTGTGTGTGTGTGTGTGCGCGCGCGCACGCGTGCTATATGGCAGGGTCACATTTCATTATTTTTCATGTGAGTATCCCATTATTGCAATAGTAATGGTCCATATTTTAAAACTTCAACTTCTGTGTGAGACCATAGGAAGAGATGTTTATTTGGTGCAAAATTTATACTTTGGGTAGTGCATTACCTAATTTTACCTGTATGGTCAGTTTAGTTGAACACCATATATATATGGAATCCTGAAGAGGGTGTGAAATCTTGTTGGTTTGTCCAGGTTAGGGTGATGCCCCAATATATCCTAGAGTAATTTGGGCAGTGAATAAAAAAGCATTTGCAAAGTCCCCTTGGGGGGTTGGGGAGAAAGAAGAAAATATTCAACTTCCCTATTTGGAGAATTTCTGATGTTCTCACAAGCAATGGGGAAAAACTATTGAATTGAACAAATTCAATAGGCTGAGCCCTTGATCTTCGGGTTCACCCCTAAGAAACTTATTCCTGCAAAGGAGAAGCGAAGCCTACTTATAATTATGCCTAAGAGTCACACCCAGAGAACTTCTTTTGTTGCTCAGATATGGGCTCTCTCTCTAAGTCAACTCAGCAGGTGAACTCACGGCCCTCCCCCACTACAGGGGACATGACTCCCAGGAATGTAAATCTCCCTGGAAAGATGGGACAGAACTCCCAGAATGAGCCAGGACCTGGCATCATGGGATTGAGAAAGCCTTCTTAACCAAAAGGAGAAAGAAAGAAATGAAACAAAATAACGTTTCAGCAGCTGAGAGATTCCAAACAGAGTTGAGAGGTTATCCTAGAGTTTATTCTTGTGCATTATATAGATATCTCTTTTTGGTTTATGGGTGTATTGGAGTGGCTGGAGGGAAATACCTGAAATTATTGATCTGTGTTCCAGCAGCCTTGATTCTTGAAGGCAAATGTATAACTATATAACTTTTACAATGTGATCAGGTGATTGTGAAAATCTTGTGTGATGCTCCTTTTATACAGGGTGTAGACATCTGAGTTTTAAAAAAAGGATAAAAAATAAATAATAGGGGGTATAAAGTGTGAAAAATTGGGCAGATAGAAATACTGTGAGTCAATGAGATGGAGAGATAAGGGGTATGGGATGTATGAGTTTTCCTTTCTTTTTTAGTCTTTTTCTGGAGTGATGCAAATGTTCTAAAAATGATCACAGTGATGAATACAAAACTGTGATGATGTTGTGAACCATTAATTGTACATCATGTATGGACTGTTTGTGTGGAGATTTCTCAATAAAAATATTTTTTCAAAATAAAATAAAAAATAAAAGTGGTAAGCCAGGGTATTTAGCTGAAGAAATTTCCAAACTAAATGTGGAAAATGCAGCCTGGCTGTTCCTTGCAGCTTATGGTAAAATGCAACAGGAAAGAGATAAGTTGAGAACTGAACTTTTGGGTACAAAGAAAACTGAAAATGATGGTCTGGGAAAAGCTGGGTTTCCAGAAAGTGAGACCCCAGTGAATAGGGCCCCACATGAGGATTTAACCAAACATGGAAGCAATAAGCTGTTACAGAGCAAGCAAGGACTACAGATGGAGCTATCTAGAAAGGATTTGTGGAAAGTCCTATTGTCTGATGGGTATGAGCCCAGTATACTGCATAGAAAACCAACAAGGATGTTGTGGGATCTGTATAAATGCAACCATTGCCAATCTGGACAAAAAAGGGACGGAAAAGGGACAAATTGGAGGAAAAATTACTTTGGAGTCAGAAACATGGAAGCTAAGGTCTGGAGTCAGGAAATCGTGAGCCAGAAGACCTGACCCACCCATACACAAGGAGAAGGTGAACTTGCCCCAGAAGTAGAGAGCAGGCCTTCTGTTTCATTGCTCAGGGAGAATTGTGCCACTCCAGGTCTTAGTGAAGGTGGAGCACATAAACCAGAGATTAGGGGGAACCTGGCCTGGAGACGGAAAACATCTCAGGTGCTGCCCTACTGTTTGGAGAGGATGGAGCTGAGAAAAAGGTAGTCAGTCCCCTCAGTGACCCTCACTCTTCCAACCTTCACCCCAGCATTTGGAAAGAGCAAGGCTGCTGCATAAGCCCTTGGAAAGGGTGGGACTGCTGTTTTTTAAAGCCCTGAGGATAAATGACTCTTAGGTTTTGAAATCTAATGGAGTTTGCCCTGCAGGTTTTTAGAACTGTTTGGGCTAGTGACCCCTGTTTACCCTTTGATTACTCTCTATGACAATGGAAACACGTATCCTATGACTGTCTCTCCTTGTATATTGGCAGCAGATAACTTGTTCTGAGTTTTATAGGTCCAGAACCAGAGAAGAATTTTTTGCCTTAGAATAGACCATACCTATAACTGATTGATGAGATTTGTACTTTTTTTTTTTTTTACTTTGCATGGTATTTGTATTGTTACTGAAATGGTTTAAGACTTTTGTGATATTGTGATGGAGTGAATGTATTTTTTATATGGAAAGAATGTGTCTTTTGAGGGGGGTTTAGAGGGTTGAATGTGCCAGTTTGAAACTATTATGTACCCCAGAAAAGCCATGTTTTATTCCTGAGCCAATCCTGTGGGACTAGACCTATTGTTTTTGAGTGGAAAACTTAATTGGAATGCTTCCATGGAGATGTGACATACCCAATTGTGGGTGTGGCCTTTTGATTAGATGGAGATATGGCTCCGCCCATTCAAGGAGGGCCTTGATTAGTGTACTGGAGTCCTTTAAAAGGGAAAACATTTTGGAGACACCTCAGAAGCTGACAGAAATGCTTGGAAAACAATTGCTTCAGAGCCAGCAGAGAAGCTTGGAGTACCATTAGTGAGAGCAGATACCTAGGTGTTTGGGCCCCGGCATATGTCGCATGTGCCTTCCCATGAGATGCTAAGCAAATCAGAATCCAGAGTTGTATCTTAGAGGAGCTAAGAGAAAACCCACAGATGCTTAGAGAGGAAACCACTGGCATCAGAAGCTGTAAGCAACAGAACCAGGAACAAGAACCAGCAGGTGCCAGCCACGTGCCTTCCCATGTGACAGATATTGGTCCTTCTTGATTCAAGGTATCTTTTTCTGGATGCCTTAATAAGGATATTTTTCTGGCCTTAGAACTATAAACTAGTAACATCATAAATTCCCTTTTTAAAAACTGTTCTATTTCTAGTTTATTGCATTCGAGAAAAAAATATATAATAAAAATGGGCCAAAAAAAATTGTGTACATGTTTCACCAAAGAAAATATATGAAAGGCTAATAAACACACACACAAAATGTTCCATATCATTAGTTATTAGGGAAATGCAAATTGAAACCACGTGAGGTACCACTCTAAACCCCCAGAATGGCTATAATAAAAAAAGAGAGACAATAACAAGTGTTACTAAGGAGGTGGAGAAACTGGTACCAGCATATATTGCTGGTTAGGAATGTAAAATAATACAACCATTTTTGAAACACAGTTTAGTGGTTTCTTTAAAAACTAAGCATAGAGTTACCGTATGATCCAGCAATTCCACTCCTAGGTATCTGGCCACAAGAAATGAAAACAGATGCTACAAAAAGACAAGTTCATAATAGCATTATTCCTAACAGCCCCATGCTGGAAACAGTCCAGATGTCTACCACCTGGTAGAAAAGATACACAAAACATGGCATATCCATACAGTGGAACACTATTCAGCCATAAAAAGGAGAAGTTACTGATACATTCTACAACATGGATGGACCTCAAAAGCATTATGCTAAATGAAAGAAACCAGATACAGATTTATATGAAATGTCTAGAAAACACAAACCTATACAGACAGAAAGCAGATCAGTGCATGTCTGGACCAAGGGATGAGATCCAGAATTGCAAATGGGCACAAGAGAACTAAATGTGTGAATTATAAGATTATAGTTCATGTAAATTATACTTCAATGCAATACCTTGAAATTGTTGTGAATATTATGTGGCAACATGGGCCCATATTGTGATATATTAATTTTTTTAAAAAGCTAAATGCAAAGTAGTATATCAATGATTATAACCATGAAAAAACATGAATAAACTAGAATAAAAGTGAAGGAACTCCAGGGATGAGTCTGGCCTTAGCACCATGGGGTCAATAATATCATCCTGACCAATGGGGGAAAAGAAGTATAACAAATAAGGTATCTGTGACTGAGAGAGTTCAAACAGAGTCAAGAGTCTACTCTGGAGGTCACTCTTATTCAAGCTTCAGTTAGACATTGCCACTTACCATAGCTTGCCAAACCCCAACCAAAACCATTCCTGCCAATTCTAAAGAACACCTAGGGCATTAATAAGATTCTCTAAAGTTTCCATGCACTAGGGTAACTTTCCAGAAACCTACAACCTCCAGATGGGTCTCTGAACCAGAGACCAGCCTCTCCAGAACATCAGCTAGTTCCATCCCCCTATCCCATACTGTATTCAGCCCCTTCCAACATAAAAAAAGTTAGAATGGGCATAGCCCAAATACCCCTAAAGAATGAGAGAAAGATCAAAGGTGATGGTGAAGTCATACAGAGAAGGTAGGATTTAACAAATGAGTATGTTTGCTGAATCATTATATTGATATTTCTTTTAGTCTCTAATATCTTAGAGCAGCTAGAAGTAAAAACTTAAAATCGTGGAATTGTAACCCATACCAAACTCTGAAATCTGTTCTACAACTAATTGTTGCAATAATGCTTTGAAATTTATTGCTTTTGTATATGTGTTATTTTTCACAAAAAAGAAAAAAAGTCAATTGTCATGACAAATCCACAGTTATGTGATGATATTGTGAACCACTGATTGTAGATTTTGGATGATTGCATAGTATGTGAATATATAATATATATCAATAAAAAACACTTATTTTTTAAAAACAAGGAAACTAAAGAGGAATAAAAGTTACCATATCAATAAAATAGGGACTTATTTTGTCATCTAACAAAATGTCCTTTAGTCATTTTTCGTTGTATTGAAAAAGATAAAAAGCTGAGACAGTTTTGTGTTCTGCCCCCATATTTTAGCTTTGAAGGGGCTGAAAGAAGAGATAATAATACTTCCTAGTTACCCAGCTCTTTTCTTCTGTATTGCTGGAGAGCTTTTGAGGCATTAGCTCCTTAATCCTCCTTCAACCCATGAAGCAGACAGAGAATAATATTACCTGCCCCCACCTTGCTTATTCTGGTTCATTTAAAGATATAATTTTTTGAATTTACAATGAGGGCTTTATGTCATCCCAATTATAATTATATTTTATATATTATAAATCCCCACATATGAACCCAGCAAAATATACGAATTACATTTTAACCACCTCATCCGAACTAGGTTATTTCTCCCCCACTTGTTTGTCTCCTGATCCGTTCTGAGCTGACACTGAGGTGTCTTGTTACTTTAACTTCCAAAGAAAAAGCAATAGATCTGCTAAATGCCTCAGGTGGTTCAAAACCAGGATTTCTCTTTCTGTGCTATTCTTAAATGAACAAAGCTTTCTGGACAGTAGGAACGAATGCTCAAGCACCAGCTTTCCCACCGATCAATAGCATCACACTTGGCTGGGGTTAGGGCCTTCTTCAGTCAGGTCTTATACACAGATGAGATACTGTGGCACAGAATGAATGATTCCTAATGAGCAAATCCTGCCGCCGGCTCTGCCTCACATTAATTCCATCTTACCTGTTGTCTCCTGCCTGAAATCCCCATTTCACCTTTTTCACTAAGAGACCTTTCTTCATGTTTTCAGGACTATCATTCTTAATAACCCTTTCTCCTTTTCTTCTCTTAGAGTCCACCTTGGCCCCCATATTGCAAAGCATCCCTCTCCCATGCTGGAATGAGTACAGACTTCTATTTTTGTCCGTATCGCCCTAAATTGTAAACTATATTTTCCTGTGTGCTCGGTTCTCTCTATTAGATTGTGAGTTTGAGGAAGAGGTAATGTCATAATCATCTCTGAATCCCACCACACGATGACGGTGAGGGTGACAGTGACGGTGACGGTGACGGTGATGGTGATGGTGACGGTGACGGCGACGGCGAAGAGGATGAACGAGGACACCCATTATTTATTGGGTATTTACTATATTCTGGGTTCTTGAGTTTCTACCTGCTATCTCTTTTAATCTTCAATAGCCTTATCATTATGATCAAGGCTGTTGTCATTACTGGTTTACAGATAAACTAACTGGAGCTTAAAGAGGTTAATTTACTAGGTAAGGTCCAGAGCTAATGTGTAGTAGAATGGGATTCTCTACCAAGCTATTTTGCTTCCAGAGGTGCAGTGTTCATCACCATTCTCTACTCCCAGGTGTATAACAGCAAGGCTTGTTTGAAGAAAGAATGATGAAATAGATGAATTAATGAATAACGTGGCCATATAACATTTAGATTTATTTGTATCACAGGCCATATCATAGTTCTGGAAAGTTACAAAAATTGCACATGTACAAGGTTGATGCAACATTACCCTAGAAGGTATATGTTATCTTCTAATGCCATATTTGTAAAGAGATTTTGTCTAATTTAAACTCCAGCAACTGTTTTGTTTTTAAAATGAAATTTGAAATAATGCAAAGAGTTTTAGAAAAGACAGAAGTTTAACAAATCATTCAGTTTAAACTGCTTTTACAGATGAGGAAATAAAGGCCTAACGGGGTTAAATGACTTGATATTACTTTATTAGACTGAAAGCACATTGTTAGTAATTATGCATTACCGTTTTCATTATTTATCATCACTGTGCTCTTAGGTGTGGAATCAAATTAGGTTTTCCTTTTCCCCAAGAGCATTCCAGAGAAGTTGGCATGGAAGGAGGGAATAGAAAGGATTAAATCAGTAATATTTCAAAGCCACCCACCAACTTCCTTTTTCCCACTTGCCTTATTGTCCAAAAATTCATTCAAAATAGGGAAAAGGGGCTTTTTCTTCCACACATTTTTGCAAAAATCAAAGTTCTGCAAAATTTCCCAGGAAGATTAAGCAAGCTTCTGGGGTGGTGCCAGGAAAATGACTTGCAGTCACAGCCACAAAGCTCCTGGCATCTTCTCCTGGGCACACAAAATCACCCAACTTGGAGAATCACAGATCCTTAGAAACAGAAAGAAACTCGGAGCATGTTTAGTCCGATTTCCTCTGATGAGGCAATTAAGACCTAGGGGATAAAGTGACTAGCCCAGGACCAATCAGTCATTAGAAAGAGGGTCAGATCCAACCAGCCTCTTCCATGGGTGAATGGCATTTTCTAACATGTGGTCTGCACACAACTCATGGTTACATGAGATGATATTAGCTATTAAAAAAAAAAAAAAGACCAATTTTTTTCTTTTAATAGCATGTATTTATTTCAAATGGTACTAGGAAGAAATAATTAGCCCATCAAAGCTAATTTATAGATAAAATTGATTTGAAAGAAATCAACAATTTCATTCAGCAATAATCTATTTAGGTTTAAAAAAAGGAGAGGGGTTGCTTTAGAGGAAAAAGATTAAGCAAACAATATTATAGTCTCTATGAAAATATGGCAAATATAGTGGGGGGATAGAATGCAAATTGTTTAAGAGTGGGACACACTGAACTTGGCTAATTATTTCCTTTTTATAGATGTATTAACTGGTGCTTGGAGAGGAGAAAGGGTCTGCTTAAGAATAGGATGTAAATATTTATAAGTTTGCTTCAGGGATGTGGATTTGTCCTGGCCTATTGTATCTCGTAAGTACTGGGGCTCTTTATTTATGTTTGACAGTCATGGAATTTCAATGGTTTAAAAGTTTCCATCAAACAATGTTTTCCCCCTTTAGATGAACATTGTAAGTACATCGTGAGAACAGAAGTTGTCTCAAACTTTTATTGATACTCTTAAATGTTTGGTGCTGAAACGAGGAACCAGAAAAGATCTCACTGCAAATGTTCTCATGGCAATCTGTCACTTATCAGATCCTGGTCTTTCATCTGAAAATTGGCAGATTGGACAGCAACCAGTCTACACTTGTCTTCTATAGTTGCTGTTCTGACATGTTTGCCATGAACAAATACACTTTGTTTCTGTGAATAATATCCTGGGTGAATAATATCCTGAAAGGGCAGCACAGGTTTCCCGCTGCCCAATTTAAACTGGTCCCAGACTTAGCCTTTAAGTAATTCCTTTCTTCATTTAAAATGTCTCATTAAGTCTTCCAAATTCACAAGGTTGAGCAAAGATTTAAGGTGGGGCTTTCTGTAAGTTTTCTTTGATTGTTCATGGTCACAAAGTTCCCGCCTTAAAGGTTTCTATCTGGAACATTTGTAATCAACTAGTGGAGGCTTAACACAACCCTCCGAGGAGGATGAAGCATTAATCCTCAGATAGAAGTATGTGGGCCCAAAACCTTGGGCCAAGGATTCTCTTCTTAGTCCAAGTTCCAGAGGCCCATGAGGAGTTAATCCAGTAAACCTCCCACTCCTACTGAGAGACAGGTAGTGATGTTTTCTTCCTGATGCTATGTCAAAAGAGTTTTCCAAAACAAATTGGAAAGCTGTGAGCCCAGCCCTGGGGTTGGATCCCACAGGCATGTGAATGGCATGCAAGAGTCCGACAAAAGGCCTGGGTTGGCTTTCAAATCTCCCCAGGAAACATTATTTCCAAGGGCACGTCTAAGTGTTTCCCCTCTCCCTTGCATTAAACATAGTTTAAGACATTTCCCTGGTTTTAGAAATATATCCTTCTCTTACCTCCTGAACCTCCTTTTAGTTAGAGGCCATGAGAGAGACTATAGTAACCAAGAACTTAAAAGTGTTCAAACTGAATATAGGTTGGCAACTAAAGACACACAAGGTAAATAAGCTCCTGGCTTGGATGAGATTGTATGTGCCTTGTAGGCACTCAAAACAATCACTGGAGTCTAGCCTTCATCCAGCCTTGTTCTCTTTCTTCCTCGACCCTCCATAATCTTTTTCTAATTTTACTCTCAGCTATTCTGGTCCCCAAGTAGAAAGCAGCCATTCTCATCTGGTTCCTCCTGGCTAACTTTCTTCCCATACCAAGAAGCAGCTCCCTTCTGGTCTCTTGTCCCTAACCAGGTCTTTCATTTGGTTCCTTTTATTTTTACTTACACTCATGTTCTTCCCATCCCTGTGGCCTGAGGTCCTCTTTTCATCTCTCATTTAACTGGAAATCAGAGCCATTTGGTTGAAACACTTTAGTGCGAGCTTAAGAATTCTACACAACATATTTGAAGAACTATTAAATCTAATTGCTTAAATTCAACATTTGGTATCCACCACAGAAAGGAAACTTCCATGTAATCATAGGGAATCTTCTTCAAGGGCAAGCCATTTCTTAAGGAGTTTAGGCTGGATATATAACCCTTGATGATTGTCTTTAAAAAATGAAAGAAATGTAGGAAATATATACCTCAAAGGAAATAATTCATTTGTAATGGTTTTATCTTGTAATTTGATACCACCAAAGATAAGAAGCCTCTTATCAGATATCTCTAATGTCTCCTGAAGTCCACAGCTCCTACTGAGTGGGCAACAGACCATGTGATTTTCCTCCCCAGACTCAGTTGATTGTGCCTTGTGAGAACCTGGGTCTCAGGGATCGCCCATCCATAGGCTAATGATCTGTGACATAGTCTGGCTCAACCAGCAGATCAGTTAAATCCTTCTCCCAGAAAGTAAGGCAGAGATACCCAAAAAGAAGTTAGTTCTAATGGCTGTGCTTGGAGATTATGCAGATTTGGAAACTGAACATCCATTTTTTGGCTATGTAGACTGTTAATAAGAGATATTCAATAGGGAAGGAAGAAGGTACAGGAGGCGATGTACAGAGAAAGAGACTTTGCTGCAAGGGTAAGAGTTGGAAATGGGGAGAACAGAGAACAGAACTGCCTTGTTCCTGCTGTTCCTGAAGCTGGGCTTCTTAGCTCTTCCAGAGCTACCATGCCTATGTTCCCTTTCAATACAATCTATTTTTTCTTAAACAATTTGTGTAAGTCTGTGTTCTTAATTAAGACAAAATCATGATGGAACCCCTCAGTGGGATGATCTTTATGGACATTAACCTGAGTGACCATTACAGACTTCTCTGAAGGCAGGTTGGTTAATCACCCCTACTGTGTGTTAGCTTGGACATCAGCCCAGGGAATGTCAGTCCTCATACCAAGATTCTTCTGTCTAAGATTTTGCTTTAAAGGTGCTTTATAGCCTTAACAATGGTGCTAAATCCCACAAATATAGAATTACAGACTCTCAGGGGAGGAAGTAAATGAGGCCACCATGTCTAACTATCCATCCCATGGTTGTATCACTTCTGCAAATTCCTAGCCAAATGGTCTTTTGCAAATTCTTGGCTGAATGACACTTCCAGTGTCAGAGTTATGATCAGAGCATGTCCACAGCTATCATTTTTTTGAGCATCTACGATAAATTAGGCACTATGCCAGCTACTTTATATATATGATCTCTCAATTCTTTGAAAAAGCCAAATTATCCTTTAGAGGACAAAGAAAAGAGAATGAGTATTTATTGAGCACTGATTATAAGTCTTTCTCTTTATAAATGTTATTCTTATTTTATACTACAAAACCTTATGAAATTATTTTTGGATTAAGACTAGAGCCCAGAGAGGTTAAGTTGTTTCCCAAGATCAAAGTCACACATCTAATTAAATGGTTGCATCAGAACTCTTTTTGCTCACATTAGAAAGAAGATTCCTATTAACTTAAGCAAAGATAGAATTTATTTTAGCTCAAAGAATTGAGAGACTATTGAAGAACCAGTCTTAATAAAGATAGGAAATGGCAGTTCCAGGATCCAAGGGTAGGAGACAATACTCAAGTCGGACAGGACCCTGTTCAGGGAAGGATCAGCTCCACCCAGTTTTCCACCCAAGGATTGCCCAAGTCAAGATAGAGCATTTTGGGGAAAAGAATTTGAATGGGACAACTTAAGTCCCATGCTCAACTCTTGACCAGAAATTGTACAACTTAATTGGTTGTCCACCAATAGTGAACTGTTATTTCCCCAAAGGAAATCAGGCCTCTTTCCCGCCCCCCAGAGTAAAGGTAATTGGATTCTGGAAAGCAAAACAACAAATGTTTATCATATTGGTGGAACTGAGATTCAAACATTTTTTGCACCACCTTCTAGCCTGAGGGATAACAAATTTGTCTTTTTACAGAATTAAATTCTGTCTCCATCCAACTTCATTTTATTTGTCCTAGTTTTCCAACTTGGAGTCATACAAAACAACTTCTTTCTTGCACCTGACAGTTCTGCAATTACTTGAAGGTAGTTGCCACATTCTCCTTCTCCCCATCTCCCAGTACAAGTCTTCTCAATTCCTGGTCCCTTAAATCCTTCCTCTCCTGATGTGGTTTGAGCACCTTCTCCACTCTAGTTGCTTTCCTTAGAACCTGCTTCAGATTATTTATTTTCCCATTTAAAGCATAGTAGCTGGAGGAAGCCAAAGAAACCCTTCTGATGTCTATTCAAAGCAGAATAGAACAGTGTATCTCAGAGTCACAAAACCCTAAAGACCAAATAGTCATTTACTTCCATTTCCTACCCAATGGGGGCTCAAGTATCTGATGGGTCTAGTTCTGTATCTTACTACTGCCATCGATTAGTTGTATGACTTCAGGTAAGTTATTTAACTTCTGTGAGCAGGTTTTCTGACCTGCAATAAGAATAATACATTCCTATGTTCCTGTAATTATTAAATTAAATGATGCATAGAGAGTGCTTGGCACAGTGCCTAATCCACAGCAGACCCTCAATATACTTACTACTTTTACCGGTTATTATTATTATTTTTATATATTATCATTCAGTCTTTCTGTGACCACTAAAAATGGTTCAGAGCAGTCATCATGTCTGCCCTATGAGTTTGTTCAAAGGCACACAAGGGATGGTTTGGTCAAAGAACACAAATTTCAGAATTTATATATACCAGCAGAAGGAAATATTAACAGTCTGGGGTAAAAAAAAAAAAAAACACAACACCTTGTGGGAAGATGCACAATGACAAAGGATTAGGAAAGGATTTTAGAGTGCTTCATTTTGGGAATGTAAAGTATAAGCAAAAACTTTTTTTTTCAGGAGCCATAGGAAGCAGCCATTATGTTAGAATTCATGAAGATTGAGTTCCACTTGTCAAAGGATGAAAACCAACACCCAAATATTTGTTATTGATAAGATCCTTAGTAATCAGGGTGGCTTTTCACACCCATAGTAAGTTCTGCCGTCAGAACTTTCGAACTTTAATTTACTGCTCCCAGCTTAATTGGACAAATAAAGCAGGGCTGGAGAATAAATGCAATATATGTCCTGGAAAAGGGTCATTGTTCTTTGCTACACTAAAGATGCTGAGGATGTCTGGACATGGTTGGGGAATGACCGAGGTGCAGGTCCGGGTCTCTGGTACGGTAATTGATGATGTGAGAATTTATTCTGCCAAATAAATGGCAGAATTTAACGGAATTTAAAATGTGTGTACACACTGAGGCTAGGGGGTGGGTGGTAATTAAGCAGACAGGGTTTGGTGTCAGAGCTAAAAACGAGATGAGGACCACCTCTGTGTTGTTCATCAGTATATTGTCAACTGCTGGTACCGTGCTTGTCTCAGAACAGGAATTCAACACCTGAATGAATGAAGGAACTGTCTGAGTTCAGATCCTCGCACAGCTTCTTACTAATAATATGCTCTTAGGCAAATTCTGGAACTTTTCTTTGACTCAGTTTCCTTGTCTGTAAAATGAGGATCATGATAATACCTGCCTCGGGATTGCTGTGCAGATTAAATGAGAAATGTAGCCAGTTCATCACAGTGAAGTGCACATAGTAAGAGCTCAGTTAAATGTAAATTATTATTGTTTTGACTTTTTTTTCCTTCGTAGCATATTCATTCTATTTCTCTTTTTTTTTATGTATATAAATCATTCAATTGTGGTACTTTTGATTATTATTATTGCTGACTTTTGATAAATTCTGATAAATGATCTGTACACAATAATCTTCATATTGCACAAACACCTAAGGAGTTAAATTGTGGTATTAGCAGCTGTTTCACCATGAGCAAGAGTCAACAAACAGACAGTGAAGTTTTTGTTTGCTTGTATGTTTTCTGCGAATTGAATGTTAAGATCCTCTGCTTCACCATAATTAACTCTTTGAACTGGCAAGATACTTTCCATATAATCAGTAGCTACCAGTTCTTAGTTGCCTGTCCTGCCCACCAGCAGGAATTCATAGCTATGCATCCTGGGAATGTACCTTAAGACTCCAGAGCTTTGGGAACTCACAGAGGACTGGGAAGTACCTATAATTTATTCGGAGCTGATGGATAATTTCTGCAGCGAAGGAAAACAATGTGAAGAAGAGGGACTTATATTTTTCAGACAACTAACTTGGCGAAAAAAGAAGATGAATTACTTGGAAATTCTTAAAGAGTTTTGAGTGAATGTTTCCAAATGTGCTGTAATTTTCAAGTCTGCCTCCTTTTCATGACTCCTCCCCTTCTCATCAACAAAGAATATGATACTGGGAAGTGGAGTTGATATTAGCAAAAATCCCTTTGAATTCTCCACAGAAGGTCATATTTGGTATGTGTGTGCATCTGCGTCTTCTGTAGACTCTGTACTGCACTGTACACCCTATATTTATATAGACGCACAGAAGTACGTTTATTACTATCCCAATCTTCTATTATTTTAAACCGCAAGAAGAGGGAAACTGTTTAGTCACAATTACTTTCCTTAGATGTCTTTTACCAAAACAGCATTTTTAATTTTCAAAATGTACAGATTATCTACAATTTATTGAGCAAAAAAATCCTGACATTTTGTTTTTCTGGGTGTCTTCTAGTGCTTCGAGAAAGCAAAAACATTCCTAGACAATCTCAAGCAGGACATTGTCCTTCAAACAGCCTGTCTTCTGTTCTCAACAATATTATATCCTATTTAAAAAGAAAAGGAAAAAAAAAAGGTTGAAGGGAGGGGCACTTTTCAATTCTATTATCTTTGGCATTTGGTACTGGTCTGTGGTTTCTCAAGTCCTGAGACAAGAAGCACACATTCATTTTAGACATAAAAAAGAAAAAAAAATGTTCTGAAGGCCTTTGCAGTTGCTTCCTTGAGCTGTCTTCAGGGAACTATTTATTTTTGCCTCTTTACCTTGCAAATAGCTAACGGCTCCCAGCCAGGGTCCACCCTTTTGTGCCCTGCAGTCATCGCTGTGTCTTTAAAAGAAAACCGATTCTCTGGAATGCGGTGCGTGCACATGCCTGTTGGGCTCTGCAGGCACCACCTGCCGAGCAGGTAAAGCAGATCCTCCGTGCGGGTCTCTGCAGCCACATTCCAGTCAGGCAGGCTTTTACTCTCTAATTGTTACCTGTCAAACAGGTCAGCCAGGCACTTGGGCCCCGTCCAAACACGCGCAGGTTCCCACGAAACCCTAAACCTGCACACCTTTGACCTTTCCTTAGCTCCCGAGTTCCCCTGATTGTTTTAACCGGGGCTGATTTAAATTCGAAGGATAACTCTTTAACCGGCTCCAGGGTCCTCTTTTCTCCTTCACCATGATGGTAAAGCCGATCATGCGCAGTTTGGGGGTTCTGGGGTAGCACACAGGTGTAATTCAAGATGATCAGGGCAGCTCGAGCTCCTGAAATGAAATCCCAAGCCCTAAATCACTTCAGGATTTAGCCAGGCTGGCTACCCTGACCAAATGGAGAGCGAGTTCCCTAGGGTGGAGAAAAACAAAGGTGACTTGCAACTCAACAGTACCTTCCTCTCCTTTCTGGCTCTGGGCTGGCAGTGCAGACTGAGGCCTAGGGGCTCGGCCCCAAACCACCGTCAGCCCTTGGGTTGACTTGACCTGTCTGGCCTCTGCTTCCCCTATCTAGGTAAATGAAAGAGGGGGCTACAAGGATTGTATAGGTCTCTTCCAGCCCCAGGTCTATGTTCTTTTCTCTCATCTCACTGTGGGATGGCAGCTCTTTTGATATTTGAAGTAGGTGGTAGGGACGTGCCACAGGAATGCTGGGGCTGGATGGAGTGCGTGGGGTGCTGCTGGGGTGCCCTACGTCAGCTGAGGATGCATTTTGATTAGGTTTTTGGGTCTGCCACTGCTCTCAAGTGTGCAATAACCCTGGGCTTCCCCTCTTGGTGTCATGCGACAGAAAATAGGCCATCACCTCTGCATCTCCCCCAACAAGTTTTTTTTTAAGCTGGGAGGGTTAATTGTTTTGATAGCACCGGCTAACATTTTTACTCTACTAATAATGGATTCAGAGTCCAAACTACAGGCATCCTGAATCCAAACACTTCCTCTTACAAAGAAACTGAGGCTGAGAAAACAGGTCTGAGTTGTGGGATGATCATCAACTAGTGAGGCTCCTTGAGAGTTGGTGACAATTGTGGGCAAGCAAAACCATTGCCAGGGGAGTGATGGGGAAAGAGTCTTTCAAGGCTGTTCCAATAATGGAATTTCAAAACTCCAGGCAGAGAGCACAAGCTCTTCAGCAGGGTTCTGAGACACTGCGGTGTTGTTGCGCCAGTTCCTGCTGGGGATTTTTCTCCTCTTGGCTGGACAGGTTATTCTACAAAGAGCTCAGGCTCGCTTCTTGCAGAGGAGGAACTGGCACTTCCTGCTCTGTTCGCTCAGTTCAGACTTGTCTACCAAAGCCAAACCGGTTGAGGTGGCTCCCGAGAGAAAAACTTCATTGGGGCTGTTGGATGGTGGAATCCCCAGTCTACAGGCCGGCTTTAGCATCCATCCCCCCAGTTCCTCACTTTAGGGAGAGTAAAGCTTAGAGTGCCTGGGCCTGAGAAAGGAAATGACAACCAGAAGCCCAGCTGGCTTGTTTTCTGGAGGGCTTATTCACCTGGTTCGGCACTCGGTGCTGTGATTCCCCAAAGGAGCAGCATGTACTGAAGGGGTATTTCATCTCCTTCTAAAGACCTCGAGAAACATAGAGACCACAGTGTGGTTGCTTTAAAATAAACTGTTAAACAGTATTTTCACACAGTCCCAATGAGCAAGATTGTCCTATGGCCAAATATAAAACTTCCCGTAAATAAATAGGTTAGCTTCAACTTCTGTCAAAGCCCAAATGCCCTAATTTAAATTATTTCCCCTGGTTCATTCCACCATATTCTGGTTGTGAAACACTGAGCAAGTTATATCAACTTTCTTACCTTAATTTTCCTTATCTGTAAAATGGGACTAATTATCGTACTTCACTAATAGCATCATTGTGAAGAACAATTGAGATAAAGTTGCCTGCCTGCCAGAGGGCCTCATACATAGTAAGGATTTAGTGAGTGTCAGCTATTTTGCTGCTGCTGCTGCTGATATAATCTTATTAATCCACACAGCCCAGTTTCAGAAAGGTATACCTGACAATCAAAAGCAATTTCGAAACAACTCAAGTTCTTTACATGTTGTTCTCCAATAGTGTGAAGGGGGAATCTCTCATTTCCTCACACCCATGCTAGATTCTGTTTCCTGTCCAAGCAATGCTTTATATTCTAGGCTGGTTTCCCTGCTTCCCTTGCCATTTGTTGGTATGGGAAACAAGGGTTTTAAACAGATTTTAGAATAAAACAATACAGGGCATAAATAGAGAAGGCACTCTGAAGGAGAGAATACTTGGAATATGGTTTGGGACCTTTCCCACCACTGCCCAACTCCACTGGTTCATCTGATTCAACCAACTGCATGACAGTGGCTGCCTTAGGTGGCTGTCCCTCTCTGATTCTTTCTTTAGGCCACTACACTGATCGCAAAGCAGACTTTCAGAGGAAGGAGAAAAATAAAAAGACTGACAGCATACACTAAACTGGGCAATCAACTCCCAAATTCTCAAGTGTTGGTACTTCTCTTCAATGTTCTGGCTTTTCTAAAACAGGAATGCCCCAGGACCACTCCAAGCCAACTCCTGCAGGGAAGGGCCAGAGCCCTACACCGGGCAAAATTAACCAGGATTCAGGGGATAGGACATATGAAGTACAGTTGTTGGACCCTTGCCCAGTGGAAGGTCAAGATTCTGTAAGTAACAGATGGTGTACATAGCAAATATTTGCTGAATCCTTGTGGACTAAACCCACCACATCCAATGAATCACTAAATCCAACTGAATCTAATTCATAAATCTCTCTCAAATCCAAGACTTCTCCATATCCTCTTTGCTTCTTTCCTCATTTAGAGCACCACAATTCTGCATTTGAATGAAACAGCTGCCTCTTTACTAATCTCCTAAACATGTCTTCTTTGGTCTTTGATGGCCTTGTTATGATTTATCTCTCCAGCCTCACCCTAGGCCTCTCCCCTTTTTGCTCCAGGGCACATTGAACATTGAAAAGATCAGATATTCTCTCCCTTCCTGGCCTTTGCACATGCTGTTCCCTCTGCCTGAAGTGTCCAAACTGCCTTACCAATAGTCATCCTCAGGTCTCTGCTTAGATAATACTCTCTAAAGAAATGTCTGCACTCTACAGTCTGTAACCCTTCCCAGCCCCTAAGCAGCTGGATGGCAGGATGGCTTCCATCTTGATCACCACTGCACATGGTGCCCAGTGCAGTTCCTGGCTCATCATAACTGCTCAAC
Source organism: Tamandua tetradactyla (assembly GCF_023851605.1). NCBI lineage: Eukaryota > Metazoa > Chordata > Mammalia > Pilosa > Myrmecophagidae > Tamandua > Tamandua tetradactyla. The sequence goes on from NC_135332.1 coordinate 145,812,165, forward strand.
AATTTTCTCATTTAACATGGATAACCACCCATGAAGACAGGTGTGACTATCCCTCTTGACATATGAAGAAACTGAAGTTTAGAAACCTTAAAATGCCTACCCAAGATCACCCAGCTGGTACAGGGGCAGATTCCGGAGTTTAACTCAGATCTATGGGATTTTAACTTCTATAAGATGCTACCCCAAGAATATTACATTCATTCCATAATTAAACAAATCAGGGGTCAAACAGTTAATGAGGATATGACTCAACAAGGAAGAAGATCAAGGGTTCTGGCTCTCCTGAAGTTCAAATTCAAGTGATCCTGTGACCACCCTTTCAGAGGGAGGTATGTGGACTCCTTATTTAGCCAAGTGCTTTGGTTAATGACAACAAACAGCCGATTAAGACTCTATGGTAACAAGCCCACACAGCCAGAGAACTTTGGAGATGCAGAAGGAAAACGCCTCTGGGGAAGTCCTTTGAAAGGAGAAGCCAGGAGAGTCAGCTAGCAGACGTTGTCATGTGCCTTCCCGGCTGACCCAGGTGTTCTGACTCATTGGCCTTTCTTGAGTCAAGGAGAAAAGCTAGAAAAATGGGGGCAGCTGCTGCTGTGACTGACTACAATTACCACTACCACTGCTACTACTGCGTGTGCTGGGCACATAACAGATGCTCAAGAAATGCTCACTTCCTTTCCCCATTTCTTCTATAGAAGAAACCTAAACCTCCAGATGGTTCCTAGGTCAGATAAGATCTGAAACCTAGAGGTACCAGTTTCTCCAAGAGCATCAACCAATTGCATCCCCCAACCCCATCATGTTGATACCCCTTTTCAACATGAAGATGTCAGAACGGCCATTGTCCAAATAGCCCTAAATATTGGGAGATGGAGGCATTGCAATAGAGAAGATAGGATTTAACAAATGAGTATGACCACTGAATCATTATCTTGATATTTCTTTTTAGTCCCCAGTGTCAAGAAAGAAAATACCTGAAATTGTGGAACTGTAACCCATACCATACTTTGAAATTTGTTCTGAAACTACTTGTTAAAATGTATTTGAAATTTATTGCTTTTTTAATATAAATTATATTTCACATAAAAAATTTTAAAAGGTCACTTATTCAGTGACTAACCTGCCCCATTTAAAAAAAAAGACTCTCTGGTCAAGGGAGTCATGTGAGGCACCTTCCTTCCCTGTCACTCCTCCCCATCTGCCTTCCCCTCTGTCACCCAGTCATTGGGTGTCCCCCAGTCATTAGGTGTCCCCCTTCTAGGCCCTGATCTCTGGTGAAGGGAAAATGGGATTCGAAGCCCAAAGAGAACGAGTAAGATCATTGATTAGAAACTTAGAGGATGCAGCAGGACTCACTGAACAAATAAGAGAAAGGAACATTTTTCTTTCTTAAATTAGTCAGCAAACGTCCTTTCTGAGACTGTAGCTTACAATAGAAAGAAATAAAATAAAAAGTTCTATTGAGATTTAAAAGGGAAAGGGGTGATGGTGTTTCAGAAAGAACAGTGACCAGCTGCAGACATCAGTTTTGCCTAAAGAGTGAACAGCATATGAGAATGTGAAGACTGTAGTCGCAGGTGGAAAGCACTACTCCTGTTTATGGAAGCAATGCGTTTTAACTTGAACGTCAGAAAACTACTTGAATCAATTAGTGGCCGAGTGAAGCAATTGAAATGCATCCAAGTCCTACCTGTAAGAGGTAATGATGTTTCATAATAATGTATGCTAATAACCCATAATGGTATGTTAACATTGGGAAGCTGAAAAAATGACGGTAAAAGGGAAGTGACCTTTTTTTTTTAAAAAAACAAACATGTTCACACATACTTATACACACATCCAGGGTTTATGGTGATCATTTACTTCAACAGGAAGTCCCTACAAGGAAAAAGTAATAGGGCTGAAGATTTCTCTGTGTCCAATGCAAATGCATGCCAAATCTGGTGGGAGCTTTGGAGAGAAGAGGCTCTGTCACAAGAGTCACAGAAAATACCAGCTCAACTTCTCTTGGGAAGAAGGAATAAAAGCTTAGACTGTTCAAGTTTCCTTAATGAATTTATAGAATGCTAAGAGAGTACACTTCTTATGCTAGCAATATTTCTAAGGGACTTTGTAAATTAGTACAAAAAGAAGCAGTCTACCAGTCTTTTGTGTATCCTTGAACTTGCTAAGGAAATAGAAGTCATTGTCAGTTCCCTCAAATGTTAATCAAGTTGTGTAAAAATACACATTAAAGTATGGGCAGCCCAAAATGATAAGTAGAAAGGAAGGTTGTGTGGTTTAGATGCTTGAGACTGCAGAAAGTCAGGGAACTGAAGATTGTGTGTTTGTCAGAGAAGGACTCCCAAAGGAAGTGAATGTAAAGAGATTTCTTGAAGTTAAAATGTCCTGGTTCTGTCCAGGATACCTAAATAAATCATCACAAGGAAACTTGCTAAGCACCTACAGGGCAAAGTACACTGTAGGGCTTACTGTATGCCAAATGCCTTATGTGTATTATCCCATTTAATTTTTTACAACCCCACCAGAAGGCAGGCCCTAACACCAACAATTTTTTTCTTTTTATGTATTTTTATTGAGATATCTTCATACACAATACAAACCATCCAAAGTATACAATCAGTGGTTCACAATATCATCACATGATTATGTATTCATCACCATGATCATTTTTAGAACATTTGCCTCACTCCAGAAAAAGAAATAAAAAGAAAACCTCAAACATCCATACCCCTTACCCCTCCCTCTTATTGACCACTAGTATTGCATTCTATCCAATTATAAGACTTACAATAGAGGTAAGTTAACTAAGTGTAGTATTGTAGTATATACATAAAATCAGTTGAACAATACAAAACATCCTGAAAGTAGATCCATACAAACATGGGCAACTTTTTTTTTTTTTTTTTTCTGTTTGCAATATAGTTATGCAATCATTATCAAAGATCAGGGCTACTGGATTATATTTCAACAACTTCAGGTATTTCCTTCTGGCTACTCAAAAAACATTAGACTCAAAAGAAATAACAATATAATGAGTCAGTAGTCGCAGTTATTTCTTAAATCCTAATTTCTGTTATCCCTTCTCCCTCTTATTTGAACCAATAGTTCTTTAGATGAGGAAATTGAGGCACAGAGAGGATAAGCACTTTGCCCTAGAGACAGAACTAATAAGCAGGCTGCTGTATTGACCACTGTATTCTCCTAAGCAGAAAGTAAAAGCTCAATAACTGCTGAAGCTCCTGGTCAAGCATAAAAACTATCACATGTCTCAGCATCAACCTAACTACTTTTGCTAAAGTTACAACTGCTTTACAGCACAGAAATTTGGTAGAAAGTCTCATAGATACCAGTGTACTACATAACATAGCCATTGTGGGGGGAAAAAAAAGGGTTTTCAATAAACTACTTACACTGTACATATTTGCCAATTAATTGCTGAAGCCTTCTCTCGACATTCCATCCAGCTTATGTGCTGATGAAAATGAGCAGAGTTTTGGCAAAATGTCATTCTTTCCCAATTGAAATATCTGGTTCTGCTTAGTTTTGGTAGCAGAGGTGATGTTTAATGCATTCAACGTGACTTCTTGATCTGGGTTTAGTCTTTCCCCTATTTGAACTGCAAGTAGGTCTCTTAAGATCCGTGGGAGTTGGTAGTCTTTTATCCAATGACATTTTGTGACAAGCCAAGAAATGGCTAAATTTCAGTGAGATTTTGCTTGAGGTTATCCAGTGGTCTGTGCTGGAGATCATGCCTGGGAACGATTCCCTGAGAGGTTATCAGGATTAAATGAAACTGAGATCCTAGATGACCATCTCTTTCCAGGTCATTGGGGACGTATTCGATTATTTTCTTATAGACACTCCCACATATTGTTTGGGTCCCATTATTATAGTCAAAACATTACATGAACCATTTGGATTTTTTTTGCATACATTGCTGTGAAAGTATCCATTATGCCCAAATACCCAAGTAATGAGACTAAAAAATATCTCATAGACCGGAGAGGGGATTTATCCCAGATAAATTCACCCACAGATCCACCCCATAAACAAGGATGATTACAGCAGTGCTGTGGGGTTGCAGAGCTAGAAGCACAGTGGATGAATATCATGGGGCATGGATGGGGGAAATGCAGTGGAAGGACAGTCTGGAATACTGGGCAGCAGTTAGAAGTGATAGACTGGATATGCCCACAGCAACATGGATGGAGTGAAAAATTAACAATCAGAATGAATCTAGAGCACAATACCATTTACATGAAATAAAAACGCAGAATGCAAAGCAACGAAACACATTTTCACAAGAATACATAAAAACACAAGTATATTCTGTTTCAAATGTAGTGAGGAAAAGAACTTGCAGGAGGAGTAGGGAACAAAACAGAATAAATAAATAAAGGCAGGGGCCTTGAGTGGACAAGTGGAGACAATGAACAGGACAAATTCAATGCTCTATATCTGAGTTCCAAACACCAGAGAAGAAATACACTTAACCCCAAAGGTTTTTATCCTGGGTTCTCAGGCCTTGGGCTCCTTAGCAAGTGTTATGGCTGAGGTTAATGATTGCCAGGTGAGGTTCTTCAGCTCCTTGGATGTGCTTGGATGCTCTTTAGGCCAGAAGTTCTCAACCTTAGCTGCACATTAGTCACCTGGGGAGATATAATAAGTACCAATGCCTGCCCCCTACCCCCAACAGGAGACTCTGCTTACGTTGTCTGTGGTGGGGTCCAGGCATCAGTATGTTTCAAAAGCCACCCAAGTGATTATAATGTGCATAGGATTGAGAACCACAGCTTTAGGCTTTTACGTTTTTTACTAGTTGCACATGATGCAATCTTTGGCATTTGGGAAAGAGACTTCTGAAATCGGAATTTCCTATTGCAAATTATAAATTTCATTATTAATAGAGAATACTAAGGATGGAAAAATTAATTTATTCATTTGCTCACATATTCAAAATTTTTGTTGGGTTATTGGGTGTGTTTGGGTTGGGTACTACATCATCAGGGGCTGTATCCACAATGCAGTCAATATAAATGGGGCTCCCTGGAGTTGATCAGTGTACAACCTGTCTGGCTATGCAGGGCAGCCTGTGTGAGTGTCCATTGTGTGTTATGCACTGGACTAAGAGCCACAGCTACATTGGTGAACAAGATGGACATGGTCACTGCCCTGGTAGAACTTCCAGCCTCCAGGAAAGTTGATTCCCATGAAGTGTGACTGTGCTATGGTGGAAAGGATGTGGGAGCTCTTGTCAGGACCCTCACACAATTAAATGAGCCAGGGACAGCTTGCTGGAGGAATTGGAATTTGAACCAATAGCTGGAGATGTGTACATAGGAATGTCTTGGGATGGGTGCAAAGGACAGTACTATCCATCCAGAGGAAAAGGCAGGAAGAATTTACCACGCTTAAAATTGAAACTGAAAGAAAATCAGTACAACAAGGCAAGGGTGAAAAATGGGGACTTCAAAAGAAGGCAAAGCCTGCTTATAAAGGGTGTTGCAGGCACAGTTAAGAACTTTATCATATGGACAAAGAAATGAAATAGTCATAGATGAGATTTAGGGAGATTATTCTGGCAACAGTGGAGTTTGGGCTGCAGGGAACCAAAAGTGGATGCAAAAGATTGCTTCTGGGCTATTGTGCAGAATTTTAAGTAGGAGATGATAGCAGTTTGAGTAGGAGATGAGGGCAGTGGTATGGGGAGCTGAGAAATGGATTCATGTGAGAGATGTTCAGGAGACACAGAAGCTTAAGAGTGGCTGGATATGGGATGCAGGATAGGATAAAGATGCTGGGTAAAGATAGGGTCATTCACTGAGATAAGGCACAGAGAAGAGGAGAATTGGGTAGGAATAGAAGGTGGGGAAGATGGTGACTTCTGTACATATTTGTTTTGAGGGGCTAGTTTTACAGGTTGAGTTCCTTGGAGGTAGACTCTGAGGCATTCACAGCTTAGCAAAGGGGACATTTTTAAACGTAAACTCTTGAAGGTGACACGTGCAGAAAGGAGAGGAAGGAGTAAAGAGGGGGCAGAGGAAGAATTGAGCTGCTGGGCAGGTTCAGTGATGACCTTGGCTGCGGAAAATCTTATTTTCCAAAGATGCCAACTTCAATATGTATCCCACCCTACATGTTCTTCTTATAATCTGATCTTAACACTCTTCCATGGACAGCAGGTCTATGTTCCATTTCCTTGAACCTAGGTGGACCTTTGTAACTGTCTTGACCTAAGTGATGCTATCTGACTTCTGAGGCTAGATCATAAGGCAATAAGGCTTCCACCTGGCTCTCTCTTGGGACATGCATCTTAAGAGCCCTGAGTCAATATGTATTAATTCTGGTTACCCTGAGGCCTCCATGCTGGAGAAAGCATAAAGTGAGACCATGTAGAAATAGAGGGAAATGCCCAAGAAGCCCCACATTTTGAGCCTGCCCATCCAGGTGCCAGGCTTGAATAGCTGAGCTTTCAGAAGATTACATCCCCCACCTTCAAGCTACAATGGCAGAAACTGAGTGGAGCAGCCACGAGCTATCTCTTGCCACCTTTCCACTACATGGAGCCCTGCCAGGACTGCAGATTTATGAACAAAATAAATATTGTTGTTGTTTTAAGCCATTAAGTTTTGGAGTGGTTTGTTATGCAGCATTAGCTAACTGGATCATCTGTTTCCCTCTCAGTGAGCTCTGGAGCTAGACTAAACATTCAGAGCTGTTCCAAGTTGGGCTAAGATGGCTCATCCTTTATATTCCCACACCCGTCAGTGATTTAATGAAGGATAACCTGGAAAGTGACATGCCTTTGGATGAAGTGGTTTTGTCCAGCAGAGGCCATCCTGGGAGGGGCCGCCAGCTGGAGGCTATATGCCAATAATACTCGCTGTGGCTGGGGCAAAAGAGTCCTTCCCTGAAAGGGGATCTGACAACACATCACTGTGTCTATTACAGTCAAGAAGACAAAAAGCCAACTAAACAGCAAGGAGTCATCTATTCACGCCTGGAGTTTAGAAGGGTATGATGTTGAGAAATATTAACTTTTCTCAACATCCTGTGATCTGAGACTTGAGAAACCTGCATCTGAGTCATCTGAATGTAGCCCCTTCACCTTACCTGAAAAACCAGTAATCAGGGTTATTAACCCTATAGCCCATCCTTGTGCCTGTAATGGCGAGCTCTCTGGATAAAGACAACACCAAGGCTATGAGAAGAAGAGGTACTCTGGGGGACTGTAAAGGATGAAATGAGAACTATGAATCACCACCATTTGGGAAGAACATGGAAGAATAAAAAGGCTGCAAAGGAGATGATGTAGGAATGGGGAAAGGGGAGCAGTCGCTGGCAGCAAAGGCAGATGAGAAGGCAAGTAGGGTGATAACTCAAGTGTGCACTGGCTTTGCCAACAAGGAGGTCAGTGTCAGCTCTAGCCAGGAGAGTCTCAGCACCTGTCACAGTACATGCTACAGCCCTGGCGATATTTATCCTGAGCTGCTTCTTGGCTGGAGCTCCTGGGGTAGGGGAAGGGACTAGACCTTTTCTGTGGGAAAACCTGGAGGCCTGGATGGGGATCATCAGGACGGACCCTCTGCTCAGAGCAAAAAGAAAGGTACTGACTAAACAAAGGCATCGCAAAGTGAGACTGAGAAAAGTAATGAGTGAAAATTAAAAGGAAAGGAAAAGGCCAATCTGAGACTAAGGACTAGTTAAAGGTACTAAACCCAGAAAAATGTTATTAAGCGCATACCCTTCATGACCATACAGCACAGCCCAGCGGAGACTCTCCTTAGAATAGTCACTTTAGTCACCAAGAGTGCTAATGACTTGGGTTCAGAATCCAGCACCAGAAATCAGTATCTCCATGGCTAGCCATTTAACTTTTCTAAGCATCCGTTTCTTTATCTGTAAAATGGAAATAATAATGCCTAATTTGTTAGTTTGTTATGAGGACTGTAGCTCATTCATTCATTTGATGAGCACTTCCTGCGCATTGCCATGTGCCAGGCCCTACGCTCCATGTGGGGATGGGAAACAGCACAGATGTGACCCGTCTGGGCTTAGTGTCCAGAAAGGGAGATAAACAGTAAATAGACTACGACAGCAGCGCCGGTAGCACTACAGTCACGATAAGTGCCATAAGGGAGAAGAAAGACAATGTATGTTAGACGTTGAATAGTAGCTGGTACATAGTAAGTGTTCAGGAAATGGTGTTCACAGCCATCCTTCCCAGGGAAATATTTAATGAGACCATTTCCAGCAAAACTGTGAAAAGAGATAGTTTATCTTCAGTATCCATAGATTCCTTCTCTCTGCTGTTTTCCTTTCCTGGGGAACAGTGGTATTTCTTTTTTTTTCATCAAAATTGTTTTTTAATCAGTACCATGAAATGGTCCCAAGAAAAGGTGAGCAGATTAAGGACAAAGTTGGGGGGGTGGGTGTAGATATTGTTTCTAGCTTTTGAAATCACACATGGAGCTATGTCTATAACTTGTAAAGTCACTCCTGAACTTCTTACATTTAAAAATAAAGTTTTCTGGGTGAGCCATGGTGGCTCAGCAGGCAAGAATGCTTGCCTGCCATGCCAGAGGACCTGGGTTCGATTCCCGGTGCCTGCCCATGTAAAAAAGATAAAAATAAAAAAAAATTTTTAAAGTTTTTTTTAAGAGTTTGTTCCTCACTACCGTATACACACATCATTCATGCACTTTTTAAAGAAAACAACACAAAGACAAGAAAGTTGCCATTTTTGTGATGGTAATCTTTATAGTATGTTGGTGACTCTTATTTTTAAACATTTTTGGCGCAACGTTGACACAAAGCTGACTCATTTGGCAGGAAAGTTTGCCAATGTGGGTGAGTGAATAGGAGAGGCATTTTTACGACATATCAGCCCAAAGAATCACTGATAAAACCCCTGTTGGAATAACATGTGACTATCAAGTACAGGCTTCGATACTCTTCACCATTCCATGACATATTAACTCCATTTTACAGCTGAGGACATTGAGACTCAGAGAATCTAAGGAGCTGGGACCTGACCCAGGCTTTATGAGAACCCTTTCCACCACCCCAAGCTGTCTCAGAGAGAGGGAGAAGCAAGGGGGGAGGCAGGATGGTGGTGGCATCTGTGAGACAGTTGACTTAGAGGCTCCTGCCCTTTGCCCCATTTATCACTCACTAGGCACAGTCACACCTGCTCCCCCAGCCGACAATCGGTCACGCACACATCCTCTAGAATCAGGAACAGTGCGACAGGGCTCTGAGGAAAGGGGGAAGATTATGTGGCACCTAAAATGAACCTGGGCTTGGGAAAATGCTGACTTGGGCTGGGCCCAGAAAGAGACTTGGGCAGGTTAGTACAACTGCAGCAGTTTTGTCGGAAGTATGTGAGTGAAGCAAGAGAGAGAGAGGACTATGAGAAAGCTTGTGTGTATGTGTGTGTGTGAGAGAGAGAGAGAGGAAGAATGTGCATGTACTAATGTATAAAAGAGTATTGTGTGAGCTAGCGTGCGTTTCTTCATGTATATATCTGAAAGCAGTGTGTAGAAAATTTCTGTTTGCATGCGTGTAGGTACCTGAGAGTGTGTGTGTGAGATTATGTGTGTGTGAGCTTCTGATAGGTGAGACTGTGCATGTACGTGTGTCATAAAGCATCCACCTGAAGACAGAGTTAAGGGTGCTCTGGCTGCCCTGATCACCCTGAAGTATATCCGCTCCTGATCTACTAGGACACCACAATTGATTTCAATTTTTTAAGGGAGACTCTGAAGAAGAACAGTCTCAGATTTCCCCTGAGCCACTAACCCCCTGGAGTGAAATTCCTACATACCGGCAGGTATCATTTAGAGAATTTCTCAATTAGCAATCATAACACCTGAAGCTTTGAACAGCTGAATGTTTATCTTTCTCTTCAAGTTCACTCTGTGGGCTCTCATAGCCAGCTAAGTTCAAACAAACCTGCTGTCTGGCAGCCAAAAAGACAGCTCGCCCACCTCCCACCCCAAAGCAGCTATAACCAGACAGAGGTTGGAGTCAATTTCCGTGATCTCTGTGTGTGTTCTGTTGCATTTTTATTTAATCATGCTTTTTGATGTGCCTACTTCCATCAAGGATTTGCGGTGGCTTATGATATTAAAAACACACATCCAACAGAAATGCTTCAACAAAAAAACCAAAAAGTCACATCAAAACCCAAGTCATACCAGGTGCTCTCAGAGGCTAACATGAGTAACCATACACCCTGGCCTTGAAGAGGTCTCAATTAGGTGGAGACAATAGGACAAACACGGAAGTAAATACACCCACAAGGCAGATTATGCTAAGGACAGTAAGAAAGGGGTGAAGGGAATATCTATTTGGAGGAAGAATATGTATCCAGTTTGATGAATTATGGCACTTGAATAATATGTAAGGCTCACAAATATATAGATGAGGGGAAACGTGTTCCATGTCAATGAAAACCTTTGAAAGCCAAAAAACAAAAAACATAAACAAACAAACAAAAAAACCCAAGCCATAGAAACAGAAAAGATGTTCCAATGTGTACCGTAAAATAGAGCCACTGGAGGGAAAATACCAGATAGTAGTTAAGAACGTGGCTTTAGGGGTTATACTGTCTAGATTTTAATTACGGTGTGGTTTGCTTCAATTCTCCAAGTCTCAGCTTTTCCATCAGGAAAAGAAAATGGGGACAATGATGGCATCTAAGAAGATAATGTATGTTAGCCACTTAGCACTGTGCCTGGTACATAGTAAGCCATCAACTTAGCTGTGTTGTTGTTGGCAGGGCTTTCGGTATTTTCACTACTGTTATTAGGGCTTGAATTATTACCACATTGAATCTCTTCTTGGTTGCCTGCACAGATCAAGGTGGGTGTAATGAGAAGAGAGATAACATAAATATAGTACTGAAGCTCTGTCATTCAATAGCTGATGAGCAGGATACCATGACATTGTGCGTCTTGTATGTGGCAGCGAGATAATTTGGGCTGCATGACAGAATTCAGGACTCAGGATTTCTTTTCTTTTTTTAGATTTTGTTTTGCTTGCAAGTGCTTTTGGACATTTGCATGGGTTAGTTTGACTTGCGGGCTCTGTGATCATTCAGCGTGAAGCTGAGCTGAGCTGAGGTGATGCCATGTGCTCAGTGATCAGTCAGGCCGTAGCTACGTGGAGCAGTCTTGGGAGATCCGTGATCTCTTTTTCAAGTCCTACGTGAGTCCTACTGATCTCAGAGTACCATTAGATCTTCAGGGAAATCAATATCAGAAGATACTTGTACCCTACTTAAGGGACACAATGTACAGCACAAACACCTTCACATGGGTTCTTTATGCAACCTAAAACACCTAGACACATAGTCATCATATGCAGTCATTCCTCTTGTCTCCAGTGGGTAGGTGAGAGGTGACCCATGATCTCTTCCAATGTGTTTTTGTACTCTTAGGAGAGTCCCACTGAGCCCTCTTTCCCATTCAAGAGCTCCCTACCTTCAAGCCTCCTCTTGGCATTGCCTCAGTTTCCAGATTCCTGAGGCAAGCACCATTGGAAAGGCCTAGGTGTGGGCTTTACCCCAGGAGTTATCAATCTAGTTCTGCCCAATTTTTACTTTCCATATGGATATTTGCCTCCCATTCTCTTTCTCCACCAGCAAGATGAGTTCAAGGGGTGGAGTTGTTCCTTAGTTATCTCTGCATCCCATCCCACCTCCCACCACCAGCCTACTTTGTGCCTGATACTAAGTAGATGCTCAATAAATACTTGCCTAATCAGGACATGAGAATGGCAGTAAGTGAGCAAAGGAATGAAGTGTTCACAGAATGAGAAAACGTTGAGATCATTAGATTGAGTGTTGACATTTTATGGTCAAAGTTTACAGAGGCTGGTGGACCTCAGTGTCAGGACTAGAATCCAGGTTTTCCCACTCTTGCTGTGAACTGGTGCTTTTTATCCCCTCTCTCTTGTTCCTCATTTACCATTCTTCTCAGAGAGAGGCATCAGAAAATGCCTACAGAACAGAGGAGTCTACCTGCATCTCTGTCAGGCCCACCTTTTACTAAAATCACTAGCTCATTAACTAAGGTGTAATTTAGCCTGGTGTCATTACAAAACCAAATCAATAAATATTGATTGGGCACTCCTATGTCTATTGACCAGGAGAGAATGAGGGAAGGCAGGACACGTAGAGAAAAAAGAAGGAGTGTGTGGATTATCTGCCCAAATCTGGTTCATAACATAGTCCTGAGAAGTCAGCAGGCCTGACTTTTCCTTTCAGCTAAGAAAAATAAAGCTGGGGAGGGTCATCCCCTACTGGCTCCAGAGAAAGCCCCTTTCTCCCTCAGGCGAGAGGGAGAGGGGAATGTTGTGTAAATAATGAGTCTACAGCTATACCCTGTTCATGCAGAAAAATTCCAAGAATGATTAAACCTGACTGGCTCCAGGATAAACAGAAATTTAACATTGTAGTTGCTATGTGCCCATCCATGTACTTACCCTTTCTTTCTGACACACATACACACACACACAAAGTGTTGGTGCACTGTCTGCCATCTTGTAACTGGTCCATAAGGTAAGGATTTCATATGATGGAAGTGTAATACTGGGAGTTATCAAAGGACCTGGGTTGTCCCTGCTCAGCCACACATTTACTGTGATCTGGCAACATCAGCTAGTTGATTAAGGCTTCTACTTGTTCATTTAAATAAAAAAGTAAAATATTAATATTGTTATTTATTTGCTTTACAGGGATGCTGTGATTGCAATTGTTCTTCATAGATATAAACACTCCTTAGAAGCTGAACTACTGTATACTTTATACAAAGTATTCTTCAAAAGTCACCTACAGCCTTCAATACCCCACTTTCAATAATCGGTAGAACAAATGGACAGAAGACTAACAAGGAAATAGAAGTCTTGAACAACACCATAAACCAATTATACCAAACAGTATATAGAATACTCTATCCAATAACCTCAGAATATGCATTCTTCTCAAGTGCACACGGAATATTCTCTAGAATAAATCATAAGCCAGATCATAAAACAAACTCAATAAATTTAAAAGGGGAGAAATAATACAAAGTATGTTCTCTGACCACAATGGAGGAAAACTAGAAATCACCTTCCTGGCAATGTGGAACAGAAATCCTAGAATGAACTGGGACCCAACATCAAGGATTGAGAAAACCTCCTCAATTGAAAGGGGGAAAAGAGAAATGAGACAAAGAAAGTGTCAGTGGCTGAGAGATTTCAAATAGAGTTGAGAGGTTATCCTGGAGGTTATTCTTACATGTTATATAGATAACCCCTTTTTAGTTTAAGGTGTATTGAAGAGGCTAGAGGGAAGTGCCTGAAACTGAAGAAAGTGTTCCAGTAGCCATGTTTCTTTAAGATGATTGTATAATGATATAGCTTTCACAAAGTGACTATGTGATTGTGAAAACCTTGTTTTGATGCTCCTTTTATCTATAGATACGGACAAATGAGTAAAAAATATGGATTAAAAATAAGTAAATAATAGGGGGAACAAATGTTAAGATAAATTGGGTAGAGGGAAATACTAGTGGTCAATGAGAGCGAGGGGTAAGGGGTATGATATGTATTTTTTCTTTTTATTTCTTTCTCCAGCGTGATGTAAATATTCTGAGAAATATAGTGATGAATATACAACTATGTGATGATAAAAAAAACTAGAAATCAACAACCAGAAAAAATTGGGAAACTCACAAATATATAGAAATTAAACAATACACTTTTAAATAGCTAATGGCTCACAGTAGAAATCAAAATAGAAATTAGAAAGCACATTGAGGTAAATGAAAATGAAGACACAAACTATCAAAACTTATGGGAAGCAGCTAAATCAGTGCTTAGAGGGAAATTTATAGCTGTTAATGCCTATATTATAAAAGAAGAAAAATCTCAAATTAATAACCTTATTGTCTATCTTAGGATTTTGAGTGATGAAGAGCAAATTAACTGGAGCAAAGGAAAATAATAATAAAGATTAGAGTAGAAATCAATGACGTAGAGAATAGAAAAACAAAAGAGCACATCAATGAAACCAAAATCTGGTTGTTTGCAAAGATTAATGAAGTCGACAAATTGTTAGCTAAACTGAACAGAATTTGCCAATAAACAGAATTCTAGGTATGGTTAGGGCTCTCAGACCACCTATTTTCCTTTCCAATGGCCATAACTAGAACCACGTGTCCCGACCTGAACCTGGGTCTCTGACTGTCTACTACCTCATCTAAATTCTAATGCCACATCAAATTTTGTATAAATCAACTCAGATTTGAAGTGTAATAGAAAAACCATCGAAGAGAAAGTTATCATAATGCAAGACAGGAAATCCATAAGTCAATCATTCCCTGTTACTTTTCTTCCACATAAATCAAAGAATGTCCTATTTCGATTCTGTTTGAAATAGAGATTACTGTCCCAAGCACTGGATTAATTTTTTCAGAGCTATGAGAGATGTGACGTGGCAGGAGAGAAAATAAAATCATGCTCCTATGAGAAGCTGCTCTCTCTCAGGGTCATGATGATTCTTGGAGGATTACAATTCTGGACAGGAAGAAGTGGAAGACCCAGGGCTTGCAGTGTATTAGAAAAATAGGTCTAACTGAGGCAATCAGAATATCAGGGCATTCTTCACCTTTCTCATGGGATTACAGAAGTACTGCTGGGCTGTGGGTCAGGAGTTAGGGAGAAATGACCCACTTCGCATGATCTCAAAGACAATGCTTGATTTCCTTCCAAGGAAAGACAAGCCTGATGTTATTCCCAAGAACAAAATCAAAATCCCAGAATGGCGCTCTGATGGGGACCTTCCATTTTCCTCCTCCAGCACGCAGCTATGCCTATTTTCCCATGTACAGCATGCCTGCTCTCCAACATCTGGATTTTGCCCCTTTTAAATAATATTTTCCTAACAGAGTTCTAGGAACAGACATCCCTTCCTAAAAGCATTTTGAGTTTCTTCTTCTCCTTGATATGAGGTTTATTCAGTTAATGAGAGAGTAGAACCTGAAGACAAGGGAGGGGGGGATATTCTTAGTCAAATGAGTTTGAATTAGAGGAAGGAGACCTAGAGTCTTTATTTATTGAATATTTGCCATGTCAGGGAGTTTCAAGTACGTTATCTGGATTAGCTCAGTTAATCGTCTCAAAAACTCTATGACACAGGTGCTGTCTCCATTTTACAGATGAAGAGCCTGAGGCAGGGAAGTTAAGTAAACTGCCTAAGGTCTCAAGTGGCTCAACTCCATTGCCCGTATCCCTAACCAGGTGCTGTTCTGTTCTTAAGCCTCTTTCAAATTCCTGCTCACTTCCAGCTGAAATCCTCTTCAGGAATTTGAGTAATGAAGAAATTAGGAACCATTTTATGATAGAAAGTTGGAGCTGGGAGGGACCTGGGAAACTATAAACTAACCCCCTACTTTACAGGTGAGGAGATTGAGATTGAGAGCTGGAGAGCCTTCGCATAGCTGCTGGGTGATTGTTAATGATAAAATAATACTTTACAGGTGGCACAATCAAGGGGTCCTAGTTTCAGCGATTAGAGACTCAAACAACAAATCTATATTATAGAATTCAAAAACAAATTCTGGAAATTTCTGGTAAAAAAAAAATAGAGAGAGGCTAAGACATTAAAATCACCTGAAGAGCTTAAAAATAAAAGCAAAGACCCTATGATTAGGACTAGTCAATCAGCCTGTGCACCTGCCTTTATTTTTTTTTTTTTTAGTCACCCCCAGGTGAATCCCATGCACAGTGAAGGCTGAAATTACTTGCTTAGCAACATTCGATATACACTTACTGCTTGGCCAAACCAAGGCTTTATTTAATCAAGGACTCAGCTGGTGAGTGTGGAATAGTGTTTCATTCCATAGGCCATCTTTTCCATAGGCCATCTTTCCCAAACAGCATTCGGGCATCTTAGAACAAAGTCAGTATATCTGTTGGTGTGTGGAACGCTGTCTGTGAATTAAGAACCGTGTTCATAGCATGCAACCACTTCTGGGTATTACATAAGCATGGCATTGAGTTCTTAAAATGTTAAGTTTAAGAAGCTGAGGGAGGTGGAGGAAACATCAGCTTTTGCAAGTGAATTGGTTTGCATCTGTCTAATCCAGAACCGCGTGGCCAGCCCTTCCCGAGGTGGGCACATCCTCTCTGGGCAGGCAAAGGCCTGCTCATCCCAGGCCAACCATCCGGCCCCCAAGCTAAAACCAGGCTGAAAAATCTAAGGATATTTAGTCATTAAAAAGTAACGTGTGGGCCAAGAAGCAAGAGGCAGCCTCTCAACAGAAATAACCAGCCCGCCTGCCCAGAGGGTAAGTGCTGAACCTATCGGAGCACAGGAAGGAGGTCGGAGGAAATAGAGTGCCGACCTCCCAGCCTGCCCCGACGCCCTCCTGCACTAAAGAAACAAACAGCCATTTGAATAACTTTGGTTTCCCCTTTTTATTCTACAGAAAGACAAAGAAGGTCCCTATCATGTTTTCAGGGCTAGAGTTGTATAAAACTGTATTTTGCCAGTTTGAATGTGTCCAAAAAAAAAAAAATGTTTTAAACCGCAGGATCCAGCAGAGATGTAAGAAAGGGGAGGGGAGCAGGGCAAGCAGGAATTTAATGGTCCATTTGAGATGTTTGCCTCCAGTAAAGTGAGAGGGAAAGCAGAATAGGTTCTGCTGGGCAATTCAGTATTCTTTGCTCTTCCAGCTTCCCTCGATACCTTTGCCGAGGAAAAATACGATGAGGCTTAACACCAATTTCTGAAAGTCTCAAGGAAACAAGTTGGACTCCAACATGGTCTGCTAAGGCAGAATTCCCTGCAATTGGGAGTTAATTGATAAGAAGTGATGAACAAAGAGAAAACAATTACAAACGGAAAAAACTTTTCAGATATTTGTTATAAATGAAAAACAGGTGTGCTAAGAATGTTTAATGTCCCAGTGAGTTGTACCTGTGATTAGTTTGATATTGATGCAAGAGAATGTAAATGCAATGATCTCAGTAACCAAGGCCCCTTGGATTCCCCCCTTGGGTCCCAAAATCAGTGTGTGTGTTTTGGAATTGTTACTACAGCACCTGGCCTTCTCTTTTTTTGCACGTTTCATAGCAAACAGGAAGACCTGGCTGCAGCACCTTCCCCTACTCCTCTGCACATACACACCCCCACCCCCCTAAACTTGCTTTTCCTTCTAAGGTTTGGCCCATCTGCTGATAACAAAGGGAACACCAAGAGGGAGTGATTTCCACTTGAAGATCCTTTTGTGCCCAGCACGGGCTGGAGTCAGGGAAGGAGGGAGCTCACCCTCATCAGAGACAGAGTGTCTCAAACAGGAGCCTCCACTGTTTTCTAAGGTGGAAAATCCTCGTGATGAGCCAGATTGTAAGGAGAGATAGGATGCCACTGGCCAAGCTTTCTTAACCTCTCTTTATTTTTGGTTTGCATACTCCCTGACAAAGATCCCTATTGTTAAGAAGCGGTTTGAAACCTTTTAATGTGCATTTAAGCGAAGTAATGCTGCTCTCTCTAATCCTGGGTGGGAGGGGGGAGTGGACCAATTTTTATTACATTCTTGCTGTGTGCTAGGTTCCTTATAAACACCTTCATTTGAAATTCTGTAACTACCCAATGAGGTTGGCGTTTTTTGCAGATAGGAAACAAAGGTTCAGAGAGGGGAGGTAACTTAACCAAGGTCAAACAATAAATCAGTGGTAGAGCCAGGTTTCAGGCTGAAGTGTTTTGGTTTCCAGAATCCTTACAGAACTGTTATTTTCCTTCTACTATGTTCTCTTTCGGTCCATCGTTGTCTTCAATTCTCTTGACTCCTTTCCTTAAAGGTAGTTTTAACAAGGACAGCATTCCCCCCCCCCCCCCCCCCCCCCCACACACACACACACTCTCCATACTCTCAGTGTCAGGACAATTGCTCTTGACTGAGCTCTCCAGTAAAACTTACTAAGAGCTTGGGGATTTCTGAACAATTGCAACTTCATGACATTTTATAATCAGAAGAAAGGGTTCCTTCAAATAAACAATAGCCCATCTTCTGATATTTCAATCTTGCCTTTCTTCTCTAGCCATTCTTAAACATCTTAATATATGATGGCATTTCGGTTCCACCTTACCGTGTAAGGGCTAAAAGCTTAGGCTCTGGAATAAAGAGAGAGACAGATTGAAATACACTATGTGACTTTGTGTAAGCAGCTTCAGTTTTCCATTTGTAAAAGGAGGATAATCATGGGCTGTTGTAAGCAGTATATGAGACAAGCAAGTAAAGAGCTTAATGTGGCGGCTGACATGTAGAAGGTGCCTTAGCAAATGTTTCTCCTCTTCCTCTTCTTCCTCCCCCTTTTCCTTATTATTTTTTATTAATACTATTTCCCCTGGCAATTGGAGGCAGAGCAGGGGTGCAGAACTGGCCTGCCAGTTCTGAGACATCAGCAGATTATCAGGGTCTGGTGAGGAAGCTGACAGGGCTGAGGCAAGACAAAGGGACACCCCCAAAGCAAGTCTTCACCCTCTCTCTAGCTCCAGAGGTTCAGACTGGAATGACCTCAGAGATCTCGCTGATAACTTGGCTAAGAGTTTGGTGGATTTGGGGGAGCAGAGCTCGAGAAGGATAACAAGATTGGAGCTTGTGTGAGCTCAACTGCTTATTTGCTATTGTTTATCTTTGGGTATTTTACCTCTTTGAGCCTGTCTCAATTTATGGAACTGCTACTGTCTAACAAACACTTCTTGGTCACATTTCATATATCGTCTCCTATTCACAAGCACTCTGCTAGGTTTTCTTAATATCCTTGTCTGTTTTATCCCACTGCTTTGCTTTGCACTCACTTGTTTGATGAATATATACTGAAGACCAGCTGTGTGCCAGATACTGCGCTGGGAATAGGAATACAATCCTAAACAAGGAAAGCATGCTCCTTACCTTCATGCTGCTTCTACTCTAAAGGCAATGTGAGGTGTAAATGGGTTACACCTACACACAGTGTGTCTTCAAGAAATGTCAGTTCCTTCCTCCTTCAACCAAATTCACCCCACAGAGTTCAACTATTTAGTTGAATCAAATAAAATTGACATTTTACTAAGCAAAAATGATTAAACAGCAGCAATGACACATGGTCCAACATAATATTTGCTTATACAGCCATGGGAGGGAGAAAATTTCACTTAACTTAAAACAGTAATAGTAGCAACAACTCCCACAGGAAGCACAAGTGGGACCATTTTTCTTGACTTGCTAGGAAGCTGATTCCATTCCTTTCTTTGTTAAACCTGGCTCTAAAAGTAAGGCAACAAAACAGACTGCTGAATGTTCACCCAGGTAGAAAACCAGAGCCCCAAAGCAGTGTCCCACATTAGGAGCCAACAGATGGAAAAGGGGAAATGGAAAGGAGGAGCAGCAAGCAACGGAAGGCTCGTTGGTAGTCTGCAGGAAGGGGCAGACCCACTAGAGCCACCACAGGGCAGGGAACCGCAGCTGGACCCTCACTCTTCTGCCGAAACCAACTCAATGAAGAGACAAGCACCAAAGAGAAAATAGGACCACTCTGAACTCAGGCAAAAGTACTATCAAGGGAGACTCTCAGAAAAACATTTTCTGCCAAAATGTAGTGCTCCTTATGTAAAAATTGGGCAGCTCAAATACTTTTAACATCTAAATGCCTCCAAACACCCATCTGATTACCATATCACAGTAAAAGCTGCTCTCCAGGGCAATTATCTAGCATTTTATCATTTTTGATGTGTTGCCTGACTCTTTTAATTAGGATGATAATGTCCAGTGTAAATAAAGCCTTCTTTGCCAATTTCAGTTGTGCACAGGGAAAAGCCTTTTTATTTTCCTCCTTCTTCTTTTTAGTTCTCCCCAGGGCTCTTTGAACTGAATTTACTCTGGTTCCTGATGTGTGGAAAAGGTAAACAAGGTTTTGTCTGGATTCCATCCTTTAGTTTTTCTGGATAAAACCCAGCAAAATGCCAGAAAGTTATCTCAATGAAAATAATTTTCCTGGTGTATAATAATTTCAAAAAACATTATAGAACAAGAACAGAAAAAAAATCTGAAGATTCTATAGTTAAGGAAATGTATGGTCCCCTGTAGCTTTTTTATTTGCTTTGTATTTCCCCAGAAAGTTAAAGTATTTAAAAATCCATGTTAAATTTTAGCTAAACAGGTATTCAGGTTATCAGAAACAGATCCCTAGTGGTGGATTAAATACTAAATACATGAAATTCTGATACAGAAACATAAAATAATAAACATCAAATTTCTGAGAGAAAGATGGGATTAAACAAATATCAGGAATTTACACACACACAAATAAATAAATCATCTAAATAAGTGAACTTACTATTTCTTGTGGCCCTGAGAGACCAGAATAGGGCAGTCTAGTTAGGGAGAGGTGACTTATCCCTGGGGAACGTGCTCATCACTTCCCAGAGGGCAGGTGTCCGTCACTTGCCCCACGAGCTTATCTCTGGAAACCCACCTGGCATAGAGCTGTCAGGAGACGGGAGCTCCTGCACTCAGCTGGTAGCCTCCATTCCCCTTCTGTGGGAGCAACATCTCCCTTGCCTCCTCTGGAGGTTGTTTTTTGTTTTTTTTTTCATCTTCATGATCATCTCCCAGAACATTAGCATCAATTCCACCATTCACCTTTATTCCATATGTTCTACTCGCCTGTTAACAAGGTAGATAAAAGGAGCATCAGACACAAGGTCTTCACAATCACACAGTCACATTGTGAAAACTACATCATTATCCAATCATCTTCAAGAAACATGGCTACTGGAGCACAGCTCCACATTTTCAGGCAATTCCCCCCAGCCTCTCTGTTACATCTTCAATAACAAGGTGATATCTACTTAATGCGTAAGAATAACCTCCAGGAAAACCTCTCAACTCTGTTTGGAATCTCTCAGCCACTGACACTTTGTCTCATTTCACTCTTCCCCCCGCCATTGGCCAAGAAGTTTTTCTCAATCCCCTAATGCTGGGTCTCACCTCATTCTAGGGTTTTTATCAATCCCTTGATGCTGAGTCCCAGCTCATTCTAGGATCTCCATCCCACACCACCAGGAAGGTCCACACCCCCAGGAGTCATGCCCCACGTAGACAGGGGAGGGCAGTGAGGCTGCCCGCTGTGTTGGCTGGAGAGAGAAGCCACATCTGAGCAACAAAAGAGGCTCTCTTGGGGGTGACTCTTAGGCCTAATTTTAAGTAGGCTTGACCTATCCTTTGTGGGCTTAAG
Organism: Tamandua tetradactyla; assembly: GCF_023851605.1. NCBI lineage: Eukaryota > Metazoa > Chordata > Mammalia > Pilosa > Myrmecophagidae > Tamandua > Tamandua tetradactyla. The sequence goes on from NC_135332.1 coordinate 145,833,438, forward strand.
TTTCATATGAACAAACCCCAAGACTGGGGGCTCAGCCTATAGCTTTGATTGTCCACACTGCTTGTGAGAATATCAAGAACTCAACTTGGGGAAGTTGAATTTTCCCCCATTTGGAGGTTGTTTTTTGACTGAAATGGGGCAAGACGTATTAAATGGTTTGAGGGTCTAGAATTTGGAGGGAAAAATGTCAACAGTTATGTGGTTGGATCATGAGTATTATTTTCGTTTTTTTCTAAAGATTATTGGAATGAATACTATTATTTTTATAGTAAAAAACTAGGAAACAGAAAAATATATGATGCTACATAAGTTAACTTTTAAAAATCCTATCTGAATTGACTCATTTAAGGGGATTTTATAGCAGTTCATTCTTGTCCCCAATTTCAATTTATATGAGGTTTGTTTAATGCAGGGTAAATGTATAAAGAACACTCCAAAAACAACTCTTCTTCTATCTACCATGTTCATAAACAGAATGTTTTCCCTTTTCTAAATCTGTCTTATTGACAAAATGCTTAAACAATGTCTTTAGTATATTCTCAACAAATAGCAGAAATTTTATAAATAAATGGGTAAATAATATGCAATTAATAAGAATTAAGCCTTCAAAACACACACACAAGTTTCTTTGATTATAAAGAAACTTTTAGAAAGCATATAGAAGTACAAAAAAAAAAACACCATAAATGTATAAACTGGAGTCAACCCTTATTACTATTTCAGCTTAGCAGCTAGTTTGCTGTCCTCAGTCTGTAAGTGAGGAATGCCCACCACAAAGAAGCCTGGAGGGGCTCCTCTCCAGGACACTTCTGCTCCCACCAGCTTAAAGGCATGCATGCTAAACCTCACTGTGCTCGTTACCAGACCTGGTTATGCCTTTGGCAGTGAACGTGATTTACTTCATTATGATATAAATTAAGGAAGGACGTAAAGATGTAAATATAGTATTTACTTCAATGTAATATAAATTAAGGAAAGGATAATTGTTGTTTCTATAAAAACTAAATCTAAATTGAATGTTTTAGAAAGACTCAACCAAGGCACTCAGATTTTTTTAAATGGAAAGGATTCTGCACTCACACTGCACGGCAGGTGTCTGACCTGAGACTGAGATGGAGCTGGTCCCCGTGGTGCTGCAGTCCCGTGTTCTAGGATGTGGTGGCTGAATCGGCACACGCTGGCTGAGGTAGCCAGGTGGGTGGTCATCGGCGGTGGATGGTCACTTCAGCCCAGTAAATCAGGGTCTGAATATGAACTTTGTTCTGCTGTCATCTCCCTCAGTGTGAGGTAAGATCATCTGGCTGGGTCATCTCTGAAACCAAAGGACTAGAGAGATGCTCAAAGGCTTCCTCTGTTTCCTATACTTTTTTTTTTTTTTTCAATTCTTTATTTTATTTTTTTTATTAATTAAAGAAATTAACACAACATTTAGAAATCATTCCATTCTACATATGCAATCAGTAATTCTTAACATCATCACATAGATGCATGATCGTCATTTCTTAGTACATTTGTTTCCTATACATTTGAAGATCTATCCCAGTTCCCTCAGTTGAGTAACTCATTAATTAAAGCCCCAACTAAATACCAGCTCAAGTTTTCCCTTGCTGTCCCAGGGAAAGAAACCCCCATGTGGTTTCCCCTTATGGTTTTCATGATTTGGAAAGCATTGCAGGCTCTTCAGGGATGAGCTAAACTGTGAACGAAAGCTGCTTTGGTCCAGAACTCCTATCCAGAGCTCCTATTTTAGTTTGCACTGGAGGGACTATAAAGAAAGGCAACACTTTTGGATGGAGTCACAGCTGGATACCAAAGCTAAGGGCTCTACCTTTCCCCTGGGTGCCTACATAGCGAGTTTCCCAGCTATCTTCTGGCAGGCAAAATGAATGTACTGGGAGCAACCAGTTCATTTTCCATCTTTCCATCATCATAGGCATAACTTAGTTCAAGGGGCTCTTGTAGAGAGTTCATTGTCTTTGTTTGTCCAGCATCTGTCCATTTTCCCAGAAAGAAACTGAGATGAGAGGCAGAGAGATTAAGCAGCCACCTACAGCCCCCTTTTTTGAGGCCTAGATGCATGTGTATCTTTGGATTCTGAGAGATACCCTAGATCTTTATAATGCATTCCCATTTTGCAAAGCCTGTTCAAGTGGGTTTCTGTGCTTGCAACCTAGAGTAATATAAGCATAAGTCTCAAGTGCTGTGGGAACCCAACCTATGGAATGACTAATTCTCTAGGGGTGGGAAGAGGCAAGAAGGCTGCACATAGCCGATGCCATGTCGTTCCTCCTTTGGTCTGGAATCACGGAATATTCACCTTTACTCATGCACCAAAATGCTATCTCAGGTCTTGCATTTCATGTTGTACCACTCTAAGTTTAGATTGAATCTTTAAGTGAGATTAGTTTTATTGTATTTCATAATGAAAACAGCTATTTACACATGTAGGTACCTATTTTTATATTTAGGGTAACTTTTCACTATATAGTTAAAGAATTAGGTATTCGATGTTGACATATTTATATTTGGTAATCATATTGTGCTGTAGATCATTAGTTTCCACTTGTATGTCCCATGAGCTTTGGACATATTAGCACCATGAATTAAGATTTGAAGCAAGTTTGACATTCATTCACACTATCACTCACAGGAACACCAGCAGGGATCATACTTAATGAGCTTAATAACTGCATGCTTATACTTCACAGCACAGAAAAACAAACCACTTACTGTCACGGTTGCCATGTCTAAGAACTCTTTGGTGGCATCAAAATTCTCATTGACATCCAACATTTATAACGTTAACTGCAGGGGATTGTTCATACTTGTATGTTCATCAATAGAACATACACCATTTGTGACTTTAGAGTAGATTACGCAGATCTGAAACATTGAGATGATAAATTGGACATTTTCATCTTGGCTTCTTGCTTTTTCAAATCATCTTGAACAAAACCTGTCTACTCTTCCATAGTGTCTGTTTGCAGGCCTGGGATCTGTGGTTAATCCTGGCTAACTTGGGAGTTGAGTCAGCAGGCCCAGTTCAGCTCTTCATTAAGCCAAGTCCTCAACCTTGCCTCTTTCATCCTGTAAAGATGATATCTTGGCCTACTTCTGTAATCTTTCTATTGTTTCTCACCTTGTTTACAACTTAGATGGGGCAAAAAAGGGTACAAATTAATAGGGGGCCTTCTTGGAGACCCCAAAAAACTGTTCCTCTCATTTTTCCAGCCTTACCTTCACCATGCTGACAAGTCACCGTGTTTCCAAATGCTGGTTTCCAGTTAGGGCACATTCTGCTATGTTCAATAGACAATTTTATAAACCCACTGTCTGTAAAAGGTTCTGATGCCCAGGCATAAAATACATAACTGCGTGTCACAACAACTTCACTTACATTATTCATATGTAAAAGCAAACTTGAAATCTGCTTTTTTAGTTTGGTAATGTTTTTATCCTATATCATTTAATTTATCCTAGTTATTATTGTGACTATTTATGATAACTATTAAACTTTGGTCTTTAGATAGTAATTTCTTACATAGTTAACACAAAACAATACATTTCTATTGAAAAACTGAAAGCCCTCTTAGAATAGAAAGACTTCTCTAAATGATTTCCCCGCCAATTCATGATAGAGAAAAATATTTTTCTGCTAGAATAAAAACAACAGTATAAATACGGTTATGAATGGCAGCTGATATGCAACCTGAGGATTGCAGAGATGTAGGGGGTGGTGGCGACTGAGCAATTACGAGGCATCTACTCTCTATTTAACAGTCATTATTGTCATCTGGGCCCAGGGTTGCCAGATCATCTCATTTTTTAAAAAGAAGTTGAAATCAGATTTTTATGTGAAATTCCACTAAAAAATAAATTGCCTTTGTTAAAAAAAAAATCACTGAGCATTATAAACAAAATGCATTCTTGAGCAGAATTCTTCTTACCTCCAGGCCAAGGGCTGCCATCTTGCCAATTCTCAGAGACAATACAGAGCTTCTAAGGTTGTTGGGCATAGATGGCTGCCTATAGCATGACATCTGTGTTGGGGAGGGCTGCGGTCCCTTCTAGCAACTGCTGCCTCCTTGCAATGGGCTGAGATGCCTGGAGCAAGGAATGGTGGGTGTAGGAATGGCGGGTAGGATCCTGGATAAGGACCCATTTTACATTTTGCCTGGGGCAGTTCAGGCAGCTGTTGACTCACCAACTCTTTCTCTGAAGATTCCAATAGGCAAAATCTACGCTCAGATTGATCTTTCCTTACTTTTCTTCCCTTCCTAACTTGCCCATTCTAGCTGACTCCTTTGTTTTAAAACCATAGAATTTCAGCCTCAATTTAGGGCCCTGTAGATTGGTGGATGTTTGGTAAATTCCTATCAACTGGTTGTATAACAACTGAAATGAAACAGGAAGGTCACAATTAATTAAACCAGTAAGGTGAAAACGTGTGGGATAAAATACAGCAGCCAGGGAAAACCAAAAAGAATTCCATTTATTGCGAATAAAATGTAATCATTAAGGAATCCATAAAATAAACTATTTTTTATAAAAGATGCAAAGAACACTTTAAGGTCTCCCATCAAGACTGATTTGACATTTTGAGAGGATGCAAATAAACCTATATATTAAATAATATCCTCACACACACACTTTATTTTTACAAGACTTTTGTTTTAATACGTTATATTAAAAACAAGAGATTCTTAAAAGCTTTGTGAGCTGCCCGTCTGTGGTAGGCAGCCTCCAAATGGTCTCCAATGACGCCTTCTCCTGATATTTACCCCCTTGCTTAATTCTCTCCACATTGAATCAAGGTCAGCCTGAGTGACCAATAGAATTCAGTGGAAGTGATGACATGTCACTTCCAAACTTAGGTTATAAAAGAGGCAGCTAAGAAAAAAATTAAATTAAATAAAAAATAAATAAATAAAAGTACCTGCTGTTTCTGTTTTGGTGTCTATCATTCTCTCACTCTGTGATCTCTTGCTTTAAGGGAAGCCAACTGTCATGTCTTGCGAACATTCAGACAACCCCGTAGAGATTCACATGGCAAGTAATTAAGGCCCTCAGTCCAGTAGTCTGCCAATAGTAATTATCGGAGTGAGTTTGGCAGCAGATCCTCTGGCCCTCAGATTATTGCAGCTCCAGCAGACAGCTTGAGCACAGCCTCATGAAAGACCCTGAGCTAAAATCACCTAGAAGAGCTGCTCCGGATTCTTGGCTCTCAGAAACTGTGTGTTATTATAAATGTTTGTTATTTTAAGCTCCTAAATTTGGGGATAATCTGTTAATACAGCAATAGGTAACTAACACACCATTGTTAAGATAAAAAAAAAATAAGCTAATGTATTTGCAGGTACAGACAAAACTCCTGAAAGTGGTTTTTTTTTTTACTAGACTTCGTTTTTTAGAGCGGTTGTAGGTTATGAGTTGCTATTGTTAAAATAGCCAATCTAGCTCAAAGCAAAGGCTTACCTAATAATCAATGACTTCTATGTCACAAAATTGTAGGTAACTGATTTTGAGCACATTATCATTATAGAAAATAAGGGGTAGCAACTGATAGAATGAAAAAAAGCAAGATTAAATCTGGGAGTCCAGAATAATTTCTATGACTCCTTCCTTTTGGATAATTTACCAGTCTGGTAGAAGCCTATGAAGCCTACTTCTTTAAAATAAGCAGAATAGAGGGTGTGCTAGTTTGCTAGCTGCTGGAATGCAAAATACAAGAAATAGAATGGCTTTTTAAAAGGGGAATTTATTAAGTTGTACGTTTACAGTTCTAAAGCCATGAAAATCTCCAAATTAAAGCAAGTCTATAGAAATGTCCAGTCTAAGGCATCCAGGGAAAGACACTTTGGTTCAAGAAGGCTGATGATGTTCAAAGTGTCTCTCTCAGCTGGGAAGGCACATGGCAAACATGGCAAAGTCTGTTAACTTTCTTTCCAGGCTTCTTGTTTCATGAAGCTCCCCCCAGGGGCATATTCCTTCTTCATCTCCAAAGGTCTCTGCCTGTGTGGGCTCTCTGTGTGGTTCTCCTGGCTCTATTGCTCTCTCCAAAATGTTTCCTCTTTTAAAGGATTCCAGTAAACTAATCAACCCTCCCGCCCTGAATGGGTGAAGTCACATCTCTTTCTAATGAAAGGTTTTTGGTCTGAATTTTACTGCTGCCAATTGGCTTTCACTTACTCATATATCCTTGGCTTGAGCATCTAGATCCATGATCCAGTTTTAATGTCTCCTTTTGGCCCACTTATGTTTTAAGGTGCCTCCAAATATCCTTTCAGGCATTTTTGTTCTGTCTTTCAATTTTCATTCACGGATTATGGCTGTGCTCACACTTGTGATTTGGAGTCCCCAAGCCTTGGAAAAGGACAGTTCCCAGCAGACCCCACAAAAGACCACACCTAACTAGAGTCTCCTTTTGGGGAAGATCAGTGCGGATGGATTAACACAATTGGGGTTAGATTGTAGGTTTCAATTGGATTAAGTTGCTTTTATGTGTATTGAAGAATTGCGGAAAGTGTTCAAATGGAGAAGGGGCAGTCTCATGATGTTAGGTTCATTTGAACACATTTTTCCAGGTTGAGACACTGTCAACATCAACAATGAGCATGCCTCATTAAAAACCTCTACAGGAACATTCTGTCCTGTAGCCCCAGCCTTGGTCTCTGGGTTCTCATTTTGGCGTTTTCCCTTGGGTAAATGTCATCTTTTCTTTAGTTCATTTAGGTCATTCAAGTAAAAATAATAAGTCTCAAATCAGGAAGAGATAGTTTGATGACAACGAGCTCCATAAAATGCAAACTACACATTTTCATATAAACAGGAAAGTGGAGAGTATATTAATATAATGCCTCACAATCATCCTCTCACTCTCTCCATCAATCCAATATATGTTATTTCCTTAAAGACCTTACCTAAGCATTCTTCCTCTTTTTTGGGTGGGGTGGGGGTGGGGGGTTGTAGTGTGCCTGGGCTGGGAATTGAATTCAGGTCTCCCACATAGCAGGTGAAAATTCTACCATAGCTTTCTTTTTCCTGAAAATTTTCTTGACTAAATCTATAACACCTTGATACAAGAAAACCCTCATATTCAAGGCTAGGAGATGGCATGACACAGGTTTTGGAATAAGGCAGATCTAAGTTTGAATCCACATTCTGCTACTTACATTACCTAAAATGAAGGTTAAATTTACCATCCGTAATACAAAGCTAATAATGCAGTGATAACACTTTTGTTTTTTTACCAAATGCCAATTCCTGCTTTTTTCTTGCTAAGTTAACTCTGATTTGCTCAAATATTGAGTGGAATTTCCTTGATCTCTTGGAAAGAATCCAGTTTCTGATCTGCAAGTTACATGACCCAGTTCTGGCCAATGAGATACAAGGGGAGCCTTTTTAGGGCTTCTGGGAAAGATTTTCAGCCTTGGCATAAAAGAGTTGAATACCTTGTCCACTCTCTTGCTGCTGCATATAAACATGGTTGTGAAAGGACGTGATAACTTTCTACCATGAGAAGCAGACAAATGCAAGGACATTGACCCAGAGCTCTGAGTTATTGAGCTGCTGACCAATGACAACAATTGCCTCCCCTAGTCCCCTGATTTCTTGTCATGTGAGAGAAATCAACCTGTCTGGTTAGCTGGCTGGCTTCTCTGTGCCTTGATGATGTAAGCATTCCTAACTTTTATCATTACCCATTACATAGAGCCCTGTGGAAACATAAATGAGGAACCCAGCTTAGTACCTGGAAAATAGATGCTCAATAAATTCCTGTAGAACTCATTTATTTACTAATCATTGCTAACATAGATGCTGAATTTGATGTCCTTTTAAAGTTTCCCAACCATGAAATGGATGTAGAATGGGAAAGATGCTAATAATTTGGAGTAATTGCCATTTATTTGTTCAAATAATATTTACTAAATGGCAGATATGGTGGCAAGTTCTCGGAGACTTGGTAAGCCAATAATGGATATCATCTCTGCTCTTAGGAGCTTAGAATCTAGTATTAAGAGATAGGCAATGAACAAAATCACATAAGTAAATGTGAAAGTACAACTGTGAGAAGTATTTTCAAGGAGAGAAGCATGTGTCTTTATCAGGGTATGGGCAATTAAGTGAAAAAATAAGGACAAATAATTCAGTAATAGGAGGCAGGATAAAGGGTAAAAAAAATTGGGTAGACTGAAATACTAGTGGTCAATGAGAAGGAGGAGTAAGGGTTATGGGATGTATAAGTATTTTCTTCTTATTTCTTTTTCTGGAGTGATGTAAATGTCTTAAAAATGAACATGATGAGTATACAACTATGTGATGATAAGCATAATTGAATGTGGTGATGAACTATGTGATGATACCGTGAGCCATTGATTGTTTACTTTCAACGGGCTGTGTGCTGTGTGAATATATCTCAATGAGATTGCTTTTTTTTTAAAAAAAAAAAATAATGCAGGAATAAATAATGAATAATGGAGAAAAGTATCCTCTCAAGATACCTGCCCTGAATGTGGGTGAGCAGGTAAGTGTTCTCTGAGGAAGACATAATTAAGCACTGATGATTAAGAGTTAGTTACATGAGGGAGGACAGAGAGTAAGAGTTTTAGGGAGATAGAACTGTATATGCAGAGAGAACAAGAGGGAGCATAATATATTTGCAATTTGTACTTTTATTTTTTAAAATTCATTTTTATTTTCATCAAAATTGTATATATATGCATGTATCTATAAACTGTATGTGTAGAAAACTATATATACATATAGCTTTTATAGTCAAATAACTATATTGAGTAATCATATTGAAAATAACACTGACTAATATTATTGAAAAATAGTAATCTATATCTCCCTCCCCACCTGCCAGTCCCACTCCTATGAGGCAATCCTTTTCATTGTTTGAGATTTCTTTTTAAAAAAACAAATTCTAGCCTTTACTTCCATATTCCTAAATTATATGCCAAGACAGACACTGTTGATTGGCTAACCCAGAACCCATTTTCATCTTCTTTCTTGTCTGCCTCCACCTCAAAATTTTGAAAAGCTAGATACCGACTTCTCCCTTGCAGATGGGCCCCAGTTGTGGCCAATGACATATAAGTGCAGTCATCTAAGAAGCTTCCGGAATTAAAAAAAAATTTTTTTTAATTGTGAAATATAACATATATACAAAAAAGCAATAAATTTCAAAGCACACTTTTGTTTTGTTGTTGTTGTTGAAACATTCTCTCTATTAATGGAGATATTACTATAGTGTATATATATTTTTTATGATTATTTTATTTTATTTTTTTAAATACCAAACAAACGCAAACATTCTTATTTTGATCATTCTGTTCTACATATATAATCAGTAATTCACAATATCATCACATACTTGCATATTCATCATCAAGATCATTTCTTGGAACATTTGCATCTATTCAGAAAAAGAAGTAAAATGAAAACAGAAAAAAAATTATACATACCATACCCCTTACCCCTCCCTTTCATTGATCACTAGCATTTCAAACTAAATTTATTTTAACATTTGTTCCCCCTATTATTTATTTATTTATTTATTTATTTTTATTTTTTATTTTTTTAAATACCAAAAAAAAAAAAAAAAACACAAGGCAAACGCAAACATTCTTATTTTGATCATTCTGTTCTACATATATAATCCGTAATTTACAATATCATCACATAGTTGCATATTCATCATCATAACCATTTCTTGGAACATTTGCATCTATTCAGAAAAAGAAATAAAATGAAAACAGAAAAAAAATTATACATACCATACCCCTTACCCCTCCCTTTCATTGATCACTAGCATTTCAAACTGAATTTATTTTAACATTTGTTCCCCCATTATTCATTTTTATTCCAAATGTTCTACTCGTCTGTTGACAAGGTAGATAAAAGGAGCATCAGACACAAGGTTTTCACAATCACACAGTCACATTGTGAAAGCTGTATTATTATACAATCATCATCAAGAAACATGGCTACTGGAACACAGTTCTACATTTTCAGGCAGTTCCCTCCAGCCTCTCCATTACATCTTAACTAACAAGGTGATATCTACTAAATGCGTAAGAATAACCTCCAGGATAACCTCTGGACTCTGTTTGGAATCTGTCAGCCATTGACACTTTGTCTCATTTCACTCTTCCCCCTTTTGGTCAAGAAGGTTTTCTCAATCCCTTGATGCTGGGTCTCACCTCATTCTAGGGTTTTTCTCAATCCCTTGGTGCTGAATCTTAACTCATTCTAGGATTTCTGTCCCACATTGCCAGGAAGGTCCGCACCCCTGGGAGTCATTTCCCATGTAGACAGGAGGAGGGTGGTGAATTTGCTTGTTGTGTTGGCTGGAGAGAGAGGCCACATCTGAGCAACAAAAGAGGTTCTCTTGAGGGTGACTCTTAGGCCTAATTTTAAGTAGGCTTGACCTATCCTTTGTGGGGTTAAGCTTCATATGAACAAACCCCCAAGACTGGGGGCTCAGCCTGTAGCTTTGGTTATCCACAACTGCTTGTGAGAATATCAAGAATTCAACTTGGGGAGGTTGAATTTTCCCCGTTCTCACCATTTCCCAAAGGGGACTTTGTAAATACTTTTTTATTCACTGATCAAATCATTCTGGGATCCATCAAGGCATCATTCTGGACAAACCAACAAAATCTCATGTCCTACCCAAGGTTACATGTACTTATGTGGTTCAGCCAACTATCTACATAAGTTATATTAGGAAATTTCACAGCTCTTTTTGATTTACTGATTGCTATTTTCTTGTTTTTAAAAGTATCCTCTTCTTATTTCATGGGACAATAGCGTCTCATATATTAATTATATAATATTTATCCAATCTTCATATTATCTATTTCCCTCAAATTTCACCCTTTTAGTTAGTGTTTTATTCTGGATTTTGTACTTCATTTTGGAGGCTTTTTTCAAATATCTGTTGATCCTAGACCTCATATTAACATTTAAGAAGGGGAAACATTTAAGAAGGGGACATTAAAAAGCTTATTACTAGTTCTGTGTGGTAGCGTGGCTCTTGTTGACTAATGGGCTTTGTTAAAATGAGATCTGGTAGAAAGGAGGTGTCTTTCTTTTTCTCTCTTTTTTTTCATTTGGCAACACCCAAATGTCAGTATCTGTAGATCTTTTCTCTGGGACCATATAATTTATCAAAAGAAAAGATCCTCTAATCTCTTGCCTTGAGGGTGATGTTGGGATAAACTTCACTTCTGGCTCACTAAACTGGAAGAAGGAAGCTAGGAGATGGTATCTCACTGATTAGCATACAGCCTTTCACTTACTCTTCTTGTTGAAGGTCCAATGCTTCACTCTTCATGGCTTCCCTGATATCTCCAAACCTGAAGTCTTCCTGATTCAATTTGACCAGAATAAACTTCTGTCTCCTGTTAGCACAGAGGAAGGATGGGAATTTGACTTGTGCTGTGTAGAGGTGGGAAGGTAGGGGTACAACAGCTTTGTATCTAGATTTTGAATCAAGTCCACCGATTCCAGCCCTAACCCCTCACTCCTACCTTCAATGATAACCTGATACTTGATTTTCTAAGCCTTTCTAAGGTTCTACAGGCCAAAAAGATTTGATTCTCAGTGTCTGCAAATACTTAGGTTCATCTTTTTCAACTCTGCTAAATCAGTTCCTACTCCTTCAGTCATTTTCCAATTTCCAAATACTGTTGCCATTTTTTAGTCCTTCCGTCTCCCCTTCTAATCTTTTTCCAGTGGGGGGTTTTAGGTGATAAAGGAATGAAAGAGATGTGTTCAATGCACTATGTTTTAACAGAATCAGGCCTTCTGTTGGAGGATTACCAATGGCCAGTGGAAGCAATAGAAATATGAGCTATTCTGAAAGAAATGTCCTCAGCTGGTTGCTGGCCAAATTCCACCCTGCTAGTTCAAGAGCCTTCATGAATGAATGTCAATGCAAATATACACATCCATAACTATGAAAAATAGAAGCTGCCCCAAACTGCAAGGAAATTGCCATTTATTACTCAAAGTGATAAATTCCTATTTTGATTTCAAATTCAGGTATCCAGGTATGTTTCCTTATTCCCACGTTTCCTTCTTAGGGATAACAGCCAATTGAACAAATTAGTGTTCAATTAGGTGGTAACTTAGTGTTACCACCTGTAACTGTCTCAACAGTGTATTGAATGACAGACATGCCATAGCGGCCCTATGTGTAATAACACAGAGTGGGAGAAAAAGCAGCAGACTACATTTACAAGCCTTTAAAACTTAATTTTTATCTGCCCAGATGCTGCAGAAGTGGAATCCTTTTCCTCACCTCTCACTATAAAAGAGTTACCATAAAAATGACTTTAAAATCAATATTAAATTTTACACTTTAGGAAAATGGAGTTAGTCATCATAATAAATGCTTAAGCCCACCACTAAAATGACAGGAAATAAACAATATTATTTTCTTCCTAGGAATTTAACGAAAACTTTAATCTCATTGATGAAATATATAATTCAGTTCAAAGACGGCATTCCCAATACTTTTACGTACTGGAATCTCTTGCCACTATTTCTATGAAACTTCATTTTGTTGTGGCCACCCAAAATGACCAGCAACTTCTGAATCGTGCTAAAACTTTTAAGTCCATGATGAATACTTTTCTGGTTCAAGGATCATTTTTTCTGATGTGCCTAACTCCTCCAATTAAGGATAGAGCCCAGATACTAAATAAACAATCACTGGTTGGGGATGGGACAATCTACACAGTTAAAGTAATTATCACATGGTTGTTAAATGTTGTGGAAAACTGCACGCCCAGCCTCATTTAAATTTAATTTAAAACAATGGTTTTAAATGCCTAAAAAGATCTTACTTTCTCTTGTTGGAATACTGTCCTGTGATTCTCAAACTCTAACATGCATCAGAGCTACCTAAAGAGCTTATTAGAAACACACAATGCTGCTCCCCACACCAGGAGTTTCTGACTCAGTAAGTCTGGAGTAAAGTTATGAATCTGCATTTCTAATAAATTCCCACTTGATCTCATGCCGGACCCATGGAGCGCCCTTTACCACGGCTGACCTACATGCGCATAGAAAAAAGATGTTTGGAAAGACAGCAGTATATTTTGGGGGTGGGTGTGGCAGAAACTGTCATATTCATTTACAACTCTTATGTCAAAAGATCAAGACAATTGTGTAATGAAAGTAATTTCATGATTGAAAATTTAAAATGGTTCAAGTGAACCTTCTCCTTCATTACGTTAATCAATTAATATAACAGCAGTTAGCCAGTCAGGAGGATACCAAGTTATCTCATCAAAGTTGAATTGTTATATTTTGGAAATGAAAAAAAGAATCTTGACCATCACAGACCAATACAAGAAAAGGTTTCACCATAAATGTTGGCTTTTCTTGAACGGATAAATTTTGGACAGTTTGGTAAAAGCTTTTAGAAAAATTTGAAAATGAATTTCATATTAAAGATGATAAAATCATAGTAAACAAGCACTGATAGAGATTGAATCATGTCCCCCACAAAAGGCAAGTTCAGACCCCAACCCCAGGTCCTGGGGGTGTGGACCCATTGTGAATAGGATCTCTTAAAGATTTTACTTCAGTTAAGGTGTGGTCCAACTGATTCAAGTTGGACTTTAATCTGAATTACTGGAGTCCTTTATAAACAGAATGAAAGTCCTAAGGAGAGAGAAGCATTGGGGAGCAGCCAGAAGTTAGAAGTCAACAGAACCTAGGGGAGAGAGGAGAAGACATAGCCAGGTGCATTGTCATGTGACAGAAAAGCCAAGGAAACCCAAAGATTGCTGATCAGACAATAGATACTGACTCTGGGAGGAAGCAAGTCTTCTTGTCTCAGAATTCCTGAGCCAATACATTCTTGTTGTTAAGCCAACTCATTGCATGGTACTTGTTTTAGTAGCCAGAAAATGAAAACAAAAATATGAAAAGTTTAATCCACTAGGGCAAAGAGGATGGAGGAGAGGCCATCAGCAAAAGACGTATTTCAATACAATTTTGGGAAACAGGGTAGATGGAGGAAAGAAAATTTCTTTAACAGAACAGTGGGAGCCATACTCTAAGGCATTATGAGACACCAGTATGGAAAAAGCCCATTTGCCATATAAAACCCAAGAGTGGCAGGGGCCTAGTAGGTGCCAGAGATTGCCAGGGGGGATGCTAATAAGATGCTCCAGGATCCCATAACGGTGAGAAGCTGTGAGCAGAGACTGGGAGGAAGTTGGCATTTGGAGTTGTTAGATCCTCAGGTCCCCTCAGATGACTACACCTTCTCTAGGAGAAATAGAAGGAGAGAGGCAGAAGACTCAAGAACACAGAAGTTCCTGAGAACATCGTGGAAAGGTGAATACCCCTTCAGGTAAGAGAAGGAGGACATTTCTCGTGAGAAACTGAAGAGTCAGAGACAAAAGACCTCAATTTCTGACATTTGGGGGATCATCCCATGAAAAGACAAGCTGCATCTGATCACCATATAGCAAGTCCACCAGTGAGCAAGTCCACTCCTCCCAACCCCCATAAAGAGTTTCCAGTAAGGTTTTCATGATCTCATTCTTTTCTTTTTTTAAAATTTTTATTGATAAAACAATGTACAAACACATACATTCTTTTCTTTTTTAATTTTTTTTTTTTGCTTTAAACACAACAACATACGAACACGAACATTCTTACCATGTGATCATTCCATTCTTGGTATATAATCAATAACTCAAAATATCATCACATGTTGTATATTCATCACCATGATCATTTCTTAGATATCTGCATCAATCAAGAAAAAGAAATAAAAAGAAAAAACGCATACATACCATACCCCTTGCCCCTCCCTCTCATTGACTGCTAGTATTTCTATCTACCCAATATATTTTAGCCTTTGTTTCCCCTATTTTTTTCCTATACCCCTTACCACTCCCTTTCATTGATCACTAGCATTTCAATCTACTGAATTTATTTTAACATTTGTTCCCCCTATGATTTATTTATTTTTAACCCATATGTTTTACTCATCTGTCCATAAGGTAGATAAAAGGAGCATCAGACACAAGGTTTTCACAATCACACAGTCATATTGCAAAATTGTACATCAGTATACAATCATCTTCAAGAAACATGACTACTGGAACATAGCTCTACAGTTTCAGGCACTTCCCTCTAGCCTAATACACCTTAATCTAAAAAGGGGATATCTATGTAATGCGTAAGAATAACCTCCAGGATAACCTCTTGACTCTGTTTGAAATCTCTCAGCCACGGACACTTTATTTTGCCTCATTTCTCTCTTCCCCCTTTTGGTCAAGAAGGCTTTCTCAATCCCTTGATGCTGAGTCCCAGCTCATTCTAGGATTTCTGTCCCAAGTTGCCAGGGAATTTTACACCCCTGGGAGTCATGTCCCACCTAGAGAGGGGGAGGGCAGTGAGTTTGCTTGCCATGTTGGCTAAGAGACAGATAGGCCAAATCTGAGCAACAAAAGAGGTTCTCTGGGGGTAAGTCTTAGGCCTAATTTTAAGTTGGTTTAGTTTATCCTTTGCAGGGATAGATTTCATATGTACAAACTCCAAGATTGAGGGCTTGGCCTATTGATTTGGTTGTCCCCACTGCTTGCAAGAATATCAGGAATTCTCCAAATGGGGAAGCTGAATTTTCCCCCTTTTTCAACATTCCCCCAAGGAGACTTTGCAAATACTTTTTTTATTCACTATTCAAATCACTCTGGGATTTATCAGTGCATCACTCTGGACAAAGCTACAAAATCTCATACCCTATTCAAGGTTCCATGTATTTATGGTGTTCAATTAAACTGCCCATATAAGTTATATTAGGAAATGCACTAGTCAAAATACAAATTTTGTAGAAAATGAACATTTTGCTTTAGTCTCATAATAGGTTAAAGTTTTAAAATATGAATTACCATCTATTTTCAACACCCTGCAATACTGACATTCCATTTTTCTTCCTCATGCAAAAACATTTTTTAATTTGTACATTTAGTCACTACATGATCTCATTCTTAAGTATGAAAGGAGAGTAAAAGGGCTTCAGGCATTTGAGAAAAGTCTATCACGATGGGAGTAAAAAAGACACATGGGGTAAAAAGGAGGCCAGAGGAAGCAGAGTGAGGCAGGAAGCAGAAGAAAACCGTACAGTAAATACTCTAAAAAAGAAGACATTATTACAACCATGACAATCACATAATTATTTTTTTTAAAAACATAAAACATCAAAAGAAATCTTAGAAAAGCTGAAATAAAAAGTTCAGTAGGATGTACAGTAAGGAAATATTCTATAAAACAAAATAAAAGATGAAGAGCTGTCCAACAGGAAAGTAGAGATGAGAGCAATGTAAGATTAACTCAAGGGGTCCAATATCCAACTCATAGAAATCCTGAAAAGATCGAAAAAAATTTGAGGGTTCACTATTTGTCTGGAACTGTTCTAAGTGGCCCAGATACATTAGTGAGGTAATTGTTATCATTATCCTCTTTTTATGGATTAGGAAACTGAGGCACGGGGAGATTGGCTTATTCAAGTTACAAGTTAGAATCAGAATTTGAACCCAGGCAGTCTAATTCTAGAGCTTTTTTTGGGGTGGGGTGGGGTGAATGGTCCAGGAATCAAACCCGGGTCTCCTGCAGGAAAGGTGAGCATTCTACCACTGAACCATGATTCTAGAGTTTTTCTGTTCTTAACTGCTCTGTGAGGATCACTTTCCTAAGAGGAGAAGAAATTATTAAAGAAATATTTCTAGAAAGTTTCCCTGACCTAGGTATAAGCCTCTAGATTCCTGTCCCCACTGTTCAGCACACTGAATTTATTCTTCTTTTAAGAAGACCTGAAGTGAAACACATAATTCTGAAATTTCAGAATACAAGAGATAAAAAGATGATTCTCCATGCTTCCAGAAAGTAATTTCAGGTTACAAGGAATGGAAATCAGATATCACTGGGATTTTCAATAGCAACACTGGAAGCTGGAAGATAAAAGAGCCCTTTATATGAAATTATGAATGTAAAATTTCAATTTGGAATTTTACATTTGGTTAAACTATCAATCAAAAATGAGAGTTAAATAAAGACATTTCTTAAGTATGTAAAGGCTCAAAGTTTTATCTTCTGTGTACCCTGTCTTGGGCTGTTTCTGAGCATGTGCTTTGAAAAATGAGGCAGCAAACCAAGAAAGCACTGAACCCAGAAATGGGGTTGAGTGGGTATGTGTCTCACCCCAGAAATGCAGGAGCTTCCCTGGATGATAGCTGAGCAATCGGCCCAAGACAGCAGACTAGGAGAGAGATTTCCAGGAGAAAAAAAATAATGAAATTGATTGATCATTTGAAACACAGAAAAATCAGGATAGGTGCTTAATAAACTAAGTAAGTAGATAAAAAGTTTTTTAAGAAAGGAGAAAAACATAGTATACTAGTTGACTCCACTGTGACTGATAGTTATATATTTATATATATTACACATACAAAAAATACAGTTATATATATAATATAGTTGTAGAATATTATGTTTAAAAAGTAGTTACTTACTACTGACTACCCCTAGACTGTGAAAAATCTATACTGGAATTAGGTAGGAAAGGGAAGTAGGAAATGGAAGCTGGGTGGGATGTGAAAGAGTTAAATCCTTATCTAAAGCAACAGGCAGTCAAAACGCAACAGCTAAAATTGATAAATCAAGAAATAGCGGCATAAATTATTTAGAAACAAGGAGGTAAAGGACAGAATAAACATCTAAAAATGGAATGTGGCAATTTCCAGCAAGGAGATTGGGAAGGTGGGAGAGAGGTGGGTGCTATATTATCTTGAAATACTACATTACATTTAAAAAGTAGGTGTGTATGTGTGCTTATATTGTCTTTAAAAAGTAGGATTAAAATTTGGAAATTCATTTGCTAAGAGTGAAAAGATGGAACGATCAAATCTTAAATCTTATAATGTAATTTTCAGGAAACAGCTGATCTGTAAAGATTAAAATAGAAGTCATATCAATGTAGGCAGTTTACTAGCATTAACTGGAAATAAAATACGGTAAGTTTTCCATGTCCTCCTTATTTATTGTCATAATTCATACATGTGGGTAAGATCCCTGACAGCACTTCCACATGTATTCTACTTTGGTAGTACCGGTTGTTAACCACACCTTTGCTAATAACGTGTTCCCCACCAGGAGAACCAGAATCACTAAAAAAGTCCGTTTCATCCTGAATTGTTTCCGTGGGCAATTATATTAACCTAAAAGGATAAAGCACCTTTGTAGTAGCTGCTTCTATTGAATTACAATGTAAATGTTGATGTTTGCCTGGAAACGTCAAATGACAAATTATGGAAAGATTCAGGGGTTGTTCGCAGCTCTGGAATCCCAACCTGAAGAGACGAGATGAAACGGTGCTGCTGGGCTACCTTAGGGTCTGGTCAACCAAAGTTCCTCACCCCATCAAACTATGCTACTTCCCACCAGCCCAGCTGATGAAAGGTTGCTTACCCTCTGTAAATCTGTAATTTACCTTTTTTTTTTTTTTTAAACGCATACGAACACGCAAAGTGTTTGTTGTGGAGAAGAATGTTAAAAATGCAATTACACAACAGATGCAGTAATCATTCTGCTTCTTTTTCCTCTGAGCACAAAGCAAATTTAGTTCCATACTCTTCTGTCACTGTCAAATAATTCTCTTAGTATAGGTACAAGATGTCCTATGGTTTGTACTGCGCATTTGATTCCAGTCGGCCCGGGGATTCCTGAGTTCAGTTCTCGTTTGTCCTTCCGTTCGACCCACAATCCCTAGTATTCGCAGGTATTGCTTTCCTTCTCTCTCCCTCTCTCAATTCTCGCTCCCCACTCGGGTCTAGGGGAAGAAGGGAGACGTTGCTTGAAGCCTTCTCGAAGCGCTGATCCTCAGCTCCCACCGCTGCCGCAAAGCTGCCAGCGTGCCTCCGCACCGCTCAGGTAAACTTCGGAGTGAGTTACCTGCACTTAGAGAAGGGCCTTACCTGAGCGCGCCTCTGCCAATGGCAGCTCACCTGAGGGAGTTCCGCAGCCAATCACCGCGCAGCTCGTCCCTCGGGCTAGTACCCTTTAGTGAAAGAATTCAGCTCCTTGCGAGAAAGTTACCTGTGGCTGCCCAAGTCCGCCACTTTCTGCTCTGTGTCTGCCCATTGCCACGATCCAGGAGGACTCCGCGCCGCCCGGCCGCCTCCGAGCTCCGGCCCCATGTGAGGGCCCCCCTTATCCCACCTTTCCGGCTAGGCGAGGGCGCGAGCTGGCGAGCGAGCGAGAGTGGTGAGGGGGGACGGAAAAGCAGAATTACCTGTAGCTCTTGTTCTGCCATCTCGGGCGCTCTCACACACCTTCACCTGCACAGACTTGAAAGTCCAGTTTCACCAGAGGCTGAGGCTCCAGGAAAAGGGGAGCGAGTTCATTGGATCAAACATGTCACAAGAGTCGGACAAGTAAGTGGATCACACGCGCCGGCTGCTGCTGCTACCACTTTGGGCTGATGGCAACTGGTTTGTTATGTTTTTTTTTTAAGTTGTTATTGTTGGTATTTTTTTTTTCCTTTTTGGTGTATGCAGACTCTTCCGGATTATGTTTTAACCCCGAGTGAAGGGGAGAAACCCTCCAGGAATGTGAATGTCTAATACCCACTTTGGGCCTTGATAGTAAAAGTAGGTTTTCTTCTTTCTTTCTTCCCTAACAAATGTTCCCAGTTCCCGTCTCCCGGTACGAACATTTGGATATTGACAGAGGTTGTGGTAGATGGGGGGGTGGGAGGCCTATTATTTCCCCTCCTTCCTTTTGGTTGTTCCCTCCCGCTTCAGGCTTCTTGGGCCATTTGGAAGTTCAGCTGAGTTTCTTCGATTTGCCCAAATGGCCTGCTTAGAAAGCGGGTCTTGCCTGCTTTTGTGTGAGCGCAACAAAGAGCTTTTATCCTGAAGCAGAAACGGCCATCTTCCCGCACTTGGGCAGGAGGTGTGCGTGTGGCGTGCCCGCGGGTGCGCCCCGGACGGGAGGTGAGGCGGGGGGAGGCCCGGGTCGCAGGGGCCGCCTGGCGCCGTTTCCCCCCAGTCCGCCCCATCCCCCTTCCCCGCCTCTCCCCCGCTGTCCGTCCCCTCATTGTTTGGCTACCTTACGCCGGTACCCGAATCTGGGCCTTTCGTAAATGGGAGAAACTGATTTGCCGCTCCGAGTTAGCATCTCGGTGGAGCGCAAAGGGGCGCCTACAAGTTAGGAATAGACTCGAGAGCCCGGACGGCGTTTGCCGGTCCCGGAGCCCGCTGCGCTTCCGCGGTGCGGCGGGCCCAGGCGCTCCACGCTGGAGGCCGCCACCTCGGGCGTGGCGGGCGGGACTATGTGGATCCGGCCGGGCCTTCTTGGGGGCTCTCGGGTGGAAAGGGAGGCCCAGGACGGCTGGGTCCGGGTTCCCGCGCCTGGCAGGGCGTGCCGGGAAGTGGTCCTGCCCGTCCCTGACGGGAATTCTAGGCTCTCCAAGGAGCGGTGGCCGGCGAGGCCCTCAGGTCGGGCCGCGGGTCGCCGGACCCGGGTCCGGTTGCGTCTAGGTGGCACAGCTCTCCGGACGGCTTTGTGCGTGCAGGGGAAGGTGGGGCCGAGGGCGGGAGCAGGAGGGAGCCGGAGGTGGGTCCCACGGCCTTTCTTGGGATTTGGTGGCTACTCTCCCTTCCCCCTCCGCTCGAGTGCGTCCTGGCCTGGGAACAGGCTGCGTCTATTGAAAGTGCATAGGGGCCGCCTTCCTTCTGTCCCTGGTAACTTTGGTCTAGCGTTGTGGCCGACTCAAGGAGACCTTCCTGACGGTGTCTCCGCCGGTGCAGGAGCCCGGTGCCTGGACGTCGAGGGCCGCGGGCGCCTCTCCTGGAAAAATGGCCCGGTACGCTCCCAAGTTGAGGGACCCAGAGGAAGGGAGAGGGAGTGCCCAGCGGATCTGTCCAGGGGTGGAGGGAAAGGACCATCTTCAAGTAAAGCCTCTGGTGGAGTAGGCGAATCTGAGGACACATGCTCTCATATTTGGAAAAATAAACTTGACTAAATGTTCATACCCTGTTACCTACAAAGGCAATTTTGGCCTCGTGCTACAATTAGAGGAGAAACTATCATTACAAACTCAGCAAAAGAGTAGGGACAGGCGAGGGGTGGGAAGCTGGTATGATTGTAAGAGAATAGCCCCCCACCCTCACCCCAAATTCTGTCTGTAACCTTTAAGAAAACACTTTCCGAGTTTGAAAACTTCGATAGCCAAAAGCCGACATGACGGCAGTTGTTTTTTTTGTTTGTTTTGATTTTCACTCGAAATGGTTTCAAATCTAGTGACTACTGGACAAGACGCAATTCCTTAGTCGCAAAACTAACATTTAGTTTGAATGCTTAATTTTATCTGTGATACAACGTGACAAACGAATAGAACATCGTTTTTTAGTTTAACAAGGTCAGCATCGATAAGGACAATTTATTATTGAAAATATGTTCTTAAAAAGTAGGTGCATTACCTAATTTTAGGGTAATAAGTTTCTGGCAATATGATACTTACGATTTAGTTAACATAGCTTTTATCTCGTCATGGTTTCCTAGACTGAATTTTGTTTCCTGAGAAAAGTAACACGGAATAACACGGTATCTTTACACCGGATTTGCCTTTCTCTGCTTGGAGTGTTGAGACATGCTTGAAATCAGGAAATGATTGGGATCATTTTTTGCAATTCTGGCCCAGTTTACTTCATGCTAATATTCTAATGGGGGCCTGGCAGGGGACAGGTCTAGGTTTTCTATGTCTGAAGCTTACTCTGTTGTGTGTCTCGTGGGGTGGGGGTGGGTCCTCTAAGAAAAAGAGAGGCCTAAGCACACTGTTGGTGCTTCCTCGCCTTAGCAGATAAGCTGTCCTGAAGGTTGAGGTTTATCGGCTTCCCCCCTAAATCTTCCGTAAGAGGCTTGCCTGTATTTTTTGGAAATAACTGGAAAGCATACACCCGGGATATATATTTTTTTCCCCCGCAAGCCCATTAAGGTTTAGGGGATCTTTTGGACAACATTCAAAGATATTTCCACTTAATAGGTCTGGCCTGAAGTAGCAACATCTTTTTTGGTTATGGACTTTTCAGAGTGCAACGTTCTGTTTTTATGTTCTATAATATTGATACTATCGCTAATTAAAACAAAGTATTCTTAGAACATTTTGTCTTTGTACTTTTTTTTTTTGCATGGGCAGTCTCCAGGAATCGAACCCGGGTCTCCGACATGGCAGGCACAGGCAAGAACTTTGCCACTGCGCCACCGTTGCCTGCCCATCTTTGTACATATTTTTAAATTCTCTGCTCCCCCGTCTTAAATTTTATGAAGATTCGTGATCTTTGCCAACAAGCATGTGTATTAATTCTGGCAAGACAATGATAGATGAAGAAACTCTTATTTTACTGCCAAAATATATTCAATGTGTGTATGTATATATAGTCGTGTTTGTGTGTACACAAACATTTTGTTATTTCTTAATTTGTGGCACATTCAGATAGGCATCTTAGGAGACTTAAAGCTAGATATTGCATAAGATGGTACTCAGGAGCTTACAATCTAGTGGAAAATAAGACATGAATGATCATAATTCTAATTAAGGCAATATCTGGTTACAAAGAAAATATAATAGTGTATTTACCAGATCATGGTATATCATCCCCTCCCTTCTCTTTCCTCACCCTAATTTTGCCTAGAAAAATTACTTTTAGTCATACTGTGTGTTTTGTCTTAAGGAATCTTGCCACTATTCTAGGAACAACAACAACAACAAATTGCCAGAGTTATAGCTATATCATGTAGATAACCCTTCAAATAATGAGATTGTTATACATGCAAGGTTTTTACTCTTAAGTTTTAGAAATACATGTATTTACTTCCATTTGGTTATATAAAATAACTTAGAAGATCAGAAATATTAAGTTATCATACCTTCTTTTGTATCTTAAACCACAAAATAGACCCATTGGTTCATCCAATAAATATATTTTGAGTGCCACTATATACTGAAGCTTGATTCTGGCATTGAGATTCACTAGCAAATAGAACAATGTTCTTGCCCTCATGGAGCTTACAGTCTAGTAAGGGGGAATAGTAAATACATCAAGAAGTAAATATATCCATTTGGTGGTGTTTTAGGTGATGTGAAGGAAAGAAAAGCTGGCCAAAAGGATTGAGAGTAGAGGGGGATCTGTTTTACATAAGGTAGTCAGAAGGCCTTTCTGATGAGGTGACCTTTGAGGAGGGACCTGAAGGAAATGAAGAATAGAGAACTGAAGATACCTGGTGTGTTACAGGCAGATGGAAGAGGAAGTGCAAAGGTCCTGAGGTGCAAGCACAATTAGTATGTTCTAGGAGCAGAAAGGAGTCCGGTGTAGCTAAATCAGAGAGGTAGAAAGATAAGAGTACCGTCGAGTAAACTAACATAATCATTCTCTACTTAATAATCCAGATATGTGCATTCTTAAAAACAAAAAAATGACAGTCAAGAGGAAGTAAGATGAGTAAATAAAGAACCAACTAGTAACATCAGTCCTGCCTTTCTCAGTGGCTATCACCATGAAGCCCGTGTCCTTTTCCTTACAATGGATTAACTCATGCACTCTCTTTAATTTAGAGAAGCAGATGAACCGTACACATGTACTAGACACCCCCTGGGAATTAGAACTGAAGAATAGGGACCACATATGCATATGATGTTTGCTCTGTTATTCCCACTTCCCTAAAACTCTTCTAGCGCCCTTCCGTAACTATCTCAACCCTTTAACATTAACCTTGTGCAAAATAAAACTTGCCTTTACTGCCTTCCTCTTGCCCTCCTTAAATTTCTGACAACTTGTATCCCCCGGACAGCATTGACCTGTCCACTGTGTCTGGAAGAGAACACCTGGGAACAGTACGCTTTGGTTAGTTTCCCATGTTCAATGAAAAAAATTAATATATAGGTGAAGTTAACCCACCTAAAATATCACAAAATGCTAGATAACAACATGAAAATAAGGATTCCTTTTTTAAAAAATATGCTTAATAATAGGAATGATAGGAAGTCACAACAATATCAAACTCACCTGATCATAAAAATACCACCTGAGGCACTTGGTAAAACTACAGGTCCCTGGGCCCCACCCCAGAACTGTTGAATCAGATTCCCTGGAGATCTGCATTTAACCAATGTTCTAGGTATGATTTTAAGATGAGGTAAATTTTGAAAATACTGTCTCAATGAGTACTTAACATTATTTTATGAAATGAAGTCATTTTATATGCATCTTTTAAGGTACCTATCCCCTGTGTAAATAAAATGAAGCCTGTGGGGTTTTATTTTATTTTATGTCAACTCTGGATGAGTGGTTTCTAATAAAACTTTAACTTGGGTATCAGAATTCTTAGGCGTTCTTTCAAAGTTATTTGCTTCCATTGTTTTTCTGAACTGTTCCTTCTGGAAGAAGGAGGTGCTTTCGACAGGTCAGGTCATACATTTCCAGAACTGTGAGAGATCTGATTTGGATGATGTCACCCTTGTAGGCCTCTGCCAGGCTAGTAGCTTCAAGCTCGGGTGTCAGGCTGGATCTCACTCACTAGGGAGCTGGACTGGAGTTAGAAGGCCATCCTTCTCCCTCTATGGTTTCACATTATAACCTGAAACTGATCATTTCTTTTGAGACCGCCATTTCATTGGATTTAGATTCCATTTTGTGCTGCAAAGTCAGGAGTTCCAATCTGATGTTGGTTGCTGGTGAAATGATTTTATGGTTTGATGGTTGCAGTTTCGTTTCTAGGGCTAATGGTAGCTTTCAGTGTTTTCCCGATAAGATGGTCCTAGGCCTTCTGCTGACCTGCACTTAGGTCCTGTTTTAAACTGACTGTAGAGCCCAGACCACCCAAATGCGGCCAGTGCCATCTGAATTGAATAGTATTAGAGGTGTGGAGCAATTGATGAAGAATTATAGCTAGCAATTTCTATTAGACTGCAAACTGAAAAGGACAATTTAGGCAAGTAGCCAGATAAGTCAAATGTACAAACATACATTTAAATAACAACATCCAACAGTCCCAAGAAGTGTTTGTTTGAAATCTAGAGGTCACTTAAACAACATTTTTTAAAACGTTAGGTTTTAAATTTACTTTAAAAAAAATCTTAGATGGGGTACATGGGTGGCTCAGTGATAAAAGTCTTGCCTGCCATGTGGGAGACCTAAGCCTGATTCCCAGCCCAAGCACTCAAAAACAATCAACAAATGTTCCTGCAATAATGGGGTAATCACATGGAAAAGAATGAAACCGGCATAGCATACAAAAAAAGAACTTAGATAATTTAAGCAATTACTCCAGTTTCTCTTCAATACTTTGGTTTAACTAGGCATCCATTTCTCATTAAAAAATGAACAATCTGGTTAAGTCATACTTTTCTCATCCCCCATTTCCTTCCTACTCTGAACTAACATTTTTTCTCTCTCCTGGTCTTCTTCCTCAGTTCCTTCCTTCCTTTCTCTGTCTCCTTGATGCCACCCTTCTGATTTTGCTCCTCTGTGTTACTTGGTGGGAATTGTTGCTTAACGCAGTTCCTATGCATAGAGATAAATGTGCATCTGATTTTAGGCTTTGTTTTAGTCAATGGATGTGCTGCATTCTTCCAGAATTTACAAAGTATCAGCAGCCCATCCTTGTTATCTGGGTGGGTAGTAAGGATGGCGACAATAGATGTTGTTGCCCTACCTAATTTAAACCAACTAAGTTTAACCTTGGAAAATATTTATTTTTTTAGTTCTTCTTAGTGTAAGGAAAGCCTTATCCCAAATTAATTGGAATCCTCACTCATGATCTATGGCATTCACAGTGGAATTGCTGACACTTTCTTCTTTTCAAGAAGAATTCAGGGATTCGGGCTCAATGATAAAAGCTAGGTCCAACTAAACAGGGTAGTGTGTGATTGGCCAAACTTGTCCTGGATGAATGCCTTAGCGAGCAGCAACAGGTTCAGTAGGAATTTCTGCTTTGGCAGAGGAGGACTAGTGGGTTGCTTAGTAACAATAACATACCTAGAAGTCCCTTAGCTTCACAGGTCTTAACATTTAGTCTTCAGTTCAGTATTTTTCTTTCCTCTGCTTGGCCTGCATGTTTCCATCTCTCAGAGAAGTTCAATTTGGTTATTACTTTTTCATCACCAGGAAACTGACATGACATTTTAGGCTGTAAATTTGTTTATGGTAAATGGTAAAAAGGACTGGACTGTAAAGAGTTAAGTGTAATAGAAGCAAGAAAACATTTTCCTCTGCTTCCACCCCCATTTATATTGGGAAGGGAGTTAAGTGTTTTAGCTTGATGTGTTTTGGTGAGGTGCAGGATTAAAGTAAAATTTGTAAGAGCGGCACATTTGAGTTACTCTATACAATACCAGTCAAAGACATGTTTCAGAATTCTAGAAAAGCTGATACTTTTTAGCGGATTTCAATGTATATTTTGAAAATGACTAGGGGTTTTGGAGATGGTGCATATGAATAGGCAGTCAGTGGAAAACAATTGCTGCCTGTGGCGTCTGAAGTGCCTCATTTTACTTTGTAATGAACATGGCAATGGATTTTGTGGGAACACTTTTAAAGTGATCTGACTTCAAATTCACTCCGAAGGAAATGCTTCCTTTACAAGTGTGAATGCAGACACCCTCTGGAGCAGAAAAGGAAAGCATAGTTTGCTTGCTGCTGCTCTTTTAATCTGACGCCTGCCTTTCTTTCAAACTCTGAATGGACAAGTATAATACAACCCTGACATGTCACAGTCTCTCGGTTTTAAGGTCCCTGAATTGAGATCGGGAGCTTTAGAAAAGAGGGAAAGGTTGAAATGGAGGAAGAAGGAATGGAGAAAGGAAAGGAAGAGAGAGATCAGAAATTGAAACTAGGCAGTGACCACTGTTGAGTGCCAGCGTTTTCACAGTAGTTTGCAGGGCCAGCTTTCTTTTTAGTAGGGAGGTTGGGAGCGGGGCAGGCATTGCATATTTATTTCTTACTACGTGAAAATGAGTATATGAAATACCTGATTAAGATTCTGAAAGCATAACTGTGAGTTAAGGTAGACTCTCCTTCCCACACCGAATCAGTTTTTAGTTCTCAGTTCAGTGAACCCCATAAAATAACCACTTTCTGGACTTCTTGGAGCTAACTTTTTAAAGCAAGGAACAATGGGAACTTTTGTCTCTTTCGTGTGTCACCAATAAATTATCATAAGATCAGAGGACTCTTCTTTTATTATTTTTCATCTGTAAAATGCAGTTGAGCTAAATCATCTCCGAGGATAATCAGCTGCCCTAACATTCTGAGAGCTCATTTTCTCCCTCCAGAGAGGTCTGGCCTGTTGGCAATTCACAGTGGGAGGTGGGCATCAGTTCTCACTCCCTTCTTGCTTTCTTTACCAAAATAAAAGCTCAAGTAAGGGCATCTGACTAGGATGACAGAGGATGGGATTCAGGCAGGCAAGAGGAGTTCATAGGAATTCAGAAAGGTAACTAGACAGTAAAATCAATGATTTAACTAGAGGAGCCCGGACAACTTCACTGGGTTGGTAGAAGGGTTATAAGAACCAGATAAATCAGGGTGGCAGATACTCAGAGCCCAGGAAGGGGTCTACGCTAAGCAGGCTCCTGGAGTGAGAGTGAAGCATTCAGAAAGCATGGAACATTGAATAAGTAAGCCGAAAACCTTTGATAAACAGAACGCTCTTTTTTCTCCTTTCTCCTCCTTTTTTTTTCTTCTTCTTCTTTCCCACCTCCTTCCTCTTTCCTTCTCCTTTTTCTTCTTCTCCTTCCTCCTTCGTTTTCCTCTTGCTTGTTATAAAACAATCCATGCACTATGGTTGAGCCAGTAATTTGGTAAATGCTCAGAAAAGATATTAAATATTATATAAGATTAAGGATAAGGATAAGAATAGCATCTGCAATTTTACTTCAATTATAAAAAAAACATTATGTCACTTAGGGGCACACGCAACCATTCATTTAGGTCAGAAATAAAATCCTTCTGAGATCCTATTGTGTTACAGGATTTAAAAGTCTCTGAAGTCTATTTTCTCTGAAGGATTAGTACCGAATGGACTGTAGCCCCTAGAAGGTTCTCATGTTGGAGGAATTTTGATTAGGTTACAAGACACTTTAAGAACATTTGTACTGCCTCTAAAGTCTAATTTTTAATTTGTTTCTTTAGAATTAGTGTCTACTTTAAAAAATAGAGTATATCTTACATATTTTTTAAAAACATTTTCCAAAAGGGCAAATACCTCAATAGAAAAATGGTCAAAGTACATCAGTAGACAATTCACAAAAGCTAATAAACATGAGAAACATTTAGCTTTATTAATAATCCAAGAAATACAAACTATTGAGCAGGGGTATTCCAGATTTTCCTATGAAATTGGCCAAGACTAACAAAGCTGGGTTTGGTAAGATATATTTGTAGGAGAATTAGAAAATACAAACCTTCTGGAAGGCATTTTGGTAAAACTAGTTTGGTAAAACCAATCAAAATGGGTCTGCTTGTTGACATCTGAATTCCAGTTGTAGGAAATTATCTTAAAGACATAATCAAGTATATTAGTTAAAGCATTATATGAATTAATTAATTAATTATTATTATTTTTACATGGGCAGGCACGGGGAATCAAACCCAGGTCTCCGGCACAGCAGGTGAGAAGTCTGCCACTAAGCCACTATTACCCACTGAAAGCATTGTTTTTAAAAGTGAGAAGTCAGTAAAATCTTAAATGCCTGGATATAGAGGATAAAGGATAAATCACAGTTCATGAGCTGATGGAATGCTGATTGTGTAATTATAAATCACATAGAAAAATGCTTAATAGCATGGGAGAATGTTCATGATGTTTTATATTAGAATGTTTAGGCAGAAAACAATGAATAAACAATAAAAACACATAAAAGATTAACACTGGTTTGCTTTCAGTACTGTAGAGACATAGTAGGTAATTTTGTCTTTTATTTGTGCCTTTCTGTGTTTTCCTAGTTGGCTGAAGTGGGCTTGTGTTGCTTTTTTATTAAGGAGACATTTACAAGGTTGTTTTAAAAAAGATAGTCATTTTGCCCTGGTTACCATGAAACATAGCATATATGTTTCATGCAGAATAAAGGACCTGCCTGCTGGCTTGTTCTGATTAGAATCTGATCCCTGCAGCATCCCTTGCCTCTCCCCTCTGAGATGAGCGGGTACACTTCCCTGCTGGCATGTTGCAAGTCACCCACCTGCATGACAACTCGCACGTCTGTAGATTTGTGGGGTTTGTGTTTCAACAACTCTGTCTTTGAATTTGCATATATGTTGTCCAATGATTAGATCCAATTATTTTTTAAAATAGAACATGTAGGTGTAGAGTTTCCAATCGTATTACTTCAAGCTGGGGAATGACTAAGAATGAGAGAAACTCAGTGCATTTCACTCATAGGCTAAATGTGCCCGCACAGTTTTCCCTGGGAAAAAATGTTCTCTGTAGGCAAGACTGCCTTCTGTACCATCTGAGTTACAGAAGTGTGAGTCTGGGAAAGACCCTGTTATATTCAATTGCACTTAATCTTTTCTAGAGGTAGCGAAAGGCTGGAAAATGACTTTAAAAATGAAGAGTAGTTGTAGGCAAGGTTGAGGTTTTATTGTTTTTTAATAACTATTTTTTTCCATAACGTAGACTTGCTTCTCCCCTGAGGGATGAGTGTGTGACTCATCTAACTGCTTCTACAAGCTGGTACATAGATCATGCCAGACCAAGCTTGGGTCTGTTAGTTAAGCTATATAAGATTGCATCATTGGATTTACTGGATTTAATGGAGGCTTTGTCTCAAACGTGAAATTATTTGCTTATCAACATAACCAAGGAACATCCATAACAGAGAGCAAAATATACATGATGTGAACGTGTTGGAGAAATTGGCCCCAGTATACTTAAGTCACCAAAATTGTATCAGAAATAAAAAATGGACAGTTAAAAGAAGTGGTAATGAACTTCTGTGAAACGTGAGCAAAACCAAACCATGCTGTGACTGTGTGAATCAATGCAGAATTTGTAAAACAGGAGCTGGTGGGAATACGTTTTAGTTGTATGTTTGAAAGCAAAATTTGCAATTGCCCCTTCTTTCCCTTTCTTATCTCTCCACCACCCTCCCCCAATCCATATTTTTCTTCTCATTGTGCAGAAACTCATCACATCTCAAATACTGTGTCTTACATTTTCAAAAACCTTTATCTACTTGGACCTTTAAAGTCTAAAAGGCACACATCCTTTCAGGGCTTTTGGAAGGCAGGTGAGGACAAGGCTAGGTTTTGTCTTTCTAACTTGTATTTTTCTTTAAAGTTTAGTGAACACCCTATGAGGTGTGGTTTCTGCTGTAGTCAGCCATACAGACACAACTTTGTTTTTGAGTTTATTCCCAAACCTTGGGACACAATTCATTTATCCCTTCTAGTATCTGGAGATTGAACTGAGCTGTGATGGAAGATACAGCATTTCTCTTCTCTTTCCTCATTTAGAAGACACATTGCCTTTTTTTTGCCTTCCTAATTCTTCCTACACAATGAAAAATGTGGTCAATGCCCAGGACACATTTAATTATAAGCTGCAAGTTTTCCCATTGTATCCAACCTACACATACTTGCCCAGGTGAACACATTTGAACAGAAGTGGGAGGTGGAAGAAAACATGACATTCAGAAGTTCCGGGACTATTAAGATTTTGTTGTTATTGTACCAAATATCTTGAACATGAAAGAAAGAGAAAATGCTTTTATGATTCCAGGATTTTTATTGGACTGGATATTTGATGGGTTATTTTGTAAATCACTGTTTTAAATGATTTTTGAATGACCTACCCCACAGCTTTGAATGCTATGGCCAGTGCTGACTTTTATTGCAACCGTTTCATAATACAGTTTTACATTCTCCATGTGTTTATTTTTTAGGAAGCATTTCTTGGGAGGCTTTTCTCCTGACTATAAAAATGCTATACGTGGGTGCACAGGTGGTTCAGTGGTAGAGTGTTCGCCTTACATGTGGGAGACCTGGGTTCGATTCCCAGACCATGCACCCCCAAATAAATAAATAAAATAATATATGCCCAAGAGGTAAAAACTGAAAACTATAGAAAATTATATAGAAGGAAAATCACTCATAATTTCAGCATTGTTAATATTTTATGTGTTTTCTCACAGTTTCTACTATGTATATGTATGTTAATGTGTGTTATAAAACAGGACAAAACTTATGGTCCCACCTTTTTTTTAATACCACCCATGCCATTTGGTTTTTTCCACTTAATTCAATATTATTCACATTTTATTATTCCATTAGTGTTCATTCTACATGATTTAAAAAATCTCTATAAAGCATTTAAAGGTGAAATCTACCACCTATTTTTGATATGTAGGTTGTTTTGATTTTATTATTACACATCATGTTTATCCATACATTTTTACATCTCTGGTTATTTTTTTAGAATAGGTTTGTGGAAGTCCAAGAACAAAAGGCTCATTTTTAGGTTCTTGATACATACTTTAAAAATGAGTTACAGAAAAAATACAATAATTTGTTTTCTTCCAGTAATATTTAAGTGTCTTCACATCATCTCACCAGTAAATGAGAATTATAATTCTTTTGTCTATTTGAAAGGCAAAAAGATCGTGTTTTTTGTTTTAATGTGCAACACTTTGATAATTACTGAAATCATTTTCTCATGTTTATTATTAATTTGCCTTTTTTTTAGTGAAGATCTTATTCTTGTCTGCTACCGTATAAGGTTGTGTAGTGCCCTGGCACTAGGCTTGGGGAGGTACGAGGAGCTGAGACCCTGCTGTGCTCCCCTCCAGTGTCTGCCCAGGGGAAGGAGAACTTTCCAACATCTGCACAAGTCTCCATATGGGTTAGCAATGGCCTGTTCTTATTTTTCACTCATTAAAAAAAATTGGGATGCTAATAATTTTATTGTTGATTTGTGTGAGAGCTTTTTACACACCTAAAATTATTAATAATTTTGTCAATATTTTGTCAATAATCTCCCTAACATGTCATGTATCTTTTTATTTCCTGATTTTAAAAATGCTCAGAATTTTTAATTTTTTGAGGTCTAGTATATTGTTCTTTTGGACATGGGAGTACTTTCACTGATTCCAAGGTGGAAAATTTGAGATCATTCTTTGTGGGTTTAAACAACTTTTAAATTCATTAAAAAATCTTTCCTTTATTGTAGCTTGATTTTTAAAAAGTTATTTGAAAGGCCCTTTAAATGACAGTTAAGTCATTTCAGACTTGATTGTAAAAACATTCGAAAGTAAACGATAATCCTCAAAACTGTCACTCAGAAACAGTTAACATTTTGACATCTATATTTTTAGTCTTTTTTCTGTGCATGTATATACAAATATACTACCTACATATGATGAGATAGCGATTTACATACTGTTTAGTAGCTTATTTTTATTTAATATTTATCACATTTTTCCATAACAATAAATATTTTTATTAGCCCCTAGTTTATACTGAATGGAAATATCTGAATTAAGTTAACCAGTTCCCTGTTGTTGTATGTGTAGATGTTTTCCCCAGTGTTTTTTTGGGGGGTGGGTGGGGGTGTATGGTCCGAGAATCGAACCTGGGTCTCCGCGTAGAAGGCGAGCATTCTGCCACTGAACCACCCATCCACCCGCCCAGTGCCTTTTTTTTTCCTATTAAAGTCAGTATTTCAGTGATTACCCTTTTAGCTGAACCTTTGCACACTTTGTTTTTCTCTTGTGATTCATTCCAGTGAGTAGAATTTCCTGATCAAAAGGTAAAAACTTTTTAAAAATGTCTGGTTCATATTTCCAAATTGCCATCCGGATATTTTCTTCTAATTAGTGCTTCTATCAACAGTGTGTCTGAGAGAGTTGGATTCCACATTCCTTCCCCAACAATGCGTGTTATCCTTTTTTTAATCTTTGCCAATTTGATAAGTTAAAAGTGGTAACTTGTTTTGAATTGCATTTCTTCTTGTTTACTCAAATTGTATTTTATATCTCTCTCTCGAGAGCTTTATGACTTTTTTTTCCCCCACATAGTATTTTGGTATTTTACAAGCTCATTTTGGGGTTTTATAGCGAGTTTGGCTGCAGAGAGTTTTACAGTTTGTTAAAAGAATTTACTAGCAAAGCATGTAGCCATCCATGGTCTCGTTTCAGAGATCATTGTCATTGAGGGTCATTGTCATCTGAGTCACTGGTCTGAGAGCAGTCCCTGATTCTCAGCCCTTGTCCACTGCCAATGAAAGCACTGACCCTGGTCAGTAGTCCAGTTCCTCATCAGGGACCACAAACTAGGGAACTTAATCAATGGTTGGGAACCCAACATCTCCAAGCAGGCTGATAATTAATGAGGCCAGAGTGAATGCATCCAAACAACAAATAGGTGGCCACCACACACCTCTATTTCATTATATATTTTATTGAGTGCCTATTGGCCAGGCACCTACTGTGCAGGTGCTGAGAGTACAAAGATAAAATGTGCGCTGTTAGTTTAAGTTCTGGGAATGTAGTTTGAAAAAAATCATAATTTAGAAAAAATATGCAGTTATACATTTACCTTCCATTCTTCAAGTTGTGGGAAAAGTGGAGGCAGGTCCAGAATAAGACAAGATAGTGCTAGTTTTTGTATTTTCTCCTTTATTTTGATTTGAAAAGACCTGCCGTTATTTTTCATTCCTCAGGTTTGGTCAGACTTTAATCATTCACTTTTTTTTGGACCTATTACTAGTGGTTGAGAAACACTACTTTGGTCCTTTATTTAAATAGTAGAGCTATTTAAAATGGAATCAGTTTTCTAAGAGAAATCGCTAGTGCTCTGTAATTAAACTTTATGTTTTAAAAACTGTGTTAGAGGTAGTAGTTAAAACATCTGTGTTCACTATCATATGCATGTTGCTTGCTTGCAGTGTTAAAGGTAACATCTGTCAAAACTGGCAATTTATGGAAGTAATAGATACTTTTCTAAACAGAGATGCAACATTAAAATATCTGGGGCAATTAGGAATTTATTTTAAAAGTGTTGGTGGTATTATATCCAGATGCATTAATCAGGAACTAATTATCTGGCCTGTGAATTATTGAGGCAGTTTTCTTTCTTCTAGATAACATTTTATATATATATATTTATATTTATATATATATTTATATTTATATATAAATATCTATCTATCTATATATTTATATTTATATATATATTTATATTTATATATAAATATCTATCTATCTATCTATCTATATATTTATATATAAATATATATATATCTCCCCTACAGATCTAGTGGACAGGGCATGAGGAGAAAAATTCAGCTTAATTAGTTTCACTACTAAGGGAAAAATATTTCATTCCGGTAGAAGGTTGAACTCATAATTTTAAATACACTTTTAGATTATCCAGGATTTCATGCAATCCATGCTACAGTTTCTTTCTTTCTTTCTTTTTTTTTTGATGTTCTTGAAGCTGTAAATTTAAGTATTGTGTAATTAGAAAGTTTAGTGTTTGCAAGGCATAAATAATGGCTTTCTGCCATGTTTTAGGGTTCTCTAGGTAAACAGCACAGACTGGAGATCCTATGAAATTTTTTATAGGAATTGTCTCACTTGACTGTGGGAATAGGCAAGTCCAAGTTCACCGGGCAGGCTGCAAGCTGGGACTCTGATGGAGGTTTTCGATGAATTTCCCAGGAGAAGCTGTCTGACTGAAGTGAAGATGGAAATTCTCTTTTCTGACTACTGATGTCATCACTTCTCCTTTTAAAGCTTTCAGCTGATTGGATGAGCTTCTCTCATTGTTGAAGGCAATCTCCTCAGTTGATAGTAGATGCAGTCAGTCATAGATGCAATCAACTTACTGATAACTTAAGTCCATGAAATGTCCTCACAGTAACAATCAGGCTAGGGCTTACATGACCAAACAACTAGACACCAAAATCTGGCCAAGGTGACACATGAACTTAACTATCACATCCCATGAAAACTATACAAGCACTATATATGAAGGGCAATCTTTAAGTAATTGGTCATATTATGTATTTTTATCTTTTTTCCAACCTAACTCTACAAGATAAGCATTTGTTCATAATTTTATGATTTTTTTCTAAATATTTTAAGGGCCACAGAGTATTAAGGCTGTAGGTTTCCTACCATTTACTTACATTTCGATTACATGTAGGTTGTTCCAATTCTTTTTTCACCATCATAAATCGTATTTTTAAAAAAATCCTTGGGCATAAAGCCTTTCAAGATTTTTAGATACTTTCTTAGGATAAATTTCTGCAAATGGAATTCACTGGGTAAAAAATTCACAATCACTAAAAGTACAATTTTGTTACACAAGAAAGTTTAGAATTTTAACAGTTTGGGGGATAGCTTTCCAGGTGTATTCTTAGGTATTAATAACATACATATATGCATCCATTTGGGGTTTTTGTATTTGTTTTGTTTTTTATGTTAATGATTTATACGTATTATTCTATGATTTTTATGGTTCTATGCCAATAGTATAACCCCCATCGTATTTTTTATGGTTGTGCAATATTCCACAGCATGAATTTACTATACATTAATTTTAATGGACATTTGGGTAGTTTACAGTTTGCACGTTGACTAGCAATGCGGTATGTAACATCCTTGTGTAATACACACACACACACACACACACACACACAATCTTTGGGCATCCCAGTGAACATAGGATAGATTCAGAGAAATAGAACTCTTAAGGTAAAAGTTACATATATTTAAACCTTTGGTAGACATTGTTTTCCTAATATGCTATCTTAATTTTTTTTTTTTTTATTAATTAAAAAAAGAATTAACAAAACAATTAGAAATCATTTCAATGTACATGTACAATCAGTAATTCTTAATAACATCACATAGTTGCATATTCATCATTTCTTAGTACATTTGCATCGATTTAGAAAAAGAAATAAAAAGACAACAGAATAAGAATTAAAACAATAATAGAAAGAAAAAAAAAACAAAAAAAACAAAAACAAAAAACCTATACCTCACATGTGCTTCATTCAGTGTTTTAACATAATTGCATTACAATTGGGTAGTATTGTGCTGTCCATTTCTGAGTTTTTATATCCAGTCCCGTTGTACAGTCTGTATCCCTTCATCTCCAATTATCCCTTCTCTTTTTTTTTTTTTAATTAACAGAAAAAAAGAAATTAACCCAACATTTAGAGATCATACCATTCTACACATGCAATCATTAATTCTTAACATCATCACATAGCTGCATGATCATCATTTCTTAGTACATTTGCATTGGTTTAGAAGAACTAGCAACATAACCGAAAAAGATATAGAATGTTAATATAGAGAAAAAAATAAAAGTAATAATAGTAAAATCAAAACAAAACAACACAAAACAAAACAAAAACCTATAGCTCAGATGCAGCTTCATTCAGTGTTTTAACATGATTACTTTACAATTAGGTATTATTGTGCTGTCCATTTTTGAGTTTTTGTATCTAGACCTGTTGCACAGTCTGTATCCCTTCAGCTTCAATTACCCATTGTCTTACCCTGTTTCTAACTCCTGCTGAACTCTGTTACCAATGACATATTTCAAGTTTATTCTCGAATGTCCGTTCACATCAGTGGGACCATACAGTATTTGTCCTTTAGTTTTTGGCTGGATTCACTCAGCATAATATTCTCTAGGTCCATCCATGTTATTACATGGTTCATAAGTTTATCTTGTCCTAAAGCTGCATAATATTCCATCGTATGTATATACCACAGTTTGTTTAGCCACTCTTCTGTTGATGGAGATTTTGGCTGTTTCCATCTCTTTGCAATTGTAAATAATGCTGCTATAAACATTGGTGTGCAAATGTCCGTTTGTGTCTTTGCCCTTAAGTCCTTTGAGTAGATACCTAGCAATGGTATTGCTGGGTCGTATGGCAATTCTATATTCAGCTTTTTGAGGAACCGCCAAACTGCCTTCCACAGTGGTTGCACCCTTTGACATTCCCACCAACAGTGGATAAGTGTGCCTCTTTCTCCGCATCCTCTCCAGCACTTGTCATTTTCTGTTTTGTCGATAATGGCCATTCTGGTGGGTGTGAGATGATATCTCATTGTGGTTTTGATTTGCATTTCTCTAATGGCCAGGGACATTGAGCATCTCTTCATGTGCCTCTTGGCCATCCGTATTTCCTCTTCTGAGAGGTGTCTGTTCAAGTCTTTTTCCCATTTTGTAATTGGGTTGGCTGTCTTTTTGCTGTTGAGATGAACAATCTCTTTATAAATTCTGGATACTAGACCTTTATCTGATATATCATTTCCAAATATTGTCTCCCATTGTGAAGGCTGTCTTTCTACTTTCTTGATGAAGTTCTTTGATGCACAAAAGTGTTTAATTTTGAGGAGTTCCCATTTATTTATTTCCTTCTTCAGTGTTCTTGCTTTAGGTTTAAGGTCCATAAAACCGCCTCCAGTTGTAAGATCCATAAGATATCTCCCTACATTTTCCTCTAACTGTTTTATGGTCTTAGACCTAATGTTTAGATCTTTGATCCATTTTGAGTTAACTTTTGTATAGGGTGTGAGAGATGGGTCTTCTTTCATTCTTTTGCATATGGATATCCAGTTCTCTAGGCACCATTTATTGAAGAGACTGTTCTGTCCCAGGTGAGTTGGCTTGACTGCCTTATCAAAGATCAAATGTCCATAGATGAGAGGGTCTATATCTGAGCACTCTATTTGATTCCATTGGTCGATATATCTATCTTTATGCCAATACCATGCTGTTTTGACCACTGTGGCTTCATAATATGCCTTAAAGTCAGGCAGCGCGAGACCTCCAGCTTCGTTTTTTTCCTCAAGATGTTTTTAGCAATTCGGGGCACCCTGCCCTTCCAGATAAATTTGCTTATTGGTTTTTCTATTTCTGAAAAATAAGTTGTTGGGATTTTGATTGGTATTGCATTGAATCTGTAAATCAATTTAGGTAGGATTGACATCTTAACTATATTTAGTCTTCCAATCCATGAACACGGTATGCCCTTCCATCTATTTAGGTCTTCTGTGATTTCTTTTAGCAGTTTTTTATAGTTTTCTTTATATAGGTTTTTTGTCTCTTTAGTTAAATTTATTCCTAGGTATTTTATTCTTTTAGTTGCAATTGTGAATGGGATTCGTTTCTTGATTTCCCCCTCAGCTTGTTCCTTACTAGTGTATAGAAATGCTACAGATTTTTGAATGTTGATCTTGTAACCTGCTACTTTGCTGTACTCATTTATTAGCTCTAGTAGTTTTGTTGTGGATTTTTCCGGGTTTTCGACGTATAGTATCATATCGTCTGCAAACAGTGATAGTTTTACTTCTTCCTTTCCAATTTTGATGCCTTGTATTTCTTTTTCTTGTCTAATTGCTCTGGCTAGAACCTCCAACACAATGTTGAATAATAGTGGTGATAGTGGACATCCTTGTCTTGTTCCTGATCTTAGGGGGAAAGTTTTCAATTTTTCCCCATTGAGGATGATATTAGCTGTGGGTTTTTCATATATTCCCTCTGTCATTTTAAGGAAGTTCCCTTGTATTCCTATCTTTTGAAGTGTTTTCAACAGGAAAGGATGTTGAATCTTGTCGAATG
The DNA here is from genome assembly GCF_023851605.1 of Tamandua tetradactyla. Taxonomy (NCBI): domain Eukaryota; kingdom Metazoa; phylum Chordata; class Mammalia; order Pilosa; family Myrmecophagidae; genus Tamandua; species Tamandua tetradactyla. The sequence continues at coordinate 145,872,116 of NC_135332.1, forward strand.
CCTTCTCTGCATCAATTGAGATGATCATGTGATTTTTCTGCTTTGATTTGTTGATATGGTGTATTACATTAATTGATTTTCTTATGTTGAACCATCCTTGCATACCTGGGATGAATCCTACTTGGTCATGATGTATAATTCTTTTAATGTGTTGTTGGATACGATTTGCTAGAATTTTATTGAGGATTTTTGCATCTGTATTCATTAGAGAGATTGGTCTGTAGTTTTCTTTTTTTGTAATATCTTTGCCTGGTTTTGGTATGAGGGTGATGTTGGCTTCATAGAATGAATTAGGTAGTTTTCCCTCCACTTCGATTTTTTTGAAGAGTTTGGAGAGAATTGGTACTAATTCTTTCTGGAACGTTTGGTAGAATTCACATGTGAAGCCATCTGGTCCTGGACTTTTCTTTTTAGGAAGCTTTTGAATGACTAATTCAATTTCTTTACTTGTGATTGGTTTGTTGAGGTCATCTATGTCTTCTTGAGTCAAAGTTGGTTGTTCATGTCTTTCCAGGAACCCGTCCATTTCCTCTAAATTGTTGTATTTATTAGCGTAAAGTTGTTCATAGTATCCTGTTATTACCTCCTTTATTTCTGTGAGTTCAGTAGTTATGTCTCCTCTTCCATTTCTGATCTTATTTATTTGCATCCTCTCTCTTCTTCTTTTTGTCAATCTTGCTAAGGGCCCATCAATCTTATTGATTTTCTCATAGAACCAACTTCTGGCCTTATTGATTTTCTCTATTGTTTTCATGTTTTCAATTTCATTTATTTGTGCTCTAATCTTTGTTATTTCTTTCCTTTTGCTTGCTTTGGGGTTAGCTTGCTGTTCTTTCTCCAGTTCTTCCAAATGGATAGTTAATTCCTGAATTTTTGCCTTTTCTTCTTTTCTGATATAGGCATTTAGAGCAATAAATTTCCCTCTTAGCACTGCCTTTGCTGCGTCCCATAAGTTTTGATATGTTGTGTTTTCATTTTCATTCGCCTCGAGGTATTTGCTAATTTCTCTTGCAATTTCTTCTTTGACCCAGTCGTTGTTTAGGAGTGTGTTGTTGAGCCTCCACGTATTTGTGAATTTTCTGGCACTCTGCCTATTATTGATTTCCAACATCATTCCTTTATGGTCCGAGAAAGTGTTGTGTAAGATTTCAATCTTTTTAAATTTGTTAAGACTTGCTTTGTGACCCAGCATATGGTCTATCTTTGAGAATGATCCATGAGCACTTGAGAAAAAGGTGTATCCTGCTGTTGTGGGATGTAATGTCCTATAAATGTCTATTAAGTCTAGTTCATTTATAGTAATATTCAGATTCTCTATTTCTTTGTTGATCCTCTGTCTAGATGTTCTGTCCCTTGATGAGAGTGGTGAGTTGAAGTCTCCAACTATTATGGTATATGAGTCTATTTCCCTTTTCAGTGTTTGCAGTATATTCCTCACGTATTTTGGGGCATTCTGATTCGGTGCGTAAATATTTATGATTGTTATGTCTTCTTGTTTAATTGTTCCTTTTATTAGTATATAGTGTCCTTCTTTGTCTCTTTTAACTGTTTTACATTTGAAGTCTAATTTGTTGGATATTAGTATAGCCACTCCTGCTCTTTTCTGGTTGTTATTTTCATGAAATATCTTTTCCCAACCTTTCACTTTCAACCTATGTTTATCTTTGGGTCTAAGATGTGTTTCCTGTAGACAGCATATAGAAGGATCCTGTTTTTTAATCCATTCTGCCAATCTATGTCTTTTGATTGGGGAATTCAGTCCATTGACATTTAGTGTTATTACTGTTTGGATAATATTTTCCTCTAACATTTTGCCTTTTGTATTATATATATCATATCTGATTTTCCTTCTTTCTACACTCTTTTCCATATCTCTCTCTTCTGTCTTTTTGTATCTGACTCTAGTGCTCCCTTTAGTATTTCTTGCAGAGCTGGTCTCTTGGTCACAAATTCTTTCAGTGACTTTTTGTCTGAGAATGTTTTAATTTCTCCCTCATTTTTGAAGGATAATTTTGCTGGATATAGGAGTCTTGGTTGGCAGTTTTTCTCTTTTAGTATTTTAAATATATCATCCCACTGTCTTCTAGCTTCCATGGTTTCTGTTGAGAAATCTACACAAAGTCTTATTGGGTTTCCCTTGTATGTATTGGATTGTTTTTCTCTTGCTGCTTTCAAGATCTTCTCTTTCTCTTTGACCTCTGACATTCTAACTAGTAAGTGTCTTGGAGAACGCCTATTTGGGTCTAATCTCTTTGGGGTGCGCTGCACTTCTTGGATCTGTAATTTTAGGTCTTTCATAAGAGTTGGGAAATTTTCAGTGAAAATTTCTTCCATTAGTTTTTCTCCTCCTTTTCCCTTCTCTTCTCCTTCTGGGACACCCACAACACGTATATTTGTGCGGTTCATATTGTCCTTGAGTTCCCTGATACCCTGTTCAAATTTTTCCATTCTTTTCCTGATAGTTTCTGTTTCTTTTTGGGATTCAGATGTTCCATCCTCCAAATCACTAATTCTGTCTTCTGTCTCTTTAAATCTATCATTGTAGCTATTCATTATTTTTTCTATGTTTGCTACTTTATCCTTCACTTCCATAAGTTCTGCGATTTGTTTTTTCAGTTTTTCTATTTCTTCTTTATGTTCAGCCCATGTCCTCTTCATGTCCTCCCTCAATTTATCGATTTCATTTTTGAAGAGGTTTTCCATTTCTGTTCGTATATTCAGGATTAGTTGTCTCAGCTCTTGTGTCTCATTTGAGCTATTGGTTTGTTCCTTTGACTGGGCCATATTCTCAATCTTTTGAGCGTGGACAGTTATCTTCTGCTGCTGGCGTCTGGGCATTTATTCAGATTTCTCTTGGTGTTGGACCCAGCAAGGTTGTAATATTTTTCTGTGAAATCTCTGGGTTCTGTTTTTCTTATCCTGCCCAGTAGGTGGCGCTCGTTGCACACGTTTGTCTGCGGGTCCCACCAGTAAAAGGTGCTGTGGGACCTTAAACTTTGGAAAACTCTCGCCGTCCGGGGGGTTCGCTAGCCGAAACGGCTTGAGCCGGCCCGGGGTCCGAACGCAGGGAGGGTTGCTGGTCGCCGCAGCCAGGGAAAGAGCCCGTCCGAATTTCCTAGTCGGCCCTGGGCAACAAGCGTGGCGGGAGGGCGCCAGCGGCAGCGGCCCGCCCGAGAGAGTGCACGTTCCCCGGGAGTCACGGGTTTGGAAGGGGCCTCCCCCACCCGTCACCGTTCTCCGCGGCCTGGGGGTTTCCGATCCAATTCTCTCAGTTGGTCCGGGGGCTGCGCGTGGTGTGGGCGCCAGCCGTCTTTGTTTCAGGGGACCGCCTCTCCAATTCTCCCAGCCGGCCCGGGAAGGGGGAAGGGAGTAACTCCGGCCGCTTGCCACCCCGCCCGGTAAGGCCCGCGCGCCTCGGCGATCTCACCCGTGCTGCTTCTCTCAGCCAGCCAGCCGTTCCAGGATGGGGTACGCTGTCTTTTTTATCTCTGTTGTGGCTTTGGGCGCTTTCTGTATCGTTTCTACTCCCCTAGTAGGTGTCCTGGAGAAGAAACTAAGATCCGCGCGTCTTACTAAGCCGCCATCTTCCAGGAAGTGCTATCTTAATTTTTACGCCCATCAATAGTGTTCAAATATGCCTATTTCTGCAAACACTCACAGCACTAGAGTTTATGTCTTTAAAATTTTTGCTAATATGAAAAATGGTATCTTATTGTTCTCAATTTGCATTTCTTTAATTCTGTCATGTACTTAGAAGCCATTTGCTTTTCTTTTCCTCTGAACTATCTGTTAATGTTCTTTGCCTTTTCCATTTTGCTTTGGTCTTTTACTGAATTTTAAGAGCTATTTATGTACCAAGAGATTAACCGTTTGTGCACCACAATTGTCATTTTTTGTTTAACTACATTGTGTTTTTGCTGTGCAGAAATTTTTAATTTTTAGGTAGCCAAATCATTCTGTTTTCTTAAATGGCTTATAGGTTTTATGCCTTGCCTACAAAGGCCTTCTCTGCTCTAAAATGACAAATGAACAAACAATACGCTTCCCTCCCACAAACTTCTCCCAAATTTTGTTCTATTACTTTTATGGTTTCACATTTCCATGGCAAACTTTGATCAATCTGGAATTTATTTGATGATGAAATATGAGGGGAAGTTTTAACTTAATTGTACCAATGCCATTTATTTAAAAATATATATTTCCCCCACTTATTTGAAATCCAACCTTTATCATATATTTGTGTATTTGGGGCTATATATATGGGACTATTTTGGACTGCATGATAGTGTATTGGGATAGAACTAATAGTGTATTAGTTCACTATTTCTGAATTCCTTTTTCTGTTTCATTGATGTATTTATACTTCAAAAGTGACTTATTTATTTAACTTTATAATATATATTAACATCTGGATAATATATTTTTATTCTTTTAAAAAATATTCCTGGCTAGTGTTGCATTTTTTCCCCCCCTTAAACTTTAGACTCAACTTCTGTAGTTTTTAAGAAATTCAGATTTTTAGGTGGGGAGGGAGCTAAGGGAGAGATAGTATATTTAATTTTATGGTTAATTTTAGGATAGAGTAGGCGTATTATTATTATTATGTCTTCCTACTTAAAAACAGAGTATGTTTTGTTCTGTGTATTTAAATCTTCTTTGATTAAAGAAGTATCAGTATTTTAAAATATTTCTTCATCTAGATCTTGCATTTGTATCATCAAGTTTATTCATAGTAGGTTATCTTGTTATCTTTTAAGAATTATTTTAAATTGAATTTTTCCTTAATATATTTTAGTTAATTGTTGTTATATAGGAAAGGTATTATTTTTTTTAGATGTGATTTTGTATCCATCCTCTTTACTTTCTTGCTCTATTGTTTATAATAGTTGATTCTTTTGGGTTTTCCATGCATGCTGTCCTATCATGTACAAATGATGTGTATTTACCTTTTGTGATTTTTTTTAATCTTTTATTTGACTCATCTGTAATTGTATCAACCTATTTCACAGAGCAATGCTAACTTGTGCTGACCAGTACAGGATAGAGTGGACGTCCTTGTCTAGTATTCTTAGGATTTCAGCATTAAGCATGATGCTGGGCTTCGGCAAAGGTGTTAATTTTATATTATTGATCTTATATCTGACCACTCAACTGAAATCCTCTATTCTTTTTTTTTTGCTGGAAAATTTTTTTTCTTTTTTTTTTTAATATAAGGTGTTTTTTTTAATTAATTAACGGAAAAAAAGAAATTAACCCAACATTTAGAAATCATACCATTCTACATATGCAATCAGTAATTCTTAACATCATCACATAGATGCATGATCATCGTTTCTTAGTACATTTCCATCGGTTTAGAAGAACTGAAATCCTCTATTCTTATGTCTAATTTGTTTGTTATCTATCCATTTATGATCTGTCTACGATCTATCCATCATCTTGCTTTCTTTTACTGAATCTCAAGTTGTTTATTCCATAATTATGATGTTTACAAATTATTATTTTTTCTTTTTTCCTGTATTTAGAGTTCTTAAGTCTTACTATCTTGTTATACTTGTCAAGATTAGTTATAGAACCTTTCGAACAGTCTGCGGTACGTGGTAAGCACTCAGTAAGTGTTAGCAATCATTATTATTGTCGTTACCATAACTGACACTGCTCTCATTTTCGGTGTGTGCATCTGTGTGTACACGTGGGTGTATGCTCTCTTTGATGTATTTTTTTTTTTAATGTGGGCAGGCGCTGGGAACTGAACCTGGGTCTCCGGCATAGCAGGCAAGAATTCTGCCACTGAGCCACCATTGCACCACCGTTTGTGGAATTTTGATAACCATGCTATACTAGCTGATTAGAATGAGTTGGGAAACTGCCTCTGCTCTGTTTGATTATGTTCTGCAATAATTCAACCAATGTTGGAATTATTTATTCCTTGAAGGTTGCTTGAGCCCAGTACAGGTCCTTGACTAACTTTTCAATTTTTTCTATGTATCCATTAGCTATTCAGGCTTTCTCCAGGAGGCCAATTTTAGCATTTATATTTTCCAGGAAATTGTTTCAGATCTCCTCTGTGTCAGTGATTATGTCTTCTCACTCATTTTTTTTTTTTTTTTTTTTTTTTTTTAGGAAGGAAAGACAGAGAAGGAAGGAAGGATGGAAAGGAAACATTTTTAAACATTTTCTTGTTTTATTATATTTTGTTTGTTTGTTTGTTTTTTACATGGGCTGGGGCCGGGAATCGAACCGGGGTCCTCCGGCACGGCAGGCAAGCACTCTTGCCCGCTGAGCCACCGCGGCCCGCCCTCACTCATTTTTCATCAGATTTTACCTGTCCTGCCATCACCTTCACCCCAGCCTCACCCTCTCTCTCTCTCTCTCTCACACACACATATACCACATCTTATCACTGCCTTTATGAATACTTGATGAGAAGAGTTTGGGCCACAATGGAATAAACTTCTGCAATGATCCCGCAGATAGAACTGGGACCATTAGGTGAAATGAAGATTTTGTCACAATTTAGGCAAAAAGATACATCTAATTTTGATTTAGTTTATTCCTGTCTTAATCTATTCCTTCAAGAAGCAGAGACCAAGATGGGATTAAACTTGCCAGGATTTTATTAAGGGAAATGCTTATCTGAGGGAAAATAGGGAGGGAGCCCAGACTGTGAGGCACGTCTGACCCAGAGTGGGGGTGAGGGGCAGGGAAATTGGGTGGAAACATCTTGTCTGCTGTGCAGTCTAAGGAAGCTTCTTCAAAACCTTGGGGATCCATAGCCCAAAGGCTCATCAAAGGAATCCTGCCTCCTCTGCCATCCCAAGGCGGGAAGAGATGTGCCTTAGAAGCTGTCCTCTTGCGTGGAGCTGGGAGCAGTGCCTGGGAGGTCTGGCTTTGGCACCAAAGTAGCCGCTGGGTTCTTGTCTATTATTTGTAGTTGGAGATCTGTGAGGTGCATTCTAGTGGCCTCAGCAAAGTAAAATTTTCCTAACAGTTTAAGTTTCCTACCAGTGGGATGAAGAACTTTGTAAGGTAGTGACTTCTGGTTATTGGAGGCATTTAGGCAGACAGATGTTGGGGAAGAGAGTCTCAACCTCTAAATACCATTTCTGTCCTCCCCACGCTTCCCCATCCCTTCCTTTTCTCTCTCCCCATTTTCCTTTTCCTCTTTTCCCTTCCATTCTTTTTCTCTTCCCTTTCCTTCTTCCCTTCATCCTTCCCCTTCTCCTCCTCCTCCCTCTCTTTTTCCTCTTCCTTCTTCTTTGTCCCCTTTTTCCTCCCTGGCATTTTCACTCCCCTTCTTCCCTTCCACTTTCCTTTTCTTCTCCTTCGCTTTTCCCCAACGCCTCTCTGCATATACATATCCACCCACACGTACACCCCCACACAACATCCGTGGTTGGGGTATGTGTAACCATTGGTTCCACCACATAGCTTTCTTTATAAATAAAAACATCTCTTTCAATATTTCAGTCAATCAGTTCAGCACCCACTCCTCCACCCTGAGAACGCCTTTCTCCTCTCTTCCTCTCCCACTGTCCTGTCTCTTAACCATTAAGTTCATGAATCTAGAGGCTTACTTAGATCAAGAGTTCAATTTTTGTTGCAATAGAGCTAAGGTAAAAATTACTGTAAAATGAGTTGAGGGGGCCTTGATCTTTCCATTTCTGCTTTTGTGTTTCTTTGAATCAGTATTAAAAATAGAGGTCTGCTGTTGTTTGATTATTAATTTTTTAGGCACCAATGTGAGGCATCTTAAGTGTTCTTATGCATAACCCATGGTGATGGGGGCGGGGTCAGGAGAGATTTCCAGCATAAACCAGGTACAGTGCCCAGAACAAGCTGTGAGAAAATGAGGGCTCAGATAGGTTACTTAACTTGCCCAGGGTCACAGAGCTAACAGCTTGTGAGGCTCAGGCTCACAAGAGATGGGATTGGAACCCTAGTGGTCTAACTCCACCATCAATGCATTTAACCATCATGCTGCACTGCCTGCCAAAAGGGAACTGGCTGGGGTCTTGATCTCCTACTTCTTAGGAAGTTTTTGTGCCCATTTACCTACCTTCTCTTGCCAGAAATCTGCTAGTTTAGCAGTTGAAAACTGGCAACCCACTGGCTTCTTCTCGGTTGCAGACAACTTCATTTGATACACATAGTATTTTCTTAAAATAAAATGCTTTTTATAGTCATCAAATAAATGTATTTAGCATAGAATGTTCAATAGTCCTAAAAGAGGTTTGTGAAAAATAGCTCTATGGGACCAGCTCTTTTCTCTGAGTTCTGATCTTCAGAGGTTACTCTGCTGGACTTGACAGCCTCCTTTTACCCTTACCGAACTTTATATGTCTTAATAATGCATACTACTTTTCTTGATCTGTCCATTAGATAGATCTATTTGATCTATGGAATAGATAATAATAGGTATTATCTATTGACTTCCCTCCGTGAAGATAAAGATTTGACTATGCCACCCTCACTCCTCCCACTCTACCCCCACTCCCACCTGTTCACCTCCTTCCTTATTTCTTTGGTTTTACACCCTTATTTAGTGGAACATATCCTCCATTACTTTCCCGAGAAAGGGTAAGTGGGAGGTAAAGTTTCCTGTATTTATTCTACCACCAAACTTGATTGATCATTTGTCTGGATATAGAATTCTAAGTTGAAAATAACTTTCCCTAAGAATTTTAAAGGCATTGCCCCCTTGGTTTCTAGATTCCAGCGATGCTAAGCCTTTGTTGTGTTCTTCTTTCCTCTGGAAGCTTTTAAGATCATCTTCTTAGCCATGGTTTTCTGAAATTTCTTGATAATACACCTTAGCCTTTTGCTGCACTCTGTGTACTAGGTGCTCCTTGGATATTTTTGATCTAGACATTCAGGTCCTTCTGTTTGGGGGAATTTTCTGATATTATGTCTTTGATAATTACCTATTAAGTTCTCTCTTGTTACAGAACTGATGTAATTCTCATGTTGGACCTTTGGCCTGATTCTCTAATTTTCTCCTTCCTCCTGTTGTCTTTTATTCTTTTTTCTGGAGCTGAACTTAACTTTATCATCCAATCTTCCAAAGAATTTTTTGTCCTTTCAGTTGTCTTATTTTTTTAATTTATAAGAGTTCTAGTTCCTTTTTATTTATGGCATCCTCTTTTTACTACATAGATGCAGTAACTTCTCTTATCTCTGATAATTTTTTTTTCTTCTGTTCTGGCCATTGTCTCCATACTCCGAAGTTTCTTGTTTGTGTTTTTGTTGTTGTTTTAGTTTGCTTGTGTTTTGTTTTGTCTCTCTTTCATTTTTGAGGTTTGCCTCAAATGTTTCATCATCCCTGCTCCTCTGTTCAAATAGAAGAGTGAGCTGTTCAGTAGCTAATTGGAACCTTTGCAAGGGGCAGGTGAGGATGTGATAGCAGGCTTGTTGATTGGCTCATTCCTCTGGATGGTGATGAGGCAATGAGACTTGTCTCTGAGTTTTCCACAAACATCAGTATCTGCAGGTCTTTTTTCTAGAGCCACTTATTGTCTCCAGAGAGGGACCCTCTGGTTGTATGGAGATGATATTTTGGAAAGTAATGGCACAAGGGGAATCCTTTACTTAGTCCCTTCTATTTTCAGTCCAGGGCTTTACCTTCTCCCTCTGCTATAGCTGATACTCCCAAATTCAGCACTTTTTTGGCTCAGTATTATCAGAGAATTAACCTTCATCCCATGCTGTGATGTAGGGAGGGTGGGGTAGGAAGAGATGCCTGGCTATTTGGAGTGAGAAAAGAGATTTGGGGGAAGGAGAATAAACTGAATTTGTAGACTTTCAGCCAATCTCCCGTGTTCAACCACTGCCCACACTCTTGCATTACAAAATTCTTAATGCCTCCAACCCTTAAGCCTTTTCATAGTTCTATGGTGCTATTGACTTCCTTCTTATACATCCCTCTGTATGCACTGAAGCTTCATCTTGCTCCACTAAACTGGGTCAGCTGCCGTTCTTCTAATTTATATCTCTCCCAAATGGATTGACATGTATGATAGGCTTTTGTCTCCTCTCCCAATCCTTTTGCCCTCTTTGCCATTTTAATGGGCTATCAGATAATATGTTCAGCCTGCTATAATTTATCTTGAGTCTCTGTATTATAACTTTAAATGCTTGTCCTCTGCACACTGCTTGGCTTTCTACTTCTGAGGCATTTATTATTTCCATATTTGTGCCTCTGTGTCCCACAAATCTATTATCTAATGACTCTAATTTTCCCTCTTGTGCACTTACTGGGGATTGCCTTAGGCCTTTTCCTCTGCTATCGAGTCCATTTTCAGTTTGCTTGGTATTATGTTGCTGCTTCCAATTTATTTATTTTGTCTCTTCTAATGCAGTTTTTTTCTTTTTTTCTTTTTCCAGGTAAACAAGTGTGCTTTATTTTCCCCTTGTGAACTTGCATACTTATAAAAGATTTTATTTTGTAGAAATTTTAAGATTATGCAAAGTAGTTTATACATAATCCTTCAAACATACATAGTAAACAACTGAGAAATTGTGTGCAATAACTTTTAATTACATCAACCATAAATTACATGATTTATGTATAATTCATTTTCTTGGTCTTACGTGCATTTGTCTTTGGACAAAAAGGTTGGGTTTCATTATTGTAGAGCTTAATTTCCAACATTCGTACATTTTCAACTTGATCATACATACATTCAAACTAGTGATGGAAAATTTACTACATCAGAACCACTGTATCAGAGCTTCCCAAACTTCAGCGTGTATTAGAATCACCTGGGTGGCTTGCTAAACTATAGATTGCTGGATTCCAACTTAGTGTCTCTCATTCAGGTCTGTAAATGCTGTATTATTCCATAAATGGTTCCATATTCTGTAAGTGCCATATTATAGTAATGAGGTGAGACCAAACCATTATACTGTTTGAAAAGTTCAAGTACTTTATCATATAAAGGTTAAGATCTTGAACTTGTAAACTGAGTTTCCAGCCAATCTTGAATATCAGTTTTTCAGGTTATAGTTTTCACCTAATCCCACTTGGTCTGTTCCATTTTTGGATTATAAGTCAACAAAGCTATAAAATGAATGTAAATATTCCTTTGGATTTGGGTATGAATACTGCATCCCATTAATCTGATTTGTGTAAAGCACAGATATTATGCAAGGCTCCTGTGGTCTAAATAATGTGATTTTCTCCTTAAAATATCTTGAAAACCAGAGTTAAATCTCTTTTGAAAAGCTTGAATAACATCCAGAAGCCTTAAAGGGCATAGAAAAGAAAGGATTGAATATTAAAAAAATTTTTTTTTAGAAGTCTGAAATTCTCTCTCTCTTGTGAAAAGAAAGCACATAAACTATAAATACAACACCCTGGGATTGTGCATTTTAAACCAACTCCTAAGTGATGCTAATCTGGTCTTTGGACTACATTGCATAGTAGGGTCCTAGAATGATTTCATTCTTGTACATTCCCAAAAGTTTCAATCAGTTTTTAGTACAGAAGCAGCTATGATGCCTGAACCCATAAACACTTTCATTAAGCTAAGAAATACATTAAGAATAATTTTTAACCTAGTCCTGGAAAATTTATGCAATTAAATAAAAATAAAAGCCTCCCCGAGGGAACAATCCAACAATATACTAGGAATAAAAGAGGGAATAAAAACAACACATTTATGTAAACCACTAGGTTTACATACCTGCCGTGACAACAAAAGTTATTGCAATTTGCATAAATAATATACTCAAGAACATTCCACTCTCCTTGGTGGCTAGGGCAGTATAATAAATAAAAGACAAAAAAGTGACTATTCTTATTTAAGTAGGCATCAAAAATTAGTTTTGCCAAAGAAGATGAAAAGAACATTTTTCTAACTCCTGGATGCCAGGAAGCAGAGTTTTTCACCTAATGATCCTCTATTTTCTTAGCTCTAATATATCCCTTTTTACCTAATTATTGTGTTACCAACTTTGCACTTTTGTTTTACTAAATTCATGTTAATATGTTTTATAGTGTAATGCAATTTCTAGGAATTTTATTCTAATTGGGGGGGAGGGGTGTATTATCCAACTTTCTTATGCATGTTGTTTTTTCATTATTGTTTTCTTTCCTATAGTAGTTTTGCTCTATTGTCATGCTGTGTTTCTTTTTGTCTTGTGCAGGCTTGATATTCTCTGTTAAAACCTTTTGTCATGATATAGTATGAGCAAATTATTTCTTTATGTCTTTCCACCATTCAGATCTGTTTATAGCCCTTTGAAGCCAGTTGCAGACTGGACATTTGAAGATGTGGCAGTGCTAGGAAAACCCAGCATGGCTTTCTGTAATCTGTGAACGACTTGGTTGAATGTTCTGCACCAAGTTTACTCCCCACGTAAGGCATCCTTACTCTGAGGGGTGATGACTCTGGGCTTTCCTACTTGACCACGGAGTCCTGGGGCCTCTGTTTCTACTGGCAGCAGTTGCCTTTGTTGTTGATAGCTCCCATTCCCATCCTCTCTCCCCTCTGTCTCTAGGGGTTTGGACCCAGTGGGAAATTGGCATGAAAACTTCCTCTGGAGTTCCCAGTTTCCCCTCCACAACTTTTCTTTTCAAAGAATCATCTTATATTTATGTATCATATTGTCTTCAGTTCTACTAAGTTCCTATTCAGTGTTGGGGATGATTTAGTGCTGGCTCCTTCTACTCAGCCTAAGCTCTCAGGATGGACAAAAGCCCACAGGAAAACAAAGAGGACAGGAAAAATATCCAGTCAATTGCCACAATAACCCCAACCAAGTCATAAAGCTGCCAGGACAAGGGGCTATATATTGAGTATCAGTCCAGTGGCTTGTTTCTGTCAAAGACAGAAGGTTGCTTCACTGTATTTGATCCAGCTTTGCAGGTCACTTTTGGAAAATAGTCTAAAAGTGTTTGAGAAATCTGTGTAATTAAAAAAAATGCTCACTTTTCCTAAGGGCATGTAACATTCCCTAAGATAATGTTAACATAGAGGGTCAAATAATATAAAAAGTATCACATTGACATTTGTCTTTTCTTCAGGCTTCCAAGTAGGTTTGGAGCTGTGTGATACAGGTGTTACAGACATTGTAATTGAGCAGTTACTATTCCTGGAAAGCTTTATGCTTCTTGTGTCCCACCTCTCTCACAGGCTTAGCTCTCACAAATTTGGCTAGTGCATGCTTGCTATGACTGAGCTTGAGAAAGAAAACTCCACATTTTCATTCTGTGGTGTCATCAGTAGAAAGAGCAAGGCAACTTGTGTTCAGCAACACCTAGTTTATTCACGTGGGCCACATTACACAGCTACCAGGAGAGTTGACATGTCTGCATGTTCTAGAAGTTGTACTGCTTTCAGCTCAACAAACTCTTCTTTATCCATAGCCCAGGCTTGGCCCTGTGCCCTCTGGCTTTGCCCATGGTATCACACCCTGCGCCTGAATTCTTCTCTGCCTCTTCCCCCCAAATTGAGATACGCACATCACCTACCACCCTGTTCCTAATTACCATGTACTACACCTGCATGTGACTTTTCCTATTATAAAATCATAAATATGAGGAAAGGGGCCCATTTCTAGGGCACTCAGGAGTGCCCTGCATAGAATCTCCTTCTCACTTGGTGGTACTCCACCAGAATTCTGGTCTCACCTTTTCTCCTCTTTGCTCCCAGACTGGAGACACCCCAAGTACTTTTTATCTTTGCCAAGTTATGATGGAAGAGGCAATGACTTATCTCCAGGGGGTTGCCCAAGCTGTTACTCACTCCTCTTTGAACTCCTCTCCCATTTGGAGTAAGGGAACAGGTATCCATGAGAAGTCACCATAATTTGTTGATTTAACTTCATTTTCTTATGCTGCTCTCGGTGAGGCACATAGGAACTAGGAGCTTTGATTTTTTTGCTTTAGCCCCGTATTTCTGAATGGGTGACATTGGGTTGTGCACCTTCTTTGTGAAATTGCTGCTGGTAATTTTTTAAATTTATAAATCACTATTTTTTGTCCATTTTTGTTAGGTCTTGTGAAGAAGTGTCACTCTGATGTCTTTAATCTGAAATCTCAATGTGGTTATTTTTGGTAGGGTTGGGGCCTGGCTTTGGTATTTGGATGATGTTGGCTTAGTAGAATGAGTTAGGTAGCTTTCCCTCCTCTTCAATTTTTTTGAAAAGTTTGAACAGGATTGGTACTAAATCTTTCTTTTTTTAATTAAAAAATATTTTTATTGGGGTATCTTCATGCACATCAGTCCATCCAGAGTATATTATCAAGGGCTCACAATATCATCACTTAGTTTTGCATTCATCATCACGGTCATTTTTAGAATATTTACTTCAGTCCAGAAAATGAAATAAAAAGAAAAAAGAAAAAGCTCATACTTTTCATACCCCTTACCCTCCCTCTCATTGACCACTAGTATTTCAATCTATCCATTTTTTCCCCCATCCCACCCTGTGTTAGTCTGCAAGCTGCCGGAATGTGATATACCAGAGCTGGAATGGCTTTTAAAATGGGGAATTTAATAAGTTACAAGTTTACAATTCTAAGGAAGTAAAAGTGTCCAAGTTAAGGCACCAACAAGAGGTTACCTTCAACCAAGAAAGGCTGATGGGCGTAAAACATCTCTGTCACCTGGTAGTCACATGGCTGCTCGTCCCGAACACCTGGGCTCTGCTTTCAGCCTCTGTTCCTGTGGGGCTTCCTCAATTTGCTTCTCCAGGGCTGGCTTTCATCTCTTGGCTTCTCTCGACTCTTTCCAGTTCTGGCCTGCTTAACATCTCATGGTGATATCTACTGGGCTCCAAGCAACTCCAAATATCCGTGTTTCTCATCTCAAAGTGTTGGCATCTGTGTCAGCTCTGCTCTGAAGTTTCTGTCAGCTCTCTCATTTCTGTAGGCTCTCATCATGAGGCTTCTGTCATTTCTCTTGTTTCTGGCTCTCTCCAAAACATTTCCTTTTTTCAAAGATTCCAGTAAACTAATCAGACCCACCTAGAATGGGTGGAGTCACATCTCCATCTAATCAAAAGATCACGTCCACAATTGGGTGTATTTCATCTCCATGAAGATAATCTAACTGAAAATTTCCAACCTAAAATTTGCTTCCACAAGATTAGATGAGGATTGAAAACATGTTTTTTTCTGGAGTACATAGTACTTTCAAACCAGCATACCCCCTCTATTATTTATTTATTTATGCTTTTTTTTTTTTACTCATCTGTCCATTCCCTGGACAAAGGCAGCATCAGACACAAGGTTTTCACAATCACATGGTCACATTATAGAAGCTGTATAGTTATGCAATCATCTTCAAGAATCAAAGCTACAGGAATACAGTTCATCAGTACTTCCCTCTAGCCACTCCAATATACCATAAACTAAAAAAAAGGATATCTATATAATACATAAGAATAACCTTCAAGATAAACTCTTGACTCTGTTTGAAATCTCTTAGCCACCGAAACTTTATTTTGTCTCATTTCTCTCTTCCTGGTTTTGGTCACGAAGGCTCTCTCAAGCCCATGATGCCAGGTCCCAGCTCAACCCTCAGAGTCATGTCCCATGTTGCCAGGGAGATTTATATACCCTTGGGAGTCTATGTCCCATGTAGGTAGGAGGACAGGGGAGTGACACTTAGGCATAATTATAAGTAAGCTTATCTTCTCCTTAGCAGGAATAAGTTTTGTAGGGACAATCCCCAAGATTGAGGGCTCTGCCTTTTCAATTGGTTATCCCAAATGCTTACGAGAATATCAGGAATTCCCTGGATGGGGAAGTTGAATATTTCCTCCTTACTCTCCAGACCCCCCAAGGGGACTTTGCAAATACTTTTTATCATCTGTCCAAATTACTCTGAGATGTATTGGGACATCACACTAACCTGTACAAACCAATAAGATCTCACTCCCTATTCAAGATTCTGTTTAATTATGGTGTTCCAATAAACTGACCATACAAGATAAATTAAATAATGTGCTACTGAAAATATAAATTTTACACCACGTATACATCTCTTCCTTTGGTCTCACACAGAAGTTGAAGTTTTAAAATACAGATTATATAATCCTTTACCTCTGAATGTGTTTTAAATGTTTAATTGGTCAATTATCAGGTTTTTTTTCATAGAGTCTTCCATTGTTTTTATGCTTATAAAACTTCATCCCAAATCCAAGATCAGGTTAAAGATTCATCTACATATTTTGTTTTGTTTTGTTTTTGTTTGCATGGTTGATTGCTAAACTTAACTAAAAATTGTTTGGAATTTACTGTGATGGCCTCTATAATTTAAAAAAGCAAATAAACAAATGAAATAAAAACTACTCAGCTAGTTTCCCCAACATCATCTATGGGAAAAATTCAGTAGAGAAGTTCTCTCTTACCCTCTCTCTCCTTCATTCCTATTTTCTCTCCTTCCTGTCTCCTTCACTTCCTTCTTTCTTTTTCCTACCTTCCTCTCTGCTTTCTTTTTTTTTCTCTTCCTTTCAGCATTCCTTTACATGTATATAATTTACATATACACAATTTTCTAAATGCATAAATGTGGTCATATTATATAGAGGGGACTGTTTTTCTTCCCTCCACTTTTCTTTTTCTTGCCTCTTCCTTACTTTACCATACTCCTCTGTCCTTCACTGTTCATACTCCACCCAACCCTGGATATGTAGTAAACACACACATACATATACACAAAGATTTATGTATATATGCCTATACAAATACATTTACATAAAACAGTTCCATGCACATATAATTTTTTTCTTCTAGTCACTGTTAGAAACAATTTATGAAATTAGAGTTTACTTAACTTCAAACACAAATCTAAGGCCAGAGGAATAACTTTGAGTGCTTTTTATTGTCTATTCAAGGAAAAGCCAGTAATTGTTTATTTTCCCAATAGTTCCCTCAGAAGTCCACCTGAATTCTAATAAGTAAGCCAGAGCTTAACTGGTATTATCATTTTCAGCGGTTTCATTTTATTTCAAATTTATTATATAGTTAAGTTCATGTATTTGCTTTATTTAATTTTATAGAATGGAAATCTCATGTCATCAATTTGTTCAGAATGGACTTTGTCTAGGCTTTTCTGGTGCTTCTTTGTGTAACCTTTATGGGCCTCTAATTTATTTCCTTATTTATTAAAGACAGAGGTAGATTCTAAGGCTTTTACCATTGACTACTTTCATTAATTCTGAAAAATATAGACCAATTTCTTGTGCTATATGGGATTCCAAGTAGAGAAAGACATTTATTTACCCACTTGCATGAATGAAGATAGTAAAAATTAAGGTTTGTACCTAAATGATTAAAGAATAAAGCAAATGTTTAATGGCATGAGATAAAGAAAAAGAGCTAGGGAATCTTAAAAAGAGCCCTGAAAAAATATTTTTTTCATTATAATAGAAAATCTTTATTCTCTTTCCTGTGTCATTATAGTAACCTTCTTTGTGGTTTCCTGTAACCTCTCTTTACTTTTCAATCCATTCCCTTCAGCCAAAGTGAGTTTTTAAAAGTACTTTTGATCAAGTTGCTCCCTTACTGAATGAAACCCTGAATTTTTTCTCCAGTGCAGTTGGAATAAAATTTAAAATCCTTAAATGAATTGCAAATCTTTGCATAATCTGGTCCATGCTTGTCTCTTAACCTTCATCAAATGCTACTCTCTTCCTCTGAACATTCTGGTCCACCTACACTGCCCTGCATTTAGTTCCACCATGGAGCAAGCTCCATCCTGCCTCAGGGACCTTGCACATGCTGTTCCTGTAACACTTCCCTTCAACTTGTCTTTTCCTCTCTTTTTAAATTTCCATCTAACTAATTCCTTGTTCTCCTTAAGTCTCGGTTTAGTGTCACTCTCCCAATAACCCAATCCTAAGTAGCCTCCATCTCAATCTAAATTAGATCCCATGTTAGTTTGGCTCCTCTGAGAAGAGGATCCCAAGACAGGATTAAACATGAAGGATTTTATTAGGTCGACCACCTGTAAGGGAAAATGGTGAGGGAGCTCACAAGACAGGAGGCTTGTCCCACCACGATGCAAGTCTGACTCCGAGAGAGGAAGGGAATAGTGGATGGAAGCTTCCAGCAATGCCTTGCAGTCTGTGGCAGGTTCCTGAGATAGTCAGGGAGTCTTCCAGCCAAAGCTGGCCATCAGAGGAATCTCCTTTCCTGGAGAATGGGTCTGCCTTCATGTTTCTGCAGTGCACAGCCATTGGCTGGGAGCAGCCCATGGAGAAGTGTGGCCTCTGCACAAATGTGATGATAGGTTTCATAGCTGGGGGGCTGGGGCCCTGGCCAATCTGTTCTCTATAGCTGGAGGTCTGTGAGGTGCTCATGGTCACCACAGTGCCCCATGACACACTCTCTTGGCAGCCTGTGCTTTTCTTTCATAGCACTTGTTACCATCTGCAACTGTGTCTTTGTCTGTGAAAGCCTCACCAGGGCTGAGAGTGTCTTTTTTTTTCATCACTGTATCCCAGTACTCAGAGTGGTACCAACACCTGGTAGGTGCTCAGTTAAGACCTGTCAAATGAATGTTGTCTCACTTTTCAAGGTTTATAAGTCACAGTGTCTCTAGAGTATGAAAATGCATGCCGTACATGATAAAATTTTTTATTGCATAATAATACCTGGCCTTACATGTAAGGATTAGAGCCTTTATGAAAAAAGGACCTGAAAGAATAAGGACTTTGATGAGAGTTTTGTTAACTTTTAAATGAAGCTTTAATTATAAGATTACATGAATGAAGGAATGAATTATTGAATGAATGAAAGTTCTCACTAGAATGTAAATGCCCTATTAGCAGAGATTTTGTCTTGCTTGATCAACATTGTATCCTCTGTTCCTAGATTAGTGCCTATTGAACAGCAGGAGCTCATTAAAGGTTTGTGCAATAAATTGAGGGGGAAATTAAAGGTAGGGAGGCATGGATAGAGAGCGGAGCCTTTTGCATGAAGATGCATATAACTTTCATTTGATCCTCAAATTGAAGAGTACTTGTGTGTCCCCAGAGCACTACAAGTTAGCTAATGCTATATGTGTCTTCCTGCAACTTGTTCTCTAATAATTAAAAAAAAAAATTATTAGAAAAATTGTGGTTTTACAGAAAAATCATGTATAAAATTTTTCATGTAAAAAATTTTATGGAAAAATACAAAATATCAAATCATGTATAGGATTCCCATATACCACCCTATTATTAACACCTTGCATTAGTGACATACATTTGTTACAGTTGGTGAAAGTGCATTTTTATAGTTGTGCTGTTAACTCTAGGCCATGGTTTAACTTAGGGTTCACTGTTTCTATAGTGCAGTTTCATGGATTTAAAAATTTTCTTTATCCTAATACCATATATACAATATAACAATTCCCCTTTTAGCCACATTGAGATATATATTTCAGTGCTGAATGTTGTACTACCATCACCACCATCCATTACCAAAACATTTCCATTGTTCCAAATAGGAGCTCTGTAAATTTTTTTAAAAAGAAAATAAAAATAAAAAGAATACCGAAACATCTTATCCTCCTCATTCCCCACCCCCCACTGTTTATTTATGTCTTTTTTTCTTACACATCTGTCCGTACACTGGATAACAGGAGTGTCAATCACAAGGTTTTCGCAAGCACACAGGCACACCTTAAAAGTGCTATAGTTATTCAGTCATCTTCAAGAATCAAGACTATTGGATTATAGTTTAACGTTTTAGGTATTTCTCTCTAGCTATTCAAATACACCAAAAATTGAAAAGGGATATCTAGATGTTGTATAAGAATAACCTCCAGAATGGCCTCTCCACTCTATTTGAAATCTCTCAGTCACTGAAACATTATTTTGTTTCATTTATCTTCCCCCTTTTGGTCAAAAAAGCTTTCTCTATCCCACAATGCCAGGGCCAGGCTCACCCCTGGGAGTCATGTCCCACATTGCCAGGAGATACACCCCTGGGAGTCAGGTCCCATATAGTGGGGAGGGCTGTGAGTTCACCGACCGAGTTGGCTTAGAGAGAGAGGCCACATCTGAGCAACAAAAGAGGTTCTCTGGGGGCAACTCTGAAGCATAGTTATAAATAGGCTTAGCCTCTCCTTTGCAGAAATAAGTTTCATAGAACAAAGCCCCAGGATTGAGGGCTCAGTCTATTGAATTGGTTGTCCCCAGTGCTTGCAAGAATATCAGGAATTCCCCAGATGGGGAAATCTAGTATTTCCTCCTTTCTCCCCAGTCTCTCCAGGGGGCTTTGCAAATACTTTTTTATTCTCTGCCCAGATTACTCTGGGGTGTATCAGAGTATATACTAACCTGTACAAACCGATAGTATCTCACTCCTTATTCAGGATTCCATGTAATTTTATGGTGTTTGAATAAGCTGACCATACAAGTCAGATTATATAATATCCTACCAAAAATATAAATTTTGTACCAAATGAACATTTCTTCCTGTGGTCTCCTACAGAAGATGAAGTTTTAAAATACAGTCTATATCATCGTTCACCCTTTAGTTTGATTTACCTTAGCCCTACCTAGATCAGCTTCATTCATATCTCTAATTGAAGTTAGATCACTTTTTCAGTGTTTGTAAAAGTTGCTGTATGGGATAATGTTGACTTTCATAGCTGCAGAACTCTAGGTCTGTGTCTCAGGTGTCACACAAAATACCTGAAGTTCCAGGGAACATCTGGGTTATACACAAAGAGCTCAATATCTCAAAATTTAGTAATTTCAATTATAACCCAGAATAGATGTGACTGCAGTAAGAGTTTACAATCTAGGAACCTTTACAATAGGCCTTCACCTGATAACTTATGCTCTCGAATTTAATTATCAGTGTTTGTACATTATAGCTAGTCCATATTAGTCATTTTTTCACTTGTTTTACACAATATCCTGTCCTCAAGGTTCATTTACCTCCTTGCAGGCCCCACACCTTCATTCCTTCCTGCAGCTGCTCAGTATTCCATTATGGGTATACACCACAGTTCCACTTCCATTCCTCAGTTGATGTATCCTTAGGCTACCTCCGTCGGTAACCCCACCCCTAGCCTGCTGTGGAATTACTACAGTGTCCTCCAGAGGGCATGTACCACTCCGCTTCCCTGCTGACAGTGACCAGGTACATCTCTCCACCTTTTCTCCAGACTTGTATCTCTTTGTTCATTTTTATAATCCAACCTCAGTAAAAACTCAGTAGTTCTGGTATAATCACACACCCATTCCTTCACCACCATAATCCATATGAGGACAATTCCATTTCTACTGCAAAGAACCCTATGCCCCTCCCCCATATCCCCCATTTATTGACATTTAGCTTTGGTATATTGCCTTTGTTACATTCAATGTGAGCATATTACAATGTTACTGTTAACTGTAGATTAGTTGGCATTGATTGTATTTCCCGCCCCACCCCCCACCCCATACCATCCTATTTTCAACACCTTGCAATGTTGACATTCATTTGTTTTCCCTCATGCAAAACCATTCTTATATTTGTGTATTTAATCACCATCACTGTCTCTGTCTTTCTCTTCTGTCTTTCCTCCTGGTGTCATACATGCCCCCACCCCTCCTCCCCCAACATACTTATACTCAGCTTCATTCAGTGTACTTATATTACTGTGCTACCATCAGGTAGTATTGTGCTATCCCATTTCTGAATCTTTACAGTCAATCCTGTTGAACCTTCTGTACTCCATAAGCATCAAATGTGCATGACTTTATTCTGTCTTACAGCTGTGTAATATTCCATCAAATATATATGCCACAGTTTGTTTAGCTAGTCATCTGTTGATGGACATTTGGGATGCTACGATCTCTTACAATTGTAAATAATGCTGCTATAAGCATTGGTGTGTGAAACTTTGTATCCTGGCCTTCAGTTCTTCTGAATATATACCTAGTGATGGGATTGCTGGATCATATGGCAATTCTATACTTCCCGAGGAACCGACAAACTGCCTTCCAGTGTAGTTGTACCATTCTACATTCCCACCAACAGTGCATAAGTGTGCCTCTTTTCTCTACCTCCTCTGTAGCACTTGTAGTTTTCTGTTTTTTTTTTTTTTTGATAATGGCCATTCATAGTAGGTGTGAGATTCCTTTAATCATTTTGATATTAACAAAAGTGTGTAATTTTAGAGAAATATTGTGATCTCTGGATCTCAGTTTCCCCATTTGTAAAATTGTGTTTAGAGTGGATAATCATGAAGATTTCTTCTAGCACTTACACATTACAATTCTATTCATAAATACAACAATAAGTTCTATTTCAGACAATCCTTATAAATACATCTATCTATCTATCTATCTATCTATCTATCTATCTATCTATCTATCTATCTATCTATCTATCTATCTATCTATCTGTCTATCTATCTATCATATCTAGGACTGAGTAGGTTTGGAATTTAAATTGCCTTTTTGACTTTCATTTTTCTTCTGAGTAGACCTTTTGATCATAGACAGGGATGGTCTACAAAGAAGTAGAAATCTATTCTTAAAAGGAATAGAAGGGAAGGGATGTGACAGTGGCTCAGTGGTAGAATTCTTGCCTGCCATGCTGGAGCCCTGGGTTCGATTCCTGGTGCCTGCCCATGCAAAAAAAGAAAAAAACAAAAGGAATAGAAGGGAGGTCTTCCATCTAAGTGAAATAAGAAAGCTTACACAGTAGAAGCCTCATGCTTTGAAGTGAGGAATTGCATAAAGCTGCTGTGATCACTCTTAAATGTGTGAAACAGAGGAAGGAAAATCAGGAATTCTAGATGTCACAGAGAGGAAATACGTAAATTGATTAGTTCTCTTAAACTTGTTCCTTCAATCTGCTACTTCTGTCAGAGAGTGGTTGAATGTTTCTTCTGTTTATATTCAGTTGTATGAACAATATTAAAGAAAATTTACTAAATAAAGACAAATCACTCATATTTCCATCTCCAAATTTTAATTTTTATTTCTCTTTATTTCCTGCTAGGCCATAATTTATGTACTTATTTTTTATTCACATACACACCTATGTTTTGGTTTGTTTTATCGTGGTGGATGTGATAGTCATCAATACTATACACTGTTTCCTGCATTCTTTCTTCTGGGCACATGGCAGGTAGGATTGCATTTCCTGATGAGAAGTGTGACTAGTTTTGGCCATTGCATTGGATGGGTGGTGGACCAGAGCAATTGCTTTCCTGACCCTCAGAGCTCTTTTCCTTTGTTAATGGCAAATTGCAAGATAATGGCTTTTCTGTCATCCTGGGTTCAGGAGAGAAGAGGCATGGAGCAAAGTACCTAGCCAAAGTAGCATAAGCAAGAAAGAAACCATTTCTATTTATGGTCTTTTGTAGTTTTGTACAAGCAATGATGCATGGAACATCCTTGTATATTTATCTTTGTACATCCCTGCTAATATTTCTGTAGGGCCCATGACCAGTAGACATAAGTAAATATACTAAAATTTACAAAATCAAATGTGTCAGTTAAAATAATTGAATACTATTTTTCACCTATGTGTTTGACAAACGTTGTAAAAATGACAATACCCAGGAAGTGGTTAGGTAGGGAGAAAATTTAGTAACATTTTAATGTACTCTTAATGGGAATATAACCTAGTATAGTTTCTTGTAAGTGCATTTTGGCCAAAAAAAAAAAAAAATCACCAGAATTTATACAAATGCTCTAATACTTTAAAAGCTTTCCATATATTAAAATTCCTAAGTCCATCTTGCGCTGTGAATGGATCTTTTACCTGTACATGATCTGGTAACATCATTGGTGATTTAGAAAATCCTGGCTTACTGAGTTGTGCAGATTTTCCAAAGGAAAATTGAGGAAAAAACCCACATTTCATGATGCATTACCAAAAATTCACATCCATGAATATTTCTGTCAATTTTATCAGAAAAATCTTTAAATTTTAGAAAGTTGTTAACCATGGTGGATGCAAGTCTTCAAAAATTCTAATTTTGCTTGTAAGCTCAAAGTTTCATTGATAGTCAATACTGTCAGTTGTTCTCCTTGAAGTGATAGGCTCATACTTGGCTTATTTTTGAGAAACTGAATGCCAAACACTCAAGTTTGAATGCTAGGTTGTCAGTGTGTCATTCTTTCATACAAAAATGAGTTCCATGTGAGAAGCGACTAGTTGCATTTCAACCCCGGCAATTAGGCACATGCTCTTCCTTCAGGCAGTTCTTAAGCTTCACTGTGCAGCACAATGGTGTAAGTGTACTTCTTATTTTGTCACACAGAATAGTAAAAAGATGTATACCCACGGTTTGAGATTTAATAAAACTAGTATTTTTTATTGCTTCATTGAGGACAATCTCAAGAGAAACTAGAATTTTTTTTGTTCCTTATTCAATCAAGGTGACATAAAAGTTTGAAAGTAAATAGAGGAGTTAACATGATTTTTAAAAGACGTAACTTTTTTTTTTTAAGTGAGGAGGCATTGTCTAAAACAATAAGGAAGGAGATGGTCAACATACATATCAATAAGTATATTGGTCTGATAGGATATAGAATCTTTGTCATCTAGGCAGATTACTCAAATGGTTAAAAGACTTTTATACCTTCTCACTAAAAGCAAACAAATAATCCAAGAAAACAGTCATTTTAACAGATTGAAAACCAAATTCTTGTTCTGAGTGAAAGTACATTTGATAAGAAATTATTAAAAATATTATAAAAAATTATAAAATCTTAGCCAACCTTAACCACAACCAATAAAATTCACTTCCAACAAGACTTCTTCAACTTTCTCTATCCATCCATTTTGTCCTCCACATCCCTGTTTCTCATTCTGCAACAGTTATTTTACTTTAGGGGAAAAAGTACTCTCTTTTTCCTTAACAAGAGCACTTCCTGCATATTTTACATATTTAAATTATCAAAAAAGATCTTAAAATCAATCTTCAAGCTGACATCCTACAAAACACAATTCTTTTTGTTTGTTTTTACTTTTTCTTTTTGTGAAAAGTAACATATATACAAAAAAGCAATAAATTTCAAAGCACATCACAGCAATTAGTTGTAGAATAGATTTCAGAGTTTGGTATGGGTTACAGTTTCAGCATTTTTGGTTTTTACGTCTAGCTGTCTAAGATATTGGAGACTAAAAGAAATATCAATACAATGATTCAGCAATCATACTCATTGTTAAACCCTACCTTCTCTGTATAACTCCACCATCACCTTTGATCTTTCTCCGACTCTTTAGGGGTGTTTGGACTATGCCCATTCTAACTTTTTCATGTTAGAAGGGGCTGTCCATAATATGGGATAGGGGGATGGAGCTAGTTGATGTTCTGAATAGGCTGGCCCTCTGCATTAACTGGTCCAGGGACCCATCTGGAGAGTGTAGGTTTCTGAAAAGTTACCCTAGTGCATGGAAGCTTTGTAGACTGTTGTATAACATACTTGGTGTTCTTTAGGATTGACAGGAATGGTTTTGGTTGGGTTTTGGCAGGTTAGGTAGCAATGTCCAACTGAAGCTTGTGTAAGAGTGACTCCCAGAGTAGCCTCTCAGCTCTGTTTGAACTCTCTCAGCCATGACTTTATTTGCTATACGTCTTTTCCCCATTTTGGTCAGGATGGCATTGCTGATCCCATGGTGCCTGGGCCAGGCGCATTCCTGAGACTTTCATCCCTGGATATCGTGTCCCATGTTTCAGGGAAGGCAATATTTTACTTGGAAAGCTGGACTTAGAGAGAGAGAGGCCACATCTAAGCAACAAAAGAAGTCCTCCAGAAATAACTTTAGGCATAGCTATAAGCTTATAAAAGCCAAATACATAAGGTTCACAAGAGCAAACCTCAAGATCAAGGGCTTGGCCTGTTGATTTGGGTGTCCCTAATATTTGACACAATATCAGGGGATTCCTCTGTGGTAAAGTATAATAGTTCCATTTTTTTTCTCCCATCTTTCAAGGGACTTTGCCAATACTTTTTTCTTTCTTTTTTTTTTTTTGCATGGGCAGGCCTTGGGAATCGAACCTGGTTCTCTGGCATGACAGGTGGGAACTCTGTCTGCTGAGCCACCATGGCCCACCCTCTTGCCAATACTTTTTGACTATCTGCTTAATATACTCTGGGATGTATCCAGGTATCATATTAAGCTATATAAGATTAATGACACTCATTCTTATTCTGGGCTCCGTGTGTTTGTATTGTTTAAATGATCTATCCAGATAGATTGAGAAACTAGCATTTTGTGTTTTGTTTTGTGTCATTCTGTTTTTACTGTGAGTATGTGGTGGTAAGAATACAATGACTTAATGACCATTAGTACAGTTTGGTTTGATGCCATCGCCTTGTTTCATATAAGGAACCAGAAGTTGTACTTACCATTGGTTTTTTTTTTTTTTAAACATTTTTATGGTGAAATATAGCATATATATAAAAGGGCAATACATTTCCAAGAACATTTTATTTTATTGCGATATCTTCACATAGCATACAATTCATCCAAAGTAAACAATCAGTGGCTCACAGTATCATCATATAATTGTGTATTCATCACCATGATCATTTTTTAGAACATTTGTGTCACTACAGAAAAAGAAATAAAAAGACAAAACAAAAAACCCATACATCACTACCCCTTACCCCTCCCTCACATTGACAATACTACAACTAGTATTGCAATCTACTCAATTCTTTTTACCTCTTACCCCCCACCCCGCCCAGTATTATTTATTTATTTTTTTACTCATCTGTCCATACCCTGATAAAGGGAGCATCAGCCACAAGATTCTCACAATCACCTTGTCACATTGTAAAAGCTATATAGTTATACAATCATCTTCAAGAATCAAACCTACTGAAAAACAGTTCAACTGGAGTTAGCCACTCCAATATATCATAAACGAAAAAGAGATATCTATATAGCACATAAGAATAACCTCCAGGATAACTTATGAAATCTCTCAGCCACTGAAAGTTTATTTTGTCTCATTTCTCTCTTCCCCCTTTTGGTCAAGAAGGCTTTCTCAATCCCATGATACCAGGTCCTAACTCATCCTTGGGATCATGTCCCATGTTGCCAGGGAAATTTACATTCCTGGGAGTCACACGTGTAAGAAGGAGGGCAGTAAGTTTACCTGCTGAGTCTAAGTATATTTTGACAAGTAGTTATAGAACGAATTTCAGAGTTTGGTATAGGTTGCAGTTTCACAATTTCAGGTTTTCCTTTCTAGCTGCTCTAAGACACTTGAGACTAATAGAAATATCGATATAATGAATCAGCAGTTGTACTCATTTGTTGAATCCTTTCTTCTCTGTTATAACTCCTCTTTCTCCTTTGATCCTTCTCCCAATCTTTATGGATATTTTGATTATGCCCATTCTAACATTTTCATGTTGAAAAGAGGTGTCAACAATGTAGGATAGAGGAATGGAAATAGCTAATGTTCTTGGAGAGACTGACCTCTCTGGGTTTCAGGACCTATCTGGCCGAGGAACCTTCTGGAGGTTATAGGTTTCTGGAAAGGAAACTTAGTGTGTGAAACTTTTATAGAATCTCAAATACAGCCCTAGGTATTCTTTAGGGTTAACAGAAATGATGATGATTGGGGTTTGGCAAGCTGTAGTAATTTGCCATATCTAGCTGAAATTTGCATAAAAGTAGCCTCCAGAATAACCTATTGATGCTATTTTAACTATCTTAGCCACTGGTACCTTATTTTGTTACATTTCTTTTTCCCCTTTTGGTCAGGAAAGCATTGTTGATCCCAGGGTGCCAGGGCCAGCCTGATCCCTTGGGAGTCATGTCCCATATAGCCAAGGAGATTTTCCCATGTCGGGGAGAGGGTTGTGATTTTACTTGCAGAATTTGTGCTTAGAGTGAAAGAGGGAGACCGCATCTGATCAACAAAAGGTGTTTTCTGGAAGTAGCTCTTAGGCATAATTAGAGGTAGGCTTAGGTTCTCCCCTACAGAAATAAGTTTCATAAGAGTAAGCCTCAAAGTCAAGGGCTTAGCCTATGCACTTGGGAGCCCCTAACGTTTGAGAGAGTATCAGGGATTTCCCAGGTGAGAAACTTTAATGGTTCCATATTTTTTCTCCAGTCCCTCAAGGGACTTCGCCAATACTTTAAAATTATCTGCCTGATACACTCTGGGATATATCTGGGTATTGCATTGAGCTATACAGAATTACAAGCCCTTGTTCCCATTCTGGGCTTCATGTGTTTGACTTATTTAAATGAGCTATCCGGGTAAGTTCAGCTAGATTGTGTGCTTCAGAAAACTTAGGTTTTGGACAAAATAAACCTCCCTTCCTTTGGTTTCATACAGTAAGTGAAGTTCTAACATACAGACAATATCTTCCTTTGCCCTATTGTTCTAGTTTGCTGGCTCCTGGAATGCAAAATACCAGAAACGGAATGGCTTTTAAAAAGGGGAGCTTAATAAGTTGCTAGTTTACAGTTCTAAGGCTGAGATAATGTCCCAATCAAAGCAAGTCTATAGACATGTCCAATCAAAGGTATCCAGGGAAAGATACCTTCATAAAGAAGGCGGATGAAGTTCAGGGTTTCTCTCTCAAGTGAGAAGGCACATGGTGAACACAGTCAGGGTTCCTCTCTCATCTGGAAAGGTACATGGTGAACATGGCATCATCTGCTAGCTTCTTGGCTTCCTGTTTCATGAAGCTCCCCAGGAGGCATTTTCCTTCTTCATCTCCAAAAGTCTGGTGGCTGGTGGACTCTGCTTCTCGTGGCTATGTCATTCTACTCTGCTCTCTCTGAATCTCTTTCTTTCTCCAAAATGTTTCCTCTTTTATAGGACTCCAGAAACTTATCAAGACCCACCCACATGGGTGGAGACATGTCGTCACCTAATTCGGCTTAACAACCACTCTTCGTTGGGTTACATCTCCAGGGAGATGATCTAATTACAGATTCAAACATACAGTATTGAATAGGAATTATTCTACCTTTACGAAATGGGATTTAATTAAAACATGGCTTTTCTAGGGGACATACATCCTCTCAAACCAGCACACCTATATTCTGAGTTACCTTAGTTCCACCTACATCTGTTTCATTATGGTATGTAGCAATGCTGACTTTCAGAGCTGCAGAACTCCAACTCTGAGTCTTAGGTGTCACGCAGGTACCCAAAGTTCCAGAGAAATTCCAGGTTGTTCACATCTAGCACAGCATCTCAGAATCTTAGAAATAACACTTTCAACTCTGGACTAAATGTGACTGTTGTAAGAGCTTACAATCTAGACCCCAGTTTTCTTATAAGTATTTTCTAAGAGTGACCAATCAATATTTGCTCTTTTGTTTCTGGCTTACTTTGCACAACATAGTGTCTTCAAGTTTCATTCACTTTGTTGCATGCCTCATGGCTTAGTTCCTTTCTGCAGCTGCACGATTTTCCATCATGTGTACACACCACAGTTTGCCTTCTGGTCTCAATTAATTTGCCATTTAACCACCTCCATCCATTAGGCATCATGGATAATGTTCAAAATAAACTTGTCTTACTGTGTCTTCACTTAGTTGTACAATCATCTATACTCCCAATTTTGGACAATTTTCATAGCACCAAAGAGGAAAATAATAGATAAACACACCCTCACCAAATAGCAAATCTAAACCTCCCTTAAGTCTTGTCCCTCCCCCTTGATATTGCTGTTCACCATTGCTATTGTATCATCAGGGCAAATGTCCACACAGTAAAATAGTTTTAACTTCATGGATCCCTGAAGATTTCTCAGGGACTCTAGGGGGCATCCTGTGGGAATTGTTAATTTAGAATTTCTGCATCCTATATCCTAATAGTGGTTATTGTTGAATTTTTATAAGCATGTTTAAGCTTAAGTTTTCTACCAATATCAAAAATTAATCATTGTTGATTACTCTTCCTTTATACAAAGCAAAATCTTCCACTTTTTTCAAACAACTACTCTCATATTACCTCCCAGATATTTCATTTTAGTTTGGTATTATCTTTAAGAATTCTTTCTTAAGAATAGCATAAATTTCATTTTCATGCTCAGTAATTAGTTCCAATCAACTTAATATTTTACTGGCACATTCGATAGTTTCTGTTTGCTATATCACTTCTTTGTTATCCATGGGTGCCTTTTTTCATTTTGAATCAAGGAATAATTCTTTCCAAAAATATATATGAGTAGAATAGTTCTTGAATCCTTGCATGTCCAAATATGTTTTTAATTGCCATCACATTTAATTGATCTTTTGCCCTGATTAGAACTCCATATTCAAATCCCTTTTCCCTTGTCTCACAGCATTTAGTCATGTAGATGAGAAGTTTAAAGGCTATCTGTTTCTTCTTCTGTTGAAAGTTACTTATAGTTTTTTCCTGGTATTTGTAGCATTTTCTATTTAATCTTTAGTATGGAAATTTCACAAGGATTTAGATTTGTTTCTTTTATTCTGTTCAGTACTTTGGGACCTTTTTATTCTGAAGATTGAAGTTTGTCTTGGCTTTTCCTCCGTTATTTCTTTATTTATTTCTTCCCTTTCATCCACTTCATTTGCCTTCTTCTGGGATTTTTATTAGTTGAACATTATAGTTGAACATCTGTTGTCTATGCTTTTTAACTTTGTCTATAATTTTTTTTGTTTAAAAAAATTGAGAAAATTCCTTGATCTTTCTGATCAGTAGTTCACATTTTGCTGTTTTTTCTATTTGACCCTCATAAAAATTTATTTTTAATTCAAAAAAGTATGTATTTTGTTTTGTGATTCTTTTTCATACTAGTCTGCACTGACATTGGAGAAGCAGTGCCTCTTTTTAACATTGTTTCCTGAATCCAATATTAATTATTTTTCCTCCTGAATCAGCTGTTTTATTAATCTTAGGACTTCTCTTTCATTCACATAATGTTTCCTCAAATCTCCAGATGGTGATTCTTAGCTCAGCTATTAAAAATGAAGAGTTTGAGTGCCTTTTTTAACTGGCAGCATTTTGTTTGTTTTTTGTTTGTTCTTTAGCACAGCTGAGTTCACTCTTCCCAGGCAGTCCACTTTCTTAAATGGAAGGATTTTCCAGAGGCACAGAGGGATGATGAAGGCCTCTGTATATTTACAAATGTGAATCTAGGGGACAAAGTAAGGTTGAACACCTTAGAGTGTTTTGCTATTATTTAAAGCAGAATATTTCCCTTTGTTTCCATCTGTGGTAGTTTAAAATTGTTCTAGGCATTTTACCAAAGTTATTTCTCTATCTGTTCCTAGGACACCCCAAAGGTTGACTCCTGCTTGTTTAAGAAATGAATATGTGGCTGATTCCTCTGGAAACACAGCTCAGGGACCGGCTTGGCCTGAAGATTCTGAATTAGTTTTCTGGGCTCAGTGGGAAAACCACTCCTTACTTACGCCTTGGCCCCGTCACCAGAGTTGAGGTGCAGGCTTCTTGACTTTCCTGTTGCCTTTATTCCAATCTCTTCTGCTTTTTATTGTCAAGAATTGCACTAAAATTTCTGTTTTCTACATTGGCCGTAAACATGATTAGTTTTCACCCTTCAGGGAAGTTTTTGAGGGAGGAGACGTAAACATATGCAATGGACATGAAAATGAAAGTCTGTCCTGCAGGCTTTTAAGGGGCATTTTTGTTTTTTTTTTTACTGCCACAGATTTGAGCACTGCAAATTCCTCAGAAGAAATGAATCTCTTTAAAACTTTCTCTGCTAGAGAAATTGTAGGTTTATATAAAAATCATATATAAAGTACAGAGCTCCCATTTAATATCCTATTATTAATACCTTGTTTTAGTGTGGTACATTTGTTGTAATTCATGAAGAACATTTTATGATTGTACTATTAACTATAGACCATTGTTTACAATAGGATTCACTGTTGAACAGTCCTATGTGGATTTTTTAAAGAAATTTAATTTTAATATCACGTACAACCTAAAATTCCCCCCTTTTAACCACATTCAAGTGACTATAAAATGATTTTTTCCTTTAAAAATTGTAGTTTTGGTTGCTATCTAAATATAATAATACCCACATTTCTTGATTCTTAATCATATGAATTATCTGGTGATATTTTTTCCACACGACATTTAAAAGTATATGGCCTCTAACCATGTCAAACTAACGATGATTAAGGAGGAACTGCTACCCTCGATCCCATAGAATTTATTCAATAGGCACGTGTCATCTGCCTGAAATGTACCCTGTAGAATGTTCTGGTGCCTTGGAATTCTATGAATAATTTAGATACATCATCCTCTATCTTCAGGGAGCTTATAGACTGCTCCTTTGCACAAATTCTCTGTTACTCAAAATTTAGCCATCTTCTTATTTACTTTCATGTGAGAAATCGTATATCATATTGGTCTCTTGTATTTAGTTCTTTTCCTAGTTCCCTTTTTCAAAACTTTTTTCTGATTATGGAAGTAGATCATATTCAACAATTGGCAACAGACAAGGATGCTCAACGGCTTGGGCTCAGAGTAGAATCCCAGCTTAACACTGACTAGCTCTGTGACCCTGTGCGAGTTTCTTATGGACTCGATTCTCAGTTTCCTCAGCTATAAAAAGGGATGATCTGTAAATGGGTTATTGTAAAGAATTAATGAGTTAACCCATGTAGGTTGCTTAGAACACCACTAGGCTTACAGTAGGTGCTCAATAAGTGTGTGTGGTATATCGTTACTGAAGATAGTTGAAAAAGTGAGAAAAGTTAAAGAAGCAAATAAAAATTCACCTCTAATCACTGTGAAACACTTTGGATTTTGGTTTACATTCACATACACACATACTAACCAATTTCAGTCTTTTCATATATTGTGATTTCTACATATCCTTTCCATTTTCTCTTCTTCCACTCTCCCTTGTGACAACTTTCTCCTTACGGTTTTTTTCTGGTGCTTGATAGTGTGCCTTACCTGCAGCTCTTTAATTATATTTTTCATCCTCTCAGTTCTGGATTCCTAAATAGGTGGACTAATTGCTTAGGTCACTAGCAAAGCTGGGACACCAACACAAGAGAGAGAAGGACGGAGGGAGAGAAAGATAGCTACAATCAGTGGATCTAGCATTTTGCAATTAGTATATCTAAAATGGAGCTTTCTTAATTTTAGTAGACATAGTTTTGTTTTACAATTTATAATTTTTCTAAATGATGCAATACATATGATAGAAGGCGTCATGATTTTTCTCTGAATTAATTGAATCCTCTCTTTCTCTCAAACATAACAATCTTCAACATGAAGATTACCAATATCACCCCAGGCTTGTGGATTCATTTCATTTCCCTTGAATCTGATACAGATTAGATCAAGGGCAAAAGTTTAGTCACCAAAGATAAATAAATGCTCAGCACAGTTCCTAAGAAATTTCAACTCTTGTGCTAATGTGGAAAGCATCTGTTATTTCTTGTGATTTGCCTCTGGAAAATACCAAAAATGAGGGATATTGCTGAAAGCAGCAGTGAAATGACTAACATCATTGGCATTTAAATTGTGACATTAACCCTGGTTACGATGATAGGTTCCTTACTTTCCATTTGAACGTCTTATCCTGTTGATGGAGAAAATGCCATGATTGCAATAGAAAGAAATTGTCACTTCTTGAGATTTAGTTTAGGATAATGAATATGCTTTTTTTTTTTTTTTCCTCTTGGGAGGTTGAGATGATAATATAAGTCAGTAATTAGCTCCAGTGAATCACGTACAAGAAACTGAAGTGGATGAAGACCAAACCCAAGTGCTAAAGGCACAGGATATATGGAGAATAGAATTCACACTATCTCAAGATAAAGGCAGAGTGTGTGTGAATGTGTGTGTGTGTGTGTGTGTGTATGAGTGTGTTCATGAGGCAGGGAGAGAGAGAGAGAGGATCATGGAGGCGAGGCAGGAAGCAGGGGAGAAGATTGAGACAGAGGACATAGCGTGAAATCCTGAAAATTATATAAAGCTTCACTAGTTCTTAAACAAAAGGAAGTGACTTGTCCTGGTTGGAAAAATTATTTCACCCCTAACTTAAGTCAGTATCGTGAATTATTGGAGAAGGGGATCCTTAATATTAGACTTTTAGCTCATTAGATTTCAACCTTCTCAGTTGCCTCTGGTCTGGATATAAATACGCTTGGGCTCCTAGTGCTGTAGTTCACACTTACGGAGAGTAGAAGAATGAATCCCATTTTGTCTAATTTGAAGGCAAGAATTAGGTGAGAGAAAGATAGTTCAAATAGTACTGATCCTATTCATTTAAATTTCAATTAAATTTGCAGTTCTGATTCCTAAAATTAAAGCAGCTTACATTTGTATAGCACTTATAGCTCACAAAGAATTTAAAAATATGCTATAAATTGATTTTATGAAAACATGTATATAGCTCTCCCCAGTGGCTTTATAGTACTTTAAGGCCCAACTTATGCTTCACTTATTCAAAGGAAGTTCTATTCATTTATTCAACAAATGTTAATTGAGAACTATGTGTATTAACCAAGGGGATTCACAGGCAGACCAGAGGCAGCTGAGGAGAAGATTGAAATCTAATCAGTACTGCCTGTGGCAGGCTCAGTTTTAAGGTGCTTGTGTTGCATCAGGGCCAAGGAATGATCCGAGTTAAGGAAAGAGGAAAGAGGAGAAACCAGGTAGAGCAGAAATTAGGAAAGAATGATTGGCGAAATAGGAGAACCACCTTACTATAGTGTCTTGGAAGCCAGATGAGGTAAGATTTTACAGAATTAAGGAAAGGCCAAGAAAATTCAAGGAGAATAATACGAAAACAATCATAGATTTTGAGCAGAGTCTTTACTAACAAAGGAATTAGTTCTAAAGGAAATAATACTCCCTATTATTATTTATAGGTAATCTGTAAAGTGCAGTCACTTCATATTGAAATGTCTGAGTTATTCCTTTAGAACAACTCACAAGAGAGATATCATGATACAGGTGAAGAAATGGAAGCTCAAAGAAGCAGTTAGCAAGAGCTGAACTCCAAAACTGTCCTCCCCTAGAGGAAGACCCAAAACACCCTTCTTTCTAGGAGTAATAAAAGAAATGCTTGATGAGAAATTGAGAGTGATCATTTGTGTGAGTACTTTGCTGTCTTAGTTTTTGTTTTGTGGTCCCAAGCATCCTTTATATATGGTTTTGTGGACAAGTGCTATATGTATTTTAGAAGGTAAGGTGTTGTGTGCTAAATTTTATATGATCCTCCCCAGCAGAACATTTCCTGTATTAGACTCTTATTAATACAGGAAATTCAACTGATAACTCATCTCTTAACTTTTCTCCCAACATTCACAAACAAAGTAGTGAATTAAAGAAAAGATGTTTCGTGGGTCATCTAACATGGCCTGAGCCTTGCTGTGAATGCTCTGACACTAATCTAAAACATTTCTCCAAAGAAGTATCCAGGGATCAAGTTTATAGTTGTTTATGTTCTATATTCGATGCTATCCAGAATATAACATCCCTAAAGCTACATGAAAGTTATTTAAATAGTTGACCAGGACAGAATTAAAACTGCCATTTTGGTAGAATAGATGATAAAACTCAGAAAGTGTTCCTAACATTGGTAAACTCTGCTTTGTGAAACTTTCCTTTTTTTTTTATAAGCCTTACATTTTTCTCAACGTACCAGAGACATTATTATGTTTTTATTAAACTGAGCTTCATTCAACTGTGCTCTGTGTTGGAGAGATTTTAATCTATGAAGGAAAAAAAGTCATTACATAGTTAAAGGAAAGAGCATAAAAGACTCCTTTGGCCACCAAACATGTAAAAGAAACTGCTAATAAAGTTGTGCTTTCCCAGAGTATTTCTTCATGTTGAAGGTATAAGGATTCATTAAACATTTAATCATAGGGGGAAGGCTGAGGAATCTCCTAAATATGTGAGTGAACATTTGTGCTGGAAACATGAAATCAGCAATCTGGGAGAATCAGCAGGAGGGAGTAGGGACTTTAAGAATTAAGACTCAAGGAAAAATCTCTCCAGTGAACCAGGACACTCCTTAGTGTAAAATAAGAGTTGTCTCTTATCCTTCAGCTTGGAGCTTCTTGCTAAACTTTTGGAAATTAGCCAAAGTGTAGCAATTAATACTGCCACCACCACCTCCGCCCCCGCCCACCCTCACCGCAGCAAAATGTGTCTCTCAAGCCTGAAAAAGAATAAAATCCTCATAATCTTCAATCAGAGGACATTGCAAATGAAGCTCTTCATTTCCTTCCTGCAGGATGGAGCATTTTAGGAAAGGGCTCTCATGGGCAGCGATCAGGGTTCAAAATCCTGTTTCACCCTCCAAGTGAAGGCAGCAGACCAGGAACCTGGAAAACCCCAGCTAAACGATCCTACAGAGTAGGAGGGGTAGAGTAGGGGAGTCAGTGTCACAGCCTGGGCCCACCACATCCTACCTCCTAGGTCTTCCCGCAGGCATCATTTCTTCTGCTTATAGAATTCCTCCTTAGGAGTCACCATTTCCTTTTTTCTAAACCCCGTCCTATCCTATATAACTAGCAGTTTTTTATAACACAGAGATGCTAGTTTACAGTTAGATCAAAACATGTAAATTTCCCTAGCTTACCCTCCAAAATGAATATCAATGTGCATCTTCTATGGGAAAATTCCATTATGCTGTATTACCAAAATATTTTTCACTTAAAAAATATTTCCCACATCTCCTCATTTCAACATTGATTAGAACATTCCCACCTATCCTCCAGATCTTTATAGAAACTTCACTTCCTTGTTAGCATCCTCTGTCATATACCCTCAAGACACTCTGTGTCTGCTTCTCACACTCATTTCACTGCTGACAGCCTTGCAGTCTTCTCCCCTACACTGTGAGTCCTGTGTGGTAAGGTCTGTCTCCTCCTCTGCTGTATCCTCAACATCTAGCACAATGTCTGGCACTTTTTCGGCATTCAGTAAATACTTATGAAATCTTGTTAAATGAACAATCTCAGTTTCTTTATTATTCATGATTATCTTTAGCATTTTAAATTTTAAACTTTACCCAAAATTGATAAACACACAACTTTACGGGAACAGAGAACTATACTGTGACAGTTATACCTGCTGTTTGTATAGCACCGGACGGTTTACAGAACTCTATAATCAGTGATTTTACTTGAGTCTTACACTCACATTGTGAAGTAAGAAGGGTAAGCCTTGCTATCCCTACCTAAGGCCTGAAGGCTGAAGCTCAGACATCTACTCGGCTTTGCACAGCTGGAAGTGGCAAGCAAGGACTCTATGCCGGGGCTGATGCTACTTCATGTCACCAGGCTGTATAATGGGTAGTAAGTCCTTCACCATGATTTTTCTTTTTTACTTCCCTTTGAACACAATTCATTTGCAATTGGATCATTATTTTTTCTCATCTGCCAAAACACAGGTACAAAGAACTCGAATTAGGGTTCTGTTTGTGGATTTTCCATCTCCCCCTTCCCACTCCCCAAATATCTCATATCAATGTTACTGTCATTTTCTAACATTACACCAATGCATGGCACCATGCCAGCACACAAAGGGCCCTTCATACAGTTTTTGTTGAGAACACCAGTTCTCCATCACAAAGGGAGCTTAGAAACCATCTGCTGTTTGTAAGGTTCTGTATGAAGATATCAGCAAAAAGTTCTAAAAACCTCTTTTAGAACTGACTGACCATCAGGAGGCCCCTGATGGCTAAACATCTACTGATTAACAGAGATGTGCCCTTCTCCAGTCCTGTTACTTGTCTGCCTCCTGTTATTATTTACAGACTTAGGTGTTACTGAAATACAATGTTTCATTGTTCTACTTCAGTTCTGTTTCAATGACAAGCAAAAGAGGGTAAGGAAATGGGTGCCAAAGCCTCTTGAGGCTCCTTTACTTGGCATCTGGAGTCTGGTTTGGGGAGCTGAGGACTGTCATGATTCTTGCTTGTCTGAATCATCATCACACCCATCTTAAGAAATTGCCTTGTTTGTCAATCACTGCTTCACCCAAAGTTGACTTGGTTAGGACTGATAATGACTTCAACCCCTTTCTGTCTCTGATGAAAATTCTCCAGATACATTCCTTACTCTCCATGATGATCTTTATAACCTATAGCTTCTATAGCATTTAAATGTAGTAGGACCCTGTGGCAACACTAATGTCCATATATAGAGTCTGTTTCATTATTTTTGCTTCATATCCTTATTATGCAGCATATCTGTGATATGGTTTGTTTGCAAAGTGGCTTATATTGCCTTTTTAAATGGAGAGACTAGATTGGTCTATAACTTGCTAGCTATTTCATGTGTAGATTGAACCAGATAAAATGGTTTTTAAAAACCATAAAAGAATTGATTAAATTATTAATTACACATTTTCAATGAGAACTCAGAGATTTGGTGAAACATGTTCTCTCATGGGATTACATTTTAGTATTCATTAATGAAGAATAATTAAATTAAATTACTTGGCTCCTAGAATGATTGGATATGGAAAAACAAGTTTGAGCGAGGCTGATTTAAACTGCCTTTCACTTGTCATTGACAGGGTAAAAAACGAATCGGCGGCTTTATCAATGCAATGGTGGCTGTCACTTTAGTTTTAGGCTCTCCTTCTCTCTCCCCCCAGTGGGGGGGTAGTAAAAATGAATACTTGTAACCATATAATGGGTGCAGTTAGTGGGAAAAAGGAACATTGCTAATGAGTCTCACTTTTCTCTTGCTTTCTCAGTAACAAACGACTGGTGGCCTTAGTGCCCATGCCCAGTGACCCTCCATTCAATAGCCGGAGAGCCTACACCAGTGAGGATGAAGCCTGGAAGTCGTATTTGGAGAATCCCCTGACAGCGGCCACCAAAGCCATGATGAGCATTAACGGTGACGAGGACAGCGCTGCTGCCCTTGGCCTGCTGTATGACTACTACAAGGTAGAGCCCACACCCCACCCCTACCTCCCTCACTGGTGGGGAGAGAGAATAGACCCCCCCCAGACTCGGAGGGGACGAATCCATCTCTTCCCAGAGAACTAACAATGTATACGCACTTGCTATGGAATTCAGCCCCTTCCTCTTTCTGTTTTCGTTACTCACTGCTTTCGCCTCTGTGGAAGTACAACTTCACCACCCGCCAGTTTTGCACAATTATTTCTTGTATCCTTTGTTCGTGTGCAGAGGTATTACCTACATAATTCCAGTTTAACATCATATTACAAATATTTCCTTACTGTCATTTTTATTTTATGATTAGGATTTTTGGTTGATGAAAAATTTTACGTTGTATGACTGCACCATAATTTGGTTAGCTGCTACTCAGTTGTTGGGCATTTAGGTTGCTCCTAGATTTCTCAGTTTTATAACAGTCATTTCAGTTCCTAGGTTCTTCTAGTTTTATAAGGAACATTGCAATGAACACATTTGTAGAACTCTTTTGCAGCAATTCCAAAACCTATTTTTATTACAACCCTGTCTCTATTTGATTTAATGGGTTCTACAAAAATTTTTTTTAACTCAAAGCAAAATGAGTGTAATTGACTTACATTAACAAAAATACCTGCCATGCAGAACTTACAAAATAGGACCATTTCAAGAACTCAAACAAGAAACAATAGTCTGTCTTACCTGTAAGGCTATGCCTGGTATGGCCTGCTCTTTTAGAACCAGTGAAGTGTAAAAAATCAACAAGTATTTACTAGATGAGGAGATTTATTGCCTACTTGGATTGTAAACACCTGTGGCTTATGCCGGGCATTGGCACAAAGGTGAGAATGGCTGTGTATTTTGCTGATTGGGCACAAAGAACTCCAGTGTTAGAATAAGAACTGAATCCTGTCCCACCACCACAACCCCAGCATGAGAAACTCATAAGAGCTTTAGACAAAAATCATCCCAGAGGTAACAATTTTCCTTTTTAGTACTTTTCAGTTTTCACTTCCTATTTCCTTCCGGGTTTCTATATCCTTTCAGTAATTCCCATTTTTGCAAGTTTTACTGTTTCCTTTCTCTTTCCTAAGCCAGGATTTTCATGCTTTCTAAAGATCTCCCACCACCACCATTAACTCAAGCATCTCACTCATGTCTGTCATTCTGCCAAAATTCTCTAAAATTACTCATTCCTTTTCCAACTTCTTCCCATTTCCCTTATGAGAACACCCTGTAGGGCTCCAGGGAGATGAATGAAAGCCATTTAAGAGATGAAGGTGTGAGTGACGGACAGGTTGACTTCTTCAGGAAAATTTAAATGAGAATATTACAAACTAAAAAGAACAATAATAACAACAACAATGAAAAAATTGGCATGCTTTGTAGTTAGAAAGTGCTGGAGAAATTTATGGATGGGATGCTCCATGGTGCCACTGCCAGCCCAGATCCATCCTTCCTCCCTGACTCCCTCAGGTGGTCACCTGGTGAGGGTGTGAACCTCCTAACTTGGCTCCTGGCATAGGAAGAGGCCCTTGAACTTTGGGCGGCTTGGGCTCAGACGGAGAACACGAGAGGGAGGGATGTTTTGAGGTCTAAGTTACATTTAACTTAAGTAGGGCTGTTTTCTCTACAGAGAACACATTACAGATCGCACCTGAAGAAAATGAGCCTGAAAAACAAAAATGCTTTCATGTGGGCGGTCTTCTTTTCCTTATTTGTGGTGTTTTTACATTTTCAATCCTTTTTTTAAACTAAAGGAGCTCTTCTGAAAATCCTAAGGATAAATACTAAATTTGGGGGAATAACACTTCAACATTTACTGAGGATAGTACAGAATAGAAATCTTCGTGTACTAGGCCATTTCTTGATGGTCCGGCTTTCTTAGACTTTTGTGTTACTCTGCAATGTTTGGTAGTGGTCTCATCCTTTGAGAGAAACTGCAAAGTGAACAACTGAATTTTTCCTTTAAAATAAAATATTTAAAACTTGACAGTTTTATTGATGTCTAAGTCACTGAATTGACCCTGATTTAATCACTCAGTTTGTTGCACCTTTTTTGGGTAACTTTTATAATATTAAACTGATATGTCAGTTACTAGTTTTTATAAAGCTTTGAATTAATGTATTAAAGTACATTTCGAAGAAATATTGTTTTTATTTTTTTAAATAGATCTTATTCCATCATTGTGAAAGGGATATTATTTCAGATGGCAGTTTTTTTTTTTTTTGGTATGTTGAGTGTCTTTTATTTATCAATGTCAAAATAATAGCCATCATGTTACTGGTTTAACATAAAATACAGGATTCCCATATACCACTCTACCATCAACACCTTGCATTGGTGTGGAACATGTGTTACAATTGATGATAGCACTTTTCGGTAGTTGTACTATTTTTTAAAAGTAGTTACCTCTGTTACAATGGATGAATATTAATGCTAATAATATGATTAACTATTATTCATAGTTTATATTAGGTGTATTTCTCCCAGACTCCACCCTATTATTAATACCTTGTATTAGTGTTTTACATTTGCTATAATTCATGAAAGAACTTCTTATACTTGTACTATTAACTATAGTCTCGAATGCCAATTCTTTTGTATTAATGAAAAAGAAAAGCATACCCTGAAACTACAATAGTTGGTAATTTATGAAAGCAATAAATTTTGTTTCCCATAAGTTAATATTGATGTTTTAGTAAATATGGTACCCCTATCCCCTCTTCTCTTGCACTTGCGAACATTTAAAGGAAAGTTGAAATATTGCTTTTTGTAAATATTTTCATTAATTTTTTAATAATTTTTTTATTAATTAAAAAGGAATTACAAGAAAGAAATGCAAACACCCATAATATATGCTCATTCCATTCTACATATATAATCAGTAATTCACAATATCATCACATAATTGCATATTCACCATCATGATCATTTCTTAGAACATTTGCATCAATTCAGAAAAAGAAATAAAAAGACAACAGAAAAATAAAACAAAAACAGAAAAAGAAAAAAAAATTTTACATACCATACCCCTTACCCCTCCCTTTCATTGATCATTAGCATTTCAATCTAAATTTATTTTAACATTTGTTCCCCCTATTATTTATTTTTATTCCATATGTTCTACTCCTTTGTTGACAAGATAGATAAAAGGAGCATCAGACACAAGGTTTTCACAATCACACAGTCACGTTGCAAAAGCTATATCATTATACAGTCATCTTTAAGAAACATGGCTACTGGAACACAGTTCTACATTTTTAGGCAGTTCCCTCCAGCCTCTCCATTACATCTTGATTAACAAGGTGATATCTATTTATTGTGTAAGAATAACCTCCAGGATAACATCTCAACTCTGTTTGGAATCTCTCAGCCACTGACACTGTCTCATTTCACTCTTCCCCCTTTTGGTTAAGAAGGTTTTCTCAATCCCTTGATGCTGAGTCTCAGCTCATTCTAGGATTTCTCTCCCACTATTTATTTATTTATTTATTTATTTATTTATTTATTTATTTATTTATTTTTTAAAGGAAAGACAGAGAGAAGGAAGGAAGGATAGAAGGAAGGAAGGAAGGAAGAAAGGGAAACATTTTTAAACATTTTCTTGTTTTATTGTATTCTGTTTCTCCGTTTTTGTTACATGGGCTGGGGCCGGGAATCGAACCGAGGTCCTCTGGCATAGCAGGCAAGCACTTTGCCCGCTGAGCCACCGCGGCCCGCCCTATTTATTTATTTTTAATCCATATTTTTTACTCATCTGTCCATACTGTAGATAAAAGGAGCATCAGAACAAGGTTTTCACAATCACACAGTCACACTGTGAAAGCTATATCATTATACAATCATCTTCAAGAAACATGGCTACTGGAACACAACTCTACGGTTTCAGGCAGTATGCTCTAGCCTCTCTAATACACCTTAAACTAAAAAGGAGTTCTCTATATAATGCATAAGAATAACCTCTCAACTGTATTTGAAACTCTCAGCCACTAAACACTTTATTTTGTCTCATTCCTCTCTTCCCCCTTTCAGTCAAGCAGGTTTTCTCAATCACTTGATGCTGAGTCCCCGCTTGTTCTAGGATTTCTGTCCCATGCTGCCAGGGAGGTTTACATCCTTGGGAGTTTTGTCCCACGTAGAGAGGTGAAGGCAGGCAGTTTGCTTGTCATGTTGGCTGAGAGATAGGCCATATCTGAGCAACAAAAGAGTTTCTCTCGGGGTGACTCTTAGGCCTGATTTTTTTTTTTTATTAATTAAAAAAATTTAACAATAAACAAAACAATAAGATATCATTCCATTCTACATATATAATCAGTAATTCTTAATATCATCACATAGTTGCATGTTCATCATTTCTTAGAACATTTGCATCGATTTAGAAGAAGAAATAAAAAAGAAATAAAACGATAATAGAGAAAAAAAGTTACACATACCACACTCCTTATCCCTTGCTTTCATTTACCACTAGCATTTCAAACTAAATTTATTTTAACATTTGTTCCCCCTATTATTTATTTTTATTCCATATGTTCTACTCTTTTGTTGATATGGTAGATAAAAGGCGCATCAGACACAAGGTTTTCACATTCACAGAGTCACATTGTGAAAGCTCTATCATTGTTCACTCATCATCAAGAAACATGGCTACTGGAACACAGCTCTACTTTTTCAGGCAGTTCCCTCCAGCCTCCCCACTACATCTTGAACAACAAGGTGATATCTACTTAATGCGTAAGAATAACCTCCAGGATAACCTCTCGACTCTGTTTGGAATCTCTCAGCCATTGACACTTTGTCTCATTTTACTCTTCCCCCTTTTGATCGAGAAGGTTCTCTTAGTCTCTTGATGTTAATTCTCAGCTCATTCTAGGGTTTTTCTCAGTCCCTTGATGCTGAGTCTCAGCTCATTCCAGGATCTCTGTCCCACATTGCCAGGAAGGTTCACACCCCTGGGAGTCATGTCCCACGCAGAGAGGGGGAGGGTGGTGAGACTGCTCGTCGTGTTGGCTGGAGAGAGGGGCCACATCTGAGCAACAAAAAAGGCTCTCTTGGGGGTGACTCTTAGGCCTAAATTTTAAATAGACTTGATCTATTCTTAGGTCTGATTTTAAGTAGACTTAGTCTATCCTTTGCAGAGATCAGTTTCAAATGAACAAATCCCAAGATTGAGGTTCGGCCTATTGATTTTGTTGTCCTCACTGCTTGTGAGAATATCAGGCCTTCTCCATTTGGGGAAATTGTATTTTCCCTCTTTCTTACCACTCCACCAAGGGGACTTTGCAAGGACTTTTTTATTCATTGTTCAAAAATCACTCTGGGATTTATCAAGGCACCAGTCTGGACAAATCTACAAAATCTCATGCCCTACTCAAGGTTCCATGCACTTATGGTGTTCAATTAAACTGTCCATATAAGTTATATTAGGAGATGCACTAGTCAAAATATAAATTTTGTGCCAAATAAACATTTTTTGCTTTAGTCTCACACATAAGTTAAAGTTTTAAAATATGAATGACCATCTATTTTCAACATCCTTCAATATTGACATTCCTTTGTTCCTCATATAAAAACATTTTTAATTTTTTATTAAAAATTAAATTAAGTTTTAGTTAATTTAATTAAATAAATTTTAGTGACAAATTAAAAATGTCACTAATCTTGTCACTAGCATACAAGTTTAGTGACATTTAGTCACCAACCTTGTACACTCTAGGCATTCGTAGATTATACCTTCTCAGTCATTATCATCTATCTTTCCTTCTGATTTCATTCCCCACCTTCCTCCCTCTATCATTCTCACATTCAGCTTCATTCAGTGTACTAACATTATTGTATTATAGTTAGGTAGTATTGTGCTGTCCATTTCTGAATTTCTACAATCAATCCTGTTGCACATTCTGTATCCCTTCAGCTCCAATTACC
Organism: Tamandua tetradactyla; assembly: GCF_023851605.1. Lineage (NCBI taxonomy): Eukaryota > Metazoa > Chordata > Mammalia > Pilosa > Myrmecophagidae > Tamandua > Tamandua tetradactyla. Next base: position 145,916,835 of record NC_135332.1, read on the forward strand.
CAAAATCTACCCTATTTCTATCTCCTGATAGTCTCTGTTCTTAACTGAAATTCCCCAAGTTCATTTGCTAATGTTAGTTCATATCAGTGAGACCATACAGTATTTATCCTTTGGCTTCTGGCTAATCTCACTCAGCATAATGTCCTCAGGGTCCATCCATGTTGTTACATACTTCATCACTGTATTCTGTTTTACAGCTGCATAATGTTCCATCGTATGTATATACCACAGCTTGTTTAGCCACTCATCTGTTGATGGACATTGGGCTCTTTCCATTTCTTGGCAATTGTAAATAATGCTGCTAAAAACACTGGTGTGCAAATGTCCATTTGTGTCCTTGTCCTCATATCCTGTGAGTAGATACCTAACAATGATATTGCCGGATCATATGACAATTCTGTACTTCCTGAGGAACTGCCAAACTGCCTTTCAGAGCAGTTGTACCATTTTACATTCCCATCAAAAGTGGTAAGTGTGCCTCTTTCTCCACATCCTCTCCAGCACTTGTCGTTTTCTGTTTATTGATAATGGCCATTCTGCTGGGTGTGTGATGATATCTCATTGTGGTTTTGGTTTGCATTTCCCGAATAGCCAGGGAAGTTGAGCACCTTTTCATGTACCATTTGGCCATTTGTATTTCCTCTTCTGAGAAGTGTCTGTTCATGTCTTTTGCCCATTTTTTATTTGGGTTGTTTGTGTTTTTGTTATTGAGTTGAACAATCTCTTTATATATTCTGGATACTAGACCCTTATCTGATATATCATTTCCAAATATTATCTGCCATTGTGTAGCCTGTCTTTTCACTTTCTTGACAAAGTTCTTTGATGTACAAAAGTGTTTAATTTTGAGGAGTTCCCATTTTATCTATTTCTTTCTTCAATGCTCGTGCTTTGGGTGTAAGATCTAGGAAACCGCCTCCCATTATAAAATTTGTAAGATATTTCCCTGCATTTTCTCCTAAAAGATATATGGTCTTAGATCTAATGTTTAGGTCTTTGATCCATTTTGAATTAATTTTTGTATAGGGTGTGAGGTATGAATCCTCTTTCATTCTTTTGCATGTGGATATCCAGTTCTCTAGGCACCATTTATTGAAGAGACTGTTCTGTCCCAGTTGAGTTGGTTTGACTGCCTTTTCAAAGATCAATTGTTCATAGATGAGAGGGTCTATATCTGAACACTCTATTTGATTCCATTGGTCAGTATATCTATCTTTATGCCAGAACCATGCTGTTTTGACCACTGTAGCTTCATAATACACTTTAAAGTTAGATAGTATGAGACTTCTGACTTCATTTTTCTTTCTCAGGATATTTTTAGCTATTTGGGGCACCCTGCCTCTCCAGGTAAATTTGGTTATTGATTTTTCTATTTCTGAAAAGTAAGTTTTTGGGATTTTAATTGGTATTGCATTACTCTATAAATCAATTTATGTAGAATTGACATCTTAACTATGTGTAGTCTTCCAATCCATGAACATGGGATGCCCTTCCATTTATTTAGGTCCTCTGTAATTTCTTTTAGCAATTTCTTGTAGTTTTCTTTTTATAGGTCTTTTGTATCCTTAGTTAAATTTGTTCCTAAATATCTTATTCTTTTGGTTGCAATTGCAAATGGAATTCTTACTAGTGTATAGAAACATTACAGATTTTTGAGTGTTGATAATGAATCTGCCACTTTGCTGTATTGATTTATTAGCTCTAGTAGTTTTTTTTTTTTTAACTTTTTTTTATTGTATAGCATAATATATATACAAAGCAACAAAATAAAAAGCAGTAATTTTCAAAGCACTCTTCAAAAAGTGGTTACAGGATAGATCCCAGAGTTTGTCATGGGCCACCATATGATCCTCTCATATTTTTCCTTCTAGCTGCTCCAGAATATAGAAGGCTAGAGGGCTTAAATATTTTTTTATCATCACAATAAACGTTTTTCCTTCTTTGATTTTTGTGAAAAATAACATATATACAAAAAAGTTAAAAATTTCAATGCACAGCACCACAATTGGTTGTAGAACATATTTCAGAGTTTGACATGGGTTACAATTTCACAATTTTAGGTTTTTACTTCTAGCTGCTCTAAAATACTGGAAACTAAAAGAGGTATCACTTTAATGATTCAGAATTCAAATTCATCTGTTAAATCCTATCTTCTATGTATAACTCCACTATCACCTTTGATCTTTCCATTCCTCTCTTTAGGGGTGTTTGGGCTATTCTAAATTTTTGATATTGGAAGGGTCTGTCACTAATATAGGGTAGGGAGATGGAACTCTCTGATGTTCTGGAGAGGCTGGGCTAGGTTTCAGGACTTATCTGGACCAGGGACCCATCTGGAGGTTGTACGTTTCTGGAAAGTTACTCTAGTGCCTGGAATGCTTGTGGAATCTTATAAATTGCCCTAGGTGTTCTTTAGGATTGGCTGGAATGGTCCTGGTTGAGTGCTGGCAGATTATGATAGGTAGCAAGGTCTAATTGAAGCTTGCGAAAGAGCAACCTCCAAAGTTGCCTCTCGACTCTATTTGACCTTTCTCTGCCACTGATACTTTATTAATTACACTTCTTTCCCCCATTTGAGTGGATGTAATTATTGATCCCATGGTGCCAGATCTGGATTCATCCCTGTGAGTCCTCTTCCATGTCACTAGGGAGATAGTTCTAGTAGTTTTGCTGTGAATTTTTTGGGGTTTTTGACATATAGTATGTCATCTGCAAACAGTGAGAGTTTTACATCTTCCTTTCCAATTTCAATGCCTTGTATTTCTTTTTCTTGTCTAGTTGCTCTGGCTAGAGCTTCCAACACAATGTTGAATAACAAAAGTGATAGTGGACATCCTTGTCTTGTTCCTGATGTTAGGGGGAAAGTTCTCAGGTTTTCCCCCTTGAGGATGATGTTATCTGTGGGTTTTTCATATATTCCCTTTATCATGTTGAGGAAGTTCCCTTCTATTCCCATCCTTTAAGTGTTTTCAACGAGAAAGGATGTTGAATTTTGTCAAATGCCTTTTATGCATCAATCGAGATATTCATGTGGTTTTCTGCTTTAATTTGTTGATATTGTGTATTACATTAGTTGATTTTCTTATGTTGAAGCATCCTTGCATATCTGGGATCAGTCCTACTTGGTCATGGTCTATAATTCTTTTAATGTGCTGCTGGATTTGATTTGCAAGAATTTTGTTGAGAATTTTTGCATCTATATTCATTAGACAGATTGGTGTGTAATTTTCTTTTCTAGTAGTATCTTTGTCTGGCTTTGATATGAGGGTGATGTTGGCTTCATAGAATGAGTTAGGCAACCTTCCCTCTTCTTTAATTTTTTTTGAAGAATTTGAGCAGAATTGGTATTAATTCTTTCTTGAATGTTTGGTAGAATTCACATGTGAAGTCATCTGCTCCTGGACTTTTCTTTTTGGGGAGCTTCTTAATGACTAATTCAGTTTCTTTACTCGTGATTTGGTTGCTGAGGTCATCTATTTCTTCTCGAGCCAATGTTGGTTGTTCATGCTTTTCTCGGAAGTTGTCCATTTCATCTACACTGTTGAGTTTATTAGCATAAAATTGTTCATAGTATCCTCTCATTACCTCCTTTATTTCTGCAGGGTCAGTGGTTGTGTCTCCTCTTCCATTTCTGCTTTTATTTATTTGCATCCTCTCTTTTCTTCTTTTTGTCAACCTCGCTAAGGGTTCATCAATCTTATTGATTTTCTTATAGAACCAACTTCTGGTTTGTTGATTTTCTCAATTGTTTTCATGTTCTCAATTTCATTTATTTTTGCTCTAGTCTTTATTATTTCTTTCCTTTTGCTTGTTTTGGGGTTAGTTTGCTCTTCTTTCTCTAGCTTTTCCAAGTGAACAGTTAATTCCTTATCTTTCGCTCTTTCTTCTTTTTTGATATAGGCATTTAGGGCAATAAATTTCCCTCTTAGCACTGCCTTTGCTGCATCCCATAAGTTTTAATATGTTGTGTTTTCATTTTCATTTGCTTCAAGATATTTACTGATTTCTCTTGTAACTTCTTCCTTGGCCCACTGGTTGTTTAATAGTGTGTTGTTGAGCCTCCATATATTTGTGAATTTTCTAGCCCTCGCATATTATTGATTTCCAACTTCATTCCTTTATGATCTGAGAAAGTGTTTTGTATGGTTTCAATCTTTTAAAATTTATTGAGACTTGCTTTGTGACCCAGCATATGGTCTATCTTTGAGAATTATCCATGAGCACTTGAGAAAAAGGTGTATCCTGCTGTTGTGGGGTGTAATGTTCTATAAATGTCTAAGTCTAGTTTGTTTGTTGTATTATTCAAATTCTCCCTTTCTTTATTGATCCTCTGTCTAGACGTTCTGTCCATTGATGAGAGTGGGGAATTGAAATCTCCAACTATTATGGTAGATGTGTGTCTATTTCTCATTTCAGTGTCTGCCTCATGTATTTTGGGGCAATCTGGCTCAGTGCATAAAAATTTATTATTGTTATGTCTTCTTGTTGAATTGTTCCTTTTATTAATACATAGTGTCTTTATTTGTCTCTTTTAATTGTTTTACATTTGGAGTCTGATTTTTTTGACATTTGTAAAGCTACTCCTGCTCTTTTCTGAATGTTGTTTGCATGAAATATCTCTTCCTAGCCTTTCACTTTCAGTCTATATTTATCCTTGGGTCTGAAATGCATCCCCTGTAGACAGTATATAGATGGGCCCTGTTTTCTAATCCATTCTGCCAGTTTATGTCTTTTGATTGGGGAGTTTAATCCATAACATTTGGTGTTATTACTGTAAGGACAGTACTTTCTTCTATCAATTTGCCTTTTGGATTTTATATGACATTTCTAATTTTTCTTCTTTTTACCTTTACTGATAGTCTTCATTTCTACGCTCTTCTCCACACCTCTCTTGCCTATCTTTTCTTATTTGTCTCTAGTGCTCCCTTTAGTATTTCTTGCAGAACCAATCTCTTGGTCACAAATTCTCTCAGTGATTTTTTGTCTGAAAATGTTTTAATTTCCCCCTCATTTTTGAAGGAAAATTTTCTGGATATAGAGTTCTTGGTTGACAGTTTTTCTCTTTTAGTATCTTAAATACATCACACAACTGAGTTGTTGCCACCATAGTTTCTGCTGAGAAATCGATGCATAGTCTTATTTGGCTTCCCTTGTATGTGATGGATTGCTGTTCTCTTGCTGCTTTCAAAATTCTCTTTCTCTTTGACATCTGACATTCTGATTAGTAAGTGTCTTGGAACATATTCTGTTTGGGGTATGCTACACTTCTTGGATCTGTAATTTTTAAGTTTTTCATAAGAGTTGGGAAATTTTCAGTGATAATTTCCTCCATCAGTTTTTCTCCTCTTTTTCCCTTTTCTTCTCCTTCTGGGACACCCACAACATGTATATTCATGTACTTCATGTTTTCATTCAATTCCCTGAGCCACTGCTCATATTTTTCCATTCTTTTTCCTATATTATCTTGTGCTTGCCAGATTTCAGATGTTCTGTCTTCCAGTTCACTAATCCTATCTTCTGCCTCTTGAAATCTAACATTGTAGGTTTCCACTGTTTTTTTTTTTAATCTCTTCTACTGTGCCTTTCATACCCATAAGTTCTGTCATTTGTTTTTTCAAACTTTCAGTTTCTTCCTTTTGTTCATTCCTTGCTTTCTTTATATCCTCCCTCAATTCATTGATTTGATTTTTTTTTTCACAAAAGAAAAAGAGAAAAAAGTTTATTGTGATAAGTGCACATCTATATGGTTATGTTGTGAACCATTGATGGTACACTTTGGATGATTACATGGTATGTGAATATATAATATCAATCAATCAATCAATAAATATTATCTTGATGAATGCACAACTATGTGATGATAATGTGAAACATTGATTGTATACTTTGGATGGATTGTATGGTGTGCGAATATACCTCAATAAAATCACATTTATTTAAAAAAGAGATAACTAATATTACCAGTTTTTTGAGCATCTTTGGAGAGAAATTGTAGGCATAAACAGGTCTCTGAATTTGTGTCCATTCCCCACATAAATGATAGCACATGCTACTGATAGAAGATAAGTCTTCGGAAGACTTCCTGAGTTAGTATACTTTCTCTGCATCTTTATTGCAGTTATTGAATCCATTGTTGAAGAGTACAGGTCTGTTACTTTGTAGAATGTCACTCAATTTGTCTAATGTTTCCTTGTAATTAAATTAAGCATGCACACTTTCAGCAGTGATACCACATAAGTGATACTGTATCTCTTAGATGTTTTGTATCAGGAGGCACCCGAAGTCAGTCTATATTAACTGCTGTTAAAGTTGAGCACTTGGTTAAGGTAGAGTCCATTAGATTTCTCCACTGAAAATTTACCAATTTTCATTTTGTAATTAATAAGTAATCCATGGATAGATTCTTTAAGACAATACGTATCTTGTTCTTCATAAAACATTCACTTTGAGATTTTTTCATACACAAATGATTTTTGCCTGAATCCATTATTACTGTGATCATTGCAAAGTAATATATATTAGTTTTATTTTCACTGTCCTCAAGCTCTGCTGAACTCTAGATCCAGGCTGGGTGAGTGTGGAGTGCCTCTTGGACCTGTCTCTGCCTCCTGATGCATTGATTTGATTTTTGATGAGGTTTTCCATGTCTGTTTGAACATTTTAAATTAACTGTTTCAATTCTTTATCTCATTTGAATTGTTGGCTTGTTTCTTTTGACTGGGCCATATCTTCAATTTTACTAGTATGATTCATTATTTTTTTGCTGGCATCTAGGCAAATAATTTCCTTAATCAGTTTATTCTGGAGATTGTTTTCACTTTTTTTTTTTTACCTAGGATTTTCTTGTTGGATGACTTTGTTGCCTCTCTGTTCTTTGACATTCAGTTCAGCTTATTCTAGGCCTCTAGCTTAGGTTTTGTTTAACAAATAAGAATTTTTCAGTTCTTGCTTTCTTGTTTCTTGCCTTGTCTGCATGGTGCCTTTTTCTCCACATTAGGTGGGTCTATTTAGGTATTATAGACCCCAGTCACATTTTTCCAGAACAAATTGACCTCCTCTCAAGAGGAAAGAGTCACCTGCATCAGTTTTCCCTGAGGGTGGGACCAAGCAGATTGAGAGACTTTTCTATGAAGCCTTTAGATCTGTGTTTTCTTATCTGGCCCAGTATGTGGCACTTGTCTGCCTATGGATCCCACCAGCATAAGGTGATGTGGTACCCTTAACTTCAACAGACTCTCCATGCTGGAGGTATGGTCGAGACAGAGGTGAGGTAGGCTGGCTTTAATCTCTTCAGTTTTCCAGACCCTGGGGTCTGAAGTCCTTGAGGAAGAGATTCCACTTGAGCTGGGTCCCATCCCTTTCCTGGGGAAGAACAGCCTCCAGAAAAGCTCTCAGACAAGCTTAATTCTGCCTGAGAAGCCATTCAGTTGTATCCAAAGAGCAGTCAAGCCATAGAAACACAGCCACAAAAATAGAAGGAAAAAAATTCCTTTTCAAAGCAGGTTCCCTGTTCCATGAGTTTGCCATTCAAGAGCTTAAGTTGGTATGTTGCTCTGTGTGTCTACAGGTCTTATATGTGCCCCCTCCTTTTCTTCAGGGCCCAGACCCTTTCAAGTATTTTGTGCTGTCTAACACAAAAAAACTCTGTTCTTCTTTTTTTTTTTTTTCTTTTTCCATCAGCCTGCCCTCTCTGTGCTGGGCCAAAACTGAGCAACCTCCACTTTTAATCGAGGTTCAGCTGAGCTGGGGTCCTATTTTTAGTAGCTAGAATTTGTTAATTAATTCCACAAATTGGAGGTTGGTAGAGCTTAGCCCCTTGCTGATAGTAAGGTCTCTTTACTTTCCCCTCTGGGAAGCTGCCTGTAGGGAAGGGATGCCAGCCACGGCGGCATGGGGGACTCACAGTTCTGGGTGGGACTGCAGCTAGTCCACCTTGTCCAGATTGGAGTATACTGTGTGTCTGGTCCCTGATGTGGCCCCAGCAGTTGTTCTGTACTGTTCCTAACTATTTATTAGCTGCTCTGGAGGACAAACTAAATCCCACACATCACTAAGCCACCATCTTGGCTCCTCTCTGCACTCGCTTTGTTTTTCAACTGAGATTACTGGTGCTCTGTGATTATCTGGGCTACCATACCAACATCTTAGATTTTTCCTTCTAGCTGCTCTAGAATATGGGAGAGTAAAAGGCATAAATATATATTTTTATTATTAAAACTGACTTTATTTTTCTTTTTTGTGATAAATAACATATATACAAAAAAGCAATAAATTTCAAAGCACAGTATAACAAACAGATTTCAGAATTTTGTATAGGTGGAAACCAGGTTTTTAGTTTATTTGTCCATCCATGCATTCATTCACCCATCCATCCAACAAATATTAATTAATCATCTTTGGCCTTCCAGTGATGGTACAGACAGTATGGGAGTGGATTGGATATCCAAAGGCAGATGGGGCCTGGTTCATCACCTCAGACAGGCCACAGTCCAGGACAGACACAGTCCCATAAACCAAAAGCCATAATTCATCGTGGTAAATGCTGTAATAGGCGTATTTCAGAACACCAGAGGGTGTGACCACCTCCTGGAGGGTTCTCAGGTGGCTTTTCAGAGGACCAGTGCCCACTGTACCAGAAAGCCAGAGGAGAACTCAGAGAACCAGAGAGGGCATTTCAGGCAAATGAAACAGGAGGTGAGAAATATTGGGTATAAAATAGCAGGTTGCATGGAGTCCAAGCAATCAGTATTGCTGAACTGTGCAGAGTGAGTGACAAGGAGAAGGAAGCTGAGACTGGTGAGGAAGGCAGTCACTCTCTTTTGAAGAGTCCTGCCAGGCCAGGCTGGTGGGCTGGGCTTTATTCTCCCAAAGAGGAGTCCAGGGTCAGGTATACAGTCTTGCTTTTGCTGGATGAATGAGTGAATAAATACCTTATGGAATATTCCTAAACTGTCAAAATTAAAAACAAACAAACAGCCCTTAAGTTTAATCTTGTTTGTATCTATTCTGGGAAATGCAGAGAAGGCTTATAGAAGAAAAATGTCCTATAATTCTTCTATCATAAGAACATTTGGTATCATTCCATTCAGTAGTGAAGGATTTTGAATGTAGGCCTGATTGATCAGAGAAATTATTTACACATATTATAGCAGCAGCAGCAGAGAGGTGGGTTGGGGACAGGGAGAACAGTGGGAAATGTATTGCAATAGTCTCCATAAGACCCAACCAAAGTAAGGAAATGGTGGCAGGGATTCCCAGGAAAGCAATTGGGAGAGTTCTCCCTAAGTCAGCCACTGAAACAGAAACTATTAAATAGAGACAAAATAATATGTTCAAAATAATTATTTGTTTAATAAAAGTTGACAACTGATTGTGTGTTTGTGTGTGAGTGTGAGCTGGTGGGGAGACCCCATACCTAACTAGGAGAAAAATGTCCACGGTGATTCCCAGATTAGCCAAGGTGGAGAGTACAGAAGACTTTTGGGTTGAGGTTGATATGCTAGTAGGATGTTTCATGGGGGTGTTTGATAGACAGTATTTTGGGTTTAGAATTCAAGAGAGGGGAGTGAGTTGAGAGGCCTCAGTTTTTCTAAGGAGGACTGTCTTTTTGGAAAGTCAAAATAAACATGGTTCAGAGAGGCCTCTGATTTTCTGATAGGAGTAAACCAAAAGAAAACCCATCTGTGTTGGATTTCACCCAGCACTGTAGAGTAAGCATGGTTGTCTGCGTATAGCTAACATTGGTGCCTCTTGGGCATAATACCATTCACTTCCATGTCCTTTTAGAATTTGCTAATGTGTTTTAGGGTATGGAATCCCTTTGTCTTCAATTCTGCATTTACTAAGTGATTTTGATTGATAGCCTACAACATTCTAGGTGCTTGAGACATAACTATCTACAATCTCGTGGAGGTTGTAGTCTAATCACAGATGTCAAAAATTAAGATGGGACTTGAAGTGTGGCCAGAAATTAGCCTGGCAAAGGTATGGGTGGGGTGAGGTTGGGGCCCTGAGGGTATGGGATGGTCTTTGTGTGATGCCCACAAGACCTGGAAAGTCAAGGAAAGTTGGCTGTGCCACAGCACATGGCATATTAAAGAGACCCAAAGAAGTAAAATGCATGTCCCTGACTCAAGGCTCTTCCTTTCCTGTCTTGCTTATCTTTGAAGCAAATCATCTACTCATTTCTTTCTTGAGTTGGTTACACCTTCCTTATTCTGTCATATCCTCAAGTCTTTTTATAAATGATCCCCCTTGGCTGGAAAACCTTCCTAACTGACTTGACAAATTCCTACTCGAGCTTAGCTACCTGTGGAGCAAAACTCTAGGCTTCCAGAGCTCCCTGGGCAAAGTTCAGTTTTACCTCAGGATCACTGAGTATTGACATTTTATGTTTGTCATCCTCAGAAGATGATAGGAAGTATGTTTTATTCATCTTATTTCTATCTAGTACTTAGCATACCTGATACAATGTAAACCCTCAAAACTGACATATGAACTAAAGACTTAAAATTGATTTTATTTTAATTAAAAGATACTTATAAGTCCCAGGCTCTCTAAGTGCTTTAAAATAATTAATGTATTTAATTATAAGAAAAGTCCTATGAGGTACAATTATCATTATCTCCATTTTACCAATGAGGAAAGCAAGATGCACTTTAGTTAGTAGTGGAGCTGAGGTTCGAACCCAGGCAATCTTGGCTCTAGATCTCTGTTCTTGGCCTCCCAAATCCAACTGACTGGGTTGGATGAGTAGAAACCATAGGAATTACACAAATACTCTTTCATCTCAGAATAGTGAAGACTGCTGTTTGGGTACAGAGGGGTTTGGTAAAGGAAAATCTGGAGATTTAGCAAAACACCAAGAACAAGCAAGAAAAATCTCCTAACCAATCAAACAAATCTAAACCTACTATTCTTGTGTTTAAAACTGTGGCAGATAAATGTAAACAGTAGGGCAATTAGATGGTGGTCAGAAACACAGCTACTGGGTGTGTCCCTTTTCTCAAGTGTTACTTTTTCAATTTTTTTTTTTTTTTTTGTATGGTCAGGCACCAGGAATTGAACCTGGGTCTCTGGCATGGCAGGCAAGAACTCTGCCACTGAGCCACCGTTGCTCACCCTTCAATAATTTTTATTGGTTGTTTAAATAGTAATGAAGTGCATTCAAAGAAAAATTGTGAACTGGGCATGAGCTCTTTAGAATGGTAGTAAGGGTGGTCTTGCTAATTAGATGCTTGCTCCCTTGTTGGCTAACAGTGCAGCTCCATGCTCACCCATGACTCCTCTGAATAGCAGCCTTGGAGTCTGCCATCAGTCTGGAGGGCCAGTCCCTGTTCTTTCACATGATGCTTATTGTAACTCCCAAGATGTTTTCTGTCTATTCAGGGGCACAGATGTCCAGATTCACTGTCCACTCACATTGCTTCTTTTCCCTTCACCTGCTCCGAAGGTAGGGGAGGGCACGGGAGGTGTTCAGGCCCAGGGGTGCCCAAACATGGCCACCTGAGACAGAAGATACAGCAGAATTATGGGTGTTTCTTGATTGTTCTGTTCCTATCTTTACCCATTTGTCTCTGTTTCATTGTCATTCAGGCTAGTCACCTTTAACCATCTCCCAGCTGTAGTTCCTGGAGAACTTCCCATTTTAATTTCTTTGCTTATGTTGGTGGCTTGCACTACACATGTTAGCCTGACTGATGGTTGGTGATATTTCCAGGTTCCTCGAGACAAGAGACTGCTGTCTGTAAGCAAAGCAAGTGACAATCAAGAAGACCAGGATAAAAGGTATGGAGTTGTGCAAAGGAATATGCCTGGGGCCCCAAATAACTTTTTCTATATATTTTTTTAGAACAACAGTATTAAACTATGAAATTGTTCTGGAGAGAAGTTGGGAGGTATGGGAGTCAAGAAGCTTAGCTTCCTCTATCAGTCTGTTAGAATCTGGATCAAGACCAGATCTCTCAGCAGGGAAAGCAAATTGCAATTTTTGGTTATGTATCTAAAGGGTCATCAGACACCTTCTTCAGAGGAAGCTTAAAATTCCAAGAGTTAGAAGTGATATATGTTGGCTGGTTCCCATTGCTGGGATCAATTTTTCTGATCAATCCCATGGCTATAGAATTGCGAGCAGACCTTGATGGGGTGAGTTACCTGAAGGATCACTTTGACTAGGGGTGAGAGGCAGGAGGTTGGGCTGGTTCTCAGCCAAGGCAGGCAGCTGGTGGAGAGCCCTGAAAAGCAAGGTTCACCCTCAGACAACACTGAAGATGTTGGAAACCATTATGTGACACCCTTTCTTGCCCTCCTAAGTTAAGAACCAGGTGAAAATAAGCATAGATGGGCATATTGAAATTGAAAAGGGAAGAAAAAGCAGCTTTATTTCTGATGAAATGAGTCAGAGAAGGTGTTTGAATTCTTAGCTGGTTTCCTTTCAATCCTGACTTAGATAAATCTATGTACCCAGTCCCGAAACGACTTCAGAACTCTGAAGGAACAGGCCACTTGTGGCATGGCAGGGGGTGACTGGAATGCCCCCTCTCGTTGACCTGGAAGGTACAGAAGGGACTAAACTTCCCTGCTCAACTACTTCTCCCAAACTCACTAATCAAATAAATATCTGCCCCTGCAGAGGGATGGAGAAAAGTCAGTGTTTTCCTATGGGAGATTTTTTCACATAGAATATGAAGCTGGGAGAAATGAAATCCCCACTAGCATATATGTCAGAATTGTACTTGGCCTTGATAGAAACAGGTTATGACACTATTATTTATCTTGTGATATGGCTAGTGGAGAGGGGCCATGCCAGCAGCCAGTAGCCTGCAGCCTAGGTGGTTGATGGTTATTTTTGTGATTTCAATGAAACACCTATAGAAGAAGTGGCAGTGGTGTATGGATTAAATGCTTTGTATAGACTAACATGACTCAATAGACTTCTGGTTGAATGTAATTTTGAAGGGTATCATTTGATTGGAGTGTATTCATAATTTAAGGTGCCATGTGCTAATATGATATCACTACAATGATTTGTCTTCATGAGTTATTTAGAAAAACAACAAAATCTCACTATGATCCAAAAATTTTTTTGAACTATACTTAAATGCGCCATTCTTGGCATTATAGTTTTCTTGTATATTTGGTACAATTGTAAATCCTAATTCGGGCAGTATCATAATAATTCTTATTTTTTTCTAATTATTCATTTTCTGGATGTCTCTCTGAAGTCTCTAACATTAGCTTCTAAAGCTAATGCTGTTTTACAGAGCTATAGTTACACATGACAGGATCGTGCTGAATCTTTGATTTCCTGGTGATATGGTACTTGTGATTCAACTAGGCACTTTTATACAGTGCTGTAGTTTGCTTATTTCTCAGTTTGTAAGAACTCCAGAAAATGCTTTGCCTCTGTTTCTTGTTTAGAATTCATACATTTTGCATACATGCATACATGAGTTAAGCTCATGCATACATGAGTTAAAGGATTAAGAAAGTTGAACTGAAGTGTGGACTCTTAACTATAGAGAAGTTGTTTGAATATTTTGGCAAAGCCAGTGAGTCTGTGCATGTGTGGTGCCCAGAGATGTGGAGACTGGGAGTTGCTTTTGTAGCTAGTCAGTGTAGATCAACCCTTCTAAAGTACTCAACCTGCAAAACATTATCCATAAGACATTAGTAGTTATTCCTCCACAAGGGGTCTAGGATGACACGGGTTTGGGGAATGCTGGCTTATGGTTGAATAGGCGAAAGAAAGACTTTACCATGTTCACAATCTTTGTGACTCCCCACCAGCAGTCTTGTTATGGCAGTTTTGTTGTGGTTTTCAAACTGATTTTTATCATGCATTCCTTTCTTTGAGGAATATCTATTAACATTCCATGCAGTTTTCTGAACAATGGAGTTTAGGGAATGCTGACATAAACAGGTTGTCTGGGTTTTGGCATCATCCAGCTAACTTGATGTTGATTGAATGTCATTTCCACTGTGTATTATATATAGATTCACTGTCTTGACTTGGTCATGAAACCTTATGTTCTGTTGCAGAATGTTGGTAGACTTGTGATTTTATTCCCTAGAGATTATTTTCTAGAATGATTTCTACAGATCCATCACAGACACAGTGAAGTTTTACAATTTTTCTGTTAGCTTTTTTTCACATGGAGCTACTCTTCCGTCAAGCTTCATTTTGAAGTTTAATCTGAAAAATCAAAGCTAAAAATACCAAGTCCTGCTTAGTAGAAAAGCTCAGAGGCTAATGGACTTCCTTCTTTACAGAGAGGAACCACGAGGACCCAGTTCATGGAGGAACCAATTTTATTTGAGTATTTCTCTCAAGGAGAGATGCCAGTAAGCCCCAGAAAGCACATGCTAGTCTGAGATGGAGTTCCATGCAAAGCATGTATTTTCTCCCATATCACACAGAATAACTGATTAGTAAATGAGGAGTCCCAAATTTTGTTGGCCAAAGGGATTTTACTGTGATCATTTGTTAACAGTAATTTTCTGTTAACTAAATCTTCTTTGCTCCTGCTGTCTCCTAGAATTTCTTGGTATTAATAGAATGTATTTCATCCTAAGCATGACAAGAATTAATTATATAAATCCTCTCTTTTTCCTTGGTCCCAGTCAGGAGATCTGACATCTGGGAGATCTTGTCTTATATCAGCCCAGTAACATTACTTCCTTAAGCCCCAAAGGTAAAAGTATCAACAAACTCATGTTATTCCTTAATTTGACTGAAATATTTTAAAGATAAACTTTCACATATTGTGTTTTGTTTTCTATTAGTTTAGCCCCAAATTATCCTTTTGACCCCTTTCCCCCTGCCCCTTTTGAAATTACTCACTATATTCATTCTCCACCTCTTTTTTGATGGGGTGGGGGCTATTTTAAAACTTTGTCTTTTGAAAGTTTCAAACAAACAGGGAAATAGAGAAGAAAATATACTCATCCATCCTTTCCAAATACCCATCCTGGATTCAGCAATGATGCATTTGTGTCACGTCTACTTAATCTCTTTTTTTCTCACCCTCCCTTCCTTTTCTTCTTATTATTTTAAACAAGTCCATGTCATCATGCCACTTCACTTCTTTTGTCTTCTTATCTGCATCTTTGAAAAACAGGACATGAAAAATAGGGCATTTCGTTACATAATCTTAAAACTATTAGCATACCTAACTAATAACAGTGCTTCCTTAATATCACCTACTGTCCAATTGATTTCATTTTTCCTCAACAATTCCATTGCATCCTAAGTGCCTCTTTAATTTGTTCAGATAAGGATCCAAACAAGATCTACTCATTACATTTGATTATTTTGTCTGTTAAATCTCTTTTAATGCAGATCAGTCCTCCCACCTTAACCCCTTTTTTCATGCCTTTGAAGAAACAAGAAACTCGATTCATCAAGATGTCCTACATTGTTTTGTCTGATTGTGTCCTTTTAATGTTAAGTTGTTCTTCTACCTCCTGTATTTTCTGGAAGCTGGAAGTCAGATCTAAAAGCTTGGTTACATTTAGGGTAAAAAATAAATATATTTGCAGTAATACTTTTGAATCCTTCAGCTTGCATGACAGCAGGAGCTGGCTATGTCTGGTTGTACCACTTTTAGTGCTGCAAAGATTGAGTGGTGGATTCAGGTGGTGTCCATGGGCCCTTCTGTTCTAAAGGTTGCATCAGCCCTTTTCCTAATGACATTTGCATCCACCAATTATTGCCTGCATCGCTTATCTTACTAGAACTTGCAAAATGATGATTTTCTAATTCTATCATGTTGGGCGGGGCCGTTTTTAACACACAGAAACTGTCTTGGCACCAGTGAAGCCCAGAGTAATTTGAGTGGAGGAGAAAACCGAGTTCAGGTCCTAAAGACCGTTCCAGTGAACCTTTCCCTAAATCAAGACCACCTGGAGAATTCAAAACGTGAGCAATACAGCACCAGCGTCCCTGAGAGCCCAGCCATCCTCCCCGTGTCAGGAATCGCGGTGGTGAAGGCTGAAGAGTTCACGCCGGTGTTCATGGCCCCACCGGTGCACTATCCCCGGGGAGACGGCGAGGAGCACCGTGTGGTCATCTTCGAACAGACTCAGTATGACGTGCCCTCCATGGGCGCCCACAGCACCTATCTCAAGGACGACCAGCGCAGCACCCCAGACAGCACTTACAGCGAGAACTTCAAAGACGGGGCAAGCGAGGTGAGTCCCCACTGCTTTCAGAACCTCAGGAACCTCGGCTCGGCCCTGTAGCTAATTTTTTCTCCATTTGCTTTGGAAGTGGGATAACTGAAGCAAATCGTGGGTTTAGTTTTTTTTTTTTTTCTTCTTGTCTCCTCTGTTTCTGTGTATCTTTCTTTATAAACAGATTATAATGCCCCATTGGTATTTGTGTGGGTAAGAATATTTCTGTTTTGCTGGACTCTTCGCAGATGGATTCCTTTGCTTTTAGTTTTAGTCTTAAAATTAAATATTTACGAGGAATTAAGAGATGTCTGCATGGAAGCTCCTTACTTTGCAAAGTTTTTGCATTGAACTTTTTTTTTTTAACTTTTTTTATTGTATGGTATAGCATATATACAAAGCAAAGAAGTAAAAAAGCAGTAGTTTTCAAAGTACTCTTCAAAAGTGGTTACAAGGTAGATCCCAGAGTTTGTCATGGGCTACCATATGTTCTTCTCATATTTTTCCTTCTAGCTGCTCCAGAATATAGGAGGCTAGATGGCTTCAATTCTTTTTTATCACCACAGTCTACTTTTTTTCCGAACAATAACATATATACAAGAAAGCTATAAATTTTCAAGCATAGCACCACAATTAGTTGTAGAACATATTTCAGACTTTGACATGGGTTACAATTTCACAATTTTAGGTTTTTACTTCTAGCTGCTCTACCTGCTCTAAAATACTGGAAACTAAAAGAGGTATCAATTTAATGATTCAGCATTCATATTCATTTGTAAGTCTATCTTCTATGTATAATTCCACCATCACCTTTGATCTTTCCAAACCTCTCATTGGGGTTGTTTGGGCTATTGCAATTCTAAATTTTTGATAATGGAAGGGTCTGTCACTAATATGGGGTAGGGAGATGGAACTATCTGAAGTTCTGGAGAGGCTGGGCTCGGTTTCAGGACTTATCTGGACCAGGGACCCATCTGGAGGTTGTAGGTTTCTGGCAAGTTACTCTAGTGCCTGTAACCCTTGTGGAATCTTATATATTGCCCAAGGTGTTCTTTAGGATTGGCTGGAATGGTCTTGATTGGGGTTGGCAGGTTATGATAGGTAGCAAGGTCTAACTGAAGCTTGCATAAGAGCAATCTCCAGAGTAGCTTCTCGACTTTTTTTGAACTCTCTCTGCCACTGATACTTTATTAATTACACTTTTCCCCCCTTTTGATCAGGATGTAATTATTGATCCCATGGTGCTAGATCTGGATTCATCCCTGGGAGTCTTCTCCCACACCACCAGGGAGACTTTCACCCCTGAATCTCATGTCCCATGTAGGGGGGAGTTCAATGAATTTCACTTGCAGAATAGGGCTTAGAGAGACTAGGCCACATCTGAGCAACAACAGAGGTCCTCTAGAAGCAACTCTTAGGCATGCCTATACATAGTCTAAGCATCTACCTACATAAGCTTTGCAAGAGTAAGCCTCATGATCGAGGGCATGGCCTATTGATTTGGGCGTCCCTAAAGTTTGACACAGTATAAGGGGATTCCCTGATGGTGAGGTTTAATAGTTCCATATTCTTTCTTCCCTCCCTCAGGGGACTTTGCCAATACTTTTTGATTATTTGTTAATATACTCTAGGATGTTTCCAGGCATTAAAATAATCTATACAGGATTAAAGGACCTCTTGCTCAAATTGTGCTCTCTGTGTTGTAATTGTTCAAATGAACTATACAGATAGGTTGAATTAAATTATGCACTACAGAAAATTTCAGTTCCACATCAAATAAACCTTTCCTCCACTGGTCTCAGAGAGTATGTATGGTTCTAAAATATAGACACTGTCTTCCTTACCCCTATGTTCTGAATTACTTTAACCCCTGCCTTGAACTTTTTTCTTGGAAGTCTTCCATATGGTAGCTGAAGTGAAGATGTTGCTTGCCTCTTATTTTTTCAAAATAATTCTTTAAAAGCTCGTTTAATTGAATAATCAAGAGGATTTGTGTTATCAATAATCAATTGTGTGAAAGTGTGTGTACTTTGTACTTTAAAAATAGGCTACACATTCTCTATTTGTAGAGAATGTATGTGTGTCCATAGAACTTAACAGCCAATTATCTTTGTTTTTTGTTTGTTTGAATGTATAATTTGATAATTTTGTATAATTGTATACAATTGTGTAATAGGTACCAGAATCAGGTACCTATTTCCTTCAGCCTCTTTCCCTTGAGCCCTGCTTTCACTCCTGGTTCCAGGGAAGCATACTGATCTGCTTTCTGTCACTATAGGTTTGCTTTTTCTGAAATTTCCTATAAATATATTATCTTTTATGTTTGTCTCCTTTCACTTAGCATAGTATTTTTGAGGTTCATCTATATTGTTGCTTGCATTAATAGTTTTTATTTTTTATTTATGAGTCGTATTTCATGGTAAGTGTCTATCACAATTTGTTTATATATTCACCGGTTGATGGACATTTCGATTGCTTCCAGATTTTGGGTATATGAACAGCAAGTGCTGTGAGCATTCATGTATACTTTTTTTTGCATGGACTTATGTTTTGTATTTCTTGGATAAATGTTTTATTTTTCTTGAATAAATACCTAGCGTTGGAATGGTAAATATATGTTTAACTTTACCAGGTACTGGTGTAGTGTACAGTGGCCACAACATTTTTATTCCCATCTGTAATATATGACAGTTTACATTTTACACATCCTTGTGAAAAAACTTGGTATTGTCAGTTTTTTTTTTTAACTTTTTATGTGATGGTGTATCATTGTGGTTGAGTTTGCGTTTTAGCTTTATGTGCTTATTTGGCTTTTCTTGTTACTGCTTTTGTGAAGTGTTTATTCACATCTTTCACCCAATTTTTAAATTGGGTTTTTAGTCTTCCTTTTATTTTGTTGTCAGAATCATTTAAATAATATAAATATAAGCCCTTCATGAGTTACATGTTTTGCAAACATTTTTTCACAATCTGGTTTGCCTTTTTGTTTTCCTGTCTATGCCTTTGAAAGAACAAAAGCGCTTAATTTTTATTAAGTTCACTTTACATATTTTTTCTTTATAGTGTATGTTTTTGGTGGCTTTGTAGGCAAAGAAATCTTTGCCTAATGTAATGCCACAAAGATTTCCTTTTTTCTTCTAGACATTTAATAATTTTATCTCTTACATGTAGGTTTATGATCCATTTTGAAATAATTTTTATTTATGGTGTTAGGTAAAGGTTAGATCTGTTGTTTTTCCATGTCTATATCCAGTTGTTGAATATCTGTTTGCTGAAAACATGATTTGTCTTCATTGAATTGTCTTGGGATTTTTGTAGAACATACATTGATGAATTAATTGTAGGTCATTTCTCCAATTTTTTTTTTCTTTTTCCCTTTTTTTTTTTAACATGGGCAGGCACTGGGAACCGAACCTGGGTCTCTGGCATGGCAGGCGAGCCACTATGCCTGCTGAGCCACTATGGCCCACCTCTCCAATTTTTGACCCAGAATATGTAATGCATTTTTTTTTAATTGGTTCAGGTCAGCTTTTTCAGCAGTTAGGAGCAGTGCATCTCCATTTGAGACTATGTCCATTGTGTTCCCATTTTTCAACCCACTTGGGCCAACAAAAGACTGTAACAGAAGAAAGAAGCTTCTGGTTTATAATTTCCTGAAGAGGAGGAAGTGTGGTGGTAGCATGCCAAATATGTATCCACAGCCTGTCTGCTTGCCTATTTAGTTTCCATTGGGACAAAATGCAGATTGAGATAGCATCCCTAATAATGAACATTTTATGAGCACTTTCTATGTGCCAGGCATCATTCTCAGTGATGTATACTCATTTTATTCTCATATAGCCCCATGAGGTAGGTACCGTTATTATCATCTCTGTTTTCCAGACAAAGAAACTAAGGTACAGAGAACATAAATGACTTGCCTGTGGTTATATAGCAGAAAGTAGGAGAAATGGAACTCAAGCCCAAGCTTTCTGACTCCAGGGACTATGTCCTTAACTCTACCTCTGCACTATCAAAGAAGACTCTATGAGGCCTTCTAATTCTCAGTTCTTCCATTGTTTAAGGCAGTGACTCACCCAAACATTTTTTTTTTAATCTGAGTGCTTTTTATCTAAATCATTACACGTTCCTTATCTTTCAGGTGGGCAAAAGAGGAGCAAGAATTTGGCAAACATGGACGAGTTCTCTACAATGTTGTTAGGGAGTTAGTGTAGACAAGCTGTAGAAGCAGGTCTTCCAGTCCTGACACTAGTTGTTCCTGAGTGTCAGCTGTATTCTGTTAAATCAGAAACTGATCAGGGCAGGACAGGATAAATTCCCTGCCCTTAAGAGCCTGCCATATCTCTTGGGCTCTAGGAGATTTCCAATCAAACTTTCAATGTCCTTGTAATAAAAAACAATCTGTGTCTTAAAATTTGCTTCCTTCGCTTTCTGTGAAGTACTGCTTAAAATAAACATTTTTTCTGTCTTTTTTTTTTTTTAAACTGAGCATGGATTTTGTAGTCTTTGGTATTAACAAGCATTTGATTCACCCTTATATATTCAGGGATGCTTCTGTAGGAAAAGCAGTAACTCCAACTGCTATTCCCCAATCCTATGTGAACTACATGTTTTTTCACTAAAGGGTGCTACTGCTGTATTTTCTCACATGGTGTGGAAATATTCCTTAGCCACAGAAGAGCCCATGGATGTGGTCCAATGTCAACCAAACCACCATGCTCTTTGGGGGAGGGAGGATGTTAGCGGTTGTGTTTGTGTTACAGATAAAAAGGCTTATGAAAGGAAGCTATTGTGTGTTGGGTTGAATTTGAAAGTGGATGAGAGAGTAAAGAAACTTACCAGAAATGAAATGTGAAGATTATTCCCACAGATTTTGGTTTAGCTGTTCTCTTAGTCTTGGAAATCCCTGTTTACATTGTAGATTGTGTTTCAAAATGATGTAGATTAAATTAGTGGTCTACTGTGATCTTTAGTCACGGCATTGTCACTAGTTGGTTGGAAGACTAGGTGAGCTTGGAGTAACTCTACGAAGAAAATTTTATTAAGGAAAATTTGTTTAAAATCTAGTATGTCATTTAGACAAGCTATTAAAATGTTCTAGGACCTTTGTAGAATTTACAAATTTAATTTGACATTAGACTGATTCTTCTGTTTGTGTGTGTGTGTGTAGCAGTACTGGGAAGGGAGTAGTTTGGTTCAATTTAGGCTGGGTATTGTTAAAAGACACTGAAAAGATTAATTTTAGCTATTTTTTTTGATAGTTCAAAAAATCTTTATACAAATAGATAACTGTAGATAAATGTACATTCATGTAAATGTTCGTGACACAATAATAAAGAAATACTCCAATCAATTATTTACATAATTTCTGCAGCTGGTTACAAGGTCATAAAGATAATATAAACACCTTTTTCCAAAACTCATTCCGTATTTCCCTTGTGCTCAACCCCCATGCCTCAGTTGTATGGGATTCTTCACCTGGTGGGATGATCTAAACACTCATTCTTGATGGGCCTGTGTCTTTACTGATCATGCATAAATTGGGTGTCTCCATTCCTATTGACTCTAAACATAAGGCATGTGGTACTTAGGAGCTCTAAGGGATCACCTGTATTCCACACATATTCTTCCTTACCACCTTTGGGTAATAGCAGCCTCACTTCCCCTTGGCAATCAACATCAATCACCTCACCTGGTACAGTAACATCCTATTTTGGCTATTAATTCCGAGGGATGAAAAAGACAAAGATGCTGGGTGGCATTCTTAACATCCTGTTCAATGGAATGATTGTTTTGTCTCTCTCTCTTTTTTTTTTTATTAATTAAAAAAATTAACTAACAGAACATTTAGAAATCATTCCATTCTACATATACAATCAGTAATTCTTAATATCATCACATAGTTGCATATTCATCATTTCTTAGTACATTTGCATCGATTTAGAAAAAGAAATAAAAAGACAACAGAATAAGAAATAAAATGATAATAGAGAGAAAAAAAACCCTATACCTCACATGCAGCTTCATTCAGTGCTTTAACATAATTACATTACAATTAGGTAGTATTGTGCTGTCCATTTCTGAGTTTTTGTATCCAGTTTTTTTTTTTTTTTTTTTTTTTTTTACATGGGCAGGCACCGGGAAACGAACCCGGGTTCTCGGGCATGGCACGCAAGCACTCTTACCTGCTGAGCCTCCGTGGCCCACCCAATTTTAGCTATTTTAATTCCTATTTTATTCATTTTTCTTAAAAATATTTTTATTGAGCAATCTTCACACACATACAGTCCATATATAGTGTCCGATCATTGGCTTACAATATCATCACATAGTTATGTTTTCATCACCATGATCGTTTTTAGAACACTTGCATCCTTCCAGAAAAAGAAATAAACAGAAAAAAGAAAAAACCCGTATATTCCATACCCCTTACCTCTCCCTCTCAGTGACCACTAATATTGAAATCTACCCAATTCTTTACCCTTTATCTGCCCCCCCATTATTTATTTATTTTTTACTTATCTGTCCATACTCTGGATAAAAGGAGCATCAGACACAAGGTTTTCACAATCACATAATCATGTTGTAAAAGCTATATCATTATATAATCATCTTCAAGAGTCAAGGCTTCTGGAACACAGCTCAACAGTTGTAGTTACTTCCCTCCAGCCACTCCAATACACTATTAACTAAAAAGCGATATCTATATAATGCATAAGAATAACTTCCAGGATAGACTCTTGACTCTTTGAAATCTCTCAGCCACTGAAACTTTATTTTATCTAATTTCTCTCTTTCCCTTTTTGGTCAAGAAGGCTTTCTCAATCCCATGACGCTGGGTCCTGTCTCCTCCTGGGAGTCCTGTCCTATGTTGCCAAAGACAACCATGGATGTGATCCAGTGTCAACGAAACCAGGAAACACCCTGGGAGTCATATCCCATGTAGAGCAGGGAGGGCAGTGAGTTCACCTGCCAAGTTGGCTTAGAGAGAGAAGCCATATACCTGAGCAACAAAAGAGGTTTTCTGGGGGGGTGACTTTTAGGCATATCTTTTTTTTTTTTTTTTACAATCACTCTGTCACATTGCAAAAGCTATGTCATTGTACAATCATCTTCAAGAAACATGGCTACTGGAACATAGCTCTACATTTTCAGGCAGTTCCCTCCAGCCTCTCTGTTATGCCTTAACTAAAAAGTTGATAGCTATTTAATGTGTAAGAATAACCTCCAGGATAACTTCTTGACTCTGTTTGAAATCTCTCAGCCGTTGACACTTTATTTTGTCTCACTTCTGTCTTCCCCCTTTCGGTTGAGAAGATTTTGTCAATCCCTTGGTGGTGAGTCCCAACTCATTCTAGGATTTCTGTTCACGTTGCCAGGAAGGTTCACACCCCTGGGAATCAGGTCTCATGTAGAGAGGGGGAGGGCAGTGAGTTTGCTTGTCATGTTGGCTGAGAGAGAGAGGTCTTAGGCATAAATTTAAGTAGGCTTAGCTTCTCCTTTGCAAGAATAAGTTTCATAGGGGCGAAACCCAAGTTTGAGGGCTCAGCCTATTGATTTGATTTTCTCCACTACTTGTGAGAATATCAGAAATTCCCCAAATGGGGAAGTTGAATATTTCCTCCTTTCTCTTCAGTCCCCCAAGAACTTTGCAATTTTTTTTAATTTTCTGCCCAAATTACTCTGGGATATGTCAGGGTATCACACTAACCTGTACAAACCAACAAGAGTTCATGCCCTATTCAAGATTCCATGTAATTATTGTGTTCCAATAAACTGACCATATATGTTACATTAGATAATGCACTATCGAAAATATAAATTTTGCACCAAATAAACATCTCTATCTTTGGTCTCACACAGAAGTTGAAGTTTTAATATATGGATTATATCATCCTTTACCGTGTATTCTGAGTTACCTTAGTCCCATCCACATCAGCTCCGTTCATATCTCCAGTTGAAGTCTGATCACTTTTTCAGCTTTTTTAACAGCTACTGTATGGGTTAATGCTGACTTTCATAGCTTCAGAACCCTAACGCAGATTCTCAGGTGTTACACAAATACCTGAAGTTTCAGGGAACGACCAGATTATACACAAATAGCTCAGTATCTCCGAATTTAGAAATAACTGTCACAACTCCTGAATATATGTGACTGCTGTAAGAGCTTACAATCTAGGTCCCTTTGCAATAGGCCCCAACCTGATAACCCATGCTCTCAACTTCCTGTTTTATTCTTTTTCCAATTTATTTATTAATTTACATATGTGAAATTCACTCTCTGGTAAACAGTTCTGAATTTTGAATAAATGCACATTCCTCTAACCACCACCAAAATAATCAAGATACGGAAAAATTCCCTAATCCCTCCAAAAAAATTCCCTTGTGCTACCCATTTGTAGTCAAACTTCCTGTTTTATTTTATTTTATTTTTTTTTGGTGTCTTTGATTTTGTTTAATATAATTGCCTAACAATAGTGGAAAGAATTGAGCAAGAATTCAATCCTGGTTGAAGTACATTTGAAAAAGCAGTTATAGAAACTGGAGAAGAGCCACAGGCAGCAGTACCAGAGGTGAAATCTAGAGAAAAACTGGATTTTTCTTTTCTGAGATCCTTTAAGCATATATATTTTAAAAAATTCTTTGTAATTCTTATTGTTGTAACATTTCCGATTTTATATATATACCGTAACATTTCCGATTTTAACCACTTTATGTGTACAATTCAGTGATTTTAATTGCATTCACAATATTGTACTGCCATCACCACCATCCATTACCAAAACTTTTTCATCACACCAAACAGAAATTCTGTACCTATTAAGCAGTAACTTCCCAACCCCCACTCCCTGACCCTAGTAATCTGTACTTTCCTTCTCTGTGTATTTGTTTTATTATAGGTATTTCATATAAGTGAAATCATACAATATTTGTCCTTTTATTTGTGGCTTATTTCACTCAACATGATGTCTTCGAGAGAAGCCTCTGTTGCTTCACAAAACAAATTCTGAAGGAATTGGATGAATATTATGAGAAATTTAAGCATGAGACTGGTGGTATACAGAAGAGAGTTCTACATTGCATTCAGAGATGTAGCATGTATCAGAACGTCATTCCTTTTTATGGCTAAATAATACTCCACTTTTGCTCATCCATTCATCTGTTGATGGACAGTTGGGTTGCTTCCACCTTTTGGACATTGCTGCTATGAACGTGGGTGTACAAACATCTGTTTTCAGTTCTTTTGGATATATAATTAGAAGTGTAATTACTGGATCATCTGGTAATTCTATGAAGAAGTTTCCGAGGAACCACCAAATTGTTTTCTACATTGGCTGCACAATTTACATTCCCACAAATGATTGTCATGAGCACTTGTTGTTTTCTTTCCTTTTTTTAAAATAATAACCATCTTAGTGAGTGTGAGGCAGTATTTTATTGTGGTTTTGATTTATATTTCCTAATGGCTAATCTTTTCATGTGCTATTGGCTGTTTGCATCTCTTCTTAGAAGAAATGTTTGTATAAGAGCTTTGCCCGTTTTTAAATTGGGTTTCTTTTTGTTGTTAAGTTGAAGGAGTTCTTTATATATTCTAGATATTAAACCCTTATCACCTATATGACTTCCAAATATTTTTTCCCATTCTGTAGATTGTCTTTTCATTTTCTTGATAATGTCATTTGATGCGTAAATGTTTTTAATTTTCATGAGGTCCAATATAAGCATAACCTTTTAAGAAGAGCCCAGGCAAAGGCATTATTAAATAACACAGTCTCAGATACACTGATGCATTTTTTTTCATAATTATTTTACAGTTTCTCAAAGATTGGTTTCATTAGTGCAGCAGATTTGTATATTTTACAGAGATGGTTACAACAGCATCTCCCATTCTACATGCTCTTCTATTCCTGTTTTATTCTAATCCTCTTTATAATAACATTTGACAAATATTCGTTGATTTTATGCTAGGAGTTAGGCCCTGTGCTAGACATGAGAGTAGGTGGCAGAAGGAGGCCTGCCCAGGTTTCTGCCCTCAAGCAGCTTACTATCTATCTATAGCTGTGAAGAGAAAAAATTATTTTTACCATTTATTGAGTCTTGCTATGTGCCAGTCACTATGACCTGCACATTTTGTTTCTAATCCTTACAATAATTTTGCAAAGAAGGCATTATTTTCCCAATTTTTTTCTTTTACATGGGCAGGCACCGGGAATCGAACCCGGGTCTTCTGGTATGGCAGGCAAGAACTCTGCCTGCTGAGCCACCGTGGCCCGCCCTATTTCCCCCATTTTACAGATTAGGAGACAGAGGTCCAGAGAGGTTAAGAAACTTGGCAAAAGTCACACAGTAAAATAAACAAAGAATGTAGCAGATAAATCTAAATCAGAGTTTAATTAACACATGAAGTTTCTTTAGGAAACATTTAAAACTTAACAGACTCTGGAGATGGCACCATGACTCATAAATACTTGGAAGTGACACACATCACCTCTGCTCACATTTCATTGGTTAGAAATGATCACATGATCCTGCCTAAATGCAAGAGAGCCTGAGGACTTTTGCTGTAGTTAGTCTTCCCATGTACTCAAGAATTGAGAAGTACTGATGGGTAAACATCAGATATCCCTACCCTATATTTCATAATGCAACCCTTGGTATATTATTTGTAGAACCAACATAGTTGGCAAAGAATTCTGAAATGAAAGCAAAGAATGATTATGTGTTATTACTCAATACACATATGAAGGCTAGTCCATTTATTTTATATTCATCTGTACCTGAAACTGGAAGTCAATCTGGGTCTAAATCCTATCACTTAATTTTTAATCTAGCAGTCCATTTCCCTTTATAAATTTGAAAATTAAAATCTTAAAAATATTGATTCAAGTACTAAAGTGGAACTTGGCCTTATTAATACACTCAATTTCATTGTATTTGTTTTAAGCATATGATAGAGTATGCATGATACCACCAAATTTCTGTCACTTTATTAGTGTGTTTTTTGGGGCGGTCGGTAGAGGTGCATCGACCGGGAAACGAATATTAGTGTGTTTTTGCATCAAACAAAATTTTGGAAAATCTTTAGCATACACATTTTATGCTTTAGGAGGATGTAGGATTTTCTCTGTATAGTCAAGTTTGCTAAGATTGGATATCCCCTTGTTCATATTCACAGTGGTCATTTTATCCACCCCCCGCATGGAATGGCTATGGCAATCCCAACCCTATTGTAACTGTTACCTAACTGAACATTTGGTTCTGTTAATCACTCTCACTTCTTGAAAATGCTCTTGGTTTCATACCCCCAGCCTCAGTATCATCTACATACTAAAGGCTTCCAAATGTGTTTCTTAGCCCAGACTTTTGGCTCTCCACCTAGAGGTCTTGAAGGGCAATATAAAAACCTAACACCAATCTTCCCTCCCTGACTTGTGTTTTCCGTCTTAGTGGGTGGCACCACCATCCTTCTGGCTGCTCAAGCAACTTGGATTTATTCTCAACATCTGCCCTTCCCTCATCCTCATCTAATCCATTATTTGTTGTTTCAGTCTTATCTTCTGAACATTTCTGAAATCTGTGCATTTGTCTCCATCCTACTTTGGCCTTTCCACCATACCATGCTGGTCCAAGCTCCCATGATCTCTGGCCTGTCCTACTGCTCTGTGCCTGTGTTCGGTCCCCTCTGTTCTGTTCTCTGCACTGCACCCAGGATGGCCTTTTCAAAATGCAGCTGTGACCCCGTTATTCTTCCCCTTCCATCCCATTGCTCTAGCACTAAGATTTGATTTTTTACAGGTCTACAAAGCACTGTTTCTCATCTGCCTCCTCCACCTCGTTGTGTAGCTCTTTCCTCATCCTGTCTGCTCTGGGCTCCGCACAGTTCTGTGACTGATATGCCTCCTCCTCAGGAGGCTTCGTGCACGCTGTTCCATGGCTGAAACATGCTTGGACTGTGCTTGTTCAATGTGGGAGTCACTGTACACAGGTGGCTATTTAAAGTTAATTAAAATTAAATAAATAAGAATGTCAGTTCCTCAGTCCCAATGTATGGCTAGGTGCTACCTATTGAACAATGAAGATGTAGAACATTTCTATCATTGCACAAAATTCTATTAGACAATGCTATTCTAGAATGTTTTCAGCACGCTTCTTTTGTGACTTCCTCAGGGAAGCGCTCCCTGTCTTCTCTCTCCATTTCCCTACTATAGTCAATCGGTCCATTAACTAAAGACCACCATGAACACATCTACAGTCATTGCTTAATTTAGCTTGCTTCAACAAGGGAGAACATCCCCAGGTGACTCTGAGGTTCTCAGTAAGGGGAACTGGGAAGGGCTCTTCTTCATGATGTAGTGTTTAGTCTAAGAAGTGACTAAATTCCTAGACTAAACACTGAATTAGATCCCACCAAGACAAGGGCACTTGAGGAACTATCTCAGTAATTTTTGTTCAGAATTTGGGCCAAACAAAGGAGGACTGAGGATGTCATTGCTGAGAAGGCAGCAATCACTTAGGAGGGGACGTTATTTGTGTGGTTGTGTTTTCTTTTTGGGGTTCTGTTAGAAACATTGTTTGTCTTCTGTTAGTCTGTCTGTGTGCCACCAGAACCTGGCATGATGTTGAGGATATCAAGGCTGATGGTCAGTGCTGCTGATTTTCATATTCTCATTTGTGATCAGCTATTATAGAATTCTTGCTCTTCTTCAGAGTTCTTGCATGTGGTTTGTAATTTCTTTAATGAATGATGATTTGATTAATGTTTTTTCCCCACAGACTAGAAGCTTCAAGAGAGCAGGGACCAGTTATTTTTTTTCTTTTTTTTTTGGTTCACCATGGTGTCTGTAGCATTTAGTACACAGTAATATTTATTTAGATGCTCAATAAATATTTGTTGAAAGAGTGAATGAATGAATAAGATCTAAAAAAAAAGTGGTGGCTGATTAAACACATGGAATTGTTTACCTATAGATGATTGCAACATAGTTTAAGAAGCATGGTTTTTTTTTTTCCATGGGTTCTTGGCAGATTATCTCCCTTTACCTAAGAAAAAACCTAGAATTTCAATATTCAGGATTTAAATATATTTAATATTACCTGCTGCCTAAAATCCTTTTAGGGTAGCGTAGCAAATATATGTTGTCATCCTGTCTTTACTATCATTTTTCTTAGTTCAAATGATATGAAAATCTTTAGATATAGTATATCAAATTGCAATGTTACAGTGTACCCCCCAAAAAACTTACTCTATTATGATAATGAAGGAGATCCTTGGTCAAGCTATTACTACAGGATAGTATTTAATACACATATATGGTGCTGAGTATGTACCAGGCACTGTTCTAAGTACTTCACCTCTATTCAAGCATTTAATCTTTCCAATCACTGAAAAGTAGAAATTTTATAGATGGAGAAGGTATGGCACTGGCCTGTGGTTGCACAGGTACCAAGTAAAAGAGACAGAACTTGACCCTAGACATTCTGGCTCCAGAATGATTCTTCTAACTGCTCTACTATACTGCTTTTTTGCTATGCTATATGGTCTTTCTGTAATTAACATTCCATTAATTCAGAATTTGTGACATTTGGAATGAGTACTAAAGATAACAGAAAATGGAAGAGATGTTTTATGTATGTGCGGAAACAATTTCCAGTGCAGGAAAACTCTTTAAGAACACCTGCTAACAAGTGAATGATATACATAACACATATATATTGCCCATTGAATGTAGCCCTCAGTATTTTCACAGTAAATTGTAAACATAATACGAAAAATACCTTATTTTCCTTTCTAAAGAGAGGGTAAAACAATTTGGTACACTTTTTTTTTGTAAGCATAATGATTCACCTATTTGTTTTAATTTTGATGACTCTTAAATTTTGCAGAAATTTCGGAGTGCTTCAGTAGGGGCTGAGGAGTACATGTATGACCAGACATCAAGGTAGGTTTCCAGGAGCTGAACTCAAGAAATTTATTAACTGAAGACCCTTTTCATGGACTCCTAAGTTACATTTTTAAGTCTTTTATGTTTTTATACTTTTCTGAACAATATTATTTCCTGTGACTTCAGTCTTTCTCTCTACACAAATGACCTCTAAAATGCTATTTCCAGACTTGACCAACTTTTTGAGTTGGTCTCTAATCATCTTTTCTTCTTTCTGTTTGCTAGACATCTCTTCTTAGGTGTTCTTCTGAGCCTCAAATTCATGTGCCTCCATCTCAACAAGTGGAAAATGAACTTATCTTTTTTTTCCCCTTCTCCTTCTCCTCCTCAGCTACTTTCCTTGTATCTAGTTTTCTGCTTTTATTTCCTATTGTGGTTAATGATTTAACCATCCTCCCAGCCACCCAAGCTAGAGGTATAAGGGTTTGTTTCCTCCCTGCTTTTCTTGTGCAGAACTTGCCATAAAATCAATGGACTTACCTTCATATGTTTACTAAAAATATCTAGTCCACCTGGCATCTCCTTTCCAACTTTACTCTTGTCATCTATCTTCTGAATTATAGCAGTGTAGCTGATATCCCTGCAGCATTTTCTTTCCCCTCCATTCCACTTTACACATAGCTACCAGCTCTCATATACTCAAGAACTTGCATGTACCAGCAATGAGACAGGGATTGAGGGTAAGATAGAACCTCTCCTTACAAGAAACCCATGGACTTAGACTTTTGGAAGAATCAAGTGTTGTGGCAGAGAAATTGCAATACATTTGCAAAGTGAGTCCTCTTCCAGAGATCCATGTGCCAAATGCTGAGAGGACTCAGGGTCCTGTGTGGGGGGGTGGGTGTGGGGCAAGGCTTCACAGGAAGTGGTATTTGAGCTGGATCGTGAAGAATCAGCTGGATGAGTTTGCTACGGAATGAAGGAGGATTAAGAGCAGTTTAGGTAAAGGGTTGGATGGTCTAGGACCTTAAATCATGACCATACCTGCAGTCAAGAGAGAATGGTGAGAAATGATTTTATTTTTCCCATCTGCAGAAGTTGTTTCTCTATACCAGACAAAATTAAACACAAATTCCTTGTGAAGTGGTCAGGGACCTCCGTGTTCTGGTCTCTCTTTGCTTTGAACTTTGTCTTCCATGGTACTTCTTGCTCGTTTGCTTTTATGTAGATGGTCCTTTCCTAGTCTGTCTGTTTTCCACTTGATGTCCTCCTGACACTGCAGGGTCTTGCACTAATCTCAGCCACCCCAGTCAGAATGTATGTGTGTGTGTTTGGTGGGGGATATGATAAAATTCCAAATTACCTTCTAAAATGTGGAAATGCATGTATAATTAACATGACATAAATCCAGATAAACATGTAGTCAGCTCTCAGGCCAGGGAAAAGGGCATTGTGAACTACAGTCACTAGGTCTGATTTCTTTTTCTGCTGCTGTCCTTGTCCAGCAAAGTGACAATTCTGTCAGCCTCTTAGCAGCTGTAAAATAAAGGAGATGGACCAAATCAGAGTTTCCTATCCTGTGTTATGGATAAGCTTGGGAGACAAGAGTCTCCTGAAAATATGTTCAAAATCATTTATATTCATATATAAGCATTTTCTGGGAAGAGAGTTCATCACTTTCTGCATATCTTTAAAGCAACCTGTGCCCTAAAATACCGGTCTAGGTGACAATGTCCTCTTCAGTTCTAAAACTTCAATGGCATTACATTGAAATTGCTTTTTCAAGCAAAATGACAATGGCATTGACTGTCTTGAGTGATTTATTTCCTACCTCATGCTAAGAAACAAATTCTAGAATGTGCTTAGTTTATTAGCTTAAGCCTAAGATTTTTGTCATTTAATAGTAAAATTTTTTTGTTCTTTAATGCTTTTTCTCATTTGAGAAGTAAAAAAAATCAAACATCATGGAAATATTTAACACAAGAAAGAAGAGTAGCTTTTCCACAAGTACGCCATTTTAAGAGGCAAACTTTGAGAGCCATCTTTGTACCTAGCTTACAAAGAATATGAAATTAAGGAATTAAACAATAGATGGACCCAATGAAGAGTTTGTGACAATTCAGAAAACATACAGAACATTTGCTAGTGGACCATCTCTCTGTTGCATCTTATGGTATAGCAGTTTAAATATTTTTGTTTTGTGGTTCAAAACAAATTACAGATAGGGCCTGAGATTTGACCCATGGTTCATTTGCAAACCCCTGCTTTGAAGCAACTCTGTCACAAGTTATTTTGAAGGCTTGAAAAAAAATACATTTTCTTTATGGTATTAGTTTCTCATTAATGAAGGTTTGGTTTTTGGGTTTTCACATTTTGAATTGTCTTTAAGTGGGACATAGCTATTTGAATCATCTCGGTTAGAATAAAAGTAGGTTAAGTATATACATGGATTGAACAAAGGCATTTCATACAGTTGGTTTGTTACTGGGATAAAAATGGCAAATGCTATCAATTTTTAAGTTTCAGGCACACCTTACTGCCAGCTCACAGAGGTTCACCTTATATGACTGGCCTGGTGTATCATGGACTTTTACCCTCTCTAAACCATCTGGTTTATGGGCCACTATTAGATGCATTGTATATGATGCATTAGAACTGACCTTTGGTCTGGTCTCATCTCTTGCCATATGCTATGTTTTGTCTCGAAAATAGAATAAATAGTGGTTAATATTTATTCAAAATGCTATTGATGTATAATTGATTAGGAAGGCAGAAATGTCCAAGGGAATGAATGTGACTGCTCTTTGTTTTCTGTTCACAGTGGTACATTTCAGTACACCCTGGAGGCCACCAAATCTCTTCGTCAGAAGCAGGGGGAAGGCCCCATGACCTACCTCAACAAAGGACAGTTCTATGCCATAACACTCAGCGAGACTGGAGACAACAAATGCTTCAGACACCCAATCAGCAAAGTTAGGGTATGGGTCTCATTTCTCTGAAACAGTCCAACAGAGAGTTGATGAATGGGATTGCTACCTCACAGCCTTTGTGAAACAGCACAGAAAACATTTCCAAAATAAATAATTCTAGAGCAAATGTCTGAGGGTTTGGGGAGGAGAACTTGGTGGCTTGTTGTTTATCATTTTAATCAGTAACCAATAAACCCCAGGAAAGGGACATGTTTGGAGCATGCTTTCTGAATGTATCCAAGGAATTTTCCCTGCTTTATTCATTGCTTATGTGTTACCTACCTTTTATTTAATTTTTTTTTTAATCAATTCATCTTCATTTTTCAAGTAAGGACCTGTAAGTCAGAACATATCTGTGGGCCAGGAAAGAGCAAGTGCTCTCCTCTATAAAGGAGAATGCACTTCAACCCGAGTCTCTAGGGCCCTTTGAAACTTTGTTTAAAAGCCTTTTGCAGTATGGTGTTGACTCAGGATTCAAGGGATGAGGCATGATCTCTATCAGGAGTGAGGAGAGGAATTTTCAGATTCATGCAGGATAGTCTGGATGGTGGGAAATGAAACTGGAGCCTGCGCTCACTGCCCTGGAAGCCTGCCAGCTTCTGGCATTCTCACTGGTAATCTCTCTCTCCTGAAAAGGGAAGTTATAGCAGAGCCTTGAAAAGAGGTTGAAGGGCTCTCTTGACCTGTGGTAAAATGATCTATGCTGCTTGCTTGTGGTGCCTACCCTAGCTTATTTATCCATACCCACCTCCTCCTAAGCTCTTCCGGATGCTAAGAGAGGAACACTCTGGTGCTAATAATACAGTCCGAATTTACCCCTGATCTTTCTGTGAAAAGTTAGCAAATAAGATAGAAAAAAAAAGTATCCAGGTACCTGCTAGTCTGTTTGCTTGCTACTAACTTTAGGTGAACTCATTGCAAAGGTAACCTCCATATCAAATGGATGGTCTGGCTATGTGTCAGTTAGAAGGACAACTCTAACTGATTTCTCCACCTAGCTGGCCTCCCTCCCTCCAAGGCTTCCCAGTCCCTCATTAGAGCTGTAGGGAGCAGGGCAGTTGAGTGTATGGGGAAGGATGGGGAAGACATGGAGCTAATGTCCCACACAAGGCTGAGCCCATTGCAGTGAAAAAATGCCCAGTGTGGAGTACAAGGGTAGGTCAGTGGTAGGATTCCCACCTGCCATGTGGGAGACCCTGGTTCGGTTCCTGGCCCTGTTACTCCCCCCCCCCCAAAAAAAACCAAAAATTCAACAAATGGTGCTGCAATAACAGGATACTTAGATGGAAAAATAATGAAATTGACCCCACGATATGGCATACAAAAAAAAAAGCCTAGTGTGCTGTGTGCCCAGCAGGGGAGTTGGCATGTTCAGCACTGTGGCCTCAGCTATGGTGGAGGGTATCACATTGTCAGCAACGTCAGAGCCCCCAATAATGATATTTATTATCTTCTATATGGCCAGCACTGTGTTCAAGATTGTGCTTCTGGTAACTCATTGGAAACTAATAACAGCCTTATGAAATAAGGTGTTATTGCCATTACAGTTTATAGTTGAGGAAACTGGGCTTTTAGAGGCTAGTGACTGACAAAGGTTACATAACTAAAATGTGGGGGAACCAGGATATACCCCAGGCAGTTGAACCCCAGAACATACTCTCTTAGCCACTAATGTGTACTGTGTTGGGTAGCATGGAAGGCTAAAAGGCAAAGAAATTTTAACCTGGGGTCATTTCTGGATATGTATCCTAGATTATATACTTAACACCCTCACGTATATTACCCAGTAAGAAGACACCGAAGAGATTTACTTTTTTTTCATTTGAAAGGCCATGAAATATTGCATATTTTAAGTAAGACTTTAACTCAGACACAGCATCTTAATATTGCACTATCATCACCTGAAAAAAGTGATGAATGGTTAGTATTCTGAGGTTATAACAACAATTTGGAGTATAGGGACTGTGACTTTTCCAAAAATTCTGCTTTGTTGAAATCACAGAAGGGTTTTAATATGGAAGTGTTTATTTCCTTTTGCAAAGATTAATTCCTTCTTTTAAGGATTTCAGTCTGCTCTGAGAGTAAGGCGTGGGCACCTCTCAGAGTGGATCTTACTCCTCAACTCTGGGTTATAAATTATTTTTGAGGAAAGAGGGATGCACTTGTAGCCAACCAACATTATTTTCTGAAAACAGCATTTAATTCTGAATCAAAACATGTAAAGCTTGGGAATAGCAGTTTCAAACTTCCTTTTTCTTTATCAGTAAAGAAATTAATTTATATCCCATGAATATGCCCTGCTAATTTAGTTATTTGCTAGGAAAATAATTGCTTTCAGTGTTATTTTAATTTTGGAGCAGACAGAAAAAAAAAAGCATCAGGAGGCCATAGAGTAAACTTTTACATATAAAAGGAAAAGTTTGAGGAAGCAGAAGAGGGAAGGATGAAGAGCTAGCAGAACTCAAAGTTCCAATAGTTCAGTAAATGATTTTGTTCCTTGTGATTTCTCCATGCCTTTAAAGGTCATGCTGCTTGTGAATTCAAATAACATGAATACATATTTTGAAACTGGCTTTTCTGACAAATATCTGTTTTCTTGTGTAACAAACATTCACAAATACATAAGGAGTGAGCCAGGAGTGTGGCCAGTCAGCCACAAGCATGCCTTTGGTGTCTGTTATTTATCAGGCATCAAGGACATCGTGATGAACAGATACTGCCCCTGTCCACATCGAGGTCAAGGTCAAATTGGAGGACATTGCTGTTGACTGAATAATTGTAAAAGATTAAGTAAATGCTTCAAAGAAGGAGTTCCTTTTTTTCCTTTTTTTTTTTTTTTGCATGGGCAGGCACCAGGAATTGAACCCGGGTCTCTGGCACGGCAGGTGAGAACTCTGACTGCTGAGCCACCGTGGCCCACCCTAAAGGAGGAGTTCTTAAGAAATAAGAGCTGATGAAATATTCTTCTGGAATAGTAGAGAAGTGCATGTCTAAGAAATATTTTGAATATGGATGCTGTAATTAAAGAGTTTCTTGGTTTGTTTGCTTTTTTGTTTGTTTCCCATACCTTTCCCATCTCAAAAATAACAGTGAATTAATGTGTATTCAGTTTAACTAGGCTGTTTAAAATTTAGTAGTGAAAGGTGTTTGGGACTTTTTGTTCTACATAAAAAAAGTAGTTCCTCAAGCTGATTTTAAAAATTGTACCCACATTATATTTAAATAAATATCATAGTTGATCTTGTATTTTTTGATATATGAAATATCTGTAGTTTACATCTGTGTCCATCAATATGACCCAGTCTTTAGTACTTCCCTCGTTACCTCTGCTATTCCAGCCTGAATCATCCAGTTAGGCCAGAGACGGGTATATGCTTCTTTACAAATGGTGCCAAAGTCCATGTTTAAGGATATGAAACTTCAAAAATGTGCTCGTTTCCAATAAAGAGGAAAACATTTTTTTTTTGCTGTTTCCGTTTACCTCACAAAATAACAAATTTGCTGCTAATTGGTTAGTCTGGTTGTTTATGACTTTAGCAGTAAAAATGATGTAAGATTCTTTTTTCCTATGTGCGATGCCCATTTCACAGTTGGTTTTTCACTGGGCCAGTCTTAGAACAAAACAAATAAACCACCGAGCTTGTCTGGGCTTTTCTAAAGCAAAAGCAGCAGCTTTACAGAAACACACCTCTGGCAGAAGCCCCACTGTGTGAAGCAAAGAGGCACTGGACAGAAAGTAAGCTCCACATTCTCTCCCTGCAGAGCGTGGTGATGGTGGTCTTCAGTGAAGACAAGAACCGAGAAGAGCAGCTGAAATACTGGAAGTACTGGCATTCTCGGCAGCACACGGTGAAGCAAAGGGTCCTTGACATCGGTGAGTTGGTCTCCCTGCACTGTCTCTGCTGAACTGACATGTTGTCACAGTGCTGGGGGGCTCCTGGCCCACGTAGCTCCCTGCCATGTGCCAGGCACTGGTCTGCGCACTTCTCATATGTTAGCTTGTGTAGTGCATACACTCTCAGGTCAAGAAATCAAAATTGGGCTAAGTGGAGGGGAAAGCACTTTCTTCTCCAAGAAGGTCAACTGTGTGTCATATAATAACAGTAATGCATTTAGATTTGCAGGGATCATCAGAAATCTAAATGTTTTAGAAATCTAAATATTTACAAGGATCATTTGGAAACAAACATGTTCCTAAAACATGTTTCCATGCTTGCCTGTGTTTAAGCCTAAGAAGCAGGCAGGCAGGTCAGATCAACCTCCATTCCCTGCAATGGGAATAAACCCAAGTTCCTGAGGCTGTCAGGGGCTTGGTAACGTAAATGTGACTAGGTGACGTGTGGTGGTTCTCTGGCTCTCTGTCCAGTGTTCTCCCCACCTCAGCACAGGCGTAGAGCAAGCAGTCCTAGGTGGTCAGGCCCCTGATGCGTTTGAGAGACTGGACTTTCCCTGCCAGTAAGGAAAGCATCAGTCTGCTTTCTGTGTATATTTTTTACAATCTGTGTCCTCCTATACCCACTTCTGTTCTCTAGAGCTTGGTAGCTTCCTGGATGGTCATCACTCAGGGTCTAGTCAGGAAAGCAGAGCCCATGTCAAAC
This sequence comes from Tamandua tetradactyla, assembly GCF_023851605.1. Lineage (NCBI taxonomy): Eukaryota > Metazoa > Chordata > Mammalia > Pilosa > Myrmecophagidae > Tamandua > Tamandua tetradactyla. The sequence goes on from NC_135332.1 coordinate 145,954,458, forward strand.
AGCTTGTTGGAGTTTGTTGCAAAGGTTGAAAAGGTAGTGGAGAGATGAGCAGCAGGAACCTGCTCTTATCTTGTAGTGTGGCGTGAATGGAGCCATCCAGCAGAAGGTCAGGCGGTGGGGGTGGGAGGGGAGGTGGGCTGGGACCGTAGAGGGACCACAGGTGGTCCACACAGGAGGGCAGAGCTGGGACTGCAGAGGGAGTGGCTTTCTAATGGGAGATGGAATCACAGAGACGACACTGCTAGGGACACCTCTCAATGCTGAGAGGCAGTCTGAGAAATAGCCTAGCTTCTCTCTGCCTCCTAGTCTCCTGCCATTAGTTCCCATTGACCAAAGTAGCCTGAATCCAGAAGGCCTGAGGCTCAGAGAGTGTGGTTTTCAAGATTTCCCTTCTGACAAACAGAGCAAAGCAGAAGGCACGGAGGAAATGGATCTTAAAAGTTTTGAAGATTACTCTAAAAGACACACAGTAATATATGTAGTTCTAAGTAATTTTAACACTTTGCATGTTGCGCTTATAATAAATAAATTGTTTTTCAATTATAAACTTTATTACCTACAGTTCCAAGGACTGTAAGGAAAATAAATCGAAAATGAATTGAAAAACAATTTATTTTTAATTATAAACTTTATTACTTATAGTCCCAAGGAATGTAGGGGAAGAAAGGTTCCCATTGGGCTGGGTATCAGAAGATAGGACTGAGTCATTAAAAGAATGTTTGCTTTGATTTCTTACCACCATAATGCTGAATATTTTCATATATCTTAGCCTTGCTAGACCTCTGTGACCAAATGGCAGAGAAGTGTCTAGGTTAACGTTAGAGAGTCACTTTCAAGTTCATTGCAACTAATTACTGGTTTATATTGCAAAATGGTTAAGCCACCTCCCTACACACACACGGACACACAGACACACACAGACACACTGACACCACTCCGCATCCCTTCTATTAACTAGTCAAACATACTTATCTGACAAACAAGGGCACTGAGGCCTACCTATAGAGGCTCACTGACCCACCTCCCAAGGAAGTTGTCCTCAGATGATTAGTGCACGCCCTGGGATAAGAACAAGTCAAAAATGCCCTCCCTTCCAAGGCAGACAGAATAGGATAAGGGATTTGGGGATACTTGCCTTAACCTGCTTTGTAGACTCCCTGCATGGAGCAGGGGAACAATTTTACTTTATTTGAAAATTTAACATTATAATTATTACCCAAGGAAATGAAAGGAGCAATTAACTAGAAATATGGACTAGGCCCAAATAAGGCAAATAATAAAAGAATTTTACTGGCATACCTGTTGATTCAACTTTGATATTGTTACAGTGTGTACTTTTCTTAGACCAGGATGGTTTCTCCCACCTTGGAGGACTTCAGACTTCATCTGTCTTCTTTATCACCTCGTATAACTCTTCACACAGAAACACACATATATACTCATAGTTTATTTTGTGATTCGTGACTATTACTAAGAAACTTCACAGCTAAATGGGCTGCTTCTTGCTTGGTACCTGAGACCAAGCCCCTTAGCTATAAATGGAAAATCTATTTCTGAACACAATCCCTGACCTCAGTCAGCCACATGATGGCTGCTCTCATAGGGTAAGGGAGTATGCAAAAATCTCATATAATTCATTTTTCTCCTAGGTTAAAAAAGAAACAAACTGTGTGTTTGTACATGTACATTTGTGCATTGTGTGCCATCAGTAGTGACTCTGGAGTGTTGTATTGAGAAAGTGTCAGACCACAGCCTGGCTCAGCCAGGAGTGGCCCCAAGGGCTATCGGTGCCTTGAGGACAAAGGGAGATGGAGAGCATGCCTGCTTTACATTTGCCATTTTTGTTTGAGGGCCTTCTAGTGGCCTGTAAAAGAAAATGAAAACAAACAAACAAAAAACAAGCATATTTAGCATGTTTCCATATCAAAGCCTCCATGAAGCTGGAGGTTAAAGACTGGGCTGAAATACCAGGTATTTCAAAGCTCCACTAGCAACTGTGCATTCCAGTCTGGTCAATGAATTAAAATGAGCCATCCAAATAGTGGTCCAGGAGCTAGAGTAACAGACCAAGATGAAGTTCCTTGAGCTAAAGTGGGGGTTAATACCTAGTGGTCCTTGGAGTCTGCAGGTCGTTTTAGGGGACTACAAACCTCTTCAGATTATGCACAGCACAATTTTGTGTGTAGGGGTGTACTCACTCTCTCATCATGTTTTCCAGGGGTGCCCAGGTTAACCAACCTTGCCTTCCTGTATGCTGCTGCTCTACCTCTACCCCAAGCCTCTACCAGGGGCAAGCCCGATTGAACCTTCTCCTCCCTTGTGTATTTCCCTTATTCAGCATCCCCACAACACTCATGCTCAAGGATTGTTTGACCATCTCTTACACTCTGAAATAATGATGCCTGGCAAGCATTCTTAAGCCATTCTTATCCCCTTTCTGAGGCCAGCCCCCGTCTCCCACACCTTATCCTTAAGTAGCTCCTCAGTGCTGCTGGCTGGTGTGCTGATTGCTTTAGTGGGGAGAGGACCCCTTCCCTACCTAGGTGTTTCCCAGGGGAGTTCTATCTGTGGGTCCATGCCCAGGGGCTGGAAGCCTGTAGGCCCAGGGCCTGGAAGCCTGTAGGCCCAGGGCAAAGGGAAGGAGGGTCTCTCCAGTTGCCTCATGAGCTGAGGGAAATTCTTGATGGGATTGTTCTGCACCAGCTACTCCCTTGTGGAATCAGCTACTCCCTCATGGAATTCCTTGGGCAGATATTTGTACAGCTTGATTTTTTACTTCTTTTAGGACTTTTCTTGCTGCCACCTAATCAGAGAGGTCTTCAGCGTTTTGTGTTAACTGTCATTCTCTAGCTCCCTTTCTTTACTTTTCTTCAGGAGACTGATCACACTGCCTGACATGTTCTTTCTTTATATGTGTTTCTATTTCTTATTATTTTTCCCTTCCTAGTAGAAGATAATATGCATAATAGCAGAGATTTGTCTGTTTGCTCCCTGCTGTAGCCCCAGTACTTAGCACAGTGTCTGAGACCTAGTGAATGTTCGGTAAATGAATGAATGAATGAATGAATGAATGAGGAGATGAAACTCTCATTATACCAGCAGAATGTAGAACTCTAGAAAGAATGAACCATCTCTTAATAACAGCTACGATGTGTTCATTGTTTGATGTGAGTGGCCTGGGCACTTCAGATGCTTCATATACATTGTACATAAACAACCCATTTTGTTTAAAAATTGAAATGACAAGAGTTAAGAATTCTACCCAAGGTTACACACTTACTAAGTGGTATAGGTGGGATGGAAACCCAAGAATGCTAAAGTTTGCAGTCCTTGTTTTCTTTATGTATGTTCTTGCTCCACTGTTTAGCATCTTTGTATCCTGACCCCTAGTGGGTGCTGTCATGCACCAGACCCTGGTTAGCTGTCGACATTCATTAATTGATCTTAGAAGGATGTCCTGTTTCCTCACTCTGTGCTGTACTCTCCAGACATGTGAGAATTTTGGAGTCTTGGTGGTGGGACTCTTGGCTGCCGCTGCTTTTGACATTTCTGAAAGTCAGTTCAGATACGTGGTTGTTGTACATTAGGCCATAAGCTTTTTGGGGGCGGTGGCAGTGGGGGTAGGGGGAGGCATTAGCAAACAGCTCTGACTTGACAAAAGTAAAACAAACAAACGTAGGTCCAAGTGGATTCTTATACTTTTCAAAGTCACACAGGCAAAGTTCCCCAAGTCTCACAAGTTCTTTCTTGTGCACTAATTAAGTAACAACAATTATTCAAGGTCATAAATAAGTTTCCATTCTGCAGCCAGCCAAAGGAGCATTCCTGTGTCAGTTATACCTCCTGTTTGGAATACTACTTAGATTATATCTGTCGTTTGGTTGTTTGAGTGTGAAAGCTTCTTTTTAATAAGATGTGGAGTTAGTGATGGTCCCATATTAAGTTATTACCAGTTTAAAGAAAGCCATAGTTATCTTGAATTTCACTCAGCCAACATTTACTGAGCATCTACTCTGTGCTGAGCCCTTTGTTAGGCACTGGCTATTCAAAGGTAATTAAGGCAGAGCCCTTGCCCTCAAACTATTCAAGTGTAGAGGCAAGGAGATGAACAGCCAAGTGTCACCTGGTAAGTGTCAACTCTAAGGAGGGCTTTCTTGAGATGTTTCCAAGACCCACCTGAAAGGATAAGTAAGACAATGGAAGTCAGAAGGGAGCTGGAAAACAAGGAAACTGCACATACATAGGTATAGGATTATGAGAGAACATGGCCTATTCAGGAGCTACAAGTAGCTCTGTGTGACTCAATCATAGGGAACACATGGGGCTGAACAGTAGTAAATAATGCCAAAGAAGAAAGAAGATGCCAAATCCTAATAGGTCTTATAGGCAGTCTAAGGGCTCTATTCTCTGGGGAAGACAATAAATTTTAGTAGTAGAGTGACATGACCAGATCTGTGTATTTAAAAAGAGTATACCATAGGAACACAGAGGAACATGGAGGTATGGTTTTTACCCAGACCAAAAGCAAGGGGACTGTTGTGTAATCAGTGGAGATTTTAGGAGAGCATGAATTACTTGCAAAAGTTTAGGTAGTAGAATCACCTTATTTAGGTAAGGGTGATAGAAAATGATTATTTTCTTTTTCTTACTGTAGTTGTTATCTTGCTTTTTCATATAAAAAGGAATACATGCATATGGTAACATTGTAAATAATGCAAAAAGCCATTTACTAAAATAATAAAAATTTCCCTTTATTTTAAACCCTCCTTCCCAGAGGCAGCCGTAGTTCCTAGTTCCTTATGTAAGCTTTCAGAAAGGTTCCAGTTCCTAGTGTGAGCTTGTACATGTGTGCATATGCAAGGAAATGTGTGTCTATAGAAATTGCAGTGTACAGTCTTTGATTTTTTTAAATTTCTTATAGCTTAGAGGCATTTCCATGCCAGCAATTCATAATCTATCTTATTCTTCTTTTGCCAGCTGCATAGAATTTTGTCCTATAGGAATATCAATCTTAATTTAACCATATCCCTAGTGATGGACATTTGTGGGTTTTTTTCCTGTTTTTTTACAATTTAAAATATGAATTCAATAAAATTCACATATGCATGGCTTTGCACCTCTGTGTTAGTTTATGTTTTGGACAAAGTCCTTGAACTAAAGCTATTGATTCTAAATTTTAAGACTTGAATGATTAAGATAGAGAACAAAAAAAATCAAGTTTTGGAGGAAAGGTGATGCATTTCGATTTGGACAATTGAGTATGAGTTTCCTGTGATACATTCAAATAGAGGCTTTCCAGCAGGCAATTGGATATAAACTTCAGAAATTTAGCAGAGTGATATGTGTTGTTACATGAATGTGGACTTATGAACTGATAGGTAGTAGTTATATTTATTGGTTTGGATGAGTTGTCTTGAAAGAGTATAGAGAGTGAGAAAAGAGCTAGGACTATAAGAAGAAGCTGCCAGAGAGGAGGTAATAATAGTAGGAGAGAGTCACAATATCCAGGGAAGGAATGAGGTTAATGTAGGAAGAAACAGCCAATAATGACAAATACAGGAGAGAAGATGAGTAAGAAAGTATTTAAAAACTGTCCATAGTTTTGGCCAATTATGTTTGGTCGTGTGAAAAGTAGTTCTAGTGGTAACATGGAGGCAAAAATTAATGCAGTTGAGTGAGGACTATATGGAAAGTGAGATAGTAGAATGAAGACTGTCTTTATAGAGAGCTTGATTATGAAAGAAAGGAAGTTTCTTCAACTGTTAATAAATATCTATCAAAATTCTACAGCAAACATAGTGAAATTTTAGAGCATTCCCTTAATTCTTCTTTAAGAATTATCAGCACTGCTATCAGCACTTCTTTTCAATTTATACTGGAGGTTCTGGCCAATGAAATAGGATAAGAAAAAGTCATGAGAAGTATAAGGATTGGAAAGTAAAAGACAGAACTACCCTTATGTACAGATGATATGATGATTTACATAGAAAACTGTAGATGAACTATTAGTGCAAATAGAGTTTAACAAGGGTGCTGGATCAAGGAATAGAATGAGTTGGCAGTTTTCTGTAAAGGGCCATATAGTAAATATTTTAGTTTTCTCAGCCATGTGGTCTCTGTTACAACTATTCAACTCTGCCATTGTAGCACCAAAGCAGTGACAAACAACATGTAAACTAAAGGATGTGGCTGTGTTCCAATAAAACTTGATTTACAAAAATAGGTGGCAAACTGAATTTAGCTAATGGGCAATAGTTTACCACTCCCTGACTAGGAAAATAAAATCAGTATAACCCCTTTATAAACATAGTAAACAATTAGATAATGTAGTAGGAAAAAAGATAAAATCTATGGGACGTCTAGGAATAAATCTACAGATTTGCAAATCCTTTGTAGAGAACATTTGAAAACATTAAAGGATATAAGAGAAGTCTTGAATAAATAGAATGATATCCCCATGCTTATAAATGAGAAGACTGGCAGAAAGGCTAATTCTTCTCAAATTAATCTGCAAATTCATTATAGTTCCAGTAAAAATTTCATTAGTTTTAATGAAACCTGACAAGCTGTTTCTAAAATTCCCACGGAAGAACAAAGGGCCAAAGAGAGGAAAGATAATTTCCAATTATAATAACAAGATGAGGCAATATGCCTTACCAGGTATCAAAACTTTAAAGCCACAATAATTAAGAGGAGAGGTTAGACAGATAGACTGATGGAACACAAACAGAGCCCAGAAACAGACCCACAACCTATGTGGGAACTTGAATATATGACAGTTGAATATATGCACAGTCCATGGAGAAAAGATCAGATACATATTTACTAAATGGTGCTGGGATAACTGGTCTTCTATAAAGGAAAAAAATTAAATTAGACCTTTACCCTGAATCATCCACAAAAATGAATTTCAGATTGGATTAAATACCTAAAATGGCACAATGAAAATTTACAAATTTAAGGGGAAAATATAAGAAAATATCTTCATGAGCCAGCAGTAGGGAAATTTTTCTTAAATAAGATATAAAGGAAAATATTGGTAAATTTGCCTGTGTTAAAATTTAAAAGTCAATTAAGAGCTCCTGTAAAGAATCACAAGAAAAGCCACCTTCTAGGAGAAGGAAATTGTAACACATATAGCTGATAATGTATTAATAACTAGAATTTGTAAAGGACTTCTATAAATCGGTTAGGAAAAAACAACACAATAGAAAAGATTAAAGACAATTTATAAAAAAAAAATGTAATGCCCCATATGCACATTAAAATATCCTCTTTCTCAGTGGTAATCAAGACAAAAAATTAAAATGAGTTTAGTGCATATAATCTGATAAAGCTGTTAGCAAAGACAGGAGGGGTGGGTTCTCCCATATATGCCAATGAGATGTTAATTGATTCAACCCATGTAGAGTGTGGAGTAAAAGAAGTCCAAGTAAACGGGGTAGAGAGAATGAGAGGAGAGTTTGGTTGTTTTGGAAAGGCTTGCTTTTTCAAGGGGGGATCTTAGGACGCTAGGGATTTGCTGGTCTCAAACTCTGAAAGGAACATCGTGTAAAGCTGCTTCCACATGGCACAGGCTGAGGATCTGGGTTTCCGTGGGAGGCTGACTGCATCCAGCAGGATATGGCCTGGTCTAGAGACCCAAAGGTGTTAGAGATCCATTGACACTTGCCACCTATGGCCTGGTGTACACAATTCAGAGCTGCAAGTGGAAAGAACCCTGGGGAAATGTGAATTCAATTTCCCTGCAAATGGTCTTTGCAGGCTAACATCACCACGCTGGGGGCAGTTGTAATTAAACTCAGTGTCTTGCCCTCTGCTGCCATAGCACTCTCTCTGTTCCATAAACTCTTGGTTTTCAGTTTTGTTGAAGAGATATTCAAGTATGTGTGTTACATGTGCGTATACTTCTTTCTAAACACTGAGGTTTAACATGCATATTTCATTTTTAAGCAATCCATGTTTTTCTGTTGTTGAATTAAGTAGATTTTAGAGATCCCGGAATATGTAACAGAGGGCTAATAGAAGTTGTACTTAAATATTACTACCCATCCAAGTGGATGTGTTCCATTCACATATCAGTCCTCCCAGAACTCTGGGCCACGTGCAGAAATAATAGCAAATACAATTTTGTGATTGAATGAAATTTCTCTTTGGTGAGTTGCAGTATTTGATTTTAGAGGTTTTGAATAACCATTGAGGATTTTGAACAGGATCATAACAGGATGATATCTCTATTTCAGAAAGGTGATCCTGGGGTGGCGTGGGGGAGGGTATGAGTAAGGAAGCGATGGGCAACAGGGAGCTCAGTTATACCCAGGTGAACGGTGAGAACCTGGAGGGATGGACTGTAAAGGGGAGACAGAAAGTTAATCAAGAATGAGAGACAAATTATAGAATTGGTGGACCCCAGATGACTGGCTGTGGGGGTGAAGGGGAAAAATAAGATCACAAAAGAAAAAAGCCACTTTCCTGAGTGGGTTCCCTGATCCTGAGGTAAGGGAAACAAGAAGATCAGTGTGGCCAGGTGTGCCAGGGCAGAGGTTGGCCAGGTGGTGGGTGGAGATTATCCAGTTTTGCATGATGTGTGCCATTTAAAAAATATTTAAAATGAATCACAGATCACAAAATGGACTGTACTAGATATCTAGTGTATTCAGACGTGGATAATTCCAAAACCATTTTCTGGGGAAGGCACATTTTTCTATTTGTTAACTCTCAAAGAGGAAAGAAAAACTGAAAGAAAAGATGTTCAATGACTTATATTAATTTTGTAAAATGAAAACCAGAAGTTACAACAGATAAATTAATCTGTGGCACATTCACATATACTTTCTCTCTACTGAACAGAATTAAGAATTACTTTGCTACTTTATAATACAGGTGTTCCAAAATGATGAACACTGGTTTGTTTGTTTTTACATTTTCATAGTGAATGGTAGGGGCTTTAATATAAATGAGACTTATTCCACAAGCACATCTAAAGAAAAATTGTTACTTTACAGTCTCGTCCATTATATATACATTATTGATATAATTTTTCAGTGAATGGTGAAACCAACCACACTCCCTATTCAATCTGTCTTTAATTTTAGTTCAGTAATCTTACCTTGTATCAGGATATATTAGTTATATTGTTAGTATTAATCCTGTAATTTTTCATGAAACTTCAGGTTCCAACTAAAGACATTTTTTGAGGCTTAATTCTCCATACTTCTCTTTGAGGGTCAAAGAGAAGCCTTTCAAAAAATTCTCAGAAACAGAATTCAGCTAACCATGGTAAATTATTCAGCTTAGCTGTTCTGTCCAGGCCTAGGAACTCTGCTCAGTCTGCAGTCATATTCTACTTTAAAATAGAAGTAGAGATTAAAAGGATGTAACGTGGTTTTTCTCTGAGTTCCCTAGAGGAGGCTAGCTTTGAGCCATGCCCTACAAGTGTGTTGTCTTTCAGTGTTTGCAGGCACTGGTTTCCAACCTGCACTGTGTGTCTCTGGGAGCTGGGCAGAAAAGGAGGGTGAAGATTTGGGGTAAAAGGTGGAAGGATGAGACAACTGGTGTCTTGCGGAAAGTTGGGTAGCTATTTGGACACCCAGGAGATGAGAGTGCCCTGTCACTTGCCTCACTGTCTTCACCAGGGCTTCTCACCTGTTTAGTTCAGTTCTCTGGAGAACTGTCCTCCCTAGAATTAAACAAATGTGCTCTCTCCCTGCAGTTGGGGAACTGGGTCTTCCTTCTTTTAAAAATAACTCAAGTAAATGGAATTTCTGTCCTCACCCCTACCCCAGGCTGTCACCACCTTTTGAAAAGATATGAGAGCAAATTTGACTAAAAACAAAACAAACCCCAGACACAAAAGGACAAATACTGTATGAAGTCACATACATGCAATATCTAGAAAAAACAAATTCATAGAGACAGAAAGTAGCTTAGGGGTTTCCAGGAGCTGAGGGGAGGGAGGAAGGAATGAAGAAGTTATTGCTTAATGGGTACAGAGTTTCTGTTTGGGATGGTGAAAAAGTTTTGTTAGTGGATGGTGGTGATGGTAGCACAGCATTTAAATGTAATGGAATTATACACTTAAAGATGGTTAAATGGAAAATTACATGTATATAACCACAGTTACATTTGAAAAACAAAATAAATAAAACCTCTTGAGAGCTCCCACCTTTTAAAAAAAAAACGTATTTTTGGCAAATCTTCACACACATACGGTCCATAAATGGTGTACAATCACTGGCTCACAATATCATCACTTAGTTTTGTATTCCTCACCATGATCATATTTAGAACATTTGCTTCACTCCAGAAAAAAATAAAAAGAAAAAATTCATAATCCCATCCCTTTCACCCCTCCCTCTCATTGACCACTAGTATTTCAATCTACCCAATTTATTTTACCCCTTATCCCTCCTATTATTTATTTATGTTTTTACCCATATATATTTTTTTACTGATCTGTCCATACCCTGGATAAAAGGAGCATCAGAGACAAGATTTTCACAATTACACAGTCACTTTGTACAAGTTATATCATTATACAATCATCTTCAAGAATCAAGGCTACTGGAACAAAGCTCAACAGTTTCAGATACTTCCCTCCAGCCAGAGAGTCCCCGTCTTTAAAAACAAAACCCCAGGACTGGTGAGAGTCAAGGCAGTGAGTCAGGGTTAAGTTAGAAGAGAGAGCTTGTTCCCTGCTTCCTCCACAGGACTAGACTAAGGGGAGATCTGGGGTGTGGTTAGGAGCTGCCCAACCTGAAGATCCAGATGCTTTCTCTCTTCACCATCAGCTCCAGCTGTCATTTCATTTATGCACAGTGCAAGCGAGACGTGCTCTGTAGCCACCATTACTGAGAATTTATTTATCTGATAAATGTGTGGTAGGCTCTGAGGGCCATGCATTGTATCATGTTGTGAAATCCACATACTCTTTAAAGGTTAATATTTTCTCAGGCAGAAAATAATAATTTTCGATAATAATTGAGCCTCTGTGAATTTCTATTTATTGCATACATATCTCCATATGAATACTAGAAAACTTACTCTGTTGAGGACAGCCCTGTTGGGGAGAATCACTTCCTCTTCAGAATGTGTGACTGGGGTAGCTCTGGGGGCCCTTTTCCCCACTCCCACGGGGAGAAGGACCCAGGACGAGGCCAGGATGTACAAATGCCCAGCTCCAGCCCCTGACCCACTCTGAGCCTCCTATTCAAGCCATTGCTGGCTCTTGCTTTTTCCTTCCACCCCTATAATTCTTCAAAGAGGCACCTATACTCTAGACAATTACTCATGTCTCAAATCAGCATAATATTTATTGAAATTTCTAAATGCCAAGTCTATAGTTCTATCTTCATTCCCCATTACTTTTTCCTATTCCTTCAACCTCTCCTTTATTCCTTCTCCCTTCCTAGAATGGCTCTCGCTCCCCTCTTCCACCTGGAATATAGTAGACCTCTTGTTCCCCTGTCCTAACCTTTCCAGGAAGAGACTGCTGCTCCCTTCGTGGGCTTTGATTTACCATGTTTCACTTGATTTATTATTTTAGACTCAATCCATCCCACTAGATGATGACTTTCTTGAGTGCAGAGAGATCTCATCTTTTTTACCTTTGTACACCCAGTACCTGTACAGGGCCTGGCATAGACTAGATACTCCATAAGTGTTGAATAGTTGATAAACAAATTGTCACATTTGTGATTTTGTGTATCTAGGTGATAGCAATAGTAAATAGGAATGGGTCTACGTAACTTGAAAATCAGGCTGGGGTTAGGTTCTCACTTCCATACTAAAAGAGTCATTTTTTATAGCACTTTACTGTAGGCTAGGGGGATAAATTTACTTTTAGTGCTTTAATTTACTATATTTAAATATTATTTTATTATACTATTGATCTTCTGATAAAACATATTTAACAACTATAAGATTCAAATGTGACATAAATACGAATAAACCAGGGGAAATTTCTTTTACATTCACTAGAAATTATTATTGTTTACCTGAAGCACCCAAATGAGTAATTGTTTAAAAACAAACTTTTAAAGTAAGTAGCTTGATTGGGGGCAGGTCACGGTGGCTCAGCAGGCAGAGTTCTCACCTGGCATGCCGGGAGACCTGGGTTTGATTCCCGGTGCCTGCCCATGCAAAAAAAAAAAGAGAAATCTAGATCGGAAGTTAAAAATTGAAACGAATGCAGCTTTTTACTATTATTTCTTCACTGCTCCCAGGAATTGAATTAATCTGTTTCAGGACATTGTTGTTTAATAAGCCATTTCTGTAAACTGTTTCCTTAATGCTGGCAATTTAAAAACCCTGGTGGACAACTGTAAGGAATGTTGTTGAGGGAATTAAAGCATGGAATGGATGCTTGGAGGCCCCTCTGAGAATTTCTCTTTTAATGAGAGGGTAAGACTGTCCTATAAAGAGATACTGGTTTAGATTATGATCTTTCAAAATTAAAATACACACACACACACACACACACACACACACACACAAATGAACAACTAAAACCACTTGGTAGACTCACTATGTAAAATGCTGTATTTCTTGTCTTCTGTGTTTTTTCACATGTAATAGGTACCACATTGTTTTTCCCCTAATTGGAGGGACTTTGCTATTTGATATCCATAGCTACAATGCCACTCTATCATCTCAAACATGCAACCTATATATTTTTAACTTTTTATATATTTTATATAAATATGTATTTATGTATTTATTATATATTTATATATATTTCATGTTTTTCTGCTTGAGGTCTAATTAATTTTTTTTCCTTCAGAGATGCATTTAATGAAACCTCAGGTACCTTGACAGTCTCGTATTTTTTTGTATTATTTGATTTGCTTGAAAAATTATGAAAAGACCTGCAGAACCTACCAGTTTCATGAGACTCACATGTTTACTGAACAAATACCCAATGCTGATCTTTTCAGCCATCCTCCAGCATTTACTAGAGATTTCCCTCTCATTGTATCTTTCAACAGAACAAACTTACGTCTTTGCAATGCCCTCAAGTGTGAAATTAGGCAAATTTAAAGTTTTTTTTCTTTGTTTACAAAGCCTAAAACTTGCCAAGAAAATGTTTTTCCAAAATTACATTAAGCCCTTTGAGGCTGTAGAAGCCAAAATAAGGTGAAGCGAATCTGAAGAAAACTCTTTGAATAGGCTCCAGGAATATGGAGCCACCACCTGTTTTTCTGCTTTAGAAAAGTCAGGTATTAAAATAACTGAGTGCTCAATTAGTAAGTCTCATCATCATTCAACAATCCTGTAAGGTAGGTGATTTCATTATCTCCATTTCACAGTCAGGGAAACCTGCTTAGAGAGTTGGTGTTGTTTTCCAAGGTCACTACCAGTTCAGTTGACCTCACACCAAGAATCTCCAGATGCTGTGGTCGCCATTACAAATGTACAGAGGAATAGAAGCAACAGTTTCCTTCCTTTGAAGGACAGTTTTATTTTCTTTGAAAGTAGATCTTTGGTTTTGAAATAATATCTGAATTTTCTAATGTTGAAATTGATGGAATATAAGTAAACAGAAATAGCAGTATGAGTGAGTCAAACAGTGGTTAATGCAAAAATTATTCTTATAATGTATGACATGTGTGTTAACTAGGGTTCAGTGTATGTGATTGGGCAGCCAGGGGTGATTGGAGATGTTGAAAAGGGAGGTTAACCTTAATGCAGCTTGAGAATTTAGCAAAAGATAATCCATGTGAGGACTTATAATTTTTGTAATATGTCTGTGTACTGTACCACCAGTTACCAAAAAGTCATTTCTATTGTTTGAATCTATTCAGTCTGCAACTCAAAAGCACAATTATATGTGTTTGAAAATTATTTCTAACACTGAGGGTAGTTAGATATTAGAATGGTTTTTTGAGAGACAAGTATGGAATGCCTTACCGTAGAAGAGCAATTCTCAAATACTCTTTATACCCGCCCCCCCAATGCTCTTTTTTTTTTTTTCTCATGGTCAGACACCAGGAATCGAATTTGGGTCTCCGGCATGGCAGGCGAGAGCTCTGCCTGCTGAACCACTGTGGCCCGCCCCAAATACTCTTAATAATAATAAGATATTATCACTGGAAAAGAGTTTGATTTTCTTTTATAAAGTAGAGATGATTAAATTTTTCCTATAATTATGTCATTCTCCCTCACATTCTAATGGGCCCTTCTGAGTTTCATATTGCGGGCTCGTGTAGGTCTAGGGAGCTGGGAAGGGTTTACTGTTTTCAGAAACATCATATGGGAGGGGAAGAGACTGGGACCATTGTGCTAGAGAGAACTCTGTCTGGAGATCTGAGCTCCTGATGGTGATTAGCCACTTTGGGCAGTAATTGCTAATCCTATGTGCCTATAATGTCTTATTTCCTCACTGTTTCAGTTTGTTGGACTGCTCAAGCAAATACCCTGAAATGGGTTGGGTTACAAAATAGCAATTTATATTCTCATGTTTTTAAGAGTAAAAGAAAGTCCAAATCAAAGTGTCATCAAGGCAATACTTTCTTCCCGGAAGCTGGTGTTCTGAGCTGCCTGCCAGTTATTTATGTCTTAGCTTTTCTGTCACATGTGAATGAGCATGGTGGCTCTCCCTTTCCTTCTGGGTTCTGTTGCTGTCCTCTCTGACTTTCTATCTGTCTTAATTTCACTCTGTTTATAAAGGACTCCAGTAGAAAGATTAGACCAACCCTGCCTGAGGTAGGCTATATCTTAACTGAAGTTACCTCCTCAAAAGTTCCTACTTACAATGGGTTCAGACCCACAAAAGGGTCTGAATTTAAGTAGCACATTTCTTTGGGGTATATACAGCTTCAAACCACCACACATACTTTTTCCCAAAAGTTTTAGTATATTAAGCAACAAAATAAAGAATCCATTCATGACGGCATTCTATTCAGCAAACCCTCAAAAAGTGCTAGGTGCTTTTGTGTAATTCACAGATTTAGTTTGTGGACCAGTCACAAAATAGTTAGGTTAAAATTAAATCTCACTGAGTAACATGGACTAAGGAGAAGAAATGAAACTCATCCAATTTGATTTAAATTTAGAGCTATAAACCTTGATGCATCTATAGACACGTACATATGTATGTGCATTTACATGTCTATATACAAGATATGACTTATTGTCAGATTTGAAATCAATGTTGTGGGAAGGACCAGCATTTTAAAAAATGAAATCAAATAGCATAAAACAATGCTAGCATGCATGGAACATAGTGATTGGTTGCAATGTAAAATACATTACTTACTCTAGATTTGTGGTAACACAATTTTAAAGCCATGGTATTGCCCATATACTTTCTTCTCTAGAAAAGGAAGGTGAATCAAATAAAATATTTGGTTCAGTCTAAAGAGGAAATTCCAAGAAAGATTCCATCTTAAATGATATCTGTGAAAGAATTAGAGAGTAGATAACATGATTAATAATGACAGCTTTAATAATGTTGACTCTTTAATAATAATATTATTATATTAATAATAATAGCTTTAATAATATTGAGTCATTTATAATATGAGTCACAGATTATGACTGCACAATTTCAGCCATCATTATTCTGGATTATCTATGGAAAAGTGCTCATTTGAGAGGTTGTATATCAGTGAAATAAAAAAGCTGTGGTTTTGTATGTTGACTTTGTATATTGATATGCTGACCCAACTTCTCCGGTTCTAATTCCAGTTTTGTACCTGACAAAGTGACTGGGAGGTGGGGGGAAGGAAGGGGATATTTAATGTCTTCATCTGTTTCCTTATTTATAAAATGGGAATAATAAAAATAGCTACCATTAATGGTTGTTGGAAAAATTGCATGAGGTAATATTTGTAACATCTATATTTAGCATAGGGACTAGCAAATACCCAACTCTCAAAAAATGGTGGCTGTTACTATTATTTACTTATGGGCCAGGACTAAATAATGGGATTATAGTTAGTGCCTCTGAAGATCAGCCTAAGTATCAATACCCTTAAGGAAACTCAGGTTACCTCTGACTCCATGAACACTTTAGAGAGTTCTTGCAAGTCCTTCAGATTTTGAGAGGCTGTTTCTTTGACTTTGAAAATCAGAAATTTTTCAGAACATACTTAGACTAGGGTTTAGTTATTCTACCTATTTCAAGTCAGAGCTAATAATCCTAGAGTGATCCTCGAGTATTTTCTGAATTTGATTTGATTCTATTTGGGCTTTGCAAACATTTGGGGAGCGGTGGGGGTCTGGGGGGAAGTGGGGACTAGTACTGGTTCCTATCATTCTCTGGAACTAGCCAAGTTCTGTTATCTTAGACATTATCTCTGCATTGTAGATTAAAAAACACAAGTTCAGGAAGGTTCTCACCAGAGAGCTTGGTGAGAGCAGGACTGGGAAAATTAAATTCAGGTCCACATGTATCCACCATCTGAGATCTTCTTTTTCTCTTAACCTTGATTGCTGTCCAGTAAATGGACTAATTTTAGCTTTTTGGCTCCAAATATATAAACTGTGCTGAACTTTTTGCTTTTTAAAAAGGTATCTTACTAGGCTGTAGTGTGGGCACACTGAATGGGTAATTGTGCCCTGAGCCATTTTCAACATTCTGTGTTCATTATTTCACTAGTCTAGACAGAATCCCTACCTTTTAGAAGAGGAGCAATTTTTATTTTAATTATACCATTCCTTTTAATCTCCAACAGTATATACAAAGAATAATTAAAAGTAGTAGTTATAATTTAACAAACACATGAGGTTTAATTTAAAGTGAAGGAATTAACATTTCCTTTGACTGCATTCCAGGATCATATACATCCAGTTTAAAGAAAACTCAATTTACAAGTCTGAAGAATTAAAAAACCTATTAACAGAAAACTGATTATATGCACACACTCCCAAATAAGATAACAAAGGTTTCTCCATCATGCTTCCAGTAGCATTTAAAATAGAATAGAATCCCATAATTTCTAGGCAGCAAATAACTTGTCAGAACCATATATGTAAAACACTGTACATGCACACATGCTCAGTAACCCTTCCTTTGCTGAAAAACAGTAAAGTTTATCATCCTTTATCCCTTGCAAAGCTTGTTTTCTTAGAAAGACTAACTTTTCAACATTTCTGTCCATCTTCATGTTGCCTGCAGGGTTTGGAGATGTGTTCTTGTTTGCCTTGTCCCTGTTGCAGCACCCCAGCCTTACTCTCCTTTGTCAAGGAATTTGCAGTGGTTAAATAAATGCTCAGTCTCCCTACCTCATCAAATTTCTATCCCCTCTGTGTTTCTCTACAAGCTAGTTGCCACTGGAGGATGTGCTGTAATAGTTCTGTACAAAGTGTTAATATTTGGTGACAATTTAATAGTTAATTTGCAAGATAAATAAAGGCAGTGGTTAAAATTATGGCCTTTAGAATCAAACAGACCTGGATTAAACTCACAGATTGGCCTATTATTAGTCATGCGATTATTTGAGGCTTAACTTCCTGGTAGAAGAGGATGCTGATATGTACCCCAGAGTGGTTGTTAAGAATTAGATGAGGTAATGTTCATAAAGGCTTGGCACAGACTTGGCGCTTGGCATGTTCTCCGTTTGCAGTAGTTATTATCCCAGGAGCATCTGCATTTTAATGTCAGGCAATGGCAGTGCTCTTCCCCAGGGGAATGAGTGTTTCTGAATGGGATTCCGCATGAGAACACTCAGTTGCCTTGCAGCAGGTTGTTCTCAAATCTCAGTGTGTGGGTAATGTGTGGTGATGTCTGTGTCCATCCAAGAGGGCAAATCTTTTGGAAAGAAGAACAGCTGTTCACATCAATTCCTCTGGTTGCTAGCGTAGGATCTCAGTTACAGGTGTAGTGCTCTCCAGTGCTGTATGCAGGATGAACTCAGCACACCTAAAGGATTCGGTCGTTTTGGTCATTTAGTCGCTGTTGCCATAGAGCAGTGCTGCTTAAAGTGTGGTCCCCAGATCAGCAACAGTAGCATTACCTGGGGGGCTTGCTAGTAACACAGATTCTTGGGCTATACCCCAGATTTATTGAATCAAAATCTCTAGGAGTGGGCTCAAACTTTGGACATTTTACCAGAGTCCTCTGTGTGATTCCAATACATGCCAACATTTGAGAAACACTGCTGTTGAATTTACACACAAGACTATAAGCTGTGGAATTCAGAAACTTTCATTCTAT
Source organism: Tamandua tetradactyla (assembly GCF_023851605.1). Lineage (NCBI taxonomy): Eukaryota > Metazoa > Chordata > Mammalia > Pilosa > Myrmecophagidae > Tamandua > Tamandua tetradactyla. Next base: position 145,972,615 of record NC_135332.1, read on the forward strand.
AGCTTTGGAGGACATCCTAATGGGTCCAGAGAATGTACATGGCTGTCTACTTTTATATGCCTCACCCTGACATTCCAAGGACAGCTTTAAAGAGGACCCTGGAAGTTTCAGCTCTATGACTAGCAAATGACATTGACAAAGAGCTCAACTGCATTTTTATTTCATTAGACAGACTTGTTTCTTCTCCCCAAGGTTTCATTCTTTTTTGATTTTTCAGGCTACTTTTGAACTTGAAGGTTGTTTCTTTGTGAATGAATGACTAAGGTTTAAGAATTACTTTCTTATCTCAGGTTCAGTTGGCATATATTAGCAAAAAAAAAAATGTTTCAGCCAATAACAATTTTGTTCATTATGTCTTTTTTTTTTTAAATATCAAGCCATTTTCCTATTCATACCTCCATCTTCACCCAGTGCATATTAGTATTTTCTAGCTGTTTACAAACCAGAGTATAAACCATAGTTTTTATGCTCATTATTTTTTAGGAAAAAAAATCTATTCAAAATTTAATAAAGCCTTGATTACATGCTTTATGATTCTTTTAAAATGTGATAGTTATTTTTCAGCCATGTTGGCTATCATGTTAGAACAAGCCAATCACTTAAATGACTTGATCTCCAATCATAGAAGGAGATCTATCCTTTCTATGATGCCTGCCACAAAGTATTTATAATAATGTTGTTCTCTCTTTTTTTTTTTGTCAGCCTTGCTAGTGGTCCATCAATTTTGTTGATTTTCTCAAAGAACCAGCTTTTAGTTTTATTGATTCTTTCTATTGTCCTTTTGTTCTCCCATTCATTTAACTCTGCTTTATTCTTTGCTGTTTCTCTTCTTCTATTTGCTTTGGATTAGTTTGCTGTTCTTTCTCAAGTTCCTCCAGGTATGCAGTTAAATCCTTGATTTTTGTTCTTTCTTCTTTTTTAATATAGACATTTAGGGCAATAAATTTCCCTCTCAGCACAGCCTTTGCCACATCCCATAAGTTCCAAAATGTTGTATTCTTGTTCCATCCATCTCCAGATAGCTACTGATTTCTCTAGCAGTTTCTTCTTTGACCCACTGGTTGTTTGACCTACTAATCTGAATCGCTTCTGAGAAAGTAACTTAATGAAATAATTAAATATGTACAAATATTAGCCATAAAGATATACAGCAAAGTGCTGTATATCTAAATCACCAATAAGAAGCAAGATATATTAAGGCATAAACTTAATATAGTATTATTTGGCTATTAAAAGGAATTTTACACAGGTTTACTAACATGTAAAGATGCTGAACATGCATTGTTTAAAGAAAAGCAAAATATAATTGTTACAGTATTATATAAAAACATTTACACATACTGCAGAGATGGGGACAGAGACAGAGAGGTCCTTCTAGTGGTTGTTTACGGGTAGTAGATTGTGGTTGCTTTAAATATTTTTTGTTTGTTCTTGGTCTCTGAATTTCCTATGGTAAACACATATGCTTTTGTATTAAAGTAAAAAGTATTTTTATTTGCTAATTCTGACAACCTTGTCTATAGCACGATTTGTGAAAATTTAAGCTATGCATGCATACAAGTCAACCCAACATATTTCATAAGAATACATGTTTAGCACATTGGATGCTATTGCCTCTGGGGGGGGAGAAGAATGGAGAGGAAAGAAAGAAATATTATAGAATTAAAGAAGTAAAACAAGAGAGGGCTTTGACTGGACAGGGTTGATAGATAGTGATCTAAGTAAAACTAACTAAATTTTCTGTACCTAAATTAAGAAAGTAGCTAAAAAAAAAAGCTTTCCTTCAGTCTTCTGAACTTTCTTTATAAAAGTTTTTATCATGCTGCCTGGCTGGTAAACAGAATATTCTAATCTACAGTAAAAACCCCTACGGAATATTCAGGCACTTCTAGCAAAATCGAAGTGTCAGGAAAGTGAGTAAGAGAGGAAGGAAGTGGGTGGCAGGGGAATTCAGGAGAGATTTAAAAAAAAAGTTGATAGTTTTTAAACCTAGTTAAAAAATGGAAGTAATAACAAATCAGTGAAGAACAGGAGCATGCTTACATTCTTATAGTGTAAATATCACTAAAAGAATATATGGAAACACAGATCTTTTAACTGTTGCCACAGAGAGAGTCAGAAGGACAGGCAAAGTTTAAATTTACCTGTTGTTGGAAAATGACAATTTAGTGTACCTCACTGAGTAGATCTTACTCTTAAATAAAAATTTTTTTTTTTTTTATGTTACAGCTGATTATAAGGAAAGTTTTAATACAATTGGAAACATTGAAGAGATTGCATATAATGCTGTCTCCTTCACCTGGGATGTGAATGAAGAGGCAAAGGTAAGTGAAAAAAATAGCACATATTCATTGTTTATACATTTTAAATGACTTTCCATTCTCTGCAGATAATTATTTCACAGAAGCATCTATAGGTAGAACGGATCTGTTAACTTAAGCCAGAAAAAAGGAAATGAGCCTATTATCCTTCTTTAGAAGTCACATACATTCAATTACTTACTGTTAAATTGCCTTTTTGGGGGTAAGGGAGAAGAGGGTGTATACCTGTTTCTCTGTGGCCTCTCACAGAATGGGCTGAAGCAGCATTTTCCTCCCACATCCTCCAGTCTCCCCAAGCCCTCACTATTGGCTGTGCAAGGCTGGAAGGTCAGAAAAGCTTTCCTAACTGCAGTACAGATTCCTGCTGCTTTCAAAGGCAGGAAGGGGTTCCGTGCTAACGTCTTCTAGGTGAGCAACTGAGCAGACCTCCTGACTTGACTTCTAGGCTTGGGGTGACAGAGGGGTATAGGAAGCAGAACTGCAGACCTCAGAGCCTCTCAGACTGAGAGTCACCTCAAGCCTGATCTTCCATGTTGGCTGCTTCAGCGTTTCCTGTTTCTCTGAGGTGCCAGCATGGATAGGAAATACAATTGTAAAATCTCTGGCAAAGAGGAAAAGCCAGCAGACATCACTGTGCGCCTCCCACGTGTCAGAGGAACTCAGATGAAAGTCAGTTGCCTTTCCTCTAAAGAACTATAAATTTGTAACTAAATAAAACCCTTTATAAAACCCAGTCCATTTCTGAATGTATTGCATTCTGGCAGCATTGGTAAACTAAAACTAATGGTATGCTGTTAGGCAATATAAGATTAAAAATGATTCTCTTATTAATTGAAAGTTATTTGGCATGAATGGATTTATCTAACTCTTCATTTTCAATAATTCAAATGCTGACTTTGAGTACTTTTAAATTAAAAATCTGAATTTTTTTTTAAAAGAACACAGGTTGCAGTTATGTGACAACAGTGATCTATAAATATTACCATTTAATAATCAATTGATGTATAAAAGGAAAGTTTCTTGGCTTATTTATCCTTTTGTTTTGGGGAGAAGGTTCAATTGAGAGGGAGAAGAGACGATAGGATTTAACAGATGATTGTGACAACTGAATCATATTGATATTTCCTGTTGGTCTCTAGTATATTAGAACAAGTAGAAGGAAGTACCTGAAATGGTGGAACTGTAGTTCCATACTTTGAAATTTGCTCTGTAACTACATGTTAAACTGTACTTTGAAATTTAATGCTTTTCTGAATATATGTTATATTTTACAATAAAAAATGTTATAAAATGAAGAAAAAAAATTCTCTGGCGAGGTATGTCCAGAGAGCTGTCTCACCATGGAGCTAAGTGGTTTGGATAAGAAAGAAAACTCACTAATGCTCAGAATCGGCCTTCCCCCACGAGTTTCTTTAATTTTGTAAAAACTTCAAACCTTGCTTATGTGCTCACAGTTTTTCTGTGTTCTTTACTTTCTGAGCCTTTATCCTTATTTTGCACATAAAGGAAGGTTCCAGATGAATCTAAGCTTGTTTTCTGCTTCAGTTATGTCCCATCTAGGAGGGTGTTAGAAGACTTTGTCTTCAAACTAATGAAAAGGTCAGTGTAAACAACTCTGTTCAATGCTTTATTGTCTGTTAGCAAGGGGAAGATTAGGTGAGAAAGGAAACTGGTTGGGAGTTTGCAGGCGTGACTTACAAAAGGAGGTGAATTGTTCAGTGTCTCATTTCATTCATGTATGTATAACACAGTGTGAATGAAATTGGCTTCAGGCCCAAGAAAAGTGACCCAAATGGGCAAGCAGCAAGAGAGTGCTGGTGCAGCTTGGAGAATGCTCCCGATGACCCAGAGCATGGAGGCAAGGAGGTGGGCTACCCAGAACCATAGGGAAAGTTTGTCTCTGGAGCCACTCCTCCTCATTTAAAGTTCCTCACCAGGTCATGTGCTTTCAGTCCTTTATGAAGCTCCTCAGTTATCTAACCCCATTTTCCCTGCCCCCCCTTCCCACCCCCATGCACACCACATCTCACATTGCTCAGGTGTGTCTAAGCCTTTCCTGTGCTCCTGCCAAAACTCCAGTTAATTCTTGCCCCATCCCCGTGCTCCATTCTCTCAGAAGCTAGATTACTGGGCGAGGTACTTAGGAGGCATTCCGCGCTGTGGACACAGTACTGGGGACTCAGTTGGAATCCTTAGCAAGTCATTTGACCCATCTGTGCCTCAGTTCTCTCTTTTAAAACAAAACAAAACTAAAATACTTCTCTGAATGTCTCTGCTATAGCAAGCTTCTTGTTGGGGCTGTGATGAGGTGATGCAGGCTGTGGGCAGGGAGGCAGGTGACAGCAGTGTGCCCGAGAGAGGCGAGAGGCATGGTGTCCTCAGAGGCTGGGAGGAGACAGTTATCGTGCAATTGGAACCTTACAGCTTTGTCAACCTTAGAGCATGCTATACTGTCAGCTGTAATCATTGCCATCATCTTCATTATCATGCAATTTGAGGTAATGAGTGTTAGTGGTTAAAAGTGTTAACTGTTGTGTTTCAATTGGGATCTTTTAAAGAAAAGGCATAAACCCTAAGGGGAGGTTTTTGTTTTTTTTTTCAGTTTATTGCACTTTATTTGATTATGCTTTACAGATACTGCGTTTTTTACAAATTAAAAATCTGTGGTAACCTCACGTTGAGCAAGTCCATTGGTGTCATTTTTCCAACAGCATGTGCTCAAACTTTGTATCTCTGTGCCACATTTCATTAATTCTCTCAATATTTCAAACTTTTTCATTATTATTATATCTGCTATCATCATGTGACATTACTATTGTAATTGTTTGGGGGCACACAAGCCAGACCCATTAAGGATGGTGAACTTAATTGATAAATATTGTGTGTGTGTCTGATTGCTCCACAGACCAGCCATCCCCTAAGGGGAGATTTTTAACCCTGCTGTTTCAGGCTCTGTGGGAGTGAATTTGGGGTTGAGTTGCCCTTTTGGCCCATTCTGACCATGTTTCATTTCCCATAGATTGGAGCTCACTTCTCTTGTTTAAATTTGTATGTATGTTTGTACTTGTTGTTCCAGGCAGACAAGCTTAACCTTTTAAGCTCACATGTGTTTTGGCAAATGGGCAACGGAATATATTTTATATTTGCTTGTTGTGGATTAATTTCTCTAACATATACTTTTGGTGACCCTAACTTAGTTGTCAAATTAATCAATAAATAATAAAAAAGAGTTCAAACAATTTGCCCCAAACCACTGGAAGGGCTTTTAAAGAAAACTTATCAAAGTTAAATCCATTTAATTAGAGAGACTGAGAGGATTTTTTTTTCTTTTTTAATCTGCAGAGGCAAAGATACTTCTTTCAGATAGTATTGATTTTTATAATAAGCAGATTGCAAAAAAAAAAACATTCATGGTAGTTAAAAAAGAGACTTTCGACAAAACAAGTAAAGTGCATCCTTCTTGTACTGGAATGGCTTGTGATTTCATGTTGTGGAATTCTCAGGAGCAGTACATTTGCTTTCTAATTTCTATTGGTAACATTCACACAGACATCTTTTGTAGGCCTCAGGGGTGGGGTCCCATTTATTGTCCCAGAAATCTCTGATTTGTGTAGCCAGAGAGCACACATTTGTGGCCTGCAGTCTGCATGTGGCCCACAGAACATATACATGTGTGCACCATGCATGCATGTGTTTATATTTTTAATTTTTTGAAAATTTTGCCTGCATTTAATAATCAGGAAATTATTTTTTAAAATCCCGTGTTCTCTTGGAAAATTAAAGATTCTGGCAATCATGGGTCCAAATGTCTGCAGCTGGTTCTTGTGAGATACTGGCTGCTCCCTTTAATGGTTTCTCTTGCTTTCTCTGTTACAGAACTTTTCCTTCCTGGTCCCTGGTGGACATTTGCATTTTCATGTCCAGCTACACCTCCCCCCAGACAACTGAACCTGCAGTTTAGATCTTCATTAGCTTTCAGCATTGGGGGAGGTAGAGATAGTGGGAAAGTCACAGTGGAGGTGGAGATATGGGAGATTTCAGCTAGGCCTGTGACTGAGGGGAATGGACAAGGTGCCCAGTCATTCTCTGCTTCTTTGGCCAGTCCTCAGAGAGCCACAGTGGCAGCTGGCCAGTGTTTCTAGGTTGACTTTTGTCAGCATGGCTGGGAGCTGCTTTGTCCTTTAATGCCCATAATGGTAGTATATCTTAATCTTTGTAGGTGGATTTTATATTTGTATAAAATATCAGAAATCACTTGGATCCAAATGTGAATACATGTCAAGTTACATAATTCCACTCTAAAGTTAAAAATGAGAGTTTTTTTTTTGGATAAGATTTTGTAAATATTTGCGGTTTTAGAAGACTCTACAAGTATGCTTTGAACCACAGCAGCAGCATTTCAGAAAACTGTATGTCTTCCCAAGATGACTATGATGAAGGACAACTTTTATTTGGATGTTTAATTTTCAACGTATATGTTTTTTTAAAAGTCTAGTACTTGGTAGTCTTACCGCATATGTATATGATCAAGAACTGATGATAAGATTTATGGATTTTTCCAGAGTACCTTTCTACTTATTTCTTTTTTTGCTAATTTACATTTTATTTCTACCTCTTGATTAGCCAAAAACAGAAGAAAGAAAAGGACATGAAACTCATGTCATTCAATTTAATTTAATTACAGGATAAAGTATGGCCAGGGAAGGTGCTAATACTATTAGTCAAAATGAGGTTTGGGGATTAATTCCAGATCTCAGTAGTCTCAATTGCAGCATGATTCTGGCAGAACTGTTATTGAGATTTTCCACCCATAACCGGTTTTACTGGTTGTGCCAGAGTGTTTTTCTGTAGAACGACACAAGCAGAGCAGAAATAGTCTCCAACTGGGGTTGGAGCCCCCTCAGGGTCTGTGCAGTCTGGAATTCCATGTGACGTGAACTCGTGTCCCTGGGTGCCTTAGAATGACTCAGTGACATCTGGGTGGGGGAGGTTCTGAGCTTGGAAATTGGTGTGCGTGTGGAGGTTGATGCAGAAGAGGAAACTGGGGATGAGAAAATCAGGAACTAGTCCTGGCACTGGAATAGCCTGCTCTGTGTCCTCAGCTCTGGGGTTCAGTGTCCTCTGTTGTAAAACAGGGGTTGGGGTGGAGTAGGGCTGACAGATTATTAAGGTCTGTTCATATGATTCTACTGGGAAAATGTCCATGCCATATTCTCTCACAATGATTTCTATTTTGAAAGCCACTTGAATTTTTTTCTACCCCCCCTTAGCCAAACACTGGTACCTAAAAAGTATATTTGTTAACTACTAATCCCTGAGATGAGGAATTCGTACGCAAGACCCTATTCAATTATTAGAGGACGGTAAACTCAGATTCCTGGCACTGAGCTTTGTCTTTCTCCCAGTGATGACATCACCCCCAGAGCAGGAAGGCAGCAAACCCTAATTACAGGCTTCCCTTTCTCCCAGATTTCTAAGGAGATTCTTTACTGGGCCCCTTAGTTTTGTCTAATGCCATTTTCTCTACAACAATTTCAAGATTAAACCAACCTTGGTATGCCATAAAGAGGTCTCTCACGTGACCTGGAGGAGAATTACTTGAGCATTAAGATGCTACTTGGTGCTTTGTACTAAATTTGAGAAACGTTTCCTCTTTGTGTCCTTTCACAGGAAAACCAATAATGATTTCCTCTGTTTTTATACTTCCCTTTTCCCATGGTTTATAAGTTACCCAAGAGGAAGCAAACATCTTTCCATGAACCCTTATTTTAATCCCTTTGTAGCCTATCCTTTCTGAGCTATCTTCATTCAGTGAAAATATTTCTGCTCCTTTGAAGCCACCACTGCTAAACAAGCAGACAAAAAAAAAAAATCACAACAAATCCATCCTTCTGTCTCCATGATTAAAAAAAACTGTCATAATTCAATAATCTAAAATACATTCTCCCCTCTGCTGTTTCTTTTCTCCTTTCCAGTCTAGTACCTCTGCTTGTACAGGGTGGAAGAAATTTACCCTCTTGCAGGAGGGGACTTCAGGGCATGGTCTAGACAGTGCTCTGCTTTGTTAGATCAGAGATAAAAGTTCTTCCTGCATTTTGGGGTCAGGAGAGGAACTCTCAGACAGGAAGTTATTGCAACTTTAGGGAGGACCGAGGGCACAGATGAGGCATGTGTTATCATCTCTGCTAACACATTTTTGTGGTGAGGTTTTGGGTGAGCAGGGAGGTATGAGGTGGGTCCATAGAGGCCTAGAGATGTTGTGGGTAATTGCCCTTGCACTTCAGAGTATGATTCCTCTCTACTACTAACTTTCTTCATTCCAGGCACTGCAAAGGCAAAGGGAAAAGCTGGACTTTGAACTCAGGTCCCTCTGAGCCCAGCCTCTTATGTTCTTAATCACAATGTCTCCCTCAAGGGGGAAATCTGCAAATTTTTCTTTAGACCAAAGCATTCTATACACTTCCTTCTCAAAAAGAAATCTATACGGCACAGCCTGTTAGGTTCAGAAAGAAAACATATATGACCACCACTATTTCCTTGGGTGAAGCACTTCATTCAGGTTACCCTGCTTTTGCCTGTTCCTCCTCACATTCTAAGCAAAAATGAGTTTGCTAATCCAACATGTCTAGCATTTAAGTTTCTCCCTATTCATGTCTTTTGTTGTCTCAGGATATTACCTGTTCATATTATATTTATGATTGACCAGAATAGGTATGAGAGCAAGGACTGTTTGAAATTACTTGCTCTCATCAACTGAATTTATGTGTGGGGTAGACTATTATTAATCTCATTTATGTAATATTTACCTTGTTCTGCAATGTTTAAAACTCCTCTCTGTACTTTTAGGCGTTTATTCTCCACTTTCCATATCTCTCTCTAGCTCCTTTCCTTAGGATCCTGAATTTCATTTTTTTTACTGATTTACATTGTGTCCCTGTGCCTTTCTTGTATATATTTTTTCTGTTATGAATAATAAAGGCTCGTCCTTACTTTTTTGCAAAACCTTGCAGGAAGCACAGATGAAAAAGATAAAATGAAATCCAAAGTAGGAATAAGGATTATTATTGGAGAAGATGAAAGTTACAAAAGGTACACAATAACTATTTGATATATGTGAGAAACTTTACTAAATCACAATAAACAAAATCCCACATTTACCAAGCTACTAAATCAGAAGTGAATATTTACCCTTAAGCAATGTTCACTTTATAGGTGGATTCCTCTTTATCTGTGTCTTTTGAATGCTTTAAATAAGCTGGAGTTACAAAATAGTTTATTTTTATTATTTGCGAAAGAGTCATTTTTGAAATTGTAGGGAAATGCAGTGGTGGTGGGGTGGTCATATTGATATTTCCTCTGGGTCTTATTTCCCTTAATGTTTTTCCTTCCTTTATTGCTTTGTTTGATTTTGCTTTATAACCATCATCTAAGGACAGAACCCAGTCCAATATAGGAAAATGTGGTGCACTAAGTTGATTGAGCAGGCAGAGAATAAAAACAAAAGTGAAAGTTGAGTGTAAAACGTTCTCATCTATATTTGTAAATCTGTCCTTGAAGAAGTCTGTTTTGTCCTTAACAAAGTAGACTTATGTCCCCAGCACTGACCTGTAGCTGCCCTGGACACAAGAGTCGATATGATGTGAGCTGTGTCCTGGTGGCTGCCCCTGACTTCCATTGCGTTGTGGGGTGTAACTAGAGTGTCATATCAAGTGAATTAGGTTTTTCTATAAAATCCAGTTCTCTCTCTTTTCTTTTTATATGTGTCAATGCTTTCTCCTCCCAATGCTGTCATTTGAAGGTGCAACTAATGGTTAATAAGCCAAGCCTACCTGTTGTTCTGTGGGCTGCTAACAGATAGGAAAAACAGCCTTTCTGTCCTCACTATCTCAATTTAAAAGGCAAGATGGTAGAAATGGCAGTGGTTTGACCATAACCTGTGAGAAGAGTGTAAGTTAAAGAAAATATAGAACTTCTGTCTTATATACTGCAAATTACTCAATTTCTTTATGGTAGAAAATAAGGTTTTGTTAATTAAAGGGCTGGCTTGAAATTCAGTACTAAATCAGGGTGGATCCATGAAATTCTCCCCAGTGTGTTATTTCTCTCTCTCCCCTCCTCTCTTGTTTTTTCTCTCTCTCCTTCCCCCCTTCTCACTTCTACTACCCCAACATTTCTTTTGGTCTAAAATGTTAAGTTTAATCAATTTACATTGGGTTCTCCTCTGTGCCAAGCACAGTGCTTTAGAAGATTAAAATTTGGAGGCGGGCTACAGCAGCTCAGTGGCAGAGTTCTCACCTGCATGTGGGAGACCCGGGTTCATTTCTCGGTGCCTGCCCATGTTAAAAAAAAAAAAAATTGGGGAGTCTTGGTGAATCACATATCCCTAAGGGATGTCTCTAAATGGGTAGCATTCTCTTTCTGCTAAACTCCAGTGCAGAACACCAAGGTATAAGAAAAGACACGTAAATATTGGTTTTTAGGATGAAAAGGAAAACCAAAGGAGTCAGAAGCCGCACTCTTTAATTCCTCCTAGGTTCTTGACCTCTCTCATTTCACCCTGGAATAGGCTGTTGCCCTTGGCTGGGGGTTCTCCTTATAAGGTGGTCTAGGATGATATAGAGTTGATAGATATTACTGATTTTAAAAACTTACCCCTACACTTTTTTGCTCAAGTTGGGCCTGATTTTAAACAGGTCACCTTATGGAAGGTTGGGGAGTATTACAGGGCAGCTCCATGATGTCAGAAGTAAAGTGAGGATGGGGGAAAAGAGCTCCTGGGAGGGATCTTGAAAGGTCCAGATATACATGGAATCGGGGCAAATGGCATTTTTATGTATTTGCTGGGGTGTGGTATGGGTGAAGAAACCTTTAAAAGGAAAAGATAAACATTTGCCGGAGACTTTGGGATTGAACTTAAACAAAGCCATGCCTTTGTTCCAGTTTTATAAGGTAATGGATGGCAGGAAAAGCAATAAACTGGAGTGGATTTACACTTAGAAGGAGTCGTCTTTGGAACACATCTCACTGAAGAAATCAACATCTGGATCTTTCGTTAGAATGTGGAGTGTCCATGGTTTCTGGCCTGAATTCTGCTTGAGAATCTGTAACTAAGACACGCGAACTGTTGTATGTGTGGAGGGAATTAGAATACAGACTTGGACTTTACAGATGACTGTGTGTGTGTGTGTGTGTGTGTGTGTGTATGCACAACGGCTAATATTTGTTCAGTGATTACCATATACCAGGCACTCTGCCAGATACTTTCTAAACATTACACAATATTCATATTGTTAAGTGGATATTAGTTTTCATTTAACACATGAGGAATTGTAAACCCAGAGAGGTTAGCTAGCTTACCTAAGGTTGAACAGCAAATGCAAGGCAGAGCTGGAATTCCAGTTCTGGACTGTGTGATTCTGAAGCATGTGCTCTTTTCACACTGTCCTTTTGAGTTGGGAGGATCTAGTACTAGTATCTTCTACAGTTTCTCTGACAAGGAAACTGTCATTGCTTCGAAGCAGTGTGCTTGCTGTGTCACATGCAGTATGCCAAGCAGTGGGGATTCATAGACAGTTTGACAGGCCATAGTCCCATCTTTTTGATAATTTTTTGTCTAGGAAAGGAATTGAGGCATAGGTGTAATAAAAATAACAGTAAGAAGAAATAGAAAGTAACAGTGACTCTAGGGAAGATAGAAATGCTAGGAGAGTTCTGAAAAACAGATGAGTCTTTTTTGTTTTTAAATCTCCCCCCCTTATAATTTGGAAAATTTCAGATGAAATGTTGAAATCAATACCATATACCTTTTAACTATGTTAATTTGTTTGTATATGTTACATTTTCTTTATCTTCTCACTCCTTCCATACACAAATGCACACACACACATTTACTAAATTGATGTGCAGACACACACACGCATAGAGACCACTTATATTGAAAGAGAAAGTGTGAGTGCAAGAAATTCAAATTTTCTTAACCAAATAAAGGAAGATTCAGAACGGTGTTTTCTATGCTACTATTAGTGTGACAAGGAAAAGGATATGTATTTGCTTGGCATATTTTCTAGATATTCAAGAAACTGTTAAGGATAATGGAGAAACTGAAACTGTTGGTTGGCTAGGAAGCAAGTAGGTACTGGGGATGGGGATAATTTTCACCATGTACTCTTTTGTGCCTTTTAAATTTTGTACCATGTTCAGGTATTACAAATTCAAAATGAGTTTTAAGTATTAAACATGAACAGAAAGTATTTAAAATAACAAAAAATTATCAAAAAGTTTGAGTGTGTTTTTCAGTCTATGTTTAAATTCCTCCTCTGACTGGAAACTATTTCCTGAAGCAGACCAGTCCATTGTTATGCAGTGTCAGAATTCTTCTTTATCCTGATGTGATGTTACATGATCTGTTTACAAATCTGCTCAAGTAACAGTGGAATGGGGAGAGCTGTTGTGATCTGAAGAGCAATACAGCTTTCTGTGAGAGATTTCTCCTCTCTCTCTCCCCTACAATGCTTTTGACTCCATTCTTCCCAAAGTGCCGTGGAGAGAGAATGTTTTTCTTTTCTTTTTTAAAGAAAGAAGAAATTCACTAAGGTGAATTAAACACCTTAGTTTCTTCAATTAATGTGAATCAAAACTAGTCTACCATTCAATCATTTGACATAACTTCACAAAATGCCCTGGAAAATCCAGTCAGGAAGATATTTTAGTAGTCCAATAAAAGGAGGGAGGACTTGACATTCAGAGCCATCCAATGCTAAGGAAGACAGCCTTGCAGGAACAGTTAGGGAGCTAAAGTGGAGAGGGCCGGGTTGACTGATGGGATGTGCAGGGGAGGTTGAGTTTGGAGTCAGAGAAGATACCAGCTGGGAGACTGGGTATCTGGAAAGATGGAGATGATGGTGACGATAATAAAATGCCTTAGATATTATGACATTTTACTTATAAAAACATGATCTCACTCAAGTGTCACAGTATCAAGGTAAAGATTGTTGTACCTGTTTAGAAGATGAGGAAAGTGAGGCTCAGAAAATGGTTAAGTAACTGGTCCATGACTATAGTACTGAAGTTCTGGTATTCGCTCCACGTGTATCATCATTTTGAGTCTCTTAGAACATTTCAGAGAAAGCTCAGTATTCCTTCCTGCCACAAAATTTTACTTGTGAGTTGATTCCATTTAGTTTCTGCTTCTCAAGTTCTGAGCTCCCGAGCTACACCTCTCCATAGCACTCTTCGTCTCTTATTGTGTCAGTCTTCGACAAACATCTCTGCTTGGCCCTGCTGCCCACTACCTGTGTTCTTACCTGCCTCCTTTCCCTGCTAGACTCCCCAGCGGAGATACTTCCTCTCTGTTTTCAGCTCCTCTTTCACTTGCCCCAGCAGTCTGCTTTCCCTTCCTTCCCTCCTCTTGCCTGACCTCTGGAAGGGGTGCAGAGCCTCCTCACTGATGGCCTTTTTCTTTGTTCTCCTTGTCCTTTCTATAACTTGGACTTTGGCTGCTGTGGCTACCATCCTATTGGCCCTTGGCATCCACACTTGACCGCATTAAGTATTCATGACTCCATGGCAGTGATAGGAACGTCTTGGTTTGCCACTTCCTTGCCAACCCTCTTCCCCACCCCCCCCACCACCCTTTAGTTTCTTTCTTCACCTCCCCGACACAAACCTTCCTCTCCCATTGGGCTGGTCTCCTTGCCATTTTCAGAATCAGCATACACTTTCTTCTCCTCTATTTTTCTTTCTCTTAACTCAAGGCTACTATAGAAAATCTTCTCTGGCTGCCTTGTTGAGTGCTCTCCTTTTCTTCAAGTTCTTACTACTAGTCTAGATTATACAATTTAATAACTAATTGTATACATTCCACAACAGTGGAAACTGTTGTGTACCCCCTTTTCTTTCTCTGGCAGGGGGCAGGACCCTGCCAGAGATTTCTGTATCTTCCAAAGCATCTAGAAAAATGCTGAATATATAGTTCTTGCTTAATGCATGTTTATTGATTGATAGATAGGTAGATGACGTATCTTGAAGAATCAGATCAATTTCAGCTTTTAGCCTGTGCTGCTTACTAAAAAGAGCATGGATAAAGGGGGAAATGTATATTTTTAAAAAGTAGTTTATCTTCTCCTTAGCATTTGACATCTCCTACTTTTAGTCTGTCTGTCTCAATTTAGCAATGCATCTGTACCCAAATGCAAATATGGGCCTGGCACTGGGGACAGTATAAACTTGAGGTAGTCAAGGACCTTCCCGCCATGGGGCTTATAGCCTCACAGAGCAGACAAGCAATTGAACAGTAAACAAATAAGCAATAAGATGCATTCAAATGATGTTAAGTGGTATAAGAAAAATAGAAAAGAGCAATGTATGGAATTAGCCAAGGTTGTGGGATGAAGTGGAGGAAAAAGGCAGCTCCAGAATAGTGATCAAGGCAGGTATTTCTGAGGTGCTGCCATTGGTCTGACATCTGAATGTGATGATCAGCGGCAGCAGCACGGGGCATAATGGGCAGCAGCTGGCAAAGGCGCTGAAGTAGGAGCAAATTGATGGGTTCTGGAAACAGGAAAAAATGAGCTAAAAGAATATGTGAAACTATGGTGGAATATGTGAATAAACCAAATGTGTATCTGTGTGTTTACATACTTACTCAAGGTATTTTTAGGAGAAGTAAAGAAATATGTTAAATTCATTCCCTTAAAGTGCTACATAAATGTTTCAGGAAATCTCAGTTTCTTGAATCCTCAACTAAATAGTGAACTTCCTAGTGGGGAAGGGAGTCTACTGTTCTTGTGTTCCCAACTCCTAACTTAGTGCTAGGCTAAGAGAAGATTCTTGATAGATGTTTGATGAGTTAATGAGATTTCACATTTGACATCTGATCTACTTTTAGTCTGTCTGTCTCAATTTAGCAATGCATCTGTACCCAAATACAATCATCAAAATGATGAAATATAAGAAAACAGCCTATAAAGTCTTTAATAATTGCAAGAACCGAAAGAGAGCACAGAATAGGGAAAATGGCAAGAACAGACTTTATGTATTTACATATTTTTTTTGTGGGAAAGGAGAATGTGTTCTAGAGTTAAAGTTATTATTTCTAGGTATATACTTAGTTCTTATACATGTAATTTGGAGCCTAATGCATGTGTAATTTCTTGGGAAAGAGTTCTTTACAGCCCTAAACCATCAAGAAAAACAATCACTTACTCTTTAATCAGTAGGAACTTCTTAAAAGTACAAAAATACAGTTAGTTGTTAAAAGAGGAAAATAAATACATTACATAAAATCATGAAAGTTATGATTTTATCAATCCCCAATTGCTTTCTAAATCAAAGGCAAGCCCATTTATTTAATGGTAAGCCCCTAGAAAAATGTTATGAGTCAAGAATCAAGTTAATGTAGCAATTCCAAAGCTCATTTATTAGGTAATGCATACTGCAAAAATGAAAGGCATTCTAACCTTGTCAAAGTCACTTGTCTTCTGTAGGAACCACAAAATGGAAATTATCATTCAATCATAACGAATGACTGTTAAAATGTCAAATATCAGGAGACTGACTCAGTTTCTTGAAAAAATCTTGGTACATTTAGAAACACTCTTTCTATCTGAATTGGTCTTTAAAACAATGACAAAATAGTATGTTCTTTGTTTGAAATCACCTGGCTTAATGTTTTTCTAAAAAAATTAGAATTACAGGAAAAGAATTAGCTGAGGTTTTGAAAATATCATAAAGACATGCAAAATTCCTAACTCTGGGTTGACAGAACAATTGTTTGTAGCATTTCGTCCTTCTTTACATACTCAGGCTCCTACTGAAGTAAGGAAGAACTTTCTGTGCTTGACATTTGGTTGAACATTTGTTGGGGTAAATCAGATCTTTTCCCTAAGCCTGTCTACTATATACATTTACAAACAAGTGCTTATAGATAAACTTCCGAGAAATTTGCTCTCACATTTTCCTGCTGTGGATAGAGCTAGGACATGGTTGGGTTTACAAGATGAAACAAATTTAGGCTTATCAGTTTCTAGGCTAACATTTTAGTTAATGTCCTTCGATACTTTCCCAACCCTCTTAACTGCAGTTAAAGTTCAACCACTTGTGTTTTGAGTGCAGCACAGCGAGACTGTGATTGATACCATCGGGCACTGGAACTGTGCTTTGCTACTGGGACAGGCAGCCAAGCAGGAGGAAAGCAATGCCAGCTCTATTATAAAATCCCTGCCGATTATGATAACTTTGAGAGCTGCCAACATAATGTAAAAAGAGAAGGCAGATTCTCATGTTGTTTGCTTTTTGTGGAATATGGAAACAAAGAGAGTTCATTGGACCTCCTACGAAGGAATCTGTCTCTATTAATAAAGACCCTTGTCTAAGCGTCTCCTGGTGGAGTCTAGTGTGGTACCTTTGTTTGACCTTTAATAACCATCTCAACTGGGTGACTGATTTTTATAGCTCCTCCAAGGAGGATTTAGTCTGTTTATTATAGTATATTGCCAGTAAGCATCTGTTATTTCAGTCTTACTCAAGTGGCCCTTGTAAATATACACAATCTATCACTCCAGTTTTTTTAGTTGAGACCTGGAGCTAACAGGACCACAATTAATATTGCTTCCTGCCTGTCTGAGTGTATGTCCACTGTGAATAATGTATAATAAATCTGTGAGCCAACCATGAATCCTAATAGCTTAGGAAATGCCCATCAAAATATTTTTCTCTTTTGGCTTCTGCTGCACTAGGCAGGCTTTATAAAGGAATGGAAAAAAACAGTCCGGTTCGGGGCCCCTGTGGATTTCAGCTACCAACAGGCAGATTTCCATGTGAAATGCATGGCCAAAGTCAAGGGTAATATATAGCTGATCAAATTATCATTTGATTTGTTGAAACAAAGCTGTGTTTGTGCATTTTGGCCAAGATAAACCCATTGTCAGTATAAACAATAACAATAAAAGGAGTTGAATGTTCCTAGAAAAACATACTTTTTTTTTTTTTTTTTAGCAGAAAGATGGGTGCTTGTTGAAGCTGTTGTAGTCTTTAGAGCATCATCACATTGTCTCTCCCCATCGAGCTTCTGGCCTTTGTGATTGTAGGAACTATAACTGGTACATCTATTATAATGTCCAGCATAGTTTCAGGAACTTAGTAGGCACTGAAGACTATGTGTTGCATGAATGAATGCTGAATAAACATTCTCTGCAGTTAATGTATCTCCAGGAGCAATAAACAGCACTTTTTGCCTTATGACTTTGGTGAGCAAAACAGTTTTACTTTAGAAGTTCATAGCTTATTGTTTCTTTGCCTCAATTACTCGGTTCTCCTGAATGACCTGATATTTGTGTCTTTAGTTCTCTTTTTCTTTACCATTCCTCACTAATGGACAAGTACTGTGGACTCCCTGCTCTGAACCCAGTGCCTGTGTAGGTTTTGTATTTCACTAATGATCTCTAAGTTCTGTGTTCTGTCCTGTGTTCTTGGAGCCTCTCTATGCACTTCTCTTGGGGAAAACTTTGACTGCTCTGTGTTGGCCATTGTTGATTTACTCATCTGTCTTCTCCTTGGACTGTCAGCAACATGAGGCAAAGATTTGACTTTCTTCTCTGTCCCCAGCATCTAACATTGTGTTTGACCCATTCTGGGCTTGTGTTTATCTTCGCAGAAGGGAGGAATGAACAAATGAATTAGCAGAATGAATGAAATGAGGTATCCATGATTAGCTCTTTAGGTGCTAGTTTTCAGGTTGTGGCTGGATGAAGTGTCTGTGATGCAGGGCATCAGGTTGTGGCTATCAGTATGTCACTAAGATCTGACCACTTTGTCTGCTATTGCTGTGGTGCCTTGCTAATACCTCTCTCATTGCCGAGTGAGAAGCTTGAAAATAACGAAAAATAATCTTTGTAGAGGTATAGCACTAAAAATGAGATGCCTGGTTGCATAAATTATAAGAACCTATAGGCATAGGACTTGAATTAGACCAGACATGGAGTTAAATAACAAATTCACATGGCCTATAAGATAGTACTTGTAGTAGTCAATCTTTGCTTTCTGCAGGGTTGCTCCCTGTAGGGCTACTATGTATAAAAAAAGGCTTGGGGTTGAGGGTTTGAAGGTGAATGGAAAGTTCAGGAGGACCAAATAAAACAAAGGTCAGATAACAAAGCTGATGAAATGTTTTTAGAAATCATAATTGCATAATTTAAAAGCATTGAGTGATTTAAATTTGATTTTAAATAAAAATATCACATGGTATCAAATGAAAATAGTACAGAAGACTATAATATAGTACCCTGTTCTTTTCCTGCCACCTCTTGGTCTTCATGTAGTTACAAATTTATGTGATGTATTTGTATCTCTATTCTGTGATAAATCAACTTAAAACAATATCTATTGACCCTCAAATACTTTGCAAAATGAGAATTAATTTAGCTCATTCACATTCCTCCTTTGAGTCTTCGTAATATTTTATAATTAAATTACTATTTTTAGTTCTTCTGTTGGTCAGTGCTATAATCTTTAGTAGTTTACTTGAATTTCCATTTTTTTGGTATTCATATAATTATCTTCTATCTCTTGATTCCCATATTATAAGATGAGAATGCTGATGCTTTTACTACAATTTTTCTTCCTGCTGCTTCATGTCCTTCCTTCACCAGCTCTGCGTTTACTTCGTTACTGATCGGGAGGTATGTTAGTGTTAGCATTTGCACATCCTGAAGGGAGGCATCTTGAAGATAATTTAAAGGGAAAATTGAAAACTGAGGGCATCAACTTCCTAAGGTTGCTTAGCTGGTTGACGTTTGAGCTAGGACTAACACCCAGGGCTTTGACCCCTAGCCAGGTGAGCTTCCTACAGAGCACTCATCAGAGGCTTATTGAATGCCTGATCTCTGCCAGACACTATACAAGGTAATAGTATTACAAAAATAATTAGAAAAGGTCTCAAAGTACATACTTCATGGTCAATTGGGAGAGAGAAATATGTAAACAATTAACTTAGTTTCACTGTTATAATGTGCAAGAGAAGGTGCCATCTAAATTTTTTTTCTTATCCTGCTGATCAGATTATAGAATTGATATAACTATTGGAAGTGACAACTTCAATATGTAAAGAAGACGGTACTTTACTCAGGTTAAAAAAAATTAGTAAGAATTTTCTGATATACTGTAAGGAAAGTAGTTTAAATTGTGAGCTTCAAGGTCAAATGTGAAAGCAAAAATCTTTATAAACTTATCATAAGTTATATAAAATATATCATACTTTGTACACAACGTATTTTTATGTGAGAGCATCTATGTATTCTCCAGTTATCCTTACAGGTTTGTCTGGTATTTTGATGTGAGGTCTAAGACATCTGTATTTTGAAGATCGTTTCATGGAGGCTTCTGAATTTTCTCCTTTCTCTTTCTCTCTCCAGATTTTCATCACCGTGAATTGTCTGAGTACAGATTTCTCCTCCCAGAAAGGGGTGAAAGGACTTCCTTTGATGATTCAGATTGACACATACAGTTATAATAATCGTAGCAATAAACCCATTCATAGAGCTTATTGCCAGATCAAGGTCTTCTGCGACAAAGTGAGTAAAGATGACTATTTGTCATAAAGCTATCTTTGTTATTAGATATTTTTTTATTTCTTTATTTTTCTTAGATATCATTTTTAATGACATTTCCCCCTCGTCATGTTCTGTTGTCTGGCATTGTCAAATAATCACCTTTTCAATTATAAGTGTGGTACTCTGTTATTCTCAATTCCAATTAGATGTCCAGGGAATCATCAGTCAGCTATAATGTTGTTTTGGTCATTTTTACCACTATTATAATGACTGATTGACAGGACTGTGGTACAAGTCTGATTCAAGTGTATGGTTGATATAACAGGTTAATAGTTTTTACTGGTATAGATCCTGTCCCAGAAGATTATGGGTTAAATGGAATCTCACCTAGGACAATTGGGAATAGAAATAGCATCTTTAAAAGAAGTTCATCACTTTAGTGGTAGAAGGCTTGTCTTCCATGTGGGAGAGACCCAGGCTCGATTCCCGGAGCATGCACCCCACCCCCACCCCCCAAAAAGTTCCTCAGTTAATATGCACTCAGGTGGTGGTACAGTTTTTAGTCTCCCTGAGTCCCGTCAAGAAAGACACGGAGCAATCAGAACAGCAAAAGTTAAGTCCCATGATTAGATGACAAAGTATCCCAACATCCCATATACAAAGTGGAACAATAATAAACCTGTGATATCAACATCTTTGAGGGTAAAAGTAGAAGGCAAGCAATGGGGCTATTTGATGACAAAAGAACAGGAAATCTACAAACTCTTCTGAAGATACTCACTAGAGAATCAAGTGGGCCATCTGAGAACAGCTTGTGACACTGCAGTGGGTGCCACGAGTTCTGCAGACTCCAATTTGCTGATGAGTGCAAGAGGAGTGAACACTTGTGCGGTTTGGGTTCTGTGAACTCTCAAAAGTTACATATTGAAGTTTCCGTCTAGGATAGGGCCTTGCTCTAAGGGAAAACTGCATGGAGTAGAATCTAGATTGAGTAGGGCAGGAAAAAAGGGGGCAAGGATGAAAAGGTCCAGATTGAAAAGAGAAAGGGAAGGGATACAGAGGAGTCAGACCTCAAAAACTGCAAGACTATTTTTATCCTTTGTGATTACAACAGAAGAGGGAACAGGAAAACCGTGAAGCTAGAAGAATTATCCTGGCCCACCCATTTCACTTAAAAATGATTATCATAAAAGAATCCATGAAGTCTCATGAAAAAAAAAAACTAAGCCCAGATTGACCTATGGACAATGAATTCTGGAAAGACAGACCACCAGAACAGGTGAAAACTGTAGCCTAATGTTTCAAAATTAGCAAAATCTTCATAATAGAAGTTATGAAGATCAATATAAAATAAATTTTGAATAACTCAAAAATATGTTATTTGGAATGGAATGATTTGGAAAAAGATTTTTTTAGAACTCAGGAAAGAACTTAGAAATAAAAGATTAAAATGATTCAGAAGAAAAGACTATATTAGAAGTAAAACAAAAGTGACTAAACATAATAGAGAATGCCTTAAAAGAAATACAAATTGGAAAGAAGTAAAATTTTAAAAATCAGAAGAAATGTAGGAAGAAATGAGAGAGAAAATATACATATAGAAGAAAGGTAAAGAAGAAAATTATAGGAATCTTTGAAGAAGAAAACCACAACAGTGGAACAGAACAAATGGTAAAACAGGAAAACTTGAAATAAGAAAGATCTGCTGTTGAAAGGATCCATCACATACATGGGAAAATTGATCTGGAACTGTTAACTACCAAATAGTTAATCAACTGGACTTTTAAAAAAGAAAAATATCCTTTCGGCATCTAGGTAAAAAGAATCATAATAAGTTACTTTTAAGGAAAAGAAAACCACCAATTATGTCAGAAGACAATGATATTTAAGATAATCAGGTAAAATAAATGTGGGCCCAGAATTTTTTATTCAGCCAAATTGACTTTCAAGTATAAAGACTGCAGAAAAAAATGTTTTAAACAAGTGAATATTCCTTCTTGGAGAACCTGTTAGAGAACGAATTTCTGACAAGCAATTGGTCTATAGGGGCACTGGCAAGAGGACTGCTGGTAAGCATTAAATACGTATTTACCTACAGATCTAATTCTAAATGATGAGGAAGATAGTACTGGCAATATGTTCTGACAGTGTAGGCAGTGTACAATTATTTTAAAAAATTGGTGAGTTTGAGAGGGTATATGAAAAGTAGAAAAGTTGACTAATTGCTTAAAGGCACTGACTAGGCGTAATTGGATAGTACTTCAGATTAGATGCTGGGGAAGAGAAGGGGAAAGAGCATAAGAGATGAATAGCTAATTCAGCATTGCCTAGCATTCTTTTTTTTTTATTTTAAACTTCTTCGTATACATATGTATATATATATATATATTGTATGTGTGTGTATATATATATACAACCTATAATCTATATACCTACATGCAATCTAAAATTTCCCCTTTTAGTGGTGGTTCTTGGTGGGAAAAAGACTCAGAATAAAGCTGATGGGTCATTTCCACAGCTCGACTTGCAGAGCATTTAATACAGAAGCTGTTACAATTAAGACTCTGAAGGAGAAAATGTCAATGTTTGCTACACAAATCTTTTACTTCCTCAGGTCTGAATGGGGCAAGTGCCAGTGCCCTTCGTGGCCTAGCACTCGTGAAGGTGCTCCAGTCAGTTGTATCAAAGATCTCTTGTGATGAGAGCCACTACCCAAAACTCTTAGAAGAAAATATAGGGAAATGCTTTCAAGACATAATGATAGTAGGAATGCCTAGAGTGTAGAATGATAGTGACTAAATGTACAAATTTAAAAATGTTTTTGCATGAGGAAGAACAAAGGAATGTCAATACTGCAGGGTGTTGAAAATAGATGGTAATTAATATTTTAAAACTTTAATTTATGTGTGAGACAAAAGCAAAAAATGTTTATTTGGTACAAAATTTATATTTTGACTAGTGCATTTCCTAATATAACTTATGTGGACAGCTTAATTGAACACCATAAGTACATGGAACCTTGAGTAGGACATGAGATTTTGTAGGTTTGTCCAGGGTGATGCCCCGATAAATCCCAGAGTGATTTTTGAACAGCGAATAAAAAAATATTTGCAAAGTCTCCTTCGGGGAATGTTGAGAAAGGGGTTGAAATTCAGCTTCCCCAAGTGGAGAATTTTTGATATTCTCATAAGCAGTGGGGACAACTAAAGCAATAGGCTGAGCCCCCAATCCTGGGGTTTGTTCATATGAAACTTAATCCCAAAAAGGAAAGGCTAAGCCTACTTAGGCCCTACTTGGGCCTAAGAGTCACCCCCAAGAGAACCTCTTCTGTTGCTCAGATGTGGCCTCTCTCTTAACCAACATGACAAGCAAATTCACTGCCCTTCCCCTTTCTGCGTGGGACATGACTCCCAGGGATGTGGACCTTCCTGGCAACGTGGAACAGGAATCCTAGAATGAGCTGGGAAGCGGCGTCAAGGATTGAGAAAACCTTCTCGACCAAAAGAGGGAAGAGTGAAATAAGACAAAATAAAGTATCAATGGCTGAGAGATTCCAAACAGAGTCAAGAGGTTATCCTGGAGGTTAATTCTTACACATTAAATAGATACCACCTTTTTTGGTTAAGGTGTAATGGGGGAGGCTGAAGGGAACTGCCTGAAAATGTAGAGCTGTGCTCCAGTAGCCATGTTTCTTGAAGATGATTGTATAATGATATAACTTTCGCAATGTGGCTGTGTGATTGTGAAAACCTTGTGTCTGAAGCTTCTTTTATCTACCTTATGGGCAGATGAGTAAAACATATGGATTAAAAATAAATAAATAATAGGGGGAGCAAAAGTTAAAATAAATTTATTAATTGAAATGCTAGTGATCAATGAAAGGGAGGGGTAAGGGATATGGTATGTATGGATTTTTTTTTCTATTTTCTTTTTATTTCTTTGTCTGAATTGATGCAAATGTACTATGAAATGATCATGATGATGAATATGCAACTATGTGATGATATTGTGAATTACTGATTATATATGTAGAATGGAATGATCATATGGTAAGAATGTTTGTGTTTGTATGTTGGTATATTTAATAAATAAAATAAATTAAAAATAAAAACAAACGAAAAAGACCTAATGATAGTAGGTACCTTTTTAGACCTTACACCCAAAGCACAAGCAACAAAAGAAAGAACAGATATATGGGAATGTGCTGTTTTGAAACTGTTATGTACCCCAGAAAAGCCATGCTCTTTTAATCCAATCTTGTGGATGTAGACTTATTGTGGGTGAGATCTTTTGATTAGATTGTTTCTGTGGATATGTGGCCCACCCAATTGTGGGTGGGACCTTTGATTAGATTATTTCCATGGAGATATAGCCCCGTGCATTCAAGGTGGCATCTTAATTAATTTACTAGAGTCCTTAAAAGACCTCACTGGGAAAGAGAGTTAGACCCCACACAGGAAACAGAGAGGTGAAACCAAGTGACAGATATTTGGAGATGCTTAGAGATAGGCAGAAGCTTAGAGAGGAGGCCCCTGGAACCAGAACTGAAAGCAACGAAACGCAGGAACAAAAGGCCAGCAGACTTCACTTGTGCTTTCCCATGTGACAGAGAAACTCCTGATGTGATCGACCTTTCTTGTTGATGCCTAAATATGGACATTTTCATGACCTTAGAACTGTAAATTTGCAACCGAATGAATTTCCTTTGTAGAGGCCAATCCATTTCTGGTATATTGCATTCTGGCAGCATTAGCAAACCAAAACAGGGAACTCCTCAAGGCTGAACACTTCTGTGCTTCAAAGGACTTTGTCAAAAAGGTGAAGAGGCCACCAACCAATGGGACAGAATGTTTTATAACCATATATCGGATAAGGGTTTGATATCCATTATATATAAAGGAATCCTACAACTTAACAATAAAAGGACAAACAACCCAATAAAATGGGCAAAAGATATGAATAGACATTTTTCCAAAGAGGAAATGTAAGTGATTAAAAAGCATCTGAGAAGATATTCACCTTCATTAACTTCTAGGGAAATGCAGATCAAAACCGTGAGGAGATATCATCTCACACCCATAAAATGGCCACTGTTAAACAACTGGAAACTACAAATGTTGGAGAATGTGTCGGTTTGAATTATCATGTACCCCAGAAAAGCCATGTCTTAATCCTGATCCAATCTTGTGGGAGCGGCCATTCTTTTAATCCTGATTCAATACTTGTAGGTTAGGAACATTTGATTAGATTATCCACACTGAAATGTGGTGCACCCAATTGTGGATATGACACTTTGATTAGGTGGAGATGTGACTCCACCAATTCCAGTTGGGTCTTGATTATTTTACTGGAATCCTTTAAAAGAGCTTACAGAAATGACAGAGCCAAAAGAAACTTCAGAGCAGAGCTGACACAGATGCAGACACTTGGAGAAAAGTGAGACAGATGTTTGGAGATGCTTGGAGCCCAGTAGACGTGGCCATGAGATGTTAGACAAGCCAAAACCTGGAGAGAGCCATGGGAAGTGAACAGATGAAAGTCAGCTCCAGAGAAATAAAGTGAGGAAACCTCACAAGAAGAGAGGCTGAAAGCCATGGGGCCCAGGAGCAAGGGACCACCAGATGCCAGCCACATGACTCACTACCCAGCTCACAGAGGTGTTCCAAATGCACTGGCTTTTCTTGAATTAAGGTATCTTTCCCTGGATGCCTTAGTTTGGACATTTTCATAGGCTTAGAACTGTAAACTTGCAACTTATTAAATTCCATTTTTAAAAACCATTCCAGTTAAAAGCCATTCCAGTTCAGGTATATTGCATTACAGCAGCTTCCAAACTAATACAGAGAGGATGTGGAGAAATAGGAACACTTATACACTACTGGTGGAAATGTAAAATGGTACAGCTGCTTTGGAAGACAGTTTGGCAGTACCTCCCAAAACTATATATTGAATTGCCCTATGGCCCGGCAATTCCATAACTCTGTATCTATCCAGAAGATATGAAACCAGGGACGTGAACAGACATTTGTACACTGATGTTCATAGTGGCATTGTTCACAATTTCCAAAAGATAGGAACAGTCCAAGTGTATATAAACAGATGAGTGGAAAAACAAAATGAGGCATATGCATACTATGGACTGTTATGCTGCAGTAAGAGGGATTGAGGTCCTGAAGTATGTGACAATGTGGAGGAAACTTGAAGACATAATGCTGAGTGAAATAAGTCAGTGAAATAAAAGGACAGATATATATGATTTCACTAATATGAACTAACTAGAATATGTAAACTCAGAGTCTTAAAACGTAGGATATAGGGTGCCTAGAGATAGACATAACTAGAGAATGGGGACCAGTTACCTAATATGTACAGAATTGTTAATGAGGTTGATTACAGTTAACAGTAATACCTTCAAATTCTTTCATCAATAGTAATAGGTGTATTTACACAGCAATACTAGGGGTCAATAATAGGGATATACAAGGGATATGGGATGTTTTGGGTTTTCTTTGTGTGTCTATCCATTATTTTTTTCTTTGGAGCAATGAAAATGGTCTAAAATAGAGTGTGATGATGATTGCACAACTAAGTGATGTCACTGTGTGATATTGAATGTTTATTTTGGATGGAATATATGGTATGTGATAATTTATCGATAAAATGTACAGATTAAAAAAAAAAAGAGAGGGACAGCTGAACATTATGTACCCCCTGATGGAAATACACATCACTAATTAGGTATGTTTGCCCCTCTAAAAGAAAATAAAACAAAAAATTGAACAAAAAAAAAAAATCTATTGTGCCATTAAAATGTCTGAGAGTTCTGGCTTAACTATGATAGAGCCAGAATTTGGAAAGAGAATCTGGTCCTGTAAACTTTATCCTACAATAATAATGGCTCTCATTTTTTGTTTTATCACAACTTTTCTAAGCACATTGCACACCTTGCTCCTTCTATCTTCACAACATTCCTTAACATCACTGTTAAGTCTGTTTTTATACATTAGGAAACAAGGCCCAGAGAAAAGAACTAACTTAACCAGGGTTGCAGAGCTGATGTGGCAGTGCTGGGATTGGAACCCAAGTTATCTGGATGCCGAGTCTACACACACATAACCACTGTGCTGTAAAGTCTTCCACACACGTCAGCAATTGCCACTATGGGTGGCTGAATCTGACCAGTGCCACAGTTAGGAAATTGGGGAAGTACAGGAAAAAAATAAAGTAAAAGGGAAGATAAGTGAGAGGAAAGAATATAGTAGCTGAAAACAGAAGCAGTTCACAGGAGAAATGACCATGTGTAGGGAGAAATGTGGCTCCCAAAAGCAGAAATGGTCACCAGAGGGGGAGAAGGAAAATGCATTAACCTGAGCTGCACAGGAGTTTAGGGACATTCAGCATAGCCGTAAATATTCAGTAAAGGTTTGTAAACTTTCAGGTCATAATCATTTCAGGTAGCCCCAGTTCTCTCCAGTTGTCAGGGCCACAGAGCAATCTGAGGGACATTCAGGCAATCTCTATGATAGAGAAACCAGCTAAGCCAATACACAAAGTCAGTGTAGACAAGAAAACAGTGGGTCAGAGAGCGTAAGAAACTTGCCCACAATCACGTGGTGGAAAAATTTGCACTGAATGCTAATTCAGGTCTGATTCCCAAACTCATACTCCTTAAATTGATAAATAACTGTATACATAAAATACCAAAATGACAACTGACAAGGGAAACCTCAACAAAGAGGCAACGGGACCTTTCAAAATAACAGCAAAAAAATCAGTTTATAGCTTTTATTCAGTATATTGAACCTTAAGAAAACAATATTTTCAAACAATACAACATGAACATTTTAAAGTACAGATGGGCAAGCATTTAAGATCATTTAAATGCACCTGTCTTTGAAGTTCTTTACCTTATTCCAGATATTTCAAGGGAGATGATAGATCTCCCTCCATGAATCTACTTCTTGGAAGTGGGGGTAGAGTTAGGGGTGAGAGAAATGAGGAGGGAAGGATGGGGTAAATGACTAAGCAAGCCGTTTAATACCTCTGCTTTGGTAGTTGGAATCACACGTGGAAAAAGAGGGCTTCAGTGATACCCTGATTCCAAAATGAATGGAGAATGTTGTACTGTCATTTGCCTATGCCCTAGCACGAGACGGGCTGTAAGAAGCTAGAGTACTTAAAAATGATGGATTATACCTTTCGTTTGAGAATGTTTCTATAAATTTTAATTTCATTGTAAATTTTTTAAATTTTAACTTCCTCTTAAAGAGAGAGTGAATAAGACGAATATGTGGGTGTATATAAAAGAGAGAGAGTAAGGCATATGTGGGTGTATACAAAGCTAAGTCAAGCTGAGAGAGTAATATTTAATAAGGAAAGAAATGGACAAATAACCATAATACATGTTTGTAAATGCAAATGAAACCTAGAAAGAATCATGTAAGATGCTTTGCCAGTCAGAAAAACAGATGACACTTCCAATATCTCCTATTTTAAATATCTGTGTAGTAAATATCAGTGCTAACTGGAAGAAAACAGAAAGTGGGTAAATTATGGGTATGGATTCTAAGTAACTAGTGTTGTAAAGAACTTCTAATAAGGTGTTATTTACAGAGCCTGATGTTGGGGATCAGTTGGAGAGGTCAAGACTTTTTTTTTTTGGGCAATCTTGATTTTTTTATATTAATTTTAAAATTTTTAAAAAATACCGAAAAAACTCCAAACAAATGCAGACATTCTTAACTTTAGATCATTCCGTTCTGCAAATATAATCAGTAATTCACAATATCATCACATAGTTGCATATTCATCATCATGATCATTTCTTGGAACATTTGCATCTATTCAGAAAAAGAAATAAAAAGAAAACAGAAAAAAATTCATACATACCATACCCCTTAACCCTCCCTTTCATTGATCACTAGCATTTCAAACTAAATTTATTTTTTATTTTATTTTATTTTTTTAAATACAAAAAGAAAACAAATATACGCAAACATTCCTATTTTGATCATTCTGTTCTACAAATATAATCAGTAATTCACAATATCATCACATAGTTGCATATTCATCATCCTAATCATTTCTTGGAACATTTGCATCTATTCAGAAAAAAGAAATAAAATGAAAACAGAAAAAAAATATATGTATATATACCATACCCCTTACCCCTCCCTTTCACTGGTCACTAGCATTTCAAACTAAATTTATTTTGACATTTGTTCCCCCTATTATTTATTTTTATTCCATATGTTTTACTCATCTGTTGATAAGGTAGATTAAAGGAGCATCAGACACAAGGTTTCACAATCACATAGTGACATTGTGAAAGCTGTATCATTGTACAATCATCTTCAAGAAACATGGTTACTGGAACACAGCTCTACATTTTCAGGCAGTTCCCTCCAGCCTTTCCATTACATCTTGACTAACAAGGTGATATCTATTTAATGCATAAGAATAACCTCCAGGATAACCTTTTGATTCTGTTTGGTATCTCTCAGCCATTGACACTGTCTCATTTCACTCTTTCCCCTTTTGGTTGAGAAGGTTTTCTCAATCCCTTGATGCTGAGTCTCAGCTCATTCTAGGATTTCTCTCCAGCTCATTCTAGGATTTCTCTCCTACGTTGCCAGGAAGGTCCACACCCCTGGGAGTCATGTTCCACATAGACAGGGGGAGGGTGGTGAGTTTGCTTGTTGTGTTGGCTGGAGAGAGAGGCCACATCTGAGCAACAAAAGAGGTTCTCTTGGGGGTGTCTCTTAGGTCTAATTTTAAGTGGGCTTGACCTATCCTTTGTGGGATTAAGTTTCATATGAACAAACCCCAAGATTGGGGGCTCAGCCTATAGCTTTGGTTGTCCGCACTGCTTGTGAGAATATCAAGAATTCAACTTGCGGAAGTTGAATTTTCCCCCTTCGTCAGGAAATTTTTACGGAGGAAATCTCAGGGGGCAAGCTAGGTTAATTTCTGTTCATTTCTTTAACCAAGCTAGGTACAAAATCTTTTGTGATTTGTCATCATATTTGCAACTCTAATTTCAAAATTCAGGCAAAGCTCACTCTTGGGAGATTAAAAAGGGAAATAAAAGATTAATTTTTGCTCTTTTCAAGTGGGAGTATAAATGCAAATGCTTAATTTGAATTATTGTCTAAAGCAAAAGAGCTATTCCATTTTAACACTATAAGTTTTTCAATCACAGCCCAGGGTCCTAAACAGATAGAATTTTGCAATGTTTATAGTTATCCAGCTTGATGTCTAATATATACCTGTGAAAGTGTAGATGAAATTGAAGGCCTTCTTTAAGGTTGTTTTTTTTTTCTTTCTTTCTATTTCTATTGAAAGGCATGTGTTTATACAGTTTTTTTCCATGTTGAAAAGGGCTATTTTTATCGATGAACAAACACAGACATTCTTAACATACAAACATTCTATACATGGTGTACAAACAATGGCTCACAAAATCATCACATAGTTATGTATCTATCACCATGATCATTTTTTAGAACATTTTTATCACTCCAGAAAAAGAAATAAAAAGAAAAAGCTCATACATATCATATTCCTTACCCCTCCCTTTCATTGGCCACTAGTATTTCCATCTACCCAATACATTTTATATTTTCTGCTTGAGTATACAAAGGCTGCAACTGTAAACACGGATGTGAAAAGTAGGGTAGACACTTAGGCTGGGTGTAGATGTGGACCGCTGTCTAGAGAAGCCTGGGAGCAGATGAACTCCCCCCAAGCAGAATGGAGAGAAAAGGAAAACCTTACTGAAATATCTGTATTTGGGGGCAGAGAAAAGGAAAAAAGATAGCAAGGCTACTAAAGAGAGAAGTAGATAATTGGGGATTCATTGAAGGCCAAGAAGGAAAGCAAGGAATTCCTGGAAGCACCTCCAAGAAGGCGAGGGTCAACTGGCCAAGTGAATAGGATTTGGCAATTTAAGAAGAGAAGCCAATAAGAAAGTCCATTATAAGAAACAGAGGAGCAAAAAGGAGGTGGTACACCAGACTTTTTCCTATTTGGCCAACTGAGCACCATCTCTAAGAACACAGGAGAATACTAAAACAAAAGCTAAAAATCATACTTAGGTGTACAAAGTGATCCCACATTCTGTGTAGTTTCCTCATGCTATCCCTCATTCCACCCCTGTCATGATGTCTAAAAGTTCTATAACAATGACCAGAAGAAATGTTATAGGGAATTCACATTCAACATTAATGCCCCTCCATGCCTAGGTATGATGTTAATGAATCAATGTTTCATCTTATGACACTTTATAATAAGCACTAAAGTTATTTAACCTGCTCACCAGGATAGGGAAATCGGTCTTTGTGGAATAAAATAGGTAAAATACCTATTTTAGGTAAGATACAGAAAAAGCTGAAAATGTGAGCGAGGTGGGATTGCTCAGAGGTCAGAAGTGCAGTGTAGACTCCTGAGCAAACTGCTTTCAGAGCTGAGGCCTGACCTTGCAGGAGGGATGGAAATGGCTTGGTCTCTCCTCCTCCTGTTTTGTTTCCTGTCCCAGTGACTTGAGGGCTGACAGTCTGCTCGTGTGCTCTGATAACGTACCTGGTGTCGTTTGTGTTTGTTTTCCTGTCAGGGAGCAGAAAGAAAAATCCGAGATGAAGAGAGGAAGCAGAACAGGAAGAAAGGGAAAGGCCAGGCCTCCCAACCCCAGGGCAACAACTGTGAGTTTCACTCGAGACTGATTGTCCCCTCCAAGGGATGGCTTACAGCCGGCCAGGGTCCCCTGCCGGTAGATGGGAAGAAGTGAGTTGCAGGTAAAACTGCATACCTGCAAGGGACGGCTCGCTTTTCCCTGGCAATGGAGCCTGGCTGAACGGTCCCTGTGAAAAGTAAATAGAAGCACATGATCACGCAGTGCTTCAGCTGGGAGGGACTGTACAGTATCATGGAGCCCAACCTCCTCCTTATACAGACAAGGAAGCCAGGGCACACAGAGGCACAGGAGGGTGTGGGCAAGCCAGAGCTCAAAAGTGCTCACTTGCAGTCCCCAGCTCTTTCTGTTAGTATGGCAGTGAGATGTGGAAAGCTTTTAAAATGTGTCCCCGTCTGTGGTATTTTTAAAGCTTCCTTGGAGAAAATCATGAACTTGAGCTAAGAGTAGGGCTTGCGGTTGAGATTTCTCAGTCATGTGTAACCCCTCCCATTAATGGGTTTTATGATCATGTTCAGCTTCTGATGGGAAGTTGGCTGCAATACCTTTACAGAAGAGTGACATCACCTACTTCAAAACGATGCCAGATCTGCACTCGCAGCCAGTTCTCTTCATACCCGATGTTCACTTTGCAAACCTTCAGAGGACCGGACAGGTACGGCCAACCTGCTAACGTCCACCTCCCACCCATCCCCTGGGAAGTAGAGGGTTAAGGTAGAATCACTTCAGGCAGTGCTGACCTTAAAATAAAGCTGATGTTCTATTCATTTAACAAAAAATCAAGGTCATTCCTACAGAAAATGTTTTTTAATGGAAGAGAAGATCTCAGAAGAAGAAAGACTGAGGGGAGGAAGAAAAGGAGCTGAATGAGTGAGGTGTTGTCAAAGCATTAAAGAGGAAGAAAGTAAGAAGGCTGGTGGCTGCTGAGGAAAGTTTTGTTCACATTGTCATGTGAGATTAACCTAATGCAATCGAGCTCCACCTAATGGTGGGAAATTGAGGTGTCTTGTAGCTTTATAAAGTACAAGGGGAAAATATTTTGATTAATAAAAGTCCATCAACTTTTTCCCTTAGAAAATTAATAGTTCCCATTGAATAGGTACATCATTTCACATCAAGAGAAAAATGAGGTTGTAATAAACCCTTTTTAAAAAAAAATAACTCCTATCTTCTAGGTATTATCTACAAGTGAAAGTGCTAATATTACAATAACATAAATGTCCAATAATTAACTCACTATGTTGGTTCAAGTGGATTATGTGTCTAATAAAATTATAATTATGGAGATTATGTAGCACCAAGGAAGCTGGTAATGATAATATTCAGTGGAAAAAATAGCAAAATATCAATTTGTGTCTATAATCTTTACATATATATCTGAACTTAAAGGCATAAGGGAAATCATAACACTTGATGGGTAGAATTATGCGATATGGATGATGTAGTATCTTTTGGTAGTATCTTTCTTTTGGTAATATTTTATATGATAAATTAAAAGTGTATGAAAAAAAGAAAAAAATAATTATTTCCCTAGTATTAGCCAGAATTGTCTTTCACCAAACCAACTGGGTTTTAATGAATCTTGCATTGGCTAGTTTATTTTAAATCCAGAGTCTTTTGAGGAAAGGTCCGTTTTGAGAAATCAGGGCATATTGACATACCCAACTTTTTCTTCTATGCTAATTGTCCAGACACTCACTGGAATTGACCTTATTCTAGAAATAGAAATCATAGTAGGCTTAATTTTCTCTCTCTCTTCAGGAGATCTTGTCCCAAGTGATTGCTGTCTGGTTTCATTATATGTTTGGGACAAAGCAATTGTATAAGCAGGGCTTTTTTTTGTTGTTGTTCATGGCACAACCTGGTAACACAATATCCAAACCTTTTTCTTAGAGTACATTTCCACAGAGAACTAATTTAACATTTCCATCTTATTCTGCTTGTTTGATAGGAATAAGGATACAAGGGGGAAAAACATTTTATGATTTATCAAGATATAACTCTCAGCACGTAATTTTGTTTTCTTGTGATTCCCAAGAATATGCTGGTTGATTTGAATATTCACAGTCTTTGCTACATGGAATTTATGGAACTAGGATTTTCTATACCTTCCAGAAGAGGGAGTAATTGAATTAAATTGTTCTTATTGTTTATTGTCATGATTACTATCAGCTCAGAGTCAAAGCTAACAGCTTGACCTGTTTTCTTGGCAAAAGCTAACAGCTTGACTTGTTTCCTTGGCAAGTTTTCTCTGAGCTGTACAAAGTTGTAAATTAATTAAGAGGACAAGGGACCCAATCTACCAGCTGCTGACCGTCAGCCCTCAGCCCTCAGCCCTCGCTTGCCCTCTCCATGTCCGGAGCATGGCTCCTAGCTTGTACCTTAATCAGAGGGAAAAGTGCATCTTTTATAGCTTGTGGATTTCAGCAGTTGCAAAGCAGTGCAATCAACATCCCATGGGCAATTGGTGAAGGCACTGCCTTGCAGTTAAATCCTGGCTATCAGGCAGCCACCCTTATAGAACCCAGAGGCTTCCTCCATAGTTGTGGACGCAAAATTAGTGGGGCAGTGAAGGAGTCTCCCTGAGTGTCTGACAACAAATAAACACACTCAGCTGTGCTCAAGGACAACCTGTGACTATCCTGTGATTGATCAACTTGCTCAGCTGTGGGAAAGGAGTTGCTTGGGTCTTTTACAAGACTGTCTTTTTTTAAGCAAGCTAGAAGTCTGGGATATTCACCCAATCTTAAGTATGACCAAAAAAAGAGGAGTAAAGACAGTAGTGCTATGGTGCTAGAAGTGGGGATGTGGCAGAGACTGGCTGACTTTAACATGCAAAGTAAGAGCCACATCATACGATGGCATGGTTTTTCCATAAGGGGGCATGGACAGGCAATAGTGTGCCGATCAGACCCCTGCTGCGGGCATTGAGCCTTGTTGAAGTCTGCCCTGTCTCAGCCCTACACAATCGCAGAGCAAGCAGCCCTCCTGTTCTCTGGTTGGCAAGATCTGCCCTGTGCCACACTGAAGACACATCAGCTACAGACAGTGGCTCTTATTCTCCCAAGGGCATAGGACAGGAAATCAGTATTTTCAATGTTAGCCTACATGTACACCCTCCTCCGCACAGTTATCTCAGTGATTCCCACGTAGATCAGTATATTCTTTAGAGAATTATCAAAAACTAATATGAGGGAATGAGTCCAATGTGCAGGCACTATGGAGACCTCTGGACTCACTCTCATCACAAAGCCCTGATGTTGACCACAACTTGTGTCTGGAATACCTTTAAAAAGCCTAACAGTAAGGGAGCTTGGGAAAAATTGCGGGATGCCAAACCATTGTCTTAAGATAATAAATAGTTTGCAGTTATCAGCCTTCCTCAAAGCATCTGAGCCCAAGGAGGACACCACTCCTCCCTCACACCCTCAACAAGGGTTTCTTAAATTGTGGTTTGCAAACAATCTTCAGCCAAATCACATGGAGTTCTTGATAAGAATTCAGATTCCCAAATTCCACTCCAGAACTTTTGAATTAAAATCTCTGAAGTGGAGCCTAGGAATTTGCATTTATGACATGGTCTCCAGATTTTTTTTTCATGCAGAAACACTGTCTAAAAATTAAGTCTGTGCAATGAACCAACAAGCCAACAAGAAAGAAACAGTGGTCATCACATTAGAGGAAATGTCAGTGCAAGGACAGTGTGACGGCCAGTGAAGGAGAAGCCAATTAGTAGCCTTGACTTCCACCTTGGATCACTAACCAAATTTGCAGAGAGCAGTCTGTTATACTGCTAGGCATTTAGGCAGGGCAGATACATTACACTACATTGAAAGGAACAAGCGAAAAACAGGCCAACACCAGTTGTGTTGTGTGGCCAGTGCTATGACCTAGGCTTCTTTACTTATATGAGCCCCTCCATCTCATACTGACACATGCTGATGATGCCATCCTGAAATCTGGGGGATGAGAAACAATTTACCTTCATTCTGCTCTGTTTGAGAAGAAACAAAGTATACAGTAAAACAATAAACCAAAAAAAAAAAAAAAAAATTAAGAGGAAAACAGTCCAGTGTTAATCTGAGCTAATGACTAGAATGACCCATTCCCAGAGAGTCCCAGGTAGCGAGTTTTGTTCTATAACTAGGTCTAGGCTTGGCTGCCTCCTAGCAGCTCTCAAGGGTCTTTGAGGGAGTTTGTGATGAGGTCGTAGGTCTAGGCCCAGGTCTTTCTCTCCCAGTCTGCACTGTGGGGTGGGGATGGGGTGGGGGGTGGACAGTGACTAAATGCACTAGAATCAGAGGCTAGTTTTGAAGTTAATATGCAAATGCAGGCCATGAACCCAGATAGTGTTCTTCAACCAAAAGGAAAAGGATCGTGAAGCACGCAAGAGAAAGCTCACTAGAGGCCCGCAATTAATTTTTAGGAATCATTTTCCTACATAGACAGTTTCTTAGAAAATAAACAAAAATGATTGAGAATGTTTAGTAATGTCTTTAAAATGATCTGCTGACTTTAATTCTGGTTCTGCCTGCCATCCCATTGACATCTAAATAAGGATGTCCTCGAAGACCCACTTCTGGCCAGGAACACCTAGAGCCAGATGATGTTTTCCATCCTAAAGAGAGCTGAATCCTAAATGTCTGTGGTTACAGAATGCCAGGGTACTCCAGGGCCTCTGAGGAATAAATGGAGGGTCCTGCTGTACTGCCTGGATAACCTCTTGTTCTCCACCCCAGTAGCCTCTGGAGTCATCTCACCTATGGAAGAAGGAGATTGGCCATCACAGGCCCTCGTCCTACAGCCACCCTCCAAGCCAGAGCCTTTTTATACAATGACTTTTAGATCCTGCCAAAATCTTTCCTTAATGTCAAAAGCCAGATTTGGCTTAGGGCTGCAGATAATCTAATCAGACTGACTAAATTCAGAAATAATCAAATTTCCAATTTCATTTCATTAGTATGTAAGCAGTAACCCTCGGGAAAATATGAGTGGGGTAAGTTTACATTTTCTTCCTTAGAAACATACACAGCCTCCTTTAGCAGTGTCATCTTTTTTAAGAGGTAGTGTGTATCTTAGGAAAATGTGTGTATCATGCATTTTATTTCCATTTCTCACCTACAGTAAGCCTATTGTTTTGTTTCACAGGTGTATTACAACACAGATGACGAGCGAGAAGGGTAAGATGCTCAGTTCTTTGATTTAAACATTCAAAGTCAGTTCTTGCCAGTGGCTCTCAAGTACTGAGTTATCCCAGTCAGGCGGTGGGACTTTCCTTTAAGTTCACGATTTAGAGCTGAGAAAGGCTTGATTCCAGGAACTGTTTGGGAGGGAGGCCAAGACATACCATTCTTTTTCCATGTCTCTCTTTCCTCCCTCTTTTCTTCCCATGATCTGCCTTTGAATAACTAGGTAGTTTTCTAAGTGACTTATCTCTTCAATTCCATCTTTCACCAATAATCTAGTTACTGAAATCTTCCTGATAAACCCCTCCAATTCTTGTTTGGTCTCAAGACAAGAACAAGCTTGAGGGAAAAACCAAGGAAAGAAGATGGCCCTATTTCAGGTACCATGTGGACCACAAACACATACCTTTTGCAGCACCCTCCACTCTGGGAGTTGGATCCGGGGGTTGGTGGTGAGGCTGGTTTGAATGGGAGGTGGGAAGGTTTGGGAATCTTTTCACTCTCCTCAAGGATTGTAGGTGAGAGAAGGTTTAGATGAGGCCACGGAAGACCCCCAGTATCTTCCACATCACGACTCTTTATAATAACAATGGGAAATGTTTTCCATCTTTGCATAGAACACATGCCCAGCCAAGTGCGATTCTATGGTTTTTTAGGTGTGGTCAAATCTTCACAGACGAGTGTGGTTCTGCAGTTTTTTAGGGGTGGTTAAATCTTCAAGGTGTTTCTGTTATTAACTTATTTTATAAACACATAATTTTAGAGAAATAAAGGGACTTTCAAGGTAATTTAGCTGAACTTCCCCCCTAGGTAATGTAACACATATACCATATCCTTGACAGGTGGCCAGTCAGCGTCTACTTGAATATTTCCAGTGATGGGGAGCTCACTATACATGAGATAACGCATCACATTGTTGGGCAACTCCAGTTCTTAGAAAGTTATTTTTTCTGTTTAATTGATGTCTACTTTCTTCTGACTTCTGTCCTTTGTCTCTAGTTCTTTTTGGATGTCTCATCTTTGCCCCATCATTCCAATATCCCTTTCTTCCCTGCAACTGTTCTTGATAAAACATAGTTTCAGTACCTTTTAACAGCTTAGTCCCCTTCCAAGGAATATCACTTTAAAATTCTACTTTTCAAATTGACTCTCAGAAATGAACATGTATTTTGAACCACGCAAGTTGCAGATTATATTTGGATCATTTCTTCTTGTGACTTAGATGCTATTATCTCTTAAAATAATCTACAACTACATCCATTGTTCAGTATCTTCTTTATACTCTCTCTTGGTTTGTATTACATATATGTGGTTAATTGATATCCTCAGATCCCCTTGACCCCACCTCCCAGCCCCTGCTCCCTGTAGGTGGTCACCTGTGCATCTAGGCCTCAGCACTCATCTTCATACCGGAGCCACACCCACCCCCAGCCCAGGCAGGCACAACCCCAGCCAGTTGCCCCTTAGCTCTGCACATGTGCACACCAGGACTCTGCCTCCTAGCCCTGCCCCACAGACCTATGAACGCTCACAGCCACATCCTTCCTACAGGGCACCCACACATCCCTGCACCAACATCTTGACCCCTGTGCCCCAACCCCCAGCCCTGCACATGTACACACCCTTGCCCCACCTTCCAGCACAAGCACCCTGTTCCCACACCTGGCAGGTGCTCATGTATGAATCTGCGCTACATAGCATCCCCTGCACACATATGCACCCCTGCCACAAATTGCCCCCCTGCCAAGGATTCCAGCCAAGAATTCTGAACCCAGCCAAATTGTCCTTCAAAACTGAGAGAGATATTAAAATTTTCACTGACAAACAAATGCTGAAAGAACTTTGTCAACAAGAGACCGGCACTACAAGAAATACTAAAGGGAGTTCTGCTGGCCAGAAAAAGAAGACAGGAGAGGGATGTCTGGAGGAGGGTGCAGAATTGAAGAGTACCAGTAAGGTTCAAGGATAAAAAGAGAAGGAGAGAAAAGAATACATAGACGTGACCAGAAATCCAAAGGATAAGATGGTGGATTCTAGAAATGCTTTTACAATAATAACTTTGAATGTTAATGAACTAAACTTACCACTTAAAAGATACAGATTGGCAGAATAGATTAAAAAATATAATCCAGCTATGTGCTGCTTACAAGAGACTCATCTTACAAACAAGGATTCAAATAGATTGGAAGTGAAAGGATGGAAAAAGATGTTCCACATAAGCTGTAACCAAAGAAAGCAGTAGTAGCTATCCTATCAGACAAAATAGACTTTAAATGTAAAGACATCATAAAAGACAAAGAAGGACACTGTATGTTAATAAAAGGTACAATTCACCAAGAAAAAATAACAGTCAAAAGTGTTTATGCTCCCATTCAAGGAGCTTCAAAGTACATGAGACAGACATTGGCAAAACTGAAGGGAATGATAGACGTTTCAACAATAGTAGTAGGAGATTTCAATATACCACTCTCCTCTATAGATAGAACAACCAGACAGAAATCAGCAAGGAAATAGAGAACTTAAACAATTTGATAAATGAATTAGACCTAACAGACATATATAGGATGTTACACCCAAAAATAACTGGATATACATTCTTCTATAGTGCTCATGGAACATTCCCCCCAAATAGATCATATGCTGGGACACAAAATAGATCTTTATACATTTGAAAACATTGAAATTATTCAAAGCACTTTCTGACCTCCAAGGAATGAAGCTAGAAATCAATAGCTACCAAAGAACAAGAACTTTCACAAATATATGGGGATTAAATAATACTCTTAAACAACAAGTGGTTCAAAGAAGAAATGCTAGAGAAATCAGTAGCTATCTGGAGATGAATGAAAATGAGAATGCAAGTTCTCAAAACTTATGGGAAGCAACAAAGGCTGTTCTGAGAGGGAAATTTATTGCTCTAAATGCCTGTATTAAAAAAGAAGAAAGAGTAAAAATCAAGGACCTAATTGCTAACC
This sequence comes from Tamandua tetradactyla, assembly GCF_023851605.1. NCBI lineage: Eukaryota > Metazoa > Chordata > Mammalia > Pilosa > Myrmecophagidae > Tamandua > Tamandua tetradactyla. Next base: position 146,012,332 of record NC_135332.1, read on the forward strand.
TGGAGGAACTTGAGAAAGAACAGCAAACTAACCCCAAAGCAAATAGAAGAAGAGAAATAATAAGGATTAAAGCATAGTTAAATGAATGGGAGAACAAAAGAACAATATGAAGAATCAATAAAATTAAAAGTTGGTTCTTTGAGAAAACCAATAAAATCAATGGACCACTAGCAAGGCTGACAAAGAGAAAAAGAAAGAGGATGCAAAAAACAAAATCAGAAATGAGAGGGGGTCATTATAGATCCTGAAGAAATAAAAAATCATAAAAAGATATTATGAACAACAATACACCAACAGACTAGACAACTTAGACAAAATGGACAAATCTCTGGAAACACAAGAACAAGCTACACTGACTCAAGAAGAAATAGAAAATCTCAACAAACCAATCACAAGTAGAGATTCAAACAGTCATCAAAAATCTTCCTACAAAGGAAAACCCAGGGCCAGATGGCTTCACAGGGGAATTTTATAAAAAACTCCAAAAAGAACTCATGAATCCCACTCAAACTATTAAAAAAAGTTCAAAAAAGGAAATACTACCTAACTCATTTTATGGAGTTAATACCATACTCACTTTAATACCAAAACAAAGTAAAGATGCTGCAAGAAAGGAAAACTACAGGCCAATCTCCCTAATAAACATAGATGGAAAAATTCTCAACAAAATACTAATAAATCTTATCCAACAACACATTAAAAGAATTACACACCACAACCTAGTGGGGTTTATACCAGGAATGCAAGGATGGTTCAACACAAGAAAATCAATCAGTACAATACAGCACATTCGCAAAATAAAAGAGAGAAATCATATGTTCATCTTGATTTTTGCTGAAAAAGCATTTGACAAAATTCAACATCCTTTTCTGATAAAAATACTTCAAAAGGTAGGAATCAAAGGTGACTTCCTCAATATGATAAAGGGCATATATGAAAAAACCCATAGCCAGCATCATACCCAATGGAGAGAGTTTGAGAGCTTTCCCCTAAGATCAGAACAAGACAGGAAGGCCCTCTGTCACCACTATTATTCAAAATTGTGCTAGTAGTTTTAGCTAAAGCAATCAGGTATGAAAAAGATATAAAGGGCATCTATATTGGAAAGGAAGAAATAAAATGTTCACTATTTGCAGATGACCTGATACTATACTTGGAAAGTCCCAAGAAATCTACAACAAAGTTACTTGAGCTAATAAATTCAGCAAGGTGGCAGGTTATAAAATTAATATGTAAAAATCAGTAATGTTTCTATACACAAGCAATGACTTAACTGAGAAGTCAATTAAGGAAAAAATTCCATTCAAAATAGCAAATGAATCAAGTATCTAGGAATGAACTTAACTAGAGATGTAAAGGATTTGTACACAGGAAACTACATAACATTGCTAAAAGAAATCAAAGAAGATCTAAATAGGTGGAAAGACATTCCCTACTCTTGGATAAGAAGGTTAAATACAGTTGAGATGTCAATTCTACCCAAATTGATCTACAGATTCAATGCAGTACCAATCAAAATTCCAACAACCTATTTTGTAGACTTAGAAAAGTTAGTAACCAAATTCATCTGGATTAACACTTCTTGATTTTAAAATTTATTATAAAGCCACTGTGGTCAAAACAGCGTAGTACTGGCAAAAGATAGAGGTATTGACCAATGGAATCAAAATCGAGTGTGCAGAAGTAGACCACCAAATCTAAGATCAACTGGTATTTGACAGGGCCTCCAAATCCACTAAACTGAGACAAAACAATCTTTTTAATAAATGGGCATGGGAGAATTGGATAGCAATTGCCAGAAGAATGAAAGAGGACCCTTACTTTATACCCTATACAAAAATTAACTCAAAGTGGATCAAACACCTAAATATAAGAACCACTACCATAAACCTCATAGAATAGAATGTAGGGAAACATCTTCAAGATTTGGTAATAGGAGGTAGCTTCCTAAACTTTACACCCAAAGCACAAGCAACAACAAAAAAATAGATAAATGGGAACTCCTTATAGTAGGTAGTTGGCAGTTGTTATATGTAAAGGTAATAATTAACATTTACTGAGCACCTTGTGCCAAGCACTGTACTACATGGTTTATATGCATTACATCAAATTATTCTCCTAAATTCCTCCTGTTATTACCTCCACTTTCCAAAGAGAAATCTGAGGCTGATAAATGGCAGGGGCAAGATTTGAACCTGGGTTGAGCTGTACCCCTCATCAGCTGCTTTTAACTATTATGCCCTATCTTATAACTTTCTTAATTCTTGGCCTGAGGCTGCAAAGGAGGCATCTGATAGGCATTCCCTTAGCCTATCAGACCTGTCATAGCTTTCTGGTCTTTACAAGACCCACCCTTGGCACATGCCTTAGATCCAGATTATGACAAGCACAGAGGAGTGACCTGGCAGACCTAAGGCCACCACATGAATTTGTTGTCAGCCCTGAGAAGCACCAACTTTACTGGCATCTGTACCAGCCAGCATCAGGAATTCTCTCTGGCCAGGTTCTTCATTCCTTGTTGGGCACCATCTCATGCTCTAAATGGAGTGTTTTAGAGAATCATTCAGGCAGCAATCAGCTAAGGGAGATAGCCTGACCAAGGCACAAGAGAGCCTCATTCCTGGCAACTTGAGGGTCAAAGATTTTTTCACAAATAGAATAGTTTTCTCCTTGAAGTGCTAGCAAATCTGAATGCAATTAAAGATAAGAATTAAAGAAAATTAAGATGAGATGGGATGGGAGCAATCACAGCAGAGTATCCAAACGGAACAAAAAGAGATCTGTTGTAATCCTGCCTCATAATCTAAAGATAAAGTTAACTTTTAGGGTAATTTCTGTTGCTGAATCTGGGGATCATATTCAGGTTTCTTGACCCTCTCCATTTCCAGTCCTGTATGCAGGAGATACAATGATTACATACAAAGGCTTTTGAACAGCAGTTCTCATAAGCAGTTCTCTTATTGCAACTTTGGAATCACCTGATGAATTAAAAACATTCACGCCCAGGTCCCGATTTAATTGGTGTGGGACAGAGCTCCATCACGGGGTTGTATTTTAACCCCCCACGTAAGTGTAATATACAGCAGAGTTTGAAAACCACTACTCCAGAGTCAGTCAGACTTGGATTTAAATCTGGCTTTGGCCTTATGAGCTTTTCAAGCCTCAGTTTCCTCATCTAAAATAGCAGAATAATAATACCTACTTCAAAGAATTATTATAAGTATCAGTGTATGAAATGTCCTGACATTTAGAAGGTGCTTTAAGAAACTAATAGCTATTGTTAGTATTAAGGCCCCAAATAAATCATATTTAATTGGGAAAAGGAAGAGAGGGAGATGGAGAAAAAAAGGAAAGAACAAGCCAAGCAGAAAATAAATTCCTGCAGAGCGTGGTATCTTAAGTGGGGTTCATAAATGACTTTCATAGGAAGAGGGAAGGGCATCAAAACCCCAAAATAATATGCAAATTGATAGGCAAATGTTTCGATGGTGAGTTGTATTTCCCTTATTTCTGGGAATCTGATCTCCATCTCCATCAGACTGCTGGTTCTGGAGAAATCCCTCTTGCCTTGATCTTCTATCCACACTGGTCACCACTGACGTGCCTGCTGTTTCAGCCTGCAGCAAAGTCTTTAAGTCCAGCAGCTCTGTGACCTCCATGCTGCATTTGGGACACATGACTTCTTGACACGATGAGGAGGACAGTGTTTCTGTCCTAGGTCTTACCATTGCCATGGGATGCTACCTGAAACCATCAGAACGCAGTCCCTTCCAAGAATGGTTCATCTCACCTTGCTTCTTTTCAAAGCCACAACACCATTTCCCTTGGAGCCACCTTCTGTAATCTCTTCAAAGCCTGAGCCTTTAGAAAAACAAAAGCCAGAAGGCTTTGGCAGACCAGCTTTGTAGCTGGAACCCCACTTAGAATTTGTTCTCCAAAGTGACTTTGTAGCTTTGACACTCATCAGACAATGAGTGTCACCAGTACAGGGCTTCCCCCCCACCCCCGTTGCAAGACCAACCCATGAGCTCTGTTACAGTGTACTGAAGAAAAAGATGGCTTGGACTGCTCAGCTATAGTTCAACACCATTTAGTACAGTTAGAAGTTATTAACCCAACAACAGGGAGTACATTCAATAAAAATAGTGTTAAACCTAAAAGTCATCATCAGGAGACTTTATGGGATGACAAAATAAAATTCTTCTAGGATTCTGCACCATTTCTTTTAATGGAGCAATTTCCCAAAGGACCAAGCACTTTTCTTTTATAAGGTTTTCAGGACTGCCAAGCAAACCATGAACTGTAGGGTGTGGTGAGGTATGTTTTTCCATGAATGCATGAATATAGGTGACTAAAAATATAGGGCACTCCCTCAATTGAATCAAAGAGAAGATGAACACATAAATGAAAGCTTTGGGGCCAGCCTGAACAGATAAACTTTTATGGGTATCGCCAAAAGAATCAGTGATCTACTGGTACTTATTTTGTTAATTACACAAACATTTAAAGAACCACATGTTATATAATTTAGAAGCATCTATCACATTTTATGAAACTCTTATTCAAATTCTTCAAAATTCATCTTTGGCATCAATGTCTTTTTCATCACCAAAGTCACTGTTTGCATTATCGCACTGTTGATCAGGATGATACTTCTTTATCATCATCAAAGTTGTTTGAGATATAGCACTTTTGAAATCCATATATATGATTTTGTCAACAATAAAATTGCCATTGGAAATTTTATCCCAAGTCACAAATATTGATTCTCATAACATTAGAAAAAGATGGTTACTTAAATGATTGCCACAATGGAGTCCCTGTTTTTTCTTTAACTTTTTATTTTAAAATAATCATAGATTCACATGCAGTTGTAAGAGGAGATCTTCTTTATTTGAATAATTGGTTTTTATTTTTTATTGTTAGATACTACATTTAAAAATCTACCCAGTAATACTCAAATCTGCATTAGATATGCAAGGAAGGTTTTAAAAAATATTTAAGGAAGTGTATTCTAGTTTGCTAGCTGTTGGAATGCAACATACCAGAAACAGAATGGCTTTTAAAAAGGGGAATTTAATAAGTTGCTAGTTTACAGTTCTAAGGCCAAGAAAAATGTCTCAATTAAAACAAATCTATAGAAATGTCCAATCAAAGCCATCCATCCAGGGAAAGATACCTTGGTTCAAGAAGGCTGATGAAGTGAGAAGGCACATGGCGAACACAGTCAGGGCTTCTCTCTCAGCTGGGAGGGCACATGGCAAACAGGGCGTCATCTGCTAGCTTTCTCTCCTGGCTTCCTGGTTCATGAAGTTCCCTGGGAGGCATTTTCCTTCTTCATCTCCAAAGGTTGCTGGCCCGTGGACTCTCTGCTTTATGGTGCTGCAGCATTCTCTGCTCTCTTCAAATCACTTTCATTCTCAAAAATGTTTTCTCTTTTATAGTACTCCAGAAACTTATCAAGATCTGCCCAAATGGGTGGAGACATGTCATCACCTAATCCAGTTTAACAACCACTCTTAATTAAATCATATCTCCAGGGAGATGATCTGATTACAGTTTCAAACAAACAGTATTAAATAGGGATTATTATGCCTTTATGAAATGGGATTTAGATTAAAACATGGCTTTTCTAGGAGATATACATCCCTTCAAACCAGCACAAAGTGGAAAACATTTTCACCATCCCTCAGACTCAGGTTTTCACCAGTTTGTTATAATAGGGCCAGTTCTTCTAGTGATATATGCTAGTTTGTCATTTTGCAAATTGGAAGATTCAAACTTAAGGCCCTTAAAACTGAGCTTTGCCTTCTTTAATAAATTTAACTTGTATTTACCCTTTCTGTTGCTTTTATTCTTTCCTGATTTCTGTTTTTGTTTGGGACCCTTTTGTACTCCCTGAAGAACTCTGTTCAGTCTTTCTTTTATTGTGGCAACTCTAGAAAAGAATTATCTCAATTTTCTTGTTTGTTGTGAATGTCTTTATTTTGTCCATTTTTGTAGGATATTTTTGTTAGATATAGAATTGCAGGTTGGCAGTAATTTTCTTCTTGTTATTGTTTCCATCATTTCTTTTAAGAAATCAATTGTCAGTGTTGTTGCTTCTTTGAATGAATTGTTTCTTTTTCTTTTTCTTTTCCAACTGCTTTAGAATGTCTCTCTTTGTTTTCAGAAGTTTCACTATGATGTTCCTAGGTGTATTTTTCTTTGTAATTTTTCCTGCTTGGCATTTTATAGCACATCTTCAGTCTGTGGGTTGATGTCTTTCTTCAGTTTTGGAATATTTTCAGATGTTATCTCTTCAATTATTGCCTTTTCTCTGTCTGTATTCTCTACTCCTTTGAGGTTCTAATTAAATGTATATTAGGACCCTTTATTGTGTACCTTATGTCTCTTTGCTCACCATACTTCAGCCTAGATATTTTCTTCTGACCTCACATTCAAACTGAATTCCACTGATCCTTTCAAATCCTCTCTTCTACTGGGTCTAATCTACTGTTAAATTCATCTGTTGAGGTCTTAATTTCAGTTACTGCATTTTAAAATTCTAGACTTTCTACTTAAATGGTTTGCTTGTTTTTAATAGATTCCAGTTCTGTCTTGACTTATATATTTTTGAATACACTAATCATAATTATTTTAAAATCTATATCTGATAGCTCAAGTAACTGTATTATAACTATGTTGTCTGTGAATCTATTTCTATTGTCTATTCCTTCTGATGGTCCTGTTTATTGGTATAGGTAATAAATGTTGATTGGTGAATATTGTGTTTAAAAAACTGTATAGGCGTCAAGGTGACTGCATTTTTCTTTTAGGGACGTTTCTCCCATCATCTGCCTGAATGGGTACAGATCATCATAATCAAATCAAGAACACAATTGAATCAAGGCTGGCTAAGTTGCAGTGTTTATTAGCCTCAGTCTATTTTTAGGTTATCCGAAGTCCTGGGATGTAATTCTGAGGGACTTACTTAGGACTGTCTTCTTTGATGGTTTCTGAAATCCAATTTTTGTTTCCATAGCATGGTGAGATTGCCAAAACCTCCTCTATGAATTTCAAGGATTTCTGCTCAACTTTTTGTCTGTACAGCTTAAGAACTTGCTAAATGTCTCAAGAGGAAAATCTAGTGTCTCTGTCATTTCTCTCTGCCTCTCCACTCTCTGGAATTTGGGTCATTAAGTACTAGGTAACTTTACAACCCTGAGTTCCAATTTTTGTTTCTCTAACACTCTGAGATTGCCAAAAGCTATGGAAGCTTCTTTGCTCTTAATATGTACCTTGCTGGGGAATCTTCTATTCCCACCCACCAACCAAGAACTGGCAACTGTTTTGAGATGGAACATAACTCACATTATCAGCTCACCTCTCTATAATTCTCTTCTCTTTGCATTAGTCCTTCAAATTCTGTTGCCTTAGCAGCTCTCTAATACCTTAAGTAAGTTTTTTTTTTAATATCATTATTCCAGCTCCTTTTGGCTTGGACATTGGTCTGCCACAAACTACTACATCTTAGCTGGAAATGGAAATATTCTGCATTGCCTTTTTAAATGATCTTTCAAGGATATATTGACCTCGTAGTCTATTACATGCAGTGATGAGGTTGTAACTGTCGAGATAGTTACTAAATCTATGTTTATTTTTAAAAACTGATTCTGTCAGGTGAATTCTACAAGTACCCTAACCTAGTATTCTTTAAAGTTATTTTGGGATGGTGGGTTCTTCCCCCAAAGAGTAATTTGTTGTTGTAAATAAAATAACTGAGATCCTACTCCATAATAAGAGATATTGTAAGGACTTAAATATAAGATGACCTCCTGTTCTCTAAGGCTAACATGGGAGAGAAACCTCAATTTATTTAGGACATGCTGATGTTTTAGTTTCTCAGCTTCTAAAACAAATACCATAAAGTGGGTTGGCTTAACAACAGGAATTTTTTGGCTCTTGGTTTTGAGGCCAGGAGAAGTCCAAAATCCAGGCATCACCAAAACAATACTTTCTCCCTGCAGATTTTGGTATCCTTGCACTGGCTGCCAGCAATCTTGGGGTCTTTGACTTTTCCCTTATATGGCAATGCAGATGACAGCAGCATCTCTTTCTCTTCCAAGTTCTGTTGACTTCCAGCTTCTTTCTCCATGGATTCTTTACTGTGGTTGTCTCTATAAGTCCTCCAATAATAGGTTTACGATGCATCGTGATTCACTTGGCCATAACTTAACTAAAAATAACATATTCAAAAGGTCCTGTTTACAATAGATTCACACCTAAAGAAATGGATTAAGAAAATATCTTTCTAGGGCATGTAACTCCAGACCATACACATTGTAATTAGCATACATAGGCCATAAGCAGAGTTGTGAAATAGACAAAGTTTTTTGTCTGGTCAGCCTGCCAGATAGGCTACAATATTACCTTTCTCAGATACAGCCAGAGTCCCTTGCTTCAAATTTGACCACTTTTCCATTATTTTTCTGATGAAACTTAACACATCTTTATTTATACTTCAAACACTTGCATTCTCTGATAGTAATCCCACAAAGCTGTGTGCTTCAGAAACTGGAGTCACTTTACGTATTAACCACCACATTTTGCCAGTGGTAGGGAGATTGATGGCAGAGAAATGCCTTTTCCTGTTCCCCAGTCCTTTTGTGGTACAATCTAATGTAATTGGACTGGGCATAAAGAAACCTGAGATTTATGCTCTTTTCATCTACGAATTTATTGACTCCTACTGGGTTCATGGATTTGAAAGTGTGAAAAAACATTTTTGAACTCCCAAGAGAAATGCAGTTTATCCAAGATGTTATTTTAATAACAAAGTCAAGGCTATTTAAAGGGAGTGCTATCAAAATCCAGTGGAACTGGGAAAATATAAATAGATCTAACTCGGTGAGAAAAAGAAATCACTAGTTTTGGAACCCTCACACATCATTAGAGAGTGTCCGGTGATATTTTAAGCCATTTACCCATTATTAAACTATCAGTCACTGTCTTCTGTGTTTTATTGATTTTCCAATTTTTTTGTCCTGAGGCCATGGTCACTGCAGATCTGAGAATGTGACAGAATAACATGACTTGCTTTTATGACAAGGTAGTGAGGGGAAGGCAGAAGGGACAGTGACCTGAAAACCAATTACCACCTTCAGATGGGACTTGAATTTGGGTTTTTCCTTTAGTTGTTTCCATAGTTTGACATCTTTGGGAATATGAAATAATAGAATGATGATGGCCTAGCTAAAGGTCCTTCGATTTTATTGATTTTTCTCAAAGAACCAACTTCTGGTTTCATTGCTTTTCTCTATTGTTTTCGTATTCTCAATTTCATTTATTTCTGCTCTAACCTTCATTATCTCTTTCCTACTGTTTGCTTTGGGATTAGTTTGCTGTTCTTTCTCTAGTCCTTCCAGGTGAACAGTAAATTCCTCAATTTTTGCTATTTCTTCTTTTTTTTGTTACTATTTTTTTATTGATATATATTCACATACCATGTAATCATCCAAAGTGTACAATCAGTGGTTCACAATATCATCATAAAGCTGTGTATTTATCATCACAATTGACATTTTTTTTTCCTTTTTGTGAAAAATAACATATATACAAAAAAGCAATACATTTCAAAGCACATTGCAACAATTAGTTGTAGAACAGATTTCAGAGTTTGGTATGGGTTACAGTTCCACAATTTTAGGTTTTTATTTCTAACTGCTCTAAGATACTGGAGACTAAAGAAAGTATCAATATAATGATTCAGCAATCATACTCATTTGTTAAAACCCTACCTTCTCTGTGTAATTCCACTATCACCTTTTGATCTTTCTCCCACTCTTTAGGGGTATTTGGGCTTTGCCCATTCTAACTTTTTCATGTGGGAAGGGGCTGTTGATAATATGGAGTAGGGAAATGCAACTAGTTGATGTTCTGGAGAGGCTGCCCCTCTGCATTTCAGGACTTATCTGGATCAGGCACTCTGGAAGTTGTAGGTTTCTGGAAAGTTACCCTAGTGCATGGAACCTTTGTAGACTCTTACATAATACCCTAGGTGTTCTTTACGATTGGTGGGAATGGTTTTGGTTGAGATTTGGCAAGTTATGATAGATAGGAATGTCTGACAAGCTTGCATAAAAATGACCTCCAGAATAGCCTCTCAACTCTATTTGGACTTTCTCAGCCATGATACCTTTTTTGGTCAGAATGGCGTTGTTGATCCAACAGTGCCAGGGCCAGGCTCATTCCTGGTAGTCATCTTTCATGCCACCAGGGAGACTTTCACCCATGGATGTTGTGTCCCACGTAGGGGGGAGAGCAATGATTTCACTTGCAGAGTTGGACTTAGAGTGAGAGACGCCACATCTGAGCCACAAAAGAGGTCCTCCAGAGGTAACTCTTAGGTATTACTATAGGTAGGTTAAGCTTCTCCACAAATACATATGCTTCACAAGTGCAAGCCTCAAGATCAAGGGCTTGGTCTATTGGTTTGTGTGTCCCTAATGTTGACACAGTATCAGGGGTTTCCCTGGTGGTAAAGTTCCATATATTTTCTCCCATCCCTCCAGGGACCTTGCCAATACTTTTGATTATCTGCTTAATATACTCTGGGATTTATATAGGCATTACATATAAGCTATACAGGATTAAAGGCCCTCATTCTTACTCTGGGCTCCCTATGTTTTGATTGTTTAAATGATCTGTCCAGACGGGTTGAGTTAGATTATGTGCTACAGAAAATTTAGGTTCTAGACAAAATAAACCTTTCTTCCTTTGGTCTCAAAGAGTAGATTAGCTTCTAAATACAAAATACAAAAAAAAGGTAAGTCTTCTTTACCCCAGTATCTTTCTTCTTTTTTTAATATAGGCATTTAGGGCAATGAATTTCCCTTTCAGCATCGCCTTTGCTGCATCCCATAAGTTTTGATATGTTGTGTTTTCATTTTCATTTGCCTTGAGATATTTAATGATTTCTCTTGTAATGTCTTCCTTGACCTACATGTTGTTTAAGAGTGTGTTGTTTAGCCTCCATATATTTGTGTATTTTCTGGTCCTCTGCCTGTTATTGATTTCCAACTTTCATTCCATTATAATTTGAGAAAGTGGTTTGTATAATTTCAATCTTTTAAAATTTATTGAGATTTGCTTTGTGACCCAACATATGGTCTATCCTTGAGAATGCTCCATGAGCACTTGAGATAAATGTGTATCCTGCTGTTGTGGGGTATAATGTTCTATAAATGTCTGAAGTCTAGTTCATTCATTATATTATTCAAAGTCTTTGTTTCCTTACTGATCCTCTGTCTAGATGTTTTATCCATTGATGAGAGCAGTGTATTGCAGTCTTCAACTATTATAGAGGTGTCTACTTCTCTCTTTGGTGTTGTGAGTGTTTGCCTCATGAGTATTTTAGGGCACTCTGGCTTGGTGCATAAATATTTATGATTGTTATGTCTTTTTTGTTGAATTGTTCCTTTTATTAACATATAGTATCCTTCTTTGTCTCTTTTAATTGTTTTACATTTGAAGTCTAATTTGTTGAATAATAGTATAGCTGCCCCTGCTCTTTTCTGGTTGATGTTTCCATAAAATATCTTTTCCTAAGTTTTCACTTTCAATTTGCTTTTGTCCTTGGGTCTAAAAGTGAGTCTCTTTAGGATGTAGATGGGTCCTGTCTTCTAAATATATTCTGCCAGTCTATGTCTTTTTTTTTTTTAGTATGGGGAGGCACCAGGAATTGAACCTGGTTCTCCGGCATGGTAGGTGAGAATCTGCCTGCTGAGCCACCATGGCCTGCCCAGTCTATGTCTTTTAATTGGGGAACTTAATCCATTAACATTTAATGTTATTACTGTAGAGTCAATACTTTGTTCTACCATTTTGTCTTGGATTTTCTATTTCTTATCTTATTTTTTTCTTTTTGCCTTTATTGATATCTTCATTTCTACACTCTTCTCTAGTCCTCTCACTCCTGTCTTTTCCTATCTCCCTATAGTGCGTCCTTCAGTATTTCTTGAAAAGCCAGTCTCTTATCTGCAAATTCAATGATTGTCTGAAAATATTATAAACTCCCCCATTTTAAAAAATTTATTTTTTTCTTAGGTTGTTGTGTTTTTTTGTTTTAGTTTTTATCTTCTTCTTTTTTTTTTTTTTAAGTCCCCCTATTTTTTAAGGACAGTTTTCCTGGGTATAGAATTCTTGGTTGACTGATTTTCTCTTTCAGAATCTCTATGGTTTCTACTGAGAAATCTGTACATAGTCTTATCGAGCTTCCCTTGTATGTGATGGATCACTTTTCTCATGCTGCTTTCAGAATTCTCTCTTTGTCTTTGACATTTGACAATCTGATTAATAAGTGTCTTGGAGTAGGTCTAGTCAGATCTATTCTGTTTAGGGTTTGCTGTACTTCTTGGATCTGAAATTTTATATCTTTCATAAGCAATGGGAAATTTTTGGTGATTATTTCCTCTATTAGTCTTTTGCCCCCTTTTCCCTTATTTTCTCCTTCTGGGACACCTGTAACATGTATACTTGTGCATTTCACATTGTCATTCAATTCCCTGAGACCCTGCTCATATTTTTCCATATCTGTTCTTTTGTGTATAGGATTCCTGATGTCTTCTCCTCGAGTTCACTAATCCTTTCTTCTGCCTCTTCAAATTTGCAGTTATAGGTCTCCATTGTTTTGTCCTTCTCTTTGATTGTGCCTTCCATTCCCATAAGTTCTGCCATTTGTTTTTTCAGGGTTTTGAGTTCTTCTTTATGTTCACCCAATGTCTTCTTTATATCCTTCTTCTCTTTTGCCATATCTTCCCTCAACTTGTCGATTTGATTTTTGATGTGATTTTGCATGTCTGTTTGAACATCCTTAATTAGTTGTTTCAACTTCTGTATGTCATTTGAAATGTTGGTTTGTTCCTTTGATTGGGCCATATCTTTTATTTTCCTAGTATGACTCATTAGTTTTTGTTGGTGTCTAGGCATTTGAGTTCCTTAATTAGTTTATTCTGGAAGTTGTTTCTCACTCTTTTACCTAGGGTTTCCTAGTTAGTTGGCTTTGTTCCCTGTCTATTCTTTAGCATTCAGTTCAACTTATTCTAGAACTCTAGCTAACCTCTGTTTAACTGATCAGAATTTTTCAGCTCTTGTTTTTCTGGTTATTGCCCTGCCTATATGGAACCTTTTTATTGAGAAGGTTCTCCTCTGATATGATTAACTTCAGTTGATCTCAGGCCCACATCTGAGAGGAGGGTATAATTAGTATCAAGTTTCCCTGAGAGTGAGACCCAACAGGTTTGTCAGGCTTTTCTATGATGCCTCTAGCCTCTGTGCTTTTCCTATCCTGCCCAGCAGGTGGTGTTTTGTCAGCCCACAACTTCCCACCAGTGTAATGTAATGCAGTGCCTTTAATTCTCAGCAGCACCTTTCCCTGCCACAGGCATGGTTGAGATAGAGGCTGAGGTAGAAGACGGGCTTAGGTTACTTCTGTTTTCCAGCCCCTGGCCATGAATTCCCTGAAGGCGGGCCACTACCAAGCTGGGGCCTGCCTCCCCTTTCTTGGGGAAGATATACCCTTTAAGGATTTATCTCCCTTCTTGATTCATAGTTTTTCTCTGACACCTATCTTAACTCAGCCCTTGCCTGGATCCCTCTGACAAGTGAGAATGCCTAGGACTTTCTCTGCTGAGCTACTTGGAATAGTTTAAAATAAAATGAAAGAATAAAAGAAATCCCTTTTCAGAGTCAGTCCCCAGTCCCCAAGGTTCTAGTACTCTGAGATTGGCTGACTCTAAAATCCTCTGTCTTTATTCTGTTTTACTCTATTTGATTTTTTTTCTGTCAGCCCCACATTTTCTCTTCAAGATTAAATCAGTGATTGGAGCTTTGCTGAGCTATATTCCCTTGCTCCTGGTCGAAACTACTTTAAAGATGCAGGAATTATCCCCATTTGCCTGACTAGTTATTGTGCCTCTCAGATATCATGTAATTCTTCCCTTGCCTGGGGCAATACTGAAGACTGAGAATACCTGTAGCTTTATCTAAAGAACTGTTAAAAAGGAAAAGGAAAAAAAAAAAGAGTATAAAAGCCTTTTCAGGCGGGCCGCGGTGGCTCAGCGGGCAAGAGTGCTTGCCTGCCGTGCCGGAGGACCCCGGTTCGATTCCCGGCCCCAGCCCATGTAACGAACAGACGGACAAACAAAATATAATAAAAACAAGAAAATGTTTAAAAATGTTTCCCTTTCTTCCTCCCTTCCTTCCTTCTCTGTCTTTCCTTCCTTTCAAAAAAAAAAAAAAAAAAAAAAGCCTTTTCAGAGCAGGAACCCAGTGCCCTGGGTTTGCCAATCAAGAGCCAGAGTTGGTACATGGCTTTATGTGCCCCTTTTCTTTGGATCCAGCCATTTTCCAGTATTTTGTGCTTGTCCAACTCAAAAAACCTCTATTGCTGTTTTTTCTGGCAGCCCCACCCCCTCTCTGCTAGGGAGAAACCTCCAGGTTCCTTTAGTGCTTATTCCAGGTTTATCTGTGTTCTGGGCTTTTTTTCTGCAGTCAGAAGTTGTTAGTTAATTCAGCAGTTGTAGCTTCGTTGAACTATCTTCCTTGCTCCTAGTAGAGTCTACTTCTTTTTCCCTCAGGAAACCAGCCTTCCATGCCCATGGGAGGTGTGCCAGCCTCTGCAGCCTGGGAAACGTTCAGTTCTGTGTGGGATCTTGGTCATTCCACCTGTTCCAGACTGGTGTACGATGTGTGTCCAGTCACTGAAGTCCCTCAAGCAGTTGTTCCCTACAGTTTCTGGCTATTTACTAGTTGCTCTAGAGGATGAACTAAATTCCACACCTCCCTACGCTGCCATCTTGCTAGGAATGCTGACTCTTAATATTATTTCTCCTATCCTCACTCTTCATTATCTCAGAATTTTTGAGTATCTTTTTATGTGCTCCCTCAAAGATGGATTCTCTAAGCAGCATATTACACTTTGAAGCTGAATCTCACTGCTTAAGACACATAACTCATTGAACCTTAGTTTGGTCATCACTGAAATAGGGATGAATTGGTCCTTGCTTTCACTGGTTCACACAGTACATAAGAGATTTGGTGACTGAGGAGATGAAAAGTGCTTTTTGAAAGATGAAGTCTTATGAAGGATTGATAAACATAACAGAAGCTCAACTTGAGAGTTGATAGTTTCTTAATGGAAATTTAATGCCAACCAGGAGTTGGCTTTGGAGCAGGTTTAAACCTATACTATCTTGGAAGCGTACTCAGGAATGATCAAATGTCAACCTCCCATGCAAGGCGCGTTGTCAACGTTAGTCCTTAAATTAGATCAAAATGATTGTTGAAATTATTTTCTCAGGTGTAAATAGAAGCTCTGGCCTCTTTCAAATTCTCTGCCTTATTTATCCTTCCTCAAATGTCTCATAATTTGTAATCTTTATCATCTTTATCTAACCTTAAGCAGTGCTTATAATGAATGCATTTGACAACCTTGTGAGTTTTATGTATGCTGATTAATTTTTGAACAACCCCATTTAAAAAATAAAGAGACTAAGGGCTAGGTTGGTTGAGCAACTTGCTCAAATTCCAATAGGAATTGTAAAGCAGGATTTAAACCAAGGTAATACGGATCTAGAGTTCATGGCTGAAAAAAACTCTGCTGCTCTGCCCTGCTGGCATTGCTTTGTGTGCCTGGCCCCAGGAATCTCCAGAATGATTAAACATTTCTAAAACTCTGCATCTACTCTCCTGAGGATTTGAAGAATAGTAAGACTCAGTTCAAGAGCTTTTTATCAACATCAATGACTGTTCAGTGACAGTGCAATTTCTTCTTTAAGAGTCCTCCCCTTCCTTAGACTGCCCTGGAATGAACAGGGAGTTTGCAAGGTCCTACAAAATTGGCTGAACTGACCCAGCTGGGGACATTCAAGGGCTGCAGCATCAGGGGCTTCTAGGAATGTGAACTGAAACTCTCTCCTGAGGGCGAGGAAAGGCCTGGCATCCCTGGCCTGGTTCACTCAGAAACTTTCAACCACTGCAAGCTCATCTGCTCCAAGCAGATGGAGAGGTGAAACAGCAAGAAATCAGAATAACCTCACAAATGGGAACCAGTCAGACAGGCTTGTGTCATTTCCAGGGTTTTTGCTGTGTCTGAGGGAAGAGGGCTGGTGAGAGGTGGGCAGATCATGCACACCTCAGCTAGATGAGAGGGAATGATGTGACTTTAAGACCACACAGACACCAAGGCTCACTCCTGCCTCCCCGTCAGTCCTCAGCTGAGCAGAAAAGCAGGGATATGTGCAGGGTGGAGTGGGTAAAACAAAGAAGGCTTGCCTTTGTGGATCCAGATTCCACAATGGTGAATATGTGTTAGGTCCATGCTCTAAAGATTTTGGAGAATGTGTTTGTTCTGCCTCAGATAGAGATGACTTAGCACCTGTCCGGGAGAGGAAAGAGATTGATGCATGGATTCAGATATGCACAACTAGGGATGGTATTAATGAAGGAAAATGACAGACCGACACACCAACCTTTGTTTTGATAACTTGCATGCTTTATTTACCAAGTTTTGTTCTTCTTTTCTAGCAGCAGTGTCCTTGTTAAACGGATGTTCAGGCCCATGGAAGAGGAATTTGGCCCGGCACCTTCTAAGCAGATGAAGGAAGAAGGGATGAAGCGAGGTACCTCTCCATTTGGGGCATTCCATTGGCATTGCTGAAGTTACATGCCCATGATGACCAGCTGGGGCGTTCCATCAAGGAGAGCACACCTCCCAGTCCAAGCCCCATGGTTCAGTGCTGGCTACACCCCCAGGAAGCATAGGAGTCATTCACCCCTGTATTCATCCACTTATTCATGCAACCAATACTTGCTGACCACTACTGTGTATCAGGCATAGTTCTAAACTCTGAGAATAGAGCAGTGAACAAGAAGGTGAAAATCCTTACTCCCGGGAGCATATACCCTATTAAGAGAAATGGTTTATAAGCAAAATAATTAAATAAAATATGTAGTGTGTGTTAGGAAATGTAGACAGGAAATGTATGTTTGTGTATTGGTGGGGGAAGGAGCCAGTGAAGGTCTCACGGAGAGGACATTTGAATGAAAATGTGAAGGAAGTGAGAGAGTAACCAGGCAGGCATCCAGGTGAAATGCACGTCACACAGTGGGAAAAAGGAAAGTGTGGCTGCCCTGTTTGAGGAATCGCAAGGAACCACTGGAGTTGGATCTAGGTGAAGGGGCGGGTAATGAAGCCAGGAAAGCTTTGGGGAGCAGTTGCCTAGAGCCTGGCAGGTTATTCTGAGGGCTTTGGTTTTTACTCTCCATTTGATAGGAAGGGTATAGTATTCTGTAAGTAAAGGAGCAACAGAATCTGGGAGGCTTCTCTATTGAGAAGAGGCCATAGGGAACAGGAGGGGAAACAGGGAGATCTAGAAGTCTAGTGCGGCATCCCAGGACATAGGAAATGATGGTTCAAAGTTTGTGGGAATAGCAGAGGTGGTGAGAAGAGGTTGGATTTAGAGGATATGTTGAAATGGAACCGATATATTTGCTGATGGAGTAGACATGAGATGAGAGAAAAAGCACAGTCAAGGTGACACTTAGGTTTTTTGCCTGAACAATTGGAAAAATGAAATTATTGTCAACTGAGAAGGGGATAAATGAACAGGAGCAGGATTTATGTGGGGGAGGTCAGAAATTCAATTTTGAACACTTGACGTTGGGGTGTCTATAACAAGTAGGGCAATTTGAAATTCTGCCCTGAAGTTGAGTAAGAAAGTCTGAGCTGGTCTGGAGATGGTGTTTCATGCCATTGGACTGGATGAGATGACTAAGGAATAGAGAGAGAAGAGAGGAGAAGGGAGAAGGGCTCAGCCCAGGCTCTCCAGCATAAAGAGGTCAGTGTGGAGGAAGAGCCAGCAAAACAGAATGAGAAAAAGTATGGTAAGAAGAAAACCAGGATAGTTCCTGGGTAGTGAAGTAAAGAAAATATATCAAAGGGGAAGGAGGGTCACTGGGTTGAGTGACCCTCAACCCAGTGCTGCTGCTGGTTGAAGGAAGATGAAGATGACCCGTGTGGAGACCACAGTGACCTTAACAAGGGCTATTGTGGACAGGTGGGCCTGAGAGCTTGAAGGGACGGGGCTTAAGAGAGAATGGGGAGAGAAAAATAAGACTGAATTTAACAAATTATTATAGTAGAAGTACTAATTAACATTCATTGAGTGCTAAGAGCCAATCACATTGTGATGTTTTACATGCTTTATTGTTTCATTTCCACAACAACCCTTTGATTCTGCCCATTTCACAGCTGAGGAGCCTGATGGCTTGGAATGTATGTCATATGTCCATGGCCATATAATATCGAATGATAGCCCTTAACCAAGGTTAAGACCCTTGCTGGGTCTCAGTTTCAAAGTCTGTAAAATACACATGCTAGATTAGACTACTTTCATCTTGAAAATTCTAGGACATCAGCTATTGTACATCATCTCACCTCTGTGTAGTTGCACCTCCTAAGAGGAGACTGTGTGGCCCCCAAAATTAAACACATTGGCTCTGGAATCTAATTATCTGGATTTTAATGTCAACCCTGCTATGTACCTTGCTGAATTTTCATTCTTTAACAAATCTGAACCTTAATTTCTGTAGCTCCAAAATTGGGATAACATTACATCCTCTTTGTCCTTTCCAGGGCCTTCAAGGTTAAAGACAATCTGATGGCTGCCTTTGTAATGTGACAATGTTGGTGAAGATCAGGGGCAGTTCACCCTGGGTGGGGAGGGGTGTTGTGGGAAGCTGCAGACAGACTTGCTCAGCCAGGATCTGGCTTGAAAGATATCCCATTCAGCTCGGTGGGTCCTCCTAATAGCGGAGGGAGTTTAGAGAGGTGCTGCCTCTCAGGATTATCATTTCCTTCTGAACACACAGGCAAAAAGGGACAGGGCCGGGTGGAGACAGAGAGAGGGAGAAGGAGAAGGAGACAGGAAAAGCATGGAGACTTGATATTATGACAGAACAAATTAGGGTAGAATAATTCCCCTGAATTCACAGAGAGCAAGGCACAGTCATCTGATTATATCCTTCCCAGCTAGGGAGGATTTCCTGCATTGCTGAAAGCAGGGTGACCCTTGTTTCCTACCCCCACCCCCCAACCCCCATCCTCTCCTCCTGAAGCATCCAGTCTATATCCTACTGCTTCAACATCTGCCCTGGGTTGAGCCCTCTGAAGTTGATTTGGGGACATGAACCTATTGCCACTGTCCATTTGGGCTGAACACAACCAAGAAGATCTTTCCTTCCTTGGCATGTTGATAAACCCACATTATTTGATGAAAGTCTTAGTCTAAAGAGAGAGGCACAAGAAGCAAGTGGGGAGAGGAACAGAGGGTAATGTGTTAGCACTATCTATTGCTTTTATTTGGATATATCTTTTGTAAAGCAGATTCTCTCTTGCTTTATAAACAGCAAAGTTAGAGAAATGACAGGCCTTTTAGAGTCCTCTATTAAAGGATCTTTTACATTCCTTTGCTATTTAAACTGAAGAAGACTCAAAAGCTTCCCTCTGTTCAGTTAGAGACTCACAGACTCAGGCTTTGTAGGGCTAGAAGGGTCATTGGAACTGTGCCTGGGCAGGTCGCGTGATAGTCACCTGGGGAACTTGTCAATACCAATTGATTGCCCAGGACAACCAATACTAATTGATTGTCCCCCAGCTCCTGAAGTGTCTGGTTTGGTGGGACCAGAATGGAACCCTGCAAACTGTACCTAAAAGGTTGACTCTGATACCAGCAGTTTGGAAACTACTGATTTAATTTACCCCCTTTGTGGTATTGATTAAGAAACTTGAGTCAGAAAGGTAAGTGGCTTGTCCAAGTCCAGCTCTTAGGACTTCATTTCTGGAGGACATTTGGAGCCTGCCGCTGACTATTGTCTTGAGAAGTTCACAGTCTTCTCCTTCGCTTTCAACACTGACCTTATACACCTTAAGTAAATGCTTATTTCTTTCCTTTGTCCTGGGAGAAATGTGATGACTGCATTGACTCACCCAGCTGTGAAATGCGAGATTAAAAAGAAACTCTGCTGTGTATGTGACCATGACATCTCATAAGAACCAGCTCTGGAGAATAATTCAATAGACACAAATGATTAATCTCACACAAATAATGAACCTGTTTCCTATGACATCATGACTTACTCGTTTCTCACAGTCAAGGTCTTCCTCCACTTCACTAAGAAAGGAAGTATGAGTGTGTCAGTGTCTTACCCCGTATTGCACTGCTACCCATGGCTCCACTGCCTGAGATGAAAGTATGTGGAGTGTCCATTTCCCCCCTTATCCTGCTGCAGCCAACACAAAGGGTTTGCAGAGATCTTTGTTATATAGAACTGGACTTTTAATGAGTCAGATCATCATTAAAAATATGTCTACCATCTGCAGAGGCTTGAGGTTTTGTTATTAAAGAAATTTGACTGTTCTCCCTATTTGCTGTAAGGGGATTTGTAGAATGGTCAAGAGCATCTCCTCTGTAGCCTGCCTCTGCCATCTGGAATCGTTGACTTTATTCCTTCACCTCTCTGCTCCTTAGATTCCTCATCACCTGCCTCATAGGGTTTAATACATGTAAAACACAAGTACCTAGCATATAGTGAGCGCTCTGTGTTCATGCTGATAAATATCGTTTTTATTATTAGACTTGTATCTAGGTATTTCACCACAATCATGAATAAGTAATAAGTGTTTCGGAATGGAAAAACATGAGTGCCTGAGTAGTATTAATTCTATCAGCAACCGTATAAATAAACCTCTCAAAGATTTTCTCACTCAACAAGTGGAAAAACATGTAAGTGCCTGAGTAGTATTAATTCCATCAGTAACCATGTAAATAAACATTTCAAAGATTTTTCTTACTCTACAGGCTGTCTTTCACATATGCCAGAGAATTTAAATTCCATCCCTGCATCCCTTATATACCTTATCCCTTTGAATGGGCAGTTATATGGAAATTAGAAATTGCACACGTGAAAATAATTGTAGTTTGCATGATATTTAATGCCTGGGAGCCAGTCTAAAGGCACTGATAGGACATTTTTCAGATTATTTTGAGCCAGAGAAGCCAGCACAAGAATTGCCATTGGGAATTGTACTGGGCTGTGATTAAAAGTAAACCTTTGAGATGTCTAAATCATAGAGACACATGAGGGCGCTGTAACCTATCAGCCTTTAGAGGAAACTTTCACCCTAGAGACTCGTCTTTGGAAAAAGACAGGGTAGTTACTGAGCCCTTTGCCTGGTATTCCCACTCTAAGTTGGTCTTTGTCAGCGCAGGGAATCTGGCTGAGTGATGGCTCCTATTGTTCATTTGTTAGAAGCCCTCCAGGGGAGAGAATGATCATAATTATCACAGTGCCATTACTATGTGTTCGTTTTACCTTTGTAGCCACTTTGCAGGGCAGCTCAGTCAGAGTCACACAGAAGCTGCCCCATGGGGCTGCCTCCTTTGGCTGTACAGTGTCTTGGATGTGTGATGGCTGCCATCAGTGGAGTTATTACTATGATTAGTCCACTAGGGAGGTAGAGCTAATGAAAGCTAACCCTCTGGACAAGCTGCTGGGGCTGGGCTGTCGAACCAGCACACCCTGAGCCTGCCTGCCAACAGGTCCAGCAGGAGAGGACATCCTGCCCTGCCGTGCCTAGTGGTGCTCCCACAACCCACCTCTGTGCTGCCACCTCCCACCTTCCAGCAATTCCTGAAACAAGAGTTCAGATTCCTGAAACAGCAGCCATACTATTCCAAGGACAATGGTTTTAAAAGAAGAGATTTATAAATCCAGTGCAAGCAGTACTCGTTTTAATAGCAGTTTGAATTTCCTTAGGGTCAGCCTGCTGGAAATCACATTTTTTTCTGTTGGGAGCTGGGAAAGAAGCTACAGAATGTTCATCTGTAACAAGCACCACTGTTTTTTTTCCTTGACTTTAAATTTCCACATCTTAATTTAATCAAGGTCATATGGTCTAATTATTTCTCCTCATTCTACTAATATTGAGTCCCATCATAATGCATTAGGCCACTAAATCATTTTGGCTGAAATGGAGGATGTAAAATATTCCTTCCAAAAGACTAAAGTTGGAAATCTTTGGAGACAATCAATCTATTAATTTAATTTGTATTTTATTTTTATACTTGGTAAAGAGGAGAAACTTTGCAATACTTAAGTGAGTTTTTAACACACAAACTGAATATCCAGCTGGCTTCAGAAAGTAAGTGCAGGCAGAACCTATCTGAACCCGTGTAGACTTGGCTTTGTAAAGCAAGCAGCTTTTTTTCTCTTTTCCTCTTTTGGGTGCATGGTCCAGGAATCGAACCCGGGTCTCCTGCATGAAATGCGGGCATTCTAACCACTAAACTACCTGTAAAGCAAGCAGCTTTAATGACATCTTTGGGGATTGAGGTGGAGGGGGTAAAGGGGCTGGAGATGAAGTTAGAGCTGATTTTGTTTCCCTTGGAGGTAGTTCCAACCTCATTCTTCAGGTTGATGGCCGCTGTAACTCAGTTGGTATCTGACTGTAGGTGGAAGCCGGGCTTGTTTGTGGGGTTTTTTGACTTGTGCATTCTTCCTGTAGTGGACACATGCACGGAGCTCCCCCCTTGGTCCTCTGCCTTCCCTCAGGAAGAAGAAGCAGGAGTCATTTCAATGGGAAGAGAGAGAGAAAGGGCATTTGACTTGCTGGGGCTGGTGGGCTGCATCTGCTATCAGACTCCAAGTTTCTTCTGAGAACTAAACCACAGCATAATGTGTATTAAGGAAGGACACAGGCAGGGAGGGTAATGGCAAGCAGAAGGAGCAGCAGTCAGCAGCTGTCAACTCTGGGACCGCTGGGCATGTCTTAGCCTCTCTGAGGTTGAGTTTGCTCATCTCTAATACTGTCTCTCATATTCTGTGCCTTCTCAAATTTGGAATGTTATATTGCAGAGAAAGAAACAGAAAGCTGTATTCCTATAAACTTCCCAAAGGGCACTAGAGCAATGACAATTCCTTCATAACTGTATTCACTGATTTAAATACAGGGTGTTTGCTGTGTGCCGGGCTCTATGCTAAGCATTTCACACACATGCTATTTTCTTTAACCCTCAGAGTCCCCATGAAATGAAGCTTGGAGAGGTTAATGACTTGGCTAGGGTCCCATGAGCATTAGCTGAACTGGGGTCAAGCGCAGACCCACCCTACACCAAATCCCACTTTGTTCCTCTACCTGCCTCAGGGCGCAGCATTACCCATCTGCTTTGGGTCTTTGTACATGTGGGTCTGGTGGCCTGAAGTTCTCTCCCTTTCCTCTTTCTCCCTGCCTTCTCCAGCCCCTGGCCTTCTTTGATGCTCACACACCCTTCATGGCTTGGATCTCTTCCTCAAGGTAACGATATTACCTAGGGTTCTCTAGAGAAACAGAATCAGCAGGAGATATCTGTGAATATAAAACTTGTAAAAGTGTCTCATGTAACCATGGGGATGTAGAGTCCAAGGTTTGTAGGGCAGGCCAGGAGCTGGCAGCTCCAGTGAAGGCCCTCAATGAGTTCTCAGGAGAGGCTAGCTGGGCAACTGTGGGGATGTAAGAGTTGAGATCTGCAGGGCAGGCCAGGAGCTGGCAGCTCCAATGAAGGTCCTCAATGAACTCTCAGGAGAGGCTGGCTGGCTGAAGCAGGAAGAATGATGAACTCTTCTGGATCCTCCTTAAAAGCCTTTTGGTAATTAAATTAAGCATCACTCATTGCAGAAGACACTCCCCTTAGCTGATTGCAAATGCAATCAGCTGTGGATATATGATCATCATTTTATGGAATGTCCCCGTAGCCACAGACAGGCCAGCACTTGCCCAACCAGATAACTGGGTACCACCACCTGGCCAAGTTGATACATGAACCTAATCATGACAGTGACTTTCTTGGAATCTACTGACAAGCCCCTCTAAGCACTCCCTTTTTCCTCATAACCATTATAATGATGTGTCTGTTTGTCTATTTGCTGAATCTATGTCTCTCCAGGTAGGCTGTGAACTCCTTAAGGGCAGGAATGTGTGTCTTAAGTCACCACTGTGACCCTAGCTCTTGGCACACAGAGCCTGGGCATACCATAATGCTTATTGAATGAATAAGCAGAGGAAACAGGTCACAGAAGGAATACCATAAAGAAGTCATGCACTCAGCTAAATATGAGTATATGTGTGAAAGCTTCTTGCAGCGTGTTAGAAGAAACACAAATATCTGTTTATTTCATTGAATTGGCTCCTTACCAGGCTCTGGTTGCAGGTTGCATATGTGGGGGCCTCAGTCATGCTCATAGAATGCTGTCTGGGCCAGGGGTTCCAGGTGTGGCAGGCAATGTCAACCCCCAACAACAATGTAATAGGAAGTGGTCCCTGTGGCAGCTGTGGGATCTTTTGGTGAGACACCCTTTTCCCCCTTTTCTTTCAGTGCTTTTGTACGTGAGGAAGGAGACTGACGATGTGTTTGATGCTTTGATGTTGAAATCTCCCACGGTGAAGGGCCTTATGGAGGCGGTAAGCAATGAACCCATTTCAACTTCCAGCAAATCTGCTTGTATTCTTCTTA
The DNA here is from genome assembly GCF_023851605.1 of Tamandua tetradactyla. NCBI lineage: Eukaryota > Metazoa > Chordata > Mammalia > Pilosa > Myrmecophagidae > Tamandua > Tamandua tetradactyla. The sequence continues at coordinate 146,036,922 of NC_135332.1, forward strand.
GCTGGGACCTAGTTACTAAAATGCAGTGATTGAGTTGGTTCCAGAATGAGCTTTATTAAAGAAAAAGAAAATGCAGAGATTTGTAGAGATGCTAATTTCTTTACTGCCATAACTTATTAACATCTTCAGAAGAAGAATACTTTGAAAAACTACCAATTCCCTGGCAATTTATGGCTAACCAGGGTAAGATGCCATATTGGAAGATTAAATTGTGGGTTTCCATTTATCTCTTTACATGAAACCGAATTAGATATGTTTAACTTCCAAATCTATACAGAACAAGAACAATTAAGATATCTTACAAGCTGTGATAGTGTAATCCAAAATAAAAATATAATCTTTTGGAGAAAAAAAAATGTTACAGAATTACAGTGACTTAAGTAAAGATTTTGAAGTCCCTTCCCAATTTAGTTTAGTATGATCCAACCCAGGCACAGGAAAAGTTATTTAACTATTACTGGCCCTTTCCATATGAATATACTCTAATATGACTCCACCTTTAATATGATCTAACTCCTAATTAGTTTTCCAGCTGCTAAAACAAATACCATGCAATGAGTTGGTTTAAACAATAGGAGTTTTTTGCCTCACAGTTTTCAGGCTAGGAGAAGACCAAAATCGAGGCATCAGCAAGGCAATGCTTTATCCCTGAAGACTGGCTTCCAGGGGCTGGGTGCTGGTTCCTGGCTTTTCCATTACATGGCAGTGCACATGGTGGTGTCTTCTTTTTCTTCTGTGTTCCTTTGACTCCCAGCTTCTTGCTTCTTCTGTGGCTTCTCTTTCTGGGGACTTCTCTGTAAACCCTCCAGTCATAGGATAAGACCCATCCTGATAATTGGGCCACACTTTAACTGAGGTAGCCTCATCAAACAGTCCTGTTTACAGTGACTTCACACCCGCAGGAATGGATTAAGAACATGTCTTTATGAGGTAACTAACTCTAAGCCAGAGCATTCCCCACACCCTTTTTTGTGTAAAACTACATTGGGGAAGATCCAGGATATTTTAAACAAATGGAGACAACAGGACTTGCAGGTACAATGCAAATTTATTTGTTGGTCTGGAAAATTGCTACATTGGAACATCCAGGGTTATGAGCTAAACATTAAAAGGCATAGGATGTTTCCTATAAATAGAATCATTCAATATGTGGTATTTTGTGACTAGTTTCTTTCACTTAGCAAAATGTTTTAGAGGTTCATTAATGTTGTAGCATATGTCAGTTTTGTTGCTTTTTATGGCTGAATAATATTCCATTGTATGGATAAGCCACATTTTATTTATTCATCAATTGATGGACATTTCGGTTCTTTTTTTGCAACCTTTTGGCTATTGTGAATAGTGCTGCTGTAAGCATTTGTGTGCATGTTTTTTTGGAACACCTGTTTTCATTTTGGGTATATACCTAGGAGTGAAATTGCTAAGTCAAATGCAAAGGCCACATGTTGTATGATTACATTTATAGGAAATATCCACAATAGGCAAACCCATAGAGACAGAAAGCAGTGGTTGCTAGGGACTAGTGAAATGGGGTTGGCTGCTTAATGGGCACAGGGTTTCCTTTTGAGGTGATGAAAACATTCAAGAATTTGATGGAGGTGGTGGTTGCACAACATTGTGAATGTACTTAATGCCACTGAATTGTTAAATGCCACTTAGAATGGTTAAAGTGGTGAATTTTATGAAGTAAAAAATATTCATTGTTCAACTGAAACTTTTAAAAAATTATATAAGAATGTTACCAATATAGATTCCCCCTACTTTCTGTGGTTGGCATGGTTAACAAGTCCTAGGAAAGCTTGAGCAGGGGCCTTGAGAGCTTGCTCCTCTTTTCTGTCCTACAGGATTTTTTTTATTAGAATGGAGTTTTTTGTTACTGAATCTGCCCCATATGAAAGAAAAACAAAACCAGAAATGAACACAACAAATACCATGATCTAGGTCTCTTCAGAAAAATTGGGATTTTTAAAATGCCTGAAAGTTGCCAAAGAATAGACTTATAAGATGGAGAAGCCCATAAAATATTCAGACCTCATTGGGGTCCCTTAAAACCATATTACAGAACCGGACATATCTGGGTCAGTGGTGAATGTGAGAGACACAGGGATGATTATTTACAAGGCATATGCTCAGACCTCAACCCCAGAGGTTCTGATTCTGCTGAACTAGGTGAGCAGTGGGGGAGGGGAACAGGGCAGGGCTCAGGAATCTATGTTTTGAATAAGTGCCCCAGGGAGATCAGCTGGGGTGAGCACCACTGATCTAGGATGTGTACCAATTCCAAACAGATTCTTTACCCTATGATTCTGTTTATGTCCTTGGCTTTTTCTCTCTCCCGTCCATGACATCTGGCCAGTTCTAAAGTGTTCTGCTGTTGTTTAAAGGTTGATCACGTGTGATCTTGCTGGAACCTAGTGGAGTTAGAGGTCACCTTCACTCACACCCAAACAGCAGCCCATCAACCTCCACAGGAGGGTCAGGCTTTTGATACCTTGTAGGAGGAGCTCATTATACCTGCTTTGCTTTGGTTAGTTTGAGGTGGTGGGGGGTGAGGGGAGATTGTGCACAGACAGTATTCTGTGACCTTGTAAACCACCAAGAGGTCAGGTTCCTTAGGCCAGTCTGGTCAGATTCTTTAAGACAATTCTGACTTCATCTCTCCTTTATTAAGTCTGGAAAGAAAAAGTTTTAATACCAACTCATACTACCTCATCACTTTCTAAGTTGTGCATATGGGAAAGCAGGACAAGAGAATCTTCTGAGGGTCCTCAGGTAATTTGGCCTGGTAGGGGACTCCAAAGGAATGACACTAGCAGATCTATAATTTGGGGGCAGCCATTAAGGACAACAGGTTCTATATGGGTGAAGACTTGAGCACACTGTTAAGGGAGATGGCACAATTTTGAAGAACCCGTGTCCTGATCACTGTAGTGGAGACTGAGTTTACATGGGTGGGGTATGAAAGGATTCCATCAGGGATGTGAGCTCTCTGAGGAGCAGAGCTTCAGTAGTGTAAGGCATTGCTGACCTCACCGACACCAACACACACATGTAGAGGCAAGATAGCCCTCTATACTGTGGGTCATGTAGGACGGGTCAGCGTCTGGCCTTTAGCCTCAGAAAATTTGTGTTCAAATCCTGACTGATTTTCCTATCTGGCAGATTGCTTAACCTCTCTGAGCTCAAGTTATTTCATCCTTAATATGGACATGATAACAGTATCTATCTTGTTGTGAGGATTAAATGAGACAATTTATATATAAAACTGTGTGGTTACTGGTATACACTAAGTACCTGATAAAGGTACTTTTTCTGCAGATTTTGAATTTCTCAAATACTTGGCGTCCTATAAACATAGCCCAAAATATGGAAAATTATTTGGGCTTATGATCTCATGATATAAACATCCCACTAATTTGACATTTCTAAGGAAGGGTGGAACTATAGATATGGTGTAGGTGTCTGGTTCTGAAACTCTGGAATTTGTGTGGGGGTTCCTCTCCTGAGCCCAAGACAGAAAACTGCTCCTAAGAAATGGGGTTTGTGCTCCATAAACCAAGTCCCCACATTCCAGCAAAGCCTCAAAACGAGAAGGCAACATGGACCCTGGCCTCCATATTTTGTTTTGACTTTTAATTTCACAATAATATCATGTTTGGGGCTTTACATTTTCCAGCAACTAAAAGTGACAGATGTAGGGAGACAAATTCATTAGTGAGTTTGAAAAAAAAATCTCTAATTTGAAAGAAATCTGCTTAATCAAGAGATATTATAGTTTGACTCAAGCCATCACTTTGAACTCTGACTGAGAATGGTTTCCCATGAAAGCAAACATAATCACCCAGCATGTACTGTGGACCTAAAGTGTCACTTTTCTATGATTCAATGAATCCTTTTTCTAAAGGAATTCATTGGAATCCTTTTAAATGATGCCATCTGTTTAGATTTGCTAAATCTGCCAGAATGCAATATACCTTGGCTTTTACAAAGGGGATTTATCAGTTTACAGATTTATAGTTCTAAGGAAGATGCCTTCTCTGAAGAAAGGCTCCTGGCATCAGGATTCCTCTGTCACATGGGAAGGCACATGGCCAACATCTGCTGGTCCTTTGCTCCCAGTTCTCATTGCTTTCAGGTTCTGATTTTTGTGGCTTTCTCTCTGAGTGTCTGTGGGTCCTTTTCTAGCATCTCTGGGGCATTTCTCCATAAGCACACTCTCTGTCTCCATATTTTTGCCTTTTATCCTCTCGTAAAACCTCCAGTAAAGGATTAAGACCCACCTTGATTTGGGTGGTCACAACTCAATTGGAGTAACCTAAACAAAAGGTCTCACCTACAAATAGGTATGCCCCCACAAGAATGGATTAAAAGAAAATGGCCTGTTCCGGGGTACATAAAGCTCCAAACAACCACGCTATCCCAGAACCTCACCTCCGACTTTCAAAATCAGACCTTCTGGAGCCTGGAGTCAGGCTTGATAACAAGTTACCAGTTTAACTTTTAAGGCCCATTAAAATTTAAGGGCCACTCTTTGGTGTATCCTTTGGTTGGGTACTAGTATGGATTCTGCTTCTGCCCTAAGATCCTAAGTTTGTATCCACTTAGTATGGGAATAAGCCTCCTCACTACATTCTCTCAGGGCCAAGTCCCTGCAAAAGTGGTTTTGTGCAGGAAAGTAGCCCCGAAGGCTGTTTCATGCACCCAGCCCCACCCCTGCAGACTTTGGAAATTGGCCCAGGTCTCGGCTACCTCCTTCAACCATATGACTGGGAAAGCCAAATGCTGTCCCTTTTGATAAAGGAGCTCACAGTCTGCCAGGGCCAGCAGACCTCACAGCTTGAAACGTAAAAGTGTGTCTTCTTGAAAGTCTATGCTTGTGTCATGCAACTGTTTTTGAAGTAGGAGCAGCTGCTTCATATCAGTATTCACATTGTTTTGCTGCTGTCTTCAACCAGTCATTGAGAAGCTAGTTGTGCCTCGACTTTCTCTTCTGTACAATGGTGTCATCAATGGCATTGAATGAGTAATCACATGGGAAATGCTGGGCTCATGGCAAGGGCTCTTAGATATGGGCCGAGGAGAAGATGGCAATGCAGTTGATGATGAAGTTGCTTCCACGACAGGATGATATGGACTGCTATCCAGCAGAGAAGCTTCCCGCTAAACTCCAAATTCCCTTCCCTCAGCCAAACATTATTTGGATGGACAAGAAAATCTGTACTGGAGGTTAAAAAGAGTTTTTTTTTTGTTTGTTTTTGTTTACTTCTTAGTAATTCTTGGGTATCTGGAGTTGAATTATTAATCTGTCATGCAAAGAGAATAGAACAGTGTTACCACCCTTCCTTCAGATGGGAGCTGAGGTTTGAGTCAGATGATGTCACATTGGGCAGATCCAATGAATAGTTTAAAGCTGGTGTTCCTCCAGTCTACACAATTTCCAAAGACTCTATTAGTCAGGTGATGGAATAGAGTGGAGTAGGTCTGTTATCTAGAAATCGGACAGACATTTGTTTTCCCTTTGCAATCGTATTACTGAGTTTGACTTAGTTAGGGAGCTCTCTGTCTGGGACTTAGGTCCCACCTCATGCCCAGGAACATAGATTGCAGTCCAAGTCCTGGCTATGAAGTCTAGAGAATATCAATCTTATAAACTTTGTTTTCCTTCTCTGTTAAGTATGGAAAGTACCTACTTTGAAGAATATTTATACTTATGTACCTTCTACTTCCTTTGAGGAATGGAATTATTGTTTGATCTATGCCAAGCTGGATTGCTTTCCTACAAGGCAGGCAGGATGATTCTTTTTATTTCTCCATGCTCCTTAACATCCCAGACCAGAATTCATTATCCACATAGACCTAGATACCTAAATAGTCTGCCACATGTTACTGAGTACTCCCATATTTTGTGTCACCTGGATGAAATAGACTTTTTCTTCTCATCTTCATGTTTGACATCATGTGGATTGAGTTATCCATGAAACTTTGATGATTCACTTTGGCTTCTTCTTATTATAATGAGATTTTAAACTTCATTAGACTAAAGACAAAGGATTTGGTTATGGTTTGGTAGTGGTGGTGGTGGTGATGGCGGTGACATGATTTTTTCAGAGGTTTTTTTGTCTTCTTTTTGACATTTGGGAATGATTTTACGTATTCAACCAATAAATAAAGGAGCTCTGGCTATAGTGGCCTTTTTGGTAGTCCTTGATCCCATCAAGCCTGCCCATACCTCAGGACCTTTGCATTTAGTTCCCCCTCTGCCAGGAGTGCTCTTCTTCCACATCCACTTCCTTCAGGTGTTTGCTTTAATGTCGCTTTATCAGATGGACCTACACCGACTGCCTATATAGCCTCTCCATCATTCTCTATCCCCTCCCCCTGTTTTGTTTTGCTTCATAGCACTCTCACACTTGACATATTTAACAGTTGTTAGGAATTTATTTTTCTCTTCCCCAGGAGAATGAAAAATTCATGAGGACAGTTTTGTCTCTTGTTGGCTGTGTATCCCCAGGGTCTCATTATAAAGATCCATTAACCAAACTGAGCATCTACTATATATATATATATATATATATATATATATATATATATATATATACCTCCTTGCTGAGTGCTGTGGGTGGCCTGATTTCACATGCACTGCTGCATTTGAACTTGACAGCATAAGTACCATTTTCACCATTTTACAGATGTGAAAACAGACCCAGAGAGGGGCTGCCCAAGGTCAAATAGCTCTTTGGAGTGGCAGAACAGACTAGGATTCAGCTCTTTTGAATTCCATCCCATCCCTCGAGCACCTTAAGTTCGGTTGAAGAGATGTCCACATATGAAAAGTTATTACAAGAAGAAGGAACATTCCAAGTCACAGCTTACAGCAACTAAAGGAAAGAAGATGAGGCAATAACAAAAGCCACCAGGCAGGCATTTAGCAGTTTGTGTAGTAGCTCATCAAACACAGAGAGAGAGCCTGGGTTCAAATCCTGGCTCTGCCTTATGAGCAGTATGACTTTGGGCAAGTTATTCAACCTCTCTTTATTCCAGTTTCATTGTTTCTGAAATGAGACTAATATCTATCATGTAATATAAGGTTAGGGTGTGAAGATTGAGTTAGCATGTGTGGTTCTTAGAATAGCACATAGAAATATCCTATAATTGTGTATGTGTATGTGTGTGTGTATACACATATGAAGGGGTAGGGATGTTCTCTTTCAATGAAGTTAGCTGATGGGTACAAGAAAAAGTTTGCTTAAGGTCCCAGCAGCAATCCTTAGCCTACTGACTCATTTGGGCCAGACAGTAGCTCACGCCTGGAGGTAGAATTCATCCTCCCTGATGCTTTTGACAGATCAAATGTAGCCTAGGAAGTATTCGTAAGCAAGAGTCCCCTGATTTCTTTTTTTTTTTTTTTTGCTTTTAAAAAAATATTTTTATTGAAAAAAGAAAACATACAAACACGAACATTCTTAACATGAACATTCCATTGTTGGTATATAATCAATGACTCACAATATCATCACCTAGTTGTATACTCATCACCATAATCATTTCTTAGAACATTTGCATCACTCCAGAAAAATAAATAAAAAGAAAAAGTTCATACACACCATACCCCCTATCCCTCCCTCTCATTGACTGCTAGGAGTTCCATCTACCTGATACCTGATATATTTTAACCTTTGTTCCCTCTATTTTTTTTTTCTATACCCCTTACCACTCCCTTTCATTGATCACTAATATTTCAATCTACTTAATTTATTTTAACATTTATTCCCCCTATTATTTATTTATTTTTAATCCATATTTTTTACTCATCTGTCCATACTGTAGATAAAAGGAGCATCAGACAGAAGGTTTTCACAATCACACAGTCACATTGTAAAAGCTGTACCATTATACATTCATCTTCAAGAAACATAAGAGTCCCCTGATTTCTAAATGTGCGTCTTAAAACCCACCCTGAACAATTTAAAATTCTGAATAAAAGTAATTGGTCTGGAGCAAGAAGTTCCATGGACATTGCAGACCCTGGGTTAAGAAGCCTGGCTTGGACCAATCAAGTTGAGGAAATTGTGTCTCCAGAAAATATACTGACATAGGTTACTCCTCAAGCATTTTCTCCTTGTATCAGCTCTGTCACGGTAGAGCCCCGGCAGTGGGAAGGTTGCTACTAGATCATTCCTGGAATTGACCACAATTGGATCCTCCTTTCATCCCTTCAGCAAGGCTTCACTCAGAGCCCTCTGGGTGCAGCGCAAGCTAACTCCTTTTGATTTGCATGTGCAGATTTGGAACCCAGGAGATATGACAAATAGTGTGGTTGCTAGGCATGGGAGAAAGAGAGAAGTATAAATTCTTCCAAAGGGAGATTGTGTCAAGCTTTGGGGAGGGATAACCAAAGCTATTCAGAGTATCTCATGGGATATGGAAATAGCATGAAGATGTTCAAAGAAATTTGCTAGTATTAGAGTCTATTTTAGTCAGCTGTCACATGGCATCTTTCCAAACAGCCATTAAAGGAATTTGAATTTCTGAGGAGAGATGCTGAACTGCTATACAGCCAGAAGTATGTAGGAGTATTTCCAAGTATGTATAGAATATTAACCAAGTATATTGATTATATTTTTCAACTGCTCTTGTTTATTAGATTTATCCAATTCCAAAAAAGGTATATTGAAGTCTTCCACTATAAGTGCATTTTTTAAATAAAATTTTTCCTACATCTGTAATATTTTTTGCTATAAGTTCTATGCTGTGAATACATAAAGTTTTATAATTGCTATGCCTTTTTCATAAATTATGCTTTTTATCATTGCATAACATCTATTTTTACTTCATCAACCTTAAATTGTACCTTATCTAATATTAATCTTACCATTTTTTAAATAAATATTTTTATTGTCAAACTTTAACAAACATATAAACATTCTTGACATACAAACATTCTATACATGGTGTTCAATCAATGGCTCACAATATCATCACATAGTTGTGTATTCATCATCCTGATCATTTTTTTGAACATTTGCATCTCTCCAGCAAAAGGAATAAGAAAGAAAAAACTCATACATACCATACCCCTTACCCTTCCCTCTCATTGACAATTAGTATTTCAAGCTACTCTATTTTAATGTTTCCCCTACTATTTATTGATTTTTAATCCATATTTTTTACTAAAAGGAGCATCAAACATAAGATTTTCACAATCACACACTCATATTGTAAAAGCTATATAATTATACATTCGTCTTCAAGAATCAAGGCTACTGGAATACAGTTCAACTGTTTCAGGTGTTTCAGCTATCTAGCCGCTTCAATACACTATAAACAAAAAAGGGATATCTATATAATGCATTAGATAACCTCCAGGAGACCCTCTCAATGCTGTTTGAGATCTCTCAGCCACTGAAACTTTATTTTGTCTCATTTCTCTCTTCCCCTTTTGCTGATGCTGACTTTTAAGGGAAGAAGGAAGTCTATTCTTATTTAATGTAATGACTAACATACTTGATTATATTTCTTCCATCTCACTTTTTGTTTACTTTTTCTCCTTTTTTTCTTTTATTCCTAATTTTTTTTAGTTCACCAATCATATTTTTAGGTCAAAATCTTGAGCATGTGTACTATACAGTAGTCTTCATAAGTGCTTGTTTGCACCTTTATTAAAAAATTATTGAGTTGAAATTCATCCAACCAAAAACTAACCATTTAAAAATGAACAATTGAGTGATATTTAGTATATTCACAATGTTGTACAACTATAACCTCTCTCTAGTTTCAGTACAGTCATCACCCCAAAAGTAAACCTGTACCATTTAAGCAGTTGCTCCCCATTTCCTCTCCCCAACCCCTGACAACCACTGCATTCTGTCTCTCTGCATTCGATCTCTATGGATTTGCATATCCTGGATGTTTATTAATGGAATCATATACAATTTGTGGCCTTTGTGTCTGGCTTCTTTCACTCAGCGCAATATTTTCAGCATTCACCCACTTTGTAACATACCAGTGCTTCATTCCTTTTTTTTTTTCTTCAATCCTTTTCAATGGCTAAATAACATTCTATTATGGATATGTCACAATTTGTTTATCCATTCAACTCTTGATGGCCATTTGGGACATTCCCACCTTTTCGCTATTAGAAACTTGCATGTAAGAGTATTTGTTCGAGTCTCTGTTTTCAGTTCTTTGGGGTATATACCTAGGGATGGAATTGCTTGGTCATAGCAATGTGTTTAGTTTTTTTTTTTTTTAACATTTTTTATTGTGAAATATAATATATGTACAAAAAAGTGATAAATTTTAAAGTACATTTTAACAAGTAGTTTTAGAACAAATTTCAAAGTAAGGTATGGGTTACAGTTCCATCATTTCAGATTTTTCCTTCTAGCTGCTCTAAGACACTGGAGACTAAAATGAAATATTGATATAATGATTCAGTGGTTGTACTCATTTGTTAAATCCTATTTTCTCTATTACAACTTGTCCTTTTTCTTTGATCCTTCTCCCAGTCTTTAGGGATATTTGGACAATGGCCATTCTAACTTTTTCGTGTTGTAAAGGGATTTTGACATTATGGGGTAGGGAATGCCATTGGTTGATACTCTTGGAGAGACTGGTAACTCTTGGTTTCAGGACTTATCTTGCCTAAGAACCATCTGGAGGTTATAGGTTTCTTAAAAATAAACTCAGTGAGTGAAACTTATAGAGTCTCAGATAGAGCCCTGCGTATTCTGTAGGGTTTTCAGTAATACTGTCTATTGGGGCTTGCCATACCATGACAGTTAGCAAAAAGTGAAAGTAACCTCCAGAATAGCTTCTTGCCTCTATTTATAATCTCTTAGGCCCTAATAGGTTATTTTGTTACGTTTCTTTTCCCTCTTTTGGTTAGGTAGGCATTGTGGATCTCACGGGGCAAGTGCCAGGCTCATCCCTGGGTCATGCCCCACCTTGCCAGGGAGACTTACATCCCTGGACATCATGACCCGCATATAAGGTAGGGTAATGATTTTACTTGCAGAGTTGGGCTTAGAGAGAGAGGCACATCTGAGCAACAAAAGAGGTTCTCCGGGAGTACTCTTAGGCATAATTATAGGAAGGCTTAGCTTCTCTGTTACAGATAGAAGTTTCATAAGAGCAAGCCTTAAGAACAAGGGCTTGACCTATTAACTTGGGCGTCCCTAATGTTTGAGAGAATATCCGGATCTCCCAGGAGGGAGAGTTTAATCGTTCCATATTTTTTCTCCAGTCCCTAAAGGGACTTTGACAATACTTTGAAATTACCTGTTCAACATACTCTGGAATGTATCTGGGTGTTACAGTAAGCTATACAGAATTGTAAGACCTCCTTCCCAATTCTAGGCTCCATATATTTAGGTTATTTAATGGAACTGACCAGATAGGTTAATTTAGATTGTACGCTACAGAAAATTTTGGCAAAATAAGCCTTTCTTCCTTTGGTCTCATACAGTAGGCAAAGTTCTAAAATGCAGACAATATCATCCTTTACCTTGTATTCTGATTTACCTTAGTCCCAACCAGATTGACTTCATTATTATCTCTAATTGAAGCATGGTATCTTTTTCAGCTTCTTTAACAGTTACTGTGTGTAGGAATGCTGACCTTCAGAACTGCAGAACTCCAACTCTGAGTCTTAGGTGTCACACAGGTACTCAAAGTTCTGGAAAATATCAGGTTATTCACATATAGCACTGCATCACAGAATTTAGAAATAACATTTAAAGCTCAGGAATAAATATGACTGCTGTAAGAGCTTACAATCTAGGCCCCAATGTTCTTATAACTAGTTTTTAAGAGAGACCATACAATATTTGTCCTTTTGTTTCTGGCTTATTTTGCTGAACATAATGCCCTCATGGTTCATTCACCCCACTGCATACCTCATGACTTCATTCCTTTCTGTTGCTGCACAATATTCCATCATATGTATTTAACACAGTTTGCCCTTCTGCTTCTCAATAAATGTTCCCTGTGGCCACCTCCATCCATTGGGTATCATGAATAATGTTGCCATAAACATTAGTGTGCAAGTCTATTCATGTCCCTGCTTTCAGTTCTTTGAAGTATATTCCCAGTAACAGTATTACCTAATCATATGTGGATCTATTACATTATCCTCTGCTCCAAAGAGGAAAATAACAGACAGACACATCCACACCACAAAGAAAATCCCAAACTCCCCTTAACTCTTGTCCCCCAAACCAGTTCTTTACCCTAGTATTGTTGTACTATCAATAAATTCCTGTTAAATATAGAGCATAGCATGCAGTAATTAGTTTTTCCCACTTACCCTTCTATTATTAACTCTTTATATGGTATCATACCTTTGAAGTAGTTATCGAAAAATTTATATTTGTAGTGCTAATTGGTGAGGTACATAGCTCAAAACAACCCCTTTCAATCATATTCACCTTCAATATGGCACTATTACTTATAAATCCACTAATAACCTACCATCATCTCTATCCATTCCCATACTGTTAAGTTTCAATCTTGCTAGCTAGTCTGTACATATAAGGTAACTGTTCCCCCTTCTCTAGCTCCTGTCTATCTCTATATCTCCTGTATTTTACATTTTAAGACTCTGAGTTTACGTTTTCCAGAGGGTTCATGTTAGTGAAATCATACAACATCCATCTTTTTGTGTTTGCCTTATTTCACTCAGCATTATGTCCTCAAGGTTCATCCATCTTGTCATCTGCTTCAGGACCTTATTTCTCCTTACTGCTGCATAATATTCCATCGTATGTATATACCATATTTTGTTTATCTCATTATCTGTTGATGGGCACTTGGGTTGTTTCCATCTTTTGCCAATTGTAAATAATGTCGCTGTGTATATTGGTCTGCAAATGTTTGTTTGTGACACTGCTTTCAGCTCTTCTGGGTATATACTGAGTAGTGCTATTGCCAGGTCATAAGGCAACTTGATATTTAGTTTCTGAGGAACTGCCAAACTGTATTCCATAGTGGCTGTACAATTATACTTTCCCAGCAGCAGTGAATAAGTGTCCCAATTTCTTCAAATCTCTTCCAAAATTTGTAATTTCTTGTTTGTTAAATCACAGCCACTTTTTTAGGTGTGAATGAGATCTCATTGTGTTTTTAATTTGCATTTCCCTTATGTCTAATGAAGATGAACATCTTTTCAGGTGCTTTTTAGCCATTTGACTTTCGTCTTCAGGAAAATGTCTCTATATATCTCTTTCCCATTTTATAATTGGGTAGTTTGGTACTTTTGTTGTTGAGTTGTAGGATTACTTTATCAGATTCATGTTTTCCAAATATTTTCTCCCATTGAGTTGGCTGCCTCGTCAACTCTTTAACAAAGTCCTTTGAAGTACAGAAGCATTTGGTTTTGAGGAGTTTCCATTGATCTATTTTTACTTTCATTGTTTGTGCTTTGTGTGTAAGGTCTAAGAAGCTACTTCTTACTATGAGGTCTTGAAGATGTTTACCTATATTTTCTTCTAGAAATTTATGGTACTGGCTCTTATATTTAGGTCTTTGATCTACTTTGAGTTAGTTTTTGTATAGGGTCTGAGGTAGAGGTCCTCTTTCATTCATTTCGCTATGGATATCCAGTTATCCCATTCCCATATATTGAAAAGACAATTCTGTCCCAGCTGTGTGGATTTTGGGACCCTGTTGAAGATCAATTGACCATAGATCTGGGGATCTATTTTTGAACTCTCAATTTTATTCCATTGATCAATACCTGTATCTTTGTGCTAATACCATGTTGTTTTGACCACTGTGACTTTATAATAAGCTGTAAAATCAGGAAATGTAAGTCCTCCCTCTTAATTCTTCTTTCTTAGTATGTTTTTGACTATTTAGGGTCCCTTTCCTTTCCAAGTAAATTTGATAACTAGCTTTTCCAAGTCTTCAAAGTAGGGTTGTTGGAATTTTCATTGGTATTGAATTGAATCTGTAGATAAATTTGTGTAGAATTGACACCTTATTGATATTTAACTGTCCTATCCATGAACACAGAATGTCTTTCCACCTATTTAGATCTTCTTTGATTTCTTTTAACAATCTTTTGTAGTTTTTGGTGTACAGGTCCTTTACATCCCTGATTAAGTTTATTACTAGATATTTGATTCTTTTAGTTGCTATTATGAATGGAAGTTTTTTATTAATTGTCTTCTCAGTTAGGTCATTACTTATGCTACTTGTATATAGAAACATTACTGATTTTTGCACATTAATCTTGTATCCTGTCACTTTGCTGAATTTGTTTATTAGTTTAAGTAGCTTTGTTGTCCAAGTATGGGACCATATCATCTGCAAATAATGAAAGTTTTGGTACTTCCTTTCTAATTTGGATACTTTTATTTCTTTTTCTTGTCTGATTGGTCTAGCTATAACTTATAGCACAATGTTGAATAGTAGTGGTGATAGTGGGCATCCTTGTCTTGTCCCTGATCTCAGAGGAAAGGCTTTCAGTTTCTCACCATGGAGTATGATGCTGGTTGTGCTTTGTTCATATATGCCCTTTTTCATACTGAGGACATTTCCTTCATTTCCTGTCTTTTGAAGAGTTTTTATCAGAACAGGGTCCTGAATTTTGTCAAATGCTTTTCAGCATCAGTTGAGAAAATTATGTGATTTGTTAATCTGTTGTATTGCACTGATAGATTTTCTTATGTCGAACCACCCTTGCATGCCTGGAATAAACCCTACTTGGTCCTGGTGTATAATTCTTTTAATGTACTGTTTGACTCGATTTGCAAGTATTTTGTTGAGAATTTTTGCATTTATATTCATTAGGTAGAATGACCTGTAGTTGTCCTTTCTTATAGTATCTTTATCTGGTTTTGGTATTAGAGTGATGTTAGCTTCACAAAATGAGTTAGGTAGTGTTCTTTTCTCCTCAATTTTTTTGAAGCGTTTGAGTAGAATTGGTGTTGAGTTCTTCTTGGAATGTTTGGTAAAATTCCCGTTTGAAGCCATCTAGTCCTGGGCTTTTCTTTGTAGGAAGATTTTGGATAAATGATTGAATCTCTTTACTTGTAATTGGTTTGTTGAGGTCTTCTATTTAGTCTCAAGTCAGTGCAGATTGTTCGTGTGTTTCTAGAAATTTGTCTATTTCATCTAAGTTGTCTAGTTTATTGGCATATTATTGTTCATAGTATCCTCTCATGAATTTTTTTATTTCTTCAAGGTCCATGGTAGTGACCCCCCTCTCATTTCTGATTTTAAGAAGGGTCTTAAAGAGTCCATAGATATTACTGATTTTCTCAGAGAACAAACTTTTGATTTTATTGAGTCTATTTTTTTTTTAATTTTTTAGTCTTCACTTTATTTCTGCTTTAATCTTTGTTATTTCTTTCTTCTTCTTTTTGCTTTGGGGTTAGTTTGTAGTTTTTTCTTTGGGGTTAGTTTCTGTAGTTCCTTCAGTGAGCAGTTAAGTCTTCAACTTTTGTTCTTTCTGTTTTTTTAATGTAGTGGGAAATACATTTCCCTCTCAGCACTGCCTTTGCCATATCCCATAAATTCTGATATGTTACATTCTCATTTTCATTAGTCTCCAGATACTTACTGATTTCTCTTGCAGTTTCTTCTTTGACCAATTGATGATTTGAGTGTTATTTTATCTCCATGTATTTGTGAAAATTCTGGTTCTTTGGAGCTTATTGATTTCCACTTTCATTCCAATGTGTAGAGAAAACTCTTCGAATAATTTCAATCTTTTAAAATTTATAAAGACCTGTTTTGTGCCCCAGCATATGATCTGTCCTGGAGAACATTCCATGAGCATTAGAAAAGAATATATCCTGGTGTTTTGGGGTATAATGATCTATATATGTTTGTTAGGTCTAATTCATTAATCTGTATCATTATTGATCCTCTGTTTGGTTGTTCTGTCTGTAGAAGAGAGTCATGTATTGGAATCTCCCACTATTATTTTTGAAAAATCTGTTGCTCCCTTCAGTTTTGCCAATGTTTGCCTCGTGTATTTTGGAGCTCCTTACTTAGGTACATAAATATTTATGATTGTTATTTCTTCTTGGTGAATTGTCCCTTTTATTAATATGTAGTGTCCTTGTCTCTTATGACATTTTTGCCTTTAAAGTCTATTTAGTCTAATATTAGTATATCTACTCCTGCTTTCTTTTGGTTACAGTTTGCATAGGATGTATTTTTTCATCCTTTTACTTTCAACCTATTTGTATCCTTGGTTCTACAATTAATCTCCTGTAAACAGCATAAAGATGGGCCATAGTTTGTCATCCATTCTGCCAATCTGTATCTTTTAGTTGGTGAGTTTAGTCTGTTAGTATTCGAAGTTATTACTATAAGGCAGTTCCTGGATCTACCGTCTTTCCCTTTGGTTTTTATTTGTCAGAGCTATTTGTTTTTTTCCCTCTCTTTTTGTCCTTTAAGTTACCCTTATTAATACTCTTCAATTCTGTGCCCTCCTCGAGACCTCTCTCTTTCTATAGTCTTTTTTTGTTTCAGCTGACAACACCCATTAATTTTTCTTGCAGGGCCAGACTCTTGTTTACAAATTCTCTCAGCATTTGTTTGTGACAATTTTAATCTCTTCCTTCATTCTTTAATTTTTTTTCTGCATGGGCAGGCACCGGGAATCAAACTCGGATCTCTGGCATGGTAGGAGAGAACTCTGTCTGCTGAGCCACTGTGGCCTGCCCTCTCCCTACCTTTTGAAGCACAACTTTTCTGGATAAAGATTTATTGTCTGGAAATTTTTCTCTTTCAGAATCTTAAATATATCATACCACTGCCTTCTCACTTCCATGGTGCCTGTAGAGTAGTCTGAACTTAGTCTTATGTGATTTCCCTTATGTGGTGAATCACTTTTCCCTTGCAGCTTTCAGGACTTTCTGCTTCTCTCCAGTATTTGACAGTCTGATTAGTATGTGTCTTGGAGTGGTTCTATTTAGATTTATTCCATTTGAAGTTGTTCTGGTTTGCTAGCTGCCAGAATGCAACACACCAGAGACGGACTGGCTTTTAATAAAAGGAGATTTATTTTGTTAGTTCTTCAGAGGAAAGGCAGCTAACTTTCCACTGAGGCTCTTTCTTACGTGGAAGGCACAGGATGGTCTCTGCTGGTCTTCTCTCCAGGCCCTTGGGTTCCAACAACTTTCCCCGGGGTGACTTCTTTCTCCATCTCCAAAGGCCTGGGCTGAGCTGCAAGTGCTGAGATGAGGAATGCCGAGCTGCTTAGGCTGTGCTACATTGTGTTCTCTCATTTAAGCACCAGCCAATTAAGTCAAATGTCACTCATTGCAGCAGACACACCTCCTAGCCGACTGCAGATGTAATTAGCAACAAATGAGGTTCACGTACCATTGGCTTATGTCTGCAGCAACAAGACTAGGTATGCTCACCTGGCCAAGTTGACAACTGAATCTAACTAACACAGAAGTTCATTGGGTTTCTTTGATTTGTATATTTATGTCTTTTAAAAGAGTTAAGAAATTTTCCCCAATTATCTCAAGTAATTGTCATAGCTCTTTTCCTTTGGGAACACCCTTGATTCTTATATTTGTGTGTTTTGTGCTGTCTATAATTGACAGCACAAAGATCCAATTCAGATTTTTCCATCTTTTTTGCTATTTGCTCTTTTGTGTGTTCTAAATCAGTTGCCCTGTCCTCTAGTTCATTTATTCTTTCTTCTGCCTCTCCAAATCTATTGTTGTATGTTTCTAGTATATATTTTTATTTGGTCTGCTACATCTTTAATCTCTGTGATATCTGCTATTTTTCTATTTATTCTTTCAAATTCTTCTTTTTGCTTGTCTAGTGTCTTTTTTAAATCTCCTTTATGTCATTAACCATCCCACTGATTTTATTTAGTATTGTTATATGAGCATTTTTGATTAGTGGCCAAAATCTGTGTCTCCTCCAGTGTTTTAATTTGGTCTTTAGGCTGGCTATATCTCTCTGCATCATGATACGCTTAGTGATCTTCTGTTGCCTTCAAGGCCTGCAAATATGTTGATAAGGTTACTTTGGAAGTTGATTTTCTTCAGTAGTCCTGTCCTCTGGTTTACTTGTTCTTTCTTCTGCCTCTTCAAATCTGTGTTGTGTGTCTCTAGTACATTTTTAAATTTGATCTTCAGTATCTTTCATTTTTGTAAGGTCTGCTATTTCTATTTATTCTTTCAAGTTTTTTCTTTATGCTCCTCTAGTGTCTTCTTGATATCCCTTATGTCTTTAGCCAACCCATTGAACTTAATTAGGAGATTTGTATGAACATCTTTGATTAGTTTCAAATTCTGTGTTTCCTCTGGTGTTTTAATGTGGCCATTTAGCTGGACCATGTTTTCTTGCATCTTCATATGCTTTGTGATATTGTGCTTTCTTTGAGGCATTTGATTATCTGGATAAAGTTATTTCGAAAGCTGATTTCCCTCACTTGTCTAAGATTATGTAGTTGCTTGGATTTGCATTGAAGGTCTCTTTTTGCATGTGGTTTGTCAGGAATTCCTTGCTAAACCTAAGGCTGGGACCTCATGGAGGAGGTGCAACCCTAACCGAAGATCTGTTAAAAACTAGGCTGAAAGGCAGTTTGCCAGACTGTACTTGACGCATCTTTCCAGCACATGGTACTCATGGGTCCCCTTTTCCCCTCAGGCCCAACTTCCCCTGACTAAGTAATCCAGCTCAGCCAGGACTCAACCAAGTGCAAAGCCAATCAAGGCTGCAGATTTCTGTGTGTGCAGTGTGTACCTCGACGGAGAACCTGCTTGTCCGTTGACAATGAGCATGATCAGTCTGGTGGTCCCCAGGCTCCTGTGTGGAATGTCTTTGGGCTGTGGGACTGAGTATTTCAATTACCCCTGCCCACCGCCAGCCCAGGAGTGCCTGGTGGTGCAGCACAGCTTACTCCCTTGTCCTTGCCTCTCTGCCTGTGCACATAGTGAGTGTCAGGCCTTCATCAAGAGAGGATAGAAGCAGTGAGCACAGGGAGTCTCTTCTGTTAGCCAAATGTCAGCTCAGTTCAGCTCTGTGTCCCCCCCATCCCAAGAGGAGGGCCCCTCGGTCTCAGCCAAAACCAAGTATCCAATGGAGCCTGCCTCAGGGGTGGGGGGCAGGTACTTTGCTTAGCGAGGTCTCTCTGCTAAGGTAAACCACATCTACTGGTTTCTGGGTTCCCTGCAGGAGTTCCTGGTTATGGAACTAAGAGGCAAGATTTCTTTATCTGATATGGAGGTTGTTCTTTCAGTACCTTGCTCCCATCTGTGCACTGCAGCCCGCCCCAGGTGTAGATAAACACACCCCGTCCTCTCAGTCATAACGGCTCTGCTGTTTTCATCCAGGTCCTCCTTTTATCTGTAGAAACTCATTATTCATACTCTGGAGTCACTGTCTTGGTCATTTTTCTATCACTTCTCTAGTTGTTTCATGGTGCAGGTGTGAGCTTAGCCTAGCCTATTCTGCCATCTTCTTGGAAGTCTGGCACAGTCCTTAAAGGCCAATCTCATTATGAGAGAAGAAATCCTCATAATTGATGAACTAAGGGTCCATTTTAAGAAATTAGGAAAAGAGCTGCAGCAAGAAGTAGGTCTGAGGGTGTACGGCATTGGTAGGGCACAGAATTGCGTTCCAAAGGGAGGGTTGCAGTTCTTTGGACTTCTTTCTGATGCATCTTTACTGTGGTTTTCCTTTTATATGAGGAACTTTGGAGACCACCAGCTCCTGGGAGTCTGTTTGAGCCCTAGTGACTCAAAAGACTAGTGACTGCACTACACAAAACACCTAGGCAAAAGCTTCATGTGACTGCGTGTGCCATGGGATGCCTATGTTTTTAGGAACCACCAGTTTTCCACAGCAGCTGATCTATTTTACAGTCCCATCAACAACTATAGAAGGGTTAACAGCTTCTCCATACTGTCACCAACACTTGTTATTTTCTGTTTTGCTTTTATTTTTCTTATAGCCATCATAGTGGATGTGAAGTGATACCTCATTGTGGTTTTGATTTGCAGTTCCATAATGACTAATGATGTTGAGAACTTTTCCATGTCCTTGTTGACCTTTGTATTTTTTCTGTTCCTCTTAAGTGCCTTTTCAATGTTCTGTCCTCTCTCGATGGATGCTTCTAACACAAGTTCTGTCAGTTTCTTCTCTGCCTATGGGCACCCCTTTGGATGCATTGTTTCTCATCTGCTTTTTTTGGCTCAGGTGTTGCTGAGACAATCCCATCAGCGATGCACCAGTGGTATATAGCTGGCAGACTGCTAACTCCCCAGTCTCAGGAGTAGTCGGCCTTCTGCCCACCTATCTTGCACCTTCTGAGCTTATTGGGAGATGGGAAGTTCTTCCTGTGGAGTGGGAGGGCTGGGAAAGTGGGGATCTGTGATTGTCTGCAGAATAAGCTCTTCCCGGGGTCCAAAGCCATCCAGACCTTGCCCAGAGGATCTTACGCCTCTTGTTCTAGCCCGTGCTAGACTTTCCAGTAGCCTTAAGCCCCAAAGCCTCAGCTGTTTGTGGGTCCCAGCTGCTCCTGGGTTTAGAAAAGGCAGGCAGATTGGATTTGGTAATTTTAATTCTCTGTTTTTCTGATCAATCTTTTCCCTTATTTTTCTTAAGGTTTCATGTCTTGATTAGAAAGATATTCCTTACTTAAATATGATATACAAAGAATTGACTTGTATTTTCATCTTGTACTCTTATAGTTGCATCTCACATGTAAATCTTTGATCTTTTTGAAATTTATTTTGGTGTGAAGAGTGGGGAAGGGGCCCAGCTTAACGTTTACATTTTTTCATATATGTCTTCTATTTAATACAATATTGTGGATAGACCCCATCTTTCTCTGATTGATTTTAAATGAACCTTTATCATAGATTAAACTCCCATGTGACTAACTCTTCTGTTGGAAGATTTTAGGTTTCTCCAAAGGGAAAGTCTCACAACATGACACCTTGAGGAGTTGACTCATGAATCGAAAGCACTGACCCTCAGGAGAGGCTCCAAGAGAGTGAAAATAGAACATGATGTCTTAACCTTTGCTTGGTCTAGCTTTCTTTGCTGATCAGCCTTTTTGTTATTGTTGTTACAGATATCTGAGAAATATGGGCTGCCAGTGGAGAAGATCGCAAAACTTTATAAGAAAAGCAAAAAAGGGTAAGAAAGAAACTGAGAACTTAAATTTACTTCCAAGTCACATAAGTCTACATGAGGCCTTAAAAGAAAAAACAAAACAAAACAAAAAGATGGTGACTGCCTTTTTAAAGTTATCATCCACCTATAATAGAGAGTGTGTCACACTTCAAATGATTGCAGAACAGCATGAAAGTGCAACATGTTTTGAAGATCTTCAGTGAGAGAGGGAGGGAGGGAGAAGACATCAGCATGGTGATACCAGAGAGACCCCTGTTCCAGTGTCAGGATTAGCAGATGGAATTGAGGTGCCTGGATGTAGTGAGGAGAAGGCAGAGAATGGAACCACCTCTTTCAGAGATTAAAGTTTATAGGAAATTATGCAGCTGCTCTTGGGGTTGGTTTCAGGGTAGCATGGTAAGAACAAAAAGGGCACAGGGCATAGGGAATTCTTCTAAGGTAATTATTAATAAAAAATGCTCATTGGGCTTGCTTATTCTCTGGGTTCTGGGCCCCCTGCTAAGTGCTTTGTGTGCATTGCTCTATTTGCTTCTCACCACTCTATGAGGTAGATTCTATTATTATCTCTAATTTGCTCATGAGGAAACTGAGCTACAGAGAGGTTAAGCATTTTGTAGAAGAACCAGATTAGAACCCCAGGTCTGCAGCTCCAAAGTTCAAGGGCTTAGCCACCGTCTCCGAGTCCCTTCTAGGACCTCCTGTTAATGAGGTTCTGAGAGTAGTGGCTACAGGAGCTGTACTTAGTGCCGGAAGAGGGTCTGTAAAAAGTCAGCTTCTAGAGCTATTTCCCTATTTAAAAAAAACAGAAAAAGGATCTTCAAACTCTTTTCTTGGTTTATTTCATAAAGGATATGGATTTTCCGGGGTGCTCAGGCTTTCTGAGTAATGAAGTCTCTTAGATGACTGGAAGTCAAGTGGGAAACCATTTCCTCTGCAGCCTTATTGGAAAGCTCACTAAAATGCTTATTACAATTTTTTTCAAGGTCTGTGCAATAGGCTAGGTATATTCCTACGTGGTGAGCCTTAAGCAGTGTCTCAGGGTCTCATCACTGAATAGAAATTTCGGTACAGATATAAATGCCAATAATGATAGCAGTTCACCTTCATTCAGTGCTTTGTCAGGCCCTGTGTTCAATGCTTTAATCCTACCAACAACCCTATAAAGTAGAGTCATTTCCCTTATTTTTGCAGAAGAATAAACTGAAGTTCTTAAAGGGTAAACAACTTGCCTCACAGCTGTAAAATGATAGAGTCACTTCCCCACCAAAATCTGTCTGACTTAAAATAATGGCATTGTGTCAGGTGTTCTAAATCCTGGACAGACCTTGGAAATTGTTGTGTGTGTTTTTAAACACTTGCATAGACAATAGAGTTAGTCAAGGAGTAGATAACGTGATAAAGAGATTCAGAGTGAAGCAAAACTTGTTTGAAAACATAGCTTAGCCAGGTACTAGCTGAATGAATATGGGAAATGATATAATCCCTCTGAACTCAGTTTTACCACTTGCAAAATGGCGATAAACCTACCTTCAATGTTACTGTAAAGATTAAGCATAAGTTCTCTAAAACACTGGCACATACTATGTGCTCAACAAAGGGTAGTCGCAGTTATTATTTATTTTCCTCTTCCTCCTAAAAGCAGAGCACGTTTTAAAATTTCATTTTCAAGAGGCACTACAGTTTAATGTAAAGAGTTAGGGAGCCTAATTATTTAGGTCCTGGTTCTAACTCTTTGGGATTTCCGGCTTTGCTAGTGTCTTGGGGTCCCCGTTTACTAATCTGATTACTAAGCAAGAGGTTGCCTAGCTTTTGTGTACATTATGTTGAATGATTCTTGGAGTTCTATAAAATAATGAGTTTGAGGTTAGCTCTGAGAAATTGAGGCTTTGCTATTAATCTTTTGCTTTCCTTAAATGATATCTGAGGGGAAAAATTAGAATGAGGGTCTTCTTTCCCTGCCTTGTGTCCTCTCTCCTCCACCTTTCCTAGCCTCCATTGCAAAAGCATTGCAGAGATCCACTAACCTGCAGCCTACTCTTGGCACTGATGCCTATTCATGGCTATCTTTGCTTTTTGCTTCCCCGTTCCCACATCCCCACATGGCAGCATCTTGGTGAACATGGATGACAACATCATCGAGCACTACTCCAATGAGGATACCTTCATCCTAAACATGGAGAGCATGATGGAAGGCTTCAAGATCACACTCATGGAAATCTGAGCTGCTGTCCCGGCATCGCCACAGCAGGAACCCTCAGACAGCAGACCCAGGAGAGACAGAAGCCCCAGCCCCAGATATGCAGACCCATCTCACCCACCTCTCAGTTGCTGTTACAAGACTCTGCTGGGGAGCAGGGCAAGGAACAAAGCCCCTTTGTTGTCAGTATATTTGGCCCACCCACTATGGGGGCTGCCCATGGAGCTGAAGCCCAAGCACCTCAGGAAGATACCTTGGGCCTGTCGAATCCTTATTTATTACCCGCCTTTTCCGAGAGCCCGAGGTTCAGGCCTGCCAGGACTCTGCAGGTCACTGCTGGCGCCAGATGAGACTGTTGAGAGCCCCTTCTCCCCACCTTCAAGGGAAATGCAGCCAATCCATTCAAGACAAGGAGCCTGAGGATTCTTGTTACGTCTTTCTTATCTTTCCACATCTCCTGATGAGCTGGACAAAAGTAGCTACTTCTTGGTGCAGTAGTCACAGATGGGGTGAGAGGTGGATGCCTTCTTTACCAGCAAACCACTTTGGTTGCTTTGGGGAAGGTCATCTTGCTCAATACCTCCAGGGTTTCCCAATGAGTGACCATGCTGACGTGTACAGGAAGGCATTGGGCTGCAGTGTAATTAATAAGTAACTAAGAAAGTATGCCTGGCTCTTGTGTACATAATGTTTATAATATTGCAATAATATATTTTATCTATGGTATGTGGGCATGTTTACTGCCACCATCCTAGGGGAGGCACATACTTTGAGACTCTGCTTTCACTTTCCACAAGAGGTGTTGGCTTCGGCACCTTTCAGGAGGCTTGCTGGACTAGCAAAGTGACCTTTGAGATACCAAGTGACTGGCAGATGCCAAGACAGACTCTTTAGTGAACATGCCCTGGGACTCAGTCCCTGTCCCCTGAGAGAACCCCCTTTCTCTCTCCATGACTATGATTTGTCCTCAAGGCCACTACATGTGCCTCTCATTGCATGTAATGTGCTTTGCTTGACTCTTCCTCTGAACTTTCTCGTGAGAAAGGTCATACTGTTTGAGGCCCTGGCTTCTTCTCCAGCTTGTGCACTGGCCATTGCCAGAGCTTTGTGGAGAGACTTGGGGTTTTGCCATCAGGGCCCTGCGGACTGGCCCTGCCGCACAATTCCTTGGCAGTGATGAGAATCTTGGACACCGTCTGGTGCCTAACAGTTTACAAGCATGTCCTTCATCTCAAGTGGCCCTTTTAGCCCATCTGCAGCACTGAGAGAGGTGTCAATTCCCAGCTCAGAATCAGCAAGCCTTAGCTTCTTCTGTGTCTCTCCTGCCAAGGGCACTGGAGAGGGCAGGATTAGCTGCCTCTGCCTCTGGGCGCTGGGTGCTGAGCAAGTGAGTGAGTGAGAATGGTCCAGGAGCCCTGGTTCTTCTGGAACCAGCCTCAGGAGGTGGACTGGGAGAGAGAAGGCTGGGTATGCCCACTCCATGCCCCAGGAAATGAAGAGAAGAAATGCTTCCCTGAACAAACCCATAAAGTCATGAATTGTGTGGGCCACTGTTCTCTTTGAGAGGGTGGATAGGTGGTCTAAGGTTCATATTTATCCTTGAGGGTCAAAGCACTGGCTAGTTGGTAGCCTGACACATTCCCCCCCATCCCCCCAAGGCCTGGATTTTAGGTCTAGGTAAAGGCCAGATTTGTTTGCAAAGCACTTTGATGTCTTAGCTGGAGGCTCCCATTCTCAGGGCTCCCTGCCCCCTCCACCTCATCTGCCCCTGAGGCCCAGAGCAGTATGGACAGGCTGCTTTCAGCCCAGATGTTTCTCCTTGATGTGCAGAGGAATTTAATGGAGAGGAGAGCAGGTGCTTTGCCCAAGAAGGTCTCTGGGTGGTGATGCAGGGGAGGGGAGGGGAGGGGGATTACCTTTTTTGGTTCCTCTGGACACGCCACCCCTCCCCAAGCATCTTGGATTCCAGCTCTGCTCCAATCTGTCCTGCCTCCTCTGTGACTGCCATGCCCTGGACTGGCAGCTTGGGTGCCATCCTTCATCATAATGGGGCAAATTCAGTGTTGGAAATACATGCTGTACTATGCACTTCCCACATTCCTTCAGTTAGAAGTGTTGCAAACACAGTTGGTAAGCGTGATGGCAAATATGATTGGGCTGGGGCATAGGACTCCAGAGGAGGGAAACACAAATAAAACTTTGGGTAGCTTGATATGCACTATCAGCTCTTGTCTCTCTGACCTCTATGAAAATCTTTTACTGGGCTTGCCCTAAGACAGAGGATAAATCTAAAGAACTTTTGCATTTGTCCCAAGTCCCTGAGCAATCATTGTGGGGACCTTGCCAGATCAAAGCATGGGAGGCCAGTGCCACGAAAGGGTAGTGCTGAGTGTAACCCCTCAACAGGCCCACCCTGTCTTCACTGCACCCCCTCTGTAGCCTTGGAGCTTCCAACTTAGCTCTTGTGTCCTTCACTGTGTGTTTTATATTAGCAGACCTTTGATGAATCCTCTTGTGTGACATTTCCCGAGCAAAAACACTCCAGAAAGATAGGAAAACGTACCTCCTCTGTCCGTCTTGTCCCCTAAACTAGTTCCATTCAAATAAATAAGCATTTTTTTTTTTAAGCCGTGAAAGACTGGAGACACATGAAGCAAGTGTTTCTATTCTATATTCCCAAATTGTTTGGACTTAATAGGTGTTTAGAAATTGAGACTCACTGAAAAAGAAGTTCAGGTATCATCTTGGAATTGGCTCCTAAAAGGGAAAGGCACATCCCAGCCCAGAGACTTAATGTGAAATAAGTTCCTTATTTAAAATCTTGAAAATGCAACAGATATAGGGGGTTTGTGCCAAATTCTATGAATGGACCTTTCTTAAAAACAAGCAAGGGAGATTGATATATATACAATTTGCTGTCGCATTAAAGCAAAAAAATGGTAAATGTAACTTAGTTTTGTAAATGGGAGAGGGGAAATCTATAAATACAGTTATTTTATTTTTTGTACATTTTTAAGAAGAAAAAAATAAATATTCATAACATACAAGTAAGTGAAAGTCTGGTGCTTTCGGTGAGGTGGGTGTCGGGGCTCTTTGCCTGATGGGGACCCAGGAGCCTTCTGGACACCTTTGGATCCTGGGCTTGAGCAGAGAGGACTTCCTTGTGAGGCGACCTTGGTGTGCCCCATCCCAAGGTCAAATGAGATGGGGGCTGAAGAAATCAAGATGCCTTACGTGTGTGGGTACGTCCTCACCAGGGTGGTTGCTCTTAGCCACCTTCTCAGGGAGGAAGTGGGTTTCCTGTTCACTGCTGACCTTTCACATTCCACAAGAACGACCACGGAGCTTTCTGATCTTTTAGTTCATCCTCGCCAACCTCCACACAGGGGCTAAAGCCTCCTAACTCACACTCTTCTCCCTCAGGGCCATCTTCTCCGTGGAATCCACGGGCTCCCCAGTCTCTCCATGGGCGCAAATGCAAACGCTACTTGATAGCGCTAGTGAGGCGCTATTCCAGCGTCCGTGGTTGTTTCCTCAGCGCCCCCCACTGCACTCAGCCTTACACACTCCCTTAACTAGTGCCCGTGATGATTTCCCAAGAGCCCCTCTTGGGAATTTCTGCATTCTTCCTCCTCTTACTTTCCCTACCTATGTCCACAGCTTGCAAATATTCACTAAAAATTTGCCTTCTGGACTATCCCCCACCCTGGTGACAACTTCCATCCCAGCCAGCCTCTGTGTCTGAACCCGTCAGCCGAAAGACACCAGGAAAAGTGTTTATTGAAGAGCCCGTTGGAGAGATCATGGGTCAATGGTCTCAGTAGGTGGTCTGAATGCTCTTCCTACCTCTCCCTGTGGACCGTCCTTCCCTTTACTCATGACAGTCTGGCCCAGTGGTATGTTGAACACTGCTCCCCACATGTGCTGCCCCCTACTCCCCTTCTTGGATTCGGCAAGGATGACCAATGAGCAAGACCACAGAGTCTAGTACCAGTGCTTGCCTTCCTCTCTCCAGGTTAATTCATTTTAGCTACCATGGCCCAGGCTCTGTGCCAGATGCTGGGGATAAAGAGACAAATTAGACAAAGTTTGCCCTCAAAGGAGGTGATGTGCAAAGTGATAATGGTCTGGTTTTATCAGAGGCCTCTCCTGGGAGAGTCAGGACTCTGTCATCACCCTTGTTCTAAGGCATACAAACCCCTTACCCTAACGCATTCACAGTATGCTTGCGAGGTCACCACACGTGACTCACACTTAGGAATGCTGCCCAATGCTGTATCTGAGGCCTGTGTTTCTGGAGTATTGACAGGATTGGGGAAGGGAATGGTCATTGTTAGTACAGGTCCTCCAAGGGGTGGATACTAAAATGGGAAAAGATTTTCAGATTTATTAGGGGAAATTCTTGTGAAGGAGAAAAGAGTGGGAGTAGACAGAGAACCTGCAGACTGTGACATCTGCAAAAGAGAGAGAAGGTTGGGGAGGAAGAGTCTCATATGCAGCACAGTTCTGACAAAATCTCAGCCAGGCTGAGCAAAAGTCCCTAAGCAAAAGTCACCCATTGGAAGAATCCTACTTTGGGCAACAGTGATCCAGTTCTAACACCTCCACCAGTGGGTAACTGACCAGGAGCAGCCTGAGGAAAACATAGCCTCAGAGTGAACACTGAGGTGCGGCAGCTGGAGTCTATTGATCAGTTGTGCTTCCTGCAGCAGGTTCTCATAAGGAGGCTTGAGTCTATAGGTGGGCCTCTATGGCCACCACAGCCAGCCTCCTTCAAAAGTCTTTTATTAGAGATTCATTCATTCATTACTTTTACATGTAAACATTCTCTGAGTGGGTTTACAGTCCTTAGGGGACCTTTATCCCTACACTTCTCTGAGCTCCTCTAAATGGGCACACAGGTTAATTTCAGAAACCCAGGCATGCTAAGAATGACAGTGGAGCCTTGGACCTGCAGAAACAGAAGAGAGGGAGGGGGTGTTGAAAGGACCATAAAGGCCAGGCAGCAACCCCCATCAAGCACCACACTCAGGAAAGAACTTGATTTTGGCTCTGCCATCGGATGTGGGTGTAAACTATGTGATTGTTTTCTAGGCGCTGGACCAGGGTTACTAGTTGAGCTGTGAACTTGGTCTCCTGTTTCTTGGCTAAGAATACTCACACACACACACACACACACACACACACACATCCCATGCTCCCCCTAGAGTACAGCTCTCTTTACTAGGTTAGGGCCCCTTTGGGCACTCCATGTGAACCCAGTAAACTGATTACAAACTGTTATTGGAAAGACACATTTTGAAAGAGTCTTTCCATCTGTTTATGCATGTATGGTGTGCTGTTAGTATTTAATAAGGGTCTGCAAGCCAAGTTACACAGCATTTTTAAGTGTTTTCACCATCTCTTCTAGTGAACTCATAAAAATCCTGCCATTTCCTGGAATAATGCTGAGAAAAGTCATGACATAAGGCTCCCTGAGGCCTTGATTCCCTTCTGGCTGCCCGGTGGGTTACCCCACACTGTGATGCTTGTGGAGTGATCATTGTGTCCCACCCCTGGGGACGTCTGGGACCATGCATTGTGCATTCACACCCACCATAGCAAATGTCCAGGAACTAGGCGAGTGTTTCACTTCCCTTAGCATAATACTGGACAAGTGGTCAGCATCCAACTGTAGCGACCGCTGCTTGGACTGCCTATACCATTGGTAATACCCTTGGCCTGAACATCTTTTCACTAAGCACCCAGAGATTATCTCATGATCTATTTCAGTGGATTGGACTGCTATTCTACTACCTTTGAAAATACAGGCCTCAATATTTTTTCTCTTATGTCTTCAGCTAACCCCCCCCCCCCCCCCAAAAGACAATTTCAGAAGCGTGGTGAGCATACTCCTGACAAAGATGAGGCATGTGTGAAGCTTCTCCATGTCTTCCAGAGGCAGTTCTTGTGCTTCCTACCTCAACTGAGAGAATACTTGGACCCCTTTTCAACTGGTGAGGACCCTCCATGCCTGAATAATGCTGTGAGGGGCCTTAGTTGCACTTGGGCATTGGAACAATGCCCTGAATATAGTAGCCTCAGGCTTGGAAATTTTCAGGAAATTGCCAAGTGGCTCCCATGTCAGACCTCAGGTGTGCAGGCTCCTCATCAGGTCAGAGGCTCTCAGCCCCCTTCTTCACTGTCACTACCGTGGGTGACTTGGTGCTTATTTGCGTTCACTACTCATGGGCATCAGGGCCACTGCTGATCTCCTCCAGGCAGACTCAACTCCCTTATCAGGTCTAGTTGGCCAGCCCAGGAGACAGGATACTTAAGTTGGCAGCCACCTTTTTCCTGTATTAATGATGTTCTGTGCAGAGCAGACAAGCAAACCAATATCTTGATCTGAATTGGCTTTGAGGGTGGCTTTGAATTGACTCTGCATAATGTCATCTTTTCCATTGAATCTTCTCCAGACTGAGAGAAGGGGAGTGTCAAGGGGAGGATAATAATTTCCTTAGGCTTGCCCAGATGTCCACTGAAGAGGAAGTTGCCTCAGTTTCTCCTTCTATTATGCTTGAAATTTGAACTAGAATTTATAGCCCTGGTTGTTAGGAATGAAGGAGGTGAGAAAAAAGTGAAGGGCAAGTGAGGGCCAATGATGGGGAGGGGAACGAAGAAGCCCATACGTAGACCAAGGATGCTTTTGGACAGGACTTTGGGCTCAGTAGTGCAAACATTCCTGTCTTCACAGACCTTGGTTTCCTGTGTTTTTCTAGGGCTGACACTACCCAGGAGAGAACCAATATCTGGATCTGAAGCCTCACTAAGGCACATTCAGCTGGGGCAGGAGTTTAGTCATGACAATCTCATGTTCCAGAGAATCATATTAAACTATAAACATACTTGAATGCCAGACAAGAGCAACATGAAATTGGCTGATACAGGGGCCACTCCACTGGATATGATTTATAATATATAAATCAATAAATATATATGTAAATTACTTGTGGAAAAGTCACTCCTGGGCATACTGATGGGACAGCACCCTCAGCTCCCTTGCCCCAGCCCAAACAAATGCATGAAACAGCCGAGCAATCTGTAGAGCCCTTCGGGTTGTAAGACACTTTATTCCAGTCCCTTGAACATCACAGGCTGGCTTTATTCGGGGCAGAACAGACTCTATTTCCAGAGGCCCCTGAACACAGCAATGACAATCAGCCTTACACAGAAGTGATGCAAACCTTTAGGAATTTCAGCCTTGTGGGTGCTGTGGAGTCCCTCAGATAAACTCAAATGCGTAGGATTAAGGAGATACAAAGGCTTTCCCGGGAAGGAGGAGGAGAAAAACAACCCTCAAGAAAATACAGGGTCAGTGGCAGGCCAGGGCAAGGACTATCTTAGTAAACTTAACCAAGGCTCTGGCTCTTTTTTCTTTCCTGAATGGCTGGAGAAACATTCCCAGCTCTCGGCCCAGGGGACATAGAGAGAGCCTTGAGGAGATGCCATTACCCAGGGCAGAGCCCCAGCAGGTTTTTCTAAACACTAACTGATTCTACCCATCCAAGGGGGACTAACTAAAAGGAGGAATTTGGTCTCTAACTGAGAGTGGGAAAAAGTGGGCTTCAACTTCTGGAACATAACTGATAGAGTGTACTGGGTCCTCTCACCTACTCTCCACTCCCTGTCTTATGGTAATTCCCTATTTTTCAAAAGCAGATTTTACCACTTAGCCTACAGAGGAATTTGTTTAGAACTATGAAGACATAACACCGAGTCCAGGTCTCAAAACTTGACCCTGCACAGATGGTTCATTTTGGCAACTATACAAATTTGGATTTCTTTTAACAATTAGAATGGACTCAAGTAATACACAAGAATGGACTCAGCATCATTCTCCTTGTGTTTTTTATATTGGCAGCTGGAAGGTCCACTAAGGGACCTCTTTGCTTTCTCTTATGCAGGTTTTCCCATTTACATTCTTGATTGCTTGGGCTTCCTCAAGCCAAATGCTTGTGAGACTATAACTTGCCTGTGACCAGCAATTTTGACTCATATCCTTCAGTTCAAATTCATGTGTCCGAGGCCATCAGACCAAATAGCAACTTGTGCTGTCACTTCTGGAAATAGAAATCTACATTCAAAGATCATAATGATGGAAAATACCTTTGAATATCCCATAGTGGGCCTTGGAAACTACAGATGTACTGGCCCATACTTTCTTTGCAGTAAATCAGAGACTGCTTGACCTTCAGCTCTTTGAAGGGCCACTGGAAACATGGAAAAGTAAACATTCCAAATATTCCCTAACCATGCATTGGGTGAAACCATTGGGAAGGCTTAGGAATTTATACTATCTTTTTCAAGCCTGTAGAATGTTGACATGCTTAGAAAAGCAGCATGTCTCCAATCTCATGCTGTCAATGAGCTCATGAGCTGGATGGGCAAGCTGTCAGCCTCACCCCTCTCATAAATGTTAACCTTCTGGTGCTCCAATTGACACATCCCACTTGAATCTGCCCTGCTTCTGTTTTGTAGGTACTGCTACACTGGAAAACTATTCAAAATGAAGTTTACTTTTTACATTTCTGGAATATATAAAATATACCTGTTGATTGGTGCATTTGTGCAAAGAGAGAGACAGGACTTGAAAACAAAACACAGACATTCATTATAGTTGTCTTACTTCACAATAAGCTACTAAAAAACAGTCTCCTGGAATAAGATTGTATTAGTGCTCACTAAACATGCATTTCATTTAAACAAGGCAAAACACTTAATTTTGTCTGTAATACCCAATATTTTATATACAGCAGTCATTTTTTTTAATCACAATAGTCAACAAGATGGGTCTGGTTTTGGAATATAAGTTAACATTTGAGTTGAATTTCCAAAGAAAATCATATTAGCTCAACTAATGTAAACCTGTGAAAAAATAGCTGAGCTATCTTTTTCCTCTTCTCTATTTATTTACCTTAAAATGTTCACAGCTTAGAAACCACATCCTGCAGGGGCAGGGGATGGAGACCTAGGGAATTCCCCAGGTGTCTTTAATAGCCTTGCCCTAGAGGGTGACTTATTCTCAAGGAATCCAGCGTGTGGGGCCATCACCCCGAGGCATGTGTGACAACAGACCCAGTTTGCAGTTTTATGCCTTTCAAGCAAGCTCCTCAAAGCTTGCAGTAGAATCATTGGGCTAGATTTGTTCCCTTCTCTCGCCTTGCTGAGTTTTAGGTTCTAGAACAAGAGACATTAGAATTAAATGACAAAAAATAATAACAATTAAAAATTGTCAGAACAACGAACACCACAGGTCTGCATACGACAGCACTGTCCACAAGCGCGTCGGAGCACTGGGCATTCCCACGAAGCGTCCACGACAACAGAAGCTGAAGGCATCACGGAGGAAGGCGCACCTGGCCGCACAGGGGACAGCATCACCATTAAAATTGTTTGGCAAAAAAAAAAAAAGTGGTTAAAGGGAAAAATAAAAAGGGAAACACAAGCAGCTCTGCGGTTTGTGGGGTCGCGGCTCAGAACTGGCCTGCGCTGCTGGGGTCACACTGCAGGAGGCGCACTATGGACGGGTCGCTCTTGGCTCCTCGGATGAACTCCTCCAGGGAGAGCTTTCCTAGAAAGGAAAAGGACAGGTGAGTGGCGGGTGGCATCTGCAGGCATTTGCAGGCCTCCGGCTGCATCTCAGTGGCAGCACTTGCTCCCCTTCTCCCCATGCCTAGCACCTGCTGTGATATCCCCAGCAACAAATCTGCAGTGTAAAAAAGCCCAGCTGACTGTCTGCAGTGGTCCCAGAAAGACCCATGGTGCAGATCTACTGCCTTGTTAGCCGTGTATCATTAGCACCTAGCATGGTGCATTCATTCATTCAGTAATATTCTGGAGAGCAATATCCTGGGCCCGGGGCTGGGGAAAGGGTGGTGGATGAACCTGACATGATCCCCATCCCCGGTCCTCTCAGTGACAGCTTAGCCACCCAGCTGGGGCTCACTCAGTATTTCTGGAGTGAATGGCCCTTGTGCATTTATGAGAATGAGCCAGGCTGTTGCAGTACCAAGGCATTCCCATGATGCCCGTGGGGAGACTTCTGGGTGCCTTCGGGTCACCCAAATGGACTTTGGTTTGCTGCAAGTCACTTCCCCGGCAAGTGGGCAAAGAGGCTCCTACAGACATCTGGGTTGGGAGGCCTTGACAGGTTTCTGCTCTTTCGGACAAGGTGTGCGGGGGAATGCAGCCTGTGCCGAGGCGAGGAGAGTGAAGGGGTCAGTGTACTAGGTGAGGGGTGACCGCTGGTTCCTACCTCTCAGTCATGAGTTTGCGCTCCTGCCCTGGAAGGACTGAGGAGGGTGACCAGGACACATGGGATCTCCCAACTTCCCAGAGTGTCCCTTTCCTGCCTGCATGAGCTGGAGATGTATTGAATTCCCCTCCAGGAAGGTCCCTCTGGTGCTAGTTTTACCAGGTATGGGAAGGGGAGAAATGGCTGCAAAGCTTCTTTTCCCTTCCTCATGCTCAGGAAGCAAAGTCAAGCAGGGTAATTCTGGGCACTTCCTCCTTCCTTTTTATCTCAGCCCCTGGGGAGGGAAGTGACTTACTTGACCAGCAAATTTGGGAAGAATGGCCAGGTGTGCTTGCTCTGCCATAGCCGCCCCTGCACCACATTTTTCTCTTAGAGCTGCCCTCTAACTCCATGGTGATTCTCCCAGGGCAGGCACTCCTGGGGTCTTACACTGAGCTGTGTCTTTCACCATAGCTCTACCCTTTGGCCTCCGTTATTGCTCTTTTATTTCTCAACTTGCTCCAAACCCAGAAGGAAGGAGGGGGGTGCTGTTTATTGGAGGCCCCCCTCAGATATACCAAAAAATATGTCTTCCCCTTAGCCACAACCTCCTTCCATCAAAACCTGGTCTTGTTTACTCAGAACAATTTTGCTTACTTGAAGGAGAAAGGCAGGGAATTTTATTTTACAGCAGATCCCCCTTTAGGCTTTGAGTCCTGGCCCATTTTTACAAGCTCTACCTCTGCCTGTGCAGTGGTTAAAAAGATGACGGCTTAGTTTAGGCTATGAAAGGGAAAATAGGATGAAATAGAATGTACTGGCATCTTTGTAGAGGAAAGAAAGAAAACGTGGGAAAGGAGCAGGAGCAGTCACTTGTAGGCTTCTGAGTCTACCAAGGGAAGGCTCTGGAAACCACAAGCTAGCAGTAGTGGAGGCAAACCCTGTGTTCAGTGTATAAATCGAGCTGTCTCTTGTGCTTCAGAGTTGGCAGGGGAAGGGAGCTGGGAGGCTGGGGGTGGGAGGTAACTTGCCCGTGGGCCCTGCCTCTTCTTTTCATGTCAGCAGCCTGAGGTGAGGTGCAGACAGCTCTGCCCGAGAAGAAGCTAAGGGTTGGAGATTCAGGCAAGGCCTGCTCCAGGTGGGGCTGGCATCACTGGGAACGCTCTCCACTTAACCCTCCTTCCACGCATATCTCCCCACCAGACCCACTCCCAGCTTTTCCCCCTTAGGTGAGCACAGGGCTTTCAGTCTGGAGAAACAGTCCTGGGCATGCTAACCTACCCAGGGCCCAGCCATCCCACTGTAGCAGAGTCTCAATGGGGGCACCTGATTAATCGTCTGTTATCAACATAGAGTTTTACCTTGCAGTGTTTTGATCTTCCTGCATCCTTTAAACTGAATCTAAAGAAGGCGCTGGGCCCAGAGCTAGAGTCCTGTGCTCACCTGCCTGGAGCACCAGTACAACTTGCAGTTTCACATCAGGGAGGGCAATAACTTGTAGTAACCCCCGTTTGCTTAGCCTTTGCAAAAGTAATCAAGGCATTTGCTGTGAATCAAGGCCCATAAGGGAAAATAGGAGGTAATGGCACCTTTGTAGAGGAAATAAGTTAAGCAGAGTGCATGGGCAGTTGGCTGCCCAGGAGAACATCAGGATAGAAGAAAGAGCTCACTGGGCTGCAGAAACTCTCAATGATTCTGTCCACCAGCACCAGGCAGGGTGTCCAAGTGCAGGTGCATGTAGCTGACAAGAATTGCTGGGGACTCTCAGCAGACAGGTGAACCAGTATTAGCAGCAATAGCTACCGGTGACTCAGGGCTTATTATGGACCAGGTATTGCATCTAAATTGTGCTGCCAGATTCAGCAAATAAAAACACAGGACATCCAATTAACACTGGATTTCAGATTAACAACAGATAATGTTTCAGTATTAGTATGTCCCAAATATTGCATGGGATATACTTACAGTAAAAAAATAATTTATCTGAAATTGAAAGTTACTTGCACCTTCTGTGTTTTATTTGGCAACCCAACATCTGAAATCTATCTATCCTTTGAGTTTGAAATCCCAAGTCTTTACACTGGGTTTTCATTGTCTCGATAGTGTTGAATTGTAGGTCGCACGCTCAGGATGGGAACACTTGTTGGCCAAACATACCCCTACCTCTCCACCAGGGTGCTGGGATGCCTAAAGGAACTCACTTGTCTCCTAGGAAACTACCACTTTGGCACATGGGCAACAGACCTCTACTGGGCACGCTAGGAAGAAAGCTATTGGAGTCTTGGTGAAATAACAACAAACCCTTCCCATCATTCTGAAAAATCAGCCCTGGTGCCAGGAGTGCGGCTGGCAGGGACCCCGCCTGCTGAAGCCCAGACTTGTCCCAAGGAAAACAATAGCTTTTCAGGTTTCTCCTTCCTGGGTCCACAAGACCCACCCTATATTTGTCAGGTACAGAAAAAGGCTTACAAGTGGGACAGAAAGGCCCAGAAATAAGACCTTTGTCCTATGCAGAGACCATCTGAGGGCCACCCCAGGCTCCTCCCTCCTGCCCAGCCAGGGGACGCCCAGGGTGGCCACTTTTACAAAGGGCCTTCAGCCAGGTCTGTGTGGCCAGTATCTTGTCCCTGCCTAGACACCCCTAATCCCTCTAGCAGGGCCCACGCCTCAGTCCCCGCCTGAGCAGGGCCAGCACCCACGGTCCCTTACCATCTCTATTGGTGTCCATCTGGCGGAAGATCTTTTCTGTCCTTTTCTCAGGTGTCGACTCATCTTCGGGCATTTTCATTACAGAAGAAACCATCTTATAGATTGCCTGGGGACAGAAGCCACGCGGTGGTAACTCAGAAACGTGGTTTGGCACAGAGTAACCTATTGAAACCTACCAAATGCAGGGGTGAAGGGATGTCCCCCATTCCTATGGGGAGCTAGTCCTGTCCCTGCTGATCTTTAGTTGTGGGACACGATATGCAGTTCCTTGGCGCGGCCGGCAAAGCTCACGCTCCTCCAGGGAGGGCCTTGGGGAGTGAAAGCTGCTATGGAAGACCTTGCAGACACCCCAGCCCCCGCCCCCGCTGCCAGCGCCTCACATCTTAGCACGCCTCTGAGGTCCCCAGGATCTTGGTAAAATGCAGAACCTGACTGAGGAGGACCAAGGTGGGGGCCTGAGACTCTGTATTTCTAACGCGCTCCCGCGAGCTGCTGGTGCTGCGGCTGGGAGGACGAGGACGAGGACGGCGCCCTGAGGAGGGAGGCGGCGCCCCGGGGAGGGAGGCTGCCCCCGGGAGGGAGGCGGCCCCCTGAGGAGGGAGGCGGCCCCCTGAGGCGGGAGGCGGCGCCCCGGGTAGGGAGGCGGCCCCCTGAGGCGGGAGGCAGTGCCCCGGGGAGGGAGGCGGCCCCCTGAGGCGGGAGGCGGCCCCCTGAGGAGGGAGGCGGCCCCCTGAGGAGGGAGGCGGCCCCCTGAGGCGGGAGGCGGCGCCCCGGGGAGGGAGGCGGCCCCCTGAGGAGGGAGGCGGCCCCCTGAGGAGGGAGGCGGCCCCCTGAGGAGGGAGACGGCCCCCTGAGGAGGGAGGGGGCCCCCTGAGGAGGGAGGCGGCCCCCTGAGGAGGGAGGCGGCGCCCCGGGGAGGGAGGCGGCCCCCTGAGGAGGGAGGCGGCGCCCCGGGGAGGGAGGCGGCCCCCTGAGGAGGGAGGCGGCGCCCCGGGGAGGGAGGCGGCCCCCTGAGGAGGGAGGCGGCCCCCTGAGGAGGGAGGCGGCCCCCTGAGGAGGGAGGCGGCGCCCCGGGGAGGGAGGCGGCCCCCTGAGGAGGGAGGCGGCCCCCTAAGGAGGGAGGCGGCGCCCCGGGGAGGGAGGCGGCCCCCTGAGGAGGGAGACGGCCCCCTGAGGAGGGAGGGGGCCCCCTGAGGAGGGAGGCGGCCCCCTGAGGCGGGAGGCGGTGCCCCGGGGAGGGAGGCAGCGCCCCTGAGGAGGGAGGCGGCGCCCCGGGGAGGGAGGCGGCGCCCCGAGGCGGGAGGCAGTGCCCTGGGGAGGGAGGCGGCCCCCTGAGGAG
Organism: Tamandua tetradactyla; assembly: GCF_023851605.1. Taxonomy (NCBI): domain Eukaryota; kingdom Metazoa; phylum Chordata; class Mammalia; order Pilosa; family Myrmecophagidae; genus Tamandua; species Tamandua tetradactyla. Next base: position 146,074,566 of record NC_135332.1, read on the forward strand.
GGAGGCGGCGCCCCGGGGAGGGAGGCGGCCCCCTGAGGAGGGAGGTGGCCCCCTGAGGCGGGAGGCAGCGCCCCGGGGAGGGAGGCGGCGCCCCGGGGAGGGAGGCGGCCCCCTGAGGCGGGAGGCGGCGCCCCGGGGAGGGAGGCGGCCCCCTGAGGAGGGAGGCAGCGCCCCGGGGAGGGAGGCGGCCCCCTGAGGAGGGAGGCAGCGCCCCCTGAGGAAGGAGGCGGCGCCCCGGGGAGGGAGGCGGCCCCCTGAGGAGGGAGGCAGCGCCCCCTGAGGAAGGAGGCAGCGCCCCCTGAGGAAGGAGGCAGCGCCCCCTGAGGAGGGAGGCGGCCCCCTGAGGAGGGAGGCGGCCCCCTGAGGAGGGAGGCGGGCCCCTGAGGAGGGAGGCGGTGCCCCGAGGAGGGAGGCGCTCCGGGGAGGGAGGCGAAGACGCTACCCGGGCCCGAGGCGGCAGGCCAGGCCCTCGAAGACATAAGGGGCCGCAGGTGTGTGCCGGCAGACCTTCTCCCAGGCAGACCTCACCTGTCCGCCCCACTGCTCGTGCCCCAGTGACCTCAGATTCCTTCTCAACAGACTCCCAGGTTACCCCAGCTAGTGGTCAGGTTTGGCACTGAAGATGTCATCAGCCATCCAGCCCTGGATTAAATAGCGACGACGTGACTGTCACCCTCAGGTAAACCGGGCGTGTCTGCGAACTCTGATTCTAGGCAAAAGAGAACTCTACGGAAAAGAGTTCTGTAAACAGTGCTGGGACTTTCTCTCCCAATACCTGTAGACACCCCCCATCTCCCCCCACCCCACAACAACAAGGCCTCAGTTGTCAAAGGTAGCTTTTTATCTGGGAAGAATAATATGAAGTCATCGTTTTTACTCCCAGGCTATGACTTGCTAATCAGAGTCACTTTGGGCACCTTAGCTCTGAGGACTTTTAGCAAAAGCCGATTTTGTGGGGGGGTTGGGAGTGTATGTGTGAAGAATTCCAGAAAAGTATGAGGCTCTGGGTGTAGTGGGCAGCCAGAGACAGCAGAGAAAGGGGGGAGGCAGCGGGGCTCCAGATGGGAAATGGGGGCACATAAAAAGGGCCTCACATTGCTTTGCAAGTGAATCTAAAAAAAGGTGAATTCCTAAGGCCAGGAATCTTAGAACAACAAAAACAACAAAACAGTATCTAGAAGTCCGAATATCCCAGATCACATGAGTACAATTTCCTTCAAAAAAAAAAGAGCTGATACATTTCAGAAGTTGTAGAGGTGATATGGGCAACTGGTAAGTTTACTCTTGGTCAGAAGTCTTAAGGATGCTAGAAAGCCTAGAGGCCTAGAACCTTCTCTGGGGCTAGGTTGTTCTTTCCTGGAGTTGTTCTGGCCTCACTCAGGGCTGGGGGAACTAAACATAGTCACATGAAACTTCTTAAAGATTCTTAACCTGTCAGCAACTCTGGGCTCTCGCCTTATAAACCATACCCATGTGCCCACGGGTACTCACTCCCTACTGCAGACAATTTCAGGGGTTCGTGGACTCACAAGCCCTTTCTGGAACCCCAGTTAAGGAAGTGCCTGCTCTGAGTTTCCTCCCTTTAGTGTTCTCACTCTTTTTATCCACTATCTCACCATTCACCAAATATTTTTTTAAATGACAGCTATATATCAGGTGTTAAGTCAGACCCATTCCTTGCCCTCATGGGGCTTATAGTTTAATAAGGCAGAGGAATTATTAAAATAGTCAAAGAAATGGGTGTAATGCTATTGTTGAGAAAAGTACTACAAAGGAGTTTTCATTGTTTTATGAGATGATGCAGCAGGGAAATTGTCAGGCAGGTAAGAGTAAGCTTCCCTAAGGAGTCCTAACTGAGCAAAGATATGAAGAAAGCATAGGGCTTAAAGAGGTAAAGGGCAAGGGAAGTCATGTACAGAAAGCCCAGGGGTGGGAGGAGTGGAGAGAAGGCCAAAACAGTGTGGGGGATTGTGGCACAAGATGTGGCACCATAGCAGGTAAGGACAGACCATCAAAGCACTTGTAGGGCCTGTTAAAGTATTTGCATTTTAGAGCAACAAAAAGATGGGAGTAATATTGAATTTATTTTTCCTATCTGGCCCACTTCCCATGTGCTGGTTTCAAAGGATGTATGTCTCCTACAAAAGCCACGTTTTAATCTAAATCCCATTTCATGAAGGCAGAATAATCCCTATTCAATACTGTATGTTTGAAACTGTAATCAGATCATCTCCCTAGAGATGTGATTTAATCAAGAGTAGTTGTTAAACTGGATTAGGTGATGACATGTCTCCACCCATTTGGGTGGGTCTTGACTGGTTTACTGGAGTCCTATAAAAGAGGAAACATTTTGGAGAACGAAGGAGATTCAGAGAGAGCAGAGAATGCTGCAGCACCACAAAGCAGAGTCCACTAGCCAGCGCTTTTGAGATGAAGAAGGAAAATGCCTCCCGGGGAGCTTCTTGAAACAGGAAGCCAGGAGAAGAAGCTAGCAGATGACGCCTGTTTGCCATGTGCCCTTCCAGATGAGAGAGGAACCCTGATTGTGTTCACCATGTGCCTTTCCACTTGAGAGAGAAACCCTGAACTTCATTGGCCTTCTTGAACCAAGCTAGCAAAGTAGAACATCTCACATTCCCCTCTATTCCCTTATTTGCAGGCAGTGATGTTCATTCGTAATTTATTTGTAATTTATTCAACAATTATTTACTGACTATTTACTATGTGATAAGCACTGTGCTAGGTGGAGCGGATGTAATTGTCAACAAGACTCATATGCTCTCTCTTATTTTACATATTACCATTCATTCTAATAAAGAACTTGGGGACCACTATATTGCAGAGCAAAAGTGCCCTATTTTTAAGAGCACCATGTAGGTGGGTATAGTCACTCCTGTATGGCCCTAATAACTATTATGAAAACTGTCACCTAGACTCTGTCTGGGTCCCAGGGTGGACCAGGTGGACACTGGTCTGAAGTATTCCTTGGAACTCTTAGCCCTAAGGGTTAGGCTCATGAAATTATCCTTCTTGGAATTCTGATGGGAGGTCAACTCTATAATAATCTGAAGATTATTCCCCTAATACTTTAGTGGAACAAATGAATAGAATACCAAGCAAACAAATGAATGTATGTTAGAAGAGGAGGACCTCCCACTCAACAGAAAGTCTTTGAGAATTTCAATCTTTAGCTACTAGATTCAAGGATTTCAGTTGGGACAGAGAAATGAGGACAAGTTAATACAAAAAAAAATCAAAAAACAAACAAACAAAAAACAACCAAAAACTAAAACTAAGGGAGGTAGGATACCCGTAGGTATATTTTCAAACTGGGCTTCTGGAAGGAGGCAGGGGGAACTATGTGCGAGTACATTGTGAGGTGGAGGAGGAAGTGAGACCTACCTTTGAGGCTCACATTTCCAGATGACTCATTTCACACAGACTAGATTTTTTTTAAACATGCCTCAATTCACAGCGAGGGAATAGTGGATTATTCACAGAGCCAGGCCTATGATGTGGGCAGAACTAGAGCAGGGAGCAGAGTGAAGTGACGAGTCCCAGTGATCTAAAGAGTGAATGAGGGGATGACTGCTGTGCAAAACCGAATGTACACATTTGGGAGATAGCTGCTCCCTTCTCGTGACAACAGCGGAGAGCTGATTGCATTATAACTTCAAACTCTAAGACTCTGCAGCACAGGGAGAAAGAAACAACATCACAGAGCAATCTGAAACGAATCATTTCTTTTATTAGCTCAAGTTCCCCCCACCCCCTAAATTTAATGGGATCAAACTGTGAAAAGGCCAACCTACTGCCCTGCTTTATTTTTAGCAATGCCAAAGAAAGGCCTAGCAGGGACATCCTGTTTTTAATTAAACTTGAAGATCCCATTCTTGTCTCTGGGTAAATACAGGTTATGGGACACTAAGCTGCCCAGCTCCAGCTCTGCTGGGGCCAGCCTTGAGCCAGCTCCCTATGTGTGGCCAGGGGCCTCCCCAACTTCCTCATAGCCTACGCTTTTTCTTTCTTTTCCTTCTGAAGGAACAACCTCCTGGAATGTTGGAAAGGAAGGAATCATGTCTGAACTGATAAAGGTTGTGGCATTAACTGAGGCAGGCACAATTCCAAAAGTTAAAACTTCTCTCTGAAGGAATCCAGACTGACTTTTTCAGCAGAAGATTTAGGGTCTCTAACATGGAACCAGACATCTGAGATCCTCTGACTAAGCAGTACAGGGTTGTTTTTAGATTGTAGATAAAGAAGTTACATACCAGGGAAGGAGAGTGAAGAGAGACCCTTTCTTTGAGAAACTTTCCTGGAAATATTTTTTACGTAGGGCCAATAACTATATGTCTGGAATGGTGTAAGTACTTTGTTGCACAAAGGTAGAAGAATAAATTAAATTAGTAAATTTCATACTTTCACAGAGTTCTATGGAGACACTCAGGGTGGCTTCATGAGCAGGGAGAGGATGAGAAAATAAGGTCCTCACCCCTCGCTTTAACCAAAGCAGCTCCATTCTTATAGTGTGTAGCATGTAAGATTTTACTTGAATAAAACAATTTCTACTGCTAAAAATGGAATTTGAAACCACAAACCACTTCAGGTGCCCTTCCCTTTATGATACCAATGACTCGAAGGGAATCAGTAATTCAAAGATTCATACCATGAATCATCCTCCAGGCACAATAGTGGAGCTTATTATTTGAAAGAACCAGCACTATGCCCTTTTATAACTTTAAGATCTAAGGGAAACAGATGCTATCTTAACATGGGAAGAACATTTGTATGTTCAGAGGTGCCTGATGACAGAATAGGGATTGTGCTATTCTGCAGAAGTAAGTCCCTGGATATTGAAGATATTCAAGCAAAGTCCAGACAATCATCTGTTGAGAAAAAAGTTTTCCCTAAGTGTTTTCCGAGGAATACTGGTCTTCCAAGATGCTCTGAGACCAGAGAGGTGTCATCACTGAAACAGCTTGGGAAAGCCTGTCTCTTCTCTCCCTTTCTTGGAACATAACAATATTCATGAACAATCTGTGACCTCCTGCAGGAAAGAGACCTGCTTAACTCTAGTGAACCCAGGGTTCCCGAACTTGTTTGACCCAGAGCCCTTTTGTTACAGCCTTTATCGGGAGTTTATGAAACTAGCACTCCAAGAAAGTTCTCCCTGCCCCAGGATGGGCCCTTTTTCTGGTTCTTTCAGTTGGGCTCTGTTCTCTCTGTCCTTTTTTTCAGACTAGGCAACCCATAATGCTTCTTCATGAGCTCTGTCTTCCAAAAGTATCTAAATTTCTGCACCAGGGACTGTCTGTATGTTTTAGAGTCTGACACTTCCTTCACTCAACAAATATTTATTGACCATGTGCTAAGCCCTAGGGGCTATGCTAAATCCCTCAGATTTAGAGAGAGATAGAAAGACAGGTTAGCAGATAAATGTATTAAAATGAGAGCAGAGAGCGCTACTTGTAGCCAAAGTGGTATAGTGCAATCAGATGTATCTTCCTACCTGAAACAATAAAAAAGAAAGTGACAACACAGAGGAAATAATGATTTTTAAGACATTTGACATTAGGAAGTGAAGGACAGTGATCCCTCTTGTTAAAGAGATGAGCCCTATGATCATGCCAGATTACTATCTTTAGAGAGCTTCCAAAACTCAGTGCTGGGAGGGGAAACATAGTTGGAGTCAGGAAGACTCAATGAACTGAGGAGATGGAGTTGAGAGTCTGGAGCAACCAAAGAGGTTAGAATTTACAGGATGAAACACCAGGGAGAATAAAGCTGAACAGAGGGAGAACTCCAGAGATTTGCAGATTAGGAAAGGAACCAATTGAAAGGAGTGAAGAGTGCCTGGTCCTCACAGGGTCAGGAAGAGTACCTGTTCTCATCAGCCAGACTGGAAAACTTCATGATTCGTGGGTCACTGGGTACTGAGAAAGAATTAGCTCCAGAATGAGCATTGCTCTGATGTCACTTACCAAATGTTAAAACCAACACTTGAGAAGTTCAAACTTTTTCCAAGTAACTTAACTGCATTTTGTAAAAAAAATGGAAGAATATCGAGCACCTAACATGGTAAAATTCACAATGTCTTGCATCGAATAAAAATTATTTGGCATGCAAAGATGCAGGAAAATACAGCCTATAACTTGGAGAAAAATCAATCCATTGAAAGTGACCTACAAGTGGTGCAGATGTTAGAATCAGCAGGGCATAAAAAACAGCTTTCATAATAGTGTTCCATATGTTCAAAAAGTTAAGGCCTAAAATTAATCTTGTAGCAATAAAAGCTACAATGTCTAAGGTAAAAAGTACATGGGATAGCATTAATAAAAGATTATACTGTGCAGAAAAAATATTAGTGCCTTGAAGACGCAGCAATAAAAACTATCCAAAATGAAATGAGAATATAAAAAATATATAAAATGAGCAACATGTTGGTGAACTGTGAAACAACTTCAAGCAGCTTAATATATATGTAATTAGGGACTCCAAAGGAGAGGAGACAGAAAAATATTTGAAGATATAATTGCTGAAAATGTTCTAAATTTGATGAAAACCATATATCCACAAATCCAAGAAACTTCTTGATAGACACAAACTACCCAAGTTCACTCAAGAAGAAATAAATAACTGGGATAGCCCTCTAACGATGAGATTTACTTTGCAGTGAAAAATCTTCCCACGAAGAAAACTCTAGGTTCAGATGGCTTCAAAGAGGATGCTATCAACTACTTACATAATACTAATTTAAACAAGCTCTTCTAGGAAATTGAGGAGGTATTACTTCCTCCATCAATTTCCCATAAGCTGCTCCTACCACAAACTTGGTGGTTTAAGATAATAGAAATGTATTCTTTCACAGCTCTAGATATAGTCCTCTGATGGCTCTAGGGAAGAACCTGTTCTTTGCCTTTTCCAGCTTCTGGTGGCTGTTGGCATTCCTTGGCTTGTAGCTGAATCACTCCAATCTCTGGCTTTGTCTTTGCATCACCTTCTCCTCAATGTGTGTAGCAATGAATCTCCCCAACTCTGTCTTATAAGGATACACATGATTGCATTTAGGGCCCAGCCAGATTATCCAGGATAGACTTCTCTTGAGCACCTTTATTTAATCACATTTTACTATATAAGGTAATATTCACAGGTTCCAGGCATTAGGAAGTGAATATATCTTTGGAAGGCCATTTTTTTCCCTGCCTCACACAATTCCAAACACAAAAGACTAGTATTACCCTGATGTGAAAATGAGAGATTACAATTCATTCTATGAATTGACCTAATAGCAAAATAAGACAAAGGCATTATAAGAAAAGAACACTACAGACCAAGAACCCTCATGAACTTAGATGCAGAAATTCTAAATATAAATTTAGCAAATCAAATCTAACAATATATTAAAAGGATAAATACATCACTACTAAGTGATATTTATCCCAGGAATGTAAGGTTGATTTAATATTCAAATATCAATCAACGTTATTCATCATATTAACAAACTAAAAAAGAAAAACAATATGATCATCTAATACACAGGAAAAAAACTGGTAACATCCAATACCCATTCTGAATTAAAAAAAAAAAAAAAACCCTCAGCAAACTAAGAATAGAAGGGAATTTCCTTAAACTGGTAAGGGGTATTCTGTGAAAAACCTACAGTTAACATCATTCTTAATTGTGAAAGACTGAATGGTTTTCCCCTAAGATCAATAACAAGGCAAGCATATCCATGCCAACCATTCTTATTTAACGTCATACTAGAGGTATTAACCAATATAGTAAGGCAAGTGAAAGAAATTAAAGGCATCCAGTTTGGAAAGGAAGAGCTAAAAGTGTTATTCACAGACAACATAATTGTCTACGCAGAAAATCTGATGGATCTATTAAAAATCCATTAGAATTAATAAGTGAATTTAGCAAGGTTGCAATGCATATGCTCGAATACAAGAATCAATTGTATTTCTATATATTAAAAGCAAGCAACCAGAAATTCAGATTTTTAAATTGTATTTATAATATAATTTACAATAATGCAAAATATGCATGAGTAAATTTGACAAAAGATGCGCAAGACAGGCAAACTAAAAACTGCAAAATACTGCTAGGAGAAATAAAAGAGGACCTAATTAAATGGAGAGGTAGACCAGATACATGGGTTGGAAGACTCAATATTGTTATGATAACAATTCTCCCCAAATTGATCAATGGTTTCAGTACAATTCCAATCAAAATCCCAGTAGGTTTTTCCATGAAAAATTGACAAGCTAATTCTAAAATTTATATGGAAAGGCAAATGATCTAGAATAGCCAAGACAACTTTGAAAAAGAACAAAGTTAGAGAACTAACACCACCTAGTTTTAAGATTTATAAAGCACAAGACAGTGTGGTATTGGCATTATAATAGAAAATTAAATCAATGGAATAGAAAAGCATCTAGAAATAGACTCATTCATATATGACAACTGATTTTCAACAAGATACAACAACAATACAGAGGAATGAGGGTCGATTTTTCAACAAAAGATGCTGGAAAAATTGGATATTTATGTGCGAAAAGGTGAACTTCAATAGAAATGTCACACCATATACAAAAATTAACTCAAAATAGGTCATATACATATTGTAAAACTTAAGACTTGTATAAGAAAACAAAGTTGAAAACCTTTGTTATCTTGAGTTAAGCAAAAATTTTTAGATATAACAACCAAAATCATCATCCATAACATAGCAAATTGATAAACTGAACATGAAGCTTAAAAACTTCTGCTCTTTGAAATACATGTTAAAAGAGTAAAAGGACAAGCAACAGACTGGGGGAGCATATATATATATATCTGACAAGACTTGGATCTAGAATATAGAAAAAAACTCAAAATTCAATAATAAAAAAAACCACCCATTTAAAAAAAAGGATTGAACAGACACTCAAACAAAGAAGATAAAAGAATGGCAAATAAGCACACAAAAACATGCTCAACATTTTAGTCATTAGAGAAATAAGATTAAAGCCACATGATATATACCACACCTTTAGAGTGACTAAAATGAGAAACACCTACCATACCAAGGGTTGGAAGTTATACAGAAGAGCTGAAACTCTCATGCACTGCTGGTAAGAATGGAAAATCATGCCACCACTTAGGAAAACAATTTGGAATTTTCCTAAAAAGTTAAACATACACCTACCATTTAATACAGCCATTTCATTTCTACTTATCACCCAAGAGAAATACAAAGGCCTGTACACAAATGTTCACAGTAGATTTATTTGCACTAGCCAAAAAGTGACAAAACAACTGAATGTTCATAAACAGGTGAATGAACAACAACAATAACAAAAAACCCTGTGGTATGTCATGCAATGGAATACTACTCAGCAAGGAAAAGGAATGAGCTATTGGCATGTGCTACTACAAGGATGAATCCCAAAATAAGGCCAAGTGAAAGTAAGCCTCCCCCCCCAAAAGAATACACACTATACTTCCATTTATATAAAGTTCTAGAAAACACAAACTAATGTATAGTGACAGAAAGCATATCACTGATTGCCTGAGAAGAGAAAGTGTATGAGGTGGGGTGAAGAGGGATCTTGAAGGAGCCTGAAAAAATTTCTGGGGTTGATGAATATGTTTGTTACCTTGATAATGATTTATACATATGTCAAAACATCCAATTCTACAATTTAAATATGTGTGCTTTATTGTAAGCCAATTATACTTCAATAAAGTCATTTTTAAAATCCTGTTAATGCTCTTATAATTATATCTTTTAATGGAGTTATTCATCATTAAAAAGCAGCAATCTGAAATTAACCAAAAAAATAAGAGCAGTGTTACTATGAAGATGGGTATATGGCATAAAGAAAAATGGCCTGATTTAGTTGAAGGGAAGGGAACCGGAAAGATTAGATGACCTCTAATGAGTGGGAAAGAAATGTGGGGTGAGAGGGTGCTCTAGGCCACAGCATAAAGAAAGGCAGGAGGATACGAGAGTCCGTGGTGTCTTCTGGAATCATCTGGGACAGTTAATGGAGACATGGAACATTCCGGGACCACGTGAGAGGAGGCTTATGAGGGGTGGGACCCTGGTCGTGACAGCTGTCACATGCCTTATGAAGGAATGAAGACATCATTTACAGTGAGCAGGAGCTTTTGAAAGATTTTAAGCAGGTGAAAACATTTTATATCTGCAATTTTGAAAGATCCCTCTGACAGCTGTGGGGAGAATATAATTGGGGGAGGGCAAGAAGAAGGAGCACCTGTTGGAAATGTGTTGTGGAAGATGGTGGTTCTCATAAATGGCCAGGACAATATTTCTAGCCTTACACAGTCTTCTAGAACGTTGCCACTACCCATCAAGAGGGAGACTGACTCTCTGTCCTCTCCTCCTTGAACCTGGAGTGTTTGTGAGCCACAGAGTCCTGTGTGATCTCTTTGACTAATAGTGTGTGTTACGAGTGGTAATACTGTGTGACTTCCAAGGCTAGGTCATTAAAGTGGGTACAGCTTCTGCCTGGCTCTCTTTCTTGGGACCTGCACCCTTTAAGCCCTGAGCTGCCGTGTGAGAAGTCTGGCCATCCTGGGACTTCCATACTGAAGAGATCACACGGAGATACCAAGAGATGCTCCAGAAGCCCAGATGTGCCAGCCACCGGCCATCATTCAAACCACCCCGGCTGATACTGGAGTCCTGCCCAAATATCACATCCATGGGCTGATGGTTGTTGTCCTTTTAAGCTGCTAAGTTCTGTTTGTTTGTTTGTTTTTTAACATTTTTTATTGTGAAATATAACATATATACAAAAATGCTAAATTTCAAATTATATGTTAACAAGTAGTTTTAGAACAAATTTCAAAGTAAGGTATGGGTCCCACCATTTCAGGTGTTTAGTTCTAGCTGCTCTAAGACACTTGAGACTAAAAAGAAATAATATAATGATTCAGTAATCATACTCATTTGTTAAATCCTATCTTGTCTGATACATCTCCTCCTTCTCCTTTGATCCTTCTCCCAATCTTTAGGTATATTTGGGCAATGGCCATTCTAACTTCAAGTTGCAAAGAGGTGCTGACATTATGGGGTAGGGGGATGCAATGGTTGATGCTTTTGAGAGACTGGTAACTCTTGGTTTCAGGGCTTATCTGGCCTAGGAGCTATTACTTTAAGCTGTACAGAATTGCAAGACCTCCTTCCCAATTCTAGGCTCCATGTTTTAAGTTATTTAACTGAACTGGCCAGACAGTTCAGTTGTGTGCTACAGAAAATTAGGTTTGGGACAAAATAAACCTTTCTTCCTTTTCGTCTCATACAGTAGGTGAAGTTCTAAAATACAGACAATATCATCATTTACCCTGATTTACCTTAGTCCCAACCACATCAGCTTTGTTCTTATCTCTAATTGAAGCCTGGTTCTTTTTCAGTTTCTTTAACAGTTGCTGTATATAGGAATGCTGACCTTCAGAACTGCAGAACTCCAGCTCTGAGTCTTAGGTGTCACACAGGAAAATACCAGGTTATGCATATAGCACAACATCTCAGAATTTAGAAATAACACTTAAAGCTTAGGAATAAATGTGACTTCTGTAAGAGCTTACAATCTAGGCCCCAATTTTCTTATAAGTATTTTCTAAGAGAGACCATACAATATTTGTCCTTTTGTTTCTGGCTTATTTCGCTCAACATAATGTCCTCATGGTTCATTTGTCTCATTGCATGCCTTTCTGTAGCTGCACAATATGCCATCATTTGTATACACCACAGCTCACTCTTCTGCTTCTCAGTCAATGTACCCTTGGCCACTTCCATCCATTGGGTATAAAGAATAATGTCGCCATAAACATTAGTGTTGAAATGTCTATTTGAATCTCTGGGGTGGTCCTGATATGCAGAAATAAATAACTGGGACAATATTAAACTAATATTAAGGAAAGAAATGTGACACCTAAAGCATGGAAGCTCCAGAATATCTATTTAGGAGGGTTTTATGGGCCTCTTTGGAAGGAACCACTTGAAGCTGCCTTTGCATGGTACTTTCTATAAGATTGAAGAAAAATCAATTGCCCATATCTAAGAATGAGAGCCACCACTATAGACTTGAAATATGACAGTGTTAGGAGGAATGGACAGGAATGATAGAGATTTGAAAATTTTTAAGGAGGCATATTAAATAGGTCTGATGACTGCTTGAATATGGAGGTAAATGGGGAGCAGGGAGGAGATTGTTGACAAAGATGTTTCAGCCTTGATTAACATGATTAACATAGGGCAATTTAAAAAAAAAAAAAGGTTTTTTTGGGTCATTGATGAGTTTGCTTTTGCAGTGTTAACTCTGAGGTACCAGTAGAACATCCAAGTGCAGATGTCCACTGGATTATCTGACTTGTGATAATAATAATAATCCCCTAATCAGAAAGAGAGAAGTGAAACACAACTGATAACCAAGCACTCAGGCCACTTTTTAGACAAAATACCAGCCTAAGCAATTACTTTAAAGAGTTTTCTCCAGGAAAGAAATCTCAGTTGCATTCCAGAATAACATCTGTGGTCCACGTTCATAATTGAGAACTGGGCAAGAGTTTGGAGCTGAATTCCCAGGAACCATATCAAAATGAAACGGAAGTTCTTTTCTTTTTTCTTGTTTCCCCAGAATCAGAGGAGCATAGTGTTTCAGGTCTCCAAGGAGTAGGTTAAAAGTGACATACTGTCTATAACACTAATTTGGAAAGCTCTTTGGGGAAAAAATGCAAATGGAACTCAGGAAGTGGTTCTTAAAAAATGCCAAGAGGTCTCTCTGGTCCCTATTTTGATCCTCTGTGACCCAAATCCCCACAAGATGATTGTCTGACTTGATCACAGCCTGGTGCTCTTACAACCAGATGGGATTAATCTGTGAGTTTGATGCCCATAGAGGGCAAGTCTCCATTGTGCAGCCACTACCACCATCTCCCCCTCCTCATTCTGTCACCTTATATGCCTGTATATGCCATATTCATCATGGGGGTGGGTGGGGTGAATCAGAAAAAATAGTTTTCTACCTTGCTAAAAGAAGCAAATACTAAATCTTCTGTGATGGGCTGCATACACTCTCAACCTCCTCCCTTCAGGTTTCATTCCTTCCAAATGTGTGAAAATGTAGACTAAGAGTGTTCTGAATTCACCATGCCTTCATCAAAGTTGCCAATTAACCCTGAATCACAATGAGGAGGCGAGGTAAAATTCTAAGACAACAGTTGACACTAAGTACTTTAGAAGCAATCATTAATATCCAAATAATGAATATGTTAATTACCAGTTATTCCCACTTGGTCTTCAAAACAAGTTTCTGAGCACTGGGATGGGTAATGTTATGTCAGCCTGTGTATTTCTTTCGGGAAAAGTTTCTAACTCAGACTTGAGAACAAATCCAGACATCCTATCTCCCAAACAGTCCCAATGCATGATATGTGCCCGGAGCTCAAGTCAACAATTAAGATTTGGGCGGTTCCTGATGCAATCACATTCTTCCCTGGAGAAGTGATCTTTCTTTTGTCTGAGTCCTGTGAGCATGGGAGCAGCCTAGGAATGTGGGTTTTCCCCAGATGGGCTGGTCTTAGGTGGGAAAGACCTGATGGCAGCTGATGAAAGCCAGGCACTCCTGAAGTCATCAGTTCAAGAATATCTCTTCTGAGAATTCCACCAATTAGTGATTTAGTTGGGCTACCTCTCTTCTCATTGTGAGCATACATTTCATAACTAGGTAAATTCAGAGTAAAAGTTAATGGAAAATGCTATCCATTACTCTGTCTTTTGATCAGTTTAACATCCTGGTCCATCTCTGGGAACTGTGGTTGTAATAATGGCAAACACTGATAGAGGAATACCCTATGACATGCACTTTTCTAAGGGCTTTACTCTTAATCACTGATTTAACCCTTACACACCCATGAAATAGGTGTGTTATTAGCTCCATTTTACAAATCAGAAAACTGACACACAGAGAGGTTAAGTAGCTTGCTCAAGGTGACATGTAAGTAGTAGAATCATGACACTCTGACACTGGAGTCTATACTTTTAATAACAACACAAATTTATCTCCATAGTAAAGGGAGCCTCAGTTTGGGGACCCAGGGATAGAAAATCGTGACACAAGGAAATGAGAGAAGGAAAAGGGAGAGTGAAGGAGAAAGGCAATACTGATCTGCATGCCAGTTCTTCTGTGGACTCCCTTTTCATCTTCACTTTGGATACACGTGATCAGTTCTTTTGTCTAAGACTGGTGAATTTTTATCCATTCCTAAAGATAATGCAGGGAACTCTATATACACCTAACCAGCAGCAGACCTGTAGTTTAGAGCTTGATTCTGAAGAATTTTCCTATATTCTAAGAACAGAAAGGAGGCAAATTTGACTCCATTTTCTTCCTGTATTTTTACCTTGGGAGTTGTGCAGTCCCATTTACAAATCCATAAATTCAGAGTTCCCTGAAATCCCCAATACCCCACAGGAATCAGCAATGCTGCTCATTTGCTAGCTCAGTCCTTCCTCAGACATGCAGCCTGTGCTGTGATGGGTATGAGTGTCCCCACTGCCTCCAGCTGTGCTAATGGACAGCGAACAAGTGTAGGGCAGGATTCTCTTTCCCCTGGCAACAGTGGGCTGACCTGGGCCCCCATATGAAGGAGAGAATCTGCTATAATATAGGGAAAGGTCAGAGTTGTTATCTGGCCTCAGACTCCTGAGAGATGTGTTTGATGCAATAATAAAACATCAAGCCTAAAGCATGATTCTAAACTTGTCACTTAAAAAACAAACACAAGCATGTGAAAATGTTTGGTTAAGTTTCTAAAAATAAATTTGCATATGGTTTTGCTTGTTCATCCAGATGCTGATAGAGCACAAAAATATATTTTTACAAAAGCACACAACTGCTCTTTGTTGGAAGTGTTAGGCTGGATAATGGTTCCCCAGAGTTGTCCAGGTCCTAATCACTGGAACGTGCAAAGGTATATATGCCTTTATATAGCAAAAGGGGCTTTGCAGATGTGATGATGTTAAGGACCTTGAGATTGATGGGGAGAGTATCCTGGGTAATTCAAGTGGGACAGTTGATGTAATCAGAAGGGTCTGTGTAAGTGGAAGAGAGAAGCAGAGTGAGAAAACCAGAGTAATGGTGCATGAGAAGGACTCTATTCATAATCACTGGCTTTGAAGATGAGGAAAAGACCCACAAGCCAAGGAATGCAGGCTGCTTCTAGTAGCTGGAAGAGGCAAGGAAACAGATTTACCCCTAGAGTCACCAAAAGGAATGCAGTCCTGCTGATACCTTGATTTTAGTTCAGTGAAACTGACTATAAACCTCTCACCTGTAGAACTGCAAGAGCATTATTTTGGGTTGTTTTAAGACACTATGTTTGTGGCAATTTGTTATATGCCACAGTAAGAAACTATTACATAGTGTATTTTAAGTACCACATGGAGTCCACGATAGTCAAATTTTAGAGCCCTTCCTACCAATGTCAGGACTGCAAAAGGATTCCAACTTGTCACCACAAATAATATTTTGTAGACACCAGGAAGCAATATCAGGAAAGAGCAACTAGAAAAGTTATTGGAATCATATACCTCCATTCATTGTCAAACATGATTATAAACTTGCTTGGATGACAATCTTCAAACTGACAATTATTAGTGTTTGTAGGGGAACAACTATGAATTTGCATTTTTCATTAAACTGCTTGAATTCCAAAGCCTTGGAGGGACATAGGTTCAGCCAAGAATTTTTTTTCAACCTTTTTTTTTTTATTGTATAGTATAACATAAATACAAAGCAAGGAAATAAAAAAGTAATAGTTTTAAAGCACTCTTCAACAAGTGGTTAAAGGACAGATCCAAGAGCTTCTCATGGGCTACCATACGATCCTCTCATAGTTTTCGTTCTAGCTGCTCCAGAATATAGGAGGCTAGAGGGCTTATTTTTTATCATCACAATAAACTTTTTTCCTTCTTTTCTTTTTTGTGAAAAATAACACGTATACAAAAAAGCTAAAAATTTCAATCCCAGCACTACAATTAGTTGTAGAACATCATTCAGGGTTTGACATGGGTTACAATTTCACAATTTCAGGTTTTTACTTCTAGCTGCTCTAAAATACTGGAGACTAAAAGAGGTATCACTTTAATGATTCAGCATTCATATTCATTTGTTAAATCCTATCTTCTCTGTGCAACTCCACCATCACCTTTGCTCTTTCCATCCCTCTCTTTAGACTACAGAAAATTTCAGTTACAGAGCAAATAAACCTTTCTTCCATTGGTCTCAAAGAGTATGTGTGGTTCTAAAATATAGACACTGTCTTCCTTACCCCTATGTTCTGAATTACTTTAACCCCAACCTGTTCGGCTTCCTTCTTATCTTTAAATATCAGGTTATATATATAAAACAGCCTCTCAAACTCCACAAATAATAATCACCACTCCAGACTTAATGTGCCTTCTTTAAAAGCTTACAATGTAGGCCCCTGTTTTCTTATAAGCATCTTCTAAAGGTGACCATACCATTCTTGTTTTTTTGTTTCTGGATTATTTTGTCTCACCAAATGTCCCACATGTTCATTCACATCATTGCATGACTCATGACAGTTCCTTTTTGTAGCAGCACAACCTTTGTTCATAAGTATATACTATCGTTCACCAATCTACTTCTCTGTCAGTGCATCCTTCAGTCACCTGCATTCGTTGGTCATCATGTAGAGGGCCCAAAGTCCACAGTCCATCAACATTTTCAATTTTAGATAACTTCATTGTTCCCAAGAGAAAGAAAATCAATAAACACACCCTCGCCAAATAGGAAATCTAAATTTCCTCCTAACTCTTGTCCCTCCCCCCATTATTTACCTCTTGAATTGCTGTAATAGTGCTGATGGTTTCCTTTTGAACTTAGCTCATAGTGTGCAATAGTAGTTTTTCCCCTGTACCCTGGACTTAAACACTTTTTGTACAGGATCATATCTTTGAAGTGATTCTTACAAGAACAAATTCATATTTCTAGTGTTAATCAGTGGGACATGGAAGTCTATACAACCCCTTTTCAATCTTGTTCATCTGCAATATGGTAATATTACAGACCCACTAAAAATCACCTTCGCTCCTATCTATTCCCTTACCCTGGAGTTCAACCTCATTAGCTAACAGTTCACCCATCTCTAGCTTCCTATGTATCTCTAAGTATCCTATATTCTGTATTATAAGCCTCTGATTATACCTTTATGCTGGGCATAAAAATGTAATCATACAGTATCTATCCTTTTGTGTCTGGCTAATTTCACTCAGCTTTATGTCCTCAAGGCTCATTCATATTATCATGTGCTTCAGGACATCATTTTGTCTTACTGCTGCATAATATTCAGTCGTATTTATATACCACATTTTGTTGATCCACTCGTCTGTTGATGGGCATTTGGTTTGTTTCCATCTTTTGGCAATTGTGAATAATGCTGTTATGAACATCGGTGTGCAAATGTCTGTTTGTGTCATTGCTTTCAGCTCTTCTGGGTATATGCCAAGTAGTGCTATTGCTGGGTCATAGGGCAATTTGATATTTAGTTTCCTAAGGAACCACCAAACAGTCTTCCATAGTGGCTGCACCATTATCCATTTCCACCAGCAGTGCATAAGTGTCCCAGTTTCTCCACATCCTCTCCAATATTTATAGTTTCCTGTTTGTTTAATAGTCATTCTTATAGGTGTGACACGTTATCTCATTGTAGTCTTGATCTGCATTTCACATAGCCAATGAAAATGAGCATCTCTTCATGTGCTTTTGAGCCATCTGTATTTGCTCTTTAGAGAAATGCCTATTCATATCTTTAGGACATTATATAATTGCGTTGTTTGATCTTTTGTTGTTGAGTTGCATGATTTCTTTGTACATATAGGAAATCAAACCTTTGTCCAATATGTGATTTCCAGATATTTCTCCCATTGAATTGGCTGCCTCTTCACCCTTTTGACAAAATCTTTTGAGGTGCAGAAGTATTTGATTTTGAGGAGTTCCCATTTATCTATTTCTACTTTTGTTGCTTGTGCTTTGGGTGTAAAGTTTAGGAAGCTACTTCCTATTACTAGGTCTTGAAGATGTTTCCCTCATTTTCTTCTAGAAGCTTTATGGTGCTAGTTCTTATATTTAGTGTCTGATCCACTTTGGGTTAAGTTTTGTGTAGGGTGTAAGATAGGGGTCCTCTTTCATTCCCTTGGCTCTTGATATCCAGTTCTTCCATGCCCAATTATTGAAAAGACTATTTTGTCCCAGTTCAGAGGATTTGGGGGCCTTGTCAAAAATCACTTGACCATAGATTTAGTGGTCTATTTCTGCACTCTCGATTCAATTCCATTGGTCATGCTTCTGTCTTTGTGCCAGTACCATGCTGTTTTGACCACTGTGGCTTTATAATAGGTTTTAAAGTCAGGGAATGTTAATTCTCACACTTTGTTCTTTTTAAAGGTGCTTTTAGCTATTCAGAGTCTCTTTCCCTTCCAGATGAATTTGGTAGTTAGCTTTTACAAATCTTCAAAGTAGGTTGTTGGAATTTTGATTGATATTGTGTTGAATCTATAGATAAATTTGGGGAGAATTGACATCTTAACTATATTTAGTCTTCCTATCCATGAGCAGGGAATGTCTTCCCACCTATTTAGATCTCCTTTGATTTTTTTTAGCAATGTTATGTAGTCTTCTGTGTACAAGTCCTTTATGTACCTATTTAAGTTCATTCCTAAGTATTTTATTCTTTTAGTTGCTATTTTGAATGGAATTTTTTCCTTAACTGACTCCTCAGCTAGGTCTTTGCTTGTGTTAGAAATGTTGCTGATTTTTGCACATTAATTTTATATCCTGACAGCTTGCTGAATTTGTTTATTAGCTCAAGTAACTTTGCTGTAGATTTCTCAGGATCTTCCAAGTATAGTATCATATCACCTGCAAATAATGAGAGTTTTACTTCTTCCTTTCCAATTTGGATGCATTTTATTTCTTTGTCCTGTCTGATTGTTCTAGCTAGAACTTCTAGCACAATGTTAAATAATAATGGTGACAGTGGTCATCCTTGTCTTGTACCTGATCTTAGGGGTAAAGATTTCAGTCTCTCTTCATTGAGTACAATGCTGGCTATCGGTTTTTCATATAATCCCCGTATCATATCAAGGTAGTTACCTTTGATTCCTATCTTTTGGAGTGTTTTTATCAGAGAAGGATGTTGAACTTTGTTGAATACTTTTTTCAGCATCAATCGAGATGACCATGTGATTTTTCCCTTTTGATTTGTTAATGTGCAGTATTACATTGATTTTCTTGTGTTGAACCATCCTTGCATTCCTGGAATAACTTCCACTTGGTCATGGTGTATAATTCCTTTAATGTGCTGTTGGATTTATTTGCTAATATTTTATTGAGAATTTTTTGCATCTATGTTCATTTGGGAGATTGGCCTGTAGTTTTCCTTTCTTATAGCATCTTTACCCAGTTTTGGTATTAAAATGATATTAGCTTCATAAAATGAGTTAGGTAGAGTTCCCTTTTCCTCAATTTTTTGGAAAAGTTTGAGCAGGATTGGTGTTAGTTCTTTCTGGAATGTTTGATAAAATTCCCCTGTGAAGCCATCTGGTCCTGGGCTTTTCTTTGTAGGAAGATTTTTGATGATTGATTGAATCTCTTTATTTGTGATTGATTTGTTGAGATCTTCTATTTTTTTTCCTGACTCAGTGTAGCTTATTTGCATGTCTCCAGGAATTTATACATTTCATCTAAATTGTCTAGTTTGCTGTCATATAGTTGTTCATAGTATTCTCTTGTGATTTGTTTTATTTCTTCAGGGTCTGTGGTAATGAACCCCTTCTCATTTCTGATTTTGTTTATTTGCATCTCCTCTCTTTTTTTTCTTTTTTGTCAGTCTTGCTAGTGGCCTATCAATTTTATTGATTTTCTCAAAGAACCAACTTTTGGTTTTATTGATTCTTTCTATTGTTCTCCCATTCATTTATCTCTGCTTTAATCTTTGTTATTTCTCTTCTCCTACTTGCTTTGCAGTTCATTTGCTGTTCTTTCTCAAGTTCCTCCAAGTGTGTGTTAAGTCCTCCATTTTTGCTCTTTCTTGTTTTTAAATATGGGCATTTAGGGCAATAAATTTCCCTCTCAGCACAGCCTCTGCCACATCCCATAAGTTCTGATAAGTTGGATTCTCATTTTCATTCATCTCTAGATAGCTACTGATTTCTCTAACAATTTCTTCTTTGACCCACTGGTTGTTTAAGAGTGTGTTACTTAATCTCCATATATTTGTGAATGTTCTCGTTCTTTGGTGTTTATTGAGATCCAGCTTCATCCCATTGTGATTAGAGAAAGTGCTTTGAATAATTCAATGTTTTTAAATTTATAAAGACCTGTTTTGTCCTGGAGAACATTCCATGAACACTAGAGAAGGATGTATATCCTTGTGCTTTGGGGTGCAGTGACCTATAGTCTTTTAGGTCTAATTCATTTATCAGTTATTTAACTTCTCTGTTTCCCTGTTGATCTTCTGTCTGGTTGTTCTATGTATAGAGGAGAGTGGTGTATTGAAGTTTCCTACTATTATGGTTGAAATACCTATCACTCCCTTCAGCTTTGCCAGTACTTTGTACTTTGGAACTCCTTGATTGGGAGCATAAACATTTATGATTGTTATATCTTCTTGGTGAATTGACCCTTTAATTAGTACTTAGTGTCCTTCTTTGTCTCTTATGATGTCTTTACATTTAAAGTCTATTTTGCCCAATATTAGCATAGGTAACTCCTGCTTTCTTTTGGTTACAACTTGCATGGAAAAT
The DNA here is from genome assembly GCF_023851605.1 of Tamandua tetradactyla. NCBI lineage: Eukaryota > Metazoa > Chordata > Mammalia > Pilosa > Myrmecophagidae > Tamandua > Tamandua tetradactyla. Next base: position 146,095,408 of record NC_135332.1, read on the forward strand.
CTTTTTCCATCCTTTCACTTTCAATCTATTTGTATCCTTGTGTATGAATCTCTTGTAGGCAGCACATAGCTGGATTATGTTTCTTAATCCATTCTGCCAGTATCTTTTAATTGGTAAGTTTAGTCTGTTAACATTCAAAGTTATTACTGAAAATGTGTTTCTTGATTCCACCATCTTATCTTTTTTATTTATTTGTTAGATTTATATATTCTCTTCCCTCTTTCTCTTTGTATTCTTTAAATTACCCTTAGTGGTATTCTTCAATTCTGTGCCCTCCTCCAGACTTCCCTCTCCTGTCAGCAGAACTCCTTTTAGTATTTCTTGTAGGGCTGGTCTCTTGTTGACAAATTCTTTTAGGACTTCTAAAGTTTTGTGAAAACTTTAATCTCTCCTTCAATTTTGAAGGACAGTTTGGCTGGGTACAGAATTCTTGGTGGGAATCTTTCTGTTTCAGGATCTTGAGTATATCATACAACTGCTTTCTTGCCTCCAGGGTGCTAGTTGAGTAGTCTGAACTCAGTCTTATTTGATTCCCTTATATGTAATAGATTGTTTATCTCTTGCCATTTTCAGGATTTTCTGTTTCTCTTCAACATTTGATAGACTGATTAGTATGCACCTTGGGGAAGGCCTATTTGGATTTATTCTGTTTGGAGTTCGTTTGGCTTCTTTGACTTGCATATTTATGTCCTTTATGAGGGTTGGTAAGTTTTCCCCCATTATATCCTCAACTACCCATCCTAGCCCTTTACTCCTCTCTTCTCCTTCTGGGCACCAATGATTTTTATATTTGTGTGCTTTGTTTTGTCTATCATTTCCCTGAGTTCCCATTCAATTTTTTGCATCTTCTTTGCCATTTGCTGTTTTGAGTCTTCAAAGTATACTGTTCTCTATATCACTTATTCTTTCTTCTGTCTCTTCAAATCTAGTGTTGTGTGCCTCTAGTATGTTTTTAATTTGCTTAACAGAGTCTTAAAACTCTGTGATATCTGCTATTTTTCTATTTATTCTTTCAAATTCCTCTTTATGCTCTTCTATTGTCTTCTTGATCTCCTTTATGTCATTTGCTATCCCACTTATTTTATTAAGTAGAGTTGCATGAACATCTGTGATTAGTTGTTCCAACATCTGTGTGTCCTCTGATGTTTTAATTTGTCCTATATCTGTCTGCATTGTGATATGCTTAGTGATCTTCTGCTGTCTTTGTTGGATTAAATATCTTGATTGATTTACTTTGGGAGTTGATTTCTTTCAGTAGACTAAGGCCTTGTGTTTGTGGGATGGTTGTACAGCAGGGAGCAGGGCATGGAGTGTGGCACTCAGTGCGGTGATTTGCATCAGGGTAGGTATAGGTGCAGGTTGGGGATGTTACATCGATGCTTGTGAATATGGGCATCCAGCAGCCAGGGAGGATGTAGCTGTGTGGGTACACCAGTCTGGGAGGTATAACCCTGTTGTGCATTATTCTAAGGCATGGGCCATTTGTGCACATGTGTAGAGCTGTGGCAGCAGGTTGGCATTATGCCTTCGAGGATTTGGGGTAGATGTGACCTGGCTGCGTGGGTTGGCACTTTCTCAGAGCTGGGAAGTGAGGTTGAGTTCTGTGTGTATGCATGGTTCTAGGACTGCTATAAAGTGCATTTCCCAGAGCTAAATGATGTGATTGGGTCTGTACACATATGTGGGCCTGGGAGTGCCATAAACTGATGTGCAGAGCTCAGGGCAGGTGGGGTGAGGCTGTGTGCCTCTAAGGGCAGGGGGAGCAAGGGTAGCCTGGATATGGAGGTTAGTTCCCGTAGCCTTTATGTGTTGGCAACTGCCTGCAGGGAACAGGGAGTGGGAGGTAGTGCTCAGGAGGGGTGCAGGAGAGGTGGGCTGGGCTGTACTTGGGATAGGGGTTGGGGGGGCAGTTATGTGCACTGGGGGCTGGTGGGGCGTGGGCTCCTGGAGCGTGGGGAATAGGAGTGGGTGATGGGGTTCGGGTGTGTGGATGTGGGGTGAGTTGCCAGTTACGGGGCTGCACTGGTGAGGGTAGTGCACGGAAGAAACAAGGCCTGGCTTACTTCCTGGTCCCAGGCTCCTGTCCATGCACTCCCACAGGCTCTGTGGCTCCACACCTCTGCACCAGGCTCCCATTTTCTGCCTCTCAGTTCCTCAGCCTCTGCAACCAGGGCTGCCCCATGTGGTGCAGAAGGCTCTCCCAGGTCAGCTGCACTCCCAAATCGCCACCTCAGTCACCCTCCTGTCCCTTCTTTAACTTTTCCGTGGAGCAGAGCTAATCTCAAGCCACTCGATCAGCCATCTTCCCAGAAGTCTCCAGCCAAGAATTTTTGTATTGACATTTGTAATCAAGCTACATGTTTTATTCACATTAAAAAATAAAATATTTAATTTGTTTATGATTTTCCTGGATCACAGCTTGCTTCCAACTCATCACTTTCTAACAGATATTTACCATGCATAGGGCAAAAAGTTAACAGACAGTGATTCCTTTGAAGCAAATGTAGCACCTGCAAATGCATGTTCTCCTGAGTGGTGCAGACCAACTAGAAACAAAAAAAGAGCCTCCACACAAAAGCACAAACTTCTTGTGACAATGACATGGACTAGATTGTGGATTTTCAAAAAGGAAAGAAAAAAATGAAAAAAAAAAAACAGAATGGGACACTCAGTAAGATCCTACAACAAATTTCAATTCATCCAGAATAATTGAAAGCAAGGAGATTACCATATGAATGTGACAGAAGATGTGAATTGTCAGTTTGCAAAATATCAGAATAGAATAACACAGTCCCTAATATGAAAATGGTTTTAAATTTAATTTAATCTCTTTGGTGATTTGGAAGTCACTCCAGGCTGCTGCAATATTTCCTTGGCTACAGTCATGAATATTAATCAGCAGGGTATGATACAGTGGAAAACAATTTAGGAAATTAGAGTCATATTCAGGGCTTCTGGAAAGCCATGAGTATATACATAATGATTAAGGAATGTGTGTCCTTACAATTAGGACCTGGAAACTTCCTGAGGTGCTTTACTGTGAGGAAAATGCCTCTCTCAGGCTGAGTGCATGTTCATTTTTATGGCCACCATTTTACACTCTGTAATGGACATGGAGTAAGTCGGCAGGGGCCCAGCAAATGTTCATTGGCACTTTTTGCACATTCTCTGCAAATTTCCCACTCTCTCTTGCAAATAGGACTCCACAGCACAGGGTCAGTGTCCAATTTTCCTCCCTATAGCATTTCTTTTCAGTGCCGGGTACTTAGCGTGTGCTTAACGAGAACAGCTGAATGAGTGCGTGAAGGATTCCAGATTCCCGTAAGTTCACAGGATCTTCACGTCCCTCCCTGCCTCGGCGTCGACACCTTCATGGATTACTGGTCCCCAAACCAATGACCGGGGCAGCTAGGAGAATTGTGCAGAAACAAACAGGAAATAACATGGTGGCAATTAGAGTTTTTTTTCTGGGATCCCAATCAGTCAATAGTTCCTCCTCCTACTATAAGGAGAATCCATCTGCCCCTTCACTGCAGTGAAGCAGAACAGAAGGGCCAAGCACTGCACTCCCATGCAAAAGAGAGAGAGAAAAAGAAACTAAGTTAAATGATGTACTTTTTTCCTTTTCATTGCATTTAATTTTTTTGCTTAATTAATAAAAATTTTTAAAAATCAGAAAAGGTTAATGATATGGGGGCTGTCCTCATGCCTTTGGGGGTACCTTTGGAAAAACAATTTGGCAGAACATATCAAAGGCCTTAGAAATTTTCATACCCTTTGGCCCAGTAATTGCATATCTGGGAATCCATTCTAGGGAAATAATCTTAAACATACAAAAATATTTATGCATAAGAATTATTTTATTTTTAAAAGTTCTAGGATAAGGTATAATAATGAAAAACTATAAACAACCTAAATATCTGGCAACAGGGGAAAATTAAGTAAATTATATGTTGTTTCACTTGGGCAGCCAGTAAAATATCTTTCTTAAAAGTTTTTTTTTTTTTTTTTTTTTTTTTTTTTTTTTTTTTTTTTTTTATTAACGGAAAGAAAAAAAAGAAATTAACACAACATTTAGAAATCATACCATTCTACATATGCACTCAGTAATTCTTAACATCATCACATAGATGCATGATCATTGTTTCTTAGTACATTTGCATCAGTTTAGAGGAACTAGCAACACAACAGAAAAAGATATAAAATGTCAATATAAAGAAAAGAAATAAAAGTAGTAGTAATAGTAAAAAACAACAACAACAAACAAACCAACAAGCAAACAAAAACAAAAAAAAACCCTATAGCTCAGATGCAGCTTCATTCAGTATTTTAACATGATTACTTTACAATTAGGTATTATTGTGCTGTCCATTTTTGAGTTTTTGTATCTAGTCCTGTTGCACAATCTGTATCCCTTCAGCTTCAATTACCCATTGTCTTACCCTGTTTCTAACTCCTGCTGAACTCTGTTACCAATGACATATTTCAAGTTTATTCTCGAATGTCCGTTCACAACAGTGGGACCATACAGTATTTGTCCTTTAGTTTTTGGCTGGATTCACTCAGCATAATATTCTCTAGGTCCATCCATGTTATTACATGGTTCACAAGTTTATCTTGTCTTAAAGCTGCATAATATTCCATCGTATGTATATACCACAGTTTGTTTAGCCACTCTTCTGTTGATGGAGATTTTGGCTGTTTCCATCTCTTTGCAATTGTAAATAACGCTGCTATAAACATTGGTGTGCAAATGTCCGTTTGTGTCTTTGCCCTTAAGTCCTTTGAGTAGATACCTAGCAATGGTATTGCTGGGTCGTATGGCAATTCTATATTCAGCTTTTTGAGGAACCGCCAAACTGCCTTCCACAGTGGTTGCACCCTTTGACATTCCCACCAACAGTGAATAAGTGTGCCTCTTTCTCCGCATCCTCTCCAGCACTTGTCATTTTCTGTTTTGTTGATAATGGCCATTCTGGTGGGTGTGAGATGATATCTCATTGTGGTTTTGATTTGCATTTCTCTAATGGCCAGGGACATTGAGCATCTCTTCATGTGCCTCTTGGCCATCCGTATTTCTTCTTCTGGTAGGTGTCTGTTTAAGTCTTTTTCCCATTTTGTAATTGGGTTGGCTGTCTTTTTGTTGTTGAGTTGAATAATCTCTTTATAAATTCTGGATACTAGACCCTTATCTGATATGTCATTTCCAAATATTGTCTCCCATTGTGTAGGCTGTCTTTCTACTTTCTTGATGAAGTTCTCTGATGCACAAAAGTGTTTAATTTTGAGAAGCTCCCATTTATTTATTTCCTTCTTCAGTGTTCTTGCTTTAGGTTTAAGGTCCATAAAACCACCTCCAGTTGTAAGATCCATAAGATATCTCCCAACATTTTCCTCTAACTGTTTTATGGTCTTAGACCTAATGTTTAGATCTTTGATCCATTTTGAGTTAACTTTTGTATAGGGTGTGAGAGATGGGTCTTCTTTCATTCTTTTGCATATGGATATCCAGTTCTCTAGGCACCATTTATTGAAGAGACTGTTCTGTCCCAGGTGAGTTGGCTTGACTGCCTTATCAAAGATCAAATGTCCATAGATGAGAGGGTCTATATCTGAGCACTCTATTCGATTCCATTGGTCGATATATCTATCTTTATGCCAATACCATGCTGTTTTGACCACTGTGGCTTCATAATATGCCTTAAAGTCAGGCATCGCGAGACCTCCAGCTTCGTTTTTTTTCCTCAAGATGTTTTTAGCAATTCGGGGTACCCTGCCCTTCCAGATAAATTTGCTTATTGGTTTTTCTATTTCTGAAAAATATGTTGTTGGGATTTTGATTGGTATTGCATTGAATCTGTAAATCAATTTAGGTAGGATTGACATCTTAACTATATTTAGTCTTCCAATCCATGAACACGGTACGCCCTTCCATCTATTTAGGTCTTCTGTGATTTCTTTTAACAGTTTTTTGTAGTTTTCTTTATATAGGTTTTTTGTCTCTTTGGTTAAATTTATTCCTAGGTATTTTATTCTTTTAGTTGCGATTGTAAATGGGATTCGTTTCTTGATTTCTACCTCAGCTTGTTCATTACTAGTGTATAGAAAAGCTACAGATTTTTGAATGTTGATCTTGTAGCCTGCTACTTTGCTGTACTCATTTATTAGCTCTAGTAATTTTGTTGTGGATTTTTCTGGGTTTTCTACATATAGTATCATATCGTCTGCAAACAGTGATAGTTTTACTTCTTCCTTTCCAATTTGGATGCCTTGTATTTCTTTTTCTTGCCTAATTGCTCTGGCTAGAACTTCCAACACAATGTTGAATAATAGTGGTGATAGTGGACATCCTTGTCTTGTTCCTGATCTTAGGGGGAAAGTTTTCAATTTTTCCCCGTTGAGGATGATATTAGCTGTGGGTTTTTCATATATTCCCTCTATCATTTTAAGGAAGTTCCCTTGTATTCCTATCTTTTGAAGTGTTTTCAGCAGGAAAGGATGTTGAATCTTGTCAAATGCCTTCTCTGCATCAATTGAGATGATCATGTGATTTTTCTGCTTTGATTTGTTGATATGGTGTATTACATTAATTGATTTTCTTATGTTGAACCATCCTTGCATACCTGGGATGAATCCTACTTGGTCATGATGTATAATTCTTTTAATGTGTTGCTGGATACGATTTGCTAGAATTTTATTGAGGATTTTTGCATCTGTATTCATTAGAGAGATTGGTCTGTAGTTTTCTTTTTTTGTAATATCTTTGCCTGGTTTTGGTATGAGGGTGATGTTGGCTTCATAGAATGAATTAGGTAGTTTTCCCTCTGCTTCGATTTTTTTGAAGAGTTTGAGGAGAGTAGGTACTAATTCTTTCTGGAATGTTTGATAGAATTCACATGTGAAGCCGTCTGGTCCTGGACTTTTCTTTTTAGGGAGGTTTTGAATAACTAATTCAATCTCTTTACTTGTGATTGGTTTGTTGAGGTCGTCTATTTCTTCTTGAGTCAAAGTTGGTTGTTCATGTCTTTCCAGGAACCTGTCCATTTCTTCTAAATTGTTGTATTTATTAGCGTAAAGTTGTTCATAGTATCCTGTTATTACCTCCTTTATTTCTGTGAGGTCAGTAGTTATGCCTCCTCTTTCATTTCTAATCTTATTTATTTGCATCCTCTCTCTTCTTCTTTTTGTCAATCTTGCTAAGGGCCCATCAATCTTGTTGATTTTCTCATAGAACCAACTTCTGGCCTTATTGATTTTCTCTATTGTTTTCATGTTTTCAATTTCATTTATTTCTGCTCTAATCTTTGTTATTTCTTTCCTTTTGCTTGCTTTGGGATTAGTTTGCTGTTCTTTCTCCAGTTCTTCCAAGTGGACAGTTAATTCCTGCATTTTTGCCTTTTCTTCTTTTCTGATAAAGGCATTTAGGGCAATAAATTTCCCTCTTAGCACTGCCTTTGCTGCATCCCATAAGTTTTGATATGTTGTGTCTTCATTTTCATTTGCCTCTAGGTATTTACTAATTTCTCTTGCAATTTCTTCTTTGACCCACTTGTTGTTTAAGAGTGTGTTGTTGAGCCTCCATGTATTTATGAATTTTCTGGCACTCCGCCTATTATTGATTTCCAACTTCATTCCTTTATGATCCGAGAAAGTGTTGTGTATGATTTCAATATTTTTAAATTTGTTAAGACTTGCTTTGTGACCCAGCATATGGTCTATCTTTGAGAATGATCCATGAGCACTTGAAAAAAAGGTGTATCCTGCTGTTGTGGGATGTAATGTCCTATAAATGTCTGTTAAGTCAAGTTCATTTATAGTAATATTCAGGTTCTCTATTTCTTTATTGATCCTCTGTGTAGATGTTCTGTCCATTGATGAGAGTGGTGAATTGAAGTCTCCAACTATTATGGTATATGTGTCTATTTCCCTTTTCAGTGTTTGTAGTGTATTCCTCACGTATTTTGGGGCATTCTGGTTCGGTGCGTAAATATTTATGATTGTTATGTCTTCTTGTTTAATTGTTCCTTTTATTAGTATATAGTGTCCTTCTTTGTCTCTTTTAACTGTTTTACATTTGAAGTCTAATTTGTTGGATATTAGTATAGCCACTCCTGCTCTTTTCTGGTTGTTGTTTGCATGAAATATCTTTTCCCAACCTTTCACTTTCAACCTATATTTATCTTTGGGTCTAAGATGTGTTTCCTGTAGACAGCATATAGAAGGATCCTGTTTTTTAATCCATTCTGCCAGTCTATGTCTTTTAATTGGGGAATTCAGTCCATTGACATTTAGAGTTATTACTGTTTGGATAATATTTTCCTCTACCATTTTGCCTTTTGTATTATATATATCATATCTGTCTTTCCTTCTTTCTACACTTTTCTCCATGTCTCTCTCTTCTGTCTTTTTGTATCTGACTCTAGTGCTTCCTTTAGTATTTCTTGCAAAGCTGGTCTCTTGGTCACAAATTCTCTTAGTGACTTTTTGTCTGAGAATGTTTTAAATTCTCCCTCATTTTTGAAGGACAATTTTGCTGGATATAGGAGTCTTGGCTGGCAGTTTTTCTCTTTTAGTAACTTAAATATATCATCCCACTGTCTTCTAGCTTCCATGGTTTCTGCTGAGAAATCTACACATAGTCTTATTGGGTTTCCCTTGTATGTGACGGATTGTTTTTCTCTCGCTGCCTTCAAGATCCTCTCTTTCTCTTTGACCTCTGACATTCTAACTAGTAAGTGTCTTGGGGAACGCCTATTTGTGTCTAATCTCTTTGGGGTGCGCTGCACTTCTTGGATCTGTAATTTTAGGTCTTTCATAAGAGTTGGGAAATTTTCAGTGATAATTTCTTCCATTAGTTTTTCTCCTCCTTTTCCCTTCTCTTCTCCTTCTGGGATACCCACTACACGTATATTTGTACGGTTCACATTGTCCTTGAGTTCCCTGATACCTTGTTCAAATTTTTCCATTCTTTTCCGGATAGTTTCTGTTTCTTTTTGGAGTTCAGATGTTTCATCCTCCAAATCACTAATTCTATCTTCTGTTTCTTTAAATCTGTCATTGTAGGTATCCATTGTTTTTTCCATCTTTTCTACTTTATCTTTCACTTCCATAAGTTCTGTGATTTGTTTTTTCAGTTTTTCTATTTCTTCTTTATGTTCAGCCCATGTCTTCTTCATGTCCTCCCTCAATTTATCGATTTCGTTTTTGAAGAGGTTTTCCATTTCTGTTCGTATATTCAGCATTAGTTGTTTCAGCTCCTGTATCTCATTTGAACTATTGGTTTCTTCGTTTGACTGGGCCATATGTTCAATTTTCTGAGCGTGATCCGTTATCTTCTGCTGGCGTCTGGGCATTTAGTCAGATTTCCCCGGGTGTTCGACCCTACAGGTTGAAAGATTTTTCTGCGCAGTCTCTGGGATCTGTTCTTCCTATCCTGCCCAGTAGGTGGCACACGTGGCACACGCCTGTCTGTGGGTTCCACCAGCGAAAGTTGCTGTGGGTCCCTCAACTCTGGAAAACTCTCGCCGTAGGGGAGGCCCGGCAACCGAAGCGTCCCGGAAGAATGCCAGCCGGCCCGGGGTTCCAAACGCGGGGAGGGTCGCCGGCTGTCGCAGCACAGGAGAGCGTCCGGCCAAACTAGCTAGTCGGCCCGGGGCACCAAGCGTGGCGGGAGGGCGCCAGCTGTCGCAGCCCGGGAGAGTGCACTGCTCCCAGCCGACGGGGTAGTCACGTGTTTGGAAGGGATCCCCCGGTCACTGTTCTCCGCAGTCTGGGGATTTCCGACCCAACTATCTCAGTTGTTCCGGGGGGCCTCGTGTGGTGGGGGCACCAGCCGCCGCGGCCTAAGGGGACCGCCTGTCCAATTCTACCAGCTGGCCTGGGAAGGTGGAAGGGAGGGACTCCGGTCGCTTGCTGTCCCACCCAGGAAAGCCCGTGCCCCTTGGTGATCTCACCGGAGCTGGTTCTCCCAGATAGTCAGCCGTTCCAGGATGGGGTACGCTGTCCCTTTGATTTCCCTCGTGGCTCCGGGAGCTGCTCTGTATTATCTCCACTCCCCCAGTAGTTGTTCTGGAGTAGGAAAGGTGAGGGCGGCAAGGCTGTCGAGGCTGGTGGCGGAGGAGCACGGTGAAGGCGGGGGAAGAGGGCACCGTGTTGGTTGGAGAGCAGCCGGAGCAGGAGGGGGAGGAGGGGGGTAGGGAGGTCGGGCGGCTCGGCTGCTGCGGGGCGCGTGCGCCGCGCGGCGGTCCGGCGGAGAGAGAGAGGGGGTAGGGAGGTCGGGCGGCTCGGCTGCTGCGGGGCGCGTGCGCCGCGCGGCGGTCCGGCGGAGAGAGAGAGGGGGTAGGGAGGTCGGGCGGCTCGGCTGCTGCGGGGCGCGTGCGCCGCGCGGCGGTCCGGCGGAGAGAGAGAGGGGGTAGGGAGGTCGGGCGGCTCGGCTGCTGCGGGGCGCGTGCGCCGCGCGGCGGTCCGGCGGAGAGAGAGAGGGGGTAGGGAGGTCGGGCGGCTCGGCTGCTGCGGGGCGCGTGCGCCGCGCGGCGGTCCGGCGGAGAGAGAGAGGGGGTAGGGAGGTCGGGCGGCTCGGCTGCTGCGGGGCGCGTGCGCCGCGCGGCGGTCCGGCGGAGAGAGAGAGGGGGTAGGGAGGTCGGGCGGCTCGGCTGCTGCGGGGCGCGTGCGCCGCGCGGCGGTCCGGCGGAGAGAGAGCCTTAAAAGTTTTTTTAACCTAATAAATGGCTTGTGCTGTTATGTTACCTGAAAATGCCAAGCTACAAAACTTCATATTCAGCATAAAACCAACTAGATATTTTTAAATGCTTGGAAATTGAATCAGGAAGATATATTACAACTTATTAGCAGTAATAGGGAAAACTTGTGAGTATGGGGTGGGAAGAGGATATAAAAACTCTCTACTTTTTGTGTGGTTTTTCCATAAACTTACAACAGCTCTAATTTTTAAAAAAATTCAATTAAAAAAAACAACTATTAGCAGAGACTCTCTTTGTGGGTAAGGTGGAATTATGGAAGATTTTTCTATATTGCCCATATTTTTAGAGTAGATATTATTTTCTTCATATTTTATGCTTGGAGGAGGGGAGGATCCTTTATTTTTGTTTAAGAACCGCATCTCTGACGGATTAAAATGATTTATTCAGTAAGTCACTGCTCTGGGGGAAGGAAAAGCTCCTGGTGGCCCAATCAGAAAAGAGCTGGTTGGCTGATCTTGGAGAGTTTCCAAGATGAGGAGGGGGGCATTTTGGATCCACGCTTCTGTATCCTTCAGTCTTCTGCACTTGTCATTCTTTGACTGCCCATGTGGATTCAGTTGCACAGGCCTGAGACCAGGACCCAAGCTTCAGCCCATAGCTCAATGACAGGTCAGTCTTGCAGGTCCCATTCTGGCTCTGTCCCGAGTTTCTTTAACTAGATTCCTTGAAAGCAAGTGCCAGTGCACCCTCATCCCTCCCACCAGCAGCTGAGTCTTTTGCCTTTTTGTGTCTTACATCCCCTGATCCTCCCAGCACCCCACCTGTTCTTGCAGGAGCCACAGCACTACCTCTGAACCCGGATGTCCTGGGATGAGTGTCAAGTCTCTGAGACCAGCTTTCCAAGATGCCAAAAGCCTGTTCTCATGGACCTGCTGCCTGATCTTCCCTGTCATGCCCTGCTCGCCCACCAGGACATGAGCCCACCTAGTGCTTCCTATTGCTTGCAGCTTGAACTCTCCTGGGCCTTTTCCTGTAGCTGCGCCCCAGCCCCCTCAGGGTTGTCTCATTGTGCCACCCACTGCTGATCAAACTGTCATTTCTGTGACCATAGCTCTTTACCCTCCTCCCCTACCTCCCACAGGTTTGTTGGGGTTCCACAAGGGAAATGTGGCCAACACCAGGGCCCCTTTTGTTCTGCTCAGGGAATTTACTCAGGTGAGTAATTTGGGGAAATGGAGTGACTCCTATTAAAATGAGGAAACCTCTGTTCTATGGTGTTTGGCTCTCTGATGGACAGGGGCTAGAGTCGAGATTTCTGCTCTCATTCACGAGTCTCATAAGGCTGTAAGTTAATGATGGTGATGATGGAAGTGATGATGACCTATCCTACAGGGGAGGCACCCTGCTACGATTTAACATGGAGAGCCAGGTCCCATCTAAAAATAATTGGTGGGAACCACTGGGGGTTCCGTGCTACAACAGAGGACACTGAGGCTGCTTAGGTGAACTAACTTGGTCAAAATCACGGAGGTAGTGAGAAGAACAGGCAGGATGTAAACACAGATCAGAACCTGATCACTAAAAGCATATCACTCTAAGCCCACTGACTCCTGGTCCAGGTAGGTTGTAGCAATGAGTGGATGAAGTAGTCATAGTGAGCATGGAAAACTGTCCTCCTGTAGCGTGGGGGTCACTATAAAGCATCCAGTGACTGGCCAGGCAAGAATGTGGGCCAGGGTTGCCAGAACTTCGGATTTTTCAAGAGATGCCAGCAAATCTAGACTTTTATGTGCGATGTTCTTGCTTTATGATGTGTGTTCATATTAAAACAAACAGAAAACTAAGAGGTAGGCCAAATAAAATGCCTTCCAATTCTTATTTTGACACATGCTCTTTTTCAAGGGCAAGCGCTACATACCTGGACAATCTCTAGCATTTCTGCCTTGCTGATGTAGCCATTTCCGTCCAGGTCATACATGCTGAAGGCCCATTTCAGCTTCTGCTCCAATTTCCCTCTGGATGTTACACTCAGGGCTATGATGAATTCTCTAAAATCTATTGTCCCATCTCCATTGGCGTCAAAGGTGCGGAAGACATGCTCTGCAAATTTGGAAGCATCCCCATAAGGGAAAAAGTTCCCATAAATTTTCTTAAACTCTTCCATCGACAAATGTCCACTGGGGCAGTCTCTCAAGAAGCCTTTATACCATTCCTGGATCTCATGCTCTGTAAAGTCTGTGCTTTCCAGCAAATCCTGCATCACCTCCGGGCGCAGCTTGCTGTTCTGTTTCCCCATGCTGGCAGCAAGAATTCAGCTGTAGATAGAAAAGAAAATAGAAGTAATTTTTTGAGCTGTTCTGAAGGGCCACATTTTATAATTTATAGCTGTTCTTCTGGGGTAAAGGAAAAAACAAACTACTGTAGTCCAATAAGATCATCTAAGTTTTACAATGCAGCAGTTAGCCAAACAAAAGGATATAAAAACAAGAAAACAGAATATATAGAACAAAAGAATCACAACCAGAAAACTGGTATTTCTTTTTATATAGAGCCACACTAAAAGCAAAAGACTGATAAAAAAAGAGAGTATGTGTGTTAGTTCTGGTTTATCAATTTCACGTGATCAAGCCTGGTGTAATTATACTAGGTTTCTAATACCCAAGCTAAGTATTAGATGGGAGAATGAAAGAAGAGGAAGAGAAAGACCAAAAGAGCAAATTTAACATTAGAATTTATTATTAGACTATTTCTAGGGAAAGTGATGTTTAGGTACTTTCTGAATATTATAAATGCAGACATATGGAAGGAAAATAGAAACAAACCTATCTAATACCACTAAAGTTACCCAAGCTAGTTGTATTATTTGAATCCACAAAGTCAAATCACTAACAACATTGAGTTTAGATGGTAAAGATGATGCTTTGTAATGTCACTTACATTCTTATGCTGATGGCTTATGAAAAAGGCCAAACTTTCCTTTTAAAAATACAAATAATTTTTTTCTTATAATAATAGAAACACACATCCATAGTCAAACAGTAACACAATGCAGCAACAAAAAGAAAAAAGTCAGCGTCATATCAATTTCTAACACTTAGAGATCACCACTCCGAACATTTTGGTGTGTGTCCTTTCAGATTTTTTGTATGCATATTTATAGGTATGTTATTAATATGCGTTTTAGTATGTTTACATTTTTAAAAACAAGAATACAGACCATTTTGTTGCTTACTTTTAACTCAATACAGTAGGAAAAAAACAACTTTTATTAGATGGCCATAAATCTAATCTAAATCTAAAAAATCCAATCTAAAAATATACTCATAAATACCATCTTCCCATTCATGTAGATATTCAACATTTATCAAGCCCCATGCATCAGGTATGTTTCTGGTGCTTTGGATACAAAGAAGAGTGAGGGGTGGCCCTTTGTCCTCAGGGGCAACCAGTTATGTGTGTGCAGGGGTGGTGGTGACAGTGAGGGGACAGTGTAATTTGTATTCAAGGCATGGAACCAGAGGAATGGATATGATGCAGAGAGAGCACAGAGGAGGGATGGCCAACCCAAATGGGGATATGGGTGCTATCAGGGAATACTTCTTGGAAGAGGTGAGATCTGAACATAGTTCCTATTTCCAAAGTCTTATGAATGAAGAGTGGTCAATATAAACTTCTCATAAAGGGCCTCTGCATTTCTATTTTTCATTTTTCCTATAATAAAAAAATCCCAAAGATAAGGCTTGCAAAATGACAGAATATATGAAAAATAACATATCCTCATTTGAATCATGATTTCCAATTTTCTTTGAGATTTTACATCATAACAGTGCTTATTTGTTTACTTGCCAGTCTTCTATTATAGAAAGCCCCTTGAAGCATCTTTTTGGGTCACTTTGTGTCTCTAGAGCCCACCACAGATAATGCTCCATGAACTGATGAATGAAGGAATGACTGAAAGAATAATTAAATATTAGATAAATTATTACAACATGGAAATATGAAGCAGTCTCCTTGGAAAAGGAGATATTTTGTTAGCAGGACTAGGTCCTGGCTCTGAGAACACTATTTAACACGCTGAAGTTCTTGTTGTTAAGCCTTGGCCTTAGGACCCCTTATGTTGAATTGTGTTTACCCATCTGTTGGCCTCACTAAACATAAATTCCTAGAGGGCTCACACTGCTCAAACTTCTTTTGTAATATTCATGGTTCATGAAACAAACAGCAATCCCTGTTAATTGACAAGTTGATTGACAAGTCTTTTTCGGAGTTCAGCAATTGGAGACTCTGCTTTGAATCTTAGGCAGGCGTTCCCTGAGGCTGAGGGAGAACGTAGTTCCCCATCCCATTAGCATGACCCCGAGCTGGGGGAAGGAATTTACTTTTGGAGGCCCCCCCTCTTTTAATGAGGAATTAAGAAAACAACATTTTATGCAAAGAGCATAATCAGACTAGAACTCCAAATGGAGCACAAACCAAATTTATCAACCAAACATTCTAATAACTTTCACTTTCCCCTTGTATCTCTTTTTTTCTGGGGGTGGGGTGGGGGAAGCAAAGTTAGAGAGACTAGCTTGTATTAGAATTTTAGAATACTCATTTAGTGGCTAAATTGGCAATTTGCCTGAGGCCAGAATTCAGAAACAGGAGTTAATACATTATACATAGGTTTACAGAGCTCCAAGATATTTTATGGAATTTAAAAGTAGTTTTGAGTTTTCCCTTTGGGGGTTTCTTTAGAATATAGCTCTTTGGTGTGGCGTTCAATCAAATCACCATTATTATAGTTTGGTTTAAGTGCAAGTCACCGTGTGGTTGACCGTGGGAAAAAAATGCCATTTTGATGCTTAAATCTACTCCCTTAGAGAATGATTTATTACCCTGGAAATATAAAGCTCTGTTTCTTTAAACCAAACTTGAGTTCCTTTCCCAATGTTTAAAAAGTGCTTCTCATTTATTAGCTGTTTGTGCACTAGAAACAAGTTGCCTCAACATTTTGGCTTAGTCTCCCACCAAGACTGAACTGTACACAGCTACTTCTCAGTAAACAGTAATTAAACTACATTTACAAATTCATTAGCACAGAAAGGCCATAACACAAACAAGGCAGAAGAACATGGAATAAGTTATTTGTGAAGCGGGTGTTTGTAATTTAAACCAGAATTTATTTCATTAGATAAGTACAAATACTTTACTAAGTATGAAGACTGAACTTGAGAAAACCATCTGGACTTCGTTAGACCATATGACAAAAATCTCTGGGGACAGATGATAAAGTTTCATTCCTTGGGAGGGGGGAAAAAAAAGGAAAGCTTAATAATATCTTTTTCTTTTGGAAGATGGGAATTTCTACCTGTTTGAGTTGAAGGCGGAAGACGAACAAAATAGGGAAGTGATACATTAATCCGTGAAGAAAAAATAGGCTGGAGACAAAAAACTGCACCTCAGGTCAAATCATTTCCATTAGTTCATTCAGTCATTAAAGCATTTATTTTGGGCCAGTAGAATATAATGGGTGAAAGGTCATGGCAGGGAATAAAATGCTTGAGTTCTAAGCCTGGCTCTAAAATTATTTACTATCAGTTAGGTAGTTCACTGAACTTCCTGGCGTTCCTCAGTTTTCTCTTCTGTGAAATGATTTTAAGAGTAGATAAACCTATCTGATTCATTGTGACAATTAAATGAGATTATTTATGTAAAACTCCAGGACTGAGTCAGGTCCAGTGGTCGAGGTTAATGAAGACTGTGGCTTACCCTTTTCTACATTATTCTACTGAACCTTGACGGTAACCCTGTGGGGGCGTTCTCCATTTCAATTTAGCAAAGAAATGAAAACTCAGAGAAAGCCGAACCAAGAGCTCAGGTTGGCTGTTTAGTAATCCTATGAGTTCTGTGACCCAAGCACATACAGAGATTAATAAAAGTCAGGAAGAAATAGACAAGAGAAGAGATACAACATTTATTGGAACTCATTAATTCCACAGATTTGTATTAAGTGTCTACTAAGAGCTAGGCATGAATCTACCACTGCACAGTAGGGAACAAAACAAAAATCCTTGTTCCCATGGAGCCTACAGTCTAGTGGCAAGAGACACACAATAAATGAGTGCAATGTTAGATGGAGCGGTGCCATTGAGAAAAGCAAAGTGGAGAAGGGTTAGGGAATGCCAGGGGTGGGTGGTTGGGAGTTGGAATTTTAAATAAGCCAGGGAAGGTCTCAATGAGGAAGTGAATTAGAGTAAAGACCAAAGGAAGTGAGGGAGCAAGCCATGGAGATATCTGGGGGAAGGATATTTCAGGCAGAGGGAGCAGCAAGTGAGAAGGCTCTAAGCTGGGAGTGTGCTTAGCAAGATTAAAGAATTGGCTGGAGTGGAGGGCATGAGAAGGTGAAGGAGATGAGATTACCAAGGTCATGAGGGACCAGATGACATGGGGCTGAAGGTAACTGGAAGGACTTTGGCTTTCACTCTGAATGGGATGGGCGAGCCACTGGAGGGCTTTTGGCAGAGAAATGATAGGAATGATTTATATTATAAAAGAATCACTCTGCGGGGACAGAGTCAGGGAGCCCAGCTGAAGAGGCCACTGGAATGATCCAAGCAAGAGATGACGGTCAAACTAGGGTAGGGGCAGCAGAGAAGGTGAGAAGTGGCTGCATTCTGGATATAGTCTGAAGGTAGAGTCAACAGGATTTGATGATTGTTCAAAGACGGGGTGTGAAAGAAAGAGAACAGTTCAACATAACTCCAAAGTTTTGGCTTTGAGCAACTATAAGTTATGTCCTGAAATGGAAAAAATGCAGGAGAAACAGGGCTTCAGGGGGAGGCAGGAAGTATGGATATTAGCACTTGGTTCTGAACTGTTCATTGTGACATGTCTATTTGTACATCCAAGTGGAGATGTCAAGCAGATAGTTGGATATGTGTGTATAGAATGAGATGAAAAGGTCTGGAGAGGCAATATACATTTGAGAATTGTGAAATATATAGATAGTATTTGCAGCAAGAAACTAAGGAAGTGAATATGAATAGAAAAGAAAAGACTCATGACAAAGAGTCATGGTCATCCTAGATTCTGGGATGTGGGGGGGAACCAGTGAAGGAGACTGAGAAGGAATGGTTGGCAAGGTGGTGAGAAAACAAAAGAGGCTGAACACATTCCTTCTTCAACATTATGCCCTTCATGCCCAGTGCAAGGCTGCACATAGAAAGTACTCAATAAGCCAGAAAAAATGAGAATCAGAGCTCTTGCCCTGCCCCCGTGAATCCTGACCTCTTTTCCTCACCCCAACTTGTCCCATCTTAGTGACGACACTACCATCCACCCAATGACTCAAGCCAAAACCCAAGGACCCATCCATGATGCCTTTCTTTCTTGGGGGGGGGGGGGGGTTGTGCATGGTCCAGGAATCAAATCCAGGTCTCCCACACGAAAGGTGGGCATTCTAACCACTGAACTACCTGTGCAACCCCATGATACCTATCTACTTCTATCCCAACAACATGTCCAAAATATGTCTCAAATTCATTCACTTCACCCAACCTCATCATCATCACCTTGGTCTCACTGCCATCATCTCTTTTCTGGACTTCTATGATACTCTCCTCACTTTGTCTCCAACCTTTCACTCTTGCCCTCTCCCGAGCTCTAGTCCAAATTTCTTCTCCACTTGGCTCCCAAAACGTCCTTGTGAAAACACAGAACAGACCATGTTACTCTCTAGCTTAAAGCTCTACAGGGCTTTCCAACACATGTAGAATAAAATCCAAAATCCTTCCATTGGCCCTCAGGGCTCTACCTGAGCCAGCCCGGGCCATCTCTGACTTATCTCTTGATCCTCTCTATGTTCCAAGCTTCCTGGCCTCCTAGAACAGTCCCAGATTTGACTTCTTAAGGGCCTTAGCTGCAGGAGCTATTTATTTATTTTCTTTTAGATAGAAAATAAACTCTCAATGTTTTATACCTTTTAGTTAACTGTATACTTAACTGAATCTAGGCTTCATTTATTTATATGAATGCACACCCATTCTATTAAACACCAGCATTCTTTATTTGGTGGCTGACTCTGAGAAGGACAATGTGAAATTTCCCAAATGGTTTTGGAATATCTAGTCTCCCAGTGTTCAAAAAATAAATCTGGGGTTGATATTGACCACAGATGAAAAAGGAAAAATAAATGAGATGAGAAAAGAAGACACCAAACCACAAAGAACCATAACCAGGAATCTAAAATATGAAGTCAACTTTCCACTTAAAAAGAAAAAACGGAATGGTAACTACAAGTGATGTCAAAATGAAAGGAAATAATGAACAGTGAACAATTTTTTTAGAATATGTGTGCTCCCTCTTTATTTTTTTTATCTATGGAGTGAAAGATCTGCAGCATTTCATTTCTACAATTCCTCATAAGGTTCTAAACACCCTGAGACTTAATTCCTCAGAACCCAGAGTTAGATTTTCCAGGGAAAAGTCCATAACTTACTTTGGACAGTCTGGTTAACTTCAGAGGGAAAGTTGCAATGCAAACTGCACTGATGTTTCCTAAAATGGAATTTACAAAATGCTAGCAGCTCAAGTCAAGTTTTGTGCCTTCGAGGAACACAGAACTCACAATGCTTCCAGAAAGAGACCAGGTTATTTAGAACATTTGCCTATATAGGGCATGTAACTGTCCACTAGGAGATGCTTTGAATTTCAACTAATGGCAATATTTAAGTAATAAAAACTCAGCGAGGAAAAGGTTCCAAAAAGTAACTAAGGAAATGATAAAAGTTAGAGATGCTTATGATAAATGATAAAATGAATGCTTATTTACCAAGACTTGGAGCTCAGATAGTTTAGTGTATGAATTTTGCAGGCAGCTAAAATCCAGCAAATTCATTTCTAGTTCAGTTGTTTTTTATTTTCATTGAGAAAAACCATGACTAGATAAAAACCTAAAGAGCACATTGCTTCAGAAATATCGCTGCAAAGGAAACTGACTGTGGGAATTTGAAAGGAGACCATACACATAAGCAGACTTATTTATATGTAAGGGGCAAAGTAGGAAATAAATATAGTAGTATATAAAGAGAAAAAAATGTCAAAGAATGAGAATTAAAGAGCTGAAGGATAGTCCTGCTAACTTAGTATCCTGCCTGACTAAAGAATAATTCTCTCCTCTGGACTCCTGATAAGTTTAGCTGATGTAGGAAAATGAGATGTATATTCTACAACCCCATCTAGATCACACAATGGCTTTGCTGGAAATCCCTGAAATATGTGACAAAGCCACTACTTGCAAGGTGGTTTTCCTCCTAATAAGGCTGGGCATGTGAGCTCACATCTCCTGTTTAAGGGGTCACAGCCTGTGTCTGCCAGGCACACCCTGGCACTGGCTCCCACTATGGAGAGGTGATAGGGTTGGAGATGAGAATTAAACGAACACAAAAAAATCTAGTAAGCAGGAGGCTCACTGGAAACAAATTTACTCTTTCGCCCCCCTCACCATTGTATGAGATAAAGCCCAGGAAATCCATTTGGCCATCTCAGGACGAGCAGGGGGTTACAGTCTCCAAAATATCTGTGGCCTTGTTCTACACAGCCAGCATTTCAGACTGGAGAGTGCCGGGCCTTGAGCCCTTTACCAAGTTTTATTTTCCAAACAATTAAGTGCAACCACATTACTGCAAATAAATCATACATTTCTAATTGCAATAAACATATTAGAAGTTTCACTAAAATGAATGTAAGAATAACTAACTTTCTCAGCATTGACAACAATTCTCCCCTGCACATCAAAGAAGGAAATAAATGCTTTTTTGGCTTTGCTTATTACAAAAATAGTTGCAAAAAAGTTATTGTAAAAAATCTAAACAGTAAAGGGATATAGAAATTAGAAATTAAATGCCTTTGCTCCAATCCAATAGCGGTCCATAGAATGTAGCCATTAACAACAGTATATATATATAGATATATATATATATCCTTCAAGATACTTAAATGCACATATACATATATAATATGTACACTATAATCATAAATGGAATCACACTATCCTGTTCTGTAAATTTCACTTTCGCTTAAAAGTGTATCATAGAAATTTTTCCATGTTATAGATACATGGATGTGTCTCATCATTTTTAATTGCTGAATTTTCATTTTTTGGTTGATTTAACAGATAGCCTTAAGCACTAACTTCACTACCAACCACTGAATTAGCAGAGATACAATGATTAGTAAAGAGCTCATGTGAAGCTTACAGTTTTTTGGTATTCCATTGTTTAAAATTGATTTAACTGAGTTGCCATGATAGACATTTAGGTTAATTCTGAGTTTCTTTGATTTTCTTGGCATTTACCTGAGGCACGTGCTTTGGATTCCCAGCTGCTAAAACAAGTACCATTCAATGGGTTGGTTTAACAACAGGAATTTATTGACTCAGGGTTTTAGAGGCTAGAAGGCTTGCTTCCTCCTGGGGTCAGTATTTTATGGATGGCCGGGGATCTTTGAGGTTGCTTGGTTTTTCCACTACATGGCAATGCACACGACAGTCTCTCCTCCTTTCTCTTCCCAATTCTGTTGACTTCCAACTTCTGGCTACTCTCCGGTTTCTCTTTCTGTGTCTAATTTCCTTTGCTTATAAGGACTTAAGCCATGTTGGATTAAGGCCGCCCTCATTCAGTCTGGGCACACCTTAACTAATAACAGTGTCAAGAGTCCCGTTACAAAGGTGGTCACACCCGTAGCACCAGTGGTTGGATCATGAACATGCCTTTTGTGGGGGACCCGATGCAATCCCCAACAGCATGGCTCCTGGATTTCTGAGGCAGACTTTTTTGCAAAGTGTTTCTCGAAGTCATTGATAAGTAAGGTTCCCTTATAAATTCTCCAACAAGCCATTTTCTTCTGGAGACTTTTCATCTTAACTGTTTATTTTGCAAGAGTTTATACACCTGTATTCTGGAGCCTTTTCATCCTAACTATCCTGCAAGAGTTTATACATCTGATAGAATTAGAATTGGAATTGGAATTTCATCCCACATACTCTGCCCTGCCCATATTGTGGGCACATATGTGCATGCTTAAGCCCATCCTGCATTTTAACCATGTAAATACCCACTTCCATCTAAGAGATAGCCAAGAGATATCTTACCTAAATGGCGCCCTAAATCCTCTGTTGCTTGATATTCAACTCCTGACTTTACATGCCCATTGCTTTCCTGCTATTTTAAGAGCAGCTAATGCCCAACTCCTCTACAGTTTCCCCCTAGATTGCCAGCAACTGGAGGAGCAGTTATATTTTCTACTTAGAATGCCCACCAATAAGTGGACAGGGGCCAAACCAAATGGCTATGTTATAGACCTACAGAAACTATAAAAATGTCTCAAAGAAATTTTGGGGGTATCTGAAGTCCATGTCTCTGGCTGAATGCTTTTGGTGTTGAATGGCTGTTTCTGTTGCAAGGAACTGCAACTATCCCTGTCCTGGGCAGCCTGGCTGAAAATATTGATGTTT
The DNA here is from genome assembly GCF_023851605.1 of Tamandua tetradactyla. Classification (NCBI taxonomy): domain Eukaryota; kingdom Metazoa; phylum Chordata; class Mammalia; order Pilosa; family Myrmecophagidae; genus Tamandua; species Tamandua tetradactyla. The sequence goes on from NC_135332.1 coordinate 146,117,602, forward strand.
GTACATCAAATGGATGTACAAATGGGAAGCTCATTAACTGGTTAACAAGAAGAGACTATGAAGTGACCTCTTTTAACCTACTATTTCCCCAGCAGACAATGAGACCACTGCAGTTCATGGAGCTCTTGGAGACAGCTAGGTGCATGGAAGGGGAATTGGATTTGGTAACAGAAGAACTAAATTGAAGTCCTTATTATATTACTATCTTATGTGGCACTGGGAGAGTTGCTTGATCTCTCTTGGTTTCTGTTCTTCTACAGTAAAATAGGCATACTAATTCATCTCTCATAGGGCTGTTCATAGGATAAGTGAGGAAAAAAAATCCCAGTACATGGGGAAAACTTCAGCATCATACCTGACCCCTAGCAGGCACTCAATAAACACTGACTAATAATCTGAATGAGCTAAAGGCTCAGTTTGGTGGGTCGTTTATGAAGATGAGTCTTTCAGAGTTGGGGACATTCTCCTCCTTTCTTTATAGTTTTATGGAGAATTAGAACAAGAGAAGAAAAGTGACACGAGAGAAAGAAAGAAGCAAAGAGAACCACTACTGGCTTCCAGCCTGGCTCCCTCCTTGGATTGCGGGCCAGCTGTGGAAGATATTTGAGGTTTGGACCCAGAGAGGACCCCTACCAGCCCTGGCAGAGTTATTTGCTATCTGGTAGTCATTATAATAAGTTGGAATTAAGCAGAGAGATCGCATTAGAGAAGCAGCTGATGAAGAGCAGGGCCGCGTGCTTCCTTCTCTAGTCTCTCCCTGTGGCTGGGGAGTGCTGGGTAGCTGTGGCCCAGAAGGTAAACTCTGTGAGCTCTGGACAGGTGTCACTCAGCCGTCATTGCATGAGGCTGGGGCTGCTGAAGTGAGGAGCTGTGTGACACTTGCCCCAGAAGGAGCCTCTGGGCTCCATTACAGGTGAGCAGTGCCCTAGGTGCAGGTCTGGTTTCTTGGGTCACTGCCTGCTAATTGGCCTTCTGCTTAGGCTCCTCTTCCAACATATCTGTTCTTCACGTGGCAGCCGTTCCCCGTACCTGGAATGCTCTTCTCCCTAGCCAGCCCCCATCCCAAACTCACACACATTTCCTAATCATCCTCATCTATCTAATTCATACTGAGATGAGATCTCTGTGAAACCTCCTCTCCTTTGGGAGACCTTCTCCAACGACCAAGACCAGGTAATGCTCTCCATTACACACTCTAATAGTATCTGGTGCTTTTCTTTTTTAGCTCTTATACCACTGGATTTAATTATATGCTTAACATCTACAGCTCTTGCCAGATGCTCAACTCTATTACAGGAGGGATTCTGTCTTGTTTATACTGTATTCCTGGCACCTAGTGCCATGCCTGGCAGACAGTGTATGCTTAATAAGCATTTGCTGAATTAATGTACTATTTCATGTTGCTTTATTTTTAACTCATTGTCATTGACAATATTCTTCTACTTTGGCTTCATCTTCCCACCCCAAGACTGGACTTCTCGTTCTTCCATATAAAAGCAGACATCTCTTCCTTTTTGGACACAGGTCTGGTTACAGGGGATACAGTCCTGGAAGAATGTGGGTCATGCACTCAAGGAATTTCTAGTCCAGGAACCAATCTTTTTCAGACATACCACATTATCTTCTATTACAGAACAAGGAAGGAGAGAAAACAAACAGCACAGTGTTTTATAAACCCATTCTGAATCTCAATACGAAATCCTTGTCCTTACCATAATGCTCCTTATGCAGAACCTAAATTGATTAAATTATTTACATAGTAAGCTTACTTCTTATGGGCCCAAAACAGCTAAAAAAAAAATACTTTGATAAAGTATATTTGGATAAGGGAAGAGGTAATAATAAAAAAAAACTGTCATGGATTAGAAATGAGAAGGGGCCCCAAAATCTGCTTGAAGCAAATTAAGAAGGTCAGGAGGAAAGAGGACAAAAGGAAAGAAGGAATAATTTTTAAAGTATAAGCATGTCCCAAATATTACAAAGGAATATTATACAAAAATATTTGTTGTCTATATGAAATTCAGATTATACTGGGCATATGGTAAATTTATTTGCTAAACCTGAAAGCCCACACATCTCACTTTGACATTCCCTCCTTCAGATGCCCTCATGTTAGATAAATAGCAAGAGAGTAAGCAAAGATCCTGGCATTTGTCTGGTTAGAAATAAGTAAAGAACATTCTTTTCCCTAGTGATTCTCTATGGACTCTTTTCACTGAGTCTTTCTTCTACTAGAATACATGGGGAACTGAGGTTTTGTTTGTCTAAGTCCAAAGTTTATCAGGATGGTATTAATTTTGGCTTTCCTCTAACATTTTGTTTTTCTGATCACACCTGTTTTCTGGGAAACAGAGTAGTGTCAAGGGATTTTTTTTTTTTTTTGATGGTAGAATAGTCACTATAAGCTGACTAAGGGAAAGAAAAAGTCCCCAGAAGATATTACCAAATACTATTTGGGGATGATCTACTTCCATAGGAGAGGCAATAATGCACAATGGTTAAGTACATGATGTCGGAATCAGAGGGCCTTGGGTTCCAATCCTGGCCAAGACTTCCTAGTTATGTGACCTTTGGGAACTTCCTTTTCTCCATACATTAGTTTCCACAACTATAAAGGTTTTTGTGTGTATGTGAGAGCAAGTGAGACAACGAGACAGAGTCTGGCAGAGTAAGCACTCAACGGCATCATCGTCACTCCTCATCATCCTCACCCTCATCTCTTAGACCATGTATCTTTCTTTCTATTTTCAACTTCTCTCTCAAACTGGTTTCCCTCACTATACGTACCAGGTGTGTTCCCTCCTTAGCACCTTGCTGCTCTGTCTGTCTCAGATGTCCCCAGTCCCACATTCTCATGCCACAAGAACCTTCCCCAAACCCTCATGCCTTGAACGTACCCCATACCCTCATGGCTCTCATGCCCCCCCCCCCCCATATCCATCCGGCCCACTCCTCACCCTCCTTCAGTTCTACTCTAATACCGAATTCTCAATACTGCCTTTACTTCAGCCCTAATTAAAATGATAATAGCTGATCCTCCTTTATTATTCACTTTACATTCTCTAATATACTATTATTTTTATTTTGCTTATTGTCTGTCTCCTCCCACTAGGATGGAGGCTCCGTGAGGGCACAGATTTTGATCTGTTTTGTTCACTTCTATAGCCCCAGTGCCTAGCACAAGGTTTAGCACATAATAGATCCTATAAAAAATCTATGGACTGAATAAATGAATTATTAAAATTCAAATTGGTCTAATTTGACCTGTTTTCTCTTTGCTCTCAATCTCATCATACAGATTACAAAATTATAAACTAAACAGAAGACATTGCTTTTAGAATCATGTACAGTTTATCTTTTAAATCTGCTCACCCTTACCATGAATATCTACTGAACTCAAAGTATATTCAGGTTACTATACCAGCTGCCTAATGCAATAAATTTAAATAAAGTACAGTCCTTTCTTGCATGAGTTTACAGGGTTTCACACACACTATTTCAGCTGTTCCTTGAAATTTTGTAGAAAGGAGGGCCAAGATTAATTACCCCATATTAAAGAAATTGAGGATGAAAGTTTAAGGGTTTGTCCAAGGTTATTTAGTTGCTAAGTTTCAACCCAAGGGTCAGAGAGGATGTTGCCAAGTGTTTGAGAATGTGTCTGTGTTTATGTGCATAAGGAAGAGCCTTCCTGTTTAGCTATTTACTCTCTGGTTATTATTTCCAATCCTTGTTCAGAGAAGATGAAAATGGGAGCTTAGTCTAAAGAGAGGAAAGGTGAAAATCACCCACAAAGTGATTCCATAGCAAAAATTCAAGTAAACAAAGGATTTCTACCATCTCTAAAGGATGGGTTCTGTGTGCAACTAGACAAACCACCTCCATTTTTTGACTACTTGTGTGTGCCCAGGTGATGTCATCATCTTGCACACACACATGCGCACGCACACATATACCTCTCCCTAGTAGGAAACTCTAAGAAGATTTTTTCTGTGTCTTTTAAATTCTAATAGGGGTGTCTCTCACGTCTTTTGAGCTACTTTATTTTCTCTATTCCTTACATGACAGTAAACACTGTAAAAATGAATTAGGATCAGCATAAAAAATAAGTATTCTCAAAACATTCTAAAATCATTCAAGAAGGCTTATAATACTTTCCTAGGGTGTCATGACTGGGTTAGATCACCTGAAGCAATGCCAACTAGGACTCACCCCCTTATAATCTGGCATGGACACACAGAGAAGGCATCCTGCAGTCTAAATCCCTGCACTCACATACAGCAAATCACTTACCCACAGTGCCACACCCACAATGTACCCATCTCATTAGAGAGAATTGTAAAGAAAATGATATTCTATTTTTTCCTGAGCAATGGAACTTCTGGACTTTTCTATTTAATCTTGTAGTACCAAAGGGCTTATCAATACCCAGAGCTTAGTACTTATTGTGTCAGCAAACACAGCACCAGTGCACAACTGCAGAGATGAACTAAGAGAGGAAACTTTATCATGTGTTACTTGTAAATACCATGAATTTATGAAACAGGCATATAGTGTGTACTTGGGGACACCAACATAATTGTATTACAAATGGCTAGAACTGACAACCCAAATCTTTCTCATTGATGGTATATACAAAGATTCAAATAAGCTTACTCCAGCAGTAAAACTTAGAATTAATGATGGGCTTGAAACAAACATGATCATGTAAAAAAAAAAAAAGTAATGGAACTCTGAAATTTATCCCAATAATTTTATTGAAGGAGAAAGCAATAAAGGAAGGGTTTTCTATTGTTGTAACTGTTCCATTTGAATAATGGTGAAGATAAATTTGCCAGTACTTCTCTTTCCCTTCATTAATGAATTATGATGTGCAATTATGTACAAAATATTACAGAGCATTGTTCTAATTCTCTAAGATGGTCATTTGTTTCTTTAAGAGCAGCATTTTTCATTATAAAAATATTATGCAAAAATAGAATCTGATTGTATCTACACAGATAGTCACATTGCTTGAAAATAAAAGTACTGGAGCAAACACTTCACTGATCAAAACTGAATCAGATCATTTACATTTAAAAGCAAAAAATAAGGTTAGGCCACAGTGTCTCAGCAGGCAGAGTTCTTGCCTGCCTTGCCGGAGACCTGAGTTTGATTCCCAGTGCCTGCACATGCAAAAAATAAATATTTTTAAGCTTATACATTTAACAGTGGTATGTTTGCAGTTTAAATCACAAATAAACTTATCCTCATTTCTTCATTAGATTACAAAGATTTTAAACATGCATTATAGGGTGTTTTTCAAATATTTAAATTTATTCCCAATAGATCATACAATAGGATTGAAAAATTGGAATGAACACTATTCCTAGAATAAAATCGTAAGCTATGGTTTCATTCAAGAAGATCCCATTTCCCCAGGAATTAGTTCAAAAGAACTTCCTAAGAGCCTGCTGTTTGCTTAGGGCTGTTCTAGATATTACAGTGGATTCAAAGAATTATATAGGATGTTACACTAGGGGAGACTGGTCAACTAGTAGACCAGATAGACTATGGCTTTACACACAAGACATTGTTTCTACATCCAAGAAGCATAATCTAATAAGGCAGTAACACATTACCCATGAAACATTTAACCAGTACAGTGAGGGTAGTTCTCTTTACTATGAGATTGGGTTTAGCATCACTCAGAATGGCTAGGTTTTACCAATAACCCTATCCACTAAAAAGATAAAGGTGGCTTTGCAGTTACATGGGAGAGGGCTGTGCATACAGATGAGTACAAAGAGAAAGCAAAATTTTCCTCTTAAAGAAAGTGATGCTTTTCTCTTGAACTTCTCCTGCTCCTAATTCCTCAGACCTCCTGAGATAACACTCAGCTGTGAGTGACACTACAAATTCTTAGGCTCTTTTCCTTAGTCACTGATACCAGAAGAAACGGGATGACAATAATTCTCTTCATTCTCTTCATAGATTTAGGAGGACAGATCATATCAGATTTGAATTATAAAATTGCCCTGAGGACGAAACAAACAGTAAAGCTCTGCGTATAGAATTTCATGACCAAGTTTTATGTGAAACCTGCTTGTGTTTTCTTGGGCGAGAACTTCAAATGGGCCAATGAAGTTCCCGTCCAACACTCAAAATATTCAGCAGTAAGTGGGAAAGGATCCCTTGGGATCAAGGTGTTGGATGGGAAATCAGAGGTTGTTTTAAGCGTGTGCCCTCACTTAAACCCAAAGACTGAAGAGGAAAAATACTGAAATTAAAAGAGCACATGGCATTGATTTGGAGGAAGTACCCCATGTGACTCTCCAAGTAGAATACAATCAAAGAGAGATAAAGACTCAGTCCCTGGGCTGTCACTCCATCTCTGAATGTCCCTTTATCCCTTCCTCATCCCACACCATCCTTCAGAGCCCTCAGGATCCTCCCCCAAACCTTCAGCCTGACCCCCACTTCTCCATTCAACCTTTTTTCTGATGTCTTCGTTCCACCAGCATTCCCCTGTTGGAGGCAGTATTGCATGAACTTTGGAAGCATGGACTATTTTGAAAGACTAGCTTGGAATCCCACCTCTGCTTTACCTATTTGTGCTGAGGATTCTTCATCTTATAAATACTTATGTTGACCTCAAAGAGTTAGATAAAGCTGCCCCTAACAGAATGCCTGGCACAAAATGAGCATTTTCATTTTTCAAGGCTGTTCTCTGTTAATTATCCTCATAGAATAATCTGATCTAATTTATCCTTGGTATATTGTGGTAGAGATTGACATGCTCTCCTTCTCTTTTTCTTTTTTCTTTTTTCTTTTTTTTTTTTTGGCATGGACAGGCTCCGGGAATCGAACCCAAGTCTCTGGCATGGCAGGTGAGAAATCTGCCACTGAGCCACCATGGCACTGCTCTCACCTTCTCTTTTTATCAGTATAAGCCCCCTGAGTTTTAGCAGTCATCACACAATACAGACTATAAATTCCAGTTTCCTTTGCAGTTATATATGGCCAAGTATCAAAATTCTCACCAATGATCAAAGACCTAAACATTAGATCTAAGGCCATGAAACTTTTAGAGGAAAACATAGGGAAATATATTATAAAACCTGTAATAGGAGGCTTTTTTGTAGATCTTACATCGAAAGCATGAGCACTGAAGAAATAAATAGATAAATAGTAACCCCTCAAAATTTAACACTTTTGTGCATCAAAGAACTTTGTCAAGAAAGTAAAAAGGTAGCCTACACAATGGGAGACAATATTTGGAAATGACATATCAGATAAGGGTCTAGTATCCAGAATATATAAGAGATTGTTCAACTCAACAACAAAAAGACAAACAACCCAATTAAAATATGGCAAAAGACATGAACAAACACTTCTCAGAAGAGAAAATACAAACAGCTAAAACGCACATGAAAAGATGCTCAACTTCCCTGGGTATTAGGGAAATGCATATCAAAACCACATCTGACACCCACTAGGATGGCCATTATCCAAAACACAGAAAATGACAAGTGCTGGAGAGGATGTGGAGAAAGAGGCACACTTATGCACTGTTGCTGGGAATGTAAAATGGTACAACCGTTGTGGAAGGCAGTTTTGGTGGTTCCTCAGGAAGCTAAATACAGAATTGTCATATGATCCAGCAATACCATTGCTAGGTATCTATTCAGAGGACAGGAGGACAAAGACACAAACAGCCATTTGCACACCAATGTCTATAGCAGCATTATTTACAATTGTGAAGAGATGGAAACAGCCCAAATGTCCATCAACAGATGAGTGGCTAAACGAGCTGTGGTATACACATGCAATAGAGTATTACGAAGCTGTAGGACAGAATAAATTCATGAAGCATGTAACAATGTGGATGGACCTTGAGGACATTATGCTGAGTGAAATAGTCTGAAACAAAAGGACAAATACTGTATGGTCTCACTGATATGAACTAACATTAATGAGTGAACTTGGAAAATTTCAATTAAGAACACAGGTTATTAGGAGATAGAAATAGGGTAGAGACTGGATAATTGGAACTGAAGGGATAAAGATTGTGCAACAGGACTGATTATAAAAGTTCAGAAATGGATAGCACAATACTACCTGATTGTAGCATAATAATGTAAATATACTGAATGAAGCTGAATGTGAGAATGATGGAGGGAGAAGGGCTAGCAGCATATATGAAACCAGTAGGAAAGATAGACAGTAAAGACTGAGATGGTATAATCTAGAAATACCTAGAATGTACAATGATACTGACTAAATGTACAAATTAAAAAATGTTTTTGCATGAGGAAGAACAAAGAAATGCCAATATTGCAGGGTATTGAAAATAGATGGTCATTCATATTTTAAAACTTCACCTCTGTGAGTCTAAAGCAAGAAATGTTTATTTGGTACAAAATTTTTATTTTGACTAGTGCATTTCCTAATTTAAGTTATATGGACAGTTTAAATGAACATGTTAAGTACATAGAACCTTGAATAGAACATGAGGTTTTGTTTGGTTTGTACAGTTTAGTGTTTGTTTGGTTTGTACAGGTTAGTGTGATGCCCCGATATATCCCAGAGTGATCTGAACCGTGAATAAAGAGGTATTTGTAGGGTCTCCTTGGGGGAATGGGGAGAGAGGGGGAAAAATTCAACTTCCCCATTTGGAGAATTCCTGGTATTCTTGCAAGCAGTAAGGACAACCAAATCAATAGGCCAAGCCCTCAATCTTGGGGTTGAGCCCTATGAAACTTATCCCAGCAAAGGATAGGCTAAGCCTACTCAAAATTAGGTCTAAGAGTCACCCCCAGAGAACCTCTTTTGTTGCTCAGATGTGTCTTCTCTCTCTCTCAGTCCACATGGCAAATGAACTCAATGCCCCCCCCCCCCACCTATGTGAGATAAGATTCCCAGGGGTGTAAACCTCCCTGGCAATGTGGGACAGAAATCCTAGAATGAGCTGGGACTCAGCATCAAGGGATTGAGAAAGCTTTCTTGACTGAAAGGGGAAGAGAGAAATGAGACAAAAAAAAATTGTCAGTGGCTGAGAAATTTCAAACAGAGTCAAGAGGTTACCCTGGAGGTTATTCTTATGTATTATATAGAAAACCCCTTTTTAGTTTATGGTGTTTTAGAGTAGATAGACGAAAGTACCTGAAACTGTAGAGCTGTGTTCCAGCAGCCATGTTTCTTGAAGATGATTGTATAATGATATAGCTTTCACAATGTGACTGTGTGATTGTGAAAACCTTGTGCCTGATGCTCCTTTTACCTATGGTATGGACAGATGAGTAAAAAATATGGATAAAAAATAAACAAATAATAGGGGGAACAAAGGTTGAAATAAATTGAGTAGACTGAAATATTAGTGGCCAATGAGAAGGAGGGGTAAGGGGTATGGCATGTATGAGTTTTTTGTGTTTCCATTTTTCTTTCTTTTGCTGGAGAGACGCAAATGTTCAAAAAAATGATCATGGTGATGAATACACAACTATGTGATGATACTGTGAGCCATTGATTGTAACCATGTCAAGAATGTTTGTGTGTCAAGAATGTTTGTATGTTTGGTTGTTCATAATAAAAAAAAAATTCTCACCAATGGAATGTGAACAGAAGTGATATGTGAAATTTCCTATCACCTCCTTAAAATGAAATGGGATGCCCTTACTTCCTCTCATTCCCCATTCTTGTAGGATGTGAGTGGCATGCAAGAGTCAACCACGAGTTGCGGTTGAAGAGCATACCATACATCTAGTGGAGCAAAAAGATGGAAGGAACTTGGGTCCAGAGCCACATACCTGCCTGAGACTACTGGGCTGTTACCTAAGAGATCAATAAACTTCAAAAGTTGGTTTATCCTGGCAATATGTGGCATTTTGTGCAAATTAACTCAAACTATCTTTGGTAAATAGAATGATGTCAGGGTAATATGGAAAGCAAATTGGTACATATAGAATTTTTCCCAACATATTATTATTTTGAGCACCAATTAACAGCACCTTAATGCAAAATATGCTGACAGAGCTAAATTGGCAGGCTGGGGAGACAAACAGAACTGTACATATGCTTGTTTTCCCCACATTCTTCCTTCTACTCCATATGGCCACATCCTCTTTCTTGGGTGTTCTCTGGTCAGTTCACCCTGGACTGAGAATTTTGCTCTTGTCCACATGTCCTAGCACCCTCCATTCTTCCTTACTCCCCATCCATTAGGTTATGTTGACATACTTCCTTAAAGGTAGGGTTCTATGACTTACTATGAATATTTAAATTATTTTAAAATATTTTAAAATGTGCTAGCACTTTTAACAAGATTGCTATTATATTGGTTAGTTCTCTGTTTATCAAGTTGCCTAGGTCCATGCTCTGTCCTGACCTTATTTTTTCCTATAAGTCCAGTTATTTTTAGTGGGCAATTTTGCAGAATGACGTGTCTCAGGAATATCTCATTAAGGCATAAATTCATTTATCTAGTTTGAGCTCCTGCATTTTGGGTCTTTTTGTTACAGGAGCTTGATCTGAACCTAACTAACACATATGTAATGACTAAGTATGTTCCTCCTCCCGGGAAACAATTGTACTTACTGGGCCTTTGACATTACAGTAGACAGGAGTAAAGTAAACTCAAGGGGAAGGCAGAGGAGATTTGGAGGAAGAGATTTTGTTCCTGGTATTTTTCTGATCAGAAACATAGGTGACTCTATATTCTTCCTAAATTAGGGCTCACCTCTCTGTGATGGCTTAGGTGGGGAATTACCCCCCCCCCCAAAGGGAAGGTCCCAGTAGGCTTTGGGACTGGGGTATTTCTCTTGCTAAGATAGCCTTGGTGGAGGGGAAGAATAATAGCTCTGCTTTTACCTCTTAAGAAGCATAAGGCTTGGCCCAGAGAGCTGGCTTTGGGATAAACCTGGAGTAAATACTGGTCCCCAACCGGAGTTCTTTGTTGAATTAGAAGGACCTTCTGCTGGGAATTTCAGAACTTTCTCGTTTAAAGAGACCATTCCAGGAAAATCTGGGCCCAGGAGCCCTATACTCCACCAGCTGAGGAACCTTTGCCTCAGTGAGCTCACACGTAAGGCAAGTCGGTTTGAAGGTGTATTAGTTTCCTGTTGCTGCAGTAACAAATGACCACAAACTGAGTGGCTTAAAACAACACAAATTTATTCTTTGAAGGTTTGAAGTCCTCAATGGGTCTCATTGGGCTGAAATCAAGGTGTCAGCAGGGCTGAGTTCCTTTTTGGAGGCTCTAGGGGAGAATCCATTTTCTTGCCTTTTCCAGTTTCTAGCAGTTGCCTGTATACATTGGCTCATGACCCCTTCCTCCATTTTTAAGGCCAGCAATGTAGCAATTTCAAATTTCTCTCTTTCTCTGAATATTTCTTCTGCCTCCTTCTTCCACTTTAAAGGACTCTTGTGATTATATTAGATTCACTGGAAAAGTTCAGAATAATCTTTTTATTTTGGTCAGTTGATTAGCCACCTCAATTCCATTTACAACCTTAACTCCTCCTTCTCATGTAATGTAGCATATTCACTGGTTGTGAGGACTAGGACAGGGAATCTTTGGAAGATGATTCCAAAGAAAGGTACAGTGATGTCTCACCAAGTTCAGACAAAGATCTCTCCAAGTTGATTTCATGTATCAGTTTTCTCAGAACCACACAAAGTTGGGTTTCTAGTGTGCCCGTTGTCCAGCTTCATACCCAGTAGAGACACAATGCCCCCCACATCCACCCTGTTCCCCCAGGAAAGTAGCCCCTCGAAATGTGCTTCAGTTATTTCAGGGACATGGTGTTTAAAAATTGCCTCAAAGGTGCCTACCACTGAGTTTCTCAGTGTAGTTACCACATGGTGTTCACCAAGAGTTTTCTGTCTGGCTTCAGATGCCATGTGTTTTATCAGCAACCTGCAAAAAGTGTTTGAAGGGTTCTCCCTGCAGCCATGCTGATGGTGCCCAGTCAAGGGCAATGTCTGCATATGCTCTCAAAGTTACTTAGCCTCAGGCTGCCACAGCAGTTCTGGTCCCATGTATGACAGTAGAATGGGCTCCCCCACTTACTCTGAGCATTTTGCCATCTGGGTCCCAAACTAACAATGCTTGCCATAAGCCTCACCCACAGGAAGTCTCTCTTGAACAATATCATCAGCTTTCAGTCTTCGTCCCTCTAATCTAGAGGTATACAGGGTCTTTCTCATTTAAGTCCCACTTGTTCAAAGCACCTTCCTTTGCCTCGACACAACAGATACCCCTCTGCCTTTTCAACAGAAAACTCTGCCCTCACTCGCCAAACACAATTATTTTAGCTTCTTGAAACTAGAGCATCTTAACTCCATTTCCAAAGAGAACCACGGCTTTACATTTGCATCACTCAAAGTTCACTTGGGTGGTTTCACAGTCAAAGGAACAGCCCCAAAGTAATACAGAAGTCTCCATCTGTAGCAAGACACATAGGGCTTACAGATTTTTAAAGAGCTTGTCCTTTTTGTTCCAGGCTTCTGCCTATTAAGGTTTAAAAATCTTAGGGTCTGAGCTTCAGGCTGGGCAGGGATCCATCTCGCTGGTAGTTTATCTTCCAGATATCTCCACTGTCAAGGCCAAGTGTAGTCAGGGAACTACCGGTGGGTAACCACATGTCCCCAGAGGACATGTTACCCATAGGAGCAGCAGGAAGCAGTGCCACTTGTCAGGCAGTGACAGTACTGCTTTCACCTGTCATGTCGCATATAGAACATGATGCTACTTATGCAGCACCCTGGGGTGAACAAATGAGGTGCTGGAGGCTGCAGGAGGTCTGGGTGCTCCTGGCACCTGACAGGCCTAGGGGGGTTAATATCACCCATTCACCACAGCGGTGCCCTGACTGAAATGACCCCCTACCCCCAAATTAGCAATTGGAGAAAAGAGAAAATTCTTGTGGATTTATTCTGAATGCTCCACTGCTGGTTTAGAAGAACTCTGTTGCTTTTTATTTTTTAAACATATTTTATTGGCTTCAGCATTCCAGCTTGGCATCTTTCATTGTATAAAATACACATAAATCCAGAATCGTGCTGCTCAGTCACCTTGCCCTGGCAAGCAGTAGTTTTGATTATGTGGAAGTGTCACTGAAATTTGGAGACTGAAATTCAGGTTGGGAAAATCATTCAATGGAATATTTTATTTTCATCGTGTATTATGTCAGGTTTTCCTTTAACACACAAAGTTCGATATACTGAAACCAGGGCATCCGGTACAGCAGTCTTTCCAAGCACTACGGAATGGATAGAATTAGAGTAATTTAGAAATAAGGCTCAAAACAATTCCTTTTTCTAGGAAGGACTTAATTACAAGGTGATATCACAACGGAAATTATATAAATGGTGTAGTGAGCAGGCCCAGTTTCTGTAAGTCTCTTGTTCCTTGCTAAGTGGCCTCATCACAGTCACCTGTGTATGAAGTGTCTTTAATTCATCCAAGGCCTCTTAGCTGCGTCCCAAGGCCTGACGCTAAACCACTTCACTGCTCGTCACAAGCCAGGCAATATGCAAATGTTTTACGCACATTTTTCTCACTTAATCCCTGTAAAAACCCTATAAGGTAAAAACAAATCACTCCATTTTACAGATGAGGGTACTGAGATTTTGGGAGAGTAGATAATTTCTCCAAAAGTAGGCTGAGAGTAAGTAGTGGAGCCGGATTTGATCCAGGTGTGCCAGATTCCAGACTCCCATTGCTTTTATCATCATGCAGCACCTTATGCCATTGAAAGAAAAGCATCTGGAAATGCTCATACATTATTTTACTGCTTTACAAAGCACTTTCACATCTTGTTATCTCATGTGGTCTTCTGCAAACTCGTTATTATTGTCCCCACTTCATTGGAAATTGAGACTCAGAGAGGGAAAGTCATTTGCCCAAAATGTAGACTGAGATGGCATGAATCAGGCTCATTTTCACCCATCAGAAGGGCTTCTGTCCTGTAGAAAGGTGGGGGAGCCACAGAAGGGAGCTCTGGAGTTATATCAGACAGGGATAACTTCCCACCTGCCCATTCCCAGTTGGATGCGCTTTGTCAAGTTGCTTAACTTTCTACCCTTGGTGTCCACATTTTCAATAGGGAATGGTGGAAATAATCAGAAGCATGTTGTGAGGAGGTAGGAGAACATGCACAGGTGAGTCACATGCCTCCTGTAATTCTGATGCCCGGGGTAACCGCTGTGGCCACCCAGCAGTCACCCTGAACTCAACTCCTCCTCACAATACTCCTGGTTTCATCCTCTGCTTCTGGGGCTGGAGAGAAAAAAGGAAAATGAAAAACAATGCAGACAGTAGAAGAGGAAGGAAGGAAGGCAGGGAGGGAAGAAATGGCAAAAACCCTTCTCCATCTCTCTCCCACCTGCCCATGGCAGGCTCTGACTGGCTGCTGTGATTTTATGTTACTCACCATGCTCTTGTAAAGCAATTCCTATGACCCAGTGCTTTATGCACACCAACTCATTTAATTCCAATAACAGTCCTCAGAAGTGGCTCCTACCACTATCCTCATTTTACAGGTGAAGAAACTGAAGCACAGGGAGGTTAAGTGATTTACCCAGGGCCACACAGCTGGTGGTCGAGCAAGGATTAAAACCCAGCTGGAGAGCTTCAGAACCCACATTCTTAATCATGACATTACACTGTCTCTGTGCTGATACAGCCATAAAACCATGGGGATTAAGAGAGGTGGAACGGAAGAATGCAACAAGGTTGGGCTCTTCCAAGGCCAGGGAGCCTATGGAATTTGCTGATGGCATGGTATAGCTCGCAGGTAACACGGGTGAAGTCTCCTGCTTCTCTGACCCTGTAAGTGTGGGTACAAATGTGCATGTTTTCTGTCATCCAGGCATCACTGTAAATGTGAAGCAGCATTTTTTCAGTTATGTGGGTTTACTCTGTGCTTTTTTTCAATCTCTTCAGTAAAACTTTTTGTAAGTGTTGCTCTCTAACATTAATTTTTAACCAGGATTTGCCTGCTGATTAGAGAGAACCCCTTAAAAATATTCACATTATCCTGAAACAAGGCCGTTTGTCTTTCTCTTTGAAAACAATTTTCACGTTACAAGCACTTCAATTAAACCTCATACATGGCCCGGCAGAATGGATGGTTTTTATGGTCAACAAATGCTTCCCTAAAGATCCAGAATACATTACTGGAACTGACCTATCACACAATTCCGATTCTCCCGGGTGAACAGGGTTAGAAAGGCCTGACTGAGGCAAACAGACTGTGGCCTGTTGAAGTTTTTGCAGGGATCAGGCCTGACAGTAGGAATGTTATGGAATAAGTGTTGATCACAGACTGTGGTGGTCAATGGATCTGGGTCCGAATCCTGTTCTGCCACCTGAGTGTACGGCTGGCTGGTGACTTATGCTCCTGGTGCCTCAGTCTTCTCATCTGACCTCACTCACCCTATTTACTAGATAGTAGATAGCAGAGGGTATTACGGCTGCTTAAAGAAATGTACACGTAACACTTAGCTTAGTGCCTGTACATATGCAGAGGAAGGCGGAAGCCTGGCCCTTCACTACCTCTGTTCAGGGCACTCCCCAAGAGGGCTGGTGTCACTGGGTGGGTTTCCAGACCAACTATTAACCAGAAGAAGCAAGAGTTACAGTTTGCTAAAGTTAAACACGCTCCCTCTGCTCGTTGCTTTCATCTGGTTCTAGAGATGAACAGAAATCTCTGGCACATTTGCCTTATACCCCACCCACCCACCCACAGTTGGTCCAGGGCCCTATCCCTTGCAGCTTAGCACCTGAGTGCTGGCAATACCAGCGTGGGAACTGAGAGGGGGGAAAGAGACTCACTTGGGTCTTGGACCTAAATCATTCACTCTGATTACCAGAGAGGCTGGTTCTACTTCTTAGGCACTATCCCTGCTAATGCTAAATAGGCTCTGATTTTCCAAGGTCTGTATATTCATAGCTTCCAGGAAAACCCTGATAAGAGAAGAACAGATTGGCAGAGGTTTCCAGGTCTCGGGCTACAATATTAGCCAACGCTACCATATGGAATAAAATGGCAGCAGGCACACGCCAAAAAGAATTGTCACTCTCCTCAACAAAGTGTACACTCAGTACTCTTTTAAGTTGTTTCAATTCTAGAGACAGGGTCATTTCCATTCTCCTTTTAAAAATTCCCTTTCCTATCTGCAGTAGCAACGAAGCACTTGGGCTGGTGCTTTCTGCCAGACTTCAGAAGTCCTTACATCCCAGGAAGAGCAATCACACACCTCATCCTTTCCCCTGGGGGCAGCGAGGTAGCACTGCCTTTCCTAGGACATGTTTGCACCTTGGCCCTGGGAAATATGAACTGCCTAGAGGGCTCCCCACTTAATGACATGCCTTCCCCATTCCAGGCTCTCTTTTTTTTAACAGGGAAATCATACTTTTTTTAAAAGGATGATCACACCTGGATTTCTCTTGCTCATCAGAAACAGATCCAAATGCAGAAATGACCAGAGTGTAATGATATTTTCATATTAAAAAACCACATAGCAGTCCAGGAATAACAACTCCATGGCCTGAGTGGGCCCCAGAATTCAACCCTGGCTTCCCAGAATCCACATGTCCTTGATACAGCTCGTCTGAGTGATAGGAAAGATAAATGCCAAAGGAAACAATGCTATTCACAAGACCCAACACACAGAATGTATTAAAGTAGTCTCACTGACAAAATAATCGACTTGCTGATTGTTTCTATTCATTCAGAGAAACATCAGAGGCAGAGCAGTGTCAGGCAGGACTCTGCTTTCAAAGGCTGCTTGGGCCCTTTTGTACACATATCAACCAAATAATCTGGATGTACTCTTTAAAAATGACTAATGGCCATGAATATCATTTATTTCCAAATTAGAATTACAGATTCTCTGGCTATTTCTGAAAAAGGATTCTTTCCCCCTAACAATGACTTTTTTTTTTTTTGGTTATTGTAACTATAAAACTTAATTCTATATATTTTATAGTTTCTGATTTCATTGTGCCATGATAAACAGATTTTCTCCTAAATGTTTTCTAGATTATGTTAAAATTCTCTTGGTTGTCTAAATAATCCTCAATAGGAATATATAATAAACAGTTTAAAAATGTAATTCTTTCATCCATGAAAAAAATGCAGTTGCCAGCTGTAATTCAGTAGAGCTGAACAGAAATGGCATAATTTACATCTGTTTCTTTATTCTAAATAATGATTGTAAAAATAACTAAAATATTCTGAGGTTGCAGTCATGGAGACACCACTACCTCTAAAATGTAAAATATAATTTGTTGGGGAATATCTAAGCAGTCAGAATGAAAACTGAGACAAGCAAATCTAATACAAAATTTTAAGTGCTACTTTCTCTTGCCTTTTGATTCGGAACATTCCGTAACAACTTAGTATCTTGAAGTAGCCATAACAAAGAGTGATTTCCAAACTGGGTAAATTTAAAAAGAAGCTTCAGACTAGTTAGAACACAGAAAAGATATCCATGTGTCAGAAATTGTAGACAAATAACAAGAAATGGCCCTTTGCCTTTCACTTCCCAGTTGAGTTTCCTTATACTTTATTGTGACCATGTAGTGTTTTTAGCAAGGTCCCTCCTCTGATGGAGGTGGAGGTAGGGGAAAGGAGCAGAATTGATGAGTGATGGCTAAGAGGCAGCCTTTCCTCTTCAGGAGCTACACAATCTCCTGCACAGAAATAGGATATGAGCTACGCATGTGAATCGTGTGTAATTTTTTTTTTTGACATGGGCAGGCTCCGGGAATCGAACCTGGGTCTCTGGCATGGCAGGCGAGAACTCTGCCACTGAGCCACCACTGCACCACCCCATGTGTGTAATTTTAAATGTTCTAGTAGCCACATTAAAAAAAGCAAAAAAGAAACAGGTGAAAAGAATTTTAATATTTTATTTAACCCAAATGTATCCAAAACACTATTTCAACATATAATCAATATAAAAATTATTAATGAAGTATTTTCATTCTCTTTGTTGCTGTTGTTCTAAAGCTTGGAATTTGAAGTGTCTTTTCTACTTACATGTCAAGTTTGGTCTAGCTGCATTTCAAGTGCTAAACAGCCACATGTGGCCAACGCTATTGTACTGGACAGAGAAGATGGCGGCGGGAGCAAAAAACATGCAAATAACAAATGCAAGGCTGTCTCTCATGAGAGTCATAAAAGAGCAATGTATAAATAAAACATCTGGGGTATCTTCAGAAAGGTGGTTGCATCCAAATCGAATCTTGACAGGCTTTAAGTTAGGAAATGGTATAATCAGGCTTGTATTATATAATGAGATATCAGCTGAGTGGAAGACCAGAAAGATGGTTGGGACAAGTGTGGAGAGAAGCAATCCAGAACCTATGCAGGAATTGCTGAGAACTGGAACAAAGACCGGGGCAGATGTAAGAGAGATTTTGGAGGCCGAGTTAGGAGAATGGAATGACGACTGGAAATGAAGACCTGGAGAAAACACTGTTGGGGGTTACCCAGCAACCACATCCTGCTCTTTCCTGCTAACAGAAATTTCATTTTGTCCAGATGTTTTCCCCTTCTGGGGACTGAATCATGTACCCTACACCAGGCACATTCAGGCCCCAGCCCCTGACCCTGTGCGTGTGAATACCTTTGCAAATAGGGCCTTTGAAGAGGTTGCTAAAGTGTGCACTGACTAAATGAGTGGGTCTTAACCCAATATGGCTGAAGTCCTTATAAGAAAAGGGAATTAGACACAGAAAGAGAAGCTAGGGGAAACATCAAGAAGCTGGAAGTCAACAAAACTGGGAAGAGAAAGCAGAAGGCATGGCCAAGTACCCCCAAGTGAAGGAATCCCAAAGAGTGCCGGTCAATCAGATTATGATAATCCTGGGAGGTAACAAACCTTCTTGCCTCTGAAACCTGGAGCCAATAAATTCCAGTTGTTAAGCCAACCAATTGCATGGTATTTGTTTTGGCAGCCAGGAAACTAAAGGAGAGGGTATGATTTTTAGGGAAGGTAAAAGGATCCCCAGGAGGGGTAGTTCTTGATTAGTGTCAGCCCATTAGAGTACTTTTATCTTATCAGTGATAGGCTTAGGAAGGGGCAGGGATCCAACCTTGCTCAATGTTATTTATAGAGAAGTCTGCAAAGGTGGGATTCAGGGGAGGATTCTGAGAAGCCCTTGGTCCATCTTAAAAACAGACAGGAGGAAGGGATAGTCTTTTTCTACCTCTAGATATTGATGTGTGGATGATGCAATGCCTGGAACCACTGTAGCTAATGTGTCACCCTGAGGTAAGCCAAACAACAGCTGAGAGTGGCAGAGTAGAAATGTGGACTCTTGATGACATTACAAAACCTCTGAAGTAACCAACCCTGGAAACACCCTAACTCTTCATTTTGTCAGATAATGTATGTCTTTAATATGAGATAATGCATGTCTTTAATATTTAAGACATCCGGGGTTATCTCTTCTCTGTAGCTGGCAGCAGCCTTGCAGATATAGAGAAGGGGGAAGAATCTAGATCACATCCCAACCATTGGTAACAATCATAATATCTTTCCTTTGTTCATGCATTATAGTCTATGACAGTGCTTCAAAGTGCTAATAACAGGGAAAACTGCGTGTGTGTATGTGTGCAGGGAGTATACGGGAACTCTATTTCCGCATGGTTTTTCTATAAATCTACAACTTCTCTAATAAAAATAAATTAATCAAAGAGTGTGGTGATGGCTACAAGAGATTCTCAACAAATGCCACTGTACACTTGGCCTGATTCAGCCTGAATTACCTTGAATTCTGGAATCATGATTAAAGTGGGGAGAAGAAGCTAAACAAGTCCTAATACACTTATGCAGACTGAGGTGTGTTATCAGAGGGTGCCTACCAGAGCTTAACTTTTTGTTCCCTCTTTTTTGTTCTAAATTAAGGCAAATGACAGACAATCACCTTGGACTGGACAGAAGAGTCCCCATTTATGAGAGTAAGTGTAGACCACAATGTTCCCACTCCGTGAAAAGGAACAAATCAAGGAACTTTATTTTGAGGATTCCATAGAAAATCGGGTCCACTTTTTGGGTGAAGGACCTTGGGAAAAAGATTCCTTCAGCTAGCGTATGCTTAAGAGCACTCTTGGGGCTGGTCCACGTCCTCAGAAGTGGCTGTGCATCCTCTCGGCATGAGTGGGCAGCAGATCCTACAGCTGTGGAGAAGCCATGGCGGGCAGACTGTGAGGGTTCAGGGATCAACATCATCACCATGGTGGCGAGAAGTGAGGGCAGGGCAGACTGAGGAGACCTCAGCAACTCATGCCAGCCTTATGGTAGTCAGGGGCCATTTTAGGACTGAATGAGCCCTGGAGGGGTCAGCGAGAGAGAGAGAGAGATTCTGGCCTGCTTGCTAATAAGACCTACAGGACTTCTAAGGAATTTATCCAAAAAATAAGAGGGTATGTCTTCATTTGTACCCCAGTTTGTGGAGCAGTTCCTACCAGTTACATATGTATCCAATGAGAAAATCTGGTTGGATGAGATTTTTCTGCTAAGAATCTGGCTTGGTGAGACACTTCAATATACATAGTATGCTTTGTTTCAGGATTATTAAATTTATCCAATCAGAATGGCTACTTCATATTACCTAAAGGTATTGACTCTTATCCACCTCTGTCAATAAATTATTTCACTGTAACTCTGGCCATTTTTCCAATAAGGATGCTGCAGATAAGTTCAGAAAGGATTAACCCATTCAAAGGCAGCAGCGTTCCTCCTTAGTCTCATATGCTGTCTTCCTATTTAAATTATATTATTCCTTCTTGGGCAACATCTTTCCAATAAGCAAAAAAACATCTCTAGCTGAAATCCTTTCTCCTCTTCTTGTTTCCGCTTGGGTCCATGTCAATATTTACACATCACCATTGACTCCTGCTGTTTACCTAAGATGGCCTTCAGATCCCATTCTCCACCTCTCATCAAATAGCCTCATATTTTCCATTATTTAATATGTCTCTCATTAAATTTCCACTCCAATAGGAAAACAACTCTCCGAAGTCAAGAGCTAGTCTCTCTTTTTAAAATAAATTAGTTAAACATTCAAGGTGCTGGGGCAGGGTTGGGAGGTGGGGGTGGCATTGGGCCTGTGAGATTCTTGGCCAAAGCTGTTCCTCATTTTCTCACTTTTCCCTCAAGTTTAATGATCTCTCTGGAAGCTAAAAGAGAACATGGGTGACCTCAGAGAGCTGCTGGACTAACTGCTCAGAGTAGGACTGGCATCACTAGCCCCAGTGATTCTCCCACAAAGATGAAGAAAGGGAGGAGAAGGGCAAGAAATAGAGTAGCTGGTTTTCTTTCCTTCCTGGATCTAACAAAGTACTTTTCTGAATTCCCAAGTTCCAAAAGATCTCATTTTTCCATGAAATAATTTCTCACTTGTCCTTGTCCATCACTTCCAGATGGTCACCAATTTTTTAAAATCAATTCTCCCTCAGGAAAAATGTATTATATTTTTTCCCCTTCCTCTGTCCCTATAATTATTGCCTTTGTCTTAGACTCTGCCTTTGTTAGTACATAGCAAAGTGGCTGGGACACGACAGACCTTCAGCGATCACTGGTAGAGTGAATGTGAAAATGCCTTTTGCTTGCACTAGTGTGCTCATTCCCTGCTCAGTCATTCTCACACAGCTATCAGTAAAGCTGCTTCTAAAGGGCACACCTCTCTCTGCCACGTTCTTACTCACATACACCAGTAATTTATCACTGTCTCCAATGTCAAGTCTAATCCAGCCTGATGGTTACAAATCACTTTGCAATCTGGCCCAACCTACCTTTTCCAAAGCTCATCCTTTGACTCTTCCCGCCTCACTCCTATTCCCGCCACCAGGCACAAGTTCTTCCTCTTCGCTGCACACGCTGACCCCCACGGCTCTCCCAGCCGCTACCACCTCAGACTGCCCAGACTCCCAGCAAAGAAAGCCGAAGTCAACTGCTTGCTTTCCAATTACAGGTGAGCATTTATTCAGCGTGTTCTAGGTGTAAAACCTAGAATGTTATTTTGAGCATTTTATATAATTTTCTGGTCTTTCCTGTAATCCCAAAAATAGAAATAGAAGTGAGCTATGTATTCACTTAGTAACTTGTTTAGGTCATGCAGTTAATAAATGGCAGACCCAGGATTTAAAAACGGATTTAAACCCTGTATGCCCACTTCCAAAGACCAGGTGCTCCTGCCCGTCATGTATCCTGTTCCCACCCCTAACCCTCTCCCTTCCTTGGCTTGTGCACTATGTTATGAAACCTCAATAGCAGGGCTGGTTCTTACACATCTGTGCATCTCCAGGGCCCAGCAAAGACTGCTCACAGGGCGTGCAAAACACTTTTTTTTTTAATTGAATGTTAATCTATGCATTCAATAGCAGGAAAAGGCTTGACCCTAAACTGAATCTAATAGTTCAGCCACATGTAGATCTCAGAGCTCTTTTACCTAGAAAGCATTAACTCCAGTGGCTCAAATAAGTAATAAGGAAGCTAAAGCTCCACTTTCATCCTCAGCCTACTTCACAAATTATTATTTTTAACTCACTTATACGAACATGGCATTACAGTCATTGTGGCAATCATCTGCAACTTACCAACCAAACATACAAGCAGAAACCTCCCACATTTTCAATAAAAGCATTGCTTAATCTGAAATGCTGTTTTCAAGACAAAGAAACATTCATAAAATGAAACTAGTGAGTGTTAATAATGAGAAAGTTTTACAACAAAGTGTATTGCTAATTTATACATTGCTTCCATGCCAATGGCTAGAAATTTTTTTTTACAAAGATTCTCTCTCCTAAACCTAGGCAATATGCCAGAAAGGTTGTCAGTGTCCTTAAAGAGAAGGAAACTGAGGGAAAGAGGGAGGGATGGAGAGGGTTTTGGTTTCCTAAGCTACTTAAAGCAGATATAATGAAATGGTTTGGCTTTAAAGAATAGGAATTTATTAACTTATAGTTTGAGACCATGAGAGCATTTATATTAAGGTATTAGCAAGGTAATGCTTTCTTCCTGAAGATTTACTACCAGATGTCCTTGGCTATTCTGCCACATGGCGAGGCACATGGTGGTCTCTCCTTCTCTTTCAGATTTCCTTGCTTTCAGCTTCTTGCTTCCGTATTTTTCTCTTTTTCTTTATAATCATTCTGCCTATAAAGGACTCCAGTAATAGGATTAAGTCCCATCCTGAGTGAGGTGGGTCACACCTTAACTGAAGTAGCCTTATCAAAAGACCCTACTTACAATGGGTTTACATTTACAGCAATGGATTAGAATTAAGAACAGTTTTTCTCAGGTCCATACAGCTTCAAACCACCACAGAGAGGTACAGAAACTTGCCTTTAATCTTCTGGTACAGAATCAGGAGAAACTGTTAAGTAATAAAATAAAGAAACATTGCCACCTTTTTTTCTGGATGGAGCTTACATCTGAATTCAAGGTAGGTCTTAAGAGTGTCCCAGGCCCTACCTGCTCAGGGCTGGGAAAGCCATGTTTTTCCTTTTCTACTCTTATTTTAACTTAGCCATAGGCCAAAAAAGAGGGCAAAGAGCTATAAAGCTAGACATACATCTCCAAAGAAATCCAGGAAAATCACCAAAGTTTTAAATGACTAGACAGAATTTCCAAGGCTATACAGCCAGTGCTTTTTCCCACCCTCGTGCAAGAAGCATCAAATGTCCAACTACTCCCAAAACTTGACTTAGGTAGCAATATCTGATGCTAAGAGTGTTAGATTAAATAGTATCGGTAGGGGGCAACACCTAGCACTGATTCTCCCTGAGTTGCTCAACTAAGTATTCTTGGCCTATATTCTGATGCTGAGATTTCTAAGGCTACACCAGATCCCAAGGGGTCAGCTATGTCAAGATGATGGCCAGCAAAAGAGCTAACCCAAAGTTAAGGCTCTGGGCCCATCAGCCTCATCCTGACATGTTTCTCCAAGCACTACTAACTGATAATATACAGATTAGACCTGATTAGAGAGCATCTCTTCCAATTTCTCCTAGTGGATTACCTTGGATATTGACAATCTGCCACACCAAAACACATAGCCCATGTTTTCCACTCCTCTCATACAGCTTGGCTGGCCTGCTTAGCAACAAGCTTTGTTTTTACAGTGCTTATCACTCTTCAGCTTCACTCCAGGCCAGTAGGCTCTTAAGCAGCTGGAAACAAGAGCCAGCTGTGGGTCCAGCTGAGCAGCTGCCTGTCCTGTGAAGCTGCTGAGAGCCTTCCACACTAGGAAGAAGGAAAGGGTTGGCTGAAGGCCACAATGCTAAATGTTTTGGGAAGGGCAGGCACGTGACCAAACATGAGAGTAAAGGAGTCTTCCTTTATCCTCAAGTAAATGCAAACTGACATCTGGATTAGGGATGGTTGAAGTTTTGGAAGAGTGTCTGGCTGTCTTAAGCAGACCCAGCAAATTTCTTGCTAATTCTAATAAATGCAGAAAGGGCAGAATATACTAGGGAAATTCTGGAATCACAGAGCATAGGCGGTTTCTTTTAAGTTCATAGAACAACACAACTTTCTGTTAACTGTAAGTGACCAAACTGAGGTTGTGGCTCCCTCTGTTACTGAGTCTGTGTCTCATTTGGCACAAGCAGTAGTTGTTTAAATCTAAATAGTTTATGAAGTCCTTGAAAAGATTTCGTCTCATAAATAAGATAAACACCACCCCTTATACTCTGTTTATTATGTTTATTTATTCAGTTCGGTCCTTCTTCAAAGGCACCAAAGAGATAAACCCAGGGCCTGTTCGGGTCAAATGATTATAAATTTTAAGTTAGCATGCAAATGGATGAGGTTTTTCCTTTACAGCTTGAAGCTTTGTGTTCTGTCCCCTACCTCATGGGAGCTGTGAAAAGTTAGAACAGATGTTTGGATTCTGGGGGAGGGCTATTTTACCGCTGCTTTATTTACTTCCTCCATCAGGATCTGTTTTCATTTCCTTATGGACTCAGGAGAACAAGTCTACCAGCTTAACTGCTACCTGGGGGAGGGGAAGTCCAAAATCCTGGTTC
This sequence comes from Tamandua tetradactyla, assembly GCF_023851605.1. Classification (NCBI taxonomy): domain Eukaryota; kingdom Metazoa; phylum Chordata; class Mammalia; order Pilosa; family Myrmecophagidae; genus Tamandua; species Tamandua tetradactyla. The sequence goes on from NC_135332.1 coordinate 146,142,627, forward strand.
CCATGAAGCCTGATAAATTAAGAGAGGGAAGCAGTATACCATGAAACCACACTTAGTTCTGGCTTTTAGTTTCCAGAATTAGGTCAGAAAATTTGCCGGAGTGGCTTAATCTCTGGGTGCATTAATGAGGCAGCCAATCAGCTGGAGCATGAACCCATTTACTCACACTTTATCTTTTTCATCTGTTTTATTCCAGGTGGCCTTTCTAGTTTAGCATGCAGAGGTGTGTACATGTACGGAGAACCTATAAATGACTGTGTTGCCCTGCAGATTTTCTTTCTTCTGCAATATTTACCCTGAGAGTGAATAGAGTTTGTTTTTGGCATTATGGTAAAAATTCTCCACAAAATCTCTAGGAGGGAAGTGCACTAATCAAAGCACCCAATCAATAAATATTTATTGAGCACTAAATGTGCAAGATGCTCAGAGTGTAAGATGCCGTCCTGCCCTTTAAAACTTTATTATTTATTTAAAGGAAGCAGATATTTACAGATAGGGCCAAGCAGGAACTTTGGTTTGTCACCCAAATAGTCAATCTTCCCTATTCATTTAATTAACCCAGAATCCCTTAAACAGGGCATTTGGCTACCCTGCAGACTATGTTTCCTGGCTTTACTTAAGTATGGCCACGTGACTAATTTCCAGGGCAATGGGTCATAAGCAGATGTGAGATGTGCAACTTCCGGGGCATATTCTTAAAATAAAGTCACTTGTGTTCTTTCTTCCTCTTCCTCCTTCCCAGGGCCTCAACTGTGCATGAGGGGGTGTGAGTCAAGTCCTACCAAATGGCTGAAACCAACAAACTAGGGGCAACTGAGCAACAATTCGGAAGGAATCAGGTCCCAGATGACCCTGGGAGCACAGGCTCCTCTTCCTTGACTGCTTACCTGCCGGGACGAGAAAAAGAACAAGAGAGGAAGAGAGGGAGGGAAAGAGAGAAAGACTGACTTTCTATCTGGTTTATGCCATTATGATTTAGTTTCTACTAAAGCTGCTGAACCAGCATCCCAACTAATACATACCCCTTTTCCCTCAAATAGACTGGGAGTTTCTGGATGCCTCTTTATTTCCCCAACCCCATTTCAGAGACAACATAAAGTAAAGGCTTACCACATATTTGTAGGTGATGATACAACAATATGGTTAATAAAAATTCCATTTTGCTCTTGCATAATAACTTAATGTCACGTACAATATTATAAGAAGAAAGGATTAACTTATAAAGAAAGTTCCAAAGTGATATCCGATTTGGCTTCTCAAGAACTCGAGAAAGGAAGGGATATAATATTAATCTATTAATTTATGAAAGGTGAAAATATTTTAAAACAAACAAATTTTATCTGATGACCAAAAGGCATAGACATAATAAGAGGATAAGCTCTAGCCTAACATCAAGCATAATCATTTAAATTAGTACTAGTCTAGAGATAGGGCTATCTGAATAAGTTCTACTTTTCATAAAAAAATGGACAATAAATGCTCAACATACTAGTACTGTAGAACTCACCCAATATCAATGCTTCTTGCTTGTGATTCTGTTAAGTACTATTAATAGCTTTACTACTTACTATGACTTTGGGCAAGTCACTTAATTCCTCTAAAACTTAGTTTCCTCATCTTTACAGTTGGTAATTCATCCAACAAATAACAACCGCATATAAATGATACATTTCAGGCACTGTTCTAAGCACCCACATTCTATCAGAGGCAGACAAACAACAATCAGAATAAGTAAGGAAATCATATGATATATCAGAAGGTGATAAGTGCTATGGATAAAAAAATAGTGCAGAGGAAAAGAGATGAGGAGTGCAGGTGGCAGTGGGTTGCAATTTTAAATATGGTGTGCAGGGTAGGTCTCCTTGAGCAAAGATGGTGGCTCAAATTGTGATAGTAGCAATGCAACAAGTATGCTAGGGTTGAATTCTGGATATGTTTTGAAGGTGGAATAGTCGGGATTTTTTGATAGGTTGAATGTGGGATGTGAGAGGAAGAGAGGAGTCAAGGATGACTTCAAGGTTTTGGGTCTGAGTCAAACTGGAAGGATGCAGTTGCCAACCTATGACAGCACAGGTAGAACAATGTTTGGCTAAAAGGTCGGGCGCCTGCCTTTTGGACATGCTGTGCTCAAGATGCCAATTAGATATTCAAGTGGAGATGTTAAGCAGGTGGGTGGATATGAGTCAGGAATTTATGATTGAATCTAGGGCTGGTAAGACGTATTTGGGAATCACTACGCAAAGACGGTATTTAAAGCTAGAAGAGCGGGTGTCATTGAGGGAATAAATGTTGATAGAAAAGAGAAAGAGTTACTGAGTCCTGGGTCCCTGCAATGTCTAAAGATCAGGGATCTCAGCAATGGAGATTGAAAGTGAAGCCATTGAGATAAGAAAAAAGCAAGCATGTTGTCCTGGAAGTCAAGGAGGGATAATTCATATCAAGAAGGAAGGAGAAAGCTCCTCTATAAAACCACTGGAGTAGGTTTAAGAGTGAGAGGAGAGTCAGAAGCAGTTGAGCCTTACTCCAAAGGGGTGAAATAAAACCAGGTAGCCACTGCCAGGGAAAGGGGGCTTTAGAGAAGGTGTTTTTAAAAAATCATTTGTTTATGGTAGGAGAGAACACCATATGAATAACATCACTAGCTAAGTCATTTGCAGAGTACTTCACTGTGATGGCAGGTGTTTTACAGGCACACCACATCTAATCCTCCTAACTGTCTTGCAATGTGGGTATTAATACCTCCATCATTTATGTGAGGGAGCAGATGTTAAGAAAAGTGAGAAACTTTCCAAAATGAAAGTCCGTGTCAGGATTTAAACCCAGGTCATCATCACTTGAAAGTGGGGACTGTTAACTACTAGAGTGTATTGCCTCTCATTCAGCTAATAAGAGAGCCTCTGGCCTGGAGTGAGATCTCATCTGTAACGGCACTAGGCAAATGTTAACTGTCAGGATTCTCATCAGGATTTATAGCAGGTGCGTCATCGTGTGGAGCAGTGTGCCCAGAAATGTGTACCCCTCTGCTCCCAACTTTTAGGAACGATGCTGGTAAGACAGCAGTCCTAACACCGACTTCTATCCACAGCACCCCAGGCAAATGGTATTTCCATCAAACACAGCTCAAAAGCATTTCAAGGAGAGGGACAAATAGTAGCCATGGAAACAATTTTCATATTGGACAGGGCAGTGGGAAGAAGTCCTACATTTTTTGACCTAGGATACTGGTATGGATCCAGCAAGCTTCAGTAAATATTTGCTGCACCTGCAGTTGCTACATTAAACTGAGGGCGGCAACGTTCTGGAGATGGGGTGCTTGGGGAAGGGGCTCACTGCTGTTCCTGCCAATGAGAAGTCCTGGGGTCTCCAGCTATTAGCAAATCCCAGCGCGTACAAAAATCCAGATTACCCCAAGAATAAATCAGGCTGCAATATTACAGATTCCTTTAAAAAATCATGCATGTTTATAAAATTCTCCCAGTGTTTGGTGAAAAATAAAATGGTCCTGTAATCTGCTTCATGCTCAGAATAAGATTTGATCGTATAGTTGTATGGAAACGTCCTGCACTGAAGAGTGATTGGGTGTCTACATTTATTTCTGCAACTTGTTCTTTTTCCACTTATAGGTATCTTTCCCTTATAGTATTAGCTGTATTTGTTCCTGATATTCTTTTATTATCACTTGGTTTTTCTCTCTTTATGTATCAGAATTTAGGATTTGGAAGACTGGCAGATCTGGAAACATGCTCTAAAAATTTGGTAAGTTACTCAGACTCTAGAAAGTCTCAGTTTTGTTATATGTAAAATGAAGATAATAATAGTTATTATAATTATAATTATTGCAATTAATAAATAATGAAATATATTTTAGGTAGTTAGCTCTTGCAATGACTGGCATATAGCAAATAGTCAATGAATAATACTTTTAATAAGTAGAATTCACTTGTCCAAATTCATCTAAAAAACATCTGGAGAAGGCTTATTTTTAAAATCAGGTCTTAAGACGACAATAAAGTGGTTTATTGAGAATAAAGCTGAGACCACACTCTGGAACGAAATGTTATTATCCGTTACTTAGGAGTAAGTCAGCAAGAAAATGATTATTTAAACAGCTGTGTATGCAACAATGGATCGTGTGGCAGCCGTCACCAGCGTGGTTAAGGGAATGGCTTTTGGACTGAGCTGATCTGGACTCTTCTCCTCTGGATCCTAGCACTCCTCTTCTAGAATGTGAAGTTCACAATCCATACCATTCCACATTGGGGTTTGCTTTCCCATTTCTGGGTCTTATTACTAAGTTCTCAGACTTTGCATCTGCAAATGCTTGAAGTTCAGTTTAAGTGCAGAATTCCATAAAGATTTTCCTTTGCACAATGCTGGTGGCCAGCCTCATTTACTAGCATGGAAATGGCTTTGATCTTTGGTCTTGGAGTTACAGCTCTCTCTGTTCCCAGTATTTTCTGACCTAACTACATCCACTCTTCACTTGTGGGGTTCTCTGCAGCCTAGATCAAGGACAGGCCTGGTGTAAGCCTTGACCACTACTGGCATTAATTGGGCTAAAATTATAATATGCCAGGCATATGTTAAACACTTTACATACTTTTATTTTCCTAATCTCACAGGAAGGCTTCCGGGTCAAGATGGCGGCTTAACAACATGTGCATTTTAGTTCGTCCTCCAGAACAACTACTAAATAACCAGAAACAGTACAGAACAGCTCCTGGGGCCACTTCAGTGACCAGACACACAGCGTACCCCAGTCTGGACCAGCTGGACGGGCTGCGAGCCCCCCCAGAATCGTGAGTTCCCAAAGCTGCAGCGGCCAGCACCCCTAATCTCACAGGAATTCTGAAAGTCAGCATCTCTGCTTTTCAGATACAGAAATTGAGATTTCATGAAAATATGGAATTTGGCCAATATTTCACCCTTACTAAGTGTGGTAGTTAGGTTCAACTTGGCCAGGTAAAGGTGCCTAGTTCTGTTGCGGACATGAGCCATTGGTATGTGAAGCTCATCCATTGCTGATTATATCTGCGGTCAGCTAGGGGGAGTGCCTGCTGCAATGAATGATGTTCAAGTTAATTGGCTGGATGCTTAAATGAGAGAGTTCAACACAGTACAGCCCAAGCAGCGCAGCACACTTCATCTCAGCACTAGCAGCTCAGTCCAGGCCTTTGGAGATGCAGAAAGGAAGCATCCTGGGGAAAGCTGTTGGAACCCAGAAACCTGGAGAGAAGGCCAGGAGAGATCACCCTGTGCCTTCTGTGTAAGAGAGAACTCATATCCAAGTTAGCTGCCTTTCCTCTGAAGAACTGTATGTTTTTAACTAAATAAATCCCCTTTTATTAAAAGCCAGTCCATTTCTGGTGTGTTGCATTCGGCAGCTTTGGCAGACTAAAACAATATGTGATAGATTCTGGATCTGAACTCCCTCATTCCAGAACCTTGGCTTATGAGTGCCACCAGCAAAGCACCTTATTCTGTGCAGTGAGCTACATGTTACACTTGCAAGACTTTGGTGGAAGAGGAGAAAGCAACGATTTTGGTGTGCACTGGGAGTTTACTTGAATGGAACAGATCCTCTAGGCCCAGTAGGACTACTGCAGTGGCCTTATATCCACAGAGAGGGGTTTTGCTGCAGGATGGCATGCACTTCACAGTCCACACCTGCAGATCACAGCTACAATTAACGCCTTCAGCTTCTCAGGAAGGTCAATGAGTAAAACTTGTCAGTAAAGGTAAATGAATTTACCTATGATGCCTATGTCTGTGATAAGCAGAATAATGACACCCTGCCCCCCTGCCCTTCCCAAGATATCCATGTCATAATCCTTTAAACCTGTGAATATGCTCCTTTGTGTGGCAAAAGGGGTTTTGCCAGGGTGATGAAGTTAAGGATGTAGAGACTGCCACGGTTTCCTGGATTACCCAGGTGGGCCCAATGGAATCACAAGGGTCCTTAAAAGAGAGAGGCTGCAGAGTTAGGGTCAGAGAAGGAGATGTGATGATGGAAAACAGAGGGCAGAGCCATGAGCCAAGGAATGTGGGTAGCCTTTAGAAATTGGAAAAGATTCTCTCTCAGAGACTCCAGAAGGAACATAGTCCTGCTGATCCATTTTAGACATAGGAACTCCAAAAATGCAAGAGAATATATTTGTATTATTTTAAACCAACTAGCTTTGTGGTGATTTGTTACAGCAGCAACTGGAAGTTAAAAACATTGCCCACACTTAAGCACCATATAACACTATTGTTCAGTATTAAGATTTGAATGCCTAAGCCCAACTCATTTATAATCATAAAATTAATGTTTCCTAATATTTCAAACAGCTCAGTTATGTCCTGATTGATTATGTTTTCCCTCTTCATAAATAAAATAGACTATAATATACTACCTATGGGCTTTTAAGTGGTCACTGCACTGCATTATCTAGATATTTCTTAAACCTAAGACAGAAAAACCACTTTTCTTTCCCTTGGAAAAAGACCTTGGAATGCTATCCACTAACAGACATGAACTCAATGGCCCATGGATTTTCAAAAGCAAAACAGGTAGTCATGTTTAGAAGCTGGTACTAATTCCCTTTTTTTTTTTTTTTTTTGGTTGAGACACTTGTGGACATTTTCAGCATGCATCTACAATAGCAACTTTCATCTGCTCAATTATATGAAGGTCAAAAACTCTTCCTAATTTTGATTCTAATAAATGACTTGAAGAAAAGTGTGTCCCTGTTTGTTTACATATATAAATTTAGAAGCCCTGTGAAATCTCAAACAAAATTAGCCACCAGAAAAAAAAAATCAGATAACCTAATTAACAAAGGCTGAGCCACTTACATTCCTAGGCCTCTGGATAATGCTGCCCAGCTGAGTAAAAGGACAGCAACCAAGCACTAATGAGAGACCACCAACAGCCCAGGAAAAACGTTCATTAACAAATTGATGAGGTTTTTGTTGTTCTTGTCATTGAACATGAAGAGAAGCTCCTAGTATTCTGGAAGGTTCCTAACATTGCCACTGTTATTTGAGTAAGCCAGTAAACATCAGAATCCAGAAGTGCATCATTTGTGGCCATACATATTTTCAGGAAGAAAGCTGATTTTCAGAAATCCTGCTCTGTCTCCGTGTGTTCGCCATCAGAATCTGCAAAAACCAAGGTTTTGGTGCAAAGATATTGGACAGGTTAGGAACAGCCAAAGCAGCATGAGTTGATTTTTCTTGTATTATTCATTTCTCCCATCAAAAGCTCCGAACAGCTGAATGTACTTGGCATACTATGCTAACTACAAAAGGAAATCTCAACGAGAGGTGGTATTATAATCATTAACCAAAATCATTATAAGTATTTTTTTCTAGGTTTTCCCCATAACCTAAGGGCACCTTGGAAGCAGGTTCTTTCTTACTTCTGATGGTAACAAGTTACACTAAACAAATGATTTAATATGCCAGATCCACTATGCAAACTCCTGTTGGCTTCCCGTGAGAAGAAAGAGTTGCTATTTCTTTACTATGGAAAAATATAGTTAAGAGCAAGTAGCTCGTCTGTGCCAGCTGGGACAACTGGGCTTCTTGACACATTTGGCAAACACTATAAGCTCCCAAGTCTCTTTTATGCTCCCAGGGCACAAGGAAGAGACAGCTGCCACCCAGATTTCTCAAAAGTCATGATTTCAAATGATTCATTCTCAACAGTGACTTATTTAATATAAAACTAAACGTGGTTTAATCCTGATGCTGTTGGAAGCTTGGTCATACAAATAAAATTCTTAAAATTAAAAAAAAGTACATCTTTAGACTATGATACAATTCAGAATTAAAAAAAAAAAAGAACTGCAATAGGGTATGTCCATATAGGTAAAAGCCACCAGCAATAACAAGTTATGGCTTCTCGACATGGCAGTGCCCTGGTTAGGCCATGTCTGATGTAACTCAGTGCAGAGTTTTAGCAGGTATCATTGAGCCCCACAAAATCTCCAGGTCAGTGAGTTCACGTTTGAGGGGTGGGAAAAACTCCCACAAGAGTTGCCCCATTCCCAGAATGCAGCAGCATGAAGTGCTTATTTGGGAAACCACTTAAAATAAGCACTACCCACTATCAAATAGTCAAGGAAAATAGCCCATTCTTGCTCCAACTCTCTTTTCCAATTAAACTCGCAAAAGGTATGGCTGCAAAAGAGACTTGTGAACAGCCTTTACTGCCATTTGCCTAGATTTTCAGAAAGGATCAGAGTAGGTACTAAAGAATCTAGCAGGACATCGACAGGTGGGCCTAATTCCTAAGGGAATCATTAGGAGCATGTTTATATTTGCAGAGAGTTAATTCTTGCAAACTATTCCCATGCCTGTTTTGAAGTAAGATGTATAGGATTGTCATAAAGTCTTTTTAGATAGTGAGAAAAGAGAGGTACCAAGTTGCGGTTATATCTCCTGATTCTTTGTCTTTTATAAAATAACTTCAGAATGTGCTTCCCCCCAAGAGTGGATCAGCTGAGCACTTAAGCCTGGCTAACACCACAGGTTTAACCATGGCAGCAACTGGCTTGGCATGATCTAGATTATTGCATTCATTCAAAGAAAAATCATTAAAGAAATTGGCACTATTTGAGTCCCAACTATGTGCCAAAGAGAAGATGAGCAAGATAGTCAGGGGCCCTGCTTTCATGCAGTTGACAGTCTCATAAGTATCTTCCTGAGCAGTAGTGACTCAGGAATGAGGACACACCCCATAGAGGTTTCTACACACCCTGGATTGCTGAGCAAGGGGCCGTGAGGCACAAGCTCCCAGAGTCGAAATGTGAAAGAGCCTTGGGCACTGGGATTTCTAATTCCAAGAAGAAAGTTTTCCATGGTCAAATTAGTTTAGGAAACACATTTTACAATCTCCCCCTCTTAAGAGATTTACAAGCAAATTAAAAGCAATGGACCAAGTCTCCTCGAATCTCTACCTATGTCTGTCTCAACTTCCTCCAGACTCTAGCCATGGCTTCATCTCTCCATGGATCCCAACTGCTCCTGTGCCACTGGTGGCTCCTGTAGCTGTGCCAGCTCCTGCAAATATAAGAAAGTGCAAATGCACTTCTTGCAAGAAGGACTTCTGCTCCTGGCTGCCCTGTGGGCTGTGCCAATGCGCCCAGGGCTGAATCTGCAAAGGGGTGTAGCTAGCTGCGCCTGAGGTTGAGGAGAACCCTGCTCCTGGATGCAAATAGAGCAACATGTACACACCTGGATTTTTTTTCCCATACAAGCCTGACCAATTTGCCACATCCTTTTCTCTACTCAATAATGTGAATGACTGTAAAAATCATTGACTTGAAAAAAAAAATGACAGTAATGAAAAATCCTCCAATCAAGAAACTTGCTAAATGTCATTCAACCAGCAAATAGATTTACCATGGAGCATCCCATAGAACCAGGCTTCTAAGGGACACACTGTGGGAAATGCTGATGTGTCCACAGCCTTAAAGCAGAGGCAGAGGGACCTGAATAGAAACCACATTTTCCTAGCAGCATACTCTCCTACAATACTCATTTCCTAGGACCTCCTTATCTTAATTAACTCTATAAGGAGGCAAAGATCCTTTATTGGTTCCAAACAGTGAGCCCTAGCATGCTATTCCTGAAACCACTGCTGTATACCTTGGGAACCTTCTCTGGTTTCTGGGTCATGGATTTCCGTGGGCATTGACTCCATGACTTCTGGCTTTGGTTGCTCTCTGTTCCCTTTGACCCATGTCTTGCTACAATTTTGTTTGGTCTTCTTATCTGTCTTCCTTCCTCCAAGGACACAGCCTGACACTGGCCCCCATAGCCTTTCTTTGAGGCCAACATGCTCCCTTGTCAAGTGTTGTCCATGAAATCTCTTGCTTCTGAGTCAACATATGGCCCACCACCTTGAAACTAATTTTATATTTCCTTCTGAGAACTGGTTACTTTGAAGGAGAGGATAATGATCCATTCATTTTAGTAAAAGGAACTTAAAAGTGATCCTGACTAAAATGGTGAACCTGGAAGGAGGTGGGGGAGTACTGATACATTATATTATCTCATTTCATTGTCCCAACAAATTATGAAGCAGTCGTCATTTTTTGTCTCTGTTTTCCAAACTAGGAAACTGATCATTTGAGAGATAGTGAGTTTCCCAAGGTCACAGAGTTTAAGTGCTAGAGCCAAGATTTGAACCCAGGCAATGTGACTTCCAAATTCTGGGATAGCCCAGAATCCTTAATACCACCCCTTTCTCAGCAGCCTGCTCAGTGTACCTTGGCTCACTGCCAAAGTGAACTAGTTCTACTAGGGCTAAACTAGTAAACCACTCTGTGCTAAAGTTCCCTCTCCGGTAACAAAATGCTTTAATCCAGACAATAAATATATATGTCTCAGAAGGCTCTGTAAGCAGGGATTCTAATGGTGAAATGATGGGAGGAGAAAATTGGGTCAGATTTGGAAGTTTAGTATTACATGAACTCCTGCTTACTTTGCCTAAAGAACTCCTGCTTACTTTGCCTAAATTGGCATTTTAACCTTCCCAGCACGTAAGCATCATCTGTGAGGCTTTGAAATTTTTTTTGTGAAGCTTTGAATTTTTTTTTTTTTTTTTTTTGTAGAAGGCCCAGGCCCAGACCTCAACACAGGCCAAATGAATTAGAATCCCTGGGGGTGGGGCCCTAGCACTGGAATTTTATTGATGCCCTCTAGGCAGTTATTTTTGTGTGTATATATCTAGGTGATTCTTCTGTGAGACCAGTGTGAATATTCCTTTCCTAAACACAGGGGTAGCTATACAATTGGAAACACATTTTCTAAGTTTTGGTCTTTGCATAGCCCACAGAGGCTAATGAATGGTGACAAATGTGCTTACTCAGAGGAGGAAAGAAAAGATTTAAGAAAGCTATTTGCTCTTGGGCCAGAATCAACTTCTATGAGGTTTCGTTTTCCCACCCAGCAAATAGGGATTAATACTAATTTACCTTAAAGGTAGGTAGTGATGGTAATTCAGATGGCTTTGGGGCGTTACTTAGGTAAAGTAAAAATGCTGCTATAACAAGCAAGAGGATTTGAGCAATTTGCCTCAAATATTGTCAAAAACTTTCCAATAATTATAAAGAGGGAGCCAGAGTGGATTAAGTGAAGCAGACAGCATAGACCCACTGATCACCTGTAGATGGCTGCTACTCTTGTCTTCCCATCATATATTTCCTCTGGGTAGAGATTTGGGAAAATAAATCAAAGGAAAAGATTAGCGTATCTTGAAAGTTGCTTGGCATAACTACCACAAAAGCCAATGTTGTCTTGTTGACAAACTGTTTCCTGGAAACAGTTGTGCCCCAACTTAAAGAAAGCGGGGAGGTACAATGAAAGAAATAACTGAACAAAGTGTTTTTCCACTTGATAAAGCTTTCACGAAATAAGAAATTCCCTCATGCATGGCTGATTAATTTATCCTTGGGGGTGGGTGGGCAGGGAAGGGGGATCAATAGCAAATGAAGATGCAACTCTGAAATAATCAAACTAGCCAGTGGGGAAATGTGATTTAATTTACACAATCTTTCCTGTAACTCATGCATTATTTGACATGATGTTTATTCACATGGATCTAGAAAGAGCTGGAAGAAAAAGGACATGTTTATGTTCAGGACCTGCCAATCACCATCACATAGCCAGATGGGATGGAACCAGGTGGGCTGGATGGGAGATGTGGGACCCGTGTCGTGGCCGTCTTGTTAGCCCACCTCTCCCTTCCCACCTTCCCAGTGGCCAGCACCAAGATCTGCCTCCTATGAATGACAACCATTTGACACTCACTCCCTGAGTACTTACTATAAGCTGAGTGTTATGTTGGACTTTGCAAGCAAGATGGGGATAAACAGAACATGCCCCCCGTCCTCTGTGTTTGTTGACATAGATATCTGGGTTTGACCTCATTGATCAGTTAGGGAAGAGTCCCCAGATAGGCTTAAGGGTAGGGCTGCAGATAAAATAGAGGATGCCCAGTTAAATCTGAATTTCAGATAAAAGACCTATAATGTCTTAGTATAAGTATATCCCCATTATTTCATGGGACACCCTAAATTTAACTGGGCACCCTATATTTGCTAAATCTGGTTGTGATAGTTCTATTGGGTATTCTATGAATTAGCCCTATCCTTATGCTGTTCTTCACAAACAGGGAACTTGCTTGGAGTTGTTTTCCAGTTTTGGGAGTGATTTGGGCTGATAAATTTCTACTTGCATTGGATCTCCTTGTGGCCAATGGCACACATTCACAGCAGGTGTTTAGAGTACTGTTAGGTGGCCTTGCATCTTGGGTGAGGGGAGAAATTTATATCTTCATGACTCACTGCCTACTAAAGGCAAGAACTGCATTATATTTGCCTTTGAGACTCAAAGTAGTGCCTATAATTTTTAGGGTTACTTGTGAAATACAAGAGCATTGAACTGGCTTCTTCATATTATACACTGATGAGGCACATGGTTGACTAAATTTCCTGGTGCTTGGCAGCTGTCCATGCAGGGATCCTGCAGAGTGAGATTAGGAAAAACATGCTCTGCAGGTGGTTTTCATGGTTTAGTTGGTGGGAGTTCAGAATCAAGTAGGAAATTTTGTAACATGATCCCACTCCTTTAGATTCTGATTCTGAAGTTCGGGAGTTAGTCTTGGGAATCTGCATTTTCAACTGCACTACTGTGATTCTGACTCCAGAGACTAGAGATGCTAATGTTTAGAGATTTCACCTCTCCTCTCAGGACCTGGGAAGATTCCATCCAGGGCCTTTCAGGGTCATTTTGGCTAGTACTCCTCTCCACTGACATAGCAGCTCAGATCCAGCTGGGACTCGGAATAATGAAAGGACCTTAGCTTCTCTCCCTGTGTCACCTTCATGCAGTTATTTCTCTCCTTGTGCCCCAGCCGTCACTCCTGAAGGGCTGCCAAATTGTGTCCCTCTATGCCAGTCACTTTATGCTGCCAGCATTCTTAGACCTTGTTTTCCTTTTAGGATAACCTGGTATTTCAGTGTGGTTGCCAAGGCAGCTCCTGCCTCATGCAATTAGGAATACCCTGCTATACACTATACACACCTAACACCAGATGGCTGAGGGTCACACAGCTTCACTCTTAAAAACAGACCCAGTTTGATGTTGAGAGGCTGGGGATGTGATGGATGTTCTCTTTCTTTCAGGGTCTCTCTCCTTAGCAGGTGACAAGCAAGCCCATGGGGGATGGCATATTCCCTGGACAATCCTATGTGATAGCCACATAGAAGGAACCACTGAGATGTCTTTAGGGACATCCTAAATCCTAGAAAATGAATTATCCCCAAAGGCAAGAGATGGATGGCATGTGCAAAGCATAACAGGACTGAAAGTGGTTAAAATGGGAAGAGTAAATGGCCTGCAATCAAAGCGATCCTGACACTAACTTGGGATCATTTCCAGTAAATGTGCTCCTTGACTCTAATCTCAAGAAATGCAAATCCAATCTCTTCTTCAGGAATTCTTGCAAGGCAATGGTGTGAAGCAGTTGATCTCTATAACTGACTTGTTCATATTTTACCAATTACCAGCAGGCAACAAGAGATAAAAGACAACTTGAAAGCTCCATTCTAAGTTTTCCGTGGTTTCATACTGTTCTTGTGAATGAGGACTCAATACAATTAATGCTACTTAACACGAGTATAAGCAAATCCTTTAATTTAAATTTGCAAAGAAGATTGGTGTGGGTTTTAAATCATATGTCTATATAGAATCATAAAGGATCCTTTACTGATCCTATAGAATTGAGTCATTAATGACATGGTTCATTCTGCTAAAAGAACAGCTCTAATTAGACCTGCACTCAATGTACTGGTGAAGATAAGAATTCTGCAATCAGACTACCCCTCAGCACAGTCACCACAGAGACAAGAGATTTTATTGGCTGGACCAATAATCTATAGTCCTCTGGGAACAATCTTCACCAATTCCCAGAAAAAGTCATGCTCTAGGTCTTGTCTCTGGGCCTTCACACATGCTGTTCCTTCTGCCTGAAACACTTTTCCCTAAACCTTCTCCTGACTAACAAGGAGGTGAGTGAACTCATTTTCAACAAGGTCAACATCAAGCATAATTATTCCTTTGTTCTTTAATTCAGTTACTTGATTACTCAACCATATTGGGCACTTAATATGTGCTAGCCCCTTTGGTGTGCACTGGGGATGCAGATATAAAAATAGGGTACCATGTTTACCTTTAGGGAACTTAGATTTTAATAGAGGAGACAAATAGGAAACTTTAGAACTGTGTGGTAAGTGTTACAGTTGACATTTGTCTTGTATAGGAATTTTGGGGAAGTTAGGAAAGTTTCCTAGAAGAGGCAGAGTCTGCATGGAGCTATGACGAATGAGGCATGACCTGTTTTGAGATGAGTATCATAGGTTTGATGATGGAATTGGTCAAGTGACCCATCATCTTTTGCTTGGCTCACTTTGAATAAATGATCCGTGTTGATCATATGGCCAACCAGGCTGAGGATGCTGTATGTGGCCATGAAAGAAAGAGAACGGCTTTATGGGGAGTTACACATATGCCACTAGCTCATGTCAATCATACACTAACACACTGGGGCAAACACTCTGTTAATACAGTCTGACTTCAAGATGGTGGAGTGAGCATGAGAGTTTATTTCTCCTACCTCTGAAAATTCCACGTAAGCGGCAGAGCCCAGAAAGTATTATGAAAAAGAAAACAATCTGTAACAGGGTTGGAAATCAGCAAAAGTTGCAACAGCAGACAGAAATTTTGAGGAATTTCTGGAAAATAGCAAACAGATATGGATGGATTGAGCCAGTAAAAACAGCAACATAAAATAGGTTTCAGGGAGAGACCTGATAAAGAAGTGAGAACTGTTCTTCTCAACAGAAGTCTGAAGAATTCAGATATGGTGTCACAGGGAGAAAGAGCAGTGAAAGAAATTGCTAGAAGACATTTACAGAATGTTTTTTCCCTCCATCTCTTTCCACCCGTCTCTCAATTTTGCACGGGAATGCAGTATTTCAAAGTAGTTCATCACCACCACCACCCCAAAATAAAGCCTTCCTGGCTTGGGGAGTTTGGGCAGTCACAGAATTGCCTGCATGCTACTTGCTCTTGCACGTGCCTCTCATGAGCCTAGCTGGCAGTCCTGCCATGCACGAAGAGAAGCATGGTGGAGGAACACTGCTATCCAACTCCCAAGGAAGTCTCCCTAGCTACTTTTACTACTCAACTCAGCCCTTCAATTATAATATGAGAGGGGCAATCAAAAGTGACAAGTTGTTTAAGGAAAATCAAGAGCATAAAAGAGAAGGATCCAAAAGAACAACAGAACCACTGATGCCAAGGAAATAGAATTGATACCGGTTATAGAAGTGAACTTAAAAATAAAGCTCTATAATTTTTTTCAGAAAAATTTGAGAGTATTATATCCATAAACAAGAGTGCATTACCATGAAAAGGGAGCTATGAGAAAAAACAAACAAACAAAAAAAGAGTTCATAAAAATTAAAGGATGATTTTAAAAGACCCTCAGCTGAAAGGCTAAATAATTGAGATGAAATTACACAAGCATATACTTGAGATCCAGAAGGTAAACTGAGGACATCCTCTAAACGTACATAAAAGGGAAAATGTGAGAGAAAAGTTAAGGGTCAGAGATCTAATCCAAGAGATCTAATGTCTTTTAGGGATAAGAGATCTAACATCCTTTTAATAATAAGAGTTATAGGAGGAGAAAACAAAGAAAATAGAGAAGATGAAAATTTCAAAGAAATAATAGGAGATGGAATAATAGGTCCTGAGGTGGAAAAGTCTTGAGTTTTCAGATAAAAAAACCTGAAGAAGAATAAAAAAATATATACCTGGACAATTCTTGATAAAATTTCTCCACGTACAAAGAAAAAATCCTAAAGGTTCATGGAGGGAGAAAAAAGCTACCTATAAAGGAATCAAAATAAAAATAATCAAGATGTTAGCATCTGCTTTTAAAGCTGCTTTTGAGACAATGGAACACAGTCCATAAAATTGTGATGCAAAGTAATAGTTTTCAAGGGTGAGGGCATAATAAAGATCCGCAAGGATTTAAGTTTAGCTTTTCTTCTGCCATTCTGAAAAAAAAAAAAGTTAGGAAATATACCTGGCAAAACTGACAGTGAATCCAAGAAATGGGAAGATGTGGGAAAAAGGTAACAATGGAACTGCTTCAATTATGTGACGGAAAGAAATCCTGTTGGGACAGCCTATAGTTGGCCCCCAATTAGAATATTGGGACAGAGGATTTGGCAAAGAACATATTCAACAAGAAAGAGGCTATTATGACCAAATTGAATAATTAAGAATCAAGAAGTAAACTATATTTGATTTGCGGACCATGTACCACGCCCCTCCCCGCTCCCTTCTTCCCCCCGCCAAAAGAAGTAAACTATGTCGTGTTACATATGTGCTGGTAGCCACGGAAGAGAAAAAGTGAAATTGTAGGAAAATATACATACATAAAGGGAAATCATAGTCTAAATATGAAGCAAACTAAAATAAAGTATGGAATTAAAGAATTAATAGAATACAAAAAAAAAATTGGTGTCTGAAGCAAAGTTAAACCTTCATTGATCAAGGGAAAGGATCAATTGATTCAGTGAATTTCTCTGTATTTTCTGTGAGTTCTAGGCCATTAGGGAAAAGAATTATTTCTCTGTTACATGGTTTCTTTTTCCTCCTATAAATGGTTTTTCAGTTTTGAATATGTTTCTTATAGATTATCCTTTCTATCTCATTTTCACCAGAGATTAATCCTAAAGGTGGTAGGTTTTAAACTTTATTTTAAAAAGTTGTTTTCCCCAAGGTATTTTTGTTTGATTGTCCATGGTCTTTTCTGATCTTTATGAGATAGTTAACTAAGCTTTACTGAGAAAATATAAACTTACACCCATCAAGAAACAATTCATTTAAAAAAATGACTGATGAAGGGTGTTTTTTGTTAACTACTCAAGAATTTGTTTCTATTATTCTTTTTACTGTACAAATGCATACATTTTGCATGAATAATTCACAGGACTTTTTCTTAAGAATGGGATGTTCTGGTTAAGAACCTTTTTTTTTTTGCATGGGCAGGCACCTAAGAACATTTTGATAGTTACCATATACATATGCTGAGGCCCAAATTTTCAAAAACTTAACATATAATGAAATACATTTACAACCAAAACTTCATTGAATATAATTTAGTCTTTTGTTGGTGATTTAATTATAATTATCAATTATAAATATAACATAATCATTAAAGTGTTCTTCTATAGATAATGTTGAGGGCTTGGATATTTCAGGTGGTTAGGTTTCTTGTGAATATGACTTATGCTAAATAACAGATTATCTTTTTATTGTATTTTCAAGGGCAGGCACCAGGAATTGAAGCCGGGTCTCCAGTATGGCAGGTGAGAATTCTGCCACTGAGCCACCATCGCACTGCCCCCAGTTATCTTTTTAAAACTACGAAGTGATATAGCAACCTCTAGAGATATTATCCAGCTAGAGTTAAAAGGGCCACTCACATGGTACTGAAGGCAAATGGGAATTCACATTTTTTTATTTAAAAAGGTAGAGTTTTTCTATGAGAAAAATGGAGAAAAAGGAAACAGCATATATTCAGGATTTTAAAATAATCTGTCTAAAGTGAATAGAAATGAGATCATTAAAATATTAAACACCCTTTAACACATCCACCACTTACTGGTTTGTAGCCTATCACCAGCTTCCTGCTGTCTATTAGATTAAATCCAGCTTATTTTAAATTGATAAATTCTAGGTGCCTGATGGAGCCACCTCATATTGTATTTTTCTTCTTTTCCCAATCATTCCCCTTGATCTCAGATAGGTAGGTGTGCTATTTCTGTTACCCACATGTGCCTAGGATGTTTATAGTCATGGACGACCCTTTCCCTTCCCATTGGTCATGAAGATCACCAGCCTTTAAGACTCAACTCAAAGTTCACTTTCTCCTTAAAGTTATCTCAATGTTTCATATCCTTGTATAGTTAATCTATTCAATAATCACCTAATGGAGATGTAATGAATAGGACTATGTGCCCAAACTCTGTTGGACACTATGAGAGGGTGTGACCAACATGGAAGGCATAGCTCTGGTGTAGCTACATGTGCTATTCAGCCTCCTTAACTAGAATGAAATTTCTTGAAAGGCCGGACTCTTCTATATTATCCTTCTCTATCTATATTGCCTATATTACCCACTTAGCTGGAACATATTGGATGAGGCACAACCAGTCCTGGTTATTGAGAGGTCAGTGATTGTGTCAATTTGTCCAGTGTCTATTCACTGGATAGATAAGTAGAGGAACCTTGTTAGCCCTTGGACAAGAAATAAATATTGTCATAGATGCCCATCTCCATGGTCGGTTGTATGGAGTGTGTAAATGTTAAATGAATAAATAAATGAATGAAAGAACCAATTAGCAATTACAGAGTGTTAGAAGACCATTAAGATGTCTTCATAAGTGAGAACAGAGTCAGTGGTATTAATTTCTCTACAGTGGAAGAGAGAGATGCCTCTTTGAGTAAGGATACAAGGACCACATTTCTGAGGACTCTGAGCACTGAGCTTGCCAACAGACAGAGCTGCAGCCCAGTGGGACAGCTGCCATTTTGGCAGCTTTATCAAGAAGCAAAAGACTCTGCTGAATGAGCTAAATCTTACCTGGCCAAGAGGAATTCCCTGGTTTTATCTAAAGAATTAGAGCAGAGAACTAGACCTAGAAGGACTGGAAATGGGCCAAAAGACAGCGTCAAGGAGACATCAGGCCTAAAAATAGAAAACTAGGCAGCAAATTAGACAGAGCAGGTATGGGGGAGAGAACTAAAGGGAACAGAGAGGAGGAAAAAGTGATGCTGGGAAAATGGCACGAGTACTACCCAACACAGTGGACCTCTCCTGCAGGGAGGGTTCCAGCCAGCAAGAGGCAGTGAAGGAGATTTTAATAGGCCTACAGTCCAGCCTCAGTTTTATCCAAATCTTCTCCTCGAATTATCAGCATTAATATGAAGGACACTGTCTCAAATTTACAAACAGGTAATATTCCTAAAGCTCATTCATTAGTTGATTGGTAAATGAAATATACATTCCTTCAGAAATTATTTTAGTTTAACTCATATATATGCAGGCCAAATCATAAAAGTCTATTTCATCTCTATATATCTGAACTTAAGCAGTCTATACGGTTGTTTCAAATTACCCCATATATCCCAGTTACTCTGACTACCTAAGAAATTACTCCAAAACTTGCAGGCTTAAAACAATGACAACTATTATTCTGTTCATGGATCTGCAATTTGGGAAGGGCTCACCTCTAATCCACTTGGCATAGAAGGTTAAGAGTGGCTCAAAAGCTGGGATCTGCAGGCATGATCATTCACATGTCTGGCAATTGATACTGGATGTTGGCTGAGACACCTACACGTGGCCTGTCTATATTATCTGGGTTTCCTTACAACATGGAGGCTGTGTTCTGGGGTGAATGTCATGTATGAGAGACACAAAGAACATCCCAAGAGAAAAACAAGGTGTATACTTTTTATGATATAGCATTGCAAATAATCTAATATTACTTCCATTATACTCTATCGGTTGGACCAGCCACAAGCCCATTCATGTTAAAGGGGAGGGCAAATAGACTCCACCTCTAGATGGAGAGTGGCAAGGTTCTAGAATAGCATGTGGGAGCAGAACTATTTGCTATGGCCATTTTTGGAGAGTACAATCTGCCGCAACATATAACTTCTAGGGAAAATGGAATATATTCCAACTTGAAAGGCAATATAGCGCTATGGATAAAAGAGCCAGGCCTCTAGACCCAAATGTTAGATATCACTCCATTATAAACTTGTGTGACATTGGGCAGTTTGCTTAAGCTCTCTGTGCCTCAGCTAAATGTTAGGCTGTTTAACATCAGGGACACACTTCTTTCAACTTTGGCAGTGACACTTCCTGGTTTCCAGGGGAGAATGGTGGTACACTACCAGAGGCAGAAAATTAACAATAACAGTTCACATTGTTGAGTATCCAATATCTGTTACTTACTGTGTTGAGTAAGGTACTAATATTATCTACTAATAATAGAACTGTGATTTAGGTAACTGCTCAAAGTAACACTAGCAAATGGTTGAGAGGATTTTGCCCAGGTGAGATTAAATGGAAGGAGCTGGAGCCCTTCCTGGGAGTACCAACCAGGAATCCCTGACGCTGATATGAACAGATTACTCACACATTACACTGATTGGTCACCAGTTAGAGAATTGCTTCTACTAAAGTTTGATTGTTACGTAAAATCTCAGGGTTCCAAGTTGCTTTTTTTTTTTTTTTTTTATTTTAGTAAAGATTTTTTTTGACTACAGCAGCCAACATGATCGTAAGGGAGGGAACCATGCGCTGTTGGTACACATAGGTCTCCAGACAGAGTCTCTATCTAGTTAGACTGTAAATTTCATGATGGCAGGGACTTGCCTGTCTTGTTTCCACAGTGTCCCTGTTATGTAGTCCAATGCCTGGTACATAGTAAGTACCCCAAATTTGTTGCAGTGTATGAAAGACTGATAGTGCAAATTAAAGCTTAAGCAAACAAAGGTTAGAATCCATAAAATAATTTGTTCTCTTTAGGCTAGTTACATATATGACCCAAGGTTCCACTAGTGCACCCCAAATACCTACTATGATACTGTGGAAGCAGTAGTCAGTTAATAAGTGTTTGCTTACTGAGTGATTCTACCCAGTGTTATACCTGATCCTTCATCACGATAAGACACGGGAAGGCGTGGGATGGGATAACTTTTGTGGGATGTTATTTTTTATTTCCTCTCCAAGGATGTTGTAAATATGGTCGTCACAAAATCAATCGTGGTTTCAACTGCATGAATCATAAGAAGGGCTGTGGGAGTCAGTTGAGCAGACAGCCAAAGAATACCAACACTTTTCTTGACGTTTACCTCTAATGGATAGAGTTTAAATTCAAGAAAGCAAGGGAAATCCAGAATCTTCCTTTAAAAGGTGCATCCTTGCATAAAAACAGTACACGGCCTTTTGCTTTCCTACAGTCACTGGGGTAGAATTCAGAAAATCTGGACAATTCTCCCTTTAGGAAAGGTAGCAGCTGGAAGATCTTTGAGACTACAGACATTTTCCCCCACAAATCAAATATAAGACTTCAATGTGATCTAAGTATGTTTTACTTTAATGCAAACTAAAATTTAAAGGGATGCTGTATCTCTGATTAAAGGCATTTATAGAAATAAATCCCAAAATACTAAAGTTCGCCACAGAGGTAAAAGAACAGATTGTCTTTAGTTTGGAAAATGTGGCTCCAGCAAATTTAAATATTTATCACGTAATTTTTACATCAAAGTCTTAAGGCGCGCTAACTGTTGCGGTATCACTTCTGGAAAAATAAAATACTACATTTTGGAACACTATTTCTAGTTGGAATTCCATAACAGGGACCATTTAAGTAAAAGCTGACTTCATGAAAGTAATGACACATTCCATTCTGAACTCAAAATCTGAAACACTTGCCTCAAAGAAGCAAACAGCAATAGCCCAGGGTCAAGAGATTTTAGACGTTTCCCAAGTTTCTTTATCAAGCTGCCACAGAGACTCTAAGCCCGCAAGCAGGTGTTCTTTTCTGACCCAAAGAATGAGAAATATTTTTTAAAGTCCTCTTTCACAATTCCCCTGAACACATGCAAAGAAAATTTTCTAAGCTTCCATTTCAAATGTTAGGGATTTGGACGGAGTTTAAACATTAGCTCGTGTAAAATGCCATAGCTCCAATTCTCTTACGCTGAGAATGCGGGTGCTGATGTAATAGGATGATTTTATACATTCCAAACGCGGGGCTGGGAGGGCAGGGGACCAGGACGGTGGCCAACCAAGTGAAGTTTCCCAATTAGTAGAAAAGGAAAATCAGGTGATTTCTTGTACACATTCAAGGGGAGTTGGGGAGACAACTGCTTACATGCGTCCCTCTAAATAACAAATAATATTAACGCCTCCTGCATCGGTCTGAAATACCCAATAAGATAAAAAAGGTTCTGCATTCAGATGATTTGGGAAGTATAATCATTTTCCATTGCATCCTGGAGATCTCTGGCAGATAAACCTCCAAGACTCTGGAATTAACCTTACAATTTACCAATTCAAACATAGGTATGTGCTGTGGAAAGTCATGTAAGTTTTTTAATTCTCATTTCAAATGTCATGAGCTTGCAAAGTAGCTTTATAGTAATTCTTCAGGTCCGATCTCATATAACATCCTGCATTCTTCCTAAAAGTACTAGTTGCATATCTTCCCTGCGTGGATAAAGGTTCCTTTACAAATAGCTATAGTCTTACATACTCCATGTTTTAACTTGCACAACTTGCATTAATACTAGGAGTTTTTCCTCTTAATCCCTAACCAATCAGATAAGAGTTTCTGAAGCCAAGTAACATAAGACTGCATACGCATTTCAAGGAGGAAAATAAAAGAATGCTACAGTTTGGTAGCTGTATGGACACATAATCTCTTTTGACACAGAATTGAGGGAATACTGTGAAATTAACACATTCAGAGAATAACATCAGATGCAATGGAACTGATTGTGGAAATGATGCTGCGGATTTTGTCCAGTCTAGTTCTATTACTTCTGGCCTTACTAGCTTACATGTTATTTAACTCAGTGGTAGAGAGAAGTCAAGGAAGTTTGGGAACCTGTATAGGAAAAATATTCCATCTTTAGTTTCACTGATCTCAGAGTGAAATTTAGTATTTCTTTTAATCAAAATGTAGGCCGTAAGCTAAAGTACCTGTGACTTTGTTGCCAAGGGAAATCATATTTTCACATCACATTAGAGCTGTTGTAGATATCTTAAAATAGCTTTTACACTCATCACTGCTTCAAAATTATGGTAGTTACACCAGCTGCCAGTATGCATTATTTATTCTTGTATTAATAACATAGTACATAATCACAATTTTTCAAAATTGTGGTTACTGGTATTTCAATAAACATGGTTTTCTTTGTCATCCTGCATACTTTATGGTATGCATTTTAAAATATCACTCTTAGAAGAGACTATAGGCTTCAACAGGCAGCCAAAGAAGTCTTTGGCACCAAAAAGGTTAAGAATCCCTGAAACTAAACACAAAGGATTGAATAATGCAACAATCAAGTTTCTAGAATAAATTATTCTTCGCCAATATCTTTTGAAGCTGAAAAAACTTGACCTTGAAATCAACAGTTTCATTGCTGTAAATACATGATTCTCACGAGAGCCATTTTTCCCCCTTATTTTTCTATAAGAAAAGACCTGTAGATTTTAGAGCACCTCTGTTTTTATAGCATAGTTGTTTTCTTCTAATAATGAGCTTCATCATTGATATCTTGCCATCAACATGGAATTGTTCTCTGGTATTTCACGCTGCTGAAATACAATCTATTTCATAATACTGAACACAATTATTTTATCATTTTAATTTAGGAAACCACTGAAAGAGCACCAAGAAACCACCTGCAAAACTATAATGAGAATTCCTTATTTAAAGTAACATAAATTAAGCATCGAAGCATTACTCCATCAAAAATAGTGCTTTTAAATGCCAGCATTACTGGTTTTGTCCATGCTCAACTGAAATGTTGCATGTCAATTAACACATTTCTAGGGGAATTAAGAATATGGCCTCTGGGTTATTATCATTTCAAGATAAATTAAATAATGAGATGATATCTAAGTGGATGTACCTTGAATGTAAGCACACTGGACTTTTTGAAAATCCTCCATGGGAGTCCTGGCCCAGAACATATATCAAATGCCAGCAAGTTAAATGAATATTCACCCATTGAGAGTTATTGAGAAATATTGATATAGCCTCAGTCACCCATCGCTGCAGCTAAATACCATTCAAAATTCTCACCTCCACGAGTAAAATAATGCTAACTACTGGGATTACAAAACTAATACAGAACATAATACATTAAGAAATATATTCTTTTTAAAATTGAGATATAATCCAAGCACTATAAAATAAATATTTTTCATATATTTAGTTAAACCTTTTTTTCCTACACCTTGAATACTAACCACATTGTACACAGTGCTCTAAAATTTGCCTTTTTTCCATTAAACATGTTAGGTTTAGAAATCTGATTATATATCTTGGCTTCAATTAACTTCATTAGCAGAGGTTTTCTTTGAATTATAAGCTACAAAGCGATCCAACTGTGTACAATGAAGTAACATCCAAAATTGCTAAACTTGGGAAGGAAAAGAATTACAACAATGCAGACAAAACAATTTGCATTATATAGTGTTATAAGAGTAAGAGATTCATAATCACAGCTATGAAATTATTCTTCCCAGATCTAAAGCAAATTTTTAGTGATTATCTGTATTTGTGTTAAAGACCTACCAATAGATACATTTAGTTTTAGGACTATTAGTTTCCTCTCTAGGTAATTATTTCAATATTTGTTGTTGTTGTTGCTGTTGCTGTTTGTATAAAAACAGCTTACTTACTCCTTTACAAAGACTGTCCAATGCCATTCTCTTAACTGAATTTTCTGGAGAGGACACTGAAAATGTGCCCTTTGCTCTAGCAACCAAAACACAACTACATGCACATATATAAGAGGTTCCATCCCAACTTCCTTGGCATATTCCAGATTATTTTTTCTCTAGACAGGAAGCTGTTGACAGTTTTCCATGGCATTTCCAGCATAACAAACGCCTTATTTATTAGAAAACTCCAACTTTTGTTTCAAAGTATAATATTCTTTCATGCTGCTCCTATTGTTGCTAATTATGAATGCTGCAAAGCTAGCAACCACATTTTAAACTATTCTAGGCTGATTCACAATAGGATAGCAATTGTAAAAAGCAAAGTTAGTAACACATTACAAGGCTATGCTGGAGTTTTTAAACCCAAAACAATGCTGAAGAGAAGATTCCTGGAATTCAACGGGGGAAATCTTGGCTCAAGATGCAAATTCCGTATCTCTAAATAATACTATGTTAGCAAGTGTTGAG
This sequence comes from Tamandua tetradactyla, assembly GCF_023851605.1. Lineage (NCBI taxonomy): Eukaryota > Metazoa > Chordata > Mammalia > Pilosa > Myrmecophagidae > Tamandua > Tamandua tetradactyla. The sequence continues at coordinate 146,167,699 of NC_135332.1, forward strand.
CAAGAAGGCGATTATATTTTAACCTACTTCACAACATTAATCTAAATTTAACCAAATTCCAAAGACTCAGCACAAAATTAGCAATGAAGCGGCTTCATATTTTCTCCCAATACAACAATAATTGCTCATGAAGACAAACTTGTAGGAGGTTAAGAGAGAGGGGAAAACCACAATGAGCTCTAAAAACACTTAACAGTTATATATAAAGCAAACTAATTACCTCACACAGAAGAAGTGCAAGATTTAACAGTCCATGCTCTGCAGCCACCGGGAGCGCCAGCAGCAGTGGTGGTGGAAAGAGCAGCAGCGGTGGAGGAAGCAGAAGCAGCAGCAGCAGCAGCAGCAGCAGCGTCCAGCATCCACCAGTCTCACAAGCCTTTGACTATGTGGACTCAGCCACAGACTCTGCCTCTAGCTGACGTCAAAGTCCCTGTCACATGGCCAGATGAAAGCCAAGAGAGCATTGGTTGTCGTAGCAACCACAGAATGGCTCAAATTATTTCAATAGGTCATCTGTCACTGTGTTTTGTGTGTGTGTGTGTGTGTGTGTGTGAGAGAGAGAGAGAGAGAGAGAGAGAGAGAGAGAGAAGACGTGTACACATATCCCCTCCAACCATCAAGGACAGCTCCCTGACAACCTCACCAATCAAAGTTGTGACTCGGGGGTGCCTACAACTTTCCTCTTAGAGGTTTCAGAGTCTTTTCATGCATTTCTTTGCAGGAAAATGCATGCCTCTCTGAAGTTCCCTTTGGACTTGTTATCACCCGTGTGGAGCATGGGCCTCTCTGCTGAACAAAAGGAAGGAAACTGAAAAATTCTGGAAGTAGTTTTCTTAGCTAATTAAATTTATTTTGAAGCAAATAAGTAAAAACAGAAAGCCAAAGGCTGGAGTGAAGAAAATAGGTTTTAAAAATTATACAAGAAGAATTCTGCAGAAGCGTACTTAGACCATGCGAGTGAGGTAAAGAAAAACAAGAAACAGTGGGTGGTGGCCCATAGACCGATGAAAAGAGTCTAATAATCTTGCACCATCCAGATTGTGGAAATCAGGGAAAATGAATTCAGAATTCCTGCATTGTAAAATATCTACATGAGAATTCTGACTGAAAGAATTCAAAAGCGTACTACTTTAAAACAGCCCCATGATTAGGTTTAACACTTTTTTGGACCTTTGCTTTGGGGCTGCCATAAAGTTGCCAAATCTCCCCCTCCTAAATTTGTTCATTCACAGCCCTTTGCTGGGACTCGCCATGAGTCAATGGGTTCATGTCCCACAAACACAGAGTTCAGAGAAAACCCAGAGCAGCAGGATATAGAACAGTCCTATTATGCTTTCTAACTTCAGCTTCATTTCCTTTAGGACCACTCTAGCATATTTTTAACTCTGCACGCATGCTTGTTTCCTAGTTAATGTTCCTTCTTAATTAATAGGAAGCCAATTAAACAAAATTAAATGAAAGCCACAGGACTGTAGTTTGAAAGAAGACATTCAGAAAATGTATTCCCATTCAAAAAGGCCAAAAGAGTTAAAAGGCAGGGAAGAAGTGCTTGCTGTCAAAACCCTAAGGACTCTTACATGCTAGGGTTATCAGGATTTCTATTCTGGTTTCTTAGGGAAAAAATGAGATGGCTCTGGGGTGCTACAAACTACAAATGAAATCTAAGTGAGCTGGGCAGATTACATTTGTGTCACCATAAAAGAATGAAATTTCTCCAGTTCAAGTTAGAAGTTGCTTCTTTAACAATATCCAAACTGCTTGGCCACAGAACCCTCCTAACTCAGTTTCCATATCATCTTTTCTTTACTTCTGTCCCAGCCCCAGTTGGGAGAAAAGACACACTTATATTTGAAAAGTTATTTTCCTGATGCTATTAGCTTTAGCGCTACAGAAGTAAAATAAAACTGTAACGAATTTTTCCCCATTAATTTCAGATTGAATGGCAGTTGGGAATTTAGCACTCAAAGGACAACTGACTCACTGAATCCAGTGTCTATTGAAATATGCCTAATTCAGCAATGCCCACAATTCACATATCGGTAATTTGTTCCAGTTATAGTTTTGGTTTTCTGTTCAGAGAGGCACATCATAGTAGTGAGGAGGAAGGAGGGGAGACAGCACATCCTTTCAGACTTCCAGGGCCTCTCATTGACTAAACTGCCTGGTTTATCAACTCCACATCCTGACTGCCAAACTGGTCCTCCAATTTATGCAGCTTCCACATCTGATAGAGTAAAACTGCAATGCCGTGCTTTGCCAGTAGGGGATGTTCTCTGAAACAAGCTTCAGTTCTAAAAATACCTTAAATTAAGGATTTCAAATTTATTAGTTTAGCAAAAAACAAACACTTTTTCATTTTGATGTAATTTTTAGGGATAAGTATGCTATTTACTGAGTTATGCTTAAATTATAAGTTAAAATAATCAGCTTATCGACCTTCAAAATCAAAGGTAGATATATGTAACCCTTGTTTTTCTACAGCATGCTTCCAACCTGCCAGTCCTCATTCCCTTTTGCAAAGTAACCTGGGATTGGAGATTCTTTTACAGTTAAGGAAGCTATATACGTTGTCTGCACAGTTAAAACCACAATGTTAACCTCTTTGGAGTTCAGGTTTCTACTAATTTGGCTAATTAATCCAAATGTAGTTGAAAGCATCATAGGAAACAGATCACGAGGGCCTTCTCCAATCACAGCTTACCACATTGAAGAGAACATTTGTCATTTTATTCTCATATGACAATTCCTTATTTTGTTCGGCGAAAATGATTCACTGAATTCTAAAATATCCATTCACTAAAGTTTTCACTTGCTTTATGAAAGTTAAGCCAGCCTATTACTAGTTTGACCACTTTGCCTGAAATAACTTGTGAATGCCACTAAACAAGAAGTTTGACTTGAGTTCACACAATTGAACTGACAAGGTGGTTTGGGCCATGAGTAGAAGACTGTAATCTGCCTTTTATTCAAGGTCCCTATGTAGAGATATTGCTGTCTTCTCTCTCTTAACATTAGAGGGAAAGAAATGGAGCTGCAATTAGAAGACACTGGGTTCAAATTGCATCTCTTTTATAGTGGGACCTTGGGCCGGTTACTTAAGTTCTTTCAGCCTCAATGCTTACCCTCTAAGACTGTTCTGAGGACTATAAAACTAATGTATTATAAAGCCTGACACCCTACTACAGTGTTTATGTTATTTCTTGTTTATCTGTCTGACCCTCTGATAAGTCTGTGATGACCTTTACAGAAAGGACAGAATCTTATTCATGTCTACATACCTGCAGGTAGCACAAGACCCAGAATATAATGAGTGCCCAATAAATGTTGTTTAATGGCTCAACTTCAGGAAATAAATGCTAAGAAATAGAAAGAAATGGTTATTTTCTCGTCCTCTAAGAGAGAATAGAGAGCCAACCTCTAGGAAAAAAAAAAAGGCAAAGGAAGCATAAAGAAAAGTAAAAATGTCAAGTTATCCCCAAATTTTCTAGCAAGGAACTTGCCCTATTTGCTTGCCAAGTAAATAAAATTTATTCTTACCAAATCATAAATATTTATTATAAATGTATATTAGGTTGTATGCCGATACATATTATGGCTTTTGATGTTGATGTTGGATATTCTTCTATATTAACTGACATTAATTAATTCTTCTATATTAACTGACATAACTCTGTAAGGTAGGTACTATTCTTGTCCATATTTCACAACCAAAGAAACTGAGGTATAGAGCAATTAAATAACTTGTCTACCTAAGCAGAGCTAATATTTATAGTCAGGAAGCTTGACTTCATACATTTTTGGAAATAACTTACATTTGATAAATTTTTGGAAAGAACTGAATTATTTCTTACATTTATTTCACACTGTAGGGTTGTTTTTATTTTAATTTCTTGTGAGGGGAAGAACATCAATGTATCTTTCCAGCAATTGGAAATTCCAAATATCTTAATCTCACCTTGGCTTAAGTAGCATTATGGGCAAAAACTCTGATGAGGAAGACTTGAATGAATGAAAATAAGCAAAGCAAAATAGTGAATATATCTTTAATAAAACTATGATGAAGTTTGTATTTGCCAGCTAACCAATGCTCTCACTGAGAATACCCATAATAGCTGGGATAGTTTAAAAAAAAAAAACAAAACTGTTGGAAGGCATCAAAGAGCAATCAGGCAGTAATAACTTGAAGCGTCAAGATCCCAAATAAAAGAGAAATATATTTAGGGAATCAAAATATTCTTCACATTATCTGCTGCTTTTTTTCCTGAAAATGTTTGTTAATTCTTAAGCGGTGTGAGTTTTTTGGCATGCTCACAGGCCTGGAAAGACAATAATTGGAGTATGATATTCCAAAGCACCCCAAATTTGAGGGACTGAGATCTTCATAGAAAAAGAATCACAGAAAAGTGATCCCAACATTTTGTACTATTTTCCTCTTGAAGCATTTTTCAATTCCTAAATAGTGTGAAGCAAAAGGACAAGAAGTTAAGAAGGAAAATGTGGCTAAGGGATTCAACATAAAGGAGATTTCAGCAGTCTCGCAGTACGGGGATGTAAATCAGCATTTAGGATATTCCAAGAAATTGGATCTTAGTAAACACCCAGGTTTTCAGATCTTTTAGAAGTAATGGGAAATGGTAAATAAATGAGCCCTCCTCCAAATCAGAACTAATTCTAGAATCATAATAATCACTAATTGGTTCAAGGTAATTTGCTCCTACTCTAACTACTTTCCAGAGAAAATTAACCATCTCAAGATGAAGATGACATCACCCAGATCCTCTATAATTTTTTGTATACTACCTCCAATGCATAAAAAAATCATTAAGCATGCCAGAAAATAGGGCTAACTGACCAAAACCCCGAGTGAAAAATAGGTGATAGAAATACTTATTGGTTATTCAGCTTCTGTAGTTATAACACAGGGACTTAAAAATAACTGTAATTATTATGTTCAGAAAAATGGGTGACACGATGGAGTTTGTCAACAAAAAATGAAACCTAAAAAAAGAGATACATTAAAATTCAAGAACTAAAAAATACAATAACTGAAGTTACTAACAAAATAGATGTTTTTAAGAACAGAAGACACATCAGAGGAGAAAATTATTAAAATGAAAGATTGGTAAACAATAACCAGACTGAAGTATGATGAAAAGAAACAAATGGAAGGTACAGAAAAGAATATAATATATATTTGGGATATTAAGAACTGGCTAATGTGGATTTGCAGACCTGAAAGGAGAGGAAAGACAGAGAGTAGGTCAGAAGCAATATGTGAGAGGATTGGCTGGGAAACTTCCAAAACTTCCAAAATATACCAAAATCACAGATTTAAGATACCCTTGCAACCCCAAACTGTATAACTGCAAAGAAAATAACAAACAGAAATATAACAATGACCTGGTGGTTAGTGTCCTAGGTTTTCTTTTAATGGCATATAATAGACATGAGGATGAAGAAGCAGATAATACAGAAACACACACTACAGACAAAAAAAAAAAAGCTCCCCATCCCAAAGCCTGCTCCCTCTAGGCAAAGGACCAGAAAAAGAGCAACCTAGAAAAATAGAAAAAATTTAGACAATACCTTATCTACTCTAGCTAAATATGACAGGAAAATTGTGGCCTCACTCCACCCACACCAGGATGGGATAAGTGTGTAGCCTAGATATCCACACTTTTGAGGATGTAAAGAGATACCCCAATCTCCCCACCAGGATGGTGTCAGAGAAGGCCAAGCAGGGAGTCAGGACTTTCCTCTCCTCTGAATGGAAATGAGACCCACACCCCTTGCTGTCATGGAGATCACATGGGCAGTCTTACCTTCCATCCCTTTTTAACAGTAACAAGTTGTTCCTCTGCTCCTCACTGGGGAGATGTCAGAAAAGACCTCGTGGAGAGTCAGTGCTTTCACCATCACCCAGTGGCAATAAGGCTAACCTGCTGCAGGGCCAGTGGAGACCATGAAGTATGGCACTGGAACACCCTGCTCTGCCCAGCAATAATGAGGATCCCACCACCTCACATGTCAATAAAGGCCAAACAGGGATCCTAGACTTCTACATCAACCTGGCAATAAAGAGGCAACACCTCCCCAACCCTTCTGGAGTGGTTTCAGATAAAGACAACTAAAGTATAAGTTTAAACAAGATCTATATTTGCATAACATAATACAGAAACATCCAGGTTTCAATAGACTATAACTGGCTATACTAAGAACCAGGAAGATGTCAAACTGAATGAAAAAACAAAACAAAAGAAAACAAGCAATAGATGTCAACACCTAGATGACAGAGATATTAGAATTATCTGACAAAGATTTGAAAACAGCTGTGAAAAAATTACACTCAAAACAAATGAAAAAGTAGAAAGTCATAGCAAATAAATAGAAAGTCTCAACAAAGAAATAGAGGATATAAAGAAGAACCAAATGGAAATTTTAGAACTGAAAAATAAAATAACTGAAATAAAATCTTCAGTGGATGTGTTCAACAATGGAATGGAGGAGAAAGAGGAACCAGTGAGCTAAAAGACAGAACAATAAAAATTACCCAATCTACATTACAGAGAGAAAATAGTTATTTTGTTTTGTTTTGTTTTGTTTTTTAAAAGATAAGCAGAGCATTAGAAACCTATGGCACTATAAGAAAAAACCTATCATTCATGTCATTGGAGTCTCAGAAATAGGGGTATAGAGTGGAGGACTGATAAAATAGTCAAAGAAATAATAACTGAAAACTTCCCAAATTTGGCAAGAGAGAATCTTACAGATTCAAGAAGCTATGTGAACCCAAGGCAGGCTTAACTCAAAGAAAGCCACACCAAGACAAATCACGGTCAAACTTACGAAAAAGAAAGTCAAAGAAAAAAATCTTAAAAGCTGCTACAGAAAAATGGCATCTTTCCTACAGGGAAAAAAATGATTTGAATGACAGTGGATTTCTCATCAAAAACTATGTGCAAAGGAAGTGGCACATTTTTCAAGTGCTTAAAGAAAAGAATCGTCAATTCAGAATCCTGTATAGAGCCAAAATATCCTTCAGGAATGAAAGGGAAATCAAGACATTCTGAAAAGAAGGAAAACCAAAAGAATCTGTAGCATCAAACTTCTCTAAAAGAATGGCTAAAGGGAGTTCTTTAAACAGAAAAGATATGATAAAAGAAGCAACCTTGTAACTTCAGGGAGAAAGAAAAAACACAGTAATAAAAAAATATGGGCAATTATGCTAGATTTCCCTTCTCTTCTTGAGTTTCCTACATTATGTCTGACAGTGTAAGCAAAAATTATTGCTAATGTTTGTATAGGAAATATTTAATACAATTATAAATGGGGAGAAGGGGAAGGATCTTTTTTTTTTTTTTTTTTTTTTTTTTTTAAAGGAAAGACAGAGAGAAGGAAGGAAGGAAGGAAGAAAGGGAAACATTTTTAAACATTTTCTTGTTTTTATTGTACTCTGTTTCTCCGTTTTTGTTACATGGGCTGGGGCCGGGAATCGAACCGAGGTCCTCCGGCATAGCAGGCAAGCACTTTGCCCGCTGAGCCACCGCGGCCCGCCCAAGGGGAAGGATCTTAAAGGAGGTATACTTCACACAGTCTGTTACTTTAAGGACACTAGTAAACTGTGATAAGTTCTGCACATATAATGTAACAGCCAGGGAAATCAGTTCAAAACTATACTAAAAGACACATCAGAAACACTATACATAAATCCAAATGATTCTGAAAAATGTTCAAGTAGCTTACAGGAAGACAGGAAAAGAAAATATAAATGAAATATAGACAGAACAAACAAAACAAAAAAATAAAATGGCACACTTAAGCCCTATCATATTGACAATTAAATTAAATGTAATAGCTTAAATACATCATTTGAAAGAAAGAGATTGGCTGATTGGATTTCACAACATGGCCAAGCTATATGTTGTTTGCAAGAAAGTCATTTCAAACATGACAATATTGGCAGGTTGGAAGGGTTACTTTCAAAGGGTCAAAGAAATATGTAAATATGCAGCAAAAGAAAGTGGCTATATAAATATCAGATAAAGTAGACTTCAGAATAAAGAAAATTACCAGAGACAGAGAGTTCATTGTAAAATGAAAAAAATATTCAATCCACCAAAAAGACACAGCAATCCTAAATCTCCAAATAATAGCATAACAAAATATTTGAAGCAAAAACTGATAGAATTGAAAAGCAAAATAGACAACTCCATAAGTAGAGCTGGAAACACCAACACCCTTCTCTCGACAATTGCTATAACAACCAGACAAAATCAGAAAGGAGATGCAAGAACCCACAACCCCATGAATTAACAGTGTCTAACAGACATTTACAGGACACTCTACCCAACAACAGCAGAATATACATTCTTTTCAAGTGCCCATGTAACATACCAAGTAGACCATTTCTTGAGCTATAAAAAAAAAAACTCAACAAATTTCAAAGAATTGAAATGATACAGTCTTCTCTGACCTCAATGGAATGAAACTGGAAATCAATAACAGAATGAGAATAGGAAAATATCCAAATACTTGGAAACTAAAAGCACATTTCTATATAATCCAAAGAGGAAGTCTCAAGAGAAATAAATGTTTAAAAATGGAATGAAAAAAATATGAACATATAAAAATTTATGGGTCACAGTTAAAGTAGTGCTGAGAGGAAATTTTAAAGCACTGAATGTATACATCAGAAAAGAGAAAAATTTTCAAATAAATAATCTATGTTCCAATCTCAAGAATCCATTAAAAAAGATAGCAAAATAAAGCCAAAGGAAGGAGAACAAAGGACATAAAGATAAGAACAGAAATCAGACACTGAAACAGCAAATGACAGAGAAAATTAATAAAACAAAGAGTTGGTTCTTTGAAAATGTCAATTAAATCGACAAACCTCTAGCAACATTAACAATGGAATAAAAGAGAGAAGACATAAATTACCAACATCAGGAATGGAACAGGGGCTATTATTACAGCCCTTGAAAATATAAAAAAGATAATAAAGGAACTCTATGAATAACTGTACATCCATAAAGTTGACCATGTAGATGAAACAGACCAATTTCTTGAAACACAGACAACCAGAAGTCAGTAAATATGAAATAGATAATTTGAAGGGCCCTGTAACTACTGAGGAAGTTAAACTGATAATATAAAAACTTCCCAAAAGAAATCCCTAGTCTCAGAAGGTTTCACTGGGGAATTTTCCAAACATTTAAAGAATTAGCACAAATTACACATAATCTCTTCCAGAAAATAAAGGAAATGGAAACACATTTGCAATAATTTTATGAAAGTAATTTTACACTAATGCCCAAACCAAACAAAAGCAATATCAAAAATAAAACTACAGAAAAATATCTCCAATGAATATAGATGAAAACAATCATTAAAAAAATATTAGCAAATAGAATTCATCCATATATATATATATACAAAGAATTATACAACCTAGCCAAGTGGTGTTAATTCCAGCTATGCAAGGCTCATTTGATATTTGAAAATCAATCAATGTATTCTGTCATATTCATAGGCTAAAGAAGAAAATCACATGATTCTATCAACGAATTCAGGAAAAGCATATGGCAAAACTCAACATGCATTCATGTTAAAAACTCACAGTAAAATACGAATATAGGGGAACATCTGAACTTGATAAAGGACATCTACCAAAATCTATAGATAACCCTATACTTAATATTGAAAAACTAAATGCTTTTCATCTAAGATTGAGAACAAGGCAAGGGCATATGGTCCAAGATAGCAGCTTAGTGAGGAGTGGAATTTAGTTCGTCCTCCAGAGCAGCTAGTAAACAGCCAGGAACAGTACAGAACAACTACCAGACCACATCAGTGACTGGACACACAGTGTACCCCAGTCTTGACAAGCTGGACCAGCTGTGATCCCACCCAGAACCACGAGTCCCCCAAGCTGTGGAGGCCAGTGTGCCTCCCCCACAGGCGGCTTCCCAGAGGGAAAAGGAATGAGACTTTACTGGCAGCAGGGGCTGAGCTCAATCAAGGTCCAATTGTGGAATTAATTAACAAATTCTGATTACTAAAAATAGGCCCCTAGCTCAGCTGAATGTCGAGTAAAAGCTGAGGTTGCTAGTTTTTGCCCCACACAGTGGGGGCAAGGCTGTCAGAAAAAGAAAAAAAAAATAGAGTTTTTTTTTGCATTGGACAGCACAAAATACTTGAAAGGGTCTGGGCCCTGAAGGAAAGGAGGGGATGCATAGGACCTGGAGATATATAGAGCAATGTACCAACTTAAGCTCTTGATTGGCAAACCTGAGGAACAGGGGTCCTGCTCTGAAAAGGACAGTTTTTTCTTTTTTTGTGGCTGTTTCTGCAGCTTAACTACTCTTTGGATACACCTGCAAGGCTTCTCAGGTTCCAACTGCCCCATGCCAGGGCATAATTACGCTTGTCTGAGAGACAAAGAGGCTGGTCAGGTGAAAGGAAGTAATTTCCTGGAGGCTGTACCTTCCCCAGGAGAGGGCTGGGGGCCCAGCTTAGGTAGAATCCCTCCCTCAAGGAATTTAGACCCTAGGGTCTGGAAAACTGAAGCAATTAAAGCCAGCCTACAGCTTCTCCTCTGACTCAACTCCAGCAGGGAGAGTCTGCTGAAGTTAAAGGTTTCCCATCACTTTATGCTGGTGGAACTTGCAGGCAGACAAAAAGCATACACCTTTTCCTCAAGTGCTCATGGATCATTCTCAAGGATAGACCATATGCTGGGTCTTACTGATTTCTCTTGTAATTTCTTCCTTGACCTACTCGTTGTTTAAGAGTGTGTTGGTGAGCCTCCATATATTTGCATATTTTCTGGCACTCTGCCTATTATTGATTTCCAACTTCATTCCTTATGATCTGAGGAAGTGTTTTGTGTGATTTAAATCTTTTAAAATTTATTGAGACTTGCTTTGTGACCCAGCAACTTCTCTTTCCAGTGTTTGCCTCATGTATTTTGGAGCACTCTGGCTTGGTACATAAATATTTATGATTGTTATGTCTTCTTGTTGAATTGTTCCTTTTATTAATACGTAGTGTCTTTCTTTGCCTCTTTTAATTGTTTTACATTTGAAGTCTAATTTTTTGGACATTAGTATAGCTACTCCTGCTTTTTTTCTTTTTTCTTTTTCTTTTTTTTTTTTTTCTTTTTATTAACGGAAAGAAAGAAAAAAAGAAAAAAAAGAAATTAACACAACATTTAGAAATCATACCGTTCTACATATGCACTCAGTAATTCTTAACATCATCACATAGATGCATGATCATCGTTTCTTAGTACATTTGCATCAGTTTAGAAGAACTAGCAACACAACAGAAAAAGATATAAAATGTTAATATAGAGAAAAGAAATAAAAGTAGTAATAATAGTAACAAACAACAACAAAAAAACCCTATAGCTCAGATGCAGCTTCATTCAGTGTTTTAACATGATTACTTTACAATTAGGTATTATTGTGCTGTCCATTTTTGAGTTTTTGTATCTAGTCCTGTTGCACAGTCTGTATCCCTTCAGCTCCAATTACCCATTATCTTACCCTGTTTCTAACTCCTGCTGGACTCTGTTACCAATGACATATTTCAAGTTTATTCTCGAATGTCCGTTCACATCAGTGGGACCATACAGTATTTGTCCTTTAGTTTTTGGCTGGACTCACTCAGCATAATGTTCTCTAGGTCCATCCATGTTATTACATGTTTCATAAGTTTATCTTGTCTTAAAGCTGCATAATATTCCATCGTACGTATATACCACAGTTTGTTTAGCCATTCTTCTGTTGATGGACATTTTGGCTGTTTCCATCTCTTTGCAATTGTAAATAACGCTGCTATAAACATTGGTGTGCAAATGTCCGTTTGTGTCTTTGCCCTTAAGTCCTTTGAGTAGATACCTAGCAATGGTATTGCTGGGTCGTATGGCAATTCTATATTCAGCTTTTTGAGGAACCGCCAAACTGCCTTCCACAGTGGTTGCACCATTTGACATTCCCACCAACAGTGGATAAGTGTGCCTCTTTCTCCGCATCCTCTCCAGCACTTGTCATTTTCTGTTTTGTTGATAATGGCCATTCTGGTGGGTGTGAGATGATATCTCATTGTGGTTTTGATTTGCATTTCTCTAATGGTCAGGGACATTGAGCATTTCTTCATGTGCCTCTTGGCCACCCGTATTTCCTCTTCTGGTAGGTGTCTGTTCAAGTCTTTTTCCCATTTTGTAATTGGGTTGGCTGTCTTTTTGTTGTTGAGTTGAACAATCTCTTTATATATTCTGGATACTAGACCTTTATCTGATATGTCATTTCCAAATATTATCTCCCATTGTGTAGGCTGTCTTTCTACTTTCTTGATGAAGTTCTTTGATGCACAAAAGTGTTTAATTTTGAGGAGCTCCCATTTATTTCTTTCTTTCTTCAGTGCTCTTGCTTTAGGTTTAAGGTCCATAAAACCACCTCCAGTTGTAAGATTCATAAGATATCTCCCTACATTTCCCTCTAACTGTTTTATGGTCTTAGACCTAATGTTTAGATCTTTGATCCATTTTGAGTTAACTTTTGTATAAGGTGTGAGATGCGGGTCTTCTTTCATTCTTTTACATATGGATATCCAGTTCTCTAGGCACCATTTATTGAAGAGACTCTTCTGTCCCAGGTGAGTTGGCTTGACTGCCTTATCCCTGCTTTTTTTCTGATTGTTGTGTGCATTAAATCTCTTTTCCTAACCTTTCACTTTCAACCTATGTTTATCCTTGAGTCTAAAATGCATCTCCTGTAGACAGCATATAGATGGGTTCTGTCTTTTAATCTATTCTGAAAGTCTGTGTCTTTTTGATTGGGGAGTTTAATCCATTAACATTTAGTGTTATTACTGTAAGAACAGTACTTTTTTCTACCATTTTGTCTTTTGGATTTTATATGTCATATCTAATTTTTCTTCTTTTTACCTTTATTGATAGTCTTCATTTCTACACTCTTCTCCATACTTCTCTCTGCTGTTTTTTCCTACCTGTCTCTAGTGCTCCTTTTAGTATTTCTTGAAGAGCTGGTCTCTTGCTCACAAATTCTCTCAGTGAATTTTTTGTCTGAAAATGTTTTAATTTCCCCCTCATTTTGAAGGGCAATTTTCTGGATACAGAATTCTTGGTTGGCAGTTTTTCTCTTTTAGTATCTTAAATATATCATACCACTGTCTTCTTGCTTCCATGGTTTCTGCTAAGAAATCTACACATAGTCTAATTGGGCTTTCATTGTATGTGATGGATTGCTTTTCTCTTGCTGCTTTCAAAATTCTCTCTTTCTCTTTGATATGTGACATTCTGATTAGTAAGTGTCTTGGAGTACAACTATTTGGATCTATTCTGTTTGGGGTACACTGCACTTCTTGGATCTGTAATTTTAAGGCTTTCATAAGAGTTGGGAAATTTTCAGTGATAATTTCCTCCATTAGTTTTTCTCCTCTTCCCTTGTATTATTCTGCAACACCCACAACACATATATTCATGCACTTCAATTGTCATTCAATTCTTTGAGTCACTGCTTATATTTTTCCATTCTTTTCCCTATATTTTCTTTTGCTTATCAGATTTCAGATGTCCTGTCCTCCAGTTCACTAATCTTTTCTTCTGCCTCTTGAAATCTAACATTGTAGGTTTCCATTGCTTTTTTTTTTCACCTCTTGTACCATGACTTTCATTCCCATAAATTCCGTGGTTTGTTTTTTCAGACTTTCAATTTCTCCTTTTTGTTCCTCCCTTGCTTTCTCTATATCCTCCCTCAATTCACTGATTTGATTTTTGATGAGATTCTCCATGTCTGTTTGAACATCCTGAATTAATTGTTTTAACTCCTGTATCTAATTTGAATTGTTTGTTTGTTCCTTTGACTGGGCCATATCTTCAATTTTCCTAGCATGATTTGTTATTTTTTTGCTGGCATCTGGACATTTACTTTCCTTAATTAGTTTATTCTGGAGATTGTTTTCACTTTTTTTTACCTAGGATTTTCTTGCTGGATGACATTGTTGTCAATCTGTTCTTTGACATTCAGTTCAGCTTATCCTAGACCTCCAGCATAGGTTTTGTTTAACAAATCAGAAATTTTCAGTTCTTGTTTTCTTGTTTCTTGCTTTGCCTGTATGGTGCCTTTTTTTTTTTTTTTTCCTTAGGAGGGTTTACTTAGATATTATAGACCCTAGTCAGATTTTCCCAGACCAGACTGGCTTCCTCTCAGAAGGAAAGAATCACCTGCCTCAGTTTTCCCTGAGAGTGAGATCCAGCAGGTTGAAAGACTTTCCTATGAAGCCTCTAGACTCTGTGTTTTCCTGTCCTTCCCAGGATGTGGCGCTTGTCTGCCTACAAGTCCCACCAGCATAAAGTGATGTGGAAACTTTAACTTCAGCAGACTCTCTCTGCTGGGGGTGTGGTTGAGCCAGAGGAGAGGTTTTAGGCTGGCTTTAATTGCTTCGGTTTTCTAGGCCCTGGGGTCTGAATCCCTTGAGGGAGGGGTTCCATCTAAGCTGGGCCCCACCCTTCTCCTGGGGTAGGCACAGCCTCCAGGGAATTATTTCCTTTCACCTCACCAGCCTCTGTCTCTCAGACAAGCTTAATTACACCCTGGCTTGGGGCAGTTGGAACCTGAGAAGCCTTGCAGTTGTATCCAAAGAGTAGTTAAGCTGCAGAAACACAGCCACAAAAGAAAAAATTATCCTTTTCAGAGCAGGACCCCTGTTCTGCAGGTTTGCCAATCAAGAGCTTAAGTTGGTACATTGCTCTATATATTTCCAGGTCCTATGTGCTCCCTCCTTTCCTTCAGTGCTCAGACCCTTTCAAGTATTTTGTGTTGTCCGATCCAAAAAAATCTCTGTTTTTTTTCTTTTTTTTCTTTTTCTGTCAGCCTTGCCCCCACTCTGTGGGGCAAAAACTAGCAACCTCAGCTTTTAATTGAGTTTCAGCTGAGCTGGGGGTCTATCTTTAGTAGTCAGAATTTGTTAATTAACTCCACAATTGTAGCTTGGTTGAGCTCATCCCCTTGTTAAAGTTCCTTTCCTTTCCCCTTCTGGAGTCAGTCTGTGGGGGATGGGTGCCAGCCTCCATGGCTTGGGGGACTCACGGTTCTGGGAGTAATCACAGTTGGTTCAGCTTGTCCACACTGGTGTTCGCTGCATGTCCGGTCACTGATGTAGCCTCAGCAATTGTTCTGTAGTGTTCATGGCTATTTACTAGCTGCTCTGGCAGATGAACTAAATTCTACACCTCGCTAAGCCACCATCTTGGACCTCTCCCAAATATAAAACTTTTAGAAGAAAACATTAGAGAATATCTTTGGGGCCAAGAACTAGATGAACCATTTTTAGATGACAGCAAAAGCACAATCCATAAAAGAAATAATTCATAAATAGGACTTCATTAAAATCGAACACTTTGGCTCTATAAAACATCTTGTTACAAGGATAAAAAGACAAGCTATCAACTCAGAGAAAATGTTTGCAAACTACATATCTGCATAAGGACTCATATCTAGAATACATATATATCTAGAATATATAAAGATAGACTCTAGACCAAATAAAGACCTCCTAAAACTCAACAGTAAAACAATAAGGACAACAGTAAGTGATCCAGTTAGAAATGGGTGAAATACATGAAGAGATGTTTCATCAAAGGATATATACAGATGACAAAGAAGCACAATAAAAGATTTTCAATATGATTAGCCATTAGGGACATGCATATTAAAACCACCTATCAGAACTGCTGAATTGAAAAATAATGAAAGCATAAAATGCTGCAAATGATGTGGAGAAATGGATCACTCACACATAGCTGATAGGAATGTAAAGTGGTACTGCCACTCTGGAAAACTGTTTATTAGTTTCTAAAAAGACTTAAACATGCAACCACCACATGTCCCAACAATTGCACTTCTGGTCATTCCAGAGAAATGAAGACTATGCTAAAACAAAAGCTTATATGCAAATGTTTATTAGTAGCTATCTGTGGTAGCCAAGAGCTGAAAACAACCCAGATTTCTTCAATGGGTGAATGGGTAAACAAACTGTGGTACCTCTATACTGGGGAATAATACTAATAAAATGAATGAACTATTGAAGCATGCAAAATCCTAGTATGAATGTCCAGATAATTTTGCTGAGTGAAAAAAAGCAATCCCAAAGTTCATATAAAGTAAGATTCCATTTATATAACATTTTGATATGACAAAATTTTAAAAATGGAGAACTGATCCTTTATCGCCAGGGGTTCAAGAGGAAGTAAGAAGGGAGGGAAGTGCCTTTGACTACAAAAGAGCAACATGAGAAATTCTCCTAATGGTGGAAATGTTGAGTATCTTGACTGTCTCAATATTAGTATCCTGGCTGTAACATTATTCTACCATTTTACAGGATGTTACCTGTAAACAGGGGGTGCTGGATAGAGGGTACATGGATGGGATCTTTCTATATTATTTCATAAACTGCATGTGAATCTACACTAATCTCAAAATAAAATATTTATTTAAAAAATTTCAACTGAAGGTGATATAAGATATTTTCAGTCAAAAACTGAGAGAACTTGTTCTAGCAGAAATACATAAATGTATAAAGAGTTTTTCAGGCAAAAGAAAAATGATCCCAGATGAAAACACAGAGAAATAGAAAGGGTAGATACACATAGATAAATCTAAATGAATACCAATTTTATAAAATAAAAATGCCTTGTGGGGTTTTAAATATACATAGATTTAAAATATAGAACAACATTAGCACAAGGAGTAAAGGGGAAAAATAAGGTATTCTAAGATCTTTGCATTGTGGTAAAAGTACTAATTAATAGTAATCTCTAACAAGGTAAGGATGCACATTGTAAATCTTACAGCATCCTCCAAAATAATAAAAGTACCTACAGCTAACAAGCTAATAGAGTATGAAAATAATTTTAAAATTACTTGGCTCCTCAAAGAAGCAGAACAGGAGGAAAAAAGAATAAATAAATGGTAGAATAAATAGAAAGTAATAGTAAGGTCAAAAATTTAGCCAAGTATATCAATAAATACCATGACATGCAAACAGACTGAAAGACAATAAATAGCAGAAAAATAAATAGCAGATTGTACTAAAAAAGCAAAATCTAACTCTACCGCATATGAGGCATACTTCTTTTTTTTCTTTTGTGCATGGGCAGGCACTGGAAATTGAACCCGGGTCTCCGGCATGGCAGGTGAGAAGTCTGCCTGCTGAGCCACCATGGCCTGCCCCAAGAGGCATACTTTTTTTTTTTTTTTTTTTTTTTCATTTTTTACATGGGCAGGCACCGGGAATTGAACCTGGGTCCTCTGGCATGGCAGGCTAGCATTCTTGCCTGCTGAGCTACCATGGCCCAGAGGCATACTTTTTAAATAAGGGCATAAAAAGGCTAAAAGTGAAAAGGTGGAGGATTATTTAACATACTATGGCTACCAAAAGAAAAATTGTGTAAATAGTATAGTTATAGTTATTATTAAACTAGACTTAAACAAAAAATACTACTAGAGTTATAATGGAACAATTCATAATTCACAATTCCAAATTTGTATGCACCTAATTAAATAGCATCAAAATACATAAAACAAAGTTGTCCAAATAAAAGATACAGAAAAGTTCAGTGTTGATTCAGCATGTCTTTCTCAGCAGCTCATAGAACAAGCAACCCCAAAATAAAACAAACACACACACACACATACACAAAACAGCAGAGATACAGATTTCAATACTGCAATTGACAAACCTGAAATAATTACATATGTAGAATAATGCTCCCAATAATTGCAAAATGCACATTTTTTTCAGCTGCGTTTACCAAAACAGACTATATTTTGGGTTATAACAAATGTCTCCACAAATTTAAAATGATTGAAATCACACAATATAGTCTCTGTACACAGTTGGATAAAGTTAGGAATCAATATTAAAAAGACAAATAGAAAATCCCCAAATGGAAACTAAGCAATACATTTCTAAATAATCCATGGTTAAAAAAAGAGAATTTAAATTGCAACTATAGAAACACCCCAAACACCCCTAAAGAGAGAGATGGAAAGATCAAAGATGATGGTGGAGTTATACAGAGAAGATAGGAGTTAACAAATGAATAAGATTGCTGAATCATTATTCATGATTCAGTGAATCAAAAGAGTGATATCTCTTTAGTCTCCAATACTTCAGAGTTGCTAGAAGTAAAAACCTAAAATTGTGGAATTGTAACCCATGTCAAACTCTGAAATATGTTCTACAACCAATTGTGGTGCTGTGCTTTGAAGCTTATTGCTTTTTTGTATATATGTTATTTTTCACAAAAAAGAGAGAAAAAAGTTGATTGTGGTGATTAAAAAATATTTAAGCCCTCTAGCCACCTATATTCTGGAGCAGCTAGAAGGAAAAATCAGAGAGAATTTTATGGTAGCCCATGACAAACTCTGGGATCTGTCCTGTAATTACATGTTGAAGAGTGCTTTGAAAACTAATGCTTTTTTATTTCTTTGCTTTGTAAATATGTTATACTATGCAATAAAAAAGTTAAAGAAATATTTTTAAACAAAAAACAAAATATAATATAGTCAAAACTTATGTGCCACTAAAGCATAATTTAACTCTGAAGGAGAGCACCAGCCAATGCAAGAAAGGCAATTTACAAGGACTGTAAAAGATGATTTTCATGTGTGTTTATTTCTTTTCTTTTTGTTAGCTCCCACATTCAAGGAATCTGTCATATGTCACTAGTTGGATACAAACTTAAGGAACATATAGCTCAGGGACTAAATCCCAGAGTTACCCCTTTAAAATATTAAAATGTACAGGGCTCAAGAAAAGATTACAAGATTTAAAAAAACAGGAGATAATGAATGGTCTATTCAAAGGAACAAGATAAAAATGCAGAGAACATAAATGAAAAGACCAGACTTTGGACATATCTGATGTGCTGATCTGAATGTGTTATGTACCTCAGAAAAGACAATGCTCTTTTAATTCATTCTTGTGTGGGCATACCTATTGTGGGTGGTATCTTTTTGTTAGTCTTTTTCAACTGAGATGTGCCCAATCCATTCAAGGTGGGTCTTAATGCTTTACTAGAGTCCTTTGTGAAGAGGATTAAAAAACAAACAAACAAAAAAAAACCCAGAAGAAGCCCAGCGAGCTTAGACAGAACTGCCCCAGGAGAAACAAGCCCACAGGGGAAATGCTCACAGGAGCCGGGTGAGAGCCATGGAAACCAGAACTCAGGAGAGAAGGACCAGCAGAGGTTGCCATGTACCTTCCCATATGACAGAAGAACCCCAGCTACCAGCAGACTCTAATAGCTGAGGACATCTTTAAAAAGAAGAATGAAGTTGGAGGATTCCCACTTTCCAATTTTAAAACTTATTACAAAGCTACAATAATCAATCTATCATGACACTGGACATAAGACTAAAGAAATCAAACTAAGAGTTCAGAAATAAACCTCCCCTGTGTCCTGTTGTTTTTTTAATGAAAGTGCCAAATCCACTCAATGGGAAAGAACAATCTCTTCAACAAATGGTGCTGGGAAAACAGAATGTGCATATGCAAAAGAATGCAGGTAGACCCCTATCTGATGCCACATACAAAAATTGACCAAAATGGATCAAAGACCTAAATATAAGAATCAATACAATAAAATACCTAGAAGAAAGTATAGGGGATCATCTTCAGGACCTTGTTAAAGCAATGGTTTCTTAGACTTTGCACATAAGCAAGGAAAAAAAAAAAGAAACAGAGAAGAAAAGAAAAAATAGATAAATGGGACTTCATCAAAATTAAATACTTTTGTGCATCAAAGGACTCCCTCATGAAAGGAAAAGGAAAATTTACAGTATGGGAGAAAATACTTGGAAACTACATATCCAATTAGGGTCTCCTATCCAGAATACATAAAGAAATTCTACAAGTGAACACCAAAAGGACAAATAACCCAGTTAAAAATGCAGTAAAAGATTTACAAATGACCAATAAGCACAGGAAAAGACGATCGACATCATTAGTTGTTAGGGAAATGCAAATCAAAACCACAAAGATACCATTTCACATCTACTAGAATGACTCATTACTGAAAAAAAAACCCAAGAAAATAACAAGTGTGGGGAGGATATGGGAAAATAAGAAGTTATTCATTCATTGTTGGTGAAAATGTAAAATGGTGCAAATCCGATGAAAACGGTTTGGCAGTTCCTCAGAAAGTTAAGTGTAGAATTACCGTATGATCCTGCAATTCCACTTCCAGGTGTATACCCCAAATAATTATAAGCAGGTACATGAATAAATATTTACACAGCTGATTTTCCTAACAGTATTATTCACAATTGCCAAAGGTTGAAAGCAACCCGAGTGTCCATCAACAAAGCAATGGATAAAAACATGAAATACAGACAGACAATGGAATATTATTCAGCCATAAAAAGGAATGAAATTCCAATATATGCAATAACACGGATGAATTGTGAAGACATTATGAGTGAAATTAGCCAGACACAAAAGGACAAGTATTGTATGATTTCACTCATAGGAAATAATTAGAACTAGAGTCAGAAACTAGAATAGAGGTTATCAGAGGCCAGGGTAGGGTTAGGGAATGGGGTGTTATACTTAATTGCTACAGAATTTCTGGTTTGAATGATGGGAAAATTTTGGTAAAGGATGGTGGTGACGGTAAGACAATATTGTGAATGTAATTAACACCATATATATTTGAATGTGGTTAAAAGAGGGGAAATTTTAGGTTGTATATATATATATGTTAGTAGAATATAAAATATATATTTTTAAATAACCACAACAATGAATCCTAATGCAAACTATGGACTCTAATTAATAGTGTAATTACAGTAGCAATGTTTCATCAATTGCAAGAAAGGTGCCACACTAAGCAAGTGTTAATAAAAGGGTAAACTGCATGTGTGAGGGGGTAGGAATGTAGGAACACTATTTTCTGTATGATTTTTTTCTGTAATCTATACTCTAATAAAAATATATTTCCTTAAGGGGGGTAAATAAAACTACTTCTGCCCAAATTTAATTGTATTAGACCAAGGGACACAATTTATGCCCCAGAGGATTGTTGAAAACAATAGGGCAACAAGCCAGAATTTAATGCAGTGTAACAGCTAGGTGTGACATTAAACAAGGCGGACAGCATAACACAGAGATCAGGAAGACAGAACATCAAAGAGGGCCCTGCTAAAAACCAGTCATACCAGGTGACTGTGGGCATGCCAAAAACTGTACCTTGGAGAAGCAACAACAGAGGTTTTACATTGTGGAAGTAATAGACCTCACTAAATTAGCTTAGTTAAGTCAAATAAACAAATAAACAAGTAAACAACATCAGAAACAAGACCCAGAAAGGGGGAGGAGAATCAGTGTCTAGAGTTGCCATAGTATATTACTTTATCCATTTTTCAACAGAAAAATCACGAGACAAGCAAAGAAAGAGGAAAGTATAACCTACATACAGGGGAAAAATTGGGCAAAAGAAACAACCTTTGAGAGGGCCCAGATGGTAGATTTAGCAGACAAAGACTTCAAAGCAGCCATTATAAATATGTCAAAAGTGCTAAAGGCAACCATGCTTAATGAAGTTAAAGAAGCTACAATGATAATGTCTCATGATACAGAGAATATCAATAAAGAGTTAGAACTTACAAAGAAGAACCAAGAGAAAATTCTGGAGTTGAAAAGAATAATAATTGAAGTGAAAAATTCACTGGAGCATCTCAGTAGTATATTTGAACTGGCAGAAGAAAAAATTAGCAGAATAGAAGACAGATTGATAGAGATTATGCAATCCAAATAACAAAGAGTAAAAAGAATGAAGTAAAATGAACAGAGCCTCAAAGAAATGTGGACACTATTAAGTGTACAAACACATACATATTACAAGTACCAGAAACAGAGGAAAGAAAGAAGCAGGAAAAAAAGCCATTCAAAGAAATAGTGGCTGAAAACTCCTCAGATCTGCAGAAAAACATTAACCTGCACATCCAAGAAGCTTAATGAACTTGAAGTAGAATAAATGTAAAGAGATTCACACTTAAACATTACTGGTTAAAAATGCTAAAAGCCAAAGGTAAAAAGGAAATTTTGAATTCACAGGAACAGATGAAGAGAACCTGAAATGGTGCAGAAATGGAGGCACTGAGAAGTTAAATAACTTGCCCAGGGTCTAAATCCAAAGAATTTTGAGACTTATTTGACATTTTATAACAGGTTTGTTTACTTGGTTTCATAACCCAATACAATTAGCAAAGTAGAATGCAGACAGGGTGCTCCCAAAAGCAAAAGTGACAACTGAAGGGTATATAAAAACTATAAAAAGCAGACATAAAACTTCCCCAACCATTATTGCATGAGGTCATGAAGTGTGAGGGTACAGTCACTGAAAGAGTAGCAAGAATAGCACAAACTTGTATTGTGCTTTATGGTTTACCCAGCATTTTCACACATTCTATTTTATTTTATCATCCTCAATAAAAGTATTTAATTTTTAAAAAGGTTGAAAATCACTGACCTAAGTTTCTAACATAAGTAATTTGAAAAAGAAGAGCAAAATAAAAACCAAAGAACATAAAAGGAAGGAAATAACAAAGGAAACAGAATTTAATGAAATAAAAAACAAAAATACAGTAGAGAAAATGAGAAAGCTAGATGTTGGTTCTTTGAACAAACATTAGAATTAATAACCCCCCAGGAATAGTGATCACAAAAAAGAGAGAAGACTCAAATTAACAATAACTAGAATAAAAAAGGGGACATTGAGTGGACAATAGTGGCTCAGTGGCAGAGTTCTCACCTACCATGCCAGAGACCTGGGTTCGATTCCCTGTGCCTGCCCATGTTAAAAAATAAATAAATAAATAAATAAGGGGGGGCATCGTTACATATCTTAAAGATCTTAAGAAATGGTAGATTTCACAGATTCTTAGAGTAGAAGATATCTTGGTGGTCACCCAGTCCTATTTTCCTTCCATTGAAGGAATTCCTTTATACTATCCCTGAGAGGTAAACACCTGCTGCCTGAATAATTTCCAGTAATGGAGAGCTCCCAACTACAAAATGTCAGGTCACCCCATTGTGGGATTATTCTCTTACAAAGTTTTTCCTTAAGATGAGCCAAATGCCCCCATCTATAACTTTAATAGTAGGTTCATATTTTGCTCTTTGATGCTACAAAGAGTTCATTGACTCCTTCTGCGCCCATGACAGCCCTTCAGAGATTTAAAGAGGTAGCCATCATGTCTGTGGCAGCAGCTTCTAGCTGTCCTCCAATACACATTTTTCCTTCTTCCATACAAAGAGGCCCTTTAGCTGGAAAATATCTGTTCAGAATAAATAAATTTCCCAGCCTCCTTTACAGCTTTGTGGCTTTGTGACCAAGGACAGGCCAATGGGATATAAGTGGTGATGTCACTTGGCAGTTTCTGGAGCTTTTCTTAAAAACATAGAGACCCATTTCAAACTTCTGATATCCAGAATAGTAAAATAATAAATTCACATCATTACGAGCCACGAATTTTGTAGTAATTTGTTATAGTAGCAAAAGAAAATTAATACAGGCAACAAATATGTGCTGTATACATAATTTGGGCAAGTCCCTATGGAAGAAATGAAGGAGCTAGTAGGTCAGAGAGGGGAAGAAATTATCTCAAGAAAATCCATCAAAGTGCTGTGGCACCTCAGGAGAGGGTGATGGCCTTTGGAGCTGGGAACAAACCCATTTCTGAAAAACCTATTACAGGGAGTTTGCTGAAGTCTTCCCAGAAAGCAGAGGGTAACCCTAGTTGATCTTTGTCAGTTTCATCAAGTTCTCTGATTGCAAAATTTCTATCTACAGAAGGAGTGAAACTGTAAAAAGGAACCAAGTGACAACACAGCTCACTCTCTGTCAGCTACAATTAAGAACTGCCCCAGCATTTCAGCAAGGAGCTTTTCTTAGACTGGCTGGAATAAGACAGTTAATATCCAAAGCTATCTTGGGGATCTGCCCAGTCAACTCTGTCCTGAGGCTTTTTTTAATTTCCTGCACTATTATCTCTATGTAGGGGCTGCAACATTATTTTTTATATATAGGTATCAACCATAGAACCAAAGTGTAAGTTCTCTCTGAAAAATACAGCCATTCAAAGGGCACTGAGCTGAGGGCCAAAGCATGTATGCTTTCCAAGCCATCTCCCACTAAAAGAGTCTGTGAGTTCAGCCCATCATTGAAGCATTTTAGGGCCTTGATTTTTTTCACATGTAAAACTAGGATGTCAACTTATGAGTTTCCCATAATGTAAAGTTATCAGTATCCTTAGAGCTTAGCTATGAAATCAGGAACTTTACCAAATAGAAGAGAGGGCTTGGAGTGCCTGGATTCAGTTGCATTGGGGCTGGGAAGGACTCAGAATTTCCAGAGCCAAAAGACAACACTGTTCTTTTCTCCAAGCTATTTTTATATGGAATTTCATCATGAAATCCTTAATTGCCATGAAATAGAGTTGAAAATAGGGTGGGAGAGGAGAGGCAATGGGGGCAACTTCCCTAAAGCAGGAGAATCACAAAGTCAAGAAGAAAGGAAGATTTCTGACCCATCAAGGCTGCCCACTTAGAAATGAGTAACAATGTAACCTTCTGAGCAAATGATGGCAGGTTTAGAGACAGAGACCTACAAGCACGATTCCCTAGATACAGTAGCTGTAGTCTCTGAGCTCCCCAGAGTCTTTCCAGTTCCTATTATTCCTCTTTAGATTCGATGAGCTGCCCCAACACCATACCCATGGCTTAAGCTAGGTTGAGTGGGTGTTCTGTAATTTGAAACCAAGTGAACGCTAATGCAAATACATCAGAACATCTTTGTCCCTTACCGACTTATTGCCACTGACTATTCAAAACTAAAAAAAATCCTGGATTATTTACTTCTGTTCATTTAGTCATTCGTTCATTCAAAAATCTTCAATGAGTGGCTTCTGTATGACAGAAACTGTGCTGAGCTAGGGAATATAATGGTGAACAAAAAGAACACAGACCTTGGCTTCATGGAGCTTACTTTGCATTGAAGAATTCCAACATTTAATAAATAGTGAGTGATAGAGAGTAGTAGCTGTCAAGTGCTAGTCCAGGAAGACCTAACTCAATCCATGGTTTCATGAAAGGGGTCTCTCACATGTGACCGTAAATTGAAGAAAAAAGAGGAATGAGCCATTTGAGGATTAGGAGAAGAGTTAAACAGAAACAGTGCATTTAGAACCTCAGAGATGACAGGGAGGATGGCATATTTGAGGAATTGAAAAGGAGCAGAATGACGTGATGAGGTGGGCAATAATGGGGCAGTTTATAGAGAGTTTTGTAAGCCACTGTAATAAAGAGGTAACAGACAAATCTGTTCAAGGACATTTAGTTGGTAAATGGCAGACTGAAACCTAGGTTAAGGCCAATGAAAAAAATTTAAGTAGCATTCTCTTTCATTTCTTTTCTAATGATAAAGATAAACCTGCTCAAAAGAAAAACAAAAACCAAAAACAAAGGTAAACCTGCTCATTATAGAGCAAATATATTTTCTATTGGCACAAGGACCACAATGCAAATGTCCGTTTTGTGCAGTACATGCCTGCACTATGTAATGGCAGTCCTGAACAATATCACATTCTTTTACCCCACCATGCACACTCTCAGCAAACAGATTATCCTCTGAAACTCAACATCCTTAAAATGCCTTGAATTATAGGATTTATATAGGTTGAGCCACAGAAAACTCCCAGGATTACATTTCACAGTGAAAATCTGTCCGTGTACACAACGGACTCTCCCCATCCTTTCCCTTTTGTCAGTTGCTTGCCTATTATCCTGCATAAAATATAGACTTGAAGATAATTTTCTAGTTATTATAATTAGAAAAGTGCATCTGGAAAAGTACATGAGCACATCCCCTGTCTTATGATGGCTTGCTCTTCAGAGAGTTTCCATCCATTTCAATAGCAAAAGATGATGTTTAATCTCTCAAGCCACAGAAGCCATTTTGGATGTTCCTGTCTTTCTTTGCACTGCTGGCAGCTCCAATTCCTCAGTCAAACCCAAACCCAAAACTTCCGATAAAGATTCATAATAGAACCCCCTTGTTCCTCCTCCTGGGTAGGCTCTCTGCAAGGCTAATGGAATCAAACTCCAATCCCCCCACCCCACCCTCTCTAGTTGGTAAGCAAGCAGGCAACACCCAGGAAGCCTGGGAAACAGATAAAGCACTTGATTAAGATGCCATCCTCTTCACACAGCTATTTGGCAGATGGTTTTAAGAGTTCATGCCTTAGAATTTGTTCTTCCTGGATTGTCGTTTTATTTTCCTATCATCTACATTAAAATAAAATCTCTTTTGCCTGTCCTGGCTGTTCCCAAGCCCAATAATAATCATAGTTTCAGCCTCTTGCCTTGAGTTTCTGACAGCATAAATAATGCAGGTGCACAGATAAAAAATGTAGCTATGCTGGCTTTTCTTTCTTTAGCCAATCACCAACTTAAAAAAAAGGGGGGGTGGTGGTGGAGAAAGAGACTGAATTGATAGAAAGATGCATTTTACTGTCCAGCTGCCAAGAGGCCATTGCCGACAATGAGGATTTCAGAATAATAACCCTAAAGAGATGAGGTTCAGAGTGTCCCATTCACTGCAGCCGACAAACTGAAAGGCACATTGTTCCTAGCAGGTCAGGTGGAAGTCTCTCTCCTGTGAATGGAGCATTCTGAGGAGATGCTAAGCCATCCATCCTTTTTTTTTTTAAAGACCCTCTGACACAAGAAATTTCTAACATGACTGGGTTCTCAGGAGGCGATAATATATTCTCACAGGTGTTGAATAATCAGACATTTAAGAATAGTGACTTTTCTGCAAACAGCTGTGGAAAAGATAAAGATCCATTGGTCCACTGGACTCCCTTATTTAATGTTTGTTCTGAGCACTTGTGCTATGTAAGGACTGTGAAATCTGACTTTCTGGCTGGTAGAAAGAGAAGAGGCTCTGGTATGAGGACTTTACCCTGGTTGGCCTTCAAACATAGAAAACATTCTTTAAAATATCAACCTTTAAAAATTAAAATAATTTTAAAATGCCATAAAGAGAAATGTTAGATTTCAAAAAAATTACCCATTCCATTATGCCACACAAGATCTTTTCCCCATTTTTTCTCATGCTCCCTTCTAATCTTTAATATCACAGGGAAAAAAATAAACATAGAAATGATAATATTTAAGTTGTGACTTTTTTGGCTTGTTATGCACTTGGCACTGTGCTGAGTGCTTTATGTGAATTCTCTCATCTGATCTTCACAATAACCCTGTGAAGTAACTACTATTATTACAGATATAAGGAAACTGAGTCTTAGGGAGGTTCCACCACTTACTTGAGGTGCCTTACTTGGTTCATGCTACAAGTGGCACTCAGCTGCACGACTTTTAGAAGACAAAGGTTTTCCCTTTTTTCACTCAAAGTGAGCTAATACTTTCTACAAGTCTACGAAGCCTCCATATTTATCTTTTCAGGTTGCTGTGTAAAATTCCAATGAACTGATAAGCCTGGAATGTTTAACCGTTCTTTTACTGCTGCATAGCTTAGTTGCTTCTAAATGCTCCTTATTATAAATGCAACATACACAAAACTTTATTTGCTTTCTTTTTTTCTTCAAATTGTATTCTTGGGGAAAATTCTAAAGATAGTGATTACTAAATGGTTGTTATGAAAATATTTATGCCTTTTGATACTATGTCTCTATAGACCTTTAAATGAACTATAACTCTTTATATTGTCACAAGCAAGAATTGACTATACCAATTTCTCCACAGGTATGCCAGCATTTATATATCTTTATTATCATTATTATTTTTTTGCATGGGCAGGTACCAGGAATGGAACTTGGGTCTCCGGCATGGCAGGCAAGAACTCTGCCACTGCACCATCGCCAGCCCTATACATATTTATATATCAATATGTGTATATAGTTTAATAAGTGCCAAATAAAAACTTGTCATTATTTGAACTTTTGTTTCTTGAAATACTGAAGAGGTTAATTTTTTTCATGTATTTATTTGTCATTTGTGTTTCCTTGTCTGTAAATTATACTTAAGCCTCTGCTCCTTATTCATTGAGACCGATTTTCGATCCCTTGATCTAGATACCTTCACACAATCCAAAACTGATATCATTCTCTCCCCAGTCCTCAGCCACCAGGGCTCAATCACCCCAGCAGGTTTATTATTATTATTATTATTATTATTATTATTATTATCATCATCATTTCATCTCTGTGCTGGTCTCCATCAACTCCACCCCATGGGTTTTGCCAGAACTGTTGTGACATGCCAGGACATTTTTGACATCTGGTAGCACTCTTAGACATCTGTTCATATTCTGGAAAGGCTCTTAAAGAAGAGATTAAATCTTCTGCATTATACTATCCTAGTGCTTCACATAGTTCATGTCCGGTGGGGTAAATTGCTGCAGTGTCCTTTTAACAAAGGGAAGGGGAAGAAAGAGAGTTGACTTCCCAACCGTAAACCCACTGCAGGAAGGGAAGGCGCCCAGGGCGTAGGATGATTCCTAGGAAGGCAGAGCCAAAACATTTCAGAGAAATGGGGCTGAAGTTCCAGGACATCACAAACCTGTGGATGGAACAGTGCCTAAAACCACACTTTCTCTGTATTCTTAGTTTTGTTAAACTCCCTTTATTGATAAGTATTTTTCAATTGGATTATCTGTTGATGGTGATCAAAAGCATGCTAACTGGTGCAGATTGCCCTCCTTTATAACTATCAGAGTAAATATTTTGATTTATTTTATGCTATTAAAAGGGTCTTCAGGTAGGAAGCAGAACTGGCTATCTGGAAGACAGCAACAATTTCCCTACCTTCCACCTATTGACTTCCAGTAATTTTATACTAATAGAATTGCAATTCTGTTTTAATGAAAATATACCATCAAAATTTGAAGTAATATTGAAGTATTTAGAAGTTAAAGTTTAATTGCCTTTAACATTTTCAAACCAGGGACTTTGCCTGACTGGTTCACTGGATATTTGCAGCACTGAACATTACCTGGCACACTGTAGTGAGACAGGCTAGAATAGGGCATTGAGAGAAGTCCCTGGTTTCCTATCCAGCTCTGAAGCAGTTAATGCACAACTGCAAACCCCTTACAACAAAAAAGCTTACCTGAAGCTTCCAAACTATAAAGCTTGTAAAACCATAGGCCCCAAATGAACTCTTAGTTAATAACAGAAAGCCTGGGGTTAAACTATGAGCTCAGAATAAACTTTTAGTACATGACAGGAGACCATAAGCACTGATAGTTATCTTTCCTTGAAATAAAGAAAACACTTGGCATTCAAAGGTCGAAATGGAAAAACACTGCTAGCAAAACCTCCCCCCAAAACAAGCTAAACCCATGCCACTTGGGGTACATCTCTCTCTTGAGAATGCCCATGCTAATTTCTTTAGTGTGTACTAATCTTTCAATAAACTTCACTTCTTATGGCTACTTACTTTCTTGTCTTTGAATTCTTCCTTGTGGCAAGACTCCACGCCTGGAGCAGAGCTCGACTCTAGTGTCAGCAGAGCTCCAGTTATATCTTTTTGGTGAGCCAGGCAGGAGAGTCATTCTCCACATAAAGCACTGGTCAGCAGAATCTGCACTTCATAATTGATGCCCCTTGGCATTGATTCTTGTCATGCCACTAGGCTCTGTCTTCTTATATACCTTTTCCTGACTGCCATTGTCCTTAGTCTTCTCACTTTCATTGGCCTCTGTTTTCTACCCGTCTGGGTGGGCTGCTCACCATGAAATCCTTACCTAGGTCCTTTCCTGCTTTGGGCGCATTCTCTCTTCTTTCTGCCCCTCTCTCCTCCCTTTGCTTCCAACTGTTAAGTCCAGGTACATGTTCCTTTATCTTCTCCACTGTTCTTTGTCCTTTATGCAGACTCAGTGTTGGGTTTGTGTTAACATTTTTTCGTGGGGAGACTTCCTGCAATGCAGAGTTTGTGGATTTCCCAGAAGAACCATCCTTATTGTCCTCCATGAGATATTCATTCCTGGTCTTGCCTCCTTCTATTCTACTCCCTTTCCCCAAATGAAATTCTCCAGGATATTGTTGCCCATTTTCTCCTTTGCATATGGCCTTTGTATGAATCCCATAAGAACCCCTATTCTCTCAAAGACACTGAATTTCTTTTCCAAAGAAAAAGACAAGTCTTAAGCTTAGCCAAGTGGGACCTCCATCCCTTCAAGTCCTCTGTTTATGGTGGTTTTTAAATTGGGTCAGGCATGAGGCTCACCAGAAGACTTCCTGCCCCCATGGTTGGAAGAAGGACAGAGGTTCTGCTCAGAGCTGCCAGGGTAAGAAGTCTACCTCATTAGCCCTCTGAGTCTGGCTCACGAGTTAGAGGGTGCTTTCAGATCACCCATCTCCAAAATTTCAGGTCTTTACCCCCAGGGATGCCAGGGGGTGAAAAAGGTGCTACAGGGGATTCTCTCAGCTGAAGGACACAAAGGAGGGAGAATTGCCTGTTAAGGGCCAGTCCGCCTCATTCACCTAACACCATATCATGTAGACGCTATGCTGGACACCAAACTTATTTATACTTGAGTGTATTTCAGGAGGAAGGGCGATTGTAGCTCTTTCCAATACACCCAGCTAGTAGACAGGTTCTGAAGAAAAGATATTTTGTAGAGCATGTCCTGAGTGAGTAATGGAAACCACTACTATTTGCCTTATACACCAACTCTTCAAGCTTTATTTCTATTACCATTCCAGCAACTCCAATTTTTTCTCAGATGAAAAATATTCCTGGGTTTGTTAGTACAACTTTATTCTTCTCCAGAGCTGTTAAATTAAGTGATAACAATTATGATTCAATCCGAATCGAGGGGATAGATTTGTTCTCACAGAAAATTAAATTTTATTCTTGAAGAATCTATATATGGATACAAGAAAAAAATAATCAAATTGTGTGCTATTGGTGAAAGAAGTGCAGGGTTGGGTTTTGTTTGAAGGAAAATGTTGAAGAGACATTAAAATTTAGATATCTGCAACAAAAATTTTCAGGGATCATGGTAACAGATAAACACCATGTTACAGAGGAAAATACTATGATTTTTCCAGCAGAAATAGGGGATTTGATTCTTGTCTTCAAACTTTCAATGCTATGTTACATAGAAGGAGGAGAAGACTCATTTTGAGTCAATATGCTCTGTTCAATAGTATTCTGTTGGACACATCCAATAATTATTTGCTGGGACCTTTCCATGCAAAATTTAAGGCATACAAAAGAGATTCAGAGAGAGCAGAGCAGAACGACCTAGCCACAAGAAGCAGAGTCCACCAGCCAGCGACCTTTGAAGATGAAGAAGGAAAATGTCTGCCAGGGAGCTTCATGAAACAGGAAGCCAAGAGAAGAAGCTAGCAGATGACACCGTGCTCACCATGTGCCCTTCCAGATGAGAGAAGAACTCTGACTGTGTTCACCATGTGCCCTTCCACTTGAGGGAGAAACCCTGAACTTCATCAGCCTTCTTGAACCAAGGTATCTTTCCCTGGATGCCTTTGATGGGACATTTCTATAGACTTGTTTTAATTGGGACATTTTCTCAGCCTTAAAACTGTAAACTAGCAATTTATTAAATTCCCCTTTTTAAAAGCCATTCTGTTTCTGGTATATTGCATTCCGGCAGCTAGCAAACTAGAACAGCCATTCTCTATTTAGATCTTTTTTTTTTTTTTTTTACAAAAGGTAAGGAAAGTGGTCTGTAATTCCATATGGCCAGCTTTTAATGGCTCTATATCAGGACAAGGCCATGAGCGGGAACTTGTAAAGTTTGTTATCTTCAGGAGGAGTTAAAAGATGAGTCCTTCTGGAATAAAACAGGGAAAGAAGCGGCTATATTAAAAGATTCATTACTAGTCAGACCTTCAAGGAGGAATTCATCACCAGACCCAGACCTTGAGTCCTCAGGGTCAGAAGCCCCCTTGGGCCCCCTCCCTTTAGGGGGAACCCTCTGTGCCCACTGCCCCACCCCCTTATTCAAACCTAGCAGGGTATACCCGCAGTGGAGCCCCCTACCACCTTCCAGAGAAAAAGGAGAAGGGTTCAGAAGGAAATGGGATATTCTTTCTCTGAGAAGTGGCCCACAGGGACAAAAGAACTTCAAGGGTCCATGTTCCATTTTCTATGACAGACTTAGCACTGTGTAATAAATAATTAGGAAAGTTTTCTGAGGATCGTTCCAAGTTTTTGGAGGAGTTAAAAAATCTGGTCCTGACTTATGAATTTCCCTGGGAGGATATCCAAGTCATCCTCTCCTCTTGCTGCACTCCCGAGGAGAAATGAAGGATCTGGGCAGAAGCCCAAGGACATGCAGATAAGCTGCATGGGCAACAGCCAGCATGGTAAAGGGTGGGGGCCAAAGCTGTCCCAAACATAGACCCCAACTGCAACTATCAGAGGGACAGAGAGATCTTAATGCAAGGGATGATATGATTAGTTCCTTAATAGAGGATCTGAAAAAGTGTATTGTCAAACCTATAAATTACAATATGCTTCAAAGCATAACACAGGAAGACAAGAAAAATCCTGCTTTATTTCGGGGGAGACTAGTAGAAGCCATGAAAAAGTATACCAATGTAGATCCAGACTTTGAGGGGGAATAAATCATGTTAAAAACCTACTTTAGGGCAGGCAGTGGTGGCTCAGTGGCAGAGTTCTCGCCTGCCATGCCTGAGACCTGGGTTCATTTCCCAGTGCCTGCCCATGTTAAAAACAAAAACAAAAAACCCTACTTTATAGGTTAGTCAACCTGTTCTCAATATATTCTCCTCCAACATAAAGATTCATCTGCAAAATATGTCCTTAGGGCTCCCCATGCCTATGAATGAACTCATAATTACTGCCTTTTCTGTCTTTAATGACTGGGACAGGACTCCAGAGGAGGAGAGAGCAAGGAGAGACCAGAATAAGGCAAGTCTCATAGTTCTTGCTGTAAGCTGTAAGCAGCCACCTCAGGGCCACTCAGGGCAGAAGCCACCTGGAACCAGTCATTGATGTGGAGAGTTGGGGCACTGGAGGCGGGAACACCCCCAAGGATGGAAGGAGCCCTGAGGATGGAGAGAGCTCTCTGGGTCCTGTCTGTGATGCAGGAAGCCTGGACACTGGGCCAGAGAGTGTATCGAGTCCCTAAGGGGGAACAAGGTCTCTCCTAAGATCCTGTTGACTGCCCCTGAACTAGAATGATGGGGTCCGGGACTAGTGGCTCCTTGGACCTTGCCAAAAAACATCAGTCTCATCGAGCCCCAGGCGACCCCCAATGTGGTAAGTGTGCTGGTTTGAAACGGTTATGTACTCCAGAAAAGCCATGTTATATTAGTCCAGTCCTGTGGACTGGATCTATTGGGTGGGACCTTTTTTTTTTTTTTTTTTTAAAGGAAAGACAGAGAGAAGGAAGGAAGGATAGAAGGAAGGAAGGAAGGAAGAAAGGGAAACATTTTTAAACATTTTCTTGTTTTTATTGTATTCTGTTTCTCCGTTTTTGTTACATGGGCTGGGGCCGGGAATCGAACCGAGGTCCTCCGGCATAGCAGGCAAGCACTTTGCCCGCTGAGCCACCGCGGCCCGCCCCTGGGTGGGACCTTTTCATTAGATTGTTTCCATGGAGATGTAACCCTGCCCATTCAAGGTGGGTCTTAATTCACTTACTGGAGTCCTTTAAGAGGGAGACATTTTGGAGAAAGCACAGATGCTTGGAGAAAGAAACACTCCAGTAGAAGCCAGAAAGACCCACAGGAGCTGAGACAGTCATTTTGAAATCAGCCAAGGAGAGAAGGGCCAGCAGATATTGTCATGTGCTTTTCCATGTGTCAGAGGAACCTGGACACAATTGGCCTTTCTTCACTGAAGGTGTATCATCTTGCTGATGCCTTAATTGGGACATTTCCATGACCTTAGAATTGTAACTTATAACAATAAATCCCCTTTGTAAAAGCCACTTCATTTCTGGTACAATGCAGTCCAACAGTGTTAGCAAACCAAAAGAGCAGGTGGGATCATTAATTTTTTAACTGATAGAGGAGTCACCAATTCTGTCTTGATCTCTCACTCCAGCCCTCTCTCCTCAAAGACCTGTCCCATAGTAGGAGTAGATGGGACGCCTTGGGCTTAAGTCTTCATCCCACCGCTACCCTGCCAAATTGGTAGTATTCTTCTAAGTCATCAGTTTTTAATAATACTAGAGTGTCTCACCCCACTTGCAGAAAGGGATTACTAAAAGCATTAAGTGCCCATATCCAAATAATAGGCTGTCTGCCAAAACAAGAACCTGAAAGTCCCATTGAAAATAGTGTGGCCTTAAGTGTGGTATTAACTGGGACTGGAAACACTCTAAAGTCCCTTAGAGTTAAAAAGTTAAGTACACCCCAAAGTCTGGGATATAGAACTTCTCAGGAAGGCAATTCATGTCCCTCTTATCGTAATCCAGTACAGAAAGAATTCAGTTTTCCAGGAAAAAGAAATAGCCCCTTAAACAGGAGGACATTAAAGGTATCCATCCTCTTATCTAAAAATTCTTAAAGGCAGGACTTCTCATCCCCTGCAGGTTCTCTTGTAGTACCCCTATCCTGCCCGTTGAAAAGCAAAATGGGACCTGCTGATTAGTGCAAGATCTTTGGGCCATAAACCAATTTGTCATTCCCCTCCACCCTATTGTATCTAAACCTTACACTGTCCTCAATAAGATCCCAAGCTTCACCATGTGTTATGCAGTTCTTGATTTAAAGGATGCTTTCTTCTGCATTCCTTCACACTCACATTTCCAGTTTCTATTTGCCTTTGAGTGACAGGGGCCGGGGAACAGTATACCAGCCAGGTCACTGTGACAATCCTAGCTTAAAGGTTTAGGGATAGTCCTATCTCTTTGGAAATGTACTAGTACAGGACCTAGCCCTTCTACGTTGAGAACCAAGCTCCTTTATTCAGTATGTGGACAACTTATTAATATGCAGTCCTACTAGGGAAGCTTCCCTCAAGGACACTATTGCCACTCTTAATTTCTTGGCCAAACAAGGATACGAAGTTTCGCTTTCTAAACTCAAATTGCCTTGAAAAAAGTTCTTTACCTTGGGTTTGTCCTTACCCCAGGAGAGTGCTCTCCGTCATCTGAAAGGGTCCAGGCTATACGTTCAGTGCCAATCCCTGAGACAGAAAAACAATTAAGAGGCTTCCTGCAGGTGGCAGATGTTCTAGTTAGTAAGCTGCCACAATGTGATATACCAGAAACAGAACAGCTTTTAAAAAGGGGAATTTATTAAATTGCAAGTTTACAATTCTAAGGCCTTGAAAACGTCCAAATTAAGGTCCATGAGGTTACCTTCACTTAAGAAAGGCTGATGAAGTTCAAGGTTTCTCTCTTAGCTGGGAGTGTACAAGGAGATGCCTGCTAACTTACTCTCCTGGCTATTTGTTTCATGAAGCTCCCCCGAGGACATTTTCCTTCTTCATCTCCAAAGTCTCTGACTGTGTGGGCTCTTGGTTCTGGTGGCTCTGTCGGTTCTGGTGGCTCTAGAGCTTCTTCCAAAATGGTTCCCTCTTAATTAAAGGGCTCCAGTAAGAAACCCCACCTTGAATGGGTGGAGACACATCTACATGGAAACCAGCTAATCAAAAGTTACTACCCTCAATTGTGTGGGTCACATCTCCATGGAAACAATCAAAAAGATCCCCCCCCCCCCGCAGCAATATTGAATGAGGATTAAAGGACATGGCTTTCCTGTACTCAATAGCTTCAAACTGGCACAATAGGGTATTGCAGAATCTGGATGCCCTGATCTGGAGAAATTGCAAGGCCTCTGTATGAAGTCATTGGGGGACTAGATAGTACCCCCTTAGAATGGAGTATAGAGCAGGCTAATGCCTTCACTACCCTCAAAGGCATTCTTACCAGTCTACCTGCCTTGAGCCTGCCAAACTTAGATAAGCCCTTTTACCTATATGTAACTGAAAAGAAAGGAGTAGCATTAGGAGTCTTATCACAAAAACTTGGAAACATTCCCCGATCTGTGTCATACTTTCCAAAGCCATTAGATGCCACAGCAGCGGGATGGCCACCCTGCCTCAGAGCAGTAGGGGCCACTAGCTTACTTATAGAACAAGCCACCAAGCTGACATGGGGACAAACTCGACCAGAATATACCTACCACAAAGTCAGAGACATTCTGGATGCCAGAGGGTATCCGAGGCTTTCAAACAATAGACACCTAAAATATCAGGCCCAGCTCCTAGACACACTCGGAGTTCAGATCCAAGTCTGCGCCAACCTGAACCAGCTACTCTGCTGCCTGTGAGCCCAGAACAGGAAAGCGAACCCCTTGAGCACTCACACATAGAGACACTAGTTCCAGCAATACCTTCACGGCCTGGAGGCAGATAAGTGTAAAAACACCTACGGAGTCACGTCAGAGCCAGGAGGGCGACCGGCAGGCTGTATTACATCAATCTGCGGACATCTCACTATCCTACCTACCTTTTGAGGGTGGTTTCCTCAAAACTGAGGAAGGATTTTCTTTCTCTCTGGAAATAATACCTACTAAACTTTACCCAGCAGTTGGACTGGCTCTTGCTCTTTAGCCTATGCTAGCCTAGAATTATCCTATCTACCAGTTCTTCTCCCCTGCTTTATGACCAAAATATGCATTTCATCTCCTAATCCTTCTTTTGCTGGGCATCATGCTCATAGCCACTGGCCTAGGTGTAGAAGGACTTATTACCAGCCACCGATTCCACCACAATCTCTCCGTAGAGCTCATACATAGCGTGGAATCTACTGCACAAAGCCTAGGCCTCCTCTGGACCCATATAGAGTCCCCAGCTGTGTATTTCAAAACAAGGGAGTCTTGGATACACTCCTGCAGCCCAAGGATTAATTTACCTCTTTTTACAAGAAGAGTGCTGCTTTTATATCAACCACTCAAGTGAAATTCAAGAAAATACATGAGATTTTTTTTTTTTTTTTTTTTTTTTTTTTTTTTTAAAGGAAAGACAGAGAGAAGGAAGGAAGGATAGAAGGAAGGAAGGAAGGAAGAAAGGGAAACATCTTTTAAACATTTTCTTGTTTTATTGTATTCTGTTTCTCCGTTTTTGTTACATGGGCTGGGGCCGGGAATCGAACCGAGGTCCTCCGGCATAGCAGGCAAGCACTTTGCCCGCTGAGCCACCGCGGCCCGCCCAATACATGAGATTTTTAAAGAATAAGCCAAATGAATTAAAAACAATGCTGGACACAACTGAAATCCCTTTCCACATCTAGCTAATCTAACTACTTGGCTCCTCCCTTTTCTAGGTCTCTTAATTCCTTTTCTTCTCATTCTTTTATTTGGCCCATGTATATTTAGCCACTTTTAAAATTTGATTCCAACAGGCTGTAAGCATTCTATACTAAGCCCGTGCTCACCCATGAGTATCAGGCTATTCCAGATGAGGACCATCTGACCCCAACCCTTACTAGAATAGAGATAGAGTTTTATACCCTGGAAGGCAGGGGTTACTGCCCTTAAAACAGCAGGAAGAAGTTCTAGAAGTCTGAACTTCAGCCCTAAGCCTCCCCTTAAGATTAAAGGTAACTAACTCAAGGAGGAGTTGAGACAGGATAGAATAGGCATTGAGGCTTTAGTCCCTGATTTCCTGTTCAATTCTGAAGAAGTTAATACACAACTGCAAACCCCCTTAAACAAAAAAAACTTTCCCTAAGCCCCCAAACCATAAAGCTTGTAAAACCATGAGCCCCCAAATGAATTTTTACCTAATAACAGACAGCCTTGTGTCCTAGTTTGCTAGCTACTGGAATGCAATATACCAGAAACGGAATGGCTTTTAAAAAGGGGAATTTAATAAGTTGCTAGTTTACAGTTCTAAGGTGGAGAAAATGTCCCAATTAAAGAAATCTATAAAAATGTCTCATCAAAAGGCATCCAGAGAAAGATACCTTGGTTCAAGAAGGCTGATGAAATTCAGGGTCTCTCTCTCTCAAGTGAGAAGGCACATGGTGAACACAGTCAGGGTTTCTCTCTTGGCTGGAAAGGCACATGGCAAACATGGTGTCATCTGCTAGCTTTCTCCTGGCTTCCTGTTTCATGAAGCTCCCTGGGAGACGTTTTCCTCCTATATCTCCAAAGGCCGCTGGCTGGTGGACTCTGCTTTGTGGCGCTACAACATTCTCTGTTCTCTCCAAATCTCTCATTCTCCAAAATGTTTCCTCTTTTATAGGACTTAAGTAAACCAATCAAGACCCACCCAAATGCGTGGAGACACATCTTCCCTAATCCAGCTTAACAACCACTCTTGATTGGATTACATCCTCCAGGGAGATGATCTAATTACAGATTCAAACATACAGTATTGAATAGGGATTCTTCTGCTTTTATGAAATGGGATTTTGATTAAAATATGGCTTTTCTAGGGTCCATACATCCTTTCAAACCAGCACATCTGGCTTCATTAAAATTCTAAACTATGTGACCAGGACCAATTTTTAGTACAGGACAGGAGACCACAAGCATGGAAAGTTATCTTTCCTTGAAACAAAGAAAACACCTGGCATTCAAAGGTCAAAATGGAAAAACCCTGCTAGCAAAACCTCCCTATAAAATAAGATAAACCCATGCCACTTGGGATGCATCTCTCTCTTGAACACGCCTCTAATTTCTTCAACATGTACTAATCATTCAATAAACTTCACTGTTTATGGCTACTTGCTTTCTCATTCTTGAATTCTTTTTTGTGGCGAGACTCCAAGCCTGGAGCAGAGCTTAGCTTGGTGTCAGCAGAACTCTGGTAACAGAAGGTACTCAATATATATATCTGTTAAATGAACAAATCAATAAATGAATGAATGAGCACCTTAACCCACCCCTCCAAAAGATCCAAACTTAGAGAACTGACTTAAGTATGGCTACTTCAACTTGTACTAGGGTTTTAGGCTGTGAAAAATAAAGGAAACTCACTTATTATAATAAAGAAAACTTAGAATTTTCTAAAAACTGATATTTAGTTTCGATAGATTTTGCCAAAGTTGTTACTTTGGCAATTCACTGATAGGGATGGTATCTCTATTAAAGCATGAGATGGTCTCTAAAGGAATTCTGGCTCTGTAATGATGCATGGCAAGGATATTTTCAGATTAGTTTTTTCCAGGTTAGACCAAAGCTACACGTGTCAGGACATGACATGCTGACCTTTGACCCTCTACTTCTCCCAAACAATATACTTTAAAATGTGCAGTCACATTTGAGTTATTTACATTGGAACCTGCCTTCTGATACTTTTTTTAAACTAAGAAATGACAGCAATTTGGAAAGCAACAGCAAAGCAAGGCCAAATGGGGGCATTTCAAAGATTGGATGGACAGAAAACTTGACAGTAAGCAAATCAGAAGATGGAATTGCAAACAATGGTTTTGCCAAAGAAGAGAACAATGTCCTATAAAGATAAGATGTGCAAGAACACACACACAATTCAATTTATTCACATTTACATTTGAAAATCAGGATCATTCCAAATTCAATTTGTTGCTTTTCGCCCAGATTGCTTCCAGGCTCTCAAGATATAAAAGAAGTAAAGCTTTTTTCTATATAGATGATTTCTCCTTTACAAATCTTGTTTTATATAGTATTATCTACATTATATATATTTTTTCTTTATTAGATAAGTTGTGGATTTACAGAGCAAGCATGCATAAAAGCCAGATTCCTTTATACCATCCTATTATTAAAACCTTGCATTGGTGCAGAACATTTGTTACAACTTATGATAGCACATTTTTATAATTGTACTATTAACTGCAGTGAATGGTTTCACTTAGGGTTCATTGTTTGCATAGTCTGTTTCAATGGATTTTTAAAAAAATTTTATTCTATTACCATATATACAATCTTTATTTCCCCTTTTAATTTATTTAATTTCCCCTTCTAATCACATTCAGAAAGATATACATTTCAGTGCTGTTAATTACATTCACAATGTTGTGCTGCCATTACCAGAAATCATTACTCAAAAATTTCCATCATTCTGAATAGGAACCCTATACATTTTAAGCCTTAACTTTCCATTCCCTGGGAACCTTTATTCTAGATTCTGACTATGAGTTTGCTTGTTATAATAATTTCAGCGAGAGCATATAATTTTGCCCTACTATGTCTGGCTTATTTCATTCAACATGAAATAATTGTCTTCAAGGTTCATCTATATTTTTACATGTATCAGGATTTCATTCTTTTTTACAGATGAATAACATTCATTGCATGCATATACCACATTTTATTCACCCATTTATCAGTTGATGGACAACTTCCATCTTTTGAAAATTGTTAATAACGCTGCTATGAACATTGGTATGAAAATATCTGTTCTATTCCCAGCTTTCAATTATTTTGGGAATATACCTAGTAGTGTGATTGCTGGTCATATGGAAGTTCTATACATTTTTTTCTGAGGAACAGCTAAACTCTCTTCCACAACTATACCATTTTACATTGCCATTAGCAATGATGAGTGTTCTTATTTCTTCATATCCTCTTCAACACCTGTAAATTTCTGTTTTTTTTTTAAATAGTAATCATTCTAGTAGGTGTGAAATGGTATCTCATTGTGGTTTTGGTTTGCCCTAATAGCTAATGATGTTAAACATCTTTTCATGTACTTTTTGGCCATTTGTATATCTTCTTTGAAGCGATTTCTACTCAAGTCTTTTGCCTAATTTGTAAATGGTTATCTGATTTTTTTTTTAATTGTTAAGTCAAAGGATTTTTTTTAATATATTCTGGTTATTAAACTCTTATCAGATATATGGCTTGCAAATATTTTCTCCCATTTTGTAGGTTGTCTTTTTACTTCCATGATAAAGTCCTTTGAGGATAATTTTTTTTTTAATTTTGATAAAGTCCAACTTATCTATGTTTTATTTTGCCATTTGTGCTTTGGTTGTAAAGTCTAAGAAACCATTGCCTAGCAAAAGGTCCTGAAGATACTTCCCTACATTTTCTTCTAGAAGTTTGACGGCTCACACTCTTAATTTAGGTCTTTGATCCATTTTGAGATAATTTTTTGTATAAGGTGTGAGTTACTCTTTTTTGCAAACAGAGTCCCATTTTCCCAGCACTATCTGTTGAAGAGACTATTCTTTCCCAATTGAGTGATCTCTGCCCCTTGTCAAATATCAGTTAGCTATAAATGGGTTGATTTCTATGTGCTCAATTTGATTCCACAGGTTTATATGTCTGTCCTTGTGCCAGAACCATGCTGATTTCATTCTGTGGCTTTGTAATAAGTTTCAAGATTGGGAAGTGTGAGTCCTTCAACTTCATTCTTCTTTTTCAAAATGGCTTTAGCAATTTGGAACCCTTTACCCTTTCACATAAATTGGATGATTGGTTTTTCCATTTATACAAAGAAGGTTGTAGGAATTTTTATGGGATTGCATTGAATCTATAAATTGCTTTGAATAGAATTGGCATCTTGATATTTAGTCTTCCAGTCAATGAACATGGAATGTCCTTCATTTATTTAGGACTTCTTTCATTTCTTTTAGCAGTGTTTTGTAGTCTTCTGTATATAAGTCCTTTACATACTTAGATTTAATCCTAGTTATTTGATTCTTTCAGTTGTTATTGTGAATGGAATATTTTTCTTGATTTCTACTTTTGATTTGTTCATTCCTTGTGTATAGAAACACTACTGATTTTGGGGGTGTTGATTTTGCCCCCAACACTTTACTGAATTCATTTATTAGCTTTAAGAGCTTTGTTGATATTTCAGGATTTTCTGTATATAAAGTCATGTCATCTGCTAAAAGGTAAAATTTTACTTCTTCCTGTCAATTTGGATGACTTTTACTTCTTTTTCTTGACTAGTTTCTCTGGCAAGAACTTCTAGTAAAAGTTGAGTAACAGTGGCACCAGTAGGTTTCCTTGTCTTGTTCCTGATCTTAGAGGGAAAGCTTTCAGTCTTTCACCATTGAAGATGATAGTGGGCTTTTCATATATGCCCTTTGTCACACTGAGGATGTTTCCTTCAATTCCTAGTGTTTTAAGTGTTTTTATCAAGAAAGGGTGCTGGATTTTGTTAAATGGCTTTTCTGTATCAATTGAGATGCTCAAGTGTTTTTTTTCCCTTCATTGTACTACTGTGGTATATCACATTAATTGATTTTCTCATTTTGAATTAACCTTACATACTAGGTGTGCTAGTTTGAAAATATTAAGTACCCCAGAAAAGCCATTTTTTAATCTTGATTCAATCTTGTGGAGGCAGCTGCTTCTTTTAATCTTGATTCAATACTATAGGGCAGAAATCTTTTATTAGATTATCTCCACAGAGATGTGATGTGCTCCACTGTGGGTATGAACTTTGATTAGGTGGAGATATGTCTCCACACATTCCAGGTGGGTTTTGATTAGTTTACTGGAATCCTTTAAAAGTGGAAATGTTTTGAAGAGAGCCATAAATGACAGAAATGACACAGCCTACAGAAACTTCACAGCAGAGCTGACACAGATGCCATCACTTGGAGAACAGAGACACGGATATTTGGAGATGCTTGGAAACAAGAAGACATCCCCATGAAACGATGAGCAAGCCAGAACCTAGTGAGAGCCAAGGGAAGCCAAGAGATGAAAGCCAGCCCTGGAGAAGCAAAGTGAGGAAGCTCCACAGGAACAGATGCTGAAAACAATGGAGCCCAGCAGCAAGGGACCAGCAGATGCCAGCCATGTGACTATCCAGCTGACAGAGGTGTACCTGACCCATCAGTCTTTCTTGAGTGAAGGTAACCTCCTGCTTGTGCCTTAATTTGGATACTTTCACTTCCTTACAACTACAAATTTGTAATTTATTAAATTTCCCTTTTTAAAAGTTATTCCAGTTCTGGTATATTGCATTCTGGGAGCTTGCAAACCAATACACCAGGGTAAATGACCCTTGATCATAATAGTGTGTAATTCTTTTAATATGCTGTCGGATTTGATTTGCTAGTGTTTTGTTGAGGGTTTTTGCATATATATTCACAAGAGATATTGGTCTATAGTTTTCTTTTCTTGTGGTATCTTTACTGGCTTTGGTATTAAAGTAATTTTGGTCTTGTAGAATGAATTAGAAAGTATTTCCTCCTCTTCAATTTTTTGGAAGAGTTTGAGCAGAATTGCAGTTAAATCTTCTTACAATAATTTGTACAATTCCCCTGTAAAATTATTTAGTCCTGGGCTTTTTTTTTTTGAAAAATTTTTGATTATTGATTCCATCTCTTTACTAGAATTGGTTTGTTGAGATAATCTATTTCCTCTTGAGCCAACACAGGTAGTTTGTGGGGTTCTAAGCATTTGTCCATTTCATCTAGATTATCTAATTTGTTGGCATATAAGTGTTTACGATATCTTATAATTTT
Organism: Tamandua tetradactyla; assembly: GCF_023851605.1. Lineage (NCBI taxonomy): Eukaryota > Metazoa > Chordata > Mammalia > Pilosa > Myrmecophagidae > Tamandua > Tamandua tetradactyla. Next base: position 146,211,182 of record NC_135332.1, read on the forward strand.
CTTTCTCTGAAGTCAGTAGTAATGTCCCCCTTTTTAGTTCTGATTTTCATTATCTGTTTCCTCTTTCCTTCTTTTAGTCTAGCTAAATGTATGTCAATTTTATTAATCTTCTTAAAAATCCAACTTTTGGTTTCATTGATTCTTTCTATTGTTTTTTGTTTTCTATCTCATTTTTCTCTACTCTAATGTTTATTTGCTTCCTTCTGCTAATTTTGGGTTATTTTATACTTCTTTTTTCTCATTCTTCCAGTTTTGCATTTAGATCTCTGATTTGAAGTCTTTCTTATTTTCTAATGTAAGCATTTAGAACTATAAATTTCCTTCTAACTACTGCCTTCACTGTGTCCCATAAGTTTTGGTATGCTGTATTTTCATTTTCAGTCACTTCAAAATATTTCCTAATTTTGCTTCTTTCTTCTTTAACCCATTGATTGTAAAAGAATGCTATTTATGTTTCCATTTATGTGAATTTTCCATTTCTTCCTCTGTTATTGATTTCTCAATTCATTCTGTTGTGGTCAGAAAATGTACATTGCATGATTTAAACATTTTTGAATTAAGACTTGTTTTGTGACCTAACATGGTATATCTTGGAGAATGATTCACGTGTATTTGAAAAGAATGTGTATTCTGTTTTTGTTGGGGTAAAGTGTTTTATATATGTTTGTAAGGTCTAGTTGCTTTAGAGTATCATTCAAATCTTGTATTTCCTTATTGATATTCTGACTAGATAGTCCATCTATTATTGAAAACAGTGTATTAAAGTCTCCTACTGTTTAATGTAGAACTGTCAATTTCTCCCTTCAAATCTGTCAGTATTTGTTTCATATATTTTGTGGCTCTGCTGTTAGATGCATATATATTAATAATCATTACATCTTCTTGTTGAGTTGTCCCCTTTATCATTATATAATGACCATCTTTGTCCCTGTGACTGTTTTTGACTTAAAGTCTATTTTATCTGATATCATTATAGCTACCCCAGCTCTCTTTTGGTTACTACTTACACAGCATATATTTTTCTGTCCTTTCACTTTCAAACTTCTTGTATCTTTGACTTTAAGGTGAGTCTCTTGTAGACAATATATACTTGGGTCATGCTTTTTTTTCCATTCTGCTAATCTCTGTCTTTTGACTGGATAGTTTAATTTACTTATATTTAAAGCCACTTCTGATAATGCAGGACTCCTGCCATTTTGCTATTTAGCCTAAATAAGTCTTATACCTTTTTTGTCTCTCAACTGTTTTTTCAAATAGGCAGGCACTGGGAATCGAACCCAGGTCTCCGGCATGGCAGAAGAGAACTCTGGACCGCCCCACACTGTACTTTTTAATACTTTAAAATGTTAACTCTGGGATTTATTCCCTGAGATGACTTTTTCTTCATTTTGTGTCTAGTTGGCTGTAAGACAGAGATTTCCCTGAGCTTCAGCCCTCCTGTCGGGGAGGTCTGCCCAAGGTGAATGCAGTGTGCAGGGTTTTCCCTTTCTTTCTGGGCTGCTGTCTTTGCTTTCTGCTTGTTTTGGAGTTCCCCTGTTCACAGGTGTCTGGATATCCCCTCTGTTTCCCTCTCCTGGGTGTCTGAAGCAAGCAAGGCTTTCCCCCAGGCTTTTCACCTATACAACAGACTCTTACAATGCTTTCACTGTCTTGAGCAGCTTTTGCCCGGAAAGCAAATTCTGGGAGGACAGGTAGGCTAGGGAGGAGTTTCCCAAGTCAATCTTTCCCAGGCAAAACAGAGCCAAGGACCTGCCAGGGCACAGACCCTCTCCATAGTGCCCTGAGAAGGGGATCAGAAAGGCTCAAAGAGCTTCTTCCAGGGCTCCTCAAGCTGAACTTTCTTAGCCTGCCCAGTAAATGCAGGCCTTCAACTTAACTGTCCCCCACAGCCCTGAGGAGGTACAGTGTTTTTAAGTCTGCCTTGCTGCCACTCCTGTCTGAGCAGTTTGAAACAATGATGGTCACTGCTCTTGACTGGGGCATGTTGAAATAATGGCTGCTCTCAGAACCTGGCCCCCAGTGAACCGAATTTGCTAATCAAAAGCCGTGATCAATGATTGGTTATGCCCACCCTTGGTCTGGGGGAAGAAGATTTTTATGTTCCCTTCTGTCATCAGCGAGCTAGCTAGGGGGTGGACCCCACGGTGGCCTGCCAGAAGAGTGCTTGACTGAACTTTATCAGTCTCTTCCTCTAGCTCTTCCCTGGATGTTGTATAGAGTTCTTCTGACCTCTGGAGTTTCAAAATAGTAGTTTCAGACAGTTCTTGCCTATTTAATAGTTGATTTGGTGGAAAGACTGAGTCCTGAGCTCCCTACTCTGCCATCTTCCAACAATCCTACAAATCATTTTTAAATCATTTAATTCATTGTTTGTTGATTCATGAATAAATTGATTTTTATGAATTTTAATTTCAAGAAGAAACGATACAGCAATATGCTGGTATTTCCTAAACACTTAGAGTATGCTAGCTACAGTAACTTGTATTTTATATACAGTATCCACTGTTCTTACAATAACCTTGAGCAGTAGTACATTTTAAAGATAAGATTACAGAAGAACTAATAACCTTCCCAAGGCTACACAGCTAGTAACTGGTGAGGCTGGGAACTGAACCAAGCAGTCTCTGAAGATTATGGTTCCTTGGTTCTGCTCCACTGTGACCCTTGGAGGAGGCAGAGCCTTACAACACCTGGCAATTCAACAGAGCACATATCTGATACCAACCTTTTCTAACTGCAAGCCTTCCTCCAGGCCCTTTTCTGGGATCCAGAGATGAACAGATGCTACCCCAGTCTTAAAGGTACTTAAAATCTATTGGGAGGAAATGACACATAAGCAAATAAATGCTATAAAAGAAATAGTGAAACCTGTGCTATAAAAAGCTTCAAGCAAAGCACTCCAGAAGTTTAAGATTAGCACTATTTCTTTGAGCTCATAGTAGTTCTGGAAAAAACACTTTGGCCACCTCTTCATTGATCATGTTCTCCTCCTGTCATGCACTTCTTGTATTTGTAAGTAAAACACTGTAAATTTCTTACAGGATACCTGGCCACTGCATGCTGGCTGAAAAATGTTAGGCAAAGTTCTTATCCCAGCTCTGCTACTGAAATGCTGTGAAGATTTCTCTGAGATCCTGCTTTCTGGGGTTAAAAATAATTCTCACCTCATAAGGTTGCTGTGAGGAATAAATGAGAAATATCGTATATTGACAAGCATCTCCCTAAAGGCATAAATGAATGTCAAGTGTCTTTTCAAAATCTTCCAAAGAAATAAATGACAAAAGATAAACTGAGAATGCAGTACCTGATTTTTTCTGTCATATTCGATCCTTAAATATTAAATAAATGGGAGCTACTTAAAGTATAAAATATTTTGGGAAATGAAAAGAAAGGCCAAGTGAACATTCACTCATTCAAGTTGCTGAGAAGGAACATATGACACATTGTTTCATGTCAAGTTCATCTAGAGCACATCTCACCTATTTCTGAAGGAAAGAAATGCACTGATCAATTGCCTTTTGGCCCTCAGTTCCACTCCTTCCCTTCTATGCTCTGCTCTGTTTCGCAGTGAGCTGTACCTCACAAGCCCCATTCCCAGAATCCTGCCAACTGACTTGCAATTAGATCCAAGCAGTGGGAGTCCAGAAAGTGGGAGGAGGGGCAAAGCGTTGTTCTCTCTGCTCCCGGCTGCATGTCCAACAGCGATGGCTGGTCTGGCAATGGCAGCCACAGGTGGCTCTGGGCTAATGGTGTTTGCTGTCTCAGCGGCGGCAGCAGCAGCAGCAGTTGCTGCCTCCGCCACTGCCACCACCTTGGGTGGCTGTGGGCTCCAGCAGCCTTCGCTGTTCCAGTAGTGGCATCAGCAGATGAAGATTCCCAGCGGTTTATATGAGTGTACTCCTGAACTCTGGGGCACCACCTCTGTCCTTTGGTTTTTCCTGCTCTACAGGTGGTAGATCTCTCTGAGTGACGTCTTTCTCCTGCTTTGCTTCCTTCTGTCCTTATTTTTAGAACTAGCTCCATGCTCTAAACACCCTTTGTTTGACATACCTAACATGGTTTCTGATTTTCTGATTAGACCCTTAATGATACAGTTAAAAAAAAAAAAAAGAATGAGGAACTTTTTTTCTGATTATCAAATCATATTTAACCCAAACAAAGCCCATAAGATGCAGTCTAATTGTTTTTTACAAGCTTTGTCAGGATATAAAATTGTCCTCTGATATTTTACATTTACATGGAGTTCAAAATTTTCTGGTGATAAATGGGGGACTCATAGAATGCTGGAATAGTTTTGGGAAGTAGCTAAGGTTCTAGGAAAAGAAAAACAGTGATCATGTAGAATGTGAAATTCTTTTTTCTCTTCCTGCTGTTAGCAAGAACATGAAATGCTCTACTCGGTCAAAAGAATAGAAAAAGAGATCTTAAAACTGGCTGAAATAACCGAGTTCTGGAAACTCTGTTTAAAAAGCTGCAATTCTAAAAGTAGCAACATCAAAAACAAGAAGGATCCTTCAATGATCTTCCTCCTAAGATCTAAGTGTCTGTATACAATGCCTCCCCATTGGCGGACATCACTCCAGTGAAAGCTCTGAGTTAGGTTTGCCTTGTAATTTCACATAACTGCTTAGGACAAAGGTATTGACACAATATTTTTGGCCAATCCTGGGAAGACTTTGAGCAAATGAAAATGTAAAGACCATCAGACCACAAAACCGCAAAGTCTTGAGGTTTCTTAAGGTCAATGGCATGGAACAATCATTTCTAGAAAAAGGAAGTAGCCAGTGAACATTTGCAGGTCTGATGAGTTCTTAAAATACTAGAGAAATCAAGATGTCCTCAGAATGTGCTGTTATTTAACTGAGCTTTAATATTAGAATGCAGGACAGCCTTCCAAGAGGCCCTTTCATAGGCTTCTCTCTGTATGGTAGAGGATGACAACACCCCCTGGTAATACAATTGGAGCGATTATATGGAGAATGTCAATTTAGACAACTGAGGAGGAAATCTCTGGACAGACTTCTAAATTTGCCTTCCAAAGTCCTAGGAGGAAAATTGACTGTAGCAACTTATTTACTGACCTCATGGGGGCATTTTGCCTTGCAAGTTTAATTTCCTTTTAATCAACTGTCAAAGAAAACAATGTGAGCCCTACAATTATCCTGAACAAAATGTCATTTAATTGTCATGAAACTTCTATATCCAGTTAATTGTTTCTTTGTTCTGATCTCAAAGAACAAGAGAAGAAAAAGTACCTTCTGTAAGTTGAACATGGAACCCAGTCTCCATTCCAACTGCCCTGTAGGTCCATTCCCTTCCTTTATGTAGAAACTAGAATATGTTATTATTACTGGCAGTGCTTGTTACTGATCAGGGCCAACCTCCACATCTTTTGAGCCCTCTCAGTTTGCACTGGTTTATGGTACCGTGTCCCTAACGGGGTCTAACACTGTGTCCAAGAATAAAACATCAGTGCTATTCTCCTAGGCAGACAACGGCTTCCAGTATTACAAATAAAACCAGTAAACTGGGACATAATTATGCACAGACGCTGCTTTCCCTTACTAACCCACTATAGGTCCATTCTCAATGTTTATCTAAATCCCTAAAATTCATTGTTGGGCTGAACCACTGTTCCTACAACCTCCTCTTCAGATAACAAGCTCAACAAATTTACTACTTTCCTTTGTGATTTTAGTTTAGTTCACCAATAAGTCAAGCTGAAAAGGGCAAAGAATTGAGTGACTACTATTTGTCCGGCAGTGTGGAAGTCTTTTTCTTCTCTCTGTCTCTTTTTTTTTTTGCATGGACAAGCACTGGGAATCGCACATGGACAGGTGAGAACTCTGCCTGCTGAGCCACTGTGGCCCGCCCAGGAAATCTTTCATATTAATTCTTACACTTGATCCTGAGAAGAACTCTGAGCCAAAAAATATTCCCATTTTACAGGTGAAAAAAATGAAGGTAATAAAACTAACCAAATTTGCAAAGGTACAATGAGATTGAATCTGGGATTTGAACCCAAAATTATTTGACTATACTCTTTTGTGTTTCCCACATTATGGAATTCAGATTGGAAAGATGCCATCATTTATTCTGAGAAACTAACAATAGGTCCTGTACAATACTGAAGAGGTATTTGGACATTATTATCTACCAGAGAAATTATATAGTGGACTATGTTTCTGAAATGTGATAAGTAATCTTTTCCATGAGGTAATTACATAGGTGTCATTTTATTTCTTTGAGAAGCATTGCAGTGTGATTACCGCCACAACTGACCCAGCTTGCAGTACTTGATAGTTATGCCCTGTCCCACCGTGGCTCCTCTAGGCTCAGAGGTCATCAGTGTGTTCAAATGGCTCTTTCCAAATGGCAAGTCTAGGACCTCCTGCATCCATTCTGCTATCCTCTGAGCAGAAGGTTTGGTCTCATGATTAGATGACTGCACTTTACCTACAGTGTGCAAAGCAATATGCCAGGGATCTTGAAGAAGGACTTGTCACTGAGGACTTCTAGTCTAGTACATCTGCACATGAAAACAGCTTGAGGGCATAAAAAGGGACAGAGGAATGCAGCATATAAAGCAGAACTAGTTGAAAGCTCCCTGAGTGATTCAGCTGGATCTGAGCCACCTTAGACTGTTAATAAATGGAGGACAATCCTTACGATGTGTTTTTTCATCATCCCTACAATAGTCAAGAGGTAGGGGTTATTCTGAACTGGATCCAAATCATCTTTGGGCCTCCAAATTAATTCACCCTTCCAGCAACCTCTGGACCTAAGTGGCAGAGGATCTGTGGTAGGGTAATGAATCAAGATAATAATTTGGGTTGACTTATTTGTATTTTTTCTCTTCTGTTAAAAGAAAGTAGGCAGGCTTTGACTTTCCTTGATCATTCTGAACACCCTTCACTTAGAAACAGGGTTAACAAACTGTCTCTGTAGAGGGCCAGGTGGTAATTATTTTAGTCTTTGCAAGCCATAATTGTCTCTGTTACCACTACTCAATCCTGCCATTGTAGTGCAAGAGCAGTAATAGACAATACACAAATGAATGAACATAGCTGTATCAATAAAACTTAATTTACAAACAGGTGGCAAACTATATTTAGCCCTTGGGTCATGGTTTTTCAAATCTTGACTTAAAGGGTTTAGATAGCATGGCTAGAAGATATTATGTGAAGTCTGTCTCTTTCATGGCTTTTATTTCCAGAAATCGAAACTCATTTAAGATGTAAGAGGAAAGTAGAAAATTGAGGGCCTTGGGAATGTAGAGAAGAGCATGAAGTCATAGTAGCAAAATATATCCAACATTCATGGGATTCCATAAGTAGGTGACATCATACACCAGCTCTCAAGGTGCCTGGGGAGATGGCAACATCTCAGAGAGGGACAACTTCACGATGTATCTAACAAGGCTGGACCTTCAAGAGCAGGCTTTCTTTCTTTTCTAAATGGGGGCATAGTAGCAAAGAACCACACTTCGGGGGACTACAGAGACTTGCTCAGTGTACATTTCTGCTAAGACCATTGTACAATTCCCTAGAGTTATGCTCTGCACAGGACTTCCAGGAGCTTCCCACGATCCTGGGGGCGGAGACTTATGAGGTAGTGCAATGAAGAAAGCCCAGATTATAATTGAGATCGAATTTTGAGGATTAAAATTACATTTAATTTTATTTTTTCCATCATGTGTAGTGTAACATTATCTGCAAATGTCGAACAGACAAAATTGCTCCAGATACTAGGGTTCCCTTCATTGTTTCAGGGAATAAGAGATGGACGTGTATGTAAAAATCATGGGATACAGATTAAATTTTTACCATCAGGTGAGTAAAATCATAAAGCAAGACCACTATTTACAGAAATGCTAATTGACAAATAAACATACTCATACCATAAACTAAGATGGTGTTGGTTTAACAGTTGAGCAGGTATCAGGATACTTCATACCAGAGAGTGTACTAATCATCTTGCCTCGGTTTTAAAATTACTCTTGTGCATACAGCCATTGCTGGAATATTGACAGATGAAGTTTAAGACAATATAATTGCTCTTTCAAAGGAAAAATAGCCATGGAAGAAACAGATTAAAAGCTTGTTACTACGGCCTTAGTTTCCCGTGGTTGCTGTAACAATAGTACCACAAACTTGGTGGCTCAAAACAATCCAGATGCATTTTTACGTTTCTGAAGATCAGAAGTCTGGAGTCACTATTCCTGGGCTGAAATTAAAACATCGGTAGAGCTGCACTTCTGAAGGATCTAGGGGAGACCCTCTTCCATCTTCTGATGGCTGCTTGCATTCGTTGGCTGGTGGCTTCCTCTCTACAGACTCCACCCCCATGGTCACATTGGTTTCTCCTCTTCTTCCATGCCAAATCTGCCTCTGCCTCTCTCATATAAGGACAATTGTAATTTCATGTAGGGTCCCTTCAGACAATTCAGGATAATCTCCCCATCTCAGAATCCTTAATTTAATTACATGTGCAAAGATTCTTTGTCCACCTAAGTTAACATTTACAGATTCTAGGTATTAGCACCTGACATCTTTGGGGACCATTATTCAGTCTACTACAACTACCCAAATCAAGGTCATGGTTTAAGGTCATGGCTTCTGAAATGATTTTGTGATTGTATCAATTTGCAACCCCATCCCCCACCCCACTCCTCTAACTGGAGACTTCCCAAAGAGATAGATGGATACATAACCCTAAATCATCTCCACTTTGCACAACTTCAGGGACCACCACCCACATTGCATTCTGTGGTAAACACATACCCTGGAATATTACAGTGTAGTCCTCAAAATATTACACCAGTGTAATACTTTGAAACAGTTTTTGAGCAAAACACCTGCAATTGTGTTGGGAAAGGAAAGGTTCTCCTTAAAATCAGCCTCTGTGACTAAGGATACACTTCTCTGATCATCCTCTTTCTCATAATAGCCCACTCTCAATCACTGAGTTTTCCTTAAATCCTTAAATAAATTATTTTTTTCTACTGCAATTATCTCTGACCTCTAATCAATGAGTTCTCTGTGGCATTCAAAATGGGCATAGTTCATTTCCAAAAAGGAGATATTTAGTGATTTTTATGGGTGAGGGATTGTGCTAGGTGCTGCAAATGTACTATACAGGTAGAGGAAACAAAAAAATAAGTAAATAATTTCAATATAACATGATGCTTGAGAGTCCAAACACTTTTCACCATCTCCATTTTGATCCAAGCCACCACCTTTTCTCACACTGACTACTGTAGTGTCTCTTAACAGGTCTCTACTTCTGTACTTGCTCCATTCAGTCTATTCTCAGAGAACTCCTGTTAAAACATAAGGTCGCTCATGCCATATCCTTTGCAAAGAACCCTCCAGGGACTTCCCATCTCACCTGGAATAAAAGACAAAATGCTTGCAATGTTCCCAAGGTTCGGTACACTCTGCCATCCCACCCCCTTAACTTTCTGACCTCAGTTGTTTCTTCTCCTCAGTCATTCATTCAGTTCCAACTAAAACCTGAGGTATAATTCCCTTCTCAGGGTCACTGCCCTTGCCGTTCCCTTTGCTTGGTATACTCTTTCTCCAGGTATCTATCAGACTTACTTCTCACCTCCTTTAGGTCTTTCCTCAAATATCATATTTTCAGTGATGCATTCACTGTTTATTAATTTAAAATTGTATTGTATTCTTTTGGCAACCCTAATTTCCTTTTCTTTGCTTTTTGTCCCCCTTATCACCACCTAACTTGTATATCTTACTCATTCAAATTTTAAAACAGTCTGTTTCCTCACATTAGGGCTTAAGATCATGAGAGCCAGGATTTTTGAGTGTTTTGTTCATGGTCTCTTTTGTATACCATCAACTAGAACTTTGGTACCATATTTATTGGATGGATGGAGGGAGGGAGGGAGGGACAGACTGATGGATGAAGGTGTGTACAGGCTATTATGGAAGTGCAAACAGATAGGAGGCGGGTTTATGCATTGGCTTTGGGATGGTAAAACATTTATTTCCCCTTAGCCACACCATTTATGTGTCAATTAAACCATGAAAATATCTCATTCTCACCTTCATTCTTCAAGACAATTTTACAGTGCAAATTTTTTTGAAAACTATTTTTTAGAGAGCACAATTGCCATCACAGAAAATGTCACCATATTTGAGTCTCATCTTTTTGTAGAATAAAAATGAATAATTTAAGCTCAACAATTTTAAAAATATTTGACAGGTGATATAAGGAATCCATGCACGCTACAAAGATTTTCATGGTCACTCCCCATCCCATTACAAAGTGTTATAAAGACTCCACTATATGTTAAAGGTCTTGTTTGTACAAGGCTAACCTCTGTGGATGACATCCTTTAACCTTTTGTGCATTTCTGGTTATAACCACTTTGTTATAATGGCTTTCCTCTGAAAGATTCAGAGAATGAATTTCAGGTGGTCTGACCTCTACCTTAATGCTCACACTCATCTTGGTTTTCCAGAAAACATTGCCTTAATTCAAAAAGTAATTCAATGTTGAGAAAGCATCTTCTCCAGTACATGTTCCCTCATATGGCTCACCAAAATAAATGAATGAGTGAACAAACAATTCATGATATCTTTGCAAGAATCTGTTTAAGCCACTTGTCTGTTCTATTAAAGAAAAATGATGAAATCTATATACATTCATTTCACGAGTTTTGGGTAAAGGGCAACATGAGGTAATGTGCTGGAAGTGAAAAAGCAAGCCAGGGCATCACTCTGACCCTCTAAAATGTAAGAAACTTCAGTGCCCTCAGGAGACCTCTCTTGGGCAGACATGATGTGGACTGCCTGACCTACTCAATGACAGAATGTGCTAGGCTCAATCCAGACTTACAGTACTGGTAAAGTTTAATTCATTTTTTATTTTGAAGGAAAAAAGCTAAATAATTGCGTTTATATTGTGCTGGTTTGAAAGGATGTATGTCCCCTACAAAAGCCATGTTTTAATCCTAGTCCCATTTTGTAAAGGCAGCCATTTCTTCTAATCCCTATTCAGCATTGTATGTTTGAAACTGTAATTAGATCATCTCCCTGGATGATGTGATTTAGTCAAGAGTGGTTGTTAAACTGGATTAGGTGATGACATGTCTCCACCCATGTGGGTGGGTCTTGATCAGTTTATTGGAGTAGTATAAAAGAGGAAATGTTTTGGAGAATGGGAAATTCAGAGAGAGCAGAGAATGCTGCAGCACCATGAAGCAGAGAGTCCACCAGCCAGAGACCTTTGGAGATAAAGAAGGAAAACACCTCCTGAGGAGCTTCATGAAACTGGAAGCCAGGAGAGAAAGCTAGCAGATGATGTTGTGTTCGCCACGTGCCCTTCCAGCCAAGAGAGAAGCCCTGACTGTGTTCACCATGTGCCTTCTCACTTGAGAGAGAAACCCTGAACTTCATTGGACTTCTTGAACCAAGGTATCTTTCCCTGGATGGATGCCTTTGATTGGACATTTCTATTCACTTGTCCTAATTGGGACATTTTCTCAGCCTTAGAACTATAAACTAGCAACTTATTAAATTCCCCCTTTTAAAAGCCATTCTGTTTCTGCATTCCAGCAGCTAGCAGACTAGACATATATGCATTCGATTGTTTTGAGTACTGTCCAGGACATAATGGGTTGTCCATTTTCAAGTCCACTAGGAGAGTGGGAAGAGCCTGAGCTTACAAAATCAGAATACCTGGGCATAAAGCTCCCACAGATGATATCTCAGCCAATGAGAAGTCTGTGAGGGCCAAATGAGAATGTTGTATAAACTGAGAAAACCAACGCTAAGGTAAGACCTGAGTATCACTGCTCAAAAAGATCTACCTATAGAGTTCAGATGATTTTAACCTCAGCTGATTACCTTGTATGTATCCATTCTCAAATTCATCTCCAATACCCTTATGAATCAAGATCTTAACAATCTGATCTGTGAAACTTTTCAAAGAGTATTTGAACCTCCAAGTAGATTGTCACCTCTATGCCCCCCTCCCTATTTTTATACCTATATATTTTCCTTTAAAGGAAAACTAGGATAGATTAGACAGACTTGCCTTCCCCCTAAGGTTGTTAGCTTGGTGGACTCACCTTAACTTTTCCTATGAATCCAAAGTTACCTGGTGAACCCGAGAACTGCCTTCTCCTATGCTCCTGGCATCTTCTCTTCTGGTCCAGGAAATCCCAACACAGTGGCCTGGGCTCCTTCCGACCTCATTTTAGAATATTCTAGATCTAGACGGCCAACCCACAGATCACTGTGAGCCCTGCTCCCAAATTTTGAGCTAAGCCCACAGAAACTCTAGTCCCCATCAGGAAATGTGGGCTCTCCATGCCAAGGAGGAACAGAGACTATACCTGCTGCTGCTGTTCCCATGAAGCGGCCATGATTCATTAGAGCTGCTCTTTGATTAGTAAAAATGGAAGCATTTCCCTTTATGTTTTGCCAATACAGATACAGTCCTCTTCAGCAAACCAAATTTACTTCTGGGTTTTACCTGGACTGTGCCATTAGCCTGATTCTCCACAGGAAAGACAGAAGGGAGTCAGAGACTAGTGTCTACTGATCGTTCCTATGTGCCAGGCTTTCTGGCCTGCATTTTAACATTTTTTATATCAAAACAAAGGAAGCAAACTCTCCTTTCCACACCTCCTTCAGAGGGAAAGAAATACTCCCTTTCTCCAGCCCCAACAGCCCATGGGGCCTCCTGCAGCAAGTTTTAAACAGCCTAACTCTTGCGTCCAGGCAGAGTTTAGACCCCTACACCTGCCAGGGTTTTTAAACTCCTCTTCTCCGATCAGAAATGTATGGACATTTTATTCCTCTACCTTGGCTTCCAAAAAGAATTGTTTTCATTGATTCCCAGCACACAGCCAGGTTTGACAATAAGAAATTATTTTTTTTTATAATGACAATAAAATTTTAGCATCAGTACATGGGTGACCAATTTTATTGAATTTATAGTTCTAGTTATGATGAAAATAAAATCTCGTTCAGCCCAAAGAGCTAGGCTGCCTTAGATAGTAATTGCATCAAACCTGAAATATGAGAAACAGGTTATGTTTTTTTAAGCAAACACCTGATTTCCAGGACTTACTAAATAACAGACATATTTGTGATTAATGAGGATATTTCCTCATATAAACAGTGAAAACTCCAACATAAATATTGTGTGTTATGACCTTCAGCTTCCTTATAGAGTGGATGACTGCACTCTCGCCAACCCTGAGAAACTATTCACTGTCGGTAGTCAGATAGATTGATGACTCTTATTCACCTGCCAGGTCTGAAATAACCATGTCAACCTTGTATCTATCCCACTGGGGTTAGCCTTTCACAGTTCTTTTTAAGAAATGTACCCATCATCGAACAGTTCTAGAACAGTCTCTTACATTGTACCCATAACAAGTAAGGTTGGAGATCGATATCACAGATTTCTCTAAAGGTCACCTCTCTAAAGTGTTAAGAGATGCCACTGCTTCCCTACCAATATCAGCCTTGCCTTTTATGTACCCAACAAAAACCATGTTTTCTTAATCCTGATTCAATATCATAGAGTAGAACTCTTGATTAAGTTGCCCCAGGAATGACCAGCCTGCTTAGCACTGCCCAGGGCCTGCGCCAAGGAGAGCCAGGCATTAAGCTATACTGGGGACATCTTTTCCACTAGTGAGTCAGTTTTTCCTTCACTTAGTGCCCCAATCAGGTGTGGCTAGGCCACCTGATCGGCTTTCAGTTTCCCTGATTTCCCAGCTCCTTAGTCTTCTTGCCCTAAATGGAACTTGTGTGCTAGCCCTACTTTGGGTACTTACCTGCTTGGACCCCGTTTTAGGATCCTCCTAGCTTCTGGACTAGCTGAGTACTCTAACAAAGGAATCTATACCAGTTTCTCCAGCATTATTCCTTCTGAGGGTGGTCCGCATTTTAAGAAAGCCTTTCAACAGTGAGGCAACGCTTTACATGGAACGAAATACGAGGTGGGGAACTAAAGGCACTTGATCCACACATCCACTTGCAGAAGTAGGCCTACATCAGCCCAAGTCTGGGCCACGTTCCATGGCACCACGATTTTTGAGGGAGTGCTACTTTTCTATGTGAGTGGTGCAATTACTTCTGTCTGCTGCTGCTTAGAGAGAGTTAGAGGTAGGTAACTTCATGGAGCTGACAAGTGACAGGCAGAACATATGAAGGCCAGACTTCTGGGCTTTACTCTGCAGCTCACTAACTGTGTAATCTTGGACAGATCACTTCACTTCCTTGTACCTAGTTCTCATCTGGGTTAACATCTCCTGAAGTTTCTATTGGTTTCATTCTTTTTGAGAGGAAATGCTTTCTTTAAAAGGAATCTTACACAGAAGCCCAATTTGAAAACAGATAAAAACTGTGTGTTTGGCCAGATAACAGCAGCAGCTGTAATAAACAAACCTTAGAAGTTTAATAGCTTAACAGTCCAGTGCTGCAATTCCTGGTTAGCTTTCTCTCACACAGTGATTCAGGGACTCAGACTCCCCCATCTTGTAGCAATGTCTCCTCTAGGCAATGGTTCTTAACTGGAGGTAATTCTGTCTGCCCCTTCCCTCAGACCAGGTAATATTTGGCAATGTCTAGAGGACATTTTCGGTTGTACAACTGGAGGGAAGTGCTACTGGGACGTTGCTAAACATTCTACAAGGCACAGAACAGCATCCACAAGCACAGTTGTCTGGCCCCAGATGCTAATAGTGCTGAGGTTAAGGAATCCTGCTCTAGGGCCTTAAAATTCTGTGTATCTAGCTAACAAATGGTGAAAGAGCACTGTGCCAGTTTGAAACTGTTATGTACCCTAGAAAAAAACATGTTTTCTTTATCCCGATTCAGTATTGTAGGGTGAAACTCTCGATTAGATTGTTTCCATAGAGATGTGACACACAGCTATACCTTTTGATTAGATGGAGACGTGACTCTGCCCATTTAAGGTGGGTATTGATTAGTTTACCAGAGTCCTTTAAAAGGGGAAAAATTGGGGGGTTGTTTCAGAGCCGACAGAGATGCAGACATTTGGAGATGTTTGGAGTTCTGACAGAGAGAATAGATGCCTAGGTATGGACATACAGAGACGCAGAACCAAGCAGATATTGCCATGTGCCTTCCCAGGAGCTGCTAAGCAAGGCAGAACCCAGAGTTGTGTCTCAGACAAGCTAAGTTAAGTCCCACAGATGCTTAGAGAGAGAGCCACTGGCATCAGAAGCTGGAAGCAATGGAACTGGGAATAAGGACCAGCAGATGCCAGCCATGTGCCTTCCCATGTAATACACATCAGCCTTTTTTGAGTCAAGGTATCCTTTTCTGGATGCCTTAGTTTGGACATTTTTATGGCCTTGGAATGGTAAACTTGTAACTTAATGCATACCCCCCCCTTTTTTTTTTAACATTTTTACTTTTATAGTATAACACACATACAAAGCAAGGAAATAAAAAAGCAAGAGTTTTCAAAGCACTCTTTAACAAATAGTTACAGGACAGATCCCAGAGCTTGTCATAGGCTACCCTATGATCCTCTCATATTTTTCCTTCTAGCTGCTCCAGGATATAGGAGGCTAGAGGGCGTAAATATTTTTTTATCATCAGAATTGACTTTTTTTTCCTTTTTTTTTGTGAAAAATAACATATATACAAAAGAGCTATAAATTCAAAGCACAGTACCACAATTAATTGTAGAACTTATTTCAGAGTTTGACATGGGTTACAATTCCACAATTTTAGGTTTTTACTTCTAGCTGCTCTAAAATACTGGAGACTAAAAGAGATATCACTTTAATGATTCAGCATTCATATTCATTGGTTAAGTCCTATCTTCTCTGTATAACTCCACTGTCACCTTTGATCTTTCTATCCCTCTCTTCAGGGGTGTTCTGACTATGGCAGTTCTAAATCTTTCATATTGGAAGGGTCTGTCACTAATATGGGGTAGGGAGATGGACCTATCTGATGTGCTGGGGAGGTTGGGCTAGGTTTCAGGACTTATCTGGACCAGGGACCCATCTGGAAGTTGTAGGTTTCTGGAAAGTTACTCTAGTGCATGGAACTCTTGTGGAATCTTATATATTGTCCTAGGTATTCTCTAGTATTGGCTGGAACGGTCCTGGTTGGAGGTTGGTAGGTTATGATAGGTAGCAATGTCTAACTGAAGCTTGCATAAAAGCAACCTCTAGAGTAGCCTCTCAACCCTATTTGAACTCTCTCTGCCTCTGATACTTTATTAGTTACACTTTTCCCCCTTTTTGGTCAGGATGGAATTGTTGATCCCACCATGTCAGGTCTGGATTCATTCCTGGGAGTCATTTCTCACATTGCCAGGGAGACTTTCACCCCTGGATGTCATGTCCCACACCGGGGTGAGGGGGTGGATACATTCCCTTTTTAAATGTCAACATTTCTGGTATATTGCATTCCGGCAGCATTTAGCAAACTAAAACAAGCACTAAGAAGAGCAACACGGGACACTTATAGACCAGCCCTAGAAGTGGCACATATCACTTCCACTCATATTTCATGACAGAACTCAGTCATATGGCTAGATCTAACTGCTTGTGTGTGTATGTGTCGGGGAGGGGGAGTTGGGGTAACCTGGCTGAGTGGCTACTTCCTAGGGGAAAAAACTATACTATGCAAGGGTGAGCTTGTGGACAATTAACTCTCTCTGCCACCCAGAGCCACCACAACTGAACCCTCCTTGTAATGAAGACTTAATTACAGAACAAGATTACCTTAACAGCACAAGGCAGAATAGTGTAGGACTTTGCTACTCAAAGTGCAGCAACACCTGGTAGATTAAAAAGGACTCCCCCTCCTCCCAGAGCTCATAAAAAACATGGTTAGGGCAATGCAACAGTGGCTCAGCGGCAGAATTCTCGCCTGCCATGCCAGAGACTTGGGTTCGATTCCTGGTGCCTGTCCATGCAAAAAATTAAAAAGGCACGTTAAAAGCATCGTGAGCACTATCTACTGGATGCCAGAATCACAAAGAAGCTCCCAAACAGAGGCCATAAGTAAATACACCATCTTCTGGGAAAATGCATTACTCCCTGAAGGGAGGGACTATGGTTAGGATTCACAGAAAGCTCTCTTTTTTTATTTTAGGAGTGTAGATTAATACTGTCAAAATACAATAAGGAATAAAGAAAGACACAGTAATTTAACCTCTAGACCCCAGGACACAGCACTCATTCTTTTCCTCAGTTACTATCACTGATCAGACAGTAGCCCAGTTTCAGAAGCTACAGGCATTTGGAAACACAAATGAAAAGATACATTAATTGTGTTAGGTTTTCAGAAGAAAGCTCAATGAAATGAGTCAAAATACCTGAACCCTAGAGTTGTTTCTGCTTCTGACAAGCAGTACTACAGAGATTCACTTACCCTCCCGGGGCCTTGGCACACATGCTGGTAAAGGTGGGAACTGGTCTGCAGCAAATGTTTTCAAACTGTTCCTGGGGAACCCCTTGCAGACTCAAATGGAGCAATCCAATGGGGATTAGCTCCTACATCCGACTCTACTTTTGTCTGTCTGACACACCACACTTCAGTGTAAAATTTCATTTAAACAAAGAGTTCTATGGCTAAAAATGTTTGAAAGCCACAGACAGCGACTATCATTAATTTTTAATTCTGACATTCCACGTTCAGTCCACATTAATAGAATAATCTCAGTTAAAAAGCAAGAACTCTATACATCCCTTAAAAAGACTTTTTTCACCTCTGAATTTTAAATTACTGTTGTAAGACAAAATTTTGTCAGCCCAATCTCATAATTCTCTGTGTACGTTTGTCATGAAGCCTTTAAATCTTAAAGTTAATCTCATTTTCATAGAACGTAGCTTTCATGGCCGGAAGACAACATTGATAGAGTCTAAATAATTATTATCCAGGTTGAATTTTTACATATTGAATGTAGGTGATCCAGATCTCAAAAATCTATGATAAAATTAGATTTTTAGTGTGATCTGTGACAGTTGTTCTCAAGCCCAACACCTGCTCTTACCAACCATGCTGCTTTGATAAGGTAAGGGGGCCTTCTCCTTTTCTTCAGACCTGGGGGGGGGGGGCTCCCTATTGCCAATAACTTCACTGGTACGAGCTTTTAAAACAGTCCCACACAACAATACTTTTGTTTTCTTATTAGGAACCAAGACCTACTTCCATTCACAGCTGGCACTCTCCCTATGGCCTTTACCCTGCCTGCTCTGTAAAGCCACTGGGACCAAAATTGAGCCTCCTTTCTTTGTCAAGCCTTGGTATCTGGCATGGTTCATCACATACTAAAGATACCTAATAAATAACTAAACACTAATGTAAGACACATGTGACAGACAACATACTTGGCTTTACTAATTACTATAATATTTTATATGTACACAGTTCAATCATACTTTACTGGATGAACAAAGATGTGCTACCATAAAGTCCCCAAGTAGGAGCTCCAATTTCCAACAACAGCAATTACTTCCTGCTCTCTTTACTTAGACACCTACCACTACTGATAAATATTGCCATTCTCCTCCACATCCAAACCAATGAGATTACGAACATAAATCTTATTAACTTCAGCTAGTTCTCCCAATTCTATCACAAATACACCAAGAAAAACCATGTCTAGGGATATCACTGTGGGACTTTATTAGAATCCTGATCCCTGCTGTCAGCAGCAATAATCCTGGACCTCTACTGGGTTATGATGGTCTCATGAGCCAATGATAGGATGGTTGGAGGAATTTTAAATAGTCCAGCAAGGCTGGTGAAAGCCTCAGAATTGAAACATATTGTGTATTGCAATTGCCTATTTACTGGTCTGTCTCTCTCCTCTAAACAATTCCTCCCACAAGGGCAGGAATTGTGTCTATCTTGTTCACACTTAGGTCCCCAGATCCTATCACAATTCTTAACACATGGTACTTGTGGAAAGACTGCATGGATAAAAGGCCATCAGGTAATATTGTTCAAGTTCATATAACATTATGTAGTCATTGAATATTTAAAAGTTTCCTTCCCCCCAAAATGAATACTTATGAAAATAGGAACATTTTTGGAGAAGTTTCAGCTAAATAATCTGGGAAAAGATCAATATATTCCAGTTGTTTTGTAAGCCAAATCAACCTACCATCATTCACTAAAGTCCAAATCCTTCAAATAGCATAATTTCTGATACCTCATTAGAACTAGTCACTGGATGGACAATGTTTTGCCTTATCTATATACACATTTTATTCAAAGAGACATTGATTGTCACCGTTATTTCATGGCACCTCCATAATTTGTGGAATACTGCTAATATTAGAGCTCAGTATAATAACTAATACACATAATGAAAATCCTGAGTCATGAAACAAAGTGTATGTTTGATCTTTTTACTAAAGCAGGGAAGTCAACATTTTTTCATTCAGAAAATAGCTCAGCATTTATAGGGTTAAGTTTCAGCTACCTGTTACTATGATGTTTGGGATCATATCTTTCTACATTGATGATGGTAAAGATAGAGTGCCATCATAACAACAACAGTTTAATGCAATATACCTTTATTGAACACCAGTCATATGTAGAAACAGTTCTGGGAACCTGAGATTTATAGATGAGTTAGATATGGCCTCTGCCCTCCCAGAGCTCATATTTCAGTCCTGAGAAAAACTGTATCCCATGCCAGAGCTGTGGTGACTAGAAGTGTAAACTAAATGCTGTCAGCGTGTAGGAAAAATGATATAATTAATTCTGTCTGGGGAGGGGCTGATATGGTTTCACATAAGAAGCAGGTTTGAGCCCGGCTTTGGTAGGGGTCTGGGTGGAGGGAACATGAAAAACTAGGGAACAGAATTAAAAAATCAAGCAGTGTGTCCTGTTCATGGAATGGACACAAGCCCTGCATGGCTATAGCTTGGGAGGATGGGAGGTTAATGAGGGATGGACTGGTGAAACACAAGGCCCAAAAGATAGGTTCATGCCGTACTCTGAAAAACCATAGTAAGAAGTTTGGACTAGGTGGCAGCACCAAAAGGGGATTTCCATGAGGCGAATGACCAGTGGCTCTACCAAGAGGTGACTTAGAGTGTCTTATACTCCCCTCAACCAAATAGCCATTAGCCTCCCCTCAGCTGTGTCCAAAAAAAAAAAAACAAAAGCAACAATAACAAAACCCAAACAAATATAGCAAAATACAATCCCCTTGTACTGCAAACACACATTCATGACAAGTTCCTTAGCTTCCTTCCAATCTGATCGCTACCCCTAAAGCCCTTCTAAATAGAAATTCAGGAGCCACCCGAGGGTTTCCATAGGCCATAAGGACAGGTATGGATAAAGTCAAATGTTTTTAGAATAAAGTCAAACCTAGGAGGTGGCTTTGCTTTCCTTATTTTAGTCATGGCGCCAAACCAAAGGTACTTGGGATAAGCAGAGATGTGGAGATCACTGAGAGGAAAGCTGCCTGGGAGAGCTGTCTTGTATTCAGTCTTGGAGAGCAGGGATCTTGTCAATTAGCTCCTGACTCCCTGTAGAGTGGGCTGTACATATTGGCAGCAAAATAACAGAACCAATTGTGTCACCCCAGGCAGCACTAAATTAGATGTACAGCACATCTTCAACAGCTATTAATAGTAAGGTGCCTGGAGCCAATTAGAAAGATGAACATGGAATAAGGAAGTGAAGTGCTCTTAAATGTGTAAAACATCATTATCTGTCATCCATAGGCAACTAAATAGAAAAACATAGCTTAAGAGTGTCTTCAAACTGAAAGAATATCCTGTGAAGATCTTACATCTTTAAATAAACTGGAATAAACTGGAGATTAAATAAAAAATGATGGGTCTCGCTCCGAGACAGTGGCTGATTAAAGAAAAGAAATGAATGCGAGCAGGCAGGAGTACATAAAAGTGAATATGTTAATAGTGATTCCTTTAAAAATGAGGTCCATTGCAAGCTCCTTGTTAAATGCTTAAGGAATATTTAAGCAAATGTGCTGCTTGGCAGGCCCTGTAAAGTGTGGCCTGCAAAACAGAAGACACTTTGCAATTTAAGCAAACTATGTGCTTTATGCTATATCTAAAGTTGATACAATATGATATATATAATATATATCTTATTTTCATAATATATATATATATATAAGATGCATGATCACTTTTAATGAAGCCAAACATCATGAAATTGTTACCAAGTTTGACCAAAGTTTTCTATGTCTCTTATTTCTCTTTTTTTTTGAGGGGAAAAGGTGATGCTGCAAACAGAAGCCATAAAGCACACAGGACAAATAACATATTTGCAAAGGAAATTATAGGCCATGGCACAGATCTTTTTCTTTTTTTAATATAGTTACCTTGGTAGAAACAAGTGTGCCTAACATTCACACATAGAAACCATATTAAGTAACTTTTGTAATGAAGTTTGAAAACTGCTGAGATATTATTTAAACTACAAATTCATTTTATTATACCATGTATTACTTAAGGGAAAACATCCAGATGAGTGGATATTAAAAAAAACTCTAATCATTGATTATAATGTTTAGAGAACTAGGTTTTGAAATTATGAAAGCAATTTAAATATGTACCAATAACATATTGAAACAAGGTTATTAATTTCTTTCAAATATTACAAGGCATTAATTAAACACAGCATCTAAGGCATTATTGTATTTTGAGCTAGTGAAATCTAGTGACTAGAGTGATGGGGTACCGTATTTTCATATTTTAACCCTGTTAATGTGTTAGACTGCAGTCTCAGAGGCTCTAAATAGGCATATTCAAGTTATATTTCCAAATAGTCATTTCCCCCTCTTTTCTAATTTTAGTCTGCACAAATCTTCGTGATTCATTCAAGTCCCTGATAGACAATTATGAAATGAGGGCCAGCTAGCTAGTATAATCAGATAAGCTTCCATCATTCAGGTGTGCTGTAAACTAAAGTTGGCTATATTTATAGGAAGCCTCTACACATGGAGTTCCATCCATGGCTGACATCGTTCGTTGCCCTCCCAACAGCCATTCTTTCTTCCTTCTAATATAGGGTTCCTCAATATAAGCGCTATTGACATTTTTGGTCGGATACTTCTTTTTGGTGGAGTACTATCATGTGCATTGCAGATGTTTAGCAGCACCCTAGGAATCTACCCATTAGTTGCCAGTAGAAACCAAAATGTTTCCAGACATACATTGCTAAATGCCCTTTAGCATGGGAGGGCAGGCAGGGTCAGGGTTG
Organism: Tamandua tetradactyla; assembly: GCF_023851605.1. Lineage (NCBI taxonomy): Eukaryota > Metazoa > Chordata > Mammalia > Pilosa > Myrmecophagidae > Tamandua > Tamandua tetradactyla. The sequence goes on from NC_135332.1 coordinate 146,233,411, forward strand.
GGGTGCAGGGATGGCTTTTCGTTGAGAACCACTCTTCTAACAGAACCATGTTTATGATTCCATCCTCTCCCTTCTGTGAGCATCTATAGGCTCTAAGGGAGGCAGGTTCCATTCCCAGTCAAAGAGGATGAATATTGACTGGTCAAGGTCAATTACGGTACTCTCATTCTTCTCAGCTACTGGGTTTACACAAGGGCATGTGACACAACTCTGGCCAAAAAGACATGATGAGAAGCCTGCTGGGGGCCCCAGGGAAATGATTTCTCAATTTTCAGAGGAAACAATGAAGCTATAGCTCTCCTCTGCTTCTGTTGTCAGGTAAGATTATGTTGGCTGAAACCGCAGCTGCCTTCTTGTAACCACAAGGGTGCAAACTGAGGTTGAGGTCAATACTCTGACCAAGGCAAAGTAATAAGATGGAAAGATGAAAGATTTGAATGTGCACATTTCTTCGCTTTCCTAAAATGATTATTGAAAAATGCAACTGAACAGGGACTGGTTGCAATGGCCACAGAAGCCACTCCTTTGTGAACTGTGGCTGCTACAGACAACACACACTGGTACTGAATTACAGGATGGCTAGCCAGCAGCCAGCCAGTTTTTAAAATGACCCAAGAGGAGACATGCTTTGATTAAGCTAAAGATTGTTCCTCTTGTTGATATGTGTGTATATCACAAAGTCCTGTCATCTGTTAAGGACGTTGTTAATTCTACCTGTGAAGTTTTTAGCCCAGTAAGGTGAAAATCATATATACATATGTGTGGATGGATGGATGGATGGAGAGATAGATAGATAGATTCGATCAATCACTTGATAGATACATAGATAATAGAGAAAGGAAAAGAAAGTTTTTTTTTTAAAAGAAGAAGATGGAGGAAAAGAAAAGAAGAAAGGGAGGCAGGAGAGATAATGAGGAAAGTGAGTAGGGGATATATGGGTTGGGAATGATTACTTCTGCAGGTGACAGAAACAGTACATTAAAATTTAGTCATTTAGGTTGGATTGTGTGATGTGAGAATAAAATTGTTTAAAAATGAACAAAGAGATACAAGTGCTGGAGAAAAGGTGAAGAGAGATGTACCTAGTTACTGTTGGCAGGTTAGTAAAGCTGGGCAGTTCCCATGGAGGGCAATGTGGTGGCACTACAGGAGGCTAGAGGTGGGGTTGCTGTATGATCCTGCAACCCCATAGTTAGGTGTATACTTGGAGGAACTGAGAACGGGGACTCAAATGGAAATTTGCACACTTGTGCTAATGGCGGCAGTTATCATGATTTGCAATGGATGGAGGTGGCCTAAGTGTACATCGACTGAGGAATGGAAAAGGGAACTTTGGTGTATACATACAATGGACTATTTAGCAGCTGCAAGAAGGCATGTGAGGCATGCAACGAGGTGAATGAACCTTAAGGACAGAAATGAGCCAGAAATGAAAAGACAAATATAATAACACCTTACTAATATGGACTAACTATAATGTGAAAAATCTGAGAATTAAATTTGAGAGCAAGATTATCAAGTGAAGGCTTATTGTAAATGTTCCTAGATTGTAAGTTCTTATAGCAGGCACATCTATTCTGGAGTTTTAACTGTTATTCTAAATTCTGAGATGCTGAGCTCTTTATGTATAACCTGGTCATTCCCTGTAACTTTGAGTATTTGTGTGACACCTGAGATTCAGAGCTAGAGTTCTGCAGATACAAAAGTCAGCATTTCCCCATACAGCTACTGTTAAAAACACCAAAAAAAAAAAATGATTAGACTTCAATAAGAGATATGAATGAAACTGAACTAGGTAGGACTAAGGTAAAAAAGACTAAAGGGTAAAGGATGATATTGACTGAATTTTAAAACTTTAACAAAGGAAGAGGAGTTTATTTGGTGCAAAATTTTTATTTTTGGTAGCACACTATCTAATTTAACTTGTATAGTCAGCTTACTTGAACATCATAATTACATGGAACCTTGAATAGGGAGTGAGATCTTGTTGGTTTGTACAGATTGCTGTGATGCCCTGAAACATCCAGGAGTAACCAGGGCAGATGATTACAAACTATTTGCAAAGTCCCCTGAGGGATGGGGGAAAACATGGAAATCCTAAAGTTCCCAACCTGGGGAATTCCTGATATTCTTGCGAGCATTGGGTAGTGCCAAGCTGACAGAGCAGGCCCTCAATCTTGGGACTTGTCCTTATGAAATTTATTCCTGCAAAGGAGAGGCTAAGTCTAAGAGTCACTCCAAGAAAACCTCTTTTGTTGTTCAGATGTGACGTCTCTTTCTACGCTAACTCCACAGGTAAACTCACTGCCCTCCCTCCTACATGGGACATGATTCCCAGGGTGTAAATCTTTCTGACAACATGGGACATGACACCTGGAGATGAGCCTGGCCCTGGCAACCAAGGATTGAGAAAGCCTTCTTGACCAAAAGGGGGAAGATAAATGAAACAAAATAAAGTTTCACTGGCTGAGAGATTTCAAATAGAGTCAAGAGGTCATTCTGGAGGTTATTCTTATACAGTATATAGATATCCCTTTTCAGTTTTTTGGTGTATTGGAGTAGCTAGAGGGAAACACATGAAACTGTCGAACTGCAATCCAATAGCCTTGATTCTTGAAGACAACTGAATAACTATAGAGCTTTTAAGGTGTGTTCTCATGGTTGTGAAAACCTTGTGACAGATACTCCCTTTGTCCAGTGTATGGACAGATGAATAAGGAAAAAAAAAAAAAACCAAAAATAAACAATAGCAGGATGGGGGGAATGGGATGTTTTGGGCTTTCTTTTTTACTTTTATTTTCATTCTTTTTTTATTTTGGAGTAATAAAATGTTCAAAAATCTATTGTGATGATGAATGCATAGCTATACGATGATACTGTGACCCAATGAGTGTACATTTTGGATGGTTATACGATATGTGAATATATGATACCTCTCATTTAAAAAATTTATTCATGTATTAAAATAGGGCTTTGCTTTTATCACTAACAATAAGGGTGAATATGGTGATTTGCTAACATTGGTTGAATGGAACAAAAATGTCCTCAAAGAGGAGGATTTTCATTATTTCTACTCTACCACCTTTATATTTTCCATCCTTATGCTGGTGAGTGCAGAAGATGTAAATACAGGCATGCCAGGAGAGTGCCGTGTGAAGATGAAGGCAGAGACTGGAGGGCTGCAGTCTACCAGCCAGGAAACACCAAACACGGCTAGTGACCACTGGAAGCTAAAAGAGGCACGGAAGGGTTCTTTCCTAAAGTCTTCAGTGGGAGCATGGCTCTGCTGACACTGTAATTTCATACTTCTCCAGATCTATGAAAGAATGGATTTCCATTGTTTAAAGACATCAGTTTGTGGCAATCTTTAACAGCAGCTCTAGGAAATCAAGAAAATAGAACCTATTTCCAGGTAGGTTCCCCTCAAGTTTCTCCTGCACCCAGTGTCATCATGATCCTGTGTTGTTCTCGGCCCCTTTAGGTGAAGATGAATTGCTTTATAAGATTTTTCTAGTGCCTATTTTGGCCACTCTTTTTCCCTAGTCTAGGCTAGTGATGTAAGAACAGGAAGGACTTAAGAGACTAGGTCTCCATGCTTGGCCATTCTAGGCCAGTGGTTTTCAGGCATTAGCAGGCATCAGAGCCACCCGCTGGTGCTTAAAACACAGATTACTGGCCCCATCTATTTCTGGTTCAATAGGTTAAGAATGGGGCCCAAGACTCTGCATTTCTAATAGGCTCTCAAGTGATGCTGATTCTGCTGGTCTGAGGACTACACTTTGAGAACACTGACATCGTTCTTACTGCCTTCATATAGGTAAAAGAGGAAAATAGGAGGAATCTGGAGAAAGAAAAAAGAGAAAGGAGGAAGAGCCCCAATTTTATTAAGAGCAATATACACGGTCTCTACTGCATTGCCTAGATTCCTTCCAGCTAGAGGAGTCCATGTGACAATGTTGACCAATAAAATGTAAGCAGAAGTGACCAGGTAGGGCTTCGGGGGAAGTTCTTTAAAGGGAGATGACTGTTGCTTTGTTGGTGTTTTCCCTCCAACACAAATTTCCCATTCCCCTTCTCCCCTTCTTCTTGCTGGAATGTGACCTAAGGCTAGAAGGGGGTTGGCTATCTTGGAACCACGGATGACAAGCAGATGCTAAGGATGTTTGAGTGAACAGAGCTGCCTGGATTCCTAATGGCATCATGTGCTGGCATGCCAACTCTGGACTGCTCACCCCCTAGACCTCTGATTACATCAGAATAAGGTAAAACCATTCATTTATTTAAGACTCTGTTTTGGGGCCCTGTTATTTTCTGCCAATGAAATTTCTAACTAGTATATCTACTATGTTCAAGACCAATGCTAGACATGGAGACGGGAAATTTAAAGTAAACAGCCTGTCCCCAAGGAGCTTACGGTACAGCTGTGAAGACAGGAAGCAGACAGTGTCCCTGGGATGAATGTTGAGACCCAAAGGGCCTGAACGCCTACAGGCAGAACACCTCCCAGACTGCCCATAAAACAGTTGGGGAAAGAATTTAGATCAGGGAGTAGAGGGCAGGGTTGAACTATGAGGTTGCATTTAGCCTCCAAGTTGAAAGAGAGTTTAACTCAAGGCATTTGAACTATTGAGAAACAGTGATCCTATAGGAAAAGAGGAAGGTAGATAAAATGTTGGGAAATGTTCATAACTGTAGAGGGAAGGGAAATAGTCCAGAATTATCTATGTTAGAAAAAGGGAAATGAGAAGAAACAAACATTTAAAAAGGTCGAAGGAGGATACTGTCTCAAGAAAGAAGGGCAATGATTCATAGCTGACATAAAGAGAATTTGGAAGTTTGGCAAGTTATGCTGAGCAGGATAAGCATGGTTTTATTTATTTTTTTGGCATTTTTAATTTTTTTGTGTGTTTTTTAATTTGTTTTTGTGTGTGTGTGTTTAGTTTCTTATTTTATGCATGTGGTTTTGATGGGGAAGAGCAGTGGTTTGCAAACACTCTGAGCCATGGAACCCTTATTTCAGGAAACCATCATTAAAAAAACAGCTAAAAATAGAGCTATTCTTGTTAAATAAATTACAGAGATCCCAAAGACTCTGCCAGCAGCCTTTCTTCTCCTATTGCATCCCAGTCTCTCTACAGAGCAGCAAAAAGCTACAGAGACCAATTTTTATGGAAGGTGGGTATGAGATGAGGGAATAGGTAGAAAATGGAATGGCTTAATGTGTGAAAGTATTCAGACATGAAAGAACAAGAGAAGACTTGAAAAAAGTCATCATTTGTGAATTCGAGAGATCTGAGTTCTAGTTCTGCTGAACTATTAACTATCAGCCTGACACACTATTTTCCTGACACACTATATTATCGAGTTCTTTCTAGATCTAAAAATATTTGGTTCTAATTTGGGGATAATTATGTTTAGAAAATAAGAGGTCCTGGTTCCCGGAATTTGTTGGTTTTATATAAAGAGTCACATTGAAATGGCCCTAAGATTCTAATGTTCAATTGCTCTTGGAAGTTAGAGTCCCTCTGACTCAGTCCCTTGTCTATTTTCTGTATTAAAGGAATAAAATCTTTGACAGTAACTTTGAATTTTTATGTGATACCACTATAAAAAAATAAAAGAGTGAAAGGTAAAATCCAGGCTAGAAAATGTTCAACAACATTGTTTTAAAGAATTTTAAAACAAATGAATGGAATCTGATATCTGATCAAGGTGTTGAGAATTTATGACCACCTTCTTTTTTATATGAGAGAAAGATTATATGTTGATATTCAGCATGATTTGGAAGCTGTTAATTTGTAAAGTGCCCTGTAACAAAAATTTTGTTGATTCCTCATTATATCACTAGATATTTCCCTGCCCATTTTCCAGAAAGCAACCCAGAAATACGCAAAAGTATAATTCAATGAATACAGCTTGATGGTGGTACTAACCCTTGATTGTGTTAGTCTAGGGACAGAATTCTCTTGCATTCTAATCTTGAAAATTAGCCAACACAGCCACTGTGATAGAAAGAATAATTTATTTCATAAACTTGCCCTGAACAAAATTATAAGCCAGCAGAAAAGCTAGGGTCAACTTTCATCTGTCCTGTTATGGCTGACATCAAATTTGAAAGAAAAAGTTACAACAAAAAGACTGGCTCTGAGCAAGGAGATGTAATACATTCACATTACAGACAGGAAGCCCTTTCTTGTTGCTCCCTATTTTAGTTTGCTAATGCTGCTGGAATGCAAATACCAGAAATGGAATGGCTTTTATACAGGGGATTTATAAAGTTACAAGTTTACAGTTCTAAGTTCTTAAAAATGTCCAAATTAAGGTCTCAGCAAGAGGATACCTTTGCCAATTCCCATCCAGGGTTCCTTCGTCATGTGGGAAGGCAGATGGCCATGTCTGCTGGCCGTTTGTCCTGGGTTTCATTGCTTTCAGCAAGTGGTTCCAGTGGCCTCCTGTCTGAGCTTCTGCCTGTCTCCAAGCATCTCCAAATGTTGGCATCTGGGCTTCCTCTGTATTGGCTATGCAAGCTTCTCTGTCGATACTTCAAGCAATTGTACTTTCTCCAAAATGTTTCCCTTTTAAAGGACTTCAGTAAACTAATCAAGACCCACCTTGAGTGGGCAGACTCACATCCCCATCTAATCAAAAAGTCATACCCACAACTGGGTGTGTCACATCTTCATGGAAACAATGTAATAAAAGTTTCTACCCTAAACAATAGGTCTGGCCCTACAAGATTGGATCAGGATTAAAAGAAAATAGACGTTTTGGGGTCCATAACCGTTTCAAACTAGCACACTCCCCAATGGATCACATAATTCAGGAAGTTCTTTCTCATTCAATAAAACTAATAAAAACACAAAAGACTTTTCAGATGCTATTGATTCAAAGTACTTTGCACATCTGATTAGCCATACCCTTTATCAATCTGAAGAGTTTACTGGGCCAGGTATGTTGCTAAATCCACCTCCAGTGGATGTTACCCAGAGGGACCTGGTACTGCCCTTTGAATTACATAAAATGAATATAAAAATAAACTTTTGGGGGTGTCCCCTTCCACAAAACTAAATTTGAATAAATACTCCAAAAATAAAAATAAACGATGGCAACACACTATTAAGATTGTGAATCATCAAAATATGTCTTAGCTTTGCCACCTGGAACTGGTTGGACTCACCCACACCCCAGCACCCCCTCTAAACACAGGCCAACCGCAAATGCCCACTGGTATTCTCAGAGGTCACTCAGGAACTCCTGGGCATTTTGTGTTACCGCTTATCATAGCAGGCACCATAGCAAGCATTTTGTGTACATTATCACATTTAATCCTTACAGCCACCCTGTGAGGCAGGGAGCATGGATTTCACTGTGTTGACAAGGAAGTGAGGCTCAGCAGACATTAAATAACTTTTCCAAGGTAGTCATATCTGACTGACTCTAGACTCCCTCCTCCCATATGGCATATTATATTGCCTTCTCCTCACTTACTTATTCCCCAAAACCTTCCCCTTCATCCTTCTGTACCCACTCTGAACTTCTGGCCTCTGTGGTGCCTTTTGTTCTCTGTGTCTAGGGCTTGTGCTGGTCTTTGAGACATGCCTTTCACTTCTGGGCTCAGGCGAGCCTTATGCTATGATCCGGCTCTGGCTGTGGGGAACCAGCTATGACATCAGCCACTTGGCTGGACCCTTAGCCAGAACAACAGAGGGTTTGGGATCCCAAGCCACAAGAAGTGACTCACTCCCAGCCAGTATTAATGTTTGGGACAGATCAGTCACTAGACAGGTCACTAGTGCTAACTTACCAGCGATCAAGTTACAGGGAGAAGTGATTATAGGGAGTGAACTTGGGGGCCGGCCCTTGCTGTATTAAATTAACTCTTCCTTGCAACGTTCATACAGCCCCTAGAATAGAAGTCACAAGTTCAAAAGATTCCTGGGGCCAGAAAGGCTGTGTAAATGGTTTGCTGCTCAGCTGCTGTAGCAGAGATGGGAATGCAAGTCCAATGATGCCTGATATTCCCATTTTCAAAAGAAGTCCTAAAATCTAGATTTCTATATAAAACTTCTGAATTTTTTATTATGTATGGGCCATACAAAGTATACTGTGGATCACTCTACATCCTCAGATCTTAAATAGTGATTTGGAAAATAAATAACTACTTAGGAGGCAGCATAGTGTACAGTTAAGAATGGAAACTTTAGAGCCAATCTGCCTGCCACCAGATCCTGATTCCATCGCTAACTGTCTGAGCCATCATTTAACCTCTCTTTCCCTTGGTTTCCTCATCTGTAAGATGAAGATAATATATACTTCATAAGGTTTTATAAGAATTAAATGAATTAACATGGACAAAGGGATTGATCAGTAGCTGACATTTAGTTAAGTGCTAAATATGTGTTCATTAAGTAAATTTAAAAATATATAAACAAGCAAACATGCCCAGGCCAGCCTTGGAACCTCCAAAAGTTCCAAAGCTTTGGAACCTTGATGGTAGATATATTAAGTTTTTCTCACTTGGGCTTAGGCTCATTGGGAGAAAAAGATATTTTGGCAAACTAGATTTCAAAAAAATAGGTGGGAAGAAATGAAGACACTTCAGTATGACACTTCTGGTGGCAGGGCCTATAAGACAGAGGGATCAAAATACTCCAGCACTAAATTCTGATGGTTTTACATGGAAGCATGAACTAGATGGATTCAAATGTAATTCTTTGTTTTAAACAACCCTCCACAATACCTGGGCAACTTTGAAAGCAAGCAAGCAAATATCTCATCTTATACACAAAAAGAACCAAATAACCTTTAATTTTTCAATTTTGACTGAGCTAAGTTGATCTGTGACTCTTGGTGGGGGGATTGGATGGGAAGTGACGCATGAATGCCAGGTGTCAGTGCCTTGCTCTTTGCTAACAGGCAGAAAAGAAGCAGCTGATGCAGCATGGAAGCTCAATAGTCTACTTTCTTCTCAAGAGACAATTAACTTCCATCTGTTTCAGCCTCTCCAGGGGACCCCAACATCCCATTTGACCTTCTTTCCACCAACTCAGTGTTAAGTTCAGAAAACCAACCCCATGTGAAACATAAGCCCTGCACATCAAAAGCCATGGGAGAGGCTCGGTTGACATAAAGGTCACCACATGAGAAACAAAGAAGCAAAAAGGGACTTCTAGGAAGAACAACTGCTATTTTGAGATTATAAGTCAGAGACTTAACATCTGCTTTAGCCCAGGAGCCAACTTGAGCCCCATAAGACAAGGGCTATAAAGTCCATTTAAAAAAATGAAAGTTTTAGGGCAGGCAATGGTGATTCAGTGGCAGAAAAGGGTTGCTTGGTCTCCCCAGCAACCCTTTTTATTTTCTTGATGCATCATTCTTTCTAGCATGGTTTTGAATTTTGACTGAACCACGTTGATCTGTAGGCTCTCTGTGGCCGGACTCAACCACTAATCAATAGTTTACATAAATTCAAAACTGCATTTTACTGCTGGATAAACATTAAGTTTTTCCAACCAGGTATAAAAAAATAAATGGACATTTTGCTTAAATGCAGAGCTACCACAGCTATTATCCTGCCATGCTGGAGACCGGGGTTCAATTACTGGAGCCTGCCCATGCCAAAAAAAAAGAAACTTTAATTCTACACACTGTTTACTCAGAAAGATGAAAGCACTCCCTCTCGCCAAAAAAGTCTCTGAGTTATTTGAAATATGGTAATGGGACTGCCTGGGGTCAGCCTGAAGGCCTGACTTGGGAGCGTATACCAGCTGCTGGCACTGATATGAATGTTGGTGCCTCCTACAGAGGCCTCCTTTAAATGGATCAAATGATTCTCATGACAAGAAGAACAGAGATGCCCTACTTCCTATCTGGTTTTAAACAGTTTGGTTACTTGTAACCTCAGGCACCAAGCAGCATTTTGGGGGAGAATGGCAATCCTGGAATGTGGGGACAGGAACATCCTACATTTGCTTCTCTACTGCGTATATAAATTTTCTCTCTCAATCACCGCCTTTCCATTTCCCTTGCGTTTTATTTTCTTGGTCTCCCCAGCAACCCTTTTTATTTTCTTGATGCATCATTCTTTCTAGCATGGTTTTGAATTTTGACTGAACCACGTTGATCTGTAGGCTCTCTGTGGCCGGACTCAACCACTAATCAATAGTTTACATAAATTCAAAACTGCATTTTACTGCTGGATAAACATTAAGTTTTTCCAACCAGGTATAAAAAAATAAATGGACATTTTGCTTAAATGCAGAGCTACCACAGCTATTATCCTGCGGCGTAACAACATATTTTCTTATAACATATTAATGTATTTTTTTTAATTTCAAAAGATAATAGATTAAGACTGGGCATCATAATCACTCATTTAGGAATTCAGAACATTTATTCATTTTTCTTATACAACAAACCTTTAATAAGTCTCCTGGGGATACTGAGATTAATATGCAGTCACCACTCTAGTACTACTGGGAAAGACCAGCATGTTCCACAAAAATACAGCAGTGAGAGAAGGGCTGGGTTAGAGGTAAGCACAGAGTGCCTTGGAAGCGTGGGTGACAGCCTCCTGATGAGGGCACTAGAGATTGGGGGTAGTCGGAGAAGAGACCTGAGGAACATGCCTAAACTAAGCCTGAAGCAAAAGTGTCAGGCAAAGTCGGATGGGACCAGCATTCCTAATAGAGGACCAGCAGCTTCAAAGTGATAGAGAGAGATGGTAGAGAGCTTCTTCCAGGAACTTCTAGGATCATCCAGTTATTGGACTGCCTGGAGCATGTGGGAAAGTAATGAAAAATGAAGCTGGATAGAGAATACAGAACCAGATCATCAAAGTTAATAGAGTTTATAATGAAGGAGGTGGGACTCACTCAAATACTCCAAATCTCTCTGGAGGTAGTGAAAAGGAGAATGAGAGGAGAAGTAGAGAGGAGGTAGGTACATCTGTAATGCAGATGAGAAATCATGAAGGCCTAAATAAAGTGATACTGGCAATGGAAGGGAGAGATAGCTGGAGGAGATATTTAGAGTGGGTAAATAACAGCAATACTGGGCGCAGGGATTGAAGATATGTAGTGAATGAGGGAATAATATAGGATGAGTCCCAATTACCAGGTTTGGTAGTATGGAAGAACCTTCTCCCACTCCCCCATATGTAGTTCTCCTTTCCTCTAAGCACTTGTGAGGATAATAACCCCACCTTCCTTGCTGTTAGGTAGGACCACACTATTAGAGCCAACTTGAGCTGAAGTGATATGAGCCACTTCCTGGCCAAATCATTTAATTGCTGATGTGAGATCCTCTAGCCTTATATTTTCTGGAAAGCATATGCTGATAAGAAGTTTCCATAAGATCAGAAGCAGCTTGGAATGCTGACTGAACATATGGTTAAGCTATCCCATGGAGCAGCTTTTTGGAATCTGTGTGGGTGAGAAATAAACTTTAGCTGTAAGCCACTGAGATGTTTAGGAATTGTTTGCTACACCAGCTTAAAACTGTGTATCCTGACAGATGCAGGCAGCTGTATTTAGAGAAATGGACACACTCATGAAATGGAAGCTCAAGTTTAGAGGAGAAAATAATGAGGAAGTGTTGGGCATGTTAAATTTAAGATGACTAAGGCACATCCATATGGAGACACATCAGGGGCTCAGACACAAGGTTTGGGCTAACTTGAGAGTTGCCAATAGATGGCGAAACCAAAATCATAGGTATAGAGTAAACATGTAACATGAGAAACAGATCAGAGAGGAAAGGGGAAGATTCTCAGAACAGACATACAATGAGAAACCAAGAAAGTAAAAGGAAATTAAAAAAGACAATGATGTTTTAGACACTTGATACTCTTAAATATAAATATTCCATTGCTGATTCCATGTTACTTGTTTCTATTTATTAGGTTTTGATGATCATTTTCACTTCTTTCCTTTGAAGTCTGTAAATGATCAAATGTTGATATCTTTATGAACACCCACTCTTCTTGCTGTGACACCTTCTAGGTTCTGTCTCAGGCTGAGTCACCAGGTTTCAAACTGTCACTGCAGGACACTAGGAGCTCCCTGGAGGCACACTGGAGGTAGTGAGAATTGATAAATAGGTTCCAAACCCCACCCCTGTTTCACCTGTAGCAGCTATAATGTTACATGTTTTGCATTGGGCTTATGTGTAAGTTTTTCTTAGAGGTGTAGAGAAGGAGGAGGTGAAAGGAGGACAAGATATACTTCCTTATCTTTTAGGGTCAGAAATTACCTTACTGACAAAGAGTTTTGGGGAAATTACGATAAATCAACTAAACTAATTAGTAGGGTAACTAACGCATTCTGGTTTTCCCAAGACTCTCCCAGTTTTAAGCCTGGAAATTCCACCTCAGCCCCAGACATACCAGGATGGCTGATCACCGTAGCATGAGTTCCCTTTTTTTTTCCCTGACAAACAGGTAAAGATTCAAATATATAATTATAATACAGGGAGATGGGCACTCCTATACATTACTGATAGGATATATATTGATTCAATGGTTCTGGAGGGCAATTTGGCAAAAAGGCTCAAAACCATGCATACTAACTTCCTGTTAAATATAACAAATTACATACATTCATTGGTCTCTTTACCCCAAAAGGTGATAATATAGGAATATAAAAACAGTATAATACCACAGATTGAAGATGATGAAGAGGAGATACCTAAGGAGAAAAATAAAAAAATTTCACAAAATGGAAAGTAGTTTCATGAGTGGTTGGACTTAGAGAGTGGAAAAAAGTCAAAAGAACCACACACAGAGGCTCAAGTCAACAATTTGCTTCTCAGAACTCAGGAAAGGCCCAGGAAATGAGTTGTCAGATACTTCTAAAGATGAAGGGGAGGGGCAGAGGCAAAAATAAGAACAAAGCACATCATTGTAAAATTTTTAGATTTCCAGAGACAGGTAGAAAAATAAAAAAATTCCAAAGATAAATGACAGGTTACATAAATAAAGAGTCAGAAATCAGAACTGCACCAAACCTTTCAAAAGCAACATTGAAACATTGGACACAGAAAACAATGGAATATTGTTTTCAAAAGGTTAAAGGGAAATGATTTTCAGTGAAGAATTATATATGGAGCTAATCCCTAAATCAAGAATTAGAGTATGATAAACATATTTTAATACATGCAAGCATTAAAAAATTATCTCCCTTTTCTCAAAAAACTACTGGAGATTATGTTCTACTAAACAGGGTACAAAGCAAGAAAAATGATGATATAAGAGCCTCATATTAACACAAGAGAGAAGAATTCCCAACACCAGAGGGGAAAAAATCCTCTCAAGATAATGGTGAAGTGAACTCCCAGGGAAGATTATGCAGCAGGGCTAAGAGCAATCAGTCCTGACCTGAGTAGGAAGGTATGGAGCGCCATTAGAATGGCTCCAAGAAACAAACAGATGAAGCCACTAGAAAACCTGAGAAGCTGAATCATACTGAGAGGAGTGTTAAACTCTCCTGCAGCTGCAGTGATTGGCAATTAAATCCCAGACAATAAAAAGTCTGTGCAAGAAAAGAAGTGTAATGCATACACATGCAACCATATAGCTCATGTGTTAGCTATTTTAATTCAACCATAATTATATAAACAGTAAACATTGTTTTAACCCCACGTAGTGATAGAATTATATATTAGGAGGATGAGGAGAAAACAAAGTTAGCACTAGGAAGAAGAGTTATCATGTACCTGGGGAGGGGAAGACATCCTGAGGAAGTGAATTCTCATCTTCCATTATAAGAAGATAATGTCAAAATTGAAAATAAAAAACCCAGCAATATAAACATATTGTTTAGAAATATGGAGTCAATGGGGTGCTGCAGCTGGATTATATGAGTTCCTGAGAACTGACTGCTAAATTTTCAGAGATTTTGTAAGCTGATTTTTAAAACACAGTCACTATTAATAATTAAATTATATAAACCTACATTAAATAATTCTGTTTATGCTATCAACTAATATAGAATAGTTCTATTTGATTCTATTTATGTTAAACAAATTATTTTAAAACCAAAGGTAATAAATGCTCAAAACATCACATCCCAATTGTTTCATTATCTTCCCTCATGAGGTTATTTGCATCTACTATATCAGTAGAAGAAATGACCTTATGATTATGTGCTTCTGCACATTTCTTTCAAATTCTGAATTCAGTAACATTAGGTTGGTAGCTTGAGATCAACCGTGATGGGAGTATTTACATGGTGGAAATCAGCAAACAGTACAAATCAGGGTTTGATCTTTTTGTTGATTGTCTAGACACTTAAGAAAGTGATGGAGAAATTATTTATAAAGAAGATTAGACTTCAAAGCAGTTCTGAAGCTGAAAGGGGTTTGAGTTTAAATTACGATTTGTACCAGGTGAGAATAGTATAACATTGTATCACATATCAGCTTTAATGAAAATAAATTTAGTGGGTAAAGAGTTAGCTGATTGTATGCAATTCCATTTGCTCAAATTACAATTGAATTGCAATGTTGGTTAGTTATGGTTATAAGAGTTTAGCACAAATCAACAAAAGCATTCTGTGAGAATTAATTGGCTATGTGGAATTTACAACAAAGAATATTGTATTATTTTAAATGGTATACTATACCCCTTTATATCAGTAAAAATACTTACATATATGTACACATATACATCCCTCTCTCTCTCTCTCTCTCTCACACACACACACATATACACAAGCAATGTTTTGCACCTTTACCAGTGCTTCACTGTATGAAAGTAAATAGGAGAAACAACCAAAAACGATGTAAGCAGTTGTCCTGAGGATGGGAAGGGTTGGTGGGTAAAAGATTCCTGCTTTTAGTTTTTTTCAGTCCCATACTTTTATCAAACCTTTTGCTAAAAATTAAAAGTAAAATTTTTAAAGTTTATATATCCTTGGATTTATTAATTCTCATTTCAGGAATATACTTTAGGGAACTATTTGAGTATTCATGCGAAGATTTAGCTACAAAGCTGTTTATTTCAGGTTATTTATAACAGAAAAATAAGAAGGAGGGGTGCGAGGGTAGTTCAGTAGCAGAATTCTTGCCTGCCATGCTGGAGGCCCAGGTTCGAATCCCGGCCCATGCACTTCCCAAACAAACAAAGAAACCAACAAAAACAAACAAACAAAAATTCAACAAATGGTGCTGCAATAACGGGAGACTCACATGGAAAAAGAATGAAATGTGACCCCCACCATACAGCATACAAAAAAAATAAGGGGGATAATGAAATAACCAACAATTGGTAATTATATATTTACATTTGAATATTATGTAACATGGAATACTATAACCATTTATTCTATTAAAACTGATATTCAATCTTATTAGTGGACTTTGAAAAATGTTTTTCTTGAAGCATTATTTAGTAAAATATAGGGAAATGAAGTTAAAATATTAGAATATGATCTCATGTATTGTAAAACAAATACACATATGTACATATGTTTACATAGAAGAGGGATTAAAAGGAAATACACCAGCAAATTAACAGAGAATCTTTCTGGGAAGTGGAAGTTTGGGAGATAGTAATTTTCTTCTTCCTTATATATACTTTTAACTTTTTCTAAAATGAAATCACATAATGAATTGATTGACTAAAACAAGTTTTTCTTTTTTTTTTTTTAAAGTAGGATGGATCCTTAAACATTATGATTCTCAAATTTGTTGCTGGCATAATAATCACCAGAAAGGTTTGTAAAGACATAGTCCTGGGACCTGCTCACAGAGACGGATTCATTCGGTTTCCACTGGGACCCAGGGTTCTTTAACCAATACCAACACCCTCACCCACCAGAGGTCCTAATGCAGCCGGCCTGAGGGCTCCACTTTGAGAATCACTGCTCTGGGGAGAGCTTTCGTGGGCAGAATAATGGCCGTCCGCAGATATCCACAGCCTAATCCCAAGAATTTGGGAATATGTTAGTTTATGTGGCAAAGGTGAATTAAGGTTGCAACAGTAGAACTAAGGTTGCAGGTGGAATTAAGGTTGTCAATCAACTGAGATGGGGGTTTTCCTGGATTATCCAGTATAATCACATAGGTCCTTAAAAGTGGAAAAGGGATCAGAATGAGGGTCAGAAAAGACGCGTTGACAAATGCAACACTGGAGCCGTGCAATGTGAGGACTCGACCCACAATTGCTGGCTTTAAATACGGAGGAAGGGGACCGTGAGCCAAGGAGTGTAGATGACCTTTAGAAGCCAGAAAAACAAGGAAACTGGTTCTTCCCCAGAAACTGCAACCATGTTGACAATTGATTTTGGCCCAGTGAGAACTCATTTGAGACTTCTGAGCTCCAGACTTCCAAGAAAGTAAATTTGTTGTTTTAAGCTACTAAGTTTGTGGTGACTGGTTCCAGTAGCAATAGGAAACAAAGACAGGAGGTCGGTTCCTCTTGACTTGAGTTAGTCAACAGGGCTGAGGGGAGCAAGGGATGGGACACCCCAGCTCCCAGGGAAGCTCACTAAGGAGTCCTTTAAACTCTGCCACCCTCTGGGGCAGTGGGAATTAGCAGCCCCCACTGGGGTAGACCCATCGTGGTTCTAGCTGTCAGAGCACAATGTACACAGAAATGTTCAAATTAGGAGTTAAACATATGGATGGGAGGGGCAGAAAGTGCAAAGAATGAATTAAGAAAGTGAAGACATAGCCAGAGCAAACCTAACAAGGTATTTTAAGCCTACACATGTGATATTTAAAAAGAAACCTCAAAAAAAAGAAACCTCACCAAAGTATACAAATGTCTCACTTCAAGTAAACATATGAAATTGTAGTCTAAAAGAACACATTAAGTAGCAATGAATTATTTGACAACTGTGTGTTGATTGTCTGCCATAAAAACTTTTAAATTTCTATTGTTCGGATATCTGCATATATGATTACATATGGGGCTTTTGATGGCTTAATGAGATAGGCAAGGCAGATGAGAAAATTGATGTTCATTTAAAGAAAGAGCCTTTTGCAAAGTATACCTGGGGCTGGACTTCCTGTCCAGGTTTTTTTTTGCTTTTTTTCACTGTAGGGTACAGGGTATATATAAAAATATATTCCTTGTCCTCAAAGAATTTAAAAATCTCATAATTACATAACTGTCATTACAAAAAAAAAAACAACCCTCACATTTGCAAGAGGATTCACTATCAGGCTGCCCTTAAATAGTGAACAAGACTATTGCATCCCCTGATACCACCAGGTATTCATTTACAGGTTTCTAACTATCATGTGTGACAAAGGATTAGAAGCTACCATGAATTAAAATCAGCCAGAAATGAAGATGTTTCACAGATATTATAATGTAAGTCAGTAAGGAAAATGAATTTAATTATTAAAATTTGTTTTGGACACAGGAGCACAGTTTAGAGTATATCTATATAGTAGTGAATGAACTACTATGGCAACTGTGACATCTTCTAGGACTTGTGGATTTCACATAACCAAATTGCCCCTTGGAGGTCACAGGTACAAAGCCTGTAATTTGGGAACTAGTTTCAAATGAAAAGCATTTTCTGAATTATAATTCATGAATTATTTCTTAGGCTTGAACTTTTTCAGGTTCAGGTAAAAGTTAGAAAACATTCGGCATGTGCTTCACTTTGTTATATGTATAGCAATAATTACTGAACAATAATTGATTGCTCAATCCACAACCAATTATTAACCAGTGACTAATTTCTAATAGTATAATAGAGAAGGAATACAATTTTGATAAAAATTTTAAAAAATGACAAGTGCCCAGAGGTACAGCTTTGTCCATTTCTGGCTAACTTTGGCTGCTCACACAATTTCATCCCACACTAGTTTTCCCTAAAGAAAAAGTCACATGGCCTCCCCCTGGCTGCCTGGGATTAGTGCCATGTGACTTATAGGAAACTTTTCTCTGCTTTGTCTGACAGTTTATCATTTTTAAGAAAGGCATTAACAACAATAAATATTTGTTAAGGATTTGTTGTTTCCCAAGCACTCTGCTACAAACTTCATGCATTTCACATTCCTTAATTTTCAAAACAACCCAGTGAGGCAGGAGTGGCTGCTGTTCTCACTCTGCAGATGAAATAGTAAAGGCCTAGAAAGGAACTCATAGACCCTAAGTTCCCAAGGTGACTCGGCGAGGTGCTGGGCTCACATCTAAGCAGGCTGATGGCAGAGTCCGTCTCATCACCCTGCCTGGGTGGCCTCCTAGAACATCCACCAAGCTCCCTAAAGCTCCCCCCATGCCATAAACTTCTCATTTCCATTCATCAGAGGAACATTCACAGAGCATGAGGCAGGAGCTGGAAGAAAACTGGAGCGTTTCTGTCACACATGACTTTTTTTTTTTCCATTCTGAGGTTTTCTTTGACCAGCCAGCTTTACCCATTCAATGCGGATATTGGTTCTGTAACTGCAGGGATGAGGCTTCTTTGTACTTTGACAACTTGGCCTATGCCAAAGACCTACTTTCAATTTTTAGAAAGATTTGCAACACCCTCCTTTTCTCTTTGTAGTATCTTAAAAACAATGTTTCCCACTTAAAACAAAACAAACAAGCAAACAAAAACAGGCTTCCCACAGCATGTCTGTGTGTTCCCACCAGTCAGGAGGATTTAGGCTAGCATTCCTTCTGTGGTTTGAATTCTTAAAATAATACGGGATTTGGAGGGTGCACGGGGGTTCAGGGGTAGAATGTTCGCCTTCCATGTGGAAGACCCAGGTTTGATTCCAGGACCATGTACTACCCAGCCCCCACCCCCACCCCCATATCCCCCCAAAAGAAAAGGAATATTGGAAATTTAGGTACATGTCCTTGGAAAGGCAGGTCACCATGCCTGACTAACTGGCTCCACTGGAACAGTATTCTTTCTTTTTTTCATTTAACATATATTAATATAATGTCAAGTAACCATTAAGTGCTTTGAAAAGCAGAAAGTACTTTGAAGGATAGTTATAGGCAGGAGTGGGGAGGACTATTTTTGAGAGAGGGGGTCAA
The DNA here is from genome assembly GCF_023851605.1 of Tamandua tetradactyla. Classification (NCBI taxonomy): domain Eukaryota; kingdom Metazoa; phylum Chordata; class Mammalia; order Pilosa; family Myrmecophagidae; genus Tamandua; species Tamandua tetradactyla. The sequence goes on from NC_135332.1 coordinate 146,252,399, forward strand.
GCTAGGACTTTCTGAGCAAGTGGCATTTGACAGTTACCTGCATGAAAGCCAGGAGTAAGCTGGGTGAGCCTCTGGGGAAGAGTTAGTTGCCAAGAAAGAGCATACTAAGGCAGTAGTTTAAGTATCCTGGGGCAGGGGCTTTTTAAAAACACTGATGCCTAGCCCACATCTCAGACACATGAAATCAAAATCTTTGGGGTGTGGTGTCTATTCATCTGTGTTTTTTAAAGAGTTCCCATAAAGTGGGGCAGAACTGAGAACAAACACACAGTATTAGATCACACAGTATTATGATTTTGAAAGTATTTTCGATACACTATATAATTGCAATTGATCTCAATCAAAGTCACACAAGACACTTAAAGCGAATCTACTTACGGCCCTATGGTGATTCAGAGAACACAAAGAACTTTACACTTCAAGTCACATGAGAGACAGCTCTAAGCTCGTCTCTTTCTGAGAGGGTAATGCAGGGGGTGAAAATGTGTGGCCTTGCTAAACAGGACATCAACAACGACAAGAAATCCGGACTATGACCAGTTAGAGGCACCAGGCATGTTGGAGTGCTGGAAGATCAGTTCTGATGAGAGTCGTTATGTCAGTGGGGTTAATTACAGATGCCTCCATGGAAGGGTGGACTCTTAAATGCCGAAGGAGAAAAGGGGCACAGACCAGAAAAGATAGGTGAGGCATTTTAAGGTAGCAAGAAATAGCATTTTTAAAGATTTGACCATAAAAAGCCCTATTGTATGTGATCTAATGAGATTGTTCTAATTTTCTAGAAGGACAAAGAGTACTTGCCATCTTTATCTATCTTGAGTGGAAACAGAATTGTTCATGGATTATCCCAGGGATTGGTTAAATAAAGTAATGTAAGTCAAGAACCCCCATGAGCAGGGGGGATAGTTTAGGGACTCCACAAAAAGTCAGGGGCCTCTTGCTTCTCCCTGATCCTTTACAGACATGAATACTGTACATCTAAGATTGTGTGCCTAAATACGCCACACACAGCTCTTGGTTTTCCAAGATTTTGAATAATGAAAACCCATTTGCAACTAATTTCATTTTAACCAATGAAATTTCAGCATCATTCTAATCACACATATCAAAGAAGCAACCAAATAATATAAACAATTGAATTTCCTCTTCTGTTCTGTTTGTTGGGATGGGTTTGGGATGTGGAAGTTAAATCTCCTTCCCTGTCTTTGTGTCCATGTTTGGACTAATGGATGGATATTCCTGGCCTCCATCCTCACCTCCCTCACTCTAGTATAGAAGGAGTGTCTTATTTAATGAGTGACTTGGGGATAGGAACTGAGCATGTGTAGCCTCGCCCCTTCCTCACTCTTTTTTCTCTTTGTAGTACTACTCGACTGCAGGAACCAAGCTCTTATATGCTCTCAGCATATGCTTACGGAACCAGAGTTTATCCCTATGGAGTAAAAAGGCAGGAGATTAAACAAACAGACGAACAAACAAAACACCCAGGAAATACGCCCTGTAGAGAGACTTCCATTAATATATCATTCCTGGCTTTTCTCTACCACTTGTTCATTTTTTTCCAGGGGAAAAGGAAAGACTTCTGTGATACGGTTTTGCCTGCAGACACTAGGGCAAGACTTTTCCCCACATGGTGAGGCTAGGGGTGTTCCACACCTGGAATCACAATGTGTACTCTTTGCAATGCTGTATTCCATTCCAGGGATGGATCTATTTTTCTATTCGATGGGTGTGTTTGATTTGTGAAGATTCAGTGGGCTACACATTTATGATTTGTGCACTTTTTTGCATATATAAGGAAAATATACACACACACACACACACACACAAACCCCACCAATATTCAAACACTCATTTAAAACATTAGAAAATTGGGACATAAAAAAAAGTTTCAGGGCGGGCCGCGGTGGCTCAGCGGGCAAAGTGCTTGCCTGCTATGCCGGAGGACCTCGGTTCGATTCCCGGCCCCAGCCCATGTAACAAAAACGGAGAAACAGAATACAATAAAACAAGAAAATGTTTAAAGATGTTTCCCTTTCTTCCTTCCTTCCTTCCTTCTCTCTGTCTTTCCTTTAAAAAAAAAAAAAAAAAAAAAAAAAGTTTCAGTGACCAGCCCAAGATCACAAAGCCAGTCCATGGCAGAGCTGGGACTAGTGCTGGATTCTCTGATTTAAAATCCAGGACTCTTCAGTTCTGAAATACTGAAATATAGGAAAGGAATATAAACCTTGGGCCAAAGCAACCCAAGACTATTAGATTTGTCCTTATTTTAAATCCAGAGTTTCAAGGGGGAATCCTGAAGGTATTACTTTCAGCCTTTGTTGGAAGGAGGCTGGAGAAAACATTGCAGGTTGTGTGAATAGGCTGAGTTCATCTCTTCCATCATCCTTGCATTTTTTGAACATACATTGCAATGTACAGAGGAGACGATTCTTGATTAAGACATATTTCTTTGGGGTGGGGGAGGACAGGTGGTATGGAAAGGGCCAGATTAAGAAATATGGTCTCACTGTCAAAGCACTTAATGATTCCAAAATAGCTATAGCCTTGCTAAATGAAGAAACTATACCACTTAGAAAAGTAGCGTTACAAAATAGAATGGCCTTAGATATCCTCCCTGAAGTACAAGGTGGCACCTGTGCCTTACTGGGCAGTGCTGCATATATATATTCCTGATCATTTGCACAATGTTTCACAAGGTTTAAATAACATGCAAGAGCCTACACATAATACTGATCAGTGTCAGCAGACCCTTGTCTAAGTGGTTTAATTCCCTTTCTTGGCCATGGTGGCATGTCTTTGTGTGGTTATCATGTGTGTGTGTGTGGACTCTTAGTGTTCTGTTGTCTCTTATACATTTGTTGTGGAATATGGATGCAATGTCTGTCTTATGGTCAAAGTAGTCTGCTATGTGGGGGTGGATTGTGGAGACCTGGGGCCTGGGCTCCCCCTCCATATGGACAGTAAGTTGCTGCACATAGCTGCCTATGTGTCTAGGACAGAAATTAAAGGTCATGTGACCTCCTCAGGGAGGAAAGAATACACAGACAGTATATAAACCACTTATCTTGTAAAGCATTAGAATACCTCTCCCCTGATGTACATATTGAAAACAAATCTCCAGACCCTTGTGTCATGAGACCCTGCTGAAACTGTTCTCATACCCTATGGAATACCCTTGTCCTAAACTCTATAAGCTGCCATTTTCAGAGCACTACTTCCATTCTCCGGACTGCCACCACCGGAGAGTTTCTTCTTAAGTCTTAACAAAACTCATGTCTGACTCCGAAAAAAAAAAAAAGAAATGTAGTCACCTTGGACATGCTAATAGCTTCACTCTAGGGGGAGGTAATAATTTCAAATCAATAGTCTTTAGAGAGTCGTTGAACTTTATTTAAAGGAGAGGTTGATGTTATATGGGGCAAGGTAGGAGAGGTCACACCAATGATGGCAGCTTCCTCTCTATTGTCTGGAACAATTTAATTTTGGCAAAAGCACCCTATTCAACATATCAAAAGCCCCCAAGTAACAGACCCATTCCCTTTGAAAGCTGCTGTCTCCCCACACTCTGGCCACCTAAGGCATTCCTTCCCACCACAGATACCTGCTCCCTAGTGAGTGGGTGAATGCACTTCCTTAGTAATGTCTTAATACCCTTCACAGATTAGTGCCTAGGTAGTGTGTCTGGCTGGCTCACCATTTATCTGACTCTATGTGTGTGCACGTGTGTGTACATGTATTTACATGTGTTTAGGAACCTTGTTTGAAGTGGGGTCAGAAGGTTAACTGACTGCTAAAGGTAATAACTCTTAGACACAGGCAACCAGCCACTGTTCTGGGCTTCTGACTTAACAGGTCCCTACTCTGGCCTTCCTTTGGCTATGATCTATTTTATAGATCAAGCTGTCTGAGAATCTAAGTCACATGCCCAAATTGAGCTTACATTGAGCTTATAGACACAGATTATACTTCAAATATCTAGGGTCTTAGAATTTGCTATTTAATTGGCCCAAGCCCCTTCCTGGACTTGTGTGGGCCTTTGCCTGCATGCCGGTGATCTCAAGGGCAGAGGGAGCTGCTGCTGTTTCCAAGGCAAGCAGGATAAATCATGGCATGGGTGTAGGGGGGTGACAGGTAAGGGGGCTGGAGCTTGAAAAGTGTGAGACTGGAGAGTCTGCACGAGTAGAATGGTAAATAATGGCCCTGCAAAGATGTGCATGTCCTTATATCCAGAACCTATAAACGTTACCTTGCATGGTGAAAGGGACTTTGCAGATGTGATTAAATTAAGGATCTTGAGATGGGGAGGTTATCCTGGATTACCCAAGTGGCCCAGTACAAACCCAAAGATCATTACAAGAGGTAGGTAAGAGGATCAGAGTCAGTAGCAAAGATGTGATGATGGAAGCAAGAGAATGGTGTAGTGAAATTAAGGAGCCACAAGCCCAGAAATAAAAGTGGCTTCTAGAAGCTTAAAATGTCAAGGAAATGAATTCTTCCCTTAGAGCCTCCAGAAGGAACGAGTCCTGCCAACATCTTGACTTTCAGTCAATGAGATTGATTTGGGACTTCTGACCTCTAGCGCTGTAAGAAAATAAGTTTGTGTTGTTTGAAGTCATTGAGTTTGTGGTAATTTGTTACAGCAGTGATAGAAAACTAATACAACATACTTGAGTGAGAGGCCTCCCATGAAGGCATAAAAGGCAAGGAAGGGCCTGCAGGCTAAAGCTCGCAGCTACATTGTTGCCTCAGGCACCCCCAAATACTAGTTTATACTATAGTCTCAAAAGACATTGTCTTAATGAAAGACGTAACCCAAACTCTGCACCTGATTCTAGTTTTTAAGTGTTACGTCTGTGCAGTAACCAAAGTGTCAGGTACTGGTAGCACAATGGCATACAATCATCTCCCTGTCTATGTATCAGCTATAAAATTATTTGGGAATGGGCTAAAAAGAATAATTTCATCAAATCATGATAAACCAGATGCAAGGAAGAACAACAATTTACTGGGCCTTGATTTCATGCATCTTTCTGCCAAGCTTCAAACGAAATATCTCTGTAACAAATTTCTCAAATATTTACTTGCGTTTTCTGTTCCCAGGAAACAGATACCATAATAATGTTATTCTACAATTCAAAAATTGAGGAAATTAAAAGCAGAAAATACACCATGCTACCAGCATGTGTGCAATACTAATTTACCAGAAGAAGGAAGGATCAAATTAGATTACATGATCTTTTCCACCTAGTTTCCTCCACTCCCTGCCCCCCAATTTCATATACTAACAATTCTTTTCCCCATCAGAAATATGATTGACTTACTGGTTTAGAGCCACAGAAAAATGATTCTTTTTTCCAACTAGAGAACAGTGCTAGAAATGAGTGTTTTGAAGGATGGCAGAACAAAGACCTAATAAGAAAATATGTCCATATAGATTCTGTTTTATCCTAGGTGAGGCTGTTGAATTTTGATTTGGTTGTACATATGCTTGCCAAAAGTCACTTTGTTCACATAAAGTTCACATGAAACAGAGAGACCGCATTTAAGAATCTTTTTCTTTTCTTTTCTTGGTCAATGACTTAAGTCATTACTTTGCCTGAATTATTCCAGGAACCAGCCAAGGGTAGCGAGGTAGGTTGTCAAATAGCCTATGGCACTTGGTGAATGATCTGGAAGAGGGCAGCCCACCATCCCTGCTGGTGAGATTCAGTGACTATATACCAAGCCTTTGACTTGGTCAAAGCCTTGACACAATCTTGAAAATTCTGAAAAGTTAAGACATTTATAAAGGTAGCCTTTTTGGGGGTGGGTGGGGGGTGAGGAAGGCCTGAAGAAATAGGATTTTGATTATGATCTGGCTCTAAAGAGGGCCAAATATAAAATGGAAAAGAGAATATAAATAGTGAGAGAGGTAAGAGACAAGGGGAAACTTTCTGACCAAAGAAACAAAAAGGAAAAAAGAAGGAAAAACAAAAGTTTTCATGAGTTATCTCAAAAACAACTGGCAGAAATTGACCTGAAAATATAATTTCAGAATGAGTGCTTTCTCAAGCCTGGAAAGAAATCAAAACCTTACTATAAATATCCTAGCTGTGGTTTTGGAGAAAGAGCATATGAGACTGCATTTAAATATGCTTTTGAGTACAATTTAATTCTTCAATTTTTCCTAAATTTACTCCAGGAAAGGGTAATCAATAGCATTCTTGGCACAATTTGAGAAAGAGCTTCTTGTCTTTTGGCAGAATCCATGCTCTCTGATATATGGACCGTACTCAGTTTCCTCAGAGCCTCCCAGTTTCTGTTCCTCTTACAGGCCATTATTTTTAAATAGAAAATTCTGGAAAACTATAAAGTAACAAAGAAGTTTTGGACCTTCCAACCTCCCCCTCTCACCCCAATAAAAATCCTATAGTATTAACAATATCAGTTTCTAGAGGGACCCAATGTAGTACATGTTGAACCCCAAAACAATCCCCCCTAACAGGGCTGTTAGCATTTGCAAGCACTCACTTCCAAGGGAGAGTTTACCAAAATAGAAATCCTCTGGAATTCAGAGTTTCTAAAAATCTTAATTCTTTTAACCTTTTTAACCCTTGCAGAAGTCCAGTGATTATATCTGTATTAAGACACAGCCTAAAATCCTTCCCTTTCTTTATTAAGTGTGAAAGGATACTAGAGAAAACCCTAGAAGCATTTCTAACTCCTTCTGTCTGATAGGATGGAATCCATCCTTTATGCCAAGGTCACATATTAAGAAGGGGCTAACCAGTTCAGAGCATGATTCCACAAACAGGAAGTTGATTGAGGAATATCATCTTTTTGGTTCGTCAAACTGAGTCCTGGGGGTATATCTACTCTGTTCTCACACCATATTTGAGAGTCTAAAGGGAGAAGGAAACGATGACCTCCACAGAGCCTCTCCCTTTCCATTTAATGCTTTTTTGAGCAACTGCACTTCCCTCTAACATTTTTCCCTGTCACCTCCCTTGTTTTTCTTCTACTTCATCTTACTCCAGTTAATTGCTCCTTCTCGTCAGCCCTTTCCCTTACCATTGATTCCTTTTTTTTTTTTAAACTTTACAACAAAATAAATGTCTTGCCTCTTGTTGGGCCTCTCCCTCAAGGGAAGGCTTATATAAGCTCTGTAATTCATTCCAAAGCAATGCCTTAGTATGGCCTCTCTAATTTTTTCATTGGGAAGAATGACTTTTTATTTCCTCCAAAGTTCTAAGGAGGAACTAAGGGCAATGAAATCTCCAGGGCTTTATTCCTCCCCTTTATGGAGGTGTTTCCCAAAGTGTGGAGCACAAGTCACTAATGTTGCTCAAGACAATTTTAGGTAGTTGCATCATTATGGTGGATCATGGATATGTTTTTATTGTAATGAGCATTAGAAAAATATAACTGGCATATCATACCTGCAATTTCATAGATATTGATTAGGGCAATTGTAAGTTAAAATATAAAGACGGAGTAGCTTAAAGAAAGACATTAAGTAAAAAAAAAATAGTACAAATAGAATGTGGTTATGGCAAAAAAAAAAATCATGAAGATCTGACATGAATGACTGAAATTTGGAAAATGCTGTTTAATGGAAATGACTTGGAACTAGGAAGAATGAGGCATGATGTCAGCATCTGGCCATACTTCCTCCTTTGTTGCAAAGGCCTGAACTTGGGGTGGGAAAGCAGCTGTTACCCTATGATTCATCAGACTGGGATACAAAATTTCACACCAGGGACCAAAAATACATAGAAATGTTTCTGAATGAATAAAACAATTTCATATCATGCTATAACCAGGGATAAGAAATGCAAGCACTCAGAGAACAATCTGATAACAGACAATCTGATAATATTTCTATATAAAGAGCCCTCAGAGCCCCCTTATTTTAAATTATTTTGGAATAATTTTATATATGCAGAAGGACTGCAGAGGTCATACAGAGAATTCCCATATACCCTTCACCCAGCTTCCCCAGTGTTAACAGTTTACATAACCATAGTGCCTTTATCAAAACTAAGAAATTCATGTTGGTACGACACTATTCACTAGTGGCTTTGTTCAGATTTACCAGTTTACATTGTTTTGTACTTGTCCTTGTTGTTGTTCTAGGATCCAGTCCAGGAGACCACACTGCTTTTTGTTATCATTTCTCCTTACTCTCTCCCAATCTGTGACAGTTTCCAGTCTTTCCTTGCTTTTCATGACTTTGACACTTTAAAGAGGCCTGATATTGGGTAAAATGTCTCTCAATCTGGGTTTGTCTAATGTGTTCTTATATTAGACTGGGATTATGGATTTAGGGAAAAAATACTACTGAGGTGAAGTGCCTTCTCACTGTATCATCAGGGGATGGATGTTATCAACATGACATCACAGGCAAATTTAATCTTGATCACTGGGTTAAGGTGATATTTGCAAGGTTTCTCTACCATAGATTTACTCTCTTCCCCTTTCCATGCTCTATTTGTTAGCAGCAAGTTACTACGTCCAGCCCAGTTGAAGGAAATTATATTCCACCTTTGGGATGGAGAATTATCAAGAATATGTGAGATATGTTAAAACCACCACAGTAATTAGTAAATATTTTAGAAGAGATACTTTAAAGATATGCAAATATCCTGTTTCTCCTTAAAAGTTTGCCCACCAATCTTAGCATCCATCAGTGGATCTTATCCATAGCATTTATTACTTGATTTTTCCATTGATGATCTTCTATTTTCCTCATTTCTTCCACATTTATTATCTATAATTCTCATCCAAATAAGATTTGCCCCTCTTCAAGCTTTTATTTATTCTAACATTTATTTATATCAGTATGGACACATGTTTATTTTATTATTTCAGTTATAATCTGATAATATCATTACTTATTTTGTTGTTCAAATTGTTCTAGCTTTGGCTACTGGGAGTTCTTTCCAGTTGAATTCTGTATTCTTTTGACGTACTTTCATACCTAAATTTTTTTCTAGCACTCAAACTTTCTGGCATTGCACAATCTCCAAATTCATCTTGTATTTTCCCTGTCCCAGCCCTAGAATCACTTCTCCAAAGATCTTTTGTTCCTTTTATTGGAGAATGATATTTGGAAACCAGATCTGGGAGCTAAGTGTGCTCATTGTTATTGGGATTTCATTGCCTCTAGGCTCTTTTATTGGACAGAGCTAGAAAAATATTTATGTATATTAATCCATGTATATACACATATCTATATTTATTTCTGTATCTATAGCTCTATACATACATATATGAACATATTTATGTGTATGAATGTGTGGAAATATATGCATATATAGTGTGCATATAGACATACACATATTAGTATAAACATAAGACCATACTGATATCTTCAGAGCTACTTTTAATCAACTGGTCTAATCCTGATACCCAATACCTGGGGTCATCTTAAAGGTTCCATCTTGCATCTACAAGCCTAGATCAGCATATATATACTTTGTGTGTGTGTCAAAATCCAGGACCAAACCAATATTTGAAACTATTTTCTATTTCATATATATTTGATAATATACAAAGCATCCACTTTACCTCAAAGGCTTCCTCAGTTATAACACATGTAAGACTGTCTAGATCTCTCCTAGACCTCTGTCCTTGGGGGCTGAGAGAATGCCTTATTTTTTGTTGCATCACTAAGACCTGGTGAAGTGCCAAGTACAGAGTAGGTGCTCAATAAGTGTTTGCTGAATTGGATACTTATAGGCCTCTTCTGTCAACCTATTTGACAAGCCAAGAGGGCCCCCTGTCTAAAACCTTATTTGTCTTCAAGCTCTGCTTGGTGAAGAAAAGAATTCCATGTTCATATACCATGTGCTTGCACAATTCTAGATACTAGGAAATTAGTAGTGAACAGAAGAGACAAAAATCTTTGCCATCAAGGAGATTTACATTCTAGTTGGGGAGAAAATGTAGAATCTCAAATCGCAAATCACCTATGCCTACATACAAAATAAAGAGAGGCACTTGAAGATAGAATTCACATTGGAAATGGTTTCCTTGGGTTATCAAGCCAGCTATGTTCACATTTCTCACACTTCATCTGTTGCCCAACAACCAAAGGCCCTGGCTGAACAGCTGCATTTTTCTTAATCAATTTTTAATTTCCTCTCCTCTCCCTAGGAGAAGGAGTAGAGGTGGGAGGAGAATGAGGAAAAAAACATACGGGAGAGAAAGTAAGTAGAGAGGAAGGAATGAGAACAATGAATCTCCTACAGCATGCCTTAGAGCCAGTACTTCTTGAGCTGGGTCAAGTACTGCCAAGTACTTTACTACATTAGTATCTTTATTATTATTAAATCATTAAATTAACAACATAATTGCATAATGATGGCTAGCTGTTATCTAGAGTTTGCAATGCCAGGAATTGAATTAGGCCAACTTGATCTCACTTACTCCTCTCCACAACTCTATGAGAAAAGTATTGTTATTTTTAATTTCATAGATGAATATCTGAATGTTCAGATAGTTAAAATCATTTTCTGGGATGGGCCACGGTGGCTCAGCAGGCAAGAATGCTCGCCTGCCATGCCAGAGGACCCAGGTTCGATTCCCGGTGCCTGCCCATGTAAATAACAACAACAAAAAAATCATTTTCTGTAAATCCCACAGCTGGTAAATGAAAGAGTACAGCTGCAGATGTCAATACGTCTGACTCCAAGAGTGTCAGGATCTCTCCTAGACCTCTCCAAAGTCCTGGCCCTTCGCCTGGTGCCCCTCCTACCCTCAACCAGCATGAGGCACGGGCCAGCTATGCTGCCGGCCTATGCACCCTCAAGCAGGATTTCCCTCCTTGCAAATATTCTTTTCAGGACTGGACCCTCTTGTTGACTCTGTCCCTTTCATCACTCTATTGGGAGTATTTTCTTTAATTCCTCTGTCCCAGGGCTCTGTCTCCCCCTGGTTTCTGGGGTAAGAGATATCTTGAGGGATCGCGGTGGATTTCCATGGCCATTGTGGTCTTTCTCTTTCCCAGCACATCTTAGCCTTTTAATTCACTCTTTATTATTTAAGCCAGCATGGAGCAATTTTTCAATTATCTAATTAGCAAATGCACAGAAGCAATTGGGTCCATTATTAATTAGTGATTCTAGCAAAACAAAGCAAAAGCAAAGCCAAGGACATGGAAAGCACCAAAAAACAAATCTGTGGGAGGAAGATGTATAAATTCCACAGTTCTTCCCCGGGGTGGGGGTGGGGGAACATTCAAATAATCCTCTCACTGATTCAAATCCCCGAAGCGCCTCCACATGTTTTGGGATTAAACAGATACCAGTAATTTTGTGACAACTCTAAGGGGAACCTCTCTCCCCTTCAGGAGTAACAGTTGCCTCTGTTCTAAACAGTGAACTGATACTTCCCATTGCTTATACAGGGAAAGACTGGTCCTTCTTTCCTCCCACAATTGTTCAACTATCTTAGAAACAGACTTCTTTGCAAGATGGCTCCAACTCCTAGGATTTCTTGCTCCTCACCATAGTAGAAGTCAAGTCAGAACTCCAGTATTTAAGAGATCAAACTAGAATAGTAGAGGTGGAGGAATGCCAGGATTCTCAGATGTACAGTTATTGTTCTAATTTGAGGAAGAAGAAAAGGCTTAGTTAGAAGTTCATCCAGATCAAATTGTCCCTACATGCCAACTCATTCTCTGACACACACGCTGAAGAGTAAATGAAAGGGGAGTGCTAGTACTGTTATTAGTGAAAGTGTTGCCCTTTCAAAAGGAGGAGACAGGAATTAAGTTCAGTTTGGGTTATTACAGACTCTGGTTGCTGCCTGAAAGACCAGAGTCAACAAATCAGCCTGAAAAGTATCACTTGTCACAGGGGTGACATCTCCACCATGACATACTTTCCAGCAGTGAAAATCAGAAGTCTTATACAGAACATTAGAGTTGTAGAATTCATTTTCTACCTTTTTCTTACCTGTGGCCTAATTTCCTTTGGTACTAATTGGGCTTAAATCAGTTTTCACTCTTATCTCTGTATTTAAGGATGTACACCTACACCTACCCCAGTAAGCCACAGTCTAAGCACATTGCTTAACAAGCAATATTAGATGAAAGGAAAATGAAAATACCCACCAGGACATTTATAAAACATATTTCTTGCTACTGTTATAAAGAGTAAATACCATTATGCATGTTGATAAGCATTGTAGCATTTTCAGTCCTTAAAAACTGCATTAGTAACACAGAATGGGACAAAATACATTTTGAGACTGATGAGACGTTTTGTCTTACTTTTGTGAATAATTAGCCACAGAAACCATGGCTTCCAACACAAAGCAAAAGTGATTATACTTTGTCCCTTGGTTGGAAAGCATATTAGAACTCAGCGATAAATTTCCTATTTGAAAGTCTGAGTTCCCTGCTTAACTAGTCTGTGTTGGTTTGAAAATATTATGTACCCCCGAAAAGTCATGTTTTAATCATGATTCAATCTCTATTTAATAACAAGATTTAATTAAAGGGCAGCTGTTTCTTTTGGTCTCAATTTAATAACATAGGTTGGAATCTTTTGATTAGGTTATCTCCATGGAGACGTGACATGCGTAATTATGGGTATTAACTTTTGATTAAGATGGAGATGTAACTCCACCCATTCCAGGTGGTCTTGATTAGATGAGTCTCTAAAAGGGGGCATATTTTGGAGAAAAGCCAGAAACGACAGAGCCTAGAGAAATGACAGAAGCCTCAGAGCGGACAGAAGTTTCACAGCAAAGCTGACACAGATAGGGACATGTGGAGAACAGAGACACAGATATTTGGAGATGCTTGGAACCCAGCCGACTTCGCCATGAGATGTGAAGCAAGCCAGAACCTGGAGAGAACCCAGGGAAGCCAAGAGATGAAAGCTAGCCCTGGAAAAGCAAAGCAAGGAACCCCCTCAGAAACATAGGCTGAAAGCCATGAGGCCCAGGAGCAAGGGACCAGTGTGCCTTCCCAGCTGACAGGGGTTCCTGACCCATCAGCCTTTATCGAGCGAAGGTAACCTCTTGTTGGTCCCTTAATTTGGACACTCCCACTTCCTTAGAACTGTACACTTGTAGCTGATTAAATTCCCCTTTATAAAAGCTGTTCCGGTTCTGGTATATCGCATTCCAGCAGCTAGCAAGGTAGCCACACTAGTCCCTCACCATGTCTTCAGGACTTGAAAAAAAAATAAACAAATATGAGCACAATTTTCCCTAGAATGTCTCCTTTCAGCTGTTAGATATGTATTATGTAGAAAGTGCTAGAAAATTGTGAATTTTAAATACACTTAAAGATTTGGAGTAAAATAGTTCTAAAAATATTCATGCTTCTGATTCAAAGATAAAAATACATTTGGGATCCTGTTGGGGGGGGGGGGGGGCGGCAATGGTAACTGTTAATGCAAACCAGTCCTGGGGTCTGTATTATCAGAGAAACCCTTTTGATTTACAGTTGTTGGGAAACTGTTCAGAGTAAGCTACCAACTAATGGCTACTTGCCCCTCTCCTCCAGTTACCCAGCACTGCCTGTTACCCAACATTCCTGGTTACCCAGCATTCCCCAGTTACCCAGCATTCCCCAGTTACCCAACATTCCTGGTTACCCAGCATTCCCCAGTTACACAGCATGACCAAATTATCCAGTATTCCTGGTTATACAGCATTCCCCGGTTACCTAACTTTCCCCGGTTACCTAACTTTCTCCAGTTACATAGCAGTTCTCAGCTAATAAGTGACCATTAGGCAGAAATGTTTCACAAGAAAATAACTATTCAGCTGGATTCTACCAACGGAATTCAAGAACTTTAAATTTTCTTAGAGAAGCACTGTTGCACAAGAGACAGTATTGCACAAAAGTTAGGGTCTAGGGTGATTTCCAGCTACACAATTTTCTTTTAAAATGTCTTTGGTCCAATTAATGTCTTTATAACCTCTATTTCTTCACCTGTTATTGTGATGATTAAATGAGTTGCTATATGTAAAGTGCTTACAGCAGTACTTCTTTCTGGCAGTCAGAGCTCTATAAATGTTTACAAGACTCTTCAAGCAACCAATCCATCAGAACAAACAAATACCATGGTTTGCAAAGGAGGAAAAAAGCTGATCTAGAATGATTTGCAAAGGAAGAAAAAAACTGATCTAGAAGGCACCCTGAAGATCTATATTTGGTGCTTTTAAATTTCAGGGGAAGTCACCAATCTAGTGAAGCTAGGAATTGCCAACTTTCAAATTCCTATAGCATCAAATTTGTTACTAATGTGATTCTGGGCATATGCCTTTTTTTTTTTTCAGGAATAACAAATATTCCATAGAGAAGTAAATGGCTAATATGGGTGAGAAAAACATACAGTAAATGTCTGTTTTTCTTGGCTATCAAATTTAATATAATGAAATATTCAATGAAAATATCAACACTCAACTGCAACACTTCTTTAATAATTCATAAAGATACTTGAATTACTGAAAGCTAGAAAAATGTTCAAATACCATTGTCTAGTAATTTATTGTGGGTCTCTTACATTAGAAATTTTGAAAAGATGCTACTCATGTCTCAGGTATTTTCCCAGTAGAAATGACAGTGGTAAATGTTAAACTAACTGGTTGTGATTCTCATTTTTGGAGATACAATTTTAGAATGTTCATGAGTTTCAGTGTATCCCCTTGAGCTGCATAAAAGAAAGCCATTTTGGTTTTAAATATAGTTTTATTTTTGTGTGTGTATGTTTTTTTTTGTATTGGAACACATTTCTCTCAGACAAATGCACACTCATAACTCAATTTTATGTTGCTATTTCACAGGCTAAGTACTTGAGTCTTTTTTTTATGCTTCCCGTATTTACTTAATGAGCTTGAATTATGTGAAATTTTTGCAACTATCTACTGAAAGAATACTGCATTATTGATCAAGTGATCTTTATTTATAAAAGTCAGGCCAGGCCGGGGTTCTGTTTTATTCATTAGATTTTATACTATAGAACATGGTACTTTTAAAATAAATCAGTCTGATATTCTCACTCTATTTTCTGATACAGGCAGGATGTTTAGAAAGCCCTACAGGTGCTAAAAAGTGGCCAAGATCTGGTCTAAAGTACTGAAGAACTTCTGAGACACATGCTCTTATCTACAATGCAATCCTTCTTAAATGTAATAAATATTATGACTATGACAGGAAATGCCAGGCACTGGAGTTAAAATGATGAAAAAAAGCAGACCCGAGACTGACCTCAAATGGCTTGGAGTCAAGAGCAGTGCTACTTAAAGTGTGGTTCGTGGATCAGTGTTACCCCACGACTTTTTCTTACCAAATTGCAACAAGGTAAGTACAGACATTAAGAGTAGTTGTTTAGAAACTTTTACAGCGCCTTTGCAATATTGCACCATCTTGTGGATACAGACCAATTTGGATATTACCAGACTCGCCCAGTGACTCTCATATGGCAGGATCTGATTAGGGGACACAGACAGGAAGACAGATATTGGTCTGAGACGAATTGGAAATAAAAAAAAAAATCTAGTCCTTTCCACAGATGGCTTGAGAACCACTAGTCAAGTGCTTCTAAAGCATTATAGGAAAGGAAAAATTAATTTCCACTGAGAAGATCTGGGAACGTTTCATGGAAGAAATATTCTTAAGAGTGGATAGGAATTTGAGGGATAGAGACAGGAGCAAAGGGCATTCTGGGGGAATTAAACAACATAAGAAGAGCTAGGAAGACAGAAAAATGCAAGGATGTACCAGGCTACTGGTTTCATTGTAGATGGAATATGATATGAGGGCAGGGGCAAGTGGAGGTAATGGAGATAAATCTGAAAAGGTAGATTACAGGCAGTTAGTAGAGGGCCTTGAGTGCCAAGAAAAGGAATTAGAACCTTATTTTTGAGAAAATGGGAAGTCCTTTAATATTCCTGAACATCTCAGTAACATGAAAAAAAGCTGTATTTTATAAGAAAATATTGGCTTCCTTTGAATTATATGCAACACTTGGGGGGCAGGAGGCCTTGCAGTGAAGTAAATAAGAACAGTAAAAAGAATTTTTTTAAAATCATTTTGTTTCATATTATATGTGAAACATAACATCTTAAGCCCTCCCTTTTACCACAGCAGAGTAAAAAACTCCTTAAGAAGATCTAATCAGGTATGATTAAAGTAATTTTGAGGTGCCATTTCTTAGCTTAACAAGAGACAGAGAGAACACATTCTTCCCATTTCCAGAAGCTTTGATTAAACTACAGATATTAAAGGAACATTAAGCTAATATACCATTACAATAAATTACACTAAAATGTCAAGTACTGTCACCAAAGGACATAAGAACTGCATTTTTTTCTCTCTGCTTTTCTTAGTTACCTGTAAAATAAAAATTGAACTCATTAAAAGTGCCTCATTTAAGCTTCTATGTGTTACCAAAAGGCTATTAATTCTTGCAGCTGACTGAGTTGGAGTCTTTTGTGGTGTTAAGATTCCCATAAATGTAGTTTTAAAGAAAGTAGTCAAACCACTAAGTTTTAAACATTGAGGGCAAAATTTTATAAGGCTTTAACAACAAAAAAAATGAGGCTTTCAAAGTACTTAACCACCCTCCCACCCTCTCCCATGCCAGGAAAAATATCACATCAGGACTTGGCATGTTTGGCTAAGTGAAAATCTAATTATTTAGTTTTCTAATTCTGGTTTCATAATATATATGTTTAATTGTGATATGACCTATAGATATCATGCTGAAGTGAAAGTTATGGTATTCAAAATTAAACATGATTACAATACAAATAGAATATAAAGCTGAAACAGCAGCATTTTGAGTTACTGATTATGATCACTGAAGCAGTTGTTCTCAACTGAGGGTGATTTTGTCTTTCATGGGAAAATTGTGGCAATATCTGAGATGTTGACTTGGCTAGAGGGTGCTAACTGGCACGAAGGATGCTGCTAAACATCCTACACACACAGCACAGCACCTCACAAGAATTACCTGGTCCAAGACATCAGTAGTGCCACCGTTGAGAAACCCTACACTACAGAATCAAATTAACAACATTTCCATCATTGCTGTCAGATCTGAGACTCTAGGCACATATAGAAATAATCACTTTAACTAATACAATCTAAAAATCAGAAACGAGGAAATTCCCGAAAATCAAAACAGATAATTAGATCCTCATTGATCTAATGAACTACCCCTCTGAATTTTACAACTAAGACCTGAAACTGACCGTCACAGATGACCTGGTTTAATTCCATCAATGGTAATATTTTATATGCAGATAGGTAAACATTTCCATCAGGAAGTCTTCAGACAGATCTTTAGAAAAGACAGGCAAATTTGAAAACCTCAAACAAGGGTTCAGATATGTATTATTTTCTGGGTTGTAAGACATTGATGGTTTAAGATGCACCATCAATTTAATAATGGCTTTTTGGAGTGTGGGTGAGAAATACTTCCCCTTAAATGAGTATATCGATTATAAGACATGAATCCTTTTTTAGAAATCTTAATGTGCAAACTTTATAAAATATAGAAAGTATACGATAAGGTATAATAAGCTCTTTGTAAAAGAGAAACAGAAAAGCTCTGAAATACTCTATGTCTAAGATTCCTCTTGATTAGAGTTAGACTCAGTAATTTTCTTTTAAGGCTTTTCATTCTCTCCTTATCATCCCCCAACACTCCAGCCAGAGCCTGTGAGGTACAGTGAGGGCAGTGGTTACTAGGCCCGCAGAAACAAGAAAAAACTAATACAAATCCCACAGCTTCCCTCTGGTATTTTCCTCTTTAGGAGTTTCTCCAAAGTTTGACTGTGAATTATACACCATGAAGAATGCCTGTGCTGAGCACCATCAACTTAGCACAGCTAGAGCAGGTAATTTTATTTGGCTAAACACAGGAAAAACCACATTTAGTTGCAAGGCAATATATATTTTAAATCATTTTTAAAATTCCATATAAAGACCACCCATAGCCACACCACTTATTCATAAACTAAAACTTAGTATAAAGCCTATACATTTGTTTATTGGCATATTCTCTGCCTGTTCTAGAATAGGCATAGAATAGACTAGAATGTAAGATCAATGGGAACACGGATTTTCTCTTATTTTTATTGGTTGAATAAGTTAATGAAGGACTATCTTCTCCCAAACAGCAGAGTCATTATACAATTACAAAATCCTTTTATTTTAGTAACAGGAGAGGTTAGGATTCAGATTTGTGTTAAAAGTATCCATGTTCATTTGTTCATTCATGCATCCATTCCCTAAGTCTTTCACGATCTAGTGGCCCTGCCACCTCTCTAGCCTTGGCTTACACCATGCCTCCTCCTCCCTCTAGCAACACTGGCCTTGGTTCAGTTCCTAGTCTACCTCGGTGCTCCCTTCTACCGTATGGCTTCTGCCCAGAACACTTTTCTACTCACCTGCAACCTCTTCAGATTTCTTCGGGGAAACCTTCCTTGTTTACCACTGAGATTAGGTGTAGTATCCGAATATTATAGTTTCAGAGGTCCCCATTTTTTTCCATCATGGTACTTATCATGTTTGTAACAATATGTTTGTGTGGTTATTTGATTAATGTCTCCCCCATCCCTCCACCGTGCAACTGTAGACAAAAACCATGCGTGCCTTGTTCACCATTAATAAGTCCATCATCTACTATGGTGCCTGCCACATAACAGATGATCAATAAACATTTATCGAATGAATAAATGACTTATGCTTCTAAGAATATGCTCTGTTGCCAAGTATGCAAATCCATGCCATACTATATCTTTCTCCTTAGGGATCAAGTTAAATGGTATTTAATGGACACTTATTGATTAATTGAAGACAACAATCACTTATCTACTGCAAACTACACTTTTCCTATGTTTACATGACACTAAAATAACTTGCTGCAAAATTGCTGGCAGATAGACTGCTCTTTTCTATTATTTTTCTACATGTGGATGAAAAAGCAGTTTGATTTATTTTTTCACTGAATTTATTAACTGTTTTGTTATTAAGGAAATGACTGGGTAAAAGAAGGTTGGCAAGAAGCTGATTATTCTAATGATCAGTATTTGTCTCTATGTCTATATTTGAAAACACCTGGGAGCATAGTTTACCTGCTGGCTAGTTGGAGTCTCATGGTCCTAGTCTCTAAGATAATCTCTCCCCTTTACTGTACCTGATGGAAGGTATTCTAATGACAAGACAGGTGTCTTGGGCTCATGGTAGTATGGAATCACCTGTCCCTAAAATCACAGACATAGAAGAGAGAAACAGATATTTCAGGAGGGGCAGAAAAGACTAGAAGCCAACAGAAGACATGTTGATTCTCCACACCAGTGTCAAGGGTTATTTAAAATTATACACCTACTTTACTGTCTTTAGGCAAGATACACATTTTATTATTACTTAGTTTGATATAGGAAAGGTCTAAGGAACTAATGCAATGGCTGCTATCATTTCTACAGTTACAATATCCAGAAGTAGTTCAACCAGAGCATCACAGGAAGAGAGAGCTTCTAGTCTGCTTTATCACCACCAGTTTGAATGCATGGTTCTATCTTGGCCTGCATTGAAATGCTAGGGGGGTTGAAATTTAATTCCCAAAGTCATGAGAAAAAAAATAGATTTTGTTTAATATGACTTCAAATATTTTATTTCTATTCTATAGATCTCATTAAAAGGACAGGCCTACTGAATGTGGAATAAAGGGTTTTCACTTTCATTCTCTCGTTACATCTAATACTTAAACCATAGAGACTCAATAGGTTGAAGGAAGTAGGATGAAAAAGAGCTGAGTCTATTAAAGTTTCTTTTTTACCTCAATTTATCTCCCTTCCCTATCAGCAAAATATATAAGAAGGTTTTGTTCTTGCCCGGATTTATTTTATTTTTGCCATTTGTTCTTCGTACAAACCTATTCAGCTAAGTAAATATTTGAATAATATTCACACTTTGTTTACAAACAGCCACATCAAGTTATTACTGAAGCCTGAGCCACACCACCTTGCCTACAAATCTTGGCTGGCTCTCGTAGGGGTCATTAGCTTATTTTGGAAAATTTCCAAGAAATTCATATACAAGTAGATTTCCCTTCCTGAAAAGCCAGTTTCCTAAATATTCAATAAGATGGCTTTTGGACTTATATCAACACATTAGGAAAGCAGTATTGTCCCTATCTTAACAGGAAATTCAGTATTGATGGTGCTGCTGCCCTAATTCTACTATAATAGAAATTCAAAAGACTCTTTTCTGAATTAGAAAACATTCCATCTATCTGCTGGAAAATATCTTTCTCAACTTTTTCATAACCAATGAATAGATCCTGCAAAGTAAGGAGGACCATGTATTACCTTTCTTTTTTTTTTTTTCAGGAAGCAACAATTTCGGTTTTCACTTCATGACCATATCCCCTAACTTTTTAATTAAATCTCTTATACTTAAATAAGGTTGACATTTAATCAGAGTCACCATAAGAAAGATGATTTAAAAAAAAATTAGAATGGGGGCCCAGCTTTCTTTTCAATAACACACAAATTAAAGATTTAAAAATGGAAATGTATACCTCATGACAAAGCTTTCATGCCAGAAACAGACTAGCATTTTCTACTCACCAAAAACAGACACATAACAACCTAATCAGGACACAACATCTTTGCATTTTGAGCCATAATTTATACAACTTAAAACCATGGTATTTGGGGAGGTTAAAAAAGTAACTCACAATATGCAGTCACCCAGCACCTTGGATCTCAGAGCCTTCCACAGTTGCACGATAGATTCTATCACCACCAATTCAATGGCCCTGCAACAGAAATCATTCATAATTAATGGCTATTTTACTTGAACATTTGATGGCTCAGGAAGAATGTTAGGTAAAGCTCTAACTTTTATTTCCTCTGCAGTTGGCTTTGCAAACAGGAAACAGGAAACACAAGCACACTGACATATCTCAGCCTCATTGGTCTTCATCTCAAAGCATGAGTCTCCTACCACAGGGGTAATAGGCACAGTCCTTCAAAAGGGCAGGAATCACACCCTAGCATTCCACAGGCTGAAATCATTTGGACAGATCTTATGCAAGCAATTCATTACAGGAAGAAACAGTCATTCTTAGCTCACATGTATTTTGTGGCTTTCATCTTAAAAAGACTATAGATTTCAGCATGAACCCATTTATCCTGGAAAAAAATGTGCATATTATATGTATTATATTATATGCATGTAATATACTAAGTTATATATTATTTAAAATATGTAAATTTAAAAATAATAAATAACATACATTAAAATGACCCTAGTATATATTTTCCTGGAATGTGTATAGAAACTGTCATTTAGGGATTTTTGGTTGCAAGCCACAGATAAGCCCAACTCAAACTTGCTTACACAAATAAATAAATAGCAAAACAAGGAAGATATTAGGCCCACTGCATTAAAAAAAAAAAAAAAAAAAAGGAAAAACTGACAGAGGTAGGTTTCAGGAAGCCAGAGATTTGCTACATCATTTGATTCTTTACTTCTCTTGGCATAGGTCTTTCTGGCATTGAATTAATTCTCAGGCTGCCTCCCCTTGTGCTGCAAAAATGGTTGCAGCAGTTTAAGACCACATATCCATCATCCAGGAGGACAGTGTCAGTACTGTGGCATTCTCAACAAAATTCTAAGATCATTCAGATGGTCCAATGTTGAATCAGTCACTGTATTTTGAGGTCTAATATCCTGAATGGCTTAAACTTATCAAAGATTATCACTGGGGATGAAAGTAGGGCCAGATTAAACAAAAAACACATACACGGGCATTCAGGATATTGAAACGAAGGCGGAAGGCAGAAATGGATGCTCAGGAGGAAATCAACAAACGTCCACCACAACAATCTTCAACAACAATATGATTACTGATTATTTGAGATTCTGTGCCCATAAAATCACTAGTTCCTGGATTATCTGAAAAAGAATGAGCTGAGGTTTAAAAGATTTTGGTTACCCAAGGCTTTAAATTAGTCAAAATTTCTATTGTCATTGAATTTACTCTCTAAGAAAAAAAAAGTTTAGAATATTGCCACTTTGATTTGGAGTACATTTTATAGTGTACCAAATGCTCTTGAATTTGGTCTTTAATTTTGTCATCCAAACAACCCTGCCAGGGGTGTCGGCAGCCCCTCTGGAAGCGTAGAGAGTGGGAAAGACCTTGCAAGTTGCCTATACAAATGTCAAGTTTCCTCTTCTTCCTTATAGGACCTTGATTTTGTTCAGGATATAGATGTGCCCTACTAAAAACCACAGTTCCAAAACAAACAAACAAAAATTGCAGTTCCCAGTTTCCCTTACAGCTAAGGATGCGCAGGTGGAAAAGTTCTGGCCTTGGAGACGTAAACAGAAGTTACTTGGTAGGATTCCTGGGAAAACTCTTTAAAGGGGGGCTGATATTCACTTTTTGCTCTTCGCCCTTTTTCTTCATGCCTAGAACAAAGAGATAAGCCTGGAGGAAGAGCAGCATCTTGCAGCCATGAAGGGGGATGCACGAGAACAAAAGCCACACATTGTGAAGATGAAGGTGAAAGAAGAAGCCCCTGCCCTGGGCCAGGTTTGCCTGCATCTGGGCTTGTTCAATGAGAAAAAAAAAAAAAAAATACAATTCTACATGGTTAAGTCACTGAAAAGTTTTGTTTTGTTTTTACATGCAGCTGCACAAAATCCTAACTGATACAAAGGGTTTTCACACAGAGTAAGGCTTAAAACCAAGTCTCTTGACTCGGGTCCAGCAATAGCTCCAAAAACTCCCCTGTGTCTCTAAAAAAGATCCCATACTCTAAATTCTGTACATACAAGCATTTTAAATTTATGCTTGCCTTCTCACCAAGCAGCTTGATGAAATGGTCTGAGTCATAGTTCAAGTGGTGAGAAGAGAGTCACTGGTTTTGTTTTTGGCTTCTTTGGCTTCTGTAACATGTGACATTCAAGCATTTGCAGAATTGCTAAGGCAAGGATGCCTAGCTGGCAAAGGAAACCTAGGTAATTTTACCATGTCTTTTCAAGGCTGCTTAAGGGAGAATTAAACACCTTAGCTTTCTCATTCACTGAGCTATTAAAAGAGAACAGAGCTTTGATAAAGGTTAGAATAACTTCCTAAGACAAAAGTCAAGTGGGTGCCATACCCAAAAATCAATTCTGCAAGGATTAAGGACTTAGTTGTAGAAAGTAAAGTGTTAAAATTGTTAGAAGAAAATATGGGAGAACATCTTTTTGACCTCAAAATGGGAAAGAAGTTGTTAAGGCACAAAAGTGCTAACCAAAAAAGAAAAGATTGGAAAATTTGCCTCCCGTTACACTAAGCGCCTCTGTTCATTAAAAGATATGAAGAAGAAAGCAAAAAATACAAGCCAATATTTGTGACAAGTTTGCAACATATAAAACCAACAAAAGGCCAGTGATCAGGTTATATAAAGAAATGTTATATATCAGTAAGGAAAAGAAAACAATTGAAAAATGTGCAATAGCTCTGTAAAGGCATGTCTCAAAGGAGAAAAAGATGAATGGTGAGTGGATATATGAAAAGATGTGCAACCTCATTTGTAATCAGGAAATGGAAATTAAACTGATGGTAGATGTATTAGTTGATATAATAACTTGGGAACTGTTTAACAGTATCTTCGGGAATTGAATATTCATATTCCCTCCAACCTAGAAAATCCACTGCTACATACTTTCTTTAGAGAAAACCTTGCATATTTGCACCAAGAGGCATACACAAAGTGTTTATAACAGTTTTATTCAAAACCTCAAAGAACTAGATTTAACACAAATACACATCAGCCAGAGAACAAAGAAATAAATTCAGTTGCAACACACAGTGGAATATTATACAAAAGAGAAAAAAACAAGGAACCAAAGCTACTTGTCACGAATTGGATTAACTTTAGAAACATTGTATTGAATGAAAAAAAGCAAGTATCAAGTAACTATGTATACAGTGATAAGTTTTTTCAAATGAAGTGCAAGAAAAAAGAAGACATAATATTTTGTTTAGGCAAAACCATATGTAATATGTATTTTTTATCATTGTCATTTCATCACATTAGATTTGGGTAACCACAAGTGTAACAAAATACTGTTAATTCCGTTTATATAAAATTATTGAAATGACAAAATTATAAAGATGGAAAACATATTGGTGGTTGCCAGGGATTAGGGATACAGGGGCAAGAAATGGGCAGTACAAAATAGATCTGTGTAGTGAGGAAATACTTCTGTATCTTACATGAATACATATTGTACATGATTCTATGCTATATGTACAAAAGTTCTTGCTGGGATTTTGTTAAGAATTTTGTTAATCCTGAATATCAATGTAGGGAATGCTGACATCTTTACTATATTTAGTTTTCCAGTCTATGAACATGGCATATATATCCATTTATTTTGATCTTTGATTTCTTTAATCAGGGTTTTGTGATTTTCAGCACACTAGTCCCATACATGTTTTGCTAGATTAACACTAAAGTATTTCATCTGTTTTTGAGCAATTGTAAATAGTATTCTATTTTAAATTCTGGTGTCCATATAGTCATTCCTAGCACACAGAAATACAACAGATTTTTGTATGTTGATTTTATATCTTGTGACCTTGCTGGACTCACTTATTCTGAAACTAAAACTAGGAAGCTTTGCTTTACTTCCATTGGATTTTTCTAAATAAAGCACCATGGCATCTACAAATAGGAACAGCTTTGTTTCTTCCTTTCGGGATCTTTATCCTTTTTTATTTCCTCTTTTTGCTTATTGTGCTAGCCAGAACTTCCAACACCATGCTGGAAAGGAGTGGTAAGAAAAGACATTCTTGTCTTGCCCTTGATCTGAGGGGGAAAGCATTCAGTCTTTTATCAAATATTAGCTGTAGGTATTTTGTAAATGTTCTTTATCAAGCTGAGGATATTTCTTTTATTCCTATTTTTCTGAGTCATTTTTATCATGAATGGGTGTTGAACTTTGTAAAATGTTTTTTCCACATCAATCAATTTGATCATATGATTCTTCTTAAGTCTGTTAATATAGTGGATTACTGATTTTCAGATTTTGAACTAGCCTTGCATCCTGAAATAAATTCTGCTTGGATATAGTGTCTAATTATTTTTCTATATTGCTGAATTCTATTTGTTAATATTTTAGTTAAGGATTTTTTTGCATCCATCTTCAAGAGAGAAATTGGTCCATGGCTTTCTATTTTTGTACTTTTTTGGTCTGATTTTGATATCAGAGTAATACTGATTTCATAAGATGAATTGGGATGTGTTCCCTCCTCTTCTACTTTCTGGATGAGATTGTGTAGAAATGTTATTTATTCTTTAAACATTTGATAGAATTTTCTAATGAACTTATCTGGGCCTGGAGGTTTCAGTTTTCAGAGTTCTTAAATTGCTAATTCAATTTCCTAAATTAAAGGCTATTCAAGTTATATATTTCACTTTGGGCAAGTTGTGGTAGTTAGTACTTTTCAAAGAATTGGTCCATTTCATTTAAGTTGTCACTTTTATATGTGTAGAGTTGTTTGTAGAATTCTTTCCCTTGTTATCCTTCTGATTTTTTGCAGGATTGTAGTAACATCCCTGCTTCCTTCCTGATAGTGGTACTTTTGTGTCTTCACTCTTTTTTTCTTCATCAATGGTACAAGTGGTTTGCCGATTTAATTGATCTTCTCTGAGGTCCAGCTTTTTGTTTCATTGACTTTTTCTGTTATTTTTTTGTTTTCAACTTCATTATTTCTGCTCTTTTATAATGTCCATCCTTATACTTGCTTTGTATTTGTTTTGCTCTTTTTTTTATATAGTTTCTTGTGATGGGAGCTTAGATTATTGATTTGAAAATTTTTTTCTTTTCTAATATAAGCATTTAGTGCTAAAAATTTTCCTCTTAGTGCTGCTTTAGCTGAGTCTCAAAAATTTTGATACATTACATTTTCATTTTCTTTCAGTTCCATGTAGTTTTTAATTTCCTTGAGACTTTTTCTTTGACACATGGATTATTTTGAAGTCTACTGTTTAATTTCCAAGTGTTTGGAGGTTTTTTCTGTCACCTTTTCATTACTCATTTCCAGTTTGATTCCACTGTGGTCAGAGAACACACTCTGTATGATTTCAACTCTTTTAAATTTGTTGGGTTTTTTTATGACTCAGGATATGGTCTATCTTTTTATATGTTTCATTGATGCTTGAAGAGAATGTCTATTTTGCAGTTACATAATTGTAAACTAGAACCTGTTGATTGATAGTGTTGTGTTCTTTATATGCGGGGACTGGCTTTCTATCTAGTTGTTCTATCAATTGTTGAGAGAGGTAAGTCTCCAACTGTAATTGTAGATTTGTCTATTTGTCCTTTCAATTGTATCTGTTTTTGTTTTACATGTTTTGTAGCTCTGTTGTTTGGTACATATTTAGAAATTGCATGTAAACGTGTATGCTTGCATATTTATTTATGATTGTCATTTTTTTATAGTGGATTAACCCGTTTATCAATAAGCAAGTAACTTTCTTCCCCTGCAAATTTTCTTTCCTCTGAAATCTACATTATCTGATATTAATGTAGCCATTCCTGCTTTCTTTGGATTAAGGTCTGCATGATAAATCTTTTTCCATTCTTTTGCTTTCACCCTCCTCTGTTATTATATTTGAAGTAAGCTTCTTATAGACAGCGTATAATTGAGTCATTTTTCTAATCCACTGTGTCAATCACTGTGTTTTAACTTGTATTTAGATAATTTATATTTAAGGTAATATTGTTAAAGATGGCTTAAGTCTGTCATTTTATTTTTTTGTTTCCTGTTTGTTCTTTTTTTAAATTTATCTATAGTGTTTTTGAGTGTATATATTTGTATAACATTTTGCTCAATGTGCTGGTTTAAAAGGATGTATGCCTCCTAGAAACGCCATATTTTAATCAAAATCCCATTTCATAAAGGTAGCATAATCCCTATTCAGTACTGTAGGTTTGAAACTATAATCAGATCATCTCCCTGGATGATGTGATTTAGTCAAGAGTAGTTGTTAAACTGGATTAGGTGATGACATGTCTCCACCCATTTGAGTGGGTCTTGATTGGTTTACTGGAGTCCTATAAAAGAGGAAACTTTTTGGAGAATGAGAGATTCAGAGAGAGCAGAGAATGCTGCAGCACTACGAAGCAGAGAGTCCACTAGCCAGTGAGCTTTGGAGATGAAGAAGGAAAATGCCTCCCGGGGAGCTTCATGAAACAGGAAGCCAGGAGAGAAAGCTAGCAGATGATGCCATGTTCACCATGTGCCCTTCTAGCTGAAAGAGAAGCCCTGTGTTCGCCATGTGTGAACTTGAGAGAAAAACCCAGAACTTCATCAGACTTCTTGAACCAAGGTATCTTTCCCTGGATGGATGCCTTTGATTGGACATCTCTATTGACTTGTTCTAATTGGGACATTTTCTTGGCCTTAGAACTGTAAACTAGCAACTTATTAAATTCCCCTTTTTAAAAGCCATTCCGTTTCTGTTATATTGCATTCCAGCAGCTAGCAAACTAGAACACTCAAGATATTATATTAAATAAATATCACAATCTACTAGTATTATTTTGCCAACTCGAGTAGAACACTTAACTTTCTTTATATCTCTTACTCTCCCTCTTAAAAAAAAATTGTTTTAAATATTTCCTCTACATAAATTGAGAGCCACTTCAGATACTTTTAAAATTTTCCTTCAGTTATCAAACATAATTCAGAAAACTCAAGAGGAGAAGGAAGCATATTGCACTTACTCCTACTTGTACTCTTTGTATGATTCTTCCTTCCTTCCTGATGTTCTATTTCTTTTATCATTTCCTTTCTGTTTAGAGAAATTGGATTAGATACTCTCTTAAGGTTAGTCTGCTGGTGACAAATTCTCTTAGCTTTCCTTCTGCTGAGAATGTCTAGATCTCTTTATTCTTGAAGGATATTTTTGCTGGTTGTAGAATTCTGGGTTGGCAGTTCTTT
This sequence comes from Tamandua tetradactyla, assembly GCF_023851605.1. Lineage (NCBI taxonomy): Eukaryota > Metazoa > Chordata > Mammalia > Pilosa > Myrmecophagidae > Tamandua > Tamandua tetradactyla. Next base: position 146,280,367 of record NC_135332.1, read on the forward strand.
GTTTTCAAAATTTGAAAGGCGTGCCATGTTCTTACGGCCTCTGTGGTTTCTGATAGGAAATTCAATGCCATTTGAATTTTTTTTTTCTTTTAGGTAAAAAGTCATTCCTTGTTCACTGCTTTCAAGATTTTTCTTTATGTTATTTTTCAGAACTTAGATTATGATGGGTCTTGGAATGAATTTCTTTGGGTTAATTCTGTTCAGCGTTCTCTCAGTTTTCTTAATTCCATGGATCTGTCTTTTGACAAATTTGGAAACTTTCAGCCATCATTTATTCAAATACTTTTTATTTTTTAACCTAATCCTCATTCTCTGTTTCTTCTGGGAAATTGATGCCACAAATGTTAGACATTTTATCATAGGTGCACAGGTCCATAAGGCCCTTTCTTTTTTACTTCAGTGTATTTTTTCGCTGTTGTTCAAATTGGGTAATTTCTATTCTGCCTTCACGTACACTGATTCTTTTCTCTGTCACATCCTTTATGCAGCTGAGCCCATTCACTGAGTTTGTAAAATTTTATTTATTACATTTTTCAGTTTTAATTTTTTGTTTCTTTTTATATCTTCTATTTCTCTGCTTAGACTTTCTATCACTTTGCTATTTTTTCACTTCTTTCAAGCATGTCTGTAATTGGTCATTGAGACATTTTTATGATAGTTGCTCTAAAACTTTTGGGAGATAATTCTAGTATCTGTGTCATTTGATGCTGGTGTCTATTGATTGTATTTTCTCATTCAAGTTAAGATTTTCCTGGGTTTTGATATGGAGGGTGATTTTTTTTTTTAAACTGAAACCTGGACTTCTGGGGTATTGTGTTATAACCATTATGTATTTTATATAAATCTTCTCTTTTAACAGGCCTTCTCTTAACACCATTCCAATAGCCCATTGACACCAGGATGGGGAGGGGCTCCTTGTTACTACTGGCTGGGGTTGGGGGTTTGGGCTCCTGACTGGGCCTTTGCTAATACCACACTCTGGCTCTCCATGTGGTCTCCTACTGACCCAGCTTGGGGGACTTCCCAGTGGGAATGAAAGTCTCGGCTCCCTACTCAGACTTCTCTGACACTACCCCATGGGAGAGATTGTCACCCGTTATTGCAGACTGGAGAGGGTGGAATTCTAAGCTCTCTCCTTAGCCTCTGCTGGCAGAGGTGGGATGGGACTGCTGTTTTTTCCTATGGTATTAGGTTGGAATAGAGAATTTATTGTCTAAAGTTTTCTATCATATAAGGTTAAACCTTTTCTGGCCCTTTGGCTCAAGAAAGCAGGCTGTGGGGGAACAATTTGCTTCTGTGCCCATTGGTATTTCCTGGCTGCCGACTGCTTCCACATACAATCTGAAATATACAAGGCACACACACAAAAAAACCCAGGCAGCCGACTTCCACATCATTCCCTGCATGTCATGATCCCTACCCAGCCAGACATCCACCCTCCACCCTTCAGAGTTTTCTTATATCTGTATTCTATATAACATCCAGTGGTATTGGTAGATGTTACTGATCAAGACTAGGGAAAAATACTTTTACTCCATCTTTCCGAAAGCAGAAATCCTCACAATTTTTAAAGCAGGAGAAACCAGAGGAAGCTGAGCACAAGTATATTAGAGGGGCAGAAGGGTTGATGCAAGTTATTGGTAACGTTTTTGGATTGGGTGCTAGGTTCAAAAGTGTACTTTAGCGTAGTAACACATTACATATATTCTTCAGTATACATAAACTATTACATTAAAGAAAAAGTAAAAAAGAATGAGTAAATCAAGTCAATACATCTGTCTTCTGCTTCCTGGGAAATTACTATATTTGTGGGCAGGGAAGAGGTTCAATGACCCTGTTGGCTGATAAGACACACTGGGAATGGGTCTCCTTCCTTCCATTCAATGGCCCTCTATTAGAACACGTCCTCGAGGTTAATGTGGCTTCTCAGGGCATGGCTGACTCCAGGCACCAGGCAGATGAGGCAGGGACAAGCAGCATTTTCATGTTAAATTGGGCTAGAGTTAACTACTATGCTACAAAGCTATCCTCCTTTGGCCTTGCCGCTCTCCACCCCTTCTACCCCTCCTCTCCTATTTGAGTCTGCCTGTCTTATTCCAACCCTTCAGCTCCTTTTGATCCCTTATTCTTCACATGGATTTTCAACACTCTTTTCTCCTCCGGCATCTGCTTCCTTCTGATTTCTGCTTGTCTCCCTGGCCTCTGAAACATTTTTGCTTGCATTTTGACATTTCTTCAATGCCTGGATTCCCTGATCCAGCTCCTTGACCAGGGTTCTTAACCAAACAAAACATCCTCTAGAGATTCTAACTGTTTTGCTTTCACCAACATTTGTGTTGCTCTCTAAGGCTAGTGAAATACTACTGATCTTTCTTCTCTTTCAGGGATGGGGGAGGGGTTGATTCCAAAGGCTCTTAGTCTTCTCTCTCTAGGAGATGCTCCTATGAGGTCACCAGCTACTTTTTATGCCTACTTCTTCAATCCTAAGCCCAGCACACAGAGACAGGAAGAGAAAGGGGGTGGGAGGACAAATTAACACTGAAAAGCTTGATAAATACTAACAGCAAATACTAAAAATAACCAGGCAGCAGTAATCTACTTTTAGGAATTTCATTTGTACCTTTGTGTTGGGAGCGCGGGGGAGGGAAAGAGAGGGCTTGGAGAAGGGACTGGAAATGTTATTAATGTTCTCTGGAGGTGGATGCACAAAAGAGCCTCCCTAGGCAGACAGCATCACCCAACCCCTCCCTTAAATAACTCTTTCTTTTTTCTCAGCTTTCTCAGGTTTCCACAGCTCTGCAAATGGCTCCCTCCCTGTGCCGCTAAAGACATCCTTGCTTTTACCAGCAGAGAGAAAAAGAGGCTGAGATTGCAGGCTGCTTTGCTCCTGCATCTCCCATTGTGCAGAATAGCCTAAACACCTTTTGACCTGTCTCCTCAGGAGCAGAGGGCAGAAAGGAAAGGGTGGTTAGTATCAGCGTGTGTCATGTGTACATCTGTGAGTCCCTGGTATTCTGGTGTGACATGGCAAAGCCATAAACCCCACATGACATGATCTGCATGGTGACAGCAGGAGCTCTCAGACTAGAAATTCCATATGTCCACCAAAATGCCTGCTGTGGGTACCCCGCTATCCCCCTCCAGGACTGGGGACACAGACAAATTGACAGGATCCTTTCATAGCCAGGGTCTTCTGGTTTAACAAAATAAAAGGGGCAAAGTCTGTTTGATTATGTTTGAGTCACTGTCCTTGCCCTAGTGAGAAATTCAATTATTCTACGAGTTGATATGGATCTAGAGAGCTGGAGAAAGACAGCATGAGGGAGATAAATGGCTCTACCTTGGATGAATTATAAGTACCTTTAAGTTCTTCATCATATCTGCCTGAGCAATCAGCAAACAAGGAGTCTTCTCCTTCTGCTCCCCTAATCCCTTTCCATAAGATACACTCCTAATAGCACTGACAGCAAAACACAGTAAAAAGCCTTTCTCCTCTTTCTCTTGTCTCAAAATCCCCACATCTTCATTTTTCCCCCCTTCTTCCTCCATGACTAAGATGAAGATGGGGACACCTCCATGCAAAGGTTAATATCTCCATTTATGTCATGATCTTCCTCTCCAGCCTCATCCAAGCTCATTCTATCCATTATTCCCAGCACACCTCATGAACATCTTTTGAATGTTACCTCTCTGGCCTCCTTCCCTTAAGCTGGAATAGCCTCAGCTTCCCCTGGCCTGCAAACCTGCCTTCCATTTTGTTACCCTTTTAGGTATAATTATCCCATTTCTCTCCTCTTCTCCAATACACTTCCTAAAAGTGATTACTTCCATCTCTCTTCCTTTAGTTACTCCTTACCTACTGCAAGCAGTCTTCCATCTGCTTTCCTCAAGGTCCCTAAGAATGTCCAGGTTGCAAAATGCAATGGCCTTAACCTTTCTGCTCAGTCCTCCTGAAACCCACTCTGCCCTTTGATTCCATGACACTACAACTCTCTGGTTCTCCTGAGACCTCTGTATCTGTTCCTAAGCTGCTTCTGCTCTCTCTTCCTCTTCTGTCTATGTTGTAATTGTGGGCAAACCCCACATCTAGGGTTGCCAGATTTAGTAAAAATGTACAGGATGCCCAGTTAAATCTGAATTTTAGTTGAACAATGAATAATTTTATAATATAAATATGTCCCAGATATTGCATGGGCCATTCTTATACTAAAAATTATATGCTGCTGATCTGAAATTAAAATTTAACTAAGCATCCTTTATTTTATACCTCACAATCCTATTGTAGTTGTTTCTTTGGCAATCATCTCCTCTTTCTAGACATACTCTCTTGATTATGTTTTCTATGTCCACAGCTTCAAAGATTATGTCTTCTCTGATCATTTCTAAATCTTCATCTCTAGCACTAACTTCTCTTTCTCCCTCTCTCTTTCTCTCTAGCTTATGGAAGGATTTCTGTCTTTGCCTTGTTATTTCCAAGGGGAAAGACATGGCATTTCCAACCCATAATATGTAAAACTGAACTTATTTTTTGACCCTCAAATCTACTTCTCTATTTCTGTTAATATTTTCTCCAACCTCTCAATCACTTCAATTCCAAATTTAGGATCCCTTCTTAATCAAATGGCTGAGTCTTGGTTGATTTTACCCCCACCAGGACTCTCAGATCTGCCTTTCCTCCCATTTCCAATGATACCAATGATTTGGTGCTCTTGTCACCTCTGTACTACTGCAAAAAATACTGGCCTATTGAAATAGTCTTCTAACTAGTTCTCTTACTTCTCTTCTCCTTCACCCTCTATCCTACTCCACATGCTGCCACTTAATCAATATCCTAATTAAAACTCAAATGTGGATTTGCAATATCCTTGATGAAGGTAGCTTCCTACTGGCTACTGTTTACATTTCAAACTTCCTAGCCAGCCTTTAAGGCCTTCCATTATTTGGTTTTTCTCCTCTTATATCTATGCTCTCCTCCATGCACCCCAAACTAAAGGCACATCAGAACATGATGCCCTGGGCCTTGCTATCTCTGCTCACACTCACCTCTCCTAGATTTAGATTATTTTGAGGGCAAGTAGTACAGTTTCTACCTACATAGGAGCTCACTAAATGCTTGTGAAATTAGTGAAGTTGGTCAGTTCTAAATTATCCACATTAAAGAAATGAAGTAATTAAATCCATGAATCATTTTGGTGATAATGAAACGCATACACTTCTTCACAAATCCATTGTCTACCGAATACCAGTTATGGGTGGTGCAAGCTCTTGCTGGCTGGACTCTGATAAGACTCAGGGAAGAACAATAAACACAGACCCTACCCACTCTCTGCTGCCTCTCACACTTTACTTTTTGAACTATCCCTTCTCTATTTCCCCCATTACTTATGGATGGAAGATACAATATTCTCGTACAGGTGCTTGTATTCTCTGTAACACAAATCCCCAAACAACTATAAATTCTAAACTGCCTCTAAACTCACATTCTAATCCAAGACCATCAGAATGCATCGACAATCTAAATCAGGGTTCACAAACTTTTTCTATAACTGGCCAGATGGTAAATATTTTAGGTTTTGCAGACTATACTGTCACTGTTGCAACTACTGAACTCTGCCACTGTAGCACAAAAACAACCATAGTCAATGCAAAAAAAAATGAGCCTGGTTGTATTTTAATAAAACTTTACCCACAAACACAGCAGCCAGCTCACGTGGGCCATTGTTTGCTAACCCAATTTGAATCAAGTTTCTGATGAATGATTTACTTCATGTTTTCTTTCTAAGCTATATCGTTCATTGTGGTTGCTTGATTGGAAAGAACATTGGAATTTCAGTTGGCGTTAGTATAGTCTTTTCTTTTCTCAAACTCAGGACCCCAGGATGGGTCTGAGAAAAATAAGGAACCCAGATTTGAAAGCCTCTGGGCCTTTCCCTCCCAGCCCAGTAAACATGACACCGGGGCTGGGACTAGGGGAAGGCAAAGGCATCCTCAGGGTATTTGCTTCAGGAGCAAATTTAAGGGGGTCACCAAAAAAAATTTAGTAATTAAGATAAATAATATCTTGATACAACATTTAAAAAGATCAAAATGAATATAAACAATCCATGATGAACAAAATATGGAAAACAATTTTACATAAAGGCAGGATTAATAACAGTGCTGTGCTCAGCCACACTGGAGCCTGATACAAAAGGAAAAATCAGTGGTCCAGAGCCTGTCTTCACTGAAGATGCTGGTATATTATTCATTATGGATGCCTTTGAAAATTTTGCATTAAAACATTCTTTATATTGATTACTGAGATTTTTGGCACCTCTTTTAATATCACACCAGGTGAGCACCCTCCTCATCTTCCTCACCTGGCCCCGTCGTGGCTGGAACATCCTCTACATTATCAGTACCCTTTCTATTCCGAGAGTGACATCCATCTATTTAATGTTACCTTTGGACTAGTTCATTCCTCTTGGCCGCTTTGATACCATTTTCAGCTACCTGGATCTACTTCACACATGGGTGGATTTGAAGCATGTGGAAACCTTTGTACCAGCCTGTCCAAAGAGTGCCACTCCATAAGGGGCTTCTTAAGGAGAGAAGAGAATACCTACTATATGCCAGGTGGCACTATGCTAAGGAACTTTATTATAATTTCATTTCATTCTCATGACAACCCCATGAGGTTTGATTACATCCATTTTACGGATGAGGAAACAGAAGCTCAGGGAAGCTGAGATCATAGAAAATGCTAAAACCAGAATGCAGAAAATGCAAAGAAGTCCTACATTTTGAACTGCACTGAGGCACTTTCTTGCCTTTCTATTTTACATTTGCACAGCATCTCTCTTATTTATAAAGAGCTTTCAAATGCTCCATCCCATTTAAGCTTTACAACAACCCTGTGAGGTGAAAGGTCTTATATTATTAGCTTCATACGATAGGAGGGACCTGCTTGTGAGATGTGACTCAAGGCATGCTAGTATGTGGATCTTATCTTACTGGAAGAGGTGAGGACATTGATATTCAAAAAGGTTAAGTAACATAACCCAAAGTCACCAGCTAAAGAAGTGGCAGAACCAGAATTTAAAGGCCAGGTTTTCTGAGGCCCAGTGAGTTGTGCATTTCATTACATCCTTTCCATCTTGAGGAAGTACAACTGGCATAGGTATCTCTGATCCAATACTACTCATGTTTATATAGCAGTGAGTATCCCTAAAGGAATAATAACTAGGACTAGAAACTTTGATGGGAGGAAATTAGCAGGTAGGGGAAGGAGCATGAAGTAATATTGAGTGCTGTCTACCTGGATAAGGAAGACCTAAGATAAAGAAGGGCAGCAGAAGCAGAGAAGGGTAACTGGAAATGGGTTAGAGAATTGGGGGAGTAGGAGCCCCTGCAAGGATGGAGCCATGAAGAGGCTCAAAGGGCAAGGCCCACCTTGACCAGGGTCACCACTTTGCCAAGGGTCCAACTTCTTGGTGCCAGGAGTCATCCTAATTGTAATCGAAGCAATTTCTGCTCAAATCCCATCCTCACCTACTACCTCCAACCCTTCTGGATTCCATGCTTCAAGAAAGCAAAAGAACAGCTTTCTATCAAGAGGAACATCACCTGAACACAGGAAGAGTGGGAGAGAAGGATCAGACTAAAGTGAGGGCAGGACAGGATACAGAGGGGAGGACCAGAAGCATCAGCACATCTTGCCTCAGTTCCAGTCTAGTGTTGGAGCAAAAGTGGCAGGAGCTCCTCTTTGGAAAGAAATCACATTGCATGTTACTCCCAGCAACGTGAAGGAGGCATCAGCCCACGTGAGAAGTCACACTTGGTATTCTATCTCGGTAATAAGAGGCACAACCAGCACTTTCAAGCATTTAAAATACTTGAATGTGTCAAGTTTCCCAGTTGGTCACAAGCCTCCAATAGCCACATGCCTCTATCACTGGGGAGACATCACGCCAAGCTGCATTTCTACTGGGCAGCCTGGCTTCCCATTCTTCAAAATATAACAGCTCACAGGTCTTCTTTGGCAATTTTAACTACAAGAGAATAGAAAACACCTCCAGCAGAGTGTGAGAGACCAATCTTGTAAACAGCAGGACAGCAAGGTATAAACAGGGATGGAAAGAAAACATGCACCCTTTTAAAAATCATTGCTTTTGACAGAACAGTAATATGGGAATAAATTCAGCCCCAAATATCATGGAACAACAAAAGCTCAGAGAAGTGTTAAATTACAAGCCAGGTGGTTGCAGAAATTTGCAATGATCCATTCCAATGTGCCAACTCATCCCTTTTGGCATCTGGCTTGATTTTACAAACTCCTCTTCCAGTTTTATATGCTTGGTTGTTTTTTGTTTTGTGTTTCTCCTTTCATGCACCACAGCATTTCTGAGGCTCTTGAAACTTTCCTAAATGACATCTTTATTCTTTCTCTGACTCCATAAATAATGTTGCATTGGAGAACCACAAACCACAGCATTTCCATCTTTCATTTGACTGAATCATGTTCTTGCATGTGGGAAAAATATGTTCATATACTTGTACAAAGCCTTGGTAAATTCCCTATAGGATCATTTGTGTTGCTAGGAGATATAGTGCAGCAAAACTACAGTATCTTCCATCCTTTCAATCATTCTGCTAAAAATTGTGCACTGAGCCTTTATTCGAGGTAGTAGCCTGGGAATAATAGGAGTTAACAGTCAGACTTTACTTTGAGGATCACATGGTCTGACAAAGGAGAAAGTCTCAGAAACAGATACAATGTGGGATGAAGCTCTCTTTACCCTCAGCTGTACAATGATATTGAGCATGGGTTCCATATACTTTTCATCGCTCCCCAGAAGGATGCTTCCAACCAAAAATGCTTCTCTAAGCCAAGTAACAAGGGGATGTGGTACCTGTGAGATAAGCAAGAAGTATTGGACAGGCTCAGTGTGTTCCTATGGGGCAAAGAAGTCCACCCCTTTCATGAAATCCTCCTCCATCCTCACCTATCTCCTTTGTTGCCTTGCTCTATGTAACTGTTCTCAGCTACAAACTTCCACAGTGCCTGGCTGGGACTTAGGAATCCTCCCCAACCCTAAGTACTATTGATACACTCACATACACCATATTTACTATGTGCCAGGAAGGGCATATATATTATCATATTGAGTTTCCATAACATCCTTGGAGTGGGCTTTCTGATCTCTGTGTTATAGGTAAAGAAGATGAGACTCAATATTTTAGAAACTTGCTGGTAAGTAGAAACACAGAGTAGAACCTAGGACCATAAAATGCAAAATTCTTTTAAACAGTGCTTAGTCTGCTTTCATAGGCATGTGTAGTCTAATTCCTCTGCTGGGTTATTCATACCTTAAGAACACAGATCAAGATTTCTACTTCTTTAATAGTCCCAGGTAGGGTGGGCTTATAAGCAGGAAGAGTAGGTGTGTCCTATGCGGTGTGATCTAAGGGAAGCTGGGGAAGGATGGCCTAAAAATATCTGCACCATTTCTTATCACAGTGCCTGAAATATGACTGTGAGAGATGCGTTTACTTTAGGTCTTGCAGGCCTTCTAGGCTTCAGGATTGTTTCTTAGAGTATGCTAAGGGGTGAGGACTTCAGAGAATGAAACGTAGGAGAGATGCCTAAAAAGAAGTCTGGGACCTCCAGAAGTTGGCAAAGTGGTCTTGAAAGGCAGGACATTTTGTTTGGCTGAGCCCACATTTCTGGCAAAGCACATGGAAAGTATGCAAAGGGAACATTGTTTTAATCAGGTATAAGGGTTTGGGGGATGGTGGTAGGTAGACATCCACTGCTGAGGATGCACTGTGAAAGCATGAAAGACAAGAAGGCAGAAACTTTGCCCTAAAAGAACTTACAGTCTCTATGGAGAGAAATAATAGCAATACAACAGTGGGTAAACAAGATAAGATGGGATGACCAAGCACAGACTAGGTGTGTAATAGGAAGTTTAAAAAGGAGAGAGCAGTGTGGTGGAAGTAGTACCAGTTTCACTAGGGACATGAGTACCCCCTATAAATAAATTATGGTACCAATTAAAGATATGAATTGAGTTAGTGAATGAGTTAGTGCATGCTTGATTATGCCAAAAAACTTCTTAGGCTGCCACAACCAAGTGCTACCTTAGCAGTACCAAACAAGGAAATCCAACTTGGATATATTATCATGATGTAAAATGTTGTTAAGACAGTCTAGAAACAAAATTTGAAGACAAATATAATGTACAGAAATTCTATTCATAAAATATATCTCTTCAAAATGAGCCAAGCTCTTTTTATAAAAGGATTGCTACTATCTAATAGTTGCTCCAACCATAGAAAATTCAGAATTTCAGTGAACAGGTAAACATACCAGACTTACACATTAAGATACATGGTGAACTGGATAAAGTTATTAGGAACAGTAAATCAGGAAATGAACGTAAAGTGCTTAGAGTATGAGTTCTTACTATTTATGGAAGTTATTATTTGTGGCAATAATAAAAATTTAATCTTGAAAAAAAAAAGGATACATGGCGAATAAATCTGATGAAACCACTAGGTGAGCCCCTGGTGAAACTCAGCTAAAACGATGAGAAAGAGGTCAGATGTTTGCTACCGCCAGGGCAACAACCTTGGAAAATTCCTAGATCTTCCTCTGGATTCAGCTCTGATAAAGAATCACTTTACCCTGTGACCTTCTAGCCAAAGACAAATGTGCTTATTCTGGGCTTTCACTTAATGCTTCCTTCACAAGCAGGAAAGGTTACTTCTATTTACTCTAAATTATATTTTATTTTTTTAAAAAGACACAGTTATTTAATTCTTATAGAGCAAATCACCCCAAGGAAGAGAGGAAGGAAGAAAGCAAGCAAGCTTTGACCTTTATTTGCTAAATAAGTTATTTTACCAATAGCTACAGGTGATTATGTTCTCATCATTCTGAATAACAATCTTTTGTACCCCTTGGCATAAGAGAAACCAACAGCTACAGCCTAAGGCTTAGTTATGAGTGAGCAGAAAAAGGAAAATATAGGTAGGAAGAGATTTGCAAACAGAAAGAGGTTAAGGTTGGGGGAAGAGTATCCACAAGAAATCCCTCCTAAGAGTTTCTTAATTGAATTATTGCTCTCTCTCTATTTCCTTGTAATTTCAACTAATAGCTGCATTCCCATAAGTGACCTGCTTTCTTTAAGGTGGCTGCATGTACGAGACAAAAACAACAAAGGTCTCGGGTTCCATCTGCTAACAGGTTTGTAGTAATCTCTGTGGAGACTCAGAGATACACTGATCAATTTACCCCAACCCATAATGAGCAGAAACTTGGCAAATGCAGTCCTAATGCCTAAATATATAGAATTTCTCGGACATTTGCGTGTTTTGAGAGCAGTCAGAAAAAAATATTTGATTTCCTGAAAATCTGAGTGGTTATTACAATACTGAAGCAAAATGACAATAACGATATGTCTGTATTTAATATTCTATAAGAAAAGGATTCTGAATCCATAAAAAAGAAATTAGTGAAAATTAATGCAATTAGCTAATAGAAACATATATGCATCATATTGTACATTTAAAAAATACAGCCTGAACAGTATTGTTCTACTATCTACTATTAGCAGACAGAATTAATATATGTTAAGTATTAAAAACTAATCTTAAGTGAAAAAATTAAGTCATGAAGTTGAAAATTATATTTCATTCATGAAAATGAAATAATAATATTTCAGATCTTATAAAGTATGTTCTTAAATTGCATAAATGTTATTGCCATTGAGTTGACAGCATATTTTTGTCCAAACTTTGTCACTGTTAAAAAAGCACTAATTAGAGAAATAATGATAGATTTTTTAGTTAACTCTGAATATTTTTCTTTGATTTGAGGATTATATTAAGCAACCTTTGCAAGAGAAGTTTTGCTTTGTCAATTATTTTCTTCTGGAAGATTACAGCTATATGGCAGAATGCTTTATAATGTGTACACTTTTGCCCAGTTAAAACTTTAATACAGAATGTAATTCTGCATGTGTGAGTCTCTTAAGTCATAAGCGAATTAAATTCAACATTTATCAAAATACTAAAATAATATCATTTGCATTCTATAAAATTGGAGAATGTACCTCTACACCAGTTTTCCTGTGTGTGTGAGAATGCATGGTTACTTTTAAAATGAACTTTTTATTTTAAAAAGTGTGAAGCTAGCACAGAGAGTTCCCATATACACCACACGCAGTTTCCCCTATTATTAACATCTTACACGAGTATGGCACACATCACAATTAATGAACCAATACTGATGACACTATTATTAACTAACATCCATACTTTATTTAGATCTACAGTTTTCCTAATGTCCCCTTTCTGTTCTAGGGTCTCATTTAGTCATCATGTCTCATTAGTCTCCTCTAAGGAGGAGTGGATGTGACAGTTTTTCAGTCTTTCCTTGCTTTTGATGACCTTGACAGCTTTGAGGAGCACTGATGAGATATTTTGTATAATGTCCCTCAGTTGGGATCTGTCTGGTGTTTCTCTCATGATTAGAGTGGGGAACGTGTTTTAGGAAGGAAGATCACAGAAGTAAAGCGCCATGCTACCAACCTACCAAGGATGACTGTCAATATGACACGTCACTGGTGATGTGAATCTTGATCACCTGACTGTAGTGCTCTTTGTCAGGTTTCTCTGCAGCAAAGTTACTCTTTTTCCCTCCTTTCCCTACCCTACTCTTTGGAAGCTGCACACTGTTCACTTAAGGAATGGGAAGTTATGCTCCACCTCCTTAATGGCAGACTATCTACATACCTTATCTGGAATTCTTCTGCACAGGAGATTTCTCTATTATCCTCATTTATTTACTTATTTATTCATTTATTCAATCATTTCTTTATCTCAGTATGGACTCATAGATATGTATTATCCTTTGGGTTATATCTAAATACTACTTTATTTTGTTGTTCAAGCTGTTCCAGCTTCGACATCGGGAGCTCTTTCGGTTGGCTCCTCCAGTCCTTTGACAAACACTCATCATTGTGAGTTTTTAAAAATACTTTTTAGCATTTTACTACTTTCTGGCACAACAAGTTGCTCCAGACTCATTCTGTGTATTTCCAAGGTCTGCTGGTTCCTTTTATTGGAGAATGGTATTAGAAACCAAAATCTCTGGGTGCTATGTGTACCATTGCTACCGGGGCATCACTGCTTCTAGAACAAATCAGTCTTTTGGTCTCTAAATATGGGCCTAGGTGAACAGCATTTTAATTTATTTAACAAACATTTTTACAGAGATTACTAGATGACAGATACTGTTTTAAGCACATTGCAAATATTAACTCCTTAATCTTTATAACAACAAAAAGATAAGGTAACCCCATTTAATGAATGGAAAAACTGAGGCACAGAGAGGTTCGGTAATGTGCCCAAAGTTATGCAGCTATTCATCTAGTGTATTCAAGGATGTAAGTGTCAGAGCCAGGAACTGAATCCAAACATCTGACTCCAGAATCAGAGTACTAAACCACCACACCATACTGCCTCGCAGTGACACGAACCTTACAGAGCTACCATACAAAGTTGATTAATTAATCCATCAATTTATAGGAATGTACAAATACCTGTTATGTGCCCATTATATGCCAAACCCTCTGCTAGATGTAATTGGTGCTTAATGTCATTTGAGATGCCTCTTGAACTGTGCCCCAATTTAACAAGAAGGAGGAGGCCACTGTAATGTGTCCCTTGAGAGGATGCTGGCAGCTGCCTAGGATGAATATCCTATACAAAAAATACTCTTCTTAGTGGCTGCAAATACACTTTATTAGGTTACAGAAACTATTCAAGGATGATAGGCAGTGCCTTATTTACTTTATTTTATCCACTTATCCTTTACATAAATTTTAAAGAGGGATTTAGTATCTTTTCCTATATATGAAGCTCCCATGTTCATTATGCCACTATTCACTGATCAATATTTTAATGAAACTTCCTTTTGTGAAAACCATTTAACAAAGTCCAGATTTCCATTTACACCTGATTGAGAAGAAAATGTAAACTGTACACTTACTTTATAATTGTCGTTTGTGAATGGTTCCAAGGAGATCAGAGTTCAGATGATCTAAAAAAAAAACAAGCAAAAAAAAAAAAGTGCTGGAAAATAACAATGCTGGGTGCAAATACTTCAAGGATCGTTGGCCCTAGGGTCCTTAATTCCCTCTCTTAATGTCCAGAGCCTTGTGAGGCATCTGGTGACTTGATTTTAGTCAACAGTAACACCTTTTGGAAAAGGGAGTGCAAAAAAAATTGAGTGTCCCTTAAAAAAAGAAGGGATGGGACTCTGCAGAAAGGACCCCCTACCTACCCAAAAGGAGCCAGAAGTTAATAAAGTGGGGAGTCTGGAATGAACTTCTTGTTGATACTTATAAACTCCTCGGAAGAGAATACAGGATTAAAATGCAGGAACACTCTGAGACATGGGCTTTCATTATTTAGTTCAGAGCAAACACTGAGCCACATTCCAGATGTACCAAAAGTAAGAGATATTTAAAAAATCATTAGCAGGCACAGCCCCCGTAATGCAACAATCAGAAATTACAATAAAAATAGTCAATAAGTGGGAATAACAAATTTGTTAGAGTCACAGGGCAGGAAAGTTTTAGAGAAAAAGAATGATCAAAGGGATTAGCCTGTGAGGAGACAAATTTAGCAGGTCTGATTAAGAAAGCTTCAAAGAAGAGGGTGAAATCTGTTAGATTCCATCACTAATAGACATGGGAAGGAGGCAGGTCTCTCTGAATTTGTGCCTACTTTATAACTATCTCTATATAGAAAAAAAAAGGTGCATTTTAATGCCTCTGCGAGCACCAGGCTAGACAATCAAATAGTCCATCTAACAAAGTTTCAAAATGATGAAGAAAATTAAAGCTCTCTTGAGCTTTCCTTGAGGAAATCTGTTTTAAAAAACAAACACACATATCTTAAATTCTTAGGTATCAAAGCATCACTTTTATTAGGAATAAAATTAGAAATTTTCAGTTCTTTGGGTTTCTGAATATTCTTTCCTTTTTTATTTAAAAAAAAAGGTATTGTAATAATCCAAGAAGATAAGATAAGATACCTCAACTGACAAGTTAGAAAAAAATAAAGCACTCTTTCTGATTTTCGTGTATTCGATGATGTCTCAATCACTTCAAATGCAGTGCAGTCAATATACCAAGGACTCGTGTCTCACAAAGCATTTAACAGAGAATTGAAAACAGTTGAAGCAGAACTAGGAGTTTTACCACAGAAATTTGTCCCTTTGAACATAGAATTGAGGCAATAATTTCAGTGGGAAAGAGGTTGGTCAAGTTATTGAACCTGACTGCATGCTCCTCAAATGACAGATGTTTAGTTCTAGCACTCTAAAAATTCTGATCTAAGACAGATTTTTATTTTTTTCTTACTTATAATCTCTGTACATTTAAAAATATAGCTATTATAGATGAGGTTCTGGCTTAATGAACTATATATCTTCAAATAATTATTTATTTGGAGGTTAAATTGCTATTCAGAATGAAAGAAATACCATTAGAAACTTATGTTTTCCAAGTATGATTTTTTAACAGAAAAAAAATTCTGCAAATGGTTAGTATCTATTTTTCTTTCTCTCACAGTTAGTTTCTAGATAAACAAGTGTGTAATAACTTTTAGGGTTTCATGGGCAGGCACTGGGAATCAAGCCTGGGTCTCCCACATGGCAGGCAAGAACTCTGCCTGCTGAGCCACCATGACCTGCCCTGTCATAGTGTTTTATACTTGAAAACATATAGTTAACTCTGTTTCTGACTTTTACAATTTATTGGGGAAAAAAAATAAGGTTCTTGGTTAAAATGACAAGGTGATAAATGAGCAGTTACTAGAGTTGACCAACCATCAGACCCTGATTTTCTCTAGTCTCAAACTGGACAGGCCATTAAAGACCAAGCTCGTTGATTCATCTGGGTGACACTACCCAAAGACAATGCCAAGTGGGAAGGTATTAAAGCTTTGTTTGTTCTCTGTGCCATTGGGCAAGTTTTCATTGATCTGCTTGGAGAAGTGCTTTGAAACACCCTATTTTCTTATCTACTTTTTCTCAGAGATTGAGGAGAAAATGATGGAGATGAGATGGGATGAACATGAATACAAAGGAAGGCAGATGTACATAATTGGCATGGTATATGTTCTGTTTTTTTTTTTTACGTAATAGCTGTTCATATAGACATAGTCATGGATATGGACATAGAAAATTTATAAATTATATATGGATCTTGCTCATTTAAATGATCATTTCATGGAGGCAACGCAATAAGGTAGAAAGAGTGCTTGAGTGGAATTCAAGAGGAAGACAGGGGTTTACACCCAGGCTGGCCAATAATCAGCAGAAGGGTGGCCTTGGAATAGTCACTTGTCTTCGCCAGGCCTCTACGCTTAGAAAGGGATATGGAACTACTCTAAGATCCCTTCCAATTCTAGCATCCATTTCAAATTGATCCTCACTTTTCCTTTAAGATCTCTATCAGGAGGTTTAAGGTTTGTGAACAAACAAATAAATACAGCTGGCCAAATGTGCTTTATCAGAAGTCTGAAGTGAATCTTTTTGTGATAACAATAATGCTTAAAATATTTACTATTATATGTTTTGATTTGCATATACAAATTTCAAGGTTTATGCACTCATGGAGTTGAAAATTTGAGAATATTTGGATAAAGAACTGCTTTGAAAATTTTAAACACATGAAGATATAGTACAGTCACCAACACCATTTAACCACTATTTCTAACCATCCTATCAGTTATGAGTGGATAGCATGAATATCATCCATTCATGATAATGATGAATAAAACAGTTTCAGGTCTGTCAGTGTTGACACCTAGCTTTCTTAGGAAAACATGCCATTTTCTTCATTGAGCAGCACATTCTAGCAAATGCTTACAAATAGAGCCGACAGCTGTTTATATTTCATTTTAATTGAATTTCTAAGGTTTATACGATTTTAATTTCAGAATTCAACCTTTTTGCTCTGGAAAAAAATATGCAATGCTCCAGAACACAATTAACTGGAAACAGATAATATTTGTCCTCTCAAGGGCATTCGGCATAAGCTAAATATACTCACAACACAGCTGGCCATTTATAAACACAGCTACCGTCAGACCAGGGAGCTGTGTGAACCGCAGCCCATTCATAGGTCTTAAAGTGAAAAACCATGAATCCTGCTGAGGTGGAGGTCACCTCTAAACATCCTGCAATTCACACGGCTTTATTTTACCCAAATGTTTAATCATATTTTAAAGCATTCCACTGTCTTATTTTCTGCTTTTAGACTGAGTATTTAAATGACGATTAATCTCGTTCTCTCCACCTTACTAATGTGGACATTAAATACTGAAGGAATGGATTTAACAGGATTCTACATTTCCTTAATGGACTATTGCATTGCTGGGGTTACATCACAGAACAGGGCTCGGGCTAGGTATGCTCCTAAGCTTCCCTCAGGGGCTACGATTCATTCTGACGCCATGATTCTAAGACTCGAGTTGTGGGGAATGGATATTTTCCTCAGTTCTTTCTTAGAAGTGGTCTTAAACTCACTAAGCATGTTACGACAGAGTAAAAACAACAAGGACAGGAAAAAACCAACCAGACTTACATAAAGAGAGATTGGCTGAATGGCGATTAAACAAACATCTTATTTAGCCAGTCAGTCAACAACATATACCAAGCACCCATGCGAGCAGAGCCCCAGATGGTCTTCTCACCTCTCCAGGCCATGCAGGCTGCAGGGTCCGGCTGGGGGGGATGGCTGGCGGGCTCACAAGCGGAAAAACACAATCATCCAGTAGCCATACCGCGAGTGGTATATTTATTCATTCATTCAACAAATATTTATTCAGTGTATATCATGAGTCAGAGGCAAGGGCTAGAAACGCATGCATCGTATGACTTCCTCCTCAACACGGCCACTCCTGAAGGGGAAAAGACAGCTCGCCATTTATAACAGACAAGTCAACAAAGTAATAAAAATATGATTGGCGGCATGACAGACACATGCAAACATGAATACCTATTGGAACATTACCTACCCTCCCACATATACACTCCACCCTCAGTTCCCTTTTCCTGTCTTATAATCTTTCTCCTTAGCTCCTGCTCATGTTATATATGTATTAGTTTATTTTTTGTTATCTGTCTACCCCCCCCCCCCCCCAACACACACACACACTGAAAAATAAGATCATGAAGGTGTGGTCTTTCTGTCTTTGGTTCATTGAAGTAAACTGGTCTCCAGAACAGAGACTGATACTTCGTGCTCAGTATTTATTTGTCGACTCAATGAATGCACAAGTAAATAAACGTTTTCCAAGAGAGGGCATGATAATCTGGGAAGACGGAGAAAGCTTCCTGGAGGAGACGATGATGGGTTGTGGTAGAATGCAATTACATTTGAACAAAGAAGCAGCTAACAAATCAGTGAAGAGGAGTCTGTTTCGCCCTCGTCCCAGGCACCTAGCAATGGGTCTGTGGGGCACAGTTTGTTTTGTCTGCCCAGCATCCTGTCCTCACCGAACTGTCTTTCTCCACTCTATGTGGCTTTGGTGGCACTGCCATTCCCAAACCTCTTCTCGGACCACAAGGTTCGGTACAAATGCAGGCTAAGCCATCGGCTTCTCCCTCCTGGACACGTGGATAGGAACAAATGGTACTGGCAGCTGAGTTATCATGGCAGCACCTCAAAAAGATGGTTCTTGCATTCTTGCTTCTGAGGTCTCCTAACTCCCTGGTTGCTGTCTTTTGTAAGGCCTGTTTTGTCAGCTCTTTAATGTATTACTATCCTCCCAATAACTTATTTTTCTGGCTCTAGTCATCTCAGTTTATTTCTGCTAACCACATCCAAAGTTTTTTACTGACACAGGGGCTGATTAAAAGATGAACGAGGTTTAGAAGGACTCATAATAATGAGCTTTTAATGTACAATAATGGTTACAGTAATATTGGAGCAAAAAAAAATAAAAGGTTTCATGGGAAGTACCAAGCCTCTTTAAATGAGTTATCCAATTTAATCATCCAAACTGTCCTGTTAGGCTCCTTTACCCATTTTAAAGATGAGGACTACTAGGCTTAAACAAATGAAATAATGTGCTCATGCTCACACACATTAGCGAATGGCAGAGTAGTAATTCAACTCCAGAAATCCATCTTTGGCAAATTCTCCCCTGTCCCTGACTTTGCCTTGGGCATTACCATCCAAGATAGCCAGGAAGGCCCTGGGGGTGAGACCCACAATTACTGGGTCAGGTCCCCAGGATAAGGAATGCCCAGGAGGCTACCACGGGCACTTGAGGCCAGAACCACAGGCCTCAGTTACAAGGCTGCAGAGCTGGAGAGGGAGATGGTGGCAGCAGAGGGTACCCAGAAATTAGAGGACTCTGAAAATAGGGAAACACAGTCTTCCAGGAAAACCTGGGGAGTGGCAGTGTCCATTTTATTTTCTGCTGACTGGCAACCTGAGACCCAGTGGAAAGACAGATAGAAGTCAGGCAATCAGTTGCAGGCTGGGTGTTCAGTGTGTAGATGATTTTTGTTCCAGAACTCTTTTGACAGAAGTATAATTTTGTAATAATTTTGAAAGGTTACCTTTCTTTCTTAACATGTGATTGAATTTATGTTAAGGCCAAATGTTGGATTTCTCACCAGTTTTTATATTTGTCATACAAAGCAAAATCAAATCCTAGGAGAAGTGTTCACAGGGATGACTAGTGGGAGAAAAGAAGGCTTCCATCTTGGTTGAAGGCTTGAATGGGGTCGAGGTTGAGAACACAGCCTTCAGAATCAGGCAGACATAGATTCAACTCTTGTATTTGCCACTTTATTAGCTTCTTGGCCATGGACAAAATTCATAATCTCTTCAAGCCTCAACTGCCCCACCTATAAAATTGGGTTAATAAAATAGTACCTGGAACAGATGCTGTTGGTACCCCATGCAAGTCCCTTTATCAGTTGATGGCTACATTCCCAGCTGCTATGAGGGCAGCAGCTAAGGGCTTACACCTGTGAGCCTTTCTCGCCCTGTGCCCTTCCGTTATAGGAACCACCTGGCCTGAAAGTGCCTGGGATTACCCCACCCCCTGCCTGGGGGGGTGGCCAATGATTTACCAATACAGACCCCTTGCTTCAAGGCTGAACACCTTTGTAGTGGTAGGATTTCCCCTCCAAAGCCCCCTTGGAGCACTGCATGCAAATCCCTCACTCAGACTCTGCTTTTAGAGACTCTGGTCAAAGACACTAGTTCCTAAGTTTTTTTCCCAATATATATATATTTTTAATTTTAACATTTGTTCCCTATATTATTTATTTTTAATTCATATGTTTTACTCATTTGTCCATACCATAGATAAAAGGAGCATCAGACACAAGGTTTTCACAATTACACAGTCATGTTGCAAAAGCTGTATCATTATACAATCATCTTCTAGAAACACGGCTACTGGGACACAGCTCTACAGTTTCAGGCACTTTCCTCTAGCCTAATATACCTTAATCTAAAAAGGGCATAGCTATATAACACGTAAGAATAACCTCCAGGATAACCTCTCGACTCTGTTTGAAATCTTTCAGCCACTGACACTTTATTTGGTCTCATTTCTCTCTTCCCCCTTTCGGTCGAGAAGGTTTTCTCAATCCCTTGATGCTGAGTCCCAGCTCTTTCTAGGATTTCTGTCCCATGTTGCCAGGGAGGTTTATGCCCCTAGGAGTCATGTCCCATGTAGAGAGGGGGAACTAGCTTTTAATTTATTGAACCATTATAAGAATTAAAAGGAGGAAGGAGGAGTGGGGGAGAAAGAAGGATGGAAAGAAGGAAGCAAATGGAAGCTATTTCTCTAGTGCTAGGAGGGCAGATTCAGATTTGTGGAGCCTGAAGCTTATATAATTAGGGGCAATTTTTTAAAATAAAAAAATACAAATTATGAAAATAATATTAGACACAAATGTAAATATTTTCTGGAATGGGAAGAAAAATGATAAAACTTACTTTTTTTAATTAGAGCTACTATAGGTTTATAGAAAAATTAAGCATAAGATTCAGAGCTCTCCTGTACTACCTATTATTAGCACTTTGTATTACAATTCATGAAAGATGATTTTTTTACAGTTGTACAGTTATTTATCATCTATGGTTTACAATAGGGTTCATTGTTTGGTTTACAGTCGTTTTTCAAAAAAAAATTTATTTTAGTAACACTCATACAACCTAAAATTTCCCCCTTTAACCACATTCAAATAAATAATTCAGTGCTGTCATTTATGATCTTGATGTTATGCTACCATCACCATGAAAATCTTACAAATTTTAAACCTGAAAATAGCTTAGTATAACAAAAATCCAGAAAATAACATATTTTTATTGATTGTCAGATACCTAGAAAAACGGAAGTGATTGTAAACCACATAGATTTATCTCCTTAAACCCAAATGATATGTAAGCAGAACTCAGCTTTTTCCTTTGCCTGATCCCAAGAATGTCTCTGGTTACTCCACTACAACCTACATAAGGGTAAATGCTACAGAGGGTAAGTCACAGTGGAAAGAGGCAGTGTTCTTAACTAATTGTGACCAAAATAGCTTTCTTTTGAAGGTTTTACAGAAGCATATGACTGCAACAGCACGTCATTCACCTCTAGGGCCCCTTAGGCTTCCGAGATCAGGATAAATCTGTGCCCTACCCCCAAACCCACTTTCCCCTCCATCAACCTCGCCCCACCCATGATGAGAAAGTCATCCTCCTTGCCCATCACCCCAAACAGGAAATAGAAGATGTTTCAGTTTGCTAAAGCTGCCGGAATGTAATATACCAGAAACGGATTGACTTTTACAAAGAGGATTTATTAAGTTACAAGTTACAATTCTTGCAAATGTCCAAATTAAGGTATTGTTCTAGTTTGCTAGCTGCTGGAATGCAATATACCAGAAATGGAATGGCTTTTTAAAAAGGGAAATTTAATGAGTTGCTAGTTTACAGTTCTAAGGCCGAGAATTAAAACAAGTCTATAGAAAAGTCCAATCAAAGGCATCCAGGGAAAGATACCTTGGTTCAAGAAGGCCAATGAAGTTCAGGGTTTCTCTCTCATCTGGAAAGGCACATGGTGAACACGGTCAGGGCTCCTCTCTCGGCTGGAAGGGCGCATGGCAAATACGGCATCATCTGCTAGCTTTCTCTCCTGGCTTCCTATTTCGTGAAGCTCCCCGGGAGGCGTTTTCCTTCTTCATCTCCAAAGGTCGCTGGCTGGTGGACTCTCTGCTTCGTGGTGCTGCAGCATTCTCTGCTCTCTCTGAGTCTCTCTCTCCAAAATGTTTCCTCTTTTATAGGACTTCAGAAACTAATCAAGACCCACTCAGATGGGTGGAGACATGTCATCCCCTAATCCAGTTTAACAACCGTTCTTAACTAAATCTCATCAACCAGGGAGATGATCCCATCACAGTCCCAAATACACAGCATTGAATAGAGACTATTCTACCTTTAAGAAATGGGATTTATATTAAAACATGACTTTTCTTAGGGGGCATACTTCCTTTCAAACCAGCACAGGTATCTAGAGAAAGACACCTTGACTCTAAAGAAATCCCAGTGGCTGGGGTCCCTCTGTCACATGGGAGGGCACATAGTGATACCTGCAGGCCCTTCTCTCCAAAACGTCTCTGGCCTTCTGTGCATCCTTGCTTGTTCCTCCTGGGGCATTTTTGTCTCTGGGCTCCCTCCAAAATGTCTCTGACTTTTATTCTCTCATAAAGGACTACAGTAAAGACAGCTAAGACCTCTGAATTAGGTGGGTCACATTTCCTTGGAAAGAACCTAACCAAAGAGGTCCCACCCACAGTGGATCTGCACCCACAAGAATGGATGTAAAGAACCTGGCTTTTCTGAGGCACACAACAGTTTCAAACTAGCACAGAAGAGCTTCTGTGCTCCTGATTTAATAAGTCAGAAAAACTCAGGTCTCCTAACCAGACCCATCAAAATAAGGCACATAGGAAACACAGTGGAATCTGTGCAGCAGAATGAGCTAGCAACATTCAAACCACTGGAGTTTTGTGGAGGCTGCTTTTAAAATATTTCCCCAAGATAGTGGTCCAAGCCAATTCCTTCACCAGCACCAAGTATATGAGTTGAGGGGAGGGGAGGGAAGTATGTCCCTCTGCAGCCAGGACATAAGTGCCTTGGTCATTGCTTCGACCTATCCTATAAGGGAAGTGGTGGCATTGCTGATCTGGGAGCTGTAATTTGCTTCTATCTCAGGACTTGTACAACCCTAGACTTGGAGTTTTGCCAACGACTGCCTTCTGAACTAGAAGCTCCTTATCAGTGTTGTATAATCAGGAGAAGAAGGCTGGGTCGCCAGCATCGTTGTCACTGTCTGGCGTCACTGAGTCTGAGGCCAGCGTGGATCATCCCACGGATTTTCATTATGAGCCTTGGGGTCAGACGGCCCATGGCAGATTAAGCACTAATCATCTGTATTCCAAGAATTAGTAAACAAGCCTGTGTCTATCCCAAGGATAAAGATTGTTTGTTACCAAATGTTGATTTGGATTTTACATAAGAACCTAGTTGATGACCTGGAGTTTTTCATTTATCATGTGTCTGGGTGAAAAACTAAGACTCCATAAATGAACGTGGGCCCACCCCTTTGTTCAGGAGGCTGGTTGGGTCATGTTGGCAGTCCTAAAGCAACCTTGAATTTGGAAAGTATCTGAAGTTAGAAACTCTACTACAGAAATACCAAGGAACTGGAGTGGGGGAGTGGAAAGAAATCTGTACCAGAGACTCTAGTGAAACATGTGCATGATTTTATTTCCTGAGCTGTGAAATAGTCATAGACATTACTTAACAAGAAATAGGAGCATGTGTGACTTATTTCCTGTAGCAGATGCCTCCAGTGACAATCAATAACCTTTCTTTTCTTTTTCTTTCCTTTCTCTTGTTCTCCTTTCTTTAGTTTTTTTTTCTTTTTGCTGTCTCTTTCATTTCCTTTTAACACAACTACTCTCATTTATGGGTGTATACATGTCTCAGCCACCATACTAAGCACTTTACATATGTTATCTCATATATTTCACATAGTCCTAGAAAAGATAAATTGTTCTTCCTATTTTATATCTGAAACAGAGGCTTAGGGAGGTGACAGCTGTAGTAAGTGGCAGCCCATATCTCTCCCACTCTCAGCCAGTTCCTAATGGCCAGTTCCATTAGGAATACTTGGCATCTTTTCCTTGATAAATAGAAGACATCACAGGGTCCCCATTGCTACATTACCTACCATTTGAGAAGGGTTTTCCACCCTTTAGCTCTCACCTCTGGCTCCCTGACTCACTTCCTGCCAGGCCCTCTGCTTTCTGCAGATTCAGGTGAGTACACATTTCACTAGTGCTGCAGTGCCTTCTCTCTTTTTCCCCTGAGCACATTTCTACCTTCTCCCTCCAGGCCTTTTCCAATGCTGCAGGCACCCAAAGTGTGCAGGTGCAGCCAGGAAGCACAGAGGAGAAAGGGGAGTTAGTTGTCACCCAAAGGAGAATGGGAGCCAATGGATAAATGCCCAAGGCCTGCTGGCTTCCATACAGACAATTCTGGGAGACATTCCACTTGCTTTCAGTGGCCCTAAATTAATCAGATCTCTATTTGTGTACCAAAATCCCCACCTCAGAATTTGGTTCAGGGGGAATCCAAACTAAGACATTTCCTGATGACCCTTTTCATTTCATTCATCTTATTTGGCAGAACTGCTTCATTTATTACTAAGTCAAGCTTCTCAAACAAAGAACTTTTTCCCTTCACACACCCAACCAGTTATTTTCCATAAACATGGCTCCCTTTGAAGAAAAAGCATGCATGAGAAAAATGCAAGCTATCCTTCTCTTCCTTTGCTCAGCACCTTCAAGCCCAACCTTATAGCACCATTAAAAGGAGATCTTATCAGAACTACTGTGAACATCCCCCCCCCCCCCCCGCTTTGTTCAGGTGGGTAGCAGACACATTAGCATACTGTTATAAAACAAAATTTAATTGATGATACTCTAATAGGTTAATTAGAGAGTACTATTTTGCTATAAGCCATTTAGGTATAAATCATTGGCAAGTCACATAAATGATGCTAAGGTTTATTACTTTTAAACAAAAAAACTATTCAGATTTTTTTCCCTTCACATGATTAGTTTTCCATTACCTAAAGACATCATCAACATCAAAAGTATTTCTCCCCACCCCTCATACACATACACACATACATACATCTTGACCTTTACCCCTGCTAAAATTCAGACTCTGAATCCCCTTTCATTAAAAGAGATGACATCCTGATCCAAGACCACTGTGGTAGGTTGAATAATGGGCCCCCCAATATGTCCACCCTTTAATCCCCAGAACATATTAATTTTACCTTACATGACAACATGGCAAAAGGGACTTTGCAGTTGTGATTGAGTTAAGGATATTAAATTAGGGAGATGATCCTGTACTTTGGGTGGGCCCAGTGTAATCACAATGCTACTGCTATAAGGGAGGCAGGGGGAGTCAGAGTCAGGGGAGAAGTAGACATGGCAATGGAGGCCAAACTTGGAGTGATGCCTCCAGGAGCCAAGGAATGCCGGTAACCTCTAGGAGTTTAAAAAGGCATGGAAACAGATTCTCTCCTAGAGTCTCCAGAAGGAAACAGCCCTGCCAACACCTTGGCTTTAGCCCAGTGTTGTAGTTTGCTAATGCTGCTGGAGTACAATATACCAGAAATGGGTTGGTGTTTATACAGGGGATTTTTCGTGAAAAGTTTACAGTTCTAAGGCATAAAAATGTCCAAACTAAGGGATCCATAAAAAGATACCTTGACTCAAGAAAGGCAGATGGCATCCAGAATACCTCTGCCAACTGGGGAAGCACATGGCTGGCATCTGCTGGTCTTTGGCTTCTGGTTTCAAACAACTTCCCTGGGGGTGTTTACTTTTTGCATCTCCAAATGTCTTTGTGTCAGCTCTGAAGCTTTTTCCAAAATGGTTCCCTCTTAAAGAAGTCCAATAAATGGATTAAGACCCACCTTGAAAGGGAGGGGGGAGAGACACATCTCCATAGAAACCACATAATTGAAAGATGCAACCCACAATTGGGTGGGTCACAACTCCATAGAAACAACTTAATAAAAAAGATCTTAGCCAAACAATAGATAAAGATTGGATTATGATAAAGAACATGGCTTTTCTGGGGGTACAAAACCATTTCAAAGTAGCACATGCAGTATAACTGATTTCAGACTTCTGACCTCCAGAACTGTAAGAGAATAAATTTGTGTTGTTGTAAGCCTCTAAGTTTGTGGACATTTGTTACAGCAGCAAAAGGAAAGAAATACAACCACTTTCTCGTCCTGCAACCTCTCTTCTATGCTGACCTCACCACCACCCACCTTCAATTTCATCCCCTAACCTATACACTATATCTAAATGAAGAATTTTGGAATAGTTCCCTACTCATCAACTCTGAATGACATGCCCTGGGTGCTGCAGGCCTTGAGGCAGCAGAAACTTTGTTTCATGAGGACATGAATAACTACATGCAAGGGATCAGATGCAATGTCAGCTCAATTCTAAAGAAGATTCAATCCTGTAGAAAACATGTCTCAGAAGTTTAGGACGGCAGTAGGAGCTACAGAAAAGGAATTGAGAGTTCTAAGCATTTAGGTGATGGTTGAAGTCAAACTACAGCCAGACCATATAAACACATGACAGTGAGGGTTTCATTTGTATATGATAGACATATCAGAGATGCCATAAAAAGTTAACCTGAGAAAACGTGATTTAGAATATAATCTAAAAATTTTTTTCTTGAACTGAAATACAATTGCAGCAATGGCATCTCATTCAGAGGGAAGCCTCCAAGTTAAGTTCTGGAGTTCTATACTAGATACTGAAGAATAGTGAGACATAGTTTCTGTCCTTAGGGAGAATATAGATAACTTCATTATATTGTAATGTGTGGTATGATAATGGTGTCAACAAGTGTATTCTTGGGGCATGGTAGATGGGATGGTTAGTCCAACCTAAGGACAAAGAAAATCTTCCTGGAGGACATCATAACTAAGATGAGTTTGGAAGGATGAGTAACAGAGAGAGAGGAAAGGGAGCAGTCAGCGTGGAAGAAGCAGCACAAACTCATGAGGGTTAGTTACAGGAATGCAAGTGTATGAGCTTCCCCAAGGCGACTGATTATGCATAGCAAGGAGAGCAGAGGAACAAGGAGAGAGCTCAGAGAAGAGTAATGGTTACAGAGAAGGCAGGGGAAGATTAGCCAACAAATGAGTCCAAAAAGAAAAAAAGAGGCATGAGGGAAGTCTAGAGAAAATGGCCTCATGGAATTCATTCTGGTAGAGGGTTTCAAAAAGGTGGGCATTCTGTAAGATAAGGACTAAAAGGGACAATAGAAAGCCATGAGTGAATTTTCTCAGAGCAGCTTTATTAGATTACAAGAGTAAGAGTAAAAACCAGATTGCAGAGAGTTTAGAAGTAAATGAAGTGAAGAAGTAGAGGCAATGTGGAGACTATGCTTCAAGTATCTCGATTGAGGAGGGAATGAGAACCAAGCCTACTTGTCAGGTTTTTATACTTCGAAGCCAAAAATAGGCTCTACAAGCTGCCACCAAAAAGAAGAGATAAGATCTAAATACACAATGAGAAGATAAGAACCAACTTGGATCATCCTCCTCAGACTTTGGCAAAGCTAAAATAAATGGAAATATCACAGGAACAGTGGAGCTAACTGGCTGGGAAGAAGAAAAACACTTTAAAAGTAAGAAACTATATACAAAAAACTCGTCAAAGCAGTCTCAAATTAAAGATCACAAGAGGAATAAAGGTGATCTGAAAGCAGACAGACAAGAGACATAAGTGGGAAAAGTCAGAGAAACTTAACACAAGGAAGTAGATTATACATCAAAGGGGCATCGTTAATATTAATAAACAAAATGTGTAAAAACTACAAGGTAAAAAATTAGATACAGGTAAAGAATTTCAGAGCTAACTGAAAGATGTAATGATGAAGTAGGAGACAGAGGAATATTTCAAAATCTCAGTTCCTACCAATCATACCCAAATTTAGCAAACATTCCTTGAGCACTGACCTAGGAGGATAATATTTCTTTTACGTAATAGCATAATTCAATAACAATAAACACAAAAATGAAAGCTGAGTTTAGGAATGATGTTAACAGGTTCTTTCCATGAAGCAAAGTGGCCAGATAAAATTTTAATGGATCAAGTGTAAAAAAAAGAAGAGTTTAAAGTCCACAACAGAAAATAAGTGATTGTAATGGTAAAGAAAAAAAAGCGAAAAGAACAATAAGGGAGCGGTTAAATGTCAAATGCTACTGTAAAGTCCAGTAGGACTGCAAGTTAATCAGTGGAATTAGTAACATGGAGGGGACCTTGACAAAAGGTTTACGTGGAGTAGTGGGGATGACAGGCTCAGTGGACTGGATTCCACAGAGAACGGGAGGAGAGGAAGTGGAGACAATGAGTCTGGGCAACTCTTTTGCCACAAACTGAAGTAGAAAAACAGGCTGTAGCCTGCAGGGTTAAAAGACTATTAAAAAAGAAAGATGAAAGATATTTTACTATGTTTATATAATGATGGGAATGATCCAGGGAAGAAGAGAGAAGTAATGAAGCAGGAGTCCTTCGTGGGCAGCAGCAGAAAACAAGTCCAGAACCAGAGAGGAACTGGGATGCAGTGAACATGGGAAGTGTTGGCTTTCGTTAGAAGCATGGACAGTTCCTCTCAGTTAATAATAGGGAAAGAATAGCACATAGGTCCACCTGCAGGGAGGTGAATAGATTTGGTAGTATAGCCTATGGAAGTTCTTTTCCAATTCCTTCCCTCATCATATTGAGGGAAGCAGGGTCATCAGTTGAGAGTGGGAGCGGGTTGGTTTGAGATTTGAGGAGAGTGTCAAAGTGAGACAGTCAATCAGAGAGATTTAGCAGCACTTTCTGCATGAGGTATGCAGCCAGGGATTTTCAGTAAGACCGATCAGCATGGTTACATGTCTTTCTTCAGTCACACCCAGGCTCTCCTAGATTTCATCAGGGCTGGGATTTTATCAGATGACTAGTGGGAGTGGAGGAGGACAAAGGTTTTGAAGGGATGCAAGGCACTGAACAATCATAGAGGCAAGTGAGCAAATGAGGAGTGTGAGGAACAGCCAAAAGGTGGTAAAGTCAATGAACTGGAGATCCTAGTGGGGAAAAAATGTTGCTGTTTGGGAGTAATTTGGAAATATAGAAGGAAATAACCAGAAAGTTGAATTCTGGAAACATTACCGAGTACATACTGTTAGTATAAGGATTAAGTTCAAGGCTATACATTAGAATTGCTTGGGAGTCAAAAAAGGTAAAAAGAAACACAAACAAAACAATATTCAAGTTATTTCCAAAACTAATTACATCAGAGTATCTGGGGGTGATGCTTGGGCATCAGAATGTTTGTTTGTTTGTTTACCATTCTCTAGCCAAAGTGCAGCAAAGGTTGAGAACTACTGGTCTAGGATAGGCTTATATTAAAGATCTATCATGATCTTTACTTATGGCTCAGATTAGTGTACAGTCAGCTGAACCCCAAGTCTTCCACATGACCTGCCACAAAATCTAAACGTAAGCATTTTTATTTTTCTTTCTTCATTCATTCAATTTTATTGACTCGGCATTTTCTCTTATTGAGGTAATTTTGAATTTTGCTTCATTATCTTAGCTACATCTTGCAGCTTTTGCCATCTACAGATATGATTAGTAAGATTTCTGTCTTCTTATAAATTACTAAGCTTATAATAAGCCAAACCAAAAAGAGCCCAGTGAGGTTTCTAGTAGAAACCTCCTTCCAGGGAGCCAGTCCTCTTTGGTTCACACCTTGTAACTAGCCAGGAATTCTTTCATTTCTTTATTCATTCACAAGTACGTAATGATTAGCATTCCAGTTTGCTAGCTGCCAGAATGCAATATACCTAAACAGAATGTCTTTTAAAAGGGGAATTTAATAAGTTGCTCGTTTACAGTTCTAAGGCTGAGAAAATGTCTCAATTAAAACAAGTCTATAGAAATGTCCAATCAAAGGCATCCAGGGAAAGATACCTTGGTTCAACAAGGCCGATGAAGTTCAGGGTTTCTCTCTCAAGTGAGAAGGCACATGGTGAACACAGTCAGAGTTTCTCTCTCATCTGGAAGGGCACATGGTGAACACAGTCAGAGTTTCTCTCTCATCTGGAAAGGCACATGGTGAACATGGTCAGGGTTCCTCTCTCATCTGGAAGGGCACAAGGCGACATGGCCTCACCTCCTAGCTTCTTCTCCTGGCTTCCTGTTTCATGAAGGTCCCCGGGAGACATTTTCCTTCTTCATTTCCAAAGGTTGCTGGCTGGTGGACTCTGCTTCTCGTGGCTATGTCGTTCTGTTCTGCTCTCTCTGAATCTCCTTCATTCTCCAAACTGTTTCCTCTTTTATAGGACTCCAGAAACTTATCAAGACCCACCCAAATGGTGGAGATATGTTGTCACCTAAGCCAGTTTTAACAACCACTCTTGATTAAATCACATCTCCAGGGAGATGATCTGATTACAGTTTCAAACATACAGTATTGAATCAGGATTACTCTGCCTTTATGAAATGGGATTTAGATTAAAACACGGCTTTTCTGGGGACATACATCCTTTCAAACCAGCACAATTAGTTACTATGTGCTAGGTCCTGTACTCATTAATGGAGATGCAAATGTGATCAACAAAAGCATGGTTCCTGCCTTCATGGAGCTTACATTTTGAAGAGGAAACAAACAATAAACAAGGAAACAAATAAACCAGCAAAATAATTAGATGTGGTAAATGAAAACAAACAGGATGTTGTGCTAAGGAATGTGGAGGAAAAAAACAACTGGATATTGCTGTTTATAAGGACATTAGGGGAAGACTTAGAAAAGATGTTTCTGAAATCCATAGACGATGAGTCTAATGCACTCTTTTGCTCTAATAATGATTTGCATGACTTGTTCTTAATGAACCCCTACTGCTTTTCTCAGAGTCTTTCCCAAAGTAGTCAAAAACCTTCTGCTTAATAATCTACCGTAAAGCTTACTGAATTCAATGGACAACTGTTGCAAGAATACATCATTTTCCCTTTTGAAAATCGAACATGTGACCCATCAGACTTCTAGTAGTAATGATAAATTCCTACGATTTACTATATATATTTATATTTGAAGACCCATGTTAAATACTTCATGTGTAGTATTGAATTTATCCTTTATAACACTCTTATGAAGGATATATAATTGTCCCTGTTTATGAAATAAGGAAGCCATAGTTCACAGAACACCACTTTGATTACATAGTGCTTCAATAAACACATGGAGATTTGGACCCAGACAGTTCTTCTCAGAGCCACAGCTCTAACAATTATGTTCTACAGCATACAGCAACAGTCCTGCTCTCAAAGACAACCAGAAGTAGCTTCAGGTCACATATATTTGGGTAATATTATGAAGAGCAGATCAAAATCATTGCTTCTGGATGGGCAGGAAAACAGTGCCATCCAACTGAGTTTTGTCATTTGTAATCATTTCTCAATAACTCTGACAAGCAAAGAATAATATCAAAAATTTGCAAGTGACAATAGAAAACATGTGGCAAGTAATTGCATCCATAAAAATGTCCTAATAATGATAATGATCTATGGTGAATCCTCAACCTGTGGTAAACGCATAATCCCACAGATCTCTGGTAATTATCAGGGTCTGTCTGGGCTTGCTGAAGGGCTGGGTCATCCTTGTATTTGCATGGAATATGGAAGTCAAACAGTCAATTCTTGCCAGGCCCTTATGCATTCAAAGGATGGATTATAATATGCAATAGATGCCTTTATTAAGCGCATTGTCAGACCTGGGATCCATCAGTACTTAGATCTGATTGATAATGCCCATGAAGAGAGAGAAAGCATATTTTCCCTATTACAGAATGCAAGCTTTACCTCTATACCCTGATGCCAGAAGAGAACTCCCTCTACTGTAATTGAGGGCCAGATCCTTGGCACCCATCAATGAATTAATGAAAGGATAGGAATTGGGGATACAGTAATAGTATAAATTAGTATAAGTGAATGAGGTTCTTTCCCAATGTGTTGGTGACCAACTGACAGCACTTTACATGGATTTGATGGTCTCTTTTTTTTCAGTGTTTGAAAAACTCAGGGATTCAGATTCACTGAAAAGAAAGCTCATTGTAATTGATGAGATATCTCAAATAGGTACTAGTTTTGATGAGGTACACATTTGTAAATCACACAGAAACTAATTGCTGATGAATAGGAGGGATCGTCTCCCCAATACTTTCAATGGCTTAGATAATGATTGTTTTTAATTAATCCTTTATTTTTATTTACAAATAGAATTTTCTAAAGCTTTAAGTAGCTTACATTTCTCCTTATACCCATTCTAATAGGGAGAAAATTTTGCTTAGCAAACCCTTTCTTCTTTGTAAGAAAATAAACTTCTGCTCAGTTCTGTCCAAATAGCTTCAAATTCTGATTAAATTGAGTTTTCATACTAACTAAACATTTTTTGCAATAACCATTTTTTTGGTAAATAACTAAATAGCTAACATAAAACACAACAGTCACACAGCACTAACTAACCTGGCAGAGAGGAACTAACATGGTGGAACGCCTGCCATGGTGAGGTACATTTGATTTGAAAATGTAATTTGGTCCTCACTATAACCCCCTGTGGCAGGCACTATTATCTACATTGTACTGATGCTGAAACTAAGATTCAAGAAAGTAAACTAATAGACTTAAGCTTGAAAAGCTAGTAAGTGGCAGTGGCCCCTAAGATCCCAGGTCAGTCTTACTTAAAGCCTGTGGATTTTTCCCCAACATACTATAACACAAAAACCAGATTCTGTGAGGACTGACCCAATGCATTAGAATAGCATTTAGGAGAGTGGCAGTTAGTGTGTTTGTTGCTATTTGTTATCATTTAATAGTCTCTTCAACCTTGAAATTGTGCTTCTTTGAACACCTACCCACAGCAGATTATGTTCCATTTGCAATTTCAAGAGAAGTACCTAGAAGAATGTTCTAAATGTTGCATACCGAAATGAATTTAAAATGATTTTTGAAAAGTAATTACTGAAGCAAAGATCCAAGGGGAATTGGTTGCCTTAGATAGCAATAGGAAGGGTCTGGGTTAGCTGTCAAGGAGAATTTCCTGACAATAAGACTAAATAAACTCTGAAGTGAACTAAAGAAAATTAATATTGCGCTTGCACGGAGATATTTAGAAACCAATAAGCCATCATCTATCAGAAGTCCATGAAAGAAAATGGTAGTCCATTTTAGATGACCTTGACATGTGGCCATCAAATGATGACATTAGTAGTTAAAAGACATTTATGCTAAAAAGTACTGGGTATTTGAATTTAGATAGAGCCCCTGCATCTGCCTAACCTTTAGTGTTACAGATGATTTTTCTTTTTGTTTTTCCCAACTGAGTCGATGCAAACACCAGAAGGAACTGCTAGTTTAGAGAAACCCAGGAGGCAACAGGGTATAGCAAACAGCTATAAAGCCAACAGGAAATCCAAACCCAGAATAAAGACAACTCTAGTTTTGGATAGAGGACATTTTAAAGCATCACAACATATTAGATAAACTGCCCAGAACCTAACTGGTCAGCTATTGAATGGAAAACACAGACCAAAACTGAATGGTTTGCAAATTAAAGGCATATTACACAGAAAAGCCAAATCTATCCCTGCTCCAGGGAAGAACACCAGGGACTTACAAACAGGATCTGGAGTTGAGAGAAACTACCATCAAAGCTACACAATATTTTAAGATGAAATTAAGGGTGTTTACAAATGTTTTTTTTAGAGATGAGAGGGAATACCAACTTTTTGCCAAGGAACAAGTCAAACATGTTTAAGATTTTAATCTAACCTTAAACAAAATAACAAATATAATGGAGAGATTCCAAGGGATAAATTACCCTCTGCAGTCTAGGTTATAATTCACATTAAACCTCAAAAGTAATCTATGCTAATCAAGTAATCTATCTAATCAAGATAGTGGGATGAGAACCCTCAGGGCTCTGTGCCCCCAACAGAAGATTTGAACAGCCAACAAGGAACATTTTTCTCAGAGCTCATAAAAGCAGTTAAGGATTGCAGTAACAGGGTAAGTGCCAAATCAAGAACCATAACTTAAAAGTGGTAGGATCTCATGGCACCCTGGCTGGCCCCTCCCCCATATCCTTACCAGTTTAGCATAGAGCTGGCCTGCATTTCCAGCATGGATTCCTGGTCCCAGTTCCAGAGGAGTAGAATAACCCTTGGGTACACACTGGGAGCATGTATACCTTGCTTAATCTGTCTGATTATGGCCTGAGGGACTGAATGAGGACATTCTCCTCAGGCTCACAGGCCTAGAACCTGCCCTTCATGTAGAAGGCAACCCACAGAGCTCTCTTACAGAATACTGTGGAAGAGCATCACGTTGTCGCTACCTGAGGCAAGGGATTGCTGGCTGTAGGACCTGTAGTGTAGTGCCCAGGAAAGTGAGTAAACTGTTTTCTAGGGAAGAGGGCACACTTCTATCTGTGTAAACAGGGGAATTCCTAGGGCCACACATGAATACTCAAGACAAAACAAAGGTTAAGGTTTGACCTGGAGCTATTCTCTAAACTCATTGTATGAATAAAACTATGAAAGAGAGTATGGGCATACGTCAATCTACGAAGACTTGCAGATTCTCTTCCTCCTTCTTCCCCTCTCCCTTCCCCTTCCCCTCCTCCTCTTCTTTTTACTCCTCCACCTCCTCCTCCTCTTCTCCCTCCTCTTCCTCTTCTTTAGTACCTGGCATTCAAGGAAAGCTCTATCGGAACATTAGTTGTATAGGAGCTTAAGTAACAGACACTTCAAAGTCTAAATTCAGCAATTACGTCTTAAAATATCAAAATGTCTGGGTTTCAACAAAATATAATGAAACATTAAAAAACAAAAAACAAAAAATAAGTCATGGCCCAACCAAAGGAGAAGATTAAAGCATTAGAACCATCAATAAGTAAGATGGACCTGGGAATGTTAGAAAAATGGTCCTAAATATGCTCAAAGAGCTAAACATGGGCAAAGAACCAAAGGAAATTAAGAAAATAACAGATGAACACAAAGAGAATATAAATAGAGAGATGGAAATTATGAAAAGGCTCCAAACAGACCTGAAGACCACAGTAACAGAAACTTACAATTCCCTAGAGGGATTCAACAGCAGATGGAAACTGACAGAAGAACAAATAAGAGAACCAGAAGACAAGACTATGAAATCCTTCAATCTAAGGAGCAGAAAGAAGAAAGAATGAAGAAAATTGAACAGAGCCTGAGGAACCTGTGGGACACCATCAAGTGTACCATACTATACATTGTGGGAGTTCCAGAAGGAAAAGAAAGAGAGAAAGCAGTGGCTAGAATATTCAAATAAATAATGGTTGAAAACTTCTCAAATTAAACAAAAGACATGAATGTATACATTTACGATGTACAACAGACTCCAAAAGTATAAACCCAAGCAGACCCACACCGTGACATATTATAATCAAACTACTGAATGCCAAAGATCAAGAGAGAGGTCCAAAAGCCACAAGAGAGCAGCAATGTGCCATGTGCATTAATAAGTGCCTATTTCTCATCAGAAGCTATGGAGTCAAGAAGGCAGTGGAATGGCATATTTAAAGTCCTAAAGGCAAATAAAACTGCCAACCAAGTATTCTATATTTGACAAAAGTGTCTTTCAAAAATGAGACACAGATTAAGACATTCCCATACAAATAAAAACTGAGGGAATTTATCACCTCTAGACTAGCCCTAAAAGAAATGCTCAAGAGAGTTCTTCAAGTTGAAAGAAAAGGACAATAGACAATTAATGAAAGCCACATGAAGAAATAAAGATCTCTGGTAAAAATAAATGCCACTGCTATTAAATTTCTGGTTTGTAACTTCACTTTCTTTTTTTTTACTCTGTATAGGATCTAAAAGGTAAATGCATAAAATGTAATGAGAAATCAGTGGTTTGGGACTCATAATGTATAAACATGTCATTTGTAATGAGATTGTTATAGATTTAGGGTGTTACATTTAAGCCCCATGGTAGCTACAAAGAAAAATGGGAGAATATGCAAGCCACATAGAGACAGAAAATAGAGTACATGATGTCAGGTACTGAGGGGACAGAAGGAATGTGGTGTTAATGTGTACTGATGTACAGTTTCTGTTTGAGGAGATGGGAAAGATTAAGTAATGGAAGGTGATGGAAAGTGATGAGTGTGATGAGTTTATGTTTTATATATGTTCCCACAATTAAAAAAATAAAGAACAACTAAAGAGACAATGGCTATTAAATGCAGTATGTGATCCTGGATGGGATCTAATAAGGGAGGAGAAAGGCTTAACAGGACATTATTGGTACATGTGAAAAAAATGGAATATATACTGTAGCTTTAGATCAATGCTAAATTTCTTGAAGTTGACAAGTTTTGCTATTTTTACAAAATGCAGATGGTAGTATTACATGTTCAAGGAGCATGATGTATACAACTTATACTCAAGTATTCAGGAAATGGAAATCACAATAAATAAATGAATGAACTGATAGAAGGTGGATAGGTAGTTTGATACAGAGAATGTGGCAAAATATTAATATATTGGTGGATTTGGTATCTGGGGGAATAGGGATATGCTGGAGTTCTCTATATGGGAACTGTCCTGTAAGTTTGAAAGTATTTCACATTTTAAAGTTCAAGAAAAAGTAGTCTATGCTTCTCTTTTATCAGAAATCTAATAGATCATTCATACACTACCTAGATAAACTACTGTTTATGTATTCTGATGCATATCATAAACTTTATGAACCAGACTCCAAAAATGACATCTGTGCATCCTTCCAACTAAATATGACAAAAAACAGCCGATGATGAGTATTTTATGGTGCAGTTGTAAACACCTGCAAAGATGTTTACAAAGGAATATGGATGACAGATTAGCAAGGGGTGTTAAGCACCAACACAGTCTTAAGTACAGCAATTTCTGAAATAAATCATTGTTTGATGTCAATTCCTATATAGTCATTAATATATCACAAGCACAAGTTAAATGGTTTCAAATTAGTAAAGGACAGTTCTTTTTTTGCATAAGGAAAGCCAAAATCAGTAAGTGGCAAATAACAGTTTACTATCTTTTTCTTTTTTCTAGTTTCTTTTTTCCCCCAAGCACCTCAAGTCGTAAGCTTGGTGAGGGAATTTAGCAAGTCATCATCACCCTTCAGATATGGCTGTCTTCACAGCAAATACTTATTCATGGTGGTGAAATTCCATTTTTGAGTTAAGGGTAGGAAACCTACATTTGAACCAAGCTGTGATGGTTTGAAGCTGTATGTAACCAGAAAAGATCATGTTCTTTTAATCTATTCCTGTAGGTGTAAACCTATTGTAGATGGGACTTTATGATTAAGTTATTTCAATAGAGATGTGATTCATCTCATTGAAGGCATGTCTTAACCCTCTTACTGGAGTCCTTTATAAGAGGATAAAACACAGAAAAAAGCCTCAGAGAAGATGAGAGAGAAAGCCACTGAAGCCAGAAACTGAAAACAAAAAAAAACCCAGGAGAGAATGACCAGCAGACATCACCATGTGCCTGTGCCTTGATATCTTACAGAGGAGCCCAAGCTCAATGGTAGCCGGTCTTCAGGGAGAAAGCATCACCTGTTGATGCCTTCAGGTGGACATTTTAACAGCCTCAGAATCGTAAGCTTGCTAGTTAATAAATCCTCATTGTAAAGCCAACCCATTTCTTGCATATTACATTTCATCAGCTTTAGCAAACAAAAACATAAGCCAACATTTTACATAAAAGGGAGTGAAAGGGAGACAGACCCAAGTCTTACTCAACACCATTCATTTCAAATACTGTAAATAGCTTGTTAAAGCATAGGTAAATAGACTACTCTCAGCACTAGAATTATGTTCCAACTTTGTACTTGGTAAACCACATGAGCCAGTGAACAGAGGAAGGTACACCCCAAACCAGGAGTATTAACCCATCTGCTGCTGACCTCTTGCTGAACTTTACTGATAAGCTATCAAAGTTAACCTTGAAGTCAAAAACCTTGTTGTACTGTGGCAATTTTTCATGTCTCAAACATTCGTTAATTACCTACTCTTGCCTATAAGGAGCTTGAAGTTCAATATAGAAAACAGACATGAAATAACAATAATACAGTGGGGGAAAGGACTATTACAGTTATGACCAATAAGCTATGAGAACCCAGAGGTATATCCTCTCTATGGCATGTTGGCAAATAATAATAAAAATGTGGCAAACCACCACGATCATTTATTGAGAGTTGACCATCCAAGTGCTTCACACATTTTGCCTAACTTAATCCTTATAACTCTACAGTGGTAGAAACAAAAAGACATAATCTTCATTAAAGACTCATTAGATGTAAAACATTGTTCTAAGGACTTTACTCCTCACAAAAACTCTATACAAATCTTATCACTTCCATTTTACAGATGGGGAAACTGAAACTGAGGCACTGAGAGGTTTATTAACTTTCTTAAAGTCATCTAGGGGGTGGGCCATTGTGGCTTAGCAGGTAGACTTCTCGCCTGCCATGCCAGAGACCCGGGTTCGTTTCCCAGTGCCTGCCCATGCAAAAAAATAAAAAATAAAAAGGTCAAAGTCATCTAGTTAAAGGTAGTCAAGGCAGCATTTGAAGCCAGATAATATGGCTCTGATGACAGATTATCACATGCTTATCCACCATAATATACAGCGTCACCTAATTATCTTCCCATACTTACAGATAAATTCACATCCAGCTGATGAGTAGCTGTACTGGATCTAGGACACAAATGGTCTGATGGCAAAACTTACCCTGTTAAGCACTGTAGGTCAGGAAGAGTATTTGAGCTGGGACATGAAAGATGAGACTTTCATAAGATAGAGGTAGAGGGAAAGAGTGTTCTTGGGGAAAGGAAGAGCATATGCAGAAATTAAGACATCAAGGAGAATTCTGATACTGAAAAATGGTTTGAATGGCTAAGTACTCAGGGGTTGTCCAATTGGCTCTCTTCTGAAGGCAGTGGCACAGAAGAGACTCTATACCCAGGGAGAAGTGGGGACGTGAAAAGAAAAGTTTCTCTGCCAGCAAATAAGGGTGTCACCCTGGAATATCACCAACAGCCAGATGCTGTAATTTTTTTTATAAGTTCAACTTTCAACATAATCTAAAACTCTAGAAAATACTCATTTCCTATTTGCAGGAGACTTTGCAGAGCTGACTATGATTAAAAATCATCATGCCCTGTTCCTTTTATCAGGAACCTCACTGACAGACTCATCTGCTCATTATGAAAACAAATGATTAGTTATTTTGATTTGAAGCAGAACAATGTCAACTCATGAACCAGACTTTGTATACAACCTCTGGAGCATGACAGCTGCCCTGGCTAATCCCAGAGCAGAGGAGGGCCCTGAGAATGTAACACATAAGAAGAGACACCAAGGCTAAGCCCATATGATAAATCGAATTGTTGAGGGCAAACTGTCATGGGTTAGTATACTCAAAGACTGAGCATTAGCCAGTCCCTCCCAGAAGCCTAACATTGTATTACTATCCTTCACACAGGAGGATGATAACCACAGGGGCAGGAGTACGGGTGACAAAGTACTGGACAACCCAGGCAAGCTAACTGCCGGTCAGACTACTCCTTCTAACAAGTCTGCTGCCCACAACCTCTTTTTGAGAAATTCTTTATCATAGGTCAGTTGCTTTGTAGCTAATTGGAACAGAGACAGGCCTCTAACTCGAAGGCAGTTTTCATAGGCTGACCTATAAGTGCCCTATCCAATATTAGAGATTGACACCATGAAAAAGTTTAAATGCAAGCCATATGAAGAATTGGCAGAGAGATGACACAGACTTATGTAATGAAATAGCAAATGCCATGATTAATTGGGATGGGGAAGGAGCGCTAAATGAAGAGAAAGCAAGTAGGTTCCTCTATTTAAAGAGAAAATCTCTTACTGGAAATAATGGCACATGCTGTTTCCTGCTCCCCAGGTCTATCCCCTGCTCTTCTATGCCCCAAGACACTGACCTCTATGGATTGTATCAGGTGAGATCTCTTGCCTTCTGGCTTCCTGTTGGGCCATGCCAATGGGAGGGTCAGCAGGAAATCAAAGGGTGGGAAGAAGCGTGTCTGGGGTATTTCTTCCTTATTCCCTTCCTACTTTGGCATCGTGGTTCTGATAGTGGCAGCACAGCTCCTGTCATGTGGTCCCTTCCACACCTCCAGTTCTCACCAGTCTATAGCTTTTACTTTCAGGCCCAAGAGCAATAATGGCTTCCCACTCTTGCTAGCCTGATGGTGCTTCAGCACCCCATTTTGGTTTCCCTACTCCTGCCCTCACTCTGTAAGTAGTCCCTTCATCAACTTATTTTCCACATCCCGGCCTTGTAGCCTTTTTTTCAGTCGGGAGAGATATGTGGCAAAATATGAAACAGAGAGCAATTGAGTCAGAAATGAGCAGACTGGTGGTCACTGTGCTACAAGAAGTCTGTAAGAGGTCTTTATGTTCTTCCTTATTTCTCTGTTAGAATACATTTCTTCAGCTGAGGTAAACTGAGCAGGACTCTCTGGAATGTCTCAGTAATACATGCAAAAAAGATCAGGGAGTCATTAACATGTCTTCCTGCGTTATGATGTCAATTCATTCAACTAGTCATTTTTTTAAACAAGTATTTATTGAGCCCCTACTATGTGTCAGGTATCATGCTAGGCTCTGGGACAATGTGACAAACAAAACAGACACAGTCCTGCTCTTGTGAACTTTACAATGGGAGAAGCGGGAGAGAGGCAGAGGTTGAAGTAGGGAATGGGGTATACAGTAAACAAATAATCATGTAATAAATGTACAATTACAAACCATGACAAGTGATTCAAAGGAAAGCTGGAAAGAACTAAGAGAACAACTGGAGGTCTCATTTAGATCATCAACTCTGTTTAATAACTGGGGTTGCTATTGACTGAACTAACCATCATCTTATGGATGAAAAGACTGAATAGGAAATTAAACCACAGTGAGTAAGAAGAATAATATGAGATGAGCATATTTAGGTAAAAATGCTTGTGCTGGTACTCTGAAGCCTTAACACCATACCAATGCATTTTCTTTGAATGAAAACAGATGACACTTGCTTTGGATGACTATGTTACATGGAGAACAGAAGTTTCCAGATGATCAAGGTTAGTCCAGACATCATCCTTGATCCCTGCTCCTAAGTCTTCCTAAGTCTCTAGAGAACCTATCTCCCACCAGGTAAGTATTTTAGTGTTCGAAGAGGCATGAAATGAGGCCAAATGGTGTGCCCGTCACTTCTGTTTGGAAAAGTTTAGGAAAAAGCTCTCATCATTCCCCCTTCTCTGAGAGCACAGAGTATTTCGAACACCCTCCAGAGCCTCTCGCACCTCATCCACTATTTTTAACTCATCACATCATTACTTCACTAGGAGAACAAGTGGCCAAGTTAAAAAGGCATCAGAATTTCTAAAAGAGAAGAGGAAGAAAAGTTTCCTCTTTCATTTGTGTCCCCAGTGTCTTCGAATGTAGCAATGGTATAACTTCAGTTTGCTTTCTCACTTGGTGACACATTAAGCACTGAATCTGGGGGGAGTGTTATTTGGGGAAAAGGGTAAATTACAACCTTGGATGCTTTTATACAACATTCATTTGATATTCAGTGAATAATTATTGAGTTCCTTCTATGTGCCAGGCATTGCGCTAATCTCAGCAGATACAGTAATGAAGTAGCCTACATAATCCCTTCCTCTAAGGGGCTGAGAAAAAGATAAAAAATTAAACAGTCATTGAGATAAATCATAGTGTTATATAGGGACCACTGAAGGCTTCCCAGAGAAAGTTTTCACTTTTAGTTAATAGCTGAAGGATGAGTTGGTGCTGGACAGAAGGCTGTAGGGGGTGAGGGATTAAGACTGTTCTAGGCCAAAACAACAGCTTCATGTGTAAAGGCCCTGAGTTGAATGAGATGCATAAAGATGCTGAAAGAAGTTCACTATGGCTGTAGGAAAGAATGTGAGAAAAGGAGAGATGTGTTCTGAGGCTGAGGCAGCAGGATGGGACCAGTTCATGACCAGCCAACCATGGGAGCCAGGTTAAGGAATTTGGTTTTTATCTTAAGGTCACTAAGAGGCCCGTGAAGAGTTTTTAGCAAGAAAATACAGGATCATGTTTGTGTCTTGGAAAGGTCATATTAGCTGCAGTAAGAGAGGAGGATTGGCGGATTGCAAGACTGGAGGCAAGAGACTGTTTTAGGGAGGTTGTTGCAATAATGTGGATGAGAGATGATGCCTGCCTGGCTGACGCTAGCCTAGAGATGCTGCTGCTAGGGAAGTGGCCTGAAAAGGAGAGACACAGACATTGTTGAGATCTTTAGAAGGCTGGGTTTATAGGACCTAGTGATGAACTGAATGGATATGGAGGTGAATGAGAACGAGACTCAGGGTGTTCTCATTCTTCTCACCTGCCCACCTGCCTCAGTGGTACTGCCAGATTGAGAAGAAGCAGGGTTAGTAGAAGGGAAGGAAAAATCATGAGTCCAACTTTAGGTATGAGTTGCTGGAGGTGATTTTGAGGTACACAAGTGAAGACACTTAGCAAGCAGTTGCTATGCCAAGAAACAGATATGGAATGGACACAGTTTTGGAAGTCATTAGCTTATGGATGGTGATTAAAGCCATGTTTATGAAGAAACTGTTCAGGGAGAAGATATTCTGAGAGAAGAGAAGAGAACCTGGGAGAGAACACTGAAAAACATTAATGTTTAATGGACCACCAGAGGAAGTGGAGTCTAGAAAGGAATATAGATGAGAAGTGTCCATAGAGGCTGTTCCACAACATCTAGGGAGCAGCACAACAGCTTCCCTGAAGAGCCAGGCTGCTTGTGATTAGGACCTGGCTCCACAACTAAATATGATAACCTTAAGCAACTTAATTTCTTTGGGTCTCAATTTCCCCATTTAAAATGGTGATAGCATTGATAGAACACACTTACTAGAAAATTGTTCTGAGGATTAAATATCTTAATCTGTGCAGAGTGTTTAGTACAGGGCCTGGTACTTATCAAATGCCCATCAGTTATTAATTACTATTATTAATTGTACCTTACAACAAATAATTTGCAGAGTTCATTCAGTTTAACAATAATAATGTATTCCAAGAAATGGAAGGTACATAGAAATGGATTGTGCATGATCTACCCACCTTGTATAAACTACTTATATTTATAACTATCTCCAAATAAGATACGTATTTTAGTAGAACGTTACTTTAGTAGGGCTTTCATTTTCTCCTTTAATTTTGCCAAAACCCCATGAATAATGAGAAT
Organism: Tamandua tetradactyla; assembly: GCF_023851605.1. Classification (NCBI taxonomy): domain Eukaryota; kingdom Metazoa; phylum Chordata; class Mammalia; order Pilosa; family Myrmecophagidae; genus Tamandua; species Tamandua tetradactyla. Next base: position 146,323,898 of record NC_135332.1, read on the forward strand.
GTATTCTCATCCAAGAGATCAAGAGGGTCATACAGAAGGTAAACAGAATTAGGCTGTGAATCCCAGTTTTCCGGCTCAAGTTTCAACAACCATTATAAAAAGACAACCAGTCTTGCTCCTTCGCCTGCATGGAAACACATTTGTAGGGCTCTGTCCCAATAGCAATACAACGTGCTTCCAGTCAGGTTTTTTTTGTTTTTCGTAATTAGAGAAGTTGTGGGTTTACAGAGAAATGTTGCATAAAATGCAGGATTCTTATACCCCACCCTATCATGAACACCTTGCATTACTGTGGTACTTTTGTTACATTCATGAAAGCATTTTTACCTGAGACAAGTTCTGCTAATCTAGCTGCATATACCTCGTGCTGCTGAAGAGGCCATGGGTTCTTTGGGATACAAATGTTGTTATTACCACTGCATTCTTATCCTGTCTTCCCATTCATTGGAACGTTACCTCCAGTGGTCAAACCACATTTGAAAACACTGAACAGCAGATAAAATTGTGATTTATGCAGTATCCCTTCCACTCCCATTATTTCCAATGAACTGATAGAGAAAGAATGAAGCTGCTCAAAATAGACCAAGTATTTGGAGTTTGTTTTGTTAGTTTACTTTTGTTTTTGTTTTTTGCATTTCAACTTGATGTAGGAAAATCTAGCTGGTTATTATGTATGTGTGTAAGCACATGTGAGTGTTTAGTTAAATGATTCTTATGCCTTAGGTTCATGTAAAAATATTGCTATTATATATTCAGAACTCTGAAGAAGTAGACTTTTAAATAAAAATTTATTTGTGTTTGTGAACACAATGTTGAGTCAGAAAGGGCTATTATGCAACTCACATTGTGTTCTATTGACCATCCAGACTGAAAGCTGAGTCACCACCCTGTCAGGCATTTTATCAAAGTTTCTCCACTTGGTTGTCTCTGGGCAACAAGGGGCTCTGAGAGCACATAATTAAAGCCAGAGTAGCTGAAGAGGGAAGAAGCCTTCTCATTAAGGTGTCAAGGAAGAGCCAGGTAGGAATGATGATGGTTTGAAAACAGGTATTTAGCCTTGCTCTCTCCCCAAAATCCACTAAAATGACAGTAAAAGGATTTTATTATAAGCAGAAACCAACAAGGACAAAGAAAAGGTGAGAAGGGACCACAGCAACAAAATTTGAGAAGCTGGAAAACAGATGGACAAATGGTAACAAACCTGAAAATACTGAATTATTAAATATTTCAACAAATCTGAAAATACTGAATTCTAAGCCTGTAGTGGGGAAAGTCAAGATGCAATTGGATTTTCATTGCCTACTCCCAAATGACTCAGGAATTAGCAGCACCTGGAATTCCTGGAAGAAGGGGTTGATGCTGGAGCTAAAAGCAAGAGGAATAATTGAAAGTCTTCTTAACATATATTAAGACACCAGTCCCCTCCCCCAGCTCCTAGATCTCCTTCCTATGCAACAGGGTTACTGTAGTTGATTTCATTATGGCTCCCAATTCTTCATCCCTTCCTTTGCCATGTGATTTTGTAGTTGCTCCCACTAGAATCTAACATATGTCTCTGCCTCACTGATACTGTTTCACTATGAGACTTGCTTTGGGTAGTGGAATGTGGGCAGAAGTGACACTGAACAAGTTCTGAGCATAGGCTTTAAAAGACATTGTGTGCTTCCACTTCCTCTTGCAGTTCTGACAAAGCCATGAGAAGAATATGCTTGCAGTAGCCTGCTGGTCCAAGAAGAATGAGAGACATATAAAATAAAAAATCTAAACCCATAGCCTGAATCCAAGCCCCCAAAAAGCCCAAGTTGACATGCAGTCACATGAGCTAGAAGCGCCTATTGCTATAATGTGCCACCTATATTGTGTCAGTATTCATTCCACATAATAGTTGGCTAGGATGGATATTGGTTCTTAGAAATGGAATGTAGCTGTAATAAAAACTGAAGTATGTGGTACTGGCATTGGGAATTGGTCACAAAGAAATTTCTCTGAGAGGCTAAAAACATTTTGAGGAAAATATTATAGGAGACTGAAAAAATGGCAACTTATCTTTTGTAATGGCAAAACATTTGACAAACTAGTCACCTGTAGAGTAGCTATATTAATATCAGACAAAATTGACTTTAAATATAAAGACATCATAAGAGACAAGGAAGAACACTACATATTAATAAAAGGGACGATTCACAAAGAAGAAACAACAATCATAAATGTTTATGCTCCTAATCAAGGAGCTCCAAAGTATAAGAGGCAAACATTGACAAAACTGAAGGGAGCAATAGATGCTTCAACAATAATAGTAGGAGACTTCAATATACCACTTACCTCTATAGATAGAACAACCAGACAGAGGATCAATAAGGAAATAGAGAATTTCAACAATTTGATAAATGACTTAGACTTAACAGACATATATAGATCATTATACCCTGTCATGGTTAGGGACAGGTGTCAACTTGGCCAAGTTGTGGTACCTGTTCATCTGATTGGGCAAGCGCCGGCCTGTCTGTTGCAATGAGGACATTTCATAGGATTAGGTCATAATCATGACAGCTACATCCATAGCTGATTCCATTTGTAATCAGCCAAAGGGGAGTGGTTCTTAAGGAACAGAATCTTAAAAATGGGTTTTTATGAATGGTTTTCTACTCTGACTGGGCTCAGAGACACTAAGGACTCTGATTCCCGCAATCAGAATGACACTCCCAATCCATGGACTGAGTTGGCAAAGGAGATAGTCAAAATATCATCATTCGATTCTCCTAATGCTTCACTTGTACGAAGCCAGACTCTGGGGGATAATGTTTTTGACACCTTTACAGAGTTTTGTAGAAATAAGAGTTATAGAGATGTTGGTTGGTTGTTGTTAGATACACTGTCTACATTAAAGGGTGAAAGGGATGGGCTTAAGGCTTCAAACAAGAAGCTTAAGTGCCGTCTGAAAGATGTAGAGGTTTCTATGAGTATCCTGAAGGAAAATTTTATTTCCTGTAGCCGTAGACTTGAGATCTCTGAAAATCATTATTAGAGTAGCAACTGGCAGAATCCCCACGTTGGTTCTCTAACTCGTGCAGTGAGGGCTATTATGGTGGGAAAGGCCAAGTGGAAGCCACTAGAACTGCCCCTACCAAGCAAAATAGTAAATCAAAAGCAATACCGTATTCCTGGAGGGATTGCAGAGATTACTGCCACTCTTAAGGACTTGAAAGATGCAGGGGTGGTGATTCCCACCACATCCCCGTTCAACTCTCCTATTTGGCCTGTGCAGGAAACAGATGGGTCTTGGAGAATGACAGTGGATTATCGTAAACTCAACCAGGTGGTAACTCCAATTGCAGCTGCTGTTTCAGATGTAGTATCATTGCTTGAGCAAATCAATACATCCCCTGGTACCTGGTATGCAGCTATTGATCTGGAAAATGCTTTTTTCTCAATAGCTATTAGTAAGGACCACCAGAAACAGTTTGCTTTCAGCTGGCAAGGTCAGCAATATACTTTCACTGTCCTACCTCAGGGGTATATCAACTCTCCAGCCCTATGTCATAATCTTGTTCGCAGAGACCTTGATCGTTTCTCCCTCCCACAAGACATCACACTGGTCCATTATATTGATGATATCATGTTGATTGGACCTAGTGAGCAAGAAGTAGCAACTACTCTAGATTTACTGGTAAGGCATTTGCGTGTCAGAGGATGGGAGATAAATCCAACAAAAATACAGGGCCTTCCACCTCAGTAAAATTTCTAGGTGTGCAGTGGTGTGGGGCATGTTGAGATATCCCTTCTAAGGTGAAGGATAAATTGCTGCATCTGGCCCCTCCCACAACCAAAAAAGAGGCACAACGCCTAGTGGGTCTTTTTGGATTTTGGCGACAACATATTCCTCATTTGGGTGTGCTACTCCGGCCCATTTATCGAGTGACCAGAAAAGCTGCTAATTTTGAGTGGGGACCTGAACAAGAGGAGGCTCTGAGACAGGTCCAGGCTGCTGTGCAAGCTGCTCTGCCACTTGGGCCATATGATCCAGCAGATCCAATGGTGCTGGAAGTGTCAGTGGCAAATAGAGATGCTGTCTGGAGCCTTTGGCAGGCCCCTATAGGAGAATCACAATGCAGACCCTTAGGATTTTGGAGCAAAGCCTTACTATCTGCTGCAGATAACTACTCTCTTTTTGAGAAACAGCTTTTGGCCTGCTACTGGGCCTTAGTAGAGACTGAACACTTAACCATGGGCCACCAAGTTACCATGAGACCTGAGTTGCCTATCATGAGTTGGGTGTTGTCTGACCCACCAAGCCATAAAGTTGGGTGTGCACAGCAACACTCTATTGTAAAGTGGAAATGGTATATACGAGATAGAGCCAGAGCAGGTCCTGAAGGCACAAGTAAGTTACATGAAGAAGTGGCCCAAATGCCCATGGTTTCCACTCCTGCTGCCACATTACCTTCTCTTTCCCAGACCAGAGCTATGGCCTCTTGGGGAGTTCCTTACAGTGAATTGACTGAGGAAGAGAAAACTCAGGCCTGGTTTACAGATGGTTCAGCACGATATGCAGGTACCACCCGAAAGTGGACAGCTGCAGCATTACAACCCCTTTCTGGGGTGTCCTTGAAGGACAGTGGTGAGGGGAAATCCTCCCAGTGGGAAGAACTTCGAGCAGTGCACCTGGTTGTTCATTTTGCTTGGAAGGAAAACTGGCCAGAGGTGCGTTTGCATACTGACTCATGGGCTGTTGCTAATGGTTTGGCTGGATGGCCAGGGACTTGGAAAGACCATAATTGGAAAATAGGTGACAAAGAGGTCTGGGGAAGAAGTATGTGGATAGACCTTTCTGAATGGGCTAAAAACATGAAGATATTTGTGTCCCATGTGAATGCACACCAGAGGGTGACTTCAGCAGAGGAAGATTTTAATAATCAAGTGGATAAGATGACCTGTTCTATGGATACCAGTCAGCCTCTTTCCCCAGCAACTCCTGTTATTGCCCAATAGGCTCATGAACAAAGTGGTCATGGTGGTAGGGATGGAGGTTATGCATGGGCTCAGCAACATGGACTTCCACTCACCAAGGCTGACCTGGCTACAGCCACTGCTGAGTGCCCAATCTGCCAGCAGCAGAGACCCACACTCAGCCCCCGATATGGCACCATTCCCCGAGGTGACCAGCCAGCTACATGGTGGCAGGTTGATTACATTGGACCACTCCCTTCATGGAAGGGGCAGCGATTCTAACTGGAATAGACACATACTCTGGATATGGGTTTGCTTTCCCTGCATGCAATGCTTCTGCAAAAACTACTATCCGTGGGCTTACAGAATGCCTTATCCATCATCATGGTATTCCACATAGCATTGCTTCGGATCAAGGAACACACTTCACAGCAAATGAAGTGCGGGAATGGGCACATGCTCATGGAATTCTCTGGTCTTAGCATGTTCCCCATCATCCAGAAGCTGCTGGATTGATAGAACGGTGGAATGGCCTTTTGAAAACTCAATTACGGTGCCAACTAGGTGGCAAAAACTTGAAAGGCTGGGGTAATGTTCTCCAGGAAGCTGTGTATGCTCTGAATCAGCGTCCGCTGTATGGTGCTGTTTCTCCCATAGCCAGGATCCATGGGTCCAGGAACCAAGGGGTGGAAATGGGTGTGGTGCCACTCACTATTACTCCTAGTGATCCACTAGGAAAATTTTTGCTTCCTGTCCCTGCTACCCTGAGTTCTGCTGGTCTACAGGTTTTAGTTCCAAAACGGGGTGTGCTTTCTCCAGGAGAAACAACAGTGATACCACTGAACTGGAAGTTAAGATTGCCACCTGGCCACTTTGGGCTACTTATGCCTCTGGATCAACAAGCCAAGAAGTGGATTACATTATTGTCTGGGGTAATTGACCCTGACTATCAGAAGGAAGTAGGACTGCAGCTACATAATGGAGGTAAAGAAGAGTTTTCTTGGAATATAGGAGATCCCCTGGGGCGTCTATTAGTACTACCATGCCCTGTGATTAAAATCAATGGAAAACTGCAACAACACAATCCAGGCAGGACCACTAATGGCTCTGAGACTTCAGGAATGAAGGTTTGGGTCACCCCACCAGGCAAAGAACCATGGCCAGCTGAAGTGCTTGCTGAGGGGAAAGGGAACATGGAATGGGTAGTGGAAGAAGGTAGTGACAAATATGAACTTCGACCACGTGATCAGTTACAGAAACGAGGACTGTAATGCTGTTTTGTTTGTGCTATACTATTTAAGTTGTAAGATATCAAGTTTAAGAATGAATGTTGCCCAAGGATTTGCACCCCATTCTGGAGAGATTTAATGTGTTTCCAGTTATATGCAGGACAGTTGAGCATTGTTAGGTAAAAGAAAAAATGTGTGCTTATTTGTTTTCATTTGGAAATTAAGTATGGTCTAAGGTGATATATATATATATATATATATAGGTGCCAAGTTGACAAGGGGTGGACTGTTATGGTTAGGGACAGGTGTCAACTTGGCCAAGTTGTGGTACCTGTTCATCTGATTGGGCAAGCGCCAGCCTGTCTGTTGCAATGAGGACATTTCATAGGATTAGGTCATGATCACGTCAGCTACATCCACAGCTGATTCCATTTGTAATTAGCCAAAGGGGAGTGTCTTCTGCAATTAGTGATGCTAAATGCAATCATGGGAAGCCTTTTAAGGAGGACTCAGAGAAGACAGGTTCCATTCCTACTTTGGCTGGTGAGCCTCTCCTGTGGAGTTCATCCAGGCCATCCATTGGAGTCATCGGCTTCGCAGCCTGCCCTGTGGATTTTGGACTCTGCATTCCTACGGTCACGTGAGACACTTTCATAAATTTTATATTTGCAAGTGTTCCCTGTTGATTCTGTTTCTCTAGAGAACCCTAACTAATACATACCCCCAAACACTAGGATGTACATTCTTCTCTAGTGCTTATGGAACATTCTCCAGGTTTGATCATATGCTGGGGCACAAAATAGGTCTTTATAAATTTTAAAAGATTGAAATTTTTCAAAGCACTTCCTTTCATCAGAACAAAATGAAGTTTGAAATCAATAAACACCAAAGAACAAGAACTTTCATAAATATATGGAGATTAAATAATACATTCTTAATCAGTGACTCAAAGAAGAAATTGCTGGAGAAATTGGTAAATGCCTGGAGACTAATGAAGATGAGAATACCATATATCAAAACTTATGGGATGTGGCAAAGGCATTGCTGAGAGGGAAATTTATTGACCTGAAGACCTATACTAAAAAAGAAAGCAAAACTTGAGGATTTAATTGCTCATTTAGAGGAGCTAGGGAAAGAACAGCAAACTAACCCCAAAGAAAATAGAATAAGAGAAATAACAAAAACAAAAGCATAAATAAAAGAATTGGAGAATGACAACAAAAAAAATAGGAAAAAAATCAATAAAACCAAAAGTTGGTTCTTTGGAAAAATCAAAATTAATGGACCCTTAACTAGGCCGCCAAGAAAAAAAGAAAGAGAGGATGCAAAAAAAATCATAAATGAGAAGGGAGTCATTACCATGTACCATGAAGAAATAAAAAAAAAAATTCTTAAGAGGATACTATGAACAACTATACATCAACAAATTAGATGACTTAGATGCAATGGACAAATTCCTACAAACACATGAACAACCTACTTGAGAAGGTTGTTCTCAAGAAGACTTGAGAAGAAATGGAAGATCACACAAACTAATCATAAGTAAAGAGAGTCAATTAGTCATCAAAAAATTCTTAAAAGAAAAGCATTTGACAAAATTCAGCACCCTTTTCTGATAAAAACATTTCAAAATGTAGGAATTAAAGGAAATTTTCTTAATATAATAGAGGGCATATATGAAAAACCCATAGCAGCATCATACCTAACACTGAGACACTGAAGGTCTTTTCCCTGAGATTGGGAATGAGACAAGGATGCCTTATGTCACCACTATTATTCAACACAGAACTGAAAGTTCTAGGAGAGCAATCAGGCAAGAAATAGAAATAAAAGGCATCCAAATTAGAAAGGAGGAAGGAAAACTTTCATTATTTACAGATGACACGATACTATACTTGGAAAATCGTGAGAAATCTATAACAAAGTTACTTGAGCTAATAAATTCAGCAAAGTGATAGGATACAAGATTAATGTGTTTCTATACACAAGTAATGACCTAACTGAGGAAGCAATTAAGGGAAAAAATCCATTCAAAATAGTAACTAAAAGAATCAAGTGTCTAGGAATAAACTTAATCAGGTATATAAAGGACCCATATACAGAAAACTACGAAATATTGCAAAAAGAAATCAAAGAAGATCTAAATAGGTAGAAAGGCATTCCCTGCTCATGGATAGGAAGATTAAACATCGTTAAGATGCCAGTTCTACCCAAATTGATCTAGATTCAATGCAATACCAATTAAAATTCTTACAACTTACTTTGATGACCTGGAAAATCTGGTTATCAAATTTATTTGGAGCAGAAAGAGACCTCAAATAGGTAATAATATTCTAAAAGAGAAGAATGAAGTGGCAGGACTAATATTTCCTGATTTTAAAGTTTATTATAAAGCCATAGTGGTCAAAACAGCATGGTATGAGGACAAAGAGAGAACTACTGACCAATGGAATCAAATCAAGAGTGCAGAGGTAGACAACCAAATCCATAGTCAAGTTATCTTCGACAAGGTTCCCAAGTCCATTGAACTGGGACAATGCATGGGAGAACTGGATAGCAATAGCCAAAACAATGAAAGAGGACCCTTATCTTAAACCCTATATAAAATTTAACTCCAGTGGATCAAAGACTTAATATAAAAGCCAATACCATAAAACTCCTAGAGGAAAATATAAGAACCCAGTAATAGGAGGTAGCTGCTTGAACTTTACACTCAAAGCACAAGTAACAAAACAAAAAAATAGATAAATGTGAATTCCTCAAAATCAAATGCTTCTGTGCCTCAAAGGACTTTGTCAAAAAGGTGAAAAGACAGCTAACTCAATGGAAGAAAATATTTGCAAACCACATATCGGATAAAGGGTTTGTATGGGGGGTAGGGGCAGGAATGCATGGGCCAGGAATGAAACCCATGTCTCTCACATGGCAGGTGAGCATTATACCACTGAGCCACCTGTGCAACCTTTGGATAATGGTTTGAGATCCTGTATACGTGAGGAAATCATAAACTCAATGATAAAAGAACAAACAACCCAATTATAAAATGGGCTAAACTATGAATAGACATTTTTCTGAAGTGCAAATACAAATGGCTAAAAAGCATGTGAAGAAATGCTCATCTTCATCAGCTATAAGGGAAATGTAAATCAAGACTATGAGATACCACCTCATACCTACAAGAATGGCTACTATTAAATAAATAGGAAACTACAAATGTTGAAGAGAATGTGGAGAAACTGGTACACTTATTCACTGATGGTGGGAATGTATAATGGTACAGCTGCTATGGAAGACAGTGGGGGATTCCTAAGAAAACTAAATATCAAATTGCCCTACAACCCTGCAATACCACTGCTTGGTATATACCAAGAAGAGCTGAAAGCAGTGACATAAACAGACATGTGCACACCAATGTTCATAGTGGTATTAGTTATAATTGCCCAAACATGGAAACAATCCAAGTGTCCTTCAACAGACAAATGGCTAAATAAAATGTGGTATATACATAAAATGGAAAATTATGGAGCAGTAAGACAAAATGAGGTCCTGAAGCATATGACAACATGGATGAATCTTGAGGACATAATGCTTAGTGAAATAAGCCAGACACAAAAGGATAGATACTGTATGATTTCACTATTATGACTTTGGTAAAGGTAAACTCAGAGGTTTATAATGTAAAATATAAGGAACCTAGAGATACACAGAAGCTAGATGTGGGTGAACAGTTAGCTAATTAGGCTGAATTAAATGTAAAGGAATGGATAGAAGTGAAGACAGTTTATTAGTGGGTTTATAAGTAATCTTGCCATATTGAAGGTGAACATGATTGAAGGGGGTTGTTACATTAAACGGTTAATGTATTTCACCAATTAACAGTACAAATATAAATTCTTGTAATTACTACTTTAATGGTAGGAATCTTGCCCAGAGAGGCAAAAATAGAAGGGCATGGGGGAAAACTACTATTGCATGCTGTTCTAGTTTGCTAGCTGCCAGAATGCAACACACCAGAGACAGATTGGCTTTTAATAAAAGGGGATTTATTTTGTTGGTTCTTCAGAGGAAAGGCAGCTAACTTTCCACTGAGGCTCTTTCTTATGTGGAAGGCACAGGATGGTCTCTGCTGGTCTTCTTTCCAGGCCCCTGGGTTCCAACAACCTTCCCCGGGGTGACTTCTTTCTCCATCTCCAAAGGCCTGGGCTGAGCTGCAAGTGCTGAGATGAGGAATGCCGAGCTGCTTAGCTGTGCTACGTTGCAATCTCTCATTTAAGCACCAGCCAACTAAGTCAAACCTCACTCATTGCAGCAGACACGCCTCCTAGCTGACTGCAGATGTAATTGGCAACAGATGAGGTTCACGTACCGTTGGCTTATGTCCGCAGCAACAAGATTAGGTATGCTCACCTGGCCAAGTTGACAACTGAATCTAACTAATACACATGCTATGGCCTATATTTAACAGGAAGACATCAGCAGTATCACAACAATATCAGGGGTAAATAATTGGGTGGGGGCAGCCAAGAGTTAAGGGGAGATTTGGATTTTCTATTTTGTGAGGGTGTGTTTATCTATTATTTTTCTCTTTGGAGCAATGAAAATTGTCTAAAATTAAGAGTGTTGATGACTGTACGACTAAGCGAGGATAATGTGAGACATGGATTGTTTACCTTGGACATTATCCATGATGCCCAGTGGATGGAAGTGGCTGAATGACATATTGACTGAGAAGCAGAAAGGGAAACTATGATGGAATATTGTGTGGCTATAGAAAGAAATGAAGTTCTGAGGCATGGATTGAGGTCAATGAACCTTGGGGACATTATGTGGTACAAAATAAGTCAGAAATAAAAATATATATATATTTTATGGTCTCTTTTTGAAAATAATTAAGAAAATTGGAACCTAGATTGTAAGGTTTTATAGCAGTCACATTTAGTCCAGAGCTATAAATGTTATTTCTAAATTTTGTGATGCTGTGCTATATATGTATAACCTGGTATTTCCCTGAACTTTGGATATCTGTGTGATACCTAAGACTCAAAGTTGGAGTTCTGCAGCTCTGAAAGTCAGTATTGCCACATACAATAACTGTTAAGGAAATGGAAAAAAAGATCAGGTTTCAATTAGAGGTAATAACGAAGCTGATCTAGTTGGACTGAGGTAAATTAGAATACAGGGTAAAGTATGATAACGTCTATGTTTTAGAACTTAACCTACTGTATGATACCAAAAGAAGAGAGGCTTATTTTGTCCAAACCTAAATTTTCTCATAGTGCATAATCTCACTCAACTAGTCTAGATAGCTCATTTAAACAACCTAAACACATGGAGCCCACAATGGGAATGAGGGCTTGTAATTTGGTATAGCTTATGTAATGCCTGTGTATATTCCAGAGTATGTTTGGCAGATAATTTAAAAGTATTGGCAAAGTCTCTTGTAGAACTAGAGAAAAAATATGGAACTATTAAACTTTCCCATTGGGGAAACCCCTGATACTGTCTCAATGATTAGGGACTCCCAAGTCAATAGCCCAAGCCCTTGATCCTGAGGCTTGCTCTTATGAAACTTATTTCTGTAGTAGAGAAGTTAAGCCTACCTATAGTTACGCCTAAGGGTTACTTCCAGAAAACATCTTTTGTTGCTCAGAAGTGTCCTCTCTCTCTCTCTATGCCCATCTCTGCAAGTAAAATCATTACCCTCTCCCCTATGTGGACATGATATCCAGGGGTGTAAGTATCTCTGGCTACTTGGGATATGACTCCTAGGGATGAGCCTGACCCTGGCCCTGTGGGATTGACAACATCTTCCTGACCAAAAGGGGGAAAAGAAATATAACATCTAGTATCCAGAATATATAAAAAGATTGTTCAACTTAACAACAAAAAGACAGACAACCCAACTACAAAATGGGCAAAAGACATGAACAGACACTTCTCAGAAGAGGAAATACAAATGGCCAAAAGGCACCTGAAAAGATGCTCAACTTCCCTGGCTATTAGGGAAATGCAAATCAAAACCACAATGAGATACCATCTTATACCCATCAGAATGGCCATTATCAATAAAACAGAAAATGACAAGTGCTGGAGAGGATGTGGAGAAAGAGGCACACTTATCCACTATTGGTGGGAGTTTCAAATGGTACAACCACTGTGGAAGGCAGTGTGGCAGTTCCTCAAAAAGCTGAATATAGAATTGTCATATGACTCGGCAATACCATTGCTAGGTATCTATTCAGAGGACATGAGGGCAAGGACTCAAACGGACATTTGCACACCAATGTTTATAGCAGCATTATTTACAATTGCAAAGAGATGGAAACAACCAAAATGTCCATCAACAGACGAGTAGCTAAACAAACTGTGGTATATACATACAATGGAATATTATGCAGCTGTAAGACAGAATAAAGTTATGAAGTATGTAACAATATGGATGTACCTTGAGGACATTATGCTGAGTGAGATTAGCCAGAAACAAAATGACAAGTACTGTACAGTCTCACTGATATGAACTGGCATTAGTGAATGAACTTGGAGAATGTCAGTTGGGAACAGAGACGATTAGGAGATAGAAATAGGGTAGATATTGGATAATTGGAGCTGAAGGGATACAGATTGTGCAACAGTACTGATTGTAAAAATTCAGAAATGGACAGCACAATACTACCTAACTGTAATACAATAATGTTAGAACACTGAATGAAGCTGAATGTGAGAATGATAGAGGGAGGAGCCCTGTGGGCACAAATGAAATCAGAAGGAAAGACAGACAATAAAGACTGAGATGGTATAATCTAGGAATGCCTAGAGTGTATAATGATAATGACTAAATGTACAAATTAAAAAATGTTTTTGCATGAGGAAGAACAAAAGAATGTCAATATTGTGGGGTGTTGAAAATAGATGGTAATTCATATTTTAAAACTTTAACTTATGCGTTAGACTACAGCAAAAAATGTTCATTTGGTACAAAATTTATATTTTGACTGGTGCATCTCCTAATATAACTTATGTGGACAGCTTAATTGAACACCATAAGTACATGAAACCTTGAGTAGGGCATGAGATTTTGTAGGCTTGTCCAGAGTGAGCCCTGATAAATCCTAGAGTGATTTAACAGTGAACAAAAAGTATTTGCAAAGTCCCCTTGGGGGAATGGCAAGAAAGGGGGAAAATTCAATTTCTCCAAGTGGAGAATTCCTGATATTCTCACAAGCAGTCGGGAAACAACCAAAGCAATAGGTGGAGCCCTCAATCTTGGGGTTTGTTCATATGAAACTTAACCCTGCAAAGGATAGGATAAGGCTACTTAAAATTAGGCCTAAGAGTCACCCCCAGAGAAACTCTTTTGTTGCTCAGATGTGGCCTCTCTCTCTCTCTGCCAACATGACAAGCAAACTCATAGCCCTCCCTCTCAGGGGTGTGGACCTTTCTGGAAACATGGAACAGAAATCCTAGAATGAGCTGGGACTCAGAGCCAAGGGATTGAGAAAATTTTCTCGATCAAAAGGGGGAAGAGAGAAATGAGACAAAATAAAGTGTCAATGGCTGAGCGATTCCAAACAGAGTTGAGAGGCTATCCTGAAGACTATTCTTATGCATTATATAGATATCACTATTCTAGCTAAGGTGTAATGGAGAGGCTTTAACAAGAAGGTTTCCAGCAGGAGGGAACTACCTGAAAATGTAGAGCTGTGTTTCAGTAGCCATGTTTTTTGAAGATGATTGTATAATGATATACAGCAATGTGACTGTATAATTGTAAAAACCTTGTGTCTGATGCTCCTTTTATCTACCTTATCGACAGATGAGCAAAACATATGGATTAAAAATAAATAAATAATAGGGGGAACAAATGTTAAATAAATTTAGTAGATTGAAATGCTGGTGATCAGTGAGGGGGAGTGGGAGGGGGTATGATATGTTTGAATTTTTTTCTTTTTTCTTTTTATTTCTTTTTCTGGATTGATGGAAATGTTCTGAGAGGTGATTGTGGTGATGAATATATAAATATGTGATGATTTTGTGAGTTATTGTTTATATACCAAGAATGGAATGATCATATGGTAAGAATATTCATGTTTGTATATTGTTATCTTTAAAAATAAAATAAACAGAAAAAAAAAGTCAATTGTGAAATACTTATTCCTTCTAGCCTCCAATATTCTGGAGCAACTAGAAGGAAAAATCTGAGATGATGGTATATTAGCCCGTGACCAGTTCTGGGATCTGCCTTGTAACTACTTGTTGACGAGTGCTTTGAAAACTACTGCTTTTTTCTTTCTTTGCTTTGTATATATGTTGCATTATACAATAAAAATTAGAAAAAAAAAAGCTAGACCAGCAGCAAGAATCCCAGTACAGCCCCTGACATACAGATGTTGCTCAATAAATGAACCAAGTATTCTGAGCAGCCTCTCTTACTCAGACATTATCCTCTATTATATTAGGCATGGATTTTGCTCTCCTACTAGTCCAGTTTGGTGGGCCTCTCTCCCTCTCCTCTACCATGCAGGATTTAGCACTCTAGAGAAAGCTCAAAAAGGCCTCATTCTTGAAAGGAGTGTTGGAAACTACATGCCCTTTATGGTCAGAGAGACTTTAAATCTCACCTTTCCCACTTCTAATTCAAGTCTGCTCTTTATGGAATATCTACTAAATAAAAAAAAGTACTAGGAAGAGAAAGGAGAATAGGACTTATGTCCCTTCTAAAAAAAAAAAGGAAAGAAAAAAGAAATAAAACAAAACAAAATATCAGTGGCTGAGAGAGTCAAATAGAGTTGAGAGGCTATTCTGGAGGCCATTCTTATGTAAGCTTCAGCTAGATACTGCTATTTAGCACTTTTCCAACCCCCAACCAACACCATTCCTGTTAACCCTAAAGAACACCTGGTGCGCTATCTGAGATTCTACAAAAGTTTCATGCACTGATTACTTTCCAGAAACCTATAATCTCTAGATGGTTCTTAGGCCAGATAAGTCCTGAAACCCAGAGGAGCCAGCCTTTCTAAAAACATCAACTGGTTTCATTCTCCTATCCCATTGTGTCAACATCCCTTTCCAACATGAAAAAGTTAGAATGGGCATAGCCCAAATACCCCTAAAGATTGGGAGAAGAAGCAAAAGAGAAGGAAGAGTTATTAACACAGAAGATAGGATTTAACAAATGAGTATGACTGCTGAATGAGTATATTGATATTTCTTTTAGTTCCAGTGTCTTGGAGCAGCTAGAAGGGAAAACCTGAAATTGTGGAACTGTATCCCATACTAAACTTTGAAAACTGTTGCATAATTAATTATTACAATGTTCTTTGAAATTTACTGCTTTTTTGTACATGTTATATTTCACAATAAAAAATGTTAAAAGAGAGTCATCTGCAATAACTTGGAAGATAGAAATTATATCTAATGAACTCAAAGCCTTTAACAAGGAGGTTTCCGGCAGAATGCTGACAGCATGAGTAAGAGCCTACTAATTAGACTTGATAAGAGATTATGAAAAAGAGAAAAGTGCAGAAAAGAACAGGGTCTATAAAAACTGAGAGGGAATAAAGAGTTCATAAATTCTGGGACTAACTGGGTTGGAAAAGAAAATGGCTTCTCATCTCAAGCTTCTCCAGCCAGTAAAAGATTCTCAAATTAAGATACATTTTTCACCCTTAAGCAACATTTGTTCCTCCCATCCTTCCCCTTTTCAAAGAGGGCACCTACTGTAATTACACAGCACCTTGTTATGCCGAGGACAGAGGTGAGCAAGTAATTGCCTTTTTAGTTTATGGGTGTGCTGGTTGGAAAGGAAGCAGGCCCCCTAAGAAAAGCCATGTTTTAATATAAATCCCATTTCATAAAGGTAGAATAATCCCTATTCAATACTGTATGTTTGAAACTGTAATGAGATCATCTCCCTGGATGATGTGATTTAGTCAAGAGTGGTTGTTAAACTGGATTAGGGGACGACATGTCTCCATCCATTTGAGTGGGTCTTGATTAGTTTCTGAAGTCCTATAAAAGAGGAAACATTTTGGAGAGAGAGACTCAGAGAGAGCAGAGAATGCTGCAGCACCACGAAGCAGAGTCCACCAGCCAGCGACCTTTGGAGATGAAGAAGGAAAACGCCTCCCGGGGAGCTTCATGAAACCAGAAGCCAGGAGAGAAAGCTAGCAGATGACACCGCATTCACCATGTGCCCTTCCAGCTGAGAGAGAAGCCCTGACCATGTTCACCCTGTGCCTTTCCAGATGAGAAAGAAACGCTGAACTTCATCGGCCTTCTTGAACCAAGGTATCTTTCCCTGGATGCCTTAGATTGGACATTTCTTTAGACTTGTTTTAATTGGGACATTTTCTCGGCCTTAGAACTGTAAACTAGCAACTCATTAAATCCCCCTTGTTAAAAGCCGCTCCGTTTCTGGTATATTGCATTGTGGCAGCTAGCAAACTAGAACAATGGGTCTCATGATCAAGAGGAAACACATCTGGACCTGATGTAGATAATGAAATCCTGAATTTTGAATCTATCACGGTGAGAGAAGACTTCAAGCATGCCTTAGAAATATAGAGGGTGTATTGTGCATACGTGACAGACATGAATAATTATGACAGAGGAAAGACTATGATGCATTATTTTACGTCATCTTTCCTTTATTCACACTCTTCATCATCTCAGTATTTTGCCCTCCCTTTATTCGTACTCTGCTATGTCACTGTGCTGTTCCTCTCGCTAGAAGGGGACTATATCTCCCTGCCCCACCAGTGTTAGATTTGGCCTCCTAACTTGCTTTAAACAACAGAAGCAGGGCCCTAATGATAGTGTGTTAGGTCTAAGATTAGGCCTTAAGAGGTATTGTGTGTTTCTGTTTGTACCTCTTGTGTTTCTACCATTGTTATAAAGAGAATATGCCCCCAACAGCCCACTGATCCAAGGAGAAAGAAGGGCATGTAGAGTAGTGTGGCTCCACACCCACATCCTTGAGCTAAACCCAACCAAGCTCAGGTAAGATCAGCAGTCACCCCAACTGACAGACACATGAGCTAGAAAATAAGTGCTTGTTACTGAAATAAGTGACCTAGATTTTGTGATTATTTATTCTATTAAAATAGCTGACTGATACAGCACCTCTCTTTCCCTAACCCCCATGGAAGATGGGAGATTACGCCTCTGGAGAAGATAATAATAAGGGGCTTTTGACTGGGGAATCAGACAGAGTGGATGACAGGACACAATTCTGAACACTTGGTGATTAAGTAAAATTCTCAAGGAATGTCGAGAACCCCTAGGTTTCTTTCTTCATATGGCTTCTAGAATTCTAACAGCCAGGCATATAAACTCCATGTAGAAGATCAAGAGAATCTTCTCTCAGAAATCTGGTCAGCCCAAGAGAAAAAACATGGGGTGCTCCTCAACAAATGGTCCAGCCAGATTACTTTACAGGAAAGGTCATAAAAAACAAGTCCCACTCCACAACCCTATCCATACACACATACAATAACCTTTCAATTTTTAATGTGAGAAGATAGCTAAGGATTACCAGACAAGTAAGAAAAGCATCAACTATGAAAAACAAGAGCCAAAAAGAAACAAAGAATAAAAATATATAGGGAGAAATTAAGAAAAAAAACTGTCAATACTTTCAGAGAGATAAAGGAGTATGCTGCACTCATAAAACAAGTTTAGGATGCTATTAAAAGGGAGCATTTGGTAAATAAAAGAGTTCTTTGAAATTAAAAATGATATCAGAAATGAGAACCCAGAGAAAACTTGAAAAATAAAGTTGAGGATACCTCCTTAAAAATAGGAAAAAAAAGAAAACAAAATGAAAAGTAAGAGACTCAGTTGAAGTCCAACATCTGAATAATATGAGTGGCAGGGAAAGGTAACAGAGAAAATAATGGGGACAAAATCATAATTAGAAGAAAACAGTAACAAAGCCAGGAGTGTTTCCTTAAAAGTTTGTACTTCCCTTATCTCTAATTTGCCCAAAGAACATTTTCTTTTACTTCCAGGGTGACTGAAAAAGTCACTTCTGAGAGTCAAAGGAGACACTAAATAATTTTGCCAAGACAATAAGCTTAAACTAGGTCACCTTAGGGAATGATGGTAACCAAGATGAGGGCAATGGGCAAAGTCCAGGTTCAGTAATGAGGATGGACAATGTGTTGATCCTACAATTTGATCTTTCACAAATTCCCTGGCTACAGTAAACCCTGCTCATCAAAAGCAGTATCCACTGATGGACACAAATGGTAAAATTGCAAAGCTGAAGAAGAACTTAGAGGTTCTTCCTAATGTTATAGAGCCTTCCATGGCTTCAAGCTTATTCAGAGCAAAAGCCAATGTAGTCACAGTGGTTTAGCACATCCTATCTGGCCTGCCTGCCCCTAGGCCAATACTTCCCTGATCTTGTTCTCCCCTCACTCACTCAGCTCCAGCCTCAGTGGCCTCCAAGCATTCTTTCAGCATCCAGTCAAGCTCTTGAAGTCCTGCCTTAGGGCCTTTGCATTTATTTTTTCCTCCCTTCAAGAACCTCTTCCTCCCTATGCTTTCCTTCCTCCTTCAGGTCTTTAGTCTTCCTGAAATCCACCCTGTATTAGTTTGCAAGCTGCTAAAATGTGATATAGCAGAACTGGAACAGCTTTTAAAAAGGATAATTTAATAAGTTACAAGTTTACAGTTCTAAGCCTATAAAATTGCCCAAACTAAGGCACCAACAAGAGGTTGCCTTCACCCAAGAAAGGCCAATGGGTCTGGATCACCTCTGTCAGCTGAGAAGTCCCATGGCTGGCATCTGCTGGTCCCTTGCTCCTGGGCTCCTTTGCTTTCGGTCTGTTTCTGTGGGGGTTCCTCACTTTGCTTCTCAGGGGCTACCTGTCATCTCTTGACTTCCCTTGACTATCTCCAAGTTCTGGCTTGCTTAACATCCCAGATGTCTGCTGGGCTCCAAGCATCTTCAAACATCTGTGTCTCTATTCTACAAGTGTCAGCATCTGTAACAGCTCTGCTCTGAAATTTCTGTTGGTTTTGCCATTTCTGTCTCCAAAATGTTTCCTTTTAAAGGATTCCAGTAAATTAATCAAGACCTACCTGGAATGGTTGGAGTCACATCACTATCTAATCAAAAGTCACACCCACAATTGGGCATGACACAACTTCATGGAGATAATCTAATCAAATTTCTGCACTGATATGGTATTGAATTAGGATTAAAATAAATGGCTGTCTCCACAAGATTGAATCAGTATTAACATATGGCTGTTCTTGGTGGATATATAACATTTTCAAACTGACACATGCCCCACTGAAATTTCAACACATGACCCTCACCAACCATCACTATCCCTCTTTTTGGCTTTATCTTCCTCCATAGTGCTTATCGCCTTCTAACCTAAGCATATTTTACTTGTTTATTTAATTTATCTCCCTCCTGTATTGCCTTATCCCCTGCTGTAGAGTGTACACTCCATGAGAGATAGGGTTTTTGTCTATTTTGTCTCCAATATATTCCCAGCATCTAACATACTGCCTGGCTCATAGTGTACACTTAATATTTGCTGAATGAGTGAATGCACACATGAGCAAGCAGAGAGCTAAAGAATCCTGGTGATTGGCCCAACATCTTGGAGCACACAACATGCTGGCTGACTGTAGGACCTTCTCAACTCTAACTATACAGATCCACTTGTTATTTTTCCAGTAATCATGGAATTCCATGGTGATCTCAGAGTCATACTCTTTCTTCTAGGAAACCATGCCCAATTTCTTCATGCAGAATAAATCTCACATTGTCCAAAGTTCCTGCTTTAATTTAAGACTGCAGTGGTAGCCTAGCAGAAATCAGAGAGTAAGCTCAGCACAGGGTCAGGGCTAAAATGATATGGTAGGATGAATTAGGTACTTCAACAAACATGTTTTAAATATTAATCTGTGCCCCTGTGGGTATGAACCCAATGAAAAAAGAACCTCTTAAAGATATTATTTTTAGTTAAGGTGTGGCCCAACTGAATAAGGGTGGGCCTTAATCTGGGTTACTGGAGACTTTATAATGAGAACTGGGAAGTCACAGAAGCAAGAAGAGGACATTGCCATGTAACCAGAGGCAGATATGGACGCCAAGGAACCCCGAGGGTTTCCAGCAGCCAGCAGCTGAACATTATAGTCTTTGGAGAGAGAAGCCTTGCTGATTGTGGACTTCTAGCTTCTAATGGTGAGCTAATAAATTCACGTTGTTTAAACCAAACCAGTCTGTGATATTTTGTGATAGCAGCTTTAGAAAACTAAAATAGATGGACAGAAGACCATCTTGGCTAAAGGATATCATCCAAACAAGTCCTAATCACTTTGTCAGTGGAGAATAGCAACTTCAGATCCAATTCCCACAGGCACTTGTATCCCAGGCACCAAACTGGTAGGTAGGAACAGTAGAGGACTCTCCGGGAATGACAGGGTTGTGGTTCAGAGAAGTCAGTTCAAATCAAACAGGAACAAAGACCCCAGCCAGTGGCTGTGGGTAAAAGAATCACGGTCTGGCCTTCAGCACACTGTTGGTTAAAAGGAAGAAGTCAGAGAGAGCTACATGTGCTGTCATATAGAAGAAGGGCTCTATTAGAGGGAGCAACTGGGAGGTGCTCAGCAACTTTAGACAAAAATCCAGCAAGGACTGGGCAAATATGGAAGAACTCAGAATGGAGGCTGGGCTCTGTGAATTTTGGGGGTGATGGGCTCACCAGAGGCTGGGCTCAAGATGGAATCCAGACCCGACACTCCCACATCCCTACTGGGCTTCTGATGCTTTTGGTTTGGAGGGATCTGGAAATGAAAAGGCACCTGTGCCTACCAATGATCATGAGTAGAGCAGATTGGGACTCGTGACTTCTAAAATACCTTATTCATATCATTATTTTAACATTTCTCCGAGTGCCTGGTACTCAGTATTTCTTGAACAAATAAATGATCTTTAACAAATCACTTATCCTTTCTGACCTCAGTTTCTTTGGTCTCTTCCAAGGCTAAATTTAAAAGATGAACATTTTGTCCTAATTTTCAGAGGATTGAGAGCCTCTGTGATCTTTTTGTTCAGCTTCAGAATGTCCCTCAGGCATCTTCTGGTAGGAACCAAGCAGCCAGTACCCTCCACGCTGGGCCTCTGGTTTCACTTGGAGGCATGTAGCCCCAAATCATTTCCACAGTCATGCCTGGACCCAATAAGAGAACGGAGAGTAATAATCTATTTTTATATTGTTTAAAGACCTTATTTCTATTCCAGATAAGATTTATTTTGGGTCATTTCAATATAAAGGAGTAAATTCTTCAGAAGGCAGTGTTCATTTCAAGAGCTTTTTTCTAGTTTGCTAGCTGCCAGAATGCAACACACCAGAGATGGATTGGCTTTTAATAAAAGGGGATTTATTTAGTTAACGTATAGCTCTTCAGAGGAAAGGCAGCTAACTTTCGACTGAGGTTCTTTCTCATGTGGGAGGCACAGGACCATCTCTGCTGGCCTTCTCTCCAGGCCTCTGGGTTCCAACAACTTTCCCCAGGGTGACTTCTTACTGCACCTCCAAAGGCCTGGGCTGAGCTGCAAGTGCTGAGATGCGATATGCTGAGCTGCTTGGGCTGTGCTATGTTGAGCTCACTCATTTAAGCACCAGCCAATTAAATTAAACATCATTCATTACAGCAGGCATGCCTCTTAGCCGATTGCAGATGTAATAAGCAACAGATGAGGTTCACGTCCATTGGCTCATGTCCACAGCAGCAGAACTAGGTGCCTTCACCTGGCCAAGTTGACAACTGAATCTAACTATGACAAGCTTTTTAGCATCCCTGGAAGACACTGGGAAGGAGGGTGAGTAGAAACTGGCTGCTGAATGTATCTGGGAGAAAGCCCCAGGCAGCTGTCCCTCCTTGCGCACCTCTCCACACACACACCTTACAGAGGCCACTGGGAGTGCTTAGTCTTGTCAATGCAAAGAACACAAATGTAAATTGCACCAGACACTGAATCTTTAAAATGAAATTGCTAACAGTTTCCATCTCATATGCTTCCATCTCACAGTAGACTGGCTGAAGATCTACCAGGCTTGTTAATGCTCCTCTTTTGCCAAGCTCTGATGTCTCTCCCTGATTCCAGCACCTCCCATTTCCTCATCTTCCATAGACACAGAACCACACTCTTGTTTTACCCACTGGTTTCTCAATTACATAAGTTTGGTCCTCACTCCTGGAGAAACTTGCAGGAACCCACTTCACCCTTCCCCTCTCTGATCACAACTGCTGAGCTCGCTTTGTTAACAGTGGGCCCTTAAGGGGGCTCTTCATCAGCTCCAAAAGTCCAAAGAAGCTGAAGGCAAAACTTACCCCTGACATACCCTGGTTGAAGAGAAGGCAAAAGGAACATAAGGGGAGACATCTGGGATGTATATTAGGATGATGAGAGAGAAATTCAAGTACGGGTAGTACTGAGAGGTTTGGGGTCTATTTTCCCCCAGGGTGCTAAGGGAACAAAGAGCTCGCCACCTTGTCAAGGTAAGAGCCTGGTTCTTCAAGTGGGCTTGCTCACTGCCAGCCAGGGCAGATGTGTCTGAAAGAACTGGCTGTTAGGAGGCAACAGGCAAGATTTCTTTTTTAAAAATAAAATTTTAAAAATAAAAATTTCCAAATTTTCTCTTCTGTCTTCCTTTTCTTCTTCATCCCTGCAGGTTTTGAGGCATTTCAGTGGTTGCACATCCTGGATCTCAGGCAGTGAGCCAGAATTTCTCCCAGGAGCCTTTCTGTAGCATACCCAGGACACGGATTCCTCACTACACCCAAGTGACTTGTCAGGACACTCACACATTAACATTTGGAAGAACTGTGTTTCTTCTAATCTGAAGTAGATGTGGAGCAGTGGCTCACCCCTTCTGTCAGCCACTTCATCTATCACCAGATGAACAGCCACTGCTGATGGTGACTTGGTCCTCAGTTCGGGAGTTTCTGACTGCTGACTCTTTTCTCTGCTTAAAGAATTCTGTAGAAGGACAACTACCACTGAAGTTTCAAGATGTAAACCAAGGGTCAGTGGTAGTCATAAGATGTTTACCTTAATCCAACCACCTCTGTCAGACCCCTCGTCTCTAACCTGGAGAGACATTGATACTCAGACAAAAATCTGCCTTGCACTAAGTGGTTTGCAAAACAAAGATGTCAGTGTGATTATCATTCTGCCCTTCAAAACAGCCAAGGAAATCCTGCTGGGTTTTTTTTTTTTCCCCCTGCATGGGCAGGCACCTGAAATCGAACCCAGGTCTCCGGCATGGCAGGTGAGAACTCTGCCACTGAACCACTGTTGCACCACCCCCTGCTGTGTTTTGAATGACTGATCAGCAATCACAAGGAAGTCCAGCAATGAAAACAGCTTACAACACCATTCCTGTAGAGAACTAGGGCTCAGTACAGAGCCTTGCTCGAGGCTGGCTCTAATTGGAAAGGGAGTACCTCAGGGCGTGGTGCTATTTATGAAATGACTTTGTAGACTTTAAGGCGCACAGCCATCTTTGTCATACAGCATCATGACTGGCTTATCCTTTGTTGGAAGCAGAGGGTCTTGGAATAATCATACCCGGAGAATCATTTGCTAAATGCCTATCTTGTGCCTGCTCTTCTGCTCAAAAACCTTCAATGGCTCCCTACTGCCAAAGGAATTAAGTATGGGTTCCTCAAGGCTGTCCATCATCTGCCCTTGTCTGCCTTATTCTCAGTACTCCCTTTTTCTCCTTCACTCTCAGAGACACCTTAAGGGTGAGGTGAGCCAAATGTCTGGTCCATAAAAGGTACATAAGTAAAGAGATGCAAATAAATGCAAGAAAAAAATCTCCATTCTCAATATAAAGGTTTTGGCATTCAAGAAGACAGGATTCAACAGATACTGGGGGTTCTACAAGCTTGGAGTTGAGTATTGAGAGGCCCAGAGTGAGGGGGGTGATCAAAGAAGGGAAGAGAAATGGGGAGTAACCCAGTAGCTGAAAGGGAGGAAGCAAGGCCTGGATGAACAGCCAAATCACTTAAGGTGAAATGATTCAAGCTTTCACCTTCTCCTCTCTGACTCCTTACACAATAACAGCTAACACTTAGATCACATAGATTATGTGCCGGGTACAATGATAAGAGATTTACAAATACAAATTTCTTTAATCTGCACATCAACCCTATTAGATAGGTACGATTATTAGCCATATTTTACTGATGAAAAAAACTGAAGTACAGAGTGATTAAGTGGCTTGTCCAAGGTCATACAACTAGTAAGTGATTGTATCAGTTTCCTATTGCTTCCGTAACAAAGTACTACAAAACTTGGCCACCTAAAATAATAGATATTTATTCTCTTACAGTTCTAGAGGCCAGAGGCTTGAAATCAAGGTGTCACCAGGGCAATGCTCTCTCAGAATGCATTAGGGGAGGATCCTTCCTTGCCTCTTGTAGTTTCTAGTGGTTACTGACAATCCTTTGCATACTCTGGCTTGTAAATAACATCATTCCAATTTCTGCTGTCATCATCACATGGTGCTCTGTCTTTTTCCAACTCCGTGTGTCCTCTTCTGAGGACACCAGTCACTAGACTTTGGGCTCACCCTACTTGAGTATGAGCTCATCTTTTTTTTTTATTTATTGGCTTTTAAAAAGGGGAATTTAATAAGTTGCTATTTTATACTTCTAAGGCCGTGGAAAAGTTCAAATTAAAGCAAGTCAATAAAAATGTCCAAATTAAGGCTTTCACTCAAGAAAGGCATGGGCACTCTGCTTTGTGGCTCTGCTGTTCTACAGCTTTCTCCAAAATGCTTCCTCTTTTAAAGGATTCCAGTAAACTAATCAAGACCTACCTGGAATGGGTGGAGTCACATCTCCCTCTAATGAAAGGTTAATATTCACAAATGGGTGAGAGTATGACCTCATCTTAACTTAATTACATCTGCAAAGACCCTATTTTCAAATGATGTCACATTCAATGAGTACCAGGGGTTAGGAAGTCAACACATCTTTTGAGAGGGACACAATTTAACATACAACAGTGATGGAGCCAGGTCCAGTGCTAGATTCCATGATCTTCACCAGTCTATTCTGTCTTTTTTGGTACACCTTACATTGCTCACATTGTTACATATCATAGAGGTGGAATTATGTTTTGAAAAGTTCAAAGAGGAGCAAGGGTCATGTGACATGGTTTAAAACATAAAGGAAAGGGTATAGAATTTTTATTAATAGGAAATCAATTTATGCTTTGATTAAATTGATACTTTCTCCATGAGGAGAAAGACCCACATTCTGGCCTCCATGGGCCTTACAATTCAGCCAACATAACAGACGCTGACTAAGCAGTTGACACAAGGGAGCCTCTTCTGAAGTGAATTACCGGTGCAGTGGGTTCCATAACAGAAGGAGCCAAGAGGGGCATCAGGACGGAGTCTGTCTCTAAATTACCCACACTTTGTAGCAATTAAGGTGGAGCCTTGGACATCACAGGTGCCCAATTAATTATGCCTAACTAAAGTCAGAAGAGTATGGCAGCACTTCCTTCCAACCAGAACCATTTTCTATCTTGAAAATTCCTGGGTGATGACCCTCTCAGGTGAGTCAGACCAACTGGAAACCAGAAATATGTCCAGCCGCGAGGCACTTCTCATTTCCCCTGATCTCTCCTGGGCTTGCCTTCCCTCTGCTTTTCTTTGCCTTTCCTTACCACCCCTCCCATGCCCCATCCTTTTTTTCACACACCCCCTCTCTCTCACCAGAGAAAATTATTCTTCCTAGAGGAAGAAACAATCATCTTCTTCCTTCAATCAAAAGGATGGCTAACTGTTTCACAAGAACAATCAATAAGGCTTTGGAAGTGGGCAGAGGAGAAAGAGAGAGGATCAGAGGAAGAGGGGAGAGAACTGGAGCCAGATTTCTCCTCCCACAGTGCTCCATGTTGGCCCTAATAAGCAACCCAGTTAGTGCTTGAGAGGAAACACACTTGCCACTTCTGACAAGGCAAACAGACCATTAGATTAGAATTTCTACTAAAGATAATATAAAAATAAAAATAATCACCACCACCACCGCTATCAACATCATCATCATCAAGGTAAATACTGAGCACCTACTATGTGACAGATATGGTTCCAAATGCTCTATTTAACTTATTTAGACTTACCAGCTTACTTAGAATAATAATTAATGTTTTCATAAATGATTACTCCATGAAGGTTAACCCTTGACCTGGTAAGCGGCAGAGCTGGGACCACGAGTCTTTTCTCCATAATAGTCTATCTATGACTTCTCCCAAGTCCTTGACGCCTTCTGAGCCTCACTTCTTACCTGCAAAACAGAGCTTCCGGCCCACATCTAAGACCACACAAGTAGCCACTAAGAAAGGTTTGACTCGGATCAGTGACTCTGAGCCCAGGAATCTTTCATCTACCCCACACCTCCCTCTGTGAAACCTAAAAGAGGTTTCAAATCACTACTGTTATTTTGCTGAGTGAATAAATCAACAAATGTCATGAGAGTAGAGAAAAACTTTAATGAAAAAGTATCCCCAAATTCCCAGATAATTAATTGATTAAATAAGAATTTATAGAAGGGGTGGGCCATGGTGGCTCAGCAGGCAGAGTTCTCGCCTGCCATGCCGGAGACCCGGGTTTGATTCCTAGTGCCTTCCCATGCCCCCCAAAACAAGACAAACAAAACAAAAAAGAAGTTATAGAAGGCCAGGTTTTAAGTTTTTAATGGAAAGGAAGATGTGCACACTGGGGAAACAGAAGGGAACGGCCTTCCAGAAAATCCTCGAACTATCTCTTTCATGGTGAGGGGTAAATTATAGGTGCATATAATCCCACTAAAAAGTGTAGACTTCTTGGCTTTGGGCAAAGGCCACAGAGTAAGGGGTAGCCACTGAAGGACAAGGTAATATTTATGAAAAAAAATTCAGGATCATTAATAATTATGAAGCTAAGACACTTGGAATCTGAAATTAGACTTGTGATTGTTCATTTATCCATTTGTTCATTTACCAAATAGAGGCAGTGAGCTAAGGGTTCCTCAAAGCTGTAGGAGATATAAAGTTCAACAGCACAACAGTCCCTGCCCTCAAATAACCTGGACTCACATACTTCTAAAAGCTTTCAGTAAAACATAAAGCAGCATTTTAGAGTCCAAAAATACTTTATATAATTTCAGGTCAATTAAATTTGATAAGGAGAAAAAAAGGCCAAGCAAACACAGAAATAGCAAAACCAAAACTTAGTATTTTAAATCATAATTGATTAAAATAACTACAAAACATTGGAACAATTGACAAAATTAATATCTAGATGCTAGATTAGATATAGTTTTGTATTACTGTTAAATTTCCTAATTTTGATCATTGTGCTATGGTTATGAAAGAGAATATTTTATTTTATTTTTTATTTATTTATTTTTTTACATGGGCAGGCACCGGGAATCAAACCCGGGTCGTCTGGCATGGCAGGTGAGCATTCTTGCCTGCTGAGCCACCGTGGCCCACCTGAAAGAGAATATTTTAGATCTTGGGAAATATACTCTCAAATATTTCAGGGTAATGGTGTGTGATGTCTCCTAAAATTACTCTCAAATGGTTCAGAAAAAAATAACACACACATACACACACACAGGGAGAGAGAGAGAAAGAAAGAGAATGATAAAGCAAATAAGCCAAAATGGAATCATTTGGAGGATAATGTGCACTATTCTGGAGACTTCTCGATAAGTTTGAAATTATATTGCAATTTAAAAGTACAAAAAAACTCTGCAATTGATATATTGGATAAATCATAGATGTTAATGGAGCATCACCCAACCCCAAAGAGGCTCAGACTGGCCAGTACTGAATCATGAATTGTGGTTTTCATATCTTCTGTAGTTAGAAAACAGGAAAATCACCGACTAGTTGCAGGCCAAGTATCAAAAGGTAACATGCGTTAGGATGTGAGTCAAATCACTACATTTAAGTGAACCGATTTAAACCAGTTTCTTGAAGAGTTTATCCAAACACAGCTAGTGGAAAGAGACACCTAATTAGAAGTGGGACTGTCAAAGTCACAATAATCATTAACTCCAATTGTCCCTAGTTGCAAATATACACCAAAGGCAATTTCTTTGCGATTTCGCAACAATACAGGTATGTATATATACATACATTACAGGGAGAGACAGACAGAGAGAGAAAGAGAGAGTTAGAAGACTTTAGGATAATGCTTTAATACTTAATTTGATGACAGTCAAGAAATAATATGGACAATCGGCTAACTCTGTAGTCCCCTACTTAACCTCACAAGATTAAGCAAGGAAAATGATTGAAAGAACACACTTGAATTAGACTGAAAACCTTATAACTTTACCCACACTAGCTAGAAGGATATAGTCATATAACAACTGCCTTTCACTTTCATTTTGAAAATGCATTTTACCCAAAGGTGATTTTTTACCACTTAGTAAAATATAGAGATATCAGTTGGGGAAAAGGTAAATTCCTAGCAAGTCATATTCAAATGAAAATTTAGTGATTTTTGTCCGCCAAAGAAATAAACGAAAACTTTCTTCTTTACTGGATTTCAGAGATAAATACAGTCTCACTAACCTACTGGGATTTATGAAAGTAATTTTGATTCCTAAATTATTGAGAGGGATCTGCTTCTGGCATACTCTAAATTCTAATTAAAAAAGAAAAAAGTTTTAAAATGAACAATGCAATTACATATAGACATTCTATTTAGGCACAGTAATGTTAGCATAACAAGTTGAGTTGAAAAAAGAAAAGGGAAAATAATTATTAAACAAATGGGTGGTGAAATGAAAAGTTATTATTTTTTAAATGCACAAAGCCTTAATCTGAAGCCAAGCAGAGATGAAGATAAACAAGAAGTTGCCCTCCACAGCCAAAGAACATAATACCCAGGAAATCAAATGTAATCAGTCTAAATGTGATCATACTGACTGCAGTTAATATGAATTTAGCATCCTGATGCCAAACGAAACATTAAAGCAAGTCCCCTATTTTTAGGGTCTTGTATCTCAGTGAATAATGAATCAGAATGCATCTTGGCCTCACTGGCAGCCTGGAGGATATTTGTTTTCCTACCAAAAATAGTTGAAGTCTCCTAAACTGTGGAATGGACACAAAGTGACCAGAAAACTGGAGGGTTCCAAACAGAGAGAAATGAACTTTTGGCCTTCTACAGTCTTGGCCTAGGCACTGGCCATCCACATGTTTCTGGTCTGGCCAAATCTCACAATTATGTCTAATTGGCCAAAGATGGAGCAACAGCCTCCCCAGCAGCTCTTAGGGAAGTCAATAACCCTGTCACTATAATTTTATAATGCTTGTGGGAATTTACTTTTAGAGTATAATCAGTCAGATAAACTGGAGCTTAGTTATAACACCACTAAGCATAGGGAATAGTTCATTATAAGGAAAGCTTGGAGCTCATTCTAGGAGGGGTTGTGTTATTACAGGACAGAGGAGGCTAAATTACATAGCAAATGTTTCATCTACTTACAGAACAATAAGAATAATAGCTAATATTTGTTGAACATATATTAGAGGCTAGAACCTGTTCTAGAGTCTTTGACCATTTCATCTAATTCTCCTCTCACCTATAAAATGGGTTATTACCCCCCATACAAACTGACAGAAGAGGAAACTGAGACACATTCAGGCAATCTGGTTTCAGAGACAACATGCTTGATAACAAGGTTTTATTTTAACACATTTGTAAAGCATATGAGGCATGATAATCCCTTGACCTTCTAGCATCTTTTTAAATTTTTTTTAAACTTTTTATTTTGAAACAACTCTAAACATAGAAAAGTGGCAAAGAAACAGTGTAATTAAGTCATTTGAAAGTAAGTTGTTGGAATTATGCCTTGGTAAACCCCATGAATGCTTTAGAGTATTTATGCTACAACCACAAATGACCATTAAAATCAGGAAATTAACATGTATACAATACTAGTGTCTCACTCTCAGATCCCATTCAGGTTCACCCAATTGTCCCAATAAGGTCTTTTATAACAAAAGTTTTTCCAAACTTTTCTGAATTCCTTATCTTGACCTTGAGGGACCCTTTGTGGTTCTTATCTCATTTCACTATTGTCATCATCGATATACTCTGATCATCCTGAATTTATTTCTATTTTTTGAGTATACTAAGCTCCTTTCTCCTTGGAACCTCAGACTTTCTGTTTCCTCTGTCTGAAACACTCTTCTTGCACTCAGGTCTCAGCTCAAATGTCACCTCGTCAATTTAAAGATACCTCAGACACCCTCCATGATACCAGCATGTTTTATTTTCACCATAGCACTTATAGCTACCTGAAATGATCATATTTTTTGGTTTATTTAATCATTGTCTATTGCTCCCATTAGAATATAGGACTATGAGTGCAGTAACTCTGATCATATCGCAGCACCGAGGACAGTGCCCAATGCATAATGGGTATTTAATAAATATGTGCAGCATGAATGAATGAATGGTACCTATCATATATGTGTTTATGAAAATTAAATGAAATAATACAAGTAAAATATTTAGCATAGAACCTGGCACATAGTAAGTCAAAAATCCTGTGATAAAAATATCAAGAGACCTGAGTTCCAGCTTTGGCTTGGCTTGGCTCTGTTTCCAGATAACTGGTGACTCTGGGCAAGCCACAAACTCTCTAAGCCTTAGCTTTCTTATCCATAAATCATGGTGTATGGATTAAAGCACCTCTGAAGTCTCTTCCAGTATTATAGTTCAATGGTCTTGCTTATTTAATGATTAAAGCTTTTCAGCCCCGCCCAATGGCCAGCTAATTCTTCATTGGTAAAAACTAAGCTACTGTGCCTTAGCAGCACCTCAAAAGGGCCAACTGTAGTATTGCTTGGGTATTGCAGCTTCCAGGTGCTTACTATACCTTTTTAAAGTTAGTTTTCAAGCAATTCTGCAGAATCCCTGCTTTTTTAACTGAACTTCAATTCTTTCTCCTACCATAATTTCCAGAAACAAAACAAAGGCTATGCTCTGCAGTCATGTAGCCTGGGCCACAGTGAAAAATTTTATGGAACAGAGTCCAAGAAAATTTCAGCAACAGCAATCAAAGCTGGCATTTTGCCCTGATATTTTTAGTGAAATTCCTTGACCCTGAAGAAAATCTATAATTCTGGAGAATTTGGTTTATCTCCAAAGAGAGAATTCTTAAAAACACTATTAAAACAGAGGCCCAAACTGTGGATCATCCATTTTGATATTTCCAAGAAAAATGCAGATGCCTACATCTGCCCACACAAAAATCCATGGTAATCTCCTCAGTGACACAGAACTCAATGACTTAGTAATCATTCACCCTTGAAAACTGATTCCTAGATAACAAGGTTAAAAATAATGCAATGTGTCTCATAGACAAAACTGTGTCATGGCAAGGTCTACCAAACTCACTTTGGGAGTCTGCATTCATCTCTTTATGTTGATAGTCCAACAGAACATACATTCCACCTACAAGAGAAATAAACACAAAAGAAAAAGGGAAAACATCTCTTTCGCTCAGCTTGCTCTAATTTCTTGATTTGCTTGAGCCAATCAAGCCAATCTGGCTGCTGGTCTGTTCTATAACTAGCTTCAATTAAATCACTTTTACTGCTTCCAACAGTCTGCGAGCCTGGCTGCCACCTGGAAAAGCTCCTTCCAAGGGCTCATTTACTTGGCTTAATCAAGTCCATTTCTCCAGTGGGCCATAAGATTGAAAAGAAAGTTCCCAGTTGTCACTGCAAAATGTCACCAGCCAAAAGAACCCCTCCGATCTAATACTTCTGTCTTATAATAGCTGCTGCCTTCCTCACCCTTACACTTCTCTCCTGCAGCAGGCTACCAAATGAAGATTGAAGGAGGTTCCTGGTATCACCCGGAAACTCGTCAGAAATGCAGAATTTCAGATGCTATGCCAAATCTAATGAATCAGAATCTGCATTTAACAGGATCCCTAGGTAATTGACATGTACATTAAAGTTTGATAAGTACTGAATTAGAATAACTCCTTTGAGGTACTTCAAATGAAATGAACTTACTTGCAATCAATCTCTATTCATTTGGGATGGGGGAATAGATTATTAGGCTTATTATATAGCAATAATTGATAATTGGCTCCCTAAATTTTTTATTGTAGCTTTAGAATTTACTTTTCCTTTTAATTTAATAGGATTTCTCAAACTCCTGGGGCAAGTTAAGAAAATCAGATATTGAGCAATGCCATTGAATAATAGCAAACTGGCTTTCTGCAGGAGAAAAGCCCTGATCCATAGCATTTACCAATTTCCGTGGTATAAACATTCCCTCATGGTCAATTTCAAGTCATCAATGTTTTAAAAACGGACATGCAAAATTCCTGAAAATTTAACTATTGGCTCTTACAAGCTTGTCTAAATTCCAACACACCATGGAAAAAAAACCTCAACAATGAAACTTCTTAAAAGTCATGGTCCCTCCTCACTCAAATATATTCAACATGAAATAATATCAAGCTAGACTTCCTAAATGTACGTTTAAATATATATATTTTTACTAAGAAATCTTCACACATATACAGTCCATCCATAATATACAGTGACTCACAATATCACATAGTTGTATATTCATCACCATGATCATTTTTAGAACGTTTGCATCACTTCAGAAAAAGAAATAAAAAGAAAAAAGAAAAAATGCGTATATCTCATATCCCTTACCCCTCCCTCAGTGACCACTAGTATTTCAATCTACACAATTTTTTACCCTTCATCCCCTCTACTATTTATTTTTTTTAATCTTTATTTTTTAACTCATCTGTCCATACCCTGGATAAAAGGAGCATCAGACACAAGCCTAAATGTATGTTTCATTATTCCACACCTCTTCTCCAGAACCCAAGAAGTTTCCCTATGGATTATTGAGCACATATATCTAAACTTCTTTTTCTGTTTCCAAGGTATCCTCTCATCTTGTCATACCCACTTCTCCCACTTCATTTCCTCCATCTCCTTTCCATGCACCATATTCTCCAATTCTGTTTCCTGTACCCCATCAATTCCTGAGGTTGCTCCAGTTGCTGCTGGCATCTAAAGTCTAACAGTGAGGGACAGAACTATGTTAGGATAAAACTGGCACTGTAAATGGCAGGCAAAAAGATGGAAAGAACCTGGGTGTTGATAAATCTTTGAGGTGCAAGATCAATCTGCCCTAGAAGCTAGTCCTTCTTCTGAACTTTCCATTATGTGAGCCAATAAATATCTAGGTTTTATACCTGCAGCTAAAGCAAATTAGCAGTGCGCTAAGAAGGAAAGCACCCTGATGGAACACCAGCCATGGCACACCGAATCTAAATGTGGCCATCACAAACACAGCCTTAATTGTTCCTACCAGCCCTGCAATCCCAGGCAGAGAGAAACTGTCTGGAAAGATAATGCAAAGAGTTGATCATGATACAATGTGTTGTAGTAGTTCACAGACTCATTGAATCTTAGGGATGGAAAGGATCTTAATGATCCTATAAATCTACTTCCTACCTAGGAAATCTACCACAGGTAATCACCAGCCTCTTATAGTGAATGGGAATTCACTTCCTTCCAAAACAATACTATTATTTTAAATTTTTTGTGATGAGCTAAAATATGCCTTCTTTTAATTTCTAGTCACTAGTCATAATTCTCCTCTCTTAAGCCACACATAAAAATGACCTTCAGATATGTAAAAATTATTTATCATGGCTATCTTCCCAGTACCTTATACTTCATTTCCAGACCTCTTAACAACTTCTCATCTATGAATAGGGGCAGAGCCTGATGCCACTGGACATGTCCCTCCAGTCTAACATCAGCCTACATTAACCTACTGTCATTACATACAGTATTACAATGTTACACATTTAAATTTTCTCTAACTTGACCACAAGAATATAGTATTAGTTAAGGTAACAGTAGCTCTTGAACCAGCAGCCC
Source organism: Tamandua tetradactyla (assembly GCF_023851605.1). Taxonomy (NCBI): domain Eukaryota; kingdom Metazoa; phylum Chordata; class Mammalia; order Pilosa; family Myrmecophagidae; genus Tamandua; species Tamandua tetradactyla. Next base: position 146,358,059 of record NC_135332.1, read on the forward strand.
TCCAAATGTCAGCAGCTTAACACAACAGAATATTATTTCTCCCTCACATAGATTCAAAAGCAGAGTTCTGATCCCTATCTTAGTGATAAGTTAGGGTCCAGGAACCTTCCTTTCATAGCTCCCATCTTCAACTCATGACTTCTAGAGTCACAATGGAAAAGGAAAGAGTATAGAGGATCTGGTATAGGGGGTGGTTATAGGCCAAGTCTGCCCACCACTTCTGTTCACCTTCCATTGGCCAGAATCCAATAAGTGACATACTACATCTAACTAAAATCACATAGCTCCATATTTAACTAAAGTCACATGGCTCCATACCTAGCTAAAATCACGTAGGTCCACGTCTAAGTAAATTACATAACTCAGAAACACATTTAGCTGTGTGACCAGGAGAAAGAAGCAAGTTCTGTGAACAGCTATCCATTCTCTGCCACAAATTCCATATGAAAACGTCGAAACATCTGTCTAAATGTCTAAATATTTACAGAAATCCAAATGTCCATAGGACTAGAGAGCGGAGCCCCACAGGAAACAAGTAAGGAAACACATCCTTTAAATTTCATAAAATAGAAAATATTTAGGCATAGAATGAGAAACACCTAAAAACAGTGATTCCAAAAGCTTTCCTAAGGAGGAAATTAGGAACACCCATTTCTCCTAAAATAGAGTAAAAGAGCAAAAGTGAAAATACTTATTTCTAGAAAGATATGCTGTTGTCCAAATTAAGTATAAATATCAGCAACGATATGCTGTTATTCTCAAAATATTACTCATTAAGAAAATGAAATAGATCATAAACAGAAAATGGATAGATTTGACTATGTAAAAATTAAAACTTATTTTAATAAATCATATAATAAAATAAGAAAATATTTGCAGTAATTATGGCAGAATTAATATCCCTAAACATAAAGAATTCTTTGTAAAAATGAAATAATGAAAAAATAAATTGATGGAGAAGGTAAAGAAAAAGTTCAGGAATTCACAGAATATGAATTATTAATATAAGAAAATATTTTAACTGGATAGGAATCAAAGCAAAATAAAGGAAAAAAACAGATATCTGTTTTTTGCCTATTGAGCTTGGAGTGAAGCCTTTTACTAAAGGTTAGTATCCCTTGTTGAAAAAAGTGTGGTAAACCCAGCATTCTCATCTAGACCTGACATACATTTGAAGAGTCTTATAATTGCTTTTTAATCCAGAAATGTCATATATGAGATCTACCTTAAACAAATAATCAGAGAAGACTGCATAGATTCACGTGCACAGATGTACATGACAGTGCTTTTTTTTTTTAACAAGGAACTTTCACTTTATTTGGAGGAGGGGGAACCATTGAGGGATTTAGAACTGGGAAATGACTAGAGCGCTCTTTTGCAACATGCCATAATGATCTGAGAAATTATTTCTACGGTCTTTCTCTCATTATAGGAAGTTCAGGACTGCTAACTTCCATGGCAGGACAGGGTGGCAGACCAATTTCTGTGGTGGTGAGGGCTTAGACAAAACTCAATTCTATAGCCATTCCTTTCTGCCTTTGAGATATCCTTGCAGAAAGATCCTGAAGATGCTTTCCTATGTTTTCCTCTAGGACTCTGATAGTCTGATAGTTCTAGCTCTTATATTTAGGCATTTGAGCCATTTTAAGTTGTTTTTTTTTATATATATGGTATAAGTTAGGGGTCCTCCTCTTTCTCTCTCTCTCTCTCTCTCTCTCTCTCTCTCTCTCTCTCTCTCTCTCTCTCTCTTTTGCAAATGAAGGTCCAGTTTTCCTAACACCTTTTGTTGAAGAGTCTGCTCTTTCCAATTGAGAATCATAAAAAATCAGTTGACCATAAATGTGAGGGTTGATTTATGAGATCTCAATTCTATTTCATTTCTATATTTGTCTGTCCTTGTGCCAGTACCATGCCGTTTTGATTACTGTTTTAAGATTGGGGAAGTGTGAGTCCTCCAATGTCATTCTTCTGTCTCAGGATAGCTTTAGCTATTCGGGGATCCTTACATTTCCATATAAATTTGATGATTGGCTTTTCCATTATTGCAAGGAAGGTTGTTAGAATTTTTATTGGGATTGAATTGAATCTATACATTGTTTTAGGTAGTATTAACATCTTAATGATATTAGTCTTCCAATCCATGATCATATTTATTTAAGTATTCTTTAATTTCTTTTAGGAATGTTTTGTAGTGTTATGTGTACAAATTCTTTAGATCCTTGGTTTTATTTATTCCTTGGTTACATTTATTTCTAGATATTTGATTCTTTTAGCTGCTATTGTGAATGGAATATTTTTCTTGATTTCTACTTCTGATTGTTCATTGCTTGGGTATAGAAATACTGATTTTTAGTATTTACCCTAATACTTTCCTGAATTCATTTATTAGCTTCAGGATCTTTTTTGTGGATTTTTCAGGTTATTCTGTAAAAAGGATCATATCATCTGTAAATAGGGAAAGTTTTACTTCTTCCTCTCCAATTTGGATGTCTTTTTACTTCCTTTTTTGCCTCATTTCTTTAGCAAGAACTTCCAGTACAATGTTGATTAACAGTGGTGACATTGGGCATCCTTGTCTTGTTTCTGATTTTATAAGGAAAGCTTTCTGTCTTTCACCATTGAGTATGATGATGGGATTTTCATATAGGCTTTTTATCACGTTGAGGGCCTTTCCTTCTATTCCTAATATTTTAAGAGTTTTTATCAAGAAAGGGTGCTATATTTTGTCAAATGACTTTTCTGCATTAATTTAGAGGATCATGATTTTTTCCCTTCATTTTGTTAATGTGGTGTATTACATTAATTGATTTTCTTATGTTGAACCAACCTTGCATACCAGAGATAAATCCCACTTCATCATTGTATATATTTCTTTTATTATGCTATTGAATTCTGTTTATTAGCATTTTGGTGAGGATTTCTGCATTTATATAAACAAGAAATAATGGTTTGTAGTTTTATTTTCTTTGATATCTTTATTTAGCTTTGGTATGAGGGTAATGTTGGCCTCATAGAAGGAATAAGGAGTGTTCAGTCTTCTTCAGTTTTTTGGAAGGGTTTGAGCAGAACTGGAATTAAATCTTCTTGGAATGTTGGTATAATTCCCCTGTGAAGCCACCTCATCCTGGACTTTTCTTTGTTGGGAGGTTTTTGATGACTGATTCAATCTCTCTACTAGTAATTGGTTTGTAGAGTTCTACCTCTTCTTGAGTCAATGTAGGTAGTTTGTGTGCTTTCAAGAATCAGTCCACTTCATCTAATTTATTGGCATACATTTGTTCATAGTATCCTCTTATAGTCCTTTTTATTTCAGCAGGGTCATTGTAATGCCCCCCTCTTCAGGTCTGATTTTCATTATTTGTTTCCTCTCTCTTTCTTTGTCAGTCTAGCTAAAATTTGTCAATTTTATTAATTTTCACAAAGAACCAAGTTTAGGTTTTTGTTGATTCTCTCTATGGTTGTTTTTTGTTGTTGCTGTTTTCTATTTCATTTCTCTCCACTCTAATATTTGTTATTTCCTTCTGCTAATTTTGGATTTATTTTGCACTTCTTTTTTTCTTGTTCTTCCAGTTTTGAGTTTAGGTCTCTGATTTGAAGTCTTTTTTATTTTGTAATGTAAACTTTTAGAGCTAAAAATTTCCCTCTCAGAACTGCCTTCACTGTATCCCATAAGTTTCAGTATGCTGTATTTTCATCTTCATTCATTTCAAAATATTTCCTAACTTTTCTTTTGATTTCCTTTTTAACCCATTGGTTATTTAAAGAGTATGTTATTTACTTTCCATATATCTGTGAATTTTCCATTTTCCTCTATTATTGATTTCTAGCTTCATTTTGCTGTCAGATAATATATATTGTCTGATTTCAATATTTTTAAATTTATTGAGATTTATTTTGTAAGCTAATATGTGGTGTAGTCTGGAGAATGATCCACGTGCACTTGACAGGAACGTGCATTTTGCTTTCATTGGGTGTAGTGCTCTGTATATCTGTTAGGTCTAGTTATTTTAATGTATATTCAAGTCCTGTACTTCCTTATTGATCTTACGGCCATATGCTCTACCCACTGCTGACAGTGGTATGTTACAGTCTGCCACTATGAATGTCTGGGGTAGGGTTGAAACACTGGCTGCCCTCGAGAACCCAGACTCAATGATTTGAATTCATGAAACAAAAGCCATGATCAGAGATTAGTTGTGCCCACCCTTGTTCTTGGTGAAGAAATTTTTATGTTCTTTTCTGTCCCCAGCACTAGACAGGAACTAGACCCCATGACAGAATGCTGTGAGATGAGGGGGATGGACACTAGTAGTTACCACACAGAGATAGCAATTTACAGCTCTTCACTGTAATTTATCTGCCTCTTTCTCCTGCTCTTTCCTGGATGCTGTACAATGTTCTTTTGGCTGAAATAGTTGTTTCAGAGAGTTACTCCCTATTTAATAGTTGTTTTGGTGGGAGGTCTGAGTCCTGGAGCTTCCTACTCTGCCATTTTCCCCAGAATCTCCCACTATAGTATTATTTTTTAATGGTGAAAATGGAAATAACTAATGTGTCTAAAAACTACTTAAAGAGAAATTTCATGGCACATTTATAAAAGAGAATACAATGCGCCCATTAAAAGCTATGTTTTGAAAAATATTTATAACATAAAATAATGTTATATGGGAAACAAATTAAGACACAAAATAATACATATTGCATGATCCTAATTTCATAGAATATATGCATGTGTTCAGCAGCATAGTTGCCTCTACTAACAAGCAGTTGGAAAGCTTTATGAAGAAAAAATTAGAGCTTTCAGAACAGTTGCTGAATATTTCTGGAACAAACAAAGTTCTAATTATATCTACTTCCTACCTATCTGCTGGTGATAACACAGAGCTTACTGTGATCTTAAAACCTTTCGTATTTGATCCATGAACAGTGTTATAAACCACAACAGAAGCTGCTAAGGAAGTGTGCTGAATTCCCATGATTCTCCAACAGGAAGAGAGCCAACAGGATCAAGGAGTTCAAAGACTTTTAAAGGGAACACATAAGTGCTTCTTCATCACCATGTGGTGTGCAAACAATATAACTCCAAGATCCTTTCCTTTTTCGGTGAGGATATCTTTCTTTTGGAGACTCTCTTTCAGGATGTATTAAGAATTCATATAACAGTCAGCTGTGGTTACTATCCCTTTGCAAAGGAGAGGGTAAAAAGTGGGATCAATTGGTTGAGGTGCCCTGTTCTCTGCCACTGTGGACACCCTACAGTAATGCTGAGAAAAAAAAAACAAAACCCCAGAATCCAGCACTGCAGGGAAGAGCCTAGCACCTAGCAGGTAGCCCAGAACCTGAGGCCTAAAGGCAACTGTTGTCAGACATCCTGGGAACGGAGGCCATGCCCCACCACCAGTAAGGCAGCACAGAGGTAGAGAAGGATTCTTCTCTCTCCAGCCTCTCTCTCCTGGACACTTTACTCCAAAGTAAGCCTGGGCTCCTGGCATTAGAGTTTTTGTCAACACAGTTCTTATAATTTGCTTCACACACACACACACACACACACACACACACACACACACACATGCACACACACACACACACACACACACATACACACAGAGTAATTTTCAGGCAGGACCCTTCTGAAAGGGCATGACAGCCAGGAGGTGTTCTAGCATCAGCCACCCTCCCCTTTGGCAGCTCCAGCAGCAGTGTGGAATCCAGATCATTACTCAGGAGAATAAGTTAGATCCCCAAAGGGAGACAATATTGAGAATTAGCCTTTAAGAGGCCTTGTACAAATTTGCCCATTACTCTGCCCAACATGTTTAAGCTCTTCATGGTGATGAGTTCTGAAGAACACGATTACCTCTGTGTATCTACAGAGCTAGCATTTTTCTTCAAGCCCAAGTCTCTCCTGTTAACACTCTTCTGTTATACCCTCAGAACAGGGTGGGGGTTTGCTTTCTATCCACATAATTAAAGTGGGTTACTTCAAGTGAGTCTTCCCAAAACAAAGAAATTTTGCTACTAGATAATAAAATCATGAACCCTGAAAACAGGAATGGTCAACAACAACCTTAAATGTCTTGCTTAAAAGAAAAGCAATAATAAATTTGAGCTCCACTTCACCAGGTACCCTGTTGCTTAGAGCAACTTTTCTTTTTCCTTTTTTTTTAAACATTTTTATTGTAATGTATATATATATATATATATATATATATATATATATATATATATATAGAGAGAGAGAGAGAGAGAGAGAGAGAGAGAGAGAGGGAGAGAGAGAGAGAGAGAGAGAAGTAATAAATTTCAAAGTACAGTTTAACAAGTAACTGTAGAGCCAATTTCAAAGTATTGTATGGGTTACTGTTCTACAATTTCAGGTATTTCCTTCTGGCTATTCTAATACACTAGAAACTAAAAAAGAAATTTCTATATAATGATTCAGTAGTCAGAATCATTTGTTAAATCCTAACTTCTCTGTTACAACTCCTCCTTCTCATTTGGTCATTCTCTCAATCTTCAGAGATATTTGGGCAATGACCATTCTAATTTCTTCACGTTGAAAAGGAGTGTCGATATCATGGGGTAGGCAAATGCAACTGGTTGATATTCTTAGATACAGCCCTGGGTTTTCATTAAGATTTGTGCTAGTTTGAAACTGTTATATACCCCAGAAAAGCCATGTTCTTTTCCTAATCCAGTCTTGTGGGCAGCAGACCTATTGTTTAGGGTGGGACCTTTTGATCAGGTTGTTTTCTTGGAGATGTGATCCACCCAATTGTGGGTTGGACCTTTTGTCGTTTCCATGAAGATATGTCTCTACCCATTCAAGGTGGGTCTTAATCTGCTTACCGGATCCTTTAAGAAGGAACCATTTTGGAAAAAGCTCAAAGCCAACACAGACAGAGATGTTTGGAGATGCAGAAAGAAATCAGCCTCTGGGAAGCTGTTTGAAATCAAAAGCAAAAGGACCAGCAGATACTAGCCAAATGCCTTCCCAGCTGACAGAGGTGTTCCAGACACCATTGGCCTTTCTTGAGTCAAGGTTTCTTTCTCTGGATGCCTTTGGACATTTTTATGGCCTTGTATCTATAAATGTGTAACTTAATAAAACCCCTTTATAAAAGCCAACCCATTGCTGGTATCTTGCATTCCAACAGCATTAGCAAAGTAAAGCAGGGTTTTCAGGAATACTGTTAGTTGAGGCTTGGCATACCATGGCAATTTGTAGTATCTGGCTGAAGCTTGCATAAGACTAACCTCCAAAATGATCTCTAGACTCTATTTGAATTCTCTTAGCCCTGAAATCTTATTTTGTTACACCTCTTTTCCCCTCTTTGGTCAAGAAAGCATTCTCAATCCCACAATGTCAGGGCCAGGCTCATCTCTGGGATCATGTCCCACATTGCCAGGGAGATTTACATCCTGATAGTCATGTCCCATGTAGGGGGGAGGGTAATGAGTTTATTTGCAGAGTTTGGCTTAGAGAGAGGGAGAGGTCACATATGAGCAACAAAAGAGAGTACAACTTTTCTTGCTCAAATAAGGAGATCCATATGTAATTTTTGTGATTAGATTTTTCCAAGTTTTAATGATATGGGACCAAGCCATGATAAGTAAAGTTCATCTCTTTGAAATGAGTGGTTGATACTAAGGTACTGACTACAGTGTTTTGCTATTGAAGCCTCAGTCTGTTGACCTAATTGCCTGGCAGAATGCTGTGAAGGACACATTATCTAATACATGCACCATGTTACAGTTCAATGCCTGACACAAGGGAAGTTCCAGGAGTTTTCTTCTCTACTCTCACTATCCCAAATCTTCCACATTTCTTTCATGTCAAAAAATATATATATATTCTAGTCCAAATAGCGTGTGCTTTTTTTTACATTGTGATTTTCAAACTCTAGAACACAATTTTTTCACCTTCAAATAAAATCAGCAAAAACCCAAAATGTAATCAGAGAAAACTGATTAACATGTTCCTGAAGCAGATTAAAGTCCATTGCTGGTAAAAAAAAAATACCTGTTAATCTAAGCATTGTACCAGGTTGCTTTGGAATACAGTCCTGTGTGAACTGTGGTTGGGTTCTGCTGTGTTCAACAGAAGGAAGAACAGTTGGCATTTTCATTGGCTCAATGGTTTAAACAACCTTGGAATTGGCAGCAAGGCTGTTCTCTGCATGTGAGGAAAGCACCCAGGGGAAAGCTGAATATACCACCTGTCCATCTGGTGGCATACAGAACCATTTTTCCTTGCTGTTCTCAGCACTAAGCTAAAGATATTTTTAATTAAAAAAAATAATAAGGTGCCATCCAAATGATGTCTCCATTTTTATCTAAGCTAAGATCTGCAGGCTCATTCTCAAAGCCAGAGGAGAAATCTCCTGCCTGCATTAGTTGGTATATATACTACTCAAAACACAAGAACTCTGGGTGGGTTTCCCTTACTCAAGATTACATTGTACTGACTCTGAACAGTCTCATTCTGATTCCTCACACTTAGTAATGATGATGATACTAGGTTACCCAACATAATTTTTAAATTTTCAAAACTCTTAAACATTTTTCATTTCATTTGACTAAAAGAAATCTTGAAGAGTACATAAATCAGGGGATGAGATTAATTATCTTCTCTTTTAATGAAGACAGAAGTAGAAGCCATGTCTTTGCTTTTCCAGGCAGGTCAACTGGCTACTATATCCCAATATGGCTCTGTCTGGCAAAAAAACTTTGATATTTCAGGGCAAACTTCAAAAAGACTTTTTAATTTCTTTCCGTATGAAGACATTTTGTGACATATTGAGTATTTACCAAGCTCTTTCACATATTAGATTGAATCATTTGGAGTTGCTGATATTTGGCTGTTTTTGATTTACGGAACAACAATTTCATATGATTAGATCTAACGCTTTATAACTTTTCACCTTCTTTAGAATAAATAGATTCAAGCTCTTACGTTTACGTCAGGTCTGAGAAAGGTAGAAAGAACAGGTAAATCTGAATACATGTGTATGTTTAAGTAATAAAACATAAATCATTTGGCTTAGCCACTTAGGTACAATATCTGAAGTGTCCCCTTATACAATAATACTATGCAAAAAATATAATAAGATGAAGAAGAAGAGAACTTTATAAACATGAAGTATCCTGCCTCTAACTTAAATTTTAACAGTTTTATTTTTCTAATCAATGGTTCATTTCTGTAAAAAAAAGCTAGTTTCCATGCTCCTATGACACCACACAATGGGTTAAAGAATGGTAATTTGTTGGTTCACAGTTTCAGTGGCTAGAAGTCCAAATCAAGGAATTGGCTAGAAGGCTTGCTTCCTCATGGGGTCAGCAGCACAGCAATCCTTAGGTTCTTTTGGCTTTCTCATCACATGGTTATGTCTTCTCCTTTCTCTTTCCATTCTGCTGATTCCCCATCTGGTTTCTGGCTCCTTCCCTGGGCTTTCTCTCATTCTGTCTGAATTTCCTCTGCTTATAAAGGACTCCAGCAATCCAGATTAAGGCCTGCCCTCATTCAGTTGGGCCATACCTAAGTAAAACAACATCTTTAAGATATCCCATTTACAATGGGCTCACACCCACAGGAATGCAGACTAAGGCCAAGAATATGTGTTTTGGGGTATGTATAATTTAACCTACAACAGCAACTTGACTATTTCCAAGTCCAAGTCCCTGCCTATTTCAGATTTACTCTCCAAATACTTACAACACAAGTAATAACAACCTCCCATCTGCTCTCTACTACTTACTTTCAACAATGAAAGTATGGAGATTTTATTCACTTAATTTAAGCTGCTTCTGCTGATTTCTACTTTCTCTCCTAACCTCTTTTCAGCCACATTGATACTTCAAGTGCAAACATTAATTGCATTATGCATTGCATTGTTTAATGTTGCAATAAAAACATTTGTTCTAGTTTGCTAACTGCCAGAATGCAACACACCAGAGATAGATTGGCTTTCAGTAAAAGGGGATTTATTGATTTAACATATAGTTCTTCAGAGGAAAGGCAGCTAACTTTCCACTGAGGTTCTTTCTTATGTGGGAAGGTACAGGGCGATCTCCCCTGGCCTTCTCTCCAGGCCTCTGGGTTCCAACACCTTCCCCCAGGGTGATTCTTTTCTGCATCTCCAAAGGCCTGGGCTGAGTTGTGAATGCTGAGATAAGGTATGCTGAGCTGCTTGGGCTGTGCTACGTTGAGCTCTCTCATTTAAGCACCAGCCAATTAAACCAAACATCATTCATTGCAGCAGGCACGCCTCCTAGCCAACTGCAGATATAATCAGGAACAGATGAGATTCACACGCCATTGGCTCATGTCCACAGCAATAGATCTAGACACCTTCACCTGGCCAAGTTGACACGTGAACCTAACTACCACAACATTATTATTATTATGGCCTGAGAAGTACTCTCTACTCCTAGAAAGAGGATTTCAACATGCAAAGAACCTGAATAATCTATAGAATTATTGTGACCCCCAACCAGTAAAGCTCTATCTGTCCAATAAATATATCTACAAGTTATGTAGGAAAACCACTTTTCAGTAGTACATTATACAGAGCTAAGCTTCAGGGTTCAAAATTTGACATATCATTTAGCAACGAGTAAGCTGCCCTTAACAAGCCACAGTAAGAAATTCTACTTCCATCATTGCTGATTTAGGATTGATTTTTTTAAAGGTTCAGAAGTAACCCCAAAACTTCGTAAGTTGTGTCATTTGTGCCTGTTAGAATGTTCTATTTTTTTCCTGAAGTCATTTCCCTGAAGGATGCTAAAGACACAAAGCATGGGATTTAATGTCTATCATGGTCTTCAACTTAACTTCTGCTTCTGTTGTTCACAGGAATGACTTAAAAAGACCCTGAGCCCCAGAAGGCCTAGTCATGATCTCTGGACTCTATTTCCCTCCACCTGGCTGCCTACCTGATCCCAATTAGGCTCTTCTTGCCCACATCTTACAGCTAACATGTATGAGAAAGCAGGAAAAGGCATAAGAAAATATGTAATAAATGAGAAGAAAGCCATGCCACCTTCTGCATCTGGGAAGGTTATTCTTGGGTGGAAGACAACTGGGTCCAAATAGCCCTTCCATGGATTCTCACAAAATCCCCAAGAGGAGTCAATTGATTCAGTAGAGGTATATGAGGAGGAGAATAATGCTGAGGAGGTAAAGACCAACATACAAATAAAAACTACTACCTCTTGAAAGCTCTGGCAAGTAACAAAAGTATAATCCAAGGACTTGGAAGAAATCAAGTACTGCCAGTGATGCAGCTCCAGGCCTGATGGACAGAATGGAGGAGGAGGTAGAGTCCTTAGCAGAACCCAGACTGAGAAGTCAGGCAGAAATGGGCTCTAGAATTGGGTGGGGCCACTTAGGTTATACCACCACCCACAAGTTCATTCACCTCCCCTTCCCTGTCAAAAATCAGGATAATCATAACTATTTCAAAGTGTTTTGGCAGGGATTAAATGAGATAACCTAAGTATAGCCTCAACAAAGTGTGAGTAAATATCTTCTTTATTTTCTTCTTAGGATGGTCTTGATGAGAATGACATGGGTCACAACACACTTGGCAGCCTGAAAAGATTTCTACAGGGACAATAAAGGTCGAAAGCTAATGTGAAATATGCTACACATTTAACTCAACTTACCTCCAGAGGGATCATCACTAAGGGTGTTTTTTAGTGTCTTCTGTGTCTGACACTGCATTGGAAATTACTCTTTCCCAAGGTACTCACATAGTTTATAAATAATTTAATGTTCACTCCATAGGGAAAAAAATTCCTGTAATGAATCTTGAGATTAAAATGTGAACGATGAGCAGAACCTTTCTCTCTGAGGGGAACAATGCTTCCCTTATTGCCATTCAGCTCTCCCCAGGTATGCCCAGCTGAAAGGCAGTGACCCCAGAACCCAAGCACTGTGTACGGTGAGCTAGACATGGGGTGGAGATCAGCTCTCAAAAACAAAGTGAGTATGTTCATTTGCATTGGGAAGAAACAAAAATTCTCACATTAAGAACAACTGTTAAATTCCTCTGAGAGGGTGGGCCAGGGTGGATCAGCAGGCAGAGTTCTCGCCTGCCATGCCAGAGACCCGGGTTCAATTCCTGGTGCCTGCCCATGCAAACAAACAAACAAATGAAAAAATTTCCTCTGAGAGAATAGCTTTTGCTCACAAACACACTGCAATGGGATCAGGTAATCAAGACCTTCTATGGAGAGACTGTTTAGGCTGGGGTGGGACAAAGAGCCCCCAAAGTGCTCCTTGGAAGAGACTAATGAGGATTGGCACCAAAAGCAGAGAGAAGGTAGGGAATGGGGTCTTTAGAGAGCAGGAGAGGCATGAGGAGAAGGATGACCTTGATAACCTGGGTGAGGTAGTATTCGTCAACTTTCCCCACTGTAAAGTTTCTGGTTTTTCCTTTCTTTCCTTACTGTACTTTTTAAAAGGAAGACGCTATGCACAAACACTTAAGGGGTAAGGAATTATGCTCTGAAGGGGACTTTTTAACAACAAAACTAATACTTAATCTTACATTATCTACATGCTGATATCCACACACACACACACACACTGATTTCCTTAAATGGTCAGGAAAAGTTCACTGCACACAAATGTGAGAACTGTTTGGGGAACCAAGCAGAAGGGGCTGGTAACCGCACAAGGGTCCCACAGGGCAGAGAGAGGAGAATGGCCACAGGTGAAACACACTTGTGAGCAAGTGTTCACTTGCAACAAGAAAACAGAGCAAGAGCAGACCAAGAGACCAGAGCTTCTGGGCTTCCAGAGTCCCTAGGATGGAGTTCTAGCCCATTTCATTTCAAAGAACAAGGTGGCCCCAAGTGATATCTGAGTTAAACATCTATCTACACTTTACTTAACAGCTACTCTAAAACAAACCCTGCAATAGGGTCTGATGAGCTGTAGAAAGATACAAAGATGAATAAAATGCACCCCTTTCTCTAAAAGATCTTCAGCACATTTCAAATGTTACCACTTTGATAATCCTTCTACTCGTGCACTTGCTCAGTTCTTTCATCAATTTATCTTCACAATATTCCAGGGTCATACATGAGTAGAGTCAAGAAGCAGCTGAGGGGCAAGATCTTTAGCCCTTCTTACCTTCAATAGTGTCTCCCCAAAAGCCAATCCAAAATTAAAAAGAATATTATTTAATATAATTAATTGCCAATTTATCAGTTTTCTGTATAGTAATAAAATAAATAAAAGTCTTCAGAAGACTTTTCTAAAATATATGTACACTAAGAACAGTGTACTTGCTTTGCAAATTTACCATAAAGACAAGTCCCTACTCCATTTGCTGCCCCTAGCAATAAGATTGCTGCCCCATCCTCTTCTGTATAGAGATTCTAGAGCCATCACAGGTGATATAGGCAGGCAATGTATTATTATGGCCCTTTGATGAGTAAGAAAATGCAATCACAAAAATGGTGGGTGATTGCCCAAGGTTTGGATATCATGTAAACCAAATACAGAAAAGGATTAAAATAACTCTGATTCTGCCTACTGAACCATACCACTCTCCATTTAAAAATATTTAATAGCCTATGCTTACTAGGATAGCTCAGACACAAGAATATAAAATAATGTAATCAGAAGTGCAATGACACTTTCTGCAAGTTCTTTGTGTTTAAAACAAGAGATATTAGAACAATTAATGACATACTGACAAGGGGTACCAGTGGTTCTAGAAATCACACAGAAGGGTGGAAATACTTATAGTCCCACTCCTTTAGCTGTACCAGAAAGGCCAGGAAATGGAAAAATTGCACCTCTGGCCAAAAACCTGTACTAACATTTTAAATAACACAAAATATGTCATCTATGTAAGCTAGAAATATAGATACCACACATACCAAATTGGTGCAATTGACTCGTGTCAGAGCACCATAGAACATTTGAATAAGAGGGAACTTATATCATCTTAACCAGGGGTTTTCAAATGCTTCTGAAGCCTTAGAGCCCAATGTTCAAAAGAAATACTCTAAAAATAAACTTATTACTTTGGTTGAGTGGATTGGCCCAGTGACCCCTTGGCTCTGAAAGGAATCAGATAAACACTGTTTGAAAACCACTTCTCTAATCCAATTTCCTTATTTTACAGAACTATTTGAAAATGGGCCAAGATTAAGATAAAATTGTGTGTATTGGGAGAAGGAGGTATATTACTCACCACTCTGAACTTATTTCTTCATGTTCCAAAAATTTGTAATATCTGCTAAAGCAGTGCTTTTCAAACTTAAGTATGCATAAAAAAAATTACCTGGAGAGCTGTTAAAACACAGATTCTGAGCCTCAACCCTAGAAATTCTGATTCAGGATGTCAGGATATGGCCCACGGATTTGCATTCCTAACCACTTCCCAGGTAATACAGCTTACTCCTGTCGGTCTGGGCACCTCACCCTGAGTATCATGGCACTAAAGGACAGCTTTCAGAAACAGCATTCCATCCTGGAAAATGGGGGCACCAAAACTCTACTTTACGAGGCTCCTGTGCTGAACACATTGAGAGGTTCTTGCAAATATTTGTTGAATGAATGATTGAATAAGTGAGACTTCTAGGATTTAAGTTTAGTTGCTGCCACTGAGAAGCTCCATGATATTAGGAATGTTTCTTCTTATTGGCATAGCGTACAAGTAGACACTTAGGCCTTCATATAAATTTCCTTCTACAATGGGATTTGCATGTTTTCCAGGCCACAGGCTTTCTATGTGCTCTGGTGGATGCTAGTGATAGTGAAAACCTTCTGTCTGATGTTCCTTTTATCCAGGGTATGGATAGATGAGTAATGAAAAAAAAAAAAAGGATAAAAATAAATAAATAATAGGGGGAGATAAATGGTAAAAAAAATGGGTAGATTGAAATACTATGGGTCAATGAGAGGGAGGAATAAAGTGTATGGTATGTATGAATTCTTTTTTTTTTCTTTTCTTTTTCTGAAGTGATACAAATGTTCTAAAAATGATCATGGTGAAGAATACACAACTATATGATGATATTGTGAGCCACTGATTGTACAATGGATATTTCTCAATAAAAATACTTTAAAAAAAAAAAAACTGGGCTCAGGAACCCATTCCCCACCAATGACTTACAGTTTCTGGGCTAGTTTTGATTTAGTAAAGCTACTCACCTGTGATGGTTAGGTTCTGGGATCAACTTGGCCAGGTAATGATGCCCAATTGTCTGGTCAAGCAAGAACTGGCCTACCATTGCTGCAAGGATACTTTATGGCTTGCTGATAAACCATTAATCATTTGTCAGTTGATTGCTGCTGCAGCTGATTACATCAACTAAGGGTGTGCATCCCACAAACAAGATAAACCAATCAGTTGGGTTTTATTTAATCAGTTGAAGAATCTTAAGGAAGAAGCAAGAATTTTCACTGTTTCTTCAGCCAGCAAACCTCTGGAATTTGTCAAGACCTTTCATTAGAGTTACCAGCTTCATAGACTGCCCTGCGGATTTTGGACTCTGGCATTCCCACAGTTGTGAGAGACACCTTTGTAAATCTCATCTTTACAGATATCTCCTGTTGGTTCTGTTTCTCTTGGAGACCCTGACTAATACCCCATCTCTTCTCTGTTTCTAATGGGATGAGAAGATAAAGTAATTTAATTGAAATAAATTCATAGTTTCAGGAATACCAATGTTCATATTCCAAGTTAACTGTAGCATTTTCTGTACACAATGGCTTAAGAATTCAGGGGATGCAAAGGTAATTCAGTGGTAGAATCCTCACCCACCAGGCAGGAGACCTGGGTTCGATTCCCAGCTGCTGTTGTTTGCTGTTGTAGCTGCCGGAATGCTATATACAGAAATGGAATAACTTTTAAAAGGGGGGAATTTATTGAGTTACAAATTTATAGTCCTAAGGTCATGAAAATGTCCCAATTAAAGCAAGTGTATAAAAATTTCCAAATTAAGGCACCAACAAGAGGCTATCTTCACTCAAGAAGGGCTGATGAAGTTCAGGGTTTCTCTCTCAACTGGAAAGGAACATGGTGAACATGGTGACCTCAGTTAGCTTCCTTTCCAGGCTTCTTGTTTCAAAAGTTCCCCCAGGAGCATTTTCCTTCTTCATCTCTAAAGGTCTCCGGATGCATGGACTCTCGTGGTTCTCATGGCTTTCTCGTGGTTCGTGCCTCTCTCTCTCCAAAATGTTTCCTCTTTTAAAGAATTCCAGTAAGCCAATCAGGACCCACCTGGAATGAGCGGACTCACAATTCCATCTAATAACTTTTTTAAATTTATTTTATTGTATAATATAACATGTATACAAAGCAAAGAAAGAAAAAAGCAGTCGTTTTCAAAGCACATTTCAATAAGCAGTTACAGGACATATCCCAGAGTTTGTCATGGGCTACCATACCACACTTAGGTGAGGCACATCTCGGTGGAGATAATCTAATCAAGTTTCCACCCAGCAATGATGGATGAGGATTAAAGGACATGGCTTTTCTGGGGCACACCACCGATTAAAAAATACTGTGATCACCAGATTGTCTTTTCTTTTCTTTAGGATATTTTTGTTGGAGTTGTTGCTATTAATGTTTCCCAAAGAGTCATTCCAAGTACCCAGAATGCTAAAAGTTATTGCAAAATGAACTAATTTTCAAATTAGCTGAATTTTCAAATGGTTCATTTAAAGCACACTTGTTGCTAATGAGTGAATGTCAACCAAGCCCCTTAAACACTTATATGCCCTGAAACTATTTCAGTCATCCCATTAAAGGCTGTACACCCGCATGTGAAGCCTCACTGTTCTTTCTGGTACATTAACTCTGCCGTAACTCTGGCCTCTGTGGTCCTTTATAGATGGCTCTTGGCCAAACCCCCAGCCCAGCACACACAGGCACCTGCCTTCCCATTCCAGAACGAGTGCCCCTCGCACCGCACAGCAGTCCTTTCAGAGTGACACATGTTATTTTCATCCTAATTCATATAGGACAATAAGGCATATTACGTCTATGCAATTTATGGAAGACTTAATATAGTCTTCAATTATTTGAAGATAAGGCTAAGAAAGCTAGAGGCAAGTCATGGTAAATAGAGCAGGAAATGAGAAAGCCTGGAAGTTTGTCTTCTCTCTTCCGCCCCCCACCCTCTTTGAGTCTCTCCAATAAGGCTCTCGCCTGCTTTTGCATTACAAGAGATGTGTGCTTTATACATACAGCAACTACTGGCTCAAGTACAAATATTCTGCCTACCCCCTCGGTATACGCATGCTTGTCAGACCACATGGGCTGATTTATTTTACAAAAGAAAATATGGTTACCATACCCATATGTATCTCGATTATGTTACCCTCTTCCCCCCACCCCTCTGTTAACTTAAACAGAGTCTATCGTTAGTCATGTGGCTGGAGAATAAGTGTATTTGTACCATAGCCAAGTTCAAACAATTTCCAAATACTCCGTAAAAGCCAGGCTCTGTCCTAACTGTTTTACATAAGTCGTATTGCTTTTAATCTTGACATGAATTCTGTAAGGTAAACTTTATTTTGTCCCAGTTCTACAATGAGGAAGCTGAAACTTTGAGAAATTAAGTTATCTGCCTGTTTCACCCATGGAATAAATGGAAGACCAGGGATATCAGCCCATGTCTATGATTCCACAACCCAGTATCTACACCATAATTTTTAGTCAGAACCTTTCCCCATGATGTGACCAACCCCTAGCAAATATTTCAAGACGCTTCCCCCACCCATGATTTCCAGGAAACCCACTGAGCCCACCCCAGCCCATGCCCTTTGCCTTCTGGCAGCTGTAACCTTGCAGTAACTCCCCTCACCCAACATCCGCCCTCCAGAAGTTGCAATCCTGCAAGACTAAGGGGACATTTAAATTTTAAACCTCACCAATGAAAAGCTGCCAACTCCCCACTAAGCCCTCAGCTTCTAAACCAACCAATGAGAATGTGCCAATTTCCCTTGTCCAAACTAGATAATGAAAACCCAACACCTCCCTTTCCAGATTTCCCCAACCATCCTATATAACTTGTACCTCTGCCCCTGCTCAGGGCTACTTAAGAAATAAGGTGGCAGGTTTCCAGGTGTTTGGGGAGATATAGTAATGAAGAAGATTGGAAGTAAAATATTTGTCATATGGTAAATGAAGTACTCAGATCAACCTGTTCAGACCACATGTACATGGGCAAAAATTGTTAAGAGAAGAAAACTATAAGGAAGTATAAAGTAGTGAACAGCTTTCATTCCAGAAGATTTCAGATGTGAGGGTAGGCAGATGTCCTCTGCTAATGAACATGAGGAACAACCACAAATGCTAGTAAGTAGGCAGGAGGGCATCTTCCCAGTTGCACTCATTCTGGAAAAATTTCATTTTCTGCTAAAACCCAACAAGGCTCATAAGACCACCCCTACGGCTACAGTATGGAGAAGAATGCATTTTACATCAGGAATGATTTAGCCTTCATTCAACATTCATTCCACAAATATTCATTGCATGTCTATCACGTGCCAGATGCTGGGGACAGAAATGTCCCTATTCTCATGAAGGGTACAACAAATCAACAGATAAATATGAGAAATCTCAGAATGGGATAAGAGCTCTGCAGAGAAACCATGCTACCAACTTTAAAATAACACAGGATAAAAACAAGAAGTAATTCTAAGTTTTCTAAGTAAAGCCAAAAGCAACAATCTACTCTTCTTCCAAGAATTTAGTTTTCCTTTCAGAATGCTGTAATAAGTGTGGCTGAGTTGGCCTATAAAACTTCAATTCATTATCAGACAAAGTGAGAGAAGTAAATAGAAAAAAGTGGAAGAAATTCTATATTGTATTAAAGATGGATTCCACAGGCATAGACCATTTATCTTTCTGGTAACTAACCTAATTTCCCAGCCAGTCTAGATGATATAGAAGACCCTGTCCATGTCAAAGAATGTGAAAATCAGAAACTCAGCCAGTTTAGCCTTTATGTCACATCAGGGCCTGAGGGCCTCATGAACTCATACTTGGGATGGGGTGGTATCCAAAGTTTTGGCTGCCTTGAGGGGCAATTCACAGTGGTGAGCTGAGGCCGTAGCAGGAGGGAGGCCCAGACAATTCCACTTCACCCTTGGCGTCTCTGGAAGCCACCACCCAGAGGCCAGGGATGCAAAAGTGCTGCCCTTACAGCCCTCAGGCTTGCTATCTCACCCAAAGGAAACAAAAACCTCAGAAAACCTCAGCTGCAAAACCCTACTCCTTTCCCTCCCCCTCTCCCATCAAGAATCTCGGCCTTGCTTAGCCAAATCTACTCAAAGGGAAAAATGATGTAGGGAGGTACATTAGATGTTGCAACTCAGTTATGCCACATTTCCTGTTAAGGTGGAATTTTGCACAAGGGAAGAAGCACAGTGAGAATACTTTGGTCCCAGATGAGAATGATGTCACAGCTTCCAGGAAATCAGGAACCTGCATTTTATTCTGTGGGCATGGGAGAGCTGCTGAAAGTTTTTAACAGTGGCCTGATCAGATCCATACTCTAGAGGAGAAAGATGTACTGGTAGAAGGAAGGTCACAAGACAAGCAGAGAAAAGTACCAAGGATGACAAAGTATCTGGAAATGTGTAAAATTAGGAACCACTGAAAGAACTGGAAAAAAATAAGATTCTTCAAGTCCTTAAACAGCTGACATATGAAAGAGGGATCCAAACTTTTCTGCAAGGAAAGAACTCGGATAGAAGTTAAAGAGGGAAGTTTTCACCTGAAAACCAAACAAAGAACTTTCTGATGACTAATGTTGTGCAAAAATACCCATGAAGGCAATGAGTCACTGCTGATATTCAAGTGCAGTCCAGATTACACCACCACAAAAATCTCTGTCCATTTTAAGTGCTTATATTTTGCACTTTTCCTCCTGTAATGCCCAAGGCTCTTCTAAGTCTATCCAAGCCTTCTCATCCTTCAGAACCAATTTAAACTCCATCTCCAAGACCCTCCAGGCCATTCTATAATGATCTCTCTCTGTTCTCTATATTACTATACCATTTATCTGAGAGATAATTATATACAGTTCTGTGCCACTATTTCTGTGAATAGTTATTTAATATTTGATTATCAATTACTTTTCATGCGTTCTATCTCTGTAATTGTCTTGAAGGTAATAATTACGATATTTCTAGACCCATGTCTTGCACATAGTAAGTGCCCATTTATTACCAGGACTCCTCAGTGCCCACTCGGTAAAACTATGGAGCTCAGTATAAATTCCTTGTATGCATTTATGCATGAAATCTTGTGGGCTCTTTCAAATGTCTGATTCTGATTATTTAATTCCCTGATTGTACTCAGTTATATTTTAGGTTTTTTTAGCTAAATGTCTTACAATTAAAATAGTTTCCTTCCATACATATTTTATAGAAGAGAAAATGTAGATTGAAACTTTTAATTAAAAACATTTTATAACCTTTCCATTGCAAAGTAAATGGAATGGTTCAGCAGCAGAAAATGTCATCCAGAAAACCAGCCACTTACGAAAGGATTAATTTTTCTCATGGTTAAATTAAACAGATGCAATTAATACTACCAATTAATTCCCCCTCACAGAAGTTGACTCTGAATATTTGGATTTCAGACCAATGACAGATAAAGTGATGTTCAGATTCCAGAGCCATAAGACCTGTTCAGCCCCTTTGGTTCCTCCAATGGCTAGCCTTTGCTGAGCCTGGCTTTTTTAGGAACCATAACCTCTTTATGTAAGCATTTCTTTTTCTAAACACAGCCTTCAATGTACATGACTTCCCAGTTTCAAAGAACAGCTCACTTCCTCATTTTTGGAGAAGGAGCCAAGTTCATTTCAAAGCCTAACATGTGACATGACATCACATAAGTTAGCATACTTTGGAACCATAAAAACATTTCTTTCCCTTCCATCTTGGGCTGCTTCAACACTTGAAAGGCAGCCTTTGGAATCTGCTGGTATGCACAGTGTAGACAATGCCATTTTAAGAGGAGAAACAAACCATGGTATGAACAGATCTAAACTCCCAGGTATACACATTTCTAAAGTATAGTTTGAAAATGGCCAAATTCTATCACATAAATATATTTTGAGATATAGGTTGCAAATTTCTCATAACCTGTTTTCTCTTCGGAGGACATGTATCACAGAAGTTCACCTACCTCTGAGGTCCTGTCCCTGTGCCACCAGGGCAGTAGAGGTGTTGCAGTCTAATTGATGGACATGTTTCCTCCTCATCCCCACCCCTGGCACTCTGAGGGGCTCTGCCAAGGGTTTCCTTCCTGGTACAGAACCAGGATCTACCTTTTTAAAGAACAGTTAGTTCCAAACACACCTCGGCCCTCCTCTGCTGTCTAATGCCAGAAGTTCATCCCCATGCCATGGGCTGAAGAAAGACAAAAACAGAAGTCTCAGATTCCATTGCTCCTGAACTCATAAAATTATTAGGGGAAAGGTATGCCGTAGGAATTTTTACCTTATCCTATTAGAGGTAATTTATGTTAACTTCATCATGCAATTAGGCCTGCACGATTAGCTTTTCTTTAGGGAAGGGGCTATCAAAACAAAGATGTGGGGATGTGCTTATCTGTTGTGATGGATATTTTCCATTGACCCCTTCAAATCCACTCTCTGTCATTCTCTATTCTACCCCTGAAGGTTGGATTTTATAGAATGTAGCAATGGTCTCCCTTGCCCTCTTGCTGGCTTTTGGTTAGGTCTGCCAATGGCAGGCCTGAGCAAGTGGGGTCAGAAGGAAGAAGAGAGGTTAGAGGGTTTAGTCTCCCAGCCATCTCTCTGTCCGGTAGCTGTGTCCATCTGCGAAAGTCACAGTCCCCACCCACATCTGGGGCTCTCCAGGTTCAATGCCTCTCTTTGCCCCTTCAGGCCTAGGAGTCCTCATGACCCTCAGGTTGCTTTTTCAACCTTTCTTGATTTCCCTTAATCATGCCTGCACTTTTGTAAATAGCTCTTTCCTTATGTTCTCCTGAGGTATCCTGTTTGAATATGTCATCTGTTTTCCTGCCTGGACCCTGTAACATGATTTCAATCTAGCATTCTTCAGAAATGCCCCTACTTGAGGGCAAAGCCACACTCCTTCCTACAAACCATGAGAACCTCGGGATCAGGGTGGGAGGAAAGAAACCAACTGGTTATACATTGTTTATAAAAATGTTATAAAAACACTTATTCCTTGGACAGTTCTCTGATTCTAATTTTTAAATTAATCTTTCTAAATAAAGACTTCAGTGCAAATAAATCTCTACTTAATTAAAACATCATAGAACACAATCCCAGGCATTGCAATCAATAGCACTAGCTTTCACTTCTGAAAATAATGGTATAGACATAGACTTCTTCCAGCATATGGTTTCATGACACAAATAGCTTTAATATATATTGGTCTGAAAATATATATAGTATGATATCAAGTGGTGTCATTTATAAAAGAAATGATCCAAGCCTCTAAGAATAACAATAAAAAGCTGCTGTATAGGAAGGCTGACTGATAAACACTGAAGCTCTTAAGTGAAAGGAATTTGGAATTTAATGCAGAAATGGTTCAGCTATTTCTAAATGATTAAAAACAACTCTCAGAAACCTGGGAGATCAACAATCATTGAAATATGTTCTTTCCATCAGTGAAAAGGGCTTAAAGGACTCTCCAAACAACATCCTCTCTCCCCAGCATTTGAAATTGAAGACAAGCCAGAAGTTACCAAGTATAACTTCAGCTATGCAAAACCTATTTGAAGAAAGCAGAATATAGCAACATACTCTTCATTAACTTTCCTAAAGAGCAAGGTTATGGGAACAATGAAAAACCAGCACTTGACTTTCAAATCATTGAGAATGATATCTATGATTGACTCTGTGATTCATTAAGAGAAGTCTGCCCAGGGAGCATCTGCCATCATCTCAGATCACATCTTTGACTGCAACTCAGCTTTTCATCATCGCTGAGAGCGCAAACAGTCCTGTACACTTTGGGGATTAAAAATACTATGAATAGACACCAGTAACCTGTGACAGCAAACACCAGCATCAAAGTCATGTCTTTTATAGAATTATGTAGCTGAAGGGGATATCCAAAGATTATGTACCTTATTGGAGCATAAAAACCCCTAAACAAAGTCAGTCCATGCTCCTTAATCCAGCACTGTGTCCCTGACTGGGACCTGTCATTTAACATGAAGGACATTCTCCAAAAGCATGTTTCCAGTTCTGATTTACCATGGATTATATCATTGGCTAGTCTGCCCATAAAAATAATTAAGGAGAGTAATCAGATGGACACTAAAAAAGATTCTAGTGGGGCAGTGATTGTGGTACTACTGCTTCTTTAACCAGCCAGAATTTCCAGACTGGCAGCTTAGGGAGCTGGCCTATCTGCTTCAGGTGAGGCAAGTTCTCTCCTGTACATCATCATCCCCCACACTCTGCTCCACTCATCTTCATGACTTATCTGTTCTTGTCCAAGATCCTGTTCTAGATCCACTCCCAAGAACTGTTAAAGCCACAATTAAAGACAAGGGAAGGGTGAACTAGGGAAAAGAAAAGATCCCATAGACGCTTACAGTGGTTTCAAAACATGTTGGCAAAGTCTTCTACACTATATCTTGAGGTGGAGTCAAATTTCCTTCCTCTTGAATATGGTCTGACTTTACTGACTCACTTCTAATAAATAAAACATGGTGGAAATGATGTTGGTAATTTGGAAGTTTAGGTCAAACAGGCGATATAGCTTCTGCCTGGCTTTCTCTGAATGTTCACTTTTGGTACCTAGCCATCCTGCCATGTGAAAGCCAAGTGTAGCAAGCAAGCTCCTGGCACCAAGCAAGCCCCTTTCCCCTGTAACTCAGCTTTCGCAATCCTTCCTGGTTCTGACCACCAGTGAGCAGCCAATCACCTCCTTTGCGTGCAACCAAGTGCCATATTAGGAAGATGCTACCACTCATTCTGTCTATAAATACCTTGTACCAGTTCCTGGTCGGGGCTCAGACTTTCAGAGGCTACTCGGCTGAGCCCTATGGGTATAGACTAATAAAACCTACTTTCTGAAACTTTGGAGCCTCGATCCTGGTTTGTTCTGTTTCTGTGTAAAGTTCCTGGAGGCTTGCAGCCTTGTTCCTGGTTACTTGCTCCAGTTCTGTGTCGGTGTAACATTCCTGGAGGCTCTTGCAGAGTCTCATTCCTGGTTTCTCAGTACACAAGCATCCCAGGTGAAGGTCCAGGTGGAGAGTAATCAGAGTTACCCAGCCTTCAGGTCCCCTGAGCTCCCTCCTGAAAGCAGGACCAACTTGCCAGCTATGTGAGCATCTTAGAAGAGGATCCTCTAGCCCCCGGTTGAGTTGCCCCAGCTGGTGCCAGGTGGCGTCTTCCCACCTAGCCCTACCCAGATTGTAGATTGCAGATATGGGAGCTAAGTAACTGGTGGTTGTGCTAAGTCTCTAAATTTTGGTGTGGCTTGTTATGGAGCAACAGATAACCAGAACAGATTCTTAGACCCAGAACATTTTTTTAGTAGTTCAGATATAGAATCTGTGAGAGGACAAAGAAACAAGGCATGAGGCAGATTCTATAACTTTCATATTTTTGAAACCATGAAAGTCTAAATATAACAAAGTAAAGCACCTGTGACCTTTTACACTTTGTCATTTTCCTCACTTTTAAAGGCAAAAAAAAATTGGCAGCAGAAAAGGGATGAAAGTTAATGTTGCTGGGACTGGAGAACCAAACATGAGTGGCATTCCTATCCCTGTCCCTCCACTTTAGGATCTTCCAAGCATTTCTTTTTTCTTCCCAAATAGTTTATTTTTTGCTAGAAAGATTATTTATAGTCAACTGCTTCCTAGAAGGATCATCTGATCAAATTCCAAAAATACTCATTCACCAGCATTCAACAACTGAGAGTTGAAATTTTGAAGCTTCAGGGGCTCTTTCCCCTCAAAACTATCCTGGCATACCCCTGCCACCTGAAGTTCCAGAAATTCACCCTTCATCATGCCACTCTCTGGCTCAAGAACATATGGTCACTCCACCACATATATTAAGCTTAATTTTCTTTGTCCAGCTTTTAAGATACTATGGTTTTACCTTATATATTGAACTGCATTTCCCAAACTGCCGTGGTTATTTCCGTCTCCAAGCTTTGGTGCATGTCATGGTATCACCCCTTACCTAAGCCTCCTTGAAATCAATCATCTTTCAGAGTCTTGTTCAAACTTGATCTCAATTTTCTTTTAATTCCCTGGTCATTGTAACTCACAGCAATCCCTTTCTACATTTGAATTCTTGCAGCATTTACAGTTCATAGTGCTCATTTGATATTTAGGCAGAATTGCTCATTCTCCACAATCAGTTTTAGGTACTTAAAGGGCAGGGTCATATCTTCATCTTTATATTCCTCTCCACCATCCCCCAAACACCTAAAGCTCAACTCAGTGTCATGAATACTATGTGCTGAATTACCAATTATTGGATTAGCTAAATGAATTAAATAATTATGGCAAATGGCCAACAAAGTTCTTTCTAGGAATATTTTTCTTTTTTTTAGGAATATATATATATTTTTTATTAATTAAAAAAAGAATTAACAAAACAATTAGAAATCATTCCAATCTACATGTACAATCAGTAATTCTTAATAACATCACATAGTTGCATATTCATCATTTCTTAGTACATTTGCATCGATTTAGAAAAAGAAATAAAAAGACAACAGAATAAGAATTAAAACAATAACAGAAAGAAAAAAACAAAAACAAAAAACCTATACCTCACATGCAGCTTCATTCAGTGTTTTAACATAATTGCATTACAATTGGGTAGTATTGTGCTGTCCATTTCTCAGTTTTTATATCCAGTCCCGTTGTACAGTCTGTATCCCTTCAGCTCCGATTATCCCTTCTCTTTTTTTTTTTTTAATTAACGGAAAAAAAGAAATTAACCCAACATTTAGAGATAATACCATTCTACATATGCAATCATTAATTCTTAACATCATCACATAGATGCATGATCATCATTTCTTAGTACATTTGCATTGGTTTAGAAGAACTAGCAACATAACCAAGAAAGATATAGAATGTTAATATAGAGAAAAAAATAAAAGTAATAATAGTAAAATCAAAACAAAACAAAACAAAACAAAACAAAAACCTATAGCTCAGATGCAGCTTCATTCAGTGTTTTAACATGATTACTTTACAATTAGGTATTATTGTGCTGTCCATTTTTGAGTTTTTGTATCTAGTCCTGTTACACCGTCTGTATCCCTTCAACTCCAATTGGCCATTATCTTACCCTGTTTCTACCTCCTGCTGGACTCTGTTATCAAGGACATATTCCAAATTTATTCTTTTTTTTTTTTTTTTTTTTTAAAGGAAAGACAGAGAGAAGGAAGGAAGGAAGGAAGAAAGGGAAACATTTTTAAACATTTTCTTGTTTTATTGTATTCTGTTTCTCCGTTTTTGTTACATGGGCTGGGGCCGGGAATCGAACCGAGGTCCTCCGGCATAGCAGGCAAGCACTTTGCCCGCTGAGCCACCGCGGCCCGCCTCCAAATTTATTCTTGAATGTCTGTTCACATCAGTGGGACCATACAGTATTTGTCCTTTAGTTTTTGGCTAGACTCACTCAGCATAATGCTCTCTAGGTCCATCCATGTTATTACATGCTTCATAAGTTTATCCTGTCTTAAAGCTGCATAGTATTCCATCGTATGTATATACCACAGTTTGTTTAGCCACTCTTCTGTTGATGGAGATTTCGGCTGTTTCCATCTCTTTGCAATTGTAAATAACGCTGCTATAAATATTGGTGTGCAAATGTCCGTTTGTGTCTTTGCCCTTAAGTCCTTTGAGTATATTCCCAGCAATGGTATTGCTGGGTCGTATGGCAATTCTATATTCAGCTTTTTGAGGAACCGCCCAACTGCCTTCCACAGTGGTTGCACCCTTTGACATTCCCACCAACAGTGGATAAGTGTGCCTCTTTCTCCGCATCCTCCCCAGCACTTGTCATTTTCTGTTTTGTTGATAATGGCCATTCTGGTGGGTGTGAGATGATATCTCATTGTGGTTTTGATTTGCATTTCTCTAATGGCCAGGGACATTGAGCATCTCTTCATGTGCCTTTTGGCCATTTGTATTTCCTCTTCTGATAGGTGTCTGTTCAAGTCTTTTTCCCATTTTGTAATTGGGTTGGCTGTCTTTTTGTTGTTGAGATGAACAATCTTTTTATAAATTCTGGATACTAGACCTTTCTCTGATATATCATTTCCAAATATTGTCTCCCATTGTGAAGGCTGTCTTTCTACTTTCTTGATGAAGTTCTTTGATGCACAAAAGTGTTTAATTTTGAGGAGTTCCCATTTATTTATTTCCTTCTTCAGTGCTCTTGCTTTAGGTTTAAGGTCCATAAAACCGCCTCCAGTTGTAAGGTCCATAAGATATCTCCCAACATTTTCCTCTAACTGTTTTATGGTCTTAGACCTAATGTTTAGATCTTTGATCCATTTTGAGTTAACTTTTGTATAGGGTGTGAGAGATGGGTCTTCTTTCATTCTTTTGCATATGGATATCCAGTTCTCTAGGCACCATTTATTGAAGAGACTGCTCTGTCCCAGGTGAGTTGGCTTGACTGCCTTATCAAAGATCAAATGTCCATAGATGAGAGGGTCTATATCTGAGCACTCTATTCGATTCCATTGGTCGATATATCTATCTTTATGCCAATACCATGCTGTTTTGACCACTGTGGCTTCATAATATGCCTTAAAGTCAGGCAGCGCGAGACCTCCAGCTTCGTTTTTTTCCCTCAAGATGTTTTTAGCAATTCGGGGCACCCTGCCCTTCCAGATAAATTTGCTTATTGGTTTTTCTATTTCTGAAAAATAAGTTGTTGGGATTTTGATTGGTATTGCATTGAATCTGTAAATCAATTTAGGTAGGATTGACATCTTAACTATATTTAGTCTTCCAATCCATGAACACGGTACGCCCTTCCATCTATTTAGGTCTTCTGTGATTTCTTTTAGCAGTTTTTTGTAGTTTTCTTTATATAGATTTTTTGTCTCTTTAGTTAAATTTATTCCTAGGTATTTTATTCTTTTAGTTGCAATTGTAAATGGGATTCGTTTCTTGATTTCCCCCTCAGCTTGTTCATTACTAGTGTATAGAAATGCTACAGATTTTTGAATGTTGATCTTGTAACCTGCCACTTTGCTGTACTCATTTATTAGCTCTAGTAGCTTTGTTGTGGATTTTTCCGGGTTTTCGACGTATAGTATCATATCGTCTGCAGACAGTGATAGTTTTACTTCTTCCTTTCCAATTTTGATGCCTTGTATTTCTTTTTCTTGTCTGATTGCTCTGGCTAGAACCTCCAACACAATGTTGAATAATAGTGGTGATAGTGGACATCCTTGTCTTGTTCCTGATCTTAGGGGGAAAGTTTTCAGTTTTTCCCCATTGAGGATGATATTAGCTGTGGGTTTTTCATATATTCCCTCTATCATTTTAAGGAAGTTCCCTTGTATTCCTATCTTTTGAAGTGTTTTCAACAGGAAAGGATGTTGAATCTTGTCAAATGCCTTCTCTGCATCAATTGAGATGATCATGTGATTTTTCTGCTTTGATTTGTTGATATGGTGTATTACATTAATTGATTTTCTTATGTTGAACCATCCTTGCATACCTGGGATGAATCCTACTTGGTCATGATATATAATTCTTTTAATGTGTTGTTGGATACGATTTGCTAGAATTTTATTGAGGATTTTTGCATCTATATTCATTAGAGAGATTGGTCTGTAGTTTTCTTTTTTTGTAATATCTTTGCCTGGTTTTGGTATGAGGGTGATGTTGGCTTCATAGAATGAATTAGGCAGTTTTCCCTCCACTTTGATTTTTTTGAAGAGTTTGAGGAGAATTGGTACTAATTCTTTCTGGAACGTTTGGTAGAATTCACATGTGAAGCCATTTGGTCCTGGACTTATCTTTTTAGGAAGCTTTTGAATGACTAATTCAATTTCTTTACTTGTGATTGGTTTGTTGAGGTCATCTATGTCTTCTTGAGTCAAAGTTGGTTGTTCATGTCTTTCCAGGAACCCGTCCATTTCATCTAAATTGTTGTATTTATTAGCGTAAAGTTGTTCATAGTATCCTGTTATTACCTCCTTTATTTCTGTGAGGTCAGTAGTTATGTCTCCTCTTCCATTTCTGATCTTATTTATTTGCATCCTCTCTCTTCTTCTTTTTGTCAATCTTGATAAGGGCCCATCAATCTTATTGATTTTCTCATAGAACCAACTTCTGGTCTTATTGATTTTCTCTACTGTTTTCATATTTTCAATTTCATTTATTTCTGCTCTGATCTTTGTTATTTCTTTCCTTTTGCTTGCTTTGGGATTAGTTTGCTGTTCTTTCTCCAGTTCTTCCAAGTGAACAGTTAATCCCTGCATTTTTGCCTTTTCTTCTTTTCTGATATAGGCATTTAGGGCAATAAATTTCCCTCTTAGCGCTGCCTTTGCTGCATCCCATAAGTTTTGATATGTTGTGTTTTCATTTTCATTTGCCTCGAGGTATTTACTAATTTCTCTTGCAATTTCTTCTTTGACCCACTCATTGTTTAAGAGTGTGTTGTTGAGCCTCCAGGTATTTGTGAATTTTCTGGCATTCCGCCTATTATTGATTTCCAACTTCATTCATTTATGATCCAAGGAAGTGTTGTGTATGATTTCAATCTTTTTAAATTTGTTAAGACTTGCTTTGTGACCCAGCATATGGTCTATCTTTGAGAATGATCCATGAGCACTTGAGAAAAAGGTGTATCCTGCTGTTGTGGGATGTAATGTCCTATAAATGTCTGTTAAGTCTAGCTCCTTTATAGTAACATTCAGATTCTCTATTTCTTTATTGATCCTCTGTCTAGATGTTCTGTCCGTTGATGAGAGTGGGGAATTGAAGTCTCCAACTATTATGGTATTTGTGTCTATTTCCCTTTTCAGTGTTTGCAGTGTATTCCTCACGTATTTTGGGGCATTCTGGTTCGGTGCATAAATATTTATGATTGTTATGTCTTCTTGTTTAACTGTTCCTTTTATTAGTATATAGTGTCCTTCTTTGTCTCTTTTAACTGTTTTACATTTGAAGTCTAACTTGTTGGATATTAGTATAGCCACTCCTGCTCTTTTCTGGTTGTTATTTGCATGAAATATCTTTTCCCACCCTTTCACTTTCAACCTATGTTTATCTTTGGGTCTAAGATGTGTTTCCTGTAGACAGCATATAGAAGGATCCTGTTTTTTAATCCATTCTGCCAATCTATGTCTTTTGATTGGGGAATTCAGTCCATTAACATTTAGTGTTATTACTGTTTGGATAATATTTTCCTCTGCCATTTTGCCTTTTGTATTATATATATCATATCTGACTTTCCTTCTTTCTACACTCTTCTCCATACCTCTCTCTTCTGTCTTTCGGTTCTGACTCTAGTGCTCCCTTTAGTATTTCTTGCAGAGCTGGTCTCTTGGTCACATATTCTCTCAGTGACTTTTTGTCTGAGAATGTTTTAATTTCTCCCTCATTTTTGAAGGACAATTTTGCTGGATATAGGAGTCTTGGTTGGCAGTTTTTCTCTTTTAGTAATTTAAATATATCATCCCACTGTCTTCTAGCCTCCATGGTTTCTGCTGAGAAATCTACACATAGTTTTATTGGGTTTCCCTTGTATGTGATGGATTGTTTTTCTCTTGCTGCTTTCAAGATCCTCTCTTTCTCTTTGACCTCTGACATTCTAACTAGTAAGTGTCTTGGAGAACGCCTATTTGGGTCTAATCTCTTTGGGATGCGCTGCACTTCTTGGATCTGTAATTTTAGGTCTTTCATAAGAGTTGGGAAATTTTCAGTGAAAATTTCTTCCATTAGTTTTTCTCCTCCTTTTCTCTTCTCTTCTCCTTCTGGGACACCCACAACACGTATATTTTTGCGCTTCATATTGTCCTTGAGTTCCCTGATACCCTGTTCAAATTTTTCCATTCTTTTCCCGATAGTTTCTGTTTGTTTTTGGAATTCAGATGTTCCATCCTCCAAATCACTAATTCTATCTTCTGTCTCTTTGAATCTATCATTGTAGGTATCCATTGTTTTTTCCATCTTTTCTACTTTGTCCTTCACTTCCATAAGTTCTGTGATTTGTTTTTTCAGTTTTTCTATTTCTTCTTTATGTTCAGCCCATGTCTTCTTCATGTCCTCCCTCAATTTATCGATTTCGTTTTTGAAGAGATTTTCCATTTCTGTTCGTATATTCAGCATTAGTTGTCTCAGCTCCTGTATCTCATTTGAACTATTGGTTTGTTCCTTTGACTGGGCCATATTTTCAATTATTTGAGCGTGATCCGTTATCTTCTGTTGGTGTCTGCGCATTTAGACAGATTTTCCTGGGTATTGGATCCAAAAGTTTGGAAGATTTTTCTGTGACATCTCTGGGTTCTGTTTTTCTTATCCTGCCCAGTAGGTGGCGCTCGTGGCACACGTTTGTCTGCGGGTCCCACCAGTAAAAGGTGCTGTGGGACCTTAAACTTTGGAAAACTCTCGCCGTCCGGGAGGTTCACTAGCCGAAGCGGCTTGAGCCGGCCCGGGGTCCGAACGCAGGGAGGGTTGCTGGCCGCCACAGCCCGGGAAAGAGCCCGTCCGAATTTCCTAGTCGGCCCTGGGCGACAAGTGTGGCAGGAGGGCGCCAGCGGCAACGGCCCGCCCGGGAGAGTGCACATTCCCCAGGAGAGTGCACGTTCCCTGGGAGTCACGGGTTTGGAAGGGGCCTCCCCCACCCGTCACCGTTCTCTTCGGCCTGGGGATTTCCGATCCAATTCTCTCAGTTGGTCCGGGGGGCCACGCGTGGTGTGGGCGCCAGCCGCCTTGGTTTCAGGGGACCGCCTCTCCAATTCTCCCAGCCAGCCCGGGAAGGGGGAAGGGAGTGACTCCGGCCGCTTGCCGCCCCTCCCGGTGAGGCCCGCGCGCCTCGGTGATCTCACCCGAGCTGCTACTCTCAGCCAGCCAGCCGTTCCAGGATGGGGTACGCTGTCTTTTTTATCTCTGTTGTGGCTTTGGGCGCTTTCTGTATCATTTCTACTCCCCTAGTAGCTGTCCTGGAGAAGAAACTAAGATCCGCGCGTCTTACTAAGCCGCCATCTTCCAGGAAGTCCTCTAGGAATATTTTTATTTTAACCAGGCCTAACCTTAAGGAATGAGTCTTTGTGCAATTTTGAGCCAGCCAGTTGGAATTCATAAGCAAGTATTTACAGGGAGAGAGGGACACTCCAAGCAGGGATCTGGCAGCCTATGGTTTGTCAGACATGACCAGGGAACTCTTGGAGTTATACCATCATATGATGGGAAGGATCTTAAAAATTATTTAGCATTTATCTTTTGTTTATTACTTATGAAGAGATGTAGGAATTATTTAGTATAAACCTTCATTGTACAGATGAAGACACTAAGACACAGAAAGGCTTAAGTAACAGGCCCCCAATTAGCCGGTTGCTAACAGAAATGGGCTCACCTTCAGGTCTCCTGTTCCAGCATTTTTTCCACTAAGTAAAATGAAAACAAAAACAAAACCTGGAGGACGCCTGCCTTTTCTCAATTAAGTACTCATTTTTTTTAGAGCAGACCATAGGCAGTGTTTCAAACTGAGCATTTAAGTGATGTTTTTAAAGTCAAATTTTATTGTGAGGAGTGACCTAAATTGCTAGAAATTTTCTTCTCAAGCAAAACTAAAAATTTCCATTTCTTTCTCTGACTAAGAAAGATGTGCTCATATATCTAACTTGCAAGCGATTTTTCCAAAAGAGAAAGGGTTTCTTATCTGAGCACTGCATCATAACAGTTTCTAGACTGAAAACAATGAATCAGACCAAGTAATTGGCATATCCAACAGAAAAAATGAAAGATGAAAGCTGATGCATTAAAACCAAACCTAGGACACAGGCAGGGTGTCTGCATTTACTTGCAGAACTGATAAAAGTCAATTTAAATTACCAACCATTTTCTTTAAAAGGCTCAGCAATCACTCTCTGTCGGCATATTAGCAAATCCTTTTTTACTAGATTTATATTTCAGATTCTGGGATGGATTGAATCTTTCTACTGACCTTGTCAAAATAAGTCTCTCTTGCAACAACAAGTGATTACAGCAATTCCATGGCTGATATTAGACAGGTAGGATGATGTGGACAGTAGCACAAAGTCCTCAAGTGTGCTGGTTTGAAAGGATGTATGTCCCCTAGAAAAGCCATGTTTTAATCTAAATCCCATTTCATAAAGGCAGAATAATCCCTATTCAATACTGTATGTAATTAGATCATCTCCCTGGAGATGTAACCTAATCAAGAGTGGTTGTTAAGCTGGATTAGGGGAGATATGTCTCCACCCATTTGGGTGGGTCTTGATTGGTTTACTGGAGTCCTTTAAGAGAGGAAACATTTTGGAGAATAAGAGATTCCAAGAGAGTAGAGCAGAATGACATGGCCATGAGAAGCAGAGTCCACCAGCCAGTGACCTTTGGAGATGAAGAAGGAAAATGCCTCCCGGGGAGCTTCATGAATCAGGAAGTCAGAAGAAGAAGCTAGCAGATGACACCCTGCTCACCATGTGCCCTTCCAGATGAGAGAGAAACTCTGATTGTGTTCACCATGTGCCCTTCCACTTGAGAAAGAATCCCAGAATTTCATCGGCCTTCTTGAACCAAGGTATCTTTCCCTGGATGCCTTTGATTGGACATTTCTATAGACTTGTTTTAATTGGAACATTTTCTCAGCCTTAGAACTGTGAACTAGCAACTTATTACATTCCCCATTTTAAAAGCCATTCCGTTTCTGGTATATTGCATTCCGGCAGCTAACAAACTAGAACACCAAGTGAGAATTTTCATTAAGAAGTAACTCATAAGAAATGGATCCTCCACTTTGTTTTGGGGTTCTTACTCTACATCTTCTTAAAATAAGGAAAATCTGAAATGTAAAACTGAAAAACATATTTATGTTAAAATAGAAATTGAGACAGAATAGTGCAGTGATTAAGAACTCAGACCCTAGAGCCAGACCACCTGGTTCAAAACCCAGATCTGCCACTTACTGGGTGATATTGGCAAAGATATTAATCATGGGGTTAATATTATAGGTTAATTCATAAGGTTGTTATGAGTATTCAGTGGCAATTTAAGGAAAGTGCTTAGAACAGTATCTGGCCTATAGTAAACACTTAAGTGTTAGCTATTATTATTATTATCTGTAATAGGGACAAAATTATTAGTATGAGACTATGCACAGTCTTCCTGCTTCCCCACCCTCTCCTGCTTCTAAGGAGCATCTATTTTTGCTTGTCAGGTCATCTTTTTTTTTTTTTTTTTTTTTTTGGTTAGGAGGGTTTTTTTTATCTCTTTATTTATTTTTTTAAAATTTATTTATTAATTTAAAAAATAAGAAACAAAATAAAACAACATACATAATCAGTAATTCACAATATCATCACCTAGTTGCATATTCATCATTTCTTAGAACATTTGCATTAATTCAGAAAAAGAAACAAAAAGACAATAGAAAAAGAAATAAAATGAACATAGGAAAGAAAAAAAAAAGATTATACCTATCATACCTCTTAACCCTTGCCTTCATTGATCACTAGCATTTCAAACTAAATTTATTTTAACATTTGTTCCCCCTATTATTTATTTTTATTCCATACGTTCTACTCGTCTGTCTGGTCATCTTAAGGATCGTCTCTTGTTGGATGAAGTTCAGGTATGAGAAAACCAATCAGAGGACATTCAGAGTATATTTCCCAAAAGGAGATTTAATAAACCAAGGGAGGTCATGGGCAGTTTGTGTGGACTTTTGGAAAGATAGCTGGATATATGAGTTAAATAGTATGTGTCAGCAGAAAGAAAATGGAGAAACCATTTATCAGTGTACCCCCAACAATGTAAAGAGAGAGGCTTCATGCAACTGCAGTGTGGAACAGAATTCAAAAGGAGAGGAAAAGGAGTTTTAAGAATTTCCATTTAATGTTCTTTGAGAGACACAAGTAAATACTGGAATTTTTCTTTAACACTTTTGATTGTTGGAGATATTTCCTTGAATATGGTGCTGTACTAGGACGGAATGTCATGGGAACCTAGCTAATATGTGAGTTGTGTAGTGAGTTATAGAAAGGGAGCAATTGGGAGTACATTGTTTCAGATTTATAACAAGAACAGACTATCACAAAGTGGTAAATGTCAGTGAACAGTACACAGCTTTCAAAAGGAGCTAAAGTATTCCTTAGATGTATTCATTAAAGCCCTTTGAAAATATTTTGGCAATAAGTATCTAGAGCCATAAAAATGTTTATTCCTTTTGATGCAGTAGTAACTCACCCTAAAGGAAAAAAAATTCTTTATTCAAAAAAGACGCTCATCATTTCCTAATATAACTCATGTAGATAGTTTGATTGAATGTCATAAGTACTTGGAATCTCAGGTAGCACATGAGATTTTGTTGGTTTGTCCAGAATGATGCCCCAATGAATCCCAGAGTGATTTGATCAGTGACTGGAAAAGTATTTGCAAGCCCCCTTTGGGGAATGGTGAGAGCGGGGAGAAATCCAACTTCCCCAAGCTGAATTCTTGATATTCTCACAAGCAGTGTGGACAATCAAAGCTACAGGCTGAGCCCCCAGTCTTGGGGTTTGTTCATATGAAACTTAACCCTACAAAGGATAGGTCAAGTCTACTTAAAATTTAGGCCTAAGAGTCACCCCCAAGAGAGCCTCTTTTGTTGCTCAGATGTGGCCTCTCTCTCCAGCCAACATGACGAGCCGCCGCACCATCCTCCCCCTCTCTGTGTGGGACATGACTCCCAGGGGTGTGGACCTTCCTGGCAACGTGGGACAGAGATCCTAGAATGAGCTGAGACTCAGCATCAAGGGACTGAGAAAAACCCTAAAATGAGCTGAGAATTAACATCAAGGGATTGAGAGAACCTTCTCGACCAAAGGAAGAAGAGTGAAATGAGACTAAGTGTCAATGGCTGAGAGATTCCAAACAGAGTCGAGAGGTTATCCTGGAGGTTATTCTTATGCATTAAGTAGATATCACCTTGTGGTTCAAGATGTAGTGGAGAGGCTGGAGGAAACTGCCTGAAAATGTAGAGCTGTGTTCCAGTAGCCATGTTTCTTGATGATGATTGAACAATGATATAGCTTTCACAATGAGACTCTGTGAATGTGAAAACCTTGTGTCTGATGCTCCTTTTAGCTACTATATCAACAGAAGAGTAGAACATATGGAATAAAAATAAATAATGGGGGGGACAAATGTTAAAATAAATTTAGTTTGAAATGCTAGTGGTAAATGAAAGCGAGGGGTAAGGGGTATGGTATGTATAATCTTTCTTTTTCTCTATTATCATTTTTTTTTTTTTTCACATGGGCAGGCACCGGGAATCGAACCTGGGTCCTCAGGCATGGGAGGCAAGCATTCGTACCTGCTGAGCCACTGTGGCCCGCCCTCTCTATTATCATTTTATTTCTTTTTCTGTTGTCTTTTTATTTCTTTTTCTAAATCAATGCAAATGTTCTAAGAAATGATGAATATGCAACTATGTGATGATATTAAGAATTACTGATTTATATGTAGAATGGAATGATATCTTAATGTTTTGTTTGTCAATTTTTTTAATTAATAAAAAAAGTTAAAAAAATAAAAAATAAAAATAAAAAAAGATGCTCATGCTAACATGACTTTTAATAGTAAAAAAAAATGTAAAACTAACAAAATTAGAGCACTGATTTATAGAATATGACTGCATTTAGAACAATAATGTTGCAAATTTAGAAAAATCTTATGGTATTAAATTATAAAAACCCAGAATGCTGCCCCTAATCCTGGAGCAGTCCACATTCAGCAAAAAAGATACAGAAAATATCAGTTCCCTTATAGTTATGAGCTATAGTTCTGTTTGCTAATGCTTTTCTGGCTAACTCACTTGCTTCTCCTGGCCTTCAAACTACCTCCCTTATTTTCCTTCAACTAAATGACTTTATGTAATTAACCCTTGTCATACTTAGAGTATATGCAATTCCCACCCTGTTTATAGAAATCTGATCCTGACCTCTCTCATCTCCTTAATTCTATTATAGGATAGCAAGAGCTTTTACACTTCTGTCTTTTGAAGCATTCTAAATTTTGCATTCTCTAATGATTGCTCTCAGAGGGTTAATAAAGCATTTCACGTCACATTTCTTTAAATAACTGTCCCAGGATGCCTGGAATAGCAGGCAAAAATGCTTTTGTTGAGAGACTGCATGATCCTTGCCACACAACCTGCAGAACTGGTCATGGTTTTGGGTTCAAGGAATATGCAGAAAAAGTAGAGAAATATAATATCTTTTTTTAAATTATTTAAAAAAATTTTTTAAACATAAACAAACACAAACATTCTTACCATATGATCATTCCATTCTACATATATAATCAGTAATTCATAATATCATCACATAGTTGTATATTCATCATCATGCTCATTTCTTAGAACAAGAAATAGAATATCTTATTACCATTCCTTCCTTCATTTATTCATTCCACAAGGGTATACTGAGCACGAACTATGTGCCAGACTCTGTTTGGGTACTGATTGTGTCACAGCCCCAACTTGTAAAAGTATACAGAACAACAACTAGTTCTCATAACATGCGATGAGTGCCTTAAGAGAGGGAATATAGGGAGACCCAAAAGGTATAACTAAGCCAGTTTTGAAGAAGTTTGGGAGGAGGTGATAGTTTTCTTCTTTAATTCAATCCTGATGAATTCAGATCAACTGTGGGGTAAAAATGAAGTAAGAAATAGGCCACATTCGGAATCTGTATTCTTGTTTCTAAGCCATTCTCACAGATTCCCGTGGTGTTAGGGAAAGAAATATTCTCCTA
Source organism: Tamandua tetradactyla (assembly GCF_023851605.1). Classification (NCBI taxonomy): domain Eukaryota; kingdom Metazoa; phylum Chordata; class Mammalia; order Pilosa; family Myrmecophagidae; genus Tamandua; species Tamandua tetradactyla. The sequence continues at coordinate 146,396,028 of NC_135332.1, forward strand.
AACACATCCTCCAAATACCATTTCAATAATATACATTGTTATGGATTGAATCATGCCCCCCTACAAAGACATGCTCAAGTCCTAACCCTTGGTCCTGTGAATGTGAACCCATATGGAACCCATTTGAACCCTTCAGTCCTAGACAAAAATATTCTCTCCATTTTGGCTTGACTTTAATTTAGCCTTATGAATGGCAGTGGCAGAAAATAGGTTATTTGTGTTTTTAAACAGAAAGGAAGACATATTTTGTTATATTTTTAAGGATAGTAAAGACCATGCTGAATCTACTTCTGACTAGCATTGTATAGACAACATTGTATTTTTATATAACAGATTCATCTTCAGTTCTGTCGACACCGCAAACAGTCTCTGAGAGACTACACATTGACATACCCTTGCTTTAACCACTATCAATTCTCAGGCACTCCTCACCACTTATGCAAATACCATGAATACTCCTTGCTCTCATAGGGATGAGGCTTCTTGAGTTTCACACAAAATAGGAATTTTGAAGAAAGGAAGTCAGCATTGATCCATCTCCGCTGTAATTTCATTGCTAGACAATCTTTAACCTTGAAAGTTTCTTATCTTGGCCACCCCAACAAAATTCCAGGAGGAAAAAAAACTATTATATTTTGAAACAAGTGGAAGTTTGCAAAAATTATCAACTTGACATAGATAGTATTAACCCTTAGGTGCTTGAGTTCTCCTCCAGGCATGAGGGAGCCAAGAAAATGTAGGGAGGGCCAGGAGGGTCAGAGCTTTCTAATGCCAAAGAAAGAGGCTAGGCAGAGCCTCGAGAAGACAGAGAAATAAAGAGCCCAGCAAACTATCAAATGCAAAGAGAGATGATCCAGATAGAGATAAGGAGAAAACAGAGGAGAATGGAATAAATCTATGGGTGCTTTTTATAGAGTGTCTATGCCAAGGCACGAGACCTTGAGAACCCAGAATCATCTCAGAAAGTGCAGTCAACATGATTAAAATCCTTGCTATTCTCCCCCCTGGCCACTAAATGACCACAATCCAGGGCAAAAGAGGTTTCTCGAAGAGGTCTCTCTCAGCAAAATGTCTCAGTGAAGACTTGCTATGCCACTTGTCAATAATTCCAGCACAGCTAGTCTTTATTCTGACACTGGAGTGAATCTCTGTTTCTTTAGTTGAGCACCAGCTGAAGTAGCTGGCTTCATTTATGGGCCATGTTGTATGAAAAGTACATTATGAAAATCCCACACGGCAAGATTCTCATGCTGTGAAAGTCACACAAGAACTGACGCCATCTGAGCAAAGAACGTGGGATGGTGACCTGTCCCATACTGGTACTATTCAAATGGCTTGTTCTCTTTCTTCTCTCTCTCCCTCCCTCTCTCCCCCTTCCCTCCACCTCCCCTCAAACTCTCCTCCTGTTTCTCTTTCTCCTTCTCTCCCTCTCCCCTAATCACATATAGCTGAATTCCAATAAGCAAAGATATATTTGTAGTGACTCAACTGTAATCTTTTTCCATTGCCAAGGGAATTAATGAATTTCTGTTATTAAGCTAAAATTAAATGTATTATTTACAAAGCTTGAAAATATAAGCTTCTAAGAAATATTAAAATATATGATTACTCATATATTATGATAGTGAAAACCAGACTATTAAGGGGGCTCTTCCCTCCAGTTTGTGATTGGCAGGAAACAGGCCAACCAGGCTGTTCCACACCATAACAATACTAAGGCTAACATTCCAGCCTTGCTGCTTACCAGCTGGCTAAACTTGGACAAGGTAATTAACATCTTTGTGCCTACATTTTAAACAGGAGTAACAAAGGGCTGTTGTAAGGATTAGAGTGTTAGCACATGTCAAACACTTGGAGCAGCTCCTAGCATGGGGCCACGGCATTGCATGATTCCAGGGATGACCTTCATATTGTCGTCCTCATGGAAGGCACCCTGGCCTGGCACAGACCATGCGCTCTCTCAATATTTGTCATTCTTGTCATTCACTGATTCCTTACTGTAAACTGGGCAACATGCTGAGTGATTTCCAAGGATATTCTTGCTTAATCTTCAGAATAACTCTATGAGATAGCTATTTTTATTATTCCCATTTTAGAAATGAACAAATGAAGGCACAGAAAGTTTAAGTAATTTGTCCAAAGTAAGCCAAAGTTTCAGGATTCAAACTGAGGCAACCTCACCCCCTATGTGAGACATGACTGCCAACGGTGTAAGTCTCCCTGGCAACATGGGACATGACTCTCAGGGATGAGTCTGGATCCAGCATCGTGGGATTGAGAAATACTTCTTGACCAAAATGGGAAAGAGAAATGAAACAAAATAAAGTTTCAGTAACTGAGAGATTTCAGTAGAGTCGAGAGGTCATTCTGGAGGTTACTCTTACATAGATAGATATCTGTTTTGAGTTTTTAGTGTTTAAGAAAAGCTAGAAGGAAATACTTGAAACTGTTGAATTGCAATCCAGTAGACTTGAAGATAATGTATAATTCTATAGCTCATACGGTGTCACCATGTGATTATGTAAGCCTTGTGACTGGCATTCCCTTTAAACAGTATATGGACAGATGAGTAAGAAAAAAAAGATGATAAATAAAGGGCGGGGATAAGGGACATGGGATGTTCTGGGTGTTTTTTTTTATTTTTATTCTTTTTTCTGAGTAATGGAAATGTTCAAAAATTGATTGTGGTGACGAATACACAACTATTCAATGATACTGTAAACCACTGATTGTAATTTTGCATGATTATATGGTATGTAACTATATCTCAATAAAACTGCATTTAGAAAAAAAACCCAAGGCAACTTAACTCTACAGCTCAGGCTCTCATTGGCCATACTACCTGTCACAAATGGCAGCAACTGACACAAGGCTAAAGGGACCAGGCAGTTCTCAGGTTAGGTTAATCAATAAATTTAAACCACTAGCTCACTCTACAGAAAGTTAAAAAGTAGCACATCATTCTCTCCATTTCCAGAACATGCCATCCAGGGCTCATTACATGCTGCCACCAATTTTTCCTTAGTGCTGCAAAGAATTAGAGTGCCACCCTCAGAATTAACAAAGGTGATCACTGTCCAGAGTCAACAAAGAACTTTCTGTGACTACAGCTCTTAATGAGGGCATCTGTCATTAGTCAAATAAACAAACCACTAGATTAGTAACAGAAAGATCAACACAATCATATCTGCTAATTGGTTGATGAAATGATGTTCCAGTAAACGTAAGGAGAGCTTAGAGTTTTGGACTATATTTTGCTGTAATACCAGGTGAGGATATGGTAAGTCCCAGTGATGGGAAACATTCAAAGAAGAGCAAAGTAATTTATTTGGATGTCAAAATAGAAATGAAGAACTTAGAAGTAGAGAGGCAAGACTTGAATTCAATCCAACCTCTGCCATTTTCTAGCCCTATGATCCCATTACTTTACAGCATCAACTTCCTACTCTGTGGAACAGGGATGATACTTTTGCCCTCACAGAATTGCTGAAGAATAAAAGTGGATAAATGCAAAACATTTAACTCCATGTCTAGTATATAGTACATGCTATAAAAAAAAAAGGCAGATGATTACTTTAGTATTAATAAATGACAGCATGGTGTGAAGCAGATTTTTTTTTTTAAAGGAGGGCAAATAATTAAAGATTTGGGGAACAATAATTTTTTAGAAGGAAAAATAATGAGTATGACTCATTTATTCAGCAAATCCATTGCTTCCTTTCTATGAGCCAGGCACTGCACCAGGTGCAGGGAGTACATAAACAAGGCCACTGGGGCATTCTTTGGCTGGTGAGGGAACTCACAAATAAAGAGACACTTGCAGTTCAGTGTAATAAGTGCTGTGATCAAATATTAAACAGAATTTAATAACACCTACCTCATAAGGTTTCTGTGAGGAGTAAATGAGGCAGTGTATATAAAACACATGGTAAGTCTCAATAATTATGAGCTATTATTATCTAGGATACATGGAAGCAGAAAGAAATGTGTGATCAAATTCACCCTAACTGAGTAGGGTCTTGAAGTAAGAACAGGTGGTCCCCAGACCTGGCACCATGACAGTTAATGATAACTGCCAAAATTTCTGTATTGCTGCTTATTATTATTATTACTATTTTTTTACATGGGCAGGCACCAGGAATTGAACCCAGGTTTCCGGCATGGCAGGTGAGAACTCTGCCACTGAGCCGCCATTGCCCGCCCTGTTATATTATTTTTTACAGTATTATTTATCATTTTATTTTATTTTCATTGTTTTAATTTTATATTTTATTGTATTATAGTTTTATTTTTACAATATTTACTGCTGTATTGTATTGCATGACTTTTTTTTAAAAACAACATGACAGTATAAATAGTTATTGACCTATGTGGTAAGCTAGTGTTTCACTCTAAAGCCCTATTGCTAAAGCTCCTGCAGCAACCTCCACCTGCACCTCGGCAAGCAAGCACCTCCACTCCTTGATTCCTTTGTGTCAGTGGCTCCAGGGACAAAAGCCTGAGCATGTTGGCTGAACCTGGGTCCCAAACTGATACCCAACTACCAGGAAAATGAGACAAACAGATATGTGATGTTTTCAGCTCCTATAGTGGGGGTGGCTCTGCCAGGCCCTAAATTCACAAAGAAGAGAATTCCCCAAACATGAAAAGGGGAGTTCAGATCCTTGGCTCCCCAGGAATGTCTTCATACTGTTAAGATACACACAGCCTACTGCAGGAAATAAGATTTACACCCAAACAATGTTGTGGTAGTTTAAAAGTGTTGGAAGGGAAAGAGAAATATGAGAATTCAAAGCAGAGAAGGGTCATTCCCATCTAGAACAATCTGGGATAGCTTTCTGGACTAGGCATCTGATCTGGGCCATGAAGGACAGGTAGAGTCAGGAAAGATGCAGATAAAGGGGGAAAGCAGTCCAGGTAAGGGAACAAGGTGAATGGACAGGGAAGCGTCAAAAGACAGAAGCAGGGGGAAGGGTGCAAGTTGTATTTCTGTTTCAATATGCAGACATATAAATAAGGTGTTATGGAGTTCAGAAAACACAACTGTTTCTAAAATAAACAATTGTTTAAATCCTCATATATAAGGCTCTACATTCATTAATAGGTAACACCTTATTTATATGTCTATTGTAGCAACATAAAATTATAATAGCCCAAATTTTAACAGCCTAGACTAGGAACTCCTTGAGGACAGAAGATGTGCCATTGTTCTTCTGATAGAGGGAAAATCAGTTCTTCTGGCAAATAGGATATAAGGGGGTATTAGCAAATTGTAACAGCAACCACAACTTGCACCACTCTATTATAACCCACAAAATAGATAAATGGTATGAAACTTGACATGCAAAACAGATTAAGTTCCAACTCTTCTACCACCAGTTCACTCAGACCTATATATTATAAATCAGACCACAGACAAAAGAATATAACGAAAACTATACACAGAGTCACGTGTCCTAAAGTCCACCAACTGGTCCAGCAACTTCCTAGTTTACAAGTTCTAACCAATCTCTGCCAAGGTCATCTATGACTAACTCTGGTCTTTAAATCCCTCTATACATTCTTCCCTAACTTCTACCTTTTGAAATGCCCCCACACTCTCCTCTCGTGTGTGCTCTCCCTTGCTGCAGGAAGCCATAAACTCAAGTTTGTTTGATTATGGCATATCCCTGGCAGTCTCGGTTTGTCAGGCTTTAACACGTCTTTGTATGCCAAGAGCTTAACATAGTTGTCTGAAACTAAGCAGCCATTGGGTAAAATCAAGGTTGGACAAAAGAAAACTATAATCAGACTCTTTTGGGTTTGCAACATATAAATGAGTTCTAAAGGTAAATGTAAACAGACAGTTTCAAAAATATTGGGAACCACATGGAACAACCTTGAGGGGAATGTGTATTTAATTTTCTAGGGTGTATAACTTAAAGAGCCATCCTCAACAGAAAACACGTAATCAAGAATGCTGATTTTAAAGCCAGTCTTGTTGTTGTGCATGTAGCCAAATCAAGTATGTTCCTGCCTTACAGGAAATAATATAGTAAGAGTGGACACAAGGTCAACAAGCAAGCAGCCATGGTCTTTGTTCCGACAATACCTTGTAGAGGGCTATACCAGTTGGTCACAAAAATTTTTTCACTGGTCACTAACAGGGAGTTTAGCCTGTCAATAATAACTAGCTGGGAGTTTTGAGCAGAAGCAGATCCTGAAAAATGAGTCACTCTAGGAAGTCTCCTATGGCAAGGGCAAGGAAACAATATAAGCAGGCAGGTGTGTTGGAGGGTATCTCAATAATCCAGGCCAGAAGGAAGTCTTTGCCTGTAGAGCCAACAGTGAAAAAGGAAAGGAAGCTATCTCGCAGAGCTAGAAAAAATGACCATGGTGAGTAACTGGCTGAATGGAACTTGAAAGACCACAGAATTAGAGATGCATCACTGTTTACGGCCATAGTGATTTAGAAAATTATCATAACATAGACAAATCATTGCAAAGGATAGAAATTATCTTTCCATGAGAGTTAATGCCCATCATCATGAGGTTCAAGTTCTTAGGTTATAGCAAGCTAGTATGGCCATCATTAACCACTACTTACCTGCTCTAATACTCTGCACAGGTCAGATCAACTAGAGCAAAAAAAAGGTTTTTGTTTCTATTCAGTGTCGCTATGAGACAATGAGTGGCTTATTGATTCTAGTTACTCAGAGCCATGATATTCCATTCACAAGGGCTGATAGATGACTATTTTCTAGCTTTGCTCAAAATTTCAATTAAGCTGTAAGAGCTTAATTTTGAACTTTAAACCAAGTGACCACCACAGTGAATAGTTTCTGGCTATTTTTAAACCTTTTTACTTAACATTTTCATGATATAAAGAGAGCATTCAGTGGCTGAAGACAAAGCCAAGCCAGTTATTTTTCCAGGTTAGGGAACAAACAAACACAATTGGACCTGATAATAGCACAAACTAACTAGTTTAAATAGTTGGCTAATTAGTTAACTAATATTTTTAAAGAACGTGACTTTATTTTTTTTCTAGAGCCTTTTAAATGAGGCTACCTACCCAAAAAAATCCATCACAAAGTAAGATTGTGGAAAGATAAATAGAATGCTGGAAAGATTTCAGAGCATCGTATTTAAAGGTTTGATGTTGATAAAATTACGTAGAGAAATCCCTGGGAAACCCTCAGAACCAAAAAGCCCAAGCCCTGCTTCTGCTTTGAACTCACTCGAGCTACCTCTTGATATCTCTCGAAATTTGAAATCCCCACCAAGGCAGCTGACTCAGCCAATCAAGCCCCTAATTCATTACGTGGGACCCAATAGAAAACAAAGCCTGCCTGTCCTAAACCTGGCCTAGAAACACAGACTATGGTCCAATCAATAGGAGTCAAGCTAACTTATTTTTATTATATTAAAGACATTGCTAGAACCCAGAAGCTATTTCAATTCTTGCAAGTTATCTTGTTGCAGCAAAACTTTGGCATTCCAAATAAAACACTGTAATCTGCAAACTCAATGCTGATTTGTCCTTCGATAATGTAAAGTATTTCAGAGAGCTATTCCATCAGGAAAAACAAAACTGATCACTCTTTTTACCCAGTAATGTATCTTCTGGGCATCGCCATTTTGTCACTCACTAAAACATCGCAACTAAAGAAAATATTTCCAACCTCATCAGGTAAAACTGCTGCAGCTGGCTATTTTCAGCTCTATTTCTCTGAGCCTCACAGCAGAAGTTCTTAAATGATCCTGGGGCCAAGGATGGTTAAAGTTGTCAGAGGCATTTCAGATTGTTTTGTTTTGTTGCTTTTGTTTTCAAATTATCTGCAACTGGGTTATGGACTAGAGCGAATGTTTTTCCCAGAAACAGGCCTTTCTACCACTTGGTCATCTGGGTCTACTTTCATTAAATAATCCATGCACAAATAATCAATGAACAACTAAAAATGATTATTTAGTAATTACATTTAGCTGCAACAGAAACAACCCATTAAGACAATAAAAGCATTCAGACCATAACAACCATTTTTAACTCTGAAAGTGCCAGCTGGGGCAACAAACAATAACAAAGTAATGGTGGGCCCCTCCTTCACATTCCTTAGAGGTCCAAGTTCAGGCTTGACCACACAGTTAGGCTGACATCTCAGGAAAATAGGGTCTTTGTGCACTAAACTTGAGGACGGGCTAGGAGAGTAGTAAGGCACTTAAAAATTCAATAAAACTGGCTTTGAAGAAATGGATATGCCCATCCGTTTAATGCATCTACTTTGCATTATCCCCAACATAATGTCGTTAAGTAACAAGATGGGTAGCTCAAAAGCTACAGATCATTTTGTGGTTATTTCCCATCCCCTGGCTCCACAACCACCCCCCAACCATCCTCCACCTCTCTCAGCTCCTATATGGTTTACACTTTCTTGCTCTCTGGCTTCCTGTTCCTCATGGGATGCACCAATTATGGGAAAGTGGGAAGAGAGAAATGGGGTGCCCTTTTCCCTACTCCCTCCCTTGGTTTCACTGCAGAGCCTGGCAATAGTTAATGTCCCTTCACAGCTATGGTTTCTGCTGAGTGGCCCCTCCTCCAGTCCCCACTGGACTCCACTTTTTCCTCCCTAGTCCCTCCAACCCAGGGATGGTAACGGTTTCCCACTGCTGCTAATTCCCAGATGCTGGATCACCCACCCCTTTTTGTTCCTGAAACGCTGCCCACAGGAATATAAAAGTCCCTTCATTAAACCCTCTTCATTAAACTTTCTGCATCTACCTCTGAGGTAAATTCTCTTTTCTGCCAAGACCTCAATAAATACAGAAATGCTTATTTCCTTGCTGAGGATGACAAACAAACACAAAGGAAGACCCATATCTATGAAAAACATGCATAGGCTAAACAAATCTCTATCAGGCCTTCTGTTTTGGCAAACAATGTTTTTAATTGTTTCTGATGTTTTCAGCCTGAATGTGTATTTAGCTGGTGAATTCTATTCTCCATATGTCATGTTAATATGAAAAAAACTGAAATACATTAATAGTCCTTTTTAGCTTCTTCTCTTCTTTTGGGTGAGAAAGAAATCTCACTCACTAACTCTCACCATCAAAAAAAAAAATCCAATAGATTAGCCCCATTAAAGTCCAGTCCTAAAGATTACTGATTCCCTATAAGTCACATGAGTGCTTAAGAAAGATGAGCTCTCTTCCATTCAAGTTCTTATTCATTTGTAATCACAAAAAGATGAGGAAATCTTCTTTGGTGCCCAGAATTTAAATTCACTACATGCAGAAAGGTTACCTATAATCCTTTCAAAAACTTGGGGCTGAGTAAACAGAAAAAAAAATGTACAACTTTATCCAAATTCCATTAAGGTGGTATATGTCATTCCTAAAATCTCTTAACAATCCTAAGACTGTAACTTGGGATAGCATTTCTCTTTTTGATGTTTTCAGTCTGAATGTGTACTTAGCTGGTGAATTCCATATCATTATTGACCAAACAGGTATTTGTTGAATTTCCAACAAGTTGATAGATTGTATAGTTTCCAAGACTAAATGTAATGTTTTATTGAACCTCTGATAACACAGTAGCTATTAATTATAAACAGAGTTCAAGTTTTAACCCAGGTGCAGTTAAGTAATCAGAAGTTCTCTCTCCAGCATTTTGCTTTAACATGATGTTGGTTATCCTTGCCTCAGGAGAGAAGAGGAAAAGGACTAGGGTGTGTCTTCCCCCCTCCTCTGTGTTTCAGGAGACTTGAGATTCTAACAGTGGCTGGTTCTACAAGGACATCTCTCTGACTTCTGCTCCACTTGATGGTTTCTGAACTCTTGTTCCTTCCCACAGAGAATCAAAGTTTTTCACTGTCCCTATTTCCCCGTTGCCTTACCATCTCTTATTTGTTTCCCTTAAACCTGTTTTACACCTTTATAAACAGTGTTTTTGTTAAAATCTTTCCAGAATTGCTCCAGTAAGTCTCCTGTTTCCTGCTGGGTCCATGACTCATGAAGCCTGACTAGGGATGGAGGAGCACAAGTTACTACTCAGGCACGGGAAGGTCCCACAGGCATATGCTTCTTAGTCCCTGTGGTTCAATGAGACGTGCCCGGGATCCGTCCTTGCCTTTGGAAGAGCAATGGGTCTTTATTCTAGTGCCTGACAACCACCTGGAGAGCTTATTAAAAATGCAGGTATCAGCGAATCTAGGCGGCTAAGAAACATTATAATGAAATGCAATGTGGTATCCTGGGTTAAATTCTGTAATACAAAAAGGGCATTAGTGAAAAAAACTAGTGAAAGCAAAATAAAATCTGTTGTTTAATCAGCAGTAACATTGCACCAATGTTAATTTATTAATTTTGACAAATATACTATGGTTATGTAAGATATGGCCATTACTGGAAGCTGAGTGAAGGGTATGCAGGAACTCTCTGTACTATCTTTACAACTTTTATTTAAATAAAAAAATTATTCCGAATACATTATTAAAAAAAAAAAAGTTTAAAAGCAAATTTCCAGATTTCCATACCCTCTGAGTCAGAATCTCAGCAGGTGATATTCAAGCAGGTGGCATGAGGACTGAAACTTCAAAACACACAGTCCTAAGGACCTTGGAAAACACTAGCTCTGATTGAGATAAGGATGGAAACAATTGTTTGCCAATACTAAATTGCAGCATAATTACTTGAACTATTTAAAGAAAAGAACCAATTGAAACTTTGTCAAAATTCATCTTCTATTCCAGTTAATTGGAATGATTCATCCCTGGACCAGTGGCTGAATTTAGTTTCCTGCATAAAAACACTTAAAAAGGTACAGGTAATTATAGAACCAAACAAAGAAAATGACAGTAGAGTTCTTCCCTTTTCTCCTCCTCCCTGAGACCAAAGCGTTCTGTTTCTTTTTCTTTTTTTTGCAATGTGTCCTTTTTCTTTTTTTCTCAACTTTGAGTTTCCAAGAGGGCAGCCCAAACAAACAGGCAGTTTGATAGCAATTTTCCTCATCTTTTCCATGGTACATACTGTTTCTCTAATTGGACTCTAAGTTCCCTGAAGGCAGGAGCTATATTGTCAGTTCCATTGAGTTCAGCTTTGTGTTTTTCTTCAGCTCCAGGTCAGTATTCTTTACCCAGTTACTTTTGACTCACTGATAACCTGCACTTCCCCCACTATGCCCATATCTTTGCTATTTATTTTAAATATAATTCTTACATCCAGCATATTCTAAGCCATTGGTGTGTATAAGAGGGGGATAAATAGAGGTGAAAATATTGGCATTACTATTATTCATTTATTAACAAAAATGTTTTTTGGCACTATGCTAGGCACAGGGGAGCCAGCAGTTGAATAAGATCCTGTGCCTTCAAGAAGTGTAAAGTCAAACCGGGAAGACAAGTAAGCAGATAATTACAAAACAAGCCATAGATTCTCCCTTTCAGTCCACACACTTTGGCCATCAGAAAAGAACTAAAGTTTGAATTTGAAACAGGAAGAGTAGGTGTTACTTCTAAGTCTGTCTCCTGGGAGGAAGTGATTTTGAATGAGGCATAATCTTTCTGACCCTCAATCTCCTTATTTAGAGAAACTGTAATTTAAAAGAATCTCTCTGCCTTGTGAGGGTTATTATGAAGCTCAAATAACAATGGGCATAAATATGCTTTGAACACTGCAAGTGTTATACAAATGTCAAGCAATATAAATTAATGACTTAAACAGTCCCTATAGAACAAAAAGCTTGTAGATCAGTAGCCTTTCCATTAAGCAGAAATTCCAGGCAATAATATTTTATAAAACACAATCCTCGCAAAGATCTAAGCTCTATTGCTTTGGTATTAGCAATTAATGAGAATTAAATTAACATCAAAGAACTGTGTCAGATGGGTAAAGCCTCATGTAAAGAAAGTGGTTTTCCTTTTTCTTCAAGGTGAACCCATTTTTGCCTCACTCTCCCTGAATAAACAGGAGGGCTCAGTCAGCCCAACTTTTCTCCGAAATTGAAAATGGTTTCTTAGCCAGAGTTGTTCACATTTCTATTTTATTCAAAGGTAAGTTAAAAAGAAGCTGCTGGATCAGAGCTGTAAGAAAAGCTGCTAAAAGTCAGTGCTAGAGCATATAAACTGGTGAACAGTTTTCAATAAATGTCTTATAAAAGATTAGGCTTGAAGGAAATACGGATGGCCAAGAGGCACATGAAGAGATGCTCAATGTCCCTGGCCATTAGAGAAATGCAAATCAAAACCACAATGAGATATCATCTCACACCCACCAGAATGGCCATTATCAACAAAACAGAAAATGACAAGTGCTGGAGAGGATGCGGAGAAAGAGGCACACTTATCCACTGTTGGTGGGAATGTCAAAGGGTGCAACCACTGTGGAAGGCAGTTTGGCGGTTCCTCAAAAAGCTGAATATAGAATTGCCATACGACCCAGCAATACCATTGCTAGGTATCTACTCAAAGGACTTAAGGGCAAAGACACAAACGGACATTTGCACACCAATGTTTATAGCAGCATTATTTACAATTGCAAAGAGATGGAAACAGCCAAAATCTCCATCAACAGAAGAGTGGCTAAACAAACTGTGGTATATACATACGATGGAATATTATGCAGCTTTAAGACAAGATAAACTTATGAACCATGTAATAACATGGATGGACCTAGAGAATATTATGCTGAGTGAATCCAGCCAAAAACTAAAGGACAAATACTGTATGGTCCCACTGATGTGAACGGACATTCGAGAATAAACTTGAAATATGTCATTGGTAACAGAGTTCAGCAGGAGTTAGAAACAGGGTAAGACAATGGGTAATTGAAGTTGAAGGGATACAGACTGTGCAACAGGACTAGATACAAAAACTCAAAAATGGACAGCACAATAATACCTAAGTGTAAAGTAATCATGTTAAAACACTGAATGAAGCTGCATCTGAGCTATAGGTTTTTGTTTTGTTTTGTGTTGTTTTGTTTTGATTTTACTATTATTACTTTTATTTTTTTCTCTATATTAACATTCTATATCTTTTTCGGTTATGTTGCTAGTTCTTCTAAACCAATGCAAATGTACTAAGAAATGATGATCATGCAGCTATGTGATGATGTTAAGAATTAATGATTGCATGTGTAGAATGGTATGATCTCTAAATGTTGGGTTAATTTCTTTTTTTCTGTTAATTAAAAAAAAAAAAAAGAGAAGGGATAATTGGAGATGAAGGGATACAGACTGTACAACGGGACTGGATATAAAAACTCAGAAATGGACAGCACAATACTACCCAATTGTAATGCAATTATGTTAAAACACTGAATGAAGCTGCATGTGAGGTATAGGTTTTTTGTTTTTGTTTTTTTTTGTTTTTTTTTTCTTTCTATTATTGTTTTAATTCTTATTCTGTTGTCTTTTTATTTCTTTTTCTAAATCGATGCAAATGTACTAAGAAATGATGAATATGCAACTATGTGATGTTATTAAGAATTACTGATTGTACATGTACATTGAAATGATTTCTAATTGTTTTGTTAATTCTTTTTTTAATTAATAAAAAAAAAAAAAAATCACATGGACCTGGAAAAAAAAAAAAAAAAAAAAAAAGATTAGGCTCGAGAGAAGTTTTAAAATCACATTTGCTGTTGTTTCAGAAAAATAAAATTTCTATTTTCAGCCTTTAAGGTAGAAAATGTTCCATTAGAGCAGTTTGCCATCTTTCCCTCTTTCTGAAGAAGTCAATGAATTTCTAAGTGCTCTCTTTGGCTGCCACGGTAACTGTACGATTCTGGTCCAGCTTGTTGTGTCTGGGTACGAATTTCAAAGAGCTACCTAAGGAAATATGCATTTATAACTGACTTTGCAGATATATTTGAACTGGGTGTACAACACACTCAAGTCCCTCTACTGAATTCCAGCAAATGAGCCAGCACTGGGGTAACCCAGATGAGTATAAGACGCTGTCTCAAAGAACTCACAGTGGGTGTGGTGCCCACAGAGCAGCAAGCTATCATAAAATACCTGAGAATACATAGGAATTATGATGTAAAGTTTTGTCTTTTATTCCAAAATTTAAATTGTATTGCCAAGCTTTTGCTGTGACTTCAGTTGTGAAAGCCTTTCATGATGATTACATCAAATAAATATAAACACAAGAAAAAGTTGAATGCTGAGCAGGGGAACAGTAATAGGATGAGAAAGAAGTTTCAGTTGCTCTTGAGGGTCTTCAAATGTGTGTAACCTGAAAACCATGCAGGTCAAAAGGAAAACCATTGGCCTATAGAAAGGAACAAAATTTGCAGTTTTACTGGTAAAGCAAAATCACATCCAGCATGTGGGACTCATTGAAGTCCGAGAAACAGTAATTTCCCTTCATTTGAAGGTAATGAACAATTGTCAGGAGCTGGAGATGTCCTCTTCTTCATCATTGTGTATAAGTGTATTTACACCACTATCAGATTGTATTAGTAATTGTGCAAGAGGGTATTATATGATATACTTGAACCAACGAGCATTTTAATTGTCACGAAAGAAATCTGAAAACTGAAACAAAATGATCATCAAAATTCCCATGAATAAGCTGGATTTCTTCAGGAGATATGTAGGAAGTGCATGCTATGAGCATCACATTGAGCCAGGAGCTGAAAGGAGATACAAAAGAAATGCCAGGCCTGGTCATTTTTTACTCTTTAGTTGAGGAGACAAGACAGACCTGAAGAAACAGTCAAGTAGCATTTTGTTCTCTCTCCCTTGCTCCTTATTTGTTCTTCATTTCTTCATTGCCCTGGAGACCTCCTGTGTTTTGGTCTCCACCCACCTACCATGCCCACCACTTTCTCCTCCCACACATACGCACACCCAACCTTGGCCTCGCTTCCTTCTGTGCGCAATCGAAGGCCCTTATGGACTCTCCATGTCCTTGTCCTCTTGTCTTCCCAACCCTGGATCAATCTTGCATTCTGTGTTCTGTGCTTCAATACTGAGTGCACCAGGAGAAAACCACTTAACAATGCAGATGCTTTCAAGAAAGCCTTGACCAGTTGAGAACATTAATTCCCAATTAAAATAAATTCCTTGAGAAACGGCACTCCAGCTGGCTAAATAAATCGTTATTACAATAAATTAATGCCAGAAAAAAGCACTTAGGAAAGAGGGTTCTATAATCATTTGATAAATAAACTGATTTTTAAAACTTTCACACATAGTTTTTGTGTAAATAAACACAGCTATTCCAAAATAAATATTCAATAAAGTAGTCTTAGAAGGAACTGCTACTTAAAAACAGCTGGTAAAAGTTATTCTACTGACTTAAGAGTTGTAAAGCTCTTCAAACTTATTTTCTAATTCAGAAGATTTCCTAATTTAGTATGATCTTTCTTGTTAATTAAAGCAATTTAATGAGACTTCACTTAAGATACTGCATAGGAAACCACCTCTAAAACTTCACCAAGTAGGAGCCATCAGTAGGCCACATATGTACGGCCTCGCAGGGGAAAATGAAAGGGTCTCTCCTTGTTAGTCAGAAAGGCAAATATCAAAGGAATCCTTACATATCTCATTTCAGAGAAAAAAAGTCAGCATTCTATCAGAGGAATGGCCACTGTGAAGTGGAGAGTTTCAATGGAATGTTACTGGCCGAACAGGGACCCCTGATGGAGTCTTGGATTGCTCTGAGCCCACGATGGGAATGCAGAATGCTTTTCCTCTAAGCCAGTGCCAAGCTTGTCTCACAGCTGGGTAGGGGCCACTGTTCTGCCCAACAGACTGCACTGCAGGCCGGGCAGGCTCATTCCAGCTTGGCAGGAACAAACCCAAATGTTCCCTGATTCTCCTACAAATGTAATAATATCTGACAAGAGGCTGATTGGCTAGGACACAATGTGATTTCCTCTAATTAAGGAACTCTCAAGAAAAACTAAAATAGCCACAAAGCACTGTCAGCAAAGCGATCAGTGGTGGCAATTAGCTGTCAACTCAAAATCCTGGGCTGAGCCATGGTTAGGGCAGGGCTGGCTTTTATGAGTTTCCAAATCAGCATCACAGCAAGTGCCCAGGACGATGGCACCATAAAGAGGGGCCAGGGCCTGCTGCATATCGCAGCATCTGCATCAAACAACTCCTCTGGTGAGGGGAGTAGCAGGATGTACAATTATAGAAGATGATCCCCTAGCATATGCATGTGCCTGTTCTTTTGTTTCTTCCTTGTGAAGCAATATAGGAGAAGCTAATGAAGACTCATGCAGGGACTTTCTGAAACATCTGGAAGCTTACTGGCTATGGCCATTGCTGCTTCACTACCTTTCCTTCCTCTTTACCTGGAACAAGTCTACCCACTCTTCAAAATCTATAAGCAGTTCATGGCTTATGTCTTTTGTAAGGGCTTCACAACTTCAAAACATGTCAATGTGAATTCTTCTTTTTCTCAACGACTATAGCAGATTACCATTATCTGAACTACAAGGTAATTGACAGCAGGATTTGAAAAAAATGCATAAAACAACACATACAAGACAAATGTAACAATATATAATAACATATAACAATCAAATGTCATATATGTATATACATGCATACATAGATACACATATGTATAGAACAATTATTAGGAAAATCACTCTCCTTCCCAGTAGTCCTGCCTGGGCACGTAAAACAAAAATGTCTTCTGAACATTTTTGTTCAGAAGATGATTTCTACCCTTCTCAACATCTCTCCATTCCTCTTTAAGAGATAAATATAAAACTAAACTTTATTGATATTTAAGAAAAAATGGAGACAAATAGAACTCTGGCTGCACACCTCCATAACCGTCTCACAAAACACTCAAAGTCTGGAAGATTAAAAAGCTATAGGCTCTTAGCAAGAACCTTTACAGAGGAGTGGGTCCTTGCGAGGACCTGATGGGCCAGGCTTTGAAGCATCAACAGCAGCTTCATGAAGGAACTGTTTTTCCAGCTAAAAGAAAGGTGGAAAGGAGAGAGGAACTACCCATAGGAGAAAGGCTTCATAGGTCTAAACACACACCATTATAAAAGGAAGCAGCAGAAAAATATCTGCTATAACAAAGAGTCAAGGTTTTTAAGTGGTAGGAACACAAAATTCAAAGGGAAAATTGAAAATAAGAAGCTTTAAATATGCATTTCAATGGTAAGTGTTCAATTAAATTGAATAATTTAACTAGATAATGTATTTAAGTACATTAATTTTGTGCACTATACCCTGGCTTATCCTTAATATAGGGTTACCTTCACAATATTTCTACATGAAAGTATTTTAATCTCATTATTAGAAGCACAATTGACTACAAAAAAAAAAAAAAAGAAAGAGTGATTATGTAAAACACATTGATGTGCACACAAATCACCTGGGGGTCTTGTTATATTCAGCAGCTCTAAGATGGGGTCTGTGATTCTGGGCATCTAACAAGCTCCTGGTCTGTAGACCAGGCTTAGAATAGCAAGGGCACAGAAGGTTAAATATATCCAAGCTGAAAGCTGAGGTGACTGTTCCCAGGATGGCTGGGGATTCATCAAGATCTGTCCGGAATTAAGATGATGCACTCCTTGGATCCAGGACATCTTCAGGGATGTCTTCTTTAGGCATCTTTGATTTTACACTCCTCTTCTGAGAGGTGTAAACTTCTCAAGAGTGTCTGTCTTCCATCTCCCTCTTATTTTGTTTTGTTTTTTCACTTGTCTCCTTTTCTCATGTCTTTCTCATGAAGGCTATTAAGGTAAGAGGAAAGCCTCTTTCCCTTAACCTAGACCTCAGAATGAAGCTATTCTATTGCACTACTCCTACAACTGTAGTCATCAATTTCCTGAGAAAGAAAAAGAGGAATCCCAAATACGGCTAACCCAAGAGAAGAATAAAAATAAAATCCTTTCCATTTTCCCATTAAGTTTTGAATTGTGGTTTTATGGCCTTTTGATTCTGTTTTCATTTTATTTCTGACTGGCATTTTTTTTTTAACAACTAAAATTTTCTTTTGATATGAGTGACTCTTAAAAAATCTTCAACACAGCACTTCCATTTAAAATACAGAGACACAAAGAATATCACTCGCATTCTAACAATAAGAAAAAGATGCAAAATCTATAAAATTATAACTTGTATCGAGTCCTTCAGAGACCTGAGGTCACAAGGCAAGCAGCTGAATTAATTTACAAGATGTAAGGTAAATTAGGAGAAATGGCACCCAAACTGTGTCACCATTGGCAGAGAATAGTAGGAAAAGGTGCTGCCATAAAATCAGGTAGGTAGTAAAGAGCTGAAATTTTAATAAAGTCTTAAAGCACAAGTGGGGACAAGTATGACAGTGTAGAATCCTGCAAGCCTCTGAAACATAAGACAAGCCTAAACTCTCCCTAAAGCTCTTTTCCATGGGCCTCCAGAGGGCGCTTAAGAGAAAGATTAAAGGAAGGGTCAGCAACTTGAGAGTGTTCCATTTAATGGATCCCAGGCAATGAGCCCCACCCACTTCCCAGAACTTTGTTTCATATTAATCAATGGAGGAGAAAATCCCTCCCAACCACAATGTCCAAGAAAAAATCCAGTGATGCTCGGAAAGCATAGAAGCAAAAGCTATCTGCCCTGAGAGACTGGCAAGAAACATTTAGACTCAGGATCCTGCACTGAAACAAAGAAGAGAGAGAGGTCTGTTGCCACTGGATGTGGTAGTTTGAAGCTGTTATATACCCTAGAAAAGGCCATTTTTCCATTTTGGGGGACTGCAGACCTATTATGGACGGGACATTTTGATTAGGTTATTTCAGTTGAGACTCACCTCGTTGAAAGTGGCTCTTAATCCTTTTACTGGAATCTTTTCGAAGAGGATGAAAGATATGCAGAAAACCTAGAGGAGCTCATGGAAAATGCCCCAGAAAAGCTGAAAGACAAGGACATACCCATGGAAGCTGAGAGAGGAAGCCCCTGAAGCCAGAAGCTGGAAGCGATGAATCCCAGGAGAGAAAGACCGACAGACATTACCTGTGCCTGGCCACGCAACAGAGGAGTCTGGATTGCCAGCAACCTTTCTTCAGGAAGAAGGTATCATCCCATTGATGCCTTAATTTGGACATTTTCATAGCCTTAGAATTGTAACTTATATAAGCTAATAAATTCCCATTGTTAAACCTCAGCCCATTTCTGATAACACTGCATTTCAACCTTAGCAAACCAGAACACGGGGTATAGGGGTGGGATTGGTGGTGGTGAGAGGTGCTGGAAACTCTCTCCCACCTAAGATACCCCACAGATAAAAGGCAGAGATTGGCTACCATGAAGAGGGGCAGGAAGGAACACTGATAAATCCCTGTCTCTAAGACTCAGACACACAGGGCTTGCTGAAGACTAAGACTGGACCAAAAGAACTGAGAACCCCACTGCCACTACCACGGCTTTGCACTGAGTAAAGAGCAAGGACAGTTTAGTCCTACAAGAAGAACAAAAACATAGACAAGAGATTCCCTCTGTGGAGCCGACATGGAGGGTCTGTTGAAAACTAAGAATGGAGGTCAGACACTGAGAAAGTCTTCTGGCACCCAAGGCCACACTAAACAGAGGGTAGTGACAGTCTACCACTAGAGAACTTTGGACTCTTACACACTGAAGTTAACTATAGCAATCATGACCCCAACCCCACCAATTCCACTACTAACCACTAATCTTGTTAACTACTAACAAGATTGACTCAACACCACACATCAGTGGCTTTATAGAAGAGGATGCATGCCCATTTATGGGTAGAAATATTATTTATTCTCTACTGCTCTTCTACAATGTCCAACATTTAATAAAAAAAAAAACTATGAGACATACAAAAAGGCAAGGAAAAAGTAACCCATAGTCAACATAAGGCAACAGACAGGATTAGACATGGAGACGATGCAAATATTGGAATAATGAGACAACAACTTTAAAATAAGTATGATTAACATGTTTTAGGCTCACACAGAAAAGAAGGATAAATGTAGGAACAGATGGAAAATTTCAACAGAGAGATGGAAACTATAGGAACAAGTCAACCAGAAATTCTAGAAATAAAAAATGCAATATCAATGGTAAACAATTCGTTTGATTGGCTTATTAGGATATAGAACACAGTTAAGAAAAGAATCAGTAAACTTAAGTATAGGTCAATAGAAATTATCCAAAATGAAATACAAAAAGAAAAGAGAATGAAAAGGGAGGGAGGGAGGGAGAGAGAGAAAAAAAAGAGAGGAAGGAAGGGAGGGTGGGAGGGAGAGAGAGAGAGATAAAAACAGAGAGGTAGGAAGTAAGGAGGCAAGGAAGGAAAGAAAAAGAAAAAGAAGGAGGAGGGGCATCCAAGAGCAGCTGAACATTATAATATGCATGTAATTAGAGTACCAGAAGAAGGGGAGAGATCCTGAGAATATATTTGAAGATATAATGGATGAGAATTTTTCAAAATTAATGAATGGCATCAACCCACAGATCCAAGAAGCTCAGAGAATCTCAGGCAGGATATATACAAACTAAAACAAAAACACCTAAACATGACAGTCAAACTTGTGAAACCAAAGACAAAAAAGAATTTTGTAGGCAGCCGGCAAATTAAGAAATATTAGATAGAGAAGAACAAAGTTACGAATGACAGCAAATATCATACGAAACTATATAAGCTAAAAAAACAGCTGTCTATCTGGAATTCCTTGGGCATCAACAGTATTTTTCAAAAAAAAAAAGAAGGCAAAATAAAGACTTTTTTCCAAAGAACAAACAGCTATTTTTCAAAAAAAAGAAGGCAAAATAAAGACTTTTTTCAAAAGAATTCATTCCTAGCAGAACTAAATTACAATGTGTTAAAGGAGATTCTTAGGGCAGAGAATTATGATATCAGACAGAAATCTGGCGTGTAGAAATAAATGGAGAATGTCAGAAATAGTAGAAATTATGATAAATAGAAGATATTTTTTCTTATTTCTAAAGACTTTAAAAGATAACTGAGAGTTTTTGTGGGATTTATAACATATATAGAAGTAAATGTTATGACAATAAATACTACAAAAGAGTAAATGCAAGTCTACTGTTATAAGGGTCTTATATGTGAAGCATTGTATTATTATAATGTATACAGCGGTAAGTTAAAAATAAATTTTATAAACTATAGTGCAACCCTAAAAGACTGAAATAAGATATAAATTAAAAGCCAATTATAGAGATAACTATATTATAAATAAATATCAAATTAATCCAAAAGAAGACAGAAAAAGGAACAAACAGCACATGAGGCAAATTAAACCTTTAGTAGGGTGGTATATTTCAATGCAATCATGTCAATAATTATATAAAAGTCAACACACTAATTTAAAGAAAAAAATTGTCAGAATGGTTAAAAAACGCAAGATCTAAACATATGGCATCTGAGAGAAATCCACTTCAGATAACAAGGTATAAAAATGTTAAAAGTTAAAAGATGGCAAAAGGTAGACCTTGAAAACCCTAACCCAAAGAAAGTTGGAGGGGCTATATTAATATCAAACAAGATAAATTTCAAAAGAAAGTAATATTGCCAGCTTCCTATGGCTGCTGCAACAAATTACCAGAAACTTGGTGGCTTAAAACAAAATAAATTTATTTTCTCACAGCTCTGGAAGCTAGAAGTTGAAAATCAGTATCACTGGGCCAAAAATCAAGGGGCCAGGAAGGTCATACTCCCTTGAGAGGCTCTTGGAGAGAATTCCTGTTCCTTGCCTCTTCCAGCTGTTATGGCTGCTGGCATTCCTTGACTTGTGACCACTTGTGGCCACATCACTCCAATCTTCAAGGCCAGCAGCTTCAAATCTCTCTCTGCTCTGTGCTCACATGGCATCTCTAAGTGTGTCAGATCTCCCTCTTCCTCTCTTTTATAAGGATATTTGTAATTACATTTACAGCCCACCTGATAATCTATAATAATCTCCCTAACTCAAGATTTTTAACTTAATCACAACTACAAAAATTTTTTGGCCAAACATGGGTAACACTTATGGGATCTAAGGATTAGGATCTGATTTCTTTGAGGGATATTACTCAACCTACTACATCAAGAATTAGGAAGAATCTTGTACAATAAAATGGTCAAGTCATCAAGAAGACATAGCAATAAATGCATATGCACTTAATAACCAAGCTTTGACTCACATGAAACAAAAACCAATAGAACTGAGACTTTCCGGGAAGATGGCAGAGCAGAACACATTGAATTCACTCCTGCTCCATGGAACAAGTTAGTGTATGGGGCAGAAATTGACAAGGACTGCAGTCCCAGGGGTGAGTAAACAAAGAGGGTCTCTATGCTGTTTTGAGAAGGAGAGAGGATCAGGATGGGGAGAGTGGGGTGGGTCAGTTGACTATGATTCCCACCAGGGATGGGCTATGGCATGAGGGGAGGTGCAGATTGGGGGGAAATGGCCATCCCTCTACCCCAATCTACCCCAGCTGCAGACTGGGGAAAGCTTCCTGAGCAGCTCCATAGTAAACAGCGCCTGTGGGGACCTGGGAGGTGGATCCAACTGACCACTGTGGGGGCCCGGGCCTCCAGGCACTAGGAGAGATCACCCAGGTGGGTGCCACGAATAGCTCGGCCCATGGGCACGGTGTCTGGTGGATATGCTGGATGCCGAATGCTGTGGGTCGGCTGATACCCCAGGTACTACAGAACAGGAGGTGCTTCCCCACTGTACATGCCCATCTTCCAGCAGCCATGGCAGTCCAGAAGGGGTGCACCTGAGGGAGGAGGTGCCTCAGGTGCGCTACCTGCTGCTGAGAAGCAGCAAGGGCAGGCTAGCTCCTGAAGTCAGGGAGTGGGGAGTCTGAGGGGAGGAGGTGCCTTGGGATTGCCACCTGCTGCTAAGAAGGGATAAATGCAGGCAGGCTAATTCCCTATCTGTCTAGGCTTTAATTTTTTTTCTATTATTCTTTTTTCTTTTTTCTCTTCTTTTTTTTGGAATGGGCAAGCTCCAGGAATCAAACCTGGGTCTCTGGCATGACAGGCAAGAACTCTGCCACTGAGCCACCTTTGCCTGCCCTTCCCTTCTTTTTAAAATATATTTTCTCTCTCTCTCTCTCTTTTTCTTTCTCTCTCTCTCTCTCTCTATATATATATATATATCTGTGGTTATTATTTTTTATTTTTACTTTTATATATTTATATATTTTTTTATTATTTTTTCTTTTTGATTATATATATATTTAATTATTTTATTTTATTTATTTATTTTTATTTTTAATATTTTTTTCTTTATTCAAATTTTCTCTCCCTTTGGTGGGCACCAGTCTGAGTTCATTCCAAATATATCTTGGCTATCTCCTTCTGACTTTGGGGCCTTTTACTGTTGAGGTGTATTTTGTTGGTGGTGGTATTTTTTTGTTTTTAATATTTTTATGTTCCTGTATATAATCCTGTATCTAGGAATACGCCTAACCAGGTATGTCAATAACTTGTACATAGAAAATTACAAAAAATTGCTAAAAGAAATTTTTAAATGACCTAAATAGATGGAAAGACACTCTGTGCTCATGGATAGGAAGGTTAAATGTCATTAAGATATTAATTCTACCCAAACTGATCTATAGATTCAATGCAATAACAATCAAAATCCCAATAGACATTATTTTCCATTAAAGACATGGAAAAGCTGGCTATCAAATTTATTTGGAAAGGAAAGAGGCCCCAAATAGGTAAAGATATCCTAGAAAAGAAGAACAATATGGGAGGACTATCAATTCTTGACTTTAAAGCTTACTATATAGCCACAGTGGTCAGAACCACATGGTATTGGCACAAACATAGAAGTATTGGCCAAAGGAATAGAATAAAGAGTTTGGCGATAGACCACCAAATTTATGGAAAATTAATCCTCTATAAGGCCCCCAAATCCACTGAACTGGAACAGAATAGTCTTTTCAATAAATGAGCATGGGAGAATTGGATATCAATAGCATAAAGAATACGAGTGGACCCCAACTTTTATACCCTCTACAAAAATTAATTCAAAATGGATTAAGGACCTAAATCTAAAAGTCAGAACCATAAAACTTCTAAAAGAAACTGCAGGGAAATATCTTCAAGATCTAGTAATAGGAGGTAGGTTCTTAAACTTTACACCTAAAGCATAAGTAACAAAAGAAAACTTAGACAAAGGAGAACTCCCTGGGAGCAAGAGCTTCTGTGTCTCAAAGGACTTTGTCAAAAAGGTTAAAAGGCAGCGAACTCAAAGGAGAAAATATTTGGAAACCAAATAACAGATAAAGTTTTGATATCCTGTGTACATAAAAAAATTACATAGTTCAAAAACAAAAGAACAAGCAACCCAATTACAGAATGGGCAGAGGATATGAATAGACATTTTTCTGAAGAGCAAATACATAGATGGTTAAAAAGCACATGAAGAGATGCTCATTTTCTTAGCTATAAGGGAACTACAAATTAAGACAAGAATGCGATATCACCTCACACTAAAAGAAATGCTGCTATTAACAAATAGAAAACTACAAATTTGGGAGAGGATGTGGAGAAATTTGAACATTTATTCACTATTGTTTCTATGGAATACAGGTGATTCCTCAGAAAACTAAATATTGAGTTGCCCTATGACCCAGCAATACCAATACTCGGTATATACCCAGAAGAACTGAGGAGAGTGACACTAACAGACATTTGCACACCAACGCTCATAGTGGCACAATTCACAGTTGCCAAAAGATGGAAATAATCCTAAGTGCCCATCAACAGATAAGTGGATAAACAAAATATGGTGTGTGTATATATATATATATATGATGGAATATTAAGCAGCAGTAAGACAAAATGAGGTTCTGAAGCATATGACAATGTGAATGAACCTTGAGAACATAATGCTGAGTGAAATAAGTCAGATACAAAAGGACAGATAATGTATGATTTTGTTATTACGACTCTGGTAAATGTAATCTCAGAGGCTACACTATAGAATATAGCTGACCTAGAGGTATACAAAAACTAGAGACGGAGGAAAGGCTACCCAAAGAGGTTGAATCTAAATGCAAGGGAATGAATAGAACTGAAGATAACTAATTAGTGGGTTTATAAGTAACATTGCCATATTGAAGGTGAATATGATTGAAAGAGGATCTGTTAGTTTGCAAACCACCATAATGTGATATACCAGAACTGGGGACGGTTTTTACAAAAAGGGAAAATTATTAAGTTGCAAGTTTACAGTTCTAAAGAAGTGCAGGTGTCCAAATTAAGGCACCAATAAGAAGTTACCTGCACTCAAAAAAGGCTGATGGGCAAGGAACACCTCTGTCAGCGGGGTAGTCATGTGGCTGGCATCTGCTGGTCCCTTGCTCCTGGGCTCTGTTGCTTTCAGTCTCTGTTCCTGTGGAGGTTCCTCACTTTACTTCTCCAGGGCTGGCTTTCATCTCTTGGCTTCCCTTGACTGCCTCCAGGTTCTGGCTTGCTTAACATCTCATGGTAATGTCTGCTGGGCTGCAAGCATCTCCAAACATCTGTGTCTCTGTTCTCCAGGTATCCACATATGTGTCAGCTCTGCTGTGAAGCTCTATTGCACTGAGGCTTCTGTCGTCTCTCTAGGCTCTGTCGTTTCTGTCGTTTTGATTCTCTCCAAAATGTCTCCTCTTTTAAAAGATTCTAGTAAACTAATCAAGACCCACCTGTACAGGTGGAGTCACATCTTCAACTAATCAACAGTTAATAACCACAATTGCACATGTCACATCTCGATGGAGATAATCTAATTAAAAGACTCCAAACTATGTTATTGAATCAGGATTAAAGGAAATGGCTGCTCCCACAAGATTGGATCAGTATTAAAGCATGGCTTTTCTGGGGTACATAATAATTTCAAACCAGCACAGGGGATGTATAGTGCCATGTATCCCACTGATTAAATTTACAATTATAAATAAGTTCTCACACGGATTATTTCAATGGTTAGATAGTGGACAAAAAGTCAATAGTAGATGGATATAGTGGGAAAACTAAAAATGCACATTATGACCAGTTGTTAACAGGAACACATCAACAGCACCACAGCACTACCAGGGGCAACTAATGGGGTGGGAGGGACAAGTGATAAGGGGTAGTTTTGATTTGATGGTTGTTAACATTGCATTTGCCAGTTCTTTGTCATTATGGAACAATGAAAACTGCCTAAAATTGAGAGTGCTTCTGACTGTACAACCAAGAGAAAGTACTGTAAGACATGATTTGTGTATTTTGGACATTATCCATGATACCCAATAGAAGGAGGGAGCCAAATTACCCGTCTGTGGTAGAATTCTCAACTGCGATGCAGGAGACCCAGATTTGATTCATGGCCCACGCACTCCCCCCACCAAAAAAAAAATCAACAAATACGCTGCAATAACAGGATAACATGGAAAAAGAGAGAAATGTGACCCCCACATACAGTATACGAAGCCAATCTGGCTGGGTCTAGGTTAACTTAGAATGCAGGGTAAAAGATGATATTGTATGTACTCATGACCTTCAACAACTATATGAGACCAAAGGCAGAGAGGTTTATTATGTCTAGAACCTAAATTTTCTGTAACACATAACCTAGATCAACCTGTCTGGATAGCTCATTTTAAAAATCCAAACTCTTGGAATCTAGAATGGGAACAAGGCCTGTTAATTTTGTATAGCTTAATAGAATACCAGGCTACATCTCAGACTATGGTGGGCTGGTAATCAAAAAGTATTGGTAGAGTCCCTTGAGGGTCCAAAAGGGAGAAAACATATATATATACATATACATATATGGAACTATTGAACGCTCCTATCTGGGAAACCCCAGGTACCCTATCAACCATTGGGGGCTCCCAAGAAAATAGGCCAAGCCCTGGATTTTGAGGCTTACCCTTATGAAACTTATTTCTGTAGAGGACAAGCTAAGACTACCCATAATGAGGCCTAAGAATTGCTACCAGAAAGCCACTTGGTTGCTCAGATGTGGCTTGTCTCTCTCTAAGCCCAATTCTGCAAGAAAATCACTGCCCTCCCCCCTAAATGGTACAAGACATTCGGGGTTGAAAATCTCCCTGAATGATGTGGAGTGTGGCTCCCAGGGATGAGACTGGCCCTGGCACCATGGAATTGACAACACCTTCCTGATCAAAAGGTGGAAAAGAAGTATAGTAAAATAAAGTACCAAAGGGCATATATGAAAATCCCATAGCCAGCATTGTATTAAAAAGAGAGAGACTGAAAACTTTACCCCTAAGATCAGGAATGAGAAAGGGATGCCCTCTGGCACCACTATCATTCAACATTGTACCAGAAATTCTAGCTAGAGTAATCAGGTAGGAAAAAGAAATAACAGGCATCCAAATTGGAAGGAAGAAGTAAAACTTTCATTATTTGCAGATGACATGATATTATACTTGAGAAATCCACAACAAAGTTACTTGAGCCAATAAACAAATTCAGCAAGGTGCTGGGATATAAATTTAATGTGCAAAAATCAGTAATGTTTCTATACACAAGTAATGACCTATCTGAAGAGTCAACTAGGGAAAAAATTCTATTCAAAATAGCAAAAGAATCAAGTATCTAGCACCTAATTTAACTAGGGACTTGTACACAGAAAACTACATAACATTGCCAAAAGAAATCAATGAAGATCTAAATAGGTGAAAATACATTCCCTGATCATGGATATGTAGGTTAAATGCAGTTAAGATGTCACTTCTACCCAAATTGATCTACATATTCAACACAGTACTGATCAAATTCCAACAACTTACTTGAAGACTTGAGAAAGCTAGTTACCAAATTCATCTGGAAGGTAAAGAGAACCCAAATAGCTAAAAGCATCCTAAAAAAGAAGAACAAAGTAGAAGTATTAACACATCCTGATTTTAAACCTTATCTTAAAGCCACAGTAATTGAAACAGCATGGTACTGGCACACGGATAAAACCACTGACCAATGGAATCAACCACCAAATAGACCACCAAATCTATGGTCAACTGATCTTTGACAACACACCCAAATCCACTGAACTGAGAAAAATAGTCTTTTCAATAAATGGGCATGGGAGAACTGCATATCAATAGCCAAAAGAATGAAAGCAGACCCTTACCTTACACCCTATACAAAAATTAACTCAAAGTGGATCAAAGATGTAAATATAAGAACCAGTACCATAAAGTTCCAAGAAGAAAATGTAGGGAAACATCTTCAAGACCTAATAATAGGAGATACCTCCCTAAACTTTACACCCAAAACACAAGCAACAAAATAAAAATACATAAATGGGAACTCCTCAAAATCAAATACTTCTGTGCCTCAAAAACTTTGTCAAAAAAGGTGAAGAGGCAACCAACTCGATGAGAGAAAATATTTGGAAATCACATGTCAGATAAAGGTTTCATATCTTATACACATAAAGAAAAAAAAACAACAAAAGAACAACCAATTATAAAATTGGCTAAAGATATGAATAGGCATTTTTCTGAAGAGCAAATACAGATGACTAAAAAGCACATGAAGAAATGCTCACCTTCATGAGCTATAAAGGAAATACAGATCAAGACTACAATGAGAAACTATGTTACACCTATAAGAATGGCTGCTATTAAACAAACAGGAAACTACAAATGTTGGAGAGGAAGTGGAGAAATTGGGACACTTATGTACTGCTGATGGGAATGTATAAATGGTACAGCTGCTATGGAAGATGGCTTGGCAGTTCCTTAGGAAACTAAATATCAAGTTGACCTATGACCTGGTAATACTACTATGTGTTAGATACCCAGAAGAGCTTACAGCAGTGACACAAAGAGATATTTGCACACCAACGTTCATAGCAGCATTATTCACAATTGTCACAAGAGGGAAACAATCCAAGTATCAACAGACAAGCGGATTAAGAAAATGTGGTACATACATACAATGGAATATTATGCAGCAGTAAGATGTCCTGAAACACATGACAAGATGAATGAGCCTTGATTCCACTTTTATAACCATGGTAAAGGTAAAATCAGAGGTTTATAATACAGAATATAGGGGACCTAGAGATACACTGAAGTTAGAGATGGGTGAACAGTTAGGTAATGAGGTTGAACTTAAATGTAAGGGAATAGATAGAAGTGAAGGCAGTTCACTAGTGGGTCTATAAGTAATATTACTATATTCAAGGTGAACATGATAGAAAGGGGTTGTATAGACCCATGCATTCCATTGATTAACACTACAAATTCAAATAAGTTCTTCCATGAACCTACTGCAAAGATATTAATCTTTTACAAAGAGTATAGGGGGAAAACTGCCATTGCATGCTATAGGCTATGTTTAATAGGAAAACTTCAACAGTACCACAGCAACACAAGGGGTAAAAATGGGGGGAGGGACAACAGTTAAAGGGAGGTTTAGATTTTCTATTTGGTAGGGTGTGTTTCTTGGTTATCTTTCTCTTGGGAACAATGAAATTATCTAAAATTAAGAGTGTTGATGAACTGTTGACTTTGGACATTATACATAATGCCCAATGAATGAAGGTGGCTGAACTTACTAAGAAGTAGATTGGGGAATGATGGTGTATATTTGTGATTGAACATTGTGTGACTACAAAAAGGAATGAAGTTCTAAGGCATGCAACATTGTAAGTGAACCTGTGGGACATTTGGTGAGGCAAAATAAGCCAGATACAAACGAGCAAATATTGTATGGTCTCATTTAGAAAATATTTACAAGAAAACAGGGGCCTAGATTGTAAATTCTTATAGCAGACACATTTAGTCTGGAGTGGTAATTATTATTTCTGGATTTTTAGAGGCTGTTTTATATATATTTAGAGATATTTAGAGATAAGAACCAAGCTGATCAGGTCGGGGTTAAAGTAATTCAGAACACAGAGGTAAGGAAGACACTCTCTATATTTTAGAATCACACATACTCCTTGAGGCCAAAGGAAGAAAGATCTCCTCTGTGTGGAACCTAAATTTTCTGTAGCACATAATCTAACTCAACCTATCTGTATAGCTCATTTGAACAATTGAAACATAGGGAGCCCAGAATAAGAAAGATGTCATTTAATCCTATATAACTTACTGTAATGCCAGGATACATCCCAGAGTATATTAAGCAGATAACCAAAAAGTATTGGCAAAGTCCCTTGAGGGGTGGGAGAAGAAATATGACATGATTAAACTTTACCACTGAGAAACCCCCTGATATTGTGTCAGACATCAGGGACACCCAATCAGCAGGCCAATCCCTTGATCTGTTTTTTTTTTTCCAGTATACACCATTTATTAATGCATATGCCAAAGCAATCCCTTGATCTTGAGGCTGGCTCTTGTGAAGCTTATATAGATAGTGGAGAAGCTTAGCGTATCTGTAGATTTCTGGAGGACCTCTTTTGTTGCTCAGATGTGGACTTTCTCTCTCTAAGCCCAACTCTTGCAAGTAAAATCATTGTCGTTCCCCCTACATGGAACAAGACATCCAGGGATGAAAAGCACCTTGGTGGCACGGGAGATGACTCCCAGGGATGAACCTGGCCCTTGCATGATGGGATGAACAATGCCATTCTGACCAAAAGGGGGAAAAGAAATGTAACAAATTAGATATCAGTGGCTGAGAAAGTTCAAATAGAGTCAAGAGGCAACTTTGGAGGTCACTCTTATGAAAGCTTTCATTAGATATTGCTACCTACCATAACTTGCCAAACCCCAACCAAAACCATTCTTGCTAATCCTAAAGAATACCTAGGGCATTATATAAGATTCTACAATGGTTCCACGCACTAGGGTAACTTTCCAGAGACCTACAACCTCCAGATGGGTCCCTAGACCAGATAAGTCCTGAAATGCAGATGGGCCAGGCTCTCCAGAACACAACTTGTTCCATCCCCCTATTCCAAATTATTGACAGTTCCTTCCAACATGATAAAGTTGGAATGGGCATAGCCCAAATGCCCCTAAAAAGTAGGGAAAGGTCAAAAGTGATGGTGGAATTATACACAGAAGGTAGGGTTTACAAATGAGTATGATTGCTGAATCATTATATTGATATTTCTTTTAGTCACCAAGATCTTAGAGCCGCTAGAAATAAAAACCTAAAATTGTGGAATTATTGTAATCCATACCAAGCACTGAAATCTGTTCTACAACTAATTATTACAATGTGCTTTGAAATTTATTTCTTTTTTGTATTTATGTTATTTTTCAC
The DNA here is from genome assembly GCF_023851605.1 of Tamandua tetradactyla. Taxonomy (NCBI): domain Eukaryota; kingdom Metazoa; phylum Chordata; class Mammalia; order Pilosa; family Myrmecophagidae; genus Tamandua; species Tamandua tetradactyla. Next base: position 146,427,188 of record NC_135332.1, read on the forward strand.
ACAAAAAAAGTCGACTGTGATGATAAAATAAAAATGCAAAAATAAAAAGTCATCAGTGCCCAAAAGGGATCAAACGGAGTTAAGAGGCTATTCTGGGGGCTACTGTTATGCAAGCTTCAGTTATTGCCTTCCTGGATCATATAATTCCTTGAGGGTTGTTAGGTCAGATAAATCCTAAAACTCAAACAGACCAGCCTCTCCAAGCTTATCAATTAATTCTTCCCCTTATCCTTAAATGTAGACAACCCTTCTCAACATAAAAATGTCAGAATAGGCATTCCCCAAAGATCTCTATAGATTGGGGGAAGGATTAAAGGAGAAGGAGGTATTATAACAGAGAAAATGGGATTTAACAAATGAGTATGACTGCAGAATATACTGATATTCCTTTTAGCCTCCAGTGTTTTGGAGCAGCTAGAAGGAAAAATCTGAGATGGCGGAATGGTAGCCCATGACAAACTCTGGGATCTGTTTTGTAACTACTTACTGAAGTGTGCTTTTAAATTATTGCTTTTTTCCTTCCTTTGCTTTGAATATATATTTTACAATAAAAACCATTTTAAAAACTAATGGAACTAAGAAAGAAATGAACAAGTCCACATTCTAGTTGGAGACTTCTCTTAATAACTCCTAAAATAAGTAGACAAAATATCAGTGAGGATATAGAAGACCAATCAATACTACCAACCAACTTGCTGTAATGGCATTTACAGAAATTTCCAACACAAAATAGCAGGATGATATTCTTGCCAGGTGGACATAAAATATTCATGAAAACTGCTGTATTTCTGGGGCAGTAAATGAGATTCAACACATTTTAAAATATTGACATCATACAGTGTATTATCTGTCAACAATGGAATTAAATTGGAAATCCATAACAGAAAAGTATCTGGAAAGTTCCCAAATGTTTGGAAGTTAAAGAACACTCCTAAATAACCCATATGTCAGAGGAAATCACAGGGGAATTAGAAAATATTTTTAATTGAATGAAATGAAAAACAACATGACAAAATTTTTGGACGGCATCTAAAAAGTTGTTTAGATGGAAATGTATACTATTAAATGATTTAATTAAAAAAGAAGAAAGGTCTCAGTGATAGTTAGGCTCATGTGTCAACTCAGCCAGGTAATCACGCCTAGCTGTTCAGTCAAGTAAGCACTGGCCTAACAGTTACTGTGGTGATATTTTGTAGACTTAAATCATCAGGAAGTTGATTGCATCTATGGCTGATTACATCTACAATCAACTGAAAAGATTGCCTTCAGCAGTAAGAGACTTTCATCCAATCAGCTGAAGGCTTTTAAAAGAGAAGTGATGATTTCAGCAATCAGAAGAAAGAATTTTCATGTCTACTGCTGTCAAGCTTCTTCTGGGGAATTCATCAAAAACCTTCATTAGAGTTCCCAGAATGCAGCCTACCCTACAGAATTAGGATGCATGCATCCCCACAGTTGCATGAGCAATTTTATAAAATCTCATATTATTTACAGATATCTCCTGTTGACTCTATCTCCCTAGAGAACCCAAATTAATACAGTTTCAAATCAATTATCTAAATCTCCACTTAAGAATTAGACAAAGAAGGGCTAATTAAACCCCAAAATTCAGAAGGAAAAATCAGATAACAATAAGTACAGAAGTCAATGAAATTGAAAACAATACCATCAGAGAAAAATCAATAAAATAAAAGGCTGTTTTCCTGAAATGATCAATAAAATTGATCAATCTCTAGCCAGTTGGTCAAGAAAAACAGAAGACACAGTATACCAACATCTAGAATTAAAGGTACATTATTATAAATTTTACTAATATTATAACAATTATAAAAGAATATTTATAAACAACATCATGCCAATATTTTTGAAAACCTAAATGAAATGGATACCTCCCAGAAAAGACAAAAATTACTGAAACTCACTCAAGAAGAAATAGATAACTTTAATCTCCCTAAAGCTACTAAAGAAATCGAATTGATACTTAAAACCTTCCCCAAAGGAACCCCAAGCAAATGGCTCAACTGATTCAACCAAATATTTAAAGAATAAATAATACCAATTCTACACAATACTTCCAGAAAATAGGTGAGGAGAGAGCATTTCCCAATTTTTATGAAGTCAATATTACCTTGATTCCAAAACCAGACAAAGACATTACAGGAAAAGAAAACTACTAATCAGTATCTGTCATGAACATAGATGCAAAAATGCTTTAAAAAACATTAGCAAATCAAATCCAACAATATATAATATATTATGACACAGAGTTTATTCCAATAATTCAAAGTTGATTCTAACATTCAGAAATCAATGAATATAATTTACCATATCAAAAGACTAAACTACCAACATCATATGCTGTTCTCATATTTTCAGAAAAATCACTTGGGAAAATTCAATATCCATCCATGATAAAAGCTATTAGTAAACTAAGAATAGAAAGAAACTTTCTGAATCTGATGAAAAGCAACTACAAAAATCTATAGGTAAAATCATACGTAATGGTCAAAAATGGATTGTTTTCCTACCAAAATAAAGCACAAAGCAAGGATGTCTGTAGTTACTACTTCTATTCAACATTGTATAGGAGACTCTAACTACTGCAGTATGGCCAGAAAAAGAAATGTAATGCACATATATTGGAAAAGAAGAAATAACATTCTCTTCTTTTGCAGATGACATAATGATCTACTTTGGAAACCAGATGAGTTTGGCGAGAAACTTCTAGTAATAAAAAGCAATTTGGAAAGGTTCTAGGATACAAGGTCAATATATAAAATCAAATATATTTCTATATACTAACCGCAAACAATCAGAAATTGAATTGAAAAATGCCATTTATAATAGCTTCAAAAATATGAAATAGGGATAAATTTAACAAAATATGTGTCACTGGAAACTACAAAATATTACTGGGAAAAGTCAAAGGAAATATAAATAAATTGAAAGTCACTATTAAGATGTCAATTCTCTCCCATTTGACCTAGAGATTCAATGCAATTCCAATTAAAATCCCAGATGGATTTTTTATAAAAATTGATAAACTGATACTAACATTTATTAGGAAATATAAAGTATGTAGAAAAGAAAATAAATGCCTGTAATTAAAAAAATAAAAAAGAACAACAAAATTGGAAGACTGTTCTCAACTGATTTAAAGATTTACTATAAAAGTATATTAATCAAGAAGGATAAGACCATGCTTAGAGAGAACAGAGACCAGAAATAGACTGTGGTTAATTGATGTTTTAAATATATAAATATTTTAGTTTGGAGTAATTGTAGAATTATACAAGATTTGTAAAGATAATGTAGAAAGTTTCCAAATACCCATTACCCAATTCCTCCTGTAGTTAACATTACCATAGTACATTTGTTAAAACTGAAAAACCAAATTTGCTATATTATTATTAACAAATTCCAGACTTTTTTTTGGATCTTACCAGTTTTTCCATTAATGTCCTCATCCGTTATTCAGTCTGGGGTACCACATTGTATTTAATTGTCATTCTGTCTATTTTTGACAAAGATGCCAAGGTAATCAAAATGTGTAAAAGAAGTGTTTTTCAACATACGGTGCTAAAAAAATTTGAAATCCATGTAAAAATGTAAACCTTGATACTTACCTTATACCAGACACAAAAATTAACTCAAAATAGATCATATAACTAAATCTAAAACTTAAAACTATAAAAACTCCTAGGAAAAAAAAAATCTTCCTATCCCTGGTTTTTGGCAAGGATTTCTTAGATGCAACACAAAAATTACTATGCATAAAAGAAAAAAATGATAAATTGAACTTTATAAAACCTGAAAACTCCTGCTCTTTGAAATACAGTTGTAATATGAAATGACAAGCCACAGACTGGGGGAAAATATTTGCAAAACACCTACTTACAAAGGGTCCGTATCCAGAATATATCCTGATATTGCTCAATAATAGAAGACAGTTTTTTAAATGGGCAAAAGGAGGCTTGTGGGAAGATGATAGAGTAGGAAGCTCCAGGACCCAGTCTTTCCACCAAAACAACTATTAAATACACGAGAACTGTGTGATACAACTATTTTGAAACTCCAGAGGCCAAAAGAAAATTATAGTATCCAGGGAAGAGTGGGAGGAAGAGCCTGATAAATCACAGGAAAGAATACCAAATCACTCTCTCTGTGCAAGTGTCTACCAGAGTCCATCCCCACTCTTGCAGCAGACCGCTAGAAACTTCCCCTGGCTAGCTCACCAGTGACAGAAAGGGACATAAAAATCCTCTTTCCCCAGACCAGGAGTCTGCAAGGCCGATCACTGATTACAGATTTTCCTTAGCAACTTTGACTTTGGATCGCTGAGGTACTGGCTCTGACAATGGCTTTTGTTTAAACCTGCCTTGGACAAAGGTGGCAGCAGCCATTGTTTCAATCCTCCCCAGACAGGACGGTGATAGTGAAGAATTAAAGAAGCTGTGCTTCCTCGGGGCTATGGGAGACAGTTTTTGAAGGGCTGCATTGTTGGGCATGCTAGCAAAGCTCAGCTTTGGGGAGCCATCAGAGAAGCTCATGGTCCCTTCCTGATCCCCTCCCCAGGGCACTTTGGAACCATACATGACCCCTTCATGGGTCCCCGGCCCTGTTTGGGCTGGAAATGAATGACTTGGGAAAGCCCTCTCCTGTATGCACCTCCTAGAATTTTCCCTCCAGACAAAAGGAGCTTAAGACAATGAAAGGGAGTGTAAGAAACCATGGAGGCAGGCAGTCTGCTGTAAACACCTGCTGACTTCAAACACACAGGAGAAGGAGGTCTATTTCCTGGGAAACAGGACACAACCAACTCCTGTAAATAAGAGAACTCCAAAACAATGAACCACCAAAAGTCCAGGATAACATAGGCCCAGAAAGATAGGGAAAACTCTGCACACTGCATTCATCTTGGGCAGATCTTCCTGCTAGGAGGGCTGAAGCTCAAGAAAATCTCTGTCTTACCACCAGCTGGTTATAAACCAAGAAATAGAAATTCCACAGAGTAAATTCAGAATTAACATTAAAACATTAAAATATACAGTGTGCAACAAAACAGGACAAGACAAACAAAGAAACAGGAAATGATGGCTCATCCAAACGAAGAGGGCAAAAATAGAGAAAACACCAACCAAGAAGACAAGAATGTGGACATATCAAAGACTTTAAACAAATGATCTTAAAAATGCTCATGGAGATGAAGGAAAATACAGAGAAAGTACTAAAAGGCATCAGAAAAACAATGAATGAGCAATATGAGAGTCTCAGAAAGAGAAAGAAATTTTAAAAAGGAACCAGACTGAACTACTGGGGTTGAAGACCAAAACAACTGGAATGAAAAATGCCCAAGAGGGTTTCAAGAGCAGCCTTGAGCTGGCAGAAGAAATAATGAAATTGAAGACAAGACACTTGCAATGATTGACTGAAAAGCAAGAAGAGAAAAGAATTATTAAAAGCAAAAATAGCCTAGGACACCTCTGACAAACAATAAAGCATACCTATACATACATTATTGGAGCCCCAGAAGGAAAAGAAACAGAGAAAGGGGCAGAAGGAATATGCAAAGAAATAATAACAGAGAACTTCCCAAATTTGGCAAAAGATGTGTATATGAACATTCCAAAAGCCCAGAGAACACCAAACAGGACAAACATGAAGAAAAATGTACTCCATCATAAATTGATCACACTGTCAAAAGTAAATGACAATACCACCAGGGAAACCCCTGATACTGTCTCAAACATTAGAGACTCCCAAGTCAGTAGGCCAAACCCTTGATCTTGAGGCTTGATCTTGTGAAGCTTATTTATAGAGCAGAGATGCTAAGCCTTCCTATAGTGGTACCTAAGAGTTACTTCCAGAGGACCTCCCTTGTTGCTCAGATATGGCTTTCTCTCTAAGTCCAATTCTGCAAGTGGAACCATTGCCCTCCCTACATGGGACATGGCATCCAAGGGTGAATGACTCCCTGGCAACATGGGATATGACTCCTAGGGATAAGCCTGGCCCTGGCACCATGGAATAGACAATACCATCCTGACCAAAAGGGGGAAAAGAAATGTAACAAAGCATCTATGACTGAGAGAGTTCAAATAGAGCCAAGAGGTTACTCTGGAGCTACTCCAATGCGAACTTCAGCTAGATATTGCTATTTATCATGGTTTGTCAAACCCCAACCAAAACCATTCCTACCAACCCCAAGAATATCTAGGGCTTTATCTGAGATTCTATAAATGTTCCCTACACTATGATTACTTTCCAGAAACTTACAGCCTCCAGATGGGTTCCTAGGCCAAACAAGTCCTGAAACCCAGAGGGGTCAGCCTCTCTAAGAACATCAACTAGTTCCACCCCACATGCCATATTAATGACAGCCCTTTCCAACATAAAAAAGTTAGAATGGGCATAGCCAATCCTAAAGATTGCAAGAAAGATCAAAAGAGAAATTGGAGTTATAATAGAGAAGATGGGATTTAACAAATGAGAATGACTGCTGAATCATAATATTGATACTTCTTTTAGTTTCCAATATCTGAGCAGCTGGAAGAAAAAACCTAAAATTGTGGAATTGAAACCCACACCAAACTATGAAATCTGTTCTATAACTAATTGTTGTGGTGTGCTTTGAAATTTATTGCTTTTTTTACATGTTATTTTTCACAAATAAATAAATAAGAAGCACCATTGAGAAACAGCTGCCTGGGGACCATAGTCATCAAAATTTGATTTAAACTAAGTGTTCTAGTTTGCTAGCTGCCGGAATGCAACACACCAGAGACAGACTGGCTTTTAATAAAAGGGGATTTATTATGTTTGTTCTTCAGAGGAAAGGCAGCTCACTTTCCACTGAGGTTCTTTCTTACGTGGAAGGCACAAGATGGTCTCTGCTGCTCCTCTCTCCAGGCCCCTGGGTTCCAACAACTTTCCCCAGGGTGACTTCTTTCTGCATCTCCAAAGGCCTGGGCTGAGCAGCTAGTGCCAAGATGAGGAATGCCGAGCTGCTAGGCTGTGCTACATTGCGTTCTCTCATTTAAGCACCAGCCAATTAAGTCAAACGTCACTCATTGCAGCAGACACGCCTCTTAGACGACTGCAGATGTAATTAGCAATAGATGAGGTTCACGTACCATTGGCTTGTGTCCGCAGCAACAGAACTAGGCATGCTCACCTGGCCAAGTTGACAACTGAATCTAACTAACACACTAAGTAACAGGAAAAACCTTCTCTTTGTCTTTTTAATACATTATTGAAGTAAAGATGGAAGGGTCTGAAAGCTGCAAGAATAAAGCAATGTGTTATCTACAAGTGAGTCTAATTAGATTGAGTGGTGATTTCTCATCATGTATGTACATATACAATGGATATACACACAATGGAATATTATTCAGCCATAAAAAGGAATGAAGTCCTGATACCAGCAACAATATGCACGAACCTTGAAGACATCATGTTGTGTGAAATAAGCTAGCCATAGAAGGGCAAATAATGTATCATCTCACTGATTTGAAGCAATTAGAATAAGCAAACTCATAGAGTTAGAATCTAGAATACAGGCTACCAGGGGATAGGGTGGTGACAGAGAATGGGAAATTAAGGCCTAAAATGTACAAAGTTCCTATTGAATGATATACTTTGATGATGGATGTTGGTAATGGTAGCACATATTGATAATGCAATTAACAGCACTGAAATATATATCTAAATGTAATTAAAATGGGGATATATTAGGTTATATAAATGATATAAGAATAAAAATTAAAAACAAAATCCATAGAACTACACTACACAAAGAGTAAACCCTAATTAAATCCATGAACTTTAAAGGTACATAAAAATGTGCTACCATCTATCGTAACAAACGTTCCACACCAATGCAACATGTTGGTGAAGAGGTAGCTTATGGGAATCCTGAATTTTATGCATTGTGTAAACCCACAACTTCTTTAATAATGAAAAAAATGTGCAAAAGGTTTTAACTGACATTTCACCACAGAATGAATACATATGGCAAACAAGCACATGAAAAGATGTTATTCATAATTAGGGAGGTAGAAATTAAAGTTACAATGAGATAACACTATATCCTCACTCAAATTACTAAAATCAGAAAGACTGGTAATATTAAATGCTGGTGAGGCTCTGGAGCAACTAAAACTTTCATGTATTTCTGGTTGGAATGCAAAATGACACAGTTACTTTAAACAGTCTGGCAGATTGCTGTTGTTATATATATATATATATATATATATATATATATATATATATATAGTGTTAAGTCTATGCCTCCTACACTTGCCATATGAACCAAATAATCCCTCTCATAGTTATTTACCCAAGAGAAATGAAACACATATCCACATAAAGACCAGTTCATGAATGTTTATAGCAGCTTTGCTCCTAAGAGCCCAAAACAATAAGTCGCCCAAATGTTTACAAACGGATGAATGGATAGACAAATTATGGTTCACAGAATGGAATTCTACACAGTAATAAAAAGTTGCTGATACAACAACATTCCTAATACATGGATTAATCTCCAATATTTTATGCTAAGTGAAAGAATTCTGAAACAAAAGCTAAATACTGTATAATTCTATTTATATAATCTGAAAATAGGAAAAATATAGTCATTGCCAACAACCGTAGGGGGAGTAGATTTAGCACAAAGGGGCAGGAGGAAATTCTTTTAGGTGCTGTAAATGTTCTGCATTGTTATTGTGGTGGCAGCTGTTAAACTGTATACCTTTGTCAAAACATAACTGTATATTTGAAAAATGTGAATTTTACTGGCGTTAATTATAAGTCAGTAAGCCTAACCAAAATAAATAAATAGGTAAATAGTGCTATGATGAAAAGATGGTGCTTGGTCAACTGGATATCCATGGGAAAAATTAATTTTAGCCCCCTACCTCATATCATTATCTTACATAACAAAATAAATTCCAGATGGACTGCAGATCAAAATGTAAAGGTAAAATAAAGTTTTCAGAAGTAAGCACAAAACATCTTTGTGATCTTGGATTAAGGCCAAGACTTCTTAACTAGGACACAAAAGTACTAACAACAATGGAAAAATCTGACGAATTAAGGAATTTTTGCTCATAAAACGAGAAAATATAGGTAAATAAAAGAAAAAAGAGAAGATATTGTACCACAAATATTGTACCAAAGCCTCAAATCCAGAATATATATTTTTTAAAAGTCTGTAATTCATTAAGATAACCCAATTTTTTAAAAAGACTTGAATAAGCACTTAACATTTTCCTTTAAGACTTAAAAGGAAACAGGATATCCAAATGGCTAATCAATATAAGAACAAGTGCTCAACTTCAGTAGTCTACAGGGAATCACAAATTAAAACTACAATATGATAGTACCATACACCCACCAGAACATAAATGGAAAAACCAACAGCCCAATAAACAAAAAGTAGAAATAACTAGTATTGGAAATGATGTGGAGTAATCACAATTCCCATATTCTCCTGGTTGGAATACAAATTTTTAAATTGATATATCCATTTGTTTCATAGTATCTCTTAAGTCTAAATCCTATGATCCAGAAATTCCGTATTATCCAACCAAAATACAGAATGGATATGTACATTCACCAAAAACGTAATCTACCAAAACTCAGAAAAGAAATAGAAATTCCAAATAAATCAGAAATTAAATCAGTAGGTCAAAATGTTCTCTCAAAGAAAATACTAGGCTCAAATTGTTTTACTGTCAAATTCCACTGAACATTCAAGTAGCAAGTAATTCCAAAATTATGAAAAACATTCCTGACTAGGAAAATAGAAAGGAAAAAATTTAACCAATTTCATATGACTAAAACTTATTGTGCCCAAGATGGTTTTACTTCAGTAATGCAAGGTAGATTTAACATTAGAAAATCAATTCATATAAACCACCCCTAAAAGAAGAAAGGAGAAAATTCACTTGATCATCTCAGCAGATACAGAAAAACATTCAATCAAATTCAACATCCATTCATGATGAAAAAACTAGGAAAAGAAGGGAAATTTATTAATCTGATAAAGAGTATTTTAAAATATCTCAGTCATATCAATGTACCATAATTTATTTTATATACAATTTGTCCACTATTGGACATTAATATTTTTCTCCTTTTGGTTTGTTTTATTTTGCTATCACAATCAATTCTATGAAGAACATCTTTGTGCATAAATCTATCTATGGATTATTCCCTTATAAAAGATTCCTATGAATGAATTAGGCTAAAGGGTATAAATTTAAGGTTCCTGAATTTCTAGAATTGTAAAAGTGCAAAACGATACAAATGGTATGTAAGAGAATGTCCATTTCCCCAACTGCAAACAGTATTCAAAGCTACCTTTTTTTTTTTTGCATGGGCAGGCACTGGGTTTTGAACCGGGATCTCTGGCATAGCAGGTGAGAACTCTGCCAGAGCCACGTCGCATCACCCAAGGCTACCATTTTTAAAGCTGGAAACTGAATTGAATGAAAATCATCTTGTGTAATTTAACATTTCTTTTCTCATTCATGAAACTGAATATATTACCATGTGTTAATTAAACATTTGTATTTTCTGTCTTGTAAAAGTCCCTTTAGGTGCCAAATCCTATTAAATATATTTATCAGAGGCTTACTATTCCCTCTATGATTTTTTGGCCCCTGTATATAGTAAGGATATCAATGCTCTCATATATTTAAAATATTTTGTATATAAAAAATATTGTCTTTCTCAGTTTCATGCTCTTTTAAGTATACAAAAATGCTTACTTTTTATTTAGACTAATATTTTTTTCTTATAATCTGTTGATTGCTTTATGCTAAGAAAATCTTTTCTTTATCCAAAAGCCTTCCAAAAAAAGCCTATTTGGGTTTTTGTATTTAGCTTTCACATATAATTTATTTTGACATTCAGTATATTGGTCTAAATTGATTTTTTTTTCAAGTGGTAGATCACATGCTCTATTTGTTGAACAATCTTTCCCAACCTACTATCTAATAAGTTTTAAACATTTCTTAGGTGTTACCTAAAGCATGATTCATTCAATGCAAACTTTTATATTGCATACAGGAATCAATTATAAAATATTTCATGTGAAGTGCTTGTTTCAAACTAGAGTAGAAACAGTACTTGGTAACTTGAAGTGATAAAAGAATAAGGTAAGCATTAATAATGGTTATTCAAATATTTGAGGTATCAAATTTTTGCTCCCTTCAAATGGAAAATCATGGGGTAGGTAGGTCGTATGATGTTCCATACTGGTTGTTAAATTCAAACAAGGTATGAGCCAATATTTCTACCTCTTCCTCAATACCACACTGTCCTGGCTTTCTTCCTACTTCTCTGTTTTTCCTTCTTAGTCACCTTTGTATGTTTACCTCCTTATCCTGTACATTAAATACTGGAAAAACCAAAGACTGGGTTCCAGGGATTCTTTTCTCATGACAGCAATTCTCAATCCTGGCTGCACATTAGAATTGCCAAGATGGAGCCTGGACATCAATATATTTTAAAAACTTCCCAGGTGATTATGCAACCAGGATTAATAATCATTCTTCTGCCCTCTCTCTAGGTGATCCTGTCCACCTCCATCACTTCTAAAAATCCACAGCTACACGTATTAAATATACATTTATCTCTTACCTATACCACATCTCCAACCTTATTATCTCACAAGTAATCAAACTCAGCAAGTCCAAAAACTGAACTCATTATTCCCAAACCTGCTCTTCACCTCCCCCCATTTTGTTCTCTCAGTAACTGGCAAGACCATGCACCCAAGTGCTCAAGTCACAAAGTTGAATGTCATCTTTAACTCTTCCTTTTATCTCACCATTTCTCCCATCCAATTATTTAATGAATTGCATCAATTTTACATCCTAAATATTTCTAGAATCAGTCCTCTTCTCTCCATATCCAGAGCCACATGCAATCATCACATTTATTGTATTTGGGCATTGGTATACAGTAGACCTGAGCTTGACCCTTGGCTCTGCCATTTATATTTGTAGTACCTGGAACAAGTCGCCTAACCTCTCTGTGCCTCAGTTTCCTAATCCATAAAATGGAAAAAAAAACAGCACCCACCTCATAGGAGTTTTTGTGAGGATTAAATAAGATGTTAGGTTTAGGTGTTAGGGAGTCTTGGGAGAAAATCATGCTTATAAATCTGAGAAAATCTTGTTCTGTATTTACCTGGTGGCAGGCCTCAAAAAGCACACAGGAGGCTCAAAGCACACTGGAGGCTCAAGTCAGAACAGGTCACTCTGTCAAAAATAAAGAAAGTTATTGTCTTAGGTTATTGTCTTAGGTTATCAGGAATTTTGTAAGTGATGGAGACTATTGCTTGCTCCAGAATCCCTTGCATCATTTGATATCTTTACCCAACCCCACTCCCATTCCCCTGATTAAGTTAACTACCATCATGCCTGCTTCACCTGCCCTTGGCTTCCTCCACTCCATTTTGCACACCAGCCAATGATAATTTTTCAATTTGATCATGATGCTGCCCTTCTGAAAGCCCTTCAATGGCTTCTTATTGTCCTTTGAATTAAGGACAAGCTCTCTGCCATGATTTATAAGGCCCTGCATCTTATGCTCACCCATTTCTCTAGTCTTGCCCCTCATCTCTCTCATACTTTCTGTACTCCAGCTTCACTGAACTTCCTTCAATGCCTCATTCCCTCCCACCTCCCAGCTATAACATACCCCATTCCTTCTTCCAAGACTAACGGCCCCACTCCCCACTCAGCTCCACCTGGTTAATCCCTATTTGCCCTTTAAATCTCTGCTTAAGTGATACTTCCTCAGTCAGTCCTTCCCTTCCCCGGGACCATAGTAAGCTCCCCTGTTTTCACTCCCAAAGCAACTGCACTTTTTCTTTTGCAAAGAAAAATATATGCAACTGAAATCATAGAAAGAAATCATATATGAACCGCTTATTCAATATCTTGTCTTCTCTGTAAATTCAGGAATTATATCTGTTTTGTTCACAGTTGTATCTGCAATGTCTAGCCCAATGCCGGTCTCACAGAATACATTGAATAAATATTTATTTAGTAAATAAATTAATAAACCTATTCACAGCCCCCAGCTTTTTAACTCCTCTTGTGTTCATACTGATTATTTAAAGACTTCCTACTTCAATATTATATTTCATTGAACCAATGGCATAGATTATAAGAAACAACACTGTTTTATAAACCAATAAGAAAATAAACGCTGCCAGTTAAAATATAGCACAATGCGTTCTAAGAATCAGAAAATTTATACTTATGGAAAGAGCTGTATTAGACTTATTTAATGGATCTATCATATCCATTAAAAAGGAAAGTAAACTGGTTTAGATATTCCAAAGACTACTTTCCAGTCAGAACCCAACTCTCCTGAATCACTTTTTGACTTAGGGTCCAATGACTGTGTTTTCCCATACAATTATTGTCACCACCAAGAACTTCAGTGACGGGACATTCCTTAAAAGAGTACTCAAGTACTGTCTGGGATTGTCTTCTGAGCTGCTGACATCTTCCTACAAGTTTTGATGTTGGCAAAAAAAAACTTACAAAGACGTGTCAGCAGGTTTCAGTCAACATCTAGGACTCAGATTTCTTTCTCAAGTGATCCTGAAATTGACTGCTGACCAGAACACTGAGGGATTACACACGCCCTGTCATGCAACCAAGAATAACTACCAGGTCCACACAGCCACGGACAATGCACCAGACTACCACCTGACCAATGGCTTTGTAAAACACTATCAGAGTCTTAAAACATGAGAAAAATAAAATATCTTTTAGAATCATTGGAATATGGCAGATCCAAAAAGACTCCTCAGAGAACTAAGGAAAGTTAAAAGGAAGAAAGCAAATCCACGTTCTGCCTCTCTTCCCCTGCCTTTTCCTCCTCCCCCTCCCTGTCCCTCTCTCATACGCAACTCTTTCTTAAATATACACACACTCATTTTTTCACACATGGTTAGAGACAGTGGCCAGAAATTCTGGCTCCACAACAAGCCAGAGTGGTGGGATGGGTACACAAAGCCACCAGCCGAGGGACAGTCGGGGATAAAGCAGCTGGCATGCTCTAGCGTATGGGGGAAAGAGGCACTTTCTCATTTCCTACTAGTCCAACCATGGCTCCAAGTGACCGAATCCTTCCAGAGGAATAGCTTCTCCCTAAGTACCTTTTTCTCCTTTTAAAGCACCTTTTTTAAGGATAGAGTTTCTGACAAATGGAAGTTTCTTAGAAATTTACTAGCATATTAGAGCAGAAAGGACTATAGTGCCAGAGGTTTCCCAACTCTGACCAGCATTTCAGTTCCTCGTGGTCTGTGTGTGAATATTCAACCATGGCTGGGAAAAGGGGAGGAAGGGACACTTGGAAAAACCACTAGGCTCCTCTGTGCCTCCATTTCCTCACCTGTATAGTCAAGATAATGGATTAGATGATGCTCAGGATCCCAGCAGGAAAGAGAAGATGCACTTAAATGGGAGCATTTAATGAAAGGACTATTTACAAGGTGTGGACAAAGTCAAGGGAAACCACAAATCAATGGTGAAGCACCTCAAGGCTAGCAACAAGCAGGAAGCCATTAGCACCCCAGGCTTGAAAGTTGAACCAGGAGAGATAGCCATGGACCTGATATGGGACTCTCTACAGGCGTTGTGGGCATGGGAGGGGGCTGCCTGACAGAAACTATGACTTTCAGTGAAGAAATACATCATCAGATTGTGAAGGTACTGTAACCTGCAGCATCAGGAGGAAGGAACCAGGGAATGACTACTCCAATTTCTCTCTCTTCCCACACTCTGATCTCCTGCAGATGCTCACATTGGCTAAATCCAAACACAAGCAGAGAAAACCATTGATGTGGCCAGCCTCCCAGGGCCTGGGCAGCATGTAAAAGGGGGGAGAGCAGATCTGGAAGGACAAACAGAGAATACCTGGCACATATAATCTCTATGTTCCCATCAAGCACCAATATTCTGTGTATTCTTAATTATTAAATAAGCAAGAAAAAATTCCTAAGTGTATACTCCCAGGATCTAAAGAAAATCCACCAGGATGCAATTTCTCATTGTTCAGGCAGCTTAGCTCAGATAACAACAGTCATTTTCTGCTCTTGGAGACAATTCAGAATTAGAACACCACTCTACACAGTCCCTAGTTTTTCTTTAACTGAGCTCTTACAAATGTAATGGAATTCTATCTTGAGTTAGTAGATGCCATTTCTTTCCTCCTGGTCTTTGCTATTACCTCCTGAGACTGTCTTCCCAGGCAGCAGGATCTGGCAATGTCCACTGATTCACAGAAGAGATGTACCAGTAGGAGCAGAGAAAAGACTCAACTTTCAGGACCTCAGAGTCTCAGAGTACAGACAACACCTGATAAGCTGAAGCAATGCTACCACCACCAGCCCTCACACACCCAGATCAGAAGCCATTATTTTGTGTTGTAGGAAAGTATGGAGAAAGTTCAGGTTAAGCAGACATTGTGGTTCCTGGGAAATGTTTCCCTGGATCTGTTACCTACCAACACCAGACAGTAAATGGTAAGTGCCACATGAATTCTTTCCTTTCTCACTCACAACTAATTTTTTAAAATCTCCCATTCTTTCCCTTGACTGGGCTCAAGATATAAACATCACTCATCCTACTGCATGCCCACCCTCCAGTGGCAGTGAAGTCCCACAGGTGATCAAGGGTCATAAGATTGCTAATTCCTAGAATCAGGGATCCTTTCTAAAGTATCCTTTTGATAAATGGTTGCTGCTAAGGAAGATCCTAGTATCACCTGCCCTAAAGACCCCAGGCAGTGGTGCTGACCACATTTGCTAGCATCCTATTCCTTCCTGAATTTAGAGGTGATACCTTGCTCTGAAGTGCATGGGGTTTTACAGTAATCAACTAACATCCAACTGTATAGCATTGGCCATTACAGAGTCCTCATACTTTGCCACAAAATCTCTGTCAGAATAGAAGGGAGTCACACTTGGTCAGGAAGAAAACACATTTGGAAAAAAAAAAAAACAAGTTTTCAGAGTAAAACATTTCTTCTTTCAAACAAATTAGGTTACTTCCAAGAAGCTTTATAAAATGAAGGAAAACACTTTAGCCCTTACAAGTAATACAACTAATAAAATAAAAGATGGGGGGAGTGGGCTGCCATCCTGTCAATTCTGAAGGGGGAGTCTAGCTAAGGCAAAGGGTTCAGTATGAACCAGCTGGATGACTGTAGCCAGGTTTCTTAACCTCTCTGTCTTATTAGCTGCAAAAATGCCAAGGATTTGGATTAAGATAATTATTTAAGGTCCCTTCCAGCTCCAAGAATATATTACAGCAAGCTGCAAATGGAGTGTTCCAATTAGTTCACTGCCCAATGACTTGCCATCAAAAAATGATGCAAAGAAGGAAGAACTAAAAGCTAATGAGGCTCGAGTCTGGCTAACAACAGAAAAGACATATTCTTTGGATCTGGTCATGGTGGTGCATTCCCATCTGAGATTAATCCATGCAAAAGGACCATTCCATACATCTCAAGAATGCCCCCACCATAAAAGGAATTCTCTCAAGTGGCCCCTGTGTAATATTAGACAGTACATCTCCTGATGCCACAGTTTTAGCTAGCTTCAGACTTCCATTCTAAATGAGAATATCATAACTGGATGATCTGTCAAATTCTAAGCCTAATCCTTGCTGCTCTTCTGCGAGAGTCCCTATAAAGAAGACTGTCAGATGTTGTACTGACATATTTAACGGGAAGGTTAGTGGGAAGAAACAAAATGCAGCAAGCTTAATTGTAATATTTAACTATTTTTGGAAACCCACCATCTAAACATACCAGAAATAACATTTTCAAAATCGTGGCAAAGTTAAAATGTCTCCCAAACATGAAAAAAATGTCTGACATGAGTAATTCAGAATAAAACAATCTGTCAGTTGTAAAATGCAAGTACTCCTTTATAAATAGTTTGCATGCTTCCAATTTTCTCAATAAATACCATATTAACATAACAAAAATATTCAGGGATAATTTAATCAAACTTAGAAAATATTAACAAGTCAGTTACTTAATACCTGAGACCATTAAGGTTTAGTCCTATATCCCTGGAATAATTATTAATAGCTCCACTTTTCACAATCAAATAGGCCCAGATTTTGGGCAATGACACACTGTGAGCTGTTAAAATCCTTTTAAGATACTCTAAATCTTGAGACTATAATCCTAAGAAAGTTTGTTCTCTCTCTCTCTTTGTGGACACTAATACTTTGTTCTTTCAAGAGAAAGAAGAATGTGTGATCAGAATAAATACGGTCTTTCCGTGAGGCCTAGGCTTGGGGAAATGCTTCATTCAGGGGAACATAGTCCAAAATAATTAGTAAAAAAGTATAAACTTCACTGGTTCTTAACAAACTTTAAAGAGCATCCAATACATAACCCAGCAATACTTTTAAAAGCTCCTTCAACTTCTCTTTAAGTTCTTCATGCCCTAGAGCTACTGGGCTGGGGTGGGGTGGGGAGAACCTCAACCTTTGTAAAGCCTGGGGGGGGGGGGGGTCGCCTTCTGAAACACACCTACTGCTCCACTGTAACCATTTATTCCATCTCCAGATTCTTCACTACTGAGTTATCTGGAAAATCTGGAGAAGATGGAATTTCTTTAAAGCAGAGGGAAGGGGGAAGAAGCTGCGTGGACAAGGACAAAATTCTTTTTGGAGTGGGGATAAGAGGAAGGACGTCAAACGGTACATGTTGAAACCTCAGGCAGGAAAAACTGGTTTGTGGAGATAGCCTCTGTTCCTATAACCTTTTCTTCTGGGCTTATTTAGCTGCAGATCATGTAACATGAGCCAAAGTTTACAGGGATGAGGAGTCCGCAGAAGCAAATAAAATGTAAAAGGTCCTTCAAAAGGAAGATAAGATGTAGCCCGCTGGCATATTTCTACCATATACAGACAGCTCTATGAACAACCCATCAAAATATGCCAACCTGAACCCCTGTCACTGTCCCCTCCTCCCTTGTTACCATCCCATAAAACTCCTTTCATTCTCAGATCAGGGAGACAGAGTTGAGCTTGCCTCCTGTCTCCTTGCCAGGCAACCTCACAATAAAACTCTTTCTTTTCTCCAAATCCTGGTGTCATGCTATTGGCTTCTGAGGGCATTAGGCAGTGAGCCCACTGGTCAGTAACAACGCTAATAACGTGAGTCACTGACACACGCATCCAAAACAAAACAAAACAGGCAGAGGAACTTTTGAAAGATACAAGAGTCAAAGCAACCAAATGGATCAAATGGAGTCTAGATCCAAAACATTTCTGAGGAAAATTGAATACAGAATATAGAATAAATATTACACGATTCTGTGGAATGGTTAATTTTCTTAAGGTACAATAATGGTAAGGTGATTATGTATGGAAATGACTTTATTCTTAGGAGAAGCATGTGCAAGTATTCATGGATGAGATGGTCATCACGTCTTTAGTCTATATTCAAGTGGCTCCGAAAAATAATTTGAACATTTATACATTGATATTACTTAAACACATAATCTATGTATATATATATATATATATATATATATATATATATATATGTAAAGCAAAACAAGAGAAAGGGAGAGAGGAAGCAAATAGGGCAAAATGAAGGGACTATTACTGGTTTGTTTGTTTGTTTTTTACTTTTTTATGGCAAAATATAACATATATACAAAAAAGTAATAAATTTCCAAGTACATTTTAACAAGTAGTTATAGAACACATTTTAAAATTTGGTATGGCTTACGGTTCCATGATTTTCCTTCTTAATTCTAGTTGCTCCAAGACACTAGAGACTAACAGAAATATCAGAATATATTTAGAAATGGTTCAGAATATAACAGAAATGATTCAGCCATAAGATTCATTTGTTAAACCCTATTTTCTCTGTTATACTCCTCCTTCTCTTTAAATAACATATATACACAAAAGCAATAAATTTCAAAGTAAATCACAACAAGTAATTGTAGAACAGATTTCAGAGTTAATGGGTTACAATTCCACAATTTTAGGTTTTTATTTCTAGCTGCTCTAAGTCTTGGTGACTAAAAGAAATATCAGTATAGTGATTCAGCCCTTATACCCACTTGTTTAACTCGATCTTCTCTGTATAACTCCACCATCACCTTTGATCTTTTCCCCACTCTTTAGGGGTATTTGGGCTATGCCCATTCTAACTTCTTCATGTTGGAAGGGGCTGTCATTATTAAGGAATAGGGGGATAGAACTAGTTGATGTTCTGGAGAGGCTCGTCCTTCTGAATTTCAGGACTTCTCTGGTCCAGGGAACCATCTGGAGGTTGTAGGTTTCTAGAAAGTTACCCTAGTGCATGGAACCATTGTAGAATCTTATATAATGCCCTAGGTATTCTTTAGGATTAGCAAGAATGGTTTTGGTTGGGGTTTGGCAAGTTATGGTAGGTAGCAATGTCTAAGTGAAGCTTGCATAAGAGTAACCTCCAAAGTTGCCTCTCAACTCTATTTGAACTTTCTCAGCCACTGATGCCTTACTTGTTATACTTCTTTCCCCCTATTTGGTCAGAATGGCATTGTTGACCCCATCATGCCAGAACCAGGTTCATCCCTGGGAGTCACATGCCAGCTGCCAGGGAGACTTTCATCCCTGGATATCATGTCCCATGTAGGGGGAAGGACAATGGTTCATTTGCAGAGTTGGGCTTAGAGAGAGAAAGGCCACATCTGAGCAACAAAAGAGATTCTCTGGAGGTGACTCGTAGGCATACCTATAGGTAGGCTAAGCTTCTCTGCTACATACATAAGCTTCACAATAGTAAGCCTCAAGATCAAGGGACTGACCTATTGATTTGGGTGTCCCTAATGCTTGACACAGTAACCAGGGTTTGCCTGGTGGTAAAGTTTAATAGTTTCATAATTTTTCTCCCATCCCTCAAGGGACTTTGCCAGTACTTTTTGATTATCTACTTAATATACTCTAGGATATATCCAGGCATTACATTAAGTTATACAGGATTAAAGACTCTTATTCTCAGTTCCCTGTGTTTGGATTGTTTAAATGATCTATGCAGACAGGTTGAGCTAGATTATGTGCTACAGAAAAAGACTATTACTGCTTATTGTACTATTATGACAACTTTTCTGTAGGAGGAATAAAAACTAATCTCTTTAGCAATCTCAATGGCCATGGCAAAGTGCCACTTGCTCCAATAAAAGGTAGTGTCTTTTCTGTTAACTCTTTTGCCCACCATATGTGGGCTATATGTGCAAAATGATTGAAGATACAAATGTGAGCATGATGCAGCCCTGAACTTCCAGTTGCTTATTTCTAGGGTGTCTATTTAACTTATTGTCCAAATCAGGATTCTTTTAAGACAGAAGGAATTGTGTAAGCAAAGACCAAGGTAGGAAAGCACAGAGTATATGTGGGAAATAGAAGCAATCTAAAATAGTGTGATATGAAGAGGTATGATTAGGAAAGATGGGGAGATAAGCCTGGAGAGGTAAGCTGGAACCACAAGGAAAAGCTCACACTTAATACAATAGGCAATAGGGAGTCACTAAAGTTTGTTAAGAAAGACAGTAATAAGATTTTGGATGGCTTTGAAGGTCAGGGTGAAGAATTAAGTCCAGAGAATCAGACAGCACTTTTGCAGAAGTCTTCTGGAACACCAATAAATACATATTACCCAGCCTGCAAACATGCACAATATAAACCAAAAGAAAACTGTCACAGACATTGATGTTATAAGTTTGCAAAACAAACTAATCTTCTCTTGTGGATAGCTCTGTTTTATATGCTAGGTCAAATACTACTTTGATCAAGATCAAGGGACTACTAACCTATTGATTTTCTCATCACAACCTCAAGAAGCCTCATTGCCAGAAAGTCACAGAAACAGAAATGGTAGAGTTAAAATAATTGGAAATGCTCAGAATTGTCCTAGTCAGAGAGAAAGAAAACAGAAAGCACAGGGCTTGGGCTAAAGGAAAAGCCGGGCGCCAAAAAGGAAAGGATGTGATAAGTTTCCTTTGAGGATATGAAATTACATTTCAGAAACACAACTCATTTTAATGCAAGTCCCTCTAATCACACATAAAGAAGCCTGAAGCAATCTCGCATTTAATAAGATTATTTATAGTTTTTCCTAAAGGTTAATTTATAGAAATTTATAAGATTAGATAGAGAATTACAGGGGAAAAAATTTAAAGACAGTGTTTCAACTGTTAAATTGTATCCCAGATACTTGACTAGACAAGAGAAGAATAGGTTTTCTCACAGAAATAGGTATTCTCACAGAAGAATAGGTCATTCTGAAGAACTATCGACATCAGATCTTTCCGGAAAAGGTAGACAACAGTGGCAAAGCAATCTCATTTCCAGAGGAGAACAGCCTAACAGGAAGCCAGCACTCTGGTCTCTAAAACACCAAGCCAGGAATATTTGTAAACAGAAAGCACATATTCCCTTTCCATAGAGGGTGTGCCTTGCTCTTCAAAACATACTTACTGGCCAGTTAAGGCTATGAGTGAATGGATAAAAGGGTGACCTAGAGAAGCAGTCCTTGGGTTTTCTGTTCATGGAGTTTTATATCCAAAAGGACATCCAGGAACAATATCCACGAAAAAGTAAACAGGAGCCAACTTCCAGAGACTCTCGCTGGACAAAGGGGTAATTTGAACTTTCAAAAAGATCGTTGCAAATAACTAAAATCCATCAAATATGAGCAAATCCACAAGTGCACAGTGATATAGATGCATGAATATTCATCTCGGAGAATGATAGGGAGCCAATTCCTTAATCTGAAAACTGATAAATAGAGAAAAGAATAAAATATTTATCCCACCTTTCCTATATGAACTGTATCTTTGGGTATCCAAAAAGTAGATGAAGGGAAGCATCTCTCTATAACAGTTTACCAACTTATGAATTTTAAAAGTGTCAGAATTAGAATATAAACATTGTTCAAACTCCAAAGAATAAATGAATCTAAGTATTGAGCATCAGCAATTGTTAACATTACAAATAGAGTGCCACACAGATGCTGTGTGTTTCCTGATGGAAGAACACACCTTCTTGCCAAAGCAATTGAACCCAAGTTTCATCAAACCTCTAGACCTAACTACCACTTTGCTGGAAAAACACAGGACAGAGGAACACAGTGAAATATATCATGAGTGTACAATCAGCAAAATCCAGACTGTGAGAAACTCTATAGGCTGAATGGCTAGATTCATCCACAGATAAACTATAAAGAAAATAAAGCAATATAAGAGTAATTTATAAATTCAAAGTGATCGATTTTTATTTTTAATGAGCAAGACTGAACTATAGTATCTAAGGATGCACATTTGCATGATTGCTATAAAAGTCCAGATAATGGTTGCTTATGAAGGGAAGGAGGGGGTTACTATTGGGATGGGACACACGGAAGGGGCTTTTAGAGTAGGTAACAAATTTTATTTCTTGACCTGAGATAGTTATAAATGTGTTGCCTTATAGTAATTCACTTGGCTATATATTTAATTTAGAGGTTTTATATTGAGTTTTATTTTACAATAACGTAGACTGACAAAAAAAAAAAACAAAAAGAAAGAAAGAAAATATATTTCCTGAACATTTCTTAGAAGCATGAAAATCTTATATTTTCCAAATTTTGGGGAAGGGTGATAAGTAAATGAGGCGATAATGGTGCCTATTGAGGGAGTAGGGAAGCAAGTTTAAATATACTAAATAAATTCTATGATCAACACACACACAAAAAAGTCAGCTAAGGAGAAATATAATTTAGCTAAGAATACCAGATAGGAAAGATGTTCATTGACAGGTACAACTTTAAGTCCTCTCTTCCCAATGAATATGCCCATGATACCCAAAGGATTTGTAGTCCATCCCCCATGTACACATAGGGACACTATAAGCAGCCTGGAGAAAAGCCCTATATGAAAATCACAGCTCAGGTTCCTGGAGTTTTGGAGTAAAACCAGTCTTTTCTGCTAATTTTCTCCCTTGGAAAAATATCTGTTCCTAGGATCTTGAGGAGACAGAATTCCTGGCCTTGGAATACATATGAACATATGATCCAAGCTACCCACCATAAACTGGTCATCATTTGATCCACCAAACCATAAAATCAGGTAAGTACAGTTACACACTGTCACTGTGTGGAAGTGATATACAAAATAGGTCTGCAGCAGTTCCTGCAGGTATAAGTGCATAATTAGTTGACTCGGATTTCTATGGCCACTTATTCCTCTACACTGCATCCTCTCCTTCAACTCACACTTATGATCTCATGGAGAGTTCCCTGTGACCAGTTGGTGGAACAAAAAGATGCAGGCATGTTTTACAGATGATTCTGCCTTATAGAAGTAGGCTGTTGCATATACACTCAAGAGTGGTCCTGGAAAATAGCGGAGAAAGGAAATCCTCCTAGTTGGCAGAACTTCACAGTACATATGGATGTTCACTTTGTATAGACTAAAATTAGCCAGAGGTACAAATCTATTCAAGCTCATGAGCAGTGGCTAATGGTTTGGCCAAATGGTAAGGTACTCGAAAAGAAGAGAATTGGAAGACTGGTAACAATGAAGACTGTAGAATAGGCATGTGGATGACCCTTTGGAGTGGATGAAGAGTACAAACTATTTTAACATATTTGTGCGTGTTCACAAAAGGTCATCTGCTACACAGAAGGGGCTCAATAATCAGGTGCGGGAGTCACCAGGACAGGGGAGCCAGGCATCTCTAGTAAGGGCCAGACTGGAACCTGCCTTGGATGTGCATGGAAGGTACTAGAGGGAGATTGAAAGACAGGAAGAAGGAAAAGCATTTTTGTTTCCTCAGGTTTCTGGAAGTGCCTCCTCTGGCAACAGTGGGTGGCAGCCAGACACAGTGGCATGGCTGATTGGTATGGACTCATGGGCTCCTGCACAGACCCCTTGGATCTAACAGCAGCAGTGGACTGTAAGTCAACTGAAAGCAGACCATTTTATATTTGTGTGTCCCTTACAGTGTCCAGTCCAGGACTAAATTCATGTTAGACACATGTTTTTAAAAAAACTTACATAGTTTACATAAATTTATATAATTGTGGAATCATAGACATGATCTAGTCCAAGGCCCTACCCAGTGTTCAGGTCCCATCTTTCTTATCTTAAATTAAGTAACCTCTACTTTTTGATCACCTGATCTTTGCCAGGAGAATCTCAGTGACTGCTTCAAAAAGGTAGAATATCCTATGAGCATATACTTTTTGGGATAGCAAAGTTCTTGCATACATTAACCCAAACTTTTGAACTTCTACTCATTGGTCTTGGTTCATTCCCTCCAAGTTTCCAAGTTCACATGGTTTTTGTTTTTGTTTTTTCTATTTTAAAAATATGTTTTTATCACATGTGTGGTAACATATGATATCACATGTGGGTCTGCCATGAGGTGGCAAGATTTTCATTGAGAAAACCAGGAACATGGATTAAAAATGTCAATATGTTGATATTTGACACTCAGCAACAGTATATACCATATAACCAGAGTTCTCTATAGCTGAAGAAAAGGCAGCAGCATTCAGGAGTCAATTAAAATGGTGAGTCAGCACTTGTTCCTGGGACCCTGCAAATATCTGAGCCTTTAGAAATAAATATTTCTTCACATTTTCACAAGATCACTCAGTGATGATTTCCCATTAGGTGACTACTTGTTTCTTTAATAAACCAAGAGTCTCTCCCAGGTAGTCACAATATTTACCACAATTACAAAGATGAAAATCGACGTTAATGAAATTTCGGTCACAGAAGCCTACTAATTCACAATGATTTCCGAAGTTTCAGAGGCAGGACATGGTCTCATTCTTGCAGCATTTCTAGCAGCATTTATGGCAACCCCTTCCTCCTCTAATTGTACAATATGTTATTTATACCGCAAACTTATACTGTTGCTGTAGAAACACAATTAAAAAAATCAATTTGAAGAACACAAAGGCTATGACAAAATGGAAGTCTGTGAAGAAAGATCAGAGGCTAGACCAGCCAGTCACAGGAACTCAACTAGATTAAGCTACCTTCTCCATTAGTGAGGGTAAAGACTTTGGGCAACTGCCTTCATCATGGTGATTCTTAAATGTACTTAGGTGTCACTTTAAAAAGCGAAATGTAAAAAGAAATAAGGGTCAGGAACTGATCATTTGCAAAGAATAAGCGTAAATTGTCAATAAGCATATGGAAATGTATCTGTCTGACTGTTAATCAAAGAAACACAAATGGAAACAATGTAACATGCTACTTTTGTCTCAACCAGTGAGCATAAGAGGAAACAGGCACTCTCAGCCCTGCAGGTAGAAGTGTAAATTGGTTCAAACTTTCAGATTTGTTTGCCAGTACATAATAGAACTGATTCATACACTTTGGTCCAGAAGCTTCAATTCCTGGAATATAGCCTAAAGAAATTATTTTTAAATGGTCTGTCTTAGTTTTCTGGTTACTAGGATGACATATATCACACAACGGGTTGGCTCAACAAAGGGAATTCACTGTCTCATCTTGTAGGAAACTGGAAGTCTTCCTTCCTCCCCTGGTTTGTAGAGCTCTGGCGGGTTGGCAATCCTTGGGGCTGGCAATCCTTGGGGTTCCTTGGCTTCCCATCACATGGTAATGTCTTCTCCTTTCTCCTGTGAGGGATGTGGGGGCGTTCCTGCTGATTCCAGCTTCTGGTTCCTTCCTTCCTCCTGTGACTTTCTCTTTTTTAAGGCCTCCAGTAAGAGAACTAAAACCCACCCTGATTCAGTTGGCCATACCATGACTGAGTATGGATTCACAGCCACAGGAATGGTATTAAGATTAAGAACATGTTTTTCTCTGGAGTATAATTCAACCTACCACATGGGCACATAAAAAAAAATGTGTACAAAGTTTCATCATTTGTAACAATAAAAAAATTGGAAATACCTCATTGTCAAACAACAGAAGAAAAATTAATTTATAGGTCATCTAGAGCATAAAATTCTATGCAGCCATTAATAAAAGCAAACATGTATATGTGGCAGGTTCTTTTCTAGACAGCTTATAGATATTAACTCATCTAATCTTTATGGTAACCCTAGAGACAGGTACTATTATTGTCCCCATTGGAAAACTAAGGTATGGAGAAGTTAAGTAAATTGCCTAAGGCCACAAAATTAGATGACATTGAGCCAGTATTCAAACTTAGACAGTCTGACCATACATATCACGTTCTGATTCATTATACCATTAAACTATGGAAGTATATTTAACGACATGTTTAAAAATCTCAAAATATGCTTGTAATTTTTTAATGAGGTTCACAAATTATAGTTCATGGGTGTTACATATATTTAGTGTGTACCTCTGTAGACAAGTATGTGTGTGTATGTGTGTATATGTATATGCATGCATATATTGCATGTATACATATCACCCATTATATGCCAAAATATCAAGTTTTTGTTTCTTGGCATTGGAATTATGCACATTTTTTATGTGCTTCTTTCTTCTATATTCATAGTCATTTTTTTTTTACAGTGAACATGTATTGCATGTACCATAAAAAGATACAGGAATGTTTTCAGTACCATCAGTATTCCTGAGAGCCCACTGCCGTCAGCATAGAACTTGACAGGACCCAGTATTTAACCTGACCATTTGGTTACAAATTGAATTGTTTCACATCAGTTTACCTTCTTCTTGAACATGAGATGCAACTTTTTTCTTTCCTTTAAATTTTCTTGAAAACAAAAGGGTAGAGGGTCCTCATCAGAACTGAAGATGTTTTGTAAATAAAAATATCTTGTCTCAATAAAATCTTTTTATTATTTTAATACCTGAAGGTTCAAAGGGTTCAATATGTGTCCAAATAAGGTCTCTTTATTCCCTGCCTTCACCCCTAAGCCATCTGAGTTTATCAGTACACAGTTTTTTAAACTTCACAAATTTCCGTGCTCTCAAGGATGGTGATGCTTATTATAGAGCCTTATGCCATATGACTCATTGGGATTTCCAGACGGGCCTCGGTCTTGGTACTAAATTGACATTGGAGCTTCTCAATATTAATTCTCAACTGGATCAATTTTGCAATTTAAATTGCCCCCAGGAAGTGGGCAAGTGAGATGTGACAGAAATTAAATGAGCACCTTCCCACGTAGACTCTGACCCCACCATGCAGAAAGAAAATTGCTATATGTCAGTGGGACAAAGGAAATATTTATATTTTCTCAAAGAACATTCTCTGCTTCTGTAAGAACTGTTTATCACACACTGCTGTGTGTGGGGCTTGCCAAATCTGGAAGAAAAAGGGCAAGTCTGGGAGCCTTGCAAAGGATGCCGTCTCAATGCCCATCGGGGTCAAGTCCAAGAACTGCTTTGTTAAGTTCTGCCACTTCATATTTGGTAGCCCTGATTATTCCCATGGCAACAAAGCCCCTAGAAACCCCAATATAAGGGCTCCAGATTCTGCAGCATTGAGCAAAATAGTACATGAATGAGATTGGGTGCTGTATTCATAGTCATTAGTAACCCATTCCACAAATCCTCACAATTCACTTTAGTCGTATTGCTGAGACCCCATGAGTTTCAAAACCATGAGTGTTGTGGGCAGAATTCTAAGCCTCCAAGATTCCTGGCCCAGGTGAGCATATCTGGTATAATTCCTGCCCTTTGAGTATGGGCAGAGCCTCCAAATTCTGAATCACACCCTCCATTAGGCTACATTATATGGCAAATGGTGGTGGGACAGTCACTTACCTTGACAGACTAGACAGGGATCAGAAGTCAGAGAGATGTACTCCTGCTGGCCTGGAAGAAGGCAAACATCCACCTATCAGGGCCTATTGGCAGGGAAATTTAGGCAACCTCAAGGAGTTCAAAGCAGTCCCCAGCCAACAGCTAAAATGGAACTTCAGTCCTATAACTGTAAGGAAATAAATTCTGCCAACAATCAGGGAGCTTGGATGGAAATCACAGCCCCTACCACCACCATGACCTCACCTTGGGAGGCCCTGAGCAGAGGACCCAGCTAACCTCTGCTGGACTCCTGACCCATAGAAAGGGTGAGATAATAAACTTGTGCTGTTTCAAACCACTAAAATTGTGGTAATCTGCTACAGAGCAATAGCTAACTAATACCACACCTGTGGTCACCCTGTTAGAACAGGTGTTACTGTAGTTTTCCTCACACTTCTACTGCCTTCATAAGGAAATAACACAAGCAAATTTAGGGGAAAGAATCTGTGTACATATTCTTTACCCCCACTGAAGGAGCCTGTGCTGGTTTGAAGCTGTTGTGTACTCCAGAGAAAAGCCATGTCCTTTAATCCTCCTTCAGTACTGCTGGGTGGCATCATCTTTCTTTATTATTTCCATTGAGATGTGAACCACCCAAGTGGGTGGTGACTTTTGATTAGATGGTTGCCATGGAGAAGTATCTCCACCCATTCAAGGTAGGGTTGCTTACTGGAGACTTACAAGAAGGAACCATTTTGGAAAAAGCTTTAGAACCAACAGAGCCCACACAGCCAGAGACCTTTGGAGCAGATGGAAAATGCTCCCCAGGAATGCTTATGAAATGAGGAGAGAAAACTAGCAGACATCACCATATGCCCTCCCAGTTGAGGGAGAAACCCTGAATATCATTGGCCTTCTTGAACCAAGGTATCTTTCCCTGGCTTCCTTAATTTGGACATTTTCATGCCTTAGAACTGTAAACTTGCAACTTAACAATATCCCCTTTTTAAAAGTCATTCAGTTTTTGTTATATCACATTCCAGCAGCTTACAAACTAAAACACCCATTACAGAACCATTTGCCAAAGGCCTACTTAGTCATCCCTCATCTATTTCACTAATATTTCAATTCAAATCATAAGAACAACCCTGTTGAGTGGGGGGTGTGGAGGGGGGTGGTATGAGCACCTAAGCAAACATCTAATTATCTCCTTGGTTTTTTGGTATAACAAAGCCCCACACTTTTGTACCCAGTTCTCACCTCTGCAACTTTTGTTCCAAATACAAAGACATACCCAATGTTCCTTTTCTGTCTTTCTGGTATTTCCTATCCCTCTCCCAAATAACTAATCAATCACTGATACAGGAAATGGAAAACTACAACCAAAAATGCATTACCTCATCTCCCAATGACACAAAGCCATGTTGTTTTTTTTCAGAGTTTATCTTAATTAGCACTGGAAGATGTCCTAAAATATCTAAGAAAAAATAAAGTACAAATACCTGCTGAGCTGTGCCGTTGTATACATGAATGATGTGATCTTACTTTTTTAAATGCTTTGCTAATATCTGTTCATGTCCCTACTCTTAGTTCCTCTAAGAATACACCTAACTACGAGGTTGCAGGATCATACAGCAGCCCCACCCCTAGTCTCCTTTGGAGCCACCACACTGCCCTCCAGAGGCGCTGCACCTCTCAGCTTCCCTACCAACAGTGAATAGGTACATCTCTCTCTCTCTCCACATTTCCTCCAGCACTTACATCTCTCTGTTCAAGTTTAAAGTTTCATTCACATATCATATAATTCAACCTCAGCAAAAAATCAGTGGTTCCCTGTATAATCACATAGCCATGACTTCACCATCACAATCTATATGAGGACATTTCCATTTCTGCCTCAAAGAATCCCACACCCCTCTCCCATATCCCCTGCTTATTGACATTTCACTTTGGCATATTGCCTTGGTTATAGTCAATGAAAGCATATTACAATGTCACTGTTAATTTATAGAAACTAGTATGTATTGATTATATTTTTTTCCCATATACCATCCCATTTTCAACACCTTGCAATGCTGAAGTTCATTTGTTCTCCCTCATGCAAAAGTATTCTTACATTTGTACATTTAATCACCATCACTGTTCACTTTAGGCATTGCTAAGTTATACCATTCCAGAATTTATCCTCTATCTTTCCTTCTGGAGTTATACATGCCCCCAGCCCTCCTCCCTCAACCATAATCACACTCAGCTTTGTTCAGTATACTTACAATATTGTGCTACCATCAGATTGTATAGTGCTACATTTCTGGATGTTTACAATGAATCCTGTTGAACATTCTGTACTCCTGCAGCATCAAATGCCCAATCTCTACCCTCTTTCAATTTCCTGATAACCTGTGTTCTCAGCTTTAACTCTCCAAGTTCACTCATTAGTTTTGGCTCATATTAGTGAGACCATATAGTATTTGTCCTTTTGTTTCTGGTTAATTTCACTCAGCATAATGTCCTCAAGGTTCAGCCACATTGCTAAATGTTCATGACTTTATTCTGTTTTACAGCTGCATAGTATTCCATTGTATGTATATACCACAGTTTGTTTAACCACTTATCCAGTAACAGACACTTCATCTTGGGGCTTGCCCTTGTGAAACTTGTTCTTGCAAAGGAGAAGCAAAACCTACTTATGATTATGCTTAAGAGTCACTTCCAAATGACCTTTTTTGTTGCTCCGATGTGGCCTCTCTCTCTAAGCCAACTCAGCAGGTGAGCTCATTGCCCTCCCCGCTACATGGGACATGACGCTCAGGGGTGTAAATATTCCTAGCAATGTGGGAAATAACTCCAGGGGATAACCCTGGTCTTGGCACCATAGAAGTGAGAAAGCAGCTGAGAGATTTCAAATAGAGCTGAGGGGTCATTCTGAAGGTTATTCTTATGCAGTATATAGATATCCCCTTTTAGGTTTTGGTATATTGGAGTAGCTAGAGGTAAATACCTAAAACTGTAGGTAAGTTGAACTGTAATCAAATAGCCTAGATTCACAAAGATGACTGAATAACTATGTAGCTTTTAAGGTATGACCATGTGATTGTGAAAACCTGTGACTGGCACTCCCTTTATCCAGTATATGGACAGATGAGTAAGAAAAAAAAAGCAAAAATAAATAAACAATAGGAGGGGCAGAGGAGGAGGCTCTAGGATGTTTTGGATGCTCCTTTTCATTTTCATTTTTACCTTAATTCTCATTTTAATTTTTTGGAGTAATGAATATGTTCAAAAATTGATTGTGATGATGAAAGCACAGCTATATAAAGGTACTGTGGACTACTACAATTTGCATGATTATACAGTATGTGAATATATAATATATCTCAATAAAATCACATTTAACATTGGAAAATAATAAATTTTTTACTATGCAAACTTACACACCAGCCAAACAAAATTCCACCTGTGGGTTATGTATGGCCTGGGGCTACTAGTTGGTTATTACCCCTGACCTAGAGAGTAGGAAGCTCTTTCAAAAG
Source organism: Tamandua tetradactyla (assembly GCF_023851605.1). Classification (NCBI taxonomy): domain Eukaryota; kingdom Metazoa; phylum Chordata; class Mammalia; order Pilosa; family Myrmecophagidae; genus Tamandua; species Tamandua tetradactyla. The sequence goes on from NC_135332.1 coordinate 146,458,466, forward strand.
TCAATTTTATACAAAATCCTATGCAGATCTCTATGAGAAGGAATGAGGAATTCCAGGGGAAATTCAAAACAAATTGAATTGCTTTCTGAAAATTGCCAACCTAGTTGATTTTATGAGCTCAGAATTTTCCACTTACCTTGTCACAGAAGTCTAAAGGAAGGCTAGAATAACACACCAGATTAAACACAAAAGGCAACAATCAAGAGGAAATACTTCAGCTGCTGGCACCCAATTACTCTTGATATTTTCATCAAAGAAAAATGTCTCCTATTTCAAATTTTTTAAAAAAGTGAAATCACCTACTATGGTAGGGTGGGTTTCAAACCATTTATCAGAAAGCTCCATAATCAAGACCTTACCTGTTGTGTAAAAGTTCTTAAAGTAGGCTTTTTTCCCCAAGAGGCCATTATCACTTTAAAAAGGAAAAGGGGGAATGAGAACATTCCCTGCTAAAATCCCTTGAGAGTAAATTTTGCCCTAGCAAAGCTTGGTGTTGGTCTAACAGTACATACAGTCCTCACAAAGTTTGGTCTATTTATTCAACAGGATATTAAAATGGAATTTTTTCTATCTTAGTTTAGAGATAATAGACTACAAGGCAGAATTTCAAAGTAGTGTCTAAGAACCAGTTAGAGGACTCAGACCCCTCACACATAAGAATATCAAAAAATCAAAAACAAGAGAGAAGTGATTGAGAAAAGAATTTGTAACAAGGACTTATTTGGAAAGAGCTGTACTATGACTCCACCACTCTATGAGAAAGGGGTAAGAGTTATCTATTGTCACTTCAAACCTGGTGAAGAGCATACCACAGGATTGCTACAATATGGAAGACATAATGGGCAGGTATCTGAGTCCTTCCTAAAAATCCTATAGGGCTGGAGGTAGGCAGCACAGCCTTGAGGAGGGATGGCTGTGTTGGAATCTAGGATGAGCCTGCACTCCCAGATTTCATAAGCATAAAGTATGCCTGAATGTTTCCCGTAGACAACATCTGGGCTACTCACAAGAGAAAGCTGATGTCCTGCAGGGACTCCTGAATGCTTGATGAGACCTCAGCAAATGAAAGCTGGAGGTGACTACCAGATTCTTTGGGGCTGAAAAAGGAATAAATGATAAGCCACAGGATAAAGAATACATCATCCACATCAAAGGAACTGCAGGTGAAAGGGCCCCACTGACTGAGGCAGGGGTAGGGACAAAAGTCTCTAAAAAAATCCTCAGGAATATCCAGGAGGAAAAAAGTTAGCCTTTGCCACCCGTTAGATCCAAAGAGTATAAAGTCATCTAATAGTAGTAACATCAAGTAAAAGTTTTCTGTTCCCCTTATCCTCCCATTCCAGTCTTGAGAACTCACACAAGGCAGTTGGGTGGGATAATGAGACAAATATGAGTGAAGGAATCAACAACATCCTTTCTTTGGGTGTTCTAGCAGTATACCCACTGTAAATAAAATGCTATATCCAACAAAGTATTTCCTGAAAGTTACCTTAAATTTACTCTTATCAATGTATTAATGTATTAACAGCAAAGCATAACTGTCCCTGTCACACAAGGACATCACATGGTCATACTAACTTTTTTTTTTAACTTTCCCTACACAATCATGGTCATTTAACAGTATTTCCCAACTATGTATGACGCATATATATTCTTTATCCATTTCCATTTGGGGCTAATATTTTACTAAAGTTTAAAGTTCAGAAACTATTTTTTTTTAACCAGAAAGGGTTTAAAGATTTTTTTCTTTTGTTTTGCTGCTTTCTATAATTGCTCCCATACAGCTGACATCTATTTTGCCCTTAACCCAGTACAGAGCATCTGTATTCTTGATTAAACATTAATGGACTGTCCTCCAGGTTGAAAATCTGGATGTGAGCAAAATGCTGTGGATTTGGAGCTTGGAAAAGGAAAAGTCAAAGGAATTGAGACTTTAAAGTGTGACCTGAAATTGAATTTAAAGTATAAAAGGCAAAATGTTAGGAATTTATTAGTAATGGCTGCTCTCCATCTCCATCATGGACAGAAAATGAAAAACAAGCTACATATGTTGCATTAAATCAGGCTGGAGACAGAAGGAGGGGTTGGAAGAAAATCACATGATTGTTCATTTTCTTTGCCTCCCTGCTCCTACCTGAAGTGAAGGCCAACCTGGAAAGAAAACATCTGTTGGCTACTTCTAAGCTCTAAGATCCTGCTCACATTTCTGCTGGAAAGAAAAAATAATTTGAGTGCTTAAAGATTCTAGCTTTACCTCAAATGACTGAAATTAAAAGATTACTAGAATCCCAAGTAGCTACACTAGGAATTTCAACGTATTTTTACTTGCTTGCAGTCAGTTATGCCCTTCATTTTAAGCAAAACATATTAAAACAATATTTGGCAAATTATTCCATGGATTATTTTTAAATAATTTTAAAATAGTTCTTCCCTGATATAAGACTGGCAGAAACAGAGAAGGAATTTGAGAAGATATAGGGGCTGTGAATTTATTATCTATAAATAAACTAATGAGAAAATAGTTAATCTCTGCTTGGAAATTTGAGGACACATAGAACAGGAAAAGAGAAACATTTGGAAAATTCCAAAGGGAAAATTAATATAACTTCTACAGGCATGAGAAGGAAGGAGCTATATTCCATTCTGCAAATGGAGTTAGTAAGGAGAGGAGCGATGGTGCGGATATTACTATGAGTTAGAAAATGCTTTCACAGGCAATCAGAAGGGACTCAAAAAGGTGGCCAAAGAGTGGAATGGGGACATTTTAAGAAGGAATATTTTAACATTTATGTTAAAAACTATTTTAGCTGCTCTTGCTGCCATCATCATCATCATCAACAACAGGATCCAACTTCTCAATCAACGTTTGAATTTCTTCTACACCAGTGATTTTTTAAGCATTTTTGCCACCAGCCAAGGAGAAAACACATTTCGCTGTTACTCAGCATGCTCATACATACATATCTGAAACAAGCATTTTACCACACAATATTATCCCTTAATACATCAGTGCATTCCAGTATTTTCCATCCATTTTAATGTACTTCAATTTTTAAATGCTGGTCATGACCCACTAAGTTGATTGCAAGATAACTAATTGATCACAATGCTGTACTATACCATTTCTGCCAATCATTTCTAGGAATACGGAGCTCACAAAGACACTTAGATTAGTTCACCAATGGTTAATGAGCCTATAGTGTGCTAGAAATCAAATGCTCAGAAAATTTTCAAACCATATAATCGATTCCCCCAAATAGTTAAGCACTGTGATAACATTTACTCGAGGGATTTTATATATAAGCAATGCTGCCTCCAGAGCACAGAGCAGAACCCTGCCATCTCCCACAATAATACCTATTAGTCGTGTGTGTGTGCACGCTGTGTGTGCCTATTTTTAATTTTAATAGACAGGATAAAGAGCTGTACAAAGCCTGAAAATAAATTACTTTTTCTCTATCACTTAGAAAATCTCCATTTAGTGTTCAAGAGGTGAACTAGAATTAAAATTGTATTTATGGTTTGGAGAGTTTCTGCCCACTTGGGGGTTTGATACTGTTTTTACATTTAAAAACATTTACATTAAAAAAGGCAGGTTTATTCCTGCCTTTTTCTGAGATGATTTGGGGGAGCGTACAGATTAGACTCTGTTTAAGACCCTTAAGGATCTTAATAGATGGAATAAAGGTTTTTAAGCATACATGTTCTGAGAAAGAGGACTGACTAAAGCTTTCCAGATCAGGCAAAAAAAAAAAAAATTCGCTAATAAATTAATAAAAATGTGGGGGTATTAAACAGTACATGGAATCTGTTGTTTTCTGTTTATTTCCTGACAGAGACAAACAATCAAATTGGTGCTCAGGTTTCATTAAAGATATAGAATGTTCAGGTAATTCCTATCTCTCTCCTTCTGCAATGAAGACAGTGTTGCAATAAAATATACCTCAATACAGTAGGACCTCGTTTTACATGAACGCAACACAACATGAATTCACGTACACACAACTGTCATTTGAAAAATATAAGGGCAAAGAGAGAAAATAAAAATTTTAAGGAGTTGTTTTTATGAATAATTTTACTTGTTACCAGAGTGTTTACTTGCCTTATTTATTTAAAAATGTGATAGGTATGTTCAGAACAAGAAATACTTAATGAATAATGTGGTTCACTATTATGCATGATTTTCAACTTATGCGAAGGGTCTTGGAACCTACTGGCCATGTAAAACAATGTCCTACTGCATAGGTGGATCTCTAAAGAGTACAAGGGATGTCACCCAGGCACTCATTTTTGATGGCATATAAGTGCCCCTCTGCCCCATCTACCACTAACTCAGGCATGGCTCACCTGCCTGGTCCCATCTGCATGGCCCCTCAGGACTGTAGTTGCCGCCAATCGTGATTCTGTCCCCATACAGGGGTGTTAGCAGGCCTCCAGGACCAACCCCAGGGCAGGGTAGACAAGAAAAGTGGCCACCTGGCTTTATACACAGGCCCTTTTGTCCAACATGGAAAGTTTTACAAGTGGAGAACAGCTGTTGTCATTTCCTTGCAATTGAGCTGAAATTGTGTGTGTGTGTGTGTGTGTGTGTGTAGTTTCCTGAAGTATTTTGTATTTTTTTAATGGGTTTTGACCCTTATGTACTTTTCTCTCCCTGTCTGGAAAATAGAAAAATCAAAAGACAAGACACATGTTTTCTACTTTGAAACAATACCTTCTACATGGACTTTCTAAGGATATATGCTTTGTCTTTATCAGATTAGACCAATTTAAAGGAGATAGTTGCCTCTTATTGTTCAGTACACTGCTGCCCTCTGACCCAACTTTTCCCTTACTATATTCCTGGAGTTGGTGGTAGAGGGACAGTGAGGAGCGCTTTAATGCTCCTCCAATTCCAGAGAGAGATAAAAGGGAAAATTATCCTTAGTGATTTTTTTCGCATATTATGTGTGAGGTGCTTCATATTTCTTAATTTAATCTTCCCAGATTTATCAATGGTAGGTGTGATCATCATTCCATTTTAGAGATAAAAGACAGTGAGGTAGGTTGTCCAAGATCCCTGAGAGATTGTCTACTTGAAATCTCATACCTAAGGTCATCAGACTGTTAGCTCTCCTTGAGGAGAGGGACCATGTCTGCTTTGAGAACCTGTAATATCTAGGGCCTGGTACACAATGGCATTCAATAAATATTGGCTGGCTGACTGGCTGAGTGTTCTGTTCTCCACCCTCTCTTTTGTCCCCTATATGTGAAACTTGAATGGAATGGACATTTTAAGACCTTTTCAACCTCTCAGTTGATATCATTGCTAAGATATCACTCTCTCCCTCAAAACCCTTAGAAAGCCCCACAGTCCTCTTTTGTTCTAAATAAAGGGGATCCATTATTCTTCCAGCCCATGTTTGTCTATTCCATTCAACAAATATTTCAGTAAGATGTGGGCAAAGATGGGAATATGCATTCTAATTAATCATGCCTCTTGGCTATGCAAGAACCAGTGAATCACTGTGTTTTATTTTTTAATGGAGACGAGAGCTCCAAAAATTAACAAAGTTAATGAGAAGGGGAATTGGTTAGGACCTAGACGTTACTATAATCCTGTGTTTTTAAGTAAAACTATCATGGCATAGTTATCCACGTAAATTCAATGGATCTATCTAAGTATCCTAAATGAACAAAATTAGTGTTATATAACTAAAACTGCAAGATGAAATGTAAATATTGAAAAAAATTATCAACTGGTCAAAGCTTTTATTTATTTAAGTGGTAAACAATGATGTCACTTCTAACCATTTGTTATAGGATCTCTTAGCGGGTGAGAGAAATGGAGCACTTCTATTTTTTTCAGGCTCCCAGTATATGAAAAATATGAACACAGCAACGAAATGTACAACAAAAATTATAGTACGTCTTAATGTCCACATTTGATCAATTAATATTTTTAACATGCTCAAAAAATCACAGAGTGTTACAGACCCTCATAAAAGAAAAATTTTTACCCACATGAAATTAAGAGCACACAGCTTTATTGAATACGTCATCAGTCAAGCAGCATCTCATCCAGAAAGCAGAAGGGAGCTCTGCCAAGAGGGTGGAAAAGAGAAGCTTATATAAGGCAAACCTGGAAGTGAGGAAATATTTTGATTGGCTGACATTAATTAAGTTTACAATTTATGTAAGGGGTGGGAGTGGGGGCAGATGAGCAGATATACATTGGTTAGTATAATGTAATTATCCATTTTTTTTTCCCCACATGGGCAGGCACCGAGAATTGAACCCGGGTCTTCAGCATGGCAGGTGAGAACCCTCCCACTGTGCCACCATCGCCCACCCATACTTATCCATTTTTAAATAGGCTAGCCCTACCCAACCAAGACCAGCTAATCACAGAATGTTGCAAAAATTGCAACTTTTTTGGGACTGCTTGACTTTCTTAGAAAGTTCTGTCCTTGGTCCCTTTTTATCTTTGGAAGTGTTCCCGTCATGTCTAGGAAAAAGGGACTGCTCCTGGCAACTCCCAGCACTGATGATTGTTTTATTTTTATTTAACAACCCCCATTTAGCAGTAACATCAAAAGTCTAAATTTGAGGTCCTTAATGGTAAGCCCAGGCCAAATCTCCCTGGCTCAACCCCAAATCCCCACACAGTCCCTCATAGGTACCCTTTCTTTCAGGTTTTAAACTGCTTGGAAATTGGCTGACCACATTAATTCTCTGGAGCAGATACAGTAGGTTTGGATCCTGGCCCTAACCCTAGGAATTGTGAGACCTTGGGCAAATTAGTTCATCTTTTAGTGCTTGAGGCTTCTCATTTGCAAAATGCAAAGAGTAATTATATTTACTGTTATGGAGTTCTGTAGTGAGGATAACTGAGATAATGCATGTAAAAGATGTGGACAGGTCTCAAGGTATATTAAGGCTAGATAACAGACCCTGTTTTTCCCAAAAACAATTATCACAGTTCCTAATCCTATCAGATTAGTTCTATAAAATGTTCTTAAGAACTTATGCTCATTTTTACATTGCTGTAAAAACATAAAGTCTTCTCTGCTTTACAAGTCTCCCTTCTTCCTTTTTGCCTACTGGATAATTTAATCCAACTGCTATTGCTTTCCCAACGCCACTGAGCTCTATGTTGACACCTGGGTTAACAGTTGTATTCAGCAGCACTGTACTCCAAAGGATGATAATAAAGGACAACTGGAAGAAATAAAGTATCCTTTCAACAGACCTGGAACAGTCTTGGCCCACAATCAAGCTGGAGCTTCAGTCAGAACACATAAGACAACAGCCACAGTGTGCTGTGAGAAATCCAAACTATGGCGTAACAGGTTAGCACAACATGCCGTTATTTTATCATTTTAAAAAATGAGACATCTGGAAGGTATCATTTCTCTACGGTGTTCATTTTGAACAACAATGGAGAACTGTGCAGAAAAAGAAGTTCAACAAATATTTAAATAAAAAAGGCTATCAAATGGGCAGAAGAGGGAATTTTTCAAAAATACAACCTGCTCCAGAAAACTATCCCCCCCAGAATTTCTCTTTCTAGAAAGAAGCTGAACTTAGTGTTCTTTGGACTTTTTCAGCAGCAAGATAAACAGAAACAATCTCTCAGAAGCTCCTTATGAAGTTATACAAAGAACTATTTTTTTAAGAATTTCATGGTTGGCATCTTAAGACAACTTTTTAAATATATATTTTTAAGGAAAGGGTTTCTTAGTTCTTCTGATATGTTGGTAACATGCAGCACAATTCTCAGTAATTACAGCAGATAAAGAAGCAGTTGAAAAGATTGCAGTCTAAGAATATCAGAAAATAAACGGAAAACACTCCCACTGGGTTATGCCCTTTTATCTAATGCATTTAGGCTAAAGAAAATTACAGACTCCTATTCACAGCTCTGTCTAGGGTGCTTAGGCAGTAGACCCACCTGCCATGACAACCTTTTGATACCATTGACTCAGAAGGCATTTACCTTCTCTCTCCATGCTTCACTGTCTCAAAGTATTTTCACTTGCATTGTCTCAGAGTCTAAGAAGTTTGTGAAGTGGTTAGATCCACACATAATCCAGAAATTTTATTCTATTTAAATAATTCTCTCTTCCCTCAGCTACTACAGGTCTTAAAATGGCCTACAGCTAAATCTTATCTCTCTCGCTTTGTTCGGAACCAAACCGGCGTTGGCAAACTTTTACGGTAAAGGACCAGATAGTAAATATTTTAAGCTTTGAAGGCCATTTGGTCTCTGTTGTGAGCACTCCATTCTGCAGTTGAAGCATGAAAGCAGCCACAGACAATCCATAAACAAATAAGCATGGCTATGTATTCCAATAAAACTTTATTTATGGACACTAAAAATGAATTCTAGATAAAATTCGCTTGTTATGAAATATTATCCTTCTTTTGATTTTTTTTCAGCCATTTAAAAATGTAAACACAATTCTTAACTGGAGGACAATCCATGCAAAGACTTCAGTTGGGTTGGATTTAGCACAATGAAGGTAGTTTGCCAACCCCTTTCCTAGGAAAAAAACCTCAAAACATTGGATAATCACAGTACAAAAAAGATCCAGGTTCTTGCCTGCCATGCCAGAGACCCGGGTTTGATTCCTGGTGCCTGCCCATGTACGGGGGAAAAAAAAAAAAAAAAAAAGAGCCAGACCCTTCTACAGGAATCACCAGTGGAATCCTATAAGGAAACAAGTTTCTAATTTACAAACATAAGGAGTAATAAGCCCAGGAGACTTTTGGTATAAAACTTATGGTTATAATATCATTTCATAAGTGCTATGAAATTCAAACCCAATAAAGAAATCTTGATTTCTATAAACAACAGTTTAATAGCATCACCCCCAAATTGGAAAGTTTTAAATAGTAAATATTTAAGTTTCAATTTTAAACATGAATTTAACATTTAAATATGAGCTTAAATATTAATTTAAATATTACATATTTTAAATTATGATATTTTAAAATATTGTCTTTATTCTTAACTGGCTATAAAAGTGATTAAATATGTGGCAGGTTGCTAACGGGTAACACTGCTTGACCTTACCATATGCCAGGCATGGGACGAAGCAGTTTCCATGGGTAATTCATTTAATCTTCACAACAGCCCTATGAGGCTGATTACTGTTCTTCCCATTTTACAGGGAAGGAAACTGAGGTATAGAACTAATAAACAGTGGAGCTAGGATCCAAACCCAGGCAGTATAGTCCCAAAGTGGCATTGCTAACCTCTAGGCAATACCAACACATACCCCATGATTTGGATATCCTTATTCCCTGACTTTGAATCAGTAATCTCTTAGAATTGAATTGGTTTCCCATTTCTCTATATATTTATATTTTACTTTTACTGGCACACCTATTTTTTAAAGACTCTGTCTTAAAGTTGTGCGTTCACCAATTAAATTAAAAGATGTATAAGTATCCCATCCAATCACTTAGAAAAGATTAACTTTTCATTCACATACAAATTTTATCCCCTCCCAATTCCATCATAACTGATTCTTACACAATTTGGGATTCTTTAATATCTTTTGAAAATAGTAGAACATGCTGATTGGGATTTTCTCACTGATCTTCAATGCCATCCCTTGAAGGCAAAGAATTAAGACATTAGTACAATCCTGCCTTCCTTTCAGTCATTCATTCAGCATCATGTATGCTGAACATCTTTGCCATGTGAAAGTTATTGTCCCAGGGGGAGCAATGTCCAAAAATCAGATAGTATCTCCTCAGACCCATCAGAATCGGAAAAAAATTTTTTAACTCACCAAATGTTGATGAGATATGGAAAAAAGGGAATTCTCCCATACTGCTAAGGGGAATATAAATTGTATAATGGCTGTGGAGATCAATCAACCAATATATAGTAATATTGAAGGTATACTCATCTATGAACCAACCCCAGAAGAGCTGCATAACCAGACCCATACAGATTGTTGCTTATGGCCAACAAAAGTACAGAAAGACTGTACTTAATGAGGTAGTTTCAAAACTATCTCAAACCAGCCAAGAAAGAGAGCTACATTCACAATTTACAAAAAAGTGAAAGGAATCACATCTGACACTCATGGTCCTCACTACCTCCCCAGGCAGTAGCAGTAGCTGCTCTTGTGTATCCATGGCTCACAAATGGTCTGTTGTCCCTACACCAGCATGCAAAGTCTTAAAGACATGCAGAGTCTTAAAGACAGAGAGAGAAGAAAGTGCTGTGAATGGCGTCTGCACATAGTGACCACTTGATAAGAATGAACTAGCATTAAAAATACAAAAATGCACACTTAATTATTTTCATTTTAAGTGACTTGCTAAATAAAATGCCAGCCTTTTTTCTGGCCCATCTACCCTGTATACGGTGGTACCAATAGAGACCCTTTGGTAGAACCAGTCAATTCCTGCGGACAGTCAGTCAATTTACTCAGATATGGCTTGATTCATTCTCTTTCCCTCAAATGAACTAATGGTAGAAATCAGTCAATCTGTCAGCCAGTCAGATGGTGTGGGGACTGCAATCTTACTCTTGAACACAACACACCACAATCGGAGTGAAACTTCACAATGGACAACTGATAGAACAGAAGTAAATTCAAATCTAATTTCTTCTTCGTCAGCTTTCTTCTCGTGGCTTTCTTTTTATTTCCTACTGGACTTTGGTGACTCAAACTGTTACTGGGATCTTATTTTTCCCCACCTCCTGGCTGCTGTAGATTAAAAGAGGACACTTTCAAACTAAATGTAGGCACAGAGAAATCACTCAGAAGTGAGTTTAATTACATCCTTACTTATCATGTGGAGACAAGTTAATATAATGAAGAACATACATTTTGGAGGGTAATTTGGTACAATTTTCCAGGAGGTCAGTCTGGTAGATACAATTTTAAAACTTTAACATTTCGCATACGCCATGACTAAGGAATTCTACTTCTCAGAAATTGGAAAAAAATAATACCAGAAGATATTTTTCAATATTTTCCTCCAAAAGGAACAATAATATCATAAGATATGTGGAAAGATTTAACAGCATTGTTTATTTTCTAAAGTTTCTACAAAACTTTGTATGACTTTTCAATTAAGAACAATGGGGTCTATGTTTGGTCTCATTCATTCGTTTGTTATGAGTGAGCTTTGGAATAAAGCAGTCCTGAGTCAGAGTTTTGAGGCTGTTCCCTTAATAGCTACATGAGCTTAAGGGATTCACTTGACTTCTTTGAGTCCCAGTGCTGAGATCTGTAAAACAGAAATAATAAGGATCTGCCTCATGGAGGCCAATCCAAAGAGAAATTGTTCATTACAAGAGCCTGGCATGCCTACATTTCTTCTTCAGTAAATGCAGTAATACTGGATGTAAAAAAAATGAATGAGCAAGTGAATGAACCATCCCAAAGGCTGCATGTAGGGCTGGTCAAGGGGAGACCAGGTTGTTTCGTGGACTAGAGCTTCAGCTCCATCTCAGACACAGACACAGTCCCTGGGCTGAGGGAAACCATGAAGGGATGATGGCTCCCTTATCTGGACTCCCCATCCTCATCCCACCCTGGCTGGTGAGACTTAAAGACTCTTTAGAGAAAGTAAATCTAGCATTGTGCACCTACTTTGTGCCAGGCATTCAGCAAAGAACTGGGCAAACTTCAGTAAACAACTTTGCGGTGACCCTTGTGGAGCAAATACTTCATTCTATTTCTTAAATATTAGGTGAAGCAAGATTTACATCATTAACTATTAGTGCTCAAAAAACAATACTGTAGTCTATGGAACTATCACTTTAAATGCTTGCTTTATTTTTGAAATCCAAACTCCGAATTTCTGGAAAGAGGAAGGAAATAGGTTGTGACCGTAGCTGCTGCAAAGGTTTCACCAAGAGTTCTAACAACTATCCTTCCACGATTCCCTACAACCCTTAGAAAAAAAGTGAAAACTCTCACTGTACCTTACAAAGTCCTTTGTGATCTGTCCCCAAGTCTTTAATTGCCCTAACCCTCCCTCCTCTCATTTGCCTCCGGGTCTCTGCCTGTGTTATTCCTTCTGCCTGGAACACTTTCCCTACTTGGCTAGTTCCTACCTTCAGACCCCAGTTGCTGCTAGTTCTTAAGCTTCTTACCCAAATTATCAATCCTGACATCGTTGTAGGCCACTTTGTCCTGGGCACTGTGCCAAGTGCTTTTTATGCATTTCCTCATTTATTCCTCATAACAAACTTGAGAGGCTGTCATTGGGTTGACAGAGATTGAAAATGAGCATAAAGTGATTATCTTTCCGTGGCAGAAGCTACAAGTCATCTCTGGTAGAGCAAACATAAGCTCTTAACCGCATGAAGCTGGTGAGCAGAGGAAGCTTCTCAGCAGTGAGCTGCCTGACCAGCCAGGATTCGCCAAGGCCTCCAGCTCTGGATACCACCTGACAGGAGTGAGGATGCAATTCTGGTCCCTCCAGTTTCTCCACCTGGCCCCTTCCAAAGGCAAGTCTTTGTACTTTTGTGACAATTTTCCTTATTCCTTACTGAGCTAGTAGAGCCAGGTACAAACTGTAAATCAACAATATCAGAATACAAGTATACTTTGTGCTGAAAATACTTACTGATGACCTTCAGCCTGACCATTCGTGTTTCAGAGCAACCTCAGCAGGAGCTCCTAGTTGAATCACAGGCCAATCTCAGGCGTCCTTGAGATCAGCGCATTTAGGTAGCCGGCCTCCAAGAGAGCCCCCGAGGATCCCTGCCTCCTACTATTCACACTCTTTTTTAGTCCCTTTCCACACAATTCCAGGGTTGAACACCATTTTTCCATATGATTAGTAGAATATATAGCAGAAATGATGGCATGTCACCTCTGAGATTAGGTTATAAAAAACTGCCCTGCCATCTAGGGCTCTTTCCTCTTGAATCACTCACTCTGGAGGAAGCCACTATGAACAGCATCATGGCAAGGCTCACAGGGTGAGGAACTGAAATTTCTTGTCAACAGTCATATAAGTTGAGCTTAGAAGTGGATCTTCTAGCCCCAGTCAAGTCTTTAGAAACTGCAGCCCCAGCAACAGCTAAACTGCAACTTCATGAGAGAAACCCTGGGTCAGAACCACCGGCTAAGTTATTCCTGGATTCCTGACTCTCAGAAACTCTGTAAAATAACAAATCCTTGTTGTTGGAAATGTCTAACTTTTGGTGTAATTTATTACACAGCAATAGATAATATATAATAAATCTATGTTTCCAAGTAGAACAAGTCTTCAGACCTTAGTATGTATTATTATTGGACCCATTATACAGATTATGGCACTGAGGTACAAAGAGTTTATATGGTTTTCTCAAGGGCTACCCAACTAAGAGGGGGTAAAAACAGGATTTGAACATAAATTTGTGTGAGTTCAGATCCATTGCTTTTTAAGCACTACATACTGGTTTCTCTTCCTCTCTGACCATGCCTAAGTCTGGGTTAGGTGGCCAGTCCATGTGCTTCCATAGCATCCCATATTTCCCCTATCAAAGATAGTACTTACCAATCATATTCCAATATTCCATTTAAGGGTCTGTCTTCCCCCACTAGACTATAAATTTCTAAAGAGCAAGAACCTGTCTTTATTCATTTATGCATTTGACAAGTGTTTATTGAGAGCCTACACTGTGCTGGGCACTAGGAATGCAATGGCGAGCACAGTCAAATAAGAGTCCACCCTCAGTTTACAGTCTGATGGAGGAGACAAGCACCCATCAACAAAACATAAAATTGCAACTGCAAAGTGCTGCTATCCAGAGGCTGTGGAAAGCATTTGACCTAATCAGGAAGAGCAATGAAGAACTTTCTGAGAAGTGATTGCTTAGCCTGGAGCTGAAGTGTGAGCTACAGCAGTTATCCAGAGAAAGGAAGGAGGAGGCACTCTCCAGGCAGAGAGAACCTCACATTCCAAGTTCTAGAGCGGAAAGAAGAAAGCTTTGCTTGGCAAACTGAAAAAAGGCCAGACATGGGAGCACAGAGACCCAGAGCAAATGGGTGGGGCTTGACTATGCATTGTCACCCTGCAGAACACATTCAGGAGTCTGCTTTGGGGGTGAGGGCACGATGAGATCATCATACTTGTGTAGAAAACAATCACTCTGGCTTCCAGGCAGGGAACAGCCTGGAGGAGGACAGGAGGAAATGTGGGCAGATGGTTAGGAGGCTGATACAGTACCAGCTGAGAAATGACAAAAACTCCTTTATGTCAGATTCCCCATGCCTTGCAGTACCTTGTCCAGAGTTGGCACTCAATGAGCATTAGCAGAAATGGAATATTTGTTGAAATGAGTGCATGGTAACCTGCTGTAAATAGGAGAAGTAGGAGAAAAGCACAGAAAAGCTCTAACTTTGTATCTCAGCCTCAAAATGGAAGAAAAGCATGGCTCAGCACACTAACCAGGCAAATTAACATTCTAATTAAGTTTGCCTGGTATAACATGTCAACTCTGATATAACAATTTCTTCTTCCAAATGTATCATACACAAGTCATCCCTCTTGGTTACACATAGAAAAGAAACAAATAATGATTGACTGAGACATGAGACATAGCCTGGGCCATATTTGAAACAATCTGGATTCCTATGACTATCTATCTCTTTCTCAGTCAAGACCACCCCAGAGACACATTTTTTAGAAGATGAAACAAAACATGAAATTCTGTGGTGTTCTGCAGTTCTACAGTTTGTCTAAATTTGTGGGCTACTCTGCTAATTTTATATAAGCCACAGCAAAATGAAATGGAAAAACGAAGCTTCATAAGCTTTATTTTTATAGTATTTTCCCCTTAAAATTCAATATTCTACAATCATATATATATATATATGATTGTAGAATATATATATATATAAAGAAATATATATATATTTCTTTATATATATATATATATAAAGAAATTTACTTATAAATCCCTACTACTTTCAAAGAATGATGGGTCTTGACACTGGGGGGGTTTCTTGTTTGCTAAGCAGGGTGCAGGGTAGGAGTTTACAAGTTCAAAGCAAGTTCGAATAAGCAAATCCACTTAGCCTGAGAAGAAGAAAGATTGAGAGATGGGGATGATCTGGAAAGAGAAGGGATGGGAAGAGATCCAATTGCTGATAAGCTAAAATCAGAGACTTGGACGAAATGTCTAATAGGGGTTTTTTTGAGTGGAACAAATCTATAGGGTATGCAATATAACTCACTCCCTCCTCAATTTCATCATGAAATCCTCAGTAAAATCAAAGGGGATACTGTGGAGAGAATGCAGAAAATGCTGAGTCCACCTTCATGGGTGGCATGAGGCAAAATGGGGGCTATCCTGGGCCAGGTGCAATATGGGTGATTTGTTGCTGAAAGGAGCAGAATTATTTGATTGGTAGCTGGGGAGAGGTTGCCAAGTCTGCTCTGCCTCTCTCAACTCCAGAGAACTGCCTGTCCACAGAGGGAATGCATTCTCCAGTCTCCTCTTCAATGCCCTTGAAGTAGAAATGTTCTGATGTCTAGCTCTACCTGTGCCTGATCTGGGGGAAGACATCAGCAAACCTGCTTGGCTTCATGTCTAAAACCACATTCTCCAATCTAGCTTTTATCGGCAAAAAAAAAACTGGGTATACATGTAATTTCCATCTGTCTGGCTCCTGTGTATCTCTTTAAATTGGTTCTAATCTCAGGTGAGAAAAAAAGTATTATTTATAGAATCCTTCAATTTATGACCCCAGTGTCTATAAGTACACTAAAGAAGGCTTGTAAGTATATACAAGTAGGTGTTTAATAGAAATTGTCTCTGGATAAGTAAGTTTGATTATATATATATATAAATGGAAAAAGAGAGTCTGGTTTTCCTGTTATAAACATGTATTGCTAAATTTTTCACACTCTACTAAAATAACTGTTTTATTACTAAATAACTAAAAGTTATTAAATTATTACTTTAATAACTAAAATAACTGGACCCTACTAAAATAACTGCTTCATTTTATATTTCAACTTGTCTTCAAGCACTAGCTCGTTCAAGTCTGTCTTCAAGTCTGCATGCCTTCAAAGCCATAAGTTCCTCCTTTACTACCTACTAATCTTCCCAATTTTAATTAAAATTATTTCTTTTGATTCCACATCTTGTACATTTATCTATAAGACCATCTAATATTCACTGTCTAATTTTCTTTCTCTCTCAAATCTTCCCACTGATGAAGTACGAAGGAAAATATTTCTACTGATAATAGCAATAACTTACTAACATTCAGAGTAGTTTTGCAGTATGGAGCAATTAAACACTAAACTCTTAAAATCTGAGACTTTAAATGCAATAAAACGTGATGGGGATTGGATTGGATGTGGGTGTAATGGCCAACTTGAAGACCATTACTGCTCATGATGGCTATTCAATAAATATTGGCAGATTTTCATGTGAAAATGCTCTCTAGAGCATATTAGATGCTCCAGATGATTTCTCAGCTGAGGGACTTAAATGTTAGGGACTTTTACAATAACACTATTGTACCAAAACTCCTGTAATTCACAGTGGCTTACCCAATCAAATATTGGATCAGTAGGTGAGAGAGATAAATAAAGTGAGAAAAACTAGAAAAAGAAGAATGAAAATTCTCCACCACCTGTCCCTGTGGCCAGCCTCCATTTTTCCCCTACAAAGACAGGATTTAATTTTCTAAACTAGGCAGTCAACTGAATGAACTCAGCCACTAAAATTGTTAAAACCTGGGCCCTCTTCTGAGAGCACCTCTGTTCCATTTTGCTTTACACAATTTCCCATTTCTCCACTGCTCTCTATCCCTCACTCCTGACCATGGCACAGCTAAGTTTTCTCACTCTTTCTAAAACAGTCTACACTCTCACATGCATCCATGCTATCCCTGTGGGAGTCAGAATAATGACCTCCAAAGATGTGCACACCCTCATCCTCAGACCTGTGAACATGTTACCCATACATGGCAAAAGGAACTTTACAGATGTGATCAAGATTAAGGACCTTGAGACAGAGGAGATTATCCTGGATATTCAGGTGGACAAATCTAGTTATGTGAGTCCATAAAAGCAGAGAACCTTTCTGGCTGCACAGAAACAAATGGCAATGTGAGAAGGACACCATCTACCTTGGTGGTTTTGGAGATGGGGGGAAGGGGCCAAGAGCTAAGGAATGCTGGCAATCTCTAGTATCTAGCAAAGGCACAGAGATGGATTCTCCTTCAGTCTCTGGAAGGAAATGCACTCTCCTTACACCTTGACTTTAGCTCAATGAGCTCTGTGTCAGAATTCTGATCTAAAGAATAATAAATTTATATTGTTTAAGCTACCAAGTTTGTGGTCATTTTTACAGTAAATACAGTCCCATATGTATTCCCTCCACCTAGAACATTCTTTCCTACCTTGAAAAGTAAGTGCTGGTAAGTGCTTGGTTCCTTTGTGTTCTCTGCTCAAATATCATCTTCTCAAGCAGCATTCCTGAGGGGCACCCTACTGCCAGATTCTGTGAGTCCCTGCATCATCTTTACTACCAAAACCTTCATCTCAATCCTTCACCTACCAATCCTTCATCTCAATTGGGTATATTGTGGTTATTGTTTAAAAAAAAGAACTCCATATCCCCACACTATCTATCTTTGAAGACACAGACCATATCTTTTCAGATAAACACAGGATCTAGCACATAGCAAGTACTACACGTCATTTGAATGAATAAATGAATGAGTATTAAAAAAAAAAAACACCCTGAAGTCATAGGTGTGAGTCTAAAAGAAGTCAGGGCAAACATGAAAGAAATCAGACTACAAAAAAATAAAAATATCGGTGAAATATTAAAATATGCTCCAAGCACTCATTTTTCTAAATTTACAATATGTCATGAATCACCACTGCTTTGTGTAACATTTAGGAAAGAAAAATGAATGAGTACTTAACGATCTCTTACAAAATTACTATCCTGCTGAATCAGTTACCTACTGGGTTCTGAGGAGAAAGCCGTCTTTTTCATAATGAGAACTGAATCTCCCAACCCACCCACGCCTACCCCCCGACTCTCCAACCTAGGTGACAGATTTTGGGTCTTGCCTTTTAGCTCTCTATAGAGCTAAGGTCTTCTAACTTCCACTACATCAGAATCCCCTGAACGGCTTGTTAAAACAATCGCTGGAAACACCCTGCCCCAGAGAGTGTGCTGCAGTAGGTGTGGGGTGAGGCTGAGAAGTTGCATTTTTAACAAATTCTCAGAGATGCTCAAGATGCTAGTCAGAGAATACACTTTGAGAATGAATGCCGAAAGGCAGGGCTCACCCCAGGCTTCAGGTTCTAACAGAGAACCACGCCTGGCTCCTCTAGACAATCATCCTAAGGAGATCTTACATCTGAGTCTAGCCACTGGCCAGCACCACTTGCCCTAGACCTTCGAGGAAGGGGGGATTAAGTAAATAATGATTTCCTCTTCCCCCTTCCCAAGCACAAAGAAGTTTTTCTAATGGAACCAGACTTTCCACTCAGTCTCACAGTTTCCCTGGACCTTTCTTTCCTTTCTCACTCACTATTGCAACACCTGTTTCTTAACTGAAACTCAGAGTGTGATAATTAAAACAGACAGGCCCCAGTATCTGGGTCCTGGGAAGCATGGAGCTTCCAAATCAAACCAAAAAGGGGACTCCAATAGCCTCGAGAGCAGATCTGAGATCATATTAAAAACTGGTCATTCCTGCCTTGGCCTTAACTTAATCAGAAAGAAGCCATTAACTTGTTGACCTAGAAATAAAACATTTTTTCTCCATGAATGATAGCTTTCCAAAATTACCTAAAAATTCCCTCCCAATTCCAAATGGTTTGGCTGTACTATTTACATCTGGAAATAAAGTGACAGTACCCACTTTTCATCATTTTTCACTTAGATTGACCATGTTCTTTCAGACTAAAAGATGACCCTAACTACACTCCCCCCTACCCACCACTCACATATAATCACTACCCTCCTTACATTCCCAAAAGGGAAACTCAATGAGATAAAGCAGAGTTTTGAGGAAGAACAAGAACCATTATCCAAAAGATTATGGAGAGTTGACAGATACTATCTGCAGAATGGGCAGAGAGGAAAGTACCAGATTCTCTCTGAGAATTCCATGTTCCTACTTGCATGTATAATTCCTCAGCATGGATAGATAAGGATCTTTTATGGGCTCTGGTGCATCCAAGTACTTACAACTGTGTCAGTGGGTTAACCACACCAGCCCCAGACCTTTAACATCTGGGGTCTAGACAAAAGGGAGCTGGACATCAAAGCAAAAAATAGTTCAAATTTCATTGCATTGCAAAGTACAGTGAATTATTTTTCGAACTGCATGCTATTTGTTATTATCTACCCAGCACTAGCCTGCACAATCAAGACTTCCTTCCATTTAAATCTGAAATGGCCTTTGTAGCTTTAAGGCTTCTGGGAACCAAATATACACAGCTGCATTTCAGCCCTGCTCCCTATAAAACAAGAAATGTGAATTTTTGCTGTTGATTCCCAATAGTCCTAAACTCATAAAACTGAACTTTTCAATCCTTTGAATAATATTTTTAAATGAATTCAACGTTACATTCAAATTCCCTTCCCAGGACCATGTTTTCATTCCAGACCAGCCGCCACAGTCCTCTGTAGTCGGCAGAATTTTCCGACTTGCATAAATATAAACGTGCACACAGCCATTTACCCTGGTGAAATTTCACGTACACAGGGAGATTATTTTTAGTTATGGAACCCAGTCAAAACTTTGCATAAAGCAAAATCAACCAAGAGCAAAATTGATAGACAAAGTGATGATGTTCTTATTTTTTTCATCTATTTTTATATTATTTTCTAGACATTTCTAGACATGAGCCTAGAGAAGCAAATGCCTTAACGAAAGCAGTTTTGATGATATTTGTGACAACATCAGTAGCCAAGTTATTCCCCTACTCTTTTGTTCTATATAAAATTCACATGTAGAAAAGATCACATCTATTTAGATACCTGGAATTCTCCAAAAATATCACAGCAGAGTTAGTTTGCTTCTTTGAAAAAGAGGAAAAACAATTAGCAGCTATATAGTTTAGCATAAATTATTAAACATCCACTAGAAAATAAGCTTCCTGAGGGCTGAAATGGGTCTGCTGTGTTTACTGCTCTAGCCCTAGCACCTAAACAATGTCTGGCACCTAGTAAATGCTCAATAAAACCCATGGTTACACAGCCCAGTGTGTGGCTAACTAATCAATGTGCTAAATCGTCTCAGATAGCTATTGCCACAATAACGCTGTTGGCAAACAATGATGGAATCTTAAAGGCATCCAACAATAAAAACGTATTTCTTGCTTATAGATCTCTTGGTTGGCTGGGTTTAGTCAATCCAGGTTAGCCTCAACTGAGTTCGGGTCTATCATCCTCCTTGGACCAACAGCACCTAAAGTATAACCTTCTCCCAGAAAATGGGAGGATTGCAAGACGCCAGACAAACTGCAAGCTCCTTTCAAGTCTCCACTCTGCTGACACCCCACTGGCCAAAGCAGGTGTCATAGCCAAGCCTATCATCCGTGGGGTGGGGAAGAGTACCATTCTCAGGAAAGTGGGGGTGAAGAGGGAATGAGTATCTCCCACATTCCCAAAACTCAGTTAAGGTACTTTGCTTTTAAAGGGGAAAATAAATCCTCAAGGGCTCTAGGGTTGACTGAAGTTATTCTTATTATAATTCACTTAAATACATAGAAATAAAAAATGACATATATAAATAGATATATATATCTTGTGCTTGAGGTCTCAAACCACTTTAAAAACAAACACACAAATTAAACTCAAATAAACAGCAAAGCCAATAAAACTTAGGATAACATTAGTGTCATGTAAAGGATTACATTGTTTTGCTGAAAGTAAATTGCTGCTTTCAATCTGAATATGGTGCTGACTGCTTATGGCTCAAATTCTCATCATTCATTATGCCTGTGCTGCTACATGCCATTAGCCCCATTTTCCAAACATTTTCCTCTATTCTAAAAACAGCACATTGTAATATCATTTGGCCAGCACTTGAAGCAAATGTTTTATTTTCATTTTAAGCTTGCTTCTATTTTTTCTTATTAGATCATAGTGATTAATGAATTTCTATTCAATACTAATACTTCAGTAAACCCAAAAACATCAAAATGAATGAAGAAAGGGATCAATATTCATGGTAAGTATCATCCAGACGATCCAGAATAAGTATATAAAGAAGGCACATACCCTTAAAAAACATTATTTAAATTAAACTTTACTATTTTAAAGTTCCCATTGAGAATCCCCCAGGAATATGAACCCTTAGGTAAATACAGACCTCAGTCTGAGAAACAACGAGGTAGAACATCCTTTCCAATCTAGAGCTTTCTATTCACGGTACATTAGTGAAGACACGAGCGCAACCCCATGTTCTGGATTTACAACTTCATTTCTTGCCTCCAAGTTATTCTTGTGATTTCTTGTATTCACAGTAACTAACTTGTCTACTACTACCACAAGCCATGCTCTGAAACTCAAATGTACTTTTAAAAGACTAGCTAAGGAGGGGGGTGTGACAGTGGCTCAGCAGGCAGAATTCTCACCTGCCATTCGGAAATCCAGGTTTGATTCCTGGTGCCTGCCCATGCAAAAAAAAAATACTATCTAAAGAGGTCTGAGAAGCAAAACATCATTCCGCAGTCCAAGATGGGTATATGTTGGTTTTTGCCTTTCCAGAATCCACCCCTGATTTCTTCTGGGTACTGCCCTCTTCAACTGCAGACTTGTGAGGCCCTCTGGTAAGGAGATGAGCAGAATGACCAAGCACAATCTTCATTCCAGGAATCTGAATCTCAAAGGAAAGAATGCCAGGATGGGAAAAGGTTGTTGCCGGCATAGATTTTAAGCAGTATCTCTTACCTCCCCAATATTTAGGACCCCGGAGCTGCCCAATTTCCTTTCTGAGACCTGGTCTATGAACAATTCATACTTTTCCTTCAAGTCTAGGAGACAGCCCATGGGCTTAAATGAATTCCTCTTTGGCTTAAGAAGCCAGAGTTGGTTTCTGTACTCCAATTGATAAATATTTCAACATGAATTTCTAAACATAAACAATCTCAAACAAGGCAACGATTACATGAACAAATACAACTGTGTTTGCCTTTAAGTTCCCAAAACAGAAGTGATCTCATCCTCAGTTGCTGTTTATGCTATACATCCAGCTGCTGCAACCTTGGAATTAACCCTTCCTCTTCTATCTTCTGACCCCAAAGCTCTGAACTCTCCACTGGGAGGAAAGAGCATTGACAAAGGTCACCCCACTACATGGCCCAGTGACAAGGGTCACTGAATGCTGTGGGAGGTAGGCTTAGGTTCCCCTAATTCCTCTCCATACCCCTCAAATGGATGCCAGTGTGGCAGGGAGTGCTGAGGAAGAACTAATGGATGGCTGCCCACACCTCTATGGTACAACTGGGCTAAAGTCTTCCAGGCACATATTATGCCCACTGAATAATTTTGCTTTCTTTCATTCATTGTATGAACATTTTTCCTTCCCTTCCTGAGACATCTGTTGAGCTCTTTCTACTTCTACAACTGATACAGCTCAAAAATGAACAGGCTTCCACAGACAGAGAGCCAGATGGTGATCAGGACTGAATTTTACTCATCTCCAAGACCTCAGGGTCAAGCAGTGCTCACATGTGGTATCTGCTCAATGAACCCATTTATTGTGCTGAATGATTGAAACAATTATTCACTTAATGCCAGGATATACAGAGGCATTTTGGGAACATAATAATAGTCATAATTGTAATAAGAATAATAATGATGGCAAATATTGATAGATAACACTTACTATACATCAGGCACTGTTCTAAGAATCTATATGTATTAACTTAATCCTCATAAAAGGACAAAATTTATTACTATCCTTCTAGTGCCTGCTACAAAAGGACTTGTGAAGAATATATAGTTCAAACAAACTGTTTCTCAAATACCTCAGATGCCTATCCAGTCTTATATCCATTAATTGCAGGTATTAAGTCCTTTGAGAGGCATTCAGTGAAATATAATACATATTAAGTCAAAGCTGAAGTCATTGTTGGAATAATTTATTTTTGAATGATATGTTATTATTTCCAATTTTACATTTAAAAATAGTTCCAAGGAAGAGGATATATACTCTTTCATGATATGATGACAACTACGGTGATGATGGTGATGAAGACTTTGAGAAGGGAAGGCTTTGTTGATGAAGATGGCAACTGAAGCAGAAATTTCATCATCACTTACTGTCATTAATACTGCAACTAACCAATTAACAAAAGAGCTAAATAAAAAGCACCTAATAGAAGTTAATAGAGAGACACATTTAAGTGATTAATCTTAGGATGTTGCAACTTAGCAAATTAGCTAAGTTGGCCTTAAAATTGAAATAAAAGGAAAAGAAAATATAAAGAAAAGGTTTTTGAAGCTTTAATGTTCCCTAAAAAGAAAATATAAAGATTAAAAGCAATTTAAATATCTTATTTTTTTATCCCTTCTTTGAAATGCCAGAGACAGCCTGAGATACATTTCAACAACTTTCACTTTCCATCTCTCTCAGTTTGTCCCATCCCAGTAAATAGCCAACCACATACACAGCTACTCTAACCAGCAGAGGTACAGAAAGAAAGGTATTAACAAACAAACAAAAAGGAATATCAGTCTTAGCCCACTAACCATTAACATAGCAATTAAATTGAGTTACTGGTGTCCCAGTGATATGAAATGCACAAAATTTCATAGCACCCAGGAATGCAAACTCTGTCACAAGATGTTTGGAACAGTGTTAAAGTTCAGGGGTATCAGTGGGGAGTACCTTCCTAAAGCAGGCTCGATGCTGCACCAACTCTTTTAAGAAAATTCTATGCTTTATTCTATGGTGCTTTTTCTTCTGTATGTGTTTCATCGCCAATCCACTGACTCGTTCAACCAGGATTTACAGAGGACCCAGCTCTGCTTCTCTCCAGACGGTAGGATCTGGATTACAATAAAACATCAGATTCAACAATCCTTCTCACCCAGCCAACAATCAAGAAGCCTCAGGCAATGGACAGAAAAGACTCCACAGACTGGGAGGAACTAAAAAGCGAAAACGCAGAGGGGGCTTTTGAGGACTAGAGTGGGAGTGGAGAAATAAGAAAGAAAACAGTTGGAGCAGAGCTCTCCAGGCCCGAAATAGAAATGCCGAGCAGCTGCAACAGATTTCAATCTGTTAATCTGAAAAGTCATATTTCTTTGTCCTGATACTAATCACTGAGACTTTTTTTCCTATCAGCCCATGTATTTCCACTGCCCCCCTTACATGCAACTCCTCTAGATGAAGCTGAAACCCTCCTGCAGCTTCCTATCACCTCGAGGAGGTAAGGGAGCAGGGGCAGAATGCTAGGGGTGGGATGAGTCTGGAATAGCTCCAGAGACCACTCAACACCCTGGCTGATCCCCAAGGAACATTTGCTTCAAACCTTCGGAAAGTTAATCCTCCACTGTGAAATGCTGATAAACAAACCTGAGCCCTCTAGAATGTCATCAACTTGGAAGACACAAGGAGTTGAAGCCTCA
This sequence comes from Tamandua tetradactyla, assembly GCF_023851605.1. Classification (NCBI taxonomy): domain Eukaryota; kingdom Metazoa; phylum Chordata; class Mammalia; order Pilosa; family Myrmecophagidae; genus Tamandua; species Tamandua tetradactyla. Next base: position 146,483,040 of record NC_135332.1, read on the forward strand.
AGGTCGCACCCTTTTGGAACTCATCTTTTTGCCATTACCATGTGCATCCTCCCTTCCCCATTTCATTCCCAATTGTAAACCCCTCCCGGGTTTTAGGACTTTTCTATTGGAGTCGCTAATATCATAAATATCACCACAATCCTCCCTAAAGGAAAAAGAAAAAGGGCACATTTCCACACCACTGCATTTCCAAGCCAGTAGTGTTTTGTTTGTTTGGCAATTTCTTAGAAGTCTGATTTACAACTATATGCAGCTCTCAATTATCCACAGGAAGATAAAAATGAATAAAGAAATAAGTCCTTTAAAAAAAACAACAGGATTCTTCCAGCCATTAGTCTCACCCTGCTAGACACAACCCCCAGCCACTAACAAGTAGTAAAATGTCATTTTTATTCACCCTCCCTTTCGCTTATGTGCATATCCTGATAGCTAGGCCAATGAATACAAAAATGATATAATAAAAAACCAAGCAGGCAGCCAGGAGAAGCTTGAGAAGAAAAATCACAGGTAATCTATTCCAGAACCATCACGTTGAGATTGAACCAGAAATAATTCTTATCCGCAAGAAAGCCAATCCCCCTCCTCACTCACCCTTCCTAAAATTTATTTTATATGTTGAATTCTTGTTTCCCAGTACCATACTCATTTGCTGCAAAGACCAGTTTAAGTCTTTGCCCAAGAGGAAAGAGAGTTCTTATCCCTAATACCATCTTGCAGTTAGAGCATCTTTCAGTAATTCCAGAACACTTATTGGACACCTTTTTTGGGCGTGGCATGTTGCTGGGGCTGGAGGACACAAACATGAACAGGACACAGGTTTCCCCTTGTGGGGTTTAGGCATAGCCCAGGAGGCAGCTATTTGTTACACAAATAACTATTTAATTACAATTGTGGTACAGTTTTTGGAAAATGCGACTTGGGAAAACCGTTTCCTTATGAGACTTGTGGTTGGGGAGAAGAGGAGAAATCAGCAGTGAGGCACGGTGTACGCTGCACATTAGTGTCTGCCTGGTGGGCATGTCTGAATAGAACCTTTCACATGATCCATTCTCGTACTCTGAGAAGGGGACACGAGTTTCGCACCCTAAGACATCTGTGCAAAATACACAAATTTATATTAAATCAAAGTATTGGGAAAAATTATTTGACCAACGTGCAACGTTTCAGAAAAAGAGTCCTTCTATGCACATCCCCAAAATAACGAAGGAGGGAGTCGGCCTGTTGTTTGTCCTTCTATAGCTACCTTCAGCATCTTGCTCTACCCCTCTGCATTCGTCACTGGACACCTTCCTCCAAGCTCATTCCTACTAATTCCAGCAGAAACATTAACTGGCAACAGAGGTATTGGCTGAAAATAATCTGGTTCACTGTTATTTGTATCTTAAAGGAGGATTTCAGAAGTCTGAAAGAAGTCTTTCAGATTCTACAGTTAAAATTATAAAATTCTGTCTTTACCATCTCCCGTAGAGTCCTCCAAACTGTTGCCCAACTCTAACCTAAGAGAGAAATGTGTCTGCCCCATAATTTCTCCCTCCCGTATGAGCAAACCCTGCTTATTTCTAACACACTGGCCTCTGGAGCACTTAAGGTGAGAGAAAAACACGTGAAAACGTTTTTTAAAACGAAAACTGAATTTAAATCTGCAGCTCGTGCCAGGATATCTATCTCAGACCAGATATTACTAGAAGAACATAGTCAGAGACTTAGCTCTATTACTGCTTTTTTTTTTCTCCTTCAACTGTATACTTTTTAAGTGATATAGAATCAGTTTAGTTCTAAGCACACACTTATCACAACTGGCCTTATATGACTTTGACATAATTTCTTTTTAAAGAGGATTTTCTAAGAGGAGACTCTCAAAACATACCACTGGTAGTTATCTTTCTGAATTATAACTGCCTCCTGATACCTTAGAACACTGGTATTTTTTGAATTATGGAATAATGTAAACTAAATTCATAAAATTAGATGCATATCTTTTAGATAACCTAAGCAGTATCATTTGTATGAAGAGGAAATTTGTAGCTCAAAATCTCATTCCAGATATTGTTACATTAACACATGCCCACCTCATGATCCTGCAGTAGGAAACAGGGTCCCAATGAAAGAGAAAGTAGACATATAGAATATTGAACTAAATAAAGTAGACAGACTTTCCCTTTCACATTATCCTGGGGTCTGTTTTTCCTGCCTCCTCTATCTTTTCTACTCTAATAAGATTACTTTCCATCTGGCGTCACAATGCCAGAGTCCTTTTCAACACATGTTCCACATTTGCTCTGTTCTGTTGAATTGCATTTACATTTCCAGACCTCTGGTTCAATCATTCTTGTTCTACATAATTGGCTTTATCTTCTGGTATCTCAATCACAAACCCCATAAGAGATAGCTCTGTGACCTACCATGAAGTAAAGCCCAAAGATCCAAAAGAGACAGAGAGATGGTACTTCATACACATATGTGCCAGGCATGTGCTGTAGAGGTATAGCAGTGATCAAGAGGCTAGACAACAACAGACAGACATCAGACCAAATGTGATTAGGGAGATCTCACTCTACCCTACTTAATCCTTCCACTGGCTGCCCAGTGCACCAAGAATAAAATCCCCACTCTTTCCATGGCCTATGCCTACTTCCATCACCCTTTTGATTTCCTTCACCTTGTCTATTACTTCAGAAATAATCCAGTGGGAATTTTTTTACATATCTGGCTTGAATACTGACATATTTCAATGTCTAGCCCACAGTAACTGCTAGAAAAATGTGTATGGGACAGGATAATTAAGAAATTAACTTGTGTTTCTTCTCTTTTATATCTCCCTTCCTTGTTCCATGACAGCAGCCAAGCTAACTTATCTGGGAACAGTCCTGTTTTTCATGGCACAAAATAAAGTTAGCTAGTGAAATATCTCCCTTCCAGAATTGTTTTCCTATGGTATGAGTTCATTGAAGATACTAGCTATGTCCCCTTGAAGACAACAAAGTGAGATGGGCAAAAATTAACTGATGTCTGCCAAAAGAGGTAGGGCTGACAGTGGCGGAGAAAGTTCAAATAGAGTTGAGAGGCTACAGTGGAGGTTACTCTTATCCATGCTTCAGTTAGACATGGCTACCTATCATAACTTGCCAAACCCCAACTGTTCTAGTTTGCTAGCTGCCGGAATGCAATATAATGGAAACAGAATGGCTTTTAAAAAGGGGAATTTAATAAGTTGCTAGTTTACAGTCTAAGGCTGAGAAAATGTCCCAATTAAAACAAGTCTATAGAAATGTTCAATCAAAGGCATCCATCCAGGGAAAGATACCTTGGTTCAAGAAGGCCAATGAAGTTTAGGGTTTCTCTCTTGGCTGGAAGGGCACATGACAAACATGGTGTCATCTGCTAGCTTTCTCTCCTAGCTTCCTGTTTCATGAAGCTTCCCAGGAGGCGTTTTCCTTCTTCATCTCCAAAGGTCGCTCACTCGTGGACTCTCTGCTTTGCGGTGCTACAAAGAATATCTCATTTTCCAAAAAGCTTCCTTTTTTATAGGACTCCAATAAACCAATCAAGACCCACCCAAATGAGCGGAGACATGTCATCACCTAATCTGGTTTAACAACCACTCTTGACTAAATCACATCATCCAGGGAGATGATCTGATTACAGTTTCAAACATACAGTATTGAATAGAGTTTATTCTACCTTTATAAAAAGGGATTTTGATTAAAACATGGTTTTTCTAGGGGGCATACTTCCTTTCAAACCAGCACACCAACCAAAATCATTCCTGCCAATCCTAAAGAATACCTAGGGCATTATATAAGATTCCACAAAGGTTCACTAGGGTAACTCTCCAAAACCTACAACCTCCAGATGGGTCCCTGGACCAGATAAGTTCTGAAATGCAGAGGGGCCAGCCTCTCCAGAGCAACAATTAGTTCCCCATCCCCCATCCCATATTATCGACAGCCCCTTCCAATATGAAAAAGTTAGAATGGGCATAGCCCAAATACCCCTAAAGAGTGGGAGAAAGATAAAAGGTAATGGTGGAGGTATACAGAGAAGGTCACATTAACAAATGGGTACGAGTGCTGAATCATTATACTGGTATTTCTTTTAGCCTCCAGTACCTTAGAGCAGCTAGAAATAAAAACCTAAAATTGTGGAATTGTAACCCATACCAAACTCTGAAATCTAGTTCTACAACTAATTGTTGTGACGTACTTTGAAATTTATTGCTTTTATGTATATATGTTCTTAAAAGAAAAGGAGGAATACAACAGAGAAGACAGGCTTTAACAAATGAATATGACTGCTGAATCATTATCTTGATATTTCTGTTGGTCTCCAGTGTCTTGGAGCAGCTAGAAGAAAAAACAAAAAATTGTGGAACTGTAACCCATAGCAAAGTCTAAAATCTGTTCTATAACTATTTGTTAAAATGTACTTGGAAATTTATTGCTATTTTGTATATGAATTTCACAATTTAAAAAAAAATCAACTCAAAAAAAAGAGACAGCTGGCAAAAATAGCTGACCAACCACCAAAGATTGGTCCTTCCCAACCACAGCACAGAATTGCTGCTGGGAAGAGGCTGCTCACACAGGGATTACACTTCTCAGCCTCCCTTGCACCTAGGTCAGGTCACATGACTAGGTCTCACCAATGGAAAGTGAATGGAAGTGATGTATGTTCCTGTCCAAGAGCTTCATCCTCCATATTCTTCTTTCCTCTTTCCAAGGGGCTAAAATCAAATGACTCAGGGGCCCTGGAAGACCACTGTGTCTCCAGATGAAAACAGCCTAAGTTCCTGAGTCAGCCCCTAGAGGAGAGCCTGTTCAACCAGAAATATCTGCATTCGGCATAACATGAGGGAAGAATAAACATTTATTATATTAAGCACTGAGGTCTGTGGGTTGTTTGTTTCAATGGTTGCCCACTGAGGCTTGTACAAGCTGTACAGGGCTGGGAAACAGAACAAAAGAGGCAGGACCTGATCATCAATTAGTTACAATGTCCTGAGGACAAGACAAGACCTCAGCAAGGTGTGTGTCCAGCTAGGAAGTCTGACCTGAGGCCACTGTTTAAGATTAGAGGATCTTCCCCTGTGTTCCAAATACCTTAGCCATAAAACTTTTCAATTTTGATGCAACCCTGATAAAGAAAGAGTCCGAGATTAAACTCTCAGCAGCCTGGCAGATGAGAGTACCAAGACAGATTTGAATTAAATTTTTACGTGATATTTCTTATGTTTGAGTTTCTAGACTGAAATTCATACTTGCTATACTAGTTGAATAAATTAATTACTAACAATAAGCAGCCCTACAATCAAAAAGACCTGAAAGCAGAAATAAACAACTCCCAGCCAAAAAAAGTATAAAATCAGTGAAATTCAGTTCATCTCTGGCCACCCAATGCCACAGAAGGGAGAATTTGCTGATTTGAATAAACAGATTGCATGTCTTTTTAAACATTGTGCATTCATTTCCTGATGCACATTATTCAATCATTTAACAAATATTTATTGAGCATTTACTATTTTTTAAATATTTTTATTATAAACAATAAAAAATACAAACATTCTTGACTTACAAACATTCTTGACATGGTTACAATCACTGGCTCACAATATAATCACACAATTGTATATTCATCACCATGATCTTTTTTTTTTTTTTAACATTTGCACCACCCCAGCAAAAGAAAGAAAAAAGAAACAAGAAAAAATTCATACATGCCATACCCCTCACAACTCCCTTTCATTGTCCACTAGTATTTTACTCTACTCAATTTATTTTAACCTTTGTTCTCCTTTTATTTGTTTATTTCTCATCCATACTTTTTACTCATCTGTCCATACCATAGATAAAAGGAGCATCAGACACAAGATTTTCACAATCACACACAGTCACACTGCAAAAGCTATATCATTATACAATCATCTTCAATAAACATGGCTACTGGATCATAGCTCTACAGTTTCAGGTAGTTCCCTCTAGCCACTCTAATACACCATAACAAAAAAGGGGTATCTATATAATGTGTAAGAATAACCTCCACGATAACCTCTCGACTCTGTTTGAAATCTCTCAGCCACTGACACTTTATTTTGTCTCATTTCTCTCTTTCCCTTTTTGCTTGAGAAGGTTTTCTGAATTCCTTGATGCTGAGTGCCAGCTCATTCTAGGATTTCTGTCCCACATTTCCATGGAGGTTTACACCCCTGGGAGGCATGTCCCACGTAGAGAGGGGGAGGGCAGTGAGTTTGCTTGCCATGTTGGCTGAGAGAGAGAGAGGCCATATCCGAGCAACAAAAGAGGTTCTCTGAGGGTGATTCTTCAGCCTAATTTTAAGTAGGCTTAGCCTATCCTTTGCAGAGATAAGTTTCATAGGGACAAATCTCAAGATTGAAGTCTTGGCGTTGATTTGGTTGTCCCCACTGCTTGCAAGAATATCAGGAATTCTCCAAATGGGAAAGGTGAATTTTCCCCCTTCATCCCCATTTCTCCTTCCTCTCTATTCCCCCAAGGGGACTTTGCAAAAAAAAAAAAAAAGGCATTTTATCCACCGTTCAAATCACTCTGCGATTTATTGTGGCATCACACTAACCTGGACAAACCTACAAAATCTCATGCTCTGTTCATGGTTCCATGTACCTATGATGTTCAATTAAACTGGCCATAAAAGTTAAATTAGAAAATGCACTTGTCAAAATATAAATTTTGTACCAAATACACATTGCTTGCTTTAGTCTCACACAGAAGTTGGTTTTAAAATATGAATGGCCATCTATTTTCAACATCCTACAATACTGACATTCTTTTGTTCTTCCTTATGCAAAAACATTTTTTTTAATTTGTAAATTTAGTCACTATCACTGTATGCTCTAAGCATTCCTAGATTATAACATCTCAGTCTATATCATCTATCTTTCATTCTGGTTTCACATGTGCCCCCAGCCCTCCTCCCTCTATCATTCTCACATTCAGCTTCACTCAGGAGCACCTACTATTGGCCAGGCACTTGTCCTACATATTTGAGATAGATCAGCTTACAAAGCTGACAAAAATTATCCACCCTCCTGGAGCTTATATTCATACTGCAGTAAAACAAAATACTGTTTCCAAATAAATTTAAGTCCTTGATATACAGTACTGACAAGGTTATGAGATTTGGTCAAATCATTAGTGACTTCCTAATGTTATATAAAAGTAATCCATACCATCTTCTAAATATTAAGTAAAATTGCCAAGTGAAATGTCTTATTTTTTATTAAACATACAACCAAAAGCCAAACAGGATTCTCAGAAGAGGTAAAAATTTAGAAGATGTGGCATGGTGAATGTATACAGCAGCTGTTCTAGACAGGTAAAACAAGCAAACAAACAAAATGAGGGGGAAAACGCAATCAAAGGAAAAACCTTTGCTATAAAAAGCCAGATAAGAAATTCATTTGGGAGCAGGCTGAGACTTCAGTTTCAGTTAAGAATATTCGATGCCAAGGTTCTGCAACCCCTGAAACAGTTCAAGGGAACATAAACCAATCCTTCCAGGATGCCCAAGATCATGGGTCATCTACACAGGGAACTACTTCCAAGGGAAGAAGGGAAAATTCTGTCAGATCAGGAGAGCCCTGGATACTGAATGCACCAATACAAAAATTAAGAGTGTGTCTGAAAAATGACAGAAGTATTTTGCTCCAGGTTTGAAATACACAACTCTGCTTGTCCTGCCCTCCCCTGCATCAATTATTTTCCGGCAAGATGGACCCTTTCCCCCTCTTTTCTTCCCAATCGCACGTACTCCAGTCATTATGATTACAATATATCATATATGAAATACTCATAACTCCACAATCCAATCAGATCCCAATCCTGAGTACCAAACTCATATTTCCAAATATCTACTTGATATCTCCACTTGAATTCTCATAGGAACACAATTTATCACATCCAAAACCAAGGCCATCATCTTTCCCTACAAAGCCTGTACCTCCTTCAGTGTTTCCTATCTCTTCTAATGCCCCCTCTTTCCACCCAGGAATACAACTTGACTCTTCCCTCGGTTCATTCTCCACTTGTGTACAACCAATACTCAATCCAAACAGTTCTTCCTCTTGAATTCCCTTGACATCAGTCCACTTCTCTTCATCTCCACAGTTACTGCCTATACTAAACAGACCAAAACTGCTTATTAACACAGATCCAATGCTTTGAGGACAAGGTCCAAAATCATTCATATTAATCTTTATTACCTTACCTTCTTCTCTAGCTTCAGGGTGTCCTGCCCTATCTTCTTCTGGTTCCTGGAAGGTTCCCACCTTCTTTTAATCTCAGGCTTCACGTATGCAGCCTCTACTGCACTGACTGTTCTCCTACCATCCTTCAAGCTAGCCAACTTCTCCTGATTCTTCAGATCTTAGCTTCCCTGCCCACCAAAAGACATCAAATAACGTCCTCAAAATACACTTCCATTGCACTTATAGCACTTATAATGACTCTAATTTTTAAATTAGTTGTGTAATTATTTGTAAATATTACCTATTTTCCCTGCTAAATAGTAAATTTCAAAAGACAAGAGACAGCATCTGTCTTGATCACTATTTGATACTTAGTAGGAACTTGACAGAAAATTGTGGAATGAATGGACATGTGACCTCATTAATACTCATCCTCTGTAGGACCCACTCCAGTTTTGCCCTCAAGTCTTGACTCAACCTGACCCCTATGATAGCAGTAGCCCATCCTTGGCTCTCCTTTAGCAATATAGATCTTTCGTGAATTCTTCCCAAATTCACCTGGAATCATTCACCACCCCCACAACATCCAAAATCATAAGTTTGCTCCCTCAATTGCATGTTCAACTCCTGAAAGGTAATTAACATATAACCCTATACATGAGGTCACTATTAGGGTAAGATAAACCTCCTAACTTTAATAATACCTGGTCACTATATGGCATTGTATACATTTAATGCATTTTTCTCATTTGTTTATCACCACATTGTGGTGTTTTGGAGCTTATTGTACCCCAGAAAAATACGTTCTTAAATTAAAAACATTCTTATGAGTGTAAAACCACTACAAACAGAACTTCAGTTAAAATGTGTCCTACCTCAACCAGGATGGGTCTTAATCCTATTACTGGAGTCCTTTACAAGCAGAATGAAATTCAGACAGAGGGAGAAAACTACATAGAGAGCAGTCAGAAGCTGTATATCAATGGAACCCAGGAGAGAAGGGAGACACCACCATGTGCCTTGACAAGTTAAGGACCAAAGATCACCAAGCAGCCAGCCCCAGAACACCACAATATTTGGGGAGAAAGCATTGCCTTGATTTAGACTTTTTTCCTGGCCTCAAAACCATGAGCCATTAAATTCCCTTGTTTGAGCCCTCTCTTTGCATGGTATTTACTTGAGGAGCCAAGGAAACTAAAACACACAGGAAACACACTTAACAAAGAAGTTAGATGGTTTGCTCAAGATCTCAAAGTTAGTGATGTATCTAGAACTAGATTCCAGTTTCCTAGACTCCATGAATAGTGCCTGACAGCTGGTTAACTCAGCCCATACCCTGCTCTGGATCTCTTAATTCGTTGGGCTGAGGCCTGGGACAAGGGAGTTTACCCAAGAAACACCCTTACAGAGTGGAGGACCACATCACTCCTACGGCCATAACTAAAACTTCACACCTATCTAGAGAATAATGCTTAGGGGTAGAAGATAAGAGCATTCTCTCCTTCCAGTTCAAATATAACTTTCCCCACTGAACAGTTCCAAAGTTTAAGTGTTGGCTCCTTCAACAAATAAGCATTGCCTGGGCACCTGCTATACACCTTGCTATGTGCTAGGACCCAAGGAAACAAAGGCAGTAAGACACCTTGACCTCCCATGGCTTGTGATCGCACGCCCCACCCCACCCCCACCCGCCACCGAGTTTTGTGTCTAATTCTACCCTAGCACATATCTCACTGAGAGTAAATATTTGTTTCTCTGCGAGGGCTTCGAGGATAAGGGTTTACATATCTCTGTTCCCCCACATGCCTACTTCCCATTCCAAGTTCACACGGATGCTCACAAAAAGTGAAGGAGGGAGGATATCAGTCAAACCATCAGTTATATGTTTTCAAATCAAACCTCAGGGCCCAAAATTCGGACTACTAATTATCTCTATAGTAGGGCTCACTTTGTGCAGAGGTATTTTAAACCAGAATTTGTCCTTTCTATTCCTTGGTAAATTCCTTGAGAGCAGGAACTAATTCTAATCTGATTGCTGGAACCACAGTTTCTCTCTCTTGCTTGAACAGCACAAGATTCTATGTACTTTGCAGACCTTAATGGAACTCTAACTTATATATTAGGAACAAGTTACTAGCATAATATGTGTACATGTGTTATGAAATTACAGCAGGAAGTACACTAGTCCGCAAAAATGATCTATGTAAGATCAGCTGCTTTTGCATATCAATGCTAAAAAATTTTGCAACACTTCTTTACTCATTTTGTCATATGCTAGCACTTGCTGACAGAACAAGCAAAAGTAGTTACAAACTTAAATCCATTCATTAATTTAAGTTTTTTCCTCAACATCTGGAAAACATCATTCTTTGATTTGGGCTTGGGAACAGAAAGTCTAATTCAGGGAACGAACATTCTGAAGAAGCCTAATTTGAGATTCTATGCTGTGGAAAACCTCCTAGCAATTCATCTGTCACATCCATTCTTTGAGAGTCCAACAAAGCTGTGCCGGTTTGAAGCTATTATGTCCCCCAGAAATGCCATATACTTTAATCCTCATTCAATATTGCTGGGTGGAATCTTTTTTATTATTTCCATGGAGATATAGCCCACCTAATTGTGGGTGGTAACTTTTGATTAGATGATTTCTCTGGAGATGTGTCTCCACCCTTTCAAGGTGGGATTGCTTACTGGAGCCCTTTAAGAGGGAATCATTTTGGAAGAAGCTTGATAGCCACCAGAACCAAAAGAACCCACACAGCCAGAGACCTTCGGAGCCAAAGGAAAATGTCCCCAGGGAAGCCTTATGAAATGAGGAGAGAAAGTTAGCAGATGTTGCCTTGTGCCTTTCCAGCTGAGAGAGAAACCTGGAACATCATCAGCCTTCTTGAACCAAAGTATCTTTCCCTGTATGCCTTAATTTGGACATTTTCATGGCCTTACAACTGTAAACTTACAACTTCACATTCCATTTCTGGTATATTACATCCCAACAGCTAGCAAACTAACACAAAAGCCTTCTGAAGGAACTCAAGAAGACAGTCTGGGCATGGTCTGTAACGTTTGCCTATATCCTCAGAAGGACCCTAAAAAACTGTAGGATGTAGGTCCTACATCCCACACTCAGTAAGTTGAAAATCTCCTTTTTCTTATTGGATAAGTGACTTTTCAACCACAGGAAGGCTGGAATGATGAAATAACTTAAAGTTATACTTTTGAGTTAAATTTAGGGATAAATTTTGTAATCATCAGAACATTTTGCATGCATTTGGTATAAAGTTTAAGGAATCTGACATTAGATGATCTGACACATTTTCTTTGTGATTCCAATTTAAAATGTACAATGACTTTAGACTTCAGTTTGAACATGAATATGGATCATTTAACTTAGCATTTATTAATTTATTTAGCAAATAACGATTAAGCACATTCTTTGTACACGGGCCTGGAAGAATACAAAAGGTAGTATAGCATTTTAAATCTGGAAGGGCCCTGTTTTGAAGAAGTTTGTGTATAGGTTATTTGCCTATTTGTTCTCTCAGCTACAAATCCCCACCCCATCCCCCACCCCCATTCTGTTCTCTGCTCTGTGATGCTGAAGCTGGGACTCTGCAAAATTTATTTCACATGCTACACACCAGCTGGCTTCCTATAAGATTCTGCCAATAAAAAACACCAGAGAGCAACTGGAAGGTGAGAGGAGGGAAAAGGGACTTCCTTCCAGTTTCCGGTTTCAGTCAGCAGCATGCAGCTGGCTTCAGTTCTCAGCTTCTCTCTATACTCCCATGCCTCCTCGGATGTGCCAACAGCCGGGCCACACCCTGGCAGTCAAAGCACTAGCCATGGCCCTCCCTCACCAACCAGACTTCACCTCGCCTCAGGTCAGGTCCAGCCCTGCCAGGCCTCCTTCCTGCACCCCCTCCCCCAACTAGGTTCTGATCATTCTACCTGTTCCCTTTCTCTCCCCAGCCCTGGGGAAGATGATTTGAAGTTATTAGCTCTGGTGATTTCAGCATTGTCTCTGCCCTTTCAGACTTCCAACACCTATGGACCTAGTTCCCTCTATCGAATCTCCACTTTCTAAATACCTAGTATGGTTTTTGCTTTTCTGACTGGACCTGACTGATTTATCTTACTATTGTCCTGAAAATACAATACTAAAATTCAAAAATATAAGCAGTTAAGATTCAGTTTTCTTAATAGATGGTGTGATGGTAGCACAACACTATAAATCTGTGAATGTAATGAACAGGACTAGCATATGTTTGAATGTGGCTAAAGGGGGAAGTTTTAGATTGATTATATGTTGCTAGAACAGAAATTTTTTAAAAAGTAAAACCAAACATATGACTGTGCAACACAGTAAGACCTAATGTAAACCATAGACTACGGGTAATAATATAATTATAATAATATTCTTTCAACAAATATAACAAATGTACCACTAATGCAAGGTATTAATAATGGGGGTAGGGAGAGAGGTTATGGGAACTCTGCATGAGAAAAAATTATTTAAGCTAAAAAAAGGAGTTAATTGCAAGTTGAAGAACTGTCCCCCTAATATAGCATTTTGTCAATCAAGTCTTATGACTATCTGTAACTAGTTCATTTTCTAGATTTACCGTTTTTATAAGTTTGGTTTAAGTAAATTATCTATTTTCAAAAAATCACAATAAACAATGCTGGCAATGCTGCACACAAACCAGACATGCTCAATTTGATGTGGGTGAAAATATAAATTAATTCAAATTTTCTCCAGGAAAATTTCGCAAAATGAGTCAAAAGATAAAATGTACACTCTGCTTGAGCCCTAGAATTTCTGCTTGAGCCCTAGAATTTTAGTCCTTAAAAAAAAAAAAAAGAAGTTCACCATAGTATATATTGGGGGGAGAAAAGATATCTGTATATTGTTGTTTAATCCTCTATTTGGTACAGCTATAAGTAAATAAACACACATTTATTAATATAAACTATTTGTGTACTGCTGCAAACTAAATCCTGGTCTACAGATTGTGTGCCAATTTAGATCTTTGTATACTCTTTGCTTGTATTTCAAGAAAGTTTGCTTCTGTTTAGAATACCCTAAGGAATTAATCAGATAAATGTTCAAGAAATATAAAAATAAAGTAGTGATCAAACTGGAATAAAATAAGTAAAAAAATGTTTCTTGGAGAAGGCATGCAGCCATACAGGACTGTTCCTTGGGAAGTCCCTGGGGAAGTTGCACAAGGCTCTAGGTTTAGGATCAGAATGGGGCAGAAATATGATTACCTTGTGCAGTCACACAAGCTCCTACCATAAACAGTATCTAAACAACTTCAACCTAGAATACATATTTAAGGAACAAATAACAGGTTGTAGGATTACTACACAATCAAAACTTTAGCACACATCTAATCTGCTGTGTTAAGTTTATGGGAAGGAAATGGCATGAACAAAATTAACAGGTGAAAATATGTACCACCAAAATAATTAAAATAACAATTAAAAAATGTTGAAATTAATTTTATAAAAATTTATCAAAATCTCTTTTAGAGATTATACACCCTACGCCTAATTTCTCAATGGATTTCACTCATGGCAATGACAGCATTAATCAGAATTTTAACACTCAAATAATTTCAAGAGTATATTACATTGTTCTTAGCATGGTCTCCACCAACCCACTTAGCGTCTCTCATATTGATTTTTAGTCCTTAAAAAAAAAAAGAAGTTCACCATAGTATATATTGGGGGGAGAAAAGATATCTGTATATTGTTGTTTAATCCTCTATTTGGTACAGCTATAAGTAAATAAACACACATTTATTAATATAAACTATTTGTGTACTGCTGCAAACTAAATCCTGGTCTACAGATTGTGTGCCAATTTAGATCTTTGTATATTCTTTGCTTGTATTTCAAGAAAGTTTGGTTCTGTTTAGAATTGGAAAATCAGCTTTCTGACAATCTTGTTAGTTTTAATCCCTTCTGTCTCCAGCATATTTTTTTCACTTTCTCATTTGCAACTAATGAAAACAGACATCACAATTATTAGGTGCCAAAACAGGTTTCCAAACAACATCTGTAATATGAAAAAAAGTTTGGAAAATAATCTCCAAACTGTAATGATTTCATAACAAACAAACAGTATTTGTTTCTGCATGGTAGAAATTCAAGTGATTGAGAAGCATCTATTAGTAACAGACACAAAATACTTATAGATCATTCACTGTCTTAATACTGATATGTAAATGTTTAAGAGAATCACATATATAAAAAATTTGAAAAATTAACATATTTGAAAAAACATGATTATTTATCCTGCATTATATAATTTAAGCCAAATTATTTTTTCCTTGATTTTTCTCTTCTCTATCGTTTTCATCACAAACATTTTTTCCAAGAGGCCCATATTTTTTCAATGCCAAAAACACAATTAGCTCATTCATATGCTAGCTCTTTAACTATGTTCATTATCAGTCAAGGTAGGGGAGGAGACCAGAGAGCAGTCCCTGTGGCTTGGGAGTCAAATTGCCTAGTTTACAGGTCTACTTTTTTATCATCTTCAACAGTTTATCTACAGCTTGCAAATAATGGAATTATCTCCCCAGAAACAAACACATCATACAAAGGAAGAAACATCTTCTTTCAGCCACATAAGCAATGGATTCTATAAAAGAAAACTACTACTGCAACCAAAATGCATAAATGGGTATCAAAGTGCAATCAGTGCTTTTTCTGCTGCCCTAGGAGTCATCTGCCGCTCACAGGCTGCCATTTCACAGCCACCCGAGTCTTCAGAACTGGTGAGAACAGCTGCTTACTAGACCATCACCCACTCACTAGAGCCTTCATCCTCATCCTTAATACAATTTCACTCACTAACTCCAACTGCATAAGAGAAATCTAAAAATAGCATTTCTCGTTGGAATTTAAAGGCTCAATGCTGAAAATTTCCCAGGCTTCACTCCAGCAATATTGAAATGCAGATTTTTTTTTCCTACACCAACAGAAGCTTGGGGAATTGGGACTGCAGGCAATGAGGTCCAGGAATCCATCTGTTTCATGCTATCCTACGGAGAATCAGTCACTGCTACTTTGGAAGTCTCAAAATGCTTAGCCAGTGTCTTATGACAAAACACACTGAACACTAACATAACATCAAAGAAGCAACCAAGAACTGGGAACCACAAACAAATAGGCAGAATGATGCAGGATGGTCTTCAATGTACCTGTATAATCCTTGCAAATGGAGATGTACCAACTAAGAAAAATTCCTTTTAACCAATATTCTTTTCCTTGATGGTGGTTCACAGGTCATATAAAAGAGAAAGTGACCGCTTTATTTTTATTTTCTCCACCAGCATTCACATAATCAACCAAATTCTCTGAATATTTTCTATGTTTCAAGTGCCATGCTAAGGCTTTGCCTCAAGGGATCTTGCCTCAACTAGCAGATAGACTGGTAGGGGAGAAAAGAAACATACAGAAATGGTAAGGAGAGGGGGAAAAAAAGAAAGAAAAAGAATAAACATCAGAGAGGAAGAGGTAATACTTCTTTATTAGTAAATGACATAATTGCATTTCTAGACAATCCAAAGGAATCTATTTACAAACAAGTATGAAAACTAATATGTGAATTAAGGAGAGTCACAAGAAATGAAAATCAGATGCATTTCTCTATACTAGCAAGCAGGAATCCGAGAATGAAATTTAAAAAATAATACCATTTAAATTGATAAAAAAAAATCAGCTAAGTAGGAATAAATTTAACAAAAGATGTACAAGACCCCTACACTGGAAATAGGATTCTGAGATAAAGACCTAAATAGAAGGAAAGATACTGTGTGCATGGATTGTTACATTATTAATTCTCCTGAGCTGACGTACAGATTCAATAAAATTCCCATTGAAATCTCAATGAGCATTTTATTTGTAGAAATCTAAAGTTTGTCCTGAAATTGATATGGAAATTCAAAGGACCAGAATTAAAAAAAGATAATTTTGAAAAACAACAAAGTTGGAGTGCTTAAACTTCCAGACGTCAAGACTTATCACAAAATTACAGTAATTAAGACAATGGACAAAAATCTAGAACAGGCATTTAATAAAAGAAGACATCCAAATTTACAATAAGCATATGAAAAGGTACTCAATATCAACACTCATTAGGAAATTAAAACTACATGCCTCATTAAAACCACAATGGTCACCACGCATAGAATGAAAAATATCAGTACCATAAAATGATGGCAAGGATGTGGATCAACTTTCATATATTGCTGGTGAATGTAAAATGGTACAAACCCTTTGGAAAACTGTTTGACAGTTTCTATTATGCCTACCCTATGACCCAGGAATCCATTCCTAGGTACATGTCCAAGAGAAAAACCGAATTTGTTCAAGAATATTGATTGCATCTTTATTCATAATAGAAAAATTTGGAAACAACCCAAGTATCCATCAACAGGAGAATATAAAAACAAATTGTTATATATTCATACAATGGAATTGTGCACAGCAATTAAAAAGAACAAATCACTGAGAGACATAATAGCACAGATGAAACTCAAAAGCATTATGTTGAGCGAATTTAGCCAGATACAAAACAGTACATATTGTAAGTTTCCATATATGTGAAGTTCAAGGACATGGAAACTAATCTATGGTGATAGAAATCACAATAGTCATTATCTTTGATAACTGACAGCAGTAATTAACTGGAAAGGAGCATAAGGGAACTTTCTGGGGTCATGGAAATGTTCTGCATCTTGATCTAAGTGCTTGTTGCATGGGTGTATACATTCATAAACATTCATCAAATTGTCTGATTAAGATTTTCACATTTTATTCTATCTAAAAGAAAGAACAGAAATAACCAGATGTTAGCTGGAGAAAAAGTTCCAGAAAAGATATGTTTATAAAAAGTTATTAGAATTGTGAAATTTCTAGCTGAGGTGATAATGGAAGGTCAGGAAAGGGGACAGTACTCAGTAAAAGTATTACATATAAAATGGCCCTTGTACACAAGGGAAAAGATTTGGGTCTAAAGAAATGTAAGGTGAAGGTGAGAGAAGAGAATATTGCAGAAGAGAAAACATTACACATTAAATAATTAGAACCTGAACTGAGGTATGGAGTTGTAGAACATGGAATCAGAATGGAGAAGATGCACAGCAAGGCATAGCTTGCCAGCAGACAAAATACAGAAACTGGTGTTGGAAGAGAGGTCAGAGTTGTAAGTGATTTGGGAGTCTTTCTTATAGAGGTGATATACTGCAGTTGGTCAATAAATATTTGTTTCATTCAGGTCCTTTCTGAAACCCCAGAGGGGGCATAGTAGCAAGCCTATTATGGTAATTTTTGGTGACCCTATATGGCCATTTATTTTTGTAAAATTTTGCATAAGTAAGATATTTTAATAGCAATTAGTTAAGACTGATGTCTCTACCACAGTTTCCCCTCCATCATACTTTGTTTCACTTTAGGTGGCACTGAAGTTCCCTGGAAAGTTTTGGGATTTGGATAAGGGGAAGTTGAGATGGAATACACTTAGTTTGGAGTTTGCAGGACATATTTATAAGGTTTGTCATCACTTTTAAGTTCATTTAAGTTATTGCTGGCTGTCCCAGTTAGGTATGGCTTTCAGAAATATTCCTATCACCCACTGTGTTGACTTGACCAGTATAATGAAATAAAGATGCAAGACCAGAAGATATGACTATGTCTTAAGGTGCCCAGTACTGAAAGTATGTTGGTAGTGTGGGGAAAACAAGCTTTGAAAGATAAAGAACAAGAGTGGAGTCAATGGGAAAAATCTTCCAATACTCAGATTTGTAACAGAAGATTCAGTTCTCATCCACATCTGTCCTCATTTTCCAAGAATCCAGGGAGCTATCGTGGTACCAAGGCTGAAGATAGAGAAGTTTAAGTAGAAGAAATGGTATCAGAAGTAAAGTCTGGTATCTGTGGTTTGCTTCTTTAGTGTTACTCAATCTACCTGACAAATATCTATCTGTTAAAATCTGGAAAGTACTCCATGTTTTTAACTTTTACCCTAGAAGCTCCTGGCCTCATGCAGCAATTGATTCGAAACCCATAAGATTTTGACCTAACTTCCTATTTGTCACACTTACGTCCCTTGAGATCTTCATCCTTCTGCCCCAAACCCAGACTGGGAACCTGTATGTTTCTTCAGTGGTCCCTAGGTGAGCTGTCCCCACATCTCACCTCTCTGACCTCATTGCCTACTACTCACTCCTTCTTTCATTATGCCCCAGCCACTGTGGCTTCTTGTTTTTTCCTTCAATGCACCATTTTCTTTCCTGACTCAGGGCCTTTACGTGGCTGATTCATTTGCCTAGAATTGTCTTTCCCCAGATCTTTGCATTGCTGGATCTGCTCATCATTCAAGTCTATTTAAATGTTTCTTTGACTACTTTATTTAAAGTCGTTTCTATCACATCTCTACACTCTCTATCCCATTACCTTATTTTATCTTTTATTCACTTATCAGTATCTGAAAGTATTTTTTTCATATATTGAAACAATATCTTGTGTTTCTCTGATTATTGTCTGTCTCTCCCATTAAAGGGCAGAGCTTAAAACAGTGTCTGGAGTACAGTAGGCATTCATTAATACTTTTTAAGTGAATGAATGAGTAAGGGTTAGACATGGATTCTAGGCCTAAAAGATCACAGACACTCAGGCTGGTGGCCATACTGACCCAAGCAGATGAAGCTGACTGGAAGGGAAGAAGCCAGATACTGCTGAAAGATGGAGACCATGGCTCTAATTGCTAGTCATGTTCCTGTTGCAGGAAGTCACATTCCTGTCCCATGAAGCCTGGCTGCAATTTAGTACCCATGTTTGGGAGTTTGTCTGTTGTCCTTTCCATGAAACCTCCTGTATCTAAGCTAGCTTCAGTGAGCTTCTGTTTCTTGCACACAAACATTATTGAGCACCAGCTTATAACAGACGCAGCAAAGCTACCAGTGCCTCTGTTATTAGATCCTTTTCTAACCCTGACATTGCAAGGCCATCCTGAGGAAGTGAGTGGCACAAAAGAAGCCACTCTGCACAAACATAATATTCACCCATTTTACAGGAAGAAAAACAGACCCAGAGTTGTATGTGTTTTTCTCATGACATCCAGCTAGTCCCTAGCAGTCAGAATTTGAAGATAGGAAGGACAAACTTCTCCTTTCATAAAACCTGATCTCCACACCTAATACAGGGAACCCACTCGTTTAGAAGAGAATCACAGTATGATAGCCTGCACTGTCCAAAAAGGGGAATATAAACAACTCTGAACCCAATTTTCATTAAATAAGACTATAAAGTTACAACTGTGCATTTCATTAAAAGGTTATGGGCATAACAGCAATGAGCTCTATCTATAGTAACAACTGCTGTCATTTTAACAGTCCTTTTCTCACACATCTCCTACAGTTAATCACATAACAGCTTTAAATGAATATTAATTGCAGCACATAATTAATAAATTGGATTACTTTCACTTTGCACATCTGAACATGTAAAGCAATCTGCCAACATTTAAGGAAATTCCAACATGCCATGAAGCATTAAATCATATTTAAGGAAGTGAGAAATTAAGACAGGATAACAGCAAACTTGCCCAAATATTATAAAGCACATCCAGTGAAGTGCCACAGCAATAAGGCAGGACTACTGATTCCTCTGCTTCCAATTATTCATACCTTGTCAAATAACTGGGAAGACCTGATTGCAAACACATAGCCATTTCATTGCACTTCTCAAACCTTTTAAATAAAAATAGATCCCTGCTGCCACCCACTTTCTACTTAAAAAAGAAATCCACCCAGGAAACATAATTCATCTCCCTTCCAATGACTTCTTATGAAAGGTTAATTGTATAGTGTGCTGTCAACAGCCAGCAGTGTTTGCCATTTTGACTTCTCGCTTAAGAGTTCCATTATTCTGACAAGCCCAAGCAAATACCTTTATTTAAACCACCCACAACCGACCTTTATAACCTAATACTAGGTTCATCTTGACAGCCTCCTATGAGCATTCACTTAAAGACTGGCCTGCAAAATTATTTGAAAACACTATACCATGTCACACCACGTTCTTTCAGGTAGCACGAGTGTAGGCCAGCGAGACAAATACTTCACCACAGATTTTAAGGTTTGGCTCCTGGGCATATTATTGTTCCGCTCCTGTCAGGGTGGTCCTGGAACTTCAGGGGACCTCAACCCAAGTGGATTAAAGTATTCACATCAGAGGCTGGGTAAGGAGAAGGAATTTAACAGATGTTTCCACTAATAAAAGGGAACGCCTTGGGAGTTTCATTTAGCTCAGAAAGAAAAGGCTCTCAAACAAAAAGCTTGGATTCTGGGCGGCCTCTGGGGACAGTAAAATTCTGTGCACACTTGGTACGATAGGGATGAAGGACTTCGGGCTTCTACAGAAACTGCAACTACAAGGAAATATTGGAGGCTCATGTTTTTCATTCCTAATCAATGGTCCTAAAATTATACACTATCGGTGAGCTCTAAGGAGAGCCAGCTGGTTCCAGCCTTAAGTGTTAAGGCCAAACTTCTAAGAGCTTGAAAGGTCTCAGGTTTGAGACATGCAATAAGTTTGGAGGCAACAGAAGGTTTGGAGGAGTTTGGGTTTTTTTTTGCATGGACAGGCACCGGGAACTGAACCCAGGTCTCAGGCATAGCAGGTAGAATTCTGTCACTGAGGCACCATGGCCCTACCCTGGAGGAGTTTTTTGTTTGTTTTGTTACCCAAAGTGTGGTGCGCAGACCACGTGCATCATAATCACCTGCGGCATTTGTTAAACATTCAGACTTCTAGGCTCCTACCCTTATCTTCTGAATCTAAATCTCTGGGTGATAGGGCCCAGTTGTCTCTATTTTACACAAGCTCCCCAAGTTTAAGAGCCACACCCTTAAGAATAGAAGCAATAAGATGGACCCTTTTATGGCCCCTTCTCTTGGGTGATTCTTCAATTACTGTAAAAAAGAAAATACAGTGGAACCAAACATTCATATTCTTAATAATGTTACAAAGTGTACCTGTACCACAATGTCAATAAACCACACTAACACAAAATGACCAACCTATGGCTAGGTCAGCTTAGAATTCCAAAGCATAAGCACATTATTTTTTAAGTTAAATCTCTTTAATGAGGCATTTGGTTTTCACTGTCTCAACAAAACCTCTCTCATATAGAAAACTGCTCCTTAAGATTGTTTGTACCACACTGATGAAAACACGACTACTATAGCACAAACAGTTCCTGGATTTAAAAGTAGTTTATCCTATTTATTCCTACTATGGATATAAAGTTGAGGAGCTTTTAGATAACAGGAAGGTAACATCCCATTGATTTTCCATGTTCTCTCTCTCTCTTCTCTTCCAAAGCAGCACTGCTTTTCTTTCTATGAATTCTTCCATTGGTTGAGTCAGTCAGCAGCCGAAGTATTATGCCTGGCATCATTCTGGAATTTATAGGTGATTCCTTTTTTGTAGTAAGAATGAAACAGATAGAACATTATTTGATAAACATAAAAATAGGAAAAAGATTAAAGTGCTGAAATGCAAGCCCTTTACAAGGTACCTCGCCACTACTGTGCTTTCACCAGTATCAAGCCTATTCGAACGCAGGAGCTGCTGGCCCAACCTAAAGGCAATAATTCAGTCTTCTGGTGAGAATGTGAGTTGGTGGTGGCCAGTGGCCCCATTAAAGTGATCCTAACCCATTGCTTTGCCTTGTAACTATCACATGATGAAAGAGGCAGAGTGAAGTGGTGTGTTTAAATTGGCTTCCTAAATACGGCTTCAAAATCACACACCTCCCAGTCATCTCTATAAAGATGCTCACTAAAACTGCCACAGCCAAGTTAGCTGCTTTGTTTTCTACCTCTAAGAGTGCAAAAAGTAATTTAAAAGTGCTAAGAGACCTTCTCTGGGTGCTGATTATTTTCAGAGTTGGCAGTTATTTCAGAAGTTAAGCTCTCTTTGGAAATATGATTGACAAGCAAACTCTCTGTTCCTGCCAGAATTGATACCAATTAAAGGGTCTCTTCAAATCTCAGCTTCTCCCAAAATCCCTCTCTACCTTAAAATAGATGCAGAGCATCTACTAACCCTCCCACTCTCATTCCAAATGGTCTAAATATTCAACCTGCATAAATGCTGTGATTGGTAGGTTTTGGTGTCAACTTGGCCAAATGATCATGCCCAGCTGTCTGGTTAGGTGAGCAGTGGCCTGACCACTGGGGCAAGAATATTTCTTGACTGGTTGATTAAATCATCAATCACTTAACTGCATCTGTGGCCGATCACATCTGCAGTCAACTAAAGCATGTCTCCCACAAGATAATCCAATCAGTCAAAGGCTTTTAAGGAAGAAGAGAGACTCATTCGCTGCTTCTTCAGCCAGCAAGCCTCTCCTGTGGGGTTCATCCAGAACTTCATCAGAGCCACCAATCTCCCAGCCTGCCCTATGGATTTTGGACTCTTCCTTTCCCACTGTTGTATGAGACACCTTTATAAATCTCATATTTACAGATCTCCTGTTGGTTTTGTTTCTCTAGAGAGCCCTGACTAATACAGATCCCCATAAGGTAAACATTTCTCCATACATTGTTAAATATTTGAAATTAGTATTTCCTCAGTCATTGCTAGAATCAGTTTTTTCTTATGTTGAGAACATCAGTAAAGAAATCTCCAGCTTTAAAAAAAAAATGAGAGGAGAGAATTTTCCAGATTACATGTAGTAAATTAGAAGTCTGTTCACTTCAGAGATTCTTCCTGGCAATAAGAACATGAACTTGCTCTCCTAGCAGGACACATTTAATGGGGCTGCAAATTCATGTTTGTGTTTGGCCTGCCTCTGAGACCCTGTCTAAAACCCTATTTCCATGGCTCTAATTCAAATCATTCACCAACTCATGGGTGAATAATGCAATAGAGAACTTAGAACAACAACAACAAAAGAATTACTATTGAGATGTGAGTATCTCCTCCTTCTACTATCCAATGGCCAAAAGTCCATTTATTTCACTCCTTATATTTATTAGAAGTGATTTTCTTTTGGTGGATAAGGAACAAAAAATAACTACAAGAGACAATACTCATAAAAGAGAAATATAATCTCGGTGTTCCCCACAAATAAGTTTATAAAGCCAAAACCAACCCCAACATGGCAACTGGCCCAACAACTTTGACTCAAAATTGTCTAATTAAATCTAGAAAGCCAAGCCAAGAAAGACACTTTTCTTCTATCAAACTTACTCAGGGACTTCCTGGAAGATGGCGGCTTAGTAAGACGCGCGGATCTTAGTTTCTTCTCCAGGACACCTACTAGGGGAGTAGAAACGATACAGAAAGCGCCCAAAGCCACAACAGAGATAAAAAAGACAGCGTACCCCATCCTGGAACGGCTGGCTGGCTGAGAGAAGCAGCTCGGGTGAGATCGCCGAGGCGCGCGGGCCTTACCGGGCGGGGTGGCAAGCGGCCGGAGTTACTCCCTTCCCCCTTCCCGGGCCGGCTGGGAGAATTGGAGAGGTGGTCCCCTGAAACCAAGGTGACTGGCGCCCACACCACGCGCAGCCCCCGGACCAACTGAGAGAATTGGATCGGAAACCCCCAGGCCGCGGAGAACGGTGACGGGTGGGGGAGGCCCCTTCCAAACCCGTGACTCCCGGGGAACGTGCACTCTCTCGGGCGGGCCGCTGCCGCTGGCGCCCTCCCGCCACGTTTGTTGCCCAGGGCCGACTAGGAAATTCGGACGGGCTCTTTCCCTGGCTGCGGCAACCAGCAACCCTCCCTGCGTTCGGACACGCTCCCTGCGTTTGGACCCCTGGGCCGGCTCAAGCCGCTTCGGCTAGCGAACCCCCAAGACGGCGAGAGTTTTCCAAAGTTTAAGGTCCCACAGCACCTTTTACTGGTGGGACCCGCAGACAAACGTGTGCCACGAGCGCCACCTACTGGGCAGGATAAGAAAAACAGAACCCAGAGATTTCACAGAAAAATATTACAACCTTGCTGGGTCCAACACCAAGAGAAATCTGAATAAATGCCCAGACGCCAGCAGCAGAAGATAACTGTCCACGCTCAAAAGATTGAGAATATGGCTCAGTCAAAGGAACAAACCAATAGCTCAAATGAGACACAAGAGCTGAGACAACTAATGCTGAATATACGAACAGAAATGGAAAACCTCTTCAAAAATGAAATCGATAAATTGAGGGAGGACATGAAGAGGACATGGGCTGAACATAAAGAAGAAATAGAAAAACTGAAAAAACAAATCGCAGAACTTATGGAAGTGAAGGATAAAGTAGCAAACATAGAAAAAATAATGGATAGCTACAATGATAGATTTAAAGAGACAGAAGATAGAATTAGTGATTTGGAGGATGGAACATCTGAATTCCAAAAAGAAACAGAAACTATAGGGAAAAGAATGGAAAAATTTGAACAGGGTATCAGGGAACTCAAGGACAATATGAACCACACAAATATACGTGTTGTGGGTGTCCCAGAAGGAGAAGAGAAGGGAAAAGGAGGAGAAAAACTAATGGAAGAAATTATCACTGAAAATTTCCCAACTCTTATGAAAGACCTAAAATTACAGATCCAAGAAGTGCAGTGCACCCCAAAGAGATTAGACCCAAATAGGCGTTCTCCAAGACACTTACTAGTTAGAATGTCAGAGGCCAAAGAGAAAGAGAAGATCTTGAAAGCAGCAAGAGAAAAACAATCCATTACATACAAGGGAAACCCAATAAGACTTTGTGTAGATTTCTCAGCAGAAACCATGGAAGCTAGAAGACAGTGGGATGATATATTTAAAATACTAAAAGAGAAAAACTGCCAACCAAGACTCCTATATCCAGCAAAATTATCCTTCAAAAATGAGGGAGAAATTAAAACATTCTCAGACAAAAAGTCACTGAAAGAATTTGTGACCAAGAGACCAGCTCTGCAAGAAATACTAAAGGGAGCACTAGAGTCAGATATGAAAAGACAGAAGAGAGAGATATGGAAAAGAGTGTAGAAAGAAGGAAAATCAGATATGATATATATAATACAAAAGGCAAAATGTTAGAGGAAAATATTATCCAAACAGTAATAACACTAAATGTCAATGAACTGAATTCCCCAATCAAAAGACATAGATTGGCAGAATGGATTAAAAAACAGGATCCTTCGATATGCTGTCTACAGGAAACACATCTTAGACCCAAAGATAAACATAGGTTGAAAGTGAAAGGTTGGGAAAAGATATTTCATGCAAATAACAACCAGAAAAGAGCAGGAGTGGCTATACTAATATCCAACAAATTAGACTTCAAATGTAAAACAGTTAAAAGAGACAAAGAAGGACACTATATACTAATAAAAGGAACAATTAAACAAGAAGACATAACAATCATAAATATTTACGCACCGAATCAGAATGCCCCAAAATACGTGAGGAATATACTGCAAACACTGAAAAGGGAAATAGACTCATATACCATAATAGTTGGAGACTTCAACTCACCACTCTCATCAAGGGACAGAACATCTACACAGAGGATCAACAAAGAAATAGAGAATCTGAATATTACTATAAATGAACTAGACTTAATAGACATTTATAGGACATTACATCCCACAACAGCAGGATACACCTTTTTCTCAAGTGCTCATGGATCATTCTCAAAGATAGACCATATGCTGGGTCATAAAGCAAGTCTCAACAAATTTAAAAAGATTGAAATCTTACACAACACTTTCTCGGACCATAAAGGAATGATGTTGGAAATCAATAATAGGCAGAGTGCCAGAAAATTCACAAATACGGGAGGCTCAACAACACACTCCTAAACAACGACTGGGTCAAAGAAGAAATTGCAAGAGAAATTAGCAAATACCTCGAGGCGAATGAAAATGAAAACACAACATATCAAAACTTATGGGACGCAGCAAAGGCAGTGCTAAGAGGGAAATTTATTGCTCTAAATGCCTATATCAGAAAAGAAGAAAAGGCAAAAATTCAGGAATTAACTATCCATTTGGAAGAACTGGAGAAAGAACAGCAAGCTAACCCCAAAGCAAGCAAAAGGAAAGAAATAACAAAGATTAGAGCAGAAATAAATGAAATTGAAAACATGAAAACAATAGAGAAAATCAATAAGGCCAGAAGTTGGTTCTATGAGAAAATCAATAAGATTGATGGGCCCTTAGCAAGATTGACAAAAAGAAGAAGAGAGAGGATGCAAATAAATAAGATCAGAAATGGAAGAGGAGACATAACTACTGACCTCACAGAAATAAAGGAGGTAATAACAGGATACTATGAACAACTTTACGCTAATAAATACAACAATTTAGAGGAAATGGACGGGTTCCTGGAAAGACATGAACAACCAACTTTGACTCAAGAAGACATAGATGACCTCAACAAACCAATCACAAGTAAAGAAATTGAATTAGTCATTCAAAAGCTTCCTAAAAAGAAAAGTCCAGGACCAGATGGCTTCACATGTGAATTCTACCAAACGTTCCAGAAAGAATTAGTACCAATTCTCTTCAAACTCTTCAAAAAAATCGAAGTGGAGGGAAAACTACCTAATTCATTCTATGAAGCCAACATCACCCTCATACCAAAACCAGGCAAAGATATTACAAAAAAAGAAAACTACAGACCAATCTCTCTAATGAATATAGATGCAAAAATCCTCAATAAAATTCTAGCAAATCGTATCCAACAACACATTAAAAGAATTATACATCATGACCAAGTAGGATTCATCCCAGGTATGCAAGGATGGTTCAACATAAGAAAATCAATTAATGTAATACACCATATCAACAAATCAAAGCAGAAAAATCACATGATCATCTCAATTGATGCAGAGAAGGCATTCGACAAGATTCAACATCCTTTCCTGTTGAAAACACTTCAAAAGATAGGAATACAAGGGAACTTCCTTAAAATGATAGAGGGAATATATGAAAAACCCACAGCTAATATCATCCTCAATGGGGAAAAATTGAAAACTTTCCCCCTAAGATCAGGAACAAGACAAGGATGTCCACTATCACCACTATTATTCAACATTGTGTTGGAGGTTCTAGCCAGAGCAATTAGACAAGAAAAAGAAATACAAGGCATCAAAATTGGAAAGGAAGAAGTAAAACTATCACTGTTTGCAGACGATATGATACTATACGTCGAAAACCCAGAAAAATCCACAACAAAACTACTAGAGCTAATAAATGAGTACACCAAAGTAGCAGATTACAAGATCAACATTCAAAAATCTGTAGCATTTCTATACACTAGTAATGAACAAGCTGAGGGGGAAATCAAGAAACGAATCCCATTTACAATTGCAACTAAAAGAATAAAATACCTAGGAATAAATTTAACTAAAGAGACAAAAAACCTATATAAAGAAAACTACAAAAAACTGTTAAAAGAAATCACAGAAGACCTAAATAGATGGAAGGGCATACCGTGTTCATGGATTGGAAGACTAAATATAGTTAAGATGTCAATCCTACCTAAATTGATTTACAGATTCAATGCAATACCAATCAAAATCCCAACAACTTATTTTTCAGAAATAGAAAAACCAATAAGCAAATTTATCTGGAAGGGCAGGGTGCCCCGAATTGCTAAAAACATCTTGAGGAAAAAAAACGAAGCTGGAGGTCTCGCGCTGCCTGACTTTAAGGCATATTATGAAGCCACAGTGGTCAAAACAGCATGGTATTGGCATAAAGATAGATATATCGACCAATGGAATCGAATAGAGTGCTCAGATATAGACCCTCTCATCTATGGACATTTGATCTTTGATAAGGCAGTCAAGCCAACTCACCTGGGACAGAGCAGTCTCTTCAATAAATGGTGCCTAGAGAACTGGATATCCATATGCAAAAGAATGAAAGAAGACCCATCTCTCACACCCTATACAAAAGTTAACTCAAAATGGATCAAAGATCTAAACATTAGGTCTAAGACCATAAAACAGTTAGAGGAAAATGTTGGGAGATATCTTATGGATCTTACAACTGGAGGCGGTTTTATGGACCTTAAACCTAAAGCAAGAGCACTGAAGAAGGAAATAAATAAATGGGAACTCCTCAAAATTAAACACTTTTGTGCATCAAAGAACTTCATCAAGAAAGTAGAAAGACAGCCTTCACAATGGGAGACAATATTTGGAAATGATATATCAGATAAAGGTCTAGTATCCAGAATTTATAAAGAGATTGTTCATCTCAACAACAAAAAGACAGCCAACCCAATTACAAAATGGGAAAAAGACTTGAACAGACACCTCTCAGAAGAGGAAATACGGATGGCCAAGAGGCACATGAAGAGATGCTCAATGTCCCTGGCCATTAGAGAAATGCAAATCAAAACCACAATGAGATATCATCTCACACCCACCAGAATGGCCATTATCAACAAAACAGAAAATGACAAGTGCTGGAGAGGATGCGGAGAAAGAGGCACACTTATCCACTGTTGGTGGGAATGTCAAAGGGTGCAACCACTGTGGAAGGCAGTTTGGCGGTTCCTCAAAAAGCTGAATATAGAATTGCCATACGACCCAGCAATACCATTGCTAGGTATCTACTCAAAGGACTTAAGGGCAAAGACACAAACGGACATTTGCACACCAATGTTTATAGCAGCGTTGTTTGCAATTGCAAAGAGATGGAAACAGCCAAAATCTCCATCAACAGAAGAGTGGCTAAACAAACTGTGGTATATACATACGATGGAATATTATGCAGCTTTAAGACAAGATAAACTTATGAACCATGTAATAACATGGATGGACCTAGAGAATATTATGCTGAGTGAATCCAGCCAAAAACTAAAGGACAAATACTGTATGGTCCCACTGATGTGAACGGACATTCGAGAATAAACTTGAAATATGTCATTGGTAACAGAGTTCAGCAGGAGTTAGAAACAGGGTAAGACAATGGGTAATTGAAGCTGAAGGGATACAGACTGTGCAACAGGACTAGATACAAAAACTCAAAAATGGACAGCACAATAATACCTAATTGTAAAGTAATCATGTTAAAACACTGAATGAAGCTGCATCTGAGCTATAGGTTTTTGTTTTGTTTTGTGTTGTTTTGTTTTGATTTTACTATTATTACTTTTATTTTTTTCTCTATATTAACATTCTATATCTTTTTCGGTTATGTTGCTAGTTCTTCTAAACCAATGCAAATGTACTAAGAAATGATGATCATGCATCTATGTGATGATGTTAAGAATTAATGATTGCATGTGTAGAATGGTATGATCTCTAAATGTTGGGTTAATTTCTTTTTTTCCGTTAATTAAAAAAAAAAAAAAAAGAGAAGGGATAATTGGAGATGAAGGGATACAGACTGTACAACGGGACTGGATATAAAAACTCAGAAATGGACAGCACAATACTACCCAATTGTAATGCAATTATGTTAAAACACTGAATGAAGCTGCATGTGAGGTATAGGTTTTTTGTTTTTGTTTTTTTTGGTTTTTTTTCTTCCTATTATTGTTTTAATTCTTATTCTGTTGTCTTTTTATTTCTTTTTCTAAATCGATGCAAATGTACTAAGAAATGATGAATATGCAACTATGTGATGTTATTAAGAATTACTGATTGTACATGTAGATTGGAATGATTTCTAATTGTTTTGTTAATTCTTTTTTTAATTAATAAAAAAAAATAGAAAAAAAAAAAAAAAAAAAAAAACTTACTCAGGAATAGCAGACCAGTTTGAAGGGAAAGGATTCAAACAGATTTTGTACAGCAATGTTTATAGCAGCTTTATTCATAACTGCCAAAAGATGGAAACAATCCAAGTGTCCATCAACCAATGAATGGATAAACAAAATGTGAAATACATATGATGGAATATTATTCAGCATTAAAAAGAACAAGTTCTGATTCATGTGACAAAATGAATGAACCTTGAAGATTTCATGTTGAGTGAAATAAGCCAGACAACAAAGGGTAAATGTTGTATGATATCATTGAAATGAAGTAAGGAGAATAAGCAAACTCAGAGTTAGAATCTAGAATATAGTTTACCAGGGACTGGGTTAGGGATAGGGAGTGGGGAGCTTAAGTCATACAGAATTTCCATTTGGATTGATTGTAAACATTAGAAAATCAATGGTGGTGATAGCAGCACAACATAGTAAGTGTAATTAACAGCATTGAATAATATGTGTGAATATAGTTAAAAGGGGAAATTTTAGGTCACATATATATTACTAGAATAAAAATTTTAAAATAAAACATAGGACTATACAACATATTGAACCCTATTGTAAATGATGGACTATAGTTAATAGTACAAATATAAAAATATTCTTTCATGAATTATAATAAATGTACCACACTAATACAAGGTGTTAATAACAGAGCAATATCTGGGGGAAAATACTCCCTAATATAACTTATGGACTACAGTTAATAGTATAATTATAATATTATTTCACCAATTATAACAAAGGTACCACACTACCGCAAAATGTTAACAGTGGGATATATATTTTTCTGTAAACCTACAAACTCTCTAATTAAAAAAAAGTTTTGAAAGATGTGGAAGAGAAAATTAGAAGGAATTTGGGTCTCTGATGATCAAGGTCCAGCCACACCTTCCCTGCACTGATTACCTGCAGATATTTTTTTAAGAAAAAAATGATAAATCTTTATGTTTCTGTGTCACTGAAGTCAGCTCTGTTCCCAACTGCCAATTACAATTCCCAACTGACGTGACAGTTAGTGAAAAAAAATAAGACCTGCCCTTATGTAACTTAAAAATTCCTAAAGATAAGGTAGATGAGCCCCAAACAGCAAAGAACCATCTGGGTTAATCAGCTACAACCAAATGGACTAGGTTATTTGATTATCTATAAAGTTTCCAGTGATGTATGTTCTACCACTCCGTTGATGAAGATGTATTTCCTAATAGCCAACCAAAGTGATCAATTAACCCCAAAGGAATCACTCCTAAAATACAAAACTAGTAATGCTCAGACTCAATTACCTCAACTTGACAGTTATGACTTTTAAACTCTATAAAAAACACAAGAAATTTGCCACTTTGTTTCATGAAATCATCCCAATTTAAAAGGGAAATGGGAGATAACATTAACTGAACACTTTCTATGTGCCAGACACTGGGCCAGATGCTTTGTATATCATCTCATGTGAACCTCACAACTGCTCGATAAGGTAAATATTATAGTCATTTTATAAATAAGGAAATTGGGGATCAGAAACAGTAAGTCACTTTCTCAAGACCTCTCAAAGAACAAGTAACAGGGCCAGGATTTAAAAACATGTGCCTCTACATCCCATACTATTTCCACCACTCCATTCTGCCTTAAAGCCAGCCACTGTTAGCATCACAAGTGTGTAACTGGCACTTCACCAAGTTCTGTTAATGAGAAAATGCTCTTTTCACAGGATTTATCATTAGGAATTTCTTATGGGTTGAATATGTCCTCCATAAAGATACGCTGATATCCTAACCCCCTGGTACCTGTGAATGTATGGTTTTGGGTCTTTGCAGATGTAATCAAGTTAAGATGAGGTTATACTGGAATAGTATACCCTCAACTTAACTACTGGAGGACCCTAACCCAGTGATTGTTGTTTTACAAGAGGTAAATTTGGACACAGAGACACTCAGAGAGCAGAATACGATGTAAAGATGGAAGCAGAGATTGGAGCAATGCATCTACAAACCAAGGATGCCAAGGATTGCCAGCAACCAACAGAAGGTACAATGAGGAAAGGAAGACTACTTCCCTAGAACAAGCATGACCCTGCCAACACCTGGATTTTGAACTTCCAACCTTCAGAACTGTGAAAGAATAAACTTCTGTTGCTTTAAGCCAATTTGTGTAATTTTTGTTAATCGGTTTCCTTAACCGCAGCCCTAAGAAACTAAGAGAAGAGTTTGACCCCTAACTCTAGATAGCTTGGGACTTAGCAATAACATATATGTGTGACTGAGTGTAAAGTTATGCCCACGTCATGGGATAAGGGGGTGGTACACTGGTCAGATGAAGCTGGGAGTGTGTCCAACACATCCTACCCAGTCTACAAAGGTATTCAAGGGATGAGAGAGACAGAAAGTGACAGATGGAGTGAAGGAGGCAGAATCAAATGTGGTGAGCAGCTTGGGCTAAAGAAATGAGCTGGCCCAGTGAGATGTGAACAAGTAACAAGTGTCCTGGTGGTGATGGAGAAACCCTCCTTACTTTTCTAGACCCGAAGAACTGAAGGATCTCATTTTTTCCCAATCATGCAGACTTGAATAATTTCAGGCTATGGAGGGTAAACCAATTTAGCTCTCTGTTTAGATTTTGAACATCTGTTAGATTTGGACCAGCTAAAATCCATTGAATAGAGACCGATTCCAATTTGTATTTTATATAATGCCAAGGATATTGTTAGTGAGTTCATTATAGGCTTAACAAGCAAATACTTAGAATCATTGGAGGGATAATTACTCAACATGTACAATCTCAAATGTATGAATTATTAATAAAACACACCCAAGCCAAGTTGATATTCTTTCAAAATCGTACTAAGAAGGAGATAACGGAACTGAAAGATATCTCATACTTGCTTTCATTATTTCACTTGTCTCGTGATAGAAGCATCTATTTCTAGTAAAAATATATATACAAAATTTCAAAAAAAATTGTAACAATAATTCTAACATTCACTTAGACAAATCACCTTTCAATAAAGTCAGTGAGACAACATAAATAAATCTTACCAAAGCTTTCCTCTTATTAGGTGACCAACTTGTTATGGTTTGCCCAGGACTGTCCAGAAAGTCCCACAGCCCAGAGAATCCCTCAGTCACAGGCAAACCTGAATAATCTGTTATCTGACCTTTAATAAATAAGAACAATGGTCATATGAGCAAGCGCCTCAGAACAGGAAACTCATCCGTTCTAGTTTGCTGGCCGCTGGAATGCAATATACCAGAAACAGAATGACTTTTCAAAAGGGGAATTTAATAAGTTGCTAGTTCACAGTTCTAAGGCTGAGAAAATGTCCCAATTAAAGCAAGTCTATAGAAATGTCCAATCTAAGGTATCCAGGGAAAAATACCTTGGTTCAAGAAGGCCGATGAAGTTCAGGGTTTCTCTCTCAAATGAGAAAGCACATGGCAAACACAGTCAGAGTTTCTCTCTTGGCTGGAAGGGCACATGGCAAACACGGTATCATCTGCTAGCTTTCTCTCTCGGCTTCCTGTTTCATGAAGCCCCGGGAGGAGTTTTCCTTCTTCATCTCCAAAGGTCGCTGGCTGGTAGACTCTCTACTTCGTGGTCCTGCAGCATTTTCTGCTCTCTCTGAATCTTTTCTTCCTCCAAAATGTTTTCTCTTTTATAAGATTTTGGTAAACTAATTGAGAATCACCCAAATGGGTGGAGACATTCTCTACCTAATCCAGCTAAACAGTCACTCTTGATTGAGTCACATCTCCAGGGAGATGATCTAATTACAGTTTCAAACATGCAGTACTGAATAGGGATTAGAAGAAATGGTTGCCTTTACCAAATGGGATTAAGATTAAAACATGGCTTTTCTATGGTACATACATCCTTTCAAACCGGCACAAGATCCAAAATGCATACTCAAAGAGGTAGCTTTTGAGGTAATATTGGCCCAAGAGATGAATCAAAACTGAGGCTAACAGACAGTGATCAAAGGTCACTTTTCAAGAGCACCCAAACTAGTAACCAGTGACTCCTCACCAAACACTCCTCACTCCTCCTCTGCTCAACCCCAGTATACTCCTGCACTCAACCTGGGATGCTCTTTCCTTGTCTACACTCTTGCCAAAGGTTATCTCATCCATTCCACGGCTTTAAGAGCCACTTATGTGCTGATGACCCCAAAGCTCTCTCCCTAGCTTTAATGTCTCCACATTAAAGGAGGGCCCACAGATCCCATTGGTGACAACATCTACACCTGGGGTCCTAACTGGCATCTTAAACTTAACATGTCTGAAATAGAACTTTGACCCAATAATCTTACCCCCAAGATTCATCCCCGAGATACCCTTGGGCTTCCCCAACTCAATAGGAAAGACATTGCTATTCACCAAAAGACATTGCTAAATGCAAAAATCAGGAAATAGTCCTGCATCCCCTTTCTTGCCCACTTCCCACCTTATTTTACCCTATCAGTATATTATATTGGCTCTGCCTTTAAAAAATGTCCTCAATCTGTCAACTTTTCTCAATCTCCATTACTACCAACCTTTTCAAGCCACTGTCATATCTTGGGAAACAGCAAAATCTACTTAGTCTCACTGCTTCAACTTCTACCCCCTATACTTTAGTCTTATTAAAAGCAATCATTTTTAAAACATTAAAAAGGATATGCCACATCCCTCTACAAAACCCTTTAATAACTTCCCATTGCCTTTAGGAAACATCCAAACCTACTGCTCCAGTCCCCAAGTCCCTCTGGGCAAACTTATTTAAGTATTTCCCCTGTACCCTCTGTGTTCCCACTACAATAGCATTCTTTCTGTTCTTCCCAAACATCAAGATCATTCCCAAGCCTGGGGTTTTCTCTGGCTGTTCCCTCTTCCTGGAATGCTCTTCCCACTGCTGTTCTCATGGCTTAGTCCTTCATTTCTTCTTGTTATTCAAGTTTTGTTTTATTTTAGTTTAAATCCTATCTTCTCGGAGAGGTTTTCCCTGACCATCCAAACTAAGAGTGGCCCCACAGTCATTCTCTACCATAATAATTCTACCTTAATTCTCTTTAATTCTATCCATTTTTTTGAGAGTAGAAACCTTGCCTGTTCTCTTTATTTCTATCCATTTTTTTCTGAGAGTAGAAACCCTGTCTGTCTTTCGTACCTACATTTTTCTAGTGCCTAGAAGAGTGGATGACACATAGTAGGCTCTTGGTATTTGTTATTTCCATTGAGAAATATTAGTTCCATGTCCAAAGCAGAGGCAATACCCTTTCTCCAAGATGATCTAGGGAAAAGATACTAGAAGCAATGGATTCTTTCACTGGTGACTTCTGAGAAACATGATAATGGCCTTGAAAATCTGGGATGCAGCCCCAAGTCATGTATATGTAAATAAGTGAGATGACTAGCAACACCCAGATAGTTTACCTAAGCTTCAAATGAGTAGTCAAAGAAATTAGAAAAAAAAACAAGACTAAGAGTTACGGTCCAAAAAGGAACTTGCACAAAAGAAATGCGGAAAGGCAAAAAAAAAAAAAAAAATTGGTTGATTCACTGCATCTAATATACATATAGCACTTGACAGATTGTGAGCATTTTCTACTTATTATTTCATTCATCCATCTACCCAAGCCTATGAGTCAGTGTTCTCAGTCATAATTCAGGGGTCCCCACACCAAGTTCCAATCCCAAAAGTGCTTACACGCAAGGTGATTTCATTATCACCAGCTGTTGTATTTGTGCTTTCTGTGGTTCATTATCCTAAAATGTTTATTCCAGACCCCTAGTACCTATCAAGTTTCACAATGGAGCTGCTGCTTCAGCAGAAGCTGAGTGGGTTATGTAATACAGGACCAGGAGTCCTGAATGCCTATGTGATACTGGATACGGCTTATTTGCTTAGCATCCATTCCAATAACCACTTTTTAGAGGTGCCTCCTTAATTCTGAACTATCGTCAACTTATTCCATCATTTTTACTATTGTGAACTTAGTCCCCTGCTTTCTGCCCAAAAGCATCTGACTGGCAACCTGAGAAAACAGAGTCTTAACTCCTGACACATATAACACGTCATTATTTCCGAATTTTACAGTATGGCACAATAAAATTTTATCCTACCTCTTTCTCTCTTCTTTCCTTGGACTTTCCCACCCTCAACCCTAGCCAACACAATCCAGAGAACAAGGCAAAGACTTGTACCCTTTCAGTTCCAGAGGACACTATCCCTCTGCAGGACCCCTGACATGGGGCAGCAGAAGAAGCAGAGTCTGTATTTGAGGTATGAGCAATGGTAGGGGGTGAATACATCTGAGAAGATCTGCATTCAGACGTGGCCAGAAGAAGACTGTGAGCGAATCTGTGGGGGATATCCTCCACTGTGCTTTCAGATCCCTGCAGGCTGATCTTCACCTACTAAATTAACTGTGCCCCTTTGCCCTCTGACTTCTAAGTTGTGTTCAGCCTATGGGAAACATAGTGGATGACTGGAGGGAGGGATGAGAGACAGATTGGGTACTTCCCCTTCCCAGGCCACAGTCTGATAATAGTACATTCCCCTACAGAAGGCCTCTGGGCTCCTGTCAGCGGCCCTCTCCTACAGCTACAGCTCTCTCTGATCCTGGAAACTTCCTCTCCTTGTCCCACTGGGCCTAAGGATTCTACGAGCTTCGCACAGGTCCTGGCCCTGAGATGCTTCATTGTCTCTCACTGGTTTCCCTTTAATTTGTGGATACCATGTAGATAATTCCTTAATTAACCTCTCTTCAATTACCCCTTTTATATATTAATTGAGCAATTACTCTGTTAAGGCTTGTGGCATCCACTCTCAAAGAAACAGAAATGAATAAAACCGGTCTAGAGAGTTTACAGAAAACATGAATGCTGTAGTAAACATCTGTGGCTCCTACCTGCTAGACACCCCTCTCTTCTTTCAACACTAAACCCTTTCTTTCCTAGGAGGAACCCCTTCCAAAATCATTCTCCAACTCCTCACAGTGCAAGAGCCACATGAACAAGGCCACAAAACTCATTACTTCCCATGAACCTCAGTGACTGGCTTAGGGATGGGAATGTGACCCAAGGCTGACTTCATCCCTCTCTTGTAATTTTCTTTTGAAACTTCTGTAGAAGTTGTGTATGTTTGGTTATGTTGCTTGTTTGTTTATTTGTTTTTTTCTGGAGTTGCTAATTATGTATGCCTGGAACTGCCAGTAGCTATCTTGGCTTACAAATAGAGAGAGGCTATTGAGAATAAGGTCAACACAGATGAAAGCAGAGATGAGAGATAGAAAGGTGAGAAAGACAGACTATAACACTCTTTGAGCACCTTGATCCAGCCAGGTCTGAATTCCACCCCTGGAATTTCCAGTTATGTGGGCTTATTTTGCTCAAGCCAATTTGAGTTAGACATTTGTCACTTGCAAGAAAAACAGCTCTGAGTAGAGAAAACGGGCTCCCTTGCTAAGCCCATGCTACACCAAAAACCCAAAATACCCAAGACTTAATCATAGTAAAATCAGTTTCCTTAATACAATCATAAGCAATGTCTTTGAGGGAAGAAGAAAGCAGAAAGTAATGTTCCAAACTATAATACACTTGGATGAGACCAAAACCTCAAAACAAGCCTTTTTTAGTACCTTAACTTTTAGGGACTTCCCTATATTTCTTAACATTTAAATGTATTAGTTTTAAAAAAGTTAATAGGTCCACATAAGAGGTAGGTTCTGATCAAGAGCAATAGGTCCATACCACGATACAATCAAAAGGATAAGCCAATATGAAATGAAAAAAAAAATGTGCCAAACATATTTTTTAAGGCAGGCATACTCTCTTAAAAATTACAAGCGTATTAAAAATAAGTAATTATAGCAAGAATTTAGTAATGCAGATGAAGGCTAGCTGCACTTGTTTAAAAGACTAAGTTATAAAATACTTTTAAAGCAATGCAATCTTAAAGCTTTTAAGAAAACACTGAAACTGGAGATAGGCTTTAAAACAAATGTTACATAGTAGGAGAGGAACCATGACGGATGCAGGAAGGGCCCAGCTTTAATGAAGAGAATGGAAGGATTTGTGATTAGAATGTCAAATTGTTTGTAAATTCACACTTCTCAATTTCTGCAAGTACTTCAAGCAATTTGTGTTTTTTTAAGGAGTTCAAATGTGCTCCTTACAATGCTACTTGCACTCTTAATTTCAAAAAGTTTATATGTCCACAACCCCTTTAGTTTAAATGCTAAATAGATACTGAAAATGAAATTCTAGCTCAATGCTAGGTAAATATACAAATCTCCAAGTTAACGTCAATATTTTGTTTATATAATAATTATAAAATTGAATTGTCATATGCTTATGTCAGATACTGATATTTAAGTTGATGTCATTGTCATCAATTAAAAAACAAATCAGAAATCGTAATCTCCCAAAAAGAAGAGCCAAACTCTATTTTGACTTTTGCATTTAATTCTCAGTGAAAAAAAATCACACTTTTCCTTACTTAATGCAACCTGAAAATTCAGAAATAAAATCTAAATTGTTTTCCTATTTCCCTTGTATCAACACCAACAAGAAAAAAGTCTCATTAGCATACACGACCCACCCAAGCAAGATGAACAAGCTTCCTTCAAATCAAGAAAATCAAATACATTGCAAATTTCTACTCTTACAGGGCTTTTCACAACTAAATTCAAGATTGAATAAATCACAAACCGTAATACTTAAAGATATTTTCCTTAATGTGATATTAAAGTTTGAAAATCTCACAGTAACTAGTTTTTACAACTGAAAGAATCCAAACTCATTTTCATGAGATGTGTAAGAGTCTTTTTTCAAGGTTTCCCCCAAAAGCTAAATCATTAAGTTGAAGCCCTCCCCTAAAGTGCTATACTTTGGGGAGACCAGCGGGAGAAAGCTAAGCTGGGGCTATAAGAGCATAGCTGGAAAACTGTTGAGAAAATTGTCCAAAGCTACACATGCTTATCAGGCAGGCAAGCCTGAGGGCAGCATGTGAGTGTGTGTGACAGTGGAAAGGGCAGGGATTGCAATGAACAGGAACGCACGTGCCCACTCTGAAAGAAACACACCTTGCTCAGCTCCACCAAATCAGGCCCTGCAGGGACTGGACCCAGTGTTACAGGTAGAAATTATGATTTTTCAGGAGAAGCTTCAAATCATAGTTTTATGAGCCATCTTTCTTTTTTAAGTTGGCAACAAAATTTTTAAGTTTTTAAATCACCACAGGTCATCTAAAGCATGTCTGCAAGCTCCCCACTTACACTCTCAGATTTAGATAGTGTATTAACAGCACTCTCTTTATATATGGCGGCCACACATGATCCAGGCAAGCAAGCCCAATTACTGCACAGTATCAACATGTGCAGAGGCATTACTGCCAGACTAAAGGAAGGCATGTGATCAGAACACAAGTTTAACTATATTCTAGGAAGCATAAAAAAAACAAGGGTTTTTATGAGTGTGTTTTGTTTTGCTTTTGGCTATCTAAAATGAGAGCGTTAGAGTTCTTGCACATATGAGAATTGGCTGTTCACTGACTGGCCAGTTAATAGATTCCCACATCAGTCTCAGACAAGAAATGAAT
This sequence comes from Tamandua tetradactyla, assembly GCF_023851605.1. Taxonomy (NCBI): domain Eukaryota; kingdom Metazoa; phylum Chordata; class Mammalia; order Pilosa; family Myrmecophagidae; genus Tamandua; species Tamandua tetradactyla. Next base: position 146,522,600 of record NC_135332.1, read on the forward strand.
GCCTCATTGAAGACAGGGTAGAATAAAGATGTGAGCAGCAGTTACTCACATTACATGAAGGGTCACTTAGCAGTATTAGTACCCTCACTCTTGCAAAACGGGCTGTGGGAGCCTAAATGAAATCAACGTTCCAATTTTCTATCTCATGAAGTTGGGCAGGATGGGGGGAGCAGCAAGGGGAGTGGTAATAACAAAATAATAAAGTACCTTAGAATAAACTAATCTGCGTCATCATTAAATGAATGAATGCTGGAACAGAACGAATAGCTCCTAAAATGCATATTCTGCTCTTCAAATGACCAATTTTATTTTTTGTTTGTGCTTATCTTATTATTCCTATTTGATAGATGGGACAAATAATATCCTTAGAATAAGAATGTGATTTGAATTAATTGATTGCTAGGTAATCATATTCAATTCAATTTAATGAGTGTATATTGAGCACCTTTTATAAGTTCAGTATTGTGACAGGTATGGTGGGTAGTACTTAAGAATTGCGTCCATTCACTTAGCATTCACTTACTCCTACGTGAACACTCTGCTCAAGTGACCCAGCTAACATTTCAAACGTAGCAATAAGGAAAGCAGGCGTGAAACAATCAGAGGATGGGGGAGGCAGAATCCATCCTTTGGGTTCCATGTAATGTAAACACTTTGCACCATAGGTTACCCCTTGTTAAGGCACAAATCTTAGGGCTGGGAGAGACACCCAAAGACCTTTCAGCTTCTGTCTTCTGCCTTCATTGCACAGATAAAGCACTGAACACAGTTAAGGGATTTGTCCAAAGATACATAAGTGAGAAAAGGGACGAGAACCTAGGCCCTGCTTCCAGGGCAGGCCTCCGCCTGTCTCAATCCATTGCCCATTGCATCACCGGCAGCAAATACTTATTCATCCATTGGCTCAAGAAGCTTTTGTTGATCACCTGGCATGCCAGGCTCTGCCCAATTCCACCAGATGTTTAGGACTCAGCTTGTTGCACTTATGAAGATGTAAAGAAAAAGAGCAGGGCAGGAAGAGAGAACGAGGTGGGCAAGCTCTCTGTTTCTGGCTGGGCCCCATAATATCTTCATCTCCCAGGAGTCACTATAGACTGAAGACCTGGTTCTCAGATCTGCACATTCAGGAATTTGATTTTATCAGTTCCGTCAGGGGTGACAAGATTCTGGGAGTTGACTCACTACAACTGAATGTTCAAGACACTGACAAATCGGAAGGCCAATTTACTCATTTACAATGAGAAATATATATTGTTAGGGGGACTAGGATATGCTTTTATTCTTTGAAGTCCTGTGTGGAAACCCAAATTAATAAAGGGGAGGCTTTGGGAAAATACAGATTCACAGAAAATGTACCTCAGTGAGCAAACCACAGAGTCGTTCACAAAATGCATCTCATGTCTTCACTCCATTATTAACCATTTTTCTCAGCCTGATTACCCCCTTTCTTCTCCCCAAACACACCCTCCCCCAATCTCTGACTGTTAAATAATACTCATAGCTAGCACTTATAGCACTTATTGAGTTGCTTACTACAAGCTGGGCATGGCTTTAACGGTTTCACATGCAAATCTCCCTTTAAAGAAATGAAAGCTCAAAAGGGTTAAGTAACGTTAGCCCACAGTTACCTAGCACATCACCACCAAGATTCAAAGCCAGACAGTCAGACCCAGAGTCCATGCTCCTAACCATTATACCACCCTGCCCATAAAGTACTTGGGCACCTTCAAAGCCCATCTCAAGTGTACAGTCTCAGCTGAAGCCTCTACGGCTCTCCTGACCAGATGTGTTCTCTCCCTCCTCTGAGTCCCTACTGCACTGTTTCTCTAGCTTTTGCTGCATATGTAGTTAACATCCCACACCCTCACCCCGTTCAGGATCTAAGGTAAATTCATCAAATAACAAACTACACTGTAAAGAAAATCATGTTATTGAAAGGTTCCAGTAAATGTCATCAAAGCTTTAGTTTGCACCTAATAATATTCAATTCCCTGGTTATATATGATACCTTCTCTGGACACTAGCCACATCCATCAGAGGCTTAGCTGTGGCAGAGACGCAAAATAAAACCCACCCCCTTTACCTATGTCACACAATTCATCCTTGAAGGGGACTGAGGGACAGTATTGGTGCAGCAGAAATACAGCTGGATCCCTACCACACATTACTGGCCAATGCAAAACCTGAAGTCAGAGTGCCTGCCTGGCTCCAAAGGCAGGACAGTAGTCATTAGAAGAGTGGCTATGGAGAAAGGCTGTGTGATGTGGAGCAGGTTGGTTACCTTTTCTGAGTCTCAGGTGTCTCAGCTTTACTTTTTAGATTAGCCTCCTGTCTTCAAGGGAAGTTATGGAGAATGATTTAACTAATACCATGAAGCAACTGAAGCCAGCAAAGGGATGGCTGGTGGAATGTAGCTGGATTTCCACTTAATGAAAAGAAATGAATTTCCTGTACGGCATCAAGCCAAGGGTCCTTCCTGGATTCATTCAAAACACCCTTAGTAGGGAACAACCAACCCCTAAGGATAGTAACCACTATTTTAGAACAAGTTTTCCAGAGGTAAGAAAAGACCCCTTTCTTGGGTGTGTTTCTTGGGTATGTATTTTGTGGCCAAACAGCATTTTTTTGAATACTCTTCCCATATTTGAGGAATTTCCTACCTTATGAGTTTATACCTTGCCGAGAGAGAAGTCAGGAACTTGCCTCCCCAGCCCACCCTGCGGCTAAGTTGTAGGCATTTGCCCTGGACTCCACTGATCAGCCCTATGCATGAGAAATTCCTTTTCAGAAGAGAGTGAGGTAAGGAAGGAGTTACCGTGTGGAATTCACTGTGAAGATGGAGACTGGCAGAGCTGGACAAAGAGATACCCAGCTTTCAGATGTAACACTGACAGGCCCCACCCAAAGTAACCCACTTGGTGGTATAAATAGGGGGGACCATGCCCAGTGTGGTCACACCGAGCTCTCCACTAGAATGTCCAGTGATGTAATTTATATAGTGTTCCCGGCTGCATGACTGCCAAGTCTGACTCTGGTCCTCCCAGATATGCTGTGAGTTCTTTCATATGCCTTTGTGAGCTCTTCCATATGCCTTTAAAACGTCGCTTTCTGCTTAAACTAGCCAGAATGGGCACTGTTGTTTGCAACTGAGAACCCCAAAACAGGATGTAACCAAATAACAGTTGCACCATGACATGAAAGTCAGGAGTTGTGGCATATGAGGGGACTTAAAAAAAAAAAAAGTTAAATAAAAGAAAGAAATTAAAGCAACTGCCCGCAAAACTTTGATAGGCAAAAGAAACTGATAATTTTTTCCAAAGGACACCTGACAATTTTTTCCAAAGGAAGGTATAAGTCCCCCCTATTTATACCACCAAGTTCGTTACTTTGGATGGGGCCCCATGAGCAGGTAGAGAAAGGAAAGGGATACAGCAATTCCTTCAGCACAAAGTTCTAATTACAAAAAGACACATATATATAAACTGTTACTCAAGACATGAGGTTGCATAGCCTGACGAAAACTGCTACTTTAACCTCCCCATGGCACAAAATGTTCCTGATTTGAGATAGTTAAAAAACCAAGCAATAATGTCCTACTGAAAATTAAAATCATCAATACACAAATAGAGCATTTTAATCATTAAAGACAAGCTGGATCCTAAATCCTAGGCACTGATAAGGATTTATGCAAAGCCTTTATATAACTGAGCCAAGTCACTTCAATGCCAGAACAGCTTAGATTTTAAATAGTGAGCACCTAATGAAAGACTCTGAAGTCTTATCCTCCTGCTTGACCAAAAATTGAAGACAAACCCATCCTGTGATTGGCGTCTTTCAAAAGATGCAAGGGTAAAGAGCAATTTCATTTCGTTTAATAGCATCATCTTTCAGGACTGTAACCTCAAAAACATATGAGTTTTAGGGTGCACAGGTGGTTCAGTTGTTAGAATGCCCGCCTTCCATGCAGGAGGCCCAGGTTCAATTCCTGGACCGTGCACCCAAAGAATATGAGTTCTAGGTCTTTCCAAGCCCTTTGGATTTCCAGTTTTTGGATTTGTCACCTACAAATAAGAAGCCTGTGACCCAGTCCTCTTACCCTGAGCCCCAAAATCTTGATTATGGTGGTCTACTTATTTTTAATAAACCTGAAAGGATTCTGTAGTAGATATGAGTTGTTCTGCCTGGGCAGCATCCATTCCCATTTCTTCTGGTATTAATATCCCAATTGTCCCTAGAGAACATACTTCCCCATTTCTAGTCCATGTAACTAGAGGAGTGGGGGGTACTTTAACACCTCTCCAAGGATGGGAAATGACTCAGGCCTGACCGATCATCATTTTCCACCCCACTCCACCCCTACTCTGGCTGCCATGTTTGATTGAGAGACAGGCATGTGACCAATTCAGGTCAATGAGAATCAAACCTAGGACATGTACTGGAATTATGGGAAAAGAGAAGCTCTCCTCTGGGGGTAGTTCAGCTAATAGATAAACCTGTGGCTTCTGGTAGCATCATGATACCAACAAGGAAGAGCCTGCCTAAGGATGAAACCAATACAGAGGAATGCCGGGCCAAGAGATGACAAGAGATAGATTTCTGATAACAGCATTTGAGACCAGAATCTAGCCAAGCTTTCATCTTTACATTTACCAACTAATTTTCTTTTTTGCTAATCACCTTTGAATTAGAGTTCTACCATTTGAAACCTAAAGAATCTTAACGGATATTGGTTCTCTGAAGTTGAGAGTTTATAAAGATAGAAAAAGTATTTATTAAAGTATAAAATTACCTATATACAGTTTTTCCGGAGATTCTCATTTTCAGCTATAAACAACTTTCCTTTCCGGTGTACACAGTCTTATCCACAATACCCTGTTTGGAGAAATGGTCCTAGGGATGACTGTACATGAGATAGCCCCAAAGGCCAGTCATTATTTTGCTGGCCAGGGTCCAAACGTTTATGTGGCCTGGCTCACTGAGCTGAGCCAAGAGGATTCTCTGACTTAAGACTCTGAGCCAGGAGGTACCGAGGAAAATAAAGGTCTGATGCTGCATCCTTAGGAGTTTGGTTGACCATTCAGGGGCCATATGTAAAATGAGGAAACAGAAGAAGAGAGTAGAGAAAAAGAGAAATTGAGCAGAGACCATGTGATCTCAGAGAAACATGGTAACTTTGTTACCAACTTTCCAGTCTTTTGGTTTGGACCCCTTGAGGCCCAGCTGCACTTTGTTTCGGCCACAGAATCCTTCCAAGGGGCAGAGCAGAATTGCGGTTAGAGACCACGGCTCTAGAATGGACCACCTGGGTTTGAGTCTTGATTGCAACTTACATTCCACTTGTCTTCAGGCACATTCTCTAAAGTCTGTACCTCCTTAATAGAACAAGGATAAAACACTCTCAACCTCCCAGGATTAGGGAGAGAATTCTGTGAGAAAACGTACTCAGATCAGTGTCTGGTACATAGCAAGGTCCAAATAATTAATTGGAGTTATTTTTACAATAACTCCTTTTACTTCAATTACTTTGAGTGAAGTCTTAGTCCTTAGCTCCTGAGAGGGCCCAAACAAAAGCAGCAATTTACTAAATGGTTTAATAAATAATTTAAATATATATTTTTTTTACACAATACATATAACAATGTTAATAGATGGGATAACTACAGTGCAAATCCTCTTCAGCACAGGAAAACCTTAGCTGCGGGAGCCTTAGGAAAGTGTCTCAAATGTACTGATCCTATGCTCATAGGGATGCTCCCAGGTTATCGTCCTCATTCTGTTCTATGCACTGATCTCTTGGGTCCAGCCCTGATCCAGGGATTAGTTAATGCCTTATACCAGGGCTGATATTAGTCTTTTCACTGTCTGCAACTGCTCAAGGCTTAGACGCCTCTTCAATCGCATTCTACAACTCTGGCTATCTCTGCAACAACTTTTTATTGCAGGGGAGGTAACCATGTGTGCAATGCATGTGCTCTGCAAAAGATGCAGATGCTGTAGAAGTCAGAGAGTTTCCAGTGTCCTGGGTTTCAGCTGAGCCAAATCCAGAAACCTTCTCTCATTAGTCAAACCACTGTCCTATGATTACTTTCTGTTTCGAGCAGGCCCACCTTCTCTGAGGTTGGAAAAAAAAACATTCACCTAGAGGCTGGGTGCTCTACTCTTTAACTGTTTTGTCCCCTGATGTGAAAACTACACAAACAACTGCAGATTTCATTCCTTTCTAAATAAGCACAGTTAACCTTTCTGAACTGCTGATCTATGTGTTCCATTCCCCGCGTCCACCCCCAAAAAACCTGATTTTGCTAAAGAAAGATGGTATAGATAAGTTTTCAAAAAACCCTTTTATTTAAAAAGTTCTCTATTTCCCCAGGAAAAAAAAATATTCATAGAAATGTTCTTCAAATCTGTTCTCTAAAATGCATTAAGAATAAGAGGCACACAGTAGTCATGAGAAAGGAACAGAAGTTTGATTGCTTGAGGAAAAAAATAAGGGCCTTTTACAAAGCCCCTGTTTGGTTCTGCATTCTTAGTTAAAGGCAACAGTAAAGGAATTATTAAATCTATACTCCTGGGGTCTTTCTCCCTTTTCTTTTTAATAGAATCAGGACACAAATTTTTTAGTACAATGCTACTCTAAAAATCAGAGAACCAATGCATTTTTACAGCTACAGAAGAGGGCCAGGGAAAAGGACTGAAAACGTTCCATGTATTCCAATGTTTCAGAGAAGGGGACACTGCCATGTGGGAATAAAACACATTTTGACTTCCTAGCCAGTCCCTCAGTTTACAACTGATCATGTTGTAAGTTTATCCCTAACCTGGAATTTTTACAATGTAGCATATACTTTCCTGTAACAAATAGTGTTTGCTTGTTAGAAGTACTATCTTTTGTCACCCTAAAGGAGCCATTCTAACTGGAAAATTCCTCAGGAACCACATAGTTTTGTCCTAAGGGTGCTGTACAATCCAACCACCACTTGTGACTTTCCTTTAAGGAAATGCATTTAGATTTCCAAATAAGACAACATCTCAGTGATTCTGACCCTACAGTATTGTCACTGATGCCAAGACACCAGAGGTGGCCAAGGCCAGCACTCCTTCCTCTCAATCCACCCACACTGACCAGCCCTGAGGTGACAAGGGGTAAGGGTAAGGACAGATGGGACCTTTCTTTCCCTCCTCCTGGTCCCCACTTGGCCACCAGCAGAGAATGTAAACAGCAGGAACTAGAGGCCAGCAGGGCAGACCCCAGGGCCACAGAGCAAAACCACTGCAGAGGAAAGGAAAATTCACTGAGAGTTCAGCTGGCTGGATCCCCCACCTCTGCCTGGGACAGCCTGTGCTCTTAGCTTTCATTTCCACTATTGGTTGCTAAGTGCTATACATAATGCAAAAGTAAATAGTTACATAGTGCAGCTTGGAATACACAATAACACACATCAATCAGCCAAAAAAAAAAAACTCTCAAAGTTTCTAGGTTATTTTTAGATCATGGCTGACCAAATGAGTAACTTAAATGTCCAGAGGAAGAGAAGCGGGGCTGGAATATTGACTGAAAAGCATAGTTATTTAGAAATAGGAGACACTGACACCATAGACCTCTGGGCCCGTCTTAGCTTATAAAATATGCATTTGTCAAGTTCTCAGGTGTTTTAAGTACCTCAGAAGTAATTCTTTGAATGGATACAATATTCAATGCAATCAAAAGACTAGTTAATTACAAAACATCCCTTGTCATTAGGGTTTCAAGACCATGGAGGGACTGTAAATTCAAATACTAATATCATTTAGTAAAGAACTAAATTTAATTAAAAAAATAACTAAAAGAATGCTCAGGTAATCATGTAAACCCTTTGAGGGGCAGAAAACTTTTATCCACCTTGTATGTCTTACAATATACAGCATAGAGCCTTGGACAAAGACCATAATAGATGTTTGTTTCTTCTTCTTCATCAACATCATCATCTTCATCATCATCATCATAATGCTCCTGAAAAATACCCCCATTTCTAGGCAAAACTATCATCATCACCTTCCTGAGATTTCCCACATAGTGATGAAACTAGCCAGCCATTATTGAAGTTTCAAAGACAAGTTTATCACTGTAAAATAGAATCACAAGAAAGGAATGACAGAACAAAGACAGAATAATATAAAATAATGAAATATTGGGCTGGAAAAAAAGGAATACTCCTGAGTGGATCATTTAGATTTCCTTGGGCTTTTCATCTGTAAAACGAGATATACTTGCCACCCTATCATTATAAGGCAATGCAGGAGGGAAATGAAATATTGTTACAGAAGTACTCTGGCCCCTTTACATACACAGGCAGCATCCTGATGTTTCCATTATAGGGCAAAGATCTGGGCCTGAGGGGACTAGGTTATTCGCAGTGCAAACATCTAATTCCAGGTAAATACAAACATCTTCCTGTTCTCAGAAAAGAGCCTCCTGTTTATAAAAATAAAGCACAAATAAAAGACATTACTTGCTCTACGGAAAGTGGAAAAAATAAAAACACCATTCAATGAAGGGTAATGGGACAACTGGTTAGTAAGTTAAAGGAAAAAAATAGTCAGTTTAGCTCTTCATTTTCTCCTTATCATACATCAAAATAAATTATAGTTGAACTAAACAATAATAATGTGTTTTTTAAAAGGTACACAACTTTTTTAAATCCGTAGAAGACTGAGCTGAGTATTTGTCAAACCCTGTAAAAGGAGCAGGCTCTTATATCAGTAGAAGAAATCACAATGAAACATTTGCCCACTTAAGGAAATATCCATAGCAAATGTGATCAACAGTATTTTATTATATATTATTAAAGATCTTATGCCCATGATACATATTTTAACTAAAATACCAAAGACCAAGTGACAGAATAATGTGTATATTATGACTTCATTTTGGTAAAAAAAAAACAAGCCCTATGTATCTTTATAAGACGTGTATTTGAATGCACAGTCAAGGAGAAAGGTGGGAACGCACACCCCGGCCTCAAATACTGGCTGCCTTGAAGGATGGGTCTAGGGAAGGGCTAGGAGAGCTCTTCCTTTGGGTATCTTTGGGCTGAATTATATCACTTGCTATCACAAGAATATATGACTTCTATAATATGAAAATTTTTAAATCTTTTATTTTAGTTGTTGAGAGAAACAAGTAACCTAAAATTAGAAGAATGGCAACTAGCATACGATAATATGGAAAAATGCCCATCCTCACTACTAATGAAGGAAACACAGACGAAAATAAAGTATTTGGGGTTGCCAAATCAGTAAAAGCATTTCAAAGTGATGCTATACAACGCAAGGGAAAAGAATGTGAAGTCAACACAATCACCCAACATGAATTGTTTTAACTCTTTTGGAAAGCAAATTGGCAAAATGTGTCAAGATTTTTAAAATGTCCAAACCTTCAATGCATTAAATGCACTGGAAATATATGCTAGGATATAATCTTAAATACAAAAGAACTGTATGAAAATGATAACAGAAAAAAACAATTATTTTTACAAAAACAAAATGACCCATCATGGAACGGCCAAGGAAAGTGATATATGTACATTTCACGGAATATTATATGCTCAGTTAGGTTTTGTCTACAAAGAATATATAAGAATATGTAAAATGCTTATAGCATATGGCTAAGTGAAAAAAATAATACAAAATTATATATAAATAGGACTAACTAGGGAAAAAATCTTTATATAAAATTAAAGATGTATTCCAAATATTAATACTGATTACTTTTGAATATTTGGATTATGGGTGATATTTCTTCTTCTTTCTATTTTCCATATCATGCATATTTTATTTCACAATAATACCTTACTTTTATAACAGGGGTAAACAGCATCCAAGATGTGAGGAATATACTCTTTAAATGCCTGGATTAGAAAGATAAAAGTTTCCCAAGAAGCTTAAGTCAAAACTGACTCTTCTGAGTCTCATTATCCTGTCCTTTAGCCCGGCATGGAAATGGTCATCAAGTCTTCCAAAGGCGAGGTGGTGGGAACTCAACATTGCAGATTTCCCACATCCTGATCCTTTCCTTCCGACAAGTCACAGAGAAAAATCCCGCCAAAGAACTCTTACTTTAAATGTCCTAGAGAAAATTTAGATTAGATGTCTGAGGCAACATGTGTGCATATCTCCTCACCCCCCTTCCTTATTCTTTAGGACAGCAATACAAATTCTTGGTCAATAAAGGGCAACCTGTCATCAAAAAAATAGAAAAACAAGGCAACTCAGGGCTTAAGAGAACCAAGGGAAAATACCCCAATATTAGACAATTTTAAACAGCAACAAATTAAAATCCATCCCTTCTCTCAAATTTGCCATATAATGTAAATCCGTAATCTAGGATCCCTACCTGCAATATTCAGATCTTATCCCTAATCCTGAATATAAACTAAATATTTCACTTTCAAGTGCATACCATGGAAGAAAAACATTCAAATCATCCCCTTACATAACAATACAGATATGTGTTTTACATATACGTTTCTTTACATAAATCTTTAGAAAAATCTGAACATAGAAATAATGAAAGAAAATATCGCCAAATTAACAACAGCTGCCTCTGAATGTTTGATTATAGGAGATAGCACTACAGTTATATTCCTAAAAGTCTGGATGTAAATTAGATTTTTTTTTATTTCAGTGCTAATATAAATACACTAAAGGGTATTTAGTGTATTAGCTCTTCATTTTTTAAAAGGTACGCAACTTTTTTAAACCCGTAGAAGACTGAGCTGAGTATTTGTCAAACCCTGTAAAAGGAGCAGGCTCTTATATCAGTAGAAGAAATCACAATGAAACATTTGCCCACTTAAGGAAATATCCATAGCAAATGTGATCAACAGTATTAAAGATATTCTCTGAAATGTTTATAAAAGCAAAAATATTTGAAAAAAGAGAATAATGACCCCCCTCATTTAACTCTTTAGTAAATATCAGGTATGGAATTATGTTCTTAAAGATGGTGCACGTGTACTTTTGCTATTTAAAGATCAGCAGCAGCATCGGTGCCTTCTGTAAGGGAGATGTTGCACCTGATGCTTCCCTTTGTTAACCGAGTTAAACTTCTTCACCCTCAGAACAACCCAAGAGGCAGACACTATTATTATCCCCATTATCACCTGAAGAATCAGGCTCCAGGAGGTCATAGTTAATAAATGACAGGACTAGGACTGAAACCAAGTTGATCCAGCTCCAAAAAGAGTGGAGACACTCTTTCCAATACAAAAGAACTTGCCTCCAGTTTTTTGTTTTTTTTTCTTTATACCAAAAATATCCTTTGCCTAAGCCTGTTTTGGACAATCTGTAAAAAAAAAAAAAAAATTAACCAATCAAATGAATCACTCTCAATACACGTTCAACAATTCTGAATGAAGAAGGTACCGAAATAAATTATGATACTAGTTTTCAAAAATGTAAACAGTCTCTAAAATAGAACTAGAGGAAGGAAGGTATACATGGCCTTCAGATTATAAAAACAGGAAAAATAAGCCAATTAAATGGTTTGTGGGGAAAAAGAAAGGTATAGAAGGAGCTAAAAATAGTTTCCATCTTATCTCTGTTTTAATAATAGCAGATTAGCACACATTCTCTTGGAAATGTCACCCAGGCAACCAGAAATAGAGACAAAGATGTTCAGAAAAATAAATGAATATAAATCTATTTTTGTCTTATTTTGAACGTAAACGACCACTAACGCAAGAAAGACAATTAGTACGAGACTACATTAAAAAGGTAGGTACAGAAGGAGACTTTGTAAATAGATATCCAGAATAAAGTAGGATAACAGGGTCTCTATCTGTTTAAGAAGCCCTGAACCACTGCATTAAATTCATGGCAACAATCTATCAAAGGGGATTAAATATATTTTTCTATGTTTTTTTTAATTCATGCTTTTATCTCATAGACCAAAAGCAGACTAATACAAAAAGGAGCTGGCAAATTTTTAAATCATATTTGGAGAACTACCCTAAGTCCCACTTAATTAGAATGCCCATCCATCCCTTTTTGCCTGGTACAGTCCCCATTTGCACATATTGTTTTGGCATAATTATTAAAAAGCATCCCCTTTCACCCTCAGAAATGTTCTGGTGTGAATGATAAATTATATGACCACCTTACATTCAGCCAAGAAATATTTCTTGACCACTTACTATGTACTAGGTACTAGGTTGAGAATTTAAGTTGGTACGAATAGTTTATAAAATAGGATCCTTGACCTTCAGAACATTACAATCTAATTGAGACTGAAACATTTATAAAAGCAAAATACACCCAAAACAACAGTGAAACAGTAAAGGACTGACAATCCTTATTGTAGTTCAGACCATAAATTGCCTTAGCTCAGATCAGAGACAAAGTAGACAGTGTGTCCCTCGAGTAGGACACTCCATAGAACTAATAATTATATCAACTTGCTTCTTGAGCACTTACTGTATACCAGTCATAGTGCTAAGTATGATACCCAGATGATCTCACTTAATCCTCAAAACAATTTTAGAAGCAAGGGAATATCATTATGTCCATTTTACGGATGAGATGACTTGCTCCAAATCAGACCAAAGAATTCAAATGGCTGATTTGCAAGCACATGTTCTTCACCACTGAAGATGTGATAATACTTCCTCCCTATTGCTCAGTTCTATAAAGAGTTGGCCTAGCAAAGTCACCTGTTGTCATAGCCAACAGCTTCTCTTGCTGACCTGCAATGCACTGTTGAATCAATTAGGGCCCAAATTGGAATTAGAGGGTGCTTTTCAATCCTACTGAGACGTCCTGTTGAAGAGGCTATTGAGAAAGGAGTAATAAAGGGCTTAGAAAACCAGTAAAGGAGAGTTCAGGACTAAGAAAGCCATTTCCAACCTTCCATGGTAGTTCCATGGAGCGAGCCACCTAGTAAGAGCTGTGATCTTTGGTAGGCAGAGGCAGCCCACCCACCACACACAACCAAACAGAAGGCACTGGACAATAAATGCTCTACTTTACTCTTCTCCCATCTTCCTATCTCCTGCTGGATCTACTACTGGTCAAATTATACTAGCAATCAGAGGACAATGATGACAAGCAGGATAAGTGACCTGGTCACTCTATGGCAGTCAAGAAAGTATTAGGTAGGTAGACAAAAAGATGCCATCCTCAGCACACAAGTGAGGCCAGGACCAGTTTCACAGGAGTGCGTCCTGGGCAGTCACACAAGGCCCCATGCTATATTGGCCCCATTATTAATTCAATGTTTTGTTATCACTATCTCTGAACTCTTAATAATTTTTTAACAAGTTCCCCCACCCCATTTTCATTTTGTACTAGGTGGGTCTTGCAAATTACATAGCCAGCCTTGTGCAAGGTAAACCATTTTCCTCAGCTGGGAAGACTAAATTCTGTAATAGCATATCATATGGATCCTACATTAATATTAACCAAGTAACAGTGTTTGGGCAGAATATAATTCATGATAAAATAGAAGGGCATTTTACTTTTTTTCTTTCTTTTTTCTCTTTTGAAGTCAAACTGTAAAGTAGCTGAGAAACCAAAATTATCTGCCCCCTGAAGAGTAAGGGACTTTAATTATGGCAGCCTCTCCACAGCACAGGATTTGGGCACTTAGCCAGTTAATGTGATATACACAGACAATCAAACAGAATAGTTTATGCCCTGGAGTGGGCTTTCCTGATTTACTCCACTTGATGGGCTATAGTCATTGAAGTAGCCAGGTAATTGCCAGAGCTACCCTTTACTTTGTCTTGTACATCCTCTGTATACAGGCCCCACTTTGGAAATCAGCACTGAAATTATATGGATAAAAGGCTCAATGATGGGCCAGTGGCATTTACTAACAATATTTTTAAGCCAGTGCTTTCTGAAACCTGAGCCTGTACTGCTTTTGTTTCCCTTTTTTGAAAGACTCAACATCCTTAACCTTCCTCTAAGGAATTATATTTTTAAAAAGCATTTGGAAAGCCCCAGGTAAGAAGCCAGAACAGGGCAGAGGATGCCCTTTTCTTCTGTTCATTTCCTCTTAGGCCATTCTGCGACACAAAACACAGAAAACTTCCAGGCGAGGCAGGGATCAAACGGACACTTGACAATCTCTTTAACTCACCCCTCCATTTCTTAAAGAAGTGGATGTTAGATATTAAGTGTTTTGTTTGTTCTGTTATTTAAAGTTAGAATAAAAGTTCAAATCGAAACCTCTAATGTGTTAGAGAACCTAGACTCCAGATATTAAATCTAGGGTGTATCATAAACAGAATCAGAGGATCAAGGGTTGCAGTGCTCCACTCACGAGCCCTACAGTGGGTTGAATGGGGGTCCAAAAAGGATATGTCCGTGTCCTAATTCCTGGAACCTGTGAGTGTGATCTTATTTGGAAAAGGGGTTTTGCAATGTAAGTGAGCTAAGGATCTTGCAATGTGATCATCCCAGGTTATCTGGATGTGCCCCAAATCCAACAGCAAGCATCCTTACAAGAAACACAGAGAGGACAGACATAGAAGAGGAGGCAACAGGACCACAGAGGCAGAGATTGGAGTGATGTGGTCACAAGTCCATGAATGCCAGCTGTCACCAGATACTAAAGCCCTGCTAACACCTTAATGTCAGCCTTCTGGCCTCTACAACTGTGCAAGAATATATTTCTGCTGTTTTAAGCCACTCAGCTTTGGTAATTTGTTTTAGCAGCCACATGAAACTAAGACCAGGTCCCAGCTTCATCTCTCACTCATGGTCTCAGCTTCATGACCTCCAAGAATGGAAAGCATGAGAACTTCCTTTTACAGTGGGCCTAGTTCTGCCCCGTGGAGTGGATCTAATCCTTTTTCTTCAATGTGTTACTTTATATATTTGGAGACAGTTATGATCAGGTACCAAACAGACCTTCTCTGGGCTAAAGAGTCTTTCAGCCATGCCTTAGGATAGGTAGTTCCCACACCCACTACTAGGTAACGTCCTTTTCATTCACTCCAGTTTGTGAGTCATCCCTGTAGCTTGTCGCAGCCAAGATGGCACAGAAAGAAACTATCATCTTCCTTGTTATGAATAGTATTCTTCTTTCAGTGCAGTCCCAAATCTCATTAATGTTCAAGCAACTAGGTTACACTGTCAACTTGTTTGGAGCTTTCAACTAAAAATAAAAATTACACCTTTTTCACATGTGTTTCAAGAGCATATTGTCTCCCCCATCAAACATATACAAAATACTTTTATCTAAATATAATAAATCAGTGATGAAACACGCCTGAAGTACATGTCATTCGGGAGGTGGAGGGAGAAGGGAAAACCTGCGCAGATGTCCACTATATATTTTGACACCAAGTCAAGTTTCTAAAAACAGATTTTTCTCCAAAAATCGAAACACACAGGTTTGGTGGGAACCTATCATTCCAAATCCAACTTTATATACAGAAGAAATGTTCTGATCATTTGTCAGGTTTCTGGGGTTCAATTTCCAGGCCTGCAACTGGTTAGCTACTGACCTTAGTTAAATCACACAGCCTCTTGATGTTTCAGTTCTTTCTCTGTAAGTAGGGATAATTATAATGTTCTTTGCCCCTAGGAGCCACCCTACTTCCTGCTCAACTCTGCTGGCCCTGGGTGACTGATTTCTGCGGACTACAAGATAGTCCCTACATCAACAAGACTTCTTGCCTTCTGGCTTTTTGTTAGTTTGGCCAATGGGAGGTGCCAGCAGAAGATCAGAGGACAGAAAACCAGGTGGTCTGAGGACTTACTCAACTGGAGGTCTCCCTGCCAGGCCACAGTTTGGCAGCAGTCAGTTTGTCTGAGGAGTACTTGACCATGAGATATCTCAGTGCCATATTCACTTTTCCTCCCTAAGTTCAATACCACTTAGTGTGGTAGATCATCAATTATATAGATATGGGGAAAAAAACATATCCATAGTAGGTTCTCTTTTGTCTAGGCAACTAAATCCGGGGACTTGCCCATGTCCTCTCCCTGCCTTCTATCCTCCACTCTGATACCAGATTCCTTCTGACCATGCCATGGCCACATGTAACAAATATTTAATGGTTCCCCAGTGCTTTTGGAATAAAATTCAAACTGTAACATTATCCTTCATAATTCTGTCCCTACATACCAAGAATATATTCAAGAAATATTGATTGCTGGCTTACTTCACAAAGCTCTGTGCTGGGGATACATCAGTGAACAAAAGAGAAGGTCACTGTCTGCATGAACAATGGGGTCAGCTCCTGCACTTCCCCATATGCCCCATGATCTAGCCAACCTGATTTTATCACACATGTTCAAATTGGAAACATCAACCCCTAAAAACAGGAGACTAGAATTTATTCATCCTGTAGCCACAGAACCTAACACAGTGTTAAGCCTCTAGAAACAAGTTGAAGGTATTGGGTGAATAAGTGAATAAACTCCAAACAAAGAAGTCTGTGTCCTTATTTTTCTCATGTTCTCTAGCCAATCTCTGTTTAAAACTTCTTAAAGTTATTTAGCTATATTTTCAGAAATAAAAAGAATAGAGCTTCACACTCAAGTTATTTCACGTGTTCTGGTCACAAATAATTCTACTAAGTGCATAAATTGTGAGCTTCAAATCAGAACTCCACTGTTTACTAGTCTTATGACCTTGAGCAAGCTTTAAAGAGCTCCTAATCATGTTTTCCTTATCTATGAAGTGGGAATTCTAACAGTACTATAGTGGACATCTGTGGCTTTACAATTCAAAATCCATTGGCCCATCTCCTGGTGATAGTAAAGCAATTTTCTTCTGGAGAACTGCCCCTGCCCTGGCTCCTCAGCCTACACCCAGGGATAAAACCTGCAATCTACATCCAAGTGTAAGAATGTGTGGCACCCCCTGGCCAACAGGAATAGGCAGAGTACTTGCTCAAAGCCAAGGAGTCAAAGCAACTCATTCTGAGCAATGCTGGGATAGACTCCCACATCCTAACTGGATTTAAAGACCAACAATGTAAGGTCTGGAGCTCTTACAACCATCCTACAATGATTTGGGGTCTAAAAATGGCACAAACTCCAAGAAAGCAAACCAACAAAAGTAGAGAGAGAGAAATCAGGTCTTGGTGACAATACTTGTTCCCTGGATCAAAACAAACTTGAAGTATCTTCCTCTGGACTGAGTTTGTTATCAGTGCTAAAATAATGTCCCCTTTTTGCTTAAAATAGCTTCAGTTTGGTGGTTCCTTAAACTTGCAACAGAAATGAGTCCTAATTAAACAAGTACTTTCTGAAAAATGTTATTACAAAGATTGAATGAGATCCCACATGTGCAGCACTGGCAAATAGGACAAACTCAATAAATGGTAGGAGCTATTAATGTTACTGTGATGATTGTTTATTGTTATGATTGAAAGTTCCAGACTTCTTCTAGGTATCTTTTCCTTTTTTTTTTTTTTAACATGGGCAGGCACCAGGAATCAAACCCACGTCTCTGGCATGGCAGGTGAGAACTCTACCTGCTGAGCCATCATTGCACCACCACTAGGCATCATTTTTAACTCATGTGCTTGATTTCTGATTTCTACCTCCCATGTCGTCCAGTGACACTCTCTGATGTAGGGATGGTGAGGAGCCTATCAGCCAATACTTCCTAAACCCATACTCTGATAGACATCTCTAATTGATTACAACACTCTTTCCTGCTGAATCTAAACCCAACCTTAGAGTCCTATTCAGGCCAGCTTTTAAGTAGTGGCTACCAACCAATCAGAGATGACAGACAGGATGAAACCACCACAGGTTGTATCCAAACTCATACTAAAGACCATAAAAGGGACCCGGTATATCCCTAATAGACATCATTGAAATGAAATCTCTCCCCATCCCACATGAAGATGAAATACAGAAGGAAAGAATCAGAGTTGCCTGGTCTATACATCTCTCCTGGTGTATACATCATTCCATCATTTGTTCTGGCTCTATAACAGTGACTTGGCAAAACTTTTCCTAAAAAGGGCTAGCATGGTCCTATCACATATGCTTTGTGTTTTGTTTTGTCTTGTTTTTTACAACCCCTTAACATGTAAAAAGAATTATTCTTTGCTCTCTCAGCTGGACAAAAATTCCTGTTCTAGAGTCTGGCAACCAGGCAGTCTTTTATCTCTCTGCAGGGCTTCTGGAGCCAGAAGTAGAGCATTTAGAAACACTAAGCCAGAAAAACACTCACAGAACACAGTGAACTCTCTGAAAAGTAAGAGAAGCTTCGATAAGAAGGAAAGTAAGAGAAGTAGGTTTCCTGTTCTCATAACGCCAACCCCAGGGCAAGCTGAAATCCACACTCCAAGGGACGCTACAACCCAAGGAATAACCCTTGTGTATGATCTTCACCTCTGTCTGTAGGACCAAATTCACTGCATGACCCCTTAAAAAAGATGGACTTCTATCTCCAACAGACAAATCTGAGATGCCTGAACTTTTTAATGGGAAATAAGAGGAGAGTTCATGTCATTGCATTTCTCCATTGTCATTCCATCCCTTACAATTAAAAGAACAACTTTGAAATGTTTCCAAGACAGTACGCCACATTTATTTTTACCAACCCTTGGTTTCTTAGCATTTCCCCAAATTTTTCATGGTAGAGCATTCTACATAAAAATGGGTTCAGTCCTCACTCTATCCTCTTGCCTATTATTCTCCATGATTCTTCTGGCTTTCTTGAAAAGGACTGAACTTTCCTTAATGATGTTCATGTACTCATTCAACAAACACTTACTGATAATCAGAATCCATCCCTCAAGGTACTTGCAGGTAGGGAAGTTTGATAAATAGAAGGTGATAAAAGTGTGTGTGCAGGATTGCGTGGGAGCCTAAGGAAGGGGCAGCTCAGAATCAGTGCCAGAAGGTCTGCCCGAAAGGGGCAGTTGCTGCAGCCACCTAGTGAAGAATGTACGAGTTGATCAGACCAGGAAGGGTAAGTGGATGACAGAAGCAGAAGCTCAGGGTTCTGAGTAGGTGCTATATTGGGGGAGGGGTGGGAGATGAAGCTAGAGAGGGAGGCAAGGGTGTGATCAGGCAGGTCCTTGGGTGCTACATTAAGGGGTCCTGCTTCACCTGAGCCACAGAAAACCTCTGAAGGAAACTGAGCAGAAGACCAGCTTAGATTTGTCTCTTAAAAATTTCTAGTTGCTATTTAGAGAATGGACTAATGCAAGGGAGGCCTGATTGGAAGCAAGGAGCCTGGTTTAAAGACAATTAGAGCAATTTGTGCAAGAAGTGATGATGATAAGAATCAAGTCAGTGGCAGCAGGAACTGAGAGAGAAGGACATATAACAATGATAGCTCACATTTATGGAGCACTTACTAATGACAAAGTGCTATGCTAAGTGCTTTCTATATATTAATTCATTTATTCTTCATAACCCTGATAGGTTGGTAGCTATTTATCAATCTCATGCCACAGAACAGGAAACAGAGAGAGGTTAAGTAAAAAATCTGAGAATCTGGCTGCAGAGCCCACAATCCTAACATTCATAATGGCTGACTCTCCTAGGGCAGTTATAGAGAAGAGTCTTCTGGGCTGGGCACTGACTGTGGAAATGGGGGAGACTCTAGGGCAATTTCCAGGGATCCAGATTGGATACCTTAACATTTAGGTTCTAGTTCTTTCAGCCTCCTCCTCCAAAGTGCATCCCCCTGTCTGTACTTGGCCTGGCTGCCACCCTGACCCTCCCACCATGATACCGTCACTACCACCTTCACTGTATCACTGCATTTGGCCATAAAAACACAAGCATCTCCCAATTGGAGTGAAAAGTCTCACAAATAAAAACAACTTTAAAAAAAAAAAAACCAGAGTGCTCTCTGCTTTTGGCAATAGAACAGCTCAGGTCTGTTATTTTCAAATCAGTCAGAACTGGAAAAACTTTGAACAAGCTTGTGTGGCTTCCTTCTCAGAGAGCAAGACCTTGGTAGCCCTACTTCTGTGTTTCACACTATTCGTTCTATGGAATAGAACATGTACCATAGACTGGAGGCAGAGTTTAAGGACAGAAGCACAAATAGCTGGCCTTGCCTGCAGACTCAGATCTGCGGAAGGAATATGACCCTAGCTGAGAGATCTTCAGGGAGTCAAACGGCTTTCTTTCTCCGTGCACTAAAGTTAAAGCAAGCATCTGCGGTAAGAAACTTGTGTATTTCCTGCGGACAGGGAGACCTCCTGCCCCTCCCGAGCTGATACAACCCACTTTGCACATCCTGCTTCACTGGGAACTAAAAATAAATCGGTATGCACTGAAAAACACTTAAACACATCTCCCCAGCACACCCCTTCCCGATCTGGGAGGAAAAGAGGTGCAAATCTTTCAGGACGTGAGCATAAAATCCAGTCCGCTTACTCCTCCCTACTCAACCAGTTTCTTTCGATCTCTCCTAAAGCCCCCTCCCCAGGAGCCCACTCCTCCCACCGGCCTCCTGAGGCCTCTCAGGACAGACCCCGCAAGCCCGGGAACAAGCAGGTGCCCTTGAGCCCAACCGCCGTCCCCGGAAGGGTTGCTCCAACCGTCCCCAGACTATCAGGCTCACGAACGCCCCCTTACAAGCCAGCGCAACCCCGTCCTGCCTGCCCCGCGCGCTTCTGCCCGTCCCTCTTCAAAGTTGCTCTTGCCGTTTCTGCCACCCATCCTCTGGGTCTTTGAGGTTGATTTATTTTCCTTCAGAGGCACTAGGGGAAAGACAGGAGAGCTGACAGGGTGAATTGCACCAAGAGGCTATAGGGACGTTGTCTCATGGCCGCGTACTTCTCGAGCCCACCCCTGCGCCCACCGCGCCCAGGGCACGCCAGTCCTCCCAGCAGCCGCTGCCGGCGCCGCAGCCCCCGGCACAACCGCCCCAGAAACAACTCCGACTCCGCTCTGGCTGGGGAGAAGCGGAGAAAAGGCGCTGCGACTCACCGCTTCGGCCGCTCCCAGCGTCTGTGTCGCTGCGGGCTAGGCGGCGGCAGCTCCTTCCCTCCGCCCGCCTCCCCCTGGACAGCAGCCGCCGCCAGCCGCGCCCCCCTCCCCAGCGTCGCCAGCTGCCTCTCTCCTCCTGGCCGCGGACCCCCTACCCTAACTGTGGCCCCGCGAGCAGCCTCTCCCGAGTGGACTGAACTGCTGGGGTGCGATGTAGGGGTGGGGGGGCGGACTGAGGCGCGAGGTTTGCAGGTGCAGTGGATGGCCCCACCTTGCCGTAGATGCCACAGAGCTTATTCCCCTTGTGCCCTCTAGTCTTAGCCCTCCGCCCAGGCTTCTAGCCAGGCTGCACTGGTGCTTTCCAACGGGTATCGTTTGTTTGGGGCGTGTCGAGGTCAGATTCAACCTAGAGCACCTCCTTCTGGTCTTCAGTTAGGAGGGTCCTGGGCTCCCAGCCATCCATCAGTGACTTTCAAGGGAGCCAGGAAGGCATTTCAAATGTCCCTCGGAAAGCTACCTCTGGATCATCATGCATGGAAGGTGGGAGGGGCTGCTCTCGACCAACCGTTTTTGTTTTTTGTTTTCCCACCCAGAGTCCTCAGTGAACCGTCTAGGGATGGCTTACTAAAAATCCAGGAGGAGATCTGAAGACCCTCTCTTTAATTCCCCTTGCCACCCACTGCATAATGTTACCAAATGCTGAGTGAATGGTCTTATCCATTTGCTCAACCAATTTTTATTGATATTGGCAACCAAGTTCCTCTCTTGCTGTGTTGGCTGCTCATGACCTCTCACAAGTCACTGTAAGTTCTTGTCCTTGTTAACCCTGGTGACAGGGGGCTCCCAGACTTACAGGAGGTCTGGATAGCAACTCATATTCATCAGTTAAAAACTTGCTGGTTACAGGGTGGGCGATGGTGGTGTAGTGGCAGAGCTCTTGGCAGAAATGCCAGAGACCCTATTGATTCCTGGTGCCTGCCCATGCAATAAAAAAATAAAAAACTTGCTGGGTACAAATAACAAAGCTCTAAAGGCTCCATGACCAGGCCATACTTGCTATAATGATTGAAAAAATATTTTAATATGACTGGTTATAGAAATGAGAGTTACATTTAGGTTCAAACAGCAGTCAGCTCTGATTTAAAAATAAAGTAAGTTTTATTTGACCAAAAATATGCTTTCCTAGTCTGCTGGTTGTCTTTAATTTCCATATTATTTACTATTTCAGGTAATACTTGATGAAGCAAAAGTTATCTAAGAAGCCATTAAGCCATCATCAGATACTAAACCTTTGCTTGAACAGAATTAGCAGATTAGCTCAGGAGTTTGCCTCTCCGGACACACATTAGAACCACTTGGAGAATTTGTTTTGGTTTGTTGTTATTATTTGTTTGTTTTTTAAGTCTAAGCCTGAGTCACAACCCCAGAATGTATTAAACTGATCAGAGTGCAGCTTTGACATTGATATGCTTTAGATAGGCCCCAGGAAATTCTGATGTGCAGCCAAGATTGGAAACCATCAAGAAGAGCCTGAGGCGATGGGACACAAAACAAGACAGTTTTGATGCAAGGAAAAGTCTGAACAGATGTTTCATGATCAATAGGAGACAAAGAAGTGATTTGTGCTGGGTGTGCAGGGACAGGCTGGGATGGTTAGGTTCATGTGTCGACTTGGCCAGGTGATGGTGCCCAGTTGTCGGGGCAAGCAAGAACTGGCCTATCTGTTGCTGTGACGACATTTCATGGATTTAAATCAAAAGCACGTTGGTTGCATATATGGCTGATTATAACTGCAGTCAGCAAAAGGGAGTGTCTTCTGCAATGAATGACACTTAATCTAATCTTTTAAAGAGAATTCAATTTTTACTTCAGCCTGCCAGACTCTCCTGGGGATTCATTGAGGACCTTCATTGGAGCTGCCAGGTCGCAGCTTGCCTACAGATTTTGGACCCTCGCAACCCCACAGTTGCGTGAGACACTTTTCTAAATGTCATATTCATAGACAGCTCCTGTTAGTTCCGTTTTCCTGAGAAACCTCACTAATACAAGCACCATGATCCTAAAGGGGGCAGCCACACTTTTTCATGTGGGAAATGCAGGCCCAGTGTGGCTATCAAGTTGAGGTGTTTTGTTTGGTTTTGGTTTTGGTTTTGGTTTTCCAGAGAAACCAGAAATTCACATTCAATGTGCAATTGTCCAAATTTAAAATGTTGGTAACTGTCTTAGTTCCAGGCTGCTGTGACATATACCACATAATGGGTTGGCCTAAACAATGGAAATATATTGTCTCATGGTTTCAAAGGCTAGAAAGCTGGCTTCCTCTAGGGATTGGTAGTGTTTTGGCCAGCAATCTTTGGGTTTTTTGGCTTTCCTGTCTCACGGCGATGTCCTCTCCTTTCTCTTCAAGGTTCCTGCTAACTTCCAGTTTCTGGCTCTTCCCCATGGCTTTCTCTTTATAAGGCCTCCAATAATAGAATTAAGACCCATCCTGATTCAGCTGGCCACACTTGAACTAAAAATCAACATCGTGAAAAGGTCCTATTTACAACGGCTTTACACCTAAAGGAATGACATTAAGATTAAGAACATGCTTTTTTTTCTGGGTTACATATCTCAATCTACCATAGTAACTAAAAGAAAAATTTTACACATCTATGGGCCAAGAAATAAAAGTGTGTAGGCCACAAGGGATCCCCACATCAATAGTATGTCACCTATCTTCCAGACATTCTAGAGCTGGTCATTGCAACAGACTCTCCAAAAAGTAGTTGGGATGCAGTGGAAAGGTGGTAGTAAATGGGGTAGGGAAATCTCTGAGAGAGAGGCGATTTAACCCTACTTTATTTAATTTGCAATTTTACTTTAATGGGCCCTGCTTTTTAAAAAAGTTTTATTGAGATATAATTCATATACCATATGATTCACCCACTTAAAGTGTACAGTTTAATGGCTTTTTAGTATAGTCACAATTTAGAATTGATTTTTATCACCCCAAAAAGAAACCCCATATCACTCCCCCTTTCTCTCTGCCCTAGCACTAGGAAATCACTTTCTGTCTCTATAGATTTGCTTATTCTGGACATTTCATATGACTGGAATAATACAATCTGGGGCTTTTTTGTGACTGACTTCTTTCATTTAACATAATATTTTCAAGGTTCATCCATGTTGTAGTGTGTGTCAGCACTTCATTCCTTTTTACAGCCAAATCCCATTTCATTGTATGAATATGCCACATTTTGCTTATCCATTCATCAGCTGATGGACATTTGGATTATTTCCACTTTTAGGCTATTAAGAATAATGCTGCTGTGGATATTCATATGCAGATTTTTGTGTGGATGTATGTTTTCATCTCCCTTGTGTATACATCTAGGAGTGGATTTGCTGGGTCATATGGTAACTCTATGGTTTTTGTTTATTTGTTTGTTTGTTTTAAGGCTTAATACTTTCTTTCATAAAACTTTTTATAAAAGAAAAAGATGAATACTATTATAGAATAATGGCTAAGAACCAAAACAGTAAGTTGTAAAAGAATACAAATGGCATAATGATATTTTACTTTGATGTTCAAACTCACTAATGATCAAAAGAATTCAAAATAAAACAAGGAATGATTACTTTTTATCTAGCAGCTTAGCAAAGATAATACTGCCCAATGTTGATGAGCATGTGGAAGAAACAGGCACATTACCTTGTGGGAATATAACTTTTTGGGGAAATAAGCTTTAAAAGCCTTGAAAATTTTATACACTTTAATCCATCAATTCCATTTTTAGGAACTAATTAGATAAGTATATGTATTATCTTTTCTTTGAGGCTTGATTTTTAATATTGTCACAGGACAAAAGCTGTGAATTCTTTTGCCCAACATGCTCAATAACCAGTTCCTGAGACAGCAGAGTTTCAAAGAAAGAGCTTATGACTAGGCACATTGTAGAAGAGCACCCAAAATCTGTCTCTCTGAACCGCAGTAATTCTGATAGTTTTATCAGAAAAAAAGATGGACAAAGTTCAGAATAATGAGCACAGAAGCCCCAGATGATATAATTAGAGGTGATCGAATTATTGATCATGTGCAGATTGGTTACATGCTTAGTAACAGAACTCATGTAAGAAAATAGGGGAACAAGGTATAGGTGACCTGTAGGGGTAACTCTGTGTTTAACATTCTGAGGAACTGTCAAGCTCTTTTCCAAAGCAGCTGTACCATTTTGTATTTTCTCAAGCAGTGAATAAGGGTTCCCAATTGTCCACATCCTCACCAACACTTGTTATTATTTATCTTATTATAGCTATCCTAGTGAGCGTGAAGTGGTATCCCATGGTGTTCTAGTTTGCTAGCTGCTGGAATGCAATATACCAGAAATGGAATGGCTTTTAAGAAAAGGAATTTAATGAGTTGCTAGTTTACAGTTCTAAGGCTGAGAAAATGTCCCAATTAAAACAAGTCTATAGAAATGTCCAATCAAAGGCATCCAGGGAAAGATACCTTGGTTCAAGAAGGCCAATGAAGTTCAGGGTTTCTCTTTCATCCAAGAAGGCACATGGCGAACACAGTCATGGTTTCTCCCTCAGCTGGAACGGTACGTGGTGAGCACAGTACCATCTGCTAGCTTTCTCTTCTGGCTTCCTGTTTCATGAAGCTCCCCGGGAGGCATTTTCCTTCTTCATCTCCAAAGGTTGCTGGCTGGTAGACTCTGCATCTCGTTGCTATGTCGTCCTGCTCTGTTCTCTCTGAATCGCTTTCATTCTCCAAAATGTTTCCTCTTTTATAGGACTCCAGAAACTTATCAAGACCCACCCAAATGAGTGGAGACATGTCATCACCTAATCCAGCTTAACAACCACTCTTGATTAAATCACATCTCCAGGGAGATGATCTGATTACAATTTCAAGGATTATTCTGCCTTTATGAAATGGGATTTAGATTAAAACTGGCTTTTCTAGGGGACATATATCTTTTCAAACCAGCATACATGGTATTGATTTTTCATTTCCCTAATGATTAATGATGTTGACCATGTTTTCATGTTCTTATTGGAAATATATGTCTTCTTTGAAAAATGGTCTGTTTAGATCCTTTGCTCAATTTTTAATTGGGTTATTTGTCTTTTTATTGTTGAGCTGTAGAAATTCTTTATATATTCTGGATACAAGTCCCCTATCAATATCTTCTCCCATTCTGTAGGCTCTCTTTTTACTTTCTTGATGGTGTCCTTCGAGGCACAAAAGTTTTAAAATTCATAAGTGTAATTTATCTATTTTTTCTTGGTAGCTTGTGCCTTTGGTGTTGTATCTAAAAAGATTTTGCCTAACCCAAGGTCGCCTAGAGTTGTTCCTACATTTTGGGCCCTGCTTTATAAAATGCTCTTTTCACAGTGCAATATTGGAAACTGTGAATAATGAGACAACTGTCAAACAAACTCAAGAGCTCACCCTTCCAGAGGTCTAATTTGCTGGGGCAGCTCTCTCACTACCATATTTTGTCAACTTTGGGCATTGGATCACAAGTTTTTGTCAGAGAAACAACTAAGTGTGTAGATTTTTGTACTGTCTAGACCAACAATGGCAGGTATCCATCCATCCAATCCATAAATACTTCCTGAGGGCTTCCTATGGGCTAGTAACTGCTCTAGGCTTTCCAGATATAAAATGAAAGAAGGCAGACAAGGTTTATGCTCTTGCGAAGCTTATAGACTATTGAAGGAGAAAAAAATTAGATAAAGCCTACAGATACATATCAGATAATGAGAGCTTATGTCAAGAATTCACAAAGTGATATGATGGAACAACTGGGGAAGAAGCCAGGCAGAGGGAACATAGTGCTCAGGCTATTATTTGAGGGAGGAACTACAAGACTTATTCTGAGAACACAAAGAAACCCAAAAAGCTTAGGCACTATGACTTTACTGGAGACTGAAATCTTGGGCAAGTAGGAGTGGGGAAAAAAGGGAATGAGTCAGGAAAGGAAGGAGAACAACTATAAGAAAGTGTATTACAGCTAGTCATGGTAAACAGTGCCAGCAGGAAGCACCCTGGACAAGTAGGAAGCAGTATAGAGGCATAAATGGATAGGGCTGGGGAAGGAGCCAAAAGAAATTTCTGGTCTTCAGAGAATCAATTAATACTTCTAAAGCTCCCCTCAGCTGTCTATCTGGGGAAAGAAGGGAAGAAGAGTGCTGGTATGATAGGAAAAGAGAAAATGTATTTACTGACTCCTTTCTCCCATTAGTCAACACTAAGTTATCAGCACTTCTGGGTTGCATGTGAAAGGTCACCACTGTGTGTACCAAGAACATTCCAGGGTGGAAGACGAAAGGCACACAATGGAAGGTGAGACACTGCTGGGGTATACCCAAGAGCAACTTAATGGACTGGGAACAGCAGCCACACTTAGGTACTCAACATGAGGTAGCAATGAAAATGACAGCAACTTGACTCCTTGACCACAGTACTACAATCAATTGCTAAGTTTGCTCTAGTTGCATAGAGTTGCAACTTAGCATAAAATGAGTTCAGCACAGTGGGCAAGGGAAAGAATGAAAGACAATGTGATAAGAGATCATACATTGCTTTGCAAATCAGGATAAAAAATATAAAATGTATTCTACTTTGGAATTTATTCTAAAAGCAATGCAAAGCCATTGAAGACTCTTTTTATAATTATTTTTAAATTTACATACAGTAAAATTCACTTTTGAAGTACTGTTCTGTAAGTTTTGACAAATGCATGGATATGTAACCATCATCACTATCAAAATCCAGAACAGTACCATCACCTTAAAAATTTACTTGTTGCTGTCCCTTGTAGTCAAACCCTCTCCCTAACTCTAGCTCCTAAAAATCACTAATACGTTCCTTGCCTCTATAGTTTTGTCTTTTCAAGAATGTCATATCAATGGGATCATAGAGCTTATCACCCTTTCAAGTCTGGCTTCTTTCACTTAGCATAGCACCTTTGGAATTGTTCCATGTAGTTGAGTGCATCAGTGATTTATTCCTTTTTATTGTATAAAGGTATCACAGGTTGTTTAGCCATTTACCAGTGAAAGGAAATTAAGGTTGTTCCCAGTTTGGAAAATTATGAATACTATAAATAATTGTGCATAGGTTTTTGTGTGAATGGAGTGGAATTGCTGGCATATGGTAACTCAATATTCACCATTAATCATTTCACAAAGGTAAATACATAAGAGTATTTCCTTTCACATAGGTAAACACATAGAAGAATATATATTTACTATGGTAAATATATGTTTAACTATATAAGAAATTGCCAAACCATTTTCAAAATTGCATACCCAACAGCAGTATATAAGAATTTCAGTTGTTCTGCTTCAATTCCAGGACTTCATATTGTTAGAGTTGTGTTGTTTTTGTTTCATTTTTTTTAAACCATGGTGCATTTCCTTAATGACAAATGAGGTTAAGCATCTTTTCAGGTGATTATTTGCCACCTGTTTAATTTCTTTGGTGAAGTGTTTTTCAAAAAAAAATACCATTTCTTAATTACTTCATTTGTTTGCTTATTGACTGTTCTTTATCTATACTTCATATCAATCCTTTGTCAGTTAAATGATTTGCAAATATTTTTCTCCTATTGTGTGTCATGTATTTTTATTCTCTTACTGTGGTCCTTTAGAGACCAAAAGTCCTTAATTTTGATAAAATCTAATTTATCAATTTTTTTCTAAAATATCAATGGAATAGAATTGAGAGTCCAGAATTGAACCCTCACATTTATATCAATTTATTTTCAACAGTGATGCCACAATAATTTCATTGGGAAAGAAGAGTCTTTTCAATCAATGGTGCTGGGACAAAAGAATGTCCACTTGTGAAAGAATGAAGTTGGACCCCTACCTTACGCCAAATGCAAAAATTAACCCAAAATGGATCAAAGACATAAATGTAAGAACAAATCTCTCAAACTTTTCATAGAAAATAGGCATAAACCTTTATGACTGTGGGTTAAGCAAAGCCTTCTTAGATACAACACCCAAAGCATAAGTGACAAAAAACATATAGATAATTTTTGTTTTCTCTCTGTGTTATCACTTTATTTCTTTTTCTGTTGTCTTGCTATTTCTTTCTCTAAATCGATGCATATGTACTGAGAAATGATGACCATACACCTATGTGATGATATTAAGAATTACTGATTGCATATGTAGAATGGAATGATTTCTAAATGTTGTGTTAGTTAATTTTTTTTAATTAATAAAAAAATAAAATTAAAAAAAAGAATTCTTTTAAAGAAAACTGTTGCATAAATTCAAGGTAGCATTAGCATATTTTCAGTTGACTATTATTGATGCTAATTTTGTTTTTTTCCCAGCCAGTTAACTCGACACATATATATATATATATACATATATATATATATATATATATATATATATATTCGCACACATTAAAAAAAACACAAAAATAAATAAAATAAATAAATTTTTAAAAATTTATACATTGAATCATGGGGGTTGGAGTCTACTGTAGTCTTTTCTTTTTTTCTCTTTTGTTTGCCTCCTTCTCCCCATCTCTTACCCCTACAGTGCAAAAAACCTAGTAGGTATCTTTCTGCATTTTCTTCTCCATGCCCACATGCACAGTTAAATATATATTAAGGGAAGATCATTGCTTATTTAACAATAATGGAAACCATACAAACTTTTCATCATTACATATTTCTCACTCAACAATATCTCATAGAAATTTTCCACATCAATTTGTTTAGTTCTAAATCGTTTTTTTCTTTTAAAGCTACACAACATGGTATGATGTGCAGGGACCATAATTTTTTATGCATTCGCTTTTTAATGGGTACCAACTTGTCTCCGGAATTTTTAGTGCTGCAAACATAGCTATAATACAGTCTAAACATAGAGCTCCACATTTTGGTGTTTTGTTTCTGTGGGGTACATGACCAGGAAAGTGATTGCTGGCTCAAAGGGAATATATATTTTGGTTCATAGAAATTGTTCCCACTTTGATGAGACTAAAGGGATAACTTATTGTAGTTTAATGTGCATTTCTGTGACTCATAGTGAGAGTATGTATTTTTCAGGTATTTGTTACCAGTTTGAATTTTTGTTAGTTGCTTGCTTTTCCATATCTTTTGCCTTATTTGAGGGGAATGGTTTGTCTTTTTCTTATTGATTTGTGAGAGCTTTTCAAATATTACAGAAAAAATTTTGGTGTATCTTTTACATTGAAGGCATATTTTTCCATATTTATCATTTGTTTCTTTGTATTATTTATGGTCTCTCTTTGTTTGTTTGTTTGTTGTTTTTTCGCATATGGGCAGGCTCCAGGAATTGAACCCGGGTCTCCAGCATGGAAGACGGGAATTCTGTCACTGAGCCACCACTGCTCTATGGTCTTTAATATCTACATAGATATATACTTATAGATATTTTTTGTAGCCCCTAGTTTTCTTCTCTTAGTTAAAAAAGTGTCCTCAGACACCTCTCAGAGGAGGAAATACAAATGGCCAAAAGGCACATGAAGAGATGCTCAATGTCCCTGGCCATTAGAGAAATGCAAATCAAAACCACAATGAGATATCATCTCACACCCACCAGAATGGCCATTATCAACAAAACAGAAAATGACAAGTGCTGGAGAGGATGCGGTGAAAGAGGCACACTTATCCACTGTTGGTGGGAATGTCAAATGGTGCAACCACTGTGGAAGGCAGTTTGGCGGTTCCTCAAAAAGCTGAATATAGAATTGCCATACGACCCAGCAATACCATTGCTGGGAATCTACTCAAAGGAATTAAGGGCAAAAACTCAAACGGACATTTGCACACCAATGTTTATAGCAGCGTTATTTACAATTGCAAAGAGATGGAAACAGCCAAAATGTCCATCAACAGACGAGTGGCTAAACAAACTGTGGTATATACATACGATGGAATATTATGCAGCTTTAAGGCAGGATAAACTTATGAACCATGTAATAACATGGATGGACCTAGAGAACATTATGCTGAGTGAGTCTAGCCAAAAACTAAAAGACAAATACTGTATGATCCCAATGATGTGAATCGACACTCGAGAATAAACGTGGAATATGTCATTGGTAACAGAGTTCAGCAGGAGGTAGAAACAGGGTAAGATAATGGGTAATTGGAGCTGATGGGATACAGACTGCGCAACAGAACTAGATACAAAAACTCAAAAATGGACAGCACAATAATACCTAATTGTAAAGTAATCATGTTAAAACACTGAATGAAGCTGCATCCGAGCTATAGGCTTTTGTTTTGTTTTGTTTTGTTTTGTTTTGTTTTTACTATTATTACTTTTATTTTTTTCTCTATATTAACATTCTATATCTTTTTCGGTTGTGTTGCTTGTTCTTCTAAACCGATGCAAATGTACTAAGAAACGATGATCATGCATCTATGTGATGACGTTAAGAATTACTGATTGTAGAATGGTATGATTTCTAAATGTTGGGTTAATTTCTTTTTTTCCATTAATTAATAAAAAAAAAAAAAGTGTCCTCTATGTCTAGATTGTTCACAAAGTCTCCTGGAATTTTATTTTTTCTGTATTTTTGTTGTATTACTTCTTGCATTCAAATCTTTAATCCTTCTGAAATTTATTTTATTTTTGTAGATGGTATAAGAGAGGGTCCAGTTTTACCCTCCATATGAGGAAGCAGTTGTGCCAGCACCATTTTTTGAAAAGTTCATCATTTTCTCTTGAATCAACTTTGTAGAATAATAAATTCTCACATATATTCATATTGTTTTGTAACTTCTCTTTTTTGTTATGCTGGTCTATTTCTCTATACTGATGACACAAACAGGTTTGTCTGATTACAAATTGTTCTGATATCTGGTAAAACAAACTCAATTCATGATAACTCCCCTTCTTCCTTGTTATTACCACTTTTCTAAGTATTCCTGGGCATTTGTTCTTCTGTATGATATGAAAGATTATTTTATCCAGTTCCACGTGAATAAAATGAGATTCTCATTAAAAAAAAAAACATATAGATAAATTAAATTAAATACCATCAAGAAAGTGAAAAGATGACCCAGAGAAAAGGAGAAAACATTTGCAAATCATATCTCTGAAAAGGGACTTGTATCCAGAATATATAAAGAATTCTTAGAACGCAATAGTTCTTGAAGATGATTGTATAATGATATGGCTTTCACAATGTGACTGTGTGATGTGAAAACCTTGTGTCTGATGCTCCTTTTAACTATGGTATGGACAGATGAGTAAAACATAGGGATTTAAAAAAATAAAAAAAGAACTCAGTAATGAAAAGACAACTCAATGAAAAATTGAGTAAAGGATCTGAATAGACATTTCTCCAAAGAAGATATACAAATGGCCATGAAAATATGATGAACATCTTTAGCCATTAGGAAAATGAAAATCAAAACAACAATGAGATACCACTTCACATCCACTAGGATGGCTAGAATCAGACAGGCAATAATAAGTATTGGTGAAGGTGTGAAGAAATTGGAGCACTCGAACATTGCTAATAAATGGTACAGCTGCTTTGGAAAAAAGTGTACACTTCAAATGTGAATATACTAAACTGTGTACACTTAATCGTATGTTTTAAATGGATGAACTATTTGGTATGTGAATTATATTTAATAAGACTTTCAAAATCCTAAGGAAGATTTCACACCATACAATCCTGCTTACTTTATTTAAGGATAGTTCCCAATTTTAAGGTTCATGAGAATCAACTGGAGTGCTTGTTACAGTGCACATAGTAAAATCAGTGCCTCTAGGGTAGGACCTTAGAGTCTGCATTTCTTAACAAATCCCCAGGATTTGCTGATGTTTTCTGTCTAGAGACCACATGTTTGAGTAGCAAGGGACATTTGAGACAATTTCCTTTTAGCATGGAGTGCCAAAATCTCTGTGGCAAGGAGAATGGCAGTGAAAATCAATGGAAAAACTGAGACTTAAGGTTTGTAACTTGCCCAAAGTTCCACAGATCAGAAAATGAGGAGTTAGGATCCAGGCTGTAGTAAGCAGAATAATAGTCCCCCAAGGACATTTACATCCTAATCCTTAGGACCTATGAATATGTCACCTTATATGGCAAAGGGGAATTAATGTTGCAGATGGAATTGAGGTTGTTAATCAGTTGACCTTAAAATCGGGACATTTTCCTGGTTATCTGGGTAGCCCACTTAAATCACATGGGTTCTTAAAACCAGAAGAAGGCAATGAAAGAGGAGAGTCAGGAACCAGAGCCAAGATGATGGATTGGCAAGGTGCAGGATTTAGTTCGTCCTCAAGAGCAGTTAATAAATAGCCAGAAACAGTACAGAACAACTGCTGGGGCCACATCAGTGACCGGACACACAGCATACCCCAGTTTGGACCAGCTGGACCGGCTGTGAGCCCAGCCAGAACCGTGAGTTCCCAAGCTGCAGCAGCTGGCACCCCTCCCCCACAGGCTGCTTCCCAGAGGGGAAAGGAAAGAGACTTTACCAGCAGCAGGGGCTGAGCACAACCAAATTCCAATTGTGTAATTAATTAACAAATTCTTACTAAAAATGGGCCCCTAGTTCAGCTGAACCTCGAGTAAAAGCGGAGGTCTGGTTTTTGCCCCAGCTCAGAATGGGCAGGACTGATGGAAAAAGAAAAAAAAGAGGTTTTTTTTTTTTTTTTTTGATTTGAAAAGGTATGGCCCTGAAGGAAAGGAGGGGGCACATAGGATCCAGAGATACACAGAGCAACGTACCAATATAAGCTCTTGATTAGCAAACTTGAGGAATGGGGGTCCTGCTCTGAAAAGGATTTTTCTCTTTTGTTTTGGTGGCTGTGTTTCTATGGCTTCACTGCTCTTTGGATACAGCTGCAAGGCTTCTCAGGCTCCACTGCCCCAGGCATAGGCAGAATTAATCTTGTTTGAGTGTTTGACTGGAGCACAGGTGGAATCCCTCCCTCAAGAAGTACAGACACCAGGGTCTGGAAAAGTGAAGCGATTAAAACCAGACTACAACCTCTCCTCTGACTCCACCACGCCCCCAGCAGGGAGAGTCTGCTGAAGTTAAAGTACTGCACCAACTTATGCTAGTGGGACCTGCAGGCAGACAAGTGCCAAATACTGGGCAGGATAGGAAAAGCAGAGAGCCCAGAGGCTTCATAGGAAAACCTTTCAATCTGCTGGGTCTCACCCTCAGGGAAAACTGACACAGGTGACTCTTCCCTCCTGACAGGACGCCAGTTTGGTCTGGGAAAATCTGGCTGGGGTCTATAATACCTAAGTAGACCCCCTCCTAAGGGGTAGGGGAAAGGCACCATACAGGCAGGGCAAGAAACAAAAAAACAAGAACTGAAAAATTCTGATCTATTAAACAAAACCTAAGCTAGAGGACTAGAATAAATTGAACTGAATGTCAAAGAACAGATAGACAACAAAGTCATCCAGCAAGAAAATCCTAGGGAAAAAAAGTGAAAACAATCTCCAGAATAAACTAATTAAGGTAATTAAATGCCTAGACGCCAGCAAAAAAAATAACAAATCATACTAGGAAAATTGAAGAAATGGCCCAGTCAAAGGAACAAACCAACAATTCAAATGAGATACAGGAGTTGAAACAATTAATTCAGAATGTTCGAACAGACATGGAAAACCTCATCAAAAATCAAATCAATTAACTGAGGGAGGATATAAAGAAGGCAAGGAATGAACAAAAAGAAGAATTTGAAAGTCTGAAAAAACAAATCACAGAACTTATGGGAATGAAAGGCACAGTAGAAGAGATAAAAAAAAAAAACAATGGAAAACAACAATGTTAGATTTCAAGAGGCAGAAGATAGGATTAGTGAACTGGAGGAAAGGACATCTGAAATCTGACAAGCAAAAGAAAATATAGGGAAAAGAATGGAAAAATACAAGCAGGGACTCAGGGAATTGAATGATAACATGAAGTGCACAAATATATATGTTGTGGGTGTCCCAGAAGGAGAAGAGAAGGGAAAAGGAGGAGAAAAACTAATGGAGGAAATTATCACTGAAAATTTCCCAACTCTTATGAAAGACTTAAAATCACAGATCCAAGAAGTGCAGCATACACCAAATAGAATAGATCCAAATAGATGTACTCCAAGACACTTAAGTAATCAGAATGTTAAATGTTAAAAAGAAAGAGAGAATCTTGAAACCAGTAAGAGAAAAACAATCCATCACCTACAAGGGAAGCCCAATAAGACTATGCATAAATTTGTCAGCAGAAACCATGGAGGCGAGAAGACAGTGAGATGATATGTTTAAGATACTAAAAGAGAAAAACTGCCAACCAAGAATTCTATATCCAGAAGAACTGCCCTTCAAAAATGAGGGAGAAATTAAAACACTTGCAGACAAAATTCCACTGAGAGAATTTGTGACCAAGAGACTGGCTTTGCAAGAAATACTAAAGGGAACACTAGAGACAGATAAGAAAAGACAGGAGAGAGAGGTGTGGTGAAGAGTATAGAAATGAAGACTATCAATAAAGGTAAAAAGAAGAAAAATTAGATATGACATATAAAATTCAGAAGGCAAAATGGTAGAAGAAAGTACTGCCCTTACAGTAATAACATTAAACGTTAATGGATTAAACTCCCCAATCAAAAGACATAGACTGGGAGAATGGATTAAAAAATAGGATCTATCTATATGCTGTCTATAGGAAACGCATCTTAGACCCAAGGATAAACATAGGTTGAAAGTGAAAGGTTGGGAAAAGGTATTCCATGCAAATAACAACCAGAAAAGAGCAGGAGTAGCTATACTAATATCCAACAAATTAGACTTCAAATGTAAAACAGTTAAAAGAGACAAAGAAGGACGCTATGTATTAATAAAAGGAAAAATTCAACAAGAAGACACAACAATCATAAATATTTATGCACTGAGTCAGAATGCTCCAAAATACATGAGGCAAACACTGAAAAGAGAAATAGACACATCTACCATAATAGTTGGAGACTTCAATTCCCTACTCTCATCAATGGACAGAACATCTTGACAGAAGATCAATAAAGAATCAGAGAATTTGAATAAAGCTATAAATGAGCTAGACTTAACAGACATTTATAGAACATTACACCCCACAACAGCAGGATACACCTTTTTCTCAAGTGCTCATGGATCATTCTCAAGGGTAGACTATATGCTGGGTCACAAAGCAAGTCTCAATAAATTTAAAAAGATTGAAATTATACAAAACACTTTCTTAGATCATAAAGGAATGAAGTTGGAAATCAATAATAGGCAGAGTGTCAGAAAATTCACAAATATACAGAGGCTCAACAACACACTTTTAAACATTCAGTGGGCCAAGGAAGAAATTACAAGAGACATCAGTAAATATCTCAAGGCAAATGAAAATGAAAACACAACATATCAAAATTTATGGGATGCAGCAAAGGCAGTGCTAAGAGGGAAATTTATTGCCCTAAATGCCTATATCAAAAAAGAAGAAAGGACAAAAATCGAGGAATTAACTGTTCACTTGGAAGAACTAGATAAAGAACAGCAAACTAACCCCAAAGCAAGAAAAAGGAATGAAATAATAAAGATTAGAGCAGAAATAAATGAAATTGAGAACATGAAAACAATTGAGAAAATCAATAAAACCAGAAGTTGGTTCTATGAGAAAATCAATTAAGATTGATGGACCCTTAGTGAGATTGAAAAAAGAAGAAGAGAGAATATGCAAATAAATAAGATCAGAAATGGAAGAGGAAGCATAACCACTGATCCCACAGAAATGAAGTAATGAGAGGATACTATGAACAATCTGATGCTACTAAACTTAACAATGTAGATGAAATGGACAATTTCCTAGAAAGGCATGAACAACCAACATTGACTCAAGAAGAAACAGACTACCTCAACAAACCAATCACAAGTAAAGAAATTGAATCAGTCATTAAGAAGCTCCTCACCCGGTGCCTGCCCGTGAAAAAAAAAAAAGAAGCTCCCCAAAAAGAAAGCCCAGTACCAGATGGCTTCACATGTGAATTCTACCAAACATTCCAGAAAGAATTAGTACCAATCCTGCTCAAACTCTTCAAAAAAATTGAAGAGGAGGGAAAACTACCTAACTCATTCTACGAAGCCAACATTACCCTCATACTAAAGCCAGACAAAGATATTACAAAAAAAGGAAACTACAGACCAATCTCTCTTATGAATATAGATGCAAAAATCCTCAACAAAATTCTTGCAAATCAAATCCAGCAGCATATTAAAAGAATTATACACCATGACCAAGTAGGATTCATTTCAGGTATATAAGACTGGTTCAACATAAGAAAATCAATTAATGTAATACACCATATCAAGAAATCAAAGCAGAAAAACCACATGATTATCTCAATTGATGCAGAAAAGGCATTTGACAAAATTCAACATCCATTCCTGTTGAAAACACTTCAAAGATAGGAATATAAGGGAACTTCCTCAACATGATAAAGGGAATATATGAAAAACCCACAGCTAACAACATCCTCAATTGAGAAAAACTGAAAACTTTCCCCCTAAGATCAGGAACAAGACAAGGATGTCCACTATCACCATCGTTATTCAGCATTGTGTTGGAAGATCTACCCAGAGCAATTAGATAAAAAAAAAAAAAAAACACAAGGCATCAAAATTGGAAAGGAAGACGTAAAGCTCCCACTGTTTGCAGATGATATGATACTATACGTCGAAAATTCCTAAAAATCCACCACAGAACTACTTGAGCTAATAAATGAGTACAGCAAAGTGGCAGGTTACAAGATCAACACTCAAAAATCTGTAAGTACTTGGAACCTTAAGTAGGGCATAAGATTTTGTAGGTTTGTCCAGAGTGATGCCTCAGTAAATGCCAGAAGGATTTGAACAGTAAATAAAAAGTATTTGCAAAGTCCCCTATGGGGAATGGTGAGAAAGGGGGAAAATTCAACTTCCCCAAATGGAGAATTCTTGATATTCTCACAGGCAGTGGGGACAGCCAAAGCAATAGGCTGAGCCTCCAATCTTGGGGTTTGTTTATATGAAACTTAATCCTGCAAAGAATAGGCTAAGCCTACTTAAAATTAGGCCTAAGAGTCACCCCCAAGAGAAACTCTTGTGTTGCTCAGATGTGGCCTCTCTCTCGGCCAACACATCAAGCAAACTCACTGCCCTCCCTCTCTCTACATGGGACATGACTCCCAAGGTGGTAAGCCTTCCTGGCAATGTGGGACAGAAATCTTAGCTGGGACTCAGCATCAAGGGAAAACCTTCTTGACCAAAAGGGAGAATAGAGAAATGAGACAAAATAAAGTGTCAATGGCTGAGAGATTCCAAACCTGTCAGAGGCAGAATGCAACATAAAAGTGTCAGAACTGATAAGGTATTTTGTATTTCAATTATTACCTTTTTGAATGCAGTTCAGAATATTTTACGGCTACTCTATTTATTTCAATTCACTCTTAAAATTTAGCATACTGCCTCACAAACTAGAAGGCAATTTTTTTCCTATCTAGATACTTGTTAAAAGTTGAATTGTGTCTCCCCAAAAGATATATTAATGCCCTAACCCCTACCTAATACCTGTGTATGGACCTTATTTGGAAATAGGGTCTTTGAAGGTGTAATCATGTTAGGATGAAATCATATTGAAGTAAGGTGGGCCTTAGTCCAATAGAATGTGTTCTTTTAAGAGTAGAAAAAGAGAAGCATACAATTTCATTGGGAAGAAGGCCTTATGAAGAAAGAGGCAGAGATTGGAGTTGTGTTGCCCAAAACCAAGGAACGCCTGGGGCTACTTCAAACTGAAAGAAGCAGGGAAGGGATTCTCCCTTTAAAGGCTTTGGAGAGAGCCTGACCCTGCCAACATGTTGAGTCCAGAATTGTGAAAGAATAAATTCCTGGTGTTTTAAGCTACTCAGTTTGTGGCAATTTGTCATAGCAGCCCCAGGAAACTAACACAATATTTAAATATATTTTCTTCCTTTCCATTTCTTTAAAAATGGCCATGGAACAGTCTTGTTGTCTCCAACATAATCATAGACATACCTTGTAAATATATCTATGCATGGCTCTTAGGATCTGTAAGACACAGGAAAGAGTCTATATTTCAAAGGTGTTCTTATTTTCATAAAGGAATGAAT
Source organism: Tamandua tetradactyla (assembly GCF_023851605.1). Taxonomy (NCBI): domain Eukaryota; kingdom Metazoa; phylum Chordata; class Mammalia; order Pilosa; family Myrmecophagidae; genus Tamandua; species Tamandua tetradactyla. Next base: position 146,561,636 of record NC_135332.1, read on the forward strand.
GCTTGCTCAGAAAAATCTGTGTATGATATGGAATCCAAATTCCTGAAGAAAAAAACAAGCTTGATTAAGAAGAAAAAGTGCATATTTTTCCATGAAAGTTGAAAATTATAAAAAAGATACATGCTATATTTTAAAAGTTATGCAGAAAAGATAAAAAAAGAAAGGATTTTTCTCCAAATCAAATTTTATTTGAAAGTATAAATAGATACAATAGATAAAAGCAGAATACCTCTGGTTGACTGGAGGTGGAAGGGTGGGGAGGGAGATGGGGAATCTTAACCCAAGTTAACACTCACCCCTCCCCTGTATTCATAGGCAGCCTGTGCATGAAAACAACATTTAGAGCTAAATTTTGAAATCTCTTTCTTCAGACAAGGAAAAATATAAGATAGTTTCGTTTTCAGAATCACAGGCTCCAAATATAAAGCTGACCTGATACCAATAGCTATGTGTCCAATCTTTTTGGAGCAACTATTCCCTGGTTATCTCTTCTTCTGCTGGTCCTGCTCTCTGCAAGTCCTCCTGCATGTCTTTGCCCACTTTGTACCTTCTGCCTCACAAATCTTACGTATCCTTCAAGGCTCAGCTCAAATGCCACCTCTTCTGTAAAGTCTTTCTTGAGATTTTCAGCTGTAATAACCTCTGCCTCCTCTGAGGTCCAATCGTTGAACTTCATTTATTGTTTTTATTAATTAAATATGCCTTGCTGAATGCGTAGGCATAGTGTAAGTGTTGGGAATGCCAGATGGGTAAGGTCTCTGCCATATAGAACTTATTGAGAGGCAGGTGTTAGTGATAGAGAGAAAATAGAAAAGTAAATAAACAACTTAATTACAGATTATGATAATGGCTATGAAAGAAACAAAGTAGATAATGTGATAAAGAGTACCTGGATCTCTGTGTGCGTAGGTGTTTGGAGGCTCCTTGAGAGTAAGGCGAGGAAAGGCCTGTCTGAGGTGGCGGCACATGAGCTGAGACCCTGAAGGTAGAGAAGAGGCGTGTAAATGGGAAGGGGAGAAGGACATCAGAGCTGGTGATAGAAGGACCAAAAGTCTCAGGAGCAAAGAAAAGAAGCCAACAAACAGGTCAAATCGGGGTGTCAAGAAACAGAAAAGCTAAAGAAGGATGTAGCAGAAGGAATCAAGGAAAGTGATCTTGGCACAACTCCCAAATGGAGACTTTAGGGGAAAATCCATTTACTTGTCTTTTCAGTTTCTAGAGGCTTCCTAAATCCCTTGAGTCTTGGAGCCCTACCTCTGTCTTCAAAGCCAGCAGAGTTGCGTCTCTCTCGGACTGTTCTTCATAGTCACGTTCCCTCTGACTCTCCTCTTTATTTTTTTAATGAAACCAATCAATACATAATATTAACATTCTTTTTTTTCATCACATAGTTGTGTATTCATCATGATGATCATTTCTTAGAACATTTGCATCAATTCAGTAAAAGAAATAAAAGGAAAACAGAAAAAAAAATTCATACATACCGTACCCTTTACCCCACCCTTTCATTGATTACTAGCATTTCAATCTACAAAGTTATTTTAACATTTGTTCCCTCTATTATTTATTTATTTTTAATCCATATGTTTTACACATCTGTCCATAAGGTAGATGAAAGAAGCATCAGACACAAGGTTTCACAATCACACAGTCACATTGCAAAAGCTATATCATTATAAAATCATCTTCAAGAAACATGGCTACTGGAACACAGCTTTTCAGGCACTTCCCTCCAGCCTCTCTTTTATGCCTTAACTAAAAAGGTGATATCTATTTAATGAGTAAGAATAACCTCCAGGATAACCTCTCGACTCTGTTTGGAATTTTTCAGCCATTGACACTTGACTTTGTCTCAATTCTCTCTTCCCCTTTTGGTCAAGAAGGTTTTCTCAATTACTTGATGCTGAGTCCCAGCTCAGTCTAGGATTTCTGTCCCACATGCCAGGAAGGTGTACACCCCTGGGAGTCATGTGCCTTGTAAAGAGGGGGATGGCACTGAGCTTGCTTGTTGAAGAAACACTTCATTTTATCTTTACTGGTTTTACATCCAAGAAGATCAGAGGCACTTCTATGATTAATCCTTACATGGTAATAGAAGTTGAATCCCTGCAACAATACATTGCAGGGTAATAAAAATTCTATGGTGATAGGCCCCATCCATTTAGGAGTTCATTTATTTCAAGAAATTCCAGTAAACAAAATAATGTGGAGTCCAGTTGCAAAGGTATTTGTTCAGTACTTTTCATATCCTAGTTGAAAGGTATGCAGGTAAAACTCAGTATCTGGCTTACAGATACATACAAATTTTAGGATTAAAGATCATGATATTTCTAGGATTCTCTTGTCCCATCAAGTTCTATGATTTCTTCTAGTGTTGCCATTCATCTTAAACTGTCTTGGTTTCTGGTTTGAACAACACTAAGAAGTGTGGCAATGGACTCATGCCCATGAAATCTATACACAGCCATAGCTAACTTGATAGAATGGTGGAATCGCCAGCTGAGTTCTCAACTATAGCACCAGATGGAAGACACCACCCTTAATGGAGAAGGCATAATACAGTTATACTTTAACTTAGCAACCAATATAAAGTGCTGTTTCTTCAATAAGCAGAATCCGCAACTCAAGAATCAAGAGATGGAAAAACTTTCTCTCATTTTTCTCTCATCTAAGAAACCACTCACAGAACTTTTGCTTCCCATCTCTGCAACTTTGAGCTTTGCTCATTTGGAGCACTTAGTTCTTAAGAGAGAAATGTTCCCACCAGGGGACACAAGAGTTCAGCTGAATTGGAACTTGAGATGCTACCTGGCCATTCTGGGCTCCTAATGCCCTATACTGATAGGCAAAGAATAGGGTTACCCTTATGTCTGATATAATTGATCCCAACTACTAAAAGGGTTGCTGTGATAAATTACAGATAGGAAGGATTATGACTGGAATACAGGAGGTTCTCTGAAGTGCTTCTTAAGTCTACCATATATACTACCAAGTATATATATTAATGGAAAATTATATATATATAAAAGGCAGGGTTACTGAGGATGTACACCCTTCAGGAATGAAGATTTGAGTCACCCCTTCAGATAAATAACTCTGACCAGCTGGGATTCTGATGAAGGCAAAGGAAACACTGAATAGTAGTGGAAGAAGGAAATTAAAAATATCAACAACGGACTCTTCCTAACCATTTGTAGATACCAGGACTCCAATAGTTATGCATATTTCCTTCCCTGCTTATTATATGTATTTTGTGTGTGTATGCATATACATGTGTGTATGTGTCTACTTATTTATATGTTAATAAATAGGATACACTAATTCCTTCTTTTCCTTGTTATTTATATACAAGAATTGGCAGTGGTGGTTACCTTTAAATTTCATCTTGGGTAGCAAAATCTCAGCTGGCCTTATGACTGAATTCAGGGAGTAATTAACAGAGTCCAGAGATGGCTACTGTAATTGTCTCATGGAGATAATTCAATGGCTTTTGGAACTTTTCCTTTAGTTTGGGGAGAGGGTAAAGTGGGGTTTTGATTATACAAAAATCAATTGCATTTTGTGGCATAGCAGCATAAACACGTTTCTGTTGTTGTATGAAAATTGAAACATTATGAAATCTTGTTACTAGGTTCATAGACATATAGGATGTTTATATCCTCTTAATTAATTGAGCATTTTATCATGATGAAATGATTCTCATTATCCAAAGTAATAATCTGTGCTTTGAACTCTACTTTGCCTGATATTGATATAGCCACTCCTATTTTTTTTATTAGTGTTAGTCATGGTGTGCTGTTTTGAAAATATTGTGTGCCCCAGGAAAGCATGTTCTTTAATCCACATTCAATATTGTAGGTCAGAACCCCCTTTGATCAGATTATCTCCATGAAGGCGAGTTGTGCTCAGTGGTAGGTGTGGCCTTTTGATTAGATGGAGATATGACTCTACCCATTCTAGGTGAGTCTTGATTAGTTTACTAGATTCCTTTCAAAGGGAAAACAATTTGGAGAGAATACAAAGCAGATACAGATGCTTGGTGAACAGTTGCTTCAGAGTAACAGAGTCACGGATGTTCAGTGATGCTTGGAGTGTTAACCAGCGAGAGCAGGTGCCTAGATGTGGGCAGAGCCCAGCAGATGTCATCATATGCCTTCCCAGGAGATGCTAACTAAGCCAGAATCCAGAATTATGTCCCAGAGAAGCTAAATGAAGGCCCACAGATGCTTACAGAGGAAACCACTGGAATCAGAAGCTGGAAGCAGCAGAACCAGAAATAAGAACCAGCAGATGCCAGCCACATGGCCTTCCCATGTGACAGATATCAGCCTTTCCTGAGTCAACGTATCTTCTCCTGAATGCCTTGGTTTAGACATTTTTCTGGCCTTAGAATTGTAATGTAATAAATTCCCTTTATAAAAGCTGTTGCATTTCTGGCATATTGCATTCTGGCAGCTTTAGCAAGCTAATATACATGGTATATATATATTTACTTTTAACTTTTTTGTATCTTTATATTTAAAGTTTTTTCCTTGGAGGCAGAATATAACTGGGTTTTCTTTTTTATCCAAACTGACAAGCTACGCCTTTCAATTAGTGTTTGGACCATTTACATTTAATGTGATTATTGATATATTTGGGTTTAATTTTCCATTTTCCTAATTGTTTACCTTATTTTTTACCCCAGTTTTTTGTTTTCTCCTTTGTGCTCTCTTCGTTTTATTGAACAAGTATGTTTCATGACTTTATTTTGTCTCCTTTGTTAATGAATTAGCTATACCTCCTTTTACTTACTTTGTAATGATTGCTTTAGAGATTTTAGTGGTTGCTTTAGTGAATTAGTGATAGTTTTTTCAGAAATATCCTTTACTTATCACAATTTATCCTTTAGTAATAACATATCTTTAATTAATAATGTACCACTTAACATATAATATAAGAACATTACAACAATATAGTTCTATTTCCCCTTTTCTTACAGCTAACATCATACTTAATGATGAGAAGCTAAATAATTTCCTTCCTGTGACTGGTAACAAGATAAGGATGGAGACTTCATGGTCAAGATGGCGACTTAACAATGTGCGCATTTTAGTTCGTCCTCCAGAACAACTACTAAATAACCAGAAACAGTACAGAAGAAGCTCCTGGGGCCACGTCAGTGACCGGACACACAGCGCACCCCAGTCTGGACCAGCTTGACCAGCAGCAAACCCCACAGAACTGTGAGTTCCCAAAGCTGCGGCAGCCGGACCCCTCCCCCACAGGCTGCTTACCAGAGGTGAAAGGAAAGGAACTTTACCAGAAGCAGGGACTGAGTACAATTAAACACCAATTGTGGAATTAATTAACAAATTCTGACTACTAAAAATAGACCCCTGGCTTAGGTGAACCTGGTCAAAGCAGAGGTTGCTCATTTTTGCCCCACTGCCAAGGGGGCAGGGCTGATGGAAAAAGGGGGAAAAAAAGAAGGAAACAGAGGTTTTTGTGGCTGTGTTTCTACAAAGGCTTGAATGCCTTTGGATATAGCAGCAGGACTTCTCAGGCTGCAACTGCCCCAGGCATAAGCAGAAATGAGCTCTTTTGGGGGCTTGTCTGGAGCCTGTGCCTTCCCCGGGGGAGGGGTGATGCCAAACTCAGGTGGAATCCCTCTCTCAAGAAATTCAGACACCAGGGCTTGGTAATTTGAAGCCATTAAAACCAGTCTACAACCTCTCCTCTGTCTCCACCATGCCCCCAGCAGGGAGAGTCCACCAAAGTGAAAGGTACCACATCATCTTATGCTGGTGGGACCTGCAGGCAGACAAGCGCCACCTACTGGGCAGGATAAGAAAAACAGAGTCCAGAGACTTCCCAAGAAAGTCTTTCAACCTGCTGGGTCTCACCCTCACAGAAAACTGATACAGGTGAATCTTTCCTCCTGATAGGAGGCCAGTTTGGTCTGGAAAAATCTGGCTTGGGGGTCTATAATATCTAAGTAGACCCTCCTAAGGGTGGGGGTGAAAGGCACCATACAAGCAGGGCAAGAAACAAGAAAACAAAAACTGAAAAATTCTCCTGTTAAACAAAACTTAAGCTATAGGTCCAGATAAAGCTGAACTGAATGTTAAAGAATAGATAGACAACAAATTCACCCAGCAAGAAAACCCTAGGTAAAAGAAGTGAAAGCAATCACCAGAATAAACTAATTAAGGTAATTAAATGCCTAGATACCAACAAAAAATAACAAATCACACTAGGAAAATTGAAGATATGGCCCAGTCAAAGGAACAAACCAATAATTCAAATGAGATACAGGAGCTGAAACAATTAATTCAGAGTATATGAACAGACATGGAAAACCTCATCAAAAACCAAATCAATGAATTGAGGGAGGATATAAAGAAGGCAAGGAAAGAACAAAAAGAAGAAATTGAAAGTCTGAAAAAACAAATCACAGAACTTATGGAAATGAAAGGCAAGGTAGAAGAGATTTAAAAAACAATGGAAACCTACAATGGTAGATTTCAAGAGACAGAACATAGGATTAGTGAACTGGAGGACGGAACATCTGAAATCTGGCAAGAAAAAGAAAATACAGGGGGAAAAAGGAAAAAATATGAGCAGGGACTCAGGGAATTGAAAGACAGTATGAAGCGCATTAATATACATGTTGTGGGTATCCCAGAAGGAGAAGAGAAGGGAAAAGGAAGAGAAAAACTAATGGAGGAAATTATCACTGAAAATTTCCCAACTCTTATGAAAGACTTAAAATTACAGATCCAAGAAGTGCAGCATACCCCAAACAGAATAGATCCAAATAGACATACTCCAAGATATTTAATAATCAGAATGTCAGAGGTCAAAGAGAAAGAGAGGATCTTGAAAGCAGCAAGAGAAAAGCAATCCATCACATACAAAGGAAGCCCAATAAGACTATGCACAGATCTCTCAGCAGAAACCATGGAAGCAAGAAGACAGTGGGATGATACACTTAAACTACTGAAAGAGAAAAACTGCCAACCAAAAATTCTATATCCAGCAAAATTGTCCTTCAAAAATGAGGGAGAAATTAAAACATTTTCAGACAAAAAATTACTGAGAGAATTTGTGACCAAGAGACCAGCTCTGCCAGAAATACTAAAGGGAACACTAGAGACAGATACGAAGACAGAAGAGAGAGGTGTGGAGAAGAGTGTAGAAAGGAAGACTATGAGTAAAGGTAAAAAGAAGGAAAATTAGATATGACATATAAAATCCAGAAAGCAAAATAGTAGAAGAAAGTACTACCCATGCAGCAATAACACTGAATGTTAATGGATTAAACTCTCCAATCAAAAGACATAGTCTGGCAGAATGGATTAAAAAAGAGGACCCATCTATATGCTGTCTCTTCTCAAAGGACATGAGGGCAATGACACAAATGGACATTTACACGCCAATGTTTATAGCAGTATTATTTACAATTACAAGAGATGGAAGCAGCCAAAATATCAATCAACAGACAGTTGGCTAAACAAACTTCGGCATTTACATAAAATGGAATATTATGCAGCTGTAAGACAGAATAAAGTTATGAAATATGTAACAACATGAATGGACCTTAAGGACATTATGCTGAGTGTGATTAGCCAGAAACAAAGGGACAAATACTGTATGATCTCACTGATATGAACTGACATTAGTGAATAAACTTGGAATAGTTCCTTGGTAACAGAGACCATCAGGAGATAGAAATAGGGTAAGATATTGGGTAATTGGAGCTGAAGGGATACAGATTGTGCAACAGGACTGAATATAAAAATTCAGAAATGGACAGCACAATATTACCTAACTGTAATACAATTATGTTAAAACACTGAATGAAGCTGCATATGAGAATGATAGAGGAAGGAGGGCTGGGGCATAAATGAAATCACAAAGAAAGATAGACCGTAAAGATTGAGATAGTTTAATCTGGTGATGCCTAGAGTACATAATCATAGTGACTAAATGTACCAATTTTAAAAATGTTTTTGCATGAGGAAGAACAAAAGAATGTCATTACTGCAATGTGCTGAAAATAGATGGTAATTAATATTTTAAAATTTCAACTTTTGTGTGAGACTAAAGCAAAAAATGTTTGTTTGGTACAAATTTATACTTTGACTAGTGCATCTCCTAATATAACTTATGTAGATAATTTGTTGAACACCTTAAGTACATGGAACTTTGTATAGGACATGAGATTTTGTTGGTTTGTTCAGGTGATGCCCTGATGAATCCCAGAGTGATTTGATCAGTGAGTGGAAAAGTATTTGCAAAGTCCTCTGCGGGGAATGGTGAGAACGGGGGAAAACTCAACTTACCCAAGTTGAGTTCCTGATATTCTCACAGGCAGTGTGGGCAACCAAAGCTATAGGCTGAGCCCCCAGTCTTGGGGTTTGTTCATATGAAACTTAACCCCACAGGGGATAGGTGAAGCCTACCTAAAGTTAGGCCTAAGAGTCACCCCAAAGAGAACCTCTTTTGTTGCTCAGATGTGGCCTCTCTCTCCAGCCAACACAGCAAGCAAATTCACGACCCTCCCCCTGTCTATGTGGGACATGACTCCCAGGGGTGTGGAGCTTCCTGGCAACATGGTACAGAAATCCAGAATGAGCTGAGATTCAGCATCAAGGGATTGAGAAAAACTCTAGAATGAGCTGAGACCCAGCATCAAAGAATTGAGAAAACCCTCTCGACCAAAAGGGGGAAGAGTGAAATGAGACAAAGTGTCAATGGCTGAGAGATTCCAAACAGAGTTGAGAGGTTATCCTGGAGGTTATTCTTACACATTAAGTAGATATCACCTTGTTAACCAAGATGTGGTGGAGAGGCTGGAGGGAACTGCCTGAAAATGTAGAGCTGTGTTCCAGTAGCCATGTTTCTTGATGGTTGGATAATGATATAGCTTTCACAGTATGACTGTGTGATTGTGAAAACCTTGTGTCTGATGCTCCTTTGTCTACCTTGTCAACAGATGAGTAGAACATATGGAATAAAAATAAATAATAGGGGGAACAAATGTTAAAATAAATTTAGTTTGAAATGCTAGTGATCAATGAAAGGGATGGGTAGGGAGTATGGTATGTAAAGTTTTTTTTTCTGTTTTTATTTTTCTGTTGTCTTTTTATTTCTGTTTCTGAATTGATGCAAATGTTCTGGGAAATGATCATGATGATGAATATGCAACTATGTGATGATATTGTGAATTGCTGAGTGTATGTGTTGGGAATGTTTGTGTTTCTTTCTTGTAATTTTTTTTAATTAATAAAAAATTTTTAAAAACAGATAAGGATGTTCTCTCTTACACTCCTAATCAAGATTGGACTGGAAGTAAAAACAAGACAAGAAAAGCAAATAAAAAGACATTCAGATTTGAAAGGAAGTAAAAAATGGTCTTTTGTCTCTGTTCCTAGATGACATGATTGTCTGTGGAGAAAATCCTGAAGAATAGACCAAAAAACTTCCTGGAACTAATACAAATTTATAGCAAGGTCACAGAATACAAGATAATATACAAAAGTCAACTGCTTTCCTATATGCCAGCAATGAACAATTGGAATTTGAAAATAATGACACAATATCATTTCATCCCCAAATGAAATACTTAGGTATAAATCTAAAAAGATACATACAGGATCTGTAGATGGAAAACTACAAAATGCTGATGAACCAAATATTTACATTAAAAGATATAGATTTAATGTTCATTGACTGGAAGACTTGATATTGTTGTTTTATCAATTCTTCCAAATAAAATCTAGAGAGTCAATGTAATCCCAATCTAAATTCTAGAAAGCTACTTGTAGACATCAATAAACTAATCCTTAGTTTATAAACTAATCCTTAGTTTATATGCAAAAAAAAAAAAAAAAAAGCAAAAACCCAAGTATAGCCATCACAACACTGAAAAAGAACAAAGTTGGAAGACTTCACAGAAATCAAGACAGAATGATACTGGGGAAAGAACAGACACATAGATGAGTGGAATAAATAAAGAACCCACACAAATTGCCCACACAAATAAACTACACATATGTACTCAACTAAACTTTGACAAAGGAGCAAAGGCAATTCAATGGATAATGTATAGTCTTTTCAACAAATTGTACTACAACAAATAGATATCATATGCAAGAATATTAATATAGACACAGATACTGTAGCATTCTCAAAAATCAGAGTCATAATGGAGTATAGACAAATATAAAATACAATCCTATAGAACTTCTAGAAGAAAATGTATGTGACTTTGGGTTTGATGATGAATTTTTAGATACAACTCCAAGAGTACAAACCATGAAAGGAAAAATTGTTAGACTTTATTAAAATTAAATACTTCTGCTCTGTGAAAGACACTGTTAAGAGTTTGAAAAGACAAATCACAGACTGGGAGAAAATATTTGCAAAATATACATCTTATAAAAGGCCTATAATCAAAATATATGGAGAATTCTTAAAACTCAACATTTAAGAAAACAAGCAAACCCATTGAAAAATGAACGAAAGGTCTGAACAGACACCTTATCACAGAAGAAACACGGATGGCAAATAAATATATATAAACATGCCCAACATCATTTGTCATTAGGAAATGCAAAATCAAACAGCAAAGAGATACCATTCCATACCCATTACAATGACTACAATCCAAAAACTGGCAATGCCAAATGATGACAAGGATGCAAAACAACAGGAACTCTCATTTCTTGCTGGTGGGAATACAAAATGGTGCAGCCACTTTGAAAGACAGTTTGGCAGATTCTTACAAAACTAGATATAGTCTTACCACACAATCTAGCAAAGAGAGGAAAAGAGGTCAAAAAGGAGGAAGTGGTCAGAGCTTCAAATGCTACAGAGAGATCAAATAAATGAGGCATAATGAGTTAATTTGGCCAGGGGTCATTCAGTAGTGTAGTTCCAGTAGAATGGTCAGGGCAGAAGTTGATTGTGCTGGAAGAAGAATTAAATGGAAAGTGAGGAATTACAGACAATCGATACAGACTATACTTCAGGAGATGTTAGCAACAAAGTGAAGGGGATAAATGGTTTGGGAGAGGAAAAGAACAAATTTGTATCAAAAACTTTCTATGTGAAGAGGTTTGTGAGGTTCTGTATGTATATTTTATTGCATTCTCATGGCAACCCTTGTGAGATATTGTTCCCATTTTACCTATGAAGAAATTGAGGCTTAAAAAGTTAAGAATTTACTAAAAGTCACACAACTATTAAGATAAATAGGGCACTAGTTTTCTGGGAAAGCAACATAGGCAATATAGCAGACAGAGATTGTTTTGGTCACTTAGTGTTCTAGTTTGCTAGCTGCCAGAATGCAATGTACCAGAAATGGAATGGCTTTTGAAAGGGGAATTTAATAAGTTGCTTGTTTACAATTCTAAGGCCAAGAAAATGTCCCAGTTAAAACAAGTCTATAGAAATGTCCAGTCAAAAGCATCCAGGGAAAGATACCTTGGTTCAAGAAGGCCGATGATACTCAGGGTTTCTCTCTCATCTGGAAAGGCACATGTCGAACACAGTCACAGTATCTGTCTCAGCTGGAAGGGTACATGGTGAGCAAGGCATCATCTGCTACTTTCTCTCCTGGCTTCCTGTTTCATGAGGCTCCTGGGGAGGCATTTTCTTCCTTCATCTCCAAAGGTTACTGGCTTGTGGGCTCTCTGCTCTCATGGCTATGTCGTTCTTCTCTGCTCTCTCTGAATCTCCCATTCTCCAAAATGTTTCCTCTTTTATAAGACTCCAATAAACCAATCAAGACCCACCCAAATGGGTGGAGACATGTCATCACCTAATCCAGTTTAACAACCACTCTTGACTAAGTCACATCATCCAGGGAGATGATCTGATTACAGTTTCAAACATACAGTAGTGAATAGGGATTATTCTACCTTTATGCAATGGGATTTTGATTAAAACATGGCTTTTCTAGGGGTAATACATCCTTTTAAACTAGCACACTCAGTATCTCAGCATCTCCTCCCCCGTCTCCTATCTTCTGGTACCAATTTCAGAAGAATTGCTATGGGGATATTTCCCCTCCTCTATTTTCACCCTCACACTTCTGGTGACTCAGGAGTGGATGTGTGACCTAGGTTTCTATCAACACAGTACATATCATTGGCATTCTTGCAATTGTTTTTGGGCAAATAACCCAAGAATTGGTATGGATTGGGAAATGTCTCAAACCCTTTGCAATCTAAGACTCAATTCTTGGATTTTTGTTTTAACAATCAGGAAAGCAGATGCTTTGAGGTAGAGCTGGGGGATGGGATTTGAACTCAGAAGCAGCTCTTTATTCTGCAGTCATCTTTCCCCCTAAAGGGAGAACCTAACAGAGAGTGAAGCCAGGACAGCAGAAGTCAGAGCTATGGGATAGAGAGAAAGCAGGTCCAGGTGATATTATCAGAGTCACGGAATTCAGCTGTGCCTGCAACTAGACTAGATTCTGAACAATGTCCCTAAACCCTTTTAGTTAAGTCAGTTAGGGTTCAATTTTATTTCTCAACTTCAGCTTCCACCTGGAAGAATTATGTTAAAAGAGGTTTCTTTCTCTGGAAAGATGACTTGAAACATGTTTGTGGGTTGAAAGAAGGCTAGTTGAGTAGAGAATTTTTTTAGGAGATAACACTAAAAAGGTGAATAGTACAGCTTTCTTTAACTCCAGAGGATGGTTTGGGGTTAAACACATTAGCTTAGATTTTATTCCTATTACTAGCATCCAAAGAAGGGTGTGTCTGAGGCAAAGTAAGGGCTCAAGAGCCAAAGAATTAATTATATTCCATAAGTCTATTTACAAAAGACAAAACTCAGTTTTAAAACTTTTTTTTAATACCTAGTACTCCCTTATCCCATTCATTTTTATGGCTAGTTCTCACTTAACTTTCAAGAATTAGCCATATGGTGTCAAACTCTGGAAGGACATCCTTGAACAAATCCCATCTCACTCCCAAACTAAACTAGGAACTCTCTTTGCTGCCCTATAACATATGGGGATCAGAGCCTTTTAACAACCACCACAACCACTCACTTAGTTGCCAGAACCACTTAGGTGACTCCCAACCATGGTGAGTGCCATTGAACTATGACAGATGCACAGTGAGTGCCAAGAAATGAGAGTTAGGAAGAAACTGGGCTATTGCTACCCTGTAAGACACGACACTTGCTCTCAAATTCTGAATATGCTAATTTAAAAGTTTTGTAATTTGCTGAGCTGAAGTAATGAAAACCATTAGAAGAAATTGACTTGTTTTTAATGTCTAGGGTTGGCTTTTATTCACAATTCTTTTGGTCTGGTTATACTTACCATACTTGGAGACTAAAAGGAAAATAAATTGCACCTAATTTACACAAAGATAGAAACGTAAGTGGAAACGCTTTCATCTGACTGCATGCAGCATTATGGAAGGCGAGAAATAGGCACGTACATGCAATTATTATATTTGCAGGCTCCCATTCATTTAAGAAAAAAAGCTCCTAGAACATTTCTGACTCTTACTTTTACTTGGTATGCTGCTGAAAATAAAAACTGGTTAGAGAAGAAAGGGTCTGTGCTTTCTTTTGTCTGAAGGTTGCCCTTTCAATAAATCCCCTGACATTTTCATTGGACTGAGGAGAGGTAGAAGAAATTGCAAGTCATGAGAGGAGGGAGAGATGGGAGGCAGGCAAAAGCTTTCCCTGGACGTAACAGAATTTCACTTGTTAAGTTAAAAAACTGTCCATTTTTAAAAGACTATTTTAGCTCATTCTGGCCAGTCAATTTGAAATCTAGGAGCTGATTGCCAACTCCATTTTCAATCAAGTTTTCCTTCAAATTGATTTTTCCCCTTAATCAGTCACTTTTAACCTCCACTTCCATTAGCAAAGAGTTTGAGAGACTGGGGGAGAGCATTACAAACATGCCAAAACATGATACACAATACTATGTGAAATTGACTATGTGAATTATCAAAGATAAGTCATGGCTGTATTTGTTCTGTAAAAGTATACTCCTCATGAATTGTCCATCGAGATGGAAACTAAAAGCAAAGATAAACCATGAGTGGCCATCCCTTTTAGCCAAGGTTCTCTAGAAAGATGAACTTGAGGCAAATATTAAGGTATGCATGGTTTCTTTAAGTGGAGCAAACCCAGGGGAGGTAAGGGTGAGGAAAAGGGAAAGCGAGGCAAAGAAAGATGTAAATAAATGTTGTATGATTCATTACTGTGCTGACTATTCCTTCACAGCAAGCTACAAATTGATGCAGCAGTTCACTCAGCATGTGCATTTGCTAGGTCATGGGACTTCTAGAAGGTCTACAAAGAAAAACTGTACTTCAGAGAAGTCCATAGACTGGACAAAAGAAATGGAATGTATCTGCCAAGCTCATTCTCATCTCCCATTTCGTATTGGTTAAGGTTTATTCTATGTGAATCTATTTCCCCTAAATTTCTAGGTAATGTCATATAGCATTCTGTCAGTCACAGAGGAAGCCAGATTCTACATCATGCAGTGAGGCATTCCATCTAGGTCTGGAAGTGAATTAGAGCACATATGGGGTCCTTGAAGATTTGGGGCTTTGTTATGGATTTAATTATGTCCTCCACAAAGACATGTTCAAGTCCTAACCTCTGGTCCTCAGGATATAAACCCATTTGTAAACAGGATCTTTGAAGATCTTAGTAAGGTGAGTCCAAAATGAATCAGGGAGGGTCTTAATCTAATATTAGTGGAGTCCTTATCAGCAGAGGAAATTTGGACACAGGGTCAATAGGAGACAGAAAGAGCTCCCATGTGAGAGGTAGAGATTGAGTTATGGGTTGACAACAAACTCACCGAACCAACAGAACACTACAGACTTGAGAGGAAGCATGAGCCTCCTGACACCTTGATTTTGTACTTCTAGTCTCCAAAACTGTGAGACAATAAACTCCCATTGTTCCAAAGCCAACTAGCCTGTGGCATTTTGTTACAGCAACCAAGGCAAAGCAAGTCAATTTCAACTCATATCCCATCCAGCTCTCACTTTCTCCAACTGGAATGTGCCCCTGATCAAGGCTGCATCAATGGCAGTTCAAGCTGGAAAGCATGTAAATCAACAAATAACTAAAGGACACTCATTAGAAATTTGGTATTAAGATAGGCTGTGTGAAGGATACAAAGAGTTTATAACTTAATCCTTGCTATTAAATTATCCAGACATATGCAGAGATCAGAATTCTGGATTATTATGGCATTTAGAATTTGCATGGCAGAGTACCTGAAAGGGGGAGCTACATAGAGAAAAGGCCCCAGAAGTATGCCAAAGAATTCACTGCAAGTCCTTGGCTTGGGTTGGTGTATGGTCCAGTTCTTAACAAATTACCCCAAAGCTTAGCAGCTTAATATAACATATTTACTAAGTCTCGGTTTGTGGGTCAAGATTCTGTGGCTGAGCATTCTTGTGCGTTTCTCTTTGCAAGCATATTTCTGCACTTCTATTGCTTATATAAATATACTCCTATACATAGGAGTAAACATGCTGCATTATAGAGTATGGATATGTTCAAATTGAATAGATTCAGCCAAAATATTTGCATTTTGTGTTATCTTCATAATTCCTTGGTAGCGTATGAAAGTTTCAATTATTTCATGCCTCCACGATCATTTAACACTTTCAAACCTCCACTCTTCCCAGTGTATGTGTAAAGATATCTCTTTCTGGATTTACTTTGCATTTACTCATTGCCAGTGAGATTATGCATCTCTTTATTTTATCCATTATGCATATTTAATTGGCCATTTGTATATTCCAAAGAGGAAATTTACAAAGAATAAAGTGTCTTTCACGATTTCTACTCATTATTTTATTGGATTTCTGCATTATTCTGCTTACCTTGTGGCTTGCTTTTTGCTTTCTTTATGTTGTCTTTTGGTAAAAATCTTTTGATGCATTAAAAAAATTCTTTGAAAGAAAAAAAAAATTCTGTGCCTGGTTTAGCTGAATTCTTGCCCTCAGGGACTCTCACAAGATTGCATTCAAGGTGTAGGCCACGATGAAATCTCATCTGAATGCTAGATGGGGAAGGATCCACTTCAAAACTCACTTGTCTGGTTGCTGTCAGGTTCAATAACTCAAGAGTTGTTAGACTGTGGACCCCAGTTCCTTCTTGGCCTGAGGCTACCCACAGTGCCTTGCCACATGTGCCTCTTCAACATGGCAACTTGCTATCAAAGCCAGCAAGTCTGATAACAAGAGAGAAGTCATGATATTTTGTAACCTAATCACATAAATGGCATCCCATTACCTTTGCTTTACTCTGTTGGTAGGAAACAAGTCACTAAGTCCATCTCACCCTCAAAGGGAAAGAATTACATAAAAACAAGAATATCAGGAGATAAGGGACCATTGGAAGTAAGCCTACCATAGCTAGACTGCATGTGCAAAACAAAATCTGCAAGGCCCTGTGGAGATCTCATGTCATCAGATTGGAAGCTGAGTAGTGATAATAGAGTTTGGTTGGTTCTTAGAAAGCGAGAATGGAGAGATAGCTAGAAAAATCTCAAATATTGGGAAATTAAATGATACATTTGTAAACAACCCATGGACCAAAGAAAAAAAATCACAACAAAAAATCAGAAAACATTCTGAACTAGATGATAATGAAAATACAATATACAGAAATTTGTAGGCTGCAACTAAAGTTATAATCTTAAATGTATATATGAGAGAAGAAGGAAGATTTAATATAAATGACATAGAAAAGTGGTAAAACCATACAGAAAATTAATCATACCAAAAACTGATTCTTTGAAAAGATTACAATTGGTATAACCCTAGCAAAATGAATTAGGGGATGGGATGGTTCTAAGATGGTAGCTTAGTGAGGTGTGGAATTTAGTTCATCTTCCAGAGCAACTAGTAAATAGCCAGGAACAGTACAGAACAACTACTGGCACCACATCAGTGACTGGTCAGACAGCATACACCAGTGTGGACGAGCTGGACCAGCTGTAATTGTACCCATAACCATAAGTTTCCCAACCCACGGATGCTGGTGTCCCTCCCCCACAGGCTGGATCCCAGAGGGGAAAGGAAAGAGACATTACTAACAGCAAGGGGCTGAGCTTAACCAAGCTCCAACTGTGGAATTAATAAACAAATTCTGACTACTGAAAATAGACACCCAGCTCAGCTAAACCTTGGATAAAAGCTAAAGCTAAAGTTACCAGGTTTTGCTCCAGTGCACAGGGGGCAGGGCTGATGGGGGGGGAAAGAGGTTTTTTTGAATAGGACAACACAAAATACTTGAAAAGGTCTGAACCTCCCCCAAAAATAGGGGGCACATAGGGTCTGGAGATAATGGAGGAATGTACCAACTTAAGCTCTTGATTGACAAACCTGAGGAAGGGGAGTAGGTGTCTGAACAGGTTTTTTTACTGTGTTTCTACTACTTAACTGCTCTTTAAATGCAACTGCAAGACTTCTCAGACTCCAACTATCCCAGGCAAGGGTGGAATTAAGCTTGTCTGAGAGACAAAGAGGCTGGTCAGGTAAAAGGAGGTAATTCCCTGGAGGCTGTGCCTTCCCCAGGAGAGGGATGGGGCCCAGCTCAGGTGGAATCCCTCCCTCAAGGAATTCAGAACAGAGGGACTGGAAAACTGAAGCAATTAAAGCCAATCTATAACCTCCCCTCTGTTTCAACCACACACCCAGCAGGGAGAGTCTGCTGAAGTTAAAGGCACTGCACCACTTTATTCTGGAGGGAAACTGCCAGTAGACAAGCATCACATACTGGTCAGGAAAGGAAAAGCACAGAGTCTAGATGCTTCATAGGAAAGTCTGTCAACCTGCTGGGTCTCACCCCCAGGGAAAAATGATGCAGGTGACTCTTTCCTCCTGAGAGGAGGCCAGTCTGGTCTGGAAAAATCTGATTGGGATCTATAATACCTAAGTAGACCCCCCTAAGGAAAAAATAAGAAAGGCACCATATGGGCAGGGCAAGAAACAAGAAAACAAGCATTGAAAAATTCGGATCTGTTAAACAAAACCTGTACTAGAAGTCTAGAAAAAGATGAACTGAATGTCAAAGAACAGATAGAGAACAAAGTCATCCAGCAAGAAAATCCTAGGTAAAAGAGTGAAAACAACCTCCAGACTAAACTAATTAAAGAAATTAAATGCCTAGACACCAGCAAAAAATAACAGATCATACTAGGAAATACAAAGATATGACCCAGTCAAAGGAACAAACCAACAATTCAAATAAGATATAGGAGTTAAAACAATTAATTCAGGATGTTTGAACAGACATGGAAAACCTTCAAAATACAAATCAAAAAGAAGAAATCAAAAGTCTGAAAAAACAAATCACAGAACTTATTGGAATGAAAGGCACAGTAGAAGAGATGAAAAAAAAAACTACAGAAACCTACAATGCTAGATTTCAAGAGGCAGGAAACAGGATTAGTAAACTGAAAGACGGGACATCTGAAATTCAGCAAACAAAAGAAAATATAGGGAAAAGAATGGAAAAATATGAGCAGGGACTCCGGGAATTGAATGACAACATGAAGCACATGAATATATGTGTTATGGGTCCTGGGAGGAGAAGAGAAGGGAAAAGGAGGAGAAATACTAATGGAGGAAATTATTACTGAAAATTTCCCAACTCTTATGAAAGACTTCAAATTAGAGACTCAAGAAGTCAGCATACCCCAAACAGAACGGATCCAATTAGATATATTTCAAGGTACTAAGTAATCAGAATGTCAGATGTCAAAGAGAAAGAGAGAATCTTGAAAGCAGCAAGAGAAAAGCAATCCATCACATACAAGGGAAGCCCAATAAGACTATGTGTAGATTTCTCAGCAGAATCCATGGAGGTGAGAAGAGAGTGGTATGATATATTTAAGATTCTAGAAGAACTGTCAACCAAGAATTATATATCCAGCAAAATTGTCCTCCAAAAATGAGGGGGAAATTAAAACATTTTCAGACGAAAAATTACTGAGAGAATTTGTAACCAAGAGACCTGCTTTGCAAGAAATACTAAAGGGAGCACTAGAGACAGATAGGAAAAGACAGGAGAGAGAGGGGTGGAGAAAAGTGTAGAAATGAAGACTTCCAGTAACAGGTAAAAAGAGGAAAAATTAGATATGACATATAAAATCCAAAAGGCAAATTGGTAGAAGAAAGTACTGCCCTTACAGTAATAACACTAAATGTTAATGGATCAAACTCCCCAATCAAAAGACATAGACTAGCAGAATGGATTTAAAAATAGGATCCATCTATATGCTATCTACAGGAGATGCACTTTAGACCCAAGGAAAAACAGGTTGAAAGTGAAAAGATATTTCATAAAAACAACAATCAGAAAAGAGCTGTAGTAACTATACTAATATCAAATAGCACATTAGACTTCAAATGTGAAACAAAAGAGACAAAGAGGAACACTATGTATTAATAAAAGGAAAAATTCAACAAGAAGACATAACAATCATAAATATTTATGTACTGAGCTAGAGTGCTCAAAAATACATGAAGCAAACACTGAAAATACTGAAAAGAAAAATAGACACATCTACCATAATAGTTGGAGACTTCAATTTCCTGCTCTCATCAATGGACAGAACATCTAGACAGGGGATCAATAAAGAAACAGAGAATTTGAATAATACAATAAACAAAGAGACTTAGCAGATATTTATAGGACATTACACCACACAACAGCAGGATACACCTTTTTCTCAAGTGCTCATGGATCATTCTCAAGGGTAGACCATACGCTGGTTCACAAAACAAGTCTCAATAAATTTAAAAAGATTGAAATCATACAAAACACTTTCTCAGATCATAAAGGAATGAAGTTGGAAATCAATAACAGGCAGAGTGCCAGAAAATTCACAAATATATGGAGGCTCAACAACACACCCTTAAACAAACAGTGGGTCAGGGAAGAAATTACATGAGAAATCAGTAAACATCTTGAGGCAAATGAAAATGAACACAACATATCAAAATTTATGGGATGCAACAAAGGCAGTACTAAGAGGGAAATTTATTGCCCTAAATGCCTATATCAAAAAAAGAAGAAAGAGTAAAAATTAAGGAATTAACTGTTCACTTGGAAGAACTAGAGAAAGAACAGCAAACTAACCCCAAAGCAAGGAAAAGGAAGGAAATAACGAAGATTAGAGCAGAAATAAATGAAATTGAAAACAATTGAGAAAATCAACAAAACCAGAAGTTGGATCTATGAGAAAATCAATAAAATTGATGGACCCTTAGAGAGATGACAAAAAGAAGAAGAGAAAGGAAGCAAATAAATAAAATCAGAAATGGAAGAGGAGACATAACCACTGACCCCACAGAAATAAAGAAGATAATGAGAGGATACTATGAACAACTTTATGCTAATAAACTAGATGATGTAAATGAAATGGACAACTTCCCAGAAAGGCATGAACAACCAACATTGACTCGAGAAGAAATAGACCTCAAAAATCAATCACAAGTAAAGAAATTGAATCAGTCATTAAGAAGCTCCTAAAAAAAAAAAAAGTCCAGTATCAAATGCTTCACATGTGAATTCTACCTAATACTCAAGAAATAATTAGTACCAATCCTGAGCAAACTCTGCAAAAAAAAATTGAAGTAGAGGGAAAGCTACCTAACTCATTCTATGAAACCAAAATCACCCTCATATCAAAGCCAGAAAAAGATACAAGAAAAAAAATTACAGCCCAATCTCTCTAATGAATATAGATGCAAAAATCCTCAACAAAATCCTTGCAAATTGAACCCAGCAGCACATTAAAAGCATTATACACCATGACCAAGTAGGATTCATCCCAGGTATGCAAGGCTGGTTCAACATGAGAAAATCAATTAATGTAATATACCATATCAACAAATCAAAGGAGAAAAACCACATGATCATCTCAATTGATGCAGAAAAGGCATTTGACAAAATTCAACATCATTTCTTGTTGAAAACACTTCAAAGGATAGGAATAGAAAGAAATATAATAAAGGGAATATATGAAAAATTGAAAGCTAACATCATCCTCAATGGGGAAAAACTGAAAGCTTTCCCCCTAAGGTCAGGAGGAGGACAAGGCTGTCCACTGTTACCATTGTTATTCAACATTGTGTTGGAAGTTCTAACCAGAGCAATTAGACAAGAAAAAGAAATACAAGGCATCAAAATTGGAAAGGAAGAACTAAAAATCTCACTGTTTGCAGATGATGTGATACTATATGTCAAAAACCACAAAACATCCATAGCAAAGCTACTGGAGTTAATAAATGAGTACAGTAAAGTGGCAGGTTATAAGACCAACACTCAAAAATCTGTAGTGTTTCTACACATTAGTAATGAGCAATCTGAGGGGGAAATCAAGTAAAAATTCTATTTACAATTCCCACCAAAAGAATAAAATATTTAGAAATAAATTTAACTAAGGATACAAAAAAAAACCTATACAAAGAGAACTACAAGAAATTGCTAAAAGAAATCACAGAAGACCTAAATAAAGGAAGGCCATATCATGTTCATGGACTAGAAGACTAAATATAATTAAGATGTCAATTCTACCTAAATTGATTTACAGATTCAATGCAATACCAATTAAAATCCCAAAACCTTACTTTGCAAAAATAGAAAAAACAATAACCAAATTTATCTGGAAGGGCAGGGTGCCTCAAATAGCTAAAAATATCCTGAACAAGAAAAATGAAGTCAGAGATATAACACTACCTGACTTTAAAGCATATTATGAAGCTACAGTTGTCAAAACAGCATGGTACTGGCATAAAGACAGATATACTGACCAATGGAATCGAATAGAGTGTTCAGATGCAGACCCTCTCATCTATGGACAATTGATTTTTGATAAGGCAGTCAAGCCAACTCACCTGGGACAGAACAGTCTCTTCAATAAATGGTACTTGGAAAACTTGATATCCACATGCAAAAGAATGAAGGCAGATCCATATCTCACACCCTATACAAAAATTAATACAAAATGGATCAAAGACTTAAACAGTAGATCTAAGACCATAAAACTTTTAGAAGAAAATGTAGGGAAATATCTTATAAAACTTGTAATAGGAGGCAGTTTCCTAGATCTTACACCCAAAGCATGAGCACTGAAGAAAGAAATAGATAAATGGGAACGCCTCAAAATTAAACACTTTGTGCATCAAATAACTTTGTCATCAAGAAAGTAAAAACTCAGCCTACACAATGGGGGACAATATTTGGAAATGACATATCAGATAAGGGTCTAGTACCCAGAATATATAAAGAGATTGCTCAACTCAACAACAAAAAGACAAACAACCCAGTTACAAAATGGGCAAAAGACAAGAACAGACACTTCTCAGAAGAGGAAATACAAATGGCTAAAAAGCATATGAAAAGATGCTCAATTTCCCTGACTATTAGGGAAATGCAAATCAAAATCACAATGAGATATCATCTCACACCCACTAGAATGACTATTGTTAATAAAACAGAAAACGACAAGTGCTGGAGAGGATGCGGAGAAAGAGGCACACTTATCCACTGTTGGTGGGAATGTAAAATGGTACAACCACTGTGAAAGGCTGTTTGGTGGTTCCTCAGGAAGCTATGTATAGAATTGTCATATGATCCGGCAATACTATTGCAAGGTATCAATTCAGAGGACATGAGGGCAAGGACACAAACAGAAATTTGCACATCAATGTTTATAGCAGCATTATTTACAATTGCCAAGAGATGGAAACAGCCAAAATGTCCATCAACAGATGAGTGGCTAAACAAGCTATGGTATATACATATGATGGAATATTACAGCTTTAAGATAGAATAAAGTCATGAAACATGTAACAGCATGGATGAACCTTGAGGACATTATACTGAATGAGATTAGCCAGAAATAAAAGGACAAATAGTGTATGGTCTCACTGATATGAACTAACATAATGAATGAACTTGGAGAATTTCAGTTAAGAACAGAGGTCATCAGGAGATAGAAATAGGGTAGATATTGGGTAATTGGAGCTGAAGGAATATAGATTGTACAACAGGACTGATTGTAAAAATTCAGAAATGGATAGCAAAATAGTACCTGATTGTAGCACACAAATGTAAGTACACTGAATGAAGCTGAATATGAGAACAATAGAGGTAGGAGGGCTGGGGGCACATATAAAATCAGAAGGAAAGATAGATGATAAAGACCGAGATGGAAACTGCTATTGCATGCTCTGAGCTATGTTCAAAGGGAAAGCATCAGCACTACCACACAGCAACAGCAGAGGTAAATAATTGGGGGAGGGACAAGAATTAAGAGGATGTTTAGATTTCCTATTTGGCGAGGGTGTGTTTATTCGTTTTCTTGCTCTTGGGAACAATGAAATTACCTAAAATTGAGAATATGGATGGACTGTGGACTTTGGGCCCTATACATGATGCCTGATGAATGTCAGGATGCACTGACAGAGAAGTAGATTGGCAAATAATGGTATATACCTATGAACAAAGGTTGTACTGCCACAAAAAAGGAACAAAGTACCTACGAGCAAAGGTTGTACTGCTACAAAAAGGAACAAAGTCGTGAGGCATGCAATGATGTGAATGAACAGGTGGGACATTTGGTGTATTAGTTACGGTTCTCTAGAGAAACAGAATCAATGAGAAATATCTGTAAATACAAAATTTGTATTTGAACAAAGAGTCCGAAATCCATAGGGTGGGCTGTGAAGCTGATGGCTCCAATGGAGGGTCTGGACGTACTCCATGGGAGAGGCTCACCAGCCAAAGTAGAAAGAGAAAAGAAGCTGTCTCTTCTGAATCTTCCTTAAAAGTCTTCCATTGATTAGATTAAGTGTCACTCATTGCAGAAATCACTCCCCTTGGCTGACTACAAATGGAATCAGCTGTGGATGCAGCTGACATGATCATGATTTAATTCTATGACATGTCCTCATAGCAATAGACAGGCCAGCATTTGCCCAACCAGACAAACAGGTACCACCACCTGGCCAAGTTGACACATGAACCTGACCATGACAGTCCACCTCTTGTCAATTTGGCAGCTATGCACATCACCTTAAACCATACCTAATTCCTAAACAGAAAACAATAAAAGGCACTTTTTCCTCACCTAACAATACTCAACTGTCCTGCATATAACTGGAAACATGTTAAATCTCCCCAGAACAGGGTGCAAGTCCTTGGGTAATATTCACTCTTAAACTTGATACCTTACAACTTAAATACAGTAACATGAAAAAAACAGCATTGCAGTCCTTGTTTCTGTAACTGATCAGTGGTCATAGTTCATATTTATCACTACATTCTTCCACTATCCATTCCATATTCCCTTTACCCTCAGCAAGCACTTCAGCTGGCTGTGGTTCTTTGCATGATGGGGTGACCCAAACCTTCATTCCTGAAGTTTCAGAGCCATTTGTAGTCCTGTCTGGATTTGGTTGTTGTAATTTTCCATTGATTTTAATCACAGAGCATGGTAGTACTAAAAGATGCCCTATGGAATCTCCTATATTCCAAGAAAACTCTTCTTTACCTCCATTGTGTAGTTGCAGCCCTATTTCCCCCTGATAGTCAGGGTCAATCACCCCAGCCAGTAATGTAATCCCCTTCTTGGCCTGTTGATCCAGGGGCATGAGTAGCCCAAAGTGACCAAGTGGCAGTCTTAGATTCCACTTCAATGGAATCATTGTTGTTTCTCCTGGTGGAAGCACTCCCCTTTTTGGAACTAAAACCTGTAGACCAGCAGAGCTCAAGGTTGCAGGGACAAGAAGCAAAAATTTTCCTAGTGGATCACTAAGGGTAATAGTGAGTGGTGTCACTCCCATTTCCACCCCTTGGTTCCTGGATCCATGGATCCTGGCTATGGAAGAAACAGCACCATACAGTGGACACTGATTCAGAGTATACACAACTTCCTGGAAAACATTATCCCAGCACTTCAAGGTATTGCCACCTAGTTGGCACTGTAACTGAGTTTTCAAAAGGTCATTCCATCATTATATCAATCCAGCTTCTTCTGGATGATGGGGAACATGAAGAGAATACCATGAGCATGTGTACATTCCAGAACTTTATTTGCTGTGAAGTGTGTTCCTTGATCAGAAGCAATGCTGTATGGAATACAAGGATGATGGATAAGGCATTCTATAAGCCCACAGATGGCAGTTTTGGCAGAAACATTGCATGCGGGGAAAGCAAACCCATATCCAGAGTATATGTCTATTTCAGTTAGAACAAATTGCTGCCCCTTCCATGAAGGGAGTGGTCCAATGTAATCACCTGCCACCATGTAGCTGGCTGGTCACTTTGGGGAATGGTGCCATATCGGGGGCTGAGTGTGGGTCTCTGCTGCTGGCAGATTGGGCATTCAGCAGTGGCTGTAGCCAGGTCAGCTTTGGTGAGTGGAAGTCCATGTTGCTGAGCCCATGAATAACCTCCATCCCTACCACCATGACCACTTTGTTCATGAGCCCATTGGGCAATGACAGGAGTTGCTGGAAAGAGGCTAGCTGGTATCCACAGAATGGGTCATCTTATTCACTTATTAAAACCTTCCTTTGCTGAAATCACCATCTGGTGCACATCCACATGGGACACAAATATCTTCATGTTTTTAGCCCATTCAGAAAGGTCTATCCACAAACCTCTTCCCCAGATCTCTTTGTCACCAATTTTCCAATTATGACCTTTCCAAGTCCCTGACCATCCAGCCAAACCATTAGTAACAGCCCATGAGTCAGTATACAAATGCACCTCTGGCCAGTTCTTCCAAGCAAAATGAACAACCAAGTGCACTGCTTGAAGTTCTTCCCACTGGGAAGATTTCCCCTCACCACTGTCCTTCAAGGAGACCCCAGAAAGTGGTTGTAATGCTGCAGCTGTCCACTTTTGGGTGGTACCTACATATCGTGGGAAACCATCTGTAAACCAGGCCCGAGTTTTCTCTTCCTCAGTCAATTCACTGTAAGGAACTCCCATAGAGTCCATAGCTCTGGTCTGGGAAAGGGAAGGTAATGTGGCAGGAGTGGAGACCATGGATGGGC
Source organism: Tamandua tetradactyla (assembly GCF_023851605.1). Taxonomy (NCBI): domain Eukaryota; kingdom Metazoa; phylum Chordata; class Mammalia; order Pilosa; family Myrmecophagidae; genus Tamandua; species Tamandua tetradactyla. The sequence continues at coordinate 146,587,705 of NC_135332.1, forward strand.
ATTTGGGCCACTTCTTCATGTAACTTACTTGTGCCTTCAGGGCCTGCTCTGGCCCTATCTCAAATATACCATTTCCATTTTATGATGGAGTATTGCTGCACATGCCCAATTTTATGGCTTGGTGGGTCAGACAACACCCAGCTCATGATAGGCAACTCAGGCCTCATGGTAACTTGGTGGCCCTGGTTAAGCATTCAGTTTCAACTAAGGCCCAATAGCAGGCCAAAAGCTGTTTCTCAAAAGGAGAGTAGTTATCTGCAGCAGATGGTAAGGCTTTGCTCCAAAATCCTAAGGGTCTGTGTTGTCATTCTCCTATAGGGGCCTGCCAAGGCTCCAAACAGCATCTCTATTTGTCATTGACACTTCCAGCACCATTGGATTTGCTGGATCATATGGTCCTAGTGGCAGAGCAGCTTGTACAGCAGCCTAGACCTGTCGCAGAGCCTCCTCTTATTCACGTCCCCACTTAAAATTAGCAGCTTTTCTGGTCATTTGATAAATGGGCTGGAGTAGCATACCCAAATGACTAATATGTTATTGCAAAATCCAAAGAGATCAACTAGACGTTGTGCCTCTTTTTTAGTCATAGGAGGGGCCAGATGCAGCAACTTATCCTTCACCTTAGTAGGGATATCTCAACATGCCCCATACCACTGGACACCTAGAAATTTTGCTGAGGTGGAAGTCCTCTGTATTTTTGTTGGATTTATCTCTCATTCTCTGACATGCAAATGCCTTACCAATAAGTCTAGAGTAGTTGATACTTCTTGCTCACTAGCTCCAAGCGACATGATATCATCAATATAATGGACCACTATGTCTTGTGGGAGGGAGAAACAATCAAGGTCCCTGTGGACAAGATTATGACATAGAGCTGGAGAGTTGATATACCCCTGGGGTATGACAGTGAAAGTATATTGCTGACCTTGCCAGCCGAAAGCAAACTGTTTCTGTTTCTGGTGGTCCTTACTAACAGCTATTGTTAAAAAAAAAAAAGCATTTTCCAGATCAATAGCTGCCTACCAGGTACCAGGGGATGTACTGATTTACTCAAGCAATGATACCACATCCAGAACAGCACCTTCAATTGGAGTTACCACCTGGTTGAACTTATGATAATCCACAGTCATCCTCCAAGACCCATCTGTTTTCTGCACAGGCCAAATAGGAGAGTTGAATGGGGATGTGGTGGGAATCACCACCCCTGCCTCCTTCAAGTCCTTAAGAGTGGCAGTAATCTCTGCATTCCTTCTAGGAACCAGTATTGCTTCTGATTTACTATTTTGCCAGGTAGAGACAGTTCTAATGGCTTCCACTTAGCCTTTCCTACCATAACAGTCCTCACTCCATGAGTTAGAGAGCCAATGTGGGGATTTTTCCAGTTACTCAGTATGTCTATTCCAATTATACATTCCGGAAATGGGGAAATAACAACAGAATGGGTTCAGCGGTTCAAAGGACCCACTGTGAGTTGGATCTGAGTTAAAACTCCATGGATCACCTGACCTCCATAAGCCCCCATTCTGACTGGTGGATCAGGGTGACATTTTGGGTCCCCTGGAATTAATGTCACTTCTGAACCAGTGTCTAATAATCTCTGAAATATCTGATCATCCCCTTTTCCCCAGTGCAGTTACCCTGGTAAAAGGCCACAGTCTCCTTGGGGAAGGCTTGGAGGAAGATTAACAGTATAAATTTGTGGCAGTGTAACAGGGTTCTCCCCCGAAGGGACCTGGCCTCCCCTTCATTCAATGGGCTCTGGGTTTGTAAACTGTCTCAAGTCTGGAAATTGATTAAGGGGCTGTGATTTTGTGTTTTTGTAATTCAAGTTAGACTTCTGTTCACTTGACCTAGAACTCTTTTATTTATACAGCTCAAACAATAATTTAGTAGACTGCCTATCGATTGCACTTCTAGGTACCCCATGATTTACTATCCAAAGCTGCAAATCTCTGCAAGTCAGATTATTCTGATTCCTGCTTTGAGTTTGCTGTCTGTTATAATAGCCACGTCCACCCTGTCTTTGGTGATTAAGTGCTGACAACTGGCTTCTGCCAACTCGGGATCCAGTCATCCCCATTATGTTCTAGGATTCCATCTCAGTGACAGCAGTTCCCACAGTAATATCTGACCTACAAAGAAGTGCAACTACAGAGCTCTTCATGGATGATGGCGCTAGTCTCACAAATTTATTTCTCACTGTTCTGGTAAAAGGTACATCCTCCGGACATTCCTGGGGTGTAAGAGCAGGCTTTGCATGATAAATCCAAATGACTATTATGGTGGGAAAGGCTAAGTGGAAGCCACTAGAACTGCCCCTACCTAGCAAAATAGTAAATCAGAACTCTTAACATGCCAATCTCTCTAAGTCTTTGGATCCCCTCATCTCTATTATACCAGGGCAGCTGTGGCATTTCAACCTCAGGTAATGTTGGCCACCTTTTGATCCATGTTTCAGCCAGCCATTCAAACAAACGGTTAATGCCTTTTCTAACCCCTCAAGCTATAACACTGAATGCAGAATCACTGCTTAGTGGGCCCATATCAATAAATTCAGCGTGATCCAGTCTTATATTCCTCCCACCATTATCCCACACTCTTAAAATCCATTGCCACACATATTCCTGATTTCTGTCTATATAAATTGGAAAACTCAAACAGTTATTTTTTAGTATATTGTACCTCCTCATGTGGGATACTTTGTACCTCACCTTTAGGGGCCTGCTGAGACTTTAGTCTAGTTATAGGTCTGGAAGAATTAAGGGATGGTGGAGGCGGGTCACGAAAAGAACTAGAAGTACCTTCCAAGTCATTTGCTTCAGGGTATTCATTTGCAGTTTCATCTGGTGAAACAGGATAATCACTCTAGGGATAATCCTTTTCTAGTTTGCTAGCTGCCAGAATGCAATATACCAGGAATAGAATGGCTTTTTTAAAGGGGAATTTAATAAGTTGCTAGTTTACAGTTCTAAGGCTGAGAAAATGTCCCAATTAAAACAAGTCCATAGAAATGTCCAATCAAAGGCATCTAGAGAAAGATACCTTGGTTCAAGAAGACCGATGAAGTTCAGGGTTTTTCTCTCAAGTGAGAAGGCACATGGAGAACACAGCCAGGGCTTCTCTCTGAGGGAAGGGCACATGGCGAACATGGCATTATCTGCTACCTTACTCTCCTGGCTTCCTGTTTCATGTAGCTCCCTGGGAAGCATTTTTCCTCTTCATCTCCAAAGGTCGCTGCAACATTCTCTGCTCTCTCCAAATGTCTTGGCTTTCTCTCTTGTCATTCTCTTTTATAGGATTTCAGTAAACTAATCAAGACCCACCCAAATGGGTGGAGATACATCTCCACCTAACTCAGCTTCCAACCACTCTTGATTGAGTCACATCTCCAGGTAGATGACGTAATTACAGTTTCAAATATTCAGTACCGAATATGGAGTAGAAGAAACAATTTACAAAATGGGATTACAATTAAAGCATGGCTTTTCTAGGGTACATAAATCCTTTCAAACCAGCACAAATCCCTTCAGGTGGAGGTTGGGGGCCAACTCCTCAAGGCAGGCTGGAGATGGGGCAGCTATGTCCTCAGGGAAGATTATTACATGGTTATCTAGAGAAGACTCAGCATGACCTAGGGTTTCAACCTCACCACCAACATCATTGCCAATTCATATGTCGCCATCCCATTTTTCAGGGTCTCACTCCTTTCCAATCAATGCCCTCACTTTAACGGCAGACACCATGCAAGACTGAGATTTTAGTTTATGTTGTAAAGTTGCTACTCTAACAATCAGATTCTGAGTCTGATTTTTGGACATCTAAAGTCTACAGCTACATGTAATAAGATTTTCCTTCAGGACACTCATAGAAGTGTTTACATCTGTCAGAGGGCACGTAAGCTTCTCATTTGAAGTCTTAAGCCCATCCCTTTCAGTCATTAATGTGTATGGTGTATCTAACAACTAACCAACATCTCTATACCTCCTATTTCCACAAAACTCCATAAAGGTGTCAAAAACATTACCCCCCAGAGCCTGGCTTCCTACAAGTGAAGCATTAGAAGAATCAAATGGTGATATTTTGACTATCTCTTTTGCCAACTCACCCCATGAATTGGCTGTATCATTCTGATTACAGGAATCAGAGTCCATAGTGCCTTTGAGTCTAGTCAGATTAGATAACCAATTGTAAAAACCCATTTTTAGATTCTGTTTCTTAAGAAACACTCCTGGTACGAAGTTCTATTAGTTAGGGTTCTCTAGAGAAATAGAATCAATAGGAAATATCTAAATATTTTTATATTTTATAAATTTATACATTTTATCTAAATATAAAATTTATAAAAGTGTCATATGTAATCATGGGAATGTAGGGTCCAAAATCCATAGAGCAGGCTGTGAAGCTGACAACTCTGATGGAGGGTCTGGATGAACTCCACAGGAGAGGCTCGCTGGCCAAAGCAGGAAGAGAAGCTGTCTCTTCTGAATCCTCCTTAAAGGCCTTCCATCAATTATATTAAATGTCACCCATTGCAGAAGACATTTCCTTTGGCTACTACAAATGGAATCAGCTGTGGATGCAGCCAATGTGATCATGATTTAATTCTATGAAATGTCCTCATAGCAACAGATAGGCCAGCACTGGCCCAACCAGGCAAACAGGTACCACCACCTGGCAAGCTGACACCTGAACCTAACCATGACATTTAGTGACACAAAATAAGCCAGAAACAAAAGAACAAGAATGGTATGATCATCTTTAGAAAATGTTTACAAGAAAACAGGGACCTAGATTGTAAGCTTTTAGAGCAGACACATTAAGTCTGGAGTGATTATTATTGTATATATGGTAATAGGATAATTTTATTTTCAAATCCATGAACCTGCACTATACAAACAGTGAACCCTAAGATAAACCATGGACTAGTTAATAGCATAATTATAAAAATGTGCTTTCACCAATTTTAACAAATGTACTACACAAATACAAGGTGTTAATAATAAGGTGGTATATGGGAATGCCGTATTTTATGCATGATTTTTCTGTAAACCCACAATTTCTCTAACAAAAGTTTTTAAAAATGCAAACAACAGCAAAAACTAATTAGGAGAAAGCACAAGTTACTAATATCAGGATTGAAAGGGGATATCTGCACAGAATCACAGATAGGAAAAAGTATAATAAAGGAATAAAATTTGAAAATTTATACCAATACGTTCAATAACTTATATGAAAAGGATAAATTCCTTGAAAAACTCAATTTATCAAGTAATGCAATTGTTACTTGACAAAAGCTTCCCCTTTTCCTGTTTGGCACAAGATCTTAAGCAGAGAAGGGAGAACTACGAGAAATGCTAAAGGAAGTTCTTCAGAATAAAAGGAAATGATACCATGTGGTATCTTGGATCTACAGGAAAAAATGAAGAGCACCAAAGATGGTATTAAGGTGACTGTAAAAAATGATAAATTTTACCTATTTTTCTCTTAATAGATTTTAAAGACATATGACCAGTTAAGGTAAAATTGATAACACTTAATTGTTGGATTTAAAATGTACATAGATGATGTATTATGTGTTTGAAAAGTCCAGAATAGGCAAATCCATAGAAACAGAAAGTAGATAAGGGTGTCCAGGAACAAGAGGAGGAAGTTTTGGGAAGTACCTGCTATTGCATATGGTGTTTCCTTTTAGGATGATGAAAATTTTCTGGAACTAGAGAATGGTGATGGTTGTCCAGTTCTGTGAATATACAAAAGGATGAATTAATGGTATGTTAATTATATCTCAATAAAAAGTATATATAGCTATAATACATATAACAAAAAATAGCAAAAAGGATAGGGAAAACGCAACTACCGCTGCAACGTTTCTACATTTTTCTGGAAGTAATTCAGTATACATACTTAGAAGATTTTGATAAGTTAAAGATTGATAATGTGATCTCTAGAGAAAGAAAAATAAAGGAGCTATAGTTTTCAAACTATAAACTCAAAAAATTAAAAATCAAAAGCTTCTACTTCTAATCACGATGAAGTAAAAAGGCCCAGACTTAATCTTCTACCATTAATGACCAGAAAACTGAACAAAAGACAGGAAACAACTGTTTACAGCTACTGGACAACAGGGAGCACAGGACAGTGATTCACCAGAGACGAGAAAAAAACAAGTAAGCCCTACACTCACCCCAACTTTTTGCCTAGAGGTAATTTCTGGATTGTAGGTGCAGAAGACAAAGTAAGCCCAGCTATGGGGAGACTGTAGCAGCTGGAATTTATGGGCCAGAAACCTGGATAGGGAATAACCTCTACAAACAAGAAACTCCAGAAATTTGTAAAAAGGTCACTTAAAGTCTTTGCTGAGTGCTGTGTGGGTTCTGCATGCATAGAGTGAAACTTCACAAGGCAAGGCATATACTCATAAAAATGACCAAGGTGCTGTAAACATAAATATACCCATAAATTTTTCCAGAGCATGCACATAATGGGATGACAGTAGTGCTCTGGCCATCTGGGGTGGAGATACTCAGTAATCACCCAGGTAATTCAGAGGAACACAGAAATGTCATTTGTTAGGTTCTAGGGTTCTAAGAATAAATGATTTCTGTAGTGTAGTCTATACAGACCTATCTTAGAAAAGCTTAGAAACATGCCTGTAAAAACTCAAACAAGTCTGTAAATAAATAACTTAAGTACGTTTCAAAACAACACACACTCTTTAATGGAAGACAAGATCCAGATTCCCAGTAACAAAATAACAATATCCAGGATCCACTAAAATATTACTAGATATATCATAAAAGAGGAAGTATGATCACAAATTAGGAGGAAATAAATCAATTTAAACAGATCCAGAAATGATGGTCTTGGCAGATAAGGATGTTAAAAGAGCTATTATAACTATGTACAAGTATGTAAAGGAAATCCTAAATACAACAGAAAAAAAATATGTATATATAACAGAAGAAAAATTTATGAAATTAAAAAAAGAACCAAACAGAAATTCTAGAGATGAGTGATACAATATCTGAAATGAAAATTTCACTGGAAGAGATTAACAGTAGATTAGATACCATAAAAGACTAGTTAACTTGAAGACAAAATAATAGAATCTACACAAACATAGAGACCAAAAAATACTGAAAAAATTAACAGAGCATCAGTGACCCATGAGATAATATCAAGCTGTTTAACATACAAAAAAATCGGAGTCCCACATAAAGGAAACAGTGGAAGGGAAATTGGAAGAGGATAACAGATCCTTGAAGAAATAGTGGTCAAATTTCTAAAATGAAAAAAAAAGATCTAAATGATGCATGATGCAATAGAAAAAGCTAAAGAGTCCTATATTCATTTATTAGATAAATTAAATTTGTAATTTAAAAATCTTCCCACAATGAAAATTTCTAGTCCAGGTGACTTCACTGGTGAGTTGATCAAATGTTTAAGAAGAAATAACACAATACCAATTGAAACAACTAATCAATGACGTTCATACAAATCTCTTAAATAACTTCAGTAGGTTATTGGAGACATAAAGGATATTAAGAAGACGCTAGAAGAACATAAAGAAGAATTTGAAAGAATAGAAAATAGCAGATCTTACAGAAATAAAAGATACTGTTGATCAAATTAAAATATTCACACAACAGCAGATTTAAAGAGTCAGAAGAAAAATAAGTAAGTGAACTAGAGGATGGAGCAATTGAATTCAAACACAAAAAGAGCAAATAGTGGAAATATGGAAATATTTTAATTGGACCTCAGGGAAATGATGGAAAACATGAAGCACACAAATATAAGAATTACTGGTGTCCCAGAAGGAGAAGAGAAAAGAGTTAGGAAGATTATCTGAGGAGATAATTGGGGAAAACTTCCTAACCCTTAAAAACACATAAATGTGCAAATCAAAGAAGCCCAACGAACTCCTAATAGAATAAATCCAAAAAGACCCACTCCATGACACATACTAATAAGACTGACAAAGGCTGAAAAGAAGCAGAAAGTCCTGAAAGCAGCGAGAGAAAAGCATATACAAGGGAAACCCATAAGACTAAGTTCTGATTACTCAACAGGCACCACGGAGGTAAAAAGGCAATGGTATGATATATTTGACATTTGGAAAGAGAAAAACTGCCAGCCAAAAATTCTCTATCCAGCAAAGTTGTCCTTCAAAAGTGAAGGAGAGTTTAAAATTTTCACAGGTAAACAAAATGCTGAGAGAATTTGTTAACAAGAGACCTGCCCTGCAAGAAATACTAAAGGGAGTTCTGTCAGCTTGAGAAAATAAAAAGACAAGAGAAAGAGGTCTGGCAGGCAAAAATTTGAAGAATATTAGTAAGTGTAATGTTATAGTTTGTTAAAGCTGCTGGAATGCAATATTCCAGAAATATAATGGCTTTTATGAAGGGAATTTATTAAGTTGCAAGTATACAGTTCTAAGGCCAAGAAAATATCCACATTGAGGCACCAACAAGACTTTATCTTCACTCAAGAATGGCTGATGCCATCTGGAACAACTCTGTCAGCTAGGAAGACACATGACTAGCGTCTGTTGGGGTCTTCATTTTCTGGACACCTCTGTCAACTGGGAAAGTACATGATGATGTCTGTTAGCTTTCTCTCCTGGCTTCTCATTTCATAAGGATTCCCTAGGGGTGTTTTCCTTCTGCATCTCCAAAGATCTCTGGCTGTGTGTGCTCTCAAGCTTTTTCCAAAATGGTTCCCTCTTAATAGACCCTAGTAAGTGACCCCACCTTGAATGGGTGAAGACACATCTGCATGGAAACTACCTAATCAAAAGGTCCCACCCAGCAGTATTGAATGAGGATGAAAGACTATGGCTTTTCTGGGGTACACAACAGTTTTATACCAGTACAGATAACTCAAATGATAAAAAGAGAGAGAGCGAAAAATATATCTGACAAATAAAAACCAAAGGATAAGACAGTAGATTCAAGAACTTCCTTTACAGTAGTAATTTTGAATGTTAATGAACTAAACATCCAATTAAAAAACAGATTGGCAGAGTGGATTTAAAAATATGATCCATCTATATTCTGTTTACAAAGGAGTTATTTTAGACCCAAGGACACAAATGGATTGAAAGTGAAAAGATGGAAAAAGATTCCATGCAAGCTGCAACCAAAAGAAAGCAGGAGGACCTATACTAATATCAGACAAATGAGACTTTAAATGCAAAGGTATAATAAGACACAAGGAAGAACACAACATATTAATAAAAGGGACAATTCACCAAAAAGAATGTTTATTCTCCCAATCAAGGAGCTCCAAAATACATGAGGCAAATGCTGGCAAAACTGAAGGGAGCAGTAGATGTTTCTACAATAATAATAGGGAACTTCCATACACCACTCCCTTCTATATAAAGAATAAGCAGACAGAAGATCAATAAGGAAACAGAGAACCTAAACAATGTGATAAATGAATTAGACCTAACAGACTTATATAAGATCATTACAACCCAAAACACCAAGGTAAACATTCTTCGCTAGTGCTCATGGAATATTCTCCAGGATAGATCATACGTTGAGGCACAAAGCAGATCTTAATAAATTTTAAAAGGCTGAAATTAGTCAAAGCATTTTCTCTGACCACAATGGAATAAAGCTGGAAATCAATACCCATGAAAGAAATAGAACTTTCACAAATATATGGAGGTTAAATAACATGCTCTTAAAAAATCACTGGGTCAAAGAAGAAATTACAAGAGAAATAAGTAAATATCTGGAGAAGAATGAAAATAAAGATTACAACATATCAAAACTTATTGGATGCAGCATAAGAATTTCCCTGAGAGGAAATTTATTGTCCTAAATGTTGATGGCAGAATAGGATAGGCTGAGCTCACTCAAAGAAACAGCTAGAAAAATGACAGAAAAATGACCAGGACAGTGGTTCCATAGTGCAAATGACCTGAGAGGCTCTTCTACACTACACAGTGAGGTCCTGGATGAAAAGCTGAGAAATTAACATGCAAAGAACTGGAGACCATCCAGCTAGTGTAAAGAGCCTAACATGCCCCTTTCCAGTCAGAGGCCCTGTGGTAGTTAGATTCAGTTGTCAACTTGGCCAGGTGAGCATACCTAGTTTTGTTGCTGTGGACATGAGCCAATGGTACGTGCACCTTATCTGTTGCTAATTACATCTGCAGTCAGCTAGGAGGCGTGTCTGCTGCAATGAATGACGTTTGACTTAATTGGCTGGTGCTTAAATGAGAGAGCACAATGTAGCACAGCCCAAGCTGCTCGGCATTCCTCATCTCAGCACTCGCAGCTCAGCCCAGGCCTTTGGAGATGCAGAAAGAAGTCACCCCGGGGAAAGTTGTTGGAACCCAGAGGCCTGGAGAAAAGGCCAGCAGAGACCATCCTGTGCCTTCCCACGTAAGAAAGAACCTCAGTGGAAAGTTAGCTGCCTTTCCTCTGAAGAACTAACAAAATAAATCCCCTTTTATTAAAAGCCAATCCTCTGGTGTGTTGCATTCCAGCAGCTAGCAAACCAGAACAGGCCCAGAGCCCTCAGGAGTCCATGGACAAAGAGGCGGGGAAATGGAAGTAAGCCAAGTCATAAACTTGAATGCACTACACCCACATACCCATGGGCACCCACCTCCATGACCTGTGCCCCACCCCCCACACCCCAAGTGCCCAAAAACTGCCCCCCAGCACCACAAGCACCTCCAAACTGCCCCCTCAGACGCCTGAACCCCACACCACCCATGCCCCATGCACATGTGCACCCATGCCATGGACACCCTCACCATGCCTCATGCATGCACACACCTGCACCCCACACCCCACAACCTGCATCACTCATGACCCCCCCATACCCCAAGCTCATGCGCATCTGCGCCCTGTCCCCCTGGCACCTGCACCCTGCACCCTGATGTCCTACACATGTGAGCATCAACACTACATACCCCTTGTACCCACGCCCCGACCCCCACCCACTGCACCCTGCGCCCCACCCCATGCCTACCCCACATATACAAAACTTTTGACAATGGAGGGAAATCAATGTCCAAAGTAACCCTACCAAGATAATTAATGCCTTAAATTCAACAAAAAATCATAAAGCATGTAAAGATGCAGACAGATAAAGCCCAGCCTAATGACCAAATTAAAACACTGAAGGAGACACAGATTTATAACAACTAATCAAAGATGTTCATACAACTGCACTAAATAAATTCAGTGGGTTTGCTAATGACAGAAAGGAGATCAAGAAGACACATAAGAGCACAAAGAATTTAAAAGAATAAGTAGAAAAACAGCAGATATCACAGAGATGAAAGATACTTTATACCAAATCAAATATACTAGAGAGATACAACAGCAGATTTGAAGAGGCAGAAGAAAGAATAAGTGAACTAGAGGACAGGACAATTAATTTTGAACTCACAAAAGAACAAATATTAAAAAAAATTGAAAATTTTGAGTTGGAGCTCAGGGAAATGATGGACAATACAAAGCAGACAAATATAAGAATCATCGGTGTCCCAGAAGGAAAAGAGGAGTAAAAGGCTAGGAAGATTAGCCAATGACATAATTGGGGAAAACTTTCCAACCCTTATAAAAGACATAAATATGCAAATCAAAAAGGCCCAACAAACTCCAAATAGGCCTACTCCAAGATGCATACTAATTAGTCTGTCAAATGTTGAAGACAAGCAGAATATCCTAAAAGTAGCAAGAGAAAAGCGACTCCCCACATACAAGGGAAACCATGTAAGACTGAGTTTCGACTACTCACCAATATGATATATTTAATATCCTGAAAGAGAAAAACTTCCAGCCAGGAATTCTGTACCCAACCAAATTGTACTTCAAAAGTGAAGGAGATGCCGGAGACCTGGGTTCAATTCCCAGTGCCTGCCCATGCAAAACAAAAAAAGTGAAGGAGACCCTCTATGTGGGACATGACTCCCAGGAGTATAAACCTCCCTGGCAATGTGGGACAGAAACCCTAGAATGAGCTGGAACTCAGCACCAAGGGATTGAGAAAACCTTCTCAACCAAAAGGGGGAAGAGCGAAATGAGACAAAATAGTGTCAGTGGCTGAGAGATTTCAAACAGAGTCAAGAAGTTATCCTGGAGGTTATTCTTATGCATTATATAGATACCCCCATTTAGGTTTATGTTGCATTAGAGTGGTTAGAGGGAAGAACCTGAAACAGGAGTACTGTGTTCCAGTAGCCATGTTTTTTGAAGATGATTGAATAATGATACAGCTTTCGTAATGTGACTGTGTGATTGTGAAACCTTGTGTCTGATGCTTCTTTTATCTAAAGTATGGACAGATGAGTAAAAAATATGAATAATAAATAAACAAATAATATGAGGAACAAAGGTTAAAATAAATTGAGTAGGTTGGAATACTAGTGGTCAATGAGAGGGAGGGGTAGGGGGTATGGCATGTATGAGTTTTTCTTTTTTCTTTTTTATTTCTTTTGCTGGAGAGATGCAAATGTCCCCCAAAATAGTGATGAATACACAACTATGTGATGATATTGTGAGCCACTGATTGTAACCATGTCAAGAATGTTTGTATGTTTGTTTGTTGTTTACAATAAAAATATTTGTTTTTAAAGTGACGGAGATTAAAATTTTCAAAGACAGCAAAGGCTGAGAGAATTTATCAACAAAAGACCAGCCCTACAAGAAATACTAAAGGGAGCTCTATCAGCTGAAAAAAGAAAGACAGGAAAGGGAGGTCTGGAGGAAGGCACAGAATAGAAGAGTACCAGTAAGGGTAACTTAAAAGATAAAGAGAAAGAGGGAGAAGAATACATAGAGATATAATAAATAAAAACAAAGGATAAGATGGTAGATTCAAGAAATGCCTTTACAATGATAACTTTGAATGTTAATAGACTAAAGTCACAAATTAAAAGATACAGATTGGCAGAATGGATTAAGAAATATGATCTATCTATACGCTGCTTACAAGAGACTCATCTTAGATAAAAGGATACAAATAGTTTGAAAGTGAAAGGATGGAAAAAGATGCCCCATGCAAGCTGTAACCAAAAGATAGCAGGAGGAGCTATACTAATATCAGACAAAATAAACTTTAAAAATAAAGAAGTCATAAGAGACAAAGAAGGATACTACATACAAATAAAAGGTAAAATTCACCAAGAAGAAATAATGATCATAAATGTTTATTCTCCCAATTAAGGAGCCCCAAAGTACGTGAGACGAACATTGGCAAAACTGGAGGAAGAGATAGACATTTCAACACTAGTAGTGAGAGCTTTCAATATACTACTGTCTTCTATAGATAGGACAAACAGACAGAGGATCAACAAAGAAATAGAGAACTTAAACAATTTGATAAATGAATTCGACCTAACAGACATATATAGATTGTTACAACTCAAATAACCAGGGTATACATTCTTCTTTAGTGCTCATGGAACATCATTCTCCAGGGTAGAACATAGGCTGGGGCAAAAAAAAACCCAGATCTTTATAAATGTAAAAAGATTGAAATTGTTCAAAGCACTTTCTCTGATCACAATAGAATGAAGCTGGATTTCAAAAACCCCCAAAGAACTAGAATTTTCACAAGTAGATGGAGATCAAATAAAGCATTCTTAAACAACCAGTAGGTCAAAGAAGAAATTCCTAGAGAAATCAGTAATTATGCAGAAACTAATGAAAATGAGAATATGAAATATCAGAACTTATGGGCTCTGGTGAAGGCAATGCTGAGAGGAAAGTTTATTGCCCTAAATGCCTATATTTAAAACAAAGAAAGAACAAAATTCAAGGACTTAACTGTTCACCTGGCAGAACTAGAGAAAGAACAGCAAATTAACCCCAAAGCAAATAGAAGAAGATAAATAACAAAGATTAAAGCAGAATTAAATGAATTGGAGAACAGAAGAACAATAGAAAGAATCAATAAAACCAAAAGTTGGTTTCATTAAATCAATAAAATCAATTGACGCCTAGCTAAGCTGACAAAGAAAAAAAGAGAGAAGATGCGAAGAAACAAAACAGAAATGAGAATGAGGTCGTTACCATGGACACTGGAGGAAAAAAAATTCATAAGAGACTACTATTAACAACCATATGCCAACAAACTAGACAACTTAGATGAAATGGACAATAAAATAAATTTCAAAGCACACTGCAACAACTAGTTATAGAACAAACTAAATCCAAAACAAGAAGAAGGAAGGAATAACAAAGATTAGAGTTGAGATAAATGGCATAGAGAATTAAAAAGACAGAATCAATAAAACCAAAACTTGGTACTTCCAAAGGATCAATACAATTGACATTTAACTAGACTGAAAAACAGAGAGAGAGAATACAACTAAAACCAGAAATAAAGAGGGGAACATTACTACTGCCCCCACTGAAATAAAAAGGAGAAACAAGCAAAATATCTATACTGACTCAAGAAGATCTAGAAGATCTAAACAGACCAAATATCTAGTAAAGAGACTGACTCAGTAATGAAAAACCTCCCAGTGAAGAAAAGTCCAGTACTATATGGTTTCACATGGGAATTTAACCAAACATTCTAAGAATTAACACTAATCCTGCTCAAACTCTTCCTAACTCATTCTATGAAGCCAACATCACCCTCATACCATGCCAGATAAAAATACCACACAAAAAAGAAAATTACAGACCCATATTTCTTTCGAATATAGATGCATTTATCTTCAACAAAATATTAGCAAATCAAAATCAACAGTATATTAGAAGAATTGTACACCATGATCAAGTGGGATTTATCCTAGGTGTGCAAGTATGGTTCAACATAAGAAAATCAATGAACATAAAACACCACACTAAAAGAACAAAGGAAGAAAACGTGATCATTCCAATTGGTGCATTTGACAAAATTCACCATGCCTTCTTGATAAAAACACTTCCTTAACATGATAAAGGGCATATATGAAAAAACCCATAGCTAACATCATACTTAATGGTGAAAGACTGAAAGCTTTCCCTCTAAAGATCAGAAATATAACAAGGATGCCCACTGTTACTCAACATTATACTGGAAATTCTAGCTAAAGCAATTAAGAAAAAGAAAGAAAGAAAAATATAAAGGCAATCAAATGAGAAAAAAAGAAGTAAAACTTTCCCTATTTGCAAATGACATGATCCAACATAGAGAAAATTCTGAAAAATCCACAACAAAGCTGCTAGAGTTAATACATGAATTCAGCAAAGTACAAGAGTACAAGAACAACACCCACAAATGAAGAGTGCTTGTACACTTTAGTAATGAATAATCTGAAGATGAAATCAAGAAAAAAAACTAGCAACTAAAAGAATCAACTATCTAGGAATAAATCAAAGCAATGATATAAAGGACTTATACAGATAACACAACAAGACGGTGCTATAAGAAATCAAAGAAGACCTAAAGAAATGGAAGGAAAGTTTGTGTTCATAGATTGGAAGATGAAATATTGTTAAGACATCAATTCTATCCAAAACAATTTATATGCAATTTGGACTTTTGATTCAATGCAATACCAATCAAAAGTCCAAAAACCTTCTTTGCAGAAATGGAAAAGCCAAGCATCAAATTTATATGGAAGGGGGGAATGGAAGAGTGGAGTGGACTGAATGCATTCCAGCTCCAAGGCACAAGTTAGAGGACTGGGAGAAAATGACTGGGACTTCAGTTCCAGGGTGTGAGTAAACAAAGAGGGTCTCTAGGGTGTTTGGGGGAGGAGAGAGGCAGGGGAATAGGGGTAGGGAGAGTGGGGTGGGTCAATTGACCATCATCCCCATTGGGGGCAGGCTGTGGCATGAGGGAAGGTGAGGATTGAAGGGAACTGACCATTCCTCTGCTCCAAACTGCCCCACCTGCTGGATGGGGAAACTTCCCTGAGCAGCTCTATAGGCAATAGTGACCGTGGAGACCCCAGAGATGGACCCAATCACAGGTGCTGGGCCTCCAGGCATAGCTGGCCCTGCAGACAGGGTGCCTGGTGGACCCTCTAGGTGCTGTGGGTTGCCTGATCCCTTGGGCACTGGTCCACTCCACAGGCTGTGACTAGGAGCAGCCCCTCTGCGGTGCATACCAAGCTTCCAGCAGGCCCTGCAGTCCAGGAGGAGTTAGGTTTCGGGGAGGAGGTGCCTCAGGAGCACCACCTAATGGTGAGATGCAATAAGTGCAGGCCAGCTGCTGCACTCCAGGAGGGGGAAGCCTGAGGAAAGGCGGTGCATCGGGGTCCCCACCTGCTGGTAATAAGGGGTAAGTGCAGGCAGGCTAACTCTCTACCTGCCTAATATATTTCCTAATATTTTTTTAAATATATATTTCTCTATATAAATATTTTTATTATTAGAATTATTGCTATTTTACTTTTATTTATATATATTTTATACATTTACACGCTTGTTTCTTACTTTATATAAATATTATTTACTATTCTATTTTATTTATTTATTTTTAATATTTTTTTCTCACATTTTCTCTCCCTTTGGTGAGCACCAGTCTGAGTTCATTCCCAGTATACCTTGGGGTATCTTCTTCTGACTTTTGGAATTGTTACTGATGAGGTGTGTTTTGTTGTCATTGTCGTCTTTCGTATTTTATTATATTTATCACATTTATTATTTTTTCTTTTTGTGGGGTGCATAGGCCAGGAATAAAGCCCAGGTCTCCCGTGTGATGGGTAGCTGTTCTACCACTGAAGAACCCATGTACCCCAGCCTAGCTTTTAATAGACTCTCAAGTTGAACTCTATCCCCTACGTGAGGTCCGGGCTTTGATCTGGCAGAGACTGACTGGCAAAACAAGTGCAAAAGGAAATCTTTAATACAAAACCAAGGAAATGAAAACCATGATTCTATCTCAAACATTAGGGACACCCAAACCAATATACCAAGCCCTTGATCTTTTTTTTTTTAATAATTTTTTTATCTTTTTTTTTTTTTTTTTTTTTTTTTGCATGGGCAGGCACTGGGAATCAAACCCAGGTCTCCAGCATGGCAGGCAAGAATTCTGCCACTGAGCCACCATCGCACTACCCAAGCCCTTGATCTTGAGGCTTGCTCTTGTGAAGCTTATTTATGTAGTGGAGAAGCTTAGCTTACCTATATGTATGCCTAAAAGTTATTTCCAGAAGACCTCTTTTGTTGCTCAGATGTGGCCTCTCTCTCTCTAAGCCCAAATCTGTAAGTGAAAGCATTACCCTTCCCCCTGCATGGGATATGACATCCACAGGTGAAAGTCTTCCTGGTGGTGTGGGAGATGACTTCCAGGGATGAATCTTGCCCTTGCATCACGGGATCAACAATGCCACCCTGACCAAAAGGGGGAAAAGAAGTGCAACAAATAAGGTATCAGTGGCTGAGAGAGTTCAAATAGAGTTGAGAAACTACTCTGGAGGCCCCTCTTATGCAAGTTTCAGGTACACATTGCTACCTCTCACGGTTTGCCAAACCACAACCCAAACCATCCATGCCAATCTTAAAGAACACCTTGGGCATTATATGAGATTCTACAAAGGTTCTGTACACTAAGGTAACATTTCAGACATCTATAATCTCCAGATGGGTCCCTGGACCAGATAAGTCCTGAAATGCAAAGGCGCCAGCCTCTCCAGAACATCAACTAGTTCCATCCCCCTATCCTTTTTATTGACAGTCCCTTTCAACATGAAAACGATAGAATGGGCATAGTAGAAATACCCCTAAAGAGTGGAAGAAAGATCAAAGGTGATGGTGGAGTTATACAGAGAAGGTAGGGTTTAACAAATGAATATGACTGCTGAATCATTATATTGATATTTCTTTTAGTTTCCAGTGCTTTGGAACACCTAGTAGTAAACCCAAAATTGTGGAACTGTAACCCATACCAAACTCTGAATTCTGTTCTACAACTAATTATTGTGGTGTGCTTTGAAATTTATTGCTTCTTTGTATATATGCTATTTTTCACCAAAAAAAAGAAAAAAAACTAAAGGATAAGATGGTAGATTCAAGAACTACTTTTACTGTAATTACTGAATGTTAACATACTAAACTCACCATTTAAAGATACAGATTGGCAGAATGGATTAAAAATATAATCTATCTATATGCTGTTTAGAAGAGACATACCTTAGACCCAAGAACACAATTAGATTGACAGGGAAAGGATGGAAAAAGATATTCCACACAAACTATAACCAAAAGAAATCAAGCAGAGCTATACTAATATCAGATAAAATAGACTTTAAGTGTAAAGCAGTTAAAAGAGACAAAGAAGGACACTACATATTAATAAAAGGGAAAATTCACCAAGAAGAAATAACAATCATAAATGTTTTGCTCCCGATCGAGGAGCTTCAAAGTATGTGAGGCAAGCATTGGCAAAACTGAAGAGAGCAACAGACGTTTCAACACTAATAGGGGGAGACTTCAATACACCGCTCTCCACTATAGATAGAACAATCAGACAGAGGATCAACAAGGAAATAGAGAACCTAAACATGGCATAAATGAATTAGACCTAATAGACATACATAAATCATTACACCCCCAAACATCAGGATATATATTCTTCTCTAGCTTACATGGAATGTTCTCCAGGATAGATCATATGCTGGGACACAAACTGAGTCTTTATAAATTTCATAAGATTGAAATTATCCAAAGAACTTTCTCTGACTACAATGGAATTAAGCTGCAAATTAGTAACCACCAAAGAACCAGAACTTTCACCAATACATGGAGACTAAACAATACACTCTTAAATAATCAGTGGGTCAAGGAAGAAATTGCTAGAGAAATCGGTAAATATCTGAAGATGAATAATAGTGAGAATACAACATATCTAACTTCTGGGATGTGGCAAAGGCAGTGCAGAGAAGGAAATTTATTGCACTAAATGCCTATATTAAAAAACAAGAACAAGTAAAATTTGAGGTCTTAACTGCTCACCTGGAGAATTTAGAAAAAGAACAGCAAACTAACCTCAAACCAAATAAAAGAAGAGAAATGACAAAGATTGAAGCAGAAATTTAAAAACTGGAGAATAATAAAACAATAGAAAGAATCAACAAAGCCAAAAGCTGTTTCTTTAAGAAAATCAGTAAAATTTATGGACCCCTAGTGTTCCAGTTTGAATCTTTTGCGTACCCAAAAAAAGCCAAGTTCTTTAATCCTCATTGAATATTGCTGGTGGAATCTTTTTTATTGTTTTGATGGAGATATGACCCACCCAATCGTGAGTGGTAACTTTTGATTATATGGGTTCCATGGAGATGTGTTTCTACCATTCATAGTGGGGTTGCTTACTGGAGCCCTTTAAGAGGGAACCATTTTGGTAATAGCTTTAGAGCCCATGCAGCCAGAGACCTTTGGAGATGAAGAAGGAAAACATTCCTGGGGGGAGCTTCATAAAACACGAAACTGGGAGAGAAAGCTGGTAGACATCACCATGTTGTGCCCTTCCAGTTGAGAGAGAAACCCCAAACATCATCGGCCTTTCTTGAATGAAGGTAACCTCTTGTTGGTGCCTTAACTTGGACATTTTTCATAGTCTTGCCTTAATTTGGACATTTTCATGGCCTTAGAACTGTAAACATGCAACTTAATAAATTCTCCTATTTAAAAGCCATTCTGTTTCTGGTCTATCGCATTCCAGCAGCTTGCAAACTAGAACACCTAGCTAGACTAACAAAGAAAAAATAGAGAGAACACAAGTAAACAAAACTAGAGCTGAGAAGGGGATCATTACCATTATCTTACAGAAATTTTTAAAATCACAAGACAATATTATGAACAACTATATGCCAACAAACTAGGATGGCTTAACTGAAATGGACAAATTCCTAGAAAAATATGAACTACCTCTACTGACTCCAGAAGAAATAGAAGATCTCAACAAACTAATCACAAGTAAAGAGATTCAATCAGTTTTCAAAAATATTCCTACGAAGAAAAGCCCAGGGCCAGACAGCTTCAGAGGAGAATTTTACCAAATATTCAAAAAGAATTAACACCAATCCTGCTCAAACTCTTCCAGAAATTTGAGGAAAGATGAACACTACCTAACTCATTTTATGAAGTTAACATCACTCTAATACCCAAACCAGATAAAGATGCTACAAGCAAGGAAAACTACAGACCAATCTCCCTAATGAACATGGATGCAAAAATTCTTAGCAAAATACTAGCAAATTAAATCCAATGACACATTAAAGGAATTACCATCATGACCAAGGGGGGTTATACCAGGAATGCAAGGGTGATTCAACACAAGAAAATCAATCAACATAATACAGTGCATTAACGAATCAAAGAGGAAAACTCACATAAACATATTGATTGACACTGAAAAGCATTCGACAAAATCCAGCATCCTTTCTGGATAAAAATACTTCAAAAGGTGAGAATCAAAGGAAACTTTTTCAATATGATAAAAGACATATATGAAAAACACATAGCCAGCATCATACTTAATGGTGAGAGACTGAAAGCATTCCCCCTAAGATCAGGAACAAGACAAGGATGCCCATTGACACCACTATTAGTCAACATTGTACTAGAAGTCCTAGCTGGAGTGATTAGACAGAAGAAATAAATAAAAGGCATCCAAATTGCAAAGGAAGAAGTAAAACTTTCATTATTTACAGATGACTTGATACTAAAAAAAACCTGAGAAATCTTTGACAAAGCTACTTGAGCTAATAAACAACTTCAGCAAAGAGGCAGGTTATCAGATTAATGTACAAAGATCTGTAATGTTTCTATACACAAGCAATGACTTAACTGAAGGCAAAATTAAAGGGAAAATTTCATTCAAAATAGTAACCAAAAGAATCAGATATCTAGGGATAAGCCTAACCAGAGATGTTAAGGACTTGTACACAGAAAATTACAAAAAAAAGATTGCTATAAGAAATTTTAAAATGACCTAAATACATGGGAAGACATTTCATGTTCATGGATAGGAAGGTTAAATGTCATTAAGATGTCAGTTCTACCCATTCTGATCGACAGATTCAGTGCAATCCCAATCAAAATCCCAACAACCTACTTTGAAGACTTGGAAAAGCTGGTTATCAAATTTATTTGGAAAGGGAAGAAATCTTGAATAGCTAAAGATATCCTAAAAAAGAAAAGTGAAGTGGGAGAACTAACACTTCTGACCTTAAAACTTACCATAAAACCACAGTGGTCAAAAGAGCATGGTACTGGTACAAAGACAGAAATATTGACCAATAGAATTGAATTAAGAGTGTGGAGATAGACCACCAAATCTATGGACCACTGATCTTCAGTAAGACCCCCAAATCCACTGAAATGGGACAGAATAGTCTTTTCAATAAATGGGTTTGAGAGAATTGGATATCAATAGCCAAAAGAATGAAAGAGGACCCCTACCTTACACCCTATACAAAAATTAATTCAAAATGGATTAAAGGCCTAAATGTAAGAGCCAGTACCATAAAACTTCTAGAAGAAACTGTAGGGAAACATTAAAGATCTAGTGATAGGAGATAGCTACTTAAATTTTACACCTAAAGCACAAGCAACAAAAGGAAAAACAGACAAATGGGAACTCCTCAAAATCAAGAGTGTCTGTGCCTCAAAGGACTTTGTCAAAAAAAAGTGAAGAGGCAGCCAACTCAATGGGAAAAAATATTTGGAAACAACATATTGGAGAGAGGCTTGATATCCTGAGTGCATAAAGAAATTATACAGCTCAACAACAAAAAAACAAACAACCCAATTATAAAATGGGCAGAGGATTTTTTCCAACTACTTTTTTTTTATTTATGATACATAACCACATACAAACACAAACATTCTTACCATATGATCATTCTGTTTTTGTTATATAATCAATAACTCACAATATCATTACACAGTTGTATATTCATCATCATGATCATTTCTTAGAACATTTGCATCAACTCAGAAAAAGAAGTTAAAAGAAAACAGAAAAAATTCATACATACCATACCCCTGACCCCTCCCTTTCATTGATCACTAGCATTTCAATTTACTAAATTTATTCTAACATTTCCTTCCCTATCATTTATTTATTTTTAATCCATATGTTTTACTTGTCTGTCGATAAGGTAGATAAAAGGAGCATCAGACACAAGGTTTTCACAATCACACGGTCACACTGGGGAAGCTATAGCATTATACAATCATCTTCAAGAAACATGTCTACTGGAACACAGCTCTATATTTTCAGGCAGTTCCCTCCAGCCTCTCCATTACACCTTAACTAAATAGGTGATATTTATTTAATGCGTAAGAATAACCTCCAGGATAACCTCTCGACTCTGTTTGGAATCTCTCAGCCATTGACACATTATTTTGTTTCATTTCTCTCTTCCCGCTTTTGATTGAGAACATTTTCTCAATCCCTAGAACGTTTTCTCAATCCCTTCGTGCTGAGTCCCAGCTCAGTCTAGGATTTCTGTCCCATGTTGCGAGGAAGGTCCACAACCCTGGGAGTCATGTCCCACCTAGAGAGGGGGAGGGCAGCGAGATTGCTTGTCATGTGTGCTGAGAGAGAGAGTGGGCATAGGATATTAATAGACACTTTTCTGGAGAGCAAATAAAGATGGCTAACGAGCACATGAAGAGATGTTCATTTTCATTACTACAAGGGAAATTTAAATTAAGATGACAATGAGATACCACCTCACACCTATAAGAATTGCTATTAAACAGAAAGCTACAAATGCTGGAGATGATGTGGAGATATTGGAACACTTATTCACTGTTAGTGGGAGTGTATAATGGTATAGCCACTGTGTAAGACAGTTTAGTGATTGATTCCTCAGAAAACGAAATATTGAGTTGTCCTATGACCAGACAATACCAGCACTGGTTTATACCCAGAAGAGCTGAGGAGAGTGACATGAACAGACATTTGCACCACCACCATTGCTCATAGCAGCACCATTCACAATTGCCAAAAGATGGAAACAATGCAAGTGTCCATCAACAGATGAGTGTAGAAACAAAATGTAGTGTATACATACAATGGATGCAGCAGTAAGATGAAATGAGGTCCCGAAGTATATGAAAATGTGGATGAAACTTGAGGACATAATGCTGAATGGAATAAGTCAAACGCCAAAGGGCAGATACTGTATAAGTTCACTATTATGACTCTGGTAAAGGTGGACCCAGACCTCACACAATATACAAAAAGCAGCAAAAAATGTATCAAAGACCTAAATATAAGTACCAGAACTATAAAACTCCTGGAAGAAAATATAAGGAAGCATCTTCAGGACCTTGAGTTAGACCATGGTTTCTTAGATTTTACACCCAAAACACAAGCATCAATGGCAAAAATAGATAAATGGGACTCGCCATAATCATGACAGTAAAGTCACAACTCTTGGGTTCCTTGCCTTTTCCTCACGTGGGGATGTCCTCTCCTTTCTCTTCCGGTTTAGCTGACTTCAGATTCTCGCTTTCCTGTAGCTTTTTTTCTATAATTTCTCAAGTAGTTGGATTAAGATCCATTCTAATTTAGTTGGCCACACCTTAACTAAAAATAACATCTTCAATAGGTCCTAATTACAATAGGTTCCTATCCACAGGCATGGATGAAGGTTAAGAACATGTTTTTTCCTGGGGTACCTAACTCAGTTTGCCAAATGCTCAAGTGAGGTTTATTTCAGGAATGTAAATCTGGCTTAATATCAAGAAATCTATTAATATAATTCACCATATTAGTAGATTAAAAGAGAAAAATCATATGACCAATTCCATAGATGCTGAAAAATGTTTTAAAAAATTTAAATTCCATTCTTGACTTCACAAAAAAACTCTAAATAAAAATACAAAAACTCTAATAAACTCAAATAAAAATATACTCATGCTTCCTAAGCATGATAAAATATTACCTCAATTATAGCACTTTGCTTATTGGGGAGACACTAGACATTGCCACTAAAGAAAGAAGATGAGTGTATCCTTTCTAACTATTACTTTATATTATTTGGAGGTTCTCATCAATGAAACTAAAAGGAAAAAGATATAAAAGTTCCAAAAATGTTACAGAGGAAGTAAAATTATGATTATTTGCACACTCAGAAAATTCAAAAGGATCACCTGAAAATTTACACTAAAGCCCAAAGGGAATAATTTTTGCTTATCCATATTTTTACATTCTCAGGGCTATATAGGAATCCTATCTTCCTATGTACCCCGTTTTCCTTTCATGGAAATATGGCAGGCTAGATATTCTAAAGTTCTTTATAGTATAAAACACCTAAAATGCAAGATAAAATATTTTTGAATCTCTTTTCTGCACTGTTGAGGTTGGTAGAACATAGGCGGCATCCTTAGATGCAAAAAATAACAAGAAAGTCATGAAGTTAAGTGAGACAATGGCATCCCTGAGGTATTTCTAACCTTAGTGGCTTAGAGTTTCCGTTTAAATTACCCACACAGAGATAAAGTCTAGATCCTACAAGAAGAGAAAATTTCAGTCAGACCCTTACACAAAGCTAGGCTCTCCAAACGGTGACATCTCAATGGAAGGGTTAACGAGAAAAAAATAAGCTCCACAAATGCAAATGACAAGAAAACTGCGTGGATTCTTTTTTTAACTCTTGTTTTCTTAGGTCTTACATCAGTTAGCCCTCCAATAGTTTGGGACTGGGGGAACCAAGACAAAAATGTAAAATAGTCTCAGATTGTTAGTGATGTCAGGTGCCTAGAAATAGGGAGCCAATTTCCTCTGGGGAGGAATACCTTAAATTTAGGTCTCAAAGAATAAAGTTCCAAGTTAAGCAAACTTACATCCAGACACTCACAATCCAAAGCCTGTAAGGGAAACCTTGAATGAGAGTCAGCCTAAGCAACCAATGGAATAACAACCACAAAAGTCACAGATACTAAAATAATCACATCTTGAGTATAACATTAGAATAGTGTGTGTAAAGAAATGAAAGAGGGGATTGAAAAGAAGGTAATAGATCAAGACTAATTTAAAATGACCCAACTGATCTGAAAAAAGTAATAGAACCTCTAGACATTAAAAAAACAATGTATTAACTGAATTTTGAAATCCCTTGGATGGTTTGAATAACTGATTAGAACAACTAAAGAGTTAATTATTGAACTGGAGGATGTAGCTGAAGAAAGTAGAGTGTGGAGCTTTAAATTAATTACCAATTGAGACATGAAGCTGTGGTGCCCATGACAACAGGATATTGATATAAGTGATGAAAAGATCACAAAATATTTGCCAATGGAATGAGAAAGGAAATGGTTGTGGGATTTCTTGAATCTAGGCTCTTCAAGTGGTAGTATCCTTTTCCTGTCCTCTCCCTTTCCACCAGCAAGCAGGTACAGTTGATGTTGCAATTACAGGAGATGGCAGGAGCCACAGATGAAAGCCAATGTGTGAAGGACTCTGAGTGAAAAATCATACTTTGTTCTGAATGGATGCGAGTCACAATGAGGCCCTAGGGGTTGGCACAAGCTGGAAGAAGCCTGGGCCCCTAAGTCACTGTGTGAAGGAAAATCACCAGATGACCAGGAACACTTGCCTCAAACTGTTATGAGAGCAAAAATAAATTTCTGTTTTTTTGAGCCATTGTGCCAGTTTGAAACTATCAGGTACCCCAGAAAAGCCATGTTTTAATCTTGATTCAATCTTGTGGGGCCAGTCCTATTGTTTAGGGTGGAAACATTTTGACTGAATTATTTCCAAGGATATGTGACACACTTAACGGTGGGTGTCACCTTTTGTAGATGGAGATGTGGCTCTACCCATTTAAGATGGGCCTTGGTTAGCTTGCTTGAGTCTTTAAAAAGGGAAACATTTTGGAGAACCCTCAGAAGCAACAGAGCTGACACAGCCAACTGGAGACCCAGACATTTAGAGATGCCCCTGGGGAAATAAATGCCCCTGGGGAAGTTGTTTGAATCCAAAAGCCAAAGACTCCAGAAAGTGCTAGCCACATGCCTTTCCAGCTGACAGAGGTGTTCTGGAACCATCAGCCTTTCTTGAATCAAGGTATGTTTCTCTGGATGCCGTACTTTGGATGTTTTTATAGACTTAGAACTGTAAATTTGCAACTTAGTAAATTCCACCTTTATAGAAGCCAACCCTTTTCTGGTATATTGCATTTCAGCAGCTTTAGCAAACCAAAACAGCTGTGATACAATTTTATCAAAGCCTGGCATACCCTAATTAATACACAGTTAAAACAGAAAGTTTCAATAAAGACATGAACAACCCAATGCAGGAAGCAATATAGCAAGCTCCTAGGCTGAGGTATGGGCTTTCCAAGTCTTCAAAGCCCCATGAGAATATTATGCTGCTAATACCATCTGCTTAGAGTAAGAACAGCGTAAAGCATGATAAATTCATCTTTGCCATTTTTCATGGAAGATTGTATCCCCTCCTGGACATTTCTGCCCTATGTTTGACTCTTCTGGAGAACCTAGCTATAAGTGTATCATGAGATGCAAATAACTAGTGCAAACAAAATCCATTTACCATGAAAGTACATGAATTAAAAGTCAATTTCCTATGCAAATAAAAACCAAAATTATATATCATTTCACACCTATTAGAATGACCATTATCAAAACCAGAAAACTACATGTTCTGGAGAGGATTTGGAGAAATAGGAACACTTCTTCACTGCTTGTGTGAATGCAGAATAGTGCAGCTGCTCCGGAAGGCAGTTTGGTGGTTCCTCAGGAAGCTAAATATAGAACTGACATGATCCAATAATCCTGTTACTAAGTATATACTCAGAAGATCTGAAAGCAGGGACATTTGCACACTGTTGTTTATAGCGGCATTATTCACGATTGCCAATAGATCAAAACAGCTCAAGAGTCCATCAATTGATGAATGGAAAACAACCTGTGGTATATACATACAATGGAACATTATGCAGCCAAAAAAAGGAATGAAGTCCTAATACATGCAACAACACAGATGAACCTTGAGGACATTATGTTGAACAAAATAAGCCAGATGCAAAAGGACAAATATTGTATGGTCTCAATAATATAAACTAATTATAATGAGCAAAGTCTGCGAGTTAAAATCTAGAGCATAGGTTACCAGGAGAGAAGATAAAAAGATGATACTTAAGGTATACAGAGTGCTGAATAAGGTTGATTGTAAAGGTTCAGAAATGGATTGAGGTGATGGTAGCACCATATTGTAAGTGTAATTGGCAATGCTGAGTGTGAGTATGGTTGAAAGGAGAAGTCTAGCGTCATGTATGTCAATAGAAGAAAAGCTAGAAGATAAAGCATGGGACAGTATAACATAGCAAAACCTATAGTGGGTGATGACTGTAGTTAGCTGTACAAATATAACTGCAACAAATGTATATCATTATTACAAGGTGTTAACAATAGGATGGTATGTGGGGAAAAATACAATTAATGCAAACTATAGTTAACAGTAACATCATAATATTCTTATATCAATTATAGCAAAGGTACTATATCAAAGCCAAAGGTAAATCATAAGGGAGTGTAAGAGTGTGATGGTTAGGTTCAGGTGTCAATTTGGCCAGGTGATAATGCCTCGTTCTGTTTCTGTGGACTTAAATCATCAGTATGTGAAATTCATCTATGGCTGATTACATTTGTGGTTGGCTAAGGGGAGTGCTATTCCCAGCGAGTGAGGTTTAGTTTAATTAGCTGGAGGCTTAAAAGAGAGAAGTCAGAAGACAGCTCAGCAGTTCAGCATACCTCATCTTAGCACTCGCTGCTCAGCCCAGACCTTTGGAGATGCAGAAAGAAATCACTCCAGGGAAAGCCATTGGAAGCCAGAAACCAGGAGAGGAGGCCAGCAGACGTCACCGTGTGCCTACCCATTGGCAGAAAAACTCAGACGAAAGCTAGCTGCCTTTCCTCTGAAGAACTATACATTGGTAACTAAATAAATTCCCTTATTAAAAGCCAGGCCATCTCTGGTGTATTGCTTTCTGGCAGCTTTAGCAAACTAAAACAAAGGGGTAAAGGATTTTATTTTTATTTTCAGAGCAATCAGAATGTTCTAAAATTGACTGTCGTGATGAATGTATAACTATGTGGTTCTACCAAGAGCCATTGGTTGTGGCTCTTTGGATGGATTATATGGTGTGTGGTTAAAACTGTTAAAAAAAAAAAAATTCAGTTTACTAAACATTTGGAAATGGATAGTGGTGATGGTAGCACATTATTGTGATTGTAATTAACAGTGCTGAATTATGTTTGTGAATGTAGTTGAAAGAGGTTTAGGGTAGTGTATTTTACTAGAAGGGAAGTTAGAGGGTAAAATATGGGCTCGTATAACACATTGAACCCTATTGTGGATGATGACTGTGGTTAATAATAAAAATATAAGAAGGTTCTTTCACGAATCATAACAAATGTACATCACTATTACAAGGTCTTAATAATAGGGTGGTACATGGAAAAAATAGACCTCATGCAAACTTGGGCTATAGTGAGCAGTGATTTTTAAAATTTTTTTATTTTTTATTTTATCATTGTGACAGCTGGGTTCCTCTGTTACAATGGAAGTCACATGGTTGGCATCTGCTGTCCATCTTTCCTGGCTTCTGGGTTCAAATGACTCTCTCAGCTCTTGTTTCCAGTGGCTTTCACTTTAAGCATCTGTGGTTTCTCACAGCTTCTCTAGGTCAGACTCTGGGTTTCATCTCTTAGTTCAGCATCTCATGGGAAGGTACATGGATGATGCCTGCTAGGCTCTGTCTACATTTCCAAATGTCCATGTCTAGTTGTCTGCTCTCTGTACTGACTTTCCAAACATTTCTCAATGTCTGTGTCTGAGCTTTCCTCAAAATGTTTCTCTGTCAGCTCTTTTAAGGACTCTAGTGAACTAATTAAGACCCACCTTGAATGGGTGGGGCCACACCTCCATGGAAATAATTAATCAAAAGATCACACACACAAATGACTGGATCATATCTCCATGTAAACAATCTAATCAAAAGTTCCATCCTAAACAATAGGTCTGCCTCCACAAGATTGGATCAGGACTGAAAGAACATGGTTTTTCTAGGGTACATAACAGTTTCAAACCAACAAAGATGGATTGTATGGTATGTGAATATATTTCAATAAAACTGCTCTAAAAAAAAAAAAGAAGAACTTTATAAAAAGTCAATTTCCTAAACCCAGGTGTGCTGGTCTGAAAGTGTTGTGTGCCCCAGAAAAGCCATGTCCTTTAACCCTAATTCAATATTGGAGGGTGGAAAACCTTTGATTAGATTGTTTCCATGGGGATTGAACCACTCAGTTGTGGGTGTGTCCTTTTTGGTTAGATTACTCCATGAAGATGTGACATGCCTGATTGTGGGTTTGGCCTTTTAATTAGGTGGAGATGTGACTCTACCCATTCTAGGTGGGTTTTGATTATTTTACTAGAGTCCTTTAAAAGGGAAAACATTTTGGAGAAACCTCAGATGTAGATGCTTGGAGAACAGCTGCCTTCAGAGCCAAAAGAGACACAGACATTTGGAGATGCTCGGAGTGCTGACAGAGAGAGAAGACACCTAGATACAGACGTTTATAGATGCAGAGCCCAGCAGATGTCGCCATGTGCCTTCCTATGAGATACTAAGCAAACCAGAACCCAGAGTTGTGTCCCAGATAAGTTAATTGAAGGCCCATGGATACTTAGGGAAGAAACCACTGGCATCAAAAACAGGAAGCAATGGAACCAGGAACAAGGACCAGCAGACACCAGCCACGCGCCTTCCCATGTGACAGACATCAGCCTTTCTTGAGTCAAGGTATTTTCCTCTGGATACCACAGACATTTTTATGGCCTTAGAACTGTAAACTTGTATCTCAATAAATTCCCTTTTTTAAAAAAAATAAAGTCCCTTTTTAAAAGCCATTCCATTTCTGGTATATTGCATTCAGGCAGCATTTAGCAAACTAATACACAGGACTTTAGACATTCCCTGAAATCATCCCTGCCTATAAATTACTAGTTGACAGGGAACAATTTGGCAATGTCCATAAAAAGTTAAAACTCACACATCTTTTAACCCACAATTCTATCAAGAATTTATGCCACATTATGCCTCTCTATGTACATAAAGAAATATTTCCAAGGAATTTTATTACAACATTTTTGTAGCAAGAGCCTGGAAGCATTCTTGATATCCATCAATATAGGGCTGGTTAAGTAAATTATGGTGCCTTATACAACAGAATATTAAGTAGACATTAAAAACAATACGGCATGTGTATTGATATGGAAGATCATCAAGAATTCTTGTGTTGTAATAGGGAGGAATAAAGGGTATGGAATGTTTTCAGTGTTCTTTTTAATTTTTATTCTTATTCTTATTTTTATTTTGTAACATAATGAAAATGTTCAAAAACTGATTATGGGACTTCCGGAGAAGATGGCGGCTTAGTAAGACGCGCGGGTCTTAGTTCCTCCTCCAGAAAAGCAACTAAAGAAACAGAAACAATACGAAACAGCTCCCGGAGTCACGACAGAGACCAGAAAGACAGCGTACCCCATTCTGGAACAGCTGAACGGGCAGGGAGAATTTGCTGCGGTGAGATACCCGAGGCGCGCGCGGTTTCCCGGCCGGGGCGGCTGGCGACTGGGGTCCCCTCCACGCACGTGGCTCCCCGGTCTGACTGGGAACATTGGATAGTGGGGCCCTCCCGTCACGCTTGGCGTTTCGGGCCAGCTGGGCAATTGGGACCGGCACTCTCCCAAGCCGCGGCGGCCAGCGACCCCCACCTCCACACGCGGTTTCCCGGGCCGACTGCCGTGCAGACAGACGAGCGCCACCTACTGGGCAGGAAAAGAAAAACAGAGCCCAGAGATTTCACAGAAAAAGCTTTCAGCCAGCTGGGTCCCACACCCAGGGAAATCTGATCAAATGCCCAGACACCAGCAGAAAATAATGGATGACGCTCGGAAAATTGAAGATATGGCCCAGTCAAAGGAACAAACCAATAGTTCAAATGAGATACAGGAGCTGAGACAACTAATGCTGAATATACGAACAGAAATGGAAAAATTCTTCAAAAACCAAATCAATAAATTGAGGGAGGACATGAAGAAGATATGGGCTGAACAAAAAGAAGAAATAGAAAATCTGAAAAAACAAATCACAGAACTTATGGGAGTGAAGGACAAAGAAGAAAAAATGGAAAAAACAATGGATACCTACAATGGTAGATCTAAAGAGACAGAAGCTACAATTAGTGAACTGGAGGATGGAACATCTGAATCCCAAAAAGAAACAGAAACTATAGGGAAAAGAATGGAAAAACTTGAGCAGGGAATCAGGGAACTGAATGACAATATGAAGCGCACAAATATACGTGTTGTGGGTGTCCCAGAAGGAGAAGAGAAGGGAAAAGGAGGAGAAAAACTAATGGAAGAAATTATCACTGAAAATTTCCCAACTCTTATGAAAGACCTAAATATACAGATCCAAGAAGTGCAGCGCACCCCAAAGAGAATAGACCCAAATAGGCGTTCTCCAAGACACTTACTAGTTAGAATGTCAGAGGTCAAAGAGAAAGAGAGGATCTTGAAAGCAGCAAGAGAAAAACAATCCATCACATACAAGGGAAACCCAATAAGACTATGTGTAGATTTCTCAGCAGAAACCATGGAAGCTAGAAGACAGTGGGATGATATATTTAAATTACTAAAAGAGAAAAACTGCCAACCAAGACTCCTATATCCAGCAAAATTGTCCTTCAAAAATGAAGGAGAAATTAAAACATTTATAGACAAAAAGTCACTGAGAGAATTTGTGACCAAGAAACCAGCTCTGCAAGAAATACTAAAGGGAGCACTAGAGTCAGATACGAAAAGACAGAAAAGAGAGGTATGGAGTAAAGTGTAGAAAGAAGGAAAATCAGATATGATATATATAATACAAAAGCCAAAATGGTAGAGGAAAATATTATCCAAACAGTAATAATACTAAAAGTTAATGGACTGAATTTCCCAATCAAAAGACATAGAATGGCAGAATGGATTACGACCCAGCAATACCACTGCTAGGTATCTACTCAAGGGACTTAAGGGCAAAGACACAGACGGACATTTGCACACCAGTGTTTATAGCAGCATTATCTACAATTGCAAAGAGATGGAAACAGCCAAAATGTTCATCAACAGACGAGTGGCTAAACAAACTGTGGCGTATACCTACGATGGAATATTATGCAGCTTTAAGACAGACTAAACTTATGAAGCATGTAATAACATGGATGGACCTAGAGAACATTATGCTGAGTGAGTCTAGCCCAAAACTAAAGGACAAATACTGTAAGGTCCCACTGATGTGAACCAACATTCGAGAATCAGCTTGGAATATATCATTGGTAACAGAGACCAGCAGGAGTTAGAAACAGGGTAAGATAATGGGTAATTGGAGCTGAAGGGATACAGACTGTGCAACAGGACTAGATACAAAAACTCAAAAATGGACAGCACAATACTACCTAGGTGTAATGTAACTAGGTTGGAACACTGAATGAAGCTGCACCTGAAATATGGTTTTTTGTTTGTTTGTTTGTGTGTTTGTATCTTTTGTTTTTGTTTTTTTTTTCCTTTTTATATATATATATATATTATTAGTATTATTATTTTAATTCTCTTCTCTATATTAACATTCTATATCTTTTTCTGCTGTTTTGCTAGTTCTTTTCCTAAATCGATGCAAATGTACTAAGAAATGATGATTATACATCTATGTGATGATACTAAGAATTACTGAGTGCATTTGTAGAATGGAATGATTTCTAAATGTTGTGTTAATTTCTTTTCTTTTTTTTGATTAATAAAAAAATTTTAAAAAAACAAAACACTGAATGAAGCTGCATCTGAGCTATAGGTTTTTGTTTTGTTTTGTTTTGTTTTGATTTTACTATTATTACTTTTATTTTTTTCTCTATATTAACATTCTATATCTTTTTCAGTTATGTTGCTAGTTCTTCTAAACCAATGCATATGTACTAAGAAATGATGATCATGCATCTATGTGATGATGTTAAGAATTAATGAATGCATATGTAGAATGGTATGATCTTTAAATGTTGGGTTAATTCCTTTTTTTCCGTTAATTAAAAAAAAAGAAAAAAAGAGAGAAGGGATAATTGGAGCTGAAGGGATACAGACTGTACAACGGGACTGGATATAAAAACTCAGAAATGGACAGCACAATACTACCCAATTGTAATGCAATTATGTTAAAACACTGAATGAAGCTGCATGTGAGGTATAGGTTTTTTTTTTTCTCTTTCTATTATTGTTTTAATTCTTATTCTGTTGTCTTTTTATTTCTTTTTCTAAATCGATGCAAATGTACTAAGAAATGATGAATATGCAACTATGTGATGTTATTAAGAATTACTGATTGTACATGTAGATTGGAATGATTTCTAATTGTTTTGTTAATTCTTTTTTTAATTAATAAAAAAAAAACAGAAAAAAAAACTGATTATGGTGATGAATGCACAACTATGCGATGATACTGTGAACCATTGATAGTATACTTTGGAAGATTATATCTCCATAAAATTGCATTTAAA
The DNA here is from genome assembly GCF_023851605.1 of Tamandua tetradactyla. Lineage (NCBI taxonomy): Eukaryota > Metazoa > Chordata > Mammalia > Pilosa > Myrmecophagidae > Tamandua > Tamandua tetradactyla. Next base: position 146,621,247 of record NC_135332.1, read on the forward strand.
ATAAAGAATATTTGTGGCAACCCAGTGGTTGGGGCCCACTTCCTTAGGGAAAAAGAATGAAGGAAGCCTTAAGCACACAGCAGCACACACAACCAGAGCACAAACAGTAAAGGTCTCTTCCCCTAATCATTGTTGGTAACCAACTCTCAGAGAGGCAGGAGACTCTGCTGAATCAAATTTCACCAGAGTTTGCTGAAACCCCATTGTAACCAAATCTTGTAGGACTCTGTTAAACCTTATAAGCCACCTCCTTGGAACTCCTCCTCCTTTTGGTTTTTGGGTGGAGTGCTAACATTCATTTTCCAACTGGCCACCATTGCAAAGAATCTTCCATTAGTAAGTCCCAAATTTAAAAACTCATGGGTAATTTTCTGCCTGGCATGTTCTTTGGTCTTGGGCTTGAACAATATTTTAAGTGAAAAAAGCAAGAGAAAATACAATATGGATAATATGCCACCATTAGTGAGAAAAGATAAAATAAATATATATTCTTGTCTATATGTATATATATATATATATATATATACAAGATACTTAGAAATACAGGGTACAAATACACACACATGTGATTCTGCTATTTTAGACAATATGGTAAGAGAGGACCTCTCTGATAAGGTAATGCATGAGCAAAGGCCTGAAGGAAATAAAGGAAAGATGTGGTATCTGGGCAAACATCCATTATGCAGAAAGAATAACATGTGCAAAGGGCCTGAGGTTGGAGCTTGCTTGTTTCCCACCCCCCACCCCCCACCTAAGAAACAGCCCTGTGGCCAGTGACTAAAGAGAAGGAGTTAGACAGGGAAGGTATGGTAGGAAATGAGGGCAGGGAGCCAGGGCTGGGTACAGATTATGAGGGTCATAGAAAGGATTTACGTCATAAAAAGGATTTAGGATTTTATTATGAGTCATATAGGAAAGCATGGAAAAGTTTGAGCGGATGAATGGCATAATCTGACTTTGGGCTTAAAGAATCATCCTGGTTGTCCTGCAGAAGAGCATAGAATATGAGGAGGGGGTGGCAAGGATGGAAGCAGGAAGACCAATATGTACTGGTCATATTTCAGGTCGGATATGATGAACTATTTCATTTCCACCTAGGGGGCTTAGGTGACGATGATGTAAATAAAAATGTACCCCCCCCCCCCATTCTTGTTTCAATTCAGTAGGTTTAGGATGAGAACTAGAAATCTCTATTTAAAAAAAATAGTTCTCTAGGTGCTTCTGAGGCATAGCCAGATTTCAAAACCAGTGATTCATGATGAGAAATCATCCTCTCCTTTCTTCTGGGGTCTTCCCGTTGGACCTTTCTACCTGCATCTTTTCTCTACCTCCTCCAGCGCTGGGCTCTGTCTCCAGGCCTCTTTTGTGCAGCTCTAGTGCCCTCATTGTTTTCCCTGCTGTGTCCTTCCTGGTTTATCACACATGTGATTCTGCATGATAGAATATCATGAAAGGACCCACATGTAGCTGGAAGATTGATGCATTCAGGGTGGAAAACTGGTTAGCTGGAAGTTGAGGGTCTCAGGAGGGTCACCTTCAAATGTATAGCCTTTTCTAACCCTTTGAATTTTGAACCATATGCACGTATAAACTACTCAAGCATTTTTTGGGGGGGTGTGGGGCAGGAGTTGCATGGTCCGGGAATCAAACCCAGGTCTCCCGCATGGCTGGTGAGATTTCCGGCACTGAACTACCGTTGCACTGCCCCCAACTCAAGCAATTTTTAAATGTGTTTTTCATAAGAATTTGGGCACTGCCTGGATGGATGTGTAGGATTTGGTAAGGCAGAGAGGGAAGAGATCAGCCCAGCTCAGAAAATAAATTATACGAAGTAAAGGGCAGAAATGGGAATTTCCATGTTATGTCTGAAGCACAGCAAATAAATCATTTTTACCCCAGAGGATGACTTCTGGGCAGCGACAGCAGGAGATAAGGTGGGATAATTAACTGGGATTGGACTGTAAGGGGCTAGAGGACTGGCCTATATTTAGAAGGCAACACAAGGCCATTGGGGGAAGATTTGGGCAGGGAAATGACAAGATGAAAAGAAAGAGCATGGGGGATGACAAATCCAGCTGCAGTGTGGATTTAACCTCTAGAATGTGTGGAGACAGCAGCCTGGGGTTTGGCAGACTGAGAGCAGCAAAAGACAAGAACTCTGGCACTGAGCCACCGTTGCCTGCCCAAGAGCAGCAAAAGATAAACCAGGAAGGACACAGCAGGGAAAACAATGAGGGCACTAGAGCTGCACAAAAGAGGCCTGGAGACAGAGCCCAGCGCTGGAGGAGGTAGAGAAAAGATGCAGGTAGAAAGGTCCAACGGGAAGACCCCAGAAGAAAGGAGAGGATGATTTCTCATCATGAATCACTGGTTTTGAAATCTGGCTATGCCTCAGAAGCACCTAGAGAACTATTTTTTTTAAATAGAGATTTCTAGTTCTCATCCTAAACCTACTGAATTGAAACAAGAATGGGGGGGGGGGTACATTTTTATTTACATCATCGTCACCTAAGCCCCCTAGGTGGAAATGAAATAGTTCATCATATCCGACCTGAAATATGACCAGTACATATTGGTCTTCCTGCTTCCATCCTTGCCACCCCCTCCTCATATTCTATGCTCTTCTGCAGGACAACCAGGATGATTCTTTAAGCCCAAAGTCAGATTATGCCATTCATCCGCTCAAACTTTTCCATGCTTTCCTATATGACTCATAATAAAATCCTAAATCCTTTTTATGACGTAAATCCTTTCTATGACCCTCATAATCTGTACCCAGCCCTGGCTCCCTGCCCTCATTTCCTACCATACCTTCCCTGTCTAACTCCTTCTCTTTAGTCACTGGCCACAGGGCTGTTTCTTAGGTGGGGGGTGGGGGGTGGGAAACAAGCAAGCTCCAACCTCAGGCCCTTTGCACATGTTATTCTTTCTGCATAATGGATGTTTGCCCAGATACCACATCTTTCCTTTATTTCCTTCAGGCCTTTGCTCATGCATTACCTTATCAGAGAGGTCCTCTCTTACCATATTGTCTAAAATAGCTTATCCTCTGTCCCCAACACCACAATGCCTCTCACCCTATTTTATTTTTCTTCATAGCAATTGTGGCCATCTGACATACTATATTCATGGGTTTTGCTTTTTTTTTTAATCACTTATCTCCCCATACTCAAGTGTAAGCCCCATGTGAACCAGAATTTGTTTTGTTCACTGCTGTATCCAGGATGCATACAGAAGCTCCTAATACATGTTACAGACTTAATAAATATCTGTTCAATAAATAAAATTGTTATAATCTCCCTCCAAGATATCTTATGCAGCCAGCCTGATGTGCAAACTACTAGTGTACATAACATGAAGTAAATTCCCCAAATATTAAAGCGTAGGTTTGGCACATGTTTTTCTCAAGTAGCACTACTTTAATTTAGGGAGTACATACCTCAAAAGGCTATCCTATTTTACAATAAACATTATTTTTAGTGAAGTTTTAAGTTTACAGAAAATACAGAATTCTCTTACCCACTCCCCCCTCACACACACACATAGTTTCTCCTATTATTCACAACTTGCTAATATTGATATATTATTGGTAACTAAAGTCTATAGTTTACTCAGTTTCATTCTTTCTGCTGTACAGTGCTATGGACTCGGACAAATGCATATCAACTATCACCATATCAGACAAAATAGTTTCACTGACCTGAAGATGCCGTGTGCTCCCTCTATTCATTCCTCTTCACCACCATCCCCCCAAACTTATCCTTTTAAAACTCCATCTCCCTTTGATACAAGGTAGGACAGCTCAGGGTACATCAAGGGCGTATCCTCAGCTCATTTTGTTCCTTGTCTGGTTCTCCAAAGCAACTACACCCCCGTTTTTGTCTGGGGACTAGTAGTACACATGACAATATCCCACAGTCTCTGTGAAGGGACATACGTCCACTTGTCACAGGAGTCACCAAAGTTCAGGGAAGAAGCTAGAGCTTGCCAAGTGCTACTTTGTTTTGTTATAAAATTTATCTTTTGGGTGGGCCACGGTGGCTCAGCAGGCAGAGTTCTGGCCTGCCACGACAGAGACCTGGGTCCGATTCCTGGTGCCGGCCCATGCAAAACAAATCAAAACAAATAAACAAATTTAAAAAAAAATTTTGTCTCTTTTGGTTTTTAATTTTCTAATTTCATAATCTTAGAACTTAAATTGCACACCAGTAATAACCAAAGCAAAGAATAGAATCAAACTGAATAGCAGATGTAGAGACAATCAGATAAAAATACTTCCCATATAATTACAGCTTTGTCGTTTACAAATATTTTCAAAAATATCTTATTCCACCTTGAGTTTCTTAACAGCCCTGTGATTAAGATCCCATTTTGTAGATAAGCAACCCGGGCTCACAAAAGTTGGTTGTCTTTCCCAAAATGACACTTCTGGTAATGTGGTAATGTTAAAACTCAGACCCTTCTGTTCCCAAATCCCAAGCTATTTGTACTATGCCATTTAACAAGATCGAAAAGAATTGAGTCTATTTTTCATACCATATACTACAATATCACTGCCATCAGTGTCACCATTCTTAATATCTATGGAGGGCTTATTTCGTACCAGGTTCATGCTAAGTGTGCCCATCAATTATCTAATAAAAGCTTCACAACAACCCAAATAGGAGACACCATTATTACTTTATTTTTCAAAGAGGAATTAAGGCCAAGATATTGAGGTACGCTTGTCCAAGGCAGCAAAGCCTAGCAGAGGCAAAAGTGGGTTCTAAACTAAGTACTGTCTAATTCCAGAGACAAGATCTTAACTACAACCTCATATTTTCTCTCCTGAAAATTTAGTGTCATAAAGACCTTAATGTCGCCTCAGTTCAAGCCCTCATCTACTCTTTGCTATGGCATAAGAAGTCCTTCTCCAAATTTTTATCCATCTCTGAAGTTTTGACTATCTCCTTCCCTAATTCTTGTTCCAGACTAAAGTCTAAGCGATTTTTCCAACACCAGTTGGGCAGGATGACTCCTCTGTTTGAAAACCTCCACTGATTCCAAATCACTTCAGGAGGAAGGTCAAACTCCTTATTATCCCAGTAAAAGCCCTTCATGAATGAGTTCACACCTGCTCTTTTAGGCTCATTCTTGCAACTTTGCTCCATTCAGCTGACATTTCCACCCTGGTGTTTCCACACTTCCCTGTATTTTTCTACCCATTACTCTCTCTGCATGAGGTGCTCTTACCCCTCCTCTCCACCTGGAAGACTTATTCGCACCTTACTAGCAAGGAAAAGTTAAGTTATGCTATAGTAACATGCAGTAAAATCTCAGTGGCATAAAAATACAGGTTTTTTTCTCATTCATACCCATACCCATCATGAATCAGCTAAGGACTCTGAAGGGAATGGGTCTTGTTCACTTTTGTGTCCCAAATGAACAACACAGTGTCTGACATATAGCAAGTACCCAGTAAGTATTAGTTGAATTAATAAATTAATTTATGGTCCAATTCTCTTAATCCAAATCTAGTGCTCTTTCTTTTACACTAACATTGTAACACTTTCTGTTTTATATGTTTATTCCAATAAAAATGGAATTCCCCCAGAGATTATTCATTTTCAACCTTATAAAGTTATCCATGCCATTGATTCCACCATTATCAAATGCTGCCATCATGAACTCCTTTTCTTATCCATTTTAGACTAAGGTCCATCATTTAAACACCCCTCCCTTGACTCCTTGACTTTTTCCCTAACCCCATCACATTTTGGGGCATATCCAAAACCATATAAATCTAACCATATTAGTCAGCATTCTCTAGGGAAACAGAAACAACAAGAGTTATTTATACATATTATGAGATTTTATAAAAGTGTCTCATGCAACTGTAGGAATGCATGAGTCCAAATTCCATTAGGCACAGTGCAAGCTGGGAACTCCAATGAAGGTTTTCAGTGAATTTCCCAGGAAAAGCTGGCTGGCTAAAGTAGAGATGAAAATTCTCTCTTTTGATTGCTAAAAGTATCATTTCTCCTTTTAAAACCTTCCACTGATTAGATGAAATGTCTCTCATTGTTGAAGACAATCTCCTCAGTTGATTGTAGATGTAATCAGCCACAGATGCAATCAGCTAACTGATGACTTAAGTCCATGAAATGTCCTCAAAGTAACAGTTAAGCCAGTGCTTGCTTGACCAAAGGTCAAGTTGACACACGAATCTAATCACCACTGTCCACCCCTTGTCAACCTGGCAGCTAAACACATTAATAAAGTAAATTATATTTAATCACTAAACAAAAAACAATAACAGACATATTTTTCACCTAACAACATTCAACTTTCCTGCATACAATCAGAAACACACTAAACTCTCCAGAATAGGGTACAAGTCCTTGGGTAATATGCACTCTTAAACTTGATATCCTATAACTTAAATACTATGACATGAACTAATGCAACTCATTAATTTCCTGAAGTTGCCAAAATACAATACACCAGAAGCAGGTTGGCTTTTAAATAGAATTTATTAACTTACAAACTTAGAGTTCTGAGACCATGAAAATATTCAAATCAAGGCTTCAACAGGAAATGCTTTCTCCCCAAAGACCAGCTACGAGTGATCTGGGACTCCTCTGTCACGTGACAAGCCACATGCTGGCAAATGCTGGTCTTTCCCTTCTCTCTTGGGTTTTGTCGTTTTCAGCTTCTGGTTTCTCCATCTGTGGATTTCTTTCTCAGCTTCCATATATGCCCTTCTAACTTACTTTCTGTGTGTATTTCTCTCTCAGTTTCTCTGATTTTTTCTTTTTTTATCCTCTTATAAAGGACGCCAGTAAGAAGATTAAGACCCACTTGGGTCATGCCTCAACTGAAATAATCTAATCAAAAGGCCACACACACCATATGTCTATACCAAAGGAATAGATAAGCTTTAAGAGCATGATCTTTTCCAGGGTCTATAAAACCTCCAACTATCACATTGCCTATCTGCTGACTCCATACCTGAAGGTTGCTCCAGAAGAACATGCAATTTGTGCTGACTGGTTATATAGTAAATCAAGGATCACAAATATCAAATAGGCATTCAACCCTGCTCATCCATTGTACTCCAATATCCTAATACAATAGTTTTCCCATTCAAAACATCATTTTCACACCTTCTTTTCTCTTCAAAACAACTATTCTCTGCCATTTTCTTTCTCTTTGAATCTCCTAATTCCTCTTCCCATCACTGTCAGTGGAGGATCTTGACTTAAACTTAATTCAGAAAAGAGAAGCTGTCAGACAGGGGATCTTCCACCTCTTCCCATCTGCAAATCTTTCCACCTACTTCTCCTTTGGTTATTATGAATTACATGTCCTTGAACCTATCAAAGTTTAATCCTGCCACTTAAGCTTTGGATCCAAGCCACTGTTATAAGAACCTTGCTCCTATAATGGTCTCTCTGACTTTCTCTGTCTCTCTCACTCTCTCCCACCCCATCTCTCTCTTTTCAATCTCTCTTTCTCTATTAGAAAATCATTCCCAAGAACACAGTCTTTACTACTCTCATATTTTTTAAAAAATTAGTAACTTCTCTTGACTCTAATTCCTACCTTCAACTACTACCTCTTTCTTTCCTCCACTTCACAACAACACTTCCTCACCTCACATTCTGTCCTGAGTACATTCAGGCTTTCCCAGTTGCCAATAGGAATAACTGGCTTTGTGGTTTCCTTCCCTTCTATACCTCATTCCCTCACTCCCCTACTAGTGTTTCCTCCCAAACAAGCAATGGAAACTCAAACCCTTGCCTCCAGGTTAGCTAATGGGAGTAATCAAACTAGGACACAAAGGAAGGGAGCCCTGGAGAATTGCACCAACTATTAAAAGCTACCACCCAAAAGTGACATGCTTTACTTCTGCTTATATATCTTTGGCCAAAGCAAGTCATATGGCCCTGCCTGACTCTAGTGGACAGTGAAGTCTGTTCCAGCCCTGTGTAGAAACAGAAGAGAACCAGAGTTTGTTGATGTAATTCTTCCACATACTTTTGTGAGATAGAGACAACACATGAAAGGAATTTGGAATTTGTCCCATGACTTACTTACCTCAATTGAATTGACCCTAAGAAAGAGAATTAGGCTTTTTTGAACCATGGAGGGTTTCCTTAGAGAATATGAACTTCCCCTTCCTGAACAGAGTCAAGTCACAGTTACTTTAGGACAGTGGGACTGAGAGGGAAGTTAAGAGGATGACAATAGGCAGTAAAATATGAGTTCAATGTAACAAAATGCTGAACAGCATGGCCATAGCCATGGAGTGTGTCCGTGGGTTAAAGATAAATGCTGTCACCATTAAGCCCTGGAGAACAGAGGTGTTTTTCTTTTAACACCCTCAATTTATTTTTTAAATATACTAAATGCCTTTGTGTCTTCTATCAGGCTAAACCCTGAACATGTGGAGCTAAAAGGCACAATTCCTAAGGAATGCTCCCTCCTCACTGTGAAATCTGATAAACAACATCTAAGCAGATGTGGCAGACTTGGGAGCCTAGAAGTTTCTTGTCACAGTCAGGTTCCTGTGTCAACTTGGCCAAGTTGTGGTACCTGTTTGTCTGGTTGGGCAAGTGCTGGTCTGTCTGTTGCGATGAGGACATTTCATAGAATTAAATCATGATCAGGTCAGCTACATCCACAGCTGATTACATTTGTAATCAGCCAAAGTGGGTGTGTCTTCTGCAATGAGTAATGCTTAATCTGATCACTGGAAGCCTTTTAAGGAGGATTCAGAAGAGACAGGTTCTTCCTGTTTCGGCTGGTGAACCTCTTTTGTGGAGTTCGTCCAGACCCTCCATTGGAATCATCGGCTTCACAGCCTGCCCTGTGGATTTTGGACTCTGCGCTCCCATAGTCACGTGAGACACTTTTATAAATTTTATATTTGCATGTGTTCCCTGTTGATTCTGTTTCTCTAGAGAACCCTAACTAATACATCTTGGTACCAGGAGTAGGGTGACCCAAACCTTCATTCCAAAAAAAAAAAATCAATATCATATCTCTATAATCCTTCTTCTTTCATCACATTTTTCTCTGAATATAGCTGGAAAAATTTTCCAATTTTAAGGACTTGTATGATTAGACTAGACCCACCCAGATAGTCCAGGATAATCTCTCCATCTCCTTATTACATCTGCAAAGTCTTTTTCCCATTATAGGTAACATGTTCATAGCTTCTAAGGATTAGGGTGTGGATGTTTTGGGGTGGTCATTATTCTCTCTATTACAATACATTTAAGTAAACAAACAAATAAAACTTACTGTTTCAGTTTGCTAATGTTGTCAGAATACAACATACCAGAAATAGATTGGCTTTTACAAAGATTTATTAGGCTACAAATTTACAGTCCTAAGGCCATGAAAATGTCCAAATTAAGGTATCCAGGGAACAATACCTTGACTCTAAAGAAAAGGCCAATGGCATCCGGGGTTTCTCCATCACATGGGAAGATACATAGCAATGTCTGCTGTCCTTCTCTCCCAGCTTCTGGTTTCAAATGGTTTTCTCAGCTTCTGGTATTTCCTGGCACTTCTGGCATCTCTGCATCTCCAAACATCTGTATCTGGTTTCATCTCTCTGCTCTCTGTGTCAGCTCTGAGCTCCTTCTCTCCCCACGAGCTCCTTTAAGGACTCCAGTAAACTAATTAAGACCCACCTTGAATTGTCTGGGTCATAACTCAATGGAAATAATATAATCAAAAGGTTGCACCCACAATTGGGTGGGTCACATCTTCATGGAAAAACTTAATCAAAAGATCCCACCCTACAAGAAATCTGTTCCACAAGATTGGATTAGGATTAAAAGAACATGGCTTTTCTGGGTACATAACAGTTTCAAACCAGCACTTTGACCACCTAAAAAGAACAAATACATACAAAAGTCAAAATTCAGAGAGTAAAGATAAATACTTTATCTATATATATATTTATATATATACTATATATATAAATATATATCCAGGGATGGATATATAGTGTGTTACCACATAGAAGAAAGCATATCTTGCTAACAATTAAGGAAATGCACATTAAAATAACACTGATGCCATTAAATATCTAGTAAGCTAAAAAAAAATAAATAACAATGTTAAAAATCTAACATAAAGGGTGCAAGGGTAGTTCAGTGGTAGAAATCTCACCTGTCATGTGGGAGACCTGGTTCAATTCCTGGCCCATGCACTTTCCAAAAACAAACAGACAAGAAAAACAGATCAACAGAAAATTCAACAAATGGTGCTGCAATAACAGGATACTCACATGGAAAAATAATGAAATGTGACCTTGCCATACAGCATATAAAAAAAAAAGCTTAATGTGAATATAGCTTTAGGAAAACATGTTGTTGATGAGGGTGTAAATTGTTTCACCCTTTCTATAAAGCATTCTGGTGATAGGTAACAAGATATTGGTATTTTTTTTCCAAATAATTCATCATTGTGATATTGATTTAAGGAAATAACCCCAAAGAGAAATTTTTGAAAGACTGTGATAAGACTTCACAGTCGTATCATTTATAAAAGAAAGAATCAGGAAGCAACCTAAATGTCCCAAAATAGAAATATGGATGAGCAAATTGTGACTTATTTACACAATGGACTACTCTACAATCATTTAAAAAGACAAGTTTGCAGATTATGTTGACTCAAGGTTATGTGGACTTGAAATATTATTAATAAAAGGGCAGAGTACAAAATGGTAAGTGCATAAAATTTAGGCCTAAGAGTCACCCCCAAGAGAGCCTCTTTTGTTGCTCAGATGTGGCCTCTCTCTCCAGCCAACACAGCAAGCAAACTCACCACCCTCCCCCTATCTACATGGGACATGACTTCCAAGGGTGTGGACCTTCCTGGCAACGTGGGACAGAAATCCTAGAATGAGCTGTGACTCAGCATTAAGGGATTGAGAAAACCTTCTCGACCAAAAGGGGAAAGAGTGAAATGAGACAAAGTGTCAATGGCTGAGAGATTCCAAACAGTCAAGAAGTTATCCTGGACATTATTCTTATACATTAAGTAGATATCACCTTGTTAGTCAAGATGTAATGGAGAGGCTGGAGGGAAATGCCTGAAAATGTAGAGCAGTGTTCCAGTAGCCACGTTTATTAAAGATGATTGTATAAAAAAAAGATACAGCTTTCATTTTTACAGAGTGACTGTGTGATTGTGAAAACCTTGTGTCTGATGCTCCTTTTATCTACCTTGTCAACAGACAAGTAGAACATACGGAATGAAAATAAATAATAGGGGGATCAAAGGTTAAAATTTAAAAAATGGTAAGTGCATAGTTGTTTCAATTATATAAAAATAAGTTGTATATTATTGCTAGTGAAATAAATAAAATGTGGATTAATCATTTAATGTTTACCCTACTTTTTAATCAATGTGCATAAAATCCTAGTTTGAAAAGAGTTGAGTGGATATTGTGAGTTACAATAAAAATTACTTAGGGGAAGTTATATATATTTATGTGTATGGGGTGTGTTTATTAATTAAGAAACATTGACAGGGACCTACAATGTGAAGCCCTCAATTAGGAACAGCAAGGAAAGGTAAGATGGTCCCTGGGTTCAATAAATATTCATTAAATAAAAAGAGCAGTATTGATTACAGTATACACAAATTTTGTTGTTGTTCATTTCTGTGGAAAAGACTGAAGGAGGTTTTAAATTGTGTTTTTAAGAAGTATAAATTTTATAGAAACTTGCTAGAGTTTTGAGAGATATTTTACAAATGAAATTAGGCTATGGGTAATTTTGTGAAATTGTTGCCTTTTAACTATTATTTTTGTTTAAAAATTATGATTTTTAACTATTGTTTTTGTTTTAAAGTGCTGATTTAAAACACTCAAAATGATAAACAAAAAGTAAAAAAATAAATCAACTAAAATCAATCCAATTACTCAAAAAAATCATTATCATTTACAAACATGTGCCAGTTTAAAAGGATTGTGTGTCCTAGAAAAGGCATGTTTTAATCCTGATCCAGCTCGTGGAGGCAGCTCTTTCTTTTAATCCCTATTCAGTACTATAGGTTGGAAACTTGATTAGATTATCTCTACAGAGCTCTGGCTCTCCCAATTGTGGATATTAACTTTGATTAGAGGGAGATGTGACTCCACCCGTTCCAGGTGGGTCCTGATTAGTTTACTGAAATCCTTTAAAAGAGGAAGCATTTTTGGAAAGAGCCACAAAGCAGAGAGCCCATGAAGCCAGAGACCTTTGGAGATGGAGACGGTAAACGTCCCCAGGGGGATTCATGAAACAAGAATCCTGGAGAGAATGCTAGCAGACATCGCCACATTCACCTTGTGCCTTTCCAGTTGAGAGAGAAACCCTGAACTTCACTGGCCTTTCTTAAGTGACGGTAACCTCTTGTTGGTGCCTTAAATTGGACATTTTTATAGACTTGCTTTAATTTGGACATTTTCATGGCCTTAGAAATGTAAACTAGCAACTTATTAAATTCCCCTCTTTAAAAGCCATTCTGTTTCTGGTATATTGCATTCCAGAAGTTGCAAACTAGAACACATCATTTTAGACATTCTGTCATTCAGGGTTCAATCAGAGAAGCATAATCAGTAGAAGGTATATATGAATAGATTTATTGCAAGGTTTATGTGCAATTGTAAGCCCAGAATCCATAGGACAGGCTATCAGGAAGATCAGGCTGGCACTCTAAGGCACAGGTTAAAGCTATCCACAGGCAGAATTTCTTCTTCTTTAATCTAAATTCTGCTATCCACAGTTCTTCTTTAGGGAAGCCTCAGCACTGTTCTTAAGGCCTTTCAATTGAATTAGGCTCACCCAAATTATCTAGGAAAACTACCCTCACTTAAAGTCAACTTTTTACGCATTTTAATCACATCTTTAAAATATCTTTGTGAAAGGGGGTGCAAGGGTAGTTCAGTGGTAGAATTCTTGTCTGCCATGTGGGAGACCCAGGTTCAATTCCTGGTCCATGTACTTCCCCACCAAAGAAAAAAAAATTCAACAAATGGTGCTATAACAGAGAGTCACTTGGAAAAAGAACGAAATGTGACCCCCACCATTTAGCATACCAAAAAAAAAATACCTTTATGAAACTCCTAGATTAGTGTTTGATTGAGTAAGTGGGGACTTTGGCCTAGCTAAGTTAATACACCAAAAAAGACCATCGCTTGATATTGTAAGCCATTGATTGTATACCATGTATGGACTGTATGTGTGTGAAGATTTGTCAATAAAAATATTTTTTAAAAAAAGACCATTACCTTCCATCCTTTGTCAACTTGGCATCCATATACATCTCCTTAAAACATACTTAGTTTCCAGTAAAGACAATAGCAAAGTCACACTGCACCAACAAGAGGTTATCTTCACTCAAGAAACATGACACAACTCTCCATACATCTGAAAATATGCTAACCCTTTCCCCAGAAGAGGATGCAAAGTCCTTGGGTAATGTTTCACTCTTCTCCTTTGATATCCTGTAACTTAAATAATGTGATATAAAGTTAACCATTATTAATACATCTTATGTTAAATGATAAGGAAATAAGAGAGGGAAGAAAACAAAAATATTTGCTTGATATATACCATACAAACACATTCACAACAAAATAAGAAAGAAAATATTCATAACCAGTCTTCCTTTCTGCCACTAATCTTGTGGTCTTAGCTTCATGTTTATAACTACCTTCTTCCAATACCTATTCCATAGTTCCTTTAACCTCAGCAAGCACCTCAGGTAATTGTGGTTCCTTGCTTGGTGGGGTGACCCAAAGCTTCCTTCCTGAAAGATCTGGACCATTAATAGTCCTGCCTAAATTAGATTATTGTAACTTTCCATTGACTTTAATCACAGGGCATGAAAAATGCCATAAGGAATCTCCTGTATTACAGATATACTATTCCTTATCTCTACTGTGTAGTGGCAACCCAATTTCCCCTTAATAATCAGGATCAATCACCCCAGCTAGTAGAGTAACCTCTTCTTTGCCTGCTGATCTAGAGGCATGAAGAGCCCAAAGTTGCCAGGTGGCAGTCTTAACTTTCAGGTCCATGAAATTATTGTTGTGTCTCTTGGTAGAAACATTGCTCAAACTAGACCTTTAGACCAACAAAGCTGAAGTTTGTGGGGAGGGGAAGTAAAAATTTTGCTAGTGAATTGCTAGTTCTTCTCATTTCTGTCCATTGATTCCCAAACCTGTGCATCCTGCTATGGTTGAAAATACATCCACATATGCAATGCTGATTCAGAACATATACAGCTGCCTGGAGACATTGACACCACCCTGCAAGGTATTGCCATCTAGCAGGCACTGTATCTAAGTCTTCAAAAGGCTTTTCTGGCATTCTATTAAGCCAGCTGCTTCAGGATGATAAAGAACATGACAGCCAAATCATGGCACTTAATCACCAAACACAAGTAGGTGTGATTATCATATTGGAAAGTGGAAGCTAAGCAGTAATCAGAATAGTCTAACTTGCAGAGCCCTATGGCATTGGCTAATTTTTTATCATAGTATCCCTGAAAAGGAAATAGATGGTGGTCTACTAAATTCTTCCTTGATTGTAATAAGCAGAAGAGTTCTAGGTCTAGTGAACAGAAGTCTAACTTGAATCACCAAAGCAGAGTTATGGTCCCTCAATTAATTTCCAGACTTGAATAAGTTTACAGATCTAAAACACAGTAGTATAGGGGAGGCCAGATCCCCTTGAGGAAGAACTCTGCTACATTGGAAAAAATGTATAATGTTAACCTTTCTCACAGTCTTACCCTAAAAGGATCTATGGCCATTTACCAGAATGACTGTGCATTGGGGAAAGGGAAGTAATCAGAATTCTCAGGGATTACTGGATACTGGCTTTGAACTGACACTAATTCCTATAGATCAAAAATATCACTGTGACCCACCAGTCAGAGCAGGGGCATTTGGAGGTTAACTGATTGTTCTAGTTTGCTAGCTGCCAGAATGCAATATACCAGAAACAGAATGACTTTTAAGAGGGGAATTTATTAAGTTCCAAGTTTATAGCTCTAAGGTCATGAAAATGTTCAAATTAAAGCAAGTCAATAAAAATGTCCAAATTAAGGCACCAACAAGAGGTTACTTTCACTCAAGAAAAGCCGATGAAATTCAAGGTTTTTCTCTCAACTAGAAAGGCATATGGTGAAGTCTGCTAGCTTTCTCTCTAGGCTTCTTGTTTCATGAAGCTCCCCTAGGGGCATTTTCCTTCTTCATCTCCAAAGGCCTCTGGCTACATGGGCTCCCTGCTTTGTGGCTCTTTCCAAAAATGCTTCCTCTTTTAATAGATTCAGCAAACTAATCAAGCAAACTTACCAAGACCCACCAGAATGGGTAGAGACATATCTTTACCTAATCCAGTTTAACAACCACTTTTGATTGAGTCACATCTCCAGGGAGATGATCTAATTACAGTTTCAAACATACAGTACTGAATAGGGATTAGAAGAAACAGCTGCCTTTACCAAATGGAATTAGGATTAAAATATGGATTTTCTAGGGTACATACACCCTTTCAAACTGGCACAGAGCCTGACAACATCCAGTCCAAGAGGGGCAGCTTGATTTTACAGTAACGTGGTGGCCCATGGTTAAAGTTCAGTCTTTGTTAAGGCTCAACAGTGAACCAAAAGCCGTTTATCCACAGACAGTAGTTATCCAAAGAGAATGAACTGCAGGGCTTTGCTCCAAAATCTAAGAGTCTGTGCAGTGATTCACCTAAAGGGACATGCCAATAGGTCCAAACAGCATCTCAGCAACTGACAATTTAAGCACCATCAGATCTGCTGAATCATATGGTTCAAGTGACAGAGCAGCTGGCGTCCCTCCCCTATAACCTGGATCCCAGAGGGGAAAGGAAAGAGACATTACTAACAGCAAGGGGCTGAGCTCAACCAAGTTCCACTTGAAGAATTAACAAAGTCATTCAGCAAGAAAATCCTAGATAAAAGAGTGAAAATCTCCAGAATGAACTAATTAGGGAAATCAAATGCCAGCAAAAAATAATGAATTATATCAGGAAAATTGAAGATATGGCCCAGTCGAAGGAAAAAAACAACAATTCAAATGAGATACAGGAGTTGAAACAATTAATTCAGAATGTTCAAACAGACATGGAAAATCTCATTAAAAATCTAATCAGCGAGTTGAAGGAGGATATAAAGAAGGCAATGGGTGAACAAAAAGAAGAAATTGAAAGCCTGAAAAAACAAATCACAGAACTTATTGGAATGAAAGGCACAGTAGAAGAGATGAAAAAACAATGGAAACCCTCGATGTTAGATTTGAAGAGGCAGAAGAAAGGATTAGTGAACTGGAGGACAGAACATCTGAAATCTGACAAGCAAAAGAAAACATAGGGAAAAGAATGGAAAAATATGAGCAGGGACTCAGAAAACTGAATGACAACATGAAGCACACAAATATACATGTTGTGGGTGTCCCAGAAGGAGAAGAGAAGGGAAGAGGAAGAGAAAGCCCAATGGAGAAAATTATCACTGAAAATTTCCCAACTCTATGAAAGACTTAAAATTACAGATTCAAAAAGTACAGTATACCCCGAACAGAATAGATCCAAATAGACATACTCCAAGATACTTACTAATCAGAATGTTAAATGTCAAAGAGAAAGAGAGAATCTTGAAAGCAGCAAGAGAAAAGCAATCTATCACATACAAGGGAAGCCCAATAAAACTATGTATAGATTTCTCAGCAGAAACCATGGAGGCAAGAAGGCAGTGGAATGATATATTTAAGATTCTAAAAAAGAAAAACTGCCAACAAAGAATTACATATCCAGCAAAATTGTCCTTGAAAAATGAGAGGAAAATTAAAACATTTTTAGACAAAAATATCACTGAGAGAATTTCTGACCAAGAAACTGGCTTTGCAAGAAATACTAAAGGGAGCACTAAAGGCAGATAGGAAAAGACAGGAGAGAGAGGTGTGGAGAACAGTGTAGAAATGAAGAGTATTAGTAAAGGTAAAAAGAGAAAAAAATTAGATATGACATATAAAATCCAAAAGGCAAAATGGTAGAAGAAAGTACTGCCCTTACAGTAATAATACCAAATGTTAATGGATTAAACTCCCCAATCAAAAGACATAGACTGGCAGAATGGATTAAAAACCAGGACCCATCTATATGCTGTCTACAAGAGATGCATTTTTACTTCTTCCTTTCCAATTTGGATGCCATTTATTTCTTTTCCCTGTTTTATTGCTCTAGCTAGAACTTCTAGTACAATGTACTCAATGGAGAGCGACTGAAAACTTTCCCCCTAAGATTGGGAATGAGACAAGGATGCTCTCAGTCACCACTATTAAGCAACATTGTACTAGAAGTTCTAGCTAGAGAAATAAGGCAGGAAGAAGTAAAACTTTCAGTATTTGCAAATGACATGATACTATACTTGGAAAATCGTGAGAAATATACAACAAAGTTAATTGAGCTAATAAATTCAGCAAGATGGTGGGATATAAAATTAACATGCAAAAATCAGTAATGTTTCTATACACAAGCAATGACCTAATTGAGGAGTCAATTAAGGAAAAATATCTCATTCAAAATAGCAACTAAAAGAATCAAGTATCTAGGAATGAAGTTAACTAAGGATGGAAAAGAGTTGCACACAGAAAACTACATAACATTGCTAAAAGAAATCAAAGAAGATATAAAAAGATGGAAAGACATTCCCTGCTCATGGATATGAAGGGTAAATAGAGTTAAGATGTCAATTCTACCCAATTGATCTACAGATTCAACACAGTACCAATCAAAATTCCAACAACCTATTATGAAGAGTTGGAAAAGCTAGTTACTTAATTCATCTGGAAGGGAAAGAGACCACAGATAGCTAAAAGCATCCTAAAAAAAGAAGTGGGAGGACTTTCTGATTTTAAAACTCATTATAAAGCCACAGTGGTCAAAACAGCATGATACTGGCACAAAGATACAAGTGTTGACCGGTGGAATCAAATTGAGGCCAAATCTATGGCCAATTGATCTTCAACAAGGCACCCAAATCCATTGCACTGGGAAAAAACAGTCTTTTCAATAAATGGGCATGGGAGAAATGGATATCAATTGCAAAAAGAATGAAAGAGGACCCTTACTTTACACCCTACACAAAAATTAACTCAAAGTGAATCAAACACCTAAATATAAGAACTAAATATAAATATAAGAACTAGCACCACAAAGCTCCTAGAAGAAAATGTAGGGAAACAACTTTAAGACCTAGTAATTAGGGATATCTTCCTAAACTTTATACCTGAAGCACAAGCAACAAACGAAAAAATAGATAAATGGGAATGCCTCAAAAACAAATGCTTTTGCACCTCAAAAGACTTTGTCAAAAAGGTGAAGAGGCAGCCAACTCAAAGGGAGCAAATATTTGAAACCAAACATCAGATAAAGATTTGACATTTTGTATATATAAAGAAATCATACACTCAACAACAAAAGAACAAACAACCCAATTACAAAATGGGCTAAAGATACGAATAGGCATTTTTCTGAAGAGCAAATACAGATGGCTTAAAAGCACATGAAGAGATGCTCATTTTCATTAGCTATAAGGGAAATGCAGATCAAGATTACAGTGAGATACCAACTCACACCTATAAGAATGGCTGCCATTAAACAAACAGGAAACTACAAATGTTGGAGAGGATGTGGAGAAATTGGGACACTTATGCACTGCTAGTGGGAATGTATACTGCTGCTATGAAAAGGACAGTTTGGCAGTACCTTAAGAAACTGAATATTGAGTTGCCATATGACCTGGCAATACCACTACTCAGTATATACCCAGTAGAGCTGAAAGCAGCGACACAAACAGACATGTGCACCCCATTGTTCATAGCAGCACTGTTTGCAATTGTCAAAAGATGGAAACAATCCAAGTGCCTATCAACAGATGAGTGGATTAACAAAATGTGATATATTCATACCATGGAATATTATGTAGCATTAAGACAAAATGATGTCCTGCTACACAATGACAAGATGGATGAGCTTTGAGGACATAATGCTGAGTGAAATAAAGCGAGACAAAAAAGGATAAATACCTATGAATCCATTTTTTTGACCATGGTAAAGGTAAAATCAGAGGCTTATAATATAGAATACAGGGTACTTAGAGATACACGGAAGCTAGAGAAGGGTGAACAGTTAGCAAATGAGGTTGAACTCAAATGTAAGGGAAAAGATAGAAGTGAAGGCAGTTCACTAGTAGGTCTATAAGTAATATTACCATATTGAAGGTGAACATGTTTGAAAGGGGTTCTATAGACCTATGTGTCCTGATTAACACTACAAATATAAATAAGTTCTTACATGAACTACTTCAAAGGTATGAATCTTGTACAAAGAGTGTGTAAGTTTGGGGTATAGGGGGAAAACTGCTATTGCATGCCATGGGCCATGTTTAACAGGAAAACTTCAATAGTACCACAGCAACACCAGGGTTAAACAATAGGGTGAGGGACAAGAGTTAAGGGGAGGTTTAGGTATTCTATTTGGTGAGGGTGTGTTTATTGGTTAACCTTCTCTTGGGAACAAGAAAATTATCTAAAAGTGAGAGCGTCAATGGACTGTTGACCTTGGATATTACACACTATGTCTAATGAATGGAGGTAGCTGAAGAATGCACTGACTGAGAAGTAGACAGACAAAAGATGGTGCATACATATGATCGAACAATGTGCTACTACAAAGAGGAACGAAGTTGTGAGGCATGCAACACTGTGAATGAACCTGTGGGACATACGGGGAGGCAAAATAAACCAGAAACAAAAGAGCAATTATTGGTTTCATTTAGAAAATACATATAAGAAAACAGGGACCAAGATTGTAAACTCTTTTAGCAGTCACATTTAACCCAGAGTAGTAATTGTTATTTCTGGATTTTGAGAGGCTATTTATATATGTGAAACCTGGTATTTAGAGTTAAGAATGAAGCTGATCAGGTCAGAATTAAGGTACTTCAGAACACAAGGGTAAGGAAGACATTATCTATATTTTACAACCTCATCCACTTTTTGAGACCAAAGGAAGAAAGGTTTATTTTGTCCAGAACCAAGATTTTCCATAGCACATACTCTAGCTCAACCTGTCTGGAGAGATCATTTAAACAATTCAAACACAGTGAGACCAGAATAAGTATGAAGGCCTTTAATCCTGTATAGCTCAGTGTAATACCTGGACACATCCCAGAGTATATTAAGCAGATAATCAAAAAGCATTAACAAAGTCCCTTGAGGGATGGGAGAGAAAATATGGAACTAATAAACTTTATCACCGGGGAACCCCCTGATACTGTGTCAAGCATTAGAGACACCCAAATCAATAGACCAAACCCTTGATTTTGAGGCTTGATCTTGTGAAGCTTATGTATGTAGTGGAGAAGCTTAGCCTACCTATAGATATGCCTAAGAGTTACTTCCAGAGGACTTCCTTTGTTGTTTAGATGTGGCCTCTCTCTCTCTCTAAGCCCAACTCTGCAAGTGAAATCATTTCCTGCTTCCCTATGTGGGGCATGACATCCAGGGGTGAATGTCTCTCTGGCAGCATGGAAGATGACTACCAGGGATGAATCTGGACCTGGCACCATGGGATCAATAACGCCATCCTGACCAAAAGGGGGAAAAGAAGTGTAACAAATAAGGTACCAGGGGCTGAGAGAGTTCAAATACAGTCAAGAGGCTACTCTGGAGGTCACTCTTATGCAAGACTGAATTAGACAGTACTACCTACCATAATTTGCCAACCCCCAACCAAAACCATTCCAGCTAATCCTAAAGAACACCTAGGTTATTATATAAGATTCTACAGATTCCATGCTCTAGGGTAACATTCCAGAAATTTATAACCTCCAGATGAGTCCCTGGATGAAATAAGAAATGCAGAGGGGCCAGCCTCTTCAGAACATCAACTAGTTCCATTCCCCTATTCCATACTAGTGACAGCCTCTCCCAATGTGAAAAATTAGAATAGGTATAGCTCAAATACCCCTAAAGAGTAGGAGGAAAATCAAAGGTGATGGTGAAGATATATAGAGAAGTTAGGGTTTCATAAACGAGTATGATTGTGAATCATTATATTGCTATTTCCTTTAGTCTCCAGTATCTCAGAGCAGCTAGAAGGAAAAAACCTAAAATGGTGGAATTGTAACCCATACCAAACTCTGAAATCAGTTCTACAAATAATTGTTGCTGTGTGCTTTGAAATTAATTGCTTTTTTGTACATTCTATTTTTCACAAAAAGAAAAATAGAAAAAAAAATTCTTCTAGCCTCCAGTGTTTTGGAACAGCTAAAAGGAAAAATTTGAAATAGTGGAATGGTAACCCATAACAAACTCTGAAATCTGTTCTGTATCTACTTGTTGAAATGTACTTTGAAAATCATCGTTTTTTCTTTCTTTTCTTTGTAAATATGTTTTATTTCACAATAAAAAACATTTTTTAAAAAGACATCAAGAATTCTAAGGGCAGCAGTGCCAATAAAAAGTCACAATTCCTTATCCAGTTTCTGTACATGAGCCATTTCTCAGACCCAGAACCCACTGATTGGAAGTAGCAGCTAGTTCTATTAAAAAAAAAAAAAAAAAGACCTTGCAACACTGCAGCCAGTATATTCAGTAGCAATTCTCCAGGTTCTTTCCCATGGGGCCCAAGGCTATTTACTTGAGTAGCTATGCATTGGAGAAAGGGAATGTCCAGACCTTTCAAGGATTATTGGAAGCAGAGTCTACATTGAAATTGATACCCAAGGACCCAAAGTATCCTCATGGCATCCTGTTAGAGTGTGGGCACATGGCAGGGCTGGCAATAAATGGGGTCCTGATCAAACCTGTCTGGCTCACAGTGAACCCAGTAAGTTTACAGAGCTACTAGTGGACCTTCAAATGTATAATTGGAATGGACATACTTGGTAGACGGCAGCATGCACACACTGTTTTCTTGACCTGTGGGGTGTAAACTACTGTACTGGGGAAGTACAAGTGGAAGTCTGAAACAGCCTCTAACCTCTTAACTAGGAAAGGATATGAAAATTGAGACTGCTTTATAGAGAAATGGCTCAGGTTAGTTCTACTCTCAAAAACTTAAATAATGCAAGGATGATAGTCCCTGTTATATCTTCCTTTAGTTCACCAATCTGGCCCCTACACAAGCCAGATAGATAATGGCAGATGATGGTAGATTATCACAAACCCAACCAATGAATAATCCCAATTGCAGCTGCTATGACAGACATGATATCTTTCCTAAAGCAGATTAGCATGGCTTCCAGCATGTTATATGGCCACTGATCTGGCAAGTATTTTTTTTCCTTCTTATCAGAAAGGGGATGAGAAGCAGTCTACATTCACATGGGACATAAAATCCTACATATTTACGGTCTTGATACAGGGTTATGTTAACTCTCCCTACTTTTTTTCTGAATGTGCCTGGATTGTCTGGATATTTTGAAGGACATCGTTTGGACTATCAGTGACATCATGTTAATCAGACCTGATGACCAAGAAGTGGCAAGAATGTTAGATAATGATAAAATATAAGAACTCCAGAGGGTAAGAGATAAACCCTACAAAGATGTAGGGGACTGTCCTATCAATGAAACTTTGAGATTGGTCCAGGACATGCTAAGACATCTCCAAAATAAAGAAAAAAATTGCATCTTATACCTCCCACTGCTAAGAAAGCAGCAAATATTTGGTATGATTTTTTGGTTCTGCATGTAGCTTATTCCTCATGTGGAAATATTGCTCTAACTCATTTACAGTGTAGCACAGAAGGCTGCAAGCTTTAAGTGGGGTTCTGAGCAAGAAAAGGCTCTGCAGCAGATTCAGGCTGAGAGAAAAGTAGTCCGTCTGCTTTAGCCATATGACCCAGTAGTCCCTATGGTACTTGATGTGTCAGTGGTGGGAACAGAGTCTGTGAAGTATTTAAGGGCAAGCCTCAATAAAAGAATCACAATGTAGACCCTCTAATATTTTTTGCAAGGCCATACCATTTGCAGCAGAGAGTTATGCACTATTCAAAAGAAGCTACTAGCCTGCTACTGGGTCTTAGTAAAGATAATGCATATCATCTTAGTAGAGATGAAGCAGGAAGCAGGGAGTGACCATGCAGCCAGGCTGCCCATCATGAGGCAGGTTCTGTCAAAGGTTAGCAATCCAACATAAAATGAAATTGGTATATCCAAGATGAGGCATAAGCAGGATGAGAGGGTACAGGTAAGCAGCACAAGCAGAAGGCCCAGGACTCCTCTCCTTCAGCTTGCACCTATGACTACATGCGAAGGAGAAAGGCTTACAACCAGCTGAAAGAGGAGGAAAATAGGCTGATCTTTGTTCATGGATGGGTTGGCTTGGTATGCTGATTTGTACCACTTGGTATGCAGATTTATACCACTTAGCGATGGCTGTAAAGGACATGGAAATCCTCCCAATGGGCAGTGCACCTGGTCATCCACTTCATATGGAAAAATGAGTGGCCTGAGATAAGAAGAATTATAAACTTATGGAAGTGGCAAATAGCTTGGCTAGTTGATTAGAGGCCTGGAAAAAGACAGATGAGAGATATGGGGCAAAAAGTTCTGAGAAAAAGACATACAATAGATTATGGGAGTGGGCAAAAAAATAGCAGTGTATCACATGATAACAGCTGACAGAGATCATCCACAATGGGCAGGCAGTAAGTAACCAAGTAGACAGAATGATTGATCAGTTGACATCAGCCAGCCTCTAATATCACCCTTCCCTGCGCTACCACAATGGGCTCATGACTGATAGCCAGGGTGACAGGGATGGAGGTTATGCATGAGCCCAACAGCCTGGACCTCTATTCACCAATGCTATTCTAGCCACTGCTACTGATGAATGTTCAATCTGCCAGCAACAGAGCTAAGTCTCTTGATATGACACTATATCTCAAGGAGATTCATTATTTCTGCTCTGAAAAGGAAGGCAATTTATCTGACTGAAATTAATACATATTTTGGACACGAGTTTACCTTGCCTGCCTACTGAATCTTCACCCAGCACCATCAGTCAAGGACTTGCAGAGTGTTTGATACACCTACGTGGAATAGTATATAATATCACGTCAGAATAAGGGAACCTTCTACAGCAAATAAAGGGTGCAATCAGAACAAGACCACAGGAACTATTGGTTTAAAACACTCCACGTCACTAGAAATCCCTGGCCTAAGAGTAGAAGAATGGCCTCTTAAAAATACAACTGAGATACCAGTTTAGAGGTGACAAACTGAAAGGATGGGGTGCCATTGAAAACAATGGCCATTATATGGACCTATGTCCCAAAAGGGGCTGGGAGACCAAGAGTTAAAGTATGGGTGGCCCCACTTAGCATTATTCCCCAGAATATAGGACCAACCAGAATCCTAGAAAAGCTGTTCCTAGTGAGGCAAACTTACTAGAATAAGTACATTGATCTGAGCAGCACAAAGCAGGGGGTGCTGCAATGAATTCAATGGTACTTCATTCAAATCCTCTCTTCACGGCAATGCATCTACTCTCCAGCTGTTCTGACTACCAGGTGCTGACAACTCACAGCTTCGTCCTTCACTGAACATTGCCCTCGGCTACAGGAATCTACCCTGCCCAAGGTCATGCTTCTTCCCAAGGTACAGCCTACAGCCAGAACTGGTTGATACAGGGTTATAAAGGACTCCTCTGCTTCAAAGTGAGACAACTATGAAGGGCCTTCCTGTATCCAGGGCTCCCCATAGGATCAGGTGAGTCCTCAGTTGCAACCATATTTCTGGTTAGATTCTCCCTGTGCCCAACCCTGCCTTCTTCACATATCTTACTTCTTGGGTATATGTCTCAAGAGCACTCTCCAGAAAAATCCATCGTATACAATTCTCTGTCTCAGAATCTGTTTCCGGGGTTACCCAATATAAGATCTAAAGTTTCCATTCATTCTAACAAAGTAAACACAATGGAAAAGAAAATAAGGAATTATTTTAATTTTAGGTTAGTATTGGGTGCAATTAGACTTTCATTTAGAATTTACACAACTTTGTTGTTTTTAAAGGGAAATATTGCACATAGTGACTGGAATTCTCACAGCCACCTCCATCAGTTCTGCCTTGGCATGTGAGCACCCACAGTGTCTTCCAGGCAGCCCAGAAACTGATCTAAAGTAAATAAGGAATTACTTTAATTTTAGGTTAGTATTGGGTGCAATTAGACTTTCATTTAGAATTTACACAACTTTGTTGTTTTTAAAGGGAAATATTGCACATAGTGACTGGAATTCTCACAGCCACCTCCATCAGTTCTGCCTTGGCATGTGAGCACCCACAGTTTTTAGCCCAGAAACTGATCTAAAGTGCTAACCACAATATCCCGGGATAGGAAAAACAACTTGGTTCTAGCCGGTGGGAGAGAAAATAAGTCGTAATCCACTTGGGTTTAACCATATTAAATTCAAAGTTTACTACTTATCAACACTAGAAATTTATTCTGTGGCTGCCTCTTTCTTCCCTGAGGGTTTTAAAGTGACAGGTGGAAGGGAATGAGTGCATCAGTTAGGACAGTTTAGGGTTACAAAGGACAGGCTCCTTTGCTTCAATCTGGGGCAACTATGAAGGGCTTTCCCATATCTAGGGCTTCCCATAGGATCAGGTAAGGCCTCAGCAACCCTATTTCTGGTTAGATTTTCCCTGTGCCC
The DNA here is from genome assembly GCF_023851605.1 of Tamandua tetradactyla. Lineage (NCBI taxonomy): Eukaryota > Metazoa > Chordata > Mammalia > Pilosa > Myrmecophagidae > Tamandua > Tamandua tetradactyla. Next base: position 146,646,986 of record NC_135332.1, read on the forward strand.
AATCTTGCCTTCTTCACAGAAGAAATAAATGGCTCTAAACACCTCGGTGGTTTACAACAACAAAGGTTCATTTCTTCTTCATACTACTTGTCCAGTGTAATCAACTGCTTCTCTTTTCCACGTAATTTTCACTCAGGCCGATGGAGTAACCTCTATCAGAAACACTGCCAAATCACTGTGGCCTTGTGAACCACATGTTGGTTCCTACAGTTTCTATCAAAGTGGTCCATGATGCTTCTACTCATGTTCTATTGGCCAAAACAAATCACATGGCATTTCTGAGTTTAACAGGGAGGGGACTATGATCGTCCCACAGACAGGAGCACCATAGGGAGTGAAACCAAAATTGTGGGTGAACAGTAATATACCTACCACAGCGAGTTTGTTCCTATTGCTTGAAGCTAAGTGGGCCTGTAATTATAGTGCTTTTTGCCTATCTATATCCCTTGGACTTAAATATTAACAATAAAAGGCACTTAATCTAAAGACACCAAATATTTTAGATGTGGGGCAGACACCCTACAATCTATCTCATAAGAAGAATTCTTCTACTTGCCTGCCATGCTGGAGACAGGGTTCAATTCCCGGCGCCTGCCCATGCAAAAAAAAAATCTATTGTTTTATTATGTGACAAATACATCATTATTTTTAATCATCAGAAAATTAGAACCTTAAAATATGAAAAGTAGAGGAATAGGTGAGATGGAAATACATTCTCTTCCCTTAATACCTTTCCAATTCATAAATTCATGGATAGGGAGGGAGGAAGGGAGAGGGAGAGAGGGAAAGAGAGGCAGACAGACAGACAGAGAGGCAGAGAGAGAGAGCTTGAGACCAAATAAATCAGAACCATGTTTAATATGGGAAAATTCCTATTACAGTTTATGGGTTCTGAAAGGAACCACCATGGACAGTTCCCATGCTGGGCTTCTACACAGAGAACTACAACGGTCCTGGAGCAAATTCAGTTTGCATAATCAAACAACCCCATACAAAAGTGACCATATTTCTAATTGTTGAAAGATGCAGAGTTCTGGAGTAAACAGCTAGATTTATCATCTTTCCAAGTAATAGAAACATTCAGATCATGGAAAACCACTGACGATATCTAATAATCCAAATATATTTGGGAGAAATACAGTGTATTTCCAAATCATAAGCATTTCAATGGAATTACAGAGCTTCAACTGCCTAATGCAGATACTTCTATATCTTAAGGTGACATAAAAATGCCTGAAAGGTGATCCATTCAAGACAAAGGAAATAAAATGATCTTTGCCAATGATCCCCTCTTGGCTGTGTCGACTAACATCGAGAATTGCGATTCAGCCCCGTGAGTAGCTCAATAAATTATTCAACTGAACTATACACTTTAAATTGCTAAATGTTATGTTGTGTGTATTTATCACATTTTTTAAAGTGAAAAAAGATTAAAACATTAAGAAACAGAATCTATGCATGTAGAGTTGGCATGGTCTAGCACAATTAGTGGACTGTGGAGTCAATCATAATTGAGACTTAATCTTGTCTCAGGATCCTAACTATATTCACCAGCATGTCACCTTGAACAACCTTACTTCTCTGTGCTTTGGATTCCTTACCTGTAAAATGGGGATAATAATAGCTCTTATTCATATGGTTGTGGTGAAGATTAAATGATATTAATGTATCCAACACATGGAAAGCCCTTGGTAAAGTTTAGCTATCATTACCAATCATCATCAGCAGCAGCAGCAGCTTCATCTTCATCACCATTATCATGATACAACCCATAGAAAGAATTTGGGAGGCACAAAGGCAGCTCAAACATAAAGCACTCAACAGGCAAGAAAAGGTAATGTTCATTTTTGTGAATATGTTCAAAGTATAATGACAGATTCTAGATTTCTCATTTCAAAACATTTTGACCAATCTCATTAATTAACTGACTAATGGCTTGCTACCTTATTAAAAAGAGCTTTAGGGAAAAAAATGGCTATTATAATTCTAATTGCTTTTCCCATTAAATTTAGCAGCAAACATAGTACCACAAAAATGAGTGTCATCATAATCAAGACATTTCTATTCTCATTAAGAAGTGCCTGAAATTTGTAATTTCATGAACTGAAATTTATCTGTCTTCCCTCAGAAAGAAAAAGCATCTGCTCCTTAAAATGGTGAAGCCATGGAGAAATTTCCACATGTACCAGTTTGAAACTATTATATATCCCAGAAAAGCCATGTTTTAATTGTGATCCAATCTTGTAGGGGGCAGCCCTTTCTTTCAATCCTGATTCAACATCATAGGGTAGAAGCTTTTGATTGGATTATCTCCATGGATATGTGACATGCCCAATTGTGAGTGTGGCCTTTTAATTAAATGGAAATGTGATTCCACCCATTCCAGGTGGTTCTTGATTAGTTTACTGGAGTCCTTTAAAAGAGGAAATATTTTGGAGAGAGCTCAGAGCAGAAGTGATGTAGATGTTTGGAGATCCAGACAGAAATAGCCCAGGTTCTAAGTAAGGACTCACAGAAATAGCCAGAACCTGAGGAGTAGAAAACTCCAGTCCTGGCAGATGCTAAGCTAAGAGATGAAATTCAGAATTTTGTCCTGAACAGCTAAGTGAATGCCTACAGATGCTTAGAGAAGAAACCACAGGAAACAGAGGCTAAAAGCAAAAGAGCCCAGGAGCAAGGGGTGAGCAGATGCCAGCCATGTGCCCTCCCAGCTGACAGAGGTGTTCCACATGGCATCAGCCTTTCTTGAGGGATGGTAACCACTTGTTGGTATCTTAATTTGGACATCTTCTTGGCCTATTGTACACTTGTAACTTTTTAAAAGTCATTCCATTTCTGGTATATTGTATTCTAACAGCTTTACACACTAGTACACCACATAAGTCAATCATTTTTTATTTCCTCCTCAGATAAATTTGCAAAACTTCATAGCTTTGTAGAGTCTTTTCAAGGGAAAATATGAATTTTAATTCCATCAAAAGGGTTGCCTTCTAGATTAAGGTAAATCAGAACACAGGGTAAAGGATGATATGGTCAGTATTTTAAAACTTCAACTTCTGAGATCAAAGGGAGAGATTTTTTTTGGTGCAAAATTGATATTTTGGGTATCTAATGTAACTTTTGTATGGTCAGTTTACTTGAACACCATAATTACATGAAATCTTTAATAGAACATAAGAACTTGTTGGTTTGTAATTTGACAGAGAATAAAAAAGTATTTCCAAAGTCCCCTTGGGGGACTGGGGAGGAAGGAAGAAATATTAAACTTACCCATCTGGGGAATTCCTGATATTTTCTCAAGCAAGGGGACAACCGATTCAATAGGCTGAGCCCTCAATTTTGGGGTTTGCCCCAATGAAGCTTATTCCTGCAAAGGAGAAGCTAAGCCTACCGATAATCATACCTAAGAGTCACCCCCAAAGAACCTCTTTGTTCTTAGATGTGGCCTCTCTCTCTAAGCCAACTTGGAACGTGAACTCATTGCCCTCACCACTATGTGGGATATGACTCCCATGGGTGTAAATCTCCCTGGCAAGTGGAGACAGAACTCTTAGGATGAGCCAGGACCTGGCATCATCGAATTGAGAAAGACTTCTTGACCTAAAAAGGGAAGACAGAAATGAGACAAAATAAAGTTTCAGTGGCTGAGAGATTTCAAACAGGGTTGAGAGGTTATTCTGGAGGTTATTCTCATACACCATATAGATATCCCTTTTTAGTTTATGGTATAGTGGAGTGGCTGGAATGAAGTACCTGAAACTATTGGACTGTTTTCCAGTAGTCTTGATTCTTGAAGACGAATTTATAACTATATACTGATTCAATGTGATTGTATGATTGTGAAAACCTTGTGTCTGATGCTCCTTTTATCCAGGATATGCACAAATGAGTTTAAAAAAAAAAAGGACAAAAAATAAATAAATAATGGGGGATAACAGGCAAAAAAAAGTGGGTAGATTGATATACTAGTGGTTATTGAGAAGGAAGGGTAAGGCATATGGGATATATGAGCTTTCTCTATCTATTATTTTCTGGAGTGATGCATATTCTAAAAATGATCAGGGTGATAAATACACAACTATGTGATGATATTGTGAACCACTGATTATATACTTTGGATGGACTGTATGTGTGTGAAAATATCTCAATAAAAATATTAGAAAAAAGAAAAAGTAGCAAGGGTGTTCCAGGCAGAATTAAAATGTATAAAGACATTAAGACAGAACAAAGCTTGTTTGAACACATTTATACCTGAAAAGAATAATGATTAAGTGTTTGCAAATAAGCATACATAACCCTTTACTAAAGTTTACACATCTGTCATACATCTTGCATGATATCCATCCTAAACTGCCTTGTTGTGAACACTGATTTGCTACATGAGCAAAAAATGTGTACCATTGTTCTAGTTTGCTAGCTGCCAGAATGCAACACATCAGAGATGGATTGGCTTTTAATAAAAGGAGATTTATTTCATTGGTTCTTCAGAGGAAAGGCAGCTAACTTTCAACTGAGGTTCTTTCTTATGTGGGAAGGCACAGGATGATCTCTGCTGGCCTTCTCTCCAGGCCTCTGGGTTCCAACAATTTTCTCCGGGGTGATTCCTTTCTGCATCTTCAAAGGCCTGGACTGAGCTGTGACTGCTGAGATAAGGAATGCTGAGTTGCTTGGACTGTGCTACATTGAGTCTCTCATTTATGCACCAGCCAATTAAATCATTCATTGCAGCAGGCACACCTCCTAGCCGACTGCAGATGTAATCAACAAAAGATGAGGTTCACATGCCATTGGCTCATGTCCATGGCAACAGAACTAAGCACCTTCACCGGGCCAAGTTGACACCTGAATCTAACTACCACAACCATTAACACGTATATTGAATTTACTGCTGCAATCAAATAAAACACAGGATGAATTTAACTGGAAAAAAGATAAAGATTAAGGTGAAGGGGAAAAAAAGGGGTTGCCTTCTAAATTTAATTGCTAACAAGCGATTTTATTTGATTATCTTGACTGTTACTGGGTGAGGCACATTTTGTGGGATGATGTATTTAGAAAGATATACTGGAAAAAACTTAATTGTAGAGTTCCAAAGTTCATTCACCCAAAACCATAAAAAATATACATTAATAAGTGACTTCATGACAGAGTTCCACAGATGTATGAATATTTCCATTTCTGAGATAAAAATAAGTTCTTCTTAGATACTGTGATAGCCATAGGCTAGATCGTTGGAATATAGTCCATAAATGGATAGGCAACTTTAGGCTGGAAAATGCCATTCCATGTCAGTTCCCTGCACAGCCATTTCACTAAGAATTTAATTTAATCTTATGTTTATAGTCTTACTTAAAAAGACAAAAATTGGAGATATTTCCCTCATTAGTTCCCCTCTTTTACCATAATACACAAAGTGATTACTATCCATAAACAGATCACCCATGAAAGAGGAGTTATAGCCAGAAAACAGAACTATGAAGATATATCCAAATAAATGAAAATTGTTAAAACTGTGAGATCCAATCTTAAAATTCAGCTGTAAATTTTATCATTTTTAAGACAAATAACCAATAGGGCAAGAATGTTGAGAAACTGGTAACTTTTGTAAAATTGTAAACTTATAACTTTTTGAAAGTGTGGCACAATGCTTCCAAAACCAAACACCCACATTTTTTGACCAAGAATCTGGAAATCTTAAAAAGGTAGGGTAAGACCCTGTATTCTAGAATTGAAAGCCTGGTTTAAGGCTTTCTCTAAGCCTTAAAGAGAAGGTTTTTAAGGTTTTGCTAAACCTTACCTGCCATGTGACTCTAGGAAAGTCATATTCCTCAGATATAAAGACATGGATAATAATAACATCAATCTCTTAAGGTTTTTGTGAAAATCAAATGAGATGGAGGAGGGGGCCAAGGTGGAGGCTTAGTGAGGTGTGGGATTTAGTTCGTCCTCCAGAGCAGCTAGTACATAGCCAGGAACAGTACAGAACTACTGCTGGGGCCATGTCAGTGACAAGACAACAGCATACCCCAGTCTGGACCAGCTGGACTGGCTGCAAGCCCACCCAGAACTATGAGTTCCCCAAGCCACAGCGGCCAGCACCCCTGCCCCACAGGCTGCTTCCCAGAGGGGACAGGAAAGAGACTTTACCAGCAGCAGGGGCTGAGCACAACCAAGCTCCAATTGTGGCATTAATTAACAAATTCTGACTACTAAAAATAGGCCCCCGGCTCAGCTGAACCTCAAGTCAAAGCCAAGGTTGCTGGTTTTTGCCCCGGCACAGAGGGGCTAATGGAAAAAGAAAAAAGAAAAAAGAAACAGAGCATTTTTTTGGATCAGATAGCACATAATACTTGAAAGGGTCTGGGCCCTGAAGGAAAGGAGGGGGCACATAGGATCTGAAGGTACACAAAGCAACATACCAATTTAAGCTCTTGATTGGCAAACCCGAGGAATGCAGGTCCTGCTCTGAAAAGGATTTTTTCTTTCTTTCTTGTGGCTGTGTTTCTATGGCTTGACTACTCTTTGGATACAGCTGCAAGGCTTCACAGGCTCCAACTGCCCCAAGCATAGGCAGAATTAAGCTTGTTTAAGTGTTTGTCTGGAGCCTGTGCCTTCCCCAGGAGAGGGGTGGGGCCCAGTTCAGGTGGATTCCCTCCCTCAAGGAATTCAGATCTCAGGGTCTGGAAAACTGAAGTGATTAAAGCCAGCCTACAACCTCTCCTCTCTGTCAACCACAGCCCCAGCAGGGAAAGTCTGCTGAAGATAAAAGTACCACATCTCCTTATGCTGGTAGGACCCACAGGCAGACTAGTGCCACATACCAGGCAGGATAGGAAAAACACTGAGTCCAGAGGCTTCCTAGGAAAGCCTTACAAACTGCTAGGTCTCACCCTCAGGGAAAACTGATGCAGGTGACTCTTTCCTCCTAAGAGGATGCCAGGTGGTCTGGGAAAATCTGGCTGGGGTCTATAATACTTAAGTTGACCCTCCTAAGGGTGGTGGGGGGTGGGGAGACACCATACAGGCAGGGCAAGAAACAAGAAAACACGAACTGAAAAATTCTTATCTGTTAAACAAAACCTAAGCTAGAAGTCCAGAATAAGCTGAACTGAATGTCAAAGAACAGACAGACAACAAAAACATCAGCAAGAAAATCCTAGTGAAAAACAATCTCCAGTGGAAAAAAAAGTGAAAACAACCTCCAGAATAAACTAATTAAGGTAATTAAATGCCTAGATGCCAGCAAAAAATAATGAATCATACTAGGAAAATTGAAGGCATGGCCTAGTCAAAGGAACAAACCAATGGGTCAAATGAGAAACAGGAGTTGAAACAATTAATTCAGAATGTTTGAACAGACATTGAAAACCTCATCAAAAATCAAATCAATGAATTGAGGGAGGATATAAAGAAGGCAAAGAATGTACAAAAAGAAGAAATTGAAAGCCTGAAAAAAACAAATCACAGAACTTGTGGGAATGAAAGGTACAGTAGAAGAGATGAAAAAAACAATGGAAACCTACAACGTCAGATTTCAAGAGGCAGAAGATAGGATTAGTGAACTAGAGGATCGAAATCTGAAAGGAATAGAAAATATAGGGAAAATAATGGAAAAATATGAGCAGGAACTCAGGTAATTGAATGACAACATGAAGCACATGAATATACATGTTGTTGGTGTCCCGGAAGGAGAAGAGAAGGGAAAAGGAGGAAATTATCACTGAATATTTCCTAACTCTAATGAAAGACTTAAAATTATAGATTCAAGAAGTGTAGCGTACCCCAAACAGAAGAGATCCAAATAGATGTACTCTAAGATACTTACTGATCAGAATGTCAGATGTCAACGAGAAAGAGAGAATCTTGAAAGCAGCAAGAGAAAAGCAATCCATCACATACAAGGGAAGCCAATTAAGACTATATGTAGATTTCTCAGCAGAAACCATGGAGGCAAGAAGATAGTGGGATGATATATTTAAGTTACTAAAGGAGAAAAACTGCCAAGCAAGAATTCTATATCCAGCAAAATTCTCTTTCAAAAATGAGGGGGAAATTAAAACATTTTCAGACCAAAAAATCACTGAGAGAATCTGTGACCAAAAGACCAGCTCTGCAAGAAATACTAAAGGGAGCACTAGAGACAGATAGAAAAAGACAGGAGAGGGAGAGGTATGGAAAAGAGTGTAGAAATGAAGACTATTAGTAAAGGTAAAAAGAAGAAAAATTAGATATGACATATGTTCTAGTTTGCTAGCTGCTGGAATGAAATATACCAGAAACAGAATGGCTTTTAAAAAGGGGGAATTTAATAATTTGCTAGTTTACAGTTCTAAGGCCGAGAAAATGTTCCAATTAAAACAAGTCTCTAGAAATGTCCAATAATGGCATCCAGGGAAAGATACCTTGGTTCAAGAAGACCAATGAAGTTCAGAGTTTCTCTCTCATCTGAAAAGGCACATAGTGAACACGGTCAGGGTTCCTCTCTCATCTGGAAGGACACATGGTGAACACGACATCATCTGCCAGCTTCTTCTCCTGGCTTCCTGTTTCATATAACCCCCCAGGAGGTATTTTCCTTCTTCATCTCCAAAGGTCCCTGGCTGGTGGACTCTGCTTCTCGTGGCTATGCCATTCTGCTCTGCTCTCTCTGACCCTCCTTCATTCTCCAAAATGTTTCCTCTTTTATAGGACTTCATAAACTTATCAATACCCACCCAAATGGGTGGAGACATGTTGTCACCTAATCCAGTTTAACACCCACTCTTGATTGTGTTACATCTCCAGGGGGATGATCTAATTACAGATTCAAACATACAGTATTGAATAGGGATTATTCTGCCTTTACAAAATGGGATTTTGATTAAAACATGGCTTTTCTAGGGGACATACATCCTTTCAAACCAGCACAACATATAAAGTCCAAAAGGCAAAATGGTAGAAGAAAGTACTGCCTTTACAGTAATAACACTAAATGTTAATGGATTAAGCCCCCCAATCAAAAGACATAGACTGGCAGAATGGATTAAAAAACAGGACCCATCTATATGTTGTCTATGGGAAATGCATCTTAGACCCAGGGATAAACATAGGTTGAAAGTGAAAGGCTGGGAAAAGATATTTCATGCAAAAAAACAATCAGAAAAGAGCAGAAGTAGCTATACTAAGATACAACAAATTAGACTTCAAATGTAAAACAGTTAAAAGAGACAAAGAAGGACACTATGTATTAATAGAAGGAACAACTCAACAAGAAGACATAACAATCATAAATATTTATGCACCAAGCCAGAATGCTCCAAGATACATGAGGCAAACACTGAAAAACAGAAAAGAGAAATAGACACATCTATCATAATAGTTGGAGACTTCAATTCCCCACTCTCATCAATGGACACAACATCTAGACAGAAGATCAATAAAGAAAGAGAGAATTTGAATGATACAATAAATAAGCTAGACTTAACAGACATTTATAGAACATTACACCCCACAAAAGCAGGATACACCTTTTTCTCAAGTGCTCATGGGTTATTCTCAAGGATAGACCATATGCTGGGTCACAAAGCAAGTCTCAATAAATTTAAAAAGATTAAAATCATACAAAACACTTTCTCAGATCATAAAGAAATGAAGTTGGAAATCAATAATAGGCAGAGTGCCAGAAAATTTACAAATATATGGAGGCTCACAAAACACTCCTACACAATCAGTGGGTCAAGGAAGAAATTACAAGAGATATCAGTAAATATCTTGAGGCAAATGAAAATGAAAACACAACATATCAAAATTTATGGGATGCAGCCATGGCAGTGCTAAGAGTGAAATTTATTGCCCTAAATGCCTATATCAAAAAAGAAGAAAGAGCAAAAATCGAGGAATTAACTGTCCACTTGGAAGAACTAGAGAAAAAGAGCAATTTAACCCCAAAGCAAGCAAAAGGAAAGAAATAATGAAGATTAGAGCAGAAATAAATGAAATTGAGAACATGAAAACAATCAAGAAAAATCAACAAAACCAGAAGTTGGTTCTATGAGAAAATCAATAAGATTGATGGATCCTTAGTGAGATCGACAAAAAGAAGGAGAGAGAGGATGCAAATAAATAAAATCAGAAATGGAAGAGGAGACATAAACACAGACCCTGCGGAAATAAAGGAAGTAATGAGAGGATACTATGAACAACTTAATGCCAATAAACTTGACAGTGCAGATGAAATGGACAACTTCCTAGAAAGGCATGAACAACCAACATTGACTTGAGAAGAAATCGATGACCTCAACAAACCAATCACAAGTAAACAAATTGAATCAGTCATTAAGAAGCTCCCCAAAAAGAAAGGTTCAGGACCAGATGGCTCCACATGTGAATTCTACCAAATATTCAAGAAAGAATTACTAACAATCCTGCTCAAACTCTTCAAAAAAACTTAAGAGGAGGGAAAGCTACCTATTTCTATGAAGCCAACATCACCCTCATACCAAAGTCAGACAAAGATATTACAGACAAATCTCTCTAATGAATATAGATGCAAAAGTTCACAACAAAATTCTTACAAATTGAATCCAGCAACACATTAAAAGAATTATACACCATAACCAAGTAGGATTCATCCCAGGTATGCAAGGATGGTTCAACATAAGAAAATCAATTAATGTAATACACCATATCAAGAAATCAAAGCAGAAAAAACACAATCATCTTGACTGATGCAGAAAAGGCATTTGACAAAATTTAACATCATTTCTTGTTGAAAACACTTCAAAGGATAGGAATAGAAGGGAACTTCCTCAGCATAATAAAGGGAATATATGACAAACGCACAGCTAACATCCTCAATGGGGAAAAACTGAAAACTTTTCCCCTAAGATCAGGAACAAGACAAGGATGTCCACTGTCACCACTATTATTCAACATTGTGTTGGAAGCTCTAGCCAGAGCAATTAGACAAGAAAAAGAAATACAAGGCATCAAAATTGGAAAGGAAGAAGTAAAACTCTCACTGTTTGCAGATGATATGATACTGTATGTCAAAAACCCTGAAAAATCCACAGCAAAACTACTAGAGCTAATAAATGAGTACAGCAAAGTGGCAGGTTACAAGATCAACACTCAAAAATCTGTAGTGTTTCTACACATCAGTGATGAACAATCTGAAGGGGAAATAAAGTCAAAATCCCATTTACAATTGCAACCAAAAGAATAAAATATTTAGGAATAAATTTAACTAAAGAGACAAAAGACCTAGACAAAGAAAACTACAAGAAATTGTTAAAAGAAATCAACAGAAGACCTAAATAAATGGAAGGGCATACCGTGTTCATGGATTGAAAGACTAAATATAGTTAAGATGTCAATTCTACCTAAATTGAGTTATGGATTCAATGCAATACCAATTAAAATCCCAAAAACTTACTTTTCAGAAGTAGAAAAACCAATAACCAAATTTATCTGGAAGGGCAGGGTGCCCTGAATAGACAAATGTATCTGAGAAAGAAAAATGAAGTCAGAGGTCTCACACTACCTGACTTTAAGGTGTATTACGAAGCTACAGTGGTCAAAACAGCAGGGTACTGGCATAAAGATAGATATATTGACCAATGGAATCGAGAGAATATTCAGATATAGGCCCTCTCATATATGGGCAATTGATCTTTGATAGGGCAGTCAAGCCAACTCAACTGGGACAGAACAGTCTCTTCAATAAATGGTGCCTAGAGAACTGGATATCTGCATGCAAAAGAATGAAAGAGGATCCATATTCACACCCTATACAAAATTAACTCAAAATGGATCAAAGACTTGAACATTAGATCTAAGACCATAGAACTTTTAGAAGAAAATGTAGGGAAATATCTTTAAAATCTTATACTAGGAGGCAATTTCCTAGACCTTACACCCAAAGCATGAACAAGAAAGAAAGAGAGAGAGAGAGAGAGAAAGAGAGAGAGAGAGAGAAAGAAAGAAAGAAAGAAAGAAAGAGGAACTCCTCAAAAGTAAACACTTTTGTGCATCAAAGAACTTTGTCAAGAAAGTAAAAAGACAGCCTACACAATGGCAGAGAATAATTGGAAACGATATTATCAGATAAAGGTCTAGTATCCAGAATAAATAAAGAGATTGTTCAACTCAACAACAAAAAGACAAACAACCCAATTACATAGTGGGTAAAAGACATGAACAGACACTTTTCAGAACAGGAAATACAAATGGCTAAAAGGCACATGAAAAGATGCTCAACTTCCCTGGCTATTAGGAAAATGCAAATCAAAACCACAATGAAATATCATCTCACACCCACCAAAATGGCCATTATCAATAAAACAGAAAACAAGTGCTGGAGAGGATGCGGAGAAAGAGGCACACATATCCACCATTGGTGGGAATGTCAAATGGTACAACCAGTGTGGAAGGCAGTTCTTTCTCAAGAAGCTAAGTATAGAATTGCCATATGGATCTACTCAGAGGACATGAGGGCAAGGACACAAACGGACATTTGCACACCAATGTTTATAGCAGCATTATTTACAATTGCCAAAAGATGGAAACAGCCTAAATGTCCATCAACAGATGAGTGGCTAAATAAGCTGTGGTATATACATACAATGGAATATTATGCAGCTGTAAGGCAGAATAAAGTTATGAAGTATGTAACAACAAGGATGGACCTTGAGAACATTATACTGAGTGAGACTAGCCAAAAACTAAAGGACAAATACTGTATGGTCTCATTGATACAAACTGACATTAGTGAATGAACTTGGAAAACTTCAGTTGGCAACAGAGACCATCAGGAGATAGAAATAGGGTAGATATTGGGCAATTGGAGCTGAAGGGATACAGATTGTGCAACAGGGCTGATAGTAAAAATTCAGAAATGGGTAGCACAATACTACCTAACTGTAATACAATAATGTTAGAACATCAAATGAAGCTGAATGTGAGAATGATAGAGGGAGAAGGCCTGGGGGCACAAATGAAATCAGAAGGAAAGATAGACGATAAAGACTGAGATGGTATAATCTAGGAATGCCTAGCATGTATAATGATAGTGACTAAATGTGCAAATTTAAAAATGTTTCTGCATGAGGAAGAACAAAGGAATGTCAATAATGCAGGGTGTTGAAAATAGATGGTAATTAATATTTTAAAACTTTAACTTATGTGTGAGACTAGAGCAAAAAAAATGTTTATTTGATACAAAATTTATATTTTGACTAGTGCATTTCCTAATATAACTTATGTGGACAGCTTAATTGGACACCATAGTTCATGGAACCTTGAGTAGGGCATGAGATTTTGTAGGTTTCTCCAGAGTGATGTCCTGATAAATCCTAGAGTGATTTGATCAGTGAATAAAAAAGTATTTCCAAAGTCCCCTTGGGAGAATAGTGAGAAAGGGGGAAAATTCAACTCCCCCAAGTAGAGAATTCTTGATATTCTCACAAGCAGTGGGGACAACCAAAGCAATAGACTGAGCCCCTAATCTTGGGGTTTGTTCATATGAAACTTAACCCTGCAAAGAATAAGCTAAGCCTATTTAAAATTAGGCCTAAGAGTCACCCCAAGAGAACCTCTTTTGTTGCTCAGATGTGGCCTCTCTTTCTCAGCCAACACAACAAGCAAACTCATAGTCCTCCCCCTCTCTACATGGGACATGACTCCCAGGGGTGTGGACCTTCCTGGCAACATAGGATGGAAATCCTAGAATGAGCTGGGACTCAACAACAAGGGATTGAGAAAACCTTCTCAACCAAAAGGGGGAAGAGTGATATGAGACAAAATAAAGTGTCAATGGCTGAGAGATTCCAAACAGAGTCAAGAGGTTATCCTAGAGGTTATTCTTACGCATAATATAGATATTACCTTTTTAGTTAAGGTTAATGGAGAGGCTGGAGGGAACTGCCTATAAATACAGAGCCGTGTTCCAGTAGCCATGTTTCTCGAAGATGATTGTATAATGATAATAGCTTTCACAATGTGACTGTGTGATTGTGAAAAATTGTGTCTGATGCTCCTTTTATCGACCTTATTGACAGACAAGTAAAACATATGGATTAAAAATAAACAAATAATAGGGGGAACAAATGTTAAAATAAATTTAGTAAACTGAAATGCTAGTGATCAATGAAAGGGAGGGGTAAGGGGTACGGTGTATATGAATTTTTTTTGTTTTCTTTTTATTTCTTTTCCTGAATTGATGCAAATGTTCTAAGAAATGATCATGATGATGAATATACAACTATGTGATGATATGGTGAGTATACTGATTATATAAGTAGAATGGAATGATCATATGGTAAGAATGTTTGTGTTTGTGATTTTATTTATGTCTAATAAATAAAATAAAAATATACATATTTACTGAGAAAATGAAAAAAAAAATCAAATGAGATAATATGTCCCTATGGAGACAGTATTGATTTTCTATTGCTGTATAATAAATTACCACAAGCTTAGCTCAATAGGATAATACATATTTATCATCTCACAGTGGGTTGGGAGTCTGGGCATAGCTTAGCCGGATCCTCTGCAAGGCTACATGAAGGTGTCAGCAACAGTTAGATTCTCATCCAGAGGCTCACCTAGAGAAGGGTCAGCTACCAAACTTACTTATATTGTTAGCAGGATTCACCTCCTTGAAGCTGTAAGACTGAAGGCACTAGCTTCTTTACTGGAGGCTGCTCTCAGCTCCTAGAAGCTGTCTTCAGGTAATTTCCATGTGACCCTCCTAAGGTGGCCACTTACTTCTTCAAAGTCAGAAAAGGAGAAAGTCACTCAGGTGAGTCTTCTAAGAAGACTGGGTCTTGTAAACATAATGTAATCACAGGAGTGACACCCATCACTTACCTTATTTTATTGTCCAGAAACAAATTACAGGTCCTACCCACACTCAAAAGGAATTACACAAAAGCATGTGGGAATCATGGGAGAACACCATTGAGTCTATCTACCACACAGAGTCTGGCAATAAATACTGCTGTATTATATACACAAAGAAGCACAACACAGCATTGTTTGACATTGAAAAATGTGAAACAACCTAAATGGCCACCATTTAAGAAATGCAAGTTCAATGTAGCTGAAGCACACTGTGTGAAGTATAGAAGGTTAGTGGTACTACCAAAACAGGAGGTACAGATAAAGTTCTCTTTGCTTCCCACTGATGCCTTCAGACCACAGAACATATACATCTGAAAATTCACCTGCGTAAAGTAGGAGTATAATCATTGTAATAATGACAGGAATAATGGCAGTAGAAACAAGAGTAGTATAAAACAGTTCTTTTAAAGCTCCAGCCATCCAGCCTTCTCCCCAATTTTTCATTATTCTCAGATCTCTTCATTCCATCCCTTCAATCCTTGAAGAAAATGTCAGTGCCAAAGTTCTGCTCTCCGATTCTGCCCTATTATCTTTGGTTCCATCAGGATCTAAACAGACTACCCATCCAACATTCTGGCTCCACAAATCCTTTTTTTCTCATAACCCACTTCAGTCACCTTTACCTTTGGCCATACTCTTAAGTTTTACAGTGTCTTGGAAGTCTTCCATTCTAATATCTTCCTCCCTGAATATAGTATTGATGCTTCCAGTGCTGCCAATTTTTCACTTCCATTTAATCAACCTTCTCCCTCACCAAGGTTTCTAGGGCCTTGTCTCCTTTATGTCCTAGTCAATTAGATTCTTTCTATCTCCATAGTCTTCCCAATCCAGCCAGAGCCAATGGCCCATCCCTTTAAATACTCCTCACCTTTTGACTTCCTTGTCTTATTTCATTTTTATTTTATATTATTATTATAAAAATATTCATATCCATGCTGGTTATTCTCCATCTCCACCCCCCACCCCCCCATTTCAATCCCCACCTTTCTCTTCCCTACTCTTGCTTCAGGAGAAAACTGACTCCTGTGGACATCTCTCAGATTGCCATCTAACTTCTAGTTAGCATTAGCCAATGGGAAGCACCAGCAAGAGAGTAGAAGGAGGAAGAAGTAAGGGGTCTTACCTCTCCACACCCACTCCAACTGTGGCAGGTGATTATAGCAAGAAAAAACAGGAAATCCTATCAACACCCTTCTCCTCTACAAAATAAAAATCTTTAGCCACTAGATGTTAGGGCAGCATATCCTGATACCCCCAGGGAACAAGTGAAGACTCCCTGCAGCTTGAAATATGGTAACAATATATATATATATATATATATATATATATATATATATATATATATATATATATATTCTACTGAGGGAAGAGCAAGAAACAGTCCTAGATCCTGAATCCTATACTATGAGAATTAAAGTTTCCCTCCCACTCAGGAAGGAAACAAAACAGTCAATAGAACCAGATTAAGAGATGACCCAGTATTGAAAGTATCAGACAGGGAATTTAAAGTAACTATGATTAATATGTTAAAGGTCTACTGGAAAAGGTTGAATAGTATGCATGAACAAATGAGATATTTAAGCAGAGATAAGGAAACTATAAGAAAAAGTCAAATAGGAATGCTCAGGGAAAAAACAAAATACACAGTAACAGAGATGAAGAATGCCTTTGATAAGTTCATCAGTAGAACTGACATAGCCAGAGAAAGAAATAGTGAACTTGAAGGTAAGTAATTAACAATTACTCAAACTGAAACACACATTTTAAAAAATGAGTGAAACAAAAAGAAGAAAGCATCAAAGAGCTGTGGAAAATATCAGTGGTCTAATATACATGTAATTAGAATCCAGAGAAGAAATATTTGAAGAAAGGCTAAATATGTTTCAAAAATAATGAAAGACATCAAACCACAGAGCCAAGAAACTCAGATAACTCCAGGCAATATAGACAAACTGCCCCCACCTCCAAAGATAGCGCCAGACCCATCATATTCAAATTTTTGTAAACCCAAGACAAAGAGAAAATATTAAGAGCAGCCCAAGAAAAAGGACACAGTACATGCAGAAGAACAAAGAAAAGAATTACAGAATTTCATGCCAGAAACCAGGCAAACCAAAAGACAATTGAATGATACTTTTAAAGTACTGGGGAAAAATAAAGCTTCTTAATTCAGAATTCTACACCAAGCAAAAATATTTGTCAATAATGGAAGTGAAATAAAGACTTCTTTAGACCATTAAAATCTGTTTTGAGAACTAGGGATTCAAAATTAAGTAAGATAAAAAATCCCTGCCCTCAAAAATATCCTAGACCTAATCAGGAAAATAAACTCATTAAAAGCATTTCAATCTATACATTTGATTTGAATGACATCTGTGTCTGTGGGGTATTTAATGAGTTAGTGGAAATGTGAGTCTAGAGTTTAGAAGAGAGGAAGGATATCTGGATGTCATTGACATATAGTCAGCAGTTAATACCATGGAAATGCATGAAATCACTCAAGAAGAGAGTAATCACTCAAGAAGGTATCAATAATGTTATTGATAGCAGAGAAAGAAGGTGGCCCAAAAATAGAACTAGAAAATGCCAATACTAGATGATATCAAGAGGGAGAGCTGTACTGGGGCACCATTTTCATCTACTATTTCAAATATCCATTTGCTGTTTTAAAAAGCCAAGTAACAAGGGGGCATCAGATGAAAAGGAGAAGGGGCACTAACAGTAATCGAGCTTTTAGCAATGCCAGGTATTGTTCTTGGCACTAAACATATATAATATCATTTAACCATCATAACAACCCTTCCAAGCAAGTGCTTTATCCCATGTAGCAAACTAAGAAACTGAGGCACAGAGGTTCAGTAACTCGTCTAGACTCACACAGTAAGTGGTAAGTCAGGTTCCCAAGACTGATGTTTGACTTAACACCCCCACCTTCTTCCCATTATATTATGCTACCTCCAAAGAAGATAGGAAAGAAACATCTCTTTATCCACAATCATTCAATCTTCAGTCACAGTAGTAGTCTAAAACCTAGAGGGCCATTAGAAAGATCAGCTTTTCCTAAGAGATCAGCAGAAATTCCTGATGGAGGATTTCTGGCATAGACTTTCCATGAGATAGAGGCACTCATATACACTGAAGGTTTTCAATCCAGACCCTAGTTCCACATTTGATTTACTTTCAAATGGTCGATCTAACCCTAAGGTCATGTTTCCTCATTCCACAGGACCTTAATACATATCTGTAGAAATCCCCTAAACTACACTAGTACAAGTAACCTGCCCCCTAGGACGATGAGATTGTTCATAGAATTTTAAAAAATAATATAAGGTATTTCCTAAGTCATGAACATAATTTCCACCAGTAATAGAAAGCAAAATTTGGCCATAAAACATTGGTTCTGAGCAGCCAGGAAGGGAGTCTTATAAAGGGAAACCATAAAAATATAATAAATTAAGGATCTTTTCAGAGGAAGGAGAGACAGTTTTAACAATGCTCTGTGTTCAGCATTTTATCCTGCCAAAAATGATAGGATCGGTGTGCTCAAAGCATAGAGTTAGAGAATAAACAGAGTTTTGCCTTGTATTTTGATTTTATTTTAATCACTATACAAGGGGAGACAGAGAACTGGTGTTTCACATACCAAAAATTATAATATAGTTTTTAGAATGTTAGAACAGAGAACTTAGCTTTTGGCAGGAACAGATTTAAAACTCCCTAGGGTTTATTTTAAGTTTAGCTATGTCTGCGTTGACTAACAAATATAATTTATGAATTATAAATTCCTCCTATACAAGTCATGTTTTTATGACTTCTCATAATTATTTAAAACTTCATTGTTTTTGAGGGACACAAACTAATGGCAAGTTTACATATCAGATGGGTAAAAATAGGTTCTCATAATAAAATGCCTTTACCAAGAAATTTTACACCGAATGGCAAAGAAATTTACCCCCTAGAATAACAGGACCAGGTTTATTTGAAACCTTGTCATTATCTGATTAATTAAGAAATATTTAGTTACTGAAGGGCAAAAACATTCTGAATTCCTTGGCTTTCTTATCAGCAAATAGAAAAAAAAGCAATTTACAAATTGTGTTGCAACAAATAGTGTTGCAATAAATGCTTCATGTTTTTCCTTCAGAGCTGTATTAGTTAGGGTTCTCTAGAGAAACAGAATCAACAGGGAACACTTGCAAATATACTATTTATAAAAGTGTCTCATGTGACTGCAGGAACGCAGAGTCCAAAATCCACAGGGCAGACTGTGAAGCCAACGACTCTGATGGATGGTCTGGATGAACTCCACAGGAGAGGCTCACCAGCCGAAGCAGGAATGGAACCTGTCTACTCTGAGTCCTCCTTAACAGGCTTCCCGTGATTAGATTAAGCATCACTTATTGTAGAAGACACTCCCCTTTGGCTGATTACAAATGGAATCAGCTGTGGATGCAGCTGACGTGATCATGATCTAATTCTATGAAATGTCCTCATTGCAACAGACAGGCCAGCACTTGCCCAACCAGATAAACAGGTACCACAACTTGGCCAAGTTAACACATGTCCCTGAACATGACAAGAGCTATCCTATTAAAACTGATTTTCTTACTAGTGATCAAGAGGGAGGGGTAACGGGTATGGTATATGTGAGGTTTTTTCTTTTCTCTTTTTATTTCTTTTTCTGGAGTGATGCAAATGTTCTAAAAAATGATCATGGTGATGAATATACAACTATGTGATGATATTGTGAGTCACTGATTGTACACCATACTCAGAATGTTTATAAGTTAAGAATGTTCATGTTTGCGTGCTGTTTTGGTTTGATAATACAAAATAAATGAACTTTTTTTAAAAACTGATTTTCTTCTTAAAGGAAGACTTGTTTTTCTGTTTCCTATGTTTCTTTCTCAAGAAGGGGACTTGGGTGACTCTGTTTCCAGAGAAGAGAAACATACCAACAAACTGAAGGGAGAAGGCACTCAGAATGCCCTGAAGGAATAAGATTGAAAAGACATGAAAAGGCATGCAGATACATATTCAGTAGATCTACTGTGTGGCCTGAGATTCTGCATTTCTCGCAAGTTGCCAGATAATGCCTATGGTGCTGACCCAAGGCTCACACTAGGAATAGCATGGGTATAGGTTGTGAGTCTAGTGTTGGCTAAGCAGTAGACTGTAATGAATGTAATTGCACCGCCTACTGTAGCCAAGGAGTTAGGTAGGAACAGAAAAAGGTATGAAATCAGTACTGACATCAAGTTTATAATCATGTGACCAAGGTAGGCTCCGCTACAGCAGAGCTCGCCTCTAAGTTACTCTAAGTTACTGACCCCTTCAAGAGACTGGAGCCCTGAGATGGTATTTGGCTTTCCTGACTTCTATCACTGGAAGTGGGCAAGGGAAAGAAGGTTGGGGATGGCTTTTGAGTAGACAGCTGAGTATATGCCATAGGAATAAATAGAAATGTGGCCTAAAAATTTTTAAATTCCCCTAATGTCACAGAAAAGGTTTTAGAATGTATTTACAGTCTTAGTAAAAGGAAAGTTTCATATATAAACATCTCTTTCATTTGTAAGAAAGAAAAAGGCCTGGCTCTGTGCGTGTATGCATGTGTGTGTGTATAATACTTTCATAAAAAGTTTATGTATGTATGTATGTGTATGAAGTTGTACATGGGTATTGATATTCATTGCATGTATTTATAAGTTCAAAATTGGAACCACCTGGAGGGCTCCTGGGTCAGATGGGTCCTGAAGTCCTGAGGCACCAGCCTTTCCAAGATTACCAATTAATCACATCCCCCTTTAATGTCCTCATCCCTTCTCAACATGAAAAACCCACATCAGGCATTGCCCAAAGATCCCTATAGATTGAGAGAGGGATCAAAGGAGAAGGAGGAGGTATAACAGAGAGAACAGAATTTGGAAGATGAGCATGACTGCTGAATCACTATATTAATATTCCTCCTAGCCGCCAGTATTTTGGAGCATTCTGAGATGGTAGAATGGTAGCCCATGAAAACCTCTGGGATCTGTTCTGTAACTACTTGTTGAAGTGTGCTTGAAAATAATTGCTTTTTTCTTTCTTTGCTTTGTATATATGTTATATTTTATAATAAAAAAACTTTTAAAAATATTTGCAACAACCAAGCACTCCTACTACTTCTCGCTGCTCTGTCTGGCACCAAGGTCGATTATAAAGCTGGTCTGAATGGAGAATGGGCCTCTCCCATGTGTTACCCTCTGTGTGGTTCATACCTTAACATAACACAGTTTTGTGAAATCATTCTTTCAAGTTTTACCTTCAATCTTTGTTCTATCCTGGGGGTGGGGTGGGTGGGAACATAATGGCCTTCATACTACATTCAGAATTTCTGCCCAGCCCATAACTTAGGTCAGAACCATAGATCTGTTTCCTTCTTCCCTGACGTTGTATTCTCTCTCAGGAGATTCTTGTGATCTCCATGCAATACTCTTCGTTGAGTAACACCACCAGTTTTATAGTCATGCCTGAATCCCAAAAGCAGGACCTAGGCTCAAACTGAGCTGCCTACTGCCAACAATGAGTCTGAACTCTACCTGTTGCAAGGAGGGGCTTTAAGGCATAAGAACAGTAATTCTGAAACCTCAAGTTTTTGATCCAGTTGAGGGAACAACAGGATGAGATCTATTGGGACTGAGGGGTCTTCTTAGAGCAGTGATATATTATGGCACTAAAGATACTTGACTTTGCTACTTGTAAAACTGAATGGGAATTATTCATTAGAGCTTGTGACTTGTTCATTAACTTTGTGCTTTTTTTAAAATATGAAGCACTTCATGAATTTGCATGTCATCCTTGCTCAGGGGCCATGCTAATCTCTGTATCATTCCAATTTTAGCATATGTGCTGCCAAAGCGAGCACTGTTCATTAACTTTGAATAGGAATGTTCATGATAATGGCAACAAAGGATGTTAAACCTGTGTAGATAATTAAGGTGAACTGAACTTCAATTGTGCCTCATTCTGTACATAGAGTCAAGCTATTTTATTTGCTAAGGAAGCATAATATATTTCCCAGACAACTAAAATGCTAGACACTGAGAATATTTAGAAAGTTATATGAAAATCTGAACCACCAGTCTGCAAGATGGAAATGGAAATCTACAATGATGAAATTGCTAAAGGTGACAGCAAGAAGTCAACAGCTTAGCCTAACAAACTATTGACTTTGAGGCCTTTCTTAGCTAATGGAACATTGAGTTGGAATTTTAATGCTTGAAAGAAGCTTTAAGAAAGCTTGAATTATTAGTGCTTACTTATGCTGGGTGCTATTTTAAGTATTTTATATATTTATACAATCATACAAGATGTCCACATTGTTATTATTCTCAGTTTCACAGATAATGAACTTGAGGCACAAAGAAGGTTAAGAACTTGCAAGTCACCCAGCTAATGGGTGGTAGAGCCAAGATCTAGACCAATGTGGTTCGGCTCTGAAGCCTATACCCTGCCATAGCTCACAATCGTGGAGTCTCTCATTTAGAGCTACTTTCTGTGGGTTGTAAACGAGCTCCCTGGATCAAGATAGAGTTAGGTTTCATAGGGTGAAACATTACTTATGACCTTTACCTCCCAGAAAACCTGCTCCCCAGACCTTAATTGGGTCTTGTCCATAGATATCACCCTCCTCAAACTGAGATAGAGAGGAGCTCCTGGTATCCAGAGCCAAAGGAACTCAAATGATCCATTCTGGTACAACAGACAGGAGCTGGTCTGTCAGCCTCCATCACCCCTCTCAGGATGGCGCAGAGGGTAAGGTTAAGTGCCATTTTTCTGCTATTTAGTCTCTCCTCTTACCATCTCACTCCTCCCCACCCATAGATATGCAAATACCAAGGTCACAGGTGACTGACTAGTCCAAGCCTCATGGTACTTCGCAAGATAGCGTGGTTTTGTCAGTTGTTTTCTAACTGCCTATCTGTTTATGGAAAGGAGTTCTTCCTCTTTTCATTCTACTACCAAAATGCAAACCCTTCATTTCCCAGTGCCTGCCCATGTAAAAAAAAAAATAAATAAACATTCCTTTAAAAAAAAAACAAAAATTAAAAAATAAATAAATAAAACAAAAACAAAATGCAAGCCTTCTCCTGTGTCCTGTGGCACTGTCACCTAGACATCATCCTTATAGAGCCAGTCCTATGAGAGATTCCCCAAAGGCTCCAGCAGGGAGTTTGCAGTTCTAAAGGGCCAAGGGTGGTGGTGAATTTCTTCTAAGTGTCTGGAGACCTCGCTCCTGACAAGCATCTGAAGCTTGTCTCCAAATAGATGACTTCTTTAAATTTACTTTCTTGGTCCCTGCAGTGAAGGAGCAGCTTCTGAACTGAAAAACCAGTGGCTCAAGGGCTCCACCATGAGGAACTCAGGCAAGGAGATCTCTGACTAGAAATTTCCATCACCTTCCGGAGCAGGTGCCACCTGCAGGAAGCTGAAGGCCGGAAATGTTCTGTCCTGCCTGGCACAGAAAGGGACTTGGCACAATGCTCCTCAGAGCCTTTTTTGCATAACATAGTGCAAGGTTGAACAGGAGCTTTCTTTAGTTTTCTCCAGGTTCCATTCAGGGCCGCTGGGGGGTTGGTATGTCTAAGCTCCACATCAATAGCAGCTGTCAAGATGCTGAAGCTATTCTCCTTTTTGGAGAGCTAGATGGAATTAACTTTGCTAAATTCTCCCTCAGCCCTGCCCACCAATTCCCCCACCGATTGCAACAAGAGCTACCTGGCAGCTGTTAGCAGGATGCAGCAGTGTATGGACTTCACCTCCACTGCCTTCTCCCCTAGAGCCTTAGCTATGTCTAAAGCTCTGGTTCTCAACACCCCCATCCCAGTGGCACCAACCTTTGAGGTGAGTTGGGACCCACTTATTCTGGGGCCTGGGCCCTGGGGTTTTGTGCTCATCAGGATTTCAGTGATGTCTTGACTGGGAGATTCTAGCTTTATTATCAAGCAGACAGGGATAGAATTTTGGCTCTTTCTGTATCAGTCCTTTAGGCAAGATAGAGAACCTGAGATTCATCCAGAGAATGGGGAAGATTTTAGTAACTTAGCTTGTTATTATGTGTTTATCCCAACATGCTTCATGAGAGCAGAAGTCAAGTCTGTCTTGTTCATGTTTTTTTCTCCAACACCTAGCTCAGTACCTGGCACAAACAATAAATGTTTGTGGAGGGAAACAGAAAAAATTGCTTCCAAATAGGATTGTGGTGAGCATTAAATGAGATGACATATGTAACACATGCAGGAGTCATGTGCTCTGTAAATGACAGTTTCTAGCTACCAGCTTATTCTGATTGCATGACACTACACTTCACAATTCAACTATTACGATGGTCAGCTCATTCATTCATTCACTCAAGAAATACTTATCGGACATCTATTATGTGTCCCCTCAGGACAACACAAATGTAAACAGCACAATCCCTACATCAAAGTGGCTCAGTTATAATTTCAACTCAGAAAGCAATATGCCATCATGGTGGATAATTATAGAGAGCTATGAGCACAAAGAAAAACAGACCTTGCCAGAGGACGAGTATGGAGTAGCCAGTAAAGAAGGCAGAGGCAAGTAAAAAATTTGGGAAGAGAAAAACACTTTCTCTATTGAACTTTTGTAGCCCACTGATAAAGCAAGAGAAAACTGAATCCCTGGTGATGACTAGATAGGGTGGATTTTATCACACACAGGAGATAAACTTAGAATAGATTTTTACTAGTCTAGTTTTTCAGAGAGGCTGATTTGTATCTGGATTTTGCTTTCAGCTGGTTACACCCTGTCCCTTAAAGAACCTGTGAAGGACAGTCTATGTAAGTCCTCTGAGGTTGTATGCTCCAAACCCAGATATCCAAATCAATGCATCAGAAGCAAGTGCTGCCTTAGGGCCTGGAATGTAAACAAATTGAAGCAAACATGTTTTTCTTTATTTGCCATTGTCCTAAGTTCTCTGCCAGGCTTTTTGGGAAACTCCAACCTTGGCAGCTTCTAACAGTTTAGACAATACACCATATGATATGCTCTGTGGTTTCCAAAGTTTTCCATGTGCAATCCCTGTCAGGATATGTCATTCGAGTTCCACCTGTATTATTATTTTACCTAATACTTTTAATTTAAATTGAATCACTTTTTATTTAAAGAATTAGTTTCAAATCTTTATTTCCAGAATATGATTAGGAAAATAGTGTCAACTGTTTAGCAGTTCTGATGACTAAATTACACCACTTATTGCCAGTCCAGCCAGACTTCAGCAGATAAACCCTCTCCACCCTCTCCATGAAGCAATGCTTCAACATGTCTCAGCAAGGCTTGGGGCAGGAGCTCAAGACAGGCAGAGGAAGTGCTAAATAGGTACTGGTCCATCTAGTGCAGTACAGAGAGTGTAGAGGCCAAGGGGACCACAGTCAACCAAAAACCTTGGGTGCCACCAATAGTAGGAACATTGCACTCTGAGGAATTCAGATTTACTCAGTGAGAAGACCGTGGGATTTACAGCCATGATACTGGAGTTCAAGTCCTAACATTCACTAGCAGTGTAACTTAGGCAAGTTACTTAACTTCTCTGAGATTCAGTTCCCTTATCGCTAATATTATGACATACCAATTCCTCACAAAGTTAGTGAACTAATGAAATTATTACAATGACACGATTGCAAAATCACCTTGTAAACACTAAAGTATGTACAAATATTCATTATTTTAC
This sequence comes from Tamandua tetradactyla, assembly GCF_023851605.1. NCBI lineage: Eukaryota > Metazoa > Chordata > Mammalia > Pilosa > Myrmecophagidae > Tamandua > Tamandua tetradactyla. The sequence goes on from NC_135332.1 coordinate 146,672,598, forward strand.
TGAGAATTAAATTTTCAACAGGCAGTGATGCACACATTTTTAATACTCAGGAGGCAACTTGGACATGATCACTGATGTTGAGAGAATATCAAGAACACAGACTGTAACCATTACTCAAACTGAAGAAAGCTTCTTAACCTGGTTTTCTATGATGGATAAACATGCTAGCCTGAAAAAATTAATACTGAACCAAAGATGTGGTTGTGGAGTTGGCACAGGCAGCACATAGTTCAGATGCACGAGAGCTCTCCTGTCATAAACAGGTCACAAAAGGATGACATAAAACAAGGATAGCTATTTTTTCATCTCAGGATAAATAGTTCTTCACTGCCCTTCCCACCACACCTCGACTCAGGCAGAGTCAATAAGTCAGCAACTCTTGGCAATCTACCCTCCCTGCATCATCAACTCCATAATTCTCCATATGGCCCCACTCCTGGTCCAGCCTCCCTTGTCCGCTCCCTCCCAAATCCTTGCCCAGGGTCCTCAGTAACCTCTTCTTCGTAATCAGTCAGCTCCCACACGCTCGACTGCATTGTATTATCTAAAACAGGCCATTCCTCCAGGAACTCTTCTTCTCATGCAGCATTCTCAAGCACAGCTTTAATCTTCTCACACCCCCAAGGACCTGTAAGGTACTTGAAGGGTTCTCTTTCATCCCATCTGTCACGTTCCAGACCATGAGTCCTCCATCCTTTTGTAAAAACCTTGCCCTTTTGAGACTCACAACTCAGCTATAACTCCCCCTCCTACTCCTCCTCATCTTCAGTACAGTAGCGTCTGCTCACTGAAGACAAACACCCGGCTATCAGGGTCCACCCGAGGAACAAAAACCTTGACTTCCTCATTGCTGATGAACTCTCCCACTGCCCCTGAGCTGCCTTCACCCACATTTGTCACACCCCAAACTAATTCCACACCCAAAATCACCAATCCCAGCATCTCACCATGACCACAATCTCTTCACTTCCCAGATGGCTTATGAAACCATTCCCACTACCACAGTTCATTGACCTAATCAGTGCCCCAGTCCTCTCACTTCTCTACTTTCTCCCAATCTACGCATCTCGGCTCATATCTCTTCATATCCAACAGAGATTTCACAATCCAATCACATTACTAGTAGTTACACTTTCATCAATACCCTAAATCCTGTTGCTCGTGTGCATTTCTATCATACATAGAAAACTGAAGGAATATTACCAACCCTTTTATAACTATAATAATCTAACTTTGCCACATATATGGCCCAAGAGTCAAATACTACTAGAGGAAAAGTCACTCCGCAAAGCAAACTGGATATACTATACATGAAAGATTACCTACTTCTATACTGTCTGACAATCCTACAATTTCCTGATAAATTTGATCTCTATTCTCCACAATTGTTTTTTCATACCTTTTGTACTCTCTGTCCCTAGCCCCCCGGTCCCCAAAGAGATGATCTTACCACCTCCGTCAGAGATACATTAAATCAACAGGTGAAATGTTCACAATGTCACTCTACCAAAACATTCTACAAACATTCCCCATCACCATTCATCTATCTTCTCTAGCTTCCCTCCTTTATGAGAAAGTATCCTTTCTCCTGAGATCAATCTTTCCACCTGTGCCTTGATTCTCTTTTATTATATTATCTTCTCACACCCTTATTCTAATCCTTACCAAAAGAGTGAGTCTCCTATTTTTTGGTGGTGTGTGGGATGGAGGGAGTTGCATGGGGTGGAAATCAAACCCGGGTCTCTGGCATGGCAATCAAGTGTTCTGGTTGAACCACCTGTGCTCCCAATGATTGGGCCTTAATGACCTCTTGTTTCAAAGAATTTTCTCAATCCCAATTCTTATTTGGGGGGATGGGGTGGGTGGTGGTGTGTGGAATCAGCCTGCTTTTCCAGCTCTGCAAAAAACTGAATTTCTGGATTCCCTCAGTTCCCTTTTGATTTACTTGCAAACCAGCCAATTCTTTCCTGGACTCATCTCTTTCTTGTAGTAATTTCCCAATTGCAACCAGTAATTCCAACACTCCTTATGACATATATCTTCAGTTCTCCCCCCATATTCATTTTCTGCCCTCTTCAGGAGGCTGAACTGTATGGACTGTATCAGTAGACTCCCTTGCCCTCTTGCTCCTGGTTGATTTTCGCTAATTAGGAGCCCTGGCAGGAAATAGGAAGGAGAGAGAAAAAGATTAGGGTAATTTATTTCCTAGCTCCCTCTCTGCAAAGTTGCCTTAGGGTTGCTGCCTCCCTCGAACTGAAGGTCACTCCTTATTAAGACCACCCTCTCTAAACAATTCTTTCTCTGGTTTCAGCAACTCTCCAACTGAACTCTGAGCACAGGGATGTTAACAGCCCTGTAATTGGTAGTCCCAGGGACTGGACTATCTCCTGTGGTTTACTGCCCATGACTATGTAAATAATCCTTTTATTAAACCCTCTTTGAATTATCCTAATATGAGTTGCTATTTCTTGCTGTGTCCCTGACTGATACACACGCAAAATCATTATTCTTTCTAATCACTTTTCCTAGAGTCACCAATTCAATGGATAACTGATCTGACTTCCAAATTAGCATAGCCAACAATTTAAATATATTGTCTCAAACAAACCATCTTTCCAGTCCAAAACTGTCCGCTACCCAACAATAAACCCATACCATATTTCTATTTTTATTATGGCAGTACCCTCCCCCCCCCCCTTCAGGTCCACTCAGGAAAATAGAGCCACTCCAGATATTTCAAGTAGGAAGGGCAGGGGAAGTGAAGGACAGGGAAAGCGCTGCTATTGTTCAAGAAATCAGGAAGTGCAGGAGCCACAGGAAACTGCCACTGATGATTTCAGCTGCCTGAAATACTAAAACTGAATGATTCAAAGGAGAATACCTAAGAAGCCACTGGCAAAATTTCACGTCTATGCTCTTCTGACTTAGAATGCCCATGCACCTAATAACCATACCGGCTGTTGTAGATTTTTTTTTTTTTTCCTCTTCTGCCTTCCAAATCTCAAATGCCTCTCAATGGCAGAATCAAAACTGGAACTCTGTAGGCAAAGGATTCTGCAAAATATAGTTTGCACATTTCTAACCTTTGCAATATAGGGAAAAGCTTAGAAAAGTAGGTTTGGTGCTAAGTATTGGAAAATCCTGTCACCAAAGGCAGTGCTACTGTTAGTATTTGAGATGCCAATTCAACACGTCTGACAGGTTGCATGTATACTATAATATGGTAATTTTCTGTATTATGAGTCCCAGACAAACATATTCTTAGTCTTAATCCATTCCTGTGAGAATAAACTCATTGTAAATAGGACTTTTTGAAGATATTATTTTTAGTTAAGGGTGGCCAACTGAATAAGGTTGGGTCTTAATCCTATTACTGGTAGACCTTTAGTGAACGCCACAGGGAGAAAGTCACAGGAAAAACCAGAGGCTAGCAGTTAACAAAACCCAGAAGAGAAAGAAGATATCATTGTCATGTAGTAAAAAATTACCAGGGCCCAACGATCGCCAGCTGCCAGCCCCAGAATGCAACAGTCTTCAGGGAGAATGCATTACCTTGCTCATACCTCAGTTTGGACTTACCCTAGCCTCAAAACTGTGAGCCAATAAATTTCTGCTGTTTAAGCCAATACACTTTTTGGTATTTGTTTTCACAGCTGGGAAACTAAACACATAGCTATCCTTCTACATAGAGGAGCAAGCATCTGGCTACTTCACTAAATATTCTAGAAAAGTTGTGCTCAAACATTTATGTATTAAAACTCATGTATTTTTTTCTTAATATTACACTTAAGGAAATACACCCATTTTTTGAAGTTATATGTGTGATCAAGTTATACTATCATTTCAGGATGACAAAAGGGCATTATAAAATATTACAGAAAGGAGCAGTTGAGTCTTATGCTGAGTAATGGCCTGTTTGTTAGATCTGTTCCCTGCCTTTCCCCTCCTTAACTTTGTATCATAGGGAACTTATTTCCTAGGGCATTTCCATGCCCTCTGACTTACTGGTAGTTTGATATCAGTGGGAGGTATCAACATTACAAGGTAGGAAAATGGCAAAAGTCAGAGCATTTCTGTCTGCCCTTCCCCCAATTTCTTGTGGCCACCCTGGAGGCAATGATTGTGTCTTCTCTGTAATTGTAGTCTGTCATATTGTCCCAGCATCTAGGCTCCACTTACAGCACTTACTCCCATTGTCCCTCCATTCATGAGGATGGTAATGGCTTCTTGTAGCTAATTTCTGGGTCTCTCTTGGCTTCTCATCTCCTCCACTACCCAGTGTATAGAATTCCTTTTATCCAATTCCCTTTGGTTGAAATAGCTAGAGAAGTTTCTCTTTTCCTGAGTAAACAGTTACTAACTCAGTTCTGGTAAGATTAATATACATGACTCTAGACCATGTCAGGTATCCCTGTTTTAACTCTCATAGAACTAGGTGCTTTTAATATCTCACATGGTTTATAATTACACACTCATGTTTGTGATCATTTGATTATGTCCCATCAGATCGAAGTCAGTCTATTTTTGCTCATGAAGCACAATGCCTGCACATATTTGGCATCTAAATAAAATGTGTTAAATCAAGGAATAAATGAATTACATGTTCTAGGGACTGCGATAGTTAGGTTCAGGGGTCAAATTAGCCAGGTGATGATGCCCCAATTATTCTATTGCTGTGGACTTAAATCATCAGTATGTGAAATACATCTTCAGTCAGTTAAGGGGAATGCCTTCCATAATAAGTGAGGTTTAATATAATTAGCTGGAAGCTTAAAAGAAAAAGGTCAGAAGAAAACTCAGCAGCTCAGCATACCTCATCTCAGCACTCACAGCTCAGCCCAGATGTGTGATGTAGAAAAGAATTGCCCCAGGTAAGCCACTGGAACCCAAAAGGCAAGAGAGAAGGCCAGCAGATGTCACCGTGTGCCTTCCCATGTGACAGAGAAACTCTGATGAAAGCTAGCCGTCTTTCTCTGAAGAATTACATATTTTTAACTAAATAAATTTCTTTATTAAAAGCTGATCCATCTCTGGGTGTGTGCATTCTGGCAGCTTTAGCAAACTGAAACAGGGACTATCACATAATGCTTTGCAAATAGTCCTTTTATCAAACCCTCCTCAAATTAGCCTAATTTTAGTTACCATCTGTTTCTTGTGGGCCCCTGACCTATACCTAAGAATACCCTGAATCTTTTCAATTGATATTTTTTTGTGCTTTGCTTCCAGGAAGCAACTTCTGTTTTAATTAGGATCATTTTGGCTGCAAATCAAGAAATCTAATGTAAAATATCTAAGGCAAAAAATGGGCATTTATTACCTTGATAATGAAGTCGTATAGAGAACAGGGATACAGTTGGGCCTTGGGGGAGTTTAGAACTAGGAGTCTTTCTCTAGCTTTGTCATTAGAATAAAAGCTCTTTTTATTCTAATGTCCTCTTTTTTCAGTTTCAGTTAGAAAAACCCTTGGTAAGGACTTTGACCCAGCCTGGATGACAAGCCTAACATTGTGCCCAGACAGATGGAGTACTAGCATCAGCAGCCCCAAGAGAACTCATGGTTGGCGTGGAAGCCACAGTTCACAGAAGTTGCTATTATTCTCAGAAAAAGGGAAAAAGATATTCTCCTAAACCACTCTATGGTAGTAATGACTCTACAGAACCTAAATCACCTTTTTATCTTGAATGCTACTGCCAACTTCTTAGGTTGTAGATCTGGGATGCCTATATTATCACTTTGTGTATGTGCAAACTCTGAGATTGTCCCTTGTGCTATAGTCCACAAAGACAAAGTAATACAAGTATGTATTTGTCTATATACATGAATAGCCGATATACACATTTCTGAATTAGGATATCCCCAACACTTGCAAAAAAAAAAAAAAAATTCTTACTCAAAAAGAACACACACCAAATGATGTAGCTATGACACAGTTTATTTCAACATATTAAACCAAACTATAACCATACAAATCCTTTTTTTGAAAAACCTGAATTCTATATATGCAGAATTGGTTTGATTGGCCATATTGTATTTTAGCAAAAAGTATTTAGGTACACCATACTACTGAAGCTTTCTGTGTACATAGCAGATACTAAATAGCTTTGCTAAATGACCAGACATTTGGAAAAAAATCAAAACATAATTATAAAACAGAGTCAAATGTGTAAGTTAAGAACATTGTTGAATTTATCAGAAGAAGCTTTGATTTGCTAGCAATATTTGTATCTGAAGGGAAAAAAAGACCACTCATCAGCCTTATATTTTCAGCTAAATTAAGCTAAAAATTTGAATTAAGCTAAAAATTTGAAGGAATGAATACTTTCTTCCTAAATCCTCAGAAATATATTCTTCTTCAAACATGTAGCTAAGAAGGAGTAGACAATTTAAAGGATGACGAAAACAAAAGCACACAGTTTTCACTTCTGTGACACTCATCCAGATTCCACTGTGGACAGTTTCCTAAGTCAGCTACCAATTCACTCAACTTAGTTAAAAAAAAAAAACATAATGCCTGATGATAGTACTAATTTGGCTTTAGTTATAGTACTAATTATAGTACTTATTACAGAAATTATAGTACTAATTTCAGGCAACCAATCAGCAGGGTTTTTCTTCTAACCTCAAAAGCTAGTTATATTTACCTTTTAGCTTAAGACAGTTCACTGAAATTTTGGAATTCTATGATAGTGATGTTAGCATATTTAAATGTAAGATGCAAAATTCTGAATAGCAAATAATTTTTCTTCAAGAATGTAAACTGCTGTGTTTTCTAAATAATCACTTTCCTAATGAACAAATGAAATATAAAATGCCAAAGAAAGCAGAAAACTTTGGATGTTCCAAAATGAAACTATGATAATAATTTGACGTATCTACATGATTGTAGTAATCTTATATTGTAAGAGTAATTATTCATTACTATATATCACTGGGTAGCAAACCCAGCCCTATCTGAAAACACTAGACCAAATTGTCTTCCTAAGTCCCTCCAGGCCATGACTGTACACAATATGATGAAATATTTTTAATAAATGCAATCTATCATAGAACCATAAATTTTTACATTCGTAAATAATAAACTTAACTTTACTATAGTGATGATTTAAATACATGTGGTATAAAAGGAAAGAACAGTTATAATCATACTCTGAATTTTTTCTTGCACGATAATATTAAAAAAGAGATTTCCACAACCTATTAATCCTTAAGAAATAGAGTCTAAGCACTAAATATAATAAATAAATATTGGCAATCTGGAGGCCTGAAAAAGAATATATAATACCAAATGTAATAAAACAGTGTATTAGGAATCTGGTATTTCAGTGTTAAGACTTCATCTGAATACAGTGAGATTTACTGCTATTATATATAAGCTTCACATTAAGGCACCTACCATTCCTATAAGAAAGATCTGGATTTTAAAATAAAAGGTAAATGTGCTGTAAAATTCTTTTTTTCATTCATTCTTTTTGTCACCACAGATATCAGTTTTAAATCTAAGTTTTTGTATAGCAGATTATGAGTATCTTTGAACATATTTCCTGAACATAGTTCAAATGTTTCTCAATGATCTTTTGATATTTTAATTAATGTATACACTTTAAAAATATGATACTTTAATTAATGAGGATATAGGCAAAATCAAATCAAAATGGATGATGAAGGACTAACCATAAGACAACTAAAATAACTATAAGTTATGTGATCACTTCCAAGAAAAAATTTATACTAAAGGGTCAGCAACTTTGAGCAGATCTTAGCCAAGTCACTTAACTTCTCTGAGCCTCACTCTCCTCATCTGTAAAATTTAAATAGTACCTGTTCTCTCAAGCTCACAAAGCTGTTGCTGAGGATCAAATGAAATGATGTAAAAACATTTGGCAAACTATGAAACACTATACAAAAAAATGGTATTATAAGTCAACACCTAAAGTTTCTGCTATTCGGTCTGTCTAGTAAATGATGTCATGGCCTGCTCCTTTTGTATTCACTTGAAAACTCCACCAACTGTGATCAATTCAATAGATATGGAATGAATTGTGCAAAAATCTATGCAAAGAAGAAAGACTAAATTTTAGCTTCCAGAATTTTTATAAACTACAGCTGGCTGTGAGTGGAGAACCACACTGTTTGATGTGGCTCAGGCTACCTCTTGACCCTTCCTACAGATAAAGAGGGGGCAGATTTCTCAAAGACCCTTGCTTCTGGCCTTTCCTTAGTCTCTCTCACCATCTGCTCTCATGTAGCACACAGGCTGGTGCATATAAAGAATCATAAATCATAATAAGAAAGAACCGTAATAGCATAAAAGAGATTTAAGGATATAAAGAAACACTGCTGAGGTCAATCATAGTGCATTACTCAGCTTGGCACATATGTGAAATGGTTCAAAAATCTCTACCAGGTTGTCCCTTTCTTAGTCCTCAAGCCCTTCTTATACAAATAAGTGGTTCTAGGCTAGCTTTTTCCGAACTATGTTCTGAAGTTTAGGTGAGGTGTTAACAGGTGAAAAACAAATCTGAGTTAAATAAGTTTGGAATATGTGGGGTAAAATAAGTTTACATACTGTAAAATTTCTCAGAATATTTGATGTACTAACTATACATTCTGGAATGAGTGTGCAGCATTTCCCAAACTTGTTTAACCACAGAATCTCCCTTTTCCTAAACAAAGTATCTAGAGGTGCTAATAGTACTTGAAAACACTGTTCTAGCTAATTCTCCCTGATTTTAAACACTCCAGGGCTAAGCCTTGTTAGTTACTCTTAATTTCTGAAGGAAGAGAATCATTTTCTATCTCAATAGATGCCCCCTTTTTTTATTTTTTGGTCAAAATAGCCACTTACAAAGTCAACCACCATGATAATCTTCAGTATTCCATTCCCTGAGCATCCTTCCCAAAGCAACAAATAACACAGTTCCTTCTACCTCATAGTTATGAGTTCAAAGAAGTTATTCTCATGTTAGTGAGAATTAAATCTTCATGAAGAAATCCCTATATTCTTTGTTAAACATTAAAAATAAAATGATATAAGTCTAGATCTTAGGACCTAGAATCACAATTATTTTGAGGAAATGGGAGCATTTTATCACAACACCACTGCAATTAGCATTATCAATAATAACTATTATCATAATTAATAGCAGCACTAGTACTGGCTAACACTTATCTTGCACCTTAATCCTCATATACACTCTATGAGGTAGCAATTACTATTATACCCATTTTAAAGATACGTACACTGAGGTTTAGAGAGATTAACTGACTTGTAAAGGTCACACAAAGTAATAAGAGAAGAACCTAAAATTCATATGTGATCCATCACCCCCAAGCTCTTAACCACTACATAATGCCATATTATATTTTAGTGACAAAACAAAAAGGTTTTGTTATACTCTGGCTGTTAAGTAGGAAAATTAGTATGTACTTAAAGAAATCCAACTCAATTGAAATTTGGTTTTGGATTTCCTCTTGAACAAATTACTATTTCCTTAAAGGAGATTCTTGAAGTACAAAGGCAGAGAAAAATAGACTGCTATTTACCAATGAGAGGGTTAGACATGGGGAGGGGTTTAGAAATCTGCATCCAAGGTGAAGACATTATCTGTGGTTTCTGCCATAACAGCAAAACGTTGATACTCTGAAACTCGTTTCTCAAAGAAATTTGTTTTCCCTTCTAAGGAAATGTTTTCCATAAAATCAAAGGGATTTTCTGCCTGGAACACCTGAAAAGAAAAGAAATATTAATATGTATTCTGAAGAAGCAAAGTATATCCCACAAAAAGAGCAACTAGTGACTAAAATAGCATTCAGGTCTCCCAGCACTTGTCTGGTCATATATGGGATAGCATTACTACCCCCAAAGTCCTGGGGGCACTATCCAGAAGCCCTGCTGAGTCAGCAGTCAAGTCTGGCAAATTTTAAGGTAACTAAGATCCCTACAAACTTCCCTAAGAAACTATACTAACATCTCTAATATTCTAACAAATAGAAAGAAAAATATGTTATTTCATGAAATGAAGGAAGAAATACCAACTAACTAAAATATTTTCACAGCTTTAAACATGCAATATACCATATATATTACAGGCATTTTTCACAGGCAATACCATTATGTAGTCATATACACATCATACTAAAATGTTAAATTACCAACAAGGTACTGTAGTCCTAAATATATTTCTTAGTTCATAAGAGAACAGATAATCACCAAATTGATGTTAAAGGACTATGATCAGGGAAGATAGAACAACTTGTTGTTCATATTGACTAGATGTTTCCAAACAAGAAGTGGGACATATGCTGACAAGAAGCTTTTTATTACTTCTGAATTCAGGAAGGAGACATGGAGATTGATGGAACCTGTGGGGCATTTCAATGATTCATGAGGGACAATGAAACACAGTTGCTGAATATAGGAGTATAACAGAATAAAGCATAAACACTATAGGTAACAGCATATTCAAATAACCAAATTTAAAAATGGGCAAAGGACCCTCAAAGAAGATATACAAAAGGACAATAAGTGCATGAAAAGATGCTCAACATCATTAGTCATTGGGGAAATGCAAATCAAGACCACAGTGAAATACTACTTCACACTCAATAGAATGGCTAGAATAATAATAATAAAAAAAACAGATAACGAATATTGTGAGGATGTGGAAAAATTAGAGCCCTCATGCACTGCTGATGTGATTGTAATGTAATGCAGACACTTTGGAAACAGTACAACAGTTCCTTAAATGTCAAAGTTACCATGTGTCCAGCAATTTCACTCCTAGGTATACAGTCAAGAGAAATAAAAACATATATTCTCCCCAAAACTTGTACATAAATGAAAACATATATCCTCCCCCAAACTTGTACATAAATACTTCTACCTTTTGGCTATTTAATCATAATAAATTTAATCACAAACCCAAATGTCCATCAACTGATGAATAAATAAGAAAAATGTGGTCTATCCATATGTGCTGGTTTGAAATGATGAATGTACCCTAGAAAATCCACGTTTTAATCTTAATCCCATTTTGCAAAAGCAGCTGTTTCTTCTAATCCCTATTCAGTACTGTATGTTTGAAACTTTAATTAGATTTTCTCCCTGGAGACGTGACTCAATCAAGAGTGGTTGTTAAATTGGATTAGGTGGAGATGCGTCTCCATCCATTCTAGGTGGGTCTTGATTAGTTTACTAGAATCCTATAAAAGAGGAAACATTTTGGAAAAGGAAGGAAATTCACAGAGAGCCAAGAAGAATGACATAGCCACGAGAAGCAGAGAGTCTACCAGCCAGTGACCTTTGGAGATGAAGAAGAAAAAGGCCTTCCAGGAATCTCCATGAAACAGGAAGCCAGGAGAGAAAGCTAGCAGATGATTCCATATGCTGTGTTCACCCAGTGCCCTTCCAGCCGAGAGAGAAACCCTGACCATTTTCGTCATGTGCCCTTCCAGCTGACAGAGAAACCTTGACCATGTTCATCATGTTCCTTTCCAGTTAAGAGAGAAACTCTGAACTTCATCGGCCTTCTTGAATCAAGGTATCTTTCCCTGGATGCCTTAGATTGGACATTTCTATAGACTTGCTTTAACTGGGACGTTTTCATGGCCTTAGACCTGTAAACTTGCAATTTATTAAATTCCCCTTTTTAAAAGCCATCCTTTTCCTGGTATATTGCATTCTGGCAGCTAGCAAACTAAAACACCACATAATGGAAAAGTATTTGGCCATAAGAAGGAATGAAGAACTGGCACGTGCTACAACACATATGAATCTTGAACATAATATGTAAAGGAAAGAAGCCAGTTAGAAAAGACCACATACTATATGATTCCATTTCTATGAAATGTCCAGAATAGATAAACCTTTAGAGACAGAAATTAGATTAATGGTTGACTAGGACTGCAGCTGAGAAGTGGGTGATGACAAGGTTCTAAAACAGATGGTGGCAATGAGTGCACAACTCTGTGATATATTATAAGCCACTGAGTAGTGGTTTACTTTAAATTACTTCAAATATGTAACTGGTGTGCTATGAGAATTATATTTTAATTAAGCTTTAAACATAAATTTTCTTTAAAAGCTCATTTACTGTGTGTGGCTAAGGTATGGGATCTGTGAAATAATGAGTGAAAAGTCAAGCTATAATGCACAGCAGAACACAATGGAAAGAGCACTGGACCTACAGCCACAGAATCCCTGGATTGTAGAACTGGGGACCTCAAAAAGTCTGATCCAAGCTATTCATGAAAATGTAGCCAAGACCAAGCTAAACTAAGTAGCATGTTCTTGACACCTAGGAAATACTCATATATTTATTGACTAATCTTAAACTTAAAGATAAATCATAACATTATTAATGTGACTCCTATTTAAAATTCTGTATAACATATATATGCTAATTTAGGTAATTCCTTATTTTACTGATTCTTTCATTATAAGAATAGTTCTTTTTGTCATATTTTCTTAATATACCCATTCAACACTATAAATTATCCTCAAAACTTCTAAGGTTTTATTCTACAAGTTTTGATGTACAGCAATCTTATTGTCATTTATTTCCAATTTATATTTTCATTTTTAACTCATTTAAAGGCTACCTTTTCTATTTCTAATTGGATGAAACTTTGGAGCAATCTTTTGTTAATTTCTAATTGTACTGCATCCAAATCTAAGAGGCCTATATAATTACTGCTTTATGGAATTCATTGAGCTATTTTAGGCCTGGGAAAAATAAAATTTTATATTACATTTAGATCTTCTTCAACAACAGATATATTTTATATACCTATAGCTAACAAGTTCCCAAAGTGAAAACAGCAGAGGTCAGTAGTTTTTGAATAAACAAGAGAATGTGGATGTCAGGGTGGGAGGATATGGTTGGTGGTTTAAAGGATAATGAGCTCACATTAGTGTTTAAGAAAGCAAATTAATTTTCCCATAATGAATACTTGTATAACTTGTGAACTAATTCAATTTCTTTTAATACATACAGTTTATAAGTTTGAGATTACACTGATACATTTATAATCTTGATTTCCTTCATTAATAATCAGTAGACAAAAAAACAATAAAAAGAAAAAACAAAGAAAAAGTAAAAAAAATCAGTAGACATATGGAGGGTCTTGCAACACAGTTTAATCTTACCAAAAACCTGTTATCCCACCTGACTTCTTTATTACAATATTTCTGTTGTAACTAGAATATAAATGCTTTACCAAGAAAGGTAATGATTACCCTACCACCAAGGATTTCATAAGGTTACTCATTATATAATTTAAACTTACATTTCTATGCTAAAAAATCAAAACCTGTAATTTTTAATTACAATGATACAATACAACGTAAATTTTTGTGAATGGTTCCACTATTTTGATACAAGGTGACCATTTAGTATGCATTTATTACATGTCTTCCACTGCTTTAAGAGCTTTAAGTGTACTAACTCATCAATGATCATTTTTTTACTTTTTTTTTTGCATGGGCAGGCACCAGGAATCGAAGCTGAGTCTCTGGCATGGCAGGCGAGAATTCTGTCAATGAGCCATTGTCGCACTGCCCCAACAATCCTTTGTAGTAAGTGTTACTGTCTTTCCTCATTTTACAGATGAGGAAACTAAGGCAGAAGTCAGCAGTTAAGCAACTTGCCAAAAGTCGCATAGCTACCTTTGGTAGAACTAGGATTAAGATTCAGGTAGTCTGGTTGTAGGCTCAGTCTCTTAAATCATATGAAAACCACGCCTCTTTATGAAATTAAGGTACATAATCTCTGATAAACAAAATGACAGCAATAGCATAAAGACAACCAAGTTCAAAGAGTCAAATTATGACAGTTATCATTATTTAAAAGTATTAACCCAAGAATTACAATATAGGCACATGGGGATTTCTCTGAAGATAAACATTTAATGCATATGAAATTAAATTTCTTGAAGATGATTACATTAAATAGATACTTGCAATTAAAATAAAGTAATTCATTGAGTTCATTAATTCTAAAATTTAACAGGCTCCTACTTTTGAAATTAATTTCATTTAAAGTTTCAAATTTTGAAAAGACAATTTGTTCATGCAAAACAAGACTCTGTCGTGTATATTTAAAAGTAGACTAGTATGTTACAAATGTTTTCAGTGAAATATAATATTTTAGAGACCTCGTGACTTTAACATTTTAAATAGTCATACTACACGTTTAAACACCTTACCTTCGAGAATCCGAGTTCTGTAAGTAATCTATCGGCTACAAACTCAATGTACTGTTTCATCAAAACACAATTCATTCCAATGAGGCCAACTGGCAGGGCTTCAGTTAAAAACTCCTGGGAAGTTAACAGAAACAGAATAAAGAACAAAGCATAACAATAAATAAGTGGGTATTTTCCCAACAGAAAGAAGTTTTTAGTTTTTTAAATTTTCTATGACACTGCTCTTATTCAAAGAAAGAAAGAACACTTATATAAATTCTTAATGTGGATAATTATGCCTATTTGTTTCAAAATATTTGGGTTATTACTATTCACATTAGTTCACATTTTCAATGATAAAAATAATTCAAAATTAACAAATTACTGATATTTAAATACACAGCACATGTAAGACCTAAATTCACGTGGTTTCTCAATAGAAAAAAAGGAGATGCTTTGTTCTGAAATACCTAGAGAAAAACTGACCTTTGTGCTACATTCTTATTTGGAATCATCAAGTATGACTGTAATGGGGAGCATGACTAGGAAAAGGAGTTAGGAAAGATAGAAAACTTACTTAACAAAAAGAATTTTAAAAAAAAAGGAATGGATCTGGAGGCTGGGTGATAAACTGAATTCCAGCTATATTGAAAGACGGTGGTAAGGTATTAGAGGACAAATAAAAAACATATTAACCACTAGATTAAGTTAAGATGATTCCAGATATCAAAATTCATGTTATCAGAAATGGACAGTCCAATACTACCTAACCGTAATACAATTATGTTAAAACACTGAATGAAGCTGAATGTGAGAATGATAGAGGGAGGAGGGTTGGGGGCACAAATGAAATCAGAAAGAAAGATAGATGATAAAGATTGAGATGGTATAATCTAGGAATGCCTAGAGTGTATAATGATAGTGACTAAATATACAAATTTTAAAAATGTTTTTGTATGAGGAAGAACAAAGGAATGTTATTACTGCAGAGTGCTGAAAGTAGATGGTAAGTAATATTTTAAAATTTTAACTTATGTGTGAGACTAAAGCAAAAAATGTTTATTTGGTACAAAATTTATATTTTGACTAGTGGATTTCCTAATATAACTTATGTAGACAGCTTAACTGAACATCATAAGTACATAGAACCCTGAGTAGGACTTGAGACTTTGTTGGTTTGTCCAGAGTGATGCCTCGATAAATCTCAGAGTGATTTGAACAGTGAATAAAAAAGTATTTGCAATCCCCTTCGGGGAATGGTGAGAACAGGGGAAAATTCAACTTCCCCAGGTTGAATTCTTGATATTCTCACAAGCAGGGTGAACAACCAAAGCTATAGGCTGAGCCCCCAGTCTTGGGGTTTGTTCATGTGAAACTTAATCCCACAAAGGATAAATCAAGCGTACTTAAAATTAGGCCTAAGAGTCACCCCCAAAAGAACCTCTTTTGTTGCTCATATATGGCCTCTCTCTCCAGCCAACACAACAAGCAAACTCACCACCCTTCCCCTGTCTACGTGGGACATGACTCCTAGGGGTGTAGACTTTCCTGGCAATGTGGGACAGAAATCCTAGAATGGGCTGAGACTCAGCATCAAGGGATTGAGAAAACCTTCTCAAACCAAAAGGGGGAAAAATGGAATGAGACAAAGTGTCAATGGCTGAGAGATTCCAAACAGAGTTGAGAGGTTATCCTGGAGGTTATTCTTATGCATTAAGTAGATATCACCTTGTTATTCAAGATGTTGGAGAGGCTGGAGGGAACTGCCTGAAAATGTAGAGCTGTGTTCCAGTAGCCATGTTTCTTGAAGATGACTGTATAATGATACAGCTCTCACAATGTGACTGTGTGATTGTGAAAACCTTGTTATCTGATGCTCCTTTTATCTACCTTGTCAACAGACGAGTAGAACGTAAGGAATAAAAATAAATAATAGGGGGAACAAATGTTAAAATAAATTTAGTTTGAAATGCTAGTGATCAATGAAAGAGAGGGGTAAGGGGTATGGTATGAATAATTTTTTTGTTTGTTTTCATTTTATTTCTTTTTCTGAATAGATGCAAATGTTTCAAGAAATGATCATGATGATGAATATGCAACTATGTGATGACACTGTGAATTACTGATTATATATGTAGAATGGAATGATCAAAATAGGAATGTTTGCATTTGTTTGGTGTTTTTTGGTATGTAAAAAAAAAAGGAATGGATCTGGAGGCTGGGTGTTAAACTGAATTCCAGCTATATTGAAAGATGGTGGTACGGTATTAGAGGACAAATAAAAAAACATATTAACCACTGGAATAAGTTAAAATGATTCCAGATATCAAAATTCATGTTATCTCTTTCCCACTCCCACTGTGAAAGCTATGGCCATTAAATACAGAGTGACAAGGAAAAAAAAATTTGTATTACTTTTAAACTTGTTCTTTAGAATGATAAAAACACATGCTAAATGGGATACCCAGGCCTTTCTAGTCAGAGATCTCTCTTCACATGTTACAAATTAAGTTTTACTATTCACCATTTCATTTATTTATTCATTTTGTAAACATCTGGTACATGATTCAAGCTAGGCACCGTGCTAGGTTATTATACAAAACAAAAAAGACACCATCTGTGCCCCATAGGAGCTAAAATCTAAAGGAAAGAAAACTGACTTATAAACCAAATTATAAACTGATGCAGTAATTGCAATACATTATGCATAGATGTTGTTAGATTTAACCATATAAAAATGTCAATATTGTTTTGGTCTATAAAAAGGCAATTTCATATGAATCAACCTATTACAATAATGGTACAAATATCAGAAAAAGAAAGATGTGATAACTACGTAAATTCCACTGCTTACCTGCTCAATCTCAACAGCATTAACAATGATCTCTCTGACCCTTTCTTCTGAAGGCTTATTTACTAAGTATTGAAACATCAGGCATGCAAAGTCACAGTGAAGCCCCTAAAATAGGAGAAAAACACCACTTTCAAATAATTTTTAATCAGCTATCTGCACACAGTGATAGGTCAGGCATTATATAAAGTAAATTATGAGAGGGCAACATGGAACTTTTGGAAGATAAAGAGGAATAGAGTCAGGAACTTTTTTGCTTCAAATCTTTTTAAAATGCCAATACAATCTATAATGAAACACTTTCATTATCAATAAATTTAAATTTATTAACATTAAGGAAGAATTAATGAACAAACAAGCAAGCAAAATCTACAACCAACAAAAGCATTTTGCAGCAAAGAAGAAAAGTAAAGTAGGTAAGAAGAGCTGAAATGAAAATTCATTAACTGTTGAATGTCCAAAAAAATTAAGGAATGACAGAAACATAAATATTTAATGAGCAGACAGGACTCAGAGAGATTTGAAAAAGACATATAAGAATAACTCACAACAAAAACAAATTCAGTACAATGAATATGGAAGCTGAAGGATTAAGAAAACTGTCTGAAACTGTAAAGAGCAGAGATGACTTTGCAGCTAACTCAACCAGAGAAGGAAAAACAGAACAGGTGCTATAGCACTAAAAATTAAAATAATAGAAGAAAACTTTCAAAAACTCAAAACAAAAAAGAGAAAGTGGCCAGAGGTAGAAAAAGATAATGGTATTCCAGACAAAATTTGGTCATAAACTGACTTCAAGGTTGTCAATTAATACTTATAAACTATAAAGAGAAGAAATAATTTTGTAAGCAACCAAGAAAAAGAACTCAACAATGTGCATATTAAAGAATTACAAATCAGAGTTGCTCAGATTTTTCTAAATGAAACAATAAAAACCTGAAGACAACAGAAAGATAAGACCCTAAAATCAAAGGTTGAATTTCAAGGATTTTCTACCTTGTTAGGCTGTCATTCCCAGAAGAAATTATCAGGGGAAAAAACCCTCTTTGAATGGCAATCTTAGAAAATTTACTAGTGAAACATTTTTTGCCAGACTTAACACAAGGAGATACTTCAAATTGCCAAAGGCTGAATTTCAAAGTTGATAAAAGGTGTTAAAGAAAGTGTTGATTAGAACTGTCAGCTAGCTACCTACTAGAGAGATGTGTCTACTCATAATTGTTAAATAAGTAAATGAATAATCTTAATTTCAAGATTTAAAGCAATTCTGAAATCAATAATAGGCAGAGGGCCCAAAAATTTACAAAATATATGGAGACTCACAACACACTCGAAAACAACCAGTGGGTCAAGGAAGAAATTACAAGAGAAATCAGTAAATATCTCAAGGCAAATGAAAATGAAAACACAACATATCAAAACTTCAGGGACACAGCAAAGGAAGTGCTAAGAGGGAAACTTATTGCCCTAAATGCCTATATCAAAAAAGAAGGAAGGGCAAAAATTGAGGAATTAACTGTCCACTTGGAAGAACTAGAGAAAGAAGAGCAATTTAACCCCAAAGCAAGCAAAAGGAAAGAAATAAGAAAGATTAGAGCAGAAATAAATGAAATGGAGAACATGAAAACAATTGAGAAAATCAATAAACCAGAAGCTGGTTCTATGAGAAAATCAATAAGATTGATGGACCCTTAGCAAGACTGACAAAAAGAAAAGAGAAAGGATGCAAATAAATAAGATCAGAAATGGAAGAGGAGACATAATCACTGACCCCACAGAAATAAAGGAAGTAATAACAGGATACTATGAACAACTTTATGCTAATAAATACAACAATGTAGATGAAATGGACAACTTCCTAGAAAGGCATGAACAACCAACTTTTACTTGAGAAGAAATCAACGACCTCAACAAACCAATCACAACTAAAGAAACTGAATCAGTCATTAAGAAGCTCCCCAAAAAGAAAAGTCCAGGACCAGATGGCTTCACATGTAAATTCTACCAAACATTCCAGAAAGAATTAGTACCAACGCTGCTCAAACTTTTCAAAAAAATTGAAGAGGAGGGAAAGCTACCTACTTCTACAAAGCCAACATCACCCTCATACCAAAGCCAGACAAAGATTTTACAAAAAAAGAAAACTACAATCTCTCTAATGAATATAGCAAAAATCCTCAACAAAATTCTAGCAAATCAAATCAAGCAACACATTAAAAGAATTACACATCATGACCAAGTAGGATTCATCCCAGGTATGCAAGGATAGTTCAACATAAGAAAATCAATCAATGTAATACACCATGTCAAGAAATCAAAGCAGAAAAATCACATGATCATCTCGTTTGATGCAGAGAAGGCATCTGACAAAATTCAACAACCTTTCTTGTTGAACACACTTCAAAAGATAGGAATAGAAGGGAACTTCCTCAGCATAATAAAGGGAATATATGACAAACCCACAGCTAACATCCTCAATGAGGAAAAACTGAAAACTCTTCCCCTAAGATCAGGAACAAGACAAGGATGTCCACTGTCACCACTGTTATTCAACATTGTGTTGGAAATTGTAGCCAGAGCAATTAGACAAGAAAAAGAAATACAAGGCATCAAAATCGGAAAGGAAGAAGTAAAACTCTCACTGTTTGCAGATGATATGATACTATATGTCAAAAACCCTGAAAAATCCACAGCAAAACTACTAGAGCTAATAAATGAGTACAGCAAAGTGGCAGGTTACAAGATCAACACTCAAAAATCTGTAGTGTTTCTACACATCAGTGATGAACAATCTGAAGGGGAAATAAAGTCAAAATCTCATTTACAATTGCAACCAAAAGAATAAAATATTTAGGAATAAATTTAACTAAAGAGACAAAAGACCTAGACAAAAAAAACTACAAGAAATTGTTAAAAGAAATCACAGAAGACCTAAATAAATAGAAGGACATACCGTGTTCATGGATTGAAAGACTAAATATAGTTAAGATGTCAATTCTACCTAAATTGAGTTATGGATTCAATGCAATACCAATTAAAATCCCAAAAACTTACTTTTCAGTAGTAGAAAAACCAATAACCAAATTTATCTGGAAGGGCAGGGTGCCCTGAATAGATAAATGTATCTGAGAAAGAAAATGAAGTCAGAGGTCTCATACTATCTGACTTATCTGACTTTAAGGTGTATTACGAAGCTACAGTGGTCAAAACAGCAGGGTACTGGCATAAAGATAGATATATTGACCAATGGAATCGACCAGAATATTCAGATATAGACCCTCTCGTATATGGGCAATTGATCTTTGATAAGGCAGTCAAGCCAACTCAACTGGGACAGAACAGTCTCTTCAATAAATGGTGCCTATAGAACTGGATCTCTGCATGCAAAAGAATGAAACAGGATCCATATTCACACCCTATACAAAAATTAACTCAAAATGGATCAAAGACCTAAACATTAGATCTAAGGCCATAAACCTTTTAGAAGAAAATGTAGGGAAATATCTTAAAAATCTTATACTAGGAGGCAATTTCCTAGACCTTACACCCAAAGCATGAACACTGAAGAAAGAAAGAAAGAAAGAAAGAAAGAAAGAAAGAAAGAAATGGGAACTCCTCAAAAGTAAACACTTTTGTACATCAAAGAACTTTGTCAAGAAAGTAAAAAGACAGCCTACACAATGGCAGACAATATTTGGAAATGATATATCAGATAAAGATCTAGTATCCAGAATAAATAAAGAGATTGTTCAACTCAACAACAAAAAGACAAATAACCCAATTACGAAATGGGTAAAAGACATGAAGAGACACTTTTCAGAAGAGGAAATACAAATGGCCAAAAGGCACATGAAAAGATGCTCAACTTCTCTGACTATTAGGGAAATGCAAATCAAAACCACAATGATATATCATCTCACTCCCATCAGCATGGCCATTATCAATAACACAGAAAATGATAAGTGCTGGAGCGGATGTGGAGAAAGACGCACACTTATCCACCATTGGTGGGAATGTAAAATGGTACAACCAGTGCGGAAGGCAGTTTGGCGGTTCCTCAGGAAGCTACTTATAGAATTGCCAATACCATTGCTAGGCATCTACTCAGAGGACATAAGGCCAAGGACACAAACGGACATTTGCACACCAATGTTTATAGCAGCTTTATTTACAATTGCCAAGAGATGAAAACAGCCCAAATATCCATCAACAGATGAGTGGCTAAACAAACTGTGGTATATACATATGATTGAATATTATGCAGCTGTAAACCAGAAGAAAGTAATGACGTATGTAACAACATGGATGGACCTTGAGGACATTCTGCCAAATGAAATTAGCCAGAAATAAAAGGACAAATATTGTATGGTTTTACTGATATGAAGATTTAAAGCAACTCTAATCAAAATCCCTGAGGGATTTTTTTAAGTCAAAAATTAATCCGGAAGAATAGACACTTCTAACAACATTTTGAAAAAGAAAATTAAAAGGAGCACTTTATCCTACCAATTATTAAAACATGAAACCTACAATAATTAAAATAGTCTATTACAGCATGAAATTTGACAGCTAGATTAAAACACAGAAAAAAAGCCATAAAATATTAATATACAATTTAAAAAGCATCACAAGTCAATGGAGAAAGGATGAATTGTTTGACAGAGATTTCTAAAAGCTGCCCAAGAGTATATGAGATAAAATTAAGTTAAATTCTAATATCATATATGAAAACAAATTCCAGTTGCATCAGAAAGTTAAATGTTAAAAGGCCAAGAAGAAAATATGTATGACTCTTTATCTCTGGATACAGACCACATAAAAGTTAAGGCTCTTGTACATTAAAAGAACAAACAAAATTAAAAAGTGACTTCTGGGTCAAGATGGCGGCTTAACAACATGCGCATTTTAGTTCGTCCTCCAGAACAACTACTAAATAACCAGAAACAGTACAGAACAGCTCCCGGAGCCACGATAGTACCCAGACACACAGCGTACCCCAGTTTGGACCAGCTGGACCGGCTGCGAGCACGCCCCAGAACCGTGAGTTCCCAAAGCTACAGTGGCCAGCGCCCTTCCCCCACAGGCCGCTTCCCAGAGGGGAAAGGAAAGGACTTTACCAGCAGCAGGGACTTGGCACAATCAAACGTCAATTGTGGAACTAATTAACAAATTCTGACTACTAAAAATAGGCCCCCAGCTTAGGAGAACCTGTACAAAGCGGAGGTTGCTCATTTTTGCCCCGGCGCCAAGGGGGCAGGACTGACAGAAAAAGGGGGAAAAAAAAAGGAAACAGAGGTTTTTGTGGCTGTGTATCTACAAAGGCTTGACTGCCTCTGGATACAGCGGCAGGACTTTTCAGGCTGCAACTGCCCCAGGCATAGGCAGAAGTGAGCTCTTTTGGGGGCGTATCTGGAGCTTGTGCCTTCCCCAGGGGAGGGGTGAAGCCCCACCCAGGTGGAATCCCTCCATCAAGGAATTCAGACACCAGGGCTTGGTAATTTGAAGCCATTAAAACCAGCCTACAATCTCTCCTCTGTCTCCACCATGCCCCCAGCAGGGAGAGTCTGCCAAAGTTAAAGGTACAGCATCATCTTATGCTGGTGGGACCTGCAGTCAGACAAGCGCCACATACTGGGCAGGATAAGAAAAACAGAGTCCACAGACTTCACAGGAAAGTCTTTCAACCTGCTGGGTCTCACCCTCAGGGAAAACTGACGCAGGTGACTCTTTCCTCTTGATAGGAGGCCAGTTTGGTCTGGGAAAATCTGGCTGGGGTCTATAATATCTAAGTAGACCCTCCTAAGTGTGTGTGGGGGGGAAAGGCACCACACAAGCAGGGCAAGAAACAAGAACTGAAAAATTCTCCTCTGTTAAACAAAACTTAAGCTAAAGGTCCAGATAAAGCTGAATGGAATGTCAAAGAACAGATAGACAACAAATTCATCCAGCAAGAAAACCCTAGATAAAAGAAGTGAAAGCAATCTCCAGAATAAACTAATTAAGGTAATTAAATGCCTAGATACCAGCAAAAAATAACAAATCACACTAGGAAAACTGAAGATATGGCCCAGTCAAAGGAACAAACCAACAATTCAAATGACATACAGGAGCTGAAACAATTAATTCAGAATGCACGAACAAACATGGGAAACCTCATCAAAAACCAAATCTATGAATTGAGGGAGGATATAAAGAAGGCAAGGAAAGAACAAAAAGAAGAAATTGAAAGTCTGAAAAAACAAATCACAGAACTTATGGGAATGAAAGACACAGTAGAAGAGATGAAAAAAACAATGGAAACCTAAAATGGTAGATTTCAAGATACAGAACATAGGATTTCTGAATTGGGATTTCTGAACTGGAGGACAGAACATCTGAAATCCGACAAGAAACAGAAACTTTAGGAAAAAAAATGGAAAAATATGAGCAGGGACTCAGGGAATTGAAAGACAATATGAAGGACATGCATATACGTGTTGTGGGTGTCCCAGAAGGAGAAGAGAAGGGAAAAGGAGGAGAAAAACTAATAGAGGAAATTATCACTGAAAATTTCCCAACTCTATGAAAGACTTAAAATTACAGATCCAAGAAGTGCAGCATATCCCAAAGAGAACAGATCCAAATAGACATACTCCAAGACATTTAATAATCAGAATGTCAGAGGTCAAAGAGAAAGAGAGGATCTTGAAAGCAGCAAGAGAAAAGCAATCCATCACATACAAGGGAAGCCCAATAAGACTATGTGCAGATCTCTCAGCAGAAACAATGGAGGCGAGAAGACAGTGGGATAATATATTTAAATTATTAAAAGAGAAAAACTGCCAACCAAGAATTCTATATCCAGCAAAACTGTCCTTCAAAAATGAGGGAGGTTAAAACATTTTCAGACAAAAAATCACTGAGAGAATTTGTGACCAAGAGACCAGCTCTGCAAGAAATACTAAAGGGAACACTAAAGACAGATATGAAGACAGAAGAGAGAGGTGTGGAGAAGAGTGTAGAAAGGAAGACTATGAGTAAAGGTAAAAAGAAGGAAAATTAGATATGACATATAAAATCCAGAAAGCAAAATAGTAGAAGAAAGTACTACCCATGCAGCAATAACACTGAATGTTAATGGATTAAACTCTCCAATCAAAAGACATAGTCTGGCAGAATGGATTAAAAAACAGGACCCATCTATATGCTGTCTCTACTCAAAGGATACGAGGCCAAGGACACAAATGGACATTTACACACCAATGCTTATAGCAGCATTATTAACAATTACCAAGAGATGGAAACAGCCAAAATGTCCATCAACAGACAGTTGGC
The DNA here is from genome assembly GCF_023851605.1 of Tamandua tetradactyla. Classification (NCBI taxonomy): domain Eukaryota; kingdom Metazoa; phylum Chordata; class Mammalia; order Pilosa; family Myrmecophagidae; genus Tamandua; species Tamandua tetradactyla. Next base: position 146,696,947 of record NC_135332.1, read on the forward strand.
AAAACAAACTGTGACATTTACATAAGATGGAATATTATGCAGCTGTAAGACAGAATAAAGTTATGAAATATGTAATAACATGAATGGACCTTAAGGACATTATGCTGAGTGTGATTAGCCAGAAACAAAAGGACAAATACTGTATGTTCTCACTGATATGAACTGACATTAGTGAATAAACTTGGAATAGTTCCTTGGTAACAGAGACCATCAGGAGATAGAAATAGGGTAAGATATTGGGTAATTGGAGCTGAAGGGATACAGATTGTGCAACAGGACTGAATATAAAAACTCAGAAATGGACAGCACAATATTACCTAACCGTAATACAATTATGTTAAAACACTGAATGAAGCTGCATATGAGAATGATAGAGGAAGAAGGGCTGGGGCATAAATGAAATCACAAAGAAAGATAGATGATAAAGATTGAGATGGTGTAACCTAGGAATGCCTAGAGTGTATAATGATAGTGACTAAATGTACAAATTAAAAAAAATGTTTTTGCATGAGGAAGAACAAAAGAATGTCATTACTGCAGTGTGCTGAAAATAGATGGTACTTAATATATTAAAATTTCAACTAATGTGTGAGATTAGAGCAAAAAATGTTTGTTTGGTAAAATCTATACTTTGACTACTGTATCTCCTAATATAACTTATGTAGATAGTTGACTGAACACCTTAAGTACATGGAACTTTGTATAGGACATGAGATTTTGCTGGTTTGTACAGGTGATGCACTGATGAATCCCAGAGTGATTTGATCAGTGAGTGGAAAAGTATTTTCATTTTTTTTTTTTATTAATTAAAAAAAGAATTAACAAAACAATTAGAAATCATTCCAATCTACATGTACAATCAGTAATTCTTAATAACATCACATAGTTGCATATTCATCATTTCTTAGTACATTTGCATCGATTTAGAAAAAGAAATAAAAAGACAACAGAATAAGAATTAAAACAATAATAGAAAGAAAAAAAACAAAAACAAAAAACCTATACCTCACATGCAGCTTCATTCAGTGTTTTAACATAATTGCATTACAATTGGGTAGTATTGTGCTGTCCATTTCTGAGTTTTTATATCCAGTCCCGTTGTACAGTCTGTATCCCTTCATCTCCAATTATCCCTTCTCTCTTTTTTTTTTTTTTAATTAACGGAAAAAAAGAAATTAACCCAACATTTAGAGATCATACCATTCTACACATGCAATCATTAATTCTTAACATCATCACATAGATGCATGATCATCATTTCTTAGTACATTTGCATTGGTTTAGAAGAACTAGCAACATAACCGAAAAAGATATAGAATGTTAATATAGAGAAAAAAATAAAAGTAATAATAGTAAAATCAAAACAAAACAAAACAAAAACCTATAGCTCAGATGCAGCTTCATTCAGTGTTTTAACATGATTACTTTACAATTAGGTATTATTGTGCTGTCCATTCTTGAGTTTTTGTATCTAGTCCTGTTGCACAGTCCGTATCCCTTCAGCTTCAATTACCCATTGTCTTACCCTGTTTCTAACTCCTGCTGAACTCTGTTACCAATGACATATTTCAAGCTTATTCTCGAATGTCCGTTCACATCAGTGGGACCATACAGTATTTGTCCTTTAGTTTTTGGCTGGATTCACTCAGCATAATATTCTCTAGGTCCATCCATGTTATTACATGGTTCAGAAGTTTATCTTGTCTTAAAGCTGCATAATATTCCATCGTATGTATATACCACAGTTTGTTTAGCCACTCTTCTGTTGATGGAGATTTTGGCTGTTTCCATCTCTTTGCAATTGTAAATAATGCTGCTATAAACATTGGTGTGCAAATGTCCGTTTGTGTCTTTGCCCTTAAGTCCTTTGAGTAGATACCTAGCAATGGTATTGCTGGGTCGTATGGCAATTCTATATTCAGCTTTTTGAGGAACCGCCAAACTGCCTTCCACAGTGGTTGCACCCTTTGACATTCCCACCAACAGTGGATAAGTGTGCCTCTTTCTCCGCATCCTCTCCAGCACTTGTCATTTTCTGTTTTGTTGATAATGGCCATTCTGGTGGGTGTGAAATGATATCTCATTGTGGTTTTGATTTGCATTTCTCTAATGGCCAGGGACATTGAGCATCTCTTCATGTGCCTCTTGGCCATCCGTATTTCCTCTTCTGAGAGGTGTCTGTTCAAGTCTTTTTCCCATTTTGTAATTGGGTTGGCTGTCTTTTTGTTGTTGAGATGAACAATCTCTTTATAAATTCTGGATACTAGACCTTTATCTGATATATCATTTCCAAATATTGTCTCCCATTGTGAAGGCTGTCTTTCTACTTTCTTGATGAAGTTCTTTGATGCACAAAAGTGTTTAATTTTGAGGAGTTCCCATTTATTTATTTCCTTCTTCAGTGCTCTTGCTTTAGGTTTAAGGTCCATAAAACCGCCTCCAGTTGTAAGATCCATAAGATATCTCCCAACATTTTCCTCTAACTGTTTTATGGTCTTAGACCTAATGTTTAGATCTTTGATCCATTTTGAGTTAACTTTTGTATAGGGTGTGAGAGATGGGTCTTCTTTCATTCTTTTGCATATGGATATCCAGTTCTCTAGGCACCATTTATTGAAGAGACTGCTCTGTCCCAGGTGAGTTGGCTTGACTGCCTTATCAAAGATCAAATGTCCATAGATGAGAGGGTCTATATCTGAGCACTCTATTCGATTCCATTGGTCGATATATCTATCTTTATGCCAATACCATGCTGTTTTGACCACTGTGGCTTCATAATATGCCTTAAAGTCAGGCAGCGCGAGACCTCCAGCTTCGTTTTTTTTCCTCAAGATGTTTTTAGCAACTCGGGGCACCCTGCCCTTCCAGATAAATTTGCTTATTGGTTTTTCTATTTCTGAAAAATAAGTTGTTGGGATTTTGATTGGTATTGCATTGAATCTGTAAATCAATTTAGGTAGGATTGACATCTTAACTATATTTAGTCTTCCAATCCATGAACACGGTATGCCCTTCCATCTATTTAGGTCTTCTGTGATTTCTTTTAGCAGTTTTTTGTAGTTTTCTTTATATAGGTTTTTTGTCTCTTTAGTTAAATTTATTCCTAGGTATTTTATTCTTTTAGTTGCAATTGTAAATGGGATTCGTTTCTTGATTTCCCCCTCAGCTTGTTCATTACTAGTGTATAGAAATGCTACAGATTTTTGAATGTTGATCTTGTAACCTGCTACTTTGCTGTACTCATTTATTAGCTCTAGTAGTTTTGTTGTGGATTTTTCCGGGTTTTCGACGTATAGTATCATATCGTCTGCAAACAGTGATAGTTTTACTTCTTCCTTTCCAATTTTGATGCCTTGTATTTCTTTTTCTTGTCTAATTGCTCTGGCTAGAACCTCCAACACAATGTTGAATAATAGTGGTGATAGTGGACATCCTTGTCTTGTTCCTGATCTTAGGGGGAAAGTTTTCAATTTTTCCCCATTGAGGATGATATTAGCTGTGGGTTTTTCATATATTCCCTCTATCATTTTAAGGAAGTTCCCTTGTATTCCTATCTTTTGAAGTGTTTTCAACAGGAAAGGATGTTGAATCTTGTCGAATGCCTTCTCTGCATCAATTGAGATGATCATGTGATTTTTCTGCTTTGATTTGTTGATATGGTGTATTACATTAATAGATTTTCTTATGTTGAACCATCCTTGCATACCTGGGATGAATCCTACTTGGTCATGATGTATAATTCTTTTAATGTGCTGTTGGATACGATTTGCTAGAATTTTATTGAGGATTTTTGCATCTGTATTCATTAGAGAGATTGGTCTGTAGTTTTCTTTTTTTGTAATATCTTTGCCTGGTTTTGGTATGAGGGTGATGTTGGCTTCATAGAATGAGTTAGGTAGTTTTCCCTCCACTTCGATTTTTTTGAAGAGTTTGAACAGAATTGGTACTAATTCTTTCTGGAACGTTTGGTAGAATTCACATGTGAAGCCATCTGGTCCTGGACTTTTCTTTTTAGGAAGCTTTTGAATGACTAATTCAATTTCTTTACTTGTGATTGGTTTGTTGAGGTCATCTATGTCTTCTTGAGTCAAAGTTGGTTGTTCATGTCTTTCCAGGAACCCGTCCATTTCCTCTAAATTGTTGTATTTATTAGCGTAAAGTTGTTCATAGTATCCTGTTATTACCTCCTTTATTTCTGTGAGGTCAGTAGTTATGTCTCCTCTTCCATTTCTGATCTTATTTATTTGCATCCTCTCTCTTCTTCTTTTTGTCAATCTTGCTAAGGGCCCATCAATCTTATTGATTTTCTCATAGAACCAACTTCTGGCCTTATTGATTTTCTCTATTGTTTTCATGTTTTCAATTTCATTTATTTGTGCTCTAATCTTTGTTATTTCTTTCCTTTTGCTTGCTTTGGGGTTAGCTTGCTGTTCTTTCTCCAGTTCTTCCAAATGGATAGTTAATTCCTGAATTTTTGCCTTTTCTTCTTTTCTGATATAGGCATTTAGAGCAATAAATTTCCCTCTTAGCACTGCCTTTGCTGCGTCCCATAAGTTTTGATATGTTGTGTTTTCATTTTCATTCGCCTCGAGGTATTTGCTAATTTCTCTTGCAATTTCTTCTTTGACCCAGTCGTTGTTTAGGAGTGTGTTGTTGAGCCTCCACATATTTGTGAATTTTCTGGCACTCTGCCTATTATTGATTTCCAACATCATTCCTTTATGGTCCGAGAAAGCGTTGTGTAAGATTTCAATCTTTTTAAATTTGTTAAGACTTGCTTTGTGACCCAGCATATGGTCTATCTTTGAGAATGATCCATGAGCACTTGAGAAAAAGGTGTATCCTGCTGTTGTGGGATGTAATGTCCTATAAATGTCTATTAAGTCTAGTTCATTTATAGTAATATTCAGATTCTCTATTTCTTTGTTGATCCTCTGTCTAGATGTTCTGTCCCTTGATGAGAGTGGTGAGTTGAAGTCTCCAACTATTATGGTATATGAGTCTATTTCCCTTTTCAGTGTTTGCAGTATATTCCTCACGTATTTTGGGGCATTCTGATTCGGTGCGTAAATATTTATGATTGTTATGTCTTCTTGTTTAATTGTTCCTTTTATTAGTATATAGTGTCCTTCTTTGTCTCTTTTAACTGTTTTACATTTGAAGTCTAATTTGTTGGATATTAGTATAGCCACTCCTGCTCTTTTCTGGTTGTTATTTGCATGAAATATCTTTTCCCAACCTTTCACTTTCAACCTATGTTTATCTTTGGGTCTAAGATGTGTTTCCTGTAGACAGCATATAGAAGGATCCTGTTTTTTAATCCATTCTGCCAATCTATGTCTTTTGATTGGGGAATTCAGTCCATTGACATTTAGTGTTATTACTGTTTGGATAATATTTTCCTCTAACATTTTGCCTTTTGTATTATATATATCATATCTGATTTTCCTTCTTTCTACACTCTTTTCCATATCTCTCTCTTCTGTCTTTTTGTATCTGACTCTAGTGCTCCCTTTAGTATTTCTTGCAGAGCTGGTCTCTTGGTCACAAATTCTTTCAGTGACTTTTTGTCTGAGAATGTTTTAATTTCTCCCTCATTTTTGAAGGATAATTTTGCTGGATATAGGAGTCTTGGTTGGCAGTTTTTCTCTTTTAGTATTTTAAATATATCATCCCACTGTCTTCTAGCTTCCATGGTTTCTGCTGAGAAATCTACACAAAGTCTTATTGGGTTTCCCTTGTATGTAATGGATTGTTTTTCTCTTGCTGCTTTCAAGATCTTCTCTTTCTCTTTGACCTCTGACATTCTAACTAGTAAGTGTCTTGGAGAACGCCTATTTGGGTCTAATCTCTTTGGGGTGCGCTGCACTTCTTGGATCTGTAATTTTAGGTCTTTCATAAGAGTTGGGAAATTTTCAGTGATAATTTCTTCCATTAGTTTTTCTCCTCCTTTTCCCTTCTCTTCTCCTTCTGGGACACCCACAACACGTATATTTGTGCGGTTCATATTGTCCTTGAGTTCCCTGATACCCTGTTCAAATTTTTCCATTCTTTTCCCTATAGTTTCTGTTTCTTTTTGGAATTCAGATGTTCCATCCTCCAAATCACTAATTCTATCTTCTGTCTCTTTAAATCTATCATTGTAGCTATCCATTATTTTTTCTATGTTTGCTACTTTATCCTTCACTTCCATAAGTTCTGCGATTTGTTTTTTCAGTTTTTCTATTTCTTCTTTATGTTCAGCCCATGTCCTCTTCATGTCCTCCCTCAATTTATCGATTTCATTTTTGAAGAGGTTTTCCATTTCTGTTCGTATATTCAGCATTAGTTGTCTCAGCTCTTGTGTCTCATTTGAGCTATTGGTTTGTTCCTTTGACTGAGCCATATTCTCAATCTTTTGAGCGTGGACAGTTATCTTCTGCTGCTGGCGTCTGGGCATTTATTCAGATTTCTCTTGGTGTTGGACCCAGCAAGGTTGTAATATTTTTCTGTGAAATCTCTGGATTCTGTTTTTCTTATCCTGCCCAGTAGGTGGCGCTCGTGGCACACGTTTGTCTGCGGGTCCCACCAGTAAAAGGTGCTGTGGGACCTTAAACTTTGGAAAACTCTCGCCGTCCTGGGGGTTCGCTAGCCGAAGCGGCTTGAGCCGGCCGGGGTCCGAACGCAGGGAGGGTTGCTGGTCGCCGCAGCCAGGGAAAGAGCCCGTCCGAATTTCCTAGTCGGCCCTGGGCAACAAGCGTGGCGGGAGGGCGCCAGCGGCAGCGGCCCGCCCGAGAGAGTGCACGTTCCCCGGGAGTCACGGGTTTGGAAGGGGCCTCCCCCACCCGTCACCGTTCTCCGCGGCCTGGGGGTTTCCGATCCAATTCTCTCAGTTGGTCCGGGGGCTGCGCGTGGTGTGGGCGCCAGCCGCGGCTGTTTCAGGGGACCGCCTCTCCAATTCTCCCAGCCGGCCCGGGAAGGGGGAAGGGAGTAACTCCGGCCGCTTGCCACCCCGCCCGGTAAGGCCCGCGCGCCTCGGCGATCTCACCCGAGCTGCTTCTCTCAGCCAGCCAGCCGTTCCAGGATGGGGTACGCTGTCTTTTTTTATCTCTGTTGTGGCTTTGGGCGCTTTCTGTATCGTTTCTACTCCCCTAGTAGGTGTCCTGGAGAAGAAACTAAGATCCGCGCGTCTTACTAAGCCGCCATCTTCCAGGAAGTCCTTCGAAAAGTATTTTCAAAGTCCCCTTTGGGAAATGGTGAGAACGGGGGAAAACTCAACTTCCTCAAGTTGAATTCTTGATATTCTCACAAGCAGTGTGGACAACCAAAGCTATAGGCTGAGCCCCCAGTCTTGGGGTTTGTTCATATGAAACTTAACCCCACAGGGGATAGGTCAAGCCTACCTAAAGTTAGGCCTAAGAGTCACCCCCAAGAGAACCTCTTTTGTTGCTCAGATGTGGCCTCTCTCTCCAGCCAACACAGCAAGCAAACTCACCACCCTTCCCCTATCTACGTGGGACATGATTCCCAGGGGTGTGGATCTTCCTGGCAACATGGGACAGAAATCCCAGAATGAGCTGAGATTCAGCATCAAGGGATTGAGAAAAACTCTAGAATGAGCTGAGACCCAGCATCAAGGGATTGAGAAAACCTTCTCGACCAAAAGAGGGAATAGTGAAATGAGACTAAATGTCAATGGCTGAGAGATTCCAAACAGAGTCTAGAGGTTATCCTTGAAGTTATTCTTACGCATTAAGTAGATATCACCTTGGTAACCAAGATGTAATGGAGAGGCTGGAGGAAACTGCCTGAAAATGTAGAGCTGTGTTCCAGTAGCCATGTTTCTTGATGATGACTGAATAATGATATAGCTTTCACAATGTGACTGTGTGATTGTGAAAACTTTGTGTCTGATGCTCCTTTTATGTACCTTATCAACAGTCGAGTAGAACATATGGAATAAAAATAAATAATAGGGGGGACAAATGTTAAAATAAATTTAGTTTGAAATGATAGTGATAAATGAAAGCGAGGGGTAAGGGGTATGGTATGTATAATTTTTTTTTTTCTCTGTTATCGTTTTATTTCTTTTTCTGTTGTCTTTATTTCTTTTTCTGAACTGATGCAAATGTTCTAAGAAATGATGAATATGCAACTATGTGATGATATTGAGAATTACTGATTATATATGTAGAATGGAATAATATGTTAATGTTTTTGCTCTTAATTTTTTTAATTAATAAATAAATTTAAAAATTAAAAAAATTAAAAAGCATAGGAAAAACTGGGGTAAATATGTACATATATGAAAAAATACAACTTCTATAGAGCAAATACTTTTTGAAAGAGCCCAATCGGTCAGTTATATTTAGTAGTGGGAATATACCAATGAACAGGAAAAGTATGACTTTCCTTTAAGGATTATAGATTAGTGCATACTTAACCTTAATATGTATGAAATAAATTTAAATCCTAGTGAGGGTATGGTAAGAAAAGACATTCTCAAACATTGCTAGTGGGGCTGCAAATTGCTATAAACTTTCTGGAAGGAAATCTGCAAATATATATGAATTGGCCTTTTACAAGTACTTATCTTACACTCACATCTGTGGCCAACTGAGTTGTGACTAGGATGCCAAGCCCACTCAATAGGGAAAGAATAGTCTCTCCAAAGCTGGTGCAGGGAAAATTGGAAACCCACAGGCAAAAGAATGAAGCTGGAGTTCTACTTCACAGCATTTATAAAAATTAATTCAAAATGGATCAAAGATCTAAAAAAGAACAAAATTATAAAACACCTAAAAGAAAACATAGGGCAACATCTTCAGGACCTTGTCTTGGGCAATAGTTTTTTAGACTTTATACCAAAAGCAGGAGCAAAAAAGAAATAATAGGTAAGTGGGATTTCATCAAAATCAAAATTTTTATGTTTCAAAGAACATTGTCAGGAAAGTGAAATGACAATCTACACAATGGAATAAAATATTTGGAAACTATATATTTGACAAAAGTTTAATATCCAGACTATATAAAGAACTCTTAAACTTCAAAAATAAAGACACAGAACCCAATTTAAGAACACATAAAGATTTGAATAGATATTTCTCCAAAGAACATATACAAATGGCCAAAAAGCACATTAAAAGATGCTCAACCTCATTTGCCATTAGAGAAATGCAAATCAAAACCACAATAAGATACCATTTCACGCCCACTATTTTAAAAAATGGAAAATAATAAGTGCTAGAGGTGATGTAAAGAAATAGGAGCCCTCACACATTATTGGTGGTTATGTAAAATGATACAGGTGCTCTGGAAAACAGTTTGGTACTTTCCCAGAAAGTTAAACACAGAATTACCACATGATTTGGCAATCTTACTTCTAGGTATATATCCAAAATAACTGATAGCAAGGACTCAAACAGATATTTGCCAAAGTTCACAATGACATTGTTCAGAATTGCCAAAAGGTAGAAACAACTCAAGCATCCAACAGAAGAATGGATAAACAAAATGTGGACTATTATTCAGCCATAAAAAGGAATGAAGTTCTGATATATGCTACAACATAGATGAACCTTGAAGACATCATGTTGTGTGAAATAATCCAGACACAAAAGGACACATATGTATGATCTCAATTATATGAAATAATTACAATATGCAAATTCACAGGTTCAGAAATTAAAATACAGGTTACCAGTGTAGGCTGAAGTTTGGGTAATGGATAATGGATAATGGCAACACAAGAATGTGAATTGCATAAACCACTGAATTGTATATTTGAACCTGGTTAAAATGGAAATTTTAGGTTATATATATATTACCAGAATTAATTTTTTTTTTAAATCCATAGAACTATAACAACACATAGAGTAAACCCTGAAGTAAACTATGGACTATAGTTAATAATAGAATTATAATTATATTATTTCAGCAATTGTAACAAAGTTACCACACTAACGCAAAATAATAACACTAGGAAAAACTGTGGGGGTTTCTGGGAACTCTGTAGGTTCTGAATTTTTGGTAAACCTACAACTGCTCCAATAAAAATAAAATTTTAAGTTCATATCTTACGATCTAGTAATTCTACTTCTAGGAATCTAATAGGAAAATAATCCAAAACTGGAACAAAATTTATTTAAAAACATATTCATTTTGTATTATAACAAAAAAAAGCAAAAAACCTAGAAACAACCTAAATTTCTACTGATTATGGAATAGTAAAATAAATGAAGAAGCATTCTTTCATTAAACAAAAGTACATTTTTCAAAAAAATTAACATCATATAAAAATGTTCAAAATACCTAAATGTACTGAATCTCAAATTATAAAAACATGAAAAAGCAAAATCATCTCAAATTGTAAAATTATGATATTTATGCATATCTACATAGATTTAAATGTAGAAAAAATGTCTAGAAGGAAATACAATGAACTTTTTGAAAGTGATTATCCCTGTGTGTTTAGTTTGAGAGATTTTTTTTGTTCTCCAAATCTTCTATAATAATCATATATAATATTTACAAAACTGCTTAGAAAATTAAAGATATGAAACAAGAAAAATATTTATACAAAAGCATTTTATGGCACTTAAAAGGAATTTTACATGTACTGTCTCCTCAACAACAAGACCTTGCTAGCTTTACAAGTAAGGAAAATGAAAGCTTAGAGAGGTTAAGCAACTTGCTGAGGTCACTTAGAAATAAGCCTAGGAGCCAGGATTAGTATATTCAGTAAATGAGGATTGAATGGCTGCAATGGTCTAAAGATAGAACAGAAAGATAAATAAGAGGAGCTCAGAGAGAAGTATAACACAATGTTATAGAATCTAAGACAGAAATGGGTTCAGTTTTCAAACACACACAAAGGAAAGAACGATCAAATTTACCTACTAAGTCAGGAAAGCTTAAGTTGCAACATATGAGAAGGTAATCAGCAGGTGAAAAAGAGAGAAAGGTGGAAAGGATATCCCAAGTAGAAGGAATAGTGTGAGCCATTGCAAAGTAGAACAAAACAGGATGACACTAAGAGGAAATAAGAACTACACTGTAGAAAGAAGAGGAGAGCATCAACTATGGAAAGGGAAGCTGGAGGAGAGACAGACAGGGTCAGATCACGCAGGACCCCTTTGCCAACTGATGAGCTTGTTCTTCATCCACAGGCAACAGAACGATTACAGAAGAGCAACACGAAGGACGACCTGAAAGCCTCAGGGACAGGGAACACAAGTAGAGACAGCAAGGGAGAATCTAAAGTATGAACTGCAGCAGCAGTGGGAATGAAATGAAAGGGGAAGATGTTAAAATAGAAAGACAAGATTTAGTTATCGATTGGATGTGATTAGAGAAAAGAAAAGAAGTAATCTAAAAAAACTTGCAGATTTCATATTTGGATGACTAGGTAAAAGATGGCCCATCCAGTGAGATAGAGAAAAGAGAAGGAAGAACCAATTTTGGGAGAAAGATGATGAGTTTGATTTGTGAAATATTAGGTTTCAGAAATATCCAGAGAAACCATCTACTAAGCATTTTGAATATAGGGGTTGAAGCTCAGGAAAGAATACTGTAGCTGAAGATAAAGCTTTGAATATCATGTGCATTTAGATGGTAGCTGATTCCATGTTAATAAATGAGATCAACCTGGAGGTCACGTACAGAAAAGGAAAGAGACCATAGTGGGAATCCAGGAGCACACTGAAATTGAAGAATGAGCAGAGGAGACTGAGAAACAATGGTGAGAAAATTAGGAGGAAAATACAGTGTTTTAAAAGCCAAGGAAAAACAATTTTTTATTTTCTTTTAATTACCAGTTACCTATGTCACCACAAGCATTTCCAAGGAAAGGAAAAATTAATGGACACCAAATATGAATACAAATATAACTAGACGAATACTTCATTCCTTACTTCATCTCTGCTGATGAGTTCATTGGAAAAAGTGAGTCCAGGCATAAGACCTCTCTTCTTTAACCAGAATATAGCAGCAAAAGATCCCGAGAAAAAAATCCCTTCTACAGCAGCAAAGGCCACCACCCTTTCCCCTAAAAGACATAAAATAGTTTCATGTTCTTAAATATCACATAATGCAGACACTTTTGAACTTAAAATATGTGTGGCTATTATACACACACACACACACATACACACACACAATACCAAAGCTATTTTGTCAGAAATAAAATAAAATGAGCACCATGGCCAAGAGTCTTCAGAAGAGGAACTATGCCACCTCTACCTACTAGAACAGAAAGGTATGTCTACTTCAAACCCTACATCAGACACTGACCTCCTATAGGCTTTGGTGTCTGGTAAAGGGATAGCTTTCCATACTCAACAAAAGAAATGATTTACCTGTGCATCACATGTGCCTGTAAGTGCAGGTACATGTGTGTGAGTGCAGTATGTGCATATGTATGTGTGTGCGTTCAACTGGGAATGGAAGGTAGATTTTATGATAAATGGATCCCTATTGTGGGTGGTAGACAAGAGATGTTGCTGAGGTTTAAATTTTTAGAAACCTAAAGTATCTTGCAGACAAATAAACATTTCAAAAAGCTCTGAAAGGCATCTGCAATAAAAAAATAAACCCAGTTGAAGATAAGGATATTAATTGGATGTAATGCCCTATCACATAAGCAAAAAATACTCCTTTTGCTAAACATTCAAGTTCCACTTCCAAAGGTTACTCACTGTTAAGGAAGGACTTTGCAGAAGACTTTAATTAATATAGTGGCATCATATTTGTAATACTATCCTTTGGGGATGATTATGGTCTAACCCAAAAGGTTATTTGCAAGCCCCTTTTATCACCACATTACACACGCATGAGAGAAGCACTGACATATGTACTGTTTGTCTAGGAGAAAGGTTTGATCTACAAGCTGAGTGCTTGAGCCAACTACAGATCCCTTTCATAGATGGCAGCATAGCTTGCATCCTGGTACTTATCATGGGACCAAACACATAGCAGGCCCTTAATATACATGTCCTGAACTGAATCAATGGAAACTATAATTGATAAAAAACATTACCATCCATTCTATAGAAATATGAAGTACTAGATGATAAAAGACATTACCATCCATTCTATAGAAATTGCTAAAATTTGATGCGGAAACTGAATCAATATTTATCATTTATGGAACAAATGTAATTGTAATATTTAAATTACAAAAGGAAAGATGACTGTGTTAGTTAGATTCAGTTGTCAACTTGGCCAGGTGGGCATACCTAGTCTTGTTGCTGCAGACATAAGCCAATGGTACATGAACCTCATCTGTTGCTAATTACATCTGCAGTCAGCTAGGAGGCGTGTCTGCTGCAATGAGTGACGTTTGACTTAATTGGCTGGTGCTTAAATGAGAACGCAATGTAGCACAGCTAAGCAGCTCGGCATTCCTCATCTCAGCACTTGCAGCTCAGCCCAGGCCTTTGGAGATGCAGAAAGAAGTCACCCTGGGGAAAGTTGTTGGAACCCAGGGGCCTGGAGAGAATACCAGCAGAGACCATCCTGTGCCTTCCACGTAAGAAAGAACCTCAGTGGAAAGTTAGCTGCCTTTCCTCTGAAGAACCAACAAAATAAATCCCCTTTTATTAAAAGCCAATCCGTCTCTGGTGTGTTGCATTCCGGCAGCTAGGAAACTAGAACAATGACCAAGTTCAAAAATTTCTGGCTGTTTATAAGTAGTGCCTTAGTTTGCCCCTGGTCTTTTTTCTGCTTATCTTAAAGAAGCCAAATCAGTATTTGATATAAATTGATTATATCATTTAAATTGCATGTTAATAGCCCAAAACATCAGATAAACTTTTATTTTTATTTTTATAGGCACAACCTAAAAAGTCACTTTAGAAAATAAAAATAGAAGATATTAAATATAAATTAAATATGTACTTATTAGGACCTACTCTGTAGCTGGTATTATGGAAAAAGAAGGTTTAGTGTGATACGTGCTAAGTATTAAAGTATATCATCCAACATATATTAAGTACTTATTATGTGCCAAGCACTACAAGTGCTTTGCATTTATTACCTCATTGAATTTTTAACAGCTCTACAAAGTAAGTATTCTTATTATGCCTATTTTTCAAAAAGAAACTGGGGTTTAGAGAGGTTTAATTAATGGCACAGAGCTAGTACATAGAAAAACTGTATCCAAATCCAGCTTTATGTGACTCTAAATCTACTCTCAACCACTATGTTCTGATTCCTTTGAAAATAAAAATGCCTCTTTCGATGGAAACAGCCAAATGTCCATCAACAGATGAGTGGCTAAACAAGCTGTGGTATATACATATGATGGAATATTATGCAGCTGTAAGACAATAAAGTTATGAAGTATGTAACAACATGGATGGACCTTAAGGACATTACGCTGAGTGAGATTAGCCAGAAACAAAAGGGCAAATACTGTATGGTCTCACTGATATGAACTTGGACATGAATGAATGAACTTGGAGAATTCCAGTTAAGAACAGAGGTCATCAGGAGATAGAAATAGGGTAGATATTGGAACTGAAGGGATACAGATTGTGTAATGGGACTGATTGTAAAAATTCAGAAATGGATAGCACAATATTACCTGACTGTAGCACAATGATGCTAGAACACTGAATGAAGCTGAACGTGAGAATGATAGAGGGAGGAGACCTGCGGGCACAATTGAAATCAGAAGGAAAGACTGAGATGTATAATCTAGGAATGCCTAGAGTATATAATGATAGTGACTAAATGTGCAAATTTTAAAATGTTTTTGCATGAGGAAGAACAAAGGAATGTCAATACTGCAGGGTGTTGAAAATAGATGGTAATTAATATTTTAAACCTTTAACTTATGTGTGAGACTAAAGCAAAAAATGTTTATTTGGTACAAAATTTATATTTTGACTAGTGCAATTCCTCATATAACTTATGTGGACAGCTTAACTGAACACCATAGTACATGGAGACTTGAGTAGGGCATGAGATTTTATATGTTTGTCCACAGTGATGCCCAGATAAATCCCAGAGTAATTTGAACAGTGAATAAAAAAGTAATTGCAAAGCCCCCTTGGGGGAATGGTGAGAAAGAGGGAAAATTCAACTTTCCCAAGTGGAGACTTCTTGATATTCTCACAAGCAGTGGGGACAACCAAAGCAATAGGGGGAGCTCTCAATCTTGGGGTTTGTTCATATGAAACTTATCTCTGCAAAGGATAGGCTAAGCCTACTTAAAATTAGGCCTAAAAATCACCCCCAAGAGAACCTCTTCTGTTGTTCAGATGTTGCCTCTCTTAGCCAACATGACAAGCAAATTCACTGCCCTCCCCCTTTTTAGTGGGACATGACTCCCAGGGATGTGGACCTTCCTGGCCACTTGGGACAGGAATCCTAGAATGAGCTCAGATATAGCATCAAGGGACTGGGAAAACCTTCTCAACCAAAAGGGGGAAGAGCAAAATGAGACAAAATAAAGTGTCAATGGCTGAGAGATTCCAAACAGAGTCAAGAGGTTATCCTAGAGGTTATTCTTACTCATTATATAGATACCACCTTTTTAGTTAAGGTGTAATGGAGAGGCTGAAGGGAACTGCCTGAAAATGTAAAGCTGTGGTTCAGTAGCCGTGTTTCTTGAAGATGACTGTATAATGTTATAGCTTTAGCAACATGACTGTGTGGTTGTGAAAACCTTGTGTCTGATGGTCCTTTTATCTACCTTATCAACAGACGAGTAGGACATACGGATTAAAAATAAATAAAAGGGGGAACAAATGTTAAACTGAGTAGATTGAAATGCTAGTGATCAATGAAAGGGAGGGGTAAGGGGTATGGTATATATGAATTTTTTTCTGTTTTCTTTTTATTTC
This sequence comes from Tamandua tetradactyla, assembly GCF_023851605.1. NCBI lineage: Eukaryota > Metazoa > Chordata > Mammalia > Pilosa > Myrmecophagidae > Tamandua > Tamandua tetradactyla. The sequence goes on from NC_135332.1 coordinate 146,712,774, forward strand.
TTATTCTGAATTGATGCAAATGTTCTAAGAAATGATCATGCTGAGTATTCAACTATATGATGATACTGTGAATTACTGAGATTATATATGTAGAATGGAATGATCATACAGTAAGAATGTTTGTGTTTGTATGTTGGTATGTTTAATAAATAAAGTAAATTTTTAAAATGCCTCTTTCAAGTAGCTGGCTGTATTTTTTAGGATAAAGATTTGCCATTAGTTTAACATATTGCTTAATATTATTTTCATCTTACTATTAATAAGATAACTGATGGTTATATTTGATAGATTTTAATCTATAAAATTGATCTATTTAACTTGACATTAAAGATGATGTCATGAGGACATTTATCTGTAAAGGAACTAGACTACAAATTTAATACAAATATTTTACATGATAGAAAAACTATTATTTTAATCATTTTATGCATTCATAAATATGAATGCTAAACAATGAAAATCATAGAAATGGTTACAGAAGGCTCTTTTGAGGAGGATTAGAGGATCATGGGGAGTAAATTTTGCAAATACTTGGGAAAATATGTGAAATAAAAAGGAATTTCCAGAATATTTCTTCTAAAATCTATAATGAATGTAAGGGTCTTGTAATTTATTTCAGAAAAGTGAAAGTAGGAGATATCGTCAAGATACAGCTAACCTCTATGACGCAATGCACTAAGATTGGTTAACTAATGCTTTTCTTTTTTTGAGACTTGAAATTTAATTTAATTCAATGAATTTAATTTTGTTATATATTAAGATATAATAAGAATAATGCAAGGTCACCAAAAATGCTAGGTGAAGTCCCAAGCCAGATGAAAGAGGCCTTTGTCAACCTATCGCTACTAATGGCTCAGGAGGCACAATTATTTCATAAAAGTGTACTTCCTCAGCTAGTTAAAGGGAAATACAGGTACGTACCTAAGCAAGACAATATTTATATGCTATTATTTTTAGTTTCACTCCTAAAAAGGAGAGCTATCCATGTGTTCTTCACTCTTATCCCGTTCTCTTTTTATTCCATCCACCACCCATTCCACTTCCCCTATGCCATTTTAGAACATGTTCTTCCTTCTGATACCCTAAATCTGAACCCTAAATGGTGTTTTCTTTGAGGTTAAGGAATATGGGGAATCTAATGGGAGTCCTTGATGCTCTTACATAGTGATGGCCACCTCTTGTTTTCTCTATTTCTTCTTCTCTGCCTCTCTGTGGTAGTGTAATGGAATACATGTTTTCTATAAGTCTGTGCTTCAATTTCTCTCAGTACCCATACAAACTAATATTTTCAGTATAGAATGAATATTTCAATATTACCCTTCTTTTTCCTCTAAAGCCACTGTTTCTCAAAGTGTGCTTCCCAAACTGCTTGTGAGACAATCTGCTGGGAATAAAATGCTGATCTTTCAATTTTACTCAGGTTTCCTTATTCATGCTTTGGTTAAGGACCAGGATTCTTCTGTTTTTTCCCACAAATTCTCCAGATGATTTTTAAGCACAACGTAATTATGCACTGATATCTCAACCTTCCAACTTTCAACTTATTAAACTGAATAGGTAACAGCTTTATATTATTTTACCATTGGTTTCTAATTAATTATTAGGAGTAACGATTCTACTAAACGTGCACATTGAGATCTTTGTGCTCCTTTTCCATGCTGCTTTAATTTCATTAAGCAGAGAATACTCACACCCAATAAAATAGAGTCATATCACTGAGGTAAATTTGATCATAAATAAATTAAAACTACATACCAAAAGTAGATTTTCTATCTGCTATCCATCGCAAGGCCCAATCTGCTTTTTTCTTAACATATGGCATTGTTTCAATTGCATTAAATAAAAATTCCCTACGAAAACAAAAGAATTAATTAACTGCAAAGTTATTCATCTATCTTTCATAACCAGACTAAATTTTCACTGCTTAATCAGAGATGATAATTGCAACTTTATGGTATGCTACCAGATTTTCAGTTTTACCATATTTTTGCATGCCTATAAAATACAGAAATGAAAGTAAAACTCAAATTAGTGGTTTAGATGTGGTCTGAGACAAAATTGACTAAACTCTAGTATTCAACTGCTAAACACAACGTGCTAATGAAAACTTTTTAGATATAATATCTAAAGATTCATTGGTTCTAAACAAGTATTTTTAACCCAATACATTATTAAGCAATAGAAACCTCCTCAACTCCCATATCTGAATCTTCTTTCCTCAATGTTTAGCTCTGAAGTAAATTCTGCTCTTAACATAATTAAGCAATAGGATAAACCTTTGTAAATAAAGTCTCAGTGATAATACCTTTTCTTTGGATCTCTGATGTAAGTGTCTATTAATAAACTGTACATCTCTGAGTGAACATTCTCGATGAGAATTTGAAAGCCATAGAAACAGCGAGCCTCTGGAACCTGTACCTCCTGACTAAAGCGCTCCACCTAAGAAAATAAGGGAAACAGATATATCCAATTCTGTGGGCTTTCATTAAATACTGGATTAAACATTGTAAATGAGAATCTGAAAAACAGAATTATAACTTAAAAACTGTCTGTCATAGTGAATGAAATAGTATTTGTGAAGCTTCCTTGGGGGAATGGTAAGAAAGGGGGAAAACTCAACTTCCCCAAGTGGAGACTACTTGATATTCTCACAAGCAGTGGGGACAACCAAAGCAATAGGGGGAGCTCTCAATCTTGGGGTTTGTTCATATGAAACTTATCTCTGCAAAGGATAGGCTAAGCCTACTTAAAATTAGGCCTAAGAGTCACCCCCAGAGAATCTCTTTTGTTGCTCAGATATGGCCTATTTCTCAGCCAACACAACAAGCAAATTCACTGCCCTCCCCCTCTCTATGTGGGATATGACTCCCAGAGGTGTAGACCTCCCTGGCAATGTGGGACATGAATCCTAGAATGAGCTCAGATATAGCATCAAGGGACTGGGAAAACCTTCTCAACCAAAAGGGGGAAGAATCAAATGAGACAAAATAACATGTCAATGGCTCAGAGATTCCAAACAGAGTCAAGAGGTTATCCTGGAGGTTATTACACATTATACAGATATCACCTTTTTAGATAAGGTGTAATGGAGAGGCTGGAGAGAACTGCCTGAAAATGCAGAGTTGTGTTCCAGTAGCCGTGTTTCTTTAAGATGATTGTATAATGATATAGCTTTTACAATGTGACTGTGTGATTGTGAAAACCTTGTGTCCGATGTTCCTTTTATCTACCTTATCGACAGACAAGTAAAACATCTGGATTAAAAGTAAATAAATAATAGGGGGAACAAATGTTAAAATAAATTTAGTAGATTGAAATGCTAGTGATTGATGAAAGGGAGGGGTAAGGGGTATGGTATGCATGATTTTTTTTCTGTTCTCTTTTTCTGAATTGATGCAAATGTTCTAAGAAATGATCATGCTGATGAATACACAACTATGTGATGATATTGTGAGTTATTGATTACATAACAAGAATGGACTGATAAAATGGTAAGAATGTTTGTGTTTGTACGTTGTTATGTTGAATAAAGGAAAAATATATACATTAAAAAAAATTGATCATGGTGATGAATACACAACTATGTGATGATATTGTGAGCCACTGATTGTATACCATGTATGGAATTTGTATGTTAAGAATGTATGTTTCTATGTTAAGTTTCATCAATAAAAATATTAAAAAAAAAAACTGCCTGTCATGTCACAAAGAGGTCAAAAAGACCTTAGCGATTACTTTAAACAGTATTATCTATTAACCCTCCATAATAAATTACCTGCATAATGTATTCTTAAGCAATTAAATGAATTGACCTGTGGGCATATTGCTTGTAAGCCAAATAAATTTTAGAACCTCTACCAAAATATTTTGTAGAATATTATATCACTATTTTCTGACAGTAGATAAATTAATCATTCACTGAAATCCCTTCTAGTTTACATTGAAAATTTGTATCTTTCTATTCTCTTTAACTAGAAAGCATGCGTCCTGATTAATCATAATTTTTTAAATGGGGAACAAGAACTTTGTGCTCCACTACAGAGCTCTGGAAGGGCTACTGAAATGGTTTCTCTATTGGGATTAATTTTTAAGGATAAAAATCAAGCTCACAATTATGTATACTAGTAGTTTTGACTGATGCAATCTGTATACAACTTCATGATATTTTGCTAGTCAAATGACAGAAATGTATCTTTTCCTTTGACATTCATCAGAAGAGTTAAGCATCATCTAATTAATTTGTTGAACATCTTTTTTAGGCTCAGTCTAATCTTATGCCATTATCATCATTTAACCATTAAATGGGAACAATATTAAAATAAAACAAAATCTTACCAAGTTTTCATTTACAATTCCATCACTGGCTGCAAAAAAGGCTAAGATGTGAGAGATAAAATACTTCTCTTCAGATTTAAGCTTGTTCCAGTGAGGGAGATCCTTTGATAAATCAACCTGAAATTAAAACATTTTCGGAAATTTAAACTTAGGAGTTAAATTCTTCCCAAGGGTATTGGAAAACTAACCTCCATTCCAAAGTTAAGGAGGATATGCCATTATAGGTAAAATATGAAAAAGCAAAAATGTTTACATTGCAAAAAAAAAACCAAACTAAAACATTATAAAGGAACCTGATTTTCTGGCTAACTGAGAAAAACACTGGCCACAGCGCACTTTAAGATTTCTTTTAAATTTTAAAATTTAAAAGGGACACTGGAGTAAATGAAGGAAGGGTGAAAAGGTAGGGGGTGGTGGGTAGGTTGGAGAGAGTAAAAACTGACTAAGAAGGATCAGAAGTGAATAAAATAACTTTCAGCAGCCATTGCTTTAATGTTTTATACAATATTTACCATGGTGTTAGACAGTTAATAAGCACCTATGTTAATAGATTGTAGCTGCTACTTTATTGCCAGCTAATTTCCTTTTTTTTTTTTTTTAGCATGGGCAGGCAACAGGAACAAGCTAATCTACTTTTTTTATACCCAGATGTAATGTTAGGCAGGTAACATATGGGTTTTAAAGCAATCTAAAGTTATGCCTTACTCTGGGAACAGAAATATTTTTTTTAATGTTTACTAGAATTAGTTCCTTGGAATTAAGAGTGACATGCATTCTAGAGATTGGCAGAATCTACAGTTTAAAAGTTGTCTTTAAGTGTACTTTTTAGATATAATTTTGTCTCAGGAAGATTCTTAAGTATTTGTCATAATAACCTTGTAAACATTTGAAAAATGTAGTTGTCCTTTGTACTTCATTTATTTATTCTAAAAAAAAGTTCCAATTTCTTTGACTTTTATATAAGGAACTAATGCTTCATGCTTTTAATCATTTTAGTGTTATTTTCTCAACTCCTTTTCCCATTAATGTATTCTTTAAAAATGTTTACTGAGTACTTACTATATGTTAGACACTTGTGAAGTGTTGGGGATACAATGAGGAGGGAAGGGGGAATATCTGTATACATCTTTTAAAATATGTAGCCAAAAATCAGGTTCTGTTCCATCAAGAACAGGTTTAATTGAAGGATATCTTCCTGGTTCTTATGTATTATACCATGACTACATTTTAATATTATAATATGCTTGCACTTAAATATTATACTTTAAATTATTTCTTTGACTGCTTAGCTTTGAAAAGCTTATAAATTTTATTTATACAATATTGGTCATTTCCCATTTCATATTTAGGAAATCTGCCCAGGAATCCATTCTTCTCACTACTGAGCATATTAGTTTTTTAACTTAGAATTGTATTCCTATCACCTTAAATATAAACCTTCCTGTTTAGCTTTATCTCATCTGAGTAAATTCTCAATTTCACAATCTACATATTGATTCTAATCTAGTTGATTTTCAGAATTTCCTGAGAGGCTTCCAAAAAATTCCTAGATCCCAGACTTTCTGCCTTCTGAATCAGGATTCTGATGATTAGCCATATTTGGGAACTATGCTAAACCAGTGATAAAACAATGGAGCCTAAAGTTGATTAAATTGTAATATGTAATTTATTTAAATGAAAGATATTTGAACTAAATCTTTGCCAGCCTATAGGCTGTCTACAAAATATCTATCACCCTATATATTTTAATTTTTAAAATACAGTGCTTTATGTTATAACATTTGCCAATATGCAAATAATTTTCACATGAATTTCAAGAAACCCAAGTATCAAAAGTACTTTTTAAATTTTTGAAATATGTTCAAACTTAGAAGAAAGCTACAAAAATAATGCAAACTTCATACAGAAAACTCAAACATACCTTTACCCCAGCCCCAGCCCCCAGATACCCAGATCCATCAATGTAAACATTTTGCTATATTTACCATAAAATTCTATCTATTCATTTATCTATCATTCCATTTTCTGAACATCTGAGTGTAGTTTGTATACATCATGCTCTTTGAACACTTATTGCCATGACATTTCCTAAGAACAAGGATATTCAGTTATGTAACCACCCTAAGTACAGTTATTAACTTCAAGAAATTTAACATTGCTATAAAACTAACAATCTATATTTCAATTTTTTACAGTCCCAATAATACTCTTTTGAGCCTTTTCTCTTCCCTTGCTGTATGCCATCCAGGATCATGTACTGCATTTAATTGCCATTGTCTTTTTAGTTGCTCTTTCCTCTTTTCTTTATTCTATTTTTAATTATGGAAGCATGTACAAAATCTTTCCCATCTCAACCACTCCCAAACACACCATTCAAAGGGATTAATCACATTCATAGTATTACAGTACCCTCATCTCCTTCCATTACTAAAACATTCCAGTCTTCCAAACAGAAACACCATACCCAATATTCAAGAACAGTCTATTCACCCTGCCCCCCACCATTGGCAACCTGCACTCTAATTTCTATCTCTATGAGCTTGCATATTTTCTGGTATTTTCTTTACAGTTGTCATGGGGCTTAAACTTCACACTGTAAATCTATAACAATCTCATTTGCTTTGACATCAACTTACCTTCAATAGTACACACAAACTATGTTCTTACAGTCTTCTAACAACTTTGTATAATTTTTGTCACAAATTACATGTTTATATATTATGAGAACAAAACCACTGATTTATCATTACATTTTATGAATCTGCCTTTAGATCCCATAAGAAGTAAAAAGCAGAGTTTACAAACCCAAACTACAAGCACTAGCACTTATATTTACCCATGTTATCACCCTTACCAGAGATCTTATTATTTTATGTGGCTTTGATCTGCTGTCTAGTTCAACCTAGAGAATTCCCTTTAGCATGTCTCATAAGCCTGATCTAGGGGTAACAAACTCTCTCAGCTTTTCTTTAGCTGGGGATGTCTTAAATCTTTCCATCATTTCTAAAAGACAGTTTTGCCAGATACAGAATTCTTGGTTGGCAATTTTTTGCTGTCAGCACTTTAAATACATCATCCCACTACCTTCTTTCTTCCATGGTTTCCAATGGAAATCAGCAAATTTATTGAGGCTCCCTTCCATATGACACATTCTCTTGCACTTTTGGAATTCTCTCACTATCTTTGGTATTTGACAATTTGATTATAATATGCTCAGTGTGGGTCTATTTGGATTCATGTTGTTTGGAGTTGAGTGTTCTGAATGTAGATATTCGTGTCTTTTGTTAAATTTTGGAAGTTTTCAGCCATTGTTTCTTTAAATATTCTTTCTGCCCCTTTCTGTCTTCTCCTTCTGGGGCTCCCACAGTGCATATACTGGTATGCTTGAGGGTATACCACAGGTTGCTCAGGCTCTGCTCACTTTTCTTCATTCTTTCTTCTTTCTGTTTCTCGGACTGAAGGATATCAATTGTTTTATCTTCAAGTTCTATGATTCTTTCTTCCACCAGCTCCAATCTGCTAAGGAAGTTTTAATTTCTGTTACAGTGGACTTCAGTTCTGTTTTGTTCTTTTTCATAATCTCTATCTCTCTATTGATATTCTCTTTGTGTTCATCTATTGTTTTCCTGATTTCCTTCAGTACTTTGTCAATGTCTTCCTTTAGCTCTTTAAGCATATTAAGAACCTTTTTTTTTTTTAAGCTTTGCTGGAATGTTCCCCCCCGGTCTGATCCTCCTCATTAATGGTTTCTAATGTTTCAATCTTTTCCTTTATCTTGGCCATCATTCCCTGTTTCTTCATATGTTTTGTAATTCTTTGTTGAAACCTACACATTATATTTAATGTACCACAGAAATTTAGATTCTGAGGCATCTGTTCCGAAGTGTGTATCTAGATAGTACTATAACAGGGCTTTCCTTGATTGCCAGGTGCTAAAAAAAATTTTTTTAAAGGAGAAGAAGTAAGAAAACACCTCTCCCAGTCTTTCCAGATTAACCTGTACAAGTGCATCCTTCAGGGCTTATCCATACAAAGAATTTAGAGAATAGTTCCTACCCAAAGTACAGGAACATCCCAGATTCTTTCTGATTATTCATCTTGACTTGGGCATGTGCATGTGGCCCTAGGAAGTCCTCTGTATGACCCTAGGCATTTCCCCATTTACATGGTTCCAAATGTCCCCTCTTCCATAACAAACAGTTTCTTCATGGTCCCAGGCACTGCACTGAATGTCCTACAGCCAACAATCCCTTGTCCTAGGCAGCATGACTTAATTGTTTTCCCACAGCATTCTACAGAAAAGCTTGGTGAGCTTTTTTACATGCAGGTCAACTTCTGGGGCAGTGAGTCCCTCAGACCGCCACCAGACAGACTGGGCAAGACCCACATGCTCTCAGTATGTACACAAGGGTTACTCTGCTCTCTCCATCACTGAGACCAGGGATCTGCCTTGGGAGCATGGGCAAGCTTTGTGTCAATGAGGGGTAGAGGATGGGCCAGTCAGGGTTATCACAAAATTCTACTGCTTTTAAGAAGTCTTTTGCTTGATTTGGTGCTCACACTGTTTCTGCAGTCCCTTACTGATTTCTGGAACTCTGAGAAAGATGTTTTCTGCCAGCTTTTGCTAGTTGTTTAAGCCTTCTGTGGAAAGACAGAGGCCCGAGGCTTTCAGTCTCACTTACTATCTTGAACAGGGCAGGGTCTCAGAAGTACCTTTTTAACTGATGAGTAAAAAGGCCAGTTGTGTACTCCATCTGTTCTCTTACTACATCTAACAGAGAAATTTCTAAAAACCCACAGGCAGTTAGGGACAGTCAGCTGTGCCAAACGTTATGACCCAGTTTGAGAATATTGTGCTTCATTGTTGTTTTATACAACCACAGTATATTATGATGGTGACAATATAACAACACACTATAATAAAGTTGGGTAAGTGGGTAAAAATCAATACAATAGAAGGTTCAAAAATTGGTGCCTTCTACGATTTCTAGTTTAAATCTTTCCTATTTTATGTATAAAATAATTGCTTAAATTTATTTAGTCCCTAAGTGTCAGGAAGCATTCTGAGCATCTCATTAATCCTCAAAACAATCCAATGGGTTAGGCACTATTAGCCCCACAAAGGGTGAGCAACTTTCCCAAGTCCAGTGGTAGAGCTAGTAAGTAATAGAGCCAGGATTTGTACATAGGTATTCTGGCTCCAAAGCATGCATTCTTTTTTCTTTTTTCTTTTTTATTGATATATACTATATATTCACATACCACAAAGCATACATTCTTAGTAGCATATGTTTATATTTCCAGGCTTGATCTCTCTATCTCAGAATCAAGCTCAATCTGTCAATAAAGACACATACAAACATACTCCCACATATCTATATAGATACATACATTTCTATAGATCCTTATACATATATCTCTGTGGATATATATGAATAAATACAAATCTCTTTATATACACATATGCATATACATACACACACAGTGAATTAGAGTGCTATGCAGATATCATCCATCATGAAAAAAAATGAAGACAATGGTTATTTGTATGTTCAGTTAGACTACAGAAGAATCATCTGAATGGCCAACTGTTATATCCAAACCAGTAAGTATTCTCTAATTTGCTATGTTTGATTAATTTCTTAGGCAGAAAATGCCACATTAATAGAAAGCATTCTATAACTGCCGCACCTATTAGGGGTAGCTGTGTCCGGTTTAAAGTCGATGAGGGCAGGACTATATTGGGAGGAGCACTGTAAATAAAGCCAGCAAGCTCAGAAGTGAGTACACTCTCTGCCCACATAAATGCTCAAACAGCTCCTATATAATCAGAAAAGTCTCTGAATGGAAAGCAGAATTTCTGAAACTTTTACTCCTTATTTCTGGCTACAAAAAACAGCTAAGCCACAATTCATTTATTCTGCTGACCATCAGTAAAGACTAGTGTTTCTGGCTATGGCAAATTAAAAGTCTATTTGAAAATGGAAAATGTTCTAAAATATATTGGAAGCAAAAATTTGGGAGGATGAGGTATCATTTTTGAAGCAGGAAAATTGTTGACAGACAGTAGTTTAAACAGAAAACATTAAGGAACACTGTATCTAGTCTCAGTAATTCCAAAAATTAACTTTTACAACTTACCTTATGTTTTGGTTTTCTAAGGTTGACAGAATGTAATATACCAGAAATGGAATGGCTATTAGAAAGGGAATTTAAGTTACAAGTTCACAGTTCTAAGGTTATGAAAATGTCCAAACAAAAGCATCCAGGAAAAGACACCTTGACTTAGGAAAGGGCTGATGAGGTTCCAAATTTCTTTCTCAGCCGGGATGGCACATGGTGACATCTGCTGGCTTTCTCTCCCAGCTCATTCAAATGGCTTCCCTGGGGGCATGTGCCAGATTATCTGCCATCTTAAAACAAGAATTGCCTTCCTTCCAGTTTGCAATAATACATGCATCATTTCTGTCTAAGGCCTTATCAGAAGTACCTTTAGATTTCACATTTTTACCAACAGTCTCTTCAAAGTATTTTAGGCATTCTCTATCAAGCGCCTCACAACTCTTTCAGAATCTTCCCCTTATCCATTTAAAAAGCGTTCCAACATGCCTGGTATTTGCAAACCACAGCACCCCACTTCGCTGTTACCAAATTATGTTCTAGTTTGAAAGCTACTGGAATGTGATATACAAGAAATGAACAGCTTTTTAAAAGCGGAATTTAATCACTTGCAAATTTACAGTTCTAAGACTGTGAAAATGTCCAAATTAAAGCAAGTCTACAGAAATGTCCATTCTAAGGCATCCAGGTAAAGATACCTTGGTTCAAGAAGGCCAATGATGCTCAGGGTTTCTCTCTCAACTGGAAAGGCACACAATGAACATGGTGATCATGGTGATGTCTGCTAGCTTTCCCTCCAGGCTTCTTGTTTCATTAGAGCTCCCCTAGGGGCATTTTCCTTCTTCATCTCCAAAGGTCTCTGGTTGTGTGGGTGCTGAAGCTTTTTCCAAAATGGTTCCTTAAGTTATCAACCCCACCTTGAATGGGTGGAGACACATCTTTATGGAAACCACTTCATGAAAAGGTTCTGCTCAAAGCAGGGTGGGTCACAGCTTCATGGAAAACTTAGTCAAAAAGACCTCACCCAACAATACTGAATCAGGGTTAAAGATTCAGTATTGAATTGAAAAAGCCATGGCTTTTCTGGGATGCAAACAGTTTCAAATTGGCACACTTATTTGACTTAAAATTTTAAAAAATTTTAAATTAAAAATTTTCAATATCCTGTAACAGAAGATATGAACACTGCACTACCGAATATAAATGCTAATAAAGATGATCCCACTCACCTCTTCTGCTGTCCAGAAGGATGCCTGTGCCTGTTTATACATTTTCCAAATATCAGGGTACTGGATTGGAAAGATGACAAATCGGCGAGAACTCTTTCTTAGGAGTGGCTCTTCATTTGATGTCACTTCCTTTTCACTGGTATCTGAAAACAATCTCTTTGAAGAATAAGGTATAAACACTGTATTATGTAGACATTTCTACTTTATTTATAGCTAAACACACACTTGGGGAGTTCAGGAGCCAGTCTGTCAGGGTTGAATCCTTACCCTTACTAGTATCTGGTTAGTTGCATGACCTTAGGTAACATCTATCTCATAGGTTTGTTTTTTATTTTTTAACAGTTTTATTCACATACCATACAATCCATCCTAAGTATATAATCAATGGCTCTTGGTATAATTACATAGTTATGCATTCACCACCACAGTTAATATGAGAACGTTCTCATTTCTTCCAAAGAAAAACATCCCATACCTCTTATATCCCCCCCATTATTGACATTTAGCTTTGGCATACTGCCTTTGTTACAATTGATACAAGAATATTACAATGTTACTGTTAACTATAGACCTTATATTAATTGTATTTTCCCATATACCACCCTATTATTAATATCTTGTAATAGTGACTGAAGTATGTTTGTTCTAGTTCATGCAAGAACTTTCTTAGTTATAGACTTAGCCACAATCATTGTCCAATCTAGGTTTCCCAAATTATACAGTCTCAGCTTTAATCCTCTAGTTTTCCTTCTGATGACATACACAACTCTAGCCTTCCACTTTCTACCATACTCATACCCAGCTTTGTTAATTACACTACAGGACTGTGTTATGATCACACAGGATTGTGCTATTCATTTTTGAACCTTTACAATCAACCTCATTGAACATTCCGCATTTCTTAAGCATCATGCTCAATGTCTGCCCTCTTCCAATCTTGTGATAACCTATGCTTTCGACTTCAAACTCTCAGAGCTTGCTCATTATAGCTAGTTTGTATTAGTGAGACCATACAACAATTGTCCTTTCGTTTCTGGCTTATTTCGCTCAACATAATGTCCTTAAGATTCTTTCACATCATTGTATGTCTCACAACTTCATTCTTTTCTGCAGCACACATTATTTCATTGTAGTATACACCACAGTTCATCCTTCTATTCATCAGTCACTGGACCCTTGGACCACCTCCAACCACTGACAATCATGAATAATGATGCCACATACATCAGTGTGCAAGCTTCTATTCATGCCCCTGCTTTCAGTTGTTCCGATTACATACTTAGATATAGCAGTGTTGTACTTAGCTTCCTGAGGAACCATACTGCCCTCTAGAGGAGATGCACAATTCTACTTCCCTACCAACAGTGACTAAGTGGACCTTCTCCACATCTCCTCCAGCACTCGTAGTTTTCTTCTTATTTTTTTAAAAGGTTATTCACACACCATACATTCCATGCTAACTGTACAATCTATGGCTCCTAGTATAATCATATAGTTATGCATTCATTATAGCTTTATTCTGATGATTTAAAAAATGCTTTAAACAGAGCTGGCAATACTAATCAACCAAAAAATTACTGTCATTGCTACTTTGAGGCTAAGCAATAAGCTGGACCCATAATTGTCTTGGCAGGCAAGCTTCTAAGTTTGTGGACAAAATGGCCTTTCAATGCCTCTCTCAGATATAGAATAATGGCACTGACAGAAAATTGTTACAAGCTACTTTCTAACTTTAATGCTTTGTTTCCTAGTCTTAACTGAAATACCTCAATAATTATCTGAAAAAATCTGTCAGCCTTTGCTCTTTCTTAATCTTTCTACATCCCAATTTGTTATTCTTATTTACATTTCAACATTACTGCATATGGTTTCACTGTGGACTGTTTCAAAGCTTTGTAGAATAAAATGAGAAATGCATACCTATATACAAACTGCTTGGAAATTTGCTGGCACCCAAATAGGAGACAATGCCACCTAATTAAAAATAATAATAATTGGCCATAACAGGAGACCTGTATATGCATGTAAATAATATATGCAAATAGACTAAAATGTATAAATCAATATTAGGATACATTTAAATTTTGGACTTCTAATGAAAACTGTCTCCTCTCCTCTGCCAGGGCCCATCATGTTCCTTCATCTGTACCAATGCTTCACCCATCATCATACCTCTACAAAGCAAATGTGCATCATAATACCCAGGGACAGAGCAGATGAGGCTAAAGCAAGGCAAGTTGGAGAGAAAAGCCCAAAATGAAGGCATGAGGGTACACAATTACAGGTGGGGCTTGAGCACCTCAAACGTACTGTCATTATAGTACTGATTGTCTGGTTTTGTAACTACTTATTTAAAGCTGTGTACATCCCCAGTAGAACACCTGAACATCAAAGAATAGTTTTGTTTGTTTGTTTATTATGGGATTCCCCAACCCTAGAGTTGTGTCAAGCATAATATCAATAAATGCAGCTAAGTAAATGTTCTGTTAATATCTCTTCATCCTGGGCTCAGATTACTGGATCCCTTTGGAAAACTTTTATTTAACCTAGGGCCAGAATACACTTGTTGCACATAACACTGCAGTTGGATTCCCTGTGGTTCCCTCTCGACTATGCTATCTGAGAGTTAAAAACCATCTTCACCCTTGTGGAATATCCTAGCATAATACCTGACACTTAATATTCATTCCACAAATATGTGAGCAAATTTTTAAAAATAGAAGTTATCAAGTTTTTAGTTTACTTTTTTGTTTCGCCATTAACATCTCCCAGTCTTAGAGAAATCATAAGATACTGAGACACTGCTATTTCAGGCTCTAGACCAGAAGGTATAAATAAAAGCAGGTCCTCTGGGTATGGCATTGAAGTCCAATCACCACATAGATGCTTTACTTACTTTATTCCATTTAATCCATACAACAACTCTGCAAATAGATAATATTATTCACATTTTACAGATGGGAAAACTAAATCTTAGAGGAAGTAAATAACATACCCAAGATCCCCCAACTAGTAATTGACAGAAATAAGATTAGAACTGAGATAACTTGAATACAAAGCCTTGCCTTAAGCTCTATCTGTGTGTGTAGACCATGAGCTAGAATAGGAACCAGTCTACACCTAAAATTCCAAATTCAAAACAATGAGATGAAGAAAGGTTAAAGAGAGTTTTAACCACTGTCTTTTGGTAAGCAAAGATAACTTAACAAATGGTAGTGATGTAACCAGTGAAATGAATATGGGGAAAAATCACCAAATTTGATTTCTAGGAAAAGTGAGAAAAGTAAAAATAATTTCCTTGTAAATAAAGTTGAAAGAATCAAGGTGATTTGAGACTAGTGAAAACCAGTTACAATGACAAGGTCTAAGTAATTTTTAACTGATACAAGTTTCAAAATCCACAGGGATTCACGAACTGCATTAGCCACCCTCCTTCCCTTCCCCAGGTAAGAATCTCTGTATGTAATAAGATCATAAAGTTTTTTATTGACAGGAATGTGTTTCACAAGGAATGGACGGTAAAAATAATGCCGAGAATCAGTTTTTTGGAAACTACCTCCACGGCACAACGATGTAAACCAGACCACTATATGGATTCCAGATTGTTCTTTATCATGCCACATTATCTTCACCTATAATAAGGGCATAGAATTATCTATGTCTTCAGGCAACTCATTTAATCTGACCATTATTATCTATGATTTGAAGAGAATATGTCACATCTAATTTAAAAGAATGTTATCAAGATCAGAGGGGCTAATAAAAGGAAAAGAACTTTGCATAAATACAATATACTTTTTCTCAATTATTATTAAGTTTTGTTAAATTATTGGATTCAGGTTCACCTTTTAAGGTTGTCCCTATATTCTTCAGACTGGTAGAGTATTTATAATGACAATTATTTAATTAATCAATACCTTTTATAACTGTCTTCAAGAACTTTCATTCATGAAATAGAGAACTGCTAGGGAGGCTTTAAAAGGGAGAGACTCAACTGGAATTGGGGTAAACTAGAATTAAGGCTCAAATTAAAGGGCAGAGAGAGGTCTGGGATGTCAAACAATATTTCAAATATGTCAGCCTATGTTGCTGTTCTTCTAGATTATGCTTTTTAACATTCTGATATCATTCTGAACTCTTCTTTTAATTAGATATTTTCTAACTGAGGTACAGGTGTAAGTTAAGAACTGAAATTCTTTATCTTCACTGAATTCGCTAGGTAGGCTATATTAAAAGTTGAAAAGGTCATCACAAATAGTAAGTAACCCTTGGCACCAAGCACCCTCACCCTGAAAGGAATTTTCAAATGCTAATAAATTGATCAAGGTCAGGATTCAAGATACTGCCAAAGACTAATAGTACTGTTAAATTAAGGTGACAGTCACACTTGTAGACTGTACACACCTGTTTTTGTCCCATTCTGATAATATGGGGGTGGTTAAGAAAAGAAGCTGGACTGGAGAATATTATGAAAGATTTTGCAATGTGAAGAGAGCAAGATCAATCTATAAACCTTGGAATTGGGCTTGAAATAGTATATTGCTTATTTTCGTGATGCTTAGAAAAATGCACAAACACACATTCTAACACAATTTCAGGGAGTTCATAGATCGGGAAAAAAGGCAACTAATCTCAGTAAGGCATGAATCAAACAGTGCAAACAGTGGTATTTAGGTCCATCAGAGAGCAGTCTACTAGCCACATGCTTTCTAAATGCTATGGGAATCTATATATATTAAGTTCAGGGTTGGTTAGGAATAAGTCAATTAAAATAACTAAATAAAAAAAAAAAAACTGTTTGCTGGGCAGTACAATAGTGGCTCAGTGGCAGAATTCTCGCCTGCCATGCCAGAGACCCGGGTTCCATTCCCAGTGCCTGCCCTTGCAAAAAAACAAAACAAAAATAATAATAATAATAATAATAACTTTGTTAAATTTAATATAAATCTTCAAGTATCATCTATACCCCAACTCAATAATGGGTTCATCAAAACAGACTCATTATTATATTGACTTTTTAAGTAAACGTTATAAACACTAACATAAAATTATTCTAATAGACAAAAATAGATTTGATTTACCAACTGGTATTCCACTTATGATTCTGTTTGAAAAATGGGCTCAGGTATCACACATGGGAGGGCCTTGAATTTAAATACATATCAGTTTTGCCACAGCTATTTTCCTATAGGCATTTTTTTCATTTTTAACTTTTTTACTGTATAATATAACATATATACAAAGCAAAGAAATAAAAAAGCAATAGTTTTCAAAGCACTCTTCAACAAGTAGTTACAGGACATATCCTAGAGTCTGTTATGGGCTACCAGATGAGCCTCTCATATTTTTCCTTCTAGATGCTTCAGAATATAGGAGGCTAGAAGGCTTAAATATTTTTTTTACATCACAATTGACTCTTTCCCCTCTTTTTTGTGAAAAATAACATATATACAAAAAAGGTATAAATTTCAAAGCACAGCACCACAATTATTTGTAGAACATATTTCAGACCTTGACATGGGTTACAACTCCACAATTTTAGGTTTTTACTTCTAGCTGCTCTAAAATACTGGAGAATAAAAGAGATACCAATTTAATGATTTAGCATTCATATTCACTTGTTAAATCCTGTCTTCTCTGTATACAGTTATACTCCACCATTACCTTTGATCTTTCCATCCTTCTTTGTAGGGGTGTTTGGGCTATGACAATTCTAAATTTTTCATATCAGAAGGGTCTTCACTAATATGGGGTAGGGAGATGGAACTAACTATCTGATGTCCTGGAGAGGGTGGGCTAGGTTTCAGGACTTATCTGAACCAGGAACCCACCTGGAGGTTGTAGGTTTCTGGAAAGTTACTCTAGTGCATGGAAACCTTGTGGAATCTTATATATTGCCCTAGGTGTTCTTTAGGGTTGACTGGAATAGTCCTGGCTGGGGACTGGCAGGTATGATAGGTAGCAAGATCTAACTGAAGCTTGCATAAGAGCAACCTCCAGAGTAGCCTCTCAACTCTATTTGAACTCTCTCTGCCACTGATACTTTATTAATTACACTTCTTTTCCCCCTTTTGGTCAGGATGGAATTGTTGATCCCATGATGCCAGGTCTGGATTCATCCCTGGGAGTCATCTCCCATGTCGCCAGGGAGACTTTCACCCCCGGATGTCATGTCCCATGTAGGGGGGAAGGCAATGATTTCACTTGTGGAGTTGGGTTTAGAGACAGTGAAGCCATATGTGAGCAACAAAAGAGGTCCTCTAGGACCTCTTAGGAATGCCTATAGGTAGTCTAAGCTCCACTACCTACATAAGCTTCACAAGAGTAAGCCTCATGATTGAGGGCACTGCCTATTGATTTGGGTGTCCCTAAAATTTGACACAGTATTAGGGGATTCCCTGATGGTAAGGTTTAATAGTTCCATATTTGTTCTCCCATCCCTCAGGGGACTTTGCCAATACTTTCTGCTTAATATACCCTAGGATGTACCCAGGCATTACAATAATCTATTCAGGATTAAAGGACCTCTTTCTTACGCCTATAGCCACTTTGATACAACCATTTTGACACTTTTTTTTTTAACCTCAGTGTCATCATTTTGATAAAGAAAAAAAATTATCCTTCAGTTTTTAAAATACAAAGTTCATCTCTAAGCTTTTCTGAAGTTAAGGTATGTCCACTTTACATATTAAATGGATCTTTGGAACAGGACAACATGGCCTGTATTGGTATGTTACACTTTGGCATCTGGACTTCAAGCTATAGAATACTGGGAGCCACTAAAGATTTCTAATCAGGCAACTAATATAATTAGATGTTTTAAGATCACTTTTGTAGAAATGTGCAAGAAGAGAAAGTGGAGACAGAGATTATTATAGTACCTCTCTCTTAACTGAACTAGGATATCAGCAGTAAAAACACAAAAGAAGACTAATTTACAAGTAGAAATAATTATTCTTACTAAAAAATCGGATTGGGACACCAGGCTAAGGAAGAGTTGAAGATGCCCTTAAGGCTTCCAGCTTCAGTCACTGGGTGATCAAAACAATAAATAAGAGGCATGAAGGTGTTTCCTACCTGAGTAATAAGTGAATAAATCAGACAAAAATCCTTGCTTCTCATATTAGATGTTTACAGAATTTTAGTTTGAATTATTTCCCCCTATCAACCCAAGCAACAAAAACAAGAAAAAACTACAAAATTGTTAAAAAGTAACTTAGGAAATAAGAAAATGAGTTCAGTTTCGAGGTATCCAGTAGGCAGCTGAAAAGGCAGCACTACTGCATAGAAGTGGTGGAGATTATTTTAGTGGTCGTCATGGGAATAAAAGCAATTATCCAGGGAAAACACATAGAGCAGCAAGACAACTGAGGGTGTAACTCCAGAAAATGCCAAATAAAGAGCAGACCGAAGAAGAGCCAGCTGGGATTAAAAGCAATTGAAGTAGAGGAAGGACAAACAAAAGAAGAAGTAGAAAAGTGAGCTGACTTGACTAAAGCACAAGGTCAACAGAGATGGAGGAATTCCATGAAGGACACATGGAACTAGATTCTGGATAAAAATCAAACTAAGGCTAGGATAATATTGTGGGTCAAAAATTTTCAAACATTTGGGTGGCTGGAAGACTCACGCTCCAGTTCTGTTTACTTGCTCCCACCCCCAGGTACTGGCATCTAATGTGGGGTATAATTCAAAATTCATTCCTGTGGATAATCATGGAGAATTTCTGAATGGGAAATTAACACAAATAGAAGTGGCATGAGGAAGATTAATATTATATCCATTTACAGGATGAATTAGAAAATAGACTAGATATGGGTAGCTACTAAGTAGGTAATTTTAGTGGTGGAAATGAGAGCCTGAATTCAGATGTAGCAGTTAGCAAAAAAGGCAACTTCAAGACTTTGCCAGTCTGAGGAATTGGGCATTTTTTTTGGTGCTGCGACCCCTTTGGGAGTATTTATTTTGGGGGAAAGAGGGGTATGATGTGGAGGCCCCGGTTTAATAAAGGATTAACACAGCAGGGGTAAACAGGATTGGACTGCAGGTTAGACTGCAGGTAGAGAGACAAGTTGTAATTGCACAGATGTGAAGTGATGAGAATCTGAAATAGTCTGAAAAAAGGCATTCCTTGGCAACATTCTGCTGTCTCTTCCAGATGGCACTTCCAGTTTTGCCTGCCTCAGTGACAGTCACCTGGTCCCAAGAGGTGCCAGGACATGCCAGGACACCTATCTAGTTCAAGACTCCCCAGGTGAACCCCACTATGACTTGATCTAGGTTGGCATTCTACATGGCCTCCATGTCCCACGCAGCCCCAATTCCACCACTTCCATTTGCTTGCCTTCACCTCTTTTCTATACCTTGGATGAAGAGGCATCTTTGGACACTGTAATATCTTTGGATTGGGTGTTATGCTCACACAGTATTTGTAGATATGTTTATTCTCATTCTTCCATTCCCAACAAATCTAACAAAGCAGATAGAATACTGGCTATATTAGCCAGGTTTCTTTAGAGAAACAGAACCAACAGGAGACATCTGTAAATACGAGATTTATAAAAGTGTCTCCCGCGACGGTAAGAATGCAAGAGTGCAAAATCCATAGGCAGGCTCCAATGAAGGGTCTCGACAATCACCACAGGAGAGGCTTGCTGGCTGATGAAGAAAAAATTCTCTCTCCTCCCTTAAAAGTCTTCAACTAACTGAATTAAATTAGACTATTTCATTTGTAGGAGACCCACCCTTAGTTAATCATAACTGTAATCAGCCACAGCTGCAATCAACTGACTAATGATTTAATAAACCAGTCTTCTGGCTTATCAAACAGCCAGGAAATTTCCCTGCAGTAAAGATTAGGCCAGTACTTGCCTCAGCAGACAACTAGGCAACATCACCTGGCCAAGTTGACAGCAGAACCTAACCATCACACTAGCCTAGGAACAAGAATTTTGTCTTAGACCACACTACACAACTGAGTTGTATGGTCTTAGTAATGTTATTTAATCTCTTCTGGCCTAAATTTTCTTACCTTAAAAACAGGAGCCATGAAACTTAACCCCACAAAGGACAGGTCAAGCCTACTTAAAATTAGGCCTAAGAGTCACCCCAAGAGAACCTCTTTTGTTGCCTCTCTCTCTCTCCAGCCAACACAATAAGCAAACTCACCGCCCTCCCCTGTCTACGTGGGACATGATTCCCAGGGGTGTTGACCTTCCTGGCAACGTGGGACAGAAACCCTAGAATGAGCTGAGACTCAGCATCAAGGGATTGAGAAAACCTTCTCAACCAAAAGGGGGAAGAGCAAAATGAGACAAAATAAAGTGTAAATGGCTGAGAGAGTCCAAACAGAGTTGAGAGGTTATCCTGGGGGTTATCCTTATGCACTAAATAGATATCACCTTGTTAATCAAGATGTAATGGAGAGGCTGGAGGGAACTACCTGAAAATGTAAAGCGGTGCTCCAGCAGCCATGTTTCTTGAAGATGATTGTATAATGATATAGCTTTCACAATGTGACTGTGTGATTGTGAAAACCTTGTGTCTGATGTTCCTTTTATCTACCTTATCAACAGACAAGTAAAACATATGGAATAAAAATAAATAAAAGGGGAACGATTGTTAAAATAAATAAAGATTGAAATGCTAGTGATCAATGAAAGGGAGGTGTAAGGGGTATGGTATGTATGAATTTTTTTCTGTTCTCTTTTTATTTCTTTTTCTGAATTGATGCAAATGTTCTAAGAAACGATCATGATGGAATATGCAACTATGTGACGATATTGTGAATTACTGATTATATATGTAGAACGGAATGTTCAAAAGTTAAGAATGTTTGCGTTTGTTACATTTTTTTAAAAAAATTTTTAATTAATTAAAAAAAATAGGAGCCATGAATTAAATTAATGACAGTTTACTTCAAGAAACTGATGAAAGCTATGGACCCCTTTCTCAGAAGATTCATATTTGCATACACAAAATCTAGATATAACTTTGAGGGAATCATAAACCTTCTCTAAGGCGATGTTTGGAGTTTTTAGGGCACTGTTTTATAAAATATGTGCACTGGAATCACCAGAAGTGCTTGTTAAAAATGCAAACTCCAGACCCATTCCAAGAGATTTTAATTTGCTGCCTCCGGTAAGGGCCAGTAGCTACACGTTTAACAAAGTATTCCAGGTGATTCTAATACAATTGACCCATGCTGCACTACCAGATTTAGATAAACATTTGTTTCTGGCCTCTCAGCATCTCAAGTTAAAAAATACTGGATTATGGCCCTGCTGTTGATCCATGAGATCAACAATACCATCCTGACTAAAAGGAGGAAAAGAAGCATAACTAATAAAGTATTAGTGGCTGAGAGCTCAAATAAAGTCGGGAGGCTACTCTGGAGGTCACTTTTATGCAAGCTTCAGTTAGACATTGCTACCTATCATAATTTGCCAAACCCCAACCAAAACCATTGCAGCCAGTCCTAAAGAACACCTAGGGCAATATACAAAATTCTACAAAGGTTCCATGCACTAGGGTAACTTTCCAGAAACCTACACTCTCTAGACATCCCTGGACCAGGTAAATGCTGAAACCTAGAAGGCCCAGCCTCTCCCAGAACATCAGCTAGTTCCATCACCCTACCCCATATTATTGACTGCCCCTTCCGACACTGAAAAAGTTGGAATGGCCATAGCCCAAAAACCCCTACAGAGTGGGATAGAAAGATCAAAGGTGATGGTGGAGTTATACAGAGAAGGTAGGGTTTAACATACGAATATGATTGCTGAATCATTAAATATATATTAGTCTTCAGTATATCTTAAAGCAGATAGAAGTAAAAACCTAAAATTGTAGAACTGTAACCCATACCCAACTCTGAAATCTGCTCTACAACTAATTATGCTGGGCTTTGAAATGTATTGCTTTTTTGTATATATGTTTTCATAAAAAAGAAAAAAAAGTCAATGGTGATGATAAAAAATATTTATTCCTTCTAGCCTCCTATATTCTGGAGCAGCTAGAAGGAAAAATCTGAGATAATAATACGATAGCTCATGATGAACTCTGGGATCTGTTCTGCAGCTACTTGTTGAACAGTGCACTGAAATTACTGTGGTTTTTCTCCTTCGTTTCTTTGCTTTGTATATATGTCATACTATACAATTTAAAATGTAAAAAAAAAAAACCTACTGGACTATATCTAGATTAAAAACTCTGTCTCTGTCCTTATGGGTCTGATCACTGAGACAGGGGTAATAATTGAATTATTCCATTAGACTGGAGAAATCAGTACTAAATACATGTTTTGAAGTGTGAGGGATATTTAAAAGTTTGTTTATGAGTTACTAATAGTTTACAAAATCGAAATTAAATAAAATCAAACCCCAAACCAGGAACTTACAACTAACCTTTCTTAAGAAATGTAGGGCTACACATGGTTCTCTCTAATTTGAAACTTTTATTTTCCCTCCAACTCTTCCCAGTATTTAAAATCAAAGACAACACATATACAGCAGTAAATCCAAGATAAGTGCATTATTTCTCTTGTACATAGTTTAGAAGTATTTGCAAAATAAGAGTACAAAAATTATAAAGCAACACTTGAAACTATGCACTTCAACCCTATAGTCTAATAAATCCTGGTTTATTTGCTATTATTAAGTATACTACTTCTATAATTGTAGAAGCTGAGGGGATGAGCACGTTAATTTAGGTTTTTTAATCACCTACAACTTTCGTTGACACTTTGCATACAACAGTTTACTTACTCCTCTGAGGCTGGTATCACTTCCACTGTATAACTGAAGAAAGTGAACCCCCAAAGATTCACAGATAATTAAGAGGTCCGATTTAAGAAAAACTGATCTAATTTAATTTTTTCATTATTACGAGGATTTACTGCCCCCCTGCTACCTGTCATCACTCCATCCACCTATCTCAATTTCCATAATAGTCCTTTAATTCCTTTTAACTGTTTCAGAGATGAGATGCATTTCTCCAGTAGGTCCACCAGTCATCTCTCCTTGCCTCAGTTTCCCCGACCAGGGCTCCAGAACAGGGAAGGAGGAGAGGAGATTATGAGGTGGATAAACAAAGAGATGCTCTTCACCTCGGTGTGAAGACTCAGATCACTGCCCCGCGCTGGTCCCCAAGCAGGCAGCGGGGCGGAAACCCGGCCTCCTCCTCACCCTCCCCGGGACTGCCCCGCGGGCACTAGAGACGAGAAACCAGGCTAAGGCGAGGGCGTGCGGCCCAGACTATACCGGGTTTCTGGCTGCCTTAGGGAGAATTTCCCACAGCGGTCCTATATGTTCAAGTCCCCGCCACAACCCGTAATGTAAATGCAGGGCGTGACTGCGGGGCGGGAGAGGAAGCGGCAGCAACATTTACCTCATCCTGCTCCGGCCTGGCCGCTTCCGGCCTTTCTGGATCATCCATCGCGCAGACTCCGCCAGAACTACAGCATTTGCGCTGCCGCCCGCCTCCCACTACGGAAGGACTTAATAGGTCCGCGGGTGGGCCAGGTCTCTCCCCTTCCAGCTTCAGAAACCTGTCCTATCCCGGCCGGCCCCGCCTCCCACGTGCTCCCTGCGCTGGCCCCGCCCCACATCACTACGTCGGCTCCGCCTCAGGGACTCTCCTTTCCCGGCCGGCCCCGCCTCCCACGTGCTCCCTGCGCTGGCCCCGCCCCACTTCTCACGTCGGCTCCGCCTCAGGGACTCTCCTTTCCCGGGCGGCCCCGCCTCCCACGTGCTCCCAGCGCTGGCCCCGCCCCACTCCAGTACGTCGGCTCCGCCTCAGGGACACTCCTTTCCCGGCCCGCCCCGCCTCCCGCCTGCCCCAAGGATCTTTCCCGGAGCTTGCCGGATCTCGCTTGCGTCTTGAGGGATTCATCCTGCTTCCTGGGCCGCCTTGCGGTTCTCGGGCTCTGTTCTCTGTACAGAGAGTGCCTGGACGTGATAGGTCAGCTCGCCAGGTCCACACTCCCCAGCTAGCCCTCGCTGTCCCCGAGGAACACGGTATGTCGCGCTAATTCGGCACGTCCTGAGAGACTGCCAGGTGGTGGGACCATCACCCCGCGGGATGATATAAGGAGACCGCGCTATTGTTGTGTGAATTGATGGGGGGAAAATACCACACTGCTGGTGAAAACAGAAAACCACACCGTTAAAAAATTAATGAGGTAAAAAAGCTGACTTGTTTTGTACCTAAGCAACTGAAAAGAGGAAGTGGTTGAGGTCAAAGTTGGTGTGATTGGGGTAACTGGGGTTGGAGAGGGAAACATTACCAAATTCAGGAAAATATTTTGAAAGTTCTATAAAATTATTTATAATTTTAGTACACTAAACTTTTAATAATATTAACAGTAGTTAAAATTTCTTGAGTTCAAAGTGTCGGATGCTTTGCTAAGCACCTTGTGTGAATTAACGCATTTAATCTTCAGGACATCTTTGTGGTGTAGATACAGCAATTTCCCTCGTATGACAAATGGAGAAACTAAGTCTTATCATAAGTAATTTAACTTAGGTTGTTTCCCTGCTAAATACCATCGAACTGAGACTCTTTTCAAGGCCAAAAGTTAAAGTAGAGGAAACATAGATGTAGTGTCAAGAAATCATGGCTGCTGGTGGTGACTATAATTTGGTTGAGTTACTAATATAAGGATATAATTACTAATATTTCTCAGAGGGAACTATCCAAAAATAGCTAACACAGAAAGAAAAAATAGTTTTGTCTGACAAATAAGATGAAAGAGAATAATTTATGAAGCTTGAAACTTAATAGAGGGGACCCTGCCATGCCTTGAACAGCATGCAGCTGAAGTATTGTAAAATAGAATAGAATTTTTACTTGAGTTTTGAAAATGACTAAAATCTTTTTCTAAAAATTTACCCCAGTGATGGGGAAGAGAGTTACCTTTTTTCAGACAACTAAGTAAGTGCTGAGTAAACTTTTTTTGTACATACTAACTGTAAATAATAGACACATAAGTTCTTTGAGAAAACTGAGTCTCAAAAAAGTTAGGCAGTATACCATTGGGCACATGGCAGGTTCACTTGGTTAAATTCATCAGACTTGCCTACTGCATGTCAGCATATTAGGTTTTGAAAATGCGAAAATGAACAAGCTTGGTTAAAAAGGACATGGACCCCTGGACCCAAATCATGGGCTTGAATTCTTTCTCCTCCGTTTATTAACCATACCTCTTTGGGCAAGCCACACAGGCTCTCTGTGACTTAGTTTCCTAATCTGTAGGATAAGAATAAGAATAAATCCTTCCTTATAAGGCTGTTGTGGGAATTTAATAATACGTTACTTGTAAAGCATTTGTTGGACTCATAAATCACCTTGATGCAATGGTTGCTTCCACCTTGATACAGTGATTGCTAGGCAAACTGTCCCAGAGGTCATGAAACAGCAAGGCTCAGATAAAATTGAGATGCTTGAATTACATGATTTATTGTATCAATTTAAAACATACAAAGAGAAGCAAAGTTAAAGGGATGAGGTAGGCTCACATATTTAGGATAGGGTATGAGGAAGGAGTGAAAGGGCCACCCTATCTCAATTTCATAATAATATTCATAAATCTTGCCTGTGCTGCATCAGCCTTCCAGATAGCAGTTATGAAGATGAGAGTTGAGAGTGACCAAGGAACTCAGCAGAAAGAAGGTGCTTAGATCCAACACACTCTTTTGGAGAGACACAGGAGTGAACATGCCTGGCCATCATCAAAAATTAGCCTGCTAATCAACTGAGAATTTTATCTGCATTTCTCTGGCTGAGCACATGCAGGGCCAAAATGAATGTTATCAATGGATTGCTGATTCAGGAATAGCATAGTTAAAAATCTGAAAATGATGTGATCCATACCTTATGGATACTTAGGGTTTACTTGGTCCTACTAGCTCTTTTTATATATGTGATTCTCTTATTTGTTCCATTATCTTTTATCTATGTTCAATACACATTCCATTTTTTTTTAACATGCCTCACAGTTTACTAATGCATTTACTGTTTGTACTTAACACCCCTTCTATTTTTCAAGCTATATGCTCCCTTACTTTCTTTTGTTTTCTATAGAAGAATTGAATATTCTTAATTAATATGGCAACATACATTACAGTGTTTATAGCGATGCTTAATACATAGTAGGCAATATGTATTAATTTCCCCAAGATGTTTACCATTAATAGGAAGAACAAATGTAAAAAATTAAATGTTTAACTGGGTGATATCTTGAAATAAGAGAATCCTACGTCTTTATATAGCCTCTCTGGCATATTGTGTTTTCTTAAAATGGTCACAACGGTATTTACTTTCTCTAGTGCTCTTCCAGAACCTTCACGCTAGTCATATCAAAAGGTGGAGTTTAATTCCTCTCCCTTATAACATGAGATGACCTTCTAATGAGTAAGTGCATGATTCTAAGTTTAGTTCCTAAAGGACAGTACAGTTTATGCTTGGCTTGCTTGCTCTCTCTTTTGGGAGGTTTTCCTTTGGAATGTAGGTACTGTGTTTAGAGGAGTCCAGAAACTAGTCCACATAGACCATATGACAAAGCCCATGTGGAAAAGCACTGAGGCACGCAACCAACAACAAACATCAATCTCCAGATAGATGAATGAATGAATGAACATTCAGAGGATTCCAGCCCTCAGTCATCAAGCCTTCCGACTGAAACCCCGGACATCTTGGAGCAGAGACAAACCATCCTGACTGAATCCAAATTCCTCATCCACAAAATCTATAAGTGTAATAAATGGTTCTTTATGCTCCTAAATCTTGGGATAATATGTTATCCCACTAACTGGAAGAGCCTCCATTCTACTTGGTGAGAATGGAAGAGCCTCCATTCTACTTAGGTATGGGAATGACCTAAGAAGGCAGTCTAGCCTATGCTATAGAAAACATGTCATTTCAAGCTACTGCTGGCTTATTTTTTTTACCATGTAATAGGTAGATCATCATTTCTTAAACTTGAATGATGTCTTAACCCCTTTTAAAGAAGAAAAATTCTCATGGCCACGTCAATATTAAATTATATATATTATAATGTTACTTAGTATGTACAAACATAAAACATTTATAAACTCCTTATTCTTAGAGCTTTATGCCACTATAAAATAAGAAATTTATAAATCATAAATTAATTACAAACAAGGCTACAGAAATGATAAATTTTAAATTTACAACATTAAGCAATGGATGAGGATGTTTTGCTGAAACTAAATTGCATCATGTGTGCAGTTTCATGTGACCATTCATGTTCTTTTGCATACCAGCCATGGGATAGATGATTCCATTTTTCCCACAACAGCAGTTCTTCTGTATATCATTTGCCTTTCATGAGGAACAAATGCATCATTTGCATGGGATATATGCCTCTTTAGCCTTTAATCATTAAAAGTAGTATTGTTGCAGTGAAATCATAAATGATCATCCAGATAATCCAAGCTATACTTATTAAAAATGAAAATAAAGCCTTGCAGTAAACTGTAAATAAACTGAACCCTAGTTTGAAAATCACTAGAGTAGATGGCTCTATATTGAGACTCCATTCATTTATCATGCAGAAAGACCTCAATGTGGCAGAAGAAGATGAAATTGGAGTCAGGGACGTTAATTTGAACCAACTGGAATAAGTCAGATGTAGAATAATGCAAGCTTGAATAAGGCAGTGGCGACAGATAACGTAAAAGAAAAAATGCATGTGAGTTGAGTAGATATACTTAAGATGACTTGACCGATGGTTGGATATGGAGTGTATGGTAGAGGGAGAATTCCAGAATAATTGCATGTCTAGTTGAGAGACTAGACAGTTAGCAGTGCCTTTCATTAATGTAGGAAGAGAGTTTGGTTGGAAAATGATGAGTTCAGTTTTGGACATGCTTAGATTGTGGTGCCCATGATATATCCAAGTAGAGGCATTTAATACTATGGTCCAGAAGTTACTGGCTGAGCCATTTATCTAAATAGCTCTGCCAACCTTAAATCTGTACTTAGCACTTAATATTCACTATAAAATGACAAAAACCCATCTCAAAAGAATTAGCAAACATTGAAGCTTTTTTTAAGTTTCAAGTACAGTATAAACATTTTTTCCCCCTTTATTATTTTAAAATAAGTTACTAATATGTCTGGACTGAATGCAGAAGAATGGAAGTGAAGCCTTTTTTTTTTTTAACTCATAATAAGAGTGAGAGCACTGAAGGGATGGTAGTTTTTGGTCCCACAGTGGGACATTAAAACTTAACATTTCACAGGTACAGAGCTCCAGATAAAATCAACAATGAGATTACAACTGTACATCCCTAGATAGGATTGAAGTTGGTAATTGGAATTCATTCTTTCAATAAACAATAACATTATATTGTGCCTTGAGTAAGCATAGATCAATAAACCACAGTTCTTTACTCTTTAAAAACTTACAGGCTAGAAAGGAAAACAGCAAGTATACTGTTTGGGGGGAGCACTCTGAAAGAGTTATCTAAATAAGACTTGCTAAGATGAAGGGAGGAGGGCAGATCAAAGAAGACTTTGGGGATGTGGCTAAACTGAATTCTAAAGTACGAATAGGAGTTAACAATTCCAGGATGTGGGTGGGGTCATCAGGAGAGATCAAGTGGAGTCAATCGGTTATTCTGGAGGCTGCTCTTATGTAAGCTTCAGTCAGATGGTGCTCATCGCCAGGGTTTGCTAAATCCCAACCAACATCACTCCTGTTGATCTTAAGAACACTTGGGGCTCTAACTGAGATTCTGTAAAGTTTCATGCACTAGGTTTGTCTCCCTGAAACTTGTAATTCCTGAGAGTTCCTAGGTCAGGTAAATCTTGAAACTCAGAGGGACCAGCCTCTCCAGGATTATCAATTAATTTCATACCCCTGTCCTTTAATGTGGACACCCCTTCTCAACATGAAATAGAATGGGCATTGCCCAAAGATCCCTCTAGACTGGGAGAAGGTTCAAAGGAGAAGGAAGAGGAATAACAGAGAAAATAGGATTTAACAAACGAGTATGACTGCTGAATCACTATATTAATATCCCTTCTACCACTCAGTGTTATGGAGCAGCTGAAGGAAAAATCTGAGATGGTAGAAAGGTAACCCATAACAAACTCTGAAATCTGTTCTGTAGCTACTTGTTGAAGCGGGTTTTGAAAATTAAATTGCTTTTTTTCTTTCCTTGTTTTATATATATATTTTACAATAAAACATTTAAAAAAAAAAAAAAAAGATCAGGGGCCATAAAGAAAGGGCTGTATATGTATAGACCCCAAGGTGACAGAGGGCATAACCTACTGGGACTGCAAATCTTTCAGTATAACCAGCAGACAGAATTCCAGGGAATAAATAGAAATACCAACTGTAGAGTAAGGCAGGATCCCAATCATGTAGGGCCTTGTATGTTGTGCTAAGGAGTTTGGACTTTATATCAAGGGCTATGGGAAGTTGAAATATTTTAAACAGGTAAATGACATGATTAATATGCATTTTAGAAAGATTGCTCTACCTCTACAGATTGAAAGGTTGCAAAACAAGGAATGGGGAAACCAGTTAGTAGGCTGTAATGATAATGGACATAGAATGAAGTAAATGAATCCAAAAGATAAAGATTTGGTAATTATATGGCTTAATGGTTGTCTTAGTTTCCCTGACTGCTGCAACAAGGACAACATAATGGCTTGGCTTAACAGGAATTCATTGGTTCCTGGTTTGGGAGGCTAGGAGGCTTGGGTTCCTTGGCTTTCCCATCAAAAGGCAGTGTCTCCTCCTTTCTCTTCCAGGTTCTGTTGACTTCCGTCTTCTCCTCCAGATGGCTTTCTCTTCATAAATCCTCTAGTATTAGGATGAAGACCCAACCTCATTGAGTTGAGCCACACATTATCTAAAAATAACATCTTCAAAAGGTTCTATTTACAATGGCTTCACACCCACAGGAATGGATTAAGAGCATGTTTGGTTTTTTTTCTGGGGTGTACAATTCAGCCTACCACAATGATTAATTTGAATGTGTGGATAAAGAAGAAATTGAGTATGATTTCAGCTTCTAACTTAGAAACTAGATAATTTATTCATTCATAAATGTTTTTGAGCCAGGCACCATTCTGAGCACTAGGCTTAGACAAGCGAATTAAAATAGTTTCAGGTGGTCTCAGTATCACTGGAAGACATTAGATAGACTAGCTTTATGTGCTGCATGGACAAGGGTAGTGGAAATTGAGCTTATGCCTCTGAAACTTTTAAGAGTAAAGTAATAGCCTTCAGAGGGCAGAGCTGCCAATTTCTGATACCCTTATCAGTTTCCAGACATCTAGGGCATAGCAGGGGAGTGAAAGCAAGTAATGATGAAAAAATTGCAGGAAAAAACTGGACCCCTTTTAAGTAGGTCAAATCACTTAACAGTTCAGCTGCTGTACCTTAAAAATGGGCAAGGGTAGTTCAGTGGTAGAAGTTTCTCCTGCCATACAGGAGACCCAAGCTCAATTCCCAACCCATATACTTCCCAAACAAGCAAACCAACAAAAAACAACCAATTCAACAAATGGTGCTGCAGTAATGGGATACTCATATGGAAAAAGAATGAAATACGACCCACCCCTCCATCAGCATACTAAAAAAAAAAAAAAAAAAAAGGCACAAGCTTTTGCCTCCTTTATTTAAATAAAAATCTCAGGATGTTTCTGCTAGTTTTCTTTTTTTTTTTTTGTATGGGCATGCATCCGGAATTGAACCCTGGTCTCCTACCTGGCAGACAAGAATTCTGCCACCGAGGTACAGTCCCACTGCCCTCCTACTTTTATTTTAAAAACAAGACAAGCTGTTTTGTAAGATTTAGGATGCTTCCCAAAGGTCCATATGAAAAAAAAAATGCATTACTTCTTACCCAAGTCAAGAACCAGATCTTTCTCTATTGTGCTCCACTACATTTACTGTAAATGATATTTGTCTATTTGGCATCCTTAAGGAATAAACTACTTCTTTTAGCATATATACACATGCTTTGTTAAAGGTCCCTTATTTCAGGTTACAGCAGCTCTTTTTAACATCCTAAATCATTTCTTTGGCTATTTCTTTTTTTTTTTTTAACTTTTTTTATTAATTAAAAAAAATTAAAACATTTAGAAATCATTCCATTCTACATATATAATCAGTAATTCTTAATATCACATAGTTGCATATTCATCATTTCTTAGTACATTTGCATCGATTTAGAAAAAGAAATAAAAAGACAACAGAAAAAGAAATAAAATGATAATAGAGAAAAAAACTATACGTACTATACCTCTTACCCCTCACTTTCATTTACCACTATTTCAAACTGAATTTATTTTTTTTGTCTGTCTGTCTTTTTTTTGTACTATTATTATTTTTATTTTTTTCTCTATATTAACATTCTATTATCTTTTTCTGTTGTTTTGCTAGTTCTTCTAAATCGATACAAATGTACTAAGAAATGATGATCATGCATCTATGTGATGATATGAAGAATTACTGATTGCATATGGCTTTCTTTTTAAACAAACTCATTGTTTCCCTGCCTTCTACAATATATAGAAGTTTTTAGTGACGTTATATTGAACTCAAATAAATGTTAGCTTTGAGTAGTTTTTGAATTGGATTTGGCTGCTGGCATGTGTAGCAGACATGTTAATGTTTGCAGTGTTCAGATTTTTAGACTGGGTGCTACCGAATGTTTTAGTGTGAAATGGCTGCATTCTATTCTTTTTTAATGTTTGCTTCTTTGCTCTTAAGGTGCTACTTCTGATATGTTGTGAAGCAGGAAACTGATTCTCAGAATCAAAGCCTCTCCTTCATTATTGTACTTGGACCTTGGAGCCTGTTTTTGAAACAGCTACTGTGACTGCTTTACTTTTCACTCACTCCCAATTTCTTAGATGTTGAGAGGATAACTATGGTCTGTTTTTATGTGGGCAGAATTCTGAAGGAAACATGTCAATATAGGAATGAATGAATATGTTAAAGGTGATAACCACATGAGCCTTCCATTTCCAAAATATTAAAATTTTAAAATAAAGTTTTAAAATATAGTTGACTGCATGGGAACTTAGGCAAATATTTGTTTACAAATATATGTTCTTAGAGCTAACATACTCAAAACATATCTAAGCACAACAATGCCCTAGCTTGACAGAAAAAAAGTGCATTTAAACTACACAGCCAAATTTCATCTTCTCCATTGAAAAAATTATTTCATGCAGAAATACATGACCTTATATCATTTACCTGAAGAGACCCTGCTTGCATCAAAGTTACTGTATAACAATATAAACTGTTGGTTCAGTCAATCCAGTTTAACTGGAAATAATCAAAGATACATTCTGAAAAGGATTCAGAAAATTGAGTTTTTACCCATGAAAGACATTTGCTCTTTTAGAACATTTTATGAACAAACTTAAGAACAAAAAGCCAACTCTTCATTGTTTCATGCTTTTCATTTTAAAATATTTTGGCTTAAAGGTACATTTCATAGTTCATTTTAGAAAATTCCCACATCTCCAGAATTCCAGTTATTCTCAAGGAAAGTTACTGAATGGCAAAATATATTTTTCATAAATCTGTGGCAAAAGTATATGAATCTTAATATAGCCAAATTTATCAATGGAATGTTTCATTATTATATGATCAATATACCAACTAAGGATTTATAATCGTATCTTCCACGAAATAGGATATCCCAGTGTGTAAGAATGCAAGCTCCAATATGCCTGCTGACATCTCACATCTTTGTACTTAGTAACTATGTAACTTTGAGCAAGTTGTTTACTTCTCTCAGTTTACTATCCATAAGGGTAGTAATAGGCCTCAACCCAAAGAATAAAATGAGATAATACATGAGAAACACTAGACACAGTGCCTGGCATATGGTAAAGCACTCAATAAAAGTAATTTAGAGGAACTTGGTGTTATGCAATCAAGTCATCATAATCTAGTAATCTTTTTTGAATTTTAAGAAATTTGCTTAGATTTAATCCAATGTACTTGATATGAATAAACAAGTCGCATTTTAAATATGCTTCTACATTAAGTGACATTTAGAGAATTAATGTCCACTTTTATGCCTGTGTACATGTAACACTGAAAACATAGTTCATCACTTCCCAGGTATATTCTTTTTGAGGCGCTTCCATCCAGTCCCTTAACAGGAGGAAGATCCTAACTCAGGACTAGGCAATTAATAGATGTACCTTTCCATTCGTTGTAAGTAGGAAAGGTTTGGCTCTAAGGAGCTTACAGCAGGAGGATTTACATTCTAAGTAAAAAGTACTCCAGAATTGCCAGGTTTTCATCAGTAAGAACCAAGATTTCTGGCCTCCCCCTAAGACTTACTGAATAAATAAGGGGCGGGGGGGGGGGGGGGGTAAGAGAATGAGGCAGTGCTTAGGAATCTGCATTTAACAAGTTCCATAAGTGAAGCATGGGAACCACTGCCTTAAGGAAAATTTGAATTTAGATTTAGAAATTGCTGACAACTTTTAAACACACAAAAAGTAATCATTAGGGAGCAATTTGAAGAATTGTTTGGGGACAAAAACAAAATAGTGAAATCATACCCTTAAAATCCCCTCAAGAGTGTCCCAGTAAGCCATTATACTGAGTAGTCTTGATACTCAGATGAGTCAGAAAAAGAGCAGTGGTAGCAACACTCTAAAAACCCTCAGTAAAGTTCATTCTTGGTCTCTTCCTGAATTTGTTTCCAATTGTATTAAATTTAATCACTAAACAAGACCAAAAGAGAACTTTATTTTATATGACTTTATTTTATATTTAGAACCGTTTTATGTTTTACTTTAAAAAAACAAACAAACAAACAAAAAAAAAACCTCTTGCTTTCAATATTCCTAAAAGCATTTTAACCAAAATCTTGATTTAGGAAGACTTAAGACATTGTGCATTATTTTAAATATTTTCATTCTTTTCAATAACTATTAAAAATAAGTTCACAAGTAGCGTTTCAAATGTCCTGATCATATTAGTTTGTCCTCATTTAATATTTTATCAATCTCATCATGTGCATACAGAGGTTAAGGTGATATATAAATTTTCTGTCTTTCAAACACATTGATGCTAATCAGCTCTTAATCTAATTACTATTTCATTTATGCAGAAATAGCATTTAGACATAAAAACCAATGGTGATAAATACATTTTCTACCTTTCAAACACAGTGATATTAATCAGCTCTTAATCTAAGTACTATTTCATTTATTTAGAAATAGCATTTAGACATTAAAACCAATGTCTAACTTTGTAAAATAACCTTTGGTTGATTTATACAAATTTAATATAGTGTGTTGTATAACTTTTCAGTAATTCAATGAATTTGACTACTATCATTTTGGCTTTTAAATATTTATATTGTCATCAGGGCTGAGAATATAATGTGGTTCCATTTCTTAAAGGAGGTTATAAAATGGAAGCATAGTGCCTTGGAACACAAAACTATCCTGAAGGCCAGGAGTCATATAAAGAACCGGAAAAGTCGGTGAAATTCTGAGAATTTCAGAATTTATTTTCAGCATGTATACAGTTCACTTTATTAAAGACTTAGTGAAGAAAACTGTATTCCTTATGCTATTTGAATAAAGTTACTAAAACCACAAGGATTTAAGGATATTGGTTCTAGGCTATATAATTAATGGGTCATCAAAAAAAAAAAACCCATCATACTTAGTCACTAAGTGTAAGTGAATGAGTTAACTTCCTATGCAAAGTAAGGTTGACACTCCACTTCTTCCATTTGTAAAAAGAAAGTGTGGCGCGGCCAAAGCCATTCAGGATTCTCTGCTAACTGTAAAATGTGAAGTGATTTTCTTCTGTTTCTTATAGTCCATGTGTATATTAATTTTCAGTTTTTCAAATCAAAAATTTTAATGCACATAAACATGTCTGGTGAATTGCCCTTAGTTTAAAAATGTACAACTAAATAAATAAAAACTATTGTTTCTTCATTATTACTTGACATTTCTTCCGTAATTTCTTTATTTAAAAAAGTAAATGTAACAAGATACTTAAAAAAGGATAGGTACAAAAGTAGTTAAGCTGCTCACGAACATTTAAAATTTTCCAAAACGTATCTTCAATAGTCATGATCTTATAAAACATTTTACAGTTATCAGAAAGTGCCCAGGCTGAGTTTACATAACTGAAATACCTTAGTACAAATGTCTATTTAGAACTGAAGTGCAGTAACTTCCTGACTGACTGCTCATTGAAATAGGGATACAAAGAAAAAAAAGTTGATTGTGATAAAGTATTGTGCATTGGCCCCATCATCATATGTACAAAAAAGTGCCCTCATTCAAATGAACAAATTACATGCAAAATATTAGTGATATCATCTAATAATATTCTAGAGCTCAATGCAGGCAAAATAAACCGTAATAAAAGTGGTTTTTATAGGTAAAAGTGATTTCATTTCCAAGATCTGAATGTCAAGAACTTTTTACAAGTTCCATATACATGATACACAATTGCAGCCAACCACAAATTAAACACCATAAAAAAAAGTTAGAATGAAAACACAGAACATACTTAATTTTTTATTTTGAAATTCCCTATTCCCTCTATACAAGAACCTTTGCTGAAACACTTTCCACAAAGGCAGCAGTGAATTTTCAGAACATTTTACATTTTTTCCCCTCAGCAAAAAGATAAATCACAGTGTAAATTATGTTGTTCTGATGTCATCTTTGGCTGGGGTTAGCCCAGAAGTTGTTGACTAGCAAAGCATTATAGTTGAATGCTGCTAGTGCTCCTTAGGGCCTTTAAGCTACAAACTCAGCAAGGAATGTTTACATTTCATTTTTAAGGTACCACCAGGGGGGTATGACAGCATTAACTTCCATAAACTTTTATAGACAAATGGAAAAAAATCTACAAAATTAGCTAGTAATATTACACAGCAATACACACTTCTTGTACTCTACACAAAACCAAAATTCTTGGTCTTAATGGCGAGTAACAATTTCTGTTTGAGAATTTGTTTAGAGGAATACAGTGGGACATAAAGTCGTGAAATGCAAGTATTTGCAGTAGGAAGATGTTGGTCATCTGGTGGTCTTATTGTGATTGAGGGCATAGGCTGAAATCCTTCTTCACTGGCTGGTAATGATGGGCTTGATGTCCAAAAGTAAACCTAAACAGGAATAAAATAACAGTTACAATTTTGGCTTTTAACAGAGTAAGCCCTAAGAATAAATTTTTTTTTTAAATGCATTTAAGGAAAGAAGTGTACAAATTAAAAAATGCTGATAGGAAATTTTAGGCCCTCACAGAGGGGAGTTTTTCTTTCTTTCTTTCTGTTTTGTTTTGTTTTTTTTTTAATTAGCAAATTTCTTTTCCTGTAAGGGGCAGAAACTGCAGTGAGGTTTCACTTGACTGAATGGACTGGGGATGTAGTGGTTTAAAAACAGCAGGTTATAAAACTAAAGAATACCTTAGAACTCATACCAGACACAGCCAATCATTTCTACTTCTGTTTTTGGTGGGTCTTCCAGAACTGATAAGGGCTTTATCTTGGGGAAACAACAAGGTGCCCTGAAACCGAAGATTGACTACAGGTCATAGAACCCTAACAAGCTAGCTGGGTGCTCCTGAAACCAACAGGGGCCCAAGCCTAATAAAGTCAAATGTAGACCAATTAATGTGGAATCTACTTGGGGTACAATCTAAGTCAAAATTACTTAGATACTTAAGTTAAGAGCAGTGGCAGCTAGGACTACTGTGCTGGTTTGAAAGGAAGTATGCCCCCTAGAAAATCCATGTTTTAACCAAAACCCCATTTCATAAAGGTAGAATAATCCCTGTTCAATACTGTATGTTTGAAGCTGTAATTAGATTATCTCACTGGAGATGTGATGGAAATCAAGAATGGTTGTTAAACTGGATTAGGTGATGCTATGTCTCCACCTATTCGGGTGGGTCTTGATTAGTTTCTGAAGTCCTATAAAAGGAAAACATTTTGGAGAATGAAGGAGATTCAGAGAGAACAAAGCAGAACGACATAGCACGAGAAGCAGAGTCCACCAGGCAGCGGCCTTTGGAGATGAAGAAGGAAAATGCCTCCCGGGGAGCTTCATGAAACAGGAAGCCAGGAGAAGAAGCTAGCAGATGACGCCGTGCTCGCCATGGCCCTTACAGCTGAGAGAGAGGCCCTGACTGTGTTCGCCATGTGCCTTCTCACATGAGAGAGAACCTGAACTTCATCGGTCTTTTTGAACCAAGGTATCTTTCCCTGGATGGATGGCTTAGATTGGACATTTCTATAGACTTGCTTTATTTGGGACATTTTCTTGGCCTTAGAACTGTGAACTAGCAACTTATTAAATTCCCCTTTTGAAAAGCCATTCTGATTCTGGTATATTGCATTCTGGCAGCTAGCAAACTAGCACAACTACTGACCAAGCTCTCTAGCCACAGTGGGAAAATACTTGAAAGTTCTTGTAGCCATGTAAAAATTATTGAGTGCTGAAAACAGGAACACCATCACCAACACCCATCCCCAATAAACTATCACTTAAACTGAAGGTAAATGGGAATCTGCAAATTTTGTGCTTTCCTGAACAAGTATCAGGTCTCTACTCTCTCAAATAAATTGGGGGGATTATCTAGAAATGGGTATCACTTTGAAACATCTCAAGCGGTCGGATTTAGATTACTGAATACTAAGGACTGGGGGAAAGGCTCAAAGAACCACAAGGAACATAAATACAAAGGATCTTTGAGAGTTTTCTGAGTAAGGAATGCCCCTCAGATTTCTACAAGAATGTTTGGAAACTGCCTTTCAAAATTAATGAATGGGTTATTTTGGTATGGAGACTAGACGAAGATTCCACTAATTCTGAAGACTTTACACTGATCAAAGTTTATGTTATCTAGTGTGTGACTAGTTCGTTAGAGCTCTGTGCTAATAAGATTATGGATCTAAAACCACATATTTAAACTCCTCTCTTCCTAGTACAGAAACAGCAATCCAATTCTATTCAGAAATTTGGGCTAAAGAATATGTAAAATAATATACAATGGAATATTATGCAACTGTAAGAATAAAGTTATGAAGTATGTAACAACTTGGATGGGCCTTAAGGACATTATGCTGAGTGAGATTAGCCAGAAATAAAAGGACAAATACTGTATAGTCTCACTGATATGAACTAACATAAAGGAATGAGCTTGGATAACTTCAGTTAAGAACACAGGTCATCGGGAGACAGAAATAGGGTAGATATTGGGTAATTAGAACTGAATGGATACAGATTGTGCAACAGGACTGATTGTAAAAATTCAGAAATGGATAGCAGAATACTACTACCTAACTGTAATACAATAATGTTAGAACACTGAATGAAGTTGAATGTAAGAATGAGGGAGGAGGCCTGGAGGCACAAAAGAAATCAGAAGGAAAAATAGACGATAAAGACTGAGGTGGTATAATCTAGGAATGCCTAGAGTGCATAATGATAGTGGCTAAATGTACAAATTTTAAAATGTTTTGCATGAGGAAGAACAAAGGAATGTCAATAATGCAGGGTGCTGAAAATAGATGGTAATTAACATTTTAAAACAGTAACTCATGTGTGAGACTAAAGCAAAATAATGTTTATTTGGTACAAAATTTATATTTTGACTAGTGCATTTCTTAATATAATTTTTCTGGACAGCTTAATTGAACAACATAATACTTGGAAACCTTGAGTAGGGCATGAGATTTTGTAGGTTGTAGACAAACTTTGTGTAGAGTGATTTAAACAGAGAATAAAAAAGTATTTATAAAGTCCCCTTGGGGGAATGGTGAGAAAGGGGGAAAATTCAACTTCCCCAACTGGAGAATTCTTGATATTCTCACAAGCAGTGGGGACAACCAAAGCATAGGCTGAGCCCCCAGTCCTGGGGTTTGTTCATATGAAACTTAACCCTGCAAAGGATAAGCTAAGCCTATTTAAAATCAGGCCTAAGAGTCACCCCAAGAGAACCTCTTTTGCTCAGATGTGGCCTCTCTCTCTCAGCCAACACAACAAGCAAACTCACTGCCCTCCCCCTCTCTACATGGGACATGACTCCCAGGGGTGTGGACCTTCCTGGCAACGTGGGACAGAAATCCTAGAATGAGTTGGGACTCAACAACAAGGGATTGAGAAAACCTCGACCAAAAGGGGGAAGAGCGAAATGAGACAAAATAAAGTGTTAATGGTTGAGAGATTCCAAACAGTCAAGAGATTATCCTCAAGGTTATTCTTACGCATTAAATAGATATCACTTGTTTATTTAAAGTGTAATGGAAAGGCTGAAGGGAATACCTGAAAATGTAGAGCTGTGCTCCAGTAGCCATGTTTCTTGAAGATGATTATATAATGATATAGCTTTCACAGTGTGACTGTGTGATTGTGAAAACCTTGTGTCTGATGCTTTTATTTACCTTATCGACAGATGTGTAGAACATACGGATTAAAATAAATAATAGGGGGAACAAATGTTAAAATAAATGGAGTAAACTGAAATGCTAGTGATCAATGAAAGGGAGGGGGGGTAAGGAGTATGGTATGTATAAATTTTTTTCTGTTGTCGTTTTATTTTTTTTTATTTGATGCAAATGTTCTGAGAAATGATCATGATGATGAATATACAGTTATGTGATGACTGAGTTACTGATTATATAATAAGAATGGAATGATCATGTGGTAAGAATGTTTGTGTTTGTATATGGTTATGTTTCATAAAAAAATTATTATGGTGAAGAATACACAACTATGTCATGATATTGTGAGCCACTGATTGTATACCATGTATGGACTGTATGTGAAGATTTGTCAATTAAAAAAAAGAATGTATAAAATAAGCAGCATGAATGAGTACTATAGGGGGAAGAAAAAACCACATCTCAACAACAAGTTGGTATCATCTTCCTGAACTGAGGACAACGTTTTAATAACTAAGATGTATTTCACACTTTAGTAATACTTTAGAAAGGGTACTCTGTTATAGAGTACAAAAACAGCCTTTTGATTTTCTATAAATTTTCTATAAATTTACCCTACCCAAACTAAATTACTAACCATTACAAACTTAAGGGGGAAGAGTGGGGAAAAAGGAAATCATACATCATATTTTAAGTATTTTTATATTTCCTTCTACAAGTTATATGAAAATTTAACTTACAAGATCTTGTCGTTCTGTCATACTCATCTTCTCCACAATTGACCAGAACCAACGCTTGAACTGCAAGAGCTTCTCAGCATTTTCTCCTGAGAATGGGGAATATAAATTCAATATCCTGAATCAGTTGTTATATTTTTAGAATCTGGTTTAACTTATTTTAATAAAGATACAAAATTAAAATGTTAATTAGGGTCCAGACAACTGGCATAATGCAAACTCTCCATAGTTCATTAATCAGTCTTGATTCAGGATAACCTAAAATAAGGAAAACCATCAGACTCAAAATTGATAAATCACATAAGTCTAATCCCACCCATATGAATGCCAAGTTCTCATTCAGTAGATCTGGTGTGGGACAGAGATTCTGCATTTCTAAAAACTTTTTGATGATGATACTGGTCTGAAGATTATACCTGGAGTTTTTTCAGGACCATATCAAATTTTTTTTTTTCCCTCCTGGGTTTTAGGTTTGGAACTTATTAAACTTTGGTTGAAGCTGCTTGCAAAATAGGGAAAATGAAGAGGGAAAAAACTAGTATCTTCATGTATGCAATAATCTTGGACTATAGGTCTAATCCTCTTATAATGAGCTGTGTGGAACTTCTAATGCTTTATGTAATCACAGCTAAAAATTCTATTCCTAGCCTACAGGACTTTCAAAAAGAGCTGTAGCAAATCAAGCGCTACAGGTAAAGGTTTTTTTAGAAGGACTATCATTCCTCTCTTTATTCTTCCTAGATTTCTATCTGTGTGCTGTTGTGTGTTTTGGGTCCAGTTGTACAAAGCAAACATCATGCAATCAAATTCATTAATTAGGGAGTTTGTGACATGAATTGGGAAATGTCAAAAGTTACTTTTCCCAATTAATAATTATAAATTCTTTTTTACACAATTGCTCACAACAAATTTTTACTTGTATTTAAACTACAACATAAATTCCTCAAAGTGAAGAAAAATCAAATAATAAAAGACTTAAGAACAACCGAATACTAAGCCATTAAAATATAATTATTTAGATCAATCATTTTTAAAAAGGCAGTGTAATAAAAATTATTTTAAATACCTAAGTAATTCAGCATTTCCCAAGCACTTTAAATAGATATTAGAACTGAGAAGCTAAAAAGAATTCTGACACACCAAACTATTCATATAGTTCATTAAGTAAACATCTAAAAAATTTCATACCTGATTCATCATTGAAAGAGGTGAAACTGATAAGCATTTGCACATTAACTTCACCACAGCCATTTACCAAAAGCCTAAAGTCTTCTGCTGTTAAATCTTCCAATGAATTTTTTGGAAGCACATCCAGAAGACCTTTCCTCATTGCCTAAAGAATTTCAAAATTAGCCTCTTATTAGTGTCTTCATTCTTATCAGTATCTTTCTTTCCACACAGCATTTATTAATATATAATTTAGCAGCCTTCTCTAAGAATGCTAGTTCCCATTTTAAACCACCCCTTAACAACAGAAATCCTGTACCTTGAATTTCTTATTAACAGATTCAAAAGAGAGAAAGTCACAGTAATAAAAAGAGTGGGGAAAGGGGATAGTCAATGGACTACAGTTTCAAAAGTTAAACATTATCGTACACCAGTAATTAGCTGAAATAATCCCCAAGTAATATTATCCAAAAGTACTGTTCTGGATTCTTATTCATCAAGTCTAAAATTTTTGGTCTTTTAAAGGCAAGCCTAAAATTCTGAGCTAGTTTACCATACATAAGACACAAATAGCCTCATCAGAGCATCACTTTCTAGAAAACACTTACATGTAATGGCTGTTCTGCAACTACCAACATTCGGTGTTCCGCATATTTCCGCACATACTCATACACATTCTGGGGAGTGACTGGTATATTTACACCATTGGGGATGAGCTCAACCTGTGAAAAATTCAGCAGTGCCATTTAAAAATAATATGTCAAAGTGATAAATATAAATATATATAAATTAATGTTCATAAAACTGGAAATTTTCTAAATTTTTAAAATTTAAAGATAATTCTCTATTTGACAGTTATCTAACAGATGCAAAAATTTTAGGCTTAATCCCCACAAACGGATACAAGAATCATCTTCACTTGTTTGTCTCACTGTTTCTCAGACTCTGTCTCCGCTTTGTTTGTTTTTTGGTTACTGTGTATCAAAACTGTTTCTATATTAGATAAGCACAACAGACTAACCATACATTCTTCTGACAGAATCAGAAAATTGAATATTTACTTTACCTGTCCTCCGCCCTCTTCTTTACACAGGTCGATTGCAAATGCCAAATCCATCGCTGAGAAGACAGCATCAGCATCTGAACTCTGAGAAGCGAGGATAAGTTGCCGCAAGCTTTCATACATTACAGGGTCAAAAAAAGCAAAATCATGCCAATTGACCTAAAAAAGTAATCATTTGAAATCAATTATGAAGGAACCATCTTCATGGAATATGTTAGTAAGTTAAAATTTATGATAAATAATTTTATCTTATTTGAAGATATACTGATAAAGAATAATCTCTTGCTGAATGTATACAGTAACTGCTTTAAAGAGATAAAATTTAATACATATTTGGCTCTGGCAATACATTTTCATTCTCAAAGTATAATATTTATAAATAATATATATTTTCTGAAAAAAGTTTAAGGCAATAGCTTAATAGTTTTTTTCTTTTCAGTGCAAAAACCAGCAGTAGAGCCACGGTGGCTCAGCAGGCAGAGTTCTCTGCTGCCATGCCAGAGACCCAGGTTCAATTGCCAGTGCCTGCCCATGTAAAAAAACAAACAAATACGAGCAATATTTACTGAACACCAATTATGTTGAGCACAGCTGGCTAGTGAACACGCATCCTATTTAATTTTGACGATTATAATAAAATACAGGTGATAAAATTGATTCTCATAGGAATACAGTTATGTTATTCTGTATAGTTGCCCAAAGTTATATCACTGGGTTAAACTTGGGTCTATCCGATTCTATGATCTTTTCACGCAACATCATAGAATCAATTTATCGATAGAATCAATT
The DNA here is from genome assembly GCF_023851605.1 of Tamandua tetradactyla. Taxonomy (NCBI): domain Eukaryota; kingdom Metazoa; phylum Chordata; class Mammalia; order Pilosa; family Myrmecophagidae; genus Tamandua; species Tamandua tetradactyla. The sequence goes on from NC_135332.1 coordinate 146,756,653, forward strand.
CACCAGTTGACTCTATTGGTGAACCTGGAGTCTAGTTCTTTTTGCACAAGAACATTTTAGCTGAAACTCTTTGTGATATTATATTATCATAATTTAAAATGCAGTAGAGACAAAGTTAAATATGGATATAAGGGATATCCATAGTCCATGATAATTCTATTTCTGTAGTAATAGAAAACCATGTATAGTAACTTCGATTACAGAAAATAATTAGAGGGCTACAGCTTTAACAATGCTAATTTATTTCAGATCTGTGATGTAAATCTCTGGAAAAAGACTGATACTTCATTATTATGTGTCAAGTAGTTTCCTTAGAAACATAAATTAAAAGAGCTGCATAACATTATACATTACTCTTCCAGTAAGTAGTTCATAAAGGAAAGATGTAGGCTATCAAAATATCAACATCCAGAGATCTCAAACATACTCTGATATATTTTCTTATATTATTTTGTCTCTCTCCCCCATGTATATTTTTGAAGTCGGGAATCTTTATAATACTATATTACTAAACCACCAAACCACCTCTGCTACCACGAGCTACAACTAATAGTAATAATAATGGATAAAACTTATTGAGCATTTAACCATGTACCAGGCACCATCTATTTTCTCTATCATTTTATAGATGGGAGAAATATACCAGCGGTGTCAGAAAATTTGTCTGCAACAGGACCCACATCTGTCAGACCCCCAAATCTACCTATGTCACCCAGTCTGCTATACCACCTCCCCATATATATAGACTTTTCCTATGGTGCTAATGTTGGAAAATGACTATAATGCTTTAAGATTTACTGTTAAGTGAATGGCATAAAACAGTATGCTAGTATATGATTACTCTTACAATTGCTAAAACATTCCTTAAGAAAAACTCAGGTTCATCAAAATCACTTACTTTTCTACCAAGCAACACTTTAATTACATGTCTGTTCAGTGTGATGGGACATAGCTCATTCTGTAACAGACAAAGTCCAAGAATCCTAAAAACAAAAGCAGAGGAGTAACATTTAAATTTGAAACTAATTCTAAAGCACATTACTTCTACCAACTGCCCACACAGTCTCACATAATATACACTTTTTTAATTGAGAAATTTTCTATAGCTTCATTTCTATTATGAAGTAGAGCATATACACATTCTACAAACTCATCTTAGAAAGTCTCATAAACTGAAATTTTAAAAAAATTCAAATATAAAATAGTAATTTTACCTGCCAATGTTTCTGAAACAATTCAATCTTGCTTCTGTATTTTTGCCAGGCCTTGGAGTATAAAACCCTCTTTTACCAGGTTGATAAAACAGAGGGGCATTGTCATCACCATCATCTGTATCATCTAAATCCATATCTACTACACTCCGACTAGAGCCATGACGCTTTCGGTTTTCCTAACAGCAGAGAATTACACATATTAAGCCCTGACATTGATTTAAAAAAGAAAACATGAATTCTCTGAAGTCAGGTAGAACAACATTTATACTAAAAATGTGTCTAAGACTACTAACGATAAATAAATTTTTAATTCTTCCTTTTAGGATTGTGATACACAAAATTTGTGTAACTTCTGTATTCATTTAAATGCTTAAATTTAAGAAGGATCTTTCTTCTTTACTCCTGAACACACATGCTGGATTGATGATTCTTTCAGCACTTTAAAGATGATAATATCCTATTGTCTTCTGGCTTCTATAGTTTCTGAATAGCAATCTGCTGTCTTTCAAATCATTTTTCCCTCACATGTTCCTCTCAGGCTACTGTCAGGTATTTGTTTTTATCTGATTTTAAAGCAGTTTGATTATACAGCATATGGAGATAGTTTCATTCAGTTTACCTTGTTTGAGGTTCACTGATTTTTAATCTATAAATTTAAGTCTCAAAAGTTTTCAACCATTATTTCTTCAAAAACGTTTTTCTACACCAATTTCTTAATCCTCAGTCATGATAGATCCTTTGCTGTTTCCCCACAGGTCCCTGAAACTGTTTCTTTCACTATTTGTTTAATTTTAATCTTTTCTTTATTTTTCAGATTGGATGATTTCTGCTGATCTTCAAGTTGACTGACACTTTCCTCTGTCACCTTCATTCTTTTATTGGCTCACCAGTTAATTAGTTCTGTGATATTTAATTCTACAATTTTCATTTGGTTCTTTTAAATTCTACAATTTTCATTTGGCTCTTTTACAATGTTTCTATTTCTCTGCTGAGAACCTCTATCATTTTTACCTTTATCTCATAAAGTGTAAGATAAAGTCATTGATAATTAAAGTCTGGTACTTCAACAAATGGGTCATCTCACATTTAGTATCTTCTGTGGAGAGTATCCAGATTTTCCTGGTTCTTTATTTTGGACATTTTGAGTATTAAGTCGTGAAACTCTCAGATTCTGTTAAAAGGATCTGAAGAATGTTGATTTTGTTTTGTTTTGCTTTTGAAGTAGGTAATCAATTTGGTTAGGTTCAGATTGTAAGTCTTATCTTTGGTATGCAGTGGTTTTCGTACAAATTATGTTATTTATTCAAGAGAAGTTGTGGGTTTACAGAAATATCATGCATAAAATACAAGGTTTCCTTATACCACCCAATTATTTACACCCTGCATTAGTGTGGTACATTTGTTACAATTTGGTGTCATGGTAGCACAGTTTTATAATTGTACTATTTACCTTAGGCTTCACTGTGTTGACATCCTATGAATTTTAGTTTTTAGTCTGATAACATATACAACCTAAAATTTTCCCCCTTTAACCACATTCAAATATATAATTCAGTGCTGTCAATCACATTCACACTGTTGTACTACCATAACCACCATCCATTACAAAACTTTGCCATCATCCCAAATAGAAACTCTGTATAATTCAAGCATTGACTCCCAATATCCTATGTCTACTCTGTCCCCTGGTAACCCACATATATTCTAAATTCTGACTCTGAGTTTGCTCATTCCAGTTGTTTGATATCAGTGAGCTCAAACAATATCTGTCCTTTTGTGTGTGGCTTATTTCACTCAACATGCCTGCAAAGTTTATCCAGGTTAGTGCATATATCAGGACTTCAGTTTTGTGGGTTTTTTTTTTTAACAGCTAAATAATATTCCAGCAGCCTGTGTACATACCACATTTTGTTTATCCATTCATTGGTTGATAGACAGTTGGTTTACTTCCATTATTTGGCAATTATGAGTAATGCCACTATGGACATTGGTGTTCCAAGTCCCTGCTTTCAATTCCTTTAAGTATATACCTAGAAATGTGATTGCCGGCTCATAGGGTAATCCTTTCTGGGGAACCACCAGGTTGTCTTCCATGGCAGCTAAACCATTTTACATTCCCACCAGCAACTGAGTGTTCCTATTTATCCATAGCCTCTCATAGCCATAAACAATTGTTTATTTTTTAATAGTAACCATTCTAGTGGGTATGAAATAGTATCTCCTTGTGGTTTTAATTTGCACTTCCCTAATGGCTAGTGATGTTGAGCATCTTTTTGCGTGTTTTTGGTCATTTGTATAACTTCTTTGAGAAATATCTATTGAAATCTTCTGCCCATTTTTAAATGTGGTTGTTTACTTTTGTGGTTAGGTCCCAGGATTTCTTCATGTACTCTGAATATTAAACCATTACCAAATATGTGATTTGCAAATATTTTCTCCCAATGTGTAAGTTGTTGTTTTATATTCATAATACAAACTTAGATGCACAAAATTTTTTTAATTTTGAGAAGGTCCTATTCATATATTTTCCTGGTGCTCTGTTGAGTAATTTTAGATTATATCCTTTGACATTTGAATACTAAGCTGTGAAACTCTGGGTCCTGTTAAAATACTGGAGAACATTGGGTTTTTATTTGGTTTTAGTAGGCAGTTGCCCTTATTAGGTTCAGACTACAAGTCTCATCTTTGATCTGCAATGGTCTCAGTACCAGATAAGTTTTTAGTATGCTATTTGGGCCTAACCTGCATGTGCATCACTCAGGATAGTTTGGGATGTATTTTAGTTCTCAGAGCCTTTGCCATCTACCATCTAAGATGGAATAACAGGGACCAGATTTACCCTCTTGCATGAAATAACACACAATACCAGTCATTTTTGAAGTTTTGATTTCCCTTTCTAATCTGTGTGCTATTGTTTACTTTTCAGATTCCTTCACAGTTCATTCCCTTTTATGTTTTGTGCAAAGTTTTTAGTTACTATATTCAGTGGGAGAAAGAGACTATAGATTTACTCCATTTTGAGTGGTATGGGATGGTCTCAGCTTAAGAATGAAATGCATACAATGAAATGTATCAGTGCATCAAACAGCCTTCTTTAATGGTATCCCATGGTATATCACATTGTCCCTAAAATCTCTGGCACCAACTGCTTCCTTGAAGATCAAGGAATGGTTCCAGACTGTCTCTCTCTCTCCTCTACTATTCAATTCATTACATCTCTAAATTAATACAGGCTGAGTAAAGATGGAGGCAGACAGTGAGTAGGTTTGTACTGAACCTTAACTAACTCAATCTTATTACTCAATTCTGTATATAACATCCATATACCTATATTTACATCTCTTCTCTACTGTAATGAGTTATACATATAAAGACAATTTCTTCATAAATCCTTTTTTGATTTTAACTTAATTCCCTTAATTAGCAAATGTACAAAACATCTCTTACCTGTACCTTTTCTGAGGAGTCTAACAATCCAAGATCCAAAATACTATCAGCTCCATTTTCCCTAAAAACAAACAAAAAAGCTTTTACATTCCAGATAACTGAATTTCTAAACCTTAGTGTAAAAATATATTCAATTTATGAGAATTTATAATACATTTAAATTTTAAAGTCAATAAATACTCAGTGACATTCAGGTTCCTAATGCTGTTCTAGAAGCAGAGAAGTCAATAATACACATGAAAATAATTACAGAGTACAGAAACCAAAAATTAAGTGCTACCTATAGGATTCAAGATAACGGACAGACTAAATACTACCTGATTTAAGATAAAACTAATACAGTCTTCATAAAGGGGTAAGAACTTGATTTAGCTTGGGGAGAGGGGGCAGCACTGCAGAAGAAAGATGTTCAGAAAGCAATCACAATATGAACCAAATTGCCTAGTATATTTTAGTGACTAGAATACAAATAAATTCACATTTATTCCATAAAATCAGTTGAAAGCAGTTAATCTGGTGAATTAATTACATTCAGGCAAATAAAAACTTAAGTTATGAACCATTACATAAATTTACAAAAAATTTTTAAAATTCTTTTATCCAAAGTATACATCCCCCTCAACTTTTTCTATAATGAGTAGCATAATATTATCAGTTTGCTTACTGATACCGCCAGAGAAACAGTACATAAAAGGTCCAAAGAAGAAAAGGAATTATAACAGCAAATAAAACAAACTTCATCAACAGCCTTTGATTTGGACCCAAGGCTCTCAAACAGGCAGAGCTGTTTTAGTCCCAGGTCTCAACTTACCCTTATCTTCCCTAGGATAATCTAAGTTTCTCATTCAATCATGATTTGGAAATAGCAACAAATTTTTATTTTTAACCTAAAAAAGTTAAACACATTCAATGGTTCAATCTGGCTATTTGGTGGGGACAGATGGGAACATGCTGCTCTCCCGCCCTCCCTCCTTTCCCCTCCTCTCTTTCCTCTCTCCCTTCTTCTTCTTTCTTTATGTGTCTCTATTTCTATTTCTCTTTTTCTTCCCTCCCTTCCCTAAAAAAAATAAAATTTACCGATGTATTGACAAAAAATTCAAAATAAAAGAAAAAAAGATGACATTCAAAAAAAAAACTGGATATTTGGTAGCCTCAATATAGTTGAGAAGCCACAGAATTAGTATGGCACATCTTTCTATTGTCACTTTTATTTGTCACCTTGGGAAAGACGGATAAGTAATTTAAGGTCAGATATTTAAATTTTTAATAGTAAAACACAAATACAATACAGAATATAAAGCAAAAAATTTGCATGAATTTTTAAGATTAAATCAGGAGGCTTAACAGAAATTTCATGCTCATGGCAAGCACTTGGGGGGGGGCTTGATTTCTTGAGCTATATGGCTTTTTCCATTAGGGGTATTCTGGTGGATAACTTAAGATGTGTTTCTTTCAGGTTATATCTATTTATCAGGTAAATAAAAGACCTTTCAAACACCACCTTTCTAGAACATGTGGAACTCTGCTGCTATCTCATTCATGAATTTTAAGCCATAACATAAAAAAACACATAAAATCTTACACTAGATACTGAAAAATTTTAACTGTGGTGGCACCCACATACTGAAAATAAAGTAGCTGACCTTCAAACTGTAAGTGCCTTCCTAATTGTCCACATTACCTTCCATGTGCAATAATGAGTTCCATGGCCTCATCCACTCTTGCTCTCAGAGAGTCTTCACTTGCTAGAAGTAGAAGCAGCTGAGCTGGGGATAATTCCAACAGCATGCCAGTGATTTTACTTGCAAATGCCTATAAGTGATCAATAAATGTTACTTGTCCCTACTCCCTCAAACCACAATCTTGTGTAAACCTACAATCTTTTATCAGAATGAAAGAAGAAAAGAGAAACTAAAATAACCAATACAACATTTTATTAAACCAGAAGCTTCAATATAAATATTAGAGAATTCTAGTAGAGAATAAACAGTCCATGCATTAGCAGAAAGCTAGGTATTATGTTCGTGTGGCAAGCCTTTTTAAAGGTTTTTAATATCCTAGTGTGTGTGTATATATATATATATATATACACACTCAATTTTCATAAATTTTTCCTTATTAAGAAGACCAAAAATATCTCCTTCATTTAGGTTAGAAAAAAGAAAGAGGAAGGAAGAAGCCTATATTTAAGGCTAAGGATTTACTCAAATAACTGTTTTATATCTGCTATATTATTCTCATTCTTTGCTATATATGTATAATAACAATCTATACTACCTTTATGTGAAAGATACCTCTGATAGAACATTCAAAATGAAAGCCTTCTAGAAACACTTATCAACAATAAAGTACATTATTTTCAGTGTTTGTAAGCTATGTGTGCTAGCTACAGCCTGGGAACAGAGTAGGTCTGTTTCACCGTGTGAAACACCGTGTAACAGTTATTTGTGTATATAAGGGAACAAATAAATATGATGCACAAATTATTCAGCAGACAAGGAGCTTGCTAGATGGAATGGGGACAAAGTCCCAACCTTATTGGGGGAGGAAGCTGGTGGCTCAAGGTTAACCCCCAGCTAGCCTTGGTTCATTTCCTTCTAACTTTCCTTCTTACTACAGGGCTATCCACCATCTTCAACCACATGGCATGTCAGTAGCTAACAAATTTTTAAAATACCAACTTTAATTTAAGAATAAAACTGCCATAGCCATTTCAGAGGTAGCTGAGTGTCCTGTACTTACTGGCTGCATTGCTTGTACACGGGGATAAAGCCTCTCTCCAAGTGCCTGCCGATGCGCTGGCAGAGGATCAGGATCATCACTGGGATTCCCTTCAGAGGCCGGTCTAAAGGGCCTGGTGTCAATGGAAAGCTGTCTTCTGAAGTCTCTGAAAGGAAAGTTATTTTTTACTTCATTTCCCTACAAAATGAAAATATCAGCACCAATAGTAATAAAGGTAGAAAATGGAGCATATAAGTTGTTCCGGTTGGTACCAAGGTGGTTGAGTGCCTAAACATGATGGTTTGGAAATAAAGGTTAGATGGATTTTGTCACTTGAAAACCTATAAATCTGCCAGGTTATAGTTCCTAAAAATAATTCGATTATAAAGGGATTAGGACCATAGAATACCAGAAAATAAAATTCTACTCATAATTCCTAGAAATTACTTTTTAGGCAAAAGTAAAATACATAGACACTCTAACAAGAAAAATTTAAAGGTTTAAAAACAGTTTGTGTTTTTATTTTATTTGTGATAAAATTTTTTAAGAGAAGTTTAGGAAAGAATGATAAAGTTAATAAAAATTTCAAACAATTAGGAACTTGAGAGAATCAACAAAAAGCCAATATAAATTTCCCCTGGGTTTTTAAAGGAGAAGTATTAGCAGTAGTTGGTTAGATTACTTTTGGTTACTGCACACATATATATATCCAAAAATTAAAACTTACATTTTTAACGTTAAGTTTTAAAAATTCCGTATTTGAGTCCAAAAAGGTGGTATTCAATAAGAGATACAAAATTATCTCACCTATCCCGGTCCCTCCGAGATCCAGCACGCAGACCGCTACTCCTCCTCATTTCCCTCTCTCTTTCTCTTTCCCGATCTCTCTCTCCTCTGTTCCTTAATCTCTGCATTAAGCCTACAAGGAAATATGAAATATACTTTAAATCTCAAAGTCAATGCAAGGAAATGAGACAAACCCCTTTAGCATCTGTGCTGTTTGTACCTTTCCCTGACTTTTTTGATGGTGCCTGCGACATATGTACTTCAACATAATGAGACTCACATAGCGTCAAGAGGCCATTCTGGAGGCTACTCTGACATAAGCTTCGGCTAGATATTGCTAACTGCCAAGGATTGCCAAACCCCAACCAACATCATTCCTGATAACCCTAAAAGAACACACCCAGGGCTCTGTCTGAAATCATACAAAAGTTACACACTAAGTTTACATTACAGAAACCTAAAACCTCTAGATGGTTCCTCGGGCAAATAAGTCCTGAAACCCAGTGATGCCAGTCTCTCCAAGAATATCAACTAGTTCCATCCTCCTATACCATGTTGTCAACACTCCTTTTTCAACATGGCAAGTAAGAATGCATACAAACCAAATATCTTTAAAGACTGGGTGAAGGATCGAAGGAGGAGGAGGAGTTGTAACTGAGAAGTTAGGATTTAACACATGAGTGAATTATTATATGGATATACCTTTTTAATCTCCAGTGTCTTAGAGCAGCTAGAAGGAAAACCTGAAAATGTGGAACCTTAATCCATATCAATCTTTGAAGTCTGCTCTATAACCAACTGTTTAAATGGTCTTCAAAATTTAATGCTTTTTTCTTGCATATATGCTATGTTTCACTACAAAAAATGTTTTTAAAAAAAGTATGCAGAAAAGATCTCTGAAATGGTAAAGCTTCCCAGGTTTCCTCATTCACATTTGCCAATATCTTTTTATTACAGGACTACAGAAAGTCCAATGGTGAGACTAATGATAAAGGCTGAGGAACTCTCCCCCATTTTTTTTTTTATTCCTAGTCCTTTCCAGAGCTCAGTCAGCCTCTATCTATGGTGGTAGATTACAGAACCCTATTGAGATACAGATACAGCTGTAGCCGAGGTAAAATGCAGGACTTTCTTAGTAAACTCTGTTAACTCCTCCCTTAATTACTATATCCATCCACCTACAAGGCTGACAAAGAATCATCTACCCTTACTTGATAAGATCTTAAGATTTTCTAATTTTCACAGATTTTAAAATTTGCCAGTTGGATCTTAAAATTCAGGTGAGAGCCATAATGCCTTAATCCTCATGGCCAGCATAGGTAAAATTTGCACTTTATATCCTTTTACTATAATATAAGAACAGAATGCCTGAAGTAACCTTTTGTTTCACTTGTGGTGGGACCCAGAATGTCCAACAGAGGAACTGGTGAAATAAAGAGTTCTGACCCAGGCTCTATGACAATGCTACTTAAGTGTTGCTCCCCAATTAGGTAAGGAGATTACACCAGTATGTAATATAGAAACTCTTGTTATATTTTAAAAGGACAAAGTCTTTCCCAAACAGGTTATATCTGAGATGAGGAACTAATCTCATCACAAATATTTATCAAGAAAAATGTGGCAGTAAAAGAGCAAACTGCTAATTTGTTGATTAGTTTAAACAAGATGGAGGTCATTAATCTAGAATACAATTATATAAAAATGAAAATGTAAATTACAGCTCTCTCACCATAAATACATAACCATAATTATAGTTGTTACTTCAATAAAACCAAAGAATTTCTAAGAAGTTTTTTATCCATAGAGTACTTACTTGTATGGGTGCCTTTGTTGGCATTTTGTATACAATCTAGATTTGGCAATTTTTCATTTGACAGAAACGCTTGTGCAATGGCTGTATAAAAACTTCGTGCTACACCACTGCCCTCTCCTGGCTCATCCTTAAATGTGACTTTTACTCTATGTACAGCCATTGGTGTAGTAGCACATCTTCGACCAAAGTGATTGTTAAGCTGCCTCATAGTCTGCTGAATTAGAAGGTCTCGATCCCGATCAACCTGTTAAAACATAACAAAATGTAGCTAAATTCAATGTTAGAAAACACTGAAAGTTTTCTATATAAAATCTGAAAATCCAATTTTAGGTTTTCCTTGACAGTTTAAATGAAGTATATGCAATGTAATGTGTGTTCTCAGAAGCTTATCCATTCAAAGTATACAACATCCTCAAGCATACAAGAATTCCTTACATTCAAGGCAAATAACACTTTCTTTCAAAGGTCTAGTGTAAAAAACAGATGTAAATTTCAAAAGGATCTGAAATGTAAATGTTTAAAAAAAAAAAACTAGAAGAAAACATGGATAAGTTCCTTGATGACAAAACACCATAAGTGAAAATAAAAATGACCAATCAAGAAAAATATTGTACAGCAATTCCATGTCTGAAAATATATCTCAGAGACACAACAGCAAAAAAGAGCAGCACACATGAGGCTATTGGTCATACCACTAATGGTAATAGCAAAAGAATGAAAACAAATCCAAATGTCTATCATCAGTAAGGAACTGCCTGGATATACTTCCAAAAGATAGTACTAATTAGCTATAAAGAACTCAACATCTTTATGCCATGGGGTTATCTCTGGGCTTTATCATTAACTGGGTAAAACAAGGTGAAGAAAAATATATAGTATGGGATAAGAATAAACTTTGCAACACTGTAGGTACTTTACATTAATTATATAATAAAACAAAACCAAAGAAGGAGAAATTAATCCCTAAAACATATGAGCAAAATGAAACAGAAGATCCTAATTTTAGCAAACTGATATTAAACCACACAAAGAGGAATTATTTCCAGTGAGTCATTTAATTACATCTCTAACTGAATATGCTCTAATAACCAAAAACTAAATAAATATTAAGCTATTTTCAATAATTTTGGTGGTGGTAGTGTTAACATTGTAATTCTGAGACTTGTGTGTATGCTTTGAGACAAAAGCAAAGGAGTAACTTTATCAGTGATGATGAGAAGTGGGATATTTAGTATGGAAGAGAAGAGAAAGCTTGAAGAGTTGAGATGTGAAAATAAACAAAATAAAAACCACATTATGGCCCTAAACCTTGAATATGAATTAGAAGTATCAATATGAACTCTTGATGTATTTTATCTTTAATCTAAAAACAGAACATTTCCTAGCACTAGCCATTTAAAAGGCATAGAAACAATGACCACCCTAACACTAAGCAACCCAGGTGCATATTGCAACCTATCACAATTTCCTACTAAAAGGAACCATTTTCATTGGAGAAATGGCTGACTTCAGGTTTCTTATATGAAATGCACACAACAAAACATACCAAAGAGTACTGTCATGTCAAAATGACTAAGGAGTCAATGTGAAGAAACTGCCACTGACCAAAGAAGAGACAATAAATAATAACCTGAATGGAATGAAACACATCAAATGTGTTTAAATCCATGAGCTCATTATACTCATTAAATAAACAAACACACAAAACAAACTCTTTGGTTATCTTTAGAGGATGTTAGGGGACCAACTGCCAGAGATCGGTGATTATCATTTCTTTATTTTCTTTAAATTTGACACAAGGTGACTCTGCCTGAAGACTGTGTGTTCTCAGGCTGCCAACCGGTGGATCTTTGGTTCCTTGTTTTTCCTGTCTCATGGCAATGGACATGGTGGCATCTTCTTTCTCTTCTGGTTCTGTTGGCTTTTCTTTCTGACTTTCACTCTGCTTATAAAGGTCTCTAGTAATCTGGATTAAAGCTCAACCTGGGAGAGACCCAGAAATAAATAATAAGCAGAGCACCAGAAAATTCACAAATATGTGGAGGCTCACAATACACTCTTAAACAACCAGTGGGTCAAGGAAGAAATTACAAGAGAAATCAGTAAATATCTCGAGGCAAATGAAAATGAAAACACAACATATCAAAACTTCTGGGACACAGCAAAGGAAGTGCTAAGAGGGAAACTTATTGCCCTAAATGCCTATATCAAAAAAAGAAGGAAGGGCAAAAATTGAGGAATTAACTGTCCACTTGGAAGAACTAGAGAAAAAAGAGCAATTTAACCCCAAAGCAAGCAAAAGGAAAGAAATAAGAAAGATTAGAGCAGAAATAAATGAAATGGAGAACATGAAAACAATTGAGAAAATCAATAAACCAGAAGCTGGTTCTATGAGAAAATCAATAAGATTGATGGACCCTTAGCAAGACTGACAAAAAGAAAAGAGAAAGGATGCAAATAAATAAGATCAGAAATGGAAGAGGAGACATAATCACTGACCCAACAGAAATAAAGGAAGTAATAACAGGATACTATGAACAACTTTATGCTAATAAATACAACAATGTAGATGAAATGGACAACTTCCTAGAAAGGCATGAATAACCAACTTTGACTTGAGAAGAAATCGATGACCTCAACAAACCAATCACAACTAAAGAAATTGAATCAGTCATTAAGAAGCTTCCCAAAAAGAAAAGTCCAGGATCAGAGATGGCTTCACATGTGAATTCTACCAAACGTTCCAGAAAGAATTAGTACCTATCCTGCTCAAACTCTTCAAAAAATTGAACAGGAGGGAAAGGTACCTAATTCATTCTACGAAGCCAACATCACCCTCATGCCAATGCCAGACAAAGATATTACAAAAAAAGAAAACTACAGACCAATCTCTCTAATGAATACAAATGCAAAAATCCTGCACAAAATGCTAGCAAATCAAATCAAGCAACACATTAAAAGAATTATACATCATGACCAAGTAGGAATCATCCCAGGTATGCAAGGATAGTTCAACATAAGAAAATCAATCAATGTAATACACCATGTCAAGAAATCAAAGCAGAAAAATCACATGATCATCTCGTTTGATGCAGAGAAGGCATCTGACAAAATTCAACAACCTTTCTTGTTGAAAACACTTCAAAGGATAGGAATAGAAGGGAACTTCCTCAGCATAATAAAGGGAATATATGACAAACCCACAGCTAACATCCTCAATGGGGAAAAACTGAAAACTTTCCCCCTAAGATCAGGAACAAGACAAGGATGTCCATTGTCACCACTATTCAACATTGTGTTGGAAGTTGTAGCCAGAGCAATTAGACAAGAAAAAGAAATACAAGGCATCAAAATTGGAAAGGAAGAAGTAAAACTCTCACTATTTGCAGATGATATGATACTATATGTCAAAAACCCTGAAAAATCCACAGCAAAACTACTAGAGCTAATAAATGAGTACAGCAAAGTGGCAGGTTACAAGATCAACACTCAAAAATCTGTAGTGTTTCTACACATCAGTGATGAACAATCTGAAGGGTAAATAAAGTCAAACTCCCATTTACAATTACAACCAAAAGAATAAAGTATTTAGGGATAAATTTAACTAAAGAGACAAAAGACCTAGACAAAGAAAACTACAAGAAATTGTTAAAAGAAATCACAAAAGACCTAAATAGATGGAAGGGCATACCATGTTCATGGACTGCAAGACTAAATATAGTTAAGTTGTCAATTCTACCTAAACTGATTTATAGATTCAATGCAATACCAATCAAAATCCCAACAACTTTCTTTTCAGAAATAGAAAAACCAATAAGGAAATGTATCTGGAAGGACAGGGTGCCCTGAATTGCTAAAAGTATCCTGAGGGAAAAAAATGAAGCCGGGGGTCTCATGCTGCCTGACTTTAAGGCATATTATGAAGCTGCAGTGGTCAAAACAGCATGGTACTGGCATAAAGATAGATATATTGACCAATGGAATCGAATAGTGTTCAGATATAGACCCTCTCATCTATATACAATTGATCTTTGATAAGGCAGTCAAGCCAACTCACCTGGGACAGAATAGCCTCTTCAATAAATGATGTCTAGAGAACTGGATATCCATTTGCAAAAGAATGAAAGAGGACCCATTTCTCACACCCTATACAAAAGTTAACTCAAAATGAATCAAAGATCTAAACATTAGGTCTAAGACCATAAAACAGAGGAAAATGTAGGGAAATATCTTATAAAACTTATACTTGGAGGCAGTTTTATAGACCTTACACCCAGAGCAAGAGCACTGAAGAAAGAAAGAAAGAAATGGGATCTCCTCAAAATTAAAACACTTTTGCGCATCAAAAAACTTCATCAAGAAAGTAAAAAGACAGCCTACACAATGGGAGACAATATTTGGAAACGACATATCAGATAAAGGTCTAGTATCCAGAATTTATAAAGAGATTGTTCAACTCAACAACAAAAAGACAGCCAATCCAATTACAAAATGGGAAAAAGACTTGAACAGACGCTTCTCAGAAGAGGAAATACAAATGGCCAAAAGGCACATGAAGAGATGCTCAACGTCCCTGGCCATTAGAGAAATGCAAATCAAAACCACAATGAGATATCATCTCACACCCACCAGAATGGTCATTATCAACAAAACAGAAAATGACAAGTGCTGGAGAGGATGTGGAGAAAGAGACACACTTATTCACTGTTGGTGGGAATGTCAAATGGTGCAACCGCTGTGGAAGGTAGTTTGGCGGTTCCTCAAAAAGCTGAACATAGAATTGCCATATGACCTGGCAATACCATTGCTAGGTATCTACTCTAAGGACATAAGGGCATAGACACAAATGGACATTTGCACACCAATGTTTACAGCAGCATTATTTACAATTGCAAAGAGATGGAAACAGCCAAAATGTTCATCAACAGACGAGTGCCTAAACAAACTGTGGTATATACATACGATGGAATATTATGCAGCTTTAAGACAGAATAAAGTTATGAAGTATGTAACAACATGGATGGGACCTTGAAGACATTATGCTGAGTGAGATTAGCCAAAAACAAAAGGACAAATACTGTATGGTCTCACTGATATGAACTGACATTAGTGAATAAACTTGGAATATTTCGTTGGTAACAGAGCCCATCACGAGATAGAAATAGGGTAAGATATTGGGTAACTGGAGCTGAAGAGATACAGATTGTGCAACAGGACTGAATATAAAAAGTCAGAAATGGACAGCACAATACTACCTAACTGTAATACAATTATATTAAAACACTGAATGAAGCTGCATGTGAAAATGACAGATGGAGGAGGGCTGGAGGCATAAATGAAATCAGAAAGACAGACGTTAAAGATTGAGATGGTATAATCTAGGAATGCCTAGAGTGTATAATGATAGTGACTAAATGTACAAATTTAAAACATGTTTGTGCATGAGGAAGAACAAAGCAATGTAATTATTGCAGGGTGCTAAAAATAGATGGTAATTAATATTTTAAAATTTCAACTTATGTGTGAGACTAAAGCAAAAAATATTTGGTACAAAATTTATATTTTGACTAGTGCATCTCCTAATGTAACTTATGTTGATAGTTTGAATGAACACCATAAGTACTTGGAATCTTGGGTAGAACATGAGATTTTTTTGGTTGTCCAGAGTGATGCCCCGATAAATCCCAGAGTGATTTGATCAGTGAGTGGAAAAGTATTTGCAAAGTCCCCTTTGGGAATGGTGAGAATGGGAAGAAATTCAACTTTCCCAAGTTGAAGTCCTGATATTCTCACAACCAGTGTGGGCAACCAAAGCTACAGGCTGAGCCCCCAGTCCTGGGGTTTGTTCATATGAAACTTAACCCTGCAAAGGATAGGTCAAGTCTCCTTAAAATTTAGGCCTAAGAGTCACCCCCAAGAGAGCCTCTTTTGTTGCTCAGATGTGGCCTCTCTCTACAGCCAACACAACAAGCACACTCACCACCCTCCTGGCAACGTGGGACAGAAATCCTGGAATGAGCTGAGACTCAGCATCAAGGAACTGAGAAAACCCTAGAATGAGGTGAGACCCAGCATCAAGGGATTGAGAAAACCTTCTCGACCAAAAGGGGGGAAGAGTGAAATGAGACCAAGTGTCAATGGCTGAGAGATTCCAAACAGAGTTGAGAGGTTATCCTGGAGGTTACTCTTATGCATTAAGTAGATATCACCTTGTTATTCAAGGTGTAGTGGAGAGGCTGGAGGGAACTGCCTGAAAATGTAGAGCTGTGTTCCAGTAGCCATGTTTCTTGAGGATGACTGAATAATGATATAGGTTTCACAATGTGACTGTGTGATTGTGAAAACCTTGTGTATGATGCTCCTTTTATCTACCATGTCAACAGACGAGTACAACATATAGAATAAAAATAAGGAATAGGGGGAACAAATATTAAAATAAATTTACTTTGAAATGCTAGTGATAAATGAAAGGGGCGGCTAAGGAGTATGGTATGTATAATCTTTTTTTTTTGTTATCGTTTTATTTCTTTTTCTGAATTGATGCAAATGTTCTAAGAAATGATGAATATGCAACTATGTGATGATATTGAGAATTACTGATTATATATGTAGAGCGGAATGGGACGTTAATGTTTTTGTTTGCTTGTTCTTAATTTTTTTTAATTAATGAATAAATTTTTTAAAAAATTTTATTACACATGTACATATCCCTAAAGTAAAATCTATTATTATTTTGCATGCTTTAAAACTTTTTGTAAACAAAAGGACTATGGTTTCACTAATATGAACTAATATTAATGAGTGGACTTTGAGAGTTAAAGTTAAGAACACAGGTTATCAGGAGATAGAGGGTTGAGACTGGGCATTTGGTGCTGAAGGAATACAGACTGTGAAACAGGACAGACTGTAAAAATTCAGAAATTCACATAATACTGATGGTAGAACAATACATATATTGAATGAAGATGAACGTGAGTATGGTTGAGGGAGAAGGGCTAGGGCCACATATGAAAGTATAAGGAAAGACAAAGGATAAAGACTGGATGGTATAACTTAGGAATGTCTCGAGTGGACAATAATAGTGATTAAATGTACAAATATAAAAATGTTTTTGTACGCAGGAGAACAAATGAATGTCAGCGTGGCAAGGGGTTGAAAATGGATGGTATATAGGAAAAGATGCAATCTGCGTAAGCTAGGGTCTACAGTTAACAGTAAATCTAATATGTTTCCAATGAATGTTACAAAGGCATTACACCAGAACTAAATATCAACAAGTTTGGGGCATGGGGAGGGCTATGGATTCTATGTGGAAGAAAAGGAAATGTCTTCTTATAAATTAAGGTGGTGAATGCATGTCCGTTTATTCAGATTGCATTGTATGATGTGCAAATAAATTTTTAAACAAGTACTAGAGAAAAGTCAAGAAAGAGATGTACCTATTCAGTGGTGGGAGGGAAGATATGCAGCCCTCCTGGAGAGCAGTGCGGTGGTTCCACGGAAGGCTAGGGGTGGGGTTGCCATATGATCTTGCTAGGTATATACCTGGAGGACCTGAGCATGGGGAGGTGAATGGACATTTGTACACTGGTGTTTATGGTGGCAGTGTTCGCCATTCGCAATGGATGAAGGTGGCTGAAGGGTACGAATGAGAAATGGAAGGGGGAACTATGGTGTTTACATATATCCCGGGAGTGAGTGGGACGGGCATCATGGGAACGAGAAAGCCTTCTTTACCAAAAGCGGAAAGAGAGAAATGAGAGAAAATAAAGTCTCAGTGGCTGAGAGATTTCTAACAGAATCAAGAGGTTATTCTGGACACATCATATAGATATCCCTTTCAGTTTATGGTATATTGGAGTGACTAGAGGGATGTATCTGAAACTGCTGAACTGTGTTCCAGAAGCCTTGGTTCTCGAAGAAGACTGTACAACTATATAGCTTTTACAGTGTAACTGTGTGATTGTGAATACCTTGTCTCTGATGCTCCTTTTATCCAGGGTATGGACAGATGAGTTTAAACAACAGAAAAGGATAAAAAAAAAAATAATAAGGGGATATGAAGGGTAAAAAATGTTAGACTAAAATACTGTAGGTCAATGAGAGGGATGGTAAGGGATATGAGATGTATGAGTTCTTTTTTTTTTCTGTTCTAAAAATGATCATAGTGAAAAATACACAACTATGTGATAATACTGTGATTCGTTGATTATACATTATGGTTGGACTGATGTGTGTGGTTATTTCTCAATAAAAATTTAAAAACTTTATAGTGCATCCTACATGTATAGTATAAGAAAATCTAAATACCTTTACCTCTAGTGATAAATCCCTTGACTGCTGGTTTCTCAGTTTTTCCATTTCTCTACGGAATTTTGATTCTTTTACCTCAAAACCACCCAACTCGGTAAGGATCTTTAAAAAAAACATAGAATGAAAGAATTATTCTCTGAAATATGTTCTTATCAGGCAAAATAAAATGTAAAGTGCTCAAAATACATACTGATCCAGGTTCTGCTCCAACATCTTCCATGAATACCCTGCCGAACAGTTCCAAAGATAGGCGCCAACGTCCTAGCAGCATATCATGGGAAATAACCATTCCCATGAAGCTACACTGCGGCCTGTAAGAAGTTTAAAGGGAAGAGGAAAATAATTTAGCCAATTCTAAATAATCACTGGCTTTGCTTCCATGATAGTAATTAATATGATCTTTTCATATTTTGAGATCTTGAGTACTTCAAGCTACATCCTAATGGAGAACTTTTCTATAATTACTTATTCTTGCAGAACTTCTCATTTTTACTCCCTTATTCTTCTCTACAAATGGACAGCACCATGCTGCCTCTCATCTTAATGTTTCATTTTACTTTTCAAAGTCCAATGGCCATCTCCATCTAGGTGATTCCCAAATCTGCCTCTAATTAGAATGCATACTACACAGCTTCAGACCAGCATTTCCATCTGGTGCTAACAATGTCCACTTCAGTGATGCTCAACTCAGAATCAACATGGCTAAAACTGAATATGACTACAATGACATTTCCTCCTGATTGTTTTCACAGTAGTAGCTACCATCTAATTCCCTATTACACAGCCTCAAAGTCAATTTCAATTTTGTCTTTCCCCTATTCTTCCAAAGTGATCATGTCCTGCCTGAATTTTATTTCCTTTCCATGATTCTCTTTCTTCCCCAGTCAAAATAGCCCCTTTTTTGACTAGTAGTCAAGACTAGTGGTCCTAACTAAATAGTTGCTTTCTAAAAGGTTTCCCGACCTTCAACTCTTCTCTGCTTCAATCTATCTGCTCTTACACATCCTAACCATTTCAGCTCAAACCACACTGCCTCCCCAGCCCACAATTCTTGCCTATTTCAGTTGTTAAACAATGTATATACAGTGTATCTTCTTTCTGTAACTAGCTTGTGAACTCCTAAGCAAAAAAAATAAAAATAAAAATCTGATACCATGTAACCAAAAAAAACAGAGCATAGAGATAACTGTGCATAAAGCAGATGTTCATTTAATAATTAGCCATACCAGCTAGCCACAACATATACTGGCAAATTTTTAGGGAAACAAAGCAACTACTTCTTGCAAAAGAAATTACCAATCGTAAACCTGGCAAAGGATCACTGATCAGTGAAAATCACAAATCTACACAGTTCTTTTTCTAGTTATTGACATCTTTTAACTGAGCTGCTGATACAAGTCTGTAACTGGCAATCTGACATGGGCATGTATTTCATTCTATACTTAATATTAAAACAAAATAGCTCTAAATTTTTTAAATAAAGTATGGAGAAGTCATCAATGCCAAAAAGTGTAAAAAATGACAAAAATCCAGAGAACTCAAATTTAATATTTAAATATCAGATAAACTATGAAAACACAGTATTCATAGGAACATTTAATACTATTTATACGCAAATAAAACTATAAAAATCCTTACAAGAATTGTAATAGCCATAAGTAATGAAATAGAAAAATTTATTTCATTTAGCAAATACCTGAAAGATGTAAGAGGTGGTCCTTCGCTCTCAGTCAGTCCTATTTCTGCTAGCAAACTACTTTTCAACTGTGCAGCAAGATCATGAGCAGATGGCCCTGGTTTTGAACTCTCAGCTTCTTCTGGCAACACGTTCTGTTCTTCTCCTTCCTTTTTTTGTCGATTTTGCATATTCATTACATTTTTTAGATTGGCAGCGTAAGACATTTTGGTTGGAAGAACCTATGAATTTTTAAAAGTTTAAAAGTTACATATTAAAAAAAAGAAACAGATTTCCTTTCCAAGTTAATAATAGTCTACAGAAAATCACATGGAAGTTAAGTAATTAATTCTTCCTGTTTGGCAAGCCTCATTGCAATGATGAAGGTTCTTTCTTATCTAACTGATCACCCACTGTATTTACTGCAACGGCCTCAGAGAAGTTTTAAAGAAATCTTTATAATGTCTGTGGTCACTTAAGACCCTTAGGCATTTTCAATATTCTTTTCATAATTGTATTTTCCTTTGTCACTTAGATGATAAAAGAATTCTATTCAATTACATTTCTTCTTTGCCAGTCTTAAATGTGTTAATTTTTCATTACAGAAAGGAGTATAATTTTAGGCTCTTAAATTAGACCTTTATCTGGAAACTACATTTGCCACTTAATTGGATATGTGACATTAGACAATTCAATCTTTCCGAGTATCAATTTCTTATCTGTAAAATCAGGATAATGATTTCTACCCAACATGGCCGTAAGGATTGAGACAGGGCCCACCAGACAGAATTATTCAATCAATGTTAGATATCATTATTAAGGCTACCTTATTTATCAACATTTATTAGATTAAAATAAAAGAAAAAGAAAAATTTTAAGCCAAGATGTTTTATACATACATTTATGTATACACACACATATATGTGCATGATATACATATGCATGCATGTCCATATATAAATATATATATATATGAAATGTTCATGTTAATGAGATGTTAATATATAGGAAAATTAAAATTTCCAGCAACATATGATGATGACCAACTCTGTGAACCAGAAAAAGCACATAATCAAATTGCTGTCCACTTTATGGATAAAGTGACCTGACATATAGCCAATCAGTCTCAGAGCAGGCTAATGACTGTGCTGGAAGTCCTTCTGTTATCCTACAAGACAGGAATTTTTAACAGTTTCTTTATATTTAGAAATACAGTATTCCGAATTAATGTACTTCCAAAAATTTGGATGCTGGGACACAAGTGCTTACTCACAATTATCATATAATGAAGATTTTTACACTCTTACCTCAAGACAGTTTCTATCCACGGTAACCTCCATTAAGCATTTCCCACTACCGGCAGGTGAAGAATAAAGACCCTGACTTGGTCGACCAAAAAGATCCTCCTTTCTAGCATTTGGCTGAAATTGTAACAGAAATATTCTAGTTACATTAAACAGTAAAGAAATTAATGGACTCAAAAAGAAACCTTACGAATGGTTTGTTTGTTTAAATCACCTGCAAAAGATGTGGCTGATCAGCCAAAGGGATGGCTTCAGCCAGAGGCACTTCAAATGGATTTGGGGGGATACACCCAAGGAACGTCATGGAGTCTGAACGTCGGAAAAATGGATGGTTTTGGCCAGTTTCTGCAGGAAGAGAGTCATCATCCTTATCATTCAAAGTAGCACCTAAATATAAAGAGATAAATGTTTTGTTTTTAGGGAAATTATTTACTTGTTGGGAAAGGTAAAGGAGTTTCAATGTGTTCAATTCAAAGTTTCTAATATCTCTTTATAAAATTTTAACACCACTCTAAAACAGTAGTCCAAAATTTTGATAGTACTTTTTAAAGTGATAATTCAAAATATTAGCAATAACAAATACTGTTCCATTCTATCAGAAGTTTCCCATATCCTTTTCTTTATCTCTCTAGATATTCAAACCAGGATATAGCTAGATTCCTGAGAATATCCAGGACCAGATTCAGTGACTCCAGAAAGAGGAGACAGTCAGGAGCATAAATCTGAACATTTGCTTACTTGTAAGTTCTGCTTCCTCTATAGTAAAATAAACAGAGAGAAATGTCTGGACAACTCATATATCCCAACAGGAAATCAGCACACACTAACACCAGCTCTCCCTAATGGGGTAAAAGTTAGGGCAGTGCTTAATTATTACAGTGTGCTGTGAAAATGGCATTGAGCTATGGATGGGCTCTCAAAAAAAAAAAGTCAGTTATCTTTGAAAGTATTAATTAATAATACGAAACAAATAGATTACTTTCCCCTACTTTTAAAATTGTTGAATCCCCTTCTAAAAGTACGCCTAAAAACTAAGAAGACTGTGTAAGATCATCAAATGTAGTGACATTAATTTAAAAGAGAGTTCTAGAGTTTGAAACATTTTATCTCTTTTAATGACATTAAATGAGTTTTGATAACAGTTTCGGTATTTGAGACTTATAATTGGTATTTCTCATTTTCTTGGCTAAATATACTTTGCATCAACAAAAGGTTTTTGCACAGTCTTTATTTTAAATATAGTAATCTATACACTTAAAAGTAAACATAACACTAAGCAAAATGGAAAAGAAAGACAGATGAAGTAGAAAAAAAATATCGATTGCTGAAATATTCATCACATTTCTTTAATTCTGCTTAATTATAAACATATAATGCAAGGATGTATAGGGAGAAATGGACAGAAAAGGGTAAGAAATGGAACATAGAGAAGAAAAGAGAAATTCCCACCCGGAGAGAAAATAATGAAGTTAAAAAGCTTGAAAGGGAAATACTGAGGCAGCCATTTCTTGGAGTAAATTAGCAGATTTTCTGTACACTAACTTTGATTGGTGTCATCATCATTTTCATGTTCTGAATCTTCATTATCAATACCCAATTCCAAGAGTTCTCGCGTCCTTTAAAAAGACAAATGAGTCATTTTACAAGAACTATTTGTGCAGTATGAAGAGGAACAGAGGTTAGGGGTGGGCGCCTACAAACAAAAATAATGCTGAAAGGTCATTTAAAATACCTAGCCAATTTCACATACTGTGATAAAACTTCAGACTTTAGGAAATGCTAAGACTGATCAACTACCAAATGTTTTAAAATTATAAAATGGGTTCAACTGAAACAAAAAGTTAATCACACCAAGAAATAGTGAGTGCTTACAAAAACTCTAAGAGAAAACATGATCTCAAGCAGGAAGCTTACCTGGATTGTTAGGTTTTCCATTTGAAGTAAAGATTAGCTACAGAGGAAGGTTAGGTAAACAGAAGCGCACTTTCTCCTGTGAATGTTCCTGTACTACCTCTCTTTTGCAATGCCATTTGCCTTAGCACAAAATCTGACAACTTACCAATAGATACAATACTAACTAAGCAAATAAATATGTAGTTCTTAAAACCAACCTCATGGGAACTACGGATACCTTTTGCGTTCCAGTTGAGGTGTGTCCAATGTTGTTTGCTGATTCATTGCTTTAATCCAGTATATAAGAGCTTGAAAAACATATGCCACGTGCTTCAATGAGCAAACATCCAAAACTGGAAGAACATCAGAATGCTCATCATTGTGAGACCGCATTAAAGAAAGAGCATAATTTAGGAAATCCCCTCGAGCAGACATCATTCCTTGCCGGGCACTAAGCAAAGTGGCACGTCTATTGGAGCAAAACGGAAATGAAAATGTTGACCCCAATAACAACAAAAAAGTTTAATATCATAAATATGCAAAATTATGAACTGAGAATTCATAAATAAAACTTCATTAAGCCTGTGGCTCTGCTTTAGAAATATAAGCACTGTGTTGATTTAATCTTGTACTTTTATATAAGCAAGGAATTTCAGTGTCCTTTGCAACAGCCACAGCTATAGCAGCTCCTACCCTATAGTATAGACAAAGGTTTTCAAATTTCAGGGTGCATCATCAGAATCATCTGGAGGGCTCATTAAACTAGACAGTGGCACCACACCCACATTTTCAGTGGGTCTTGGGTAGGGCCCAAGGGTACCATCAAGAAAGTAAAAAGACAACTGACAGATGGGGAAAATTTTTGCAAACCATATCTGATAAGAGACTTATATTTGGGATATGCAATAAAAAGGCAAATAACCCAATTTTAAAATGGGCACTGAGAGCCAATGATAATATACTTTGGATGGAATGTATGGTGTACAAATGAAATTGTTAAAAAAAAAAAAAAGGGGGATCTGAACAGACATCTCTCCAAAGACATACAAGTGGCCAATGAACACATGGACAGATTCTTGATATCATTAGCCATCAGGGAAATGCAAATCAAACCACAAAGTGATTACACTCTACACCCATTAGAATGACTACTATTTTAAAAAAAATGTTGTTGGGGATGCAGAGAAACAGGAACCCTTGTACAATGTTGGTGGGAATGTAAAATGTTGCAATTGTTTTGGACGATAATTTGGTGTTTCCTCAAAAGGTTAACCATGTAATTACTAAATGACCTGGCAATCCCACAAAGAATTGAAAAAAGGACTCAAGTATTTGTATAAAGATATTTGTAGCATCGTTATTCATAACAGCCAAAAAGGTGGAAGCAGCCCGGGTGCCCATCAATAGAAATGAATGGATAAACGAAATGTGGTATATTCATAAAATGTAGTATTATTCAGCAATAAAAAGGAGCAATGTTCTAAGAAATGATGTTCTGATACATGTGACAACATGGATGAACCCTGAGGACATCCTGCAGAGTGAAATAAGCCAGACACAAAAGGACAAATACTATATGATCTCACTGATATGAAATAATTAAAATATGCAAATTTATGAAAACAGAAAAAAGATCAGATGTCACTAGGAGCAGGGGAGCGGGGTGGGAGTGTGGAATTAGTTTCTATTTGAGGAAAAAGTTTGGTAATGGAAGGTAATGAAAACAGACTAATTGTATACTGAAAAATGGTTAAAATGGCAAATTTTAAACAGCTTTTTTTTTTAAAAAAAAAAAGCTAACTTGTTTTGTTTCAGGTACACAATAATTTAAAGTTTCTAAATTTAAAATGCAAGGCACTTAAGATCTCATCCTACTGTAGAGAAGGACCATGTAGGATATGAGGACTCTGTCTAAATATGCAAACATATATAAAGAATTTCATACCGTCTGCCTTCAAGTGTTCTTAAACTAGCCTCCTCTCGTGCCGTCATCCTCTCTCTACGTGCTGAATTTTGAGAAGCATGAAGAGGATGATTTGGATGTCCTGGATCACCGGCTGAGGCTAATGCAGAACCATAACGTAATTGAGCTTCAGTAGAGTCCATAATACTGACCATCCAGTTCCAAGTGGGAATAAGCTTTTCTTCTACATAGTTCTATGAAGACCAAACTGAAATAGTTAAAACTACCAAATAAAGTTGATATAGTAGTATTATTTCAACATTTATCATTTCCATTGTGATGGAATTTTCATAATTGACAACCAGAAAAATATACTTGAATCAACAACTTTTAAATGATTTCATACCTGTAAGTTTACTGCATCTTGGTAAGTTAATTTCACAGCTGCTGGAATCTGAGAGTATACTAGGTGATTATATTTAGGAATAAGACCCATTAAGTCCGAGATTTGTCTGATGACAATGCTGTAAGCCCTGGCTAAACTGCTTGCAGATGTTAAGTAGCTGCTGGCATTGCTAGCTTCCAAAGCAGCTGCTGCAGCTGCAGCACTTGTACTGATGGTACCACTCCGGCGTAAATTTGAGGGATCAATATAAATCAAACCCGCTGAACTCGCTATAAGGAAAAAGGACAAACACAAGCTTATGTCAGTTGCTGATTATGTTTATTATCATATATATTTATGTAAATCTAAAAGGTCAATTGCTAGTATGTGCTAACTGATTAAAAAGCTTTTCCTAAACCATGCTCTTTTGGGAAGAAGAATGTTTGGGGAGGGTGGGAGGGGGCTAGCAAGAATTACTAAAATGTTCTCAACCAGGGGGTGATTTTGCATCCCTTCCCCCAGGGGACGTTCTGAAAAGTCTGGACACATTTTTGGCTGCCACAACTTGGGAGAGGGTGCATTACTAACATCTGCTGGGTAGAGATCAGGGATGACAATTAAACATCCTAACAATGCACCAGACAGTCCCCCTGAACCCAAAGTGGCAATGATGCTATAACAGCATGCAAATAATTCTTATATTTGTAACTCAGCAAAACAATAGAACTATTTAATTTTTTCTCTAGGTGAATATACATGATTAAAACAAAAGAAAAAACTATTTAAGCACTCTTACAAATACAGAGCCCTTCAGACTTGCCTGCTGGTGTGGATGTACTGGAAGGGGCTGTGCTGGCTGCCCGCTGATGCTGGGTATTGCGGACAGCCCACTGCATGGAACGGGGAGCTTGGGCAGCACCATTGGCGTGGGAGCTATTTGTGGTTCTCTCTAATGGCTCATCAAGCATAAAGGTCTCCTGTTCAATGTCATCACTCTGACTACTGCTGCTGTCAGAATCACTTGAGTCATTCGACTGAGAATCATCTTCAGAAAAGAAGGCAGGAACACTGCTTGCTCCTAAATATTTTATTTTTTAAAACAAAAAACAAAGGGGGTTTATTGATTGATAATTAAAATTACAGTATAATCCCTCTTCCAGAAAAATGCATACTTGAGCACAATGCCAGCTGGCATGCAACAGTTCATAATACCTACATTAAAATGGCTAACTAGAAAAGAACTTTTAAATGAACCTTAAAATGAATCCATTACTCAAAAACCAGAAAAGCAGAAAAAAAGTCATTAAAATACTTCTTCTCTTAACATATACAGAGAAAAAGAATAAAGTGACACAAATTCTTAGTCATCCTAGTACATATCATAATGAATATAGTCTAATGAATACATGATGAGTACACATAAACCCTTAGCATAAACAAGAGAGTTGCTGGGATATAAGGCAACACACCTGCTTCTGAGCCAGCAGTTGCTGCAGTGACAACACTTCTGCGTCCACTAGCATTATCTTGGTTGCTGTGATTACTTTCACTATCACTTTCTGTTTCAGCGGCTGCTAATAAGTCCAGCTCCATGTCACTCCCTAGAAAATAAACATTAAATAAGAAAAGGAAAAAAAACAAACTGTGAGTCAAGACAGAATCTGATAACTAAAATATCACAGGATCTAAAAAAGGGCATATTTGTAAAGGAAAAAAAGGGGAAGAGAAAAGGTTAACTACCAGAGTAAGAATAAATAACTGTTCAACATTAGAAGAATAGTTAGGTAAATCATAGAACTCAGTAGCCTGCTACACAGCAAATGTAAATCTGTCCTTTAGAACTTAAGTTATCTACAAAAACTGCCTGGCAGGGAGACTTCAGCTAGGTCCACTAGCTCTATTTTCTTCTTGCATATTGTGCTACCATGCCACAAGGAGACAGGGAGAGTGAGAGGAAGTAAAAAATGTCTATCCTTGATGTTTCAACAGTGTATATATGATCATATGTCAAATGTATAAAACTGTAAACTTAAAATATGTGTAGTTTATTGCATGCCAATTATACTTCAATAAAGCACCCCTCCCCTCCAACAAAGTCTATTCTATGGCTACTAATGATGGTTATAATGACCCTTAACAAAAAGACCAAAATGGTTATCTTAAGTAAAAAAGGAAGGTACCGAAATTACACATGCAATATTTAAAAGATGCACAGGCAAGGGGCAGTGCAAGGGAGGACTGAAAGTTAAAATACAAATTGCTAGCATATGGGTGGGCTTTATGGGTGATCCGATTTTCTTTTCTGCATGCTTCATGATGTGATAACTATATTTTAAAGCCTTTCAAAAAACAGCAGTAACTGAAACCAAAAGGAAAGGATAGTTATATATGGTTGTATTCTATATAGCTACCTCCTAAAATCTCTTGACAGAATATGGTGAACATTCCACTATATATTATGTGGGACTTTTCTATGTATTTATATCCTTCTGGCAGGAGATTTACTCATACTGCATAATTTCTCAAATAACCTGCATACCGTCTTCATCGTGCTCATCATGCTGTCCCTCTGCCTCCGCATTTTCTTCCCCATGTTCTTCCTGTTCATCATGATGATCCTCTTCTCCAGCCACACCCTCCACCACCTCAACCTAAATCCAGAATCTCATTTGTAGACAAAGTATATAATAAACCCATATCTCTACCAATGTTCCTCTACAGCACTCAGTAAAATAAAATACAAAGATCCTTAATGACAGGAAAGTATAAATTACATACTAAGCAATTTTGAAAATCATTGCCAAGGACAATTTGCCATCAAAAAAATTCTATGTATTCCAAAGTTTATAATTGTTATCCATATAGAGAACCCTAAAATTAACAATATATAATTTACTTGTGGGGATGTAAATTTTTACATTTCTGCCACTATAAAATTTAAATATGCAGCACTCTCTCTACCTTCAAACAGACTACACAAACTATTAAATTGTTTTAAGACTGAAAATATCTTTACTATAATCCTTCAGTAAAAGCAAGTTTGTCTAATTTCCTATTATCAGCAAATCAGGGATTATCAAAATTATTTTAAATACATATAACCACAAATGAAACACAGAGCAAAAATCTGAAGGCTGGATAAAAAATGCATATAGTAATGTATCATCTAGTAACTACTCCTCACTAACCCCTAAATAAAAGCCTGTCATCTACACCACAGTTAAAACAATTAAAACCACCTCTTCCACATCTGCTGAGACAATATCATCCTGTTCTTCATCTCTCCCCCGAACAGGCTGCGACTGGCTGATGCGCCTCTGTTGTGGATTCCGGATGATGTAAGATGACTGAGACTGACTAGAACTGTAAGGGATCAAGAGGCTATGAGTACACTGCAGCTGTACATCAGACATATAGCATACATTTTAATGCTTCTCAATGCAAGCATTTAGTTTATTCATTACATGTGAAGCACTTACTAGGACACTATTTAAAACCTACCCTAAGAATTTTTAGAACTCAACAATAATCTCTAGTCATGTCAAAAAATAAAAAATCCCAAAAGAAATTACTTTAAATCTCAGAATTTGTTTATACATTTATAGTATGTGATTTCAAACCTGTGTTGATATGAGTCCTTCACAATCACAAATTTTGAAAGGAAAGATTTTTTCCTTCTCTATTGTTTTCAATACCAGTATAGTCCTTAACTTCTGAAGGCTCTGATACCAGCATTCAGACATTAACAGGTGGTGTGCTCATTATAATTAATCTATCCCTTAAGAGACCTGACACATTATCTACTTTGCATCAGCTTAGTACTGATTTGCTAATCTGAGCAGGAAAAAAAACACTGATTCAAAAGTATGGTTTTAAAATAAAAAACGTTTTAAGTGGCATGGTAAAATAGTTTCACTGCCTCCAAAAATGTCAAATCAGTTAAGTTAATGAAAATCTGACTTGGAAACAACTAAAAAAAGACATATGCCTCAATTATAAAAGGGACACCCAGAGAACAACAGCTTAAAATGTAGGTCAGAGATCAGAAGATAGGTGCTAAATAATCCTGTGATGTAAGTAATATCTCTTATTTACAGATTGTTCCACAGCTAAAAAGGTTTGAGTTTTTAAAGATAAAAAGGATCATCTTTATGAGATTACACTATTAATATTCTTTCCTCTCCTCAGCTGCTCTGAGAAAGGAGAATCAAATCAGTTACATGTTAAGAGTCAAGTGAGACACTGTGCCAAACAGACAAGTTGTCTCAATCTGGTATTTAATACTAGTACTTCAAGTACATGGTAAAACAGAGACAAAGCTGTAAAGGAAGCTAAACAAAGAATCTGTCAATAGCTAGAATGCCTGTTTTCCATGTGGGAGACCTGGGTTCGATTCCCAGTCATGCACCCCCTTCCAAAAAAAAGAATCTGTGACAATGAACAGGATACTTCCAACCACAGAACAGATTTCAACATTGTCAATGTTAAAAAATAAAACCTGGCATTATCTGAGATTAAAACTGAAAAGTATTTCTTCTTTAAAAGTATATCCTTGAACATCCACAAACACCATAGTGCCCTCAAAGTAGTTACTTTAAGAGGTTACAAACTTACTATATATTACACTTTCAATAAACAAAACATAATATAAAGCCCCACTGATAAATGGAGCTTCAGTTTTTTCACACCATAATTCAAGCTTTTTCCCCCACCAGACTTGCTGGCACAATGAAGCACCTTAGTCTAATATTTGTTAAAATATTTTTAAGTTTTGAGAACATTTATTTCCAGCAATAAAGGAAACTAAATTCCTTTTGAATTTTCTTTCTAAAGCACAGTCACGCTGGGGATAAAGGGAAACAATCATACTTAGAGAACAATGGTGCCACCATCTACCCAGATGGTGTAGATGTACATCTCTCCTAGACTAGAAGGGTTTCAAGAAGCTGTATATTTATTTCACAGGACACAGCCTGGGGTCTAACCAGGGTAGGAAGTCATATACATAAAGCCAAACTTAAATCTTGAAAGGACAACAACATCAAGGACTAAAATAGAAGAAAAACCTGAGGAGATGCCTATCTTACCCATGGCTGGTTAGGGGCAGCAAAAAAATCTCTTCAGAGAGCTTCCAAATACAAACCTGAACTCATGGGAGTTCAGGACTCCAATCTGCACTATCTCTATGGCCAAAAGTTTAACTTAAGTTACTTGATGATGCCCTACACCAAATCTGGATGACTGCCCTTTAAACCCTGGCTCAAAAAAATATCCAAAGACAATTTTCCAAGGAACAGGAATTTACAATTAAAAGAAAGAAAACAAAAAACACAAGAAGACAAGACACTAATTGAGAGTTAACAGAAACAAAAAACTATACAAACAGACCTACAAAGACTGTAGATAATGGAATTAGATGTAGAAACTAAGTGTAATACATTATTAAAGAAAAAGGAAACAAAGTATGAAAAAGAATTAAGACAATATAAAGACTGCGCATTTTAAAAATATCTAACAAAATTGCAGGAATGGAAATTTAAAACAAACAGGTTAAAATGTCAATTAGATATAGGTAAAGGGAGAATTAGTTAACTGCAAGACAGCACTGAAGCAATTACTAAGAATGCAGTACAGAAAAATTTAAGCGGGGAAAACATGAAAACAAAAAAGCAATGAAAACATATGGAAATAGAGAAGCTCTAACTCATGTCTAATCAAAGTTTCAGGAGGAAAACACAAAGAGAACCATAAAGAGGTTAACATTCAAAGACATAATAGTGATAATTTTCAAAAAGTAAGATATGAATTCTCAGATTCAGGAATCCCAATGAGAACCCAAACAAGATAAACAAGATAATAAAAAGAAATCCAAGAAGTGATAAGGCGTAGTTTTGATTTGATAGTTGGTGAAGCTGTTTGCTGGTTCTTTGTTGTTATGGATCAATGAAAACTGTCTAAACTTGAGAGTACTGATTGTACAACCAAGCAAGGATACTATAAGATATGGTTTGTTTATTTTGTACATTATCAATGATGCCCAATAGATGGAGGGAGCCGAAGAGTGCAATGACTGGCAAACAGAGATACATTTATATAAGAAGGAATATGGTGCAGCTACAAAAAGGATGTCAAAGAGGCATACAATGAATTGAATAAATCTTGGGGACAATGAGTTGTGCAAAATAAGCCAGAAACAAAAGAACAAATATGTTGAGGTCTCTCTCAGAAAATACTTGTAAGAAAACGGGAGTCTAGTTTATAAGCCCTTATAGCAGCCATACAGTCTGAAGTTGTCAATCTATTTCCAGATTCTGAAACACTGAGCTATATGTGTATCAGCTGGTATTTCCCTGAGACTTGGAGTGATTCTGTGACAACTAAGACCCAGAAATAGAGTGCAACAGCCCTGAAAATTAGCATAATTATAAATAATAACAGTTAAAATAACCGAAAAAGAGATTAGGCCTCAGAGTTTAAAACGAAGCCACTCTGGCTGGGTCTAAATGTAAAAGATGATATAGTGTATGTACTGTAGATGTTCATCTACTGTATGAAAACAAAGACTCTAGAGAGGTTTATTATGATTAGAACCTAAATTTTCTGTAACACATAATCTAAATCAGCCTGTCTGGATAGCTCATTTAAACAACTCAAACTAGAATCCAGAACAGAAATGAGGCCTTGTGTTTATATTTAGCTTAATATAATACCTGGATGCATCTCAGACTATGGTGGCTGATAGTTAAAAACTACTGGTAGATGAAACTGTAAAGCTCTGCTCTAGTAGCCTTGTTTCTTGAAGACGACTGTATAAAGACATGTGACTGTGAAAACCTTGTATCTGATGTTCCCTAGGGTATGGACAGATGAGTAAAAAATACGGAATAAAAAAGTAAACAAACAGGGTGAGCCACAGTGGCTCAGCAGGCTCAGGTGGCTCAGTGTTCTCGCCTGCCATGCTGGAGACCCGGGTTCGATTCCCAGTACCTGCCCATGCAAAAAGCAAACAAACAAAAAAAAGGAAACAAATAATAGGGGAACAAAGGTTAAAATATATTGGGTACACTTCCAGGAAGACGGCCGAATAGAGTAGCTCAAGATTAACCCTGCTCCACAGGAAAGTTAGAGAAGGGACAAGGGGGCAACTGAGGCAGTTATTCAGGAGTACGGCTGACCTGGGAGAGCCTTCTGCACATAGGGCAACCCTGGTTTCAGAGGGCGAGGAACTGAAAGGCAGAAACCTGGAGCCTGGCACGGAGGTGCGGAGCCTGCCAGGAGTGCACGGACATGAGCCAGGGAATAGGAAGTAAGCCAGGCTGCATTCCTGGGGTGCACTACCCTCACCAGTGCAGCCTGGTGACCGGCAACTCACCCCACACCACAGCACGTGAACCACAACACATGAACCCCGTCACCCACTCCCATTCCCCACGCTCCAGGCGCCCCCACCCCGCCAGCCCCCAGTGCAAATACCTGCCCCACACCCCTACTCCAAGTGCAGCCCAACCCACCACGCCTGCACCTCTCTGGAGCACTACCTCTCCCTATCTCTGTTTCCTGCTGCTGCCAGCACCTAAAGGCTGCAGGCACTAACCTCCAAACCCAGGCTACCCCTGCCCCCCACCCTCCACCCATAGTGTCTGTCACACAGCCTCACTCCACCCTCCCTGAGCACTGTGCCTCACAGTACACAGAACACTGAGGCACACGCATGCACATGGGCCCCCAATCACACCATTAAGCTCTGAGAACAGCACTTGACAGCAGCCCTAGAACCACACATGCACAGGGCCTTCAGCCGCATTTCCCAGCTCTAAGAAAGTGCTGATCTGCGCAGCTGGGTCACATATGCTCCCAATCCATGAAGGCATAACACTGACCTGCTTCCACAGCTGTACGCATGTGCAGGTCCATGCCTTGGAACAGCGCACACTAGGGTTATGCCACCCAAACTGGTGCACCTGCACAACTACATCTGCCCTGGCCTCTGAGCGCCCATGTTCTCAGGGCAGTTATAGGTGCAGGTAACATCCACAACCTGCCCTGAAAAAAGATCACCTCTGAACTGGGACAAAATATTCTTTTCAATAATTGGGCATGGAAGAATTGGATATCAATAGCTAAGAGAATGAAAGAGGACCCCTATCTTACGCTCTACACAAAAATTAACTCGAAGTGGATCAAATACCTAAATATAAGAACTAGCATCATAAAGCTTCTAGAAGAACATGTAGGGAAACATCTTCAAGACCTAGGAATAGGAGGTGACTTCCTAAACTTTACAGCCAAAGCACAAGCAACAAAAGAAAAAATAGATAAATGGGAACTCCTCAAAATCAAATGTTCCCCAATAAATCCCAGAGTGATGTGAACAGGGAGTAAAAAAGTATTTGCAAAGTCCCCTTGGGAGAATGGTAAGAAAGGTGGAAAATTCAACTTCCCCAAGTGTAGAATTCTTGATATTCTCATAAGCAGTGGGGACAACCAAAGCAATAGGCTGAGTCCCCAATCTTGGGGGTTGTTCATATGAAACATAACCCCACAAAGAATAAGTCAAGCCTACTTAAAATTAGGCCTAGGGCGGGCCGCGGTGGCTCAGCGGGCAAAGTGCTTGCCTGCTATGCCGGAGGACCTCGGTTCGATTCCCGGCCCCAGCCCATGTAACGAAAACGGAGAAACAAAATACAATAAAACAAGAAAATGTTTAAAAGATGTTTCCCTTTCTTCCTCTCTTCCTTCCTTCTATCCTTCCTTCCTTCTCTCTGTCTTTCCTTAAAAAAAAAAAAAAAAAAAATTAGGCCTAAGAGTCACCTGCAAGGGAACCTCTTTTGTTGCTCAGATATGGCCTCTCTCTCTCTCCAGCAAACACAAGCAAACTCACCGCCCTCACCCAGTCTACGTAGGACAGGACTTCCAGGGCTGTGGACCTTCCTGCCAATGTGGGACAGAAATCCTACAATGAGCTGAGACTCGGCATCAAGGGATTGAGAAAACCTTCTCGACAAAAAGGGGGAAGAGAGAAATGAGACAAAATACAGTGTCAATGGCTGAGAGATTCTAAACAGAGTCAAGAGGTTATCCTGGAGGTTATTCTTATGCATTATATAGATATTACCTTGTTAGTCAAGATGTAATGGAGAGGTTGGAGGGAACTTCCTGAAAATGTAGAGCTGTGTTCCAGCAGCCATATTTCTTGAAGATGATTGTATAATGATAATAGCTTTCACAATGTGACTGTGTGATTGTGAAAACCTTGTGTCTGATCCTCCTTTTATTTACCTTATCAACAGATTAGTAAAACATAATGGAATAAAAATAAATAATGGGGGAACAAATGTTAAAATAAATTGGTAGATTGAAATGCTAGTGATCAATGAAAGGAAGGGATAAGGGGTACAGAATGTATGAAATTTTTTGTTGTCTTTTTTTTTCTTTTTCTGAATTGATGCAAATGTTCTAAGAAATGACCATGATGAGGAATATGCAACTATGAGATGATATTGTGAATTACTGATCATATATGTAGAACGAATGATCATATGTTCAGAATTTTTTGTTTGTGGTTATATTAAAAAAAAAATTATAAAAAAAATCAAATGCTTCTGCACCTCAAAAGACTTTGTGTCAAAAAGGTGAAGAGGTAGCCAACTCAATGGGAGGAAATATTTGGAAATCACACATCAGACAAAGGTCTGATATTCTGTATATACAAAGAAATCATACAACTCAACACAAAAGAACAAGCAACCTAATTATAAAATGGGATAAATATATGAATAGGCATTTTTCTGAAGAGTAAATACAGATGGATCAAAAGCACATGAAGAAATGCTCATTTTCACTGGCTTTTATAAAGGAAATACAGATCAAGACTACAATGAGATACCACCTCACACCTATAAGAATGGCTGCTATTAAACAAACAGGAAACTATAAATGTTGGAAAAGGATGTGGAGAAACTGGGACACTTGTGCACTGCTGGTGGGAATGTATAATGGTGCAGCCACTGTGGAGGACTATTTGCTGTTTCCTTAGGAAACTAAATACTGAGTTGCCCTATGACCCAGAAGTATCACTACTTGGTATATACCTAGAAGAGCTGAAAGAAACAGTACAAACAGACATTTGCAGGTCGATGTTCATAGCAGCATTGTTCACAATTGTCCAAAGACGGAAACAAATCAAATGCCCATCAACACAAGAGTGGATCAAAAAAATGTGGTATATTCATATGATGGAATATTATGCAGCAATAAGACAAGATGATGTCCTGAAGCACATCACAAGATGGATGAGTCTTGTGGACATAATGCTGAGTGAAATCAGTCAGACACAAAAGGATTGATACTATATGATTCCACTTTTATGACCAGCCTAAAGGTATAATCAGAGGCTTATAATACAGACTGTGGGGGACTTAGAGATACACAGAAGCTAGAGATGGGTGAACTTGATTAGCTAATGAGGTTGAACTCCGGTGTAAGGGAATGAATAGGAATGAAGGTGGTTTTCTAGTGGGTCTATAGGTAATATTATCATACTGAAATGAGCAAGATTGAAAGGGGTTGTATAGATCTACGTGTCCCACTGATTAACACCAGAAATATGAATTAAAGAGCGGAACGCTCTTTAATTTTAAGTCCAGGGTACAGGGTGAAAAGTGCAATTGCATGCTATGACCTATGTTCAAAAGGAAACCTTCAACACAACCACAGCAACGGCAGAGGTAAATAATGGGGAGAGGGACAAGAGTTATAAGAGAAGGTTTAGATTTCCTATTTGGTGAGGGTGTGTTTATTGGTTTTCTTCTCTTGGGAATGATTAAATTATCTAAACTTGAGAATGTTGATGGACCGTGGACTTTGGGCCCTATACATGATGTCCAATGAATGCAGGTGGCTGAAGGATGCACTGATGGAGAAGTAGATTGGTAAAGGATTTCTGAAAGAAAGTTGTGCTGCTACAAAAAGGAACAAAGTCGTGAGGCAGGCAAAGATGTGAATGAAAGGTGGGACATTTGGTGAGACAAAATAAGCCAGAAACAAAGAACAAGAATGGAATAGTCACTTTAGAAAATGCTTACAAGAAATCAGGGGCCTAGATTGTAAACTTTTAGAGCAGACATATTAAGTCCAGAGAGGCGATTATTATTTCTGGATTGTGAGAGTCTGTTTTATATCTATGACCTGATATTTACAGATAAGAACAAAATCGAACGAACAGATTGGGGTTAAGTAATTCAGAACATGGGGGTAAGGAAGACAATGTCTGTATTTTAGAACCACACATACTCTTTGAGACCAATGTAAGAAAAGTTTATTTGTGTCTGGAACTGAAATTTTCTATAGTGCATAATCTAATTCAACCTATCCGTAAAGCTCATCTGAGCAACTGAAACACAGAGAGCCCAGAATAAGAGAGAGGTCCCTCAATCCCGTATAGATCATCACAATGCCTGGATACATCCTAGAGTATATTAAGCAGACAATCAAAAAGTATTGGCAAAGTCCCCTGAGGGATTGGAGAAAGAATATGCAACTATTAAACCTTGCCATCAGGGAATTCCCTGATACTGTGTCAAACTTTACAGACACCCAAATTAATAATAGGCTACACCCTCAATCATGAGGCTTACTTTTGTGAAGCTTATGTAGGTAGTGGAGAAGTTTCGACTATCTATAGGCATGCCTAAGAATTACTTCTGAAGGACCTCTTTTGTTGCTCAGATGTGGCCTCGGTCTCTCTAAGCCCAACTCTGCAAGTGGAATCATTCTCTCCCCACTACATGGGATGTTAAATCCAGGGGTGGAAGTCTCCCTGGTGATTGTGAGAGATGACTCCCAGGGATGACTCCAGACCTGGCATGGTGGGATCAATAATTACATCCTATACAGACTGTACAACGGGACTGGATATAAAAACTCAGAAATGGACAGCACAATACTACCCAATTGTAATGCAATTATGTTAAAACACTGAATGAAGCTGCATGTGAGGTATAGGTTTTTTGTTTTTTTTTTTCTTTCTATTAATGTTTTAATTCTTATTCTGTTGTCTTTTTATTTTTTTCTAAATCGATGCAAATGTACTAAGAAATGATGAATATGCAACTATGTGATGTTATTAAGAATTACTGATTGTACATGTAGAATGGAATGATTTCTAATTGTTTTGTTAATTCTTTTTTTAATTAATAAAAAAAATAATAATAATTACATCCTAGCCAAAAGCGGGAAAAGTAGAATAATTAGTAAAGTATCAGTGGTAGAGTGAGTTCAAATAGAGTTGAGAGGCTACTCTGGAAACTGCTCTTAAGCAAGCTTCAGTTAAAACCTGCTACCTATCATAATCTGCCAACCCCCAACGAGGACCATTCCAGCCAATCCTAAAGAACACCTAGGGCAATATGTAAGATTCCACAAGGGTTCCAGGCACTAGAGTAACTTTCCAGAAACCTACAACCTCCAGATGGGTCCCTGGTCCAGATAAGTCCTGAAACCTAGCCCAGCCTCTCCAGAACATCAGATTGTTAGTTCCATCTCCTACCCCTATTACTGACAGACCCTTCCAATGTGAAAAATTTAGAACTGCCATAGCCCAAGCACCCCTAAAGAAAGGGATGGAAAGATCAAGGGTGATGGTGGAGTTATATGGAGAAGATAGGATTTAATACCACTTAATTAACAGGTGGGTTCATCACAGGGTATTAGGATCAGGAGCATAGCAAGGAATCCAAGCAGATCTTGCTAGGTACACCATCTGATACATTACTTGATTTAAAATAGTTTTCAGCAAATCCTAGAGGTAGATCAGTAAAAAGGCCACCATGGGAGATCACTGACAGAAAAACCTAGATTTGGACTGTAGTTTATCCTAGGAGACCTCGCAATAGAGGAAAAGAGGGACATATATGCAAGCATATAGAGTAATATGCAGAATAGTGATGGAATAGACACTTAACATCAGCTCAGGTGAAAACCAGAAATGAAATCTTGGGAACCATTCCAAACTGCAAAGCAGGCTATCCTTGTTAACACAGAGATATTTTCCAGAAAAGAGGGAGAAGGGGCTTTAGGCCCTAAAGTTCCTTATTAAAACATTATTACTTATATACATGGAAACAAAATCAAACTTGGGAAATTCAAATAAAATAAATATTTACCAAGGATCTCTAGAGTGCCTCGCTACTCAAAAATGTGGCTCCTGAACGAGGAGCACAGGCAATCATCTGAGAACTTGTAAGAAACAGAGACTCCAAGAATCAGCCCAACCTACAGAATGAGCATTTTTAGTAAGATCCCAAAGTAATATGAATTCATATTAAATTTTGAAAGGCAATGTACTAAAGGTCACCAGAAAGTTTTAGTTTTAAACATTCTGACTCAACATTTATGTATAGTTAGGGAAATTACTGAACAAATGGAAAAGATGAAAGAGATTTAAGAGTAAATAAATGTCTTATTAGGAATGTTTTCTTATTGGATTGTTTTAGACCTATCCTACAGAATATACCTGTAATTGAGACTAATTTGACATTTAGATTATACAATTATACAGTTATTATGCTTTTACTTTTTTGCTCCCCTAGCCCAAGCCTTTGGAACAAGGAGAAAGATATAGGTTCTTTTGTCTTGACCTTATTTAAGGCTGTATATTTAGAAAGAAGAAAAAAAAACAGTATTGATGTCTACAAAAGGAAAAATAAAAATTCTTATGAGGTTACTGTATTATAATAAAACCGTGCCTTTCTAAAACAAAACCCTACAGCTATATGGTGTTACCTTAAAAGTTTAGAGAAGCATATTTTATTTTTTTGCATGGGCAGGCACTGGGAATCGAACCCGGGTCACCTGTATGGCAGGCGAGAATTCTGCCACTGAGCCACCGTTGCCCACCCAGCATAATTTTTTAAAGTACATACCCATTGTTCTAAAAAAAAAAAAAAAAAAAAAACTCTACCATTTGGATAACATGATACATACATAAATGCTTACTCAAAAGTTTTAGCAAACCAAACATGACATTTCCAGAGAAAGAACTCATCAGAGCCTGTTACCAGGTAGAGATTTACCTGCTAGACTGATCAGATGATGGTCGCGGTGGCAGTGGTTCCACTGAAAACAATTCTTCACTGCCTTGCATGGCATCTATGCTAGTACTAGCCAGAGTAAATGGTGCAGTTGGGCGAGCAATCCCCATTCTGACGGGAACAATCAGTGATTCTGCTACATTACACAATTCTTCTACAGCATAAGGTAGCAGTGCCTGGAATACACGCTTGCATTTTCCAATTGGCTGTGGAATAAAGTTGCTAAAGCAAAAGTGAAAATAGAGGAATCTTTTATGAAACTTTTCATATATATGATGATATATCACTATCACCAAAAAAATGTGTGCAAAATGACATAAGAGCAAAACTTAAAAAGAATGCCTTACTTTTTCTTTTTGGATGAAGCCATTTCCACACTTAGAATAACAAAAACTCTTGCCACTGAACGCAGAAATCTCATTGTCACAGCAATAGCTTCTTCTCTACGTCCAGGTGTATACTTATTTTGGAGTTCTTTCACTAGAGTGCCAAGTAGAGTATCTAAGAGCTTAAAAAAATTATAATCACTCTATTAATGTTGTGACATTTCAGAAGATGTTCATATGTTCATAAAGTACAAACTTCTAATACTTTTCTAATAGTAACATCTCATAATAAAATTACAAATTTAACCAAGACATTTACAATGCCAACGATCAATATATTCAACATGCCTACCACTGTGCTTGACATATAGTGAATCTTACTTGTTTTCTTATTCTTAGTCCCATAGTCCTATGCATATCAATTAATATTTAAAAGAACAATACCAAATGTATCAGAGGAAAACTATATTTCACTCACTAGAGGATACTTGCCAAATCAGAAAGTAGATTTAAACACTTATACTAACAAATTCATAATCCCATCACTTTTAGTTAACCATTAGAGAGAACTTATCATTTCTCTCTAATCTCTTTACTATGTGTGCTTTATAATAATTACAGATGTTCACTTTTTAATGTTGACTCTAAAACATTTATTTTTAAGTTGGCTGCATTCCATTATTATTGCATTCAGAGTATTTTCATTTTTAAATTTTACATAATCCTATGGTTAAGATTTTGTCTTTCTTATATTGTAAATTATTTCTTTAGGAAAAATTCTGAGGAGGGCACTGGTATTTTATGGCTCTTGGCATTGCCAACTTGTTTTTTTAAAGAGTATCCAATGCAGTACCACCCCATCAGTGCTTGAGCATGTTCTTTATACCAAAATCTAATCAGTGCAGGGTTTTATGGTTTAAAATTTTTCCTGATTTCACAGTAAAAAGGTGTATGTACTTAAGAAAAACAGGCAGTAAGTTACAATTAATTTTGAACATTATTTCATATGTTAATGTACTGTTTATTTAGACACATTTTATACAGAATGAAATAACTCACTTATTCCATTCCCCTTAATGTACTATTTAATTAGAGCTTATCAGTACTTAGCCCTTAAAGTACTATTTAATTAGAACATATCGGTACTTTGGAGTTTGGATTAATAAAATCATGGGATGGTAAGAAAGAAAAACATACTTTTCAAATGCTTGTAATAAACATTCAAAGAATTTACCAAAATATCTGCTGTACACTTGACTATAAGGCAATGAGTGAAACAGTCCAGTCGAATTGTGCCACTTTGCTGATTGAGGTATACTTGTTCTTCAGGTAAAAGATGGCCTATCCTACTGCTGGCACTGAGACTTAAGGGGAAAGAAAAGATAGAATAATATTATATTAGCCTCCACTAACATGAGAAATAGATAAATCACAAAATGTTTAATGAATACATACGGGTCTTTATTCTCCTGTGACCCAAACATAATCATAGATTTCAAGGCATTCCAGTCCTGTAGAACACGCTCCAATGCAAGCTGGGCAAATCTTGGGGGTTCTAAATCATGATCAGGCATATCCGAATCTAAAAATTAGAAAAAGAAAAGTGGTGCATAGGACAGAAATAAAACATTTTGCATCTCATGTGTCATAAATATCAAATTTATTCACCTTCAGGATTGGCTGTTTTTCGGTTACGATCCTCCCTGATTCGAGGTGGTCTATACTGACAGTGTTCTACAGTCTGCCTGGCAACTGTCTGTACTAAAAACAGTAAGAGGTGTTCTCCCCTGCAAAACAGAACAGTGTTATGAAAAAAAAAGAAAAAGAAAAGGCTGCTCAGGTGTGCCATGTTCTTTTCAATTTAACTTTCTTTCTATTCTAAAAATACTACTTGCCTGCTATTTGGCAGAGTGACCAGATTAGTGGCCGTGAGCAGGCGGTAAAGTAGATCAAGACGAGCAGATTTCTGTCCGGCAATTAGAGTTTTACATTTACACTTCTCCCAACAATCACAATAGGCTGTTGGTGATGTCCGTTTGAGTCTAGAAAGAATTCACAGACAAGTCCAAAAACTGAAATTTTAAAAATATACAAAGGTCCATGTTGAAATTATAGAGGCACAACTCATCGAAGCTGGATAGAACCCTTGTTGAAATGTGTAGTGTAATTGTTAAAGCTTACATAACAAGAAATAGTACTTGGTGGTATGAAATCTATATGCAAAATACCCATGAGAAGATGTAAACTGTAATGACTCTGGTGCAGTCACTTCCTTTGGAATATCTTCCTGAATTCCTCATAGACTTAATTTCATTTAAGTGGTCCTCCTATATGTATCCAATGAATCCTCTTCCCCTTTATAGGCATATATTTCTTGCTTATGTCCTCTACCAGGACTAAAAGCACTGCAAAGGCAAGAACTACCTTATCTACCAAAACTCTAGCATATAGCATAGTGTAAGTAAGCAGTAAGCACTCAGTGAATAAACAATTCTAAACAATTTATCATTCTTAGATACTAAAAGGAAGACAAAAATATTAGCCAAAATTGTTAAATAAAAATTATAAACAAACATCAGTGCTTCACTTGTCCTATACAATTACTTATTTTAAAGCACAACTTATGGTTTTCACAATCCAATTCTCTATAAAATTATAACAACTTCACATCTGCAGCATACTTATAGCTGACATCCCTAATGATGATCCTCAAGCATTAAAAATATATTTTATTCCTTCTGAAAAACTAACAGACTACCCATGGTAACTCTACTGCTGGATGAAAGGTTACGTCACCTAGGTGAAGAAGAAAATAAGGGACATGCCAAACATTCACCATGATTCTATTAATGCCTGTGGCCAATTTCCTTCTGGTAGACACCACTACAAGGGGCCTGCAACCTGGCTGGAGAATTCAGACAAAAACATTCTGCAGATGCATATTTCTCAAAGGACTAATGTGATCCTAGTCACAATGTACGACTAGCATATTAACTAGTTTTATTTAAAGAGGGTTTATGCTAGTACTAGCAAAAAATAAACATTTCTAAGAATACCTTAAATTAAAAAACACATTTTTATAAACAGACTTAAAGAGGGCAATGAGAAACCCTCATGCTTTCAGAATTCTGAAACAATTAAAACATGATTTAGTATACATTATTTAAATACAGAGACCAGAATTTTAAGTTTATAATTTTAAGCTAAAGAAAACCAGAATGGTACTCACTTGCAATCATGACCTTTATGACAAACCCTTGCACATTCTGTACAACAACAAAGTGACTCCAGCAAACCACAAGTGCGACACTCAAAAATATCCTAAAATTAAAATGGTATAGCTTAAAAAATAATTACATGTATAGCCTATCATAATTTTATCTACTATTTCTTAAAACAATTCAATACCAATGGCGGCAGATTACACTTAATGCTGTGCTCCAAAAAACAATCATAGAAGGGAATACTGAACATACATTTTAAAACATCATAAAACAGAGATAGAATTATTATCAGTGGGGCCAAAAACATTTATATCATCTGAAAAAAGACAATTATAATCTATGTTATAAATT
Source organism: Tamandua tetradactyla (assembly GCF_023851605.1). Lineage (NCBI taxonomy): Eukaryota > Metazoa > Chordata > Mammalia > Pilosa > Myrmecophagidae > Tamandua > Tamandua tetradactyla. The sequence continues at coordinate 146,800,098 of NC_135332.1, forward strand.
ATGGTTCAGATTATACTACCCAGTAAAGATTTCCAATTTTCATGATATTTCATGTTTAACAACCACTCCGCCTTATTTTACTTAAGAATTAAATCAAAATTAATTGTCTTTACTCAAAGTAAGGGGAAATAGCAGACTTTCAATTCCAAAGCTGAGAACTGTAAATCTAGGGAAATGTAAAATATATTACCTGGTTAATGTGCTCTGCACCAGTCCATGTAAAACTGCAGGTATCATTACAACATAAGACATATAAAGGAGAGTCATCAGGATTGGTACCTGATGGGCAAACCATTCCCATAAATACATCTTCCTCTTTTTCACTTGAGGATATTTCAGCTAAAAAGATTAAGAACACAACAGTTCTTATACGGAAAGGACTTAATCACAGCCATCTACAACTTTCCTCAAACGTAAAAGTCCTAACATATACATGATACAAATGAGAAACTAGTATCTATTAATTTAAAAAAAATGATATACAAAGACACATGCAAGGAAATCCAGTCAGTTCTGGAGCAAAATAAGGCACAGCATAGTATCATCACCATAACCCAAAACTACCTATCATGACAACACCAAAATACACACATCAACCATCTGAATCCTTAACTCTTAGGAATCCTTAACTCTTAGGAAGTTAAGATTCAAATCCTAGCTCTGTTTAGCAAGTTACAGGTAATCCCACATATTAATACCAGTATTTTTAAAAGATAATTAATCCGTTATTTTTGGAGGGAGGGTATGCTGCATGGTGGGGTCAGGTTTCATTATTTTTCCATGTGAGTATTTCAATATTGCAGCACCATTTGTTGAATTTTTGTTTGTTCTGCTTATTTTCTTTGTTTGGGGGCAAGTGCAAGGACTGGGAATCGAACCTGTGGCTCCTGCATGACAGGTGAGAATTCTACCACTGAACTACCCTTGCATCCCCCTATTAATCTTTTTGAAAAGCTGAATGGTAGGAAAATTTGTGTTGTATGTTTGGGGGGGGGGGGGGGCATGGTCCAGGAATTGAATAAACCCAGGTCTCCTGCCTGGAAGGTAAGCTGGAATTAGCATTCTTTTTTTTTCATTTTTAAAATGTTTTTATTGACAAAAAAAAAAACAATGTACAAACAAATTAAGTTTGAATTATGCTATTATTTAGAAAGGTATCTTTAGAAAGGATCTATTTAAATTGAAAAATAAGCAGCTCTGCTTACCTTTTGCAATTTTCTGGGCTGTTTCTAAGATGGTAATCGCAGCAGGATAAGCTCGGCCACTCACGGCTGACATAAATGGGGTCATCCCTCTTGCATCCCTTAAAAAAAAATACATAAAATATTATTTCTCTTTCTCATTATAAAAGAAATACCTTTTCATGATGAAGCAAAAACTGGTTTGATTTTAAAATGTCCCATAAGTCAAACCGTTATTCCGGTGTAGTTTTCCGGTCTTATCTCATTTAAATAAAAAAGCCATCTCTGTGGAATCTTTTTAAACCATGTTCTCTTTTTCTTGGCTTTAGTGATATAAAGAATAACCCAGCAAGAGCTCTGGAGTTAAACTGCCTAATGCTAAATCAAGGTTTTAACACTTTCTAGATATGAGAATAGTCAAGAGAATTTTGGTGAGGATATTAAATGAATTAATTTTAAAACTTTTAGAACAATGTCTAGCAAATAACACATACTCAATAAAAATTATATATATATATATATAGTTCTACCCTCTATACCCACTTGCTTGATATGTCTATTTGGACTGTCCCTATGTTACCTTGGATTCAAAATAGCTAACAATTAAAATCATCTTTTTCCCCAAACCCGCTGTCTACCCCTAACTTATTTACTTCAGCTGAGACAATGTGATCAATGTTCTTCAATTGTAAAAACATGCCCACGCTTTAGATTAAAACCAAAACAAACAAAAAAACATTACTTCTCTCCCCAGAGGAAGCATAAGCTGGTTGAGAATAACGGAATCCTCTTCATTTTCAAGAAACATTTATTTATTTTCTTTAGCTTGAAGTTATAAAAGCCAAATCCAACAATTCACACCTGGGTTTGGAGAAGGGGCAGGGAATCCTTACACTGAAAATCCTCAATATACTTCTTCAAATTTCTCACCACACCCCCCACACGCCCATTACCACCATGATCTAAATGAGCTTCACTGCTGTGATGTATTCTCCTAACACTTTTTATATTATACTGCCAAACAAAATTAAGAAAATATATGCGACTCGGAAAATTTTATGAGTAACTTTAAGAAATTCCTATATTTATAATATAAAAAGAAAAAAGAGGAGCAATTTGAGACTCTCTATGCCCATCACCTAAAAGTCAGACAAAAGAACTCTGACTCTCCTGATTTATATCAAAGATGTCATTAATAACATCAGCGTTTTATGTTATTCAGAATGGCATTCTGAATCTTTTCCAGATATTGTGTATATTTTCTCAGATAATGGGGGGAAATATGAACCAATGTGAGGATATTAAAAATGAAGGAGGTGGAAAAAAATTTTTAAAAAATAAATAAAGGAGGGTACATGGTGGTTCAGTGAGTGGTAGAATGACTGCCTTCCACATGGGAGAACTGCGTTCAGTACTCAGAACATGCACCCCAAAACAATAAAAAATAAAAATAAAGGGCCAGTGAAACAGAAATTAATTATGGGAATAAAATGCAAAGTGTACTAAAAAGAAAAGGACTAAAAACATACCAATAAAATTTTAGACAATTTGTTTGGGGGAAGTGCAAGGACTGGGAATCGAACTTGGGTCTCCTGCATGGCAGGCGAGAATTCTACCTAACATATAAATACACATACTATCCAAGTCAACATAAAAGTTGGTTTATAGTAGTGTTGAGAAGGCCCCACTTTCACTGAAGAGAGCTTAGTAGCAGAGGGAATACATAATGCTGAATTATAAATTGTTTTAAATTCACATAAGGTTATCATTTACATTGCAAGGAAGATGTAAACAATAAAAGTAGCTAAGCTAAACATAGTAAAACTTCTTACTTGGCAGAGAGTAGTTCTCGTAGATAGGGCTGCAGAACAACACTATCACATAACAACTTTAATATAAAATGAGCATTTGCCTTTCGATCCTTGGATTCTACTACAGATGGCTCTGTGGAAGGACCTGCAATTAAATACATCCATTTGGTAATAAAACAGAAATAATAAAACAGAACAAAATACTATTCTGGAATAGTGTATAGGCATACAGTATAATCCACTAGCTAAGAAAAACATTCTATTATCAGTAATAAACGACCTACTTCATTACACAGAATTTTAACATTTTAACACATATTTCAAACTTTAACTGATTTCTAAATGGGTTTATATATGTACCAGAAAATTAAATGCTTTTTAAGTAAAGAAAAGTCTTCTTGAGCTATCAAAGCGTGTATCTGCAGAAACATAAATGTGAAGTATGCCCTGTTTCTCTTCCAATTACCTAAGCAGATAAAATACTACAGTTTCTTACCTGGAATGGTAGAGGTGCTTGGTCCTTGACCAGTGCCAGTCGCTGCTGTGGTAAGAGATCCCACAGCGGGGGCCAGGATAAAATCAATGTCACCATCTTTCAGCAAACAGAATAGTAGGATATACATCATTATAGACAACATATCCCTAAAATGTTCTCTTAACTGGCCTTAAGGCTTTTCACAGCAAGCCAAAGGTCAAATCAGAGGTTTAAGCAGAAATTTTTTAAAACTATGAAAGAAGAAATCCACAAGGCATTGTGGATAAATAAAGGATCAATAAAGGATCTATCTAGCTCCTTACCAGTATAGAAATATATCAGTAAAAGAGATGCCTGACAGAAGTTTCCAGATTTTTAATTTTTAAAGTGTAAATCCCTTAAACCAAAATTTCATAATTAAATTGGTTAAATATTCATTATGCTACTTTCAAATATTTCAGACTACTAAACATCCCATTAAAATATTCAATTTCTTTTGTCATGACCTTGTCTTTTCTTTTTGTTAAACACCAAATGAAAGAATAGACCATACCAGGATCCATTGCAGGAGGGTCAGGAACCCAACTAGGAGGGGCGATGGGAGGTGAAACTGGATCCTGATGGTCACTGGACGAAGCTCCAGCTTCATGTCTGCCCAAACCAGCGGCTCTCAACGAACGCCTCATCATCTCCCGTAATCTCAAACTAGAAGAACATCGATGAAAACCAGAGTTCACTGCCATGTCTAAATATAATGAAGAGGTGCAAAGAACTTCTCATCTGAGAAAATCAAAGTATTTTTTACAGGCAAACACACCAAGCAAGAAAAGTGAAGCACAAATGCCAATTCTGAAACCACGGAATAAGTCAGTGAAAGTTAGTAATAAAAACTGAGGGCCCCTAGTATCCAGTTCAGCACTAAAACCACTATATTAAGCTCCTACACAAATTAAAGCACAGGGAACAAAAGTCGCCATGAAGTAGGATTAGAAAATATCTTTTCATACAGTTAAGATAAATTAACTGATGAGTATTAAAAAATAATAATCAATAATTTGATTACTGTACCTTGCGTATAATCAATAAATGTAATAATAGACATCAGCAAACATACTAATTAGCACAAAACCAACAGTTTTGCCTCAGTCTGTAGCATTTTTGTAAATATAGACACTCTCTAAATCCTTTGTGATTTCAAAAGCAATTGAACTAATACTATCCATACAGTGAATGGTTTTAAAACCAAGACAAATTTAGATTTTCTTTTTTTTTTGCATGGGCAGGCACCAGGAACCAAACCCATGTCTCCAGCACGGCAGGCGAGAATTCTGCCACTGAGCCATGGTTGCCCACCCTAGATTTATTTTTTAGTACAAGAATTTCTTGAAACAGTATAACTTGCATACCAAGGAAATTAATAAATGAAACAGGAGCTTGTAAAATGTGTTGTTAGATTAATAATGTTTGGGCATGATGCATTTTCTCCTGCTATACAAAAAAAAAAGTACAGGCGTGCACATCACTAAAAAGAAAAAGAAATAATCATGATAACAAACCTCTTAAGGGAAAATGATTACTCCCTGGACAAAACTCTATACTTTACCTCTGAATAAAAGCTTACAAAGGCTAAAGAGTTAACACATTAAGAACTAACAGCAATCAATGAGAGAGCACATAAGACAAATCCCTTAACTTCAGCTACAATTGTAGAGCTTCTAAGTGGATGAAGAGTAAAAACTCAATTTTAAGGGCCAGGCAACACATAAGGGACTTCACACTCCCATAAACATTTAATGTTAAAGATATGGCAATTCTGATTTGCAAAGTCTAGTATCTTACTAAATGACTGTAATATGTCTCTAAATAAGTAATTTAGAAATATTTTTTATTAATGTTTGAATCTCTAATTGTGATTTTCTTTCATCCTAGGGCAAGTGTATTTTTCCATATTAAGGCATTTTCAATATTATAATGAAAAAATTTTTTAAAACATTTCTAACGAGGCTGCTTTTAGAAACACATTCACATAAAAGATTTATATATGGCAAAGCACTTTTTGGAATAGAGATATTCTCTGGAATATTCTGCAAGGTAAATCTGATGTCTTAAGTAATGTATCAGTTATTAAGAGTAGTGACTATTTTAAAAACCTAAAGTTAATTCTTTTATACTATCAATGTCTTCTCTCTCCCAATTTATATTTGAGTTTAAGATTTATTTTCATAATATGGACGGGGAACAGGGCACTGTGATTATTTCAGTCAAGGAAACCTCTGTCCAAAGACATCACCCACAGAGAAACACAAGCTCCTTACCATTAACAGCACATACAAGGGTGACTGTTCACACTGTGATGCTTCTATACCATTTTAATTAGCTCATTATACTAACGTGTCTTACTCAAAACAAAGAAGAAAGAAAATCAGCAATAATCAGGAAGCATGGCAGATAGCCTGAAAAGAAATGTATGTTTGGGTTTATCAAGAGGAATGCTTACACCAGTATCACAATGCCTACTGGGCTAGGCAGGTAAAGTAAATTGAAAATAGGGAAGTCAGGTGTAAGTAGGGAGCAGTGGCAAAGCAGAGGCTTACAAGCCCACTTAAAGGCATTCAGATTTTAAAGAAAAAAGATTTTTTGTTTTAACATTGCAGAGGCCAAACAAAACATGTGGGCTATTCTCCAACTCTAGCTTAGAGTAGGTTAAGAATAAATGTAGATAAACTGAGACCATCGTCTCATCTTGAACTTGCAAACTCCCAAGTTTGTTGTTCTGATGCAGTCAATTCAGTATTAAATGAGGGGGTCTTTCCTTGTCATTTTAAAAAATTGTCCTTAACCCTTTTTCTTCATTTGGTCTTGGGAACATTTAAGTACAACACCCAGCTCCTCATACAGATTCTTTAAAAAAAAATAAAAACAAAAACAAAAAGAAAACTATTCTTCAAGATGTTGTACACAATTCATGAAGATTCACCTGTATCCTCAGTGGCTGAGGACAATACTGAGGAGATACCACCTTGGCTGCTAAGATTCAGAGTTTTGACATTTCTTCATACAGACTTGCCTGGAGTCATCGTATTTTCTGACAATATGGAAGAATTCAAGGTTGATGTAAGTTCCTCTTTGTAAGCACGTTATATCCATGCTACAGAAGCCTTAGAATCCAGTCATGTTCAAATATACCACTGTGACAAAAAAGCGAAGGTCATGTGTCTTCCAGATTAACAATCTCTAGAGTAAATACACCTGCAATCAGATGCATCAATCAAGCTTTCCACTAAATCTGCCCTTTGTACTCAGGAACTATGAGTCACATAACAAAACTTCTGAGTCAAATCTCATCTGAAGGCATTTAATAGCACTCCAATATTGAAACTGCATCAGTTTTGAGCTTACAGCTCATGAATCCCAGCCTGTATACTCATCAAGGGGCATCGCCTAGAAAATCCACTGTAGGCTAGAGATGGGTTTCACTTCAATGAAGCAGAGTCTGTGAACTTCCTACTGCCCGGCGTAGATAATAAGACTCCTGTGCTTTCATCTGTTCAATCGGCAGCCCTGAGTTTGAACTGGTTAAGAGCACTGCTGTGAAATCTTCGGCAAATTCCTCAAAGGAGCTTACTCAGCAAATTATTTCTGTGAGCAACACACTACCCACTCTTGAAGCTCCTTTTAGTCTTTGCCTTCAAAATAATCCTTACATCAAAAAATGATGGCAGCACTGGCATTGGACCAACCATATCAGAGTCCAACTTGAAAATCTGTATTTTCCCTGAGGAAATGAAATACCTGAAATAATTCAGACACTAATTTCTTCATGAAGAATTAAAGTGCTTCGCATTTTAGACCAAACACTTTATCTGCCTAGTATAGTCCTAAGTAAATAATTGTCGGTGATATTTTCATTTTGTACACTCTACATAATGTTCTTTTTTAAGCTATAATTTGGTTACCCATAGGTTTTTTTAAAATTTTCACTTCAGGATGTATTTGAACCTAGGAAGCTATCAACTTGGTAACCTTCCTGGTGCCAATTTAAGAATAATGATTTTTAAAGGAAAAGATGACTATGGAACAGAAAAGAGGGAAGGAATGTCCTCATTTTAAGTACGCTTACAACCTATCACATTGGCATGCAGTGGGCAGTGCCATTAATTACATGGATAATCAGGAATTTTGGCTATATAGCATTTGGAATAAATATGATTTTTCGTGTAGAAAGAAAAATAAATCCTGAATTTTTTTATATTCCTCAAATACCTTGCAATTTCTAATGGGTCATAAAGGGTTGATTATCCCACAACTCAGAACGCCTGAAAATAAAAACACCATACATTTGTGTAAAACAGTACACACCAGTCTTTCATTTCTTCCCAGATCAAGACATCTGAGAAATTAACCTAAATAAGCAAACCAAATATAAAAGATTGATGTTCTTTTCAATAATTGTATTATTTGTTCTCCAACTAAAGAAAATAGCTTCCTAGAAAATAAAAATGATGAATTTAGAACACAATGAATCAAGTCTGAACTACATATCTAAATTACCTCAAATTTATTAAGTGTCCTAGACACAATACTTAAATTGTAATTTAGATATTCTCAAATATATTTTCCCAGGGTGATATATTAGAAGGAATAAAAATAAAAAAAAAAAAGAACCCATCAATTCACACATATGATAGGTAAGAGATTACTATACATTTTTTTTCTTCCAACTAACTTTCCTTGTAAAAATCACATTACCTTCGGCTACTTGATGATCCAGCCCGATTACCTGGGCCATTACTTGAAACAACTGATATTGCATTTGCAATGGCCTCAACAGCAGAAAGCCTTTCAGCAAATGTGTTTCTTTCAGAGCGCTCTGCTTCTGAAACAGAAGAGAAAAAATTGGAATTTGAACTTTAAAAATAACTAAGAGACTAAGTATGCACAGGGCTCTAGATGATACGTGCTATATATTTTAATGTTCTAATTCACATATTAGAAAACCAATAACTTAATTTTTCATCCTTACAGCAAAATTTAAAATACACTGAACTGTGACCTTTACTATTTTGACTTAGTTCCTTATTCTGCCTTAATTTTCAACACCCAAAGGTCAAAAATAAGATCAGAAGGCAGATTGAAATTGCTTTTACTACTAAGGAAGGAACAGGATTCATATGTCAGTATCTCAGTCTTGGTTTACATAATACTTATAATCCTTTTGTGACTCAATGATAATGAGATAAACCTCAGAAACCTGCAGACCACTATTCAAACAATGTAGCTACCAAAGTATCCTTAGCAGAATTCAAAATAAGGAAAAACATCATGAATTAAACAGTTGCACTTTAGGTTTTCACGCAGTCTCCCCCTTCATTTAGTCAATTAAAAACATTATGGCAAAGGCTTGTTTAGTTTCTAAAACATTTTAACAACTCACTAGATTATTCTTCCCTCTACATTCTGCAAATTGGAATAAAAGCTGCCTCTCAGTATAAATTGGTTTAACTTGCTAAATAATTTCCATGGTAAAAAATATCATCTGCAATTGATAAAATCAGTAAAGCTCACTAAGTATTATATTTACAATATGTATATATCACAGAAAATAGGATTTAAGACAACAAAAACATATTGATAAAAAATTTTATTTGCTCATGTTGCATACCCATGCTGACAAGAGGATGTGGATACACACTTTTACCTTCTCAGAGTCTAAACTCTAGGCTTCTACAAATCAAAGTAAAAGGACACACACATACTAAGTCTTTAGAGTGATTCGCTTATTCTCTTTCTTTAACATTTGCTGTTTCCCATCCTGCCTAAAACGTCTTTTAAAGATCTTGTTATAGAGTTCTTAACCTCACCCTCTTCTTCTTTAGTTTCTTTATTGCTGGTTGGAAAGCAAACTGATACACAAGCATGCAAAATATTTCGATTTCCATCACATCTGTGGCTGATGAATGTCTGTAGCATCTGTAGACTCTGCTCTAAAACAACCGCTTGCTCAAGATTCATGAGATATTGTCGACAGGCCTCATAGTCACAGCGTAGAATATGCTGCATTAAGGTTTGTTTCTGTGCTCAGACAAATTAAGAAAAAAACTTCAGTTAATTTTATTAGCACATTATATTATGTCAAAAGAAGCTGAATTTAAGAACAATCTTTAAACAGAATATAAAACTGACAGGAATACAAAAAGATTGGTAAACTTTGTAAAGGACCAGTAAATATTTTTAGCTTTCCAATTACTCAACCCTGACGTAATAGCAGGTAAACAACCATATACACACAAAAAATTGCCATGCACAAAAGAACGGAGTGACCAGATATGGCCTGCAGGACAGACTATACCAAACCCTGGTTTACAATGTAACTGTACCAAGTTAGAACCCTTTTAAAAGAAGGTTAATTAAGAATGAGATAATAAACTTTATTCCACATTATTTTCATCCTATTACGTTCTTAAAGATTACTACATTACACTGTTCTCCATGAGAAACAAAACCTCAACTACCCCAAAATCATGACAGATCAAATCCCCAAAGTGACAACTAACAAGGCGGTGCAACAGTGGCTCAGTGGCAGAATTCTTGCCTGCCATGCTGGAAACCAGGGTACGATTCCCGGTACCTGCCCATGCAAAAGAATAAAAAGTGACGACTAATATACACGTTTGTTGGGTGGGCAGCGGTGGCTCAGAATTCTTCCCTGCCATGCCGGAGACCCGGGTTCGATTCGTGGAGCCTGCCCATGCCCACAAAAAAACAACAACAACAAAAAAACGTATTTGTCATCAAAGACATGTTAACATAAAGATAGAACATATCAAGCTACCTGATCGAGAGTAGCCGAACATACCAAGGAGTTGAAATGTATTTCTTCCAAAATGTAAAACTATAGTTATGGGATTTTTAATGGACTGAATATAAAAGTTTTTATAACATATAAATTGTTCATTTCAACTAGAACTAAGAACAGAAAGAAAGCAGGCAGGAAAGAACATGTGGGAGAATAAAGGGAAGAAGGCATCTGAACAGTGAGCCTACTCCCCACAAGGAAAAATGCACCCAAAAAGCTGTTTTCACCACTTAGCAGATATAAGATAAGGTATTTTGATTATGGAATTAACCATGGCTCTGAAGTAAGCCCATAAATAACAAAAGTTCCATTTCAAGAGTATGAGGTAAGTTAGTGAAATACATGCATATATATATATGAAATATATGTTTTAATCAATTTGTTGAGAGAATATACCAAAGTCTCTCCAAAGGACAAAAGCACAGTACATTCAAAGCACTAATATAAAGATAGTTTGTTGCATACTACCATGATGTAAAACGTTCTCAAACAATCAGCCAGTCATTGGTTGGATATAGCTATTCCACAGGGAGGTCTCATTGTCATCCCGCTGCCTGTTCACAGGCTCTCACACTTAAAGTATCAGTTCTCCATCTCTACATGCTATATGTCTCACTCATGCTTATAACAAAGGGTAGAGAGTGTTCAGTAAAAAAAAATTCTCGCAGCTCTACTGTGTCAAACCCTAGTAACTGAGGTACAAAGATAAAATGATGACACACTTAATCCCTACCCATGGAATAACGACTCATTTTATCTCTATCATCAAGATGCTGACAAAGTACAACCAAATGCCTATGGAAGCACTTGCAGTAAGATATAAATGAGTAAAGGAGGCTGGGTGAAAAATAATACACCTAGACAATAAACGCCAACTAATACTTGGTCTGAGGGCAACAAACTCTAAGTAGCAGATACTGCAATGAATTAAATAGACCAGGTAAAGCCACTAAAAGAGACAGTCAAATGTTTCCAGTTGGATTATAGGCTTAGTGTTACCAGATCTAATTTTTAAAGAGCAACTGAAAATGTAGGTTTTCAATATCAAGAATTTTAAATGCAGAGACCATCAGGAGATAGAAATAGGGTAAGATGTTGGGTAATTGGAGCTGAAGGGATACAGACTGTGCAACAGGACTGGATACAAAAACTCAGAAATGGACAGCACAATACTACCTAACTGTAATACAATTATGTTAAAACACTGAATGAAGCTGTATGTGAGAATGATAGAGGGAGGAGGGCTGGGGACATAAATGAAATCACAAAGAAAGAAAGATGATAAAGATTGAGATGGTATAATCTAGGAATGCCTAGAGTGTATAATAATAGTGAAATGTACAATGTACAATTTTAAAAATGGTTCTGCATGAGGAAGGACAAAGGAATGTCATTATTGCAGGGTGCTGAAAATAGATGGTAATTAATATTTTAAAATGTCACCTTATGTGTGAGACTAAAGCAAAAAATGTTTGTTACAAAATTTATATTTTGACTAGTGCATTTCCTAATATAACTTATATAGATAGTTTGACTGAACACCATAAGTACTTGGAATCTCAGGTAGGACATGAGATTTTGTTGGTTTGTCCAGAGTGATGCCCCAATGAATCCCAGAGTGATTCGATCAGTGAGTGGAAAAGTATTTGCAAAGCCCCCTTCGGGGAATGGTGAGAACGGGGAGAAATTCAACTTCCCCAAGTTGAATTCTTGATATTCTCACAAGCAGTGTGGACAACCAAAGCTATAGGCTGAGCCCCCAGTCTTGGGGCTTGTTCATATGAAACTTAACCCCACAAAGGATAGGTCAGGTCTCTTAAAATTTACGCCTAAGAGCCACCCCCAAGAGAGCCTCTTTTGTTGCTCAGATGTGGCCTCTCTCTTCAGCCAATATGATGAGCAGTCTCACCACCCTCCCCCTCTCTATGTGGGACACGACTCCCAAGGGTGTGGACCTTCCTGGCAGTGTGGGACAGAGATCTTAAAATGAGCTGAGACTCAGCATCAAGGGATTGAGAAAAACCCTAGAATGAGCTGAGACTTAGCATTAAGGGATTGAGAAAACCTTCTTGACCAAAAGGGGGAAGAGGGAAATGAGACAAAGTGTCAATGGCTGAGAGATTCCAAACAGAGTTGAGAGGTTATCCTGGAGATTATTCTTATGCATCAAGTAGATATCATCTTGTTATTCAAGACGTAATGGAGAGGCTGGAGGGAACTGCCTGAAAATGTAGAGCTGTGTTCCAGTAGCCATGTTTCTTGAGGATGATTGAATAATGACACAGCTGTTACAATGTGACTGTGTGATTGTGAAAACCTTGTGTCTGATGCTCATTTATCTACCTTGTCAACAAAGGAGTAGAACATATGGAATAAAAATAAATAATAGGGGGAACAAATGCTAAAATAAATTTAGTTTGAAATGCTAGTGATCAATGAAAGCGAGGGGTAAGGGGTATGGGTATGGCAGGTATAATCTTTTTTTTTCTTTCCTGTGTTCGTCTTATTTTTCTATTGTCTTTTTATTTCTTTTTCTGAATTAATGCAAATGTTCTAAGAAATAATGAATATGCAACTAAATGATGATATTGTGAATTACTGATTATGAATGTTGTTTTATTTGGTTTGTTAATTTTTTAATTAATAAATAAATTTAAAAAAGATAATTTTAAATGTTGGCAGTCAGTCAAGAATTTTTTAATGATGTAAAGGCTATTCTAGGGGCAAAACTCAGGTCACAGTAACCCACTAACCCCTATAACCCCTACCAATTTGGAATGACTATTCCAGTAGCTAGCAATCAAAGCTAAACCAAGAATATGAGCACTCTGCCCCTAAACAAAAGCTTACAGGTAGATTTCAACAGCCTGGATTCAATGTATTTTAGATGCAGTTCTAACAAATTTGCTTAGCACTACTAAACTGGAGAGTAAATGACCTCCCATACTGATCCCCATTTCCATTACTTAATGCAAAAGCTCCTCAAAACAATTGTTGATATTTATCTCCAGTTCTTCATATCCCTTTTTCTCCTTAACTCGCTATAATCAGGCTTTCATCCCCACTGCCAACAATGACCTAAATGGAGTCAAATCCAACAGTCAGTGTTCAGTATTCACTTTACTTAATCAACAGCATCATTTGACACAGCTGTTCACTATATTCTCTTTGACACACGCTCTTCTCTCGGCTTCCAGGACACCACTAATCCTAGTTTCATCCAACTCCTGTAGGTGCTCCTTCTAGGCTACTTTGCTTATTCCCTTTTATCTCCCTAGCACTTAAATGGAGACTACTCTCGTGGCTCAGTCCTTGTAACTCGGTGCTCTCATTTGGTAATATGCCTACAATAAAGTGATTTTCTCCAGCTTAGTCTTCTCTCTCCTGGTCTCCAGACATACATACCTAGCTTTCTACTCACCACCTCTCTGGATATTTGATAGGCATCCTAAACTTTACATGTCAAAAACTAAACTTCTAATATCATCCCTACTTCCTAATCCTGCTTCCCTTCTGTATTCTTCTAAAACCTTGTTGCCCTCTTATTTCCTATTTTACATTCAAACCACCAACAAATTCTGATGGCTCTACCTTAAAACCATACCTAGGGGCGGAAGATGGTGATGCAGTGGCAGAGTTCTGGCCTCTTAGGCCAGAGACCCAGGTTGGATTCCCAGCGCCTGCCCATGTGGATTAAAAAAAAAAAAAAAAAAAAAAAAAAAAACCTAGTATATTAATCACTTATTCTCACAAGTAGTGGGGACAACCAAAGCAATAGGCTGAGCCCCCAATCTTGGGGTTTGTTCATTTGAAACTTAACCCCACAAAGGACAGGTCAAGCCTTCTTAAAATTAGGTCTAACAGTCACCCCCAAGCAAACCTCTTCTGTTGCTCAGATATGGCTTCTCTCTCCAACCAACACAAAAAGCAAACTCATCGCCTTCCCCCTGTCTATGTGGGACATGACTCCCAGGGGTGTGGACCTTCCTGGCAACGTGGGACAGAAATCCTAAAATGAGGTGAGACTCAGCATCAAGGGATTGAGAAAACCTTCTCGCCCAAGAGAAAAGAGTGCAATGAGACAAATTAAAGTGTCAGTGGCTGAGAGATTCCAAACAGAGTCAGCGGTTATCCTGGAGGTTATTCTTAGGCACTAGATATCACCTTGTTAGTCAAGATGTAATGGAGAAGACAACACAACAAGCAAACTAACCACCTTCTCCCATCTGTGTGGGACATGACTTCCAGGGGTGTGGACCTTCTTGGCAACATGGGTCAGAAATCCCAGAATGAGCTGAGATTCAGCATCAAGGATTGAGAAAAACTCTAGAATGAGCCGAGACCCAGAATCAAGGGATTAGAGAAACCTTCTCGACCAAAAGGGGGAAGAGTGAAGTGGGACAAAGTGTCAATGGCTGAGAGATTTCAAACAGAGTCGAGAGGTTATCCTGGAGGTTATTCTTACGCATTAAATAGGTATCACCTTGTTAGTCAAGATGTAATGGAGAGGCTGGAGGGAACTGCCTGAAACTGTAGAACTGTGTTCCAGTAGCCATGTTTCTTGAAGATGATTATATAATCAGACAGCTTTCACAATGTGACTGCGTGATTGTGAAAACCTTGTGTCTGATGCTCCTTTTATCTACCTCATCAACAGACGAGTTGAACATATGGAATAAAAATAAATAACGGGGAACAAATATTAAAATAAATTTAGTTTGAAATGCTAGTGATCAGTGAAAGGGAGGGATAAGTGGTATGGTATGTAAAATTTTTTTTTTGTTTTCGTTTTATTTTTCTGTTGTCTTTTTATATCTTTTTCTGAATTGATGCAAATGTTCTAAGAAATGATCATGATGATGAATATGCAACTATGTGATGATATTGTGAATTACTGATTATATATGTAGAATAGAATGAGCATATACTAAGAATGTTTGTTTCTTTCTTGTAATTTTTTTTATTAATAAAAAATTAAAAAAATATATTTAAAAAAAAGATGTAATGGAGAGGCTGGAGGGAACTGCCTCAAAATGTAGAGATGTGTTCCAGTAGCCATGTTTCTTGAAAATGATTGTATAATGAGACAGCTTTCACAATGTGACTGTGTGATTGTGAAAACCTTATGTCTGATGCTCCTTTAATCTACCTTATCAACACAGGAATAAAACATATGGAATAAAAATAAATAATAGGGGGAGAACAAATGTTAAAATAAATTTAGATTGAAATGCTAGTGATCAATGAAAGGGAGGGATAAGGGGTATGGTATGTATGAATTTTTTTTCTGTTGTCTTTATTTCTTTTTCTGAATTGATGCAAATGTTCTAAGAGATGATCATGATGATGAATATGCAACTATGTGATGACATTTAAATTACTGATTATATATGTAGAACAGAATAATCATAAAAAAGGGAAAAAAATGATCACGGTGATGAAAAACACAACTATATGATGATATTGTGAGCTACTGATTGTATACATGTATGGAATGTTTGTATGTTAAAAATATTTTTGTGTTTAAATGTTACTGCATTAATAAAAATATTAAAATAAGAAAATAGGGGGAAAAAAGAATCTAATCACTTCTCATAACTCTACCTCCTGGGCCAAGCCACTATCATCTCCCACCTACATTTTGTAATAGCCTCCTAACTGTTCTCCCTTCTTCCATCTTTGTCTCCCTAGTCTACAGTACATCAGCACTGATCCTTTTAAAATCAAACTCAAATCAAGTCAATCTATGCTCAAGTTGCTCCAAGTACTTCCAATGGTGTTACCTCCACATCTTAACGTGTTCAAAACAAAATTTATTCTCTTTCCTTTTTCCATTTATCCACCCTCCTATATTTCTTCTGCACCATCAATCACACCCAAATCAGAGGCCTGGGGTCTCCAGCCTCACTAGTTGTCACTCGCTGATCCATACAAACCATACCTTCTGGTTCTGTGAAGAGAATGCATACAACCTCCCAATACATCATACAGATTCACAAAGGCTGCTGTTAGTGCCTGGGGTAACACCTCACACCTTCATTCCTATGTCTAGAGAACCCTATCCGATCATTCAAAGCATCTCCTCCACAGAGGGATTACCTCTTTTACATTCAGTTTGATTTATACCCTCTCTTCCATGCTGCTACCACACTGTACAGATCTTTCTCAAAACACTTAAATAGCATAGTTCTCACTAATTTCCTTCTCTCTCGTCTTAAAAGCCTGTGGGCTCCGGTGGGGAAGGGACAATGAGTGACCTAATCAAGACTGTTTCCCTAGGCTCTACCCAAGTGTCTTCTGCATTAAAATGCCTAGTAGTTGCCAAAGTTAAATTACCTCTACAGCCATGATAATAACAGCAGCTTTCTTTTTTATTGTTGAATTGGCAGGAAGATTAATTAAAGAATGTACACCCATTCCAAGACTACTAATAGGTGGAAGATCAAGCCAATCAGGGTCCCTTATTCCTCCCATGCAATCTTTGGCCATTGGATAGATAGTACCATTTCCATCTCGTAGAATAATAGGAGACTCCTATAATGAAGGAAACAAAGTTTAGCACTCAATCTAAAATACATCTCTAATTGCTACAATAGGTATATTTATTTTCAAACTTGATGTCAGTAATAACCAAATGTGCTAAATATTTTACACCCTTAAACAGTTTAATAAGCCTCTGTACCTGTCCAGCAGTGAAAATGGCTACATTCCTCTCATTCTGACCAAGGAAAGCAATGCTGCTCGTAGGAAAATTATTTTCCTGTTCTGCTTTTCCTGTAGCAAGATCAAAGATACAGTACCGTACCCAATTTCCAGTCTTCAAAACAGCATGCACACCTTCAGAAGCATACAAATGAAAAGAAAATTTGTTATACATCTTTAGCTGTCTCTAATAAGAACACAAGGAATTCTAACATCTCTGGCAACGCTTGTAATCGGTTCAAACAGATACATTTTATCCTATAATGTTACACCACAAGGGGGTAAAAATGCCAGTCTTCACTTTATTCAATTTCCATTACTACCTAAGCATTATTGCGATGCAAAATAGAGATGAAAAAGTTACAAAATCTTTACCTTTGGAATCTACGTTCACTGCTAATATTTCTGTTTTTTCAGGTATACAAAGCTTTTTAGGAGTCCTTTGGAAACAATCTGGGACTTTTGGTGTTCCACCAGTTTTGACAACCTGCATTATACAAAAATAATTTTGCTCTCAAACTCTCTTAACACAAGGTGTTAGTTCTAAAATTCACCTACTAAATAATTCCTCTACACTTACCTGTAGTTCATCAATTCTAAGTAACCTACAATCCTGCAGGAGAGAGGAAGGGTCAGCATCTGAACCACAGCTGTTCTGACAGTTTGTATTACTGGATGTTCCTGGAAATTTTACAGCAACATAGGCACCATCCACTTTTAGCACCTAGAAGTATAATTACATACACTGAATATTAACAACAGCACATATAAAATCAGCATGCAAATTATATTCCTTAAACTAATTCAATATTGAACAAAGGATGAAAGGCATTTAATTCCTTATGCATATGTTTCTTCACATGACCACATGTTATGAAATTAAATTGGACAAGTTTTGCTGTTGATATCTATATTCTAGGCCCACTTTCTACAGAAAAACTGACCCACATATCCACCAATTAAAGTCTGTGAACGTTTAACAATCAACTGAAAAAAATGACCATGAAATCCTCCCATCCCATTAGTTCAGAACAGTGCTGTACAATAAAACTTTCGTAATAATGGTAGTATTTGGTATCTACATTGTCCAATATGGTTGCCATGAGCCATTAGTGGTTACCGAGCCTGTGATTATGACTGAGAAGTTGACTTTTTTTTTTCTTACATTTTTATGGAGTAATCTTCACACATATACATTCCATACATGACGTACAATCAATAGCTCACAACATCATCACACAGTTGTATATTCATCACCATGATCATGTTTTAGAACAACTGCATCACTCCACAAAAATAAGAAAAAAGAAAACTCATACATAACATACCCTGTGCCCTTCCACTAGTATTTCCATCTACCATCAAAGGAGTTGACTTTTTTAACACTTTTTATTGTGAAATATTTACAAAAAAGCAATAACCTTCAATGTACATTTTAACAATTATGGAACAGATTTCACAGTTTGATATGGGTTACAATTCCACAATTTCAGGTTTTTCCTTCTAGCGTCTACAAGACACTGGAAACCGACAAAAATGTCAATATACTGATTCAGCAATCATACTCGTTTGTTAAATCCTATCTTCTCTGTTACACTCCTTCTCTTTAAATAACATATATACCTCAAAGCAATACATCTCAAAGTATATCACAACAAATATTTGTAGAACAGATTTCCCAGTCTGCTATGAATCACAATTCCTCAACATTAGGTTTTTATTTGTAGCTGCTCAAAGGTACTGGAGGCTAAAAGAAGTATCAGTAAAATGATTTAGCACGCATTTGTTAAACCCAACTTTCTCTCTATAACTCCACTATCACCTCTGATCTTTCTCACACTCTGTAGGGGTATTTGGGATATGCCCCTTCTAACTTTTTTTTTTTTTTTTTAACTTTTTTTATTGTATAGTATATATAGAAAGCAAAAAAATAAAAAAGCAATAGTTTTCAAAGCACTCTTCAAAAAGCGGTTACAAGATAGATCCCCCAGAGCTTGTCATGTACCATACAACCCCTTCATATTTTCCCTTCTAGCTGCTCCAGAATATAGGAGGCTAGAGAGTTTAAGTATTTTTTTATCATCACAATCGACTTTTCTCCTCCTTTTCTGTGAAAATACAAAAAAGCTATAAATTTCCAAGCACAGTACCACAATTAGTTGTAGAACGTATTTCAAACTTTGACATGGGTTACAATTTCACGATTTTAGGTTTTTATTTCTAGCTGCTCTAAAATACTAGACACTAAAAGAGATATCAATTTAATGATTCAGCAATCATATTCATTTGTTAAGTCCTATTTTCTATGTATAATTCCACCATCACCTTTGACCTTTCCATAGCTCTCTTAGGGGTTATTTGGGTTATAGCAATTCTAAATTTTTGATATTGGAAAGGTCTGTGACTAACATGGGTAGAGAGATGGAACTATCTGATGTTCTTAAGAGGCTGGGCCTTCTAGGTTTCAGGACTTATCTGGACCAGGGACCCATATAGAGGTGGTAGGCTTCTGGAAAGTTACTCTAGTGCCTGGAATCCTTGTGGAATCTTATATGTTGCCCTAGGTGTTCTTCAGGATTGGCTAGAATGGTCCTGGTTGGGGGCTGGCAGGTTATGATAGGTAGTAAGATAGGTAGAGCAACCTCTAGAGTAGCCTCTTGACTCTATTTGAACTCTTTGCCACTGATACTTTATTAATTATACTTTTTGCCCCTTTCGGTCAGGATGTAATAGTTGATCCCCTGGTGCCAGGTCTGGATTCATCCCTGGGAGTCATCTCCCACGTTGCCAGGGAGACTTTCACCCCTGGAGGTCATGTCTCACGTAGGGCGGAGGGCATAATTTCGATTGCAAAGTTGGGCTTAGAGAGACTCAGGCCACATCTGAGCAAAAACAGAGGTCCTCCAAAAGTAACTCTTAGGCATGCCTGGAGGTAGTCTAAACTTCTCTGCTACCTACAAGTTTCACAAAAGTAAAGTCTCATTATTCAGGGCATGGCCTATTGATTTGGGTATCCCTAAAGTTTGGCACAGTATCAGGAAATTCCCTGATGGCAAGGTTTAATAGTTTCGTATTCTTTCTCCCATCCCTCAGGGGACTTTGTCAATACTTTTTGATTATCTGCTTAATACACTCTAGGACGTACCCAGGCATTACAATAATCTATATGGGATTAAAGGACCTCTTTCTTATTCTGTGCTTCCTGTGTTTCAGTTGTTCAAATGAGCAATACAGATAGGTTGAATTTGATTGCACACTACAGAAAATTTCAGTTCCAGATCAAAGAAACCTTTCTTCCATTGGTCTCAAAGAGTATGTGTGGTTCTAAAATACAGACACTGTCTTCCTTACCCCTATGTTCTGAATTACTTTAACTCCAACCCATTCACCTTCGCTCTTATCTCGATATATTAAGTTACATATATAAAAACCAGCCCCTCAAAATCCAGAAATAATAATTACCACTCTGGACTTAATGTGTCTGCTCTACAAGCTTATGATCTAGTCCTCTATTTTCTTATAAGCATTTTCTAAAGGTGACCATACCATTGTTTTCTTGCTTCTGGTTTAATTTGTCCCACCAAATGTCCAACACGTTCATTCACACTGTTGCATGCCTCACCATTGTTCCTTTCCGTAGCAGCCTTTTTTGTCTCTTACGATGTCTTTACATTTAAAGTCTATTTTGTCCGATATTAGTATATCTACTCCAGCTTTCTTTTTGTTACAACTTGCACGGAAAACTTTTTCCATTCTTTCACTTTCAATCTATTTGTATCCTTGCGTCTAAGATGAGTCTCTTGAAAGCACCATATAGCTGGATTATGTTCCTTAATCCATTCTGCCAATCCGTATCCTTTAATTGAAAAGTTTAGTCTGTTAAAATTCAAAGATATTACTGAAAAGGTGTTTCTTGACTCCACCATCTTGTCTTTTTTATTTTATTTGTCAGATCTATATATTCTTTACCCTCTTTCTCTTTGTATTTTAAAAATTATCCTTAGTGGTACTCTTCAATTCTGTGCCCTCCTCCAAACCTCCCTCTCCTGAATTTTTTTTTTATAACTCCTTTTAGTCTTTCTTATAGGGACAGATTCTTGCTGACAAATTCTTTCAGGACTTCTTTGTCTGTGAAAACTTTAATCTCTCCCTCAATTTTGAATGACAATTTGGCTGGGTACAGAATTTTGGCTGGAAGTCTTTCTCTTTCAGGATCTTGAATGTATCACTCCACTGCCTTCTCGCCTCCAGGGTGCTAGTTGAGTAGTCTGAATTCAGTCTTATTTGGTTTCCCTTGTGTGTACTAGATTGTCTTTCTCTTGCCAGTTTCAGGATTTTTTCTGCTTCTCTTCAACATCTGACAGACTGATTAGTATTGTGCTCTTCTACTGTCTTCTTGATCTCCTTTATGTCATTTGCTATCCCACTTATTTTATTAAGTAGAGTTGTATGAACATCTTTGATTAGTTATTTCAATGTCTGTGTCTCCTCTGGTGTTTTAATTAGGTCACTAGGCTGGGCTGTATTTGTCTGCTTAGTGATCTTCTGCTATCTTCGTGGCATAAAAATATCTTGATTTGTTTACTTTGGGAGCTGATTTCTTTCAGTAGCCTTGTATTTGCGGGATGGTTGTACAGCTGGGAGCAAGGCACGGGGTAGAACACTCAATATGGTGATTTCTTTCAGGGCAGGTATGGGCACAGGTTGGGGATGTTACACTGATGCTTGTGAAGATGGACACCCAGCAGCCAGGGAGGATGTAGCTGTGTGGGTGTACACATCTGGGGGGCATAACCCTGGTGTGCGCTGGTCTAAGGCACGGAGCCCTTTGTGAGCATGTGTAGAGCTGCGGCAGCAGGTTGGCATTATGCCTTCATGGACTGGGGGCAGATGTGACCTGGCTGCGCAGGTGAGCACTTTCTCAGAGCTGGGAAGTGAGGGTGAGGGCTGTGTGCATGCACAGTTCTCAGACTGCTGGAAAGTGTGGTTCCCAGAGCTGAATGATGTGATTGGGGGCCCGTGTGCATGCATGGGCCTGGGACTGCCGTAAACGGATGTACTAAGCTCAGGGAGGGCAGGGTGAGGCTGTGCGACACTATGGGCGGGGCATGGGGGTGGGCTAGGTATGGAGGTTAGTGCCCTGACAACAGCCTGCAGGGAACGGGGGTGGGGGGGGTGGGGAGGTGGTAGTGCTCAGGAGGGGTACAAGAAAGGTGGGTTGGGCTGCACTTGGGGTGGCGGTGTGGGGCAGGTACGGGTACTGGGGACTAGTGGGGTGGGGGCGTCTGGAGTGGGTGATGGGTTCACCTGCGTGGCATGTGGGGTGAGTCACCGGTCACGGGGCTGAGCTGGTGAGGGTAGCACACCCCAGGAATGCAGCCTGGCTTACTTCCTAGTTCCGTGTTTCCATCCATGAACTTCCGCAGGCTTTGCAGCTCCACACTTCCACACTAGGCTCAAGGTTTCTGCCTCTCGGTTCCTCGGCCTCTAAAACCAGGGCTGACACACATGGTGCAGAAGGCTTTCCCACGTCAGCCGCACTCCCAAACTGCCATGTCAGTCACCCTGTCCCTTCTCTTAACTTTTCTGTGCAGCAGGGCTTGTCTCGAGCTGCTCTAGTTGGCCATCTTCCTGGAAGTCAGGAGTTGACATTTTAATTGTTTACTGTAACCAATTTAAATAGTCTTATATAGTTACTGTCCACAGTATTGAACAGCAGAGGTATAGAGTCAGTAATGCACAGTAAGACGAGCCCAGGATCCTTGAGTCCCACCTTTGTATCTGTGTGCTTGAGGCCAGTGTGATTTTCTCAGAAGAAAATACCTGCCAATAAACTACAGTTCTGATTCAATAATCGAATGGAACAGTGTATAAGGAAGACCTCTGTAAATCATAGATCATTGTATATCTACTCTTTTGTTTAGGTACCAGTGAAAAACAATCACATTTCAGACAGCGAAGACCATTAAAAAAACAACTTTACTTTGCAGATAGTCTACAGTTGTAGGTCCATTTTATGTTTAAAGTGACTATGAGGAAAGGAATGAAATTCCAGCTGATGGCCTCTATTTACTCAGTTTCCTGGAAGGCAAGACTATCTTTGGAAAAAAAGGGGAAGAGGAAATGAACAGTGACATAAAGAGAATAGATAAGATTTATTTTCTTTTCCTTCTTTTTTAAATTTTCTTTCTTAAGAATAGATAAGATTTTTAAATTTATGTTATGAAGATGACCTTAATTAGAACTAATAATTCCGAAGAAGGGACTGTATCAAAAAAAGTAACACACTTTTTTCCAACTTTTCTGTAAACCTAAAATTATTACAAAATAAAATGTTTACTTTTAAAAAGTAACATATTACCATAAATGCTCAAGAAGAAAAATACTCATCATTTATTCACCTGTCAGGGACAGTGAAAGTATCTGCATCAAACTAAAGGATGGGATGAATGAGACCATCAAAGATATTAAATCCACCTTGCATAAAAGAGCTGACACTCACCAACCATAAACTCTGTGAAAAGCATTATCATTACAGTTCTGTTAATTCTTAGATATTTTGAACAAACCTTGCCAACAGGAACATTCTTAACATCTTCCACAAAAACAACTTCCCGAAGAGACCACTGCTCTTCGTTCACCTTTTCCTCTTCTTTCGGGGCAGGGGTTGACCGACGTCGTTCTTAGACAACAACAAAATGGTAAGTACCAAAAAGAAAATGTAAAAGAGACTTTATAGATTTCATCTAAATATATGAAAAAGATCATTTTTAAAGGGATATATAATTGAGGTTTCTAAGTAAAAATTTTGTGAGCTACTTGTGAATTGGGGTTTTATGACTAATTCCCACTTCATATCAACTTATGGTAAACACCTATAGTCATTAATGCATAATTCAAGCTATACCAATAATACTGTAAGCAACTTCAAAGAGGAACAAAAATTAAGACCCTCAATATTAGGGCTATCTGATCGACATTTTAAAAAGGAAGGTGTGTGCAATGTTCTTAAAACTATTCAGCTTCACCTACTTCAATTTTCTCATCTGCAAAGCAACTCCACTACAAAATAAATTTATGTTGAGGAGCTTAAAAATATTCTTTAAATCTGAGATGCAACAGTAAGTCTAGGTTTATACATTCTACAAAATCTGAGCAAAAATCGTGACCAAGGACTAACCCATTTATAATAATGTCAATAAAAACAGAGTCAATGTTCTGCTTACTGGCAATTGTTTCCTTCCTTCTATGACTGCAATGCATACTAAATATATTTTAAAATTATACTCACGATCAACAGAAATAATCAATAATGTGAATACTATTTCTCTTTAAAAAGAACTGCACACACAAAACCAATGGAAACATAATTTACATAAAAAGATATAAAGAGCAATGAGTTGCCTCCAGTCAAAAGCAAATTAATACAGTTTCCTGGGAGAGTATCGCGACCAATGTGTACTGCACATAAAACTTACTATATGGCATTGATGCACTGCTGGCAATTGAGGATGCATCGCTACATGTGGACGCTGGAGATGGTGGAGGACCCATTTCTGTTTTTACTGGCTCCTGCTTACTTTCAGGTCTAAGATTAGATATATTAGAAACTTTTGTTAAGATGGCTATTTTTAGGACTCAAATTTATTCTTATACATAGGAAAGTAAAGTAACATAAAACTTTTCCTAAATGGTATAAGTTTAGAACTCAAGGTTCTGAAAAAGGTGTAGTGTATACTTTCAAATTTATAATAATGTTTTAACTTAGGAAAGAAAATTGTACCATATAAATTTATCAACAAGTGAAAGCTAGGACTCAAGCTTTACCTTGGAATAATAAGAACAAAAAGATTTATCAACATAGTTTAACCCTAAGCCTCTTCAATGAAGTGATTTTACACTTCCTTGAACATAACGTTGTATTAATTTGGCTATAATAAGTTAACTGAAATAAATGTAAAAGCAAGTAAAATAATAATAATAATAATAACAATCCACTATATCATTAATTTCTTGGAGTTCAAAGAAAGAATTATATTTGCAATGGATATTAAAATTTATTTTTGAACCATCTGGTGATGAACCAGCACCTGCTATAGCTGAAATGGGAAATCAGAGAACTAAAAAATTTAGAGAACTAAAAATTCCTTAGTTATTTCATAACAATATTCTGAGTATTAATGGATAAATATTTCTATTCATTACAAGCAGAAATGTCAATTTTAGCCAGAAAAAAAAAGTCACAAATTACTCAAAAATTTGTTATATATTTATATTTCATCCTGATGTATATATCATAATTAGGGCCATCACTTTAAACCTCTCATCTCCTGTTACCCCTACCAAGAATTTCACCTCAGTTTGGAAATTGTCCAAAGAAAACCAGTATTATTTTCAACAGCATCTTAGCAAGGGTCCTCATTACAAGTATAAAGTGAATATTCATGGCTGCTCTGCACATTGTATGATGGTGGAAGCAAGCCAATACTGAAGACACTGGCATACTTCTAAAGTAAATATATCTCACTGACAAGCACAGCTTCACATTAAAGTTATCTAAACACTTCATTTCACTTGGCTCTTTCACCAAGTTTCATACACACAACAAATTTTAAGGAAAATCTTGAAAACTTCATAAATTATAGGATTTAAATAGCATATTTTATTCTAATCTACTCATATGTGTACACAGAAAATATTTCAAATGGTCTTTATAAGTTCAAAAAACATAATTAGAAGAAAACACTATAAATTTAATGTTAAAAAACATGAAAGAAAATAAGAGCAAAAAACAAAGCAAAAACTATTAACTAGGTATAAATTACAATAGCTTTGGATTGTTAAAGATTATTTTAATTTATCTGGCAGTAATTAGCTGTTTTCTGAGTTTCATTTTGCATTTTTAGCATTAAGAGGAATAACAAAAATAAATATAGTAAATTTATAATCATTATATTTGTTTGAGTGTAAATGGCAAGCAAACTAAACAATATCAGAACTTTAAGAAACTTGTACACTATAATCCCAACAATTTATTTTCAATGTGTACATACATTTAGAAAATATAAAAAAAAAAAACACCAAAATGTTTAAACTGTTATTTCTGGAATGTGATTTT
The DNA here is from genome assembly GCF_023851605.1 of Tamandua tetradactyla. Taxonomy (NCBI): domain Eukaryota; kingdom Metazoa; phylum Chordata; class Mammalia; order Pilosa; family Myrmecophagidae; genus Tamandua; species Tamandua tetradactyla. The sequence goes on from NC_135332.1 coordinate 146,826,241, forward strand.
ATTACTCTTCCATGTTTCTCTAATGGCCACATATTTTTATGATATTAAGAAATAAAGTTATTTTAAAACTTTATTAAAATTTTTTAAGTTCATATACAACCAAATTACAACACATATAAATATTTTTAAAGGGGAGTAGATGTTTCTAAAAATTTTGTGTTATGATCTCTGTATGAGGCCTTGCCCAATTATCTCTGGTTCCCAAACAGTAAGCCAGACCTAGAATGTGGGGCTACACACAATTCAATAGTATTTATGTTCAGATATCTCCTCCAACTCCAAAAATGTTTACTAAACTTTTAGAGAACTGCCCGCCCCTGCATATTAACATGTAAAGCCCTTTTCCAGTGATCAAGAAGCAGCTAAGATGTTAGGGAGAAGTTAAAACAAGAATGACATAGGGACACAGAGAGGAGAAAGTTGATCTACTATTAAAATTAAATACAACATTACTATTACAGTCTCTGCAAAGCAACACAATCTAAGGAACAAAACAAATCTACACTCCCATTCTAGCTACTATTAAAGCATCCATAATATACAAATATTAAATAACCAAGTTGCAAAAAGTAAAACTGATGAAATCTTTCAAAACTCCTTGAGACCTTAAATACAAGTCCCCACCATATTAGTTGTTCCTACAGCATTGCATGCCTCTAATTCTCTCTTGATTATCCCTATTCATACACAGGGACTAATACAAAAAGCAACTTTATTTAAAGAACAGTACTTACTTAGCTTCAGTAGTTTTGCTAGCTTTTTCCATGCTTTTCAAGCTCTCAGGAGATCTAAGTTGAAATCTACAGCTATCATTCATATTCCAAACTGACTCCATTAAGACACCAACTTTAGGAATACCAGCACTAATTGAAAATGCAACTGCTCCGGCATGATAAAGAGGATTATTTCTTAAGCATACCTAGCAAACAAAAGAAAATCACCATCAAGAGGATATAACTTTAAAAACAAATTAGAATAAACAGTAATTTCAAATGTTTGAAAATAAAGTACATAAAAGTATTTCTTTCTAGGCTTTCCAAGTACAATCTTATACAATGAAGAATATTGATAAGGCATCAACTTAAAGATCTCTATTGAGAAAATATATTCATAAAAGAGCAGGAATAATTTAATCACTCATTAAATTTTAGCATTAACTTTAAAATTTCATGTAGCAAATATCCTGGCTATTCAAAATTGAAATTAGCAGGAAGCAACAAGAAAGGGTTATATTTGAAGAGTGAAATGTGAAAAAAAAATCACATTTTCTTATCTTACTTCCTATAAATTAAAATAGCATTTTCTTTCTTAATTCATGATATTATCTCAGCTCTCTATAGCATCCTCTCTAGGTCTGTTTGTTCTCCCAAAACACTACTGTTTTCTACTAATCAGTAGCTTTAGTAGATAATATAAGTTTTATTTAAATAAAAAAAAAACAAGATACAGACATTAGTCTCAGAATTTCAGCTGAGTTCAAGAGTTAATAAGAGTTTTCAGTATCAGAGACCACTCTCAGGCTCATACCCTCAAAAAGTCAATGACCTGCAAGGTGACACTGTTAAACACACCAACAATTACCTTCATCTGAGATATGAAATTTCTGGAGAGCTCTTTTGATTTATCCAATAGCCCAATCCTACTGACCATTCTGTTCAGTCATTCAATAACTAATGATCACTTTATACTTGACTAGTGGCATAGGTGAAAATTATGTTTTCTGGTGGTTTAAAATCAAATATAAGAGGGCAGTGCAATGGTAGGTCAGCAGGTAGACTGCTTGCCTGCCATGCCGGAGACCTGGGTTCGATTCTCGGTGCCAGCCCATACAAAACAAATTAAATATAAGAGACACGAAAAGAAGGTGGTACAGCTGAGCAGTATAATAAGTGGAATTAGAACCATTGGCTTAACATTTTAGTTCTACCAAAGAATAGTTGTGTGCTGGTAAATATAGTTCTACAAAAAAAAAAAAAAAAAAAGAGATTAGTTCATAAAAGCAGGCTTCTTGGAAAAGTTATGAACTGCAGAGCCATGCCTGAAGGCTGAAGGAAGTTTCATGCAGAAATTTTCAGAAAAAAATGGGGAAAATGTAAAGCCTGAAAGAGGATCAATAAGGAAGAAGGCTTGAACTGAAACAGAAATATGAGATGATACAGTAATGCCTTCATGTAAAAATATATGTACCTTAAAGAAGGTGTGTATCCAGGCGCCAACATAAAGCAGATGCAAGGGGATTATTTGCCACAGACATTACCTCTCAATTCCTATGATCTGTGCATGCAAGTGTAGCTGAACACTCTGAGTGACCAACAGTCCGTTCTGATCTTCACAAATGAATACTTTTCTTATTTTGTGGCTACAACTAGTGCTGACATTATCTGTCATCATTTGTGGCTGTCTTAAACCTTTAGTTTTCTAGAACTTCAAACCAAAATCTTAGCTCTACACCATTCTGCTACCTGCCTTCACTGCCTCTCGCAATGTCATCCCACATTAGTTGAGTCCAGCAGACAAGGGATCTTTGATGATATCAGAAATCAGTATTTGAAACTAGGAAAAAATCCCAGAAGAGAGAGAACAACAGAGAGCTCTATCTAAAGTGATCGATATAAATGAAAAAGGCTGAACAAGTAATATTCAGAACAGTGGGTAATCACTTTAAACTTTCTAGTTAGAAGGCCAATAAAGGAGTCAGAATAAGACAGCCACGAACAGGACAAAAAACAGAACCACAAACAAAAAGACCAAAGCACATTCAAGCTAGCTTTTAGAGAAAAAGAACAGCTGAAAGCAGTGACTACTTTTTAAAATACAGGGAACATATGTTATAGTACTTGTGGGAATGAGTAAATTAAACTGAAAGAAAGTGCTAGATGAGGAAATGAGAAACCACATCATATAATAAAAAGCACCATTTGTCTAAGTTTTAGGGATTATAAAGTCCTTAAAACATTCATTATAACACTTTTTATAATGCACATAAGCATCAAGTCCTATCTAGAAGATAAAACTTCCAAGAGAGCCTAATGAATTAGAAGTATAGCAACAGTTTTCAAACTTTTTAGTCTCAGGACCCTTTTCACTATCAAATATGACTGATGACCCAAACATCTTTTGTTTATGTGAGTTATATCTATAAATATTTTCCATATTAGTAATTAAAACTAAAATATTTTTAAAATGCATTAATAACTTTTTAAATAATAGTAATAAACCCATGTTAACATAAGTAAGAATTCTTTATGGAAAATATTTTCAAATAAGTATAGTGAGAAAAATATCATTGTTTACATTGTTTTAAATTTCTTAAAGTCTAGCTTAGCTTAACAGAAGATAGCTGAATTCTCATGCTTGCTTCTGTATTCAATCTGCTGTGATGTTATTCTGACTACAGTATATAAAGACAATTTGGCCTCACACAAATATGTAACTGGAAAAGGGAGGACTCTGCAGACTACCTGTAGTGTTTCCAGGAGTTTGCAGCTATCCTTGGACCACACTTTGAGAACCACTGGTATATGAGAAAATCACCTTCTATAACATATCTATAGTGGCTCAAACTACGTCAGAGCCAAAAAAAAAAACCCTGACAGAGAACCAAGGTTTGCAGGAAGCTTCCAGCTAATATTCCTACAGAACAGCACCTTTCAAATTGGTCATAAGAATCACCTGGTGACACATGGGCGCTACCACCAGATAAAATAAAAGAATGTTCCAGTAAGGGGCTCCAAACTCTGCATTTTAAAAATACCAGATCATTCTTAAAGCCAGGCAAATCTGGGAACACAAGGAAACCTGACACTAGGCCAGAATTTATACAATATTAATCAACCATTGAACGAAGAGTGATGTAACATCTTACTGGAACCTCGTTCCTCATATGAAGTTTATCTTTAAAGCTGCTTCTAGGGGAAGAAAGTGATTTTTAAGAGACAATGTTCCTTAACAAAGGCTTAATTTTAATCACTAACCTGGGTACCAACAGTGATATTCGGCATTGAGGAAATACCAGCACTAGATTTTGGCTTTTTATTTTTTGCTCTAGCTTTCTCTAACATTTTCTTCCTTTGACTAAAAGGGACCACACCCCTGAAAAGAAAAAACATAAATTGGTCAAATAAGCAGCAAAGAAGACCACTAAATAAATCTTAAATTATACATATTATCATTTAAGGATTTCTGGTGTATTGCCTCTCTAATATTTTTGCTTCAAAACAGTGTTAACATTTGCAACTTATTCTTTGTAACTTATTCACTGATTTGATAAATAATTAAGTTCATTTTTATTAGAACTTTAAGTTGTACAGGAAATCCATCAATTGATAGTTTTTCTTCCAATTAATTATATTTCATTACAAGATGCCACCATATACTATGTCTACCAATGCAAATGTACTGACCCTTGAAACATACAGGGAATAAATCTAACATCTTCTAACTGTATAGGTTAATTAAAGTACAGAATATATAATGAAATACTTTAATAACTTTCATAGTTAACATATATTAAGTAATATTATCAAATAAAAAATGCAAACCCTACTGCCTATATTTCCCATTATGTAAAAGCAAAGCACACATTTATGTACCAAAAAAAAGATTTAAAATACCCCCAAATGTTAACAGTAGTTATCTTTCGCTTATGAGATTATAGGTGACTTTTGTTTCTAATTTATACTTTTATAAAATTCCATCATTATATTCACTATGCATTACTTTCATGAGCTTTCTTTTTTAATTACTTTGCTCCAAGATGAATTCCCCTTGCTTTATAAAGCACTATACCGTTTGACTGATCTGCTTAGGTTGGTTTTCCACTACTTAAAGCATCTATCTATGCACACAAAAGCATAAATTCCTCCTCCTCACCATACTCACCACCAATATAAATTGTTTTCTAGCTGAGCACAGGTATAAAGGGCACAACAGTGTAAAGAAACAATTCGCTCTCCTTGAAGTTCTGAGTAAGTCTGTGCAGTATGCTCTAACTTAGAAGCCACAGAACTTAAAGTTTCATCCACCCATGTAGCAACCTAAAGAAGAAAACAGAATCTTAAATAAAAACAAAAAACAAATAATCTTTTCAAAAGGATTCCTGTCAAACGAGGGCACAGGGAGATAGTCTCTATGAATTGAAATGCTGATGCTTTGAATTAAATGCTAGAAAACAAAAATAATTCACAAAAAAGACATAGTAAGACCAGAAACTAATATTTTTTTCACACATAGAAATCAAAATAACAGGAATAAATGTATAAAATCTGAACCAAATTCACTTTTAAGGCATTAATCAAAAATAAACATTTGTTTTAACAATCTTAAAAAGAACTTAGTGACTCTAAAGCCAAACTGATAATGAGGAATAATATCTATTCTTTCTCAATTTTTATTTATAGTTGTTCACTATCTCCTCTATTCTCAACATTTACCTTGAATAAATTTTCCTTCCCTTAAAGTAGAAAGCTGCTTCTAAAAATTGAATTACTTGGGGTGCATGAGTGGTTCAGTGGTAAAATGCTCACCCGCCATGTAGGAAATCTGGGTTCAAGTCCCAGCCCATATATTCAACCAAAAAATTGGATTACAGTACAGAGATAAGGTAGCCAACAAAAAAATTACAACTGAGTTACTGTGTTAAAAGACCTGAAACACTTTGTATTTATGGGGCAAGTTAGACAGAAAATAAGAAGATGGAAAAGGGGTAGAGGAAGAAAACCAAGAATTTAAGCACGAAATCAATGCGAAATGTTTCATACCTTGTTATTTTCTGTAGCCACAGTTGCTCTGATGCTGTTTGCAGACAGGAGAACAATCTTTTCACTGGTTAATCCCAAAAATGTTGCTCGTGGATGATGTAATGAAGGATTCTTTGAAATCATAAGAAATGATTACTATCTGTTGATATGTAGGGCTATTTGATACAAGGTTTAATATAACAAAATACCTGCGTATTTCGATAAGGCTCAGATTCACTCCACTTCCACTGATAAAGTTCTCCTTTACTGCTGACAGCCAAAAGCTCAGAATATAGAGCCCCGATACAGATGAATTTTGTCCCATCCTATAAAGTAAAAATAATACATTGCCATAAAGAAAAAGTTTCTTGACCTACTGATTTGAGCACTGTCACTTTAAACACTGGATTAAATCTATCTCAATAATGTGAACCCAAAAAATCACAGCTATCCAGAGTTCTTAGCTCTGCCTACAAGGCCCTCTAAAACAAGGCCCTGGCTCACTCTCTGAACTCGCTCTACTCCAGGCACACTGGCCTTCTTTTTCTGATTCTGGACCGTGTCCACCTTGATTCCACTCTAGGACTGCTGTCCTTGCTGTTCTTTCTGTTAGTGTTTCTCTTTCCAGGTGGCTCACTTCCTTTCTTTATTCAATTCTGTGTTCAAATGAGACCATCTCTGACCATACACTCTACAAAACCACCACTTTCATATTATTTTTCTTGCCCTTTCTTTTTAGTTCACAGAATTTGTCAAACTCTAACATATCATATGTACTTATTTATACCATCTGTTACTCAAACTTAAGTTTTGTCTTGTTCACTGTATCCCTAGAACTTAGAACAGTTCCTGGCCACACATTAGTAGGCACTTGATAAATGTGCTGAGTGAATGAAGCCAAAAGCAAACATACTAACAAAAGAACAAGGCGTTAAAGCGACCACATCTGTGTCGCAAATTCCTTAGATTCAGATTCTCCTCTCTGTCTATTGCTCTTATTGAGACCTTCACAATTCCCTCATAACTGACTCAAAAGATTTTTCCCATTCCTATCTTCCCAATACTTGCCTTCTTAAACACAAACACAATGAAACAAAACCCTACCAATCTCACCATGTTGTTTCTTTAAGGACTACTGGTGGCTTCCTGGTGACTGCAGAACAACATCTCAACTCCATGGTAAGCTGCCTAGAAGAACTCTTTACAGTCTTACTCTATCTTACTTCTTCTGCTACTCTCCACCACAAAGCAGCAAGTCTGAATTCCTCACTGTTTGTCAAACACAACCATCATCTTTCAAGACTGTAGGCCCATGGTTGGTATTTTTGGAAAGCCTTTGCATCCTGGTCACTTAACCTTCAAAATGCCGCTTAAATATTATCTGTTCTGGGAAGTCTTTGCCAAATCTCTCAGGTAGTATTAGTGATTCCCCATTCTGGGCTCCTACAGTACTTTATTCATACTTTCAGTCTAGCACTGATTTCAATAGAAACATGTATCTGAATGTTTTTCTTCCCCACTGAGATTTTTCTTGTGGGAGGGTCTATGTCAGTTACCACTATATTCCCATATGCCAGCTTGGCACATGGTTACATAGTAAGAACACAATGATTACTGAACAAACAAATGAATCTTAACTCTAACTTTTCAAACAAGTGACATGTCAGAACAGTACAATGCTAAAAAAATTCATCCCTATAGCAAGAACATGGTGGCACAAGGCCCTCTCAAAACTAGGCCCTATCAGTACTGACTCGTCTATACCTTTCAGAGATTGAACACTGCTCCGCTGTGGGACTCAGATGGAGGCAACATGCAGGCCCTAAAAATTCATTATGGGTCAACGTAGATGAATGGTACAACCAACAGTTAAAGAAGATGATGGAAAAATGGTCAAAGGTACTTTGCTGTAAGACTTGCAGACTGTCTGCCCTTATCGGCCAAACTCAATGATAATACCTGAATCACAATCTCAGGTAAAACAGTCAACATCTAAATTTCAGACTATATGGAAAACTTTTCAGAACAGAACTGCTCTCCTCAGTAGTTTCTATTCATCTCCGGGGCTGTTTCTTACTTCCTGTCCTTCTTCTCATTATTATAATTACTTTTTACTAGGGAGGAGACACACATTTCAGATCTGTAGGAGGAACAAATAAGTAGCAGTAACATCTACGTGCTAGCCACTGAAGACAGAATGGTGATCAAGAAAGGTCTGTGTAGCATTATAGTAAAGCTAGGAGAGTAACGTTAATTAAGTATAATAACAAACTGGGATAAATACTACAAAGGCAGTAAAAGGGGGCGTGGGTGCATAATAAGAAAAGAATAGAGGGTCCGTAAAACTGATTAGGTAGAACAGTGAGACAGGCCTCTCTGATGAGGTGACACTGAGACTGAGAAGCAAATGATAAGAAAGTGAAATCAAGCCCTGGGAAGGGAACTTGATGTGCTTAGATTCTGACACAGGAAAAAACTGGGCAAGTTCAAAGAAATGAAAAAGGTCAATTCAACAGGCATCTGCTGACTGAGAAAGGAAGGTGGGAAAAATGAATGTGATAATCAGGAATAGATTCATGCAGAGTTTTGTTGGTTACAGTTAGGAATGTGGGTTTTATTCTTAACGGATCAATGAGAATGAGGGGCTTTACCAAAAAGAAAAAAGAGTAGAATACCCGTTATAACTTAGCAATGATATAAAGTAATAATTAATTTTATTTTAATATTATAAACAAAAACATAAAAACCAACTTATTGAAAGAGTTCGGGGCTCTGGGATCACAACTCATGATAAACTTTTAACATACTTTAGAGGAAGGAAAATGTCTCACCTGAAAACTGCTGTGCTCTTTTATAAGAGAAAAAGAATTAAGTAACTCAATGCATTTCACTTTTTATAGACACCTAGAAGCTTAGGACTCAACAGTGACAATGCTATCCTAGGTTTTGATATATATATATCAAATATATATTCCTCCAAGTAGGTTTTGATTTTCTACTTTTACCTTAACTGTCCTATAAAAAATACTTAACCTAAAAATATATTGAGCATTATTCATATGAAACAGAACGAAGAACCTATAAACAAGCAAAACACCTTATAAAGGATTGGTAAAACTATGGCACATTTATTCATGCAATGTAACCCTAAACATTAATTTTTAATGCTGTTAGAATACTGAGCACAATGGAAAGTTATTAAACTCGTAGGTGAATATATAAAACATTATAAAGGACACACCCACACCCACATATATACTGAGAAAACACTGGAAGAATATATATCAAAATGCTAACAAAGATCATTCTCAAGAGTTAGCTGTGAGCAATTTTTACTTTTTTTTAAAGTACTCATATTTTTTACAAGAAGCACATTAATTTTTATTTTAAAAATATTAACATTAACTTATTATAGACAACTTAATAAGGTATATTTTGTATTACCTAACATCTACTTGTTACAAAGCACTTTTATATGTTTTATACTGTTTATCCATCACAAGTCTGTGAGACAACATTTCCACAGATTACAGGTGAGAAACCAGCTTCTGTGGAGCCCACTGGCTTACTCAAGGTCATACAGCTAGTCAGTGGCCAGCTGGGACTAAGCTTGGGACTGTGCACACTAAACCAGTTTTTATTCCCAGTGCACCATAGTAGATCAGTCACAATCAACTTGTTGTAAAAGTACTGATAAGAAAAATAAAAACCACCAGAGGGTGTTTTAGTTGCAAATTTTGAGAAACCTGACCAAAACACAGGGAGGGGAGAAAAAACCAACACCATTTCTTTGGATGTTATCACAATTGAACACGTATTTATCAGACATTTCTTATACCAAACTGCCCAAGTAAAATGAGTAATTTTCAAAAGCCAAACACATGCCAGCTTCTAAGCACAAAAGAAAATAATTCAGATTTTATCAGAAGATATTATTTAAAATATCTAAATTTAAATGAACGCAATGTTTCCATATTTTGTTGGGTTAAACACTGTGCAAGCACACTTGAGACAATGTAGAAAAGATACTTTCAAACATTCTAGACTACAGGACATCTTCCTGTTAGAGATATTTCCAATGAAAGATAATAGCGCTACCCTAAGAACCCTGTTTCCTATTGCTTCTTGTCTACTTCAGATTGATTCATGTAAAAACTTATTTGTATTTAGAGAAACAAGACAATCAAGTACAAACAAAAGGACAGAATTTTAACTCACTCATTTCTCAATATCACAGAAAACAATGCTTATTGTTTTAATGAAATACCAATAGCTGCTTCTGAGCAAGTTGAGAACTGCTTCAAACCAACAAGAAAAAGTAGGGATGGAATGCATGTTTCCTTTGAAAACTGATAGTTTGTAGCTCTTTTTTTTTTTAAACAAAAATCCTATCATTTCAAGCTGAATCTAATCAGTAAATCTGCAACTGTCTGGATAACACAAACAGGTCATCAATTAAACTAGAAATCCCTTCCCAAAAGTAAGACAGACTATTAAAAATATGATGGACAGCTGGCGTTTTCATTGCTGGGCTCAGCGACCCAGCCACCTTCTGTGGCAGGAACATGGGTATTTTAGGACAATTCAGATACACTGAAACAAGGCCTACAATAAACACCAACAATCTCAATGAGTTTAACTTCTGGCAGAGATGTGTATAATTACTGATGAAAATGACAATAAAATTGGAGTTGAGACCAAAAAGAACTGTCACCTGAATGAAAACATTGACAAAGGATTATCGCATCGAGCTTTTAGAGTCTTTTTAGTCAACACTGAAAATAAGATCCTACTGCAACAGAGATCAGATGCTAAAATTACCTTTCCAGGCTTTTTTTTTTTTTGGCCAATACTTGTTACAGTCATTCATTAAGTAATCCAGGAGAACTTAGAAGAAAATGATACAACTGGAGTAAGATGAGTAGCACAGAGGCATTTAAAAGCTGAATTAGGAACTCCCACAGAAGAGTTCCTCCAGAAGAAATTAATTATGCTACATGAATTCACTACAAGGCTCAATCTGATGGTATATGGGATGAACATGAAATTGAAAATGATTTTTTTTGTAAGGAAGAATGTAACTTTGGATCCAGATCCTAACGAGTAAAAGCTACTATTATAGGTCAAAAGAACTGGAAGAACTTCTGAAAAAAGCAGCCAGTGGTGAAATTAAGGTAACTCCTTGTTTTAAAATTATTGCAAAGAGTTTCCTCTTTAAATGGTAGGAGAATTTAAATCATTTGAATCAGTTTGTTGAACATGAGAAAATATACAGAATGTGAAAATGGGGGTGAATAATTAATTAGTCAAGTACTGAGAATTTCTATACAGTCCACGAGATTTTTTTTTTTTTAATCTGGTTCTCTATTCAGAAAACTCATTTGATACACTGATACTTTTACAATTAGACTTGGGGTAGAAAACACCAACTTCTTAATGTTATTTCATATGCCCCATCCATATGTACTGTTCTTTGTAGAAGATAATTAAGAGACATTAACAAACTTTAATAGTCCACCTCTAAATAGGTAATGGGAAAACAGGCATTAATTCAAATAACTTACTAACAGACTTTCTCAAGTATCCTAACATAAGACAGAATAAAAACATCTATGAGTACCAGCACTTACAACTGAATATTAGATAAAATAATTTCTAAATTACGGTAGGATGAATATTTTTACAGTCCCCACAACCACCAAAAAAATCTGACTTCCAAGTAATAGAGGAAAAATAGTTTCCTCAGTCATAAAAATGGGTCAGATTTAATTTCTTATGTATTTTAAAATTCCAAGTGTACTATTGTGCTCAAAATTAAAACTATTTTGTAGTGACTTATATGGTGAGGATGTAGAAACTATTCTGCGAAATTATGCAATAATTATCAAGACTGTTTTTAAAACCCCAGTCTAAATTTTTTTTAAAGCCCTCATTTGGAGAGTAAATATTTATTTGTATGACTATCAACTGTCTCATGCACTGTACTTCACATTCTTGAGGATAGGCACAGTGTCTAGTTCTGGTGATCACTATAGCCCCAGTACCTAGGAAAACACAGGGTAGTGGGCATCAATCAGTCAACATATGTCTGTGGCATGGAGTAGATGAGTTGATAAATGCATACTCTTCAAATGCTCAGGTTTCCAATCGTTGCCCTGAGCATGAAGTTCAAACTCTGCTGAGCTGGAACTTCCTACTGGGTTCCTCCTGAGGCCCTCTACTCTTGGTAATCCAGTCTCTCAACCTTCTTGTACCTGCAGTAGATATCAAGTGTATCATGATTCCCTACTTTCCTGCACTCTCAACCTACCTTTCCAATGCATATCAAGCTTGCCCCCCACCACCCCAAATCTTCAACTCCTCATGGATCCTTTCCAACTCTCCCCACAACCAATTTTGGTACCACAGATTGTCTGTTCTTTCACATGGTATTTATCCAATACCCTTGTATGATAGTTTTGTATGTCATCCTAAAGTTACCTAGAGGTAAGATCAACTTTTCCTTTAATAGGTCTCCGCATTCTCTTTCTGAATGTAATATTCAGCCCTGACAATGAACACCTAACGGTATTTGTTGATAACTGTGATATAATGCTTACCAATTTGATTAGTTTAAGTTGTTTTCTTTTCCTGAGTTGAAATTTCTGCTGTCTAGATTTCAATCATGAGCTAATAAAAAGGATTTTTTTCAAAGATGCTCTTTTTAATTAGATTTTTATTTAATAGGAGGAAAAGGTTACACTTTGCTTTATATACGCCTCTATTCCTCCATTCCTTCAACATCTAAACAAAAAAACATACTAGAGTCTGTACAGTGTCAACATATCATGGTCCCTTCAGAAACTGTCTCTGAGAACAAGTTGTACCTAAAAACAGTAAAAGCCACCAAAAGGCTGGCTAAATCTAACAGGCTGTTCAGGAACCAGGAAAAATACTTGCCAAATGTGTACTCTTCATGCATCCCTCTATTACTTTCTGTCAATATGACAAAGACACAGCCCTAATACGATCTAGGCCACAAAAATAAAAACAGTGAACAACGTAAGAAAAACAAAATGTCCAATCATTTAAATCACTTTCTATCATATGAAGTAAAAGTAGAAACCTAGTTTTATGGAAATAAGAAAACACAACTGAAGAGAGATTTGGCAGCTATGAGAGAAAACAGAATAACCTTTGCTCCCAAAGAGACTGATTTAAAATTCATGTTTCTTTATGCATTCAAGCTTTTCACATGAGCTGAATGCAGAAGCAAATCAATTAACTACATCAAGACTCACAATAACTGTGGAAAAATAAACAAATTCAGAAAGTTAAATGTTATTTCCCTTTAATATCCCAAATTCAAAGAGAAAAAAAATCTTTATCAGACTCTCCTTATCTGCTAAAGATTAACCTCAGAGTTCTCATTTTCTTTTAGTTTTCTTGCACTCAAGAACATTTCCTATCCAACTGGCTCAGAAAATAAGAAACAAGAATGTGCAAAAAAAAAAGGCAAAAAACATATGGCTTCCTATACATTCCTTTGAAGATGAATTATCAATCACTTAAGAAAATGAAACTTACACACCATCAATAGGATGAATCAATTCTATGGCAGTGATGGAGTTTTAAAGATCCAAATCAATTTAACAAATCCTAGAAGCCACTCAATGTACTGCCCTCAGGAGGCAGAGCAGAGTTCTCCCAGTCCATCCCTATTCACCTGACTTGATCTCTCACAGTGGTCATGGCAAAAGTTCTGCCAGGATTCATTTCCAGAAAATGGGGCAGCTAACTAATCACAGAAACAGAGATCCCTCATCTTGCCCTGACAGTGCATGCTGTGTCACTGACCACAAACTCATCCAACAGAAACCTGAAGCCAACTTTTTTATTCTTACTACAGCTCATCTGTCATTACAAAACAAATTTCTACCAAAGAATATACCATCAATCATAACCATAATTATGACGAGAAGTTCTGAAACAGAATGCTGATATGTTATATAGAACTACCAACCTGATTTCTGATTTACTTAGTCAAATAGAAAGAAAAATAGTATCACTGAACATATCCCATTAACACAATTCATGCAGTGCCAAATAAAGATGCTGTGCTTATATTTTAAAACTAAACAAAAATATCACTTTATGGCTGTGCATATTAGTTTTTGACTGGTTACTACAGAAATCCAAAATAAACAGAACGCTTCTCAGAAAAAAAAAGGGAGGGGTGTTGGAAGGGAGGGGAACAACTTGCTACAAATCAATTTAAATGGAGGGGATGCGAATTTTTTCCAAATACCTTATCAGGCCACCATTGCAAATCTTCTCCTAGAGATACTGGACTTTGAACAGGTGTATTCTTCTTGTCCAAGTTTGTCTCTCCTTCCTTGCTGGTAGAGCCTCTTTCATTATCAAATGAGGCTCCATCAAGCCACCTTCGTTCACGTAAACGTAAAACGGATTCACGTTCACGTAAGAGTTCAGAGTCTCTCTCTAAGGGAAGAAGGAGAACTGGTATGCAATTGGGTCACACCAGTGGGATAAAAGTAAGCCACTCTCTAGTAAAGACCCTTCGGGATGCAACTAACAGCAGTTGATCTACTCAAAAAATTAATATAAATGTATATCTAATAAGCCTGACATGCAACATTCAAAACGTTAACCCTTTCAAAAGTATATATAAAAATTATATACACTATTATTTCTTTAAAGCATGTAGAGGCAGACTTTTCTGTATTTCAACTACATGTTTTTAGAGCAGAATGACTCTATTTTCAACTGGATTTTAGTATTTTTTTAAATGAAATTTTAAAGTGTTGGCCTTCATTAAAAATGCTTAAGGTAACTTTTATTCTCTATCAGGAAACTTGTATAACAAAATTAGAATCCCAACACATTAGAAACATATATGCAAGCCAATAAAAAGAATATGTTAGAATACTGCTATTAAAAAAAAAGCGCCAAGAGGTTTGAAAAAGCTAAAATACAAATCCATTAACATAGACTAACTAAAAAATTTTTGATAATTCAACCCCTTGTTTGGAATAATTTTACAAGGCTAGGTTTTTATGAATAAGTTTTATTTAAAATTTTTTGAGGATTGGACAAGTTTTCTTTTTTTCAATTGAAAGATTTCCTTACCAAAATACTTCCCCTCCAAGTGGTCTACAGACTTTCAAAAGCAGTTTTCCTCAGTTTGCTTATACGCTATTTTTAAATGAGATAATAAACTTTCCAAGAGTTGGCTAATAAGAGTTAGAAACAATATTGAGTTGAATCATATGAAATTGCCGTTTATGCAGGTCCAAATAAACTACCAGCAATCTCATAAGCTTCAAACTAAAAATAATGCCTATGAGCAGGCCAAGGTGGCTCAGCAGGCAGAGTTCTCGCCTGCCATGCCAGAGACCCAGGTTTGATTCCCGGTGCCAGCCCATGCAAAAAAATAAATTAAATAATACCTACACAGAATGGACATAGGAGGAAAAAAAAAATTCAAAAGCAGTTCTTTGTGTCAGATACTGAATATGTGAAAATGCAACAGAATGCATTTCAGGCAGTAAATTTTTCATTTATTTTAATATTAGTAATGCTATTATGTAATAGATTTCAATATATTATAAGATCATCATAGTCTGTTATTTTTAAAGTCTGCTTTTAAGCATTAGGTTATTTGCAGCAATATCTTAATATAGCATGGCATCTTTCCCACTCTACTAATCATTGGTAAATAATATAGCTGATTCTGGGCCATTATTTGATTCAAGTAATATTACATTCTAGAAAGTAAAAATATTGCCTTAAAAAGTTGTAATGCAAGGTAAAGCTATATCAACATATACAGAAAGATTAACAATGACTTAAAAATCTTCTCTCTTAACTCTATGTACTATACCTTTAAAGGATTTAAGTTTTGAAAACAGTATTTTAAGAAGATAAACATTTCCATGTTTATTACTGCCTAAGCCCATTCCAATAAGTTTTTCTCATATTTCATTCTTCCATTTAGCCAGGATTTTAAAACAGAACAGTAACTTTATTTTAATCAAATAAACTGAGGAGACCTGTTTTCTGAATGCTGCATGTCACTATAAAGTAGAATTCTGCTTTTAGTTTAGAATCCATACTTCCTATTAGGTAAGTCAAATTCCTTGATACATATTCCACAAAGTAGGTAAGACCATCTCCAAAATACAACCCGGTTTTAATTTAGAGCATCCAAAAACACCAATAAGGAATGATTCCATTTAGTGCAATATAAAGGTATAAATTCAGTGAATTGTTCACCATTATCTCTCCATTCAGCCAGCCAGTAATCTAAAAAGAAACAAATGCAAAATTACCTCGAGATGAGCCTAGCCTGGAAAGTGATGAACGACGAAAAGAAGGGTAACCAAAATAGCTAATGTCTTCAGAAAACATGGCATCCGCGTCAATAATGACACTTGGGTGGGCAGAATG
Organism: Tamandua tetradactyla; assembly: GCF_023851605.1. Classification (NCBI taxonomy): domain Eukaryota; kingdom Metazoa; phylum Chordata; class Mammalia; order Pilosa; family Myrmecophagidae; genus Tamandua; species Tamandua tetradactyla. The sequence continues at coordinate 146,842,428 of NC_135332.1, forward strand.
AATGTCAGCATCAAGAAGAGACATGAGATCCTCTGTAAACAGAAACAAATATGAAGCAGCTATAGAGAGAACATCTGGAGGTCACTGAAAGATGTCTAAAAATCAAAACAGACTAAAATCAGAGACTATTTAATTACCTGAAGAGGAAAAAAAGTAATAATTACCTAGAATATACAGTTAACATTTTTAACACAAAATTCAAGAAACATCAAATGGATACTTGTTACTTGAGCTACATGCTAAATAATCACAAGAAAATAAAGATCACTATTTAAAATATAATAATTGTAGCATCATAGGGATAACAGGCAAAAATCTAAATGTAGTTCAATATGATAAACCATATTCAGTAATAAAGTCATCAAAAAATATCCCTCCATAGTTATCTGTCAGCCAGTGATAATAAAGCCATGCACATACATCTTTATTGGAACCAAACAGAAGTCTACCAAGCAACAACATTTCCACGTTTTCTCTTAAAAGGAACTTTACAATCAATTCAAACAGCACTGCAGTGAGAATAATCCACCACCTTGAAACAAAAAGACAGAAAATCATTTGTTCTTTAAAATTCCACTCCCTTGTCAAAGGAGCATTCCCAAAATGAGATAACTATGATGATGATCCACCAACCTCCAGGTAAGTAAGATTCACTGGCTGTATCATCCCCATCATCTCCATCTTCATCATCCCGGCTAAGTAAATTATTTACAGCGAGGTTTACATCAAGATTTGTTCTCTGAAGTTCCCGGATAATGACACTTCTGGATTTGCCTTGTAAAACAACCTGAGCCTGAAATAATAAAAACAAAGTAGAGGGCTATGGTAATTTCTTTTCATTTAAGGCCTTTATCAAAATCTAGGATCAATACAGAAAAGTAGGATTTCACAATTTAGGATAAGTCAAGACTATGGTCTGCTATATTCATTAAACCTCACCTTGTTCTGTTATGTTAAGTATTCTCCAATATCCGTACCTGTGAAATCAACTCCTCTGGAATGACAGATGCTGGAATAACTGGCTGGGGTTGACTGCCCAAAAGCCCAGAACCTCGATCCCGTCCTGTCCGAATAACTCTAGTCTGTCGGCGGGAATCTCGAGCTCCAGCTGATGACCTACCAGAGGATCCTCCTCCACTTCCACCCACTCCTGAACTCCAGCGACTTCTAAAAATTGAAGAATTTAGAGAATTTGCATTTTAAACAATCATTCTGAAAAGATCACTTTGGGTTTCATTTTCATTCTCTTTAACAGTTATTTGTTCTAATGACAGACAGTATTTAACACTGTTTTGACAGAAAAATTAGGTAATAGAACTTTAAAATAACATTGCTCCAAAAAAAGGTGTTAAGTATAAATGTATTACTTTTTGGAAATGTAATAAGCACACTTCTGCATCTTTAAAAATAATTCTTAAAAGACCTCCATACCATAATAATGTAAGTACACTGAGGTAAGTAATGTGAAACGATAGAGGGAGAAGGGCTGAGGATATATGAAACCAGAAGGAAAGATAAACAATAAAGATTGAGATGGTACAATCTGGGAATGCCTAGAGTGTACAATGATAGAGACTAAATGCACAATTAAAAATGTTTTTGCATGAGGAAGAACAAAGGAATGTCAATATTGCAGGATACTGAAAATAGTCATTCATATTTTAAAACTTCAACTTCTGTGTGAGACTAAAGCAAGAAATGTTTATTTGGTACAAACTTTTTATTTTGACTAGTGCATTTTCTAATTTAACTTATATGGACAGTTTACCTGAACACCATAAGTACATGGAACCTTTAATAGGGCATGAGATTTTGTAGGTTTGTTCAGTGTGATACCCTCATAAATCCCAGAGTGATTTGAATGGTGAATAAAGATATATTTGCAAAATCCCCTTGGGGGAAGGGCAAGAAAGGGGAAAAATTCAATTTCCCCATTTGGAGTATTTCTGATATTCTAGCAAGCAGTGGGGGACAACCAAATCAATAGGGCGAGCCCTCAATCTTGGGGTTTGCCCTATGAAACTTATCCCTGCAAAGGATAGGCTAGGCTTACTTAAAACTAGGCCTAAGAGCCACCCCCAGAGAACCTCTTTTGTTGCTCAGATGTGGCCTTTCTCTCTCAGCTGACACAGCAAGTAAGCCCTCCCCAACCTCTATGTGGTACATAACTCCCAGATATGTAAATCTCAATGGCAACATGGGACAGAAACCCTAGGATGAGCTGGATGGAACTCAGCATCAAGGGATTGAGAAAACCTTCTCAACCAAAAGGAAGAGAGAAATGAGACAAAATAAACTGTCAGTGACTGAGAGATTTGAAACAGAGTTGAGAACTTATTCTAGAGGTTATTCCTAAGCATTATACAGATATTCCCTTTTTAGTTCACTGGAGTGGTGTATTGGAGTGGCTAGAGGGAAGTACCTGAAACTGTAGAGCTGTGTTCCTGTAGCCATGTTTCCTGAAGGGGATTATATAATGATATAGCTTTTGCAATGTGACTATGTGATTGTGAAAACCCTGTGTCTGATACCCCTTTCATCTACGGTATGAACAGATGAGTTAAAAATACGGTTAAGAAATAAACAAATAATAGGGGGAACAAAAGTTAAAATAAATTGAATAGATTGAAATACTAGGGGTCAATGAGAGGGAGGTGTAAAGGGTATTATGGCACATGAGTTTTATCTTTTTTCTTTCTTTTGCTGGAGAGATGCAAATGTTCAAAAAACAATCATGGTGATGAATACCACGAGCCACTGATTGTAACCATGTCAAGAATGTTTGTATGTTGTTTATAGTTATAAATTTAAATTTTTAATTAAAAAAGAAAAGAAGATCTGCATACCACATACTTCTAGTCACATACCTAAAAATAAAAGACTACATCTTGTCTCTCTATGAGACCAATGACATAACTATCAATATCACACGACACAAAAAATAAAATTCAAGAGTTTGGAGTTCAAAGTACTTTTAATGGAATAAAATATTCGTCTGGAAAGGTAGTATCTCGTTAATATTTTACTATAATAAATATTAATATTTATTACCACCTTGACCAAGGTGAAGCTACCATTTAAAATGCTCTATTTACTCATTTTTCCAGAAGTATGAGAAAAGGACTTAGAAAGGGCATTAAGTTTACATCTTCACTTACATCTTTACTTATTGCCTCAAACATGAGAATTCAGAAGCTTTAATTCAACTAAGCAAGTTAACTATAAAACAATTGCTATTCTGCATTCAATCAGATCTTAGAGAAAATGGTTAAACAAATCATTTTAGCCTGTAAAATTATGACAGTACTAATCCTCTTTAAAGTGAATCTAGGATGGGCCATGTTGGCTCAGCCATGCAGAGTTCTAGCCTGCCATGCCAGAGACCCAGGTTCGATTTCCAGTGCCTGCCCATGCAAAAAAAAAAAAACACCGGCAAAAAAACCTGTAAAGTGAATCTAATACTTGGAGATCATTCAACCTAAAAGGAGGTACTTTACTCCCAACTCTTCACCACGTTCACCTAAGACTAAACAAAAACTTCAATCTCCCATTGCAAACACTTAGTTTAAATTTTATTTTCCAACTCATTTATGTGATATACTTTGAATATCTAAACCAAAAGCAGTTCTAAGATCAGTAGACATTAAACTTCTTGGCCTGTCTTCTCACTTAAACAGAAAGCCCAATCTCTGCCTAAACAAACAAAAAACTTTAAAAAATTGTGCAGTAAAATGAAAAAATCTCCAGAAAAACTGGTGTCATCTTTTTAAAAGCCTTCTCTACTTGTTCATGCTTGCTACCACTTCATGTTTATGCAGTATCTGCCAAAAATAATTTAAGAAAAGCATATTGAGCATTCTCAGGGCTACAGTATGAAACAGTACTTATTTCAGCTACAGAATAGATTTTAGATATGAAATGTTAAATAATGATTCAAAGGCCCAAAGAGTAACAAAAAGGCTTCATTCATTACATTAAAAAACCTAAAGCCATGTTATGAAAGAAAACACTATTCTAAAAAGTAGATATTCTTTTCAAGTTACATATATTAGAATAATTCTCCAACAGAAAATAATACAGGATAAATGAAACACATAAATAGGAATAGTCAAATCAAATATTAACAGTTTCTATAAAAGTTACAAAACCTAAGTCTTTTGGGTAGAAATACTCTTTTGGAATTTTTGAATATTCAAAAGATCAAATATATTATTTCAATTTGAAAACAGAAAGAACCACACCAAAGAGTCTAAAAAAGGTCTTAATTAGGGTGACAATATGTCCTGTTTGCCTGGGTAATCCTAGTTTAAAAGCCTACTGTCTGGATCTAATAATTTATCTCAAAACTGCCCTATTTAGACAATAAATTACATAGTCAACACAGATATCATTAATAGGTAGCTTAATATTTCCACCAAGGAATGCAATACCATTTTTCCTCCAAGCAAATAAAGCTAGAAACATGATCAAATACACTATCCAAGGGCAGACCATGGTGGTTCAGTGGCAGAATTCTTGCCTGCCATGGAGGAGACCTGGGTTCGATTCCTGGTGCCTGCCCAGGTTAAAAAATAATAATAAATATATATATATAAATATATATATATATATACACACATACACACACACACACATATACACACACATCTGCTCCTGAACAGCCCTTACAGGTATCACAAATTCAAATCTCCATCAAGGGTACAGATAGGTTACATAAATAAGTGAAGTCAAGACAGCAAGGAAGAGTGAAGAATATCTGCCTATCTAAAATATTTGAGTTATTTTCTTAAAACACAGCTAGTTTAATCCATTTAAACACCACTGGCTGTCAGTCTACAATCTTTGCTAATGAAAATCCTCAACCAAGGTTAGTCAAAAGACAATGTCAAAATATCTCTGGCTTGACCTTAATCTGACTATTTTTAATGGCAGATACCAGGTTTCCCTAATCTTACCTGCTATGTGGTGTTTTTCCTATCAGAAACCAAACAACCCATCAGTCTCCCTACTTCAACTGCTCCTGAACATTCTTCTCCCAGTATGCTACCTAGATAAAGATCAATATATTAAGCATACACTAACAGAAGTTTATTGGTGGTCACAAAGCTAGCACTGGAATCAGTGATTCCTTTTAGCTATAAATATAGTGAGTCATATAATTTGTAATATTATACAGTAAAAAATACTGGAAAGATCTGCTTCTACTTTCTATAACTTGCATTTCAAATTAATCCTACCATTCTGATTCTATTATGTCGTGTTCAAGGTACACCTTAAATGACTTGAAATCAACTGAGGAAATCATACCTACTATGCAATTAGTTGACAGCTGCCACCTTGAAGCCCATGGTTGGACAAATGTTTTCACTAAACTTGCTTGGGTAAAAAAGTATATCTATCATCAAAAACAAGGAAAGTCGGTGGGCAATGGTGGCACAGTGGCAGAGTTCTCACCTGCCATGCCGGGGACCCGGGTTCATTTCCCAGTGCCTGCCCATGCGAAAAAAAACAAGGAAGTCTAAGAAACTGAAAAAGCCAAGAAGAGCCTAAGAGAGACACGGCTAAAAGTAATGTGGTGGGTATCCTGAATGTAATCCTGGAACAGAAAAAGGATATTAGGTAGAAACAAAGAAAATCTGAAAAACTACAGCTTTTAGTTACTGATAATATATCAATGTTTGTTCATTAATTATAAAAAATGTACAAACAAATAACATAAGGCATTAATAACAAGGGAAACTAAGTATAGTGTATATAGGAGCTCAGTATTATCTTTGAAATTTTTCCGTCAATCTAAAAACTGTTCTAAAATTTTAAAATAATGCGAGAATGGGATGAATTTGGCAACAATGGCCTTATTTTCATCTATGGCAATAATCTGCCTCTTTGAAAATGGACATCCATTTGTCAGTCCTACTGCCTTCCCTACCTGGCCAGCTTCAACTATTTACAATTACAGTTATCATGCTTGGTTTTTACATTCAAATCCAGAGCTAATTATTAGCTCAGATTCAACCATAAAGGAAGTATGCCACTTCAAACTAATTAAAAGCAGTTTATACCTATCATATATTATGTCTAGTGATAAATAACAGCTAAAGAGATTTTCAAACTAATATCTCCTTTTTAAATACAAATAAACTTCTTTCAATTCTACAAATAAACATGGTGTTCTTATCTTTAACCTTGTTTGAAATAAGTTTAACAAAAATACTAGATTTTTTAAATATCCCCCAAAATAAACGTGAAATAATTATTAAAGGGAGAAAACAGCAGCAGCTAGAAATCTTTAGCATACAAGCCTGTCAATTAGCAAAATCACCAAAGGAAATAATTTTAAAATAAGTTCCATAAATTCTGACTGCCACATTATCCATGCTAATAGAAAAGAAAAACTTAGCAATTATCCCCAAATCTTTCAAATGTGGCTTTTAAATACAAAGATCATTCCTTCTCTGCTTAATGACACCTCTATGAATCCAAAGAGAACAAGCCTGGGCTCTAAAGAGGAGGGGCAGCAAAGTTGGTGGAGATGGTCTCTTTTACACTGATTCTATCTGATAAATGTGGTTTTGAGCTGACTTTCAGGACCCAAGGTCTGCCTATCCAAGAGACTCTAAAATATGCTTGAATTACAAACATCATTTAAGTTTATTGCAATCAACACAGAAACGGAAAAAAATAACCGTACAAAAGTCATTTGTTATGAAGAAAAATATGTTCCATTTTATAAAAGTTCTTGATTTACAAAATAACTGACCCAATTCCACCATTTAGATAGTGACAAGAATTTACATAGAGGTCAACAGAAAAGAAAAACCTTTAAAAAGAGCTTAAATATTGTGGGCATTTGCAAACCCAAATAAAGGTGAACAAATTACTGCCACTGAATTAGTCTATGAGCACTGACATTCTTCAGTATTGCAATTCATGAATCCAAGGCCAAAAGAAAGCTTATAAAGAGTCTATTCTGATGTGTGCACGGGACAGGAAGGGAGAAACAGTCACTAGGGTGTGGCAAGGATGGGGAATGGGGACTCAAAATCCAAATGATTTTCTCTGCATTTTAAATTAGGATTTGTTATTTAACAAATAAGTATGACTGCTAAATCATTATACTGGTATTTCCATTAGTTTCAGTTGTCTTGGAGAAGCTAGAAGAAAAAATGAAAAATCATGGAACTATAACCCATACCAAATTTTAAAATCTGTTCTTCAAGTACTTGTTAAAATGTATATGAAAATTGGGCGGGCCACTGTGGCTCAGCAGGCAAGAATGCTTGCCTGCCATGCCAGAGGACCCGGGTTCGATTCCTGGTGCCTGCCCATGTTAAAAAAAAAAAAAAATGTATATGAAAATGTATTACTTTTTTATATATATGTTATATTTCAACAACAAAAAAATTAGCCCTAATCATCTTTGGAACAGGTCTACAGAGGTTTTATTCATGTTCAAGTATAATACTTTATTTATTGTATTTGATGCAAATTTTATTAAAGTCATAAAATTCCACTGCTTTCTTTTAGTTATTCTGTTATACAATCTATTATAACTGCTTAGAACCAAGTTTATCTTATTAAAAGAGAGGAGGACTTAAATGTAGGACACAATGTGAGCAGCATAATAACAGTAATGGATTATAAACTGATAAAACAAATAACCATGAGTCCATAATGATATAAATAATCAAACAGATACAGAATACAAAAGAAATAAATAGAAGACAGCAAGTTCCTCATTACAGCTGAATTTCAATTAAATCTAAAAAGAATGGTGGAAATTTTAAAAATCACCATTTGGCAAACAAATTAATAATTGTTTCAGGCAAAACTCATCAACTGGATACTAAAAATGTATGCTCAAATCAGTGGGCAAAACTACAATGAGAAACAGGATATTTACATATTCACAAAGTATCTCCCCACAAAATACATATTAATTACAATGGGGAAAACAGTAACTTTACTGTGGTGAAACCTGGCAGACACATTTTAAGTGATGTGCTAACATCACCAGTACAGAGACATGTCAACATCATGTGTCACTGGATGTGATGCACTAATTAGGGCATGCCATCACTTCTGTGGGATTTATGCCAAAAATTTAATACCTGGATTTAATCATGAGGAAACAATAGACAAACCCACATGAAGGATAATTCTACAAAATAACCAGCCAGTTTTCAAAATCATTAGGGTTTCTGAAAGATAAAGATTGAGGAACTGTTACAGATTGGAAGAGATCAAGGAAACATGACAAATAAATAAATGCAAGAGGGGTGTGTCCTGCATTGAATCCTAGACCAAAAATAGTGAGACACTTAGCAAACACTGAATGAATTTTGTAGATTATACATTGTAATAATGTTAATTTCCTGGTTTTGAAAATTATACCATGGTTATTTAAGATGTTACCATTCAACAAAGCTGGATGAATGGCATAAAGGAATGTTTTTTACTATTTTGCAACATTTTGTAGCTCTGGAATTATCTCAAAATGAAAAGTGATCAGTGCAGGATCAGGAATGCCAATGCCACTACATAAACTGATAAACTAAACCAGAGAGAGATCAGCAAACTTTTTCCGTAAAGGGTCGAAGAGTAAATATTTTAGACTTTATGGGCCAAAAGCCTCTGCCACGACTACTCACTTCTGCCAGGACTACTCATCTCTGCCGTTGTAGCACAAAAGCAGCCACAGATGCTAAGAAAAAAAACTGAACACGGCTGTGTTTCAATAAAAACAGGAGGCAGCCAGATTTGTTCAGCAAACAATAGTTTGCCAATCTTTGAACAATCAAGTAATTTTTATCTTTAAAGAAGCTATAAACTTGACATAGTATAGTAATCATCATTCCTTCAATAACTGCAATCAAATTTTTCCAGACCTATTATATGAAATGCAATTTTATTCCTTATTATGTTAAAGCATTCTTTATCCTGTACTCTGTGCACAGGACTTCACAAAGAGACATATAAGATTTTTTGTAGAGCTGTGTCCCAGTAACCATGTTTCTTGATGATGACTGAACAATGATATAGCTTTCACAATGAGACTCTGTGAATGTGAAAACCTTGTGTATGATGCTCCTTTTAGCTACTATATCAACAGATGAGTAGAACACATGGAATAAAAATAAATAATAGGGGGAAACAAATGTTAAAATAAATTTAGTTTGAAATGCTAGTGGTAAATGAAAGTGAGGGGTAAGGGGTATAGTATGTACAATCTTTTTTTTCTCTGTTATCGTTTTATTTCTTTTTTGCTGTCTTTTTATTTTTCTAAATCGATGCAAATGTTCTAAGAAATGATGAATATGCAACTATGTGATGATATTAAGAATTACTGATTGCATATGTAGAATGGAATGATATCTTAATGTTTTGTTAATTTTTTTAATTAATAAAAAAGTTAAAAAAAAAAAAAACAGAGACATATGACATTTTTATAAAGACCAGAGCTACATTCCCTATTAATAGTTCTAGCACAGACTGAGCTAAAGGTTACCCTCAAGTAGATGATCCTCCTCCTACCTCAAAACAAACTCAATTCAGCATAAAAACAAAAAATCAAAGAAAATAAGCACTTTCTCATTTCAGGGATCCCAGCTTTTTAAACTCCGAAGTTTTTTTTATTTTGGACAAATTCAGTGTTCAAAAAAACTAAATCTTTCTTCCTCCCTTTCATTATATTTTGAAACTATTTAAATTGCTTCCCCTTAACTCTCTTATCAGCCTTTGAACACACTTGTAGATTTTGATTGCTTTGGCATTATCTAATATTAACTGGATAATTTTAGAAAACCTGGCTATTCAAGTACCGAGGTAAAATATAAAACAAATAAAATCATCTGTCTCAGAATTTGTGCACGGCTTCTTTAGTTTGACAGTATACAAACTTAAGATAAAATAAATGATAGAGGAGTTGAATATCTAGTTAAAGAGGTATACATTTTAAGTACATTAAAAAAATAACTTTACTAAAGGTTTTAAGACTTAGTAACATGATTTACAGACCAGATTAAATTTATATACAGACATGGATATCAGAAAGAAATGTTAGATTTTTTTACCCAAGAATAAGTCACAAACTATGAGCAAAGATGGTATTATTAAAAATTTTAAATGACATAAGTGACATTATAAATGACATTATAAGCACATGTAAATAACACATTTTTTAAAGGTCAACCTGGGTTAAATGTAATTAGCTTCTGTGAGTTATTTTTATCATGGTGGCTCACATGAGCAACATGAGCTCCCTGCCCAGAGTTCAGGGAGGCTTCTTTACCCCATCACTAGGGCATACTAAAGATGCTAAGTCAGAGTGAGAGCACATACATGATGATGGCACACGTGAATAGATGCCTACATCTGGCCACAACTTACCCCAGGGTGTTGCCTGCCAACCTGCCCAGAGTCTCAGAACCTGAGAGAAACCACGGGGAGTCACTTGTCCTACCAGGCCTCGATGTCCTCCCTGCCCCAGAGTTGCTGTTCAGCTTTGACCTAGGAGAAAAACAAAAGGTAGCACAATCACAAAACAGTTCCCCTGCCTAGGAACAAATATGGAATTATAGGCCTCACTGATCTAGGACTTACTGTGTTAAAACATACCAGACTATTTTCTGATCATTCTTACTAAAATGTATACTTAACATCAAAAAAGCAAACCTAACAATTTGTACCCTCATAACAATTTATTGTTCTTTTCCATTTGAAACTGTTTTCACATTTTAACTGTGAATTAATGTTAAGTAGTAAATTTTCTTTAGATTTTCAAAAGTAATCAGGTTTTCTTCAGAAACAGCCAACTGAAGCTCATCATACATTATTTAGCATCCTTTCATTACTGTTAAATATCAAAATTTTAAAGAGTCTGTTGTTTTTAAATGGAATTACTTACTTTGGAAATATTAAAGGGGAAAACTGTGCTATAAAAATCTCAGTAAAACAGAAAAAGAAATTAAAAACAATTACAAAAAGAAATGATCTCAGTCTAAGAGCAGATCGGACATGGGATCTACCAAATATGTAAAATCACGGGTGACCTGTTTCTTTTTTTTCTTAATTTTTAAAAAGATTTTTTATTTATGAAACATAACCACATACAAACACAAACATTCTTATTATATGATCATTCCATTCTTGTTATATAATCAATAACTCACACTATCATCACATAGTTGTATATTCATCATCATGATCATTACTTAGAACATCTGCATCAATTCAGAAAAAGCAAAAAAAACAGAAAAAAATTCATACATACCATACCCCTTACTCCTTCCCTTCACTGATCACCAACATTTCAATAATTAAATTTATTTTAACATTTATTCCCCCTAATATTTATTTATTTTTAATCCATATGTTTTACTTGTCCGTTGATAAAGTAGACAAAAGGAGCATCAGACACAAGGCTCTCACAACCAGTCACACTATGACAGCCATTTGCATTTCCCTAATAGCCAGGGAAGTTGAGCATCTTTTCATGTGCTTTTTGGACATTTCTATTTCCTCTTCTGAGAAGTGTCTGTTCATGTCTTTTGCCCATTTTGTAATTGGGTTGTCTTTTTGTTGTTCAGTTGAACAATTTCTTTATGTATTCTGGATACTAGACCTTTATCTGATATATCATTTTCAAATATTGTCTCCCATGGTATAGGCTGTCTTTTGTAACTTCTTGACAAAGATCTTTGATGTATAAAAGTGTTTAATTTTGAGGAGTTCCCATTTATTTATTTATTTCTTCAGTACTCATGCTTAAGGTCTAGGAAACTGCCTCCTATTATAAGATTTATAAGATATTTCCATGCATTTTCTTCTAAAAGTTTTATGGTCTTAGATCTAATCTTTAGGTCTTTGATCCATTTTGAGTTAATTTTTGTATAGGTGTGAGATATGGATCCTCTTTCATTCTTTTACATGTGGATATGCAGTTCTCCAGGCACCATTTATTGAAGAGACTGTTCTGTCCCAGGTGATTGGCTTGACTGCCTTATCAAAGATCAATTGTCCATAGATGAGAGGGTCTATATCTGAACATTCTATTCAAATCCACTGGTCACTATATCTATCTTTATGCCAGTACCAGGCATAAAGACCACTGTAGCTTCATAATACACCTTGAAGTCAGGTAGTATGAGGTCTCCAACTTCATTTTTCTTTCTCAGGATATTTTTAGCTATTTGGGGCACCCTGTCCCTCCAGATAAAAAAAAAAAAACCTCCAGGTTATTGGTTTTTCTATTTCTGAAAAGTTTTTGGGATTTTAATTGGTATTGCATTGAATCTGTAAATCAATTTAGGTAGAACTGACATTTTAACTATATTTAGTCTTTCAATCTATAAACACGGTAGACCCTCTCACTTATTTAGGTCTTTTGTGATTTTTTTGGACAATTTCTTATAGCTTTCTTTACATAGGTCTTTTGTATCAAGTTAAATTTATTCCTAAATATTTTATTCTTTTGATTGCAATTGTAAATGGAATATTGTTCTAGATTTCCCCCTCAGATTGTTCATTACTAGTGTATAGAAACACTACAGATTTTTGAGTATGGCTCTTGTAACCTGCCACTTTGCTATACTCATTAGCTCTACTAGTTCTGCTGTAGATTTTTCAGGGTTTTCAACATATAGTATCATATCATCTGCAAACAGTGAGAGTTTCACTTCTTCCTTTCCAATTTTGATGCCTTCTATTTCTTTTTTTTTGTCTAATTGCTCTGGCTAGAACTTTCAACACAATGTTGAATAACAATGGTGACAATGGAAATCCTTGTCTTGTTCTTGATCTTAGGGGGAAAGTTTTCAGTTTTTCACCATTGAGCATGATGTTATAGTTGCGGGTTTGTCATATATTCCCTTTATTATGTTGAGGAAGTTCCCTTCTATTCCTATCCTTTGAAGTGTTTTCAACAGGAAAGGATGTTGAATTTTGTCAAATACCTTTTCTGCATCAATCGAGATGATCATGTGGTTTTTCTCCTTTGATTTGTTAATATGGTGTATTGTACTGATTGATTTTCTTATGTTGAACCATCCTTGCATACCTGGGATGAACCCTACTTGGTCATGATGCATAATTCTTTTAATGTGCTGCTGGATTGGATTTGCTAGAATTTTGTGGAGGATTTTTGCATCTATATTCATTAAAGAGATTGGTCTGTAGTTTTCTTATTTTGTAATATCTTTGTCTGGCTTTGGTATGAGGGTGATGTTGGCTTCGTAGAATGAATTAGGTAGCTTTCCCTCCTCTACAATTTTTTTGAAGAGTTTGAGCAGGATTAGTAGTAATTCTTTCTTGAATGTTTGGTAGAATTCACATGTGAAGCCATCTGGTCCTGGACTTTTCTTTTGGGGGAGCTTCTTAATGACTGATTCAATTTCTTTAGCTGTGATTCATTTCTTGAGGTCATCTATTTCTTCTCGAGTCAATGTTGGTTGTTCATGCCTTTCTAGGAAGTTGCCCATTTCATCTACACTGTCGAGTTTATTAGCATAAAGTTGTTCATAGTATCCTCTCATTATTTCCTTTATTTCTGCTGGGCAGTGGTTATGTCTCCTCTTCCATTTCTGATTTTACTTATTTACATCCTCTCCTTCTTTTTGCCAATCTCACTAAGAGTCCATCAGTCTTACTGATTTTCTCATAGAACCAACTTCTGGTTTTGCTGGTTTTCTCAATTGTTTTCATGCTCTCAAATTCATTTATTTCTGCTCTAGTCTTCATTATTTCTTTTCTTTTGCTTGCTTTGGGGTTAAATTGCTCTTCTTTCTCTAGTTCTTCCAAGCGGACAGTTAATTCCTCGATTTTTGCCCCTTCTTTTTTTGATATAGGCATTTGGGGCAACAAAGTTCCCTCTTAGCATTGCCTTTGCTGCATCCCATAAATTCTCATATGTTGGTGTTTTCATTTTCATTTGCCTCGAGATATTTACTGATTTCTCTTGTAATTTCTTCCTTGACCCACTGCCAGGTTAAGAGTGTGTTGTTGACAAGCACACTCACCACCCTCCCCCTGTCCAAGTGGGACATGACTCCGAGGGGTGTGGACCTTCCTGGCAACGTGGAACACAAATCCTAGAATGAGCTGAGACTCAGCATCAAGGGATTGAGAAAACCTCAACCAAAAGGGAGAAGAGTGAAATGAGACAAAGTGTCAATGGCTGAGAGATTTCGAACAGAGTCAAGAGGCTATCCTGGAGATTATTCTTATGCATTAAGTAGATATCACCTTGTTATTCGAGATGTAATGGAGAGGCTGGAGGGAACTGCCTGAAAATGTAGAACTGTGTAGCCATGTTTCTTGATGATGATTGCATTATGATATAGCTTTCACAATATGACTGTGATTGTGAAAACCTTGCGTCTGATGCTCCTTTTATCTACCTTGTCAACAGATGAGTAGAACATATGGAATAAAATTAAATAATAAGGGAAACAAATGTTAAAATAAATTTAGTTTGAAATGTTAGTGATTATTGAAAGGGAGAGGTAAGGGGTATGGTATGTATAATTTTTTTCTGTTTTCATTTTATTTCTTTTTCTGTTGACTTTTATTTCTTTTTCTGAATTGATGGAAACGTTCTAAGAAACGGTCATGATGATGAATATGCAACTATGTGATGATATTGTGAATTACTGATTATATATGCAGAACTGAATGATTATTTATTAAGAATGTGTTTATTGTCATATTTGTTTTTAATTCAAAATTAATAAAAAAATTTTTTTAAAAAGAAATAAGACACATAAGGATAAGAAAAAGAAAAGAGTGTGTTGTTGAGCCTCCACATATTTGTGAATTTTCTGGCACTCTGCCTATTATTGATTTCCAGCTTCATACCTTCATCATCTGAGAAACTGTTTTGTATGATTTCAATCTTTTTAAATTTATTGAGACTTGCTTTGTGACCCAGCATATGGTCTATCCTTGAGAATGATCCATGAGCACTTTAGAAAAAGGTGTATCCTGCTGTTGTGGGGTGTAATGTTCTATAAATGTCTGTTAAATCTAGCTCATTTATTGTATTATTCAAATTCTCTGTTTCTTTATTAATCCTCTGTCTAGATATTCTGTGCATTGATGAGAGTGGGGAATTGAAGTCTTCAACTATTATGGTAGAGGTGTCTATTTCTCTTTTCAGTGTTTGCCTCATGCATTTTAGAGCATTCTGGCTCGGTGCAAAATATTTATGATTGTTATGTCTTCTTACTGAATTGTTCCATAGTGTCCTTCTTATTAATACATAGTGTCCTTCTATTAATACATAGTGTAAAACAGTTAATAATTTAACTGTTTTACATTTGAAGTCTGATTTGTTGGATATTAGTATAGCTACTCCTGCTGTTTTCTGATCGTATTTGCATGGAATATCTTTTCCCAATCTTTCACTTTCAACCTATGTTTATTCTTCGGTCTAAACACATTTCCTGTAGACAGCATATAGATGGGTCCTGTCTTTTTATTAGGGAGTTGAATCCATTAACATTTAGTGTTATTACTGTAAGGGCAGCACTTTCTTCTACCATTCTGCCTTTCGGATTTTATATGTCAAATGTAATTTTTCTTCTTTTTACCTTTACTGATAGTCTTCATTTCTATACTCTTCTCCACACCTCTCTCTCTTGTCTTTTCTTATCTGTCTCTAGTACTCCCTTTAGTATTTCTTGCAGAGCTGGTCTCTTGGTCACAAATTCTCTCAATGAATTTTTGTCTGCAAATGTTTTAATTTCCCCTTCATTTTTGAAGGACAGTTTTGCTGGATATAGAATTCTTGGTTGGCATTTCTTCTCTTTAAGTAATTTAAATATATCATCCCACTGTCTTCTCGCTTCCATGGCTTCTGCTGAGAAAGCTACACATAGTCGTATCGGGCTTCCCTTGTATGTGATGGATTGCTTTTCTCTTGCTGCTTTCAAGATTCTTTCTCTTTGACCTCTGACATTCTCATTAGTT
Source organism: Tamandua tetradactyla (assembly GCF_023851605.1). NCBI lineage: Eukaryota > Metazoa > Chordata > Mammalia > Pilosa > Myrmecophagidae > Tamandua > Tamandua tetradactyla. The sequence goes on from NC_135332.1 coordinate 146,858,394, forward strand.
AAGTGTCTTGGAGTACGTCTATTTGGATCTATTCTCTTTGGTACCCCAAAGTACACTGCACTTCTTGGATCTGTAATTTGAAGTCTTTCATAAGAGTTGGGAAATTTTCAGTGATAATTTCCTCCATTAGTTTTTCTCTTCCTTTTCCCTTCTCCTTCTGGGACACCCGCAACATTATAGTCAGGCGCTTCATGTCGTCATTCAATTCCCTGAGTCCCCGTTCATATTTTTCCATTCTTTTCCCTATATTTTCTTTTGCTTGTCAAATTTCAGATGTCCCGTCCTCCAATTCACTAATCCTATCTCCTGCTTCTTGAAATCTAACATTGTAGGTTTCCACTGTTTTTTTTTTCATCTCTTCTACTGTCTCTCGTTCCCATAAATTCTGTGATTTGTTTTTTCAGACTTTCAATTTCGTCTTTTTGTTCATTCCTTGCCTTCTTTATATTCTCCCTCAATTCATTGATTTGATTTTTGATGACGTTTTCCACGTCTGTTCAAATATTCTGAATTAATTGTCTCAACTCCTGTATCTCATTTGAATTCTTGGTTTGTTGGTTTGACTGGGCCATTTCTTCAATTTTCCTAGTGTCATTCATTATTTTTTGCTGGCGTCTAGGAATTTAATTACGTTAATTAGTTTATTCTGGAGATTCTTTTCCCTTTTTTTGCTCCCCTAGGACTTTCTTGCTGGATGACTTTGTTGTCTATCTGTTCTTTGACATTCAGTTCAGTTTATTCTAGTCCTCTAGCTTAGGTTTTGTTTAATAGATCAGAATTTTTCAGTTCTTGCTTTTTTTGTTACTTGCCCTGCCTGTACGGTGCCTTCGCCCCCACCCCCTTAGGAGGGTCTACTTAGGTATTATAGACCCCAGTCAGATTTTCCCAGACTGAACTGGTCTCCTCTCAGGAGGAAAGAGTCACCTGTGTCAGTTTTCCCTGAGGGTGAGACCCAGTAGATTGAAAGGCTTTCCTATGAAGTCTCTGGACTTTGCATTTTTTCTGTTCTACCCAGTATGTGAGGCCTGTCTGCCTTCAGGTCCCACCAGCATAAGGAGATGCAGTACCTTTAACTTCAGCAGACTCTCCCTGCTGGGGGCATGGTCGAGACAGAGGAGAAGTTGTAGGCTAGCTTACTGGTTCCACTTTTCCAGGTCCTGGTATCTGAATTCCTTGAGGGAGGGATTCTACCTGTACTGGGCCCCACCCCTCTCCTGGGGAAGGCAAAGGCTCCAGACAAACTCTCAGATAAGCTCAATTCTGCCTATGCCTGGGGCAGTGGACCCTGAGAAGCCTTGCAGCTGTATCCAAAGGGTAATCAAGCCATAGAAACACAGCCACAAAAGCAAAAAATCCTTTTCAGAGCAGGACCCCATTCCTCGGGTTTACCAATCAAGAGCTTAAATTGGTACGTTGCTTTGTATATCTCCAGGTCCTATGTACCCCCTCCCTTCCTGCAGGGCCCAGACCTTTTCAGATCCAAAAAAACCTCTGTTTTTTTTTTTCTTTTTTCTTTTTCTGTCAGCTCTGCCCTCTCTGTGCTGGGTCAAAAACCAGTGACCTCTGCTTTAGGTTCAGCTGAGCTGGGGGCCTATTTTCAGTAGTCAGAATTTGTTAATTCCACAATTGGAGTTTTGTTGCACTCAGCTGCTGTTGCTAGTGAAGTCCCTTTCCTTTCCCCTCTGGGAAGCAGCCTGTAAGGGAGGGACGCCAGCCACCACAGCTTGGGGGACTCACTGTTCTGGAAGGGCTCACAGTCAGTCTAGCTGGTCCAGACTGAGGTACACTGTGTGTCCGGTTACCAATGTGGCCCCAGCAGTTGTTCTGTACTGTTCCTCGCTATTTACTAGCTGCTCTGGAGGACAAACTAAATCCCACACCTCATTAAGCCGCCATTTTGGCTCTCCTCCTAACTACTTCTTCATCTTCCAACCTGATTCTTTTGAAGTGGCCACCAACTCTTCTGCTACTTGTAATGCTAATATGTTTAGCTATAAAAGTGCTTGCATAAAAATCAAAAGCAAACTACAAAGCAACCATTTCACTCTATTTTAAGATTTGATGTTCTACAATGCTTTCTTTTTTCTTTTTTTAATTAGAGAAGCTGTGGGTTTACAGAACAACCACGCATAAAATATGGGATTCCCATATACTACCCCACTACCAACACCTTGTATTGGTGTGGAACATTTGTTACAACTGATGATAACACTTTTTTCTAATTGTATTTTTTTAAGCAGTAGTTACCTTTGTTACAATTGATGTAAGACTATTTTAAAAGTACTATTAACTATCATCCATATTTTTCCCCATATACCACCATATTATTATCACCTGGTATTAGTCATACATTTGTTACAATTCATCAAAGAACACTCTTATACCTGTATTATTAACTAGAGTCCATTGTCTGTTAATAGGGTTCATTCACTGTGTTGTTATACAGTCCTGTTTTATTTTCTAATTTTTTTTCTTGTAATATATACAACCTAAGGATTCCCCTTTTCACCATATTCACATACATAATTCAGTGCTGTTAATTATACTCGCAATAATGTGCTACCATAACCACCATCTATTTCCAACTCTTTAAAATCAACCTAAAGAGAAATTCTGCATAAATTAAGCATCCACTCCCCATTCTCTAACTCCAATAAAATAGTTAGAATATTCTAGATTCTAACTCTTTGAGTTTGCTTATTGTGAGTAGTTCATTGGTGAAATGCGGTGCTTCCTTTTAAATTGAGAGTTACCAAAATCAAAACATAGGTTATATAAAAGTAATACCTTTCAGAAACTAAACATATATTAAACAAGAAGGACATAATATCTTACCCATCATTATTATCAGGTTTACCCAATTCCAATCTGTCTGGCTGTACTGAAAAACCAATTCTGCAAACTCTACCGTCCTAAAAGCAAAGAAAATAGAGGAAATGTTCAATGTAAAAATGTGGGTTAAAATTTGAATTCATTCAACAACTCGTATTCTGTGCCAATCACCATCAATTCAGAAGACAAATAATAAGCTGCCTTTCTAAAGGCACTTATATCTGAGCTAGAGGGATATACTATACATAAATATCAAGAAATCAGTAGAAAAGAACATAAAACATCTCAATCTGACAAAATTCAGACTGAGAAAATGACGGGTTTTCAGGAGTCTCACCATTCTGTTTCAATATATAATAAATTTTTTAAATTTTCTCTGGGTCTAGATTCCTCATTTACAAGATAAGGAAATGGAACTGGGTGGTCTGTGAAATAGCTCTGGGAAGCAGCTGCTGTTTTCCTTGGCTAAAACAGAACAAATATCAAGATGCACGATTATACTTTAAACTGTTCATTTTTCATTACTCTACCTTAGAGTAGATAATTTACCTCAAGAAGAAAGGCAGCATGATTTGGTCCCACCACACATTGTTTAATAGTGGCCTGTTCCAATACATTCAAAGGGGGGTGGCTGGGAAATTAAATAAACATATACATGTAAATAAAATTATTTTTAAATGGTAAATAAATCCTAGGGTTTTACGTGTAAGTAAAATTATTTTTAAATGGTAAATACATCTTAGGATTTTTCTTACCCTAACAACAAAAGAACAAAAAAATAGCTGGCACAGCCAGCTTTTTTTAATAATTATTATTCATATATTATAAAACACCAAATAAAAACAATTACAATATTCCCAAAATCACTACAGCTCCTTAGTATGACAGACTTTTAAAAACCAGTATGAAGAGAAACTATAGTTCACGTGAAATCCAATCCATAAAAACCTATTACCCAGATTAAAGGGTTCCTAATAGCTGATGCCTAAATACCAATTTTTTCCTAATAGAAAATAGTTATGTTGGAAAAGTTAAAGTATCTTAAAATTCTCACCTGTTTAAATTATATTTGTTCAGTTTCTCTGAAACTTCCCGTAACCTATAGGAACAAAACCAAGAAAAAAAAAAACCATGATTAAATCACATGTATAGATTCTTTATAAACAAAATAGTTCTCACAAGTATTGTACCATTATTTTGGTAATTTTCAAAAACAGGAAACAAAAAAAAAGCTATAGAGACCACACATTATGGCAAGAAAAGGTTTTTATAGTATCTTTGACTTTTGTCCCAAAAATGATCACCAAGAGATTCTCAAACTCCCTTCCCTCACGATCCCACCAGCAACTATAATAATATTATCCCTTTTTACAGATGAGGAACCAGAGGTTTCTACAGTTTATGTATCAAAAAGTGTCAGCAGGGGTGGGCCTTTGAGCCAATGCCCAAGGAAAAGACCATTGAGTGTCTTTCAAATGTTAAAATATACGCAGTCGCTGTCCAACACTGAATCGCATTCCGAATCAAGAATAACTTTGAAGTGATGCCATACTTAATTTATCTCTCAAGTAAATGCTCACTGATGACTCGTATTCTCACTCTCAAAGAATAGCATCTGTTCTTGGATGACTTAGCCCCCAGTAAAGTATACTTTCATTTTGTAGTCTAGCATTGCATTTACTTTCACTAATAAAAACATGTTTTTTGGTCCTAGAAAGTTAACCTTTTCACCAAATTCCAGTTTCTTCATTTATAGGGCACACTTCTTTGTCCCAAGACAAGATAAAACATCACTAGAGTAATGCACTGTGAAACTTCATGAGCTCTTAGAGGAGGCTGATTAGAAAATGGGGAGGAAATAAACTATGGGCTCCATTCCAGGGAACAGCCTTCAGAAGACCCTAAGCAGAGGCAGCTCTCACTTTCCTCAACCCACATTTACTATGAGTAATTTGAAGTTTTCACCAGACTAGAGCCAGAACATGGGAAAGGGCTAAGAAAGGTTTTCCTTCCCCCAAAACCATAGTAGTGATACTTTCTAAAGATACTTGTATACAAACAAACAGCTAAACCCATTTACTTTCATTCCTTTTTTTATTAATCCAACAGCTTTTCTAGAATATTCACAAAATATACAATAGTGGAGGGAAATAAAATGTCAAAGGCTTTTCAAAACTGGATAATAATTAAGATTAAGAATTAAACGCTGCTTCCATTGCTCCGAACATAATTCCCAGCAGGTATTATCTATAAAACTAAAATAAGCATTAAAGCTTTGAGGATATCAAAAAGTTAGAAAGCATTTAATAAGAACACAGTAACAAATTTCAGCTTACTAAGGAGATAGGAATGAAATGTTATTACTATAACCATTTATAAAGAGTTCAGTAGGGCTCAGATTCTCATCCATGTTAGGAAGGACTATTAGCCACCTCTTGTAGTTTTCGGTTCTGAAATTCTTATGACTATATGAAGAGCAAATATATCAGTGAAGAATATATTATGTAATGTGTATATGGAAATGGCATTAATAATTATCATATTCAGTTTCATGCTTTATCTTACCTATCTGAAACTTTTATAAACAAATTGATTTTACATAGACACTGACGGTTTGAAGCTATTGTGTACACCAGAAAAGCCATGTCCTTTAATCCTTATTCAGTATTGCTTGGTGGGATATTTTGTATTGTTTCCATGGAGATGTGACCTACCTAATTGTGGGTGTAAACTTTTGATTAGATGGTTTCCATGGGGATTTATCTCCACACATTCAAGGTGGGGTTGCTTACTGGAGTTATTTAAGAGGGAACCATTTTGGAAAAAGCTACACAGCCCACAGCCAGAGACCTCTGGAGATGTATAAAGAAAATGTTCCCAGGGAAGCTGCTGAAGAAGCCGGGAGAGAAACTAGAGGGTAGAGGACATCACTCTGTGCCTTTCCAGCTAAGAAAGAAACCCCAAATGTCATGGCCTTCTTGAACGAAGGTATCTTTTTCTGGATGCCTTAGTTTGGACATATTTATAGCCTTGTTTTAACTTGGACATTTTTACAGCCTTAGAACTGTAAACTTGCAACTTAATAAATTTCCCTTTTTAAAAGCTGTTCCATTTCTGGTATATTGCATTCCAGTAGCTTACCAACTAATATAGACAGTTAGAATGTTTCCCCATATATCAAATTCTTAAAAATGCACAAATTCCAAAAATTCCTCAAAATGTATCATTCCTCCAAATCTCAAGACAGTTATCATGACTTAACTTGGCCCCTACATATTAGTTTACATGGACCCCAGATGATAATGACAAAAAAATCTTTAAACAAACACAAAGGAGGTAAACTAAATAAAGGTTATTTAGTTCCTTTTTATACTACGTAGTCTTTAAGCAGACATTTAAACCATGGAATGGCCTCAGGCCAATGATAACACACTTCAATTTCTGAAATTACCAAATATATCTACGTTATTAGACACTCATCTACTTTAAAGGATCTTCATCCACAAAGCTTACAAGACAAAGCTACTTCCTCTTCTAACATTATTAACAAAAGTTTTCACTGTTACTAAAATAAAAGGAACAGAACTCACCAAGTTCCATTTCAGAATAAACCTTTACATGTCACGATGGAACACTACTTTAAGAGAGCAGCATAACACTGCAAAAACCTTCACTGTCAGCATTTGATATCACTCAAGGACAGGCAGGAAAGTCTTTGTGAGTTTCCTGGATAAAATAGCAATAAAAGCTTCTGACAATCTTTAGTACTTCCATACCAAAAGATTTGTTCTATATTTCAATAAGAAAACTGTTCCTTTGAAATTTATAGATCATTTTACAGATTAAGAGCCTGGATTTTTTTTTTTAAAGCACCAAGGAAAAGTACAGCAACAAACAGAAACAGGAAAACAAAGTACAACAGTATCTGCTGGAAACTAACATATTTCATTGCTGCTCTTAAATCTGTAACTTCAGTCTCATTTTTCCCAAATTCAACATTATAATTTCAACAATCATCTTTTCACTGCTCCTCAACTGCCAAAAGCACTTAGGGCAGGTTCTTCAGTTTTTTAATTCTCTAGCTACCCCCAGCCATGTAACATACTTGAATGCTCAGGTACTCACCCTTAAACCAAATTAAATGTGATGGATCTTTCTTTTAAGCAAAAGAAATTTGGGTAAAACCAAGAATATCCCCAAAAAGCTTCAATTCTCCAGGACAGAAAGATTCCTGATAACCCACCCAACAGAGGGTGAAAGTTTCCATAAATCTGGAATTATAACACAAAGTACGCCTACATACGTTTCACCTTAATGGTGGAAAGAGACACAATCTGTCACCAAGGGATTTCCTCCAGTTTCATTCCTACCTATTTCAGGTCCAGCTCAAATACTACCTCCTCCTCCATGAACTTTCCCTGGTAACCTCAATTTCCTTCCTATAGCTTCTCTCTCATATGGGATTTTCACCATCTACGTTCTAGTCACTTGGTTTCTTTCTGAACTATCTTGGCACTCAAAGCAAAGTGTGCATACACAAGTCTCTTAGAACAGTTGCCATGTAACTCTTACAAACAGACCAGTGAACATGGAAAAATCATCTAATAACTTACTCCTTACCCAGTGATCACATATGCAAACTGCCACCTCCAACCTGTAGGTATCCATTCATGGAATAAAACTTTTACATACCTGTATAATTTTATCTTGTATTCAAGGGCTTAATAACAACAAACAACAGTCAGATAACCTACCACACTAAATTACACACTCCCATAGAAATGCCTTGAGGCTCATCTCTTGTGATCAGTGCCAGAGAAGGCAGGCATTGCCAAAACACACACACACATTAAATCTCTGCTCAGAGATTTCCTGATAGAAAAATATATATTGTAGAAATGTTTCTGCCATTTCTCCAAAAACAAACCCTCTAAATATTAAAGCCTAAAATAACTACCTCAAATTCAAGGAACAGTGAATTTACACACACACTTTTTCTTTTTCTTTTCTTTTTTGGTACTCTCTGGTACTCCTGTTATCAGAGAGATCATAGAGACAGGAATCAAACCCATCTCTAACTATAGAGCATGATCTTTCCACTCCATCATCGTACAGTCTTCCTAACTATAGGGCAATCAGTCCTCAACTTTCACATATTGTTCTTTTATATAACTATCACACCAAACGATACCCACTGCCACTTGTCAGCTGCTTCTTTGCATGCCAACAATTCATATCACTGATATTAATAAATTTAAACTGTCACATGGTAGTCTCATCCGCCAGCTGTTGTAACTAGAGGGAAAGGCTGTGGTTCAGGCAGAGTTGAAGAGTTGGTCATTTACTTGTGCCAGCATCTAATAGTCACATGTCTACCTCCTACCAGCAAACTGAAAGCCTGGAACTAACTACCTTATTTAATACAGCCCAGAGTATATTCAACCCCAAATCCCTTTTCAAACAGTCCTGGAGCAAGTCAATGGCAAACCACCTTTTAAGCAAGCTTACTGGAAAGCCCCTTTAGGGAGTCCTGAGTACAGGATGGGAATGGACAAACTGAGTTTTCTCATGCTGCACTGCAGATTTGTTTGTGTGGGAAGGGTTTGAGAAAGTCTTTATCCCATCTACTCTATGCTATGACTTTCTGATGTATCTCTATAGCCCTAAGGGGACAACATCCTCACTGCTGCTTTCCAATCTCTCCTCTCTCCTCTCCTCTCTCTCTCTCTCTCTCTCTCACACACACACAGACACAGACACAGACACACACACACACACTGGACACTGCGCAAGGGAGTGAGGGTCCGGCTGCTATGAAGAGTCACAGCAGCCTTGTGGGTTGCCTCAGCCCAGGCAAGAAGCACCAGCACATTAGGGATGATTCTCTTCATCTCTGTGATCATGGAAAATCTTCTCAGAGGACGTCTGCAATCTGACTTTAATACATTTAATCTTCAGACACATTTTTTGAAATCCATTTGTACCTGAATTTAGCACTGATGACTGACTCCCTAACCGCATGATTTCACAGAACAGTATGGAGATACGGAAGCAGGGGAAGGGGATTGAAGGGGAATGATAATGACAGGTAGTTATTTTGAAAAGCACACACAGAAAAAAAATCACTATTCCTAACTTTTACTCCAAAAGTGTAGGAAGACCATAAACTTAGAATAAAAATAAATTTAGCTACATTAAAAATTCTATTTTGTCCTTAATTTTTCCTATGTCACAGCTGACCACAGAAAGCTTCATAAATTAACATTAAAAAAACAATTAGCAAGATTACTGTAATGACCAAACAGGAACTCAAAATGTTACCAGAAACAAAAGATTTTAGGCATCAAGAAAACTGAGACCAGGAGTTTATTTCTTTCTGTCTCCAAATAGGAGGACTTTTCTCTAAAAGTAAATCAGAAGGGTGCACGGGTAGTTTAGTGGTTAGAATGCCCATCTCCCATGCGGAAGACCTGGGTCCGAGTCCTGGACCATGCACCCTAAAAAGAAAATCAGAATCTCTACAAATATGCATTTCCTACCTCCCCAACTACTTCCCAGCAACTCTTCTTCCTCCTCCCATGCCCCTATCAATCCCCGATAATGCACTGTATTGAATCTCAAACTATCTGGTTTTAGGAATACTTAACACTCTTAAAAATTACTGAGGACTCCCCAAAGCTTTTATTTATGTGGATTATATCCATTGATATTTACACAAAATTAGAACACAGAAAATTTTAAAATATTTTTAAAATAATAAACTCAGTACACTTGAATCTATAAATTACCTTTCTGTGAAAAATAACTATTTTCCCAAAAATATTTGTGATGGGGATTGTTTCAAATTTTTACAAATCTCTTTATTATCAGAGATAATATAAGACAGTCTCAGATCTGCTTCTACATTTCATCTGTCACAGTATAATGTTTTGGTTGAAGAAATCTAGCCCTATGTTGATGTTACCTGAAAAGAGAAATGTTTTCATATTCATTTCAGATGACTATAGATAATCTTCTTTGATACTACAAAGATACTAAAGGTTGGTAAACAATGTGAAATCTGAAACCTGTCTATGGACTCTGAATAAACTCTTAAAGGTTTGTTGCAATGTGGAAGCTAAATAAAACCCTATCAATGAACTTTTTATGGTGTTCCATTAAAATCCAATGATCTTTCTTGCACTTCGAATAAATCTTTTACCCATGCATGATTCCTACAGTAACTGACCTCAAATCACAAGAGAAGACTTTTATGGAGGGAAAATCATCTGTCAGCTTCTTTAATGACTGGCTATACATAAGACTTATACAAACTTTATGTTTATGAGGTTCACAAATGCCAATTTGTATAACATTCATTTTACCCCAAATAATATAGGACATATTCAACCTTCAAAACGCCTTCAAAACACATTCAAGACCAAAAAAAGTTTCTAAACTTCTTGTAAATTCACTAAAGTGATATCTTTTTAAAAAGTGAACTTCCTTTTACTAGTCTTCCTAAAATGTTTAGTTAAAACTACTAAAGAGCTCTATAAAACTAAAATGAGAAAATTCATGTTATAAGAAATGCTCTGCAAATTACTACAGAGAAAATCGACATTATATGACATTACACTTACAAATAATTTCTTTCCCTAACCTGGAAAATATTGTGGTTAGAAACTCTTGTACAGTGTCATAAACATTTTCCAAATAAAGTGGAAAGGAGACCCAAATTCCAAACTACTGTGCCATTTAAAGATGAAAATGTCTCTGAGAAACTAAATGTTGGACACAACAAAATGAGTCATTTTCCTTTAAAGTAAATCAACAGTGTTATTTTCAGCCCCATCCAAAACAGGAAAGGGAAAGAATATACATCACAAATGGAAAAGAAGAAAACCTGTGAGAGAAAAAAAAGATACAAATTTTATACATTAATTCTTCTTGACAATTGCATAAGCCCTTCTGTGATCTAATGTCATTTTCTTAATAGTTAGTCTATACATAAATACAAGAATCAAACTGCGTCAAGAGATAGGGTGGAAGTCTTGCTTAAAGCTCTGATCTATTAACAGCCAGCCAAAATTTCAAGAAAAAAATACTTGGCTTTCTTCACCCTAAGGCCATATCCACATTCTGAATGCCTGCAACTTCCTTCGTTAAAGTATCTGCCAAATGCAGATAATGTATTCAAATCATTACAAATCCTATTTTAACTCTACATACAAATCAAATGTCTCATCAGACAACTGATACATTTTATTACATAAACACTGGCATTTGGCAAGTTATTCAGTCCCGGAAATAGAACTGTAAGTGGAAATAAAATACCCTAAAAATGAAATATGATTTTTCCATAGAAAAAAGACAATAATGAGATTACATTGTTGGTGCTATAAGATTCAAGAACTTTCTTTATCAAGAGCCACTAGATGGCTTGTTGTTGACCTTCTAACCTCAAAGATGAAATAGTTTCACTGGCTTTGAAATGTCATTTTACATTCCATTAGAACCAGGAACCACACCTAGATTCTTATAAGGGGTAGCACGATGGAGAAGGAAAAAACTAGCTTTTGTGTCAGACAAACAAACCTGGGCTAGGTTTCATTAACTGACTCTACAACCTAGGGTAAGCTTACTTTAACTCCTGGAGACTCAACTTGCTGATCTATTTAAAACAGAGATAAAACCAGTGGTCTTGTAGTATTGCTATAAAGATTAAAGATAATTTTGAAATGTGCCTTAGAAGCAGCCAAGCAATTAAGTGTACAAAAAATGGCAGCTGTTAATTACCATTACTACTGAACTATGTATATATATGTATTTAAAAAAAATAAAATAAACATGGGCAGGCTCTGGGAATCAAACCCTGGTCTCCAGCACAGCAGGCAAGAATTCTACCACTGAGCCACCAGTGCACCGCCATGAACTATATTTTCAATCCTTGGATAGCTTTACACTTGCTGCTTCAAAGTTGCTACATTTTGGTGAGAAATGGTAGCCAAATTAAACAGGGTCCAATATGAATCCTGAGATCTGGTAGGAAACTAGGATCCAAGGACTGAGAGCTAAGTCTGGGAATTCTAAGACCTAGAATTCTGTAGGAGCACTACAACTCTCTGTACTTTTGCAAGAATTTCTATTTTACAAAGAGCAGATTTCTTCTCTTCTTACCCCTACCACCTCTCTAATCTCACCTCCTCTCTCTTCAGAAGTATTCCACACACCTAACATCCCTTAATACTTTCAAATTCCTTAACCAAATTATAGTCAAAACAGTCCCACTCTTTTATGCACCTATTCCCTCAGCCTAGAATAACTATAACCCATTCCCACCACCTTTCTTCTACAAAGCTAGTAATCACCTTTCAAGGCTAGGCTCAAAGAACACCTATGGAAAACCTTACTCATAACTTCTCCTTCACTCCAGGCTAAACTAGCATTTCTCTGAGTCCAACAACACCTGGTGCATACTTCCTGTATTGTATACTGTAACAATTATTATTTACTTGTTGTTGAACTATTTGTCTCATTCACTGCCCACCAGTTCTATGAAGGCAAGAGCCTGTTTATTAATTAATCTCTAAATCCAGCCACCTGACACATAGTAAATCCTTAGTAATTGTCTGCCAGATGGGTAGATGAACAAATGAATAAATATGCATATGTCTTGGTTCTAAGCCCTATGCTGCTTCCAAATGGTAGATTCACAACCTTTTCCCTTTTGATGTAATTTTAAAAAGATTTTTTAGATGTTCTGCTATGTGACCATTCTTTTGAGACAATCTAAGTTTTTGCAAACACACCAAAGGAATGTTGTCATGAAAATATTCCCCCTAAGAAGCTATATCCTAATTCAGATGGTCTGCAATCATGTGCGGAACTTTTGAAACTCTTTCTTTGGGAATTATCCTCAGAAAGTTTACCACACAGACAGGAAAATCACAGTTCTTTAAGTACGTACTCTCCTACGTCCCCTCCACTTAAAAGTCTTCTCTCTCCTCTCCCTCCCTCCTCTGTGGTTTAATCTAGGTTGGTGTTAGAAAAATGTGTTAAAAGGAAGCTAGAAGCAAAGGAAAAGGAGAAGAAGAAATCAGGAAACAAAATTACTGATAAAAGTCCATTTGTATGCAGTCCACCTGCTTAAGTGCCTTCAATTGAAAATACGAGTCTGACTAAATGCCTTAAACACAAACTACAGAAAGTCAAATCCCTGAAGTCTTTTACTAGCAAGTAATGCAGTAAAATATTCTAACATGCAATGTTATACCTAAATAGTAAGAGTTGTAAATAAAAACATAATTTTGTTTTCCTTTATTTGGCCAATCATGAATATCACAGCAATGGAAAGGTAAAAGCAGCACCACTCTGATCCTACCTTGATAACCAAAGTCCTGTGTAGACCTTGGATATAGGCCTTGGATACATCTGCTCTTATGTTTCTACCTCTGCCAAAAATGGTGGTTACCATATCTGTTTCACAAAGGTGTTTAAAGAAGTGGATAACACACCACATGCAAAAGTAATGTGTAACATTCAAATAGTAGTGCCTAAAAGTAGCCGCTCATCAAATTCACCTGAGAAACATTTAAAAATGCATAATCCCCTGGACCTACTCAAACCCCCTCAATACATGACCCAGTAATTTGTATTCTGGCTAAATAAATTACAGCACAACCAATTTAAAGGCAGCTGATACAAAAAGTCAAAAAGAAAAGATCAGTGAACTTTACAGATGGAGATGTCATCAACAGAAGGAAACAAGACAGGAAAGACACAGATCCAAGAAAACTTCCACTTTGCTATCTATTACAGATACGAAATCAAACAAAATGAAAGCTGTATAGAAGAACTTGAGTGCTCTGAAGAGAATCTTAATAAATGGAAAAACACAGTAAAACCTTTCTCACCCTTACCAAATATAGAAGAAAAAAGGAAAACATTTCTAAAAAATAGTAAAAGAAAACAAAAGCCCTGATTATAATGAGTTTTGAAGAACTTGTTTCATGCCTGAAGAACAAAAGAAGCTCCCAAAAATTAAATTCTGAGTTGGGCTTGAATGCACTTTAAAGTTATTAAATGTGCACATCCTAGGATACTCATTTTTAAGAAGATATTGTAGGGTTAGTGCATAGCTAAAGAAATGCCACTAGCAGGCTTCAAGCCTCTCTTGAAAGCACACAGCAAGGCCATGGTCAAGAACCAATGACACATGAGCACACGGCAGGGAAAATGTGCTAGCTAAAGAGAGAACTGCACAGAAATGACACTGGGTATGGGACTGGTATACTTAGCGAAAACAGAAATAATTTTCATGTGTAGGACAGGACTTCTAGTGAAATGTGTTTATCTCCACTAGACCTCCTGCAACTAAGTAACAATATTTTTTAAATACAAAAAGACAAAGAGAAATAGAGGAGACTAGAGCATTACACTAGAGCATTCAGTAAGAGATGCCAACAAAACACGGCAGATGGAAAGCAAATAGAGACCTGGTAAAGGGCTTAGCAGAAAAGAGAGAAAACTGAAGCCTAAAGCCTATCGAAAGAAGTAAAAAAACAGGCCAACTTTTCTTCATCCAGGAAGCGGATGGTGTCAGGCATCTCTGTAATCTGAGGGTAACCCCAAACAGAAAAACTTAAAAGTCTGCATAACAAGCTGTTTAAACTTCTAGATCCTTACCCAGTAAGCAGAAGACTGCCATTCCCTGACTTTGGCAGACAGATTTCCTACTTTGGAGAATTCGACCAGAGTAATAGCCTAGGGACCTGTGGCATTATATTTGGGTAGAGGCAGAGGTGGGGGTTGGGGTGGTAGATACCTGCTGGGGGACAGGAAGATGTGAAAGATGTTTATTAAATTGAAGAGCTTCCTCGTTTCCTGCCAGAATGCTTGCAGACACTACCTTTCAGGATCCTCTCTGGGGCAACTGATTCAATGGGAGGAAAAAATTCATCGACAGAATATAAAACAAAAAAATGAAAGCAATGAAAAATGAGAGAAAAAAGATAAAAACAAAATAGCAATCAAGGTTATCTAACATCCAATTACTAAGAATTCCCAAAAAAGAAAAATAAGAAGATGGACGGAAAAGCATAATAGAAATAATAAAATTTCCCAGAACTGAATGATACGAGCTTTTAGAATAAAAAGGGCACCAAATGTCATGGACCCAAGATAAAATGAATGAGAGAAGGACGTATACAAAGGCACAGCAACAAGGAATTTCTCAACACCAGGGATTGAGGGAAGATTCTAAATGCTTCCAAAGAGGGGGAGAAAGGAAGTGAGGTAGAAAGAATCAGAGGTCAAAATGGCATTTATTCTCAACAGAAAGTCTATGAGGCAATGATACGTCACTGTGCTGGTTTGAAATGATGTATCTATCCTACAAAAGCCCATTTTGCAAAGGCAGCCGTTTCTTCTAATCCCTATTAAGTACTGGATGTTTGAAACTGCAATTAGATCATCTCCCTGGAGATGTGACTCAATAAAGAGTGGTTGTTAAACTGGATTAGGTGACAGGCATGTCTCCACCCATTCGGGTAGGTCTTGATTGGTTTACTGGAGTCCTATAAAAGAGGAAACATTTTGGAGAATGGGAGAGATTCCGAAAGAGCAGAGAAGAACAACATAGCCACGAGAAGTAAAAATAACCAGCCAGCGACCTTTGGAGATTAAGAAGAAAAACGCCTCCTGGGGAGCTTCATGAAACAGGAAGCCACGAGAGAAAGCTAGCAGCTGATGCCGTGTTCGCCATGTGTCCTTGCAGCTAAGAGACAGAAACCCTGACTTTGATCACCATGTCCCTTCTCAGATGAAAGAGAAACCCTGAATGTCATCGGCATTCTTGACCCAAAGTGTCTTTCCCTGGATGCCTTTGATTGGACATTTCTATAGACTTGTTTTAATTGGGACATTTTCTTGGCCTTAGAACTGTAAACTAGCAACTTATTAAATTCCCCTTTTTAAAACCCATTCATTTCTGGTATATTGCATTCCAGCAGTTAGCAAACTAGAACCGCCTTCAAATTTCAGATGAAACACTCCTAGGTATATACCCAAAAGAACTGATGGCAGGACTCAGTTATCTGTACACCCATATTCATGACAGCATTATTCACAGTAGCAAAAGGTGGAAATAACTCAAGTGCCCATTAACAGATAAGTGGATAAACAAAATGTGGTATATCAATCATTATTCAACCATAAAAAGGAATGAAGTTCTGATACAGGCTACTACACGAATGAACCCTGAAAACATTATACTAAGTGAAATAAGCCAAAAACAGAAAAGGACAACTATCATGATTCTACCTATTTGAAGTATTTAAAACAAGTAACTGCTTAGAGACAGAAAGTAGATTAGAGATAGAAAGTAAAGTTTACCAAGGGCTGGGGGGAGGAAGAATAGAGAATTTATTGTTTAATGGGTACAGTTTTGGTTTGGGGTGATAAAAAGGTTTTGGTAATGGATGATAGTGACCATACCACAGCATTGTAATTAATGTCACTGAATTGTACACTTAAAAATGATTAAAATGGCAAATTTTATGTTATATATATGTTACCACAATAAAAAAAAGAAAACCTCTGAGGAAAAATTATTCTAGCCAACAACATACAGCCAAAAAATAAATGTGCTTTCATCTAAATAAAGCAACAAAATGGTGCACCCAAAATAGTTGGGATAAGCTTTTGAAGGAAAAAAAAACTTTTAAAACAAAGTAAGATCCAAATTCCTCAAAATATCCCCTAAAATAGTTAATAAGTTTTAAAAAACATGCACAAAAAACAAATAATTCAGTCTTCCTGCCCTTTTGGATAAAAAAAAGTATACAGACACTTTTCAGACCAACCTCACTTTGATTTTGTTGTCTTCTACATAAGCAAAAGAAAATTAAAGGCACAATTTGTGTTTGTAATGTATATATTCAACTTTAAACATGTAAAAATATTTCAAAAGTTATTATAAATCAACAAGAATGCTCAGAGTATTGCCTTAAAAATATGGTTGGTGTACATGAAAAAGAGATGTACAGTCCATCATTAGAGTCCCTAGGTTCCATAAAGCCACTGAGAGCCCAAGATGCTTTGAAAGGAAAGACAGAAAACACAAGGCATGAGAATATAATCTGAGATCAGCAAGTCTAAAGGGCCTTGATCTTATTTAAACTCTTATCAGGTTCTTGCATTATTGGCTTGATCAAAGTCTATAAAATAGACAAACCAGAACACCTAATCACAACAGTCAGAACTTAAAAGCCTAAACCTTTAAATAAATCAAGAGCTTTGATCTGAAATACCCAGAAAGAGTTGTTGAGTCCCTTAAAATATACCAAGAAACAATTCAGACCACAAATTAACTACTATTATGGCAAAACTCATTTATACATTTGAACCAATGGAATGATATAGCACACAACATACTTACACAGAGCCTGGCATAAAATGTTAACTATTTGTGCTATTACTAACATTACCTCTTCTGACAAGATGAAAGAAAAGAAAGTTACAGTGAAACTGATAAAAAGGAACTTGGGAATGCTGAATTGCTTTATCATTTAAGGGCAGAACCACTTTGGATAAACACAACAAAGAGTGAACCAAATACCTACCATCATACTCTTTAAAAAACAAGTGCTTTTTCTGGAGTGATGCAAATGTTCTAAGAATAAGAATTCATGATCATGGGGATGAATACGCAACTATGTGATGATACTGGGAGCCACTGATTGTATACCATGCACAGAATGCATGTGTGTGAAGATCTGTCAATAAAAATATTTTTTTTTAAGTGCTAAAAAACATTTCAAATAGATCCTATAACCTAACACATAACGTTACCTACCAACTAGACATAACAAGTTCATGGATAAAAACTGGACTTACTTAGCTCACATTTACTGCAAAGATAATGTGAAACCATGGCATCTATTAAAATTCTGCCTATTTCAACTTCTCCAAATTATATGCAGAATTACTTTATCCCTCCCAAGTTACATACCAAATATCTACAAAAAGTATAATTAGAATACCATGGTCCAGTAGGCAGTTCCCCTTTTGACATCCTCCAGAACTTTTCATCAATTCCATTCATATTTGGGGGGGAGGGGGGGTGTTGTTGCATGGTCTGGGAATCAAACCCAAATCTCCTGCATGAAAGGCAAGCATTTAAGCACTGAACCACCCGTGCACCCTATAATTCCATTCAATTTTGCAATTAGTCATTTATTGCCTTGAACTGGTCTCTCCCATACTGCTATTCTACTTTTTACATTTGGACATCTGGGTATTAAGAATATAATAGGTTCAGCATAGACTGACTGAAGACAACAGAATATTACACAAAACCAGAGACCAACTGCTCACAACCTTTCCCATCTAAAACATAAAGAATAGAAACAATTTGGGGTCACTGCCATCTCACATCTTATCATGTCAGGATGGAGAAATCAACAAGAGCTTATTAAACAGACTTGGCATACCAGCTTCAGAAATGAATAATGATCCTAGTTTCAACACTCAATTCAGCAGAAACTATTCACCACTTTATTCATGGTCCCCTCTCTTCCATAAAATCCCCAGCAAGAGAGAAGATGCATGATGATGATCCTGCCCTCCACAAGCAGATCAAAATTTCAAAGCAACAAAAAGATGTGTTCACTCTTTTGTTGCTCAGATGTGGCCTCTCTCTCCAGCCAACACAATAAGTAAACTCACCACCCTCCCCCTGTCTATGTGGGACATGACTCCCAGGGGTATGGACCTTCCTGGCAACGTGGGACAGAAATCCTAGAATGAACTGAGTCTCAGCATCAAGGGATTAAGAAAACCTTCCCAAAAGGGAGAAGAGTGAAATGAGATAAAACATCAATGGCTGAGAAATTCCAAACAGAGCCGAGAGGTTATCCTGGAGGTTATTTTTACACATTAAGTAGATATCACCTTGTTATTCAAGATGTAATGGAGAGGCTGGAGGGGCTGCCTGAAAATGTAGAGCTTTGTTCCAGTAGCCATGTTTCTTGAAGATGATTGTATAATGATAGAGCTTTCACAATGTGACTGTGTGATTGTGAAAACCTTGTGTCTGATGCTCCTTTTATCTACCTTAAAAACAGACGAGTAGAACATATAGAATAAAAATAAATGGTATGTATAAATTTTTTTCTGTTCTTTTTATTTCTTTTTCTGAATAGATGCAAATATTCCAAGAAATGATTATGACGATGAATATGCAACTATGTGATGATATTGTGAATTACTGATTATATATGTAGAACAGAATGATCAAAACAGGAATGTTTGCATTTGTTTGTTTTTTGCTATTTAAAAAAATAAAATATAAAAGATGTGTTCATATAGGCTCAAGGTAATAGTTAATGTACTACTTCTAAAGGCTAGATAGAGCATAGTCCTTTACTATGACAGTCTATTTTTATTTAAAAATGTTTCAGAGGCGGTGCAACAGTGGCTCAGTGGTAGAATTCTCATCTGCCATGCTGGAGACCCCAATTCAATTTCTGGTGCCTGCCCACACACACACACAAAAAAAAAACCAAAAATGTTTAAAACTTCAGTTCACATAAAAATGCCCATGAGTCTCAGCAGCAGAGCGTGTTGACAAACTCAATGACTGAGGCCTGAGCTCCAAGGCCCACCATTCAGCAGCTGTGCAGTGTAGGAACCACGCTTAATGTCTTAAAGCTCAAACTTCCTCCCTAAAGATGTTGCAAGGGTGTCAAATGAGATGCTATTTGGAAAAGTGCTTGATACATAGTAGGAGTAAGATGATTATAAAAACGTATTAAAAAAAGTTTAATTTTTTTGACAATTAAAAAAATCATTTAATTTTTAAACAATTTTTAAAGTGCTCAAACCCTTGTGATTTACAATATCAACCTCTAAATATTATATAATTCTAAGCCAGAAAGTTACACCTCAAAATTATGACTTATTACTATAACTTCAATTTTTACCAATTTATACAGTCACATAAAAGAAACTTCTGTATCAATTATAAAATTCCCTGTTCACGAGGTTTTTCAGTATCTGTAACATAAAGAAGACTCACTAAAAATTTATCTCAGTAGGATTAAGAAAAAGTTTCTCTATAATAGAATATAAGTTTTTTAATTCCTTAGCCATTGTTTTCATCTTGAAAAAAATGATTCTACTTAATTCAACACTTCATTGACACCTGCTACCAACTTCATCATAGAGGATTTCACCACACGCTTTCTCCTCCATTAAATTTAGACCTGGGAAGGCCCTTATAAAACATCCTCATTTTAAAATAACATATTATAAAACATCAAAAGGAATCACCTAAAGGGAAAAAAAAGTAAAGAAGTGTGTTTTATTGGACGTTGGCTTGAAGACTGATTTCAAGATCTTTTTCGTAAAGTACGTACGCAGGAAGTGTTTTTGTTAAGGAAAAGAGGGTACTTTTTCCTCTAAAGTAACTGATTGCTGCAGAAAGACAAATAGAAATGTATAAGACAAAATGGATGGATACTGTTCTAGTTTGCTAGCTGCCGGAATGCAATATACCAGAAACGGAATGGCTTTTAAAAGGGGGAATTTAATGAGTTGCTAGTTTACAGTTCTAAGGCCGAGAAAATGTCCCAATTACAACAAGTCTATAGAAATGTCCAATCAAAGGCATCCAGCGAAAGATACCTTGGTTCAAGAAGGCCGATGAAGTTCAGGGTTTCTCTCTCAAGTGAGAAGGCACATGAACACAGTCAGGGCTTCTCTCTCGGCTGGAAGGGCACATGGAGAACACGGTGTCATCTGCTAGCTTACTCTCCTGGCTTCCTATTTCATAAAGCTCCTTGGGAGACGTTTTCCTTCTTCATCTCCAAAGGTCACTGGCTGGTAGACTCTCTGCTTCGTGGTGCTGCAGCATTCTCTGCTCTCTCTGAATCTTTCATTCTCCAAAATATTTCCTCTTTTAAAGGACTCCAATAAACCAATCAAGACCCACCCAAATGGGTGGAGACGTGTCGTCCCTTAATCCAGTTTAAAAACCACTCTTGACTAAATCACATCATCCAGGGAGATGATCCGATCACAGTCTCAAACATACTATTGCACAGAGACCATTCTACCCTTATGAAATGGAATTTATATTAAAACATGGCTTTTCTTAGGGGGCATACTTCCTTTCAAACCAGCACAGATACAGAAAGTTGTACCTGAGTTGAACGTGAGTTTTATTGGTGGTTGTTAAGGTTGGCTAAGATTTTCAATAGTTTCCTTATCAGATGTATCTTCACGCAAGATGAGAATTTGGTTCTCATTCTGTTAAAATGACAATGTTTTCTTGGATCATTTGTTTGCTCTTAGTGAGAAGTTATATAAGATTTTTAAACATCTGAGTAATTTGCCTAGATGACAAAGATTCTATGTCCTATCAGACCAATATACTTATTGATATGTATGCTGACTATCCTCTTCCTTACTATTTACTCAATGCCTCTTCACTTTAAAAAAACTTTTTCTTTTTAAAATCCTTTATTTACTTCAAACTTTTATATCACCCTAATTAAATAAAGAACCAAAAAAGAAAAAAGAAAAAAGTAATCATCCATAGAACAGAGGCAAGCATACAGTCATACTTTCAGTATTTCTTATGAAACATTTGTTTTTAACATGGTTAAGACCACAGACTTTATCTTTTAGACAGAAAAAATGCTTTGTTTTATTTGTCTCCATGATAACTGACTGAACTACAGTCTTCTTCCCAGCAGAGGTGAGGCATTTGAACCTAACCAACCACCCAAGCTTTTTGCCTTCAGTAACAATAGCAAAACACTAACCCTTGGCTAGAAAGAGGTGAAGGACCCTATTTGTAACCGTGAAACCAATCAACTGGCCTAAACTGGGATGGAATTCACACCCTTTACGGCAAGGGTTCCATGATCTAAGCCTAACCAACTAAAACTAACCAGTCACAGCCAATCTATGATATGACCATGATAAAATAAATGTGATGTGCCACATCAAGCTAATTATTGAAGACAGTTAACAGGGTGGGTAGTTGTTTCTACAAGAAAACTGTTCAACTGATGTAAAACCCTATGTGCTCATCACTCTAAGCATTCTGAGTTTCCTTTAGCTCCTCAATACACTTACTGCTCTCTCTCATGGCAGGGTCTTTGTGCATGCTGTTTTTTCTACCTAGAACACTTTTCCAGTCCTCAATGCCCTACCCTGTACTATCCAAGCAACCTATATCCATCTGCCCCTCAGCCTACTTCCAATTCACTCTCCTGACGTTCATTTTAGATATCTCTTCTTCTGAAGCCTTACTGATTCTCAAGACTGGGCTGTGACCACCTGGTGAGGAAAGCTGAACTTTCCCTTTTACTGCTCTATAATGTTCTTATTTTTTCCACTGGACTCCACCCTCTAAGCTCCACACCAGACACGACAAGTCATCCAAGAGCCAAACAGTGCCTGACATGCAGAAGCAGCACCCAAAAATTTGTTTAATAATTAAACGATGAGATATTATTTCAATGGCTTCAAATATATATGTATGAGTGTATATATATACACACACACACACATAGTATGTACTAATATATATACATTTATTATTATTATGCATTCATATATGCATATCAGAAAACAAGTGATTTCCCCTACCCATTCCAAAAAGAAAAGGAAAAAATAAAGCTGAATTCACAAAGGGTATATCTTTACCTCTCAATTTGAGCACTCCAGCCTTTAATTTCCTCAGTTATAAAATAAGAAAATCCTAAAATTCTTGTGGTGGTTTGGAGCTATATGTACCCCAGAAAAACATGTTCTTAAGCTTAATCCAGTCCTGTGGGTCTGAACCCATTGTAAGTAGGACCTTTTAATGAAGTTACTTCAGCTACACTGTGGCCCAATCTACTCAGGATAGGTCTTAATCCTATTACTGGAGTCCTTTATAAGCAGAATGGAATTCAGACAAAGAGAAAAACAGGGAAAACAAGAAGTTGAAATTCTACAGAACCCAAAAGAAGAGGCCACCTCGTGCACTGCCATATGACAGAGGAGCCAAGAACCAATGATCACTGGCAGCCAGCTCTGGAACACAAGTCTTCAGGAAGAAGGCACTGCCTTGATGACACTTTGATTTGGACTTTCTCTTAGGCCCAAAACTGTGAACTAATCAATTCCCATTGCTAAAGCTGACCCATTGCTTAGTATTTGCTTGAGCAACCCAGGAAAACTAAAACAATCCTCCTTGTAAAATTTTGAAGAACATCTAAAAAATGACTTTCTTTCTCCTCTGCTATGCCAAATCAAATTAGGTAATATCAAGTATTACAGCCTAACCTATAGAATGATAATGTATATCAGTTAAAAGGTCTCCCATGAGCACCTGACAGCAGTAGGATCTCAACAGCTTTCCTAAAGAAAGCAACAGCGTCAACCTACCAGAAGTTAAGTGGGGAAACACTCCAAACCCCAGGAGGTGACAGGCTGTCAACGTGCTTTTGCTTTATCACACCCTAATTTTAAATAAGCTTTTGCTATGTGGAATCTTCCTCCATTAAATTTACATAAAAATCGTAATTTAAAGGTAATATAATTGACCTAAATTCATTTGCATCAAATTAAGTGCATCGGCATTCCTAGTTTAAAATTTTTTTTTTAAATCGATTTGGTTTTTAAGAGTTCTCTGGTTAAACAAATAAAGTGATAAAAAGCTGAGAAAGCGCTATATTCTGTCTACTGCTCCTATTAGAACAAGTATGAAAGGAATAGAAAAGCATGCCTGAGACAGGAAATAAAAAGCAAACCTTACCATGGCAGAGTTGAACAACAAACATCAAATGTAAGCCATAAAAGAGTATCTACAGACCTATAGTCACACAAATTAAAAGGTATAATGAACTTTCAGACATCAAATACATCCCCTCATCTTACAGATGAGTAAACTGAAACTCACTGCAATGAAATGACTTGCCCAAGACTGCATGACTTGCAGAGTCACATCACGACCTGTGTATGGTATATAAGACCTCTCAGATACACATTATCACTCACAAATTCTTTAAGAATTGTAACACTTAATAAGAAATGTCGATTTTATAAGACAAACCTGAAGATAGACAAAAAGATAAGAATTTAGCAGACATCTAAATTTAGAGATGCATTTTTTATACTATTTGGGGTCTCAGAACACTAAATCTGAAATGAAATGCTATCTCCCTCAAAACAGGTCTATCATATATATATAATCACAAATAACCTTGACATATTTACTGGCAGTGGACTATGTGAAATTATTTTAATCAAAGTAAGTAACAATGCAAGAGGTGGGCAAGACTTGGTATCAAGTTTAAGTGTCTCTGTTCTATGCGAATGCTCTTCTGGCAGCACAAGGCCACAGGGTCGATCTTATTCTACACACAAGTAAACAGAAAGGAGTAGACTCTCCTTCAAGTACCTCCTCTCTCCCTTCCTTGCTAAATTCCAAAATACACTCTCTTACAACATTAAGTCAAAGCATTTAGATGAAGTAAACTGTTTTCATGCCCTGATGAGTTATACCTTCTTATCTATGTATCCCTGTTCAGTATCTTTTCCAAACAAAAGAAACACAAAAAACTATTGTCTACATATAAGCTGCTGTCATAATCACAGTGCAAGAATTCTGGAATATGGTTAAAACTCTGATTACCAAAATCAAATATAGGTATTACCAATATCAAAAATAGGTATCACTGATAAACCTCCGGTTGCTGACACTACCCTCAATGCTTATAAACCACAAGTATTTAAGCTCAAGAGAACGGAAGCCCAGGGGTGTGGATCTTCCTGGCAACATGGGATAGAAATCCTAGAATGAGCTGGGAGTCAGCATCAAGGGATTCAGAAAACCTTCTCAACCAAAAGGAGGAAGAGCGAAATGAGATAAAAAAAAGTGTCAATGGCTGAGAGATTCCAGAGTCGAGAGGTTATCCTGGAGGTTATACTTAAGCATTAAATAGATATCAACTTGTTATCCAAGATGTAATGGAGTGGCTGGAGGGAACTGCCTGAAAATGTAGAGCTGTGTTCCAGTAGTCATGTTTCTTGAAGATGATTGTATAATGAATGATATAGCTTTCACAACATGATTGTGTGATTGTGAAAACCTTGTGTCTGACACTCCTTTTATCTACCTTATCAACAGATGAGCAAAACAGCATAAAAATAAAGAATAGGGGGAACAAATGTTAAAATAAATTTAGTAGATTGAAATGCTGGTGATCAATGAAGGGAAAGGGGAAGGAGTATAGTATGTATGAATATTTTCTGTTGTTTTTTTAATTTCTTTTTCTGAATTGATGCAAATGCTCTAAGAAATGATCATGATGATGAATATGCAACTATGTGGTAATATTGTGAATTACTGATTATATATGTAAAACAGAATGATCATATGTTAAAAATGTTTATTATATATATTTTTTTAATTAAAAATTAATTTAAAAAAAAAGAAAAGAAAGAGAACTGAAGTAAGGGGATGAAACAGTTTCCATACCCTGCAACCCTGTCTTAAAAGCTCTTCCTGAGCAGTCAGGTTCAGTCATTAGAGCCATGCTTCCCTAGCACTTAGAGGTATCTATTAGCACTTAATTCTTCATAGGCCAATTATCTTTGTATCCCAAAGAATACCACTCAGTTGATGAAACACTTAAGAGTAAGATTTCTCATTTCCCTTGTTCACTTTTTCCATTCATCAATAAAACTGCAAGAAATCACGGACAATGGGGTGGGCAACGGTGGCTGAGGCAGAGTTCTCGCCTGCCATGCCAGAGACTTGGGTTCAATTCCCAGTACCTGTTCATGCAAAAAAAAAAGAAAAAGAAAGAAATCACAGACAATCATAAACTAACAGTTCTTTCTCCCTCTAAGCGAGACTACAACACAAAACCTTTTTCCCTACCATAATCCTAAAAGCATAGTAATAGATGTGGAAAAAAACTAAGTAACCTAGTCCAACTCTCATTTTGCAAATGAGTTTTATCATTTGTTCAAGGTTACATGCTTACTGGCAGATACAAAGAACAAAAAGTAAACCCCCAATCACACACTTATTCCAATTTACATTTCATCCACAATCATACCAGGGACAAACTGGCTAAAAACCAAATAACCATTACACAGTGTATGTCTCATCAATTTAAAATCACCATCTAAGAATAACAAGTTATCTTTAAATTTGTGTTTCTAGCTATGTTATCTTAGCAGGGAAACAATTTTCAGAAATGCATATGGGGAAAAAACTGCACATGGGCAAATACTCCTTTCCATCTCTAGTACATAGACAAGGATGTCAAAAATACTTGGCACAATTAAGATGTTACAATTGGAAAAAAAAATCCTTGGAAAACCCACCCATCTTTGGAATATCCATTCCCTGAGCCTACCATTTTCCAAACTTTCCCAATGAGCCAGAAAAAGCTGAAATACTTCTCAGTGTACAGTTCCGAAGCCCAGAGTTGGTGTGACAAATAAAATATACCAGCCATTCCTGGCCTAGCACAATGGTTAGAACGTGAGAAGTACACAAACATTCATTGAGTGAGAAAAACTAATCTAACACTGTTCTCAAACTCTCTACAGACAACAGCATGGCAAATATTTATACAGGTGAAATTCAACTACCTCTTTTACACTAGTCTTTAACAGTGTGCTACTCATTTGTAGTGCAGCTTCACTTCCCTGACTACACTATAACCATATGAGCACTGATACCTGTTTTTAAAAGCTATCCTCTCTGGTGTCTTAAAAGGCCTAAGGAGCCCTAATATTTCGACTACCTGATCCAAATTTTTTTAATTCCATGGTAAAATCAAGAAAGTGAACAAAAACTACTCTAGCCTCAAGCCTTCTCTCTTAACAGGGCAAATGGCTTCCTTTCATTTCGGATTTACCAAACACACACACACAAACACACATCATGCAGCAGGAAAAACGCTGTTCTCAACTGGACAACTGTAGAACCTATAGTCTAAGGAGGAAAGGAAAGCTGGAGGCAGGAAACTGGCAAGCTTGGCCCTATCTGCTGTCATCAATTAACTGTAAGACAAAATAATGTGGGGCCTCAAGTTTTGTGCTCCTGATGATGGTGGTCAATGCAGACACTATGAGCAGCACTGTTTTAACACAAGAAACTGCTTAACCAAGAAGAGTCTCAGTAAATGCTTTCACTATTGATTTGGTTAGTTTATTTTACTCTTATAAAACTTCAACACTATTACTGAAAAACTTTTCTAGTTCAAAAATGAAAATGGTTTAAACATACCCCAAAAAAGGCTATCAGCAATCAAGAATATCCTAAAATTTACCAAAGGAAAACTGACTCTTCATGTCAACTGAAAAGCTTCTAAATTTCCAGAATCCTCTGAGGAGTCTAGAGGTCCTGGAGAAGAAAAGCAAACTGTCAACTACCCTAGAGTCCCCTCTACTCAACGGAGCATTATGAAACCAGAGATATTCCAGAAAGGTATGGGATAGCTGCTACCCTAACGTACTGACCCCTGTCTCCGTATATCGATGTTGTATGTACTTTTCAGTAGCACTCAACTCTCATAAGTGGTGGACAGATGAGCAACAGCCAACACAATCAGCCATATGCCATCTCTGACCTATATACCATGGGCCACCAACATCCGTTACAAATGAAGCCCAATTCCTGGTTTTGCATCCTCTTAGTAAACACAGAGAATTCTAACAGGGTATCATTAAGAGTAGTGGCAGCAATTGGGAGCAAGCCTCCAATTTGGATTCAACCCCTGCTTGTAATTAATGGAGGTAAAGAAAAAATATTTCCATACTTCTCCAAAGAACAACCGAAGAATATAAGATCACACTGTCCAAAGCACCAAAGTTCTCTCCCCTTCTCAAATATTCTCTAATCTGTGTGTCATAATCAGAATACCTGTAAACCAGAAAAATGTAATCACTTAAGGAAAGCATCAATAAATTTCCTAGATATGAAGACTTAAACTCCACTAGAAATGTAAACATACTAAGAGATGAATGTTTTAACTACACTTGTCCACAATTTGAGAAAAATCACTTGACTGGTGCCTCCTTTAAGATTTCGAGTAGGTTTCTAGATGCCAAAATTGGTGGTATAGAGCAATAACTGGACAAGTTCAAATTTAGTTTTGGACAACAAAGCCACTAAGAACATAACAGGTGATAAACTGCACAAATCCGGTATCCCTCTCCCTAAAAACTTTCATACAAAACTGTTTTTATCAGACATTAAAATAATCATACCATATCTTCTTTCTTAACTAAACTTTCTCTATAAAATTAATTTCCTAATCCCAAATTTAGCTTTTTCTCGAGATTTACAAAAGCCCATCATCCTTCACTAGTCACATCACAGCGGGCAGGCTGCCACACAAAAATTTCCACCATGCCCCCAAAGAGGGTCTTGGAGATGCTCACACAATGACCACTTCTGGAATTCCAGGTTGTCTGTAAGGCAGGTTTTTTTTTTTTTATTAATTAAAAAAAAAATTAACTAACACAACATTTAGAAATCATTCCATTCTACATATGCAATCAGTAATTCTTAATATCATCACATAGATGTATGATCATCATTTCTTAGTAATTAGCATCGATTTAGAAAAAGAAATAGCAAAGCAACAGAAAAAGAAATAGAATGGCAATCTAGAGAAAAAAATAAAAATAAAAAATATATATATAAAAAAACAGACAAACAAAAAAAAACTACTGCTCAGATGCAGCTTCATTCAGTGTTTTAACATAATTACATTACAATTAGATAGTATTGTGCTGTCCATTTTTGAGTTTTTGTATCTAGTCCTGTTGCACAGTCTGTAACCCTTCAGCTCCAATTACCCACTATCTGTAAGGCAGATTTTATATTTTATTTCATGTAAAGACCTGGAACACCTCATCTCCTTAACCTTCCAATTACACCGTAGAAGAGCCAATTTCTTGAAATAGTAAGTTCTTTACACTTCTTTACCTATACCACAAACACAGGGACTGAAATAATGAGGAAAAGAATAAAGCTATACCTATTAATTCATTTAATTCAATGAACTGTACTCAATAATATTATTTATAACTAGAATTCTAGAAGTCCACCATTGTATTTAATGGAATTCTAAAACAATCTCTTCACATATGCTAACATATTTTTTAATTAACATGAAAATTTGCCATCAAGAAAAATGTATTTTGGGGCGGGCCGCGGTGGCTCAGCGGGCAAAGTGCTTGCCTGCTATGCCGGAGGACCTCGGTTCGATTCCCGGCCCCAGCCCATGTAACAAAAACGGAGAAACAGAATACAATAAAACCAGAAAATGTTTAAAGATGTTTCCCTTTCTTCCTTCCTTCCTTCCTTCTATCCTTCCTTCCTTCTCTCTGTCTTTCCTTTAAAAAAAAAAAAAGAAAAATGTATTTTTAAGTACGAGCTTTTTTCCTATGAAAAATATTGTAACACAGTAAAGTAAAAAAAAAAAAAATTAAAGTTAGAGCCAAGATGATCACAACTACATAAAAACAAAAGAAATCTAGGTAGAGAAACAGAGATTGGAAATTCACCAAAATGTTAACAGTGATGTTTCTATAGACTTTTTTATTCGATCATCTGTATTTTCCATTAAAATGTTTTTTATAACAAGGAATTGTTTTAAAAATAAAGACCAAGGAATAGCTAGCAACTGAAAATGATCCAAATTTCCATCAACTAGAGAATGGATAAAAAAATCTGTGGTATATCCCTACAATGAAATATTACCCCATTAGTACAAAAGAAGAAACTACTGATATATACTATAATATAGAGGATACTCAAAAGTATTGTGCTAAGTGAAAAAAACAGACACATGATTCCATTTCTATGAAATTATTTTAAAAGGCAAAATTACAGTGAGAGAGGGGACTTCCGGGTTAAGATGGCGGCTTAACAACATGCACATTTTAGTTTGTCCTCCAGAACAACTATTAAATAACCAGAGACAGTACAGAACAGCTCCCGGAGCCACGATAGTAACCAGACACACAGCATACCCCAGTCTGGACCAGCTGAACCAGCTGCAAGCACCCCCCAGAACCCTGAGTTCCCAAAGCTGCGGCGGCCAGGGCCCCTCCCCCACAGGCCGCTTCCCAGAGGGGAAAGGAAAGGACTTTACCAGCAGCAGGGACTGGGCACAATCAAATGCCAATTGTGGAACTAATCAACAAATTCTGACTACTAAAAATAGGCCCACAGCTTAGGAGAACCTGATCAAAGCGGAGGTTGCTCACTTTTACCCTGGCACCAAGGGGGCAGGACTGACAGAAAAAGAGGGGAGAAAAAGAAGGAAACAGAAGTTTTTGTGGCTGTGTATCTACAAAGGCTTGACTGCCTCTGGATACAGCAGCAGGACTTTACAGGCTGCAACTGCCCCAGGCATAGGCAGAAGTGAGCTCTTTTGGGGGCTTATCTGGAGCTTGTGCCTTCCCCAGGGGAGGGGTGAAGCCCCACCCAGGTGGAATCCCTCCATCAAGGAATTCAGACACCAGGGCTTGGTAATTTGAAGCCATTAAAACCAGCCTACAACCTCTCCTCTGTCTCCACCATGCCCCCAGCAGGGAGAGCTTGCCAAAGTTAAAGGTACCGCATCATCTTATGCTGGTGGGACCTGCAGTCAGACAAGCGCCACATACTGGGCAGGATAAAAAAAAAACAGAGTCCAGAGACTTTACAGGAAAGTCTTTCAACCTGCTGGGTCTCACTCTCAGGGAAAACCGAAGCAGGTGACTCTTTCCTCTTGATAGGAGGCCAGTTTGGTCTGGGAAAATCTGGCTGGGGCCTAAAATATATAAGCAGACCCTCCTAAGTGTGTGTGGGGGAAAGGTACTACACAAGCAGGGCAAGAAACAAGAAAACAAGAACTGAAAAATTCTCCTCTGTTAAACAAAACTTAAGCTAAAGGTCCAGATAAAGCTGAACGGAATGTCAAAGAACAGATAGACAACAAATTCATCCAGCAAGAAAACCCTAGATGAAAGAAGTAAAAGCAATCTCCAGAATGAACTAATTAAGGTAATTAAATGCCTAGACACAAGCAAAAAAAAAACAAATCACACTAGGAAAACTGAAGATATGGTCCAGTCAAAGGAACAAACCAACAATTCAAATGACATACAGGAGCTGAAACAATTAATTCAGAATGTACGAACAGACATGGAAAACCTCATCAAAAACCAAATCAATGAATTGAGGGAGGATATAAAGAAGGCAAGGAAAGAACAAAAAGAAGAAACTGAAAGTCTGAAAAAACAAATCACAGAACTTATGGGAATGAAAGACACAGTAGAAGAGATAAAAAAAATGGAAACCTACAATGGTAGATTTCTAGAGACAGAACAAAGGATTTCTAAACTGGAGAACGGAACATCTGAAATCCGACAAGAAACAGAAACTACAGGGAAAAAAATGGAAAAATATGAGCAGGGACTCAGGGAATTGAAAGACAATATGAAGTGCATGAATATACATGTTGTGGGTGTCCCAGAAGAAGAGAAGGGAAAAGGAGGAGAAAAACTAATGGAGGAAATTATCACTGAAAATTTCCCAACTCTTATGAAAAACTTAAAATTACAGATCCAAGAAGTGCAGTGTACCCCAAAGAGAACAGATCCAAATAGACATACTCCAAGACATTTAATAACCAGAATGTCAGAGGTCAAAGAGAAAGAGAGGATCTTGAAAACAGCAAGAGAAAAGCAATCCATCACATACAAGGGAAGCCCAATAAGACTATGCACAGATCTCTCAGCAGAAACCATGGAGGCGAGAAGACAGTGGGATGATATATTTAAATTACTAAAAAAGAAAAACTGCAAACCAAGAATTCTATATCCAGCAAAACTGTCCTTCGAAAATGAGGGAGAAATTAAATCATTTTCAGACAAAAAATCACTGAGAGAATTTGTGACCAAGAGACCAAGGAAGGAAAGGAAAAAAGAAGGAAAGAAGGAAATTTTCCTACAAAAAGAAGGAAAATTAGATATGACATATAAAATCCAGAAGGCAAAATAGTAGAAGAAAGTACTACCCATGCAGTAATAACACTGAATGGTAATGGATTAAACTCTCCAATCAAAAGACACAGTCTGGCAGAATGGATTCAAATCCAGAAGGCAAAATAGTAGAAGAAAGTACTACCCATGCAGTAATAACACTGAATGGTAATGGATTAAACTCTCCAATCAAAAGACACAGTCTGGCAGAATGGATTCAAAAACAGGACCCATCTATATGCTGTCTCTACTCAAAGGACACGAGGCCAAGGACACAAATGGACACTTACACACCAATGTTTATAGCAGCATTATTAACAATTACCAAGAGATGGAAACAGCCAAAATGTCCATCAACAGTTGGCTAAACAAACTGTGACATTTACATAAGATGGAATATTATGCAACTGTAAGACAGAATAAAGTTATGAAGTATGTAACAACATGAATGGACCTTAAGGACATTATGCTGAGTGTGATTAGCCAGAAACAAAAGGACAAATACTGTATGGTCTCAGTGATATGAACTGACATTAGTGAATAAACTTGGAATATTTCCTTGGTTACAGAGACCATCAGGAGATAGAAATAGGGTGAGATATTGGGTAATTGGAGCTGAAGGGATACAGATTGTGCAACAGGACTGAATATAAAAACTCAGAAATGGACAGCACAATATTACCTAACTGTAATACAATTATGTTAAAACACTGAATGAAGCTACATGAGAATGATAGAGGGAGGAGGGCTGGGGCATAAATGAAATCACAAAGAAAGATAGATGATAAAGATTGAGATGGTGTAACCTAGGAATGCCTAGAGTGTATGATGATAGTGACTAAATGTACAAATTTAAAAAATGTTTTTGCATAAGGAAGAACAAAAGAATGTCATTACTGCAGTGTGCTGAAAATAGATGGTAATTAATATTTAAAAATTTCAACTAATGTGTGAGACTAAAGCAAAAAAATGTTTATTTGGTACAAATCTATACTTTGACTAGTGCATCTCCTAATATAATTTATATAGATAGTTGATTGAACAACTTAAGTACATGGAACTTTGTATAGGACATGAGATTCTGTTTGTTTGTCCAGGTGATGCACTGATGAATCCCAGAGTGATTTGATCAGTGAGTGGAAAAGTATTTGCAAAGTCCCCTGCGGGGAATGGTGAGAACGGGGGAAAACTCAACTTCCCCAAGTCGAGTTCTTGATATTCTCACAGGCAGTGTGGGTAACCAAAGCTATAGGCTGAGCCCCCAGTTTGGGGGGTTGTTCATATGAAACTTAACCCCACAGGGGATCGGTCAAGCCTACTTAAAATTAAGCAGAAGAGTCACCCCCCAAGAGAACCTCTTTTGTTGCTCATATGTGGCCTCTCTCTCCAGCCAACAAAGCAAGCAGACTCACCACCCTCCCCCTCTCTACGTGGGACATGACTCCCAGGGGTGTGGATCTTCCTGGCAGCGTGGAACAGAAATCCCAGAATGAGCTGAGATTCAGCATCAAGGGATTGAGAAAAACTCTAGAATGAGCTGAGAACCAGCATCAAGGGATTGAGAAAACCTTCTCCACCAAAAGGGGAAAGAGTGAAATGAGACAAAGTGTCAATAGCTGAGAGATTCCAAACAGAGTCCAGAGGTTATCCTGGAGGTTATTCTTATTTATTAAGTAGATATCACCTTGTTATCCAAGATGTAATGGAGAGGCTGGAGGGAACTGACTTAAAATGTAGAGCTGTGTTCCAGCAGCCATGTTTCTTGATGATGACTGTATAACGATATAGCTTTCACAATGTGACTGTGTGATTGTGAAAACCTTGTGTCTGATGCTCCTTTTATCTACCTTGTCAACAGATGAGTAGAACATATGAAATAAAAATAAATAATAGGGGGAACAAATGTTAAAATAGATTTAGTTTGAAATGCTAGTGATCAGTGAACGGGATCAGTAAGGGGTATGGCCTGTAAAATTTTTTTTTTTTTCTGTTTGTTATATTTTTGTTGTCTTTTTATTTCTTTTTCTGAATTGATGCTAACGTTCTGGGAAATGATCATGATGATGAATATGCAACTATGTGATGATATTGTGAATTGCTGAGTGTATGTGTGGGGAATGTTTGTTTCTTGTAATTTTTAATTAATAAAAAATTTAAAACAAAATTACACTGAGAGAACGCAGAACAGCCATTACCAGGGGCAGTGGTGAGGGGAAAGGGATTGAGAATGCAAACGGATACCAGGGAACTTTGAGGGGAGATGAAAATGTTCTATATATGTATCCTAATTGTGGAAGTGGTTACACAACTATAACTATCTGCCAAAACTCAAACTAAACACTAAAAATGGGTGAATTTTTTTGTATGTAAATTATACCTCAATAAACCTGATTTAGAAAACAGGTAAGAGTAGAGAAAGTTGAAAACATTTTAAGGTGAATGATGCCATCAAAAACTGAACAGATAATAGCACTTTTGCTATTTAGATAAAACAAATTGTCTTTAAATACACATGAAATAACACTAAATTTTAACACTTTAATATCCTGCCAAAATGAGAATGAAAGCGAAGTTATCTGAGAATTCACCAGGTTTCACTTTAAAAGGGTTTATTACCACTACACTGATTCTATCAACAAAATGTGACATGTGAACTCTGAATATAATTTCTAATTCACTGCCAAAAAGTTCAACTTAGTGGTCTCACCCCCTACATATTAACTTTGAAGAATGCTGCAAACTTTTCACATGACTTAATCTTAGCCCTCAATTTGCCCCATGGAAAATCACTTAATTTCAAGAATCCTATTTTACCACCTTTACATAACAAAATGACTGCCAAAAAAACACTATCAAACTAGAGATTAAAAAGTTACAGCATGGGCAGGCCATGGTGGCTCAGCAGGAAGAGTTCTCGCTTGCCATGCCAGAGACCCAGTTTCGATTCCCACTGCCTGTCCATGCAAAAAAAAAAAAAAAAAAAATTACAGCATCATGAGCCCCCAGTCTTGGGGTTTATTCATATGAAACTCACCCCCACAAAGGATAGGTCAAGCCTACTTAAAATTAGGCCTAAGAGCCACCCCCAAGAGAACCTCTTTTGTTGATGAGATGTGGCCTCGCTCTCCAATCAACACAACAAGCAAACTCACCAACCTCCCCGTCTATGTGGGACATGATTTCCGGGGGTGTGGACCTTCCTGGCAATGTGGGACAGAAATCCTACAATGAGCTGAGACTCAGCATCAAGGGATTGAGAAAAACCCTAGAATGAGCTGAGACTCAGCATCAAGGGATTGAGAAAACCTTCTCCACCAAAAGGGGGAAGAATGAAATGAGACAAAGTGTCAATGGCTGAGAGATTCCAAACAGAGTCCAGAGGTTATCCTGGAGGTTATTCTTACACATTAAGTAGATATCACCTTGTTATTCAAGATGTAACTGAGAGGCCGGAGGGAACTGCCTGAAAATGTAGAGCTGTCTTCCAGTAGCCATGTTTCTTGAAGATGACTGTATAATGATATAGCTTTCACAATGTGACTGTGTGATTGTGAAAACCTTGTGTCTGATGCTCCTTTTATCTACCTTGTCAACAGATGAGTAGTACATATGAAATAAAAATAAATAATAGGGGGAACAAATGTTGAAATAAATTTAGTTTGAAATGCTAGTGATCAATAAAAGGGAGGGGTAAGGGGTATGGTATGTATAAATCCTTTTTCTATTTTCGTTTTATTTCTTTTTCTGAATAGATGCAAATGTTCCAAGAAATGACCATGATGATGAATATGCAACTATGTGATGATATTGTGAATTACTGATTATATATGTAGAATGGAATGATCAAAATAGGAATGTCTGCATTTGTTTGGCGTTTTTTGGTATTTAAAAAAATAAAATAAAATAATTAAAAAAAAAATTACAGCATCATGATATGAGGAACCTAAAGATTTCCCACATGATCCTACCCTTTTTCCTAAGGCTACAACCTATAAAAGTTTTTTCTTATCCTTATGAATGTCGAATTTCCTAACATATTAAACCTAATTAGTTTTAATTATGTGAAGTTATCAAAACAGTCTATCAAAAAAAGCATTCAGACAATAGGAAAATCTGAACTACACTGATTTTTTATATGGAAGTACCTTTAGGTGTGTTTTTTTTAAATTCTTCATCTTTGAGATACATATTGAAGTATATATCAAACACATTATATGATTTAGGGAAATAAATGGGGTGAGGCATGAAATCAGACTGGTCAGGAGTTAATAACTGATGACGTTGGGTGATAGGTACCTGGGTGTTCACTAGACTATTCTCTTCTTTCATGTTTACGATTTTTCATAACAAAAGCTTAAAAATAATAATGGTGGAATATTAAAAATCAATTATTAAACCCACAACTTATATAATAAAATAAAAAATAAAAGAGTAAGTCACTAAAAAAAAACCAAAAAAATTAGTTATCAAAATGAGCTGAGGGAAGATTATTTTCATTTGATCAGAAAACTAAAGTTTCAAGATAACAGACTAGAATTAGAGATTGTTTCCTTAATCAAAAGTACATGTTAAAAACAAGGAAAACAGGTAATTACATACTTCTGGAATGTAAAATTCTTCCCTTCAATATACCCTATAAGATTTACTTACATGTAATTTGAGAGTCTTCAGTGATTAAACTTTCTTTGAGACTATTTCCTAAATAACCTAATTGTTCAGGAGAAAAAAACCCTGACCTTTCTTAATTTCATCCCATTATTCCCTGTACTCTTGTGTATCCTGTAATTTCCTTCACAAACGTCTGTTTACGTCTATGCCTATCATTTAGCCACTGATTTCTTGATTTATAAAATTGATATGCTCTTGTTTGTTTTGATTTTCAGTTTTTTATTTGGCCATTTCATACTCTTCCTAAGCAATTTCATATAATCATTTTAGTTAAGCTTGACTGTATTTTTCCAATAGACTTTCTAGTAGTATCGTTTCTAGGCAACAACCTCCATAATCAAATAGTGAGAGTTCCCATTGGTTTGGTGATATGATGCTCTATCCCACATAGCTTGTATTTGTGTTTTCTAGTATAGCACACTGAAATTTCAGGCAGCTTTCATCTACTATAAAACCTCTACCCATCACAGCCTCTGTGCAGCTCCACATCATTTCTGGCATTATTTTCTGGGTCCTACTGGGAGGACAAGGATATGCCTGAACCCAACAGTTCCTAATAAATATAATGAGCACTTATCAAAGGTTTTGCCCTCTGCAAAACACTTTATATGTCAATGCTTTAAACATGGAACTTCCTTTGATGACAGCATGTCCTATATCAAAATTGTCCAATACGGTAGCCACTAACCACATGTGGCTATTGAGCATTCAAAATCTGGCTAGTGTAACTAAGGAACTGACTTTTCAATCTTATTTATTCTAAATCTAAGTAGCTTAATTTAAGATTAAAGAACTCATGTTGCTTAGAATTTTTCTTCATAAAAGTCATTTCCATTTACAGGCATACCTCGTTTCACTGCACTTCACTTTACTGTGCTTCGCAGACACTGCATTTTTTACAAATTGGAAGTTGGTGGCAACCCTGCAGCAAGCAGTCAGCCGGCGCCATTTTTCCAACAGCATGTGCTTTGTGTCTGTGTCACATTTCAATTAAGGCATGTACATTGTCTTTGTTTAGACATAACCCTATTGTAACTTAACAGACTACAGACTAGTGTAAACCTAACTTTTATATGAACTAGAAAACCAAAAAATTCATGTGACTCACTTTACTGCAATATTCGCTTTATTGCAGTGGAACCAAACCTGCCATATTTCCAAGGTATGCCTGTATTTTTATATGTATATACATTCATGTTTTCTAGAACAGGCTTTTTCAAACTCAGCACAAATGAAATTTTGGACTAGATAATTCTTGGTTGTGGGGAGGCACCCTGTGCATTGTAGAACATTTAGCAGCATCCCTGGCCTGTACCCACTAGACACCAGCAACAGCACTGTAAATGTGACTATCAAAAATATCTTCAGACATTGCCAAATATTCCCTAGGGGATAGGGGGCAAAAGTGCCCCCAGTTAAACATCACTGATCTAGGACTAAGTCTGGATAGTCTAGGACAATTTCTTTGAGTTCTTGTTTTTCCATCTGAAAACCAGACAACACTTAACAATAGTTAAAATTCACCATCTCTTTATAATATTCCCCAGAACCCACATTATAATATTTGTGTTTTTCCATTCATTATCTCAACCAACCTTGAGGTAGGTTACCAGGCCTAATTTAGAAACTGGGGTGGCAGGTGGGGGGTAGAAAGTGTGACTCTAAGAAGCTAAATGACTTGCCTAATTAGCACACCATTAATAAGTAGCAGAACTGACACAAATTAGGAATTTCAAACTTTAAACTACTTGTTATACTATAGTACCTTGTAGGCTTATGGAATCTAAAGGGGAAGCTCTTTCAGAAAAACCCTATTGAGATGACAATCTCAGTCAAAGCTGCTTATGATTGCACAACACATTACTGTGCCAAAAAAAGCAAAGCTCACAAGAAAATTGCACATACAGACAAACAGAACTAGCAAGTATTGTAAGCAAACTGTATGCTGAAGAATAATTCAAGACAGGGGCAACAAGTCGTAGGTTACCCATATCACCTTAAAAAGGCTTCTCCTGGTTAAGGCAGTGAGCTCCCAGACAAAAGGCACAGATTGATCAGAAGTCCTAGAGGGAGGAGTTGAGGGAAAGGGGGAAAAAAAATCTAAGACAGATGGGTACAAAGGCTGGGATATCTCTCACGGCAAAAGTATTCTGGAATACCATCTATGTCGAACAGTGTTAAGAACCCAGAACTGAAAAAAAAATTTTTTTAATTAAAAGGAAGTCAGAAGACCCAAGATGTGGCCCTCATCTGCCAGTAACTGTGTGCCCTTGAATAAATTCTGTACATTTTCTGGGCCTGTTTCTTCATGTGCCTAGTGAGAGGACTTCGTTGTCCTGAACAGTCACTTTCAGCTCTCCCTTCAAGCTCAACATGCAGAACCATGAATTTGGTATTGGTTTGCTATTTCTCTGAGACAATGTATTAAACAGGAACACAGCCCTAACTTTCTGTTTTAAGTAGGAACCCAGCACTAAGTCCAGGATATTCATCAGAAAAATAAAAAAGTATTAGAGCACTAAATGGTTTCAATTCAACGGAATGAATATTTATGAGCGGCTGCCCACTCCTGCCAGAGACCTTATAATCACATGTGTAAGCCACAACATCCCAGACTTTGCATTTCTCTCTTTTTGTCTTAACCATCCCCATTCATTCATTCATTCATTATTTGGTCTCTGTGGGCCAATAATTAGGCACAAATTACAATCCAATATATGCAGACTATCAGTATTAGCAAACTTAGAAACACAAGTTAAGAATAAATTATCAGATACAACTGTTTTTCTTAATGCTGAGTACACTTTAGATGTTTGAGATATCAGACTATTAAAATATATGGCTTTTGACAGAATTTGGATATTAAAAGAAAGCATATTTGAAGAATATTGACGTTTTAAGGCCCCCAAATTTTTAACTTAACAATTTATTTGCTCTATCATACTGCCTGTCTAATCTTACTGCTTTCCATATAAAGAATAAAGTCTACTTATTTATACCCTTTTCCAGCCCAAACTTAGTTTTCACTTTGAGACTATCATAGACATGTTTCTCATAAAAATCAAGCTGTATTGTGATTGTGAAAACCTTGTGTCCGATGGTCCTTTTATCTACCTTATCGACAAACGAGTAAAACATATGGATTAAAAATAAATAAAAGGGGGAACAAATGTTAAAATAAATTTAGTAGATTGAAATGCTAGTGATCAATGAAAGGGAGGGGTATGAGGTATGGTATGTATGGGGTTTTTTCTGTTTTCTTTTTATTTCTTTTTCTGAATTGATGCAAATGTTCTAAGAAATGATCATGATGATGAATATACAACTATGTGATGATATTGTGAGTTATTAATTATATAACAAGAATGGAATGATCACATTGTAAGAATGTTTGTATGTTGAATAAAAAATAAATTAACAAAAATCAAACTATATTAGCACACTCCTTTCTATTTCCCCAAACTTAGTAACCCTTAATAAAGTTTGTATCTGTTGAAAATAGGCTGAGCTGCTTGTTACAGTCAATTAAAAAGTTTCAGAAAGAAAAACTCTCAAAAAAAGATTTTTCTCAAGCAATGCAGCAAAAAGCTGATCTTATAACTGTGCGAGTAGGTATGCAAAGAGGATCATTTCTTTTGCAGGGGAGACACAGAACAGCTCCCACCGCAAGTCAACTACTTCAAAACAGGGTCATAACTGTCTCAAATACTGCCTTCACAAAATAAATCTACATGGATGAGACATTTTAGATACAACTAGAGAGCCCTAAAATTTTACGTACAACACCTCCCTTTTTCAAATATTTTTCACAATGATGCACACATTTTATGATCTGAATAAAATCCACTTGTCTTTTTCCTTGTTTCAGGAAGTGAAAACTCAAGAAGATTAAATATTCTTAATATTACACACAGACATCACAGTAATAAAAACATAAGCTGATAAACTGCTTGCAGTAGGCATGGAAAAGGTAGCTTAAAAAAGACATAACTTGTATATTGCTCAATGAAGCAAAATTTAAAAAGTGCAAAAATGAACCATTTACCACAACTGTAAAATAAATAGTTTTTGACATGCATAGCCAATTGAGTAAACTAGTCAGGATTCTTGATACATAACGTTAGGAGTAATATAGAAAATAATTTTCTAAGTTAAGCGCTACTGACATGGTTCTGTGAACGACATTAAACCTATCCTTACTACTAGCCTGGTCTTAATACGATGACTTCTACATTTACAAAGAATCTTATGCTGAAGTCTTAAAAAGATCTCTAACAAAATAAAATCATAGTAAGGAGCACATGACAAAACGTTTAAAAGCTTAAAAGTTATCTCAATATTTAAGGGAACTATGTGACAACTCCAAATAGTTAACATTTCCAAAAAGTATTTCAAAAGTTTCACACACATGTTAAATACAATATGGCTACAGCCAAGATCAGACAAATCCGAACCCAGTGCCAGAAACTAAACAGCCCGCTTTTGGATACAAAAGCTGTTGGCCGACCTGAGGCGGTTACATACATACACTGAGACAGAGACAATATCTTAACAGCAAATTCAGCCTCCTCTTCCCTCTTTGAAGTGAATGACAAACAGGGCGTCATGCAAATTATGTCATCGGGTCACTTAGCAAAAATTTATACCTAACTTCTAAATTTGGGACCAAATGGCTTCTACATTCAAAAGAAATACAGATAGCAGATAAAGCCCTGGAGCGGAGGAAGAGTTTAAATGCCCCATTTTCTGACCCTTTTAACATTATGCCCATCACTAGATCTGAGCCCTAGATTTTAAAGCATGGTTAAATGGAGGCCTCTCTCAACCTCCTGAGTCTCTTGTTTTTGCAACAGTAAAGGAACTTTTCCTGCTTTATCTCAGTTCCCGGTGAGCAGGCGGCCCTGCAATTTGAATATCCTGAACTGGCAGGGTACGCTGGTGAAGAGATGAAGAGGAATCCACAGCGAAAACAGCCTTCTTATAAAAGACAAAAAAATAATAATTCCTCGTCCGCTCATAGCAAACCCATCTCAGAAATGTACAGCGCGTTAAGCAACACTGCGAATTGCAAACGTAAGAGTTTTCCTTTGACTCTATGCACGGTCTTCAGCTGTCAAATTACAACTCAGGAAAACACTATCATTAGAATAAAAAAGGAAACAAAAAAGCTCGCACCAAAGAGACTTGAGGATGAACTGCCAGCACCGTTTCGGAAGAGAGAGAGCAAAGAGAACCCGCTCCCCCACCCCCTGTGGAATTCATTCCCTCCCCGGGCTGGCAAAGCTCACTGCAGGGGCTCAAATTTAATAATAATAACAATAATCATGGCGCTTCCTGCTTCCCTCGCGGCGCACCCCACCCCCACCCCGATCTGCCGGGAATCGGCTTCTTCCCGAGATCCCCAAGCCTGGTGGCTTCCGTACACCCCTCCGGACAGAGCTCCTAGGGGCCGGGGCGAGCCCGCCCCAGCCCAATCCGAGCCCCAAGCCCCGCTTCTCCGCTTCTCCTCTTCCCTCTTTTTACCTTCACCATCCCCCATCCGCATTGTCTGTCTCAATTCAACTTTGACTAATATGGATTCCTCGGGCCTGGGCGGTAATTACAGCCCGCCCCCGGGAACCGAGCCCCCCATCTCCACCGAGTTCAACGCGGCTCCTCTGGGCGGGGGCTGCAGCGCTCTCTCCAGTCTACACCGCGTCCCTCGTCTACACCGCGCTCCCCCCGCATCCCCCGGCCCCAGGGACAAGAAGTTTGCCCTAGAAGGGGCCTAACCGAGGGCAGCAAGGACCACGTCCACCCCCCGCCCCCCAACAGCGGTCGGCCAGCGCGTAAACACCAGCGCTCGCCCCAGCGCGGCCCCGTGGGGGAGGGGAGGGCGGCCCTCCCCCGCTCGCCCGGCGGCCGGCCCTTTTACCTGTCATTGAGCTGGTCCTCGGTGCCCGGCAGCGGGTGAACCACGAAATGGATGGACGTCATGGTGCTTCCTACTCGTCCTCCTCCCGGGGACAGCCCTCTCCCTCTCTCGCCCACCCTCCTCCCCGAATACCCTTCCCCTCCCCAAAACCCACAACTGCCGCCGCCGCCTCCCAGTGCCCAAATGGAGGGAAACAAATGCGCAGGGGCCGCCGCCGCCTCCCTGCCGGGCGTTATGTCCGCGGCCCGGCGGCCCGGCGGGGAGGGCAGGAGGGCGGATCAACACGCCACCCGCTCCCCCCGCGACAGGTCGAAGGAGTGCGAGGCCGGCGGCTGGGACCCGAGGCGCGCCGCCGCCAGCGGCAGCCGGGAGTCGGGAAAGGGGGCGACTGGAAGGGTGGAGAGGGGCGGGCTGCGGGGTCGGTGTGGTCCCGGCGGCGGACGGGGTCCGGACTAGGGAAGGTGGCGAGGGAGATGAGCCCGCACCGCGCGTCACTGGCGAGAAGCCGTAGCCGCCGCCGCCGCCAGCACCTCCGCCGCCATCTTCACTTCTGCCCCAGTTTCTCCGTCTCGCAGGCTCCGCTCCGGAGGGGCGGGGGAGGGGCGAACGGGTGGAGGAGGAGGGAGGAGACCGGCAGGCGGGGGCACGACGGAGAGGGGGCGGGGCTCCGGGAAACGGGCGGTAAGACCTTTTCGATTGGACGGCTCAACGTGGTCGGGCCACGACGCTGTAAGGCGCGTGCGGATTGGCCGGCTCGGCTTCCGAGCCCAGCCCCCCCGGGGGGGCGAATCTCCGGAGTGAGTGTTCAGGAGAGCACGTGTTAGCTAGGAGGCGGCGGGGAGCGAGCTCTGGAGGGAGGGTGTGTGTGTGTGTGTGTGTGTGTGTGTAAGAAGGAAGAGGAGTTCTTGTATGCTTCTTATGATTTCCCTGGGGCAACCCTAATTATTTTGCGGACTCGTAGGGGGTTTTCCTTGTTTTTTCGTCCTGCATCCGCAGTTTTATTTCAAGTGGCAGCGTAAAAACAGTTAAGAAGCAAGAAATAAACAGTTTTATTTTTATTGGAGAAGTAAGGTAGTTATGTAAGGACCTTCCCAGAAGGTAATAGTAGGATCATGGAGCTGACTTTGCAGCAACTTATTTTATAATCCTACGCTTCCCAATTTCCCCCATCACCACCCTCTTCACTTAACACAAAAACAAAATGTGGAAATTTCAAATCTCCTGATTTAAATGATTCATGATTCTTTAAAATTACTTTTAAATGAAAGATGATGTATGTATTCTATATACATATAATGTATATAATTCTATACATTAATTTTTTAATGGTTCTATATGCTTTTTTCTGGGTTCCTATAATCTCATCAAAAAGACAAGAAGCTCTGAGGAACTCTCAAACTTAAGGAATTTAAGAACAGAAACTGAAAACATAAAGCATCTTGTCCAGTCTGTGTGGATGTTCCGTAAGTTAGGGGTCATGTAAAATGTATTTAAGTAGAAATGTCACATTTCCCCTCTTAATGCATAACATAAACACACACTCTTTTGCTTAGGAAGTTCCTTTGAGCGAAATGTGTGAAAATTTATAAATCAGGATAGGCTAGGTATCCCTGGAGACATACAAAGGAACACTTTTGTAGGTCACCATCTCCAAGATTGGCCCAGATTAATTTAGACTAAAAACTGAGTTCAAAATGTCAAAATAAATTTAGATTGAAATACTAGTGATCAATGAAAGGCAGGGGTAAGGAGTATGGTATGTATGAATTTTTTCTGTTGTCTTTTTATTGCTTTCTCTGAATTGATGCAAATGTTCT
Organism: Tamandua tetradactyla; assembly: GCF_023851605.1. Classification (NCBI taxonomy): domain Eukaryota; kingdom Metazoa; phylum Chordata; class Mammalia; order Pilosa; family Myrmecophagidae; genus Tamandua; species Tamandua tetradactyla. The sequence continues at coordinate 146,902,665 of NC_135332.1, forward strand.
AAAAAATGATCATGATGCTGAATATGCAACTATGTGATGATGTGAATTATTGATTATTAGAACGGAATGATCATATGTTAATGTTTGTGTTATATATTTTTTTAATTTAAAAATTAATAAAATTAATTTTTTTTTTAAAGTGAGTTCAAGACCAATATGGGGAAGCAGGGTGGCCCAATAGAGACTGCTAGTTTAGAGCCAGAACAGACCTGGATTTGAGTCCTGGTTCTGTAACTTACCAGGACATTGTGACATTGATTAAGCTATTTAACCCATCAGATTCTTTTTTCTCTATTAATAAAATATTCCATAATAATAGAGCTACAAAGGGTCATAGTGAGGTCTGAGTGAGATAATGTATCTCATGCACCTAGAGCAGTTCATAATAGGTTCAGCAAATGGAAGCTTTTATTTACGAAAAACTCACTGTGTACCATTTTGTATACTTTGTGTCTTTTAATCCTCAAGTCACACTATGGTGTAAATAATATTCTCCCCATTGTATAGACGAGAACACTGAGGCCCAGAGACCATAGGCAGGTGCTGAAGTTGAGAGTTAATCCCAGATCTTCTGACTCTGATTCTACTGCTGCCATCTAGTAGTTAAAAATTTAGAAGGAACAGACTGTTCAAAGTCAACAGTAAAAAAGTGATATGATAAATATAATAAAAGTATTATGGAAGTTAAAGGAGGAAGTGATTCCAGCCAAGAGAATTAAGCTGAGCCCTCAAGAATGTTCTGGCCAAATATAATTCCTGGCTTAAACCTGATCCTTTTAAATGTACCTATGAGCCAGCTCCACACGATGACCATACCTTGCCTCATTTCTCTTTTTTCCAAATCTGTCCTTCATCTTTTTCTTTTCATTTTGCTTCCACCCTGCTTCTGACTTGATTTACTCATGCCGAGTTTCCTAGAATTGTGACTTTCTCGCCTTGTTGAAGTCTGGCCTCTTGGCAGCCCATTCAAACTGCCCACTTGATCTTTGACTAAAAACTACCTTGGCATTGATGTTTTTTGTTGTCCCAGGCTGGCATGTTTGGGACAATCCTCCTCTTCCAGGACTCTACACTTTGGTGGTTCACATTTTGGACAGAGGAAAACAAGATAAAGGCACGGGGTTGTGAAAGTCCATGGCATGGGTGGGGGTAGAGGAAATGGAGATAGGGGAATAAAGATAAACAAGGCACAGGCAAAAGCTCTTTGAAGAGTCAAAATTCCTTTCTGATAATTTGGATTAATCTCCCTCTGAGGACAATTAGAAAAGTTAAACAAAATATTTATTTAAATCTGCCCAAAGGCACAAGAGAACTAACAAAATAATAATGAATTACCAAATCAATACCTAAGGGAAGAATGGAACCAGGAAGGTGAGTCTTGTGTTTGTAACCACTTTTTCTCCTAGGGATAAATATCAATTCCAGAAAGATAGGCTAAAAAGCCAAAATGCTAAGCAGTTCTTCTGACCAGCACTCAGGGCTAAGATAACAGGGATTGATGTCTGGGCCCTTAATGCAGTGGGGAGCACTAATGAGCCCCTATTACTTTGTGTTGAGATCTTGAAGGGCTGGATCCCTGAGATAGACCATGTCTTAGATTTGATTTCCCCAAAAGCAGAACTGGAGGTAAAGTTACTTATTTGGGAGGTGACCCTAGGAAGCACTGTGTGGAACTGGAGAAATGAGCCAGGGAAGGAAGAAAAGCCAATAAACAGTATATCCTGATAAATGTTTTACCACTGTGGGTAATTGGAGTTCAGTCTCATTGGGGACCCTCTAAAAGACTGTGTGGAACACACTCAGAATTGTCCCACTGAGTGGGGAGAAAACTGGACATATAGAAATTTATTGATCAACTCCATTCCCCAAGAAGTTCAGGGTTGCTCCTGGATTGTTAATTCGCTGACACTTCAAGCCTTGCCCATTTGCAAGCCAAAGAAAACTCTCAAGAATTTCAAGACCGAAAGTAAAATTAAAATAATACATAAAAAAAAAGAAAATGAAGAAGGAGGAAGAAAGAAAAAAGAAATGTGCGAAAAAATTAGCAGGCAAAAGGAAAATGATTACCCAGTATAAGATCACAGAGCCAAATGGGAATGAAGAATGAAAAGGGAAAATATATAGGTATATGAATGTTGACAGAATATAACAGTAGGGATTTGTGCTGGTTTGAATCTATCATGTACTCCAGAAAAGCCGTGTTTTAATCCTGATCCAATTTTGTCAAAGCAGCCATTTCTTTTCATTCTGATTCAACATTGTATATAGAAACTTTTGATTAGAATATCCCCATGGAGATGTGGGATACCCAGTTGTGGATGTGACCTTTGATTAGATGGAGATGTGCCTCCACCCATTCCAGGTGAATCTTGGTTAGTTTACTAGATTCCTTTAAAATAGAAAACATTTTGGAGAGTCAGAAGTGTCGGAAGCCTCAGCAATGACAGAACAGATGTAGATGCTTGGAGATCAGTTACTTCAGAGAACAGAAACATGCATGTTTGGAGATACTTGGAGCTTAGCAGACATCATCATGAGATGTTAAGCAAGCCAGAACCTGGAGAGAGCCAAGGGAAGTCAAGAGATGAAAGCTGGCTCCACAGAAGCAAAGTGAGGAACACTCACAGGGACAGAGCCTGAAAGTAACAAGAGCAAGGAACCAGCAGAGCCAGCCACCTGACTACCCAGCTGACAGAGTTGGTGTCTGACCCATCGACCTTCCTTGAATTGAGGTATCTTTCCTTGGATGCCTGTAAACTTGCAACTTGATAAATTTCCCTTTTTAAAAGCCATTCATTTCAGATATATTTCATTCCGGCAACTGTTACAAATGAAAACAGGGTTTAAATTACAGAGAGCAAAAATACCATTGGCAAAAACTGACTCAAGAAGAACTAGAAACTTGATAAGTCCTATAACTATTTAAAAAAATCAAATTCTAATTTAAAACCTTTCTTCAAAAGAAACTCTGGGAAAGGATGGCTTCACTTCTTAATTATGCCAAACAGCTAAAAAGATGGCTCAGTGGCAGAATTCTCGCCTGCCATACCAGAGACCCGGGTTCGATTTCCAGTGCTTGCCCATGCAAAAAAAAAAAGTATCAATCTTCCCTAAGCTCTTTGGGAAAAATGAAAAAGAGAAGAAACACCACTCAGTTCTATTTCATGAGACCAGCATATCCTTGATATCAAAAGTTGAAAAGGATATTAGGAGAAAGGAAAATTATCTGCCAATTTCATTTATTAACATAGTTGTAAAAATCTTAAACAAATAGTAGCAAAGCAAATTTAATATTATATAGCAAGGACAATCTATTATGAACAAGTTGAGTGTTTTAACCTTTGAAAAGTCAAACGATGTAATTCACCATATCAAAAGAATAAAGGAAAAATATCATTAAGTCATCTCAGAGGATGAAAAAGCATTTGTGAAGTTCTATACTATTAGGTATGCCTAAGAGTTACTTCTGGAAGACCTCTTTTGTTGCTCAGATGTGACCTCACTCTCTCTAAGCCCAACTCTGCAAGTGAAAACACTGCCCTCCCTGCTACATGGAATATGATATCCAGGGGTGAAATTCTCCCTGGCAGCCTGGAAGATGACTCCCAGGGATGAGTTTGGCCCTGGCACCATGGGATCAACAATTCTATCCTGATCAAAAGGGGGAGAAGAAGTGTAACTAATCAAGTATCTGTGGCTGAGAGAGTTCAAATAATGTTGAGAGGCTACTCTGGAGGTCACTGTTACACAAAGTTCAGTTAGACCTTGCTACCTATCATAACTTGCCAACCCCCAACCAAAACCATTCCTGCCAATCCTAAAGAACACCTAGGGCAATATGTAAGATTCTACAAAGGTCCCATGCATTAGGGTAACTTTCCAGAAATCTACAACCTCCAGATGGGTCCCTGGACCAGATAAGTCTTAACGCCTAGAGGGCCCAGCCTCTCCAGAACATCGGTTAGTCCCGTCTCCCTTATTGATAGCCCTTTCCAATGTTGAAAAAGTTAGAATGGCCATAGCCCGAATACCCCTAACGAGAAGTATGGAATAATCAAAGGTGATGGTGGAGTTATACAGAGAAGCTAGGGTTTAACAAATGAATATGATTTCTGAATCATTAAATTGATATTTCTTTTAGTCTCCAGTATCTTAAAGCAGCTAGAAGTAAAAACCTAACATTGTGAAATTATAACCCATACTAAACTCTAAAATCTGTTCTACAACAAATTGTTGTGCTGTGCTTTGAAATTTATTGCTTTTTTGTATTTATGTTCTTTTTTACAAAAAAAAAAATTCGATTGTGATGATAAAAAAAATATTTATTCCTTCTAGACTCCTATCATCTGGAGCAGTTAGAAGGAAAAATCTGAGAGGATGGTATGGTAGCCCATGACAAACTCTGGGATCTGTCCTGTAACTGCTTGTTGAAGAGTGCTTTGAAAACTATTGCTTTTTCCTTTCTTTGCTTTCTATTTATGTTACATTATATGATAAAAAAAGTTATAAAAAATTCCATACTGTTCATGAAAAAATATATTTTAACAAGCTATAAATAGAAGGGAACTTCTGTAACCTGATAATGGGTATTTATAAAGAACCTTATGAGACACATCTTACCTAATGATGAAACTTCAGAAGCTTTTCCCCTAAGATTAGGAACAATGATATCTGTTCTCACCACTACTTTTCAACACTATACTAGTGCTTCTCTAGCTAGTGCAGCAAGAGAAGAAAATGAGATTAAAAGTATAAGGATACTTTTCCCAGAAAGCTGCCAAAAAATGGTACTAGATGGTTGATATCATCTCCAGGGCTACCTGTAGACCAGAGTGATGAAGCAAGTACTGTTGGGCTAGAAGGTGGTGGTCATTCATCATAAGGACATTAACATTTCTGGCAATTTCTGCATGATTAGTTTGAAGTGTCTGGCCTTTCCTCCACAACCACATAGACACCAATCTATCCCATGATCCCTTCTATTTCTGGGCTTCCGGGCACAACTTCATGTGAACTGTGCAAAGTGTACCGCCCCCACAAGTCCAAGCATGGCAAGACCACTGTGGAGTACCTCAAGTTGCTTGGCAAGATCCTAACTTACCCAAAAAAGGAGATGATGATTTCTGTTGAAGTCTGTGTGCCTGAAGCCCATATATAAGCTTGCCTACTTAAGGCACCTGACTCATAAAGTTGGCTGGAAGTCTAGGCACTAACAGCCACCCTGGAGGAGAAAAAGAAGCAGAAGGCCAAGATTGGCTACAGGAAATAGAAGTAGCTCAAATAGGCCAAGAAGAACATGGAAAAGGAAAACAACAAATAAAGAGAAATCCTTATCACAGACTTCTGGTCTGAGCCCAATAAAAACAGTTTATACCTTAAAAAAAAAAGGATTGACCTAGAATGAGCTGAGACTCAGCATCAAGAGATTGAGAAAAACCCTAGAATGAGCTGAGACTCAGCATCAAGGGATTGAGAACACCTTCTCGACCAAAAGAGGGAAGAGTGAAACGAGACAAAATGAAGTGTCAATGGCTAAGAGATTCCAAACAGAATCGAGAGGTTATCCTGGAGGTTATTCTTATGCATTAAATAGATATCACCTTGTTAGTTAAGATGTAGTGGAGAGGCTGGAGGGAATTGCCTGAAAATGTAGAGCTATGTTCCAGTAGCCATGTTTCTTGAAGATGATTGAACAATGATATAGCTTTCACAATGTGATTGTGTGATTGTGAAAACCTTGTGTCTGATGCTCCTTTTATCTACCTTATCAACAGACAAGTAAAACATATGGAATAAAAATAATAGGGGGAACAAATATTAAAATAAATTTAGATTGAAATGCTAGTGATCGATGAAAGGGGGGGTGAGGGATATGGTATGTATGAATTTTTTTCTGTTTTCTTTTTATTTCTTTTTCTGAATAGATGCAAATGTTCCAAGAAATTATCATGATGATGAATATGCAACTATGTGATCATATCGTGAATTACTGATTATATATGTAGAACTTCTATTATATGTAGAAGTTAAGAATGTTTGTGTTTGTTTGGTATTTTTGGTATTTTGAAAAAAATTAAAAATTAATTTAAAAAGGATTGAAAAGGAAGAAATAAAAACATCATTATACTCACAGACATATTTGAGTATATAAAAATTAGGATTAATAAGCAAGTTTAGCAAGTAGACATAAATAAGGATAGTGTACAACAAAAATCAATTGGTTTTAAATCCCAAAAAATTCTTAAATGAAAAACTGGAAACTATTATTTTTAAATAATAGTTAAAATAATCAACCATCTTATATTTAAGAATAAATTCAATAAAAGAGGTGTAAACCCTTGGGTGCGCAGGTGGTTCAGTGGTAGAATGCTCACCTACCTTCCATGCGGGAGACCCGGGTTCAATTCCTGGACCATGCGCCCCCCCAAAAAAAGAGGTGTAAACCTCTACACAGAGAACTTTGAAAATTTTTTGAAAGAAATCAAAGATGATCTAAATAAATGGAGGAATATACCATACTTACGGGCTAGTAGACTTAATATTGTGAAGATGTCAAGTCTCCCTAAACTGAGCTATAGATTTAGTTTAATCCCAATCAAAATTTCAATACCTCCACTCCTCAGCCCACCCCCAGTGGAACTTCACAAGTTATTCTTCAAACTTACAAGAAAATGTAAGGAGAGACAAAGATACAGAACAAAGAGCCCAGAGATTTATCAAAATCTAATGAACATGTGACTTTTTTTTTGAGCAATAAACACATTTTTTATTAATTAAAAAAAATTAACAACAAACAAAACAATAAGATACCATTCCATTCTACATATATAATCAGTAATTCTTAATATCATCACATAGTTGCATATTCATCATTTCTTAGAACATTTGCATCAATTTAGAAAAAGAAATAAAAAGACAACAGAAAAAGAAATAAAACGATAATAGAGGAAAAAAGTTATACATACCATACCCTTTACCCCTCGCTTTCATTTACCACTAGCATTTCAAACAAAATTTATTTTAACATTTGTTCCCCCTATTATTTATTTTTATTCCATATGTTCCACTCTTTTGTTGATATGGTAGATAAAAGGAGCATCAGACACAAGGTTTTCATATTCACAAAGTCACATTGTGAAAGCTATATTCATTGTTCAATCATCATCAAGAAGCATGGCTCCTGGAACACAGCTCTACATTTTCAGGCAGTTTCCTCCAGCCTCTCCACTACATCTTGAACAACAAGGTGATATCTACTTAGTGCATAAGAATAACCTCCAGGATAACCTCTCAACTCTGTGTGGAATCTCTCAGCCACTGACACTTAGTCTCATTTCATTCTTCCCCCTTTTGGTCTAGAAGGTTCTCTCAATTCCTTGATGTTAATTCTCAGCGCATTCTAGGGTTTTTCTCAGTCCCTTGATGCTGAGTCTCAGCTCATTCCAGGATCTCTGTTCCTTGTTGCCAGGAAGGTCCACACCCCTGGGAGTCATGTCCCACGCAGAGAGGGGGAGGGTGGTGAGACTGCTCGTCATGTTGGCTGGAGGGAGAGGCCACATCTGAGCAACAAAAGAGTCTCTCTTGGGGGTGACTCTTAGGCCTAAATTTTAAGTAGACTTGACCTATCCTTTGTGGGGTTAAGTTTCATATGAACAAACCCCAAGACTGGGGGCTCAGCCTGTAGCTTTGGTTGTCCACACTGCTTGTGAGAATATCAAGAATTCGACTTGGGGAGGTTGAATTTCTCCCCGTTCTCACCATTCCCCAAAGGGGGCTTGCAAATACTTTTCCACTCACTGATCAAATCATTCGAACATGTGACTTTTGACAACATAAGCACAGCAGGGCAGGTTGGAAAGGAAAATCTTTGCAATAAATTGTGCTAGGATGATTGGATATCATTATTTTCAAAAACCTAAACCTAACCCATACCCCATCACTCATAAATACCCAGAAGGATTATAAATCTAAATGTGAAAGGCAAATTTCAAAAAAGAAGATAATATAGAAGGTATCTACATGACTTTAGGATAGAGAAAGGCTTCTAAACTGGACATAAAAAATTTTCCTTTGTAATCTTAAAGGAAAAAAATTACAATATTGGACTATATAGAAGTAAGAATTTATTTTCATCCAAAAGACACCATTAAAGGATTAAAGGAAAAATAAGCCACAGAAGGTAAGAAGATATTTGCAATATATATTTCTGACAAAGGGCTCAGAATATATGAAGAAGTCTTAGAAATTAATAAGCAAAGATAAAACATGCAATTTTTTCAACTAGACAAAAGACTATAGGTACTTACCAAAACATATATCTAAATGGTCAGTAAACATATGAAAAGGTGCTCAACCTCATTAATCAATAATAACCTCATTAATCATCCAGGAAAAGCAGTTGCAACCATAAGATTCCAACACCCTCCAGGATAACTATCCTTAGACTGAAACAATAGTTATAGAGAACAGTGTAAAACAAGAACTCTTATTTACAACCAGTGAGAGTTTTAATTGATACAACCACTTTGAAAAACGATTTGTCATTTTCTACTAGAATTGGAGATATGCATGTCCAAAACTTCCATTCCAAAATATATACCAAATAGAATTTCATGCACTGTACACCAAGAGACAAAAATAAGAATTTTCATAGCAACATTATTTGTAAGAACTCCAAACTGGAAACAGCCCAAATGGCCATCAGAAATAGAATGAATATAAATATCATGGTGTGTTCATATAATGGAATACCATACAGCAGTAAACATGAAAAAAACTACAGCTGCTTTCAAAATCTGAATTAATCTCAAAAATAATGTTGAGCAACTTGCGCCAGAAACAGTACAATTCTATTGCTATAAACTTCAAAACTCAGCAAGATTGAGCTATGTTGTTAGGGATGCATGTTTAGGTGGTAAATCTAAGAAAAGCAAAGAAAGAGGTACTTTAAAGAGTCGCAGATACTATATAGGGGAGGGAGAAATACTGATTAGGAAGTAACACAAGATAACTGCAGAAGTATTGACAATGTTCTGTTTCTTGGTTATAGGGTGTTTGCGTCACAATGATTTATTAATCTCTGCATTTTCATTTTGTGTACTTTTCTATATGTCTGCTAAATTTCAGTATAGAAAAATATTTTCTTAACTTTTTTTATTGTATAGTATAACATGCATACAGAGCAAAGAAATAAAAAAGCAATAGTTTCAATGCAGTCTTCAAGAAGTGGCTATAGGACAGATCCAAGAGCTTGTCATGGGCTACCATATGATCCTCTCACATTTTTCCTTCTAGCTGCTCCAGAATATAGGAGGCTAGAGGGCTTAAATACTTTTTTATCATCAAAATCAATTTTTTTCCTTCTTTTTTTTGCGAAAAATAACATATATACAAAAAAGCTATAAATTTCAAAGCGCTGCACCACGATTAGTTGTAGAACATATTTCAGACCTTGACATGGGTTACAATTTCACAATTTTAGGTTTTTACTTCTAGCTGCTCTAAAATACTGGAGACTAAAAGAGATATCAATTTAATGATTCAGCATCCATATTCATTTGTTAAATCCTATCTTCTCTGTATAACTCCACCATCACCTTTGATCTTTCCATCCCTCTCTTTAGGGGTGTTTGGGCTATGGCAATTCTAAATTTTTGATATTGGAAGGGTCTGTTACTAATATAGGGTAGGGAGATGGAACTATCTGATGTTCTGGAGAGGCTGGGCTAGGTTTCAGGACTTATCTGGACCAGGAACCCATCTGGAGTTTGTAGGTTTCTGGAAAGTAACTCTAGTGCATGGAACCCTTGTGAAATCTTATATATTGCCCTAGGTATTCTTTAGGATTTGCTGGAGTGGTCCTGGTTGGGGGTTGGCAGGTTATGATACGTAGCAAGGTCTAACTGAAGCTTGCCTAAGAGCAACCCCCAGAGTAACCTCTTGACTCTATCTGAACGCTCTCTACCACTGATACTTTATTAATTACACTTCTCTTCCCCCTTTTGGTCAAGATGGAATTGTTGATCCCACTGCACCAGGTTTGGATTCATCCCTAGTAGTCCTCTCCCATGTCACCAGGGATAGTTTCACCCCTGGATACCTTGTCCCATGTAGGGGGAAGGGCAATGATTTCGCTTGCACAGTTGGGCTTAGAGAGACTGAGGCCACATCTGAGCAACAAAAGAGGTCATCCAGAAGTAACTCGTAGGCATACCTATAGTTAGTCCAATGTCTTAGGATTTTTATATAGCAGTTTCCCATGTTTAAGTATTATGAGCTGGGGAGGTTTATTTTTTACTTTATGCCAATGGAGACTTAAAAAGTAATATGGTGGAAGAAGTAGTGAAGTTGGAAAGTTTGTAGCCATCATTTTATAGACTGGTTTGGGCAAGAAGCCTCAATAAGTATGATAGGTAGAGAGAAAAGTTTGTTGAGGGGCAGGATATTTTCACAGTCACAACAGTGAATCCTCACAAATTGCTCTCTAGCCATCAGAGGAAAAAGAAATGCAGCAGCCCAGCAAGGAAGATAAAGGGCTGATATGACCTGAATCCAAGTACCACCATTTAACTAGGCCATCAGGAGGTGCAATTTGCTAAACTTTACTGCATCTAAATTTTCCCCATTTGTCAAAAAGATACACAGGTAGTATCCAAGACTGATGTGAGGATTAAATGAATCAAAACACAACTGGATGACATCTCAGTTCTTGTACCTATACAATTTCAATACTCACTTTTGAAGGGTTTTGTGAGGATAAATAGTTTACGTGAACGGTACTGTGTATGGCACATGATATGTTCTTTAAATATGAACTGTATTACCTGGCACATAGTGAGGACTCCACAGATGTTGACATGGTATAAAAAGAGACAGTGTGTATATATATGTGTGTGTAAAATCTCAAAGTATTAATAAATCATTATGGATTAAAAAAAAAAAAGTAGAAAAACACAGAAAAGTTAAAAATAGAAGTCCAGAAAAAAAAAAGAGGAAAAATTAAGAAATTAAAAGAAATCTGAGGTAGCAATCTTAATTTCTGACAAAACAGAATTCAACTAAGCTCTGTCATAAAAGATAATATACACTGGTAAATACAAGCTGATATAACCACTGTACATACATAAGAACTTAATAAAGCAACCTCAAATATATATTAAACATCTAACAAATAGACAAATCAACAATTTCCATCGGAAATTTTAAATGATAGGCAGATAAAAAATAACAGATAAGTGAATTTCTGAAAAATGTAATTAATAAGCTTGAGCTGAGTGAAAAAGGTAAAAAACAATACCATTTGTGCAGATTAAAAATAAGTTCACTTCTTTCGCTTTTGGCCCAGAGGAAAATCAAACTTGAAATGAGGTTGTGTGGAAAATGAAGGCATGCTAAATTTCCTGATGATGTATATTCATAAAAATGAGCTTTCCCCTAATGTGAGGGTTGGAATTGGGAACTAGAAACAACTTTGGTATCCAGCCATCAGAGAACGATTAAACATTTTATAATGTAAAAAATAAAGTTCACAAAGGATAATCATACATATTTTATAGGAGAATATACAAACAGAAGAATATCTATCATCCTCAGTAAAATGGTTGCCTTCAGGAAGAAGAGGAAGAAATGGACATAAATAAGTATATAAAATAAGAGGAAGACCTCCTTGCATGAACCAATAATTACAGAAATATTAACTCAGGTCTTAAAAAATGATACCCTCTCCCCCATCTCCATAATTTCTCTTACTGTCTCCCAAATGAAGTATCCCTACATATGAATCATAAGTCCCAAACAGGGTGAAAAATAAGAAGGGGGTGTGAAGGTAGTGCAGTGGTAGAATTCTCTCTTGTCATGCAGGAGACCTGTGTTCGATTCCTGCACTTCCCAAACATACAAAGAAATCAATAAAAATAAACAAATAAACAATTCAACAAATGATGCTGCGATAATGGGATACTCACAGGGAAAAAGAATGAAATGTGACCCCACCATACAGCATACAAAAACATAAAAATAAGTTATGCCTGATGATGAATATGCAACTATGTGATGATATTGTGAATTGCTGAGTGTATGTGTTGGGAATGTTTGTTTCTTGTAATTTTTTTAAAATTAATAAAATTTAAAAAAATAAAAAGTTATGCCTTCTGTTGAAAGATGGTGAAGCAATGATGGAGGTGATCAGCTGATGAGAAAATCCCAATTATCTCTAGAGATAAAAAGCAGCCAGAGTGATGATGGATGAAGCAGTGTACAGGAAACTGTAGCTTGGATTAAATATACCTGTGGATTACAAATGAGGAGGGGGCTGCTTAACCTATAGAAACTCAGAGAAACTCAGGACTCAAAGACTCAAAATTGGCAGGTATAACAGAAGGCAGAAGTGAAGTGTGGCTGAAAACAAGTCTGCATATGGGACAGTTATCTTCCCCACCTCTGCTCATAGAGTATCAGGCTGCCCAGTGTTGACCACCATGGTTGAAAAGGTTGCAAGATAAGATAGTACTTCTCCAAGGAAGCTGACCAGGTTGCCTCGTGGCAGCCATGGTACAGCATGGAATTCCTGAATTTTGGCAAGTAATTTGGGTAGTTTCCAACTTCTTAACCTCAAAGCAAAGCCTGCCAATCAATAAACCCCATCTGCACAGTTGAGCTCCCAATGACTTTTCTATTTTCTCATTCTTAAATATGAATGGTCAAATAAGGATCACCAGACATTTGAAAAAAGTCTGCAACAAGAATGAAGAGGGCCAGATTAAACAGAGAAATTGATCTTAGATGAGATGGAAATAAATCAGAGAACATATAAATCATAAAAACCTCAAATATTCAGAAATAGTCTAGAAAATATTATATCCTTAAAATAAGAAGAGATGTTATGAAAATGGTAGAATAAGAGAACAAGAAAAAAAATCTTAGAAATTTAAAATGATTGCCCAATAAAAAATCCAGTGGAAGTGTTGGAAGATAAAGTAGAAGAAATATTTCAGAAAGTAAAACAAATGAACAGAAAGGTAGAACAAATATACAGAGGTGGAAAATATGATAACAATGAGACCAATATGCTATTAATTAGAATTAAAGAAAAAGAAGAGAAAACAAAGGAATGGAGATGAAGAAATTATGAAAATAATTTGTCAGAGCTGAAGGACATTAGTCTTCAGATCAAAAGTCCCTATGACTGTCCAGCACATTAAATGAAAAAAGATCCACAGGTAGGCACATTATTGTGAAATTTCAGAACAATACTAAAAGTAAAAAGAAGATCCTAAAAGTATCAAAAGAAAAAACAGGCCAAAACAAAAATAGGATTCTGGAGCAGCTAGAAAGAAAAATCTGAGAAGATCATATGGTAGCCCATGACAAACTCTTGGATCTGTCCTATAACCACTTTTTGAAGGGTGCTCTGAAAACTATTGCTTTTTTATTTCTTTGCTTTGTATATATGTTATACTATACAATAAAAAAAAGTTTTTTAAAAATGGGATTGACATCAGGCTTCTATGAGCAACCCTAAAAGTGCTAGAAGAGAATTTCCTTAAAAATTCTAAAGGAAATGGATTTTCAGCTATAATTTTATCCCTTGCCAAACTATCAATCCAGTGAGAACATAGAATAAAGGCATTTCCAAAAAAGGCAAAGAATAAAAAGACTTATCTCTCATATAGTCTTTCTTAGGAAGTTACCTGAGTATGTACTCTAGCAAAATGAGAAAATAAATTAAATTTTTTAAAAATCACATGATTTAGGAAGCACCAAATTAAACCTAAAGATTAATAGAGGAGAGTCCCAGGGCAATAACTGAAAGCAAAATAAGCAGTCCAAATTAGATCAGAGAGACAGAAGGCTCCAAGAGGGAAATAAGTAAAGGGTAGCTCTAATGATTTGAATCCATTTTGAGGATTTGGAAAAAAAATCATATTGCAGGCAATGCAAGGAAAATAAAGATTAATATGAAACTCCAGGGGGGGAAATCATACAGAAAGGAAATAAAATTTTGATCCTGTGCAGCTTATTGATTTTCATCTTTTAGAATCAGCCTACAAACAAAGTATGCATGGCGAATTATCATTAAAGAACAGAATGCAATCTATCTCAGCAGTATCAGAAGCAGAGCTTGGAAGATATTTTATCTCTTCCTCTTAAATTTTGGAATTATGCTATAAAATACTAATCCTAATAGTGTGGCACTGCCTCTTAGAAATTGAACTAATGCCTATGCATATCATATTTTACAGTTTATAAATATTCTTTTTAAATGAAGAAACTAGCTTTGTGGCCCATATTTATGAATGCTTTGTGTGTGGGAAAAATAATCCCCCCATATTTTAACTTTCTAATGAAGGCTCTTTTTCTTTTGGTTTATTTGCTCCTGGTTTTTCTTTTATACTGTTCATTTTTTAAATTGATGTATATTACATATTCACATACCATGTAAACATCTAAAGTGTACAATCAATGGTTCACAATATCATCATATAGCTGTGCATTTATCATCATAGTCAACTTTTTCTTTTTTGTGAAAAATAACATATATACAAAAAAGCAATAAATTTCAAAGCACATCACAACGATTAGTTGTAGAACAGATTTCGGAGTTTGGTAAGGTTTACAATTCCACAATTTTAGGTTTTTACTTGTATCTGCTCTCAGATACTGGAGATTAAAAGAAATATCAGTGTAATGATTCAGCAGTCACACTTATTTGTTAAACCCTACCTTCTCTGTAAAACTCCACCATCACTTTGATCTTTCTCCCACTCTTTTTTTTTTTTTTTGGTTCATGTTCCGTGAATCAAACCCATGTTTCCTGCATGGAAGGCGAGCATTCTACCACTGAACTACCATGCACCCTTTCTCCCACTCTTTAGAAGTATTTTGACTTTGCCCATTCTAACTTTTTCATGTTGGAAGGGATTAATAATTTGGGAGAGGGGGATGGAAATAGTTGATGTTCTGGAGATACTGGCCGCTCTGCACTTCAGGACTTACCTAGTCCAGAGACCCATCTGGAGGTTGTAGGTTTTTGGAAAGTTACCCCAGTGCATGGAACATGTGTTGAATTACAATGAAAGCATCTTTTAAAATAGAATTTTTTATAACTTAAAAAAAAGAAAGGAAAAGAAAAATAAGCAGAGATTGGGTGGTGGAAAGGAAAAATGCAGTAAAAGATGGGCAAGAGAGCTAATATTCTTTTCTTCCAAAGTATGGAATCAGGGAATACTATCTTTAGCACATGGAACAACAACAACAAAAAGATAAATGTGTATTATTTAATATTAGAAAGGTCAACAACAGAGGGTCAAAAAATAGTAATAGAAAGGTTCAATTCCCAGTGCCTGCCCATGCCCCCCCCCCAAAAAAAAATCAGTAATAGAATTACATTAGGGGGAGAGATCAAAGAGAGGTTGGGGAGTAGTATAAGTAAATTCTCACCTATTGCATTAGTAAGTCAATAATAAAATCTAAAAATTACTTTAAAAATAGCAATATAAGCATATTCTCTTGAGATGGGGAGATAACCATGAGAAATACTAAAAACAGGAAACTTGAAAATATTAAAAGAAATTACTTCTGAGGAGCTGGACTAGAGGTAGGTCTATTGCTTTCCATGTTAAGCTCTAACATATTATTTGATATTTTAAATCATATATATTTACATTTTTCTTCTTTTTTTTTTGAGCTTTCCTATGTGCCAGGTACTCTAAGCACTGCAGACAGAGCAATAATTAATACAAGGTCTCTTCTATTCATGAATCTTATATTTTAGTAAAGGGAATGAGGACACTTATGTTTCAAATACAGTGTTCAATACTGTGGAGAAAGCAGGGTAACTGTATGTGGAGTGACTGGTTGATGGGTGGTCAGAAAAGCCTTCTCTAAGAAGGTGGCATCTGAGCTGAGATCAGCATGATAAGGAGAGGGTAATACTAATATTTAAGGGAACAGCATTCCCTTAATGCTCTTAATGAAGGAAATAAGAACCAAAAATCTTGAGTCAGGAATGAACTCAAGGGATGGAAAGAAAACCATCTTGAACAAAGGGGTCAGTGATGGTTGAAGATAAGGGATGAAACTGGGGACTGGAAAACCAGGGTTTTATTTTTAAGTGCAATGGGAAGCTTATGGAAAGTTTAAGCAATGGAGATTAATATGGTTTGATTTACAATTTTTAAAAATTGACTGCTATGAGAAGAATGGACAGTGGAAAAGGCAGAGCTCAATGAATTTTCATGGACTTAAAATACCAGTGGTGTGATGGTAGATGTGTCACAATTGGTTCTCTGAAATAAATAAGTGTAGTGTATACATATGTATACAAGTTTATATTAAACTTACTGATGTAAAGAATGTATACTGGGCGGGCCACAGTGGCTCAGCAGGCAGAGTTCTCACCTGCCATGCCAGAGACCCGGGTTTGATTCCCGATGCCTGCCCATGCAAAAACAAAACAAATAAAATGAATGTATAACACACAATTTACAAATAATAGCAATAATATACGAGACTCTTTATTGTAAACTTCTTAGGGCCCTTGAATCTCCCAGAATGTTTTCATTGATTTTTTAACTTAATTCTTCTATCTCTAGACAATGTAAGTTTGCAACTGACAAGTGTAATTCCTACAAGAATGTCAGTTGATTTTTTATTTTGCATTGATGAGAAAAACAAAAGTGAAACAATGAAGGAACTTCATTTATTTGTCAATCACATGAGCAACTTCTTTGTTGAATTGGATAATTGCTCTCAGATACTGTGTATTGGTTTGCTAAAGCCACTGGAATGTGATATACCAGAAATGGAATGGCTTTCAAAAAGGGAATTTATTAAGTTGTAAGTTTACAGTTCTAAGGCCAGAACAAAGTCCAAGCTAAGACATTCAAAAAAAGATACCTTAACTCAAGAAAGGCTGATGATGTTCAGGGTTTCTCTGTCAGCTGGGAAAGCACATGGCTACATCAACTAGCTTTCTCTCCTGGCTTGTCATTCCAGAATGGCCCCCAGGGGCATCTCCAAAGGTCTCTTGTCTGTGTCAACTCTAAAGCTTTTTCCCAAATGCTCTCTCTTAAGGACTTTAGTAAGTGAACCCACCTTGAATGGGTGGAAACACATCTCCATAGAAACCACCTAAACAATAGGTCCCACCCACAACTGGGTGAGTCACATCTCCATGGAAACAACTTAACCAAAAAGATCCCACTAACAATATTGAATGAGGGTTAAAGAACATGGCTTTTCTGGGGTACACAACAGTTTTAAACCAGCACATACTAGAAGAATAATTTCTCATTTTTGTACTATTTACAATGTGATGGCTATAGATACAAAAGATTTTTTTTTAGATGTAATAGACTTTTATTTATTAATTTAAAAAACTTAATAGCAAATGAAAAAAAGCATTCTTAATGTGATCATTCTGTTCTACAAATATAATCAGTAATTCACAATATCATCACATAGTTGCATATTCATCCTCATGATCATTTCTTAGAACATTTGATGCAATAGACTTTTAAGTTTATTCTTCATTGAACATGTTTTCCATTATTTTCTTTAGTCTAGACAATCAACAAAACAATAAATTACATCCCAACTGGGCAGTATTTGTCAATTTCTGTAGTACAAATACCCCTGCCATGGCCTATTTGAAGCTTCTGACATGACATCACTGAACAGAGTTGGGAGGTGATGTTCAGTAACATATATACATATATGTGTTATATAATTCCACCAACCAAATACAATATACATAAAAATCCTCATCAGTATTTAATAGTAGGTTTATATAATTTAATTTTTAATGATGGCTATGTTTAAGTACCGACTTACAAAATTCCTGAAAATTAAGGCCATCAGCTCTCAGAGCTGGCTTAGGGGCTCCAGCACACCATTAGTACCCATCCACGCAGGCTCCTGGGTAAAGGCACAGCCCGGTAACTCAGAGGGTCCCTCCTGCTCCCTTCAATCTCTGCAGCCTACCAGGGTAATCATTATCCTGACATCACGGGCTGTATTTTTGAGATGAACAATTTTTATTTGGAGGTTCTAACTATGATTTGAAGGTTTGTAATGTTTTCTAAACACCATAGCAAAAACAACCAAAACAAGCAATGAACACTTACAGTTCATTTGAAATTATATATGTTAATTATACAGTTCATTGCATTTACTTCAATTTCTCAGAATGCCTTGTTTCTTTTACAGCTCAGTTTTCTTTCTTTCTTTTTCCTTTTATTTTTCTCTTGACTTGTATTTTGTAAAAGCCTGTAACAGAGAAGTTAGGACTTAAGGGATGAACATGATTATCAATTTATTATATAGATATTCCTTTTTACTTTTTGGTATATTAGAGGAGACAGAGGGAAATACCTGAAATCTTTGAACTGTAATCCAGCTTCTCTGATCTCTGACGATAATTGTACAGCCTTTATCTTGTACCCTTATGATTGTAAAACCTTGTGACTAACCTTAACTTGTACCCATTTATCCAGTTTTTCCACTTTAGAATCTTGTGATCACTAAAAACAGGCCCTAATGTTTATTAATGAAAGGGCTTGGGTTAGCCCAGAACTAACCCACCCCAAGTCCAATGTTTTCTTGATAACCAAAACTGGATCTAAACAAAATGGGCCCTCCTGACATGCACAGTAGCTTAACTTTAAGTGATCTATACCTCATTATAATACTAAAAGTCATGCCCATCATCATATTAAGACTGCCATTTTCTTACATACATTCTGTGACTAAGCATGCAATCAATCTGTTCATGCTCAATAATTAAATCACCTTGAATTACATCATCTGGGACCACAATGCTCATTATCCTAAACCTTGCTATCCTTTAATGCCATACAACTATCAAAATTACTGCATCAGAGAGACAGATTTCAGGCCAAATAGGCTGTTTGATCTCCTGCTTTGCACCTAGCAAAAGCTTTTTCTCTCTTTGAAACCCCAGCGTCTCCAAGAATTGGTCATTTGAGTACAACAGATGAAAGAATCCACTGCCATTGTCTGGTAACAAGATTGTTTTATTTTCACTTTTCAGCATGAATTTCCAGTCTATGCAGGCATACCTCAGAGATATTGCAGGTTCACTTCCAGATGAGCACAATAAAGTGAATATTGCAATAAAGTGAGTCACATGAATTCTTGTGTTTCCAAGTGCATATAAAAGTTATGTTTACACTATTGTTTATAGTGTAGCCACTTCCATCAATAATCTCAGCTAAGTCTTTTGGATAATTTGCTGCAGCTTCTACATCAGCATTTTCTTCCACTTGTAGTTTATGTTATGGGGTTGGCGTCTTTCCTTATACCTCATGAATCAATCTCTGCTAACGTCAAACATTTATTCTGAAGCTTCCTCACATCTCTCAGCCTTCACAGAATTGAGAGAGTTAGGGCTTCCTCTGGATTAGGAACATTAAAGGAATGTTGAGGCTAGTTTGATCTTCTATCCAGACCACTAAAACTTTCTCCATATCAACAACAAGACTATTTCTTGCTGTATTGGAGTGGCTGAAGGGAGGTGTCTGGGGCCGTTGAGTTGTATTATAGTAGCCTTGATTCTTGGACACGATTGTATAACTATATAGTTTTTACAGTGATTGTGAGAACCTTGTGTCTGATGCTCCTTTTGATATGGATGGATGAATAGAAAAATAGGCACAAAAAATAAATAAATGATGGGGGATATGGGAGATAAAAAAGAATTGGGTGGATTGCGATGCTGGTGGTTGATGAGGGGAAGTGGTGGGGGGTATGGATGCATGAGTTTTTTCATTTTATTCCTCCTTCTGGAGTGATGCAAGTGTTCTAGGGATGTTCATGGTGATGCATGCACAGCTGTGTGTTGATGTAGTGGGCCACTGATTATATACTTTGGATGGACTGCATGTGTGTGAGGATCTCTTAATGAAAATTAAAAAAAAAAAAAGAATCAAGAATAACAGTTCCTTAAGAAAAATGAAAAGCTTCATGTATGGGGAAAAAAAGGTCCTACATTGTAAGCTGTTACAGAAGTCACGTTTATTCCTGAGTTCTAAGTGTTATTTCTAAATTGTGAGATGCTGCGCTCAATGTGTATAACCTAATATTTCCCTGGAACTTTGGGTACCTGTATAACACCTAACACTCAGAGTTGGAGTTCTGTAGCTCTGAGAGTCAGCAATATTGTAGCAACTGTTAAAGAAGCTGAAAAAGAAACCAGATTTCAATTAGAGATATGAATGAAGCTGATCTGGATAGACTAAGGTAAAACAGAATACAAGATAAAGGATAATATTGTCTGTATTTTAAACTTCACATTCTGTGTGATACCAAAGGAAGAGATATTTATTTTGCCCAAAGTTTTAATTTTCTGTAGCACAATCTAACTTAATCTGTCTGTCTAGCCCAATTAAGCAACCTAAACACATGGAGCCTAGAACAGGAAACGAGATCTTGTAATTCTGCATAGCTTAATGTAATATACTGATATATTCCAGAGTATGTTGGACAAATAATAAGAAAGTATTTGTGGGGATGCAAGGGTAGTTCAGTGCTAGAATTCTCACTTGCCATGAAGCAGACCTGGGTTTGATTCCTGGCCCATGCACTTCCCTCAAACAAACAAACAAAAATTCAACAAATGGTGCTGCAATAACGGGACACTCACATATTTAAAAAAAAGAAAGAAAGAAAGAAATGTGACCCCCACCATACAGCATGAAAAAAAAAGTATTTGCAAAGTCCCTTGAGGATTGGAGAAAAAAATATGAAACTATTAAACCTCCCCATCTGGGAAATTCCTGATACTCTTTCAAGCATTAGGGACTCCCAAGTTAATAGGCCATGTCCTTGATCTTGAGGCTTGCTATTATGAAATACATTTCTGTAACAGGGAAGCTAAATCCACCTATAAGTATGTTTAAGAGTCATTTTCAGAGAACCTCTTTTGTTGCTCAGATGTGGTCTCTCTCTCTTTTAGCCCAACTCTGCAAATAAACTAATCTCTCTCTTACTTGGGATATGAATTCCAGGGGTGTAAGTCTCCCTAGCAAAGTGGCACATGACTCCCAAGAATGAGCCTGGCCCTGGCATTGTGGGATTAACAGTGCCATCTTGACCAAAAGAGGAAAAAAGAAATCTAACAAAATAAGGTTTTAACAGCTAAGAGATTTCAAATAAGAGTTGAAAGGCTATCTTGGAGGTTAGTCTTATGCAAGTTTTAGCTAGCCATTGCAAATTGCCAAGCCCCAACCAACAGTATTCCTGAAAACCCTAGAGAATACCCAGGGCTCTTTCTGGGACTCTGTAATAGTTTTAGTCAGTTCATTTTTCAGAAACCTAAAGCCTCCAGATTGTTCCTATGCCAGACAGGCCCTGAGATTTAGAGGTACCAGGTGCTCCAAGGACATTGACCAGTTGCATTCTCCTACCCCATAATGTTGATACTTCTTCGCAACACCAAGTTAGAATGTTCATTACCCAAATATCCCTAAAGAGTGAAAGAAGGATTAAATGAGAGGGAGGAGTTGTAACAAAGAAGATAGGATTTAACAAATGAGTATGACTACTGAATCATTATATTAACATTTCTTTTTAGTCTCCTGTGTATTAGAGCAGCCAGAAAGAATTAACCTGAAATGGTAGTGCTGCAACCCATACCATAGTTTGAAGTTTTCTATAACTACTTATTAAAATGTACTTTGAAATCTACCACCTTTCTGTATGTAGGTTATATTTCACAATAATAAATGTTAAAAAAAAAAAAAGAGGAAGAAAAGAAAAGAATTGGATGCTCCAGCCCAAAGGGCCAGGGGGACTTTATGAGGCTTGGTGTGGCTCTCTCTCAGAACCTACCTGCATCCCAGTGGACTTTACCATGTTAACTGTGTCCTTGCCTGGGTACATGACATTTTAGAAAGGGATGTCATTAGCCAACAAGAGAGGCTGTCTACACTTGTCACATTTTCATCTCTCCTCAGTTTTTCTATAAGCTGTAACATACCATCAATTTCACTGACTCTGAACTTTTGATTTGCCTGTGAAATGTTTTTTGCTGTCTCAAGCACATCTTTGAAATTCTTAACCCTGCTTCAAGTACTTCAATTGCTTGTGAAACCACTCTCTGGATGCCTGTGATATTCCTTCCATGTATTTGCAGATCTGTGACAAATAAGGACACTTGATATTTGGCAATTAAATTTTGCTTCCTTTCTTTCTAGCTTCTTTTGTAACACTCCTCTGTCTTCCCTGAAATTATCATCAAATGCCCTTGAAAACATACTTGAGAATCTTACCAATGGCTAACCTCAAAGGAGAACACCACTACCACTTCTTCTCAACTATGGAATAATAAAGTACTTAAGCTTTTACAAATGATAGCACACATTGCTAAACACACTTTGGCCTGTGTGGGTATTATTAAGTTTCTGGAAGACGTGCATAGGTACAATGTCAAGGTTGGCAGAAGCTGGGGTAGTAGTGGAGATGAGATGTGGAGGTAGCATGGACCTCCCTAACACTGGAGTGGGAAAAATAATTATAACTCTCAAACAAGCTGTATAAATTATGAAATATAAGTCATGGTCCTATTTGTCTTGTGAAAATGTAAGTCTATCCAATTTTTCATCCACACCAAAAATAAAAACAAAGAAAACATAGGAACACTACAGAGCCTCTGACCTGTAACATTGAATCTTGGAATTGATATGTGGTTGGTGTCGTGCTTCTCTTTTCACGTGGACTTATCTGCTTCTGTCCATTGTTGCCCTGTTTTGCAAGGCTTGGTACACGCATTTTTGTTGTTGCTTTTAGCAGCCTGAAATTCCAACCATGGTCAGTTGTGAGTGCCTGTATGTTTTATTTGTTTTAGAACTGAGGCTATTTTCAGACATTGTCAAAACAAAAATCTGTTATTTTATTTTATTTTATTTTACAAAATATGCTGGTATTTCATTGTAAGTTGAGGAATGAGTCCAGTGAAAGTAACATAAAATGGAGAGCTTTCTTATCACCAGGAATTAATCAGAGTTCATCTATTGGCCAGAGAATGATTCAGCTTCCACTTGGGACCTGGTATATAGCCTGAAGTTCATGAAATTACCATTGACCCACAGATTACAAAAAGATTCAGATAAATTACAAAACGTTAACAAAACTTTGTTGCTGTGGTTGGAATATCATATTACAAATAATACAATATTCCGTTACTTATATTTAATGAATGTTCTCGTCCACTTAAAAAATCAATCATGAAGAACTTCGATGGAAAAAAGCTTTGAATTTATATTTTGAATAGTGCATTTCCTAATATAACTTATGTGGACAGCTTAACTGAACACCATAAGTACATTGAGATTATGGCATGAGTAGGGCATGAGATTTTGTAGGTTTGTCCAGAGTGATGCCCCAATAAATCCCAGAGTGATTTGAACAGTGAATAAAAAAGTATTTCCAAAGTTTCCTTGGGGGAATGGTGAGAAAGGGGGAAAATTCAACTTCCCCAAGTGGAGAATTCCTGATATCCTCACAAGCAGTAGGGACAACAAAAGGAATAGGCTGAGCCCTCAATCTTGGGGTTTGTTCATATGAAACTTAACCTCACAAAAGATAGGCTACACCTACTTAAAATTAGGCCTAAGAGTCACCCCCAGAGAACCTCTTTTGTTGTTCAGATGTGGCCTCTCTCTCTCAGCCAACGCCATAAGCAAACACTCTGCTCTCCCCTTCTCTACATGGGACAAGACTCCCGGGGTGTAAACATGTGGGACAGAAATCCTAGAATGAGCTGGGACTCAGCATCAAGGGATTGAGAAAACCTTTTCGACCAAAAGGGGGAAGAGTAAAAGAGACAAAATAAAGTGTCAATTTATGAGATTCCAAACAGAGTCCAGAGGTTATCCTGGAGGTTATTCTTGCACATTATATAGATATCACCTTTTTAGTTAAGGTATAATGGAGAGGCTGAAGGGAACTGCCTGAAAATGTAGAGCTGTGTTCCAGTAACCATGTTCCTTGAAGATGATTGTATAATGATATAGCTTTCACAATGTGACTGTGTAATTGTGAAAACCTTGTGTCTGATGCTCCCTTTATCTACCTTATTGACAGATGAGTAGAACATACAGAATAAAAATAAATAATAGGGGGAACAAATGTTAAAATAAATTTTTAGTGGATTGAAATGCTAGTGATCGATGAAGGAGGGGCAAGGGGTATGGTACGTATGAATTTTTTTCTGTTTTATTTTTTTTTTTCTGAATTGATGCAAATTTCTAAGAAATGATCATGATGGTGAATACACAACTGTGTGATGATATTGTGAGTTATTAATTATATATCAAGAATGGAATGATCACATGGTAAGAATGTTTATGTTTGTATTTATGTTTAATTAATTAATTAAAAAAAGAACACAGCTTTGAAATTTGAAAAGTTTCAAAAAGCATGAAAAAATTGAAGACATTGCAACTTGGGAATGAATATTGATTTTTGTGGTAAAACCATAGCTCATAAATTGCCTTCTATTTATTCAAAATCAGTTGAAAAGGTTATAATATATCTGACATTCTTAGGTGAAAATATTTTCAGCAGCTAACTTTTTTTCCCCACGAAAAATGCTGTCTCTTTCTCTCCCTTTCTTTTTAAATTTTTAGCATGGTAACATATATACAACACAACATTTCTCATCTTAACCACTTTCAAGTATACAGTTCAAGGGTATTAATTACATTCACGATGCTGTGAATACCATCACCACCATCCATTACAGCTCTGCATTTTCGGGCACTTCCCTCCAGTCTCTCCGTTACACCTTAACTAAAAAGGTGATACCTAGATTATGCATAAGAATAACCATCACCCCAAACAGAATTCTGCACCCATTAAGCAACAACTCCCTATTCTCCATTCCAAGCTCAGCCCCTGGCACCTTGTAATCTTCTTTCTGTCTCTATGCATTAGCATATTCTAGTTATTTCATAAAGGTAAGATCATATAATATTTGTTAGCATTTATTTCATCTGTATATAAAAGCAACTTTTCAGAGTTCACAAGCTGATTTCTATAAATACACAAATTCACCATCTTTGGGATGAGAAGGATAGAATTGTTGCAGGATACCATAAA
Source organism: Tamandua tetradactyla (assembly GCF_023851605.1). NCBI lineage: Eukaryota > Metazoa > Chordata > Mammalia > Pilosa > Myrmecophagidae > Tamandua > Tamandua tetradactyla. Next base: position 146,927,784 of record NC_135332.1, read on the forward strand.
TAAGATTATGACATTTATTATATTATCTTAGATTAAGATTTTTTTCTTCATCTTATTCAATACTATTTTACAAGAACACTGATAGTGCAATGAAAAAAACAACTATTGATTTATGTATGATAAATACAGAAAACATCAAAGACTACTTTTAAATAGGTTTCTATTGATGACAAAGAGGTGGCCAAAACTAACTTACAATAGCTATAAAATTATTCACAGTAAATCAGAGTCAATATGAATAAAGTGCGTGATTATGCCTAAGATGTTACTGCTAACATGAAAGGAAAGTTACTAGAGTTGCAGCTAAGTCTAAGAAGAACCAGGACTATTTTTCCCATGCATTCAGGTGAGGCTCAACTCTAGATTTAGTCATACGAGGCCTGTTGAAAAATAAAAGGATGCCACATTTCTCTTAAAACTGCCAATTCTTTGTTTTCCACTACTCATGTATCTCTGAAAATACTGGCAATATAAAAACATTTATAAATGTAATTGAAAGTGTAGCACAGTGAAGCTACCTATTTAAAAAAAAAAAACCCTGTAGAACTGGATATCAGAGGCTATTATCAGCAGTGAGTAACTTCCAGCAATTATTGAAAGACTCCCAAGTTTCTTGATTGGCTCAAATTCAGAGGTACCTAGTGTATCAAGCAGTCTGCTGACACAAATTTCTAAATGTGACTTTCCACTTGTTTAAAATGTCTTTATCATATGCTAAGTACATAGTTGGGTAACAGAAAATTGTCAGTGTTGCCATTTTGTGATTTCTAAAATAGTTTCCTCTTGACGATGATTAAATAAAATATATTCTATCATTGTGATTACAAATATGTATCTTTACGACTCTTGAGGCTAGCTTACATTAGAAAATGTTGAAAGGAAGAAAATACGGTAATGCCAAACCTACATGTCCTCCAGTCTACTTTTATTGCTGAATGCAATGAGATATCAAATCTTGGTGCTTTTGTTGAAACAAGATCCCTGCCAATATAAACCCGAGGCCAATGAGCTGAAAGAGCACCTGGCATCCCTACATCCTAAATTATATTCCAAACATTGTAGATCTGAAAAGAAGCCTGTTTTGGAAAGACTAGAATTTACCAAATGGATTCATTCCAAATCAAAAGCCTTATTTTGAAGCATCCTGCAAGGTTGCTTACCCCATTGCCAAGCCAAAGAATCCCCAGGTAATTGCAGAGAACTTGGTGAAACTACGTGCCATAAAATTGGTGTATTTGGGGCCTTAAAGCTGAAGAGGACTATTTCAACTAGTGTTACTTAAAAATGTGTAATATTTATCCTTATATTTTGAAGCAGATCTTCCGATGATTGAAAATAATGCACTCCCTTTGGCATGGAAAAGTACAAAATTACAAACTTTTTTTTAATTGCCATCTTGGAGGTTTTGTTTATGTGCATATTGAGGCCATCAAAGAAAAAGAAACAAATTTTCTGAGCCCATTTTAAAAAATACAGATACCTTGTAAGTCACTGATTATTTAATATGATTGGACTGTATGTACATGAAGATTTCTCAATAAAAATATTTTTTGAAAAATACAAGTATCACTGATTTCTCCAAAACTATGAAAACTCTTTGCCAAGCAAGCTTTAATGGAAAGAAACTTTCCAGTTCAGGTCATAGAAGAAGACTGCAAATCTTGGCAGCTTATCTGGAAGTACCTGTCACCTTTTAGAAGCAATCAGCTCTGCAAGTGGGCAAGCAAGTATCAGTGTCAAAAGCTGTCCAGTCAGACTCTTCCAATATGAAAAAGTTTGAATTGCCATAGACCAAACACCCCTAAAGAGAGGGATGGAAAGATCAAAGGTGATGGTGGAGTTATACAGAGAAGATAGGATTTTACAAATGAATATGAATGCTGAATCATTAAATTGACATCTCTTTTAGTCTCCAGTATCTTAGAACAGCTAGAAGTAAAAACCTAAAATTAGGAACTGTAAGCCATGTCAAACTCTGAAATATGTTCTACAACTAATTGTGGTGCTGTGCTTTGAAAAGTATTGCTTTTCTGTATATATGCTATTTTTTCACCAAAAAAAGAAGGAAAAAAAGTCGATTGTGATGATAAAAAATATTTAAGCCTTCTATATTCTGGAGCAGCTAGAAGGAAAAATCTGAGAAGATCGTATGGTAGCCCATGACAAACTCTGGGATCTGTCCTATAATTAGTTGTTGAAGAATGCTTTGAAAGCTATTCCTTTTTTATTTCTTTGCTTTGTATATATGTTATCTATACAATAAAATAGTTAAAAAAACAAAGAAAGAAAGAAAGAAACTGTGCAGTCTCCTCTGCTGCTATAAACATCTTCAACTTCCTCAAAGTTAGGGCTTTGAATCACCATCTTTTCAAGAGGTTTTGTCAAATAGTGGTAGCAGAACATCAACCATGCAGAAGACTGGTTGTGAAGTACTTACTGAACTTTTGGCAGATGTTTAAGAGACACTTAAACGAAAAACAAAAAGAAAGCCAATTCTCCAAGCTGTTCTACTGGAAGGAGTTGGTTCACAGCTTGGCTTATTAAGTGGAGTTTTTGGTCATACCAAATGAGATAAATCTTTCAGTTCAATTTCCTATAATCACTAACATGGTTCTGCTGAAAAAAAACTAAACTCATCTGGACAAGTTTATATGCTTGGAAGAATACATTGGAAGGACAAAGCTGCGAATTTTCCATTGCTGAAGCTAATGCTTCTACATTGAGAACAATGAAGGTTTTCTCAATTTCTCTGCTTTCAGAAAACTAATCCAGAAGTTAGGATTTAGGGGATGAACTGTGGTTACTGAGTTATTATATAGATATTTCTTTTACTTTCTGTTCATTTGAGTAGTCAGAGGGAAATCTCTGAAATCTCTGATCAAGTCCAGCTGCCTTGATCTCTGATAATGATTGTATAGCCTTTATCTTGTGCCCTTGTGATTGTAAAAACCTTGTGGCTAACCTTCACTTGTACCCATTTTATCAAGTTTTTCGACTTTAGAATCTTATGATCACTAAGGACAGCCCCTAATGGTTATTAATGAAGGGTCTTAGGTCAGCCCAGAACTAACCCACCCCAAGTCCAAAGTTATCTTGATAACCTAAACTGGAGCTAACCAAAATGGGCCTGCCTGACATGCACAATAGCTTAGACTTTAACTATAAGTGACACATACTTCATTATAACCCTAAAAGTCACTCCTATCCTATTAAGTCCACCATTTTCTTAAATATGTTCTATGAATAAGCATGTACCCAATCTGCGCATACTCAGTAATTAAATAACCTCTAATTATATCATCTGGAACCATTGTGCTCATTATCCCAAGACCTGTCCATCTTTTAATAATTTAAAATTATAGAATTACTATAGTTTGGGGAGACACAAATTTGGGTCAATAGGCCATCTGATATCCTGCTTTACTCCTAGCAATAAACTTTTTCTCTCTTTGAAACCCTGGTGTCTCAGGAATTTGTCATTTGAGTGCATCGGGCAAAAACTCACTGCCTTTGTCCAGGAATAAAACCACAGAGACTTGAAAACGCTCAGAATGTTTTTGTGTGTTACTTCTGCTCAAACAATACTCAAGTGGAAAGTGAATCTGTAATCCTTTTCCTGTAGACATGGAGACCAGTAATGAGGCAGACCTTGCCAGAGATAACTTCACTGACTTGAGGACAAAGGAAATGAAGTAACAGGAATTCAATTAGAAGAGTTGTAGAGAATCCTGGTGTTCTTGATCCAAGCCTACCCTTAACCAGCCAGGGGAGCAGTGATGCTATTTGCTACTGTAAGAATAAAATGAAGTTTAGCTTTCACACAAGATGGCTCAGGAAAGGGCTGAAGGACAGCTCAAACCTGTCTTGCAGGTAGGGAAGGAGAGATCCTCTGACGCAAGCCTAGAATTGGCACCAAATAGGTAGAAACAAGTTTAAGTAAGTAATGGCCAGGGTCACTGAAACGTAAAGTGTAATTAAAAGCAGGAATCTTCGGTGGGAAATTTGAATAGTTAGACTATCCAGATAGGCTGTAACCTCTGGAGATCCAATAAGCAGAGAAACAGGGGAGGGACCTGCATACTAGGCTTAAGGAATAAATACTGCTTTACGTTGCTTGGCACGCCAACCATCAGTTTTCAGCTGGTCACCTGTTCTTGCAAGACTAAAGAAATTCTTTTCTTCTCCTCAGTTGGGTAAAGTTTATTCTCTTTCAGGTATGGTTTTCTTTCTAACACTAACATACCTTTGTGAGTCTGGATTTCAACACTCATCATCATCAAAAACAAAAGATAAAATCAATTGAATGATGACGATGTTTGTCAGAGCCTCTCAAAAATCACAGAACTTATAAAACCAACGGATGGGCATCTTTTACGCAATTACTTTTGGGCAGAATGAAAACTTACCTTCGGTTCTGGATACACAACTTCTGTTTGTTTTACTTATTTCTAGAAGTGGCCATTAGCTTTTGCTTGAAAAACCAAATTAGAAAACTATTTTGCAATTCCCTAAGAGAAGGAAAAGCATTTCAAAGGTAATAAAATTAATTGTACGACAAGTTTTTTGTATATATTTACATTTTTGTGAGAGTGAAATCTACACCTTTTATTACATTCTCAGAGAAGTCCTTAACTCAATATTCCCTTAAACCATAGACATAACTAGGAATTATATCTCTGTATTCAAGATCTAAATAAGAATGAAATGGATTTTTTAAACTTTTTAAACCCAGTCAAGAAATAGCAGGAACACATGGACCCATACGTATCCACTCTTCCCAACTCCAAACCTCATTTATTTCCTTGCCTAGCAATTCAAATTTAATATGTTTGGTCTTGGTTTCTATCAGTGATTGGCGGAGGAGGGGGGCTGAGGGGGTGCCAGCTGTGGATGCAGCTGACATGATCATGATTTAATTCTATGAAATGTCCTCATTGCAACAGACAGGCCAGCACTTGCACAACCACCACTTGGCCAAGTTGACACATGAACCTGACCATGACACCACCCCAAGTCCAATTTTTTCCAGATGATTTTTAGATTTCTTTTATCTTTTTAATTTAAATGTGTAACAGGAATAATTATTCAATGAAAGCAAAAGACATAAGATGTCCAGTTCTATTCATTTTCTGATGTTTTTTTAATGAAGAGTGACTGACAAAAACAGCACCTCCAAAAAAGCATTTGTAAGGTTTATTCATTATTTAGACAACGACCAACCAAATCTGACTTAATTCTTTGATCCTGTAATTGAGAAAGAAGTTAGGATTTAGCGGATGATTATGATTGATGAATCATATAGATATTTCTTTTTACTTCTGGTATATTAGACAGAGGGAAATACCTGAAATCTTTGAATTGTAATCCAGTTGCCTTGATCTCTGATAATGATTGTATAGCCTTTATATTGTGCCCTTATGATTGTAAAAACCTTGTGACTAACCTTCACTTGTTTCCATTTTATCCAGCTTTTCGACTTCAGAGTTTTATGGTCACTAAAGACAGCCCCTAATGGTTGTTAATGAACGGTCTTGGGTCAACCCAGAACTAACCCACCTGTATTAGTTAGGGTTTTCTAGAGAAACAGAATCAACAGGGAACACTCACAAATATAAAATTTATAAAAGTGTCTCACGTGACCACGGGAACACAGAGTCTAAAATCCACAGGGCAGACTGTGAAGCCAACAATTCAGATGGAGGGTCTGTACGAACTCCACAGGAGAGGTTCACCAGCCGAAACAGGAAGAGCCTGTCTCTTCTGAATCCTCCTTAAAAGGCTTTCCGTGATTAGATTAAACATCACTCATTGCAAAAGACACGCCCCTTTGGCTGATTACAAATGGAATCAGCTGTGGATGCAGCTGACATGATCATGATTTAATTCTATGAAATGTCCTCATTGCAACAGACAGGCCAGCACTTGCACAACCACCACTTGGCCAAGTTGACACATGAACCTGACCATGACACCACCCCAAGTCCAAAGTTATCTTGATAACCTAAACTGGATCTAAGCAAAATGGGCCTGCCTGATATGCACAATAGTTTAGACTTTAACCTTTAGGTGACCCATACTTCATTATAATATGAAAAAGCATGCCCATCATTATATTAAGACCACCATTTTCTTACATATATTGTGACTAAGCATGTAATCAATCTGGGCATGCTCAATAATTAAATAACCTCTAATTACATCATCTGGTGCCATTGTGCTCATTATCCTAAAATCTGTGCATCTTTTTCTTTTTTTTCTTTTTGTATGCTGGGGGTCACATTTCATTCTTTTTCCATGTGAGTATCATTGCAGCACAATTTGTTGAATTTTTTTTAGGGTGGGGGGGAAGTACATGGGCCAGGAATTGAACCTGGGTCTCCAGCATGGCAGGTGAGAATTCTAACACTGAATTACCCTTACACCCCTCTATGTCCATCTTTTAATACTATAAAATTATCAGAATTATTGTAGTTTGGGGAGACACAATTTTGGGCCAATAGGCCATATGATCTCCTGCTTAGCACCTAGCAATAAACTTTTTATCTCTTTGAAACCCCAGTGCCTCAGGAATTGGTCATTTGAGCACACCAGACCAAAAAAAAAAAATAGTTTTTTGCAAAATACCCTTTCATATCGGAAGGTATCAGTATCTACATATCATCACTAGGATATGTGCCTTGAGGTAATATTTTAATAGTAAAAGAGACCATTTAGTATTGATTGGGTACAGCTATGAGCCCATTCTCTGCACAAGCAGGATTTATCTATGGCTTGGAAGAGGAAAACCATGTGGCCACAGAAAGTTTTTATCTTGTAACATAGCTTCATTAGCATAGCCCTGCCCAACTGAGAGAAGTACTTAGACATGATTATTTATCACAATGATAAGATTTTATTTTTCTTAGTTCTCCTATGTCCTTAGCAGTCTGTTTTCAGCAACCTATTCTAGATACCACTTTTATAACTTTGGATTTCAAAGATATATCCTTTCATTGATGTACAGTCCTTTTCACGAGGTCTGGGTGTGGCTCCTTGTGGTCCAACAATCTAAAACAAGGGAAGTTATTTCTCCCATCCCCCAGGGCCTGGATTAGGGTGAGGCAAGGGCAAAATCAGCTCTTCCAGCATGCCACCGGGCCTCAGACTCCATCTCTAAGGGCCTCAGACTCCATCCCTGAATCCTCTGCATTTGGGGACAGATGAGCGGAGAGAGTACACAAAGTATGTCACAGGACATTTAAAGGCCGTATCTAAATGTGGCACATATCACTTACGTCTACATCCCATTAGCCAGAATTCAGTCCCTTGATCCCACCTGTATGCAAGAGTAGAAGAGAAGTATTCCCTTTAATCCAGTGCTTGCTAAAGTGTGTTGCTCTTTGTCCTCCCATTAAATCTTTGAGGAAGCAAACTTTGAGCTCCTTTCTTTTGTAGATTTTTGTCTCCTCCTTTATCAGTAGGTTGACAATCATCCCCTTCCTTTTGCTCTTCATGTCCCAGCCTACCCAGCCACTCTTCCTGCTTTTATACTTCTAATACATTCAGAACTTGGAATCCAGGTAACAATTGTGTACTTAATTATGTATGGTACAAGACTACACGATCTGTGAGTTAGGACCAAAAGTTAATTACTACTTCATTAGAAAAGAAAATGCCCGAGTTCTTGGAAGTCTTATGTGTTCAAAGAACACGATGTATACAACTTACTCTCAAATGTTTAGAGAATAGATAGATAAATAGCTAGACAGATTGATTGACAGACAGATGGATTGATAGACAGATGGCTATGTAGAATGATATGACAAATGTGTCAAAATATTATAATTGGTGGATCTGGGTATCTAGGGGGATAGGGACATGTTAGAGTTCTCCGTATTAGTCTTGTATTACTTTTGCAACTGTCCTGTGAGTTTACACTTGTTTCAAAATAATTTTTTTTCTTTTTTTTTGCATGGACCAGGAATCGAACCTGGGTCTCCGGCATGGCAGGTGAGAACTCTGCCTGCTGAGCCACAGTGACCTGCCCTCAAAATAAATTTTGAGAAAAAAAAAAAGGCAGGGCGGGCTAAGAGGAGAGTATGGTGACATGGAAGTTTCAAGGATCAATTAAGTCAAGTGCTACTGATAGGCTAAAATGAAGACAGAATTTTTCATTGGCATACAAACAAGGAGATAAGCAGTTTTAATGCAGTATAGGGTGGAGGCAAAAGGATGATTGGAATGGATGTAGTGCACCATTGTAAGAATAACGATGTACATTAAAGCCCACACTAATGGAAAAACCACCTCAAGGACTGAACCAAAAATGTTCACACCCACTCTAGACCATTCTGTAGGTCTCATCATGTCCTGGAGCCAGAGACATTATTCTAAACTGAATAACTCAGAAAGGGCAGACTGCTGGCAGAACAACAAGCCCAGATCTGGGGCAAGGACAAATGTATTTGCTTGCTATTTGCTGCATAACAGATTACCACAAATTTAGGAACTTCAAACAACATACATTCATAATTTTGTAGGTCAGAAGTCCAGGTGTGCTCAGCTGGATGCTCTTCTGTAAGGTCAAATGCTAAATAAGCTCACTGCCAGTCTTACAGCTCAGTTTCCTCAAAGACCTAAGAGCCATCTCTTTGAAATGCAATCACCAGGGAAGATAATGCTCTTATCTCTCAATTTCCCTGGAGTCATCTGACTCCAAATTGCAAACCCACCTCAGGTCATAAAGATAAGAGAAACATCTTGAAAACATGTATGTAATGGGTTGTAACCCCTTAGATACTTTAAAAGGGTGAGTTGTTTTTTCTGTTTGTTTTTTTTTCTATATTTGCTAGCTCTTTAGTGGATTGCCTGAGATGCATCACATTGTGGTTTAAAGCCTACTCAATAATAAAATTGTTTTTCTTTCTCTTCTAAAAAAAAAAAAAAAAAAATCCTGGGTTCTTGCAACATTTATTTTATTTTCTAAATGTTCAATTTTCTAACATTGTGGTTAATTTTTGCTTCTTAGTCATATTCCTGGGCAGTTGTACATTTCTGATCTCAAAGTAAGTGAGAGGTTGTAAGTAGACTTTTGATTTTAAAGTAGAGCAGTCTCAGCAGATGATCTTCAATTGTGTTAAATTTCAGGGTTAATTGCTTTGTCCTCAACCCTTGGGTACTCTGTCAAGAGGGTCACCTAATATTATGAACCTTTCATTGTTGGCTTCTCAGGTGGTTTTCCACATTATATGTTTATATATAATATAGAAAATCCGCCTCCTCATATTCATGAATTTATCTCCATCTTTTTTGGGAGAAATTAAGAGAAAAGTAGACTAGTCATTCAAATATCTGTTAACTTCAGGGAGAACTGGAGCTTCCCACAATTTTTTTCTGGCTCCCTGGCAAACTGGGTATGATTTTTTTTAACATTTATATTTTGTCTGCCAAGGGCAGACTATTTGCTTGGGCTTGTGATCTCTTTGACACGGTATTTATTCTGTATTTATTCCACAGACTACATGGCACAGTTAATCATTCTTGGAACCTGAACACTAAACTTGGTGGTGAGTCTGATTGCACCCATCTGGACTTCCAGAGAGAAGGAGGATTGCTTCCTTCTGGACTCCACTCTTAAAGACAGATGTAGTCATTGAAATGGAAAATCCTCAACATACTTCTGAATGACATAGAGCATGTGAAGGTAAATCGGGGCTGGGGGAAGGGATTTACCCATGGCTTATAGGTTGTGAATAATGCTGCTGTGAATTTCGGTGTGCAAATATCTGTTTGAGGCCCTGACTGAAATTCCTTTGGGTATCTACCTAGAAGTGGGATTTCCCGGTCACATGGTAATTCTATACTTAATTATTCTTAATTTTCTGGAACTGCCAAACTGTATTCCACAGCAGCTTCACCATTTTACATTCACATCAGCAATGAATGTTTCTGTTCCACACCTTCTCCAACACTTATTTCCCTTTTTTTAAAAAATATTAGTAGTCATTCTAATGGGAATGATATGGTATTGCATTGTGATTTTGATTTGCATATCCTTGATAGCTGATGACATTGAGAATCTTTTCATGTATTTATCAGCCATTTGTATCTTTTTTTGAGAAATTTTATATGTTTTTTTTGAGAAATATCTAGTCAAGTTTTTTTTTCCCATTTTTAATTGGGTTGTTTGTCTTTTTGTTATTGATTTGTAGGAGTTCTTTATATATTCTGGATAGTAAACCCTTATCAGATATGTGGTTTCCAAATATGTTTTCCCATTCTTTTGAAGTAAAAAAGTTTTATTTTCTTGATAAATATTTTGATGCATGAAAGTTTTTAATTTTGATGAAGTCCCATTTGTCCAGTTTTTTTCTTTTGTTGCTCATGATTTTGGCATAAAGCCTAAGAAATCATTGACCAACACAAAGTCCTGGAGATGTATCCCTATGTTTCCTTCTAGAAGTTTTAATTCTCATTTAGGTCTTTGATCCACTTTTAATTAATTTTTTTTTGTCTTTTAAGTTTACCTACTTATTTTTTTAATTATTTTTATTTATTTATTTTAAACATAACAGCATACAAACACAAACATTCTTAACATGTGAGCATTCCACTCTTGGTATATAATCAATGACTCACAATATCCTCACATAGTTGTATATTCATCATCATGATCATTTCTTAGAATGTTTGCATCACTCCAGAAAAAGAAATAAAAAGAAAAGGCTCATACATACCTTATCCCTCCCTTTCATTGACCACTAGTATTTTCGTCTACCCAATATATTTTAGTCTTTGTTTCCCTATTTTTTTCTATACCCCTTACCACTCCTTTTCATTGATCACTAGTATTTCAATCTACTAAATTTATTTTAACATTTGTTCCCCCTATTATTATTAACATGTTTTACTCATCTGTCCATACCGTAGATAAAAGGAGCATCAGACATAAGGTTTTCACAATCACACAGTCATATTGTGATAGCTATGGCATTATACAATCATCTTCAAGAAACATGGCTACTGGCACACAGCTCTACATTTACAGGCACTTCCCTCTAGCCTCTCTAATATACCTTAAACTAAAAAGGTGATAGCTATATAATGCATAAGAATAACCTCTCAACTCTATTTGAAATCTCTCAGAAAGTGACACTTTATTTTGTCTGATTTCTCTCTTCCCCCTTTTGGTCAAGAAGGTTTTCTCAATCCTTTGATGCTGAGTCCCAGCTCATTCTAGGATTTCTGTCCCACGTTGCCAGGAAGGTTTACATCCCTGGGAGTCACGTCCCACATGGAGAGAGGGGAAGGGCAGTGAGTTTGCTTGTCATATTGGCTGAAAGAGAGAGAGGCCACATCTGAGCAACAAAAGGGGTTCTCTGGGGGATGGATCTTAGGCCTAATTTTAAGTAGGCTTAGTCTATCCTTTGCAGGGATAAGTTTCATATGACCAAACCCCAAGATTGAGGGCTTGGCCTATTGCTTTGGTTGGCCCCACCGCTTGTGAGAATATCAGGAATTCTCCAATGGGGAAGTTGAATTTTCCCCCTTTCTCACAATTCCCCCATGGTGGCTTTGCAAATACTTCTTTATTCACCGTTCAAATCACTCTTGGATTTATGGGGGCATCACACTGGACAAACCTACAAAATCTTGTGCTCTATTCAAGGTTCCATGTACTTATGGTGTTCAAGTAACCTGTCCATATAAATTATATTAGGAAATTCACTAGTCAAAATATAAATTTTGTACAAATAAACATTTTTTGCTTCAGTCTCATACAGAAGTTGAAGTTTTAAAATATGAATGACCAACTATTTTCAACACCCTGCAATACTGACATTCCTTTGTTCTTTCTCATGCAAAATCATTTTTTAATTTGTACATTTAGTCTCTATCATTGTACACTCTAGGCATTCCTAGATTATACCAACTCAATCTTTATCATCTGTTTTTCCTTTCGGTTTCATATGTGCCCCCAACAGTTTTACTGAACTTTTGTACATGGTGTGAAGAAGAAGTCCCACTATATTCTTTTGCATATGGCTGCACAGTTTTCTCAGTATCATTTGTTGAAAAGACTATTCTTTCCCCAATGAATAGACATGGCACCTTTGTCAAAGATCGGTTGGTCAGAAGTGTGAGGGGTTATTTTTGAACTCTCAATTGAATTCCATTGGTCTATATGTCTGTCTTTGTGCTAGTATTACACCATTTTGATTACTGTAGCTTTGCAATAAATTTTAAAATCAGGTAGTATGAGTCTTCCAACTTTGTCTTCTTTTTCAAGATGGTTTGGCTATTCAAGGTTGCTTACCCTTCTGTGTGAACTTGATCATTAGCTTTTCCATCTCTGCAAAGAAGTCTGTGGGAATTTTGATTGGAATCACATAGAATCTGTATACTGCTTTGGATAGAATTGACATTTTAACAATATTTAGGCTTCCAATCCATGAACAGTGAATGTCCTTCTACTAATTTAGGTTCTCAATTGTTTTTTTTACAAAGACTCAAAAGGAAATTAGTGCCAGAAGGATAGCTTTTTAAATAAATGGTACTGGAGCAATTAGACTTTCCTAGGCAAAAAATAATAATAATAATAATCTTGACTTAAGATCTGTACCTTATATAAAAATTAATTCAAATACAGACTGTGCAACAGGACTAGATACAAAAACTCAAAAATGGACAGCACAATAATACCTAATTGTAAAGTAATCATGTTAAAACACTGAATGAAGCTGCATCTGAGCTATAGGTTTTTTTTGTTTGTCTGTTTGTTTGTGTCTTTTTTTTTCTTTTTCCTTTTCTTTTTTTTACTATTATTATTATTTTTATTTTTTTCTCTATATTAACATTCTATATCTTTTTCTGTTGTTTTGCTAGTTCTTTTCCTAAATCGATGCAAATGTACTAAGAAATGATGATCATGCATCTATGTGATGATGTTAAGAATTACTGATTGTATATATAGAATGGAATGATTTCTAAATGTTGTGTTAATTTCTTTTTTTCTTTAATTAATAAAAAAAATTAATTCAAAATGGATCACAGACTTAAATGTAAAAGCATAAACCTTTAGAGAAAAATACAGGAGAAAATCTTCAGAATTAAGGGCTAGACAAAGAATACTTCGTCTTGACACCAAAAGGACAATCCATAAAAGAAAAAGCTGATAAATTGGACATCATTAAAGTTTAAAAAATTTGCTGTGTGAAATATCCTAGATATTTGAAAACCTTGATCTGACGAACAGCCTGCTAGTATCTAGAATATATAAAGAACTTTAAAACTGAGCAGTATAAAAACAAACAATCCAATTAGAAAAGAGAAAAATGATATGAAGAGACATTTCATTGAAAAGGATATACAGATGGTGGAGAATTCCATGAAAAGCTGTTCAACATCCTCAGCCATTGGATAAGTTTTAATGATGATATATTACTACATACCTATCAGATGACTAATAAAAAAGAGTGACCATATCAAATCTTGACAGAGAAATAGGATCATACATTGCTGGTGGAAACAAATAATGGTACAGCCACTCTGGAAAACAGTTTGTCATTTTCTTGAAAAATAAAACATGTAACTACCATGCAATGCTGCATTGCTTTCCTGAGCACTTATCCCAGAGAAACGAAAAACTTGCATTCACACAGACACCTGTGCATAAATATTTATAGCAGTTTGATTAGTAATAGCTATAAACTAGAAAAACCCATATGTGTTCAACAGGTAACTGGTTAAACAAATTATGGTATGTCCATACCACAGAATACTATTCAGCAACAAAAAGGAACCAACCATTGATATATGCAACAACCTGGATAACTGTCCAGAGAATTATCCTGAGTTGAAAAAGCTAATGACAAAATAATAGAAATGGAGAACAGATTAGTGGTTACCAACAGTCAAGGAAGGTGTGGAGTGGGAGAGAAGTAGGTGAGGTTAGGAAAGGATTCCATGACAATCTTTAGGTTATGGAAATGTTCTGTATCTTGGCTGTATCAGTGTCAATATCCTGGTTGTGATGTTGTTCTGTAGTTTTACAACATGTTACTATTGGGGAAACTGGGTAAAGGGTACACAGGCTCTCCATTATTTCTCACAACTTTATATAAATCTACAGCTATTTCAAAACAAAATGTTTAATTAAAAAATGGTCAAGTCTTTTCTCTGATTACAGATCTGTCAATTTATTAGATGTTCCATGCAAAAGGCAGCCAGTTTTACTTTGTAAAATTTAAGTCTTATAGTATATCACATGTAAGTACTTGACATGATGAATCAAGGGTTGTAGGTATAACCATTCTACCAGAAGCCACTGTTAGACTCTTTGCTACCTTGGAGAGAAATCCGTTCATAACAATATAAAATGGTGGTTCTTATAGGCTTTTCCTTGGCCGGTGATCTTATGGCCCCAATTGGGTCCAGCTAAATTGCATAACCCCTGACTAGTGATGCTCATAAGAACTCGTTCTAGTTTGCTAGCTGCCGGAATGCAACACACCAGAGATGGATTGGCTTTTAATAAAAGGGGATTTATTTTGTTGGTTCTTCAGAGGAAAGGCAGCTAACTTTCCACTGAGGTTCTTTCTTATGTGGAAGGCAAAGGATTGTCTCTGCTGGTCTTCTCTCCAGGCCCCTGGGTTCCAACAACTTTCCCCGGGGTGACTTCTTTCTGCATCTCCAAAGGCCTGGGCTGAGCTGCAAGTGCTGAGATGAGGAATGCCGAGCTGCTTGGCTGTGCTACATTGCGTTCTCTCATTTAAGCACCAGCCAATTAAGTCAAACATCACTCATTGCAGCAGACACGCCTCCTAGCCGACTGCAGATGTAATTAGCAACAGATGAGGTTCATGTACCATTGGCTTGTGTCCGCAGCAACAGAACTAGGTATGCTCACCTGGCCAAGTTGACAACTGAATCTAACTAACACAGAACTTATACCACAAACCACCTCAAGATTCAGAGTAGAGAAAAACTCTTGACATATCAGTTAATAATCTCCAGTGGGATAAAACATGAATTTGTTTTGGCCTTTCTTCCTTTAGACTTAGATCAAGATAATATTTTTACCTCTTTCGGGGCAGCTGGATGCATAACTTCCTGTTACAGAGACTAGAAAAACAAACATTCTCTTATATGCAGACTATACATGTGAATGTATTATCGTGATCTAGGAGTGGTTTTACTAGGCCTCATGGCATATTGCCAGAAAGAATAGCTTCAGATTAATTATCCAAAAATCAAGTTCACTGCCTTGAGCAGCTATCTCTCAACATTTTACTAGTTTGTCTGAAATGCTCCCATTTGACTAGTAAGCTCATTATGGTCCATGATTTATGTAGAAAAGGAAGAGGGGTATGCTCTATCCACCCAGAGAAAGGAGGTATGCCTCCCCAGGGGAGGCAATCACACTGCTTCTCAGGAGGCCTCAGGTGGCACCTGCTACCTCTTGCAATTTTCTGTGATCTCTTAGATGGTCCTCAGCCTTACAGGTATAGAAACCTAATTTTGTCAATTGCACTCCCCTTACCCAGGTATATGAGAATTTGATATAAAACCAAAACACCAATGCATTAATTTACTGAGACGTGTCTCATACATGCTTTCATCAATGCTTTTTTTTTTTTAACATGGGCAGGCACTGGGAATCGAACCCGGGTCCTCTGGCATGGCAGGCAAACATTCTTGCCTGCTGAGCCACCATGGCCCACCCTCATCAATGCTTTTGAGGCTACAAAGAATATATCCTCCAAGAACCAGGAAATAAGAGTGCCCATATGTCTAAGACATAATGAATGTCATAGACAGGTATACCTGGATGGACACAGGCCGCCCATTTTCTCCCTGCAGTCAAGTTGTACAGGAAGACAAATCTTAAGCGAATAACAATTAAATTCATTTACAATGTAAAAGATAATTGTGATGAGGAGAATACATGACATCCATATCCTCCATAAAAAATGTCCCTTTGGGACACTGGGTTGAGAAGCCAGAGTAATCAGGAGATTACTTATAAACATGGAATGAGAACAAGAGGAGTTGGTTTAATTGAATGGTCAACGGTATCAGGCACACATTGCATGGTATATCCAGCTCACCTTAGGGAAGCTCTTGTCCATGAGTCCCGGAAATGTACGGCCACTTGCCGACAACCCTTGCTGCTTCCTTTGCATTTGGAATGGCCTTTCTGAGCAAACTTAGGTAAGATTCAAAAGTTGTTGGCTAAGATTTCTACTCCCCTGGGCAGGACTTGGCTGTGTACTGCCCATATTTTCTTTCGAGGCTCTTCTTTCTCTTGGGTAGCCAAGTCCTGCCTGGATGTCATTCTCTTTTTTTCCATGTGCCTTTTAATATTTCAACTTTAATTCATTATATTTCAATGTTATAGTTTAGTTCTCAGAGGGCCATCTTATTCCAAACTCTTAGAATGCTTCACAGTGGCCTGTAAGTACTGACAAACAAATATTTTGCAACTAGTTTATCTTGGAATCCAGCCCAGTAAATTGTGTGGCTGAAGTCTATAGAGATTTTTCTTTGTGAACCTGGGTAGTCTTTGCTATGATTGCCCTAAAAACTTTCACGGTCAAAATTATTTTCGTATTATTATGGGAGTGGAGGCTTTGTTTATTTTGTTTGTTTGTTTTGTTTTTCCTCTATAGTCTGTATTAGACCAGGCACCAGATTATTTCTAAATAGTCACTTTTACATAATGGGCTTGCACATGCAGGGTTAAGCTAAATGTTAGTTACAAAATTTTATATTTATTCTTTATTTTATAAGAACTGACATGTTTATATGAGAATAATTTTTACTCTCTTTTTTGAAGAATCTGTATTTCTCTGCTTTCTACCAGTAGTTGTGGATTCCTTACTTTTGTCAAAGAGTGACACCGGGTGACAAACCCATCAACAGCCAGAAAGAAGTGTGGGTACCCTGCTTGTGAGTGGGTTCATAAACATGATGTATTTAGGCTGCTGGCAATAATTCCTCTTTTCAGCCATGACATCACCAGTGAAAGTGCTTACATTTCCTACGGAATGTTAAGCACTAAATTCTTTAAGTGGAATTGTAATGGATCTTTGTTGCAAACCCGTAATGGGCAGGCAGCCTTTTTCAGGAGTTTGTCATTGGCAATGATAAAGATACAGAGTGGTTCCTTCACCCGAGTCTCTGGTTCAAACTAGCTGGAATGATGATTTAGTTTGCTGCATATCCTTTATCAGTTGTCATCAGATGAAAGCACCTGGGCCAGAGATGCAAGTATAGGTGCCCTCACTACTATGAGGCAGGGTGCAAGAGGTACCTGAGCTTGGAACTGGATTAGAGGGAGAGTCTCAGAACAAATATTTCCTGAACAGTGTGAAGTTTCAGGGTGCAATCAGGTAGAGAGCTTGGTACCCCAACTGTACAGATTAATAAGCCAGTAGCTTTCTGAGACTTGAAACGACATACGAATACTGGCCAGAGACACCTACTGCAAATAAAAACCCAAGGGGCTAATATACCATCCCCTTCCTCAACTTCTTATTTAAGGATGAAGCGGACTGCCTTGCTGCAGGTGGCCTATATTGTAAAGGCATTTGATCGAGTTTCTTGTCTCATTGCAACCTTTATAAATTTCTCTGAAATTGGTCAATCTAAAAATCACATTTTTTTTTCCTGGAAAGTTACCTCATTGAAGCATTTTTAGCCCCTGACATTCAGTTGTTCTAGCAAACTAATAAGTTAGACCCCTCGGTTCTCAGCAGAAATGTATCAGTGCAGTTATGACGTCTTTCTTTTCAATTGTCACTAATCTACTTCATGGCCTTGCAAAAATAGTCTCTTTTGTGCTGGGTAGTTCCTGTCCGGCTTACATCACTGTTTAATGCAGGGCTATAATAAAAAAAAATAACACCCATCACCACAGCTACCACAATAACAGTAGCATCAAGCATTTTCAATATTCTGTGCTTTAAGTGCTTTACATATATTAATGAATTTAATCCTTACAGTCCCATAAAGTAGGAAGTATTATTTATCTTTATTTTCTAATGAAGGAAACTGAGGCACGAAGAGGTTAACTTGTCTTGCTATACACATTTCCAAAGAGATGTGCATAATTGTTCTCTAGAAAAAAGCATTTTTCTGTCTCTAAGCTATAAAAATGATCCATGCTGGAGGTTAAAAAGAAAAAAAAATCTTATAATCCTGAGAATTATAAAGAAAATGTAAAAAAGAAAATATTACACTAAATTCCACCACCCAGAGATAAACACTGGTAATATTTAAGTGAACTTCCTGCAAACATCTCTTTATTCATTTAGAGACATATTGATGTATGATTATCATAATACAAACGGGGTCTCGTAACCTACTTTTCCACTACACTGTATGACCTGGACGCCAGCAGTGCTTTGTACCCTGCAAAGTGCTATGCAAACCTCTCTGGTTATTAGATTGATCGGGGCTGAAGGGAAACTCCCAGCCAAGTCAGAGGGCCTGCTGCAGATTACAGTTTCCCTCCCCTGAAGCATGCTTGCCTTACTTCATAGCAGGTTTTCTTTCGGTCTGATTTTTAATGTAGCCATCCTTGAGAATGCCACAGAAATCCTTTCTACAACACAAGCCAGGAGGAGGTGCTGCTGGCCAGAGTCTCGGGACTGCTGGCCAGGCCCCTGCTCTCTGGAGAATTGGGGTTGAGCTGACAGCTGGTTTGATGATGTCTGAGCTCATGAGCCAGTACCAGGGGGTCCCACAGGTAGACACACCCTCTCCTTGCTGAAGCTAAGCTGACAGCTGTCACTGGGTTGTGTTATATTGGCCATACAGTGGCATGGGATGAGCTAGTGAGGGAAGAAACAGAAACCTCTCCAGGAGACCAGGTAAGTTTTGTGATGAGGGCTGCTCCAAAGCACTCACTAGAAGACATTGTTCCCACCAGGGTCTGCGCAAATGGTACCCAGGAGTGCACAGCACTCTCTAAGTCGGGCCCCCGCTAAGCATCAGCAGAGGCTGGGCCTGCAGCACTGCTACACACCTTGTGGCTGGTTGAAAGAATAATCGTGATAATGCTGACTAACAGTTGCACTTACAATGTGCCAAACACTTTTCTCCCATGTATTGTCTCATTTGAGCCTTATATCTGGCTGTGAGGAAGATGCTGCTATTATCATCCCAGTTTTCAGACAAAGAAAAGCCAACACAGAACATGTAATTAACTTTGTTAAAATCACACAGCTAGCACCTGGCAGCACGGGATGTAGGCCCGGGCACTCTGTCTTGAAGATCTGTGTGCTTCACCACCTTTCGCACTGCCTCTGGGGAAGATGAGGAGGTATCTGAGGCTCCCATGAGTTTTCCTTTTCTGGTGACATCCTCTCTAGTGCCCATGCTAAGGGGAGCAGTACAGTGCAGTGGTTGAGACTCAGGTACACCACCTGAGAGGGCTGGGTTTGCAAAAAGCAACAACTGAGCCTCAGTTTCCTCATCTCTTGAATGAAGCCAGTAACTCTTCCCTCATGGCACATGGTGAGGAAATAATAGCCTGGCACATACATAGTAAATAGTAGGTAGTAGCTATGGGGAAGTAGGGTGGGCAATAAATTACAAGGGGCAAATAGGTTTCAAATAGCAGTCTGTTGTTGGGCAAAGAGAACTGTGAACCAAATCATACTCTTAATCTCTGAAGTCTACAACTACAGAAAACCAAAAGGCAGCCAACCCACAGAAAGAGAAAGGAATGAAAGCACTAACATCACACTATAAAGTTTCTAACTAAATTCCGATGACTGTTTGGCATCCCATAATACCTCCGCCACATCAGTCTGAACATCTGTTTCTGACTGCCTGTACTCCTCTCCTGGGCTTGGAACCCTATCTCAGAACTGCTAGCTACTTTCTCCAGAACCTCCCTGCAGCTGGGGGCCTTGGCCTCTTTCCTGGTGTATGGTTGCAGTTTGGCATTTATGAAGCTTGCTGAGACTTGACTTTAGTAACCCAGCGATAGTGGCCCAACAAACAGGCTCTGAGTCTCTGCTCTTTTTGAATCTTTGGAGTCTGTGTATTCTTGAGTCTGGATGATCCCTTACACTTACTTTCTCATTTAATTATTAGTGTTTTCTTTGGTTGAAGCCTGGTCTTGTTTTCTAGTCCTGAAGAGGTTCTTATCCACGGTATTTGTATTATCCTAAGTTCTTGGAAAACAAAGCTTATATGCTCACCCTTTATTGGGGGAGTTGTAATAGTTCATGTGCCAACTTGACTAGGTTTTGGATCCAGTTATTTTATTAAACACTGGCATATTTGTTACTGTGAAGGCATTTCATATATGGGATTTGCATCTACAGTTAGTTGATTGCATCTACAATCAACACAGAAGCTGACCCTCGGCCACGGGGGTAATCTACTCATCCAATTAGTCTTAAAAGTAAGAACTGAGGGTTTTAAGAAGTCAGAAAAAGAATTTCTGCCTCAACCAGGTTTGGCTTTTGCAGAAATTTTCAACCAGCCAGTTTTCCCTGGGGAACTTGGACTAAAGACTTCAGCATCACCTTTATCAGAATTTCCAGCTTGAGACTTGTCCTTCAGAGTTCAGACTTGCTAGTTCCATGGTTGCATGAGCCAATTTCTTATAACAAATCTCTAAATGCACATATATACACAAATCCTTTTGGTTCCATTTCTCTGGAGAACCTTAATACAGGGCCCAATCCACGGCAACAAGAATGAAGAAAAGGGATCTGAGGCAGGGAAGGAAAGAAAGCAAATACAAACTGTTTTGAAACTGTTATATACCCAAGAAACGTACTGCTCTTTTATTCCTAATCCAATCTTGTGGGAGCAGACCTGCTATTGGGTGGGACCGTTTGATTAGATTATTTTACAGAGAGGTGGCCCCGCCCATTCAAAGTGGGTCTTCATTAAATTACTGGAGTCTTTAAAAGAGCTGACACACAGAGCAGAGAGATGAAACCAGACACACGTTTGGACATACAGGAGATGCATTTCAAACACCTGGGAGAGTTGTCTGAGACCAGAAGCTAGAAGACAAGGACACAGATGTCAAGATGTGCCTTCCCATGTGACATGTGTCCCATTAGCCTCTTCTTCAGAGTCAGGAATATCTCTCTGGATGCCTTAATTTGGACATTTTCATGGCCTTAGGAAAGTAAATTTGTAACATAATAAATCTCCCTTTAAAAGCCAATCCATTTCTGGTTTATTGCATTCTGGCAGCATTTGTAAACCAAAACAACAAGGTACTGCCTTTCTGAGCTGGCTATAGCTTCTTGAGAAAACCTGGCTAGCTGTTTGGTCACATAGGGCATCTCAGAACAATCTTGAAATGGTCTCCTCTCTGTTAAGAAGAGAAAAGAAAAGGAATTTTTTTGCCACCTCCCATAGTCTCTTGAATATCAATGGTAAGAGTTCACCCGAATGAGTGTCAGAGTCTTCATCCAAGTCCGGAAGTAGTGGGAGGAGCCAGGGCTTCAAGATGAGGGAAGCTGAGGCCTAATGGAGGCAGTGCTGGAGCCAAGGCACCTCAGAGAAGGCAGAGACTGCCCATGGCATCAGGAAATGGGGTGATTCCCTCCCCCGTCTACATGCGACATGACTCCCAGGAGTGTGGACCTTCCTGGCATCGTGGGACAGAAATCTTAGAATGAGCTGAGCCTTAGCATCAAGGGATTGAGAAAACCTTCTTGACCAAAAGGGGGAAGAGGGAAATGAGACAAAGTGTCAATGGCTGAGAGATTCCAAACAGAGTAGAGAGGTTATCCTGGAGGTTATTCTTATGCATTAAGTAGATATCATCTTGTTATTCAAGATGAAATGGAGAGGCTGGAGGGAACTGCCTGAAAATGTAGAGCTGTGTTCCAGTAGCCATGTTTCTTGAGGATGATTGAATAATGATATAGCTTTCACAATGTGACTGTGTGATTGTGAAAACCTTGTGTCTGATGCTCCTTTTATCCACCTTGTCAACAAACGAGTAGAACATATGGAATAAAAATAAATAATAGGGGGAACAAATGCTAAAATAAATTTAGTTTGAAATGCTAGTGATCAATGAAAGCGAGGGGTAAGGGGTATGGTAGGTATAATCTTTTTTTTCTTTTCAGTTTTCGTTTTATTTCTTTTTCTATTGTTTTTTATTTCTTTTTCTGAATTAATGCAAATGTTCTAAGAAATGATGAATATGCAACTAAGTGATGATATTGTGAATTACTGATTACATACGTTAATGGTTTTTTTTTTAAAAAAAAGAAGAAATGGGGTGATTGTGGCAGCAGGCCAGACTGTTCATAGAGCAAGCAGCCAAAGGTCCAGGATGCAGGTGAGAGTGCAAATATTTAGAGAAGCCCATACAGTGGGTCTCTGCCTACCCCCAGTAGCTCTGTTCTGAAACGCATTTTATAGAATCCAAAGATTCCAATATATCCTGACTCTGCAGATCCAAGGATAATAGCTGATAATAATAATAACAATAATAGCATTTACAGAGCACTTCCATGCCAGCCTCTGTTGTTAGCACTTTGCATGGACTAACTGATTCCAGCCTTACAAAAGCACTAAGCTCAGCAGGCAGCGTTCTCGTCTGCTATGCCGGAGACCTGGGTTCGATTCCCGGTGCCTGCCCATGCAAAAAAAAAAAAAAAGCACTACAGGAGTCTTCATTCTAAAAATTTTTTAAATGAAGACTCTGAGGCACAGAGAGATGGTAATTAAAGTCACACAGACTGGCTCCGGCGTCTGTCCTCTTTCTCTACCAGGAAGGGAAGGGACGGGAGCTAGCAGTTATTGTGCAGCTAGTATGTCTCAGGCTATTAATATTTCATTTACATTAGTAGTGGAAAGAAGAAGTGTTATTCTGAAAACCGAAGACACAATTCCTTTTGGGGAGAAGAGTTATGTTTTGTTTGGGCCTGTTTGGGGGAGGAAAGGTACAGCCCCTCTCCCCAGTCCCTCCCCTAGCTCTGCGCAGAGCAGTAACCGGATTTGGGGAATAAGGGGCAGGGGACTTGATAAGGGGGAGGTGAGGGGAGAGAGGCACAACGAGCTTAACAACCTAGGAGAAGAGTAGGGTCCACTAGAGGAGAAGAGTGGAACGGGCTGAGGAATTGTGAAGGAGAAGGGTATAGAATATTCCATTCTGATTTTTTATTTGTGCTTCCCTGAGATATAATTTTCCTCCACAGCCTCAAACTTTTGGAAAAAGTCTGAACCACCTGTGCCCTTGGGCCAGTGGCCTGTTGGGGGTGAGCAAGCTTTGGGACAAAGTCTACAGTTGGGTGGTGAGTTGTGGGGAGTGGTCAGCACAGAGAGCACAGACTTCCTGGGTTTATATTCCAGTCCCACTATTTATTAGCCATGGATTCTTGGGCATCTTATCTAATCTCTCTGTGCTCAACTTTTCTCATCTGTAAAATGGGACTAATAATGGTATCTACCTCACAGGGTCCCTGCATGGATTAAATGAGGTAATAGGTGCCCAAAGTTGAGACTATGCTGGGTACTTGTCAAATTCTAGCTATCATAATGCTTTATTTGTGGCTGTTATAAAATTTATCACTCAAATTACTTTTTATTATTATCAAAGTAATACATGTACATTATTTTAAAAACTAAGTAGTACTAAAAGACTTGTGAAAAAAATAGCTGTGTTTTTCTCCATTCATTGTCAAATCCCTAAATCTCACTCCTCAAAGGCAAGTACTATCAATTATTTGGATATTCCTTCTGGGGCTTTATCCACACTTCTAAGTTATAGGCTTATACTACCCTCTCTTGTTTTATCAATCTTAGACAGTCTTTCCTGCCTTCTTCCTATGATAAGTGAGGATTCTTGTCTATGACAATTCCCTACCCACTAGACACATACACATACACTTCCCCTCTTATCATCTGCACAATATGATTACATAATCCTTTTTAAAAGTTATATAATAGGTGTTAAAATAGATTTTTAAAGTCTCTGATTTTCAACTGAGACTCCAAACTTAAGAACAATAGGTACAAAGAGCCCTCACATTCTAAATAGAGATTCTAGACAATCTACGCAGAGTTTGCACGTAGGGTGGCCCCAAACAGATTCTTCCAGCCTTAGCCACTAAGTACTTCCAGTCTATAAAAAAACAAGGCCAAGGATTAACTAGGGTATTAAAGGAGCCATATTGCCTTGGAGAGAGACATCGGAGTGTGGTGGGGGTTTCCCATCCCCCAAATGCAGGAGGGGAACAGGATGTCTTCCACTCATCTAAACTGAGTGAGGGGGTTTTCAAGAGAACTCTCAGAGAGACTGACAGGCATTCCCTGAAGTTTGGAGGACACACATACCTAGTGACTGACTCACATCTGAAAAAGTCTGAAGGCCAGAAGCTGTCTGGCACAGCCTGCCTGGTAGCAGAACAAAGTCATTTGGCCAGCATTTCCAGGAATTGTGGAGGCAAGGATGTGGTTTTCTGTGTGCCAGATTGGATTCCGTGGAAGAAAGCTGGCGAGAGGCTTCTTTCTACATTCCCCACCCAACAGTACCAATGAAGGGGGGGAAAATGACCCCAACAAAGAGTGAACCACCCGAAATCAGTTGCTGAGGAGACCTTGTCAGTGGCCAAATGGGGCATCTCTCAGGTCAAGGGAAATTCAGGTAGAACATCCCTAATAATGATGGGGTAAGTTTTGGACATATGATCCAGCACAAGGGCCCCAGTGGCAGATGACAACCATGCAGGTTAAGAGCCTTTCTTTCCCTTATTTCTGCCCTTCCACTTCCGGATCTAAGTCTAGAAGAGCCAGAGGCAGCACAGTGAGGAAGACGTAAGCAGTGACTTTGACCCCATACCTGAGGTTGTCAGATTTAGTAAATAAAAATATAGGATGCCCATTTAAATTTGAATTCTGGATAATCAAACAAGTACTCTTTTAGTATAAGTACATCCCATGTAATATCTAGGACATAATTGTACAAAAAAGTATCCATTGCTGTACTGGGTTGAATAGTGCCCACTTCCCCAAATTCATGTCCATTCGGGAGCTCTGAATTGGGCCTTATTTGGAGCTAGGGCCTTTGCAGATATAATCAAGTTAAGATGAAGTTATACTAGATGATGGTAGACCCTAAAGCCAATGACTAGTGTCCTTATATGGAGAGGAGACCTGGAAAAAAAGACACACAGGAAGGAAAGAAGGCTGTGTGAAGGTGGAGACTGAGATCAGAGTACTGCAGCTAGAAGCCAAGAAGCTCCAAGGACTGCCAGCAGCCATCAGAAGCCAGGAAGAGGCAAGGAAGGATTCTTCCCCAGAGCCTTCAGAGGGGATATGGCCTGCCATGTCTTGATTTCAGACTTCTGGCCTCCAGAAGTAAGAAAGAATAAATTTCTGTTGTTTTAAGTCACCGAGTTTGTGGTAATTTGTCACACCAGCCCTGGGAAAGCAACGTAGTTGCTTTCTGGAATTCACATTTAGTTGGGCAACCTGTATTTTATCTGGCAACCCTACCATACTTCTTTCCTACTGCAGACTTCAAGCCTGTGTCCGGCCCAGGCTGTGGGAGAAGAGATGTATACGTTGGATAAGAATTTAGGGTTTGATATTAGAACAGATTGGACTTCGCATTACCTCAAAAAAAAAATGAGACTATTCATTAATAACCCAAGGATACTTGGAAAAGCTAGATGTCTGACATTTCATCCGCGGGGCAGAAAAAAATGAGATGACAGGAAGGTTTGCATCTAGAATCTTCCACGTCCACCTTGTTCAAAAAGCTAGTTACAGTAACATTAAAGTTCAGCATTTATACTATTTCTATATAAAAATATGTTGTTTTATTGCTGAGCCAAGCTGTGAAATAAGATCGCATTTCTTTTACAACTTTTTAGTTTTCCTTGAGTCAGTCATTGCCTAGTTAATAAAAATTGCTTAGCTATTCTTAATTCTGGAATTTCACAGTAAGGAGCCTTGGTGTGAGTCTTTTCTCACTTATTGCCTTAGTGGGCCTTTTCAATCTATACATTCGTGTCCTTCAGATAATAGCAAACACATATAGTTTAATACATCCAAATTCAGAGTCAGGGAATTTTTGTATTTTATTTCTTTGATAATTTCCTTCCCTTCACGTTTTTGTTCTTATTTTTTTGAACTCTTGTTGGTTAGATATTGAGCTTTCTGGATTGGTTGTCTAATTTCCTTAACTTTTCTTTCCTATTTCCCATTATTTTTTGTTTTATATTCTGGGAGATGTCTTCAAATTTATCTTCCAAATCTCCTACTCCTTTAAAAAACTTACAGTTTCACCCCATATTAGTGACAAACCCTTCCAATATCAAAAATTTAGAATTACCATAGCCCAAACAACCTGAAAGAGAGGGATGGAAAGATCAAAGAGATGGTGGAGTTATACACAGGAGATAGGATTTAACAAATGAATATGAATGCTGAATCATTAAATTGATATTTCTTCTAGTCTCCAGTATTTTAGAGCTGCTAGAAGTAAAAACCTAAAATTGTGAAATCGTAACCCATGTCAAAGTCTGAAATATGTTTTACAACAAATTGTGGTGTTGTGCTTTGAAATTTATAGCTTTTTTTGTGTATATGTCATTTTTCACACACACAAAAAAAAAGAAGGAAAAAATCAACTGTGATGATAAGAAAATATTTAAGCCCTCTAGCATCCTATATTCTGGAACAGATAGAAGGAAAAATATGAGAGGATTGTATGGTAGCCCATGACAAGCTCTGGGACCTGTCTTGTAACCACTTGTTGAAGAGTGCATTGAAAACTATTGCTTTATTATTTCTTTGCTTTATATAAGTTATACTATGCAATAAAAAAGTAAAAAAATTAATACTTTCATGTATTTAATTACTAGAACCTTATGTTAGTTTCCTCACTGCTAACACAAATAACATCCAATAGACTGGTTCAACAACACAAATTCACTTACTTAGAGTATCAGAGCCTAAAAGGCATGCTTCCTCCTGGGGTTGGTATCTCCTGGCTGGCAGCAGCCTTTGAGCAGAAAGTATGTAGACTTTACTTCGTTTTTTAAAAACTTTTTATTGTGAAATATAACATATATACAAAAAAGCAATAAATTTCAAAGTACGTTGTAACGAGCAGTTATTGAACAGATTTCAGAGTTTGGCATAGGTTTCGATTCTATATTTTCAGGTTTTTTTTTAATCCTTCTAGCAGCTCCACGTAAAAGAAATACCAATACAATGATTCAGCAGTCATACTCATTGTTATATCCTATCTTCTCTTATACTCCTCTTTCTCCTTTGATCTTTCTCCTAATTTTTAGGGATATTTGGACTCTGCCCCCTTCTAATTTTTTCATGTTGGAAAGGGGAGTCAATAATTTGGGATGGGGGATGGAAGTAGTTGATGTTCTTTTGGAAAGGCTGGACCCTATGGGTTTCAGGACTTATCTGGCCTAGGAACCCACCTGGAGATTGTAGGCCCTTGGTAAGTAATCTCAGTGTGTGAAACTTTTGTAGAATCTCAGATAGAGTGCTCAGTGTTCTTTAGGGTTGACAGGAATGGTTTTGGTTGGGGTTTGGCAAACCATGGCAATTGGCAATCTCTAGCTGAAGCTCGCTTAAGACTAGACTCTAGAATAGCCTCTCGGTTCTGACTCTTTTAGCCACTGATAACTTATTTTGTTACATTTCTTTTCACCCTTTCAGTCAGGAAGGCATTGTTGATCTCATGGTGCCAGGGCCAGGCTCTCCCCTGAGAATCATGTCCCATGTTGACAGAGAGACTTTCACCCCTGAATGTCATGGACTTTACATTTTGATACTGCAAAACTGCCCTCCAAAAGTGTACCTATTTATGGTCTCATCAAAAAAGTTTGAGTGTCTGAGTCCCCACACTTTTATCAAACTTTTCAGTTGTTATCAGTGTCTGAGGTGAAAAATATTTCACCATGAATTTAATTTGCATTTTAAAATTATGGGTAAGTTAAGCATTTTTCATGCTTAGAAGACTTTGTATTTCTTTTTCTGTCAATTACTTGTTCTTGTCCTTTGTTAGGTTGTTGGGCTTCCTCTGACTCATTTATAAAAGTCTCCTCATTTAATAGGAAAATTAACCTAAAAGAAAATTCTCTATTAGAAAATTGGAAATGGCAAGTAACAGAGAATAAGCAGATCTTTTCTGACATCTGTGCTGGGAAGCTTAAATTTTCACTGTACCACATTGTTATATCTAGTCTTGCTCTTCCAAAGCCAAATTTTCTCAAATCAATAGTTCCCTTAAACACTCCTTTAATGTTTTCATGTTCGTTCCTTGGTTAAAAGTTCCTAAGGAGAATGTATATGATTAAGACTTGGCCCATCAGCATTTTTGTGCTTTAGACATGAGCATTCATCTTCAAACGTATTTTCATGAAATTAGCCCACACCAGGAAAATAGCTATAAATGTCACCTCATAGAAATTATGAGAAATTCCTCTTGCAGTACTATTACTATCGCTTGGAACATGGAACACAGAGATTAAAATCACAAATTTGTTCCTTCTTCTGTTCATGATTTTATGATTCTGATCAGATGACAAAGCTCGTTATAATTTCCATTTTCTCATTAGAAAGTCAGGACCTTAATCCTTTACTTGCTGGTGAGATTAGTCTCGAAGTAATGGGAACTGTATTATAAAATAAATGTTACATTTCAGACTGCTGCCACTGAGCATATATTTCTATTGAAAATGGTTGCAAACCACTCAGCTAATTTTCACATGTAATTCTTTGCAATGAATCCATTTGTTCTTGAGGGAAATAAACCCTTCCAAAAACAAACAAAGTAAAATATGAATTCAGAAATGGTTTTATAGAACAATGACATAAAAATTGCATTTCAGATTGGCTGTCAGTGGAGCCTCACATTTGTCAATAATTCCTTAGAAGAGCCCAAGATGTGCTCCCTTTTCTTATTTTTATTTATAAATTCAATTTCAAGACTGCAAGAGCATGCTGATTCTCCCATCTTGCTGTCTGTTTTTTTTTTAAATCTAGATTGAATGACAAGGAGGAAGGGCTGGATTCCAGAATCCCTCGGCCCTGGAATAAAAAGTCTCCGCATGTCTTACAGATGTCAGCTCTGTTTTGTCTTAGCAAGTTCATCCTCAGCATATGTAATATCCTGCATCTCTGTTCTGCTTTTATCTCTCTATTCAGTGAGGGAACTAGCTTCTTGGGAACCCCTGTTTTAAAAATCAACAATGTTTCCTTGCTTTGTCCCTCCGTGCCATGCAAGTCTATCTATAGGATTTTTGTTTGTGTTTAGTTGAAAGAGTGGTGATAAGACAAAAAAATCTGATCAGCGTACAAATCGGCCAATCAATAAAATGTAACACAGTGGGGTGCAAGGGTAGTTTAGTGGTAGAATTCTCGCCTTCCATGCAGGAGACCTGGGTTCAATTCCTGGCCCATGCACCTCTAAAAAAAAATTCTACAAATTGTGCTGCAGTAACAGGATACTCAGCTAGGAAAAGGATGAAATGGGATCCCCACTACTGAGCATACAAAAAAAAAAAGAAAGAAAGAAAAGTAATACAGAATATCCATGGCATTGCGGAGGACAAACATGAATGCTAGCTGATGAACAGTCAAATCTCTGGCACTCTGTTAGGTTTTTCCATTTGTGTGGTTTTATTGATCCTCGCAATAGCTATCTCCAGGTAGATGAGGAATCTGAAGGTCAATTTGTCAGAGTTTCGTGTTCAAGGCTTCCAGCTGGTAAATTTGAGGACTTCTCTACCACTCTCTAATCTCAAACCCAATCTTCCAGCATACTCAGTTCTTATGCTGATAATCGTCATCCAACTGCCTGTGATTAGTTTGGGACACAAAAAATCACCACGACCTGAATAACCCTCATGCAGGGTTTCATGGAATTAATAAAAGCGTTGTTGAAGAAATGCTAGAATTGTGGGCAAACATTGAATCTAGAGGAATTAGGCAATCATAAAGGAAAAAATTGACAAAAGATAACACGATAGAATCTCTAAACGAGAAATATTTGAAAATCATCGATGAAGAGAGATCATAGAGGACCGCCCCTGAGTTGCAGCCGTCCGTCGTGCCCTCCTTGCCCTCCCACGGTCATCATGCTCCAGTTCCTGCTTGGATTTACTTTTGGCAACTTGGTTGGAATGTATCTGGCTCAGAACTATGATATACCAAACCTGGCCAAAAAACTTGAAGATATCAGAAAGGACTCGGATGCCAAGAAGAAACCCCCTAGTTCCTGAGGCTGAGTCCAGCTACCTTTTGGATATACTGATTCGACTGTCCCTGAGGGCCTTCTTTACCATCTGAACCAAAGCTTTTGTTTTAATCTCCAGCTTCAGCAGTTTTCTTCCTTGCTAAACCCTGAGTTGCCTTAGAGCAAAAATGAGGCCACAACTTAAGAACGACCCTTACTTTTCCAACATCCTCACCTCTTCCCATCCTTCTTCCAGGAACTTGGAAGATTCTAAGACTGGAATTATGGTGCTAAATTAGTAAACATGACCTTTAATTAGCAGTCTCTTCTTTATTCTTTGTGATTTCTACTACCTGTTTTCAAGAGAAAAATTGGAGAATTTTGTATAGCTGATCATACACAAATAATCCTAATTTCATAATTACAACAATTACAGTGGGTGCCTGTTAAGCATTTGGTACTAAATTATGTTGTTTCAAAGTAATTAAAATTGATATTTAGAAGCTAAAAAAAAAAAAAGAGACCATTGAGAAAACTGAAGGACTTCAACATATTTGTTAAATATGCTTCCAGAGAAGTTTTCAGAAAATGAAGACTGCAAAACCCTAAGTCAAAACTTTGTTTTTCTTCTAAAAATTAGAACAAACTTATGATTATTACCTAACTTTTGTTAAATATATATAAAACACAGATAATTTTTATCATTTTTCAAGATAAAATTCTGATAAATTTTCCCCATATTTTATATGAAATTTTAGCATTGGATTTTTATGTGTCTTCTTTTAGACATTATCTGTTCTTGATTTTGGGAGCTCCTGGTCTTTGCCATGCTGCTTTACATGTCTTAACCTCTGTCCATGGTGTTCCAGCTGCTGACAGGCCCTCCCTCCCTTATTCTGCAAGAAGACATCTCTTCACTTCTCTCAACCTCCTTCAAATCACACCTTGTGTAAGAGTTTCCCTAACGTTTCTTGCACCCTCAGCCATCCTCCTTCTGTGCTCCCATAAGCCTTTGCACACACCTCCATGGCTGTTATCCTCTGCTGTAATGATGCGTTGGCATGTATCTCCCCTTCCAGTTCGTAACCACTTCCTCAAGAGCATCCATTGGTTAACTCCAGCGTTTATCACATGGCTGGGCACATGGTAACTGCTCAGCAAATATTTGCTGAACAGATGAATACAGGAAGAAATGCAACTTAGCAGAAAATATGTTACAAATAAAGCAACGAATTACTTTGTGTTGAGAGGCAGTTTGCCATGGTGGCTAAGAGCACAGTCTTGGGCAAGAGCTCACCTGAATTGAAACCCCCAGATTAATCATACGGCAGCTGTGCAATGTGGAGCCAATTATTTAACATCTCTGAACCTAATATGGTTCCTCAGCTAATAAGAGAAACTACCTCAAGGTTGTTGTGAGGATTCAATGAGATAATGCGTGCATGATGCTTGGCAGAGTGCTCAGCATAAAGAAAGTGCTTAATAAATGTTGGCTTTTGTTATTTTCTGTGTGGGCCTGCAGGGCCTGGTTCCTCCTCTGCCTTTGTAGGAATATCTAAACCCACATTGTCCAGTGTGGTAGCCACTGATCACATGCAACTATTTAATTTTAAATTAATTCAAATTCAAATTCAAAATTCAGTCTGTCAGCCACACTAGCCACATTTCAATTACTCAATAACCACCTGTTGCTAGTGTATGGCTACATCATTTGATAGCAGAGATACAGAACATTCCACTACCATAAAAAGTTCTACTGGACTTAATTGTAAAAACATAGGAGAGTAAATGCACACAAACGCACATGAAGAATTCTGTGGATTTTCCCCTTCATTCTTTTTAGCCATGGTAGTATTGCTGGGATGACCATGTGATGAGTGTGTTGAGGAATGTTTCCTGTTGTCTTATGGTTTCCCATCTACTTATTAAATTATCTTTCACATCCCAATGGAAATGGTGCCTCTTCTACTAAAACTTCCCAGATTCCTACAGCTGGTAACAAACCTCTCGGAACTCTCAACCTGTACTTTGTTTTAAGCATGTCTCATGCTGTGTAATCGTGGTTATTTATCTCCTGTCTAGGTGACTGCTTCTTGAATTCAAGGACATAATTTGTTCATCTTTGTTTTGATTTCTAGCACGGTATCTGGCATGGAGAAAGTGCTTAGTAGACTTTTAAAACAATAATGTGCAGCACAGTTAGCTATGGTTGTCTTAAATAGCAATTGATTGCCCTGCAATTTACTGCCAAAGTTTTATATGATACTTTACTCTGACATCCATGATTTGGTTGGAAGGTGTCCACGGGCTCTGATTTCCTCACAGCACTATCTGGGGATGCTGACAGTGGATTAATGAAATTAGATGTTCCAGCAAGTCAAGTTCCCTCGTACATCCATGCAAGCCCCTACCAGAGTCTTATTCCACCAAGAGACATTCAGTCTAATGACAAAATTCCACTCATGACCCTGATGTCCACGGCTCAAAGGAGCCCCTCCCAGTGTCAATGAGCTGACCATTACCCTCGGCTGAAAATCAGAAAGGGTGGTACAGCCATCCAAATTGTTGGTGATTTTGGAATTCTACTTAAATTATTGTCCAAATTT
Source organism: Tamandua tetradactyla (assembly GCF_023851605.1). NCBI lineage: Eukaryota > Metazoa > Chordata > Mammalia > Pilosa > Myrmecophagidae > Tamandua > Tamandua tetradactyla. The sequence goes on from NC_135332.1 coordinate 146,960,574, forward strand.
ATACTCATTTAAAGACCTATTATGAAATCATCCAATATTCCTTGGCAAACATTGTGCCTAATGTCTGCCACAGTCTCAATCAAGAGCTAGAGATGCAGCAGAGAACACAATGGACACAGCTCCTGTCCTCACAGAGTTGAATTTAATGGAGATGAGAAGATGCAGAGTGCAGGTACTGGGAGCTACAAAAGTGAAGGATGCGGTGATGTGGGAGCAGGTTAGGAGGTCTTTATCTGGTGGGGAACCTCGATGAGGAAATGATCTTTAAGCTAAGACTAGACTGGGAATTACCAGGGGTATATGTTGGGGGGTGGGGGTGTTATGGTAATAGATTGGTCTGGGGAGAAAGTGCCAGGGATGGGGAACTGTGAGTAGGGAACCTAAAAAAAGGAGAGCCCAGAATGTGTTTGGAAGAGGTACAGTGTGCTCTGAAATGGCTTTAATTCTACCAATGAGTTCATGATCATTTGACACTATGCCTATATGGAAAAATAAAATCATAGGACCTAAATGTGAATTAAGTGCCATAGGAAATAGCCTCTTGTGATTATACTAGGTCAGGATGATCAGAAGGGACAATGTGTCAGGAGGTTTCCTGTTGATTACTTATTCTCAGTATTTGTGCATTTCACACTGATCACATGTCAAATGGTGGTAAGAAACTTATTAACTCATTGAGTGCCCCCAATAGACTGGAGATATTACATAATGAATAGAAGTTCATGATCTCTCCATCTTCAAAAGATATTTGTTCCAAATGAACTCACATCTCATTGATATACACGGTAATTATGAGTAGAATATCAGATTTTGGTTTCCAGTGCAGTATGTCTAAAATGTGGTATATCAGAAGCCTTTGTAGGGCTTGTAAAACAGGCATGTTCCCAGACCCAGCATGGCCCTTCCTACTCAGAATTCCCAGGGTGGAATCTGGGAGGCCACGGGACAGACAAACTCCCTTCATGAGTCTACTGCCCAACTAAGTTTGAGAACCTCTATTCTCCTGCAGGCTATTTGATGGCAGCCTGGAGCCTAGTTGGCCACATAAGAACCACCTGGAATTTTGTTTTTGTTTTTAACGATCAACTACATTCCACATTTTATTTGGATTTCATGAGTTTTTCCATTATTATCCTAATTCTATTCCAGGATACTATACTACGTGTAGTCCTCATGTTTCCTTAACCTCCTCTGTTGTATGATAAAGTTTCTCAGTCTTTCCTTGTTTTTTTTGAGACTCTGGCTGTTTTGAAAAACATTGGCCAGGTATTTTGTAGCATGTCTCTCAATTGGGGTTTGCCTTATGATTTACTCATGGTTAGACTGCGGTTATGGGTTTGGGAGAGGAAGATCATGAGGTGAGGTGCCCTTTACCTCACATCATCTCAGGGGCACATGTGAGCAGCATGACTTATCATTAGTGATGCCAACCTTGACTACCTGGTTGTGGAAGTATTTCCCAGGTTTCTCTACTATCAAGTCGTTCTCCTCCCTTTTAATACTGTATTCTTTGGAAACCAGTCCTTAAGCACCAGCCACACTGAAATGGGAGGTGCGAATTAAGTTTCACCTCCTTGAGGGGGGATTTTAAAAACAATTCTTCTGTAAGGGAGCTTTGTCTCTTCTCTCTCATTTTAAAATTTACCCAATCATTTATTTATTTCAGCATGGACACATGGATATTTTTTCCCATATACCACCCCCCTTTTTTTTCCTGGTATTTTTCTTCTTTAGAAAAGTTGTGGGTTTACAGAACAATCATGCATAAAATTCAGCATTCCCATATATCACCCTATTGTTAACACCTTGCATTGGTGTGGAACATTTGTTACAACTAATGATAGCACATTTTTATCATTGTACTATTAACTATATGGATTCATGGATGTTTAGTTTATAATTATATTGGGTTTAAGCCAAAACCATGTGATTTGTTTTGTTGCTCAAATTTTCCAGCCCTAGCCATCAAGAATGCTTTCAGGATGGGTCCTGTGCTCCTTGCTATGCCCCTGCCCCCATGCTTTAGTTTTTGAGCACTTTCTTACTTTCTGACACCGTAAGATGCTCCATGCTCATCTTGAAGAATTCCTGTCCTGGTCCTGGAATCAACCATTTCTCTGAGTGGAGTTATATTTTAAAACATAAATTTCTGCATCCCACTCCCCAAGGTTCAGATCCAGTTGGTCTGGGGAAGGAACCTGTTCTAATTTGCAAGCTGCCAGAATGTGATATACCAGAAATGGAATGGCTTTTAAAAAGGAGGGCTTTAGGGTGGGCCATGGTGGCTCAGCAGGTAAGAGTGCTTGCCTGCCATGCCCGAGGACCCAGGTTCGATTCCCGGTGCCTGCCCATGTAAAAAAAAAAAAAAAGGAGGGCTTTACTAAGCTGCAAGTTTACAGTTCTAAGGCTATGAAAATGCCCTAATTAAGGCACCAACAAGAGGTTACCTTCACTCAAAAAAGGCCAATGAAGTTCAGAGTTTCTCTCTCAACTGGAAAGACCCATGGTGAACATGGCGATGTCTGCTAGATGCTTCTTGGTTCATGAAGCAAACCGAGGGGCATTTTCCTTCTTCATCTCCAAGGTCTCTGGCTGCATGGGCTCTCATGGCTCTTTCCAAATGGTTCCCTCTTAAAGGGGACATCTCTATGGAACCCATCTAATCAAAAGTTACCATCCACAAGTGGGTGGGTCACACCTCCATGGGAACAATCAAAAAGCTCCCACCCAGCAATATTGAATGAGGATTAAAGAATTTGGATATTCTGGGGTACACAATGATTCAAAGGGGGCACATTCCACCCTTTGGACCCCCAAAAGACATGTTCTTTCCAAATTCAAAATATATTCATTCCATAATAATATCAGAAAGCCTTAAATCACTCAATAACAATACAAATGCAATACAAAGTCAGAAACCATACAAAATCTCATCAAAGTCAGCTACAGGTATGGTCTGTCCTAAGACAAAATCCTCTTCTGGCTCTCGACCTGTAAAACTCAGAGCAAGTTACCTGCTGCCAACATACAAAGGAGGGAGTCATAGGATACATACTCCCATTTCCATAGGGAGAAATTGGAAAGACACAGGGGTCACTGGACCTAAGCAGTCTCAAAAACCTGCAGGGCAAACTCCATTAGATTTCAAAGTCTCAGAGTTATTTATCTTTGGGGCTTTAGAAAGCAACAGTACCGTCCTTTCCAAGGGCTATGTAGCAGCCAGCCTCTCCAAATGCAACCCTGAGGAATACTGGGGAGACCACCTTTTTCTCAGCTCTACCTTTTCCAGGCATCAGGGCCATACCTGGGACCTCTGCGATCTCCGGGGCCTACATGAAACCCTTCCATGTGAAGGTAGCCAGGCTCTCCCCAGTCCCCAAGGAATGTACTCCACCCCCTCCAAGGCCTGAGGCAGCACAACTCTTCCACTGCAGTGAGATGGAAGGCCCATCTTCTGCCTGCCAGGTAAACTCACCCACTCCAAGTGCTTGGGTGGGTCTACTCTCCCGGCCCAAGGCTTCTTGACTTTAGAACTTAGTCTTCATGGTTCTGCCTAGATGATATTTTACCTTGACCTTGTTCCTTTTCTAAGACGTTAGTTCAGACTGGCAGTGGTTCCATTTATACAGATCCCACAACACTGTGGATTTCTATGCAATATGCTTGGATCATACCCATCAGACAAAAGGAGTTTCCACAAGTCCTTCCTGGATAACTCCATCACCAATCCTGGCTTTTTCTGAAATGGCTAACTGGTTCCACATTTAGGTAAATCCTCACATGGGGCACTATTCTCTGGGGTTACCCTTCCTGGAAGCCCAGAATTTTCCAGACCATCAATTTCTGGTTTCTTTACACCCAAGAGTTCAGTTCTCAGCTTATCTCTTTCCTGTCATGTTTCGCTATAAGCTACAAGAAGAAAGTAGGCTGCACTTCCCACATTTAATTTGGAAATCTCTTCTGCTAAATATCCAAATTCATGGCTTTTAAAGTCTGCCTTCCAGCCAAAGCCACTAGTCAATTTTGCCAGTTTATCTGCCATTTTAAAACAAGGATCGCTTTCCAGTTTGCAATAACACATGCCTCATTTCTGTCTTAAGCCTCGTCAGAGGTATCTAAGTCCACATTTCTACCAACAGTCTCTTCAAAGAATTCTAGGCCTTCTCTATCAAGCCTATCATAACTCTTTCAGAATCTTCCCATTATCCATTTAAAAAGTGGTTCCAACATGTTTGGTACTTGCAAACTGCAGCAGTACCCCACTTTACTGCTATCAAAATCTGTTCTTGTTTGCAAGCTGCAAATGAAATACCAGAAATGGAATGGCTTTTAAAAAGGGGGACTTTATTAAGTTGCAAGTTTACAGTTGTAAGGCTACAAAAATGCCCTAATTAAGGCACCAACAAGAGGTTACTTTCACTTAAAAAAAGCTGATGAAGTTCAGGGTTTCTCTTTCAACTGAAAAGGCACAGGGTAAACATAGTGACATCCGCTAGCCTTCTCTCCGCACTTACTGTTTCATGAAGCACCCCGGGGCATTTTCCTTCTTCATCTCCAAAGGTCTCTCTGGCTGTGTGGGCTCTCTCGGCTCTTTCCAAAATGGTTCCCAATTAAAGGGCTCCAGTAAGCAATTCCACCTTGAATGGGTGGAACCCATCTAATCAAAAGCTACCAACCACAACTGGGGGGGGGGGTCACATCTCCATGGAAACAATCAAAACACTCTTACCGAGCAATATTGAATGAAGATTAAAGAAATTTGAAATTTTGGGGGTACACAACAGATTCAAATGGGCACAGAGCCCCAAAACATGATTTTTTTCATAATTAAATGAAATATTACATACCTGTGGCAAAAATAAACCCAAACAGTGCAAACAGCATTTGTAGACATTAAAAAGTAAGTCTATTAGTTTTCCTCCCCAAAGGTAACCTATTGCCAGTTTCTTATAAAACCTTTCAGAAATAATTGATACATATTTCTGAATAGGCTTATATATACATATGTATATATGACTTCTATTTTTAAAGGAATAATAGCACTCTACAACACTATATACATACTATAGCATCTTGCTGTTTTCACTTAATACATCTTGGAGATTGTTATATCAACACAAATTGACATCATCCTTTCTTATACTGGCTCCAGTAAGCAATTCCACCTGGAATGGGTGGAGACACATCTCTTTCAGTGGAAAGCCCTGGCGTAATTTCTTGAACCCATTATTTATTGAAAAACACTTAGGTTTTCTCTTGGTTTTGCTATCACAAGTTATGCTGTTATGAGCTTCTTGGATATACATTTTTCATAAGTAATAAGATATCACCATGCTAAGATCATAGCAGTAAAATCACTGGGTAAAAAGGTATTTGCACATAAGCTTTTGATACATATTGCTGAATTGCCATCCAAAAATGTTATATTAACCTTTATATTTATATTCACACCCACTATGTAAGAGAATGTTTTTTCTCCACATTCTTGACAATGAAGTGCATTGTCAATTTTTTTCATCTTTGCCAACCTGATAGATGAAAAATGGTGTCTCAATGCTTAAATGTTCATGGCTTTAATTATGAGAAATATACATTGTATTTTCATGTATTAATAAGTATTTTGAATTTTTGTATGAGAGCACAAACTCCCTATTTATACCATTTGTACATTTTTCTATTGGGTTAGCAGTCTTTTTCTTGGTGATTTGTAAGAGCTCTTTAAATAGTCAGGAAACAAGAACACCCTTGCCTTCTGCGTTGTATATATATTTTCAGAATATGTATTTTTTTTAAGTTTTGCAGGTGATTCTGAGGAACACCTGGGTTGGGGAACCACTGTTAGGGAGATGTGTGTTAATCAGGGTTAATATATCCCATATGTGGGCCACTTGCTGTCATAGCTCAAAGTAAAGCTGCCTATCAAGCGTGGTCTGAAGGTATCCAAAATCTCTATCCAAACCATCTCAGCTACTGAGAGTAGAGATTTCCAGCTCTAAACCAACTCTTTATTTGTAAGTCAGTGTTACCAGTGAGAGCAGCGGTGCACTGGCCCATTATTGTGGGGCTCCCCCATTTCCCTGGGATAGATACATTTCAGATAAGGATTACAGAGGGAGAGAGATTCTCTTTTAGCATACCGGAAAACAAAGCCATGGGATTGTTAATCAGGGCTGTATGAAAGTTCTGATTATCTGCAAAGTACCACATCCTGAGGGCACACAAGGTAGAAGGCTTCTTCTCCCATTTTCTGTCTTCCAAGCCCCAGGTCCTAAAACCTTGTAATATTGAGATAGAACTAAACAATGCATAGCCCAGGAGAAGAAAGGAACAAAAAGAATGGCAGTGGGGGAGGAAAACAAGATAGGATGTCCAGAGGAAGTGGTTCTTCCTTCAAAGTGAGGGCGCTGCCACCTGGGTGTCCACATGTCCCTCGGTAGTGAGAACAACATGGGGAGGGTCAGCTGGTGGGAGAGGGGCAGAGGCGCAGTCTGTTTGTAGTCTTTAGAATGGGCTGGAGTGTCCAGATGAAGCCCAACAAAAGGGCTGTATTATGTATAACTTTGGACTCTATGTATATTTGATGGGAGCCATGAGACTAATGTACTGTCCCCTTCCTTCCATGATGCTAGTGTAGAGGAAGGTTGTGTTTTCAGGACTACATTCTGAGATTGGATCCCAGCTAAGGAATTAAGGAGATCTTTGATTAAAAGTTTACAGCAGGGTAGGCCACGGTGGCTCAGCAGGTAAGAGTGCTTGCCTGCCATGCCCGAGGACCCGGGTTTGATTCCCGGTGCCTGCCCATGTAAAGAAAAAAAAAAAAAAAGTTTACAGCAGTGGTTCTCAAAGTTGGTCCCAACCAGCAGTATCAGCATCCCCTGGGAATGTGTTTGAAATGCAGATTCTCAAATCCAGACCTACTGGATCAGAAACCCTGAGGCCGAGGCTTAGCAGTCTATGTAGGGTTTTTTTTTTACTGTTGTTGTTTTGCATGGGCAGGCTCTGGGAATTGAACCCAGGTCTCCAGCATGGCACGCAATAATTCTGCCGCTGAGCCACCATTGCACTGCCCAGCAGTCTAGGTTTTAATCAGCCCTCTAGATGATTCTAAAATGAAAGTTGGAGAACCACTGCTCCAGATGGGAGCCTCTGACATCTGTCCTGACATCCAAACTTCTCAGCGTAGTGGAGCCAGGTGTAGAATGCTGGCGTCATGGGCAGTAGCGACGCTCAGGACATCCTCCCGGGGGTGGGGACGCCCTGTGCACAACTGCCACCTTGCTCCTAAAACTGCTGGGTGAGGGTTCGTTGGGAATAAATGTCTTCCACCAGCAAGCTGGCCTGGCAGGGTGATGCTGGGCACAACTACCAGACTAATTTCTGAATAAGAACTCCTACGGGCATTTCTGGGGAGGACCCTGGAATGGTGGTGGCTTGTCTGTCCCATCTGCAGATGAGGAATTTTAAAAGATCAGCCTCCATCTGCAGAGATGGAATTTTTTTTTTTTTTTTTTTAGTAATCATTCGCCTTTATTGTCAGGTATCAGACAATAAAAGTTAACATACAAAATGGATTCTGTGGCATGGGGGCCCCTTCAGTGTCTCTCCTTTAGCAGTTCTTCTGACAGGACCTCATATGACAGCAAGACAGTGAACACAAATATGCCAATGAGATGGAATTTTTAAGGAGAGTTGTATTGCTGTTGGGATGGGGAGGTTAATTATTATTTTAACGTAAACAGGACACAGTGTGAGCTTCCCTATGAGGCTTTGCTTCACTAGATTTTGGAGTTGAGCTAACAGTGGTTTAGGGTCTCTCTAGCTCTGTACACTCTGCCCACCGACTCTGGTAAAACTATAGAACAAAGGTTAAAAAAAAAAGATAGATAATGGTGATGATGATAGATAGATAGGGAGGTAGGTAGATAGATTGATAGACAGACAGACAGACAGACAGACAGACAGACAGACAGACAGACAGACAGATAGATAGATAGATAGATAGATAGATAGATAGATAGATAGTTACAGATGGACGATAGATTTTCCTCTTTGAAAAAAGGTTTGGAGAGTGTATACGCTTGCTGGGCCCGAGATGGCAACCTGGATCATTATTTCAGCTGTCTCCATCAGCAGGTACTTTAATGAATATTATGTTATGATTAACTGCCATCACAATTTTTTTGCAAATATTTTTGTATAAAATATTTAAGGCTACATATGACTTTGGGTCTTTGGAAGAGATTCAGTTTCCTCTAAATGTCTAATGCATTCTCTAGGTTTGGGCCACAGAGCTGCCAGCAAGGGCACTCCTGACGGGAAGCTCTGTGCGCTGGAGATGCTGGCAGCTTGTCACCGGGGCTCAGCAGACCTTTGCATTGACTGGAAAAGATACAGCCGACCTAAAAATTTTCAGAATGCTTTTTTCAATTAAATGCCCTCTATTTTTCTTCCTCTGCTAGAAGTCAAGTTTGGAAACCGATATGGTTTATAAAAATGCTTAGATTAAAAAGCCACCCCTGGGAGGGCCATGGTGGCTCAGCAGGCAGAGTTCTTGCCTGCCATGCCGGAGACCTGGGTACGATTCCTGGTGCCTGCCCATGCAAAAAAAAAAAAGAAAGCCAACCCTGCCCAGCCCTGAGGTTAGGAGGTAAAAGGGGGGTGAGCGGGATCTGGAGGGGCCCTCTGTCCCCAAGCAGGGATGGTTGGTGAAACCCTGAGGCCCTTCCAGCAAGGGGCGACAGAGGCTGGCCCTGCAGCAGGTCCAGACACTTCAGCCACAGTCCACCCACCGCGTGGCTGCCTGTAGTTGCCTGTGGGGGAGAACAAACATTGCCGGCCGTCTGCAAGACCAAAAATGGGTTTCTCTAAATTTCCTGGTCCAGGCTGAGGGAGGCTGATTCAGAGGACTGGGACAGTGGCATTTACACTGGCAGAGACCCGGCTTCCTAGGTCTCAAGTTTCCTAGAATGATTTGACATTTACATTATAGTACAGGATGAAAAAGGAGAGCTCTTAAGAAGTTGTCCTTATTTTTTAGTTTTACTTTTTTAGGGTTTCAGCAGCTTTCACACACATATATATATCCTCCAGACCTTTCTTCAAAGAGAATGCTATATTTATGTATTATTTTAATGTCTCCCTGGTCTTTCTGCCATGCATTTCTACTTAATCATTCTGGAGGTCACAAAAGGCCCGGCTAATCCTGCAGCAGGGCACAGATTCTTGACCTGAGGGCCACAGACCACCTAAAACTACATCCCAAATTATGTGTTTGTACGTTTTTCCCCCTAAAGCCAAGAGGTCATAGCTATAGTCAGAGTGTCAAAGGGATCCTCAGCAATAAATTCTGTTCCCTGCAAGTGGATATTCTGGAAGGACCAGGGTCAAAAGTTTTTAACCAAACCCTCCCCACACAACACACTACAACACAATACAGGACCACAAACACCACAACCCATGTACATATACTCAAAACCAGATATGTGAGCCTTATTTTTGCTTTCTGAGAGAAATAAAAATGTAATATAGGAGTGTTCTTATACTCCAAGCATCATTCTAAATTCAGTTGTTAATATTTGTTCTTTAAAACATTAATCTTTTTATTTAATTAAAAGAAAGAAAACATTACAGATAGAATTTAAGTCCTCTTGGTTTCCAGTTGAATTATCCTCTCCAAAAGTAATGACAGTGATGAATTTAGCAAGCATCCTTTCAGCCATTATTTAAAGCTTGTACATAAATGTAGCCCTAAACAGTACAGAATTTTGTTTTTTAAATTTTTAAATGTCATACTGTATATATCGTTCTGCAGCTTGTTTCTCTCACTCAAAATTACACTTTTGAAATCTATCCATGTTGATATACAAAAATCTAGTTCATGTCTTTGGATTGCTAAATTATATTTTAACATTTAACCGTACTGCATTTCATTTATTCATCATTGATGGATATTCAGGTTGTTTTTAATTTCTTGATCTTATAAACAATACAGTTAATGTGGAGGCTTGTATGAGTCTCCTTGTGAGAGTGTTTCTCTAGGGTGGAGACCTAGAAAAGGAACCGCTGGGCCATAGAATATCAAGTTTAATAAATACTGCCAAATGGGTCCCCATAGGGGAATGTACCAATTTACACTACTCCAGAAGCATCTGAGATTGCATGGATATTCTCCACACACACTGAGATGGGAGTGCATCTGGTCTGAGATCTCCTACCCTCTTCTATCCTGCTCTGTTCCTGCAGCCACTTTTCTGAGCACAGAGGTATGAGCCCACCAAATAAAAGTCTGTGGGGGGAATCTTTCCCAAACTGTTTTTAATCCACAAGACAGTTGGTAACTTGCTGGGACCTACACCATGGGGTTGTGCCTCAGGTCAATGATAAGACTCTTATCTTTTATCTCCTTCTGACTTCATAAACCAAGTGGATCATAAAACTTTTAGAAGAAAATATAGGGAAATATCTTATAAATTTTGTGATAGGAGGTGGTTTCCTAGACCTTATACAAAGCATGAGCAATGAAAAAAGAAATAGATAAATAGGATCTCCTCAAAATTAAGCACTTTTGAGCATCAAAGAACGTTCTTAGGAAAGTAAAAAGGCAGCCTACGCAATAGGAGACAATATTTAGAAACCATATATCACATAAGGGTTTAATATCCATAATATATAAAGAGATTCTACAACTCAACAACAAAAAGACAAACAACCCAATTTAAAAAATGGATAAAAGACATGAACAGACAGTTTTCAGAAGAGGAAATACAAACGGCTAAAGAGCACATGAAAAGACACTCAACCTCACTGGCTATTATGGAAATGCAAATCAAAACCACAGTGAGATATCATCTCACACCCACTAGAATGGCCATTATAAAAACAAACAAATAAACAAAAAAACGACTAGTGCTGGAGAAGATATGGAGAAAGGTGCATACTTATCCACTGTTGGTGGGAATATAAAATGGTATAGCTGCTCTGGAAGGCAGTTTGGCATCAGGAAGATGTATAGAGTTGCCATATGATCCAACAATCCCATTACTAGGTGTACATTCAGAGGAACTTAGGGTAAGGACACAAATGGACGTTTGCACACTGATGTTTATAGCAGCATTATTTACGACTGCTAAGAGATGGAAACAACCCAAACGTCTATCAACAGACGAGTGGCTAAACAAGCTGTGTATATACCTATGATGGAATATTTACACAGCTGTAAGACAGGATAAAGTCATGAAGCATGTAACAATGTGGATGAAACTTGAGGACATTATGCTGAATGAAATTAGCCAGAAACAAAAGGACAAATACTATATGGTCTCACTGATATGAACTAACATTAATGAGTGAACTTTGAGAGTTGAAGTTAAGAACACAGTTATGAGGATATAGAAAGAAGGTAGAGATTGGGCATTTGGTGCTGAAAGAGTACAGAATGCGCAATAGGACTGATTATAAACATCCAAAAATGGATGGCACAATACTATCTGATGGTAGCACCATAATATAAGTACCCTGAATGAAGCTGAGTGTGAGCATAGCTGAGGGTGAAGGGTTGGGGGCACACATGACACCAGAAGGAAAGATAGAGGGGGACGGTGTAACTTAGGAATGCCTCAAGTGGACAATGCTGGTGATTAAGTGTACTAATATAAGAATGTTTTTGCATGAGGGAGAACAAATGAATGCCAAAATTGCTAGGGGTTAAAAATGGGATGGTACACAGGAAAAAACACAATAAATGCAAGCTAGGGTCTCTAGTCAACAGTAACATTGTATTATGCTTCCACTGACTGTAAAAAAGGCATTGTGCCAAAACTAAAAGTCAACAAGCGGAGAAACGGGGGAGGGTATGGGATTCTTTATGGAAGAGAAAGAAATGTCTTCATATAGACTGTGATGGTGAAGGCATGGCTATGTGATTATATCAGGGACCATTGATTTTTTTATTTTTTAGGGTGGATTGTATGGTGTGTGGATAAAACTGTTGAGAAACAAGTGCTAGAGAAAATGTGGAAAAAGAGATGTACCTATTCACTGTTGGTAGGGAAGCTGAGAGATGCACCCTCTCTGGAAGGCAGTGTGGCGGTTCCACAGGAGGCTAGGGGTGGGGTTGCCATATGATCCTGGAACCTTGTTGCTAGGTATATACCAGGAGGAACTGAGTGTGGGGACATGAACTGACATTTGCAAACTGGTATTTGTGGTGGCAGTGTTTGTGATTCACAATGGATGGAGGTGTCCTAAGAGTACAACTGCTGAGGAATGGAAGAGGGAACTATGGTGTATATATACAATGGACTTCTGAGTGGCCGCAAGAAGGAATGAAGTTGTGAGGCATACAACTAGACAACATGAACCTTGAAGACAGTATGTTGAATGAAATATCAGAAACAAAAAGGCAAATATTATCATGCCTCCCTCATATGGACTAACATAATATTCAAACTTGGAAAATTGGAGTTGAGAGCATGGGTCATCAGGTTGGGGCCTATTGTAAAGGTCCTAAATTGAACTCTTACAGCAGTCACAACTATTCCAGAGTTGTGACTAAATTTCTAAATTCTGAGATATTGAGTTATTTGTGTATAACCTGGTCGTTCCCTGATACTTCAGGTATTTATGTGATACCTAAAGACTCAGAGTTAGAGCTCTGAAGCTATGAAAGTCAGCGTTACCCCCTGCAGTAACTATTTAAACAGTTGAAAAAAAGTGATCAAACTTCAACTAGAGATATGAATGAAGCTGATCTGGATAGGACTAAGGTAAATCAGAATACAGGGTAAAGGATGATATGGTCTATATTTTAAAACTTCAACTTCTATGAGACCAAGGGAAGAGATGTTTATTTGGTGCAAAATTTATATTTTTGGTAGTGTATTATCTAATTTAACTTGTATGGTCAGTTTATTCAAACACTATAATTACATGGAATCTTGAATAGGGCGTGAGATCTTGTTGGTTTGTCTAGGTTGATGTGATAACCTGATACATCCCAGAGTAATTTTGACAGAGAATAAAAAGGTATTTGCAAAGTCCCCTTCAGGGATTGGGGAGAAAGGAGGAGATATTAAACTTCCCCATCTGGGGAATTCCTGATGGTCTTGTAAACAGAGAGGACAAGTGATTCGGTAGGCTGAGCCTTCAACCTTGGGGCTTGCCCCTGTGAAATTTATTCCTGAAAAGGAGAAGCTAAGCCGACCTATAATTATGCCTAAGATTCACCCCCAGAGAACTTCTTTTGTTGTTCAGATGTGGCATATCTCTCTAAGCCAACTCAGCAGGTGAACTCACTGCCCTCCCCCCTACATGGGACATGACTCCCAGGGGTATAAATCTCCCTGGCAACGTGGACTACCAGGATGAGCTGGGACCTGGCATCAAGGGACTGAGAAAGACTTTCTTGACCAAAAGGGGGAAGAGAGAAATGAGATAAAATTAAGTTCCAGTGGCTGAAAGATTTCAAACAAAGTTGAGAGGTTATCCTGGAGGTTATTCTTATGCATTATATAGATAACCTTTTTTAGTTTATGGTGTATTAGAGTGGCTGGAGGGAAATACCTGAAACTGTTGAACTGTGTTCCAGCAGCCTTGATTCTTGAAGATGATTATATAACTCTATAGCTTTTACAGTGTGTCTATGTGACTGTGAACACCTTGCGGCTGATGTACCCTTTATCCAGGGTATGAAGAGATAAGTAAAGAAGTAGGACAAAAGGTAAATAAATAATGGGGGATGGATAAGGGGTAAAAAAAAAAAATTGGGTAGATTTAAATACTAGTGGTCAATGAGAAGGAGGGGTAAGGTATATGGGATGTATGTGTTTTTTCTTTTTACTTATTTTTCTGGAGTGATACAAATGTTCTAAATATGATCAAGGTGAAGAATACACAACTATGTGATGATATCATAAGCCATTGATTGTATACTTTGGATGGTCTGTATATGTGTGAAGATATCTCAATTAAAAATATTTTTATTTTTCAAAAAAGGGAAGAAATAAGCCAGACATAAATGAAAAAAAAAAAAAGTGGAAACTCATCACCTGCTCAAATCTGTGTTCTAAACAGGGGCCAGGTGTCACCTTTGTTTGACTTTCGGTTATCTAAGGTTGCTGGTTGGTTTGGCTTGCCCATTCATTGCACACATATTTCCTGGGCACCTGGGCAAGAGTGTGCAAAGACAACTAAGACAGTATTCATGTAGTAGTTGTCATCTGTAGAAAGCGTGCACTGGCAGCTTAGGCTCTTCTCTTACCCCACACCTACTATTATCCCTATTTTATAAAGCAGGAAATTGAGACTTTGGAGTTAAGGATGCTTTCCACTTGCTTAGGCACAGATAGGATTCTAGCACACACCATCTTGTCTCCAGACACAATGTCTAAATTAACTAGCTTTTGCCTCCTTAATGTGGTAGGAGGAGCTCTCTATGGAGCTAGAGTGGGAGGTCACTTTGAGTAACGGGATCAAAGGAAAATGTAGAAAGGAGGTGACATTTGGAATGGGACTAGAATGTTCTTTCACATTTTAGTGGGACGTGATGGTGGCAAGGGTAGAGAAGGCACAAAGGCATGAGGTGGGAAAGAGCAGAATGTTTAGGAAACTGCAAGTGGTTGGAATAGAGGAGATTGGCAGGAATGATCAGATCACAAAAGGTCGTAAATGTGAGGGCATTTTAATCTGATTCAGTGGAGCAGATATGAGTCACCAGAGGCTTTTGAACTGGGGAGTGATGTGATCAGAGCTAGCAGCATTAAATGAATGGAACCGGGAAGAAGAGCAGTGAAGTTGGAAGAGCAGCTAGGTGACGTGGCAAACACCAATAACAGGCTTGCTCAACATCCAACTCAACCCACACTGCTAAACCAGAGAAGCTGAAAACTCATAGGCTTCTTTGCACTTCTGGACATAGACCCATTTTGCTGGCATGGATGATAGCAGAGGCAGCTGACTTCCTGATTCAGGGACTTCCCAAGTGGCAATGGAGACCTTCCAATTTACAGCAGAAGTAGTAGGTGTTCAAGAGTTGGGAATTGTTCCTGGAAGCTCTGCTTCAGTGTCTTGTCCAGATTCCTCAACAATTTCTTAGCCACCTAAACCTGATACAAATGAATTTCTGCTCAAACTGGCTTGCATATGAGTCCTAAACAAGGAGGCCATTGCAATAGAAGTGTTGATGACTTCAATTTGGTTGAAGCAAGGGGGCTGGAAAGAAGGGGAGTGGATGGACGAGCACATTTCAGAGGTGGAAAGGGGCAGATTTAGTAGATCTTTTTTTTTTTTTTTTTTGGCTTTTAGAAAGGATAATTTAATAAGGTGCATGTTCAGAGCTTTTAGGTTGAAAAATGTCCCAATTAAAACAAACTTATAGAAACGTCCAATATAAGGCATCCTGGGAAAGATACTTTGATTCAAGAAGGCCTAGGAACTTCAGAGTTTTTTTCTCAAATAGAAAGGCAGATGGTGAACACAGTCAGGGTAGATTTAGTAGATCTTTGATTGTGGACTGGAGGAAGTTGTCAGAGTATATGCTAAGATTTTATACAGGGATGCTGTGGATTGTGCTGGGTCATTAATGGATGAGGAGTATGTTCTGAGAAGTTGAGGGAATCCAGAACATGTGTGACTCTGGGTTTGAGCTGGCCAAAAGTAAAGTTGTGTGAGACAGAGGAAGCAGAAATGAAAGAGGCACCATTATGCCCTAGAAGTGACCACTGAGTAAAGGTGGTGAGATACAGACACAGGCACAGAGGTACCAGTGGGTTCCAGTTGACCCTCATTCTTCCCCATTCTATGTCCAGCTCTCTATCAACCCCAGGACTGCCTCCAGATGTTCAGCTCACAGAGGCAATAGTCATGAAGAACCAATGACCCAACAATAAACTTTCACACCAGCCCTCCTTCCCATCCCACTTGGACAGCCTGGGTTCCAGACGGTCCTGAAAGCACCAGGGCTGGGTAGTGACTCTTCTCTAATCCATTCACACCCCCTCTGGACTTTATTTCACCAACTCCTCCTAAAAGGTCCATTTCTTATCCCATAACACATAGGGGTTCTGCTTCCCCAATTGAACCCCAACTGATACACACATATGGAAATAATCAACAATAAAAGTGACAAGGCCCAAAACCTGCATATGGTAAAGTCTGCAATGGATGAAAAACTGACTGAAGAACTACATGATGATATTCTGGGCTGACATGTGGGCCACACGATCCCACTGCTGATTTTGACTTTAAGATCGTGAAGCTACCTTATTCACCTTTTGGTTCTTCTGCCCCAGCCCTAACTTGAGATTATTCTTTGTATTATGCCCATGTCAATCTTTTGCTCCAGATTATAAATTCCTTCAGGGGTTGGTCTTAATTTTTGTTAATTCTTCTCCACCAGATGGGAACGTAAGCCCAGAGCCACAGGAAAGCAGGGGAGGGAAGGGTTGGAAGGAGTGATGAGTAGTAACTAGGAGAGCTCAAAAACCTCTACGTGGAGTCTGTAGCTTGACAAGGGGCAGGAAGAGGGCATACCTAAGAATGGCAACATTCGTCCATCCTCACTATGTGTCAAGCACTGTGCTAAGGGCGTTAGGCATTAACTGACTCCATGTCACATTAGGGCTGCCAAGCAGGTGCTATTATATCCCCATTTTATAGATGGGGAAGCTGAGAATCAGGGTAACTGGAAAACCAAACCATTTCCATATTCTCCCATGAATATCCAGATAAAGACTAGGGATGCCAGTCGGTTTGTCTTTTTAGAATTTAAGAATTTAGGATGAGCCTTAGGAGTGGCAATTTCAAAGCTTCTATGTGGTCCTTGAATATGTACGGGAGCCCCAGAAAATGGGGGAAATTTGTTTCGTGCTTGCTAGTGTGTGTGTGTGTCTGTGTGTGGTGGTGGTTTTTGTTTTCTCCTGGGAGAAAGGAAAGAGGCAAAAAGAGAGAAGGAAAGAAGGGGGGAGGAGCTTACCTAACCTGGCAGAAGGCCCCAGGAATGGCTGTGGGATGTTTTTAAGAGCTTGACCAAGGAGACTCAAAGGAGAGCTAATATGTGCTTTCGTTGCATGTGAGCTGTCTAATTTTCTGAGAAGCAAATTCCCCCATCTTCTTAAATTTTTAGTAAAAATAAAGTTTGCTACACACACACAAGTGTTTCAGCATGAAGTTATGGAAAATAAGGAAAACGACTGAGATTCGTATTTGGATTGTGAAACAAAGTAGCAGATGAACCTTAAATTGAACTAATTCACTGGAGCAGAGTTCAGAGTAAGAGGTAATCCAGAATTTAGGTCCCCTGGGAACTTGCAATAGTCTTAGGAAAGGCACTGAACTTTTCAAAGTCTGTGAGATGGGGTGTTTACAGCACTCTTCTCTGGATCTTAAAAGGCAAGGAGGCTCCAGCTACACTTGTGTTACTTAAGGTACTGGGTGAGTATAGGAGCCTGGTGGCAGGAAGTATAGCCTGTCCTTGGGGAAGGCCTGGCAATGGGGTGTGACTAGAGGGTAGGGGGCCAAAGTGGAGCCCTGTAGGGAGTTGAGACAGGAAGGATGCACCCTACTCTCATGGAATTCAACATCCAGTTGGAGGCACAAAGTGTACAGATAAAAATAGGAGAGAGCAATACAAGACCGGATCTAATTCACTGTCAAAGGGAAGGAGCAATGCAGATGGCGGATCCCTTTCAGTCTACTCACCATTTTAGTTATTCTGAACGACCTTTGGTAGTGAAGCTGCTGAAAAGAGGCAGCCAGACTATTTTAAAACACTAGCCTTAAGGTGTGTTTATGGCAGGAACAGATGCACCAGCCAGCTGCCACCTTCCCCCTACATCCCTCAACCCCCCAAAATCCCACCCTGGAAACTGTCCCCTCTACCTTCCAGAAACTTGCTCAAAATGAGTGAGGGACAAGGAAATCCAGGACCTTGGATCAGGGGCTTCATAGTGACTTCTAAAAAGTTTTAGCCCTTGAGAACTCACTAGAACTAAATCCTAAGTAGTCTCTCCAGTGTTAACGAAGGGTCCATGTCCCAAACGTGTATGAGCAGAGACCGTGTCAGACAACGCGGTTACAGAGAGAGCAAGACCCTGCCCCACAGTGACTTACAAGGCTGCGGACAGCTGCTCTGAAGATGGAGTGACCTGCCAAATGGTCTCAGAGCCGCGCTCCACGTCTGAACTTCATAACGCTCTCCCCACCTTCGGCCTCTTTCCTTCAGCATCTTTCCCTGTCAAAAGTTTTTTGTTGTGGTTAAATGTTAACATATCAGGGTTGTTTTCCTCTTTTTTTTTTCTTAATTTCCTCTTTTAAGAGATTTCTCAACAGGGTTTTATGTTTCTCAAAAGAAAAGAAATGTAAGGGTGCACAGGTGGTTCAGTGGTAGAATGCTCCCCTTCCATGCGGGAGACCTGGGTTCGATTCCCGGACCATGTACCCCCCCCCCCCCAAAATAAATAAATAAATAAAAGTACAAATTCAGTAACTCCAAAGAACAGCAGGACGGACATGACCAGGCTCACAGGCCTGAAGTCAGGAAGCATTATATTTATTTTTCAGGCTTAATGCATGTTAGGCCTGAAGCCCACAAATACCTCCACCTCCAAACCACTGTTTATTATAGAAAATGAAAGCAACTGACTTAATTTCAGCTGATTAGGGATTTTCCTTTTTTTTTTTTTCTTCCATGTGGGCAGGTACTGGGAATCGAACCCAGGTCTCGGCATGGCATGCAAGAATTCTGACACTGAGCCACCGTCCCGCCACAGCTGACTTGAAATAATGATGAAAAAATGGCAAAATAGCACCTTACTTTGATTCTGCCAGGTCAACACCGGATCCTCCAAAGACAGTTAATACCAAAATTAACACCCAAAGAGCTAGCACCCCTCCCCTCTGCACTGCTGTGGCGTGGCCAGTGGAGTGGCCTCTGGCTGAACCCTGCTTTTGTGGATTAGGACAGGCTCTACCCTTCCCAGGTGAAGCACCCTCAAGAGCACAGCTCTGGTAGCGACTCCACGGGAGGAATCTTGGCCAGGCCACTGAGCTTTTTAAGGTTGCTTCTCCTTCCCAGGCTCATGGCAATGCCATTGCCTTTCTCCGGGGTTCTGAGAATTTCCGGGGGCCTCCTGGCCCTGAGCATCTGCTTCCGTAACATCAGTTACGTTAGGGGATCTGCTTACTGCCCTCAAGTATGGTCCCTGGTCGACATTCTATCAGCCCAGACCTGAAACTCGATCCCTCGTGATAATTGCCGTTAAAAGCCAATAACACGACACATTTGTGACTGTGGGCGTGCAGCAAACTTTACTGAAGGCCTGGGAAAATGGAGGCTGCAGTAACACAACTCTACCATATTATTAGTGAGACTTGTCCTTGTCTTCCAGGCACCCTGCACAGGGCCTGCCTGCATCTCTGTCCCCTCACTTCCTTTCTCTTTCCTTTCAATCCCCAATTCAAATGCTTCCCATTTGTTTATGTGGAACAGCTTAGCTCTCCTCTGCCCCTCTTCTAAATTATGTTCCAGGCCTCCCTTTGCTTATCCAAGGACTTGGCTAAATAGCCAGGTTAAGTTCTTAGACAAAAGACATTTTCCCCCAGTGGGTGGAAGGCAGTTTACAAATATGTCCACACATTTTTTTGTTACTTCTCCTTTCAAAGGATGGGACTTAATTCTCCCCGTTAGTGTGGGCTGTAGGTAGTGACTCACTTCTAAGGAATGAAATGTGGCAGAAGTGACAGGTGGTGAGTGACTTCCCAGATGATGACATGAAAAGCACTGTGACCGCCTCCTCTCAGATCACCCACCTGGACGCAGCCAGCTGCCATGTCACAAGGGCCCTCAAAAGCAGACATGGGAACCAGGGCCCAGAGAAACCTCTGTGTGTGTGTGTGTGTCTGTCCGTCTGTCTCTCTCTCTGTTGAGGGGGAGGTGCTGGGCCCAGGTCGCAAAAGCACAAAGGGAGTAGAAAGACAACACTGAGGTGGTCAAGTGCAGTGGACAAGGGTAGCCCTGGGGCTTCAGAAACCTGGGCTGGAGTCCCTGCTCTCCCTGTTAAGCTTCTGAAGCTTCAGTTTGATCATCTGTAGAGCGGGACGTTGTCTCCATCATGGCTGCGTGGCGGCACATGCGGGCTTGGGGTGGAGCCTGGCCCCATGAAGGCACAGGCTTGATGGTAGGAGGTGATACGGTGATTATTATGGATTGGGAATCTACTCCATGCCCAGCTCTGTGCTAGCTGCACTTCATATATTACCATATCATTTTTAATACAACCCCAGCAACTCAAGAAGTTGAGGAAAGGAAGGCACAGAAAGATGAACTAACTTACTCAAGGTCTGTTTTTATGCAAAGAAGCAATTTAGACTAGATTAGCACGACGTTACTGAGTGCCCATAAGGATCCAGAACAGGGAAATTAGGACGAATGTGTAGCTCCAGGTCTCTACTGGAGAGAAGGAGAATGAGTCCTCATCATTTCACTTAACGTGCAACTTCCCACGAATACCAGAGCTCATTTAATTAGGTCAGGAGAAACCCTCTTGGAACGATAAAGCCAGCAAAATAGAACTCAGGGTAACATAAAACAGCTCAACTCACCTCGCTGTGGAAGAGACCAGCCCAGCCAGAGGCAGCCTCATAGACCCAACGACGGAGACTCTTGGGAGGCTCTGAGCAGATTAAATTAATAGAGCAATTAGGTGCAGGAAGCAGACCAAGCCTCTTAAAAATCTGGGAACCAAAGGGAAGCATTTCAGAACAATTTGGTTTGTAGGAGGGAATCAAGCCACGCCCTTTAATTTCTGTGTTTATTTTCAAAATGCTGAAATGGCAATCCCAAAGAGCAATAAATAATCCCAGATTTCTTCTGGAACACAAACAGAACAGAATCATTCATTCTGACCGTTCACCTAGTTCTCAAGGAACCAAGGAGCTCTCCCCGGCCTTGGGGATTTAATCAACTCACCAAAGCACAGGGGATGGGCTTCTCAAACCGACGCAATTATCATCCCATTAGGCTTAGGCTTCTCTTTCTTTTGGGGAAAAAAAAAAAAAAAAAAAGGCATTTTCCATAATTGCAAAACTAATGAATGCTCAATGTAACAAAATTTGGAAAATTTAAAGGTCAAAAAGAAAATAAAAGGGGAAAAAAAATAAAAACCATGGTTCTACGCCCTACATTTGGGAATCTGTTCTGATAGTTTAGATCTAACTGTATGCATAAAAACTCGTAACTTAAAACTAAAGCTGTCACTGCTCCTGCGTTCATGGGGTGGGGGGTAGGGGGTGAGGACATAATTCATATTTGTGGAGGAAAAAAAAATAATAGCTAACACTTCAATAGTATTTCCTAGGAGCCAGGCTCTATTCTAAACACGTCTTAGCTCTGAGAAACTGTGGCTTACTCCCAAGGCCCCAAGATCTTCTATGTTTAATTCACTTAAATTCCAGCGTCAAAGGCAATTAAGACTTTTGGTATATGCTGCCTGCATCAGTCAGGGTCCTGACAGGAAGCAGGTGACATGCTAAAACTGGGTAATTGAGGAAGTCTAATAAAAGGACGATTTACAAATGTGTGGGCTGGGGTTTGGGAAGCCTGCCAGGGACAGTGCAGGGCCCTGGGGATTTTACACGCTGAGGCTCAGGGAGCAGGGTGGCCTGTGGGGAGGGTGTCTGGCAGCAGTTTTGGCCCTTGGTGGGAAAGGCAGCCAGCTAAGGCACTGTCTCCTTAGGGAGTCAGGAAGCCAGAAGGCAATCCATGCAGCTCAGCTTCCCTCTCCAAGCCCTCTGGCACAGAAGGATGGAGAAGAGCGGAGGGGATAGACGCAAAAGACATGTGTTAATTTCACAACACAGCAGGATAAAAGCACACCTGTTTGTCCATGGTGTGCACACAAATGCTGGGCATTATCTCCTGCAGTAGGCTGCATAATGGTCCCCAAAGCTATCAGGTCCTAATCCCAGCAATTTATGAATGTTACCTTGGATGGAAATAGATTATATGCAGATGGGATTCAATGAAAGGTCTTGAGATAGGGAGATTGTCCTGGATTATCTGGGTGGGCCCAAATTCCATCACAAGAGTCCTTATAAGGCAGAGGCAAAGGGAGAACTGGAAGAGGGGAGAAGGAGAAGGTAATGTGACCACAGAAGTGGAGGTGGGAGTGACGTAGCCACAAGCCAAAAAAGCTCAGAAGCTGAGAGAAGCAAGGAATGGCTTGTGCCCTACAGCCACCACAGGGAGAGTAGGCCTGCCAATGCTTGATTTCATCCCAGGGACATTGACTTCGGTCTTTTGGCCTCCAGAAATGTGAGAGAATAAATTTCTGTTGTTCTGAGCCATCCACTTTGTGGTGCTCTGTCACAGCAACCCTGGAAAACCCTGTCTCCTTAGGGAGTCAGGAAGCCAGAAGGCAATCCATGCAGCTCAGCCTCCCTCTCCAAGCCCTCCGGCACAGAAGGATGGAGAAGAGGATAGATGGCAAGTTAAAAAAAGAGAGTTTTAACTTTTCAATCTGTGTTCATCAACACAGAGGGGCTGGGGAGAGGAGAGTGTGTCTCATCTTGCTTCATTTTGTACTTCTCTTATTATCTATTAGGCCAGGTACTTTTTAGATGTTTAATTTTCTTTTCTGAGCTATCCTCGCCCATCAGGGTGTTCTTCTTCTTTTTTTTTTTTTTTTTTAACTTCTTTTATTAATTAAAAAAAATTAACAAACAAAACATTAAGATATCATTCCATTCTACAATACAATCAGTAATGTTTAATATCATCGCATAGTTGCATATTCATCATTTCTTAGAACATTTGCATCGATTTAGAAAAATAAAAAGACAACAGAAAAAGAAATAAAATGATAATAGAGAAAAAAAAATTATACATACCATACCCCTTACCCCTCACTTTCATTTACCACTAGCATTTCAAACTGAATTTATTTAAACATTTGTTCCCCCTATTATTTATTTTTATTCCATATGTTCTACTCTTCTGTTGATATAGTAGATAAAAGGAGCATCAGAAACAAGGTTTTCACATTCACAGAGTCTCGTGAAAGCTATATTATTGTTCAATCATCATCAAGAAACATGGCTACTGGAACACAGTTCTACATTTTCAGGCAGTTCCCTCCAGCCTCTCCGCTACATCTTGAACAACAAGGTGATATCTACTTAATGCATAAGAATAACCTCCAGGATAACCTCTCGGCTCTGTTTGGAATCTCTCAGCCATTGACACTTAGTCTCATTTCACTCTTCCCCCTTTGGTCGAGAAGGTTCTCTCAATCCCTTGATGTTAATTCTCAGCTCATTCTATGGTTTTTCTCAGTCCCTTGATGCTGAGTCTCAGCTCATTCCAGGATCTCTGTCCCACGTTGCCAGGAAGGTCCACACCCCTGGGAGTCATGTCCCATGCAGAGAAGGGGAGGGTGGTGAGACTGCTCATCATGTTGGCTGGAGAGAGAGGCCACATCTGAGCAACAAAAGAGGCTCTCTTGGGGGAGGGTGTTCTTCTTTTTCTGGTGACTTTGTGGAGTATTTTCTATAAGTTTGCCATCTATTTCATGGTTCTTGTTTCACCTTTGGTTCTCATCCTCTTAATCAGAGCTATGGTTAGAACTTCCATTATCAATTGTTGAAGCCACCAGACCTGACAGATGTGAATGTAATTCCTCTCCCTAGAAAACATTTAAAATTTTAATAAACGCAAGTATTATCATAAATCACTGTATTGGTTTCTATTGAATTGTCTTGCATTATACTTTCAAAACAAGGAAGAGTAAATATGCTTTTGTTTTTTTGGGGGGGGCTGCAGGTTTAATAAACCTTGCTTTCTGAAGAAAATGCTTGCCTGATCCTTATTTGGAATGTCTTGATTTAAAATATATAAGCAAAGTTAGAGAATTTTTTTGAGAATCATCTTTAAGACATTTAAGATAGATGAAATGGAAAGGAACAGTTTTTAAAAAACAGCGTATAGAATATGATACAAATATATAAAATAATATATGAGCTCAGGTTCTGGGCGAGTCATTCTGAATTTGAACCCCAGTTTTGGCACTTCCAAGCCATGGGGCTTGGACAAATTCTCTCATCTCTCTAAACTCCAGATACACGTTTGCAAACTGATGGTAATATCTCCTACTTAATTGTGTTAATAAAAGTATTAGACAAAATAACATAGCTAAAGTGCTAAACACAATGCTGGGACTTTCTTCACTGATTTAGAGCAGGGGTCAGCAAACTTTGCTGTAAAGGGCCAGATAACAAAGATTTCAGGCTTTACAGGCCATATGTACAGTCTCTGTCACAACTACTTACTTCTGTTGTTGCAGTGCCGAAGTAGCCATGGACAGTACATACATGAAGGAGGAAGGCTATGTTCCAATAAAACTTTATTTACAAAAAAGGCAGGCAGCATACTAGTTTGGTCCATGAGCTACCGTTTGCTGACCTCTGATGTAGGTGAGAGAGGAATTGGCAAACTGTGATACATGGGCCTAATCTGGCTTGCTGTCTGTTTTTGTAGCCTGTGAGCTAAAAATAGCTTTTGCATTTTTCAAATATAAAAACAAAAGAACATCATTTTGTGACACATGAAAATTATATGAACTCCTAATATCAGTGTCCTTTTATCAGAACATGGTCATTTGTTTATGTTTCAGCTATGGCGGCTCATGCTACAAAGGCAAAGTTCAGGAATTACAACAGAGACTGTGTGTGGCCCTCTCACTGATCTGCCCAGCATTTCTGCCCAGTGGTGCACTACAAATCACAGTGACACAGTTAAAATGCCACAGCATTTTAAGTGTCAACCATAATGTCATACATGACATGATAGAGAGATAGAAAATATAAAAATATGTGCATATGCAGACCCAGCAAGTCAAAGCAAAACAAGAAGAGAAAAGCAGACTTTGAATGTGACGTTTTTAAAGCACAATGAAGTGTGAACAGTTTGTTATTGAATCCAATGGCAAAGCATGCAATGGCATTATAGCTTTGCTAAAAGAATACAATATGCATTGACATTATTAGACTAAGCACTCACTACGATATTCCCAATTTACAGGAAAGCACCAGTCAGAAAAATAGGAAAATTTAAAATAACATATTTCGTCACAGTGGAATTTCTTCACAAAAGTAAAAAATGAAAATGAGCTTTGACCAAAGTTTCTGAGTGGCTCATTTGTTAGCTGAGCAAGGAAAGCCATTTATCAATGGTAAGTTAAATTAAATCAGTTTGATTACAGCAGCCAAAAAAATGTCTCCAGAGAAAATAAACTATTTAAGAGGATTAGATTTTCTGAGAGGAGAGTCACTTGAAAAATTGAGAACATTGGGACCAACATCAACATTCAATTGAAAAACAAAGCCGGGGGCTGGAGTGCAAGGGTGGTTCAGTGGTAGAATTCTCACCTGCCATGCGGGAGACATGAGACATGAGTTTGATTTCTGGTTTGTGCACTCCTCCCAACCAAAAAAAAAAAAAAAAAAAACCAAGCTAAACAAAGAAAGAAAAATTCAACAAATGGTGCTGCAATAACGGGATACTCACATGGAAAAATAATGAAATGTGGCCCTGCCATACAGCATACAAAAAAGCACGCACACACAAAGCAAATGTTTTGAATGGTTTATCTGGCTCCTGATGAGTTGACAGAATAGTCATATTCTTCAATTGTTGTTATTTATTTGAAGAGTCAATGCCATGTTTGAAGAGACTGACGAATTAGCCTGTATGAACAGTCAGTACGGACCAACTGGAGACAAGAATATTTTCAAAGAAGTTGAGAAAACACTAATTCAGTCAAACTGAAGTGGAATCTGCTAAGATGTGTTACAACGGATGGTAGCAAATACATGTGTGAAGCAGAAAAAGAAAGGATTAGCTGGACAAATTTACAAAGCATGTGAGAACGTAGGGTGTTAAAAGCCTACGGTTAGGGTGTGTGGATGGTTCAGTGGTAGAATGCTCACCTGCCAAGTGGGAGACCCCAGTTCAATTCCTGGCCCATGCACACCCCGCCCCCACCCCCCAAAAAAGCCTATGGTTATTCATTGCATTATTCATCAGCAGTTACTCTGCAGAAAGTATTTGAATGTATAATGTGATATTGAACCAGCAGTGTCAATGGTAAAATTAATTTGATTTATGGATTTCACATAAATTACAGTCATGTGAATATCTGTCAGAAATAGGAGCCAAATATCCTGACTTTCTCTACCACAGAGTAGTTTGGTGGCCTACTAGAGGTAAAATTTTATTGCAAGTTTTAAACTTGAACCTGAGATTGAATTTTTCTGAAAGAGAACAATTGCCCTTAGCTATTATTATTGAACACTGAATGACTTTGAAAACTAGCTTTCACTGCAGACTTGATAATGCTTCTTAACGTATTCAATCTAACATTAAAAGGCATTAAAATAATGCTTTTTTTGCAAAACTTTCACTGCAGTGAAGTCGTATAATGATAACTAACGTTGTCTGAATCAAAAGTAATGTTAAATTCTTGTGTCTGATGCTCCTTTTATCTACCTTGTCAACAGATGAGTAGAACATATGAAATAAAAATAGGGGGAACAAATGTTAAAATAAATTTAGTTTGAAATGCTAGTGATCAATGAAAGGGAGGGGTAAGGGGTATGGGATGTATCATTTTTTTTTTCTGTTTTCGTTTTATTTTTCTGCTGTCTTTTTATTTCTTTTTCTGAATTGATGCAAATGTTCTAAGAAATGATCATGATGATCAATATGCAACTATGTGATGATATTGTGAATTACTGATTATATATGTAGAATGGAATGAGCATATGTTAAGAATGTTTGTGTTTCTTTCTTGTAATATTTTTTTGAAAAATTAAAAAAAAACATGAAAAAAAAAGTAATGTTAAGTTGCTTTATACTTACTGTGCTTTCAAGAGTTTAAACAAGCCATGAGATCATTCCCACACAAATTTGCAGTGGGCATATTAGCTCAAACAAACTACAGTTCATGCGTTTTTTGGACCTTGATGCAAGTGTAAAGGAACTTCAAAGTCTACATTACACTTGATGCAAAGTGTAAAGGATATTTCAAAATCCTTCCAATTGAGGAATTTCTACCTGATCTTCACTTGGAAGTGATTAATATACAGTACAGTGGCATACTAAAAGGCAAATATCAAGAGAAGAATCTAATTTTTTTTGTCAACCTACAACTTTTCTAATAAAAAAATTGTCTAAAAAAAAAAAAGAGAAGAATCTAATAGAATTCTATAAAAGCCTTCTAAGCAATGACTGTTCTCAAAGTAAAATGCTCGTGGATCAATATGATTATTTGGTATGCCTATCTGTGTGAAAATACCATTTCAAAGAAGAATACACAGTATCTATTACAGATCATTATTAACATTTGTGAACATTTGCAATCGATTTATTTGTTTATTTATTTATTTTATCCCTAAGTATCACAGTTTATTTTATTTGCCATGACATACTCTCTTGGTGAGTTGAAAGTAATTTCTACTGAAGACACAGGACACTTGTTTTAGTCATCTTGGAAAGAGTGGGAGATAGGTCCTTTTTGCCTATCAGGTGCCTCAATTCTTATATAGATATGATAAATGAATAAAATAATTTACTTTTCAGAGGGACATGGGGATTATTTGGAAAAGAGATGCACTAGAAAAATCACTATTTTCTGTAGTGAATTTTCTGGCTCCAAAACCTCTCCAATCTTGGATGGACTGGTGGTGCAGGAAGAAATCCAAGGTAAGGCATTATGAGTCTCACAGAGAAAAGGGATCTTTTTCTTTTTTTTAAAATTTATGTATTAATTAAAAAAATAAAGAAACAAAATAAAACAACACACATAATCAGTAATTCACAATATCATCACTTAGTTGCATATTCATCATTTCTTAGAACATTTGCATTAATTCAGAAAAAGAAATAAAAAGACAATAGAAAAAGAAATAAAACGAACACAGGAAAGAAAATAAAAAAGATTATACCTACCATACCCCTTACCCCTTGCTTTCATTGATCACTAGCATTTAAACTAAATTTATTTCAGCATTTGTTCCCCCTATTATTTATTTTTATTCCATATGTTCTGCTCGTCTGTTGACAAGGTAGATAAAAGGAGCATCAGACACAAGGTTTTCACAATCACACAGTCACATTGTGACAGCTGTATCATTATTCAATCATCCTCAAGAAACATGGCTACTGGAACACAGCTCTACATTTTCAGGCAGGTCCCTCCAGCCTCTCCATTACATCTTGAATAACAAGATGATATCTACTTGATGCATAAGAATAACCTCCAGGATAACCTCTCCACTCTGTTTGGAATCTCTCAGCCATTGACACTTTGTCTCATTTCCCTCTTCCCCCTTTTGGTCAAGAAGGTTTTCTCAATCCCTTGATGCTAAGTCTCAGCTCATTCTAGGGTTAGAAAAGGGATCTTTACTGGCAGAGCACACTCCATTTTATAAGATGCGCCATGTTACTTATCTACTCACATTTAATAAGAAATTTTATTATTCAAATTTTCTACCTGCCTCTTATAGATAAGTTTCATTTTAATCTGTGATATGTCGAAAAAAATCAAGAGTTGTATCTCGCATTTATGATTAAGAGCTTATATTTAAAACTCAAGACTTGGGTTTATATAACTATGATGATAAGGGAAATTAGAAACCAAACAGATGGGTATTTATAAAAACAGATATTTCAGGAAAGTAATTGAAGTTAAGGAGCCCTTTCCAATTCCTTTGTAAACTGAGACATATTATTATTTTAAGAAGAATTAAGTTTTTGTACTCTAGAATATGTCAAAGGGAAAACTTCTAGTAATCTCAACACTTTTACTTCATCAGATTTTGATGGGTGGCTTTTTAGAAAGATTGTTCTAATCGGCATTATATGATATTCTCTATTGATAACAGGCCAAATGGTTCATCTCAAGAGTCAAATTCATTTTTATGATTAACATAGATGGTATTTCAGTATTTACCATACTAGGCAGGAAGGAATGATTAATTTTTATCATCCATGTACTGTACAGATATGAAGTTAGACTATAATTTTCATTGATGGTCAATATTGTAGATTCCATGTTATGATTAATTCCAAGAACAAAATCTCTGCATCTTCAGTACAGTACTTTTGAGATTTAATAATATCTTCAAAGAATTTTTGTTTTGTCTTTATCTTGCTCTTTTAAGTACATGCAGTCAATTTGATGATAAGAAAATACTAAGTTTGCATCCCAATCAAGCCAAAATGGTATCCCCCACCTCAAAAAAAAAATCTTCCATTCTTCTCATTAGTAGACGTATAGTACAAAAAATTGCACTCAATTATTATTATGTTTTGAATTTTGTCAATATATAATTTGCGGAAATTTGTTTCCTCTCATGAAAACAAATACTTACATCTCATTAAATACTTACATCACACCTTCAATTTTACCTTCTGGCCTACAAAGCCTGCAATATTTACTATCTGTTCCTTAACGGAAAAAGCTTGCTGCCCTCTGGTCTGGAGGATGTATGCTAAAGTGTTAACAGTGGCTATCTCCAGGTATCTAGATTATGGCTATTTAAATTTAATTTTTATTCTTGCTATTTTCATTTTCCCATTTATCTACAATAAACATGTGTTAACCGTGTAATACAAGAAAATAAGCTATTTATAAAATCAGATCTGTAATGAGAAATCATTCCTTCAACCAGGTGAATAAATACATCGCTAGTAGAAGTTCTCTGTTCTGTTCTTGCCAGGTAATTAGACTCACTGTTATGGAATCCAGCGGCTTACTCATCAGGAATAGAAAATTGCGTTAGAACTGAAAACTTCCTATGATTAAAAACCCTTGTGCTTTTCTTAGAACTACATCACAACAGAGAACTTACCAGGAGGACACTTTCATCTGCCATAGGGTCAGTTGAACCAGACTTTTAAGAAGCCCATTCAGCCTTATGAGGAGGCAGGATGTGTGCCTGCCATAGGACAGTGCCCCACAGGAGACTGTACATTTGATTGGGGATAACATCCAAGTTCAGAGGTCAGAGGTTAGGGAGGCAACTGAAAGGGCATGAGAACCAGTACAAAGGCGCGCTGTCAGTTTTGTCCAGTAACAATCCTGAACCATTAGGTGATGGTCTCGTCTGGCGATTTGCAAACCTTTGACCTGTTTTACCTGCTTATAGACATAAATATAGATATAGATATAAGATATAGGTATATGTATGCATGTACAAACATATGAATTTATTTTATAATTTCAAATGGCAATGTTTACTGCTTACAGTAAACGAGGGGAACAAGGTTGTTCAGACAAAAATAAATTTTTGAAGTTCAATTTAGATCAACTTCAGCATCAGGTTTTTCCTGCTGTGCTACATTTCTGTTGCATGGAATCATTAAAATGCTGATTTCCACATATATGTGATAGCAAGTGGTAACAGCTTTTAACAGCTAGCTTTGCAACCTTTGGATACCCTTAATTGAACTGATCTAAAAGCTGGAAAGAAGTGTAGTAGAAAATTTTTGTTTCAAAAATGGAATCACTAGCAACTCTCTTACAGCTGGCAACATTTCTTATCATGAATACAAAAGTCAATCAAATGGCAACCAAACGTATAAGAAACATTAAAATGATTAATAACACAGTAATTTAACCACTCGAAGTGCTTGCTTTCCATTGACCTGTTATTGCAAAACTTACTATTACTCTTGGTTTGGTTTTAAGACATGCACAGACCTAACATTTTTTAGGAGACAAGGGCAGACCTATTACCTTCCTCATCAGTATATTTACAAGAAGGTCATACAAGCTGGTGGCAGATCCTCAATAAAGACTGTTAATTGAGGGAATGAGTAAATGAGGATTTCTCTCCAAAAGGGTTAATCCGGCAGCACAAATTTGTTAAAATCTGATATGTTACATCTGAGTTTGTTTGTGGTATGTGTGTTTATTATAGTTCTTAAGAGACAAATCCCAACTCTGTCATTTACTAGTTTGTGAATTTGGGCAAAATGCTTAACTTCGCTGTGCCTTAGTTTCCTCATCTGTAAACTGAAGATAACAATAGTATTCACTCCACAGGGTAGCTGTGAGAATTAAAAGGAGCTATTCATGTAAAGAACTTGGTAAAGATTTTCTATTTAAAGCTGATAAGATAATTAATATATACAAAGGAAATGTAAATTGAAAGTAAATGTTTACCAAATTCTCTTAGGAATCTTAAGATTGGAGGGAACATACTTTGGAAAACAGTGGTTTTGGAGAAAATGATCGGGTGTGAGTGTTTGTGGGTCTCAAGGCAAAACAAACTCCTTCTTTGGTTTGATTGCTATTTGTCCCAGAGGAACAGTTCTTAGGTCTGACCTAATTTCCAAATTTTCATTTCTACCCTAAGAAGAACCAAGTTTTCTCTGTGAGAAGGGGAATGATGAGGACTGTCCAGGCTTTGAGTGAGAAGCAACCCAGGTGTCCCCAAGGGACCGAGTGGGCCTCTGGCCACAGAAGGGTTTGCCTCCACTTGTTGGGTCTCTGTGCTTAGCTGGGAAAGTTGGGTCTGTGGTACTGTATTAGGCACATTGCAAACATCACCCTGTAAATGCACACTATCCCCTTGTGATGCGAGTGTTACTGTGACCACTGCACAGATGAGGAAACAGGTCCAGTGAGATCGGTAGAGGAAGATGTGATCAGTTTGGGATTCTAGTGTATGGTCTATTGGAGAAAGTAGAGTTTTTTGTTTTGCCCAAAACTGTGACACTTCCCTTCCCACTTAATTCCTGGCCTTTGGTTGGGGTTAGAATCTAGTCAGGATTATGGTGACAGTCACTGCTCTCTCGGTGGCTTTAGACATGACCCCCCAAGTCACATCCTTTACCCTGATTTAACCTTAAGTATCAAACGAAAGCAGAAGTGAAATATTTTGCCCGAAAGGGTCACAACTGACAGAGTTTGATGAGCAGGTATTGAACGGAAACACTGCTTTCCCAGACCGACATTCGCTGAGAGGTGTTTTACCCTGGGAAGCCAGGCCACCAAGCTATGTGTCACAGACAATAAGAATTCTCGAGGGCAAGTCCACACACAGTCATTGATTTTCTCATTTGATCCTCAGAAGAGGACCAATGAGGCTGGTGTTTTATCCCCGTGATCCAGATGAATACACTGATGCCCATGGTCCAGTTCCATCTCTTGTAGGTGGAGATGGGATTTGTCTGATTTGAGAATCCATGCTCTGAATCATGGATTGCCTCCCAGGTAAAAACAAAACAAAATATGACCCAACAGCAACCAGCAAACACTAGAGTCCAAGTATAGAGGAATGAAAACAGCAGCAACAACAAAAACCCTTGACCTTAAGATTATTCGAGCTCTGCTCCCCAGAGCCAGGCAGTGCCCACCTGGTACTACAGGAATGAATGGCTCATCTGCTCAGGGGCCCTACCCCCTGGGGACCAGGTGGCTATTTTGTATTGAATGTGAAAATAGAGACTGAGGTTTCTCTTTGTGCTGCATTTCCTTTCTCTCCCTGTTCCCCCACTCCTACCCCTCCTTGTACTTATTAACAGCTCAAGCTTACCCAGCATCTTTTATTTTCAGGATCTCAAAATTTCCGAACTGGACATTTTTCTTATTCTCATGTGCTTGTGACTGGGAAAATGGGAATCACAAAGACTATTATGATCATAATGACGTTGATGGCTATGCAGCAATTCAAACTAAAAGCCTCAGAGGAGAGGGCTTGCCTGGCCATGGGGCGGGTGGGGGAGGGATCTGTCTCAGAACCAGGAGCAGAATGCAGTTACACCTCTACTACCCCTACCCGCCAACCTGTCCCTATCCCTGGGACTCGCAGAATTGCTGATCTGAGTGAAAATGTTTCCTTCTCTTCCCTGGCACCCCCTGCCTCCGTGCGAGGCGCAGCGTCGTCGCTGACAGGCAGGGGCCCGACAGCTGGGCTGCCTCAAAGTGACTCTCACCCACGTTAGCCATTTTAACAATGATTTAAAATTCATTTCAAATCCTAGGAATAGCAGTTTGTCACTTTCTCTCTTCTTGTTGTTTTTTTTTTTCCACAGACATATTAATATGGATGTGGCTAGCAGGTTCCAAGCTTTGAATTGTGCTCATTAAGTCACAGCTGGCTGGGAATACGTGTCAGTCTTATTCCTTTATTTCTCAAGCCGCTTTTATAATAAAATTAAAATGGACTCCACCAGACACCTCCTTCCCTGGAAGCAAAGCAGCTTTGCCCTCTGGGGAGTGGATACTGCGTTCTGATGATGCTCTCTTCTCAGAGAAATGCATATGTCATTTCGGTAATTAAAACATTTAATTTGTTGATTATCCCACAAAAAAAGAACCATTCGGTTTAACCCTGGAGGGGAACGTGCATCCAGCTGTTTCAGAGGGGGCTTTCTGGCCCTCTCCCTCCCTTCTTTCCTCTGAAGCCAAAGCCCACCTGCTTGGGCTGTTCCCTTGACATCCACCACACATGTTTTCCAAGCGGAAGTGTGGCTTACCAGGTGGTCTCCAGCGATACTTTCATCTGTTGAATTGCAGGGTTTGATTTCTGAAACTCAGTGTTTATTTAAAAAAAAAAAGTTAATGAAAAAGCTGATTCATTGTTATTTCAGGGGAATTCCTTAAGGGAAGATAATACCCTTAAGACCAGCTATTTCATGGAAAACTTTCTGGCATAAGTAAAACTTGCTATGTCAAATAAATTCACCTGGGGTGCTTGTTATAAAAAGGGGTTCCAGGACAGACGCTAACCCAGATCTCCTGAAACAGGATCCTGGGTCAGCAGGACCCAGGAATTTGACTTTTAATAAGCTCCCCAGGTGATTCATTTCCATCCTAAAGTTTGGGAGCCACTGATATAGAGACACCCACTCTACCAGCACAGGCAGGGGTGTAACTCAGGGATTTGATGATCCATGCCTGCCCTTTGATTGGGTGCAGCTGACTGAGCTCACCTGGGCAGGGTCTGTGCTTCATTTGGAAGTGACAAATTAGAAGATGATGTATAATCAAGTTTTTCTTGAGGCAGTTAACTCGCTCACCCCCTCTCGGACCTCATTCTGCTGTGTCCTTGGTAATCAGCAAAGTCACTGACATCCTGCGGGCTGAAGAATGACAGAGCAGAAGCTCTCGAGGTGGCCTGTCACCCCAGGGGTGGAGGAGACTGGCGTGTGTCCTACAGCCTCACCCGGGCTGACTTCGAATTCTCAGAAACCGCCTAGGAGGGAAGAACCCACCACATTCGCTGACGTTTTCATTGAGGTTTCCAAATGGCAGCTCAACGCAGGGCCCGCACTAGGGATCCCCAGAGCCACCGGAGTGGAGGGTTGGGGAGGTGGGAGGGGCGGGGAGGGGCTTAGCAAAAATAAAGATTCCTGAGTTCCAACCCAGAGCCACTGATTGAGTGGCTTGGTGGCGGGGCCCCGACATCTGTATTTGTAATCGTCCCCCCCCCCCCGGAATTTGGGGACCGCTGTGAATGACAGCACTGCTTGTCGGATCATGAGGTCATTAGAAATAAACCCACAGAGAAGTCGATGTAAAGGAAAAGAAATGAGATATGAGATGGCGGGGGTGGGGGTGGCGGTGTGCTATGCGTAATCCTGCAGCTTGTGGAGTGTAGCAAATATTCTAATAAGGGGCAGCAATCGACGAGGACTGGGCGCAAAGACAAGCCTCCAAAAGAGGTCCTGTAGTGCACATTTGTTTTACTCTCATTTAGCACCGGGAGCTTCCAGAACGGTTGGGAGGGTGGGTTAGAGAAGATTCAAAATGCAGAAGCTGCTATCTCCCGAGAGGGATATTTTTAAGGAAGATTTCCAGCGTGTGCTTTAAATGGGTGCTCTGAAAAAGAAAAAGGGGAAAGGACGAAAGAAAAGCCCCACTTTGTAGCGTTTGCTGATTTCCGCTGGGGTAAATATCCTCCATGGCCGATTTCAAGCTACCAACGTGAGAACGCGAAGAGAGGCGCACAACCGGCCCCTTTTGGCCGGCAGGAGCCTGCTCCAGCCCACTACTGGATATTTTCCACATTGAAAGAAGACTCTCCTGAAAGAATCCAGCAATATCTGCCGAAGCATCACCAAAATATGGCAATCCTGGCGTCCCGGCGAAACCCGGGCTGGGCAGAGCGGCCGCGCGCAGGGCACCCCGACGGCGCCGGCTCCCGGGGGCGCGCGGTGCCCCCGCTGCGCTGCCTGCTGTCCACGCTCCTCCTTGCTCGAGCCCTAGGTTCACGCTCCCTGAACAAAAAGCCAGCAGCCTGGATAGGGCAGAGCCTGGTTTCCTGAGGAATTGGGGACGTGCAGAGGAAAGGGTAACTAAGAATTTCAGCTGGGGGGTGGGGGTTCTTTTTGAATTCTGCTAGTGATCATCCAAAGACAAAGAGTTCACAATGAAAGAAATGGAGCTGCTTGTTGCCTGCAGCCCTGGTGTCCAGAGGAGCAGATTCTTCAGAATCAGCTGCAGCCGGAGGCAGAGGGGGGAGAGCTCAGTCTGACACATTCCGCACAAACCTGAATTGGAGTGGAATGGAAAGTATCCAATTGATCATTCAAATTTATGTCTAAGGAACCAAGATGCTCAGCTATGAATTTCAAGTACTTGAAAAAGCTGCTCTGGGGGGAGAAGTGAAACCTTTGATGGATATAAAATTAGCACATATTTTCCCAAGCAGGTTAAAATGTGTTAAGCAAATAATGGGAAAGAGAGAAGGTGTTTCTGGGAATTACCTTGTTTGCATGAGCGCATGAGTAAAGAAGCAGTGGGGGTAACCCCAAAAAATGCAGATGGGAGATTTGATGAGAAATATCATCCTCACTCTTGGGCCTCACTGAAAGCTGGTTGGCTCTGAAACAAAGGCCAGCTGCTGTATACCACTCTGCTTTGTCCTGGCGTTCCATGGATGTGTCAAATGGGTTGAGAGGTGAAGAGCAGGGAGTAGAGGGATGGCAGGAGACAGGAACTGCCATGTTTTCAAATCACTTCCTCTTTTAGGGACACTGGACCGCGTGTGGTGTGTGCGCGTGTGTGTTTGGAATGGAAATGGAGGCAAGCTAAGAAAACAGCATCATATTAAAATATAAGCAGATGAGAACCTGCCATACAAGGCACTGCTCTACATATTTTCTCATGGGACTGGCTGGCTAGCAGTGGTGTGCAGGAGCTGACACACACTGGCTCCCAAAAGGCCAAGTTGCACATCTCCTCCCAATTTCTTCATTCTGTGATATCACACTGTTAGGTTGAAATCAGCCATGATGGGAATGTGGCAATTGGCATGGTAATTGGTAAGTGCCATTGGTATTTGGCAACTGCCACAAATTAGGGTTTCGTTTTTCTTCTTTTCTCCAGGACAGCCAGTGTTAAAGATCTACTAGCCCAGGGCAGTTGGCAAGCTATCCTATTGAGAAGTTGGATCGTAACCATGTAATTGGCACTTGGGGAGGATGCATTTCGTTTGCATGGCAGTGTAGGTGTAGTGGCATTTCAGCTCACAGTGGTAGAATTTCAAGCCTTGGATGGGTGACATCATTTGCTAACTTTGTGAAATAGGAGAAGGGTAGCTGCCATCACCTTGTTCTCAAATAGGTTAGGGGAAATGATCAATTCAAGAATTTACACAGAACTTGAATGAACATAGTTTGGGACTAGAACTTTGAGAAATATCAGGAAAACAGCACTTTAGCTTTATTTATATGAGATAACATTTGTTTGAAAAACTAAGAATAAATGAGAAAAACAAAAACATAAGCATGTATAGTATTCTGTCCCCTGGGTTTCCTTGCCGCAAGAGGCACCTCTGGTGGGGTAACTTCAACAGTAATAAACCACACACTTCAGAGGTGTCTCCCAGCCATATTTGAGTACCCCAGTCTTCTGCTAGGTCTCACTCACTTATTTGTGGGCAGTCTATGGGAGTGTCCCTGCAGAGGCTCACACTCAGGCCTTTTCGGCCCCCTTGGAGTTCACCACTTTGCTCATCTCCGGCTGCTGCTCATTTTAGGGAGTTGCCTAGCCCTCTGGCCTAGATGTCACCTGAATATTTCTCTCACTTTCTCCAGGATGGTTCTACCTTGAGAACTCTACTATCTTTCCTAGGGTGGATCTCCTGGGAGCTCTGGCACTACATCTGCCTCTA
Organism: Tamandua tetradactyla; assembly: GCF_023851605.1. Taxonomy (NCBI): domain Eukaryota; kingdom Metazoa; phylum Chordata; class Mammalia; order Pilosa; family Myrmecophagidae; genus Tamandua; species Tamandua tetradactyla. The sequence continues at coordinate 146,997,750 of NC_135332.1, forward strand.
GCAGCTCCCCTAAGCAGCAGTGCCCTGGATATATCTGCCTGTACCTCTGGGATCTTCCTTCAGGTCACCTAGGGACACCTCTGTGACCCCTGCTGATGCACTAAAGGGTGGAAGGTACCAGAGCTTTGCTATCTTCTTTAAAGCCCTCAACACATCATATTTCATGTCAATGTGGGGAGACTCTTCTCCATCTTTTCTGGTATGTGATCACAAAGGCAACTGGAGTCCCTATGGCCCTGATGATTTAGGGGCTGGAGCCCTCTATGCAAGCCCAAGGTGCTGTGTGAGATCCCTGGGAAGTGCCGAAGGAGGCAGCATTCCACAGTCACCTCTGAGCCCAAGCTGCTGGTGTCACAGGTGGTTCAGCCTGTGGGTTCCTCACCAGCTCACATGTGGCATTTCCTGTTCCATCCCAGCTTGGCTCTGCCATAAATCTCAGCTCATTTGATTTTTCTACAAAGAAAAAAACCCAAACCTCCATTCATATAACTGATATGAGAGGTATAACTGAATATTACTGGACATTTAGGAGGGGAAAGAAATTTATATCATAGCAGCACAGACTCAGAACACGATCGGATCTTCCTTAGTCTTAAAGATAACCCACTACAGATTGAATCTTGGGACACACTTTGCAAACCTGTTTAACAGTATCTGGTAGGGTTGAGCAAATGCATATCCTCTGACCCAACAATTCTATTTCACAAAAATGCCTATGAATGTTCACCAAGACATAAATAAATAAAGCATAACTACAAGCAACAACTTAGGTGAATCCCACACCCATAATTTTGAGTGAAAGAACTGTGGGACATTTGATGAGGCAAAATAAGTCAAACAAAATAAAAGAGCAAATATTAAGTATTTAATACTTAAATTTAATACTTAAAAGAGAAAAATAAGTATTAGAAAATTTATAAGAAAACTGGGGCCTAGATTATAAGCTCTTATAGCAGTCACAGTAAGTCTGGAGTGGAAATTGTTATTTCTGGATTTTTTTTTTTTTTTTTTTTTTTTTTGGCATAGACAGGCACCAGGAATCGAACCTGGGTCTCCAGCATGGCAGGCAAGAACTCTGCCTGCTGACCCACCATAGCCTGCCCTATTTCTGAGTTTTGAGGGTCTGTCTTATATATGTATACCTGGTATTTAGAGATAAGAGTGAAGCCAATTAGGTTGGGATTAAGGTAATTCAGAATACAAGCGTAAGGAAGACAGTGCCTGTATTTTAGAACTTCACCTGCTCTTTGAGACCAGAAGAAGAAAGGTTTATTACATCCAGAACCTAAATTTTGGGTAGCACATAATCTAACTCAGCCTATCTGGATGGATCATTTAAATAATCCAAACACAGGGAGGCCAGAATAAGAATGAGGGCCTTTAATCCTCTATATCTCTATATCTAATCCTCTGTATCTTTAATCCTCTATATCTTACTGTAATACCTGAATACATCCCAGAGTATATTAAGCAGACAATCAAAAAAGTATTGGCAGAGTCCCTTGAGGGATGGGAGAAAAATTATGAAACTACTAAACTTTACCACCAGGGAAACCCTGGTTACTGTGTCAAACATTAGGGACACCCAAATCAATAGGCCAAGCCCTTGATCTTGAGGCTTACTCTTGTGAAGATGACGTATGTAGCAGAGAAGCTTAGTCTACCTATAGGTATGCCTCAGAGTCACCCCCAGAGGACCTCTTTTGTTGCTCAGATGTGGCCTTTCTCTCTCTAAGCCCAACTCTGCAAGTGAAATCATTGTCCTCTCCCCTATCTGGAACATGATATCTAGGGATGCCTTCACCGTGAAAAAGATTCTGCTTTGATGTCAATTATGTGCTCCTTCGGAATCTTTTTCATGGTGAAGGCATGTTAATTTCTTACTGATATAAGATATATTTGAGGTTAAAAATCTGATAATATTTGTTGCTCAGATGTGGCCTTTCCCTCTCTAAGCCCAACTCTGCAAGTGAAATCATTGCCCACACTCCTACATGGCACATGACATCGAGGGGTGAAAGTCTCCCTGGCGGCGTGGGAGATGACTCCCAGGGATGAGCCTGGCCCTGGCACTGTGGTATCAACAATGCTGTCCTATCTAAAAAGGGGGAAGAAATGTAACAAATAAGGTGTCAGTGGCTGAGAGAGTTCAGAGAGCCGAGAGGCTACTCTGGAGGTCACTCTTAGGCATGTTTCAGTTAGACATGGCTACCTACCACAACTTTCCAACCCCCAACCAAAACTATTCCTGTCAGTCCTAAAGAATGCCTAGGGCATTATATAAGATTCTACAAAGTTTCCATGCACTAGGGTAACACTCCAAAACCTACAACCTCCAGATGGGTCCCTGGACCAGATAAGTCCTAAAATGCAATGGGGCCAGCCCTTTCAGAACATCAGCTAGTTTCATCCCCCTATTCCATACAGTCACTTCCAACATGAAAAAATTAGAGTGGAAATAGCCCAAATATCCCTAAAAAGTGGTAGAAAGAGGAAAGGTGATGGTGGAGTTACATAGAGAAGGTAAGATTTAACAAATGAGTATGAGTGCTGAATCATTATAGTGATATTTCTTTTAGCCTTCAATATCTTAGAAACAGCTAGAAATAACAACCTAAAATTGTGGACTTGGAACCCATGCCAAACTCTGAAATCTGTTCTACAACTCATTGTTGTGATGTACTTTGAAACGTATCGCTTTTATGTATATATGTTATTTAAAGAGAAGGGGGAGTATAACAGCGAAGATAGGATTTAACAAATGAGTGAGAGTGCCGAATCATGATATTTCTTTTGGTCTCCAGTGTCTTGGAGCAGCTAGAAGAAAAAACGAAAATTTGTGAAACTGTAACCCATACCACACTTTAAAATCTGTTCTATAACCACTTGTTAAAATGTACTTGGAAAAACGAATGTACTTGGAAATTTATTGCTTTTTTTGTATGTATGTTTCACAATAAAAAAAGTTAAAAATTTTTGAGTGAAAAAAGCAAGACACAAAAGAGTATATTTTTGTATATTTTCTTTTACATAATGTTCCAAAATAGGCAAACTAATTTGGGGCATTATAAAATAGGATAGTCTACCACCGGGAGGAAGTTAAGCCCTGGACGGGGCCATGAGCAGGGGCGTCCGGGATGTTGACAATGCTACTGGAGCTGGTGACCTGTAGGTTCACTTATTGAAAGGTCACCACGCTCTACACTAATGATTTGCACACTTACAGTAAATAAAGAAAGCACTCCTGCCACTGCAGGATTTTCCAATGGCCAAGCCAGCCCCCACCTGACTCCTCCTTCCCCTCTCCTGTCCACTCCCCTCCGTGCTTGTTTTGATGGCCCAGGAGGTCAGCTGTCTGTTTTCCTGCCCTGGCTGCTGTCCCCTGAGGGCTCGCTGTCCAGGCCCTTCTCTCCACCTCCCCACCTGGAAGATACACAGTTCCCTCTCTCAGAGACATTCCCGCACCAGGTTTGAGAAATAAAAGCTCCACCCCCACTGGATGTGTTGAGCACGGTGAGGGAGGAGGGGAGCAAAGCAGCCTGGGCAGCAGCATCTTCTGCCTCTGGACTTGCCAGCTGGCCGCTGCGGGAAAGTTGCCTACCTTCTCTGTGCTCCAGCTTCCTCACCTGCGAAAGAGCAACAAGCCTGGCACTTATGGGGCATGGCTGGCAATGAGGATCAGATGCGTCAACACGGAAACAGCACCTTGAATAATGTCTGACATCGGTTATCATTGCTGCTTTAAACGCCTCAAGTTTTAAATAATTTTTAGTGAAAAATCTTTTTGTTTTGTTTTTGCTTTCATATGCTCTCCCCAGCTTTCTGTACTCAAGACTCAAACTTGAATTTAGGGGGCTGAGGGAGTAAGCACCGTACAGGACTGTACCCAGAATCCAGGCTTCCCCCCAGGACTCAGCTCTCTACTAGATTGACTGGTCAATCCCCTCTTCCTTTAGTGAGGTGAGGAAGCAAATGGGCTTTTAGGACCCTACACTCTGGTCCACAATGTGGGTCAGACCTAACCACATCCCTGGCGGGGCCACAACTTGGCTGGAGCTGGGACTTGGCTACGTACTATAAAAATTTCACTCACAACTAAAGAACGTCTCTCTTCCTTTCTTTCACTCACACACACATACATTCACAGCTCAGGAAGGATTTGAAGCAGGATCCCAAAGCCATGAGAAAACAGAGACTTTACTACCGAAAAGATTGCCCCATAATGGCAGCTTTGTCTTCTAATTCACGCTCCCTCCATCCTTATCACCCAGTGCCAGCTTCCTAGAGGACAGAGGCTGGCTGACCCAGGTATTGGTGGGGTTTTTTAGGGGTGCAGAAACCTGTACCCAAAATGGGGGACAGGTCATCCTTGGAAGGATTCCTGCTAGAGTCCCACCGACCCCAGTCCTGAGGTAGGGGGAAGAGAGGAGAAGGGGATCAATGGGTAGTTGGATTCCCTAAAAAGCTCTATGACAAAGTCTTGCATCATGAGGCTGAATTAAATGTTTTAGGAAATGCTTAGTTATCGTGGTTTCAAGGTACAGTGGTGCTGTGAAACCTCTAGAACTATAAATTAGGGCAACAATTCTCAATGTGTGAGCCTCAAGACCCTTTCAGGGGTCTGAAAGTTTCTCCCTTTTCTTAACTACACATCTGTGTAAGGCTGGATTTTCTTCTATGCTTAAACCAAAATACCGTATTGTAACAAATGGAAGGCAGAAGGAAATAGTGCAGCCATCCTCTATGACGCCAGATACTAGGAAGATTTGTAAAAATGGAAACCAATGTGCTCGTCTCAAATTCTTTTTGTTTTGAAAAACTGAGTTTGCGTAAAAAATGCCCTATATGTTAAAGGGATTCAGGTCTTGGCTTCTATCGGGCTTCTGGAGTCCCCGTTTGCTCTCTTTCTGGGGGAAGTTGGGAAAGCAGGCTGACCCGGAGCAGCCGGTCAGGGCCTGAATGTACTCAGGGCCTGGGAGCTTTTCTTGGAAAGCTGAGTCAGACAGAATAGTAGGTGAAAAGAGGGTTTTCTACTTCGTGTTCTCTGGTTAAATGCAAGCGGAGCCTGAAGGACAATATTCAGGCAGAAAATCCATTCCCTAGGCAGCGAGCCCGGGCAGAAAGATGTGGCACTTCCCTCCGGGGGGATGTTCTCTTCTGGATGCGTCTCCTTCGGTGTCAACTGACAACGACTATTCAAGTTCGTCCACAAAGTGAGCAATCTGTGTCACGGGAGGGAAAGGATTCTGGGTAAGGAATGCTTCTTAAGGAGAGAGGAAATCTTCCACTGTCAGAGAGAGAGAGAGAGAGAGAGAGAGAGAGAGAGAGAGAGGGTTTCCATCTCCCATGAAACACAGGAATCAGCACCACCCATCGCAAGGTAACAGCCTGTAGGGGTTGAGGCGAAATAGAAAAGATATTTATTCCATCTAAATAACAAAATGTACAGTAAATGAACATTTTGTGTGTGTGTGTGTGGGGGGTAATGATAGAAGCAATGCACGTGGATGTCCTAACATTCAAATCTAACTCCTCTTTCATTTTTAAAGTGCAAGTCAAGAGACATTTTTTTTCTCAAGCATCATTAGTCATTCAAAGACCGCAGGGACTCGAGCCTGAGTGCAGGGGCAGCACCTTTGGGGCTGCCATTAGCTCTATGGCCTGGCACAAGTTCCACGAGCTCTTTGTGCCTCCGTCTCCTCCACTGTAAAATGGGGATAATTCAGTCCATATTTCCTAAGGCCATGGTGAGGATTAACCTGGTGCAGAATCGAGCACGCATTAAATGTGAGCTATCAGCATTATTCGAGTAACCACCTGCTAAGAGGCAGTGAGGTTAACACGTAGGAGTATAAAAATTCTCAGCCCCTTTCAAAATTACTTTTGAAAGTAATGGGACCACTGCGTCTGTGGCAGAAGCAGACCCTTCTGTTCCTGAGCTTACAGGGAAATGTGCTCTCATGTTTGAATGATTCCAGTGCAAAGTTCAAGGAAGTTCTTTGGTCTCTGTTCTCATTGAAACAGTCCAGACTGCTGCTAACAACTTTTTTTCTGGGGGATTTATGAGGCTGGAGGGGAAAGGGGAGAGACGGAGGGAGAGAGGGGGTGAGAGGACATGAGGAGTGGAAGGAAGAGGAGTTATAGACTATAGTTGTCATGAAGAACTCAGAGCTTGTAACAAGGCTCCTTACGACCTTTAAAGAGAGAGGGTGGAACACAGGTTTGCGCCCTGCTGAGGCTAGATCTGTGGTTGAAATGGGGCACACTGTGGATGAACCACCAGACACTTTATATTCTCACTTTTTCCTGTCCTGGTTTTAGCACTGAAAGTCTCACATCCCAGGAAACCATCCAGTCCCAGGTAAACCAGGATGGTTGGTTACCCTAACACCCCCATGTGCCTCTCAAATCTTGATGAGGATATTCACTCATTTTTTTATTTATCTAGAATGTAAAATTCCTATAATTCCTTCCCAATAAGGCCGGAGTGATCTTATTTGCAGAAAGAAAAAGGAAAACATCTCCCAAGTTGTTCGTCAGCTTTCAGATCCTGCTGTGCAAGGATACCTTCCCTGCTGCGGTATCTTGTACCCCTGAGTTGTTGGGTGCAGCTGCAAGAACAAGTTACCAACATCCTCCACTTCTTTCTCCTCATCCCTTACCTTATTAAGCTGAAAGATATTGGTTAAAGACCTTGTGGGGCTGGGAGTAGGGAGAGATTGAATTACACAAGCCAAAACCTTTGGCCATAAGTGTATTGGGATCATACAAAAGTAGTAAGTGGGCACCCCTGACAATTCACCAGTCTCCAGTTCTTCCAGGCGTACCTGTCCAGGCGCTCTGGCAGACAGTCCTTTGCTAAGTAGGAAGCTGGTCTCAATGACTTGTAAGGGGTTTTCTAAAGCTAAAGACCTGAGGTTCTGATCCCAGTGAAATCTTTTTTTGCCCCAGGGCACAGTGTCCCTGGATGGACCTTCCTGGGTGTTTTCAGACATTTCCCCTGTCTGAGTCACCACCATTATCCTGTACCTGCGAGGACTTCAGGAATGGCGACAGTCCTGCTGTAGCAAGTTCTGGCTTAAGAGGGAGGAACTGGGCAAGCGTGGGATAATGGTCACTAGAACAACAGCTGTGCTACAAGTTCAGCTTGGATTGGTCCTCCTTGGATGGGCCCAGGGGGACAGGCTGTGATAGCAGTTGGATTCCTTAATTACAAGGATCAGAAAAGAGCTGAGTAATTTAAGAAAAACAGGAATTTATTGGAAGGATCTGGAGGAGCTTACAGAACCAAAGGAAGGCAAACCAACCAGAGAACAAGCGAATCAGGGCAGTAACCAACCTATAGTCCCTTCAGGCACCACAGTCAGAATGAATCAGCTCCACTCACCTTCAGGCTGTATATTTCTCTGCTCAAGATAAAATTCCCAGAAGAGAGTTAGACTGGTCATCTTTGGTTATGTGCCTGCCCCTTGGCCAGAAGAGGGCTAGGCACTCTGTTGGTAGTACTTAATGGTGGAGGGTAGAAGTAGGGGCTACAGAGGTAGTTATTTTACCAAAAGAAGTTAACAGTGGATGATGGGCTGGCCAAATATCTGGCCAAGCATCAGATTTCCCAAGTAGCAAATCTGCCTTGAGGGATGGCCAGGAAGCTTGCCTGACTTTTAGAAGCAGGGACCAGAGCAATTCACTGCAAAGCTGACAGTGTGGATGGAAAGCAAAGCCTTTTAAAAAGGTTTCATTATAAAATAAGTGACATGCTTAGAAGTCTAGAAATCACTGAAAAGTCTAGAAAAGGGAATTTTAAAATCAGGCATAATTCTACTACTCAGAGATAACCACAGTTAATTTTCAGGGTATTTTCTTCCTTTTAGGGACTCTTTTGAACACAGTTAAGATGATGCCACATGTAAAATTTTGTATTTGATGTTCAAGCACTGCGTATGGATCCAACAACGGCCAGAGAAGTTGATCGGCTCACGAATTAACTTGGCCTGTCGCTGTCCTAGCTGGTGCAAGAGAAAAAGAAGCCATTAGTCCCATAGTTCTACCAACACTGGAGACTAAGCATCGACTTTGCCCAGACTGGGAAGCCTCCAGGCCCTGCTCTCCATCCCAGAGGAGGTTCCATCCAGACACTGGCCAAGGTGGAGGACACTTCTGCAGACACAGTCCTGTGAAAGGAAGAGTCCCACCTCCACATTTGGGCTCCGGGACAAAGCCTGTGTTATGCTTCAGGCAACTCTGATCACAGATCTTTATTTTGGGTTTCAGCAGATTCTGTTGATTTCAACATTGTCCTTCTAACATTCACAGATCACATTTCCATCTGATCTTTAAAGGAAACACTGCCTTGATTTAGTCACTCGAAATAATGTCAAGAATAAGCTTCGTGATGACAAGTGAAATCACTAAAAGGGTTGGACAGTGGGAGAACCCCAGTTGAAATATAGTTCTAACCATCTTAATAATGTACCATGCACACACAGATGTGTGTATTCAAATTTCCGAACCTGTGTATTTAACAATCTGAAATGGAGAGCTTGTCTGTTTTAACCTTTGCTGACATTTGCTAAGGGATAGAAGTCAAGGTGACATAAGAGTTCAGAACTCTATTTCTTGGAGCTAGAGAAATCTGTACAGTTCTAGCAATTAACTCTCAGCAAAGAGAGGTCATTTTCCTAGTAACAAAGCCCAACCCTTCAGAATTGGGTGAAATTACTCTTGAAAACCTTCAGTGTTTGTCCATAGGGGAGGATTACTCAACTTTGCATTTTGACTCATTCCATGAGTCCAGAGGCCAGCCTTCCATTACAAAACCTCCAGGGAAACTTGTTTTCCTTGCCGAGACACTTCGTCTGCACAGAAAGGGGCCTCCTAGTTCAAGGCTGGGAAACACTGAGCCACTGGGGACCCTTTTGCTTGGTCTAGGGGTGCTCAGGCGCTTGGGCTTAGGGGGCTCTGTCCTCTCTGATTACTCCTATGAGTCTCTCATGAGCAGCTTTATTTCCCCCATTCCTTATCGTGTCTTGGGACTCTGCCTCTGCCCTCTACTGTTCTCAATCTATTCCTTCTCTTGAATGATCTTGTCCATGTTCAGGGTTCCAACTGCCTATGAAATCGTAACTTTCTCTCTCTAGCTCAGCTTTCTCTCAAGTTACAGACCCACCTACCCACAGGCTGCTCCACATCTCTACCTTATTGTTGTCGACAGCATCTCATGGTCAGCATATCCCCTGAACTATTTTTTTTTTGTTTCCTATCTCCATCAACAACAACACCATTTTTCCCGGCTAGAAACCTGGGAGTCATTTCTTATTCCTCCCTCATTCATCTTCATTTTGTCCACTAGGTTTTGTTTAATTCACTCCATCAGTAGATAACTTTTAGCTCCTATTATATGCTGGGTGTTGCGTTAGGCATTTAATAGTGGGCAAAAGTAGACAAGGTCTCGCCCTCAGAGGCTTACAGGCTAGGAGGGGAAATAGTCAAATAATGTTATAAAAAAACAACAACTGTGCACGGAGTTATGCGAGTGTTTAGTCTGAGGGACAGGGGAGGCTTCTGGGAGGAAAGGCCATTTGAAGAGGAGAGCTGAAGGACAAGTCAGGCGTTAACTAGGCCAAGCGTGTGTGGTGGGGAGTTGGATTTCTAAGTAGATAGAACAACTTGTGTGTAAGTCCTGAATGAAGTGAAAGGCGTGAAGGAAGGGCCACTTAAGAAAGGCCCTTGTGGCTGGAGTGTAATGAATTACCATAATTATCATGGAAGAGGAGACTGGAGAGGTGGGCAGGGCCCTTATTTCAATACCTTTTCAGAATTCTGACCCTTCTAAGAGAGTATAGGAGACTTAGAAGGGTTTTAAAGGGAGGATAATGAAGGATGATAAATCTAGATCTAAATATCCCTCTGGCTGCAATGTGAAGAATGGATTGGATGAGACCACAGTGGATACGGGGAGAAGGCAATCCCAAACGTTTTCTTCTTGCCATCTCTACAACACAATTCCCAGTTCAGACTTTCCAGCAGAAGATACCTCTACTGTCAGTATAGCTGCCTGACTTATTTTTCAACTTCCCTTGATAGAAGAAAACTGGTGATCCTTCACTGTGCTCAAAATTAAGTTCAAAGCCTTAGTCTGGTCTACAAGCCCCTTCACGATTTGATCTTTATCATCTTATTCAACCACTTCTTCTCAAGTACCCCATAGCTTAGTTCAGATAAAGGGGATCTGATACCTAGATGGCAGTTTGAGGGGAAAGGACCAGAGGAATAAAAGTACCATGAGCCAAAGCTGAAATTGAGTCCAGGTTCAGGAGGTTAATCCAACTGGGGACACAGAAAACCGGGAGAAGTTGGGGTTTCAGGCAGTTGGCTTCAAGCAACTTCAGACAGTTGGCTATAAGAATATCAAGAACCAATCAACTGGGGGGTCAGGAATGAAGCATCTGGAGGCTTGGACATAGAGCCTAGGTGAAGTTGCTCAGAGGTAGTAATGGAGGACAGAAGCATGACCACCAAGTGATGGGAGCTTAGGATAAGATCCCTAGCCACTGGATATTCCAGGATAGCAGGGCCCCAGCTAGTAAAGAGTGAGCAGGACTCCAGAGACTCGGAGCCTATCAGGCCAAGGGCAAAGACTTGGTATGAGAATAATTTGGTAAGGAGAACCATGGGAAAGCTCTCTTTATTCCAGTGCCTTGAGCCAGACTGAATTGTAAAGTCTAAGGGACAAAGAAAGCTAAGCCTCAAGCCAGGAATAGAGTCAGAAGGGCATAGAGAAAGGAACCAGGCAGGTTCTTCCATTGCCCATGTCAAGATAACACAAGATCAAGACAAACAACTACAGCTATGGGTAATCCTTGAAGAACACACAAGCCAGACATTAAAGGTTAGCCCCACAACCCCCCCAAATCTGTGCTTGCTCGGGGAATCTGTTCAATTTCAAAATGAATGAAATCTCAACATTAGTCTGGTTCTGTGAGTAGTTTTATAACTCTAGGAGGGTCTCTGGAGACTGTGACTGTTTACAGTTCACATGGTAACCAAAAGACTATGACATACTTAGAGGGCAGTGAGGTCACAGAACACAAGCTTTAAAGTAAGTGAATCATGCAGGCTTCATTTAATTTTAAAAGAAACTTCTGAGAAGAGCTTAGAACAATTTTTTTCCCCGGAGTGCCGATTCTCAAAGGTACTCACAGAACAATAAGGTGTGACTGTAATGGCTGCACTGAATTGTCTTTTGGACAGCGTTAGAAGAGACATAAGGAAGGTGGACAGAGAACTGAGGCAATTGAGATGCATCGACGAATTTAGCACACGGTGCCTGTGCGACTTATACATGCACCCATATTGCTGTTGTGACTTGCACCCGTACCCATACTGCCTGTGCTACTCAAAGCGCTCGCGCTCCTGTGGACTGTGTGATCTCTACCCGTGCTGCCTGTGTGATGTCAAGCTCTACTGTCTTCGACCATCCTTCAGAAGTTTGGAGAGGAAGGCCATTAGAGCCATAGAGGATGAAAAACGAGAGCTTGCCAAGTAAAGGAACTTGTTTTCAGACTTTTATAGTTGGTAGATTAGCCTTTTAAGTTGGGATAAGAGGGAAGATAATGACAATCAGTACCTGGGCAAAATGAGAAAGGCTCATGTCAATGAAGCTGGTGACTTCGCAAAGATTTAAGGAAAGAGGGGTAAATAGGTCCATGGTGAGAATTGTAGGATTGTCAAATGACATCACAATGACGTCGATAGGCAAGGGTGCTGGAAGTCTAGAGCAGGAGTGCCAACGTGATAAACAATGTGGTTTTAATGAGGCAAAGAAATGGGGTATCATTAAAAAGCTATTGGCAGCAGCAAGCTGAACATTTTTTCTGGTTGTGAGGAAAGTGAATTGAGTATATTTGGACTTCCAGAAAAGACTACAGGAGAAGTAATAGTAAGTGATCAAATCCTTAATGTTTGCCAGAGGCTTTAAGAGCAGGGGAGAAATTGAACAATAGAAGCATTTCCTAGGTTTTATAGGAAAACCTTTCTCCCCTTCCCCAACTCCAGGCAAAGACTTGAAATTCATCTGGAGTCCTATTATGTTGGCCTCTTATCCAGGGCTAGAAAAGACTGTACAAACAAACTGCAGAATGGAGCGTTACAGCGCTCAGAATAGATTTGCAAAGGTTTTAATTGAATCGGGTAATTTAAAAACTGCTTTAATTTTTTTTTGTTTTGGTTACTTTTTCCTAATTGCCTGGAGAAAGCCTTCCTTTTCTAATGTTCTACATATCCCATTTAGGCTGTTACTATTGATGAAAAAGATTGAAAACACCGTTCCCGTGGTTAAAAAATTATGGTATACCCATACATTTGAATAATATAGAGATGGGACATTTGATGAAGCATTTTACCTATCGATGTGTGGTTAAGTGAAAAAAGTCAGGTGTAAAATATGTATTTAATATGCTAACATTTACTTTAAGAAGGAGCACAAATTGATGATAGTAGATACATGATGATCGATTATAGATGTATAGAGAAAGAAAGGAAGGAAGGGAGGGAGGGAGGGAGGGAGGAAGAGACAGAGAGAAAGGAAGAAAGAAAGAAAAAGACAAAGAAAGAGAGAGAGTCCCTTGACAACAGTGACAGTGATGTCTTATTGGAAAGGACAGTTACTGCCCAGGTCATTAGCCACCAATGGTCAGGAGTGACCCTCAATAGTCTGGGATGGGTTGTCGCCCCTTATGTTTATCTACATTCTCTTTGAACCAATTTTTATTTCAATTCCTTAAGGTATTAGGTTACATAAATTGTTCATACTGTGAAGCAGGGATTCTTTTTAAGATATTGATCCAAATCCAGGGTCTCTCGTGAGCAGCTCTGTGCCCACTCTCCCTGTGCCCGTGAATATGTTGATGCTGTTGACCCAAGCCCTTTGAGCCCTGTTCTCCCGGCCGCATGGCCACCCCAGACCCTCTGGGTGAGCATGGCGCTGTGCTTAGCCCTGGGCCCTCTCCGCCTTCTCCAGGAGGCCCACTTTCCCCGAGGGCCATATGTACAACAGAAAGAGTAACTGTAATTTGAACAAGAGCAAATGCTTTCTTTGGTTTGTGATACTTTTCCGCCAGTGCCTGGGTTTTTTGCTGATTATTTTTTTTCTGGGCCTGCAGCAGTATACGAAGCAACATCTCTTAACTGATAAGTCCAAGTCCATTTTAGAAATGAACTCAGGCTTCCCCTCGTGTATCTCCTCGGAGCCACTTTTTTTTCCATTTATGCTGCCTTGTGAAACCTTCCAAGGGTCTATTTCAGACAGCTTGACATTTCACTCCCCGGAAAGGCCTAGTGTCACCTGCTAACCTAAGTGTCCAATTTTACTGAATATGGATGAAAATGTTAAACTCTGATGCCTGCTCCAGTCCCAGAGGATTCCTGCCGTTAGTATTTTTTCTTCCCGTGAAATGCCACTTTTTTCTTATATAAGCCAGTTTCCGATCCATAACTAAATAGATCCTGAAATATCATGTTGATTTAATTTTTTTTAAACAATCTTTGGTGTCAAACCTTGCCCGAGGCTTTCTGAGCTTAAATATCATATTCGTGTGGCCTTTTACCCCTTGAAAGAATGCTAATGGGTTTGTCAGGCAGAATGTATCCTTTTAGATGCCAGCTGTGTTGTTCAGAGTTTCTTTACCGAGTGGGAAAGTAAGGGTCCCTGGTCTGCAGTTGCCACAGCCCCTCTGGAGGTGTGTTTCTGCCATGCTCTGTCTCTGGGCGTTTCTTTAATAACTGGTAAGAAGCTTTGGCTGATAATTTCTCAATTCTCCCTATAAGTTTTTGGCATTCTTGAGTGTTATATGCTATGTGTGTGTGTGTGTGTGGGGGGGGGGCGTTGCATGGAAGGTCAGTCCATTTCCATTGTTTACTGAACACCTATTTCAAAAGACACTTGGCAGAGGGGACTCTTTCATCCTCCAGAGTAGAGACCCAACCAAGCACTCCCCAGGCTCTAGGTCTTCAGAGAACATTTTCATTCCCTCCACTCTTTCACTGTTTGACCCAGAGGTCACCGCTCAAGTTAAGCTGTGGGAAGCCAGAAGAGAAGAATACTTTCAGGAGTTTACACCTGTGAAAGGCTGGTTTTCCGTTGAGAGGAGAGCTCCCTTACTTCCCTTGGATCTCTGTCCCTGCAGAGATGGTATTACGTTTGTTCCCTTGGTCCTCTCTCATCCTACTCTCTTCATGCTCACAGATCTCCGAGCTGGGTCCCCCTGTGGCTGCAGGGAAAAGAGCTACTACTCTTCCCCTGGTTTGACTTGTCCAATGATACAGGACTTGGGCTGAGGTCTCCTAAAGCCTCAGATTTAGGAAAAGTCTGTGTAAGGCAGAGCCTGGAATAGCCAACAAGAAAACTGCTGGTATAGGAGACTTTCCCTTCACTGACTGAAAAACTATGTGCCTACCACTTAATATTCTTTTAGTTCTTGTAACATCCCTGTTGGGCAATATTATTTTGGTCATCTTATAGATGATGAAACTGAGATTCATGAGCAACATTCTCAACCACTAGAAGGGGATAGAGCTGAGACTCAAAGTCAGATTTGCCTGAGTCTGGAATCCATGTGCTTAACACCAGGTCAGTGATTCTCAAAGTGTGATCCCTGGAACAGCAGCAGCAGCAGTGCCTGGGAACTTGCTCAAAATGCACATTCTTGGGCTCCACCCCAGACCTATTGAACCAGAAATTCTGGGGGTGGGAGCCAGCCATCTGTGCTTTAACAAGCTCTCCTTGGGATTCAGATATACCTGTCTATGCTACCCTGCTCCCTGCCTAGTGACATTTGTTCTTTGCTATCAATCCAAAGATCTGTCTGCTTGATCATCCATATAGAATTGGCGGAAGAGAGGGATGACAAGAAAAGAAGGGAAAAGGTAGAAGAAAGAAGAGAATGGGAAAGATGGGCTGGAAAGCAGGAATGGAGTTTAAGTGGATCTTTGCAATCGGTCTAAGACTCAGAAGAAAATGCAAAGTACTCCATGAATAATTAGAGGATGATCTGCCTCCCTTTGCTCCAGTGTATAGCTAGACATTTTGGACATCTTCTTTACTTTGTTCAACACCAGGCTGAATTTGACTGCTATCTTTGTGAAGATGGCCGAATAGATAGCTCAGCAATGCTGGGGACAGTTTGTTTCACCTGAATGTGAAACAGTGAGCAGCAGGGCCCCACCTGTCCTCTAGCTTGTTCCCCCCTTTCCGAAGAGGCTTTTGCAAAGAATCAAAGGAGCACATTTCCCTAGGTTTACTAAACTTCAACCTCATGGTAACAGAAGTGTAGGAGGCAATCTTCTGTGCCAAGAACCCCACAGAGCTGTGGAAAATCCCTTGTGGGGTGATGGGTACATCAGCAGGTGCAATATGAGTTGCAAGTCTGGAGCTGTCTGATGAGTAAAATGTGGCTCCCACAATTTCCCCTAAATCCACACAACCCTACTGATGACCCCAGACCTAGAAGCAAGAGGAAGAAGAGACCTGACCTGGCCAAGATTTTGCAGGCAATTTCCTGAAGACCCATATTTGTGGGGAACCCCTGTGCAGCTGCTGCAGGGACAAAGAAGCCAAAGAGACTCAAGAATAGAGGAAAAAGGGGTACCCAACGCAATAAAATACATGACATTGGGCCCTGGCACTCAGGGTTGCTAAGAGGACCTGTATGCTCTTGAGGTCATGACTTCGGGAGCCCACTTGAGCTTACAGATCTGGCCCCCAGATGCATCTCCAGAGGGCAGGGGGAATTTTTCTGGCAGAATCAAACATGGCAGTAGCTGGGCCCCTAAGCAATCCTGCTTGGTGTCTTTGGGCTCTTCTTTGGGAGGTCCAGCCCATTTTTGGAGCAGGCTCCCACATTTTTAATTTTATATGGGAAGATCCGAATTGAATGGAAGAACTTTGATTCTCAGCCCATGCACACACCAAGGGAGATTCTTGGGAGAGTCACCAGGGGGCGCCTGTTCTGCTCTGAGCTTCACTCCTGGCATTGGCTCTTCCTGCGTTAGGCTGGTTCTCCATTCCCAGAGGTCGGTGTTTGGAGTGGGGCTGGTTCCCTGCCACACTGGTGAGCACTTCCCTGCTCACCCAGGGAGTACAAGTGCTCGTTCTCCTGCTCACCTCAAGAGATAAAGATTCTAAAGACAGACCAATTCACATCCTTTCCCCTTAGTATGGCCTACAGATGCCCTGCCACCTCCAGGTTCTTTGGGGCCAGGACTGGAAATGGAGCTAATACCCATCTAATCCTCTGAAAGCATTGCACAATTTCTTTGTTCCCATTTGCCTCTGGGTCTTCTAGAACTGAATTCTAATTGAACATTTTTTGTAGCTAGCCCCAAGTGTTTTGGTTTGTGGTCCTAAGTAAAAGTTCTCATATGTTGTTAAATCATGTTCGGGTTTATTGAGTGCAAAATATCGATTAAGAGCATATACAGCATGATTTCATAAAAACACACATAAAACGCTCCCTCTTATCACACACACACATACATACATGCTCACACACGCGCAGAGGAGAGTCTAACACCAAAATGTTAAGGATTATTTGGGATTATGGGTATTTTTTAGGATCCTATTTTTTGTGTGTTTCTTTGTATTTTCTGAGTTTTCTACATTGAACTTTTATAACTTATGTAACAAAAAGAAATGTAGAAGTAAAACAGTAAAAAAAGAACTGATGTACCTCAAATCAGTCCCCCAAGCATAGAGTTCAGACTCCTCAAACTAGAAGAGATTTTGGAAATCCCAGTCTAAAACCTTCCTCTGGAGGCTTAGAGATGCAGGACGATTTGCCGGGAGTGTCTTTTAGAACCCAGCTACCTTTTTCTTTTCTTTTTTTTTTTTTTAGGGGATAAAAATATCATTTTAGAACATTAAGATGTCTTTGGAAGGACTAGGCAATTAGAAAGAAAATGGATCCTGAATAAGGCCGGAGCATGCAGCGCTAGTGCCCGCTGCCTGCCTGAATGTAGGGTCTTCATTCCAACAGCTCAGTCGACCAGAGTGTTAAAATCGTAACCTTCACATTGAACGTGCCTGACTTTGAATCTAGGCCTTGCCATTCGCCACAGTCACCATTTTTCTCTTCTGTTAAATGGTGATAATTACATTCCCTTCACAGGGTTAATGTGAAGATTAAATGAAATACTGTCTTTTACATGCTTAGCACTTTCCATGATGCATTGCAAGAAAAAAGAAAAAAAAAGACAAAGCCCTGATATCTGTTGAATCCTAACCATGTGCCAAGCACTATTCTAAATACTTTCTTTCAAATATAGCTTAATCCTCAAAACATGAGGATGGGTTACTATTATTATCCCAATGTTGTAGATGTGGAACCCGAAGCACAAAGAAGGTAAGTAACTCATCCCAAGTCACATAGCTAATAAATGGCTGAGCCAACACTTGAACCTAAATACTCCTGCTCTAGTGTCTGTGCTCCTGGGCACTCCCTTTTACTACCATATATCACAAGTGGTCAGTTAGTGAACCTGCTATTATTATTTTCCCGTACTGAGGATTTCCCAGTGCAGTGGGACTGCTAAGTGACAGCAAGGCAGCTCTGTAGGAACCATGATGTGGGGAATCCACATTTACTGCTCCACGGTGTCAGAGCTCCCTGTTGGGGCAATGGATGAGTGGGTCACAGGTATCTAACAATCGATTGAGGTGTGGGGGGAGAACAATTCTAATTTGTGGCGTTTTCCAATGTTCATGGTGTAAATGCCTCCACGATGGTCGATTTCTAGCTATCAACCTGAAGTCACCAAATGAAGAGTTGGAAAGAGATGCCACAGTCAGCTCCTGCAAGATGGAAGGGGCCTGACCCAGCACACCGGTGGCAGGCCATTGCACACCTGATCCACAGAGGCTCTCTAAACTCACTGGATCCCTGGCCGTCCACAGTCTGGGCCTGCCTTGCTGTAGCGGGAAGAGTGAGGCAGTTGGCTTGCCGGCAGCTGGCACCAGTAGGGAATCAGGCTGGGGCACTCCTGTTATGTAAATTATTGATGGAGCTTCAGGCTGAGTCTCTGTGTGATTGCCTCGGTGGCAGTACCAGTCTTGGGGACCAGCAGGGCTGGGTTCTTAACGCTGACATCTATCTTTGAAATCTATTTTTGAAGGGTGTTTATTAGTTAGATCCCACATTTTTAAATAAAGAAGCTTTAGGTGTCAGCATATGATATGGTAGTGGTAATAGCAATAACAGTGATGATAATAATTAAACAGAACTTAGAATGTTGAGTATTAAGTAAAATACATAATCTTATCTAATCCTCCGGAAAGCCCTGTGACATAAGTACTATTGCTCCACTGAACTGATAAGGAAACTGAGGCACAGAGAGATTAAGGAAACTGCTGGAGATTCCACAGCAAGTAAGAAGAGATGAGACTTAAATACAAGAGAAAAAATGATCATGATGATGAATATGCAACTATGGGATGATATTGTGAATTACTGATTATATATGTAGAATGGATCAAAAGTTAAGAATGTTTGCATTTGTTTGGTGTTTTTTGGTATTAAAAATTTTTTTTTTATTAATAAAAAAAAATAAATACAACAGAAAATTCTGGAAGGCCACACACCCATCAGTTGTTAACAGAGGCTTGCCTCAAAAGAGCGGGATTTACAGGGGAGGGCTCTTTCTTTTTACTTTATATCCTTCTGTAAAGTGTAGACGTATCACCATGAGTAGTATTTGCTTTTGTTATTTAAAAGAGCTGAAAATATTGCTTCTCAAATTGTGTGATATTTAAGGCTGAGCTTCTCCCTCTCACCCTTTAAATTTTCTAAATTCCAGACTGAGAAGAACGACAAATAGAATTCTGGCCTCCTCTTGCTGTAGCAGTAACATTTTAGGGTCAGTGAACGTGTGCGGCTTCGAGCCTGATCAAGTAAAAGTCCGGGTGAAGGATGGGAAGGTGTGTGTGTCAGCCGAGCGAGAGAACAGGTACGACTGCCTCGGATCCAAGAAGTACAGCTACATGAACATCTGCAAAGAGTTCAGCCTGCCCCCCTGTGTGGACGAGAAAGACGTCACGTACTCCTACGGGCTCGGCAGTTGCGTCAAGATCGAGTCTCCCTGCTACCCTTGTGCATCACCCTGCCTCCCTTGCAACCCCTGCAGTCCCTGCAACCCCTGTAACCCCTGTAACCCCTGCAACCCCTGCAACCCCTGCAGCCCGTGCGATCCCTGCAGCCCATGCTACCCCTGTGGCAGCCGATTTTCTTGTAGGAAGATGATTTTGTAAAGTGTGCGAACCCATCATGACTGAGTAGAACTCAGTGGTGTCCTAGCCAGGCAGCTCTTCCAGTGTTTCTCTTCCCCCCTCCCGTGTTCCACGTTGTTCAAGTACATAGGAAACTGAATACATAACTGCAGTTCAGTTGGTGTTGTGTGATGTGAGTCTTTTGGTTCAAACCACTACGGGAGAGCCCTGTGTGGTTAATGGGCTTGTGAAGATTTCACAGGTGGGAACAGGAGATGAGACAGTGAGATCTGCCCTCCCCACGTCCTCCTCAATACCCAACAACCTCCAAATTTTAGATGGTTTTCCATGGTACACTCCAGGGAAATGGTCTAGCCCAGAAACCAAACTGTGAAAGCAGAAATGGAGACAAAGGTAGCATTGAAGGCCAGCACTTTTTTCAAAACTACTGCATTAGGAAACACGGGAGAGAGAGTGATGCCCCAAGCAAAGTGTAGTTGGGGTTTTAATGGGCAGTAATGATTAGGTACAAAAGTACTGGGTAAACAAGTTCACTGAAGGAGGGTGGGATGGTCAGAGAACTTATCTTTCAACATTCCTGCGATTTTTGTGCCTGGCTAGCTCTGATTCGGGACCATCTGCAACCTTTTCTTCCACAGAATTTATTGCAATCATCTGCTTTTCTCAATTCTTAAAACTGCTCTTAGGTATAGATTTTCAGGTCAAGGTTCATGAGCGGAGCCGTACAGCTCTCATGAGACAACAGTACAGTTCTACCTGAACTAGCGTACATCCCTGTGGTGAGGACCTGGAGCCATTTTCGATGGCCAAGACAGAAATAAGTGTAAAGGGAGAACAGAGAAATTGCCCTCAGGGAACAACTGCTTTTGAACCAGCAGTGCTTCTTTACAGTCTGAGGATGTACAGCAAGTATTAGTTATTAAATAAAATAAAAATCCATCCATTACTTGGACCTCTGGGCCCTCATGAAGGTATACAACTTGAGAGTCAGACTTGAGATCTCCTCTCCCTAATTTACCCCAAGCCCTGGTTCCAGTCTTAGTCCCACAGAGGTCAGCAACCTGGAGGATGTGTCACGCCTTGAATTCTGATCAACCTGGCCTTAGACGGGCTAGGAAGCCCGTGATTGCAGGGCGCTGGGCGTGCTGCAGAGAAGGCTCAGGAAGAGGAGGAGGCCTGGAGCCAGGATGCCACATGTGGTGTTCGAAATCCAGAATTCCCTGTTCCTGAAGCAACTGTTCCACCACTCAGAATTCCTTCCAGATCTTTTTTTCTCCTTGCATAGTAGAGTGCACCCCATAAGAATTACCCTGTGGTGAGGATTACTTAGGTACTTAGTGGAATGGGGACCCTTAGAATATGAGGAATTGCTAGTATAGAAGGTTCTGAGGTAAGATGCCCCTTCTCTTCAACTCAGACTTCAGAGATAGCTGTATTTTCATATATCAAACTAAGGGAAATAGTCTGAAATCAGCTTTATTCTGATTTGTGCTTTTATTGTTTTTGAGGGTGGGGGGACACAAAATAGCCATTTTATTATGGGGACATAATGCAGACACATGGATTCTGTGGTAGGAAATTCAGACAGGGCATGGCGAGGACACTCCATCTCCTCTCCATGAGGTCTGGAGCCTCTGCTGGGAAGACCTAAGTGGCTGGAGTCACCCGGGGCCTTTCTTATTTGCTGCCTTACTGGGAACACTTGCAAGGTGGGTTTAGCCAAGACTGTCATCTGGTTTGTGATTTTGGATGAAAAGTCTTACAATTGTTAGAAAATATCAGACTTTATTCTACACATTAAGAACTGCTTTTATTGACAATACAATAACATAAATTCAGCAGTAAAAACGTGTTTCTACTAATGGAACACGTGAAATTAATACTGCTTTAGGAAATTCAGGAATGTGGTCACCCTGACTGTGGAAACAGCTATAGCCAAACACACTTAAACACCCTGTGGGTTGCTTTTCTCCATTATGTTTGTGGTCATTAAAACCATTTTAACTGCAATGTATAAAGGCTTAGTATTGGGTCCATAAATATAATGAACATATAGCCCCGATTTCATGTGCCTGAATTCTGATTTAGGGATGGGAGAATGTGGTCCTTGCCTGCTTCCTGCAGATGAAAAGGACCTGTTAAGGAGCTAACACAAATCACTCAGATAACACCTGAGACAGCAACAAAAAAAGATAGGATGACAAAAGAAGTGTTTGAGATGAGCTGTCAGTCCTTGGAGAACTGTATAAAGGCTGCAGGATAGCATGAGGTCAGTTGCTTTGTTTGAGCAAAGCAACTGAATAGATTAAGCAACTAAGAGGAAGTTGGTTTTCTTGAGTCAGCAGTTTAGTCACTTTTCAGCATCATCAGTGCCAAATATATTTTAGCTCTCAGGCCCCTTCTACCCTAGGAAGGGGGTGGCTCCCAGAAAGGTAGGCTCAAAGGGTTCATTGGCGGGAGAAACCTTCATTCATTCTTCTTGTGAACCCACAGAAAGACGTACCCTGTGCTAAGCAGCCTGCAGGAAGCTGGCCACCATGCATGAATGGCCAAGACAAACCCTTCGCATTTAATGAATGCACAATCCAGTGCGTGAGACAGACCTAGAAACTCAGTTATAATTCCACCCTGTCAAGGATGCCAGTGGAGATAGAATCAAGTACGGAAGGCACACAGAGGACAGAGCCACTAGCCACAGCAGCTGGGGGAAGTCTCAGAGCAGGCCACACTGTGGCTGGATCTCACAAAGTGCTCTCTGAGCCCCCTTTCCCTCAAGGAAATGAGCGAGGAGAATAATCAGCAAAAAACCTACTACCCAGTTCTTTGATGACTTTAATTTCTCCTCCTGGGTTTGTAGGTTTGTATAAGCTGTTCTGAGAAGGCCTTTCATCCTTCTAAACACCCTTTGCTTTTTAAATTTTTTCCCTGTGGACATTAGGTTTAGGTGTCAACATGGCCTGATGATGATGCTCTATTGTTCTGTTGGTGTGGACTTAAATCATCAGCATGTGAAATTCATCTATGGCTGATCACATTTGCAGTTGGCTAAGGGGAGTGCCTTGTGCAATGAGTGAGGTTTAATTTAATTAGTTGGAGGCTTAAAAGAGAAAGGTCAGAAGAGAGCTCAGCAGCTCAGCATACCTCATCTCACCCCTTGCAACTCAGCCCAGATGTCTGGAGATGCAGAATCACCATGGGGAAAGTGGTTGGAACCAAGAAGCCAGGAAAGAAGGCCAGCAGACGTCACCGTGTGCCTTCCCCTTGACAGAGAAATTGGAAGAAAGCTAGCTGCCTTTCCTCTGGAGAACTATAAATTTTTAACTAAATAAATCCCCTTATTAAAAGTAATCTATCTATGGTGTGTTGCATTCTGGCAGTTTTAGCAAACTAAAACATTCCCCTTCAGGGTTCCATCAGGAGCCAGATAGGAAACAGACTGCATGCTCAGCTCGGATTTTTGAATTTTTCTAATGAGGTGACTATTTAGAGAGGTCTCTGCTTTACATGGACAACTAGGGATGTTGAGGCACACACAGCACTACCACAGCTGCTGTCACACTGGGCCTGCAGAGGCAGGGGAAGAAATGATGGTATGGGAGCTCTTTGAAATCTGGAGCTCTGGATGAGGGGCTGTTGACAGGACCTGTGGTGGAAGCAGGATGCAGCTGCTGTCAGATGGACTACCTGGCAAGTAGGAAATGAGAAGAACAAACACTCTCACCTTTCTTTCCCCTCACCTCCATCCCAGTTCCCCAACAGTACATCTCATTGGCCATTTCTAGTGAGAAACTAGAGGGTTTCTCCAGGGCGCCCTAGTGATATGGGTCAGTGAAGTTAGTCACCTAGAGTGCAGAGCAGGCAGAGAAGAACTTAGAATGGAGTTTCCTTCCTCCCTTCTTTCCTCCTTCCTTCCTTTTAACCTGCTTTCCTACTTGCCCATAGGATACCAAGCCAGGTATTGAGCAAATAGGGCTCAACAAGTCACAACTGGTCCCCGACTTTATGGAATTTATGGTCCACGAGGGAAAAAATGTGGCATGTACACATAAAGGGAAACAGACCTTGATAAGCACAGGGAAACAACCCCGGGGTTTGTTTTTCCTTCCCCAAAGTCAGGCCACAGAGCCCCCTGTTCCTACAGCTACAGAATCCAGAGGCAAGGTGCTGCACAGCCCCAAGTCACTATCCCCACCAGGCTCTGCTGATTCTTCAGCTTTTCTATCCCTTTTGCTTAAATCCATGCATCCTGCCGTATTATATAACAGGGAAAAATTCAGGACAACACTTTTTAACCTTAGGGTGGAAGAAAACAATCTAAGCAAGACAGGAAACCCAGAAGCCATAACAGAAAGGCTAGATTATATTCAATCACATTTCAAAAAAAAACAACAAAAACCTATAAGGCAAAAATCATAAAGTCAAAGGAGAAATACTGGGCTAGGAAGAAAATAGTGATTACTTGACAAAGTTTATATCCTTAATTGACAATTTGAAAAGGCAAGAAAAATGTTCACAGCAGCTTTACTCATAAATATCCAAAACCTGGAAGCAACCAAGATGTTGGTTCAATAGATGAATGGATAAACTGTGGTGCATCCCCGCAATGGAATATTATTCAGTGATAAAAAGGAGCTATAGTCATGAAAGCATATGGATGAACATTCAATGCATATTGTTAAGTGAAAGAAGCTAATCTAAAAGGCTGCACATTGTGTGGCTTCAATTTTACGACATTCTGGAAAAGAAAAAGCTATAAAAACAATAAAAATATGAGTGATTGCCAGGGGTTTGTTGGAATGGCTGCATAGGTGAAGCACAGGAGCTTTTATAGGGCACTGAAACTATGCTGTATGATATTATAATTGTGGATATATGACAGTATGCATTTGTCAAAACCTAAGGAGCTTTAAGGCACAATGAAAGAACCTTTAGTATACACATTTTTAAAACATTCGTCTAGAAGGTTGAGGGATCCTAGGACAAAACGCATACTACGAAAAGATAATCTAACTTCTATAAATGTATTATACCACCTCACCAAGGGAGATGGGTGAGAAAACTGCTGACCTAAGTAACTTTGGAGATGTCTGGATTCTATAACATCAAAGGCAAAAGAAACTGTTGATTAGCACTGTGCTCTAGTTGATAAAGTTGTTTCCCCCAAGTTACGGACTAACAATTCTGATACTGCTCTACATGTACACTGAAATTGAACAAGTAAGTGTGTGGCAGATGGCTGGAGCCAGGTTTCTCATTGTTGGGGTGGGAGTTTACAGATAAGCAAGGGGAGGAGGCTAGAATCATCTATGTGGTAATAGAGTTGGAGACATCAGGATGAACTGGTATTTAGTTTAATACTGATATAGAAACATTGATAGATAAATGTGTGTACATGCATGGGTTAGTATACACACATACATTTCCTTGTTCTGACAGCTGAGAGGGCCTGGAAACAATGATACCCCAGTAGCAGTAAACATATCTAGTACTCAGATCTTGGTTTCTAATATTCTCCAATAGAAGGAACCAGGGCCCCGTGGAGAAAGGACTAGAACAGGAAATATTCACGATGACCATGGACCATCTTGTTATACCAGAAGGAAAGGAAGTGCTAAAAGAGCCTTAAACCAAATCAACCTGGGTATGCCAAAGGAACACAGGCGCCAACTGAAAGAGCTCCCAATCACTAAAGCTGGAACAATTTAAGCAACAAAATGAATAAAGTATTGGAATTGGAAACAAAAGTAAAAAATAAATATCCATGAGTCCATACTAATACAAATGAATGACTGAATAATTAAAGTAATATAGGGAAAAAGTCAAATCTCCCATACAGAAGAATTCCAAATAACTTTGTAGATATTCTGCCCTCAAGAAGGTGGGAGATAACTCCCTACTCCTTAAGTGTTGCCTGCATCTAGTAACTTCCTTCTAAAGAGAACAGTGTGGAAAGCAGGGAGGGAGCAGGGAGAACGACATCACAGTAGAGAAAGCTGACAAACACTGTCGCAGTCAGATGGCCACGGTCAACACCAACAGTGATAAGTCATGCTTCTTGCATGTTCCCGAACACCAGTCTAACCTGAGAAAAATATCAGAGTAATCCCAGTACAGGCACATTCTACAAAATACCTGACTGGTACTCCTCAACGCTATTAAGGTATCACAAACAAGGAAAGGAGCTGGCCACGGTGGCTCAGTGGTAGAGTTCTTGCCTGCCATGCTGGAGACCTGGGTTTGATTCCCAGTGCCTGCCCATGTAAAAAAAAGAAAACAAGGAAAGTCTATGAAAATGTCAGAGAAGAGCCTAAAGTGACATGATGACTAAATATAACGTGGTATCCTGGATCCGAAAGACATTTTAAATGAAGGGAACCTGCATAAAGAATGGACTTTAGTTAATAATAATGTGTCAGCACCACTCTATTAATTGTAACAAATGTACCCTAGGAATTTTAGATATTAATAAGAGGGAAAACTGCCCCGGGGATATATGGGAACTCTCTGTATTATCTTCATAATTTTTCTATAAATTTATAGCTTATCTAAGGATAAAGTTATTTAAAAACTTTAAAATGAAAAAAAAAAATGACCAAGGCAAACAAACAATTAGTAGAAGAGGAAATGCAAGTGGTCAATAGCCACAGGGTAAGATAATGGGTAATTGGAGCTGAAGGGATACAGACTGTGCAACAGGACTAGATACAAAAACTCAAAAATGGACAGCACAATAATACCTAAGTGTAATGTAACTAGGTTGGAACACTGAATGAAGCTGCACCTGAAATATGGTTTTTTGTTTGTTTGTTTGTGTGTTTATATCTTTTGTTTTTGTTTTTTTCTTTTTCCTTTATATATATATATATTATTAGTATTATTATTTTAATTCTCTTCTCTATATTAACATTCTATATCTTTTCTGCTGTTTTGCTAGTTCTTTTCCTAAATCGATGCAAATGTACTAAGAAATGATGATCATACATCTATGTGATGATACTAAGAATTACTGAGTGCATTTGTAGAATGGAATGATTTCTAAATGTTGTGTTAATTTCTTTTCTTTTTTTTTGATTAATAAAAAAATTTAAAAAAAATAAATAAATAACTGGCTATTTGATTTGTTTATTGTTCTAAATAACAGAAACAATTCAAATATTCCCCTTTATAAAAAAGGAAAAAAGGTTTGGGGGATCTAGAAAGAAAAAATTTTAGGAGAAATGTATTTCTTCTTTCAAAAGTTTCTCCATCTGGCGGTAATGTGGAGCACCAGGAACTCTCCTCCATTACTGGTGGAAACTCAAAGTAGCGCAGTCACTGGGGAAGAGAGCCTGGCAGGTTCTTGCAAAGCTCAAGACAGGCTTGCCATACAATCCAGCAATCTTGCTTCTAGGTATTTACCCAAATGAGCTGAAAATTTATGTCTACACAAAAACCTGCATGTGAATGTTTATAAGAGCTTTGCGCATAATTGTCAAAAATTGGTCCATCCATAAAACAGAATAGCATTCAGTGATGAAATGAGCTATCAAGCTACCAAAAGACACGGAGGAAACTTAAATGCATATTACTAAGTCAAAGAAGCCAGTCTGAAAAGGCTACGTCCTGCATGATTCCACCTATATGACATTCTGGACAAGACAAATCTATACAGATAATAAAAAGATAGCAGATACCAGGAGGATGATGAGAAGGAGAAGGGGATGAGTAGATGGAACATGGGGCATTTTTAGGGCAGTGTAACTATTCTGTATGGTGCAGTAATGTGGGTACATGGCATTACGCATTTCTTAAAACTCAATGAACTGTACAACACAAAGGGAGAACCCCAATGTAAACTATGGACTTTAATTAAAGATAATGTATCAACATTGGTTCATCAATTGTAACAAATGCACCACACTTATGCAAGATGTTAATAATAGGGAAAGCTATGATGTCTGGGATAAATGGGAACTCTCCATTTTCTGTCCAATTTTTCTGTAAAGCTAAAACTGGTCTAATAATAAAGTCTATTTAAAAAAAAAAATCTGAACCCCTGTGGCCTTCAGGGAAATGTGAATTAAAACAATAGCATAATCTTTTTTACCCATCAAATTAGCATAAATTATAAAGAGCAATAATATTTGACTCTAGCTGGGAGGAGGTTTTGCAGTAAAGAGAGGTACTCATTTGCTAGTGAGAGCGCAAACTGCTAAAATTTTTGGAAAATAACCTAGCATCATCTACTAAAAATGCACATAGGTTTTTAACCTTGCATCCCACTCAGGGAACCTTTCAGAAATAAAAGACTTGGTGCATACAAACAAAATCTTGAAACATTATTTAAAGTGGTGAAAATTAGAAATGCATCTGAGTATCTCTCAATAAGGGAATAGCTGAATCAATTACATTTACCCACCCTGTGGAATATATAAACTAATATATAAACTGTGAAACTAATAAAACTAAATGGGTGAGACCTCTATGGATTGATCTGAAGGGATTCCATAGTACATTAAGAGAAAAAAGTTCCAGATTAATGTGTCTGATCCTGGTTCTGTAAAACAACCCACAGCCACATAAAAATGTCCAGATTTGTTTATGTGAGGATGGGCATAATTGAAAGATCTGAGTCAGTCTCTTCATGTTTACTCAGTGGGGGGTATTGGAAGAGAGTAGGCTGAGCCGGCACCTTCTTCTTTATACATCTCTGTATTATTTGTAACACAAAGCAAGCACGTGCTACTTTTTTTCTTTTACGTGGGTAGACTCCGGGAATGGAACCCAGGTCTCCAGCATGGCAGGTGAGAACTCTGCCACTGAGCCACCAGTGTACCGCCCAATGTGCTACTTTTTTTTTTAATTAATTTTTTATTTTTTAAATACCAAAAAACACCAAACAAATGCAAACATTCGTAACTTTTGATCATTCCCTTCTACATATATAATTATTAATTCACAATATCATCACATAGTTGCATATTCATCATCATGCTCATTTCTCGGAACACTTGCATCTATTCAGAAAAAGAAACAAAAAGAAAACAGAAAAAAATACATATATACCATACCCCCCACACCGATCACCAGCATTTCACTCTAAATTTATTTTAACATTTGTCCCCATTATTCATCTTTATTCCATATGTTTTACGCATCTGTTGATAAGGTGGGTAAACGGAGCATCAGACACAAGATTTTCACAATCACACAGTCACACTGTAAAAGCTATATCATTATACAATCCAATGTGCTACTTTTAAATTTTAACAAATCAGATAAAATGTAAAAGAAAAAATGCAATGGTCCTGTAGTATGCAGAATAACGTCCCCTGAATATGTCCACATTCTAATGCCCAAAACCTGTGACTATATGAGGGACTTCGGTAAAAAGGACTTTATAGAAATGTTTAAAATAAGGATTTTGAGACTGGGGATTGCCTGGATTAGCTGGGCGGCTCCGATGTTAGCACAAGAGTCCTTAGGAGAGGAGGCAGAAGGGTCAGATCCAGAGGAGATGTGAGCGGAGCAGAGGCGGGGGAGATGAGAGGAAGGTGAGCCACGTGACATGGGAAGCCGGTAGAAGGTGGAAGAGGCAAGGAAATGGACTCTCCCCTGGAGCCTCGGGAGGAAGGCAGTGCTGGCTGAGCATTGGTTTTAGGGCTCTGACCACCAGAACCATAAGATAATAAATGAGGGTTGTCACTATGTTCATGGTAACCTTTTACAGCAGCCCCAGGAGACTAGACCAGGTCACATTTGAGGTGTGATGCCTCGCTTCTACATTGGTATGTCTAAATCCTGAAGGAAGATTTTTTTGTGGGGTAAAAGCAGCAGCCTGAGTGTCTCAAGTTTCAGGTGAGGAGGGGTCAGTTCATAAGTCAGAGTGTGAAGAAAACCTTACAAGTTTGTAAGCACTTGTTGGGGATGGTGGTGGTCCCCAACCTTGGCTCCAACTCAGCCTTGGCTCCAATTCACCAGAGAAATGCTCACTCAGGCCCCAAGGGGATGCCCTTGAGGATGTCCCCTGCGGAGGGGTCTGGGCCACAGGAGAGCCGAGGGCAGCACGGGTGTCCATCACCAGGCAGGGAGATGGAGGGTGTGGGGGCTGCTGTGCAGAAATGAGACGGCATCAGCCGCAGGCTCGTGTGACAAAGACAGAGCTCCAAAGCTGAAGGACAAAAGGTAAGAAGCAATGAAATGTAAAGACTACATGTTTAAAACACCAACACCCAAACAGCACAGCATATTTTTAAGGATAGATGCACATCGAAGAACTTGGGGTGGCCACAGTGGGAGGAGAATAGGAGTGAGAATCAGGGCTGAAGAAGTCAAACATAATAAATAAAATAAAAAGGGAGAGACTTCGAATGGAGCAGTAATGACAAACAGCTACATATCAAGGAATCTGATCCATTCAATTCTGCACCTGGACTCCAAGAAAAAGCAGCAGCAAAGATTCAGACTAAAGAGACCCAGCACTGGATGGGCTTCCGTCATCTTTAAAAGCCCCAGAGACCACTGTGATGTGCCACGAGCGCTGAGATCGATGGCTCCTGTACTGGGACGATGGGCAGTGAAAGCTCTCCCTGTAGCTTCTAATTTAGTTTTATAAAGTATGCCATCTTTATATTCTCTATGGCTACTGACTTTTTGTTTTTAAGTAGTTCAGAGTTTCTAGGGAGACTGAAAAGTCATGAGGGATCTCAACAGCCACTTGAGGGCTTAAAGCTCAGCCTGAATAGTAGCGGTTGTCAAATAAGGCAAAAATACATGTCAAACTGCAGTTGAAAGAAGAGTTAACACCTTAAGGTAAGAAGAAGCCCTGATGTGTATCTAGAGCCTTTGTCCTTAATGTGCCATTCACAATTTCAATGCAGAAAGTGAATTCAAACTAATATTTACTATCTAAATAATTGATATGCTTATGACAAGAAAACTGACCATATTGAAGGGGGAGGGCAGGTGAGCCTAAGTCCTCTGAGAGACAGATGCATGACATTTATTAGGGGAAATACCAGTGAGGGAAAATTGGGAGGGAGCCCAAGGAGGCTGGGACAGCCTGGCTTCCAACCAGTCCACCTGTGAATTGCAGCTGAGAAGGCAGGCAGCCAGGCTGGATGGAAATGTCTAAGAGGGAGTGCTGTCTGAGGAAGGGTTGGCAAGGCTGTGAGGAGGTGTCTCCAGCCAAAATGACCCGTCCGAGGGGTCCATGTCTCCTGTGCACGCTCAGTCACTGGCTGCGAGCAGCCTGTGGGGGGTGTGGCCTTGGAGTGAACTTGGTGATGGCTTTCAGAGCAGGCAGTTGGGGCTGCTGGTTCCCTGAAGATGGAGAGTTGAGTGGTGATTCTCAGGGCCACCCCAGAGACCCCTCCCTTTATGCCAAGTGTTTGCAAACTAAGCCTCATGTCTATGCTTGGACTGCAGCAACTGACACATTCCTCCTCCCGTGGTCACACTTCTCATTTGGTGAAGACAGTTACTAACCAGAAAGAATTCAAGTGTCTCTAGCATTTGCCTGAAACTCTCACTCCTTTTCTCCTGATTGTAAGACTAAACAACACAGAAGATGGGAGGCAAATTTTATCTACCCGGAAAGGTTTCCTAAACATAGTAGTGCGTGAGAATTTACTCTGGACCAGGCCCTGTGCTGGGCAGCTTTACCTGCTTTCTCTTCTCTCATCCTCACCACAGCCCTAAGAGGCAGATGCTGCTAACCAGGTAAGTGCTTGAGATTATCCATTGGTACTGGGTTCTCCCTGAACTTCACACCCCTCACCCTGTGCCTCAAGGGAGGTTCATGAAGCTAGTTCAGAAAGCAGAAGGCTCCCACATATAATCTGGCTTTCGTTTTTCAGAGGTATGAGCTTCTCAGGAGGGAAAGAGGTGGGGAGAGAGACTGGCCTCTTGGTGGTGGAAGGAGGTGGGGGAGATTCCTGAGGTTGGTGAGTGCCTTGGGCAATTAGGGCCCCAGGTCCTGTTCTTAGTATTGTCCAGGGAAGATGGCGGATTGAAGAGCCAAGTGGCTGAGAGCCACCAGCAAAGCTGGACCCAGGGGATCCCTACTGGGAAAAGGACCTTTTAAGGATATTAGCAGTGACCATTATGGATCAAAGATGATAGATTTTCATAAAGCAAACTTTAACTTTGCTTTGCTTTGCATAGTTAATATTAGTTTCATCTAACCCACATTTACTAGTATTTTTGTCTATCAATCTTTTCTGCCTCTTCTATCTCCAGCAAGGGTAATTTTCTTTCCATTTGAAGTACATCAATTGGATTTCTTATACAGGCATACCTTGTTTTATTACATTTCACTTTATTATTTTTCATGGATACTGTTTTTTTCACAAATTGAATGTTTGTGGCAACCTTGCGTTGAGCAAGTCTTTCGGTGCCTGTGTCATTTTATGTTTCTGTGTCACATTTTGGTAATTTTTACAATATTTCAAACTCCCCCATTATTCTGTCTGTTATAGTGATCTGTGATCAGTGATCTTTGTTGTTATTACTGTATTTATTTGGGGGCGCCACAGACTGTGCCTGTTTAAGACAACTAACTTAATGCATAAACGTTGTGTGTGTTCTGACTTCTCCACTGATGGGGTGTTCCCCCATGTCCCTCTCTCTCCTCAGGCCTTCCTATTCCTGAGACTGAAATTAGGCCAGTTAATAATTATTTTGGTGTGCTAAAGCTGCTGGAATGCAATATACCAGAAATGGGTAGCTTTTACAAGGGGATTTTTTAATTTAAAATTTTCAGTTCTAAAGCCATGAAAATGTCTGAATTAAGGCATCAACAACATGATACCTGGACTCTGAAGAAAGGCTGCTGGCATCTGGAACACCTCTGTGAGCTAGGGAGGCACGTGGCTGGTGTCTGCTTGTCTCTACTCCTAGTTTGTTACTTTCAGCTTCTGATCCCAGTGGCTTTCTCTCTGTGACCTACGGGTCTTCTCTGCGTCTCCTGGGCATTTCTCTCTGTAAGCAACTGTGAGTCCTCTTTTAGCTTCTCTGGGGCAAACTGTGGATTTCATCTCTTAGCTTAGCATCTTCCAGGGCATTTTCTGTCTCCAAGCATCTGTGCTTTTTCTAAAATTTCTCCCTCTTAAAGGACTCCAGTTAATGGCTAAAACCCACCTTAAATGGGCAGGGTCACATCTCCATGGAAACATCCTTAATCCAAAGGTTTGTTGGATCTGCCCCTACAAGATGGATTAAATGAACATGGCTTTTCTGTGGATACATAACAATTTCAAACCAGAACAGTAATCCTACAATGGCCTTGAAGTGTTTAAAGGAAAGGAAGAATAGCATATCTCTCACTTTAAATCAAAAGTTAGAAAAGACTAAGCTTAATGAGAAAGGCATGTTGAAAGATGAGATATGCCAAAAGTAGGCCTCTTGCATGAAATAGTCAGCCAAGTTGTGAACGCAAAAGGAAAATTTATGAAGGAAATCAGAAGTGCTACTCCGTGAACACATGAATGATAAAAAAATGAAATTGCCTTATTATTGATATGGAGAAAGTTTCAGCGGTCTGAATAAAAGATCAAACCAGCCTTTAAGACAAAGCCTAATCCAGAGTAAGTCCCTAACTCTCTTCAACTCTGTGAAAGCTGAGAGAGGTGAGGACGTGGTAGAAGAAAAGTATGAAGCTAGAAGAGGATGGTTCACAAGGTTTGAGGAAAGAAGCCATCTCTATCACATGAAAGTCCAAGCAAAGCAGCAGGTGCTGATGTGGAAGATGCAGGAAGTTCTCCAAAAGACCTAGCTGAGATAACTGATGAAGGTGGCTATACTAAACAGCAGATTTTCAATGTGGATGAAACAGCCCTGGATGACCTTGGATGACAGTTCAAGATGCCATCTAGCACTTTCATAGCTGAAAGAAGTCAAGGCCTGGCTTCAAAGCTTGAAAGACAGGCTGACTTTGTTAGGGCTAATGCGGCTGGTGACTTTAAGTTGAAGCCAATGCTTACTTGTCATTCTGAAAATCCCAGAGCCCTTAAGAATTAAGCTAAATCTACTCTGTCTGTGCTCTATGAATGGAGCAACAGAGCCTGGATGGCAGCACATCTGCTTATAATATAGTTTACTGACTATTTTAAGCCCACTGTTGAGAACTACTGCTCAGGAACAAAAGATCCCTCTTATAATATTCCTGCTGATTGACAATGCGCCTGGCCACCCAAGAGCCCTGACTGGGACGTACACTGAGAATAATGTTGTTTTCATGCCTGCTACAAAACACCCATTCTGTAGTCCAAAGATCAAGCAGTAATTTTAGCTTTCAATTCTCATTATTTAAGAAATACATTTCATAAGGCTATAGTTGTCACAGATAGTGATTGCTCTGATGGCTCTGGATAAAGTAAACTGAAAATCTTCCGGGAAGAAGTCACCATTCTAGACGCCATTAGAACATCTGTGATTCACAGGAGGAGATCAAAATATCGACATGAACAGGAATTTGGAAGAAGTTGATTCCAAACCTCATGGATGACTTTGAGGGGTTCAAGACTTCAGTGGAAGAAATTAACTGAAGATATGCTGGAAATAGCAAAAGAACCAGAATTAGAAGTAGAGCCTGAAGATGTGACTAAATTGTTGCAATGTCACGATAAAACTTTAATGGATGAGGAGCTGTCTCTTATGGGGGAGCTAAGAAAGCGGTCTTGAGATGGAATCTACTCCTAGTGAAGATTCTGTGAACATTGTTGAAATAACATCAAAGGACTCAGAATATTACATCAACTTCTGTTGCTAAAGCAGCGGCAGCGTTTGAAAGGATTGACTAATTTTGAATGAAATTCTACTGTCAAACAGCGTTGAATGTCACAGAGAAATCTTTCATGAAAGGAAAGGGTTGTCTTATTTTAAGGAATTGCCACAGCCAACTCAGCCTTTAGCAACCACCACCCTGAGCAGTCAGCAGCCCTTGACACAGAGACAAGAGGATCATGACTCACCAAAGACTCAAATGATAGTTGTTAACATTAAAAAAAAAATGTTTTTTAAAATAGTTTTTAAATTAAGGTATGTGCTTTTTTCAGACAATGCTATTGCATACTTAATAGACTACAATATAATGTAAACATAACTTTTATTTGCAGTGGGAAACCAAAAAAAAAATTGAGTGCCTCAGTTAATTGCAATATTTGCTTTATTGTGCTGATCTGGAACTGTACCTGCCATACCTCTGAGGTATGACTATAAGGAGAATTTATTGGTGATAAACTTTTTCTATTATGTTTGTCTGAAAATATCTTTATTTTCCATAATTATTGAAAGATAGTTTTTCCAGTTATACGTTCTAATTATTTTTCTTTGGAACACTGAATATAAAATTCTACTGTCTCCTGACTTCTGAGAAGTCTTTAGTCTAATTGCCATTCTTCTGTAGGCTATCTGTCTATTTTGTGGTCTTCTCTTTCTTTTTAGTGCTTCAGAATTTCAATACAACATGTCTATGGATTTATTTTTATTTTCCCTTCTTATATTGCTAGGCTGTTGTTCAATAATTTGGGGGAATTCTCATCCATTATGTCTTTAGCCATTGTCTCATTGTGCTGGTTTGAATCTGTGGTGGACCCCAGAAAAGCCATGTCCTTTAATCCTCATTTATTATTGCTGGGTGGGAGTATTTTGATTGTTTCTGTGGAGACGTGAACTACCAAATTGTGGATGGTAACTTTTGATTAGATGATGTCCATGGAGGTGTGTCTCCACCCATTGAGGGTGGAGTTGCTTACTGGAATCCTTTAAAAGAGGAAACATTTTGGAGCGAGTCCCTTTTGGTTCGCCGCGTGCCCTTGCAGCTGAGAGAGAAATGTTGTACATCATCAGTCTTCTTGAACCAAGGTATCTTTCCCCAGATGCCTTAAATTGGACATTTCTATAGACTTGTTTTAACTGGGACATTTTCTTGGCGTTAGAGCTGTAAACTTGCAACTTATTAAACTCCCCTTTTTAAAAGCCATTCTGTTTCTGGTATATTGCATTCTGGCAGTTAGCACACTAGAACACTCATTTAGCCATTCTCTCTACCAACTCTTCTGCAACTCCAATTCTATCTCCCATATCTCTTTATCTGTTTGGTTGTTGTCCTTAGCTTTGTTTTCTCAGGGCTGTAATCTTTTTCAGATAATTCTGCTCAATCTTCAGTTCATTAATTCTCTCATCAGCTTTGACTAAACTAATTTGGTGTTTACTTCATTTGTTTAGTTTTAAATTTTATGTTTTTTATTTTTAGATGTTCTTCTTGGTTCTTTTTCCATTCTGCTTCCCCTTTTTAATCTCTTATTTCTTGCCTATATTTCCAAGCCTTGAAATTTTTTTTAAGCTTTTTTTTCAAAAATATTTTTTTAAATACCAAAAAACACCAAACAAATGCAAACATTCTTAACCTTTGATCGTTCTGTTCTACATATATAATCAGTAATTCACAATATCATCACATGGTTGAATATTCATCATCATGATCATTTCTTGGAACATTTGCATCTATTCAGAAAAAGAAATAAAAAGAAAACAGAAAAAAATTCATACATACCATACCCCCCACCCCTCCCTCTCATTGATCACTAGCATTTCAATCCAAATTTATTTTAACATTCGTTCCCCCTAATATTTATTTTTATTCCACATAATTTACTCATCTGTTGATAAGGTAGATAAAAGGAGCATCAGACACAAGGTTTTCACAATCACACAATCACACAGTCACACTGTGAAAGCTATATCATTATACAAGCATCTTCAAGGAACATGGCTACTGGAACACAGCTCTACATTTTCAGGCTGTTCCCTCCAGCCTCTCCATTACATCTTGACTAACAAGGTGATATCTACTTAATGTGTAAGAATAACCTCCAGGATAACCTCTCGACTCTGTTTGGAATCTCTCGGTCATTGACAGTTTATTTTGTCTCATTTCACTCTTCCCCCCCTTTTGGTCGAGGTTTTCTCAATCCTTTGATGCTGAGTCTCAGCTCATTCCAGGATTTCTGTCCCATGTTGCCAGGAAGGTCCACGCCCCTAGGAGTCATATCCCATGTAGACAGGGGGAGGTTGGTGAGTTTACTTGTTGTTTTGGCTGGAGAGAGAGGCCACATCTGAGCAACAAAAGAGGTTCTCTTGGGGGTGACTCTTAGGCCTAATTTTAAGTAGGTTTGACCTATCCTTTGTGGGGTTAAGTTTGAAATATTTTTTAAATTAAAATATGTATTGTATATTCTTTGTCTGATAATTACATTATTAGAAGTCCTTGGAAACCTATGAATCTGTATTGTTTTATTTTCCTGCTGGCTCTTACTCATAGTGCCCTGTTTCTCTGAGTTATAAGTGTTATGATTTTTGACTGGAGTTCATGTGCCTTGGATTTTATCTATGTGTGCATGTAGCATATGTGTGTATAAGACCTGGATTACCTAGATTAACTAGATTGAGGTAAACTGGATTCCTGCATCCAGAATTTTCATCTTCCATTGCTTTTTTTTTAACCACACAAATGGAATACATCTGTGAATAAATCTGTGTAAGTGCGGGCTTGTGATTACAAGTACCCACAGATTTTTTTTTCTCTCCACCCAGCACCAAGGTCAAAACAGCAAAGTTTCCTTGCTGTCTTCTTTTATCCAATGGATTTATTTCTGCTTTCTTGTTGCATTGAGGCCCCAGCACAAAGTAGGAAACTCCTATTATGCTCCCCATCTTTTTTTTTGGAGGGGGGGACGGTTAACAGTTTATTATGATTTATAAGTATCATTTTAAAAACATCAGTCCATTAAACCATGTAGAAATAAGTATGCAAAAAGTCTGCAAAACAAAACATACTTTTAACATGTTTAAGTACATAGATCATCTGAAATTCCAGACTATTCAGTCACTTCATTATTATGCTATGGCAGCCAAGTAATCCTTGACTTCGGTTGGTGTACGCCTCCTAAATCCAGCTTCATTGCAGATTACAACTTCCATGTCATTTACCATTCAAAGCTTTCCTTTAGCATTATGATGGCTGTATGAATGGCATCTTAAGTTCCAGATCTTCATTATATCTTTTTTCCAGTAAAGTTCCCATTCACATATTTCTTTCCCACTGCTGTGGCTTTCCAGGCAAAGTAAGCATCAGCTGGACCTGACATTGAAATAAATATGGCCGTCCTTCATTCCAACTACAAGTAAGTAAAGAAACTCCAAATGGACAAACGCAATCTGGCTGGGTGTATTCTTGCATCACAAAAGCTATTCTCTGTACCAGCTGAGCTGTGGGAGTGGGTTCTTGGTAAACAAGATAACATTGCTGAGCTTGTTTCCGAGCTCCATGCACAAGGACTCTGTGATCTGGGCCCATTATGCTCCTCATCTTGGCTGGGCCAGAGACTTTATCTCTTCCTTCCCAAACCCCATGCAGCTGTCAGTACAGAAGCTCATGGTTACCAGGATGTGTCAGATACTTTTAACAGAGAAAGGTGGCTCAGTTGCCCCCTTTCCTTCCAGGATTCTTGCTTCCAGATTGTTTTGGTTTCTACAGATTCCTTATTTTCTTAGACAGTTCAATAATTTTTAAAAATATGTTTTTAATAAATTATCCAGCTTTTAAAACTGTTTTTCATGAAGAGAACTCTCCCAGTTACCTTGATTTGTTGGCTGCTGAAAATGGAAGCCCCCCAATAACATCCCTCTTAGGTCTGGCTCCCCATTCCCCTGCCCCCATTACATGCCACCCAATGAAATGTTTTTTGCCTTTTCACCAATTCAATCACGTGAAATTCCACAGTAATGCTCAGCAATAATCAACACAGATATGAAAACTTGCTTCTCTTCACGTTTGTGCCATTACACTTCTACTTTGCTGGCAGGTCCTATTCAGGATCCCCTGCTGGCTCCTTCCCCTCTACTAGCTCTCTCAAATGTTGAAATGCTCCCACCTCCAGGTCATTTCTCTATCTAGATCAGAACCATCTAATAGAAGTATAATGCCAGCTGCACATGTAACTTTGCATTTTCTAGCAGATATGTTATTAAATGTAAAAAGAAACAGGTGAAATTAATTTTAACAATAGATTTTTTTAAGCCAATATATCCAAAATATTATCATTCCCACATGTAACTGAAATTTTAAAAACTTATTCATGTGATATTTTCTTCTTCTTTTTTTGGTCAGTTTTCAAAATCAAGTGCATATTTTGAAAACTGCATATATAATCCTATGGCTTTAAATAGCATCTTTCTGCCCTTTACTCCCAAATTTGTATCATCAGTCCTGACCCATTCTCTGACTGAAGAGCAGTTCATGCAAAGAAACTACGCAAAGCTCACGTCATTTCTACCTCTGAGTCTTTCCACTTACTGTTTCCTGTTTCCGTAAGGCAGGCTTTGTTGTAAGTACCTGGAGATTTCTTTTTCTCTCTACTTATTACCCAGGTTAACAAAAGTTTCCTTGCTGTCCTCTTCTGCCTAATGGATTTATATCTGGTCCCTGTTTGCATTGAGCCTATGGTCCTCTGAGGCCCCAGCTGTGGGAAACTCCTATTATGCTCCCCATATACTTCTCCGCTCACCTCTTTACCTCCTCCTCTGGCTCTTGTGTATAGTCTACTTCTCAGTTCAAATACATCAGTGGGGCTGACCCCTCTATCTAATGTAGGCCCTTACCTTTCTTCTTTATTACCATCTGAATTTGGCTTGCATATTCCTTTCCCCACAGGAATGTAAGCTCTATGAAGGTAGGAGTCCTGTCTGACCAGTTCAATAATCTAAATCCAATGTTGGAACACTACTTGGCATATAGCAGCCACTCAATACAGGTTTTTCAATTGTTGCAACTTAGCCACGGAGTCATTTGCTGGGTTCTCAAAGCCTTGGTGCTGAAGGCTCAGCCCACCTAGCACCAATGCAGTCTCGCCCATCCTACATCCCCCACCACTGAGGTGCTCAGAGCCAGGGCTGCTGCTACAATGGGGCAGGCTCTATATTGCCACCATTCCACAGGGTCACTTTTATAGCCGTTATAGCTTTGCATATTAATTACTTTTTCCTGCAGGTGCAGGAAGTGGCAGCTTTTTCTGATTTGCACATGTCTCATTTGGGCCAGCAGTGGGGCTGCTGAAAACTGCCATTTGAGGAAATCTTGTTTTCAGAAATCCAAAACTACTCTCCAATCAGCAAAGTCAGAGGCCTCAACCCTAAACATGGAGGAAGATGGTTTACACAGTCTTTGGCAATCAGTTCCCCATGAATTATATGGGCACAGATCATGTTGCATTCCTCTACCTCACCAGTATCTACAGATAAACATGTTAAATGGAATATATCCTCAAAATCCTTTAAACTTATAGGCCTGAGAAAATAGGAAGTGTTAAAATCTTTCCTTCCCAAATTGCTGTGAAGCCAGGTTCATTTTATTGAGAAGATTTCAAATAACCCATGTCCACTAACACAAGAAGGAAAGAGATTTGTTTGGTTAGGGAAAACCAGCTGTGGTTTAATGTTTTCAGAAGGGAAATTTGCTGAAACAGACTCCCTGTACCCATCCCCTTTCACCCCCTTCAAGGGCTCATTTACCCCTGGTCTGTGGTCAGCCAGCTTTCTTCAAGCAGGCAATTGGGTCAGTTGTGCTTTTGTTCCTCAAGCAGAAGTGGTCTCTTGTTAGCATCTAGTGCAGGCCACTCACAAGGGAGAGTTGCCACCAGGATGGCTGTTTTTACAGGACCCAGGGTTAGCTCGGAAACCATGGTCAACTGCAGATGCACGTGAAGGAGCAAATTCTACTCTTCCCACTTTTGCTAAGACTGGTTGATATTCTGATAAAGTATCACTGGCCTATTAACTATCGCTCTCCCTTGAAGGGCTGACACCTTAGGAGACTGGTGATGAGCAGTGAACACCCCCTAGTGGAGTGAGGTAGCTTCTGTTTTCCTCTGCCCAGCAAGCCTGCTGTTCCCCTCATCAAATAAGAAATAAATCCAGACTTGGTAAGGGGAGATTTTATTCAAAAGGATTATTACAAAGGGGACAAAGGAGCTCTTGCAGTAGAGGGAGGGGACTAATACAGCCGGGAGGACACTTTGACCATAAGGCCTGCAAGCATCTCAGGAGTTAGACAAAAAAGGTTGTTCTTTTATAGAGAGGAAAGAATTAAATATAGGGAAATGTGAGGGAAGGGTTAGTGGATCATGCCAATGATCAGACAGTAGATCTGAGAATACTTTATGTTAAAGCTGCCTATTTTCTGGGAGGTGTCCTGAAAGATCAGGAGTCTGGAGTTTGGTTATCAAGCATTTAGTTTCCAATGATCAGAGAGGATAAGCTGTTCAGCTAATGATTTATGATGCAAAGTATGGAAATTTGGAGGGTCTATGTTTTACTTTCCTAGGCTGTTTAAGCAATACCAGGAAGTGGAGTGGGTTAAGCAATGGGAATTTATTTATTTGCTCATGGTTTGAAGCTGGAAAAAAGTCAAAATCAAGGTGTTGTCAGGACGATGCTTTCTTCCTGAAGACTCTGGTGTTCTGGGTCTGGCTGCTGGTGATCCTTGGAACTTAGGTCTCCCTGTAGCAAAGCACACAGCAGCATCTCCTAGTTTCTCCCTTCTCTTCCAGTTCCACTGAGCTCAGTTTCTTGCTTCTTGTGGCTGCTTCTGTCTCTCTGTCTGAATTTTACTCTGCTCATAAAGGACTCCAGTGTAATGGGATAAAGACCTATCCTGACTGAGGTGGATCAACTTAACTGAAGCAGTCTCATCAAGAGGTCCTACCTACCATGGGTTCACACCCACAGGAATGGATTAAATTGAAGAACATGGTTTTCTGGGGCACAAACAGCTTCAAACCACCACAGTCTGTCTGGCCCTGCCATAGATAGACAAGGGGGTAATCATGAGACTTATCCAAGTTATAAGGGGAAGAGTAGCTTTTTGCAGTAAGCTGTTTTCCAGAAAACAAAGCAGGGAAGGATTTCTTAAATGTTGTTCTCCAGAACTCAGGGCTTGGATGAAGTTAAGCATTGTCACTTTACTCTGGGAATAAACCCAGTTCCCAAGGCAATGGTAAAATAGATGGACATATGACCTAGATATGCCAGTTAAGATGCCCCATCCCCTAAAAAGGGAGAATAGATCAAAGGATGGGTACAGGACTTAGGACCAATTGGAGACTTTCCTTAAGACTGCTACATAAAAGGGAAGAGAAAGAAATTATTTTATTCCCAGGAGGTTACTGAGCTGATATTGGAGAAGTCATGATCCCTGCCATAAGCAGTGATCAATCTACAGTTAGAGAGAGAGAGGGCAACACGCAGACAGAAGCAGACACAAGTAGAAAAGAGACGTGGGTGAAGAGAGTTCTGATGCACTTGAGACTCTAGTTTAGATTCTATGAGCTGCTCAGGGTATTTTTTATAGCTATATGAGCCAATAATGAAACAAGTTTGGCCTTGAGTTAATAATTGCTGAAGCTGGATGATGGGCATATAGGGGATTGTTACAATGGCACGATCTATTTTGTTTGAAATTTTCCTATGAAAACCTCTTTGTATTTCTATTTCAGCTCTAATATGCAAAAAAAAAAAAAAATTGGAAGTTGTTATTCCCATCTCTGCAACAAGAAAAAGTTGGACGAACTGAAAATCACTAACTTTTCTTGGGACCCATCAGGGAACAGTTGTGGTAAGCCAAACCACAATCCTGAAATCTGGAGAAACAGGTTCATCCAGAAAGACATAGCTATGATTTGTTTGCCTGGAGCAGAAGCTGCTAGAACCATAACTGATAGGAACACCTAAATGGTGCTTTCAATGAATTACTGGAGGCTGAGTGTACACTAGTGTGAGAAAGAGAAACTTCTGGGGACTGTTTTCTGGGTGTCCTCCTGTCCCCCCTTTCTCATTTTATGGGTTTTACTGTCAGGAACCCCACCCACATTTGTTCTCA
Organism: Tamandua tetradactyla; assembly: GCF_023851605.1. Classification (NCBI taxonomy): domain Eukaryota; kingdom Metazoa; phylum Chordata; class Mammalia; order Pilosa; family Myrmecophagidae; genus Tamandua; species Tamandua tetradactyla. Next base: position 147,039,941 of record NC_135332.1, read on the forward strand.
AGGGGAAGATGCAAGAAAAATCACCTCATGGCTACCCCAAGGGGGAAAGGAGAAGAGTAAGTTCTACTCCATAACAAAGGTCTACTCTCTAGGGGAAAATACTTCACTGAGCCCTAGTAAATAGATTGGGTAATTGTTACTGAAGGGATACAGATTGTGCAACAGAATTGATTGTAAAAATTCAGAAATGGGTAGCACAATACTACCTGATTGTAGCACAATAATGTAAGTACATTGAATGAAGCTGAATGTGAGAATGATAGAGGGAGAAGGGCAGGGGGCACATATGAAACCAGAAGGAAAGATAGATGATAAAGACTGAGATGGTATAATTTAGGAATGCCTACAGTGTACAATGATAGTGATTAAAGGTACAAATTAAAAAACATTTTTGCCTGAAGAAGAAAAAGGAATCTCAGTATTGCAGGGTATTAAAAATACATGTTCATCCATATTTTAAAAATTCTATGTGAAACTAAAGGGAGAAATGTTTATTTGCTGCAAAATTTGTATTTTGACTAGTGCATTTCATAATTTAACTTGTATGGTTAGTTTAATTGACCACAATAAGTACATGGAACCTTGAATAGGGCATGAGATTTTGTTGGTTTGTCCAGGTTAGAGTGATGCCCCAATAAATCCCAGAGTGATTTGAACAGTGAATAAAGAAGTATTTGCAAAGTCCCCTTGGGGGAAGGGGGAGAAAGAGGGAAATATTCAACTTCCCCATTTAGAGAATTCCTGATATTCTCACAAGCAGTGGGGATAATCAAATCAATAGGCTGAGCCCTCGATCTTGGGGTTCACTCCTATGAAACTTATTCCTGCAAAGGATGGGTTAAGCCTACTTAAAATTAAGCCTAAGAGCACCCCTCCCCGCCCCGCAAGAACCTCTTTTGTTGCTCAAAGGTGGCCTCTCTCTAAGCTGACATGGCAAGTGAACTCACTCTCTTCCCCCTCTACGTGGGACATGACTCCCAGGGGTGTAAATCTCCCCTGGTAACATGGCACAGAAGTCCTAGGATGAGCTGGGTCTCAGCATCAAGGGATTGAGAAAACCTTCTCAACCGAAAGGGGAAAGAGAGAAATGAGACAAAATAAAGTGTCAGTGGCTGAGAGATTTCAGTCAAGAGGTTATCCTGGAGGTTATGCTTATGCATTATATAAATATTCCTTTTTAGTTTATAGTATATTAGAGTGACTGGAGGGAAGTACCTAAAACTGTAGAGCTGTGTTCCATTAGCTATGTTTCTTGAAGATGATTCTATAATGATACAGCTTTTGCAATGTGACTGTGTGATTGTGAAAACCTTGTGTCTGGTGCTCCTTTTATCTACGGTATGGACAGATGAGTAAAAAATATGGATAAAAATAAACAAATAATAGGGGTAGAAAAGGTTAAAATAAATTGAAAAGATTGAAATACTAGGGGTCAATGAGAGGGAGGAGTAAAGGGTATGGCCTGTATGAGTTTTTTCTTTTGCTTAGAGTGATGCAAATATTCAGAAAAGTGATCATAGCTATGAATACACAACTATATGATGATACTGTGAGCATTGATTGTACACCATGTATAGAACGTTTGTATGTCAAGAATGTTTGTATGTTTGTTAAAGTTTACAATAAAAATAAAAAAATACAAGCTGGGGGAGGGCATTCACCCAACACCAGCTCCCTCTAGTCTTCCTGGCTCACTTAAAGCGTGGGGTGGGAGAATAGTCAAAGGTGTCAGAGTCAGGGAACGGAGGAGGCAGTGGTGTTAAAAGCTATACTGTGGGAGAAATATTTGTGAGGGCCCCAACCCCTTCAGTGAGTCCGTTTAGTAAGTGACCCACCCACTAAAACACTGAGATTTAATCAGATTATAGCACTGTTTCCCTCTCCTGCCAGTGAAGTTCCAGGTAATAGCAGCGGATGACAGCAGGAAGAGCTAGAAGACACAGACTATCTCTGAGGAGTATTTAAGTTATGAAAGCCCAAGGTAAAAAGAGGAGACAGGGCCACTAAAGGAATTTTAAGCCTCTGGCACCTCCAGCTACAGCAAGCATCACATCCCTTCCTACTATTAAGATAAATGCTCATGCCATAGGCCTATTTACCTCAGTTCCTGTTATCCCATACAACATATCCAACTTTCAAGAAAAAATTACCAGCCATGTCAAAGGGCAAGAAGAAACAGTCAGAAGAGACAAAGCCATCATAAGAACCAGACTCAAATGAGACATAGACGTTGGAAATCTGGGAGTTTAAAATAGCTATGATTAATATACTAAAGGCTCTAATGGAAAAAGTAGACAACAAGCAAGAAGAGAAGGATAATGAGGCAGGCTAGAGCAGGGACCTGAGAGCGGAAAGAAGATACTATGAAGGAGCCCTTGAGCAAGGAAGGTTAATCAAGGTCAGGAGGGTCCGTCCTGCACAGACAACCTGCCTGGGGCTACCTACCTAAGCAAAACAGCCAGGGGCAGCTGACCACCCAAATACCCTATCTACCACCAGGCAACACCCTGGAGAGAAGGGAGGGTAGGAGGAAGAGCCCAGAACAAGGGGGGGGGGGGGCGGAGTAAGTAAAGCTAAGCAATAAAAGCAGATTGTCCCACAGTGCTGGGGCCTCTTGCCTCTCACCTCTTTCCTTGCCGGGTACCCACGTGCCTTCTTGTATATGTACTTATTAAATTTTCTATCTACTTGGCTATCTGTGCCGTGCCCTTAAATTCTTTCTCAGGGCAGGGTCAAGAACCTAGGAATTTAATTCCAGCAGAAATAATATTAGCAGAGACGGAAACTCTAAGAAAGAATCAAAAGGAAATTCTAGCTACAAAAACACTGTTACAGGGTGGTGCGATGGTGGCTCAGTGGCAGAGTTCTCACCTGTCATGCCGGAGACCCAGGTTCGATTCCTGGTGCCTGCCCCTGCAAAAACGAAAAAGAAAAGAACACGGAAGTGAAGATTCTGCCTTCAATGGACTTATCAGTAGACTCAATAAGGCTGAAAAAGAATCAGTGAGTTTGAAGATAGGTCAATAGATACTTCCCAAGCTGCAATGGAAAAGAAAAAGATGGGGGCATGAGGGGGAGGTGGGGACAAAAAAGAACATCCAAGCACTGTGGGACAGTTTCAAAAGGTATAACAAACACATTATTGTAATAACAGAAGGAAAAGATAGAGAAAATGGAGAATTATTTGAATTAATAATAGCTGAAAACTTCTGAAAATTAATCACAGAGACAAATTATAGATTCAGGAAGCTACGAGGACAAATACCAAGCAAAACAAAAAGCAAAACAATCACCACCACCAGCAGCAGCAGCAGCACCACACCTGGGCATATCATATTCAAACTGCAGAAAATCAAAGACAAAGAGAAAATCTTTACAAAAGACAGAAGGGGGGAATCCTGTTTACCCACAGAGGAACAAGCATAAGAATTACAGTGGACTTCTCATCAGAAACCATGCAAGCAAGAGCAGAGTGAAGTGAAATATATGAAGTGTTGAAAGAAAAGAAAAACAGAAAACACCAACCTTCAAAAGCAAAGGGAAAACATGCTTATAAGAAAACAGGGGCCTAAATTGTAAGCTCTTATAGCAGACACATTGAGTCTGGAGTGGTAATTATTATTTCTGGATCTTGAGAGGCTGTTTTGTATATGTATAACCTGGTAGTTAGAGATAAGAATGAAGCCAATCAGTTTGGGAACAAGTTAATTCAGAACACAAGGGTAAAGAAGACATTGTCTATATTTTAGAACTGCACTTACTCTTTGAGACCAAAGGAAGAGGGTTTCTTTTGTCTGGAACCTACAATTTCTGTAGCACATAATCTAACTCAACCTATTTGGATAGCTCATCTGAACAACCGAAACACAGCGAGCCCAGAATAAGAATGAGGGCATTTAATCCTGTGTAGTTTAATGTAATGCCCGGATACATCCTGGAATATATTAAGCAGCTAATTTAAAAATATTGGCAAAGTCCCTTGAGGGATGGGAGAAAAAATATGGGACTATTAAACTTTATCATCAAGGAATCCCCTGATATTGTGTCAAACATTAAGGATACCCAAATCAATAGGCCAAGCTCTTGACTTTGAGGCTTACTCTTGTGAAGCTTATGTAGGTAGTGGAGAAGTTTCGACTATCTATAGATATGCCTAAAAGAATTACTTCTGGAGGACCTCTTTTGTTGCTCAGATGTGGCCTCGCTCTCTCTAAGCCGAACTCTGCAAGTGAAATCATTGCCCTCCCCACTACACGGGACATGACATCCAGGGTGAAAGTTTCCCTGATGACGTGGGAGATGACTCCCAGGGATGAGTCTGGCCCTGGCACTGTGGAATCAACAATTCAATCCTGACCAATGGGGGAAAAGAAGTGTAACTAATAAAAGATCAGTGGCAGAGAGAATTCAAATAGAGTCAAAAGGCTACTCAGGAGGTTGCTCTTACACAAGCTTCAGTTAGACCTTGCTACCTATCATAACCTGCCAACCCTCAACCAAAACCATTCCAGCCAATCCTAAAGAACACCTAGGGCAATATATAAGATTCTACAAAGGTTCCATGCACTAGGGTAACTTTCCAGAAACCTACAACCTCCAGATGGGTCCCTGGACCAGATAAATCCTGAAATCTAGAGGGCCCAGCCTCTCCAGAACATCAGCTAGCTCCATCTCCCTATCTCATATTATTATTATTATTATTATTTTATTTTTTTGCATGGTCAGACACTGGGAATTGAACCCGGGTCTCCAGCATGGCCAGTGAGAACTCTGCCACTGAGCCGCTGTGGCCTGCCCTCCCTACCCCATGTTATTGACAGTTCCTTCCAACATGAAAAAATTAGAATGGCCATAGTCCAAATACCCCTAAAGAGTGGGATATAGGATCAAAGGTGATGGTGGGGTTATATAGAGAAGGTAGGGTTTATCAAATGAATATGATTCTTGAACCATTAAATGGATATTTTTTTAGTCTCCAGTATCTTAGAGCAGCTAGAAGTAAAAACCTAAAATTGTGAAATTTAACCTATACCAAACTCTGAAATCTGTTCTACAACTAATAGGTGTGCTGTGCTTTGAAATTTATTGCTTTTTTTGTATGTATGTTATTTTTCACAAAAAAGAAAAAAAAGCCAATGATGATGATAAAAAAATATTTATTCCTTCTAGCTTCCTATGTTCTGGAACAGACAGAGGGAAAAATCTAAGAGGATGATAAAGTAGCCCATGACAAACTCTGGAATTTGTCCTTTACTTGTCAAAGAGTACTCTGAAAATCATTGTTTTTCTTTCTTTGCTTTGCATATATGCTATATTATACAATGTAAAAAGTTAAAAAAATTTGGATGAAATAAAGATTGTTGGGTATAGAAAAAAAAGTGAAGAAGAAATAAAGACCCTCTTGGCAAACAAAAACTGAAGAATGAAACTACTATTTCATTACCAGTAGACTTGCCCTGCAATAAATGTTAAAAGAAGTCCTTCAGGTAGAATGAAAATGATACAAATCAAACTTGGATCTATATCAGGAAAGGAAGAGCTTCCAAGAAAATATAAATGAAGATAAAATAAGGTATTAAAATTTTCTTATTCTTAATTTAGCTGAGAGAACTACTTGTTTAAAGTAATAATAGGATTGACATAATGGGTGATTATGGCATGATGTTAAGTAAAATGAATGACAGCAATGTCACAAGAGATGGGAGGAAATGACCGGCAATACTCTGTCATAAGGTACCTGTACTACCTTGAAAAATATACTGTTCTTTGAAGGTGGACTTAGATTAGTTAAAAATGTATACTGTAAACTCTAGAGCAACCACTAAGATTTTTTAAAAGAAGTTTATTTGATAAACTAAAAGAAGAGACAAAATGGAACATACAAGATGCTCAGTTAAAACCAAAGAAGGCAGAAAAGGAGAAAAAGAAAAAGAAAATAATTAAATGAATAGAAAGCAGTTATAATCATGGTAAATATTAATTCAACTATATCAATAATCACTGAAGTATGAATGGTCTAAATTTATCAATTAAAAGAGACTGGCAGAGTGGATTAAAAAGCAGGTCCAATTATGTGTTGCCTATGAGAAACCCAATTAAACATTAAGAGTCAGATAGGTTAAAAGTTAAAGGATATATCTTATGTAACAGTAATCATTATGCATCAACTTGGCTAGATTATCGTACCTAGTTATTTAATCAAACATTAATCTAGATGTTGCTGTGAAAGAGTTTTATAGATGTGGTTAACAACTGCAATCATATGACTCTATGTAAAGGAGAATGCCTCCAATCAGTTGAAGCCTTTATTGCCCATGGTTCCAGCTGCTGGCTGGCTCTACGAGTTCAGACTTGTCAGCCCTCTCAACCACAATCACAGGAGCCAATTCCTTAAAATTTTTCTCTCTCTCTCTCCACATACACACATGTATACATACATATATGTGTACATATGTGTATATACATATATGTGTACATATATGCATATCTATATATCTTATTGGTTCTGGAGAACCTTGATTGATGCACCATGTTAGTATGAATCAAAAGAAAACTAGAGTGGTAGAGCAGAGCAGACTTCAGAATGAGGAAGATTATCAGAGATAAAGAAGAACAATACACAATGATAAAGGGGTCAGCTGTCCAAGAAGAGCACCAAAATACATCAGGTAAAAACCGATAGAAATGAAAAGAGCAGGAGACAAATTCACTATTAAAGTTGCATACTTCGATATCCCTCTGTCAGTAACTGATAAATCAAGCAAGTAGAAAATCAGTAAGACATAGATGACCTCCTGTGTTCAATTATGTACACCAGAAAAACATGTTTTTATCTTAATTCATTCCTATGGGTGAGAACCCATTCTAACCAGGACCTTTTGAAAAGGTTATTTTCAGCTAAGAGGTGGTCAGCTGCATCCGATTTGGCTTTAATCAGATTGCTGAAGTCCCTTATATAAATAGGATGAATTCATACACAAAGGGAGAAAGCCACATTGAGGTGAAGCAGCTGGAAATCAATGGAACCTGGAAGAAGACAACGACTCCACTATATGCACTGCCATGTGCAAAGCCATGGATCACCAGCAGCCAGCCAGAGAACTGCACAGTCTTTGGGAAGAAAGCATCACCTTGCTGATGCCTCAATTTGGACTTCTAACTTAAAAACCATGAACCAATAAATTTCTATGGTTTAAGCCAACCCATTGTATTTTATTTGTTTTAGCAGCTGGGAAACTAATACAAGTACTATCAATCAACTTGACCTAATTGACACTTATATAATACTCTATCCAACCAAAGTTGAACTCACTTTCTTCTCAGACTCACATGGAACTCTCACCAAGATAGGCTACATGCATTCAGGGGCATAAAATACATTTTAATAGGGCAGGTCATTGGTGGCTCACTGGTAGAGTTCTTCCCTGCCATGCCAGAGACCCAGGTTCGATCCCCAGTGCCTACTCATGTAAAATTAAAAAATAAATACATTTTAACAAATTAAAAATGACAGAAATCATACAAAGTATATTCTCAGATCACAATGGAACTAAATTAGAAATCAATAACACAAAGATAGGTGGAATATCTCCAACCATCTCAAAATTAACGTACTTCTAAATAACCTATGGGCCAAAATAAAAGCCTCAAGAGAAGTAAAAAAGACTATATACAATGAATGGAATCAAAGTGAAAATACAACTATCAAATATTTCGGGATGCAGCAAAAGCAATGCTTAGAGGATAATATAGAGCATTGAATGCAGATATTAGAAAAAAAAAGATCTACAATTAGTGACTTAAGCGTCTACCCTAAGAAACTAAAGAAAGAAGAGCAATATAGGCCTAAGGCAAGTAGAATAAAAGCAAAAAATAAAAATTTGAACTGAAGTCAATGAAACAGGAAAGTAGAAAAACCATAGAGAAAATCAATGAAACCAAAAGCGGGTTCTTTAAAAAGATAAAATTAATAAACCTCTAGCCAGGCCAGCCAAGAGAACAAGAGAAAAGACACACATTACCAATATCACAAATGAAAGGAGGGTCATTACTACTAATTCTGTGTACATTAGAAAACATAAAAAGGGGGCAGGCAATGGTGGTACAGTGGCAGAGTTCTCGCCTGCCATGCCGGAGACCCGGGTTTGATTTCCGGTGCCTGCCCATGAAAAAAAACAAACAAAAACAAAAACATAAAAAGGAATGAAATTGTGAGGCGTGCAATGTTGTGAATGAACCTGTGAGACATTTAATGAGGCAAAATAAGCCAAAAACAAAAGAGCAGGTATTGTATAGTCTCATGAAGAAAATACTTACGAGAAAACAGGGGCCTAGATTGTAAGCTCTTATAGCGTCACATTTAGTCTGGAGTTGTAATGGTTACTTCTGGATTTTGAGAGGCTGTTTTATATATGTATAATCTGGTATTTAGAGATAAGAATGAAGTCAATCAGGTCAAGACTAAGGTAATTCAAAATACAGGGGTAAGGAAGACATTGTCTGTATTTTAGAACCTCATCCCCTCTTTGAGGCCAAAGGAAGAAAGGTTTATTTTGTCCAGAACCTACAATTTCTGTAGCACATAATCTAACTCAACCTGTCTGGATAGATCATTTAAAGAATCCAAATACAGGAAGATCAGAATAAGAATGAGGGCCTTTAATCTTGTATAGCTTAATGTAATGCCTGGATACATCCTAGAATATATTAAGCAGATAATCAAGAAGTATTGGCAAAGTTCCTTGAGGGATGGGAGAAAATATATGGAACTATTAAACTTTACCACTGGGGAAACCCCTGATACTATGTCAAACATTAGGGACACCAAAATCAATAGGCCAAGTCCTTGATCTTGAGGCTTACTCTTGTGAAGCTTATGTATGTAGTGGAGAAGCTTAGACTACTGATAGATATCCCTAAAAGTTACTTCAGGAGGACCTCTTTTGTTGCTCAGATGTGGCCTCTCCCCCTCTAAGCCCAACTCTGCAAGTGAAATCATTGCCCTCCCCTCCACATAGATCATGGCATCCAGGGGTGAAATACTCCCTGGAAGTATGGGAAATGATTCCCAGAGATGAGTCTGGCCCTGGCACCATGAAATCCTGACCAAAAGGGGGAAAAGAAGTGGAACAAATAAGGTATCAGTGTCTGAAAGAGTTCAAATAGAGTCAAGAGGTTACTCTGGAGGTCACTCTTATATAAATTTCAGTTAGACACTGCTACCTATCTTAGCTTGCTAAACCCCAACCAAAACTATTCCTGTCAATCCTAAGGGACACCAAGGGCATTATATAAGATTCTATATAGGACGGGGGAAAATTCAATCTCCCCAAGTTGAATTCTTGATATTCTCACAAGCAATGTGGAAACCAAAGCTATAGGCTGAGCCCCCAGTCTTGGGGTTTGTTCATATGAAACTTAACCCCACAAAGGATAGGTCAAGTCTACTTAAAATTTAGGCCTAAGAGTCACCCCCAGGAGAGCCTCTTTTGTTGCTCAGATGTGGCCTCTCTCTCCAGCCAACACAACAAGCAAACTCACCACCCTCCCCCTGTCTACGTGGGACATGACTCCCAGGCGTGTGGACCTTCCTGACAATGTAGGACAGAAATCCAAGAATGAACTCGGACTCAGCATCAAGGGATTGAGAAAAACCCTAGAATGAGCTGAGACCCAGCATCAAGGGATTGAGAAAATCCTCTCGACCAAAAGGGGAAAGAGTGAAATGAGACAAAGTGTTAATGGCTGAGAGATTACAAACAGAGTCGAGAGGTTATCCTGGAGGTTATTCTTATGCATTAAATAGATATCACCTTGTTATTAAGAGGAAATGGAGCAGCTGGAGGGAACTGCCTGAAAATGTAGAGCTGCGTTCCAGTAGCCATGTTTCTTGATGATGATTGTATGATGGTGTAGCTTTCACAGTGTGATTGTGTGATTGTGAAAACCTTGTGTCTTATGCTCCTTTGATCTACCTTGTCAACAGATGAGTAGAATATATGGAATAAAAATAAATAATAGGGGGAACAAATGTTAAAATAAATTTAGTTTGAAATGCTAGTGATCAATGAAAGGGAGGAGTAAGGGGTATGATGTGTATGTTTTTTTTTCTGTTTTTGTTTTATTTTTCTGTTGTCTTTTTGTTTCTTTTTATGAATTGATGCAAATGTTCTAAGAAATGATCAGGATGATGAATCTGCAGCTATGTGATGATATTGTGAATTACTGATTATATATGTAGAATGGAATGATCACATATTGGGAATATTTGTGTTTCTTTCTGCAATTTTTTTTAATTAATAAAAAAATAATAAAAAAGATTCTATATAGGATATCTAGGATAACTCTCCAGAAACCTATAACCTCCAGATGGGTCCCTAGACAAGTCCTGAAATGCAGAGGGGCCAGCCTCTCCGGAGCATCAATTAATTTCATCACCCTCTCCCATATTATCAACAGACCCTTCCAACATGAAAAAGTTAGAATGGGCATAGCCCATATACCCTAAATACTGGGAGGAAGCTCATACAGAGAAGGTAAGGTTTAACAAATGAGTATGATTGTTAGAGCATTGTATTGATATTTCTTTTAGTCTCCAGTATCTTAGAGCAGTTAGAAGTAAAAACCTAAAATGGTAGAATTGTAACTCATACCAAATCTGAAATCTGTTCTATAAATAATTGTTGCAATGTGCTTTGAAATTTATCGCTTTTTTGTATATATGCTATTTTTCAAAAAAAAAGAAAAAAATCAATTGTGGTGATAATGCACACCTATGTGAACCAATGATTGTACGCACTGGATGATTACATGATATGTGAATATATAATATATATCAATAAATAATAAATTTTACAAAAACATAATAAAGGAATACTATTAGCAACTCCATGCCCACAGGTTCAATAACTTGGATAAAATGGATCAATTCCTCAAAAGAAACAAACTACCAATATTCACACAAAGATAAATAAATAACTTGTTCAGCCTTTATCTGTTGAAGATATTGAATCAGTAATTAATAATTTTCCAAAAAAGAAAGCACCAGGTCCAGGTGGTTTCACTGATGAAACAATTAAGGAACACTTATGGAAGAAATAATACAAATTCTCCAGTCTCTTTCATAAAATGTTTTTGCAGAGGCATCACTCATTTACTATTCATTGAGTTACATATTGCTTCCTCTAAAATCTTTCCATCATTGTGTTAACTACCATCTCAGTATATTTGACATTTTAATGTCATCACTCCTTCTTCTCTAAATGCTGTTCTTAAATTAACTTAATTTGTAATTGATTGTCAGATGCACAGAACTATATTAATAATAATAGCCCATTGGTATATAATAATTTTCCATTGCTGGTTGCATTTCTTTTCTTTTCTTTTTTTAATAGAGTTGGGTAAAACCCCCAAGTCAAAAGGAACAGAAAAACAGTTGCTAAATACTGTGTGTTGAGACATACTCCATTTTGGATGCCATACCACACTGTGCACCTATAACTACAAGCCTCCAAACTTACCAGGCAAACTCCACATTTAGCATCTTGTTGTTTCACAGGAAAGATCTTTCTTCTCAGTTTCCTGGGTCCAACTGTGGACAACTGGCCATCTCTGGCCATGATTCTGAATATGATGATTTTTATATATTATCTACAACTTACAGCATTTATTTATACTTATATTCACTATTAATAGGTCACTGTATATATGTTTTTAAAACAATGAACATGGGGAAATATTCAACTGTGATAATCAAAGAAATGTGAATTTTAAAACCATTTTGGCATTCAGTAATAAAGATAGAAAACATTTCCCATGTTGACAACATCATAGAAGAAAGGACATCCGTGAATAAGAGTGTAAGGTGGCGTAATGTTTTCCTGGAGCAATTTGGCTATATGCATCTGTCACGGTCAGGTTCATGCGTCAACTTGGCCAAGCGGTGGTACCTGTTTGTCTGGTTGGGCAAGTGCTGGCCTGTCTGTTGCAATGAGGACATTTCATAGAATTAAATCATGATCATGTCAACTGCATCCATAGCTGATTCCATTTGTAATCAGCCAAGGGGAATGTCTTCTGCAATGAGTGATGCTCAGTCTAATCACTGGAAGCCTTTTAAGGAGGATTCAGAAGAGACAGGCTCTCTTCCTGCTTCGGCTGGTGAGCCTCTCCTGTGGAGTTCATCCAGACCCTCCATAGGAATCATCAGCTTCACAACCTGCCCTGCGGATTTTGGACTCTACGTTCCCGCGGTCACATGAGACACTTTTATATGTTTTACATTTGCGAGTGTTCCCTGTCGAGTCTGTTTCTCTAGAGAACCCTAACTAATACAACATCTAATGCCTAAAAATTTCTTCACTTCCTAGAAATTTATACCAAGAATAAATCATGACTGAGACTAAAGATTTGCCTAATTAATATCTTTGGTGGCCCCAAGCCAGAGATAACTAAAATGTCCATATGTACTCATGAAAAATGATGATGTAAAAAGTATTTGATGACTTTAAAAGATGGTTATATATTAAATGAAAAAAACCAATTTATGGGCAATGTGAGATTAGTTCAGTAGTAAAATTCTCACCTGGCATGTGGGAGACCCAGGTTCATTCCTGGCCCACGCACTTTCCAAACAAACAAACAACATTCAACAAATGGGGCTGCAATAACAGGATACTCACATAGAAAAAGAATGAAATGTGACCCTACTATACAGCATACAAAAAAAAAACTTAAAAATCAATTTACTTGTTTGTACAGCATGGACTCTTTAAAAATATATACATATTATTATTAGGAAGAAAACTATAACTATTCTCTGGACAAAGACATTACAATCTAGAATGTCAGTAGCTTATGGCTACTTAAAATTATGCCTAAGAGTTGCCCCCATAGAACCTCTTTTGTTGCTCAGATGCGGCCTCTCTCTCCAAGCCAACTTGCAGGTGAACTCATTGCCCTTCTCCCTATGTGGGACATGACTCCCAGGGTATAAATCTCCCTGGCAACATGGGACAGAAATCCCACAATGAGCCAGGACCTGGCATCAAGGGGTTGAGAAAGCCTTCTTGACAAAAGGGGGGAGAGAGAAATGAGACTAAAATAAATTGCAGTAGCTGAGAGATCTCAAACAGAGTTGAGAGGTTATCCTGGAGGTTATTCTTATGCATTACATAGCTATCCCTTTTCAGTCTGCTGGTATATTGGAGTGGCTAGAGGGAAGTACCTGAAACTGTTGTACTGTGTTCCAGTAGCATCATTCTTGAAGACGATTGTATAATGATATAACTAAACAATTGTATAACAATACAACTTTTACAATGTGACTGTGTGATTGTGAAAAAAAAAAGTGGGCTTACAGATGATTTTTCCTTTTTTGTTTCTTTTACTGGGTCCAACTGTGGGCAGTTGGTCATTTCTGGCCATGGTTCTGAATATGCTGATTTTTATGTATTATCTACAACTTACGGCATTCATTTATACTCATATTCACTATTAATAGGTCATTGTATATGTGTTTTTAAAACAATAAATATGTATTTCTCTTGTAATAAGAATTAAAAAACAAATAAACATATTAAGGAAAACCTTTATGGAGTCTTAGATAGAGCCCAGGGTATTCTTCAAGGTTTTCATGAATACTGTTGGTTGGGGCTTGGGATGTGTGACAACTTTGCAATATCTGGCTGAATCTTGCATGACAGCAACCTCCAGAATAACCTCTCAACTCTACCCGAACCCTCTTAGCCACTGAAACTTTATTTTACTTTACTTCTTTTCCCCCCTTTTGGTCAAGAAGGCATTCTCAATACCATCATGCCACGACCAGGCTCATCTTTGGGAGTCATGCGCCACGTAGTGGCAGGGCATTGAGTTTACTTGCAGAGTTGGTTGAGAGAAAGAGGCCATATTTGAGCAACAAAAGAGGTTCTCTGGTGGTGACTTTTACGCATAATTATAAGTAAGCTTAGCTTCGCTGTTTTAAAGGACTCCAGTGAAGGATTAAAACCCACATTGAATGGGCAAGGTCACGTCTCCATGGAAACAACCTATTCAGAGTTCCCACCCACAATAGGTCTACACCTATAACACTGGATTAAAGAGCATGGCTTTCCTAGGGTACATAACAGTTTCAAACCAGTACATGCACTAAAAAAAATTACATTTAAGTTAAATAAAATCTAAAATTCAACAGAACAGATTTTAGATATGTCATGCAAGGTCCAGGGTGAATCCAGTGATCCCACCTGAGCAGAGGCTCCAGGTAGCTTGGAGTTCATCCTTAAGGGAGCTGAGGGGTGGGATGCGGGCAGGAGGTAGAATGTGATGGTATGTGATAAACTTGCATAGAGAAAGCTCTGGGGATCCTCAAGAGCCCAAAACCCCACACCCTCTTGAATTTCCTCTTCATCTTTTGAGATTTGAAATCCACACCAAAGCAGCTGACCAAGATAGCCAGTCAAACCCCTAGCTCGTTATTTTCCCGTAGTATAAAATAAAGCCTACCTGCCCTAAGCCTGCCCTTATAAGATAGACAAGCTCTCATCCAATTAATGGGAGTCAGCTAACTTTCTTTTTATGTCTATAAAAATTGTTTGCCATCCCTAGAACCCTGAAGCTACTTCTGTTCTGGCTTCCTTTGCAGCAAAACTTTGGGGTCTCATATAAAATGCTTAATCTGCAAGATTGACTCAGAATTCTCTTTCAGAGATATACAACTTTCAAATTAGAGTCCAATTCTCCTTCCAGTGCCTGGGTGTTTATTTTGCTACCAGAATGCAACACACCAGAGATAGATCGGCTTTCAATAAGGGGATTTATTTAGTTAAAAATTTATAGTTTTCAGGGGTGGGCCGCGGTGGCTCAGCGGGCAAAGTGCTTGCCTGCTATGCCGGAGGACCTCGGTTCGATTCCCGGCCCCAGCCCATGTAACAAAAACGGAGAAACAAAATACAATAAAACAAGAAAGTGTTTAAAGATGTTTCCCTTTCTTCCTTCCTTCCTTCCTTCTATCCTTCCTTCCTTCTCTCTGTCTTTCCTTTAAAAAAAAAAAAAAAAAAAAAAAAAAAAATTTATAGTTTTCAGAGGAAAGGCAGCTAGTTTTCATCTGAGTTTCTTTGTCACATGGGAAGGCACAGGTGATGTCTACTGGCCTTCTCTCCTGGCTTCTGGGTTCCAACCGCTTTCCCCGGGGTGATTCCTTTCTGTATCTCCCAATGTCTGGGTTGAGCTGTGAGTGTTGAGATGAGGTACGCTGAGCTGCTGAGGTCTCTTCTGACCTCTCTCTCTCTTTTTTTCTCCTTTCTATTTTTGGCATGTGCAGACTCCCGGAATCGAATGACCTCTCTCTTTTAAGCCTCCAGATAATTAAATTAAACCTTACTCTTTGTGGAAGGCACTCCGTTTAGCTGATTGCAGATGTAATCAGCCATAGATGGATTTCACATAGTGATATTTTAAATCCACATCAATAGAGCCACAGGGTATCATCACCTGGTCAAGCTGACACCTGAACTTAACTCCCAAACTGTGTTTTGTTTTTACTAAGAAAAGTTTTCTTACTTCTTGGACAACTGGCTTCTCCGAGGTGTCCTTCTGTTAACTAAAACAAGGGATATGGCCTTGCTGTGTTTTAAGAGCACTAAGTAAAATAACTCTGCCAAGCACACAGAGACACAAGGTAGGTATAAATAAGTGTCAGTCTGGCTGAGGAAGAGAAACCCCGGCATCTCCAGATACAGTGGAGCTGGGACTGGCTGGGAAGTGTCCAGGCAAGTTCCACCAAGTTCCTAGATTACCATCCCCTCCCTCACTGCTCCCATCTACCCCATCACCTCAAAAGCTTCATTTCAGGTGGCTTGAGGTGAGAACTGCAAAATTAAAGAGCAATTGAAAAGGCAGTAATAATAGGCCAGCTGACTGGGAATTTTACCCTCCGGCCCTGAGTGTACTCAGCCAAGCACAAGTGTGTCACCTCGCCTCCCAGGGTCTGGCGATTGCTTGCTCTCTCTTCTTTTGTCATATTCGTCACACCCTGTACTTATTCCTCAGACTCGGAGGGCTTTCTACATGCCAGCTGCTGGGCCAGGTGCCCTGGGGTTTCAGAGACTAACAACTCAGCACGCTCCTGGTCCTTCAGGAATTCAAAAGCTCACAGAGCCAAAGCAGTCGGATTTCAACTCCTGATCACCAAGGAACAGCTCAATGGCCTTGGCCAGAAGAATTCTGCTCCCTGAGCACCTGCTTCTTCATCTAAGAAATCAGGAGAGTAACAAGCACCTTGTAGGGCTATTGTGAAAATAATATGGTGCAGCCTAGCTGTTATGATTTGCACAACAGGAGTTTTGTTTTGCCTGTTGAGAAAAATGCAACAGTCTAATAAGGAATGGAACTAACCAAAGACATGCAAACACACTGGAGATTGAAAATGACATACAGACATGCATAGTAAAAGCAGAAAGACAAACAGGCAGTTGGAGAACTTTTCTCTTCAGTTGGCCCCCTCCCTTTCCCCTGGTGAGGTGAAAGCCTGTGTCCTTTCACAGGCTGAGGCGCTGCTGCTGGGGGATATCTGGTTTTTATAGCGTAGACCCCGCCCCACACCTGCAAAACGGAGCTGCAGTCCCTGCCACAGGTGCAGTCAGAACACAGCTAATTGTCAGAACTGAGCTGAGGCAGGTATTGAATTTTCACTTTGATTTCATTTCTAAATTTAGTTCCTAAGCCATGTGACAAATATAATAAAAGATACTGCCAAACGCCAACCGGGAGAGAGCCACCTGCTGTGGCCTTTCCCTTATATAAGACTTCCTCTGCACGGTCAGGTACTAAATCTTATTTGATTGCCCGGGCTTTGAAGACACGTTAGTAGATGAACTTATTAATATAGATTCCATATCTGAAGACTCACAATGAATAGACACATCTTGCTTTGGGAGGTTACTTATTTGATTTCCTGAAGGATTTATTTTGATTTACATCTGCCTGGAAATGCATGTAGAACTTGAAAATATGCCTCGCATGAATTTATCTCTTCCATGTTTGTTGTCTCATTTTGGCTTCTGAGTGGATGGGGAGCAAAGAGCGCCCTGGGAGTTTGCTCAGAATTAAAAGGCAGGTTTTCGCTACCCTCTAGTGGCGGGCCTGGTCTCCTAGCCAGGTGAAGCTGCGCTGAGCAGGGGGTCCACCGACCGCGCGCGGAGGGAGGGGCCTCCGTGGGGAGAGGGAGGGGGAGGGAAATCACTCACACCAGGAGGAAGGGGGACCGCTCTCTACTCCACCTCCACCCCCGCCGTCTGTTGCAGCAGTAGGAAAGCAGGCCCGTGTACCCGCAGCGGCGGGAGGCGCTATGACTCCAGGGGGCAGTAGGCAGCACCCGCCAGGCCTCCGGGGCGGAGTGAAGAGCGGGGTGCAGGCTAGGGGCGCGAGCGTGAAGGCCACTCCTTTGTACAAGGCTTGAGCTCAGTACCCTAGAGTGGAAAGGGGAGGAGGCCTGTGGCCCCAGGGCGCCCCTCACTTTGCTGCACCCTATGGGCATGCATGACAGCTGAATGTCCTCAGCGGTCCCAGCACCCATGTTCACAGTGTCACGCAGCCAATAAGCCCTCCACTTGTGAATCTGCTGGTTGTGATGGGACTAGGAAGGATTGGGGAGATCCCAAGTGGAGGGAGAGCTTTCCTATTCTCAGCTTCCCAGGGGATCCTGAATCCTGCCACAGACATGAACACCACCACTAGCACCCCTGGCCCCACCCCAGGAGAAAGGCTACAGTTATCTGTGTCTGTGCTTGGTGGTTTGAATGAGGGCCGGGAGGGGCAATGCCTTGCAAGTTGGCACCATCCGGTCCTGCTTTTCCAACTCTCTGAGGGTGTCAAGAAGTAAGCTTTGCCTTCATCAATAACCTCCATCCCTACCACCATGACCACTTTGTTCATGAGCCCATTGGGCAATGACAGGAGTTGCTGGGGAAGGAGGCTGACTGGTATCCACAGAACGGGTCATCTTATCCACTTGATTATTAAAACCTTCCTCTGCTGAAGTCACCCTCTGGTGCGCATTCACATGGGACACAAATATCTTCATGTTTTTAGCCCACTCAGAAAGGTCTATCCACATACTTCTTCCCCAGACCTCTTTGTCACCTATTTTCCAATTATGGTCTTTCCAGGTCCCTGACCATCCAGCCAAACCATTAGCAACAGCCCATGAGTCAGTATACAAATGCGCCTCTGGCCAGTTCTCCTTCCAAGCAAAATGAACAACCAGGTGCACTGCTCGAAGTTCTGCCCACTGGGAGGATTTCCCCTCACCACTGTCCTTCAAGGACACCCCAGAAAGGGGTTGTAATGCTGCAGCTGTCCACTTTCGGGTGGGGCCTACATATCGTGCTGAACCATCTGTAAAGCAGGCCCGAGTTTTCTCTTCCTCAGTCAATTCACTGTAAGGAACTCCCCAAGAGGCCATAGCTCTGGTCTCGGAGAGAGAAGGTAATGTGGCAGGAGTGGAGACCATGGTCATTTGGGCCACTTCCTCATGTAATTTACTTGTGCCTTCAGGACCTACTCTGGCCCTATCTCATATATACCATTTCCATTTTACAATAGAGTGCTGCTGTGCATGTCCAACTTTATGGCTTGGTGGGTCAGACAACACCCAGCTCATGATGGGCACTCAGGTCTCATGGTAACTTGGTGGCCCACAGTTAAGTATTCAGTCTCTACTAAGGCCCAGTAGCAGGCCAAAAGCTGTTTCTCAAAAGGAGAGTAGTTATCTGCAGCAGATGGTAAGGCTTGGCTCCAAAATCCTAAGGGTCTGCATTGTGATTCTCTTACAGGGGCCTGCCAAAGGCTCCAAATAGCATCTCTATTCACCAATGACACTTCCAGCATCATTAGATCTGCTGGATCATATGGTCCAAGTGACAGAGCAGCTTGTACAGCAGCCTGGACCTGTCGCAGAGCCTCCTCTTGTTCAGGTCCCCACTCAAAATTAGCAGCTTTTCTGGTCACTCGATAAATGGGCCAGAGGAGCACACCCAAATGAGGAATATGTTGTTGCCAAAATCCGAGAAGACCAACTAGGCATTGTGCCTCTTTTTTGGTCGTAGGAGGGGCCAGATGCAGCAACTTATCCTTCACCTTAGAAGGGATATCTCGACATGCCCCACACCACTAGAAATTTCACTGAGATGGAAGGCCCCTGCATTTTTGTCAGATTTATCTCCCATCCTCTGACACACAAATGCCTTACCAGTAAATCTAGAGTAGTTGCTACTTCTTGTTCACTAGGTCCAATCAACATGAAATCATAAATATAATGGACCAGTGTGATGTCTTGTGGGAGGGAGAAACGATCAAGTTCCCTGCAGACAAGATTATGACAAAGGGCTGGAGAGATTGTATATTGCTGAGGGAGGACAGTGAAATTATATTGCTGACCTTGCCAGCTGAAAGCAAACTGTTTCTGGTGGTCCTTACTAACAGCTATTGAGAAAAAAGTGTTTGCCAGATCAATAGCTGCATACCAGGTACCAGGGGATGTACTGATTTGCTCAAGCAATGATACCACACCTGGAACAGCAGCTGCAATTGGAGTTACCACCTGGTTGAATTTACAATAATCCACTGTCATCCTCCAAATCCCATCTGTTTTCCGCACAGGCCAAACAGGAGAGCTGAATGGGGATGTGGTGGGAATCACCACCCCTGCATCCTTCAAGTCCTTAAGTGTGGCAGTAATCTCTGCAATCCCTCCAGGTATCAAGGATTGCTTCTGATTTACTATTTTGCTAGGTAGGGGCAGTTCTAATGGTTTCCACTTAGCCTTTCCCACCATAATAGCCCTCACTGCTCAAGTTAGAAAGCCAATGTGGGGATTCTGCCAGTTGCTCAGTATATCTATTCCAATTATTCATTCTGGAACTGGGGAAATAATACAGAATGGGTCCAGGGGCCCACTGGACCCACTGTGAGATGGACCTGAGCTAAATCTCTATTGATCACCTGGCCTCCATAACCCCCCACTCTGGCTGGTGGTCCAGAGTGACGTTTTGGGTCCTCTGGAATTAATGTCACTTCTGAACCAGTGTCTAATAATCCCCGAAATACCTGGTTATTTCCTTTCCCCCAGTGCACAGTTACCCTGGTAAACGGCCATCGGTTTCCTTGGTGAAGGCTTATAGGAAGATAAACAGTATAAATTCGTGGCAGTGTAACAGGGTTCTCCCCCAAAGTGGCCTGCCCCCCCCTTCATTCAAGGGGCTCAGGGTCTGTAAACTGTCTCAAGTCTGGAAATTGATTAAGGGGCCGTGACTCTGTGTTTTTTGTAATTCAAGTTAGACTTCCATTCAATTGATCTAGAACTGTTTTGTTGATACAGCTCAAACAAAAATTTAATAGACTGCCCATCTATTGTATTTCTAGGTACCCCATGATTTACTAGCCAATGCTATAAATCTCTGCATGTCAGATTATTTTGACTCCTGTTTTGAGTGTGCTATTATAATAGCCACATCCACCCTGTCTTTGGTGATTAAGTGCTGCCACCTGGCTTCTGCCAACTTGGGATCTGGACATCTCCATTGTGTTTAAGGATTCCAGCTCAGTGACAGCAGTTCCTACAGTAATATCTGACCTACAGAGAAGTGCAACTACAGAGGTCTTCAGGGATGATGGTGCTAGTCTCACAAATTTATTTCTCACTGTTCTGGTAAAAGTTGCATCCTCCAGACATTCCTGGGATGCAAGAACAGGCTTTGCATGATAAATGCCTCCAGAGATGAGGACACTGAAATACAGACACCCCCTCTCCTCCCAGTGAATTCTGCATAGGCATAGAGGGAGGAGTTGGGGAAGGAGGACAGAAAACCAGGATTTGGAGGCTCTACAGCAGCACTGTCCAATAGAATTTACCACCATGATGGAAATGCTGTATCTCTGTACCATCCAATGTGGTAGCTACTAGCCAAATGTGGCTATTGAGCACTTGAAATGTAGTTAGAACAACTAAGGATCTGAATTTTAAATTTGATTTAATTTTAATTATTTAAACTTAAATGGGCTATTGACCACAGTATTGGGCAATGCAGTTCTAGAGAGAGGATGTGAGAGGGAGAGCCTTGCAACCCCTTTCAGGTTGTGCGTGAAAAAGGCAGTCCCAGGATGACACCCCACTTGGAAAGTGTTCAAGGTGAGACCGGTGATAAATTGTATGTAATTTTGTGAAGAGAAGGTAGGCATCAAGTGGGGTGCAACCACATGCATGCATTCATTCAGCCATCCAGCCACCCAGCTCACCTCTTCCACCCCACCTCATAAGCAATGCTGAATTGTGATTTATCAGGTTGTATAACTGGCTTCCCTACAAGAAGGACAGGTGGAGGGCTAAGACCTGCCCTACTCATCTCGAGGTCCCTAGCACCAAACACAGTCCCTGACATGTAACAGAATATCAAAAGTTGTTTGTATTGAATAAATGACAGATTTTAGGGAAATTCACAGATGAGTCAGGTATGGCTCCTATCCCTGACCTAATGAGCCAATCACAAACCCTACAATACTAGATAAGAAAACTCGTGTGAAAGCACTGGTATTGTGTCTGGTCCTACGCAAAGCAAGCCCAAAATAAACATTAGTTTCTTTTCTCTCCTCCTCTCTTTTACCCCCTCTAGAACCCACCCACCAAAGAGTTCCATAAAAGGGATAAGATGCTGTAAGGTTTAGAAGAGGCAAAGATTAATTTTGTCCAGCAGAACAAAAGAGAGCTTCCTGGAGAAGGCAGCATTTGATTTAATGCATCCGGATTTCTAAACAGCATAAGCAAAGACTTAGCTTTGTGGGAAAGTGGGAATGTGTGTAGAGTTTAATTCAGTTTGAGGAAAGATATACGAAAGGAAGAAGTAGAAAATAGGATAGGAAGCCTCTTGGTTGTTCGGCTAAGGAAAACACAAAAGTATAGTGATAAAAACCTGGATTTCAGAACCAGAGAGAACAGACAGCCCTGGGCTTGGCACTGACTCTATTATATAACTCCTGGTTTTGTGATGACCATGACTCAATCCTTCGGAGCTTCATTTTTTCTTCATCTGTAAAATGGGGATTGTGGTGGTTTGAAACTGTATGTACCCCAGAAAATCATGTTCTTAAAGCTAACCCATTCCTGGGGGTGTAAACATATTGTGAGTAGGACCTTTGATTAGGTTACTTCAGTTAAGGCAGGGCCGAGTGGGTCTTAATCCTCTAATTGAAGACCTTTGTATAGGGATGAATACAGAGAGGGAAAAAGAAAGCCATGGAAGCAAGAAACTGAAAACAAGAAAACCTAGAAGAGAAGAGAGAGACCAGCAGACACTGCCATGTGCCTTGCTATGTGACAAAGGAGTCCAGGCTCACTGGCAGCCAGTCTTCAGGAAGAAAGCATCATCTTGATGATGCCTAGATTTGGGAATTGTCATGGCTTCAAAACTGTAAGCTTGTAAGCTAACAAATTCCCATAGGTAAAGCCAATGCATATCATGGTATTTGTTTGAGCAGTTTAGCAAGCTGTAACAGGGATGATACCACTTACCTCTATAAAAACACTGTAAATATACATTGTTCTAATCTTTTTTTCACTTCTGAATTTTTCCCATATTAGCGCATACAGACTTGTCCCTGTACTCATTTTTATGGCAGTAATATAATATAACTAACCACTCACCTATGTATGGATATTTAGGTTGCTTCTAACCTTTTACAAATGTGCACATATCTCTACAGGACAAATTCCTTAAGTGGAGTTGCTAAGTCAAAGGGTAAATTAACTTTAAATTTTGACAGAATTGCCAAGTTGATAAAGAGTGAATCAATCTGTACTCCAATCAGCAATATATCAGAGGGTCTGTTTCCCTATGCCTTCACGAATAATGCTATCAAATATTATTTGGTCTTTGTCAATCTGAAATGTTTTTAATTGGTATTTACTTGTTTTAATTTGCATTATTCTGTTATAAATGAGGTTGAGCATTGTATTAGTTTGTTAAAGCTGCCAGAATGCAAAATACAGAAAAGGAACGACTTTTATAAAGAGGATTTGTTAAGTTACAATTTACAGTTCTAAAGCCAGAAAAATGACCAGACTAAGGCATCCAGGGAAAGATATCTTGATTCAAGAAAGGCCAATGTTACAATAAAAAAAAGGTAAAAAAGAAAAGAAAGAAAGGCCAATGTCTGTCACATGGAAAGGCATGTGTCTGGCATCTGCTAGTCCTTGTTCCCTATTCTTTTGCTTCCAGCTTCTGACGCCAGTGGTTTCGTCTCTAAGCATCTGTGAGTCTTCCGTTAGATCCTCTGGAACACAACTCTGGGTTCTGGCTTGCTTAGCATGTCATGGGAAGGCACATGGCAACCTCTGTCACCCATGTCTAGGTATCTGCTCTCTCTGTCAGCACTCCAAGCATCTCAAAGCATCCATGTCTCTGTCAGTTCTGAGACCACTGTTCTCTAAACATCTGTATCTGAGGTTTCTCCAAAATATTTTCCTTTTAAAGGACTCTGGTAAACGAATCAAGACCCACCTTGAATAGGTGGGGTCATATATACATCGAATCAAAAGGCCATACCCACCATTGGATGTCACATCTCCATGGAAGTAATCTAACCAAAAGGTGATGTGTGTCACATCTCCATGGAAACAGCCCAATCAAGGTTTCCCAGCCTAAACAATAGGTCTGGCCCCACAAGATTGGATCAGGATTAAAACATGGCTTTTTTAGGGTTCATAATAGTTTCAAACCAGCTTAAATATCTTTTCAATGTTAAAAAGCTACTTATATTTTCTTCTCTGAGAAGTACTTGTTGCCTCTGGCCAAATATTTAATTTTTTGTCTTTTTCTTACTGACTGTGCTGGTTTGAATCTGTTTTGGACCCCAGAAAAGCCATGACCTTTAATCCTCATTCAATATTGCTGGGTGAGAGTTTCTTTATTGTTCCCATGGAGATGTGACCCACCCAATTGTGGGCAGTAACTTTTGATTAGATGGGTTCCAGGGAGATGTGTCTCCACCCATTCAAGGTGAGGTTGGTTACTGGTGCCCTTTAAGAGGAAACCATTTTGGAAAAAACTTTAGAGCCCATATAGCCAGAGACTCTTGGAGATGAAGAAGGAAAACGCCCCTGGTGGAGCTTCATGAAACAAGCGGCCTGGAGAGAAAGCTAGATGTCGCCTTGTTCACCATGTGCCTTTCCGGTTGAGACAGAAACCCTGAATTTCATCAGTCTTTCTTTCTTTTTTTTTTTTTCCATTCTATATATATAATCAGCAATTCTTAATGTCATCACATAGTTACATATTCATCATTTCTTAGAACATTTGCATAGATTTAGAAAAAGAAATAAAAAGACAACAGAAAAAGAAATAAAACGATAATAGAGAAAAAAAAGTTATACATACCATACCCCTTACCCCTCGCTTTCATTTACCACTAGCATTTCAAACTAAATTTATTTTAACATTTGTTCCCCCTATTATTTATTTTTATTCCAAACGTTCTACTCTTTTGTTGATATAGTAGATAAAAGGAGCATCAGACACAAGGTTTTCACATTCACAGAGTCACATTGTGAAAGCTATATCATTGTTCAATCATCCTCAAGAAACATGGCTCCTGGAACACAGCTCTACATTTTCAGGCAGTTCCCTCCAGCCTCTCCACTACATCTTGAACAATAAGGTGATATCCACTTAATGCATAAGAATAACCTCCAGGATAACCTCTCGACTCTGTTTGGAATCTCTCAGCCATTGACACTTAGTCTCATTTCACTCTTCCCCCTTTTGGTCGAGAAGGTTCTCTCAATCCCTTGATGTTAATTCTCAGCTCATTCTAGGGTTTTTCTCAGTCCTTTGATGCTGAGTCTCAGCTCATTCCAAGATCTTTGTCCCATGCTGCCAGGAAGGTCCACACCCCTGGGGATCATGTCCCATGCAGAGAGGGGGAGGGTGGTGAGACTGCTCATCATATTGGCTGGAGAGAGAGGCCACATCTGAGCAACAAAAGAGGCTCTCTTGGGGGTGACTCTTAGGCCTAAATTTTAAGTAGACTTGACCTATCCTTTGTGGGCTTAAGTTTCATATGAACAAACCCCAAGACTGGGGGCTCAGCCTGTAGCTTTGGTTGTCCACACTGCTTATGAGAATATCAAGAATTCAACTTGGGGAAGTTGATTTCTCCCCGCTCTCACCATTCCCCAAAGGGAGCTTGCAAATACTTTTCCACTCACTTCATCAGCCTTTCTTAAGTGAGGGTAAGAAAGAGGGTAACTCTTGTTGGTGCCTTAATTTGGACATTTTCATAAGTTTGCCTTAATGTGAACATTTTCATAGCCTTATAACTATAAACTTGTAACTTAATAAATTCCTCCTTTTTAAAAGCCATTCCATTTCTGGTATATTGCATTCTGGCAGCTTGCAAACTAGAGCACTGACTCATAAGATTTTCTTTCTTCCTTCTTCCATCCCTTCCTCCTCCCTTCCTTCCTTTTTATTAGATAAGCTGTGGCTTTACAGAACAATCATGCATAAAATATGGGATTCCCATATACCACTTTATTATTAACACCTTGCATTGGTGTGGTACATTTATCATAATAATGAAAGCACATTTTTATAAGCACATAGTTCTATTAACTATAGTCTATGGTTTAACTTAGGGTTCACTGTGCAGTTTCATGGATTTTTTTCTAAACAATGTTTATTTGAATAGTATACAAGCAACCTAAAATTTCCCCTTTAAACCACATTCAAGTTCTTTATTAAGAAAATTAGCTCTTTGTGATATGGTTGCAAATGTTTTTCTCAATTTTTCATTTATTTTTGGCTGTGCCTATTTTTTAATCTTTATGTAGTCAGATTGACCGTTCTTTTCCTTCATGGTTTCTGGACTTTGAATCATACTCAGAAAGGCCTTCCCTACCCTAAGATAATAAAACACATCATTGATCTATTTGGATTTATTCAAGGATCAGGAATGAGTCAGGGAATGCTGCTTTACTTTTTTCCAGATGGCAGTCTTTCTAACACCATTTCTCAGGATTCCTTTAAACAACAATAGCCATTCATGAACTAGTCAAGGAGCCCTATTTAAAGGAAGAACATACATTAATTTAGATACCTGATGTGTTGTGAATGTCACTGTAATTTACAACATCCATGTGAGGTATGAGTTTCCTTGTTTTTCCAATGAGAGGACTGAGGTTCAGAGAGAGTGAGTATATTGTCCACAACATACTTGGGAGTTACAAGGTGGCAGAGCTGGGATTTGAACTCACATCTGTCTGAGTACAATGTCTGTGCGCTTTCTGCTCTCTACACTTATGATTCAGAAGGGAAACAGGGTATTCATATACAGAGCTTCATAGAAGTACGTAAGGACAGTTTTCCAATCCTTTTGTCCTCTTCATTCCCTTCCCCTCAGAGCCCTCTTGTACCATATCATGAGGCTTCCCTACAGTGAACTGACCCCCTTTCATTGGTTCCTGCAGCAGATGCCTGAGCCATAGGGATCATCAGCTGCCCCCCTGGCCAAAGCACCCTGGGGCCAGAAGACAGAGGGTACCTCCCCCAGGAGCCATGCCTGCTTTCCTCAAGTGTTGCAGAGGCCCAAACAATGGGGGGAGGGGGTAACTCAGTGCTTCCAAGATTATGTAGGACTTGATTTTCCAATTCAAAGAGCCGCAGAATAGGTGAGTGACAGTCAGTGTGACTGACCATGGCTGCCTTGGCTCAAAGGAAATTCCCAGGTCCTGAGGTCCATCCTGGTCAGGAGGCGAGATTCTTTATGCTACATCCCCTCACAAAGTGTTTCCCATGTGCTCTTCAGAGGGACTCACGAGTGTCCACTTACTAGACCGTTCTAGCAGAAGCAGCTAGCCACCCACCCAAATTCTGGGTTCCTCTTCCATAGTATAGAGTGCCCAGACTGCAGCTCTATTTGCCAGTGCTCTCGGGTCCAGGCACGGTTTTGTAAAATGTCTCCCTAATCGACTAGCAGTGGCATGTGTCCCTTCCAGGCTGGGGTTGGTAAGAAGCAGGAAGGTCTTCTCCATGTCTGTTCTGTTCTCCTGTCTGTCTACTGGGCAAGGAGGACTCTGAGGTCCTGCAGGATGGTGGGGCCATAAGATGGGGGGTGGGGGTGGGGCATGGGGGGCAGTCTCTGAACCACCTGGAATAAAGCTGCCCACTAATTAGGAACATTGGTATGAAACTTTACATGAGCAAAGAATAAACCTTTACTATGTTCCCTGAAATCTTGTGGTTGATAGCACAAGATAGCAGTGGACATTAACCCAAGTATCCCCTTGGTGATGTAGGGATGGCTCACTGAGGGGACCCAGGCTGTCTTTGAGACCACTTCCTTCTGTCCCCTCATCCTGGAGGCAGTGGGTCTTTCCCACCCACCTCTACCTGGACAGCGCTGGCTCCTGCATCCCTTCTTCCCCTCTCCTTCTTCTTTTCCTTTCCCACTGCCCTAATCCTAATCATTCTCTGAAAGCTGCAAAACTCAGTCAGAAAATATGCATCTGAATATATTTTGTCTCACACTCAGGTCAGAGGTTTAAAAAAATCTTTATTTCTATCTTGGAGTGGAGTGGAGGAGAGGAAAGTGACCCTGGCGAAGCAGGGAAACGGAGTGGGAAATACACAGGAATGATTCAAGGTAAACCCCTCCAGCCTGCTTACGTGATTCAGTCCCTACCGGACCCTCCAAGCGGACACACACCCAGCAAGCTCTGTTAGGATATCCAGCTCCTATTGTTGTTTTTTCCATATCTCATCAATGGGTAAAAGGGCACAGGGTAAAAAGGGTAAAAAATGCCTCTATGGGGAAAGTAAAGAACCAAGGTTGAAATTAGGCTGTTTCCTTTCTGATAATAGCATCTACCCTCTTCCTGGCTCTTACCAGATCTCACAGTGGGTGACATAAGCTGCTCTAGTACTAATGACTTACTGGCCTTCCTGCTGAGCAATCACTAGAAAGGTGTTTTGTCTCTAATTCCCTAAAATTTTAAAATTGATTACTCTTGCTCCCTAGGCACTGCCCAGGGGGTTTAAAGGATGGATCTCCATCTGTAGTGGCTCTGGCTCCCTTATCTTTTCTCTAAGACTCAGCTTGGGTATCACCTCTTCCAGGAAGTCTCCTCAGGTTTCCCTTCCTCTCTAAGTCCCGGGACTATTCTAAACTCCCATCTCTGCACATACATTCAACATGCCCCTTTCATCAGATGGTAAGATCCCTGAGAGTAGCGACTGTTTCTTACCCATATCTATAAGCCAAACTGATCACAGTGCCTGACAGAAAGCAAGTGTTAAGGGTGTTCAAATGAATTTAAACTTCTGAGCCAAAAGTGAAGTATTTTTTGACAGAGTGCTAGAAAAATAAACATGAAATAATATGAAAGTGAATCTCAGGACTTTGACACTGTTAAGACCTAACCCTTCTGAATGGGGAAATGGAGGCCCTGGAGATGGAATGACTTGCCCAGAGGGGAAGAGCGCACCAGCAGTCAGGCTGAGATGTGGGCACTTTTCTGACAGAGCAGTCCTTGTTGGTGACAACAGAAACCAACCCTTGGCTTAGGTTTGTCTCTATAAAACTGTGTGAAACATGCTCCTCAGCTCATGTGGTCTTTCGCCCCCAAAGTTTGAAAAACAATTTGGTCTCTATATTTTCTGTCTTTTCCACCTCCACTGCATTTTTTTCTTTTAAAATTTTTATCTTTTATTAAATTTTGATTATGAAAATGGGGCGATGCAACGGTGGCTCAGTGGCAGAATTTTCGCCTGCCATGCTAGACACCGGGTTCGATTCCTGGTGCATGCAAGCTGCATGTAGAATTTCATGTCTTTCTTTTCTCAATTACTATTTATTTGTGACTATTTTTCCAGGCCTCAAAAATGAGATCTTTTTAAAAAATAGCTTTAATGTTCTGAAGCTTTTTGATCAGCGTATTTTATACTGAGTTAACTTATAATGTAAAAGAGTCTAATAATGAAAATAAAGAAGAAAAATGCTATATAACTAGTACATGTAATAGCCATACTTTATCATATGGTTATATCATATTCTACCCAAATATAGGTGGTTTGCAATTTTTCATTGTAATAAATGGAAAATATATTTATTTATTTAGTCATCTCACTGTGGTGAGACTATCTTTGTACAAAATCTCTGACTAAATTTATGATTATTGCCTTGGAAATAACATATTGCTTTTGTCCTTGACTTGGAGGAAAAGATTTTTGAAAGGTAAAGTGTTTCCAAATTCAGGATCAGCTTAAGAGGTAATGCTATTTTCTTACAAGCACTGATTACTTTTCATTCAGAAAAGGTAAAAATTATTTTTAAAAAAACAGCAAAAAAATGTATTATAGTAAAATGATGGTAAGCCAATCCTGCAAAGGTAAGTGATCTGGCTCCAAGGGAAAGCAATTGATTTCTCTATCTAGAGGTGTAAATTAGATGTTAATTGCCATTATGTGATGCTTAAGAAGAGGTGTTGCTTTTTGAACTTTTAAAAAAAATAAACATTAAGTAGTTTGAGTGAGAACATAAAATAACTAGAAAGAATATTCTGATTCAGAAAATATGAGTACCAACTACTGATTTAAGTTAGTAGCCATAGAAAATGCTCAGATAATGTAAAGTTGTTTAGAGACGCTTATAGGGAAAACTTACAGCTAAATAAAGCCCAAGATATGAATTTTAAAACTCTATTAGTATCTTAAAATATATTTTCAGCGAACTAAAGCTAAAGTTCGACAGATTAATTAAAAAATGCAAGTAATAAAATATTCCCCTAAATGTTTCTACTTTTAGGTTCTAAATGCATCTGTGTTGTGGACATTGTACAGATACTAAATTATGGTGAACTTCCTTTCACTTCATAAAGACATAAATATACTTTTCATATGTTAATTTGGCCCAACTCTTGTATTTTTGCTTATGAAATGAACAGTAAAAATAATTGTAAAGAAAAAACACTGTGCCTCAAAACAGCACTTTCTGTATAGCATGTTTTTTCCAATTTGCCCCTTGCATCATTTTTTTAAATCACTAGAGAAAACTACTCAAAAACAGGATTAATGACGGACAAACAAGATTGCTATGGAAGTAATTTCGAGGTTACAAAACAATTTTGAACTCACGTGGGAATGAAGCCACCGAGGTTCTCTCCAAAACAAAGACTCCCATTTCCGGAGAGGGCTCCTGATGAGAAAGAGCTGCAAGGCCCTAACAAGGCCAGCCTTGAACACACATCTTTCATAGATTTCCAGGAAATAAAACAATCACTCACATTTATTGACTATTTGCTATGCACCAGGAATTGGGGGTGGGGGGGGGAGAGGGAGAGGTCTTTGCGATCATAATTTCATTTCATTTCCACACCAACCCATGAAGCCATTACTGTATGATCCCCATTTTACAGATGGGGAAGCTGGGACCCAAAGAGGTTTAGTTTCTTGCCCCAAAATCACATCTGATGAATGGCTGGGATTCCGTCTAGGTCTGTTAGCTACAGCTTTTAACTCCCCATGCCCCACGCTGCCTCATTAAGTAAGTTTAACAACAAGGGAAATTAAAAAAAAAAAAAAACAACAAAGTAGAATGAAAGAAAGACAGAGGCTGGAGTCCCCCAAATCTGCATTTCTAAACAAAAATGGCAGAAAGAAGCAGCGCTTCAGCAGGAGGATAGTCCAGGTTCTAGAGGACACTGGGTTTAAGGCAGGACACTCAGCAAATCCAGAGTGTCCCTCCCTCCTCTGTACCTCCCCTCGGAGAGGAGGGGCTGCGGCCACAGGTCCCCACCCCGCTCCAGCAGAGCCCTAAGAATCCAGCCGCACCCGGACCCCCACCCAGTCCCTGCATTGCCTCTGAGGACCCACCTGCAGCCCCGGAAAGGGGAGAGGCACCCCCACCCCCCACCCCCGCCAGAGTGAGGCCACCATCCGCCTGGAGGGGGGTTCTACCCCAGGTGTCCTCGGAGGACTAATGTGATACTGCTACCTCTGATTCCTTGCATCTAATTGTCAAAAGCCAAACGGCAGGGGAATAAGGCAGTCAGAGATTAGCTCCCAACCTCTAAACTCTCCCTATTCTCCTATGATTTGAGGTTAAATCCTTTACTTCCAGGGCCTGGAGATGAAGTAGATCTGAACTCTTAAATCCCCATAGGCCTAAAATCCTATGAGATTGACTAAAACCAATCAATCAATCAATCAATAAATATGACTAGCAAGAGGAATAAAGGTGAATCACTTACAGAAAACAGCTATGGGCTATAATTACGTTAAATATAACTTAATTATGTCTAAAACCTGGAAAAGCAAAACCCCAAATTCTTAAGAAATACAATTTAGAGCAAGATTCAGCCGACTGAGTCCATAAGGGTCTCCAGGGCTTGTCAGATGAACCATCGATGGTCTGGCCCTTTGGTGTCTCTACCTCCCAAACTCTACTCAGGCACCCGAGAGCTGGTCACTCTGGCATCTGCCTCATCACAGAATTGCAATAACTCTGCAGCCTCCACCCTGAAATTGCTCTGTCTGGTCATAATCCCCTACTGTCTTTGGGAATCTATCCTTCCACCTCGTCCACCCAGGAGTCTTCTCTCCCTGCTTTTCCAGCCCTCTAAAAAACCTGGGCACTTGCCTACTGGGATTCATTTTCCTTTTGTCCCTCACCTACCATCCTTCCCCCAGGCAGGCAGCTGACATGGTCTAAGGGCCTGGGGACAGGGGACAATTGTCACTCAGTCCTGGCCATCACGTCTATTCCACGGTGGGTACTCTGAGCCACACAGTGTTCTAAGCACTTTCTAAATGTTAATTTAATCCCCATAACAACACTATAGAGAGGTACTATTACTACTCTCATTATGTAGATGAGGAAACAGAGGTCCAGAGAGGTTAAGTGACTTGCCCAAGGCACACAGTTCCTAAGCATTGCTTTAATCTGACCAGTGTGATTGGTTCAAAAATGACCATGTGGCCCAATAAGAGCCAACAAAATGCAATAGCTGGAAGTGATGGTTATGAATTTTTCTTCCTTGTTTTGTTATGAATATGTTTGTATAGAAACATAAAGCAAAAATCTTTGTTTTCTTCCCCCTCTTCTCTTATTTTATAACATAAATTGTATAAACTTGATGTTATAGTATTTAAGTTACAGGATGTGGAGTTTAAGAATGAATATTTCCCAAGGAATTGCATCCTCTTCTAGGGAACGGGTTAGCACATTTCCGGTTATATGCAGGAAAGTCAGGCAAAAGTATGACTGTTATTGTCTTTGTTTAGAGACTAAGTATGATTTAAGGAGATGTGTATGGGTACCAAGCTGACATGGGATGGACTGTGACGGTTAAGTTCATGCTTCAACTTGTCTAGGTTATGGTGTTCAGTTGCTTAGTGAAGTAAGCACTGGCCTGATTGTTACTATGAGAGTATTTCATAGATTTAAAACAGTCAGTTGATTGCATCTACAATCAACAAAGCAGATTGCCTTAAGGACTGAAAGAAGTCTTCACATCCAACCAGTTGAAAGCCTTAAAGGGAGAACTGAGGTATTTCAGCAGATGGAAAGAATTTCTTTTATTAGCCCAGCCAGCCAGCTTCTCCTGGGGAATGTCTCACCTTCATCAGAGTTCCCAACTTGCAGCTTCTCCTCCTGGGGATTCAGTGTCACTATTGAGTTCCCAAACTCACAGCTTGCCCCAAGGAATTCAGACTTGCCTATTCCCATGGTCATTTAAGCCTGTTCCTATAATAAATCTCTTAATATTTGCATATCTATCTGCCTGTCTGTCTACCGATCTAATTTCCTGGAGGTTCTCTTTCTCTGGAGAATCCTGACTAATACACTGGGGCTTCTCGAAGGAGACTTTTATTCTTCTCCCCCTGGACTTGGAACCCGGGGGGATGTGAGGAGCAGGACCCCCACCTGGTGACCACAAGGAGAAAGCCTCTTTGAGAATGGAGCCATCTTAGAACTGAGGGAAAGAAACTGAGTCCTAAGGACATAATGGGAGCCCTGATCACCTGGCCTTCTCAGTTTGGTGAGCTAGTAAGTTAACCTTCCACTCAAAACAGTGCTTGGGTTATCTTTCACTTGCAATCAAAAGATCCCAACTGGCTGAGCTCACCAAGCTCACATTCAGCCCACATTTAGCTTTAAAGTTAATTGATGAGAAAAATGGCTGTGCTTTGATGACCGTAAAAACTTCAAATATTTTTAAATGTTGTTTTGGTAGCACAAGATACCATAAAAATCGTGATTCATACAGAAAAGCACCTGTATACACTCTTGCACAACTTCAAGTGCACAAGCATGCATGCCCCTTATTTTAATGCAGAACAATGAATGTCCAAACCAGTGACACATTTACAGAGTCTGCACAGAGATGGCAGAAATCTTATTTTTACCTCGCTTCTGGTGTACACTCCTAAGCTCTAACTTAAGTCCCATCAAACTTGCTGAAACTGTCACCAAATCAGAGCCTCTTGGTAATAATCATTTCTGTGGACTTTTCTGCTGCATTTAACCCCATTTATCCTTTTGCTTTTTTACTCTCTCTTCCTGTGTTTCTTTGATACTTCACTTGGTTTTCCTCTTGTTTTTTGTCTCCATTTTCCCATCTGGATTCCCTAAGAGTTAGCATTCGCTTATTCTCAACAGAATTACTAGTATTTGTATCAATTTGGTTTAAGATACAGGTTTAGCTGTGGTAACAAAAAGACACCTTTCTCCCCTTCCCACAAAAACAACCAACAGTAGCTCAAACTAGAGAGGTTTATAACGCCTTCACTTCCTAGGCTGGAGCTGCAAAGACAATCCATTCCCTCCCTGGGCCCTGCAACATCTAATCAACAACCAAATAAGCTCTCCTGTCCTTTCCCTCTTTCTATTCATTCAATCACGGCAGCTGCTGCAAAAGCCTCCCATCTGGTCTCACGGCATTTGGCTCTCCCCTCCTAAGTCCATCCCCGCCCACAGCTGTCCAAGACACATTTTAAATTATAACTCAGGTCCCATTACTACCCATTCAAAAACCTTTGACCATGGTTTAAAGTCTGAACTCCCTGATAGGCAGTTACAATTTACCTTTCCAGCATTTTCTCCTTTCCTCGTTGTAAATCGTGGGTACAAAGGAGCAGCTTTGTACCCAGCCCCCAGTGCACCCCGATCTCTCTTATCTCTGACTCAGGCCATTTCTTCTGCAGCTGCTCTTCCCCTTCACTCCACCTCTGCCTGGCAAGTCCCACCAGGTCCATCTCAGGCCCCCTCCCCCCCACCCCCCAGCCACAAGCGCCAACGCTGCCCCCATCCCCACCGTTCACCCTCCTCGTCCCATCCCCACCCCAAACGTCCCAGACACACACTTCCCAGCTTCCACAGCCCTCTGCTTATAGCTCTCTTTTGCTCCTGGTCTGCCTAGATATGCCCAGATGCGCCCTCCTTGAGGGACGAGCCTGACAGTTCCTGGGCAGGGGCTGAATACGTCTTCAAGTTGAGCCAAATCCAACTCCGTGACTCCTTTCTCATTCAAGTGCCAAGAACAGGGAACCCCGCGAAGCGGGCTGGGAACCCCTGTGAGTTCCCAAAGTTCACAGTTCTGTGTTACTTGAACTTTAACATCCCCCCTCCCCCGCCCCCGACACACACACGGTGCCTGGCTTGTCGCCTGGTGTCAGCGTGACCCAGAATCTGCGGCTCCGCCCTTGCAACCAGCGCCCGCCGGGGCGGCCAGCCGTCTGCCTTCCAGAGCTGCTCAGACTGTGGGGTAAATGCTGTCTGTAATCCGATCCAAGGTTTAAAAATAACCCAGAGGTCTGACCTTCTAAGAGCCGGCTCTGATCTTCCAGGTCCGGGAGGTTTTTCCTGGCAGTGCAGCGTAGGCTTTAAAACCACCCGGGGCGCAGACCGCCCTCGCCCCCTCCTCCACAAGGGCTGCTCCGGGCCTTCCGTCCCTCTGGAGAGAGCCTCAGCCGGCCTAGATTTGGGTCCAGCTCCTCTCCGTCTCTCCGGGCGCCAGATGCACTTCTGCTCACAAACCCGGGCCCAGCACCCCTGGCTGAGCTCCCCTACTCACCTCCCCACCGCCAGGCAGCTTGCCGGGCAGTCTGCCAGCAGCCACAAAGGAGCAAGCTGAGGGCGGCTGCTTTACCCATCTGCGGACCTGGGGGACACCATCATCTCCCTTCCCGCGGCCTTCTTTCCACCCAGAGTCAAGGCCCGGTGGAAAGTTCCCGCAAATGTTTTCTTTGGGAGGAGGTGGGGTGGGGGGCGGGGTGTAGTAGCAGTGTGGAGACTGGGCTTTCTTTCCCCGCCTAGGGTGAGAGTTTCATCTTGAGTAAAAGAGGAGCTTCAAGCCTCTCCCATTTGGAACAGGCCTGCAGGCTGCAGGTGACACCTCACAGCTCCAAGAACAGAGTGTGCTGAGTGCCCCAGGCCATGGGACTTGAGGGTGGGGGAGTAGGAATGCAGAAGGAAATAAGAGAAATCTGTTTAAAGTTGGTCACTAAAACCGAAGACTCCTTTGGATGCCTTGACTCCAGAATTGTCCCATCCAGTGAAACATTAAGGAATTCTGTGCTTTCTTTGACACAACCCCACCCTATGCCACCAACCACCATCGCCAGAGCCAGAAAGAAGAGGCCAGAATAAGAGTGGGGTCAGAACTTGTTCAAGGGAAGAACCTGAAGCAAGTAGAGCAGGTGTCCCTGATTATCCCTTTCCCTAGTTCCCTTAGGATCTCCTTGACTTGAGGTCCCCTTTATGTCCCTTTTCTCAATCATTCAATCACACAACAATCACCCAACAAAGAACTGATCATGCCTGACTAGTTGCCAGGCCCTGGTGTCAAAAATGCTGTGAAAACAAATCTCAGGCCTCAAGTCCAGAGAAACACAAAGTGTTACTTTATTTTTTAAAACTTAAAAATAATAAATTCTATTTTGAGTCCCCTTTAAGCGAGGCCATTTTCCAATGATGCAGGAGAAAGAAGCTCAGGGCTTTGAGCCCTTTCTTGGAATCAGGAGAAAGAAGGGCAGTTGCAGAGTCCCCCATGTGAAAAACAGGCCTGCAGCTCTTCAAGTTCACAGGCTGTTACGATTGGGTCCACACTGGAGAAAAATATGGAAGTGTAATACTGCCCCGCATGGGGAAATCCTGATATTCTTACAGGCATTAGGGACTTCCAATTTAATAAGTTGTGCCCCTGATCTTAGAGACTGGCTTTATGAAACTTATTCCTGCAAAGGAGAGGTTAAGCCTACTTAAGATTATGCCTGAGTCACCCCCGGAGAACCTCTTTTGTTGCTCAGATGTGGCCTCTCTCTCTAAGCCAGCTGAGCAGGTGAACTCACTGCCCTTCTTACTACGTGTGACATGACGTCTAGGGATGATTCTGGCCCTGGCATTGTGGGAGTGAGAAAGCCTCCTTGACCCAAAGGGAGAAGAGAAGTGAAACAAAATAAAGATTTCATAGAGCTGAGCGATTTCAAATAGAGTCAAGAGGTCATTTGGGGGTCTATTTTTATGCATAATATAGATATTCCCTTTTAGTTTCTAGTGTATTAGAATAGCTAGAAGGAAACACCTGAAACTGTTGAACTGTATCTGGTAGGCTGAATTCTTGATAATTGTATAACTACATAGCTTTTATCGTGTGACTGCGTGAATGTGAAAACCTTATGACTGATATTCCCTTTATCCAGTATACGGGCAGATGAATAATTAAAAAAAGACCAAATGAATGAATAAATAAATAATAGAGGGGGATAAGGAGCATGGGATGTTTTGATATTCTTTTTTATTTTTATTTTTTTCTTAAAGTAATGAAAATGTTCAAAAATTTATTGAGGTAATGAATGTGCAACTATATGATGATACTGTGAGCCACTGATTGTATACTTTGGATGGATTATTTGGTGTATGAATGTATTTCAGTAAAATTGCATTAAAAAAAAGATTCAAGGTCTACAAATGGACTAGGGAAGCAAGCCAATGGAGATTCAGGCTTCGAGTTACTGGGCCTTGATGATACAGTTGGCTCCTGGAGACAGGGAAGGGATCCTATGGAGAGTGCAGGCCAGTAATTGAATATTCTACAAGTTTCCTTTAAGTACTTCTCATGTCTTGTCTGGACAGTTGATATAGGTTATAGTAAAGAACAACTATTTCCCTGTCTCCAGAACAGAACTCCTTTTCTACTGGAACATTTTCTTTCCCCTTCTCTAGTCAGGTGCTTTGAAAGGAAACTGCCATTGCCTCGGGAGTTTATTATCCTGGTCACTACTAATTGGACCAAATCACCTAACCTTGGCCAATAAGAGCCCTCCCCTGAGGCATTTGGTCTTTTTTGCTTGTTTGTTTAAAGAGTTTTGTTGTGTTTTTATCTTAGGGTAGAGAAAGGGGCAGGGAAAGAGGCAAGAGTTGTTGAGATCTGGGGATCTCTTAGAGATCAGAATTTTCCTGATGAGCACAGAGTTCACTGTAATTCCCCAGAAAGGGAATTATGCCTAAGAGGACAAGGGCTGGGATAGGCTAGGCCGAAAGTTTTTTTTCAAGTGTATATGAGGGTTAGGGCAGTTAAAACTCCTTTTTCCTTCCTCCCCTACTCCTCTCCAAGCTCCCAAGTAGAAGGGTAGAGGGTTCCTGAGCAGGGAACAGACACACAATTCTCCCAGTGTTTTATCTGTGATGCCAACAGAGCACATCCTCTGGTGCTGCCTGATCCCTTTGACCAGCTCAGGGCTGCTTCTCTCCACCTATGAGCACCAGGACCTGCAGGATGTCAGACCATGATACATTTCCCTTGACCACATCATTCTCATCGACAACCACAAGTCGATGAACGCCTGTTTCCACCAGCCTGTTGATGATGGTCTCCAGAGTCTCAGGTAGGTAGCACTTGAGGACAACTTCAAAGTCGTGTTATCTATGGTGCCGGGCTTTGGTTACAGCCACTTCTAAGTTGTTATAGGTCTTTTCTGCTGCTAGGTTGATATCATCAGACTTGGAGTAGATGTCTACTACATGCCCTTTCTTATCCACCACTGTCAGGGCAGAGACTCTGTGCTGTACAAAGATACCCAGAGCCACGTAGATGGGGGAGTAGTACGGACCATAGCAATATTGGCATAGGTGCCAATCTGTAGCTTTTCCAGACACTTAGACATGAACTCTGGCTTGGGAGACTCAGTGATAAACAATTTGAGGCACTTGAGGATGTGCTTGTGGGTGAGGATGTATGAGGTGCTGCCTGATTCTTGGTCAATAACTGGCAATCTGTGGATCTTGTTTCGAATTAATGAAGATACAGCATCAAACAAGCTGGCATTAGGAGAAATGCAGATGAGTGGTTTAAAGGCGTCCTGTAGGCACACCTCTCTCCAAGTTTCCATCTTGTGTTCTTCTAGCTCACAGATCTGTACCAAAGCTGATTTATAGTAGTGGTGTAGGATATTGATGAAATCAGTGATGGTCAGCATGCCCACAAAACTTTGCTTCTAACTGTCCCATAAAGGGGCAGCTCGTACACCATTAGTCACCAAAGCAAAGAAAGCTTTCTTCACCTGTAAAGAAGTATCAAATACAACCAGTTTGGAGCTTGTGGGAATCAGGTCATGCAGCGATGAGACTTCATGAAGAAAGTATACACGCTATTGCTGGATTCCAGGGGTCTCGAGGATGCTCATTATTCAGAGCCGGGGAGCTGTCTGAAGAAGTGATTGTCTCCATCATGAGAGGCACCGGCTTGGTTCATTCTATTAAGGAAGTTTGCTCAAGGATAGGCCCCTATTTGACTTTAAGATAGAGAGAGGAAGTGCCATTCCTTGGTACTAGTGGTATATGAGAAGAGAGACCCAGGACCTGTGAGCAGACATGTGGAGAATGAAGGCAACACATCAAATCATATTTAGCTAGTGGAGACTGAGAGGCTTGTCACTGACCCAGACCTGGATTTTGGGTGCTTCTGAAGCCCAGCGATACCTCTGCCCTTCCTGTGGTCATGTGAGCTAATAAATTCCACTTTTGCCAAAGATTGTTGCTAATTGCCACAAAAAGGACCTATCAATGTATCTCCTCATTGATCCCCCTTCTTCCAAGCTTGTCAACCTCCAAACTATCCTTCAAATAGCTTCCAAATGGCTCTTACTAAATTGTTGATCCAGACACACCATTTTCCTGTCCAGAAT
The DNA here is from genome assembly GCF_023851605.1 of Tamandua tetradactyla. Classification (NCBI taxonomy): domain Eukaryota; kingdom Metazoa; phylum Chordata; class Mammalia; order Pilosa; family Myrmecophagidae; genus Tamandua; species Tamandua tetradactyla. The sequence goes on from NC_135332.1 coordinate 147,079,174, forward strand.
ACAAGGGTCCAGGCTCTTTACATGGCATTCCTGTAGCCGCATTGAATCAATATTTCCAACCTCACCTCTTGCCTTTTTCATTTCTTTAGCTTATTCAAGATCATTCCCTGGCACTATGTATGCAAGGTCACAGCTCTGAGACTTGCTTGGACTTTTCCTTCTCCCTGAAATTCTATCTCCCACCCAGTGTACTCCCAGTTTTCCTTCAAGACCCATCTCTGTCAATGAGGATGGTGACTTTCCCAATACACAAACCCAAATCACTTGTTTTCCTGGCTTCATTTTCAAAGCACTTTATTTATTCATTCTGCCACTCAACAAATATTTGTTGAGCAACTTTTATGTGCTAGACACTGTGCCAAGTGCCAGTGAACTTAAAAGACAAAGTCCTCACACTCATGGAGCCTACAATCTAGGTGAAGAGTGGGTGAGAAGAGCATAGATCTATTAGACAGGGTGCTTCTGGCTCCAAGGAGTGGAATACCTAAGTCAAAGTGGTTTAAACAATAAGTGCTATATCATAGTATGTAAGAAGTCTGGAGGTATGCAGAATAGAGCATCAGTTAATTCAGGGGCTCAGTGATATCTGGTCTGGGGATAATAATAGTACCTACCTTATAGGACTGCCGCATGATTAAATGAGCTCAGACATTCAAAGCAAAAGCACAAAGCAAGGCATACAATGAGCGTACAACAGGTGTTATTTATGAGCTCAAAGATATATGAACAAGGTTCATTACAATATAGTTTTTAAAAATATTTTTATTGAGATATCTTTACGTACCATACAGTCCATTTAAAGTATATCATCAAGGGCTCACAATATCGTCACATAGTTAGCTATGTATTTGTCACCATGATGATTTTTAGAACGTTTGCCTCACACCAGAAAAAGCACAATATAGTTAAAATAGTGAAACATTGTATAAAATCTAAAGCCCATCACTGGGGAAGTGGTTAAATTTAACCATTAAAAAGAATAAGGTAGAGCTATCTAAACAAATTTGCAAAGATCTCCAAGACATACGCTTATATGAAAAAACAAGTCATAGAACAATATTGTAGTATGATTCTATTTATCAATTATAAACTCATGCATATGTATTAGCTTGTAAATGCATAGAAAAGGACCTGGAACCCACCCAACTAAGAGCAGTTCCTTCAGGGGACGTGTAGAAGGTGCAAGTGCCCTTGTATTTATTGCTTTGTATAAAGAAGTATTATGGAAACTTTTATTAAGAGAATCTATCCAGGAAATACAAATTAAAGTGAAAATGGGATATCACTTTATACACATCAGATTGGCAAAAATTAAAAAGAACTTTAACATCTACTGCTGGTGGGATGTAAGAGAAAAGGGTGTTCTCTTTCAGTGCTGGTAAAAAACGGAAGAGCTGTAACCTTTTTGGAAAGTAGTCTGGTAGCATCTATTAAAAAAATACATATACATTTTGGCTCAGTAATATCATTCTTGGGAATCTATTCCAAAGCAATAAAATCACCAGTGCCCCAGGCCATGTGTACAAAGATGTTTATTACAGAATTTTTCATAACAGTAAAAATAAAGAAAGAAACAGGAAATGTAGTGAAGGCACATGAATTGGAATAGAATGCACACCATAGAATATGATGTAACAACTAAAAAAGAATATGCAGTAGCACTTGTTTTAGTTTGCTAATGCTGCTGGAAGACAATATACCAGAAATGGAATGGCTTTTATAACAGGGATTTATTAAATTACAAGTTTACAGTTCTAAGGCCTTAAAAATGTCCAGACTAAGGCATCCAGAAAAAGATACCTTGACTCCAAAGAAAGGCCGAATGGCGTCTGGGATTTCTCTGTCAGCAGGGAAGGTATATGGCTGGCATCTGAGGTCCTTGCTCCTGGTTCGTTGCTTTGTGTTTCAGTGGCTTTATCTCTAAGTGTCAGTGGGCCCTCAAGTAATTTCTCCAGGGCAAAACTCTGGGTTCTGGCTTGCTTAGCATCTTGTGGGAAGGCACATGACAAGGTCTGCTGGCTTCTCTCCTGGCTTCTGGTTTCTAATGGCTCTCGCAGATCCTGTTGGTCCTTCTGGTGTTTTCCTCTGCATCTCCAAACATCTGTGTCTGCGCTTCAAAATGTTTCCCCTTTTAAAGGACTCCAATAAACTAATCAAGACTCACTTTGGATGGGTGGAGTCACATCTCCATCTGATCAAAAGGTCACACTCACAAGTGGCTATGTCACATTTCCATGGAAACAACCCAATCAAGAGGTCCCACCCTATAATATTGGATTAGGATTGAAAGAACATGGCTTTTCTGGGGTACATAACAGGTTCAAACCAGCACAGAGCTATACCTTGACTTGGTAGGAATTCCTTAAGTGAGAAAAAGAAAAATATAGAAGTATGTGTATAAATTCCAATCCAGTTTTTGATGGACAAACTGATTCAAAAACATGACAAACTCTATATTTAAGTCTTATGCCCAAATCTGAGAAAACCTGGACTGGGCCTGCAGACAGCTGAACTGGAATCCTTGGATACTTCTCAGTTCTAAACACAAGCCTCATTAAGCCTAAAAAGTATATGAGAACAGCATAGGCAAAGGGTACTGCTGAGGGGGTAGTTTTCTGGGATCCCCTTCTGTTCCTCCTGCTAAGATCCCATCCTGGTGGGGAGGCCGCCTTCCAGAAATGTTCCAAAGGGGGGTTATTTTGTTTTTAATTGGGATGGACTTCACAGAACATGAAGTTAATAAATTTTAAAGTAAAAAATTCAGCAACATCTAGTGTGTTCACAGTGTTGTGCAACCACCATCCTCTATCTAGTTCTAAAACATTTTCATCACCCCGAAAGGAAACCTCATATCTATTAAGCAGTCACTCCCTATTGCCCCCTCCCCCAGCCTCTGACAACCACCAAGCTGATTACTGTTTCTATGGATTTACCTATTCTGCATAACTCTGATAAATGGAATCACACAATATATGTGACCTTTTGTGTCCAGCTTCTTTCACTTAGCATAATGTTTTCAAGGTTCATCTATGTTGTAACATATATCAGCATTTCATTCCTTTTTATGGCCAAAAATACTCCGTTGTATGGATATACCATAATATGTTTATCCATTCCTCTGTTGATGGATACTTAGGTTGTTTGCACCTTTTGGGTGTTGTGAATAGTGCAGCTGTGAATATCTGTATACAAGGATTTGCTTGAGTCCCTATTTTCAATACTTGTGTGTGGAATTGCTGGGTCACATGGTAGTTCTGCTTAATTTGGGGGTTAGGGGGTACTCTTCCTGGTACTGCTGGAAGGGTCCCATCAGCATCAGTTATGCTGCATGTTAGCCACTAATTCTGCTGCTCTGCAAACCCTGTCTGCCAGGCCCACCATCCAGGGTCTGAGTCCTGCTCTTCCATATGGAGTGATCTCCCTGTTTTGGTGCCTGCATTTCAGGTTATGTGATTTTCCATTATCGGTGACAGCATTTGCAGGGTACAAGACTTTACCATTTATAACCACTTAGGAGCTTTTGGTGGGCAGGCCTGGCTAGGCCTATATCAGTACACATGCACAATATGGACAGATACACACCCAGTTGTTTTTTATTGATATATATTATATATTTACATACACATGTAATCATCCAAAGTGAACAATGCATGGTTTACAATATCATCATATAGCTGTGCATTTATCATCACAATCGACCTTTTTTCTTTGTTGTGAAAAATAACATATATACAAAAAAAGCAATAGATTTCAAAGCACATCACAACAATTAGTTGTAGAACAGATTTCAGGTTTGGTATGGGTTACAACTCCATTTTAGATTTTTACTTCTAGCTGCTCTAAGAATACTGGAGACAAAGAAATATCAGTATAATGTTTCAGCAATCCTACTCATTTGTTAAGAACTACCTTCTCTATATAACTCCACTATGACCTTTTATCTTTCTCCCAGTCTTTAGGAGTATTTGGACTAAGTCCAATCTAAGTTTCTCATGTTGGAAGGGGCTATTGATAATATGGAATAGGGGGGCGGAACTAGCTGATGGTCTGGAGAGGCTGGGCCCTCTGCATTTCAGGACTTAACTGGTCCATGGACCCATCTGGAGGTTGTAGATTTCTGAAAAGTTTCCCTAGTGCATGGAACCTTTGTAGAATCTTATATAACATCCTAGGTGTTCTTTAGGATTGGCAGGAATGGTTTTGGTTGGAGTTTTGCAAGCTATGATAGGTGGCAATGTCTAACTGAAGCTTGCACAAGAGTGACCTCCAGAGTAGCCTCTCGACTATTTGAACGCCCTCTGCCACTGATACCTTATTAGTTCCATTTCTTTTTCCCCTTTTGGTCAGGACGGCATTGTTGATCCCACACACACCTGGTTGTTATCATGAGTTACTAGAGGCGAAGGGGTAGGGGGGGTTGAGGTCCATGTGGTGCAGGGAAGATTAGAAAGGGAAGGGGGAGGCCATTAAAAAAAGAATAAAAACAAAAAGCAACCACAAATTGCACGTACGCATCTGCATAAAATTTTGCATGTTTTAAGGCATGTTGAAAGAAATTAAATTAAAAATTAAAAAGACAGAGATTGTTATGTGCTACTTGGGTAATTTGAAAAGAAACAAAACAAAAAAATGCCAGCTGCCTGGTTGCGAGAAGGACTCAACTCTTCCCTTGTCTCTTACATATCTTGCCCCAGGGAAGGGTTTTGTATAGCAGCCCGTGTGTGCAACAGCTGCCATCTGGCTCCCCGCATTCCCTAAATGCAGTTTTTTAAAGCATATTAGCTGCTTTCCTACAAAATTCTACCATGAATAATTGAAATGAAGCATTTCTAGTCAAAATAAATCAACACCGAATGATGAGGTACCCTTATTTTTCCTGTTTCTTACATCCTTTCTAATCTACCAAAGGTGGAGATTTAAATTAAATTGAATTTATCATATTGCTGAATTTGGCAAAGTTCACTAAATTGATTGGTAGTGTGAAAACAGCAAATGGACTTGGGGGAAATCCCATGTCAGAGGCCTGCTTGATGTACATCTGAGGGAAATGCATTAGCATGCATTCTTCTCAGACCCCAAAACTTCTTTCTAGGATCCTGCCATGGCACCTCATGTTAGCTCATTGCAATTTGGCTCCAATGCTCTAGTCATGCTGAGAACATGTGGAAAATCATGACACTGCATAGCAGTTCCTGCCTCAAAATCTCACAGAGAGCAGGGCAGCTTTCCACAGAGAAAAGGAAGAGATGCGCCAATGTACACTTAAGGAAGTATGTAATAGGGCTGAGAACATTGGTACAGGAAATAACTCAAAAGTTCTATTGACTTTAAAGAATATTCAACAACCTCAACTACAAGCAGTCACTGTGCTGAACACCATCAGGGGTACGAAGATGATCAGAACATGGTTCTTATTCTGAAAAGCTTGTAATCATATGGCAAGAGAAATACATATCAGCAAGAGGCAGACAGCTGACCAACAGCTAATGACATTTAATTGACTTGCATAACAAGACTGGAGGTGAGAAATTCCATGCTTGGATAAGCATTTCCACGATGTTATCAAGAACTCGGGATCTTTTTAGTGTTCGTCTTTGTCATTCTCATGTGTTGGGTTTCCATCCCTAGGAAGTTGTCTCATAGTCTAAATATGGCTGCTGCATCACAAACATCACATCCATTCTACATCACTGTATTCAGAGCAGAGGAAACGATGTGGGGGAAAAGGGGAAAAAAGGTATTCGCAGACCTCCCTTACCTCTCATTAACAAGTGTCGTAGGTCGAATAATGATCCCTCAAAAAATATGTACACCTGGAACCTCAGAATGTGACCTTATTTAGGATAAAGGCCTCTGCAGATGTAATTAAGGTAAGGATCTTGGGATCATCCTGGATTAGGGTGGCCTCAAATCCAATAAAAGACACAGAGAAGAAGAAAACGGGGGGCAGAGATTGGAGGGATGCAGCCCAAGCCAAGAACACCCAGGGCTTCCGGCAACCACCAGAAGCTAGGAAAGAGGCTTGGGTTAGATTCTCCCTCAGAGCCTCAGGGGATGCCAACCCTATGGACACATTGGCTTCAGATGTCTGGCCTTCAGAACTGAAAGAGAACAAATTTCTATTTTAACTGCCAAGTGTGTGGTAATTTATTATGGTGGCCCTGGGAAAGTAACATCCCACATCATTTGGCCACCCCTAGTTGCAAAAAAAAAAAACTGGGAAAATGAATATCTGCCAAAAAGAATTAGGTCTTTAAAAATGTGTATGCAAGGTGGCATTATTACTTGTTCATAATGGCTACTGTCATTTAATTGGTGTGTGTGTGTGTGTGTGTGTGTGTGTGTGTGCAGGCTAAAAGCCCTGTAATGTGCAGGATATCCCCACCCAGTGTTCCAGTATGTAAGAAGCACTCCGACAAGCCATACCAGAGCTCAAGTGTGAGCTGTCCCTGCAGGCTCTACATGGCTCCCTGTTAACATGGAAGGGTGGGAAGGGGTGGGAGGGTTGGTGAGGGGCAGGGAGCTAGCAATGACAGCCACAACAGGGGGATGACTCCTCCTAATTCAATAGCAGGACTTGTTCTACAGGCCAGGACATGGGAGCCAACTGGGATGGGGGCAGGTCTTCTTTTTTTGTTGTTGTTGGCTTGTGGCCAGGTTCATTTATTCATTCATTCGTCTAGTCATTTATTCAATGGACATTTAACTGAATATCTCTTTTGTGCCAAGTGCTAGGGATTCAAAATGGATAAGACACAGTTTCTGCATTCGGGGAACGTATGGACTGGGAGGAGAGCCAGGTATGCAAACGAATCAGTGAAGTAAAGTGCTCACAGACACTAACAGAGAAATCTGTCCTGGTTGTGTGTGGGTGGGTGATAGGGGAATAGAGGGGGAAATGACTGATTCTGCCTCCAAGGGAGGGGCAGTGAGGGAAGTCTTTGTGTCTTTGCTAAGAAGGAGCCACTTGAATGAGTGTTGGCATGAAGAGGACGGCTCCACAGCTAAGGCTGTGAGGTGAATCCTTGTGTGAGTCAGCTCACTTTGACCTGCTCTAGAATCAGTGATAATAATGACAAATTCTGGCCACACATATTAGTCAAGACTCTTTCAGGTGCAAGGGACAAGAACCCAAAAGTAGAAAAAATGTTCAGTTGTTAGTTCATATAACCACAAAGTCCAGGGGAAGATTTTCATGGGCTCCAGAGGTTCCAGTGCTGTCATCAGGACTTGATCTCTCTCCATCTCTGTCCCTTGGCTCTGCTTTCTCTGTGTTAGCTTCATTCAAACAGGCTTCTCTCATTCAAGGGTAAAATGACCCCAGCCATTCCAGGTTTACATCCCACTCTTTCAGGTACTCCTGTGGAAAGACAGCCTCTCTTCACCAGTGTTCCAATAAACATCCCTCACTAATTGGACCATCTGGGGGCAAGTACCTGTTCCTGTGCCTCTCTAGGGCTGCAGGATAGATTTTATAACCTGACAAGGCTTGGATTACACAGCTGTTCAGAGAGGAGGGTAGTGGGGACAGGCATGTGGATTTGACCATCCAATCTTCTGGGGCCAGACCTATTGTTAAGGATGGAAACATTGATTGGATTGTTTCCATGGAAATAGAAATATCTCCACGTGGGTGGGACCTTTTAAAAAATGTGTCTCCCTAAATATATGTATATCTGTATCTATACATACGCACACATAGAGGCAGATATGTGATGTGTATATGTGTTAGTTTGCTAGCTGCCAGAATGTGATATACCAGAACTGGAACAGCTTTTATAGAGGGGGAATTTAATTACAAGTTTACAGTTCTAAGGAATTGAAAATTCCAAATTAAGGCACCAGCAAGAGGTTACTTCACTCAAGAAAGGTCATGGAAGCCACATGGCTGGCATCTGTTGGTCCCTTACTCCTGGCCTCTGTTGCTTTCAGCCTCTGGTCTTGTGGAGGTTCCTGACTTTACTTCTCTAGGGTTGGCTTTCATCTCTTGGCTTCCTTTGGCTTTCTCCAGGTTCTGGCTTGTTTAATACCTCATGGCAACATCTGCTGGGCTCCAAGTATGTCCTAACATTCATGTCTCTCTTCTCCACATGTCTGCATCTGTATCAGCTCTGCTGTGAAGTTTCTGTCAGCTCTGAGGCTTCTGTTGTTTCTCTAGACTCTGTCTTTTTGTCAGCTCTGGAGTTTCTCTCCAACATGTTTCCTCTTAAAGGATTTCAGTAAACTAATCAAGACCCACCTGGAATGGGTGGAGTCACATCTCCATCTAATTAAAAGTTAATACCCACAATTGGGTGCCACATCTTCATGGAGATAATCTAATCAAGTTTCCAATTTACAGTACTGAATAGAGATGAAAAGAAATGGCTGCTCCCACAAGATTGGAACAGGATTAAAACATGGCTTTTCTGGGGTACATAATAGATTCAGACCAGCACAGTATATCACAGGGAATTTTGTTCACAATTTTTTTTTTCTTTTGGGGTTCATGGGCTGGGAATCAAACCCAGGTCTCCCACATGGCAGGTGAGAATTCTACCACTGAACTACCGATGCACTGCTAGGTGGGACTTTTTGATTGTATCGTTTCTTTGGAGATGTGACACACCCAGCTGTGGGTGTGACCTTTTGATTAGATGAAGGTATGATTCCACCCATTCAAGGTGGGTCTTGATTAATTTACTGGAGCCCGTTAAAAGAGGAAATATTTTGGATAAACCAGAAGTGACAGGGCCAACAAGAGACCCAGGCGTTTGGAGATGCAGAAAGAAAATGCCCCCGGGAAAGCTGTTTGAAACCAGAAGCCACAAGACCAGCAGACTCCAGCCATGTACCCTTCCAGCTGACAGAGATGTTCTGGACCCATTGGCATTTCTTGAGTCAAGGTATCTTTGCCTGGATGCCTTAGTTTGGACATTTTAATGGACTTAAAACTGTAAACTTGTAACTTATTAGATTTCCTTTCTAAAAGCCATTCCATTTCTGGTATATTGCATTCTAGTAGCTTTAACAAACCAAAACCAGGTAGCTATTCTTGAAGCTCTTATTATCCTTGTGTTACTAATGGATGACTCCAGAAGCAATCACATGCCTGTCTGGTGTTCTATGGAGCAGCTTATGCTCTTCTACACTTTTCTGGCAAATGAGTGAGAGAGTGATCAGTAGGGGTCTGCCATTCCTGTACATCGTGAGATTAGGCTGTCCTTAGAGATAAAATATGTAAAGTGCCCAGCATAGTGTCTGGCATAAATCAAAAACTCAGCACTCAATATCTGTATATTTCTGTCCCTCTTCCTATCTTTCCTTTCCTCCTTACCTCCCTCTCTCAGTCCTGATCTGCTGTTCTGTATGTACCTATGTGATTTTCAAATCCTTTCTCTTGGACCAGATATGTGGGACCCAACTTTTAACAGCATATGGAAAAGGCTTACCACAATTATGTTAATGGATACACCTTTATGTTCCCAAATCTCATCACAGAGGACCAGCTGGAATGGGCAGCCCCTGCCTCCTAGTGGCTTAGGTAATGAACATGCTAGCTTAGCATAATGTTTCCCAAATTTGCTGGTCACTAGAACCATGTGGGAAGCTTGTTAAATATGCAGATTCCTAGGTCCTATTCTAAGTGTATAGAATTAGAATGTGTAGTGGAGTGGCCAGGGCACCTTAGTTTTTAATAACTGTCCTGAGTGATTAGCATCATCTGACAAGTCTGGGGAACCCTGGTCTGGTGTAAAGAACTTTGGCCCACACTTTGCCACTAAGTAGCTCAGTCACTTTGGTGAGGGTATTTTCTGCCTCTGAGTCACAGCATCCATGTCAGTAAAACAAGGAGGATTGTTCTTATTCGGGTTTGCTAAAGCTGCTGGAATGCAATATTATCAGAAATGAATTGACTTTTACAAAGGGGATTTATTAAATTACAAGTTACAATTGTAAGGCCTTGAGAATGTCCAAATTAAGGCACAAGAAGAGGATACCTTCTTGGAGCAAAGGCAGCTGGCATCCAAGTTTCCTCCGTCACATAGAAAGGCACTTGGTGACGTCTGCTGTCCTTCTCCCCTGGCTTCAAAATGCTCTCTCAGCTCCTATGGGTCCTTCTTGCTTCTCCTCAGGGCATTTTCTTTCTTAGCTTCTCTCAGTTCCCTCTCATAAGGATAAAATATGTAAAGTGCCCAGCACAGTGTCTGACATAAATTAAAAACTCCAGGAAAGGATTAAGACCCATCTTGAATTTGGTGGGTCACATGTCTATGGAATCAACCTAATCAAGAGGTCCCACCCATAACAGGTATGTCCCCCACAAGAATAGATTAGAAGAATATGGCTTTTCCAGGGTACATAACCATTTCACACCAAGACATTCAACCCTCTGGACCCCTAAAAGATATGTTATTTCCATATACAAAATATATTCATTCCACCACAATATCACAAAAGGCTTAAACAATTTCAGTAATAATTCAAATACAATACAAAGTCAAAACCATACAAAGTCTCATCAAAATGAGTTACAGGGATGGTTTGTCTTAAGGCAAAATTCTCTGGCTGTGGACATGTGAAACTCAGAACAAGTTATCTGCTTCTAACATACAAAGGAGGGACAGCCATAGGATAAATGTTCCCATTTCCATAGGGAGAAATTGGAAGGAAAACAGGAGTCTAATGTCCCAAAGAGTTCTGAAAATTTTCAGGGCAAACTCCATTAGATTTCAAAGACTGAAAGTCATTTATAGAATGATGTTTTGTCCTCAGAGCTTGATATTTTAACCTAGGGACTTTAGAGAGTGGCAGTCCCACCCTTTCCAAGAAAACAGTGGCCCTGCTTTCTCCAAACACTGGGGTGATTTTATTTCCAAGAATTGGGGAGACCACCTTGTTCTTGGCTCCATGCTACTCAAGCATCTGAGTGGCACCTGTACTCTCTGCCATCTCTGGGGCACATGCTCAACTCCTTCAGAACAGTGGGGTGGCAGCCAGGTTCTCCCCAATCCCTGGGAAATGTGCTCTACCCTCTCCAAGGCCTGGGGCTCAACTGTTCCAGAATATTGTGGTGGAAGGCCCTACAGAGCAAACTCACCCTCTCCACATGCCTGGCTGGGTCTGCTCTCTGGCCCGAGATTTCTTGGCTCCAGACCTTAGCTTCCATAGTTCTCTTTGAAATCATTATTCTTTCTATCTGCCCCTTTTAGTCCAGACTAGTAGTGGGTCCATTCATACAGATCTCCCCCGAAATTTTGTTGGTTTGGCATACGGTATGCAGGGGTCAAAAACATTAGACAATAGGACGGTCCACATATCCTTCCTGGATAACTCCATCTCCAAGCCTTGCTTGTCCTATCATGGCTGACTTGTTCCACATTTGGTTAAATTCTCACATAGGGTATTAGCCTCTGGGGTCTCACTTTTTAGAAGCCCAGAATTTTCCAGACCATTAATTTCTGGTTTCTTTGTACCCAAGAGTTCAGTTCTCAGCTTTTCCCTTTTATTATAGGCTGCAAGGGGAAACCAGGCTGCATTTTCCACATTTAGTTTAGAAATTTCCTCAGCTAGATATCTAAGTTCATCTCTTTCAAATTCTCCCTTCCATTCAACACCAGTACTCAATTTTGCCAAATTTTCTGCAACTTTGAAACAAGGGTCACCTTCTTTCCAGTTGACAATGACACATTCATCATTTCTTTCTAAGGCCTCATCGGAAGTATCTTTAGAGTCCATATTTCTGCCAACAGTCTCTACAAAGCAATCTAGGACTTTTCTATAAAACTCATAATTTATCAAGAATCTTCCCCTTATCCATTTAAAAAGCTGTTCCAGCATTTTTGGTATTTGCAAATTGCAGCATCCCACTTCTTTGACACCAGAATCTGTTTGGTTTGCTAAAGCTGACAGAATACAATAAACCAGAAATGGATTGATATTTATAAAGGGGATTTATTAAGTTACAAGTTATAACTCAAATGACATGAAAATGTCCACATTAACACATCAAGAAGAGGATACCTACTTGAGGAAAGGCAGCTGGCATCTGGGTTCCTCTGTCACATGGGAAGGTACATAGTGATGTCTGCTATCCTTCTCTCCTAGCTTCTGGCTTCAAAAGGCTCTCTCAGCTCCTGTGGGTCCTTCTTGCTTCTCTCTGGGGCATTTTCTTTCCTAGCTTCTCTCAGCAGCTTCTCACAAAGGACTCCAGGAAAGGATTAAGACCCACCTTGAATTGGGTAGATCACATCCCCATGGAAATAACTTAATCAAAAGGTCCCACCCACAACAGGGCTACCCTCACAGGATTGGATTAGAAGAAATGACTTTTACCTGATTGTAACACAATAATGTAAGTACACTGAATGAAGTTGAATGTGATTGAGGGAGAATATTTGTGGCACATAGGAAACCAGAAAGAAAGATAGAGGATAAAGACTGAAATGGTATAATTTAGGAATGCCTAGAGTGGACAATGATAGTGATTAAATCTACAAATAAATAAACATTTTTTGCATGAGGGAGAACAAATGAATGTCAACAGTGCAAGGTGTTGAAAATGGATGTTATATGGGAAAAAGTACAGTCAATGCAACCTAGGGTCTATAGTCAACAGTAACATTGTATTATGCTTCCAATGAATATAACAAAGGCATTATGCCAAAACTAAATGTCAACAGGTGGGGGGCATAATGGCGGAGGGTATGGATTCTTTGTGGAAGGAAAGGAAATGTCTTCATACTGATTATGGTTGTGAGGGCATGTCTATATACTTAGGTTGGATTGTACAGTGTGTGAATAAAACTGTTTAAAGATGAACAGAGAGAAACAAGTGCTAGAGAAAATGCAGAGAAAGAGATGTACCTATTCTCTGTCAGTAAGGAAACTGAGAGGCGCAGCCCCTTGGAGGGGAGTGTGGTGGTTCCACAGGAGGCTAGGGGTGGGGCTGCCATATGATCCTGAAACCCCGTTGCTAGGTATATACCTGGAGGAACTGAAAATAGGGACATGAATGGACATCTGCACACTGGTGTTTATGGTGATAATGTTTGAGATTCACAATGGACAGCTGTGACCTAAGGGTACAACGACTAAGGAATGGAAGGGGGAACTACGGTGTATACATACAATGGGCTACTGAGCAGCTGGCCACAAGAAGGAATGAAGTTGTGAGGCATGCAACTAGGTGTATGTTGAATGAAATGTCAGGAACAGAAAGATGAATATTATTATGCTTCAATCATATGAACTAACTAAAATATAAAAATACAGTGAACTGAAGTCAAGAGCATGGGCTAACAGGTTGGGCTTGTCATAAAGGGTCCTAGATTGTAAGCTCTTACAGCAGTCACATATATTCATGAGTTGTAGCTGTTATTTCTAAATTCTGAGATACTGAGCTGTTTTGTATATAACCTGGTCATTACCAGAAACTTTGGGTATTTATGTGACACTTGAGACTCAGGGTTAGAGTTCCGAAGCTATAAAAGTCAGCAGTACCTCATACAGGAGCTACTTAAAAAGTTGAAAAAGAGATCAGTCTTCAAGTAGAGATATGAAGGAAGCTGAGCTGGATAGAACTCAGGTAGAGCAGAATACAGGGTTAAAACAATGATATCATCATTGTTTTAAAACTTTAACTTCTATGTGAAAATAAAGGGAGAGATGTTTATTTGGTGCAAAATTTATATTTTGGGTAGTGCATTTCCTAATTTAACTAGTATGGTCACTAGCATGTACTTAGTTGAACACCATAAGTACACTGGAATCTTGAATAGAAAGTGAGATTTTGTTGCTTTGTCCACATTAGCGTGATGTCCTGATATATCCCTGAGTAATTTGGGCAGTGAATAAAGAAGTATTTGCAAAGTCCCCTTGGGGGAATGGGGAGAAAGGAAGAAATAATTAACTTCCCCTTTAGGAAAATTTCTAATATTCTCACAGGCAGTGGGGGCAACCAAATCAATAGGCTGAGCCCTTGATCTTGAGGTTCACTGCTATGAAATCTATTCCTGTGAAGGATAGGCTAAGTCTACTTAAAATGAAAAGTCACCCAATATTTGGAAATGACATATCAGATAAAGGTCTAGTATCCAGAATTTATAATGAGATTGTTCAACTCAACAACAAAAAGACAGCCAATCCAATTACAAAATGGGAAAAAGACTTGAACAGACACTTCTCAGAAGAGGAAATACAAATGGACAAAAGGCACATGAAGAGATGTTCAATGTCCCTGGCCGTTAGAGAAATGCAAATCAAAACCACAGTGAGATATCATCTCACACCCACCAGAATGGCCATTATCAACAAAACAGAAAATGACAAGCGCTGGAGAGGATGTGGAGAAAGAGGCACACTTATTCACTGTTGGTGGGAATGTCAAATGGTGCAACCGCTGTGGAAGGCAGTTTGGTGGTTCCTCAAAAAGCTGAATATAGAATTGCCATATGACCCAGCAACATCATTGCTAGGTATCTACTCTAAGGACATAAGGGCAAAGACACAAATGGACATTTGCACACCAATGTTTACAGCAGCATTATTTACAATTGCAAAGAGATGGAAACAGCCAAAATGCCCATCAACAGACGAGTGGCTAAACAAACTGTGGTATATACATACGATGGAATGTTATGCAGCTTTAAGACAGAATAAACTTATGAAGTATGTAACAACATGGATGGATCTTGAGAACATTATGCTGAGTGAGACTAGCCAAAAACTAAAGGACAAATACTGTATGGTCTCACTGATATGAACTGACATTAGTGAATAAACTTGGAATAGTTCATTGATAACAGAGACCATCAGGAGGTAGAAATAGGGTAAGATATTGGGTAATTGGAGCTGAAGGGATACAGGCTGTGCAACAGGACTGGATACAAAAACTCAGAAATGGACAGCACAATACTACCTAACTGTAATATAATTATGTTAAAACACTGAATGAATCTGCATGTGAGAATGATAGAGGGAGGAGGGCTAGGGACATAAATGAAATCAGAAAGAAAGATAGATGTTAAAGATTGAGATGGTATAATCTAGGAATGCCTAGAGTGTATAATAATAGTGAAATGTGCAATGTACAAATTTTAAAAATGTTTTTGCATAAGGAAAAACAAAGGAATGTCATTATTGCAGGGTGCTGAAAATAGATGGTAATTAATATTTTAAAATGTCACCTTATGTGTGAGACTAAAGCAAAAAATGTTTGTTACAAAATTTATATTTTGACTAGTGCATTTCCTAATATAACTTATGTAGATAGTTTGATTGAACGCCATAAGTACTTGGAATCTCAGGTAGGACGTGAGATTTTGTTGGTTTGTCCAGAGTGATGCCCCAGTGAATCCAGAGTGATTCGATCAGTGAGTGGAAAAGTATTTGCAAAGCCCCCTTCAGGGATTGGTGAGAATGGGGAGAAATTCAACTTCTCCAAGTTGAATTCTTGATATTCTCACAAGCAGTGTGGACAACCAAAGTTATGGGCTGAGCCCCCAGTCTTGAGGTTTGTTCAAATGAAACTTAACCCCACAAGGGATAGGTCAAGTCTACTTAAAATCTAGGCCCAAGAGTCACCCCCAAGAGAGACTTTTTTTTTTGCTCAGATGTGGCCTCTCTCTCCAGCCAACATGACGAGCAGTCTCACCACCCTCCCCGTCTCTGTGTGGGACATGACTCCCAGGGGTGTGGACCTTCCTGACAACGTGGGACAGAGATCCTGAAATGAGTTGAGATTCAGCATCAAGGGATTGAGAAAAACCCTAGAATGAGCTGAGAATTAACATCAAGGGATTGAGAGAACCTTCTCAACCAAAAAGAGGAAGAATGAAATGAGACTAAGTGTCAATGCTGAGAGATTCCAAACAGAGTCGAGCGGTTATCTTGGAGGTTATTCTTACACATTAAGTAGATATCACCTTGTTGTTCAAGATGTAGTGGAGAGGCTGGAGGGAACTACCTGAAAATGTAGAGCTGTATTCCAGCAGCCATGTTTCTTGATGATGATTGAACAATGATATAGCTTTCACAGTGTGACTGTGTGATTGTGAAAACCTTGTGTATGATACTCCTTTTGTCTACCATATCAACAGACAGTCCACAGTAGAACATATGGAATAAAAATAAATAGTAGGGGGAACAAATGTTAAAATAAATTTAGTTTGAAATGCTAAAAAAAAAAAAAAAACTAACAGTCACCCCCAGAGAACCTCTTTTGTTGCTCAGATATGGCCTCTCTCTCTAAGCCAACTCGCCAGGTGAGCTCATTTAGCCTCTGACCCTGCACCGGTTACATGGGACATGACTCCCAGGGGTGTAAATCTCCCTGGCAATGTGGGACAGAACTCGTGGGATGAGCTGGCACCCAGCATCAAGGGATTGAAAAAGTCTTCTTGACCAAAAAGGGGAAGAGAGAAACGAGACAAAATAAAGTATCAGTGGCTGAGAGATTTCAAACAGAGTTGAGAGTTTATTCTAGAGGCTATTCTTATGCATTATGTAGATACAGATATCCCTTTTAAATTTTTTAGTTTATGGTATAGTGGAGTGGCTGGAGGGAAGTACCTGAAACTGTTGAGCTGTGTTCCTGTAATCTAATTCTTGAAGAACTGTATAAAGATATAACTTTTATAATGTGACTGTGTGATTGTGAAAACCTTGTGTCTGATGCTCCTTTTATCCAGGGTTTGGATAGATGAGTAAAAAAATATGAATAAAAATAAATAATCGGGGGTGGTAAGGGATAGAATAAATTGGATAAGGGGTAAAATAGAAGAAAATACTAGTGGTCAATGAGAGGGAGAGGTGAGAGCTATGGTATTGTGCTGGTTTGAACCTATTGTGTACCCCAGCAAAGCCAAGTTCTTTAATCCTCATTCAATGTTGCTGGGTGGGAGTGCTTTGATTGTTTCCATGGAGATATGACCCACCCAATTGTGGGTGGTAACTTTTGATTAGATGGTTTCCACTGAGATGTGTCTCTACCCATTCAAGGTGGGTTTGCTTACTGGAGCCGTTTAAGGAAGAACCATTTTGGAAAAAGCTTTAGAGCCAAGGCAGCTGAGACCTTTGGAGATGAAGAAGGAAAACACCCCTGGGGGAGTGTCATGAAACAAGAAGCCTGGAGAGAAAACTAGCAGATGTCACCATGTTCCCCATGTGCCTTTCCAGTTGAGAGAAAAACCCTGAAACTCATCAGCCTTGTTGAACCAAGGTATTTTCTCTGGATGCCTTAAACTGAACATTTCTGCCTTAGATTGGACATTTCTATAGCCTTGCTTTAATTTGTACATTTTCACAGCCTGAGGACTGTAAACTTGCAACTTATTAAATTCCCCTTTTAAAAAGCCATTCCGTTTCTGGTATATTGCATACTGGCAGCTTTCAAACTAGAACAGGTACGTATGGATTTTTTCTTCTTATTTCTTTTTCTGGAGTGACGAAAATACTCTAAAAAAATTATCGTGGTGATGAATACATGACTATGTGATGATATTGTGAGCCACTGATTGTATACCATGTATGGAATGTATGTATGTGGAGATTTGTCAATAAAAACAAAAAACTAAATAAATAAAAAACTTTTCGGGGGTATATAACAGTTTCAAACCAGCAAATTCTTAACCCCCATTTTTTGGTCAAATTGAAAATATGATACAATCTCCGGATCCTCCTTTACCAAACTTCCACACCACCACCCACTCCCAGAATAAAACACAGACATTTTGCTCAAAATTTCAAGGTATTAACAGACCCCAAAAGGTGATCCACAGACCCTAGAGTTCATTGGCCCCAGGCTAAGACTCCTGGATGAAGTGAACTTCACCATCCTTTCTTGCATGGATGGTGTTTGATTCTCAGCTAACCAGGACCACGTGTGACATACCAGCTTGGATTAATATTTTCCCCCCAATGTATGTGTCTACCTGGAACTCGAGAATGTGACTTTATTTGGAAACAGGGTCACTGCAGTTGTAATTAAGTTGAGTTCATACTGGATTAGTGTGGGTCCTAAATCCAATTTGACTGGTGTCCTTATAAGTAGAAGGAAATTTGGACACAGAGATATAGACACACAGGGAGGAGATCGCTTTGAAGATGCAGCAAAAACTGTAGTGATGTATTGACAAGGCAAGGAACACTAAGAACTGCGGGCAACCTCCTGAAACTCGAAGAGGCAAGGAAGGATATTGCCTTAGAGATTTCAGAGGGAGCATGGCCCTGCCAATGACTAGATTTTGGACTTTTAGCTTCCAGAACCGTTACCAGACAAAGGTCGTGGATTCTCTTGCCCGACGTGCTCAATATCCAATTCTTGAGACACCGGGGTTTCAAAGAGTTTATTACTAGGCATGTAGTAGAGAGCAGATGGCCTAGCAGCCCAAAACCTGTCTCCCTGTGTTTAGGGAGTTCAAGGCTTTTAAGGATTTTAGCAAGTGAAGAGGAGGTCATTTCAGATAGCAAGTTCAAAGCATAAAAGGAGCTGGTGTTATTGTCATTTCAATAGGAGAACATAAACTGAAAGGAGGGGAAACAGAACTATCACTTCAATACTAAAGGTGTAAGCCCAGAGGAAGGGAGACAAGTTATCTTTCAATGGCAGAGTCTAGCTGATACAAATGTCCATGGCTAATGCTAGTTAATGGCTGACTTCAAATTCTTCAATAGCATTAGGGCCTTTGCCTTATAAGAAAATGACCAGATAAAGGGCCTAACAAGTCTTAGTCACAAAGGCACACGAGAAAGGCTTTTACAATCATTTCAGATATCAGGGCAGCTGAATTATAGCTTAGAGAATCTCAGGTATTTCCCCTCTGTCTACTCCAATATCCCAGAAAGCAAAAAGGAATATGATTCAGTAATCAAAATCATCCATTCAATCCTCGTTTCTCAATCACACAACTGTGAAGGAATAGATTTCTCTTGTTTTAAGTCACCTTAGGCGCTTTGTTACAGCAGCCCTAGGAGACGAATACATTTGCCTTCTGTACAGGTTACGTCCAATGATTAGAGGAAATTCCTAGTTTCCACACACTTCTGGTTCCAGGAACTGGGAAGACTGGGAGTAGTGGGGGATTAAAGTAACAGAACTCATCACCCAGCCCAGCCCACCGGGAACATGAGTGGGTCCTGGACACCCTGGAAAAGCTTCTGAGAGAATAAGTTGGGTCCTAGGCTTCTAGGAATCCCAGCCAAGGAAAAGGGGATGGGAAGGTAACAGAAACATTAATGATCACCAGGCCCAGCCAGATCAGGGCTGCCAGACACCCTTTCTGATCTAGACCAGGGTCAGAAATTCTCTTTCTACAAACTGCCAGATCCATCCAGCTCTGAAGTCAAAGCTGCATCAAAGGTTAACTGAAGTTCATACCACTCACTGGCAGAAAGAAAGGTCAGCAAGGAGTCGAGAAATGATGTTGTTGTTTCTTTAAACACATTAAAATAAATGCCTTCCACGCCTAGCACGTTGGGTTTACAAGGCTTGGTCCTTTCTGTGACACCAAGGAGGGTGGATAACAGGGGAGGATTGTTCCAGTTCAGTGCTCGGCCGAGAGGCGGGGGTAGGCCAGCCCTGGGATGCAGCGGTCACAGGCAACAGGGCCCCAGGGCACCAAGGAGATTCCGAGTCCTGCCCCCTCTTTCAGGACCCTCACTTTCCAAGGCAGGATGGCTGCTTTGTTCTTCTGCCAACAGAACCCTAGGTCTTTGATAATTTCTGATTCCTCTAGAATTTAAAGAAAAAAAAATACACTTAAAAAATTATATATATGAATCTTCCTGCAGCAACTTAAACTTATGTCTACATTTTCTTTCTTCTGTGAATGGAGGTTGTGGCCTGTCATCCTGGCTAACGGGAAGTGCCTGACATGAGTTCTCATTTCCCTAGAGTCTCTTCTACTCCACAATAATCCCAATTTCTGGGTGGGCCACGGTGGTTCAGCAGGCAGGAATGCTTGCCTGCGATGCCAGAGGACCTGGGTTTGATTCCCGGTGCCTGCCCAGGTTAAAAAAAAAAAAAAAAAAAAAGAAGAAGAATCCCGATTTCTCCAGGTCTCAGCTTCTAGCTGTTTGGGGGACATATGAGCCTCACTCTTACTCTGACAAGAAGCTAGCTTGGGCTGACTAGGGGAGTAAGACACTTCCCAAGCTGCCCACATTCCCAGGGTTATTTATTAAAAAAAAAAAATTCTATTTATTTATAAAAATAAATTTTTATTGTGAAATATAACATATATACAGAGAAGCAATACATTTCAAAAGTACATTTTAACAAGTAGTTCTAGAACAGACTTCAACGTTTGGTATGGGTTACAGCCCTGTACTATGGCTAGGCCACATCTGAGGGGCCCCCACCCCGAGCTCTGGCCCAAAGCCCAGCAAAGGCCACCTGCAGTCCAGTGCTTCTCTCCAACAAACTGCCAGGTCAATTTCAGCTTTTTCCTTCTAGCTGTTCCAAGACACTGGAGACTAAAAAGAAATATCAATACAATAATTCAGTAGTCATAATAATTTGTTAAATCCTGTCTTCTCTGTTATAACCCCTCCTTTCCTTTGATCTTTCTCCCAGTATTTAGGGATATTTGGGTTATTCCCATTTTAACTGTTTTCATGTTGACAAAGGGTGTTGACAACATGGGATGGGGGGATGGAACTGGTTGATGGTCCTGGAGAGGCCAGTACCTTAGGGTTTCAGGACTTATCTGGCCTAGGAACCATCTGAAGTTTTTAAGTTTCTGAAAAGTAAAGTTAGTGCATGCAACTCCTGAAGCATCTCAGATTGAGCCCTGAGTATTCTTTAGGGTTAACAGGAATAACATTGACTGGGGCTTGGCAAACCTTGGCAATTAACAATATCTAGCTGAAGCTTGCCAAAGAGTAGCCTCTAGTATTCTAGAGCCTCTAGACTCGATCTCTCAGCCACTGATACCTTATTCTGTTACATTTCTTTCTGCCCTTTTGGTCAGGAAGGTGTTGTTGATCCCACAGTGCCAGGGAAGGCTCATCTCTGGGAACCATGTCCCACATAGGGAGGAGGGCAATGATTTTACTTGCGGAAGTGGGCTTAGAGAGAGAGAGGCCACACCTAAGCGACAACAGAGGTTCTCTAGAAGTAGCTCAGGCACAATTATAAATAGGCTTAGCTTCTCTGCTACAGAAATAAGTTTCATAATGCAAGCCTCAAGATCAAGGGCTTGACCTATTTACTTGGGGGTCCCTAGTGTTTGAGAGAGTATCTGGGCTTTCTCAGATGGGAAAGTTTAAGAGTTCCATATTTTTTCTCCTATCCCTCAAGGGACTTTGCTGATATTTTAGAATTATCTGCCCAACATACTCTGGGTTATATCAGGTATTTCACTAAGCTGTACAGAATTACAAGCCCTCATTCCCATTCTGGGCTCCGTATAATTGGGTTGTCTAAATAAACTATCCAGCCAGTTGAGTTAGATTATGTGCTAGAGAAAATTTAGATTTTGGACAAAATTAAATTCTCTTCCTATGTTCTCATATAGTAGGTGAAGTTCTAAAATACAGACACTGTCATCCTTTACCCTATATTCTGATTTTCCTTAGTCCCAGGGTTATCTTTAAAATTATATGTTACTGACACACACAGCTTGTAGTATATAATCATTTTTAGACCTCATACTTGCACTCTAGAAGAGGAGATGAAGCCTGTGTAAAAATATCAGCCTTACACAGCAAAATCTGGCACAAGGCATTTGAGCGGAATTGCCCAAGGACTGCAAGAAAAGCAGAGATGATAAAGACGTAAAGATTTCATCTCCAGATTGTGAGCGACTTGAGGCAGGGCCTTGGCTGTTCAGCTGTTAATCCCGGGTGCACGGGTTGGATACTGGATGAGAGAGACTGGAGGCAGGAGAGCAGTGAGGGGTATGGGAGAGATGGGGGAGCCAGGTGTTCTCCCAATGCATGTTCTCCTCCTCTTCTAGAGCAATAGTTGAGCTGGATGCATGGACTCTAAACTAATTTTTCAAAATCGCTTGTGGTCAATAGGATGCAGAGTCCATCCACAATATACAATTACTGGCCCACAATAGCATGGGTGCTTCACTTTTCTTTCAATTGTTTTTCTTGTTTCCTACAACCTATTTAGAAACCACCTGTGTTAGTTAGATTCAGTTGTCAACTTGGCCAGGTGAGCATACCTAGTCTTGTTGCTGCGGACATAAGCCAATGGTATGTGAACCTCATCTGTTGCCAATTACATCTGCAGTCAGCTAGGAGGCGTGTCTGCTGTAATGAGTGACGTTTGACTTAATTGACTGGTGCTTAAATGAGAGATTGCAAGGTAGCACTGCTAAGCAGCTCAGCATTTCTCATCTCAGCACTAGCAGCTCAGCCCAGGCCTTTGGAGATGCAGAAAGAAGTCACTCCGGGGAAAGTTGTTGGAACCCAGGGGCCTGGAGAGAAGACCAGCAGAGACCATCCTGTGCCTTCCACGTAAGAAAGAACCTCAGTGGAAAGTTAGCTGCCTTTCCTCTGAAGAACCAACAAAATAAATCCCCTTTTATTAAAAGGCAATCCATCTCTGGTGTGTTGCATCCCGGCAGCTAGCAAACTAGAACACCACTCATTTCAAAAAGTGTATTAGAAAAATTCTTTAAAATAATTTGAATAGAGAACCTTGGAGATCCGTACCTCAGACACCCTAGAAAACTTTATTCAAATTTATTCTGCTCACCAGACTCAAGAACCTAATCTAATCCATTTCCCCCCCAGGCTAACTTCCAAAACAGCAACAACAACAAAACCCTGGCTATTTGCCTTTTCAGTAATTGTTCTAGTTTTTAGTAGAATTTAAAACTTGTGTGTGGGGGTGGTGGTGGTAGAATAGAGCTCTAATTACATTGTGCGCATTTAACAGACTTCCTAATCCAATTCCGAGTTAGAATGATTTTGAACGTGGGGAGGGTTAATCACAGTAGCTTTCTGAGTCTGAAAGAGATATGTTTAAGATTCTAAATGGATGAGAATCACAAAGTTATCCAGACTCACAGTTTGCCATGAAACCAGAAGGGAAAAGAATTAATGGACAAAAAAAAACAAGAAAAAAATCCACTAGGGGAACCTAGCTCAAGTGAGCCACCTGCCAGGCAAAATCAGTGCGCTCAAGGAAGCCAGCGAGCTGGCTGGCAGAGGAGTCAACAGTCCCCTCGTTCACCGGTGGTACCCTTTCCTTCCCTCTTTAAAAGTCAACTCACCAACTGGTCAGCAGGAAACAGGCGACGTTCCCAAAGGCTGGCCCTCACCATGTTCCTCCCCAAAGGGTTTAACTCCAGAGCAGTTTTCTCTCCAAGTCTGGGTAGAAGACCACATAGCCCCAGCCCCAGCCCATTATAATCACCTGAAGCTCTTGTTAATAGGCAGATGCTTTTTTCCCATTCCAGCCTCGCTCAGTCAGAATCTCTGGGGCTGGGGTCAACATTTTTAACATGCTCTCCAGGGATTTAGGTATAAACTAAAAGGTAAGAACCACTAGATTGGAAGCAACTTGAAAATAGGAATGTTGTAATGTCCACTGTTGTCTTCCTAGAGCCTGCCCTGTGGTCTATGACTGGTAGTTATGTTGGTCTGATTAGTTACTACTTCACAAGCGGAGGAGGGAAAGAACACATTCCACAGGCAACCTGGCCTCCATTTGGGATGGGGTGGAAGGTTAGCTCACAGAGGAAGGTCTCCTGGAGAGCTCAAGCCTACCCAAGCCAGGGCAAAGCCTCCTAGACACTCCTGCTCAGGGCCTGGCGTCTCACCACCTGCCCCTTTGACCTCCCTTTGCCCTGTACTATGGCTAGGCCACATCTGAGGGGCCCCCACCCTGAGTTCTGGCCCAAAGCCCAGCAAAGGCCACCTGCAGTCCAGTGCTTCTCTCCAACAAACTGCCAGGTCAATCAAGTTCGGCTGTCAGGATTGGAATATGACTGGGCTAGGAACCAACATCAGGACTCTTGCAGACAGCTACACACTCCATGCCAGGAGGGTGGTGCTAGAGGGCGGGTCCAAGAAAGGCCAGTTAAATGGCACAAGGACTCCATTTATCCTTCCCAGGAGGAATCAGTTATCTTTCCTGGGCTGGCTCTAGTCTGTTAAAGCAGCATAGCCTCTGGACTTCTCCCCTCACAGTCCCTGAATTCTGACCTGTAGGCCTTCTCTGTCTTCCACAGAATCTTACCCAGTACCTCCTACTCCCCACCCACCACCAGAACACTGAGTTCTAAACCTTCCAAACTCATGCAGTTATCTGATGCAGTCACACTGCCTCACATTTGCAGGGTGTAGTTAACTTTTAATGTGCCTTCATTTCTCTGATCCCTGTTATCTCATTTTGTCATCCTAGCAAGCTTGCCCAGAAGTCCAGAGGTATTGTTACACCATCTGACAGCACAGGAGGCAGAGCATGTGCTCAAGGTCCCACGCCTACAAAATGACAGAGCCAGTGCCAGGACTAAGGTCAACTGAGTGGTCAGTTGCCTTTGCTCAGGGCTGAACCCCTCAGACCTGGGAGAAGACAGCCGGCTACATGGTTCTCAAACTTGACTGTGCAGATGACTCACCTGGGAGCCTATTTCCAAATAGAGCCTCAGGATCCCCTTGGACCACTCAATAGGTTCAGTGCTCCTAGAAACTGCACTTTAAATAAGCATCTCTAAATGACGTGAACAGAGCAACAGGCATTTTAGCATACTCCCTCTAGAGACCCCACCACTTTTTGTGGTCTGACAAAAGCGAATAATTTTTCTGATAAGAATTCAAGAACCCTTAGAAAGGACATTTGTACCAACAGGGCTTTTATTTGGGAAATAATTAACTATCTCAAATCTTTCAGACCATGGGCCTGATTTGCATTTGGGCCTCCTTAGGAGTGATTAGCTGGCTCAGAGAAGATAAATACACCCTAAAACACTCAGCCCAGGTCTGCCAGGCCTGTTGGCGGTGCTCAGCAAGTGTTTATTTTTTTCCTTCATCTCTTCAATGCCAGCAGCCTTTGGCTGTATATTTTGTGCATTTTTTTGCTTTGAGCTGTTTTTTTCCCCTATTATTTATTTTTATTCCATATGTTCTACTTGTCTGTTGACAAGGTAAATAAAAGGAGCATCAGACACAAGGTTTTCACAATCACACAGTCACATTGTGAAAGCTATATCATTGTTCAATCATCCTCAATAAACATGGTTACTGGAACACAGCTCTACATTTTCAGGCAGTTCCCTCCAGCCTCTCCATTACATCTTGAATAACAAGGTGATATCTACTTAATGTGTAAGAATAACCTCCAGGATAACCTCTCCTTTCTGTTTGGAATCTCTCAGCCATTGACACTTTGTCTCATTTCACTCATTCCCCTTTTCATCGAGAAGGTTTTCTCAATCCCTTGATGCTGAGTCTCAGCTCATTCTAGGATTTCTGTCCCGCGTTGCCAGGAAGGTCCACAGCCCTGGGAGTCATGTCCCACGTAGACAGGGGGAGAGTGGTGAGTTTGCTTACTGTGTTGGCTGGAGAGAGAGGCCACATCTGAGCAGCAAAAGAGGCTCTCTTGGGGGTGACTCTTAGGCCTAAATTTTAAGTAGACTTGACCTATTCTTTGTGGGATTAAGTTTCATATGAACAAACCCCAAGTCTGGGGGCTCAGCCTATAGCTTTGGTTGTCCACACTGATTGTGAGAATATCAAGAATTCAACTTGGGGAAGTTGAATTTTCCCTCATTCTCACCATTTCCCAAAGGGGACTTTGCAAATACTTTCCCACTCACTGATCAACTCACTCTGGGATTCATCAGGGCATCACTCTGGACAAACCAACAAAATCTCATGTCCTACCCAAGGTTCCATGAACTTATGTTATTCAACCAAGCTATCTACATAAGTTATAGTAGGAAATGCACTAGTCAAAATATAAATTTTGTACCAAATAAACATTATTTGCTTTAGTCTCACATATAAGTTGAAATTTTAAAATATTAATTACCATCTATTTTCAGCACCCTGCAGTAATGACATTCCTTTGTTCTTCCTCATGCAAAAGCATTTTTTAAATTTGTACATTTAGTCACTATCATTATATACTCTAAGCCTTCCTAGATTATACCATCTTCGAGCTGTTTTTATTTATTTATTTTAAACACCTTTCCTTGTCACAATTTTTCTGTCTCTTTATACTCTGTATCCTGAAAGCTTGACCTTTTCTTGCTCGCACCAAGGCTTCCTTAGTTGGGGACTGATCCTTCCGCTGATTGGGAAGCCTTGGGGGCTTATACTGGAGCAGTTTGTTCCCAGTTGCAGCCCATTTGGATATTGCCACCATCCCCATAGCAAAACGGTTCCTAAACGGGCCCTGCCGCCCTCCATTCCAAGGCACCTGTGGTTTCTGCACTTACTGTGTCCCCTGCATGAATATTCCTAGGGGTGGGGAGGTGCAGAGTGCTGGCTCCAAGCCTGCACCATCCCACAGGCCTGTTCCTACATAAGAGGTGGACAAGATGATAGCTACAGAATGTGAAGGAAGACTCGTCAGCTCTGACCCATGTCTCCTAGGCCTCCCTGGATTTACAGAGGTCTTGGTGAGGTGAGGTTTTGACAGTTTGCAATCAATTTTCTTTTTCAGGTGGAGTGCTACAGTGTTCTAGAAAAAATCGTTATTAAAATGTTTCATTTAACATGTCTATTTTGCTCACATCTAGTCTCTTGACAATTTTTGCATAACATTTTCTAGTTATAAAAATGCATGTTCACTTATTTAGAAAATCCCATAAATGCATAAAATATGAAAAGAAAATCCCCTGTGGTTCAACCTCCCAAAGTTGAACCAAAGACTAATAGAAAAGTCTTTTCTGTTAACATTCTGTTGAATATAATTCCATTTTTATGTACATAGAATTAAAAAAAACATATTTGGGGTCATGCTATTTCATAATTCTTTTTTTTCACTTAATATTTCATAGAAATTTCTTCAAGTCTTCTAAATATCTTCTTCTACAGCATGATTTTTTTAAAAAAAGGCCCCATACTATTGCACCATTTGGACGTACCGTAATTTACTTAATTATCCTCTTAGACTTGGACCTGCAGAAGAGTGAACCCTCTTCCATCCTCTTCCCATGTTTAAAGACTCCCAAATGAGACAAAACCTCCAGAGGGTTTGAAAAGAGCGCTCCTTTTCCCAGGCTTCCTTGCAGCTTGATTCTGGGCACACATCCTGAACTGTGCCTGACTTTCAATCGAAAGGATGTAAAAAAAAGCAGGGACTGCAAGGCCTCCAATCGGGTGAAGGAGATGTAGGGCAGGCAGCTGCATCAGGTTCCAGAGCCCTGGTGTCCTGCGGAGCTGGCAGTACCAGCTGCAGGGTCTGTACCCAGCGGCTGTCTTCATTATCTTCCTTAGACGTCCTGCAGTTCCTTCTGAGTCTTGTTCCAAGCCTCCACGACTGCTTCCCTGATTTTCCCAGGGATGCTATGAGCAATCTAGGATCCTTTAAAAATATTCCCCCTCGCCTATTTTTTGTTTTTTAGCTTAAAATAGCCAGACTCAGTTTCTGATGCCTGTAACAAAGAACCTTACCGATAAAAAATATTCAAGTTGTTTTCAACATTTGTCATTTTAAATAAGGTCATGGCCAACATCATTGGACAAACTTTTTTGTGCATATCCTTTGTATTTCCTTAGGATAAATTCCTGGAAATGGAATCCTTGAAATAAAATATGAGCATTTTCCAGGATCTTGATAAATATCGCCAAATTGTGCTCCAGAAAACCAGAAATTGTCAGTGTCTTTTTATTGTGGTTCTGTTTTTTAAGGTGATATTTTTTGTGTTTCTTACTTTCCTATTTTTCAGTCATTCATCCAACAAACATGAATACCTCCTATGTGTCAAGAACTGTGCATGACCCTGGAAAAACTAGTATTTATTGAATTAATTATAGTATGAAGCAAAAACAAAATATATAGCAGAAGGGCAGGGATTTACGGTGTCTTGATAAATAGCTCCTCTCTTCCCAGCCTGAGTTCTCAGCCAAATGAGAAGACAAAGGAGTAAGGCATTTGAGGGGCCTATTAACTTGATGTTATAGAATCTGGCTTACATCTGCAGGCAAATGGGCCCCCTAATTCTGAACCCCAAAGCAAATCAAGCTTGCCTACCCAGCTGCAGCAGCAGAACTTGTGCTCCTTAAAGAAAACTAATGCCCCAGAGAAAACACAGAGGAAGAACCTGGGTTTCACACGTTCATTTTCACCTTCCAGATTGCCCAACTACACAGGGCCTCACCTCCTTCCTTGGGAGTCAGGTGGCAGAGGGCCGTCAGCAGCAGATATTAGCCAGTGGGGCTATCCTGACATGGAAGGAAGTACCAAGAATGACCTTGGAAGCCATATTTTGGGGCCAGGGGAGTCACATCACAAGCTGGAATGAACCCGGGTTCCTGAATCGCTGCTGGAGGGAGCTGCCTGAGCAGGAATACCTGTGGGGGAGACACTTAAATCTCTAGACTGTTACAGAGGCTAAGGTTACTTCACTTCACCCCCCACTCCCCCAAAGTAATAAATTGACATTCTGGCTTGCACAGCAGTCTTGTGGAATTTACTAACTCTACTATGTCACTGAGAGATTAATGCACTGAAAAATCCTGTTTTCAGAACTGGGAAGCTGAGAATCAGAGTTCAGTCCTTGCCAAAACAAAACAACACAAAACTGAGGAGCAGGGGCCTTGCCTGCACTTAGCCAATAGCTGCTGGGTTTTACCCATCAGTAGAGATCACCCCCCACCCCATCCGCGCCTGTTCAGGCAGCCAGGCCTGTAGAGGAGGGAGCGCAGCGGGCTTGAAGGCACCGGGGAGCCCGGGCTGCCTCTCCCGTTTCCGCCCGCGATAGGCGTCCTTCCCTCCAAAAGGACTGCCCTGGGAAAGCAGGAGCAGGCTGGCTGCGAGGGAGGGCGGAAGGGCAGGCTCTGTCAAAAAGGCGGAAGAATGAGTCCAGAGGCACCGATATGGACCTCAGGGAGCACACGGCGCTGCAAGGCGCTCTAGGCGTGTCCTCCACCATCACACTGGCCCGGGAGCGCGTCGGAAGCGGCGCTGTCACAGGGTGGGATGAGAGTGCTAGCTGATGGCAAAGGCCTTAGTTCCTCACCGTGCGGACCTTCCCACGGGGCGGCTGGAGTGTCCTCAGAGCAGAGCAGCTGACTTCCCCCAGAGCAAGTGATCAAGCTGGAAGTCAGCCTTTTTTTTTTTTAAATGACCTAGTCTTGGAAGCCACACACCATCATTTCCAAAATATCCTACTGAGTACACAGATTAGCCAGAACAACGTGGGAGGACACTACCCAAGGGCTTGAATAGCAGAGAGCGAAAATCACTGGGGGCCGTCTTGGAAGCCGTCTACTACGTTGATCCATCCCAATTTTGTGACCACTGGAATTAAAGAAAGAAAAATAGACTTTTTTACACAGAGAGTGAAATTACACAGAGAGTGCAGAGCTTCCATATACCCACCCCCTCCCAACACACACAGGCATGCATAATTTTCCCTACTGTTAACATTTGCACTAGTGTGGTACATTTGTTACAATCAATGAACAAATATTATTAAGATTTTATTATTAACTGAAGTCCATAGTGTACATTAAGTTTCACGCTTTATGTGGTGCAGTTCTGTTGTTTTAAAGTTTTTACCATAATAACACATATACAGCATAAAATTTCGCATTTTAACCATTTTGAAATATGCAACTTAGTATATTAATGTTGTGCCACTATCTCCAGCATCCATTACCATTTTTTCCCATATATTTGTTATTTAATTCTTTCAGCAATGTTTTTTTCTATAGTTTTTTTGTTGTTAAATACATTATATACAAAAAAAAAAGAAAAAGCAGTGATTTTCAAAATATACTTCAATAACTAGTTACAGAACAGATTTCAGAGTTTGTTATGGGTTACCATTCCACTATTTCAGGTTTTTCCTTCTAGCTGCTCAAAATACTGGAGGCTAGAAGAAATACTTTTTTCTTTTTTGTGAAAAATAGCATATATATACAAAAACGCAATAAATTTCAAATCATATCACAACAATTAGTTGTAGAACAGATTCCAGAGTTTGGTATGGGTTATAATTCTACCATCTTAGATTTTTACTTCTAGCTGCTCTAAGGTACTGGAGACTAAAAGAAATATCAATATAATGATTCAGTAATCATACTCTTTTGTTAAACCCTACCTTCTCTTGAATAACTCCACCATGACCCTTGATCTTTCTATCCCACTCTTTAGGGTTATTTGGGCTATGGCAATTCTAATTATTTCATGTTGAAAGGGGCTGTTGATAATATGGAATAGGGGGATGGAACTCGCTGATGTTCTGGAGAGGCTGGCTCTTCGGCATTTCAGGACTTATCTGGTCCAGAGACCCATCTGGAAGTTACAGTTTTCTGGAAAGTTACTCTAGTGCATTGAACCTTTGTAGAATCTTATATAACATTCTAATCTTATAAAACACCAATCTTTAGGACTGTCAGGAATGGTTTAGGTTGGGGTTTAGCAAGTTATGATAGGTAGCAATGTCTAACTGAAGCTTGCATACGTGTGACCTCCAGAGTAGCCTGTCGACTCTGTTTGAACTCTCTCAGCCACTGATACCTTATTTGTTCCACTTCTTTTCCCCCTTTTGGTCAGGATGGCATCGTTGATCCCACAGTGCCAAGGCCAGACTCATCCCTGTGAATACCACTATGTTTTGATCACTGTAGCTTTGTAATAAGTTTGAAATCCGGAAATGTGAGTCACAACTTTTTTTTTTTAATTTTTTTTATTAATCAAAAAAAAAGAAAAGAAATTAACACAACATTTAGAAATCATTCCATTCTACACATGCACTCAGTAATTCTTAGTATCATCACATAGATGTATGATCATCATTTCTTAGTACATTTGCATCGATTTAGGAAAAGAACTAGCAAAATAGCAGAAAAAGATATAGAATGTTAATATAGAGAAGAGAATTGAAATAATAATACTAATAAAAATATATATATATAAAAAGGAAAAAGAAAAAAACAAAAACAAAAGATACAAACACACAAACAAACAAACAAAAAACCATATTTCAGGTGCAGCTTCATTCAGTGTTCCAACCTAGTTACATTACACTTAGGTATTATTGTGCTGTCCATTTTTAAGTTTTTGTATCTAGTCCTGTTGCACAGTCTGTATCCCTTCAGCTCCAATTACCCATTATCTTACCCTGTTTCTAACTCCTGCTGGTCTCTGTTACCAATGATATATTCCAAGCTGATTTTCAAATGTCGGTTCACATCAGTGGGACCATACAGTATTTGTCCTTTAGTTTTGGGCTAGACTCACTCAGCATAATGTTCTCTAGGTCCATCCATGTTATTACATGCTTCATAAGTTTATCCTGTCTTAAAGCTTAATATTATAATATTCCATCATATGTATATACCACAGTTTGTTTAGCCACTCGTCTGTTGATGGACATTTTGGCTGTTTCCATCTCTTTGCAATTGTAGATAATGCTGCTATAAACACTGGTGTGCAAATGTCCGTCTGTGTCTTTGCCCTTAAGTCCTTTGAGTAGATACCTAGCAGTGGTATTGCTGGGTCGTAATCCATTCTGCCATTCTATGTCTTTTGATTGGGAAATTCAGTCCATTAACTTTTAGTGTTATTACTGTTTGGATAATATTTTCCTCTACCATTTTGGCTTTTGTATTATATATATCATATCTGATTTTCCTTCTTTCTACACTTTACTCCATACCTCTCTCTTCTGTCTTTTCGTATCTGACTCTAGTGCTCCCTTTAGTATTTCTTGCAGAGCTGGTCTCTTGGTCACAAATTCTCTCAGTGACTTTTTGTCTATAAATATTTTAATTTCTCCTTCATTTTTGAAGGACAATTTTGCTGGATATAGGAGTCTTGGTTGGCAGTTTTTCTCTTTTAGTAATTTAAATATATCATCCCACTGTCTTCTAGCTTCCATGGTTTCTGCTGAGAAATCTACACATAGTCTTATTGGGTTTCCCTTGTATGTGACAGCTTGTTTTTCTCTTGCTGCTTTCAAGATCCTCTCTTTCTCTTTGACCTCTGACATTCTAACTAGTAAATGTCTTGGAGAATGCCTATTTGGGTCTATTCTCTTTGGGGTGCGCTGCACTTCTTGGATCTGTATATTTAGGTCTTTCATAAGAGTTGGGAAATTTTCAGTGATAATTTCTTCCATTAGTTTTTCTCCTCCTTTTCCCTTCTCTTCTCCTTCTGGGACACCCACAACACGTATATTTGTGCGCTTCATATTGTCATTCAGTTCCCTGATTCCCTGCTCAAGTTTTTCCATTCTTTTCCCTATAGTTTCTGTTTCTTTTTGGAATTCAGAAGTTCCATCCTCCAGTTCACTAATTGTAGCTTCTGTCTCTTTAGATCTACCATTGTAGGTATCCATTGTTTTTTCCATTTTTTCTACTTTGTCCTTCACTCCCATAAGTTCTGTGATTTGTTTTTTCAGATTTTCTATTTCTTCTTTTTGTTCAGCCCATGTCTTCTTCATGTCCTCCCTCAATTTATTGATTTGGTTTTTGAAGAGTTTTTCCATTTCTGTTCGTATATTCAGCATTAGTTGTCTCAGCTCCTGTATCTCATCTGAACTATTGGTTTGTTCCTTTGACTGGGCCATATCTTCAATTTTCCGAGCATCATCCATTAATTTCTGCTGGTGTCTGGGCATTTGATCAGATTTCCCTGGGTGTGGGACCCAGCTGGTTGAAAGGTTTTTCTGTGGAATCTCTGGGCTCTGTTTTTCTTTTCCTGCCCAGTAGGTGGCGCTCGTGGCAGTCGTCTGTCTGCGGGGCAGTCAGCCCGGGAAACCGCGCATGGAGGCGGGGGTCGCTGGCCGCCGTGGCTTGGGGGAGTGCCGGTCCAAATTGCCCAGCTGGCCCAAGACGCCAAGCGTGACGGGAGGGCCCCGCTATCCAACGTTCCCAGTCAGACCGGGGAGCCACGTGCATGGAGGGGACCCCAGTTGCCAGCCGCCCCGGCCGTCAAAACGTGCGCCCCTTGGGTATCTCACCGTAGCGGATTCTCCCTGCCCGTTCAGCCGTTCCAGAATGGGGTACGCTGTCTTTTTGGTCTCTGTCGTGACTCCGGGAGCTGTTTCGTATTGTTTCTGTTTCTTTATTTGCTTTTCTGGAGGAGGAACTAAGACCCGCGCGTCTTACTAAGCCGCCATCTTCTCCAGAAGTCGTGAGTCACAACTTTGTTCTTTGTTTTCAAGATGGTTTTGGCTATTTGGGGCCCCTTGTACTTCCATATGCATTTTTTTTTATATGCGACAAATTTTAATTATGTACTGAAAATAAATTAGAGGAAATAACTTTAAAATGCAACAGAGGACGAAGTTTCACAACAAACATTCTCAATGAACTCCCTTGGTGGGGGGTGGGGGAGGAGGGGGTGAGATTGCAGTGCTCAGGGAAGATAAATATCACAAATTCATCAACAACTTCAAATTGTCTATATACTCACACACTGACATGAGCTACAAACATTCCTTCACGGGGACAGTACTTGTTATTAGCCTACCACAGAACTGGATTTTTCCATAAATGACAAAACTTTTAATACAAAATCATATTTATATATTTATAATCCATATACATGCTCTAACTGTGTTGTTAGAAAATACAAGCTACACACTATACATACACTCAACTCATAGCTGTAGGCAACATTTTTGGATGGAATTTATCCCTCAAGAAAATTAACCGCATATTTTATCTACATGAAGGCTAAACCTCAAATAAGGCAGCTCGGTTTCCCACATATGCATCTCCTTTTAGGGCAGGTTTGTAAATTTAAAAAGACAAGACAAATATACACCTTAGAATCACTTTCTTAGCTACAAGAGTTGTCATGGAATTTCTGTGACGTTTCTAATACATTCATTTATGTAATACTGGTATTGAAGGTAATAAAGCAATATATCCTTTAAAGTAGTGGCTCAGTAAAGCTTTATTGTCATTCTGATTTGATTCTTGGTACAGTGATTCATAATTTCTCTAAAAATTAAAATTTCTATGGGACACCCCTAAAGAGACTCTAAATAGATTTATTAAACTATTTACCTGAAATATCCTTTTACATAAAACAGATTTCACTAACGTTAGATTAGATAAAAAGAAAAAAAATTAAAGATGGCAAAAATGTGCATGATAAATTAATGTTCTACAGCCAATCTTCATGTTTTAGAAGCCAATGAAAAGAATGCTTAAAACCAACAATTTTCATACTCTGTGGCAGCCATCTGTGAATCCAGTTATACTAAACTACTTCTACAGTTGACTGTAACTGTTGGTTTATTTATTTGGCTTTTATAAAGGGGATTTATTTAGTTACAAATTTACGGTTTCTCAGACAAAAGGCAACTAGCTTTCATCTGGGTTTCTCTGTCACAGGGAAGGGACATGGTAACATCTGCTGGACTTCTCTCCTGGCTTCAGGGTTCAAACAACTTTTACCCAGGCATTTTCTCTCTGCATCTTCAAACATCTGAGTCTATATCAGCCCTGAGCACTGAGCTGGGTAGGCTGGGCTGTGCTGAGCACCTTTTCTCTCTTCTAACTCTTCCTTTTAAACCTCCAGCTAATGAAACTAAACATCACTCATTGTGGAAGGCACGCCCCTTAGCGAACTATAGAAGTAACCAGCCATAGATGAAATTCACGTGCTGATGATTTATGTTCACAGCAACAGAAGGGTTGGGCATCATTACCTGGCCAAGTGGACACCTGAACCTAATTACTACACTGTCCACTCCTTGTTAACTTGGCAACTATACGTATCATCTTAAACAATACTTAATCTCTGAATAGAAAACAATAACAGACATTTTTTTCACCTAACAATACTCATCTGTCCTGCACGCAATGCACTAAATCAACTTTGGCTTATTTTTATTTGTGTTCTCATTGTACAGCAAGCATGAACAAAAAGGGAAAGCAGAGTCCATGAGGAGATAAACTGTCAGTTTGTCTTTCATCTGGTATGATGAGACACCTGGTCAGTCAGGCCTGCTTTGATAGAGTTGGTTACAGACTGCCTTATCTTTTCCTCCCTCAAATAATCACCCAGGGCCTCCAATACCTGTTCCCACAGTGTTTCAGCAATATCATCAATCATTGTTCCAGTGAACTCCCTAGACCTAGAGTATTGAACAGATGCCCAATTACAAAGAGATATCAGTACTAACCCCTTGCCAATGAAACCAGTCAGTCCTGAGATTATATACATAGCAAACATGACCACAAACGGTGTGACAGGGATACAAGCAGCATAGAAGATATTTTTGCCATCATTGTGCGTTATAAAATTTGCACAGGTTTCTTCAATTTCAGCCTCAAGCTGGTCCTGATAATGACAACAGAAGTCATCTCCATCCATCTTTTTCTTTCAGAATGAAACTGTTTAAGTTGGCGTCCTGGTGATCCAGGTGTTTTCGATCCAGATCTGATGATGCACTCTAAGGCTTGTTCCCACCATATACCTGCCCCATACATTTGCAATAGATATATATCTCTTGCTCCTGTTACTGCAGCAAGATTATTAGCTTCAGCTGTTGCCTGAAGCATGGACTTTGGATGTGGACGTTCCTCTCCTTGTTAAATTTTAATGTGAGCCTTAAAAGTATTCTACAAGATCTCCACAAGTAACGTTAGATCCACTTGTTTCTTTTTCTACTAAATTTTCAGAGGCAAGCAGCAATGAAACCGAATTTCGAAGCTCTCGTTTAAAGTCTTCATCAATATATTCTGAAGCTCTCCATGTTGATTTTGTTTTACCTGCACTCTTTTTTCAAGGAATTGTTTTCCACCTTCCAAGCCATTTGAATGTTCATAAAGATAACTCCAATCTCGAATCAAAAACATTGATGTCTGAAATGGTTTCTGGTAGATTTCTTCTGTTGCAAGCCTGCCATACTCTGTAAATAATTGCAAGTGTTGAAGATCATCTTCTTGAATATTCTGAGACAAATGATAAACCTGGACAGAGCTGGTCATAGTGCTTAGAGCAAACACAGGTGCACAGTTTTGATAGTTTGCGGGCTGTCAAAGGCACTCTAGGTGTTCATTAGCGGCACAGCCACTTTTGTTCCATTAGGTCTGTCAGTTACAAACACTTCATTCTAGACTTGTATGTCAGTTGTTTCTCTCTTGCTACCACCTCACCACGTAAAGGTAGTCGATGGTTCGTTGTTTCTGCCAATCCAACTTTGGAAATCCTTGTTATACATATAGCTAAGCATTAAGTCCAGCAGAAATGATTTCCCTTTATGAAAAGCTCCTGCCATGGAAACCACTAGTATGTTAAGATCCTATATGTGCTTCTACAGCAATATTTGCTCCAAAGCTTCTTCCTCAAGTTCAAAATTATGGCCATCTTCATGAGTAAGATATTGGACATGTTTTTTTCATAACCTCAACAGAGTTGAGCTAGTAGCTCATCTTCATAATTCTCACCTGGGAGGTAGTGGTTGAGACGTGGTTATTCCTGGTGCTTGGTTCACTGGTCCACCTCCAACACTGAGCCCTTGCTGCAGCTGCTGCCTCATCTCCACCTCCACCCCCCACCCCATATGAAGGTAATAATTGGTTTTTCCATTCCTGTGCAGAAGGCTGTTGGAATTTGGATTAGATTGCATTGAATCTATAAATTGCTTTGGGTAGTACTGATATCATAATATTTAGTCCTTCAGTCTATCAACATGTGTTCTAGTTTGCTAGCTGCCAGAATGCAACACACCAGAGATGGATTGGCTTTTAATTAGATTAGGGGATTTATTTTGTTAGTTCTTCAGAGGAAAGGCAGCTAACTTTCAACAGAGGTTCTTTCTTACATGGGAAAGCACAAGGTAGTCTCTGCTGGCCTTCTCTCCAGGCCTCTGGGTTCCAACAACTTTCCCTGGGGTGATTTCTCTCTGCATCTCGAAAGGCCTGGGCTGAGCTGCAAGTGCTGAGATGAGGTATGCCGAGCTGCGAGGGCTGTGCTACCTTGTGCTCTCTCATTTTAGCACCAGCCAATTAAGTCAAACATCATTCATTGCAGCAGGCCCGCCTCCTAGCCAACTGCAGATGTAAATCAGCAACAGATGAGGTTCACATACCGTTGGCTCATGTCCGCAGCAACAAAAGGAGGTGCATTCACCTGGCCAAGTTGACAACTGAATCTAACTACCACAACATGGAACATCTTTTCCTTTATTTAGGTCTTCTTTAATTTCTTTCAGCAATACTTTGTAGTTTTCCATGTGCAAGTCCTTTACATCCCTCATTAAATGTATCCCTAGATACGTGATTCTTTCTGTGGCTATTGTAAATGGAATTGTGCTCTTGAATTTCTTTTCAGATTGTTTATGGCTTATATATAGAAACATCACTGACTTTTCCATGTTGGTCTTCTACCCCACCAGTTTGCTAAGTTCATTCTATTAGCTCTAGTAGCTTTCTTGTAGAATCTTTGGGATTTTCTATATATAGAAAATCTGTGAAAGGGGAAATTTTACTTCTTCTTTTCCAACTTGGGTGCTCTTTTATTTCTCTTATTTGCCTAATTGTTCTGCCTAGAACTTCCTCTACAAATGGTGAGACCACTTGGAATCTGACCTTCTTTCCTAACATGGACCACATCATGACAATTTCTGTACTAACATCAGGTTGCTAACTCCACCTATAGAGGTCATTTCTTCCTTTCTTTCCTTTTTTTTTTTTTTTTTTTTTTTTGTTGTTAGATCTGAGCTGTAACAATGTAATACCCACCACTGTTATTTGGGTAGCCCTCCTGGTGTTTCTTTCACAATTTTTAAATCAAATTCTAACTTGGGGTTCAGGTTAGATGAGGAGTTATAATCTCCATTTTACAGATAATGAAACAGAGCCATGGAATAGTTAAATTGCTTATCTTGTGATGACAGCCTGCCAGTGTGGAGCTGATACCATCACCCAGGCCCCATGAACCCAGGAGGAAGATGGTTCACAAAGCCACCAGGTTTTACTTTTCCTTGTAGTAGTAAATGCTCAATGCCTGTATTTATCCTTGCAATGAGACTGTGCAAACTAAAGGGGTGCCTTTTTGAAACCAATATTCAAAGCTTAGATAATCTGATCAGAGAAATAGAAAACTGCTTCTACCAAAGGCTACTGCTGGGTCAGCCTCTCTTTATTTCATGTTAGTTCTTAACTTCTCATTTTCCTCCCAGAATCTCAGATATTTCCAAACCCAGGCTATGCCTCCACTGACTAGTGTCTCAGCTTATAATGAAAAAATTAAGTTATTCAAAGAAAATCAAAGAAAGACATCACCATATTGTATTTTGGGGTATTTCCCCCCTTTTGGCATCCCACTGCTAAGCCAGTCAGTTAAGGTCAAACTGGGATTGTTGACATCTGTTGAGTAGATAGTTGTGCACTCCTAAATCTCTACTAAGATCAGAATGGCAACTGGCAGGGGAAGCTTAAAACAACAGACAGCCCCAATTAGAGGAGGCTGCATTATTTGGCAGCCTAGGTTCAGGTGTGGCTTCATAATTTAGACTTTAGTCTGGATCCTGGGGGAAAGGTTTTGTCACCAATGCTGCCCCTCATTCCCTTGAGATTTTGAATCCTAGAGCTCTGGACATGTCTCCATACCACATTTAGCCCATGATTCATGTAACATCCAATTTTGCGTACTTTATCATATTAAGCTCAGACTCAGACTGGGAGAATTCATTTGGGAGGATTTGGGATGGGAACATTTAGATGTTTCCACAATTGAGAAGAAAAAAAAAAAAGACTAAGATGACAAATGCAATACATGATTCTGGATGGGATCTAAGAATGGAGGAGAAAAGGCACAAAAGGACATTACAAGGCCATAAGAAAATTTGAAATACAGAATGTAAACTTATTAAATTTCTTGAACTTGATGACCGAACTTAAGGTGGTTTACACAAGTGAATATCATTGTTCTGAGGAAATGCACACAGCAGTCATAAGGGTTCAAGAAGCATGATGTCCATAACCTACTCTCAAATGTTCAAAAAACAGATGGTTGAGAGGAAGGAAAGGAAGAAAGGGAGGAAAGACGGAAGGGAATGACAAAGGCAACAAGGTGTTAAGATCGGTGGAGCTGGTTATCTGGGACCATGGTATGTTGGAATTCACTAGATGGGTTTGTATTATTTTCCCAACTGTCTTGTAATTTTGAAATTATTTCAAAATAAAAAGATAAAGAAAAAACTAAAATAGTAATCTGTAAAATATACAAAGCACTATTTACATCTAGCTCTTTCTACTGAATGACTGAATGTTTTCAGAAGTAGATGACCTTTCATGCAGCTTAAGTACCAGTATGTTTATTGCACGTGAAGTACCACTTATGGTCTGAGTTAATTTAACTTCTAGAGGTAATTTATTTAATGGGTTGGGCTTCTTTTAATTTAAAAAAGCAGCCTCATTGCTTGTAATTTTTCATTCTTTTCTAGTTATATTCTACTTAACAAGGTTTTGCTGAGAGAGCCAGAACTGTATTTCAATCCCAAAATCGTCAAGGTGTACAATTATGTTTAAAAACTAAAAGGTATTGGTTTCTTAGAACAGGCTGACTCCTACAATGTCCCAACAAATATATAAATCTGTCTTCACTTTGCATGCTAAATTGATTTATATGTTAAAGATATATGCTTCCGAAAAAATACGGAACAATTAAATTTTACCATCAGGTAATCCCCTGACACTGTGTGAAGTATTAGGAACACCCAAATCTATAGGCTAAGCCCTTGATTTTGAGGCTTACTCTCGTGAAGCTTATGTAGGTAGCAGAGAAACTGAGTCTACATATAGATATGCCTAAGAATTACTTCTGGAGGACCTCTTTTGTTGCTCAAATGTGGCCTCACTCTAAGCCCAACTATGCAAGTGAAATCATTGCCCTCCCCCCTAAGGGGGACATGACATTGAGGGGTGAAAGTCTCCCTAGTGGTGTGGGAGATGACTCCCAGGGATGAGTCTGGCCCTGGTACCAAGGGATCAACAATTCTATTCTGACCAAAAGGGGGTAAAGAAGTGTAACTAATAAAGTATAAGTGGCTGGGAAAGTTCAGCGTCAAGAGGCTACTCTGGAGGCCACTCTTACGCAAGCTACAGTTAGACGTTGCTACCTATCATAACTTGCCAAAGTCCAATAAAAACCATTCCAGCTAATGCTGAAGAACACCTATGGCAATATATAAGATTCTCCCCAGGTTCCGTGTATTGGGGTAACTTTCCAGAAACCTACAACCTCCAGATGGGTCCCTGGACCAGCTAAGTCCTGAAACCTAGAGGGCCCAGCCTCTCTAGAACATCAGCTAGTTCCATCTCCCTATCCTGCATTACTGACAGCCCTTCCCAACATGAAAAAGTTATTATGGCCATAGCCTAAATACCCCTAAAGAGTGTGATAGAAAGGTGACAATGGAGTCACAGAGAAGGTAGGATTTAACCAGTATGAATGCTGAATCATTGTATTGATATTTCCTTTAGTCTCCATTATCTTAGAACAGCTAGGAGTAAAAACCTGAAATTGTGGAACTTTAAGCCACCCAAACTCTGAAATTTGTTCTATAACTAATTGTTGCGCTGTGCTGTGAAATTTATTGTTTTTTAGTATATATGTTATTTTTCATAGAAAAAGAAAAAAAAGTGATAAAAAATATATATATTCCTTCTAGCCTCCCTTGTTCTGGAGGAGCTAGAAGGAAAAATCTGAGATGACGGTATGGTGGCCCATGACAAACTCTAGGATCTGTCCTGTAACTATTTGCTGAAGAGTACTTTTAAAACTACTGCTTTTTTCTTTCTTAGTTTTGTATGTATGTTACATTATGCAATAAAAAAAGTTAAAAAAAAGAAAAAAGATACATGCCTACTACAGTTCTAAATTTGAATGAAGCCCTTAGAGAAATTCTGACTTTGAATAGTACCATAAGTGATTAATGTTAAGGTTAGAATGAGAATGGTTGTCAACAAATGCAACTGACAATTATATATACCAAAGAAATGCTTTATTGTAAACAAGATATAAAGTACAACAAAAGAAATATTGTGCAAATTGTAAGAGTCACAAGGATTTTTTTTTTTATTAAGAGGAAATGAGGAAACTCTTTTAATTCAAGGTCCAGGTTCTGATGTCAGAAAATCTAAACCCCATATACTGAAAAAAGTTAAATGGGAAAACATGGTGACATTTCTCACTATATATTTCAAACAGTTTACTTTTGTTTTACTACTGTGTGTGCATCACCCACTATACAACAGAGTAACAGATATACTGTTAACAAAAGTGAAATGTCCTAATAATTTTTCTACCCATCTAATTCCATATCCCCCAAAAAGTTCCTATAAATTAACAGGACAATATGTGTCCATTAGTGAATAATGGTCACTAGCTTTCTAACTCAGTAAAGCACACGTTATATCCTTATAACATAAGGACACTTTACCGATGACAAAAGCCATCTTTTTCAAAGAGTTCTCTAACATTCTTGCTATCCCTTCTTTACAATATATATTTTCATCTTCAAATTTTTTTCTAAACAAAGTGCAGTATATCTTAAGAGTCTAGGAAAACACACTGGTATATCATCTTCAAATCTATACAGAAAACTGCAGGCAAACTAAAGTTCAAAGCATAATAAAATGCCTATATAGTTTTATGTTAAACTTTCAAAACAAAAATGAAAAAAAAATTGTTGCTACACTTCAAAGCAATTAAATTAATGAGGATTCCAATTATTTGGGCCCTCTAGCAATATACAGCTATCAATTCAATATTGTCAATTCAAAATATCAGCAATAGTGTAAAATGCTAATTCTAGATATATTTAGCAACCATATCCATGAAGTTGACTGGAAAGACTTGGAATAGTAAACAAGACAACTCTAGGAAAAGAGAACAGTATCTGTAGTAATACAAACCAATTTTACATCTCCATCTCTGTACCGTATGTTTATTCCCAGTCTCTATACTCTTGAAACCAGTGCTTTAAAAGAATCACATTGAAAAGTTGGTCTCAAGTATATACAGCAAAAGTAAAGTAACAAATCGTGCACAGAAATTCAAAATTTGTGCTACCTGTGTTGACCTCATCTGAAACCTTCAAAAAATATTCAAATGAATAAAAGCTTTCCCATCTCTCTTATGTGATAAGAAATGAAATCTGCCTTTCTGTGACCTGCCTGTGGCCACAGCACGTCTTGTCATCTAACCCAGGCTGAGCTTCACCC
Source organism: Tamandua tetradactyla (assembly GCF_023851605.1). NCBI lineage: Eukaryota > Metazoa > Chordata > Mammalia > Pilosa > Myrmecophagidae > Tamandua > Tamandua tetradactyla. The sequence continues at coordinate 147,121,483 of NC_135332.1, forward strand.
AAGGCTGTGGGGCGTCTGCTTTCAGCCCACACTGGAGGGCCACAGACTTGCAGTGGAAGCATTTTTATATCACCACTGGCTCTGGCTGTGACCAGTGTTAGTTCTGACTCGTCACCTTCCAATCCATCACTGTGCGGCAGCAGGGGCTGGAGGGAGAGCAATGTCGTTTAATTTGCTCACTTCCATTTGCCAGTTTGGTAACTTCTTGGCTGACAGGTGGCGCCGGGCATGCTTGGTCAAATGGTCACTCCTCATGAACCGACGGTCACACATGGGACAGGCAAACTTCTTCTCACCTGTATGGGTTCGTCGATGTCTGGACAGTTCATCGGAACGGGCAAACCTCCTTTCACAACCTTTCCAGCTACAGCTAAAAGGCTTTTCTCCTGAAACAAAGAAATTCAGCTTATCATTACTGCGTACTTGTTAAAAACACTGTAAATTACTGTCACTTACACCTGCAAGTACGTGAAACAACATATGTTTTTAGATAATGAAAACAAATAAATTGTAATACGCCATCAAATGGGTATTGGAGGTGTATTCTTCTACTAGATCTTCTCCATCCAACTTTTACCCTATCACATTCACGACAATCTTCTCTTTATAAAAAAAGCCAAAACCCTAAGTTTTCTAACCTCAACTATGTTTCCAAGGCTTCAAAAGACACTTTAATAAATTAACTAATCAGAACTCCACAGAATCATCATTTGAAGGATTAAACAAAAGCAACTTGATGAAATCTTTTAGACTATCTTATACTAGTCAGTGGTCAGTGCTGAAATGACTAATAAGGCAAGTTCTTTCTGGTTTACATTTGTGATCACAGCCAAAAACATCACCATCTAAATTTCTAAGACATAAATCAAAGTTGGGTGATTGGAGGTGATCAGGTTGAATCAAAGGAAATATGTGACATCTGAGACCAAGAGGGGCCCTTTCTTATTATTGGACTTTGAGTCTGATCTTAAGTACTAAATAAATGTATTTTTCTAACTGTCAAATAAACAAATAAATAGATGGTGGGTACCTGTGTGTGTTCTCATGTGAGCCTTCAGATGAGAACTTTTAAAGTATGTCTTGCCACATCCTGGGTGGCTACAGATATGACTTCTTATCCTCGATGAGTCCATCTGAGGAGGGACTTTGGCTGCAGATGGGGCAAACCCTGGAGCAGGGGCAATGGGAGAGAGTCTGGTGCCATTTGGGCTCACTACTGGAGGCTTGGGGTTCTGAACAACGGGCTGGGGTACAACAAACATGACTGCTCCTTTAGGCACCTGAGTGCCCATGAACACCACCGGCGGGCAGACAGCAGGTGGCTGACTGGGTGGAGTGCTGGGAACGACTGTCGTCACCACAGGGTTGCTGGCAGGGAGGGGAACCATCTGGCAGATGACGGGCACGGGCGGCACTCCCCCTGTTGGCGCGGCAGGTGGAGACACCAGCATTGACTTTTGCTGTGCAGACATGGGAGCTGGCTGAGACCTACAGATGACAGACTCTGAGGAAGGCGCAGTAAAGTCATAAAGTGCAGCACTTGCTTTTTCATCAACATCTGCCACTGCATTTTTCTCACATTTGGGTCTGTTTGGTGACACAGCTGCACAAGGTATGTTCTTTCTTGAAGTTTCGACATTTAGGTGGGTTCTTCTGCGGAAAGAATTGTCCTGATAGTTGAGGATGCTGGCTGCTTTCACTGGGCAGGATCGGTGGTTACATAGCTGGGCATCAGCTGTATGACGAATCACACTTGTTGCCTGAGCCCTGGGGAGCTTTGGGGCAGGTACTGGGCTCTTATCTTCCTCTTTGAAAGGTGCAATGTGAGGCTTGGAAGTTTCTGAGAATGATTTGAAGTGTCCAGTAGATGGCGCTGGTGCCATCAGATTCGACACTTGGGAAGGTTCAAAGTCAGAGGGACTATAAGGTGGAGTCAAACACTAAAGAGGAGAAATATACAAGCAAACAGTGTGAGAAATTTAAAATAGAATTCATTACATAAATCATAAGTAATTCTATACTTTACATTCACCTTAAAAATAGTAATACTTACAAATGCTGGGATTGTATGAAAATCAGGTGTCCCAGGAAGCAGATTCTCTTCCTCTGACATATCAGATACTGGTGTAACAGGTCTGTTTTCAATGTATTTCTTAAAATCAGACTTCCAACTGCAGCTCATTGATATAAGTGCTTCCACAGCTTCAAAATCACTTTTCTCTGCAGTTTTGTTCCAGGAATACACACTCTCTTTTGACCTTTCAGAAATCACTTCCATTCTTTCTTCCTATTAAAAAAAAAGATGAAAACTCATAAGGATATTTTTGTTATCCAAATGACAGAGGGTTGTTCTTTCGTGCACTTTACACAACATTCCAAGTTAAAATTTGGAAGAACAATTTTTTGGTTTAACTCCCATTCTGACACTTATAAAGTGATAAAAGTCTGGTTGCACTTGTCAGGTGACCCTGACCAAGTCACCCTGAGCAGTCTACTACATGGTAGTATAACCAAATCTTCCTCCTCCTTCCCCTCATACTTAGGCTAGAACACCGAGAAGTTGGCAAGGTAGAGGTGCACCCTCACTACCATTAAGACCCGAGGTTAACGAGGCCCGAACTCGAGATTCAAAAGAGGGAAACACTTGGCTTAGAAGAGGAAAAAAAGTGTTTCATATTCTTTCCAGAGCAATCACCCGCAACTGGGGTCAGACAAAATAAAATCATTCTTTCTCAATCCTACAAGTATGCTACAAGATCTTTTGAGGTAAAAAGGCCAAAATTTTTATATAAAGGCCAAAATTTTTTATAAAGAAAGGCAAGATGTGGAGGACAGTGAGCTCTGGCCTGCTGATATGGGACGGACCTTTGGAAAGTCTCTTAGCACTCTGGGATAAAATGAGTAGGATAAAGGATCTTCAAACTAAGTTTGTTCTAGGTTATTTGAAATCTAAAATAAAAAATTATTTGATATATCTATTGTAGAAGGAGGCCATATGAAAATTTCGGGAAAATCCCCAAGCTTTATTTTCCTTAAATGTCAGCTTTTTCATATTTCTGTTCCCTTTTACTGGATGTATATAACACAATGGTTGTTACACATAACTACTACAGGCTAATGCAACAATGCCTAAAAAAACGAGATAATCGAAATTTTCAAAATTTCTACGATGCTCAAAATAGACTCCATTTAAATTTTTTAATGAAGTTTGATTACAAAAGCAGCATATGCTTTGTATTTATTTGTACAACCCTAACCCAAATTTTAATACTTTAAGTTCTTTAAACCGCACCTTAAAAAAATTGTAGTACCCACCATCCCTCCCATTTCCCACTTAAAAAGCCTTCAGATTATTGTATCAATGTAGAGATTGCGTAATACCAAAAAACATTCTTTACATTGCAAGGTATTATTCTCAACGCTTGTCTGTAAAATGCACAATGCCGTCATGTTGAAATCCTAAGAAAACGGCGCACTGCTTGAAACATCGCTAACAATGGAATTGCATACTCGCGCGCGCCTTTATGTAAGCTTCATTGGACAGCGCATGTTTGTGCAGAGAAAGAAGAAAGGCAGGCAACAGGGAAGAAGAGTGGGAGCTGTGAAGGGCAGGAAGAGAAGCCGGGAGGGGAGGAAAGGGAGTGGGCGCGAGGCAGGAAAGGGAAGCGGCAACGGAGGCGCGGGCGGGGGAGGCAGACTAGGGGCGGGGGCGGACGGCGGGGGAGATCCTCGCTGGCGCGGACAGACGGATGGGGCCGCCCTAGCCTCCGAGAGGTTCGCGGGTGAGTCACTGGGAACATTCCTAGCCGCTCGCACGTCCCCGCGTCCCTGCCCCAGCCATTGGCCAGCCCGCCGGGCGGCCCGGGCTCCGATTGGCTGCTCTGCGAAGGACCGGGGCGGGGAGAGGAGGGGGCGAGGCATGTGAACAAAGCGTGATCAGCGGCTGCTCGGGGCGGCGCAGGAAACGTGAACTGGGAATTGCCGCGCCGTCACCTTTCACCTACTTCCTGAGCTCGCCGGCCCCCGCCCTCGCGCCCGCCCGGGGGAGGGGCCGCGGGCGCCGCCGCCAACCGCCCCGCAGTGCGCGCTGGAGCCCGCCGGGAGGGGCGGGGCCGCGGATGCCCGCCCCTTCCAGCTCCCTGCTAGCCGCCGTTCCCTTAGGAACCGACAGAGGGGCCGGGCTTCGCTCCCGCCCCTGGCGGAGACCGGGGTTGGGTCACTTGGGGACGAGAAGCTCCCCGGGCGCACCCGCTCCCGGCCCACCCCCGGCCTCCGCCCCAGATGCCGGAGGAGGAGCCGGGTCCCCGCGGAAACCCGGCTCCCGCCCTCCTCCCGGCCGCAGCCCCCGGGGGCCTGGCCGAACCCTCGGCCCTTCCCGCCCACGCCGCCCGCCCGCGGGGACCTCAGACCACCCCCGTCTCTCCCCACAGGCGCGGCGCCCCCTCCCCGCGGTTTCCGGCAGCTCCGGCCCCGCCCGCCGCGCGTCTCCACAAGTCCCCAGACGTGCAGCCCCCACAGGCCCCAGCTCCAGACGCGCGGCCCCCAAGGCCTGCGGCTCCCGCCTCAACACGCGGCCCCCGCGTCTCGCGGCCCCGGCTCCCCCAGCCCACCTGCTGGGTCTTGCGTCCCACCCTCCCGCCTCCGAGGTGGTTCCCTATCCCTTCCGAGGGGTGCTAATGGGGCGGTCACCTGCCCCCGCTAGGGATGGGGAGTCCCCTCCCCGCCCCCCCAAGCGGTGCCCGGGACCGCGTGCCATCCCCCGCACCTACGCCGGGCGCCTCCTCTTCTTCCCAGCTATCTGCTGCGGTCCTCAGCTGGGCAGTCTGCGTTCTACAATTCTCGGTTCAGACCCCCGAGATGAGCAGCCCCCTTCCCTCCTCTCCTGTGCACGCCCCGCCGCTCAAATGCTCATAAGCAGCCCCCTCCCACCCTGGCTTCGCATTCCAGATCCAGACCCGGGCATCTCCCCTGTGCCAGGAACAGGGTGGTCTCCCTCCTGCCCCCGCCCCGTCCCCTTCCACACCTTCCCCTTCGCTGCCAAGGCAGCAGCCCACTCCCCACTCTTCATAGCCTCCTCGTCGTCACCTGCCCCTATGCCTTATCACTACACCTTGGCAAGACCCATTTCCCCTTGTCTCCAAATCCCTGTCCGCCTCTTCTGACTCCCTCCTCAACACACAAGCCCTTACCAATCTCCACAGTCTGCAGGCAGGAAGCCCCTTTCCTCCCCCTGACTCCGCTGCAGCCCGGGATCTCAGGCGTGGCCCACGTCAGGGGCTCGCGGTTCGCGCTCAGCTGATCCCCCGAGACAGGGCGAGGCAGGGAAGGACCGGGCATCCCCAGGTGACTTACCGCAGCCTGCTGGAGAGACGAGCCGAAGTTGAGCATGGTTGACTGCCTGGCCGCCGGCGGCGAGCTGCTTAGCTGCTTGGCTACCTGGACACAGATTGGCGCGCGGAGACACTCGACGTAGCTACCGCCGCCGCCGCGCTCCGCGCCGTCTGCCCCCTCCCCATTCAGGTAGCCGCTCCGCCTGCTCCGATCCGTGGACGGGGGTGGGGGGCGGAGCCTGAGGCTGGCCAATCAGTGGCAAAGGTGTGTGAGGCGCCGGCCAATGGTTTCGCGGGGCCACGCGTGATCAGCGACTGCCCGGCAGCGTGAAGCCTGTGTCAGTGGAGCGTGTACACAATCCCCGGCAGCGTGTTCCCTCGGCCTTGCTCGGGGGAACTCCCGCCGCCACCTGATTCAGTGACGGCCCCCCGCCACTCGCCCATCCCCCCGCGGCCAAGCCCCAACCCGGGTCTCAGGGAGCCACGCCGTTGGCGGGGGCGGGAGCTGGGAGGCGCGGCGGCGCACCCAAGCACTGCGGAGAACGGGCCCCACGTGGGGGGTAGGGAGGGATGCCCGCTCCGCCCCCTCCCCGCCCCGCCTTCGCCCGGGCGGGGCGGGGCGGTGGCGCAACCCTAGGGGCCCCAGCCAAGAGATTTGCTTTAGGAAGTGCCGTACTCCTGCGCGTCTGGCAAGGAACGCGGTCGGACGACCCGCGAAGCTTCATTTCTAGAGCATTTTCTGGGTTTTGCCTTGGGGAGTTCCGAGGAACACTGGGGCGAGGATCACCCCCAAGTAGGGCCGGTCACCTGCTCTCCCCGCCCCTCGGTCCACGCCCCGGCCGCCGGCGCGAGGTCGCCCTCCCCTCGTGCGGCGCGGGAAGCGGTGCCCGCCCCTGACTCCTCCGCGCGGATCCCTCCTCCTGGGCAGATCCTGAGCCCGGCTCGGGGACTCCCAGGGAGCTCGAAGCTGGAGATTCCAGTCCTTATCCTTCTGTGGCGCCGACGCCCGGCTGCGGAATCGAGTTTTGGGCTCGGTGTAGTTGAAAGTTTAGATTGCAGGATACAAGCTGTTTCAGAGGTAGACCCCAGTCCTCGGCCAAGGCCTCCGGAAAGGCTCTGCCTAGAAACCGTTAGGAGGGAGGAGAGCGAGGACGACAACGGGAAGGGGGGGTGAGGGGAGCTCTTCTTAGGGTCACCAGGCGCGGAGGCGTCCTGGGGTGGGGGTGCTGGCGTGGGGGTGCCACGGAGACGACCGCTAGGTCGAAGACACACCGCTCCCCAGTTCCCACCCATCCCCCCGAGCCGTTCGTAGGCGCGCTTTGCTTCTGGAAGGAAACCCGCCTGCTCGGTGCGGGGGCTGCGCCGGGGGCAGGAACTTCCTGCTCCTAAGCCTATGGTTCTGCTTTAGCTCCGTTTTTGCTTTATTTTGACCGTTTGGTGCCCGTTCACAGCAGCTGTTGTCAGAGAGGGGGCAGTGCAACGGGGCTTAAGGCAAGCCAGAGGTTTTGTCTCTCTTTTGAGCAAGCTGAACACCCGGCAAAAAAATCAGCCAGCGGGAGCCGTCTCACCTGTGTAACTGAGAGAGTGACGACAACCACAGTGTGAGCATAGAAAGGGAATTGATTTTTGTAAGAACTGTCAAATCTAAAAGCATTTTCAAGTTGTTCCTTCTGGTATGTGTAAGAGCCAGGATGGATAGCAATAACAGTATAATAATAATAATACGGTTTTCCAGGGCCAAGAAGGGAAGGGGACTGAACGGCTTCTTGTCACTGCCTTTCCTGAATCAATTGGAGGGGCACCAGCTCAGCAGCCCTGGCGGCTCTTCCTGCCTCCCCTCCACCCTATACCCCTGCTTCTGTCTGCAGGGGTGTCCCTCCCTGCAGGCTTCCTTCCGCCTGGGCTGGCCCATCCTGTTGATCTGAGTCTGAGGGGCTGGAGCAGCTGGCCCTCTGGCACCTGCTGGCAGAGGAAGCTGTTATTTGTGCCCAGCCGGCAGGCCTGCCTTCCTTCCTTCCTGCCAGGAGGCTGCCCCCGCCCCCCTTGGGTGGCCACAGCCGTTCCTCCAGGCCTGAACCCCATCTCTTCCTCAGGAACGAAAGGCTTGCTGGCATGGTGCCCCAGCATGCTGAGAAGCAGGGAGCATTTATGACTTGTGGGAGTAATTCAAAACAGGAAAGAAAAGAAAAGAGGAATAGGAGGAGCATGTGGTGGTGACAGAATTCCTAGAGGTTCAGAGAAAGATGTTCCCCAGGCACCTTAGACTCAACAAAACCCAACCAAAACCAGAATTGTTGTTGTTTGTGCTCATTTCCATATAGGCACCTCCTCACAGCTCTCCCATCCAGCTTTCACCTTTTCTCTCAAAGCCCCAAATCCAGGTAGTTCCCAAGTTCTGTAGTTCTGCTTCAATGTCTCTCCTTTCTCACCTTTCACTTTTGTCCCTCAAATGCTGCTAGTCCAGGTCAGCCTGTGGTCAGCTCTTGCTTGGATTAATCAATCTGCATTTCTCCCACCTGTCTCCTCCCTCCCCCACACTTCCATGAGAAGGATTTTAAGAAGTCGTGATCCAGTCATCAAATTCCCTGCTTAAACATCCATAAATTGATGCAAATGTTCTAAGAAATGATGAATATGCAACTATGTGATGATATTGAGAATTACTGATTATATATGTAGAACAGAATGATATGTTAATGTTTTTCTTAATTTTTAAATTAATAAATAAATTTTTAAAAAAAGATCCGTAGCCCCCTGTTGATTAGGAGATTAAAGGCCATTCCATTCGGAGTGTCACAGTTTCCTCTCTGACCACTTTCCTAACCAACCCCCACCTCATCTCCCACCCAAACGTATGCTTGCCCAACAGCCCCACCAAAAGGCCTGCTGTTCCTCAAACATATGGTGCATTTTCATGTCTCTCTCATACTTCCTCATTCAAGAAACATTATGTTAACTCATGCCTTTGATCATTTATCTACTCAGTTCTTTCAACAAGTGTTTAAGTACCTACCATGTGCCAGATACTGTCATAGGCACTAGGGCAACAGCAGAGAACAAGAGAGTCCAAGGCACTGCTCTCAAAAAGCTTGGATGGGGGAGACAAGGAAGATCAGACAATACATTGAGTAGGTACATATGTAACTAAATATGAAGCTAAGTAAGTTAACTGCAATGCATAGAATTATGGGAGGGTGGTGTGATTGTGCCTGGGTGGCCTGGTTGGTGTGGAGATCAGAAAAACTTGCTCTGAGGACACTTATAAGTTGAAAGTTACAAATGCCATAAGAAATTCCAGGGAAGGTGTGCTTGAGGGAAGGGAACAGCTAACGTGAAATCCTACAGCAGGAAGGAACTGGCCAGTGTGATGTGGTGGTTGTGGCTGGAGCTAAGGATGGTGGGGAAAGTGGAAGGTGATAGGTTGGGGAGGCAGGTAGGAGAAGCCAGAGTATTGAGGAATTTTTTTTTGGATATACCATATAATTTTTTTTTATTGACAAAACAAAACAACATAAAAACACAAACATTCTTAACATATGAACATTCTATACTTTATGTATAATCAGTGGCTCACAATATCATCACATAGTTGTATATCATCACCATGATCATTTTTTAGAACATTTGCATCACACCAGAAAAAGAAAAAAGAAAAAAATCTCACATACTCTACCCCTTACTCCTTCCTCTCATTGACCACTAGTATTACCATCTACCCAATATATTTTAACCTTTGTTCCCCTATTTTTAAAAATTTATTTATTTATTAATTTAAAAAATTAACAAGCAAGCTAAAACATTAACATGTGATCATTCCATTCTACATATGTGCTGGTTTGAAAGGAAGTATGCCCCCTAAGAAAAGCCATGTTTTAATATAAATCCCATTTCATAAAGGTAGAATAATCTCTATTCAATACTGTATGTTTGAAACTGGAATGAGATTATCTCCCTGGATGATGTGATTTAGTCAAGAGTGGTTGTTAAACTGGATTAGGGGATGACATGTCTCCACCCATTTGAGTGGGTCTTGATTAGTTTCTGAAGTCTTACAAAAGGAGAATGAGAGACTCAGAGAGAGCAGAGAATGCTGCAGCACCACGAAGCAAAGAGTCCACCAGCCAGCGACCTTTGGAGATGAAGAAGGAAAACGCCTCCCGGGGAGCTTCATGAAACAGGAAGCCAGGAGAGAAAGCTAGCAGATGATGCTGTATTTGCCATGTGCCCTTCCAGCTGAGAGAGGAGCCCTGACCGTGTTCACCATGTGCCTTTCCAGATGAGAGAGAAACCCTGAACTTCATCGGCCTTCTTGAACCAAGGTATCTTTCCCTGGATGCCTTTGATTGGACATTACTATGGACTTGTTGTAATGGGGACATTTTCTCGGCCTTAGAACTGTAAACTAGCAACTCATTAAATCACCCCTTTTAAAAGCCATTCCGTTTCTGGTATATTGCATTCTGGCAGCTAGCAAACTAGAACAACATATATAATCAGTAATTCACAATATCATCACTTAGTTGCATATTCATCATTTCTTAGAACATTTGCATCAATTCAGAAAAAGAAAAGGACAACCAAGAAAGAAATAAAATGAAAACAGAGAAAAAAAAGGATTATACATACCATACCCCTTACCCCTCGCTTTCATTGATCACTAGCATTTCAAACTAAATTTATTTTAACATTTGTTCCCCCTATTATTTATTTTTATTCCATATGTTCTACTCGTCTGTTGACAAGGTATATAAAAGGAGCATCAGACACAAGATTTTCACAATCACACAGTCACATTGTGAAAGCTATATCATTATTCAATCATCATCAAGAAATATGGCTACTGGAACACAGCTCTACATTTTCAGGCAGTTCCCTCCAGCCTCTCCATTACATCTTGAATAACAAAGTAATACCTACTTAATGCATAAGAATAACCTGCAGGATAACCTCTCCACTCTGTTTGGAATCTCTCAGCCATTGACACTTTGTCTCATTTCACTTTTCCCCTTTTGGTCGAGAAGGTTTTCTCATTCCCTTGATGCTGAGTCTCAGCTCATTCCAGGATTTCTGTCCCATGTTGCCAGGAAGGTCCACACCCCTGGGAGTCATGTCCCACGTAGATGGGGAGGGTGGGAGTTTGCTTGTTGTGTTGGCTGGAGAGAGAGGCCACATCTGAGCAACAAAAGAGGCTCTCTTGGGGGTGACTCTTAGGCCTAAATTTTAAGTAGACTTGACCTATCCTTTGTGGGGTTAAGTTTCATATGAACAAATCCCAAGACTGGGGGCTCAGCTTATAGCTTTGGTTGTCCACACTGCTTGTGAGAATATCAAGAATTCAAATTGGGGAAGTTGAATTTCTCCCCGTTCTCACCATTCTCCGAAGGTGTTCCCCCTATTTTTTTCTATATCCTTTACCATTCCTTTTCACTGATCACTAACTACTGAGAAATTTATAGGTCATAGCTTGAACTCTGGGCGCAAAGAGAGACCATGTGTCTTGGAAGAAATGAAAAATGTACGTTTTTATTCTTAAAGGGCCCCATGCCTGCCTTGCTTTCCAGGTCTTTGCTGCATTATCACCTCATGGAAATCTTCCTTGATAACCCAGGAGGAATCAATTATTCTCCTCTGGCCCCTTAGCACTTTGCTCACACCTCCACATCAGGAGGGAAACATTTATCTCATTGTATGTAGTATTTTTTCAGTACTGACTCTCCCCCATGTTCCACCCAGATTAATTTATTTAGGGTCGTGGCGAGGTCATAATCATCTTTCTGACACACTGTCTGTTCTTTATTAGGCATGTAGGATTTTTGGAATGAAGGAAATAAAAAATGTATATATGTTATCTCTGAAGACCCACTGGGATCAGAGACAGAATATGCACAGGTGCTGTACTGGTTTGAAAGTATTGTGTACCCAAGAAAAGCCATGTCCTTGAATCCTGATTCAGTATTGTAGGGTAGAAACCTTTGATTAGATTGTTTCCATGGAGATTGAGTCACTCAATTGTGGGTGTGGCCTTTTGATTAGATGGTGATGTGACTCCACCCATTCAAGGTGGGTCTTGATTAGTTTACTAGGTCCTTTAAAAGGGAAAACATTTTGGAGAAACCACATGCTTGAAGAACAGTTGTTTCAGAGTCAAAAGAGACATAGACATTTGTAGATGCTTAGAGTGCCGACCGAGAGAGCAGACGCCTCGACATGAACGTTTGGAGATGCAGAGCTCAGCAGTCGTTGCCATGTGCCTTCCCATCAGATACTAAGCAAGCCAGAACCCAGAGTTGCTTCACAGAGGAGCTAAGTGAAGGCCCACAAATTCTTAGAGAGGAAACTACTGGCATCAGAAGCTTGAAGCAACAGAACTGGGAATAAAAAGCTGCAGATGCCAGCCATGTGTCTTCCCATGTGACAGACATCAGCCTTCCTTGAATCAAAGCATCTTTATCTGGATGCCTTAGTTTGGACATTTTTATGACCTTAGAACTGTAAACTTGTAACTTAATCAGTTCTCTTTTTAAAACCCATTCCACTTCTGGTATATTGCATTCTGGCAGGATTTAGCAAACCAATATAGATTTTGACTGTGATGGTTGACCTCCATTGATTGAGGAAGAGAAAACTTTGACCTGGTTTACAGATGGTTCTGCATGATATGCAGGTACCACCTGAAAGTGGACAGTTGCGTCTTTCTGGGATGTCCTTCAAGGACAGTGGTGAGGGAAAATCCTCCCAGTGGGTGGAATTTCAAGCAGTGCACCTGGTTTATTTTTCTTTGAAGGAGAACTGGCAAGAGGTGCATTTGTATACTGACTCACAGGCTGTTGTTAATGGTTTGGCTGGATGGTCAGGGATTTGGAAGGAGCATGAATGGAAAATTGGCGACAAAGAGGCCTGGGAAAGAGGTATGTGGATAGACCTTTCTGAATGGGTAAAAAACATGAAGACATTTGTGTCCCAGGTGAATGCTCACCAGTGAGTAACTTCAGCAGAGGAAGGTTTTAATAATCAAGTGGTTAAGATGACCCATTTTGTGGATACAGGTCATCCTCTTTTCCCAAGCACTCTTGCCATTGCCCAGTGGGCTCATGAACAAAGTGGGCATGGTCAAAGGTGTGCCATTTTGAAACTTTTTGGAAAGCCGTGTTCTTTACTCATTCAATACTGCTGGGTGGGATCTTTTGATTAAGTTGTTTTCATGGAGATGTGACCCACCCCACTATGGGTGGGACCTTTTGATTGGGTGGGCCCATGGAGATGTATTTCTACCCATTCAAGGTGGGGTTGCTTACTAGAGTCCTTTAAGAGGGAACCATTTTGGAAAAAGCTTTATAGTCCACACAGTTAGAGACCTCTGGAGATGCAGAAGGAAAATACTCTTGGGGTTTCCTTATGAAATGAGAAGCCAGGAGAGGAAGCTAGCATATGTCACCATGTATCTTCCCAGCTGGCAGAGATGTCCAGAAGCCAAAGACCCTAGCAGGCACCAGCCAGGTGCCTTTCTAGCTGACAGAGGTGTTCCGGACAGCATCAGCCTTTCCTAAGTGAAGATAATATCTTGTTGGTGCCTTAATTTGGACATTTTCCCAGCCTTAGAACAGTAAGCATGCAACTCAGTAAATTCCCTTTTTAGAAGCTGTTCTGTTTCTGGTATATTGCATTATGGTGGCTTTAACAAACTAAAACAGTAGGGATGGAGGTTATGTATGGACTTTCATGCGACATGGACTTTCACTCACCAAGGCCAACCTGGCTATGGCCACTGCTGAGTGCCCATTCTGCCAGCAGCAGAGACCACACTCAGTCCTTGATATGGCAGATTTCCTGAGGTGATCAGCCTGCTACCTGGTGGCAGGTTGATTACCCTGGACCATTTCCATCATGGAAGGGGCAGCAATTTGTTCTAATTGAAATAGACACATACTTTGAATATGGGTTTGCCGTTCATGCACATAATACTTCTACCAAAACTACCATCTGTGGATTTATGGAGCGCCTTAGCCACAATTATGCTATTCCATGCAGCATGATGATCAAGGAACCCACTTCACAGCAAATGAAATGTGGGAATGGCACATGCTCATGAAATTCTCTGGTCTTACTATGTTCCCCATTATCCAGAGGCAGCTGGGTTGATAGAATGGTTGAAGAGTCTTTTGAAGACTCTATTACAGTACCATTGTCTGGCAGGGCTGAGACAATGTTCTCCAGCAGGCTGTGTATGCTCTGAATCAGTGTACACTTTATGGTGCTGTTTGTCCCATAGTTAGGATTCATGGGTCCAGGAATCAAGGGAGGGGAATGGGAGTTGGCACCACTCACTATCACCCCCAGTGATCCACAAGAAAAATTTTTGCTTTCTGACCCTGAAACCTTAAGCTCTGCTGGTATACAGGTCTTAGTTTCAAAAGGAGGAGTGCTCCTACCAGGAGACACAATAATGATTCCATCGAACTGAAAATCAAGACTGCCACCTGCCCACTTTGGGCTTCTCATGCATCTGAATCAACAGGCAAGGAAGAGGATTACTGTACTAGCTGGGGGAATTGATCCTAACTGCAACTACACAATGGAGATAAGAGTTTTCCTAGAATACAGGAGACCCCCTCTAGGGTGTCTCTTAGGACTGCCATGCCCTGTGATTAAAGTCAAGGGAAAACTGCAATAACCCAATTCAGGCAGGACTACCAATTGCCCAGAAACTTCAGGAATGAAGGTTTGGGTCACTCCACTAGGAAAAGAACAACAGTTAGCTGAAGTACTTGCTGAGGGTAAAGGGAACATGGAATAGCTAGTAAAAGAAGGTAGTGATAAAAATGAACTACAAACATGTGACCAGTTACAGAAACAAGGACTGTGATGGTACATTTCCTCCTTATTTTGTTATGAGTATGCTTGTGTTTGTACATAAAGCAAATATTTTGTTTCCCTCTTATCACATAACATGTTATATTGTTCACATTACAGTATTTAAGTTATAGGATATTGAGTTTAAGAGTGAATATTGGTGGCAGCAGGTGAGGATTTGCTGGGAAAGCATATGTAATCCACCACCATCCATGGACGGCCACAGTGGCTCTCGCTCTTAGAGACCCGGAGACTCTCCTATTGACCAAAGGCAGCCAGGGAGGGAAAATAGAAGCCATCGAACTGGGGAGGGGAGAAGGGAAAATGAATGTTGGGAGCTGGAGGGGCAGGAGCCGGTAGAGTTGGAGTTGGAGTCAAGTCTTGGCAGTGTAGTTTCTGTAAGAATGGTTCCAAAGTCACTGCCCTTGCCAAAATGAAGTTCAATCCTTTTATGACTTGTGATCAAGGCAAGAACCCTAAAGGGCATTTCAATGTACCCTCCCACATTCACAGGAAGATTGTGTCTTCCCCTCTTGCCAAGGAGCTGAGACAGAAAGACAATGTTTGATCCATGCCTATCCAAAAAGATGATGAAGTTCAGGTTGTGTGAGGACACCACAAAGGTCAGCAAATTGGCAAAGTAGTCCAGGTTTACAGGAAGAAATATGTCCTCTACACTGAACGGGTGCAGCGAGAGAAGGCTAATGGCACCACTGTTCATGTGGCATTCAACCCAGTAAGGTGGTTATCACTAGGCTAAAACTGGACAAAGACTGCAAAAAAAGATCCGCGAACATAACACCAAATCTCTCCAAGTAGGAAAGGAAAAGGGCCAATATAAGGAAGAAACAGTTGAGAAGATGTAGGAATAAAAGAATCTTATGTGCAGCTTCCATTAAAACCTACTAAAATGTAAAAAAAGAATGAACATTACTTAAGGACTTGCACCCTATTCTGGAGAGATTTAATGCATTTCCAGTTGTATGCAGGGCAGTTGAGTATCGTTCGGCAAGACATATGTCTGTTATTGTGTTCTATTTAGAGATGAAGTATGGTTTAAGGTGATGTGTATGGCTGCCAAGTTGACAAAGGGTGGACTGTGATGCTTGGGTTCAAGTGTCACCTTGGCCAGGTGATGGTACCCAGTTGTCTGGTCAGGCAAATACCGCAAACCATTACTACAAGGATATTTTGTGGATGGTTGATGAACCAGAAAGCGGGTACATTAAATCATCAGTCAGTTGATTGCATCTGTGACTGACTACACCTGTCATCAACTAAGGGTGTGCTATGGCTATTGGCTAGGAGCCAATGACATAATCCAGTCAGTTTGGTTTTATCCAATCAGTTGAAGGCTTCTAAGGGAGAAGAGAGAATTTTTGCTGTTTCTTCAGCCAATGACCCTCTCCTGTGGAGTTTGTTCAGGACCTTCATTGGAGCTGCCAGCTTCACAGCCTGCGCTACAAATTTGGAGTCATGTGACCCCATGGTTGCATGAGACCTTTTATAAATGTCGTATTTACAGATATCTCTTGTTGTTTCTGTTTCTCTAGAGAACCCTGACCAATACAGATGCCTAGGCAGAAGTGTGAGTCTTTCTATTTCATTTTCTTGGCTCATGTCTTTGCAGGGCCTGATATGGCAAATTGTCGTCTTGGGCATGAAAAAAAGAAAGTCCTTGGGCAATAGTAAGCGGTACCTAGGATAGATGTGGGCCCATCTTGCTGCTGATGCTGGTCTCTCCTTAGAGTAGTGAAGGAGGTGGGTGGGGCTGAGAGGTAAGAAACCATGAATTCAGTTATGAACATTAAAATACATTGTCCCCACCAGCAATTTTCTTGGCTCATTGTAATCAATGGGTATCGCCACCATTCATTCATTCACGCATAAAAAGGTTTGGTTTCTGTCCTCTAGGAGCTTCCAATATAGTGGGAGAAGTAAATAAGTGAATTCATAAGCGTTTATGAAAGAGCCTGCTAAGGCAAGGTTAGGGTGTGTGTGCAGTGTCCTGAGAGGGCCTGGGAAGGGGTCAGGTAAAGCTTTCTCTGTTTGACCTCTAAGCTGGGGGTGGGAGGCGGGGGCAGAGGGGTAAAGGTGGAAAGTGTGGAATGCTGGGAGATTCAGGATGCACTGAATTGTCTGGGTCACAGATTTGAGAGGTGGACTGAGGAGCTCAGTGAGGGAAGCAGCCCAGGACATAAAGAGCCTTTGATGCCACGCCAAGGAAGGTAGAAGTGAGACTTTATCCTGAGGATAATGGGGAACTAGTGACAGATTTTAAGCAAAGGATAATGATTTAGAAAGCTCATTTTGGCCCAGTCCAGAGAATGGACTAAAAGGATGGAAGTCTAACACCAGTTAGGAGGCTTTAGTAGTGATCCAGGCAACATAAACCATGCTGGCCTCCATGAAGGAAAAAGGGAGGATGGACTAGAGACCAAAAACCAGCAGTAGTTGCCCAAGGAAGGGACTACAAGAGGTCGTAGGTTTGGTGGAGAGGAAGAAAATGCCAAATTTGGTTTAGGACGTGAAAATGAGGCTACCTGTGAAACATCCTAATGGAAATGTCCAGTGGCAGTTGGATTTCAGGCATAGAGCTCAGGAGAGAAAGATCTGGGCTGGAGACTGAACTGGGAGTCACTGGGGTGTCTGGAAGTGGCAGTTGCAGCCAGGGGAATGAATGAAATCCCCCAAGAAGGGTGTGAAACCAGAGAAAAGAAGACAACTGACAGTGGCCTTCTGAGCAACTCTGCTTCTTAACCACAGGCCCAGGAAGGGGGAGACCTAGCAGGAGCTGCGGGGGTGAAAAATATTAGCAGAGGTGCCACGCTCTTATGATTTTCTGGACTAGTGTGATACAAAGAAGAGAAGAAGGCAAACAAGAAGTGATTCAGAAAGTGAAAGCATCAGATTAGAAATAAAATGATTTCCTCTGGTAAATATCATTCATTATTTTCATTATGCCAGCAACCATGTTTTAAAGCTCATTTTTAAAAGTTTTTTTTTTTTAATTGTGAGCTCCACAGGTTGGGTGGGGTAAACTGCTTCTAAAGATGGCCACAACAATCCCTTCCAGCCTGCATAACCTTTTGCAATGTAGGTCTCAAGCAGGCTTGAAATTCCCATTTCACCCTCTTGGAAACCAGCCTCCAGGCAGAGGAGCTCAGGCTAAGCTACTGAATAATGAAAGGACACATGGAGGGAGAGAGGCCATGTGGATCACCCCAATCGGGTCACCCCAACCAACAGCCGGGCCCAAGACACCTGCCATGTGAATGGGGCCACCCCAGGCCCTCCAGCCACAGGCACCTGCTAGAAGAAGAAGAGCAGAGCTGGGCCACCCCTAGGAACGCTGCCCGATTCCTGACCCACAGATTCGGGAGCAACAAAGTGGAGGAGCAGCTCAGGCAGTTCTTCCTGCCTCCCACCCACTCCCAGTGCCTGCTTCTGTTTACAAGGGTCAGGTTTGAGGATGTCTGCTGTACCGCAGTAGATAATGAAGAACATTGAAGGTGTGTAGCTTTCAGCTTGGGAGTGATTGCCACAGTTTTAAAAATATTTTATAGGAGCTCTTCCCCCCACACCCTGCCTTGGGGGAATGGGGAGAAAGGGGGAAAAATTAAACTTCCCCATTTGGAGAACTTCTGATAATCTCACAAACAGTGGGGACAACCAAATCAAACCCTCAATCCTGAGGTCTGCACCCCTATAAAACTTATCCCTGCAAAGGATAGGCTAAGCCTACTTAAAACTAAGGCTAAGAGTCACCCCCAGAGAACCTTTTTTGTTACTCAGATGTGGCCTCTCTCTCTCAGCCAACATGGCAAGCAAATTCACTGCCCTCCCGCCTCTATGTGGGACATGACTCCCAAGGGTGTAAACCTCCCTGGCAACATGGGACAGAAATCCTAGGATGAGCTGGGACTTGGCATCAAGGGATTGAGAAAACCTTTGGACGAAAAGGAGGAAGAGAGAAATGAGACAAAATAAAGTGTCAGTGGCTGAGAGATTTTAAACAGAGTCGAGAGGTTATCCTGGAGGTTATTTTTATGCAAATACCATGCAATGGTTCAGGTTAAACAATGGAATTTATTTGCTTACTGTTTTGAGGTTAAGTGAAAATCCAAATCAAGCAGTTATCAAAGTGATGCTTTCTCCCTGAAGACTGGCATCCTGGGGCCAGCTGCCAGCAGGCCTTGGTCCTTGGCTTGTCCCATGGCAAGGCATGTGGCAGCCTCCTCTGGCCTTCCCAGTTTCTTCTGGATTTCATTTATTTCTGCTTCTTACTTCCTGTGCCTTTCTCTCTGTGTCTGCATTTCATTCTGTTTATAAAGCACTTCAGTTACAGGGTTAAGACCCATCTTGATTGGGTTGGGTCAACCTTAACTGAAGTAACCTCATTAAAAGATCCTACTTGCAATGGGTTCATACCCGCAGAAATAGATTAAGTTTAAAAACATGTATTTCTCGGGTCCATACAGCTTCAACCTACCGCAGGTATGAAAAGAGGGTGTTCCTTTTCTGAGGCTGAACATCTTCCGGGTTCTTTGTGGATTATAAGATAAACCTGCAGGAGGACGAATAACCAGTAAAAGCTATAGTTCATGGCCCCCTGTGTAGCATTCTTCATTGAAATCTTTTGACTGTTGAGCTCTTCTGGAAGAAGGGCACGGGATGTGTGTTCTCGACCTTGGGTGCTCCCACCAAGCCAGGCTGGGCAAAGGGGTGCAGTCTTCTCAGGAAGCCCTTCATCTGACCCCAAAAGACAAGTGTGCCAGCCCTTTTGGTTTTAAGTGCTATACTGCCAATGGTTACAAATAAAAATAACTATGGTGATGACCAAAATGAAATCAAGACAACCACAAAAAACAGACTGAAAGACGTGATGGAGGTTCCGGGATCTGATATGGTCCTCTTTAATGGAAGCTATACATTTTTTCTCATAGTATTTTGTTTTTAAGTTCATAAAATAAAATTCATCAGATTACAAAGGAAACCATTATGCTGATATACAATTGTCAAAATATATTTTAAAAAGTTGTAATTTAGCAATACAGTACTCCTTTATTAACACATTAAATCACAAGATCTAGCGTGGGTCTAATAACTGAAGGAATACTGAAGTGATGACTGTGAATGAGATCTCGAGATATGCAACACTTGTAATATGATATGAAAATATAATTCCTTCTAGTGGCCAAGTCACAGGCCTATAATGACAGCCACTATATAGGCAGAGTGAAAGAAATGCTAAGGATAGATTAGAGGTTAGTGAACATAAGATATCAATTCTTTTTTCCCATCCAAGTTCATAGACCCCCCTGAATTCTAATCACAGATCCTTTAGGGGTCTGGGGAACCCCAGGTGAAGAACCACTGCTTAACCTGCTTATAAGAGGAAAAAAAATGGAAGCTGACAAACTTCATTCAAGGTAGGGACTCTTCTAATACCTCCTCCCAGGCCACTCTCAGTGAAGATCTGGCCGCCCCTCCTAACTCAGACAGGCAGTGAGGCTGGAGGAGGGTTGAGAGTGAAGAGCAGGGAGATGCTTCTTGGTCTCAAGCAGGGAATTTGCATCCTCGAGCACCACAAAACTGGGAAGGGCCCAAATCTAACTGGCCTTTGCTCCACTCAGGAATGAGTCCCTTGGGGGTATTTTCCTTTGGGGTTAGGGAAAGCAGGGCCTGGGAAGAAGAGGATATAAATGCAATGTGACCTTGAGAGGCAATTGCAGTATCTGAAAATCTGGACTGGGCTCTTCTGGGCTCTCTTGGGCCTTTCACTTTAACCTGATCAGCCTCAGTTTCCTCAACTGTGACATGGGGATGGCTGCAATAACTCTCTACACCCAAGAAAATCAGGGATCTTGGGAAGAGTTGAGTAATACAGTCTATGTGAAAGGGTTTGACAGAGTCTGAAGCAGTGCTTCTCAAGCCTTTGTGGTGCACAGACTCCCTGCGGGTCTTATTAAAGTGGATTCTAATTCAGTAGGTCTGGGGTGAGTGGCAAGATTCTAAAAAAACAACATCCCAGTCCATACCAAAGCTGCTGGCTCAAGGATGGCTCTTTGAGTAGGGAGGGTCTAAAGTACTCTACAGATGTTAATTGGTATTACCCAACCCTCTGACCCAAGGCAGATGACAGCTGAGGGCAGGGAAGGAGGCACAGTCCCTGTAGTGAGGTCATGTTTCTGCTCAGTAGGACACTCTGGTCTGGCAGCTCCACCTCCCTTTCCCTGCCCACCACAATCAGGACTTGGTGAAGGTGGGCATGGCCAACCCAGGTGATGTTTCAAGCCAAGTCAGGAGAAACTGAGCAAAAGTTGAATGGGTTATTTGTGCCATGAACAAAGAAGTACATGAAGAAAATATTTTGCATTTGTGACGCTAAATATCTCACAAACTTCCCAGAGATCTGTTATATCCTTTGGTTTTGTGGGTGAGATTATTCACTCCTGCAGAATTTTTCTAAAGCATTCCCTTTCTCATGACACTCATGAGATGAAGAACCTAGATAGCTTCCTATGACTTACTATGTCTAAACTCCTCTCTAAGAATGCCATATCAGAGAGGAGACAATGTCAGTGTGGCTGAGAAGGTCCCAGGTTGAACTCTTGGGCGCTGCTGGAGGGAGCGTAAACTGTTATTCTTGAGAAAGACTTACAGCAGTTTTTGTTGAGGTTGAGTATGCACGTGCAGTATGACCTGTGAAAAGCTCCCACTGGACAGTAAGGATGTTGATCACGGCAGGACTCGGGGTAGCTGGGTGTTGGAGGCTGCCTGGGTGCAATCACAAGGGGACGGTATTAGGAAGACATGGCAGATGCATACTGCATGCTAAGTAGCAGTAAGAATGGACCAACCAGCTATATATAGCAACAAGGAGGGGCCTGAAAAACCTACTATTAAAGGGAAAGAGAGAAACAGACAGGATTTATAGAAGTACATTGTCATGTATGTAGATTAAAGACATGTGCATATAGAATAATGTTATACCTTTTACCAGTACGCATGCATCTGAAAACACTAAACCTTTAGATTGGTTGCTATGGAGGCAAAGAAAATATAATTGAGGGTTGGCAGTAAAAAGGAAAAATAAATTAAATAAGAACCTTGCATGGCTTGATGATGATGAAGTGCTTAAAAACTTAAAAACTGAGTTAATTCAAATTTCTTCACCTGAGACCAAAAAAAAAAAAAAGAGGTAATTTAAAGCTCAAAAAACTCCCCATCAAACCCCTCCTCTATCAGTTGTAAAAGAAGCTTCACAATTCAACCCTATGTGACTTAACCCAAAGGCAACGCCTCATTCAGGTACCATCTTCTTCTCTGTACATCATAACAGATCATGACCTTCCTCTCTTTGACATCTTTTTGCTGAAGTCAACTTCTTTCTCTCGGCTAACTTGCTACATTCACCTTCCTACCAGGCTGGGGCTGGGCCCCCAGTGAAATGTAGGACTTTAGTGAAAGACACATTAGCTCGATGTAGAGCGGGGAGTTTGTTTCCCTCAGCCTTGGCATCACTCTCGATTGGACAGCGAACCTTGGGGAGTTACTTAATTGTGCATCTTTCCTCCATAGCACATACCACACAGCATGCTCATTTCTAACTCGGGTATCCCAGTTCACCATTAGACTGTAAGCTTATTGAGAGTTGAGACCTAATTTGCCTCTATGTACACTGCCCAGCACAGAACTAATAACAAAGGAGGCCCCTGTAATCATGTTTGGGAAGTGAATAGATACATTCTTTAGTCCCCTAAACCAGATGGTGGAGTAACCTGGCCCCCAGCTATCTTACACATGTATTTCAAAACTTTAATTGGTAGTAGTTTCAAAATATTTTGTACTATGGCTCTAGAATATGGCACAAGATTAACACACGGTAATTAAGGAGAGTGTTGCTCAAGTTCTTGTATCCTGAGGCATAAAGTACCATCTCTATTTTACTTTCCTTTAAGAAACTGAAATGCATGCTCCAGAAATGATTGGATGAAACTGAAAGAGAGTTTGGATATTATTCAAATGCTCAACTCTTGTAGTCAGTTCTATGGTTTGCAGAATTGTGTAAAACTTTACAGGTGAAAGCCTGGGCAGAAAAAACAGTGGGCATTCATCCTTGGAGCCTTGTATCTTTCAGAAATTCAATGCTCCCTTCCATGTAGTCAGATCTGGCGTGGACATGACCAGCAGAGTCAGGTAATCTACCTGGTTGGTTGTTTATGGGCAGATTGCCTGCTTCCCCTTCTGGAGTGGTGGAAAACAGCAGTGGCCTGCGCCCACCTCCTAAGGAGCAGTCTGCTGTGTGATAGGGGATCTTGGAATCCAGCCTTGCTCCAGACCAGGGCCTCCTAGGAGATCTGAGAGCCCTGTGGTGGCCTTGGCAGGAGGCCTGCAGCTCTGTCCCGGGAGAGGTCAGTCATCCTGCTGACCAATGCGGCCCCAAAGCCTAGCACGGAATGGTCTTGGACTTCTGGAACAGGCTTTTCTTGTTATGTTGATGACTTTTCTCAAAAGGAAAGCCCATTTTAAAGTTCGCTTTTTCACCACTGCCCTTCTCGGATAGAAGTCCAACACCCATATTTATGCAACTAAGAAGAATGAAAAAGTACTCACAGGGCGGGCCACGGTGGCTCAGCAGGTAAGAGTGCTTGCCTACTATGCCCGAGGACCCGGGTTCGATTCCCGGTGCCTGCCCATGTAAAAAAAAAAGTACTCACAGCTAAGGGAGAGCAATTAGGTGTTGGGACAGGTTAGTCTCAGGTCTGGCTTCAGGTGCCACAGCAGAACAGTGGGCAGTTTTCAGCTTCACATGCCATTTGCTATCTGTTGGAGCTCAGTGTTGTTAGCTTCTGCTGCCTGTGGCTCAAAGATAGAATCCCAAATCCAAGCATTCACAGAATATATGGTGGCTATATGGCTGATGCTGGAGAGGCGCTGGTCCCTGGCACATTCCAGCTTGAAGTCCACCATCTGTCCAGTTGTAAGCAGGATGTTGCCCCTTGGTGCCTGCTACTCTGGCGTTTTGGACCCTCCAACCATACTCTCTGATCCCCAGCCCTCCCATCCTCCCTGCCCACTGGCTGCTGCCTGAAATTATACAGCAACGCCTTTTCAGACATTGGGCTTCAATGGTTGTTGAAATATGGAAACTCTGGGAAAGGAATAGGATTCATTGGCAGGAAAGAGTGGAAGGATAAGAAGGGATGTAGTGGAAGATGACAAAGATCCTTCTGCAAGAGCAAAACTTAAAGAGGATCAGTGGATCTCAACCTTGTTCCAGTTAGAATCACTCAGGAATCCCTGAAAATGCATTCAGCCTCACCCAACACCAATTAAGTCAGCATCTCCAGGAAAAGGGCAGAAGGCAAGGCGTTTTTAGAGCTCCCCAGGTGACTCTTTGTGCAGCTACGGTTGAGAACCACTGTTCTAGCCTCAGAGAGTTGGGTCCTGGTTCCAGAGAAACCACTAATAGTTACAGCCTAGGGAAAGTTATTTCTCCTCTTTGTCTTCAGCTTTCTTATCCATAAAATGAAGAGATTGCCTCACCAAGGTATTTGGCCACAAGCAATTCAGTTTTGACAGGGATCATTTTGTAAAATGGCTCTCCAGCTCTGTAATGGATTCCAAGAATCCATTCAAATGGTGTGTGGAAAGTGAATGTGAGGCTTGAATTCTGAAGGGGCATTATCTGATTTGAAAGCTGCTCTCTGCTTCAGCCTCATTGGGTGAACCCTCAGCAAAAGTTCTATGATGTGGGTGAATGTGGTGGAAAGGGGAACTTCAGAGTCATGTATGTCACCAGAAGGAAAGCTGGAGGTTAAAACGTGGAACTGTATAACACAGTGAATCTTGTGGTGGGTGATGACTGTGATGAACTGTACAAATTTTAAAAAGTTCTTTCATGAATTAGAACAAATGTAGAATATTATTACAAGGAGTCAATAATAGAGTGACATGTGGGAAAATGTACCTATCGCAAACTATGGACTATAGTTAATAGTACTGTAATATTTTTTCATCAACGTAATAAATGTACTACATCAATACTAGGGGTCAGTAATGGGGGCGGGAATAAGGGGAACGGGATGCTTTGGATTTTCTTTTTTCTTTTTATTTCTTTTATTTTGGAGTAATGAAAATGTTCTAAAATTGGTTGTGGTGATGAATGCACAACAATGTGACGATACTGTGAGGCATTGATTGTGTACTTTGGAGGGATTGTATGGTGTGTGAATATATATCAATATAATTGCATTTAAAAATGAAAACTTCTGTGAAAGAACCAGGGTAACTTTCTAGAGCCTGCTCTAATAAGAGGAAATGAAATGTCTTTCTCCCTCCATTTCACAACACTTAAGTAAAGGTTTAAAGTGGGTCTGTTTGTCTTTTGTCTTTTACTGCCAGTTAGCTGGAGAATTAGAGAACTGTTGGGAAAGGTAGCTCTTCCTTGCTCATGCGCCTTTCTTACTTTCTCTACCCACATCTGAGTTTAATTGCAAGGACAGTTCATATGAATCCACTTAAAAAGAGGATCACAGTTTTGTAATCAGTGGGGAAAGGTCTGATTGGAACTTCACATTGAAAAGTGAAACAAAAAAAATTAAAATATGTTTTTGTAGGTTTCAAAAAATTTAGGTAATAATTGCAATTATGCACTGATTCTCAAAGGCTCATGTGTTACTTTTTTCAGCCTACATTTCCCGACCAAATTATTTATCAAAATGCATCTTTCACTTTACTTGAACTTTTAAAGCCCTGTCACAGAAAGGTGGAGTTTATTTATTTATTTTGCAAACTATTTTAGAGTTTGCCAATTTTCCCAAAAGCCTCTCTTGAACCTTTGATATTTAATTTCTCTTTCGAAGGACCTCGGTAGCGCCATCTTTCTCAGTGCCCTATTCTTCAATTGCAAACTGATCTAAACATGCCAAATCTTTATTTATCAATGTCTTTGCTTGAGATTCAAGCAGTGCTCCAATATTATTTTTGTCAAACTTCATGAAATCTTGCCTGTTTTGCAGGTTCTGCAATTTCACTTTGCAGGCAATTTGCATAGTATCTATGTTGTAGTTGCTAAATTTTTGCAAGGACAGGATACTGGCCTATGTGGACTTAATGGGTGGGGATGGTAGTAGCTGAGAAATGATATTTTAGTGGGGACCAACTTCATGAGTAAACTTTGCAGCTTCACGGAGTGGAATAATGAATGCCTAAGTAATTAAAAGTACACACATAAATACTTCTGCCATATGCCCCCATTTATATGCAAAAGAGGTAAATGTACACTGTAGAGTGTATACTGGTAAAAACATTTACTGTACTTTGCACTTGAACGCGGGTTTACAGGTAGTGTTACTATTTCCTGGGCCCGGGAAAGTGATTGCATTAACCAAGTTTTAATTCCTGAACTCAGAAACCTGCCTCTCCCTGCTCTCCCACAGGCAGTTCTTGTGGCTTCCTAGTAATTTCAGCAGCAAACTGTGTCCTCAGAAGGAAAGTAGCCCGCTAGTTTTTATGCATAGTTATCTTCCTCCTGCTTCTCTCTTCCTCCCCTGTCCTCCTCCCTCTCCCCATCCCCATCATCCTCTCCCCCTCATCCCCCCCTTTCTTCCACTCCACCCCTTTCTCTTCCTCCTGCTCCTCCTCTCCAGCACTTATCCAGCCGTGGTTCTATTCCAAGCACATTTCCGCATGGTCTCATTTAATATCCATAGCATCCCTATGGCATGCATAATACTATCTCCATTTTATAAATAAGTTTATGTGCAGGCTGTATTTTGTTAACCGCTTGTTGAGATAACTGGAATTGTTCTGTAACAGTTCTTCAGTTATAGAGATCCTTTCATTGGCCCAGCTTGAAAAAGCATTTTCTTGGCTGTGGATGGAAGGTAGCTCTGTTAGTGTAGCTTTCTAGCCCCAGCATTCACCACAGGATCCTAGAGTTGAGCTGGACCTTTCTGGCATCAATGCCAGCCATGCCCCAGTGTCCTGATGGGTAATCCCTCAATTCCCAGCTCTGATACCTCCAATATCTGCATGCTCATCATCTCTCCACGCACCTCTTTCTAATTTAATTTTTAACTTTTGTTCCTTGTGCCAAGAGGAAGGCTTCCTCCCTGTTGTTCAACCCTTCCAACCCCATTCTACCATTGTGCAGTCACTTCTCCAAACAAATGTAATTCCTCTTCCCTATGGATGCCCTCTAGATATTTGAAGGCAGTTATTACCTGAACTGTGCTGAGAATCTCCCTGCTGTGTATTTACACAACGTAATCATTTTTTCAGCAGGCTGTAAACCTAGAACCAGAGCTTTATTCCTGGGATTGAACATCAATTAGTAAAGTAAATTAGAACCAATTAAATAAAGGTTAAACACAGCCCAATAAATTACTTGTAAAAGCATTTGCCTAATCCTCTAAACAAAGACTCAGATTTTCCAAATACTTGTGTAAAAGGGACTTGAAAATTCATAAGGTTTTTAACCCTCTTCTGGGAGCAAACCCATCAAGAAACAAAAAAGGAAGGGAAGAAGGAGGGAGAAGGAAAGGTAGGAAGGGAGGAAATTTTAAAAATTGCTTCCTTAATGGCACTTCTAGGTATATATCCAAAAGAACTGAAAGCAGGGGCTTAATAGCAGCATTATTCACAGTAGCCAAAGGTAGAAGAAATCTGAGTGTCCATTAACAGAAGAATGGATAAATAAAATGTGGTATATACACTCTGAACTCTATCTAAGTCTTACCTATTAAGTTTATTTTTTCAGAAACTTAAAGCCTCCAGATGGCTTCTAGGCTAGATAACCCCTGAAATCTAGAGGTATTAGGCTCTTCATGAATATCAACAAGTTTCATTTCTCTACCCAATAATGTCAACACCCCTTTTAAGCATGAAGTAGTTAGAATGGTCATTGCCCAGATATTTCTGAAAACTGAGAGAATGATCAAATGAAAGGGAGGAGCTGTGACAGAGAAGTTAGGATTTAACAAATGATGATGACTATTGATTCATTATAGAGATATTTCTTTTCAGTTTCTAGTGTATTAGAAAAACCAGAAGGAAATATCTGAAATTGTTTAACTGTAATCCAGTAGCCTTGATCTGTGATAATGACAGTATAACTAAATCGCTTTCATCTTATGACTGTATGTGCTTGTTTGAATCTGTGATGTTCTCCAGAAAGGACTACGTTCTTTTTTTTTTTTACATGGGCAGGCACCGGGAATCGAACCTGGGTCCTCGCGCATGGCAGGCAAGCACTTACCTGCTGAGCCACCATGGCCCGCCCTGGACTACGTTCTTTTAACTCATCCCTGTGGGTGCAGACCTATTGTTGAGTAGGACCTTTTGATTAGGTTGTTTCCATGGGGCTGTGACCCACCCAATTCAAGGTGGTTTTAATTCTTTACAGGAGTCCTTTGTGAAAAGAATATAAAACACAAACACAGAGAGAGACAGACACAGAGAGTAGAGAGATGAAACCAAGTGAAGGATACAGAGAGAGAGAATACCCTGGAGATGCCAAAAGAAGGACCTACAGAAACTGAGAGAGCTTCAAGGGGTGCCTCAGAGAAGCAACAAGGACACATGGAAACTAAAAGCAACAGAACCTGGGAGTAAAGGACCAGCAGATGCCTTCCCGTGAGACAGAGGAATCCCAGATGCCATTGGCCTTTCTTCAGTGATTGTATCTTCCTGTTGATGTCTTAATTTGGACATTTCCATGGCCTTAGAATGGTAACTCATAACTTCATAAAAACTCATCATTAAAAGCCAACCTATTTCTGGTATATTGTATTCCAGCAGCTTTAGCAAACCAAAACAGATTTTGGTACAAGAGAAGTGCGGTGCTGCAATTTCCAAATACCAAACATGAATTTTTTTTTTTTTACTTAAAAAAAAAATTAACTAACAAAACATTTAGAAATCATTCCATTCTACATATACAATCAGTAATTCTTAATATCATCACATAGTTGCATATTCATCATTTCTTAGTACATTTGCATCAATTTAGAAAAAGAAATAAAAGACAACAGAAAAAGAAATAAAATGATAATAGAGAGAAAAAAATTGATGATAGCACTTTTTTTAGTAATTCTATTACTTTCTTTTAAACAGTAGGTACATTTCTTACAACTGCTGTAAGGTCATTAGAGTAGTACTATTAACTGTTGTCCATAGTTTACATAGGGGTAGTTTTTCCCCATATTCCCAAACTATTTTTTTTCTGCATGTCTCTGTTTTATTGCTCATCTGCCCACATGCTGGATAGAGGGGGTATCAGTCACAAGGTTTTCACAGTCACACGGTCACACGATGAAAGCTGCACCATTCTGGGGCCACAAAGGTGGTTCAGTGTTAAAATTCTCCCCTGCCATGTGGGAGACCCAGGTTCGAATCCCAGTCCATGCACTCCCCCCAAAACAAACAAACAAGCAAACAACAAATTTTTGTTAAATTTGTTTAATTTAACAAAAATTAAGCAATAATTTTTATTGCTGCAATAGGGGGATACTCACATGGAAAAATAATGAAACGTGGCCCCACCACACAGCACCCAATAAAAAGCTCCACAGATAGACAATCCTTACCAAAGATCAAGGCTGCGGGCTTGCAGTCCCACAAGTCCAGGTATGTCCCTCCTACGCTGGGGCTCCAGAGGCTGAGAAGACATGTCTGCATGACGAGGCAGTGCTCAGCCCTTCCGCCCACCCTGACTTCTCCGTCGCACCTCCTCTCTCTCACTCGGCCATTCCCTCTCTTCAGGATACCTGGGCCCACTGTCACCTCCTCCAGCTGGACAGGGCTGTTGGCCTTAGGGGCTAGCAGGCTGCACTGGCCGGAGCCCCTGGGAGCCGGGTGCCTCCAGGTGTCTGGGCTTACCTGGGCTGGGAGCCATCTGGAGGCTTTAAGTTTCTGAAAAATAAACTTAGTAAGTAAACTTTAGAGTCTTCGATGGAGCCTGGGATATTCTTTAGGGCTTTCGGGAATACTTTTGGTTGGGAAATGAATTTTAATAACATTTTACTTAATCCCATATATCCAAATATGTCAACATGTAATCAATATAAAAAGTCATTAGAAAAAAAACAAAAAAACAAATACCAAACATGCTGAAATGGCTTTATAAATGGATAAGGGGAAGATTCTGGAAGATTATGGGAGGCTTGACAGGAAAGATCTAGATTGTTTTGGAGAGACTGTTGGTAGAAATATGGACTCTAAAGATACTTCTGATGAGACCTTAGACAAAAATGATGAAATGTTCATTGCAAAATGAAGGAAGGTGACTCTTGTTTTAAAGTGGCAGAGAATTTGACACAAAATTGAATACTGGTGTTGGATGGAAGGGAGAATTTGAAAGCAATAAGAGTATTTATCTCACTGAGGAAATTTCCAAACTAAATATGGAAAAGGTAGCCTGACTTCTCCTTAAAGCTTATAGTAAAATGCAAGGGGAAAGGGATAAGTTGAGAACTGAACTCTTTGGTACAAGGAAACCAGAAATTCATGGTCTGGAAAATTCTGGGTTTCCAGAAAGTGAGACCCTAGTGGCTAATGCCCCATGTGAGGATTTAACCAACATGGAAAATTGTGTGGAAAACTGACAAGTTTGTTGTGAGATCTGTATAAATGCAATTATTGCCAGTCTGGACTAAAAGGGACAGAAAAAGGACAAATTGAAGGAAAAATGACTTCAAAGGCAGAACCATGGAAACTGAGGTCTGGAGCAAAGAAACCTCAGGCCAGGACAATGGACTCACCCATGCATGTGGAAAGGGTGAGTTTTCCCTGGAGTTTGCAGAATGTGGGCCTTTGGCCCCATTGATCAGGAAGAATGCCACCACCCCAGGGTTCTCAGATGCTGGGAATTTAGGGGAGCTTGGCTGCTCTGTTGTTCAGTAAGAGTGCTGCCACCCAGGCCTCAGAGCGCGTGGAGCCCATTCCCCAGGGATTTGAGAGAGCCTGGCCACTACCCCACTGTTCTGAATGGTTTGAGCATGTGCTCCAGAGATGGCAGAGTGTCCAGGTGCTGACCTGATGCTTGAAGACAGTGAGGCCAAGAACAAGGTGATCTCCCCAGTGCTTGGAAATATTAAAACCCTCACCCCAGTGTTTGGAGAAAGCAGGGCCTCTGAATAAGCCCTAGGAGAGGGTGAGACTGCTGCTCTCTTAAGCCCCAAGGATAAAGCGTCATTCTGTAGGTGACTCTCAGACTTTGAAATCTGATGAAGTCTGCCCTGCAGGTTTACGGCACTGTTTGGGAATTTTGACCTCTGTTTTCCTTCCATTTTCTCCCTATAGAAATGAAAATGCTTATCCTATGACTGTCCCTCCTTTGTATATTAGAAGCAAATAGCTTATTCTAAGTTTCACAGGTCCACAGCCAGAGCATTTTGCCTTAGGACAAAACATGCTTGTAATTGATGTTGACAGGATTTTGTACTTGTTATCATTATTGAAATGAGTTAAGGCTTTTGTAATATTGAGATGGAATTAATATATTTTGCACATGGAAAGAACATGTTTTTGGGGGGTCCAGAGAGTGAATTTCTGCTGGTTTAAGTCTTTTATGTTCTCCAGAAAATATTATGTTGCTCTATTTTGGGGGGGAGTGGTGGGGAATGGTGGTGGTGCATAAGCCAGGAATCAAACCTGGGTCTCCTGCATGGCAGATGAGCATTCTATCTCTGAACCACCCCTGCACACCTTACCAAGACTATGTTCTTTTAATCCATTCTTATGGGTGCAGACCTATTGTTGAGTGGGACTTTTTGATTAGGTTGTTTCCATGGAATATGGCCCACCCAATTCAAGGAGGGCCTTAATCCTTTATTAGAGTCCTTTGTGATAGAATAAAAAACAGAAAACACACAGAGAGATAGATACAAAGAGCAGAGGGATGAAACCAAGTGAAGGACAGAGAGAGAAAAACACCCCAGAGATGCTAAGAGAAGACCTGCAGGACACAAAGAACTCAGGTAGGTGTCCCTGGAGAAGCAAGCAAGCACACACAGAAACTAAAAGCAGCAGCACCTGGGAATGAAGGACCTGCAGATGCCTCCATGTGACAGAGGTGACCCGGATGCCATCAGCCTTTCTTCAGTGAAGGTATCCTCTTGTTGATGCCTTAATTTGGACATTTGCATGGCCTTAGAATTGTAAGTCATAACTTAATAAATCCCCATTGTTAAAAACCAACCCATTTCTGGTATATTGCATTCTGGCAGCTTTAGCAGAATGAAACACTGTGTGCTGTAAAAACTTTGGAATTATCCGTTATATGGGTAGATGAGTCATATAATAAAGATATTCATGAAAAAATAAGTTGAGAATATGGGGGGAAAATACCCCTACATAAACTAAGGACAATAGTTATAGCTCTACTTTAATAATCTTTCATTGATTGTAACAAATGAACTGTTAAAAACAAGAATTACAAAAAAAAAGTGCTATCATTAATTGTAACAAATGTTCCTCATCAATACAAGTGTTGGTGGTGGGTAGGTATATGGAAATCCTGTATTTTTTGTATGATTGTTCTGTAGACCCATAATTTCTCTAATAATTTTTTAATGTGGTATATGCATACTATGGGACACTATTCAACAAAAAAAGCATAGAACTGCTTCCAGTTTCCCTAGTAGTGTTTCTGAATCACTCAGTATTGACAACTGACCTCTTTTTACAGCAGGATTCATTTACAGATGGCACTTGAATTTCAGTAGCTAGGGTCCAGACTGACTCTTCCCTTTTTTGAGAATTTAAGGAGTTTGAAGAAAGAGCCTCTTGAGAATTTTATTTCCTTGGGCATAGATGGGGGAGGCAGGTCCTGGACAGTACAAGAAGGAGGAGGCAATTTTTATTCTTTTTAAAAAGTTTTTATTGTGTTAACTTGTATACAACACACAATTTCCCATTTTAACAACTTTTTGTACAATTTAGTGATATCAATTACATTCAAAATGTGCCACCATCACCACCATCCATTACCAAAACATTACTATCACTCAAAGCAGAAACTGTTCCAATTAAGCATTAACTCCCCTTTATTCCCTTCCCCACAGCATCTGGTAGCCTTTAATTTACTTTCTTTCTGTATGAATTTGCTTAGTCTAAGTATTTTATATAACTGAAATCATACAATATTTTCCTTTTGTGCCTTTTTTTTTCTGCTCAACATGATGTCTTCAAGATTCATCCAAGTGTAACATATATCAGAACTTCATTCCTTTTTATGGCTGAATAGTGTCAAATTGGTATATATTCCACATTTTGTTTATCTATTCCTTTAGTGATGGACACTTGGGTTGTTTCCACCTTTTGGCTGCTGTGAATAATGCTGCTATGAACATTAGTGTGCAAATATCTGTTTAAGTCCCTGCCTTCAGTTCTTTTGGATATATACCTAGAAGTGGGAATAAGGGAGCAATTTAAATTTTTTTCTTCCTTCTCCCCCCCCCTTTTTTTTAAGTTGAAAGATGCTTCCAAGTTTGGAAATTCAGGGACTTTCCCTTGCCTAGCTGTTTCCTCACCATGTATCTGGGCAAAGGAATCAGCTTGAAAGAGCAGAATGAAAGGAGGTGGCCTCCTCTCCTTTGTGGGAAATCAAGGCCTGCTGGGGTGGCCCCTGAGGGTCCCCAGCTTCAGACCTTCCCCTCTGGGGGTCCCATCTAACCTTCCCAATCACCCAGTTGTGGTTGTAAGGTGGGAAGAGCAGGGGTACTGGAAGAGGGCTCAGAAAGGAGCCAAAGAAGAGAAAAGCTGGGAAGAGTTTACTCTGTGTCTGAGAGAAAACAAGACTGGCATAATGCTCAAGTCAGGTTTCTAAACAGCACCATTAGGTACCAGGTGGAAGCTTCCTCTGTGGTCACCACTGCCTCTCAGGTCTCCCTGGCATGAATGAACCTTCTACAACAGACATCCAACACTTTGATGCCACTTTTGGCTTTGGTAGAGGCCAGAAAGACACCGAGAAACTGGGTGTGTTGCTAGAAAAGGTACATGGGACAATGAGCAAATACACCATGCCAGGCCCTGGACTAAATGATTTGTGCAGATTTTCTCTCTGCACCTCACCTCATGCTACCTGCATCATCTCCTTGTCCAGAGCAGGGGACTAAGACACACAGGAAGAAATTTTTAAAACTGAGCCATCCGGCTAGCAAAAAGACTGAAGTCCAGACAGCCTGCCTTCCGTTTCCCTGTCCTTCTCTGGCCTGTGCTTGAGGGCCATGGCTTAACCCCTGGGCTGGAGCCACCCCAGTGCTCTTGAAAAGCAGAAATGGTTCCTAAGCAAAGTGGTTCTCAAGTCTAAGTGACTGAGAGCTGCATCCAGGGAGCCCAAGTATAGATTCCTGGGCCCCTTCCTTAAAGATCCTGATTCATTAGCTCTGGGGTAGGGTTTGGAAGTCAGGATTTTCCAACTGTACCTCAGGTGATTTCATTAATCAACCGAACTTGGGAAACACTGGGTTAGCACATTAACAGGCCTCCCCCCTCCTTTTTTAACCCCCACCTAATTCCAGACACCTGCTCTTCTGGATTTAGCCTTGATTATAAATGTACACAACACACCAGTGTACATCTATGGAACTCTGAAGCTGGCACTTACCATCGAAGGGTTGACATACATATATTAAAGTGCCCACCAAGCAGCTACGCTGTGTCAGGAATGGGGATATGTCTGAAGAAGCAGGGCCTCTGCTCTCATGAGCACACAGTCTAATAGAGAGACATCAGAACCCACACCTCTGCCCCTAGCACTTTCCTTTCCTCCAGCTTTTACCCCCTAGCATTATTTATCTCCTGATTTGCTGACCTTACCAGCTCCCAAGCTTAAGAGTCTGGGCTGTGTCCAATTCATTTCTAGGCTGTCATTTTCCCCTGTATCCATCCCCCACATTCAGTTATCTGCGCCTAGTATAACAGTTTGCACTCAGTCTGTTAAATTTATTCATTCATTTGTACAAGGAATATTTACAGAGTGCTACTATGAGCCAGGCATGGTTCTAGATTCCAGGGCTGTGATGAGGTTGAGGCAAGTGAGGCTACTAGGGTGCCAGATATTTTTTGGAGGCACTGACTCTTGGCATTGTGCCAGTGCAGGGCCTGCACCTAACAGTGAGAGCCACCTTAAATTTTGAGACCTCTGTGCCTCGCTCACCTAACTCTAGTCCCTGACCTGCTAGGTGCTGACGATACAACTGTGACCAAAGCAAAAATAAATGGATCTAGGTAAAATCTTACTTCTCACAGGGACTTGGTAGGGATATGCATGTTGTCTGTCCTTATGGCTTTTTCACTTGTGTGTGTTCTGCCTTTACAACTAGATGGTGAAGTCATCTCAATTTGGCCTGTCCCTTCCTCCTCTTCCTGCCTGCCCCACCTCCAAGCATTCTGCCCAGTACAGTGTTTTCCAGAATCTCATTCCTGACCATATGGGAATCCCTGGTGACACTTGTTTAAAATGTCACCATTTAAGATTCCCAAGTCCCACTCAGACCTACTGAGGGTTTTTTTTTTGAGGGCAGTACTCCAAAATCTGAATCACTGACAAACTCTCTGGGTTTGAGGTCCCCTAGCCCGATTTGCTCAGCCAGTGCTGCTAAAACTGACCAATACTGGGAGAAGAAGACGGTGGGGAGAAGGACATTTTAATGTACTGCAGTTCTTTTGTGATTCTGTGTGCCAAGAAAGGTGTGGGAAGGCACAGTCTAGAGGTGTGCGTGCTGGCCTCGATTCTGACAGCTCTGCAGAAAGATCTTGCCTCAGCTGAATTTTGCACTTTAGCTGGGCCACTCCAGGCCCTGCCCCCAGGCTCTTTTGAGGCTTCTGGGTTGCCTCCCCTGCCTCTCCAGGGAGCTCCAGGCTGGCGCTATCTGCTCTTTGGCAGCTGGGTCAAAAGTTTCCATGGTGCTGGGTGGATAGTGAGTGGCTGTGGGGTGGGGTGGGGAGTGGCGTGGGCACAAGGAATGGAGAGGGTCTGTACATCTGATCAGCCCTGACCTCTAAGGCAGGTCCCTTTCATTTTCACTTGCTTCACATAGCCCCTACACTGGTGTCCACATGCTTTGAGGTATCAAATGCACACTGTTTAATAGTGATCATCTGAATGAACTAAATCAACTGAGTTACCAGTATACCCAGTTTGCAGGGTGGAACATATCTTTGCCTTTCCCAATCCAATAGCCTCTTGGCAGTGGCTGTTTGAGATGCCTCTTGGTGTCCACCAAGCCCTAGCTACCCAGTGAGAAGATCATAAGCGAATCTCACAGCTGATTGTTAGCCTCTTCTAGAAAGGGTGGAGGGATAGGAGGGAATTTGGGGTAGTGTCCGCATCCTGGCCACCTGTCAGAAGAATCCCTTTTTTCGTCAGCAGATTACTGACAGTGGGCTTCCAACAGCGGGCTATTGGAGTAGAACTGATGAACAACCTATTGCTTGCTTGTAAGGTTGAGGACAGTGATTCATTTTCACCTGTAGAGCTCGTTAGATAACAGGTCCCCAGAACCCTCCTTAGGATCTTGAGAGGTGAGGCCTGGGAATTTGTCTTTTCAACAAGCTCCCCACACAGTTCAGATACACGGGAGTCTGAGAACCACTGACTACTTTGAACTAGGAACTTCCACATTTTTGTTCGTTTAGTGAAGCCCTGCCCCTGCCTTTCTTTCCCATATGATGGTTTGTACTCTGTTAACTTGGCTAAAATGGAATTATAATTCCCAGTTCCCCTTCCCTATATGATTTTGAGTGTGGATTGGCAATAGAGCAATTCGTGCAAGATTTGGAAGATGAAAGTGAAGGAACCCTAATTACTCTCTAAAGGTCATCAGGGCTAGATGCCGTGGCAGACAGACAGACTCAGCAGTGCCAACTTCTTGTCCTCTCTCTCCTCCACTCCACAGCCACCTTATCTTCCTGCCTACTGCTGCTGGGGCCCACCAGCAGTCCCAGGCACTGCTTGGGGCAGATCAACAGAAGAGGGAGCCATACAGGAGTACAGGCTCCTGGAGTCCTCCCTCTTTGCTGCGTCCTCTATTGCAGTCCCTCCACAGTAGAGGGGCGTGCTTCGCTTCTCCAATGACTACTTAGCAGCTTCTTCTCTGATTCTCTGGACCTCCTGAGCCTCCCTGGCTCACCCCACAGTTGTAAGGCCCATTTCCTATAATAATCCATTATCCTGCAACTCATAGTGGCTCCACTTCCCTGATTGATAGTCAAGAAGTACTTTCCATTCTCAATAAAAAGCAAGACTTAGGAATTAGCCTTCCCAAAGAATGCATGTGACATCAAGATGTGTAATCACCATGAAAGCAGCTAAAAGCTAACCCATTATTCCTGTCTTCCATGATTGTAGGGTAATTACAAAATTTGATTCCCTCAGGTTCTCTGCTGACACATACAGCATCTTGGGCAAATTAGAGAAGGGTGCTCCCTTAGGTCAGAACTAATAAGGTTACCCTTCTCTTCCCTCCTACCTTTCCCTGTTAGCTGGTGTCCTTGTGCAGGCCACAACCTGCACAACTGTATGTGGCCACCCTGGGTACCTATCCCACCCCTTATAACAAACAAAGGGACCCTAAGTCCAGCCTCTAACTCTTTTCCTAGCATTGTTAGCATAGACAGGTCACAAAATATTCCCACAAAAACGTTTCAGGGAAGGATAGGATTTGTTTGACTTGTTTTCTGCTCCCAAAGCCAAGGGCAACCATCCTTTCCCGACCACCTATGTGAGCAAGTTCGGATAGTGTTCTGCACTTCCCCCATCAGAGCCCTGACTATATTGTAGGGTTACTATTTATCTGATGCCTGTCTTGCTCATTAGACAGTGAGCATCCTGAGGTTCTCCGATTTGGTCACTTTTGGGTTTGGACACCCCAGGGTCCAGCACAGCACCTGGCGCAGGGAGACATGCAGCAGATATTTGCAGAATGAGCCATGCAGAGGTCCCGTCTGGTTCTAGAGGCTATATCCTCATTTGAAAGGCCGGAACCAGGGACCGGGTCTTTGCCTTCCTTAGAGGCAGTGATCTCAAGTACATGGTGCACATCAGAGATGGTTGTAGACAGACCAGTCTACATGGCCATCATGGACCTGACTGGTCTGAGGTTGTAGTGACACTTGGTGAACATTGGCTGGTCATAGGCTATGTCAGTTGGTAATTATGTGCTTTAAAGCCCCCATTCCATTCTCCAGAGCCCATGATTGCTAATCTAATAAAGTATTCAAGCCTTTTTAAGACAACCCTCCAGAGAGCTACTGCCTATTGATCACACCAATGAATGCAGTCCTCCCCACTCAGACAGCCTCTGAGAGCTGTCTTACTGTCATGGCCCATCTGAGGTGTTTGACTTTACCAAAGAATACCAACAAGTGAAGTAGGAATTGAGTTATAAATAAATGCCACCAAGTCCGTCCAATTTAAGTAACTAATAAACCTGCCACAATTTTTTTTTTGTTTTCAATCAAATGGAAAAGGCAAAAAAGATGGCTTTGGGTTGTGTGATAGGGTGACACTTTAATGAGAGTTTGGGAGAGAAAGCTGCCTTGTCCAACCCCACTGGGGAAGTTGCACTGCAGAGAACCATCCTTGCACACACATACACACACCCCCTGCAGCCATCCAGCCTTGTTTGTCTTGAATACAGCAAAGCTGTTTGGAGTCTCTAAATCCTGCCCAACTCCCTGCAGTTGCCTGGCTCCAGCCACAGAGCTAGGCATTTGGTAGCAGTGAATCCAGCCCCAGGAATGCCATCAGGCAAGAGAGGGGAGGCTCTGTTGGGCAATGGGAGGCCTTGGGTGGGAGGCAATCACTGAGCAGCTTGCTCCAGTTCTGCCACTTACAAACCTTGTGGCCTGGGACAGGTCAACATTTCGGAGCTCTATTTCCCCATCTTTGGAAGGGTGGAGGAGTAATTATTAGTCGCTTGTATATATCTGATGGGGGTATTGAGAACATCAAATAAAATTGAAATTGGCTAATGTGAAGGTGCTTTAAATAGGGGAGGATAAAGTTTTTGTTTATTCACTACTTTATTGGACAGAGCCTGGCCCATAGTATAGTAGGGTGTTCAGGAAATTGTTTGTTGAATAAATAAATGTTAAGTACAAAAACTACACAGTGTTTCTCCGGAGAAAGGAATGGGATCAGGAAGGGGCAGACAGTGGGCTTCAAAGGGGCTGTGATTTTCAATGTCTTAGGTTCTATAGGGGGTGCACGCTTGATTGTTATTCTGTATGCCTGTATGTTAAATATTCTTTTGTACAAATTAATATCTAATGAAAGCAATTTTTCAAAATCCATACCAAAGAAAAGTAGAGGGGGGAACCCTATAAAATTCCTTGCCAATGAAAGATAATATCATTGTAACTCTGATGTTACACTCGTAATAAGACTGGTTTGAGTTCTCCCAATTCATAGGGCTCTATGTTTGAGACAAATATTGCAGAAGTTGGAGGCAAAGAAGCTTATGTCAGAAACCAAGTCTTGGTGAGATCTACCTTTTTTTTTTTTTTTTAGAGGGAATGTGTATGGCTAACCTTTCTGTTGGAATCTGTGAACTTTTCACTCATAGATGGGTCGCTCCTGCGCCCAGACAAGGTAAAGCCATCATGTCTTTGCTTATGCCATGGCTTCCGATTTGATTCGCTGTGCTAATGCTTATGTATCTTTCAAGACCCACCCCAGGTATCATTCTTTCTGGGGAAGCATTCTCTGAGCCTACATTGGGTTAAGAAACATTCAACCGAACACCTAGGACAATATATAAGATTCCATAAGGGTTCCATGCACTAGAGTAACTTTCCAGAAACCTACAACCTCCAGATGGGTCCCTGGACCAGATAAGTCCTGAAACCTAGCTTAGCCTCCCCAGAACATCAGATAGGTCCATCTCCCTACCCCATATTAGTGAAGACCCTCCCTATATGAAAAAGTTAGACTGGCCATAGCCCAAACACCCCTAAGGAGAGGGATGGAAAGATCAAAGGTGATGATGGAATTATACAGAGAAGATAGGATTTGGCAAATGAATGTGAATGCTGAATCATTCAATTGCTATCTCTTTCAATCCCCAGTATTAGAGCAGCTAGAAGTAAAAACTTAAAATTGTGGAACTGTAATCCATGTCAAACTCTGAAATATATTCTAC
Organism: Tamandua tetradactyla; assembly: GCF_023851605.1. Classification (NCBI taxonomy): domain Eukaryota; kingdom Metazoa; phylum Chordata; class Mammalia; order Pilosa; family Myrmecophagidae; genus Tamandua; species Tamandua tetradactyla. Next base: position 147,160,823 of record NC_135332.1, read on the forward strand.
AACAAACTGTGGTGCTGTGCTTTGAAATGTATTGTTTTTTGTATATATGTTATTTTCACAAAAAAAAGAAGAAAAAAAGTTGATTGTGATGATAAAAAAATTTTTAAGCCTTCTAGCCTCCTGTATTCTGGAGCAGCTAGGAGGAAAAATCGGAGAGGAGCATATGGTAGCCCATGACAAACTCAGATCTGTCCTGCAAGTACTTGTTGAAGAGTGCTTTGAAAACTATTGCTTTTTAAATTTCTTTGCTTTGTATACATGTTATACTATACAATAAAAAAGTTAAAAAAAAAAAAAAAGATACCTGCTATAAAACCAAAAAAAAAAAAAGAAAAAGCTTTCAACCACCTTAGCATGTCTATGGCTGTGGTTCTCAATTAGGGATTATTTGGCTCCCAAGGGACTTTTGGCAATGTCTAGAGACATTTTTCCATTGCTACAATGGGGGCGGGGAATGGAATGCCCCCAGCATCTAGTGGACAGAGGCCAGGAGGGGTGCTAAACATCTTACAACACGCAGGCCACCACCCCCACAGCAAAGCATTATCTGGTCCAAAATATCGACAGTACCAAGGTTAAGAAACCTTGCTCGAATTATTTATAATTGCCAAGAGATGGAAGCAGCCCAAATGTCCATCAGCAGACGAGTGGCTATATATGTGGTATATACATACAATGGAATATTTCACACCTGTAATAGAATAAAGTCATGAAACATATAACAATGTGGATGGACCTTGAGGATGTCATGCTGAGTGAGATTAGCCAGAAACAAAAGGATGAATACTGTATGGTCTCACTGATATGAACTAACATTAATGAGTGAATTTGGAGAATTTCAGTTAAGAGCACAGGTTATCAGGAGATCGAAGTAGAGTAGAGATTGGATAATTGGTGCTGAAAGGATACAGATTGTGCAACAGGACTGATTATAAAAATTCAGACATGGATAGCACAATCCTACCCAATTGTAGCACAATAATGTTAGTACACTGAATGAAGCTGAATGGGAGAAGGGCTGGGGGCACATATGAAACCAGAAAGAAAGATAGATGATAAAGACTGTGATGGTATAATTTAGGAATGCCTAGAATGTACAATGATAGTGACTAAATGTACAAATTGAAAAATGTTTTTGCATGAGGAAGAACAAAGGAATGACAGTATTGCAGGGTGTTGAAAATAGATGGTCATTCGTAATTTACAACTTCAACTTCTGTGTGAGACTAAAGCAAGAAATGTTTATTTGGTGCGAAATTTATGTTTTGACTAGCACATTTTCTAATTTGACGCATATGGACAGTTTAATTAAACATCATAAGTACATGGAACCTTGAATAGGGCATGAGTTTTTGTTGGTTTGACCATGTTAGTGTGATGCCCCGATAAATCCCAGAGTGATTTGAACAGTGAATAAAGAAGTATTTGCAAAGACCCCTTGGGGAAATGGGGAGAAAGGAGGAAAAATTAAACTTCCCTATTTAGAGAATTCCTGATATTTTCGCAGGCAATGGGGACAACCAAATCAATGGGCCAAGCCCTCAATCTTGGGGTTTGCCCCTATGAAATTTATCCCCACAAAGGATAGACTAAACCTACTTAAAATTAGGCCTAAGAGTCACACCCAGAGAACCTCTTTTGTTATTCAGATGTGGCCTTTCTCTCTCAGCCAACACTGCAAGTGAACTCACTGCCCTCCCCCTCTCTACCTGGGACATGACTCCCAGGGGTGTGGACCTTCTTAGCAATGTGGGACAGAAATCCTAGGATGAGCTGGGACTCGGCCATCAAGGGATTGAGAAAACCTTCTCGATCAAAAGGGGGAAGAGAGAAATGAGACAAAATAAAGTGTCAATGGCTGAGAGATTTTAAACAGAGTTGAGAGGTTATCCTGGAGTTTATTCTTATGCATTATATAGATATCACCTTTTTAGTTTATGGTGTATTAGAGTGGCTAGATGGAAGTACCTGAAACTGTAGAGCTGTGTTCCAGTAGCCATGTTTCTTGAAGATGATTGTATAATGATATAGCTTTCACAATGTGACTGCGCGATTGTGGAAACCTTGTGTCTGATGCTCCTTTTATCTATGGTATGGACAGATGAGTAAAAAATATGGATAAGAAATAAATAATAGGGGGAACAAAGGTTAAAATAAATTGAGTAGATGGGCATACTAGTGGTCAATGAGAGGGAATGGTGAGATGTATGGCATACATGAATTTCTTCTTTTTTCTTTCTTTTCTGGAGAGATGCAAATGTTCAAAAAAATGATCATGGTGATGAATACACAACTGTGTGATAATATTGTGAGCCATTGGTTGTAACCATGTCGAGAATGTTTGTATGTCAAGAATGTTCGATGTTTGTTTGTTGTTTACAATAAAAATATTTTTTAAAGAAGAACCCCTGCTCAATGGTATGACATTTTGTCTATGGGTCTCACGGCGACCCAAGCTGGGCCTGGGCGGGAAACTTGAGGATTCAGCCTTTGATTCCCTGCCCCAGCACTGCCTGGAATCGTTGCATGTATTTTGATTGTTTCTTGCTTTATTCATGTGTTCACCTACTGTGTGTAACGTGCTGTATTGGCTGGAGGGCACAAAGCCAAGGTTCCTGCTGTCAAGAGTTTTCGTAATCAAAGAGAAGAAAAGGTCATGTAAACACATAATTATTTACAAAACAGACTGCAAATGGGGCTATAGTAGAGGGAGAGCAAAAGCTCTGAAAAAAGTGATGATTAGGGTGAACTGATGAACTTGCTGACACTCAAGTGTCTTTTGATTAGAAAAGAGTGATATTGTGTGGTTCACCCGCAGTTGGTTAACATAAATACTCTGGACTAGGTTGGTGACCGAGATGGGGGGGGTGGGAGTGGGGATGGGGGGGTGGTCGGGGATCAGACTATTGAGGAGGGAGACACAAGAGGTGCGTGTCAGATCTCTTGCCTCGCCCACTGCCTGGTCCTTCCCTAAAAGCACAGACCTTATATATATGTATTTTTTACTTCTTTATGGTTTCTCCCCCATCACACTTCCTGGAACACTGCCTTGCATTTAGAAGTTTTTAGCATATTTTCAATGATTAGAGTTCAGGTAAACTACTTGCACTTCAAATTGGTTTTATCATTGGCAATGAACTCCCAAGAACAGTATTACATAAGCACAAAATATATAGCGCTTTTCCGGTGGCAACAGGTGCAAGGAAATACAGTCCACTAGTACCATCCAAAGCTGCAAAAAATCCTGCCAGAGAAGCCACAACGGCAACTGTCAGGAGCGAAAGGCCACGAAGCAGAGCCGGTGGCCTGTGTGTGCTCATGCACCTGAGATGTCAGGCAGCCCCGCACGGACCTGGCCCATGAGCTTTGCCCCTTACATGCCTCACGTTCTGAAGCAGGTGGTGAAGGACAAACATTTCAAAGTTGCATTCAGAACTTGGCAGGAACTTTGACTAAATGCAAGCCAGAAAACTCTGGAAAATGGAACTATTTACAAGGGTCAAACTTTGGTGAATCTGATAAGGAATAGCTCCAGGTGTGGATCTAGTCTCTTGAAAGAATTGCCTGGGGGCTCACTGCCGACTGGCTGGATGTTCCCAGTGGTACGCAGCCTCTGCTCTTGGGAGGAATCCGGCAGCCCGACACCGCCCTACAGCTCCAGAGGCAAGTCTGGGCAGGAGCAAGAGGTCTGGGGGCCAAGAGCAAGATAAACCCAGGATAGAACCGGAGGCTACCCTGATCGCCAGCTGGACCACTCTGGGCCACTGGTGACCCCTGCAATGACACTAGACACCAGTAGCAAGAAAGCCTGGGCTCCGATCTATTTCTCCTTTCCTTTCCATGGCACTCCTGCAGCATAGAGGTGGCCCTGCCCTTCCCCATGCAACACTGATTCCAAGGACATTTGCTCTTGTGGATCTCAGTTGACGCTTAAATGCTCTCCTGAGGGCTCCTATCACTGTCAGAGCCACATAGGAAACGCTCCATTCTGGCCTAAAAAGAGGAAGATCTAGGAGGCATAGAGATTGTTTCAAGTAAAAGAAGAACTCAGACCATGGACATGGCATTTTCTTTAGCTGTTTTCACATAGATGCATTTTTATTTGTTTGTTTTAACACTGGTTAATAGGGGAAAGATTAGAAGGAATTCCACAAGCTGGGGGAAATGCTGGAGGACTCAAATTGTTTGGAACTTATCTAAGAGCCTTGATGAGGTAACAGGGATTCCACCATTTCCCCAAGGAAAATATTACTCAACTTTTGAGCCACAGGATTTTCCAACATTTGTTATTGCAGTCTCACCGTCTTTAAGATTTCAAAATGTCTGAACTGTGGCAATTGCCCGTGTGTTCAGCCTTTCCCAAAAGGTGCCCAGAGACGATCTTTCCTCTTGTCCTGTAGAGGAAGGTCTTGGCAGAGCTTGATCCTGTGATAAGGGAGGTTTGATTGATTTAAAATTGAATTAGATCACTATTAAGGAAGACCTCAATTGAATTTATGTTACTGGGGGGTTAGAACTATTTTTCTTAGGTATAACCATCCTAAATCTTAACAACTCGTAAGTGGAGCTTCATTTCCTATACACTGCATGTCAAAGCCACCACTCTTTCAAGGGCAGGGGCCATGTATGATTTCTTTCCTTCCCCAGCCTTCCAGGTAGTATGACAAATGTTTGTTGAATGACTGTGTGTTCCAGCATTGTTTCTAATTTTCATCTCCTTAAAACTACTGTTATAATAAGAAGAACGAAATGTACAAAGAGCCCCAACCCTTTGTTTAAATGAAATAAGACATCCACGATGTTCTACAGGGTTTTCTAGCCTGAGAAAGTCTGATTAAGTAACCTTTTTTAAAATCATTCCAATTCAAAGGATGACATCATCCATATCTTAAAACTTCAGCTTCTGTATTAGCCTAAGGGGAGCGATATTTATTTGGTACAAAATTTATATTTTGGGTAGTACATCTCTTAATTTAATTTGTATGGTCAGTTTAGTTGAACACCACAAGTACATGGAATCTTGAATAGAGCATGAGATTTTGCTGGTTTGTCCAGGTTAGTGTGATACCCCAATATGTCCCAGAGTAACTTGGACAGTGAATAAAGAAGTATTTGCAAAGTCCCCTTGAGGTACTATAGGGAAAGGAGGAAATATTCAATCTCCCCATTTGGAAAATTTCTGATATTCTCACAAGTAGTAGGGACAACAAAATCAATAGGCCAAGTCCTTGATCTTGGGGTTCATCCCTATGAAACTTATACTTGCAAAGGATAGGCTAAGCCTACTTAAAATTAGGCCAGAGTCACCTCCAGAGAACCTCTTTTGTTGCTCAGATATGGCCTCTCTCTCTCTAAGCCAACTTGGCGGGTGAACTCACTGCCTTCCCTCCAGCGTGGGACATGCTCCCAGGGGTGTAAATCTTCTTGGCAACGTGGGATAGAAATCCTGGGATGAGCTGGGATCTTAAGGGATTAAGAGTGGCCTTCTTCTTTTTTTTTTTTCCCAAAGAAATGTTATTTAATAAAGAAGCCCTTATCAATTTGTTTGAAAATATTCATCTTTTACATGTACAATGCTTTATTTCCTAGACTTAAAATAGTGATATCCATTACACTTAATTAGGCTATAATATATTAGATACTACATTTAAAAGGCAACATATGCAAACAGATTCTCAAATTCAGGCATAAGTAAATACTTGCAAAGCAATCACCAAAATTTTTGCAAATTTATTAACAAAATCACAGATCCAGAATATAAAATCCAACTGAAATCATCTAATCAAACACCCAACCAAACACTTAGGCTTCTGAAGTGATAAAAAGAGAAAATTAAAATCTTATTTATATATAAGGTTTTGTACACAAATGGGTTTTTGTCAATCTACTTTTAAAAACAAACCAAATCAGTACCGTTTCTTAAATTTGTCCTATGCTATACCTGAACTTAAAATGACTTTTAAAAACTTCGAAGTTACATAGAAAAATAATTTTTCATTGTTGAAATTACAAATAATTTTTCTTTTGACTTTACAGAAGTTTTCAGTATTCAGTCCAAATATGCAATAGTAATCTTTTTTTTTTCATTAAAAAAGGAAAAATTCTATCTGGAGACAATACAACTTTAAAAGGGAGCCCATTGCCCCCCACCAAAATTTTCCTTAAGATCAGACATTAACTTTCACAAATATGCTTTTAACACAACAACTGTTTCTGAAGAAAATTTTTCTACTAGAGTATTATACTCACTCTTCTTGTGCTTTTAAAATCAGATTTCATAGTTACTCAGTAACAAATATTATTATAGGGGTACTTTTGTCCAACGCTGAATTGGTAGGCAAAAACATAAGTATTTGCTAATATCTAAAGTTGAATAAATTTAATTTAGACAATAAGTGTTTTATTTTATTTTTTTTAAACTTTTTTATTAATTAAAAAAGTTAAATAAAACATTAAGATATCATTCCATTCTACATATACAATCAGTAATTCTTAATATCATCACATAGTTGCATATTCATCATTTCTTAGAACATTTGCATAGATTTAGAAAAAGAAATAAAAAGAACAGAAAAAGAAATAAAACGATAACAGAGAAAAAAAAAAGATTATACATCCCATACCCCTTACCCCTCGCTTTCATTTACCACTAGCATTTCAAACTAAATTTATTTTAACATTTTTCCCCCTATTATTTATTTTTATTCCATATGTTCTACTCTTCTGTTGATATAGTAGCTAAAAGGAGCATCAGACACAAGGTTTTCACATTCACACAGTCACATTGTGAAAGCTATATCATTGTTCAATCATCCTCAAGAAACATGGCTCCTGGAACACAGCTCTACATTTTCAGGCAGTTCCCTCCAGCCTCTCCACTACATCTTGACCAACAAGGTGATATCTACTTAATGCCTAAGAATAACCTCCAGGATAACCTCTCAACTCTGTGTGGAATCTCTCAGCCATTGACACTTAGTCTCATTTCACTCTTCCCCCTTTTGGTCGAGAAGGTTCTCTCAATCCCTTGATGTTAATTCTCAGCTCATTCTAGGTTTTTTCTCAGTCCCTTGATGCTGAGTCTCAGCTCATTCCAGGATCTCTGTCCCACGTTGCCAGGAAGTTCCACACCCCTGGGAGTCATGTCCCACGCAGAGAAGGGGAGGGTGGTGAGACTGCTCGTCATGTTGGCTGGAGAGAGAGGCCACATCTGAGCAACAAAAGAGGCTCTCTTGGGAGTGACTCTTAGGCCTAAATTTTAAGTAGAGTTGACCTATCCTTTGTGGGGTTAAGTTTCATATGAACAAACCCCAAGACTGGGGGCTCAGCCCATAGCTTTGGTTGTCCACACTGCTTGTGAGAATATCAAGAATTCAACTTGGGGAAGTTGAATTTCTCCCTGTTCTCACCATTACCCGAAGGGGGCTTGCAAATACTTTTCCAGTCACTGATCAAATCACTCTGGGATTCATCGGGGCATCACTCTGGACAAACCAACAAAATCTCATGTGCTACCTGAGATTCCAAGTACTTATGACATTCAATAAAACTATCTACATGAGTTATATTAGGAAATGGTCTAGTCAAAATATAAATTTTGTAACAAACATTTTTTGCTTTAGTCTCACACATTAGGTGACATTTTAAAGTATTAATTATCATCTATTTTCAGCACCCTGCAATAATGACATTCCTTTGTTCTTCCTCATGCAAGAACATCTTTAAAATTTGTACATTGTACATTTCACTATTATTATACACTCTAGGCATTCCTAGATTATACCATCTCGATCTTTACCATCTATTTTTCTTTCTGATTTCATTTATGTCCCCAGCCCTCCTCCCTCTATCATTCTCACATGCAGCTTCATTTAATATTTTAACATAATTACATTACAGTTAGGTAGTATTGTGCTGTCCATTTCTTGGTTTTTATATTCTTGGTTTTATATTGCACAATCTGTATCCCTTCAGCTCCAATTACCCAATATCTCACCCTATTTCTGTCTCCTGATGGTCTCTGTAACCAAGGAAATATTCCAAGTTTATTCACTAATGTCAGTTCATATCAGTGAGACCATACAGTATTTGTCCTTTAGTTTTTGGCTAGTCTCACTCAGCATAATGTTCTCAAGGTCTATCTATGTTGTTACATACTTCATAAGTTTATTCTATCTTAAAGCTGTATAATATTCCATCTTATATAGATGTCACAGTTTGTTTAGTCAACTGTCTGTTGATGGACATTTTGGCTGTTTCCATCTCTTGGTAATTGTTAATAATGCTGCTATAAACATTGGTGTGTAAATGTCCATTTGTGTCCTTGGCCTCATGTCCTTTGAGTAGAGACAGCATATAGATGGGTCCTGTTTTTTAATCCATTGTGCTAGACTATGTCTTTTGATTGGAGAGTTTAATCCATTAACATTCAGTGTTATTACTGCATGGGTAGTACTTTCTTCTACTATTTTGCCTTCTGGATTTTATATGTCATATCTAATTTTCCTTCTTTTTACCTTTATTCATAGTCTTCCTTTCTACACTCTTCTCCACACCTCTCTCTTCTGTCTTCGTATCTGTCTCTAGTGTTCCCTTTAGTATTTCTTGCAGAGCTGGTCTCTTGGTCACAAATTCTCTCAGTGATTTTTTGTCTGAAAATGTTTTAATTTCTCCCTCATTTTTGAAGGACAGTTTTGCTGGATATAGAATTCTTGGTTGGCAGTTTTTCTCTTTTAATAATTTAAATACATTATCCCACTGTCTTCTTGCCTCCATGGTTTCTGCTGAGAGATCTGCGCATAGTCTTATTGGGCTTCCCTTGTATGTGATGGATTGCTTTTCTCTTGCTGCTTTCAAGATCCTCTCTTTCTCTTTGACCTCTGACATTCTGATTATTAAATGTCTTGGAGTATGTCTATTTGGATCTATTCTGTTTGGGGTACGCTGCACTTCTTGGATATGTAATTTTAAGTCTTTCATAAGAGTTAGGAAATTTTCAGTGATAATTTCCTCCATTAGTTTTTCTCCTCCTTTTCCCTTCTCTTCTCCTTCTGGGACACCCACAACACGTATATTTGTGTGCTTCATATTGTCTTTCAATTCCCTGAGTCCCTGCTCATATTTTTCCATTTTTTTTCCTATAGTTTCTGTTTCTTGTCGGATTTCAGATGTTCCGTCCTCCAGTTTATAAATCCTATGTTCTGTCTCTCGAAATCTACCATCGTAGGTTTCCATTGTATTTTTCATCTCTTCTACTGTGTCTTTCATTCCCATAAGTTCTGTGATTTGTTTTTTCAGACTTTCAGTTTCTTCTTTTTGTTCTTTCCTTGCCTTCTTTATATCCTCCCTCAATTCATTGATTTGGTTTTTGATGAGGTTTTCCATGTCTGTTCGTACATTCTGAATTAATTGTTTCAGCTCCTGTATGTCATTTGAATTGTTGGTTTGTTCCTTTGACTGGGCCATATCTTCAATTTTCCTAGTATGATTTGTTATTTTTTGCTGGCATCTAGGCATTTAATTACCTTAATTAGTTTATTCTGGAGATTGCTTTCACTTCTTTTATCTAGGGTTTCCTTGCTGGATGGATTTGTTGTCTATCTGTTCTTTGACATTCTGTTCAGCTTTATCTGGACCTTTAGCTTAAGTTTTGTTTAACAGAGGAGAATTTTTCAGTTCTTGTTTTCTTGTTTCTTGCCCTGCTTGTGTGGTGCCTTCTCGCCACCCCCACCCCCACACACACACACACTTAGGAGGGTCTGCTTAGATATTATATACCCCAGCCAGATTTCCCCAGACCAAACTGGCCTCCTATCAGGAGGAAAGAGTCACCTGCGTCAGTTTTCCCTGAGGGTGAGACCCAGCAGGTTGAAAGACTTTCCTGTGAAATCTCTGGAGTCTGTTTTTCTTATCCCACCCTGTGTGTGGTGCTTGTCTGACTGCAGGTCCCACCAGCATAAGATGATGCTGTACCTTTAACTTTGGCAGACTCTCCCTGCTGGGGGCGTGGTGGAGACAGAGGAGAGGTTGTAGGCTGGTTTTAATGGCTTCAAATTACCAAGCCCTGGTGTCTGAATTCCTTGATGGAGGAATTCCACCTGAGTTGGGCTTCACCCTTCCCCTGGGGAAGGCACAGGCTCCAGACAAGCCCCCAAAAGAGCTCACTTCTGCCTATGCCTGGGGCAGTTGCAGCCTGAAAAGTCCTGCCGCTGTATCCAGAGGCAGTCAAGCCTTTGTAGATACACAGCCACAAAAACCTCTGTTTCCTTCTTTTTTTTTCTCCCCTTTTTCTGTCAGTCCTGCCCCCTTGGTGCTGGGGCAAAAATGAGCAACCTCCACTTTGATTAGTTTCACCTAAGCTGGGGGCCTATTTTTAGTAGTCAGAATTTGTTAATTAGTTCCACAATTGGCGTTTGATTGTGCCCAATCCCTGCTGCTGGTAAAGTCCTTTCCTTTCCCCTCTGGGAAGCAGCCTGTGGGGGAGGGGCCCTGGCTGCCGCAGCTTTGGGAACTCACGGTTCGGGGGCGGGGTGCTTGCAGCCAGTCCAGCTGGTCTAGACTGGGGTATGCTGTGTGTCTGGTCACTGACGTGGCCACAGGAGTTGTTCTGTACTGTTTCTGGTTATTTAGTAGTTGTTCTGGAGGACAAACTAAAACGCGCACGTTGTTAAGCCGCCATCTTGACCCGGAAGTCATAAGTGTTTTATTTACATAACTACTGTTGATATTAACGATTGGTTCAAATAAGATGTTGTACTTTGATTGATGCCATTAATCCATAAATAATCATGTTTACATTTCTCTCGGAACTGTGCTCAGATTTCTTATACATCGTACAGTTCATAGTAGGGACCTAGATTGGCCAATATGCCTTAAAACCTATAAACACTCATAGCAGCCTGACTTTGACAGATGATCATTCTATTAAAAAAAAAGTCCCAAATTTGTGCTTTCTTCACCCATTCTGGTCAAAATCTAATCAGAAAAGATTTGTAAATATATTGCATAGCATGTCTCCCTCAAACAAACCAGTCTCCTAGAACTGCAAGATGAAAATGATGTCTTGGAAATATCTCCTGTAAGAAAGTAACTATGTGAAAATAATCTTCTATGTATCTGTAGCTTTTTCAGGGCCTTTCCAACAGATTCCTCCATACAACTTCTATGAATAGCGCTAAAAGATGGAAACAAAACATTTTACTATCACATAGACACTTTCAGTTTCTTTTTCTTGGCCTTCAGTACAGGAGGCAGAGAAATCTTAAAGGCTGTCTTACAGGTAGTGCAGATAGGACTGAAATTGCAGAATGTTGACAAACACACAGAACAGACATAGCCAATCTCAATGACATTGCGATAACAGAAGCATGGGGCTCTGTAGTCCACGTGAGTTGGAGTGAGGGGGGCAGGATTAGCTGAGATCTCTGATCATGATCAGGAAGGAAAACCCACAGTAAATACTGCAGAAAAGATGGCATCCGAGGCACCTTCAACTACAGCCCCCCTGTGATGTCACAAGCCTGTTGGAGGAGTCCTGAATCAGAGTCTAAAATACAGGCATTAATTAAAATATTCTGTTTCTGTGCTGCGAAAATTACATTCATGAAGTCCATATACTGCAGTGCACTGTCCTCTGCAGCCTTGATCACCTATATCCTTGATGTGATTTCCTAGTTATCTTTAATTTCCTTGTTCATTCTATGAAGGTAGCAAAGGGCTTTGGCAAGGGACCCTGCCAGCAGAGTCTCTGTATTTTGACCTTTTATGTCACCTTTCTTGAATGTGACTTGCTATCACAGCAAGTTTGTTGGAATGATTCATGAATAAATGGGAATTCCCCAACACTATCACAGCATCTATGCATTTTGACAAAGTAAACTCAGATTCCTTCAATACTTGCTTTCCCCACCAAATTGGATTGGTATCAACTATGATAACTAGAAGATTCAATTCATCTTATTCACTACACCTGTAAAGATCAAACAGGTTCCACACAGCCCGAGAGACACACTTTGCTTGGCCAGTCTTGGCTGGACAGAGTCTGCCCAGCCCTGGGGTTGGGGTCCCGCCCTGAGCAGCCCTCACTGTCTGAGACCATTGAGGTCCGAGCACCTCAGTGTCAAGAGCAGACTTCTTGACCAAAAGGGGGAAGAGAGAAATGAGACAAAACAAAATTTCAGTGCCTGAGAGATTTCAAACAGAGCTGAGAGGTTATCCTGGAGGTTATTCTTATGCATTATATAAATATCCCTTTTTAGTTTGTGGTGTATTGGAGTGGCTGGAGGGAAGTACCTGAAATTGTTGAGCTGTATTCCAGTAGCCTTAATTCTTGAAGAGGATTGTATAATATAACTTCTACAATGAAAAAAAATCACTGAAATTCATCTGTATTTGTATATAATGCTATACAATGATGCCCACAATTTGTTGTAACTAGTGTTTAAAGCTTTTTTGGTGAAGGTTCTATGGATGACTGAGTGTGTGCTGGAGGTGGCTTGTACCAACTGTTACGAGCCATTTTTTCCCAACTTTGTGCTTGGTGACTCATGTTGGTGGCTTGAAGTCAGCCCTACTGGGAGTATTTACATGAGGGAAATTGGCAAATGCCACAACTCCAAGCTTTCTTTTACATTGAGAGTTGGTTTTAAAACATTAACTAGCACACCCTTGGATGATTGTCTCAAACCTCATATAATGGTGGGTTATGTTCCCTATGTCACAGGATGTTTTTAAAATTTAACAAAGTTTTTCATTGTAAAAGCAATGTGTGCATGTGTGCATTGGATAGGGTAAAGTAGAAATTTTTTTTGAAAAGATACTTGCAAATATAGTAGTTTAAATAAAGTGAAAGTTTATATTTCTCTTAGGTGAAAGTCCAGAAGTAGACCGCCCAGTGCTGGTCAGGAAGTTCTCCCATTCTCAATAGATTGTTTCCATTTCCGGATCTAAGGTGTCTGCTGCAGCTCCCAACCCTCGTGCCTGCAGCCCAGTGATCCAGAGGGGAAAAAAGTCAGAGCAACTGTGCTGGTTCGGGGTGGTCATGCACGCCACAAAAGGCCCTTTCCTTTTTTTTATTGTATAGTTTAACATATATATAGAGAGAGAAAGCAAAGAAATAAAAAAATAATAGTTTTCAAAGCACTCTTCAACAAGTAATTACAGGACAGATCCTAGAGTTTGTCATGGGCTACCAGAAGATCCTCTCAGATTTTTCCTTTTACTGCTCCAGACTATAGGAGGCTAGAGGGCTTAAATAATTTTTTATCATCACAATCAACTTTTTTCCCTTCTTTTTTGTGAAAAATAACATATATACAAAACTATAAATTTCAAAGCACAGCACCACAATTAGTTGTAGAACATATTTCAGAGTTTGACAAGGGTTACAATTCCACTATTTTAGGTTTTTACTTCTAACTGTTCTAAAATACTGAAGACTAAAAAGATATCAGCTTAATGATTCAGTATTTATATTCATTTGTTAAACCCTACCTTCTCTGTATAACTCCACCATCATCTTTGATCTTTCCATCCCTCTCGTTAGGGGTGTTTGGGCTATGGCAATTCTAAATTTTTAACACTGGAAGGGTCTGTCACTAATATGGGGTAGGGAGATGGAACTATCTGATGCTCTGGAGAGGTTGGGCTAGGTTTCAGGACTTATCTGGTCCAGGGACCCATCAGGAGGTTGTAGGTTTCTAGAAAGTTACTCCAGTGCACGGAACCCTTGTGGAATCTTATTTTTGTCTTAGGTGTTCTTTAGGATTGGCTGGAATGTTCCTGGTTGGGAATTGGCAAGTATGATAGATAGCAAGGTCTAACTGAAACTTGCGTAAGAGCAACCTCCAGAGTAGCCTCTCGACTCTATTTGAACTTTCTCTGCCACTGATACTTTATTAACTACACTTCTTTTCCCCCTATTGGTCAGGATGGAATTGTTGATCCCACGGTACCAGATAAGGCCATGCTCTTTTAATTCATCCATGTGGGGGCAGATCTATTGTGAGTGGGACTTTTTGGTTCAATTGAGAGGTGACCCAGCCCATTCAGGGTGGGTCTTAATTCCTTTACTGGGGTCCTTTGTGAGGATAAGAAAGAAAAAGTTCCCAGAGACATTTGGAGAGAGCCATTGAAACCAGAACCTAGGAAAGACCAGCCGACGTCACCATGTGCCTTCCTATATGACAGAAGAACCCCAGATTCCAGCAGCCTTTTTTCAGAGATGGTATCTTCCTCTTGATGTGTTAATTTGGACATTTTCATGGAATTAGAGCTGTAAATTTGGAAACTAATAAAACTCCATTGAAAAAGCTAATTCATTTCTGGTATATTGCATTCTGGCAGCTTTAGCAAACAAAAACAGCAACCTTTACCCTTTCCTTTTAAGGGCATGGCTTTGAAGTTGCACATCTCCTTTCAAGTCTCATTCCACTGGGTAGAATTTAGTCATAAGGCCATATCTAGCTTCAAGGGAGACTCGAAAATGTAATCTCTACTGGGCTTCCATATGCCCAACTAAAACTCAGGAATTTATAATTAAAGGAAGAAGGGAGAATGGGATCTTTGACAAACTAGCAATCTCAGGCTTTGCAGTATAAAACATGAGAGTGATGTAAAAGGCCAGACAATGAAAGTTGATGTTCCTCCCACTTTAATTTCTAGTCTTTCTCCCTAGAAGCAACCACTGTTCATAGTATCAGAAGTTCTTTTTGCATATAATAGCACCAAAGTGTATGTTCTCTCCTGTGAGACCATGTAGTCCCAAATGTTAAAAATGTGGTTTCAGATGTCAGCAAGGTCTGGCTTTTAATCTCAGCACTCCCCCCACCCCCAACCTGACTAGCTGTGGGGACGTGGACCATTTGCTTAACCTTTGTGCTGCAGTTTTCCCACATACGAAACAGAGCTAATAATAGTTTCTACCTCGCTGGATTCTTCTGAGGATCAAATGTAATAATACGTTTTGTGCTTTGAACAGTTCTTTTTTTTTTTTTTATCCTGTGAATGGCCATACTTTCCAGTTTCTTTGTGTGTTTTGTAATTTTTTGATGAGAACTGGACATTCTGAATATTATGTTTTTATAACTCTGAAAGTCTAGTTTTCCCCATCCACTGGGATTGCCAATTTGTTTGCTTGTTTGTTGCTACTGTTGTTGTTGTTGTTGAGGGCTGGAGCCCGCAATTTGTGAATTTTCTTAGTAGTTTTGCTCTGAAGCAGGAATAGAAAGAGAAAAGAGAAGAAAAATAGGTTCTGCCTCTTTAAGACTCCTCTGCTGCTTCTATCTGGGGGGTGGGGCTGGGGCTGGAACAAGGGCTGTCCTCAGAACTGGCTCCTAGTGATCTGAAGCAGTGATCAGAAATCAGACCACACCCCCTCCCCAGATTTTGGAGGACCTGGTCTTACAGCCCAGCCTGGCACCAGCGAGCTGCCCCAGGGGCCTGGGCTGCAGTCCCCACAGCAGCCTGCCCTGGGTGAAATTCACTGATATTGACTGCAATTTAACTGCTGCTTCCTCCAGCTCTTCTCTGGATGCTGCACAGGGTTCCACTAGACTCCAGAGTTTCAAAACAGTTGATTCAGCCAGTTCAATAGCTGTTCTGATAGAGAGACTGATTCCGACTCTGCCATCTTCCCACAATCTTCTCTGAAGGAATTTTGTAAAGGATTTTAATTTGGAGGGTTGTGTATCCCATTGAAGAATACAACATGTCCAACTGTTCTGCTTTTTTTTTAAACATTTTTTATTGCATATTATAACATATATACAAAGCAAAGAAATAAAAAAGCAACAGTTTTCAAAGCACTCTTCAATAAGTAGTTGCAGGACAGATCCCAGAGTTTGTCATGGGCTGCCATATGATCCTCTCATATGTCTCCTTCTAGCTGCTCTGGAATATAGGAGGCTAGAGGGTTTAAATATTTTTTTTATCTTCATAATCGACTTTTTTCTTCTTTTTTGGTGAAAAATAACATATATACAAAAAAAACTATAAATTTCAAAGCACAGCACCACAATTAGTTGTAGAACATATTTCAGAATTTGACATGGGTTACAATTTCACAATTTTAGGTTTTTACTTCTAACTGCTCTAAAATACTGGAGACTAAAAGAGATATCAATTTAATAATTCAGCATTCATATTCATTTGTTAACTCCTATCTTCTCTGTATAACTCCACCGTCACCTTTGATCTTTCCATCTCTCTTTTTAGGGGTGTTTGGGTTATGGCCAGTCTAACTTTTTCATATTGGAAGGGTCTGTCACTAATATGGGGTAGGGAGATGGAGCTATGTGATGCTTTGGAGAGGCTGGGCTAGGTTTCAGAACTTATCTGGGGTGGGGTGGGGGACCCATCAGGAGGTTGTAGATTTCTGGCAAGTTACTCTAGTGCATGGAATCCTGATGGAATCTTATATATATTGCCCTAGGTGTTCTTTAGGTTTGGCTGGAATGGTCCTGATTGACGGTTGGCAGGTTATGATAGGTAGCAAGGTCTACCTGAAGCTTGTGTAAGAGCAACCTCCAGAGTAGCCTCTTGACTCTATTTGAACTCTCTCTGCCACTGATACTTTATTAATTACACTTCTTTTCCCCCTATTGGTCAGGATGTAATTATTGATCCCATGGTGCCAGAGCTGGATTCAACACTGGGAGTCATCTCCCATGTCACCAAGGAGACTTTCACCCCTGGATGTCATGTCCCACATAGGGGGGAGGGCAATGATTTCACTTGCAGAGTTGGGCTTAGAGAGACTGAGACCACATCTGAGCAAAAACAGAGGTCCTCCAGGAGTAACTGTTAGGCATGCCATGGGTAGTCTAAGCTTCTGTGCTACCTACATAAGCTTCACAAGAGTAAGAGATCGAGGGCATGGGAAGTTGTTGGTTTTTTTTTTTTTTTCACATGGACAGTCACCGGGAATCAAACCCAGGTCTCCAGCATGGCAGACAAGAACTGTCTACTGAACCACCGTGGCCTGCCCTATGGGAAGTTTTTAAACATTTTTTTATTGTGAAATATAACATCTATACAGAAAAATGATAAATTTCAAAGTACAGTTTAAAAAAGCAGTCATACAGTAAATTTCAAAGTATTGGTGGGTCACATTTCCACAAATACAGGTATTTTCTTCTTGATGTTTAAACTACTAGAGACTAACAAGAAATACCAATATAGTGATGCAGTAATTACAATCATTTGTTAAATCCTATCTTTTCTATTACAACTCCTTCCCCTCGTTTGATCCTTCTCCCGATCTTCAGGGATATTTGGGCATGACCAGTCTAACTTCTTCATGTTGCAAAGGGGTGTCAACATTATGGGGTTGGGGATGCAGCTAGTTGATGCTCTTGGAGAGATGGGTACCTCTGGGTTTCAGGGCTTATCTTGTATAGGAGCCATTCAGCAATTTTAAGTTTCTGAAAAATAAACTTAGTAAATCAAACTTATATAGAGTCTCAGATAGGGCCCTGGGTATTTTCCAGGGTTTTCACTTATACTATTGGTTGGGGCTTGGCATACCATGGCAATTTGAAGACTCTAGCTTGCATAAGAGTAACCTTCAGAATAGTCTCTCAACTCTATTTGAAATCTCTTAGCAACTGATATCTTATTTTGTTACATTTTTTTTCTAGGACAGGAACGCATTGTTTATCCTGTAATGTCAGGCCCAGGCTCATCTCTGGGAGTCATGTCCCACTTTGCCAGGGAAACTTATACTCCTGAAAGTCATGTCCCACATAGAGGGGAAGGTAATGATTTTAGTTGCAGAGTTGGGCTTAGAGAGAAAGAAGCCACATCTGAGCAACAAAAGAGATTCTCTGGACGTGACTCTTAGGCATAATTATAGGTAGGCTTAGCTTCACTGTTACAAAAATACATTTTATAAGAGCAAGCCTCAAGATCCAAGGCTTGGACTATTAACTTGGGAGTCCCTAACACTTGAGAGAGTATCAAGAATTTCCCAGGTGGGAAGTTTAACAGTTCCATATTTTTTTCTCCAGTCCCTTTTTAATTATCTGCCCAACATATCCTGGGATGTACCTGGGTGTTACGTTAAGCTATACAGACTTAGGAGATCTCATTTCCCGCTCTAGGCTCCATGTGTTTAGGTTGTGTAAATGAACTGGCCAGACAGGTCAAGTTAGGTTGTGTGTTACAGAAAATTTAAGTTTTGGACAAAATTACCATCTCTTCCTTTGGTCTCACACAGAAGGTGAAGTTCTAATGCAGACAATATCATCCTTTACCCGGTGTTCTGATTCAACTTAGTCCCAACCACATCGGCTTCATTCTTTGAAGCCTGGTCTCTTTTGCGGCTTCTTTAACAGTTGCTGTTTGTAGCAATGCTGTCTTTCAGAGCTGCAGAACTCCAACTCTGAGTCTCAGGTGTCACACGGGTCCTCAAAGTTCCTGGGAAATACCAGATTATACACATAGAGTACAGCATCTCAGATTTTAGAAATAACAATTAAAACTCAGGAATAAATGTGTCTGCTGTATGAGCTTATAATCTAGGCCCTAGTTTTCTTATAAGTATTTTCTAAGAGAGAGCATACAATACTTGTCTTTTCGTTTCTGGCTTATTTTGCTCAACATAATGTCCTCAAAGTTCATTTACCTCGTTACATGCCTCACGATTTCGTTCCTTTTGTTATTTTTATTTTTTCTTTGACTTCATTCCTTTCTGTAATTGCACAGTATTCCTTCATATGTATACACCACAATTCACCTTTCTGCTTCTCAGCTAATGTATCATTTAGCCACCTCCATCCATTGGGTGTATAATGCCACCATAAGCATCAGTGTGCAAATGTCTATTCAAGTCCCTGCTTTCAGTTCTTACAGGTGTATTCCTAGTAATGGGATTGCCTAATCATATGACAATTTGACCTTCTGTGGGTCTGCTACTGTACCCTCCAGAAGGGCTGCACCATCCTGCTACCCTGCCGACATTGAATATGGATACCTCTCTATCCACATTTTTTCTAGCACTTGAATCTTTCTGTTTATTTCTTTTGAATCTGAAGATTTTATTGAGATAAATTCACATAGCCTATATTCTATCCAAAATAAAGTCAGTGTCTCACAGTACCCTCACGTAGTTGTATAATCATCATCACTCTCAATTTTGGACAATTTTCATTGCTCCAAAGAGAAAAGTAACAGACACAGCCACACCAAAGAGAACACCCAAAACACCCTATAACTCTCATCCTTCCCACCCAAAGTATTATTGTGGCAGTAGGGAGTTATTCCACCCTAGTCCATGGTGTACACTAGGCAGTTTACCCCCTGGAAGTCATGTCCCACATAAAGGGGAAGGTAATGATTTACTTGCAGACTTAGGCCTAGAGAGAGAGAGAGAGGCCACATCTGAGCAACAAAGAGGTTCTTTGGAGGTATGATTTTGATACTGGTGGTGGGTTTTTCAGATGTGCCTTTTATCATTTGAGGATGTTTCCTTCAAGTCCTACCTTTTGAAGTGTTTTTATAAGAAAAGGATGGTGAATTTTGTCGAATACTTTTTCACCATCAATCGAGAGGATCATGTGATTTTTCTCTTACGATTTGTTAATGTGCTGGATCACGTGGACTGATTTCCTTATGTTGAAACACACTTGCAGGTCTGGGATGAACCCACGTGGTCATAGTTTGTAATTCTTTTAATGTGCCTTTGGATTTGATTTACAAGTTTTTTTTTTGAGAGTTTTTGCATCTATGTTCATTAGGGAGATTGGCCTGTAGTTTTCCTTTCTCGCAGTGTCTTTATTTAGCTTTGATATTAGAGTGATGTTACCTTCATTAAATGAGTTAGGTAGTGCTCCTCTTTTTTCAATTTGACAGAGTTGAGCGGGAATGGTGTTAGTTCTTTTTGGAATGTTTGGTAAAATTCCCCTGTGAAGCCATCTGTCCCTGGGCTTTTCTTTGTAGTAAGATTTTTTTATGGCTAATTGAATCTCTTTACTTGTGATTGGTTTGTTGAGGTCTTCTATTTATTTTCAAGTCAATGTAAGGATGTTCATGTGTTTCTAGGAAATTATCCATTTCCTCTAAACTACCTAGTTTGTTGGTATATAGTTGTTCATAGTATCCTTTTATGATGTTTTTTATTTCTTCAGGGTCTATAATAATGATCCCTCTCTCATTTCTGATTTTGTTTATTTGCATCTTCTTTCTTTTTGACTTTGTCAGTCTAGCTCAGGGTTTGTCAATATTGTTGAACTTCTCAAAGAATCAACTTTTGGTTTTTACTGATTCTATTGTTTTGTTTTGTTTTTGTTCTCCAGTTCATTTATTTCTGTTTTAATCTTTGTTATTTTTTTTCTTCTGCATGCTTTAGAGTTAGTTTGTTATTCTTTCTCTAATGTCTTCAGTTGTTTGGTTAGGTCTTTGTTTTTAGCTCTTTCTTCCTTTTTAATGTATGCATTTAGAGCTGCAAATTGCCCTCTCAGCACTGCCATTGCTGCATCCCAAAGGGTTCGGTACGTTGTATTCTCATTTTCATTGGTCTCCAGATATTTACTGATTTCTCTTGCAATTTCTTCTTTGACCCACTGGCTGTTTAAGAGTGTGCTGTTTAACTCCATATATTTGTGAAAGTTGTTTCTTTGGTGGTTATTAATTTCCAGCTTCATTCCATTATGGTCAGAGAAAGCGTTTTGAATAGTTTCGATCTTTTTACATTTACTGAGACCTGTTTTATGCCCCAGCATATGAGCTAGGAGCAGGAAAGTTTTGGAAAAGACAAATAAGAGCAGAGGAACAAAATTGTATTCAAGAAAAGAATTGCACATGACTAATTATCGTACCTGAGTGCCAGGCTATGATCATATAAAAAACTGAGAAGATGGAGGATGGGACACAGGAAGGGAAAGGAAGGCAGATGAGGACAGAGTGAAGGAAGGCAGGATGGGGGTATAGAAAAGCCTTCAGATGGAAGTCAAGACTCTGAACATAATCCTGCACTGCCTGGTTTCTGGGCCTTCTCTTCACTTTCTATGCAGTGCAGTGGCTGCACCAGGCAACACTGTTTGGTCTTCCAACACCAATTCTAAGACTGAGAGATGGATGGTGAGAGACAGAACAAGAAAAGCTTAGCAAGGCACTGGAAGGCAAGGAAGGCAAGCCAAATGAGGCCCTTGTCATCTAAGACTTAGCAGGAAAGGAGGCCAGTACGTTTAATGACAGGGCTGGTCAGAGGCCATGCGGAACTGTGGTCTTGACTGTTTCCACCTGCTCTATATCGGCCCCTTGGCCAGAGGACTGTGGTCTACAAGGCATGCACTGTCTGGTCCTCCTGGCCTCAGCCATCCCACTCCTGATAGGCACCCTATTGTCTGGGGTTAACTTTCAGAATGACCCTGGCCTCCAAACTGCAGGTAGGTTGGGGGGAAGATGGGAATGGGGTTGGTGGTTCTCTACAGACCCTATGTTTCTTGTGTTTACTAACATCATATTCTCCTTTGATGTTGACTCCCAGAGACATCCCCAATCCCTGACTCTATGTCAACTGCTTAAAGAGGCTGCTGCCAAACAGGTGAGAGATTTTTTTTTTAGATTTATTTGCCGTCTAAGTTATTTTTAATTCTCAGGCTTTCTTTTCCTTTCCTTGGTTTCTGAGTCATTTCTCTGTTTTTAGGCAAGGTGCCCAGCACCTGACAGCTTGTAATTTCTATCCACTTTTCAGGAAGTGCAAATTTGGTCTGCATAGCTGTTCCTTTGGTTGACATGACCCACTCACTAGTGCTTGGGGCTGGATGGTGGACAAGAGGCAGGATAGCTGGGTAGGCAGCCTCCCCTGTGCCAACCACAGGACCCCAGGCTCTTAAATCATTCTCTCTATGTCCCAGCATAAGAGTGGGTATGACCTGAGCTGTTTGTTCATAACCTGGTTGTTCCCAGAAACTTCAGGTATTTATGTGACACCTGAGACTCAGAATCTGAGCTCTGAAGCTATGCAAGTCAGCAGAATCCCATACAGGAATTGTTTAAAATGTTGGAAAAGGGATCTGACTTTCAGTAGAGCTATGAAGGAAGCAGATCTGGATAGGACTAAGGTAGATCAGAATACAGGATAGAGAATGATATCATCCATATTTTAAAACTTCAACTTCTGTGTGAGACCAAAGGGAGAGATGTTTATTTGGTGCAAAATTTATAGTTTGAGTAGTGCATGTCCTAATTTAACTTGTATGATTAGTTTAGTTGAACACCATAAGTACATGGAATCTTGAATAGGGCATGAGACTTTGTTGGTTTGTCCAGGTTACTATGATGCCCCGAAATATCCCAGACTAATTTGGGTAGTGAATAAAGAAGCATTTGCAAGGTCCCTTTGAGGCACTGGGGAGAAAGGAGGATGTGTTCAACTTCCCCATTTGGAGAACTTCTGATACTCTCACAAGCAGTTGAGACAACTAGGTCAATAGTCTGAGCCCTTGATCTTGGGGTTTGCCCCTGTGGGACTTATCCCTGCAAAGGATAGGCTAAGCCTTCTTAAAATTAGGCTCAGATGTGGCCTCTCTCTCTAAGCCGATGTGGCAGGTGAGCTTACTGCCCTCTCCCACCCTATGTAGGACATACTCCAGGGGTGTAAATTTCCCTGGCAACATGAGACAGAAATCCCAGAATGAGCAGGGACCCAGCATCAAGGGATTGAGGGAGACTTCTTGACCAAAAGGGGCAAGAGAGAAATGAGACCAAAAATAATTTCAATAGCTGAGAGATTTCAAACAGAGTCTAGAGGTGTTCTAGTTTGCTAGCTACTGGAATGCAACACACCAGAGCTGGATTGGCTTTTAATAAAAGAGGATTTATTTAGTTAAAAATGTATAGTTCTTCAGAGGAAAAGCAGCTTTCACCTGAGGTTCTTTCTTACACAGGAAAGCATAGGTTGATCTCTGCTGGCCTTCTTTCCAGGCCTCTAGGTTCCAACAACTTTCCCTGGGGTGATTCCTTCCTGAATCTCCAAAGGTCTGGGCTGAGCTGTGAGTGCTGAGATGAGGTATGCTGAGCTGCTTGGGCTGTGCTACATTGAGCTCTCTCATTTAAGGACCAGCCAATCAAATCAAACATCATTCATTGAAGCAGGCACACCTCCTAGCCAACTGCAGATGTAATCAGCAACAGATGAGGTTCACATTCCATTGGCTCATGTCCACAGCAATAGAACTAGGCACCTTCACCTGGCCAAGTTGACACCTGAATCTAACTACCGAGGTTATTCTTACGCATTATATATAGATATCCATTTTTAGATTATGGTGTATTAGAGAGGCTAGAGGGAAGTACCTGAAACGGTTGAGCTGTGTTCCAGTAGCCTTGATTCTTGAAGACAATTGTATAATGATATAGCTTTTATAATATGACTGTGTGATTGTCAAAACCTTATGTCTAATGCTCCTTTTATCTAGGGTAAAGTTGAGTAAAAAATATGGATGGAGAATGAACAGATAATAGGGGGAACAAAGGTTAAAATAAATTGGGTAGATGGAAATACTAGTGTTCAATGAGACGGAGGGGTAAAGGGTATGGTAGGTATGAGTTTTTTCTTTTTATTTCTTTTTCTGGAGTGATGCAAATGTTCTGAAAAATGATCAGGATGATGAATGCACAACTAATATTGTGAGCCATTGATTGTAAACCATGTACGGAGTGATTGCATGTTAAGATTTATCAACAAATTTTTTTTTTTTAAAGAGTGGGTATGACACATTCCTGGAAAAAATAGAAGGCAAAACAAGGAAGATCTGGGAGGGAAAATGGTGCAGTTTAACATTAAGAACACAGACTTTCGAATAAGAGAGATCTACATTTGAATTCTGGTTCTGCCACTTTATAACTGTGTGACCTTCACCAATTATTTAAGCCTCGATTCCTTCATCTAATAAAATAAGGAAATATTAAGTTGAGCCATGTGAAATTGTTTTCATATAAATCAAATGATCAACTATTGTCAAATTCATAGGGCTCAACTTCGTGATGATTACTACCTAGAGTTGCTCTGGGGGCAAAATGAGGTCATCTGTGAAAAGGGCATAGTACAATTGTTGCAGAATATTTGAGTAGAGAACTGAAGGAAGTGTTGGGTAAGCCAGGCAGAAGGACTAATGTGTGCAAAGTCCCTGAGGCAGGAGCACGTTTGGCAGTGTTACTGGATCAGCCAGGAGCCAATGTGGTTGAAGCTGGTGAGGAAGGGGTAGGAAATGATTCAGCGAGGTGGCTTAGTGTTAGATCGCACAGGGCCTTGTGGGCCATTGTGAGGGGTGTGTGTGTGTTTGTATGAATCTCAATGATAAAAAAAGAGCTAATATTTATTGTGAATGATATGATGGACATCTTTTTTTTACAAACCAAGGGCTTAATAAGCAGCAGTAAAAGAAACTGAAGATATAGATGGTG
Source organism: Tamandua tetradactyla (assembly GCF_023851605.1). Classification (NCBI taxonomy): domain Eukaryota; kingdom Metazoa; phylum Chordata; class Mammalia; order Pilosa; family Myrmecophagidae; genus Tamandua; species Tamandua tetradactyla. Next base: position 147,185,228 of record NC_135332.1, read on the forward strand.
AATAGATGAACAAAGCAAGGAAAAGAAGAAGCACTGACTCTAAATAAAGGGTGTAGGCAGCATAAACTGGGACTTTCTGGGGCAGGCCAGGATATTGTGCTTCTGGGAGCTATAAGGCAGGACACTCAGACCCCATGGGTACAGGGAACTTTGCTCTAGGCCCAAGGTGAGAGGGTGTGTCATGGAGCTTGGTTCATTGAGTGCTGAGAGCAGGCCCAGAGGTGGTCATAGGTGCGGAAAGGTGGCAAAGCCTAGGTTAAGTGCACAGGCTCTGGACTCAGCTCTACAATTACTAGTCAGGTGACAGTGGGCAGTCTCTTGACCTACTTTGGGCATTAGTTTCCTCTTCTGTAAAATGGGGCTATGACTTCTGTACCTCTCTGCTGCATGAGGATTAAATGAGATAACTCAAGCAGAGCACTAGACCCAGCACATAGTAAACACTCACTGATTATTATTATGGCTGCATCAAATATATGAGTTGCTGGTAATACATCTCCAATGATGTTTCAAGCCCTAGTTGTTTTCAGGGGCTTTGCGTGAGGAGATGAATTATCCATCAGAAGAAGCTTGCCAAGCATGTCTGAGGCTCAGGAAATCCTGTGTAGGAGACTGAAGGCCTTGAGGACACCAGTACTATTTTCTTCTTTGCTTTTAACTGTTGGTTTTTAGAAGAGAAAGGAGATGTAAAAAGTGATTAGAGAAAAACATAGACTTTGTTGCAAAATAGGATTTGATTTTTTTCAACCATGAGTTAATAAAGAAAAACAAATATCTTGAGATAGAATGTAAGTGGGATGTATGCAGTGTGCAGAAACTTCCTGTGTGCCAAGACTTGTGCATGTCCTTCATTGTAACCTTATAGCAGTCCTGCAACTGCTGACCCAGAAAAGGAAACTCAGGCTTTTATGAAGCCATGCTAGCAAGTGGCAGTGCCAGGACTTGAAATCGGTCTGACTGAAACCAACACCATGTTTTTAGAGACATAACCAAGGAGAAAATTAGCTGGGAGTTCCAGGATGTCAGAATTGAGAAGAGATTTGAAATAATTGTATGGACTCATATGTCTGTGAATAATAAAAGGACCTCAAATAAGACCCCTGTGAGTTAAGACTTGGTTGCAAGAAGCAAAAATCAATCACAGGGTAGGCCACGATGGCTCAGCAGGCAGAGTTCTCGCCTGCTATGCCAGAGAACCCGGGTTCGATTCCCGGTGCCTGCCCATGTTGAAAAAAAAAATCAATCACAGCCAGCTTAAGCACAAATAAAAGTAAAGAAAAAAATAATAATATTTGGAGGGAGGATCCCATGAAGAGTTGAACAACCCAATTTCAGAAGGGACAGAAATCAGCATCCAAATAGCAGAAATTTATGATGATCTTCTCTAGAGAACTGCCATTTATAGAATTATAACTACAACAGCTCCTGGGTCCTGTATCTCAGAGTTCAAAGTTCCACATTTCTAAGGAAGAGACCCAAATTGGCGCAGCTTGTGTCTGGTGCCTGCAGTATAACCAAGACTGCCAGGGCCCAGCTGGTGGTGCATCCCGGCCACTGTCAGAAGAAAGGACACCTCTGGGAGTTGTGCAGCCATCCCCAGAGGCCTCCAACGCACAGTAGGTTTCCCCAAGATTCAAGAGTGGGATCAGGCAATGGGAGGATACATTTAAAAAAAAAAATTTGGTTTTTTTGCATTTTAATAAACTTCATTATATATACTTATTATGTGTAAATCAGATTAGCATAGACAGTCCAGATGGCATTGTCTAGGGTCAAATTGTGGGCCTAGGTGATAATTCAGGGAGTTACCAGGGTAGTAGCTGTCTGGCATGAGGCTAACAGTTCTGGTGATTCTACCTGGAGGCAGAGAAGAGGGACTGGTATCTGGTGACACCATCTGAAAATGTACTTCCTAAATTATGAAGGTATTATGAAAGTGACATTACAAGAAACGTAGAAGGAGGAGGCAAATATCTCCCATAATTCTATCATTTTTATCACTTTAGTTGCCATCGTAGTGTCCATACAATTATTTTTTGCAATAGCCATTTTTTTTTACGAAAAAGCAATGTATTTCAAAGCACATTGCAACAGTTAGTTGTAGAACAGATTTCAGAGTTTGGTATGGGTTACAACTCCACCATTTTAGGTTTTTACTTCTAGCTGCTCTAAGATGCTAGAGACTAAAAGAAATATCAATATAATGATTCAGCTCTCATACTTATTTGTTAAAGCCTAACTTCTCTGTATAACTCCACCATCACCTTTGATCTTTCTCTCACTCGTTAGGGGTATTTGGGCTATGCCTATTCTAACTTTTTCATGTTGGAAGGGGCTGTCAATAATATGGGATGGGGGATGAAACTAGTTGATGTTCTGGAGAGGCTGGGCTAGGTTTCAGGATTTATCTGGTCCAGGGACCCATCTGGAGGTTGTAGGTTTCTGGAAAGTTACTCTAGTGCATGGAACCTTTGTAGACTCTTATATAATGCTCTAGGTGTTCTTTAGGATTGGCAGGAATGGTTTTGGTTGGAGTTTTGCAAGCTATGATAGGTAGCGGTGTCTAACTGAAGCTTGCATAAGAGCGACCTCCAGAGTAGCCTCTCAGCTCTATTTGAAGTTTCTCAGCCACTGATACATTATTTGTTACACTTCTTTTCCCCCTTTTTGTCACAATGGCATTGTTGATCCCACAGTGCCAGGGCCATGCTCATCCCTGGGAGTCATCTCCCACAGCACCAGGGAGACTTTCACCCCTGGTTCATACCATCTTTTTGAATGCAATTTTATCGATATATATTATATATTCATATACCATGTCCATACAATTTTTTAACCTGCTCTTTTGTTTTTGTCCTGAACATTTTTACACTGTGCACAGTCTTCACAACCATGAGCTTAATAGTTGCAGAAAACCCATGTACTTTGTTTATAATGAGTAGACAGTGTGAGAGAATGTAGGGTTGACATTTTTGTCAAGAATATACCTGGAAAAAGATTCTGGAGCCTGATGCCAACTGCCAACTTTCCTGACTATTAAGTGTCACCTATTCTAAGTGTCCATGCTCTTCCTTCCTGCCCTATGGTGGAGTTTTCTGATCTATCATATCGAGGTGTGAGCATGCACAGCATGGAAGTCAAAGCTGGTGGATCAGGAATGAAGTGTTTAATTGATGCTGAGGTTCTGGACATCTACTCTAGAGGTTCTTCACTGGGGGCATTTCCCACCTCCCAAGCAGACATTTAGCAATGACTAGAGATGATTAAAACTGGGCGTGGGGATAGAGGTATGCTGCTGGCATCTAGTGGGTTAGAGACCAGAGATGTTGCTAAACATCCTACGATGCACAGGACATCCTCCCACAACAAAGAATTATCCGGCCCCAAATGTCAGCAGTGCCAAGGCTGAGAAACACTGATCTAGACCACCATGGAATTCACTCTAAAATGTCAGCAGATGAGTGCTCCATAAGCTTTCTGCATTCTGCTTTTGTTTCATTTTCTCTCACTTGGAAAGGATTTTGCTAACGGTGGTAACGATGAGTTATAATGGGCTTTCAAGATACCTGAACTACATACAGCCTATGCAGGAGAACACAGCCGATGAACAAAGACTTTGGAATGCGAAAGAATCGAGTTTGAATTCAGACCCACCAGGTAAGCTCTCTAAGGCCTGCCAAATGGTATAATAGTACCTGCCTCGTAGTGCTATTTGGGGAATTAAATTAAGTAATGTGTATGAAGCGCTTAGCACAGAGCCTAGCATGGGGTAAGAATGCGATATGTGGTGGCAGTGCTCATTATCATCATTTTTATGCTGGAGTTCAACTTCATGGTTTAGTTTGGTGCCTCCCCAATTTCTTGCAATCCCTATTTTAGGAAAAAATTGGTTTTAACTGATTTTTGTGATCTGGGCTTTAACAGCCAGATAACATATAAAAGATACATGACATATAAGTCATACAGCATGAACTTTTAATTTTATTTTTATTTTCACTTATTTATTTATTTTGTATGGGCAGGCACCAGGAATCGAGCACTGGGTGGTAATCTCTCCAAGAACATCAACCAGTTCCATCCTCTCATTCCATATTGTCTATACCCCTTTTCAACATGAGAGGAAGTCACCACTCTTATCCTCACTTTATGAAGGAGGAACTGCGGCCCAAGAGGTGGTGTGACTTGCCCAAGGTCACATGGTGGGTGAGACTGGAGCAGTATATGACCCTGGGCAGCCCGGCTCCTGAGGGCGTTTGTGGCCTCTGGGCTCCATGACGTCTCTGGTGAGGATGGAAACTGCGACCCTTCACTGAGCTTTTTGCAGCATTTCCCAGGAGAACTCAAGCCCCTTAGAATCACTGTCTAGTTGGGAAGGTATCCTTCAACCCCCCGTGCCCATCCATCTCTCTTAGGGTGAGGACACTGAGACCCATGTGAGTTTGGGGACTGACCCCATGTTTTGTCTTGATTCCATTACTTCTCTTCAAGGAAAGCCCGCCTGAGGCCTCGTCTGGCCCTTTAAAGAAGAATAAACTCTGTCCCTGTTAATGCAAAAGAGGCCCCACTAATGAGATGCCTTAACTAAAAAAAAAAAAAAAAATAGGCCCTTTCAAGCCAGACACTTGGGCTCGTTTTCTGATCTGCCCCCACCCCATCCATTTGTGCCAAATTCAAGTATTTACTTCACTAGCAAATTGGGGGGGTCTTTCTCAGAGCCATAACTTGAACTGGGAGCAACTGTGCATGACTAATTATGACTTCAAGGAGAATTCATTCGTCCCTTAGCTCTGGAAGAGAGCCTCTTCACGTGTAAGCTGGAGCGGCTCACAACAGAGCCCAATAATTTAATTAGCTACGATGGTAGGTGTTGTCAAGGCCAGTGCAGCGGGTCAACTGGAGAGTTTTCCAGGCGCCAGGTCCCTCACCCTGCAGACGTGTGTGTGTGGAAGACGCCTCTGTACTGTGGTGGAGAGGCAGCAGCTTCCCGCAGGGTTGCCCCCAGAAAACACGTAGAATCTCACCGAGGATCCCTTTCCCATTTGATTTGCACTCAGGAAACTCTTCCGTTCAGCTTTCAAGATTCTTTCTATTGAGGTAAAATTCACATGACATAAAATTAACCATTTTAAAGCCAGCAGTTCAGCATCATTTACTACACTCACCACCTCTATCTAGTTCCAAAACCCTTTTCCAGGCCAAATGGAAAACTGTACCCATTAAGCTGTTATTTCCCAGGCCCTCTACTCCCAACCTCTGGCAACCACGACTCTGCATCCTTCCTATACCGATTTATATATTCTGGACATTTCATATAAATGAAGTCATGAGATACATGACCTTTTGTGTCTGGTTTCTTTCACTTAGCATAATGTATCTGAGGTTTATCCACTTTGTAGCATGTTAGTACTTCATTCCTTTTTATGGCTGAATAATATTCCACTTTATGGATATACTACAATTTGTTTATAGCTTTATCCGTTGATGGACATTTGGGCTGCTTTTGGCTATTGTGAATAGTACTCCTATGAATATGTGTATGCACATATCTGTTTGCGCCCCTGTTTTCAGTTCTTCTGGGTACATGCCTAGGAGTGGGATTGCTGGTAATATGGTAATTCTATGCTTAACTTTTTGAAGCACTGAAGATTTTTAAAACAATTTTTATTCGTTTAACCCTTTGGGGGACATTTTCAAACATACGCAAATGTAGAGAGAAGGGTAATAAAACCCCAGGTATACAATATCCAGCTCCAATTATCATCCATATTTTCCCACTCTAGTTTCATCTAGCCCTACCCTCCATTTTTATTTAAACTGTTTGCTTAGTTTTGCTGGAGTATTTTAAATCAAATTCCAGACAACATATCATATGTAAATACATCAGGATTTATCACTAACCAATTAATACTTTAATAAAAACATAAGATGATACTGTTATTACACCTACCATATGAGGAACTTATTAATGTCATATAATAACCTGTCGAAATGGAATTTTCCCCAATTGTCTAAAAAATGCCTTTATACAGCTGGTTTGTTTGAACAGAATCCAAACAAGTTCCACACATTGCATTTCTCAAGACCCGATAAAGCTCTAATATTTCCCCCTCCCTGCTCCACCCCTTTTTTCATGCCATTTATTTTTAGAGAAACTGGGTCATTTGTCCTACAGAAGTTCCCTAACTCTGAGCTTGGCTGATCATATCTTTATGGTATCATTTAACATGTTCTGTCTCTTATAAAATTAAGTCCAGAGACTTGACTGGAATCGGGTTCATCTTTTATTTTTATTTTTTGCAAGAAATCTTCATAGACAGTTTCGGGCGCTGCCTACAGTCAACTCAGGGCACACAGTACCTGGTGCTCTCGGGGTCAGTGCAGTTCAGATGGACTGTGGGCTGTAGTTGTTATCCGCCTGACCCAACCATTATCAAGTCCCATCACTGCTTAGGTCCATTCTTTTCTCAGGGGTTACAGGGTCCACGGGACTCGCCAGAGCCTTTTAAGAAGATTAAACTCAGTCCGGTTTAGTTGTGATTTTCCGACTCTAGCATCAGGTTTCTCTGGCTTTGTTAGTCTGTGAGCCATTCTGAATGTTCTGTGCTTCTGTCCAGAAAAGTTTTCCCCTCGGGAGAGCAACTCTGACCTCTCACCTTCCCCAACCCTGGTGAGCCGGGACCTGCACGTGCAAAGTCTTGCTTTTCACTGAAGTTAACGTTACAGCATCTCCCCACCCTCAAATTGATTCAATTGGGAAACCAAACTTTTGTGATTCTTTGATTTCCTTCCTTCTTCCCTCCTTCCCTTCTTCCCCTCACTTGGTGATTTTAGATTGATGAGACAAGGAGTACTTTCACAGAGAGTCTGGACACCTGGGAGTCTCAGTTCTTGACCCATAACTCAAGGTGACATTGGTTGGGCACATCCACGTGCAGTCTCTGTGCAAAGCATGTTCTGTGTATGATTTTGCTGGATCTCCCCCTCAACCCTATGATGTGAGGTAACGTCTCTGGTCCGTGGTTCAGATGGGAAAGCTGAGGTTCTGAGAGATTCAGACTCTAGGGTCCATGCTCTTAGCCACCATGTCACAGTGCCTCCCAAGGAGATATGCTGGGAGCTCTGCCAGGTTTTGTCAGTCTGTTCTCCAGGAATGTCCACTCTTGATTATGGGTACCAAATCAGGAGGTCAGCGGGACAGGGGAGCTAGCATGGAGACAGGCAGTGCTTAGCACTTAGCAGACACTTAATAAATATTTGTTGAATGGATGGACTGAGTTACTTAGTTATTTCGATCATCAATTTCCTTATTTCTAAAAATAGTGATTAAAAAAAAGAGACCTTTTTTGTGAAGTTGTTATGAATATTCAATGAGATGCTAGTCCAGTAGCTGGTACATAATAGGTGCTCAGTAACTGGAATTTATCATCATGTGAATAATCTGAAAATAATAGACAATCCCAATCATCTCTATAGTTAGCTTTGGGAATGCATTATCTAATTTAGGCAAGGTTTCACTTTCCTAATTGCATTTCACCTAGGTTATTATCACTGAAAACCTCGTCCATGGAACACTAGTTTTTTGGTGTGTTCTTTGGCCAAAGAGCATACTAAATGCTCTGAGAAGGGTTGCAGTAAAGAAAGCAGTTGACTCAGTTTCCCAGACATTCAATCGTGGAACCGCTTTTCCAAATAATACTGACTGAGGTTCAACAAAACTGAAGACCATCCTTGGAGAATGCTGGCTTAGGCAAATATTAAACATAATTTGCACCCCCTTCATTTTTATGCCAAGGAATGCCATATGGCCAGTCACAAGCAAAGCAGGCCCTAGGAGATAGCCCTGATTATTGTTTGCCACCAACAGTCTCCAAAGTGGAGAAGAGAGACAGGCTAAATCTTTATAGAAGCCTAACAAAGGATGAAAAATATGAACATGTTTTATAGCACAGAACTCAAGGCTAGACCTCCTAAAAGCTGTCGCCTTCCTGGTAGCAGGAATCCTAATGTTCCAGGGCTGTCTGATTTTAATTATTTCAATTTATCTATTTTGAATTGACTTTTTCTCTGTTGGGTGCCCGGTTCTGGCTTCCATCCAAGAGATATGAGCTAAAAGCATTAGAGAACATCACAAGGAAATGATGATCTGCTCCTGAAGAAGGCAGGGTCTGCAGAAAATAATTCTTTGCCTTTCTTTCCTCTTGATTAAAGATCTTGTTGTTGACAATAATTTTTTTGTTATGAAGAAAAGCATCAACCGAAACTAAGCAAGTGATAATTGTTTATTCTGAGAATCCAGTCATTAGGATACCTCCCTCCATTTTTTTGCCATATCAGTGTTACATCTGTATTATTATTTACAGACTACTTTTCTTTAAATCATTTTACCTTCTTAATGCAAAAATATATTTAAATGTAAGTGTATAACACCTTAAAAATAGGAAGCCAGAATCACTTTCCATAACAAAGGGAATTTTAAAATTACAATAAAAGTTAAATCATTTATTAAATTAAAAAAAACAAAAGTATAAAAAACAATGAGAAGCACATAATATATCTAGTGGATTTTCAAAAAGGCACACCTAAAAATAAACAGATATTTATTAAATTTGTTGGACAGATATTTTCTATATTTTTAAAACTCCTTGTTGGATATGATGAAAGAGGGTATAAGTTAGCATTAGCTGTCCAAATGGCAAGTGCATATAAGCCTTGACCCTGTAATTCTCCTTCTAAAGACCGACCCTCAGATGCACTCAGATACTTGCCAAATTATGAGAACGCAAAGCTATGTATTATAGCATTGTTTGCCCAGCAAAAGACTGAAAACAGCTGAAAGAGTGGAGATACCTCCAATGTTCTACTGGGAGGACGGGCTTAAATATATTATGATCCATCCATGCAATGGAGTATTACATGGGCCAGAAGAGAATGAGGCAAACCTTCATGTATTAACTTGAATGATCTCCTGAATATTACATATATATATATATATTTTTTGCATGGACAGGCACCAGGAATCGAACCTGGGTCTCTGAATATATATTTTAAATAACAAAAAGCAAGATCTAGAACAGTGTGTATAGTATATTACCATTTTGTGAAGGTGAAAAATAAGACAAATACACTTCCCCTGCATACACTAAATCTAGAAGGACTCAAATGGTTAACAGTAGTTGTCTCTGGGAAAGGGAATTGTGTGATGGGTGGGGGGGGAGGGGGAGACATCGAATGAATTTTTCATTGTAAATCTTTTCGTTGTGTGCTTTCTGAAATTTGAACAATAACGTTTCACGCATTTTAAACATACACACAGAAACATAATTAAAATATATAGCATAGAGGGGATGCATGGGTGGTTCAGTGTAGAATGTTCACCTTCCATGCAGGAGACCTGGGTTCGATTCCTGGGTGATGCACCTAAAATATATATATATATATATCATAGAAAAAAAGGGTCAATCCATCAAGAAGATATAATAATTAAAAACATATATGCATTTAACAACAGAGCCCTAAAATTTGTAAGACAGAAACTTACAGAATTGAAGAGAGAAAAACACAATTCAATAATAATATTTGGCGAGTTTAATGCCCAACTTGCAATAATGGATAGAATAACCAAACAGAAGACCAAAAAGGAAATAGAAGACAGAAGACTTGAACAACACTATATACTAACAAGACATAATAGACATCTAAAGAACTCTCTACCCAACAACAGCAAGCCCACATTCTCCAGGATAGACCCTATGTTAGCCATAAAACAAGCCTCAATACATTTAAAAGGATAGAAATTATACAAAGTATGTTCTTTGACCACAATGAATGAAATTAGACATCAACAACAGAAGGAAATTTAAGAAAGTCACTAATATATGGAAATCAAACAACCCACTCCTAAATAACCAATGAGTCAAAGAAGAAATCACATGGGAAGTTGGACAATACCTTTCCATGAATGAAAATCAAAACACAATGTACCAAAGCTTATGGGATGCAGTTAAATCAGTGCTTAGAGGGAAATTTATAGTAGTAAACACCTATGTTTCAAAAACAAGAAAGATCTCAAATCAATAACCTAAACTTCCAACTTAAGAAGTTAGAGAAAGCAGAGGGACCAGTCTCTCCAAGATTATCAATTAATTATACCCCCTATCCTTTAGTGTTGACACCCATTCTCAACATGAAAAAGTTAAAATGGGCATTGTCCAAAGATCCTTTTAGATAGAGAGAAGGATCAAAGGAGAAGGAGGAGGTAAAACAGAGAAAATAGAATTTAACAGATGAGTGTGGCTGCTGAATCACTGTATTAATATTCCTTCTAACCTCCAGGGTTTGGGTTGGGGTTTGGAAAGTTATGGTACTACCAGTGTCTGACTGAAGCTTGCATAAGAGTGACCTCCAGAGTAGCCTCTCAACTTTATTTGAACTTTCTTAGCCACTGAGAGTTAATATGTCTACTTTCAACAGTTCCTGACACCAATTAAGCACTAGTAAATGTTGACTACTGCTATTTCTAACCATCTTCTCAGATAGGATCAGATACTTAGAAATTACCACTCAAAATGATATCAATGAAAAAAATTATGTAAGCAACTACATTCCAAAGTAAAAAACAAGCAAATATGTTTCAGGAAACCATTTGAAGGTATCTCCAGAATGTGTTCTAAAGATTTAAAGTTATTCGGTGTCCTCAAGTGATGGAATAAAATTTCCTTGTCTACTAAAACACTACCTTTTAAGGGAAAACACTTATGAAAGCCATTTTGTTAGGTCTTCCCAGCGTCTCTTCCTAAATTATCTTCAGATAATTTATGAATTAATAACCAAGTCTTTCAGGCAATGGAAAAAAAATCTCAGCTCCCCAATCAAAGCTTTTGTTTCCCTGTCCTGGACCTGTCTCACTTCAACACTTGGTCCTGAGGATAGAATATTCACACACTTGCCTCATAACCGTATGTGTAGGTATTTAGACAAGCAAAGAGGTTAATTTGTAATGTCAGAACACAACCACAAAGAAATAGTTTTCTTATGGAAAAATGAAGTTCTTCTTGTAACTTAAATGAATGAAAACTCCTCTTATCAAAAGACAATGAGTTTCCATTTGAAACAACAATTCTTCATAGTCATTCCCCATCTCTTTATCCAGCCAAGGAAAAAGGTTACCAATTTAATTGCCTACTCCCAACATGACTAACATTTGACAATTTTATCAACTTCATTAAGCACTTGTCTTAAATCTTCATACACGTCCTGGAAGGTGAAAGTTTTCCTCTTGTAAGGGCAATAAGGAGATTTAGCTTTTGGTCCAATAGCTTAAACAGGGAGCTAGGTCTTGTTATGTAATCAGCCAGAGCTTTAGACCATTCCTGCTAATCCTAATCCAGTCTGTGCCATGAGGGAATTAGGAAATTGTCATTACAAGTTGGCTAAGGTTGGCAGCATAAAGTGTGGTCATGAAATAGTTTTACTCAGCTCATAGCTGACAATCCTCAAACACCAGAGTTCAGAATATCAGTGAATTGGCCAGTTTGCAGTGACTTATTTCATTCTGTTGTGCTGATAAAAATTGCTGCCTTGAGTCCACTATGGGGAATGGTGAGAAAGGGGGAAAATTCAACTTCCCCAAGTGGAGAATTCTTGATGTTCTCGCAGGCAGTGGGGACAGCCAAAGCAATAGGTTGAGCCTCCAATCTTGGGGTTTGTTCATATGAAACTTAATCCTGCAAAGGATAGACTAAGCCTACTTAAAATTAGGCCTAAGAGTCACCCCCAAGAGAACCTCTTCTGTTGCTCAGATGTGGCCTCTCTCTCTCAGCTGACACAGCAAGCAGACTCACTGCCCTCCCTCTGTCTATGTGGGACATGACTCCCAGGGATGTGGACCTTCCTGGCAATGTGGGACAGAAATCCTAGAATGAGCTGGAACTCAGCATCAAGGGATTGAGAAAATCTTCTCGACCAAAAGGGGGAAGAGAGAAATGAGACAAAATAAAGTGTCAGTGGCTGAGAGATTCCAGAGTCAAGAGGTTAGCTTGGAGGTTATTTTTATGCATTAAATAGATAATACCTTGTTAGTCAAGATGTAATGGAGAGGTTAGAGGGAACTGCCTGAAAATGTGGAGCTGTGCTCCTGTGGCCGTGTTTCTTGAAGATAATTGTGTGACGATATGGCTGTTGCAGTGTGACTGTGTGGTTGTGAGAGCCTTGTGTCTGATGCTCCTTTTGTCTACCTTATCGATGGACAATTAAAACATATAGATTAAAAATAAATAAATAATAAGGGGAACAAGTGTTAAAATAAATTTAGTAGCTTGAAATGCTGGTGATTGGTGAAGGGGAGGGGTAAGGGGTATGGAACGCATGAATTTTTTTCTGTCTTCTTTTTATTGCCTTTTCTGAATTGATGCAGATGTTCTAGGAAATGATCATGATGATGAATATACAACTAAATAAATAAATTTAAAAAAAAGAAAGGGAGGGGTAAGGGGTATGGTATATATGAATTTTTTTCTGTTGTCTTTTTATTTCCTTTTCTGAATTGATGCAAATGTTCTAAGAAATGACCATGATGATGAATATGTAACTATGTGATAATATTGTGAATTACTGATTATATATGTAGAATGGAATGATCATATGTTAAGAATGTTTGTGTTTCTCTGTTGCCGTATATTATTTTTAATTTTAAAAATTAATAAAAAAACATTTTTTACATAATAAAAAAATTGCTAGGTCAAAAAAAATTGCTGCGTTATATCAGCAGCCATCTCTGCACTTGAATGATGAATGCTGTTACTGTTCAGGGGTATCTTGCTAGTCATTTTGCTTACTTTGCTCTGATGATCACTTTCTGCATTTCTTTGACAGCAAGCTGACATCTTGTCAATAAACTTAGCAGTTCCAGGCTTTGCAATTTAATTTGATCATATAAATTTGGCTTCCACAGCATTTACATTTTTGTCCCCTGACTCACTGTGTTCTAGTCCTTCCATTTAATTATTTTGATAGTTGTCATTTCTCTGTACATTTCAAAATGATGCTTGATGTTGAAAAGTTTTATCCCTGACTTTAGGAACATCTCTAAAGTATGTTAACGCATGATGGCCTGGGTTCATGCTCGTTATCAGTCCAATGGTTCTGTAGATTTCAAATAATTTCCATCACATGTTTGTTTTTGTGGATTTGCTTTATTTGCACCTGATGCCTTTGGCAGCACTAGTAGGCAGTTCATGAGAGTCATTAATTCTTTCACATTTGTTCAAAGAAAGGCCTGTTTTAACCACCATCCCCAGGAATGCTCACCATTGAGTCACGATGGGTTCAATTGAATATTTTTAAAAAATTCAGAGTAGAAACCTAATCCCAGGGTACAATTCTGTATTCTTTTACATTGTGAACTAAAAGTTTGCCAAGTTCTTCCTCCTTGGGGTCTGTTGGCTATTGAATCATGTCCCCCCAAAAGGCACTTTCAGATCCCACAGCCTGGTCTGATGGGTGTGGAGCCATTGTAATCAGGACCTCTTGAAGATGTTACTTCAGTTACGCGTGGCCCAACTGAGTCAGGCAGGGCTTTAATTGGATTACTGGAGTCCTTTATAAACAGGGTGAAAGTCAGAGAGAGAGAAAAAGTCATGGGAGCAGCAAGGAGTTGGAAGTCAAGGGAACCCAGAAGAGAAAAGAAACAATGCAACTGTGCGCATTGCCATCGTGCTGCCACCTTGATTTCGGACTTCTTCTGATCTCAAGACCTTGAGCCCATTGTTTTTAGTAGTCAGGAAACTGAAATTCCAATTCTTCATTCAAAAGCCAGTTCCTATGTCACTGGCTCCAGGAAGCCTTCTTTGACTTCCTCCTATCTGCCATCCTAGCATTATATACTTTTATAGTTTGCATTTTCCACACAATTGTATTATTGTATTTTCTCAGCTTTCTCTCTTCAGCTGTGATTCCCTGGAAATCATCTCTGTATCGTCAGTGTCTAGGACATCATGAGCTTCTGGAACCAGCCTCTGTTCTACTTCCCCAGACTGTATGACTCTCCTACTAGCCTAGCCCCAGACCAACAGCGCAGCTTCAGCTCTGGGACGTCATTTTGCACACTCCTGTTTCTCCAGGCTTCTGTGTGCCTCTGGAATGCCTGATGGCTTTGCCCTGAGGAGATCTTTGTTTTCTAGAATTGCTTGTCTGGCTTCTGACTCACTGGGGCTGCCCTAATCCCCTGCATTTGCTTGCGTTCAGGTTCTGCAGTTTCCAGATCCTTTCCAAGTCCCCTTGACCTGCTGCCAGTGACTCGTCTTCACTTAGCCAGAGCAGTGGGCGCTGAACCAGGGGCACAGGTATCCAGCAGCCAAGGGAAGTGAGTTTCACAGACTGCAGAGCGGTGAAGCAAAATAACTTCTCAGTAGTGTTTATTCAATTTAGCAATGGTGACTTCACTGGTGAGCTCAAGAGGGTGGTTTATAGAAGTGTGATGAGAGAGACCAGATTTTAAGTGGTAGCAGGAGAGTGGGTGCTAGAGGCATGGAGGCGGAGAAATGGGTACCCATCAGCTGTGTGGGAGTAGAAGAGAGAGAGGTGGAGTGGCAGCTTGCGCAGTGGCCAGGCTGATAGAATTTTTGACCTGGTTTAGACTAGAGCATCCCGAGCCCTATGACAGATGCTGTTGTGCTGTGCTCCTCTCCTCTTGGATCCCCTTACTGTTTCTGGCCTGCCAGCCTGACTGCCACCTGCCAGCACCTGCGTCGTTGTTAAAGGTGGGGTTTCTGAGCCTCGGCTCTATTGACCTTTGGGCCAGATAATTCTTGATGGTGGGGAGCATTGTAGGATGGTTAGCAGCATCTGGCCTCTACCCACGAGACACTGATGCAAACCTCCCTCCACCCCCCAAGTTGTGACAACCAAAAAAGTCTCCAGACATTTCTAAATGTGCCCTGGGTTGTAAAACTGCCTCTGGTTGCGAACCACTGGGCTAAGGGGGTGGACACCCACTTTACCCAAGCACACGAACCCCCACCTACCCCGCACCCTTTACCAATGACCAACAGGGGTGGAGGTGAACACCTCAGCTCCCCCACCCAGAGGCTGGGGTACTTCAAGGCATGTATTCTGCCATGTTTTCCAGTTTGCCCTGCAGGATCCACCCCCAATTGCTCACTCCTGTTCCTGGCTTCATGCACCCATTGGTGATGACTTTCCCTTGCCTGTATCCCTCCCTCCCCACCCCAGCCCCGTCACCTACTCATTTCCCTTGCACTTCCCAATAAATTTCCAGGCTCGGGGTCTGCTTCTGGGGGAATCCAAACCAAGACAAGTGTGATGGCAAACAGAGAAGTTTCAGAAAAAAAGAGAGAGTGAGGAAGGAGGCAGGTAGAGGAAGGAAATCCATGGCATTAAGGATCTAAGGGAATGATGAGCCTCTGAGCTGAGGCGGGAAAGAAGTAGGAAGGAGCAAGGTGAGAGGGCGTTGGGGAGAAGCTGGCTCACAGAGTAGGTTCTGGGTGGCTTCACCTTCTTCAGTTAAGTAGGAGATGGGGTCAGCTGCTGGAGGAGAAGGAAAGGAGTACAGCACTTTCCATACCCTGTGCCAGGAAAAGTGACTGTTCAAAGAAGTCCAGGACATTTGCTCCATAATGTTCATGAGTGCATTCAAAGGTCCCATAAGCTCTTCAGCAAAGAGACTAGTATAACGTTTTTTAACCTAACATTTCCCAAAGTTATTTTACCATAGAACCTTTTCCTTCCCTAGCCCTTCCATGAAAATAAAAATAACAATAATAATAACAACAACATCTTAACAAGCACCTGCAATCTTTGGAACACCACTTGGGAACCACATGAGGGGCTCAAGAGGGGAATATTCACTAGACACCCTGAGGGGGTTGGTGATCAGAAGAATTTATTAGTGTGCAGAATCAGCACAATCTCCCGTGTTTGTTTTGTTGTGCCCAGCAATCAACTGAACCAGAGGAAAACAGCCCACAAAAAAACACCCAACTGAAGGAGGTCAGGAGGTGAAAGGGAAAGAGAGCTGCGTGTCAGTGCCAGCGGGGATGAGACTGCTAGCCTGGAGTAGTGGCTGAGGCGCCCCCTCCCAGGGCCGTCTTTTCACTGAGCATGTTCTCCCCGGGAAGGGGCGTGGCCTGCGGGATCACGGGTTATGGGTGGACAATTCTGTGAGATGCCACCAAGGAGGACCGTTGAGTTGAATCTCAAAGAAGAAACAAGAGTTTGCCAGGAGGGAAAGGACCATCCAGGCCAATGAAATAAATGTGCAAGGTGTGCAGGTGTGAAAAAACACAGCATCCTCAAGAACTCTTGAAAAGTTCAGTGGGCTGAAACCACGGAAACATGGGGAGCAGAGAGAAATGTGGATGAGAAGCCAGGTGGTGGGCAAACTATCGGGTATTTTAAACCATGATAAGGTTTACAGGAGAACAAAGCCCTGATAAAGCATTTGTTTCTTCTTTTTTGTTTTTTTTACATGGACAGGCACCAGGAATCGGACCCGGGTCTCCGGCATGGCAGGCGTGAACTCTGCCACTGCGCCACCGTGGCCCTATTTATTCATTTTTGATGTTTCAAAAAGGGGGTTGTTATTACTTCTAGAAGATTTTGATCTGTTGAAATTATTATACATTACTGTTTTTAATATATAAAAATATATTTATATTCAGACGTATGTGTGACTGTTTGAATTGCCTTGCTATGTTATTAATTCTTCTATAGCCCTTTTCTGTCTACTTGATTATGATCTGAGAAGGGAATTAAAGTTCCATATATATTTTTTTAATTTGGGTGTTCTCCATTTATTTCCCCAAGACTCAAATCATTCATCAAATGAAAGGACAAGCAATAAAGATGTCACATCAGCTAGTAAAATTACTGTATGCACAGGAAAATTTTTGCACATTGCTAGTTCGGAATCTGATTAACTATTCACTATTGATATGATACATTTAAGAGGTTTTTCCCCGTAGGCAAATTTGTACTAAATTGTTTTAATTTAATTTTTTATTTCCTCTTTAACTCAAGTTGTTTAAGATAATTAAACACAAAATTTCCAGATGGTAGTGACATTTTATCTAGTTCTATTGCTTTGCAATCACAGGATTGTCTATATTCAGCATAATTTGGGGATCTATTAAGGTTTTCTTTATGGCTTTATATGTGGTCAATTTTGGTGAACATTCCACAGGTACTTATATAATTTATTTTCAGGATAAACTTATATATATGTACATATGTGTGTGTGCATGTGTTGTGTATGTATGTAAATTAATTTTATCTTATTATTTTTTATTTCATTTTTTTTATTTCCTGGATGTGGATAAGTGTGTGTGTCCATGTCCACTTAATGCCTCATGGACTGAGAGTCCTGATTTAAAATATTCTACATTGATAGATTACTAACTTTTTCTCTTAGTAGCTCCTGCAGCTTTTTTCTGGGGAAGTTCGTAATCTTGGGACTCCCATGATCATGTTTACATATTAGAAAGGTAACTCTGGCAGTTCTGAGGAAGAAAGTTTGGAGGGGTGGAAACTGGAGGCAGATCAGGAGTGCAGACAGAGGTGGTGGAGAAAGAAAAGGAGGAGACAAATCCAGGACGTGTTTAGTACAGAGAATCACCTGGACACCTAGGAGGGAAGGAAAAGGAGGAGTCAAAATGACTCAGGATTCTGGTTGATAATGTAGTTGTTATCTGAGGCTTGGAGGTAGGATATCTCAAGCACTGTATCCTTATGCTTTATTGTGATAAAGTTGTTGCTTATTTCAGTTATCTCTGTCCCCAGGAAGGGCAGGGACCACGCTGGCTTGCTACCAATGTCTCCTCCACGTTTGGCATGGTACACAGCAGGAGCTGGGAGAATATGTGTTGAATAAATGAATGAAATGTTGTCACTGGGGTGGCTGTGGGACCACCTTGCTGGAGGTGTCCAGTAGGTAGCTGGGAATACAGGTCAGAAGCTCAGAGAGAGCTCAGAGCTATGAAATCCCAGGTAAGAGAAGGTGCTAGTTGAAACATGGGCTGTGCTGAGATTGCCACTGGACAGCAGTGGAATGACAAGAAGGGTCAGGGTGGAATGTGGGGGCAGTGGGGGCTAGAGACTAGGTCTGCCATTGGGCCATGGCACCCGGGCACCAGGAACAAAGTCTCCTGGAATCTCTGTCATTTTGTCAGCGCCATTTTGGTTGCCATTTGTCATTCAAAGATTCATCTCATGCTCTGCCCTGTGTTTATTGGCCTCTTCCCACTTCATCTGCCAGTCCCCCCTTTCTCCACCTCCTCTTCTCCAGGCTATTTTTTTTTCTCTCCCTGAACTCTCCTACTTCCTCTTCAATCCTTCATCCTCCAGGTTGAAGGCAGAGGTCTCAGTAGTCCCCAGCCCCTCACTGGTCCTGTGGGGTTGCAATGCAGTTCTTAGCCTCTCTGTGTTTCTGATTCATCATCTATAGAATGACAATAAGAAAACCAACCATCTCGTAGTCACTCTGCCTTTAAATAGGCTTCAATTTTTATAGAGATGAAATTATTGTTTAATAGCTAGAAATTCTTCTCATCATCTAATCCAAAATTCTGCAGCGATTCATATGATAAAGCTTCTAAATGCTGTCAACTTCTCAAATTTATTTAGGTAGGGATTTTGTTTGCTGGCTGGCTCTTACAGGACAGAGCTGGATTTACTTCTGAAAGATGCTTGGAGTTCGGGAAGCAGGCTATGTCCCTCTTTCCAATCCCAGCGTCTAGCACGGAACACCATACTTGGTCAACACTTGCCGAATAAACGGATGGAGGCCGCATTCTACCTAATTAATATATGCTGAGTGATAAAGCACAAGAAATGAAGAGACTTCTTGCCAGGTGATCTTTCCATGGGCAAGGGGTGATTGGGGCATCCTAAAATTAGGCGCTAAATCAGAGGTTCAGTGGTGAAGGTTATAGGGCCTCAGAGTCAGGAGGAGTAGCTTGGAAGGATGCCCCTCCCTGGCCAAACTTGGGGACCCTAGCTTCCAGGGATGGGCTTGTGGGTTTTCTAGTAACCCTCAAAAGGACCATTCCTAGAAGGAGTCTATGAGACACCACACTGACAGGGTTAAGGAACTTCTTCCACTGAGGGATTTGGAAGCTGCTGATTTTAAATGTAACTGGTGAAAAGTTATCTGTACATTTGAGAGTTGTAGCACATTATGAAAGTCTTGTTAAAAATGCAGAAGGGGTTGACTTGATGGCTGTTGTAAGCAGTTACTGATCAGCTTGGGGAATTGGACAGAATAGATTTTAGGGTAACGAGACTCTAGCACCAGAAAGTGTTCCATGAAGCAGGATGCTGTGGTTTGGCTGGCTCTGTGGCCTTTGGGGGCTGTGAAACTCCCAGAATCTGTGTAGCAATCATGTATATGTAGGTATGTGCATTTTGGAGGGAGAGAATCTGTGGCCAAGGAGAGACGCGGCATCCTTGACAAGTTCGACCACAGCCTGGATGAAACTCTTTGCAACATGACCTCACGCCATTTGTCAGCTCTGTGCCCAGCTACCAACCTTTTCAGGGCTATTTCCCCCAACATTTCTTAAATCTCCCACCTTATTTCTTTAGGTTCTTCTCCATCTTCCTGAACTCTACCCCTTTCTGGATTCCTAAGGACCCTGATCCATCAATAATTGTCTTTAGGGCAGGCCACCGTGGCTCAGCGGCAAGAATGCTTGCCTGCCATGCTAGAGGACCTGGGTTCGATTCGCGGTGCCTGCCCATGTGAAAAAAAAATTGTCTTTATTGCTTATCAACCCTGATAGCCTGACTCCAGGCTGGATTTCAGGCAGCTTCTAAAATTAACAAGAAGGCAGTAGGGCTGTTGGGAGAGGAGTTAGTAGGGAACAAGATCTGATGGAAATCATGTAATCCCAATGGCCTCGGATTTTTGTTGTTTTTTCCGGAAGTAGACTAGGTGCTAAGAATAAGGGTCTGGGGGTTGAAAAGGGCAGACCAGGAGGTCTGGAGCCCCCCTCCACAGCAACTAAGCCAGTACCCGGCACTGCCTGGTGTTCAAGTGCCCAGACGAGGACCCTAATGTTGTTCAACCAGGGTGAAGAACCTCTGGTTTCCATCAGCACAGAGTTCAAAGCCAAGTCGGGGAGGGGGCGGGGCAAGAAGCAAAAGGGGCCTTGACTGTGTATGCACAAGCAAAACGAGGGGGGATGGGACAGGAGCCCCAAGGGGGAAATAGAGGTGTGAGTCCTGGAAGAGGGACCGCTCAGGAGTCCACCTTGCCCTGCTTTGGTGGGATGGAGGGCTGGGAGAGGGTGAGTGGGGGTGGGGGATGGGCTTGCACCCTCTGCCACACCTCTGATCCCAGAGCTTTCCTTTCACCTCTGGAGTGGAGATCTCAAGGATCTGACACAGGAGAGTCCTCCGGACGGGCTTGAATGGAATCTTCTTCACTCGTGACCAAGAACACGCACCCCTGGGGAGCCATCAGGAGTGGGTTATCTGCAGGATCTGGCGTCTCTTCCACCCCAAGGATCTCTTCAGGGGAAAGAACACTGGCAAATGGAACAGGATGACCCTAAAAGGGAAAAGCATGTGCTAGTTTATTCAACGTATATCTATTAAGCTCCTAATATGTGTCAGGCTCTTTCTGAACAAAACAGATACCTGATCTTGTGTGGTGTTTCCCAAACCACCATTCTCTGGGATATTAACAGTGTCCCATTAAAAAGGGGGGTGCGGGGGGCAAGGACTCCAAGTATCAATAAGTTTGAGAGACAT
The DNA here is from genome assembly GCF_023851605.1 of Tamandua tetradactyla. Lineage (NCBI taxonomy): Eukaryota > Metazoa > Chordata > Mammalia > Pilosa > Myrmecophagidae > Tamandua > Tamandua tetradactyla. Next base: position 147,205,994 of record NC_135332.1, read on the forward strand.
TGGGTTAGACAGTTAAACAGCTTTACTTACTACAGGACTTTGCAGAGCCTTGGATCTGTCAGTGCACCCTTTACCTCTCCAGGAGGGGGAGGTGAGCATGGAATATTTCTCAAAAGTTTTTGACCACAGGAATGAATTATCCACAGAACATGCTTTGAGAAACACAACATGGTGGCCTAGAGCTCAGTTCTGAAGTCACAGGACCTGACTTCCAATGCAGTCTGCCACCTCCTAGCTGTGTGACCTTAGGCCAATTGCTTATATCCATTTTTAAGTCTGTGAAATGGAGCTAGATAATAGTGTTCCCCTCATGCAGTTGTTGTAAGGATTAAATAGTGTCTGTGAAGCGTGGAGCGCAGTGCCCAGCAACCGGGAAGCCACTGAAGGTCCGGAGATCCTTGCTTCTGCTCTAAATGTCTATGACACATTGGCCTGGAAAAGTCCTGAGGGGCATTCAAATGCTTTCACAGCCTCTGATGGGATGAGGGAGAGATGTGGGAAGGATGGGGTGCAGGGAGGAAAGTGCTTCTTTCCCAGGAAGAAAGTTCCAGGAATCTGCGGCCGGTTGGGGTGGTTTGGTTTCTTGGAGAGGGTGGCGACAGGGAGCAGAGGGCAAACCGGCCAGGGCTGCCCCCACCAGCCCAGGATTGCAAAAGTTCCAGCAAGCATGGGGGTCAGCTCTTCAGGCCAGGCAGGCTCGGAGCAGCTGCTGGACCTGGCGAGGGGCCAGGAAGGGCCCTTCCCGGAGGCGGCCGCCGCTAGGAAGAGGTTACCAGAAGAGCTCCCACGCCGGCTGGCCTCTGGTTACTCGGCAGCCACAGCACAGCGCTCACAGTGGCTTCTGGCTGACGTGGGCACCTCTGGACAAGTCGAGTTTGAGGGATTTGTCCCCCCCGTGGTGACTCGTCTCCTAGGAGTTCTGTACTACTTCTCTGAGGCCTTGGAAAAGTGGGAACAGGTGCCTCAAGGGCGGGGTCTGAACTGGGGGCCATTGAATTAGGGCCGCGCCCCCCACCCTGGGACCCGAACGGGCTGATTAGAGTTCTCTGGGGCCCGTGGTCTGCTTGCTGAGGTCCCAGTACCCCTCCTCTCTGCCCCTCCTATCCACCCCCAGGACTTGCATGACATAGGCAGGAGCCCACTGCGTGCCTGACAGAGCTGCTTTCACGTGCATTATTATATCTGGTTTAATTCTCAAACGACCCCAGTGTGGGGGAGGGTGGACGGAAGACTGGAGCCAACAGCTACTGAACCTATAATGTTTCAGTCTGACCGATAATGCCAGACACTTGGGGGCTCTTATGATTCTGTATTACAAGACTCACGGGATAAAGGACTTCCCCAAGGTCGACAGCAGCACCCGGATTTGAACCCACATTTGTTGAACGCCAAAACTCAAGCTCTCTCCACTCTAATTCCGAGGGCAGTGCAGGCTCCCAGTTTAAGCTGCTGACTGTGTCCCGGGTTTTATTGGGGAAAATCATCCATAGAAATCAATAGAACATCTTTGACTGAAGAAACGCTAATCCTGCTTTTTGTCTTTCTTATGGAAAAAAAAAAAATCACAGAGCAGGCCCTGTTGACTGCCTCTTCCCAGGATCTAACTGCTTTTCCAGATCGGGCCCCCACCATCACCAGCACAGACAGGGCCCCCCCACTTTGGCTTCTGGGCAGCCCCCCAACACTCCCCCAGTCTCCTTTTCTAGCCAGGGTGGGGCCTCCTGGCGCTTATGGGCCTGGGGCCCAGGGCTCGCCTCCTTTCTTGGCAGCTTCTAGAAAATCTCAGCAGTTTCTGGCCTAGTAAAACCCTCTTTTCCTACCCAAGGGAGAGTTTAGATTGGCTTCAGCTGGGATGACCTCATCCCCTTCAGAATTTGGAGGTGTTCCCATTTTCCACAGGCTCCACCTTCATCCAAGGAGTTTCCCTCTGAACATCCTTCTCCAAAGGCCGCCCCCGCCCCCAGGCTGCCTGCGCCCTGGAATCCCCTAACCTCGGGAAGGCTGTGTGCTCCGCACATTCCTGAGCTCAGCTTAGAGCTCAGTCTGTCTGTCGGTTTGTTCTCTCCCCACCCTAGTGCTCCTGGGTCATCTTGACTGACCCCAGCTTTTCCCTGCTTCCCTTCTCCTTGTTCCTTCCTCCCTAAGATTCTGTCCTTCTTGTTCACTGACTTTCTCTACGCTACTTCCAGGAGTCATGGAGCCAGAGGAAACTGTTTGCATTAAATTAAACTGATCACAGTTACCTTTTGCGCTGGCTCTTCTTTAATGGTATCTCATTTCACCTTCCCAACAATCCTGGGATGCAGAGATTGTTATCTCTGATTTGCAGATGGAGAGCTGAAGACTTGGAGAGTTGACATCACCCGCTCAGAGCGAGCAGAAACAGACAGGACGTACAGTCAGGACTGAGCTCAGGTGTGTCCGGCCCCGAAGCCACGTCACGGTGTTGGTCACACCAAGAGATGTTACCTGGCTGCACCCACATGTGGGGTCCTGCAGCCACACTGCGGGCTTCCTGGAAGGATTAGCCACCAATCCCATTAGGCCACCTCCCAGAGGGCTCCAGAATCTGACGCTTCCACCACAACCCCTGGGCTGAGCCCTATGGCTCCCACGTGGATTTACCACCAAGTCTAAAGGGTCTGTCGCTTCTGCCCTTTCCCTCCCTGACATTTCGCATGCAGCAGAGTGATCCTTTAAAAGGCCCAGCGGACCCTGTCACTCCTGTGCTCAGCACCTCGGTGGCCCCCTTCTCAGAGTCCAAGGCCCTCTGGGACTTACAGTCGCGTCATCCTCCCCCTCTCCCCCCACCGGCCTCTGGTTTCACTTCTTGCTGCTCTCCCTTCCGCCTCGCTCCCCCCACCTCCCTGCTGTTCCTTGAAGGCACCGGCGGGCAGGCTCCCACTCAGGGACGCCGCGCCTGCTTTCCCGCTGTCTGGAAGGCTCTTCCCCAAATAGCTGCATGACTCAGTCTCTTACTTCCTTCGGGTCTTGCTTAAATACTGCCTTTTCAGAGAATCTTTCTCTGTTCACGGTATCGCCTGCATTCTGCTCCCAGCCCCTCTCTGCCCCCTGCTTCTCTCCCTCCCAACAGCATGTTTCACCAAACTGACATCACTGTGCTTATTTACTAGGTGACTGTCTGCAACTCCTGTTAGAATGGAGGCCTCATGAGGACAGGGGTTTTCTACTGTGCTCACTGCTGTATTCCAGCGTCCAGCACAGTACCTGACACCTGGTGGTTGCTCAATAACTACTTGTGGAAGGGCGGGTGGCAGGGAGGGGCACTCAGTTAGGTAATTTCAGGTGGTGCCAACCAGAAGGGAGCCTGGGCAGGCCTCTGAGGCACAGTGTCTGACTGCGCCATGGGAAAACCGAAGACCTGGGCTCACGCCCAGGGGAGAAGTGGCCTTTGCCCTCTTAGTTCCTCCTCTTTGCAGTGCCTCCTCTTTTGCACTTGCTGACTGAGTCTCTGGAGAGGTGGTCCCGGGGTGGGTCCTCGGGGCGCCAGCTCTGAGAAGGAGTGTGGTATGGGAGGGTATGTGAGTGTGCTCTTGGAATCAATACCTGAGGGAGGGAGGGAAAGAAGCAGGAGTGGACTGAGGAAAAGTCAAGCTGCAGTTTAGGTCCAGACACAACCTAGGCCGCCAATCCCCACCCATGTCCCCGCGGAACTCTGGAGCTAAAAATGGCCCAGTAGGGTTGGCCCACGTTGGGCTAAAATGGCTGGGCCTTTACACCTGCACCTTGGTCAGGGCATTGGATATTGACACCTTCAAAGGTGAGGTGCTCCCTGCAGGTGAGGTGCTCTATCCCGGGAGAGGTGGGAGGCTCCCGCACAGCTGAGGATGCAAGTCCTTCCTTGGAGGGGCCTCTGGGTGGCACGTGGCCACATTTACCACGAGACCCTTGGTGGTGCCTGCTTTATGCCATGACATTCTCGCCCACCCAGTGGGGTCCTTGAGATCCCGAGGAAGGGATGAACTGGACCCTGGAATGACACGCGTCAGGTTAGACACACTCCTGATCAGAGCTTCCTGCCTGCCAGTGAGAGAACCAAGACAAAGACAGACCAATTCAGAGAAATATAAATGGTGCTTTTAAAACTTAAAAAAAAAAAAAAAAGGAGGAAGGTGTGGGCCCTGGCACAGTGATGGATTGTCGCGCATCATGCAGGCTTTCCTTCCCCCCCCCCGCACCTCTGCCCCTGTCTCCACCGTCTGCAGTCTTCCCCCTTGAAACACAGAACGACAGTCAGGAGGTGCCACTGTGAAAACTAAGAAAATGAGGGTTCTCATGCTGGTTTGCACAAAAACAGCTGTGCCCTTTCTCTTCTCCCCGGGGGTGAAGGTCAGCCACGCCTTGGCATGGGGACGTGTGATTCCTGCAAAAGTTCCCTAAAAATGGGAACATGCCTTTATTAGAGCAAAATGTCCATCAGCATCTATATGGGAAGCGCTTGCCCCGCTAGTACATTTCCCCAGAGGAAATGCACACAGCAAATGTGCAAAAAATACTGGGGAAATCCTCAAAAGTGGTATGTGGGCTCCCTCCCCTACAGTCAGGTCTGCACGCAGTGGACGGGTCCTCAAGGGAGAGCCAGTGGAGGGAAGGGTGCGTCTAGGAGCCTGGGTGTGGGCGTCAGATCGCAGGGGTTTGGAATCTTGGCTCCATCTCTTACCACAGGTGGGATCTTGGCAAATTTCATAAGTTCACTGAGCCTCCGCTTCCTTGTCTGTAAAATTAGGGATAATAGCTGCGGTGGCCTTTAGAGGTGGAGCAGCTCAGAGCAAAGGTCCTTTCCATCCAGCATGCTTTAATTCTGTGACTCCATAGATGGGATGTGATGAGCTCCTGCACCTCAAGTCCCGTCGGGGCTTTTCCTGTCGCTGTCCCGGGTGGAAAGAGCCAAGCAGCAGCAGCTGGTCCTGTTCTCAGTGGCTGGAGAGAGGAACCTGCAGCAGCCACCCTGGGGGGCTATGCTAAAGCTGACCCTGAGCCCTGCCTGGTGGCTTGGAACACACAGACACCGAGGAAGGAGACTGCTGGTTCAGCCCTTCCTGATATTTAAAATGACTTTCAGTTGAAGAAACAGCACCGTTATCATCAGCAAACAGACAACTAAATCTCACCCCCTCTTTCTCCAGCACAGCACTGAGCTCCGAGGAGTGATTTGAACAAGAAAAACTACTGTTAACTAAATGTAGTGTTTATGGTAGCCAGCCTATATGCCTTGGTATGTCATAAAAGTTTTGACATGTGTTTCAGTATGTGACTCGTGTACTTAAAAATTCACTGAAGGCTCCAGTATAATCAATGTGAGAAGTATATTTTCTAGGAAATAATTTTACCCTTTTGGATAGTTGTGGAGATTTAGGGTTGCTATGGCATTGGGTTTATGGTATATTCTTGGCTATACCTATGATTAATTTGTTCAGGAACCCCTGATTAAAACATCGTTCCTTTTGGAAGCATCTAAGCTTCTCTGCTTCACCTTAAGCAGAATCCATCTTTTCCCCCCTCTTTGCTTCTACAGCTTGCATTGTTAATTTTGAATTTTAACAATAACATCTCCCACAACTAAAAACCTTTTGTGGATTTGTAAAAGTGATATATGCTCATTTTCAAAAGTTTGGAAAAAACAGCAGAGTATAAAAAATAAAATGAAAATCTCCCAGAATCAAAGCCTTTTGGCGCATTTCCTTTTTGCCTTTTTCCTAAACCTGTTTATTTAAATAAGCAGTGCATGTGTAAAAGGGGCAGGGGGGACCAGCGAGTTGTGTTTGTGGCTAAAACTGGGACATATCTAGGTGTGCAGAAGGAAACGGTGGGGTGGCCTGTCGGGAGCTTCCACTGCAGAGGGAGGGGGGGAGCTTCCAGGTAAGGCCTCAGCCCATGAGAAGAGGGTCGGTCAAGCAGACGCGTCTCCCCAGGTGGCAGAGCTCTAGTTAAGAGGGTGCACCTGGATCTAGCTTGTCACTGCACTGAGTGCAGAGCCCCTGGAATCAGAGCCAAGTGCTGGTGGGGAGGGGAGGGGAGGCAGGAGAGTCCTGGCCAGTGGTGTCTGCCCCTGGCAAAGCTGTTGCACTAAAAGGCCTATAACGCACTGGAGCTCAAACAGCCCAGCTTTACAGCTCCACTGACAGAGCGCAGAGCTCTGCAAAGTCACCCCAGACCCAAGACCTGGGAATCCTGCTCTGTCAGCAGCCCCGGGACACCCAGCTGGGGTGCAGCACACAGTGCAGGAGGTCTGGGCAGAGAAAGAGGAGCAAGGCAAGCACAGAGATCACATGTTGGTGGCAACACATGGCCTTGAGTGGCAGCCCACACGAGACACCTTTGGGAAACTCCTAGAAACACCTGGCAGGACCTTGCAGCAGCAGAAGGGAGAGAGAGCACAGGAAACTCAGGTGAATGCCATGTCTACTGACTCAGTTAAAAAGAAATCACTGTGCACCCTCTATGCCAAGCAGGGCACCAGGTACTGAGTGAGCCTTGGTGGACCCGCTAGAGGTGGACAAGGGCACATGGCCCCTGATGTGACGGAGGAGTGAGCGTGAGCCTGCTGGGCTGATGCCCTGGCAAGGGGGGCTGGGAATTGCTAGCTTGTTGTTGTTGTTTAAGGTGTACTATTTTGTATCCCGCTAAAGAACAAAACCAACTAACAGCAACAAATCTCTGGCATTTACTTGCTCTGTCTTTTACTGTGGTTAGTTGTTGCATGACTGAGAGCAGAGCACTTCATATTTAGCTTTCCTTTCCCATCACCGACCTCCCTGGCAGGCACACAGTAAGTACAGGCTACATCCTTGTCAATGAAATACAATCTCCTGGTTTTTTTTTTTTTTTTTGTATGCTGTATGGCGGAGCCACGTTTCATTCTTTTTCCATGTGAGTATCCTGTTATTGCAGCATCATTTTGTTGAATAGTTTGTTTGTTTTTTGTTTGCCCATTTGTTTCTTTTGGGAAGTGCATGGGCCGGGAATCAAACCCGGGTCTCCTGTATGGCAGGCGAGAATTCTACCACTAAACTACCCTTGCACCCCATACCACCTCCTTTTTTAGCAGTCTGATTTATGGCATGGTAGCCAGGAACACATTATGTTAAAGAAAAAAAAAAGAGGACTCCCTTGGCAAAAAAATGCAAGTTGGAGAAGCTGTTCCCAAATTTGATAGTGAATCCTGGGGTTCTCCTCCCCTGTGAGGAATAATGTCTGGGAACATTGTGATTAGAAAGATGCCACATCTCGATCTGCACCCTTGATCTCTGACACTTCCCTTTGCTGTTTCGATGGAATGAGGGCGTGCAAAAGAACTTGGTGTCACCCAAGCCACCTCCACAGTGGGCAGGCGCCTGGGAACCTGGCCTTGGTACTGACGGTGACTCTGGGATACTGACGGGCGCCTGGTGCTATGCTGGGTTTCCTGGGGCTCCTAGAGAAACACACATCCTAGTCCTTGCTAGTTAGAGGTGACACGCTCAAGTGCCTGCATAGCGCGGGGCACTCAGGGCAGGGTGTGGGCATAGGTTTCTTCAGCAGGAGCATCTTGGAAGACAAGGACCAATGGGGTCAGAAGAGAGAGAGGCCTTCATGGAGCAGGTGGGGCAGGAGTGGGCTTGGGGAACAGTGTCACGCCTCGGTTGAGAAGGAAGACTTCAGAGTCACCTACTGGGCTCGCGTTCCAGCTCTACCCCTTTCTCACTGCTTGACCCCAGCCTGGTTATTTCACCTCCCTAAACCTCAGCTTCTATAAAACAGTTCCTCCTCAAGAAGTCATTTTAAGGAATAAACAAAGACAAAACTCATAAGGCACTTAATAAAGTGCCTGGCATGTGATAAGCACTTGACAAATGAGAGCCATTGTTCCTGTTGTCAGGAAAAGCAGGGAGGATTTGGGGAGGCAGGGGGGTCAGAGAGGCTAGCCCAGCTTCTGGAGTAGCTCAGTTCAAAGAAACACTGTTTGTTAAGCAACTCTGTCCCAGCTCTGTGCTTGGCTCCAGATACTACAAATAAACAAGTGTTTACAATAAAGAAAGGTATGTGTGCCAGAACAGTGGTTGTGCAGGGGGCCGTAGGCTCATAGACGTGTCCCTGGGCAAAGACAGCAGGTCATCAAAGAACCCCTTTCCAGGAAGGTGCATCTCAGCTGAGAACTGAGTATAGGCAGGAATTAGCCAATGGGTGTAGAAGGGGCAGAGGGGAGGGGAAAAGCAGTATCTCAGACCAGAGGAAGTCCCAGCAATGTGGGATTCGGAATTGTAGGAGATCAAGGCTGGAGAGGCAGCTGTGGTGGGAGATGCTGCAAGACTCCTCCGCAGAGGATGACCCTCCAGAAAGGGTGACACACATGGAGAGGAAGAGAAAGCAAAGGGCAGTGTCTTAGACACACCCACGGTGAGAAACTAGCGGGAGCCGATGCCAGCAAGAAAACGGAGCTGTCAGAAACCCACAAGGAGAAGTGGGAAAGTGCAGTGTCATGGAAACCAGGGGAGGGAGCACATCCATCCGGGGGAGGCGGCTGTGGGAGCGTCGGGGACCACGGAGTGGAGAACAGGAGGCCCAGCGCCACCTGTCCTCACCAGGAAGCCCAGCTCTGTTGACCCAGGTGGGGGGATTCCAGTAAATGGCGTGAGAGTGGGAGGACCAGGTGGAGGCTGGGTAGGCGCGTCAGGGATTTCAGGAGGAAATGAAGTGAGGCCACACATTTCCGGATTTGGCAGGGAAAGAAAGAGGGTGGTTGCTAGGAGGGACAAGAGGAGGTGCGCGTGGGTTTCGCGTGGGTGTGAAGGCCGCCTGGGAGGAAGCAGTGGAGAAAGGGGAGGGAGGGCATGTCGTGGGTGTGCAGCCGTCCTGATGCTCATTCAGCTACCAACATACCTCATTCGGGAGAGTCAGTGGCGAGGCTGCCCTCCTCAGCTGATCTTTCTCCTTCCAAGTTCCTGCTGCCAGTGCTTTGCAGTGGCAGGAATGAATGACTGTGGTTCAGGCCCTAAATGCAGAACCAGAGCACCAGCCTCCTGCCCAGACACCCCTTTCAGGGCTCAGTACATCCCTGGCTCTAGGAGACGGCAGAGGACCCCATGCCCTGGGCTGGGCGGGTGGTGTGAAGCCACCGGGGAGGGTCTGGGATGGGGGAGTGAAGCGCTTCTGTGCCACTTCTCCAAAGGGATCCCCGGGGCGAGGACTGCCTCCCCCCATCCCAAGGGCTCTGACAACCATCTTTTGTAGATGAAGGACCCGTTTTGTGCATCAGAACCCTTTGGCATGCTGGTCAGGCCTATGGACCCTTTTTTCAGAATAACTGCACAAGTTAAATGCATAGAATTACAAATGAAATCAGTTGTACTGAAAAAACAGTTATCAAAATATGTTTTTAAAACCAGACATGCGGTACACAGGTTGTTCAGTGGTAGAATGCTTGCCTTCCATGCGGGAGACCCAGGTTGGATTCCTGGACCATGCATCCCCCCCAAAAAAGCAAAAACAAAAACAAAAAAACATGTAGTGTAGTAATATATGTGCTTCTTTTATTAAATGCATTAAAGAGCCTATCTAGCAATAAGCCATGATTTTAGAGTGGTAATGAGTATAAATGACTTGGGGATATCTGCAAACTCTAATAGCTAATGGGATATGGAAATGTCTGGTTTCTTCTGGCAACAAAGTCACAGGTCTCCCCGTTACTATGATGCTGTTGCCTGCAGCCATAATGGAAGGAAATGCTCAATTTTAGTTAAAGGATTGTGAAAATAAAGACATAACTTTTACCCATCTAAGTACTTGGACCCCCTGAATTCTCTCCATTCCTTTCAAAATGTTAAGAACTTCTGTTCTGTCGTAAGAGTCAGAATCCCCAGGGCTCACAGGGGCCAGGCAGGTGGTCCTACAGTGGGAACAGGAGATGGGAGGGGACAGCTGTGGGTGGGGCTCCTTCTAGGTGAACAGCTCGTCTGGGCTCCAGGGACGGCAGACCTAGTACTGCCTCATTTTCACATTTTTAAAAGATACCTGAAATGTGAATTTTTATGTAAACTCTCCTAAATTTTTTAATGTTAGCAAAAGTATTCAAATTCAGTGGACACAGTGGGGGCCAAATGTAACACAGATGCTGGCCACATGCAACCTGGGGGCCTGGGTTTTGAATCCCTGAAGCATGGGTCTGTGTTAGTTAGATTCAGTTGTCAACTTGGCCAGGTGAGCATACCTAGTTCTGTTGCTGGGGACACAAGCCAATGGTACGTGAACCTCATCTGTTGCTAATTACATCTGCAGTTGGCTAGGAGGCGTGTCTGCTGCAATGAGTGACGTTTGACTTAATTGGCTGGTGCTTAAATGAGAGAATGCAATGTAGCACAGCCTAGCAGCTTGGCATTCCTCATCTCAGCACTTGCAGCTCAGCCTAGGTCTTTGGAGATGCAGAAAGAAGTCACCCCGGGGAAAGTTGTTGGAACCCTGGGGCCTGGAGAGAAGACCAGCAGAGACCATCCTGTGCCTTCCATATAAGAAAGAACCTCAGTGGAAAGTTAGCTGCCTTTCCTCTGAAGAACCAACAAAATAAATCCCCTTTTTATTAAAAGCCAATCCGTCTCTGGTGTGTTGCATTCCAGCAGCTAGCAAACTAGAACAGGGTTCTTTGTAGGCTCTGTACATCACCCCCCAGATTTGCAGTCTTGCAGAGAGGCATGTAGGACCATTTATAACCCACAACTCTGGTCTAAAAATGTACTGGGCCTAAGTCCTCTACATGCTGCCTGATAAATGCAGGTGGCTAAAGAAGTAGATTGATGAAGGCACTGACCGAGAAGTAGATTGGCGAATGATGGTGTATACTTATGAATGAAAGTTGTGCTGCTACAAAAAGGAACAATGTGGTGAGGCATGCAATCATGTGAATGAACATGTGGGACATTTGGGGAGACAAAATAAGCCAGAAACAACGATACAGTCACCTTTAGAAAATACTTAATAGAAAACAGGGGCCTAGACTGTAAGCTTTTAGAGCAGACACATTAAGTCTGGAGTGGTGATTACTATTTCTGAATTTTGAGAGGCTGTTTTATATATATAACCCGATATTTAGAAATAAGAACAAAGCCGAACAAGTTGGGGTTAAGGTAATTCAGAAATAGGGGTAAGGAAAACTGTGTCTATATTTTTAGAACCACACGTACTCTTTAAGACCAATGGAAGAAAGGTTTATTTGATCTGGAACTGAAATTTTCTGTAGTGCATAATCTAATTCAACCTATATGTATAGCTCATTTTTTTTTTTTTTTTTTTTTTTTTTTTTTTTTTTTAAAGGAAAGACAGAGAGAAGGAAGGAAGGATAGAAGGAAGGAAGGATAGAAGGAAGGAAGAAAGGGAAACATCTTTAAACATTTTCTTGTTTTATTGTATTTTGTTTTTCCGTTTTTTGTTACATGGGCTGGGGCCGGGAATCGAACCGAGGTCCTCCGGCATAGCAGGCAAGCACTTTGCCCGCTGAGCCACCGCGGCCCGCCTGTATAGCTCATTTGAACAACTGAAACACAGGATGCACAGATTAAGAAAGAGGTCCTGTAATCCCATATAGATTATGTAATATCTGGAAACATCCTCAAGTATATTAAGCAAATAATCAAAAAGTATTCGCCAAGTGCCCTGAGGGAGGGGAGAAAGTCTATGGAACTAGTAAACCTTACCATCAGGAAATCCCCTGATACTGTGTCAAACCTTAGGGGCACCCAAATCAATAGGCCATGCCCTCAGTCATGAGGCTTACTCTTGGAAGCTTATGGAGGTAGCGGAGAAGCTTACACTACCTATAGGGATGCCTAAGAGTTACTTCGTGAGGACTTCTTTCATTGCTCAGATGTGGCCTCAGTATCTCTAAGCCCAACTCTGCACGTGAAATCATTGCCCCCCCCCCCCCACGTGGGACATGACATCCAAGGGTGAAAGTCTCCCTGGCGATGGGGAAGAGGACTCCCAGGGATGAATCCAGACCTGGCACCATGGGATCAACAATTCCATCCTGACCAAAAAGGGGAAAAGAAGGGTAATTATTAATTATCAGTGGCAGTGAGCGTTCAAATAGAGTCGAGAGGCTACTCTGGAGGTTGCTCTTACGCAAGCTTCAGGTGGATCTTGCTACCTATCATAACCTGCCAACCCCCAACCAGGACCATTCCAGCCAATCCTAAAGAACATTGAGGGCAATATACAAGATTCCACAAGGGTTCCATGCACTAGAGTAATTTTCCAGAAACCTGCAACCTCCAGATGGGTCCCTGGTCCAGATAAGTCCTGAAACCCAGCCCAGCCTCTCCAGAACATCAGACAGTTCCATCTGCCTATCCCATATTAGTGAAAACCCTTCCAATATCAAAAATTTAGAATTGCCATAGCCCAAACAACCCCAAAGAGAGGTGTAGAAAGATCAAAGTGGTATGATGGTGAAATTATATATAGAAGATAGGACTGAACAAATGAATATCTCTTTTAGTCTCCAATATCTTAGAGCAGCTAGAAGTAAAAACCTAAAATTGTGAAATTATAACCCATGTCAAGGTCTGAAATATGTTCTACAACTAATTGTGGTGCTATCCTTTGAAATGTATAGCTTTTTTGTATGTATGTTATTGTTCACAAAAAAAAAGAAGAAAAAAAGTCTATTGTCATGATAAAAAAGTACTTAAGCCTTCTAGCCTCTTATGTTCTGGAGCAGCTAGAAGGAAAAATATGAGAGGACTGTATGGTAGCCCATGACAGACTCTGGGATCTGTCCTGTAACCACTTTCTAAAGAGTGCTTTGAAAACTATTGCTTTTTTATTTATTTGCTTTGTATATATATTATACGATTCAATAAAAAAAGTTAAAAAAAAAATTATTCCCGGCCACAACCACAATCTGCAGTAAATTGCCACATTAAACCTAGCAATTGTCCAACTATGCCATCTCACGGGCCTTGTTTTCCCTTTAATGGACTACAGGGTCAAGGTTGATGCCTCCATGTGCATCGCTCTGAGAAAGAGAAGGATCACAGCCAGAAGCCGAGAGTGTGTCTGAGCTCTACCACTTTTCAGCTCAGTGACCTGGAGAAGTCATGACTCTTTTTTTTAATGTCAAATTATTTTTTTTTTTGCATATTCATCATCATAATCATTTCTTAAAACATTTGCGTCAATTTCATGACTCTTTCTTAACCCTTCTAGTCTCATCAGCCAAATTTAAGTTTAAAAACACTTTCTAAGTGGCAGAATGCCGTCTGAATATAAGGAGCTCCGTTTCTTTTTGTTCTCTGTTCCATTCAGTTAGGTTCCCCTGGAGTTAGGGTGTGGGAAAAGGAGGGAAGCCCCGTTTGTCCCAAAATGTAGTGTAATGACCAGTATCTGTCAAATGCCCAAAGCAAGAGTGCGAGGTCATCCTCTGACATTCAAACACCGGTTGGGGACCGTCAGGTGTAAGCACGGAGAACTGGGGTGCTTGCAGGTTTAGGAGGGAAGGCGGGTGGGAGAGCACGGCAGGCCGGGGGGCGCCGGCAGCTTGAGTTTTGCACACGCTGTTAGACCCACCTCGCGGGTGGGAGGAGATGGGGAAGGGGCTTCCCTCTCATCTCCAGATGGTGCGGATCTCTGAGCTTCTTGGGGCAGGTCCTCAGGGGCTGGGCTGTGACAGGAGCTGGGAAATGAGACCGGATGACGTCCCTGCCACCACGCTGCCACACTGGAGCCTGTTTTCAGAAAAAGAACGCCCTGTGGCTCTGTGGGAGTTGTGCCCGCGTTTCCCGGGTCCTGGCTTCCCTCGGCCCCCTGCGAGCGTGGGGGTGGCAGGCGCTGCCTACTGGGGGCGGTGGGTCCCCCGGGGCGGGCCGTGACTTGGGTGGGGGGAGTCCCAACCTCCCACGGGGAGATGAGAATGAATTGGGGAAGTAGCGGCCGCAGGGGACACAGAGGAAAACCAGAAGCGGTTCTCAGCAAGGGAAGCCCCGGAGGGTCTGTGACGCCTTCGCCTCTGCACAGGGGAAGATCCAGCCAGGCGGAGGGCAATGCTCTGAAGCCAGAAGGCAGAGTTTTTGGTCCTTGCATGGCTGTGAGACCTTGAACAGATACTTGGATGGCTCCCCACCTCTGTTTTCCAAAGGGTAAAATGGGGCTAGTGATGGATTCCGCTCCTAACTTATTGTGTGGACTAATGAATTAATGCTTAGAAGTGTGTAGAGGAGTCAGCACATGGCAAGGCTTGAACTCTATCGCTTTTACTATCGTATCAGAAGCATCCTCTTCAGGCTCCAGTGAAGTCCGTGGGAAATGCTTGGGTTCACAGTTCTCTATCTGGGGCCTGGTGAATCTCCACCCATCCTCTAAGACCCAGCTCAGATGACACCTCCTCTGTGCTGCCCTTATTTTTTCTTTTTATGCCACTCATTATTATGTGATCCCTTTGTGCTAGGATCAATGCTAAGAACTTCACACGTTCTCATGCAGGGCAGCTTTGGGTTTTGTGGGGCCTATACAATTTAGGAGCTCTTCGTTTAAAAATAAAAACACAATTATCTGACTTTTATAAATTTTGTAAAACATACTCATCACATGAGCATATCGCCAGGGCCTTGGAAGGAGACTGAGCAAGCCAGAGTCCCCGATGCTTAAGCGCTGTTAGCACCAGGTAAATCCATCTCCAGGGTCAGGTAATCCCCACACTAGCCCAGTGAGGTTGGTAAGTATTGTCCCCGCTTTACAGATGTGGAGGGTGAGGACTCAGAGACAAGAAACGCCATCACTGCCTAAAACATTGGCCTCCCCTGACGCCCCTGACAGCAGAGCTGTCATCAGGTTTATATGTCCATTAGAACATGGCCTATCATCACTAGATTAACCCTTGTCTGTCACATATCAGCTTCTCTCAGGCTCAGAGACAAGTTGTGTCCATTTGGAGTGGCCCAACAAAGGTTTTCAATAAATGCAGTGTGCATGAATAGGCTGCTTCCATCCTAAATGTTTTGTGCTTTTGGTTTCCACCAACTTACCTGTTTCACGTCCCTGCTTACGGGTTCTCAGCCCTAGCTTAATGTTTCAAGGGAAAGTTTCTAAGAAACAGAGGAATAAAAGAAAACAAAACAAAACAAATAAAAAGAAACCTTTCTGTGAGACCTAACAGAAACTGCAGATGAGGATAGTCAATTAATACATTAAAAAATGTTTATTGTATATTATTCTGAGCACAGGGAACCAGAAGTTAATAAAGAACAAAAATTCCTGTCCCCAAGGAGCCTACGTACTATTGATGGAAAACAGGAAATAGCAGAATAAATAATCATATCATAGGCTGTCAGATGGTGAAAAATAAAGCTGAGAAGAAGGATCAGGGCTACTGGTTGACATGGGGGGTAAGGGAGGGCCTCTTGGAGAAGGTGATATTTGAGAAAAGCCCTGAAGATGGTGAGGGAATAAGCCATGTGGCAATCTGGGGGAAGAGCCTTCCAGGCAGAAGGAGTCGCGCCTGTGCAAAGGCCCTGAGGCAGGAACAAGACTGATGAATGTGAGGAAGAGCAAGAGGGCCTATGGTGAGTGAGTAGAGAGTAGCAGGAAGGAAGTCAGAAAAGTCATTGGGGCCAGATGGTCCAAGTTTTGTAGGCCATTATGGAGAATTTGGACTTGGTGCAGAGAGAGATAAGAACTGAGCCATTGGAAGGCAGTGAGCAGGGAGACCTGATCCGACTTTCATTCTTAAAGGATCTCTCCATCTATCAATTTGAGAATAAACTATAGGGGCCAAGAATGGAATCAGGTAGACCAGTTAGAGATTATTTCAAGAATCCAGGTGGAAGATGTCTGCAACGTGGACTAAGGTGGTGCTGTGGAGGTGGTAAGAAGTGGTGAGGATATGAGAGAGAGAAAGGAATAAGGATGACCTCTAGGCCCCTGAGAAGAAGGGAAGAAGAGAAGCAGCTTTGAGGGTAGGATAAGGGTTTTGGTTTTGGGCATGTTAAGCTGGAGATGTTTCTAAAAGTTGAGCAAGTAGTTGCGTATATGAGACTGGAGTTCAGAGGAGAAGTTCAGGTTAGAGAAATAAAATTGGGAGCCATCCACAAATAGCTGGTAATTAAGATGGTGAGACTGAATGAGGTCACTAAGGGACTCTAGACAGAGAAGATGCCCAATGATTGATCTGTGAGCTTAAAGGTCAAGGAGATGAAACCAGGAAGGAGCAACCAGTGAGGTCAGAGGGAAACCAGCGGAGTGTGGTGGAAAGGAAGCGTTTCCGGGAGGAGGGAGCGAGCAGCAGGAGCAAATGCTGATGAGTCGGGTAAGATGAAGCCTGAGAAGCAATCATTGGATTAACAACATGAAGGCCTTTGGTGACCTTGCCTCAGGTTTTTCCATGGAGTGGCGGGGCAGAGTGGTCTAAGAGAGAAGAGGAGAGCATTTAGGACAGCACGCAGAGACAGCTTTTCTGTGAAGTTTTGCTGCAAAGGGGAACAAAGAAGTGGAACAATAGCTGGTGAAGAGAAAGGGTCAAGAGAAGGTTTTCAGTGATGGAGAAATAACAGCACGTGCTGAAGAATGATTCAATAAAAAGAGTAATTGATGATGCAGGAGAGAAGCAAGAGAACCACTGGAGTAATGGACTGAACGGGTGAGAGGGGCTGGGGTTGGGCACAAGGGCAGGGATTATTAGGCTTGGATATGAGGATCCACAGCTGCAGGAAGGAAGGGCAAGGTCCCGGACCCTTACACAAAGCGAGAGAACAAGAGGGAGTTGAGGGTGTGGGATACAGACTGAGGATGGCCAGGCCACGGAGTCTGAGCTGAAGAGGAGGTGATTTCCCACAAGGGAGACGGGAAGAACAGTAAAAAGGTGATGGATTCAAAGTCTCACTGCTCCTGATGGGGAATTAGAATTGTGGGAGATTGTGGCGGACTGCCGATTGGCCCCCCAAATCCATTTTCCCCTTTTTTCCAGTGCACACCCCTGTCCTGGTAAAGACTGTGTTTCCCAGCATCCCCTGCAGCGGGGTGCAGCCTAAGTTTTGGCACTGGCAGTGTTACGTCCCACATGGCTCACATAGAAAGAGCTTGTTTGCCTTTCACTTGCATCCTTCCCCCTTCCCGAGGGCTGCAAGGTTGATGCGCAGTGGCCCAGCCTTAAGGCCTGCTACAGAGCTACTTGGCTGCTTTTGTTCCTTGGTGCGTTGGCTCTCCGGTGAACCTAGGGACACTTCTCAGAATAATGCTCTTAAATTTGTGGAATCAAATCATAGGAAGTCAAAGGAAACCAGCTATATTGAACTCCCGTTATCAAAATATTAAAGAATTATGAGCTAATAATACATACACTTCCTTATTAACGCATTAAAGAATATTCTAGCAATGGATTTAATAACTAGCCTACTTTCAAAGTAATGGTGCATATAAATGTAATATATTACAATATCTGCAAGAATTAAATGTGACATGAAAATATCTGTGATTTCTGTTGCGGACGGGGTCACAGGTATTGTCAATAACCTGGGTTTGTGGCCTGCTGTCATAACTGAAAGGAATGCTAATTTTCAAGTAAAACTTGGTGCAAATAAAGATGTGATTTTTTTTCTTGGGCAATTTCACAGAGCATCAGAATTCTATCCATGGACCCCTGGGGTCCAGGGATCCCAGATTTAGAACATCCCCTGTCTCTGGGGATGGTAGAGCAACAAGGTGGAAGAAAAATTGGCTTTCTGAATAATAACATGAGGCAGAGCCACGCTGCTGGCCTGCAGCAGCCAGACTGCTAGGTGAGCGAGAATGAAAATCCTGCTTTATTTACACCATTGTCTTTTGGGGGCTCTGCATTACAACAGCTTATTTTGGACTCTAATAGAGAGGCAGATGGTGATTAAATTGTTAATATGTAATATATAATTGCATGAGTCAGTTGATTGCCTTGCCCCAAAGCGAAGTGAAACCCAGCTGAGGGCCTCTGGACTTTCCCGTCCCCTCCCCATCCCACCATGCGCCTCACAACGCCCAGACATGGGCCTCTCCCGATGTCCCACCCCCATCTGGGCCTCAGCTAAGTCCACCTGTTTCCTGTTCTTGGCCTGGACAAGCCTCTGCCCTGGCCTCACCCTCACCAGGACTGGCTGACAAAAGAGCAGCTGTCTCTCCCCTCCCTCCACCCCCTCCCTCTCAGGCCCAGACACACCCAGACCGGCTGGCAGTTTCCTGACTGCAGCGAACTGGAATGTTAATAGAGGACGCGGGCTGGTCGGGGCTGTGATTGCTGGCAGGATCTCAGGACTCCAAGAGGGGCTGGACTGGAGTTGACCGTGCAGCCAGGGAACAGCAGAAATGCCCTTAAAAAGGGAAAGGAGAAATGCCAAGGAGAGATCTGAGGCCTGTGTCCAGAGCATGGAAATCTCAATAAGTGAGCAGGAGGGACAAAATCAGGACCAATCTAAATGGGTCACCATTTACTGAGCACCCATGAACTGCCAGGACTGTACCAGTGCGTGACACGTGTGGCCTCTTTTCACCCTCCCGACAGCCCTGTGAGTTAGAGTCTACCATCTTTACCACTATGGAAACTGAGGCTCAGAGAGGTTGAGTTACCTGCTGAAGGACTCACAGCCAGTACACTACTAAGTGTTAACACCTCTTTTAATAAAAGGGACTGGAGCTAAGCATGGGGTGTTTCTTTCCTGGGAAACGGGAGGTCCAGCCCTTATTTTAGGACATCCTCACCAGTGCATGGCTCCTGCTGCTCTGAGTAGATGTGGAGCCTTTATGGCAAAGGGCAAGGCTGGAATCTGCAGCGAAGCTCTTCTATATCCTGGGAAGGCAGGGGAGGGCCCCACAGCCACGGTGAGCCCTAGGATGATGACAGAGCCAGAGTCCATGGCCTCAGCTCTGGCTTGACCAAGGTCTGGCCAGTCTGTTCATTCTCACCCTTCTCTTTGGCCAGGGTTCTATCTGCTTGGATGCAGCTTCCTCTGCTCAGTGCATAGACAGGCATGGTGCAGGCTGGACAGGACTTCTGCACGGTGAAAAGCCATGGGGTGTGTGGGCACTGGAGTTCCAACAGCCCTGGGAAGAGAAAGAGAAGGCCCCAGATTTTGTTGTGAGGCGCTGGGGAAGGTTGGGGCTAGAGAAGGCAGCACTG
The DNA here is from genome assembly GCF_023851605.1 of Tamandua tetradactyla. Lineage (NCBI taxonomy): Eukaryota > Metazoa > Chordata > Mammalia > Pilosa > Myrmecophagidae > Tamandua > Tamandua tetradactyla. The sequence continues at coordinate 147,225,120 of NC_135332.1, forward strand.
GGCAGTGGAAAGGGTGTGCACTGTGGGTCAGACAGACTGACCTATCCCAGAAGTGGGGCCTTGGATGAGCCTGTGGGTTCCATTATCAGCTTGACGGAATGAGCTCACATCAACTCCATATTATAGGGGAAATCTTAGGGAAGTGCTGGGCACACAGTGCTCCGCTGGTGGTTACCACAGGAAAGTGAGGGTATGGGGCAGCAGCCCACGGGTCCTAAGGAATGGGCAGTGGCCCAACCAGGGTGAAGGCAGGACAGGTAGTTTCCTGATATTCCCAATTTGGGCCACCTGGCTATCTGGGGTGCAGTCCTTCAATGCCAGTGACTGAGGCTTTTATCTCCAGGGCAGGATCTGCTCCATTCAGGCTGGGGACCTCTCTATCCCAGGCAAAGAATGATAAGGATCGCACTGGCCTCGCAGAGGGCCTGGCCTGGCCTTGTATCCACTTTCCAGGCCTACTCCCTTATAACCGAGGCTCTGCCTTGCACTTCTGTTCTAGGAATGAGGCCGCTGCTGGATGAGCCTCTGGGTGAGTCTGAGCTGGGCTTTCTCCCTGCTATCAGCTCTTCTCCTTTATTGCTTCCTGGGCCCACCCCCTAGGCCTGTCTTGCCAAGGACACTCCCTAAGTAGGGGGTCTGCAGAGACAAAATCCAGGCTTAAGGTATGGCCAGCCCAGAGCCTGTAAGGAGGAGCAGGTAAAGGGATTAGGGCAGAGGTTCCCAAACCTTCTCAGTCCACAGCACCTTCAGGTGGCTGTGCACTCTGTGGACACTGACATTAGGGCAATTCATTCACTCATTCATTCAATCAGCAAAGCATTTGTGGAGCAACTCTTCTCTATCAGTCAGGGTTCTCCAGGAAACCAGAACCAAGAGGATGTGTATATGTGTGTGGATAATAGTAAGAGATTTATTTTAAGGAATTGGCTCACCCTACACCCAATCAGGGGGACTGGCAAGTTTGGGATCTAAAGGGCAAGTAACTGGAAATTCTCATGAGAGTTAATATTGCAGTTTGGCATCTGAAATCCAAAGGGGAGACCAACAAGCTGGAAGCTCAGAGAGCAGTTACTGCTGTAGCCTTAAGGCAGAACTACTTCTACTTTTTTCTTCTCCTTCTCCTCCTTCTCTAGCTTCATTAGAGGAAAAAAAAGGGGGTTTACAGAAAAAGCATGCAGAAAATATGGAGTTCCCACATACCCCCACCCCTCACACATACACGCAATTGAGAATCTCTTTTTCCTCTGAAAACCTCAGTTCTTTGTCTTAAGTCCTTCCATTGATTGGATAAACTCCACCCACATTATTTAGGACGGTCTCCTTTACTCAAAGTCAGCTGATTATAGGTGTGAATCATATTTACAAAATACCTTCATGGTGACACCTAGGCTAATATTTGTCCAAGCAACTGTACAACATAGCACAGCCGAGCTGAAACATAAAATTAAACATCACCTCCTCTGTGAATTAGACTCTAACCTAGAAACTGGAAACATACCAGTCAATAAGATTCAGTATCAGGCCTTAAGGAGCTCCCTGTTTAAACTATGAGACAGACCAGAAAGTATATAGAGTTTCTGTGCTCCCCACAATCAAGGGGAACAGAGAGCACAGTGGCAGGAGCATGGAGAGGGCATCTGTCCATCCTTGGGTGCTCAGGGAAGGCTTTCTGAAGGAGGTAGCATCTGAGCTATGTCCGAGAGGTTAGCGAGTCAAACACAGGAAGTATCTTGGGGTGAAGCACAGACTGAAGTAAGAAGGTGATTAGGAGCTTGGCATCACTTTAAAGACTTACTAGGAATTCAGTCAAGTGGGTCAGTAAGAGATGAAGCTAGAGAGGCAAGCAGGAGTCCTCTCAGTAGGGAACCACACAAGAGTTTTACATAAGGAATCTACTCGGTTGAATCGATATTTTAGAACCAACCTCTGGCTGCGGTATAGAGAATGAATGGGAAGGGCAAGACTGGAACCCAGCAAGAAGGCCAGTTAGGAGCCCATCGCAGTAATCCAGGTGACAGGTGGTGGTGGCTGGACCCAAGGTAAATGTGATGTGAGTACAGACAAGGAGTCATGGGCAAGACTTGCTGGTTGAGAGGATGCAGAGACCAAGGAGGAGGAAGGAGAGGAAAGCACTCCGGGTTTCTGGCTTGGACAGCTGGACAGCTGGAGAGTGGGGTTGCTCGCAGTGATAGGGACCCCAGGAGGCGAGCAGGCTTGGGAAGAATGGGAAGTGATGGCCCCATGTGTGACTTGTTGAGTTTAAGGGGCCTGTGAGACTTCCAAGCAGAGACCCTCCAGGGGGCAGGTACATCGAAGAGTCTAGCTCAGGAAACCTTTGGGGAAAGTGGCCTAAGGAAGCACATAGGAGGGCTAAGGGAAAAGGACAAGACCTTGGGGAAAAAGAGCCAGCAGAAGGAACACCATGATCATGTCCATCAGTAGGGAGAGAAAGCAACTTGGGAAACTCCAAGTGGTCCCATGCGCCTGGAACACAGAGCTTGGGGTGAGCTAGAGAGTTCCAGAATGAGAGAAAGATGGAAGACTAGAAGCAGGGATCTTAAAAGCTATGGTAAAGAATTTGGGCTTTATCTTGAGGGCAAGGGGGAACCAATGAAAGTTGAGGATGTTGACCCAGGTGGGGAATGAGTCGGTGGTGGAGGGGTAGACCCTACACTTACCATGAACTGCTGGAGCATCGCAGCCTGCGGTGACGTGGTGAGGGGAGGCATTGCCGAGGAACCAGAGTCCTGCCTTGCGGGCTTGAGCCAGGACCTTGGATTCTCATCACACCTGCCTTCTCGGGGATGTGGTGAAGATTAAACAAGATGAAGTTTATATGAGACAGGCTTGAAACAGTTCTCTGAGTTGTGTGTGAGGGTTGTCCTTTTGTGTATGAATGTTTGGGCTACAGCTGCCTTCAGCACTGAAGTTTCTGCGTTGCATTTGGAATCCTGGAAGCAAGGAGAAGAAGAGGGAAATGAGACCCATTTCTGCCAAAGGACCCAGATTCCCAAACTCAACCAGCCTATCAGTATGAGCACTTTACCTGTTCTTTTCCCTATCCAGGCTGGACAGAATGCCACAAGGTGACTAGATGGCCAAGCTAGGACACGGGGAGGCTGGGTAGCAGTCTGAATGCTCTAGTTGTAAATAACAGAAAAAACAAACAAAAAAAACCCAACCAACTGACTTTAGTGCAAAAAAGACTTTTTCAACCACATCTCAGGTTTTTCCGCTCACTTCATCTCACTCTTGATCTTGGGACTCAAATGATATTATCACCCCTTTTCCCAGCTCTCAGCGCCACTTCTTCTGGCTTTGGTCCATTCGCGAATGGCTTCTCAGCCTCACACCCTCCCAGGCTTAAATCCAGGCGGAAAAGAACCCGCCTCCCTCAGCCACCTCAGCTCGAGCCTCACTGCGTCTCCTGGGCTCCTATTGGGTCATCTGCTCCTTCTGAACAATCACAGCAGCCAGGGAAATACCATCCTCTGGTTGGCCAGTTGGTCACAGGCCCCAAGAAAGCGCCAGGAGCTAAGGCGCGGGGTGAAATCTCCCAAAGCGAAATCATAATGCCCTGCCAGGCAAAGGGGAATGGCCGCTGGAAGGCAGATGACAGGTATGCGGTGTGACTGGTTTCTCCTCCATCTCTCCAGGGGTCCTGTACTGTGCTCACCTCTGTTAGAGAAGCCAAGGCCGGAGGCAAGGTGGGGGCTGTAGCTCAGTGCTCCTCCTTCCCTAACCCACACACGGGCTCCCGCACACACTGCCCTCAGCCACAGCCCTGTCTGGTTCCTAACTGGAACCCCGCTGGCCTATGAGAATGGCACATGCTGCTAGAACTGGGGCTGCCTCGGAGCTCTCAAAGCACGTTCCAGAAATGTGCTGGGTCAGATTGCATGGGTAGCCTAGGTTCCCAGGAGACTAAAAGCTGGTCCCTCAGTCATCGTGATGGCCAAGTTCATATGTCAACTTGGCTAGGTTATGGTGTCCAGTTGTTCGATCAAGCAAGCACTGGTCTGATTGTTACTGTGAGGGTCTTACTGGATTTAAATCATTGGTCAGCTTATGGCATCTATGTTTGATGACATTTACGCTCAACTAAGGAGATTGCTTCAGCAATGAGAGAAGTCTCATGCAATCAGTTGAAGGCCTTAAAGGGAGAAGTGATTATTGCAGCAGTTAGAAGAAAAATTTCTATCTCTGTTTCAGCCACCAGCTTCTGGGGAATTCAAGATATTAATAACAGGAAACTCTGGTTTGTGTGTTTGTGTGTGTGTGTGTGTGCGCGCGCACGATTTTTCTGTAGACATATAATTTATCTAATAAAATAATATTTTTAAAAAACCTTCATTGGAGTTCCCAACCTGTGGCCTACCCTACAGAACTCAGACTCAACAGTCCCCCAGATGCATGAGCCAAGTCCTAAAATAAATATCATAGTATCTGCCTGCACATATACCTCTGGGTTCTGTATCTCTGGAGAACGCTGACTAATACAGACATTATGAGCTCCATGAGGGCACCTGGTCCTCAGTGGACAGGACTGCACAGCCCAGCTCTGCCATATCTAACTGTGGGACTAGTCACTGAAGCTGTCTGAGCCTCAATTTTCTCATCTATAAAATGGGATTAATAGCACCTCCCTCGGTGTTAAATAACATGTGAAAGTGCTTAACATAGTTCCTGGGGCTTGGGTCAGTGCTTTTCAAATATCTGTGAAGAAGGAATGGGTTTGTTGTTTTTTTTAACCTCCTAATCTGTCATGGACTGATATTTGTATAAAATAAGATTAAAATGAAGTGCTAGGAAAATTAAATTTTAAAAAAGGCATGAAATAAAAGCCCCATTTTTTTAAACTTTAGAGCCAGTCAACATAAAATTATTCTGTCAAATAGCTTTAAAAGTTTCTAAATGCCCACTTTCACTGTTTGTACTTTTCTCATGGGTAACCAGCCATTCCAAACCCAGTGTTGATCTGCAGATCACTCTGAATAGGATTGACTTTGAAGGCTCCCCACAAATGGTTGTGACCTTTCATAATCAGCTCTTGTTAATGTGATTATTATTTGAAAATTGACTTTTTTCCTTTCCCTTTCACAATCCCAGGTTTCAGTGGTGCATGAACTAGGCTTGTAGACGAGTTGAATGGTGTAAGCAGGCAGTTGTGTGCCAGGCCAGGAGGGCTTTGGGACTGCCTGCACCCAGGATACCACAAGGAGCTGCAGCAGACACACATACTCTCTGATCTCACCAGGGTTTATGCCCTTTTGGTGTCAGAGACGGCTAGTTGTTCTCCATTATCCATTTTTCCCTTCATCCATAATAATTAAAGTATAGAGTTTTAGCTGGGAACATGGTTGTCTAGCTAAAGACTACATTTCCCAGTCTCCCTTGCGGCCACGTGTGGCCATGTGACTAAGCTTGACCAATGGAATATAAGCAGAATTGATTTCCAGCCTCCTGATTGGGTGAGTGCTCCTGGCTCTCCTCCCACCCTCCCCATCACCTAGGAGAGCCAGAGAGCTAAAGCAACTGCTTTGGAGCCAGGGAGAAGCTATAGAAGAACAGTAGTCACCGTAAAAGCCCTGGATCAACTACCTGCAGGCAAATAAGCTTAGTCCAAAAAATATAATTTTGTCTAAGCCACTGTATTTAGAGGTCCTGTTACAATAGTCCTTACCTGGATCCTAACTAATACTGAAATGAGCAGAGGCAGAGATTCCAGTGGCTCTCTGATTTCACGCTGACTCTGTCCCCTTTCCTAGTGTGTTGGGAAGGATCTTGTTCCCACAGTGAATAGGATGGTTAAAAGTTCTAAGGTGAGAGAGATGTGCAGACATAATAAACAAACACAATCCTCTTACATCCTTGAAGTACTGACGTGTCTGATATGATTAACATTTCCTTCTCACAGCAGCTCTTTGAAGAAGGGAGGTTCTGTGCCGTCCCCTGAGTTGTTCCCCATGGTCTCCTCTGCCTGATGAGGAGCCAGATCAAGGAGAATTTGGGGCGTCTGTGGAAGCAGAACATCAGCAGAAAAATGGGATTGGACTCATTCAGCAAATTTGTGTTGAGTGTCCACTGTTTGCCAAGCTCTGAGCACGAAGATGAATGCATGCCCTCCCAAAGCACGCTGCCTGTGTTGGGGGAGACGTCAGTAATAAATGAAGTTGGAATAAATTTAGAAGGCAGAGACAACTGAGGCAAAGTCACCTGGATGGTTCGGGTATGGGGTATGAAGTCAGGTGTGTAAGAGACTAACAGGGTTGCGGGCTGGGCCTCCAAGGGTCTGGGGAGGTCGAGAAGGATTTGGATCCCTCAACATAGGAGCTTAGCCATCTGCATGTTTGTTATGACACACTGTAAACACGCCCAGAACAGCCTCTACCCTCTGTCCTAAAAATCTGAGATAAAGAGTCCCTCACTCCTCCTTGGTTTGATCCCAAAGTAATTATTTTCAAAATTTGTTTTAAAAAGAGACTTTAGCTATTAACAAAATAAAATTCCATACTTTTTCCTCATTAAAAAAAAGTGACTCAGAGCTGTGATAGAACTCAGGGCTAACTTGTCAAAAGGTTAAAGGAGACAAAATTGTAAATTGGACCCCTTTACTCTGCCTCTCCATAGAGCACCACAGGGCTGCTAACATGCTGGAACTGAGTCTTTTTTATCGTTAAGGGATGGGTCTGTCTGGGCGTTTCCTTCTGATAATCCTAACTCCTGAGGCTCGGGATGTTGTCTCTTCTCAAGGTTACTCGGCTTGTTTTTGCATTCCTTCAATTTAACAAGAGAATAGGAAGGATCTGTATCTTATGAAAGGATTCGCTGTTTCAATGTTAAAACTAGCAAGAATCTGTCTATCCTGCTATCAGCTCAAGAGCAAACTGTCAGCTTTGGGGGCTTCCTATGCTTAACAATTGTTAGCTCAGCCCTTGGACTTGGGTGTCTGCAAAGGTATCAGCTCTCCGCTCTGTGTATAGTTCCAGGGAGCTGGGGGGCTGAGGTGAGGCTCCCCTGGTCATTTCTCAGTGCTGCCGCTTTCCTCCTCCACAGATATCTGGGTTCCATTCCCAGGCTGAGGGAAAGGGGTGTCGCATGTGGAGCACACAGGCTTGTCAGGGCAGGTGTGCATGATGTGAGTGAGGCCGAGGGAGCACAGGCAGGTGGCTGGGGAAGAGACAGCAGCTGTAGGAGCCACCTGGAATGAGGTTCTCAGGGCACCCCAGGTGGACAGTCTCTACTCTGCCCCGGGGAAGTGGGTCCTAGGCTTCAGCCCCAGGCTGTCTTGTGGTCAGGGAGGATGGGCTCCTGGCGGTCAGATGGGAGCCAGCCCCAGGCCTTTCTCACTCCCTCCAGCCCAAGAACAGAGAAGCAGAGGCCTAGAGGGGAGACAGTGAGCAGCATCAGAGGTCCAGCCTCCTCACTGACAGGCCTCCCCTCTCTCCTCTCAGGCTGGCACCACCCCCAGGCTCCCAGCAGCCAAGATGGGTGGAAGAGTCTCCAACCAAGCCTGCCCAGAAGTTACTAAGCCCCAGGAAAACCATGGATATTTCACCAACAGCAGCATGGGGAGAGAGAAACACCCCAGCGTGTGCGTGTACACACACACACACACACACACACACGACCTGCACGCTGCAAAAGCAGAGATCTAGCCATAGCTTGTGGTGGGGAAACTTTCTTCATGGGTTGTTGACCCATGGGTGTGATTAAGGACACACACACACACACACGCGCGCGCGTGCAAGAAAGTTACTTGAGGGTTTGGGTCTTTCTTTTCATTTAAGGTTAATATGATGAACTCTGCTTATGTGCTTTCAAAGCAGAGACATAACAGCTGTTCAATAGATGTTTGTCGATGGCATGATACAAGTGTCAGCAGAAGAGAGGTAGCGGTCATTTCCCACCTCGTTAAAGGAAAGGGAAGAGAGAATCCAAGAATGGGAAAAGGAAAGAGGCGGCGAGAGGGGCAGAGAGAGAGAAAAAAAGATGGGTGACAGGGATGAGACGAAATGAATGGAAAAAGGAAGCCGCATGCTGCTTCGCCCAGCCCATACACCGGCCTCCTTCTTGGATAACTGAGCACCTCCTGACCGCAGGCTCTTTACTCCCGTCATTTATTTTTACCTTCACAACAAAACTGGCAGGTAAACATGATTAGCCCCATTCTGTAGATGGGATCCCTGAGGCTCAGTGAGGTTAAATTCCTTGAACAAGGCCACAGTGGATCTGGACTGGAGGCCAGCTCTGCCTCCCCCCAGGCCCCTCCTCCTGGCTGGGTTGTGGTGCCTTCGCGGAGGGGCTCCTGCGTCTCACCTGAGCTGAAATTCGCGTGGCCTGTCACAGGGCCTCGGGAAAGGGGCCCGGAATGGGGCAGGAGGGTGTGAGGGACACGGGGGTGGGGGGGGGGCGCGCCTCTCTGTTACCAGGGTGGGAAGGAAAGGAGAGGACAGCAGAGGAAACTGAGACAGGTAGCCCACTTCCAGGCTGGGGTGGGGAACCTGTCCTTGTGCTGTCATGTGGTCTACTCGCAGACGCGGGGCGACCCTTGCAGGCTTCAGTAGGAGAAAGCACAGTGAGAAGGGCGGGCAGGGAAGGCAGCACCTCCATGCCAGGGCCCAGCCTCCCGCCCACCCGGGCTCTCTAGAAATCACCTGGGGAGCTTTGGAAACAGCTGTGGTTCGGGCCCCACCCCACCCCCAGAGGCTGTGTTGATTGGCCCGGGGTGGATGGGGCATTATAATGTATTAAAACTCACCCAGGTGACTCTAAGGTGCCGCCCAAGTGGAGAATCGCTGCAGGTCCACCTACCACTTAAGGGGGGTGAGAGGCAAACTAACCTTCACCAAGCCCTCACTCTGGGCTGCTCACTGCCCCGCGAGGTGGGCTTTCTATGCCCATCCTACAGATGGCAAACGGAGGTTCTGCAAGATTAAGGGACTTGGGTGAGCTGTCACTACTATAGGATGCAGCTGTGATGGGAATTCAGACCTGACTTCAAAACTTGAGCTTTCCCCACCCAACAGAAGAAAGCCAGGGCAAGTTTGGGATGGCCCCTTACTGGGACTGACCTGGGTTGTGCTTTAAAGCCTTTGGTCCTGGCTTCCTTAGACCCACTCCCCATCATCCTCTAGTTTGAAGGACACCCCTGCCCTTCTCACCGGGGGCCTGGCCCTCTGACGATCGCGGCTCCCCACACACAACTCTTCCCAGGGCCTCTGCGGGTTGGCGCTATTGACAAGGAAGCTTCCATTTGTGCAGCTAGTAAGTGTCTGCAGAGGTTTTCCCACACGTTCGTTCATTTGCTCTTCATACCTACACCACGGGGTGAGCTTGGCAAGAAGGATCATTAAAGACCCCTTTACAGGAGGAGAAACGAAAGTTCTGAGAAGCTAAGTGATTTGCCCAAGGTCTTAGAGCTAATTAGTTGGCCCAGGGAAGACCAGAATCCAGACGTCTCTAAGACCAGGGCCGTTTGCTACTTCATTCCTGGATGGGCGTTTGGACAATCTGGCATTGTTAGAGGAAACCACAGCTGGAGGCAGGGCAGGCAACCGGCTCAGCACAGGCAGGGACAGAGCCGGCCTTTAAAAGGTAAAGCACTTAGAGAAGTGCCAGCAGCTGAATGCTTGCGTCAGCGTGGGTTATTATGGTTATTATTATTATTACGTTGCGCAAAACTGTTGTGTACCCTGTTGAATCAAAAAGCCGCAAACGCTACCCGATAACTTCAAGTTTGAGTGGCATAAAATGTATAGTTGAGATCAGAATTGAGTTGGAGACCTGCCTGCGTTTACCAGTTTTGAAGCAACTGTTTCACACAGATGTCAGTGGCCCACCGAAAGCAGGCCGTGCCGTGTGATCCCAGGGCCTTCCCACCGGGTGGAGGATGTGCTCTCTGACCCCCGGTGTGTTCTGTGACCTTGGCGAGACCAGTTTTGTCCTGTTGGAAGGGGTGTGGTTGGGAACTAGCCTGGGCTTTGCAGGTGAGACCTCTGGATGAGACTGGTGTTGGGCAGCAGGTGATGCAGAGGGTCATTGCCACCTGCACAGGGCTGCGGGGACCTCTGGCTCACCCTTTCTCCGCCAAATGGGATTAACAGGCCCAGAAAAAGAGGGAAAGTACAGAGAGCAAGTTGGACCACCAGGAGGCAGATTCCCAGGACATGGGAAGCAGCCCCTGTGGCCTGTCCTCCCTGGGGAAGTTCAGGGAGCCACCAAGGGCCCCTGCATGTCCTTAGCTGTCACCTGAGACAGCCAGGAGCACAGAAGCGCAGGGACACCATCAGGTGTCCCAATTGTAGTCTTAGCTGCTTGAATCCCATGAGGATTCAAGAGGAAGAACAGGGACACAAAGGCAGGAGAAGGGGCTGAGAAGCCAGCCAGCCAAAGCCTCATCCACTCCTGGACGTCTCTGGGCCTCACCCAGGCCCTGGGATCCCTCCCTCTGCATCTCCTCTCTCTCTGGCCTAAGCCAGCAGATTTTCACCGGGCCCCCATTGTCTCAGTTTTAAAGTGAGTATTGCCTGGAGGAAACTGGATTCCTCCACTGGATTCATTTTAATAAACTTTTATTGAGTGATTATGAGCTTGCTCAGTGTTAGAGGGAACAGCAATGAGTATGCCTCCACCTCTGCATCCAAGGTCGCCCAGACTCTCTGCCTTCTCCTGCTCCTCTCAGCCCCTCCTCCACGAGGACCCCAGCCCCATGTTGCCTACTGAGGACGCTGCACCATGGCCTGCCTGAGGCCTTTGCACCTGCTGTTCCAGATGCTGAGCTGTTCTTCCTCCCTCCCTGGTCCCCACACTTCAAAGACACCCAGACTTCAAGGTGGGGCGTCACGAATCATTCACGTTAACTGAGGCCCTGCTTTGCTCGGCATTGTGTGTGCCTTCCCGTGAGGCTGGTGCTGTGAGGATCCCCACTTCCCAGACACAGTATTTAGGCTCACACAGCCGCTCTCACAGCTAGTAAGCCTAAGTGGCAGCACGGGGCTCGAAATCAGGGCTGCTTGACTTCATACCTCTGTCATTGCCAAGCAACCTCTGATGCCACCCAGGAGGTGACAAGCTCACTGCTCCCCAAGATGCAAGTGATTAATGGGCTCAAGCTCAGAATTCCCTCTGCCCCTCGTACACACAGCAGTGCTGGCCCAGGCCTCACTCCTGTGGAGTTACCGCTCACATCCGTCTCTCCTCGGAGGATGTGGACGTCGGGCAGGGTGGGAATTCTGTTTGATCTTTGGATTCTCAGGGCCCGGTATGCAGCGCATACTCAACAAATATCGACTAATGTTGAATGAATGACTGAAGCTAAACAAATGACAGTAGACGAATGGGTACATGGCAAATACTGAAAGTGAAATCTGAATCAAATATGCTAAGTTGCTGGGAGCAGGATGTGGTCACCTCTGGGAGGGGACTCAGGAAAGACTTTGAGAGGGAGGAAGGAGGTGGCGTCTGGTCTGACCCCTGCACGTGGTTGGGTTTCAAGACTCAACGCAATGGGGGGTGGCGGGGCAGGGACGGAAGGGGTACAGCTGAGAGAACCACAGGCCAAGGGTTAGAGATGCATTCAGCGGGAGATCTGGGCAGGACACAGCAGCACCGGGGCGGGGAGCAGCTGAGGAGGGGGTGGGTGGGGCCTGTTGGGGAGGGTGTCCACTGTCCCTGCTGGGGGTTTGGACCTTGGCAGCCAATGTGGAGACAGCGAAGGTCTCTGGGAAGGGACTCTCCCATTCAGGAATGTGTTCCTCTGACTTACCCCAGTGAAGGTGGATGGCTCTCTGGAAAAGCCAGTGACAGCCAATCTGGCCGTGGAGCCAGGCTAAAGGAAACGGCTCCATCCATATGACTGGATCACTTGACTTTGACTCAGCTCTGCCCCAGGTAATATGAGTAAAGGGTATGGCAGCTGCCCTCCGCTCCACACAGCAGAGCTGAGGGGTGGGACGAACAGTGGTGGGCAGAGCACAGCCGGGGCCTCTCAGAGCCCCTGCATGCCGAGGAGGGGGGGATGGTGCGGGTAGGCCCGGAGCAGTGGCAGACCTGCTGGGCTTTGGGGGGTGGGGGGCGGGTTTGGGGGAGCAGCTTATCAAGTCAGGTTTTTGTGGTTCCAAGCTACAAAACACAATCCTGACTTCAGCAACAAAAGAGAGAGAGAGAGAAATTGATTAATTAATTATTGGGTGCACATAATCAGTAAATATTGATTTATGGTGAATAAATATTGAGTAAGTAGAGTTAAACTGCAAATAACAATGCATAAGTCAGAAACTGACAAATACGAAGACAAAAATCTGAACGAAATGCTACAAAGTAGGGGGTGGTAACATGTATTGAGGGAATCAGGAACCGCCTCCTGAAAAACACTCAGAAATGGAAGGAATGATGGTCCTTAGGAAGGATAAGAACAGGCAGCCCTGGGAATCTGATTAGGAACGCCAGACGTCTCCAGAGGGTGGTCATACATATGGCAGTTCTAGAACCTTCTGAGTGTCTCCCCTCAAAAGTCACATCTCGGGGAGAGAACTGATTGGTTTACCTTGGGCCGTGGGCCCACCTCTGGATTGGCAGCCCTACCAGATGCATGCACAGTGGGACTAGGTTCCCAAAAGAAAAGAAGAGGGGACCATTCATTAGAGCAGGGTGAGACAGCAAAGGTTCTAGACAGGCAAGACAACAGGTATCCTATGCAGGTAAGGAGGAAAGAGAGGGCTTAAAATTAGGAAATATTCTGACAAAGGAAAGAGTTGGAATGAGTCATGAATGAGACTTGGGCAGGGAGGAGACATGCCTGACTGGAGCCCAGAGCAAGTGACAGGGTAATAGACACCTGTTGTCTCATCTACCCGAAGCCACACCCTCCCCTCCTTCTGGGAACTGTCCCTCCCCCTGCATATCTTTATGGTTCCCAAAGAGGATACTCTGACATCCTGTCCTAGCAGATCTGTCCAGGGATGGCACAAGATGCAGGCCGAGACAACCATGGTTCTCAGGCCTTCCCTGCTAGTCCCTGGAAGTATGAACTGCATTTTTTATTGCTTTAGATTGTCTAAAGGATCCTATCTAATGCAAAGTTCCCACCCCTCAGAGCTCAGAATAGAACAGGGGAGAGAACAATGACAAAAATAGCTAGGATATTCTTAACCCACATTTATTTGCTGTCATAAGTGAATCCATGAGTGTACAGATAAATACAGAAATACAAGTCATATGCATACATGTATGTACAAAGGGCATTGAAAATACAGATAAGACTTTCAAGGCAGAGAGAACAGCTTGAGCAAAGAATGGGGTTATGAAAGCGCCTGACTGTTTTGGAGATTTTAGTCCAGGGTGATGGGAGTATAGGAGAGGAGGCAAGCACCTGCTCAAGATGAGCCTCGCATGTGTTGTTAGAGAGTTGGGATTTCATTCTGAAGCCATGGGAAGAAACAGAGTGTCAAAGATGTCTACACCCATGAGGGACAGGTTGGGAGCCCTGTTGTATGGGTAGCACGTGGGTGAAGATGTACTAAGGGTTGAGGAGAAACTACAGTCTGGTGACCAGGCCCCCTCACCTGTGTCAGGTGGACACAGGGAGAACCCCAGCACTAAGCCGAGGGGACAGGTGTCACAGAGGGCAGATGCCGCGGTGGAATCGGGAGATGTGCAATAAGTCAGAGCCAGCAGTTCCCAGACTTGGGGATCGGCCTGAGAGGCTGGTGAAGGGAGGTGGCCAAGGGGTGGGGCCCACCCGGGAGGGTTCCAACAGGAACCGAGAATGCTGCAGGCAAGGAGTGGCAGAGCTGGCAGCTGGGAAGTGAGCAGAATTGAACCTGGGTCTCTGGCATGGCAGGTGAAAATTCTGCCACTGAGCCACCGTTGTACTGCCCTTTGTTTTTTTTTCTTTTTTTTAATTTAAATTTTAATAGAAAATACCTTTTCATGGTTAAAATAAAATACATACATATATATGTATGTGTGTATATATATATATGAACAAATAGTTCACAGAAAGGAAATAAAAATGGCTCACAAATATAGGAATAAATTTCTCAACCACGTTCTTAATAAGAGAAATGCAATTTAAAACTATGAAATACCATTTTTTTAATCCATCAGCCTGGCAAAATCCAAAACTTCGATAACATACTGTACTGGTGAGAAATACATGCATATATATATATGTATTTCATGGAGTCTCTTGTTCTCTCCCTTGTTCCCATTAACTCAGTTCCAAAACTCCTGACAGCTTACCTTTATTATTAGTTTTGTGCGTGTTTTCCAGTTTCTTTATGCATAAATAAGCAAAAATGGGCATCTGTTCATATTTTCCTCCCTCTTAAACTTTTTTACTCAATTGTACACACACATTTCATACTTTGCTTTTTTTTTTCCTCACTTAACATTATCTCTTGGAGATCTCTAAAATATATGGAAAACATAATTGCATTTTTTCCATATTTGCACAATATCTAATTGTATGAATGCACCAAAATGAATTTAACCAATCCCCTATTGCTGGATTGTTTCCAATATATTTCTGTTAGAGACACCACTGCAAAGAATAACCTTGCAAATTTATCATTTCCTGCATGTGCAAGCATCTATGTCAGATAGATTTTGAGAGGTGGGTTGACTGGTCAAAGGCAAATGTTGGTAACTTTGATAGACTTGCCAAATTGTCCTCCATAATGGTTGTACCAATTTACACAACCACTGGCATTATATGAGCATACCCATTTTCCCAGACTCACCAGTAGAGCATGTTATCAAAGTTTTGGATTTTGCCAGGCTGATGGATGAAAAAAATGGCATTTCATAGTTTTAAATGGCATTTCTCTTATTAAGAATGTGGTTGAGAAATTTATTCCTATATTTGTGAGCCATTTTTATTTCCTTTCTGTGAACTATTTGTTCATATTCTTTGCCTATTTTTTCTTTGAGCTGTTCATTGGCCTTTTAATTTTTAATTCAATTTCTAGCAATCTTCTAGCAGAGTGTACATAAGATCTGGAAACATAAGTGAATATATATATAAATGGTTTATTAAAATTACATTATAGGGTGGGCCGCGGTGGCTCAGCGGGCAAAGTGCTTGCCTGCTATGCCGGAGGACCTCGGTTCGATTCCCGGCCCCAGCCCATGTAACAAAAACGGAGAAACAAAAATACAATAAAACAAGAAAGTGTTTAAAGATGTTTCCCTTTCTTCCTTCCTTCCTTCCTTCTATCCTTCCTTCCTTCTCTCTGTCTTTCCTTTAAAAAAAAAAAAAAAAAAAAAAAAAAAATTACATTATAATATATTCAGTGATATTATATGTGTTCAATGTGTTTTCCCTCATTAGCAAGGTATAGGTAAATTGCTGTGCAAAATTGCAATGAATGTGATACATAAACACAGAATTTCTATTAATTCCACAAAGCTGCATGCCTCTGAGAGGCACTGCCTCAGATTATTTGTGTCTCTGATTTTCACTGAGTAAGAAAACACCTTTAGCACATCCCAAAGAAGCATCAAGGACTTCTGCTTCCAGCCCTATTGCAGTAACAGGGACAGATTAAGACAGATATCTCCTGCCTTAGATGACAACAAATCTGAACAAAATATCTGAGAGAACAGTATTAAGACATTGAACAACAGGTAGCACAGAGAAAGAAAACAAAGTGAGCCCAGTGATTTCCCCATCTTACTACCTGAAGAGAATTTTCAGGCTGCAGAACTTAGAGGGGGTATCCGAACAGAGCATGGTGAGAGCTTTGGGGAGGCCAGGGTAGCTAGAATTTGTGGGCCAGAGTGCCACAAAGGAGAGAGTTGCCCAGACGGAAAGCTCCAGAGCACTGAGAAAGGCTTCCCCCAAGTCTTTAGCTGAGTACTGGTCAGCTGTTCTGGGGCCACCTGACAAAAGTTAAAAGCAAGACTTGAGAGGATCAAATATGTTCAAGTAACTTAACTCCATCCCAGAACAAAGCCTAAAAGTACTTAAAAGAATACAAAAGCTCTAGCACCCAACAATGTGAAATGTCTAGCATCTAAAAAATTACTAGACATGCAAAGAAGCAGGATGGTATGATTCCTAACATGTAGGGGGAAAAGGATAGACTCAGAGATGAGATATATGATAAAATTATAAAACAAGGAAGTTAAGACATCTGTTAAACATACATGCTCAAGAAGGTAAAGGAAAGCATGAGCATGTTAAGGAGAAAGAATAAAGATATTAAAAAGATCCAAATCAAACATCGAGAGATGAAAAATACAATGTTTGCAGTGAAAAATGCATTAGATTAGAATAACTGCAGTGGAAAATATTAGTGAACTTGAAGTCACAGCAATAGAAACTATCCAAAATGAAGCATAGTAAGAAAAAGATAGAAAAGGAAAAGTGAACAGAGTATCAGTGAGCTGTGGGACAATAACATGCAGTCAAATATGTGTGTAATTGGAATGTTAGGAGAGGGGGAAAGAATAGGACAGAAAAATATTTGAAGAAATAATGCTGAAAAGTTTCCCAAATTTGATGAAAACTATAAACCCACAGATCCAAGAAGCTCAATGAAGCCTAAACAGAAGAAACATGAAGGAATGCCAAGGAATATCATAACAGTGCTTAAAACCTGTGATAGAGGAAAAAAAAAATCTTAAAAGCAGCCGAGATAATGACAACAGTCTTCTCACTGGAAACACGGCAACCCAAAAGACAGCAAAGAACAAACAGAAAAACCTGTCAATCAAATCCAGAGAAAATATATTTCAAAAATGAAGGTGAAATAAAGACATTCTCAGACACACAGAAGCTGAAAGAATTCATCACCAACAAACCTGCACTAAAAGAAATGTTAAAGGAAGTCCTTCAGGCAGAAGGTATTGATACTGGATGGAAATTTGCATCTGTACAGAATAAAGAACACTGGAAATGGTAAATTTGTGGGTAGACATATAAAAAACCCTCCTCTTTCTTATTAAAAATTTTTTTAAAGAAATAACCAAAGGAGTTCAATTTGTAAAAACTAATATAGCCTGTTTCAAGATGCTATTGCTAATCTTTATATTAGGGAGATGAGTTCTCTGTCTTTAGTATGAGTTGTAATTGACTTTTTGCAATTAGTAGTTTATCAATGTGTTTGCTTGCATGCGTGCTTTGGTTTGGTTTAGTTTGGTTTTATGCCATAACAAGGCTTTTTGAAACATGTTTTACATAGTTGAATTTATCAATCTTTTCTTTCATGCCTCCTGGATTTGGGGTCACAGTTATTAAGACTTCCACACCCCAAGCCTTAAAAGGAAATCTCCTAAGAATATCTTGATATCTGAAAACACATCAGGAGTGAGAGAGAATGAATCAGGCTGACTAAGGTTATTGGTTTGGATAGCGTCGGGCAGATGCCGATGCCACTGATTGAGTCAGGAAACCTGGAGCAGGAGCACGTTTGAGAAGGAACATAATGAGCCCCCTTTGTCCAGGTTGGACGTGAAGTGCTGCATAGCAGTCGGGTGGAGATGTCCAATGGGCATCCAGAAACACGAGCCTGGAGCTCAGAAGAGAGACTGGTCAGGAGACTTATAACTGGGAGTTATCAACATACTTTGATGCAGGAATGGGGTTGTGGATATATCTTGTCCAAAGAGAAGATAAGAGAAAAGGCCAAAAATGAAGATGTGGGGAACATCGACATGTTCAAAATGGTAGGAGGTGGGGAAGAGGATCAAGGGATGGGTTCAAGTCTCAGCTCCCCCACTTGCTAGCCGGTGACCTTGGGCAAGAAGCATCACTTGTCTGTGCCTCAGTTTCCTCACCCATAAGAAGAGGGTGACAACAATGAGACCTATCTCCAGGGTGGTTGGAAGGATTAAATGATTTAGAATGTGTTCAGAGTGCAGGGCAGTGTCTGGAATGTAGTGAATACTCAATATATGTCAATGTTCCTGCTGTTCTCCCAGTGTTGAGTGTTTGTGTGTGCACAGTCAAGTGCTATGGAAGAGGATGGAATAAGATAACACATGCTAAATTCTTTGTATGCTATCCTGCAGAAAGAAAGCGCTCAACAAGTTATAATTTTTTCTGTCTTCATTAGTATAGCAGTAGAGCCAGTAAACTGGCCCCTAACATCAAAGGCCAGGGTTTCTGCCTAGAATGATCCTCTATAGATGTGGGTTGAACAACTAAATGAATTAATTAATAAAGGAATGAATGAATTAATTAATAAAGGAATGAATTCCTCACCTTATAGCCACAAGGTTGGCTACAGGAATTCCAAGCTTCTTTTCCTAATACAAAAACATGCAAACGTAGGATTTACGGATTGCCTGTGGTAACTCCGCACCATTCTCTACTTACTATGCATTCCCCTTTACCACGGAGGCTGGAAGCCTGAGAACTGTAGTTTCCAGAATCCCTTAGCAGAGATCTGTGTTCGAGTCCACCAATGAGAGGTAGTGGTGTGAGATGTGGAAAGAACCCCCTGTCCACAACTCCTCCCAATACACAGCTTCCTGGTCCCCTCCCCACTCCACATACTCATCCTCTAGTGACCTGACCACACACCTGAAGAAGACATGCGCTATGGAAGCTGCCTAATCTGACCACATGTCTTCCTCCAGACCATCTTAGGCCATCCCTCAAACCCTGGAGGAAGACACTCTGAAGCTGTGAAAGAGGAAGAGAAGAGCGATATTACTGCTCTTTCGGTAGTGGTGGGCAGATGTGAGGACTTTGACAAACACAAGATTTTGTAGTGGCCTCCTTTGGCAGCCTCGTGCAGTCCGTTCCTGTAACTTCTTGAAAGCTAGCAGCCAACTTGAGAGCTAGAGCTGGGCTGCTCTTACTTTTGCTCCTCCTGCCTTTCCGGAAGTTTGGTAAGCACCTGGGTTAAACCCCCTCCTGTCTGAGACTGATTTCTATCTTCCGAACTGAACTGCCATGAAACACCAAACTCCAGAAATCCACCCACAGACTTTCACTTGCATCTAATTGGCTAGCACTGGTCCCCACCCACCACAGAACCCACGCAACTGACAACGTAATGGGCTTACCATACGCGCTTCAGCCAATCGCGGTGCATCCCTGGACCGGGCATCCTGCTGCCTCCACCTGAACACAAGGCGGGATAAGAGAAGGAAGATGACTCGTCATGTAGTTTCTGCCGCCCAGTGCTGTGGAGGCCTCAGTCCACTTTGGAGAGTCCTAAGAGAAAAAGTCGGACTGGAATGGGACTTTGTCTTCTTCAATGTCAGCTGATGGTGGTAATGAGAGTCTAAGGACGTCGGCTTCAGGAGCAGGATAAAGGCCCATTAGGAAAGATTCAGCGTATTCCAGGCGATCTGGAGCGAGCGTTTGTTGTTTCTTCTCTGCAAGACGAGGCATTTTCAGGACATATTTAAAAACGTATTTTAATGTATACTGAAGTAAAGCAGGACTAGCAATTCTTTGTGTATGTCTTTCAGTTAATAATCATAAACACTTTCACAGCATTTAAAAGTGTTCCGGGCACTTTTCTCAGGGCTTTCTGCTTATTATGTCATTTAATCTTCATAATAACACAGGGTAGGTGTTAACCATTCCTGCTATTTACAGATGAGGACGCAGAAGTTCAGTTCCATAAATTGTCCAAGGTCACATGGTTTTAAGTGTTAGAGCTGGGATTTGAACCGTCAGACCAGGTCAGAGGTCATGCTCAGTGACATTGCGATGCTGCTTCTCAAATATATGGAGCTGCAGTTATGATTGACAGAATATCAGTGCATGACTGAATCCAACGTGGCTTTTCTCATTATGCACACTGTTCATTAATAGGTGCTAAATTTAAAAAAAAACAAACATCACACCTACTGAATTGTATACTTGAAAGTGTTTAAAATTTGAAATTTTATGTTGCATCTGTTTCCAGAATAAAATAAAAAAATTAACACAACAAAAAAAGTAAACCCTAATGTAAACTGTGGTCTATAGTTAATACAATTATAATAATATTGTTTCATCAATTGCAACAAAGTTATTAAGCTAATGCAAAATGTTAATAGGGGAAATTGTGTGTGGGGGGTTGGGTGGTATATGGGAAATCTTGTACTGTGCATGGTTTTTCTGTAAACCTGCAGGTGCTCTAATATTTTTAAAAAGTATTACTACAAAGAAAATCACAGGAAAAAAAAAGTCCCAGGAGGTGCCAAGACGTTGTTCAGGTTGTAAAGGGGTCCTACCCCCGGAAACGGAAGGGAAGAGCCCACTAGCCCCACGTGCCCATGACACAGATGAAACAGGACACAGGCCAGCTCACTTGTCCCCAGCCCTTCCTCACTCCTCCCCCTGCTGGGCTGGGGGAGGGGGGAAGGATTCCTCAGCTCTGAAGAGAGAAGGAGAGAATACCCGGAGGGGCAAAGCAGCTCCCACTGGCAGGACGGTCCTGAGGAGCCATTCCAGGAGGGTTTTGTTTTTCCAGAAGAAAGGAAACAGAGGAATAGTATCCCCAACAACAGCAAGCACTAAGCCAAAGCTCTGAAGACCTCAAGACAAGCTTTGAATTTTAGTAGGCCGTGGGAAACTGGTCATGGTTTAGTGAGAAAGAGGGAAAAGCCTGCAGCAAGAGGCCCAGGTGGGCACAGCTTCAGAGTGTCTTCCTCCAGGGTTTGAGGGATGGCCTAAGATGGTCTGGAGGAAGACATGTGGTCAGATTAGGCAGCTTCCATAGCGCATGTCTTCTTCAGGTGTGTGGTCAGGTCACTAGAGGATGAGTGTGTGGAGTGGGGAGGGGACCAGGAAGCTGTGTATTGGGAGGGGTTGTGGACAGGGGGTTCTACCTCCCTTTCTTCTAGACAAGCTCAGCCTTTCTTCTCTGCCTTATTTTCCTTAACAACAAACATTTAACACCCACCTGTCACAGTAGGCGCCAGCCCACCTGTCACAGTAGGCGCCAGGACCATGAGTAAGCAGTGGGCTGGGGGGTGGGGGAGGCAGAGGGTGTTACCAAGAGGTACAGGAACATAGAATCCCACAGTAGACAGGACACACCATTGAAATGTTGACTCTGCTTTCATAACTCTAATTTGTGTGTGGAAAATACAGAAGAACAATTTGAGTCCATTGCTCTCTGCAGAGCACTTTCCCAGAAGCCCCCTGGAAGCTCATGCTGCAAGAAGTCACAATAAAGCTCTTTCAAACACAGCTGAAATGGGTCGCTGATGGTGGCACTGCTTCTCCTGGAGGTTTTACTGAGGTGTTCTTGCCTGCCAGGACATTTCCTCTCACCACCTCGACAGACATAACTCCGTCAGACGCGAGCTCAGGTCTGCAGGTTGTCTGCCAGCACAGCTGGGCCGGGTGTCATGCAGCTGCCAGCTGCACAGGGTTTCTGTTCCCAGCAGCCCTCCCCTTTCTTGAGAAGGGCAGCTTGGAGCCGGGCTCCAGGGTGACAGGTACAGTCAGTAATTCAACCACCACTGTCCCGGGGCCCAGCCGTGTGCTTGCTCCTGTTGTGAGCCCAGCCGAGCCCTCCACCCCTGGCGTGACTTCTTTCAGCATCCAGCCTTGCCTGGGCTCTCAGCACCTGCCCCAGGCTAGGTGAGGGCTGCGGGGTGGAGAGGCAGACCTGTCCAGGAGAAGCGAGGCAGGAAGAGAAAGCAATCACAGAAAGCAGGCGGAGAAGAGACAGCTTGGAGAATGGCAGAGTTGGCACCCACTGTTCCTCACGCCACTGAGGAGGCCGGTCTGACCCAGAGCTCCCTCCTACACCTTCCTTCCCTGAAGGCCAGGGGAATACCCAGCTCACCCTCCCGAGGCAAAGTATCCTCACGTGTGAGGGCGAGAAGGACCTACAGGTGACCATACCAATCTCCTCATTTAATAGATCAGGAAAATGAGGCCCAGGGAGTTTCAATGACAAGCTTGAAATCGGAGGGGGTGGGCGGCAGGACTGGAATTAGAGCTGGGGGCCCACAAAGCAAAGCCGGTAGACTTGTCTTCAGCTTACACACACACACACACACACACACACACACACACACACAAGTTGCAGGTACGTGCCTGTGATTTTCATTCCCTAACAACTGTACCCCTTGACCTGAGTACATCTGCCACAAATTGGGCTCTAGGGAAGCGTGGAACCCACTTAGGAATAACTATAGTGGCCACATTTTGCTGCTTAGCTCTGTGCCAGGCACGGTGCCAAGGGCTTACATGTGCTGTTAGCTCATGTCATCTTCACAAGGTCTCAGTGAAGCAGGGGTTGTCCCCGTCTTGCCCAGGAAGGCCCTGAGTTGGGAGAAGCTCCTTCACTTGCCCAAGCTCATTCAGCTAGAAAGAGGCAGGTCTGCCCCCTCCTAGACCCACATCCTTCCCCTTCAGAGGGGACCTGCTTCTATCCTTCCCTCTCAGAGACGTGCAGAGGCCTTTGGGGTTCTCCCATGGCCTCATCCCCAGATAGCAGGTATCTTTTATGGCAGTAGGGGAAGTTTGAAAAGCTATCAATCCACACTCAGATGTGTAAGGAACCCCAGGCCAGCCTGGGGCATGCAGCACCATCAGGTCACCTGGACAGGCCTGGGGCCTGGAGGGTAGACCTGGGACCCCGGGCCAGGGGCCCAGAGGGACTTAGTTTGCAATATACACTGTTTCCTATCTTTTGAATTTAGTGTTGTGTGCATATCTTGCCTTTTCAGAATCACCCAAGTGTACTTAGAAAGGGACCATGACCCCAAACTGACCTACAATACATGCTTTTTCTAACACACGGCAGCCTCCATGACCAGCCAAGCACTTCATGCTTCGGGAATTTATTGTAATAAATAATAACCTGTCACCACCCTGGCAAAGCTGTGCGAGTGGGTTCTCACCTCTCCTGGCCCAGTTCACACTTTGACTCTCCTGCAAGTTCCACTCAGAAGAAGTCCCGGTGTTCTACCTTCCTTCTTACTCATCCAGGAAGTTGGGGCAGAGGCACAGGAGACCTGGTTGTCATCAGCCTTGACCGCCACCACTTCACCCACACTTCCACTTACCCCAACCCCCACATATCCCCATCTCACTTTTCTTCACTGAACTGAACACCACCTGAAATGATCTCATTCTACTTGGTTGTTAGTTCTCTCCCCGACAAGCAAGCAGCACGAGAGCGGGGACTCATTAGTTGGTCCTGTCCTCCAGGACTTAGTGCCAGCACCTAGAGCAGCACGTGGCACATAGCGGGCACACGGAAGGCCTTTTTAGAATAAATGAATGAATGTGAGTGGAAATATGGACTCACAGATTGTCAGAGTAGAAATACTTTATAGAACTGTATTGAGAGTTAATTAAGTTAATCCATGTGCATTTGAAGCTCCTATGAAAGTAAGCTTTGTGTCTAGCGCAGAGCCTTGCATAAGGGAGCTTAGAGGTATGTACTACATGAATAAATGAATGAATGAATGAATGAATGAAGATGAAAGGGACTTTCAAGATCAACTATCCCAACCCAAATATTTTACTGAAGGGAAGAGAAGTTAAGTGAGCTTCGTTCATCTCATCCTCCCCAAGAAATAAAGAATGCTGTCCGCCCCATCTTATCACAGGTCAAGTTTGGGAATCCCCCAAAAAGACACCAAGCCTTGTCCCAGCCCCTGCCCCAGTCCAGTAGTCCACAAGAATATCTGGACCCCTGCAGACTGCCCCACCTCTCCCTGGGCACCACTAAAGCGAAGAAGAACATGAGACTCTCTCTCCCCATTGAGCAATGGGGTTTGGAAATACGTGCTACTGACACTATGCCCAAAGGCTCTCATGGAGAGGGTCATGAGTCTCTCTCTATCCTAGTCATCAAAAATATTCCAAGGAGCAGCCAGGTTGCCCAGACGACTCCCTTTTACTAGAGTGCCTTGGGCTCCTGCTCTACGGAGATGAACTCCCAGGCAAGTCTGCTGACCCTTACACCATCTCTGCTCTACACGTTGGACTCTTGGGCCCTGTCCTGCTCCTTCAAATGAGATGCACACCTGGAACTGGCTTGAAGCTCCCAGGTCACCATTTGGTTTTTAGTTGCAATTGCCTAGCTCATCCCCTGGAGCTGCCATTTCAGCCTCTGTGTTTGTCCCTCATTTTTGCTTGTTCTCCAACTTCCACCCTGACCACCTTCCCTCCCAGTGTGCCCCACGTCCAGCAGAATACCCCAATACCCTCACCTGGAAGGGGGGGCAGCAGAGGTGAGGATGGAGTAGAAGGAGGTCATCCCACAGGGAGCTGTTGATTAGTCATTGCCCTTCCTGAGGGCCTCTGTAGGTTCCTATTTCTTACTCTCAGTGATGTGAGCATAGTAGGTTCTCCAGCAAATCCCCGATGAACTGAATTTCCTTCCATTCCTTCACTTCCCAGAAGTCCTCTCATTCCTCTGATTCCATAACCTGGATATTGTGAGCACGATATTTAATTGAGGCCAAATAACTGGATAAGATGACAGAGTTACAAAGAAACTGGGTCTGACACCCACTGGAATGGCCATTATAAAAAAAAAAAAAAAAGCAGAAACGACAAGTGCTGGAGAGGATGTGGAGAAAGAGGCACACTTATCCGCTGTTGTGGGAATGCCTGTTACTAGGTATGTGTACACAAACAGACGTTTACACACTGGCGTTTACAGCAGCATTATTTACAATTGCCAAGAGATGGAAACAGCCCAAATGTCCATCAACGGCCGAGTGGTTAAACAAGCCCTGGTATATGCATAACGATGGGATATTCGCAGCTAGAAGACAGAATAAAGCCATGAAGCGTGTAACAATATGGATGAAATTGAGGACATTTTGTTGAGTGAAAATAGCCAGAAACAAAAGGACAAAAACGGTATGGTCTCACTGATAAAAACTAGCATTAATGAGTGAACTTTGAGAGTTGAAGTTCAGAACACAGGTTATCAGGAGATAGAAAGCAGATAGAGATTGGGCATTTGGTGTTAAAAGGGATACGGATTGTGCAACAGGACTGATTGTAAAAATTCAGAAATGGATAGAGCAATCCTACCCAATTGTAGCACAATAACATAAGCACACTGAATGAGAAAAAGAAAACAGAAAGAAACTGGAACAAACATCCTGAGAGATTGTATTTTCTACTCACTGCTCTGTAAACCAGCTGCACATCTGGTTTTCGGTGGGTTCAGAGACCCAGGCAGGGCCAGGCTGCTCAGCCCAGGCCAGGAGCAAGGGGGAGGGGGGAGGGGCGCTGTCTAGATTCCACAGCCAGAGGAAAGAAGCATGTAAACGGCCTAAGTAGGCCAAAGGGCAGGGAGAGGGGCCGTGCTGGCTACACCCTTCCTGACGCTGGAACAGGACAGTCGAGCGTCAGAGGACAGACACTGAGACGAGAGTGGGGAAGTTGCTTCCGATCGATATTTCTCAGGATACTTGAGCGGCTCAGTGATTTCCTGCTCCTAAGGCATGAGTGTTGAGGAACAATTTAACACAGAGGCACACAGCAAAGGTTTTGTCTTGATCAAGACCCTTCCAATTTAAGTGACCGAAAATCTAACTCAAATAAAAGTAACAACAGCTAAATCATAAGGTATTTACTGTGTCAGACCCTGTCAAGTCCTTTAGACATTCATTGCGTATTTCTCCCAGCAGCCCTAGGAGGTGGGAAGTATCATCATCATCCCCATTTTATAAAATCACTGAGCAGCCTGCCAAGGCCGCACCGCCTGGCAAGCCAGGATTAAAACCCAACCCTGCGGCGCCTCCTGGCCCCTGCATTCTACGGCCTCTTGGGGTGAAACAGGCAAAATGAAGCTCATGGTGATGAGCTTGGGTAACTGAGTCACAGGAAGGCGGGATGCAGGTGGTCTTCGAGGCAGGGAACAGGAACCAGTGTAACTTCAGGACTCCCTCCTGGTCTCCAGTCCCTATTTTCCTGTAGGCTGGTTTTGGTCTTACCTGTTGCAGACTCGTCTCTACACACAAAGGGGAAAGCTCCGCAGCCACAGAGAAATTAACTGCCCTTTGTGCTCCTATGGCCAAAATTTACAAAAATGGGCTCCGCTGGTCCTGTTAGGTTGGGACTCACTCCCAGCCAGTTTACAGTGAGGAACGGGTTCCCACTCAAATTCCGGGTGAGAATGGCGGAAGGTGCCACTTCCAAGAAGAAGGGGGTAGAGTGGCCTTCTTTGGGCACGCAGACCAGCTGTTCACCAGATGTTCACAGCACCAGTGGTAGGAATGAGAAGGGCCTCCATTTCCAGGCTTCTCCAAACACCAGGCACCGGAGCCTCTTCCCAGAGTAGATGGCAGCAGGGTGGGGGCACAGAGGAAACAGGACTACAAAGAAGGTTGGAAAAGAAGGGAAAGTGAAGAACGGATGTTGGCCAGGAAAAGGTCCCTGACGCTGGCTGGCTCAGAACACGTGGGTATGAAAGACGAAACACTCTTGGAATCCTGGGTCAAGGGTGAGAAGTCAAAGGGGATGCCTGTTCTGCTCTGTTCTTTTATAAAAGGACAGGTGCCAAGGAACTTTGGGATACCTGCTGGAAAATTAGTCCTCACGCTTCCACCCAGCTCGGACTGATCTAATCTTGGGTATCAAATTACTCCAAAACTTAATGGCATAAAACAGTAATTTTGAGTAATATCTCTCAAAATTCCTATGACCCAGGAATTTGGTTGCTGCTTACCTGGGTGACTTTGGCCAGGGGTCTTTCTTGAGGTTGTCCCACCATGGCTGGGGCTGGGTCACGCGAAGTTTCCCCACTCCCGGCACAGCTGGGCTCCTCGGGCATCCCTGTCTCTGGGCTCCAGCTAATGATGGTTGTCCTCCCCATGTTATATACCCCAAGGGACTGTCCCTTTCCTTGTGGCTTCCCTAAATCTTTCCCACAACTCTGTAAAAAAAACTCCTTTAATTAAACTCTCCTCCAATTACCCAGTACAAGCATGCCATCCATTTCTTACCTGGCTCCTGATTGCTACAACTGTTTTCATTTCCTAGGACTGGTGTAATAAAGCACCACAATCGGAGTGGCTTAAAACGACAGGAATTTATTGTCCCACAGTTCTGGAGGCCAGAAGTCAAAAGCCAAGGTGACAGCAGGGCCATGCTTCCTCTGAATTCTGTAGGGTTCTGAGGGGAGCTTCCTAGAAATCCATGGCATTCTTTGGCTGGTTTGCATAACACAATCTCTGTCTCTGTCAGGTGCCCATCGGCTCTCTGTCTGTCTGTCTATGCCCAGTTTCCTCTTATTAAGGACATCAGTCATATTCGATTAGGGCCCATCCTAACCCAGTTTGGTCTTGTCTTAGCTAACATCTTCAGAGGTCCTCTTTCCACATAGGGTCATATCGATGAACCCAGGGTGAGGACTTAAACTTATCTTTTTGGGAGACACGATCAATCCATAACGTTAATGTACACCCACATTTCAAAACAGGATGTTCTGTATATTATTTAGCAACTTGCCTTTTTCAAATGATATATCATATATGCCTTTATACATTTCCACATCAAGCACAAATAGGATCCACCTTTTAAAAATCTGCTTGTGCCACCTAGAACACATGTCCTAACTGGTGTAACCTTTTTCTTCTCTTGAGTGACCTTGAGGTTGCTCCCAACTTTTTTCCTTTTACAGATATTACACCAACAAACATAAATGCCAGTGTCTGCCCGAGCTGCGCATCACTGGGGAAAATGAACCTGATGTAACAGAGCTCAAGGGTGTGAGTTTTGGAGCCACATCTCCCTGGGTTCCAATCCCATCTCCTCCACCTAAAGGCTCTGTGACTGTGGGTGTATTTAACAGTTCCTGCCTCTGCAAAAAGGGGTAGTGGTGCCTCCCGGGGTGGTTGGGAGTTGGTGTGTGAGGCACTTAGCTCATTCACTCTCTCTGGGTTCAGTTTCCTTGTCTGCAAACTCACGGAGTGGTTTTGATGATTAAATCTCATAGGGTTGTAAAGATTAAGTGAAATAATACAAGTAAAGCTCTCAGTACGGAGCCTGGCCTATAGTAAGTGCACCATAAATGTTAACTCTTGTTATTATCACCCATGGGCTCAACTAAGCTTGATATTTTATTACAGGTATTAAGACTACTGTACAGCTTTACAGCAGTTATATTTTATGTTGATTATGGTTCTTAACAGCTAAAAAATATTTGCTGAGAGTAATCTAGGCAGACGACTTTATTTAAATAGGACTCTTAGGGATAGAAATGTACATAGAAACACAGTTTATTAATTTATTCCTTGTTATTTCCTGTTGGGGCTATTAGCCAACGTTTCTTTCTCCACTGTACCATGTGAGTGAGTGTTTGGGGGCTGCCAGGGTGGATAGAATGGATGTCTTTGATGATCAGCCCCATAGTGAGAAACCCAGTTTATATTTTTCCTCTGTCTCGCTGTCTTTGCCAGCATTCATATTTCCTCCTTTCATTTGCCTCACTGCTACTAGAGCTGACAGGGGACACTGAGGCAGGATGAGCCTGTTTGGAATTCTCAACTACAGGAACCTGTAAATATTGGGTTAGGATACTAAGCTCACAGAGCTGGCCAAGCCGCCAGGTGAACCCGGCGACAGGTCCACGGTAGTTTCAGAATAAACATCCACAGTCGCTGGCTGGTTCGCAGCTGCCAAAGTGGAGGCTGTGGATTTTCAGAACTGACACCCCTGCCAGAGAACTGCTAGTTTTAACCGCAGTTGTGACAATTAAGAAAGAGCCCTGCAAACATGTTGCTTAACACCCGTCTGTCAACAGCCCTGCTGCGGCAGACCTACCCTATGGCTGACTTTTTGGAGGACTTGACATCTCTATCTGGGTCATCTCCCCGGCAAAGGGAGCATTCACCAGGAAGCAGGAGCATGAGGGCTTGCCGTGCCATTGCCCACTAGGGTAAAAGCCACTGGGCCGGGCGTCTAGCCACGTGGGGCTGTGCAGCCCTAGAGCGTGGCTGGAGGGAAGGGGTGTGCTCTTCCAGCCCCTCCTTGTTCCTGGCACACAGAGGAATGTGCTCTGGACGGCTCTTTGCCCTGAGAAACTGGGACAAGGCCACGGGGTGCCCGGTGCCCACATAAACAGGGAACGTGATCCTGCCTGCGCAGCCCTCCCCTATGTGAGAAGCTGCTTTCCTGAGAGGTCCCAGTCTGGTGCTCCAAGCCACGTTGAGACCACCAGGAGGGCCCGGGGGAGGGAGGGAGGGAGGGGGGGAGGGAGGAGCCTTGTTAAGAATGCAGATTGCCCGGCCTGCCCCCCGGGAATTCTGACCCTGTGGACGAGACTCTGCTTCTGAGAAATATCTTCCACGTCACAATCACAAATTTATGGCCAAAACTGACCACGAAAACTGGCCTCCAGACAATGTTTTACAAATGTCTGTGCCGGCATTTGAAACTTGGGAGAGATGCTGCAGAAACTGCATTTCTATCTAGACCCCTGGCAGCGGAAGACTGGTGCTAAGGAACATCTGCCTGTCGAGGCGGCGCTGGTGCCAGGTCCACCACTCCCACAGTGACCACTGTGGCCGACTCCACCAGCTTCCTTCCCCCTCCACACACACAGCCAGCGAAACACAGGCTCTCGCCCCTCTGGCCCTCTACCCCTTACAGCATTTGAGTTTGCAACCTCTACTCAATGACAGGGCAAGAAGTCCAAGAGGCCCAAAGAATTCCTTTCTGAATCCCCAGCTGCTACCAAGTGGCATGACTCTCTCCCTGCCTAGTTTCCTAAATCTGCTTTTCTGTGCTGCGCCCCCCCCCCCCACTAGAACACACCTCCCACGAGAGCCGGGGCTTTGCCTCATTTTGTTCCCTGCAGTGCACCCAGTGCCTGCCTAGCACAGTGCCTGGTACCCACTAGGGTTCAAAAACATGTACTGAGCAAATCAAGACCTCAACGACATACCACTTCACACCCATGTGGATGGCTATAATGTTTTACAAAAGGAAAATAAATGTTGACAAGGATGTGGAGAATCTGGAACCCTCACACATTGCTTGCGGGAATGTAAAATAGAGCAACCACTTTGGAGAACAATCTGGCAGTTCCTCAAAAAGTCAAATACAGAATTCCCATATGACAGGGCAATTCCACTTCCAGGCACATACTCGAAAGAATTGAAAGTAGGTGTTCAAACAAAAACATATACACCAATGTTCACTGCAGTACTATTCACAGTAGGAACAGCCCAAATGCCCATTAGTCGATGAATGGATAAATTACATGTGCTATATCCACACGATAGAATATTATTCAGCCATAAGCTGGAATGAAGTACTGATACATGCTACAACACAGATAAACTTTGAAACCATTATGCCAAATAAACAAAGCCAGACCCCAAAGGTCACATATGCAATTTCATTTATATGACATAGGTGAATAGAGAGAGACAGAAAGTAAATTAGCAGTTGTCAGGGGCTGAGGAGGGGAGGAATGGGGAGAATCAAATTTTCTCTTGGGGTGATAAAGATGTTTTGGAGCTAAAGAGTAGTGATGGTTGCACAGCATTGTAGATATACTAAATGGCTCTGAATTGTACACTTTAAAATGGTTACAATGGTGAATTTTATGTTATAGGTATTTATAGAAAGAGAGAGAGAGAATGAATGAATACATGAATGAATCAGTCACTGCTGTGGGTATCCCAGAGACCAGGTGCTGACCTGGACACTCTGGATTATCTCAGGTCAGTCCCACCCCACCCACACCCATACACACCATCTATTCTGGGAGGGCTAGGAAAACGGAGCGGCAGTGGCACCCACCTTTCAGGATTGTTGCGACAACTAAGTAAGACAACATAGCGAAAAATTTTGGGTATATAGTAGGCCTACAGTAAGTGCCAGTTCCCTTCAGTTCCCCAATAATAGGCAGGTATGCTTTATTTAAAAGAAAGCTTGAAGGCAGAAGGGATTCTGCTCACCAGCTGCGACTCTGATAAATGGTGGACACACGGGCAGCCCTTCCTGCAGGCTGAATGAATGGATAAAGGCTATTGGATCCTAGCCTGAGTCCAGACATTTGGACAGAGGTTTTGCTGGGCAGCTTGACCACGGAGAGTGCCATCCCCCAAAGTTCTATCTGGCCCACATCCCTACTTGGGAGGCCCCACAGACCCTGTCACAGCTGAGCACAATGTAAAACTGATACTACTTAATTTCTTGAGGTTCGATGATAGCACGCCTCATTTTCAGCATGGGAAATCTCATCCCCCAAAGATGGTCCAGGCCACAAGCTGTGCCATTCTTGAGTGATGGAGCTGGGACAGCAGAGAGCAGTGAAATAGAAGTGAGGCCTCCGAGACCTGCAGTGGCATAGCAAAGGTGCTGGGGTCGCGGGGTCAAGTAGAGCTGTGGTGTATCCTGGAGCAGCCAAAAGGCTGCAGTGGCGGTGTAGAGCGGGATAGCAGAAGGCACTGGGTTTAGAGTCCTGCTTCAGTCATCAACCTGGTGGCCTTGCACCTTGATTTCTCTAAGTCTCCTGAGGATCTTAAGGGAGCTCCTTTAAGTAAATCCCAAGACCCCTAAAATAGTATTATCGTTCCTCCTCGTCGTCTATATTATTGTACGACATGTGCCTAAACCTAATGTGGGTGATGACTGCATAACGAATTTAGTAATTTAACATTCTGTTCTTTTTGTATTGGAGCTGGATGTAAATCAAAGTTCCACTTTGTCCCAGTTTGGAATACTTCAGGGAATCCCGGCCTTGACTGATGGGAAACCAGACTATTTTCTAGTAATTCCACTGCAATTTTGAGTGTCTATTCTAATGGGTCACTCTGCCGGGCATCTTCTCAAAGTCATCCTTTTTGGTCCAATCTTCTCAGGAACCGCATGAGACAGATTCTTTATAAATGAGACTGAGAGGTTAAACAACCTGCACAAGATCACATAATCAGGAAGTGAAGGTAGGATTAGAACCTGAGTCTATCTGATGCCAAGGTTTGCCCCCCATCCAGTCATTTATTCATTTATCCAACAAGAGTTATTTGGAGATTATTAAGGACCACCCATTGCTCTGGGCCCTGGAGGGGCAGATGACAGAGGTGTGGCCCTGGGCATCATAGAACAAGCAGTCTAGCAGCAAGGAGACAGGGGGTTGCAATGCAGAGGGGCTATGAGTGATGCAGGTGAAAAAGGGGAAGGGGTTTCCAGGCAGAGCAAGTGGCTGGTATAGAGGCAGGGATGGGAGAGAGCCTGGTGGTTTGGAAAACCATAGATAATTGAATGACTGGAGAGCAAGGGCGAGGCCGAGTTACCTACAGTGGTGGTCAGGCCAGATGACCAAAGAGCTCACACACCACGCTGAAGAGCTCAGAACTTATCCCTGAGGCAGTAGGGAGCCAGGGGGAGGATTTTAAGCAAGGGAATGATATGATCAAATGTGCAGTTTCCATGTCATGTTGAAGCTACAAATATTCCTTGAGGTCCAAAAAAACCAGCTGTCAGGCCTCTCCACTTCACAACTCTCTGACCCTGTTCATGCTCAAAAACACACATATATTAAGGGTACATACCTCTAAGGAGGAGCTTGACATGTGAGTGGTTTATTGGGGAGATGCTGGAGCAACACCTTTCTGGGGGAGTCAAGGAAGCAGGATTGGGACCAGAGATAGCCAAACTGAACAGAGACCTCAGCTGATCCCATGGGGAGCTCTGAAGTTGACCTGTGCTCACAACAGACAAGGGGCCGCAGGCCTTGGTACCTCTGACAGAGGGATGCATGCAGGCAGCTCTCTTCAGTCGAGGGCAATTCCTGGGAGGGGGCTCAGCTAAGGGCAGCCAGCAGGCCACACTCCCAGCAGCGGAGGGAATGGATGCCTGGGTCTTAAAGGCCCACAACGTGCACCACGGACTTCTTGGCACGAAGCTGTTTGCAAACAAGGTTTGCTGGGGATGTCTGTTCTGTTTCCCCGCCTTATGCCCCATCTGCTGCCACAGGAGCCAGCCTCAATACCTCTGGACGTCGGCGGGGAGGGGACGTAATTCCCATCTGTTTTCTCCTCTCCTCCCCCAGGCCTCCTCTGCTGGGAACCACCCCACCATCCGGGACTACCACTGTATCTGTCAGATTTCCCCTCCCATAGGGCACCCCCTGGCTGCTCATAGATGGAAAGGGCTAATAGCCATGGGGTCTTCATGGCAAAGGGGAGGGAGGGTCCTCTCCCTTTTGTGACGCACACCACCAGGGGAGTCCTAAAGAAGTGCAGCCTGTGCCCCAGTTTGGACTGGCTTTAGCTTCCTTATTTAGCCCCTGCTGGGTTAGGGAGTAAAAGTATCTAAAGCTACGGGAATCAACTGTGGCAGAAAAACTTCCCAAGAAGCTTTGGGCCGCATCCCAGACCAATGGAATCAGAAACTCTGAGGGTAGGGCCCAGGCATTGGGAGTTTATTTTAAAGTTCCCCTGGTGATGCTAACAGCAGCCAGGGCTGAGAACCAGGGATCTCAATTTGAATTTATGAAGCTCTTTCAGGGAATGTGGAGGACAAAGATGATTCACAGGAGAGCTGGGAGGGCCTTACCTGGAGAAGAGACGATGGGAATGGAAAAGCAGGAGCTAGAAATCACAGAAGGATGAACAAGGGTGCAAGCCCAGTTAAGGTAGAGCAGGGGAAAGCTGGAGAAGTTGCTCCAGGCCAGTGGTTGTCAACTTATCTGCACAGTGGAGTCTCCTGGGGGGCTTCGACAAAGGCTCACAGCTGGGCCCCACCTGCAGAGTTCTGGTTTAGTTGGTCTAGGCTTAGGTGAGCACCGGGTGTGTGTGTGGGGGGGGGGGGGGCAGAGGGGTGTTGGTAAAAATGACCCAGGTGGCTCTGATGGGCAGACAAGGCTCTGGGCATGACACAGCTTCATGCCTGTTGGCCCCACCAAGCAGGTGTCCAATGGTCTCCACCCAGGGTTGGCAAGCCAGCCACATTTCTCACCACCTGAACCCTGGGATGATGTCTTGAGCAATGCCAGTTGCCATCCAATCGAGATCCTGACACAGACACACCCAACCTCCCTTCTGGGAAAACCCTGGCATGGGGCTCCTCTGCAGGACCTACGGCTGGCCTGCTGGTGTGTTTCTTATTCCTGGGAACTCAGACAGTGTCCTGGCCTGTCTGGTCCTCCCACCAAACTGCACAGGCATAGGGATATGTGACTTAACCAGTTTATCATTTTCTAGTACAGTTTGTCTGAAAAGGAATTAGCTTTTTGTTGTTGTTGTCCTAAAGACAAATGTAGTACAGGATTGCCATAAAAATTTTTTTTTTCTGAAGGATATGAAGCAGAAGATGAAAATCTCCTTAATCCCCAAACCCAGGGGTGACCGACCCTCCTGGAGAAAGAGGGAGCTGGCCTGGTGCTCACCCCCCATCTTCTCCTACTGAGCATAAACAGTTTCACAGGCGAGACCGCTGTCGCTGTAATGATCAAGACGACAGACAAGACTACTCCGTAACCATGTCTGAACACAGACAAAAACAAGAACACCGTCCAAACCACAAAAATCACCAGACGTCTCCTACGTTCTCTATTCTGGCTAATAAGTAACAGCTGAAGCATTCAGAGACACAATCGTACAGCCACCCCCTGTTCCTGGCATCACCCAACCAAGAGCAAAACCCTGCTCACTTGAACCCTCCCCAAAAGCACAAACTCAAATACTCAATCCTTTCTAACATCCTCTTACATGACACCCCACAGTCCCCCACGGTGTGAATTCTCCCTGTCACCACAAGCACATAAGTCTGACGCAGGGCACTCCTGGTGGTCTTTGGGCTAAAGGCATTGATACTATAAATGTTTTTGAATACATACTTCCAGGCATTTTTTCCTAGATATATATATATATATACACATATATATATAATTTCCTAAATATATATAATTTTATATATTTATATAACTTTTTTATGTGATGGGGTCACATTTCATTCTTTTTCCATGTGACTATCCCATTACTGCAACACCATTTGTTAAATTGGGGAGGGCGGGGGGGGCAGGAAGTGCCCGGGCCTGGAATCAAACCTGGGTCTCTCGCATGGCAGGCGAGAATTCTACCACTGAACTACACTTGCATTACCATATATTTTTATTTAAAAAATTAGAGGACACTATCATATTTTGCATCCGCTTTAAAAAAAAAGTTAATCTCAGGATTATCATTTCAGGCAGCTGCATGTTTTGCTGTATAGGTGTTTTATACTTACCTATACCGCTTTCTGTTCGTGTGATGACGTGTTTAAGCCCTTGGGGAGCAGCACCTATGCTTTGTTTTATATATTAGCCCGTGGCGCCGGCCCTCCTCAGCAGATTCGCCGAGGGATTGCCTCCTTCTCAGGCTTCAGGTGTGGGAAGCCACAGGTGAGGGCGGGAGGCTGCAGCCGCCCCCCATGCGGCCGGACCCAGGCCCCTGCTGTGTGGTAGGAAAGGGACCCTGAGCGGGGGGTGGGGGGTGTGGTTCATGCTCCCCACCCACCTCCAATGTGTCACATACAAAAGTCAGGGAGGTGGGACGCATTGACCCTCGGCTTTCAGAATAGCCACTGCAGCAGAGGGGACTCTGGGACAATTAAGCTTGGAAACCATTTTGACAGATTTATGTTTCAGAGGAAGGCGCCCTGCTGCAGTGAAGCCAACAGAAATTCGAAACATCAAGGTCAGTGGTGCTTTATGAATTAATTCAAGACAAGTCCATTGAATCAACACCTGGTCACACTCAGCTCAGTGTTTCTCAAGCTTCGCTGTGCACGGGAATCACCTGGGGACCCGGATCCTATGGGATCTTGATTCCCTAGGTCTGGGGTGGGCCCGAGATTCTGCATTTCTAAGGAGCTTCCAGGGATGCCGTGCTGTGATGCCGCAGGTGCTGCTGGGACCTCACCGTCTGGCTGGGACCAACGGTCCCCCAAGGTAAAAGGAACAGGTATATCCGCCCTGGTTGCTTGCCTGGTTCCACCTGAGACAAGCCCTCAGCAACTTTCAAGGGGTGAATGCACTGGTTAGATGCCCTGTTCTCTAGCAGGTAAGATGGGAGCTTTGACAACACAGACCTTTCTGCTTTTGGGAGTCATGGTGTGGCATGGGCCGTGGGTGGGGGCTGAGGTGGGGGGAGTGGGAGTGGCCCCTGAACTTTCAGCAGCAGACTTAGCTGAAAGCTTAAGTAGACCTGCTCTCAAAGTGCTCCCTTTCAAGGAGCTCATGACCCTGAGCCCTCAGGCTGGCACCTTCCTGCCCATCTCCACGATTTCCTCCATATAAAAGTGCATTAGTCAAGTTCAGAGATGTAGACATAAATAGGTTCAAAAGAGCTCAGCTAACTTAATAGCTAACAGATTCATAATCCCCCCAAGGCGGGGATTCCAGGAGGTTAGAGAGGATTCTCAGGCAAGCCTTTCTCTCTTCCTCCTTCTAGTGCCAGAAACTTAACCCAATTGGACATTTCTCATACTCTCTGTCACTCCCCACTGCCTCCACCGCCACCATGGGTCCCTGTTCGACCCCCTCACCCCCATTCGACAAGGGTTGCCGAGGGGCTTTGGGACAATATCAAAGGAATGGTGTCGGTGCTTCTGGGACTAAGTTCTGCATTAAGCAGTCCTGAGATTCCTTTTTTCTTTTGGTCCCCGTGCATCCAATGTAGTAGCCACCAGCCACACCTGCTTATTTAAATTTACATTAATTAAAATTGAATAAATTTTAAAATACATTTCCTCAGTTGCACAAACCACATCTCAAGTGCTCAAGAGCTGCATGTGGGCAGGGCAGTGACTACTCTATTGGATGGCATTTTCATTCTCAGAGAAAGGCTCACAGAACGGCGCCATCGAGATGTTTCTCACTAAAACCCAATAGGGCCACAGGGTGTCTTTGAGTGTATTAGGAAAAGGCACCCCTTCCTTAGGACATCTCACTGCCCCCTGCAGGAAAAATGTAGCAATAAATGTACAAATCCAAAAGTGCGCTGGGAATGGCACCCCACACCCTGTTGGGCAGGACACAACCTGTGCCACCATATGCAGCAGCCCCAATGAGGAAAGTCCTTCGTCAGTCCCTTTAACTCGGCTTTTCTCTGTCTTCCTCATTTTCAGAACATGGCCACTTATCTTTTCCCTTCTGTGGGGATTTCTGCAGTGGTTCCTTACATTATTTTCCTGTGGCTGCCTGAACATATTACCATAAACTGGATGGCTTAAAACAACAGAAATGTGTTGTCTCACAGTCCTGGAGGCCAGAAGACTGAAATGATGGGGTCTGCAGGGCCAGGCTCCCTCTAAAGGCTCTAGGGGAGAGTCCTTCCTTGCCCAATGCCAGCTCCTGGGAACTCCAGGCATTTTCTGGCCTTTCCGTTGTTTAACTCGAGCCTGTTTCCATTTGCACACGGCCTTCTCTGCGCCTCTGCTTTTCTGTCCTTTGTAGGGTTACTTGCCATTGGGTTTGGGACCCACCTGGACAATCCCGGATGGTTTCATCTCCAGATTCTTAATTACATCTGCAAGGACCTTTTCTTCCAAATAAGATCATGTTCACAGGTTCTAGTGGTTGGAATGGGGACCACTCTTCTTTGTCAGATGAGTGTCCTAACTCTTTGCCCCTCGTGTGGATTCACTCAGCAACCGCCTGACTGATTCTCCTCTAAACTGAATTGTCTGGAACTAAAGCAGAGCCTCTCCCACCTCCAGGAGACAAGACTCTCTGCTGCAGGCATGAGGCTGTACGGGCCCCTCATCCGTTCCAGTCCTGGGGAGACTGCCCTGCTCCTCCCCACCTGAGAATCATCCCACCTCAGGCACAGAGTTCACTCCTGTGGGAGGGTTTGCAGCCCCCCCCAGCCCCCGCCCTGCCCCGTTCCCCCACTCCCTCTTCCACCCCGCGAGGGACGGCTCTGCTCAGTGTGGCCGGCCGGAGGCTCTGGAAGGACACCGGGCTGACAGAGCGCGGACTGGAAACACGGGAGGAAATGGAAGGGGTAAGCAAATAATGACAGTAACTAAAGTAATAGCTACAGCACTTGTCCAGGGCCTGTGAGGGACCAGGGGCTATTTTATATTTTTTATGGCTGACACGGTTGTCCCGCCCCCCCATCCCCACCCCTCTAGGAAGCAGGTGTTACTACCTCCATTCAGAGGTGAGGGATCTGAAGCAGAGAGGGGTTAGGTAACAGGCCCGAGTCATAAATCTCAGACCTAGGATTTGAATCCAGGCAGTCTAGCTCCCAAATCCACATTCAGACCAACAGAAGACATTGTGTGGGCCAGATACCTCTGGAGTCTTAGGCCAGCTGCAGGAGGTGAGAGGAGAGAGGTGCTTCTGAGAAGTGATACTGAGTCTTCAGCACAGGAGGTGTGAGGAGGGCTTGGAATTCCATTTTGGTGACTTTTGGCTGATGAACTGTGTTTCTTCAAACAGACCTCGAGCAGAGGCATGGGACGTTATGACACTGTCTAGCCTCCCTCCCCTCCGTGTTACCCCATCCAATCCAACATACATTCATTTTTCACTAAATAAATGAATACATGATTGAAGTTCATGATTAGAAGAAACGGAGCTCTCTTTCCTCCCAGTTCCCCCTCCTCAAGACTCCACCCCCCACTCCTCCCACTACACACAGAACTGAGAGTTTCTTATCTCACTGACTTGATTAGGGACTTCTGGGGGAGGAACAGTGACCCAAGGTGGACTGTTAGACGGCACAAGAAATGCCCAAGGCCGGATGGGAGAGATAAGGGTGGCTTGACCTCTGTATCTGCAAAGGGCTAAGGGGACAGGGCTACATACCTGGAATGGCAGGGAGTGGGGGCCGGGAGGGGTAACACACCATGGGGACCCCTATTTGTATCGCCG
The DNA here is from genome assembly GCF_023851605.1 of Tamandua tetradactyla. Classification (NCBI taxonomy): domain Eukaryota; kingdom Metazoa; phylum Chordata; class Mammalia; order Pilosa; family Myrmecophagidae; genus Tamandua; species Tamandua tetradactyla. The sequence continues at coordinate 147,263,879 of NC_135332.1, forward strand.
GAGAACCACTTTATGCCAGAGGAAAAGGGGATCCTGGAGGGCACTTGAATTACCAGCCCCACAGTCTTACCAAATGCAACCAATCACACAGGCCAGATTTATGAGGTTGGTCAACAGGGAGTGTGGTTTCCAGTACGTCAGGAATTACCAAACGAGATGTCCAAGGGCAGAGCCTGGGGACAAGCCCCAGTGAGCTAAGACCACTGCAGCCTGGCCCACACATCCCTCACGCAGCTCTGAGGGAAGAGGGTTGACAGCCAAAGAGATGGAGTTCCTGGAGTGGATGCAGAGAGCAGCTGTTTCCTTTTAGCATTATTTTCTAGTGGAAATTTCATAGTCACAAGCCAACTCTTGAAGTGGGGGTAGGCAGGAACTTGATGGTCATAGAATAACAGGGTAGGTATTTTCTCCTGAGCTAGATCAGAATTGTCCTGGGCAGCACAGTGCCATAGCGAGGACCCAGATTTTAGAGTCAGAGTGGTCTGGTTGGGATTTCTGGCTTTACTACTTACTGTGTGACCTGGGGAAAGTTCTGTAACCTCTCTGAGGCTAAACGCTCATAGGCTGTTAGTTACCAGCCTCCCTCGTTTTTTCGGTCCTCCAGAAGATGGTCTGGTCCCACATCTCAAACCGAAGTCCCTCAGGGCAGCCCCAGGCCTTGCTGCGCCCTACCTCCATGCTCACTGGAAAAGGACAGGAAAGCAGCCCCCACAGTCCACAGAGAGGGCCCTGGCGAGGGTCAGACCCTCACCGGAGCTAGCATAGTAGGTGGCCTGCGATGTGGGATGGGGGGCTGCAGCTTCCATGGGCTCGGACAGGAACGTGCCCTCACCTCCCCCTGCCAGGGCACCTTTGGGCAGTGCACAAATAACTAGTAACATAGCTATTGCCTCCAGGCTGGCACATCAGGCCTCACAGGAAAGGCTCAGGGCTATGCAGTGACCTCAGCCCCAGAGAATGTAGGGGAATTCTGAGTGAGGCAGGGCACAGCTAGGCCTGGAGGGGAGGGCAGCACAGGCTGGGGAGTTTATCAAGTGAGCTGGGTATTTACTATACCCCTGGGTATCTGATGTCAGGGTAGCCCCTCCAGTCCCCGGGGGACAGGACGGCAGGTGTCTGAGGGCTCTGGGCACCTGTGGTTGCCTGGCCTCTCTTGCATTGGCGACAGCCCTGAGAAGCCTGAACTGTCTTCAGGTTGTTTTCAAGGCTTCCTACTGCAGCTGTTGAGCCTGCGTGTTCACTCCTCAGAGATCTTGCCTCCCTAGAGCTCCTCAGTCTCTGGCATGAGAGCCTCTTTAGCAAATGAAAATACAGGGTGGTCGATTAAATTTGAATTTCGCCTAAACGAAATGAAACTTTTTTCTTAAGTATATATGCTCCATGCACTATTTGGGACATACTTAGACTGAAAAATTATTGTTTATCTGAAATTCCAATTTAACCAGTTGTCTTGAATGTCATCTGGCAACCCTTAGCCCCACCTCACTGTTTAAATTTCAAGCATCTCTCTTTTCTGCTTTTTATTTGTGGGGAAGATGTGAAAATAAGGGCACACACAGTCATAATTGTTTCCCGTGTTACTGTCAATATTAATTTGGTTTGAAAGCTTTGGAACATGACTGATGTTTGCAAACATTTAAAAAATTGAACTTTTTATTAACAACATACTTTACAGTCACCTATTGCAATAACCTCTACTGGATATATATTTTTTCTTTCTTTCTTTCTTTCTTTTTTTTATTTTGTCATCCATACATATTTTGGAAATGTCCAGCTAGGATGTAAGAAACCGCTCTATTCTTACTTTATTACAATGCCATTAAAGGGAAGGATCCTTTCACTTCTCTCTTCTCTGTTTAGACATGCCCAGTCACCAACGTGCACACTGGTCCACAGCCCTAAAGGGAAGCTGTTAGGCAGGTCCCAGCTTTCTCAACAGGGGCTCACTGGTAAGTGCAGACACCCTGGTGTGTGCACTCTTGAAACCCAAGGCCCAACTCTATGGGCCAGGACCAATGTGGCATCTTCTGTTGGGTACACGTGGGGCTGTGGGGACTGTGTCCCCTCTATCTTTGCTCCCTTCTGCTCCTTTCCCCACCTTTCCTCCAAGATAACAGAAATGTCAGGGTTCCAACGTTCAGGGTCAGGGGAGTTGGTACGGCCATTACTCTTCTAGGGCAGACATAAGAGGTCCCAGGGTCTCTGTCTCTGTGCATATGGCGGGACCTGAGCCACCTTGAAAGGCCCCTCAGCTTGGAGGGTCTGTCCTGGCAGCCATCGAGGAATGCCCAGCTGTTCCTCTGGGTCACTGCCAGACCAGTGTGGGGCCCTCCCTCCCCCTGCTGGGGAGCCAGCCTCTGCCCAACCCAGCCGAGTCCGGAAGTTCAGAAGCCAGGCCTCTGACTTGTCCCTTCTTAGCCCAGCCGCCGCCCTCACCCTCCCACAGGCAGAGCCTCCCTGGGCTGGCCCTCCAGTTCCCCAGATGCAGAATCTCTCCTCCCTGTTTCCTCCCTGCCTCTTCCCACGCCTCCCTCCCAGGATGCCCGAGGACTTTGTCAAGTTGCCTTAATGAAGCAAGGTTGCCCCATGCCAACATCACACCCAGCTTGGCTCAGAGAGTGTGACACGGGGTGTATGCCACCCAAGAGGAGCCCCATCAAGTCTCAGGTTGCTAGCAGGGCAGGGGCTTAACGGCACTCACCTCCCTTCTCTTCCCACTGGCTGGGAAGGTTTTTCTTCCATTTTCCATCTTCTTGTTCCAGCTAAGGACACAGAGGTAGGCTCTCCATCTCAGAGTCAACATTGCTAGGTGCAAATCTTGGCTCCCCCACTTGCTACCTAAGTGACCCTAGGCAAGCTACTTCATCTCTGTGTCTCAGAGAAAGATAATCACGGTCCCTATATCATAGGGCTGTTGTGAGGATTAAATGAGGCAATGCATGTCAAAAGTTTTAGAAAAACACCTGGCACGGAGTGAGTAGTTAATAAACGTTAGATGTTGGCTAATAGCAGACTGGCTGACAGTCCGCTGTGGTCACTGACTCACAACATGGGGCACCAAAGGGGAGACATAAGTAATTAAAGGTACGGTCCTCATTCTCAGTTCTTAGGTTCCCTGGAATAAAACCCAAAAGCAATCTGCATGGTAGATTCCTATCGTGCTCTGTGGCCACCCAGAATCCCGTGACAGCTGTAGCTGGGTTTGGTAGAAATCTCATATTGGATGCCCATTACTCCCCGAGGGAGAAGCCAGAAACTTTATTTCCCAGTATCCCTTGCTGGAACAGGCACATGAAACAGGCTCTGTCTTCAGACGCCTTCGGATGAGACCTAGGTTAGGGGCTGCGATATGAAGAAGCAGGAGACTTCAGGTAGCCCAATGGCAAAAGACTCTCCCCCATGCTTTTCCTCCACTTTCCTATAGAAGAGGGAGAGCCTATTATTTTGCGTCAAACCAAATTCCTGAGAACAGGGAATTTGGTCTGTTTTATTCACTTAGAAGTTCCCCAAGAGAAATGACTGTTCTTCATGGTTCACAGTGCAGGATACAGAAGACAAAGAAAGGCCCTAATATTTAAAAAACCCCAAACTTCTCATCCATTGCCCTCCGGCCTCAGCTGTGGCATCTGCAGAGCCACCTGAGGCAATGAGGACCCGGGGGGGCTGTGGCAGCAGGAGCTTCTGATGGGATGCAGTACAGCCTGTGGCCTTCACCCAGGGCTGAGAGCTGAAAGGGCTTTAGAAATCCTACCCCAACTCTTTCATTTAAAAAGATAAAGTTCCCTAGACCCAGTGAGGGTTTAACTAGCCCCCTGAGTGGTCCCTTTCCACCCCACGGCAGAGCTACACCAGACTAAATGTCAAGCTCAGCTGGAACGACGCGTCTGTGTGGACTATTTCAATAGATCTTCCATGCTGTGGTGCTTACCCAAAGGTTTCTCTTTTCTTTCTTCGGGTTCTTTTTCCCATGCTTAGCAGAGTCACGCTGAGGAGGCACTTAGTGGCAAGGAAAGCCTGTGGGATTTGAGGACAAATAATAATCATGCCAACAGTCCATATGATTATTCTTGTTACGTACTTCCTAGCCTGATTTCTTTCAGGTTCAGTCTAATTTGTCTATGGTAGTGACTTGGGGGTGGGGGAAAGGGTCTGTGCTGCAGAGTTGCTAGGCTAACTATGGCCAGGCTGAAAAGCTTCTCATTTGGACTTAGGTTGAGTGCACACATATATGTGTGTGAGGGCACATATGTGAGTGCATATGTGCGTGTACGTGTGTGTGTGTCAGATTTAGGAAGGCTCTTTCCCAGAAAAAGAGGCAGCTGCCCACGTCCTGCAAGGTTAGCTGCATGTCCCAGCCGTCCTGCGCCTCCCTGTGATAACCAGATCTTAACGAGAACTGATGCTACCCAGCAGGGTCACTGGGAGTGCAGGGTTCAGCCTACAGCTGGGGCTGGGAATGGGCCTCCTTTGTATTGAGAAACGTGAGCCTCCTGGATTCCTGGATTCCAGGCGGGGTGTGTCCCTCACAGAGAGCCCTTTGTGCCTGGCAGAGGGTTGGCCCCGTTTGTTCTGGCTGCTGTCCCGGCGCTGCCCTCTCCCCCCACCCTGCCACCCCGCCCCGGGGCTCCCCACCTTTCCTCTGCAGCTGCGCCTCCCTTCCTCCCAGGATGCAGACACCCCACTGTGGGCAGTGCACATGGGAGGAGGCCTGGGCCTTGCCAGAAGCACGATCCTGGGGACCCTGGCCAGAGGCGGGGGTGCTCCAAGGATGGCTGTGATGGAGAGGAGGCTGAAGGCCGCTGGGGCACAGGGTCAAGAAAAGGCCACCAGGGGCCAGGCCAGGGCCTGTGGCTGGTGTTTCAAAGCCAAGGAACGCTTCCAGGCACATGCTGCCGGGGTGGGGGTGGGGGGGACGGGACTGGGGGTGGCGGCCCCAGCAACTGAAGGTCCCTGATTATAACTGCCACTGTGCATGTTTCTTTAAAGTTTTAAATTAACACACACACACACACACAAACGCACACACACACACACAGAAATCTCATGATTGTCAGTCCTCCTCCCCCACTGCCAGCTTCCATTATGAATCTGTGGCATCTTCTACTGAGAGCTAATTACATGTTGTGCGAAAGATACAGGGCTTCCTTTTGCATTTTTCTCTTCTTGATGGGTTCTAACCTTTTGGACTGCCTTCCTCTGCTTCCTCCCCGTGGAAGGAGCCAGCTCTCGCCAGCCCTGCCCAGGCCCTCCCCTAGCCAGCCAGCCAGTGGGGGCCCTTCCAGTCCGGTCTTATTTCCCACTGTTGGGAGATTCGGCTCCTGCCAGAGTGCCAGGGTTATGACAAAGCACAAATGGAAGGTGTCATTTAAGTGCCAGGCACTTGAGCCGATCTCCTTTTGCATACACGGGGACGGTCAGGTGGATGGAGGGTGGCCATGGTTTCCTGCAGCCATCTAGTGTGAAGGTTCAGAAAGGGAACCCGACCCTGCAGGAGATTAGATGCAGAATTTCACAGTTGCCGTTTTATTCTTGGTTCTTTTTTTTTCTTTCTGATTGCTCCCACACATAGACAGATATTTTCATTCTAGGGATGGCTCATCCGTTCTCCTAAGAGGCTATGACCAACTCCTGAAGCAACAAGTGTGGACTAATATCTTGAATTATTGCCTCTTTAGGCAGTGTTGAATTTCACCTGCTGATGAGAAGGCTAATTGCACAGCTGTTCGGCCCTCTCAACATGTTACAACTCCCCTTGGTCTTGACAAGTTACAGCATCTCAGGGCTGGAAGGCCTCTCGACCAGGGCACACCTTGAAGTGGAGACTTTTTTACTGACCTCAGTTATTGCTCCCCTAAGCCAGCCAATAAAGGAAACATCGGGATTGTGAGTGAAAAGTAATCATGTCTATAATTACAACTCTACACACGGAAAACCCACTTTTTAATGGGGGGGAAACCTTTAATTGCCGGCTAATGTTTTCCTGCCTTTTAAAAAATTCTAAACTAGAATAGAGGCTGAAAATACTAACTCACTTTAATTTTCAGCCTAACGAATTAAGAAGAACCATCTTTTATAATCACTGGATTAATAAATTTTAAGCACTGGATCCAAAATATAGAATATAATTATGAATTTTCTATTATTTTGAACACTGTACTTTGTGGCTTCCCATCTTTGGTACAACTACTAAATGACCTTATAATAAGAATCACTTCCTGATTATTTGGCTTTTCTCATCAAAGCACAGTATACAGTATGGAAGAGCTGAGGGAGCAGGAACAGCTGGCTAACAAACCACACTGGATTTCTGATCACTGGGTTGTCCATAGCCTCTATGGCCGGAGGATCTCAAACCCAACTGTGCAGAGCCTATTAAAATGCAGATTCCTGGGCCCAGAAGCCAGAGATTCTGATTTATTAAGTCTGAGGTAGTGGCCCAAATTCTGTATTTTTAAACAAGCATCATGGGTAATTCTGATGCAAGTACTCTCATGATTGCATGCTGAAAAATTCCAGAAGGGTCTATGGCTGTGCCTTATAAGTACAGCCGCTGCACAGCTGCTGATGCTCTGTATCCAGCCAGAACTTCTCGAGAACACCAGTGTGATGGTTTCAAGCTGTGTGACCCCAGAAAAGTACGTTCTTAAAGTCAATCCATTCCTGTGGGTGTGGACCTATTTTAAGTGGGATCTTTCAGTGAGTAGGATCTTAAGATGTGAACCACCTCATACAGGATGGGTCTTACTCCTGTTACTGAAGTCCTTTATAAGAGAAAGAAACAGACAAAGAGAGAGAAAACCTGGAAATAGGAAGCTGAAAGCAAGGAAACCCAAAAGAGAAGGGAAAGACCAGCAGACCCCACCATGTGCCTTGCCATGTGACAGAGGTGTCCAGAATTGCCGGCAGCCAGTCTTCCAGAAGAAAGCATCACCTGATGATGCCTTGATTTGGACATTTTTCAGTCTCAAGACATAAGCTTGTAAGTTAATAAATTCCCGTTGTAAAAGTCAACCCATTTCATGGTATCTGCCTTTTGGCAGCCTAGCAAACTAGAACAACCAGGAGATTGTTTTTATAGACTTAAAAATATTAGTTTTCTTCTTCCCCCTAAAGTTAATGCAGAGAACTCAGATAATGTCATAATAAAAAATAATAATAATAAAGCACTCATGATTCCTGCATTGGAGGGAAAAAGACTGTTAATACTACTGCGTTTCCTTTTCTTCCTTGCATGCTTTATATAAAGTTGACAATATACTGAATATGTAATTTTGTATCCTTTTAAAACCTAACATTTCATTTTCCTTCATGTGATTCATTTTTTTTCTGGAAAGATAATTTCTAAAGGCTGCATACTATTCCCATCATGTGGATGTGCACTATTTGAATAACCTTCCCTTAACTGTTGGATATTGATGTTACCATAATTAATTAATATTTTAAAAACTGTGACAAATGTCTTTGTGTATAAAGTTTTATCAACATTTTGGGGGCCTTTCTTTTACTGGATTCCTAGCAGGGGGTTGTTGCAATAAAGGATGTGAATATTTTTGCAGCTCCTGATACAGACATTGCCAACTTTTCCAATTCACCCCTCACCAGCATATAGTAGAATACTTCTGTGTTCACCACTGCTCAGCCTGAAGGTATTTTTAAGGTTTATAAAGAATATCCCTCTTAAATGTCTCCTGGGCTGGCGTCAACTAAGCCAAAAAGGGCTGAGGCACAGAAGGCAGTTCTTGCTCTCTCAGAAGGTGCCCAATCCAGCCCGGTAGTCTGTCCTTCCTGGGAACATTTTTTGCTCCTATTCATGGGAGCAGGTGTCCAGCCAGGACCTGTCCAGGGCCAGCAAGGCACTCCTTAGAGTGGGGTCTGGTTTAGGATTTTCCTCAAGATCACATCTCACAGGGTAAAAGGGCATTTTTCTCCAAACTCTCGGATTTGACTCTCTGGAACAACTGTTTATTGTCTCTTTCAGCACCTCTTGGATTAAAGCCAGGCAAAGCCTCATCTGGTGGCTCAAACATGCCCAGTGTCAGGGGAAAAAGTCTTCTTTTTCACTGATTAGGCCCCAGACTGATTCATTATCAGGCTTCTCTCAGGCCCGAGCCCCGGATCAAATGACAGCCCGTGCTACTACGAAATTCCTTACCTTGCTTAGAAATGTCAGTCTCCAGCGGCTTCTGAAATTGGGGCATAGTTGGGAAAATAAGATTCCTCACTGTTCTCTCAAGTTTGACCTTGACCCTGGACAGACACAGAGCTGAAGAACCCCATACAGAAAAGATAATATATACTTCAGGAAGTTGTTACCCCAACACTTAGAAAGTTTAGAGTGTTTTAACCTTTACTGAGTGCCTGCCTGTGCCACTTGCTCTGCTCCACAAAGGAGCCCTAACAGGTTGGTATAATGATCTGGGTCTTACAGGTAAAGAAAGCGAGGCCCAAAAAGGTCAGTGGGTGGCCCAAGGTGACAGACGTAGGACATGGTAGAGCCAGAAGTGGGGCCGAGACTTTCTAATGCAGAGTCCACTGCTCTCCGACCTATAATGTGGTCAAGAATGGTTTGGAGAACCAATGGAAGCAGCTTCTAGTGAGATGATAAATGCCAACAAGGCAGGGTAGGCCACAGTCGCTCAGCAGGCAGAGTTCTCACCTGCCATGGCGGAGACCTGGGTTCGATTCCTGGTGCCTGCCCATGCCAAAAAAAAAAAAAAAAAAAAAAGCCAACCAGGCAGGCCAGAGGTTTGGAAAGTCTGTGCTAACCCTTTTGGGGCAGCTGCTCCTAGTTCAGCTCAGTGTCATCTCCATCTTTTCTGGTGTCTGCAGCAATACAAAATCTGGTCATCATATGGTCCCTGAAAATGATCTAATCCCTGCTAATTCATCTCCTGATTTTATATCTCACTTTCAACACATCTGTTCCCAAAAAGTGATGAAAAAGTGAGTCCTCTAAATGCATACAAGGAATCTTATATTTAATAGATTCCTCTGGAAAGAAGTTTTGTGAAGGGAAGCAGCCCCTAATTTATTTTTTGTATGAATGTGAATTTACGCACAGCGGGATGCGCTGTGTTTCTGCGTGCAGATGCACACATCGCAGTTGGCTTTAGTGACGCACAGCTGTATTCCACGGACCCTCCAGTCTAGGGAATGAGCTAAGGCTCCTCTTGCTGAACAACTACTGGGGGTCCGTTAGGATCATGAGCCAGGGTCAGAAAAGCTGGGCTGAACTCTCAGGCAAAGTGCAGGCTGGGTTAAAGCCAAGATGAAGCTCTGGTGGAAGCAGGCACAGCAAACAGGAAGCTCGTGAAGCACTGAGGAAGTAGGGACCAAACTTAGGGGCAGAGGAGGGCAGAGCTGTCCCAGGGGAGCACCCCCTCCCCCCAGGAGGAAGCTACAAGGATGAAGTTCTTGGCCTGCCAGTGGGCTGCTTCTGGGTGGAAAAGGAAGCTGAAAGGCATGGTAAGGGTTACAGAAGACATGCTGAGGGCCAAGTGTATTCAGAGAAGAAATGAAAGAGAGCAGCTTCACAGAGAACGTAGCCCAAATCAGGACATGAGAAATCACAATTCGAAACAATGAAGGGGGGATCTCCTACCAAGAGAGTTTGGGTTCTCAGCCTGAAAAAAAAGTGTCACGGTGGGGGTAGCAGTGTATGTGGCTTAAATATCCGGCCACAGCCGCCTCCTCCACCTGATCTTAGTTTCCAGGATAATCCCCACGGGTGCAGCCCAAGAACTTCCCCAAAGGGCAACCACATATGGCCTGGGACCTTCCACCACTAACACTTTCCATACCTATCCCTGGCCATTGTTTCTGCCCCCTGAGGTAACTGGACTCTGCTTCTTGTCCCATCTCAGCAAATTAGACCCCTTGGTTTCCGAAGAACTGTCATTTTTAACTCTTTTTCTACAGAGGCCCGGAGCACAAGGCTTCCCAGAAGTCTGGTTCAATGCTATTCTGAGCTAGATTGGAATGGCAGAAATAAACCACCCACTAGCACGCTGGGGGAAGGCTGCCCAATGGGATGTGGGCGGGAGCGCTTATTCTGCACGAGTGTGAAGGAGGGTCGTTTCGGGGCAAAGGAGAAGCTCACATGGTCCCTGTCAAGGCTGTGCTGACAAACAGCTCTGGACAGATCCGGAAGGTTTTGTTCTTCCAGCTGTCGGCTACTTCTGCCTGTAAGATGAGACACGGACACCCCCTCCCCGGGCTGGCATCACTTGTTGAACGATGGCGTTTGGTTTTAGAAAGAGCAGCAAGTCAGATCCCGGAAAGAAGCCGAAAATTCATTCCAGCTGGAGGCTCACCAAGTGACATTTGTGTTGCTCATCCTGGGGGGGGGGGGGGGGGGCGGGTCATGTGATGGGAAGAGTGAGGTGGGATAGGAGGAGAGGGGTGAGGTGGGATGGGAGGAGAGGGGTGAGGTGGGATGGGAGGGGAGGGGTGAGGTGGGATGGGAGGGGAGGGGTGAGGTGGGATGGGAGGGGAGGGGTGAGGTGGGATGGGAGGGGAGGGGTGAGGTGGGATGGGAGGGGAGGGGAGAAAACCCAAGCGCCTGTGGATGTTTGCTGCTCCTCCTCTCCTTTCCTGTGCAGGTTAAAGAAGCTTCCAGAGGCCACTTAGTAGATGCCATTTTAGGAATCCTGTGCCCTCCGTGGGCATCCTGGAACGACAGAGGTAGCTTCTCAAAGTCGGGTCTCAGTGGCAGACCAAACCGCCCAGCTCCCTCAGGCCACGTTGCACACAGAGGAGGTAACCCAGCCTCTCACAAGGCCTTTTCCCTTCCTTTTCATCTTTCCTTTAGGCTTTGGCCTAAATTCTCATGTAGCAGGAAACTCAGATTTTCAAGGACTCCAGTTATGTCCTTTGCATGCTCTCAAAATTCTACCATCTAATAGGTATATGGGAACTCTGTATTTTCTGTACGATTTTTCTGTAAACCTACAACTTCTCTAATAATATTTTATATATATATATATATATATATATATATATATATATATATATATATATATATATATATATATATATATATATATTTTAAGGTTAATGTTCAGCCAAAGAAAAAAATTCTGCCTTTTATACCTCCTTCATGCTTCATACCCACACCCCCCCCATACACACACCTCAATTTCACTGGACTGCCACCTACCCTCAGTTTACTGGGGTACTTGAATTAAATTTAAGTCTTGGGTGCCTCCTCCTACCCCCACCCCACCGTGGTGCCCCCACAGCGGTCCAAGGAACGAATTAGACTAGGCCCGTGGGGTTTTTCGGGGCCAATCCCAGGCGGGCGGGGTGAGTCCCACCCGGGTAAGGGGCTTGACCCCAGGTACTCCCACAAGAGGGAAGCGGGTCCGCTTATTCAAACATAAATGTCCCTGACATCCCGAGGCCGAGGGTGTGTACCAGTGGTTATTTTCCTCCCCCAGAAACTTGGCCCGAGACCTTTCCCAGCCCGGCCTTCCCACCCCTGGATCCTCTCCCCAAGCCGCTCTGGGGCGGGTCCAGCGCCTGCTTCCACACGTGGCCCGGGGGCGGCGGGTTTCCTCTCCGCCCCCACAGCGCCTTAGGGTGTTTTGCACCTCCCCTCCCCCTTTTCCTCCTCTCCCACCCCCGTGACTTCTCGTAAAAGGCTCCGCACCGCCGACCCACCTCCGGCCTCCCCCGGAGGCCGCGCTTTCTCCCCGCCCCTGGCAGCGGGCTCCGCTTCGGAAACTGTTGACTCAGAGGGTGGCGGGGCGACCAGCGTCTGATGTCAGCTTGGAAGGGGGCCAGGGAGGTGGAGGCGTAGGAGGGGAGGACGGTGCGGGCCGTGGGCGGGCGGGGCGGGAAGGGGGGCGGGAGGCGCCGGGGCTGCATGCGCAGAAAAGGGGCCCTAAGCCGGGTGGGCGCCGGGGTGCGGGCGCGGGGGACTGCGCTCGAGGCTCCCCACTCCTCTGCGGCTGCCCGGGCGCCCGTGACTCACGCTGCGTCACCGGAGCAGATGCCCCGGGCGGCTGGAGGCTCCCGGGCTCCTGCTGACTCATCAGAAAGCCCGGCTGCGCTGCCGAGGAGGGCTGGGGGGCGGCGCGGTCCGCGGACGGGAGGGCTGGGTGAAGGACCCCGGCAGGCCGCGGCCCAGGTCGTCGGAGGCGCCCCGGAACCCCCCAATAAGGCGGCTGCGGCCGGGGAGTGGGGGGTGGGGGTGGGGTGGAGAAAGCGGGGACCGCTGGCATCCTGCCGTCCGGGTAACTCGCGGCGTGGGAGGGCGGCGGGCGACAGGGGGGAACAAATCCCCACCCCCTGGAGCCGGCCGGCCGCGTGGGGCCTGCCCCCCCACCCCTTACCCCCAGCCTGGGCACGAGAGGCTCCCCCGGGTGTCACGCGCGCCCTATTATGGGAGTGAGGGGCGGCGGCGGCAGGCGGTTCCTAATCACCAGGCCGGCGTCGGTGGCGCCCGAGGTCACTGAGTTTTTTCCTGTTCCCTTAGGACTTTGGGTCTGACTGCGCGAAGAGCCTGCACCGGCGTCAGGGGCTTGGAGCTTCCATTCCCAGCTTCACTTTTTCTGCCCTGTTCTCTAGGGGAAGCTGCGCTGGCGCTGGCAGAGAAGCAGATGGGGCTCTGCACCACAGGCCGGGTCATGGCCTGGCCCCAGCTCCTTCCTGCCTCTGAGACTAACCGGCTAACCGCAAGGCCCAGTTGCCTCCGGAAATGGAGCAGAGGGGCAAGAGGACTATCAGGAAGGGGTGTGGGCAGAGACGAGTTCTGGAACAGGGACAAATTACATAGCATTCAAGATCTATGTGAGGCTGCTTTCTGCAAGGTGTCCCACCCTTCCCAGTGACCGGCCGATAGGTCTTCACACACCCCCACCCCCCCATTTACACAGTCTGGCCAGAGAGAGAACCCTGGAGAAACAGCAGTGATGAAGGTGCAGGAGCATGCAGACCTGGTTGGTGGTGGGACTGGGAGACTGCATGGTGGAGCTGGCATATGAACAGGGACCATGAAGGGGAACGATTTGAACAGATGGGGAAAGTTCATTCCAGACAAACACTCTGGAACCAAAACCCAGAGGCAGGAAAGAGCAAGTTGAGTTCTGGGAATGGTAAGCAGTCCATTTTGACTGGACCAGATGCACTGATGTGGACCGCAGAAGCAAGCACGGTGGCCCAGAGGGACCTGGAGCCACGGGCTTGTCCCCTCTGCCCCTGGGCACTGAGGCATGCCAGTTCCCAGACAAATGGATTCTTTCCAAGAATTCCACAGCCCTGCTCAGTCACAGCTGCTGGAACCCTCTGCCTTGGACAGCTTTTATTATTTGGTGTCTAATTCAAATCCTCTTTTCTTTAGATTTCAAATAATTTTCCTATTCTGCCCTTTGATCACCATCCATGTGTATCCAGGGTCCATGTGTTTATCGACCCTGACAGCACACTGGAATTACCTGGAGATGCTCTAGAAAACATAAGTGTTAGTGCATGCCCCGCTCACCCCCCCCCCACCCCCGGGGTTCTGATTTCACTGTTCTGGGGTGAGGCCCTGGCATCCACATTCTTTTATCAGGCCCCCGGGAGTGAGACCCACAGATACAGATGGTCATTATCAAGTCTGTCCAGGTCAGGCCCGCACTCAGAGCCGAGCCTCTTGGCCTCCAGGCTTCTCAGCTCGCTGAGTGGCCTTGGCAGATGTCCAGAAGCAGTTGGCTTCCCTGAGGCTGGGAGTTGACATGCCTTTCCCAGGCTGCCACTCTGGGCTGAGGCCAAAGGTTCCAACAGGAAGGGAGGGTGAGGCCTCTGTTTCCCAAGAGCCAACTGACCTTTCAAGCCAGTGATAACCATGAGGAACCTCACTGGCGGGAAAACTAGGCAGTCAGGAGGAACTGCAGCCTTTTCCCATCAGCTCCACAGACCTGGAAGGGGTCCAGGAGGAGATGGCACCATCTCCTGCAATAGAGGCCCTCACAGGTAGAGAGGGAACCAGCTGAGGATAGACTGGGGGCCTGGGAAACAGGTCCTCCACTTTTTTACAATCAAAATGGAGGTGATGACTCCTTCCTCCAAGGGTCTGAAGATAACAAATCACCCTGCTTTCAGCAGGGGGATAGTTTTCAGTAAGGGCTCCCCCCACCTCCCGTTTTGCTAGTAATTCTTTTCACTCTTTCCACATCTGAGCCTCAAGACTCCTTGCTCAGCCTTTGCCCCCTCCCCAGTCTACAGGTTGTGAGGAGCCATATCTGAATTCCTGCCTAAGGAAAGTCAGGCTGAGGAACTTGGCAGTGGCTCCTGTGCTGCGAGGGAAATGACATCATTTACCAAGGGGGTGATCAGACTTCTCCTAGGACTGGAAAACAGCAATAGGGCTGTGAATCTGAGGAAGATCTAGGAGAACTAAAAAAGAATTTCCTGAGAGTGTTGCCTAAGGGACTTGTGGGAATCTGTGAAAGTAGGAGACTCATCAGATTGTGATATTTACTCTTAAGAAATGGAACGGAAATCCGCATTTCCAGAGCACCAAGTCCTGGGACCACCAAGCAGAGCTGTTCCCATTTGACAACTGAGGAAACTGAGGCTGAGAGGCATTCAGTAGCTTGTGGAAGTGGCCACAGCAAGCAAGAGGCAGACCTAGGATTGAAATCTGAAAAGAACAGTAGTTTTTAAAATGGGGCAAGTTGTCCCTGCCTTTCCTCTCTAGGATCCCAAGTTTTGAGTTTCTCAAACTTTTAATCACAGCCCTAAAAAAAACTGCACCTGATCTGAGGGCCGGGCATGAACTCCAAGGGGAAAGCATGTTACTGAAACCCCAGACACTGAAGAGAAAACTCTTATGAAAGGTAATTGGTGTTTATTGAAGGATCTTTGCTGGCACAAATGATGGCAAATGACAGATTGTCAAGGCCTTGGGAAATGCAGAAGAGGGACCACAGGCCGGTGCCTTCTTAGGATTAGGGTTGGACAATTCCGCCCCTTTCCACTGGCAGTTACACCCTTGGGAGTCTCCCCAGCACCTCTCCCGGTATCACAGGCATCTGGTGTAAGAACCTGCGGATCTACTCGGACGTGGGTATTCGTCCTCTCATTTTACAGATTAGGAAATTGAGGCTGGATAGAGGCACCGCCGGGATTCAATTCCGGATGGATCTGACACCATAAATTCTTTCCCCCGTCCCCGAGGAGGGTCCTGACAACCGACCGCCTCCCTGTCGAGGCAGACTCTCCCCGCTGACGGTGGCCCGAGCGGAGCGGTGCAGGGCAGCAGGAGAAAGGGGCCCCGGAGGGTCTCCGCGCGCATACTCCGAGGCCCAAGGCGGGGGCCACGAGCGCCGGGGAGAAGCCCATTTCCCCGCCTCCGGGCTCCCCTTTCCCCCTGCCCTGGGAACCCGACGCCGAGAACGGGCCTGGCGGCTACCCACCCCCTATCCGCCCGGGCCGCCAGGTGCCCAGGGGCCCGACCTCCCTTCCCGCCCCCGCGCCTGTTCCCAGCGCGGCCTGCGTCTCGGCGGTCACGTCTCCCCATCCGGCTCCAAAGTACGAGTCAGCCGCGGCCCTACCGACCCCGTAGGAGAGCGGGCGGGGGCGGGGGTGGGCGGGGCCGGGCGGGAGAGGGGAGGAGGGGGGGCCCGACGGGCGGTGCCGCGTGCTGGGGCTGCTCCTCCGTCCCGCTGCGCCCCGGACGGCCCTGCCCCCAGGGCGAGGCGCAGGTCTGGGCCCGGCGCGGCGGGCGGAGGGCGGGGCCCGGCGGGGGAAGCCACGAGGCGGCGCCGGCGGGTGTTGCTGGGGAGAAAAGCGCCGCCGCGGCCCCGCCGGGAGCTCAGCGCGCGCGGCGTCCTTGCTGGTGCCGCCTGGGAACCCCCAGGGTCCACCCGGACCCACAGAGAAGACCCGACTGGAGGAGGCGGGTGGGGTTGGGTCTGGTTAGTAGAAATTACTGGTTGATGAAAGATTCCTATTCTCTTAAAAATAATAATTAAAAAGCGAGGCATGCGCATTGCAGGAAATTTTGGACGTGGAGAAAAAAGAAATAAATCGCTCATAATGCCTGTGTCTAGAAGGAACCACTCTGAAAATTATGGTGTCTGCCTTTCCAGGGCTTTATCTGCGCAGACCTTTGTGTGCTGCCGTCTGTATAGACTAAAACCACCAGTTGTGAGCTGTGCGGGAGCAGGGGCCGTGTTGGGCTGCGCTCCGGGGAGGCTGCGCTCGAGGTTAGAGCTCGGCCTGCTCCCAGGGTGTTACAGGAAGGGATGTCTGAGCAGGAGGGCCGCGGCGAGGTTACTCCACGGTCCGGTAGGAGATGCTGTGTGTTCCATTCACAAGCTGTGCCTCTTTTGTCATCTACATGTAATTGTTGATTCGACCCATGCTTTTCTCCCCCAGAGACTGCCAGCTCCCGCAGCCGGGACTAGGTCTGTGTGCCAGCCGTGGCTCTCCCAGCCCCCGACCCAGCGAGGAATGGGTGACTGAATAAATGAATGATGAGTATTCCACCCTACTTGCCCCTGGAGTAATGCGGGAGTTCTGGTCACCACATCTTGGGTCAGAAAGAGTATCAGAATCACTGGGGCATGGAGGGTGGGGGGAGTTCATCCATCCAACAGAGGCTTTGTGCTAATTTGGGGAGTTAAAACGGATGCGACCTCTATCCTCAACTATGAAAAGATGATAGACCAGAAGGATCTACCAGCCAGAGTGTGAGCAGGAAACAGGTGGCACATTCAATTTGGGTAATTTCAGGAGATTTCCATAAAGGAATTATTTACAAGAGTGTGGGTAGGTGTCAGGTGACCAATGCTCCAGTGCCCTTGGGGACCCAGAGGGGCAAGGCAAGATAAAAGTGGCTAACTAGACCCAGAGAAAGAGAGAGGGCTGGGTGGAGGAGGGCCTTGCAGCTCAGGCCTTCACTGGGCTCAGACAGCCGAGTGTGACCAAGCAGAGAGCAAGCCCAGAAGGACTGTCCCGCCTTCCTCTCTTCGCTCAGGCTTTCCCTCTGCTTTGCTTGAACTGAAAGTCTGAGGACAGAGGCACCCATTTAGACGGACCACAAGCGTCACCTCCTGGATGCAAAGCAAGGTGGAGAAAGGTAGAGAATGGGTGGGAGAGGCAGCTGGAAGCTACCAGCACAGAGACCAAGTACACACTGGCCTGGAAGAATATGTAGGGTTGTCACCTCAGCCACAGGCACTAGGAGTGCAGGCTTGGTCTGGACAGGATCGGGGCTGGCTGAAAGGATTCAGAAGCACATTCAGAAGCGGGGGTGGGGGTGTCACAAATTAAGGTGATGCCCAATTGCAAAATATTCTAATGTCGGTGCTTAGGTCAGGTGAATTTAGGACAAAGAAAAGGAAGCGCTGTCTCACTCAGCCTCTGAGAATGGGCTGTGCCTGCCAAGAGGTGATACCAATGGGAAAATCTGCCTGAGGACATGAGAGGCAAATGTACTGGGACCCATTCTGAATCTACAAAAGTGCAAAAGAGAGCAAGACCTCTTGGAGAGGTGGAGGTCAGAGATGCTGTTCTCACCTTGGTGAATCAGTATCTTTTTTTTTTTTTATAATTTTTTAATTTTTTAAAAATACCAAAAAACACCAAACGCAAACATTCGTAACTTTTGATCATTTCGTTCTACATATATAATCAGTAATTCACAATATCATCACATAGTTGCATATTCATCATCATGATCATTTATTGGAACATTTGTGTCTATTCAGAAAAAGAAATAAAAAGATAATAAAAAAATTCATACATACCATAACCCCCACCCCTCCCCCTCACCGATCACCAGCATTTCACTCTAAATTTATTTTAACATTTGTTCCCCCTATTATTCATCTTTATTCCATATGTTTTACTCGTCTGTTGATAAGGTAGATAAAAGGAGGATCAGACACAAGGTTTTCACAATCACACAGTCACATTGTGAAAGCTATATCATTATACAATCATCTTCAAGAAACATGGCTACTGGAGCACAGTTCTACATTTTCAGGCAGTTCCCTCCAGCCTCTCCACTACATCTTGACTAACAAGGCGATAACTATTTGATGTGTAAGAATAACCTCCAGGATAACCTCTCGACTCTGTTTGGAATCTCTCAGCCCTTGACACTTTATTTTGTCTCATTTCACTCTTACCCATTTTGGTCGAGAAGGTTTTCTCAATCCCCTGATGGAATGAGTCTCAGCTCATTCCAGGATTTCTGTCCCACGTTGCCAGGAAGGTCCACACCCTTGGGAGTCATGTCCCACGTAGAGGGGGGGAGGACAGTGAGTTTGCTTGCTGTGTCCACCGAGAGAGAGAGAGGGAGAGAGAGAGAGAGAGAGAGAGAGAGAGAGAGAGAGAGAGAGAGAGAGAGAGGGAGAGAGAGAGAGAGAGAGAGAGAGAGGGAGAGAGAGAGAGAGAGAGAGAGAGAGAGAGAGAGAGGGAGGGAGGGAGGGAGGGAGGGAGGGAGGGAGGGAGGGAGAGAGAGAGAGAGAGAGAGAGAGAGAGAGAGAGAGAGAGAGAGAGAGAGAGAGAGAGAGAGAATCTGAGCAAGAAAAGAGGTTTTCTTGGGGGTGACTCTTAAGGCCTAATTTAGCCTATCCTTTGCAGGGTTAAGTTTCATATGAGCAAGCTCCAAGATTGGGGGCTCAGCCTATAGCTTTGATTGTCCACACTGCTTGTGAGAATATCAAGAAGTGAATCAGTATCTTAAGTGTAAATCAGAAAGCTGCCTTGGAGAAAAAAAAAAAACCACACCCAAACTATGCTTGGGAAACACCAAGCTGGTCCCGCTGGGGGGTACAACAACATTTTCTCTGAGAACCTGGTTGACTGACCATCTTCAAGATCCGAACTTCTCAGCTACAATAACAGACCCATGACTTAGGCGCAAAGAAGCCACAAAAATACATTTGCCACACTGGGATCTCCACACACACACACACACACACACACACATACCCGCCCAAGATAAAAAGGTTCCTCCTTCAAGCCTGCAATCAGCAAAGGCTCCCCTTCTCCCACACAACCAATTCCACCATTCCGTGTTAGGCAAGCCCCCTGAGCCACCCACCGCACCCTGGGAAAAGCCCTTCCTAACCTTTGCAGATTGAGAGGCTCTGAAGGTTTGCCTGCCGCATGGGCCCCTTTGATGCCTCAAGCGAAATGAACTTGGCTTTCTTGGGCCACAGGCTTGTTCTTCTGACTTGAAGTTGTTCGTAGCCCACTTTGGAAAAAGCCAGGCCTCGCACCACATGTTTAAGGACAACATCCCTTGAGCATACCCGTCTTCTAGCCTTTGGTTTCATTGTTCTGCACACAGGAACACCCTCTCAGATCCCCACCGCCCGTTCTCAGTGTGCTCAGAGCTTGGGCAGTTGTCATGGTAACGGGAAACCTGTAGTGGGTTTGGGACATACAAGGCAGGCTGTTGCTCTTAGGAGTGGGTAGATGGGGGAGGGGAGGAGAAGTGATCAGGTATCCCCTCTTCCTCTTGGCTCCTCCCCACTTCAAAACACAAGGTGGCCATCTATGACACTTTGTATATATTTTTTTGATGTGATTGTTTTTAACATGCTTAAAGTATTAAGTAGAAAACAGCACACACAAAAAACATTGTTGCAATGCAAAAGGGAAGGAGGCAGAGTATTTGTTATGTTCCAAAGTAAAAGAACATAAGAATTTGATACAATGTGACAATAGCTGTGTACCTGTGAAAACACAGGGAACAGAAGGCACCAGGAACAAAGGTAATCCACGAGTGCCATCTAGTGGGAAGATCTGCTACTGTCAAGTCAGATCCCGATGGTTTCACTGTGAGGCTCCTCAGAGCCCCCTTGCCCCTTTCGCCCCCACTCCCATGCCCCACCCCTCCCACACTCCACCCCTTTCCACGCCCCCCCCTACCCCCACCCTGAGCTTTCTTAGCCGCAGCCTGCGCTGCAGAATGTCTACCTTCTGTGCACCAACACAGAGGCCAGGCTTACCATCTCACGTCTGGGATCCTTGTCGGGGAAAGCACTGCAAGCTTATTTGTCCAGGCACTGGGCTCTGCACTATAGAAAGATACTCCGTGAGTGTTTTCAATCTTAACCCCTGTCCCTAGGAACCTTAGACCCCAAATCGGCCACCTTTTAGCAGGTGCATTATGATAATCACTTTATGAACTAATCTTATCTTTCATTTTTAATTTTTGAGGCTTGATTTTGCCTTATGGCCAAGTGGGCTTTTTATCTTTCATTGAAATATATACATATTTAGGTATAGATTTATGTATAGATATGTATGTGTTTTTGTGTGTGTGTGCATGTATGTATATACATATAGTGTTTCAAATAAGTTTGGCAAGGTGGAGTCATCAGTAATTCCCCAGAGTCTTCTGCTCTTCAAGACATCTTACTCAGGAGTCACCAGAACGGGAAGGGTCAGAGCTCCAGGGCGAGCCAGTGAGCAGGATAATGGTTAATACCTATTGAACCTTTTCTATATGCCAGGCACTTTTCTAAGTACTTTAAATGTGTAAACTCATTTCTTACAACACCCTTTTTCTAGGTGAAGAAATGAGGCTCAGGCAGGTTGAATAACAGCTCAAGACTTGAACCCGGGAAGTCTGTCTCTATCTCACTATATGGCAAAAACTCACTTAAGTAACTATTTGCTCGAAGCTTAAATGCGTCATCATTTAATTCTCCCAATCATGCAAGTAAGCATACTTGCTTTCTGTGGTGGCCAGTCTCCAAGATGGCTCCAGTGATTCTTGTCACCTGCCTTTTGCCTCTCTTCCTGAGGTTGTTTCCCAAACTGAATAAAGCTGAGTTAGGCACCCAACAGTCTTGGCACTTTCTTGGATCACTCACTCTGGGGGAGGCCAACTGCCATGAAGACTCTGAAGCAGCCCTATGGGCAGCTCCACTCAGGCCTCCTGCTAACAACCAGCATGGCTGACCTGGCACGTGCCTAAGCCATCCTGGAAGCAGATCCCCTAGCTCCTTCAGGCTTTCAGAAGCTGCAGCCCTGCCCCACAGCTTGACAAGAGCCTGCTGAGAGACCCTGAGCAGAACCACCCATTTAAGCTGCTCCCGAATTCCTGAGGCCCAGAACCTGAGCAAGATAATGTTTAACGATGTTTTATCCTTTTCCTTTGGGGGTAGTTTGTTATGCAGCGATAGAAAATATCTACCTTTTATGGAATCCGTAACTGAGGCTCCGAGAGGTATATAACTTACCCAAGGTCACATAGCTAGTAGTAGAAGTGGGATTAAGGATAGCCCCAGCAGCGGCCCAGGCTCTCCTGCTGCTTTCTGAGCCCTAAGTCAGGCATCAACTGAGGTCAGAGTGGGGACTCGAGGGGCTGGGTGCTGGTTCAGGGTTGCAGGCTGGAAGAGGCACTTGCTAGCAGAGAGAGCTGGGGTGTGGGCATGTGTATGTGTGTAGCACAGGTGTTTGGGGTTGTTCAGTTGATTCCTGCCCAGCCCAGTCTCCCTGGTGGGCTTCTGAATTGCTGGTGTCTGCATCTAGGGGCTGGGTTATGGGAAGAGGGAGATTAAAATGTTGGGACTAAAAAGGGGCTACTCACATATATGAGGTGGCTTACAACAAAGGTAAGCAATAAAGTTGTACAACAACCACCTAAGAGCTCGGAGCATAACACAGGTCAACTTTAGAGATGTGCCTTTGCCTTGCACGGGGCTAGGGAAGTTATACCTGTAGGGGAAAAAGAGCCCATTCAGCAAAATGCTAATAGTTGGTAAATTTGAGTATCTGGGTGGGAGTACTTATTGTTTCTGTATTATTTTTGCAGCTTTCCTGTAAGTTTTTAAATTAGTTCAAAATAATTAAAAAGGAAAAAAAAACTAAAGAGCAAAAGTTCAGTAGTCAAGATTAAGAATTCAATGTCAGGTTTTAACTACAGATTACACACAGCTGAAGAGAGAACTAGACCACTAGTAGCTAGGAATAAATCTACCAGCAGACATGTAAGAGTGCAATACAAAATATTATACAACATTACTGAGAAATTAAAAGAAAACAAACAAGTTCATAGGTCAGCAAACTATAACCTATGGGTGAAATCCATTCAGCAAGCTACCTGGTTTGGTTAGCTTTTCAGTGGCTTTTGGGGTGTGTGTGCTTATTTTAAAATACTGGTTGCATGAAATTAAAATAAAAAAAAAAACTTTAGATTCATCTTTAGGCAAGCTGTAAGTGGTAACAGAACTCAGATTCTCATATTCCAATGCCAAGTGACCCTAAGAATTCTACTAAATTGAAGAGAATAAATTTCTAGTAAAGGAGAGGAGTCAATGCAGCCCCTAAACTATTCAGTCACTTCCCATATATTTTCAGTCATACAATGTTAAATTCATAGTTTAGGTTCTGTTATGAAAGAGATAGAGTACTTTTTTAAAAGGCAGTGAAAAGCATGCTCTATTCTTGCTCAAATCTTGAAGAAAAAACTTTTTTTTTACTTGCTAATTACAAGAAATTTCTTTCCAAAGAAGGATACTGAAAACATTAAGAGATGTGGGATTATAATTTTAAAATGAAGGCATCCTGAGGCTTACTCTTGTGAAGCTTATGTAGGTAGCAGAGAAGCTTAGACTACCTATAGGCATGCCTAAGAGTTACTTCTGGAGGACCTCTGTTGTTGCTCAGATGTGGCTTCAGTCTCTCTAAGCCCAACTCTGCAAGTGAAATCATTGCCCTCCTGCTTCATGGGACATGACATCCAAGGGTGGAAGCCTCCCTGGTGAGGGGGGGAGATGACTCTCAGAGATATCTGGCCCTGGCACCATGGGATCAACAATTCCATGCAAGTAAGGGGAAAAGAAGTGTAACTAATAAAGTATCAGTGGCTGAGAGAATTCAAATAGAGTTGAGAGGCTACTCTGGAGGTTGCTTTTACCCAAGCTTCAGTTAGACCTTGCTACCTATCATAACCTGTCAACCCCTGTTCTAGTTTGCTAGCTGCTGGAATGCAATATACCAGAAACGGAATGGCTTTTAACAAGGGGAATTTAATGAGTTGCTAGTTTACAGTTCTAAGGCCGAGAAAATGTCCCAATTAAAACAAGTCTATAGAAATGTCCAATCAAAGGCATGCAGGGAAAAGATACCTTGGTTCAAGAAGGCCGATGAAGTTCAGGGTCTCTCTCTCAAGTGAGACGGCACATGGCGAACACAGTCAGGACTTCTCTCTCGGCTGGAAGGGCACATGGCGAATATGGCATCATCTGCTAGCTTTGTGTCCTGGCTTCCTATTTCATGAAGCTCCCCGGGAGGCGTCTTCCTTCTTCATCTCCAAAGGTCGCTGACTGGTGGACTCTCTGCTTTGTAGTGTTGCTCTCTCTGAATCTCTCATTCTCCAAAATGTTTCCTCTTTTATAGGACTTCAGAAACTAATCAAGACCCACTCAAATGGGTGGAGACATGTCATCCCCTAATCCAGTTTAACAACCATTCTTAACTAAATCACATCAACAGGGAGATGATCTCATTACAGTTTCAAACATACAGTATTGAATAGAGATTATGAACTTGGATTTATATTAAAACATGGCTTTTCTTAGGGGGCATGCTTCCTTTCAAACCAACACAACCCCCAACCAGGACCATTTCAGCCAATTCTTAAGAACACCTAGGGCAGTATATAAGATTCCACAAGGGTTCCATGCACTAGAGTAACTTTCCAGAAACCTACAACCTCCAGATGGGTCCCTGGTCCAGATAAGTCCTGCAACCTAGCCCAGCCTTTCCAGAACATCAAATAGTTCCATCTCCCAACCCCATATTAGTGACAGACCCTTCCAATATGAAAAAGTGAGAATTGCCATAGCCCAAACACCCCTAAAGAGAGGGATGGAAAGATTAAAGGTGATGGTGGAGTTATACAGAGAAGATAGGATTTAAGAAATGAATATGAATGCTGAATCGTTAAATTGATATCTCTTTAGTCTCCAGTATCTTGGAACAACTAGAAGTAAAAACCTAAAATTGTGGAATTGTAACCCATGTTAAACTCTGAAATATGTTCTACAACTAATTGTGGTGCTGTGCTTTGAAATTTTTTTCTTTTTTATATATATGTTATTTTTCACAGAAAAGAAGGAAAAAAGTTGATTGTGATGATAAAAAAATATTTAAGTCTTCTAGCTTCCTATATCTGGAGCAGCTAAAAGGAAAAAATCTTAGGATTATATGGTAGCCCATGGCAAATTCTGGGATCTGTCCTGTAACTATTTGTTGAAGAGTTCTTTGAAAACTATTGCTTTTTTATTTCTTTGCTTTGTATGTATGTTAACTATACAATAAAAAAAAAAATTGAATTACTTGGAGTGGCCAGCCTTTCCAGAACATCAACTAATTCCATCTCCCTACCTCTTATTATTACAGCCCTTCCAACATGAAGAAGGTAGAATGGGCATAGCCCAAATGCCCCTAAAGAATGGGAGAAAGATCAAAGGTGATGGTGGAGTTGTACAGAGAAGGTAGGATTTAACAAATGAGTATGATTGATGAATCCTTATACTGATATTTCTTTTAGTCTCTAGTATCTTAGAGCAGCTAGGAGTAAGAGCTAAAATTGTGAAATTGCAACCCATACCAAACCCTGAAATCTGCTCTACAACTAATTGTTGAGCTGTGCTTTGAAATTTATTACTTTTCTGTATGTGTTATTTTTCACAAAAAAAGAAAAAAAAGTAATGATAAAAAATATATATTATTTCTAGCCTCCAATGTTCTGGAGCAGCTTGAAGGAAAATCTGAGATGATGGTATGGTAACCCATGACAAACTCTCTGGGATCTGTCCTGAAACTACTTGTTGAAGAGTGCTTTGAAAACTATTGCTTTTTTATTTCTTTGCTTAATATATATGTTATATAATACAATTAAAATTTTTTTTTAAAAAAATGAGCAGCAAAAAAAAAGAAAGTGTATTGGGAGAAGAGAATAAAATAAACAAAATTTAATGACAAAAAAAAAATGAAGGCATCCTTAAAGAATTGACATTCCTAATTCAAACTTACTGGATAACTGATAATGAAAGTGAAAATGCTGGCATGTTTAGATATTGGTAAGTCTTGGGACTTGGATTTTATCACTGACAACCTGGTTATATTCATACTTGAGTGAAAAATTTTAAATTACTTTTATTACAAATACACCATATCCACCACACATACACTACCCCCCCGCCCCCCCATCCCCGTACCTCTATCTCCTGGAAACCTCTAATCATTTTGACCCTGCAATTTGCTATTTCTAGTCATCTCAAATAAGTGATATTATATTTGTCCCTATGTGCCTTGCTTATTTCACTGATCATGTTTCCAAGATTCTTCCATTTGCAGCATCTCAGAACACACATTCTTATGTCTGAATAATATTCCATTGTGTATATGTGCCACATGGTGTTTAACCAGTCATTTGGTGATGGACTTGGGTGGTTTCCACCTTTTGGCTAATGTGAATAATGCTTCTATGAACATCGGTGTACAAGTATCTGTTTGAGACCCTATTTTCACTCTCTTTGGGTAATATACCTAGAAGTGTAATTGCCAAGTCATATGGTAATTCCATGTTTAACTTTTTGAGGAACTGCCATATTGCTTTCAACAATGGCTGCACTGTTGTATATTCTCACCAAGAAGGCAACTAGAGCTCCAATTTCTCTGCATTTTCTCCAATACTTATTTTCCATGTTTTTCACATTTTGAAATAGTTATATAATATTCTCAGTTTTGCCACCTAGCCCACAAAGCCTAAAATATTTACTATCTGTTCCTTTAAGAAAATGTTTGTTAACCACTAATATTGTAAAGATGTCAGCTTTTCCCGAATTGATGTATAGATTCAATAAAATCCCAATTAAAAATGGCGGCGGAGGCCCACTCAGATTGAAGCAACTAGTTTTTTGGACATGTTCTCACACCTGCCGTTACCTTCTGGACTAGGCCTGGGCCCAACTTCCCTTAGAGGAGAAGCAGCTGCAAGATTGCAAAGGTACATTGTGATCTACAGTTTCCAAGCCTCCCAAAACACTAGGGCACATCTACCTGAGGGCATAGTCTGAGGGATGAACTGGCTTCAGAGAAAAGGTCACCTTGTCTCTCCAGATTTTCTCCTTCACAGTCACAGGACACCTGAAATACCTGAAGGCCAATTCACTGTACTGTTAGAGATAAAGAGTTTAAAATGACTGGAAGGCATAAGTGAAATGCTGGCAGTCAGTGTTAAAGTGTCGAAGCCAGACTTTTCCTGATTTGGAAGCGTGGAGCAAAGGATTTGTAATGGTAGAAAGAAAACATATACAGTTGTCTAGAAGCCAAAGTGTCCCAGATTATTAAAGGCAGCTATCACTGGTGGAGAGCCTTCATGTAGATTAAAAAAAAATCTTCTTTATGTTTTTTCATACTATTTAAATGTTTATAATTTAATTTTATAATAGTAGGAAAAAACCCCAAAGATCTCAACTTTGTAGGAAAAAAAAAAGGAAGGTAAGCAAAATAAAGCAGGGGGAGCTTGGAAATATGGTAAGGAATAAAAGGGAGGGGCATAGTCATCAAGAGGGGGAGTTGGCAGGCATGGGTCACCAAGGCAGAGGGGCCATGGGTTAAGGGTCAAAATACTGGCCCTATTCCAAATGGCCACAAACATACATATCTTAGCAGAGGCTACTGTGTGGTTCTAAGATCCCATCTTCAGGACTGACACTTCCATCCCCCAGATGCTGCAAATAGTCCAGCTGCTAAGAGTCCAGAACTGCAGCACACAGCTGCATTCTTCACCAGCAACTGGCTCACCATTTTCCCCTGAGAATTGCTGCAGGGTATTGCTTTCCAAGTTTTTGCCGCCTCACCAGGTGTAGCCAATGACTGGCTGACAGTGGGCTACTGAAGTCCCACTGGGTCACTTGGCTAAGAAGTCCCAGCTCCCATTCCTCAATCTTGTCAACTCTGAAGGGCCTCCCCAGCACCAGAACTCCTGTTGGGATCTGTTTGGGGCCCTTCTTGGAAGTGCACTGTGGATCAGCTTTTTCCTCTCCCACTCCTGCGTTGCAACTGTGCCCCCAGAGCCCTACCAAAAAATCTTGTGAATGCATCTATCTGCCTCAGTGACTATGTCCAAGAAAATGAAACAGGTTTATCATTGTCTTAGGTTTTGACATTTGCTAGCTGTAGAATCTGGGGCAAACCCATTAACCTATCTGAGTCTCCATTTCCTCAAATGTAAAATAAGGCAGATTAGAAAATCTCTAAAACACAGCAATTCATCTCTATTACCATCAGCTGTTATAACTCAGCAGTGTAATGAGGCTGTAAAGATGTGTTGGCCTTTGAATGGCTTAAGGCTGAGCTTTGAGTTCGTTTCTGCTTCCTATAGGTTATTGCTTTTCTTTGCTCAATTGCCATCAAACTTTTGTCATTTGCCTCTCTTCCCCTTTATATTCTGCTTATAATAGGCTTAACTTGAGAAAATTAGATGCTCAAACTAGAATTGTATTTTATTTCAGTGAAGGCTTCAGTGACATTTTCTCCAGAACAAGATGGATGAACTTTGTAACAGAACCTCATGGCATGTTTTGACATCGTCAGAGGTTTCTCATTTGTTGATACCTCTGCTGTGTTGTGACTAATGACATTGCTGCATATGTAGTATTATTATATACACTTTAGAATCATCCAGGGCCTTTTTCTTATTTTTATTTTTTCATCCAGGGAGGGCCTTTTAAAACCACTACTGTCAATGCCTAGGGGCTTATATATGTATCAAGTCTATAGCTGGTTACTAAAAAACATCTTTTGGGTGAGAAAGGGAGTAGCAGTAAGGGGGTTTCAGTCTTGGTTGATGTGAAGTGTCAGATGGCAATTCCATCTTCTTCAGTATGTTATCTCTAATCCTAGTATTTTGGGGAAGATACTTTGAGACACAAAAGTCATTCAAATTATTGATAGTAAATATCAACGTTAAATGGTAGCAATTGTAGTTGTAGAACTGGTGAATAGGACCACAATACTAAATAACTGATGTTTCTTACTCTTTTTGGGTTTGTGCAGTTTTTAAAGTTGAAAGTAAGTGAATGAACTCTTATTTTGGGGGGAGGTGGGGAGGGAATGAACCCAGGTCCCTGGCATGGGAGGCAAGAATGTTGTCTGCTGAGCCACTGTGGCCTGCCCTGAATTCTTTTTAAATACTAAAGATATGGGTCTTCACACAATGTTTTCTGTGCCCAAATTTTACAGTTAAATAGAACTCCCTGTAGGAAATTCTAAAGTTGGTTGGCAATTCTAGTATTCTGACTAGAACTTCCCTGGAGTTCCAACTAGCTCTGCCATTTATTACTCCATGCTCTGTGCTTCAATAGCCCCATCTGTAAACAGGGACAAGAATCTCTATTTCGCAGGGTGGCTCTGAAGATTGAGAGTTCATCTGGACAATTAAAGTCCTTCTAATAGTACTGGGAGCAAAGTGTTGTTATGGCTGTATGACTTAACATCGACAGGTCTCCTAGTTGTGCAACTAAGCCTGACTTGCGCTACTCCAATGACAGTGCCAAAGCACAGGGCTTCCAAAACAGTTGAGGATCTTTTCCACACTTTTTTTTTCTTTTAATATATACTTTTTTGAGATGTTGTGAGTCAACAGAAAAGTCATGCATAAAATACAAGATTCTCATATAACACCCTATTACTAACACCTTTCATTGGTGTGGTACATTTGCTATGATTGATGAAAGCACATTTTTATAACTATACAATTAACTGTAGTCTATTGTTTATTTTAGGATTCAGTTTGTGCTGTACAGTCCCACATTGTTTTTAAATTTTATTCTGGTACAATATATATACAACCCAGAATTTTAAAGCACTCCACAGGAGTAGAGGGCCACAGGGAGCTGGCGAGTCATGTTTCTTCTGAGACCAGAAATGCCTTCCTTTCACTTCTACTTGTAAACAGCTAGGGTTCTCTCAATCTCTTATTTTTTGATAAACATTCTTAAGGTTCTTTTCTGCTAGACTGTACTCAGAGGTGAAACTAATTCAAATCTTGCTTTCCAAGATGAAAACTGTCCAACTACTCAATTCGCAGCATTTTCTCTACTCATTTAAAAATAAAGTTTTATTAAAAATTCATGTGCTATGGAACCTTGAATAGGGCATGAGACCCTGTAGGTTTGCCCAGTGTGATGCCACGACAAATCCCAGAGCGATTTGAACAGTGAATAATGAAGTATTTGCCAAGTTTCCTTGAGGGAATGGCGAGAAAGGGAGAAAACTCAAGTTCCCCATCTGTAGAATTCCTGATGTTCTCACCAAGCAGTGGGGACAACAATTTAACAGACCGAGCTCTCAATCTTGGGGTTGTCCACCTGAAATTTATCCCTGCAAAGGACAGGCCCTCAACTCTTTAAAGAGGACATCATCAGTTTGTTATCACCCATTACAGGCCAATGGTCATAAACAGTAAAGACCATAAGGCAAGATTAAGAGTGAAACTTGAAATAGCCAAGGATTTGGGTCCTATAGATAAGGCCTGCCAAGACATGGAAGGTTTGACATTGCCCAATCTACTTTCTCACCCCTATAATCCCCCATATCTTGAAGAAGCTCCTCTGCTGCTTTTCCTAAAGGATTTCATCAAATACCCAGGACTTAAAAGATGTCTAGAAAATCTTTCACGTGGCCCTCCTACTTCTTAGCTTGAAGCCATGTGCACAAAGGGCAACCAGTTAGTCTTTCTCTTAGGACAATAAAGGCCTAGGGACATTACCTTTAAAGTGCACCCTGGAGTAACAAAACCTTGTAATACCAACTAAAATTTAACCAAATTAGATCCTATTCCTGAGTCGAATGAGATCTTTTTTTCATTCTTATACAACATTCTTTACTGTCAACGCATGATCACTTCATCTTCTAATCAAGTATGAACTAACTTTTCAATTTCCTGAAACTGAGCCAGTGCTAATCTTTTCATTAGTCCATCAGCAAACAGCCAACTACAAATGGTTGTGCCAGGAATAAGCAGTATTATGGTAGAACTGGGGTTTGAAAGATCATATAAGCCATGGCTCAAATCAATACAGTTCAAAGAATTAAGATAGTTCTTAGGGGCTCCATTTCATATAACACAAAGTAGCATGCTGAGTAGATTAACTCCTAATCATTGAGGTTAAAAAAACAAAAATAACATAGTCTGACCAGTCAGTTTCCAGTAGACAAATCCCCCAACTGTGCAAGACTGATGTCAAGAGTGCCTTTTGAGCCTGGGGTGACTTCAAGTTTATTGTGTTTCTGTGCTGACTTGAAGCTGTTACATACGCCAGAAAAACTGTTCTTTCTCCTAATCTAGTCTTATTGAGACAGATCTATTGTTTAGGATGAGACCTTTTGATTAGGTGGTTTCCATGGAGATTATTTCCATCCCTTCAAGGTGGATCTGAATCCACTTACTGGAGTCCTTTCAGAGGAAAGTTCAGAGCCAACACAAGAGACATTTGGAGATGCAGAAAGAAACCTGCCCCCCCACCCCCCACCGGGAAACTGTTTGAAACCAAAAGCCAAGAGACCAGTGGATGCCAGCCACGTGCCTTCCCAGCTGCCAGATTCAAGATACCTTGAGTTAAGGTATCTTTATCCGGATGCCTTAGTTTGGACATTTTTATGACCTTGGAACTTGTAACTTAATAAAATAACCCATTCTAGGTAAAAATATGCACTATAATTTAGAAGATATATAGTACTCACAATCTGTATTAGGTAAAGGGGAAGAAAAAACAAGAGGAACTAACTTTTCTGCTAGAAACCCTTTTATGTTAAACTTATGTCACCACAACGTCTTCAAACTTTTAAAACTAAACGCTGCCCTACTATTACTATATATATCAAATAAAAACATAAGTACTAGAAATAATCCAGTGTCCAAATAATCCTTGGCCCAAATTTGATTCCAGTACCAGGGAGAAAAGGCTCCAGAAATTGGACGGTTTACTTTTGCTATCAAAATACAACCACCCTAATAACCTGTAGGTTCTCAGCCTCCAGCAAATGCCAGTCAAGATCAGAAACGTATATGGGGATAAACCTAGGCCAGATTTATCCCCATTTATCAAAGCCTCCATCTGTAAACATTTTGTGCCATACTTCTATTTTGCCTTCAAAGGAGAGACAAGAGAGGAATTAAAGTGTTTGGAGAAGGATTTATTGGCAACTTGAATGTGGAAACTAATAAAATTTTTTTTTTTTGCATTCACATTTCCTACCAACTTAAATGTGTTCACAAAATATTAATTTATGCTTTTAGACTATAGTGCCAGATTTCAGCTAAAAGCAAATAGTAACACACACTTTCTTCCAATCAAGTCCAATTTGCAAGGACAAAGTAAAATGGATGAGGTCATATATATGGAAAGCATTAAACCACAGCTGCCATTTCACCTCTAATCCTCACAATGACCTGGCAAGATTAGGGCTTCATCCCATTTTACAAATGAGGAAATCAAGGCTCAGAGCAACTTGCCTGGGAGAATATCATCTAATTGGTCACAAAGATTTGATATTTATTGAACTCATATTGACAGGCACTGATCTAAGTACCTTACAAATGTTATATCCTCCTAACCTTATGAAGTTGTACTCATATTACCATATGACCTCAATTTTGTATCTGGGAAAACTGAAGCACAGAAGGGTGAAATGACTAGCCTATGTTCACAGAGGTGGTTAAGTGGCAGAGGTAGGATTTGAATCCAGGGAGACTGGAGTCAAAAAGCTCTTTAACTACCACTCTGTATTATTGCCGTGCCTAAAGGATCTAAGAAGGGTGGCCCCTGAAAGTTAATGTCAATAATGATAATACTAATAAAAAAATCCTACTTAGATGGTGTCATACCATCACACTTTCTAAAACCAGCACAGCAATCCACGTACCCAGTATACTGGAAGCAAACTAAGCAAGCATCCTTTACAACAAATTGGTCATTTGTGCTGGTTAAGTGACTAACCACTACTGTGAGGAAGTAGCAGATAATTTCTACACTGGGCAGAAAGAAAGTTGGGAGGATAACTGTCACTTGCATTGAATAGTATCAGTGCCCAAGTTTACTTGGAACACTAGGCTAGCTAATTATTACACTCCATCAAGTAGAAGTTATTGTTAGGAGGCTGGTGAATTAATATGTTTAGGAAAGGTGGCCCTAGAAATATCTTAATTCTCACATATTGAACTAAGATTTTCTCATTGTTTCATATATAATTTCCAGCATTATTTTGCCAGATTCAATTTGTTACTTGTAGTAAATAAGAATGCTTGCAAGTTAGATATCCAAAGCTGATATCTAACATTTCAACTCTATTTCATGACAGAAGCCACCAGAGTAAAATATGATGAGGAATTAAAAACATTTTATCTGCATATTCAGAATCACACACAAGTTACATTTACAGTTCAATTTACTATATAGAAATCATCTGGGTTTTATATTTTCAGTTAAATTCTGAACTGAGATTTACAATATTGTAAAAAAAGAAAAAAAATTGTTACATAAATTCAGTTCTATTTTAGCATATCAAATTGAAATACATAGGTTTAAACTTCAGATTAATGGCAAACAATCTTCAAATACAATACAGACATCTTTTAAAAGTTACCATTTCAAACACCTGTGGTATTTGCAACTCTGAGCTGGTGCACACAGAACAGCTTTCCTACAGATATGGCAAAACTGACATGCCATGAAAAGTTCAAGGTTGTACAGCCAAGCCAAGGACTCAAAGTTGCAACTTCTTTAAAACGAATTGGTATTTCTGACCACAACAAAGCACAATATGTAAAGAAGGTAATGAACAATTCCTCTTAATTAGTTAAATGAAGTTGCATGGTAGTTTGGAATTTTGCATAAAACCCCACAATTACCCTTGGAAAAATCCAAGGGTTCTTATATGACAATGGATTGGGGTCCTAAATTTTTTATTAATAGAACCCATGAAATTCAAATGGGCATTAATCAAATCAAAAAATATTAAGCACCTACTGGTTTTAAAGATTGAAATTCATTAGAGATTCATGATTAATTTCTTTCGACCTTGAAATCAAGGTGTAAAAACCAGCTATTAAGTGCATTCCAAACTTCTCCTATGTAGCACAGGTAGAATTTTCTGCCCATTGGCACCAAAGTGAAGTCACATTTCCTCTTGGAAGACAGAAATTCCACATATGAACATAGAGTAAGTTAGGAAAAAATGACCCCTGTTGTTTATTACTATAGTGATTCTGAGATCTAGGATTACTACCATACTATAGCAGTGATCAATGCAAATTCCTGGCAACAACTGTCAGGTTAAGGATGTTAACTACTTCCCCTCTTACAACCACCATAAAGTTTTAGTATCAAAAGAATTAAAAATAATCACTAAGCTGAACAAACTGGAGATAACCAAAGGTATACATAGTTTCAACAATAAAAAAGGTTTGAAATCATTGCAACTGAAAATAAAATGTTTCATCCCCACCTCCTCTACTCTGAATTTAAATAATATTCCATGCAAAAGAGCATTAGGTTTCTGAATCTAGGTGTAGCCCTTCTTTAAGTTTTACAGTGCTCTGCAGTTTTCTGCCATTTTATTTCCCACCCACCCCCAGATTTATTGAAAGGATTTAATAGACTCTTCCATTTCAACCAAAAGATTTGTAAGTCAAAGATTTACTAAAGTACTCTACGCATTCTATCTATACAGAAACACCTATTATTACAATTGGTTTATGCAGGATTAACATTTTTGGTGTTAAAATTGTTAAACATCATGCTTACTGCACATCAACTCTCCATAATGGATCTGAACTTCACAATGATTTACCAAATATTTTACTTAAATTACTTATTAAATAACTGAAAAATTATACTGTGCCAAACTAAACTTAAATGGGTTAAAAAGAAAAATAACCTTCAAAACAGTCCATATACATCTATTTCAAAACTACCTTTGCTAGCTAGCCCCTTTCCCAAAATTTTAACATGAAAAAAAACAGTAAAATCTACACAAAAATTTTATTGCAATCATACAAGGGTTACATTAGGTCAAATACAACAAATACTATGATGCAATTGTACATTTATTAAACTACAATCCAAAGCACAAATTTACATATTCTAAACACACTAAACGTATCTAATGAAGTCACATCGGTCTTCCACTGACATTCGATATATCTGGGTGAAAGACGTTAACTTTACAAGACTTTTTAACACGAATCCTTAGTATAAAAACTGTGTACTTGTATGTAAACGATTTAATGGGGGAACCCAATTAATGGGCTTCCATCTCCACTAAGTCATCCATTTTGTTGCATATTTTATTTTAAACGCTTGGGGTAGGGCAAACCGGTAAGTTTAAATCTGAATACATTATCTAAATCTCCCATTACCCCCAATGAATTATAGTTGAAAGCTGATTTTGTCTGGTCCCAAATAGCTATTACTAATAGTTTCTGTTTCCAAGAAAATTAAGAGTGAGATTGTTCAAAAATTTCCACATTGGAATGTTGACCAGACAAGTTTAACCTGCAACTTCAGATCTAAAGAAGCGTTAATGCCTGTTTAAGCTTCAGTGGGAAAGCTGTCTTCTTGACTCAGTTGAATGCAAGAAGGCACAAAGAAGAAGTTCTTCATCATTGTGTCTGAAGTAATTCCAGCATCTTGCATCTCATACCTATGTAAAAGGAAATAACCAAAATTCTGTATTTTAGCAAAAAGACCACATAACAAATGGACAATGAAAAGGAACTAAAAAAACAAAAAACTACTAGTCTTCCTATAACCCTTAGATGATCATTTATTAGTCATAAATTATGCATTCATTACAGAATTCAAGTTATTAGCAAGTCTAAAACGGCACCTCAAATATCCCATCTGCTTTCAAACAAAATCCACACCACCTTACCAATCACTAAATGACATCATGTAATAAATAGCTGGTCTCTGAAAATCATTAAAAGCAGATGGTTCAGGGAAAGAATCTGCTCCCATATTATCAAAGATAAGCCAATCTCCCACATTCAGCTCAGGAAGAAGACAGCTTTCCACAATTTGATCAAGCTCATCACAGGATGGACCCCAAAGGCTGCTTATAAACAAAGGCTCATCTTCCTTGTATTTCTGTAGGAAAATAAAAGTTTTTCAAGAATTAAATTTTTACTTATGCACATTTAGGAAATGAATTTGCAGATGAATAAGAAGCATTTTTCACTTTCTCTGATCTAACATGCCCATATTGTGGATGCAAGAAAGACCAAAAGCCAGTGGCAATGGTATTCTTGGATCGCCTCCTCCTTAAGCCTCAGTGGTAACATTAACTCCATCTGAAGGCAGCAGACTAAAGGGATTCAGCTGGAGGAATGCAAATCCTAACAAAAAGGAAATTCTCCCCACCCTAAAACATTTTCTCAGAATTGGGATGTGTATCTCAAAATAACATCTTTGACATTATTTTGTAATAAAACTTACCTTGTGAACCTCTGGAATGGTATTTAAGTCCTCTGACAGTTTACTTGCAAAAGAACCATAAACACCATCATTCATGTAATATATAAAGGCTGGTTCGTCACTTCCATTTTTCCCTACTGATATAAAACAAGAAAAGTTAAGATAACTCTATAGTAAAATGCCCAATACATAATAGAAGACACTCATATTACAGGAGGGTAAAATAGTAAAACATCACTTTGAAAACTGTGTAATAAATAAAAATAAATAATCATAACACTATAATTTTAAACAAAATCCCTATGACCCAGCAATTCTACTCTTAATTATTTATCCAAGAGAAATGAAGGAAAAAAAATGTTCACAAGACATGGACAAGAATATTCCTAATAGCTTTGTTTATAAATAGCCAACAACTGTTAATTGCCAACGTGATGGTCAGGTTCATGTGTCAACTTGGCAAGGTGACAGTACTCAGTTGTCTGGTCAAGCAAGCACTGGCCTGTTGCTGTGGATATTTTAAGGACTTAAATCATGAGTACACTGACTGCATCCATGGCTGATTATCTGTAATCAGCTAAGGAGAGTGTCTTCCACAATGAGTGATACTTAAATCACCAGAAGGCTTTTAAGGAGGATTCAGAAGAGACAATTCTTTCTGCTTCAGCCAGTCAGCCTCTGCTGAGAGTTCACTGAGGACCTTCATCTGAGCTGCCAGCTTTGCAGCCTGCCCTACAAATTTTGGGACTCTTCTTACATCCCCACAATTGTACGACACTTTTATAAATCTCATATTTACAGACATCTATCTTCTGTTGATTCTGTTTCTCTAGAGAACCCGAGCTAATACAGCCAACAACTGGAAACAACTCATCAAATTATATATTGGATTTGGAAGTACCGGTAGAAAATCAAGGTTTTTAATATAGATACACGTTTGTGTTTATTTATATACATATATGTGCATATAAAAATACACACACATGGATTTCCTAGCTCTGGCCAGTGAGAAAGTCTAAAAGCACTGACACTCCAGTGGCCATGAGTATATCCCATATTCAGTTCTTGGTTTTTTAAATACCAAAAAGAACCAGGGCTCCCTGGACAAACGGATGATTAAAGGACTGAAGCAGGGAAAGTATAATATCATCCTGGAACAACCCTGATGTGCCAGAAAATAAAGAAGTGTGCAAAAGAATAATAGGGGCATGTCAAAAGGACTCAAGAGTTAAAGGTCCTTCCAATTAGGCAACTCAAGGACAGCATGAACATTAAAATATAACGTGTTAATAGATTTTAATTCATTGACTATCTACCACTGAAAACGAATGGGTAAAAGTCAAATAAATGAAAAAGGTCTCAATGCATCTTCCCACTTCATAACGAAGAAGCCTGGCAAACATAAAGTGATCAAAACTAGTATCACTAATATTAGAATAGACAGATATCAATGGGTTTCCCAGCATGATGCACTGAGAATGCCACTCTAGTGGACTGCCTGTCAAAATGCAAAACCTGAATCCAATCACGAGGAAATTCCTAACAAACCCAAACTGAGAGGCATTCTACAAAAATTCTACTGTTCAAGAATATCTAAATAAATACAAAGCCAGGCTGAGTAACATTTTCCAAATTAAAGGAGGCAAGAAAATTAAATGCAATGTTTGGTCTTGGACTGGATCATAAATAAGGAAAAATGAAAGGTGATAAAGAACAATACTGGGAAAATGGACACTTTTCCCAATAGATGGTGGATTAGATAAAAGTATTATATTAATACTAAATTACCTGATTTTTGTAACTATAAATATGCTTTTATCTGTGTTCTAGGAAAATACAACTAGAGAGTACAGTATCTCCAACTTACCCTCAAATAGTTCAGAAAAAATACAAGGTACAAAGAATAATGAAGCAAATGGGGGCAAAATTAAAATAGGACAATGTGGGTATGAGGTATATATGGAAGTTCCTTGTATAAGAAAGTATAAAGTTCAAGAGAAAAAATATGTCATTTACAGAGAAAAACCACTGGAAGAAACAGTCTCAGTGGAGAACAGTATTCCTACATTATGTTTTAAAGAGATACAGCTCAGTAAGACAAACTATTAAGTGCCTTTTTGTTAACTTAAATAGAGATGGATAAAAGCTGTGGCAAGTGGGGTGGGACTAGTTTTGGCTCTTGTTATATAATAAAGTATGGGGCAGATCCTCCCTGTGAATCACCAGAATAACAATATGACATCACAGTATCGCAGGTACAGAATCAATCACCTGGAAAGGTTTATCTCAATTATGGCTGTCTAAACATTAGATTTAGGAGTCTTAGTGTGGAACCTGGTTGAAGACCACCCACAACAGCAATACCCATTAAATGTCTTCCAGTTTACTTACACCTGAGCTGAATCTGGCAACTACATCTGCAGACTAACTGGAATCCATGTCCTAAAAGAAATGAAACTGTAATCTTCATAACTTACCTCCAGAGGAGAATTTATCATTTTCAACAACTTTCTTTGCGATGATATTAACTGCAAGTGTAAATGCAGAAGACACATAGTAGCTTCCAGGTTCTGAAATTATCTTAATGCCAGATCCTTCAGGAAAGTAGATATCCAATAAAGGGCTGATAACATGATTAACCTATGGATTTTAAATCCCAGATTATGGTTTTAATATCGGATTAGATAATTCACAATTTTAAGATATCGACAATTCAAAACTCCACTGGTAATTGTTTTTAAATAATTTTCCTATACTCGATCTTGCTAGCAACCGGGAGTAAAATTAAAGTTTCTAATATAGATTAAAGTTTCTAATGATTAAAGAATATGAGGGCAGAATAGGAATGTGAAGTGACACATACAACTGGAGTTTTAAGTTGTCTAAGCTATAAATTCATTTGTGCCATCAAATACTCCATAAAAGGACAAAAACACAACTGAATTTGAAATTTTTTCCTGATAAAATGTTATAGGGCTCAAAGAATTTTATTAAACTTTTCAAAGTTTGCTAGGTCTCTTCATTTCCTGTTCGTTTATTTTCTTAGAATGAAAGTTTAAACAGAAGTTAGCTTCAATTTCTGCTTACATGATTAGCCCCATTGAGAAAACCCTAGTCTACATATCT
Source organism: Tamandua tetradactyla (assembly GCF_023851605.1). Taxonomy (NCBI): domain Eukaryota; kingdom Metazoa; phylum Chordata; class Mammalia; order Pilosa; family Myrmecophagidae; genus Tamandua; species Tamandua tetradactyla. The sequence continues at coordinate 147,302,452 of NC_135332.1, forward strand.
AACACAAAGTAGCAAAGAGATTATTCCAGTATGTTTATCCCACTGAACAAAGTTTACCTCTTCCAACTGAAATTCAGTTCCTGTAAAACCTCCACCAATGTCTAGCATGTTCATCTTGAAGCCAAATTCCCCCTAGAGGGAAAAAAAAAAACTGGTTTTGTCTTTCCAAATTCTAATGGATACCAGGACATTTCAAATACCCCCTCTCCCAGGGACATAAATATTATTTTACTAATCTTACTGACAGATTAAGTCCTTGGGTTTTTATTTAAAAGGAAAATAATAACAACAAAAAAAACCAGGCTAATTCACTGTTACATATTTTCTACATTACTTCTGAATCAAGTTATGCTTATTGTCTCCCTGGTCCTGACTGTACTGTCTTCTAGACATGTGCAAGTTAATTATTACTTTACACCCTCACCTACTTAAAAATGTGACTGCATGGATGTTTTAAAATTTCACAAGTATGTTCAAATTTTTTACCATTATAGGGCTTATGCTTCAAAAAAATTCCTATCTTTGCATTTATAATAAAAGTATAAATTCTCATGAAACTAACTGCTTCTATTATAAACGGATAAAAGGGAGTCATCTTGGTTAGGTGAAGTGGCCTTGGCCCACAGGCAGAACACTAGATTTTTAGTCCTCTTTGGCCCACTTACCCAGGACCATAGATAAGACATTTAACCTTACAGGACCTCAGTTTTTCCATTTTTCAATGGATAGACAGCCTCTAAGATCCTTCTGGCTCTTAGGACTTCCCTTTTCTAAACTCTCTATACCAGTCATTAGTCTGATTTTGTCGTTAGCTTTAAGAAATCTCTCTCTCTAGTTTAAATTCTATATATTTAACTTAATGAGTGTTTTAAGTACACATATACTTAAACATATAATGTTTCAAACCCCCTTAATGTGTTCCTCCAGCTTTTTCTCAAATTGGTATGTGAAATAATTTGAGATGGTACCTGACACAGCATGGCATCAAATATTACTGAATCAATGGTAAGAGTTATTCACTTTTCACATCTCTTTCAACTATTCTGATTATATTAAGAACAATCTCAGTTTGATTCTAATAACAACTCTACGGAAGCTTGGTAATTTCTTTTAAAAACAAAACAGGTGCAACATAAGCCTTGGACTCAGAGTCACCAGCAGAATCTAAGCAGAGGCAATACTGATTTTGCTTTTGGTGTATTTTCATGTTTATCTATTTTATAACATTCGATAACTTATCTTCCATGTATAATAGGAATATAATTTTCCACTTAAATACCATTAATATATATGTATTTAAAAGACAATCTTATTTAAATAATAGTGAAGATGAAACATGGCTATAGCAAATATTTGAGAAAAACTGGCCTATTGTAAAGCTCCTTCAAAATGCCCCGTTGCATCACCCCCTGGTGAATATGCCCAGTACTTTGAAATACCAATCTGTGAGTTTAATAGGCTTATTATATCAGAATCTGAAGTGCTTTAACTCACATTGGCTACAAAGTCATTGACTGACTTGGTGTTAAGTAAACTGTATTTCTTAAAGCTCATGAAACTTGTAATCTTACCCTGATGACAACCACTTACATTTTAAAATCTTTATTTTAAATTATGACACGTTTATAGCAGGATTTCAGCACAACCGTCTCTTCCTTATAATTTCATACTTTACAATCAACGGGTTCTGCTACACATGGGGGGATTACATAAATTAATAGACCAATAGTACATAAACTTACAAGAGCTTCAGTATTTTTATTTGTAATAGTCTTCTTCCTTTTTTCTTTGTTGTTCTCAACTCTTAAATTGAAAATTATCATGGCCAGTGTAAAACTGAACGTGACTGTTCAGCTATTTATTCTTTATTCAAAAGTCAAGCAGTCTGACAGATGCTGGAAATATGTACGTAACCAAAACAAAGTCCTTTACCTTGTAAGTGCTTACAGTGTAGTAACGGAACCAAGCAGTAAGCAATAAAAAGTGTGTTGTCCACGTCAAAGTCAGAAATATGTTCTACAACTAAACGTGGTGCTGTGCTTTGAAATTTGTAGCTTTTTTGTATATATGTTATTGTTCACAAAAAAGAAGGAAAAACAGTCAATTGTGATGATGAAGGATTTAAGCCCTCTAGCCCCCTATATTCTGGAGCAGCTAGAAGGAAATATATGAGAGGATCGTATTTATCATGACAACCTGGGATCTGTCATGTAACCACTTTTTGAACAGTGCTTTGAAAACTATTGCTTTTTTATTTCTTTGCTTTGTATATATGTTATATTACACAATTAAAAAGAAGTTTTAAAAAATAGTGTCACCTGATGCAAAGTGTTAATAAGGCAGGTGAGATATATGGGAATGCTGTATTTTTAACATGATTTTTCTGTAAATCTACAATTTCTCTAGATAAATAAAAATTTTTAAAGTAAAAAAATTAAAAACATTAAAAAGTGCATGGAACTTTGCTTAATATTACAGAAAATAAAGTTTGTATCTATTAAGTATAATGAAAGTAATTCACAGAGATAAAAATTTTAGATCTTAAATATCAAAAATAACTTAAAAAAAGAACTTACAGCCATGTCAAACACACATCGAGCATCAGATAGTGCATGTACATATACTTGAGATATTTCGCAAGCACTTGAAACGTGAACTCTGAAAGAAACAGAGTGATAAATTAAAAGCTGCACCAAATTTTAGAGATCTTATAATTCCTATCATCAAACTGACACCCTAACTATTCACATCAATAGTACATAAATGTTTAAAGTACTAGATACATTAGCCTCTAGTTATCCAAGTCAGTACCAGCTTTTAGAAAATGCAATATTTGGATAATATGAGCCCCCAGCTATGCTTCATGGTACCATGTACTTTGAGGTAAAAATGCGAATCTCCTATAAAACTGGCTTATAAAATCTTTAGATTGAACATTCACTTTTATCCTTACAAAACATAAAAACTTGTCTAGTGTGAACTAAATTCAGAAATTGATTCAGTTAAGCATTAGTGATACTCTTGCTCAAAGCACATGTACTTATCAAAGATTCAGAATAGACTAAATTTAGCTGAAACATGGTTCTGTAACCTGATTGGCAGGGCTACATTTATCTTTACATGTGCTGAAGTGAACCTAAGGGGTCAACACGGGAAAGAGGAAACTTTCCTTTCTTCCAGTTTATAAGGTAATTAAAATTTCTCAGCACTAATCTAGGCAAAATATGATTTACTATTTTGTCCCTTTATTGGGGGTGGGGGAAATACAGATGCAAAACAGTACGAAGAAAGACAAAGCATATCTGCTTTTTTGTAAACTAAGATATAAAGAAAAATAAAACAGATACAACTCTTTGTTTTGAGATATATTAGATTTCATGTGAATATTCTTAAATCAATAACCAACATAACAAAAATTATCATCATAAAATGAAGTTTAAAACAAATACTCAGATCCCTATTGACTGGGAGAAGGATTAAGAGGAGGAGGAGGTAAAACGGAGAACATGGGATTTAACAAATGAGTATGGCTCCTGAATAATTACTCCTTTCCTTTTGGCCTCCAGTATTTTGGAGCAGCTAGAAGGAAAAATCTGAGATGGTACAATAGTAGTCTATGACAAACTCTGGGATCTGTTCTGTACCTACTTGCTGAAGTGTGTTTTGAAAATTACTGCTTTATTCTTTCTTTGCTTTATATATATGAGTTTAAAATTTTAACAATACTCACTTAACCCCAATTATTTGGACTTCAAGTTCCTTAGCGCATTCCAAGAGATGCCTACAGTTCTTCAGTGTAGTACCAAACTTCATGCTATTCTCTTCACCTCCACTATTATCTTCTGTTGCAATATGTAGTAAGACCCTAAGAGAAGGGGAAGATGATTGGGGCAGAGTTGGTTTACATCATCATCAGCACATGTGAAGCCTGAAGATTGTAGGAAGTGTGTTGATTATGTTGCCAGTGTTCCCAATCCAGCGACGGATGAATCAAGTGAACCTAATGAAAAACAATCCTGTATAGAGAAAAAACTAGCAATTAGGGCCTAAAGCATGACGCTTACAAGGATGGGAATTTGGAAAATGCAGCAAGTTAAGACTGTTGTAGCAGCAAGAGTCAGATGGGCTCTGTAATGAAAGACGACATTACTTTCAACTGAAGTCCATCAGTTCATAAATCCACCTAGAAAGACTAAATTGAATAGCAATGCCATCATCGTTGTCTTTCAATAAAAATATCAGGGTTTTAAATGTCTTCAGGTTTCCTAAGTTGTTCTAGCTAGCCATACCTCTGCCCTTATTCTGAAACATTCCTCCTATTAATCTCTTACCTCATAGTATGTTTCTAACTGAAAAAAATTGGAAAGCTTTCAATTATTTCATGTGACTGAACGGCAGCTTTCTAGATTATGGATTCAAATCCATTTGTTATTTCCTTATCAACTACAACAACAAAGACAAAAATATCAAAACTGACTAAATTTCTCAATTATGAGAAGAGCTAGTGATTTCAATCCACCAAAAAGTGCAAATATACAAATGCTGATTTTAAGCTTTTCTCAAAGAAGTTCTTGAATGATGATCAGATAGGAAGTCTGATATCAAATTATTCAATCTAAGGGTAGAATCAGCTCTATCAAGAATATACCATTCAGTTTACAACCTAATACAGTATGCAATGTCTTTAGAAAAGCCCAGAATGGGAAGATTTTTTTAGAAAATGCTTCCCCACAATTTTCCAACCAAGTCTTTTTACTGAAACAAAGGACTTTTGGGTAATCAAAATGTGTCAGGACACCTTTCTAAGAACACTAGTAATGTCAATAATAAAATTATGGATATATGTAATTCAAATGTCTTCTTGATATACAAGTTCGACATCACTCATTGACTATGCCTTAAAACTTCGTGCTTTTAAAAAGTAAATTTAGAAAAAAATATTTGTGAAAAAAAGAACTTGTTGAACTTCTCACTCTAAGAGAATGTATAGAACTTAAATTAAGAAACTTTCCAATACTAGGTTCCCAAGACACTGTCACTAAGGATCATTCAAGGAACTATAACCAAGGATGGATTAAACCCTCAGCCATCCAGGGAAAACAAAGGTAACCAAAACAACTTGTTCCCAACATGCCAAATAATAAAAGGGTTAATTAATTAAGTATAAAGCACAGCTATGGCCCTAATTTGATACCACAGCACATTTAAATTAAAGATTACAAGATCATATTCCAAATTGCCCTTACCTCATCCCAACTCCACATGAAGGATGATTAAAAGTAGAAGGCAATAAAATGCTATTAGCATTTTTCATATAGGAACTTCAAATAAGATAGTTAGAATAATTACAATACACTCCACTGCTCTAATATAAATGCCTCTTTTTCCCAGGCTAAACCCAACTCCATGTAAGTAAGATGTGCTTAAGTTTACACTTACTTGGCATTTGGATGGTTACGTGAAATTTTCTTCAATTCAATTTCATTGTCACATGTCATGATATTCACTCCAATTTTTGCTGCATACTTTATCTGAGACACTTGCTTACATGGACTTATATAAATAATGTTTTCTGGAGAGACACCCAATTCTTGCACTAAAGCCATTTCATTCTGTGAAAATACATTTTTAAAGGTGTTATTCAACAAACTATTACTTTTCATTCATTGATTACCATCTTACACTTTGACTTTTTTTGTTAAATTTCAATTACATAAGGTTAAACCAGAGTACGTAATGTCAGTTCTGATTCTCCTAACATTTACCGCTCTGTGTTAAAAACTTTACAAAAGAACTTCAAAAATACAGGTGTATCGCTAGAGAAATCTTAGTTCAGCATAGTATTTTGCTGGTCTCGCTGGCTCTAGGTAAGAACCTCAAAGAACTAAAGGTTCTGATTAGAGATTAAAGCTTTCAAAGTTCCATACCATTGGAACTTCCTTTCATTAGTACCTTGAAGAGTTTGCAAATTCCAATATTAGATCATGAATTTAAATAATTATTTAAACTCCCCATCCCAAAATCAAGGAAATAACAATTTCCTTACAATTGTTATACTTCTCTGGGTAACGGATAAAAATGAATAAATAGTATTGCAATTTACTGACAAAATGAGTAAGGCAAAAAACTTACTTTACTGGAGCAGGCAAATCCAGTTCCAAGAGCTGCCAAGATCTCAAGTACAGCTGGAGTGGCATTGCACTTCACTGTGTAGAATGGCTTTATCTGAGCCACTATGTTCTGCCACTGACTGTGTTTCTTCACAATTTTTCCAAGATCTCCCACAAAAAATGCACTTTTCCCTGTCTATCATGGTTATGGAAAAAAAATTATGTACATTATTGTATTTAAGGCTTACGAACAATTAAGCTAGACCCAGTAAAACAAGAATCTAAACACAGTTGTTACTGTGTTGTGTTAGCAAACAAAACAGTCTCTCAACTTTAAGTTTTCTTCTTTTTTATTTAAATAAAAACAATCATCATTGTTTCTTATTTCAGAACTAATTGCCTCAATTTTACTTTTTGGTAACTGAGAGGTGTGACCTATTTCTTCCCATGCTGCTTCCCCCCATTCTTTTAAAAATAAACCTACTTTTGGTAGTTCAGGATATAATTTCCTAATACAGTAAGTAGAATCAGAAATGATGAAACAAACTATAAATACCATTATAAATTGCACCTAAAAATAACTTAGTAAAACAAGGAAGAGCAACTTCACTAGGACTCGTATTATATCAGTTTTTTTTAAAAAAGACAAGCCAGATTCGCAGAAAACAGTGTTCCCATATGCAGTCTTTCCTGTTATTATCACTTTGCATTAGGAGTGATATTTTTGTTACAATTGATAAAACAATATTGCTATAAATATACTGTTAACTACAGTCACAGTTTACATTGGGCGAACCAATTTTTTAAGGAGGTAAAATTGCTCTTTATGTGCAAAAAGGGTAAACTTAAAAGAACAAAAAAATAGAAGTACAACCAATACCGGAGAAGCCTGAAAGATACTCTTCCTTCAGCAGTAATTAAGTTGCGGCTATTCTAGGACTAGAGAGATGAATTTGTGTATCAACAAGAGCATAAACTACTCAAATGTTAGTTGGCAGGTAGAGTAAATCTCATCAGAATGTACAATATTCAAATATCATTTGAAAAGCTATTGAAGAATTTTACTATTTTCTAGTCTTTAATGCAGATTATTTTGAAAATGGTACATTATTGGACCACAATGCCCAGTAGACAGACATGATGGAAATTATGGGCATGTGCGGCAGATTTCGGACAGTTATACTGAAGTTACTCATGCCATCTGTAATGCCTGGGGAATTTTTTTTAATGGAAAAAAAAATGACTATTACGGATACCAGCAAAAGAACTGGAATAAAAAAACAAGATATTTCTGTTTCCTGCTTATCTTAGGCAAGATGTAAGACTGAAAATTTCCAGCAAACAATGGAAAACCAATGAATCTGGGGAGAGGAGAAGCTTTCTGTTCAATGACATTCAACAAGATTAAGTAGGTTTAGGAAAAACAGAACAAAAAACAGAAAAGGGAGATAAGTTAGCAAGTCACTGTAGTTATCATGTGCAAAAGTAAACTGCAATAATGGAAATCAAGAGGGATGGATTGAAAAAGGTCAATGGGATTTGGATAAGGGAAGACAATCAAAGGTGAACTAAGTGACTCAGAATAAATAGCGGTAACCATCCTTGAACCATACAATTAGATGAGACTGTTAGAGGAAAGAATAGAGTTGAGGACTAACCCTTACCAAATGGTATTAAACACCAGAAAGGACATTATGATCCAAGGACACAGAGGGAATATTCCAAAGATTATAGCTTACCCAGGAGAAAACAGTGTTGTACAAGTCAGAAAAAGAAAGTCAAATAACTAAGAGAAAGGTCACCATATTTTAAACAGGTGGTTCCTGGTGACATGGGAATGGCTTGAATGGCTTGGGAGAAGGAGGTTTAGCACAACAAAGTGTCACTACTTATCTAAGAAGTTTGATGGCAGAGAAGAGAGAAATACAAAGAATTTTGCTGGAGTGATGGAGACTTGAGCACATTTACAGATCAGGAGGAAAGACAAAAGCTTTTTTGGTATTCTACTACTGAATACCAGGAAACATGGAAAAAAAATTGGGGGAATAGAGGAAAGTAATTCCAATAAAGAAACAATTCTATCAGTAAGTCAATAAGTGAAAATTATTCTATCAGTAAGTTTAAAACAAAAATAAATGGCCTCGGGTGGGCCAAAAAATGGCTCAGCAGGCAGAGTTCTTGCCTGCCATGCCAGAGATCCAGGTTCAGTTTCACGGTGCCTGCCCATGCCAAATAAAAAGGCCTTAAGGAATAAGTGATTATGATTCCATACAAACTGATACTTGGGACAGTTTTATCAGTTAAGACTAAGCATTCAGTACAATTTTTCAGTCAACATAAGACAATTAAGATTATGTGAAAGTAAGTTAAAATTCATTAAAGAATACAACTGAGGAAAATTACTATGAACCCATGTACCAATTAAATAGATACCTGGCAATGTATATTTAAAAACACACACACAAACAGAATATACAAGAGCCAGGTGAGAGCTTAAATATGAACTAGATAAAAATCACCATTCAGAGCGACCAGTGATGAGGGTGTGGTCGCATTTATCAGAACCTGGAAAAGTTAAAAAGATCGATGCCTTACACAATTTGAGAAATGTGAGATAGTACACTTACCAGGGTATGTTCATAAATATAGTTATCAATAACATTTCCAAGGTTTGTTCCTTCATCCAACAGGCCAACGGAGTAGTTTGCATCATCAATAAATCCTTTCATCTCAGCCGTATTCCACAAAGCCGAAAGTCATAAACCAGGAAAAACAAGAGATGGGCCACCGAGCCTATGTCTGGGTCCTTAGAATATGCAACAAACTGTAAAAATTCAAGAAAGTCTTATTTTACTAGTTAAACAAGAAACAAAATACTAGTATGAACGTCAATATACTGCCAGTCCCACAACAGGACTAGAACTGTGAGGTAATCGCAGATGTCTTCTAAATACCACTCTCTTGTTTCGTCTCCAACACAGTAAATGAAAGGGGTGAGGATAAAGGGCAATTTTAGGGGACAATCTATAGCTTTAATGCAGGTCTCACCTCACGCTAAAATATAGCAACATTAAATAAGAACGTAGGTCTCTTATGAGATGACTTGATTTGGTGAAAATGTACTGGACTAGAAGACCTGGTTCTGGCTGAGTGATTTAGGAGATGTGCTCTCTAAACCGCAGTTAACTACCTTTAACTGCTTCTCAAAGAATGTTAAAATGGATTGTATTGGTCTTTCAAATATCACAGTCAACTCAATGTAAAATGTCATAATCTCTTGAAATGATGAACAATCTTTGGATTAACTTCCAAATAAAGAACAACTCTTAAAAAAAAAAAGGGTGGGTGGGTGGAGGTACCAGACTAAATATCAAAATCTAACCCCTCCCTAATCAAGTAAATTTCCCCCTCCCCCCAGATCAACTATTTCACTCTGGGCAGCACATACCAGATAGAAGTCTCTTTGCTGAATTTCACTGATTCATAGAATTATTTTAGGTAATGATTTAAAAAAACAAAATAAGGTATGAGTACTCTGAAGCAAGCTACTAAAGAACAAATGCTATACAATATTTGATATGTAATTCATACATCAAACATCACAAGACACCTTTTTATATATTCCTACCTTACCTTAATACTGTCAGGAACATTTCCCATATTGCTGTTGTCTGATATCTCATTCTCACCTCTTCTTCTACAAGGATACTATTCACTTACAATGACTTCAGAACTAAAGTTCTGGCTGTCACATTAATAATGAGCTTTGACTAGCTATTAATCTTGGCAGCCTATTTTAAAACCTGCCTAGCCTTTCTTGTGTCCTCAATAAGTCCACATTGCTCCATGCTAGAGTTCACTTTGGGTGATGACCTGCACCCTGAAAGTATACTCCATTTTCAGTGGTTCCCAAAATATCATCTTTTCAGTTACACCAAAACTAACTCATTGATAAACTATAGTAGTAGTTAAGACTTCATGAAATACCAAATACCACTTAGTTTTAACATTTAAAACATGAATAAAGCTTCATTTCCGAAGAGCCTACATTCAGCTCATCTAATCAAAACTCATGTTATACTAGAAACTCTTCAGTTTCTACTGAAAGATATTTTGAGGATATTTTGATTTTACCAAAGGAGTTGATTTACATATATCCACATGAGACCTAATACTTTGGCAGGAAACTCAAATCACAGCTTGGACATTCTCTAAAGACTGTTATAGCAGGACTGTTGTAAGTATATGCCCAGAAAGAAGACATCTTAGGCTGGAAAGTCATATGTTTATCTTAAGCAATAACTTTAGCTAGAACTTTAGTTTCAGAAGGCTATCCATAGGCACTAAGAAAAATAACCAAAGGTCACTCATTCAAAAAGATATATGCAGTAAGATTTTGTAGGTTTGTCCAGAGTGATGTCCTGATAAATCCTAGAGTGATTTGAACAGTGAATAAAAAAGTATCTGCAAAGTCCCCTTGGGGGAATGGTGAGAAAGGGGGGAAATTCAACTTCTCCTATCGGAGAATTCTTGATATTCTCACAAGCAGTGGGGACAACCAAAGCAACAGGCGGAGCCCCCAATCTTGGGGGTTGTTCATATGAAACTTAATCTGGCAAAGGGCAGGCTAAGACTACTTAAAATTAGGCCTAAGAGTCACCCCCAAGAGAACCTCTTCTTTTGCTCAGATGTGGCCTCTCTCTCTCAGCATACACGACAAGCAAACTCACCACCCTCCCCGTCTCTACGTGGAACATGACTTCCAGAGGTATGGTCCTTCCTGGAAATGTGGAACAGAAATCCTAGAATGATCTGGGACTCAGCATTAAGGGATTGAGAAAACCTTCTCAACCCAAAGGGGGAAGAGCAAAACGAGGCAAAATAAAATGTCAATGGCTGAGAGATTTCAATGCGACTGTGTGATTGTGAAAACCTTGTGTCTGATGCTCCTTTTAGCTACCTTTTGACAGATAAGTAAAACAAACATATGGATTAAAAATAAATAATGGGGGAACAAATGTTAAAATAAACTTAGTAGATAGAAATGCTAGTGATCAATGAAAGGGAGGAGTAAGGGTTATAGTATGTATGAATTTTTTTGTTTTTTTATTTCTTATTCTGAATTGATACAAATGTTCTAAGAAATGATCATGATGAATATACAACATGTGATGATACTGTGAATTGCTGATTATATACGTAGAATGAAATGATCATATGGTAAAAATGTCTGTGTTTGTTTAAAAGTTAAAAATAAAAAAAGATGCATGTGAAGGGATAGGTAAAAGAGTAAGATGAGAACTTCTTGTTAAATTTAGCATCCCTTACACATTTTTCTGTAAAACAGTTTTAGTGACAAAGACAGTGAAAGAAAATATTTAAATCAGTATCTTTAGACTAACATTTCAATTCAGGAATCTCCTAAGTATATTACTGGGAGCAGTGAGTTATCATTAGAACCTCCACAGGCAACTGCCGCCACAATGCAAAAGCCAGAACAAGATGAACTTCAATTTCTATAAGCTATAATTAGTACACTTACAGAAAGAGTAATTTCCCTCTAACATTCATGATCCTCATGTCACAGAGACAGAGATGGGGGATCCTAGCCATGGGAAAAGACTTTTCCGACTATTTTCAAGTTATGTTATCTAGTAAATTTAACTCTCATTGCCCTGTTAAACTAGCTTAATTCTAACAGAAACATTTTTCTCGCAGTGTGTGCTAAGCACTGTTCTAAGTACTTTATAGAACATTGTTTTGTCTGTCTCTTTAATAAAGCTTTATTACATCCCCATAATCAAGTAATTATCAGATAGTAATTCCCATAATTGTCTGTGTACATATGGCATAGAAACATCCTATTATTACATACTCATAGCCATTTTACCTTTCCTCTTTTAATCAATATTGCTGTTCCCTCTGTATAATTTGCCCTTTCTCCAATATCCAGACCCCAAATGTGAATTTTTCAATTTTATTGACAATTTACATGCCATAAGCATCCACTCTGACAAATATATACACCTATGTAGCCACCACTACCTACCCTAAAGATATAGAACTTTTCCATACCCCTCCCAAAGTACCCTCTTATCCACCTTTCATAATAAATCTCTTCCCCACATTCCATTCATTTAGTGACCTGCTTTCTGCCACTACAGATGACTTCCATAGAAGTGAAATCAGTTTCAGTATCAATTGAAGGGCAACCTGTAACAGCTGACAAATAATATCAACAATAGGAAAAATACTGAATAGCATGCTCTGCTCTAAAGGAAGGATATAATACATGTGGAGTTGCTATTCACCTTTGAAATGCAACTCTCACTTCAGAATAAGTACAAGGTTGTTAACCAATCTCTGAATGACAAAAGGACTCTGGTGAAAGAAAATCCATTTACTATATTGGCTGCCTATGACAGAAAGAATTAAGGAACTAAATCATACGAAACCATTAAAAGCCCAAGCATAAAAGTTGACGAGTGCTGAGATAACCTTATTAAGTCTTCAAAAAATTTTAAATATATTCTTGCAGTGAGTTTTACTTTCAGTTTTTCTTAATATTCCCATCATTCTTGGTCCAAAAAAAGATGGACAAAGAAAAGACTTCACAACCAGGAATTCTTAAAACTGGGCAAGGATAAAGTAATGAACTCTCTTTAAAGTGTTCTAAAACACAAGGCCCATCCAGACTCCAGTTTCCTTTAACAAGACAGAGAGAGGAGGGACAAAGACAAAGCCAAGAGGAGGAGCAGTGGAATGCTCTACTTCAGAAATTTCCCAGGAGAATCCAAAAGAAGCAGCCACAAAATTGGAAGGAATTGAAAGAATCCTGTGACTGACTCAGATATCCTTGTCAGCCAATGTCTGTCCCCACAACCAGCAAGAGGCATGAACTGGACCTGAACAGAACCTACAACTTGGCTTCCTGTGAAGTTACATGCCGTGAGATCCATCTGCTCTGCAGTGTCTCCCGTTAATACACCTGGGGTGATGATCTTCTCTCTTCATGGAGAAAATAAATCACAGGAAGTGGATATCCCTGACTACCAACAGCTAACATCCAAACACTTTAGGCAGTACTCAGCCCTCATTGTCCAGGTGACAGATAACAGGTCTGACATTTGTTCCCACTGTGTTCCCCAACTTGACTCCAAAAAGCCTAGCCTGGAATAGGACCTCAACCTCCAGGTAGGGGACAAATGTCTGCATACGAACTCAAATTCCAGACTACAGCTTGTCACACAAAGATTGGCTAAGGACTCCAAAGTTAGCCAGATGCCTCTCCAGACTTGACAGAGACCCCAAAAGAAACTGAGACTCAGCCCCTTCCAGGCACCCCAGCAGAGTGCTCAGAACTGATCTTGGGGCTGCCCATACTTTCCAGACACCCAACAATACAACTGGGCTAGAACACATAGTAATATTATATTTTTAAAATTTCACTCAATATAAATAAATTTATCCAATTAGGAAAAAACAAAACAAGGTCCAATCTTCACATGTTTATAAGGAATCCATAAATCCTGATAAGCAAGTGACCAAAATGCAAGCAAGGGTCAACGATCAATGACTCATACGCACAGAAAAAAGGTATTCCTTAAAAGAATCCACCAAACAGGGCGGTGCAACAGTGGCTCAGTGACAGAATTCTCACCTGCATGCCAGAGACGTGGGTTTGATTCCCAGAACCTGCCCATGCCAAAAAAAAAGAATCCACCAAACAAATATGCCTAAAAGACAAGTTTCTAATGCATCCGGAGTCAGGAAACCCTTTGTGCAAATAAAATGTGACCTTAAAGCCCAGTATTTCTACCTACTGAAAAGGGATGATAAGTAGGCAGGAGACAGGGGTCTTCAGTTCTTCCCACTCTCAACATTCCAGTCTCACCAAATGAGTCCTAAAAAGCAGTTCAAAAATCATACCTCATGGAGTCTTTGCTTGCACGTTAACAAAAATTCTTCACATCTTCACTGCCACTAAAAGGAAGTTTCTGTTCGGATACCTCTGCCTCACTTAACCGCTGTCTTAATTATAATATAAGAAATATTTTGCTAAAATATTTTTAAGAGGCATTAAAGTTACCTAATAACTTTATTTATACCAAAGAGCTAAGACACAATGATAGCACATACTAGGGAGCCAGCAAGAAAAGAAGTGTGTATTGGGGATGAAAGTGAGGAGAGTTTATACTATATGACAGACATGTAGAATACACATATGCCAAATTAATCCATCTTAATTTTGAACACTGTGGTGAATTTTTCTAGGGACCTCTCCATCCTCGCCAACTAAGAATGCAGACTCAAACCCCCCCCCCATAATGTTCAGACCCTAGGTGGCAGTCATACTCCCCCCAGTAGACACTGCATCATTTATTATATCTCACCAATCAGAAATGGGACTGATATAGTGGCTCCAACACATTAAGGACCACTGGGGCTGTTGGAAATTGACTTTAGGAAAATCTATCCTATGCAAATCTTAGATTTTCCTCATAAAAATGCTTTAGAACTTACTAAATTTATTTTTAATAAATGCTCTGATAGTATTTGTATCACTAGACACTAGAAAATGTTCTCTACCCACAAGATCTTCTACTCTATTTTCACAACCAAACACCTTATCAATAAATGGAAATAGAGAAAACTCAGCCTTTACACTCATGTGGTTGCTGTAATCACATTAATTTCATAGTAATTTCCTCCTGGACTTCACAGCTGGGAAAAAAAAGTAAGACATAACATGTCTTATTTGCACCTTCATATTGGTGTGTTTTTTTAATTTTGTTTTGTTTTTGGTGGTGCATGGTCTGGTAATATATTGGTGTTTTTTGATATCACATTTTTTATGACGAGCTGCCAAAGAAAAAATCTCCAAAGGAACCCCGCACTGCTCCCTGGAGCCTTTCATGAGGCCGATGAGTCCTCATGTTCATGGACAGTAGCTCCAAGATTAGTGGCTGTAGCAGCTGAGCACTTGCCTTGTTACACACCTGCTACAAAGGCTTCTACAGTTGATTGTACTTCAGAAGAAACTGATACATCTCTCAAATAATCACAAGATAATTCTGGCAGCAACAGCCCACTTGACACCAAGCTGGATGAATATGAGTCTTGGATTTCTGGAGTGAAGACCTCCCTGGAAGTAGAACAGGGAGAGCTGAAAGGTTCAGTGTATTGTTTCAGAGACACCTAAGCAGGAAACCCAACCTTAATACATCAACCACTTTTCTAGGCTAACTTCTACTCATTAAAAATGAGAACTTAGAGATATTTTAAAATTTACACTACTGCTGTTACTTTGAAGATGATCTATGGGCATTTTACATTAGTCACATGACTGATTTTATTTTATATATGCACTGAACTGACAGCTTTAAAAAATACAATGCTGACAAACAGACCTCTGTACTCTACTCCCTACAAAAATGTTACTTACCATACAGCATGCCCTCTAAAAACAACTCACCAGAAGAGCACAGAAGAGGTTTCTAAAGGATGATTTGGATTTATAGATACGAGGCCTGGAGCAGTCTGAGATCACTAAAAATAGCAGTCCCAGGAAGCTACATACTGGAACTAGTTGATAGGAAGTACAAACAAATTGGGTAGCAGTCATAAGTCCACAAACTTTTTATCATACTGAACCCAAACTAAGTAATGGATGGTATCGATAGCCTACATAGAATACTTTGGATAACCAGGACCAGGCTTGCTTCAAATGACAATAGGAAGAAAAGCCAGTAACAGCAGCAAGCCACAGTAACATGCTTATTTTTCAGGTGTTGAGGATGGAAGAAATCGAGCCTAGAAAGGGCTGAATGTGACTGCTAGAGAACTGTTAAAATGAAGACAAGAACAAGAATCAACCCAACAGACTAAGTTTGAAGTGCCCATGTAAAGGTTGCCCAATAAAATAACTCATGAAAATTCAAAAACAGATCTTAATAAGAAAAAGAAATACAGGATTTTCACAGTAAGTGGAACTGACATAAGTAGGCTCCCTCAAAAATCATATTCTGGCAAATTAGAAGGGAAGTTGGTTTTTTCTTTTGGAGAAAGTATTATGTGTGCATATAAATAAAAAATTTGAATCTCTTTCGTAAATTAAGACGTGGAAACATTAACAGCAATTTTGACAATGCAACAGGAAGTCCATAACCATATTAATTTCCAAGTTTTCCAGCTTTCCTGGTTTCATTGCAGCACAGAGAATAACCCTTTAAGCAATGCACTTAACTATTTTGGTTAGAGTTTTGCCACTCCCCTTTAGAGCAGATATCAATCCCCCCCACAGGTTTATAAAAAACTTTTTATTATATATAAAACATTTGTGCAATATAATTATTGCAGCAAACACTGGTGAAATTACCACTGAGGTTAAGAAATAGATTCAGTAAAAAAGTATTTGCAAAGTTCCCTTTAGGGGCTGGGGAGAAAGGAGTAAATATTAAACTTTCCCATCTGGGGAATTTCTGGTATTCTCCAAAGCATCAGAGACAACCAATTCAATAGGCTAAGCCCTCAATTTTGGGGCTCACCCCTATGAAACTCATTCCTGCAAAGGAGAAGCTAAGCCTATTTATAATTATGCCCAAGAGTCACCCTCAGAGAACCTCTTCTGTTGCTCTGATGTGGCCTCTAAGTCAACTCAGCAGATGAACTCACTGCCTCTCCACACCCCTACATGGAACATGACTCCCAGGGATGTAAATCTCCCTGGCAACGTGTGACATGACTCCTGGGGATGAACCAGGACCAGCATCATGGGAATGAGAGAAAACCAACTTGATTAAAAAGGGGAAGAGAGAAATGAGACAAAATAAAAGTTTCAAACTTCAACAGAGAGGTTGTCCTGAAAGTTATTCTTACACATTATACAGATATCCCTTTTAGTTTATGGTGTATTGGAGTGGCTAGAAAGACCTACCTGAAACTGCTGAACTGTATTCCAGTAGTACTGACTCTTAAATACGATTGTGTAGCTATACAGCTTTCATAAAGTAACTGGATGATTGTGAAAACCTGGTGGCTGATGATCCCTTTATCCAGGGTATGGACCAATGAGTAAGAAAATAAGGACAATAAATAAATGAATAACTTGGGGCGGGGAATAAGGGGTAAAAAAAAAAATGGGTAGATTGCAATACTAGTGATCAATAAGAGGGGTAAGGGGCATGCAACGTTATGGTTTTTTCTTTCGTCTTTTATTTCTTTTTCTGGAGTGATGCAAATGTTCTAAAAATAACCATGGTGATGAATATAACCACTGTATTGTGAGCCATGGATTGTATACTTCGGATGGACTGTATATGCATGAAGATACCTCAATAAAAATACATATAAAAAAGAAACATCTCTCCCAAGTGGTGGTGCTGGTATGTATCTCCCCTAGCATGTTCAGACTTTTCTAATCATCATGCCCTTTTTTGTTTATAATAATATGATTTTATAATAGTTCTATTCTTCTAGGGGCACCTAAATAACAGATTGTTTGGATTTATTGTGCTCTGCCAACTAGCTGGCCCAGAAGTTAAGAAGCTTATGTGCCACAATATAAGTACACCGAATGAAGCTGAATGTGAGTATGATAGAGGGAGAAACTCTAGGGGCACGTTTGAAACCAGAAAGAAAGATGGAGGATAAAGACTGACATGGTATAATTTAGGAATGCCTAGAGTGTACAATGATAGTGATTAAATATACAAATTGAAAAATGTTTTTTGCTCATGAGGGAGGTCTGTATTGCAAAGTGTTGAAAATACATGCATATGGGAAAAAGTACAATCAATGTAAACTAGGGTCTATAGTCAACTATAACACTGTAATATGCTTCCACTGAATGTAACAAAAGCATTATGCCAAAACTAAATATCAACAAGCGGGGAATTAGTAAACAGGTATGGAAAAAAAGAAAGTATCTTGAGATAGAATATGGTGGCGAAGGCACGTCTATACAATTAGGCTAGATTGTATGATGTGTGAATAAAACTTAAAAAATGAACAGAGAGAAACAAGTGCTAGAGAAAATGTAGAGGGAGGGAGATGTACCTATTCACTGTCAGTGGGGAAATGAGGAGCCTAGCCACTTGGAGGACAGTGTGGTGGTTCCACAGGAGGCCAGGTGTGGGTGTGCCATATAATCCTGAAACCCTGTTGCTAAGTATATACCTAGAGGAACTGAGTGTGAAGACATTTGCACACTGGTGTTTATGGTGGCAGTGTTCCTCATCCACAATGAATGGAGGTGACCTAATGGAGGAATGGAAAGGGGAAATACAGTGTATACTTACAATGGACTACTGAAGAGCCACAAGAAGGAATTAAGTTGTGAGGCATGAACTAGGGTGAATGAACCTTAAGAGCTGTATGTTGAATGAAACATTAGGGGAAAAAAAGACATATTATCATGCCTCAATCATATGAACTAAATAAAATATGAAAGTTTGGTGAACCAAAGTCAAGAGCATGGGTTATCAAGTTGGGGCTTATTGTAAAGGGTCCTAGATTGCAAGCTCTTAAAACAGTCACATATATTCATGACGTATAACTGTTAATTCTAAAGTCTGAGATTCTAAGCTGTATTGTATATAACACAGTCTTTCCCAGAAACTTTGGGTACTTATGTGACACCTGAGCCTCAGAGTCAGAGCTCTGAAGCTATGAAAGTGAGCAGTACCCCTCCATACAGGAATTGTTCAAAAGGTGAAAAAGGAATCAGATTTCAACTAGAGATATGAATGAAGCTGATCTGGATAGGACTACAGTATACTAGAAGACTAGGTAAAGGATGACATCGTTCATATTTCAAAACATCAAACTTCTGGGTGAGATTAAAGGGTGAGATGTTTATCTGGTGCAAAATTTATATGTTGAGTACTGCATTTCCCAATTTAACTTATATGGTCATTTTAGGTGGACACCATAAGTACATGGAATCTTGAATAGGGAGGTTTTGTTGGTCTGTCCAGTTTAGTGTGACGCTCCAATAAATCCTGGAGCAATTTGGGCAGTGAATAAAGCAGTATTTGGGGGGGGGTCCCCTTGGGGGAATGGGGAAAAGGCGATAAATGTTCAACTTCCCCATTTGGAGAATTTCTGATAGCCTCACAGGCAGTAGGGAAAACCAAATCAATAGGCCGAGCCCTCGATCTTGGGGTTTGCCCCCATGAAACTTATTCCTGCAAAGATAGGCTAAGCCTACTGAAAATTATGCCTAATAGTCACCCCCAGAGAACCTCTTTTGTTGCTCAGATGTGGCCTAAGCCAAATCAGAATGTGCCCTCACTGCCTTCCCTCCCATGTGGGACATGACTCCCAGGGGTGTAAATCTCCCTGGCAATGTGGGACAGAAAGCCTGGGATAATCCAGGACCTGGCATCAAGAGACTGAAAAACCTTCTTGACCAAAAAGGGGAGGAGAGAAATGAGAAAAAACGTTTCAGTGGCTGAGCGATTTCAAACAGAGTCAACAGCTTATCCTGGAAATTATTCTTATGCATTATATAGCTATCCCTTTTTTATTTATAATGTATTGGAGTGGCTAGGATATATCTGAAACTTCAGCTGTGTTCCAGTACCCTGAATTCTTGAAGATGACTGTATAAAGATGTAACATTTTACAAGGTGACTGTGTGATTGTAAGAACCTCGTGTCTAATGCTCCTTATATCCAGGGTATGGACAGATGAGTAAAAAATAGGAGATAAAATAAACAAATATATAAGGGGGAAAAAGGGTAAAATAAATTGAGTAGATGGAAACACTAGTGGTCAATGAGAGGGGGAGGTAAGGTCTATGGTATGAGTTTTTTGTTTGTTTTTATTTTTTTCTGGAGTGATGCAAATGTTCTAAAAATTGATCATGATGATGAATACACAACTATGTGATGATACTGTGAGCCAGTGATTGTGCAACATGTATAGAAAGCATCTGTGTGAAGATTTTTCTCAATAATAAAAAAAAAGCAGCTTATGTGCCAGAATCTCTGTTTAGCTGCCATTTTCTTAACAGCAAGACTTTCAAGACTCCCTCAATGAAGGAAAAAAGTGTGCTACTTCACAATCTGGCACAAGAGACCCTATCTTGCCAGCTGGCAATTTAAGCAGCATGGCAGTAGCCTAGGGAACATATTTGGGAGGGGAATGTAATCATTCATTAATGCCAAATGATTTTCAAGTCTTTTGCTCATTTTTCTATTGTGCGTTCTCTTATTGATTTGTAGATGCTTTTAATGAATTATGAATAGCAAACATTTCCATTTTGAGGCTTATTTATATGAAGCTTGTTTGTTATGGTGCCCATAGAACATACTAAGATACCCCACCCTACTTTTGGTCATGCTCCTTAATCAAGTATAATGATCACTTCGAATCTAGATGATGATATAAGAAAATATTATATTTATTTAGGTTGGGGGCTCTTTGCAAATTGGGCCTCACAAAGGATCACTGCAACCAAGAGCAAGAAGTAGGTCAGGGTTAGTATCTAGGAGGCCATGGTTTTAAAGTTACATATTCAACAAACTAGTATTAATTTCAGTCTTCACGAGCACATAGAATCGTAATAGGGAGGTGTATACTAAGAACATGCTAGGCAACTGAAGATCTGAACAGTATAAGCCCATTCAAATGCACAATTACAATTATTCAAGAGCAGAGTTGTCCAACAGAACTTTCTGAAATACAGAAATGTTCTTTACCTATACTGTTCAAAACAATAGCCACTAAGTCCCTGAGAGATCCTAAGCACTTGAAATGTGGCTTATGCAACACAGGGAACTTGCTTTTCAATTTTATTTACTCTTAACCAATTATATTTAAATAGCCACTGTACTGAATAGAGCAGTTCTAGAGGATGCTGTTTTCATAAGGAATTTCTAATAATCAGGTCCACACACAACAAAGAAAAGAACCACGGCCCCCAGATGCTTTTGCTTATCAAGGTACCAAAGATCGGTTCACAAACCCATAAGCCTGAATAGTAAAGGAATGAAGGTAGCAAAACTCCACAGCAAATGAGTTGTGAATAGAGATTCTAAATGTGTGCTTACATAGATAAAGAAGAAAAAACAAAAGATTAGAACAGAGCTTTCCAAAAAGGTTTGCTCTGGCTCCTGCTCCTGCTTCAAGTCAAGTTAGTTTACAGGTATTTATAATATTGATTCCCTCAGTCATCATGGTAGCTGGATATGGTCTGGACAGGTTAAATCTAACCAACCCAATTCACAAATTATTAAATTTGCCACACCGATATTTCCTGCTCATGCCATAATGTGAAGAACACTGGATGAGAGAAAAGGATGGCTCTTTGCTTCAGTTGGGTGGTAACAAAGTCCTTCTGATTGAATGGGCATGGATGACCCTGAAATAGATAATGTGCTGGTTTGAAATGATGTATGGACGCTAGAAAAGCCATGTTTTTAATCCTAATCCCATTTTGTAAAGGCAGCAGTTTCTTCTAATTCCTATTCAGCATTCCATGTTTGAAACTGTAATTAGATCATCTGTTGAATCTCGACACTGTTGAGTCTCCACCCATTTGGGTGGGTCTTGATTAGTTTCTGGAGTCCTATAAAGGAGGAAACATTCTGGAGAAAGGAGATTCAGAGAGCGCAGAGCAGAATGACACAGCAACAAGAAGCAAAGTGCACCAGCCAGCGACCTTTGGACACGAAGAAGGAACATGCCTCCTGGGGAGCTTCATGAAACAGGAAGCCTGGAGAAGAAGCTAGCAGATGATGCTGTGCTCACCACGTGCCCTTCCAGATGAGAGAGAAACTCTGTTTGCCATGTGCCCTTCCACTTGAGAAAGAAACCCTGAACTTCATCGGCCTTCTTGAACCAAGGTAGCCTTCCCTGGATGCCTTCAATTGGACATTTCTGTAGACTTGTTTTAACCGGGACATTTTCTCAGCCTTAGAACTGTAAATTAGCAACTTACTAAATTCCCTTTTTTATATTAAAATAAATTTAGAGTGAAATGCTAGTGATCAGTGAGGGGGAGGGGGAGGGGGGAAATTAAATAAATAAATAAATAATAGGGGGAACAAATGTTAAAATAAATTTAGTTTGAAATGTTAGTGATCAATGAAAGGGAAGGGAAAGGAGTATGGTATGTATTAATTTTTTTTCTGTTTTCATTTTATTTCTTTTTCTGAATAGATGCAAATGTTCCAAGAAATGATCATGATGATGAATATGCAACTATATGATGATATTGTGAATTATTGATTATATATGTAGAATGGAATGATCAAAATAGGAATGTTTGTGTTTGTTTGGTGTTTTTTGGTATTAAAAAAATAAAATTAAAAAATTTTAATAAAGTACAGAATAAAAAAAAATTCCCTTTTCTAAAAGCCATTCTATTTCTGGTATATTGCATTCCTGCAGCTAGCAAACTAGAACAGAGGTGAAAAACAAAATGAGGTTTCCTGGGTCTTAGTAAGTATGTGAGGCACTTCACTTGGAGCAGCCTCTTTTGGCTTTCCTGAACCACTGCCAACCTAGAAAAGCAGTCTTCCATTTTACCTAGGTTTTATGCTTTACAAGCCTTTCTGCTATATTATAATAACCTCATTTACTCCAAAAATGCCCTCTGGCAGGTGAGTAGGGCGCATATTCCCCAAAATAAAAAATTCTAAAACAAGATAGGATAAACAGCATGTGATGGGTAGTCACTGTTGAATCTCGACTCAATTATCCTCTGTAGAGAATCATTCTATGCCCTCCCCACCCCCCAAAATTGGCCTATACTACTCTCATATTTTTTTGGCCCTTCTAGAAAAAATTCTGAATTACCCAAAGAAAAAGGCCTAATAACCCCAAATCTTATTTATCCATCACAATATTTATCCCAATAGTGTGTACACAGAATACTTTTTTTTACTACTCCACACAAACTGTGTGGCAGTATTAAGATTCTATTCTATAGACTCCAAGGGGCTACACATTTAAAAAAGTGAACCCTAATTCCATACCCAAACACATTGCAACATTAAAGGCATATACTTTTCAATCTAATTTCATCAGCAGATCCAATGCTACAGGCAATTGTACTAGTGAGAATTTCAAGTTTTCTTGTCTGGAGTCTTAAAATATTTTCTATGAGGCCAATTTATTAATTATAATTGGAGCTATAACTAAAACTTGAAATTCTAGATCACTGGAAAAACTGTACTCCAACACAACGCCAGGGGGAATTAAAAGGCATGCAAAAAAGCTTTTCCACAGTTAGAGGGATATCTCACTATGTTCATAAGGCATTAAAATGTTTGTCAAGGTATTTCTACAGTGGTCACACACTATATTAAACATTCTTAAAAGTTTTGAAAAAAATTTTACCATGTAAGAAGCTTTCAACTTTCGGGATACTTAATGAACTCAAAATTCAAACTGAGTTCAATGTGAGTTTAAATTATTTGATTTAAAAACCTCAATCTGAAGCCAAATTCTTTAATTCCAACCTCCTGCACAGAATTCAGATAGGGGAATTAGTAAATGATGGTTCAAATAAGAGTTCAGATAGTTCCATACGTGCAATGCTATATTCAAGTAATTTCCACGAAGGCCAATTGTTTGAAATCTTTTAGTGACTTCTAGTTTTCCAAATTCATTGAAAACTAATCTTAGGATTTTAATGTCTAGTAGTGCAAACTGTTATTAATATCTAAGGACAATACATTTTTGGAATTTGAAATTTTCTCTTGACATTGTTACTAAAAACAGTCAAGAAATCTTTGGGGTCAGATATCTTCAGGGATTCAGAATTTCTCAGATTTTAGAAGGGCAATATAGTACAAATACTTCCCATTATGTAACATTCTCCAGGAGGACATGAGTCAGCATCTTATAATCACTATATTTCTGTAGTAAAATTTGGAATATTAATACTAATTGGTTTAAGATATAATAAATAGCCTCAAATTCACTAAGGTCAAGATTGTGCTCCCAAAATGAGTTTAGGTCACATCAGATATTACCCATCAGGGAAACTGTAAAATTCTTTAACTCTTAGGACTTTGGAATTATATGGATAAGGAAGGGACTGTGAACCTGCAGCAAAGAATCAAACACCAGAAATTCTTTTAACATAATATACATTGTACCTGGGCACAATAAATAAAAGTTAGTCACTCTCCCCAGAATCAATAGAATAAATAATAAATATCCTAAGGTTCAGGGCTAAGAGACTGTTCTAGCCCAGCTTTGTTTTATGGCTGTGATTCAAAGAATAAGCAACTTGCATGTATTCACTTAGCTGGGAGAAAGCTAGTTATCGGCAACCCTCCAGTTCAGTGTTCCAAGTAGCAGACCTTTCATGAAAGTCCTACTTTAAAAACTTTACTTCCTCCCTCTCTTTAGTCTTAAAAACCTGAGTCTAACTTGAGGTAACAAAGTATTTAAAAAGTTTAGTTCAAGTACTGCATTCAATTAGATGGAGAAAACAGTATTTGATGGAACCATCTAACAGGATTAGACTAAAGAAACATTGATACTCTTTACTTTCCTGTAACATTTCTAATGCTATTCCAAGGTTGGCCAACTTAAAAACACCCAAATTTCAACACCAAAAAACAAATTCCAATAGTGGGAAGTTTATAAACTACAACTAAATTTTTAAAATATTCCACACAAATCTAGAGGCTCAAATTCAAAGTTTATTGCGGAATTATACTTTGCACAGGGGTTCAATTCTAAATTCAAATCCTTAAGCAGCCAATCAAGTAGAGTCAAAATACATCCTTGTTAGGAAGGTGGTATGTTGTGACATAAATACCCTAAAAAGAGCAAGTTTTCTCCACTAGCTGGATATTATAGACACTTTATGAGAAAGAATACAAACTCTAGAAAAATTACATTACCTTGGCAAGATGCTCACAACTAGAAAAACAAAAACCAGGATTCACCTTGTATTTCAAGCTCACTGAAGCATAGGTTCATTGAATAAAATGGAGAGCTCAACCTTTACTCTATTTAAAAACATCTTTCTTTCTGACCAAGCCCAAATACTTGAATCCAATATAGTAAATAGTTGAATGAACTAATGCCCCATGAAAAAACTTTCTCTTCCAAACTTTATTAAAACATGAACTAAGACTTCCTAAACCTTACCCTGCAATATGTACTTAAATACAGTAATAGTTGTTATGTATTCAAGATAAAGTTTTACGTGGTCCAGTCATTGATAAGCAATGAATACTGAAGAAGCATACCTGTAACTGTCAAGTCTGTAAACTATTTTAGAACTTTAAGTCGTAAATATAACTTCAAGTATGGAAAAAGACTAAAAGCAACACGGCACCTTCTTTACTTCAATTTTAGATGTGAAAATACTTACATGGACAAGTCAGGAGATGGAACCCCGCTATCATCAGCTAGGTTCCCAAGGTGGCTCAGCGTTGAAGTCGAACTGCTCTCTATACAGCACTTCTCCTAGGCCCTCTGGGTAGTTGTATACTTGGTCAGAAAGTTCGCCCTATAGAAGGAATGAAAGATTTAGTTGACAGTGTTATGTTAAAAGCTGCTAGGTTATGCTTCAACATATATAAATTGACTCAAAGATTAATTGTAGGAAGAAGACAAAGATTCAGTTTTAACATATTTCATTAGGGTCATATTTAAAGGTTTTTTCACAGTACCAAACACTTTTTCGCATATTAAACACTTTCAAATTGCTTTACTACAAAATTCACAGAACTTAATGTCATGGTCATCTTACTATCGACCTACTTATGATTACTCTAATTCCATTTTTGCTTTTAATTTTCCCCTGAAACCAAATTTTAAGTGACCTAAAATTCTAAATTTCAAAGTCCCCTCACCAACCTGGTGTCTATACAAGACTTTACACATAATGTTCTACCATGACCTAGTAGTCTGGAACTATCCAAACACCCTTTTACCTTCAAATTCCATGAAGTCCTTCTTTGCTTTAAGGTGTAAAATCCTTCATTTACTCAATACTAAGACAACTTTATGACAAACACTATATATCTGAAATAATTTGAGAACTGACATACATTGGGCAAAAAACTTAAGGTTTAGGGCAGGCCACAGTGGCTCAGCAGGCGAGAATGCTTGCCTGCCATGCCAGAGGACCGGGTTCAATTCCCGGTGTCTGCCCATGTTTAAAAAAAAAAAAACTTAAGATTTACCACCATATCTCTAAACTGTGTTGACTTCATTCCATAGTATTAACAAATGATGTGAAAGTGTTTGAACTACAAAATGTAAATTAAATTGTAGAAATGGTTATCACTTATTATAGTGTGACTGGATGGATGGACTTACCACCTCTAAGCTAAAATGCTGTTTCTATATTTCTGTATGTAATTCTGAGGTTATTAGTTTTTTGCTGCTGCTGTTGTTTTGGGTGCATGGTACAGGAATTGAACTCGGATCTCTGGCATAGTAAGTGAACACTGTACCACTGAACCACCTGCGCACACTGAGGTTACTGTTTTAAAGCAACATAATCTGATGGTATTTGCCAGAAAATGGGTGGTAACAAAGAAAACCAGAAAAATGAGGAAACCGGAAACTAAGGTCAAGTCAGACTTCAGAAGCATTCTTGGTATACCTAAGGCACATTTCATCTCAACCAAGATGGAGGAAACCATGAAAGAAGTAAAAATGTTTCATCTAGTAGGAGAAACTGACCATACTTTCAGTGACACTTACGGATGAGGCAAGAATTCATACCAATGTGCAATGGTGATTGTAACCTTACATGAGACCCCAAATACCTAATGTGGTCAGTTAAAAAAAAAAGTCCCAATTCTTCCCACATCAAAATCATTTAAATAAAAAGCTGACTCATCTGGGGACAGAGGTATAGTTCATTTCAATGATCCTACAGAAGAGGATACTTATCCTTCATAGAGACATTATTCATCATTTCTCTGCTATGTTCACATGGCTACTTTAATGCTTAATACAATTCAAGAGCCGTGAAGTGAAACATTAAGGACAGTAAACTTCAGACATGCAAGAATTTTCTTTAGTGAGATCTCTAGAATATTTTCATTTAACAAAAAGATACTAGTAAATAGTACAATTATAAAAATGTACTTTCATCAACTGTAACAAATGTACCACAAGGTATTAACAGTCGGGTGGTAAATGGGAACCCTTTATTTTATGCACGACTTTTCTGTAAACACACAACTTCTCTAAACAAAACAAAAAAACTTGGCAAGCATGGACACTTCACCTGTGTGATTTTCTTTCAAAAAAACCCAACCCCCCGTCTAAAAATGAGAAAAACATCAGACAAATCTGGGGAAAGTCTATAAGATACCTAGCCAGTATTCAAGACTCTCAAGGACATGAAAAACAAGGAAAGACTGAGAACTGCCACAGAGAAGACTGGAGGCCACATGACAACTGAAAGCAATGTGTTATCCTGGACTGAATTGGATGCTGGATCCATTCACTAAAAACTGTAGAAATCCAAAGGAAATCTTGGAGTTTAGTTAATTGTAATGGACTAAAGACAATTTCTTAGTTCTGACAAACGTACCATGGTAATGTAAGATATTGACAGAAGAAATTGGGTAGGGGATATGCAAAAACTTTCTGTACTATATACAATTTTTGAAAGTCTAAAATTATTCTGAAATGAAGTTTATATTTAAAAACTGTCAAAGTATTAATATAGCAATACTATTTCAACAATAAAAAAGGCCTATTGATAAATGCAACAATATGAATATCAAAAACATGGTGAGCAAAAAGCAGCGTTACACAAAAGAATACACACCACCATGTGATCCCATTCACATTACGTTCTAGAATAGGCAAAAATCTTATGGTTATAGAACCAAAACAGTAATAGCCTCCATCAAGAGTCAGAGGCTGACTGAAGGGGCAAGGAAGAAACTTTGAAGTAATGAATAATGTTCTACATCTTGACAGAGGTTTAGGTTACACAGCTGTATGTTTGTCAACTCATTGAATAGTATTTTCTGTACCTGAATTTTAACAAAAAATGTGTTAAAAGAATAGTAAACGTATTGAATTCTACTTAATTTGTGTGTGCTCAAGTTTGAGGGATGGAATGTTCTGCTGATGTCTCAACTTATTTCGAAATGCACAGAAAAAGATTAACATTGATGACTGGATAGTCAAATAAGGAAAATATAGCAAACTGTTAATTATGTAATTTTGATGGGGTGGAATTCGTTCAACTTTTCTGTATGTGCGAAAACTAATATAATAAAACACTGGATGGAAGGCACCTGATTATTCCATTTCACATCACAGTCAATGATATAGGAAAAGTCTACTTTACCTAGTAAAGGTTAACTCCTCCGGGCTTATTTACCTTCATGACCAGCATCTGCACTCTCTTTTTTCAAAAGTAATTTAAAGAATTAAAAGAATCCTACCAGACCATCTTTAGTCCTATATCGGCCACATCAACCTTTTATGCAAGCTGGGGACACAGAGAGAGAAGACAACGAGACCCTGGACATCAATATGAATCCAAGACGCCACCACAAAATTCAGTTAAATCTGCTGAACCTGTGTCCCTGGTGGTTTCAGGTTTCCAAACCAGAAGCTCAGTCTAAGAAATACACGTCCAGGAGAATATATGTTGTGCAATGGTTCAAACACATTACCACCATTAACTTACTGCAGTAAGGATAGTACTCGATAAACCGCCTAAGCCTACCGTTCCCCTCTTACTGCCCTGGAATCGTGGCGTGTAAGGAAAAATGAAGCCATAGTGACTAATCCTCATGCTCCAGGAGGTGACTGGGGTGAGTGAAGGCGATTCGGCCCAATCAGGAGGGCCGCCGGGGGCGGAGCTGCAGCCCCAAGGCTTCCAGAAGGGGCCAAAGGCCTCAGGATCGGTACCTGACACCGGGGCTTCCCCGCGGCGGGGCCCCAAGTGGCGTCAACTTTCTTTCACGAGAGGAAGGCCTCGCTTCCCGCACCCCCCAAAGAATCCGAACCCGCCCCCCGCAGCTGTCACCAGAGGCCAGCAAGGGGCCCGCCCCACTCCATTCATAACCGAAAGCCGGGCGTTCCAGCCCATGGCGCCACCCGCGTGCCCGCCGGGCAAATCCAGGAGGCCACAGCGGCAGCGCCGCTCTGGGCCCGGGCTGCGGGACTTGGCCCCGCACCGCTGCGGGCGGGCCCCCTCCCCGGAAACAGCAATGCACCACGGGAGAGAGGTGGGGGCCGCACGCCGCCGGGAAGCCACGGCGACCCCGGGCGGCGAGACCTCCGCGCGCGCCCCCCCCCCCACGCCCCCTAGCCCCAACCGCGGCGCTCGAGCTCCAGGCGCGAGGGGCCGCCTGAGGGGTCCGAGGTGCGGCGCGCCGTCCCCGGTTCCGCCGCGTCGCCAGAGACACTTGACACCGGCCACACACAGCGCCGGCCGCCATGTTAGAAGCGGCCGGCGGTGGGGCGCTACAGGGACGCCCGCCCGGCAGCGGGGCCCGGCCAGAGAAGAGCCGGCCGCTCCCCGAGGCTAACCCCGCGCCCCGGCACCTCCCGCGCCGCCCCACGCCTCTCGGCTCAGTACTCACGTGAGATAACGGCCCAAAGAGTCGGGTAAAGCGTCTTCTCTTTTTCGGCGGAATTTTTAAAGAGGGATGTGGTTACCTTGAGCAGAAATACCCAAGGCGGCCTGGGCCATAGGCTGCGGGGACGACGTGGGGGGAAAAGCGCGGCACCGACACCAGCTGTGCAGCAGTGGCGGCGGCGGCCGAAGGAGAAAAACAGAACAGCGCGGTTAAAAGAAGAGAAACGAAGGCTGGGTAGGGAGAAGATTCGGCCTCGTCACACTGCAGAGCAACTGAACGAGAAAAGAAGAGAAGAGGTAGAAAAGGCGACGACACAGAAAAAGACAGAAGAACCCAACGGCGGAACGAAGAGCCAGCGAGTGTGAGAAGGCGGCCCCGCAGCATCCAGTATTTATAGCAAGGGGGCGGGGTCTGGTGGCGTCACAGCCGGTCGGGCGGCCGCGAGGGTGGAGCGGGGCTGGGCTGCGGTGGAGGGAGAAGAGAGGAGGCGGAAGGGGAAGGGGGTCAGCGCGAGAGGGTGTGACCAAACAAGTGCAGGTGCGGATAGCCCGGCGGCTTCCCGCCTCGCGGCCGGGTCTGCTCGGGGGGCTAGCGGAGGGCCCGCCCCTCAGACGTGGGCGGTCCGGGGACCGGGTTGGTGTCTCAGAAGCAGCGGTGCAGCCGCCCTGCGCCCCCGCCCCTTGGGCGCTGTGCTCTCGCCAGCGGAGGGCCACCGCGCTTTGTGAGCTGATCTGGGCTCTCCGCCGGCCGCGGCGCGGAATCCCGGTTTGCTTTTCTCCGGACCCCGGAGCTCCCTAGAGTGGGTGTAGGGGAGACCTGTGGGGCCATCGCCGGAGCCTTCCCGCTCGATCGCACCTCGCTTTGTGAGAACTCTAGGCTACGCCTGGAGATTGCACTGGGTTTGTGAGGCTCCTGCCCCCGCGGAGTGCTGGCGCTGCGTATGGAAGCCGAGTTTTTAATGGCCAAGAAGGGATCCGTCCACTGTTCAAGCGGTTACAGAGCCTTGTGACCGCGCGAAAATGCCCCCCTCACTGTGCCCGTGTGTTGCAATATGATACAATAGGAATTTTTAAAAATGAGTGCGGCTTTTATGTCTTAATATAAAAGAAGGGTTGGTTCAGCCAGACCCAGTCTTTATTAATGGAGGACCGGTGTTGGAGTGGAGATTCTTGGTATTGCAAGTGAACGTTACTCTAATCCCCGATGCCTCGTATTCGCGATCATTTTAATTTTGCTACTCCATGACAAACTCTATTACCAGGGGGTGTAGGATGACCTAGATAGCTTTTAATTCATTCTCATCTTTTTAAAATGCTTAAGCTTTAGTGACCAGAGACCCTGAGTCCTCCCACGCTAACGTCTTGCAACTCAATCTCCACAGCCCAAGTGAAATATGTATTTACCTCCCCCATTCACAAATTAAGGTCTTTGAGATTAAGACCCTGATTTTTTTTCCTTTCATTCATCCCCATCCTCTATTTACTTTGTAAGAACTGTGATTGATTAATAAATCATCAAAAGGGAAAGAAAGAGCCTTCCTGAGTGGAAAGGCAGAATATTTTGAAGCGCTACAAAGTAAGCTATTGGATGAAATCTCACAGTGTAGCAGGGAGATATGACAATTACACAAAATCACCAAATTGTTGACAGATAAACATAAATGATGAGGGAACTTGGTAGAAGGCAGAGAAAAGCTTCTGGGAAAAGATAAAGAGCAATTTTTGGAGCAGACATTCCAGGTAAGGAAAAGATGTGGGAAGGCATAGAAATGAGAAAGAAATGGGCCTGTTCAGAAAGTTCCTAGATTACATAGTGGACGTGGTAGCACATAAGATAGAAAAAGTAGGTTAGAGTGAGATCCAGAAGGGGTTTGAGCATGGGCTTTATTCTGGGGTCATATAAGCAGGGAAGTGATACAATCAAAGATACAATATTAAAAGATTATTCTGAGACTATTAGCTGGGATTGAAAACAGGTTGAAAGTTTGGGAGAGGGAAGCAGTGAGGGAGCTCTTACATCAGTTAGAAAAATAGGAATGGTACTAGAGGATTTGCAATGGATGGGAGGGAAAAGACAGAGTAAAGGCAGTAGTGAATATGGAGGGAGATGAGAGATGCCAGATGATTGGGACAGGGAGGAGTGAGAATCAAGCTTATTGACAGAATTCTGGACACATGAATAGAGGTAAAAACAGAAGGACCCACTTTCGAGGGAAGATGAATCTGCTTTGAACATAAAGAGTTTGAGTCAGTGATACTCTGAAAGTATTTAAATTCCAAAGGCCCCTGGAAGTATGTCTGGAGATCTGGAGACCTTTTAGGTGTATGTTTGGGAGACTTTCCTGGAGATGTAATAATAAGGTGTTGTTGAGATCTATAGGAAAAAGAATATGAGCACACAACAATAGAGAAATGCCAGACAGACAAGATGCCAGAAGAGAAGAGGACTAGTCAAAGTAGAATTGCAATAGTGCAGTGTCATGCAATTCAAGGAGAGTGTTACAAATCAGAATGAGTGGTAAGAGTTGCCATAGCTCTCAAACAGGATGAAAAGGGGATCCTGATTTTGGTAAATGGGAAATGATTGGCAGACTCCAATCTTACGTTAAGAGGTTTGGGTTTTTATTCCAAAGGCATAGGGAAAGTCCTCAAAAAGTTTTCATCAGAGTGATTTGCATTTTAGAAAAGGAGAGATTGTGATGGTGGAGAGGAAAAGGACTATATATATATGGCAGAGAGAACATTTGGGAAGCCACTACAGTGATCCACAGAGAAGGTCAAGGGCGACCTTTAACAACAATTGCAGTGAAACAGAAGGAACCCAGGAGGTTGCAGAGGTTTGAGTGAGAAACAACTGAAGTGAAATTAACTGTTGACCATTCTTTCAGCCAGACGGCACAAATTTTATTATTTAAATGATCTTTCCACACAATTAAAATCTGTATATTCAGATTTAATTAATAATGCTAGCTTTTGATGAATCCAATAGAACCTTGAAAACTCTACTGCATTAGACTAGACATAGTATGTAACTTTAACAGAATGGTAGCTGCCTAATGGTAACAGCATATTTTGTGGTATTGGGGATTTGGCGCTTTGATTTTTTGCCGAGTCAGGTTACTCATACACAAATACGCAGGTAATGCCAGAGAAAGTATTATCCTGAAATAGAGATCCCCGAGATGAAATGACATAATATCATTCACACTTAGATCATCCTGGTTAATAGAGTCAAGCTCATTTTCTTTGGTGTCAATAGATACAAAAGGTTGAGTGAATTATGTTAATAAAGGCAGGTCATTCAAAAACAATAGGTAAACCTGAAATCACCAGCCTATACAAAAAGTATTATGTTGCTACAAATATAAGTGTGACAAATATAAACCTATTAGTAATTGAAAGCAAAAATCCCAGTTTAATGGGACTGTTTAGCTAAAGAGAGCTTAATAAGCATTTTTATTGTTAAGGAAAGTTCCTAGATTAGTTCTTATTCTGCAAGAAAACAAAATATGTAGATTCTGAATAGTTAAAACATACACATTTTAAAAAGTCATGTTATTTCCATTGACCACATCTTTTTGTGCAATGATAACTTTCCTAAAACACAGACTTGCTTATCAAGAAGCAAGTATAAATGGGTGAAAATGTTTCAGAGTACAGAGTATTCTGTACTCTGAAATGATATATTAGATTATATATCATTCTCTCCTCAACTTAATAGATAACAGGTATTGTCCTCCTTTATTTTCTCTGCAGCTATTGTTAAAACCCTTAAGTTTGAAATTCTTTTCCCTGGGTAGGTTTTCAGTTCAGATCAGAAATCATTTAATTTATAGACTTTTTATTGCCATGTTTAATTTTTTTCCTCACGAAACTTAAGGACCAGGTAAATAGGTTTCTATGGCATTCCATGCTGAGTCCCTGGGGGCCCTGACAAGCTGGAAGTTGCTCATATCCGTTTTCCATATCTCTGTCCACAGGATAATTTAAGCAGCAAAGTGGTATGTCTGACAAGCAAAGGCCAATAGAGCCTTTTTCTCTAGAAAAGATTTTTCTATTTTCATTTCGGTGCCTGTGTATGTCATTAGATATAGGTCAGCATGGTTTCTGTGATAAGCAAGTCAATACACTGACATTTTACTACTTCAAGAAAAAACAAATCATTCACTGGTTATTTAAGAGGACTACATAAGCAACCTGTGTAAGAGGCCAAAACAATAATCCAGTTTTACAAATTAAATGTAAAACTCACATGACTAGAATAGTGTCATACTTAGCAATTCGCTGCTTATCTCTTCATATAATCCTTGGTAAATTTCATTTTCACTTTGCTGCCAGGAATCATTTGATTACAAGTGTATTTGCTATATATTTGTATATAGCAAGATAGGTTGTATCGCTGAATTAAAACAGCTGCCTGGAAGGTATCCTAAAATTTTTGGTTAAGGGCTTAGAAAATAGGCGCTCTGAAATCTAATTTTGTCTAGTTTGAATTATGATTTGCTGTTATTCTGTAATAACTCAACCTAAGTACTGTCATATGAGCTAATTCTACTTCTGAAATGATTGTTAATAACAGTAACTGCAGGATACGTTTTATTTACTGAGAATTTTAAATTACTCTGCATTTAATATGAAGTTTTGCAAATTTTCTTGTAAATATTTGTATCAATCTAATGTGCTTTAATTTGAATTTGAAGGAGAAAAGTCCATTCTAGAAATAAAATAAAATAGTTCTTTCTTTACCACAATAGGAAGAGGGAATATAACTTTCTTGCTTTCACAAAAAATAATTTCACTTTTATATATCTTGACTCAAAAAAGCCCATTCAACTATCTATAAGAAAACTAAAATTTTATTTCTAGTCCCGCCTCTGCATGGCTAAGCCACTTAACTCTGTTCTTTTCTTTTAGAAAGTGTATTTCCCATTCTTTTGAGGGAACTTCTCCCCC
Organism: Tamandua tetradactyla; assembly: GCF_023851605.1. NCBI lineage: Eukaryota > Metazoa > Chordata > Mammalia > Pilosa > Myrmecophagidae > Tamandua > Tamandua tetradactyla. Next base: position 147,337,057 of record NC_135332.1, read on the forward strand.
TCCCATACCCTGAGGTCTGTTCTTCTTAGCCCTGGCCCCCGCAGCCACAGGAATTGATCTAAGGGTGGACAGCTTGGCACCCTCTTTTAGGGTAGGGGCAACTCCATAATGATTGGTAAATGTTTGATTCAGGCCATTCTTTCCCTGGGATTTTTCTATTAATAAATGGGAGTACTTGAAGAGAAAAGTGAGTCATTTCTTCTGTGGCTCAGCTCATGAGCTGGAAGCTGCCAGCAAACGTGATCCCAGAAGAAGCCCATATGAGAAAAGGAAGCCAGTGTTCCTCATAAAACGGTGTGGGGCAGCATTTCAGTTGTCCCATTTTTCTTGTTTTTCAGTTATCTCAACAAAGGATTTCCTGTTTCTTAACTTAATTTCAGCTAACTTTCTGTTACTTGCAGCCAAAAGTCCAGACCCACAAAACAGAAATAAATGAAAAGACCTTAATTTAATTTTTTCCCCTTAAGAAATTAAAAAAATTTTTTTTTAATTTTAAAATTCATTTTAATTAGTTGTTATAGAACAGATTTCAAAGTTTGGTGTGGGTTATATTTCCACAATTTCAGGGTTTTTTTTTTTCTCCTAGTTGCTCTGAGACACTGGAGGCTAAATAGAAATATTGATCTAATGATTCAGTTATCACATACATTTCTTCAGTCCTAACTTCTGTTATAACTCATCCTCTTATTTTTTGTTTTTTTTTATTGTGAAACATAACATACATACAAAAGCACTATATTTAAAAGCACACCACAATAATTAATTGTAGAACAGATTTCAGAGTTTGGCATGGGTTACAAAGCCACAATTTTAGGTTTTCCCTTATAGCACCTCCAAGACACTGGAGACTTAAAGAAATATCAGTATAATGATTCAGCAATCATACTCATTTGTTAAACCCTACCTTCTCTGTATAACTCTTTCAGCACAGACCCTGTGCTGAAGCACTTTATATTATTGTTTAATCCATTTTACAAATGAGAAAACAAGTCCAGTGAGGTAAAGTAACTTGCTTAAGGGCACCCAGCTAAAAAAGAGGGTCCAGATTCAAATCCAAAGACCAAGCTTCTAGCCACTCAGTTATGTTGCCTCTTTGGACAACTTTTATCTATTGAGTTTGTAAAGCTCTGACAGGTAGACAAGAAATATTACAGTGTTAGTCCAAATGACAGAGCTAGGACCATTGGGCTCCCTTGGCCAGGTATGCTAATCTCATCATACCTCCCTCTGAATTTCCGTGAGGTTTGATTTATGTACTTTTATGGTGCTTTTAACTCTTACGCTGTAATTATGGCCTGAACTCTGCAAACAAAGTATTAAGCCTCTTTAGCTCAAGGACTTTCTTTTTTCTCTCTCTCTTTTTAAAACCAATCTTGTAAGAACGCTCAGTACAGTGTCCTACACTCTAATTTACTTGCAAATTAAGTAACTCATGAGGCCATGGAGTATCTAATGGAACAGAAAGTTATCTTGTCCCTTGATTCGTTAGAGATTTAAAGGGAATTTCCACATGGAGGGGGGTTCCACCAGAGGGATCCCTTAGTACTTTCTTCCTTAACAATGTAGAGGTGAAGCATATTCATTACTATTCATCATATATTTAAAGATTAGAATTTAGTATTCATTTTAACTTTAAATATGATGATTGTATATTAATATAAAGAAGTTATATTTCTTTGTTCACTTATCCTAAAATTAAGATTGTTTTTATCTGTGACTGGCCATTTATTCATTTCCCCACAGGGAAATAAATCACGTGCAGACAATTAAAAAAAAAAAGCCTGTATCTGATTTGAGAGGAGTGACTAGTATTATTTTTCATAAATTTAAATTCTAGTCATGAAATGGAAATGAATTGCTTAACAAAAACTGAGGTGTTTCAAGTTTATTTTTGTCTTTAATTATTAATAAAGTAGTGTTTGCCATTCAAAGAAAGTGAATGGATAGAAAATAGGGATCACTATAAGAGTGTAGCATCAAGAATGCTAAAATAAAGAACAGTGTCAATCATTGTTCTTTGTACACAAAAACAGTAGTGCTTAACAGTGTATTGGCTCCTAAATCAAATTTCCCGCTGATGGTAGCAGCCCTTGAGTGGGAGCTGATTTAATGAGAGATGACCTGTAATAGAAGCTTCCTGCTTCCCAGGCATCTTAGTCCCCTGGCAGACAGAGTTACATGACTGTAGAGCACTAGAATCCAACATTTCGTTGTTAATAGTGAAGTAAAATGATGAGCCAAGCCCTTTAGTTGTTGGAGAACAATGGTCAGAGTAGCAAACCCTACATTCTTGCAAATATTATATGCTGGCATTGATTAGGGCCTTCCCATGGCTTCTTGCTCTTGCCCTCCGGTTGCTTAGATCTTGGAGACTCTGGTTAGATTGGGCCAAAGCCTGGGTGATCTAATAGCTTCTGGGAGAAGGCCAGATTTGCAGAGGAGCAAATGAGACAACTTATTTATTCTACAGCAGTGGCATGATGCATGAGAAGAGAAGCCCTTGGAAAGCCTACGTAATATTCTGTCACTTTTGGCACTTTGGTAAACTTTCAAACCCACTTAGTTGGAGTTCAGCCATATTCTTAATCCTAAACATCCAGATAACAAATCTATAGGTGAAGAAGACAGGAAAGTATAAGAATGTGGGACAACTATGGGGGTCTACAAAGCTCACAGCATTAATAAAATAAAAAAATAAAATGAATTTCAACTTCATAGTAATATCCTTGGAAATGGGAGACTATCCTTTATGTTCTCCCTAAATACCTTCTAAATTGCAATCTTAAAGAAATTTTGGAACTAAGTTTTTAGTTGATCAGCATGCTCATAAAAATATTTCTACAAAGCAGATGAAACTTAAGAGTACTACGTTAGTAAAATAGCTCTCAAGATCTAGTATACTGTTAAAATTAGTAGGGTTTCTGAAGATATATTTGTAATCAAATGCAAAATCCTATGACTTGCTCAATAGTTCACGTATCAATAAGAGAAGAAATTTTGCAGATTATGAAATATTTTCTTCATGTCTGCTGTATTTCCATTCTGCCTTAAAATGAGTACATAAAAACTCCATGATCCAAATTATAATCATTGGATACGTTTTTAACTTCCTCATCTTGTCTCTTGATAAACTCCTGTTCATTCTTCAAGAATCAGTGTAAGCATTATTTCCATCCCTGGAAATTTCTGTGATTCTTCCTCTAAGTAGAATTGTTTTTTGCCTTCTTAGGCCCCAACTGTTCCTGTGTCCACTTCTGTGGATTCAGAATTTATTGAATTGCCCTATTTAGATGAACTAGTTACAAAGATAAAGAAATCTGTGTCTAAGAACTTAATCATTCGATATTGTGGTAGGCAGTCTCTAAAGTGGCCCCCAATGGTTCCGGTGTAATCCCTTGCCCTTGAATGTGGGCTAGACTTTTTGACTTCTAACAAATAATATTTGGAGTACGCAATGGGATGTTGCTTCTGAGATTGTTCCACCAAAAGCCTGGGGCTTCACCTAGAGTGCAGTCCCCACTCATTCTGAGAGAAGGCAACTGCCAAGGTATGAATAACCTATGGAGAGGTCTAAGTGGAAGGGAAGTTATGTCTCCAGCCAATAACTAACAAGGACCAGAGGCCAGGTGAGTGAGCTTGGCTTGATATGACTGCAGACTGAGTGCCAATAAATTGTCAAGTTCATATAGCTAGCAAATAGCGGAGCCCGAATTCCTGTCTCTCATTTGCCTCCATTCAATTCTCTGCTGTCTTCTCAGGTCTTTGGTTGTCTCTTCTCACTCTGTATTCTCTCTCCCTCAGATAATTCATTCTTTTAGATTCATTTGATATGACTATTCGGTGGCTCCAAAATTAGTATCATTAGTTTTATTTTGTTTTGTTTTGTTTCTGTAATGAAAATGCAGCTGTGAATAGCCAAAAGCCTCTAGGACATTTCTACTAGGATGTCCTGTGTCATCTCAAAGTCAAAATTTCTTCATCTATGAAATGTGACAGCTGTCCCCATGTGGTCAGATGCAGTTTCATTTAACTAAGATTCCAGAAGTCTAGGTTCCAAACTAGGTTCATCATTGTCAACTCTTTCCCCTAAATGGATCCTCTTTTTCAGGTTCCCTGTGACCATGTCTTTGTCATAACTCCAATCACACATGTTCAGAATTTTGAAAAATTTAAACTTTTTCACCCCTTGTCCCATATTTAAAACAAATTCTCTTTGTTTTTATTTTGAATTGATATTTTTCTTCTCCTCCCTAATCCAAGCCTGTACCACATCATGTTTGGATCATTGAAAATCTGCAGGAGAGTCCACTTTTTTCTGCCTTGATCTTCTTTGCATGCACTAATCTTCCTTAAATGCTGTTTTCATTCTGTCCTTCCACTGCTAAAAACCTGTAATGAGACTCTATTTATACAAATTGTGTTTTGACTCCTCTGCTGGTTTATAAGGCTCTCCAGAACCCAGCCCCATCCTCAGGAGCCTGCCTTCTTTCCACTCCTTGACACAAACCTTCAGTGTCAGCCACTCTGGTTTGCTCATGGGCCTGAACTTGCTCATGCTCATGTCTGCCTCTGGGACTCTGTGCTGTTTTTGGTGATCCACCCAAATTCTACCTTCCTTCTATCCTGGCACAAGTCCAATATCCTGCTTAGATCCAAGGAGGCCTGTTCCCCTCTTCCTGAACTTGACATCATAGTCTCTCTGGGCCCTTAAGGCCACTATTCCCTATTGAGCCTGTCATTCCCATATAAGCAGCTAAAATACAAGTGCTTACATCTTATCCTATTCACTGTCCCCGAACCATCCTGTGCCTTCCCTCCACTATTCTCCCACTACTTTCCTTCTCCCACCTTTCTGCAGTACCCTCTACAACTCCCATTTCAATGTAAGTGAGCCATCATACCTCCCCAGGCTCACTCCCACGCCTTGCCTTAACTGAAACTTGGTTATCTTACAAGAGCATAGCTTTCCCTGCCACTGTCTTAAATTGAGGTGTGTTTATTCTACCAAACCTTGTAGACTGCAGGATTGGGAGCCAAGGTTGGCCTCCCAGCTCCACAATGCTACTGCCAGGCCATTGCTATAAAAATAAATAAATAAGAGATTAAGTCAGCTGGCATGCCCACCCCTATCCATCCAGGCCAGCATCATCTAACACTTTCCTATCATTCCCACAATGATTAAAAAAAAAAGGTGCCTATTCATAGCCTTTCTCCCCTAATTAAAGCTCCTAAATTATAGGTTGAAAAACAATCATAATTTTTCTCCTGTATTCTTTCTCCTTAAAAAGTACTACGATACACACATGCGCACACACACATATTAAACATGAAGACCTGTGCAATAGATAAAACCCCCTATAGTCCTGTCCCACCTACTCCTATGATGACCCCCGACACCGGCTTGATTTGTATTCCTTCTAAACTATGAGCTGGAGTCTCCCTGTGTATTCAGTGTGCTTGTGGCTTACCTTTTGCGCACCCTAGCTTCCCAGCTTTTTTCTCTCCTCCACCTTCCCTGAATGTCAGGTATCCACATCCAGGTTAGAACTGGGATGCTGTTGTGTCCCGGAACTATTTTATATTAGAGATCTAAAATCCCAACCGTCTTCCCTCTAATCACAGCCTCCTTTCCCCTCCAGCTGTCTCATACCTGCTCTTGAGGTATAATCACCCTATCTTTTAATTCTATTTTCTCCCAATTTTCTAAGGCACAGTTCAGCTTGAACAGAGCCTAGAGTTGTAATTTGAAGCAGTAATGATAAACCGTTTTGTTCCACTGCTAACATTGGGTTTTTAATATACTCAGTGGTTAGAATGTGTGCTCTGGAGCCAGCTTGCCTGGGTTTGCGTCCTGGTGCTCCCATTCACTGGCTCCATGACCTTAGGTGAGTTATGTAGCCTCTCTGTGTTCATCTGTAAAAGGGGATTGGCGACTAATAACATCTACTTCATTTGCAATTGTTGTGAGGAGCAAATGAGTTCATGCACGCAAAGCACTGAAAACAATGCTTTGGCACATAGTGAGTTCCTAACAAATGTTAGCTCTTATTCTTTCTGCATTGCATTGAAATGACGATTACCTAATGTCTTGGATAGAGAGTATCCTGGGCATCTGGCCAAGAGCCATCAAGAAGGTGCCAGTTTGCTGGAGCCTGTGTATCCAGTTATTTCTCAAAGTGAGAAGGAAGGAGAAGAGAAAGGCCCACTTTTCTCAGATATTAGTTATTGCGGTTGTTGTTTCGTCAAGAGTGACAAAGGTTTGGATCTCTATTTTCACTGTCTAAGAAACTTCCAGGATATACATAGAATCTCCTAAAGGAAACTGACAACTCTTTGCAGAGTAAGAGTTTGTGACCAGGCCCTAGAACCTGGGTTTTCAGGTTTTTCTGTTTCTCTCTGTGTGTGTGTGTGTGTGTGTGTGTGTGTGTGTGTGTAATGAGAAGACAGTAGTAGACATAGTAGTTTTGCATCAGTTCCAGAACTTGGAAAATAATGTATCTTCCTTAAGAATAGTCTAGATTGGTTTCCATAGCCTAGGCAGTGTTTCCCAAGCTATGTTCTATGAAACATTAATTTTTAAGTTTTTAATAGGTTTCTGCCATGGTGGAATAAATGTTTGGAAACAGCAAACTAAAAACTCCCCTCTTGGTGATTCATATTGCATAATACCACATTAAAGGCCCTGAGAATTCCTGAAGTAAAGAAATCTGTATAAATTTTTTGAATGCAGATTTTCTCAAACATATTTGATCAAGGAACCCTTATTTCATGGAGCACCTACTAATTCTCAGCCAGAAGTGATTTTTGCCTCCTCCTGCCTAGCAGACATTTGGCAACATCTAGAAGCATACTTGGTTTTTACAACTGAGGGGATGCTACTGACATCCAGTAGGTAGGGCTAGGGATACTGCCAAATCTCTTCCTATGCACAGGACAGCACACGCCCACCATCATCAACCACAAAGAATTATCCATACCAAAATGCCAATAGTTCCAAGGTGGAGAAGTCCTGCCTTAGTCTATGAACACAGTTTAGGAAATACTGATCTAGAGACAAGATTGTCTTTTCAGTCAGTGAGCGGAACCTGGCCATATACTCCTGTCAAGTTTTTAATGTTGTTGTTTGTTTGTTTTTAAGTTTTTTCTTCAATTATAATCATCATGATTATCTCAACTATTTTCATTGCATCTTCCCAACATTTAAAATTTTGTATTACTTTCTTTACCTTTCTTTAACTATACAGCCAAAATTTCAAGTCAGTGGTCCAAAAGTGTAATTGCAAAACTGCAGCGGCAGAGTTGGAATTCTTGCTATACCTTCTTCCACAAAGAATAACTGAGTGGTCATCACCAAACATGGTCACAATAGCTTTACATGGTAATGTGACAATTTGTATTAAATAATTCTAATATTGGTTTCTTCTAAATCTTAATCAGTATATAGTTATTACTTTTTTTTTCATCCTTTTTTTTTGTATATATGGCAGGGTCACATTTCATTCTTTTTCCATGTGAGTATCACATTATTGTAGCACCATTTGTTGGAGTTTTTTGTTTGTTTGTTTTTGTTGGTTTCTTTGTTTGGGAAGTGCATGGGCTGGAAATCAAACCCGGGTCTCCCACATGGCAGGTGAGAATTCTGCCACTGAACTACACTGTCACCCCCTATTACTTTTTTTTTTTTTTTTTTGCACGGGCAGTCACTGGGAATCGAACCCGGGTCTCTGGCATGGCAGGTGAGAACTCTGCCTGCTGAGCCACCATGGCCTGCCTCCTATTACTTCTTTTTTTTTTTTTTTTGTATTACTTTGTGAAAAAGGGAAATGTAGACATATCTTTTCCCAGCCTCTAAAAAAAATTTTTGGTTGTCTTTTTGTTGCATATACAGCATATATTCATTTTGGAAAGTAAATATAAGCAAGAAGGAGATAAAAATATCCCATAATCTTACCATCCAAATTGAACCATTTTTATACATTCTTAACCCTTTTAAAAAAATAAATTTTAATGAGGTATAGTTTACATACCACCTTTTAAAGTATATAAAATATCAAAACATATATGAGTTTTGATATATGTTTATATACCCTTGAGACCACCACCACTATCTCTCCCCAAACCCCCACCACCATCATGCTCCTTTGCAGTCAGTCTGTGTTCTACTTCCAGCTCCCAGGTAACTATGGATCTGTTGTCTTCACTGTTATTTGCATTTTCTAGAATTTCATATAAATACAGTCATATATTGTGTGTCTAGCTTCTTTCACTTACTATAATGTTTTTGAGATTAATTTGTGTTGTTGTGTGTATCAGTATTTCATTCCTTTTTTGTTGTATTACAGCAACATTATAGTGTTTCGTTGTATGGATGTACCTCAATTTGTTTATACATTCACCTGTTAATACACACTGAGTTGTTTCTAGTTGGGGCTATTATGAATAAAGTTGCTATGGACATTTCTGCACAACTCTTCATGTGAATACATGTATTCCTTTCTCTTGGTTGAACCATCTGCAGTGTATGAGAGCATTCCAGTTGCTCCACACCTTTGTCAACACTGAATCTTGTCAGTCTTTAATTTCAGCTATTCTTATATGGTTTTAACTTGCATTTCCCTGATGACTAATAATTTTGAGCATCTTTTTCATATGCTTATTCACTATAGAATCACTTAATGTTAACTTCTCTTGTATTTTCTATGCATTAGATTTTTTAAACCTTATTTATTTGTTAAACATTACAGCATACAAACACATTCTTACCATATGATCATTCCATTCTTTTTTTTAAAAATTTATTTATTAATTAAAAAATTAAGAAACCAGGGTGGGCCACGGTGGCTCAGCAGGCAAGAATGCTTGCTTGCCATGCCAGAGGACTCGGGTTCGATTCCCAGTGCCTGCCCATGTAAAAAAAAAAAAATTAAGAAACCAAAAAAAAAAACCGAAACATCTGATCATTCCATTCTTGATGTGTAATCAATAACTCACAATATCATTACATATTTGTATATTTATCATCATGAACATTTCTTAGAACATTTTAGGCATTAGATTTTTAAAAACAAAAATATTATCACACTATTTTTATGAGTTAACAGATATAAAATATAACAGTTTATTCTCTCTATATATGGGTGTGTTTGTATATGTGCATGTGTATATATGTATGTGTTATAAATTATATATGAGAGAGGCATATATAAGCTCTGTATGCACACACTCAAAGACTTACTGTAAGTTCATGAGTTTAAGGACCATGTCTAGCATGAATAGCATTTTTTTTCCCCAGTGCTTGATACAAGCCGTGGCCCACAGTAAGTTTTCAATATATATTTAACATTAAATGGGTGAAGGAGAGAGAAAGAAAACTCTATTCAATCTCCCACATTACTATCAGCATTATTTTTCTAAAACACAGATCTGATAGTGCTGTTCTTTGCCCAGAAACCTTGAATGATTTCCCAGTGTCTTCAGAATCGAGCATGACCTTCTGCCCTGGTGGGTGGACCTCCCTCCATCTGCTCTCTGCCATCCTCTCCACCTCATCCCCACTGTAGTGAAATGGAGGAAAAGGCTCTAGCTTTTGGGCTCTTCGTAAAATAGGGACAACAGACACTAACTCAAGGATTGTTGAAAGGATTAAGAGAAGTAACATCTGTAAATGTCTAGCATATAGTTGAGACCAGTCAATTAATGCTGGTTTTTCTTTCTCCTTCCTGCATCCTGCTCTTCTGCCGCACTATAGTTTTAATTCTCTTGGAGTAGACAGGCAATTTTCCACCTCCCATTTTTGTTTATGCTTTCCTCCCTACTTGATATGTGCGCTTCTCTCTCCCAAAATTAAATGAATTCTTCAAGGCATATCCCAAATTGTTTTAAATCCATGAAAACCTTTTCTTATTCTCCCAATAGACTCAATACCTTTTTTCTGCTTGCATGTAATTTTTTTTATTCCTTTCCAAGGAATAGACTGTCTGATATTTCATTTATTTGTGGACATATGTCAAGAACCCAACATGCTATTAAATTGATTTTTTTTTTTGAGCAGGAAATTTGGGTCTTAAATTTCATAATGGAAAAACACTGTAAAATCATTCTTAAACAGTCATTATAAATAGTTCTTTTCTTTATGTGATAATGCTCAGCTGGGTAATTTAGCACCCTTGCCACCCACAGCTTTCTGGAAGATACAGCTATGCAAAACCAATGTGAGATAATGTGACTGCTAAGCATGGGGAGCCGTGATGGGGATGGGGATGCTTATAGCTGTTTGAATCTACAGTGAATGCACACCTGACTCAAGAGAAGCTGATCACTATCTCAGAAATTACTTGTGATGCCCTGGTCCTCTCTGGGTAGGCAGGCTAGGCAATACTTTCCAGAAGAATTTCAATATGTATTGCCATTGGTGGTGGATGCTACAGCCTAGTGCTCATGGTGTAGGTGTAGGGTGAATGGCCATATTTTGCCTCACACAGGATGAATGAACAGAGGAAGGCAGGCAAGATGGTGGAGAAGACAAGGCTGGCTCAGGAGCAGAGACAAGAGAGACGCTGAAGGCTGAGCCACGCTGCTCCTGAGGGCAACCCCTGCTCTTTGGTCCACTTTGTTTTCTGTCCTTGGATTCTGTGAGCTCAAAGCATGCTGCCAATAAGCACCCCTTTATACCTCAGTGGACTATTGCATCTTACAGTCAGTGCATCCTGGTTGCAAGACTTTCAAACTTTTTTACTGAATCAACTCCAACCTGGAATATATTCGATCACCTGAAATTATCTCTCATCCTTGATCTGGCTTATTGGTTAATTATGACTTTGGGCAAATCTTTTGTTACCTCTGTGTCTCAGCACATAACACATAATACTTTCATATGGTACTATATCATTTACCAAGCACTTTTCATTCATTTTCTCCTGTGGATTAAAAAAATTTTTTTTCTTGGGATACGATTGCATTGGGTAGGGTTCTCTAGAGAAACAGAATCAGCAGGAGATGTCTGTAGATATAAAATTTATAAACATGTCTCACATAACTGTGGGGATGTAGAGTCCAAGGTCTGTAAGGCAGGCCATGAGCTGACAGCTCCAGTGAAGTTCCTTAATAAACTCTCAGGAGAGGCTGGCTGGCTGAAGTAAGAAGAGAGATTGCTGCTTCTGAATCCTCCTTAAAAGCCTTCCAGTGATTAGGTTAAGTGTTGCTCATTGCAGAAGACACTCCCTTTAGCTGATTGCAAACACAATCAGCTGTGAATGCAGCCAACTTGGTCATGATTTAAGTCCATGAAATGTCCTCATAACAACAGACAGGCTAGCGCTTGCTCGACCAGATAACCGGGCACCACCACCTGGCCAAGTTGACATATGACCCTAACCATGACACAGGTTAAGAATTTTTATCCACATTTTACAAAACAAAAAAAATTTCCCAAGATCTTACAACTAAGCACTGGTGAAACTAGGACTCAGATACTGGGGGTTCTGACTTCTCTCTATTCAGGTAGTCTCAACTTGACCTCCAAGAATATAAATAATAACAAAAAGAATGATAAATATTTGCATATTGATTGAATAAGTGAATGAATAATTAAACAAATGAATAAACTGTAAGATCCCATCCCTGAGAATTTTTGATCAAAGATTTTCAGGTCCTCAGAGGTAACAGTGACTTCATGTTACTGTTTGTCCATTGATTCCCATTATTTTGGGGTTATACACTTAGTACAACTTGAGCCGAAGTTCACTTCACAATTATTTTCAAGGGTATAAATTTTTTTTTTTTTTTTTAACATGGGCAGGCACCGGGAATCAAACCCGGAACCTCGGGCTTGGCAGGTAAGCATTCTTACCTGCTGAGCCACCGTGGCCCTCAAGGGTATAAATTTAACATTCTTTCCACAACACTTTCTTGGAAGTTTCATTTCAAAAATATTTTGATACCGAGTTGATGGTATGCCCACTAGCCTGAAGATCTGTGGTTGTGGGAGAAAGTGCTGTATTTCTTCTAAAAATATGCATCACACTCCTGCCAAAGGTGTGTGCTTCATGAAAAAGTCCAGTTGCTACTTGGAATTTTAATTTCATGGCTTTTTGGGCTCTAGACGGTACCTAAACTCATAGGCAATATCTAGTGCTTCTCTATTTTAAGGTATATTATCTCAGGTCACAAAGAATGTTCAATGCTAGGCTGGGACCATATAGTCCAGTTCCCCAGAACTTCTTCCTTGTGTCCCAAGACAACCTGACCAGGTACCACTGCAGGCCCCTTTCCTTCTCTCCTTCTTTCTCGCCAGGGCTGCCTCTGGAGCTGATTCTGCCCAGGCTACATAGCAACTTCATGGCACAACAGGAGTAGGGATGGCGTAGGGGTGGAGTGGGGTGGGGTTGGGCAACCTTTGCTGTTCCCCAGCACTGCCCTGCACTGTTCCATGTAGAATTCTGCTGAGTCACTACTCTTCTTTCAGGATTTGCTTTTGCCAGACCACATGGCTTCTTTCTCAACTCACCCCCAAAGAGAAGTTCACTTCTAGGTGTTAACACAGAACACTGCCTCCTTCCTCCCTCATACTGGGGAGGGGCAGGGCCTTCTTATATTATTTATGGTTAAACAACACAGTGTGCTGTAATTGTGCCTATGCAATAGAAGAAGAAACCAAGTTTGGGAATGGCTCGCTGCTGAAACGGCCGACCCTGTTAGACCTGTTCAATATGTCTCAGAGTATGTGGATTGGAAGAGGTCATAATGCTAGACTCTTATATTAAAATGATGATAGCTGCCATTATAGTGATATATATTGATCATATCAGTAGCACTGAAGTCTTTGCTATATACCATACCTTGTGTTAAAACCTTTATGTATGTTGTGTATGTAAAATAATACATTGTACCTGGCACAAAGTAGATGCTCAATAAACAAGTATTTTAAATTATTATTTTATTTATCTTTACAACCATCCCAAAGCCTTTGCTAAGTCCTTGGTCTTCATCAGTCCTTCCTTCAGAAAACAATTATTGACACTACTGAACACTGTATCAGGCTCTGGGGACACACAGGAATAGGCCCATGCTCTTTCAGACTTGGGTTCCAATCCTAGGTTAGCCACTACCTTGCAGAGTGACCTTGGTGTGCTTCTTAAGTATTCAGAGCCTAAATTTATTTAACTGTTAACTGAGGACAAGAGTTTCTATTGCCATAGGGTTGCTGATAGGATTAGAAACACAGAAATACCAGCAAAGGCTTAGCTCAGTATGTTGCTCATATAAGAAGCCCCTTCAATATTTGTACCATAATGATGGAATGTTTTTATCATTTGTGAAAAAGGATATGAAGAGTCCCTTTCCAAGGTTACTCAGTGCTCAGTAGTTGAACCTGGGACTCAAATCCTTGTCTACCTGCTGTCTTTTTGCTGTGCAAAGTGCAGATTGCCATATGGTTGGGCAATGTGATTCAGTGTGTGACATTAGAATGTCTCTGAGAACTCTAGCAAATCTGGATTCCACATCTCTCCTGGACAGATGCAGCATTACGATACATGAAAGGAAGATTAAAAAAAAAAGTGGAATATAATGCAAGCATAAATTCGAATCCTTTAGAAATTTTCAGACACTTGACATCACATGAAATAAAATACAAACAGCTTCCCTGTAGGTTCCTTGATATTTCTGATGAGAAAGTAAAAAACATAAAGCCTCAGTGAACTCAGTGAAGCCATAGAGACAAACAGTCCTCAAAAAATCCTCCTGAAAAGAAATTTTACTTTGTTGATTACCATCTAGAGATCATTTTTTTTGAAAGTTTGAGCAGATTTCAATTTGCAAGGATGGACTCATAGTTCCTCCCCTCAACCAATTTTCCGTATCTTGGACTCTTAGAACTTTGAAGTCTTCCAGTCTGAATGATTTGCAGTCCCAACTAAGAAGCTAAAATCAAAATTGTTTGGGGGGAAGACAGTTAACTTTCTGACCTCTTTGTATGCACCCTTCAGATAATTTTTGTATGCTTGTTTATTTTCTTAATGTCTCTTGGTTATGTTTTTTCTGATTTCTGTTTCATATATGAAATGTTGCATCTGTGTTTCTGAATTTACTCCCTAGAATTTTAAATAAGAGACAGTTTCAAGCAGTGTTTCTCCATTTTTTTGTACTCCACCCCCAGTAAAAATATATTTTACATTTTACCCAAATACATATATATTTGCATACATGTCCGAACCAAAAATGTCATGAAACAATGCCCCTATTATAAGAAGTGAACTCAGATATTTTATTCTATATTATTTTTAAAAGTTGGCTATAACCTAATAAAATTAATTTTACTGCCCTTAAATGGTTCACTCTCCACAATTTGAGCACTTGTAGCCTAGAGGGAGAATACCAGGATTCTAATTGCCATTCCCTAGCGCACATCCATCAGCAAGGCACATAGTATGATTGTGCGTCAGCTTTCTCATCTGAAAAGAGAGGTGTTTGACCACATCAATGTAAAGATCCTTTCTAGTTCCAAAATATTATAATTTATAAGTATAATTTCTAATTTTAAAATTTCTTAGAATGAAAAGAAAATCATTTAAGCATGAATTGTAAATTATATATACTTTATTCAGGCCAATCCTTTTTTTAGACACATGTAATAGATACTCTGTCTCTCTTCTATTTAAATTAAATTTACATTAAAAGTAAATGTTCGCAAGCAAATATATGAATTACATTTCTCTCCAGTTTCCTGATTCAAGATCCTGTGGGAAGAAGCAAAAAAACAGCATTTACAGATTATTCAAATGATACTTCCATTTTGGATATTTGTCTGCCTTGCTGCCATGGTCTGGCCAGAATCCACCTAAACTCAGTTCTCGTGGACTCCATTGGAGTCCAAACCTCTTGGAGCTTTGGTCAATAAATAGAAATCAGGTGACTAAACCCAGATCTTTCTTGCCTTCCCCGTCCCAAGATCACTATCTTGGAAGGCAGCATTGTAGGAAGAGTAGGTATAAGCTTTGGCTTCAAGCAGACCTGGAATGAATCCAGTTCTGCTTCTCCACAACTTCTGAATGCTAGGTAAATTATCTGACCATACCTCCTGTTTTAGTTTGGTAGCTGCCGGAATGCAATATACCAGAAACGGAATGGCTTTTAACAAGGGGAATTTAATGAGTTGCTAGTTTACAGTTCTAAGGCCGAGAATTAAAACAAGTCTATAGAAAAGTCCAATCAAAGGCATCCAGGGAAAGATACCTTGGTTCAAGAAGGCCGATGAAGTTCAGGGTTTCTCTCTCATCTGGAAAGGCACATGGCGAATGCAGTCAGGGCTTCTCTCTCAGCTGGAAGGGCACATGGCAGACACGGCGTCACCTACTAGCTTACTCTCCTGGCTTCTGGTTTCATAAAGCTCCCCGGGAGGCATTTCCCTTCTTCATCTCCAAAGGTTGCTGGCTCGTGGACTCTGCATCGTGGTGCTGCAGCATTCTCTGCTCTCTCTGAGTCTCTCATTCTCCAAAATGTTTCCTCTTTTATAGGACTTCAGAAACTAATCAAGACCCACTCAGATGGGTGGAGACATGTCATCCCCTAATCCAGTTTAACAACCGTTCTTAACTAAATCTCATCAACCAGGGAGATGATCCCATCACAGTCCCAAATACACAGCATTGAATAGAGACTATTCTACCTTTAAGAAATGGGATTTATATTAAAACATGACTTTTCTTAGGGGGCATACTTCCTTTCAAACCAGCACATTCCACCCTCTGGCCCCTAAAAAAGACATGTTTTTCCCATATACAAATATATTAACTTCATAACAATATCAGAAACCTTAAACCTTTCAGTAGCAATACAATGAAGTACAAAATTGGAGACAGTATAAAATCTCATCAAGTCAGTTACAGGCATGGTCTGTCCTAAGGCAAATTCTCTCCATTTGCTCTGGACCTTTGAAAACTCACAACAAGTTATTTGCTGCCAACATACAAAGGAGGAACATTCATAGGATACATAGACACATTTCCATAGGGAGGAAGGAACACAGGGGTCACCGGACCCATACAGTTTTGAAAACCCGCAGGGCAAAGTCCATTAGAGTTCAAAGTCTGAGAGTCATTTATCCTCAGGGCTTTAGAAAGTGGCAGTCCCACCCTTTCCAAATGCCTACGCCTGCCTCTCTCTGAATGCAACCTTGGGGGATATTGGGGAGACCACCTTTTTCTCGGCTCCACCCTCTCCAAGCATTGGGGCTGCACCCGGGCTCTCTGCCATCTCCGGGGCACACGCTCAACCCCTCCATGTGGTGGCAGCCAGGCTCCCCCCAAACCCCAAGGAATGTGCTTCATCTTCTCCAAGGCCTGAGGCGGCATGACTCTTCCACTGCAATGAGGTGGAAGGCCCATTCTCTGCCTTTGGGGCAAACTCACCCTCTCCACGGGCTTGGGTGGGTCCACTCTCCTGGCCCGAGGCTTCCTGACTTCAGACCTCAGCCTCCACGGTTTTGCCTCTGAAGTTATTTTTCCTCCAATGTGTCCCTTCTCTGAACCCCTCAGTCCAGACTGGCAGCGGCTCTGTTTATGCAGGTCCCACAGCACTCTCGTTGGCTTTCTATGCAGTAGCCTTGGATCATGCCCATCAGACATAAGGAGTTTCCACAAATCTTTCCTGGATAACTACATGTCCGATCCTGACTTTCTCTGAAATGGCTGACTGATTTCACATTTGGTGAAATCCACACTATACTCTGTAGTCTCCCTTTCTGTAGGCCCAGAATTTTCCAGGACCTCAATTTCTGGTTTCTTTTTACTCAAGAGTTCAGTTTTCAGCTTATCTCTTTCCTGTCGCATTTCACTATAAGCTGCAAGGAGAAACCAGACTGCACTTTCAACATTTAATTTGGAGATCTCTTCTGCTAAATATCCAAGTTCATGGCTTTTAAAATCTGCCTTCCAGCCAATACCATTAGTCAACTTTGCCAGATTATCTGCCATTTTAAAACAAGGATCACCTTCCTTCCAGTTTTCAATAACACGTGCCTCATATCTTTCTAAGGCCTCATCAGAGGTATCTTTAGAGTCCACATTTCTACCAACAGTCTCTCCAAAGCATTCTAGGCCTTCTCTATCAAGCTTCTCACAAGCTTCTCTATCAAGATTCTTCCAGAATCTTCCCCTTATCCATTTAAAAAGCCGTTCCAACATGTTTGGTATTTGCAAACCACAGCAGCAGCACCCCACACTCCTGGTACCAAAATCTGTTTTAGTTTGCTAGCTGCTGGAATGCAATATACCAGAAACGGAATGGCTTTTAACAAGGGGAATTTAATGAGTTGCTAGTTTACAGTTCTAAGGCCGAGAATTAAAACAAGTCTATAGAAAAGTCCAATCAAAGGCATCCAGGGAAAGATACCTTGGTTCAAGAAGGCCGATGAAGTTCAGGGTTTCTCTCTCATCTGGAAAGGCACATGGCGAATGCAGTCAGGGCTTCTCTCTCAGCTGGAAGGGCACATGGCAGACACGGCGTCACCTACTAGCTTACTCTCCTGGCTTCTGGTTTCATAAAGCTCCCCGGGAGGCATTTCCCTTCTTCATCTCCAAAGGTTGCTGGCTCGTGGACTCTGCATCGTGGTGCTGCAGCATTCTCTGCTCTCTCTGAGTCTCTCATTCTCCAAAATGTTTCCTCTTTTATAGGACTTCAGAAACTAATCAAGACCCACTCAGATGGGTGGAGACATGTCATCCCCTAATCCAGTTTAACAACCGTTCTTAACTAAATCTCATCAACCAGGGAGATGATCCCATCACAGTCCCAAATACACAGCATTGAATAGAGACTATTCTACCTTTAAGAAATGGGATTTATATTAAAACATGACTTTTCTTAGGGGGCATACTTCCTTTCAAACCAGCACACCTCCCTAATCCCAGACATACTTATCTGGAAATGGGATAATGATAGTCCACCTCATAGGACTTCTGAGGATTAAATAGGGAATGTAGCTGTCATTTTCATCCTGGGAGGTACTTTAAAGCAGACGAAAGTTGCCCTTGGAACTGTCTTCCCATTTTTCATATTTGCTCTGCCCCTCCCCACCTCCATCCCCACTTCCTGCAGCCAACAATGTTAAAGACCCTTTCCAAACACCAAATGCTTCCCCATGCCCATTTGGTTTATTTCCTTTATTTTCTAAGAATTGATGACCCTAAGGGAGCTGTGAGACAAATTATCTTGTATGTTTCCCCTCTCATGCCAACAAGTACGTGCAGGTGAACTCAATTGACGTCAAACATCAGAAGCAGCTTAGAGAGGGAAACATAAACCACAACATTCTCTGAGCAGGGTAGTTGCAGTCCTCCAGCTTGAACAACTTTTAAGTTGACTGAGTGACTAATAGTAACAGTAGCATCTAAATGACTATTTAATGAAAGTCTGTTATTTGCCAGCATGAGCTAAACAGTTTACATAATCTACCTCTACACCTCACAACCCTGAAAAACTAGGTTTTCCTTTGTACAGATGAAAGAAATTGAGTCATAGATTCATTTATTCATTCTTTCAGGAAAAAAATATTTTAATGAGTGCTAACTATGTACAAACACTAGATAAGACACTGGGACAGAGCACTGAATAACATATAATCCTTGCCCTTAGGGAATTTATGTTCTGGTGGGAAATACAGATGATCAACAATTGCAAACCTGGAGTAAACCCAGGTAGGTGAGGAAACATAGAAGATGGGCTCCAGTCCAGATCGGAGTTGGCAGGGAAGGTGAACCTAGAAGCTTCAGTTTTTTTCTTAACTCCAGTTGAACTGAAGATTCTACTCTCCCTACCCTCCAGCCTTCTACCCTCCTGCCAGATGAACAAACCTAAAGCAATTCCTTCAAGTCCTCATAAGTACTTTTCAGTCCCTGGTTTTTAAAGGTAGCAAATGCAAGTGCCCAGGGATCATGTGCATCTTGACAGGAGTCTCCCAGAGGCAAAATGTGCTTAAAGTGGTATGACTGAATAGTTTCTTGCACAAATCAAGACACTTTTGAGAGTGAAAGGGGCTCTGTTAACAAGTATGCCAGGTTGACAGATATAAACTAGGTGTGGTGGATTAAATTATATACCCTCTCAGAAGACATATATACCCTCTTTATCTTAACTCACATTCTACAGATGTGAACCCATTGTAAATAGGATCTTTTGAAAATGCTATTTTTAGTTAGAATGTGGCCCAACAGAAAGACAGTGGGCCTTAATCTATATTCCTGAAAGTCTTATAAAGAGAAGTCAGAGAAGGTCACAGGTAGAAACCAAGGACATTGCCATGTGACAGAGGCAGCAATGCAAGCCAAGGATCCCAAGGATTGCAGCAAGCCAGCATCAGAATGCCACAGACTTTCCAGGAGAAAGTATCACCTTGCTGATCGATAAATCACGGAATTGATCGAGGAATCAATAAATTCCTGTTATTAAGCCAACTCATTGTGTGACACTTGTCACAGCAGCCTGGCAAACTAAGATATTAATGTGTATCCTGACAAACTGGAACACAGGTTTAGGCTAAATAATACCTAAAGGAATGCCTTTAGGTAATGGTGAGTATCTTAGGACAGAGGGCTGACCAGTGGTCAAGACAACTGAGGTGGTAGTTCCTTGATGTTCCTTAAGCAATATGGCCTACTTTCCCCAAACTCAGAGAGGCACTGCCCAACAGTGGGGGAAAGAGATGGTGGCTAGTAACAATCACAGAATTTCCTTGGGAAAAGTCACTAGGGTGAATGTACCAGCCAAGAGAATACCAAGGAAGAGCAGCCCTCAGTGGGGCTAGGGAGCCACCCCCACTGGGAATTGGAGTCCAGCAATCCCACTGATGGGGGTGGCGAGCCAAGCCCATGTCATGCCTCGCTGATGCATGGCTGGGCTGAAGAAAGAGCTCATTGAATTGTTCATGGAAAAGTGTGGTGCCTGAGAGGCCAGAGCTTGAGAATGAGGCCACCTCAAGCACAGTGCTTGGCAGGACACCAAGGCCCAAAGGTACAGCATATGCCTCCCAGAATCAGGTCTTGGAGCAGGGCCTTGTGTCAAACTGGCCCCTCTAGAGACAGGTTGGAACTCAGGGTTTGTCTGTCTGTTTGTGAGTTCATTGTTGATGGATGAGTCAGAGGGTTTCTGAGCTGTGGCTGCTCAGCCTTCATGTGAGAGGAAACTCAGACTTGCATGACCAGGAGACACCTGAAGTCAGAGAAGCAAGGCCACACCCCAAGACTTTGTCAATGGCCCCTTGCTTCTGAGAATCTATCTGCATGACCTGAAGTCAGATGATGCCTTGGTAGCTGGGTGACTTGGGTCTAATCCTGACTCCAGTGTTACCAGTTGGGTGAACAAGATCATAAAGACCATCACTTTCTGATAACACTGACTGCGTATCTGGCACTGCCCTAAGTGCTTTGTGTCTCATTTATTCTTCACAGCAACTCTAAGTATTATCCCCAATTTACAGATCAGGAAGCTGAAGCATGGGATAGTTAGGTAATTTGCCCACTTATCACATGGCCAGCTAGTGATGGAGCCAGGATTGAACCTGGCCATTTGACTCTAGAAACTGAATCTGACCACTACCCTACACTACATCTGTTTTGTGAATTGTAAAATGGGGATAAATGTAGTACCTCCTTTCCAGGGTGTTGGGATATTCAAGTGGGATAATCGTTTATAGAAGGGGTACAGTGCCTGAATCCAAAACAGTGTTAGCTACTTTGAGCATGATTAGTTACTGCCCCTCGGCAGCCTTGCTCCTCTTTCTGTTTCTGCTCAGTGTCCTTCAGGCAATTTTCTGGTTGAACTTCACAAAACTTTTCAGCTTCTTAAATTAGGACATATTGTCTATTTGGCATTTGTGGAGGGGTGTGGGTAGTGAAGATCAAAAACCCTGTAGGAGAGAGGGGGCATGAAGTAGATCAGAAGGGGATTCCCCACTCACCTCAACAGTACTCCAGGAGTCCTGCATACACTGAAGTTCAAGTTTGATCCTCTGAGCAAAAAGTTTAGGGAAGTTCCTCCAGGCCTTTATTTAACCGTAAAATCAACATCTTTATGGCAGTAACAAAAGCAATGTGTGGCTTTCATGCACACACAAGAAATAAAGAAAACAAACTGAAACCATGTCTACTTCCAAGGCTCCCATATATAAGATAGAATAAGGGAAGGAAAGGTATTTCCTCCTTGGAAAGGAACAATTATGGGGAGGGGGTATTGTTCCACCATCCTAGCACCTCCCCTTCAGTTCCAAAACTGCGACTGGCTCACCTAAGAGGAGCCAAGGAAAACTCTGACTCTCACTTTCCTGAGCACCAGGAAGATTCTCAAGCCTCCCTTCAATGTGGGAAACCCAGCTTCTCCACAGGAGAAGTGCAAACTTGCCTACCTCACAAAGAAGATACATGGGGGGATTCCTACCTGGATGCTTTTGGATAGAAAGGCTCTGGGATTTCAGAATGGGCATAGCCAAAATATCCCTAAAGATTGGGAGAAAGATCAAAGGAGAAGGTGGAGTTATAACAGAGAAGATATGATTTAACAAATGAGTATGACTGTTGAGTCATTATATTGATATTTCTTTTAGTCTCCAGTGTCTTGGAGCAGCTAGAAGTGAAAACCTAAAATTGTGGAATTGTAACCCATACCAAACTCTGAAATCTGTTCTACAACTAATTGTGGTGGTGTGCTTTTAAATTTATTGCTTTTTTGTATTTCTATTATTTTTCACAATGAAAAAATCTACAATTATAAAAATAATAATGCTGCCATGAACTTTGGTGTACAAATAGCTGTTTATGCCCTTATTTTCATTCCTTTCAGATGTATACCTAAAAGTAGAATTGCTGGGTGATTTTTTTTTTTAACTTCTAAAGAACTGCCAAACTGTTTTCCACAGTGGCTGCACTATTTTACATTCCCACCAACGATGTATTAGAGTTCCTATTTCTCTGCATCCTTGTTAACATTTGTTATTTTCTGGCTTTTGTTCTAAATACTAGCCATCCTGGTGGGTGTAAAGTGGTCTGGGATTCCTTTTTCTGTTTTTATTCCAGACCTACTTGGCTCAGCTGTGCAGTACCTTGTTATCAGCTTGCTGCAGGCCCAAAGTGTTTTAATGGCCTCAGTCTTGAACTTCCCAAACAGGCTGCCAGACCACAGTGGGAGGAACAGAGCAGAGAGGGCTGGGTCAAGTGTGCTGCTTCTGAGAATGCCCCAAAGGCCTCTGGAGAGGCTGTGTGAGTGTCTTGACCCAAGACCCCTTCTGAACCAGGGACCCCACCTCCCTCCCTTCGGTATGGTCATGACTGCAGGCGTGAAGACTAAAGATCAGTGAAAACAGAGCATAAGGCCAGTGACCCAAGACTTCTGCTGATGTGCCTGGAAAGCTGTGTTCAGCATTAGCTATTGGGAAGAATCCTCTGGGAGATCTGAAGCTATGATGCAGTTTGCTTGCCCAACCATTTTTACTCACGTATTTAAGCTCTGAAATTGATGGATAGAGCTGATTTGCCTTCCTCCGTAAACGTGGACGCAAAGGAGGAAAGGAGGAAAGGAGAAGGAACTAGGAAAGATGAGAGGAAAGGAAAGAAAAAAAAGAAAGGTAAACCAATGCCAAAGAAATGAATGAAGAAAATTTTCAGAGAAGGTTGATTTGAATGGAAAAAAATCACAAGGTTTATTTTTAGAGCAGATAGTACATCTGTGTGTGTATAATCATGGCCCCACTTTGAAATGTAAAGGGAATTTCCTATATTTTCATTCTCCAATCTCCCTTTCCATTCTGCTTCACTCCCATTAAACAGAAAGCTCAGGTTTGGATTCAAAAATTATAACACAGGAAGAATGATGCTATTTATATGACCATATTATGTCAACTTTCATGAAGCCAGAAGGATGAACCTTAATGTTTCTTGGTGGGAAGAATGTTCTGGAACTCTTGGGTCCCACAGTTCCAGCCCCAGACAACTCCAGGGAGAATGAGCTGATTTATCTGGAACTGGTGGAGAGTGGCAGGTTCTAAAAGCTTGCTTTCAACAAAGAAAGCTCTGGGTTGGGCTAGGAGATTGCCTCATGCCCTTCATTTGATGCTGTCCTTGGCTAGACAAGAAGGAAGGCTGCTGACCTCAAAGAGATAGACTGTTTTCCTTTGAGCTAAGGGGACCCCAAGATCTCTGATGCGTTTCTTCCTAGGAGACAATCAGAGTTGTGAGTCCTGTAAAAGGTCCCTAAATACTCTGCACTCCTTGTTGTAGTAACTGTTACTGCGAAGTCACTTCAGAGAAAAACGTACTGCTTAATACCGGCCACGGACACCATGTTATTTCTTTCAAGAGCCAGTATCATGATCAGTTTAGTGTCTGGTTTCCCTGGTGCCCCAAACACATCCTAGTACCCCTTGCTTCTGGTTCAGTTGTCCCTGGACCTGGCAAATTAAGCCAGTAGGATCATGTAAGGACTCCCTCCCTCCCTTCCTGAGAGTTCTACTCGAGTGCTCTCCTGCTCTCCCCCCCCCCACCCCTGCCACTGGCAGAGGAGCTTCTGGTACCCTGCTGTGGAGTCCTCCCCACGCCCGATCAAGTTTCATCATGAAACCCCAACAATCAGCTGCCTGGGGCAAGGGGAGCCTTCCATTCTGCATGGCTAAAATAGTCTGTCACTTAGTAGTTGGTAGTTTTAAATACACCCTATGCACCGCCCAGATTTCAACACATTAGTAATTATATTCTCTTCTTAAAACCTGGTGGCTGGGGGGAAGGAGGAAGTAAGGGTGGGGATTCAAAACACCAGCTGCCTTATCCTGTGCCTGCTAATTCCTAAGGCCTCCCATCCAACCCTCCCTCCGCTAGGTGTGCCCCTAAGCATTTATCCTTTACCTCAAGTGAGCCTCACAACCACCCTGGAAAGTGCAGGTGATTGGTGATTACCGTTTCGATGACTGGAAACTAAGGCTCCGAGAGATGGAGCAATTTGCTTAAGCCCTCACAGCCGGAAAGTGCTGAAAACGGGTTTGAACTCTTTGATTCTGAAGCCCTACGCTTTTAGTCACCTCGCTGCCCTGCTGTTCCAAGTTGATGAATTAAACAGGAGTGGGTGCCAGGAAATGCCACTTAAGCCAGGAAGGGAGCCACTGCCAGAATGTCAGACCAACAGGGGTTTGAAACCTGAGAGTGGCAGCTGAAGCCCTGGGACCCAGTGGAGGTGTTGGTGCGGAGTGGGGTAACGGTGTGCACCATATGCCCGTTTGAGACACAAAAGGCCAGCACCCTTGGCCACTGCCTGACACTAAGCCGGTTTGGAAACTGCAGAGGGGTAGATGGCTGTGGACAGCTTATCTCAGAATTAATTTTTTCATGTTGTTGTCTCTGGGCTAAAGCCTGGTGGAAAAGAAGCAAGAACCTGATGTTTAAGTAATATGCAAATGCAAACTGGCCTTCTTCCAAAAGGTTTTGAGTGAAATGAATGTCCCCACCCCCCAGGTACCTGGAAGCACTGGCTTGCAAATCGCCTAGCAGCTTCCGGCCAGCTGCAGGTGCGTCAGCGTGATAGCGAAGGCAAAGCCGCCGAGTGCGCAGCAGCTCCGAGGCATGGCACCGAGCCATCTCCTCCCGCAGCCGCGCAGCTGGGCACGCGGCTGGCTGAACCCAGGGTCACGCTCCATCTGTCTCTCCTTGATAGTTAACGTTTCTCGTCATTGCTGTGTGTTTAGCAGCTGACAAATCCAGGGGATGACGCACATTTGTTAAAGGGAATGGTTACATTTTGAGCGCTTACTATCATATGTACCAGACGTTGTTCCAAGTGCTCTTTTTTATCCTCATGAAACAGCATGTAGTGGTGAGCGGCCCAGAGGTCAAGCTACTCTCCCGTGTTACACAGCTGATGAGTAGCAGAGTCAGGAGACGGCTGGAGGCGCCCTGACTCAGCTGCTTGACCATAGGAGCTCCAGCCTGAGTCGATGTGTTGTTCACTTGGGCATCTCTTCCCCGGGCGTGCCAGCCCTATCTGCAGCGGGCTTGCTGCGGCCCTACGGGCCTTCTGGCTGCAATGCTGAAATGGAGTCAGGTTCCGGGGTGAGCATGTTGCTTTAGGCAGTCAGGAGAAAAATCACATAGAGCTGTGGCTCCCGTCCGCAGGATGGCTCTGGGTGAGTGCCCTGCCTCTGGGACCCCCTCTTTTCTTGCTTGAAGTCTGGACACTGTGACTCGGTTTATTTTATTTTGTTTTTTTAAATACCAAAAAACACCAAACAAACGCAAACATTCCCATTTTGATTATTCCGTTCCACATACACAATCAGCAATTCACAACATCATCACACAGCTGCACATTCATCACCATGATCACCTCCCAGAACATCGGCACTCATCCGGAAAAAGCAATAAAACGGAAACAGAAAAAAAAAATTCATACACACCACACCCCCACCCCTCCCCCCCACCGAACACCAGCATCTCAAACCAAATTTATTTTAACATTTGTCCTCCCTTTTATCCAATCCTACTCCACATGTTCCACTTATCCGCTGACAAGGCAGACAAATGGAGCACCAGACACAAGGCCCCCACAGCCACACAGTCACATTGAGAAAGTTACACCACCACACAATCATCTTTAAGAAACATGGCTACTGGAACACAGCTCTACATTTTCAGGCAGTTCCCTCCAGCCTCTCCACTACACCTTGAATAACAAGGTGATATCTACTCAGTGCGTAAGAATAAGCTCCAGGATAACCTCTCCACTCTGTTTGGAATCTCTCAGCCATCGACATCCCATCTCATTTCACTCCTCCCCCCCTTGGCCGAGAAGTCCTTCTCAATCCCTTGATGCTGAGTCTCAGCTCATTCTAGGATTTTTCTCAATCCCTTGATACTGAGTGTCAGCTCGTTCTAGGATTTCTGTCCCACGTTGCCAGGAAGATCCACGCCCCTGGGAGTCATGTCCCATGTAGACAGGGGGAGGGTGGTGAGTTTGCTTGGTGTGTTGGCTGGAGAGAGAGGCCACATCTGAGCAAAAAAAGAGGCTCTCTTGAGGGTGACTCCTAGGCCTAATTTTAAGTAGGCTTAGCCTATTCTCCATGGGGCCAAGCCTCATATGAACAAACCCCAAGACTTGGGACTCAGCCTACAACCCTGGCTGTCTACACTGCCTGTGAGAATATCAAGAATTCAACTTGGGGAAGTTGAACCTCCCCCCGCTCACACCATTCCCCAAAGGGGACTCTGCAAACACTTTTTTATTCACTGTTCAAATCACTCTGGGATTTATTGGGGCATCATTCTGGACAAACCAACAAAATATCATGTCTTCCTCAAGGTTCTATGAACTTATGGTGTTCAATTAAGCTGTCTGCATAAGTTATATTAGGAAATGCACTCGTCAAAATACAAATTTTGTACCAAATAAACATTTTTTGCTTTAGTCTGTGACTCAGTTTCTGATGTTATTCAATACAGCCTTTGATTATTCAATGCAGCATCATTGCCAACTCATAGAATGTTTAGTCAGCTCTCTGGGAAAGACACAGAGTATGGCACTATAGGTGGGGCCATGTTTGGGGTCACTCATATGAACATATCAATTCCACGGCTTAAGAGGAGCATTGGAGGCAGTTAAGATAATAATAGCTGCTGCTTATTAAGCCTTCACCACGTGCCAGCCCTGATCTAAGCACATACCAGGAACCATCTCATTTAATCCTCAGCTCAACCCTCTGATGTAGGTCCTATTATTATCCCCTTTTGGTAGATGAGAAAAATGAGATCTCGAGAGGGAGTATGATTTCCCAAGAGCACAGGCCTTGTAAACGGGGATCCAGGATTCTATAGCCAGCTAACTTCAAAGACAGCTCAAACTGTCAGCTCAAACTGACAGTGTCAGTGTGCTATACTGACACCTATGCCCATGACCCTAACCACAGCTCGATTCTAGAAAGATGGGAACGTTCAGCCTTTCTATTGCCTACTCCATGGTCAGCTTGGGATGAGGCCCAACAAGCAAAGTGAAAAGAAAACCTGGCCAGAAACAACTGCACGAATTTGGGAACATGCAAGGGAAGAAGGTGAGAGCAGAATCTGACCAGATTGTCAACTCAATAACTGATGTTTCTGACTGGACGCTGGGGGGAAGAATCAGATATGGCTTTAGAACATCTACTAGAGCACATAAGGGGAGGCAGGAGGGAAGAAGAGAGAGGCAGTGCATCCAGCATCTTTCCCTTGACCCTCCGAGTTCTGGAAACCAGACTCCAGCTCTGTCCACCCCCGCCCTCCGCCCCTGACCCTCTGGGCACTCACCCTTGCCACCTGTTGCTGCTGGCTGCTTGAGTTCCATTTCTGAGGTGCCGACAGGAAGGAAGCTGAGTCTCCCAGCTGGCACCATAGTTTCGTTTGGTATTTGAAAGGCTAGCCAATGGCACTCCAATGGCTATTAATGATAAGAGTACTACTTTTTTTGGAGGGGAGGGGTGAAGTTTACAAAATTCTGTGGAGTTTCAACTTTCAGTAGTTTATAATTCCATTCACATTTACCACAACTTTCCCACAAAGAGGAATACCCCATGAAAGGCACTCTTGGCTCTCCAAACTGGAACTAAAAAACACCACTGCCCCACTCCTCGGAGCTTCCTCAAAGTGCATCTATCCACACACAGCTGCTACTGAACCCTACCTGTTGCTACAGCATCTCAGTGCTGTGTTCTAAGGAATGTGGCATGTCCTGACTTTTGTAGCCTGCACGTAGCACATAAAATCACTCTTGGGTTCCTTAGTAAAAGACTATATCTGCTTCAAATACATATTGTAAAAGTGAGCTAAGTATCTGGCAACAGTTTAAACTTCAATCATTACCTAGACAGGGACAGAGCTAATTGTAGTGTTTAAATGTCATCATTATTTAGACAGGGCTAGAGCCAAGCTTATAGAATTCCGGAAGGCAGGCTTAACCTCAGAATACCTTAGCTGTTGTTCTATGTGGCCGAACCTGAATTTAATTCAGAGCACATCATTTATCTTTTTGTACCCTGAGTTTCTTCTGTATTCTGGAAATATAAAGATGAATAAGATATAATCCCTGCTCCTCAGGAGACTGAGAGACTAATAAAATGTGGAAATAATGCTAAGGGACTAAGTGTGAAGAGGTCTGTGCTCAAAATGTCAAGGGGTGGCTAGGGTCAGCGGGGCAAGAAGCAGGCCACGATGAGTCACAGAGATGAGATAGCATTTGGGCCAAATCCTGAAGGGAGAAGGTTCTCCAGGTGACAACACAAGAAGGGGACTTCCAGTGGAAGGAATGGCATATGCAAAGCCATAGCATGCGGGGGATGGGTCATCTGGGAAACCGCCAGCAGCCACGTGTGGAGAGAGCAAAAGTGAGTTAGAGTGCCAAGATCTCAGAAGAACATAGAAGGAATTTAGATTTAGCATGTGATCAGTGGCAACTGGTGCAGGATTTTAAGCATGGAGGGAGCGGGGAGGAGCATGATCAGATTTCATTTCAGAAAGGAAATTTGAAGTTTGGTGGATGGGTCTGCAGGGTGAGAAGCTTCGGGCAAGGAGGCAGGTTAGTAGGTTACTGAAATAATCAAAGTGAGAGATGAAGAAAGCCCAGATTTAAGAGCTATTTCAGACGCAGCAGAGACAGGATCATTATTGTAACTACTTTAGACCAAGGCCCAAAATGAGGTCACATTTCTTTTCATCTTTGAATTACAATGAGGTGGAGCTTACAAAGCCAAGTTCTCCTTGCCCTCTCCTTGTGACAAAGAGCCAACCTAGCCATAGGAATGTGTTCTAGTTCCTAGCTCCCTCCTTCCTCGTCTCTAGACTTCCCAGATTACCTAAAGATATAGTCTTTTATTTTACTATAATTTAAATTAAATTTATTTTATTTTTTTATTCAGTTTCACAGATAGTTCAAAAAACAAGAAAGTATGAGAAGGTATTTAGTGATGTGTTCCCCTTCCTCCATCCATTCAGTTCCCATCCCAATCTGCAACAGGTAATCATTGTTACTAGCTTCTTAAGTATCTTTTCAGAGGTTTTTAAAATGTCTGTTCAAGCAAACGTGATTAAACATTCTTCCCTTCCCATTGCTTTTATTTTCCTTCCTCCTTGGGAGTCGTCTTAGGATGAGTTCAGGACCCCCAGGTTTGCTCATTCAGTCCTAAGGACTGGTCGCTTTCTGTCTGCCTCAGCATATGGCATAAGAGCCCCAAACAGAAAGCCCATCTCCTTAGGAGGCCACATAATGGCTGATGTCCTGTCCACCCTTGGGACCTACTGCAGTAACTTAGACACACAAGCTAGCCTGCACCAGACAGTTGAGGCGTGACCCTGAACACAGTGGAACATGCAGGCACCACTGAGGTCCTCCAGGCTCAGGGAGAGGTGAGAAGGGCCCTGGAGGTCAGCTATGGCTGCACCCCCACCCAACAGGGCCTATACTTTAACTTTTCTGTCCACAATCAGCCATTTTCCCTGGGCCCATCCATGGGACCAGGTGGCTGACCACAGGGGACCAGCTACACAATGCCTCCAGAGCTAGCCACCTTTCCCACCGAGCCTGCCAGCCTACCTCAGCCCAAGCTCCCTTGGTCTGTGGCTCCTGGGTCCAGCAAAGATATTATACTAACTTTGAAGTGGATAAGAGAGGCTCTAGGTCTCATTGTTTCCTTCCAGAAAGTTCTTTGCAGGTTGCAAACATCGGTGCCTTGGAGGGAAGCATTGCCTCACTTCATACACCAGAGGCACTTCAACCCCAAGGTCTTGGGGACCCGGATAGGTCTTAGCAACAGAGGAAGACTGAGACTGGGGAGGGTCTGGGAGACTAATTCAGTTCTGGACATGTTGACTTTATCTTTGTGACCCCTCAGCTTCCTATTGTAAATATAAATCCTCATTTTAATGGAATTTCCAAGCTATCATTGAATTCTCTCAAGTCTATACTACACTTCATGAGTAAGTGTAAGCTTCTCCTGAATTTTCTTAACTATTCTTAGTCAAATTTTGGACTTGCTACAGGATAGCTGTTTAAAAATTTACACCATAGGATGCTCAGAGGATACAACTAAATAAATAACTATAATATAACTATAATGGCTATATAGCTATATATAGTTTTAACTATATGTTCTAGTTTGCTAGCTGTTGGAATGCAATATATCAGAAACGGAATGGCTCTTAAAAAGGGGTATTTAATAAGTTGCTAGTTTACAGTTCAAGGCCAAGAAAATGTCCCAATTACAACAAGTCTGTCCAATCAAAGGTGTCCAAGGAAAGATACCTTGGTTCAAGAAGGCCGATGAAGTTCAATGTTTCTCTCTCAGCTAGAAGGGCACATGGCGAACGTGGCGGCATTGCTGGCTTTCTCGTGGCTCTACCAAAAAAGGGACTCTCTCTGAAATGTTCCCTCTTTTAGAAGATTCCAGTAAGCAACTCCACCTTCAGTGGGTGGAAGCATACCTCCATGGAAATCATCTAATCAAAAGTTACCACCCACAACTGGGTGGGTCACATCTCCATGGAAACAATCAAAATGCTCCCATCCAGCAATATTGAATGAAGATTAAAGGACATGGTTTTTCTGGGGTCCACCATAGATTTAAACCAGCACACTATATAACTATATAATATATAGTTATGTAACTATATATATAACTATGCAACTATAAATGGTGATTGGTAATCGAACAAAGATATTCAGAGGCCAAAGAGAAGAAGATGGCTGTACAAAGAATGAACTTAGAACTACCAGAGGCTTCTATTATGCTGTACATACCATCGGCATTCAAAAATTTTACTTAAATAATAGCTAACATTTATGAGTACTCACTATGTGGCAGAAGCTACTCTAATCATTTTACATGCTTTATCACTATGAGGAAGGCCTTATTATTATTTTTTCCCAATTCCAAGTATATTTTAACAAGTAGTTATAGAACAGATTTTAAAGTTTGATATGGGACACAATTCCATGAGTTTTCGCTGTTTCTTCCAGCTGCTCCAAGACACTGGAGACCAACAGAAATATCAATATAATGATTCAGCAGTTATACTCATTTGTTAAATCCCGTCTTCTCTTTTATACTCCTCTTTCTCTTTAAATAACATATTTACATAAAAGCAATAATTTCAAAGTACATCACCACAATTAGTTGCAGAACAGATTTCAGAGTTTGGTATGAGTTATGATTCAACGATTTTAGGTTTTTATTTCTAGCTTCTCTAAGATACCAGAGGTTAGAAGAAATATCAGTTTAATGATTCAGCACTCATACTCATTTGTTAAACCTAGTCTTCTCTGTATAACTCTGCTATCACGTTTGATCTTTCTCCTAGTCTTTAGGGATATTTGGGCTATGTCCTTTCAACTTTTTCATGTTGGAAGGGGCTGGCGATAGTATGTGATGGGGGAGGGGTGGAATTAGTTGATGTTCTGAAAAGACTGGCCCCTCTGCATTTCAGGACTTATCTGGTCTAGGGACCCATCTGGAGTTGTAGGTTTTGGAGAGTTACCCTAGTGCATGGAACCTTTATAGAATCTTATATAATGCCCTAAGTATTCTTTAGGATTAGCAGGAATTATTTTGGTTGGGGTTTGGCAAATTATGATAGGTAGTGATGTCTAACTCAAGCATGCATTAGAGTGACCTCCAGTGTAGTCTCTTGACTCTAGTTGAACTCTCTCAGCCACTGATACCTCATTTGTTACACTTCTTTTCCCCCTTTTAATCAGGGTGGCATTGTTGATCCCATGATGCCAGGGCCAGGCCCATCCCTGGGGGTCATCTTCCATGCTACCAGGGAGACTTTCATCCCTAGATGTCATGTCCCATACTGGGGGGAGGGCAATGATTTCACCTGCAGACTTGGGCTTAGAGAGAGAGAGGCCACATCTGAGCAATAAAAGAGATCCTCTGGAAGTAACTCTTAGGCATAATTATAGGTAAGCTAAGCTTCTCCACTACATACAGAAACTTCACAAGAGTAAGCCTCAAGATCAAGGACTTGGCCTACTGATTTGGGTGTCCCTAATGTTTGACACAGTATCAGGGATAACTATGGGCCTCAGGTTTCTCATGTGTAAAATGTGGATAATAATAATAAGACTATAAGAAAACTGGGGCCTAGATTGTAAGCTCTTATGGCACTCACATTTAGCCCGGAGGGGCAGTTGCTATTTCTGGGTTTTCAGGGGCTGTTTGTGTATGTATAACTCGGTATTTAGAGAAAAGAACAAAGCCAGTCAGGTCAGGATTAAGGTAATTCAGAGCACAGGGGTAAGAAAGACCTTCTCTATATTTTAGAACCTTATCTACTCTTTGAGACCAAAGGAAAAAGGTTTATTTTGTCCAGAACTTAGGTTTTCTGTAGCACATAATGTAACTTAACCTGTCTTGATAGATCATTTAAACAATTGAAACACAGGGAGCCCAGAATAAGAATGAGGGCCTTTCATCCTGGATAGCTTAATGTAATGCCTGGATACATCACAGAGTATATTAAACAGATAATCAAAAAGAATTGGCAAAGTCCCTTGAGGGATGGGAGAAAAAATTATGGAACTATTAAATTTTACCACCAGGGCAACCCCAGATACTGTGTCCTTTCTGCATCTCCAAACATCTGGGTTGAGCAGCGAATGCTGAGATGAGTATACTAGAGCTGCTGAGCTTTCTTCTGACCTCTCTCTTTTAAGTCTCCAGCTAATTAAATTAAACATCACTCATTGCAGAAGGCACTCCCCTTAGCCAACCTAATCAGTCATAAATGAATTTCACATACTGATGATTTAAGTCCCCAGCAACAAAACAATGGGGCATCATCACCTGGCCAAGGTGACACCTGAACCTAATTACCACACAGATAATGTTTCCTTTCATGTTCTCTTTATAGAATTTCAATTTTTAGTTCTCATTTCTCTCTTTCTCTCTCTCTGGTGAGTTGCCAACTGCCTCATACTTTATGATGCTTTAGATATGTCATCATCAGTTTAATGATCTTTTTCTGGCACTAGACTATAGGATTGGACTTGAAATAACTCCACATAAATGAAAACTCACAATCTTTCATTAGCAAATGGGGCAAGTTAGGGTAACCTTTAACAATATTTAGCAAGCATGAGAACATTAAAAATGAGAATACATCAAACATCACGAATCTGCCACAACGTGATAATTTCATTAAAAGGCAAATTTTATCTCATTCATTCCCAACTGCTAATTTTAAGTTCAGCTTAATAGGATCCTCTCAAAATGAGGAAGCTCCGTAATGAGCATGTATAACTGCACTTCTCATCGCTCTCTTTTCTCATCTCTGGAAAAGCAATTTTGTTTGAACTTCTCAAGACACTTGAGACATTTTTTACAAAACTAATTTAAGTATAAATTCAATAGCGCATTCCTGGGTGGCTCTTTCAGCTGTGTGGAATGCCACAGCAATGAGGAAATTGTTTGTTTCAGGGCAGGAGATGCCAATCCGATGACAGCCTTTTAAAAAGGCATGTAGCTGGTGACTGTTAAATCTGCATTTCCTGAAATTCATAATGGTCCGTTAGCGGCTGAATGTGAGCAGAGAGTTAGTCAATAATCAGGCTTTCTTTTTCATAGTCTGTTGAACAATGCAAAGTGCTTTTAAATTACTATTTTATCTCGTCATAACAATAACCCTATAAGTTTGGTAGAAACATCCTGGCAATAGAAGAGCGTCCTAAACATCGTTATTAAAACAAATTTAGGAACGGGGAACTCCCTCATATGTAGAAAGCACACTTCAATTATATGATTTTCAACAAATGCTCATTGAGCCTCTCCTATGGTCCAGGGCACTGCAAGATGTGGGGACCAGAGATGAGGAGGACGCAGTTTAGGGGTGAGCCATGAACACCGTTATCTATAAGAAGATGCTAGAGGGCAACTTCTGGGAAAGTGGGGGAGGGGAGAAACACCTTCAGAGAGCTGAAGGGGCATTTATGCTGAGCTTTGAAATGTAAGTAGGATGCTGCCTGGCAGGAAAGTAAAGTGAGGCCATTCCAGGTAGAGGCTACAGCATGTTTGGGGGTGGGGGTGGGAGTTGGGGCGGGGAGGGACAGGTATGCACAGGTATGCACAGCTTGCTTTGCTCAGAGTGCTGAGAAGCTGTGGGTGGCTAGCATGGGTTGGGGAGAGAACTGCATTAGATTAGGGAGATGATGGAGGCCTTGGTTCTGTGCTCAAGGATTTGGATTAATCCTGCAAACCAAGCAGATTGTAAGGAGGAGATTAGTTGGGTATGAATCCAGACTCCAAGGCTTACTGACTTGAGGAAGTTACTCAATCATCATCCACGAAATGGAGGCAATAATCGGACTCATTGGTTAGTTTTGAGAATTAATAAACTAGAGTATGTAAAGTGCTTAGCAGAGCACCTGGCACACAGTGAGTGTTGAGTAACTACCCAGCTAATATTTCTTTATCTTTTTTTTATTCCTGCATTGATACCTTTTTTTTTTTTTTACTCCAACTCTCCTCCCTATATACAATACTTTATGTATAATTTAATGGGGTTCACAGATCCCCTGCAACTGGATCCAAGTTAAGAACTCTGCTGAAAGATATAGGAAATCATCTAAAATTTTAAAGCAGGGAAGAGTTAAGCTCAGATTTTATTTTATTTTAATTTTTAGGAGAAACCACTGGATACTGGAGAAAGAAACCATTTGTGGTCCTCAAATCAGGCTGTACATTATAATTATCTGTAGAGATTTTAAGAGTACCTGTGATTTAGCCTCACCTCCAGAGATTCTGATTTAATTAGTCTGGGGTGGGACCTGGGTGTGAGGATTTTTTTTTTTTTTCTGCATGGGCAGGCACCGGGAATTGAACCTGGGTTTCTGGCATGGCAGGTGAGAAGTCTGCCACTGAGCACCTTCACACCACCCTGGGTGTCAGGATTTTTAAAATCTTTCAGAGGATTCTAATTTGTAGCCAGCTTTGAGAATCACTGAGTTAGGCTATTTTGTTAGTTGGCTGGAGAGAGGATACTAGCAAGAGCATAGGAATGGAAAGGAGCAAAGAAGAAAAAGTATAGAAACATGGAAGATGAATCAACAAGGGTGATCAATGTGATCAACTGTTGACTGGGTGATCAATTAGGAGTAGCAAAACAGGAGGGTGTGAGGTGACCCCACTAACCCAGACAGAAGGAGAGGAGGTGTTCATGTTTTATTTAACATTTAAAAAAATACATAAAGAAGCAGAAGTGGCAAAAGGTGTTGAGTGGGCTGCTCATTCAACAAATGTGATTAATATACATTCATCAAGGGAAAACGAAGCTGAGGTTGGTTCTGGACATTTTGACATGACTACAGGGCATCAAAATGCCGCCTAGGCAGCTGCAAATGTCAGTGCAATTTGGAAGTCATCAGTTCATGACCAGGTGATCAGGAAGCATACAAGAAGGTGCAAAGAGGGAGACGAGAAGGCCAGCCATGGAACTCGGGGGATCAGGGACCCCTGAGGCCACAATGAGGGCGAGTTGGATACTCTGTTTGCGTGAGATGGTGAGGGCCCTGAGAGAAGGATTCCCAGCAGGGGTGGGGTGCCATTGTGGGAAATGCAGTAGAGAGATGCCTTGTGTTTGATAGTTTGGAGGTGGTCATGGTTTTGAGACAGTGGCAGGAACAGAAGCCAAATTCCAGTGGGTGCCAACGAGAAAGAAAGGAAGCATGAGCATCAGTGTAGGAAGCTTAGGGTAAAAGCAAGGAAAGCAGTAGCTGCAGTGGAGGAAGGGTGGAGGAACTGAGCTTTATTTTAGGTTGGAGGGGCATTATTGTAGTCTGAGGGGAAGGAGCCAGGCTGGAGGAAGCCTTCAAAAATACAGACGAGGGAGGAGACGGTCGCTGGAGCCAGAGCTCAGCCTCAGCAGGCCGCCCAGGGCTCACAAACACTGGGTGAGGAATTGCTCTTGGATAGGAATCAAGATGCTTGTTTCTTTGAGACAAAAGTGAAGACGTTTCCAGAACTTTACAGGCCTTCAGAGATCATCCAGGGTCATTTCTGAATGCTAAGATAACATCCTACCTGGATTCTCCTTTTCCAGGCACAAATCCCCAAACCCATTCTGTTTCTCTCTTCAAACACTGCTGCCACTCCAGGACTTCAGACCAGCTAGGGAATGAGATGCCATATCTGAGGTTTCCACCTCCTTTACTGTCGCAAAATAAAAGCTTGGGAGCCCTCTCTTTTCTGAGTTGATGGCTAATCAGAATGAATGAAGAAACCAGTTGAGGTGACAAAGGTTTATGAATACTCACAAAGTTCTTCAGTCACTTTTGCTGGCTCCCTTTTCCCATTGCTCTATGGATCTCTCAGATTGCGCCTTGGGGCATTGCTGATCATTTTCTCCTTGAAAGTCTCTCTCTACCTGATGTCAGTAACAGTCAATTCCCCTGGTTGTTCTCCTACTCCTCTAACTCCGCTCCTCCTCCTGACCTCTAGATGTTGGGCGCCCAGTGCTCTGTCCCAGGTGCCTTTTCTTCTCTAAGCACACCCTTTCACCCAGTCCCACAAATTTCATCTCACCAGATGAATTTCATTTTTATGTTGAGCTCTCCCCAGTCCTGACCTCTCTCTGATACCCCTGAACTCCCCACCACATAACTAACAAATTTCCACTTGGACCCCCTACAGGCATCTCAAACTCAACATGTCTGTTTTAGTTTGCTAATACTGCTGGCATGCAATACACCAGAAATGGATCCCTTTTATAAAGGGGATTTATTTAGTTACAAATTTACAGTTCTTCAGAAGAAAGGCAGCTGGCCTTCCTCTGGCTTTCTCTGTCACATGGGAAGGCATAAGGCAATGTCTGCTGACCTTCCCTCCCTTCTGGGTTCAAACGGCTAACCTGGGGCAATTCCTTTCTGCATCTCCAAACATCTGAGTCTGAGCTGGCTCAGAAATGTGCTGACCTGTACTGAGCTGCTTCTCTCTCTTCTGACTTCTTTTTAAGCCTCAATCATTGCAGAAGGCACGCTCCTTCTGCAAATTTAAATAGCCTTAGATGAAATTCACATGCTGATTATTTAAATCCACAGCAGCACTGGGTACCATCACCTGGACAAGCTGACACCTGAAACTAATTATTACAGAGTCTAAACCAGAACTCTTTATTTTCTTCCCTTCAATCTGCCTGTCCTTCCATTTTCCTCTCTCAAAATATGTTAGTAATCACTCCCTCAGTTGCTTAATCAAAAACCCTACATCATCCTTGATTCTTCTCTTTCGTTTGTCCCCAGAAGCAATCCTTTAGTAAATCCTGCTGACCTTGCCTCCAAAACATATTGAAATCTGTCCACTTCTTTCACTTCCAGTCTAGTGGAAAGGTACTCAAAGTATAGTTTGCAAGCCAGCAACATCAGCATCAATATCACTCTGGAGCTTATTAAAAATGCAAAATCTTGGGATTTACCCCAAACCAATAAGATCAGAAACTGTGGGGATGAGGCCCTGCAATATGTGTTTAACAAGCTCTCCCAGTGATTCTGGCACCCTCTAAAGTTTGAGAAGCAAACATGGTTCAAGTTTTGTCCAAGCCTTTGTGGTCTCTGGTGCAAGCCACTTTGATAGCCTCCACGGGGTCTCTCTATTTATTCTCTTGTCTCTCTATAATCTTTTCTTCTCCTGCAGAGGATTTATGTTTTAAATATATAAATCAGACTATGTCTCCCAGTTTAAAACTTCTCATGGCTTCCC
Source organism: Tamandua tetradactyla (assembly GCF_023851605.1). NCBI lineage: Eukaryota > Metazoa > Chordata > Mammalia > Pilosa > Myrmecophagidae > Tamandua > Tamandua tetradactyla. The sequence continues at coordinate 147,374,798 of NC_135332.1, forward strand.
ATTGGACATAGTACAACCCAGGTTCTCTTTCCTGGTTCCCAGAGCCCCATGGGAGCTGTCAGTACCTACTTACCACTCCAGCTTCTGCAAGAACTTTCTTTCTTCCATCTGTGAGCCTCTCCCTTCTGCAGATGCACCACCCTGTTCCCAACTTGAGACCTTTACACTGGCTGTTCCCTCTATCTGGAATGCTCTTCCCCTGAACTTCATAGCTGGTTCCCTCATGTCACTTTACTTTTCAATGTAACTGGCATCTCCTCAGAGAGGCCACCAAAAAACCAATCCAAAGTAGTCATTCTTTACTCAAGTGCTCTGCCTAGCACTTATCACTATCAAATATTTTCTATCAAGTATTTTCTTGTCTTCTGGTTTATTCAGTGTCTGCTGGAATGTAAAATTTTAAGAGAGTAGGGCCATGGTCTGTTGTTTCCATTGCTGTGTCCCCAGTGCATAGAATAGTGCCTATTATCTAGTAAGTGCTTAACAAATATTTGCTGAATAGATGAACTTCCTTGCTTCTTTGACAAGTGTCTTCCTCACTTGTAAGTCTGAATTGCTACTAGGAAAGAATAGTTCGTGAACTAGTACCCATTCAAATGCCAACTACTCCTCTCATGTGGCTGCATTTCTGGGAGCCTCCAGTTGGCTTGAGTCTCATTTCACTGGATCCCCTTAGAGCACAGCTCAAAAGGAGGAAAGAATGTGAAAAGACATTAACAAACTACTTTTTGTTTTGGAATTTCAGGGAGGGAATCAGAGAATTGATGCCTGAGGGCCTCAATCTTTGTTGTTGTTCAGATGAAGTTGCCTACTTCTTTTTGTTTAGCTTTTTTTTTTAATGGTGACTTTCTGTTTATTGTTCAAAAACAAAAATCCAGAAGCAGAGGTGGAGAGGTTGTGAGTTGGAGGCTGTAGGAAGGGGGCAGGCGCCTTGTCCCAGTTCTCCCCTTCATCCACCTTCTTCTGATCCTCCAAGGCCCAGGAGTTAAGCCTTGGGCATCTGGGAGGAGCAGAGCCTTTGTGGTCAAGGGATCAATAGAGTCTCAAGGTGATGGGGCAGTCCTTGTGGGGTGCTCTGGGCTAGAGGATTGCAGGGGAGCTGTATTTCCCTCCCAGGGTCCAAAAGCCAGTGATGGGCATGGAGGGTGAGGGCAGGTCCATGAGTTGGCAACTGAGAAGAGGAAGCTTTGAGCAGCAGGATGCTGGTTTATATACGAAGGGTCTCCAGGGCTATGAAAGCCAGGGAGGAGGAGAACCAGGAGTCAGCGACTAGATCTTGTACTCTACCCTGCTCAGAAGGAAGAGGGGAGGGGCATCCTGGGTCCTGCAGCCTCCATCCTGAGGATAAAATGGAAACTTCATATTCCTGTGTATCCCCAGCTTCATACAGTGGGTTGTTGAAGTCCGACTCCACAGTGATGGGACTGAAGGAGTGGAAGTCCGAGAAGCCAAAGAGGGATTTTCCCTGCAGTTTGGTGTAGTATATGTAAATGCCACTGCCAAGGACAGTGGGCCAGCCTAGGGGCAGCAGAATGGTCAAGTCCAACTTCCCACCTTCCAGCTGCCAGGACAGGTCTGTGGTCTGGGTCACTTCCAGTTTTCAGTTGTCCAGGAGCTCCCCATAGGCCACTTTGCAGAATGGGGGCTGGGTGGTCCATGGCGAAGAGTGGCCAGGTACACAGGCGATGGTGACCTCGCCAATGAGCTCAAAGCCCTCACAGCAAAACACGCTCAGGGACATGCCTGTCTGGTAGTGATGCTTGTGCAACGTCTGGCAGCCATTCTCTGGAACCCCAGGGTTCAGGCATAGCTTGTACTTCAGGGCGCACTTGGGGACCCAATCACTCCACTTGGATGTGCCTGTGTCTTGGCTGTAGCAGGTGAGGACCGTGGCCCCCTCCAGGCTTCCCCCCTGCAGACAGCAGTACTGGACATGGGAGCCCCCAGGGAAGCTGGCGACCAAGGCAGTGTGATCTTCCCGGGGTCAGCACAGGTCAGGATGTTCTGGCAGGCGGGTACATCGGACCCAAGCAGCTCGTGGCCCAGCTCTCACTGGTAAAATGAGCCCTGTGAGCTGGATCAGGTCCTGTGGGCCGCCGTCCTCCAGCCCCACTCTGGAGGTGGCAGCTTGGGGCACATGTCGTTCCTCGGGACCTCTCAGAAGTGCAGCACAAAGCCCTGGCCCAGGCCCGGTTTGGGGGCCCTGGAGGTGCCTGGAACTGCAGCGTGAGGTCAGGCTGAAGGAGAGGAGGCGACTGTGCCGCTGATGTCCCCGAACTGAGCCAGGGCTTGGACACTGGAGCCATCCCCGTTGAACAGCCTATTTGGTTTTTTTAATGCAATTTGTATTGAGATATTTTCACATACCATATAATCATCTAAGGTATATAATCAGTGGTTCACAGTATCATCGTATGGTTGTGCATTCATATTCATCACCACAATCAATTTCTGAACATTTTTATTATTCCAAAAAAAAATACATATGAGAATAAAAATGAAAAAGAACACTCAAAACATCCCATGCCCCTAACACCGCCCCCCCATTTTTAATTTATTTATTGTCATTTTTTACTCATCTGTCCATACCCTGGATAAAGGGAGGGTCAGCCACAAGGTTTTCACAATCACACAGTCACACTGTAAAAGCTATATAGTTATACAATTGTCTTCAAGAATCTAGGCTACTGGAATACAGTCCAACAGTTTCTGGTATTTCCTTCCAGCCATTCTAACACACTAAAAACTAAAAAGAGATGTTATTATAAAGCATAAGAATAACCTCCAGAATGACCTCTCAATTCTATCTGAAATCTCTCAGCTGCTGAAACTTTATTTTGTTTCATTTCTCTTCTGACTTTTGGTCAAGGAGGCTTTCTCTGTCCCATGATGCCGGGTCCCGGCTCATCCCCGGAATCCTGTCCCACGTTGCCGGGGAGTCATGCCCCACGTAGTAGGGAAGGCAGTGAGTTTTCCTGCCGAGAGATAGGCCACAGTTGAGCAACAAAAGAGGGTCTCTGGGGTGACTCGGGCATAATTGTAAGTTGCCTAGGTTTTAAGAACATAGGCTTTGTGGACAAAGAGACCTGCATTTAAGCCCTAGATTTGCTAATGACTGCTGTGAAAACTTGGGCAAGCTGCTTAAACTTTCTAAGCCTCAATTTCCCCATGGTGAGGGCTTAAAGGGAATGCCTGTAAAGTAGTTGGGTAAATTACCCTACAAATGTTATGTGTCATTTTTGTTTTGTTATTATTTTATGCTGAGAGAGAAAATCATGGAGGACACCAAGGACTCAAAAAAAAAAAAAGGTACAACTGTACTCATAATAGGAAAAACACAAGCAAGAACTATATTGAGAGGCCATTCTTTACCTTCCAAATTCACAAATTCTGGAAAGTCTGCTGCTGCTGTTGGAGATACAAGGAAACTGGTGGGGAGGGTAGATTGGTACAACCTCCGTGGAGAGAACTTCAGCAATGTTTACAAATGAACATAGCTTTTGGTTCAGTTAATCCATTTTTTTGGATTTATGATACAAATATTCTGGCACATGTACAAAATGATGCATATAAATGTTATTCATTATATCAGTGTTTGAGTAGCAAGATATTGGAAATAACTTAAAAGTCCTTGAGTACAGAACTGGTTAAATAAATCATGGTATATCTATATGATGTAAACAAATAAAATGAGATAGTTCCTTCTTGTTAGCCAGGCTGCTATGACAAATATCACACAATGGGTTGGCTTAAACAATGGGAACCTACTGACTCATGTTTTCAGAAGCTAGAAGTCCAAAATCAAGAACTCAGCAAGGAATGATTTCTCCCCAAACAATTCGGCATTCTGGTGCTGGCTGCTGGCAGTCCTTGCAGTTCCTTGGCTTCATGTGTCAATGTCTTCTTCTTTCTGGCTGCTATGACTTCCCAGATCCTTTTTATAAGGCCTCCAATAATCAGATTAAGGCTCATCCTGGTTCAGTTGGGCACATCTTAACTAAAAAAATAAGATTTTCATAAGTTCCTATTTACAGTGGGTTCACACCTACAGGGATGCAGGTTAGGATTAAGAACATGTGTTTGTTGGGGTACCTAATTCAGCCAACTGCAATTCCTTTATGTGCTGATATGGAACACTTTCCAAAGCTAGATTAAGTGAAAACAGAAAATTAAAAAAAAAAATTGTTAAGTGGAAAAGCAAGGTGCAGAATTATCACTGGATATAGGAAAAAGAGAGCAGTGGGGAAAAAATTAAAATGGGTCTGTATGTAAGCATTTTTTTGTATGCTGTGCAGTGGGCATCACATTCATTCTTTCCCATGTGTGTATGCATGCATTTTTTGGTATAACCATGTCTCTAAAAGGACAGAGTGGAAGAAAAGCTTTTTATTGTACACTTGTTTGTATCATGAACTTCAAACCATGCAAGTGTACTAGTTTAAAAAAAATCGAAGATTCTGATTTTTTTTTTAGATTTTTAATTTTGAATTTATTACAGTTAATACAGATTAAAATTTCAAAGCACTAACATGATTATTTAGATCATAGGTTTTTTTATGTATCATATTATTAGGTCTTGAGTTCTTTGGTGACTATTTGAGAAGGAATGAATCTCTGAGGCATAAAAAACAAAATAGTTGATCTTCTAGTAATATCCTCAGTTTTTACAGTAAACCGTACAAGAATTTGGTAACAAATTTCCTGAAGAATATAAATACAAATACAGATCATTGTAAAAGGTTTTACTCATATAACAAAAGAGATAGTGAAGGATATTTTAAAAACGGAACAGAGGAAAGCTAGGTTAGAGACTGTTAGAAGTCTAAATTCACTCAGACAGGAAATATGGTACATACTTTACCTTACCTTTATAATTTTCATGGTAGAGAAAATTAGTTTTCATAAATTATTTATAAAAAATCAAATTATTTTTCCTAAATACACTTAAAACAACTAACTTTATGTGTCCCACGTAAACTTGTTTTATTGTCTTGTCTGATTGACTTTCAATTGGTAGTGGCTCCCGACATTTTTCTTTTGGCTTAAGTATATAAGTGTCATATACTTAATGACTTAAAACAGCTAATTCAATGCATTTGGCAAGGCTGTTTGCTGGTTAATTGGCTTCAGAGCCAGGTTTTTAAGTATCTAGGGTTTTACCATTTGGCAATATAAATAAATCGCTAAGAATATGAGTTTCCTAAGTTTCTGATTTTGTATTTTCCAAAAAGCAATACCCATCTTATTCTGTTTTTACAAAGATTATATTACCTCCTCAAATAAAATTTTTGGAGTAGTAATTGTCTAAAGAAAAGTTCACTATCTGTAGTTAATGAACATGGACAAGTTATCTGGGGGGCAATAACACACACCTTTTTTACTAGTTTTCAGAACAGCAGATTCTGATTTTTTAAAGCTTAATTGTTAGTACTTCTGCTCAATGCTTTATACTCGTTAGGCAACGATTGATTCTAGAAATGGTGAATGGTGAATTTTGCTTAACAATTACTAATATCAGAGGCAAAAATAGTGATAACAAAAGTACTAAAAATCCGAATATTCTTTGGGTTCTGTGTGTGACAGTGTAATATGTTGGCTTACAAAAGACATGCCCACAAGTACATAATAGATAGCCTGCAGAGAATATTCTAAATTTCCCCAAGTTGTTGAAAACAAAAATTTTTTTCTTTCTCATTTTTCTTGCATCAAGATACATAGTGAGCATGTATTTGGAAGGACATTTTCAGGCAATATAGTTTGTTTATTTGCATGGGCTGAGGTCTCCGGAAATCAGGTCTCTGGCATGGCAGGTGAGAATTCTGCCACTGAGCCACCATCACATCACCCCAAGCAATATAGTTTTAACTCCTTTTTTCTTTGAAAGAAGCAAGAAGGAATGTGAATATACTTTTTTTAAAAAACATTTCTTCTGCATTCCATTTAGCTAGCAATCTTGTGGTCTGGGGGAAGCTGGAGCCTGCGTTTGGACAGGCCCTGCTCTTTCTCCATTTTGAGAGTTTTTTGCCCCTCCTCTACTCCTGCCAAACCCTGCCAGTCTCCCCTAACTTTCTCATCAAGCATTGTCAAACCTTATGCAGTTTTTATTTTCTTGCTTCTGATTTCTTTCTAACCCCCTGACTCCCTGAAAATCTAGTTGCTCCATAGCTTATTACCTGTGCTGGTTATGTACCCCAAAAAAGTTATTTTTTATTTTTATTTTCTTACATGGGCAGGCACCGGGAATCGAACCCGGGTCCTCTGGCATGACAGGCAAGCGTTCTTGCCGCTGAGCCACCGTGGCCCGCCCTATTTTTTTTTCTTAATGCACTTATTTAATTAATATATTCATCACAAGGGCAAAAGAGATTTAATTCTAAAAACAGAAACAAAACAAAAATGATACCATCTCTATGAAAGAAAGGACAGCCCATCTAAGGAAAAAAATCAAAAGACAACACAAAGAGAAAGGCTGGACAGCCTGTGTCAGGGCTCTTGCCTGGAGACATGCTTTGAGTAGGTCTTTTGCAGTTACTTCTTAAAGGCTGTGGGTTTCTTTCCAGAGTTTGGCAGCATGTGTGTTCAAAGCACTTTCCATATTTGGCTCTTCAAGCAGGCTCTGGATGGAGCGGCAAGTGGTACTGACATCGTACAAGGCAGACCACTTGTCCCGGCAGATGTTACCCTGGCTGTCCACACGGGTGGCAGCGGAGCAGAAGGAACTTTACTGTGGGCACCTTGTAGGGGTAGCCACTGGGAACTCTAGAGAGAGCTCACACCTCAGGTCTTCATACACTGTGCCAGCTGCTCCATGGATGGTCCCCACCCACTTGAAAAGGTTGTCTGATTCAGGGAAGGCAGTCATCATGAGGGTCATTAACTCCTACTGGAGTCTCTTGGCCACAGACCCCTGGGTGGTGCCCCCACTGGGCTGGGCTGCCTTGCCAGCAGCTGGATTGTGGTTCCGGCAGGCCATCCAGGTAGTGCTGGCAGGGAGACAGGAACTTGGAGAACCCGACTGCAACTCCAGCCATGTTCTTTTTTGTTTTAAAAGCCTTTTTTTTTTTTATCGTATAGTATAACATATATACAAAGCAAAGAAATAAAAAAGGAATGGTTTTCAAAGCACTCTTTAACAAGTGGTTACAGGACAGATCCCAGAGTCTGTCATGGGCTACCATATGATCCTCTCAGATCTTTCCTTCTAGATGTTCCAGAATATAGGACCAGTCATGTTCTTTTAACCCATCCCTGTGGGTGCAGACTGATTGTGGGTGGGACCTATTGGTGCAACTGAGATATGACCCAGCCCATTCAAGGTGCGTCTTTTTTTTTTTTTAAATTGTGAAAATAACATATATACAAAAAAGGCAATAAATTTCAAAGCACACTGCAACAATTAGTTGTAGAACAGATTTCATAGCACGGTATGAGTTACAACTCCACAATTTTAAGTTTTTCCTTACAGCTGCTCTAAGACACTGGAGACATAAAGAAATATCAGTATAATGATTCAGCAGTCATACTCATTTGTTAAAGCCTATCTTCTCTGTATTAAGTCCACCTTCTTCTTTGATCTTTCTCCCAATCCTTAGGGGTATTTGGGCTATGACCATTCTAATTTTTCATGTTGGAAAGGGCTGTCAATTATATGGGATGGGGGATGGAACTAGTTGATGTTGTGGAGAGGCTGGCCCCTCTGGGTTTCAGGGCTTACCTGGCCTAAGAACAATCCAGAACCATTGTAGGTTTCTGGAAAGTAATCTTAGCGTGTAAAATTTTTGTAGAATCTTAGATAGAACCCCAGATGTTCTTTAGGGTTCTTCAGAAATGGTTTGGGTTGGGTTTTTGCAAACCTTGCTATAAATGGCTATATCTAGCAGAAGCTTGCATAAGAGTAGCCTCCAGAGTAGCCTCTTGATTCTATTTGAACTTTCTCAGCCACTGATACCTAACTTTTTACAATTCTTTCCCCCCTTTTGTCAGAAAGGCATTGTCAATCACATAGTGCCAGGGCCAGCCTCATCTCTGGGAGTCATATCCCATGTGGCCAGGGAGACTTTCACCCCTGGATGCCATGTCCCACATAGCAGGGAGGATAATAATTTTACTTGCAGAGTTGGGCTTAGAGAGAGAGAGGGGCCACATCTGAGCAACAAAAGAGGTTCTCAGGAAATAATTCTTAGGCATAACTATAGGTAGACTAAGCTTCTTTGCTACATAATTAAGCTTCACAAGAGCAAGCCTCAAGATCAAGGGCTTGGCCTATTGACTTGGGAGGCTCTAATGTTTGAGACAGTATCAGGGCTCAAGGTGGAACTTAATCCCTTTACTGGTATCCTTTATGAGGGTAAGAGAGAGAAAACACCCAGAGAGTGCTTAGAGGAAACAGGAGTTGAGAGCAACAAAACTTGGAAGCAAAGGACCAGCAGTTCCCGTCTATGTGCCTTGCTATCTGACAGACGAATCTCAAATGCCAGTGACCTTTCTTTGGAGACGCTATCCTCCTATTGATGCTTTAATATGGATGCTTTCATTGCCGTAAATTTGCAAACTAATAAATCCCCATTGTAAAAGCCAACCGATTTCTGTTGCATTGCATTCTAGCACCAAGACACTACCTAAGATCTAGGGGTTACAAATGATTGTGGTGATAATTAATTAATCCTATAACATTTCCTGAGTACCTACTTTGTATTTGGCACCACGTCAAGTGCTGGAAATACAAAGAATAAGAAATGACACTGACCCTGAAGTGCTCAAAGTAACTTTGGGGAAACAGACAGAAATACACTACAGTGTGGTAGGTACATGACATGGGTGCAGTGATAGCACATGGAAGGGGCACCTAACCCAGCTTTGGCGGAAGAAAGCTGCTAAGAAGGGATTCCTGGGGAAGTGAGGCCTGAGCTAGGTCTTAAAGGGGAAGTAGAAGTCAGGGAAGCTGAAGGGTGAGGAGGAAACTAGGTGTTGGGCTTTGGAGGTCAGGAATAATGAGGAAGGGCCTTCCGTGGCAATGGTGGTGGTGCCATTTCAGCAAAAGCAAAGGCTTAGAGGTGAGGAAAACCTCCCTAGGCATTTGTGTGTGTGTGTGTGTGTGTGTGTGTTTATTCACTTTAACTAGGGTAAGTTATGTGCAGCAGGAAGTGGCAGTCAATGAGGGAATGGAGAGTTTCAGGAAGGAGGAAGAAACCCATAATGTCAAACGCAACAAGGGGTCAGAGAGGCAAGGCTGAAAATACCAAGTACGAGGTCATTGGTGACCTTTACTAAGCAGTTTCTCAGCAACGGGAGGGACTGAGCCAGGTTCTGGCATAATGAGGATTGAAAGGATGGGGAGGAAGTAGACTCAGATAATAGTTAACATGTCTTGACCATCTCCTATGCAGCAGGGTTCTTTGTTAATACATTTAGTTCTCACAGCCACCTAAGAGTAGATACTATCCTTAGCCTCATTTTACAGCTGAGGAAACTGAGACACAGAGAGGTAAAGCAACACCAAAGGTCACCCAGTTAGAAGTGCAGAGCTGGATCATAAAGTTTCCAAAATCCAAACTCCTGACCACTAAAGAAGCTGGGAGTCTAGAAATGTGACAGTTGTGAGAGAACATGAAACCAAGGTTATTAAATTTTTGATTACTTTTCACGGTGACAGGAGATTGGAGCACGTTTATAAACAGAAGGAGAGCCTGGAGACAAGGAGAAAGTGGATGGCTAATCAAGGTGGAGTAAGGAGAACAGGTTTAAGAGGAGCCACTGATGGACATGAGATGGGGTTGGCCAAGGGCAGGATGGAGACAGCTGACCTCAGCGACGGCAGAAAGGGAGGTCAGGCCAGGTACAACTGCAGGTAAATCAGGGCTCTGGAAAACAGAAAGTTCAGAAGATCATAAACCAGAGTTCAGGTGATCACCTCTCCCAGGTGATATATATATACATACAGTGAACGGGAATCATATGGAAATAATGCCATAAACCAACTTCAGCTCGATCCTTGGGGATAGGCTAAGTTTTTCCATTCCTCACATCTCATCACAAGAATGGATGTTGAACTCTAATTAGTAAATTATTTAGAATCTTATTAACCCAAAATAAAATGCCAGTGATTGGCACTTAAGAACTTTACATTGTATTCTGAGGACGACAGACCCTTGCTCACAGTAACTATCACATAAACCTGGATACAGGTGTTCAGTCCTGCTAAAAGCATGGGCCCCGGAACGTTTACACAGACAAGGGAGTGAGCTGGGCAGTTCAGGGACCCGTCTAGATGGCTCTAAGGAAGGAAGCTTCACCACCAGACTTTACTCACATGGTTAGACTCCAAAACCAACAGCCTCGGCCATCACCCAAACACACCAGTTATTCAGTATTTCACTCAGATTTCTTTTTATTTTTCCAAACCCAGTTCTCCCAAGCGCGAATTCTGCCACTGAGCCACCGTCGCACCGCCCTCAGATTTCTTTTTAAAGGGCCTTACAAGGAGGACTTTTAAATAAAGGGCTTGTGTGGCTGTCTGAGGAAACAGGGAATATTTATTATTTTACATTGTTATTGCCCCTAAATATGTAAAATACCTTCTTTTTAAATTTTAGGAATTTTTTTGTTAGACAGAATTCAAATGTTCATTGCAGACAAATTTTTGAAAAGTAAATGTCCTCCCTAGTCTAACCACCCAGAATACTTTGCTATATTTTATTCCAGACTTTCTGGAGCATAAACAGTGTGTACACATATAATACAGGTGCACAGATATGTCTCTTTACAAAAATAGAATCATACTATACATATGCACAGATAAACATATAGTTTCAACACCATATTTGATGTCTGCCTTGAAATAGTTTTATAACAGACGTATTTTGTGGGAAAAATGGATGACGATAAAGAATATCTTGTAATTTACTTAATAGATACAGGGAGACTGTCCACATTTATTTAGTCATTTGTATGCAGTGGCCTTAACTGTTCACTATAGATAGGAGAATGGTACAGGATAGAATTTAAACTTACAGGCTCTGAAGCCAGGCTGTCTGGGCTTGGATCCCAGCTCCCCATTGACTAGCTGTGTGACCTTGGGCAAGTTGCCTCTTCTCTCTGTGCCTCAGTTTCCTGATCTGCCTGAAGGAGACTAGTGGTATCTAAATGAGTTCGTATATGTGAAATGCTAGGAACAGTACCTGGCTTTTAGTAATCTTCCATACATGTTTGTGTTTCAAAATGCATTTGAATTCTTTAAACATTCAAGTCACTGAATAATTTAGTCTAGAAAACCTGAAGGGTTTGACAAAACTGAGGCAGAAACAGAAGTTTGTTCAGTTTGATTCCCAGGATGGGGCTTGCGAGTCTGTATTTATGCAGTGCTCTCCTCGTGAGTGAGTCTTAGGATCAGTCAGGTTTACAAGCCACTGGTCTAGAACACTGGACACAGTTGGACAGAGTTGGATGGTAGGTGAGACTGGAAAGATCCAGAACAGCCCACTCTGACACAGTGACCCTTTGTAAGAAGCAAAGCACATATGTATTAAAACTGGAACTTTGTCAACTGAGAATCAGTTGAAATGAAGAGGAAGTGAAAGTTTAGAAGAAATTTGTAGATAAAGAGGTTTCTTTCTGAAATTGTTACTTTTTGGAAGGATATTTTCTCTTCGCTTTGTTCCATTTGGTCTTGTGTACTTTATTTCTAAACGCATTCAGAGATTCATTTCATTCCCCTTCTTATGATAACAACTAATGTTTATTGTGTCAAACCCTGTGCTGGCATTTTTCAGGCTGTACTTCATGTAACCTTCAGGACAGGTATGTGAGGTATGTACTATGGTTCCCGTTTTACAAATGAAAACTACTGAAGTTTGGAGAAGTTAAATAACTTGCGCAAGGCACAGTATCCATTTTCCCTTTTTACTTACTAACAGCAAACACCAATTTTATTTGGGTAGGCAATGAATACAGTGAAAAGACCACATCTCCCAGTGTCCCTTGCGGGTGTAAGTTTTAGCCAATGAGATGTCAGTTGAAGCTCCACATGGACTTTCTGGGATTCCCACACGTTCCTGATGCCTGAAATGCTGGCATGGTGACAGCAGCTTTGGCAGCCATCTCATCTTGGACTTTGAGGATATAAACTATGGGGTTAGATGGTGGTTGAGAAAGACAGAGGAAACTTGGTCCCCAATAACTCTGGAACTGCTCTATCAGTCCTGGGCTACCTCTGACATATTTGACTTGAGATTAAAAAAAACGAAAGCAAAAAGAAATGAAAAAAACTTTGGTATTCTTGAAGTTTCTCCTATCAACAAACCCGATTCTAACAAATAAAAGTAGCTCATGCTTAGATGATGCTTTACAAGTGCTAATTATATGTCAGACACAGCTCCAAATGGTTTCTATGTGTTAACTCATTTAATCCTAACCACATTATTATTCCCATTTTGCAAATGAAGCACAGAGAGTTTAAGTGACTTATCCAAGGTCACACAGCTAAAAGTAGCAAGCCAGAAACACAAAGCTAAGGATAAGATGTGGAAGTAAAACTCAACTCTGTCTGACACTCAAATCTATGCTTGTAATCACGATGCATATGGCCTCTTACACACTCAGTGTAATTGTGTGGGGCTTTGTGGGTTTCCTTTCCTAAACTTTACCTTCTGCTTTAATTCACACAATGGAGGGACCACTATCTAGTGGCATAAGAAGTAGCTCCATGGTTTCTCTAGAAGACCGAAACCGGCTTGTTTAGGCTCCACCTTAAAGTCTTAACTCCTTAATAAAACATACCCCAAAATGTCATAGATGCGTTCCAAAAAGTTACGTGTTTCAAAAAGCATTAATGAAATTGCATTTGCCATTGTTTCCATTATAAAACTGTGTTATGCTTCTTTTATCAAGTATAAATCTATAATAAGCAGAGTTGAGCCATTCATTCATTCATTCATTAAACAAGTATTAGACGCCTGCTCTGTCAGATACTCTCCGGGATGCTGGGATACTGCAGCAACGGACAAGGCAGACCCGACAAAGACCTCTTAGAATTCACACTCTGGAGCGAGTGGACAGATAGTTAACAAATAAACCGACAAGAAAAATATTAGGTGCAAACAGTCCCTCAAAGGAAAGAAGTTTGTGCCGGGGGCTCCTTCAGGAATGTTCTATCTGAGAGGAGATAATTAAGCTGAAACTTGAAAAGTGAGTTCTTTGAGAAAAACAGGGAAAGTTCTTCCAGGCTGAGGACAGCGATTTCCAGGAAAGAGTGTGGCATGTTTAAGGGAACACGAACACGGGAGAGTGGCATGAATGAGGTCAGATGGTTAGGGGTGGCCAGGTCGTGCTAGCAGTAAAGGCCATGTTTGGGGACTTCATTCCGAGGGGGAAGCTATTGGAGGGTTTTAACCAATGTAGTGGACATTTGTCACCCCAACTGGTCAGCTTCAAAAGCCTTTCTTGCTTTTGAAAATCACAAAATCTGTAGAAGACAGGTCCCCAGTCCCCATTATGGAAACTGAGAGGGAAGAGGAGACATTTCCTTCCTCCTCCCCCTGGCAGTTAGAACAAGTTCAATCAGATGCTCCGACTGGGAGATGTGAGGTTAGTTAGCACCCAGGGCAGCTGGGGTGGAGTTAGGAGGGCACGGGAGGGTTGCGCAGGGGCAGCTGAGTCCGGCACATGGAGACTGACGCCCACTGACCTGCAGCTGCCCACAAGTATCCTGTGAGATGGTATTGGGGGCAGCATCCTATGCAAACCATTATTCCATCTTCCCATTGATTCTCTAGTTCCTCAATCACTTCAATAAGTTCTTCTTCTTATGACATTAACTGGTGCTATTTTCTATTATCTGAAACTAAACCCTTGACTAGTACAGCAGGGAAACAATGCAATCTGGTTCATGGTTTTAAAAGAAATGCTGTGTGGAAAATGAAATAAAAGGGGTACCAGCCAGGGGCCGGTCAGAAGCAGAAACCACACCAAATGTTCCAATAGAGGGGCCTCAATAAAAAGAACTGGCCACATCTCTGCGTGGGACATGACTCCCAGGGGCGTGGACCTTCCTGGCAACGTGGGACAGAGATCCTGGAATGAGCTGAGACTCAGCATCAGGGGCTTGAGAAAAACCCTAGAATGAGCTGAGAATTAACATCAAGGGATTGAGAGAACCTTCTCGACCAAAAGGGGGAAGAGTGAAATGAGACTGTGTCAATGGCTGAGAGATTCCAAACAGAGTCGAGAGGTTACCCTGGACATTATTCTTACGCATTAAATAGATACCACCTTGTTAGTCAAGATGTAATGGAGGCTGGAGGGAACTGCCTGAAAATGTAGAGCTGTGTTCCAGTAGCCATGTTTCTTGATGATGATTGAACAATGATATAGCTTTCACAATGTGACTCTGTGATTGTGAAAACCTTGTCTCTGATGCTCCTTTTATCTACCATATCAACAGACGAGTAGAACATATGGAATAAAAATAACTAATAGGGGGAACAAATGTTAAAATAAATTTAGTTTGAAATGCTAGTGATCAATGAAAGTGAGGGGTAAGGGGTATGGTATGTATAATTTTTTTTTTCTGTTATCGTTTTATTTCTTTTTCTGTTGTCTTTTTATTTCTTTTTCTAAATCGATGCAAATGTTCTAAGAGATGATGAATATGCAACTATGTGATGATATTAAGAATTACTGATTATATATGTAGAATGGAATGATATGTTAATGTTTTTGTTTGTTGTTAATTTTTTTACATTAATAAAAAAAAATTGGCCACAGGTGTTAAAAGGCTAGAACAGCAAAAGGAAGAGCAAAAGAAAAAAGGAAGATGCTACAGTAACCCTGGGGTTAATAATTTCAAGAAGTAGCTCTTAGATGAGAGGGGACAGGTGGTCTCCCCCAAATCTAGGAGCTTGGAGAAGGGTGTGCTTAGCTCTCTGCGGGGTGGGGAGGTGGCTCTGTCCCATTCAGACCTCTGAGGAGAGATTGGCTGGCTGGCTGGTACTTAGATCACAGGTGTGGTTCTGCAGGTGCTCAGCTCTCCCAGGACGTGCGGAGCAGGTGAGGGAGAATGACTGGGCTGCTGCTGGCACCTGGCGGGCGGTGGGGGCGGGGCGGAGAGGAGGAGGAGGCGCAGCAGGGGTGATGAATGGGAGGATTCCGGGAAGCTGAAGCCAATTATCTGCTGCTCCTAGAGCAACACTGAAAAACAGAAAGTGAAAAACAGGAAAGAGCCCTTTCTCCCTTCATCCCACCTTCTAATCTCCTAATGCTTCACATGCAGAACGTTGCGCCGAGTGAGCTGGCAGAGTGGCGGGGGGTTTAGTTTTCATAATCCCATCTCCAGTATTACATACAGAGAAGCACAGGGAAGGGCATCTTGGAGAACACAGATAAAAGATCCAGCACAGAGATAATACCAAATCCAGTTTGGAGGCTTTTGCAATGACCTGGGAGAGAAAAGATCGGGGCACAGACTTGCTGGCTGTGGACATGGCAAGGAGTAAACAGATTTGAGATTAGAGGTAGAATTGACAAGCATTTCCTCTGAGAGTTTAGATATGACTTTAATATTAATATGATCAATACAGCTACCAGATACCAGTTATCCCACTTTCTTGCTGGTTGGCAGGGTTAAAAACCCAACAAGGGGTGGCAAAACACCCAGGGACCCAGAGGGAAGCTATTATTAGCACTCCCAGTTCTGAAGGGGCAGAGGCGGTAGCTGCAGTTAGGGAGCAGGGGCCACCGCAGGAATTAGCCTTAAGTAGAGCAGCACAGTCACTGCCTCAGCAGGAAGGGACCCAAGGAATACAAAACCCGGCTGTCCTCTCTCTCTCTCTCTCCAGCCCTCAGTCTTCTGCTGTGTCTCCCAACCAGAAGTCAGGGCAAAGGGAGTCCAGGCATATGGCAGCCGGTGGAGACCAGCCTGCAGGGAACAGAGGAGGGGACAGAGTGGACCCTGAGTGGTAGAGAACATCTGACTTAGCTGTTATAGACGTTATTGAATTCTTCTCTACTTATCAAATTATAGTTGTATGGTCTTCAAACAATGTAAGGTAGTTTCAAATCAGTTGTTTCATTTTATACTCAAAACAACATGGGACATAGGTAGGGCAGGTATTATTTTGAGAAAGAGGAAGCAAACACGTTTATGACTGTTTGGAAGCCTTGGTAACAGAAGAGAAATTAAAGCGTAGGTCTTTTTTCATTCTTTTGTGCCATCTCTGTAAATCACACTCTCTCTCCGCTTGTACAACTCTCAATAACGATGAAATTCCCCATGATCATGTTTTGTTTTTTCAGGGGTGCACCCGTGATCTTTTTTTTTTTTTGTATGCTGTATGGTGGGGCCACATTTAATTATTTTTCCATGTGAGTATTCTGTCATTGCAGCACCATTTGTTGAATTTTTGTTTGGTTGGTTTTTATTTTGCTTTTTTTTTTTTTAGCGCGGGGTGGGGGGGAGTGCATGAACCGGAGGGTCCCCCCCACGGCAGCCGAGAATTCTCCCACTGAGCTGCCCTTGCAGTCACCTTGGTGACCATTTTTAATGTGTCTTTCTACAACATCTATCGTGATTCCAGGAAGACCTTGGAACTCTTTCTTTTCTCCCCAATTTAAATCGTTACCAAATCGTCGAAATATCTGTTTAACCTGTACTTCCTCATATGCCCCCAGAACTTAGGCGCTCCTCTTTGCTTCCTCACAGTTTGTAGTTACACATTTATGTGATCGATAATTAAATTTGTCTCCCACACCCAGGCTTTGGCTTCCTTGAGACCTTGTCTGTCTGGCTCACTTTTTGGGCCTCCAGCTCTTGTCACAGTGCCTGCTACACAGAAGTCACAAAAATATATGTTATTGTTGTTAGTGGGCCTTCCAGTCTCCAATCCTTAGTTTCTCTAAGCACGATGCCAAAAGAGTGGGCTTTTCATCTGCAAATCCGATCTTTCCACTTCTCTGATGCAGCACTCCTTTCAGTCTAGGAGAAGTTGAAAGATATTTAATTTAGTTCTCACAATATATATATTTTTAATGTATATTAAATACTATATTTTAAAATGTAATAAAAAATAATAAAAGTATTGGTTAGATTCATGCATTGGGATCCTATAAAACATGATTTGAAGAACAATGTATATTATACAAAAAAGACATTTGCAATAAACATTGCTAAAAAACTACAAAGTAAGATGAATGGTAATATTCAATTTTTATAAATGCATATGTATAATAAAGGTAGAGAAAGGAGTAGAGGGAATTTTACTAAATTAACTGAGCACATCAACAGCGGAATTTTTGTTCTATTTGCTAATCAGTATAGAATTTCAATAGTAAACACATTACTTTTAGGAAAAAAGTAATGTATAATTTCTATTAAGTTATAGTTTTTTTGTTTTTTCTTTTGGAATTTGAGTTCTTAGGGTGACCAAGTCCAAAATATTTATAGAACAGTAATATAGTTGAAAAAATTCCTCAGGAAATTCCTTCTCACTATAATAGCTCATATTCTGGATGTTTAAAAAAACAGTTTGGCATAATTGCCAACTAAAATCCAAATCTATCCCATAAAAATCAGGAATTTCAGTTTTCCTTGAGAAATCTGCCGATTGGGTCACCCTGGGCCTATATCACAGCCGCAGCTGACCAGAGCCAAGGAACAATTATTTCCTTTGATGGGCACAGGCCCCACCAGCCTTCCTGGGCCCTCTTCATTCCCTTACTTTTTCTGGGCCCTGGAGGAATCTGAATTTGGGATTCCAGGATAAAGGGAATTAAATTTAAATGTTTTATTGTGGCTTCTAGAAAATTCCATGATCTCATTCTGCCTACATTTATCCCTTCAGTGTGTACGCTGGGCTCCAGATTCATATAGATGGTTTATGGTAATCACCGTTCTTTCTCCCCTCTGTGCTTTTGTCCGGACAGTCTGGACCGCCCTTCTGAGGAACCTCCACCCCTCATGGTCTACCTACTCCCACTCAGCATGCAAGACTAAACTTAGCTCATCTCTTCTGGGAAGCCTTCCTCCCCGGCAGTAGTCACTTGGCTTCCTGATGTACTGCTCACATCATTTTGTAATTATTTTGTGACCCGTATGACTTTCTTCACTAGATCAAACTGTCATAAAATCATGTATCTGCTGAGTATTAATTAAATTGCTAACATCTCTGTCCACCAGTTAGCAGAAACTCTAGCATTTTGCTTTTGTGCTCCCCCCTCCCCACTTCCCCCACTGAAATTTTCTAAGAACCACAGAGGTTTACTTAGTTGTTATGCCAATTCTGCTTTCAAATACATCCCAGAAAGAGAACTGGGAAACCTCATCAGCCCCCTAGCAGGCCCCTACTTTTCTCCATTGGATGCATTGTTCCTGCTCTATGGTGTTGATACTGAAAGTCCGGGATATGACTGTCTGCTACTGAAATGATGGTCTCACATGTTAACGATCCTCACTCCCAAGGAGATGACTGCATGACCTTCAAGGGTGTAGTTAGTTAAAAATGTTTCCCTCCTTTGGCTTTTTAACTTCCACTCTTATACTCATCCTTTCTCCTAAAGACCACCCTTCATACCTGGGACACGAGGGGCTTCACAGGGACACCCCCTTTGCTACTGATGAGTTTCTCTCTGTAACAACTGGGACAATCCCATTGATCAGACGGGTTATAATAAATTGCACCTCAAGGGGGAGAGGGTTTCAGGCCTTCATTCCTTTCCTCCCGGGAAGCTCCTGGTCCCCTATGCCAAATAGTCCACCTTCTCAGCAGCCCAGCTCAGTACACAGGGACAATTGAGAGGGGCAGGCTTTCTCACCCTACAAAAAAATTCGATTCCTCTTTCTCCAGGGCTTCAGGTGCCTTCCTGTTCTATACACAATGTAGAGGGGTTATGCAAGTAATTCTTCTCCAAATAAAGGCCTGCTCCAAGGGAACCAGCCTCTGGAAACTTGCGAAAATGATAGCTTTTCCTGATAAGAATTAAAGTTGCACCTTGTCTTACATAGGGTTCCCTGTAAAATAGACTCAGAGATAGAGAGGTGCACGCAGATAGCATTTTGGAGAGTGTTCTAGGGAATAACATATATAAGAGAATGAGTGAAGCAAGACTGGACAAAGGAAGGAGTTGAACTGCAATGCAATTGCGGCAGAAGACTTAGCTGATCCCATAAGGAGTCTTGAAGGGAAACCTGGGCAGGACACCACGATATCCACTATACAGCTATCTAGGCATAATTTATTTATAGCTCTTGGTCTCCTATACAGAATAGTCCACCTTCTTTCCAGGAGACCAGCTCTTGAGGGCAAAAACCAGGTGCATCCCACAGACTGCCTGGAACAGAGAGCGTGCTTAATTAACAGAGAGCAGATAACTGAATAAATGCAGGCATGAAAGAATAAATATAAGCTCAATGACTCTCTAATAAATTATTATTGGTTGCATTTATGCAGAACTTTGCATGTGCAAATTATTCTGCTAAAATATGCATTATAAATATGTAAGTGCTGCAAGCATTAATTTCTAATAAAACTTATCATCAAAATGAATTAATATTTAGGGACACAGACCAGGAGCATGACCCTACATTAGCCAACTTTCCCAGAATGCATCTGCCTTAATAGCAGAACTACTTAAAGGTTTCAGAGCTGGCATCCTAATTCATCTGTTAAATTGTCTTTTAGACCTCCAACTTTGTTAGATAAATCTCCTCTCCTGAAGCCTAAATCCTGTTTTCATTATATAATGTTTCCAAAGTTTATTGAACATTTTATCTCTGCTTTCAGACTGTTCTAATCTTGGTTGTTTTTTTTTTGCATCTTTTTATGTTTTTCCCCTAGTAGTCCTATTTTTCGAGGACATTTTTTATTTTGGCTGTCCGGAACAGCAGTCCCTTCTTCTGGGAAAGCTTCTTCCAACCATGTGCTCGTAGTGGGTGTGGGGGGGACTGACAATCTTAAAACTGCCCCCCAGGCTACAGTGATTGGCTCATGGTTGAGCACATGACCGAAGATGGCCCAATCACAGTTTTTCCTTGGGAATTTTTTAATCTTGAGGTGAGGGGAAAAAAAGAGGACTTTCTTTTTTTTTTTAAATTCCTCTGTGTTTGTGGAGTTGCTTGCTAGGCTGGTGTGATGGTTAGGTTCTGATGTCAAGTTCGCCAAATGATTATACCCAGTTGTCTGGTCAGGCATGCACTGGCCTGACCATTGCTGCAAGGATATTTTGTGGCTGGTTGATACACTGGAAGGCTGGTGTATTAAGTCATCAATCAGCTAACTGCATCTGTGGCTGATTATATCTGCAATCAACTAAGGCGTGTCTCCCACAACAAGATAATCCAATCAATTGAAGGTGTTGAAGGAAGGAGACTCATTCTCTGCTCCTTCAGCCTGCCAGCCTCTCCTGTGGGATTCATCTAGAACTTCATTGGAGCCACAGCTCACAGCCTGCCCTACGGATTTTGGACTCTTCCATTCCCGTGGTTGTGTGAGACACCTTTATAAATCTCATGTTTACAGATCTCTCCTTTTGGTTCTGTTTCGCTAGAGAACCCTGACTAACACAGCTGGGAACCCAGAGCTGCCAAAGAACATCCCCAACCCTGTGAAGGAACCCTCCTGCAACAGGAAAACACGAAGTCAACCTGAGGAGAGAAACAGGGTGAGAGGTAGAGAAAGTTCTGCAACCTCTTCATCCCTGGTTCCAGGACCTAGAATCCCAGAGATGCTGTGTTTCCTGACCTTCCAAAGGGTAGCTGTCAAATTCACCCTTCGTTCTGGGGCTGCCTCAGTCTGCCACCAAAAATCTACACTTTACCTTCAGCCAGTTTAAGTTTTGTTTCTCTCACTTCCAGTGCATCCTCCTATACACGCATTTGCTAGGACCAGTTTGTAGATTTCCTAGGATTTAAATATTCTGAATACTAACATTGTAAATCTCAGATTGTCAAGGTAAGCCACCGTACATGAGGTGAGAGGACATAAGATCTAAGAACATGGGCCCGAGAGCCTTGAGTTCAAATCCTACCTTCATAACCAACCAATTAAGTGCCTTTGAGAAGATAGTTAAATTGTGTCTCATCTGTACAATTTGCACAATGTTCAAGGGATTATTGTGAGCATTAAGGATTCTATCTTGGGGGTATGAGGATAGTCCAACGGTAGAAATCTCACCTGCCATGTGGAAGACCCAGGTTCGATTCCCAGTCCATGCACTTCCCAATAAACAAACCAACCAACAAAAATTCAACAAATGGTACTGCAATAATGGGATACTCACGTGGAAAAAGAATGAACTGTGACCCCCGACATACAGCATACAAAAAAAAAATTTGAGATATTATCTTTAAAGTAATAACCCAGCACCTGGCACATTGCAAGAATTCAATAAATACAGCTATTATAAGCTCTTTCTTTGGTCATTGATGTCTCCCATGGGATTCAATGCACATTAATGCAATCCAGGATCTCAAATTTCTTTCTTTTTACTCTGGAATTGTTAAACAAATGTTTGTTGTTGTTGTTTTGACATTTTGTGGCCTTTCTCTTGGACCACATTCTGCTTCTTTTTCATTTTGTCAATAGTTCCATCCTGATCATTGTTCCCTCTGTATTTCTTCTCAATTCTTTTTCATCTTACCACCCCTCAACATCATTCTTTTCCTTCCTCACAAGATGTTTCTTATTATGCAGACACACTGAAACATTCCTACTACAAGGAGCAATTTGCTGAATATTTATTTTCTTTGGAATCATCTCTCGTTTAAGGAAGCAAGATCATCCACCGATGAAGTAGCTCTTCCTGGTTGGGTTAGGGCATGTGGCCAACTGCCCCTGTAATTGCAAATCCCTGTAATAATTCATTTTTTGGCCACGACACAAACCACAGTCCAAAAGATTGTCCTGAGTTCTGAAGGTCAAGCAATTACAACTTTCTCAGGCTTTTAGAAGATTGTAATTCTAGAGACAGGGCCTCTCCTCAGGGGAGTCTGATGGAAGTTCTTTAGGGGAGGACTGAACCTGCAATTTGGGTACCTGGATTCCAGTCTTGGCTCTGCCACTTCCTGTCAAAGTACCTGTCAGGCTAATTACTCTACCTCTCTAAGCCTCAATTTCTTCACCAGTAATGTGGGTTTACAGTAGTATTACCCCAATTTTGTGTAAAAATTAAGCTGAAGGACTACAGTAATTTGTAAATTGTGAAGTGCTGTTTAAACAGGAGATGTTACCAATGCAAAGTTTAATAGGAACCCAGTGACAGATTTAAATGTATCAGGACATAACTAGTGATAAAATTTCTAAAAAGTCAGCTCAGATTGGCCCTGATCAAGACAGCAGAGAGAGCTGCGTCAGGGCTTCACTCCCCCATAGAAGCTTTGAACAACCAATAAGAATTGGTGAAAAGATCTTTCTCAAAGCTCCAGAAATGTTAAAGAATTGCAGCAACAGGGTGAGCACCAAATCAAGAAAAAGGCTTCCTAAAAGCAGTAGGATTTTGTGATGTCCTCTCTGGCCCCTCCCCCAATTCTCACTGGCTCAGCATGGAGCCACTCACATCCCTAGTGCAGATTCCTGGTCCCTGTTCTGGAGTGAAAAGGGTAACCCTCATAAACATACCAGAGGCTTGTATGCCTGGCTCAATCTGTCTGGTTATGGTCTGAGGGACTCACTGTTTCAGAAATGCCCTGTGTGTAGAAGGTGGCTTGCAGCTCTGCTACCAAACATTAGCTAGATACAATCTTAAAGAACAGGTGACTCAGAGTCTAAATTCCAGTTATAACATACTAAAACATCAAAATATCCAACTTCAACAAATCATTACAAAACACACAGGAAACAGGAAGTTGTGGCCCAGGTAAAGGAGAAAATCAAAACATTAGAAAACATCAGTTGAGGAGGATAAAATGTGATATTCCAGACAAAGACTTTTAAAAAATGGTCCTAGATATGCTCAAAGAGCTAATGGAAAGCATGGACAAAGAACTAAAGGAAATCAGGAAAACAATAGATGAATACAAAGCGAAAATCAGTAGAGATAGAAATTATGAAAAGGAACTAAAAACAGCTGAAAACCACAGTAACAGAAATAAAAAATTTTCTAGCGGGGTCCAATAGCAGATTGGATCTGGCAGAAGAAAGACTCAGTGAACTTGAAGATAAGATGATTGAAATCATACATTCTGATGAGCAGAAATAAGAAAGAATGAAGAAAAATGAACAGGGCCTGAGGAACCTGTGAGACTCCATCAAGCATACCAATATATGCATTGTGGGAGTCCCAGAAGATGAAGAAAGAGAGAAAGTGGCAGGGAGAATATTCAAAGAAATAATGGGTGAAAACCCAAACCTAATGAAAGACATGAATATACGCATCCAAGATGCTCAACAAACTCCAAACTCCTAACCTCATAAATGGAGGAGCTAGAAAAAGAAAAGCAAACTAAACACAAAGAGAGTAGAAGGAAAGAAATAAAAATTAGAGCAAAGATAAATGAAATAGAGAAGTAAAAAAATAATAGAATCAAAGAATCCAAAAGTTGATTCTTTGAGAAGATTAATAAAATTGACAAAACTGAAAAAGGAAAAAGGAAAAAGGATGCTTGTAACTAAAATTAGGCATGAAAAGGAGACATTACTACCAACATCCCAGAAATAAAAAGGGTTCTAAGAGGCTACTATAAATAACTATACACCTACAAACTGAACAACCTAGATGAAACAGACAAGTTCTTAGAAATATACAAACTACCTGTCCTGACTCAAAAAAGAAATGGAAGGTTTCAACAAACCAATAAAAGAGTTGAATCAGTCATCCAAACTTCCTAACAAAAGAAAATCCCAGGACCAGATGGTTTCACAAATGAATTTTACCAAACATTCCTAAAGAATTAATCCTCTTCTGGTAAAATTCTTCCAAAAAATTGAAGGGGACAGGACACTCTCTAACACATTCTATGATGTCATTACCCAAATACCAAAGCCAAAGAAAGATACCACAAGAAAAAAAATTACAAATATCCCTGATGAATATATATGTAAAAATCCTGAACAAAATACTAGCAAACTCTATCAACCAATGAATAGATAAATAAAATGTGGTATATCCATACAATAGAATGTTACTCAGCAGTAAGAAGAAATGAAGTCCTGAAGCAGGTGACAACATGAATGAATTGTGAGGACGTAATGCTGAGTGAAATAAGTCAGACACAAAGGGACTGATAGTATAAGATTTCACAAATATGAACGAACCATAATATGTAAAGTCATAGTCATAAAATGCAAAATATAGGTTATAAAGAGATAAAGTGAAGCTTGAGAAAGGGGAGCAGTTGCCTATTATGTACAGAATTCTTGTTTTTTGGTATGTTGTATGGTGGGGTCACAATTCATTATTTTTCCATGTGAATATCCTGTTATTGCAGCACCATTTGTTGTATTTTTTATTTGTTTGTTTTGCTTGTTTGTTTGTTTTGGGGAAGTGCCTGGGCTGGGAATCAAACCCAGGTCTCCTGCATGGCAGGCAAGAATTCTACCACAGAACTACTCTTGTACCCACTATGCACAGAATTTTTAATGAGATTCAACTTAAGTGTTTGGGAAAGGATAGAGGTAAGGATAGCTCATGATTGGGATTATAAATATACTGCTGAATTGTAGGTGAATTTGGTTGAAAGGGATTGTTTAGATACATGTATGTCACCAGAAAGAAAGCTAGAGGTTTAAATATGGTATTGTATAACACAGTGACCCTTGAGGTGTATATTGTTTAAGATTAACAGTACAAATATAAGTAAGTTCTTCTATGGAATACTACAAATATACAACACTTATGTACAAAGAGTTAATAACCAACTGGTATATGGAAATGTACTGTTAATAATAAATTGGTATATGGAAAAAAGTACCTATTGCAAGCTATAAACTATAGTTAACAGTAATATCTTAATATCCTTTCATCAAAAGAAGCCAGTGTACCACACCAATACAAGGGGCCAGTAATGGGGGGTGAGGATAAGGGGTATGGGTTTTGGGTTTTCTTTTTTATGTCTCTTATTTTTCTTATTGGAGCAATGAAAATGGTTTAAAATTGAATGTGATGATGATTGCACAGCTAGGTGATGACACTGTGAGACATTGTATATTTCGAATGGATTATATGGTATGTGAATATATATCAATAAACTTTGCAGAAAGAAATTACTAGCGAACAAAACCCAACAGCACATTGAATGAATTGTACAGTATGATCAAGTGCATTTATCGCAGGTATGCAAAGGTGGGTTGACATAAGAAAATCAATTAATGTAATATACCACATTAATAGACCAAATTTTGAAAAGGCGACATGATCATCTCAATTGACAAAGAAAAGACATTTGACAAAATCCAGTACCCCTTCTTAATAAAAACACTTAGAATGCTAGGAATAGAAGAAGTATACTCACCTATTATCAGAGGCAATAGTGAAAGACTGAAAGCTTTCCCTTTAAAATCAAGTACAAGACAAGGATACCCACATTGTACTAGAAGATCAAGCTAGAGCAATTAAGCAAGAAAAAGAAATAAAAGTCACCCAAATTAAAAAGGAAGAAGTAAAACTTTCCCTATTCACAGACACATGATTCTATATATAGAAAAGCCTGAAAAATCCATGACGAAACTCTTAGAATTAATAAACAAATTCAGTGAAGTGGTGAGGCACAAGATCGATAAAAATCAGTTGTGTTTCTATACACTAGTGTGCTGGTTTTAAACTGCTGTGTACCCCAGAAAAACCATGTTCTTTAATCCTGATTCAATATTGTTGGGAGGGATATTTTTTATTAAATTGTTTCCATGGAAATGTGACCTACCCAATTGTAGGTGGGACCTTTTGATTAGGTGGTTTCCTTGGAAATGTGTCTCCACCCATTTAAAGTAGGCCACTTACTGGAATCCTTTAAGAGGGAACTTTTTTTGGAAAAAGCTTCAGAGCCAAGACAGACAGAGGTATTTGGAGATGCAGAAAGAAAATGCCCCCAGGAAAGCTATTTGAAACCAAAAGCCAAAGGACCAGCAGACACCAGCCACTTGCCTTCCCAGTTGACAGAGGTTTTCCAGACCCAATGGCCTTTCTTGAGTCCAGTTATGTTTCTCTGGATGCCTTAATTCGGGCATTTTTATTGCCTTAGAACTGTAAACTTGTAACTTAATACATTTCCTTTATAAAACCCAACCCATTTCTGGTATTTTGCATTTCTGGCAGCGTTAACAAACTAAAACAACTAGTAATGAAAAATCTAAAGAGGAAATCAAGAAAAAAACCCATGGAAAATAACAACTAAAAGAATAAAAAGAATCATTACCCATTAGGGAAATGCAAATCAAAACCACATTAAAATACCATTTCACGGGTGGGCCACGGTGGCTCAGCAGGCAAGAACGCTTGCTTGCCATGCCAGAGGACCCGGGTTTGATTCCTGGTGCCTGCCCATGCATTAAAAAAAAAAAATATACCATTTCACACCCACTAGAATGCTACTATTCAAAAAATTGAAAACAAGTGTTGGAGAAGATGTGGAGATATAGAAACACTCATTCATTGTTGGTGGGAATATACAATCATGCAGCCCTTATGGAAAACAGTTTGGTGATTCCTCAGAAAGTTAAGTATAGACTTATATGACCAAGTAATCCCACTACTAGGTATATACTCAAAACTATTTAATGCAGGACCCAAACAGATATTTGCACACCAATGTTCTTGTCAGTTTATTTACAATTGTCAAAAGCTGGAAGCAACCCAAGTATCCATCAACAGATGAATGGATAAACAAAATGTGGTATTTACATACAATGGAATAGCATCCAGCCATGAAAAGGAACACAGATAGAATATATGAGACAACACGGATAAACCTGGAAGCCATCATGCCGAGTGAAATAAGCCAGACACAAAAGGACAAATACTGTATCATCTCTCTGAAATGAAATAATTAGAATAAGCAAATTCACAGAGTCAGAAATTAGAATACAAATTACCATGGACTGGGGTTGGGCCCATTAACTCCCATGGGGAGTTAATGCTTAACTGGAGCAGAGTTTCTCTTTGCAGTAGTGGATAGTGGTGACAGTACAACTGTCACACTCTATGAATGTGATCAACGTCACTGAATTATATACTTGAATGTAGTTAAAGGGGGAAATTTTAGCTTGTATACATGCCAGCATAAAAATTTGAAAAACCAAAACTGTGCTACTGTACAGTGCAAACAATGAATCCTAAGGTAATCTATGGACTATAGTTAATAGTTCAATTCTAGCAATATTCTTTCATCAATTTTTTGTAACAAAAGTACCACATTAACACAAAAGTGTTAATAATAGGGAAAAGCTGTGAATGTTAGGCATATGGGAAGTCTATGTTTTCTCCATGATTTACATGTAATTTAAAAAATTAAAATATATATATATATTTTAAAAAATAGCATAATCCCTGCCACTTTTATACCACCAGCAGCACCGTCTATTTCTAATCAAACAGTTGCTCAGTTTGGTTTTATAACTCCCTCGAAGGCAAGGGCTATGTCTCTTTAATTTGCTTTGTGCAGCATCGTGTTCAGAGAGAAAACTAATTCATGATAATTTGGTGAAGAACAGCTTAGGATCTTCTTGAGTAAGGCAGACAAATGGAGTCAGGTGTTCACTGCCACAGTCCTTAGAAGTTCCTTAGAAAAGATACATTAAGGAATAATTTCTAGTTGTGAACCTCAGTAGAAGGCTGCCGAAGCAGAATAAAATAGCCCATTTATTGCTCCTCAAATGGGCTTTCCACCTGGATCCCCTGTCCTTGCCCAGCCAAACCTGGAAACTCTCTTGCCCATCAAGCTCATCTGATACAGAATTTTCTAATGCCCACCCCAGCCCCACCCTCTCCCCACCCCACCCCCACCCCATTCAGTTGTGAAGAGGCCCAGATTTTCCCTGGTTGCAGAATGAGGATAGTAAGTCCATGATACAGACCTCAACAGAACATTCTGGGAATACAGAGAGGTGACTAAGCAAGCTTGGGAAAGCAGGGAAGAGTTCATAAAGGAGCTAAGTTTAGAGCTAAGTCCTAAAGGCTAAGGGGGTGTTGCCAGAAGTTAAAGGACAGGGAAGGAATGTGCTCCCTGTACCCCGAAGGAGGGAACAGTCTGTGCCTTTGACAAAGGCATGAAAGAGCTGGTTGTGTTCAGGAAACAGCAGGTAATTGAGTTTGACTGGAGTGAGGTAGTGAAGGGGTCCAGAAGAGCTGAAGTTGAAGAGCAAGGGGGAAGGATCTACTGGAGTCCAGGCCATGGCCACTCTGCTCACCCTGCCACCCCACCACCTCTCCCGCAGCTGTGAAGATGCATCACTCTTCTGCTCCAGTAAGGTGATTTTGTGAGCTACTCTTTCAGCCAAACTTTGATAAGAGGTTAGCTTTCAAGATGAGCTTCTTATTTTCCTTGATCAGTAGGGGTTGGGATAGCTTCACCTCCTCTTTTAATCTCAACATTTATTACGAGCCCTCTCCTGGTTTTTCTTCCTGGGGACATAGGACCTCCCAGGAAAATAAGAATCTGGTGGCCTGCTACGAGAGCCCATCGTAAGCAGATCAGCATTTCAACACCCCCTTTTTTTTGTACTAGCTATAAATTGGGGCAAGCTATTTAATTTCTCCCTGCCTCAGTTTCTTCATTGCTTTAAGTGTTTCTGCAAGAATGAAATGATATATGGGCTTCTTTGCCCCCAAATCCTCACTCTTTGCCAGTCATTCCTATCTTGGGGCATCAACGTTTACCCAGTTACTAAAACCAGAAAACCTGAGCATCATTCTTAACCTTTCCCTTTTCCCAATTCCCACCAACAAGTCCTGCCAATTCTCCCTCCAAAATATACCTTTTGCCCTTTCCCTTTTGCTTCCTTAGTCCTAGAAAACAGTCCCTCATCTGCCTACAGACAACTACTGGAGTCTCCCAAACTGCTTCTCCTACTTCAACCCATAACTTCCAAATGTCCGCCAGAGTGATTGTTTTTTTAATGTTAACCAGATCACATCATTCCAGTTCACTGATAGTAAATTACAAACTCCTTATGGTCCATGCAGCCCTGTATGAGTTGGCCTCTGCCTTCCTCGCACCCCTCTCCCCATCACTAGCAGCCACCCTTCCACATCAGTTTTCACACAATTCCTAGAACACACCAACCTCTTGCATCCTCGCGAACTCCACCTTTTCCCTTCCTTCTGCCTGAAATACTCTCCCCCTGGTGTGCCAGTTTGAAAAGATTTATGTACCCTAGAAACAGCCATGTTTTAATCCTAATCCCATTTGTAAAGGCAGCTGTTTCTTCTAATTCTTATTCAGTATGGCATGTTTGAAACATTAATTAGATCATCTCCCTGGAGACGTGACTCAATCAAGAGTGGTTGTTAAACAGGATTAGGTGGAGGCGTGTCTCCACCCATTGTAGGTGGGTCTTGATTTACTTTTTTTTTTTTTTTTTTTTTAAAGGAAAGACAGAGAGAAGGAAGGAAGGATAGAAGGAAGGAAAGAAGGAAGAAAGGGAAACATTTTTAAACATTTTCTTGTTTTTATTGTATTCTGTTTCTCCGTTTTTGTTACATGGGCTGGGGCCGGGAATCGAACCGAGGTCCTCCGGCATAGCAGGCAAGCACTTTGCCCGCTGAGCCACCGCGGCCCGCCCTTGATTTACTTTTAAATGTTGTTGTGGAAACATTTTGGAGAAATTGGGAGGTCTGGAGAGAGCAGAGAAGAAGGACAGAGCCACGAGAAAGCCACAACAGAGAACACTGCAGAACCACGAAGCAGAGAGTCCACCAGCCAGTGAGCTTTGGAGATGAAAAAGGAAAACTCCCTCCAAGGGAGCTGGAGAGGAAGCTAGCAGATGACACCATGTTCGCCATGTGCCCTTCCACTTGAGAGAGAAACCCTGAACTTCCTCGGCCTTCTTGAACCAAGGTATCTTTCGCTGGATGCCTTAGTTTGGACATTTCTATAGACTTGTTTTAATTGGAATATTTCTACGGCCTAAAAACTGTTAACTTGCAACTTATTAAATTCCCCTTTTTAAAAGCCATTCTATTTCTGATATATTGTATTCTGGCAGCTAGCAAACTAGAACACCTGGCTTTTCATAAAGCTGGTTCCTTCTCAGCTAAAATGTGCCTCCCTGGGTGGCCTTTCCTGTCCTCCCTATCTAAAGTAGGTCCCCCTCCCCCCCACACACACTTTATCATAACATCCCTTTCTTCATAGACTCATTGTAGCCTATAATTATTTCCTGTCTTGTTGTCTTAGGTCAGGCTCCCCAGGAATAAGCCCTGAGATAAGGATTATGAAGGAAGTAATTATTAAGAAATACTCCCAGCAGAGACTAGTAAGGAAGGGAAAGCAGGACAGAGAAAGGGAGAAAGGCAAATAAGGGTGGGATTTCAGGTAGAGTCCCAGCTCAACCTGATCCCACAGGAGGTGTCTGCAGTGTAAATTCTGTCTCTGAGTTTATTCCAACCTGGAGTAAATGAGCTGCATTTTTATTTACTGTACCAGTCAGTCATTGGTTAAGGCCCCTGGGGGTGGGAATGAGGGGAGGGCAGGGTAAACTTCCAAGCACTTTCAACTCTTCCCAGCTGCAAGGCAGTCCTCCGGAAAGGGGTAGGTGCAGCCATCCCAGCACACAGGCAGAGCCAGGGGAGAGGAGCACAGACACGGGAAAAGGGATCCCAGGGGGCAAGGATAGGACAAAGCTGGGTACACCAGCTAGAATGTTAACTAGAATGTTTTTACATTCCCAAACTAGAATGTAAACTCCTCAAGGGCAGGCATCTTATTTTCTTCTTTATTCCAATGTTATTTGCATTGTACCTGCCACATAGCTGGCAATCAACAATATTTTTGGATGAATGAATAAAGCGCCTAGAGTAACGTGTGGTATATAGGGGGTGCTCAATTACTATTTTCGAAAACAATATAAATCCTTAAACTTTTTCACCCTTTTTATTGGTTTCCAATCATAACAGACGGATGTTCAAGCACACTGCCTCGAACATGGAAATACTGAGAAAGAGAAAAGGTCAGCTCTGGAAAAAGAAAGGCCCTGGAGAAGATAGCTGAGCTATTAATAAGCAGAAATCTCAAGTGCATTTG
Source organism: Tamandua tetradactyla (assembly GCF_023851605.1). Classification (NCBI taxonomy): domain Eukaryota; kingdom Metazoa; phylum Chordata; class Mammalia; order Pilosa; family Myrmecophagidae; genus Tamandua; species Tamandua tetradactyla. The sequence goes on from NC_135332.1 coordinate 147,405,954, forward strand.
GGGACAAGCAATAGGGGTAGGGATTGGGGATGGATAGACCAACCATGTAGTTAGCACAGGATTATCTAGCCACCGGGCGATTGCTCAAGTTAGGCAATAACAGCTTTCGAGTTCTAGGCAGCACAGGATCTGCCCTCACTGGGGAGAAGGCAGAATATCAGGCCTCAGTGGAGTAGGCTGGGATTCAGGTCAAAGATTTGGTCATGACAGGCCATGGAAGCACAGGGCACAGGCAATAAGGCAAAAACTAGTTAGCCTGTGCCGCAGTGTGACTGTGTGGTTGTGAGAGCCTTGTGTCTGATGCCCTTTTGTCTATCTTATCGATGGACAAGTAAAACATATGCATTAAAAATAAATAAATAGGGGGAACAAATGTTAAAATAAATTTAGTCGCTTGAAATGCTGGTGATCGGTGAAGGGGAGGGGTAAGGGGTATGGTACGCATGATTTTTTTTGTCTTCTTTTTATTGCTTTTTCTGAATGGATGCAGATGTTCTAGGAAATGATCATGATAATGAATATACAACTATGTGGTGATAGTGTGAGTTATTGATTATATAACAAGAACAGGATGATCATATGATAAGGATGTTTGTGTTTGTATATGGTTATGTATCATAAATAAAAAATAAATAAATTAAAAAAAGAAAGGGAGGGGGAAGGGGTATGGTATGGATGAATTTTTTTTCTGTTGTCCTTTTATTTCTTTTTCTGAAGTGATGCAAATATTCTAAGAAATGATCATGATGATGAATATGCAACTATGATGATATTGTGAATTACTGATTATATATGTAGAACGGAATGATCATATGTTAAGAATGTTTGTGTTTCTTTGTTGTCATATTTTTTTTTAAAATTTTTAATTAATAAAAAAAATTAAAAAAAAAAAAAAAGAAGTAAATGGATTGGGTGGGCCATCGTGGCTCAGCAGGCAGAATTCTTGCCTGCCATGCCAGCAACCTGGGTTCATTTCCTGGTGCCTGCCCATGCCAAAAATAAAAAATAAAAAAACCTAGTTAGCCTAGTGTATGTATTATGCACTTCAAAGGGCAAGAAACAATGACACTTTCTGATTAGCCAGGCTATTGAGAGTTACATCTGCTAGGGTTCTTAGTTGCAGGTTGCGGTGATCCACTGGTCTCAAGAACCAACTCAATCTTGGGCAGTCTTGGACAGCTGGACACTCTACTGCAAGGAAGAGAAACTGTCATAGGTTCGGTTGTCTGGGAAGCAGACGCTGAGGTGGGACCAAGGGAGTGCTCTTGGGATTACCACTGAAGAAGGGAAAGGAGGGAAGCAGGAGTGGGCAGGGGGAGGGGACAGGCTGCAGTGCAGTCTCAGTGTAGGTCTTGGCCCATCCCAGGGGAAGCTGTGAAACCAGATGGCCCTTTAGAGTTGCTATATTTTGCAAATAAAAATACACAATGCCCAATTAAATTTGAATTTCCAATAAACTTTTTCTTTCTGTTTCTTATAATTCTTTTTTCTTTTAAATTTGTTGTTTTTTAAAATTTTCTTTTGTCTCCTTTCTTATCAATTTTACAAGTACTTGTGTCAAGGGCTGACTTTCAGTATATCGCAGTGAGGGATGCTCTGCCACGTACAAAGCCCTGACCCAGGTTGTCTATATGTGGTTTAGCACCAGTTTCCCTGTGAACGTGCGGTGCATGAGAATTCCGATAAACTTTTTAATGTAAGTATGTCCTGTGCAGCATTCGGAATATACATATACTAAAAAGAAAATTCATTGTTTATCTGAAATTCAAGCCTAGTTGGGCATACTGCTTTTATCTGGCAACCTTACCTGAGGTCTTGATACACTGCGTCCACTAATCTTCCGGTTCACATTGCCTCAGGAAAGGGGCGTGTCCGTGCGTATGAGATTCTCTTCAGCTGAGGCCATTCTGAAGAGGGCTGACAGTTGAGGGCTGCCTGCCAGCAACCCTGTCAACAGCTGGGGGAAAGCATCCTGACCGGGAATTTGCATGACCCATCACAGCATCTAATCAGATACAGGCTCCAGACAAGACGGAGTGAAAGAATTAACTGGAAGGATAGTGTGTTATACAGAACCGATGGGAAAGCAGAAGAACTAAGCTCAGAAGAGACATGAATGAAGGGAGGCTGAACAGCAGGAAAAACACGAGGTCACAGCCTGAGAACAGCCTGCTGAGTTGCTACTGCAGGCACCACTACCACTGAACACCTACTCTCACTGTTCCGCAGACTCAACCCTACATTATTATGTCATTCCTCAAGGTGGTGAGTCCTGGCGCGAGCACCCCATTGGCCGATTGTCCACCCTCCAGCTTTGATAGTGGCAGGTGTTCTGCCTCCCATCTAGCCTTTCACAAATGGGGATTTTCCTCAAGAAAATATAAGGAGTATAACAGGGCCTGGTGCTAGGGACATTAGGAACTGGTAATGTCTCTAGGATCACCTCACTGACTTCTGAATCATGGTCAGGATTAATTCTCTTTGGGCCCAAGGAATGTGATCATGAGACATGGGAGAGAAAATCATGTTTGACTACATAACACCTGATTTTCTCAGTATAAGATGCAAATAACAGTGAGTAACCCTGAAAATTCTGAGAGTAGTAATGAATCTAATTATGTAGATAATTTACCCAAACACAAATGTGACTGCCCAATATTTACTTTCTGTGGCTATTGTGACCACAGAAGGAAGAATAGGCAGACTCCTCCTCCACATGGTTAGATGATACCCAGTCCACGTTTAAAAAATGTTCTTAGCTTTGTAGTCTGGTATCAATGAGTATGCATTTCTTACATAAAGGACATATTTTATGAATTAATGAATTTCAAAGCACGTCACAGCAAAAGTGTAGAGGAGCTACTGGCTGTTTTGAGTATGTCTCAATGGATAATGGGATGGGGTGGGGGGATCACTAGTGTTTCATGTCCTCAGTTCTGGAGATTGAGAAATTTTATTTTTGTCTCTCTTCCATCCATCCATCCATCCATCCATCCATCCATCCATCCATCCATCCATTCAGTCCTGTTTTCATCATCCATGCACCCATTCAACCATCTACTCAACAAATATTATTGAGCATCTTCTCTGTGCATGTATTGTGGTGGATACTGGGGATAGAATGGTGAACATGAGACTTACGGTTGGTACTTTATGGACTTTACATTCTTCAGCAGGAGATAGACAAAAATCAAATAAACAGACAAAATTATTTCATGTTTTCATGTGCTAGGAAGGAAACAAACAAGAGGCTAAAGTAGGAAACAAAGGGTGGGGAGAAAAGATAACTTATTTTATATAAGATGGTATGAAGTAGTTCTTACTAAATAATTGTAAACTAAATGTATCCCTCCAAGGATAGAAGGGCTTAACTTAAAGAAAAAGAAAAAACTTTCAGAAAGGTGAGGCTTCTCTGCTATGTCTCGATGATCTTATACATATTTATGTTATATCTGCCCTCTAAAGGCATTTGAGTTTTCAAATGCCTAGAGCTGAATAGAGTCTTCTACCCCTGCTGCTCCCCTCCTGAATTAGTTATCAGGAGGTTGCTTGATTGCTTGGAATTAGAACATAAGTTGGACATTCTTGCAGGACAGCATTCTTCCAATTATGAGTCTCAGTGTATTGTGGGCTGTGAAACCAACCCCATCTTGTGGTTTACTATTATTATTTTAAATAAAAGAGAATAGACGAAAAATATCAGAAAGCATGGCACATAGCGCTACAGCTTTGTGAAATTTTTGCATAGTTTATTTGTATGAAATATTATAGAACTATCTACTAGAAAAGTAATTTTATCTTCAAAAAAGATGATGGAAATATGCAAAGAAATGTAAGAGTAAGTGAAATATTAAAAACACAGCGTGAAAATCCCCTTGGGGGAATGGTGAGAAAGGGAGAAAATTCAACTTCCCCAAGTGGAGAATTCTCGATATTCTCAAAAGCAGTGGGGGACAACCAAAGCAATTGGCTGAGCCCATTTGGGGTTTGTTCATATGAAACTTAACCTGGCAAAGGATAGGCTAAGCCTACTTAAATTAGGCCTAAGAATCACCCCCAAGAGAACCTCTTTTGTTGCTCAGATGTGGCCTGTCTCTCAGGCAACATGACAAGCAAACTCACTGCTCTCCCCCTGTCTACATGGAACATGACTCCCAGGGGTGTGGACCTTCCTGGCAATGTGGGACAGAAATCCTAGAATGAGCTGGGACTCAGCACCAACGGATTGAGAAAACCTTCTCCACCAAAAGGAGGAAGAGAGAAATAAGACAAATTGTCAATGGTGAGAGATTCCAAACAGAGTTGAGAGGTTATCCTGGAGGTTATTCTTACGCATTAAGTAGATATCACCTTTTTAGTTAAGGTGTAACAGAGAGGCTGGAGGGAACTGCCTGAAAATGTAGAGCTGCGTTCCAGTAGCCATGTTTCTTGAAGATGATTGTATAATGATAAAGCTTTTGTAATGTGGCTGTGTGATTGATTGTGAAAACCTTGTGTCTGATGCTTCTTTTCTCTACCTTATGAACAGATGAGTAAAACATGGATTAAAAATAAATAAATAATAGGGGGAACAAATGTTAAAATAAATTTAGTAGATTGAAATGCTAGTGATCAATGAAAGGGAGGGGTAAGGTGTATGGGTATGAATTTTTTTCTGTTTTTATTTCTTTTTCGGAATTGATGCAAATGTTCTAAGAAATGATCATGATGATGAATATACAACTATGTGATTAAAAAAAAGAATGTTCATATTGTATGTTGGTTTTATTAATAAAAAATACACACAGCATTTCTATGCTTCAGAAATATGCATCATTCTGAGAAGCAGAGTGGCACAAAGAGCAAGGACATAGAAACCAGTGGACCTAGCTTCAAATCCCAGCTTTGCCTCTATCAGCTGAGTACTCTGTCCATCTCCCCTTTTCACCTGCCGCCTGCTTCCCCTAGCTAACACCTATTCACCCTTAAAGATTCAGGGCTGATGTTATCATCTCTGGATTCTCCCATCCTCTTTCCCCTGTGTCATCCAGCCTGGCCCAAGGCCCCATCTCTGTGCTCCCTGAGCACCAGACCTTTCTCCTTCATAGCACTGACTGCATGGTAGAAAATCCGTGTTTGCCTGTCGGACTCCCCTTTCAAGCTCCAAGGAGACCCATAAGGATGGAGTCATGTATTTGTTCTCTCTAGTCCCAGCTTTAGTTCAGTCAGAGTCTGGCACCTAGTAGGTGCTCAGAAAGGGTTTGTTGAGTTCAACTGACCTGAACTTAATCAGAATTGTGCATGCCTTTGTTTTTCGTGTTCCTTAAAGTCACCCCAAAACACCTTAACATTCCCTATAGAAAAGAACTTCTTTATAAAAAGAGCAGAAAGTCTGTCCCTACTATAAAGAACCAAATTGATTCATTAAAAAACTTGTTATTAAATTATTATCATGACGGAATCATTATATAGATATTTCTTTTTTAGTGTATTCGAACAGCCAGAAGGAAATTCCTGAAACTGTTGAACTGTAACCCATACTACACTTTGAAATTTGCTCTATAAATACCTGTTAAATTGAACTTTGAACTGTATCACTTTTCTGTATATACATCATATTTCACAATAAAAAATGTTAAAAAAAAATCTTCTTATCAGATGTGTGTTGTGTCCCAAAGACTTGTTTGTGCTTGATTGCTTGGAATTAGAACATAAGATGGACATTCTTGTAGGCAGTAAAACAAACAAAAATAGGAACAAGTCCATGCCCTCAAGGAGCTTACATTTTTCATGTAGCGGGAGACAGATATTAAATAAAATAAATAGGTAAAATATACAATGTATTAGTATATCTGATGGTAATAAGGGATATGGAGAAAATAAAGGAGGGAAAGGGGGTAGAATACCTTAGGGGTATTTTGAAGAGTATAATCAAAGAAAGGCAGACTGAGAAGATGGCATTTGAACGCACACCTGAAAAAAGGCAAAGCAACCACATAGAGTACTGGGGGAAGACCTTTCCCAGCAGATGAAACAGCAAGCACAGGGGCTCTGGGGTAGGGGTGTGCCAGGCATACGTCCTCACCAGGCAGCCAGGAGGCGTGGTGGTTCAATAGAAGACAGTCAGGGACATCAGGTTGGAGACCTAATGGGGGGTGGGATGGGGAAGTAGATTGAGGACGACCTTGTAGGCCGTTGAGGACTTCAGTTTTCAAAATGAACTGACTGAAAGATTAGGAAAAGGTTAATATGGCTTAGATTTTTAGACGCAAAGTTTACTCACCTCATCCTAAAAGATTGTTGCAGTTCTTTTTACAAAATCAAATAAGAAAATAAGATCCACAAGATCCATTTAAACCGCAAAGCATAGTTATCTGTCTAATTTAATATCAAATATATTAAGGGAGATTTCAAAATGTTTTCCCAATGAGCAGACCCTATTTGTGTCTCTCTACTAATCTTAACAAAATTATCAAGCCCGGCTGAATCAGCACATCCAACAGTGGTGGGTGTCCGTGCACACAGCATGCTGGGCACCACATGAGGTGAATTAAACACACATAGTTTCTGACTGCACCCCCCCTACCTTGCCCAATTTAGATTCTAACAGAAAATTCTGGTACAGATCTTGTAATGACTAAACTGAAAGCACAGCTGTGGCATCTGAACACCACAGGCCACTCCTGCTTAAACTCCCCACTTCTTCTCAATGCAGACTAACCCTCCTAATCATGCACTTCTAGGGTCTCCAGCATTGGTCAGCTTTCTAGTTTCCCTGCTTTAATCTTCTATTAAAACCAGGGTTGACACAGTGTGGTTTACGAAGAACCCACAGCAAGGAAATAGAGGGTAGACACACAGTTTGTGGGTAAACTCAGTCTTCATCACAATGCATTTACTTACATTATTTGTTTCAAGATGGGTTGTTTCATGGATCACAATTAAGAGATCATTTTATAATCTAAAAAACAAACAAACAAACAAAAACCAGGCTTGTACACTGTTTCCAGTCCAGGAAACCTACTTATCCTCTTACCCCCTCTTCTTTGCTATCTGAGTGGCTGTAGGTCATTTTCCTCATCATCAAACATCAAATACTTTCACTGTTATTTTCTGATCTTCTCCGTTTAACATATATTCTGTCCTTGAAGAATAAATCTGTTCTAGTTCACAAGCTGCAGGAATGTAATATACCAGAACTGGAATGGTTTTTATAAAGAGAAATTCAATAAGTTGCAAGTTTACAGTTCTAAGGCTGCGAAAACATCCACTATTAAAGTAAGGTTATAAAAATGTCTAAATAAGGCTCCAACAAGAGGTTGCCTTCATTCGAGAAAGGCCGATGAAGTTCAGGGTTTCTCTCTCGACTGAAAGGCACATGGTGAACATGGTGATGTCAGCTAGCTTTCTCTCCAGGCTTCTCGTTTCATGAAGCTGCCCTGGGGGAGTTTACCTTCTTCATCTCCAAATGTCTTTGGCTGCATGGGCTCTTGTGGTTCTCATGCTGTCTGCCATGGCTATCTCCAAAATGCTTCCTCTTTTAAAGGAGTCCACCAAACTAATCAAGACCCACCTGGAATGGGTGGAGTCACACCTCCGTCTAATCAAAGATTAATAACCACAATTGGGCATGTCACATCTCCATGAGAATAATCTGATCAAAAGATCCCAACCCACATTATAAAATAGGGATTAAAAGAAATGGTTGCTCCCACAAGATTGGATCAGGATTGAAGCATGGCTTTTCTAGGGTACATAATTCTTTCAAACCAGCACACCATCTGTGCCAGTTTGAATCTGTGGTGGACTCCAGAAAAGCCATGTCTTTTAATCCTCATTCAATATTGCTGGCTGGGAGATTTTTTATTGTTCCCATGGAGATATGACCCACCCAATTGTGGGTGGTAACTTTTGATTAGATGATTTCCATGGAGGTGTGTCTCTACCCATTCAAGGTGGGATTGCTTACTGGGGACCTTTAAGGGGGGACCATTTTGGAAAGAGCTACAGAACCCGTGCAGCCAGAAACCTTTGGAGATGAAGAAGGAAAGCACACCCGGGAGAGCTTCATGAGATAAGAAGCTGGGAGAGAAAGCTAGCAGATGCTGCCATGTTTGCCATGTGCCTTTCCAGTTGAGAGAGAAAACTTGAACATCATCAGCCTTCTTGAACCAAGGTATATTTCCCTGGATGCTTTAGATAGGACATTTCTATAGACTGCTTTAGTTGGGACATTTTCATGGCCTTAGAACTGTGTTCTTGCAACTTAATAAATTCCCCCTTTTCAAAAGCCGCTCTGTTTCTGGTAAATGCATTTTGGCAGCTAGCAAATGAGAACACCATCCATTCATTCAGCCTTTTGTAGCTAACTTCAAAATCTATACCCTTAGAGATGATCTCTCTCTTGGGCTCCCAACCTCTCATTTCCAATGATTTGATAAACATTTTTAAGCAGATATGGGGCTATTAAATTTTGTATCTAAAACTAAGAGCACTCTCCCCAAGCTACTCTTCTTTCTGCTATTCCTATGGCTATTAATGGTATCATGTTCTTCTGTTCAACAAAGCAACAGAAGAGAAATAAACTTGCTTCCTCCTTACCCCCATATTTTTTGCCTCCTGACATAATTAATCATAGGCTATGATGTGAAATTACCTCTTTCTATTTATTTCCATGGCCACAACAATCAGTCAGATCCTTATGTCCCTGAGTTTGGAGTAATTCAATTGCCTCTGGTCTCTTCTTCCTTAAATCTAGTTGGAGAAACCATCCTAAAATGGCCCTTTGTTTGTGTTACAATCTGTTAGGGAAGAGCCAAATTAGGGATATCTCCCCTTTCTGGGTCATCTCATATTTTGATCAGATCATCAAGAAATGGAAGCAGATCCAAGGTCCACGAGACTTTTACTTCCTATTAAATGCTACGGCTAATAACACTTTTAGATTTTGCCCACATGGTTTTCAGTGCTCTGCCAGGAGGTAGGAAACTTCTTTAGTTTGGGCAGCCCGAGTTTTGAGCAGACATTATTTCCTTATGTTTTGCATTAAGTGGCTGCTCTCAGCAATCCCTGCAGCAAATTTTCTGGCTATTCCTTCAGCAAAAGGGAAGAGATGTTTTGACCCTTTTATTTCCTTCCCTGGAGCAAAAAGTCTGGGCCCCTGGGAATTTTAATTACAACCTTTGTCTAATGCAGATATTATCTCCACACGTAAAATCCCATTATAAATCTCTCGTACAGAAGAATTCCAAATAATCTATGTAGATCCTCCACCCTAAGGAAGGTGGAATAACTTTCCACCCTTTAAGTGTGAGTTGCATAGTAAACTCCTTCCAATGAGTCTAGGATGGAAAGGGGTAAAGAAGATTTACAGCAGAGAAATGTGAAAACCACACACCTCAGCAAGATAATCAAGGTGGGCATCAACGGTGATGAGTCATGTTGATGGCATCTACCCTGGACATGATGTGATAAAAACGGTAGTTTACCTCTGTGATCTTCCTCCCCCAAACCCATAACCCTGGCTTATTCATGAGAAAACATCAGACCACTTCTAATAGAGGAGCGTCCTCCAAGAATCTAACCAGTATATCTCCTCCACACTTACAAAGTCACCAAAAACAAGGGAAGTCCAAGAAACTGTCACAGCCAAGGGGAGCCTCAGGAGACATGACAACTAAATGTAATGTGGGACCCTGGATGGGATTCTGGAACAGAGAGAAGACATTAGGTAAAAACTAATGAAGTCTGCACAACCATGGGCTTTAGTTAATAATAGCATATCAGCATGGGTTTATTAATTATAACAACTGTAGCATACTAATACAAGATTTTAATGATAGAGGAAACTGGGTACAGGAGGGCAGGGGTTATGGGAACTCTCTGCATCATTTGCTCAATTTTCCTATAAATCTAAACTATTCTAAAGAAAACATATATTTAAAGAATTCTATTAAGACTCTTGCTTTATTTTTAATACAAGGATCAACTTTACCCCAATCTATTTAGAAAATATACATTTCAAACGAGCAAGGTTCTAACATAAGAGATCTTTCACAGGGAATGTATGTATGTCATTCATTCACATTGCTGCAGAAGTCTTACAAAGAAAGATGACATAGATTTAGTGTATAACCATCTGTGCTGGTTTGAAAGGATGTATATACCCTAGAAAAGCCATGGTTTAATCCTAATCCCATTTTGTAAAGGCAGCTGTTTCTTAGGCAGCTGTTTCTCTTAATCCCTCTTCAATAGTTCATGTTTGAAACTTTAATTAGATCATCTCCCTGGAGATGTGACTCAATTAAGAGCAGATGTTAAACTGGATTAGACCCACTCATTCCAGGTGGGTCTTGATTACTTTTTGGAATCCTATAAAAGAGGAAACATTTCCAAGGAAGCTGGAGATTCTGAGAGAGCAGAGAATGACATAGACATGAGAAGCAGAGAGTCCATCAGCCAATGTCCTTTGGAAATGAAGACAGAAAATGCCTCTTGGGGAGCTTCATGAAAGGAAGTCAGGAGAGGAAGCTAGCAGATGATGCCATGTTTGACACGTGCCTTTCCAGATGAGAGAGAAACCCTGACCATGTTCGTCATGTGCCTTCTCACTTGAGAAAGAAACCCTGAACTTCATCCGCCTTCTTGAACCAAGGTATCTCTCCCTGGATGCCTTAGGTTGAACATTTCTATAGACTTGTTTTAATTTGGACAATTTCACAGCATTTGAACTGTAAACTAGCAACTTATTAAATTCCCCTTTTTTAAAAAGCCGTTCCATTTCTGGTGTATTGCATTCTGGCAGCTAGCAAACTAGAACACCATCTATTATTGATAACTTGTGTCCTTTAAAAAGGAAAAACCATTAGATGTTGGACACTGGGAGGACAGGGTCTCATGGGAAGAATTCTCTAAGCAGCATCATAAAAACTAATTTAAGCCAAACCGGAATGTCCACATAATTTTTTATTGTTGTTTAACTCAAGATTGAGAAATGCTGCTCTGATTACTATTTGCTTTCACATTGCTGCACTTTTGCCTTACTAATTTATCCAGCCTGACATGCCCTTTCTGTCCTCAGTATCATCTAAATCAGACCCCTTCTCAGGGTCTTGCAACTCCATGAATCTTTCTTATGCTATTCTAAACCTTCCAGATGTCTTATTTCTCTGCAAGCTTGATTGATTTAATATGCTATTTCCTTTTCGATGATAATGTTAGAATGCTTTCTTCCTCTTCCTTCCACAACATGACACTCTGGGTCCCTCTCTGCCCCTTGACTTCCTTGGCCCCAGTGGAGGTGGAGTGAGTTATCTGACTGTAGACTTGGGGAGAATAACTGGGCATACTCCCTCGGCCTCTACTTCTTGGATTTTGCCTCCCTGCAAAGAGCAAGTTGACCTTGCCCCTTTCCATGCCATGTGGGGAGGCTGGCCCACCCCACTCAGCACAAACGGTGACAAGATGGCAAGTCTGCCTGATTCTAGGGTTCAGTATTAGTGGGCTCACTTGCCTATATCAGAAAACAGATAATAATATTTGATCTCCGTATCTATTCTTTTCTTTTTCTTTCCTCTCAAATTGTTCAGAACTTGGACAGAGAAAAGGGATGCTATTTATTAGGGACTTCTCAAAGCCCCAAAACATAGATTTGCCCTATTTTTTTATTTTTAAAAGCTTTTTATTGATAGAATTCATTTTTAGAACATTTTGATTTACAGAGAAATGAGCAGATCGTATAGTGTTCCCATATACTTCTACCCTCACACACAGTTTCCCCTATTATTAATATCTTTCTTACATTGGTATAGTATATTTGTTTCAATTAATGAACAAATATTAATACATAATTATTAACTAAAGTCCATAGTTTATTCAGGTTTCCTTAGTTTTTACCTGATGTCCTTTTTCTGTTCCAAGATCTCATTTAGTATCCCACATTACATATAGTTGTACTATCTCTCTAGGCGGTGACAAGTTTTTAGACTTCACTTTTTTTTTTGACTTTTTTTTATCGTTAAATATAACATACATACAAAGAAAAGAAAGAAAAAGCAATTATTTTCAAAGTGCACTGCAACAAGCAGTTACAGAACAGATTTCAGAGTTGTTATGGGTTACCACTCCACTATTTCAGATTTTCCCTTCTAGCTGCTCCAAAACAACTGGAGGCTAGAAGAAATTTATTTTTTCTTTTTTGTGTGAAAAATAGCATATGTACAAAAAAGCAATAAATTTCAAAGCACATCACAACAATTAGTTGTAGAACAGATTTCCGAGTTTGGTATGGGTTACAATTCCACAATTCCAGGTTTTTACTTCTAGCTGCTCTAAGTTACTGGAGAACTCTCTCAGCCACTGATATCTTATTTGTTACACTTCTTTCCCCCCATTTGGTCAGGATGGCATTGTTGATCCCATGGTGCCAGGGCCAGGCTCATCCCTGGGGGTCCTCTCCCATGTCGCCAGGAGACTTTCACCCCTGGATGTCATGTCCCATGTAGGGGGAAGAGCAATGATTTTACTTGCAGAGTTGAGATATGCTGTATTTTTTTTTTTTGCATGAAAATATTTCTAATTATAAAAATGATTAAGGGGCAGGCCACAGTGGCTCAGCAGGCACAGTTCTTGCCTGCCACACTGGAGACCTGGCTTTGATTCCCAGTGTCTGCCCATGCAAAAAAAAAGTTTTTTTTTATTAAGGCTTACTGTAAATGATGCAAACAATAAGAAGAGTACAAAGAACATAAACATTTCATGAAATACCAGTAGAAGGGGTAACCACCACCGACATTCTAGTGATCCCTTGCTTCTTTCATCTCTCCAGGCAGGCACTCAAATGCCCACTTTCAAAATTTACATATTGGGATCATGTTAGGCAGTCTGTTTTCATTGTCACCTATATTCTTATTTTCTCTATAGCTTTCTTTTCTTATTTCTTCCCCTCCCTCTTCACACTTTAATCTATGATAACACCTTCACGTGTATCTATCACTCATTTCTCAATTGTCATAAAAGCTGATATAGACATTTACATATTTGTGCTGGAAAATTGCTTATGTTTTTTTAATTTTTTCTTTTCTTTTATTTATTCATTTTTTTAGGTGCATGGTCTGGGAATCAAACCTGGGTCTCCCGCATGGAAGGTGAGCATTCTACCACTGAACCACCCAAGCACCCCCGCATGCTATTTTTTTTAATGAAATGATAAATATTTCTCTGGATTTCATTTAAAAATAAAGAAATAAAACATGGAAATCTCTCTAAGTCAATATAATTTATTCTTTTAAATTCGTGGACCCTATTCCTTGTATTGATGGACTTACCATAGGTACGATAGTGATGGGCATCCACCTGGATCCCACATTTTTGTCATTACGAAAAATGCAATAAATATCCTATTTCTATGGAATATCTTCCTTGAAAGAGGACTGCTGGGTCAAAGGGTATATATTTATTAACTTTTCATTTAAACACAATATACATGCAGAAATAATTTACTTCAAAATATATTATACTTAAGTGTACAACTTCATGAAATTTTACAAACTGAACTCCCTTGAGTCAAAAAAGCTTGGATTAAGAAACAACATTGCATCATGATGATGAATATGCAACTATGTGATGATATTGTGAATTACTGATTATATATGTAGAATGGAATGATCAAAATAGGAATGTTTGCATTTGTTTGGTGTTTTTTGGTACTTAAAAAAACAACTTGAAAAAAAAAAGAAACAACATTGGGCGGTGCAATGGTGGCTCAGTGGCAGAACTTTCGCCTGCCATGTCCGAGATACAGGTTTGATTCGTGCAGCCTGCCCACGCCAAAAAAAAAGGAAGAAGAAGAAACAGAACATTGCTAACACTCTGGAAGCTCCCCCTCATGTCCAAATGATCTATGTATTTTAAATTTTAATGGAACTGCTTCACTGCTTCCTAGAAGCTGCTCAGTTAACATCTGGGGATGCCCTTTTCCCGCCTCCCTACTGCGGCTGGTGCGCACTGTAGAATGAAGCGGGTGAAGCCTGAACAATCACTCACAGTAGCCCTGGAAACTCTATGTTGCTTTTGTTTGTGTGTGTGTGTGTGTGCCGGGAATCAAACCCATGTCTCCTGCGTGGCAGGTGAGCATTCTACAACTGAACCACCCACTGCCCACCCTCTCTTTATTGCTTTTAACTTTTCTTGTGGTTATGAGACCACATCATACTTCTTTCTATACATTCTTCCTAGCAATTGAAACATAGTAAGCACTCAAGAAATAGTTGCTGATTGTTAAAAATGATAAAAACATGTCCCTCTCAAAACACTTCTACAATTTCACTGGTGGGCCCAGTACTAGATGTTGTGTTGCACACAGAGCAAAAGGATGGAATTCGGAACTACATGACTACAATTCAGCCTTTCTGCTGTGTGATACTGGGGTATAAACATAAGCTCTTGGGGTCACATTTGCTTAATCTGTAGCACAGAGAAAAGAAAAAGAACCACTAACGATTATTCCTTACTCACAATTATGAAAGAACTTGAGAATGTATGTTAGAAGTTTTTTGTAAAAATGCTATTTAAATGTTGGTTAATGTTAATAGCTATTAATCCCTTAATATATATTTAACTATTGATTATATACAAATACTTCGCAAAGTTTTATTTTTAATTCCACATTCAATGTGGATTGTGAATGTGAATTCCACATTCAAGTTTCTTCCTTGAACATGTATTGCCTTCCTCTTATTGATTTGAAAAGAAACCAAAAGATATTTTCCTTTACTACTATATATATATTTTTCTGTAGAAACAGCAGCTACCAGAAGAGGCTCCTAAAAGTTGAATACTTTTTGTGGGCAATTACATTTTGCTGGCCTTTCAACTGGTGGAAAGAGACTCTCAGTACCACCTCTCAGCCCTGCTCTACCATCCTCTTCCTACCTCCCTTGATAGGCTCTCCAGGCCCCAAGTTTCTTTCTGCTCTTTGTCCTGAGGCTGCAGCAGCTGCCTGCTGCTTCTTCCCCGGGATTATCTCCCCAGAAACACCCAGCTATTACATACTACATCACAATTTGTGATACTTACCTTCTGTACATAGATATGGAAAATTTAGGTACTACTTTTATTTAAATCAGTTTACTTTTTTAAACCTAAATGCATCTGTGCCATTGTTACATCAGTTCATTAGATTAGTATTTTATTAATATAAAATACTCTATTTTTATTTTTAAAAGGCCACTATGTCATCATTCTCAATGGATAATACAGTTACAGTCAAATGTAAAGGTAAATACACTAAAAACAAAATGTCATTTACTTTAGTCTCACACATAAGTTAAAGTTTTAGAATTTGAATTACCATCTATTTTCAACACCCGGCAGTGTGGACAGGGTGAGACTAAAGCAAAAAATGTTTATTTGGTATGAAATTTATATTTTGACTAGTGCACTTCCTAATATAACTTGTGTGCACAGCTTAATTGAACACCATAATACTTGGAACCTTGTGTAGGGCATGAGATTTTGTAGGTTTGTCCAGAGTGATGCTCCGATAAATCCCAGAGCCATTTGAACAGAGAATAAACAAGTATTTGCAAAGTCCCCTTGGGGGAATGGCGAGAAAGGGGGAAAGTTCAACTTCTCCAACTGGGGAATTCTTGATATTCTCACAAGCAGTGGAAACAACCAAAGCATTAGGCTGAGCCCCCAATCTTGGGGTTTGTTCATAAGAAACTTAACCCTGGAAAGGACAGGTAAGCCTACTTAAAATTAGGCCTAAGATTCACCCCCAAGAGAACCTTTTCTGTTGCTCAGATGTGGCCTCTCTCTGTCAGCATACACAACAAGCAAACTCACCAGTCTCTACATGGGACATGACTCCCAGGGGTGTAGACCTTCCTGGAAATGTGGGACAGAAATCCTAGAATGAGCTAGGACTCAGCATCAAGGGATTGAGAAAACCTTCTCTACCAAAAGGGGGAAGAGAGAAATGAGACAAAATAAAGTGTTAATGGCTGAGAGATTTCAAACAGAGTTGAGAGGTTATCCTGGAGGTTATTCTTATGCATTAAATAGATATCATCTGTTTATTTAAGGTGTAATGGAGAGACTGGAGGGAACTGCCTGAAAATATAGAGCTGTGCTCCAGTAACCGTGTTTCTTGAAGATGATGGTGTAATGACAAGTCATTTAAATTCCAGGTAGGTACCATTGCTGATTGTTAACCCTGAGCTCCAAGACTTTTTTGTTTAAGGAGAGCAGCAAGAGGTACAGATGGATAACACGCAAAAATAAAAATAATTTTAAAAATAAAAATAAAAACAGAGAGTATTAAATGCGAGCTAGTATCTAATTGAGACTTCCTTCATGTCTTTCCTTCAAGTCTATTCTGCGGTGGCTTCAATGTGAAGCCACCGCAGAATAGCGGAGAGCGCCCCTGGCGGCGGGGTGGGCAGGGCCGCTGATGCGGGGCACCGGCTGTGACTGGGAACAATGGATAGCGGTCTAGGTCGTAGAGTAAAAGGAAAGGCTAAAAGATACAAATCGGGTTTAAATCATTTGCAAAGCACAAGCGTACGCGCGCGCGCGCGCACACACACATACACACACAGTACCAAGGCTGAAGGAGAAAATTTAAACGACCCTTATTCCCATTGATCGCTGTTGTGTAACCCGGTGAATCACTTCCTTAGAAAATTGGGCTTAAAAATATCCACTTAAAACCTTGTGGCGGTCGTTCCCTCTATCCAGGCTGTGGACAGATGCGTAAAAATATTAAGACAAAAAAAAAATAATGGGGAAGTAAAGGGTTTAAAAAATTTGATTAGCGTGCAACACTAATAGTAAATGAGAGGGAGGGGAAAGGGGTATGGGATGTAATGGTGTTTTCTTTTTATTTCTTTTTCTGGAGCGATGCAAATGTTCTAAAAATGATCGTGGTGATGAACACACAGCAATGTTATGATATTGTGGATCACTGATTGCATACTTTGGATGGATTGTATGAGGCATGAAGATATCTCAATAAAAATATTTATCTTTTTAAAAAGAGAAGGCAAGTAAAAAAAACTGATAGAAAGTCAGATTATTTATAAGACTGGTGCTTAGCACTATTTAAAAAAAATCACACTTACACCCAGAGGTGAGTTTTGTTCTATCTTTTTTTTTCACATTTAAGAACTTGTTTAATGGACGCCAGCAATGATGATACAGTCGTTAACTATTGGATATTAGCAACAAACATGCTGCTGATCTGGTGGAGGACGGTGAACTAGATGCTCAGCAACCGATCTAGATGCTCACGTAACTGTTTTTCCTATTTAGAATGAAAATATCAGCAAGAAAAGAAAATGGGCACGCCTTACTGATTACAGTGTAGTCCCAGCTTACTTAAGGTGCTTTTGCCCTGCCACCCAATAAACAGCCCCATGGGCAGGAATTTCGTTTTATTTAATTCCCTGGAAACTCCTCAAAGCAAACAATCACATGTGCTGCAGGCAAGGAGTACCACACAGTACTGAGCTCTGTTAACCAAACTCTTCAAAGCTAAGTGGAAAGTGCATTTGAGTGGGAAGACGGAATTTAGTTCTCTTTGTTTATCTGTAACGATCTCAGGGAGGCACACAGGAGCTGTAACTCTGTCCTTCCCGGTACTAGCTCTCTAACCTAGCTCACTGCGTTAGAATGCTAGTTGGTGTAGGTGGCCGGCTTGGAGTAAATCTTATACATCAGCCTAAATGAAAGTGGAAATCTTGAGGAAGTTTGGTAAAAAAAAAAAAAAAAAAAAAGACTTAGACAAGGCCTCCAACCTACTTTTGTCTGACCTTCAAACCAAGAATGTTTTTTACATTTTCAGTGGCTGAAAAAAATCAGAAGAATGTTTCATGACACGTGAAATTCTGAGAAATGCACATTTTAGTGCCCAGTGTGAATTTTATTGAAATATATCCACATTCATTTTTCATATATTGTTGAATGCTCTAGCACTGCCATAGCAGAGTTGAGAAGCTGTGAGAGAGATGGTATGGCTCATTAAACCTAAAACGTTGTCTGCCTGATTTTTTACAGAAAAAGAGGTTGCTTTACAGAAAAAGTTTGAAACCTAGAAGATTGATTTCAAACTTGGCTGCATGTTGGAATCATTTGAGAAACTAAATATTACAGATGCAAGTGAAGCCTGGGTGCCACTACAGAGATTCTGATTTAATTAGTCCAAGCAGTGGGACTGCTAAAGCTATCCATGTGATTTGTATATAGTCAAGTCAAAAAAACCACTGACCTGGACCTGTGCTTCTCAAACTTTAATGTGCATTTGAATCACCTGGGCTCTTATTAAAATACAAGTTCTGATTTTGTAGCTCTGCGAACAGGCCTGAGATAATGCAGATCTTTCAATCTCCCAGCTGGTGCCAAGTCTGCTGATCCACAGACCACACTTTGAGTAACAGGGGCCTATCCTAGCCTATTCCAGAAATGGAAGGAAATAAACGTTTCCCTGTGTCTTTTGCATTCTATTAAAGGTAAGTTAAATGATGCCACAGAACAAATTTTAATTGTTAAGCAATTTCAGTCCACCCTAGGCTCTAAAGGGATTTTGATGCTTTCCCAGAAAACAAATATTTTTGAATACTTGTCTTAACTTCAGTACATCAAAACTTCCTGGGTTTGCTGAAGCAATGAAAGAATGATTATAGTTTTCTCCTTTCTCCCTCCCATTTCTTGGAGAAAGTTTTTGAAGAGTGTGTATAAAGAAATCCTCCCTTGGTCAATGCCCTTGAAATTGTGTGTGAGTTAACAATTAAACCAATCCAGTGACTGGGGGTGGGGGAGAGTGGGGGATGGGGAGGCACCTCTCTGATCTGTTCACCCTGCACTTGAGGAATTAAGTCGAAGGAATAGAATGTCCCTCTAGTCATGGAATACTCAGAAATCTAAGTCAGCCTGAGTCATTTAAAACCCCTTTTGACAAAAATTGGGAAATGGGAAAAACTATCAGATCCCATGCAGATATTTTATCCCTAACTTCTGTACCCTAACTTCTGTACAGATGATGATTCAGAAGGTGATATTTCAGAATCACCTTCTCTTATTTCATTGTTAGGTTGGTGGATTAAAAATATGCCATTTAAAAATTATCTTTGCCTGCCAATTTCCTACAGATATGGTTTATCACCGTAAACCTATTTATTATTGGAATCTACTTAATCTTCTGAAATAGAACTATGCATGAACCTTAAATATGTTAAAATGGTACTCATGGCTAGGTGATGATATTGTGAGCCATTGATAGTACACCATGTATGGAATGTTTGTATACTAAGATTTATCAATACAAATTAAAAAAAAATGATACTGATGGATTCTATGGATAAAAGTCCCACTTCCTATTTCCCTGGTCTCTAAAATGAAAAGCCACCTCAAGGAAATTATCTTATTGAATATTTGAATAAGAGAATTTGAATATTTGAATAAGAGAAAAGTCTTCTTTTCCTAAATGTAGGGTGTCTGTCTTTCAAACGCCTGTAACGCATCATTCTGACAATGATGGAAAGTTCGACAATTCAGCTTTAAATTTCAGCCTGCAACCCAAAGCCCATACAGGATGGAGACCCCAGGATGCCACAAACCTGCAGTTATTACTGGAATGTGGCGAGCGTCCCACAGCCTTCCTTAGGCTTTTTTTTCTTTTAACCTTTTTATTATATAGTATAACATATATACAAAGCAAAGAAAGAAAAAAGCAATCATTTTCAAAGCACTCTTCAACAAGAAGCTACAGGACAGATCCCACAGTTTGTCATGGGCTACCATACCATCATCTCCAATTTTTCCTTCTTGCTGCTCCAGAACATTGGAGGCTAGAAAGCGTAAATACCTTTTTATCATCACAATTGGCTTTTTTTTTCTTTTTTGTGAAAAATGACATATATACAGAAAAGCAATGAATTTCAAAGCACAGCACCACAGTTAGTTGTAGAACAGATTTCAAAGTTTGGCATAGGGTAACAAATCCTCAATTTTAGGTTTTCATTTCTAGCTGCTCTAAGATACTGGAGACTGAGAGAGATTTCCTTAGGCTTTTCAGGGCTAAGGAAGCTCAGCTGGAAACACCCCTGGATTAGTTTACATCCAATCAGGTGTTGGCCTCTGTATATACACCCCGTCCCCCTCCCTTTCCGCCCCCCTCCATCATTCTTCCTAGAATTTTTTTAATCACATGGAGGAAATGCAATAGGGCAAAGAAGCATAAACTTTTTTTTTAAATAAATGATTTACTGAGACATAATTCACATGTCATAAAATCACCCTTTAAAACTATACAACATGGTGGGTTTTAGTATATTCGAAGTTGTTCAATCTTTACCACCATCTAAATTTAGAACATTTTTATCACCAGTACCAATTAGCAGCCACTCGCCCTCCCCAGACCCCCACCACAGTCCCTCAGCAATTACTAGTCTACTTTCTGTCTTTATGGAATTGAGGAAGAAGGTTTTTGTAGTCAGAAGCCTGGCTGCTCATTTCAAACTGTGGGACTCCCAACTACTCTCAAATTCCTTCACCTCTCTGGGCCTGTTTCCTCATTGGCCAAATCGGTGATTCCGTGTTGGGCACACATTAGAATCAGTCCCGGAACTTTGATAAAAAGACTGATGCTCAGGCCCCACCCTCAGAGATTCTAATCCCAAGGAAGGATTTAGGCATTGAATTTTTAAAAAAAGCTCTGTAAATCAGATGTGCTCCAAGCTTTTGCTGTCAGAATGTGTTCTGGGGACACATTCTAGTTGAATGTGCAGACTTTCAGGTCCCACCCCAGGCCTGCTGAGTCAGCATCTGTGTGTCTGCCTCCCTTCCCCTCCCCCTCCCCTTTGTCCTCCCTCTCCCTCTCCCCTCCTCTTCCTCATACACACACCACACACCCCATATAATTTATGTGCAGCTCTGCTCCATGGTTCCCTCCAGCTCTAACAGTCTATGGTTTTGTGATTCCTGCTTCTACCTTTATGGGCCACCAGGCGATTTTAGTTTGTGGTTCCCACTAAACAAAGTTTACCCTTCCCCCCACTGGAAAATTGGCCCTCACCAAACAGGATATGGGACTATACCATTGGCAAAGCCGTACAAAAAGTTTGTTCAGTGATAGTTAATTACACAGTAATTTGGAAGAACATCAAGTCATTTTAGAGTTGTTTAATCTACTTTCAGAAATGGGAGGGGGCAGGATTTTTAGGTCTCAACCTGTAGCCAATTTTGATGCATTCTGTACTTTGCAAAAATCACATGTCAGGCAGGCCATTCAGTTTACAGTAGGAGCAGAGGTTCTCAGCTCTGGTTGCCCATCAGAATCACCTGGGAGTCTTTTAAAATCCCCCACTGTCCAAACCATCTACTGTACAGATTAAATCAGAATCTTAGTATTTTTAATGCTCCCAAGGTGGCTCTAATATTCAGTCAAAATTGAGAATCATTGGTGTAGATGTTTTACTTTTCTCATCCTGTTTTGCATGTACAGAAAAGTCCTGTTTTTATACCTCGTTAAAGTCTAAGGTTATATTTCCAATGTATTGTCATTGACACAATTCAGTAGATATGTGCAGAACAACAACGCAATGTCTCGAGCACCTACACAGAATTTAACAGAAGGAGCCCCCAGGGAAAGATATCTAGGCAGGCCCTTGGAGAAGACAGACACCCAACTCTTTACTTGGCCATGTTCAGGACAGTGGCAGCCCTGGCATTTTGTATCATTTCTCCAGGGTTCTACATGCACAAGAAAGCCTGTGCTGACCTTTTCAACAGGACTGTCCCTTGTTGCCTGTAGATTTCAGGAAGTAGGTTTTCGGGTTTAGGTTATTGGATAGGCAGGTTTCGCACTTTCTTGTGACTTTCAAATCCATAATGATGGCATTAAAAAGTTCAACAGTCAACACACAGGTACTGAAAAATGTGACCAGAACTTCTGGAATGGGCTGGAGAAGAACCCCAAGGCTTCCAGGATCTGACCAAGGCAATAAGGCAGCCACAAGTGGAAATGTTACCCAATAGTGCATTGTGGAACATAATCCAGGGCTCAGTTGGTGGTAAAATCAACAAAGATGCAGGAATTTGGAGGAATAGAAATCAGTGCCCATTGGAATAGGATGGAGACGCTTCATAGCAAAGATGGCTCACAGAGGTGTGAGGACGGTGTTTTGCTTTGTGAAAGCTGCCAGAATGCAATGTATCAGAAATGGAACAGCTTTTTAAAAAGCAAATTTATTAAGTTGTAAGTTTAAGTTCTAAGGCAATAAAAATGTCCAATAAGGCATCCAGAGAAAGATACCTTCACTCAAGAAGAGCTGATGAGTCCGAAACACCTGTCAGCTGGGAAGGCAGGTGGTTGACATCTCCTAGTCCTTTGGCTTCTCATTTCAAGCAGCTTCCTAGGGGGCGTTTTCTTTCTGCATCTCCAAACTTCTGGGTCTCATGTTGGGTCTGTCATTTCTGTTGGCTCTTTCTAGGATGGTTCTCTCTTAAAGACCACAGTAGGTGGATTAAGACCCATCTTGAATGGGCAGAGATACATCTCCATGGAAACCACCTAATCAAAAGGTCCCACCTACAATTGGGTGAGTCACATCTCCATGGAAACAACTTAATCAAAAAGATGTCATCCAACAATACTGAATGAGGATTAAAGAACATGGCTTTTCTGGGGTATACAACAGTTTCAAACAGGCACATTCCACTCCCTGGACCCCCAAAAGACATGTTTTTTCCATATACAAAAAAATTCAGGGTAGTTCAGTGGTAGAATTCTTTTCCTGAACCATGCACCTCCCCACCCCCCAAAAGATACATTCATTCCATCACAATATCACAAAACCTTACACATTTCAGTAACAATATAAATACAAAACAAAATCAAAACCAGTACAGAATTTCATCAAAGTCAGTTACAGGCATGGTCTATCCTAAGGCAAAAATTTTCCTCTGGTTGTTGATCTGTGAAACTCAGAACACATTATCTACTGCCAATATACAGAGGAGGGACAGTCATAGGATCATTTTCTCATTTACATAGGGAGAAATTGAAAGGAACACAGGGGTTACCAGTCCCAAATAGTACCAAAAACCTACAGGGTGAACTCCATTAGATTTCAAAGTTTGAGAGTCATTTATTCCTAGGGCTTGAGAAAATGGCAGTCCTAACTTTCCAAGGGCCTATGCAGCAGTCCTATTTTCTCCTAATGCTGGGATAAGCATTTCAACATTAGGGGACAATGGGGAGACCACCTTTATCTTGGCTCCATCCTCTCCAAGCAGTGGGGCAGCACCCAGGCTCTTTGCCATTTTGGGGACACACACTCAACCCCTTCAGAACAATAGGGTGGCAGCAAGGCTCTCAGCAATCCCCAAGTAATGTGCTCCATCCTTTCTGAGGCCTGAAGCACCAAAACTCTTCCTGAACAACAAAACAGAAGGCCTGCCCTCTGCCTTCAGGGCAAACTCACCCTCTCCAAGTGCATGGGTCAGTCTGCTCTCCTGGCCAGATATTTCTTAGCTTCAGACCTTAGCTTCCATGGTTCTGCCTTTAAAGTAATTTTTCCTACAATTTGTCCCTTTTAGTCCAGACTGACAGTTGTTCTGTTTATATAGATCCCACAACACTCTTGTTGGTTTTCTATGCAGTATATTTGGATCCTACTCATCAGACAATAGGACTTCCCACAGATCATTTCTAGATAACTCCATTGCCAATACTGTTTTTTTTTTTTCTGAAATGGCTGACTGGTTCTGTTTGGCTAAATCCTCACATGGGGCACTATTCTCTGGGGTATCCTTTTCTGGAAACCTAGAATTTTCCAGACCATCAGTTTCTGATTTCTTGATACCCAAGAGTTCAGTTCTTAGCTTGTCTCTTTCCCATTGCTTTTCACTATAAGCAGCAAGGAGAAGCCAGGCTACATTTTCCACATTTAGCTTGGAAACCTCTTTAGCTAAGTAAATTCTTAGCTGTTTTAAATTCTAAATTCCATGCTAAATCAGGACACAATTTGCCTAAATTCTCTGCCTTCCTTCCAGTTTGCAATAACACATGCATCATTTCTGTCTAAGACCTTATCAGAAGTATCTTTGGAGTCCACATTTCTCCTGGCAGTCTCTTCAAGGCATTCTAGGCCTTCTTGATCAAGCTCCTTCCAACTCTTCCAGAATATTTCCCTTATCTATTTAAAAAGTTGTTCCAATATGTTTGGTATTTGCAAACTGCGGCACTCCATTCTCGGGTACCAAAATCTATTTCAAAATGGCTTCCTTGGGGGCATTTTCTTTCTGCATCTCCAAATTTCTGGGTCCCATATTAGCTCTTTACAGAATGGCTCCCTCTTAAAGAATTCCAGTAGGCATATTAAGACCCACCTCGAATGGGTGGAGATACATCTTCATGGAAACCACCTAATCAAAAGGTCTCACCCATAACTGAATGGGTCACATCTCCATGGAAACAACTTAACCAAAAACATCCCATCCAACAATATTGAATAAGGCACAAAGAACACAGCTTTTCTGAGTACACGAAAGTTTCAAACTGGTACACAGGGTCTTGGAGAAGGTGAACAATTTATATTTCAATGTTCACAATGTTCTTATGACCATTTATTTCATAGAATACTACTGACTATATTTGCTATTAGCAGACATTGTGTTCATTATTTACTCCTCAATAGCATTATAAGGTAAGAGCTATAACTAAGCTCATTTATCAGGATGAGGTTACACAGAATGATGACCACAGCAAAGTTCAAAAACCTGCTCAACAGGGTGGGCGACGGTGGCTCAGTGGCAGAGTTCTCGCCTGCCATGCCATAGACCCAGGTTCAGTTCCCAGTGCCTGCCCATGTGGAAAAAACAAAAACAAAAACAACCCTGCTCAACAACGTGGGACATGACTCCCAGGGATGAGCCTGGATTGGCATCATGGGATCGACATATGCCTACTTGACCAAAAGGGGGAAAAGAAATGTAACAAAATATGTTATCAGTGGCTGAGAGAGTTCAAATAGAGTTGAGAGGCTATTCTGGAGGTCATTTTTATGCAAGCTTCAGCTAGATATTACTAATTGCCATGACATATCAAGTCCCAAACAATAGTATTCCTGAAAACCCTGAAGAATATCCAGGGTTCTACCTGAAATTCTATAAATGTTTTACCCAATAAGTTTATTTTTCAGAAACCTAAAACTCCCAGATAGTTCCCAGGCCAGATAAGCTCTGACTCCCAGAGGTACCAGTCTCTCCAAGAACATCAACCAGTTGCATCCCCCCTACCCCATAATATTGGCACCCCTTTTCAACCTGAAGAAGATAAAGCAGTCATTGCCCAAATATCCCTACAGATTGAGAGAAGGATCAAATGAGAAGGAGGAGCTGTAACAGAAATGGCAGGATTTTAAAAATGACCCTAACCCTAACCCTAACCCTAACCCTAACCCTATATAATCATTTTTAAACCCTAACCCTATATTATATAGGGTTATAACCCTAACCCTATATAATCCTATATAATCATTATATTCATATTTCTTTTTAGTCTCCAGTGTCTTAGAGCAGCTACAAGGAAATGGCTGAAATTGTGGAACTGTAACCCATACCATGCTTTGAAATTTGTTGTTAAGAGGTACTTTGAAATTTATCGCTTTTTTGTATATGTTATATTTCACAATAGAAAATGTTTAAAAAAAATTGTCTAAGACCACAGTGCAGGTGACAGCAAGGTTTTGAACCTGGTCTGCTGGACGGCTGAGCCCATGCTCTTTGCTATACTATTGTAAATATCCACTTAACATTTATTAAATGCTTATGGTGTGCTGGGATTCATGTTCTTAACACTTAGCATGTCTTATCTCATTTAATCCTTAAGAACAATCCCTTCTGCTAGGCAGTGCCATTATTCTCAAATTCTGGATATAAGGAAATTTAGGCATAGGAAGGTTAAGTAACTTGTGCAAGGTCTAGGGTTACCAGATAAAATGCAGGGCACCCAGCTAAACTTGATAAATAATGAGATATACTGGGGCATGGGACATACTTATACTAAAAAGATTTCCTCATTTATCTGAAACTCAAATTGACTAGGTTTCTTGTTTGGGTTTGTTTTTGTTAAATCGGGCAATCCCACCCAGATAAGGTGATAAGTCAATGTTTGAATCCGGCTGACTGGCTCTATCCATTGCATTCCAGTTCGGCTGGTGACTGTGGGTCAGGAATAGTACTAGCGAGTTTGGAAAATAGTGAATGGATTTGCCTTCTTGGTATGGAAGTTAGGTTGAGGAGGAGTGAGAGGGAGCCGAGGTCTTTTCCTCTCCTCCCCACTTCCCTTGTCCATCTGCTGTTGCTACTATTCCCAACTGCTGGTGGTAAAAGAGTTAAAGACCTTAGGCTGTGTGGTCCTAGCATTTGATAACAAGTGCTTGGTTCTGATTGAGGAGGAAAAGAAAAAAAAATAAAAGAGAGAGAGTCAATATGGAATTCTGCAAACACTGTCACTGTATGCCTTCCAAAATAAAATAGCAGGACCTCCCTACAGGAGGATGTGTGTGTGTATCTGGAAAGCAGTCATAGAAACCTTTGGCAAAACCATAGAAGCTGCAGGTATGTGAGCCACTATTAACCAGGGAACTAGAATTTGTCAGGTAGCTTCCAGATCAGTCAGCCAACAAAGACCCAGAGGCCACTAGTCGTGTGCCATGTGGCTGGACCTGAGAAAGTGTGAGCTCTCCAGGGAGATCTGGTGTTCAGCTCCAACACTCAGCACCATGGGAATCTGTCTTAGCCTAATGGGCAGCAGGGTCACCCAGCTGCAGAAACAAACTTTCTTGTAGTTAAAGGGAATGAACACCTGTATAACAGAATCAAGTAAATTTTGAACAAATTTGAGAGTTTAATGGGATCATGTGCTACTTAGGAAGGGGCAATAAGAATCAACAATAAGAATATTAGCAGAATCAGACTATTCCCTGTTGTGGAGGGACAGGGATTCATAAAAGAATTCTCTCTCTCTCTATATGTGTGTGTGTGTGTGTGTGTGTATATATATATATAAACTTGCACACACATTTATGTTTGGTAAAGCTATATAGTATATTGTCTAGCCTATTTTTTAAATTTTTCAAAAAAAACTTTAGTTGTTTTATTGTGATATAGTCATATACCATACATTCTATTCAAAGCATACAATCAATGGCTCACAGTATCATCACATAGTTGGGCATTCATCATGTATAACGTTTTTTGTTTGTTTTAACAAGTAGTTATAGAACTTTAAAGTTTGGTATGGGTTATAGTGCCACAATTTTCCATTTTGTCTTCTAGCTGCTCCAAGACACTGGAGACCAAAAGAAATATCAATATATTCAGCAGTCATAAACTCATTTGTTAAATCCTATCTTCTCTGTTACACTCCTCTTTTTTTTTCTTTTTTTATGAAAAATAATATGTATACCAAAAAGCAATACATTTCAAAGTACATTGCAACAATTAGTTGTAGAACAGATTTCAGAGTTTGGCATGGGTTACAATTCTGCAATTTTAGGTTTTTACTTCTAGCTGCTCTAAGATACTGGAGACTAAAAGAAATATCAATAAAATGACTCAGCACTCATACTCATATGTCAAACCTGACCTTCTCTGTATAACTCCACCATCACCTTTGATCATTCTCCCACTTGTTAGGGGTATTTGGGCTATGCCCATTCTAACTTTCTCATGTTGGAAGAGGCTGTTGATAATATGGGATAGGGGTATGGTACTAGTTGATGTTCTGGAGAATTGGCCCTTCTGCATTTTAGGATTTGCCTGGTCCAGGGATGCATCTGGAGGTTGTAGATTCCTGGAAAGTTACCCTAGTGCATGGAACCTTTGTAGAATCTTATATAATGTTCAAGGTGTTCTTTAGGATTGATGTATTTTTAATAAGATTTTTAAAAATAATTTTTAAATTGTTTCCTTTTGTTCTTTTCTAAAGACCTGAATTAGAGAATACCTTGAGGTAGGATATACATGAATAGTATCTAAAATGGCTCAGTTGTAGCTTAAAGGTGCCAAGCAGTGGTCGTTCAGGTCTCTTTCCAAAACTATTTTGGAAGTTTATTAACCAGTCTCCCTACGCCCAGCCTCTCTGCCTTCCTGTTATTCCTCCATCCTGTCACTAGAACTGTTTCTCTAAAGCACAGATGGCTTAGATTACTATCAATTTTGTAAAAGATACAATTCACACTCCCTAGGGTGGGTCCACTGGCCTTTTGCAATCTCCTCTTAAACTGTTTTCCAAATTCTTCTTTCCTGATCTGCTGCGTCTCTCATTCCAGGCTATACCTGTTTCTCTTCCAGGCTTATCTAGTTCAGATGGTTCCCCATTTCCATCTCTTGTCCGGTCCTGTCTCGCACTCTGCAGATCAGCAGCCAGCTAACCACAGGCATTTTCATAAGCCCATGCCTCGGCCTGTGGTGTTTCTTTCATATAGCCATTGATTGTTCACCGTGTATGAACTGTATATGTGTGCAGATTTGTCGATAAAATTGTTTAAAACCAACAACAGCAACATTTACCAGCACCCCCTGTCATCTCCCTCTCTGCCTGGTAAACTCCTACACATCCTGCAAGACCTAGAGCTTCTCTCTGAAGCTTTCTGACTCCCATAGAGGAACAGGGAAGAAGGCAACTCCTCAGGGCTTGAGCATCCGGCCTGGGCGCTTTAGAGATCATTCTCATGCCTCCGTTAAAGCAGTCGCATCATACTATTATTGTTCCCTTTATGATTGTCTCTCTGATAAGTGCTAAAAGCAAAGATTTCGATCTATATTGATCTTTGAAACCCAGGTATCATGCAAATAGTGGGTTTTTAGTGAAGGCCAAAGGATTTAACTAAGGTCTAGAAGGAAAACCCGCATTGCCTTGTTTCATCTGTCTCTTCTCTCCCCGGGAGCATCCTTTCACACCATGAGCAATGAGGAACATTTTCCCAAGGTAGAATTTTAATCTACAATAAACAAGTTGATACAATGGTATTGCTGGTTTAATACTTCTAGGGTGTGTACAGATACAAAAGTGGGCTTTGGGAACTGATGCTTAAAAATGGAAATTTTAGATCTGTGGCAAGCAGTCAGGGAAGGCGTTTTGGCCAGGGGGGCATTTTAATGACGGCTGCTGTTGTTAGACCTATGAGGATTGAGAAGTACCTGGACTGAAATATGGACTTTATAAGTGTAGCTACCACCATCATCACCGTCTCTGTCTTCATCATCACCATCATCATCTCCATTATATAATACCGGGTAAGAGATCAGGTAAGAGCAGAGCTAGGCTCAGTGAAGAAAACATTCAACTTAAAGTTGTGTTTGGAAGCTTGCTTTTTCTTGTTTCACTCTCTCACTTTTCCTTAAATGTATTGAAGCATCCAAACA
Organism: Tamandua tetradactyla; assembly: GCF_023851605.1. Classification (NCBI taxonomy): domain Eukaryota; kingdom Metazoa; phylum Chordata; class Mammalia; order Pilosa; family Myrmecophagidae; genus Tamandua; species Tamandua tetradactyla. Next base: position 147,435,366 of record NC_135332.1, read on the forward strand.
TTACATAAGAGCCAAGGAGGGGAGGAAGGAAGGGGGAATATATGCTTAATTGGTACAGAATTTCTATTGGGATGATGGAAAAGTTTTGGTAATAGATGGTGATGGTAGCACATTGTAAATGTAATGAACACCACTGAATTATAGATCTGAATGTGGTTAAAAAGGGGAAATTTTAGGTTGTGTATATGTCACTAAAATAAACATTAAAAAAATACATTACATAAGAAAGCTTTTTTTCTGAAGCTGTTGGGATGCCTAGGAAATATGATTCATCCAACCTCACCTCCCTGTGGGAGACACAGGCAGTAAGTATTACTGAAACATGATTTGAATAGGTGTTGTGAAATGATTGGTGAAGGGACCTTCCATGTAATTTACTAAAGTCAATATAACCAAAACTTAGGGTGTGGAAAAGAATTGTTACACTCATCCTTAAGAAAGCCAGTGTTTCAGTTTGCCAAAGTTGCCAGAATGCAATATCCCAGAAATGAGTTGGCTTTTGCAATGACAATATATTAGTTTACAAATTAGCAGATCTAAGGCCATGAAAATATCCCAATTAAGACATCAATAAGACGATACCTTCCTGAAGAAGGGCCACTGGCATCTGGAGTTCCCTTGTCAGATAGTGAAGCATAAGCTGGCATCTGCTGGTCCTTTGCTCCTAGGTTTTGCTGCTTTCAGCTCTTGGTTCCAGTGGCCTCTTCTCTGAGCTTCTGTGGCTCCCCTCTCTTAGCCTCTCTGGGAATTTTCTCCCTAAGCACTCTTGGTGTTTTTCTATCTTTTATCCTCTCATAAAGTACTCCAGTAAAGGATTAAGATCCATCTTGAATTGGGCCACATCTCAATTGAAATAACCTAATCAAAAGGTCCCACCCACAAAAGATCTGCACCCACAGGAATGGATTAAAAGAGCATGGCCTTTTCTGGGGTGCAGAACAGCTTCGAACCAGCGTGAATAGTGTATACAGCAGCAAAATGAAATATGTCTTTAAAGGCCAGAGATTTGCTGCATTAAGATCAGAGTAGAGAATATTGTGGGCTGCAGAGATGGGCTTCATGCAACAGCTGAGAGCCAAAGGAAAGGTAGGAATGGAGAATAAAGGTGTCCAAGGGAAGAAAGTAACAGGGATGCATGTTTAGGGAATGTTTCCTGCTCTGTCCCACAAAAAGTTGTTGGTTCCATGGCCCAGGAAATTTGGGAAATACTGCATATACCCATCTTGGATTAGACTACTATAGGCTCTGAGAAGACCTGAAGTGAAGAAACCTATTTAGTTTTGTTTGATCTGAGTTTCCTGAATATGCTTGGTAATAGAATCTGCTTTTTAGGAATACCTGCTAACATCTTTCAGAATGCCATGAAACATCCTGTTGGGAGGCACTAATAAACAGCATGATGTTTTTAATACTATTGCTTATTTGTGCATTTTTTTTGAGGGCTTAAAAAGAGTTTATCTTATGCCTCAGTTCATACTACGTTATCACATTCTCCATTGGGCATCTCTTTTGTTTTTGTTTTATTTCATTTCCCTCACTTCCACCCTTCATCCCCAACCCCCACTCCCTGTAGTAATTATCTGTTTTTGTATGCTTCATATTTATCCTTAAATATGCCTATATCTTATAAAATAAATGGTTTTGTGCATGTATGCCATACATTTTATTCTTTCATTCTATTTTTTCTCCCTCAATAGTATGTTTTAAAGAGCTAAGCTAGTTCCTGTGCATTCATCCAGATAGTTATTTTGAGCTGATGCACAATATTCTGCAGAATGCTGGCCACCCATTTTATACATCCATTCCTCAAGTAATGGACTCAACGTGTTGGTGGTACCAGAGGCTCTTCAGGTCAGAGCACTAGAACACAGAGAATGGTGATGCCTGCTGGATCAATAGTTTGAGTAGTTTTCTTCTATTAAAAATACAACATACAGGGTTCATTTCCTGGACTGTGCCCCCTCCTCCTCCAAAAAAAAAATACAGCATGCATACATAAATACCTGCCGGTTTTGGCTAGATGATCTGATCATGCTCCAAGAATAATGAAGTGTAAGGCTTGAACAGTCTACTTGGCTGGATGGGTCAGAGAAGCATTGGGACTTGGCATAAGGTCCCGATGATTCTCATGGGAAGCTAATGATGAGACACATGAGCCTTGCCCCACTTCTCTCTGTGACACTCCACCCTACTGCCCTCCCGCAGGACCAAAGACTTCCTGCTTTGCGGACTAAACAAAGAGTTCAAGACGAGGAACTCCCCTACCTTGGATAATAATTATGGAGGAGAATCATGACAATCTGAGGAGTTGAGAATGCTAGCCAACCTCATGCTGTGCAGGGATGGCGCGAACCGCAGTGCGGTTAGTAGCAGCACAGAATCAGGTCAAACAGGAAGTATCATAGCGTTCAAGACCTTCCAAGCAACAGAGGAAAGAGGAAACTCTTCCAGGTAATTAAAGTACCTGGAACTAGTTCTCAACTTGGAAGTTGTTTATTTCCTTCAAAGAATGAGTGGTTGTGAAACTCCTCTCAATGCAGTACTGTGGTTCAAATGGACAGTGGAGAGATGCATTTCTAGGCAAATGGGGTGACTGGACAGGAAGTTTCAGACTGAATTGGGATATACATATATATATAAGAAGAAATTTCTTCAATTTTAAAATTACATGATTCCCACCATAGCCATTATTCATGACTATTACTGGCAGAGAGGTAGTTAAAGTTAGACAATAAACTTTGTGTATCTATAAAAATGGAGAGATTGAAAATTTCTGTAATTGGGATTATATCCACAAACAGCAGTGGTTTTAAGAAGAGTGAGGCAGGAAAGTCTTGTTGGACAGTAGGGAAAAGGGAGCCAAGTTGAATCACGACAGAGACCCATGGATGAGAATGTCTAGGTTCTTAGCAATTCACTACAGAGGAAAGATGGGCTTAAACTGAAAGATCATTATATGTTATTTGGAGTGTTGGCTCAATAGCCCTGTGCCTAGAATGTAATAAGCACCCTGTAAATATTTCTTATATGAATGAAAAAAAATAGCTTAAACTAACTGGTAGCAGTTATAGAGAGCTCATTTTATTATGTGCAATTATAAAGCCATAAATTGAAGAACTACTTAAGATACCTATCAGATGATCTACATCTGGAAAGTATAATCTACACTGGTGACCACAGTGGAAAGGCCAGGTGAATAACCAAAATAAGGACAGGGATGTTAAAAAGGCTTACATCTGAGATCTGTTACATGTTAGAACAGTTTATTACATTATCCTAGGAAAGAAAAAACCACATGTTGGGCTTAGGTCCAATATTTTGATATAGGATTAGATTCATTTGGTAGTTCTTAAATCACATGAAAAAACACTTTTCTGTCTCAAGTGTGAGATTTCTGTGTTCATGACCCTGGCTAGGGACTTTTGCTCTGCGTCAGTATGATATTGTCAAATGAAGCTATGCCTAAAGTAGCCTCTGGTGTAATGCAGCACCTGGCTATGTGTGTGACTCTGTGATGAAACACAGCCAAAGCTTGCCAGATGTTTCAGCCCATCTGCTCATTTGGCACTTGACTGGTGCACGTGGGAAGACAACAGATGTGAGGGCTTGGCTTCCAGCCCCAGCAATAATTGTGATGACTTCAGAGGAACATTTATTTTGTGCATGTACTCAGATATTTGGAAATGAGTTTTAGAAAGAGGTTTTTAAAAACAACAATATAAACTGTGGGGAGAAACTGAAAAATTATCTTGTACCTTTCTACATTTTGAAGGATAAAAAGCTTAAAAAAATTTTTTTTAGTGTTTTTACTTAGTTATGACTCTCAAATGTAATCGCTCTCTTTCTGTATACATACAACATCAAAAATACAAGTTATGGGAGTGCGAGGGTAGTACATTGGTAGAATTCTGGCCTGCCATGCAGGAGACCCAGGTTCAATCCCCAGCCCATGTACATTCCAAAAAACAAGCAAACAAACAAAATATTCAGCAAATGGTGCTGCAATAATGGGATAATCACATGGACAAAGTATGAAACGTGACCCCCGCCATACAGCATACCAAAAAAAAAAAAAGAAAGAAAGAAAAATATGTTATGATTTTTTCACATTTCTGGGAAATTTTAAATTTAATCCTAAGGCATTTAGGAAGTTCAACTAATTAACTCCTTCTGCCAGGGCTAGTCAGTGAAGTGGTCTGCATGAGGGGGAAGAATACATGGATTTTCCTTTCTGCAAGAAACTGTCACCTCGTTGAAGCCATTTAATTGCTTGGGACTCAGTTTCTTCAACTGCACAATGAAGGGGTTGGACTGGAGCATATCTGAGGATGTGGCCACCTCTAACATCCTGGAACTCTGATTCCCTGCTTGACCATTTCTGTACCTGGAGCCATCTGAGTGAAGACTGTGGACATTGGTGGTCTCCTGGCACCTGAGAAGGGGTGTAGAGGCCACCCAGTGTGCGTGCCCCCCTTCCACTGGTAATGGTAAGGGACACCTCCACTCTCTGCCCATGTGTTTTGTGCCTTGTTCTGACCCAGACTCCAGATAGGCCTGGTCAGTCCGTGCCCCTCACCCATGATGGGTCCAATCAGAGTGAATCTTAGGACTTCTGCTCTCTCAGGAAGAGACTCTGCCTTTCCACCCGAACCTGGAAGGATGAGAAGCTGGGAGTGTGGCAGTCAGCTTACCAGCCCAGGGAACAGCCTGTCTAAGAAAGGAGCCAACATAGAAGCAAGAGAGTCAAGAGATGGAGAAACTGGAGAGATCCTGATGACATAGTCATCATCAAGTGCCTAAGCCTTGGACTTCTCAGTTCGTTGAAGTGATAGGCTATTTTCTTGGCTTAACTTAGACTGAGTTTTCTGACATGTGCAGAAACAGCCCTATTTTCCCAAATATTCATTTTCATCTTATTAGGCAGACATTGACATGATACAAAGGTCAAGTTAACAGAAGCACCTGTGAGGGGAATAGGCACTGGAGGGATTTTTTGGCATCATTTACTATCTCTATTTCCTAAAAACAAGCTTGATGTTTGAGTGGAAAAATCAATCCTGGAAACTAGGAGCCATGGAGTGAAGTTGGTCTGTGTTGACATTCGCAGATGCACAGAACCAACAGGTCCACTCTGCTGGGAATGAAACTTATCGTCAAGAACACATGTGCTCTTGAAGAGGGTTTGCACCAATCAAGTGCAGATGTCTCCACTTGGCCCACACGTGGCTGCTTCTTCTGATGACTCCATGCTTAGCTCAGGGGAGCCCCTCATTATGCTGGCCTCACCTACGAGCTGGTCATGGTTTGAGCTTCATTCCTTTCTGGGCTACAAGTCAAGACGTAGCTCCTTTTAAGCAATACATGTTTAATTCTTAGGGTTTTTCCAAATTTGAACATTACCACAAAGCACATCAGAGCACTTCCTGCACTGCAGGTTACTATGTAGTCTTTCTAGCAGGGTTGTTAACTATTGCCATTTCCTTTCCAGTCTGGAAAAATTTATAGATTTCTGAACAAAATCCGATCCCTTTTCATACTGTCTAATTTTGCCACTTAAGAAATATACTTCAAAGTCTTTTCATACTAAAAAAGATGAGTAATGCCATTTGCTTGCTGTAACTCAGCATTGTGGTGGCAGGGGCTGTGGAATCCATTAACCAAGAGAAGTCCAGGCAGCCCCATCCAGGGCCTGGAATCTCCTGTATGCTGAGGAGAGGAGCAGTGCCTGAGGTTGTCACTATGGCCCATTTTCAGTGTAACTCAATTGCAAGGCCCCGCTCTTTCTGTCCTACAGTGTTAAACAGTCAATTCTCTGTGCTGTGTTTTAGACTAAACTTCCAGATTGTTTCCCACATTCTTTTCATTCTTGCTGTGGTCCCCACTATGTCCCAGCCCACAGGGGCAAACCATCTTGTTCCAAAATGTACCTCACAGCTTCACCTCTCCGTGCCTCTGCTACTACTGTGTCTCCACATAAAGCCTTTTCCTCTTTCCATGTTCAGTTCAAATGCTCCCATCTTTGTGAAGTTGTTTTCTAGCCCCTCTGATTGAAACTGATCTTCCCGCTGAGCCCCCTAAGCAAGTTGCTTATAAGTACATTAGAGTATTTCATTCTGCCTTGTGCCTATTGAAGTTCATCATGATATAAAGGGAAGCCAGTCAGATCACCAAATGCCCACACACATGTCCATCCCCTTCTGCACAGGGATCCCCATTCAGCCAGCACCATGGGAGAACGGCAGCACCTGGAAAAGGGGAAGAGCAATTTTATGCTACAGATTGTTCTATTACCGGCTCATTCTTCCAGGGCAAGAGGATCCCCCTGCCATCTTATGCTACTGTTTTTTAAAAACAGGCTCTTGCTTCTCATCTGATTCCACTTCATCTTTGATAGGAAGAAGAGTGAGCAGAGTATGTGTCCAAGAAAATCTATTGCTTCTGAATAATGAGATTTGCACCAGCTGCATGGAAATCCATTTTTAGGATCTCAACAATCATTTATAAGATTATAGTTTTCTTTTGTATGCAGGCTGGCCTTGGTCAGATTTTGAGGCACCTTCTTGGCCTGGGAGATATCCTGACTCTTTAGGGACTTTATCGATTGTGGGTCTTATTTGTTACTTGGGGATTTAAACCATTTTGACTTCTCTCCAGGATTGAGGGTCTTACTCGGAGCCTCTGCATGACTGATGAGGCTATTATAAATATACATTGGCATGCCTGCCTCTAGCACTTGATTGTAAACTTCCGAACGTAGAGGCCACGTCTTATCTCTATATCTTCAAGGTACGGCACATGGTACTCTGCATATAAAATTGCAGTATGTATATGTTTATTTCCAGATTAACAAAGGTGAATATTTGTGGCATATAATCATAGTGATGATTTTCATTGGAGTCTATGAAAACTTGCAAATGCATATATCTGAGTACAAGATGAAAATAGAAATCATTTAAAATTCAAATTTTAAAGCAAGGAGTCTCCCTCCAACTCTGCTTGGGATTTCTCCTAGCCCCTCCTCTTGCCTCAGCAGTCACACTGGCTCCCCTTTTTTTTTTTTTTTTAATATTTTTATTGATGAGCAACATACAACACAAACATTCTTAACATACAAACATTCCATACATAGTGTACAATCAGTGGTTCACAACATCATCACATAGTAGTATATTCATCACCACGATCAGTTTTTAGAACATTTGCATCACTCCAGAAAAAGAAATAAAAAGAAAAAAGAAAAAACTCATACAGAGCATACCCTTTACCCCTCCCTCTCATTGACCACTAGTATTTCCATCTACCCAATATATTTTAACCTTTGTTCCCCCTATTTTTTTTTATACCCCTTACCACTCCCTTTCATTGATCACTAGCGTTTCAATCAACTCAATTTGTTTTAACATTTCTCCCCCTATTATTTATTTATTTTTAATCCGTATGTTTTATTCATCTGTCCACACCGTATATAAAAGGAAATCAGACACAAGGCTTTCACAATCACATTGGCTCCCCCTTCTTTGCTCAGGGGTTCATTGTCTTTTCTGAAATTTCTTCTGAGTAATCACAGGACTTCACAGACTCAGAGAATATGGATAAGTGTATCATAAAATCTCAGCTCTTCAGAGCTTTTAAGTTCACATTCATACTGTATGGCTGATTTCTGAACAATTTGAGGGTTGGAAGCTTTCAATATGTAAACTTTAAAATGTGCTATGTTTTACAAGGGCTATCTTTTTGAAATGTACTGCATACGTTTCTGCCTTCTTAAACTGAGCATAGCATAAATCAATGCTAGTTATTCTGTACTTAAGATGTCACTAAATTTAGGGATCACAGATGAAGAAAGGATTGAATGGAGATGGACAAAGTGCTTCTGGAATTTGGTTTTTCAAAAATGTCTCCGATGTCCACTTGCTTTTGGTTACTGCCTCTTTCTAGGAAGACAGAGAGAAACTCCAAACTTCTGGATGGAGTAATATGATTTTCATTCCGAAAATGAGCCAGAAGTCAAAGCCTAAAACAGCCTTTTCTCAGGAATATCACCCTTCAGAAAACTATTTTTCTCTAGGAGGTGGCAGGATCTGATTCTCTTCCCTCTTCAATTCCAGTTCAAACCTTTCAGCTGCCACCTATGTTACAAGTCCTCCTTCTTTCCTCTAGAAAATTATATTCAAGCAGCCACAATCCATCCTCCCACTCAGTACAGTTCAACCCAACACATATTTTGAGTGTCACCTCTGTGCCAGGCTTTGGCCAGCGACTAGGGCTGTAAAGATGAAACAACTCAGCCTTCAAGAAGTTCACTCAAGAAATAAATTACAGTAGCGTGTATGTAGTAAAGAAAATGACAGCATATGCATTAGTTCAGAGACAGAGCGAAGAGTGAGATTATGTTGGATGGATGATGGAACCTTCATCAAGAGGTGACCTTTAACCTCAGTTTTGTATGATATGTAGGAGTTTGTGAGGTCAGTAAGGCAGTGCTGGGGGTTGGCTGGTCTCATTTATAGGAATGGCATGTGTCAGATATGAAAGTATATCTTAGTTTCTCAGCTGCTAAAACAAACACCCTACAGTGGATTGGCTTAAATACTGGGAAGCCCAAAATTGAGGCATCGGCAATGCTATGCTTTCTCTCCCCCCAGAACTGTGACGTTCTGTGACTGGCTGCTGGCAATTCTTGGTCCTTGACTTTTTTCCTTCACATGGCAATGCAATCAAGGTCTTCTCCTTTCTCTTCCAGGTACTGTTGACTTTCAGTTTTTGTTTGTTCCCTATGGCTTCTCTCGGTGTCCAATTTCCTTTGATTATAAGGACTTTGTCCATATTGGATTAAGGCCCATTCTCAATCAGTTTGGGTACAACTCCGCTAATAACATCTTCAAAGTTCCTGTCTACTTACAGCTTCATTCCCGTAGGACCAGGGGTTGGACCTGAACATGCCTTTTCTGGGAGATAGGATTCAATCGCCAACAAGATATGAAACAAGAGGGGTGTATCTTGGGGAAGGCACTTGGCAGCATTTTCCCTGCAGGCCTAGATCAGAGCCCAGCTCTACTAAAAGAAGCCATTTTGAAGTAGACTCAGAAAACTGTTATTTTCTCTCCCTCATCAGGGTTTGAACTGGGAAGTGAGCTATCTAAGCTTTAATCCTGGTTCTGTCCCTAAATAACGATGTGACTGTGGACTAAATCATGTACCTTATTTGGGCCTGATTGCTTACCTGTAAAATTAGGGGTTGTTTAGATCAGGGGTTGTCACACTTTTGTGTAAAGTGCCAGATAGTAAATATTTTAGGCTTCGTGGGCTATAAGGTCTCTGTCACAACAACTCAATTGTGCCATTTTAGGCAAAAGCAGGAAGAGGCAAGAAACAAACAGACGTGTCTATGTTCCAGTAAAACTGTATTTACAAAAAAGTGAGACAGATCAAGCCGTAGTTTGCCAAAGCCTGTTGGAGATAGTCTTGGAGAGTCTTTATTGTTAAAATATAAAAGATGATGATCTATATTGTGGGTATCAGTGCGCCTTCACACCATTCTAGAACATCGTCTCTATCACTAATACAGTGATAAGAATCACTCCCACTACTTGAGAAACTATGAGCAAAGCAGTTTTTGTACTTTGTTAATTCCTCCCAACAATCCTACGGGTGGATATTATTGTAACCCTTATTTTACGAAGGAAGGAACTGAAGATCAGAAAGGTTCCCGAACATGTCCATTGACGCAGAGTTGGTAAGAACCCAAAGCGGCCATGATGACTCTAAGATCTTTCTTATGCTTTTACTACTTCATGACTTTTAGATTAAAGGATTTTTAAGACTGTAGAGCATCCAATTTCTTGACAGGAAAAAAAAAAAAGACCCCAAAACTTATATATACTAAATTAAATATTTAACCACAAAAATTTCACAGAGATTATTTAAAATTACATAATATTTTTAGATTATAAAATAATTGCCATCTTAAAATATTATCTTTCAAGACACAAAACCAGCAATGGAATGTGCTGATGCCCTCAAAGAATTTGCCATCTGTCTAGAAAGACATATAAAATAGTGAACAAAAATAGAGCTCCAGAATAATTAGTTTCAGTAGAAGTGCTTTTAATTGCCCTTTACTCACCATGCTTGTCAAACAAAATGACACATTGCTAACGCTCAGCCTGCTGCCCCCAGGACCTTGTCAGCCTCAACAGCAAAGCACTTGGGTGCTCTATTAATTTTCTATTGCTGCTGTACGAAATTATCACAAACGTAGTGGCTAAAACACACACACATACAGATTTATTATCTTATGTTCTGGAGGCCAGAAATCCAAAATCAGTCTAAAGTCTAGGTATTGGCAAGGCTGGTTCTTTCTGAATGGTCTCAGGGGGATATCCTTTCCCTTACCTTTATCAGCTTCTACAGGCTGCCTCCATTGCTTGGCTTGTGGCCTCATCTTGGTATCACTCCAACACCTTGTTTCTGTCATCACATCTCTTACTACTGACTCTGATCCTCTTGCCTCTCTCTTATAAGGCAAGTACCCTTGTGATTTCATTGGACCCAGACAGTCTCTCCATATCAAAATCCTTAATTTAATCATACCTGCAAAGTCCTTTTATCTCATAAAGTAACATATTCCAGGTTCCAGGGACTAAGAACATAGATTTCTTTGGGGGACCATTTTTATGACATTCACAGATACCATCCTCCACTTCTCCTACCACAGTCAAGTTATCCACTTACCAAGTATTCTAGTTTCCCAGCTGCTAAAACAAACACCATACAGTGAGTTGGCTTAACAACAGGAATTTATTTGCTCGTGGTTTCAGAGACTAGAAAGCTTACTTCTTCCAGGGGTTGGAATCTTCTCGCAGGTCAGCAAACTCTGGGATTCTTTGTCTTTTCCATCAGATGGGAATGCACATGGCCACATCTTTTCCATTCTGTTCTGGGTTCTGTTGACTTCCAGCTTCTGACTGCTTCCCATGGCTTCTCTCCTGTGTCCAATTTCCTTTGATTATAAGGACTTCTGTCATAGTGGATTAAGGCCCACCCGCATTCAGTTTGGACACAACTTAACTAATAGTAACATCTTCAAAGGTCTTATTTACTTATGGGTTCACACACAGGACCAGGGTTGGGACCTGAACATGCCTTTTGTGGGGGGCGTGAGTCAATCCCCAACACTAATTGTTGGTTTTGTTTGTTTCTAGATTTGTTTTGTGCTTGTTTTTGCCACTACCTATTTTAATTTAAAATTTATAAAACCAATGAATTTTTTTTTATTTTCAAAATGAATTTTATTTATACACATTCCATATCCAACAAGCAAACGAGTGACAGTGTTTTTACAGAGATAGGGGTAACTGCATTATACTACGTAGGCTAGATATGTAAAACCAATGAATTTGAGGGGAGAAAAAGAGGTCAGTGGTCAAATTATGTGTGACCATGAAATCTATGAAAGTTTGAGAAAAAAACTGTAGAACCGTAGAAGGATTAAACACCATATAAAAGAGGCAGCTTGTGTGTAAAAGAGGAAGCAGGACACTTTTCAAAGGAGACCTACTCTAAAAAAAAACCTGGCCCCACGTTGAAAATTGGCTAATGAATGTATATTTAAATGTTTTAATAATTGTTTAAAGTAGATGCGTTGAAATGATATATTCCCATTTTAATAACTTCTTAGATCAACTAACCAATCTCATGCCAGTCTTGATTAAAGGGATCCTATTAAATTTGATTCAGATGTCAGAGGATGTATTAACTACAGAGGAGTACAAAGATTTGGAAGGAAGTTTACATGGGCTCAGAATAGGTTATTAGAGATTGAGGGAGGGCAGAGAGGATGAAACAAACAACAAATAACCATAGGGATAGAAATGAGGAGGAATGATCATTTCAACCCACGGGGTACAGCCTAGCTATCCCGAGTGTGGCTCCCAGCCCAGCAGTATCAGCAGCACCTGGGAGCTTGTTAGATGTGTAGACTGTTCGGCCTCACCCCGCACAGACGGAATCCCCCGGTGATTCATATTAACCTTTGAGAAGCGCTGCCGTAGCGAGAGCGGGAGTCTTCCTAAACTGCACTGAAGAGTTAGAGTGACGCCAACACGATAGCGACAACTGAGTTTATTAAACACCTCCTATGTGCCAGGCAAACGACCAGGTACTGTGCAAACCTGTCTCAACTCTCAGACATCCCCAGTCTTGTGAAATAGCTTTGATCTTTTTTCTCAATGATGAAACATTCATCTCTGCTCTCTGTGACCTGTTTAGTTGGAGTTTCTGTAAAGAACACATTAGTGTCTCAAGTATCGCTCTTTGAAATTCAATTGCCACGTGGAATATTTTGACATAATATTTCTTTGCTCGCTTTGGTTCCTGGATTGCAAATTCTTACAGGTGGGATGAACTCAGATGCCTCAATTATTTCAATCTCTGAGAAATGAGAAGCAACACAAAAGCACTCTGGTTAGGATGGGGGTAAAATGGTCAGATTAGCTCAAAATACATAATGTATGGAATACGGGAATGATATATCAGAGGGAGCCAAATCCTGGAACATCTGGAATGGAATCTGGGTATTCTGACAGAGCTGTAGGCTTCAATAGTTTGTGCAAAAGGGGAAGAGTTCAGAGGAAACTTCTCTTTCCTTGCCAAGACCGGAAAATACATCATTCTTTTGCTCTCTTACTCCTCACTGAGCTCAGTGCTTAGCCTGTATCGAACAAGGTAGAAGAAATAGCAGCAGCCACCCAGATGCTGGGCACCAATGGAACACCATAAACAAGCTGATGCCGCGCTCACTGGCTTAGTTTTCAGTCCGCCTCCTGTTCTGACCAGATTACTTTCAGTAAGAAAGACTCAGTGGGTCTCCACCCATCTTGTTCTATTTTTACAATCAGGGGCTTCAGTGGGTCCCCAGCACTGCACCAAATGCAGTGTGTCAGACTGGGTCCTACTGCTCGTTGCTTCTGCTTAACCCCCAAACTAAACCTAACTGTGATGGGGACGAGGGGTGAGAGGAATTCCTTTCTCCCATATTTTCACAGTGCACATTTTGTCCCCCACTGTTAGAAATCTGAGTGTGGGAAGACCTGGGTTAGCCTTGTAGAAAGGGAAATGAGGACTTATGGCTTTCTGCCAAGAGCTGGAGGCTAAAAAATTAGGCTGTGCTTACTTACCAACTATGAATCAAAAGGGCCTTTGTCTCCTCCCAGTGCAACCTTAAAAGAATCTAAAACACAACTGCAAAGCAACAGATCTTCCGGCATTTACTCACTACCGCTTGAATCCTTATAGAGTGTAGTATGTACCTAATCAGTATATATATATTTTAAAAGTTTGGAAGTCCTATAGATGTATTAATAATATTTAGTATTGTTTTTACATTATTTAAAAGTTTACTTAAGTAACATTTATACAAATTCTGAAACATTCTATGCAATGTTTCATGTTTTGAGATTTATATTTAGATTTGATATATATATTTATAATATATATTTCATCTCTTTTAACTGCTGTATAGTATTCCACTGCATGAACATATCATATTTTATTTATCCATTCTCCTACAGAGTAGCATTTAGGTTGTTCCAATTTTTCACCATGAAAATAACCTTTGCTTTTAAGTCCAGCCACTTGGACTATTAGATCCTAAATTTGTTCCTTGACTTTTTCTGTCCTGTCATTGCTGTGTGAAAGGAGCTTCCTCACAGGCATCCAATGAGGCCTTCTGGCTTACACAATTGGCTTTCCCTGACCTTTCCATAATGCATCGGTGTTACGTAGCAATAGCCATCCAATCCAATTATCCTTATAGTTACCTTTCCTTCAAAGTCTCAAATGCCTCACACATTGCACCTGCTAGTGTATTCACTCCTTCGGTACTCACACTTCACCCTCAGAGAAAGACCAAGCGGCCACCTTGTGATGGTGTCTAGGCTTTACCAATCCCCTGGTAATTGATGGAGTCCCCCTTACCAGTGGGACAGTGAGTTATTCAGTTCTACAAACTAATCCTACCACCCACTTTTTTTTTTTTTTAGAAAGCAGATGATCCAATATATACATATTTTTCCATTCTACATATGCAATCAGTAATTCTTAATATCATCACATAGATGTATGATCATCATTTCTTAGTACATTTGCATCAATTTAGGAAAAGAACTAGCAAAACAACAGAAAAAGATATAGAATGATAATATAGAGAAAAAATAAAAATAAAAATAAAAATAAAAAATAAAAAATAAAAAAAGGAAAAAGAAAAAAATAAAAAACACAAACAAACAAACAAAAAACTATCGCTCAGATGCAGCTTCATTCAGTGTTTTAACATAATTACATTACAATTAGATAGTATTGTGCTATCCATTTTTGAGTTTTTGTATCTAGTTCTGTTGCACAGTCTGTAACCCTTCAGCTCCAATTACCCATTGTCTTACCCTGTTTCTAACTCCTGATGGTCTCTGTTACCAATGACATATTCCAAGTTTATTCTCGAATGTCGGTTCACATCAGTGGGACCATACAGTATTTGTCCTTTAGTTTTTGGCTAGTCTCACTCAGCATATTGTTCTCTAGGTCCATCCATGTTATTACATGTTTCATAAGTTTATTCTGTCTTAGAGCTGCATAATATTCCATTGTATGTATATACCACAGTTTGTTTAGCCACTCGTCTGTTGATGGACATTTTGGCTGTTTCCATCTCTTTGCAATTGTAAATAATGCTGCTATAAACATTGGTATGCAAATGTCCGTTTGTGTCTTTGCCCTTAAGTCCTTTGAGTAGATACCTAGCAATGGTATTGCTGGGTCATATGGCAATTCTATATTCAGGTTTTTGAGGAACCGCCAAACTGCCTTCCACAGTGGTTGCACCATTTGACATTCCCACCAACAGTAGATGAGTGTGCCTCTTTCTCCGCATCCTCTCCAGCACTTGTCATTTTCTGTTTTGCTGATAATGGCCATTCTGGTGGGTGTGAGATGATATCTCATTGTGGTTTTGATTTGCATTTCTCTAATGGCCAGGGACATTGAGCATCTCTTCATGTGCCTTTTGGCCATTTGTATTTCCTCTTCTGAGAGGTGTCTGTTCAAGTCTTTTTCCCATTTTGTAATTGGATTGGCTGTCTTTTTGTTGTTGAGTTGGACAATCTCTTTATAAATTCTGGATATTAGACCTTTATCCGATATGTCATTTCCAAATATTGTCTCCCATTGTGTAGGCTGTCTTTCTACTTTCTTGATGAAGTTCTTTGATGCACAAAAGTGTTTAATTTTGAGGAGCTCCCATTTCTTTCTTTCTTTCTTCAGTGCTCTTGCTTTAGGTTTAAGGTCCATAAAACCGCCTCCAATTGTAAGTTTCATAAGATATCTCCCTACATTTTCCTCTAACTGTTTTATGGTCTTAGACCTAATGTTTAGATCTTTGATTCATTTTGAGTTAACTTTTGTGTAGGGTGTGAGATACGGGTCCTCTTTCATTCTTTTGCATATGGATATCCAGTTCTCTAGGTACCATTTATTGAAGAGACTGTTCTGTCCCAGGTGAGTTGGCTTGACTGCCTTATCAAAGATCAAATGTCCATAGATGAGAGGGTCTATATCTGAGCACTCTATTTGATTCCATTGGTCGATATATCTATCTTCATGCCAGTACCATGCTGTTTTGACCACTAGTGGCTTCATAATATGCCTTAAAGTCCGGTAGCGTGAGACCTCCAGCTTCGTTTTTTTTCCTCAAGATACTTTTAGCAATTCGGGGCACACTGCCCTTCCAGATAAATTTGCTTATTAGTTTTTCTATTTCCGAAAAATAAGTTGTTAGGATTTTGATTGGTATTGCATTGAATCTGTAAATCAATTTAGGTAGGATTGACATCTTAACTATATTTAGTCTTCCAGTCCATGAACACGGTATGCCCTTCCATCTATTTAGGTCTTCTGTGATTTCTTTTAACAGTTTTTTGTAGTTTTCTTTGTATAGGTCTTTTGTCTCTTTAGTTAAATTTATTCCTAGGTATTTTATTCTTTTAGTTGCAATTGTAAATGGAATTCGTTTCTTGATTTCCCCCTCAGCTTGTTCATTGCTAGTGTATAGAAATGCTACAGATTTTTGAATGTTGATCTTGTAACCTGCTACTTTGCTGTACTCATTTATTAGCTCTAGTAGTTTTGTTGTGGATTTTTCTGGGTTTTCGACGTATAGTATCATATCGTCTGCAAACAGTGAGAGTTTTACTTCTTCCTTTCCAATTTTGATGCCTTGTATTTCTTTTTCTTGTCTAATTCCTCTGGCTAGAACCTCCAACACGATATTGAATAATAGTGGTGATAATGGACATCCTTGTCTTGTTCCTGATCTTAGGGGGAAAGTTTTCAATTTTTCCCCATTGAGGATGATATTAGCTTGGGTTTTTCATATATTCCCTCTATCATTTTAAGGAAGTTCCCTTGTATTCCTATCCTTTGAAGTGTTTTCAACAGGAAAGGATGCTGAATCTTGTCAAATGCCTTCTCTGCATCAATTGAGATGATCATGTGATTTTTCTGCTTTGATTTGTTGATATGGTGTATTACATTAATTGATTTTCTTATGTTGAACCATCCTTGCATACCTAGGATGAATCCTACTTGGTCATGATGTATAATTCTTTTAATGTGTTGCTGGATTTGATTTGCTAGAATTTTGTTGAGGATTTTTGTATCTATATTCATTAGAGAGATTGGTCTGTAGTTTTCTTTTTTTGTAATATCTTTGCCTGGTTTTGATATGAGGGTGATGTTGGCTTCATAGAATGAATTAGGTAGCTTTCCCTCCACTTTGATTTTTTTGAAGAGTTTGAGCAGGGTTGGTACTAATTCTTTCTGGAATGTTTGGTAGAATTCACATGTGAAGCTGTCTGGTCCTGGACATTTCTTTTTGGGAAGCTTTTGAATGACTGATTCAATTTCTTTACTTGTGATTGGTTTGTTGAGGTCATCTATTTCTTCTTGAGTCAAAGTTGGTTGTTCATGCCTTTCCAGGAACCCGTCCATTTCATCTAAATTGTTGTATTTATTAGCGTAAAGTTGTTCATAGTATCCTGTTATTACCTCCTTTATTTCTGTGAGGGCAGTGGTTATGTCTCCTCTTCCATTTCTGATCTTATTTATTTGCGTCCTCTCTCTTCTTCTTTTTGTCAATCTTGCTAAGGGCCCATCAATCTTATTGATTTTCTCATAGAACCAACTTCTGGTTTTATTGATTTTCTCTATTGTTTTCATGTTCTCAAGTTCATTTATTTCTGCTCTAATCTTTGTTATTTCTTTCCTTTTGCTTGCTTTGGGGTTAGTTTGCTGTTCTTTCTCCAGTTCTTCCAAGTGGACAGTTAATTCCTGCATTTTTGCCTTTTCTTCTTTTCTGATATAGGCATTTAGGGCAATAAATTTCCCTCTTAGCACTGCCTTTGCTGCGTCCCATAGGTTTTGATATGTTGTTTTTCGTTTTCATTCGCCTCGAGATATTTACTAATTTCTCTTGCAATTTCTTCCTTGACCCACTTGTTGTTTAAGAGTGTGTTGTTGAGCCTCCACGTATTTGTGAATTTTCTGGCACTCCGCCTATTATTGATTTCCAACTTCATTCCTTTATGATCCGAGAAAGTGTTGTGTATGATTTCAATCTTTTAAAATTTGTTAAGACTTGCTTTGTGACCCAGCATATGGTCTATCTTTGAGAATGATCCATGAGCACTTGAGAAAAAGGTGTATCCTGCTGTTGTGGGGTGTAATGTCCTATAAATGTCTTTTAAGTCTAGCTCATTTATTGTAATATTCAAATTCTCTATTTCTTTATTGATCCTCTGTCTAGATGTTCTGTCCATTGATGAGAGTGGCGAATTGAAGTCTCCAACTATTATGGTAGATGTGTCTATTTCCCTTTTCAGTGATTGCAGTGTATTCCTCATGTATTTTGGGGCATTCTGGTTCGGTGGGTAAATATTTATGATTGTTATGTCTTCTTGTTTAATTGTTCCTTTTATTAGTAGATAGTATCCTTCTTTGTCTCTTTTAACTGTTTTACATTTGAAGTCTAATTTGTTGGATATTAGTATAGATACTCCTGCTCTTTTCTGGTTGTTATTTGCATGAAGTATCTTTTCCCAACCTTTCACTTTCAACCTATGTTTATCTTTGGGTCTAAGATGTGTTTCCTGTAGACAGCATATAGAAGGATCCTGTTTTTTAATCCATTCTGCCAGTCTATGCCTTTTGATTGGGGAATTCAGTACATTAACATTTAGTGTTATTATTGTTTGGATAACATTTTCCTCTACCATTTTGCCTTTTGTATTATATATATCATATCTGATTTTCCTTCTTTCTACACTCTTCTCCATACCTCTCTCTTCTGTCTTTTCGTGTCTGACTCTAGTGCTCCCTTTAGTATTTCTTGCAGAGCTGGTTTCTTGGTCACAAATTCTGTCAGTGACTTTTTGTCTGAAAATGTTTTAATTTCTCCCTCATTTTTGAAGGACAATTTTGCTGGATATAGAAGTATTGGTTGGCAGTTTTTCTCTTTTAGTAATTTAAATATATCATCCCACTGTCTTCTTGCCTCCATGGTTTCTGCTGAGAAATCTACACATAGTCTTATTGGGTTTCCCTTGTATGTGATGGATTGTTTTTCTCTTGCTGCTTTCAAGATCCTCTCTTTCTCTTTGACGTCTGACATTCTAACTAGTAAGTGTCTTGGAGAATGCCTATTTGGGTCTATTCTCTTTGGGGTGCGCTGCACTTCTTGGATCTGTAATTTTAGGTCTTTCATAAGAGTTGGGAAATTTTCAGTGATAATTTCTTCCATTAGTTTTTCTCCTCCTTTTCCCTTCTCTTCTCTTTCTGGGACACCCACAACACGTATATTTGTGCACTTCATATTATCATTCAATACCCTGAGCCCCTGCACAAATTTTTCCATTCTTTTCCCTATAGTTTCTATTTCTTTTTGGATTTCAGATGTTCCATCCTCCAGTTCACTAATTGTAGCCTCTGTCTCTTTAAATCTACCATTGTAGGTTTCCATTGTTTTTTCCATCTTTTCTACTTTGTCCTTCAATCCCATAAGTTCTGTGATTTGTTTTTTTAGACTTTCCATTTCTTCTTTTTGTTCAGCCCATGTCTTCTTCATGTCTTCCCTCAATTTATTGATTTGGTTTTTGACGAGGTTTTCCATTTCTGTTCCTATATTCAGAATTAGTTGTCTCAGCTCCTGTATCTCATTTGAGCTATTGGTTTGTTCCTTTGACTGGGCCATATCTTCAATTTTCCTGGTGTGATTCGTTATTTTTTGCTGACGTCTGGGCATTTAATCAGATTTCCCTGGGTGTGGAACCCAGCAGGTTGAAAGACTTTCCTGTGAAGTCTCTGGGCTCTATTTTTCTTATCCTGCCCAGTATGTGGTGCTCATCTGTCTGCGGGTCCCACCAGTAAAAGATGCTGTGGCTCCTTTAACTTTGGAAGACTCTCGCTGTGGGGGAGGGTCGCCAGCCGACGCGGCTTGGGGGAGTGCCGATCCAAAGCCCCCAGCCGGCCTGGGAAGCCGCGCGTCGGGGGGGTCGCCGGCTGCCGTAGGTTGGGGGTGTGCCAATCCAAAGCTCCCAGCTGGCCCGGGAAGCTGCGCGTGGTGGGGGGCGCTGGCCGCCGCGGCTTGGCAGGGTGCCGATCCAAAGTTCCCAGCCAGCCCGGGAAGCCATGTGTGTGGAAGGGGCTCTGGTCGCTTGCCTCCATGGCTTGGGGGGGGTGCCGATCCAAATCTCCCAGCCGGCCCGGGAAGGAGGGAGGGAGGGGCTCCGGCCGCCAGCCACCACGGCCCGGGGAAGTGCACGCCTCTTGGGGACCTCACCGCAGCGGATTCTCTTAGCCAGTTCAGCCGTTCCAGAATGGGGTACGCTGTCTTTTTGGTCTCTGTCGTGGCTCCAGGAGCTGTTCTGTACTGTTTCTATTTCTTTAGCAGCTGTTCTGGAGGAGGAACTAAGACCCACGTGTCTTACTAAGCCGCCATCTTCTCCGGAAGTCCCACCCACTTTTTTGGGCCATTTCTACCACCAACTGTTGCGAGTTAAAGTCTTTAAAAGTTTGGGGTACAAATTGTTTTTTAGAGATCTACACCTGTGAAAGAATGGAAGCGAAAGCAGGATAGGGTAGAGGAAGAAGTTAACCTGTACATGAACTGTCCAAAAAGTCTCTGGCCGTGGGAGATGACTGCCAAGGATGAGTCTGGCCCTGGCATCATGGGATCAACAATGCCATACTGACCAAAAGGGGGAAAAGAAGTGTAACAAATAAGGCTGATACAGTTCAATTAGAGACAAGACTGTATTCTGGAGGCTACTCTTATGCAAGCTTCAGTTAGACATTGCTACCTATCATAACTTGCCAAACCCCAGTCAAAACCATTCCTGCCAAGCCTAAAGAACACCTGGGGCATTATATGAGATTCTACAAAGGTTCCACGCACTAGGGTAACTTTCCAGAAACCTACAACCTCCAGATGAATCTCTGGACTAGATAAGTTCTGAAATGTAGAGGGGCCAGCCTCTCCAGAACATCAACTAGTTCCAACCCCCTATCCCATATAATTGGCAGCCCCTTCCAATATGAAAAAGTGAGAATGGGCATAACCCAAATACTCCTAAAGAGTGGGAGAAAGATTAAGGTGATGGTGGAGTTATACAGAGAGGGTTGGGTTTAACAAATGAGTATGATTGCTGAATCATGATATTGATATCTTTAAAAAAATTTTTTTTTCATGGGTAGGCACAGGGAATCAAACCCGGGTCTCTGGCATGGCAAGCGAGAACTCTGCCTGCTGAGCCTCCATGGTCCGCCCTGATATCTCTTTTAGTCTCCAGTATCTTAGAGCAGCTAGAAGTAAACACCTAAAATTATGGAATTGTAACCCATACCAAACTCTGAAATCTGTTCTACAACTAATTGCTGCCATGTGCTTTGAAATTTATTGCTTTTTTTATATGTTATTTTTCACAAAAAAATAGATTGTGGAGATAAATGTACAGCTATATGATAATATTGTGAACCACTGATTGTACACTTTGGATGATTACATCCATGTATGTGAATATATAATACATATCAATAAAAAATGTATCAAAAAGCCTTTGGCAACAAGGCAGAACAAACTGGAGTGAGTATTGTTTGTTAGAATTTCCCCCATTAGGTCAAAATGGCTGGGTCTTTATATGCCCGCTTCCCTCCATCATTGTTGTTGGGATGGACATGGCTTCCTGACGCAGCTCTCTGCAGCCCTCTGTGTACGCGGGAGCTGAGCGCTAGAGGCAGTTTGCTGACTGTACTTCCTTGAGGGCAGTGTATTTCTGCGTCTCCCACTCAAATTTGGGGCTCTTCACACCCAGCTCTGTCTCACGTGGTAGCCTTGAAATAAGTTCATCCTAGTTGGCAAACTGATTATAGGATATCACAAAATTAGAACACAAGTCTAATGGCATAAATCTCATCCTGAGTTTGACAAAAAAAGGAAAAAGGTCATTTATTTATATATATATTTTAAATGTCCCCCTTGTTATTTCTTTATTTCAAAATAGATTCTCACAAAGAGAATATTCATTTATATTTTCCTCTTTTAAATCTCCTAGAAAAAAATTTTTTTGAGTGATTTTTTTCCTTTCTGGTACCATTGGAAAAACAAAGTCATGTAGTAATCTGTTCCAAATATACAATTAAACTGTCCAAAATGGAGCAGTTTCACATGACTGTCATGGGTTTCTTCTGAACAGCTGAATCATACATACAAAAGCAAACGCCACGAGGAGAATAAGAGAAACATGGAAAATGAGAGGAAGTCTCCCTGTGGGAGACACAGCAGGAAGGGCGTTAGGAGGTTAGCCACGACCTGAACTGTAGAGTGGGAAAATTATAAGATGATGTTAGTCAACCGACAAGCCTTTACTTAGCACCTCAGTGTTACCTTTCGGGCTCCACTTTGCCCTGGGGGAAGCCGAGGACCACAGGGGACAAATGAGTTGGCCGAGGTCACGCTGCTGTTTTTTGGCAAACCCCCAGGTCTCCCGAGTCTAGTACAAGGCTTGTTCCTCTCTTCAGGTTGCTTGTTTTTCAGCCCAGAACGATATGTTTGTAACTACCTATAGGTATGTAGCAAAGCAAAATGAGAGCGAAATATTGCTTCTTTTTGTGAAAACACTCCATTTTTTAGATCACCTTGGCAGACTTACAGATGTGTGGGCTCTGAGTGTGCTTTCCCTCCCCCAGCCAGCGCCTTCTTCCCTCTGTGGGACGGGAACTGTCCTCAGGCTGCCAGGTGGACAGGCACAGGGCTAGCAATGTCCCCAGACTCTTCCTCCAAGGACACAATTCTGAGACGCGACCTACCCCGTCTCCAGAGCCCAAGTCAATACTGTGGGGTATCACCCCATTATTTGGCCTCTCTCCTTTCTGGTCCCATTTCTTTATTCCCCTAGTATTTTTTTTTCTGAGGACACTTCCTAATAAATCATATTCATATGAATTCTCCTCATCTCAGAATCTGCTTCTGGGGAGCCCGAATAAAAAAGCCATCAGCTCTGAAATCACACTATCATCATCATCATCTCTACTATTACCATTATAATAGCAATTATTATTATTATATAACCACCCTTTCTTTTTTTTTCTCTCTAAGGTTGTTTTGTTTTCTCATATTATATTTTATTTTGCATTACTTTATTTTTTAATATTTATTTTGTAATTTTATTTTACTTTTATGTTATATATTTCATTTCTTGTTATTTGATATTTTGCTTTACATATTATTTTATTTTATCATACTAATTTTAAATTAAATTTTATTTTATTTTACTTCATCCTATATATTTATTATTTCAATGAAACATTATAATTGTTTCCAGGCATTATTTTATGACTAAAATATAATTAAAAATTCCACAACTTACCCTTGCTAGTGCATAAAGGGTGTTGTCAGTCATTTACATACTATTTACTCCCCCAAAAGGTCTTAGTATTAGAAAGAGGAAGATGCTATAGGCGTGCTGCTATTTTTTCTCAAGCCCTCAGCGATTTCAAAGGGTGGAGATGCCCTGGCGGGGGGTTTCTTTTAACCCTTTAGCAGATGTAATTTGCTTTGAGCTCTTCATTTTGTAACCACTGGCCAGTCTGTTTCCTCAGGGAAAGCTGGTGGTTCCATAGATAATTACCTGCCAGGGTGGCTCTGCGGTTCTTTCTCAGTCCCCATTTCAAGAAATAGGCTCGTTTGCTTCCTAGGTGTTCTGCTTATATTTTAGAATGGAGTTAGTTATCATTTTTAATAGTCTCCATATTTGTGGCTGGTTTAGAGAACAAGGCTGTGGGACCTGAAAATGAATATAGAGTTTATAAAAACTTTCATATCCATATCATTTACAAGAGACTATTTGCTTCAAATTTTTTCCCCTCCTGCTTGTATTCTTTTTATCTAAAATATTTTTATTGAGAAATCTTCACACACCATGGTATTGGATGTAGTAGTTCAACCATAGTATAATCGATGGCTCACAATATCACACAAAGTTGTGTATCCATCACCATGATCATTTTTAGACCATTTGCATCACTTCAGAAAAAGAAGTAAAAAGAAAAAAGAAAAAAACTCATATATCCCATACTCCTTGCCTTTCCCTCTCATTGACCCACAGTATTTCAATCTTCCAAATTTTTACCCTTTATCTCCCCCTATTATTTATTTATTTTTTATCCTTTTCTTTTTCTTTTTTACTCATCTGTCCATACCTTGGATAACTGGAGCATCAGATACGAGGTTTTCATAGTCACACAGTCACATTTTAAAAGCTATATAGTTATACAATCATCTTCAAGAATCAAGGCTACTGGATTACAGTTCAACAGTTTCAGTTACTTTCCTCTAGCCATTACACCATAAACTAAAAAGGATATCTATATAATGTATAAGAATAACCTCCAGGATAACCTCTCAACTCTGTTTGGAATCTCTCAACCACTGAAACTTTATTTTGTCACACTTCTCCCTTCTTTCTTTTGGGCAGGAAGGCTTTCTCAATCCCATGATGCCAGGTCTCTGGGAGTCAAGTCCCATGTTGCCTGGGAGATATACAATCCTGGGAATCATGTTGAGTTCACCTGCCGAATTGACCTAGAGAGAGAACAACAAAAGAGGTTCTCAGTGGGTGACTCCTAGGCATAATTATAAGTAGGCTTAGCTTCTCCTTTGCAGGAATAAGTTTCATAGGGGCGAGTCCCAAGATTGAGGGCTCAGACTATTGAATTGGTTGTCCTCACTACTTGCTAGAATATCAGGAATTCCCCACATGTGGAAGCCTAACATTTCCTCCTCTCTCCCAAGTCCCCACAGGGGACTTTGCAAATACTCTTTTATTCTCTGCCCACATTACTCTGGGGTATACTGGGGCGTCACACTAACCTGTACAAACCAACAAGATCTCATGATCTATTCAAGATTCCATGTAATTATGGTGTTCAAGTAAACTGACCATACAAGTTAAATTAGATAATGTGCTACCCAAAAATATAAATTTTGCACCAAATAAACATCTCTCCCTTTGGTCTCACACAGAATTGAAGTTTGAAAATATTAACTACCCTTTCTCAACATCTATTTGAGAATCTGAGTGGTGGAGAATTTTGGTTAAAGCCCTGGAACCATGATTGACTACCTGTTTGACTTTCGACATATTATTGAAAACCTCTCATATCTACCTATAAGTTTTCCCATCTGAAAAACATGGAAAATAACCTCTTCCTCTCAAAGATAGTAAGTGCATGTCTTTTTGTGGGTGTGTGTTGGGGGCTTGGCCCTCAGGTAGAGAAGAGGATCAGGTCAGGGCCATACTTCCTCAGGGTGGTGTGCAGTGAGGCTTCAGCAAAATACTTTGCAGAAGTGACTGTCACTGATGTCTGTGACCACAGAGTGAAAACAAAATTATTGCTAAATCGTTCAGATCGGTGGGGCAACAGAAATAGTATCCTTCATGGGACTAGCCCGTAGAAGGTTTTCTGTAAGCACGCATGGACACACTGGTGAACAGAGCCAGGCAAGCTCACAGAAGGGACTGGAGCTTTGAAAGGAAAAGCAGTGGAAAGTTGGAGAAGCAGAAGGGGAGAGGATAGAACAGGTAAAATACTGGGAGGGAAAATGGGCCTCGTTCAGTGAGGTCCTGGGTAATGGTTCCTGAGAAGGAGGAAGTGATGGGGATGGGAAGACCAGGGGAATAACTGGAATAGGTGGAACTGGAGGGTGACACATGCACAGGCAAACACCCAAGGAAGAGAAATGTCCCAGACAAAGCATAGGCTTTGATTCAAAATATATTTTTTGATCATAACTACATGCCAGGCAAGGTGGCATGAAATAAACAGAAATATATGGCTCAAAAAACCCACAACATTTGTAGGAAGAGATTATAGGTGGTAAGTTGAGACGTTCTGATATTTCCTGTGCTGGCCAATTGTAATGCCTGGAATTTCCAGGATTAATCAAGTTAAGTAAGACCTGATTTTTAAACCTGTGTTCAAGGAACTTGAATTCAGGAGTCCCATTAACTTGGATGGGGAAATACGATATCTTCACTTCCACTATCACCTAACTGAAATTTCAGTAATGGATTTGTCCATAAACTTTAGAACTACCTAAGACTTACCTAGGCAAGAAGCCTACTTAATATTTTATCCTTAAATCACCTAGAGTGCTTGTTATACAGATTCTCACCCTCATCCTGAGGTCTGGGAATCTGTATTTCTAGTAACACCCAGACAATACAGCAATTGAGATTACAGATATTTTCATTTTATATTACAACTATTTTGGATATTTCCAGATATGATTTAGTCTCATCATGATTGGAAAAAAAAGTTATTCCCAAATCTTTCAGCTCAGTGGGGCAACAGAAATGACCTTCATGGGACTAGCCATTGAAGGTTTTCTGTAAGCACGCATGGACACACTGGTGAACAGAGCCAGGTAAGCTCACAGAAGGGACTGGAGCTTTGAAGGGAAATGCAGATCAAGGGAACTGCTTGATTTGCCTCTAGATCTTGTTTTTTAACTTATTAATAAAAAGAAACATGTATTGCTATTTCACATTTAAGAACTTCTTTTTTCTTTAGAGAAGTTATGGGTTTACAGAAAACTCATGCATAAAATACAGAATTCCCATTTACCACCCTTTTATTAACACCTTGCATTAGTGTTGTACATTTGCTATAATTCATGAAGAGCATTTTTTATGATTATACTATTAACTATATAGTCCATCATAAGAACATATTTTGATAACACTATTTCAAAACAATTGAATTCCTTTTTATTTTATGCACTTAAAACCATTATTCTGTGATGTCTACAGAAGGAAAAAAAAGAATTGAGGCATTGAAGATCACAAACAAAAGCTAATGTGCATAACAGTTACTGCTGTCCTTAAATACTCAAACGAGTTTTATCTATTAGGGGGTCCAGGAAGGGAGGGTACAATAGAGCAGATGAATTTTGATGAAGGAAAGAGAAAATAAAGATCCGCTGAGGACAGAGCTGGGTGCTGGCACCACACCTGGGACTTCGGTGCCCTGGAAAGTCATGCTACAAAAAAGGAAAGGCAGTTACCAAAACAAAACAAACAAAAACCATCTTTCTGCAAAGTTATTGTAAATTATGGGATGATGCCCCAAGAGTGAGGGAGAAGAGTGTTCCCAAAAGTCTGCCAGCCTATGATCTGCTGTATTGTCTGGGTGTTACTAGAAATACAGATTCCCAGGCCTCAGGATGAGGGTGAGAATCTGTATAACAAGCACTCTAGGTGATTTAAGGATAAAATATTAAGTAGGCTTCTTGCCTAGGTAAGAATATTGAAATAGAGCTGTAGCTTTCCAGGGAAGGACTTAGTTCCAATTGACATGTTAAGTTGTAACTGCATTCCCCAGAAATGAAGATTGCAATCCCTGCTGGTTTATAATCCACCTCCCCACCAGGGTGGGTGGACCCTCCACCTCCAGGAATTTTAATTTCTGTGTCATTCATGAATACATGGTACCATATCTTTCTTTCAAAGCCCCACTTTGGGGCTTCCTTGGACTAGATGATTCTTTTTAGTAGGTCTGAATTCTAATGACACTTCTAGTCCCTCTTTTATAGAGTGAAATATTTACTTATTAACAAATTCTTATTATGTAAGTTATAACATTCTAACCTTAATTAAATGCAATATCTTAGAAGGTTTGAGGAATAGATACATAGTATGTTTCAAAGAGAGATTTAAATTGCCATTTTCAGGCATTGGAATGTGAGGAAGTATTGTCACAGATTTAACATGAAAGCTGAATATTTAACATTCCTATGTAATAGCCATTCATTGCATTTGGTTTGAGAAACAGCAAGAACAAATGAGGCACAAGGGGAAAATACTGTTGTTTGTGTTAAAGGTAATGAGAATTTATGATAAAAGTCAAAAGCCTCTTTAAAGACCTAGAAGAGCCTCTGCCCACTAGGAAAGTGCTTTCTCTTTAGTACCCACAAGATTTTGTGCTTTTGGTCACACTGGAAAAATTCTTTTTTCCTAGTGTTGTTTGAGTTCTGCATTTTGGTGCCCAGAGCAAGGAAGTGAAGTAATACATGAGACACACACAACAGAAATGTAAAGAATGTCACTAGCCAATATATGTAATGTATAACAAAGACATTTTTATTTGCCTAGGGCTCAGAGTTTTGCCAGAGGATTCCTTGAGGAATTAGAATTCGGCTCCTCCTTTCCCAAATCCAAAGATGTATCTTAGCCAGTTCCTCGGTATTCATTCTGTCTGGCCTAAACATAGCATTTGACTGCTAGTAAAACCTCATTGTGACATTCCAATGGCATAATTAGTGACAATTTCGACAATTTTTATTGGGTATCTTTCAAATATCCCAGGGCCTGGGCTAACGTGCATTGGCTCATTGACTTTTTACAATAGTTCATTTTTACAGAATGGGATTTTATACTGGCTGGCACAGAGTAAACATTCAGTGAATGGTAGCTATTGCTTTTAATCATCATTATTACTTTTACGAATAACTTCTATATAATGTGACCAGGAAAATTTCAGATTTTGAGTTGGGCTTTGGAAAATAGGTTCAGTTTTGGTAGCTAGAGATAGATGGAGGCAAATAACAGTCTAATATAACCCAAGGCTGAAGGAAAGATACTCTAAAGTGTATTTGAATCATTAAGAATAAACCAACTTAACTGTACCAAAGAGATTGTCTAGAGGCAGTGGTGGCTCAAAGCTATGTACCCCCCCAAATATGTTCTTAAATTTACCCTATTTCTGTGGGTGTGAACCCTTGCAAATAGGACTTTTGATGAGGTTACTTCAGTTAAGGTGTGGCCCAATTGAATCACGATGGTTCTTAATTCTATCACTGAAGGCCACAGAGAGGCAGAAAGACACAGGGAACAGCCAGAAGCTGGAGAACCAAGAAGCCAGAAGAGGCCACCATCTACATTGCCATATGACAGGAAAGCCAAGCCCCAGAGCTTCAGTCTTCTGAGAGCCTTGATGACACCTTTATTTTGGACTTCTCCTAACCTCAAAACCATGAGCCAATAAATTCCTGTGGTGTAAGCCAATCCATTGTACGATATTTGCTTTAGTAGCCAGGAAACTAAAACAGAAGCATATTTGGAGCTGTGCCTGAAAAAATACCTTAGGGCCTAACATATGTTAGGTTCACATGTCAGCTTGGCCAGGTGATGGTGCCCAGTTGTCTGGTCAAGCAAGCACTAGCCTATCTTTTACTGTGAGGATATTTCATAGACTTAATTCATCAATCAGCTGACTGCATGTTTGATTGATTATATCTACTATCAATTAAAGGGAGTGTCTTCTGTAAAGACAGACATTTAATCCAATTAGTTGAAGGCTTTCAGGGAGAGGTGATGACTTCTGCAGTCAGAAGAAAGAACTTTCGTCTCTACTATAGCCAGCAAGGATCTCTTGGGGAATTCATCAAAGACCTTCATTGCAGTTGACTGCTTGCAGCCTGCTCTGTGGAATCTGGATTCATGTATCCCCACAGTTGCATAAGACACTTTTTAAAAATCTCATATTATTTATAGATATCTCTTGTTGGCTCTGTTTCCCTAGAGAACCCTGACTAATACAGGTTCTGATTTGGGAGACTTGCTAGGCCAGGGAGTTTGGATATAATTAAAAGGCCCTGCTAATTCATCAGCAGTTTCTGAATGAAGAGCTGTTCTGGAATATATCAGAAGGATGGAGAGTGGGGAGCTATGAAGAAAGATAAATTTTAGAGACTATTGCAGTGGTCTGAAGTAATAAACCTCAAAACTATTTCAGGTTTGAAGGGATAAAGTCAGAGGCTGAACCAGGATAGCTGTTAGAACAGAAAGGAAGGGGTGTTATGGGAGACACCCCTTGTGTGTGAAAGAGGACCTGGCAGGACTTGGAGCCAGTGAAAATTTTGAGGAAGATGGAGATATCAAAGAGGAGCTCAAAGTCTTAACCTTGAAAGGATTACAATATGGTTTCCAGAAAGAGAGGAAGATTTTTGGATAGAAATTGGTAGTTCTGACTTTGGACACATTAAATTGTGTGTGTCAAATACAAGTATCATAAAATTTACCATTTTAATCATTTTTTAAAGTGTGAAATTCAGTGGCATTTAGTACATTCACAATGTTTTGTAACCATCACCACTATTTAGTTTCCAAATATTTTCATTACAGTTGAAAGGAAACCCTGTACTCATTTAGCAGACACTCCCTTATCCTCTTTCCCCAGAGCCCCTGGAAGATACTAATCTATTTTCTATTTGCCTATAATGGGCATTTCATCTAAATGGCATCATATAACATATGACTTTTGTGGACAATGTTTGTTTTTTTTAAATTAGAGCAGTTGTATATTTAAAGAAACATCATGCAGAAAGCAAAGCGTTCCTTTAAATGCCCTCTCACACCAACAGTTTTCCCTGTTATTAACATTTTGTGTTGGTATTTTACCTTTGTAACAATTCATGAAAGAATATTATTATAATCATGTTAATAACTGGAGCATACTGTTTACATTGGGCTGTACAGTTTTATGCATTTGTGTGTGTAATTTATATACATGTCGTAATTTATATACAACCTAAAATTTCCCTTTTTTCCCCTTTTCAAACATGCAATTCAGTGGTGTTAATTACAGATACCAAGTTATGCCTCCACCCCCATTTTCCATTGGCAAAACTTTTTCATCACCCCGAACAGGAACTCCATTCCAATTAAATATTAACTCCCCATTCCTGTCTCCCACTTGGCCCTGGTAACTTGTATTCTAGTTTCTGATTTCATTAATATGCTTATTCTGCTTATTCTTATAAGTGAGATCAAACAGTATCTGTCCTTTTGTGTCTGGCTTATTCTCACCTCAAGGGTCACCCATGTTGTAGCATGCATCAGAACATCATTCATTTCTCTGGCTGAATAACATTCCATTGTATATATACATCATGTTTTGTTTATCCACTCATCTCTTAGTGAACACTTGTGTTGCTTTCAGCCTTTGGCAATTGTGAATAGTGCCACTGTGAACACTGGTGTGCAAATGTCTGTTCAAGTCCCTTCTCTCAATTATTTTGTATATACCTAGAAGAGGAATTCCTGAGTCATATGGTAATTCTACACTTAACTTTCTGAGTAATTGGCATACTGTCTTCCACAGTGGTCACCAGGCATCCTTAGGGCCACTCATCTTCTCCTATCCTCCATGCTTCTGAATGGCGCATAAGAAGATTATAGCAGCTTAGGAGAAAGAGGGTAGTTCTGTGGTGTAAAGACTGTGGGTCTTACGTTGATATTTTTTATTTACAAATTCTTAAAAAAATCTCAATCATCTTTGAAGATGGCAATTATATTCTTTTTTTTGTGTGTCACTATCAACATCATCTTGATGGTGATTGAGTACATACAAATAACTGAAACACAGATTCAAACTGACGTGAACAATAATTTGGAAGTTCTGAGGTAGAGCAGACTTTGCAGTTGGTTGGTTAGTGGCTCAACAAGGTAATTAAGGACTCAGGTTTTTCCCCATTTCTCCTCTCTGCCACTCCCCATGGATATCTCATCCTCAGGAAGATGCAGACAGGGGCAGCAGTACTAGATATCATAACAGAACTATGAATATCTAGCAGTTCTAGCTAGCATAACAGGAGTATGAAGAAGAGAAGCCACCTCTTTCCTGTAGCTCTTTTCTAGGAGTGAGGGAACAATTTACAGACACTTCCAAACAGACTTCCCCTAATGCTGCCTGGCCAGAATAAGATCACATGCAAATACCATTGACAAGGTAAATGGCCTTACCATTATATAAACCAGATCCACTTCTGACAGTTTCCTCTGAAGTACTTGGCTAAATGGAGAAATATGAGTTCCTGGACAAAACTGGGATTCTGTTAAAAGGAAGCAGAGAATGGACTTTGGGTGGATAACTCATATGGAGGATACATTATTAGTCTCTAGAACTACAAAGACATGTTTACTTACAATCCCTGTCTGAAAGGAGCTTTTAATCTAATTGGTGACAGACACATAAAAAAAATGACAACGAGGCTTTTAGTATAGTGTTGGACCCATAGCAGGCACCCCCCAAAATTTATTGGGTGAATGAATACATAGTAATACAGCCTAAATGCTAAATGCATGCTACAGAGATCCAAAAGTAGACTTGTTCAGCAAGTTCTAGGGCAATGATTATCAAATTTAATGAGGTCCTTAAAATTCAGATGCCCAGCTACAGTCACTCAAATTCTGATTCAATGTGTTTCATGGGCCCCAGGTATTTGCATTTTAACTAGAAATCCAGGTGGTTCTTGTCCATGTTGGTGTAAGGGTGTGATGGGAGTTGGTAGGTGTAAGTCCAAAACTAAAAGAAAAAATAATCATTTAATGACTCATCAAATTAAAGCTGTAGCTATCTATTTTATGATATTTGTGAAGTGGTTGCTAGGATCCACAAAACAGTGTTTTAGAGTTCTCATCCAACACCATATGTGCAAAGGTATATTAGTCAGGGTTCTATAGAGAAACAGAACCAACAGGAGATATCTGTAAATATGAGATTTATAAAGGTGTCTCATGCAAGCATTGGAAAGGCAGAGTCCCAAATCCACAAGGCAGGCTGTGAAGCTGGCAGCTGTAATGGAGGGTCTGGATGAACTCCACAGGAGAGGTTTACTGGCTGCAGAAGCAGTGAAAAAGTTTCTTCTTCCTGGGAAAAAAAAAAAAGCAAAAATCCCCAACTCCAACTGATTGGATTATCTCATTGGCGGGCGATGTGCCTTAGTTGATAACAGATGTAATCAGCCACAGATGCAATCAATTGACTGATGACTTAATACACCAGGCTTTATCAACCAGTCATACAACATACTTGCAGCGATGGTCAGGCCAGTGTTTGCCTGACCAGACAACCGGGCATCATCACCTGGCCAAGTTGACACCGGAACCTAACTATCACAAAGGGATATTATGCAACTTTTCCCTGCAGGGCCTAAAGTTGTTGACTGTTGAGGGAAAGGTGAACTATATCTTAACAATTAAACAGTGTTTCCAAGTTTGAAGGTATCTGTTTTATTTTAAAATACATTCACTTGTAACATTATCAGATTGCTTTTTGATAAATGAATGGAAACATTTGTTTTTAATCTCACTTTCCCCCCAGATTTATCTGTAATTGTCTGTCCTTTGCAAACTTACAGATGTAGAGATAGATTTTTGGTTCATCCTTCATTACAAAATTTACATTTATTGAAAGATAAATTAGGTTTGCCACAGGGATTATTTAATATCTAAAGTGAAGGGGCAAAAAGCCTAAATTCCAACTAAAAAGTTAATACATGTTTGCTTTCATGTAACCAAATTTTCATTTATATTCCACTAATGTTTATCTTCCTTTCTTAATTCACCCTTTACTTCCTGTAGTCATTCTTTTTGCTGGATAGGCATGTGTAATATATTTCATTTTCTCAGTGAGTTCACTGGCATTGGAAATGACACTATTTTGGACTGGATCTCTGTAAAGCCTAGTTGGAGAATATATATAGTAATCATAATTATGTAGCAGTTATGATTTCAAAGCACTCTTACTTCTATTATCTCAATATACTCCTGCACCCAAGCCTTAAAATTTATGAAATTTTAATATTAATCCTGTTTAAAAGGTTCAGAACTTGACATTTTCCCAGGATCATATAGACATTAAGTAGTGGAGCCAAGAAATGTTTTTTTGTTTGTTTGTTTGCAACGGTGCATTTTGTATAAATTTAATGTTGTGGGATTATTTTTTAACTTTGAAAGATCATCTCATGAGCTTTTATACAGACTAGCTGTAACTAGATACTCTGTAAGTAAATCGTAAGTAAAACAGGGATTGTTTTAGTGCAATATAGGGGTTTAACGATCCTTTAACTTTTAATAGGAAATAGATTGTGAACAATTCACATAGCTCTTTAGATGTGGCCTGTGTGGAGCCTCTGCAGCAGCTTTTTCCTGGAGGCTCAGGGCTCTGCTCCAATCTCCAGGACCAACCCTTGAAAAGCAGAGATGGAAGGGCCCTAGCCCACCATGAAGAGATTCATGATCATTACCCCCATGCTTAACTGACCTGGAATCTCTGTTCTGGTCACTTGGCTACTGCCTTTCCGAGACTCAGTTGCCTTCCTTGAATTCCAGTTCTATTTGTAACAATGATAATAAAAATGATAATGATAATTATTCCTAGCGTTTTAGGGCAGTCACAGGGTGCCAGATGCTTGCTTAAATGCATTATATTATACATATTATTGCATTTAATCCTGCTAATCAGCACATGGCTGGGGGAGGAAAGATGAGGGGGGAGTTGCAGATGAAAAAACTGAGATTTATCCATGTTGAAAAATGGCATTTCTGGGCCCACCTTATGCCTTGCATCTCAGCCCCAGCCTAATACCCAATCCTTCTATTTTAGTACTCTAAAACCCTCCCTCCATTCATAAAAATAACATGACCCGCTAGATAATCAGAGAATATATTCTCAGGTGTTAATTTCTCTAATTTGTATTAAACACAATGTCAACTAAAATAAAATTGTATTATTTTTCCTTTTCATAGCACATCCCCTTCCTGTTTGAGAACCCCTACTCAAGAATCCCAGTCCCACACCCTGAATGCCTTTTGCTGAACAGTTCAGGACTTGAATCCTAGCACTAAACTCCAGGCCAACAGCTCATGGACCTTCCTGAATGCCTGCCTGAGCCTCCTGTCACTATGCTGTCCTGACATGACTTACTGCATATTGCAATCCTCCTTTTGCACCATCATATGAACCCATACTGACCTCATGGTGGTACACCTGAGGTCTGTTCCTGCATTCTCCAGATGAGATTTTACTAACTGGTCTAGAGTTATCTCATACGTTGCAGATTGTTCTTCTCTTCCCAGCTCCCCCAGTATTGCACCTCTCTTTTACCCCTACCCCCAACAATGACTGCTTTTCTCCATGCCTGTGTAGTGTGTTCCATTCTCCATCAACTAACAGGCAAAATCTGATTGTATCTTGAGGTATGACCAAGTTCTACACAGAGACCAGCCTGATCTCTGACCCCAAATTCTACAGTTATTAAAATGGATTATTAGCTCATTTCAGTTCAGTTCAATATGTATTTATCAAGTAAGAGCTTGGGGAATTGCCAAGAATTAATTTATCTTATCAGCTAGCAAATTAGCCTGCCACAGTTAATAGATCCTGGTAGAAGACATAAAACTCCTGGATCAGAGACAGAGGACAGCAAACAGCAAATGAGCTTTACCCTATTTACATCCATTCCCCTTGCCTCCATGTCCCACAGGAGTGATGTGGATGGATCCAGTTGGATGCCTGGACATACAGTGGATTATGTTACAGGAGAAAAATCTTGACTTAGGGAAGCTGAATCTTTTATACTGGACAGAATACTAATGTACAATGTTAATAATAGTGGAAACTGGATGTAGTGTACGTGGGAATCCCCTGTACTATCTCTACAACATCTCTGTAAATCTCAACTATTCTAAAATAAAGATTTTATTAAAACAAATGTTTTTTTTACCTGGCCTTTGTTCTGGAGGGAGACACTATCTCTGTCTTCCAACACTGTTTGTTACATAAACATCCTTGTAAAGAGAATTGAGAACAAAGGCAGTCAGTGCCTCGGGCTGGCAATACATGCAGAAATGCAAGAAACCCATGAGAATTATCTTCCCAACAACACCGACTATTCCTTTTTATACTGTCTTGGCTTCTGGTGAATTTTCCATAGACCACTCTAGTTAGCTAATAGTCTGGA
Organism: Tamandua tetradactyla; assembly: GCF_023851605.1. Lineage (NCBI taxonomy): Eukaryota > Metazoa > Chordata > Mammalia > Pilosa > Myrmecophagidae > Tamandua > Tamandua tetradactyla. Next base: position 147,470,776 of record NC_135332.1, read on the forward strand.
GCACATCTGTTATCTTTGTCCTGTATAGCATTTAACTAAGGCTATTATCAACAGGAATCTAATCTGCAGGATGTGGCCACCCTGCAGTGTTGACCTCAACCATGTTCCTTTGAACAAATCCCTTAAACCACGAGGGTCTACCTTAGAAAGTTGGGAGGTTTCTCTTTAAGTTTCAGTATTTGGATCAAAATATTCATGTAGGTACCACAGGATGTATTAACATTTGTACAGACTCTGCCTTGGCCCATAAAAGGAAGGTTAAAGAAATTCTATTTTCTGTAACGTCCATAGCCAATAACGTTGAAACTAACCTGAATGTCTTCCAGGGCCAAGATGGTGTCCCTGATCACCTCAATGAAAGCAAAAGACAAATTTTCTACCATCTTTGCTAACTGGATGACTTCCATTTTAGCAATAACTGGATGCAGAGTGTGCATAAATATGAGTCAGTTATCCCTCTGGGAAGCGCTCCAGGTGTGTTAGTTTGGAAGCTGCAAGAATACGATATACCAGAACTGGAACAGCTTTATTATTATTATTTTTAATTGATTTATTTATTAATTTAAAAAAATTTAACAACAAACGAACTAAAACATTAACACATGATCATTCTGTTCTACATATATAATCAGTAATTCACAATATCAGCACATAGTTGCATATTCATTATTTCTTAGAACATTGGCATCAATTCAGAAAAAGAAATAAAAAGACAACAGAAAAAGAAATAAAATGAAAACAGAAAAAAGAAGATTATACATACCATGCCCCTTACCCCTCGCTTTCATTGATCACTAGCATTTCAAACTAAATGTATTTTAACATTTGGAACAGCTTTTTAAAAGGGGGAATTTAAATAAGTTACAAGTTTACAGCTTAGGAAGTGAAAGTTTCCAAATTAAGGCACCAACAAGAGGTTACCTTCATTCAAGAAAGGCTGATGGGTCTGGAACACCTCTGTCAGCTGGGAAGTCACATGGCTGGTGTCTGCTGGTCCCTTTCTCCCAGGCTCCATTGCTTTCAGCCCCTGTTCCTGTGGGGGTTCCACACTCTACTTCTCTGGGGCTGGTTTTTATCCTTTGGCTTCTCTTGGCTTTTTCCAGGTTCTGACTTGCTTAACGTTTCATGGTGATGTCTGCTGGGCTCCAAGCTTCTCCAAGCATCCATGTCTCTATTCTCTGAAGCAACTGTTCTCTAAACGTCTACATCTGTTCTCTCTGTGAGCTCTGAGGCTTCTGTCATTTCGAACTCTCTCCAAAATGTTTCCTCTTTTAAAGGATTTCAGTAAACTAATCAAGATCCACCTGGAATAGGTGGAGTCACATATCTACCTAGTTAAAGGTCACACCCACAATTGGGCATGCCACATCTCTGTGGAAATAATCTAATCAAAAGTTTCTGCCTACAGTGTTGAATCAGGATTAAAAGAAACTGCTGTTCCCTTAAGATTGAATCAGTGTTAAAACATGGCTTTTCTGGGACACATAATATTTTCAAGCCGACACACCAGGTAATCAAAGACATTTCATTTTGGGGGCATCTCCACAATTATCTGAGGACTACGTGATCTACTGAGCAAGTCAAGATAATGCCTGGATTCTATGCAGGAAATACAGTCTTAGGCATAAACATGGTATCCCTGGAAAGAAAGTATTGTTCACGATTGTTGGAACTCCCCAAATGGGACCTACACCATACAAGGGGCACAGGTTGATAGGGCCAGCAACATCATTTGCGGGATAATTGTTGAGTCTTATCATTCTAAGCCCTTTTGTATATTTGAGTAATCCAGTTTAGTCCTTGTTTATGGAGAAACTGCTTGAGGGCAGTCAACCAAACCTGTCAGGCTGGGTGCCATTTATCTATCCCAAGGAATGACCAAGCAATGGTTATAAAAAGGGGCATGAGGAAAACATCCAGAAGTAGTTGACAGGTGTTTTGTGTGGGAGGTGTAGGAATTGGGGCCATTTTCTACTGTTTCTGAAAGACTACTTGATAGGGAAATGGGAATCAATGGTCAGAGACATTGGATTGGGGACGCTGACCCAGCTGTGAGTTAAATTTAGGGTACTTGCAACAGTTTTGGAGAGTCATGCAGGGAAGTTTTCCTTCATAAGGAAGGCTCCAGGGATGATTCTGAAAGACAAAAACCCTTAAGGACTTTGTTCCTCCATACTTACTTAGTTCTAAAGTATTATTTCCCCAGGTACTAGGTTATTCTCCCTCCATAGTCACAAAATCAGTGTGTTCCATTCTAGGAGCTATAACCTCACCTTTTCCCCAATCATTCCCACCTCATACTGTGACTTTCAATCTGGAAGAGTCATGCAACAGAGACAATAACTTTTTTGTAAAATTTAGAGACTCATTATATCCCCACTTGAGCCTGTATGGGCCAATGCATGGAGACTTGGCAAGGAGAGTACTCACAAACTGGTCATTATCCTTATGTTTTTTGTAACAGTTGTTTGCTAGGGGCTAGAATCTACTATCTCCCTAGGACAAACATGAATACTAGTCACTATAATGGAGCCAACTTGAGGCTGTTAGATTAGTGAGGAAGTGCCTCTGCCTAGAGAATTAGTAACAACCATGGACCTATTTGGACAGCTGTTTTTGAACCTACTTCAACATGGCCTGCAACTACTTCCTCAATTCCTCCTCATTAACAGGCAATAAAGCAGAGGACCATATGATTTGGCCTTCAACTCTTTTTCAGAGACTATATAATTTGGCTTACTACCAATTCCTAAGAGCTTCTCTCAATTTCTATTAATCTATCCCTGAGGTCCTCATCCTTTCTCTTCCCCATTCACATTACCAACACCATCAAGAATTGTGAAGGTCTGAGGTTTTACCCTACAAGTTAGATTGGCCAATCATATTTTCATGGATGCTGACAGAAGATGCAAGACTCCCAGGCCACAGAGAGAAGACTTTATTATTGACAGCACAGCAAGAAGCATGAGTATTGCCACATTTGCATCAGTTTCCCTTGACTCCAATTCCCACAAGAGATAGGTGGATGGGCCCAGATGGATACCTGGACATATAGTGGGTTTCATTAAAAGAGAGTAACCCTGAGCTTAAGGAAGCCAAATCATTGTTTTTAGTTATTTATTTAAATTTTATTTTACACCCTTGAAATAATTTCAAACTTACAGAAAATTACTAGAACTGCCGTAAACCCTTCAGTCAGATTCCCTGAATGTTCAGATTTTGCTACATCTGCTTTACCATTTTTTCTTTCTGTTCATCCATCCCTTAAAAAACATTATTCTAGTAACATACAATCTAAAGTTTCCCCTTTCAAACACATTCAAATATATAATTTTTTTTGCATTCTCGATGTTGTGCAACCATCACCACCATCCATTACCAAAACATTTCCCTAATATTAATTCTCAATTCCCTACCTTCACCTCTGCCCCTGGTAACCTGTATTCTACTTTATGACTCTATAAATTTGATTATTCTAATCAGTTCATGTCAGTGAGATTGTACAATATTTGCCTTATATCTTAGTTTATTTCACTCAATATGAGTTCTTCAAGGTTCATCCATATCGTTACATGCATCAAAACTTCATTTCTTTCTATGGCTGAATAATATTCAATTATATGTATATACCCCATTTTTAAATTCATTCATCAGTTGATGGACACTTGGGTTACCTATCTTTTGGCCATTGTGAATAATGACAATATGAACATTAGTGTACAAATACCTGTTTGAGTCCCTGCTTTCAATCCTTTTTGGGTTCATACCTAGAAGTGTGATGTCTGGGTCATATGGTAATTCCATACTTTCTGAGGAACTACCAAATTGCTTTCCACCAAGGCTGCACCATTTTACATTCCCAACAACAATGAACAGGTGTTCTTATTTTTCCATGTCCTCTCCAATACTTATTTTCCATTTTCTGATTAGTAGTCATTCTGGTGGGTATGAAATGGTATCTCATTGTGGTTTTGATTTGTGTTTCCTTAATAGCTAGTGATGTTAAGCATCTTTTCATATGTTCACTGGCCATTTATATATATCTTCTTTGGAGAAATGTCTATTCAAGTCTTTTGCCCATTTTTAAAGGGGTTATTTGTCTTTTAATGTTAAGTTGTAGGATTTCTTTATGCATTCTGGACATTAAGCTCTATTGTATACGTGGTTTCCAAATATTTTCTCTCATTCTGTAGTTTCTTATTAGTTTGTGTGCTTGTTTGTTTTTTGCTTCATGATGAAGTCCTCTGATGTACAAACTTTTTTTTTTAATTTCAAAGAAGTTCCATTTATCTATTTTTTCTTTTGTTACTCATGCTTTTGGTAAAAAGTCTACTTTGTAGGCACTATTGTCTAACACAGGGTCATGAAGATATTCCCTAAATTTTCTTCTGGTAGTTTTATAGTTTTGTTATTGTATTTAGGTCTTCAATCCAATCTGAGGTTTTTTTTGTATATGGTGGGAGGAGGGGTCTACTTTTCTTCTTTTGCATATAGACATACAGTTTTCCCGGCACCATCTGTTAAAGAAACTATTCTTTCCCCATTGAATTAACTTGGCGTCCTTATCAAAAATCAATTGGTCATAGATGTGAGGTTTATTTCTGAACTCTCAATTTGATTCAATTGGTTTACAAGTCTGTTTTTGTGCAGTACCATGCTGTTTTTTTTTATTAGAGAAATTGTCAGTTTACAGAAAAAGTGTACATAAAATACAGAGTTCCCATATTGCACCCTGTTATTAACAGCTTGTACTAGTATGGTACATTTGTTACAATTCATAAAAGAACATTTTTGTAATTTCACTATTAACTATAGTCTATCTTTTACAAAAGGGTTCATGGCATTATACAACCCTATGTTTGTGTCTTAAATTTTAATTCCAGTAACATATACAACCTAAAACTTCCCCTTTAATCACATTCAAATATGTCATGCAGTGCTGTTAATTATGTTTACAATATTATGCTACCATCACCACCATCCATTATGAACACTTTAGATAGAAACTCTGTAGATTTAAGCATTAATTCCCCATTTCCTTCCCCCATCCCAGCTCCTGGTAACCTATATTCTAGATTCTGACTCTATTAATTTGCTTATTCTAATTTTTTCATATCATGAGGTCATATGATATTTGTCCTTTTGTGTCTGGCTTATTTCATACAACATAATGTCCTCAAGGTTCATCCATGTTGTTGTCATATGTCTTAGAAGTTCATTCCTTTTTATGAATAATATTCCATTTTATGTATATATCATGTTTTATTTGTCCATTTATTTGTTGATATATATATACTTGGGTTGCTTCTATCTTTTGGCAATTGTGAGTAATGACACTATGGACATTGATGTGTAAATATCTGTTTGAGTCTTTGCTTTCAAATCTTTTGGGTATATACCTAGAAGTGGGATTGCCAGGTTGTATGATAATTCTATACTTAACTCTCTGAAGAACTGCCAAAATGTCTTCCACAGTGGTTACCCCATTTTACTTTCCCACCAGCAATGAGTGAGTGTTCCATTTGTCTGCATCCTCTCTGATACTTGTAATTTCCCATTTTTAAATAGCAGCCATTGCAGTGAGTGTGAAATGGCATCTCATTGTGGTTTTGAATTGTGTTTCCCTAATAGACAGTGATGTTGAGTATTTTTTCATGTGCTTTTTGGCAGTTTGTATGTCTTCTTTGAAGAAATATCTCTTCAAGTCTTCACCTATTTTTTAAATGGGTTGTATATCTTTTTATTGTTGAGTTGTAGGATTTCTTCATATGTTCTAAATGTGGTCTCCCTTGAGTAAATTGTCTTTTCACTTTCATGATAAAGTCCTTTGATGCACAAGGTATTTTTTTCTAGCTCTGATGAGGTTTCATTTATCTAGTTTTTCTATTGTTACTTGTGTATTTGTGTAAAGTCTCACAAACCATTGCCTAATACCATGTACCAAAGACGCTATTTGAGTTGATTTTTTGATATATAGTGAAAAGTGGAAGGTCTACCTTCATTCTTTTGCACATGGACATTCAGTTTTCCCAGCACTTTCCTGCAGACACTATTCTTTTCTCATTGAGTGGACTTGGTACCCTTGTTAAAAGCAGTTGGTCATAAACGAAATGGCTGATTTCTGAACTCTCAATTAAATTCCATTGGTCTATATGTCTGTCCAAGCTGTTTTGATTATTGTAGCTTTGTAACAAGTCTTGAAATCAGTAAGTATGAGTCCTCCCAACTTCATTCTTCTTTTTCAAGATGGTTTTCACTATTTAGGTCCTCTTATTTTTCCGTGTAATCTGATGATTGGTTTTTCCATCTCTGTAAAGAAGGCTGTTATAATCTTGATTGGAATTGTGTTGAATCTGCAAATTGATTTGGATAGAATTGCTATCTTAACAATATTAGTCATCCAGTTCATGAACCTAGAATGTCCTTCCATTTATTTAAGTCTTCTTTGATGTTTTTTAGCATGTGTAAAACTGCATATGATTTTTACATCCTTGATTAAATTTATTCCTAGATATTTGATTATTTTAGCTGTTATTTTAAATGGAAATCTTTTTCTTGAGTTCCTCTTTAAATTGTTCATTGTTAGTATATAGAAACTCTACTGATTTTTGCATGTTGATCTTCTACTCTGCCAATTTGCTGAATTCTTTGTTAGCTTTAAAGGTTTTGCTGTTGATTTTTTAGGATTTCCTGTATGTACAATCATGTCATCTGCCAAAAAGAAATGTCTTTTATTTTATTTTTCTTGTCTAATTGCTCTGGCTAGAACTTTAGTACAATATTGAATAATAGTGGTGACAGTGGGCATCCTTATCTTGTTCCTGATCTTAGAGGGAAAACTTTCATTCCTTTACCCACGAATTTGATGATAGTTGTGGGTTTTTCATATATGCCCTTTAACATGTCGAGGAAGTTTCCTTCTATTCCTAGCTTTCTAAGTGTTTTTATCAAGGGTGCTGGATTTTTTCAAAATTTTCTTTTTCTTCTTTAATTGAGAAAATCATGTGGGCTTTTTCCTTCATTCTATTAAAGAGGTGTTACAATAATTTATTTTCATATGTTGAGCCACCCTTGCATAGCTGGGATAAATCCCACTAGATCATGGTGTGTAATTTTTTAAATGTGCTATTGTACTTGGTTTGCTCATATTTTCTTGAGGATTTTTAAATCTATTTTCATAGATCTGTAATTTTCTTTTCTTGTGGTATCTTTAACTAAATTTGGTATTGGGGTAACAGAAAGAGTTAGGGTATATTCTCTCTGCTTCAGTTTTTTTGAAGAGTTTGAGCAGGATTGGTGCTAATTGTGCTGGTGACTTTTGGTTGAATTCCCCTATGAAGCCATTTAGACAAGCCATTTAGCTTGTCTATGTTGGGAGGGTTTTGATTATTGATTCAGTCTCTTTAGTTGTTATTGGTCTTTTGTGATCTTCTATTTCTTTTTACATCAGTGTAGGTAGTTTGTGTGTTTCTTGGAATTTGTGCATTTCATCTAGGTTATCCAATTTGCTTGTGTACAGTTTTTCATTGGATCCTCTTATAATCCTTTTTTTCCTGTGGTGTTGGTAGTAATGTTTCCTCTTTCATTTCTGATTTTTGTATGTGGTGCTTTGGAGCTATATACTCAAGAAAAATATGTACCTAAACTTAATCCATTCCTGTGGGTATGAACCCATTGTAAGTAGGACCTTTTGATAGGTTAGTCTGGTTAAAGTGTGCCCCAACCCAATTAGAATGGTTCTCAATCTTGTTACTGATTATAACAGAATGAAATTTATAAATAGAATGAAATTCAGACAGATAGAGAGAAAGTCACAGAGGCAGCAGTCAGAAATTGAACATCAAAAGAATATGGAAGAGGGCGGTGCGACAGTGGCTCAGTGGCAGAATTCTTGCTTGCCATGCCAGAGACGTGGTTTTGATTCCTGATGCCTGCCCATGCAAAAAAATAAAAAATAAAAAATAAAATAAAAAGGATATGGAAGAGAAGGGAGAGGACAGGGAGGCTGTCATGTACATTGCTATGTAACACTGGAGCGAAGGATCACTGGCAGCCATCCCCAGAATGCTATTTTTTAGGAAGAAAGCATTGCCTTGATGGTATCTTGATTTGGACTTCTCCTACCCTCAAAACTCTATAAATCCCCATTGTTTAAGTCAACCCATTGCATGGCATTTGCTTGAGCAGGCAAGATGACTAAAACAGCATCCTCTTTCATATTTCTTTGCCAGTCTAGATAAAGTTCTGCCAATTTTACTGATCTTTTCCAAGAACCAACTTTTGTTTACTGATTTTTCCCATATACAACCTTCCAAACTAGCACTTTCCACCCTCTGAGCCCTAAAGAAGCCATGTTTTTCCCATATGCAACCTTTCAAACTGGCATGTACTGATTTTTTATTCTTTATTTCATTTATCTCTGCTCTAATTTTCATTATATCCTCCCTTCTGCTGGCTTTAGTTTGCTCTTCTTTTTCTAGAGCCTCCGGTTGTGATATTAGGTCTCTAAGTTGAAATCTTTCTTCTTTTTTTATGTAAGTGTTTAGAGCTCTAAATTTCTCTCTCAGTACTGCCTTTGCTGCATCCCACAAATTTTGGCGTTTCATTTCATTTTCATTCACCTCTGGATATTTCCTAATTTCATTTGAGATTTTTTTCTTTGATCCCTTGGTTGTTTTGAGTGCATTGTTTAATTTCCACATATTTGTGAATTTTCCAGGACTCCTTCTGTTATTGATTCTTAGCTTTATTCAGTTGAGCTCAGAGAAAATACATTGTAGGATTTCAATATATTTTAATATATTGAGACTGTTTTGTGACCTAACATACGTTCTATCCTGGAAAATAATCAATGTGCACTAGAAAAGAATGGTATTCTACTGCTGTTGGTGAAGTGTTTTATAAATGTCTGTAAATTCTACTTGGTTTATAGTATCATTCAAGTCTTCTATTTCCTTTTTGATCTGTCTAGATGTTCTATCCATCAGTGAAAGTGGTGTATTAAATGCTTCATACCATATTGTAGAACCATCTATATCTCCCTTCATATCTATCAATATTTGCCTCATATATTCTGGGGCTCCACCATTAGATGCATATATATTTATAATTATTTCTCCCTGGTGAATTGACCCTTTTATCAGTACATAGTGAAAATCTTTGTCCCTCCTGCCAATTTTTCTGACTTGCCAATTTTATCAGATTTTAGTAGAGCTATTCTAGTTCTCATTTGGTTACTATTTGCTTGGTATATATTTTCCCATGCTTTCACTTTCAACCTTCTCATGTCCTTGAATTTAAGATGAGCGTCTTGTAAATGGCATATAGTTGGGTTGTTCTTTTTATCCTGTTAATACAGGGCTTTATTTTGCCATTTTCTTTTATATCTTTGTAAGTATTATACTTTTTTTGACCCTCCATTCTTCCATTAATGCCATTTTTACAATAAATGATTTTTTAATTCTTTTATTAGAAAGTGTTTAGGTTTATAGAAAAATAAAAATGTTCCTATATATAACCCTATTATCAATACCCTGCATTAGTGTGGTTCATTTGTTATAATTCATGAACAAAAATTTAAAATTTTTACTATTAACTATAGCCCATCATTTACAATAGGGTTTACTGTTTGTGTTGTACAGTTCCATGTTTGTATTTTTAAAGTTTTTATTATAGTAACCTATATAAAGTCCCAAATTTCCCCCTTTTAACCACATTCATATATATATATTCAGCACTGTTATTTACATTCACAATGTTGTGCTGTCATCACCACCATCCATTACCAAAACTTTGCAATCAACCCAAATAGAAACTCTGTGTAATTTAAGCATTATGATATGATTTTTTGTATCATGCCATTTTTTAAAAATTTTTTTATTAATCAAAAAAAAAGAAAAGAAATTAACACAACATTTAGAAATCATTCCATTCTACACATGCACTCAGTAATTCTTAGTATCATCACATAGATGTATGATCATCATTTCTTAGTACATTTGCATCGATTTAGGAAAAGAACTAGCAAAACAGCAGAAAAAGATAAAGAATGTTAATATAGAGAAGAGAATTAAAATAATAATACTAATAAAAAAATATATATATAAATAAAAAAAGGAAGAAGAAAAAAACAAAAACAAAGATACAAACAAACAAACAAACAAAAAACTATATTTCAGGTGCAGCTTCATTCAGTGTTCCAACATAGTTACATTACACTTAGGTATTATTGTGCTGTCCATTTTTGAGTTTTTGTATCTAGTCCTGTTGCACAGTCTGTATCCCTTCAGCTCCAATTACCCATTATCTTACCCTGTTTCTAACTCCTGCTGGTCTCTGTTACCAATGATATATTCCAAACTGATTCTCGAATGTCGGATCACATCAGTGGGACCATACAGTATTTGTCCTTTAGTTTTTGGCTAGACTCACTCAGCATAATGTTCTCTAGGTCCATCCATGTTATTACATGCTTCATAAGTTTAGTCTGTCTTAAAGCTGCATAATATTCCATCGTAGGTATACGCCACAGTTTGTTTAGCCACTCGTCTGTTGATGGACATTTTGGCTGTTTCCATCTCTTTGCAATTGTAGATAATGCTGCTATAAACACTGGTGTGCAAATGTCTGTTTGTGTCTTTGCCCTTAAGTCCTTTGAGTAGATACCTAGCAGTGGTATTGCTGGGTCGTAATCCATTCTGCCAGTCTATGTCTTTTGATTGGGAAATTCAGTCCATTAACTTTTAGTGTTATTACTGTTTGGATAATATTTTCCTCTAACATTTTGCCTTTTGTATTATATATATCATATCTGACTTTCCTTCTTTCTACACTCTTCTCCATACCTCTCTCTTCTGTCTTTTCGTATCTGACTCTAGTGCTCCCTTTAGTATTTCTTGCAGAGCTGGTCTCTTGGTCACAAATTCTCTCAGTGACTTTTTGTCTATAAATGTTTTAATTTCTCTTTCATTTTTGAAGGACAATTTTGCTGGATATAGAAGTATTGGTTGGCAGTTTTTCTCTTTTAGTAATTTAAATATATCATCCCACTGTCTTCTTGCCTCCATGGTTTCTGCTGAGAAATCTACACATAGTCTTATTGGGTTTCCCTTGTATGTGATGGATTGTTTTTCTCTTGCTGCTTTCAAGATCCTCTCTTTCTCTTTGACCTCTGACATTCTAACTAGTAAGTGTCTTGGAGAACGCCTATTTGGGTCTATTCTCTTTGGGGTGCGCTGCACTTCTTGGATCTGTAAATTTAGGTCTTTCATAAGAGTTGGGAAATTTTCAGTGATAATTTCTTCCATTAGTTTTTCTCCTCCTTTTCCCTTCTCTTCTCCTTCTGGGACACCCACAACACGTATATTTGTGCGCTTCATATTGTCATTCAGTTCCCTGATCCCCTGCTCAAGTTTTTCCATTCTTTTCCCTATAGTTTCTGTTTCTTTTTGGAATTCAGGTGTTCCATCCTCCAGGTCACTAATTGTAGCTTCTGTCTCTTTAGATCTACCATTGTAGGTATCCATTGTTTTTTCCATTTTTTCTTCTTTGTCCTTCACTCCCATAAGTTCTGTGATTTGTTTTTTCAGATTTTCTATTTCTTCTTTTTGTTCAGCCCATGTCTTCTTCATGTTCCCTCAATTTATTGATTTGGTTTTTGAAGAGTTTTTCCATTTCTGTTCGTATATTCAGCATTAGTTGTCTCAGCTCCTGTATCTCATTTGAACTATTGGTTTGTTCCTTTGACTGGGTCATATCTTCAATTTTCCGAGCATCATCCATTATTTTCTGCTGGTGTCTGGGCATTTGATCAGATTTCCCTGGGTGTGGGACCCGGCTGGTTGAAAGGTTTTTCTGTGAAATCTCTGGGCTCTGTTTTTCTTTTCCTGCCCAATAGGTGGCGCTCGTGGCGCTCGTCTGTCTGCGGGTCCCACCAGTAAAAGATGCTGTGGCTCCTTTAACTTGCCAATCCGAATCTCGCAGTCGGCCCGGGAAACCGCGTGTGGAGGGGGGGTCGCTGGCCGCCGTGGCTTGGAGGAGTGCCGGTCCAAATTGCCCAGCTGGCCCGAGACGCCAAGCATGGCGGGAGGGCCCCGCTATCCAACGTTCCCAGTCAGACCAGGGAGCCACGTGCATGGAGGGGACCCCAGTCGCCAGCCGCCCCAGCTGGGAAAACGCGCGCCCCTCGGGTATCTCACCGCAGCGGATTCTCCCTGCCTGTTCAGCCGTTCCAGAATGGGGTACGCTGTCTTTTTGGTCTCTGTCGTGGCTCCGGGAGCTGTTTCGTATTGTTTCTGTTTCTTTAGTTGCTGTTCTGGAGGAGGAACTAAGACCCGCGCGTCTTACTAAGCCGCCATCTTCTCCGGAAGTCGTATCATGCCATTTTGAGTATATTTTTCATTTATTTGCTTTGTGATTACAGGGGGTTTAGATTTAATATGCTAAATCTATAGCAATCATGTTTGATTTGATATCAACCTACCTTCAATAGCATACACATACAATGTTCCTGTTACCCTCCACCCTCCACATTTTAAAAAATATATTTTTATTAAGATATCTTCACACACATACAGTCTATACATGGTACTAATCAATGGCTCACAATATCATCACATAGTTGTGTACCCCTAATGATCTAAAAATTCATCACCATGATCACTTTTAGAACATTTGCATCTCTCCAGAAAAAAAATAAAAAAAGAAAAAATAACTCATACGTCCCATACCCCTTCCCCTTCCTCTTATAGACCCACAGTATTTCAATCTACCCATTTTTTCCCCTTTATCTCCCATTATTTATTTATTTTTATCCTGATTTATTTTTTTACTCATCTGCCCATTATCTTGTATAAAAGGAGCATCAGACACAAGATTTTCACAGTTACACAGTCACATTACAAAAAATATATATAGTTATACAATTTCCTTCAACAGTCAGGGCTACTGGAACAGAGTTCAACAGTTTTAGGTACTTTCCTCTAACCACTCTAATACACCATAAAGTAAAAAGCGATATATATGTAAGGCATAAGAATAATCTCCAGGATAACTTCTTGACTCTATTTGAAATCTCTGAGCCATTGAGACTTTATTTTGTTCTATTTCTCTCTTCCCCTTTTGGTAAGAAGGCTTTCTCATTCCCATGATGCCGGGTCCCGGCTCATCACTGGAGTCAGGCCTCATATTGCCGGAGAGATGTACACCCTTGGGAGTCACGTCCCTAGTAGGGGAGAGGGTAGTGAGTTCACCTGCCAAGTTGGGCTGTATGTATTATTAACCATTTTTAAAGATGTTTGTAAATTCAAGAAACTCAGGAATTGGATGTAAGAATAAATAAGGGACTAAAGAGAAGCCGTTTATAATGATTAAATACATTATTATTTTGCTAAACTAATTGGTATTTTATAACTATTTAGTAGGAACTTACTGGGTTGTTGCTTTTAGGCTATGAGCGGAAATTGATTAAAATTAAATAGATTTAGCTCATAAGTTGCCATTTCTTAGTACAGAACAGTATTCAAAACCTTTCCTACACAGTAGGAAATCCAGCTGGAATGAACAAATTAGAAAGTAACAATAAAGTGACCAAAATCCAGAAATGAAGGTGGGAGGGCAGATGTACTTTTTTATTTTAATATTTTATTTCCTTGTTCCTATGAACACTTGCTCCTCCAAAGATGGTTTCATAACATTTCGAAGGAGGTAATGATAATGATGATCATTTCCATAAGTTCAAAAACTGGGGACTCTCAGCATATTTGGGGTCTTGCACGGGGTTTCTCAATCTCAGAATTATTGAGATTTTGGGCCAGATAATTCTTTGTTGAGGGAGACTAACCTATGCATTGTAGGATGTTTACCAGCATGCCTAGTCTTTATCCTTCCTAGCATGACGATGGGCATGCCCCTTTCCCAGTGTGACAACCAAAAATGTCTCTATACATTGTCAAATATATTCTGGGGGGGAAATAATCCTCAATGGTGAACCATTGGTCTATGCATCCATTCATTAAACTTGAAATTAAACTCTAAAAATTGAAGATAAAAACTTCCATTTCCAACACTTCAACTTCATAGAGGACTTAGTTCTTCAATGAAATCTTTAATAAATGTTGTTGAAAATAGACATAAATGATGCAATGAACATATTTTCCATGCATATTCCCCATTTCTTGCATTATTTCAATCCAATGCGGATCAAGTAGAGTGAATGTTTTTCTAAATTATTTATTTTTATTGATATATATTACATATCCACATGCCATGTAATTCTTCTAAGTGTACAATCAATTGTTCACAACATTATCATATAGCTGTGCATTTACCATCATAATCAACTTTTTTCCTTTTTTGTGAAAAATAACATATATATATATATAAAATCAATAAATTTCAAAGCACATTGCAACAATTAGTTGTAGAACAGACTTCAGAGTTTGGTATGGGTTACAATGAAATAATTTCAGGTTTTTAGTTCTAGCTGCTAAGATACTGGAGACTAAAAGAAATATCATAATGATTCAGCAATCATACTTATTTGTTAAACCCTCCCTACTCTATATAACTTCACCATCACTTTTGATCTTTTGCTTACTCTTTAGCGGTATTTGGGTTATGCCCATTCTAACTTTTTCATGTTGGAAAGGGCTGTCAATAGTATGTGATGGGGGATGGAACTAGTTGATGTTCTGGAGAGGCTGGGCCCTCTGCATTTCAGGACTTATCTGGTCCAGGGACCCATCTGGAGGTTGTAGGTTTCTGGAAAGTTACCTAGTGTATGGAACCTTTGTATAATCTTATATAATGTCCTAGGTGTTCTTTAGAAATGTCAGGAATGGTTTCGATTGGGGTTTGGCAAGTTATGATAGGTAGCAATGTCTAACTGAAGCGTATATAAAAGTGACCTCCAGAGTAGCCTCTAGACTCCGTTTGAACTCTCTCAGCCACTGATACCTTATTTGTTACACTTCTTTTCCTCTTTTTGGTCAGGATAGCATTATTGATCCCACAGTGCTAGGGTCAGGCTCATCCCTGGGAGTCATCTCTCATGTTGCCAGGGAGACTTTCACTCCTGGATATCATGTCTCATGTAGGAGGGAAGGCAATGATTTAATTTGCACAGTAGGGCCTAGAGAGAGAGAGGCCATATCTGAGCAACAGAAAAGGTCCTCCAGAAGTAACTCTTAAGTATACCGATAGATAGGCAAAGCTTCTCCACTACATACATAACCTTCACAAGAGCAAGCTTCAAGATCATGGGCTTGGTCTATTAATTTG
The DNA here is from genome assembly GCF_023851605.1 of Tamandua tetradactyla. NCBI lineage: Eukaryota > Metazoa > Chordata > Mammalia > Pilosa > Myrmecophagidae > Tamandua > Tamandua tetradactyla. Next base: position 147,486,055 of record NC_135332.1, read on the forward strand.
AGTGTCCTTAATGTTTCACAGTATCAAGGGTTTCCTGGTGGTAAAGTTTAATAGTTACATATTTTTTCTCCCATCCTTCAAGGGATTTTGCCAATACTTTTTGATTATGTCCTTAATATACTCTGGGATGTATCCAGGCATTGCGTTAAGTGATACAGAATTAAAGGCCCTCATTCTTATTCTAGGCTCCCTTTGTTTGGATTGTTTAAATGACCTATACAGACAGACCGAGGTAGATTATGTGTTACAGAAAATTTAGGTTCTGTACAAAATAAACATTTCTTCCTTCGGTCTCAAAGAGTAGATGAGACTCTAAAATATAGACAATGCTTTCCTTACCCCTGTATTCTGAATTACCTTAATCTGAACCTGATTGGCTTCATTCTTATTTCTAAATACCAGGTTATTCGTATATAAAATAGCCTCTCAAAATCCAGAAATAACAGTTACTGCTCTGGACTAAATATGACTGCTGTTTTTAAATAAATATTTTATAAATGAGACTACACAATATTTGCTCTTTTTTCTTATAAATATTTTGCAAATGAGACTATACAATATTTGCTCTTTTATTTCTGGCTTATTTTGGTTCACCAAATGTCCCACAGGTTCATTCACAATGTTGCGTGCTTCACAACTTTATTCCATTTTGTAGAAGCACAATATTCGATCATATTTGTTTGTCAATCTATTTCTCATTCAGTGCATCCTTCAGCCAGCTCCAATCATTGGGCATCATATATAAATGCCAAAGTCAACAGTCCGTTAACACTCTCAATTTTAGATAATTTCATTGTCCCCAAAAGGAAGATTACCAATAAACCCTCCCAAATAAAATAGAAAATTCAAATCTTCCCTTAACTCTTGTCCCTCCCATCATTATTTACCTCTGGTGTTGCTGTGATACTGTTGATTTTTCCCTGTTAAACATAGCTCATAGCATGCAATAGCAGTTTTCACCTTATACCCTGAATTCATACACTTTTTGTATAAGGTTTATACCTTTGCAGTAGCTCATGCAAGAACTTATTTATATTTTTAGTGTTAATTAGTGGGACATATGGGTCTATACGAGCCCTTTCAATCATATTCACCTTCAATATGGTGATATTACTTATAGGCCCACTAGCAAACCGCCTTCATTTCTATCTATTCCCTTATATTTGAGTTCAACCTCATCAACTAACCATGCACCCATTTCTACCTTCTGTGTATCTCTAGGTCGCCTATATTCTGTATTATAAGCCTCTAATTCTATCTTTACCATGGTCATGAAAGAGAATCACACAGTATCTATCCTTTTGTATCTGGCTTATTTCACTCATCATTATGTCCTCAAGGCTCATCCATCTTGTCACATGGTTCAGGACATCATTTCATCTTACTGCTGCATGATATTCCATCGTGTGTATATGCCACATTTTTCAATCCATTTATCAATTGATGGAAATTTGGATTGTTTCTATATTTTGGCAATTGTAAATAATGCTGTTATGAACATCGGTGTGCCAATCTATGTTTGTGCCACTGCTTTCAGCTTTTCTAGGAATATACCAAGTAGTGGTACTGCTGGGTCATAGGGCAGGAATAACCATTTTTAAGACCTCTCATTCATACTGTCAAATTGCTGTACATTTTCACTTGCAGTGTAAGAGTATCTATCTTACCACACACTCACCCACACTATTATATGTACATTTTAATCTTTGCCAACATTTTATTGTTGTTTTAATTTATGTTTTTTAGTACTAGTAAACACGAACATTTTCTCAAAATTTTAACCAATGGTATTCCTTCTTTCTTCAATTTTTTTGTGATCATTGCTCATTTGTCAGTTGGGGTCTTATAATTATTTTCATCAATTTGTCAAAGTTCTTTCTGTAATGTAACTTGGGTATCATAAATTTCTACAAAAAATATAACTCATAAAGCATTTGAGGTTAGATTTCATTTAAGCAGCAAATGAAGGAATCTCAAATGGAAGTCCTCTGTCATATTGCTTTCTTCTTTCTCTTCCTCTCTTACCTTCCCCCCACCCAATAGAGACTTGTTTAGTCATCTTTGGTTTCCTTGTCTCCTTTTGCCTAAGTTCTCAATTTAATTTCTACCCTGCTGGTTTATCAAGGTATTTTCCTAAATAAGGAAACTTCTTTTCCTAAAAGGAATATCAGTACCAACTTTCAAGATATTTTTAATAGTATAGGAGAGGGAGATGTAATTAAATATTATAAATCCTATGGTCCTATTAGTTTCAAATACTTTCCCCACTTTAATTTAAAATTTTATTTTTTCCCTTGAAGAATTTGTAAGGAAAAAAAATCCTATCTTTTTTTTTTCATGCTTTCAGTTTAAAAGAATAGTATTTAGATAGTTGGAAACGGAGGGGAAAGGTATAGTATGCCTGTTATACATACTTAGATGGCCAGTATGCTCTATGTATGGTATAAAAGAGAACTTCCTCTATCTTTGTAAAAACACATTCTCTTGCTATCAGAAGGCATTAAGAAAGCAATTATGCCATGCTTATGGTAAACATATTTGCTAAATTTTTATATGGAATATGCTAGCACTAATAATTACAGCTAACTTTTATTGGGCACTACATTATACTACCTCCAAAGTATAACATGGGGACTAAAACATTATACGGTGTTGTGGTTAGAAGTAGATGCATTTTTGCAAATGTTCTAAAATGATCACGGTGATAATACACAACTATGTGATAATATTGCCACTGATTTTATACTGTGGATGGACTGTTAAAAGTTGAGAAGTCTGCTAACAAAAAATGTTGTCTTTAGGCCCATTTTGTGATGCCAAATAAAACCCTGGATTCCTGGCAAATTTCCAAAGCTGTGTTATAGAACCGGTTATTGGAATTGCCAGAATTTCGTCCAAAATTGGTTAAAAGCATTCAGGCTGGGGATAGTTTGGTTGGTAGTGACTAATGCTGAGGTTCGGAAAAATTCTGTGGTGAATTTCTATATAGACAAAACAGGGCACAAGACAGGAAGGACACCAGGTCTTATAATATGCATTAATAATAGCCACTATTTACTGGGCATTTCCTATGTGCCAGGGACTGTCCTAAAGCAATACTTGGTTTAATCTTCACAGTAGCCCTACCAGTACATATTATTGACCCCCATTTTATAAGTAAAGAAGCTGTTTAGAGAAACTTAAGGTCACAGTATTTAGTGGAGCCAGGATTTAAAACGAGATGTGCCTATTCCCTTACTCCAAACAGCTTTGTAACCTCAGGTTCCTTACTTTTCTCATTTGTAAATCTGAAAGGTCTAGATTAGAAAATCTCAAAGTTCTCTACCGCTTCTAAAACTCGGTGCTCTATATTAGAATAACCTATCTTCTCAAGACAATAAAATTCGCAGGATTCAGAAGAGCCCTTTTCCTCTCAAGGTATAGATCCCACTCCCCCCCCCCCCCCCCCCAAGGTACAGGCTTCCTCCTGTCGGCGCGCTTCTCCTGAAATCTTCTCTGCCTTTCCATTATCTAATGTGACTTTAACTATTTGCGATATTTATCACGCAACACACATCATTCTTCAACAAGATGCTCCTGTTGGCAAGGAGTGATTCGCTCAAATAGATAATCCTGGAAAAACTGGCACAATGTCTGGTGCACAGTAAACTGCGTGAACATTTATGGGAATAAGCTGAAGTGGTCAACTGGAAGGAAAAGGTGAATCGGCCGAAGTGAACTACTGAGACTATTACTCAGCAGTGCCGAAGAAAACCCAAGCAGACAAGACTGTGCAGACAAATTCAACTGGAGACAAATTCTAATAGAAACCTGAAGAAGGGGGATACTGTTAGCGAGGGTAGCGGGTCACGGTGCCCTGTGCAGGAAGAAAGGCCACCGGAGACACTGAGAGACGCAGCACAGGTGACTTTGGGGTTTTCTCACCTCAAAGGTCGAGCCTCCCAACTCCGCCCCTCCTCCCAGGCCGTGGCGGCAGCGGCTGCGACTGCGCAGTGGCGCGCAGGTGGGCGGAGCGGCGCGCGCCGCGGTCAGCTGACTGCTCCAGCTGGCACGTGACTTATTCCGTGGGCGCTGGGGTCCAGGAAGCCGTCGTGCCGGAGCCTGGGTCCGGGAGGGATGGAGCGCTGAGCCGTTAACGCCTGCCGGGCTGTCTGCCTTCTCACCTGTTGTTTCTGCCACCTCCTCGTTTGACACTTTCTTGGGTCAGTGAACCTTGGCTGCCTGGGTTGGGGCGTCTTGGCTAGGCCGAAGCTTGGTATACGGTCGCAGCGTGGAAGGGATCGGGGCGGGCGCGGGAGCCAAGGCTGTGGCGTTGGAGTTAGCTGGGTGATTTTGTCTGATTTCGGGGCGCCGATTCGCCACCTTTGGCCTAGGCTTCGTTTCTAAAGAAGATAAATGAGGGAGAGAAAGCACTAGCGGGTAATCATTGGCAGGGACAGAAAAGAGGCGCGACACATCGGGTCCGGGACTTTTCTCTTTGAGTGGGGGTCACAGTGACTTCATGTCTCCTGATTCAGGGTAATGAAAGCCGATAGAGTGGGCCTGGTAAGGACCTGGGGTGGTGAGTGCTTGTGTGTATATGTGTGTGTGTGTCACAGCCAGCGCAGGAGCCTTCAGTGGGTGTTTGCGCGCATGTGTGAGTAGGAGATGGCAGCTTAAAGCGTCTAGAAGTCCTTCGCTGCAGGCAGGGGTGTCTGTTGCATTCTTAGGGAAGTACAGGAATCAGGAGAGCCCAAGCCTTTTTTTTTTTAAGTTGGGGAAGGGTAGGCAAGAAACTCCTAAAAGGGAACTTGGAGAAAAAGTCAAATAAGGCAAATTGAATCTGAGAAACAGTAAGGGGAACTAATATTCTTTAGAGAAAAATATGGTAAGTTAAGGGAGATCAAATTTCAAAGAGAGATCAGTGCTTAGCACTGTGCTGGTAATTAGTGGAGAAGTGGAATGTAAACAGTCCAGCCTTAGGACATCACATTGTGGTTGGGGAGATAAGTCATGCACACATGACACATTTAAGTACTAGGTGGTTATATGTACTTACTTAAAAAGAATGCTAAGTGCTTCTGAAGTGTGGAGCAGGGACAAATATACAGATATATGAACTGCCCTTATCAGGGAGACATCCTAGAGGAAGGAAAACTTGAGTTAGGTTATCCTGAAGGAAAGAAAAGTTGAGTTGGCAAACCAGTGGGATTTGAACAGGCATAGAGAAATGGGTTGAACTTTCTCAGCAGGGAGAGTCACAGGATTTGAAGGCCTGAACATGAGGAAAAAGAGTGGTTCTGGGGAGTCAGAAAATCCTGGTTTTGTTGTGGATTTGAATTGCAGAGAAATGGAAAAAAAACGTTGGAGTCAGGTAATGAAGCCTTTAGAATGATATTCATATAATTATATACTCAACTAATACTGACTGAATGAATCCTGTATGCCAGCTACTGTGCTGGTGCTAGGGTTATGGTGGTATAGCCCTGTCTTTCAGAGCTTTCAGTCAAGTGGAGGAGACAGATTTTAATTAATAATCCTGCAAGTGTGAAATGTGCTTTGAAGGAATAATACAGTACTAGGAAAGAGTTTACCAGAGACATGACCTTTATGGAAGGTTTAAATAAGACTTTGCTGAGGATATGACTTTTTTTTTTTTGGGTATGACTTTGACCTAAGATTTGGAAAGAGGAATAAAAGTTAACTACGCAAAGGGAGTGTTAAGGTTTGTGTGAAAAGAGCATTCCAGGCTGAGGGAACAGAATATGCTGTTTGAAGAGGAATAATGCTTTTGAGAAGTTGAATGAGGCCAGCATACTGCAACTGTGGGGGAGGGAGCATCTTAAGAGAGCTGGGTGGGGAAGGCCCTGCAGGGCTTTTATCCTATAATCAGAGTGACAGTTATAGGCAGTGGAGTAGATCAGACATGGATCTTTTGAAAAGATAATTATCTGGAGGATGCTAAAAGTGAATGAAGGGAGACCACCTAAGGGGCACATGGTTGCCATCTGGCTGAGAGATGGCAAAACAATATAAACTTTCTTTCTTGTAGGAAGTGAGAGTCACTAAAGGATTTGAAGACAGGCCACCTAACCTCACTACTAAGGAATTAGGGGCCATTTTTAGGGGGACTAAGGAATTTTGGAAGGGAAAGAGTGATTGCAATCAATTTGTACCCTTTGCTGAGGGGATAGGAATTTATTCATAGTTATAGTTATTGACCAAGCAATCTTGAGGTAGGAAGGGAAGGCTGGATCATGTCCTGGTTGGTGGGAGAGTCCTTTGCAAAAATTTGATTTGGCCTTCCAAGTTTTTCCTTTTGCAGTGGCATCTATTTCGGAATACCTTTCATTGAAATGTAGTCAGCCATGGAGAGGACTCACCTTGCAAGTTTATTTTATTTACACATATCTTTGAGAGAAGGTAGTTATTTAGTGTATAGATAGGTACCTATCTAGACCCTTAGTAACAGAGAAGTAATGTAATTTGTCGAAGTTTGGCAAACATCCACGCGCTTCTGACTGCTGGTGTATTATTCCTAATTTTTACCCATACAGCACTTGCAATCACACATAGAGAGAAGGGTGAGTTTCTTAAGGTGCATTGTAATCTTTGATTCAGCACTTTTGGTGATCTTTACTAAGTAGAAGAGTTTCAAGGGATTTAGCTGTAGTGCTCAGTGCTTAAAATCTACTGCTCTGTAAGTTTGGGTAAACTTACTCAATTTACAGTTTTGTTGGAGTAGATAGTGAGCAGCAAGGTGACCTGAAAGTGCTCAGATTGTCAATCACCGTTATTTGACAGCAAGCAAGTTCCAGATCTTGCTGAAGACCAGGTCTCAGGGTGTGTCTCATACCCATCTCTATTTTCTTTTTTGGTATACCTTGCAGGAACTGGAAGAAACAGTATTCAGGAACTGAATAAAGTAAATGTTGAGAGTCGGGGGTGGGGGGTCGTTAGTGTCATTCTGCTTTTAAAACTGGGCTGGAAATACTCATTTTTATTTTTTAGTGTACTATAGCCTACAGATCCTAATTTACAGTATTGTTTACAACCTAAAGAGAAAATTTGGGGCTTCAAAAATCTGATTCCGTGATTATTTCCACAACTTGTAAAATAGTTCCATTGGCCAAAGAGCGAAATTGGAATGACAAAACAAACTTTTGCAAAAGGGTCTCCCTGTAGTTTATCAAGCCCTAAGCAATCAGTCTTCCTTTTGAATGCGAGTCTGCTTAGGGATAACTGTTTTGAATGGGTGACTCCTAATTAAATTTTGTTCTTGTATGTATATCCTTATCTGGCTGCAGGAATAAATCTTTTTTCTGTCATTGGCTGTGGAATTATAGATGCTTTAGTTATAAATTAATTCATTTTAGGGTTCCATCGTTGATGTCTTTGAGGCAATAGAAATCATTAATGTAGTCCCAGAGAAAGATAGTTCAGGCAGTGAACCAGGACAGTCTCAAATTTCCTTTAACACAAGTGACCCTTGGAACTAGAAAATTCAGATGTTCTTGATAATGAAACAAATACTCCTTTCAATGGGAAATCTGCTTCTAACATTATACCATTATGTAAATCTGCTATACAATTATTGAGTTAAAAAAGGAGAGAGATAGGCAGTAGAGAAGTACTTTGGTTACATCATGGGATAAAAGATTGGAGCCTTAGTCCTCTATGTAAAAATTAGATTTGTGTGTGTTTGAAAATAAAATGCCAAGTAAAGGCAAAAACGGTGCTTATAGAAGAGAATGATATATTTTCTAATGCAGTTTAAGCAAACTGCTGATGAGTTGTAAGTTATTTGTAAAATATGCTTATTGCTAAGTGAATTAATTTTATAATGAGAGGTTTTTTTTTTAAAACCGTCCTGTATTTAGTGTTTCAGTATGGGTGCTACTGGCAGTTTAGGCTGGACTTCCCTTTTTAACCTCTATCCACTAAATGCAGTAACGACCCTCCCTTCAATTGACCCTTGAGACAATCCAGATGCACCTGTACATTTCCAAACTCCCTGTAGAGGAGATGTATCATTTGGTTGAGAAATACTACGAGCTGCTACTGTCATTTACATGTTGGACAAATATCAGAGTGCCTGTTAAGTGACAGGCACTGTTCTAGATGTTGGTAATATAGAGGTTGAGTAATATTTTAATACATTATCCTAATTTAATTCGAACAATTTAACATTCAATTATTGATGTTTTAATATTGTAACTCTTTTAGTATAAAACTACAGAAACTACTCAGGTATCTCTTTGAGGAACTTGTTTGTTACAAAAACTGAATGAGTAACTCAGAGAGGTTCCCTTCAGTTCCAATAGAACTAGCTGTGTAACCTTAGGCAAGTAATATCATTAATTTGTCCCTCATCTGGAAATGGATTTGGTGATAATATCTACTTTGAAGGAATCAAGTATAAAATTGTTTCACCTATTGAAGTGCTTATTGGGCACAATACATAGTGCGTATTCAATAAATGGTGTTCATTACAGACACCCAGAATTTCAGACTTACTGGAGTGATGAATTGGGGGAAAATTAAGTTACTATTAACATGTTGAATTTCATGCTAGAATACATTGTGTTATATCATAGCACTTTCTAATGGTGACTTTGCCTGTAGCAAAGAAGAAATCTCTGGAAGTTGGGAAGGTTCTGATTATTACTACCAGTAATGGACTACAGAGCCCTCCTTGCCATGTCAACCAATTCAACTGGCTTTATCAGAAATTACAAGAAATTTGCCAGCACTGTATTATGTTACCTTTCCGCCCCTGCAAATGTGCGCCCAATTTTTATGATAGACATTAATGCAAAAGTAAGATTTGCTTTTGCAAATTTATTTCTAGCCAACTGAGGAATAAAAAAGATGGCAGTTCATAAAAATACATCTATTAAAGATGAAATAAATTGTCTCTAGTATTTAAGTTTATTTATAGTACGAAATCCAGTTAGTCTTTAGTAGAATTAGAGTAATTATAAACATTGTTTCAGTTGAAAACAAGATAAGATTTATTTAAAGGTAGTATATATTCTGATAATTCTAAATTTTAATATTGGTTTCCATATGAATTTGTGAATGCATTCCTTAAAGATAAAATGTCAACTTTAGTTATTAGAAACATTTAAACAAGTTGTATTTTGAACGAGCCTTCTCACAACCCCAATTAAAGATGTTTCTTAATTTTTATAGAGGAAATAGAAAGTTATTCTTACTTTTTCTTTGGTGTTAATGACTCCTAGTGTAGAATATGGCAACCTTTTTCTTTTAATAAATGGATTGTGCTAAATGTTTCGTTCTGATCAATTCTGTTCAAGATTGATGTGCTACAATTGGCAGACATTGTAATGGTATTTCACTGACACTTGAAACATGCCTCCTTCCTTGTTTTTTATTGAAATCAGCTTTGTTTGCCCTGTACACACGACTTTCCAGAGTTTAATTTTTTGTGAAATTGAACTTACTGTGAAAAAATAATTGTATTTCAGACACTGGAGTATTGTTTTCTTGAAGGCATTAAAATCAGTTAAGTATTGGGTACTGGGGGAAGCTATACCAATTTCTGTGGATGTTGCTAATTGGGTCAGTTACATTCTTTCCAGGCACTGAAGTGCTAGCTGCTCTCCTGCTCAGGCTTATTCCCCCCATGTTTGGTGTTGTAGTTTCTGTTGTTTTATTTTATTTTTCAATCAGTTGTAGTAGGAAAATATTTTATAGCTTTCAAACTCTCAGAAGTGGGCAATAGAGTAAATAAACTAAACAGTCCCAGAGCTTCAAGCCCAGATTTTCCATTCTTCTGTCTTTCATCCCACTTTTACTTCCTTCCGTTTTTAAAAAGAATTGTTTTTGTCTTTTTAAAAACAAGCAACATGCTTATTGCATAAAATCAAGCAAAACAAACATGTTTAAAAATTGGGCTAGTGTTTCCTTTGTGCCTGCATTGTACTCTGCCTCCATTTTTTTTTTGTCTTGGCATCTGCTTTAAGTCTTCTTTCTGCATGCATGTGGACCTGCATGTGCTCATGGGCATGCAGACACACATATTGGATTTGAAGCTTGAGGACAGAGACTGCATTTTATTTGTTTTTCTTCTTAGAGTTTACCATAGTTCTGGAAATCTAAGTACTCAAAATGTATTGAGATGAGTGATATGCCCCTAAATTGGAAACAGGTATAGTCAGTTAAGAAATAGGTGAGAAAACAAAATAGGCATTTGCCTTAATTCATGGACATATGAGTTGAGTGAGGAGTAGTTTGGGATTGTTCTAATGAGTTTGGTGCGTAGATGGATTTAGCGGGGAAGTCTTTCTGTTAAGTTGCTTTAACAGAAAAGAGTGGTTATTTTGTGCGGAATGGACTATGTGAGCAGAAGCAAAGTAGGAAGGAGAAGTCAAAAGAGCAGGACTGACTTGAGGTCAAGATAGATGAAGAGAGTTAAGAAGCATTGTGAGGATAAGGCAGAAAAACTCAGACAAGGACACTAGTAATGGTGACAGTGAAGATTCGCAGAGTTGAGTTTTATTTCTATGAAGGAAGCGAGTCAGAAGCATAGGTTTTGTGAGGCATTCTGACTTTTAGAGCAATTGTTTTAGAGGAGGAAGAATTTTTTTTGTGGAAAAGTCTTAGGACTCAATTAGGATTCTATACTGTGGTTTCAGAACCACTTGTTATTTATATGCAGAGCATTTAAAATTTTCTATATTTGGTCCATAAATTAAATAAAATTATACCTTTCTTGAGCAAAGCAAGAGTTTACCCATGTTACTTTTTTTCTATACTTGATTTTTTATTTTTATTTTTAAATGGCCTTTAAGTTTTTCTTGCTATAGGAACAGTGTGTAATAATTTTTAATAACACCAAAGGAAATACTAATATGAAGAAAGAAAGAATAATAAAAATATACTTGATTTTATACATCATATTGCCATTGATTTATTTTTAGGTTTGTAAGCTACTGTAGAAAGCATGTGGGAAGTGTGTTGATAATATTTAAAGTTTCTAAATTCCACAGAGCAAAAATAATTTTTGCATTGTAAGATGAAGAATACTGTGTGGTTCTTGATAATGACATTAATGACATTTAGCCATCTTATTAAAAAATATTACCATTTCTTATAATGTTGAATTTATTGTGTAATCATGAACTTGTTTTAGTACAGTGACTGCTCATCTGATGAACTTTAAAGGAAAATAGAAAAAAAGTCCCGGATTTCATTGCAGAATAAATCATGGAATATAGTAGAAGAAAGGATCCTGGATATCATAATCCAGTCTTCTCATTTTACAAATGAAGAAATTGAGGCAGGCTGTGATATGAAGAATTGGAATTAGATTCCATGTCTTCATACTCTTATGTGCAGTGCTCCAGCCCATTACCTTGTGCTTCATGAAGTTGGCATTTGGGTTTCCTCTGGCGTAGTTCCCAGTGAGATAAGGCAATTTACCCACCCTGCTCTCAAGCTTCAGACACAGCTATTTCTAACCAGCTTTGTTTTTCTCATTTGGATTATCTCTAGGAGTCTTTGTTAGGATGCCGTGTCTAAATTCTAAACTTCTCAACATTTTCAAGTGTAGATATGCTGCCCCACTTTTAAATAAAAGTGTTTGTGTGTGTGTGTTTGCATGTACTATTTCATTATTTGAAAATCAGGAAGCAGGAATATATGGAAAAAATAATCCATTCCCAAGAGATAGGCATCAACAGCTTTTTAATAATGTAATAATTGTAAGTATGCAAATCCTTCTTTCTTTAGGATAATTAGCTAGCAAAACCAAAAACCCATGAACAATATGTGTAACAAAGTAAATGAGGGTGGGCCATGGTGGCTCAGCAGGTGGAGTTCTTGCTTGCCATGCTGGAGACCTGGGTTCGATTCCCGGTTCTTGGCCATGCAAAAAAAAAAAAAAGAAAAGTAAATGAGACTTTGATTTCTGACTTTAAAGCTTCAACTGGTACCAGACTTGCTTTTCCATCACGAATGGCTAGAAAACTGGATAAACTATATGAAAAAAAGAAAACCACCTCACTGTTTCCGCTGGACAACAGCCAGCATGGGACCTGAGAGAAGAGAACCCTGTAATCTCTCTGGCCTCTTCTTGGAGGCACTTTTTGGACCATGGTTTATGAAGGGGAAACCCAAGCAGAATGCATTGTCTTGCTGAGTTGAGGAGCTTGGTGTTGGAGGAGACCTGCCTGGAAGTTGTATATAGGTCTGAGATAGATGGAGGAGAGGGTTAGGCAGAGAAACAACACCAAAAATCTAATGGGGTCTCTGTGCAAAGTCCAGTGAAGAATAACTAGGGAGCTGCAAGTTTTAAGATTAATTGCCAGTACGCTCAGGGCTCGGAGGCATGTAAACTCTGATCAGGTAGAGGGAAGAGGCCCCCATGAACTCTGGGAACATTCAGTAGCATCCCCGGAAGTCCACGCCTAGTAGTAGAGCTAAGTTATCCCTAGAGTCAGGCTTTAGACCCATTCTAAAAAAACTTAAAGTAAGCCTTGAAAATAGATCAGGCTGATCCTTAAGTAATTTTAACTTCCTAAAGGAACAAAGTATGCAGTGCTCTTAAAAGGAAGACAGCAAAATTCGGTCAACAGTGTAACATTGTGAATTGTAAATATGATGTAATTTAACAGAAAACATAATCATAGAGGAAATGAATGGAAGATATTTAAAATATGGAACTTATAAAGCTGAAAAATATATCTGAAATGAAACATTCATTGAATCAGAGTAATAGCAAACTAGACATTCTAGAAGAAGAATTCAGCACACCAGAATATATAGTAATAGAGACTGTTTAAACTGAAACACCAAAAGAAAAACAACTGAAAAAAAGTGAATGGGACTTCAGTAACCTGTGGGATAGTGTCAAATGTTTTGACATGCATATTATGTAATTGTTATCTGAAAAGAAGGAAGGGATTAGAAAAAAAGATTTAAAGAAAATAGTAATTGAAAAATTTCCATATTTGATGAAAACTTTAAACACAAAGATCCAAGAAGTTCCGTGAACCCTAAGCAACATAAGTCTTTGTGACCTGGGGTAGAAAAAAAAATTGACAAATTTGGCATCATCAGAATGGAAACTTCTATTCAAAAGCATGATTAAGAAAGTGAAAAGCAAGCCACAGATTGAGAGAAAATTTATAATGAAATACTAAAGCATGCAAAACTAACCTAAAAGCGGATGGGCGTGCACTTGGGCTTGACAGTGGGGGAGGAATTGACTGGGACTGGTATGAAGAAAGGTTTGATGAAAATAGTCTTAGTCGTGGTGGTGGTGGTGGTGGTTACACAGGTATATACATTTGTCAGAAGCTCATTGCAGTGTGTACTCACAATTGGTGCATTTTATTGTATGCAAATTATATCTCAAAGTTGATTTTAAGAAAAACACAGGTGAATATTGTAGGTTGGGTCACGTTGTCTCATTTAATCCTCACAGTTATTTATTCAGTCAAGAATATTTACCAAATGCTTATTGAAGTTCTAGTTCTGGTATGTCAGTCTGTGACAAGTGCTGAGGATATCATGAGCAAAAACTCATGCTTTCCAGTTACCCTTATGGGTAGCGTATGTGGAAGAGAGACATTGATAAAAAAATGCACCTCAGGGAAATACTGAAAGTAAGTAAGGTGCTATGAGAGCATATAACACATCCTTAGTTTGTGATCTATGCTCTTTGTAATAAAAATGCTGTATCTCGTATGATATATGAGACATTTGTACCTTAGTTTCTTTGTTTATAAATACTACCCATTAATTGGGTTGTTTTAAGTAATAAATGGGTAAATATATGGGAATAGTGCTTTGAATAGTGCTGATAGATACCAAGTGCTCAATAAGTGTTACTTTCTGTCTTGATGTTACTTGGCAATTCTAATAGCCTCATGTTGCAGGGATATACCAGTACTAACTCAGAGAACACTGACATAGGACTATTTGAGGGAAAAGATTTAATTTGGCTAGAAATGTGGAATTTTAGCTGCTTTTGAGACATCCATGTGGAGATGTCTTGTAGTCAGTTTGGGATCCTGGTTGGAAATACAAATCCACATATAGTGGAGGGGCGTGGGCTAGAGATAGAAATATGGGATGATGTCCGGCATCTGTCCCTTGAGTTTAGATAAGGTCTGCCTGAGGGAAATGCACACACATTTACACACACACAGAGAAAAAGGGACTTAGACCTACATATGTATCCTGAGAACCTCTAACGTTTAGGTGATGTGCCTTTTTTTTTTTTTCTTTTTAATGTTTTTTTTTATTAATTAAAGAAAAAAGAAATTAACCCAACATTTAGAAATCATTCCATTCTACATATGCAATCAGTAATTCTTAACATCATCACATAGATGCATGATCATCATTTCTTAGTACATTTGCATCGATTTAGGAAAAGAACTAGCAAAACAACAGAAAAAGATATAGAATGTTAATATAGAGAAAAAAATAAAAATAATAATAATAAAAAAAGAAAAAACAAAAGACACAAACAAACAAACAGACAAACAAAAAAAAAACTATAGCTCAGATGCAGCTTCATTCAGTGTTTTAACATAATTACATTACAATTAGGTATTATTGTGCTGTCCATTTTTGAGTTTTTGTATCTAGTCCTGTTGCACAGTCTGTATCCCTTCAGCTCCAATTACCCATTATCTTACCCTGTTTCTAACTCCTGCTGGTCTCTGTTACCAATGACATATTCCAAGTTTATTCTCGAATGTCAGTTCACATCAGTGGGACCATACAGTATTTGTCCTTTAGTTTTTGGCTAGACTCAACTCAACATAATGTTCTCTAGGTCCATCCATGTTATTACATGCTTCATAAGTTTATCCTGTCTTAAAGCTGCATAATATTCCATCGTATGTATATACCACAGTTTGTTTAGCCACTCGTCTGTTGATGGACATTTTGGCTGTTTCCATCTCTTTGCAATTGTAAATAATGCTGCTATAAACATTGGTGTGCAAATGTCTGTTTGTGTCTTTGCCCTTAAGTCCTTTGAGTAGATACCTAGCAATGATATTGCTGGGTCGTATGGCAATTCTATATTCAGGTTTTTGAGGAACCGCCAAACTGCCTTCCACAGTGGTTGCACCATTTGACATTCCCACCAACAGTGGATAAATGTGCCTCTTTCTCCGCATCCTCTCCAGCACTTGTCATTTTCTGTTTTGTTGATAATGGCCATTCTGGTGGGTGTGAGATGATATCTCATTGTGGTTTTGATTTGCATTTCTCTAATGGCCAGGGACATTGAGCATCTCTTCATGTGCCTTTTGGCCATTTGTATTTCCTCTTCTGAGAGGTGTCTGTTCAAGTCTTTTTCCCATTTTGTAATTGGATTGGCTGTCTTTTTGTTGTTGAATTGAACAGTCTCTTTATAAATTCTGGATACTAGACCTTTATCTGATATGTCGTTTCCAAATATTGTCTCCCATTGTGTAGGCTGTCTTTCTGCTTTCTTGATGAAGTTCTTTGATGCACAAAAGTGTTTAATTTTGAGGAGCTCCCATTTCTTTCTTTCTTTCTTCAGTGCTCTTGCTTTAGGTTTAAGGTCCATAAAACCGCCTCCATTTATAAGATTCATAAGATATCTCCCTACATTTTCCTCTAACTGTTTTATGGTCTTAGATCTAATGTTTAGATCTTTGATCCATTTTGAGTTAACTTTTGTATAGGGTGTGAGATACAGGTCCTCTTTCATTCTTTTGCATATGGATATCCAGTTCTCTAGGCACCATTTATTGAAGAGACTGTTCTGTCCCAGGTGAGTTGGCTTGACTGCCTTATCAAAGATCAAATGTCCATAGATGAGAGGGTCTATATCTGAGCACTCTATTCGATTCCATTGGTCGATATATCTATCTTTATGCCAATACCATGCTGTTTTGACCACTGTGGCTTCATAATATGCCTTAAAGTCCGGCAGCGTGAGACCTCCAGCTTCGTTTTTTTTCCTCAAGATACTTTTAGCAATTCGGGGCACCCTGCCCTTCCAGATAAATTTGCTTATGGTTTTTCTATTTCTGAAAAATAAGTTGTTGGGATTTTGATTGGTATTGCATTGAATCTGTAAATCAATTTAGGTAGGATTGACATCTTAACTATATTTAGTCTTCCAGTCGATGAACACAGTATGCCCTTCCATCTATTTAGGTCTTCTGTGATTTCTTTTAACAGTTTTTTATAGTTTTCTTTGTATAGGTCTTTTGTCTCTTTAGTTAAATTTATTCCTAGGTATTTTATTCTTTTAGTTGCAATTGTAAATGGAATTTCTTGATTTCCCCCTCAGCTTGTTCGTTGCTAGTGTATAGAAATGCTACAGATTTTTGAATGTTGATCTTGTAACCTGCTACTTTGCTATACTCATTTATTTGCTCTAGTAGTTTTGTTGTGGATTTTTCCAGGTTTTCGACGTATAATATCATATCTGCAAACAGTGATAGTTTTACTTCTTCCTTTCCAATTTTGATGCCTTGTATTTCTTTTTCTTGTCTAATTGCTCTGGCTAGAACCTCCAACACGATGTTGAATAATAGTGGTGATAATGGACATCCTTGTCTTGTTCCTGATCTTAGGGGGAAAGTTTTCAATATTTCCCCATTGAGTAGGTGATGTGCCTTTTAAGTAATGTTCTTTTTTTGTTAATATGTAATTTACCTACATTTGTGCCTGACTTCCCGTATTCAAGATTAAAGTAAAGGAAATACTTAGAAATAAAAAAAGAAGTCATTTGAGTGGTCAGAAGCAGTGAAAGTGTCCAGGTTCTTGGTGTGTTGATAACCAGTGGACACCTGTTGTGACCATTGTTTCCTTGTTGCTGAGAGAAAAAGGGAAATATGCTCAGCAACATGAATTTCATTTCCTGCCAATAAAAGCATGCATAGTCCTCTGCGGAGATAGTTTTTAGGAGCTAAGCTTAAATTTTTTTTTTTCTTAAATTTTTTTTTAACAGCAAAATAGTTTACTAGAACTGCTTCTCAGACAAAAATACAGAGCATATTAAGAAAAATAAGTTTTGCTAAAAGGACAAATAAAAGTTATTTTTACATAGTTTCATTTTAAAAATTGTTCTTTTCATGCAAACTAAAGAAAGTATAACAAAAATCAAAGGTAAAGGTTGGTTAACAATACCCTTTAAATTTGTATGAAGGAGATAATGAGGGTTTTTAAAAAAATTTTTTTTATTGAGAAATCGTCACACACATACTTTCTATACTTAGTGCACCATCAAAGGCTCACCATATCATCACATGGTTGTGTATTCATCACCATGATAATTTTTTAGAACATTTCCATCACCCCAGAAAAAGAAATAAAAAGAAAAAACTCATGCATATCATACACCTTACCCCTTCCTCTCATTGGCCTCTAGTATTTCCATCTACCCAATTTATTTTACCCTTTGTCCCCACTGTAATTTATTTATTTATAGATGTCCATATTTCTTACTTGTCTGTCCATATCCTGCATATAAGGATCATCAGAGACAAGGTTCTCACAATTACACAGTCACGTTGTAAATGTTTTCTTTATACAGTTGTCTTCAAGAATCTAGGCTACTGGAACACAGCTTAACAATTTCAGGTACTTTCCTTCTAGCCACTCCAATACACAATAAACTAAAAAGGGATATGTATATAATGCATAAGAATAACCTCCAGGATAAACTCTCGACTTTGTTTGAAATCTCTCAGCCACTGAAACTTTATTTTGTTTCATTTCTCTATTCCCCCTTTTAGTCAAGAAGGTTTCCGCAATCACTTGATGCTGGATCCTGGCTTATCCTAGGCTCTCTGTCCCATGTTGCCAGGGATATTTACACCCCTGGGAGTCATGTCCCATATAGGAGCAGTGAGTTCATATGCTGAGTTGGCTTAGAGGCCACATCTAAGCAACAAAAGAGGTTCTCTGGGAGTGATTAGGCCTAATTTAAGTGGGCTTAGCCTATCCTTTGCAGGAGTGAGTTTCATATGGGGTGAACCCCAAGATCGAGGTCATGGGGTTCGATCTTTGGTTGTCCCCACTGCTTGCGAGAGTATTAGAAATTCTCCAAATGGGGAAGTTGTCTATTTCCTCCTTTCTCCCCATTCCTCTGAGGGGACTTTGCACATGCTTCTTTATTCACTGCCCAAATTCCTCTGGGATTTATTGGGGTATCACAGTAACCTGGACAAACCAACAAAATCTCACTCCCTATTCAAGATTCCATGAACTTATGTTCAACTAAACTGACCATAAAAGTTAAATTAGGAAATGCAGGGCGGGCCACGGTGGCTCAGCAGGGAAGAGTGCTTGCCTGCCATGCCCGAGGACCCGGGTTTGATTCCTGGTGCCTGCCCATGTAAAAAAAAAAAAAAATCAGAAATGCACTACCCAAAATACAAATTTTACCCCAAATAAACATCTCTCCCCTTAATCTCACCTAGAAGTTGAGGTTTAAATTGTTCTTAAATTTCAAGGAGGAATTTTTTATGTGGCTTTTTGTACAAATGGGATCAGTTAACAGTGGACATTGTTTCAAAAAAGAAAAACAGTGGTTTTGCAAGTCTTATTGATGCTGTTGTTGTGGGCAGTTACTACACTGACCTTTAGGCATTTGAGTAGCTTTTCTTTCCCCTCAGACTCTTCTTATAGTTAAAGTTTGTTTTCTCCTGAGACAGAAGAACTGAAGCCATAGGCATTTCATAAGTATAGATAGGGTCTTCTCCTTTTTTAATAATTTTTAATGTATTCACCCTTTTTTTTTTTAAAGAAGGCAAAGGTTTAGGAACCTGCAGTTCTACCGAATTTTTAATTTATATACTACTCTAAAATGAAATCTGTTTTCTGAAAAACTAAATTAAAAAAAAATTCAGATATTTTTCTTGTCACTTATTTTTTTTTTCTAGTCAGCCTTTTTGATTGGTTCAAATTCCTTGTTATATTTGATTTATTCCTTCAATAAGCATTTATTGAGTGCCTATTGTTAGGAATTGAATATGCTGGGTCCTAGGTCTTTGCAGAGCAGAAATTGTTCTGGTCTTTTAGGATTTCCTAGTTGGCTGGACAGGAAAATATGTTATTAAAAAACCAAGGAAGGTGGGTGCATGGGTGGTTCAGTGGTAGAATGCTTGCCTTCCATGTGGGAGACCCGGGTTCAATTCCAAGATCATGCACCTAAAAAAAAATAAATAAATAAGGGCTCATGATGGCTCCTAAAACCATTAAGTGAAACATCAAATGAAAAATGATATAATGGGACAAATGACTTGATTATTTCAGGCTTAGCATTATTGGAAGTCAGAAACCCAGACAGATGTACTTCCTAATAAGATGCAGTAGGAAGGGCAGTCATCACTTGTACAGTATTCTTGACAGAAAAACCTAATCTTGAATCTAATTAGTTCTCTAAGGCTATTAGTTTACAGAAATTATACATCACATATTAACCATAAGGATATAATCATCTACATTTTGAAGTTGGGAAATTTTGTAGATCAGATCACTTAGTTTCTTTAAAAAAATAAATGGCATGAAAAAAGTGGAGGAGGTGAAGCTGTGGTGGATTAGAAGACACTAGAGAGACACTTCTGTCAGGTATGGTGTGTGGGTCCCTGTTTGGGTGCTGGTTGGAGTACGCCAACTGCAGGGCTCATTTTTGAGACACTGGGGGAGCAATAGAATGTGAACCGGCTATTGGACGATAGTGGGGAAGTGTTCATTTTGTTAGATGGGTAGGTGACATTGTATAATGTTTTTTAAAAAAACTCATCTGATAGATATGGCCTCACTCTCTCTAAGCCCAACTCTGCAAGTGAAATCATAGCCCTCCCCACTACGTGGGACATGACATCCAGGGGTGAAAGTCTCCCTGGTGGCATGGGAGATGACTCCCAGGAATGAGTCTGGCCCTGGTACTGTGGAATCAGCAATGCCTTCCTAACCAAAAGGTGGAAAGACATGTAACAGATAAGGTATCAATGGCTGAGAGAGTTCAAATATGGGTTGAAAGGCCACTCTGAAGGTCACTTCAGTTAGACATTGCTAACTACCATAGCTTGCCAACCCCCAACCAAAACCATTCTAGCCAATCCTAAAGAGCACCTAGGGCATTATGCAAGATTCTGCAAAGGTTCCATGCGCTGGGGTAACTTTCCAGAATCCAGCAAACTCCGGATGGGTTCCTGGACCAAATAAGTCCTGAAATGCAGAGGGGACAGCCTCTTCAGAACATCAGCTAGTTCAACCTCCCTACCCCATATTATCATTATTTTAAAAAATATTTATTAATAAAACCAATCAACATACAATATGAACATTCTTTTTTTCGTCACATAGTTTTATATTCATCATCATGATCATTTCTTAGAACATTTGCATCAATTCAGAAAAAGAAAACAGAAAAAATATTCGTATATACCATACCTTTTACCCCTTCCTTTCATTGATCATTAGCATTTCAGTCTAGTAAATTTATTTCAACATTTGTTCCTCCTATTATTTATTTATTTTTAATCCATATGTTTTACTCATCTGTCCATAAGGTAGATAAAAGAAGCATCAGACACAACGTTTTCACAGTCACGGTCACATTGCGAAAGCTGTATCATTATCCAATCATCAAGAAGCATGGCTACTGGAACACAGCTCCATGTTTTCAGGCAGTTCCCCCTAGCTTCTCTGTTATGCCTTAACTAAAAAGGTGATATCTATTTAATGCATAAGAATAACCTCCAGGATAACCTCTTGACTCTGTTTGGAATCTCTCAGCCTTTGACACTTTATTTTGTCTCATTTCTCTCTTCCCTCTTTTGGCCGAGAAGGTTTTCTCATTCCCTTGGTTCTGAGTCCCAGCTCATTCTAGGATTTCTGTTCCATGTTGCCAGGAAGGTCCACACCCCTGGGAATCATGTCCCATGTAGAGAGGGGAAGGGCAGTAAGTTTGCTTATTCTGTGTTGGCTGAGAGAGAGAGGCCGTATCTGAGCAACAAAAGAGATTCTCTTGGGAGTGACTTTTAGGCCTAATTTTAAGTAGGCTTAGCCTATCCTTTGTGGGGTTAAGTTTCATATGTACAAACCCCAAGAATGGGGGCTCAGCCTATTGCTTTGGTTGTCCCCACTGCTTGTGAGAATATCAAGAATTCTCCACTTGGGGAAGTTGAATTTTCCCACTTTCTCACCATTTCCCCAAGGGGACTTTGCAAATACTTTTTAATTCACTGTTCGTATCCTTCTGGGATTTATCGAGGCATCACTCTGGACAAACCTACAAAATCTCATGCCCTACTCAAGGTTCCATGTACTTATGCCTACCCCATATTATTGACAGCCCTTCCACCATGAAAAAATTAGAATGGGCATAGCCCAAATACCACTAAAGAGTAAGAGAAAGATCAAAGTGATGGTGGAGTTATACAAAGAATGTAGGGTTTAACAAACGAGTATGATTGCTGAATCATTATATTAATATTTCTTTTAGTCTCTAGTATTTTAGAGCAGCTAGAGGTAAAAACCTAAAATTGTGGAATTGTAACCCATACCAAATTCTGAAATCTGTTCTACAACTTATTGTTGTGATGTGCTTTGAAATTTATTGCTCTTTTTGTATATGTTTTTTTTTCCACACACACACACACACGAAAGTGATGATAAAAAATATATACATTTCTTCTAGCCTCCAATGCTCTGGAACAGCTAGAAGGAAAAATCTGAGTTGATGGTATGGTAGCCCCAGACAAACTCTGGTATCTCTGCTGTGACTACTTGTTGAAGAGTGTTTTGAAAACCATTGCTGGGGAATTCATCAAAAACCCTTCGTTGGAGGAAGGGTTCAGTGGTAGAGTTCTTGCCTGCCATGTTGGAGACCCGGGTTTGATTCCCGGTGCCTGCCCATGCAAAAAACAAAAAAACAAAAATACCTTCATTGGAGTTGCCAGCTTGCAGCCTGCCCTACAGAATTTGGATTCATGCATCCCCAGAGCTGTGTGACACACTTTTGTAAAATCTCGTATTTGCAAATATCTCATATTGGTTCTGTTTCCCTAAAAACCCTAATACAGTTGACTTAAACGATGGGAATTTATTAGCTTATGGTTTTGATGCTAAAAGAAAGTCCAAATCAAGGCATCATCTAGGTGATGCTTTTTTCCCGAAGGCTGGTACTTTCAGCCTGGCTGCCAGCAATTCTTGGCTCCTCTGTCACATGTCAAGGCACCTGGTAGCATCTCCTGGTCTCTCTCCCTTCGCTTCTGGGTTCATTTGATCTAGCTTCTTGCTTCCTGTAGATTTCTCCCTTTGTCTGAATTTTGTTCTCTTATAAAAGGATTCCGGTAATAGAAGTCTGTTACTACGCGCCCCGCAGCAGCCGAGCCGCCCGACCTCCCTAACCCCTCTCTTTCTCCGCCGGACCGCCGCGCGGCGCACGCGCCCCGCAGCAGCCGAGCCGCCCGACCTCCCCAACCCCTCTCTTTCTCCGCCGGACCGCCGCGCGGCGCACGCGCCCCGCAGCAGCCGAGCCGCCCGACCTCCCTAACCCCTCTCTTTCTCCGCCGGACCGCCGCGCGGCGCACGCGCCCCGCAGCAGCCGAGCCGCCCGACCTCCCCAACCCCTCTCTTTCTCCGCCGGACCGCCGCGCGGCGCACGCGCCCCGCAGCAGCCGAGCCGCCCGACCTCCCCAACCCCTCTCTTTCTCCGCCGGACCGCCGCGCGGCGCACGCGCCCCCCAGCAGCCGAGCCGCCCGACCTCCCCAACCCCTCTCTTTCTCCGCCGGACCGCCGCGCGGCGCACGCGCCCCGCAGCAGCCGAGCCGCCCGACCTCCCCAACCCCTCTCTTTCTCCGCCGGACCGCCGCGCGGCGCACGCGCCCCGCAGCAGCCGAGCTGCCCGACCTCCCTAACCCCCTCCTCCCCCTCCTGCTCCGGCTGCTCTACAACCAACACGGTGCCCTCTTCCCCCGCCTTCACCATGCTCCTCCGCCACCAGTCTCGACAGCCTTGCCGCCCTCACCTTTCCTCCTCCAGAACAACTACTGGGGGAGTGGAGATAATACAGAGCAGCTCCCGGAGCCACGAGGGAGATCAAAGGGACAGCGTACCCCATCCTGGAACGGCTGACTATCTGGGAGAACCAGCTCCGGTGAGATCACCAAGGGGCACGGGCTTTCCTGGGTGGGACAGCAAGCGACCGGAGTCCCTCCCTTCCACCTTCCCAGGCCAGCTGGTAGAATTGGACAGGCGGTCCCCTTAGGCCGCGGCGGCTGGTGCCCCCACCACACGAGGCCCCCCGGAACAACTGAGATAGTTGGGTCGGAAATCCCCAGACTGCGGAGAACAGTGACCGGGGGATCCCTTCCAAACACGTGACTCCCCCGTCGGCTGGGAGCAGTGCACTCTCCCGGGCTGCGACAGCTGGCGCCCTCCCGCCACGCTTGGTGCCGCGGGCCGACTAGCTAATTTGGCCGGACGCTCTCCTGTGCTGCGACAGCCGGCGACCCTCCCCGCGTTTGGAACCCCGGGCCGGCTGGCATTCTTCCAAGACGCTTCGGTTGCCGAACCTCCCCTACGGCGAGAGTTTTCCAGAGTTGAGGGACCCACAGCAACTTTCGCTGGTGGAACCCACAGACAGGCGTGTGCCACGTGCGCCACCTACTGGGCAGGATAGGAAGAACAGAACCCAGAGACTGCGCAGAAAAATCTTTCAACCTGTGGGGTCGAACACCCGGGGAAATCTGACTAAATGCCCAGACGCCAGCAGAAGATAACGGATCACGCTCAGAAAATTGAACATATGGCCCAGTCAAACGAAGAAACCAATAGTTCAAATGAGATACAGGAGCTGAAACAACTAATGCTGAATATACGAACAGAAATGGAAAACCTCTTCAAAAACGAAATCGATAAATTGAGGGAGGACATGAAGAAGACATGGGCTGAACATAAAGAAGAAATAGAAAAACTGAAAAAACAAATCACAGAACTTATGGAAGTGAAAGATAAAGTAGAAAAGATGGAAAAAACAATGGATACCTACAATGACAGATTTAAAGAAACAGAAGATAGAATTAGTGATTTGGAGGATGAAACATCTGAACTCCAAAAAGAAACAGAAACTATCCGGAAAAGAATGGAAAAATTTGAACAAGGTATCAGGGAACTCAAGGACAATGTGAACCGTACAAATATACGTGTAGTGGGTATCCCAGAAGGAGAAGAGAAGGGAAAAGGAGGAGAAAAACTAATGGAAGAAATTATCACTGAAAATTTCCCAACTCTTATGAAAGACCTAAAATTACAGATCCAAGAAGTGCAGCGCACCCCAAAGAGATTAGACACAAATAGGCGTTCCCCAAGACACTTACTAGTTAGAATGTCAGAGGTCAAAGAGAAAGAGAGGATCTTGAAGGCAGCGAGAGAAAAACAATCCGTCACATACAAGGGAAACCCAATAAGACTATGTGTAGATTTCTCAGCAGAAACCATGGAAGCTAGAAGACAGTGGGATGATATATTTAAGTTACTAAAAGAGAAAAACTGCCAGCCAAGACTCCTATATCCAGCAAAATTGTCCTTCAAAAATGAGGGAGAAATTAAAACATTCTCAGACAAAAAGTCACTAAGAGAATTTGTGACCAAGAGACCAGCTTTGCAAGAAATACTAAAGGAAGCACTAGAGTCAGATACAAAAAGACAGAAGAGAGAGACATGGAGAAAAGTGTAGAAAGAAGGAAAGACAGATATGATATATATAATACAAAAGGCAAAATGGTAGAGGAAAATATTATCCAAACAGTAATAACTCTAAATGTCAATGGACTGAATTCCCCAATTAAAAGACATAGACTGGCAGAATGGATTAAAAAACAGGATCCTTCTATATGCTGTCTACAGGAAACACATCTTAGACCCAAAGATAAATATAGGTTGAAAGTGAAAGGTTGGGAAAAGATATTTCATGCAAACAACAACCAGAAAAGAGCAGGAGTGGCTATACTAATATCCAACAAATTAGACTTCAAATGTAAAACAGTTAAAAGAGACAAAGAAGGACACTATATACTAATAAAAGGAACAATTAAACAAGAAGACATAACAATCATAAATATTTACGCACCGAACCAGAATGCCCCAAAATACGTGAGGAATACACTGCAAACACTGAAAAGGGAAATAGACACATATACCATAATAGTTGGGGACTTCAATTCACCACTCTCATCAATGGACAGAACATCTACACAGAGGATCAATAAAGAAATAGAGAACCTGAATATTACTATAAATGAACTTGACTTAACAGACATTTATAGGACATTACATCCCACAACAGCAGGATACACCTTTTTTTCAAGTGCTCATGGATCATTCTCAAAGATAGACCATATGCTGGGTCACAAAGCAAGTCTTAACAAATTTAAAAAGATTGAAATCATACACAACACTTTCTCGGATCATAAAGGAATGAAGTTGGAAATCAATAATAGGCGGAGTGCCAGAAAATTCATAAATACATGGAGGCTCAACAACACACTCTTAAACAACAAGTGGGTCAAAGAAGAAATTGCAAGAGAAATTAGTAAATACCTAGAGGCAAATGAAAATGAAGACACAACATATCAAAACTTATGGGACGCAGCAAAGGCAGTGCTAAGAGGGAAATTTATTGCCCTAAATGCCTTTATCAGAAAAGAAGAAAAGGCAAAAATGCAGGAATTAACTGTCCACTTGGAAGAACTGGAGAAAGAACAGCAAACTAATCCCAAAGCAAGCAAAAGGAAAGAAATAACAAAGATTAGAGCAGAAATAAATGAAATTGAAAACATGAAAACAATAGAGAAAATCAATAAGACCAGAAGTTGGTTCTATGAGAAAATCAACAAGATTGATGGGCCCTTAGCAAGATTGACAAAAAGAAGAAGAGAGAGGATGCAAATAAATAAGATTAGAAATGAAAGAGGAGACATAACTACTGACCTCACAGAAATAAAGGAGGTAATAACAGGATACTATGAACAACTTTACGCTAATAAATACAACAATTTAGAAGAAATGGACAGGTTCCTGGAAAGACAGGAACAACCAACTTTGACTCAAGAAGAAATAGACGACCTCAACAAACCAATCACAAGTAAAGAGATTGAATTAGTTATTCAAAACCTCCCTAAAAAGAAAAGTCCAGGACCAGACGGCTTCACATGTGAATTCTATCAAACATTCCAGAAAGAATTAGTACCTACTCTCCTCAAACTCTTCAACATAATCGAAGTGGAGGGAAAACTACTTAATTCATTCTATGAAGCCAACATCACCCTCATACCAAAACCAGGCAAAGATATTACAAAAAAAGAAAACTACAGACCAATCTCTCTAATGAATACAGATGCAAAAATCCTCAATAAAATTCTAGCAAATCGTATCCAACAACACATTAAAAGAATTATACATCATGACCAAGTAGGATTCATCCCAGGTATGCAAGGATGGTTCAACATAAGAAAATCAATTAATGTAATACACCATATCAACAAATCAAAGCAGAAAAATCACATGATCATCTCAATTGATGCAGAGAAGGCATTTGACAAGATTCAACATCCTTTCCTGCTGAAAACACTTCAAAAGATAGGAATACAAGGGAACTTCCTTAAAATGATAGAGGGAATATATGAAAAACCCACAGCTAATATCATCCTCAATGGAGAAAAATTGAAAACTTTCCCCCTAAGATCAGGAACAAGACAAGGATGTCCACTATCACCACTATTATTCAACATTGTGTTGGAAGTTCTAGCCAGAGCAATTAGGCAAGAAAAAGAAATACAAGGCATCAAAATTGGAAAGGAAGAAGTAAAACTATCACTGTTTGCAGACGATATGATACTATATGTAGAAAACCCAGAAAAATCCACAACAAAATTACTAGAGCTAATAAATGAGTACAGCAAAGTAGCAGGCTACAAGATCAACATTCAAAAATCTGTAGCTTTTCTATACACTAGTAATGAACAAGCTGAGGTAGAAATCAAGAAACGAATCCCATTTACAATCGCAACTAAAAGAATAAAATACCTAGGAATAAATTTAACCAAAGAGACAAAAAACCTATATAAAGAAAACTACAAAAAACTGTTAAAAGAAATCACAGAAGACCTAAATAGATGGAAGGGCGTACCGTGTTCATGGATTGGAAGACTAAATATAGTTAAGATGTCAATCCTACCTAAATTGATTTACAGATTCAATGCAATACCAATCAAAATCCGAACAACATATTTTTCAGAAATAGAAAAACCAATAAGCAAATTTATCTGGAAGGGCAGGGTACCCCGAATTGCTAAAAACATCTTGAGGAAAAAAAACGAAGCTGGAGGTCTCGCGCTGCCTGACTTTAAGGCATATTATGAAGCCACAGTGGTCAAAACAGCATGGTATTGGCATAAAGATAGATATATCGACCAATGGAATCGAATAGAGTGCTCAGATATAGACCCTCTCATCTATGGACATTTGATCTTTGATAAGGCAGTCAAGCCAACTCACCTGGGACAGAACAGTCTCTTCAACAAATGGTGCCTAGAGAACTGGATATCCATATGCAAAAGAATGAAAGAAGACCCATCTCTCACACCCTATACAAAAGTTAACTCAAAATGGATCAAAGATCTAAACATTAGGTCTAAGACCATAAAACAGTTAGAGGAAAATGTTGGGAGATATCTTATGGATCTTACAACTGGAGGTGGTTTTATGGACCTTAAACCTAAAGCAAGAACACTGAAGAAGGAAATAAATAAATGGGAGCTTCTCAAAATTAAACACTTTTGTGCATCAGAGAATTTCATCAAGAAAGTAGAAAGACAGCCTACACAATGGGAGACAATATTTGGAAATGACATATCAGATAAGGGTCTAGTATCCAGAATTTATAAAGAGATTATTCAACTCAACAACAAAAAGACAGCCAACCCAATTACAAAATGGGAAAAAGACTTAAACAGACACCTACCAGAAGAAGAAATACGGATGGCCAAGAGGCACATGAAGAGATGCTCAATGTCCCTGGCCATTAGAGAAATGCAAATCAAAACCACAATGAGATATCATCTCACACCCACCAGAATGGCCATTATCAACAAAACAGAAAACGACAAGTGCTGGAGAGGATGCGGAGAAAGAGGCACACTTATTCACTGTTGGTGGGAATGTCAAAGGGTGCAACCACTGTGGAAGGCAGTTTGGCGGTTCCTCAAAAAGCTGAATATAGAATTGCCATACGACCCAGCAATACCATTGCTAGGTATCTACTCAAAGGACTTAAGGGCAAAGACACAAATGGACATTTGCACACCAATGTTTATAGCAGCGTTATTTACAATTGCAAAGAGATGGAAACAGCCAAAATCTCCATCAACAGAAGAGTGGCTAAACAAACTGTGGTATATACATACGATGGAATATTATGCAGCTTTAAGACAAGATAAACTTGTGAACCATGTAATAACATGGATGGACCTAGAGAATATTATGCTGAGTGAATCCAGCCAAAAACTAAAGGACAAATACTGTATGGTCCCACTGTTGTGAACGGACATTCGAGAATAAACTTGAAATATGTCATTGGTAACAGAGTTCAGCAGGAGTTAGAAACAGGGTAAGACAATGGGTAATTGAAGCTGAAGGGATACAGATTGTGCAACAGGACTAGATACAAAAACTCAAAAATGGACAGCACAATAATACCTAATTGTAAAGTAATCATGTTAAAATACTGAATGAAGCTGCATCTGAGCTATAGGGTTTTTTTTTTGTTTTTGTTTGCTTGTTGGTTTGTTTGTTGTTGTTGTTTTTTACTATTACTACTACTTTTATTTCTTTTCTTTATATTAACATTTTATATCTTTTTCTGTTGTGTTGCTAGTTCCTCTAAACTGATGCAAATGTACTAAAAAAAAAAAAAAAAAAAAAAAGAAGTCTGTTACTGACTAAGGTAGATATGCCTTAACTGAAGTAACCTCATCAAAGATCTTATTTATGATGGATTTATACTTCTAGGAATATAATCTGTTTTTCTGGGTCACATACAGCTTCAAACCAGCATATGGGTATGTAAGGGTTTATTATATAGTTCTCTCAACTTTTATTTATGTCTAAAATTTTTTGTAGTACATTTTTAACAACAACAAAAGGAAGATAGTATGATAAGTGCTTAACAGTGGTATTTGTATGTAAAAAGAAAGGCTACATCCCACCTGGATCACTGGAGAGAACCTTGAAGGGTAGGTCAGGTTGGGCAGCGATTAATACAGTAACCCCCATATAGGGAGGCAATGTGGAGAGGGAAGATCTGTGTCCTTTTTTTTTTTTTTTTTTTAAAGGAAAGACAGAGAGAAGGAAGGAAGGATAGAAGGAAGGAAGGAAGGAAGAAAGGGAAACATTTTTAAACATTTTCTTGTTTTATTGTATTCTGTTTCTCCGTTTTTGTTACATGGGCTGGGGCCGGGAATCGAACCGAGGTCCTCCAGCATAGCAGGCAAGCACTTTGCCCGCTGAGCCACCGCGGCCCGCCCTGTGTCCTTTTTTTTAATTCATTCCTTCCAATAGCTCTGTGAAGACATTGTTGTAGTTTCACTTTACACCTGAAGAAACTAGTAAGGGGTAGAGCCAGAGTTTTAACTTGTTAGACTCCAAAGTTTGTGCCCTTTCCTTTTTGATTTGTGGGTCCCTTGAATCTAATTCTTTTTTTTTTTGCATCTCAGTTTGGAGGAATCATTGTTCCTTCTAGAAACTTGGATAGTTTTGGACGCTGGGTGATGCTGTTCTGAAAGTTGTAATTATCTGGTTGCAAAGAAGAGAAAAAAGGAAATGCTCAAGTCCCTTTATGTAACAAAAATTGGGCAAAGAAGATGTTCTGAGCCTGAAACTAAACAGGGTTCATGGTTACATGTAGATTTCTTCAGATAGAAGAGCTCAGACTGGCCTGGGTACAGAACAGTCTCTTCTCCTGGCGTGCATGATACAACAGAAACAAGATGGCCTTTAGAGTCACCCAAACTCGATTTGAACTCCATCTGACAGTCTTATGACCTTGGGTAAATTACTTAACCTCTCTGAGTACTATTCCCTATCTCACAGAGTTGTCATGAGAGTTAAATAAGAATAATGTATGAGAGGTGTATAGCCCATTACCACACATAGAAAGCACCTTTCCTGCTATCCCCCCATTTCCAGTCTCTAGAGAAGGCTCCTAGCTAAAAGTATTAGAGAACTGTGCTATAATTTTCTTAGACATTTCTGGACTATAGTTTTGTTTAGAATTTGTCATGATATGATTTCATTTGATTCCAGTAAAAGCTCAATGAGGTAGGTAGAACAGGTATTACTTAAAGATGAGAAACTGGGACCCCCTTTCCCATTTCTTGAATTCCTTTGGAAACTTGTTGGATAAAAATTTTCTAGAATTCTGAATGGTATGATGGTGACATCTACTGTAATAGCTCATATTATTACCGTCTTTGAAGAAGCTGCAGTTCAGATAATTTAACATATGAGTTTATCATCATCAGAAGAATTTAACAACTGATTACATTGCCTGCCATTTTTGGGAGGAAGAGGAGAGGCAATAAAAACATGCCATCAAATAAACTTAAACAGAACTACTTGTATAAATAATTAAAATAAAACCTCAGTTTACCAAGAACTATCATCACTTAGAAAACTAAGATTACCAGAAGAAGTTTAAAAATGTTATTGATCCTCTGATCAACTTAGAATTTTAAAGTTCAAGGTGGTCCTGCGATTGATATTTGGTATTTGGATGAAGAAATCTGGATTTGATAAGCGGAGATATGATGTAGCTCAAATTCCTACCTCTGCAACATCATACAATTATAATTGTTGAGTATATTGACCCTGAAATGCTAAAATTAAAAAAGTTCCAAAACATCAAAAAAGTTTATGTTCATTGTATTAAACTTGGTCAAGAGAATATAAATACAATAGAAAGCCTGTCTCCTCAGGATAAAATAAAAGTTGTGCTTGAAGGATTAATTTGCTAACTAGACAATCTGTTTTCTGAATAGTCCAAATATTCAGATTTTATTTTTTATATTTTAACTTCTTGTCATACATTAATGGCATTCTTATAAAAAAAGTTGAAAAATATTTAATTGTGAAATATTTCAGATACACAGTAAAGGTGCAGGTACTTAGGATCAACAGACACACATGTACCCACTACCCAGATTTAATAGATGTTAATATTTTGCCATGATTTCCTCAGATCTTTTTTCAAAAAAATATATACACAATTAAAGCCCCTTTCTCCTATGCATTTTTTTAGACTTTCTGTAAGCACATAGAAACAATATATATCATGTATATTTTAAATTGGGAAAGTACAAACTCTTACTCTCTGGTGGGAACTTAAATTGGTAACTGCTTTGAAGACAAGGTGGCAATACTCTACGTAGAGTTGACAGTGGTCTGTATCAGTTATCTGTTGCTGCTAAAAACCACTCCCAAAGCGTAGTAGCTAAAAATAGTGATGATTTATTATTTCTCATGAGTCTGTGGGTTGTCTGTGCAATATCTTAGCTTTTTTTTGCCTGGACTTACTGATGTGGCTGCATTTAGCTGAAGGTTGTCTGGGCTGGATGGTTCAAGATGCCCTCATTCATGTGTCTGGCATTAAATTAGTTGTCAGCTGCAGTGTTGTTGATTGCCTACCCTGAGGCTTCCTGTATCTTTCAGTAGCTAGATCAGCTTCCTTACATGGAGGTCTGAGGGCATTTGTCCAGCAAACAAATTGAAATTGCAGTGTCTCTTGAGGTCTGAATTCATGTAATGTGAATTCCACGTGTTTTTGTTTTTGTTTTTTTGCCCAAATCAAATTTCAGGGCCAGTCCAGGTTCAAAGTAAAGACAAGTAGTTTCCACCTCTTAATGGAAGGAGTGACAAAATCACATTGCTTAAGAGCATGGGAAGACTTGTTGCCACCATTTCTGAAAACGATCTGCCAGTCCTAGATCTCAGTCCTAGAGAAACTGTTTCACAAAAACAGAGACAGATACACAGTTGTTCGTTGCAGAATTATTTAAAATAGCAAAAAAGTAAAAGCAGCTGTCCTTTAGGAGGAAAATGGATGAGTAATTTGTTTTTTTTTCCATATAATAGAATACCTTATAGTAATTAAAATGAATGAATTATATTTACATGGATCACCATGGATAATTCTAAAAATTGGTTGATTGTAAATAAGCTGAAAAAGAATATAGATAATTTATTTATATAATAGCCTTGAAGCTTAACATTTCAAGTTTCTCAAGTAGGCTGATGAAGATTTTGTGTATAAATCAAAGCATGTCTTTGGACGGCCTCATTAAAGCCTGGTGCTCATGGATATTTCCCATCCTTGGGTGGTAGTTAGCTGTACTGTTTTCTGGCCATAGACTCAGTGCTTTTCTGGGCTAGCCATCACTAACAAGCCTGGGTTTGACTCATTTACTAGGTGAGAAAGTATAGCTCTTAGTGCAACTTCATCAGTAATGTTGGAAAAATCATCTTTACTAAACTTCCTGTGATACTCATTTAATACTCTGTACCAATTTGACCTCTGAGTTTCAGTTTCCTGTTTGAAAATGGGGAGAATGATTTGTCTTATAGAGGTATACAGAAGAGCAATTGAGACAATGTGTAAAACATTCACAAGGGTACTTGGTACATGGTAGGTGCTCTATAAATAGAAGTTTGAAAAAATAGCTTAAGTAGATAAGTAAACTATGTTAAGTTCACTTTCAGTAGTAGGATGACTTTAATTAAAATTGACTGCTGAAATTATGAAATTACATTATGATTAATTATAATTCTTTATATCTGCAAAGAAATTTAAATTTACAAAATCCTTTCATGTTCATTATCTGATTTTGTTCTCAGAACAGCTTTGTAAGATAGTTTTCTTCAATTTATAGGCATGTATCCAAGTTTCAAGAGAGGTTAAATGAGCAGTGGTAGTAGAAAGTTTATGGTGGTTCCACTGAGAGCATCCTAAAGTGGAAATGATGATAAATATTTTCATTTTAACTAATTATTTTGTATTTGTGTGCTTTACTCCCTTAGATTCTGAATAGATCTGGCTGTGGTGCACACATGTGTGGGGCGGGGTAGATTTTGAGACTATAGAAGAGGGGAGGATATGGGATATTTCTTAATGGGTCTCTTTTTGGAAAGGCCCATCCACAGCCTCTCTCCTACACAGATCTAATAGTGTTGTTTTAAAAACTCTGCTGAAGGAGGACGGGCCAAGATGTCGGCTTAGTGGGGTGTGGGATTTAGTTCATCCCCCAGACCAGCTAGTAAATAGCCAGGAACAGTACAGAGCAACTGCTGGGCACTCGCCAGTGACCGGACACACAGCATACCCCAGTTTGGACAAGCTGGACTGGCTGCAAGCCCACCCAGAACTGTGAGTTTCCCAAGCCACAGCAGCTGGTGCCCCTCCCCCCCAGGCTGCTTCCCAGAGAGGACAGGAAAGAGACTTTACCAGCAGTAGGGGCTAAGCACAACCAAGCTCCAGTCTTGGAATTAATTAACAAATTCTGACTACTAAAAATAGACCCCCAGCTCAGATGAACTCCAGTAAAAGCTGAGGTTGCTGGTTTTTGCCCTGGCACAGGGGCCAGGGCTGATGGAAAAAGAGAAAAGAAAAAAAAAAGTTTTTTGGATTAGATAGCACATAGTACTTGAAAGGGTCTGGGCCCTGAAGGAAAGGAGGGGCATATAGGACCTGGAGATACACAGAGCAACATACCAACTTAAGCTCTTGAGCTACAGCTAACATCATCCTCAGCAGGGAAAAATTGAAAACTTTCCCCCTAAGATCAGGAACAAGACAAGGATGTCCACTATCACCATTGTTATTCAACATTGTGTTGTAAGTTTTAGCCAGAGCAGTTAAACAAGAAAAAGAAATACAAGGCATCAGAATTGGAAAGGAAGAGTAAAACTCTCACTGTTTGTAGATGATATGATGCTATATGTTGAAAACTTTGAAAAATCCACAGCAAAACTACTAGAGTTAATAAATGAGTACAGCAAAGTGGCAGGTTACAAGATCAACACTCATCTGTTCTATACGCTAGTAATGAACAGTCTGAGGGGGAAATCAAGAAAAGAATTCCATTTACAATTGCAACCAAAAGAATAAAATATTTAGGAATAAATTTGAAGATGCAAAAGACCTACACAAAGAAAACTAAATTGATTTACAGATTCAATGCAATACCAATTAAAATCCCTAAAACTTATTTTTCTGAAATAGAAAAACCAATAACCAAATTTATCTGGAAGGGCAGGGTGCCCTGAATAGGTAAAAATATCCTGAGGAAGAAAAATGAAGTTGGAGGTCTCACGCTACCTGATTTTAAGGCATATTACAAAGATACTGTGGTCAAAACAGCTTGGTACTGGCATAAAGATAGATAGATATACTGACCAATGGAATTGAATAGCGTGTTCAGATATAGGCCCTCTCATCTATGGATAATTGATCTTTGATAAGGCAGTCAAGCCAACTCACCTAGGACAGAACAGTCTCTTCAATAAATGGTGCCTAAGGAACTGGATATCCACATGGAAAAGAATGAAAGAGGATCCATATCTCACACCCTATACAAAAATTAACTCAAAATGAATCAAAGACCTAAACATTAGCTCTAAGACCATAAAACTTTTAGAAGAAAATGTAGGGAAATATCTTATAAATCTTATAATAGGAGGTGGTTTCCTAGACTTTACACCCAAAGCATGAGGATTGAAGAAAGAAAAGAAATGGGAACTCCTCAAAATTAAACACTTTTGTGCATCAAAGAACTTTGTCAAGAAAGTCAAGAAAGTAACTTTGTCAAGAAAGTAAAAAGACAGCCTACACCATGGGAGACAATATTTGGAAACGATATATCAAATAAAGGTCTAGTATCCAGAATATATAAAGAAATTGTTCAACTCAACAACAAAAGACAGACAACCCAATTACAAAATGGTCGAAAGACTTGAGAAGACACTTCTCAGAAGAGGAAATACAAATGGCCAAAAGCACATGGAAAGATGCTCAATTTCCCTGGCTGTTAGGGAAATGCAAATCAAAACCACAATGAGATATCATCTCATACCCACCAGAATGGCCATTATCAATAAAGAGAAGACAAGTGCTAGAGAGGATGTGGAGAAAGAGGCACACCTATCCACTGTTGGTGGAATGTCAAATGGTACAACCGCTATGGAAGGCGGTTTGTCGATTCCTCAGGAAGCTAAGTATAGATTTGCTATATGACCCAGGAATACCATTGCTAGGTATCAGAGGACATGAGGGCAAGGACACAAACGGACATTTGCACATCAATGTTTATAGCAGTATTATTTACAATCATGAAGAGATGGAAATAGCCAAAATGTCCATCAACAGACGACTGGCTAAACAAGCTGTGGTATATACATACAATGGAATATTATGCAGCTGTAAGACAGAATAAAGTTATGAAATATGTAACAACATGGATGGACCTTAAGGACATTACGCTGAGTGAGATTAGCTAGAAACAAAAGGACGAATATGTATAGTCTCACAAATATGTATAAAATGAGCTAACATTAATGAATGAACTTGGATAATTTCAGTTAAGAACAGGGCCATCAGGAGTAGAAATAGGGTAGATATTGTGTAATTGGAGCTGAAGGGATACAGATTGTGCAATGGGACTGATTGTAAAAATTCAGAAATGGATAGCACAATATAACCTGTTTGTAGCACAATAATGTTAGAACACTGAATGAAGCTGAATGTGAGAATGATAAGAGGGAGGAGGCCTAGGGGCACAAATGAAATCAGAAGGAAAGATATATGATAAAGACTGAGATGATATAATCTAGGAATGCCCAGAGTATATAATGATAGTGACTAAATGTACAGGTTTAAAAATGTTTTTGCATGAGGAAGAACAAAGGAATGTCAATATTGCAAGATGTTGAAAGTAGATGGTAATTTATATTTTAGAACTTTATGTGTGAGACTGAAGCAAAAAATGTTTATTTGGTATAAAATTTATATTTTGACTAGTACATTTCATAATATAATTATCTGGACAACTTAATTGAACACCATAAGTACATGGAACCTTGAGTAGGGCATGAGATTTTATAGTTTTGTTCAGAGTGATGCTCCGATAAATCCCAGAGTGATTTGAACAGTGCATAAAAAGGTATTTGCAAAGCCTCCTTGGGGGAATGGTGAGAAAGGGGGAAAACTCAACTCCCCAAGTGGAGAAGTCTTGATATTCTCACAAGTAGTGGGGACAACCAAAGCAATAGGCGGAGCCCTCAATTTGGGTGGTTTGTTCGTATGAAACTTAACTCCGCAAAGAATAGGCTAAGCCTACTTAAAATTAGGCCTAAGAGTCACCCCCAAGAGAACCTGTTCTGTTGCTCTGATGTGGCCTCTGTCTCTCAGCCAACATGACAGGCACACTCACTGCCCTCCCCCTCTCTACGTGAGACATGACTCCCAGGGATTTGGACCTTCCTGGCAGCATGGGACAGAAATCCTAGAGTGAGCTGGGACTCAGCATCAAGGAATTGAGAAACCTCGACCAAGAGGGAAAAGAGCGAAATGAGGCAAAATAAAGTGTCAGTGGTGAGAGATTCCAGATGGAGTCGAGAGGTTATCCTTGCGGGTATTCTTAAGCATTAAATATGATATCACCTTTTTAGTAAGGGTGGAATGGAGAGGCTGGTGGAAAGTGCCTGAAAATGTAGAGCTGTGTTCCAGTAGCCATGTTTCTTGAAGATGATTGTATAATGATATAGCTTTCACAGTGTGACTGTGTGATTGTGAAAACCTTGTGTCTGATGCTCCTTTTATCTGTGGTATGGACAGATGAGTAAACATATGGATTAAAAATAAATAAATAATATGGATACCAAATCTTAAAATAAATTTAGTAGATAGAAATCCTAGTGATCAGTAAAAGGGAGGAGTAAAGGGTATGGCATGTATGAACTTTTTTTTCTGTTTTCTTTTTATTTCTTTTTCTGAATTAATGCAAATGTTCTAAGAAATGATCATAATGATGAATCTACAACTATGTGATGATACTGTGAGTTATTGATTATATATCAAGAATGGAATGATTGTATGGTAAGAATGTTTGTGTTTGTATATTGTTATGTTGAATAGAAAAAAAAGACAATGCTGACTATCTATATGAAATAAATAACACCCTCAAGAAGTAAAAAAACAAAAACCCTTCTGACTTCACTGGGGGCCAGCTCTGGGGGCAGCCCGCTTTCCAACTCGCCCCATACAGAGGAGGCCGGGGCTGTGGAAACGTAAGAACTGTGTGCTTACTCAAAGCTACGGAGGACAGGTGAAGGGCTACATTTGCTGGCAGACTGAGAATGTGTAGCTTTAAAGAGGCAAATTGAAAGCAGGAACTAGAACAGATATTTTCGTAGCAGTGTTCAAAGTAGTGTTATTCAAAATTGCCAAAAGCTGGAAGGAACCAAAGTAAGCAGCAGCAGAGGAATGGACAAAATGTGTTATATGCATCTATGGAATATTATTCAGCTGTAAAAAGGAATGAAGTTCAGTTTGACAGACCTAGAGCAGTTAATGTCTATTCTTAGGTTTCCACTGCAGATGCAAGAAAAAAGATTCTTAGAGTTTTTGTCTGTCTGAATATGGCAACCAAAATTGAGTGGGAGAACACAGGAGGTTCTAAAAATATTGGGAGAGGGAGATAATTTAGGGGACTCATAAATAACCTTGTAAACAGCCAAAAGCCTGTTTTTCTCAAGGAAAAGAATCTTAAAATTTGAATTTACATGAAAGATGTTGGGAAATTATTTTCCCTAACACCCTTGTCTTTTGGTTGATTATATTTTAGAAAACTATAAAATATTTACAGCTTTTAAAGTTTGAAAAGGTTGAAATTAAAAGCAAAAGCAAACCAGGGTACATGGGTAGTTTAGTGGTTAGAATGTTTGCCTTTCGTGTGGGAGACGCGGGTTCAATTCCTGGACCATGCACATCCCCCCCTCCCCCAGAAAAAAAGCAAACCAGTGATTCTTAAATGTTGGAAAAGCAATTTTTATGGTGTCTCTGTGTGTGTGTGTATGTGTGTGTGTGTGTATATATATATATATATATATATATATATATATATAGTACCATGATAAAAAAATAAATGAAAAAGTTGCTCTATAAGAAAAGGAATGAAGTTCTGATGCACTCAACAACATGGATGAACCTTGAAGACATCATTAAGTGAAATAAGCCAGACACAGAAGGACAAATATTGCATGGTCTCACTGATTAAGGTAATTAGAATAAGGAAATTCACAAAGTTAGAAACTAAAATACAGGTTAGCAGGGGCCAGAGTGGGAGTAGGGAATGGGGAATTAATGCGTATATTGTACAGTTTCTGTTTGGTGTAATGGAAGATTTTTAACAGTGGATGGTGGTGACGGTAGACCAACATTGGGAATGCAATCAGCAGCACTGAATTGTACATGTAAATGTGCTAAAAGGGGGAATTTTAGGTTGTATATATGTTAGTAGAATAAATGTTTTTTTAAACCATTGTGTTGTACAACACAGTGAACCCTAATGTAAATTATGTACTATAGTTAGCATAATTATTATAATATTCTTTCATCACTTGTAACAAAAGCACCTCACTAATGCAAGGTGTTGTTAATAATACAAAATGTTAATGTATTTTATGCATGATTTTTCTGTTAAGCTTAAACTTCTCTAATAAAAAATAAATTAAAAAAATTTAAAAACCGTAGTGAAAAAGTCTTATATTTTTAAATAGCAAGGCAAATTGGCAAAATTATTTTACTAATTTGTAAATGTCTCAGTGTGAAGTATACATTGGGGATTTGAGGAGATTTCCCTAGGTTGAATATGCATTAGAGTTAATTACTTATTTGACTAGCTTTTGAGGCTTTTGAGAATTTGTTAAACTGATTGAGGCAAATTTATTTGGTGCCTACTGTTCAGTTCAAGTGCACTGAAAAGTTATGCATTTGAAATTTTTCCTTCTTTGGTTGTATGTTTTAAAAGTTTAAAATAGACCCCTAAGTTTGTGACTCTCCGACTGCTTTTGTGAAATGAAGCTATTACTGACTGATACTTTGGGTCATCTCATGTTTATTCCCAATGTTTTATAATTTTTAAAAAATTAGATAGTTCATGTATTTCAGTTACCATCTTTTTTCCGAATATCATGAATACAATCACTTCTTACCATTTAGATAGATTTTTTCCCGGGTAGTATAATTGACTTTAGTTTAGCTCACACTCTAGTGTTGGATTAATTTTGATGAAGCAGATCATGCTTTATCACTTGTCCTGAGACTCTGAAGCACTTTAGATACAAATGTTTAAATGGTTTCTTTAATCTGTTTGTTTGTTTTATTTTACATTTCAGAGTCTCTTTTGACTTTGGAAGAAATACCTGGTAACAAATATGACTGAGTTCTGGCTTATATCGGCCCCTGGGGAGAAAACATGTCAGCAAACATGGGAGAAACTGCACGCTGCAACTACAAAGAATAATAATCTTTCTGTCACTTCAAAGTTCAACATCCCTGATTTAAAGGTAAAAACTGCACTTTCAAAAATACCATAGGAGTTCATCGTCAAGGGGAGAACTAGTTTTGTTTCTTAGCTCTTGGTAGAAATGAGGTACCCAGAAGAGAAGAAAACTCTCTTATTTTTAGCAATTTGCATAATTTAAAACTTGTCTTGTTTCTTCTAATTTTCAGATTTTAAATAATGAGTAAACTAAAATTTTAGAAGTAAACCACCAAAATGAAATGATATTTTTTGTTCAATTTTATTTGGGCTCTACTAAATTGTAATTTAAATTGTAATAAGAAATCTATGAATCTATTTGATGTATTCACAAATAAGATTTTCAGAAGTGAAAAATCATACTAATTTATATTAAATACCACAGTGAATCCGTTTTTCTGTTATATATTTATATCATGTTCACTAAAGTAAATGTTTTACACTAGTGCCTACTTAATCATACTTGGCAAATCAAACCTAGGTATTTAATCTGGTTAATCTATTTAACATTATTAATGATCAGTAACCTGGCAGCATTGAAGGGAAGCAGGCTGCAAGTAATCAGTTGACCCAGTTTTTGTAAAGAGTATAAAAGATCATGGTATTTATGTTTTACTAGTTGACCAAGTAAAGCAATTATAAGCAACACTCATTAAAGAGATATTTGAATTTTCTGATTCTTAATATTATAGGGGTTATGGATTCCTTTGAGACGTAAAAATAATCCACAGGCATTTATCCCAAAACTGGCGCATTTACACACGTAGTTTTGTATATAAACTCAGGTACTGAGTCTCTGATGCACATTGATGAACTTTTGCTTAAGAGCCTCTGTTGTAATGTGCAATTCTGATAATTCATCATCACTGCACGGTACAAACAGAGACAGCACAGGTCTGCCTTTAGGGAGCCTTCATGTCTTAAATGGTACTTATACACGTGGATTAGAGAATTATCTTGTACAAATTAATGGCTTTGAAAGATCTGGAAAACTTTGGGTCTTTTAACCACAGTTGCACAATATTAAATAAAATATGGAGAACCTAAGGTGTGGAAGCCCTTTAAATTAAGATATTGTATCATCTTAGAAAACAGAATGAAACCTAAATAATAAAACATTTTCTTTCCTTTTAGGTTGGCACACTAGATGTCTTGGTTGGTTTGTCAGATGAACTGGCTAAACTGGATGCATTTGTAGAAGGGTAATGTACTTACTCATCTACATATAATAGAGCAAAATGAGCCCCTATTATCAGACTACCTGATAGGGTTTATTATCACATATGGTCTGCTTATGGTTTTAGAAAATGGTGATTTAAAAGAAAATTTTTACAAATCAGCTGTATGATCATGCAGCTTTATAAAATGCACTTACTTTAAGTGTGAAAATGGTAATTATTTTTTACATTGGGCCCATTAAAAAAAAATAGGTTTATGGAGATATAATTGATACACCATACACTATTCTCATTTGAAGTATACAATTCAGCAGTTTTTAGTGTATTCACAGATATGTATAGCCATCATCACAGTCAATTTTTTTAGAATATTTTCATCATCTCAGAAAGAAACCCCGCGGCATCTGGCTCTGACCACCCTATCCCCTCATCCTCAACTCTCCCCAGCCCTAAGCAACTACTCTTCTACTTTCTGTCTCTGTAGACTTCCCTATTCTTAACTTTGATATGAATGGAGTCATTTAGTGTGTGAATTTGAGGACTAGCTTCTTTCACTTAACCTAATGTTTTCAAGGTTCATCCATGTTGTAGCATGTATAAGTTCTTTCCTTTTTTACTTTTATAAGCAGTTTTATTTAGATATATTCATGTACAATACCATTCATCCGAAGTGTGAAATCAGTGGCTTTCAGTATAATCACAGAATTGTGTATTTATATACAATCGATTTTAGAACATTTTCATTTCACCATGAAGAAAAATCCCATACTCCTTATTCCTACCTGTTGTTGACACTTAGCGCTGGTATGGCACCTTTGTTATAATTGATGAAAGGATATTAAAATATTACTGTTAACTATTGTCAGTAGTTTGCATTAGATGTATTTTTTCCCCATATTCCACTGTATTATCTACACCTTATAATAGCAACATACATTTGTTATAGTTCATGAAAGAACTCTCTTATATTTGTACTAACCACAGCCATCACACAACCCTAAATTTCCCTTTCAACCACATTCACACATAAAGTTCAATGCTGTTCATTACACTCACAGTATTGTGCTACCATCACCTCTATCCATTTCCAAACAACATTTACAATAGACCTAATTGGAAATTATGCACATATTAAGCATCAGTTCCCCATTCTCGATCCTCATTCCATCTTCTGTTAACCTATATTCTAGTTTCTAACTCTATGAGTGCTTATATAATTAGTTCATATCGGTAAGATCATACAATATTTGTCCTTTTGTGCCTGGCTTATTTCATTCAGCATAATATCATCAGGGTTCATCCATGTTGTTGTATGCATCAGAACTTCATTCTTTTTACAGCTGAATAAATTCTCATCGGATATATATACCACATTTGGTTTATCCATTTTTTGGTTGATGGACACTTGGGTTGCTTCCATCTTTTGTCAGTTGTGAATAGTGCTGCTATGAACATCAGTGTGCAAATGTCTATTTGCATCCCCTGGTTTCAGTTCTTCTGGGTATATACCTAGTAGCAGGATAGCCAGATCATATGACAGTTCTATACTTAATTTCCTAAGGAATGCCGAAAGGTCTTCTATAGAGACTGCATCATTTTACATTCCTACCAGCAGTGAATGAGTATTCCTGTTTCTCTACATCCTTTTTAACACTTGTGGATTTCTTTTTTTCAATAGTGGCCATTCTAGTAGATGTGCAATGATATAATTGTGTTTTTGGGGGGAGGGAAGGTGCATGTCTGGGAATTGAACCTGGATTTCCCGCGTGGAAGGTGAGCATTCTACCACTGAATCACATGTACACACATAATTGTGGTTTTAATTTGCAATTCCCTAGTAGCTTGTGATGTTGAGCATATTTTCACGTAATTTTTAGCCATTTATATATTCTCTTTGAAAATATGTCCATTCAAGCCTTTTGCCATTTTTTTTTGAAGTGCAGTTTTATTGAGATGTATTCACACACCATACAAATCATCTGAAGTGTACAATCACTGTTTTACCCGTTTTTAGATTGGGTTATTTGTCTTTTTGCTGTTGTGTTGTAGGATTTCTTTTTATATTCTAGATATTAAACCTTTATCTAATGCACGATTTCCAAATATTTTCTCTTATTGAGTAGATTGCCTTCTCACTTTCCTGACAAAGTCCTTTGAAGTACACAAGTTTTTAATTTTGAGAAGATCCCATTTATCTATTTTTTTCTTTGATTGCTTGTATTTTGAGTGTAAAGTCTAAGAAAACATTGTCTAACACAAAATCTTTTTTTTTTAAATATTTTTATTGCAAAATCTTCACACACATACAGTCCAACCATATTATACACTCAGTCACTCACAGTGTCATCACATAGTTTTGTGTTTATCCTGATGATCATTTTTAGAACATTTGCATCACTCCAGAAAAAGAAATAAGAAGAAAAAAGAAAATACTCATATATTACCATTATTCCTTACCACTCCGTCTCATTGACCCCCAGTATTTCAGTCTACCCAATTTTTACCCTTTATCCCCTGCTATTATTTATTTAATTTTATCCTTATTTTTCTTACCCATCTGGCCATACCCTGGATTAAAGGAGCATCAGACACAGGGTTTTCAGTCACACAGTCACATTGTAAAAGCTTCAAGAATCAAGGCTACTGGAACACAGTTCAAACAGTTTCAGTACTTCCCTTTAGCCACTCCAGTACACCATAAAATAAAAGGGGATAGCTATATAATGTGTAAGAATAACCTCCAGCATAAACTCTCAGCTCTATTTGAAATCTCTCAGCCACTGAAACTTTATTTTTTCTCACTTCTATCCTCCCTGTTTTGGTCAAGAAGGCTTTCTCAATCCCATGATGCCAGTCCTGGCTCATTCCTGGAAATCAGGTCCCGTGTTGCCAGGGAGATTTACACCCTTGGGAGTCATATCCCACATAAGGGGGAGAACAGTGAGTTTACCTACCGAGTTGGCTTAGAGGAAGAGGCCACATCTGTGCAAAATCTTAAAGATGCTTCCTTACATTTTCTCTTAGAAGTTTTATGGTCCTTGCTTTTGTATTTAGCTCTTCAATCCATTTTGAGGTAATTTTTGTATAACCTGTGAGATGGGGTCCTCTTTCATTCTTTTGCATGTGGATATCCAGTTCTCCCAGCACCGTTTGTTGAAGCAACCACTCTGTCTTGGTAGAGTGGACTTGGCAGCCTTGTCAGAAATCAACTGACCACAGATTTGTGAGGGTCTATTTCTGAACTCTCAGTTTGATTCCATTGGTCAATATAGCTATTTTTGTGCCAGTACCATGGTGTTTTCACCACTGTAGATTTGTAATATGCTTTAAAGTCAGAAATGTGAGCCCTTCTCCCACTTCATTCTTTTTAAAGATGTTTTTGGCTGTTTGGGGCCCCTTAATCTTTCAAATACATTTGATAATTGGCTTTTCCATTTCTGCAAAGTAGGCTCTTGGGATTCTGATTGGGATTGCATTGAATCTTTGAGTTGGTTTGGGCAGCTTGACATCTTAATGATATCGAGTCTTCCAGTCCCTGAACACACAATGTCCTTTCATTTATTTAGATCGTCTTTGATTTCTTTTAGCAAAGCTTTTTCGTTTTCTTCTACCCCATCACTTTGCTGAATTCATTCATTAACTCTAGTAGTTTTATTGTACTTTTTTTGGACTTTCTACATATAGCATCATGTCATCTGCAAATAGTGAAAGTTTTACTTCTTTCTTTCCAATTTGGATGTCTTTTATTTCTTTTTTGTGCCTGTCTGCT
The DNA here is from genome assembly GCF_023851605.1 of Tamandua tetradactyla. Lineage (NCBI taxonomy): Eukaryota > Metazoa > Chordata > Mammalia > Pilosa > Myrmecophagidae > Tamandua > Tamandua tetradactyla. The sequence goes on from NC_135332.1 coordinate 147,530,611, forward strand.
CTGACTAAAGCATCTGGTACAATGATGAATAACAGTGGTGACAATTAACATTCTTCTCTTTTTTCCTATCTTAGAGGAAAAATTTTCTGTCTTTTACCATTGAGTATTATGTTTGCCTTGAGTTTTGATATATGCCCTTTATCATGTCGAGTCTCCTTCTGTTCCTATTTTTTGAATTGTTTTTAATCAAGAAAGGATGCTAGATTTTGTCAGATACCTTTTCTGTGTCAATTGAGATAATCATGTGGGTTTTCCCCCTTTGTTCTGGTAGTGTGTTATATTAATTGATTTTCTTATGTTGAATCACCTTTGCATACCTGAAATAAAACCCACTTGATCACGGTGTATAATTCTTTTGATATGCTGTTGGATTCTATTTGAATATATTTTGTTGAGGATTTTTGGTCTGTAGTTTTCTTGTGGTATCTTTATCTGACTTTGTTTATTAGGGTGATGTTGGGCTCATAGAATGAGTTAGGTAATGTTCCCTCCTTTTCAATTTTTTGGAAGAATTTAAACAGGACTGGTATTAGTTTTTCTTGGGATGTTTGGTAGAATTTACTTGTGAAGCCATCTGGTCCTGGCTTTTCTTCATTGGGAGATTTTTGATCACTGATTCAGTCTCTTTACTTATAATTGCTCTGTTAAGATCTTCTGTTTCTTCTAGAATCAGTGTAGGTTGTTCGTGTATTTCTAGGAAGTTGTTCATTTCATTTAGGTTGTCTGATTTGTTGGGATACAGTTGTTCATAATATCCTCTTACTGATCCTTTTTATTTCTGTGGGGTCAGTAATATCCCCCCCTCATTTCTGATTTTATTTGCATTTTCTTTAAGCATTTGCCAATTTTATTGATCTTTTCAAAGAACCAATTTTTTTTTATTAATACTCTCTCTGTTTTTGTTCTCTATTTCATTTATTTCTGTTCTAATCTTTATTTCTTTACTTCTCCTTGCTTTGGGTTTAGTTTTCCGTTCTTTCTCTAGTTCTTCCAGGTGTGCAATTAGGCCTTTGATTTTAGCTCTTCTTTTTTAATCTAAATATTTAGGGCTATTAAATTCCCTCTCAGCACTGCTTTTGCTGCAGCCCAGAAGTTTTAGTATGTTGTGTTGTTGTTTTCATTCATCTCAAGATATTTACTGATTTCCCTTGTAGTTTCTTCTTTGATCCATTGATCATTTGAGTGTTATTTAACTTCCATATATTTGTGGGTTTTCCAGTTCTCTGCCTGTTATTGATTTCCAGCTTCATTCCATTATGTTTAGAGAAGATGCTTTGTATACTATCAGTCGTTTAAAATTTATTGAGAATTGTTTTGTGACCTAACATGTTATTACTCCTGGAGAGCGATCTTTTGCTCTTGAGAAGAATGTATATCCTGCTGTTTTGGGGTGCAGTGTTCTGGATATGTCTGTTATAGTCTAGTCATATATTCAAGTTCTCTGTTTCTTATTGACACTCTTTCTAGATAAAATGAGAATGATGTATCAAGTCTCCTATTATTATTGTAGAGATGTCATTTTCTCCCTTCAGTGTTGTTAGGGCCACATGTATTTTGGGGCACCATGGTTAGGTGCATAAACATTTATGATTGCTACTTCTTTTTGTTAGCGTGCCCCTTTTATTAATCTGTAATGTTCTTCTTTGTCTCTTTTAACAGCTTTTGACTTAAAGTCTTTTTTGTCTAGTATTAGTTATATCTTTTGTTTTTTGGTTACCATTTGCATGGACTTTCTTTTTCTGTCCTTTCACTTTCAACCTGTTTGGGTCTCTGGATCTAAGATGAGCCTTTTCTCATCAACACATAGTTGGAACATGCCTTATTATCCATTCTGCCTTTGTGTTTTTATTGGGGAGTTTAATAGCATTCTGTTACTGTAAAGGTAGTACTTACCTGAGCCATTTTGTCCTCATTTTTAATATATAATATATATTTTGTTTCTTTTCATTTATTGGGATCTCCTTTTCTGTCTTTTGTGATGTTTCTGAGTGATCCCTTTCTCATTTCTGTGTCTGTATTTTAGAACACTTTCTTTGTGGTTACCTCAGGGTTTGTCTTATACTGCACATGTCTATAACCTAGTAATTGGAAAAGATACCAACTTAGCTTCAATAGCATACATGGTCTTTGCTCCCATTCCCCTCCCTTTCTTTCCCTTGTTTATATTGTTTTTGTTCCATATGACCTCTTTATATTTTACATGTCCATTGTCAGGAGATATATGTTCTTCATCTGACTCTTACATTGGATATGTGATACAATTTTTGACATTGTACTTTTTGTGCAATTATTTCACATCCAAGAAAAAGCTTCCTTTCCTCTGTTCCTTCTCTGGGAATCGTGATCTGTTTTGTTTGTTTTTGTGTAGAATTTTTTCCCCAGCTCCTATGATTTGTTTAAACTCTCTCCCTTACTCCTTACACTTTTCAGTTCTGGGACCTGTCTTGTCTTATAACATTTCAGTCCTCACCACCACTACCCCCTTTTTTTTTTCCAGGAAGCTTTTCTTCCTCCAGTTTCTAGTTTCTTCCCTGTTAAGGTATCTGGGCTCAGGTATCCAGATTTGTCAATCCAATCTCTTTAGGTAATCTAGCAAACAGAGACTGAATTGAGTATGCATCTCTCTTGCCAAGGATTCTGTCGTCTCTCCCTCCACCCCCCTCACCCCAGGTAGGGAGGGCATTTTTTATGCAGTATTCCTTAGCTGGTTGTATTGCACTCTATCTCTGTGGTCTTGGGTTTCTGTACCTGGATATACGTGGTGTTCTGACTCACTACTGTGAGTGGCTCCATATTCTGCATCTGTGGCAGGAGGGACCCAGCCTGTGCTGCCTCTGTGTGAAGCCTAAGTTGTGTGGGACAGAGTTTGGAGGAGGGGTCCTGACTGACAGGTCCTGGAAGAAAACCTTCTACCTGATTTTGGTGATTCTTTTTCTTTTTCTTTGATTCAGCATTTGTGGAGTCCTTTTCCAGTCTCTGTTATTCTCCAGAGTTCCAAGCAAGTGGAAGTTTGTCCTTTTATTAGTTGGCTCTGAGAGAAGACTTTTCCGCAGGGTGTCTTACCTGGCCATGTTGATGATGTCACCTCAGGACTTCATTTCTTTTGATTGCTGAATAATATCCATTGTATGGATATACCACATTTTATTAATTCATTCATCACTTGATAGACATTTGAATTGTTTCTACTTTTCAGCTATTATGAATAGTGCTGCTATGTATATCTGTGTACAAGTTGCTGAGTGAACATATTTTTTAAATGTTCTTGAGTGTGTACTTAGGAGTGGAATTACATGGGTGTACAGCAACTTTAACTTTTTGAGGAATTGCTGGATTATTTTCCACATTCATCAGCTCTACCATTTTTTACATTCCTACCAGAGGATTCTAATTTCTCCATGCGTTTACCAACACTTGTTGATATCTGAATTTTTTATTATAGCCTTTCTATTGTGTTTTAAGTGGTATTTCTTTTAGTTTTTGATAGGCATTTCCCTAATGACTAATAATATTGAGCAACATTCCATGTATTTATTGTCCATTTATATATCTTTGGAGAAATGTGCATTGAGAAGTTTTGCACATTTTTTAATTGGGTTATTCTCCTTTTTGTTATTGAGTTGTAAAAGTTATTTGGATATCCTAGATAGAGGTCTTTTATCAGATAAATAATTTGCAAATAATTTCTCCCATTCATTAGTTGTCTTTTCACTTTCTTTATGGTACCCTTTGAAACACAAAAGTTTTAACATTTTGATGCAGTCCAGTTTATCGATTTTTTTTCCCTTTTTTTTGCTTGTGCTTTTGGTATCAGACCTAAGAAACTATTGCCTTATCTACCATCACACATATTTACCCCTATGTTTTCTGCTAAGAGTTTTGTTGTTTTAGCTCTATATTTAGGTTATTGACCAATTTAGGGTTAATTTTTGTATGTGGTGTGATGCTGGTACCCAACATGATGCTTTTGTTTGTGGATACCCAAATGTCACACAGTTCCATTGGTTGAAAAGACTGTTCTTTTCCCATTGAATTTTCTTGCAACCCTTGTCAAAAATCAATTGACTGTGAAGGTTTGTGCCTGGAGTCTCAGTTCTATTCCATTGGTGTGTATTTCTCTCCTATGTAAGTACCATATTTCCTTAATGGTGCAGCTTTGTATGAAGTTTTAAAATCTGGAAGTGTGAGTTCTCCATCTTTTTTCTTATTCAAGATTGTTTGGGCTATTCTGAATTTCTTCCATTTCCACACCACATGAAATTTAGGCTCAGGCTATCAAATTTCTGCAAAAAGCCAGCTGGAGTTTTTTGGTGGTGATTGTGTTGACTCTGTAGATGAATTTGGGGAATATTACCATCTTAACAATATTAAGTCTTCTATCCATGAACATGGATGCCTTTCCACTTATTTGAAAATGGTGATTCTTTTGACTTCAAAATTTTGTTCTATTAGAAGTTTCTACAACTGCAGTGTTATCTTTGAAGTCCAGTTGCCCTGTGTATTTTAGATGAAAATGGGGAAAGGATTTTTGATAACTTTCTGCATTTTGATTAATTGATGGACTCAGTTCACACTCTCTTTGACTCTTGGAATTCAGAACTTTTAAGTACTTAGGACTTAGGTAATTAGCTGTTAACTTGTAAAATACAGAGGTTTGGAGAACAATAGAAATATGTATTTGAAGCTTTAGGGAAATAGGCTTGAACAGAGGGAACTCATTCTATTAGTGTATACAAAATATTTGTCCATTAATAGTGTATGCTTTTCTGAATTCATAGGGCCACCCAAAGTAACTGCTTTGTCACTTGAAGCTGAAATAACAGTGCAGAGTGAAATCTTTTAAGTCTTGCATAATAATGTAGTAAAATGTATTGATGATCTTTAATACTGGAGACAGGAAGGCTAGTTAGGAGACAGTTTTGCATATTAGCCAGAGATGTTAAAAACCTCAACTAAGGCAGGTACTTGGCCATAATAATGGAAAGAGATTAAAAGAAAAAAGAGAAAGTTACTTTTAGGGCTAATAATCTCATGTGTTATACATAGCAATCGTGAAAATAATTATTGATGATATACTTAAAAGACTAATTAATGGTAAGAATAGTCTCTTGGTTTCTTGATTATAGGTTTTTAATTAAGAAAAGAGTTTGAAGAAACTGATTTTCTAGTTGTCATCCCTGAAGTGATTATCTTCCCAGAAGTTTCATCTACCTCATTATAATTTCAGGTCATAATAAAAGAATCATTAAGGAAAGAGTTACTGAGAATATAACTATTAGCATTTATTTGCATCCTTATTTAATCAACTGGATGGCCTTATAGGTCTTTACTCCTGAGTATAGTTTAAATTTGAATTGCTCACATATTTTTAGGGAAGAAGACTGGAAAATATTAAGGGTAAATGGAGTTAGTTTGGTGGTAGACTTGAAAGGTGCTTGTACAGTGTGTTAGCTATTCTTTCCCACACTATTTTACAAGTCCATATTCTAAAAGATGTGAGGAATTAAAAAATCATGTGGAGAGGACTTCTGGGGAAAATGGTGGAATAGGGAGCTCTAAGACTCAGTCCTTCTACCAAAACAATTATTATATATATAGTAACTATCTGAAACAACTATTTTGAAACCACAGAGGCCAGAATAACACTGAACAGCACCCAGGGAAAAGCAAGAAGAAAAGACTAATGTGTTATGGTAAAGAACTGTAAATTGTTCTCTCTGCACAGTGCCTTCCAGTGCACATCCTTCACCCCATGGCAGGCTGCTATGGGATCCAGTCCCTGCCTAATTGCTCATGGCAGAAAGAGACATAAAAACCTTCTTCCCCAAGAACAAGGGTGAGCACAGCTGATCACTGTTTGTGGCTTTTTTGTTTGTTTGTTTGTGGCTTTTGATTACCAAATTTGGATCGCTGAATCTGGCTCTGAGGGCAGCTGCTGCTTCAGCCTGACCCAGACAAGGGCAGTGTAGCAGCCATTGTTTTAACCCAGCCTCACCAAAGGCAACAGCAGTCATTGTTTCGCCCCTCCCCAAGACAGTGGTTAAGGCAGTGGAGATTTAAAGATATAGTGCTTCCTCATGGCTGTGGGGGACAGCTAGCTGAAGGACTGCATTTGCTGAGCAGGCTAGGAAAACTCAACTTTGGGGAGCTATCAGAGAAGATTTTGGTGCTCACCTGCCCAGGACCCTGTTCATGGATCCATGGTCCTGTATTGGCTGGAAAAGACCAACTGGGAAAGTCTTCTCCATTGTGACCATCCTCCCAGACTTTGCCTTCCAAGCAAAAGCAGCATGAGACAATAAAAGGAGTATAAAAAACATAGAGGCTGGCAGTCTGGACATAGGCCTGCCAGCTTCAAATACCAAATCAGAGGGAGGTCTGACTCCTGGGAAGCAGAGGTGATAACCCAAGTTCTGTAAATGAGGGAACTCCAAATCACCTAACAAGCAGAAGTCCAGGACAAGACAGAGGCCCAGAAAGACAGGGAAAACCCTGCATTCTGCATTCTCCTTGGACAGACCTTCCTGATAGGAAGGCTGAAACTCAAGAAAATCTGTTTTATTACTAGCTGGTTAAACAAACCAGGAAACATTATCTCAGGGAGTAAAATCCAGAGTTAACATCTAAAAATATTAAAATGTACAGTGTACAAGAAGAGTACAAAACAAATAGGGAATAATGGCCCATCAAAAAAGGAAAAGTAGAAAACTCTAGAAAATGCCAACAAAGACAAGAACGTGGACATACTGATCAAAGCCTTTCAAAAGTTGTAAAAATGCTCAAGGAGATAAAGGAAAGTATAGAGAAATTACTGAAGGATATCAGGAAAATAATGAATGAACAATATGAGAAACTTAGTAAAAAGACAGAAATTTTAAAAAGGAACTAAACAGAGCTACCAGAGTTGGAGACCACAATAATTGAAATGAAAAATGCCTCAAAGGGTTTTAAGAACAGATTGGAACTGGCAGAAGAAACAGTGAACTTGAAGACAAGACACTTTAAATGAATCAGACTGAGAAACAGAAAGAAAAAAGAATGTTGAAAGTTGACAGTAACCCAAGAAAGCAATGGTATACTGTCAAGCACACCAGTATATGTATTATGAGAGTCTCAGAAGGAGAAGAAAGAAAGAGGCAGAAGGAATAGGTAAAGAAACAATGACAGGGAGCTTCCCAAACTTAGGAAAAGATGTGAATATGCACATCCAAGAAGCTCAGAGATCACCAGCAGAATAAATATGAAGAAAAATAACACCGTGCCATATATAGATTATACTGTCACATACCAAGGACAAGGAAAGAGTTCTGAAAGCTGCGAGACAAAAGCAATGTATCACAAGGAAGTCCCAATTAGAGTTTGTGCTGATTTCTCATCAAACACTGTGGAGGCAAGAAGGCAGTGGGTTGAAATACAGGAAAACACCTGCCAACCAGGAATTTTATATCTGGGCAAACGCTGTTTTGAAAATGGCAGATATATTAAGACATTCTCAAAATAAACAGAAGCTGCAGGTGTTCATCACCAATAAGGAGAAGACACTAAACAATGGTTCAAAGCAGCATAAAGAACTTAAGACGTGCAGTAAAGGTAACCATTTGGGTAATTCTAAATGCTGATATTATTGTATTATATTGTTATGTAACTCCACTGTTTACTTCCTATTGGTGCTAAAATATAAATTCATTAAAGTAAGAATAAATCTAGGTTTTTTGACATACAGTGTACAAAGATATAAGTGGTAACAACTACAAGAAGAATATGGTGGCAGGGGGATACAGGGGTATGGGAAAATGCTATGAAATTAAGTTGATATCAAACCAAATATGATTGCTATGTATTTAGAATGTTAAATTTTCATCCCATGGATTTCAATTATGACAAATATATCTAGATAGAAATGAGAAGGCATTCAATTTGTTACAACATCCAAAAGCAAATAAACATTCAAGTAGGTTTTAACGGAAGTGAGGGACAAAAATGGTGTAAGACTTTCAAAAGGCTAAATAGCAAAATGTCAGAAGAAAGTTCTGTGTTATCAGTAATGACATTAAATGTTAAGTGGATTAATATCTCTAGTCAAAAGGCAAAGAGTGACAGAATAGGTAAAAAAAAAAAAAAAAAAAAAAAGCCTGACCCAATTATATGCTGTCTGCAAGAAATCTTAAAACCAAATATACAGGTAGGTTGAGGGTGAAAAGATGGGAAAAATACATACCATGAAAATAGAGATCAAAAGAACTGGCGAGGCGGGCCATGTGACTCAGCAGACAGAGTTCTTGCCTGCCATGCCGGAGACCCAGGTTTGATTCCTGGTGCTTGCCCATATTAAAAGAAAAAAAAAAAAGAGAACTGGCGGGATCTCACAGACAGTCTACGAGCTGTAAGTGAAACAGAAACCAGACAGGAGGAGGAAGTGAAAGAATCAATCTTTTGAAATACATTAACCATGACTAAAAGAGAAGCAAAGGAACTGGTAGGAATTGAGATTGATGGAACAGAGAAAGCAGAATGCACAGAAGAAAGCATTGTAGAACAAACCTATACCTGAGTTGAATGTGGCAGCCAAGCTATAGACATCAATGAGCCAATAGGCAATTTAAAGAAACTACTAGAACCTATTTCATTGGATGCTTATGAAATTTGCCTGCAAGACATCAAGCTGGATCCTGAATGAAGTTTGTTTGACCAAGGAGTAAAGACAGATGGAACTGTACAATTTAGTGTATAGGTAATTTATTACCAAGGATTTCAGCTGAAGTTAAATATCTTTGAAATTAAGCGTGTAGAAACTGTTGAAGTAGTTATAATGATCCAGATGCCCACCATGCTGAAGCTGAAGCACATCTTGTTGAGGCTATTCCCAGCCAAATTGTCCTTCAAAACTGAGGGAGAAATTAAAATTTTCACAGAAAAACAAATGCTGAGATAATTTGTCAACAAGAGACTGGACCCACAAGAAATAATAAAGGGAGTCCTGCCAACTGAAAGAAGAAGACAGGAGAGGGAGGTCTGGAGACAGGCACAGAATTGAGTACCAGTCAGGGTAACTTAAAGGATAAAAAGAGAAAAATCCTTCAGATGATGGATTCAAGAAATGCCTTTACACTAATAACTTTGAATGTTAACAGACTGAACTTACCAATTAAAAGATACAGATTGGCCAAATGGATTAAGAAATATAATGCTTACGAGAGACTCATCTTAGGCCCAAGGGTATAAATAGATTGAAAGTGAAAGGATGGAAAAAAGTGTTCCACATAAGCTGTAACCAAAAGAAAGCAGGAGTAGCTAAACTAATATCAGACAAAATAAACTTTAAATGTAAAGACATCATAAGAGACAAAGAAGGACACTATATATTAATAAAAGGAACAATTCACCAAGAACAAGTAACAATCATAAATGTTTATGCTCCCAATCAAGGAACTCCAAACTACATGTGACAAACATTGGCAAAACTGAAGGGAACATTAGATGTTTCAACAATAATAGTAGGAGACTTCAATATACCACTATCCTCTATAGAAAGAACAACCAGAGGATCAACAAGGAAATAGAGAACTTAAACAGTTTGATAAATGAGTTAGACCTAACAGACTTATATAGATTGTTACATCTCAAAACACCAGGTTGTACATTCTTCTCTGATGCTCATGGAGCATTCTCCAGGATAGATCATATGCTTGGGCACAAAATAGGTCTTTATAAATTTATTTGTCAGATCTATATATTCTTTTCCCTCTTTCTCTTTGTATTCTTTAAATTACCCTTAGTGGTACTTTTCAATTCTGTGCCCTCCTCCAGACCTCCCTCTCCTATCTTTTTTTTTCAACTGGCAGAACTTCTTTTAGTATTTCTTGTAGGGCCGGTCTCTTGTTGACAGATTCTTTCAGGACTCCTTTGTCTGTGAAAACTTTAATCTCTTCCTCAGTTTTGAAGGACAGTTTGGCTGGGTACAGAATTCTTTGCTGGAAGTCTTTCTCTCTCAGGATCTTGAATATATCATATCACTGCCTTCCTGCCTCCAGGGTGCTAGTTGAGTAGTCTGAACTCAATCTTATTTGGTTTCCTTTGTATGTAGTAGATTGTTTTTCTCTTGTCACTTCCAGGATTTTCTGCTTTTCTTCAACATTTGACAGACTGATTAGTATGTGCTTTGGGGAAGGCCTATTTGGATTTATTCTGTTTGGAGTTTGTTGGGCTTCTTTGACTTGTATTTTATGTCCTTTATAAGGGTTGGGAATTTTCCTCCATTATATCCTCAACTACTCTTCCTTAGCCTTTTACTTCTCTCTTCTCCTTCTGGGACACAAATGATTCTTATATTTGTGTACTTTGTTTTGTCTGTCATTTCCCTGAGATCCAATTCAGTTTTATCCATCTTTTTTGCTATTTGCTGTCTTGAGTCTTTAAAGTCAGTTATCATTTCCTCTATATCGTTTATTCCTTCTTCTGTCTCTTTAGATCTGGTGTTTTATGCCTTTAGTATGTTCTACATTTGGTCAACAGAATCTTTAATCTCTGTGATATCCACTATTTTTCAATTTATTCTTTCAAATTCCTCTTTATGCCCTTCTACTGTGTTCTTGATCTCCTTCATGTCATTTGCTATCCCACTTATTTTATTAAAGAGAGTTGTATGAATATCTTTGATTAGTTGTTACAACATCTGTGTCTCCTACGGTGTTTTAATTTGGTCCTTAGGGCTCTATCTGTCTGCATTGTAATATGCTTAGTCATCTTCTGCTGTCTTCATGACACGTAAATATCTTGATTGATTTACTTTGGGAGTTGATTCTTTCAGTAGTCTAAAGCCTTGTATTTGCAGGATGGTTGTACAGCAGGGAGCAGGGTATGGGGTGGGGCACTTAGTGTCGTGATTTGTTTTAGGGCAGCTGTAGGCACAGGTTTGGGGTGTTACACTAATGCTTGTGAATGTGGGTACCCAGCGGCCAGCAAGGATGTAGCTGTGTGGGTATACCTGTCTGGGGGGTGTAACCCTGGTGTGTGCTAGTCTAAGGCACAGGGCCCTTTGTGTGTGTAGAGCTGCGGCAGCAGGTCAGCATTATGCCTTCATGGATTGGGGGCAGATGTGATGTGGCTGCAATGGTCAGCACTTTCTCAGAGCTGGGAATTGTGGTTGAGGGCCCTGCGCATGTGTGGTTCTAGGACTGCTGTAAAATGCAGTTCCCAGAGCTGAATGATGTGATTGGGAGCCCATGCGCATATGTGGGCCTAGAAATGCCATAAACTGATGCGCTGAGCTCAGGGGGTGTGGTGTGGCGGGGTGTGGCTGTGTGACACTATGGGCAGGGAGATCAGGGGTAGCCTGGGTATGGAGGTTAGTGCCTGCAACCTTTATGTGCTGGCAGCAGCCTTCAGGGAACAGGGAAGGGAAGGTAGTACTTGGGAGGGATGCAGGAGAGGTGGGTTGGGCTGCACTTGGGGTGGGGGGTGTAGGGTAGTTACATGCACTGGGGGCTGATGGGGTGGGGTTCCTGGAGCATGGGAAATGGGAGCAGATGACCGGATTTGGGTGCGTGGGGTGTGGGGTGAGTCACCGGTCATGGGGCTGTGCTGGTGAGGGTACCATGCAAGGAACACTGCCTGGCTTACTTCCTAGTCCCCACCTCCCGTCTGTGCACTCCCACAGGCTCCGTGCCTCCATGCCAAGCTGTAACTTTCTACCTCTCAGTTCCTCGGCCTTGACAACCAGGGCTGCCCTATGTGGTGAAGAAGGTTTTCCCAGGTCAGCCACACTCCTGAATTGCCACCTCAGTTGCCTTCCTGTCCCTTCTCTAACTTTTCCATGGAGCAGGGCTAATCTCGAGCTACTCTAGTTGGCCATCTTCAAGAGACATGATCGCCATCGCCATCTTGTATCCATCTCGGGCTCTCTCTCTTTATAAATGTAAAGTCGTTGAAATTATTCCATGTGCTTTCTCTGATCACAGTGAAATCAAACAGGAACTCAGTAACCACCGAAGAATGAGAACTTGCACAAATATATGGAGATTAAATAACACATACTTAAACAACCAGTGAGTCAAAAAGAAATTGCTAGAGAAATTGGTATTTATCTAGAGATGGATAAAAATGAGAATTCAACATATCAGAATTTATGGGATTTGACAAAGGCTGTGCTGAGGGGGAAAATCTATTGCCCTGAATACCTATATTAAAAAAAGAAGAAAGAGCAAAATTGAGGACTTAACTGCTCATCTCGAGGAACTAGAGAAAGAACAGCAAACTAACTCCAAAGCAAATAGAAGAAGAAAAATAACAAAGATTAAAGCAGAGTTAAATGAATGGGAGAACAAAAGAACAATAGAAAGAATCAATAAAACCAAAAGTTGGTTCTTCAAACAAACCAATAAAATCAATGGACCGCTAACAAGACTGACAAAGAAAAAAAAGAGGATGCAGCTAAACAAAATCAAAAATGAAAAGGGGATAGTTACCATGGCCTTGAAGAAATAAGCAGAATCATAAGAGGAGACTATGAACAACTATACACCAACAAACTAGACAGCTTTGATGAATCAACAATTCTTGGAAACACATGAACAAGCTACACTGACTCAAGAAAAAATAGAAAATCTCAACAAACCACTCACAGGTAAAGAGATTGAGTCATCAAAAATCTGTCTACAAAGAAAAGCTCAGGGCTAGATGGCTTCATAGGAGAATTTTATCAAACATTCCAAAAAACACTAACACCAGTCCTGTTCAAAGTTTTCCAAAAAATAGAGGAGAAAGGAACTCTGCCTAATTCATTTTATGAAGCTAACCTCACTTTAATACTAAAACTAGGTAAAGATGCTATAAGAAAGGAAAACTAGAGGCCAATCTCCCTAATTGATATAGATGCAAAAATTCTCAACAGAATACTAGCAAATTGAATCTGACAATGTATTAAAAGAATTATACACCATAACCAAGTGGAGTTTATACCAGGAATGCAAGGATAATTCAACACAAGAAAATCAATATAATGCAGCATATTAACACATTTAAAGGGAAAAATCACATGATCATTTTGACTGATGCTGAAAAAGTGTTCAACAAAATTCAACATCGTTTTCTGATAAAAACACTTCAGAAGGTAGGAATCAAAGGTAACTTCATCAGCATGATAAAGGGCATATATGACAAACCCATAGCCAGCATCATATGCAATGGAGAGAGACTGAAAGCTTTCCCCCTACGATCGGGGATGAGACAAGGATGCCTTCTGTCACCACTATTATTCAACATTATACTAGAAGTTCTAGCTAGGGCAGTCAGGCAGGAAAAAGAAATAAAAGGCATCCAAATTGGAAAAGAAGAAGTAAAACTTTCATTATTTGCATATGACATGATACTATACTTGGAAAATCCTAAGAAATCTAAAAACAAAGTTACTTGAGCTAATAAATTCAGCAAGGTGGTGGGATACAAAATTAATATGCAGAAATCAGTAATTTTCTATACACAGGCAGTGATCTAACTGAGGAGTCAATTAAGGAGAAATTTCATTCAAAATAGCAACTAAAAGAATGAAGTATCTAGGAATGAACATAACTGGGGAATGAACTTAACAGTTAGGGAGTTCCTTAGGAAACTGTATATCGAGTTGCTCTATGACCCAGCAATACCACTATTTGGCATATACCCAGAAAAGCTCAAAACAGTGACATAACAGACATTTGCACAGTGATGTGCAATTATATAGCAGCATTATTCACAATTGACGAAAGATGGAAATAATCCAAGTACCCATCAACAGACAAGTGGATTAACAAAATGTGGTAGGTACACACGATAGAATATTATGCTGCAGTAAGACAAAACAACATCCTTAAGCACATGACAAGATCATAAGCCTTGAGGACATAATGCTGAGTGAAATAGGCCAGACACAAAAGGATAGATATTGTATTTCACTTTCATGACCATGGTAAAGATAAAATCAGAGGCTTATAATACAGAATATAGGGGATCTAGAGATACCCTGGCAGCTAGAAATGGATGAACGGTTAGCTAATGAGGTTGAACTTAAATGTAAGGGGATACATAGAAGTGAAGGTGGTGCATTAGTGGGTCTGTAAGTAATATTGCCTTATTGAAGATGAATATGATTGAAAGGGGTTGTATAGACTCATGTGTCCCACTGATTAAAACTACAAATATAAATAAGTTCTTGCATGAACTACTGCAAAGGTGTGAATCTTGTACAAAGAGTGCATAAGTTCAGGGGATAGAGGAAAAACTGCTCTTGCAGGCTGTGTGCTATGTTTAACATGAAAAAGTCAACACCATGGATAAATAATGGAGAAGGGACAGGAGTTAAGGGGGGTTTGGATTTTCTGTTTGGTGAGGGTGTGTTTATTGACTGTCCTTCTCTTGCGAACAGTGAAATTATCTAAAATTGAGAGTGTTGATGAACTCTTGACTTAGGCATTATGCATGATGCCCAATGAATGGAGGTGGCTGAAGGATGCATTGACTGAGAATGAGATTGGCGAACAATGGTATAAACATATGATTGAATATTGTTGTTCTACAAAAAGGAATGAAGTTGTGAGGCATGCAACGCTGTGAGTGAACCTGTGGGACATTTGGTGAGACAAAATAAGCTAGAAACAAAAGAGCAAATATTGAATGGTCTCATTTAGAAAATACTTATAAGAAAACTGGGGTCTTGATTGTAAGCTCTTATAGCAGTCACGTATAGTCCGGAGCAGTGTTATTTCTGGGTTTTGAGAGGCAATTTTATATACATGTAATCTGATGCCTAGAGATAAGAGTGTATTCGATCAAGTCAGGATTACGGTAATTCAGAATACAGGGGTACGGATGACATTGTCTGTACTTTAGAACTTCATCTACTCTTTGAAAACAAAGGAAGAAAGGTTATTTTTTCCAGAACCCAAATATTCTGTGGCACATAACCTAACTCAGCCTGTCTGGATGGATCGTTTAAACAGTCCAAACAGAGGGAGCCCACAGTATGAATGAGGGCCTTTAATAATGTTTGCTTGATGTAATGCCTGCATATATCTAGTATATTAAGCAGATAATCAAAAAGTATTGGCAAAGTCCCTTGAGGGATGGGAAAAAAAGAATGAAACTATTAAACTTTACCACCAGGGAAACCCCTAATACTGTGTCAAACATTAGGGACACCCAAATCGATAAGCCGAGCCTTGATCTTGAGGCTTGCTCTTGTGAAGCTTATGTGTTTAGCAGAGAAGCTTAGCCTTCCTGTGGGTATACCTAGAAGTTCCTTCTGGACGACCTCTTTGTTTGCTCAGATGTGGCCTCTCTCTCTCTAAGCCCAATTCTGCAAGTGAAATCATTGCCCCCCCCACACACACACACACTGGGACATGACATCTAGGGCTGAAAGTCTCCCTTGTGGTGTCGGAGATGACTCCGAGGTATGAGCCTGGCCCTGGCACCATGGAATCAACAATGCCATCCTGACCAAAAGGGGGAAAGAAGTATAAAAAATAAGGTGTCAATGGCTGAGAGAGTTCAAATGGAGTCAAGAGGCTACTCTGGAGGTCACTCTTACAGAAACTTCAGTTACACATTGGTATCTATCATAGCTTGCCAAACCCCAATTAAAACCATTCCTGCCAATCCTAAAGAACACCTAGGGCATTAAATAAGATTCTGTAAATGTTCAGTGAACTAGGGTAACTTTCCAGAAACCTTCAACTTCCAAATGGGTCCCTGGACTGCAGATAAGTCCTGAAATGCAGAGAGGCCAGCTTCTCCAGAATATGAACTAGTTCCATCCCCCTATCCCATATAATTGACAGTCCCTTCCAACATGAAAAAGTTAGAATGGGCATAGCCCAAATAACCCTAAAGAGTGGGAGAAACATCAAAGGTGATGGTAGAGTTATACACAGAAGGTTGGGTTTAGTAATAGAGTATGATTGCTGAATCATGATATTGATATTTCTTTTAGTTTCCAGTATCTTAGAGCAGGTAGAAGTAAAAACCTAAAATTGTGGAATTGTAACCCATACCAAACTCTGAAATCTGTTCTACAAGTAATTGTCATGATGTGTTTTGAAATTTACTGCTTTTTTATATGTATGTTATTTTTCACACACACAAAAAAGTCAATTGTGATAATAAATGCACAGCTGTATGATATTGTGAACCACTGGTTATACACTTTGGATGATCACATGGTATGTGAATATGTAATATATATCAATAAAACAAAATAAAGAGACCTGGCATGGCTGTTCTAATATCAGATAAAATAGACTTTATTAAGAAATGGCTATAAGGGACAAAGATGGTCCTTATATACTGAAATGGAGCCAATTCAACAAAAGATGCAACAATTATAAATATATATGTACCTAACAGTAGAGCCCCAAAATTTATGAAACAAATACTGACCAATTTGAAGGGAGAAATTGATGTTTCTGCATTAATAGAAGAGGACTTCAACACACCACTCTCAATAATAGGTAAAATATCTAGTCAGAAGATCAGTAAGGAGTTGAATGATACATTAAACCATCTAAACCTAAAAGATATGTATAAAATACTACACCCAATGAAGACAGAATATACATTTTTCTCCATGCCCAGGGATCGTTCTTCATGGTAGAACAAATGTTGGGTCACAACACAAATCTCAATAAATTAAAAAATATTGAAACCATACAATCCATATTCTCTTAGCACAGTAGAACAAACCTAGGAATCAGTAACAGAGGGAGAAAGGGAAAATTCACATATATGTGGAAATTAAACAACATACTCTTAATCAGTGGGTTAAACGGAAAATTATAAGTGAAATTAGGAAATGTTTTGAGGTGAATGAAAATAAAAATACAGCACATTGAAACTTATAGGATGCATCAACATCAGTATTGAGCAGGAAATTTATAGCCCTAATCCCTTACATTAAAAAAAGAAGACTTCAAGTCAGAGACCTAACGTTAAAACTAGAAGAAATAGAAAACAGCATGCTAAACCCAAAAGGAGCAGAAGGAAGGAAAGAAAGATCAGAGCAGAGATAAATGAAATAGAAAATTTTAAAAATGTAGAATCAACAAAACTTAAAGTTTGTTCTTTGAAAGGGTCAGTAAAATCGACAGACCTTTAGCTAGACTGACAGAGGAAAAGGGGATACAAATAATGAAAATCAGAAATGTAAAGGGGGGTATTACTACCAATGTCACTAAAATAAAAAGGATTATGATAGGATACTCTGAACAACTGTATGCCAATAAATTAGATAACCTCGATGAAATGGATACATTCTTAGAAATGCACAAACCACCTTCATTGACTCGAGAAGAAACAGAATATCTCAACAAACCAGTTACTATTAAAGAAATTAAATCGGTTACCACAAACCTCCCAACAGGGTGCACAGGTGGTTCTGTGGTAGAATGGTTGCCCGCCATGTGGCTTGAGTCCCAGTCCATGCACACACCCCAATAAACAACAACAACAACAAACTTCCCAACAAAGAAAAGTCCATGACCAAATAAATGGCTTCACAGGTAAATTCTACTAAACATTCCAAGAAGACACCTCTAGATCCGCTTGCTTGTCCACAAAACTGAAGAGCAGGGAATACTCCCTAACTCATTTTACAAGGCCAACATCATTCCTCATACCAAAGTTAGATAAAGATGAAACAAGAAAGGAAAACTATGGGCCAGTATCTCTTATGAATATAGATGCAAAAATCTCAACAAAATATTAGGAAACTGAATCCAACAGCATATAAAAGATCAAGTGGGATATGCAAGGCTGGTAGAGATAAGAAATTCAACTAATGTGATACCTCACATTAACAGAGTGAAGGAAAAAAAAGCCCACAGCATCTCAATTGATGCAGAGAAGGTATTTGGCAAAATACTACACCCTTTCTTGATAAAAACACTTAGAACACTTGGAATAAAAGGAAACTTCCTCAACATATTAAAGGGCATATTTGAAAAGTCCACAGCTAACATCCTACTTAATGGTGAGAGACTGAAAGCTTTCCCTGTAAGATCAGGAACAAGACAAAAATGCCCACTGTCACCACTGCTATTTAACATTGTACTGGAAATTTTTGCCAGAGCAGTTAGGTGAAAAAAAAAGAAAGAAAAGGCATCTGCATTGGAAAGGAAGAAGTAATCTTTCCCTGTTTGCAGATGATGTGTTGCTATATACAGAAAATGCTGAAAAAATCCACAACAAAACTCCTAGAACTAATACACAAATTCAGGAAAGTGACAGGGTACAAGATCAATACCCCAAATCAGTAGTGTTTATATATGCAAGCAATGAATAATTGGAACAAGAAATAAATTCCATTCACTATAGCAACTAAAAGAATTAGATTTTGAAGAATAAATCTAAGCAAGATGTAAAGGACTTAAAAACCTAAAATTGTGAAATTGTAGCCCATGTCAAACTCTGAAATATGTTCTACAACTAATTGTGGTGCTGTGCTTTGAGATTTATAGCTTTTTTGTATATGTGTTATTTTTCACAAACAAAGGAAAAAAAGTTGATTGTGATGATAAAAAAATAAGCCCTCTAGCCTCATACATTCTGGAGTAGCTAGAAGGGAAAATCTGAGAGGATTGTATGGTAGCCCATGACAAACTCTGGGATCTGTCCTGTAACTCCTTGTTGAAGAGTACTTTGAAAACTATTGTCTTTTATTTCTTTGCTTTGTATAATATATTATACTATACAATAAAAAATGGTTAAAAAAATTTAACAGGGAAGCAAAATATCAAATTAAAAATTACCAGAAAACAATAAAAATATAGAAAAACCAAAAAAAAAAAAAAAAAGATGTCCCCCAAACTACCAAACATTGCTAAAAGAAATCAAAGAAGACTGTTCATAGATTGGAAGGACTAAATATGTTAAGATGTCACTACTACCCAAATCAATTTATAGATTCAGTGCAGTCCTGTTTTGGTTTGTTAAAGCTTCCAGAATGCAGCATACCAGAGATGGATCAGCTTTTAATAAGGGGATATATTAGTTAAAATTTTATAATTCTTCAGTGGAAAGGCAGCTAGCTTTCATCTGAGGTTCTCTGTTACATGGGAAGGCACATGGCGATATTTGCTGGCCTTCTTTTCTGGCTTCTGATTTCCATTGACTTTCCCTGGGTTTTCTGCATCTCTTAATGTCTGGCCTGAACTGTGAGTACTGAGATAAGGTATGCTGAGCTGCTGAGCTCTCTTTTGACCTCTTTCTTTTAAGCCTCCAGCTAATTAAATTGACGCTCACTTATTCTGGAAGTCAGTCCCCTTAGCTGACTGCAAATGTAATCAGCCATAGATGAATTTCGCATACTGGTGATTTAAGTCCACAGAAACAGAATAAGGGGGCATCATCACTTGGCCAAGTTGACACCTGAATGTAATTACCATATATCCACCCCCTGTGAACTTGGCAACTATCATCAGTCCTGCATACAATACCGTAAATCTTTCTATATGCAAAGTACATTTGTTTCATCATGATATCACAAAAGCCTCAAATCATTTCAGTAGCAATTCAAATACAACACAAAGTTAAAACCAGTACAGAATCTCCACAAAGTCAGCTACAGGCTTGGTCTGTTCTAAGGCAAAAATTCTTTTATGTCTCTGGACTTGTGAAATTCAAAACAAGTTACCTGTTGCCAGTATAAAAAGGAGGGACAGTTATAGGATACATGTTTTCATTTCCATAGGGAGAAATTGGAAGGAACACAGAGGTCACCAGATCCATACAGTTCCTAAAACCTGCAGGACGAGCTGCATTAGATTGCAAAGTCTGAGAGTCATTTCTCCTTGGGGCTTTAGAAAGCAGCATTCCTACCCTTTCTGAGGGCCCACACAGTGACCCAGTTCTCTCCAAATGCAACCTTGGGGGATACTGGAGAGACCGACTTTTTCTCAGCTCCACTGTCTCCAAACATCAGGGCCCCACCCTGGCCCTCCGCCATTTCCTGAGCACACCCGCAACCCCTTGCTTAGAATAGTGTTGTGGCCGCCAGGCTCTCTCCAGTCCCCAGTTCTTGTGCTCTACCCAGTCCCCAGTTCTTGTGCTCTACCCAGTCCTCAGTTCTTGTGCTTTACCCTCTCTAAGGCCTGAGGTGGCACAACTCTTCCTGAACAATGAAGTGGAAGGCCTACCCTCTGCTTCCAGGGCAAATTCACCCTCTCCACATGTTCGAGTCAGTCCACTCTCCTGGCTGAATGTTTCCTGGCTCCAGACATTAGCCTACATGGTTCTGCCTCTGAAGACATTTTCCCTTCACTTTTTCCCTTTTCTGCCCATTTTAGTTCAGACTTGCAGTGGTTCCATTTATACAGATCCCACAACATTTTTGTTAGTTTTCTGTGCAATACACCGGGATCATGCCCATCAGGCAAAAGGATTTCCCATAAATCCTTTCTGAATAACTCCATTTCCAAGCCTTGCTTGTTCTGTAATGGCTGAGTACTTCCATATTTGGATAAATTCTCATGTGTGGCCCTATTCACTGGGGTCTCACTTTCTGTAAGCCCAGAATTTTCCAGAACACCAATTTGCATTTTCTTTGTACACGAGATTTCAGTTCTCAGTTTACCTCTTTCCTCTTGCATTTTACTGTAAGCTGCAAGAAGAAGCCAGACTGCGCTTTCTACATTTAGGCGGGAAATTTCTTTGGCTAAATATCCAAGTTCATCACTCTCAAATTCTGCCTTCCATCTACAAAGAATGCCTTCCTTCCTGTTTTCAATGACGAGTTCATCCTAGCCATCTAAAGCCTCATCAGAGTTATCTTTAGAGTCCACATTTCTACTAACAGTCTCTTCAAAGCAATTCAGGCCTTCTCTATCAAGCCTTCCACAGTTCTTCCAGAATCTTCCCTGTGTCCATTTAAAGCACTGTTCCAACATGTTTGGTTTTTGCAAACTGCAGCAGCACCTCACTTCTCTGGTACCGAATCCGTGTTAGTTTGAAAGCTGCTGGAATGTACTATATCAGAAATGGAACAGCTATTAAAAACGGTAATTTAGTAAGTTACAAGTTTACAGTTCAAAGAAAGTGAGAGTCCAAATTAAGGCATCAACAAAAGGTTATCTTCATTCAAGAAAGGCCCATGGATCAGGAACACCTCTGTCAGCAGGTTACTCACGTGGCTGGCATCTGCTGGTCCCTTGCTCCTGGGCTCCATTGCTTTTAGCCTCTGTTCCTGTAGGGGTTCCTCACTGTTCTTCTTTAGGGGTGGTCTTCATCTCTTGGCTTCCCTTGGCTCTCTCCAGGTTTTGGCTTGCTTAGCTTCTCATAGTGCATTCTGCTGGGCTCCAAGCATCTCCAGACACCCATGTATCTGTTCTCTGCCTGTCAGCTCTGTTCTGAAGTTTCTGTTGGCTCTGTTGTTTCTCTCTCTGTTGGTTCCAAGGTTTCTGTTGTTTCTCACTCTCTCCGAAATGTTTCCTCTTTTAAAGGCTCCCAGTAGACTAATCAAGACCCACCTGGAATGGGCAAAGCCACGTCTCTGTGGAGATAATCTAATAAAAAATTTCTGCCTACTGTATTGAATTAGGATTAAAAGAAACAGCTGACTCCACAAGATTAAGTCAGGATTAAAACGTGGCTTTTCTGGGTACATAATATTTTCAGACTGGCACAAATCCCAATCAAAATTCCAACGGCATACCTTGCAGAAATGGAAAAGCCCACCATCAGATTTATCTGGAAGAACAAGGGGCCCTGAATAGCTAAAGCCACAATAATCAAAATAGCATGATACTGGCACAGAGACAGATATACAGAACAGTGGAATAGAATTGAGAGCTCAAAAATCAGATCACAAATTTTATGGCCAATTGATTTTTGACAAGGTGTCAAGACCACTTGATTGGGAAGGAATTGTCTCTTCAACAAATAGTGCTGGGACAACTAGCTCTCCATTTGAAAAAAAAAGGAGAACCACTACCTTACACTATATAGAAAACATGAACTCAAAATGGATCAAACACCTTCAAATAAAAGAGCTAGAACTGTCAAACTCCTAGAAAAAAATGTAGGGAAACATCTTCAGGACCTTATGTTAGACAATGATTTCTTAGACTTTATATCCAGTATATAAACAACAAAAGAAAAGTTAGATAAATGATTGATTTGTCAAATTAGATAAAAATTAAATAATTGATTTATCAAAATTAGATAAATTATTGAAATTAAAAAGTTTTGTTTCTCCAAGGACTTTATTATGAAAGTAAAGTGACGATCTGTAACAGTGGGAGAAGATATTTGGAAGCTACCTACCCAATAAAGGAGTAATATTCAGAATGTATGACGAAATCCTTCAACTTAACAAAAAAAAACAAACATCCCAATTAAAAATGGGCAAGAAACTTGAATAGACATCTCTCCAAAGAAGATACACAAATGGCCAGAAAGCACAGGAATAGATGCTCAACATCATAAGCCGTCAGGGAAATAGAAATAAAAACCACAATGAAATACCATTTTACACCCATGAGAATAGCTGCTACTTAAAAAATGGAAAATAACAAGTGTTGGCGAGGAGAAATAGGAACATTCATTCACTGCTGGTGGCAATGTAAAATGGTGTAGCCACTCTGGAAGACAGTCTGGTGGTTCCTGAGAAAGCTAAGTCTAGAACTACCATATACCTCGCAATCCCACTACTAGGTATATACCCAGAAGAATTGAAAGTAGAGAATTGAACAGATATTTGAACACTGATATTCATAGCTGCATTATTCACAATTGCCAAAAGGTGGAAGCAACCCAAGTGTCCATCAACGATGAATGGATAAATAAAACGTGGGTATATACATACAATGGATATTATTCAGTTGTAAAAAAGAATGAAATTCTGATATATATGACAACATGGATGAACCTTGAAGACATTGTGTTGAATGAAATAAGCCAGATACAAACGGATAAATATAAGATCTCACTGATTTGGAATAATTAAATAATTAATTACAACCAAACTTAAGGAGTCAGAATCTAGAATATAGGTTATCAAGGGATGAGGTTGGTATAGGAAATGAAAAGTTGAGGATTAAAATGTACGTGATTTCTCTTTGGATTAATGGAAATGTTTTGGTAATAGATAGTGGCAATGTTAACATTGTGAATGCAATTACAGCACTGAAATATGTGTCTGAATATGATTAAAAGGGGGAAATATTAGATTATATACATGGTACCAGAATAAAAAATTTTTTAAATCCATGGAACTGCACTACACAAACATTGAGCCCTCAATTAAACTACAGACTTTAATTAATAGTACAGTTGTAAAAATGTTCCATCATCAGTTGTAACAGATATTCTGCAACAGTACAGTCTGTGGGAATCCTGTATTTTATGCTTGATTGTTCCGCCAACCCACAACTTCTCTCATTAAAAAAAAAAAAAAAATCAGGTATTTCCCAGACCTTGGTTGATGGTAGCTTAGTGACTTAAATGTTCCAGTTTTTGAAATCTAAACATGGTATGTGAAGTCAGTTATAGTTTGTACTTTCTCAGTAATCTGATCATCAGAGCAAAATTTTTAAGGTAATGTGTACATCACCTTAAAAGAATAGCTATTCTTGTGGAGATGCGTGAGGTTCTGTATTGTTATGCAATGTTAAATTCATAAATTTGACACCAGGTGATTCCATAGTCCGAACTATTTCTATGGTAAATATATGTACATTGTAGAATGTTTATAGCAAGTGGTTGTCTTTAGAGTTGTATGGGGAAAATGGT
Organism: Tamandua tetradactyla; assembly: GCF_023851605.1. Lineage (NCBI taxonomy): Eukaryota > Metazoa > Chordata > Mammalia > Pilosa > Myrmecophagidae > Tamandua > Tamandua tetradactyla. The sequence goes on from NC_135332.1 coordinate 147,554,365, forward strand.
TTATCTCCTTTGAGAAAAGGGTGAACTGTGGAGACATAGCCTGCAAACCAAGTTAAACATGTTGAAGACTTATGATTTATATCATTTTTATTCTGAAATTTTCCACTTTCTTATGTTTGAGATTACTCAACCTAGGGTTGTCACTCAAATTTAGCCCTTATATCACTTTTTACTTGTCCTTGTTGGTCCATGCTTAAATTGTTGCAGGAATTTCTTAATTTGTCTACCAATTTCCCCTCCTTGCCATTGTGCCATCCAAGTAATGGTCCTCTGCCCTGTTTAGATCATGAAACACCCCTGTTGAAGTCTAACAGTAGAGGCCATTTCTCTGCAGTCTGGCCTCAGCCATCTTCCTAACTCCCCTCCCTACTCTTCAGCTTGCTATTTAGGTCAATCTGGACCTCTCACCATTCTCTGAATGCTCATTGCTTTATCACCTCTCCTTGTCTTGACTTATATGATGACCTGTGACTCATCTAATCCTCCTTTCAAAATCATTTCCATCTTCCGTTGCCCTACTGAAGACAGACGATACTTTCTTGATTACAGTAGTTGGAAGTGATTCCTTCTTCCTTTATATGTCTCTAACAGCTAGCACTTATCACCAGTTGCTTTGTAGTTAGTCACTTGTATTTTTTATTCTCTCTCCAATTAGGTTTTAAGCATTGTGAGGGTAATGACTTTGTCTTGTGTAATTTCGCATCCCACCTGGGGCTGAGAGGTAGACTAGAATGGGGAAAAGAGCACTGGACTCCAAAGTCAAGACACTACATTTCTATCACGGCTCTGCATTAATTGGTCTTGAAGAAGTCACCTGATTGCTTTATTGCCTTGGTCTCTTTGCTTATAAAATGAAGGGATTGGCAAGTTGATATGTAGGTTCCTTGGTAGTTCTGGCACCATGGTTTCCTCCATAGCATGCAGTCCCTTGCAAATTGTAGATGCTTAGTAAATAGTTAATGAACTATATAACTATTTAGAACTTCATTCTTCATCACTATTATTGCTTGTGTTGTCTTTTCATCATAGAATGTGTGCCTATTTATGAACTGCTTTTCACTAGCTTCCCACTACTTTTTTCCAGACTGGTGAACACATTGCATATTGTCTTCTTAAAACCCTGCAGTTTTAAGAATATTTGTCCATTTTACCACTAAAACATCACCTGTAGTAATAGCACCCATTCATTCTATGTTTTATATATATAATGGGAACATATATGGTCAAATTCATGCCTTTATATAACATGCTCATTGTATAGCATAGAATTTTAATCTTTTTCTAAATGAAAGTGATTATTGATTTTTTTCCCCCAGGGTGGTTAAGAAAGTTGCTCAGTACATGGCTGATGTATTGGAGGACAGTAAAGATAAAGTTCAGGAGAATCTGTTGGCCAATGGAGGTAAGCTAATGTTTCATGATTTGATCATTGTTAACTTATAAATGACTTAGTACAGAGAAAAACAATTAAAAAAAAATCTGTAGAGAGGTGAATTAGGTACAATTAGAAAGCCATTAAAATCTGTTATTACTGAATTTGTTAATCCTGCCGGTTATAACTTGTCCCCTGCTACATAATCTCAGTAAAACAATATAATGTGACTAGTGATACAGATTTCAGGTGTTCCTCAAAAACAGTGATATAAAGATTTACCTTAGCTCTTTTGTGATCTGTTTAACTCACACTTTCAAGTAAGTTTCTGATTTATGTGTCTCAGCATTATTCCAATTGAATTCCTACTGTTTTTCAAGCGTTTCATGTCTTATAGCATCTAGCTGCTACAGCTGTAGATTAAAAATTATTAATTTTATCACAGGGTGTTTTTCTTACCTAGATCTACTGTGCCAGATACCACATGATAGCTTGGTTTAACAACAGGAGCTTATTATTGGCTCATGGTTCCAGAGGCTAGGAGGCTTCCTTCTGCCTAGGGGCTGGCAATCTTGGGAGTCCGTGGCAATGCATATGGCAGCATCTTCTTCCTTTTCCTCTGGATTCCATTGATTTCCAGCTTCTGGCTGCTCTCTGTGGTTTCTCCTTATCTGAGTTTCATTCTGCTTATAAAAGATTCTTGTAATCCACATTAAAGCCTAAACTGACTCAGATGGCTACACCTTAACTAAAAGTAACATCATCAGAAGGTCCTATTTTCAGTGGGTTCCCACCCACAGAAATAGGTTAAGATTAAGAACATGTTTTCCTGGAGTATGTAATTCAGTTCCCCAACACAGGATAATGCCTCCTCCCCTCAATTTTTTTTAATGTTTTTATTGATAAATCTTAACATACAAACAGATAAACATTCTTAATACACAGATATTCCATACATGGTGTACACTCAGTGTCTTACGGTATCATCACATAGTTGTATTATTCATCACCATGATAGTTTTTTAGCACATTTCAATCACTCCAGAAAACGAAATAAAAAGAAAAAAGAAAAAACTCTCACATACCATACCCTTACCCTTCCCTCTAATTGACCACTAGTATTTTCATCTACCCAATTTATTTTAACCTTTGTCCCCGCTATTATTTTTGTTTATTTTTTATCCATATTTTTTAATCTGTCCATACCCTAGATAAAAGGAACATCAGACACAGGGTTTTCACAATCACACAGTCACATTGTAAAACCTTTATCATTATGCAGTCATCTTCAAGAATCAAGGCTACTGGAACACAAGTTCAGCAGTTTCAGGTCCTTCCCTCTAGAAACTCACTACACCAAAAAGGGATATCTATATAATGCATAAGAATAACCTCTAGGATAACCTTTCAACTCTGTTTGAAGTTTCTCAACCACTGACACTTTATTTTGTCTCATTTCTCTCTTCCCCCTTTTAGTCAAGAAGGCTTTCTCAATCCCTTGATGCTGAGTCCTGGCTTATCCCAGGATTTCTGTCCCACGTTGCCAGGGAGATTTATACCCCTGGGAGTCATGTCCCCGTTTGGTGGGGCGGGGGTACAGGCAGGCAGTGAGTTCACTTGTTGCGTCAGCTTAGAGAGAGAGGCCGCATCTTAGCAGCAAAAGAGGTTCTCTGGGGTGACTCTTAGACCTAATTTTAAGTAGGCTCAGTCCATCCTTTGCAGGAGTAAGTTTCTTAGGGGCAGACCCCAATATCGAGAGCTTGAACTATTGAATTGGTTGTCTCCACTGCTTGCAGGAATATCAGAAATTCTCCAAATGGGGAGGTTGAATATTTCCTCCTTTCTCCCCTGTGCCCCAAGGGGACCTTGCAAATGCTTCTTTATTCCCTGCCCAAATTACTCTGGAATATATTGCTCCCCTCAAATTTGAATATGATATTTCTTTAATTCCCATAAAATAGTGTAATATATTGACCTCTCTGTGGCTAGAGACTAATATTTACGTAGAATTTTCTCTGTCATAATGACTTTGTAAAGATAGGTTTGACCTCATTGTTATTTGTGCTTGCATTTGTTGTTTTGTTATGAAATATCACTTTAGCATTTGCTTCATTTTTTTATTAATAAAAAAAATTAACTAACAAAGCATTTAGAAATCATTCCATTGTACATATACAATCAGTAATTCTTAATATCATCACATAGTTGCATATTCATCATTTCTTAGTACATTTGCATCGATTTAGAAAAAGAAATAAAAAGACAACAGAATAAGAAATAAAACGATAATAGAGAGAAAAAAAATCAAAAACAAAAAAACCTATACCTCACATGCAGCTTCATTCAATGTTTTAACGTAATTACATTACAATTAGGTAGTATTGTGCTGTCCATTTCTGAGTTTTTGTATCCAGTCGTGTTGCACAGTCTGTATCCCTTCAGCTCCAATTACCCCTTATCTTACCCTATTTCTATCTCCTGATGGTCTCTGTTACCAATGACATATTCCAAGTTTATTCACTAATGTCGGTTCATATCAGTGAGACCATACAGTATTTGTCCTTTAGTTTTTGGCTAGTCTCACTCAGCATAATGTTCTCTAGGTCCATCCATGTTATTACATGCTTCATAAGTTTATTCTGTCTTAGAGCTGCATAATATTCCATCGTATGTGTATACCAAAGTTTGTTTAGCCACTCGTCTGTTGATGGACATTTTGGCTGTTTCCATCTCTTTGCAATTGTAAATAATGCTGCTATAAACATTGGTGTGCAAATGTCTGTTTGTGTCTTTGCCCTTAAGTCCTCTGAGTAGATACCTAGCAATGGTATTGCTGAGTCATATGGCAATTCTATATTCAGCTTTTTGAGGAACCGCCAAACTGCCTTCCACAATGGTTGCACCATTTGACATTCCCACCAACAGTGGATAAGTGTGCCTCTTTCTCCACATCCTCTCCAGCACTTGTCATTTTCTGTTGTGTTGATAATGGCCATTCTGGTGAGTGTGAGATGATATCTCACTGTGGTTTTGATTTGCATTTCTCTAATGGCCAGGGACATTGAGCATCTTTTCATGTGCCTTTTGGCCATTTGTATTTCCTCTTCTGATAGGTGTCTGTTCAAGTCTTTTTCCCATTTTGTAATTGGATTGGCTGTCTTTTTGTTGTTGAGTTGGACAATCTCTTTATAAATTCTGGATACTAGACCTTTATCTGATATGTCGTTTCCAAATATTGTCTCCCATTGTGTAGGCTGTCTTTTTACTTTCTTGATGAAGTTCTTTGATGCACAAAAGTGTTTAATTTTGAGGAGCTCCCATTTATTTATTTTTTCTTCAGTGCTCTTGCTTTAGGTGTAAGGTCCATAAAACCGCCTCCAGTTATAAGATTCATAAGATATCTCCCAACATTTTCCTCTAACTGTTTTATGGTCTTAGACCTAATGTTTAGATCTTTGATCCATTTTGAGTTAACTTTTGTATAGGGTGTGAGATACAGGTCCCCTTTCATTCTTTTGCATATGGAAATCCAGTTCTCTAGGCACCATTTATTGAAGAGACTGTTCTGTCCCAGGTGAGTTGGCTTGACTGCCTTATCAAAGATCAAATGTCCATAGATGAGAGGGTCTATATCTGAGCACTCTATTCGATTCCATTGGTCGATATATCTATCTTTATGCCAATACCATGCTGTTTTGACCACTGTGGCTTCATAATATGCCTTAAAATCAGGCAGCGTGAGACCTCCAGCTTCTTTTTTTTTTCCTTAAGATACTTTTAGCAATTCGGGGCACCCTGCCCTTCCCAGATAAATTTCCTTATTGGTTTTTCTATTTCTGAAAAATAAGTTGTTGGGATTTTGATTGGTATTGCGTTGAATCTGTAAATCAATTTAGGTAGGATTGACATCTTAACTATATTTAGTCTTCCAATCGATGAACACAGTATGCCCTTCCATCTATTTAGGTCTTCTGTGATTTCTTTTAACAGTTTTTTGTAGTTTTCTTTGTATAGGTCTTTTGTCTCTTTAGTTAAATTTATTCCTAAGTATTTTATTCTCTTAGTTGCAATTGTAAATGGAATTCATTTCTTGATTTCCCCCTCAGCTTGTTCATTGCTAGTGTATAGGAACGCTACAGATTTTGAATGTTGATCTTGTAACCTGCTACTTTGCTGTACTCGTTTATTAGCTCTAGTAGTTTTGCTGTGAATTTTTCAGGGTTTTTGACGTATAGTATCATATCATCTGCAAACAGTGAGAGTTTTACTTCTTCCTTTCCAATTGTGATGCCTTATATTTCTTTTTCTTGTCTAATTGCTCTGGCTAGCACTTCCAACACGATGTTGAATAACAGTGGTGATAGTGGACATCCTTGTCTTGTTCCTGATCTTAGGGGGAAAGTTTTCAGTTTTTCCCCATTGAGGATGATATTAGCTGTGGGTTTTTCATATATTCCCTTTATCATTTTAAGGAAGTTCCCTTGTATTCCTATCCTTTGAAGTGTTTTCAACAGGAAAGGATGTTGAATCTTGTCAAATGCCTTCTCTGCATCAATTGAGATGATCGTGTGATTTTTCTGCTTTGATTTGTTGATATGCTGTATTACATTAATTGATTTTCTTATGTTGAACCATCCTTGCATACCTGGGATGAATCCTACTTGGTCATGATGTATAATTCTTTTAATGTGTTGCTGGATTCGATTTGCTAGAATTTTGTTGAGGATTTTTGCATCTCTATTCATTGGAGAGATTGGTCTGTAGTTTTCTTTTTTTGTAATATCTTTGCCTGGTTTTGGTATGAGGGTGATGTTGGCTTCATAGAATGAATTAGGTAGCTTTCCCTCCACTTCAATTTTTTTGAAGAGTTTGAGCAGAGTTGGTACTAATTCTTTCTGGAATGTTTGGTAGAATTCACATGTGAAGCCGTTTGGTCCTGGACTTTTCTTTTTGGGAAGCTTTTGATTGACTGATTCAGTTTCTTTACTTCTGATTGGTTTGTTGAGGTCATCTATTTCTTCTTGAGTCAAAGTTGGTTGTTCATGCCTTTCTAGGAACTTGTCCATTTCATCTACATTGTTGTATTTATTAGCATAAAGTTGTTCATAGTATCCTGTTATTACCTCCTTTATTTCTGTGGGGTCAGTGGTTATGTCTCCTCTTCCATTTCTGATCTTATTTATTTGCGTCCTCTCTCTTCTTCTTTTTGTCAATCTTGCTAAGGGCCCATCAATCTTACTGATTTTCTCATAGAACCAACTTCTGGTCTTATTGATTTTCCCTATTGTTTTCATGTTCTGAATTTCATTTGTTTGTGCTCTAATCTTTGTTATTTCTTTCCTTTTGCTTGCTTTGGGGTTAGTTTGCTGTTCTTTCTCCAATTCTTCCAAGTGGACAGTTAATTCCCGAATTTTTGCCCTTTCTTCTTTTTTGATATAGGCATTTAGGGCAATAAATTTACCTCTTAGCACTGCCTTTGCTGCGTCCCATAGGTTTTGATATGCTGTGTTTTCATTTTCATTTGCCTCGAGATATTTACTAATTTCTCTTGCAATTTCTTCCTTGACCCACTTGTTTAAGAGTGTGTTGTTGAGCCTCCACGTATTTGTGAATTTTCTGGCACTCCGCCTATTATTGATTTCCAACTTCATTCCTTTATGATCTGAGAAAGTGTTGTGTATGATTTCAGTCTTTTTAAATTTGTTGAGACTTGCTTTGTGACCCAGCATATGGTCTATCTTTGAGAATGATCCATGAGCACTTGAGAAAAAGGTGTATCCTGCTGTTGTGGTGTGTAATGTCCTATAAATGTCTGTTAAGTCTAGCTCATTTATTGTAATATTCAAATTCTCTGTTTCTTTATTGATCCTCTGTCTAGATGTTCTGTCCATTGATGAGAATGGGGAATTGAAGTCTCCAACTATTATGGTAGATGTGTCTATTTCCCTTTTCAGTATTTGTAGTGAATGCCTCATATATTTTGGGGCCTTCTGGTTCGGTGCATAAATATTTATGATTGTTATGTCTTCTTGTTGAATTGTTCCTTTTATTAGTAGATAGTATCCTTCTTTGTCTCTTTTAACTGTTTTACATTTGAAGTCTAATTTGTTGGATATTAGTATAGCTACTCCTGCTCTTTTCTGGTTGTTATTTGCATGAAATATCTTTTCCCAACCTTTCACTTTCAACCTATATTTATCTTTGGGTCTAAGATGTGTTTCCTGTAGACAGCATATAGAAGGATCCTGTTTTTTAATCCATTCTGCCACTCTATGTCTTTTGATTGGGGAATTCAGTCGATTAACATTTAGTGTTATTACTGTTTGGGTAATACTTTCCTCTACCATTTTGCCTTTTGTGTTATATATATCATATCCAATTTTCCTTCTTTCTGCACTCTTCTCCACACCTCTCTCTTTTGTCTTTTCGTATCTGTCTCTAGTGCTCCCTTTAGTATTTTTTGCAGAGCTGGTCTCTTGGTCACAAATTCTCTCAGTGACTTTTTGTCTGAAAATGTTTTAATTTCTCCCTCATTTTTGAAGGACAATTTTGCTGGATATAGGAGTCTTGGTTGGCAGTTTTTCTCTTTTAGTAATTTAAATATATCATCCCACTGTCTTCTTGCCTCCATGGTTTCTGCTGAGAAATCTACACATAGTCTTATAGGATTTCCCTTGTATGTGATGGATTGTTTTTCTCTTGCTGCTTTCAAGATCCTCTCTTTCTTTTGACCTCTGACATTCTAACTAGTAAGTGTCTTGGAGAACGCCTATTTGGATCTATTCTCTTTGGGGTTCGCTGCACTTCTTGGATCTGTAGTTTTAGGTCTTTCATAAGAGTTGGGAAATTTTCAGTGATAATTTCTTCCATTAATTTTTCTCCTCCTTTTCCCTTCTCTTCTGCTTCTGGGACACCCACAACACGTATATTTGTGCGCTTCATATTATCATTCAATTCCCTGAGCCCCTGCTCAAATTTTTCCATTCTTTTCCCTATAGTTTCTGTTTCTTTTTGGATTTCAGATGTTCCATCCTCCAGTTCACTAATTCTAACCTCTATCTCTTGAAATCTACCATTGTAGGTTTCCATTATTTTTTTCATGTCTTCTACTGTATCTTTCATTCCCATAAGTTCTGTGATTTGTTTTTTCAGACTTTCCATTTCTTCTTTTTGTCCATTCCTTGCCTTCTTCATGTCCTCCCTCAATTTATTGATTTGATTTTTGAAGAGGTTTTCCATTTCTGTTCGTATATTCAGAATTAGTTGTCTCAGCTCCTGTATCTCATTTGAACTATTGGTTTGTTCCTTTGACAGGGCCATATCTTCAATTTTCCTGGTGTGATTTGTTATTTTTTGCTGGCATCTCGACATTTAATTACCTTAATTTGTTTATTCTGGAGATTGCTTTCTTATCCTGCCCAGTATGTGGTGCTTGTCTGTCTGCGGGTCCCACCAGCAAAATATGTTTGGCTCCTTTAACTTTGGAAGGCTCTCCCTGCTGGGGGCGTGGTGGAGACAGAGGAAAGGTTGTAGGCTGGTTTTAATGGCTTCAAATTGCGAAGCCCTGGGATCTGAATTCCTTGAGAGAGGGATTCGCCTGAGTTGCATTTCACCCCTCCCATGGGGAAGTTTCAGGTGGTAGACAGCCCTGAAAGCAGCCTGTTTCCGTGCCCGGGGCAGTTTCAGCCTATGCATTCCTGGCGCCGAGTCCAGATGCAACCAGTCCTCCGCAGAAACAGCCGCAGAAGGCTCCGCTTCATCCCCTCTCCTCCCTCTCAGTCAGCCCAGTAGGCGACCTCTGCCTTGATCAGTTTCACCTGAGCTGGGGGCCACTTCTAGCAGTCAGAATTTGTTTGTTAATGCCACTATTGGTGTTTGGTTGGACCCAGTCCCTGCCGCTGTTGGAGACTCTTTCCTTTCCCTCCGGGAAGCCGCCCATGGGGGAGGGGCGCTGGTCGCCGCGGCTTGGGGAGCCCGCTGCTCCGAGACCCGCAGTCGGCCCGGGAAGCCGCCCATGGGGGAGGGGCGCCAGTCGCCAGGCACTGCAGCTTGGGGAGCCCGCTGCTCCAAGACCCGCAGCCAGTCCAGGAAGCCGCCTGTGGGGGAGGGGCGCTGGTCGCCAGCCACCGCAGCCTAGGGAACTCACCTTTCCAAGACCCGCAGCCGGTCCGGGAAGCTACCTGTGAGGGAGGGGCGCTGGCCGCCAGCCTCCGCAGCTTGGGAAAGTGCGCGCGGCTCGGGAAACTCACTGTTGAGGAGTTTCGTAGCCGGTCCAGCTGGTCCAGACTGGGGTATGCTGCATGTCCGGTCTCCATTTGCTTCATTTTAAATTAAGTCCCTCTTTAGTCATTATAAGAAGAAATCCTTTAACTCTATACTGTATTGTTTGTTATGATCAAGGTCACTGTATTGTAGATTGTGTTCCTCTCATCTCATATTGTCTTACAGATGATAAGTGTTTAATACATATTTAATCAGTAAAAAAAGATAGTAACTTATTTTTTCTCTTGGTTAGAGTAGAGATCCTAACCTAATTGTTTACTGTTCATATTAATCTGTATTTGAGGCCAGAAGAACAGAGGGGAGATTTGTTAATTTATGGTATCTTTACTGATCTTGGAAGGTACTTGATGAACTAAGAAAGTCAGTCCTATAGTAGAACGAGGCTGACAATTTATGGGCAATCCATCTGAAATTATTTTTGGAATATCATCTATGTTGTTGGCTTGTGGGTGTTAAGTATGGAGAAGTTGAGGAGTAAAAGGTATTTTTTTTTAATGCAGTTTTATTGAGATATATTCACATATCATACAAACCATCTGAAGAATACAATCACTGGCTCATAGTATCATCACATAGTTGTGCATACAACCCCATGATCAATTTTAGAATATTTTCATTACTCCAGAAAAGAAATCAGAAGTAAAAAGAAAACCCAAATCCTCCCGTATCCCTTATCCTCCCATATTATTGACCTGTAGTATTTGGTGTAGTACATTTGTTACTGTTTTTGAAAGAGTGTCAAAATATTACTGTTAACTATAGTCCATAGTTTGCAACAGGTACATTTTTTTCCATAAGCACCTCTATTTATTACCCCCTTCTAATAATGTTGAACATTTCTTCTAGTTTGTAAAAGAACTCTTTTATATTTGTATCGTTAATTACAGGCATTGTCCGCCACAAGATTAACTGTTATACATTCCCATGCTTTAACCTTCAAGTTTTCCTTCTAGTGACATGCATGACTCTAAACTTTCCTGTGAAAGATATTTTGATATGAATCACTATTGTCAATTAGTTTTAGCCTACTTTACATTTGGTTTTCCTGAACTTGATCCCATTAAACTTGATGGGTTAAGTCTTTTTGGTTCCTTAGCTCCCAGGAAAATTGGTGAGACTCACTCTTTGATTCTTCATTTTTTATTCTCTCTATTTGAAAGCAAAAAACTCTGTGTTTTAAAGATTGTTGAAGTGTAGACTCCCGGAAACAGTCATTTTATATCTTGATAAGTCAGTTCATTTTTTCAGGGAAAAAAGAACATATTTTGTCTAATTCTGCTTATTGAGAAGACAACATGAAGTAGGTTTTTTTTTTTTTTTTGTTAAAGTGTGTAGCCACGCTTACTGCTCTCCTTTTATTTTTTATTTTTTTCGTTTTTACATGGGCAGGCACCGGGGATTGAACCCTGGTCCTCTGGCATGGCAGGCAAGCATCCTTGCCTGCTGAGCCACCGTGGCCCTGAAGTAGCTTTTTATCTTCACTTTTCTTTTTCCTATTAGGCATATCATGGGTTTATGTATATTAAGTTATCAAATTATAAGAAGAGTCTTTATGTATTTTTAATTTTGAGTAAGGAAGAGAGATCATCAAATTACAGGGTGAGATGTTTGATTAATCCATGTTACTTAATATAGTTCAGCATTTATTTAATCAGGACTCTTCAGAAATTAGATCTTTGCTGATTTTCTCAAGGACAGTTTCAGCATTAAAAATGTATTCTTGTGTAATAAACTATAAAAAGGACCATTTCTTTATCTTCAGTAATTAATTTGTTCCCTCATTTCAGTTGACTTGGTTACTTATATAACAAGATTTCAGTGGGACATGGCCAAATATCCAATCAAACAGTCCCTGAAAAATATTTCTGAAATAATTGCAAAGGTAAGCTCAAAATAGAAACAAGTAGGATGCATTGATTTATGGTGACTTTATTTTATAAGTATTTAGCTATGAAATAATACTTATTTTATAAGTATTTAGCTATGAAATACTATTTATGTTTTTGACAAGGCAACTTAAATTATTTGTTGCAGATGCAAACTGGAAGTACCCTGTTACAACTTTACTGAAAAGAACGATGTTAAAAAAAGATAACATTTTTATGTGCTGTGTTTACTTATTTATTACCTTTGTTAACTTTTTTTTTTTTTTGCATGGGCAGGCACTGGGAACCGAACTTGGGTCTCCAGCATGACAGACAAGAACTCTGCCTGCTGAGCCACCGTGGCCCACCCTACCTTTGTTAACTTTTAAATACTGCATCAATAGTTTTTAAATAAGAAAAATTATTTTAACATTCTTTAATTATTATTTATACAAATTTTAAGTGTAACCAAGATTATGTAGAGGTGGAAATTGGAATTTATTTAAGGTTTATGAGTCATTTAGATAGATGATAATGTAGTCACTTATGATGGCACTGCTTCAAAACATCAAACTTTTTGGGGTCGCTGACCTGTTCTGACTATTCAGTATTGATCCTCTACCCAGAAAAATGCCCATAATCATTTACCACATTATTTTATGTAGAATTTCAGATAGTATGTGGATCCTGAAGCTCATCCATTAACTCACCAAATTAAGAGTTTCTCTTATCTTGAAAAGTCCTTGAACGAGTAAAAATGCAAAGTTCTTACCCAAAATTATAATCAGGCAAATCGACAAGGACGTGTTTGCCAACAGTTGTAATGGTCTGGCTAGGGTGAAAAGTAAAGTTAAAATTACTTGGACTTTCTCACTTGCCATGCCAGAGACCTGGATTCGATTCCTGGTGCCTGCCCATGCAAAAAAAAAAAAAATTACTTGAACTGATTTTCCTTGGTTTCTGATGACTTTGTGGTACAGTGTGTTCTTCAGTTGAATGTAAATGAATAGACTATCAAGGATTTTAATTAAAATCATATAGTTTAATGAAAAGAAGTAGTTTGATAATATAAAGTGATGCTGTTTATATATCTGTGTAAAATGTGACTAAGCTGATTTTCTTTTGATCCTTAGTGAGGATTTGGTTTTCCTTTTCTTCTTTATATTGTTAGGAACAAAATTGTTTAAAATAAGCATGTAGTATTTCTTCATCATTGGGCATAAAGTCTGAAACTTAAATTCATAGATCACTAATGCGGTTAGTACTTTGAGTCATTTTGAATACAGATTAATTTTGAGATGATCATGCATCTATATGATGATGTTAAGAATTACTGATTGTATATGTAGAATGGAATGATTTCTAAATGTTGTGTTAATTTCTTTTTTTTCTTTAATTAATAAAAAAAAAAAAAGGAGAATTAAATTCCAGGCTTTGAGTAATCAGAAATAAGGTAAAAGAAATAGGTTATAGAAAATCACATAACTATACAGCTGAGTCTCAGGTTCTTCAAGGGAGTTTCTTTGTGGAAATAGCAGTAGTATTTAGTCTTATAGGGGATTTGTTTATTAATGCTGTTGATATTCTACTTTCCCTCCATCTCTGGCATTTAATTGGTATGTATTCTGAAAATATACATTTATTTTAATGGCAATCTAAGCCAAATAATCAGGAAGGGAAATATGTCAGAGAAAAAGTTATATGGCATATATATATGAAGATCAAATAAAATGTGATGTAATAGGAGGGATGGTTAGTTGTATATATAGTAGAATCAAAAATTATAAAAGATGGAATAACATAGCTAAGTGGTTATCAAACTACATTTTTGATAAATTCCTCATTTATATTTGGAATTGAGAATGATCTCTTTGATTGTTGTAGAGGTAGTTAATATAGTAACAAACTTAAACCTTAACTTCCCTGTATACCTGTGATATTTGTAATATAAATTATGAATGTTGTCGGGTTGTTTGAAGAAGATTGTACTGCTCAGATATATCAGCAGGGGAGCAGTCCTTCTGTTTAAGTGGGTAACTGAAAAGCAAATTCCAGGATTATTGAACAAAATCAAGTTTAAGGCTTGGGTATTGTTTTATCTTTGAGTTGTACGATTATGTTTGTAGCTCAGTCTTGTTAAGGTTTGAGAACATATATGGTTCAAAAGATAACATGTAAAATAATTTTAATAGAAAAATACAGTTCTAATCCTGGTTTAATTAATTCTTCAAGTATTTTTTGAGCACATTAAGGTGTCAGACCTTTGAGCTAGAATCTGGAAGTACGTAGATGAGAAAGAATACTGCCCTCAACCTTCAAGTTGAGTCTGGAGTAAGGGAGAGGGAGCCAAAGAGAACATAGAAGGCTAGACTGGTGTACCTTAATGAGTCAGGAGCGAAGATTTTACAGAGAGGTGATATTTGATAAGGGTCTAAAAGGGTACACTGGAGGGCAGGCAGAGAAGAGAGGGACTAAGAGAGGACAGCATTTATAAAGGCATGGAGGTAGGAAGGAGCGCTGAAAATTTAGGAAAGATGAGAAGGACCACTGTAGTTGGCATTAGATAGTTGGGAGAGCTGCAAAAGATGAGGCTGTTAAAGGAAAGTCACCATCAGGACTTTATATGAGGACTTGTTAAAGTAAAGAATACATGTTTTAAAGATGTAACATTATTCAGTTTATGAAAATTCCGTAAATCAAGATTATTTACAGAAAATTTTGCATGTGATCTATTAAGTGAACAAAATTGAGCAATAATTCACCACCAGAAGAAATGGACAAAAATTAGGGCCACAATTTGTTAATATTATGAGTAGAAAGTTAAATTAGTAGAAATAATATAGTCATTCAGGAGAACAATGTGTATTATAGAATGACCTTTTAAGCCACAGTTACATTGTAAGAAACCTCATAAAAGAACTTGGGTTATTAAATTTAAGTTAACATTGATTTTCCTTTTTATATTTAATAGAATTAAAAATTGAACCAGAAATTCTATAAGGTGGAATGTTACTGTTTAAAGGGTAATGGAAAAACGAGGCTAGTCAGAGATTATTAGTTTTAAACTGAAATCACAACATTTGGTATTCTTTTTGGTAAATTGCAGTGTTATTAGGAAAATATGATTTTAGAATTTCAAAGTTGACACCTTAGAAATCCTCCAGCATTCTAATTTTATAGAAGGAAAAATTGAGGCATAGAAAAATATATTATCTTATAAAAATGAAATTGTCCACTTTTAAGCTCCTAATTTACATTAGTATAACTGGTAAAATAAAACGAATGAAGTGCTATCCCGAGATCAACAAGCCATATTTTAAGTAGGGTCAAAAAGATAATTTTATTGGGGTTAGAGGCATTTTAATTTTGAGGATATGCTAATATTTAGAAAGTCATTTTTGCCTGTATCAGATCTAAATCCATATTATTATTCCATTTTACAGAGAAGGAAGCAGAGTCAGAGAAGCGAAGTGACTTTACCCCATTGCCACACAGCTAATAGTGTAGAGCCACTAGTTGAAACCAGTTCTTCAAGCTTTAAATCTTTTTTATTTTCTCTCTCAATTGTTAGTTTTAGACATCTTTTTAAAAAAATCAATTTTTGTAACATTTATAAATAAATTCAACTAAATTGTTAATTTCATTGAGAAAATATTTTGTGTAATGATGGTGGAGTTGAGAACAAAGAAATTCTCTATGTAGCTTAGTTCCTTTTGTAGCTTTTAATTTGTAATCTCCAAACTTAATGGCCTAGGTTCTATTTATATGATTTAAGAAATAATAAGTAATAATAAAGATATGTGTGAACTAAAACATTATCTGTTAGTAGAAAAGATTCATATTGAAATCATGGCCATTAAAAAATGTAGAAGCATTTTGTTTTTAGCAGCATTTTTTTAAAATGACTTTTTAAAGCTGAATTTTTAAAATAATGGAATATTTGTAGATCAGAAACTAGTTCTTGGTTAAAACTAATGTTAAAATTCAGCTGCTTTGATTGTATTAGGGCATATTTAGGAAAATGTCCGTTTTTCTTTTTTCTTTTTTTTCTTAAAGGGAGTAACTCAGATTGACAATGATCTGAAATCGAGAGCATCTGCATATAATAACTTGAAAGGGAATCTTCAGAATTTGGAACGGAAGAATGCGTAAGCATATTAAGTGTATCTGAATATTAAAGATTGGGAAATTGTTCTAGCGTATATAGAATTAGATATTGTTGGGGTTTTACTAGGTTCCAGTTGTTTCTGTTATCAAAATGGTGTGGGGTTCTTTTTGTTGTTTTTTTTCAGTTCACAGAGAAAAGTCCATTAAGGTATAAATGTACGGATTTAGGTTAGTCAGAGCAGAAGTGAAGCTGATTTATTATGCTTGTTTCATGAGTAATACTTGTAAGTGGAATTGGAATTGGTTTATCCCTTTATTCATTCAATGTTTCACTGAAAAATTGGCAAAAGTTCATTGTTTTAAGTCAAATCATAGTATAATTGCATAGTTTATCTGCTGCTTACAGTGTAAATAATCATTCTCTAATTTGTTTGTTTTCCAAGTTTAGATTTTTCACACTGTAGGTTTTCTTAAAATAAGACACACTTGTTTTAGTTAATCTCCTTTTCTTTGGGATGACTACTGGAAGTGTAGCTGTAAGTACTTAACTGCTCAGGTTATCCATTTCTGTCCCAGAGAGAAAGTTGATTGGATACTGACAAGTGATGTAACTGAGCAAGACATTTTCATTATGAAAGGTCATTATTAGAAGACCAGTTGAAAACTGATTTGAAAGAGTTGATTATTGGGCTAACCAAATGATACCCAGGGCAAGAGAGGAAATCCAAAGGTTATACTTAGATGATTCAATTTAATAATTATGAAATAGATTTCAATTGATGTCTAATGAAGAGCCCTTTCTCAGTCATGATATTGTATATGTAATCAAGAGAAAAGCTGAGTTAAAATAATTAAAGCAAACACAAAAGGAGATACTGGAGGAACATTTTACCAAATGTTGTATATTTTTGGTTGAAGGGATGGGAAGTTTTTTCAGCTTAATTTCTACTTCTTAGCTAAGGCTGATCCTCACTCTTTTGACAGAAATATGTATATATATCAAGAGAGTGAGGATTAGCTATATGTATATGTATGTATAAAATATGTGATTAGCCACCTATTTCTTTATTATAACACATAATTATTTTTAATTTATATAATTGCAGCACACACTTTACCAGTCTAATGATTTTTTTCCTATTCCTCAGAGGAAGTTTGCTAACTAGAAGTCTAGCAGAAATTGTGAAGAAGGATGACTTTGTTCTTGATTCAGAGTATCTCGTCACATTATTGGTGGTAGTTCCAAAGTATGTCTTTCTCTTACAAAAAGTGTTTACTTAATAAAATATAAGAAACATGTTAATATCTGGTATCGCAATTTGATATTTTCCATAAAGCCCAAGTATAAAGGGGATATAATCTTCCCATTCATTCTATCATGCACCATATATTCAGGAGACACATATAATAGAATTAAGTTCATAATCTGTAATCTCAATTACAGATTGAGAGTCCAAATCAAATTTAGAAACTTGGTAGAATTGACTATTTAAATAGTTAAATAATGCTAAATTTTTTTTTTATTACAGATGTTAGATTTTTCAAAATAGTAAGGAAGGTCTTTGTGTTTGTTTTTCTGACTGGTAGTATAAATTAAGCTCCATAAGAAGCAAAAGATGGATTAAATCGGGGTTGGCACACTTTTTCTTCTAAGGGCCAGATAGTAAATATTTTAGGCTTTGTGGGCTATATGATCTCTATTGTGAGTGCTCAACCCTGCCATGTCAACTTTGCCTTTATAGCTGAAAGTAGCCATAGGCAATAAATTAAGCAAATGGGTGTGGCTGTGTTTCAATAAAAATTTACAGGAACAGGCACAGGCTGTGGGCATAGGTTGTCAATCTCTGGATTAGACAATCTTCGACATCTCCTTTATATTGGTCCTCTGTGTTGGTTAACATTTGATCACAGTTAAACTTGGTAAAATGAATCCTTTGAACACTCATAGAGCTCTGTGTGTGTCTGAGTGTGTGTGTGTGTGTGTTTTAACCACTGTTAATGGTTCACTTTCTCACACTGAAATCTTGCTATGAAGGAATCTGTGGGATTCAGCCAGGTGGGAGAAATGGGGCCTCCTCAGAGCATCATTGCATGAAGCCTCCTCTCACTGTGCTCTGCATTTCTATCTGGTTAGGAAACAAGGACAATTGGAAAATGATGCCACTTGGAAACGGGCTAGAAAGCACCTCTGTGGAATTTACAGTAGCTGCAATATTATCTGACATGCATTTTTTCTCTTTACTGTAGAATGCAGTCTTCTGAATTATTATTTACACGTGGAGAAGGGCTTAAAACTAAGGGTTTGGTTCCCAAATTTTGTTTTATGTTTCCATTACATAACTCCCCCTCCCCTCTGCCCCACTAGACCTGGACCACTAATTATATATATAAATTTCATGGTGTCTGTGTTTTTATACGTAGGAAAATCACCTTGCCCAGGTAAAAGGTTTGTCTCATTCAACCTTTATTTGAAATTTGTTTTTAAAACTAAAAGTTTTCAGAATTTTCTGTACAGTATAATTGAAAATAGGCTCTAGGGCACTTAATATAATGAATTATTCTCTGTCCTTGTCTACAAATACCATTCTTGTCAATTTTAAGTCTCAAACATAGTTGTCTCTCCCTACAACCCCAAAAGCCACTGGCTTCCTGAGAAGCTTGTTGCATAATGTTCCTTGGTGACATAGTTTACTGCCACTATATTTACACAATACTTCCTGGTACTCCGTACTTTCGGTAAAAACAGTTTTATCTCGCCTGTCATAGTGGCCACTAAATGGAAATGATAGAGATTTCAGTATGGCTTTTTCTTTTTGTAAATGAGGTGTGATGTATATCAACTGCGTAGTTTAAAAGTAATTAAGAATCTATATGTTGCTTAACAACCTCTCCAAATATTTCTAGGATGTACCAGTTTTGCAGTAGTTACTGGATATAAAAGGGTGATGAAGTGTATTTCCTGCTTCACTTAGTATATTAAAATACAAACTCCATTGGGAAACTTGGAGCTTTATTACTTAATAGATTTGAGATATACCTACTATTTTTCCCATCACTTTTTTCTTCTTATATATGGCAGGAAGTAGGAGTTGTTTTTCTCCAATGCTTACTGTATTTTCTTTTCTGCAGATTAAACCACAATGATTGGATTAAGCAGTATGAAACACTAGCTGAAATGGTAGTTCCAAGATCTAGCAAGTAAGTAATAGTCTTTGTAAAATCATTTATTTCCCTGATCATCTTTTTGTAGTTTGGATATTGGGTTAGGAATTATCTTTGCTATCTTGTCTTTACAGTAAATTTATAGTTTTAGAATCTATATCATTTTCACTTTATAAATAAGGTTACATTACATTAAATGTAGTTATCATAATTTTAGACTTAGAAGGAATATTGCAGTTCTGTTTGACCCACTCATGTTTATCGATACAGAAGTTTTAGACATGACGTAGTTTACCCAGTGTCACACATCTCGTTAGTGGCAGGGCTAGAACTGGAACCCAGACATCAGGTGTGGCACTGTTGCTACTGCACTGTCCTGCCTTTTGAAAATTCTTCAGTCAGTATTTATTTGCATACCTATTTACATGTCTTTAAGTACTCATTTTACCTTGCAAAGGAATTGTGCCAGATTGGCTCCTAGAGGACCATTCCCAAATTTCCAGATATTCATCCTCACTTTCTAGGGGGCATAGATTTGACCTAATCTGTGCTTTCCTTAAAACATACTTTTTATGAAGTACTTTTTAATATATTTATTTAACATACATTGTTGAATTTGAGATGTACAACAGTTCCATGAAATAAAATAGTTTGGGTAGTTATCGTTCTTATTCTCCTAGATGAGGAAGTAATGCAGGAAGGTTAAGAAGTTGCCTCAAGTATGTGGCTGGATAAGTCCAGAGGCAAAGTTAGAACTAGAACTCAGGCCTTTTAGCTCTAGGCTCTGAGTACTCTTTGACTTTATATCATATCATTTTTCTTGTATGTTGCCATTGCCATGAGACATGTTCTTTGGGAAAATATTAAATATAGTATATATGCAGTCCAGAGGGATTCTTTTGTATGTACATTTCTCAAAAGGAAACAACCTGGTGAGTGGAAGATATAGGAGGTAGTAAAGGAGTATTAGTAAGGCCAGACCAATGAAGTATTTTCTTTTCCAGTCTATATGGGAGGTTATATCAGAGGTAGCTTTGTATAATGGAAAGAGTCCTGGACCCAGGGACTTGAGTTGTATTGCTCATTGCTACCAACTTACTGTGTGACCTGAGGCAAGTCTTTTAACTTCTCTGGGCCTCATTTTCTTTGTCTGTAAAATAAACATAACACCTTCCCTGTATATCTCTTGAGGTTATTTTAAGGTTTGATAGAATATGCAAAATATAAAATAATACAGTTATTATTATAGTTCCACAATGTTGATCTTCTGAAAATTAAGCCACAAACTTGTGCTTGTCATGAATTTTTCCCCCCCTTTTGGAAATATACCTTCCATTCATGCCAGCCCTTCACATGGGTGAAAGGCTAGACTGTCATGATACTAGTTTTTCACTTAAGTTGTTTATCCTGACAGATATCACCTTCTCATCCCTTTGCACTCTAATGAACAGTAAAGCAGTAGAGGTTGAATTGTGTCTTAAGAGACAGGTGGAGGAGGGAAGTAAGGTCCTGTGACACACGGGTGGAGGAGGGAAGTAAGGACCTGTGATGCACAGGTGGAAGAGGAGAGTAAGGATCCGTGACATACAGGTGGAGGAGGAGAGTAAGAACCTGTGACACACCCATCCTCTGTAGTTGTGCTGTGCCTAGCATGCAGGCTAATTAAGTAGGCCCTGGTCTGTTCTGAAAGCAATAAGAATGTTACTTCAGACATTTAAGTCTTTTGAAAATCACTTTAACAATTTAAAGGAAAAATTGTCAGGCAGTAACGTTTAATGCAGGCAATACTTATATGATGACTGTTCAGTAAATGCGTATTGATTTGTGAGAGTTCCCAGGCATTACTTGCTCAGTGAAAAGGTTGTTCTATGTATTTCTCAATTGAAAGTACATTAGAAAACATGTTCTTGAAAATAAGCATCTTTAAATTTAGTTATAGAAAGCACAGCAGTAGTTAAAATAGCATCATGAGGGTGTGCGTTAGTGCATGTAGGGCACATAAACTTTGGTGTGTATCTCTGGAGTTTTGGCCACTGCTGAGGGAAGATCTCTTTTTGTTGCTGGGTGTTTTTGCTTGTTTTGCTTATCATGATAAGCATTTTTGAGTAATTATTGTGTGCTGGCCATTGTTCTAAGTCTTTTATACAAATTGAATCAATTGTAAGTAGTTGTACTTTCACTTGTTACTTTTTAGCATGATTTTTGTGTTCTTATTCTTTGGAGCAGTGAAGGTGAAAGTGAAATTTTGAGATAGA
This sequence comes from Tamandua tetradactyla, assembly GCF_023851605.1. Taxonomy (NCBI): domain Eukaryota; kingdom Metazoa; phylum Chordata; class Mammalia; order Pilosa; family Myrmecophagidae; genus Tamandua; species Tamandua tetradactyla. The sequence continues at coordinate 147,575,409 of NC_135332.1, forward strand.
GGAATAGGCTTGAAAACTTCAAACCTGGAATAGGTCATTTCATTTAAACATACATGAAATCTAGTTATTTGCAAAGTATTTCGTCCGCGTCTTAAAAGATTGGATACTTTGAGATACATACTGACATTATTGTGTGGGCAAGTGCAGGAATGTATATAAATGCCGTGTCCAGATTACAGGCAAAGAAGGGGATGTAGAGCTGCTGTTCTCCTTCATTTTGTTGGAAAAAATTTAGAAAGAGGTGTTTTTTTTCCTTCTACTTTCAGAATTACCATTTTTCTTTAGGTCTGTCTACTTTTGCTTCTTAAAATAGTCTGAATCAGAACACTGGTTAACTTTTACTTTTTCTTTGTCTTTGGAAATATCACCACAGACTCACTGGTGTTTTTTGAGGTTTTGTTCAGGGAGCTCAAGTTCCAAATGAAACCAAGAAACCCAGGTAGGAAGGCCCAGGAAAATTACCAGCCACTGTGCAGACTAAAGATTCTCTTATGGCTTGGGGCAATGAAGTAGGTGGATTAGGGAACAGAGGGAATGGCAGATCTAAATTTTAGGAGCGACTTAAGAAATTGAAACATTAAAAATTGATCAGAAGCTACAGCAAGCATTGCCAGTCACGTGAGTCACTGAAAATGCCGTGGAATATCTGAAAAGCGTTGACTAGCAATTTGCTTTGTTTGCTCTAGGTGCAGTTGCACCTATAAAAAGATAGCATTACTGCTTTTATAAGTAAATGGAGAAAATTTGGTTTATACTAATAGAACTTTTGCAAGTTAGGTAAACTATCCTACCTCTCTTTCAGGCACAGCTCCTGGCCAGCATCCCATATGGAAAGGGTTCATGTCCATGCTTAATCATTAAAAATGTTACTTTCTCTCATCCTTTCTCCCCTTGTGTTGTAGTTTGCTAGCTGCCGGAATGCAACACACCAGAGATGGATTGGCTCTTAATAAAAGGGGATTTATTTTGTTAGTTCTTCAGAGGAAAGGCAGCTAACTTTTGACTGAGGTTCTTTCTTACATGGGAAGGCACAGGGTGGCCCCTGCTGGCCTTCTCTCCAGGCCTCTGGGTTCTAACGTCTTTCACCAGGGTGATTCCTTTCTGCATCTCCAAAGGCCTGGGCTGAGCTGCGAGTGCTGAGACGAGGTATGCCAAGCTGCCTGGGCTGTGCTACGTTGTGCTCTCTCATTTAAGCACCAGCCAGTTAAGTCAAACGTCATTCATTGCAGCCGGCACACCTCCTAGCTGACTGCAGATGTAATTAGCAACAGATGAGGTCCACGAACCATTGGCTCATGTCCACAGCAACAGAACTAGTTGCCTTCACCTGGCCAAGTTGACAACTGAATCTAACTACCACACCTTGTGACTTTGTTTCTTTACTATTCTCATAAGATCACTACAGTTTGTACCTTGGTTTAAAATTGATACAACATCTGGCTATTTAGCTCCCTGATACCTGCCTTTACTTGATACCTCTGGAATCTTAAACCTGTAATCCAACTTTTTGACCAAAACCTTCTCTTCATTTTTTGTTTTTGTTTTTCCCACTCCCGTGGAACCTACCCTTGGAACTCATCTGCATCTCTGTTCCCTTGACCCTTTGTTTCAGTGGGCATTGTTGATTTCGGCCAGTCATGCTTCCTGCTCTGCTGAGCCTGAATTCTCAGCCATTCTCTTGCCAGCAGCATCAGCTCTGGCCTCTCTTACCTGAAAATTCCCATTCTGAATTTATCTTTAATGTAATCTCCTGGCTTCTACACCTGAATTGCTGAGCGAGCTGGAGGGTATCTGATTGTCCTGAATACTCATCACATCAGTTAGGCTAATCTGTTTCAGCTCATTTCTTTCATCAGTACTGTTTCAATACCCCCATCAATATAATTGCCATCTATAGTCCCCTACCCCCAAAGCTTCAGACCCTCACAGGTTCCTACTGGACAGCTCCGCCTGGATTAGTGTTCCCTAAGTAACCACCAGTACCACAGCCTTATCACTCCAGTTCCAGTCCCAAACCGTCCATTCTCCTTGTAGGGTACCTCGAATTCCGAACCAGAAGCACAGTAGCCAGGCACTACCTCTCTCTCATCCCCCATCTGATCATTTGTTCCATTTCTACCCTCCATGGTATTTTGTTGAGCCATGCAAAATTTCTTTTTTATAGGTTAAAATGGTCAAATATTCATAATTTTGTATGATTCAGCCTGCTTATACTAAATTCCCCCTTTCCACACCCTGCCCCCTGCCAACTCCTAAATATACTAGTCCTGCTTCAGTTTAGACTTCCATTATATCTTGCCTGGATCATTGTAATTACTGTTAACTCATTTCCTTATCTCTAGTATTTTCCCTTTTCATCAGTGCTCTGTGTTACTGCCATTTTCATCTTTGGGATATACAAGTCTGGTACTCCCCTGTTTAAAGCCCTGTCTCTTCTAACTTTTACTCCTCCCTCAACGTACACACACACATCTCCTTGTATACTTACTTTCTGCAAAGTAACTATAGCTTACTTTATAGCTTTGCACACCTACTTTCATTTGCATATGGGGTTCTACCAGGAATCTTCTCTATTTTGCCTATTTTTCAAGCTTGCACTTGGCATCACCTCTTCTGTGAAACTTTTTTGAATTCCCTTCCCTTTTTTGCCCTAAATATCATACACATCTTCTGCTATAGTTTCTTTTGTTCTCCTGTTTATATATCTTTTTTCTTTAATAAATTCGTCTTCTTGAGGTCAAAGAACCATTTCCTAATAGTTTTATTCCTAATATTTAGCAAGAGCTTGGCTCAGTATATGTTAAATGACTGAAAATCCATTGTACTAATAAATACCTTTCCTGGAGAGGGAGAGGAAAGCAGGTGAATTTTTTTTTAATAAGGTGACATAGTAGGATCTAGTCATAAAATAAAAGCAAGTTTTTATCTTGGCATCTTTTACCATAAGGATTTTGACACAGATTCATGTCAAGCATCAAATGCTTTTGAAATGGTTTTAAAATAGCAAAGCACTATATGAGTTAAAGGATTAACATGATAATTCTGGAATGCTGGTTTTGGATCCAAAGCCTTTCAGGGTATAAGTTTGTTTTGTTCTCTTAACCAGTTTGCGCATCACTGAGTCAATCCTGGCATACCAAAGGTAATTAAAAGACTTTTTATTGAACTCTGTCCTCCTGGTAACTGACTTGCTTTGTGTTTGATAGGCACTGGGAGCAAGAAATAACAGGTCATAGTTTTGAGAAAGTCATAACATAAGAGGAAATTTAAACATTATGACTCCAGTGTAGTTGAGTTTTATACATGTGAGTGATTTCAGTGATCCATTCTCCCATATGGGTGGGCTGGGAGGTAGACCCTGCTGGCTGGCAGCCTGCTGGAGCCAGGGTGGGTTCCGTTCTTAACACCATTCTTCAGGTTTACTTGGTTAATCAGTTAGCTCTTAGGCTTCTTGGAGAAACTAAACTTACTTTCTTGTGTGTGTGTTTAATAAATATCTTTGAATTCCACAGATAATCTCTCAGTTTTGTTAAGTTTTTTTCCCCATTTGCTGAAGAAATAACCTGTAAATAAAAATTGAACATTAAAAAAAAAAAAACCCCAAAACATGAAAAATAGAGGATCCTCCTCCCCCAAGTGCTGTTCTCCCACCCCCAGAGCATCGCCGTTGTCCACTTCAGTGTGCAGCTCCACGTGCAGACCTTGCCCATGGGCTTCTGTGTATAAGTAGCAATAGGTAATTCTTAGAACTCAAATTAGGATCATACTATACATGAACTATACATGAACTATAGTTAAAAAGTTGGCCTTTTTAACTATATGGTGACCTTTTCCCCAAGGCATTACAAATTTATATGACAGTTGTGTCTGGAAAATTATTTCCAGTGATTCCATTGGACCTGTGACTGGATAGAAGTTCTGATCTAACTTGAACCTTTTAAAGCCTAAAATGGAGCTCAGAGACACATAAAAGTGTGTTTACTAAAAGATTAATTAGACATTTCCATTTATTTTGTGTAGGGCATGGGTGGGATAAAAAGGATCTGAGGTATGAGCTGTTGGTGGTGCCGAGATGGTGGTCCAGGCCTCAGTGGTGATGGGCTGGGATGGAGAGAGGAGAGAGGTCAGCTTCCAGGAGGAGAAGAGGGTGCTTAGCAAGGAAGAAAGGAGGCACCAGAAACAAACCATCTATTTGACCAATTTTGCCTAGGTCAGCCTGACACAGATATAGATTGAAAATCTCAGTTGGGTGCTTTAATTGAGCTGGTTTAATTTTGTTGGTTAGTAAGAAGTAAGTGTAATATTGGGCTATTAAGGCACCATAAGCAGAGGTTCTCAATTTTTTTCAGTGTTTGTGGCATTACAAATGGAGAGCATTGCGGTGTCTTGGGGAGGGCTGTTTTTACCCTCCCTGCCTTAACCTCCCCTGTTTCTGAATTCTGTCCTTAAATATAAATCTTTAAATTGACTTCTTTTTTTTTCGTAGTGTTCTCTCAGAGGACCAAGACAGTTACCTTTGTAATGTCACCTTGTTTAGGAAAGCAGTTGATGACTTCAGACACAAAGCCCGGGAAAACAAGTAAGATAATTAATTTTTGTTTTTGAATTTTTTAAAGCAGCTCTGCACAGCTTGGACAGTTTTGTTTCTTCCCTCCAAATTTAGATTCATCGTTCGTGACTTCCAGTATAATGAAGAGGAGATGAAAGCAGATAAAGAAGAAATGAACAGGCTTTCTACTGACAAGAAAAAGCAATTTGTACGTGTTCTTAATATTTAGCATTATCAATATTAAGCAGAAGAAAAATTGGTATCTATTTTCTTTGATTTAAAGGAAAGCAACGTGTCTCTGATTTTGCTTTGAAGATATTTGAATTTTAATTATTTTTTCTATTGAAAAATTAGAATGAATTCCTCTAGCAAGAGTAGATCAGTGGACAGTTGTCTTAAAATGCATACCATAAAATTAATTACTCAGAAATTAATTTTAAATGCAGTGTTTTGGTTAATGCCCCTGTAGTGAAGGTAGTTAAATAATTAGGTTTTCTCTTTTTCAATAATATTTTTCATTTTCTTTAGGTTAATGTTTTAAATGGCTCATACTTTTATTGAAGTAATTGATATTTAAATCATTGAAGAGTTAATATGTTGTAGGTATAATAGGGAGCAGGGATGGAGTAGTTAAACTGAAACATGGTGTCAACTATTTTTCAGGTATAAGGTTCCTAAAAAGACTAAAAACTTGTATAGAAGGGAAAATGTGATGACTGAAAATTTATTTCTCTTGTACTATGAGAGAAAATAAAGGCAGATTCCATTCATCATTATTTCTAAGTCCTTTATAAAACATATCTCCCTTGAGAAAAGAACCAGCCAAGTAATGTCTAATATAATAACCAACTTGTTAGAGAATATCCCTGAATCCTTTAAAGAACATATTTTGACCAAAGACTTTAACTTTGTTTTATCTTTTTTTTGCTTAAATTAACTGGTTAATACATCCAAATAAGCTAATAATGTCATCCAAATAATTCTTAGCTGAGTTGAGAACATGTCTTTTGAGTATGGAGAGGAGCTGTTAAGTTACTTGAAATCTTTTCCTTTAAAGAGGCATTTTTATTTGTGCTGGAAGTCATGCTAAGTGTTTTAAGTTCAGAAACAACTTATATTACATAATAGAGTCATTAAAATTTTTGAACGTGAAGAGGTTTTGACTAGATCAACACCCTTATTTTGCTAATAAGAAAACTGAGACCTAGAAATATTAAATGACTTGCCTACATTGGTATTTATCTTTGTTCCTGAGAAGTTGTTTGTAGCATTTTAAATGTATAAAATGCTTATAAAATGTATAAAATAAAACTATTTTAAATTTATAAAATGTTTTACAGCATTGTCTAATAAATTTAGATTTTTGTATTTTGGTTTTCAAACTTGACACCCCTGTATTTTGTAGAAGTTTTAAACTACTTTCATTAAAATATATGCCTTTTCCTATGCAGTGAAATGGTTCTTATGCATTTTAGTATCTATGAGATTATGGAAACATGACTAACCTTTTCATCTAATTTAAGGTAAAGTATCTGAGAAGAGACTAATACTTGAAGCATTTTTAAAGTAAATTGTAATGTGACTTAATTCTGCTCTACAATCTAATGGATAGTTAAACTCTTTTTGAAAATCTTCGGTCTGATTGCCTTTTTCAATATCAAATTTGTGAGTTTGTTTTTTTCTTTTTATAGGGACCACTTGTGCGGTGGCTAAAAGTGAATTTCAGTGAGGCATTTATTGCATGGATTCATGTGAAAGCATTAAGGGTTTTTGTTGAGTCTGTTTTAAGGTAATGAAAGTTAATTGAGAAACTCGAGACTGAAGAGTTCATAGATCCCTTTACATTGGACCTCCATTAAAACATAACCCAGTAATATGTAATTGATTTGGAAAAACGACAAAGGGTAATCCTGAGGGAGAGATTGTCAAGATCCAGATTATACAGAGCATATTGGTTTTGTCTTTTAACACAAGGTTTAGAAAGAGATCCATGCTCTCTGGTTCTGTTCTTAAATAATATTTAAGGTAAGAGTAGATCATAAAATATTAACCAATATTCCTTGTTTAAAAGGAAGATCTTTTATAATATATATATATATATATTTTGTCTGCATGGACAGGCACCAATAATTGAACCCGGGTCTCTGGCATGGCAGGCGAGAACTCTGCCTGCTGAGCCACCGCGGCCCACCCATCTTTCTAATATTTAACATATAGTTTTGGTACCCAGTGTTCTAAAGACTTACTGAAATCATTGTTTCATGTTCATTAAAATATTCATTAAAATATTTTAATATTTTGAGATACTTAAAATCTCAATCACTGTGATCTTCTATACTTGTTGCTCATATTGGTAATAATAAAAAAACTTATTTGTAGCTTCAAATTATCAGAGTAGATGTGCATATTCTCATGCTCTTTATTATCATAAAAATATTTGCTAAGCTTACATATTATCATTATTTCCTGATGGATAGCCATAGATTTCCTTAAAAATGAATAATCAAGTAATTCCTAGTTGACACTTGGCTCTCATTTTAAAGAGATTTCTAGGGTATGGTGAGGACCAGAGAAGGTTTGTGTCTCTCTGAATAATAGTTGAACATGTAAATGTGGTCATTAAAATGAGATGCTCTTTCCTTTAACCGTGGTTAAATAATATGAGAATGTTTGCTTTAAAAAGAAAATCTCTATGTGTTTGCATGTACTGCATGCTGTATTTCTGCTTCCTTATAAGGTATGGCTTGCCAGTGAACTTCCAAGCAATGCTACTTCAGCCCAATAAAAAAACTATGAAGAAACTAAGAGAAGTATTATATGAATTATATAAACATCTAGACAGCAGTGCAGCAGCTATTATTGATGTAAGTACCCACTAGATAGCCTAGTAGAGTAGGATCTGGCATGAATGTCAAAATAAATTAATGGGAGAAGATAGAAAAGGGATAGAAATATTGTAATACTTAATTTTTATTGCTTTGAAGTTCTCAATTAATTTTGATACATTAAACTCAGCAAGGGAATGACGTGTTATCACATGACTAATGTTATGAGGAATTTAAGTTTCTCTAATTGATGTAACATTGTTGCCTGAACTGACATTTTATAAGGCATTATTTCTCCAAATGTTTTTTCTTCAATTTTTTTAAATACAATGATTCCTCCTACAGTCTTTCTCTTATTAACATTTAAAATTTTTTCAATTGTCATAGAACTTAAAAAATTCTATTAAAAATCTCATTCAGTTAACATATACACTAAGTTGGCAGTCTGCTCAAGGCTTTCATGTGCATTTTTCCTTTCCTTTAATCTTTGAAAAAGATCTGGTAAGTGTAGCTATTATTATCTCTCTTTTACATGTGCAGCAATTGCAGTCCCAGGATGTCTTAAGGCATTTGCCCAAGGCTGCTGGTGTAGTGAGTGAGGAATCTAGAACTGAAACCTAGATCTCGAGACTTTCTTAAGTGGTGAGGTTTTTGTTAGTGGAGGGATTACATCTGGAAAAAGCTTTTTTTTTCATCACTTTATTAAACTCTAATACCTATTTTGTGTTACTTTTTACCTTTTACTTAAAACACACCCTGTTTTGAAATCCTTAGGTTGATAAACTGTTAATTATAAGTTATCACTGAGTTCTCAAGCTAGAAATCTGATACTTCTTTATGTAAGAAGAGAAACACAGCAGAATGTGGTGGTTAAATATATGGGCGGTAGACAAGATTTCCTGAGTTAACATCCTGGGTTTGACACTTAGTGGCTATGACCTTAGAAAGCAGATTAGAAGTGGCATAGTGATCAGAAAGCTGTAGTATATGAATATTTTTTACCTTATAATTGCGAGTATATAAAATAAAAACATGCATATATTTTTTCTGTTTACGTATATAGCATTTCAAAACAAACAAAACTCTGTGTACTTTAGACGGCCTCTGATTTCTCTCAAAGATCTAAACTTTCTGAGGAGTGCTCTGAATATAACAGCCATGAACAATATCTTGCAAACCTTATAAATCCAAGACTTTCTGTTGGATGAAAACCCTTAGAGGGTATCCTGTTTTCTTGCTTCCAGAGACCCATGCAGCTCTTGTAACATCACACGGTAAACACTGCCTATTTTTTAAAAATGGTATAATAACTAAGATAAGCAAGAGCCAAAACTGCAACCTAACATCTATCAGTACTTATTATCTGACAACCACTTTGTAAGTGCTTCACCTGTATTCTGTCATACAGTCTTCACTTCACCCTTGTGAGGTGGGTGTTGTTATTCTTGATCCAGATGAGGGGAACTGAGGTCTCAGCTGAGAGGGTCCAGGTCGCATTGCTGGTAAACAGCAACACCAGCATTTAAAAGAAGTCTTTTTGACTCCAAGCTGAAGTACTTGACCCCACTAAACTACCCTCTTGTATCTTCTCGTGACGTTTCATCCAGAGCCCTTTGGTGCTTTGGGAAACTACTGGGTGGAGGAATGTTGTTATTTTTAACGTCTATTTTAACACTTACACTTACAGAAAAAAAATTAAGCTGCTAAAACATCAGAGCATGTTGTTTTTGCTTGAAAATGCTATCTTAGACAGCATATGCTTGGCAAAAACACCTTTCTTGAGAAAGATACCTTCCTGCTGTGAGAAGAAAAGTTTGTACCCAATTATCTCATATGGATAATTATGGAAGGAAATGCTTTTTCACTCTGTTTTAGTTTCCTAGGCTGCTTAAAGCAGATACCATAAAGTAGGTTGGCTTAAACAATGGGAATTTACTAGCTCACAGTTTGAGGGCAAGAAAATATCCAAATCCAGGCATCATCAAGGTGATACTTCTTCCTGAAGACCAGCTGCCATTATCCTTGGCTACTCTGCCACATGGGGATATCTGGTCTCTCCCTTCTCTTCCGAGTTTCCTTGATTTCATTGTCTTGCTCCCAGGACTTTCTCTCCTTTTCTGTATTCACTCCATTTATAAAGGACTCCAGAAGAGAATTAAGACCCATCCTGAATGAGGTGGCTTACACCTTACTGAAGTAGTCTCATCAAAAGGTCCTAGTTAACGATGGGTCCACAACCACAGGAATGAATTAAATTTAAGAATGTGCCTTACATACAGCTCTAGGTCACAACAATCTCATATAAAGTTTAGGTTACTTTTCAGTTTACTTGGACATTTCAGAAATTATTACTCTTGAACTTTAATGTGTAAAAGCTTTTTCTAAGCTACTGCCCAATAAACAAAAACTGAAACAACAGTCCTAGAGCTATATAAAAACAGAACTGCCAGTATTCATTTTCTTAAAATTTCCCACTGTTATAACAAATCATAAACAAATTATAATTTATAAATTATAAATGTTTCATGCTAAACCATCCCAGTCTCTATCCCAGTGTGTCTCATACTTCCTGGGATGAAACATTTATGGCTGAGAAGAATGATTACATACTTCATTTGGTGGTTGGAAAGCATACTGAAGGAATCTGTTCATAACCTGAAATACTAGGAATTTAATTTTCCCTCCCAAAGTATGTGGAATTAGTATCCATATGTGTGACCTTTTTAAAAACATTAAAACAAAAACATACCAGATTAGATTAATAGTTCCAGAGGGTATCATGTGGCTTTGTGGATCTCTTGGCACTCTGCTGTGCCCTAAGGGGAACTAAGTCCCTTTTTCAAGAATCATACCTTGGCCGTGATTAAATGTTTAAGCTCTCAGGTGGAGTTGTGCCTTTGTACTGAGGGTTCTCAACATTGGACCTATGTGTGGTCCTGAAGAACAATTTGTAGTTAGAGTTTGATGCTCGTTTGGATAAGGCTGAAGTTCCACGTGCCTAGTGCAGTTTTGGCCATCAACTGGCATAAGCCTTTTTAGCTTTCTTCAAGAGCAGTGCTGTCCATTAAAAATATAATGAAAAAAAAAAAGGGCTTCTGTCGTGAGTGGCACACGTAGGGCGCTTCGGTTGCTCTTCGTGCGAAATCGACATCAAGAGATTTCAGAAGCATAATTTTTGTTGCCAGGGCAGCTGGTGAGAAAAAAAAATAATAATAATGAAAGCCACGTATGTAATAATAAATGTTCTAGCAGTCATTTTTAAAAGAAGTAAACAGAAACAAGTGAAATTAATTTTAATAACATTTTATTTAACACAGTATATCCAGAATATTTTCATTTGTGGTTAGTAGCAGCCATATGGGACAGTACAGTCCCAGAAGCATTATAGACACACTCAAAGAATAATGAGAGAGATGCAGCCAGGATGGTATCAGAAAGGTCAATACTACTTTTCTTTATTGTTGCCTGGAGAGTAATTTAAAGATTTTTTTAACTGTCCTTGTTTTTATGCATAATTTTTAAAAATTACAGTAAAGAGGTTTAACAGAAACCTAATAAAATAAAAAAGATAATGTCTTGGTAAGGATCGATATTTGAAATCAATATTGGCTATTTAACAAAAAGTAAATTTAGATCTTCAGTTCTCACCAAACACCAAAATAACATTCTAGGTAGTCTAAAGCTGTCTTTCTGAGGTGAAGGACCAATTTGGGGTTTTTTTTGTGTGTGTGTTTTTTTTTTTTTTTTTTTTTAGTTTCTAATTCTGTTGCAAAGTGTTACTATTGTAAAATACAGTGACAATGAATTACTAGAAAATTGAAATGGGAAACAAAATATATAAAATACAAGCCAAATTTTATCTTTTAGTTTCAATAGAAAATTACTCTGTCAAAGTATTATAAAAGTTTCTGACACTCTATTTCTGTACTTACCTCATTACAGTCTGGTAACAGATGGTTTGTGGACTATTCCTGTTCATGGACCTCACTTGGGCACAATTTAAAGAATTAAATGAAAACAGCAACAACAAAGTGATTAAAAATTGTTCTCTCAATAGAAGGACTTATTAAGTGTAAATAAATGATGGGACAGGGCAAATAAATCACAGAAGAAAATATGGCTAGATTTGGTTTCATATAAAATCATAAGGTTTTATTTGTCCTAAGGCTACATATGCAGAAAAAAGTTAGGAATAAATAGCATAGACGTGAACAGACAGTTCATAAAAAAGAAACTACAAATTGCCAGTGAACTTAAAATAATAGGAATAGCTTCATGCATTTGTTTTTTCATGTTATTGGAGGTGTATATTCAGGGTGAATTCTTAGAAGTGGAATTTGTGGGGTTGAAGGGTAAATGCCTAGGCAGTTTTGCTAGATATTGCCACATTCTCCTTCATAGGAATTGTACTGTTTTGTAGCTCCACCAGCAGTATACAAGAGTGTCTGTTTTCCCATAGCCTCACCAGTAGATTTTGCTAATCTGATCGGTGGGAAATAGTATCTCAGTGTAGTTTTCATTTGCATTTCTCTTTTAATTTCTCTTATATTTATGATTTGAGGAGTGAGTTTATCATTGATTCTCTATGGTTTTCCAGGTACACAGTTAGCATCTTCTGCGGTTAGATAATTTTTTTCTTCCTTTCCTATCATTTTGTTTCTAATTGTTTTCTCTAGTCTAATTGCATTGCCTCCTACCTCCAGAACAATGCTAAATAGTGGTGGAGTTAGTGACATCCTTGCCTTATTCCTGACATTAGTGGGAATGACCCTAGGGTTTCCCCATTCAGCAAGATACTGGCTTTAGAATTGAGTTATTATATATTTTAGAACATTTGTAATTTTTAAAATTAAAAAATATAAAAGCATGGCCCATTGTATGTTTTTCAAAAGGAAATGGTAGAACAAGACTATTGTGGCTCAGATGATTGAGTACTATGCTCATTTGTCTAATGAAAGTAAGGTCTTGCTGGCAGTGAACTCAGGAAGGCCAAGACCAGGGCGTAATTTGCTACTGTTACCTCGTGGTCCTGCAGGCACTGACAGCAGGCTGCTGTGTGCTCCTGAGGGTTAGCTGGCACTTCCATGTGTATGTTGCTTCTTTTCCCTTGATTACTCTTCCCAGCTTCTTTCTCTTGCCAGACTCCTTATTCTTCAAAGCCGAGCTCAGATATTACTCCCCGGCTCCCTCAGGCCCACTTGCATCTTTGTGCCTATAGAACATGTTCTGTATGCTGGTTCACAAAACTTGGCTGCATGGCATGTACCTTTGACTTTCTGAATCAGAATCTTTGGGGATTGGATCTAGTAATCTGGATGTTTAAAATGTCCTCTAGTGTTTCTGAGGTGAAATTGAGTGTTGGGAACCACTGAGCTACACAGTCCTTTTAGGCCCTTTCTTTGCCTTCTGAAGTCTGCAAGGCAGTGACCCCTGCCCTTCCTCCACCCTGCTCCCACTGCAATCCCAGAGCCTCGTCCTGCTCAGCAAGCACTTGTGAGTAAATGAATGCTGGGACTCCTGCATAGTACATGAGGTGTGTGAGGGAGGGAAGAGAGAGAAGACTGATTTACTAATGCATAGCCGATGGGCTTCCTGTTAATTTTATGTTGGTACATGTTTGCATGCATGTGCATGGTTCATGTGTATGGTAAACAGTTAATTTTCTGATACCGTTTTCTGTGTCACTTTTTCAATTCCACTAAAAATGAGAGCAAAACCTCAGGAAAAATTTAATGATCATAAATTACTGAATGTTACTATGCGCTGCTGAAACCCATTTGACCAAAAGCATTCTATAATCTGAAATTTCTCTCACTGTGCTCCCCTAAAGTCATGTTTTCTTGGTCTTGATAGCTCTTGGTAAATGGATAACAGGCCAGAAAGAGTAGTGCCACTTTCACAATTTGGGTATGTATTTTGCATGTTAAAATGGTTTACCAGAGTTGGGAGGCTACTCTGGTGGTCACTCTTAACACAAGTTTCAGTTAGACATGGCTACATACCATAACTTGCCAAACCCCAACCAAAACCATTCCTGCCAATCCTAAAGAACACCTAGGGCATTATATAAGGCCCTACAAAGGTTCCATGCACTTGGGTAACTTTCCAGAAACCTACAACCTCCAGATGGGTCCCTGGACTTGATAAGTTTTGAAATGCACAGGGGCCAGCCTCTCCAGAACATCAACTAGTTCCATCCCCCTATTCCATATTACTGACAGCCCCTTCCAACATGAGAAAGTTAGAATGGCCATAGCCCAAATACCCCAAAAGAGTGTGAGAAAGATCAAAGGTGATGGTGGAGTTATACAGGGAAGGTAGATATTTAACAAACGAGTATGATTGCTGAATCGTTATACTAATACTTCTTTTAGTCTCCAGTATCTTAGTGCAGCTAGAAGTAGAAACCTAAAATGGTAACCCATACCAAACTCTGAAATCTGTTCTACAACTAATCATCATATTGTGCTTTGAAATTTATTGCTTTTTTTGTATATATGTTATTTTTCACAAAAAAGAAAAAAAATTGCTTTGCCTTGTTTACCTTGTTTTATATTAGTTAGAGCTGTCCTTTGCTTCTTAGTGTTTCTCAAAACCTGTCATAATCTTGCTACCACAGATGAGATATTAATAACTGCAGAAATACAGAAACAGTTATACTAGTTGTCTGCAAGTATTATAGGTCACAGAAAGAAAGAAAAGAGTTATCTTAATTTTATTTATGAGAAGTAGTAGAGTCAATATATGAACATTTTGAAAGGAACTGTCTTTTTTCTAAAGTTATATGCTCTCCAGACAAAAGAAGATAAAAACAAACTGTGTGTGTTTATTGTTATTGTTGTTTCAAACTGTGGTGGGATTTTATATTTTTTAATTTCAGATATCTTGCTGATTTTTTCTCTCTTTACTTTAGGGTAGTTGTATCTCACAAGTGTATTAGCCATGAAAAATCAGATTTTCTTCCTAGATAAAAGAAAATGCCAGCAAATAAATTTCTGCATTTTAATATAATTGTAGATAAATGAGGCCTGCTTGTTGCATAATTTCCTAATAATAAATTCTTATGACGTGCTTATATAAGAATGATATTTTAAGGATTTTACTTGGCTTATTTTAATCTAACTTTTTGTAAGCCTTTTATTCCAAAAATTTAGTATTCTAAGCCTGAGATTAGGAAACTAATCTCTCATGGTATACATAAGAAAGAGTGGTAGAGTCATGGCTAAACACACCCAGACTTTGTAGTCAGAGAGTGCTTGAATCTGGCTGTACTAGTCAGTGTGTTTCCTAGGGCAAGTCAATCTTTCTGAGACTTTGTTTGCAAAATGGAGATAATTCCTACTCAGATAAAATTAGTATAAATGCATAAATTTGGCCCAGAATAGATGTTCACTAAAATGGTAAATGGTAGTACTTTTTATCTTTCTTTTTTTGAGTTCTTTAAGTACATATTTGAATAATTGTCTGCTTTTTCTATAGGCTCCTATGGATATTCCAGGCTTAAACCTGAGTCAACAAGAATATTACCCCTATGTGTACTACAAGATTGATTGCAACTTGCTGGAATTCAAGTAAAAGTGGGCTCCTCCGACAGTCCTGCTCTTGTGTTGGTGGATACTAACCGAAATAGGTGGCAGACGGATAGTACTTTTGACTCTAGTACCCTTTGCTTGCTTCTTACCCCCTTTCCTAGGTGAATTCTCCCATAGTGGTCTTTCTCAACTTTTTATTTTTGAAGGAAAATGTATGTATTGTTTCTTTTTATTGATCAGGTCTGTAAATGTATACTAAAAAAAAAATCAGAGTTTATTTATGAACAGAATAGTTTATTTAAAGAGTTCTTTCCTCATCAATATTGTGGTATGCATTAATTCCATTTGTTATTATTGTGTACAACGGCCTTGTTTACAAGGGAATGGTGTAAGCATTTATACCATTTGTTCACTGTATTTAGTAAACCTAATTGTTTAATAGTTTTTGAATTGTGATGTAAAGAAATGTGTCTATATTCAAGTAAATGTTTTCTGAATGTTTCAAAATACAATCTGTGAGCACTGTCAACACCCACAGGAGAGAATAAAATTACCTGTGCAAAGGTGAATTGTGTATGTAACTTCAAAAGATTATAACTCTGTTTGAGAGTTTAATAAGTGATAGCATAGCTAATTTGCTATGCTGCTTTCAAGATTTTGTTATATGCTGAGGTGACATTATGTGTGGTTTAATTATAGCAAATTTACGTCAGAGCACAAATTTGGAGATTATTTTTTCAGAGTATTTACAGATGGACACTTAGATTTTTAGTCTCTCAATTAAGAAGTAGTGCTAATTTTTAATAAAGTAGAGCAAAATTATTGTAGCTTTTCCCCTAAGTCTTTATATTACATATTTCCCTTTTAAGACCTGTAATTATAGAAGCCTTCATTTATGATAAAGTCTGAAAATAGTAGCATCGTTAACCTTTTAAGATCTCTGAGATGAATGACTAAATCTAGCATCCTAAGAGTTTTTAAGAGGGGATTTTATGGTAGTGCATCTTTATTGTGTACTCAGAGACTTGTAAATAAGAGAAAGTTTACATTTTATTTTAAGCACATTTCTAAACTATTCTTTTCCCTCTAGAACATTACATTCCTTCCAAAATTCTTTTTATTATTTCATAATTTAAAAATTATTTCAAAAATAGTTACTAACGTCAAACAAATACAAACTTCTATAAAATAAAACATGAAAGACTTCCCCCTTTCCTACTCCTGAGGCATGCTTATGTATCCTTCCCGAGCGGGGACTGTAGCCTCTGTAATATGTATATCAGACACCCGGTTTATTTTTTTTTAATGAGGAATCATACTACACGTTTGTCACTTGCTTTTTTTTTGCTTTTTGTTTAAAAATGTATCCAAATTATCTTTACAATGTCAGTCTATTTAGAGCTACCTCATTGCTTTAACTAGGTACATGATATTCCATCATGTGTTTATGGTGTAATATATTTAGCCAGTCACCTTTTGATGGATAGGCTGTTTTCCATTTTTGCTACACTAACACTGCCACCATATATATTCTTGCACAGACATCTTTATACACTTGTATTAGTGTTTCTGTAGGAGAGGTCCAGGAATTGGGCTTTTTGTAGGGCCACAGGGCATGTGTATTTAGAATTTTGATACACACTACCAAGTTTTTGGTCAGAATCTAAATTTAAGACATGTTTGGAATGTTATTTTATTTTCCATTTCCTTTGCTTAAGAGGAAGCTGAAAATTTT
The DNA here is from genome assembly GCF_023851605.1 of Tamandua tetradactyla. NCBI lineage: Eukaryota > Metazoa > Chordata > Mammalia > Pilosa > Myrmecophagidae > Tamandua > Tamandua tetradactyla. The sequence goes on from NC_135332.1 coordinate 147,592,050, forward strand.
TTTGTTGTTGTCAGAAAATTATGGTTCTCTGTCTTCTTTTGCAAGAGTTCTTTGAATCTTAGTGTCCATAAAATGGGGATAATATTTCTATCGTAGGGATGTGTTTGAGAATTAAAGTAAAAGACTGGTAGGCTCATGCAATGACTTTTAAAGTTTTATTTAGACTTTAATATTCTTTTCATTTGAGTAGGTAAGAACTTTCAGGTTTAAAATCCCAGTGTGTGTTAGGAACTATGGGGTTTTTGCTTTAATTTTTGTCATGGATGGAATACAGCAGAGTGGCCCTGGAGCCAGACTTCAAGCATTTGCTTCTAGCTCTGCGGCTCATTAGTCCCACGAGCCTGGGGACAGAGTGATCTCCGCGCCACAATGCGTCATTTGTGTGCTGGGGATAATTATAGTGTCCACCTCATAGGGCTTTTGTGGTGAGTAAGTGAGGCCCCATGTGTCCATAAAGTGTTTAGAATGGTGTCTGATAAGAGCTCGCTACATGTACTTACTATAGTTCTAGAGGAATCCTTGTAGCGCCTTTCCTGCTTGTGTGTCTTATTTGGGAATTTCAAGGTACTGTTTTACATTTGAAGGTTAGAAAGAATTAATTGTGGGGTAGGGGGTTGGGAGAGGTGGTAAAGTCTGTCTGTAATATACCAGTAAAGCAGTTGAGTGTCACTGAGCTTTGGAGGTTGGATTATTTATGTTGGTTCTGGTGCTTCTGTTCCTGGGAAGGCACTGTTGCTGTTCAGTTGCCTTGTGTTGTTTGCTGAGATGGGTTCTCCTTGAGGACAGAGCTCAAAGCTTTGAGAGTCATTAAACATTTATGAGTGTCTGATAGGGACTGTTATGCTGATGCTTTCACATATGTTACCTCATCGCTTCCACAGGTTGTTCATGATGGGAGCAGCAGTGGATCCCCATTTTACTCATGTGGAGACTTAGGTTCAAAGCAGCTAAGTAATTTCTTTGTAGAAGAGACACATTTAGAGTGAGTAAGAATTTAAACCTAGGGTTTCTGACTGCTGGGCTCTTTCCTCCATATCATATCTCTCACTCTCCACCAGCTACTATGGGAGTGAGCTAAACACATTCCTTACTCTTAGTCCAAGATAGACAGACAATGATAGAGATTAGGTGTGGATAATCTGTGATTAAATTGTGTTGCTATTTGGCAGGGACCAGAAGCCCAGAACATTCTGTCAGTGGTGGGTGTTGATGTGTCTAGTTGTTGCATGCTAATTTCAGTAGCCTGAGTTAGTCAACCTAGAAGATTTTTTTCTACCTCTGAAATTACCATGATGAAGTGGCTATTAAGCAGAAACTGTGTGGTTTGGGGGAAACATACCCCACATACTTTGTGACTGAGCTCATGCCAAGTAGTACCTTTAAAGTGTTAATACCCTGTCCACAATAAATATTCAGCAAATGTGAACTTTGCTTTACTCTCACTTCAGAATTAAATAGTCCCAAATGTTGAAAATAAAATACAAGAAAATGATCTAAATATGATGTTATTCTCCTTCATTTTCAACTGCTTTTTATTTTTAAGAAAAAGAATCGAAGTAAAATATGTGCAAGGTTAAAAATCACATACATGAATAGTATAACAGACAGCTTATAATGAAAACCTTGCCTGCCTTTTTAAAAAAATGTGGTTATTGTCTGCCATTAATATCAGTAAAAGATAATTTTTCCTAGAAGGGTCTTATTTTTTTATGTTCTAGAGAAAACATATTAAAAACTTTGCTAATTTAGTGCCTGTCTCTAATAGAATCAAAGTTTACTCATTTTAATATTGAAAATTTAGTCATGGTCTTTGTTTTTTTTTTTTTTCGAAGATAAGATTTTCTAGCATGGACTAATATATGAATGTAATTCTGGTATTCTAAAAGTGGAATCTGGCACATTGGAGCTATTTTATTCACTAGTGGATTTACCCATAGAATATTCAGTTCTGAGCCCTGAGACTTGTGAGAGAAAAAGAGAACTAAGTAAACCATGGAAATGATTAGCAGTAAAAAAAAAAAAAAAAATGCCTCCTGGGCTTGTTTAGCTCTAGAGAAGACTGGAGGAGAGAAAAGACAACATCCTTCCTACAAAGGATGATTAAATTAATGAAAGAAGAAAAAGGCCTAAAATGAAGCAGAAGGCAGTCGTTGAACACCAAGAAGACATTTTCTGACAGAGATACTCAATATTAGCTAATCTATCCAGCAAACAGATGTTACTTAGTGAATTTAATAAACATGAACATTCATTGTCAAATTCCACCCAACAGTCAGAAACCCTAGGTTTAAATTCTTACTGACTCAAACATTTGAACATGATCTTTTATTTTATTTTCAACATTTAACAGTTTTGACTAGATCCCAGGAATAATACACATTTTAACAGACACCCAGGAGCATCTGAATATAGTGGTCAGCCAATTACAGTCTAAGACTGCCTTTAAAAAATTCTTTCCCCGGACTGCCCCACCCAGTCATGGGCTTAAGATTTGTGAGTATCCTGAGGTCTCATTCAAATTCTCTCTGTATTTCACACAAACAAGGCTTAATAATTAACATCATTGTGGATAAACAGCTTTTCCTACTCTTTTACCTGAAGAAGCATTCCACATCATTAATCACTAAGTCCAGAAAGTCCTGCCTCAGCAGAAACTGATCTGCCAGTTGCAAAACCTAAACCCTTGCAAGGCCATAGACTATCAGATTGAAATTAGAGAAAAAACTGTCAATGATCAAGGTCACATTTCTTTTCATTGAAAGCCCACTTTGGGCATAATTTATCACTGCTTATGTAGCATAAAAGAACAACCCAAACACGGACTTTCAAAGAATGGTTTTGTATGCAGGAATAAGAAGGACATTAAGATGAAAATCCAAAATAGAAGTAAAGAAGTTTGAATGCTTCAAAAGTTATTGTTGGTGTAAGACAAAAGAAGGAATAAAATGGATGTACAATGCTACCTTAAACTTGAAGATTGTTTTGTGTGTATGTGCGTGTTTGTAGAAGATGAATAGAAACTATCCAGAATGCCAAATTCAGAACATCTTGTGTGGATTTGGCCATTTCTAGGTATGACCTCAGTGGACAATTCTGTGACAGAAGTAATTCTTTTATCTTTTTTTTAATTAAAAAATGTTTTATTTTAATACCAACACAACCTGCCAGATTTTATATATAACTATATAGGTAAATATTTAGACTGATTTTCAGAGTAGTAACAGGTCAGTACAGGTTTCGTTAATAAAACATGAACTCTTTTTTTTTTTTTAATTAAAATTTAGACTACCCAGGGACTGTATTTTACCACAAGAGGGCTCCCTGGTGCCATTGAAAAGTAAACCAGTAACTTTGCCTACCTACCCCTCACCTCATTCATTGATGGCTGTGAAATGGACTGTCAATTTAGAAAAGCCTCAAAACACTGGGTAGCATTCTCTTTTGTAAAATTTTATTACAACTATTTATTAATATAAAGCTTTCAGAAAATGTTAGACCACTCATATTAACTTGGTGACTCAATTCAGCCTGTATTTGTGTCTGTAGTATTGCTAGCAGTTCCCAAGCATCTTTCAGCAGTGTGGTCCCTTCCCGTGACACAGTTTTAACCAGTTAAAGAGGAAATGGAAAAAGTAAGGATATTGATAGATGTGTGTGTGAACCCATGGGCACGTATGTATAATCATTTATTCAGCAATTAGTTATTGAGAAAATTGTTATTGACCAAATAATGTGCAGACATTGTTTTAGGCCCTGGGGACACAATGCTAAGTAATCAAAAGGGCATGGTGCTGCCTTCACAGAGCTGGCAGCCTGAGAATATGGTGGCAGCCTCAGTTGACCAAATACAAACTTGTCAACTCAAAATTTTACTGATCTGTGAAATTTTGAGTCTGAAAGCATACTGAATTAAGGGTGCTTGTCCAGAAAAGCCAACTTACAGTATCAGTGGGCAAAGAATTGACCCACGGCTTTTCAAATCTGACCACCCAGTGAGTCTTGTTCAGCACTGTCTGAAAGAATTTTCTGAACGATAGAAATAATCTGTATCTGGGTACCTGATAACGTAGCCTTCAGCCACATGTGCCTGTGGAACGCTTGAAATGAGTCAAGTGTAACTGAGGAACTGAATTTGTATTCTTGTAAAATTTAAATTTCAGTAGCAACATGTGATGAGGGACTCTACTATTGGACAGTGCAGAGCTAGGTGGTCACACTCGGGTCCTGTCCTTGAGTTCCCTTATCTTGGATGGTTTTTGTTTCTCTGACTGGAAAAGCCAACCTAACCTCTGTTCACGTTGGCAAGTTTAGTTTCCCATGCTGCCTGGGAAGCCAGGACAGAGAGGATTGCTTTCTGAATTGTTGTTGATGTACCTCAGATGGCTATCTCTGCAGAGAGCAGCATTCTCTCTGCTCAGAGCAGCATTCTCTCTGCTCGTAAAAGACTGCAGAAACTTTGTGCTGCCGTTATGTGTATGAGGGTAAGCTGATTGCAATATTGAAAGACCAAAAGCTGCTGCTGATGAGAAATATTGAATCAGCGGAACTGAAAACACAGCTGTATGGTTCTCATGGAAACCTAATTTCTTCTGTCATTCAGTGCCCTCCTTAATGTTCACTGTGTGCAGGGCATTCGCTGGGCCAGGCTGTGTGGGGAGACAGCAAGGAGATGCTCAGCCCACATTCTTGAACAATATTAGTTGCCTCTATTTAGTCTTTCAGTAATTGAAGAGGTTCATAAAATGGCAAAGCAGTTAAGACTCCTGCAAGAAGTCTAGCAGCTTACAGTGTACACTCAGAAAAGAAGCAAATTGTTTACGAAAGGGATAATGCCCTGTCAGTGGTGGTGGTTTTTTTCCCATTAGTTACATTGGTGTGGCTATTGTCCACTCACACTTGGGACCAGTGGCATTACTCTGCAAGACAACTGGCCAAAGGAGGAAGGATGCAGTTAGAGACGCAGCTCCTCCCCTTCAGCCACAGGCTTCCTCCTCTTCTCTAGGCTCATTGCCTCTCACCTTTTGCATCCAGGCCCTTCCAGCACTCTGAAGGCTCCTCGCTCCCCATCCCCTGCTCCCAGCTGTGTCCATTGGCCTTGTTTCTTTCCCAGTCTATTTTGTTGGCCTCCTACCGTCTTGTCCCAGTTTCTGCTCACCTTTCATTCACCCTTGCACCACTGCCAGAGGAATGTCATGGACTGTTCACAAATCCTCAAGAGCTCCTCATTTACCAACAGAATAAAGACCCTTTGTTCAAATTGGATTGTTCCCATCTTTTTAATTTAGCCTCTCTGTGTGTTTTCTGTAAGTAGAATATTGGTTAATGCTTGTTCTTTCATTTGACCAGTGCCTCTTTGATAGGGGAATTTAGACTATTGGTTTTTGTTATGGATGCTTCAGTGGCCTGCTTTTCTCTCCTAGCCCCTCGGAGCTGGCAGCATTGACCTGATAAAGATCTGAGCTCTGCCAAAGTGTGTTCTTGGCTCTGAGGCTTGAACTTCGTTCTTCTCTAGCAGAGCAATAATTACAATGACCCTACAGAACTATAATGACGATTAAACTTCATGATATACATTTTCCAGCAAGGTACATGACACAGAGGATGCACTCAAAAACATTAGCTGCTATGTTGTTTATTATCCTTTTTATATGACTTGATTTTTGTATTTTGTTCCTTGCTGCCTTTATCTTATATGAAATAGTGATAGTTTCTTTTAGTTTATTTAGAAAGCAAATTCCCCGTTAAAAATCTTCCAGGAGCATGTGACTAGCAGTTTCACTCCTCAGTATGTACCCAAGAGAATTGAAAAACGTTTGTGCATGCAAAACCTTGTACCTGAAATTTCATTCTAGCATGATTCATTGATGCACGAAAGTGTTTAATTTTGAGGAGTTCCCCTTTATTTCTTTCTTCAGTGCTCTTGCTTTGGGTGTAAGGTCTAGGAAACTGCCTCCTAGTATAAGATTTATAAGATATTTCCCTACATTTTCTTCTAACAGTTTTATGGTCTTATAGCTAATGTTTAAGTCTTTATCCACTTTGAGTTAACTTTTGTATAGGGTATGAGATGTGGGTCCTCTTTCGTTCTTTTGCATATGGATATCTAGTTCTCTAGGGGAACATTCATTGAAGAGACTGGTCTGTCCCAGGTGAGTTGGCTTGACTGCCCTATCAAAGATTAATTGTCCATAGATGAGAGGGTCTATATCTGAACACTATTCTATTCCATTGGTCAGTATATCTATCTTTATGCCAGTACCATGCTGTTTTGATCACTGTAGCTTCATAATATGCCTTAACATCAGGTAGCGTGAGAACTCCTACTTCTTTTTTTTTTCTCAGGATACTTTTAGCTATTTGGGGTACCCTGCCCTTCCAGATATATTTGGTTATTGGTTTTTCTATTTCTGAAAAGTAAGTTTTGGGGATTTTGATTGGTATTGCATTGAATTTGTAAATCAGTTTAGGTAGAATTGACACTTTAACTGTATTTAGTCTTCCAGTCCATGAACACAGTATGCCCTTCCATCTATTTAGGTCTTCTGTGATTTCTTTTAACAATTTCTTGTAGTTTTCTTTGTATAGGTCTTTTGTCTCTTTAGTTTCATTTATTCCTAAATATTTTATTCTTTTGGTTGCAATTGTTAAGTGAAATTCTTTTCTTGATTTCCCCCTCAGATTGTTCATTGCTAGTGTAATAAAAACACTACAGATTTTTGAGTGTTGATCTTGTAACCTGCCACTTTGCTGTACTCATTTATTAGCTCTAGTAGTTTTGCTGTGGATTTTTCGGGGTTTTCGACATCTGCAATATATCCTCTGCAAACAGTGAGAGTTTTACTTCTTCCTTTCCAATTTTGATGCCTTGTATTTCTTTTTCTTATCTAATTGCTCTGGCTAGAACTTCCAACGCAATATAGCAGTGGTGATAGTGGACATCCTTGTCTTGTTCCTGATCTTAGGGGGAAAGTTTTCAGTTTTTCCCATTGAGGATGATGTTAGCTATGGGTTTTTCATATATTGCCTTTATCATTTTGAGGAAGTTCCCTTCTATTCCTATCCTTTGAAGTGTTTTCAACAGGAAAGGATGTTGAATTTTGTCAAATGCCTTTTCTTCATCAATCAAGATGATCATGTGGTTTTTCTGCTTTGATTTGTTGATATGGTATATTACATTAATTGATTTTCTTATGTTGAACCATCCTTGCATACCTGGAATGAATCCTACTTGGTCATGATGTATGATTCTTTTAATGTGTTGCTGGATTCGATTTGCTAGAATTTTGTTGAGGATTTTTGCATCTATATTCATTAGAGAGATTGGTCTGTAGTTTTCTTTTTTTGTAATATCTTTATCTGGCTTTGGTATGAGGGTGATGTTGGCTTCGTAGAATGAGTTAGGTAGCCTTCCCTCCTCTTCCATTTTTTTGAAGAGTTTGAGCAGGATTGGTACTGATTCTTTCTGGAATGTTTGGTAGAATTCACATGTGAAGCCATCTGGTCCTGGACTTTTCTTTTTGGGGAGCTTTGTAATGACTGATTCAGTTTCTTGTGATTGGTTTGTTAAGGTCGTCTATTTCCTCTCAAGTCAAAGTTGGTTGTTCATCTAGCATGATTTCATAATAGCCAATAAGTGAAAACAACCCAAGTGTGTATCAACTGAAGAAGGAATGGATAAATGAAATGTGCTTCAACTCCCTGTGATGGAATACTAGTCAGCCATAAAAAAAAAAAAGAAGTGGTTTTACATGCTTCAAAATGAATGAATTTTGGGTGCACAAGTAGTTCAGTGGTAGAATGGTCATCTTCCATGCAGGAGACCTGGTTTGATTCCCAGACCATGCACAAATAATAATAATAATAATAATAATAATAATAATAATAGAAAGAATGAACTTTGAAAATTTTATGCTAAATAAATGAAGCCAGACACAGGAGGACACATATTGTATGTTGCCATTTATATGAAATGTCCAGAATAGGCAAATCCATAAGAAGTTAGTGCTTGCCAGGGTTCAGGGTGTGGAGGGAAATAGGAGTGACTGCTAATGTGTACAGGGTTTCTTTTCTGGGATGATGAAACTATTTTGAATAGATAGGGGAGATAATTGCTAAACTTTGAATATACTAAAAACCACTGAACTCCGTACTAAAGGGATAAATTTTATGGTATGTGAATTATATCTCAATAAAAAAGATCTTTCAGGAATTATCTGAGATTTTCTATGAGTTATTTTGATTCTTATGTATTAATGTCAGTGTAAATTTTTAAAACCAATTTGAATTCTCTTTTATGAAAGATAAGGAGTTTTGCACTTTAGGGTTTTTCTCCTTTTACAATACTCTTGCTATTTATTTAATCTGAAGTCTAATAATCTCTTTTTCTGTCAGTTTGCTTTTTTATCTTCTGTGTTTCCTTTTTTTCCACTCATCACATTTAGCTGCAGCAGTCTTCAAATCTCTCCTCCTTTGCCAGGCAAAGTGTCAAATCTGTTCCAGAGTAGCCCATTTTACTGGTTATTGCTTCAGTTCGTCCTCAGCAGTCCCTGAACAAAAGGTCTCTGGCTGGTGATAAATGATCTAAGACTCTACTGGTCTAATAATGTTATTCTCTTGCTCGAATATATGTGTCATTGACACCTTGACTAGGTAAAAGTACCCTTAGCGTGCTCATTTGTTCAATGGCCATTTCCTGGGGGCATGCAATGCAAGTTCCTTGAGGCCAGAGTCCTCGTTCACTCAGCATATATTCATTAGTTCTCAATAGCTGGGTGCTGGGTGAGAGTAGATGAGTGAGAAAAAGGACCTGCCCTCATGGAGTTTACCTGCTAGTGGTTGGAAATAAGCAGTAAACAAATAAGAAACAAGACCTTTTACCCTCCATATTTGCAAAGGCAATAAAACACTGTGAGTTGAGAGAGAGCAACTTGAGGTGGGAAAGGGGTGGGGGAAGCTGCTTCAAGTGGGGGTTCTGAGTTGCGCCCAGAAGATGCCTAACGGGAAGAACTAGGGGAAGAATTTTCCTGGCTGAAGAAACAAAGCAAAGGCATGGGAGGAGGGAAGGAACTCTGAGAACTTGAATAAAAGAAAGTCCACGCGGCAGCAGCTCAGGGAGGGGAGGGAAGGAGGGAGTGCCGTAAATGCAAATGAGGTAGGGCTTTTTAGAGACCTAACAAAAAAGGGACTCTATTGTAGGGTATAATTTACGTTTCTCAGGAACTACCGCAGCAATAGTCTTACCTATTTGTAACCTCAGTCTTACATAGTGCTTGGCACATTGGTTGTAGGTGCTTGTTTCTATTTCTCAAATGGATGAATTTTTTGAGTATATACTATGCAAGCATATACTATTTGCTGGACTCTGCACCCAAAAGTCTTTCCACCATGTCACATACTTAATGCTTTCCTGCAAATGCTTGTAGAGATCCAGGCAGAATTTAGTAATTTGAATACTTTGTTACTTATTTCTTTTACAGCTCCCCTGATTTCTTTGAAATCATGATCATCCTGTGTTTATAAAATTAGTTAGCATTTTAAATAGCATTTGACACATAACTGGCTGACTCTGCAACTCTGTATTGGTCACATGATAATCCTTTGATCAGAGCCAACATATGACAGTAGGTTTTTGTTTTGATTTGTTTTTTTGACACTCTGGTTGCCTTCTCATTTTCCCAATATTTTTTCACCTCCACTTTTCTTAGAGGGGCTGGTGGCCTTTTTCCTTCAACTGTTGCAGTCTTTTGCTGGGAGACAAAGGTTACAATCTCCATGCAGTTTACTTAATGTAAGAAGTGAACTTTGTCATATAAATTTTTGTCATATAAATTATAAAGTTCTGCCTCATAAGTTATTTAATGTATTTCTTGCGGTCAGCTCTATCAGATCCCTCATATTCTTCCAGGGGAAATACTGCAACTTTGGAAGGACCCAAATGTTGAACATATGAATTGATTGCTTGAGAAGTGTTTGTGTTAGTTCTGGAACAGGGCCTGTGAAATTAGGCACCAATGTTGAAAGGAAGTCTAAAATTTTCCATAGTTACAGCTTTCCAGATTTTAATTGGCTGCTTGCCCTTGCATCAAAATTTCTTTTCCAAAATAAATGATTTGGAAGGGTTCTTATCTTTACAACCAGACACATAGTTTCAGTCGCCCCCCCCCCCAACTAGGAAAATTATCTCTTTAGCTATAATATGGTACACAATGTTGTCCCTGTTTAATCAGCCTCCTGAAACGAATTAAATTCCACATTAAAGTTGTAAGGGGACAGCAGTACTTATTAGACTACTGTTTTTTTTTTAAATACCATTGTCTACTAATTTATTTCACTTGTCTTTTTTGTTCTTGCTGTTGTTCCCTAATTTTTCTCGTATCGTTTGCTGCATAACTTTTATTTGGTCCAAATCTAATATGTGATTCTCTTTTGACTGTTTCACATTGCTAATTCTTACATGTATTCTTTCTTCCTTTTTTCTCACTTCATTTCAGAACCCCTCTCCAATGAACTTGCTTTAAAAAAAAAAAAAAAGATTGCAGTTTAAAAGGAACATTTTTTTTGCTGAAACTTCATGAAGCTAAGCAGCCCTTTCAGATCCTTTCTGGAAGTTGAGAAAAGTAAGCGATAAAATGATGCAGTCAGGAGCCCTTGCTCTCTCAATCACCACACTGCCCAATTCCAGGGAGGGGCTTCTTTCATTCTTTGGTACATACAGAAGTTGAACCCAACAACAGGACTGAAATCTCAGGTCATAGGTACACATTATTTTTAAATTTACGTCCTGGTTTTGTGCCCTTTTGACTCCATTTAGTCCATGCTCTTTTTACTGGTCTCTGCTCAGTCCCCACAGGAATTGTTCCAAATCATCTCCTCTTTCCTCCAGGCCTCCCCAACTCCTGCCCTTTCACTCCCTCTGTTCAAGATCTGGCCGTTGTTTCACAAAGAAACCTGTTCGTCCTGGGAGCCTTCTGAGTTGGCTCTGTGCGAAGTGCCAAGTAACCGCCTTCGTTTCCCAACCTTCCCTCTGCCTCTGTCCTCATTTCCGGAGAGCTCTGCTCCTCTCTGCCGTGCTCTTCCCACCTGCTAGGCCCGGCCTTCCACACGCAGGCCTTGGCACGCTGCGTTTGCTCCTGCAGTTTGTTCCTCGTTATCCTCCCACCTTTATTTGTATTATATAAACATAGTTCTGTTTCTTTCATCCTCAACAATGCTCCCTTGACCCTATGCCCTCTCTCAAGCTATCCCCTTCCCCCCCCTTTTCCTACCCCATTCTTTTTTCTTTTGAACCTCTAAATAAGCCCCCAAGCTGCTGAAAGCTACTTCCTGCCCCACCCAGTGAAGCTCTTGTTGGTGAACCAGCGTCATCCTGGTGAAGCAAGTGTAGCGGGCACCGTGTGACGCCATGGCAGCTGCCACAATTGACTGTCCTTTCCTCCTGAAACTCAGTTCTCCTTGCTTGCACTTCATTTCCTCCTTTTTTCTCTGTCCAAACTTGATGCCGGAGGTTCTCAAGCTTGACAGAATCCCCTGCAGCCGAGCCTCCTGGCGAGCTTTGTCAAACCAGGTTGTTGGCTCCGCCCAGGGGGTTCGCATTCATTAGGTCCCCAGTGGGGCCCGAGACTCCACATGTCTAACCGGGTGCCACTGAGGCTGAGGCTGCGGACCCAGGGACCACACTTGGAGGGTCACAGCCTTACACACCAGCACTGCTGGCTTTTTCCGAATTGCATGTTGCCCGTGTCATCCTGTCTATCCCTTGGACTTTGGTATCATCTGTTTGCTGATGACTGAAATCTCTGAATCTCATCCGCATCTCCTTCCAGTCTGGCAGGTTGATGTCCCCTGAGATGGTCTTCAGTGTTCCTGGGAGGGGGTGCTTTTGGCATTTGGGATGTGACGATTCTCTGGTGAGTTGAACTGCCCTGTGCCTTGAAGAATGTTTGGTCCTGCCCGGCCACTGCAGCACTCAAATCAACCAACCACCACCACCACCCCTTCCCAGAGGCCCCGGAAATGGAGTGCTCCTTCCTTCCTGGGAAGTGCTAGGTTCCCCACATCCTGTGCTTCCCGCACCCTGGCACCCACCCACCTGGTCAGTCAAGCAGAGACTTCTCCTCCCTCAACCCTCCCTGCTTCTAATTGGTCACCAAATCCCATCAATTTATTTTTAAAATAGCCCCCAGCTATCTCCTTCTCTGCATTATATGTGGCCTGGTTTAAAAAGCACAAGTTTTAAAGTCTGGCTTCTTAACAGGAATTCAAATTAAATCTCGCTTTGGCCATTCAGTAGCTCTGTGACCTCGCCTCTCACGCTGCCTAACCTCTCTGAGTCTCAGCTTCTGCAACTGGTAAAAAGAAGGTAAGACTTTCTTCAAAGGGTTATTGTGAGGATTAGAGATAAGGGGCACGGAGCGCTTTTCCCCAACACAGACTGGATTCCTGTGGGGCAGATTAGAAGGTAGACCACCACTGCTGCCTCCCACCTGCTTCCAGCCTCTCTTCCCTACCTCTTGCTCAATACTGCTGCCAAAGGAGCTTTCTGAAACACAGCCTTGTTGGGTCAGGCTTCTCCTGCAGAATCTTTATGGCTTCCCATTGCACATGCAGTGAACTTAAACTCCTTCAGGTGGTCTCCCATGCTCTGGAAATATGACTCCAACCAAGTTCTCCAGCTTTACTTATCTCTGGTCAATCAGCCTGGTCCCTCTGCTCAACTCCCTCCCTAATATATACATATACCTCACACTACACACACACACACACACACACACACACACACACACACACACACACTGAACAATTCACGGTTTCCCCTCCCCTTCACATCTGTTTCCTCAGTCTGACAAGTGCTTTTTCCTTTTTAGCCAGCTCAAATGCTGCTTTCTCTCTCTGTGGAATCTTTCCGTTTCTGCCCCTCTCTTCCCTCTGCTGTAATGTGTGTGCCTCTGTTTTGTATTTAGCTGGTTTCCTCTCCTTCACTTGGCTGAGTCTGAGAACACAGGCTCTGTGCTGTGGCTTTAGCAAGTCACTTTTTTTGTTCCTGGACAGCATGGCTTATCTGATCTGTCTCACCAAGTCACCAGATGAGAGCACATCATTAGAGCTACTAGTACAATTCTCCGGAGCAAATAGATTTTACAAAACTCCTTTGGAGGCTTTCCACTTCCCTTCAACCTTTTCCCTTTTTAGACCTTTTTCCCTTTGTAGGGTCTCTGGGCCAGAGCTGTACCTATTGTATTCGTTTTCTATTGCTACTACAGAACACTGCCACAAACTTAGTGGCTTCAACAATACAGATACAGCTTGTAGGTCTCAAATGGTAAAAGCAACATGTTGGCAGCCTGTGTTTTTATCTGGTTCTATGGGAGGATCCATTGCCTTGCTCAGTGGTGGTGTTGGCAGGATTCAGTTTCACGTGCTTGTAGGTCTGAGGTCCCATTTCCTTGCTGGCAGTCAGCGGGGGAACGCACCCTTAGGTCTCTCTCTGGTCCTTGCACATAACCCCCTTCCTCCCAGAACCAGCAACCCAGCATCAAATCCTTCTCACACTGCCATCTTCTTGACCCACCTTTCTGCTGCTTTTAAGGAGACTTGTGATTACATTGGGTCCACCTGGATAGTCTGGATAATTTCCCCACCAGAGGTTTCCATAATCTTAACCATGTCTGCAAAGTCCCTTTTGCTAAGTTAAGGTTTCAGGGACTAGGGCACAGACGTCTTGGGGGGGACCATTATTCTACTTACCATATGTTCTAGTTTGTTAGCTGCTAGAATGCAATATACCAGAAACAGAATGACTTTTAAAAGGGGGAATTTAATAAGTTGGTAGTTTACAGTTCTAAGGCCGAGAAAATGTCCCAATTAAAATAAGTCTATAGAAATGTCCAATCTAAGGCATCCAGGAAAAGATACCTTGATTTAAGAAGGCCGATGAAGTTCGGGGTTTCTTTCTCAAGTGGAAGGACACATGGTGAACACAGTCAGAGTTTCTCTCTCTTCTGGAAAGGTACATGGTGAACACGGTCAGGGTTCCTCTCTCATCTGGAAGGGCACATGGCAAACATGGCATCATCTGCTAGCTTCTTCTCCTGGCTTCCTGTTTCATGAAGCTCCCCAGAGGCATTTTCCTTCTTCATCTCCAAAGGTTACTGGCTGGTGAACTCTGCTTCTCATGGTTATGTTGTTCTGCTCTCCTCTCTCTGAATCTCTCTCATTCTCCAAAATGTTTCCTCTTTTATAGGACTCCAGAAACTTATCAAAACCCACCCAAATGGGTGGAGACATGTCATCACCTAATCCAGTTTAACAACCACTCGTGATTAAATCACATCTCCAGGGAGATGATCTGATTACAGTTTCAAACATACAGTATTGAATAGGGGTTATTCTGCCTTTATGAAAAGGGATTTTGATTAAAACATGACTTTTCTAGGGTCCATGCATCCTTTCAAACCAGCACACCATACCTCTTATTTCTCTAAACATTCTGAAATATGACTGTATGTTACTCACTTCCCTGACTATCCTGTAGTCATTTCCTTCCAAATAGCTGTTTTGTTTCTAGAACAGTAGACAGCTTTTCCTGTGCTTGGTGAGTATAGTGGACATCAGCTGTTTTTACCAGCCCAGAACTGGTACCACTTCTTACGGTAATGGCACCCCAGTTTTCCTTGGGGGAGCGGCCCATCCCCTATTCCAGGGTAGTTTAGGTGGTGCTGACCCACTGTCCAGTTCAGGGGTGGCACCTGACCCAGGCTTTGAACAACTGGAGCAGGTTAAAGTGATTGGATCAGAGATGGGGACTCAAGCAGGCCAACATGACTCAGTCCTAAGAATTTTGGGAGCATTACGGGTAACTTCTCCTTCCACCAGGGTCGATAACGAGACAGAATGTCAGCCCAGAGATGGAGGTGGTAATCTTGACATCCTCATAGCAGTGGAGAGCTCTGCAGAAAATGAGGCCAACACAGATCAAAGCAGACTCAATAATGGAAACCAATAGATGGCTGTCGACATAGTGTGTGACCATGAAGACTGAAGCCTGATGTGTACCTGGACTGTTAAGTTATACCAGCCACTAAATTCCCTTTTTATGCCTTAGCAGCATTTATGACAGCCTTGAGTTCTGACTGTACTGGGATTTTGTTGAATAATGTACTGTTTTCTGGTGCTTGTAATTATTTCCCTGAAATTTTTCTGAGAATCAAAGAACTTCTATGACTTAGTGGAAGAACTTCTCTTTATTTACGCATCCAGTGGTAGGTTGGCATGGTCAGGTTCATGTGTCAACTTGGCCAGGTGGTGGTACCCGGTCATCTGAATGGGCAAGCACTGGCCTGTCTGTTGCTATGAGGACATTTCATAGACTTAAATCATGATTACATTGTCTGCCTCCACAGCTGATTGCATTTGTAATCAGCTAAGGGGAGTGTCTTCTCCAATGAGTGATGCTTAATCTAATCACTGGAAGGTTTTTAAGGAGGATTCAGAAGAGACAGTCACTCTTCCTGCTTCAGCCAGCGAGCCTCTCCTGTGGAGTTTGTCCAGACCCTCTACTGGAGCCACCAGCTTCACAGCCTGCCCTATGGATTTTGGACTCTTTCGTTCCCATGGTTGTCCTGCCAGCCTCTCCTGAGAGTTCACTGAGGATCTTCATTGGAATCACCAGCTCGTGGCCTGCCCTACGACCTTGGGCTCTAGATTCCCACAGTTATGTGACATATTTTTATAAATTTCTTATCTACCGGTATCAATCCTGCTGATTCTGTTTCTCTGGAGAACCTTAGCTAATTCATAGGTTATTCATTTTTTTTTATTATTTATTAGTTAATCCTTCTGTGCCAAGCTGCAGGAAGGACTTATGTCTGCTGCTCTGGTGGCAGCGGAGGCAGGACAACTTGTGCGCTTAGACCATGAGGCAGGGCGGGGTCTGAGGGGCTGCAGGACCCAACAAGAAGAAGAAAGGAATCCCACCCACTCCATCCTCCTGCCTGTGCTGAACACCCTCTACTAGACAGAGCGCAGCTCCAACAGGCAGCCTAGAGGGACTCGACTACAGAGACATGCAAGCATCCAAGAATCCCCAAATGTTCCAGGAAAACCAACATGGTTGGTGCTACAAAGTTAACACCAAACTTAAACAGTAAAACTAACTTGGAGGAAAATGTGAATCAGATAAATAGAGTACGACTTTCAAATAATATAAGAGGATATAGTATATCCATTTTTTCAGATAAAAGCTATATATTCTGGTAATTATTAGACATTAAAATGTATTTGTTGTTTTCTAAGAAATAATTTATCATCACTCTAAAACAATATATCAATGATATTCAATTTGAATTATATTCAGGTCTCCCCCAAAGCATCTGAATAATATGTGCTTAGCATTAGCAAACAGGCTCAATAAATGTTAGCTATTATTAAAGTCAATACATGAAAAATCAAGTTGAAGAACAATGTTACAATGTGGTTATACTCCTAAAACATGGAACTAAGCTACATCTTTCTTTGTATACCTACATGTATGTAAATGCCTAGGGAAGTTCTAGAAAGCAGTCACTGCTGAGAAGAAGCCCAGTGTAGGAGTGTAGGAAATGAGAAGTGGTCCACAGGACTTTAACTTTAGCTTGTAAGATTGAAATTTTTACAGTGAGAATGTATTCAAGTCCAGTATTATTATTTTTTAATTAAAGTAGTTTTTTTCATTTCAATAAAAGAAAAGGATTTAATAAAATCCCAGAAAAGCCTGCTATTATGATGTAGTTGATAACATGGGAATTAGCTTTATCCCCTTAGCAAGGATATTATAAGCAACTTTAAAAATAACATTTGTGTTAATCCTCATTTATATATTTATTTATTTTTTTTTTTATTAATGGAAAAAAAAAGAAATTAACACAACATTTAGAAATCATACCATTCTACATATGGAATCAGTAATTCTTAACATCATCACATAGATGCATGATCATCGTTTCTTAGTACATTTGCATTGGTTTAGAGGAACTAGCAACACAACAGAAAAAGATATAGAATGTTAATATAGAGAAAAGAAATAAAAGTAGTAATAATAGTAAAAAAAACAAAAAAACAAAACAAAACAAACAAACAAACAAACAAAAAAACCCTATAGCTCAGATGCAGCTTCATTCAGTGTTTTAACATGATTACTTTACAATTAGGTATTATTGTGCTGTCCATTTTTGAGTTTTTGTATCTAGTCCTGTTGCACAGTCTGTATCCCTTCAGCTCCAATTACCCATTATCTTACCCTGTTTCTAACTCCTGCTGGACTCTGTTACCAATGACATATTTCAAGTTTATTCTCGAATGTCCGTTCACATCAGTGGGACCATACAGTATTTGTCCTTTAGTTTTTGGCTAGTCTCATTCAGCATAATGTTCTCTAGGTCCATCCATGTTATTACATGCTTCATAAGTTTATCTTGTCTTAAAGCTGCATAATATTCCATCGTATGTATATACCACAGTTTGTTTAGCCATTCTTCTGTTGATGGACATTTTGGCTGTTTCCATCTCTTTGCAATTGTAAATAACGCTGCTATAAACATTGGTATGCAAATGTCTGTTTGTGTCTTTGCCCTTAAGTCCTTTGAGTAGATACCTAGCAATGGTATTGCTGGGTCATATGGCAATTCTATATTCAGCTTTTAGAGGAACCGCCAAACTGCCTTCCACAGTGGTTGCACCATTTGACATTCCCACCAACAGTGGATAAGTGTGCCTCTTTCTCCGCATCCTCTCCAGCACTTGTCATTTTCTGTTTTGTTGATAATGGCCATTCTGGTGGGTGTGAGATGATATCTCATTGTGGTTTTGATTTGCATTTCTCTAATGGCCAGGGACATTGAGCATCTCTTCATGTGCCTCTTGGCCATCCGTATTTCCTCTTCTGGTAGGTGTCTGTTCAAGTCTTTTTCCCATTTTGTAATTGGGTTGGCTGTCTTTTTGTTGTTGAGTTGGACAATCTCTTTATAAATTCTGGATACTAGACCTTTATCTGATATATCATTTCCAAATATTATCTCCCATTGTATAGGCTGTCTTTCTACTTTCTTGATGAAGTTCTTTGATGCACAAAAGTGTTTAATTTTGAGGAGCTCCCATTTCTTTCTTTCTTTCTTCAGTGCTCTTGCTTTAGGTTTAAGGTCCATAAAACTGCCTCCAGTTGTAAGATTCATAAGATATCTCCCTACATTTTCCTCTAACTGTTTTATGGTCTTAGACCTAATGTTTAGATCTTTGATCCATTTTGAGTTAACTTTTGTATAGGGTGTGAGATACGGGTCCTCTTTCATTCTTTTGCATATGGATATCCAGTTCTCTAGGCACCATTTATTCAAGAGACTGTTCTGTCCCAGGTGAGTTGGCTTGACTGCCTTATCAAAGATCAAATGTCCATAGATGAGAGGGTCTATATCTGAGCACTCTATTCGATTCCATTGGTCGATATATCTATCTTTATGCCAATACCATGCTGTTTTAACCACTGTGGCTTCATAATATGCCTTAAAGTCCGGCATCGCGAGACCTCCAGCTTCGTTTTTTTCCCTCAAGATGTTTTTAGCAATTCAGGGCAACCTGCCCTTCCAGATAAATTTGCTTATTGGTTTTTCTAATTCTGAAAAATAAGTTGTTGGGATTTTGATTGGTATTGCATTGAATCTGTAGATCAGTTTAGGTAGGATTGACATCTTAATTATATTTAGTCTTCCAATCCATGAACATGGTGTGCCCTTCCATCTATTTAGGTCTTCTGTGATTTCTTTTAGCAGTTTTTTGTAGTTTTCTTTATATAGGTTTTTTGTCTCTTTAGTTAAATTTATTCCTAGGTATTTTATTCTTTTAGTTGCGATTGTAAATGGGATTCGTTTCTTGATTTCCCCCTCAGCTTGTTCATAATCCTCATTAATTTATAATCACTGTTTAATCCACTGTTTTTCAAACTGCAGGCCAAGATCCTTTAGAAGGTTGTAAAAACAGAGAGTTTCAAGCATCATTTTCTTAAAAAAAAAGGAAGGATGAAAATACAGCAGAGCAGCCCAGAATAGAATAGAATAAGAAAAATTGATGTACTTCACAAGTAGTAAGGGTAAATATAGTTTTATTAAACTTTGTGGTATCAAATATATTTTGATTTGATAATTTGCATCATGGCCTCAGAAATTTGAAAAACACTAATTTAACCTATTTTCTTCCTGACTTAATGAGGTTGCTAAACAAGACTGCATATTTTTTCTTTCATATATTTGCAGTGTACATTATTTTGAATAATTAAACACAAAAGAAAGCAGGCATTGAAGGAGTATTCTTGCCATTTTCTCAATTAATTTAACTTTGCAAAGCATAACTAACTAAGTTGTAAGTGTTGAATAAGAACTTGTCTGCTCCTTACACAAGCTCATTTGCATGGTCAGAGTCTCTTTAAGTGAGGTATGTGAGAAGCTTCTCTTAGATTCTAAAGGACATCATTCTTTTGCAACTTAGTGAGGAAACAACAAGCAACTAAATGACTGGTGGATAATTGATTTTAACCTAGAGTTTCTACTGGAAAATACCAAAGTGATAAATTGTCTTAGTTTGCTAATGCTGCCAGAATGAAATAGACCAGAAAATGGGTTGGCTTTTATAAAGGGAATTTATTACATTACAAGTTTATAGTTCTAAGGCCTTAAAAATGTCCAAACTCAGGCATCCAGAGAAAGATACCTTGATTCAAGAAAGGCAAAATGGCATCCAGGATTTTTATGTCAGCTGGAAAGGTACGTGGCTGGCACCTGAGGTCCTTCCTTGCTCCTGGTTTGTTGGTTTGTGCTTCTGATTCCAGTGTCTTCCTAGTTGTTTGTGGGCCTTTTCCTTAGCTTCTCCAGGAGAAAACTCTGGATTCTGGCTTGCTTAGCATCTCATGGGAAGGCACATGGCAATGTCTGTTGGGCTCTTTTCCCAGCTTCTGGTTTCAAATGACTCCTGCAGATCCTGTGGGTCTTTCTGGCATTTTCCTCTGCATCTCCAAACATCTGAATCTAGGTGTCTGCTTTCTCTGTTGGTGCTACAAGTATCTCCAAACGTCTGCATCTGTGATGCTTCTGAGCTCTTTCCCTCTTTTTGGACTCTTTAAAGACTCCAGTATTGAACGGGTAGAGTCACATCTCCATCTAATCAAAAGGTCACACTCCCAATTAGGTGTGTCACATCTCCTTGGAAACAATCTAATCAAAGTTTCCACCCTAAACAATAGATCTGCTCTCCACAAGATTGGATTAGGAAAAGAATGTGGTTTTTCTGGAGTACATAATAGATTCAGACTAGCACAGATATGTTTAGAATTGTGAATATTTCAGATTTGTCAATAATGTATCAAGAAATCATACTGTATAGAAAGAGGACTTTAAGAAGTTAGTTTTCTGAAATTATATGTCTAGGACAGACAAAAGTTCTTTATTGTGCAGCTATATGGGTATACTTATTAATGTGACCTGAGTAAATTGCAGTTATCCTGTAGAACAGGTTTAATAAGAGGAATTTCTGAGTTGTACACATATGACATATTTTTAAATGGAAACTTAAACTGTCTTTTTCTCTTGCTTCTTTCCTTGTTCCCAAACACCTCACCTTGCCTTCTCTTCTCTTAGATTAACTATACTAGCTGTTCAAGCATCTGCTGCGGTGCAGGGCTCTTAATTGGGGCCTGGAAAAGCCTTAGTGTGGGGAGTGAATGATGCCCACGGAAATCTCTACCATGGCCAAAGTGGAATTTAATTTAGTTATCTGTCATTTCTGTTCCTCAAAAGCGAACGGTTTAAAATAATCCATAATCCCACTTAATTATACTGTTTTATAATATATTACATTGTGTTTGTGTGTGTGTAGCAAAATTGTGATCATTCTTTTATGTTCTGTTTGATATTCTATTTTCACTCATCTAGTCCATTTTTAACTGGTGTGCTTAATAATCCACTCTTAATTTCACTGCAAGTGTTTGGACTATTTCCTTTAATAGAAAAGGAATGTAGCTAGATATAGATGATTACATCCAAATCTATTTTTTACTTTAGAAGCAGTGCTCTTGATGTTTGGCTTTAAGGAATAGTGGGTCCTAAATAGGGCCGTAAATAGAAAAGAAGCAACTTGTCCTGCTTTATTTACTACTGAACTAAATCCCACCACCAGTATTCTCAGAATCAAGTCTGTTTCCAATTCATAATTGTGATGGTTAGGTTCTGTTGTCAACTTGGCCAGTTGATTATGCCCAGTTGTCGGGTCAGGCAAGCACTGGCCTGACCATCTGCAAGGATATTTCATGGCTGGTTGATAAACCAGAAGGCTGGTGAATTAAGTAATCAGTCAGTTGATTGCATCTGTGGCTGATTATTTCTATAATCAACTAATGAGATAATCCAGTCAGCTGAAGACTTTTAAGGGAGAAGACTCTTTCACTGCTTCTTCAGCCAGTGAACCTCTCTTTGGTAGTTCTTTCAGATCCTTCTTCAGAGCCACCAGCTTTTCAGCCTGCCCTATGGATTTTGGACTCTTCGTTTCCCATGGTTGCATGAGACACCTCTATAAATCTCATATTTACAAATCTGTCCTGGTGGCTCTGTTTCTCTAGAGAACCCTAAAACGATAATATTCCTTGGGAATTCTATTTTGTGTGATTGCAAAACACAAGCTTTGGGGGAAATCTTCAATATTTAATTCACACTTCTCAAGGTGTTTCACTAATGGTCATTGTGATGGCAGTGCCTGAAGTAGCTAAGAGCATTTTACACTCTAGTATAAGTGTTTGCTTGTAGAAAGAGGGCAGGGGAGCTCCACCCCCCTTGTCTTGCCTTGGAGAGGGTAGGAAGGAACTGGAACCAGAGCATGTCCTCCAGTTAGCCTGACCCAGGTGGAGTGTGGACCGTTTCCCACCCACCTGACATCACCTGGATAGGTTCCAGGAGCCCTTCCTGTTGTTCAGTATGTAGTTAATGAAAGGCTGGGGAGAGGGGGCATTTCTAATGAAAACACAATAAAAATAATTGGCAGATGTTAACTGGGTAGAGAGATTGTGAAAAGGAATATGCTGATGTGGTGGGATGATAAAATCCTTTGTCCTTCTGCCTAAAACAGTTTGAGAGCAAATGGGATCGATGATAAAGGCAGAAATGGGATTGTCTTGGTTTGCCAGAGCTTCTATAAGAAATACCACAGGCTGATTGGCTTAAAGAACAGGAATTTATCATCTCACAGTTTTGGAGACTTGAAAGTCCAAAATCAAGATGTTGGCAGGCCATGCTTTCTCTGAAGTCTGTAGCTTTTGGTTTGCTGGCAATCCATAATTCAGTCTCTACCTCCATCACATGGCCAGCTCTTTCCTATTGCACTGTTTCCAAATCTCCTCTCCTTATAAGGACTCCAGTCATACTGGATTAAGGTTTACCCTGATTCAGTTTGGCCTTGTCTTAACTAATGAACATCTTCAAAAATCCTATCACAAACAAGTTCACAGCCACAGGACCAGTGGTTAGGACTTGGATATGTTTTCGTGGGGGAGATGACTCAGTCCATAAAAGGGATGTCCTTTAGAATCCCTGTCAGGTTCAAGGATTTCATTTCAGGTCATAATTTCAGAGGCACTACAGTTGGGGCCAGTAACACATGGTGGGAGAAGAAATGCAACTCTTGCTCCTCCCAGGGCTGTAAAATCTGTGATTTCCCCCTCCCCTACCAATGAGCTCATCTGCAGCGAGAGTCCCCAACTGCCCCCACCAATTGTTGGTTTTCTGTGTTATTCTGGAAAAATGAACAATAGACATTTCAAAACATTCAGTAGATGCTGCCCAAGTTATTTTTATCAACTTGTGCAGTCAGATTGGTGGTATCATTTATAGAACTCCAGAGGGCTCCTGTGCGTTCATCAGTCCAAAGGGTAATATTGGCTAAATTATAGAAATGGACTAAGATAGCCAAGTATACCCATGACGGGTGTGGCTCCTAAGCACTTCACCGTATCTAAATGTGTCACTTTCTTTTTTTATTTTAAGGTTGGTGTCTTTGCATGATACATACCAAGTACCAATGGATAAGTCAAAGTTAAGAGTTTGGTTGCATAAAGATTCTGGAATCATTCTTAGGAAGAGTCCTGTTCCTTTTGTACTTTTGAAATAAGGAGAAATTATCAGTCACGTAAAATATGGAAGCAAAAGGATGTCCTGCAGCCCTAAATTTTGTAAATTTCCTATTGTAAGCCCAGTTTCCTTTTGGAAGATCTTTTTTTTTCCTTGCATGGGCAGGCATGAGGAATCAAACCTGGGTCTCCGTTATGGCAAGCGAGAACTCTGCTTGCTGAGCCACCATGGCCCGCCCTGGAAAATCATTTTTTAAAAGTCTTTGTCTGGTAGGTCCAAGGCCTGGATGTCTCTACTGATGGTTTTTGGATTTATCTTGCTTCTTCTGATGGGCCAACATTTCCCATATCTTTGTCTTATAATCTTTTCTTGCACACTATTAATTTTAATATTTAAAAATGTTAACTGTGGAATTTAGTCTCTGAGTTATCTGTTCTTTATGTTTGTATCTGGCTAGTGATATGATAGAGATTTCCTTGAGTGCCCAGAACTAACAAACAAACCAATGCAAAAATCACCTTTCACAATCTTTGTAGATTGGCTCTGCATTGGCTGCTCTCTCCTTCAGAGTTTAACCCTACTGTCAAGAAGATCAGCCCGAGGTGAATGTGAAGTGCAGGGTCTTTATTGAGCTGTTCTGAGCCTGGGTCTCATCCTGGATTTGTGCTTGCTCCTGACCTTAGAAATTCCCGTATTTACAAGAATTTGAATGACCCCTCAACTTCCTGTGAAATAGACTTTCTCCCCCTTCCAGGCGCTTTATTATATGACTTAAAACAGACAATCCTTTGCCTCAGTTTACTTTGGCTGAATTGTTTCTTCCACTGTTTTAGTTTTCTGCAAACTATTTCTGCCTGCAGGGCAAATTGCATGGGGAAGAACCAGAGATGAGTTTCCTGATTCAGGCTTTTAGGCTGCTACCCAATAGAATGCGGCCAACATATATAGGCACCCCAGTATGTGCATCAGGATTATGCTGCTCCTTCAGGAACAAGGTTAGAGACCCACAGTGGAGTGCAGTCTGGCTCCACACTGTGCCCTGGAGTGACCCACTGTTTTTTTTGTTTTTGGCATGGGGAGGCACCGGGAATTGAACCTGGGTCTCTGGCATAGCAGGCGAGAACTTGGCCTGCTAAGTCACCATGGCCTGCCTTCCTACTGTTTTTAAAGCTGTGTTTTCTGGATCCGGAACTCACCCAGTTACTATAACACTTTAATTGTTTTATGGAATTCTGAGAAAAATGGCTCTGCCAGTTTTTGCTAGCTGTTCAAAGAACAGGGTTCAGGGGCGGGAGCGGGGGTTAGTTTGAGCAGGCTCCCTGGAGCATCTTATGCTACCATGTCAGCTGACCAGAAGCCCCAGTTTTTCTTACACGCTTTTGATTTCTCCATTTGGACTTCCATAATTTTTCTATTGAAAGATTCCAGGGAAGGCTTTAGAAAAACTCTAGCATTAAAGGAATTCCTGTTGTTTGAACTTCTTTGGGATTGTATAAACCAGCTACATATATATATATAGCAGTTTTATTGAGATATAATCACATACCATAAACCATTCAAAGTGGAAAATCATTGGCTTTTAGTATATTCACTGTGGTGCATTCATCAGCACGATCAATTTTAAAACATTTTCATTACTCCAAAAAGAAAGACCACTGTACCCCTTAGCAGTTATTGTTCAATCACTCTATCCATCCCTAGCCCTGCATAAAACCACTAATCTATTTTAATAGATTATTAAATAGATTACATAAAATTCCATTTTATATAAATGGAATTATACAATATGTAGTTCGTTGTACCTGGCTTCTTTCACTTAACATGATTTTTATTTTTTCAAATTATTATTTTTTAATTAGAGAAGTTGTAGGTTTGCAGAAAAGTCATGTAAAAAAATGCAGTGTTCCTATAAAGCCTCCTATTGTTGACACTTTGCATTAGGGTGGTACCTTTGTTACAATTGATGAAAGAATAACAAAATGGTATCAACTATAAGCCATTGTTTACATTAGGTGTATGTATTTCCCATTTACCATCCTATCATTATTAACACCTTGTATTAGCTATGTGCATTTGTTCTAGGTCATGAAAAAACGTTCTTATACTTGTACTATTAACCCCAGGCCATTGTCCACAACAGAATTCACTGTGTTATACAGTCCCATGTTTTATCTTCTAACTTTCATTCTGGTAGCATTCATGACACAAAACTTCCTCTTTCAACTTCATTCACATATATAATTCAATGCTATTAATTACACTCTCAGTAATGTGCTAGCACCACCACCACTGATTTCTAAACCATAAACTAAACATCTGCTCCACATTCTCTACTCCCAACCTATTCCATGGTACTCTATATTCCAGATCCTAATTCTGAGTTTGCTTATTATAATTAGTTCATATCAGTGAGATTATACAATATACATCCTTTTATATATGGCTTATTTAACTCATAATGCCCCCAAGATTCATCCACGTTGTCTCATGCATCAGGACTTCATTCCTTTTTACAGTTGAATCAATGCCATCATACGAATGTACCACATTTTGTTTATCCATTCATTGACTGATGTACGCTTGGATTGCTTCCATTCTTTGGCAATAGTAAATGAAGCTACTATGAACGTTAGTGTGCAGATATCTGTTCAAGTCCCAGCATTCAATTCTTCTGGGTATTTATCTAGTAGTGGAGTTTCCAGGTCATATGCTAATTATATATTTAGTTTCCTGAGGAACAGCCAAACTGTCTTCCATGGTGGCTGTACCATTTTACATTCCTACCAGCAATAAATGAGTGTTCCTATTTCTCCATATGCTCTCCAACACTTGTAATTTTCTATTTTAATTCTAGTGGGTGTGAAATGATATCTTGTGATTCTGATTTGCATTTCCCTAATAGCTGGTAATGTTGAGCATTTTTTCATGTGCTTTTTAGCTATTCGCATATCCTCTTAGGAGCAATGTCTGTTCAAGTCTTTTGCCTATACTTTAATTAGGTCATTTGTCTTTTTATTGTTGAGTTGTAGGATTTATTTATATATTCTGGATATTAAACCTTTATCAGATATGTGTTTATTCAAATATGTTCTCCTATTAAGTAGGTTGCCTTTTCACTTTTGTGACAAAGTCCTTTGATGCACAGTTTATCTATTTTTTCTTTCATTGCTTCTGCTTTGGGTGTAAAGTCTAAGAAACCATTGCCAATTACAAGATCTTGAAGATTTCCCTACATTTTCTTCTAGGAATTTTATAGTCCTCAAAATGAGTTAATTTTTTTAAATGGCGTGAGGTAGGGGTCCTCTTTTATTCTGTTGCAAGTGGATATCCAGTTCCCCCAGCACCATTTGTCAAAGAAAGTATTCTTTCCCAGTTGAGTGGACTGGGTAGCATTGTCAAAAATCAATTGGCCATAGATATGAGGATCTATTTGAACTCAATTTGATTCCATTGGTCAATATAGCTATCCTTATGCCAGCACCATGCTTTGTAATATGCCTTAAGTTCAGGAAGTCTGAGCCCTCCTTCCCACTTCATTCTTTTTAAAAATATTTATAGCTATTCAGGGCCCTTTACCCTCACAAATAAAGTTGATAATTGGCTTTTCCATTTCTGCAAAGAAGACTGTCAGAATTTTGATTGGGATGGTGTTGAATCTGTAAACTAATTTGGAAAGAATTGCTATCTTAACGATATTTAGTCTTCCAATTCATAAACATGGCATGTCTTACTATTTATGTAGGTCTTCTTTGATTTCTTTTAGCAATGTTTTGTAGTTTTCAGAATACAAGCCCTTTACATCTTTGGGTATTCCTGGGTATTTGAGTTTTTTTAGTTGCTATTATAAAAGGATTTTTTCATATTTTCCTCTTCAGATTGCTCATTACTAGTGTATAGAAAAATTGCTGATTTTTCTATGTTGCTTTATATCCTACCACTTTCCTGAATGTGTCTATTTGCTCTCGTACCTTTGTTGTATATTTGTAGGTGCTTTCTATATATAAAATCATGTCATCTGCCAATAGTGAAAGTTTTGCTTCTTTCCAATTTGGATGCCTTTAATTTCTTTTTCTTGACTAACTACTCTGGATAGAACATTTAGCACAATGTTGAGTAATAGTGGTGGCAGTGGACATCTTTGTCTTGTTCCAGATCTTAGAGGGGAAATGTTCAGTCTTTCACCATTGATTTTAAGAAACCAGGCAAAAATACCATATATACCTGAATAATAGGTAACTGCAAGCCAAAAGCATTCAATTAAGACAATCCCCCCCCCCTTTTTTAAACTAGAAAGTGGTGTAAGTTACTAAGGGTGTAGCCATAATAGAAGGGGTTCTTCCCAATTCCACTGCCTAACCTAAGTATAACTTTGGGGAGAAAAAATAATATGATCTATTAGTATACCTTCTGATAAGTCTGGCATGGCACTGACTGATGTCTGGTTTAAAGTCTAAGAATCATATTCAGATAGAACATGCTAAGTAGTTACAGTTTGAGAGATTAAACTTTCATTTGGGTTAAAGTTGAATGCATGAACTAACATAGGGTTAGAGGACCACTGTTTTTTATTTAGTTAGAGAAAATGAATGTAGAAGTCAGTTTTATTGTTACTTTCATTTAAAAATATTCTGAGAAATTATTTATTATAAAATTCTTCTAGAAGTCTTAATTGTGTTTATTTTTTAAAAACAAAATGTAATGTCAGACTTGTGTGCATGGAAGTAATTAAGGTACATCATTATTGTAGTTTAAAAGTTGTTCATGATAAGACATATTTTGTTTTTACTGAATGATCTATTTCCCATCCCAAGGCAAACATGAATAAAATTAGGTTAAATGCAGCATGTGACATTGTAGTCTTTTAGAAAATTGTTTTATCTATTTTATTTTACAGAATACTGTCTGTATCTTTGGTTATCCTATTTAAAGAAAAAAGACAAAACATAGCCAGCAGAAAAAAAAATTATGACCAAATTTTTGGTAGGAGAGAAAACCTTGCTTCAAGTCTACAATATGAAGGCAAAAAGAAAATGATTGATTTTCTGCTCAATTATCATGTTTAGAATAGTTACAATTAATGGATTCGTTTCCAGGGAGCATCCTGTTCTAGTTTGCTAGCTGCCAGAATGCAATATATCAGAAACAGAATGGCTTTTAAAAAGGGGAATTTAATAAGTTGCTAGTTTACAGTTATAAGACCGAGAAAATGTCCCAATTAAAGCAAGTCTATAGAAATGTCCAATCAAAGGCATCCAGGAAAGATACCTTGGTTCAAGAAGGCTGATGAAGTTCAGGGTTTCTCTCAAGTGAGAAGGCACATGGTGAACACAATCAGGGTTTCTCTCTCAGCTGGAAGGGCACATGGTGAACATGGCGTCATCTGCCAGCTTTCTCTCCTGGCTTCTGGTTTCATGAAGCTCCCCGGGAGGCGTTTTCCTTCTTTTTCTCCAAAGGTCACTGGCTGGTGGACTCTGCTTCTTGTGGCTATGTTGTTCTGTTCTGCTCTTGCCAAATCTCTCATTCTCCAAAATGTTTCCTCTTTTATAGGACTCCAGTAAACCAATCAAGACCCACCCAAATGGGTGGAGACATGTTGTCACCTAATCCAGTTTAACAACCACACTTGACTAAATCACATCATCCAGGGAGATGATCCGATCACAGTTTCAAGCATATAGTATTGAAAAGGGATTATTCTACCTTTATGAAATGGGATTTTGATTAAAACATGGCTTTTCTAGGGGGCATACATCCTTTCAAACCAGCCCAATGTCACTATGCTATCTGGGTCAAAAACTTCACATAACTGTACTTGAGCATCAAAATGGTCAGCTGGCCAGTTGTGTGCTGTCTACACTGTCCAATAAACAGCCCATTGCCTTCCCATCATTCTTTTCATCCAGTGTGAAGTGGTGATAAATTCCAGCAGGAAATGTTACCATGTCTCCCTGCTCCATGAAAATCTGGATCCACTTGTCTTCTTTATCCTTTACATCCAAACATCTACTTCCATCCAAGATATATCGAATTTCATCATCCAAATGTAAATGTTCTTCATAAAACATTTGAATATTTTCTTCATAATTTGCTTGTTTATCTTTGCATGTGGTTATTATGTCCATCCACAAGTAGTTTCTTTCTTTTCAGATCTATTCTAATTCTGGATCATCCTTTTATTTGTCAGCATCCAGTTTCCAGTAGAAGACCGAGTTGACACAACTGCTCTAGGTAGATGGGTTGGCCCGGCTCCAGTTGTGGGCTTCCTTTGGTTCTCAGGGAACTGGTCCATATACTACGCCTCCACCGACCTCCTGGTCCCATTTGGGGAAGCTGTGGGTATTGGGGCAACTGCCCTTAGGCTGGAGCAGACTTTGCCCCCACCTCCAGGGGCAGTTCTTCTCCCCACCCCCACCCCCACAGCCTTGCCCCTGCACTCTCTATTGTCTTTCCAATTTTCAATTTCATTTACTTCTGCTCTAATCTTTGTTATTTGTTTCTGCTTGCTTTAGAATTAATTTGCTATTTTTTTCTAGTTCCTCTAGGGGTATAGTTAAGTCTTTCATTTTAGCTCTTTCTTCTTTTTTAATGTAAGTTTTAGGGCTATAAATTTCTCTCTCAGCCCTACTTTCACTGCATCTGCTAAGTTTAAACATATTGTGTTCTCATTTTAATTTGTCTCAAGTTATTTGCTGATTTCCCTTGCAATTTCTTCTTTCACCGATGATTGTTTAAGAGTGTATTGTTTAACTTCCATTTATTTGTGAATTTTCCAGTTCTCCACCTGTTACTGATTTCCAGCTTCAATGCATTATGATCAGAGAAAATGCATTTTATAATTTCAATCTTTTAAAATTTATTGAGAGTTGTTTTATAACCGAACATACAGTCTATACTGGAGAATGGTCCATGCACACTTGAGTAGAATGTATATCCCGCTGTTTTGGGGTGCAATATTTGGTATATTTCTGTTAGGTTTAGTTTATTTATCATATTATTCAAGTTCTATGTTTCTTTATTGACCCTGTGTCTAGATGGTCTATCTATTGATAAGAGTGGTATATTGAAGTCTCCAAATATTATTGTACAGATGTTTATTTCTCCCTTCAGTTTTGCCAGTGCTTGCCTCCTGTATTTTGGGGCACCATGATTAGGTGCATAATTGTATGTGATTACTTCTTCTTAGTGGGTTGCCCCTTGTATTAATATACACTGTCCTTCTTTATTTCTTATAAGAGTTTTGCATGTAAGGTTTATTTTGTCCACTTTTAGCACAGCTGTCCAAGCTCTTCTTTGGTGTTACTATTTGCATGGCATGGGATATCTGTTTCCAACCTTTCACTTTCAATCTGTGTCCTTGGTCTAAGGTGAGTCTCTTGTAAGCAGCATATAGTTGGATCATGCTTTTTCTTTTCTTATCCAGGCTGCCAATCTGTGTCTTTTGATTTGGGAATTTAATCCATTAACATTCAATAGTTTTGTTGTTGTTGTTTTTATTATAATTATTTTGTATGCTGTATGGTGGGGTCACATTTCATTCTTTTTCCATGTGAGTATCCTGTTATTGCAGCACCATTTGTTGAATTTTTGTTTGGTTGGGTTTTTTTGCCTTCTTGTTTGTTTGTTTGGGAAGTGCATGGACCGGAAATCAAGCCTGGGTCTCCCATATGGCAGGAGAGAATTCTACCACTGAACTAACCTCGTACCCCCTACCCCCAATGTTATTATTTTCAAGGCAGTGATACTTCAGCCATTTTATCCTTTGATTTTTTTTTCCTATCTTTTTTTAAATTTATTTTTATTTTATTTATTTATTTATTTATTAACGGAAAAAAAGAAATTAACCCAACATTTAGAAATCATACCATTCTACATATGCAATCAGTAATTCTTAACATCATCACATAGATACATGATCATCGTTTCTTAGTACATTTGCATTGGTTTAAAGAACTAGCAACACAACAGAAAATATAGAATGTTAATACAGAGAAAAAAATAAAAGTAATAATAATAGTAAAAAAAAAAAAGACAAACAAACAACCAGACAGACAACAACAAAAGCAAAAAACAAAACAAAACAAAAAAAAACACCTATAGCTCAGATGCAGCTTCATTCAGTGTTTTAACATGATTACTTTACAATTAGGTATTATTGTGCTGTCCATTTTTGAGTTTTTGTATCTAGTCCTGTTGCACAGTCTGTATCCCTTCAGCTCCAATTACCCATTATCTTACCCTGTTTCTAACTCCTGCTGAACTCTGTTACCAATGACATATTCCAAGTTTATTCTTGAATGTCGGTTCACATCAGTGGGACCATACAGTATTTGTCCTTTAGTTTTTGGCTAGATTCACTCAGCATAATGTTCTCTAGGTCCATCCATGTTATTACATGCTTCATAAGTTTGTCCTGTCTTAAAGCTGCATAATATTCCATCATATGTATATATCACAGTTTGTTTAGCCACTCATCTGTTGATGGACATTTTGGCTGTTTCCATCTCTTTGCAATTGTAAATAACGCTGCTATAAACATTGGTGTGCAAATGTCCGTTTGTGTCTTTGCCCTTAAGTCCTTTGAGTAGATACCCAGCAATGGTATTGCTGGGTCGTATGGCAATTCTATATTAAGCTTTTTGAGGAACCGCCAAACTGCCTTCCACAGTGGTTGCACCCTTTGACATTCCCACCAACAGTGGATAAGTGTGCCTCTTTCTCCGCATCCTCTCCAGCACTTGTCATTTTCTGTTTTGTTGATAATGGCCATTCTGGTGGGTGTGAGATGATATCTCATTGTGGTTTTGATTTGCATTTCTCTAATGGCCAGGGACATTGAGCATCTCCTCATGTGCCTTTTGGCCATTTGTATTTCCTCTTCTGATAGGTGTCTGTTCAAGTCTTTTTCCCATTTTATAATTGGGTTGGCTGTCTTTTTGTTGTTGTTGAGTTGAACAATCTCTTTATAAATTCTGGATACTAGACCTTTATCTGATATGTCATTTCCAAATATTGTTTCCCATTGTGTAGGCTGTCTTTTTACTTTCTTGATGAAGTTCTTTGATGCACAAAAGTGTTTAATTTTGAGGAGCTCCCATTTATTTATTTCCTTCTTCAGTGCTCTTGTTTTAGGTTTAAGGTCCATAAAACCGCCTCTAATTGTAAGTTTCATAAGATATCTCCCTACATTTTCCTCTAACTGTTTTATGGTCTTAGACCTAATGTTTAGATCCTTGATCCATTTTGAGTTAACTTTTGTGTAGGGTGTGAGATATGGGTCTTCTTTCATTCTTTTGCATATGGATATCCAGTTCTCTAGGCACCATTTATTGAAGAGACTGTTCTGTCCCAGGTGAGTTGGCTTGACTGCCTTATCAAAGATCAAATGTCCATAGATGAGAGGGTCTATATCTGAGCACTCTATTCGATTCCATTGGTCGATATATCTATCTTTATGCCAATACCATGCTGTTTTGACCACTGTGACTTCATAATATGCCTTAAAGTCCGGCAGCGTGAGACCTCCAGCTTCGTTTTTTGTTTTTTTTTTTAAATTTTTTTTTATTAATTAACGGAAAAAAAGAAATTAACCCAACATTTAGAAATCATACCATTCTACATATGCAATCAGTATTCTTAACATCATCACATAGATGCAGGATCATCGTTTCTTAGTACATTTGCATCGGTTTAGAAGAACTAGCAACACAACCAAAAAAGATATAGAATGTTAATATAGAGAAAAAAAATAAAAGTAATAATAGTAAGAACAAAACAAAACAAAACAAAACAAAAAACTATAGCTCGGATGCAGCTTCATTCAGTGTTTTAACATGATTACTTTACAATTAGGTATTATTGTGCTGTCCATTTTTGAGTTTTTGTATCTAGTCCTGTTGCACAGTCTGTAACCCATCAGCTCCAATTACCCATTATCTTACCCTGTTTCTAACTCCTGCTGAACTCTGTTACCAATGACATATTCCAAGCTTATTCTCGAATGTCGATTCACATCATTGGGACCATACAGTATTTATCTTTTAGTTTTTGGCTAGATTCACTCAGCATAATGTTCTCTAGGTCCATCCATGTTATTACATGCTTCATAATTTTATCCTGTCTTAAAGCTGCATAATATTCCATCGTATGTATATACCACAGTTTGTTTAGCCACTCGTCTGTTGATGGACATTTTGGCTGTTTCCATCTCTTTGCAATTGTAAATAACGCTGCTATAAACATTGGTGTGCAAATGACCGTTTGTGTCTTTGCCCTTAAGTCCTTTGAGTAGATACCCAGCAATGGTATTGCTGGGTCGTATGGCAATTCTATATTCAGCTTTTTGAGGAACCGCCAAACTGCCTTCCACAGTGGTTGCACCATTTGACATTCCCACCAACAGTGGATAAGTGTTCCTCTTTCACCGCATCCTCTCCAGCACTTGTCATTTTCTGTTTTGTTGATAATGGCCATTCTGGTGGGTGTGAGATGATATCTCATTGTGGTTTTGATTTGCATTTCTCTAATGGCCAGGGACATTGAGCATCTCCTCATGTGCCTTTTGGCCATTTGTATTTCCTCCTCTGAGAAGTGTCTATTCAAGTCTTTTTCCCATTTTGTAATTGGGTTGGCTGTCTTTTTGTTGTTGAGTTGAACAATCTCTTTATAAATTCTGGATACTAGACCTTTATCTGATATGTCGTTTCAAAATATTGTTTCCCATTGTGTAGGCTGTCTTTTTACTTTCTTGATGAAGTTCTTTGATGCACAAAAGTGTTTAATTTTGAGGAGTTCCCATTTATTTATTTCCTTCTTCAGTGCTCTTGCTTTAGGTTTAAGGTTCATAAAACTGCCTCCAATTGTAAGATGCATAAGATATCTCCCTACATTTTCCTCTAACTGTTTTATGGTCTTAGACCTAATGCTTAGATCTTTGATCCATTTTGAGTTAACTTTTGTGTAGGGTGTGAGATATGGGTCTTCTTTCATTCTTTTGCATATGGATATCCAGTTCTCTAGGCACCATTTATTGAAGAGACTGTTCTGTCCCAGGTGAGTTGGCTTGACTGCCTTATCAAAGATCAAATGTCCATAGATGAGAGGGTCTATATCTGAGCACTCTATTCAATTCCATTGGTTGATATATCTATCTTTATGCCAATACCATGCTGTTTTGACCACTGTGGCTTCATAATATGCCTTAAAGTCAGGCAGTGCAAGACCTCCAGCTTCGTTTTTTTCCCTCAAGATGTTTTTAGCAATTCGGGGCACCCTGCCCTTCCAGATAAATTTGCTTATTGGTTTTTCTATTTCTGAAAAAGAAGTTGTTGGGATTTTGATTGGTATTGCATTGAATCTGTAAATCAATTTAGGTAGGATTGACATCTTAACTATATTTAGTCTTCAAATCCATGAACAAGGTATGCCCTTCCATCTATTTAGGTCTTCTGTGATTTCTTTTAACAGTTTTTTGTAGTTTTCTTATATAGGTTTTTTGTCTCTTTAGTTAAATTTATTCCTAGGTATTTTATTCTTTTATTTGCAATTGTAAATGGGATTCGTTTCTTGATTTCCCCCTCAGCTTGTTCATTACTATTGTATAGAAATGCTACAGATTTTTGAATGTTGATCTTGTAACCTGCTACTTTGCTGTACTCATTTATTAGCTCTAGTAGTTTTGTTGTGGATTTTTCCGGGTTTTCGACGTATAGTATCATATCGTCTGCAAACAGTGATAGTTTTACTTCTTCCTTTCCAATTTTGATGCCTTGTATTTCTTTTTCTTGTCTAATTGCTCTGGCTAGAACCTCCAACACAATGTTGAAAAATAGTGGTGATAGTGGACATCCTTGTCTTGTTCCTGATCTCAGGGGGAAAGTTTTCAATTTTTCCCCATTGAGGATGATATTAGCTGTGGGTTTTTCATATATTCCCTCTATCATTTTAAGGAAGTTCCCTTGTATTCCTATCTTTTGAAGTGTTTTCAGCAGGAAAGGATGTTGAATCTTGTCAAATGCCTTCTCTGCATCAATTGAGATGATCATGTGATTTTTCTGCTTTGATTTGTTGATATGGTGTATTACATTAATTGATTTTCTTATGTTGAACCATCCTTGCATACCTGGGATGAATCCTACTTGGTCATGATTTATAATTCTTTTAATGTGTTGTTGGATACGATTTGCTAGAATTTTATTGAGGATTTTTGCATCTATATTCATTAGAGAGATTGGTCTGTAGTTTTCTTTTTTTGTAATATCTTTGCCTGATTTTGGTATGAGGGTGATGTTGGCTTCATAGAATGAATTAGGTAGTTTTCCCTCCACTTCGATTTTTTTGAAGAGTTTGAGGAGAGTTGGTACTAATTCTTTCTGGAATGTTTGATAGAATTCACATGTGAAGCCATCTGGTCCTGGACTTTTCTTTTTAGGAAGCTTTTGAATGACTAATTCAA
Source organism: Tamandua tetradactyla (assembly GCF_023851605.1). Lineage (NCBI taxonomy): Eukaryota > Metazoa > Chordata > Mammalia > Pilosa > Myrmecophagidae > Tamandua > Tamandua tetradactyla. The sequence goes on from NC_135332.1 coordinate 147,627,633, forward strand.
TTTCTTTACTTGTGATTGGTTTGTTGAGGTCATCTATTTCTTCTTGAGTCAAAGTTGGTTGTTCATGTCTTTCCAGGAACCCATCCATTTCATCTAAATTGTTGTATTTATTAGCGTAAAGTTGTTCATAGTATCCTCTTATTACCTCCTTTATTTCTGTGAGGTCAGTAGTTATGTCTCCTCTTTCATTTCTGATCTTATTTATTTGCATCCTCTCTCTTCTTCTTTTTGTCAATCTTGCTAAGGGCCCATCAATCTTATTGATTTTCTCATAGAACCAACTTCTGGTCTTATTGATTTTCTCTATTGTTTTCATGTTCTCAATTTCATTTATTTCTGCTCTAATCTTTGTTATTTCTTTCCTTTTGCTTGCTTTGGGATTAGTTTGCTGTTCTTTCTCCAGTTCTTCCAAGTGGACAGTTAATTCCTGCATTTTTGCCTTTTCTTCTTTTCTGATATAGGCATTTAGGGCAATAAATTTACCTCTTAGCACTGCCTTTGCTGCGTCCCATAAGTTTTGATATGTTGTGTTTTAATTTTCATTCACCTCAAGGTATTTACTAATTTCTCTTGCAATTTCTTCTTTGACCCACTTGTTGTTTAAGAGTGTGTTGTTGAGCCTCCACGTATTTGTGAATTTTCTGGAACTCCGCCTATTATTGATTTCCAACTTCATTCCATTATGATCCGAGAAAGTGTTGTGTATGATTTCAATCTTTTTAAATTTGTTAAGACTTGCTTTGTGACCCAGCATATGGTCTATCTTTGAGAATGATCCATGAGCACTTGAGAAAAAGGTATATCCTGCTGTTGTGGGATGTAATGTCCTATAAATGTCTGTTAAGTCTAGCTCATTTATAGTAATATTCAGATTCTCTATTTCTTTATTGATCCTCTGTCTAGATGTTCTGCCCATTGATGAGAGTGGTGAATTGAAGTCTCCAACTATTATGGTATATGTGTCTATTTCCCTTTTCAGCGTTTGCAGTGTATTCCTCATGTATTTTGGCGCATTCTGGTTCGGTGCATAAATATTTATGATTGTTATGTCTTCTTGTTTAATTGTTCCTTTTATTAGTATATAGTGTCCTTCTTTGTCTCTTTTAACTGTTTTACATTTGAAGTCTAATTTGTTGGATATTAGTATAGCCACTCCTGCTCTTTTCTGGTTGTTATTTGCATGAAATATCTTTCCCCAACCTTTCACTTTCAACCTATGTTTTTCTTTGGGTCTAAGATGTGTTTCCTGTAGACAGCATATAGAAGGATCCTGTTTTTTAATCCATTCTGCCAATCTATGTCTTTTGATTGGGGAATTCAGTCCATTAACATTTAGTGTTATTACTGTTTGGATAATATTTTCCTCTACCATTTTGCCTTTTGTATTATATATATCATATCTGATTTTCCTTCTTTCTACACTCTTCTCCATACCTCTCTCTTCTGTCTTTTCATATCTGACTCTAGTGCTCCCTTTAGTATTTCTTGCAGAGCTGGTCTCTTGGTCACAAATTCTCTCAGTGACTTTTTGTCTGAAAATGTTTTAATTTCTCCCCCATTTTTGAAGGACAATTTTGCTGAATATAGGAGTCTTGGTTGGCAGTTTTTCTCTTTTAGTAACTTAAATATATCATCCCACTGTCTTCTAGCTTCCACGGTTTCTGCTGAGAAATCTACACATAGTCTTATTGGGTTTCCCTTGTATGTGATGGATTGTTTTTCTCTTGCTGCCTTCAAGATCCTCTCTTTCTCTTTGACCTCTGACATTCTAACTAGTAAGTGTCTTGGAGAACGCCTATTTGGGTCTAATCTCTTTGGGGTGTACTGCACTTCTTGGATCTGCAAATTTAGGTCTTTCATAAGAGTTGGGAAATTTTCAGTGATAATTTCTTCCATTAGTTTTTCTCCTCCTTTTCCCTTCTCTTCTCCTTCTGGGACACCCACAACACGTATATTTGTGCGGTTCATATTGTCCTTGAGTTCCCTGATACCCTGTTCAAATTTTTCCATTCTTTTCTTGATAGTTTCTGTTTCTTTTTGGAATCCAGATGTTCCATCCTCCAAATCACTAATTTTATCTTCTGTGTCTTTAAATCTATCATTGTAGGTATCCATTGTTTTTTCCATCTTTTCTACTTTATCTTTCACTTCCATAAGTTCTGTGATTTGTTTTTTCAGTTTTTCTATTTCTTCTTTTTGTTCAGCCCATGTCTTCTTCATGTCCTCCCTCAATTTATCGATTTCGTTTTTGAAGAGGTTTTCCATTTCTGTTCGTATATTCAGCATTAGTTGTCTCAGCTCCTGTATCTCATTTGAACTATTGGTTTGTTCCTTTGACTGGGACATATTTTCAATTTTTTGAGCGTGATCCGTTATCTTCTGCTGGCATCTGGGCATTTAGTCAGATTTCCCTGGGTGTTGGACCCAACAGGTTGAAAGATTTTTCTGTGAAATCTCTGGGTTCTGTTTTTCTTATCCTGCCCAGTAGGTGGTGCTCGTGGCACACGTTTGTCTGTGGGTCCCACCAGTAAAAGGTGCTGTGGGTCCTTTAACTTTGGAAAACTCTCGCCATGGGGGTTGTTCGCCAGCCGAAGCGGCTTGGAAGAGTGCCAGCCGGCCCAGGGGTCCGAACACGGGGAGGGTCGCTGGCTGCCGCAGCCCGGGAGAGCGCCCGTCCGAATTTCCTAGTCGGCCCGGGGCGCCAAACGTGGGGGGAGGGCACCAGCTGCCGCGGCCCGGGAGAGTGCACCGTTCCCAGCCGGACCGGGGAGTCACATGTTTGGAAGGGACCCCCATCACCGTTCCTCGCGGCCTGGGGATTTCTGATCCAATTCTCTCAGTTGGTCCAAGGGGCCGCGCATGGTGGGGGTGCCCGCCGCCGTGGCTTGAGGGGACTGCCTGCCGAATTCTGCCAGCTGGCCTGGGAAGGAGGAGGGGAGGGACTCCGGCCGCTTGCCACCCCGCCCGGGGAAGACCGCGCCCCTTGGCAATCTCACCGGAGCGGGTTCTCTCAGCCAGTCAGCCGTTCCAGATGGGGTACGCTCTCTTTTTGATCTCTGTCGTGGCTCCGGGAGCTGTTCTGTATCGTTTCTACTCCCCTAGTAGCTGTTCTGGAGGAGGAACTAAGATCCGCGCGTCTTACTAAGCCGCCATCTTCTCCGGAAGTCTATCTATCTTTCACTCTTTATCCTTTGATTTTTATACGTCATTTTTTTCTCTCTCTTTTTACCCTTTTAGTTAACCTTACTGATAATCTTCATTTTTTCACACTACTCCAGCCACTTTCTCCTATCTGTTCCTTTCAAACTACAGAACTCCCTTTAGTATTTCCTGTGGAGCAGGTTTCTTGTTAGTGAACATTCTCAGTTTCTGTTTATCTGTGAATAATTTAAACTCTCCTTCATTTCTGAAGGACAGTTTTGCTAAATAAATCATTTTCTCTTTCAGTACCTTAAATGTATCATACCACTGCCTTCTCACCTCCATGGTTTCTGATGAGAAATCAGCACTTATTTTATTGCAGATCTCTTTTCTGTGATGAGTTGCTTTTCTCTTGCTGCTTTCAGAATTCTCTCTTTATCTTTGGCATTTGACATTCTGATTAATATGTGTCTTGGAGTAGGTTTATTAGGATTTATTCTGTTTGGAATTCATTGCACTTCTTGGACATTAATATTTATGTCTTTCATGGAAGTTGGGAAATTTTCAGCCATTGCATCTTCAAATATTCTTTCTGCCCCTTTTCCCTTCACTTCTCCTGGAACACCCATGACACATGTTCTGTCTGCTTCTTGCTGTCATTTAACCCCCTGAGACCGTACTCAGTTTTTTTCCATTCTTTTCTCTACCTGTTCTTCTGTTTGTAAGATTTTGATCATCCTGGTCTCTTGTTCACTGATTTCCTGTAAAATCTGTTTAAATCTGCTGTTGTATGCCTCTAGTGTATTTTTACCATCCTCTATTGTGCCTTTCATCACCATAATTTCTGTTATGTTTTTTTCTTTTTACTCATATTTATTTATTTTGATTTTTAACTTTTTTAAATGTATAGCATAACATATATATATACAAAGCAAAGAAATAAAAAAGCAACAGTTTTCAAAGCACTCTTCAACAAGCAGCCACAGGACAGATCCTAGAGTTTGTCACTGGCTACCATACTATCCTCCCATATCCTTCCCTCTAGCTGCTCCAGAACACGGCAGGCCAGAGGACTTCAACACATTTTATCATCACAATCGACTCTTTCCTTCTTTCTTTTTTTTGTGAAAAATAACATATATACAAAAACTATAAATTTCAAAGCACAGCAACACAATTAGTTTTAGGACATATTTCAGGCTTTGACATAGGTTACAACCTCACTATTTTAGGTTTTACTTCTAGCTGCTCTAAAATACTGGAAACTAAAAGAGATATCAATTTAATGATTCAGCATTCATATTCATTTGTTAAATCCTATCTTCTCTGAATAACTCCACTATCACCTTTGATCTTTCCATCCCTCTCTTTAGGGGTGTTTGCACTATGGCAATTCTAAATGTTTCATATTGGAAGGGTCTGTCACTAATATGGGGTAGGGAGGTGGAACTATCTGATGTCCTGGAGAGGCTGGGCTGGGTTTCAGGACTTATCTGGACCAGACTTACCTGGATCAGGGACCCATCTGGAGGTTGTAGGTTTCTGGAAAGTTACTCTAGTGCATGGAACCCTTGTGGAACCTTATATATTGCCCTAGGTATTCTTTAGGATTGTCTGGAATGGTCCTAATGGGGGTTGGCAGGTTATGATAGGTAGCAAGGTCCAACTGAAGTTTGTGCAAAAGCAACCTCTAGAGTAGACTCTCAACTCTATTTGAACTCTCTCTGCCACTGATACTTTATTAATTACACTTCTTTTCCCCCTTTTGGTCAGGATAGAATTGTTGATCCCACTGTGCCAAGTCTGGATTCATCCCTGGGAGTCATCTCTCATGTCACCAGGGAGACTTTCACCTTGGATGTCATGTCCCACGTAGTGGGGAGGGCAATGATTTCACTTGCAGAGTTGGGTTTAGAAATTGGCCACATCTGAGCAACAACAGAGGTCCTCCAGAAGTAACTCTTAGGTATGCCTAGAGGTCATCTAAGCTTCTCCATTACCTACATAAGCTTCACAAGAGTAAGCCTCATGATCAAGGGCATGGTCTATTGATTTGGATATCCCAAAAGTTTGACATAGTATCAGGGGATTCCCTGATGTCAAGGTTTAATAGTTCCATATTCTTTCTCCCACCCCTCAAGGGACTTTGCCAATACTTTTTTTTTTTTTTTAATTTTTTTTTAATTTTTTTATTAACGGAAAGAAAAAAAAAAGAAATTAACACAACATTTAGAAATCATACCGTTCTACATATGCACTCAGTAATTCTTAACATCATCACATAGATGCATGATCATTGTTTCTTAGTACATTTGCATCGGTTTAGAGGAACTAGCAACACGACAGAAAAAAAAATAAAGTGTTAATATAAAGAAAAGAAATAAAAGTAGTAATAATAATAAAAAACAACAACAAACAAACAAACAAGCAAACAAAAACAAAAAAAACCCTATAGCTCAGATGCAGCTTCATTCAGTGTTTTAACATGATTACTTTACAATTAGGTATTATTGTGCTGTCCATTTTTGAGTTTTTGTATCTAGTCCTGTTGCACAGTCTGTATCCCTTCAGCTTCAATTACCCATTGTCTTACCCTGTTTCTAACTCCTGCTGGACTCTGTTACCAATGACATATTTCAAGTTTATTCTCGAATGTCCATTCACATCAGTGGGACCATACAGTATTTGTCCTTTAGTTTTTGGCTGGATTCACTCAGCATAATATTCTCTAGGTCCATCCATGTTATTACATGTTTCATAAGTTTATCTTGTCTTAAAGCTGCATAATATTCCATCGTATGTATATACCACAGTTTGTTTAGCCACTCATCTGTTGATGGAGATTTTGGCTGTTTCCATCTCTTTGCAATTGTAAATAACGCTGCTATAAACATTGGTGTGCAAATGTCCGTTTGTGTCTTTGCCCTTAAGTCCTTTGAGTAGATACCTAGCAATGGTATTGCTGGGTCGTATGGCAATTCTATATTCAGCTTTTTGAGGAACCGCCAAACTGCCTTCCACAGTGGTTGCACCCTTTGACATTCCCACCAACAGTGGATAAGTGTGCCTCTTTCTCCGCATCCTCTCCAGCACTTGTCATTTTCTGTTTTGTTGATAATGGCCATTCTGGTGGGTGTGAGATGATATCTCATTGTGGTTTTGATTTGCATTTCTCTAATGGCCAGGGACATTGAGCATCTCTTCATGTGCCTCTTGGCCATCCATATTTCTTCTTCTGGTAGGTGTCTGTTCAAGTCTTTTTCCCATTTTGTAATTGGGTTGGCTGTCTTTTTGTTGTTGAGTTGAACAATCTCTTTATAAATTCTGGATACTAGACCTTTATCTGATATGTCGTTTCCAAATATTGTCTCCCATTGTGTAGGCTGTCTTTCTACTTTCTTGATGAAGTTCTTTGATGCACAAAAGTGTTTAATTTTGAGGAGCTCCCATTTATTTATTTATTTATTCAGTGCTCTTGCTTTAGGTTTAAGGTTCATAAAACCGCCTCCAGTTGTAAGATCCATAAGATATCTCCCAACATTTTCCTCTAACTGTTTTATGGTCTTAGACCTAATGTTTAGATCTTTGATCCATTTTGAGTTAATTTTTGTATAAGGTGTGAGATACGGGTCTTCTTTCATTCTTTTACTTATGGATATCCAGTTCTCTAGGCACCATTTATTGAAGAGACTGTTCTGTCCCAGGTGAGTTGGCTTGACTGCCTTATCAAAGATCAGATGTCCATAGATGAGAGGGTCTATATCTGAGCACTCTATTCGATTCCATTGGTCGATATATCTATCTTTATGCCAATACCATGCTGTTTTGACCACTGTGGCTTCATAATATGCCTTAAAGTCCGGCATCGCTAGACCTCCAGCTTCGTTTTTTTTCCTCAAGATGTTTTTAGCAATTCGGGGCACCCTGCCCTTCCAGATAAATTTGCTTATTGGTTTTTCTATTTCTGAAAAATAAGTTGTTGGGATTTTGATTGGTATTGCATTGAATCTGTAAATCAATTTAGGTAGGATTGACATCTTAATTATATTTAGTCTTCCAATCCATGAACACGGTATTCCCTTCCATCTATTTAGGTCTTCTGTGATTTCTTTTAGCAGTTTTTTGTAGTTTTCTTTATATAGGTTTTTTGTCTCTTTGGTTAAATTTATTCCTAGGTATTTTATTCTTTTAGTTGCGATTATAAATGGGATTCGTTTCTTGATTTCCCCCTCAGCTTGTTCATTACTAGTGTATAGAAAAGCTACAGATTTTTGAATGTTGATCTTGTAACCTGCTACTTTGCTGTACTCATTTATTAGCTCTAGTAATTTATTGTGGATTTTTCTGGGTTTTCTACGTATAGTATCATATCGTCTGCAAACAGTGATAGTTTTACTTCTTCCTTTCCAATTTTGATGCCTTGTATTTCTTTTTCTTGCCTAATTGCTCTGGCTAGAACTTCCAACACAATGTTGAATAATAGTGGTGATAGTGGACATCCTTGTCTTGTTCCTGATCTTAGGGGGAAAGTTTTCAATTTTTCCCCATTGAGGATGATATTAGCTGTGGGTTTTTCATATATTCCCTCTATCATTTTAAGGAAGTTCCCTTGTATTCCTATCTTTTGAAGTGTTTTCAGCAGGAAAGGATGTTGAATCTTGTCAAATGCCTTCTCTGCATCAATTGAGATGATCATGTGATTTTTCTGCTTTGATTTGTTGATATGGTGTATTACATTAATTGATTTTCTTATGTTGAACCATCCTTGCATACCTGGGATGAATCCTACTTGGTCATGATGTATAATTCTTTTAATGTGTTGTTGGATACGATTTGCTAGAATTTTATTGAGGATTTTTGCATCTGTATTCATTAGAGAGATTGGTCTATAGTTTTCTTTTTTTGTAATATCTTTGCCTGGGTTTGGTATGAGGGTGATGTTGGCTTCATAGAATGAATTAGGTAGTTTTCCCTCCACTTCGATTATGTTGAAGAGTTTGAGGAGAGTAGGTACTAATTCTTTCTGGAATGTTTGATAGAATTCACATGTGAAGCCGTCTGGTCCTGGACTTTTCTTTTTAGGGAGCTTTTGAATAACTAATTCAATCTCTTTACTTGTGATTGGTTTGTTGAGGTCGTCTATTTCTTCTTGAGTCAAAGTTGGTTGTTCATGTCTTTCCAGGAACCTGTCCATTTCATCTAAATTGTTGTATTTATTAGCGTAAAGTTGTTCATAGTATCCTCTTATTACCTCCTTTATTTCTGTGAGGTCAGTAGTTATGTCTCCTCTTCCATTTCTAATCTTATTTATTTACATCCTCTCTCTTCTTCTTTTTGTCAATCTTGCTAAGGGCCCATCAATCTTGTTGATTTTCTCATAGAACCAACTTCTGGTCTTATTGATTTTCTCTATTGTTTTCATGTTTTCAATTTCATTTATTTCTGCTCTAATCTTTGTTATTTCTTTCCTTTTGCTTGCTTTGGGATTAGTTTGCTGTTCTTTCTCTAGTTCTTCCAAGTGGACAGTTAATTCCTGCATTTTTGCCTTTTCTTTTTTTCTGATAAATGCATTTAGGACAATAAATTTCCCTCTTAGCACTGCCTTTGCTGCATCCCATAAGTTTTGATATGTTGTGTCTTCATTTTCATTTGCCTCGAGGTATTTACTAATTTCTCTTGCAATTTCTTCTTTGACCCACTTGTTGTTTAAGAGTGTGTTGTTGAGCCTCCATGTATTTATGAATTTTCTGGCACTTTGCCTATTATTGATTTCCAACTTCATTCCATTATGATCCGAGAAAGTGTTGTGTATGATTTCAATCTTTTTAAATTTGTTAAGACTTGCTTTGTGACCCAGCATATGGTCTATCTTTGAGAATGATCCGTGAGCACTTGAAAAAAAGGTGTATCCTGCTGTTGTGGGATGTAATGTCCTATAAATGTCTGTTAAGTCAAGCTCATTTATAGTAATATTCAGATTCTCTATTTCTTTATTGATCCTCTGTCTAGATGTTCTGCCCATTGATGAGAGTGGTGAATTGAAGTCTCCAACTATTATGGTATATGTGTCTATTTCCCTTTTCAGTGTTTGCAGTGTATTCCTCACGTATTTCGGGGCATTCTGGTTCAGTGCGTAAATATTTATGATTGTTATGTCTTCTTGCTTAATTGTTCCTTTTAATAGTATATAGTGTCCTTCTTTGTCTCTTTTAACTGTTTTACATTTGAAGTCTAATTTGTTGGATATTAGTATAGCCACTCCTGCTCTTTTCTGGTTGTTATTTGCATGAAATATCTTTTCCCAACCTTTCACTTTCAACCTATATTTATCTTTGGGTCTAAGATGTGTTTCCTGTAGACAGCATATAGAAGGATCCTGTTTTTTAATCCATTCTGCCAATCTATGTCTTTTGATTGGGGAATTCAGTCCATTAACATTTAGTGTTATTACTGTTTGGATAATATTTTCCTCTACCATTTTGCCTTTTGTATTATATATGTCATATCTGACTTTCCTTCTTTCTACACTTTTCTCCATGCCTCTCTCTTCTGTCTTTTTGTATCTGACTCTAGTGCTTCCTTTAGTATTTCTTGCAGAGCTGGTCTCTTGGTCACAAATTCTCTCAGTGACTCTTTGTCTGAGAATGTTTTAATTTCTCCCTCATTTTTGAAGGACAATTTTGCTGGATATAGGAGTCTTGGCTGGCAGTTTTTCTCTTTTAGTAACTTAAATATATCATCCCACTGTCTTCTAGCTTCCATGGTTTCTGCTGAGAAATCTACACATAGTCTTATTGGGCTTCCCTTGTATGTGACAGATTGTTTTTCTCTCGCTGCTTTCAAAATCCTCTCTTTCTTTTTGACCTCTGACATTTTAACTAGTAAGTGTCTTGGGGAACGCCTATTTGTGTCTAATCTCTTTGGGGTGCGCTGCACTTCTTGGATCTGTAATTTTAGGTCTTTCATAAGAGTTGGGAAATTTTCAGTGATAATTTCTTCCATTAGTTTTTCTCCTCCTTTTCCCTTCTCTTCTCCTTCTGGGACACCCACTACACGTATATTTGTACGGTTCACATTGTCCTTGAGTTCCCTGATAGCTTGTTCAAATTTTTCCATTCTTTTCCTGATAGTTTCTGTTTCTTTTTGGAATTCAGATGTTTCATCCTCCAAATCACTAATTCTATCTTCTGTCTCTTTAAATCTGTCATTGTAGGTATCCATTGTTTTTTCCATCTTTTCTACTTTATCTTTCACTTCCATAAGTTCTGTGATTTGTTTTTTCAGTTTTTCTATTTCTTCTTTATGTTCGGCCCATGTCTTCTTCATGTCCTCCCTCAATTTATCGATTTCGTTTTTGAAGAGGTTTTCCATTTCTGTTCGTATATTCAGCATTAGTTGTTTCAGCTCCTGTATCTCATTTGAACTATTTGTTTCTTCGTTTGACTGGGCCATATGTTCAATTTTCTGAGCGTGATCCGTTATCTTCTGCTGGCGTCTGGGCATTTAGTCAGATTTCCCTGGGTGTTCGACCCCACAGGTTGAAAGATTTTTCTGTGCAATCTCTGGGTTCTGTTTTTATCTTGACCAGTAGGTGGCGTTCGTGGCACACGTTTGTCTACGGATTCCACCAGTGAAAGTTGCTGTGGGTCCTTTAACTCTGGAAAATTCTCGCCGTAGGGGAGGTTTGGCAGCCAAAGCGTCTTGGAAGAATGCCAGCCGGCCTGGGGTTCCGAATGCGGGGAGGGTTGCCGGCCGCCGCAGCACAGGAGAGCGTCCGGCCGAATTAGCTAGTCGGCCCGGGGCGCCAAGCGTGGCGGGAGGGCACCAGCTTTCACAGCCCGGGAAAGTGCACTGTTCCCAGCTGGACGGGGGAGTCACGTGTTTGGAAGGGATCCCCCAGTCACTGTTCTCCGCAGTCTGGGGATTTCCGACCCAACTATCTCAGTTGGTCCAGGGGGCCTCGCGTGGTGGGGGCACCAGCTGCCGCCGCCTAAGGGGACCGCCTGTCCAATTCTACCAGCTGGCCTGGGAAGGTGGAAGGGAAGGACTCTGGTCGCTTGCCCTCCCACCCAGGAAAGCCCGTGCCCCTTGGTGATCTCACCGGAGCTGGTTCTCCCAGATAGACAGCCGTTCTAGGATGGGGTACGCTGTCCCAGCCGTTCCAGGATGGGGTACGCTGTCCCTTTGATCTCCCTCGTGGCTCCGGGAGCTGCTCTGTATTATCTCCCTCCCCCAGTAGCTGTTCTGGAGGAGGAAAGGTGAGGGCGGCAAGACTGTCGAGGCTGGTAGCGGAGGAGCCGGTGAAGGCGGGGAAGAGGGCACCGTGGTGGTTGGAGAGCCGCCGGAGCAGGAGGGGGAAGAGAGGGGAGAAGGAGGGCAGGCAGTTCGGCTGCTGCGGGGCGTGGGCGCCGCGCGGCGGGCCGGCGGAGAAAGAGAGGGGAGAAGGAGGGCGGGCGGTTCGGCTACTGCGGGGCGTGGGCGCCGCGCGGCGGGCCAGCGGAGAAAGAGAGGGGTGATGAGGGCGGGCGGTTCGGCTGCTGCCGGACTTTGCCAATACTTTTTGATTGTTTGCTTAATATACTCTAGGATGTATCCAGGCATTATAATAATCTATACAGGATTAAAGGACCTCTTTCTTATTCTGTGCTCCCTGTGTTTCAATTGTTGAAATGAGCTATACAGATAGGTTGAATTAGATTATGCACTACAGAAAATTTCAGTTCCAGACCAAATAAACTTTTCTTCCACTGGTCTCAAAGAGTATGTGTGTGGTTCTAAAATATACACACAGTCTTCCTTACCCCTATGTTCTGAATTACTTTAACCCCAACCTGTTCAGCTTCATTCTTATCTTGAAATATCAGGTTATATATATAAAACAGCCTCTCAAAATCCAGAAATAATATCACCACTCTGGACTTAATACATCTGCTCTAGAAGCTTACAATCTAGGTCCCTATTTTCTTATACGCATTTTCTAAAGGTGAGCATACCATTGTTCTTTGTTTCTGGCTCATTTTGTCTCACCAAATGCCCCACATGTTCATTCACATCGTTGCATGTCTCAGGACTTTGTTCCTTTTTGTAGCAGCACAACCTTCGTTCATAAGTACATACCATTGTTCGCCAGTCTACTTCTCCATCAGTGCATCCTTCAGCCACCTACTGTTATGTTTCTTTTTATACTTTCAAATTCTTATTTATGCTCTCACATTGTCTTCTTAAAATCCTTTATCTCTTTAACCATATTTTCCTTGATCTCCTAATTGATAAAGATTTGTTTAACATCTTTTATAAGTTGGTTCAAGTTCTGTGTTTCCTCTGAAGTTTTAATTTGTTCCCTTGATTGAGCCATATCTTCCTGCTTTTTAATATGGTTTATAATTTTTTGCTGATATCTAGGCATCTGATGATCTTGATGAGTTTCTCTCTCTTGCCTAGGGTTTTGTTGTTGATTGGATTTGTTTTAAGGCTCTTCTTTGATTTTTGGTTTAGCTTATTCTAGACTTTTAGACTAGCCCATGTTTAACTGATCAGATTTTTTAACTGTTCTTCATCTGATTCTTGCCCTTTATATGAATTTCAATTTTTAAGATTGCACTTTTTGTGCAGTTGTTTCACCTCCAGGATGACGATTCCTTCCCTCTGTTCCTTCTCCAGGAATCTTAATCTGTTCTGTTTTTGTTTTGCCTGTATAGTTTTTTACTCTCCTTTGGTTGTCTTATGCTGATTTTGCCTGGAGGATAAATTCTGGGAGGAGGGTCAGCCTGGAGAGGGCTTTATCAAGTCAGTATATCCCAACCAAAACACAGTCAGAGATCGTGCTGCCTTTGTCCAGTGTTGGTTGGAACAGTAGCTCAGAGCTGGGGCTCAGGGATCCAAATTTATTAGTCAAAAACTGTCATCAGTGATTGACTGTACCCACCCCTGTTCTTGGGAAAGATAATTTTTAAGTCCTTTTCCATCACCAGTGAGTTAGCCAGGGACAGGACCCCAAGGCGGCTCGCTGCAGAAGTGGGGGATGAGCCCAACAGCTGCTGCATGGAGAGTGCGATTCACTGTCCTTTACCATAGTTTATCAGCGTCTTTCTCCCACTCTTCCATAGATGCTGTACAGGGGTCTTTTGGCCTCTGGACCCCCAGAACAGTTGTGTATGACAGTTCCTGCCAGTTTAGTAGCTGTTTTGGTGGAAGGATTGAATCCTGGAGGTCCCTACTTCATCTTCCCTCTTAAGAGAAAGAGAAATAAGGAGAGCTATTCCATCTTGTTCCATCTTGGAGGCTTCCCCAAAGCTTCCATCTTTGGGAAATCTGTCTACATCAAGAAGCTGTCTGCTTCTGGGAACACCTGTTCCTCATTAACTGGAGTTTAAGTTATCCAGTTGGAGTGCTGTCCCAACTATCTGATGGGGCTCTTTTAAGTTGTGATATATGTACCCTAGTTCTAGCCCCTAAAGTTTGGTGGCATTGTACTGTAGTCAGCAAAACTTGGTAAGGTCCCTTCCTCCACGACTTGAGGATTGACTTACTTTGATGGCATTTCCAATTGATCTAGAATACAGTTCTGTGTTGTGTCAGGAGCATTCCTCTAGGTCAAGCCTCAAGAAAACTGTTTTTGCCTGTGTCAGATAACCTTTGGCATACTCTAGAATTTATAACATTTTATCATATACTAATTTCCAATATTAAAATTGACATGGGGTTAGAGGAATAAAGACATGATGATTATCTCATAGGTTGTCAATTTGTGCTTGCTAGAAGGTATGGTTTATATGGCCATTAAAATCAATGGCAATACCTTAGGCCAAGGCCATTGTGTCAATTCGACCAATTTTGAAAGTTTTAATTTAAGAATAATTTAATCACTCTACTTTCCCAGATGTCTGAAGGTGATAGGGACAGTGTAATGCCACAATACACATAATCCATTGATTATTTTTATAATTTATGCAGTAAAATGCATCCCACAGTCACTAGAGAATTTGTGAGGCATTCCCTAAGTAGAAAATACATGTTCTAGTAGTTTCTTGGTGGTTATGGTAGCATCTGCCTTTTGTCAGGGAAAATTTTCTATCCAGCCAGAGAATGTACAATCACTAACACATAATTGGTACCCAACAGCAGGAGGCAATTGTATAAAACTGTTGTAAATGTGCAAAAGGGCCAGAAGGTGGCAGGGTAACCCCATTAGACACTTTGATTTTTTTCTGGTTGTCTCTGATTGGTAACACTAGACTAGTTTGGCAGCTTTGAAGAAATTGCCCCCTAGTATTTTAGCATAATTTGTATCGTTTTATCTATACTGTGATGAGTGAGCTCATGCAAAACTTTTATCAGAGGTATTTTTAAAGATTCAGGAGAATCAGGCAGCTGTCCCGGCTCTCTCCAAATCCTCGGCTATCATTGAATCTACAGCCTTTATTTGTCCAATACTGCTTTTCCAATTCTGAAGCCCATGTTTGTTTGGAAGCCAAAGTTTCAGGAGTTATCTGGTTGGGATCAATGTCATAAATGCCACAATAACTTTAATAACAGGGGTTGTCTCTACAGTAGCAGATTTAGCATGATTAGTCAAAGCATTTCCCTGAATTTCAGACTCAGTCCTGTGAGATTGAGCTATTTTATAATCACTATTTTAGAAAGTGATAAAAAAGCAGTTGAAAGGTCACTCAGGAACTGTTTTTTGTTTGTTTGTTTAGGGTAAGCAGGCAAAAAAATTTATTAGGTATGCATGTGAGAAGACATGCAGGCACTTGTAAGAAAAGAAGGGTGAGAGGCAAGAGGCCCTGCACTGTGGGACAATCTGCTTTTATAGACTTTTGTTCCGTTTGTAACATTATTAACTATTTTACAGCTCTTCCCTTCTTCCTCTTTGCTTGAGCTGAGATGACTCACTCAGCTGGGGTCCTGTTGGCTCCCACGTGCTGTTTATTGCAGTTCTCAGAAATATCTTTCTTCTTGTAATTTCTTCCTTGAAGCACTGGTTGTTTAAGAGTGTTTTTGAGCTCCACATATTTGTGAATTTTCTGGCGTGCTACCTATTATTGATTTCCAACTTCATTCCTTTATGATCTGAGAAAGTGTTTTGTATGATTTCAATCTTTTTAAATTTATTGAGACTTGCTTTGTGACCCAGCATATGGTCTATCTTTGAGAATGATCCATGAGCACTTGAGAAAAATGTGAATCCTGCTGTTGTGGGGTGTTATGTTCTATAAATGTCTGTTAAGTCTAGCTCATTTATTGTATTATTCAAATTCTCAGTTTCTTTATTGATCCTCTGTCTAGATGTTCTTTCCATTGATGAGAGTGTGGAATTGAAGTCTCCAACTATTATGGTAGATGTGTCTGTTTCTCTTTTCAATGTTTTCAGCATTTGCCTCATGTATTCTGGAGCATTCTGGCTTGGGGCATAAATATTTATGATTGTTATGTCTCCTTGTTGAATTGTTCCATTTATTAATACATAGTGTCCTTCTTTGTCTCTTTTAACTGTTTTACATTTGAAGTCTAATTTATTTGATATTAGTATAGCTACTCCTGATCTTTTCTGATTGTTATTTGCATGAAATATCTTTTCCCAACGTTTCACTTTCAACCTATGTTTATCCTTGGGTCTAAGATGTGTTTCCTGTAGACAGCATATAGATGGGTCCTGTTTTTTAATCCATTCTGCCAGTCTATGCCTTTTGATTGGGGAGTTTAATCCATTAACATTTAGTGTTATTACTGTACGGGTAGTACTTTCTTCTACCATTTTGTCTTTGGATTTTATATGTCATATCTAATTTTTCTTCTTTTTACCTTTACTGATAGTCTTCCTTTCTACACTCTTCTCCACACCTCTCTCTCCTGTCTTTTCATATCTGCCTCTAGTGCTCCCTTTAGTATTTCCTGCAGAACTGGTCTCTTGGTCACAAATTCTCTCAGTGATTTTTTGTCTGAAAATGTTTTAATTTCCCCCTCATTTTTGAAGGAAAATTTTGCTGGATATAGAATTCTTGGTTGGCAGTTTTTCTCTTTTAGTAACTTAAATATATCATCCCACTGTCTTCTTGCCTCCATGGTTTCTGCTGGGAAATTTACACATAGTCTTATTGGGCTTCCCTTGCATCTTATGGATTGCTTTTCTCTTGCTGCTTTCAAGATTCTCTCTTTTTCTTTGACATCTGACATTCTGATTAGTAAGTGCCTTGGAGTATGTCTGTTTGGATCTATTCTGTTTGGGGTACACTGCACTTCTTGGATCTGTAGTTTTAAGTCTTTCATAAGAGTTGGGAAATTTTCAGTGATAATTTCCTCCATTAGTTTTTCTCCTCCTTTTCCCATATCTTCCCCTTCTGGGACACCCACAACACATGTATTCATGTGCTTCATTTTGTCATTCAATTCCCTGAGTCCCTGCTCATAATTTTCCATTTTTTCCCTATATTTTCTTTTGTTTGTTGCATTTCAGATGTTCTGTCCTCCAATTCACTAATCCTATCTTCTGCCTCTCGAAATCTAACATTGTAGGTTTCCATTATTTTTTTCATCTCTTCTACTATGCCTTTCATTCCCATAAGTTCTGTGATTTGTTTTTTCAAACTTTCAATTTCTTCTTTTTGTTCATTCCTTGCCATCTTTATATCCTCCCTCAATTCATTGATTTGATTTTTGTGGGGTTTTCCACATCTGTTTGAGCATTCTGAATTAATTGTTTCAACTCCTGTATCTCATTTGAATTATTGGTTTGTTCCTTTAACTGGGCCATATCTTCAATTTTCCTAGTGTGATTTGTTATTTTTTGCTGGCATCTAGGCATTTAATTACCTTAATTAGCTTATTCTGGAGATTGTTTTCACTTCTTTTATCTAGGGTTTTCTTGCTGGATGAATTTGTTGTCTGTCTGTTCTTTGACATTCAGTTCAGCTTTTTCTGGACCACTAGCTTAGGTTGTGTTTAGCAGGGGAGAATTTTTCAGTTCTTGTTTTTTTGTTTCTTGCCCTGCCTGTATGGTGCCTTTCCCTCCGACCCCTTAGGAGGGTCTACTTAGGTATTATAGACCCCAGCCAGATTTTCCCAGACCAAACTGGCCTCCTGTCTGGAGGAAAGAGTCACCTGCATCAGTTTTCCCTGAGGGTGAGACCCAGCAGGTTGAAAGACTTTCCTGTGAAGTCTCTGGACTCTGTTTTTCTTATCCTGCCCAGTATGTGGTTCTTGTCTGCCTGCAGGTCCCACTAGCAGAAGATGATGCAGTACCTTTGACTTTGGCAGACTGTCCCTGCTGGGGGCGTGGTTGGAGACAGAGGAGACATTGTAGGCTGGTTTTAATGGTTTCAAATTACCAAACACTGGGGTGTGAATTCCTTGAGGGAGGGATTCCATCTGAGTTGGGCATCACCCCTCCCCTGGGGAAGGCACAGGCTCCAGACAAGCCCTCAAACGAGCTTGTTTCTGCCTATGCCTGGGGCAGCTGCATCCTGAGAAACCCTGCCGCTGTATCCAAAGGTAGTCAAGCCTTTGTAGAAACACAGCCACAAAAACCTCTGTTTCATTTTTTCTCTTTTTCCATCAGCCCTGCCCCCTTGGTGCCGGGGCAAAAATGAGCCACCTCTGCTTTGACCAGGTTCACCTGAGCTGGGGGCCTATTTTTAGTTATCATAACTTGTTAATTAATTCCACAATTGATGTTTGGTTGGGCTCAGCCCCTGCTGCTGACAAAGTCTCTTTCCTTTCCCCTCTGGGAAGCAACCTGTGGGGGAGGGGTGCTGTGCGCCGTGGCTTGGGGAACTCACAGTTCTGGGGGGGCTCGCAGCTGGTCTAGCTGGTCCAGACTGGGGTACACTGTGTGTCCAGTCACTGATGTGGCCCCAGGAGCTGTTCTGTACTGTTTCTGGTTATTTAGTAACTTTTCTGGAGGACGAACTAAATCCCACACCTTGCTAAGCCGCCATCTTGAAACTTCCCCCAATATCTTTCTTCTTGAGGTCTGAGTGCTTTCTAGAATTTGCCCTTTGCTCATCCAGCCAAGCACTGCTCTATTTCTAACCCTGCCTCAGTTTCCTCCTCAGATTTCTAGCTCCCTTAATTGGAAACCGTTTTTAATAGACAAAGTGATCAGGCCATTAAAAGTGATCTACCCTTATTGTTTCCATAGCATACCAAAATCAGGTACAATCCCAAAGATGTATCTGCTTTCTGTTTATAGATTTACAGATTTTCCTACGGCTGTCTGACAGATTTATTTGAGTTTTAATTCAGCTTGTTGGGCTGAGGTAAATTTTGGTAACACTCCCTTTTCAGTGACATCAAATTGAGTGGTAACAGCATATCCTCCCTGAGAGTTCCCTTCATTATCTTTTGCATGAGAATGATCAATATATAATATCAGGTCAGCATTTGTTAAGGGGTGTGTCTCTTGCAAATCTCTGTGAGGATCAACAGATTAGAAAGTACTTCAATGCAGCTATGGTGAAAGCAGCTCTGGCTTTCTGTAATCAGGGGAGGGTCAGAGTATAGCAGGGTTAAAGAGAGTTTGAGAGCTTAATATGAAGATTTGAGGTGTTAAGAGTAAAATTTCCTATGAGTGAGTCCACCAGTAGATAAATACTGGGTCAATTTGGAGCTCAATAATCCTTCAACTGCAGAAGGGACCTGCATATTTAAAGTGTTGCCTGAAATTCAGGTCTGAGGCAGCTTCAAGTGACCTTTGCTGGGCTGCCACTGCCTTTAGGCAGTTTGGCTAAGTTCTGTTCACTGGGTCATGCAGCAGGCTGTAATAGGCATTGGTCTGTGCCCTCCTCCATGTTCCTGAGCAAAGACCCCCTAAGACTCGATTTCCTTCTGCATGAACAGATAACATAGATGGCTTTTAATTAGCACCAGTGCAATTGGCAAAAGGCCAATTTGTCATTTTCTGCCCAGGCCCAAGTTTCAGGGATGGTATTTTTTTTGCATGTTCATGCAGGGGAGATGCCAATAAGGAGAACTTGGAACCTGGTTTGTGCAATACCTTACCAACCCTAGAAATACTTTTAATTGCTCATTTAATATTGGATGGGGAAATTCTTGTACGATGTTAATTCTGTCTTGGGAGAGGAAAATTCTATCTGTAGTCAAATTGTGTCCTAAACTGTGGACCTTTTCCTTTACAAATTGTAATGTTTTCCCTTTGAAGTCTTAAGACCTTTATAGGCCAACTGCTGAGTAGATATATGGAGTCTATCTCAGAATTTTCTTTTGAAGAACACAACAGTAAGTTATCCATATATGCAATGAGGGTAGACTAGAAGACTAAGCTGGCCAAATCTTGATGTAATGTCTGCGGAAAGATAAGGTGGAGGGTGGGGGGCAGGCTTTATTGAGTCCTTGTGGCATGACTGTCCAAGTATCCTGTTGATTTTTCCAAGGACAAGCGAACAGTTGTTCAGTTTTCCAGTTAACAACTGGAAAACTGAAAAAGGCAGAGCAAAGATCAACTACTGTGAACTCCCTGGGTTGGCTAGGGATATTGGACAAGAAAGTGTTTGGCTGTCCAGCTACCGATAAACTAGATATTAAGATCTTACAAATACCTGCAGGTCTTGAACAAATCTCTACCCTAGCATATATTTTTTTTAACTAGCAGAATGGGAACAGTACATGGGCTTGTACAAGAAATTATTAATCCTTTTTTAATTAAGACCTCTACTGTTGGATCCAGTGCTGATATGGCTTTTGTTTTTAAAAGATATTGTGGCTTGTGGCAACCTAGGAAACTGCTTAGAGTGATCTGTTTCCGTTTTATAGGTTCAGCACTCATCATTCTTCCTATGTCTGTAGAATCATTTGCCCACACCTAATTTGGGACTTCTGGTTGTTCTGGTTTGTCCCTCAAAACCAGATGTAGTCTTTTTGAATGCTGCCTGAAGAATATAAAGCAACTCTGGTTCTGGAAGTTCTGGGAACTCTAAAATAATTTCTCCCTCTAGAAATATGTCCTGTCCCAACAGGTTCACCCAGTAGTCTAGTATAATAAAAGGGCATATTTTGTTCTTCTACAAAAGGCCAGCATACCATTTGGACAGGTTTAGACAAAGGTACAAGCTGAGTATGATTTGAGACCCAACTACCAACATATTCATGCTACTCCAAGAGATTTTTGGTTTGATTATGTTGGGAGTTGCAGTTGATCACGATATTCTGATACCCACTAATATTATGCATGGCTTTCTGTTTAATTTCTCTTTTTCCATGTTGATATAGAGCTAGTATAGGAAATAAGGTACCAAAGGATCCCTTGGAGCTCTATTAATATGCTGATATATTATTTTCTGAACCAAAACTTTTGTATTCCTCCTCCTGAGAAGGAGAATGATATAAACCTGGCCCAGATTAAAGGCATTCTCTTTTCCAATGTCTGGGTTATCAGCATGGAACACAAACATCTCTTATCAGTGCCTTGCATTTTTGAAACCCTTGGGACCTTGGAAAAGAATGAGGAGGCTGAATAGGTCTCTGGCCTGCCTCTCCTGGGTCCTTGCAACAACTATAGTTGCAGGTTCATACGCTTATTAACCTTGCAGACTTTTTCTTGATCTAAATCTCTTTAAAAATGTTCTACAATTTTTTGTAGTTCATCTAAAGATTCAGGCTCCCTCCATTCCTTGGCTTAGTATAGATAACCCTGAATGCTTTGTAAAAACTACTTCTAGTCTTTCCTTATAATCATTAATAGATTCATCCTTTTGTTTACTAGACTGAACTATGGACTAATTCATTTTTTTGAGGAAACCTTGGAATAGCATCTATTAAGTTCTTGGCTATCAGCCTGGCCCTCTGTGGTCTATCTTGGCTAACCTGGGTGTCAGACCCTTAAATATCTTTTTGGAATTTTCCCATCTGGCCTGCATTATCCATTTCCATGCCTCCCCTGGACCCACGACCATGCATATAAATTGATACAAATCTAGAAGCCTGGGGTCATAGGTTGCAATCAAAATATTAAATTATTACCTCCCAAATTTGATGATTTTCTTTGGGGTTTGGGAAATCTTTGGCCCTGAGCTCCATTTTTGACCAGAGAGTGAAAGTAATCTGCCCAGCCACTCCAGGATTATCAGAGAGCTGAACCTTAAAAGCATCTGTTAAATTTCTGACTCTTCTGTATGAAAAGGGAGGTGAGAGAATAGGTGAATTGTTCAGAGTCTTTAGGCAGAGAAAGATAAGAGGGCGGAGGAGCATTAGGCAATAAATCTATCATCTTCCCATCTGCTTTTCTTAGTTCCACTTTATGTCACTTGTTTTTTTGGCTTTTTTTAAAATGAGCCTTTGTGGGAGGCTGTGGCTGTCTTAGATTCACTTTGTTACCTTGTTGCTTCTAAATACTAATCAAAACATGTACCCCATTGCTTTGGAGAGATGTGGGATCCCTCATTTCCCAATTGCCCTCTGAGGAAAACTACTTTATCTGAACTAAGATTAACCCACTGTAGCCACAGCAATTCTAAATCATTCCCTTGTAAAGTCTGACACTTTTGTCAAAATAGACAAGTTAGTTTTTAAACATGTGCCCAGCCTGCCTCCCAGCTTGTGGGCAGAAAGGGGAGGAGGAATGGGGGCAGATACCTAATTTTTTGAAACAGAAGAGCCCATATTACTCAGGATCTCAAGTTACATGGTCTGATCTCCAGACCTGTTTTATCTGGAATCTAATCGGACACTTAGTTTGATCCCCAGGCTTGGGCTGCTCAAATAAAGTCAGAGAACTCAAAAATGTAGTTCATGGAATTCAAATTCAGAGTTTATCCACTGACCTTTGAACAGGTACACGAGAGAGCAGAGAGCATAAAAAGAGCTCTGCAGGTCCCTTTCTTTCACCTGATATTCTTGTAATGTCCAGGATCCTTTAGATCCCACTTTTAACTCCAAAACTGTTAAATAAAATATTAGACAAGATATTTTTTATGTAGTTTATCTGAGCAGTTATAATGACTCATGGATCAGGGTTGCCTCCCACCCACACGTGAAAAGGAGCTCCATGAGGCAAAGAAGAGAGAAAAGTTATATGAGGTGAATTTGGAATCTTAAAGTAAAAATATATGGTTACTGTATATTTCATACTGTATTCATACTGTATATGTCTCCATTTGGTATATTTATCAGGCCAGAGGGTAGAACTGAAGGATTAATATATGCAATGTGCTTAAAACAGTGTCTGCCACAGAGTATGTGCTGTATAAGTATCTGTCTGTTGTTGTTATGTTATTATTACAGCTCCAAATGATCAAATACATGACCCTGGGATTTTCATTTAAGTGGCTCACAGCAGTGTGAGTGCTGGTCTGAATTCTGTGCAGGCCACGTTTTTGACAGATGACACAGCTCTGCTCTAATTATCTTGCCAACATCATGAAACTAGATCCCTTTGCCGTTAGAATTTGGTTTCTTACGGGTAGGAAGCTGGATGAGGCTCCAAGGCCCCATCTCTTCTGCAGAGCAGTTGGGACAGTGAGGTGTCTGCCATGGACAGAAAAAGGCCTGGGGATTCCTCACACACAGAGGTACCATGACAGGATTCTCAACTCTGCTGGAAGGATTGAGGCTTGTGTTTGTGGAGGGGAGCTCTAGAGCACTGAAGAAGCATCAAGAAACGCTGAGCTACCAGCCTCTTGGGGAAGATGCTCTGTTACTATGCAGAAAGCAGGTTTTCTCATGTTTTTCATGGTGTGGACATGTTGGGATGGGTTGGCCAGTCTTCCTGGGGCTTACCAAGGTTCTTCCTAGAAGGTTTCCAAGAGGTTGTCTGGATAGGGATGGGGGAAGAAAACAGTTGGTTGGGGCTCCCTGACAGAAGGAGACTCTGGTCATCCATATGCTAGATATAAAATAAATGTTTCATTATAGAGTTGTTTTGGGAGAATGATTAGAATTTAAAATACATACCTGAAGATCCTTTACAAAGGAAATCTTATCTTAAAGGACTGTCATTATAGAAAGTGCTTAAAAAGTGAGACCGGAGGCATTACTTAGAGCTATTGAATATCTACCAGATATGAAACATGAAATAAATATTATGGGTTTAATAATTGTTATTTTTAACAATTCATTATTTATAATCATTTATTAATAACTTCTATTATTGTTTAATTCATATCATTACTAACGTTTATAGAGGGTGTAACAGGTGTCGGACCCTCTGCTAAGTGTTTTACATTCATGATCTCACAGTGGGCTGCTGCTTT
The DNA here is from genome assembly GCF_023851605.1 of Tamandua tetradactyla. Taxonomy (NCBI): domain Eukaryota; kingdom Metazoa; phylum Chordata; class Mammalia; order Pilosa; family Myrmecophagidae; genus Tamandua; species Tamandua tetradactyla. The sequence continues at coordinate 147,650,978 of NC_135332.1, forward strand.
GGAAGCAGCACGGTATTTAGTCAAACAATTACACTTTGAGCTACTGTGTGACTCAGCAATTCTACTCTTAGGTGTATACCCAAGAGAACTGAATATATATGTTCACACATGAACTTGCATAGGAGTGATTTATAGTAGTAGTAGTCATAATAACCAATAGGTGGGAACAACCCAATTGTCCATTACTTATGAATGGATAAGTAGAATGTGATATAACCAGACAACGAATTTTATTTGACTATAAAAGGGAATGAGGTGCTGATACATGTTACAACATGGATATACTTAAAGATGTTATACTGAGTGAAAGAAGCCAGTCACAAAGGACCACAGATTGTATGATTACATCCCCATGAAATGTCCTGAATAGGGATGTCTGTAAAGACAGAGAGCAGCTCAGTGGTTGCTTAGGGCTGGTGGGGATTGGAAGACAGGTGGGTGACCGCTAAGGGTTTCTTTTCGAGGTTATGGTGCACATATCAGTGAATATACTAAAAAGCATTGACTTGTACACTTTAAATGGAGAATTGTGTGGTATGTGAATTGTATTTCAAAAAAGCATTAGAGAGAAAGAGAGAGAGAGAGGAGCCAGATTCAGAGAGTCAAAGTCATCTGCCGAAGGTCCTATCGGGATTTTCCCCAACTTGCCTGAAGCCACATCCTTAAACTACTAGGCAGCACTGCCTCCCTGTTTGGGAATCACTCTTTTCCTTGTGGAAAACACTATTGTTCTTGGAAACAACCCACCCCTTATAGACAGGCACTTGTTTGGAGCTTTGAGAGGTAGGGGGAGACTATTTACTATTATCTGAAGTATAAAGGAAAAAGGAAATGGTCTGATTTGTTCTGAAATCTGAAATCCAGTATAAAGTTGCAGTCACTTCAGTCACAGTAGATTTTTTTGTCCATGCTCACTTATGCACTGATGGTGCATTTTTTGGGGGGGGTGTCCATGTTTTCAGATTCATGTTTTCCCTCTCTTATTGATTCAGGATTAGACCAGGCGGCAGGAATCCTGGTTCTAGCCCAGGCCCCTTTCAGGTCAAGTTCCTCAGCCTCTTAGAATCTTAGTTTTCTTGTGGGTAAGGTGAGAAAGCTAACAGTGCTGGTTTGAAACTGTTATGTACCCCAGAAAAGCCATGCTCTTTTAATCCAATCCTATGGGTGCAGACCTACTGCAGATGGGATCTTCTGATTAGGTTGTTTCCATGGAGATGCACCTCATCCAATTTTGGGTGGGACCTTCTGATTGGATTATTTCCATGAAAATGTGACCCCACCCATTCAAGGTGGATCTTAATTAGTCTATTGGAGTCCTTAAAAGTGTGACACAGAGCTGAGAGTCAACACAGAAAGCAGAGAGATGAAACCAAGACAAAGAGGCTTGGTGATGTTTGGAGAGCTGAAACAAGAGAGCAGACGCCTAGACACAGAGTCTGGAGATGCTTAGAGATAGACAAAAGCTCACAGAGGAGGCCACTGGAACTGGGAGCTGAAGCAATGGTACCCGGGCGCGAAGGGCCAGCAGATGTCGCCATGTGCCTTCCCACATGACAGAGAAGTCCCGGATGGGATCAGCCTTTCTTAAGTGAAGGTATCCTCTTGTTGATGCCTTAATTTGGACATTTTCATGGCTTTAGAATGGTAACATGTAACTTAATAAATCCCCTTTAATAAAAGCCAATCCATCTCTGCTATATTGCATTCTGGCAGCATTAGGAAACTGAAACAGTTTCACTGCTTTTCCCAAAGCACAGGTTGGAAACCTGGAGTGCTGTACAAATGTGATGAGTCCCTGTTGTTGGGAAGATGCAGAGAAGGGATTTAGGCTCTTAACAGAGGAAGCCGTGTTCTGGATCCACACAGGCCAGCCTTTTAAGGGAAAGGGATGCTTCTGAAAATGCAAGGCTTTGCAGAGGTATATTTTAGAGACTAATGCAGAGTCAGAGTGGTGATGTTCCAGTGACTCAGCCCAGTGGGTGGAAGTGATTTTAAATAATAACAGCATCACCCGTTTTCCTTCTCCCACAGGGTCACACATCAGCAAACACACACTTACCTGGTGCCGCAAGCACTGAGTCGGCTCCTCCAGGTGGTGCCAAGATGAAGGGAAAAGTCACTCTGGTGGAGCCACATTACATCTCTCTGAGCTGACAGGCTAAAATGAGGGCCCTGTTAGAAATGTGTTCCTCTTCCCCTGAAACCATGCCCGGATAAATGAAGGGTGATAAAGAACGTCACCTTAGACACCCCCCAAATTGTAAACAATCCTTTTGGAGTTAAGTGAGGCCTAATTATATCTGCCACCATGGGGGAAAGACTGCTTGAATTAATTAGAAAGAGAAATCGCCCAATTTCAGCTAAAAACACTTAGAAACTGGTAGCATTTTAAAGCGAAAAAACCTGCAGTAATTGAATCGGGCAGCTTACAGGTGGCTCTTTTCAGACAGAATGATAGGGAGAATCAGCTCAGGAAGGAGGGTGCAGATACAGCTGTGTTCAAATCTAATGAGTTTCTCTGTGACCACTGCAGGGTGACTCCTGGACCAAGCAGAGCTGGTCACAGTGGCAAGTGCCTTGTGAGGGATAAAGTGGGACCTCTGCTGTGGTTTCTGAAGGACTGCAGGAGCAGGGTCCAAAATAAAAATCAAAGCCCCTGAACCAGCGGTGAGAGGAAAGAGAAAGGTGGTTTCCTAGGAGCAGTTACCTCATGAATAAAAATAAGTTGGACATAGAAAGAGTTGGATTAGAAAGGAAGCATTGAATACAAAGCCCATCTTGAGACCCAAAGGCTGCAGGAACTGGAAATCTTGGATTCCATCTCTCACCTTTCCTCATCCCAAAGCCTGAGCCTTCACATTAGGAGCTGGAACCCAAAGTGATTTATTTTTGTCTGCATCATCTTAAGGAGCGTTCCTTGGGCACCCACCATACATCTATTCTGGGCACAGCCTCCTGCACCCAATCCCTATTTGTAGGTGCAATGTACATCACTTTGATTTTTATAAGTTCTCTTAAAGGAGTCAAACGTTTTCCAGGAGATGATCTTAAAGCTCGGTGCTGTAAGGACAAGATAGTCCTACTTTCATTTTATGGTGTTTCTAGAAGGTTTGGAGCTTGTGCAAGCTCACAGCCAGAATAAGAAGAAGGAATTGTTTAGATCCCTCTACTGCAGGACACTCCATATCTGCCATGCCGTCCATCCTCCAATAACCCAGACCATCTAGATTTTCACTGTATTATGTTTCTTTTCTAATTGCTGCAATATCCACATTTTCCCCAAAGTTCCCAATCTTGGTATATATCATCACATTTGATGAGCTCTTAAATAGGCAGTTCTGCTTCACTTCCAGAGTTGGGTGCAAGAGAAATGAAGGGACATGCCCACAGAACGACTTGTTCTTTACTGTTGATAGCAGTGTTATTCACAATAGCCAAAACCTGGAAACAACACAAACACCCATCCTTAGGTGAGTGGATAAACAAGGGTGATATATCCATACAGTGGAATTGCACTCAGCCATAAAAAGAAACTACTGATACGCACAATAGCGTGGGCAAATCTCACAAGTATCATGCTGAGTAAAAGACAGACTCAAGAGAACACATCTTGTAGGATTCCATCTATACGGAATTCTAAAACAGGCAAAACGAAGCTGTAGTGATAGAAGGCAACCCAGTGATTGCCTGGGGCGGCAGTGGGAGAGTCTGGCTACAAGTGGGCATTAGGGAACTTTTGGGAAGGATGGGAACATTTTACATTGTGATTGGGGTGGTGGTTACACAGGTGCATCCATTTGTCGAAACTTGAACTGTATACCTAAGGTGGCTAATTGTATGCATATTATACTTCAGTAAGGTTAATTTAAAAATAATAATACATTTTTCTTTATGCACAAAGTATGAAATACACACAAATGCAATTTGCTCTCTCAGCCAAAGTGGCCTGGTTCTCATGATGTCAGGAGAGCAGACTCATCTCCAGAGTCCTCTGAATATGTTCCAAGCTCAAAGGTAGCATGAAAGCTATCTCCAGCCAGTCTCCAATCTGCAAGAGAGATATACACAGAGGGCTGGTTCATACTACCACAAAGATCATAAAGCAGCTGGGAGTATTGTGTTCCCAGAGTCCTTGGGGAAAGCACGTGCTGTCAGAAGAATAACAGCTGGCGGAGTTTCGGATGAGTCATGCTGCTTTTATAGGAACGAAAGCTCTGTGATTCACATGTGTCAAAGCTGATGGGAATATTAAGGGTTCCCTTCCCAAGTGGGATGGGGAATAGAAAACTCTCTCTTTAAATATTTCATTTCTTTAAAAAGGATGTCACTTCAGCTCCTCCCCACTGATTCATTTGGGAGCAATACCAATCAGGTTTTGTATTTGGTTAAGTTAAATCTCTTTTTGGAGACGAGAGAGTGTAGGGTGTGAGAAAATCACCTAACTTTTCTCACTGATTTCTAAATGTGGAGAGAAAGCGTGCTTCTCTCTTTGTCATTAGAGCCAGAGGCCCCCCATTCTGCAAACCTGGGGACATGGCCCTTCTGCATCACCAGCAGAGGGTTCCCGACCCTCGATAAAGGGAGATGGCACGTTTTTGACTGGCTTTTGAGCCACCTTGCTTGGGGATGCCTCAAGTCTTACTACAGACTGGAAGCCATACACACCAAAACTTACCTGTGCCACTCCTGATTTGCATCTATTGATTCCCTTCCAGTTTCCTCAAGCGATTGTCTTTCTCCATTGTCCAGAGTTCATAGGTGTTTTTGCAGAAGGGTGGGGCTGCCAGTTATTAATTTACTGATCTCATCTCCACCCCCATTCTATGCTCTGTGACAAGGCAAACTGCCTTTCTCTGTTGCCAGGTGGTTCCTTGTTCGGTCCTACCTCTAGGGGGCACTAGAGGGAGACCCGAAGGCTGAAGGAAGAAGGGACTTCCTTTCCGTTGGCTCACCACTTCTTTTTTTTTTTTTTTTTTTAGTTGTTTGTAAAGCAGTTTATTTATTCATTTTCTGATCATTCCATTCTACATATATAATCAGTAATTCACAATATCTCACATAGTTGCATATTCACCATCACGATTATTTCTTGGAACATTTGCATGTATTCAGAAAAAGAAACAAAAAGAAAACAGAAAAAAATTCATACATACCATACCCCCCACCCCTCCCCCTCACCGATTACAGCATTTCACTCTAAATTTATTTTAACATTTGTTCCCCTATTATTCATATTTATTCCATATGTTTTACTCGTCTGTTGGTAAGGTAGATAAAAGGAGCATCAGACACAAGGTTTTCACAATCACACAGCCACATTGTGAAAGCTATATCATTATACAATCATCTTCAAGAAACATGGCTACTGGAACACAGCTCTACATTTTCAGGCAGTTCCCTCCAGCCTCTCCAATACATCTTGACTAACAAGGTGATATCTATTTAATGCATAAGAATAACCTCCAGGATAACCTCTCGACTCTGTTTGGAATCTCTCAGCCATTGACACTTTGTCTCATTTCACTCTTCTCCCTTTTGGTCGAGAAGTTTTTCTCAATCCCCTGATGCTGAGTCTCAGCTCACACTAGGGTTTTTCTCAATCCCTTGATGCTGAGTCTCAGCTCATTCCAGGATTTCTGTCCCACGTCGCCAGGAAGTTCCACACCCCTGGAAGTCATGTCCCACGTAGAGAGACGGAGGGTGTTGAGTTTGCTTGTTGTGTTGGCTGGAGAGAGAGCTGTTGGCTCACCATTCCTGTTAGCATTTCCCCTGGGTCCTCTCCCCTGGCAGTTGTGAGTGATTCTGGTCCCCAACTTCTTTCAGTACCCCCATCAGAGGCACCGGCACCAGCTGGGCTGTGACCCTGTGTCTTAGCTTTATATGGCCCTCCTTCTAAGCATTTAGTTTCTGACTCTTTCAACCCTATGGGTCAGTCACTGCTTCCCGCATTTACTGTCTCCTTACTATCTCAGTTTTTACTTTTAAATATTCAGTCCTTTAAAACCTGTATTCAAATTTCTCTGTTAAAATAACTCGTGTGGTATCTGTTTTCCCAACTGGCCTCCAACTGATACACACTCCTTTTGAGACCAATCACCATGTTAAGAGCTGGTTGTGGTAAAATTGTGCAAGATGAAGTTGGTTCTTGGATCCAGAACATCTCCTTTCAGGGCTCTGAGTCCCCATCACCTATCGCCCCAGGTGTCACAGCTGCCTGCCAGTCCTGCCCTCTTCCCTTCCATCACCCATACCCTTGGGGACCTGCGCTTGGAGCACGGATTTTAGTAAGATAAACCAATACCCAGTAGTCTAGCTAGTTAAGATAACTGACCTCCTCCGCTTACATAAGTATATTTCATAGGAAGTCCTCTGTAGAGTGTCTCAGGCACAGTAGCTGACCACTGGTTTTCACACACGTAGACACAGCCATCTCATCTCTCCATGTATAAGGCAACATGTGGGTGCTGGGAAATTCCTTCTTCTTTTAATTCCTTCCCATCTGGGTCGGCGGAAAGGTTTAAGGACCTCAGGGGTAAAAACAAAATCAGACCCATGCATCTGAACATTGCATAATAAACTAGAGGAAAGCTGCCAGAGGTTCAAACATGCTATTTGTTAGAACTACAACAAATCACTTTTAGCTGGTGCAGATAAATTAGGTTAATTTCCTCAAATAGTTTAAATAAATTTGCTAAGCTTTGCTCTGAGTAATTGAATGTAATTTGAGTTATGGGTTGAATGTAATCTTGTATATTTGATAATTAACAACTAATTCCCATTTCCCCTTTCTGTGAAAAAAGATTTTCTTTTCTGTGACTCCCACATTATGTGTATTTCCATGCTCTGAAATACTCTTCTTCTGAGAAACCTACAATTTCATCAACCAATCCAATGCTTTAAGATATCTGAAAATAGTACATGCAAGTCGCAAGGCATGTGGCAGGTGCTCAGTAAATGGTAACTATTATAATCTTGTATCAGATAGTATTTTCCAAAAGCAGCCTTTTCCACCTCACATATTCTTTTAGAACCTTGCCACTCTTCCATCAAAAGATGGAGTTTGTTCCCCCTATTATTTATTTATTTTTTTATTCCATATGTTCTACTCTTCTGTTGATATGGTAGATAACAAATGTTAAAATAAATTTAGTTTGAAATGCTAGTGATAAATGAAAGCGAGGGGTAAGGGGTATGGTATGTATAATCTTTTTCCTCTGTGATCGTTTTATTTCTTTTTCTAAATTGATGCAAATGTTCTAAGAAATGATGAATATGCAACTATGTGATGATATTAAGAATTACTGATTATATATGTAGAATGGAATGATATCTTAATGTTTTGTTTGTTGTTAATTTTTTTTATTTAAAAAAAAAAGATGGAGTTTATGACCCTTGCCTCTGAACCTGGATGGATTTTATGACTGCCATAACTAGTAGAGTATGGAGGAAGTGATACTTTGAGGCTTCTGAGGCTAGACCACAAAAAGTGATACTGCTTCTGCTTGGTTCATTCTCTCTAGCTCTGAGTCCCCATGTAAGAAATCTGGTGACCTGGAAGCCACCATGCTGTGGATTCCAGAGAGAGAGATGCTTGAGGAACCTGGCCCCTCCAACCATCAGCTGTTTGAGTCTTCCCTGCTCAGATGCCAGACACATGTGTTAGCCTTCAAATTGTTATTCGACAAAGGCCGTGGATTCTTTTGTCTGACACCCTCGATAACTAATTCCTGAGACGCCATCGTTTCAAAGAGAAAAAGAGTTTATTACTAGGCATTTAGTAGGAGAGCAGATGGCCTAGTGACCCAAAATCTATCTCCCTGAACAGCAGAAATTCTGATAGTTTTATTAGAGAAAAAGATGGGCAGGGCCTAGGATAATGGGCACAGTGGCCCCAGATGATGTAATTAGAGGTGTTCTAATTATTGAGCAAGTACAGACTGATTACATGCTTAGTCACAGGTAAGAGAATGATGGAGTATTATAATGAGGTATAGGTGACTTGTAGATTAAAATCTAAGCGACTGTGCAAAGTACTAGGGCCTGCTTTGGTTAGATCCAGTCTCATCATCAAGATAACTTTGGACTTGGGGTGCATTAGTTCTGGGCTGACCCAAAACCCTCCAGTAATAAAGATTAGGAGCTGTCTTTAGTGAATACAAGACTCTAAAATTGAAGAACTGGATAACTGAGTACAAATGAAGGTTAGTCACAAGATTTTCACAATTACAGGGGCAGAAGATAAAGGCTATACAATCATTATCAGAGATCAAGGCAACTGGATTACAGTATAGAGATTTCAGATATTTCCCTCTGAAATACTCTACTCTACTCTAATGTACTAGAAAGCAAAAAGGAATATCTATATAATGATTCAGTTATCAAAATCACCCCTTTAATCCTAATTTCTCAATTACTAGATGATTCTAGCCCAGGCCACCATTTGACAGTTGTTACATGAGAGACCTCAAGTCAGAATCCTCCAATTCATGAGAAGTAACAATAGATTATTGTTACTTTAAGCCACTAAATTTTGGGGGGTGATTTGTTATGTAGCAATTGCAACTGATATAATATCTCATATTCGGAAAGTATTGACTATAAGTCAAGCTCTATGCTAAGTGCTTTGTAGGTACTATCTCATTTAATTCTGACTATCTGTATGAGATAAGCATTTTTATTCACCTTCAGAGACATTAAGTGACATGTCCAAGGTCACACAGCTGTGAATCTGGGGGGATTTAAATTCAAGAAGTCTGACTGCAGAGCCCAAGCAACCACCACTAAGACTTAAGGTAGGTATGCCTTATTTTCTTTGTTCACTACTTTTCTTGTGGGTAATAGCATATCCTCTGATCCTTGCATGCCTGTTACCCTGAGCCCCAGCAGCAGAGAAGCTTAGTAAGTGAACAGAGAAGCAAGAGCCAAGAAGGCCTCACAGATCCAACATAAACAGTTACAGCCAACTCCTGAAATCTCACTATTATAGTGTTAAATCTTCAGATTTAAGACTCAGATTTAAGACAATTTGGGAGAGTGAGAGTAAGACTCACTCTCCCCAAACTCCTGGAGACCCGCCTTGGCCAGCTCAACTTGCTTGCCCTTTCTCTGCTCTTGGCTCTGACACCTGAGCCCCTGGGCCTCTCCGGCACTGGCTTACCTTCTCTTCCTTCCCCCTCAACCCCAGTACGAGGCTGACGCCCCTCTCTCAGCCTTACCCTCTGTGTGTGTGTGGCCGAGGTGCTGAACCCGGGGGCCCACGTCCCAGCCTGGCACCGACCAGCTTTTCTCTCATCTCACTTTTGGTGTTACATCATGCTTTTTAATTAACTTCATTTTTTTAAACTGGGCATCTGTCTGCTGTTAAATCCATTTTTGTAACCCGTAGAAGCATGTGGTGATGGCAGCAGTGATGCCTGAACTCATGGGATAACAGCAGCAGACACTGTTGTGAAGTCATCCCCTCACCGTGGTGGGACATGTTTTCCCCTCCAATTGTGGCACTGTGAGTTTTTTTTTTTTTTTAAACCCGCTGGGGATGGTGATGGTAGGTGGAGGCATGTTACGTCCTGTTAGTCATCTCTACCTAGTGGGAGTGAGATTATAGGAAACTTTACTGTTGGAAGGTTTTGGTAGTAGCTGGGGATAAGGGAGGGAAAGAGAAAGGGAGAGAAGGAGAAAAAAGAAGGAGATAAGGGAGAAGGGAGGAAGGAAGGGACAATGGAAATGTGGAATGGACATCCAGAAGGGAAAGGATTCAGAGGATATTAGGGTGCCATTTGCATTGTCATTCAAGTTTATACAAGTCCACAACATGCCAGGCCCTGTGTTAGCTGCTAGGGATGGCTATTTCCTATCCTCAATTGGCTCATATGGATAAAGGTTCATGCAATGTATTATGGGAACACTTATCCTATAACAGGCAGAGATACCAGAGAAGGCTTCCTGGAAGAGGTGACAGCTGAGCTGAATCAGGCAGGGGGATCAACATGAACAAAGGCACAGTATGATATGTGTGGGAGTCGGAAGCACTTGGTAAGAGCGGTGAGAGATGAACCTGGCCAAGAGGTTGCAGAGAGAACCAGGAGTTGGTACAGAGTTTGGATTTTGTCCTATGTATGATTTGGAGCTACTGAAGGGTTCTCAGGGGGCCGTGAGAAATCCTAGATTGCCAGCTGCCCAGTCTCATTTCTGCCCAGCCCTGTCCAGCAGGATTTGGTATCTAAATCCTGCAAGCTATAAACCAAATTTGTTCAAATTCCAGTGCCACAATTGGAGGGGAAAACATGTCCCACCACGGTGAGGGGACGACTTCACAACAGTGTCTGCTGCTGTTATCCCGTGAGTTCAGGCATCACTGCTGCCATTGCCACATGCTTCTACGGGTTACAAAAATGGATTTAACAGCAGACAGATGCCCAGTTTAAAAAAACGAAGTTGATTAAAAAGCATGATGTAACACCTAAAGTGAGATGAAGGAAAAGCTGGTCGGTGCCAGGCTGGGACATGGGCCCCTGGGTTCAGCACGTCGGCCACACACACACACAGAGGGTAAGGCTGAGAAAGGGGCATCAGCCTCGTACTGGGGTTGAGGGGGAAGGAAGAGGAGGTAAGCCAGTGCCAGACAGGCCCAGGGGCTCAGGTGTCAGAGCCAAGAGCAGAGAAAGGGCAAGCAAGTTGAGCTGGCCAAGATGGGTCTCCAGGAGTTTTCGGAGAGTGAACCAGCATTTGGATGCAAAACCCACCCTGGGGGCAGTTTCCCTGGCTCTCTGAGGCTGCAGATTTTCTCAGACCCCCTTCCTCCTCTATCCCTTCTTTGAATATCTTTGACACCTAATATCTGAATCACTTCTTATATTGTGTTGCCTTGTATGATTGATTTTTATTGTATAAATCTTAGCTCCTGAAGTAGACCATAAACTCCTTGAAGATAGGAGTCCTGTTTTGAATTTTTTTTGCATCTCCATTTGTCATGTATTCAGAATAAGGTACGCCAGGTCAACTGCTGGGTGTCGGACGGACGTAGGAAATTCGCATCCTGCCCGGGGAGACATAAACACAACCAGAACATTTTTAACGGCCTTTGCTCTGAGCTTTGCACTGTGCTTGGTCTTTGTGGTCTGGAGCCTCTCAGGACCCATCCCCCAGTTGACAGCCACGGCAACCTGGAGGCCAGGATCCTGCACTCACTGCTTACTCACAGAGGTTGGGTCAGGGCTGGCATGCGACCCACGAAATAAATAGTCTCCCGAGGGGCGCCCTGTGCCTGCTCTTCTGCTGCTCTTGAATGTGGGAGGGAGGAAGTGGAGGCTGCGGCTGCAGTGCCGCCATTGCCTGAGCCTGTAATTCTTCCCTCGGCTCTACTCTGTCTGGGCTGAAATTTCTGTCAACCAATAGCAAATAGAGAGAGGTTTTATGAGAGAGGGGTGCTGGGAAATCACAGAGCAATTACATAGCACAAATGTGTGTGTGTGTGTGTGTGTGTGTGTGTGTGTGTGTGTGTGTGTGTGAGTGAGAGAGTGAGAGAGTGAGAGAGAGAGTGAGAGAGAGTGAGAATGATGAAAATTGAAGCAAATCCTAAAAGACCAGTAGGAGTTAACCAAAGAAGGAAAGTGGATGGGAGAGAAAGCCCCAGGAGGAGAGAGTGGCAGGTCTGTACTTGCCTCTGGACACTAGCGTAGGTAAAATTCCAGAAGCCCTTAGGGCATCTGCACTCTTTTCCAGTACTTTCCAAAGCTTCTATGGCAGGGAAACCCTTCCAGAAGATGTTAACAGATGTGCACGGTGAAAAATAATCTCCTTGGAGCAAAACTGTTCTCGTCTCTGCATTGTTAGTTTTCTCAGTGTTTAAAATGCTAATGTGCATCCAACAACAGAACCCTTTTTCTTCAAAACACAAACTGCCCTCCCTCAGTTAAACAAAGTTTTGGAAAGTTTGTGAAGTGCTGCTCCTTTTCAATGAGGTGTGGAGTAATAAATCATTCAGTGACACTTATGTCCTGCTCTCCAGGTGTCTCTTTGACTGCTCTGTTGTACAACCAAATTACATGTTACCAAAGAAAATATAAACATGATCTGTTGGGTAAACAATAGACAGGTCAATTGCTCTTGCATAATTTAGCCTTTCTCTGTGTTGCATATGAATGGCTCTGGCCCAGGCAGTATTCTGCAGTTCATTGGAATACAGTACAGATATCTGGACCAGCGTGTCCACAGAGACTGTAGGTACAGTGGTTTGCGTAGTGGAAAGCTCGAGCAGAGCAGATGAACCCATTTTATTAATGTTGCCACGGGTACGTGCAGAGCCCTACCAAGACACAAGTTGCTGGTCCCTGGAGGGCTAGGCAAGGACAGGAGCAGGGAGTTGGGATTTTAGAGCAGTTAGAGGCCGGCAGTCAGCACCATGCAGTGGGCGGCGCATTTGGAGACCTCATTCTCCCAGAAAGAGGATGTGAGGTAGCGGTTGTTGCTAGAGATAATGAAACTAGCAATAGAGGAGAAATAACTTGGGTCAGAACTAAGGGAGTGGCAATAGGAATGGAGAGGATTAGACCCTGAGAGACTTTTAGGGATAGAATTGGATGGGTTGGTCCTGAAGCAGCTGTGGAGCTGGGGCGTCAGCGGGGGGAAGTTGCTGTGCTGCTCCCGGGCAACCCGGGGCAGCAGGAACACTGCAGAACAGACCTCGGCAGGTCCTGACTCGGTTGAGTACTTAGTTACTCTGGTCTTGTGCAAGTTAACGTCTCTGAACCTTGGTTCCTTCATCAGCAAAGTGGGACGACGATAGCCCCTATCTTGCAGGAATGAAAGATAAGGTGTCAAGTGACATACTTAAGGAATGGAAACTGCTGCTGAGAGAGAGAACATAGAAGGGGAAGCTTATGAGAACGTGATTTTTATCTTGGAAGCATTGTGCGTGAGGGACTTGGGACAGCTGCCTGCAGGCATCCAGGAGGACATTAGAGGCAGAATGGGACTCAGGAGGGAGGTCTGGGCTGGAGAGAGGAACCCGGGGTACCAGCCTTTTAGAAATAGACCAAGGCAAGGAGGTGAATGAGAATAACCCGAGAGAGGACTGCGGGGGCGGGGGGCACAGAAGGGGAAGGACAGCCGGCGAAGCCATGCCGCACGGAGCTTGCAGCGATGAGAAATCGGAAGCAGTCATCCCACCGGGGGCTGGGGCTCAGCGCGGCGCTTGCTGACTAACTGAGAAATCAGGACGTAAGGGATGATTTTGATAACTGAATCGTTATATAAACATTCCTTTTTGCTTTCTGGTATATTGGAGTAGACAGAGGGAAATACCTGACATCTCTGAATTGTAATCCAGCTGCCTTGATCTCTGATAATGAATGTATGACCTTTATCTTCTGTTTCTGTGATTGTAAAAAAAACTTATGACTAACCTTCATATGTACCCAGTTATCCAGTTTTTCAACTTTGGAATCTTGTAATCACTAAAGACGGCCCCTAATGTTTATTAATGAAGGGTCTTGGGTCAGCCCAGGACTACCCCACCCCAAGTCCAAAGTAGTCTTGATGACGAGACTGGATCTAACCAAAGTGGGCCCTCCTGACCTGCGCAGTAGCTTAGACTCTAACTTACAAGGCACCTATACCTCATTCCACCATTTTCTTACACAAGTTCTGTGACTGAGTATGCAATCCATCTGCACATGCCAATAGCCAGATCCCCTCTAATTACAGCATCTGGGGCCACTGTGCTCATTATCCTAAGCCCTGCCCATCTTGTCTCTAATAAAACTATCAAAATTATTGTAGTTTGGGGAGACAGATTTTGGGCCACTAGGCCATCTGCTCTCCTACTATGCACCTAGTAATAAATTCATTTTCTCCTTGAGTTCTGGTATCTCAGGAATTGGTTATTGTGTGCATTGGACAAAAGAATCCAAGGCTTTTGTCGGGTAACAATCTGAGCATACAGGTAACCTCTATAAATCTCAATTTTCTCATCTATGAAATGGGATGCTATTGATAATGGCTACTTCAAAAGAATTTGGTGAACTAACCTATGTGGAATTTTTTTTTCATGGGCAGGCACCGGAAATCAAACCCAGGTCTCCAGCATGGCAGGAGAGAACTCTGCCTGCTGAGCTACCGCGGCCCACCCTGGAATTGCTTTTTAAGCTAGAAAAAGCCCTTGTAAGTGATCCCTTGTGATCGATTCCTCCCAGACTGAAGCAGCCTATACCTAAAAGCAGGATAACTTTAACAGTGTCTCTTTGTCTCTGGCATCACTTGCTCGTAGGAAGCTCAGCAAATTCAAATTCCTCCTGAGCGGTTTGGAAATCCCTGGTCAGGCGGTACTGCCAAGGAGCCTGTCATGCTCTGAGTGCCCCACACCCCAACCCCGAGAGGAATGGGACCCCAGTGCACAAGTCTTCAGGTCCTCCATCACCTGACCCCCACCCCCACCCACTCTGGCTGCACCTGCTGGCCCGGGGCTGGGTCCTACTCCCGGGACAGCTGTCCAGCCAGCAGCTCCCTGAGCCTCCTGGGTTCCATATGCGGCAGGTTCTGCTGTTCTCCTGTGTTGGCGTTTGACTTGGGGGCATGTGGAGGGAGACTGACAGCTGACGGGAGCCAGCGTGGCAGAGATGGGGCAGCTCAGCCCCCTAACGTGGAGCCTCTCACAGTGGACTGTGGCAGGATCCCTGGTGCGGAGGAGCTGCTCTACCTCCTGCCATGCAAACTGTTTCCCAGTTTCTTTTCCCGCGTGTCTTCACAATAAACTCCTAGTGTTTACAGTACCTAAGAGTGTTGCTGTGTCTAGCCACTTAAAGGAATCTGTCATGGGAGAATCTCAAGCTCCTTTGGGAGTTTTTCTAGAGTAGAATGCATGGACGACTCACAGACTGGAGAGAAAGGTAATGGCTATTGACAGGGGGTTGGTAAAAAGAATCGTGGCACCCCAAGAGCACTCTGACTCTTCTGCAGCTGTAAAAGAGAACGAAGATGTTTATGTACTGCAGTGGTATGATCTGCAAGGTATATTCTTAAATGAAAAGTATGAGGTTTAGAACAGTGTATATAATTTATCACTTGTGTAGCAAAATGAAATTCATAAAATAACTTTGGAAGATCACACATAATCTAAAGACATAGTTGCTTATGAGGAGGGGAACTGGGTGGCTGGGGGATCATTGCAGGAAAAGGACTTTCACTATACATTCTATAATAATTTTCTAAATCTTGAACTGTGAAATTAATTCACCTATTTAAACAATTGAATCAGAGAAATATTTATCTTAAGAGTGTATCCTATCAAGCAGTCTTAAGTTCAAGGATGCCATAATTTATTGCTGTGTGATGTTGTGTAAGTTACTCAACCTCTCTGCAAGCAGTTCTCTCATCTGTAAAATTACAACAGTAATGCCTAAGTGATAGGCCTACTGTGACATTGCATCCTACTTGCCACATTGTAACCATTCACCTTTGATTGTCTAATGTTGCTGTGCTGATTTCAAAGGATTTATGTGCCCTAGAAAAGCCATGTTTTAATCCTACTCAATCTTGTGGGAGCAACGGTTTCTTCCAATCCCTATTCACTATAGGTTGGAAAATTGATTAGGTTATCTCCACGGAGATGTGACTCAATCAATTGTGGATATTAAGCTTGATTAGATGGAGATGTGTCTCCACCCATTCTACGTGGGTCTTGATTGGTTTACTGGAATCATTTAAAAGAAGAAGCATTTTGAAGAAAACTTCAGAACACCATAGAACCACAAAGCAGAGTCCACCAGCCAGTGACCTTTGGCGATGAAGAAGGAAAATGCCTCCTGAGGAGCTTCTGGAAGCAACAGGCCTGGAGAAAAAGCCAGCAGATGCCACCATGTTCGCCATGTGCCCTTCCAGCTGAGAGAGAAACACTGAACATTATTGGCCTTCTTGAACCAAGGTATCTTTCCCTGGATGCCTTAGATTAGACATTTCTATAGACTTGTTTTAATTGGGACATTTTCCCAGCCTAGAACTATAAACTAGCAACTTATCAAAGTCCCCTTTTTAAAAGCCATTCTGTTTCTGATATATTGCATTCTGGCAGTTAGCAAACTAGAACAGTTGCCATTACTGGTTTTCCCACAAGCCATTTTCCATTTCCCTTTTATCCTGTCTCATGTTCCCTAAGCTACAAAATTGCCAAGCAGTGCCAATCTTTTATTTGCACTTTTACTTATTTTTATTTGCCTTCTGCTCTCCCTAAGATAAAGGTCACGGGGGTTAGGCCAGAGAGATGAGTCAGCCCATGCTGTACTCAAAGTCAGCTCTATTTGAAATGGGCTCATTGCCTTTGGACACAGCATAAGCCTGACTCTCTCTCTTCCTTTATGATGAGTTCTTTTCCAAGCCCCATCTTGGTCTCTCAAGCAAAGAGTCTCCTGATTGCCCACTCTGTGGATTCTCTTAGCATTTCTAAATTTCTGGTGAACATACTTTATCTTCTCAAGCTGTTATGACATTACTGTCATAATGTGGCCACTCCCCACCATCTTTAATCACAGTATTTTGCACATTGTTTTCACTGAAGCGTGGCCAGGATTTCATTCCAGCACAGTGATGGCTCCAGGGCTGTGGTGGACAGATGGGGGCTGTGCTGTATGCCCAGGCAGCACCCAAGCCAAGACTGTCCCTTTGTCTTGCTGGCACTAGGGGGTGCTGCCTTGTTTAGCTATTTTCTTAGGCTTCTGAAAGGATGGGCCTGCTGCAGTCACATCTCCGAGTGGACAGTTAAAGCTACAGGAACGTGATTGTGGAAAGGGAAGCTGGGTCTGGGTGACCCAGGGAAGCTGCCTGGTTTTCCTCTGTGGAGAGTATTAATGCACATTCCCAGCCTGGGCTCTGTAGGTCTGGACTGCAACTCCGGAATGTGCATTTTAGCAAACACGCAGGTGATAGTGTTTGAGTATTCCAAATACCAGACGTGGGGAAGCAAGTAAAAGGCGGGGTACAGGCTTAGACTGGAACACCCCAAGAGCAAGAGGCTTCCACTGGCTCTTCAGTTATAATTCAGGGAGATTTGTTTCCAACATGCATTCTGCTGACTCTCACTTGCGGTGGTATGTCTCCTCCCGGGCCTGGGGATCTCTGAGTGGGAACTTACATTGGTTGGATCCTCATCTGCAGGAAATTTTTATGTTGGGTTTGCTCTCTTCAGGGATGAGTTGCAACTGTGTCTGCCTGGAGCTGGGGCCCCTGCCAACCTAGAACCCCTTTGGAACCTCTTCCAAGGTTCTGGCTTAATGTAAGAGTCTCCGGTTTGGCTTTCCTCCCTTGGTGCTGGATCATGGCGCTGTTCCCATCATTTTTCTGAGGGTAGTTCTGTCCTTCCCTGCTTACTCACTATTCCCAACTCTAATTTCCACCAATAGTTTGTTCCTTTTTGTGGGAAGAAATCTTGGAAATCTCGCCCATTTCTTACAAGCCCAGCTCTGTCCCAGTAAGTTTGCTTGATCTGGGAAGTAGGTGTTTGGCAGCAGGAGGGCCCACCAAAGAGATTGGTCTGATGTGTTACCAGTGGGAGTTTGTTTCTGTAAAATGTAGATGTTCTCTCAGGTAGTTCCATCTCCCTACCCCATATTAGTGACAGACCCTTCTAATACAAGAACTTTAGAATTGTCATAGCCCAAACTCCCCTAAAGAAAGTGATGGAAAGATCAAAGGTGATGGTGGAGTTATACATAGAAGATAGGACTTAACAAATGAATATGATTGCTGAATCATTAAGTTGATATCTCTTTTAGTCTCCAGTATTTTAGAACAGCTAGAAATAAAAACCAAAATTGTGGAACTGTAACCCCTGTCAAACTCTGAAATATGTTCTACATCTAATTATAGTGCTGTGCTTTGAAACTTATAGCTTTTTTGTACATATACTATTTTTCACCAAAAAAAAGAAGGAAAAAAAAGTCGATTGTCATGATAAAGAAATTATTTAAGCCCTCTAGCCTCCTATATTTGGGATCAGCTAGAAGGAAAAATCTGAGAGGATCATATGGTAGTCCATAACAAACTCTGGGATCTATCCTGTAACCACTTGTTGAAGAGTGCTCTGAAAATTATTGCTTTTTCCTTTCTTTGCCTTGTATACATATTATAATATACAATAAAAAATTAAAAATAAAAAAAGTAGATGTTCTTATTTCTATGAGATGAGAGGGTTGTACATGCCTTATGGGAGTGGTAGTCACCATGCATAGGCAGTTTGGCCCCCTACACTGCAGGTGGGTTGAAGAGACAGGTACCTGGTTATGGTATGTGTGTTATTCATCATATAATCGCCAGTTACATTGCACTGTGTTCTGCTCTAGGTGTCTTGCTGAAGCCTGACAAGGCAAAGAGCAGGGTCAAGGCAAGTTCTCCAATTCCATTTGTATCAGGACCCACCTTTCCTTCCCTCTTGTTTTAGTGGAGGAAGTGTCCCTCCTATATCAAAGCCCAGCCCTTCCCTGTAGGTTTTAGATCCCACCCTGTAATCTCTTTAAGGAGTTTGCTTCTTTTGGTACCCTCCCTCTCTTGCACCGTCACTGTCTTCCTCTCAGGTAGGAAATGTGCTCTATTTCCCATCTTTAAAAAACCCACTCTGACCTAAAATATCCTAACTCCACTTTTTTTAACTCTAACCCTTTTTAACCAAGTATCTCAAGACAGCTGTCTATACTTGCACCTTCACATCTTCATTTTCCATTTACTTTTGTTTTTATTTTTAGCAAGACTATTCACACACATATTTTCAAGAGATCAGATAGTTCTATAAGACTATCAAATAGTTCTTTAAGACAGCAGTCCTCCGCTTTCCTTCTCCAATGAGAGACAACTATTTATAACTCATTTAGCTGATTTTTCTTTTTGGTGTGTAACTCCTTATTTCTAAATAAAATGTGTTTCTTCTTCTTTTTTTTTTAAAAGACCAGAGAACCAAGAGTTGTTGGTCTTTATCATACAGAAGTGATGACATGCAGCATTAAATGAGAAGGTATTTGGCAGTGAACATTATGCAGATTCAAAATGAAGAAATCTTATTGGGATACAATATAAAAATAAACAGTGACCAAGAGTTGCGAAAAAGAAGTGAACTCAACTTCTATCCCCAATCAAGTTGAAACTTTGCACAGGAAAACCTGGTTTCAAAATCCACACTGAATTATTTAAATGGAAAGAAAAAGTTAAGTCAGGGAGAGACAACACACAAATGGGCTTTTATACTTTTAGAAAGCAAGAGTGGAGCTCTCTTCTGCCTAACATTTACAATTTGTTTCACTTTACACTTTGTTTCTTTTTTCTTTTTTTTTTTATTAATTAACGGAAAAAAAGAAATTAACCCAACATTTAGAAATCATACCATTCTACATATGCAATCAGTAATTCTTAACATCATCACATAGATGCATGATCATCGTTTCTTAGTACATTTGCATCGGTTTAGAAGAACTAGCAACATAACAGAAAAAGATATAGAATGTTAATAAAGAGAAAAAAATAAAAGTAATAATAATAGTAAAAAAAAACAAAACCTATAGCTCAGATGCAGCCTCATTCAGTGTTTTAACATGATTACTTTACAATTAGGTATTATTGTGCTGTCCATTTTTGAGTTTTTGTATCTAGTCCTGTTGCACAGTCTGTATCCCTTCAGCTCCAATTACCCATTATCTTACCCTGTTTCTAACTCCTGCTGGACTCTGTTACCAATGACATATTCCAAGTTTATTCTCGAATGTCGGTTCACATCAGTGGGACCATACAGTATTTGTCCTTTAGTTTTTGGCTAGACTCACTCAGCATAATGTTCTCTAGGTCCATCCATGTTATTACATGCTTCATAAGTTTATCCTGTCTTAAAGCTGCATAATATTCCATCGTATGTATATACAACAGTTTGTTTAGCCACTCGTCTGTTGATGGACATTTTGGCTGTTTCCATCTCTTTGCAATTGTAAATAATGCTGCTATAAACATTGGTGTGCAAATGTCTGTTTGTGTCTTTGCCCTTACATCCTTTGAGTAGATACCTAGCAATGGTATTGCTGGGTCGTATGGCAATTCTATATTCAGCTTTTTGAGGAACCGCCAAACTGCCTTCCACAGTGGTTGCACCATTTGACATTCCCACCAACAGTGGATATGTGCCTCTTTCTCCGCATCCTCTCCAGCACTTGTCATTTTCTGTTTTGTTGATAATGGCCATTCTGGTAGGTGTGAGATGATATCTCATTGTGGCTTTGATTTGCATTTCTCTAATGGCCAGGGACATTGAGCATCTCTTCATGTGCCTTTTGGCCATTTGTATTTCCTCTTCTGGTAGGTGTCTGTTCAAGTCTTTTTCCCATTTTGTAATTGGGTTGGCTGTCTTTTTGTTGTTGAGTTGAACAATCTCTTTATAAATTCTGGATACTAGACCTTTATCTGATATGTCATTTCCAAATATTGTCTCTCATTGTGTAGGCTGTCTTTCTACTTTCTTGATGAAGTTCTTTGATGCACAAAAGTGTTTAATTTTGAGGAGCTCCCATTTATTTATTTCCTTCTTCAGTGCTCTTGCTTTAGGTTTAAGGTCCATAAAACCGCCTCCAATTGTAAGTTTCATAAGATATCTCCCTACATTTTCCTCTAACTGTTTTATGGTCTTAGACCTAATGTTTAGAGCTTTGATACATTTTGAGTTAACTTTTGTATAGGGTGTGAGATATGGGTCTTCTTTCATTCTTTTGCATATGGATATCCAGTTCTCTAGGCACCAGTTATTGAAGAGACTGTTCTGTCCCAGGTGAGTTGGCTTGACTGCCTTATCAAAGATCAAATGTCCATAGATGAGAGGGTCTATATCTGAGCACTCTATTCGATTCCATTGGTCGATATATCTATCTTTATGCCAATACCATGCTGTTTTGACCACTGTGGCTTCATAATATGCCTTAAAGTCAGGCAGCGCAAGACCTCCAGCTTCGTTTTTTTTCCTCAAGATGTTTTTAGCAATTCGGGGCACCCTGCCCTTCCAGATAAATTTGTTTATTGGTTTTTCTATTTCTGAAAAATAAGTTGTTGGATTTTGATTGGCATTGCATTGAACCTGTAAATCAATTTAGGTAGGATTGACATCTTAACTATATTTAGTCTTCCAGTCCATGAACACGGTATGCCCTTGCATCTATTTAGGTCTTCTGTGATTTCTTTTAGCAGTTTTTTGTAGTTTTTTTTATATAGGTTTTTTGTCTCTTTAGTTAAATTTATTCCTAGGTATTTTATTCTTTTAGTTGCAATTGTAAATGGGATTCGTTTCTTGATTTCCCCCTCAGCTTGTTCATTACTAGTGTATAGAAAAGCTACAGATTTTTGAATGTTGATCTTGTAACCTGCTACTTTGCTGTACTCATTTATTAGCTCTAGTAGTTTTGTTGTGGATTTTTCCGGGTTTTCGACGTATAGTATCATATCGTCTGCAAACAGTGATAGTTTTACTTCTTCCTTTCCAATTTTGATGCCTTGTATTTCTTTTTCTTGTCTAATTGCTCTGGCTAGAACCTCCAACACAATGTTGAATAATAGTGGTGATAGTGGACATCCTTGTCTTGTTCCTGATCTCAGGGGGAAAGTTTTCAATTTTTCCCCATTGAGGATGATATTAGCTGTGGGTTTTTCATATATTCCCTCTATCATTTTAAGGAAGTTCCCTTGTATTCCTATCTTTTGAAGTGTTTTCAACAGGAAAGGATGTTGAATCTTGTCAAATGCCTTCTCTGCATCAATTGAGATGATCATGTGATTTTTCTGCTTTGATTTGTTGATATGGTGTATTACATTAATAGATTTTCTTATGTTGAACCATCCTTGCATACCTGGGATGAATCCTACTTGGTCATGATGTATAATTCTTTTAATGTGTTGTTGGATACGATTTGCTAGAATTTTATTGAGGATTTTTGCATCTATATTCATTAGAGAGATTGGTCTGTAGTTTTCTTTTTTTGTAATATCTTTGCCTGGTTTTGGTATGAGGGTGATGTTGGCTTCATAGAATGAATTAGGTAGTTTTCCCTCCACTTCGATTTTTTTGAAGAGTTTGTTTGATAGAATTCTTTCTGGAATGTTTGATAGAATTCACATGTGAAGCTGTCTGGTCCTGGACTTTTCTTTTTAGGAAGGTTTTGAATGACTAATTCAATTTCTTTACTTGTGATTGGTTTGTTGAGGTCATCTATTTCTTCTTGAGTCAAAGTTGGTTGTTCATGTCTTTCCAGGAACCCATCCATTTCATCTAAATTGTTGTATTTATTAGCGTAAAGTTGTTCATAGTATCCTGTTATTACCTCCTTTATTTCTGTGAGGTCAGTAGTTATGTCTCCTCTTCCATTTCTGATCTTATTTATTTGCATCCTCTCTCTTCTTCTTTTTGTCAGTCTTGATAAGGGTCCATCAATCTTATTGATTTTCTCATAGAACCAACTTCTGGTCTTATTGATTTTCTCTATTGTTTTCATGTTCTCAATTTCATTTATTTCTGCTCTAATCTTTGTTATTTCTTTCCTTTTGCTTGCTTTGGGATAGTTTGCTGTTCTTTTTCCAGTTCTTCCAAGTGGACAGTTAATTCCTGCATTTTTGCCTTTTCTTCTTTTCTGATAAAGGCATTTAGGGCAATAAATTTCCCTCTTAGCACTGCCTTTGCTGCGTCCCATAAGTTTTGATATGTTGTGTCTTCATTTTCATTTGCCTCTAGGTATTTACTAATTTCTCTTGCAATTTCTTCTTTGACCCACTTGTTGTTTAAGAGTGTGTTGTTGAGCCTCCATGTATTTATGAATTTTCTGGCACTCCGCCTATTATTGATTTCCAACTTCATTCCTTTATGATCTGAGAAAGTGTTGTGTATGATTTCAATCTTTTTAAATTTGTTAAGACTTGCTTTGTGACCCAGCATATGGTCTATCTTTGAGAATGATCCATGAGCACTTGAGAAAAAGGTATATCCTGCTGTTGTGGGATGTAATGTCCTATAAATGTCTGTTAAGTCAAGCTCATTTATAGTAATATTCAGATTCTCTATTTCTTTATTGATCCTCTGTCTAGATGTTCTGTCCATTGATGAGAGTGGGGAATTGAAGTCTCCAACTATTATGGTATATGTGTCTATTTCCCTTTTCAGTGTTTGCAGTGTATTCCTCACGTATTTTGGGGCATTCTGGTTCGGTGCATAAATATTTATGATTGTTATGTCTTCTTGTTGAATTGTTCCTTTTATTAGTATATAGTGTCCTTCTTTGTCTCTTTTAACTGTTTTACATTTGAAGTCTAATTTGTTGGATATTAGTATAGCCACTCCTGCTCTTTTCTGGTTGTTATTTGCATGAAATATCTTTTCCCAACTTTTCACTTTCAACCTATGTTTGTCTTTGGGTCTAAGATGTGTTTC
The DNA here is from genome assembly GCF_023851605.1 of Tamandua tetradactyla. Classification (NCBI taxonomy): domain Eukaryota; kingdom Metazoa; phylum Chordata; class Mammalia; order Pilosa; family Myrmecophagidae; genus Tamandua; species Tamandua tetradactyla. The sequence continues at coordinate 147,674,403 of NC_135332.1, forward strand.
CTGTAGACAGCATATAGAAGGATCCTGTTTTTTAATCCATTCTGCCAGTCTATGTCTTTTGATTGGGGAATTCAGTCCATTAACATTTAGTGTTATTACTGTTTGGATAATATTTTCCTCTACCATTTTGCCTTTTGTATTATATATATCATATCTGATTTTCCTTCTTTCTACACTCTTCTCCATACCTCTCTCTTCTGTCTTTTCGTAAATGACTCTAGTGCTCCCTTTAGTATTTCTTGCAGAGCTGGTCTCTTGGTCACAAATTCTCTCAGTGACTTTTTGTCTATAAATGTTTTAATTTCTCCTTCATTTTTGAAGGACAATTTTGCTGGATATAGGAGTCTTGGCTGGCAGTTTTTCTCTTTTAGTAACTTAAATATATCATCCCACTGTCTTCTAGCTTCCATGGTTTCTGCTGAGAAATCTACACATAGTCTTATTGGGTTTCCCTTGTATGTGATGGATTGTTTTTCTCTTGCTGCTTTCAAGATCCTCTCTTTCTCTTTGACATCTGACATTCTAACTAGTAAGTGTCTTGGAGAACGCCTATTTGGGTCTAATCTCTTTGGGGTGCGCTGCACTTCTTGGATCTGTAATTTTAGGTCTTTCGTAAGAGTTGGGAAATTTTCAGTGATAATTTCTTCCATTAGTTTTTCTCCTCCTTTTCCCTTCTCTTCTCCTTCTGGGACACCCACAACACGTATATTTGTGCGGTTCATATTGTCCTTGAGTTCCCTGATACCCTGTTCAAATTTTTCCATTCTTTTCCCGATAGTTTCTGTTTCTTTTTGGAATTCAGATGTCCTACCTCCAAATCACTAATTCTATCTTCTGTCTCTTTAAATCTATCATTGTAGGTATCCATTGTTTTTTCCATCTTTTCTACTTTATCCTTCACTTCCATAGGTTCTGTGATTTGTTTTTTCAGTTTTTCTATTTCTTCTTTTTGTTCAGCCCATGTCTTCTTCATGTCCTCCCTCAATTTATCGATTTCGTTTTTGAAGAGGTTTTCCATTTCTGTTCGTATATTCAGCATTAGTTGTCTCAGCTCCTGTATCTCATTTGAACTATTGGTTTGTTCCTTTGACTGGGCCATATTTTCAATTTTCTGAGCGTGATCTGTTATCTTCTGTGGCGTCTGGGCATTTAGTCAGATATCCCTGGGTGTTGGACCCAACAGGTTGAAAGATTTTTCTGTGAAATCTCTGGGTTCTGTTTCTCTTATCCTGCCCAGTAGGTGGCGCTCGTGGCACACGTTTGTCTGCGGGTCCCACCAGTAAAAGGTGCTGTGGGTCCTTTAACTTTGGAAAACTCTCACCGTTGGAGAGGTTCGCCTGCCAAAGTGGCTTGGAAGAGTGCCAGCCGGCCCGGGGTTCCAAACGCGGGGAGGGTTGCTGGCCGCCGCAGCCCGGGAGAGCACCCATCCGAATTTCCTAGTCGGCCCGGAGCGCCAAGCGTGGCGGGAGGGCACCAGCCGCCGCGGCCCGGGAGAGTGCACCGTTCCCAGCCAGACCGGGGAGTCACGTGTTTGGAAGGGACCCCCCCCGTCACCGTTCTCCGCGGCCTGGGGATTTCCCATCCAATTCTCTCAGTTGGTCAGGGGGGCCGCGCGTGGTGGAGGCGCCAGCCGCCGCGGCTTGAAGGGACCGCCTGCCCGATTCTGCCAGCTGGCCCGAGAAGGAGGAGGGGAGGGACTCCGGCTGCTTGCCGCCCCGCCCAGGGAAGCCTGCGCCCCTCGGCGATCTCACCAGAGCTGGTTCTCCCAGACAGTCAACCGTTCCAGGATGGGGTCGCTGTCTTTTTGATCTCTGTCGTGGCTCCGGGAGCTGTTCTGTATCGTTTCTACTCCCCTAGTATCTGTTCTGGAGGAGGAAAGGTGAGGATGGCAAAGTTGTTGAGGACGGTGGCGGAGGAGCCGGTGAAGGTGGAAGAGGGCACGGTGGTGGTTGGAGAGCCGCTGGAGCAGGAGGAGAAAGGAAGGATAAAATGACGGATGGAGCACCGCCGGAGCAGAAGGGGAAAGAGAAGGGCAAGATGGCGGCGGGCGCGCCGCCGGCGGAGAAAGAGGAAGAAGAGGGCTAGATGGCGGCGGGAGCGCCGTCGGAGAAGGGGGAAGAGGAGGGCCAGATGGCGGCGGGAGCGCCGCTGGCGGAGAAAGAGGAAGAGGAGGGCTAGACGGTGGTGGGAGCACTGGCGGAGTAGGGGGAAGAGGAGGGCTAGACGGCGGCGGGAGCGCCAGCGGAGAAAGGGGAAGAGGAGGGCTAGATGGCGGCGGGAGTGCTGGCGGAGAAGGGCTACACTTTGTTTCTTAAATTACCTAAGAGGTAGATACCCGAAAAAAAAAAAAAATCTTAATTGAGTTGGGGAATTTTTTGTCGAGCTAGGTAGGGTTGGGGGAGGGGATAAAGTTATAATCACTAAATTATTCTGTTCAGGAAGATCAGATTAGGCCTGGGTTATCGTATCAGCCCTGTGACAGCCTGTTTTTCTGTAATGGTCAAAAGGCAGATCCATTAAAAGTACGAGCAAACCAAAAACCTATTGTCTTTATATCCCCGAATACTGGATTTCATTTCAAGCTACTTTCGACCCTCTAATTTAGGTCTTCTTTAATAAAGCTTTTCTCTGCCTTCATTACTGGAGTGAAAAACATTTTAGAAATTTGGCCAGAAAGAGGGTTGTGTTGAATCAAGACTGATGACAGGAGAGTATCTGTAACTACAGACAAACTCTTATATACAGACAGGATTTCTCCAGGTATGTGGGGAGCCAAAAAATAGGGAGCAATAAGATCTGGAGTTCTTATGTCTGGACTCAGGGTACAGCTTGCTGCTTTTCAGTAAGTAAAATTTATAGCTTCCTGAGTTCAGTGCAGAGACATTTGAAGGAGTCTGGAGGAAACAGGGCAGGCAGGAGCTAAAGGGAGGAAACGCTCATTCCCCCTCCTCCCCGCCCTTATACATGCTATGCTGAAGGCACAAAGGAGGTGTTCAAAGATGACATTTGTTTTCATTTAGACTTTTGTCCTGATGAATGAGGGAAAATAAGAGAGAGTACTGAATATACTTCTGGTTCTAGAATTGTGAGAACCAGGTCATCAAATCTGGGACATTTTCATTAGGTTAGAAAAGGAAAAATGAGAAAAATCACAATCCCAAAGACCATCTCTTAGCTTTTTTTCCCCCTGTGCTAGTTTGAAGCTATTATGAGCTGCAGATAAGCCATATTTTAATCCTGATCCAATCTTGTGGGGGCAGCTGTTTCTTTTAATCCCGATTTAACATTGTAGGATGGAGACTTGATTAGATTATCTACACTGAGATGTGGTGTGCCCAGTTTTGGGTGTGGCCTTTTGATTAGATGGAGATGTGACCCTGCCCATTCAAGGTGGACCTTGATTAGTTTACTGGAGTCCTTTAAAAGGGGAAACATTTTGAAGAAACCTCAGAGCTGATGCAGATGCAGATGCTTGAGGAACGGTCACTCTGGAGCTGACAGAGACACACACAGAGCCCAGCAGAAGTCGCCAAGTGCCTTCCCATGAGATGTTAAACAGGCCAGAACCCAGAGCTATGTCCCAGAGGAGCTAAGTGAAAGCCCACAGGTGCTTAGAGAGGAAACCACTGGCATCAGAAGCTGGAAGCAATGGAACTGGGCACAAGCCAGCCACATGCCTTCCCTCTGACAGAGGTTTTCCGAATGGCATCAGCCTATCTTGAGTAAAGGTAACCTCTTGTTAGTGCCTTAATGTGGACATTTTCACATCCTTGGAGCTGTAAACATGTAACTAATTAAATTCCCTTTTTTAAAAGCCATTCTATTTCTGGTATATTGCCTTCTATAAGCTTAATAAACTAATACAGCCCCTTATTTGAAGACAGAATTATTTCAATTTGTGTATTGTCTCTCCCTGACTTAGTGTGAAATTTCAACTTGATTGGGGATAGGAATAATGAGACCCTACATTATTTAACCAGAGTCTGAGAGACAAAGTCTTGGAAAGAGCCATGTGTTTAAGATAGGAAAAAACATCAAACTTTAAAAAATGAAATAAATCATTTACTTTTCATCTCATCCGCGGTCTGTGGCTGGAGCAGTCCAAACCTCACTGAGACATTCCTGCTTACCCAAAAGCACACTGGATGAAACTAAGCCAGGAGATGGCAGAAAATATTCATTGGGAGTATGTAGTTCACCCCGTTTATTCCCCTCTGCAATGGAAGTATAGAGAGAAATAAAATCTGCTTATAATATCTGCGAAGTCTATGGAGAAGCCCTGATATTGCTCTCCCCAAACTGAGTCTGATTCGAGAGCAGGAAAAAAAAAAAAAGGATGCAAAAGCATCTCATCGCACAAAACCAGGTAACGAGGTCTCTAACAGTCATCAGTCAGCAGGGGAAAAGGAGGAACCCACCTGCCGGCTTTAGGATTTATTGAATGCTGCCACACAGCCCAGATCATCTCAGTGGCACTAGGCTTGTGCCCTCCACCTCAGGGTCCAGTTCTACCAAGTCCTTGGCTTGACTGATTGCCACATTATACTTCCCATGTGTCAGAGAGGAGGAGACATTCTCTAGCCCTTTGGAGGAATGGGCTAGCACCAGGGGTGCCAGAGTTTGCTTGTCCATATGCTGAGGTCATTTAGCCACGGCTCTGGTAGACCATCTTGCGGGTTTTTTCACTAGTTGCTGCTTCTCTGTAGTACTGGTCACTGGAGGAGTCGTCATGTCATATAGCAGGAAATTATGCCTCTCAGTGGTTAGAGTACCCTTCTCTATGAGGTTCTTTGCAATTTGTTCTCGTACATTCCTCAGCTGGCATTGCAATTTGAAGAGGTTCCGCGTCTCACCAGTGAGTAGCTCTATCCATGTTTGGATGGTTTCTGTGTGTCCTGTTGCTTTGACATGCTCAAACGTCTTATGCGTTATGCAGGAGAATGTCCTCTGTTGGGGTGTCTGACTTCAGCAACGCCCTTCTGTCTAGTGGTCATTTCTTAAGCATGATGGGAAGCTCTAAATAGAGTCGATCCCACGTGGCCAGCACTACCGGGACGCCCCCTCATAGGCCAGGTGATAAGCTGTCCTTCCAGGAAGATGTGTAACCCTCTGCCTTTAGTCCCAGGAACAATCAGGGCAAGGGGGATATCTTTACAGTCTCCAGAGTCTTCTGCACCTGTACTCTTCTATTGATTAGCGTCCTCCCCCCTTTTCCACCTTTACAGAGTTCTTCCTTACACCAAGTGTGAGGGTCTGGTGAGTTAAAGTGGCTGCTTTCATCTGTTTTTCCTTTAAAATATTTATCATAGTCTTTCTTTTGGAATGGCTGTATCTTAACTGTAACTTCATGAGGGCAGGGATATTGTCTTCTTGGTTTTTATGTTCTCCCTAGCCACTAGCACAATGTCTGTAATGTTGTTACTGATGTAATTCCTGGGTGACAGATGGACATAGGGTGCAGCTGGCATTCTACTGTAGGCTGATACCTGCCCACCTTCACCCCAGTCCTGGTAGGGGAGAAACTCCTCAACCACAGAGAGCACAGACTTCCTGATCCTTCAATGCAGAGCTGTGCTACTTCTTGATTCTTTGGTTTTAAGAAGCATCGACTGACTTTCCCTTAGAGAATGAGGATTTAACTTGCTCTCCCCCTTCCCACAGCGCACATGTGTACTCTTCCCATCCCCTTTATCCTGCCTCTAAGGTTGCATCACTTTTCTTAGGTCAATAACTGATTAAGGTCAATTATGACCACACAGTGATATTGAGAGCTGAGTCATATAGTAAGCCAAGATTACTTTTTCTTTCCTATAAAATTAATTTTCCTTGGAATTTTTTTTTAATTTGCTTAGTTTTCTATATATGTATCACTAATTCAGTCACAGGCTGCCATGACTTAGCTCTTCTCTCAAGATGCTATGCATAATTTATTCATTTTATTCTCCTGAATACTTCTCTTCCAGAGTCTTCTGACCTGCTGCGTCTTTTCTCCGCTGTAGGCCACAGCTCTCCAGAACCAGTAATGCCGTCTCCAGGGGCTCTTCACCATCATCCTGGGATTCCTCTTATCTTCCTCCAGGACCCTGGCTCCAAGTTTTCCTCTCTCTTGCTTCTGTAGAACACAACTTCCAGGTACTTCTTGAGAAAAGTGTATAGGAAGAAAGATCTTGTGAGTGAAAATATCATTATTCTAATCCTATACTTAATTCATCATTGTGCTAGAAAGAAAAATCTTGGTTGAAAATAATTTCTTCAGAATTTTGAAGGCAATGCTAGCCTTCAGGGTATGAGGTCATTCTGATTCTTAACCTTCTGATTGTGAGCTATTTTTCAATTTGAAAGCCTATAAGGCGCTTCTCTTTGCCTCCAGTGTTCTGAAACTTGATGAAGATGTGTTTTGGGGTAGGTTTACTTTTATCCATTTTGCCAGGTACTTGGTAGGCCTACTTAATGTGGAAACTCATGCCCTTCAATTCTGGAACATTTTCTTGAATGATTTCATTGTTTATTTCTCCCTTCTGTTTTCTCTCGTTTCTTTCTGGAACTTTTATTACTGGTGTTGGACTTTCTGAGCTGGTCCTCTGATTTTCTTATATTTCCTTTCTGATATACCATCTCTTAGGCTCTTTCACTCCACTTTGTGAGAAATTTCCTCAGTTTTATTTTTCGGTTCTTTTACTGAGGCTTTCATTTTTATCATCATATATTTATTTTCCAAGGGAACTTTTTTTCATTGCTATTTATTGCTCTCTCAATGTGCTTTTTGTTCTTTTTTTTTTTTCATGGTTGCAATATCTGTTTTCATCTCATTAGGGGTTTTAAATGTAATTTTTTGGAAGTTATCTTCTTATATAGTCTCTGTTTTTTCCAAGTAGTTCTTTACTGTTTGCTCTGATCTCTATCATCAATATTAAAGGCTTCTTCACATGTCTGATAATACTTGTCTGCTTAAACTTACGAGGGGGCTATAAAAAGCTGATTTGAAGCTTAGTCACATGGGGAGAGTTTGTCAGCTGCGGGCAATCTAGCTGGGCTGTTTCCTTGGGTAACCCTAATGCCATTAGCTTTCCATCTTCCCTCTGGGCTCGTCAATCCTCCTGGCTTGTGTTCTGGAAGTTGAGGAGGGGAAGAATCTGAGAAGTCTCCACACAGGTAAGCATACCGTTTTTAAATCTTCCTGCTTCAGTGTGGTACCTGCTCTTTCACTGAACCAGGTAAACTCTGAAAAAGATAGACTCAATGTTTATCTTCTATGGAGAATAAATCCAGTTTTCTCTCGGGGTGAGGAAGGGACCATTCAGAGGGAGGGGAGACGTCTTCCTAAATTGCTTTCAGCCAATTCTCCTTAGCTTTAATGCAACCCCCCACCCATCTGACCTTTACTTCCACTTCCAGAGTTCCCTGATTCCACCAATTCCTGGACTTTGGAGGATTTTGAGGTATAAATTGTGTTGGTTTTCAGTTTTCCCACTATTGACTTTGGTCTGCTAAATCAGTTGCTCCTTGTCCAAATGGTTTCCAGCTTTCAAAATTTTGCAATTGTTTTATCCTCTTCCCTTCTCAACTCATAAACATATGGGTTTATGTTAAAGATAGTTACTTCACTGTTGTTTTGTGGGGTTTCAGAAAGAAGTTAAATTAGATGTGTGATTTCCCATTCATTCATCAATCCGCTCTTATCAATATTCCACTCTTATCAAATTCACCAATGATTTCCATGGTGGCTTGGAGTTACATACTTCAGGAAAACATGTTCTTAATCTTAGTCCATTCCTGTGGATGTGAGCCTTTTGTAAATAGGGCCTTTCCATGAGGTTGGTTGGTTAAGGTGTGGTCCAACTGAATCAGGAAGGGCTTTAAAATGGATTACTGGAGTCCTTTATAAACGGAATGAAAGTTAGACAAAGAAGTCATGGGGAGCAGCTAGAAGCTGGTAGTGAAGAACCCAGAGAAGCCAAGAGGAGCCACTGTGTGCATTGCCATGAGTAATGGTTAGGTTTATGTGTCAGCTTGGCCAGGTAATGGTGCTCAGTTATCTGGTCAAGCAAGCACTGTCCTAACTGTTACTGTGAGGACACTTCATGAATTTAAGTAGTCTATAAACTGATTGCATCTATGACTGATCACATCTACAACCAACTAAAGAGAGTGCCTTTAAGGAGACATTTAATCCAATCAGCCAAAGGCTTTAAAAGGAGAAGTGATGACTTCTGAGTCAGAAGACAGAATTTTCATCTCTACTTCAACTTCAGCCAGCCAGCCAGTCCTGGGGAGTCCAGTGAACACCTGTAGTCTGCCCTTCAGCCTGCCCTTCAGAACTTGGACTCATGTATCTCCACAGTTAGGTGAAACACTTTTATAAAATCTCATATTTACAGATATCTCCTGTTGATTCTGCTTCTCTAGAGAAGGGAACAACAAACACAACCTCCATGTTCCCACATCCAATGGACATTTTTCCATCACTGGCTTACACAAACTTTTAGCAGCATGGACAAAGCTGAACACTCTGTTCTTCGTTCTCTTTTATTGGCTTCTGTGTCACCACGCCTTCTTGGTTGTCCTCCCACTTCTCTGATTTCCCCTTTTCAGTTTTCTTCTCAGGTTCATTTTTCTCTTCCCCTCCTCAGAGTGGCTTGATACCAAGCCTTCCTCTCTACTCTCCCTCTGTATTTACTACTGTCTTAGGGAATCTCACACTCTTCCACGGCTCCGACACTGACCTTTCTTTCATTGCTCCTTTTCTTTATCCAATTACCTAATTATCTCGGGCATCTTTTGCTCAATGTATCCAAAACTGAACTCCTGATTGTTTTTCTTTAAACTTGTCCCTCATCAAATCATTCTTCACCTACCCAGATATGCAAGCAGAAATCAGAGAGTCAATCTCGTTTTTGTCCCTTTCCTTACCCCTGGCATCAAAACATCAAGTCATCTCGATTCTCCCTCCATAGTGTGTCTTGAATCTATCCATTTTTCACATCTTCTCTTCTAGTCTATAAGCCACAGTCATCTCTTGCCTTGGCTATTGCAACAGTACCAAACTGGTCTCCCCACACTTTTTATTGACTCCCTAAAATCAGTCCTCTATACAAGTAATCTTTTAAAAACTGAAAATGAGATTATTCACCAATAAAAATACTTCTGTATTTGCTTTTCATGCACTTAAAGCAAAACTCAAACTTGTGACTATGATGTATGTCAGACACCAGGGTTTCTCTACTTGCTGCTTCCTTAAGGAACCACCACTTCTTGGCTCCACAGCCTCCTCCATTTCAGCACACGGAGCCCTGGGGGTGCCAATGCGTAGCTCTCTCTTATCTTTGTATACACTTCATTGAGCTAGAGGAGTGCCAAAGAAGTGAAGTTTGTGCCCTAACATCAAACAGCTTTGAGTGAAACTATTCTCTAAGTTCTGCTTACAGCCTTCTCCTTCCCATAGGATTTGGACACAAGTTCATAGAGAAGAGGAGTTGGGGGAAGGGTTGAGGCATGAATAAGGCAGGAAGGGAATCGGAACAACCAGATTAGGCTGCACTAAGAACCATCCTCTTTCCGACAGCCAAGACCTTGCTTTTTTGAGCAAGTTTGCTTTTCCCAGAAGACTTTCCAGTTTCTCCAATGAATAGAGTCCACCCTAGCCTTTGCCCAGATCTGTTTAGACACATTTGAACAATTTAGCTTTACCTGCCTCCTCCCGTTTCTTTAATGCTCTAATCACCACTTCCCCCCTCCCCAGAATTTCTGTATACATTCTTGAGAGACCAAAACAGGTTATACTGTACTTTCCATATAAGGTTTATTTGATAAGGTGGTTTTCAGTAAGACTTTTTTTTTGTTTTGTTTTATGATCCTAAAATTCTACTCTTATTTGAAATGCCTTGACTAAGAGTACAAGATTTCAGACCTGTGTGATAGCAGTAGTTCTCAAAGATTCATTAAATGAGCTGCTTGCTGGTAGCTAAAACTTGAAATGCACATTGGATAATTCAACCTTACGAAAAATTATATCAAGAGGTAAAAATCAACAATTCAAATGTTCTACCAGTCTGCACATAATTTTTGCTGGCTAGTATCTCCCCACTGCTGCCAAGATACACATCCTATGCAACATAGGTAATAAATCAAATCAAATCATCATTTGTATATTTGTGGCTTGTTCCTGGAATTGGTCATATGATTACTTACCAGGGAGATCTTAACTGTGCAGGGAATGTTTTTCATTCAATTTGCAGTAACTGTTCTATATTTTTCAATTCTGAATAGGATTACACACATCATAGACACTGCTTGGAACTGGTAAATTTCTCCCAAGGCCATTAATCATATCCACTTTTCCTCGCATGAGCAATAGGAGAGCACATGTAGCTTTCCCACAGTGAAGCCACCCTTGGGGAGGACCTCACAGGGGCTCCATCCAAGTCCGTGACACACAGGCCTCCTTAGATGGTTGCAGGTCACCAGCCCCAAGGGAAGAGCTGTAATGTGGAGCTCTGCCTCGTGCTGGAGAGCATGGACCACAGTGTCTTAGAGGCCTGGTTTAAATTCTGGCCTTGGTGCTTCTGATTAATGTTGGACAAGTCCTTAACTTCCCTAAGCCCCAGTGTCCTCATTACAAAAATGGCATCGATAACAGTACCCCCCTCCTAGAATTGTGTGGATCAAATGAGACAGTGCATGTTAAAAGTGCGTAGCATACAGGGACTGGGATGCATAAGTGCTTCATAAATGTTAGGGATTATTAGGAGGAGGAGCTGGGTGGAGAGGACGGCTGCCTCCCATCCCCAGCCACCACTTAGCTTTGTAATTATTGTGGCCCAGTGGGAGGCAGGACACTGAGATGCTGGTCTAGGAGGCCTGCCCATGTGCACCAAAGGCTATCAGATCTACTGTTTATCAGGATGTGTGCTGTTTCAGTTTGCTAGGCTGCTGAAAGCAAACACCGTGAAATGGATTGGCTTTTAACAATGAGAATTTATTAACTTACAAGCTTACAGTTTCGAGGCTATGAAAAATGTCCAAATCAGGACATCATCAAGATAATTCTTTCTTCCTAAAGACTGTGGCAAGGCATATGGCGGCGTCTGCTGTCTCCCCCTTTTCTTTTAGGTTTCTGTTGCTTTCCGATTCTTGCTTCCACAGCTATTTATCCCTGTATTCATCTCATTTATAGGGAACTCCAGTGAGAAACTTAAGACGTACCCTGGGCTGAAAACCTACTTACAATAAGTTTGCATTCACAGAAATGGAGTAGCTTTAAGGACATGATTTACTCGGGGTACATACGGTTCCAAATCACCACAGGTGCCCTTTCAGGGATAGACACTCCAAGGGCCCCTCGGTGGTTTTCATGGTCACTCAGGATGTAGAACACAGCTGCATCTGTGTAGAAACCAGGTCCTGCCTGTGAGCTCCGCCTCTCAAGCCAGAGATGGAGATGCAGAGAAAGGAAGAGGGGCCACCGTACTTTTAGAGCCTCAGTGGCTTATACCTTAGTTTGCAGCCTCCCTCCACCCCCCACCTCCCTCCACTATTTCTTGTCCTCCTCTGAGGATGCCAGGGTTTTCAGGACATCGTGAGTGAGGATGTCAGCATATGTTTGCAAAGTCAAAAGCAGGATGGAGAGGTGACCAACTGTCCCACTCAGTCAGGGAGACAACAGTGAAAGAATAAATGATTATTTATTTATTTATTGTTAGTGATTATTTATTTTTAGTAAATGCCTTTTATTTATTTTCTATTTGTAGAAAGTGACAGTTACCACTTACTGACCACTTGCAGTGTATCAGTGCTTGTGTATTTAAGCACTTTCCATGCACTATTCTTTCTTCACAGCTGTGAAGCAGGTAGAATTTTTGTTTCTGTCTCACAGAGGAGGAGACTGAGGCACAGAAAGGTGTCCATGGGCTTGCAGTTATAAGTGTCAAAGCCAGAATTTGAACACAGGTTTGTTTTGGGGGAAAAAAGTAAAAACCATTCTAAACCTTGATTTAATTACTTCCAGATTCAGGCAGAGTCAGGGCAGCCCACCAAGGCAGTATACCAAAACTTAATGAAAATGTACAGCTCCCATCTTTAAAATATCCCTGGGCTGCCTGACTTCTTTTTCATTAGCTTGTGAGCTGCCAGCTCTCTCCAGAGGCAGCATTTTCACTGGGTAATTACAAAGTGAAAGACCTGATTGTCTGCTCTGTTTTTTTTTTTCCTTCCCCTTATTTACTGTAATCAGAAAGTCATGTTTTTCATTTAGGAGAAGGCAATTACTTTTCTGTTGACTGAAGACTAGAAAAAAGCAAACTGAACCTCATTTCCACATTAATTTTATGGAGACAGCCTTGAGAGAAAGTCTGATTTCCCAGCATCTCATCCTCTCTCTTCTATGTCCGTATAAAAAGCATCAATCACAATAGCAACAACCCAAATGGCATGGATAGAATAAATGACTGAGGTCCTTTTCCCCCCATCTTGGAAATGATGAGTAAAAGTTGCCATCTGTTCCCCTGAGCCTCACTGCGTTATGGTCTAACTTTATAAATAAGTATACTTAATAACCTGTCCTATCCCAGTGAGCAGTAAGATGAACATGAAAATAAGTATGTAGTTTTTCACTTGCCTGGGACGTCATTTTTATTGACTCTGACTGAGGAGGCAAGCGACCCTTTGCAATGGGAGATGAGTTATACCACATCTCTTTAAGGATTGGTGCTCCAACTTAACTGTGGTATAATTAAGCAAAGAGCAAACTAAAATTGTGTAAAAGTTGCTTCCTTTTCTTCCAGAAATGAATCTCAATAATCTGGCCTATTTTATGCTACATTAAAGTTTCTGAGAACCTTCAAGAGTCCTTGGAAACAATTTGCTGCTGAGCTCTAGGCCACGGCCAGAAGAAAGGAGGACATTCTGTTCCATTCCTGGAGCCTTGCCTTAGAGCTCCAAGCCTTGCACTCTGGGGCTCCTTGTATTGTCAACTAGCAATCTCTGTCAAAAGCATCAACTAAAACGTGTTCTGTCTCCTTCAGTTCTTCTCCTTTCATCAGATTGTATTCTTAGAGCTGTCTGCCAACTCTCAAACCACCTTTTAGATTCACATCCTGCTAAAATCTTCATGGGTAAAAGGTGAGGCACAATTAGAGAGAGCCCATAGAAAGAAAGGGAATCACTAACCTTAATAAACACTGTGAAATGTACTGTTCAAATCCATGGAAATGCTCTTTTCCCACACACGTGAGCCCTTCTTCTGTTCTAAAGAGCAGTAAGACTTTACGTTTATGGCCATAATTTTTCTCTTCTTGACATTTATGGTAACCTCTGGCAAATTATACAGCCTTCCTTTGTTCCCACTGAAGAGGAAGTACAGAGGACAATGTAATTAACTTGCTCCTGCAGTAGATAACTCTAAAGGTGCTTACCAGTGCGAAGCCACATGAACTGTTTCATCAAAGCCTTCCTTGGGTTTTCTCTAGGTTTCTAGACTTCTCTTTGGAATTAAACCCTATGGGAATATGCCTTTCTGGCTCTATTCACAGTCCTATTTCAGCCCCCTTTTCTTCTTACCATTGTAATCTCCAATTTGAAATTGTTCTGTCATTTAAAAATCATTCCAGCCTATTCATCTTTATTAGAATTTCCTCTCCAAGCTGTTTTCCTTAGAATTTGGCTCAAATTCCCTTGTGAGTGAACAAATCGGTTATTCATGACATTTTCTTGTTTAAGCTCATATTATACCAAAAAAAAAAAAATCTAATGAAACCAGAAACTTGGAAACAATGGAAACTGCTTTTTCCTATGTTTTAATTTAATTTAGGGTATGATAAAGTACCACAGATGTTAATGCAGAGACTAAGATGGATTCTGAAAAGTTTTGAGACCACCAAAAGGTCTTGTTGAATCTCTTCATAATTAAACCAAAGAAGCTGATTTTTTTTCTCATGAAAACTATTTTATTTAAAGATTTGTGGAAAGTGAATAACTGTATTCTAGAGTGTCCTATTTCACATTTAAGTTTCATTCACTATGTAAACTGTTTTGTGGTAACATATCCAATTACTTTTTTTTTCCTTCCAAAATTCCCTTTCACCGTTTCTAACCTCTCAAATGAAGTCAAAACCTCCTTTATCTTTTTGCCATTTTAAAATTTCAGCTTCCTTTTCTTGCTTCCACTTCTTTTTGTCATAAAGTTTACCCCACTTATTTGAATTATCTGAATTTCAGGCAAATGATTCATTTCTCCAGGGATGGAGTCATTCTTCAAAGGTAAGAGATGCAAATCTCGGTTCTTGGCAATGGTACTTTCTGCCTTCTTTTCCCAGATGTGAGAATGAAATCAGATCTCGTGCTTTGGGATGCTAACTTCGAGCTCTCTTCCTTTACAATTAAATTACAATTTGTAGATTAATGAGGATGTGTCAATTAGCCAAGACTAGGTGCTCAGTGGAAACTGCTTTAAATTCCTCCATGGAAGAGCAGAGGGCTTCGGTCCTGGCATACTCACTGAATCTGGAGTAACGGGGGCACTTGCATTCGAGATTAAAGAAATTTACTGGGAAATCTGAGAGGATGATAGGGTAGCCCATGACAGACTCTGGGATCTGTCCTGTAACTACTTGTGGAAGAGTGCTTTAACAACTATTGCTTTTTTATTTCTTTGCTTGTATAATATAACATATATATATATAATGTATTTGTATATATATGTATATATATATATATATATACGCAATAAAAATGTATATGTTATACAATAAAAAAGTTAAAAAAGAAAAAAAAGAAGAAAGAAAGAAATTTACTGGAGGTCTGTGTCCCATTGACCAGAATTGTTTTTGCTCCTCATTTTAAAAAAATTATTTTTATTGAGAAGTCTTCACACACATAGAGTCCAAGCATAGTATAAAATCAGTGGCTCACAATATCATCGCATAGTTTTGTATTCATCACCATGATCATTTTTAGAGCATTGTTTATCACTCCAGGAAAAAAAAATAAAAAGAAAAATACTCACACATCCCATACCCCTTACCGTTCCCTCTCGTTTACCACCAGTATTTCAATCTACCCAATATTTTACCCTTTATTTCCACCCCCATTATTTATTTATTTTTTTATCCTTATTTTTTTCTGTCCATACCCTGGATAAAAGGTTGCTCCTCATTTTTATTATTTTTTCACTTGAAAGAATTAAAACTTATAAGGCAGTGAATTTATTATCTTTAGTATTTTTCAGGTGGCTAATCCTGAAGTCAGGTTTAGGCTCCTGTCGAGCCTTCTGTTCTCACGTGGCCCCTAATTATCTGCCTCAGTGAAGGTGTCCTTTCTTCAGCTCAGCACAGTTTGGCAGAACTGAGTGAAGCTGCACCACAGAAATAAGACCTCAGAGGTGGGAGGGCTTTGGGCCCTAAAGCCCCCTTCTTCAAGTTTCCATAGAAATGAACAAGTCAGAGGTGGTACCCACCATGAGAAGTTTTAAAGACACAGATGCTTTGTTTTAAGACTCCCATCCCATAAATGCCACTCAGCGACTTTTTTTTTTTTTTTTTTTTGTATGCTGTATGGTGGGGTCACATTTCACTCTTTTTCCATGTGAGTATCCCGTTATTACAGCACCATTTGTTGAATTTGTTTCTTTGTTTAGGAAGTGCATGGGCTGGGAATCGAACCCGGGTCTCTCACATGGCAGGCGAGAATTCTACCACTAAACTAC
The DNA here is from genome assembly GCF_023851605.1 of Tamandua tetradactyla. NCBI lineage: Eukaryota > Metazoa > Chordata > Mammalia > Pilosa > Myrmecophagidae > Tamandua > Tamandua tetradactyla. Next base: position 147,690,100 of record NC_135332.1, read on the forward strand.
CCTCGCACCCCCAACTCAGCAACAGTTTTAAAAGGCATCACCTACTTTATTGCTCTGAATGGTTTTGGCCAAGGCTTTCCAATTCCCTATTGCAAAGCCCCTTCAGAATAATTCCTTTTTGTTGCTTTTGAACTTGATGAAAAAAAGATGACCAATTCATACCAGTCAAGTTATATATACTGAACAGATGGTTTAAGACATTTATTACAGCTAAAGATTCAGGAAAAAACTCTTTATAAATTACAGAGTTGTAATTAGAAGTGCACAGAGAGCAGTCAGAGGACCCAGCTTTGGGTGAAACTCCAACTCTGCCAGAGATAGCACCTACTCTGAGAGTTTGGATGAGCCCTCAAACTTCTCTGAGCTATGGTTTCTTTGTTGGTAAGTCTTAGAATCATATTAGCTGGAATTCTCCAAATCCATGGTGTTATGTAATGGCAAAAATGGATCCCATGAAAAAACTGGAGTTTTGCTCTGTTTATGAATATGTAGGAATGGTGCTAAGAAATTTTATTTGTAGGAAGATTGTTGGTAATAACATCATAAAGGAAGGAAAAGAAAAGGAGGGAAAAGAAAAAAGAGTAACATTTAACAAACTCTTCCACTGTGCTAGACAGGTTCATGAATCTCATGTGAAAACACAATAATTTCAAGGACTTCTTTCTCATCGGAGATAGATGCCATAGTATCTCCTTTCCCCAAAAGTCTAGGGATAACTAACAGTGATTGAGTGCTTTCTATCTGCTAGGCACTCTTCTAGGCACTTTACACATGCTTACACAACTAATGATCCCCATTTACAGATGAGGAAGCACAGAGAGATTAAGTAACTTGTCCAAGGCCATCTAGCTGATAACTGGCAGAGCCAAATGTCAAACTGAGAGCGTCTTGTCATTCATTCATGAAACAAATATTTGATGGGCTCTGACTGTATGAAGGCATTGGATTCATCCTTCTTGGGAATTCTAAGCTGAATGGATAACATTCTCATTCTTGAGAAGCTTAGACTATACCTAGCAGGTGCTCAAAATATGTGTGAAGTGACCACACCCAACTCAAGCCAGGCAGGGTCTCTTGCCTTTGGAAGATGTTCATGATTCCATTCAAATCAATGGGCTGTACCTGGCAAAGGGGCTTTTTTTCAGATGGGGGCACATCTGCTTTAGAGGCTCCACTCTGGCATTCCCTATGGACAAAGAATCCAGGGGCCATAAGATGCACCCATCTAGAGCTTGAGCCCTATCCCCTTCTAACCTACCTTCTGGGTACCTGGGATCTTGGAAATTCTTGCCCCAAAGGCCCTGAACCTACTTCTAGGGTATATTAGTTTGCTCATGCTGCTAGAAAGCAATATAACAGAAATGGAATGGCTTTTTTTGTGGTTTTAAAAAAGTTCATTTATTAATTAAAAAATAAAGAAACAAAATAAAACATCAACATACATAATCAGTAATTCACAATATCATCACTTAGTTGCATATTCATCATTTCTTAGAACATTTGCATTAATTCAGAAAAAGAAATAAAAAGACAATAGAAAAAGAAATAAAATGAACATAGGCAAGAAAAAAAGAAGATATACCTACCATACCCCTTACCCCTCACTTTCATTGGTCACTAGCATTTCCAACTAAATTTATTTTAGCATTTGTTCCCCCTATTATTTATTTTTATGCCATATGTTCTACTCCTTTGTTGCAAGGTAGATAAACGGAGTATCAGACACAAGGTTTTCACAATCACAAAGTCACATTGTGACAGCTGTATCATTATTCAATCATCCTCAAGAAACATGGCTACTGGAACACAGCTCTACATTTTCAGGCAGTTCTCTCCAGCCTCTCCCTTACATCTTGAATAACAAGATGATATCTACTTGATGCATAAGAATAACCTCCAGGGTAACCTCTCAACTCTGTTTGGAATCTCTCAGCCATTGACACTTTGTCTCAGCCATTGACACTTTGTCCCTCTTCCCCCTTTTGGTCGAGAAAGTTTTCTCAATCCCTTGATGCTAAGTCTCGGCTCATTCTAGGGTTTTATGGAATGGTTTTTAAAAGAGGAATTTATTAAGTTGCCTGACCCTGGCAATGGCTACTTTAAAGTTCTCTAATGGCTTTCTATTGCTTTTAGGATAAAGCCCAAATCCTTTTCCATGTCCTTTCCATGGTCTGGAACAGACTACTCCTCTATCTCACCATGTGCCGCCCTTTGCTCTAGTCCCAGCTGCCTTCTTTCATTTTCTAGAACTCCCAGGCATTTTCCACACTCAGGTACTCTTTCTGCCTGGATGCCCTTTCAATGGTGATGTTACAAAGGAGCTCGATATGAAAGGAACACTTCATAGAAGTGAGGGAAGCATGCTCTCCATTGGAAATGTTGAAAATTCTCTCTCCCAAAGAGTTGGATCTTCTAAAACCAAAATATTCCAAGGGGAAAAAAATAAGGGCACAGGGATTCAAGTTCTGATGGGCTGGAAATCTCTGTGTTCTGGACAGCCATACCACCTCTACTTCACACAGCTGAAATAATGTTAAAGAGGACTTCCAGGGCCATCTTAAAAGGAGAAACAAACACGTTAGTGCGTTCTGGGTTCAGCATAAGGAGGAGGAGCCCCTGGTCTTAGTCCCCTGAACCTTTGCTCATATCTGCCTTATGGACTCTGACCAGTGCCTGCCAGAAGGACCGTCTTCAACCTGAGTGATAATAATTAAAGTTGTTTGAATTAATAAAAAATATACTTTGTTATTCATTCAGTAACTATATATTGAGGACCTACTCTGTGCTGATCAGTGCCCTGGACTTGGCCTACCAGTGGATGCTATATACTAAATGCTGCGATGTACTCTAGCTCACATTCTACACACTATAGAGGACATGATGGCTACTGTACCTATATTCTATATACTTCTATATATGACATACTTTGTAATAAACAGGTATACACTACAGTCTATGTACAATGGGTAATGTACACAGTATACCATATGTGTAGTACATATACTAGCACAGTGTTTTGCTATAAGGGGTATGTCAATGAATATATGTTAAATGAATGACTATGATAATTAATCTAATTTATTGCTGACTAGATCAAGCAGTGATTTTATGTTTTAGATCAATTCACTTAATCCAACCCAAGCCCCATTATCATTGTTTCCCAAGTAGTGAAATCCAAATGAATGCAACTGCAGATAATATGCACTCATATTATCAATTATACAATTTAACATGTGTATAATGTGCAGGTAACTGGTCTATTCAGAGGACATGCCAGTTAGAGTTATCATCAGTATGTCAGTGTAAGTAAGAAAGAAAGTAGTGACCAAAAGTCACTTCTACACCTCACTATGCTAAGACCGTTTCCTCTTTTATTTTATTTTGAAAAATAGCTTATATACAAAACAATAAATTTCAAGGCACACCACAGCAATTAGTTATAGAACAGATTTCAGAGTTTTGTATGGGTTATAGTTCCAAAATTTTAGGTTCTTCCTTTCAGCTGTTCCAAGACACTGGAGACTAAAAGAAATATCAATATGATGATCCAGCATTCATACTCATTTATTAAATCCTATCTTCTCAATTATAACTCCACCTTCTTCTTTGATCTTTCTCCTAATATTTAGGGGTTTTGGGGCGATGCCCATTCTAAGTTTTTCATGTTGGAAAGGGCTGTCAATAATAGGGGTTGGGGGATGGAACTAACTGATGTTCTGGAGAGGGTGGCTCCTCTGGGTTTCAGGACTTACCTGGCCTACAATCATCTGGATGTTGTAGGTTTCTGGAAAGTAATCATACTGCATGGGACTTTTGTAGAATCTCAGATAGAGCCCTAGGTGTTCTTCAGGGTTAGCAAGAATGGTTTGGGTTGGGGTTTGGCAAACCATGGTAAATAGCAATATCTAGCTGAGGGTTGCATAAGAGTAGCCTCCAGAGTAGCTTCTCAACTCTATTTGAACTCTCTCAGCCATTGATACCTTATTTTGTAACAATTCTTTCTCCTCTTTTTGTCAGGATAGCATTGTCAATTCCATGGTGCCAGGGCCAGGCTCATCCCTGAGAGTCATCTCCCATGTCACCAGGGAGACTTTCACCCCTGGATATCATGTCCCATGTGCGGGGAGGGGGAGGGTAATAATTCTACTTGCAGAGTTGGGCTTAGAGAGTGAGGCCACATCTGAGCAACAAAAGAGGCTCTCTGGAAGGAACTCTTAGGCATGATTATAGGTAAGCTTAGCTTCTCTGCTACATAAATAAGTTTCACAAGAGCAAGCCTCAGGGGCTTGGCCAATTGACTTGGGAGTCCCTAATGTTTAAGACTATCAGGAGTTTCCCCAGTGGTAAAGTTTAATAGTTTCATATATTTTCTCCTACCTTCAAGGGACATTGCCAATACTTTTTGATTATCTGCACATAATACTCTGGGATGTATCTGGGCATTACATTAAGCTATCCAGACTTATAAGCCCTCATTCCCATTCTGGGCTCCCTGTGTTTGGGTTGTTGAGATGATCTATCCAGACAGGTTGAAGTTAGATTAGGTATTACAGAAAATTTAGGTGCTGAACAAACTAAACCTCCCTTCCTTTGGTCTCATAGAGAGGTGAAGTTCTAAAATACAGACTATGCCTTTCTTATCCCTGTATTCTGATTTACCTTAGTCCTGACCTGATCAGCTTCGTTCTTGACTCTCATTGATAGAAAGATAAGATCTCTTTTTCAAATTCTTTAACAGTTGTTGTATGTGGCAATGCTGACTTTCAGACCTGCAGAACTCCTACTCTGATTCTGAGATGTCACACAGCTACCCAAAGTTCTAGGGAAATATCAGGTTATACATATATAGTATAGCTTCTCAAAATCTAGACATAACAATTATAGCTCCGGACTAAATGTGAATGCTATGAGAGCTTACAATCTAGGCCCAATTCTCTTATAAGTATTTTCTAAATGCGACCATACAATATTTGCTCTTTTGTTTCTGGCTTATTTTGAATCAGATAATGTCCTCCAGGTTCATTCACATCACTGCATGCCTTACAACTTCGTTCCTTTCTGTAGCAGCAAAATATTTGATCATATGTGTACATCACAGTTTACCATTCTACTTCTCAGGCAGGTTATCCTTCAGCCACCTCCATCCATTGGGCATCACGTTTAATGTCCACAGTCAACAGTCCATGTCTCACATTATCTTCACTTGTTATATAATCATCAAAATTCTCAATTTAAGATACTTTTCATTGCTCCCAAGAGAAAAATAACCAATAAACACACCCTCACCAAACAGAAAATCCAAACCTCCCCTTAACTCTTGTCTTCCCCTCCCCGCCCCCCAATTATTTACCCCTGGTATTGCTGTGGTGCTGTTGATATCTTCCTGTTAACATAGCCCATAGCATGCAGTAGTAATTTCCCCCATGCCATGATATTATTTACTCTCTGTACAAGTTCCATAGTTTTGAAATAGCTCATGCAAGAACTTATGTATATTTGTAATGTCAATTGGTAGGACACATGGCTCTACATAACCCCTTTCAATCATGTTCACCTTCAATATGGCAATATTACTTATAGACCCCCTGATGAACTGCCTTCACTTCTATCCATTCTCTTACGTTTAATTTCAACCTCATTAGTTAACTATTCACCCAGCTCTAGCTTTCGTGTATCTCTGGGTCCCCTATATTCTGTATTATAAGCCTCTGAGTTTACCTTTACCAAGGTCATAAAAGCAAAATTATACACTATCTATCCTTTTGTGCTTAGTTTATTTCACTTAGCATTATGTCCTCAAGGTTTATCCATGTTGTCCTATGCTTCAGGATGTCAATTCATCTTACTGCTGCATAAACTTCCATTATATGTATATATCATATTTTGTTTATCCACTCAGCTGTTGATGGGCACTTGGATTGTTCCATTTTTTTTTTGGCAATTGTGAATAATGCTTTATGAACCTCAGTGTGCAAATGGAATGCATGTTTTTAAATACAATTTTATTGAGATATATTCAGACATCATACAATCCATCCAAAGTATAAATCAGTGGCTCATAGTATCATAATATAGTTGTGCATTCATGAACACAATCGATTTCAGAACATATTCATTACTCCAAAAAAAAAAAATAGAAATGAAAAAGAAAGCCCAAAACATCTCATATCCCCAGTCTCCCCTATTATTATTATTGACTTTATTACTCATCTACCCATACACTGGATAAAGGGAGTGTCAGTCACAAGGTTTTACAATCACACAGTCACAGGATAAATGATGGTATATTGTTATACCGTCATTGTCAAAGATCAAGGCTACTGGATTACAGTTCAACAATCTCAGGTAGTTCCTTCTAGCTATTCTAACACATCAGAAACTAAAAATAAATATCTATATAATATTTGATCAGCCTCTCAATCTTCAGGGATATTTGGGCAATGACCATTTTACCTTTTCATACTGAAAAGCGGTGCTGACCTTATGGGTAGAGGAATGAAATTGTTTGATATTCTTGGAGACCCTAGTATCTCTGCGTTTCAGGGCTTATTTGGAAGACTTAAGTTTTTGAAAAAATAAACTTACTAAGAAAATCTTTTATAGAGTCTTAAACAGTGCCTAGGGCATTATTTGGGTTTTCCAGGAATACTGTTGGTTGGGGATTGGCATACTGTGGCAATTTGCAATATCGGGCTGAAGCCTGCATAAAAGTAACCTTCAGAATAACCTCTAGACTTTATTTGGATTCTTAGCCACTGAAACTTCATTTTGTTTCATTTCTTTTCCCCCTTTTTGGTTAAGAGGACACTGTCAACCCCATGATGCCAGGGCCAGGCTCATCCCTGGAAGTCACATGGGGGTGTGTGTAAGGAGAGTAGTGAGTTTATTAAAAGATTTTGGCCCTTTCTTTAAGGGCATTTTCCTTCTTCTACCACCTGTTCTGGGTTCTTTGGGACAGGTAAATTTGCTGGCCCACCCAAGTCTTAGCTCTAGGCCTGAACCCACAGGGTAATGGGGGTGCACAGAGAGGAATGAAAAGCTGAAAACTAGGCAGTGGACGCCAGGAACATCAGGACTGGCCTGTGGGCTTGGAGGGAAGCCAGCTGTCCCTCACAGCCCCCGCCAAAGAGTGTGCTGCGAATGTTGCGGAGTTCCTGGTTCTCTTTTGCTCTCTTGAGAACAAAGTTCAGAGGATCACAGGGTTGCAAAACTGGAAGGGGTATTAGTTACAGCGCGCCCAGGCCAACGATCTCAGACTCTTATGCCCTACTCCCTCTTCCCAAAACCAACTAAGACAGGTACAGGCTCCCAGTGCTCTATAATTCTGCCTTAGTGATATCACTCCAGTTTTCCCCGGTTGTCCCGCTCCACAGCTTTTGGAACAAGAAAGCTTGGGATCCTTTACTAAGAGAGGAAGGAAAGAAGGTAGGTTGGATGGGCAAGAGACTGGTGGCATACTCCTGGCAGGCAGGGAGATCCCCTAGCAGAACCCCCCTCCCCCACCGCACCCCCACGCCGTCTCCCATCTCCTGGCCGTGGCTCCTGCGCCCCAGCTAGCTCTGGTGCCCGGAGACCGGGGACTGGGGCGGGGTAGGGGAGGAAAGCTAGCCCGCGGGCGAGAGTCGGTGGGGAAGGGGAGGGCCTTGGAGAACGAAGGGGAGGGGCGGGCGGGGAGAGGGCGCGGTGGAGGGGGCGGCGGGTGCTGCGGGAGCGCGGCGCTTTGCCGCGGCGCGGGCGGGCAGGCGGGCAGGCGGGCTCGGGGACGAGATGCGACCGCCGCCTCCTCGCCGGCAAAAGCTGCGCCGCCGGGGCTGAGCCGCCGCCCGAACCGCGCGCGAGCCGGGGGGCCGCAGGGCTCTCCCGCTGCGCTGAGGATGGGCTGCGGCGGGAGCCGGGCGGATGCCATCGAGCCCCGCTACTACGAGAGCTGGACCCGGGAGACCGAGTCCACCTGGCTCACCTACACCGACTCGGACGCGCCGCCCAGCGCCGCCGCCCCGGACAGCGGCCTCGAGGCGGGCCCGCACGCGGGTGAGTGAGCCCGGCTCCCCCAGCGCCCGGGAGGCCGTGGTCCGAGCAGTGAGAGGGGAGGGAGGGGGAGCCAGAGGCAGTGGCAGCCCACTGACCCCCGAGAATTCGAGATGCGAGGAGGGAGGGCGCGGGGGTTGGGTAGCGAATGTACAGACAGACGGACTAACGGACCCGAGCCCAGAAATCCGGGTCAGGGGCCCCGGCGAAGGTGGGCTAATCCCCTGAGATCCCAACACTTTACCTCCGCCTGGGCATGCTCATTGGCCGAGGAGGCGGATCGGGTGGGAGGACAGCCCACCGCGTACGCAGGTCTGTCCCACAGCCCAGCCTCAGCCCACCAACGCCCCCGGCCCGCTAGGGTCGCCTGCACCTTGCTTTGGTCCATCCGCCCGTCTGGCCACCTGCGCATCCAGCGGGGACACTTCATCTGCTGGCCGCCTTATCCCCTCTCCTTGGATTTATAGACGAGGGGCCTGGGCTGGAGTTGCCTGGGCGGAGTCTTCCTTATCTGTTATTCTTTTCTCCCTGTTTCAAAGGAGCCCCCTCGCGGGCTTCAAACACCAGAATTCTAGTGCAGGGCAAAATAAATGCACAGCTTGCTCATCACAGGTTCTTCACTTAAGCTTACTTTTCAAGCACTGTTTCATAGTAAAGGACTACTCCCCATCCCAAGGTGCCTCGCTGCTTTATATGAGGGTATAAAACTGGACTATGATTGTAAATTAAATACTCTTACCAGTCACAAATCAGGATATGAAAAAAAAAAAAAGAGCAGACTAATAACTTCAGGATAGAGATGAAAATATTGACCTTACTCATAAACGTGTTGTTGTCATTAAAAGGGAAAAAACCTCACTGCCTACTACATGGTTGTTGTCAAAGCCAGATCAATCTTTGGATAATAATATTTTAATGGTTTCCTGCATCTTTATGTAGTTTCTATCCTTGGCCTTTTTGAATAAAGAAATCTGTGAAATATTAAATAAGGTTAATTAGAAGCAGTGTACATTATAAGGAGGAGGAAAGAAATGTGAACTACCTTGAACAGATAAATAATCCTAAATCCACCTCCTAAATAAGAGATGGCACCTTAATCTTGATAATTAATTGGCCTTTCCATCTTTTTTAGGCTGGCTCCTTTTTTCATTTGAACTTTGTGAATAAAGTTTTTGTAGGAACTGTCAATGAAGGCTGTGCAAGGCATAGCACTGTACTTGTCTCTAATTTTTCTGACTCACGGTGGCAATCATAATGGTTATTTTATGTGGCTGGTGCTTTCAGCAAGATTCCAACTGATGTGTAGTCTGAATTCAGCATCAGAATGAGGATAAGACCAGAACCTTCTAAAGGGACCTGGTAAAATGTTAGGTGGCATCACACTTCCCAAGGACACCTGGTGCTTCTCATAAGTGATTGGCCAGAGCTGTACTCCAGCTATATAAGGTTAGAAAGATCTATCATGAAAAAAACATTAAGCACAGTCTCAGGAATGGTTGATTTTGGTGTTGGGGTGTGTGTGTGTGTAGGTGTGAAAGAGTTATAAGGGATGGCTAAATATGTACATATATGATCTCCAAGACTTTTCCAACATTCATTTGTTTATTTTCCTGCCATCCTGAGTCCTATCCCATCCATTGTGAGCTCTGATTCTTGCAATAGGTAGTTTGGGGACAAGAAACCTCTTTCATGGAACCCTGCCAAACATGGGACAGGTGATTCTGAAGACCTGCCTCACCTGCCTCATTCATGGGGGAGGTTCAGCCCTAGTCCCAGGATAGCATCAAAAAATTGGCAAGCGTCTTAGATAGTATCATTTCAATTCCCTGGAAAATTTCCATCAGCTTCAGGGGAGGGGCCGTTTATGGAGATTAAGGCTGAATCAAGGCTTCCCTTGGAGTTCATTGGCATTCCCGGGGGGCCTTAGAACAGTGGCTTGAGTCCCATGGTTTTTAAGACTGGGAACTAGTCATCTTTAGTGAGAGCGGGTCATCCAAAGAGCTATAGCTCTTCTGTGTTTCAGCCATCCTGGGAAATTAGCCAGGATTCTTTATTATCTTCTACCTCTTGGCTCCCTCCTACCTCCTGTAGGCCATTCCTCCACCCATGAATTCCATCCTGGCCTGCTCGGGGCACCTAAAGCCTGCAATGGCTGTGTTGTACCCAAGGCAAATGGGGATCTCAGTTAAGTTGTCCGGGTGTGGACAGTCTCTCAACTACTTCAGAACTCTTACCCCTAGTTCTTTCAGTCCTCAAGAGTCCTTTTTTCCTGGGCCTCTGGTCAGAGTCTCCTTTAGTGTCTAATGGAAGCCACTTCTCTACTGGCCACCTCAACCTCAGAAACTTTGGGGGCAGGGAATGGATCTGTTGTAACTTCTGTGCTCAGCACACTGTGGAGCATATGCATAGCATGTGGTTGGGTTTCAGGCTTTCTGAATGAATGGGCATGCTGTCTAAACCTGCCCTTTTTTTGAGCTTGGTCCTTTTTCTTTTTAGCTCTTCCTAGGCTCCCTCTATTCTCTTCCTTCCAGCTCTTACTGTTGAAGTTTTCCCGGTTGAATTAGTTTAATCCAGATTCTCCCAAGTGCGTTTCTGATCCTACAGTTTCTCTAGAAAAGCTTTACCCTACTCCACTGAACACTAGCTTCCATTTCTTCTATAGCCCCCCACACCTCAGTTCCCCAGCCATGTCTGCCACTAAGCCCCTATTTTAGCATGTATGCCTTGAAATCTCCCTTCACTTTCTCTTTGTCCAATCCAGATTGAGGATGTAGCACATGACAGGGGGTCAATAAATATTTGTTGAATGAATTCTGCATTTTGCAGAGTAAAGGGGGGACATTTTCCCCCTAGTCCCACAAAAGAAAGTGTTTCTTGCCTCCTCCCAAAGGGATACTGAGTTTCTGGTTCCTGCTTTTTGGAGATCATTTCCAGTAGTCAGCAAAATCCATTAAGTTGTTAAATTAGGCTACTATGTTGGTTAGAATTGAAGACTTCGCTGAAGCCATGGTATCTGGTATCTTTTGCTTCTCTGTGTCACTGAAGCCTGTCTCTGTCACAGGAGGAAATTAAATTGGTTTGACATGATTTAGCCCTCATATATCAGTTTGCCAGATTGATTTTTACTTCTTTTGTCTGATGGGGATTTCCCAAGGAGTCTATGAGGTTACCGTGACCTGCAGGCTCAGCCATTCCATACATTAACAAATTTCTAGCGGTGAACTCTATTTAATCACCAGTCCCTGAGATTACATCCTTAAATGTCCCCATTTGGACTATTATTTAGGTGTTTTTCCCCTTCTAATCTCTCTAGGGAATAAAACATTTCAAAGTTCTCTAGTTTGTGGTTTTAAATTTGCTATAGTAACTCTACTAGTATATGGAAGACTGTGGAATTAGAGATTCGCAGCAAAATGATGTCTCTAAATAAATTGAAGCTCAGTCAAATAAAACGAAGAACACTTACTATTACCATTAGCTAACATTCACTAAAGGCTTACCACCTGCACTTTATGTAAATCAGCTCATTTCATCCTCACAGAGGAAAGGAGAGAAACTGTTACCATTCCCCTTTTAACAAGTGAAGGGATGAGGCTTAGAGAGTGAACAGTGTTTCCCAGGTCACAGGCTATTAAGAGGTAGAGATAGGCCTGGAACCCAGCTCTGTCTAATTCCAAAGCCCATGCTCTTAAATACTGCCTCCTCCATTAATGGGGGATTAACTCCAGAATTCTTGATTTTTGTAGTTGATGGAACTCTAAGTCTAAATCGCATCTCCTGGTATTCCAGACTGATCAAGACATTAAATTTTTTTCTGCAGCCCCACCCCCCACCCCCCGGAGGAGAATTGAATATCTCTTAGGAGAGGAGGCTTCCCTACACTTCTGTGGAGCAGCTCCCCTTGTGAAATCCTCTTCCTGCTCCTTTGTTATTTCTCCCAGGTGAACTCTGAGCCTCTGGGAACCAAGTCGGACAGGGACCACCCTTTCCCTATTATATGAAGACGGCTGATACAGCTCCTCTCACCATCGGTCCTTCAGGCCAAGTGCCTGCCATCCCTTCTGTCATTTCTCAGGCCTCTCTCTCCTGGACCCCGCCACATTCCTCCAGGTGCTCTTTAGTTTGTCACGGTCCCTCCTGATATGAGGAACTTGACTGGCTCCCACTCCAGATGTGGGCTGAGCAGCCTGGGGTGACACGAGGCTTATTATGATGTGGGTCCTAAACCTCCACTGAGGCCAGCACACTCAGCTTAGGTTTCAGCTGTTTTGCTGCTGTTGTCATTGCCATATTATTTTGATCACTCCCGTTAACTCTGTGATTAGTTAAAAACCCTCTGATCTTCCTTCTTAGTCAAATTTGAGTCCATGACATCAGGAAAATTATCTGCTCTTATACCCCTATAGACCCAATGCCTGGAATGGCGACTGGAATATAGCTGGCACTCAATAAATGTTTGTTGAATGAATGAATGAATGAATGACCCTCCACCTCCCAATAAATCTTGCATTTGTACGCTTGATTACAGTCACCCAAACTTTGGGATTTTGCATTTGTTCCCGTTAAAATTCACCTTGTTGGTTTCGGTTTAGTGTTTAAACATGCTGACATTGATTCATTTTGATAAGGCTAGGAAAACAATACTCTGGGTCTTTGTTTCTTTATGTTGACAGACTGAAACTGAAGGACCTTTATTTCCTTCTTTGTTCATGCAATGACCATTTGGGGAAAAGATGATTAAGATGTAAGTGGGAAACATAAGAGTAGACACACTTCAGGTCAGCGTGGCACATGCTGGCGCAGCATGAGGGGAGTGTACCGGGGGAGTGCACGGGACCAAGCAATTCATTCTGCCTGGGGGTCCCTGAGGAGGCATCAGTCTGTGCACAGAACTCTGCATGAACCCAGGAAAGGGAGCAGGGTGGGTCCTGCCAGCCTTCACAGCTAGGAGGGATGAAGGGAGGCCTCCTTCCATAAAAGTATATGTGGAAACCCTGCCTGGAACTTTCTGATGGTTCCTCTGCCCCCCCCCCCCCATACCTGCTACCACTCAAGGTTATATTTTTGAATAATTACTGACTAAAGTTGCCCCCCTTGAGGATGATAGGCTCTGTCAGGTCAAGTAAGGTGTCTTCCTGTTCACTATTGTACCCTAGTACCTATATGGGGTGCCGCAAAGTATCTCTCTTAGGTGAGTAATGAGTCCATTTCTGTCTTCCTGTAGGTCCCCGAGATGATGTCTTCTTTCCTCAATAAAGTGGTTTCCATTGGTTCATCCTTTGGGATTGGTTACATAATAAGAAAGCATCCCCACCTTTCCTGTGCCCCTTTCCCAAAACACGTGCCTCTTTTTTATATTTTTTATATTATTTCCCCAAACACCTGCCTCTTTGTATATTGCAAAAATCACTACAAGAAACAGATGGACACAAACCTAGTCAACTTGTGAAGGTCCAAGAAGTCTCGGCATGGTCGTAGGCAGAGCTGTCACATCCCACCCATTTTCCTGCATGGGCTCCCCTGGTGCTTTGGTGAGCCCTGTGAGGGCCCTGGTCACATCACTGGACTGGTTCATGCCTCTGTTTCTCCAAAGCGCCTGGGAGCTTATCCAGTTCATCCAGGCTCATCCAGGACCACATTATTGACCTTTGCATTCCCAGCATCTACCATATTTGTTAAGTTATTGTAAAAATAAATGATTATTGCACCGAGTGAAACAAGCCAGACACAAAAGGACAAATATTGCATGATTCCACTTATATGAAATATCTGGAATAAGCGAATTCATAGACCCTGCATGCAGGTTTGAGGTTACCGGGGGTTTGAGGAGTGGGGAGGATGGGAGTACAGCTCAATGGGTATAGAGTCTCTATTTGGGGCTGTTTTGGTAATGAACAGTAGTGGTGGCCACAGCACCGTGAAAGTAATTAATAACAGAATTGTACACTTAACAATGGGAATTTTTATGTTATATTTATGTTACCACCATAAAATGCTAAACAATGAATGAATAAATGGATGTATGATCTGGAAATGCAGATGAACTTTGTCTGTCTGTCTCATAACCTCCTTCTGAGTCTTATCTTGGAGGCTTTGACCTTAGACATCTGTCCCTGGAAACTTGTCATTGCTGGACAATAGATAAAGCGATTTCAGCTTTCACCAGAGAAGAATTTCGGGTGACTGTACTGCCAGTGGGGTAGGATCCCGAGTGTATTCCAGGACTCTCACCTCCCGAGCTTTTCCCAGGCATGGCCCAGGTGGGAGGGGCGGAGGCCAGTCTCTCAGCCGGGCGGGTGGGCTTTTCCTGGCTTCTGCTGTGTTCACCACCTTCCGGGCCCCCGAAGGTCTCCCCCTTTGTCCTGGGCCCTGTGCACCCTGGGACCCGCAGCACCTTCCTCTAAGGCCTCGCTGCCCATTAGTGAAGTTGGGTGTCTGCATCAGTTGCTCTTTGGCCGATGTGCCTGGAGATTCATCCCCAGAGACTTTCTGGGTCAGGCCCACGGTCTCTTGCCACCCCCAGATGACCATTTGACATCCTATGGTAAAATCTGACCCCGTTAGGACCCCCACAGCGTTCCCTTTTGCCAGTCTGAATGCCACCTTTGCTCCCGGTGCACCTGAGCCCAAATTGTGATCCTTTCTAGCTTAACTACCAGCAGCATTCGCCTCCCCCCAGGCCCTTCTTCCCCTCTCCCCCACATCCCTGCCACCCCCACCTCTCTGGGCATAAAGCTCTTCTTGAATGAATTTTATGAGCACAAACACTGTGAAGGTTCAGAAATAATGAGGGAGGATTTCCATTGTCACTTTCTCACACTCCCTCCTGCGATCGAACCTGTTTCCTTGCTGCTCAGATTCAAACAGCATTTACTGAGCATCTACTATAAATGTGAGCATTTTAGTTTTATGCACATGAGCTCAAATAACCCTCGCAATAACCTCTTACACCCCTGTCGTCACCATCTTCCCGATAAGCAGATTGAGGTTCAGTGAGATTAAGAGGCAGAGCGAAGTCGTACAGCTAGGAGGTAGGAGAGCCTGGATCAGAATTCAGGTCTCTGGTTTCTAAATCCAGAGCCGTTCCATTTTACTGTAACTGCCAAGCATGGATTCAGTAGCCCCCACCCTTATCCCCATCCCAGCCTCTTTTGGATTTATTGAAAATATTAACCTCTTGGAATAGGAGCCTCCTGCTGGTGTCCACAAGGCTGAGGACTCATGTCCTTGAGGGGACGCCTGCAGCTCTGCAGCCTTTCACTCCCCTCTCCCTGTGCTAAGTGACCTGTGCCATCACTAGGGCAGGGACACAGGGGGCAGCCAGAAAACCATTTGCATTAGAATCACTTGATGGGCTCATTAAAGAGGAAGAGTCTTTGGGCAGAATACTTTTTTTTTCTGCTTGCAAAATTATAAAAAAAAAAAAATTAGAAAATATAGAAAAGCAGAAGAAAATAATACCTCTGCCAACATTTAGGTTTCCTAGTTCAGATTGTTAACCTTGATGTTTACAGTACATACTGCTTCTTATGTGGGGGTTGTGTTAAAGGTTAGGGAATATAGGATAAATCCCTCAATTGCTTGGAAGCTCAGAGGCTAAGAAGAAATAATTTTTTGTTTCTTTTTGTGTTTAGTGAAATATCTGGAGGTAGTAGGGGCCAAACCAAAGTGTGTTGGAATGGAGGAAAAGCAAGGGTGTAAAGGCCATGGATAAGTGGAGGATTGTACCCTCCTTTTTTGTTTCTTTCAGTACTGAGCAAATGTAGTTGAATTCAGATAAATTAAACACCAGGTAAATGCAAATTGTGGCTCCACTGTATGTAATTCCCTCATGCTTCTCCTCCTCCTCTCCCCACACCGAGCTCATGCTGAGCATGCTGGGTTGCATATTCTGCCCAGCTGTTTTCTGGAATTTTTAGTCCTTTTATGGATGTAGAAACATGGCTAATGCATGTGTGGTGTAGGGACCGGCCTCTGTTCAAGTCTCAGGCGTCTCTGAGGCCAGGCAGTTGGCCACCTGGTTGATGTGACATCATACCCTTCCCGCTCGGCCTCTGTGTCAGGTGGGGTAGGTATGGAGAGCCTGCCGACATCCTGCCATGTGGCCTCTGTGTCATGAAACAAAGCCAGAAGCCTGGCAGAATTCCCTTAATCCATATCCATCTCCTTTACTAATGGTGCCAGTTTCTCCCAGCTTCTGGGATTAGCTGTTTATTAATGTTCACCTTTGGTGTTGTGGTGAGGCTTGGTCTTTTTCTAGGTCTTGTATAGTTGGGCAAGTCTGGGTTAGCGGTTGCTAGCCAGATGCCCTCGGGCCGGAAGTTCAGTAAGGAGTATAAAGAATCTCTTGAGGATCCTTTTCAAACCACTGCCTGGCCCTTTGATACAGTCACACCCATAGCACCCAGTCAGATCTGGTCTCTCTGTTTATGACATTTTACATTTCCTCCCCCCTGGTGAGCCATCTTTTTACACTTATCATAAACCCAGGATCCCTCACCTCCCCAATCTTGCACTGGGCTTATTATGCCAACCACAAACTCTGGGTTACCCTTCCCCTTTGCTCCTCACAGGCCTGTTGCTGAGCTGCCGGCATTGCTGGGGAAAATTCATGAGTGTGGGTGATTGTGTCCGGTAGAAATTCATGCTCTCGAACCTCAGTTGTCTTCATTGCCTCTAGGTAATTCTATCCATTCCTTATTAATACGCTGTGACACTCCCCATACAATAGCTTCCTATTCTGTACTGTTCTTTCTCTCTCAATGTGGAGAAAAATTGAAGACTTGAAGTGGATTCTCCCATCTTTCCCTCCAGTCACCTGCCGTGTGTGTGTGTGTGTGTGTGTGTGTGTGTGTGTGTGTTTTGAGTCCTCAGAGTTTTTCTTCAGCCGTCCTCTTCCCCTTCTCTTCCCGGTTGGATTCTAAGTGCACCAACGAGGTTGCACCTTGTCATAACCATATGCGAGGACATCACAGGCAGTTCCACTGGGTGAAGGTTCACTTCTCTGCATCTCCATCGGCCCTACCTGAGTCTAAGCCTCTGTCTTCTTTCACTTGGACCTCTGCAGTAAGCTGATTGTATTTCCACTCTTGACAACTCGTTCTTCACATCATAGGGGAGTGGTATTCTGAAAACACCTATCAGGTCCTGTCACTCTCCTGTTTAAAACCCTCTGACAGCTTTTGTATTAGTCTCCTGTGGCTGCTGTAATGAAGTACCACAAACTAGATGGCTTAAAACACAGAAATGTGTTCCCTCACGGCTCTGAAGTCCAGAAGCCTGAAATCAAGGTGTCAGCAGGCCAGGCTCTCTCTGAAGGCTTTAGGGGAAGACTCCTTCTTTGTTTCTTCCTAGCTTCTCACATGGCAATCCTTGGAGCTTCAGGGCCTGTAGCTGCATAACTCTAGTCTGTCTCTCCATCTGTGCCTTGCCTTCCCCCCATGTCTGTGACTTTTCTTAAAAGGACACTGATCATACTGGAGTAAGGATACTGGTCATATGGAGTAAGGGCCTACCCTACTGCAGTATTACCTCACCTTAACCAATTATACCTGCAACAACCCTACTTCCAAATAAGAGCACATCCTAAGATACTGGGGGTTAGGATTTGAGCATATCTTTTTGAGGGGCACAATTCCACCCAAACCAGCTTCCCACTGTATGTAGAATAAAACCCTAACACCTTGCCATAGCCTCCAGGGGCCCGCCTGGTCCCTACCAGCTTCTCCTGCTTTGCTCATATTCTTTCTTTTTCATTCAGTATGTTCCGGCCAGGCTAGGTTCCTGTCTGTCCTTTGAACTCCCCAGCCCCGGTCCTGCTGCCAGGCCTTCCCACTTTCTGGAATGTGCTCTCCACCTTCTCCTTTTATGTGGTGACTCCACTTCGCCCTTCAGCTCTCAGTTCACGCCTTCGGAGAGACCTAACATCTGTCCAGTTATTTCCTTCCTAACACTTACCATAGTCTGTCATTATTTTGTTAGTTCTTTATTTCTTGACTCCTTGAGGTTAGGGGCTTTGTCTCACTCTATGCTGTAATATTCATGCTCAGCGTGGTTCTGGCATAGAGTTATACTCCGTGAATATTTGTTGAATGAACGGAACCTTTTGTATCAGTTAGAATTGTGTTTGGTTGCATAGAACAGAAAGAAACCAGGCTAACTGTGACTTCGAAGTAGAGGGTTTAATTTTTCCACCTACTAAGAAGCCTAGAGGTAGTCAAGCAGGCTGCTCTGATGCTAACAAAGACTAGGGTTCCTTTGAGTTTATTGTTCTACCATCCTTAGAGTGTGAATTTCATCTTGTGGTTATAAGATGCTGCACCATTTCATTTCAGGTAGAAAGAAGGGGAACTGGCACAAAGGAGCCTGAGTCTGTTTTCTTTTTATTTGTAAAACAGTAACTTCCCCAGAGCCCAGTTGGCTGTGCTTGGGTCTCATTGGCCAGAACTGAGATACGTGGTCATTCCTGGCTGCAAGGGAGTCTGGGAAATCAACATTTTTAACTAGGCATGTGTCAGCTGGAGAGTATTGGGGGTTTTTTATAAAGGAAAAATGGGGAGAACAGATACTGGGTAGGCAGCCAACAGGGTGGTTGCATCTTTCATCCTAAAGCTGTGGTTGGAAAGAAAACTAGAAACCAAGGTGACGTGGTTACCAGTATTAAGATTTTTCTATAATAAGAATTGTGTTTTAATTATTCCCATCTTTGAAGTAAGTTCATAAAAGTCAATATGCAGAAAAGTTACATGTGCTAATACTGAACTAATTTTTTAAATAATGCAACAACATCCTAAACTTAAATAAATTGTTTAGAATGCTCTTTTGGTGCCAGACTCTGCTGTGTGCTGAGATGCCTGGGGGACGTTGTTTTGCTCTCTGCTTCGTTTTCCTGTGAGATGAATGCCAGCCGGAGACTGACGTGCCGGCTGATGTTCTTTGACACAAATGACCAATTAGCGCGTCTGTGGAGGTTTGCCAAGTGGGGTGACGCTACTGCTCGGGCTGGGGGCTGCTGCCGCAGAAGCAGCAGACAGCGCGTTGGCTAATTGGAAAAGTTGACAGTGTTTCCTGTGGAAGTTCTAAAACACCCTGCTGTCCTGTCTAGGGCCTGTGGACTTTAGTGCATGAGGAAGCCGCAAGGATTCGTAGAGAATCGCGGGGCTGCTTGGGAAACCGGTCACCATAGCAACAGTCCGCAGGCAAGCGGCCATCACCTGTGCACCCTTCCTAAGACCAACAATTCAGGTCTCAGCGCCTCGATAAACAACACGCGTGTTTGGAATCGAGCCCTTATTCAATTATTACCTCCAAGAACCACTATTCAATCACCATCTTCATAGCAGCCAATCAGATTTGCTCACTGTGGTGAGAAATGACGTGTGTGCCAACACAAATGAACGCAGCCACTGACCTCGTGAGTGTGGCTTCTGTTTACTGTGTGCCCAGTAGGTGCCAACCAGCACGCATTTATTTCCTAATTCTGTTATGTCTGTTTTATAGATGGATAAAGTCAGAGCGGCAGGGCCACGCTCCTGAGTGCCCGCAGGTCTTGAGGGCCTCTAAACCCATCTCATCCTGCACCCTGTGCCCTTTCCATGGTGACACTGGCAACAGCTATCTGACTAGCATCCCTGCCTCTGGCCTCTCGCCTTCCAATCCCTTTTACACTGTGGCCAGCTGGCTCTTCCTCAAGCATGGCTGGGGTCATCATTGTTACTGTGCTCAAAGGCCTTTCGTGATTTCCCATTGCTTAATGAAGGCACATATCCTAGCCTGGCATTCCACGCTTTGTCCCCAGCTCCATCCTCCATCTCTGCAGAGCCACTCCACTCAGCCTGACTCATGGCCTGCACCCTTTACCTGAAGTACCTTGTCCCACTGTCCATTGCCACCTCGTAGAGCCCATCCACTCCTGTGCTTCTGCCTCAGCCACGTCTTCCCCTCCAGCACACACATCTTAAGACACTTACTCTGTTTCTTAATTTTCTTGTGTGTGACCACGGCTCACCTCTGCTATCATACTGTATACTCTTTAAGTGTTGGGCAGCAGACTCCGAGGTCGACTTTTCTTGAAGAGAACTCTAGGGAACCACACCTGTGAGGGATGAGGGAAGCAAGACTCAGCAGAGAGGAATGGCTGTTGCACCAGGGGCCTCAGCTGATCTGCAGGGAGCTCAGAAGCTGGGCGGGCCCTTCAGAGAAGACCCCAGAGCTGACAAGGCCAGGCCTGTTTACTCTTTGCCCACTCCTGTGCCAGGTGATTCTGAGGCAAGAGAGGTTTGAGGGCCATTGGCCTGGACCCCCAAGGCAGTGTGAAAGAGGAAAAGGAACATGGGCTTTGCAATTATCAGCTCCAGACTTCACACCCACTAATATTTTATCCCATACTAAAGTACCAGACAATGTGGAATGAACAAAGTGAATAATGGGAGTATGCCAATTTCTCACTTTTAAGGCAGTCGTTACAGGTGATTATAATATCTCTGGCACCATTAGGCCATTAAGGTGTCAGAGATTTTGTTACGCAAATCAGATTCTCCAGTTGGATGGATTTGGAAGGAAAACTCTATTATGGCTCCACCAGAGTGAGACATGGGTGCCTGAAAATGAATTTCATCTGCTTCCCTTTTCTCTCCAGAGCTCTACCCTGTTATGGGGTCCCAGGAATGTTCCCGTCCATTCAGCAGAGGTCACTGTTCATTCAGGGGCTGGACCCTGATTCAGATAGTGCTTCTTCTCAGTGTGAGGATGCTGGGGCCAGGAAGTGTGAGAAATAAACATCTCCCTTGTGTCTTCTGGGATTCACTCACCTTTCCTTAACTCGCAGTTATTGCTGTAGTCCATAACGCCAGGGTTGGGGGGTTTTTAAAAGTTCCTGTATGTCTGGTTGGTTGTGAGTCTGGGTAGCTGATGAATGGGTTGCTGTGATGATGTTTACTTTTCTGAATCAGGTGTTTGTTCAGAAGAGTTTTTGTAGAGAGGCAGGGGAGCTTCTAGCCATTACATAAGGCTTCATAAAACTGCTTAGAGAAAAGGCTTCATTTAAATAGAAGCTACTGAAAATGTTAACAAAGGGAATCTGAGGGAGCTGTGCCTCATGCCCTTTATCTTTTTCTTTTGCACAAATTTAAAATTCAAATCCTGACTGTTCTTGGTACCCCAAAATCCCATAGCCATAAGCAGACCGTCATTTCGTTATGTGTGCACAGTTCTGCTCTTCCACAAGCTTGAGGGCTCCTTGGAGGCAGACGATGTTTTGTTTATTGTCTGGTTTCTAAGAAGCCTTGCACTAAAATGCACTCCATTTGTATTTTCTGAGATTGATAAGATAGGCACACATTTACTTTGTTATTCTATTTTGCATTTGAAGAACATGATGGGCTGTTGCATGGATACAAAACTGCGGCATTTCTCCATGGACATTTAGCCATGTGGTTGCATGGCTACAAAACTGCATGATCCACCTGATTGACTTCACTGCATGACTGTATAGCTGCATAATTATGTGGCTTCTTACCTGCATGAGAAGCATGGCTGGCCGGCCACAGTTTGCACAATTGCATGCCTGGGTGGCTACTTGAGTGTCTGTGGCTGTGTAATTGCAGAGTCATTTGGATCCATAGTTTTGACAGAAGGCCTTCCCTTTGCTTTCCTGTGAGTTACATCATGATTTCTACCAACACTCTGAGGCTGGTTGTGTTCTCCATAGAGCCACCAATAGCATCTGAGACAGGAATGCCTCATGAATTGCTCAACTTAATCCGTTGACCCTGCCACCAAATGGCCATAAGGCTCCTTTGTCTCCCCAAAATGCTTCTCCTCCCCTAACTTTCCCAAGTGCCATGCATCCAAGGAGATGATAGCTAGATGGTTAAAAAATGCTCGTTATGATCCTTTAGCTGGAAAATTCTTAGTATCATCTTTGGTAGCTAGAAATGCTTATTATAATCATTTCCCTCAAACAGCTTTGATTTATTTCAAGCCTAAAAGTCCTTGCTGGCATAATTTGCTGTAATTAATCTCAACTCTTTACTCTCTGCTCTTGGTTACATTAATGAGATTTTTTCCCAGCTCTGTTTGTACAGATAAGATGTTACCCAAAGGAGAATGAACCCTATATGGAATATATATCAATGCCTTCTTCCCTCTGAAGGATGAGTTCCAAGGTCTGAATGGTCAGCAGAGAGGAAAGGCAGGGCTTACCAGAAAACAGGATATCCTGACCAAACAAAATTGAAGCAGGCGATCATTACTCAATTTTAATGATTCCTTTGACTTTTACTTAGCTTTTTTTTTTTTTTTTTTTTTTGGCATGGGCAGGCTCTGGGAATCGAACCAGGTCTCCGGCATGGCAAGTGAGGATTCTGCCACTTGAGCCACCGTTGCCCACCCTACTTAATTTTTGTCTTTCCTTTTTTCTGCATTCTTCTGTCCCCTTGCCATTGATTGTTTTGTCCATTTGGACTATAAAAGCTCACAGCACCTTCCTTACTTTGAACTGGTCTTGGAAAGATTTTTTTTTTCCTCCAGTTCCTTATTGATGCATCTTGAATAAACTCACCTTCTCACCCAAGCAAGGAGACTTGTTTCTCTGTTTGATGCGGGGTTAGGCAGGCCAAACTATACAGGAATATGATTTTATGATGGCAACGGACTACAAAGACATTGTATTCATCAGAAGAAGCTTATAACTTAAAGGGATTCAAATAATCATTAAATCCAAGCCCTGCATTTCTTTTTGTGAGGTCAACAAGGCCCACATTTTATGAGGTACTTGGATTTGGGGGTCTTGCCTGAATTCCTACAGCTTGTCAGCAGCAAAAGTGAAATGAGAATGCATTTTCATATTTGTAAAATGGGGATTTGTCTTTATATAACATGTACATGTATATTTCACTTAATTTGAGCCAGGCACTGTTCTAAGCATATAATAAAACTTATTGCATACTTGTAGCAGCCCTGTGAGGTCCTATCACCCCCACAATGAAGATGAGGCCACTCAGTTTAGTTGGTCAGTCCTCTCTTTGTGCCTTAGTTTCCTTATAATAAAACACCCTCTCAGAGTGATTAAATGGAATAATATATGTCAATCCTCAAGTCTCAATAAGCGCTCAATTAATGTTAGTGAACGTGTGTTAGCCCCGTGACTGTCCCCTTGCGCTCCTCCCACCATCCTCCGCTGCATCTGGTTACACAAGTTCAACTCCTGTCCAGTTGTCAGAGGTCTAAATCCCATCCCCGTAGGCCCTTCATTGTTTGGTTTTCCGTGGGTGCAGGACAAGGACCTGCTTGAGGAGAAGAGGGCATCCTGCACAATGCCCTTTAGAGACCCAGAATTTGAACATCTGCCCCTCACTGTCTTGCTTGATTCTTAAAATCCGCTTGCTTTTGTAACCTTTGTTTCTGGCACTTTCTGCTCTTGAAATGCTGCAGGGCTGCCCTTTGTTGCTTTTGTCTCCAGGAGTGGGTGAGCAGAGGCAGAAGCTGAGAATTTGTCATTGTAAAAGAGAGCAGGAGAGAGCCCTGCTTCCGGGGACTGTTATTTCAGGCCTCAGGAATATTTTCATTATTTCCTGGGCCCTCCTTGAGTCAGGGTTTGAAGTAGAGGAGATAGTGGGCAGGGGAGGAGAAGGACCTGAGGGCAGACGTCATTTCTCAGAATGGGGAAGGGACTCTCGGAATGGGGAAGGGACGCTGTTAAGGAAAGTCTCCCACAGTCTGTGCACTGGGGAGAGGGAGATGGTGATACTGTTTTCGTGAAATACGTGATTTGATTTTATTTTTAAAAATCCCTCAAGTGCTTAAATAAATATCTTTGTACACATCCCTGGGTTGTTGGATTTGTTCAAACCCGGTGAACACATTAATCATTAATAAAGTATTCAATTCTTTTTGAAGACCTGGTAATGATTCTCTTTCAAGAAAATCATACCTATTTAATCTTTCTAAATACAGCACTAAACTGGGTTCATGATCGACAATGCCTGAAGTCACTTTCCGTGCCACAATCATTGGACACATTAGGATGTTTTCGTTGAAATAGACTCTGAAAATACATGTCTTTCAGGTTAATTCTAATGGTTTGGTAATAAGACAAATTGAGAATCTAATTATGAGAAAAAGCGGTAACTGGGGTGAAATGTAATCCTTTGCCTTCATGAGTCACAGAAGTCCATTATTGTGTCCCAGACAGTGGCATGGATATTTATTTAGTAAACTAAGTTTTAATTTTCTTTGATGCATGTTTTGATGTTGGGATGCTGTAGAAATAGGCATTGTTGAAGATAGAGCAAATAACTGATCTCGTCAGGGAAGTTACCTACTTTGGACCCTAGATGAATGAATGAATGAAAGAATGAATGAATGAATTTGTCCCGCTCTTATTTATGGAGCACTCACAAAGTGCTAGACAGAGTCCTAGGCACCCATGACAGACCTGTGAGGGAAGCCTTTGAGGAGCTCACAGCCTAGGCAGTGCTGTCCCAGAGAACTTCCTGTGAGATGTAATATTCTGTATGTGTGCTCTCCAAGGCAGTTGCCACTATGTTTGACTATGGAGCACTTGAAATGGGGCTAGCGCAGCTAGCTAATGTTCATGTGCTAACATTATATGTAATGTTAATTAATTTAAATTTAAATAGCCACCTGCAGCTAGTGGCTACCATATTGGACAGAGCAAGTAAGAAGATAACTGACTCCCACTTTAATTCATTACAATTGTTCTAAATGCTACAAAAGAGAAGTCAGATACTATGATAAAATAAAACTGGGAAATGTACCTTAATCTAAGGGCCAGCTGAGACTTCCCTGCGATTTTGACATTAAGCTAAAAAACAAAGAATGCTTGGGGTTCACTAGGTTGCAGCTGGTATGGGGAATGTTTCTATCATAAGGAACAGCATGTGCAATGGCCTTGAGGCAGGAAGAGTTTAGCACTTTCTAGATACTGAAGATGATCAGTGTGATTGGAGCATCATGAAGGCAGGGAGTGAGGAGAGGCAGGATTGGGGAGGTCAGTAGGGCTCGATCCCATTGGACCCTGTAGGTCTTGGATTTTATGCCAGCCATAATGAGAAGTCTTGGAAGGGTTTTCAGCAGGAAAGCATTTTGATCTAATTACATTTGTAAGAAGTTTTTCTATTTTTCAAGGTTATACATGCACAGAGTTTAGAGTCAAATAGTTCTATGAGGATTGTTATGAAAATCCACAGTCCCTAGCTTTTCTGTTCCCTAGAGAAAACTGCTTTCAACTCTTTAAGTTAATTCTTTTGGCATTTATTTCCATGTCTGTAAATAATATGCAAGTCTTGCTCTTTCTTGATTTTCCAGTTTTAAGACAGTCTGTTGATTACCTTCATGGTTACCCAGTGTGCTAGTTTGAAAGTCTTGTGTACCCCCAGAAAAAACATGTCTTTTAATCCTGATTCAGTATTGTAGGGTAGAAACCCTTTGATTAGATTAATGCATGGAGATATGGTGTGCCCAATTGTGGGTGTGGCCTTTTGATTAAATGGAGATGTGACTCCGCCCATTCAAATTGGATTTGAATTGATTAGTTTATTGCAGTCCTTTAAAAGGGGAAACATTTTGGAGAAGGCTCAGATGCAGATGCTTGGAGAACAGTTGTTGCAGAGCTGACAGAGATGTAGACATCTGGAGACGCTTGGAGTGCTGGCAGAAAGAGAGCAGAGGTCACCATGTACCTGCCCATGAAATGCTGAGCTAGCCAGAACCCAGAACTGTATCTTAGAGGAGATACGTGAAGGCCCACAGATGCTTAGACAGGAAACCACTGGCATTGGAAGTTGGAAGCAGCGCAACTGGGAACAAGTACCAGCAGATTCCAACCACCTTGTGACAGACATCAGTCTTTCTTGAGTCAAGGTGTCTTTCTCTGAATGCCTTAGTGTGGACATTTTTATGGCCTTAGAACTGTAAACTTGTAACAATTCCTTTTTAAAAACCATTCCATTTCTGGTAAAGAGCTGTCTGGCAGCATTAACAAACTCATACACCCAGCAAAATTGAACATTTCATTCTTTTACCTGCATCCCCACTGCTCCCACACCCAACTTTTTATTTCTCCCATCCCTCTAATATAGTTGTAACATAATTCATTTAGATCAGTGTTCATTGTTTGTTTTATTGTGACTTTGAAACACTGAAGCATATAATATGCTATGATTAATTTTCCTTTGACATGCAGTATTTTATTTTTGCTGCATTAGGATTATCTTTTTTTTTTTCTTTCCATTTTGAACTCATCACCAATTCACATCAAGCTCTCCAGTGGTATAAATCTCCTTTCAACATTTGGAGCACAATAGGGATTTTATACATTTTTTTTTCTTTTGAAGAAATCTCCCTTGGAACTTTCCGACCTGCTCCAGTCTGAGCTGGTTGCTCCTCAGGTTGGCTGTAGATCTCTTGGTTTGAGGTCTTTCTTCATAAATATCCTGAGGATTCCCTTGGCCTCTCTCTTGCTCTGAATCAGTTATGTATTTCCTGGATTCTGTGTCTTCTTTCTTGGTTTCCTTTGTTTGGCTGAGAATATCTTCAAGTAGCTTCTTATGTGGGCGGTAATACTTTTGAGGCTTTGCAGTACAAAAACATCTTTATGCCTTCCACAAGGCATTGATAATTTGGCTGATGTCAAAGTCTAGAATGGAAATAATTTTCTCTTAGTATTTTGAAGGAATTGTTCTGTGCTTTCTAGATTTCAGTGTTGCTATTGAGAAGTCTGAGATCACTCTGATTCTTGATACTTTTTATGAAATGTGACCTCTCCACACACACACACACACACACACACGCGCGCGCGCGCGCGCACTCCCTACCTAGCCATCAACCTTTTTATTTATTTGGAATCTAATAGCCTTCAAAAATGGAAATATTTTCTCAACTTATTTTTTCTCCTAGACTGGTCCTTTAATTTTCTTATCTTTTCTCTCCTGTATTTCATTTCTTTGGTTATTTTGCTATACTTTTTTGGGAGATTTCCTCAACATTATTTCCCAATCACTCTGTTGAATTTTTCATCTTTCCTATTTTATTTTTAACTTTGAGAATGCTTTTATTCTCTGTTTGTGCCCTTATATGGCATCCCATTCTCATAGTTTCAATGCAGTATCTCTTTTATCTCTATGATGATAACTTTAATTAGTTTTTTTTTGTTTTTTGTTTTTTGTTTTGCCTTGTATAGTCTTTGGTTCTTCAAGTTTTCCTCCTGTTTGTTTTGCTGTCTCTCATTTTGGGAGCTTTTCTCAAATGTCTGGTTAGAGGCTAGTTTTAGTTTGCTAGGCTGCTAAAAGCAATATACCAGAAATGGGCTGGCTTGCTAAACAGAGCATGCAGTTCTGAGGCCATGAAAATGTCCAAATCTAGGCATCATCACGATGATACCTTCTTCTTGAAGACAGGTAGTCAGTGATCCTGGGCTCCTCTGTCAGGTGACAAGGCACATGGCACATTTGTTGGTCCCTCCCTTCTCTTTCAGTTTTTGTTTCTTCCAGTTTCTGGCTTCAGTAGCTTCCTCTCTGTTCCTGTGGTTTTCTTTCTCAGCTTCAGTCTCTTTCTCTCTGTTTCTCTGAATTTCATTCTCTATATTATAAAGGACTCTAGTAAGAGGATCAAAACCCACCCTGAATGAGGTGGGTCCCATCTTATGTTAAGATCCTATCACCAAAAGATCTTATTTATAATGAGTCCATACCCACAGGAATGGATTAACATACTTTTCTGCGGTCCATACAGCTTTAAACCATCAAAAGGCAATTTGCTTGTATCTAAGAGAGGGGATTAAGTCGTTGGTTGGAAACTCTGTACACAAGAGCGGGACTTGAGGTCTGTGTTCCTCATGGTACAGTGACCTGCCTGGGTCATTCCTTTGAGGAACGTTTGTCATCTGTATTAGGGAGACAGAAAGTCTGCAAGCGAGATCTTAGCTTGGGGCTCTTCTTTCCTCACTGTTGTTCGTCACTCTCCACAAGCTCCAATTGTTGCCTGGCATTTATTAATGTGTCCTTTAGAATGTGCCTCTTCTGGCTCTTTGGGAAAAGCTATAGCCCCAGGGCAATTGAAAAAGCCCGGTGGTGGCAGCCAGCCCAGGGAGGGAGGATTAAGTAACCCAAATCACAAGTAGGTCCTTGAAAGAATCCCTGTGGGACAACTAGAACCTGGATTGCACGGAAGAATTTGGGGTCTCATTGGATTCTGGGGTTCCTGGTGGCCTTGAGGAAGAGGTAGCAGGTTATAGAGGAGAGAGTTCTGTTAGGCTCCTTGTCGCTGGGAGATTTTCCAGTGTTTGGCTCAAATGAGTAGAGATACGTTTGAACTTTTTTTTTGTTATTGGCTTTCATAAACTTCAGCTAGTTCTATTGGTTTTACAAAGAAGTTGGGTGGGTATTTAAAAAGTTAGTCAGAAAAATAAGACATGCTACATAGTGACAGTTTTATAGCATTCAAGAAACATTAGACATTTTCTCAGTGTAACTGTCAGAAAACTAGTGATATGGAGAACAAATTCCTATTCCAGGGAAAATCACTTTCTATTTCTCAAAGCAACTTCTATTTCTAAGAATACTAAATCAATAACTTAATATCCATCCATTATAAAACAGAACTTGTTAAACAAAATGAAACATCAACAAAAAACAGGCTAATTTAATTCCAGCATTTAAATGGAGAATTTTACAATTGCAGTTGTAATTAGCTCTGCTCTGCTGACAAATTCCACGAAAACAAATGTAAAGGATTTTTTTTTTAAAGAAATAAACCCACAGAGACAAACAGAAGAGGAGAGAAGACATACAGGCATACCTCGGAGATACTGTGTTCAGGTTAGAGTGAGGACCTGGCTGAACTTGGGAAGCCCAGGCAAAACCAGATTTCCCACCAGAGCTCACTATTGGTGGGGAAACATCCCCAAATCTAGATTTCAAGACAGAGCTGAGTACATCAGCCCAAAGGCAAATTCTCCAAAAATAAGTTTCCCAATTAGAAAATTCATTGAATATATAAGGACTTTCCCCAAGTTTTGGTTCTGCCCTTCAGTTTTGCTGCAGCTGCTTTGTCTTAGAATTGTTAAGTCCAGCCATCTTTTAAGTGCACCTGACTGGGCTTTCCTTTAAATCCATTTTTGAGCATTGCGACAGTGGCTCAGCAGGCAGAATTCTCACTTGCCATACCAGAGACCCAGGTTCGATTCCCAGTGCCTGCTCATGTTAAAAAAAAAAAAAAGAAAAGAAAAAGCATAAATCCCTTTTTGCTGTCCTCTCCCTCTCTTTGGACATACAATCTGCTGCTCTTGTTCCTGTCCCAACCCCTTCCCCTGTCCTTGTCTGCTCTGCTTCTTCCTGGGACAGAATGATAGTTCCAGCAAACTTTCTGGACAGAATTTAAAATAATCATCTAACAGTGTTTGGGGAATAAATCATTTGGCAATTTTTCAGTGAAATGAGGATTAGACGAATTGGCTTTTGGCAAATTGACCTTTTAGTGAATTGATTTTTGATGAATTATTATTTGACATAATGACCCAGAGGCCAGACATCCTATCCAAGAAAGCATGTTTTGCTTTAGGCAGACAGGATAAGGGTGTTAGAATTAGGTAACCCTGAATTCTCTTCTGATTTTGCTTCTTACTCACTGAGGCAGACTTCTAAACATCTTTTAAGTTCCTTGTCTATAAAGTGTGGATAATAACACTACCTTCATAGGGTTGATGTGAAGATTAAGTGACCCCAGGGATGACATGGTTTTTTAAAAATTGCAATTTACCTAAAAAATACACATTAAATTAGGTAAAGTTATTCTTTACAGCTCATAAATGACATGAACCAAAGAACAGTTTACAAATACAGGACCCACAAGCTAGAAAGCTGGTACTGTTCCAGATTACATCATTAATTTAGTATGAAAGATAGTGTGGTCTTGTAGAAACTCGATTGCTAATGTTGGTTTTAATGGCAGAAAGATAATGCTTGCTTATTCTTTTTCACTTTTATCTACTTGATCCTTTTGATTTTTGAGCACATGGACCATTATTTGAGTCATCATCATTATCACTATTTTTCATTTAACACCGAGGCTACTTTAACTACCACTACACTTCCTGCAAGCTGGTGCTGTAAGGATGGGAACTGCAGCACAGGGGCTTACAACATGGACGTCAGCATTTTGGGCTCAGCACCCCTGTAGTAGCTTGTGCTGGGGTGTGATTCCATCTTCCCGTCCTTTTCTCCAGTTCAGTGACTGAAAAGTTTCCATGCCTGATGCCGTTTTGCCTTCATGCATCGATCTCAGTTAGACTTTAGTATCTCCTTCATTCCTTTCTTTGTATTTCAAGACTGTGAGCGGGGTTGGCGCCAACAAGGCCTTAAAAATACTGCAAATGTGAGCACCAAATCATGAAATTGTACCAAATTGAGATCATCTGGATGATCCCAAACTTGTGTGCGATAATTTTTTCATAATTATCGTCCAAATGCAAGCACAAGAATATATCCTTTCCCCACCCCAGGAATTTAGTGACTTCATTTTGGGGCATGCTGACCAAAATATAGGAAAGCATTCAGCATATTGCCAGCACTTTGTAAAGGGAAATTTTTATGAAATTCTTGCCAAAACCATCCACAAAGGCCAGATTCCTTATAGTCCTAGTTAAATATTTGAAGTTAAATCAGCTGGATTTTAATGATCCAGTTTTTGAACAAATTAAAAAGGGATTGAGAAAAAGGCACTCAACTGACAAAATGGAATTTGAATCTAAGTAACTTTATTAACAGTGGTGTCAGAAGTGAGTAAAGTGTTCTGCAGAGTGCAAAGTTATTTTTGGTCCTTGCCTCACAGGGCTTCAATTTATATAGGAACCAGAGGCCCACAAGAAATTGCTTTTATAAACCTATCACATAAAGTAGGAAGAGACTAGGAAAAGGACACCCATTCTCAGAATAAGCAAGAGTTAGCCTTGTGGAAAACACTGGTGACCTTGATCCATACACAATGAAAATTGGGTGCTGGGAAACGGAACAGCTTTCAGAAGATTTAGGCCACAGAAGCTCATGACTAATTAGACTCTGAAAGGGGGCTGGATCCTGAATCCATCCTCTCCAGCCTCCTTGATCAAGGACAAATTCACAGGTTCCAATTTGGTTGTCAGAGAACTTTTGGGCACATCACCAGTATATTCTGGGAATAAAGGGGAAAGTCATTTGCGGGTTTGATGAGAACAAAGGGAAGTAAGTCCAGTGCATGTCACAGCAGGTGCAGCCAGGGGCCAAAGGGCAAAGTCAGTTGCATGCCAATTCCTGGCAAATCATCTTAGGGGCCTCCTTCCTTCACACTGCTCACAGCACAGTCTGCTGCTCTTCCAGCCAAGAAGTTTATGCCTCTTTTGCAGGGATACCAAACAGCTAAATGACTTTTGGGGGATTACTTTGTGAACTGCAGAGATGTGGAAGATGTGAAGAAGATACCCTAGATGAATGTGGTTGGAAGTTTATAGTGTGCAAAAGGTCATTCGTAAATATTTGGACCTCGAAGAGACCTGAGGATGCAGAAGGACGCTTTTTTAGACTCACTGTAGAAGGTCCCCAGGCCAGCTTTTTGTGAGATGCCCTGCGGTCAGATAAGCTTGGGAAATGCTCCATATATGCATTTCCATTCTTGGGAAAAACATCTCCTCTCTTGGAGAGTCGTGGTGCAGGTTAGTATATTAAAGACTGAAAAATCCTACAGTAAATAAACCTGTTTATCTTTTGTAGTGGGCTGAATGGTGGACTCAAAGATATGGCCATGACCTAATTAATCCTTAAAACATGTGAACATTATTTTATATGGCAAAAGAGTGAATATTACCATATATGGCAAAAGATGTGACTAAATTAAGGATCTTGAGAGAAGAACTTTTGTTGTATCATCTGGGTGGGCCCCAAATGCGATCACATGTATCCTTTTAAAATGGAGGCAAAAATATAGTTTCAACACTACACTGCACACACAGAGGAGAAAGTCGTATGAAGGTAGAGGTAGAGATTGGAGTAATGCTGCCACAAATAAGAAAGGCCAAGGAATGCCTGCAGTGGAATCTGGAAGAGGCAAGGAACAAATTCTCCCCTAGAGCTTCTGGAAGGCACATAGTCCTGCTGATGCCTTGAATTTGGACTTCTGGCCCCTAGAACTGTGGGAGAATAAATTACTGCTGTATTAAGTCACCAACTTGGTGATCATTTGTTACCACAGCCTCAGGAAGCTAATTAGCCTTTCTGTTATCCGAGTTGCCCAGAATTAATAGTTTATTAGGTTTTTTTCACAGAACACCAGTTATTCCAGCACTTACTAGTCTGAAGAATCCACTCTGGGAAACAGCAGTTTAGATGAATTCGTGAATGACTGATCCAGAGTAGAGTTACACTGACATTTGCAAATCTGGGTCCATTCCTAATCTGCTGGAGTCTACCACAGAATGACCACAGCTTCGGGCCACCCTGATGTCTTCTTTTGGTTCACCCATCAGAAGGGGTTTTCTGACATTTATTGTTGCCTCTTATCTAGTAAATATTTGTACTGTTTTATATCTATGAGATGTAATACTCAGAGCTTGCTGTCATCTCTCTCCCCCTCCCCCTGCAAAAAAAATGTCACACAGCTCATAAATGTTCTCGTGGATGCACTATCTTAGCTTCTTAAGTGTTTTGGGGATCTCTCCCAAAGTTGTTTATTTGGGGGATAAGAGGAGATCTTCTCTCTACTGCTGCACTGCACAAAAATTTCAGGATTCCTAGAGACAAAAACCAGCCAGAGGATTTCCTGGGTTCTTCTGTTCCCTATTAAATCCAGTGCTCAAACAGTTCTTAGCTATTAACCACATCGTATTCTGCTCTCTGCCTGGAGGTGACCACTTCAAAGGACTGGGTGGTTTTAAACTCCAAGGTGGAGCTGCTTTTTCCTGATATGGTTTGCATTCACAGTTGGACCTTTGTAGGGGATCGCTAAGCCATCTATTCATCAACTGGTGCCTTTAAAAAACTTTCCTATAGGCTACCAGGGCAGAAGGTTTGGCTATCTCTATAGCTTTTCCCTAATTCCACTCCATTTCCATGGATTAATCCCATTAGATCTTACCAAGGGCAAAGTCCCAGAGGAATTCTTAATGGACAAAGCACTCTGTAAATAGATTTAAAAATGTACCTTCAGTAGGGTACCACCATCGGAGTTTCTAAACCAAGAATTTTAAAGTGGAATGTTCAGATGTCTCTTCTCAGTGCTAACATGGAAAACTACAGAACAGATGGTCAGTGACCTCTGACTATTCTTGCTGAGGAATAATGGTCATAAAAAGAATAGAACATTTCTATAAGAAGAACACAAAGGTATTGCTCGTTGGGGTAATAAATGGATCAGACCCCCAGGAGAGGATGTTCCTGACCCTTTGGCTTTTATTGATGCTTCCAGACAACAGGGCCAGCTTGGGCTTGGAAGGATTTCTGTCTTGGTGCATTCATTTCAAGTGACAGAAACCCGCATTTAAATAAACTAAAATAGTAAGGAAATTTGTATCCTCACATCATGACAGTGCTGAGTTTGGGTGACTCAGGGTGGCTTGATTTAGTTCCTTTCTGCCCATCTAGTCTCAGCCCAATAGCAATAAGATCAGTGCAGCTGCCCTTCCCCCCCAACACTGTCCAGAGGAAGAAGAGTGACTTTCTCATGTTGATTCTCTTGAAGGACAAGAAAACATCCCCACTCCACCCCCCTTCAGGTTCTCCATAGAGTTTTTTGGCCAAATTTAGGTTATGAGACTCCTCCTGAATCAATCATGACAGTTGGGGGTGGGGTGAGCCTAATGAACAGACGATGCCCTGAGGCCGGAGGAGGGCCGGGGAGGGAGGGTGGGTACCTGTGGACGATCAGGACTCCGTGAGGCAGGGGAAGAGGGGAATGGATGCTGGATAAGCGGTCAGCAGCATTCGCTGCACATCTCACTGAGCTCCGCCTTCAGGGTCTACTCAAGGTACATGACTGTAACGTGGATCCCAGGTTTGTGGGCAGCAATAACCGCATTGGAAATGGCGACCCATCTCCTTTGTGACTCAGAACGATGGACCATTCCTGACGGCTTGGTTTTTCCCCCGGAGCTGGACCCCTTAGGGCCTCAGGAGAGACCTGCCTGGGAAAATAACATTGTTGGATTAGGTCCTGGAAGTCCTATCTCCAGGCAATTGTGGACCACCAGAGAAACTTAGATGCCTTTATGTGGAAAAGTATTAGGCCACCTTTTTTTTATTAACAGACTGTTCTAGCACAGATATTTTTCAACCATTTTGAGTTCAGGATCCTTTTATAATGTCAGACAACTTTGTGATTGAGAAAAATTGATGGAAAAATGGACACAGTTTTTTCATATGATTCATTTAGTAATGTTTTGAAATCAATTTGCTTTTTTGAGTCCATCTCCATTTGGAAAGCAGTAGTTAACATGTGAGGCATAGCATTTACTCATTCTATAGGCAGTGCTTAATATGTATTAGAATTTGCAGACCTCACGATAATTCCACCTGGCAGTGGTTCCTCAGCATGATGTATCATGTGGACAATTATCAGTCCCCTGACCAAGTTATTATTGGCCAGCAATGAAGTGAGAAGCATAGCCAGTGTGGCAAGCTTTTCATAAATGTGTCACTGTAGGTTAGACCCTTTTAGGGTAGGAGCCTTGTCTTTTTCACCTGTTTTTGGCTCTATTCCCACTTCTTTTTTATTTTTTTTAGATTTTTACTGATAAAACTTAACATACAAACATTCTTAACATAAACATTTCATACATGGTGAACAGTCAAGACTCACAATATCATTCGTCATCATGATTATTTTTTTGAACATCTGCTTCACTCCAGAAAAAGAAATAAAAAAGGAAAAACTCATACATACCATACCCCTTACCCCTCCCTCTCATGGACCACTAGTATTTCCATCTACCCAATTTATTTTACTCTTTACCCCCCCCATTATTTAATTTTTTATCCATATATATTTTTTTACTCATCTGGCCATACCCTGGATTAAAGGAGCATCAGACAGAAGATTTTCACAATCACACAATCACATTGTAAAAGTTATATCCTTATACAATCATCTGCAAGAATCAAGGCCACTGGAATACGGTTCAACAGCAAATATCTTTTGAGTGCCTGTTATGTGACAGCTGCTGTTGGGAACATTGGGGAATATACTAGTGACAAAACAAATAAAAATAAAAAAAATCCTTGTCTGCATCTTTGAAAATTTAAGATGGGTGATTAAAAAATCAAAAGGAAATTTATGTAGTATGTTAGAAATAAGCGCTGGGGGCAGCAATAAAGCAGGGCAGGATAGGAAGCATTTGTGGGGAAGAATAGTCCCTACTGGAGAAGGTGAGGGAGTGCACCAGTCTTGTTAAAGACAACTGAGGACCCACACATACCCACTGTGAAATCTCATTTTTCTCAATCTCTTCTCATTGACCCAACATTGGAACCTTTGCTCTTGCTATCCTGTCTCTATAGAAGACGAGATGGAAGGCGCAGACCAAGGACCATCCCTGCTTCTGGTTAGTCCCTCCCAGCCTTTTCCGGCTGTGGGCTTTTAACTCCTAGGCTTTTGACTGACTGAAGATTCATCTTACCTGAGGCACGATCCAGGATGCTTTTCATTATGCCCTATTTCAGTTTGCTGAAGCTGCTGGAACGCAATGTACCAAAGTGGGTTGGCTTTTACAATGGGGATTTAATAACTTACCATTTACAGTAATTAGACTGTGAAATGTCCAACTAAAGGCATCAACAGGACGATACCTTCTCTGGAGAAAGGCTGCTGGCAATCCGGACTTCTCTGTCACATGGCCAAGCACATGGCAACGTCTGCTGGTCCTTCTCTCCTGGGTTTGCTTTCAGCTTCTGGCTTCAGTGGCTTCCTCGCTCAGCTCTTCTGGGGCTTTTTCTGTGAAGTTCTCTTAATTTTATCTCTTAGCTTCTGTATGTATTTTATCCTCTTATAAAAAACTCCCATAAGGGGATTCAGACCCATCTTGAATGGACAGTGTCACATCCTAATTAAAGGTCCCACCCATAGGAATGGATTAAAAGAACGTGGCCTTTTTTGGGTATATAACAGCTTCAAACATGCCACAATACTGCTCCCCATTTCAGAGGAAGAACCTTTCAATACAAAACATTGCTTTTTTGAGGGCAGAGCTTCTGGAGTTTGCTTCCTGCCTTTATTTTTGTGCTGCCTTTCCTTTGCTAGACTTGCTAAATGATTTTTAGCTGATGGGTATTGGCTTCTTCACATGTGTTTCTCGCTTTGTGTGGGAAGAAATCAGACATAAATATCCCTTCATTTATTTTGCCAAGGTTTTCCTTTGGGCTTTGGCTGTTGTAGAAAGGGATATTTCTCAAAATCTATAAAGAAGGAGGGTGGAAGCATTTGGACCTCAGTCCTCTTGATAACCATCTAGCCAGTGCAAAACGCCCCACCTTCTCAGCAGTTTATGTTCGCTTGGAACCCGAGTTTCTGGTTTTTGCTTCAAGTTCAGATGACCAGTATTTTCATGATGTGAATAGGGCAAGGTGATGTTTGGAATCACAGAGACCAGAGTTCTAATCCTTGCTCTGCCTCTTCCTAGGCTGAGATTTTGACAAAGCTATTTAACTTTTCTGGATCTTGTTTTACTTATCTGTAGTTTTGGAGTAATAAGAATACTTGTGTGCTAAGTGCCAACATTCCAAGGTGTACTCTTCAAAGTCCATGCTGTGGAGATACTCAGAGTCTCCTGGGACAATCTAAAGTTGGTGTTTAGAGTAAAGCAGGGTTTCTCAACCTCTGCACTCTTAACATTTTAGGCTGGAGAGTTCTTTGCTGTGTGGGGCTTTCCTGTCCATGGTAGGATGTTTGGCAGCTTCGTTGGTCTCTACCCACGATAGACCAGTAGAAACCATCCCTCCCCCTGCATTTGTGACAACCAAAAATGTCTCCAGATATTACCAAATGTTCCCTGGGAGGCAAAATGGCCCCTATGAGAACCACTGGTTATAGAGGTTAAGAATCAGGCTGTGGAGTGGGAATGTACGGATTCATATCCTGGCCTCACCTGGATTTGTTGACATTCTCAGTTTCTTCATCTGTAATGTGAAGATTAAATGAAATAATGTAGTGCTTGGGGCACAGTTGCATGCTCCTAAATATCAGCTATTAGTAGCGGTGGTAGTAGTATTAATATTTCAACAGTCAATTACAATATTGGTAAGTTCTATGATAGAGTAAGTACAAGGTACGGTGGGAACATGCAGTGGGATTGGGAGGGTTGTAGGCAGAAAGAACCGCATATGCAAAGGTACTGTGTGTGTGTGTGTGGGGGGGGGGTGAATATGAAGAGTTTGGGGGAATTCAAGGGACAGTAAATGAGATCGTTGGTGCAAGTAGGGACCAGATGGTGAAGGGTTTTTCTGGTCACAGTAAGGAAGGTGGACATCATCCTGAGACCTTGAAGACACTGAAGAATGTTCAGCAAGATCAAATTTTTATTTTAGAAGATTTTTTTGAGATAGGTTTTGAGTGGGGGAGAGACTGGAGGTGATGAGACTCTTAGAATAAGCCACCAAGAAATGATGGTGGCCAGAACTGAGGCAGTAACATCTGGCTGTCTTTGGAAACAGATTTCACTTTCTCCAAAATGTGGCATTTTTTCCCTAATTTAATTCCAATAATGAATATTTTTTAGCAAGCTAGATTATATTTGGGGGAATTTCAAGTTTTATTTGAAAGCACATTACATGGTAAATTCTCTTAAAATGTCTTCAAATAAGGCTTAAACACCATCACAGCCTATTATCATTGCAAAATACTTCAAGGGTTTCTATGCTATTGTATATAAGTGCCTGCAGTTCCCACATCAGACAAAAAACATCTACACAACTACGTTGAAATAATATTGACATTGTTGGGTTGAGATACAAGTGTTGATTTTCTAATTGATGAGGATTTCATTCTTTTTTTTTCTACTAAGACTTTTTTTTATATAGCTGCGCATTTATCATCACAATTGACTTTTTTTTTTCTTTTTAGTGAAAAATAGCATATATACAAAAAAAGCAATAAATTTCAAAGCACATCACAAGAATTAGTATAGAACACATTTCAGAGTTTGGTATGGGTTATAATTTCACAATTTTAGGTTTTTACTTCATTGCTGTAAGGTGCTGGAGACTAAAAGAAATATCAATATAATGATTCAGTAATCATGCTCATTTATTATACCCTACCTTCTCTGTAAAACTCTACCATCACCTTTGGTCTTTCTTCCACTCTTTGGGGGCATTTGGGCTATACCTTTTCTAACTTTTTCATGTTGGAAAGGGCTGCCATAAATATAGGGTAGGGGAATGGAACTAGTTGACATTCTGGAAAGAATTATACAATGGATTTATCTGGTCCAGGGACCCATCTGGTGGTTGTAGGTTTCTGGAAAGTTACACTAGTGCACAGGACCCTTGTAGAATCTTATATAATGCTCTAAGTGTTCTTTAGGATTGGCAGGAATGGTTTTGGTTGGGGGTTGGCAAACATGGTAAATAGCAATATCTAGCTGAAGGTTGCATAAGAGTAGCCTCCAGAATAGCTTCTCAACTCGATTTGAACTCTCTCAGCCACTGATACCTTATTTTGTTACACTTCTTTTCCCCCTTTTGGTCATGATGGCATTGTTGATCACATGGTGCCAAGGCCAGGCTCATTCCTGGGAATCATCTCCCATGCTACTAGGGAGACTTTCATCCCTGGGTGTCATGTCCCACATAGTGAGGAGAGCAATGATTTCATTTACAGAGTTGGGCTTAGAGGGAGAGAGGCCACATCTGAGCAACAAAAGAGGTCCTCTGGAAGTAACTCTTAGGCATTTTTATAGGTAGGCTAAGCTTCTCTGCAACATACATAAACTTCACAAGAGCAAGTCTCAAGATCAAGGACTTGGCCTATTGATTTGGGTTTCCCAGGTGGTAAAGTTTAATAGTTCTATATATTTTTCTCCCATCCCTCAAGGGACTTTATCAATACTTTTTGATTACCTGCTTAATATATTCAGAGATGTATCCAGGCACTACACTAAGCTATACAGGATTCCAGGCCCTCATCCTTATTCTGGGCTCTCTGTATTTGGATTGTTTGAATGATCTATTAAGACAGGTTGAGTTAAATTATCTGCTAATTTTATTAGTTGAGTAAAATTTATGTACTGGACAAAATAAACCTTTCTTCCTTTGGTCTCATAGAGTAGGTGAAGTTATAAAATACAATGTCTTCCTTACCCCTGTATTCTGAATTACTTAATGCTGACCTGATTGGCTTCCTTCTTATCTCTAAATACCAGGTTATACATATATAGCACAGCCTCTCCAAATCCAGAAATAACAAGTACTGCTCCAGAGTAAATGTGACTGCTATGAGAGTTTACAGTCTAGGCCCCAATTTTCTTATAGATACTTTCTAAATGAGACCATACAATTTTCACTCTTATTTCTGGCTTATTTTGCCTCACCAAATGTCCCACAGGTTCGTTCACAATGTTGCATGCCTCACAACTTCATTCCTTTTTGTAGCAACACAATATTTGATCATATGTACACACCATCATTCACCATTCTACTTTTCAGTCAGTGCATCCTTCAGCCACCTCCATCCTTTGGGCATCATGTGTAATGTCCAAAGTCAACAGTCCATCAAAACTCTTGATTTTAGACAATTTCATTGTTCCCCGGAGAAGAATAACTGATAAACACACCCTCATCCAAACCTCCCCTTAACTCTTGTCCCTCCCCTCATTATTTATTGCTGTGGCACTATTGATGTTTTCTTGTTAAACATAGCCCATAGCATGCAATAGAAGTTTTTCCCCTATACTCAGAAATTATGCATTCTTTATAGAAGTTTCTTACCTTTAAAGTAGTTCATGGAAGAACATACTTATATTTGTGGTGTTAATCAGTGGGACACATGGGTCTGTACAACCCCTTTCAATCATGTTCACCTTCAGTATGGTAATATTACTTATAGAGGCACTAATGAACTGCCTTTACTTCTATCTATTACCTTATATTTAAGTTCAAACTCATTAGCTCATTACCCATCTCTAGCTTCTGTATGTCTCTAGGTCCCCTATATTCTGTATTATGAGCCTCTGATTTTACTTTTACTATGAGCATAAAGGTGAATCATGTAGTATCTATCCCTTTGTGTCTGGCTTATTTCACTCAGCATTATATCTTCAAGTTTCATCCATCTTGTCACGTGCTTCAGGACGTCATTTCGTTTTACTGCTGCATAATATCCCATCATGTGTATGTATGTATATATACTGCATTTTGTTAATCTACTCATCTGTTGATGGGCACTTGGATTGTTTCCAGCTTTTGGCAATTGTGAATAATGCTGCTATGAACATCAGTGTGCAAATGTCTGTCTGTGTCACTGCTTTCAGCTCTTCTGGGTATATACTGAGTACTATTGCCGGGTGACTGGGCAACTCAATATTTACTTTTCTGAGGAACTGCCGGACTGTCTTCCATAGTGGCTGTACCATTATATATTCCCACCAGCAGTGCATATGTGTCCCAGTTTTTCCACATCCTTTCCAACATTTGTATTTTCCTGTTTGTTTAATAGCAGCCATTCTTACTGGTGTGAGGTGGTATGTCATTGTAATCTTGATCTGCATTTCCCTTAGCTAATGAAATGAGCATCTCATCTTGTGCTTTTTAGCTGTCTATATTTGCTCTTCAGAAAAATGCCTATTCATATCTTTAGCCCATTTTATAATTGGGTTGTTTGTTCTTTTGTTGTTGAGTTGTATGATTTCTTTATGTATACAGGATATCAAACCTTTATCGGATGTGTGATTTCCAAATATCTTCTCCCATTGAGTTGGCTGCCTCTTTACCCTTTTCACACTCTTTTAAGGTGCAAAAGCATTTGATTTTGAGGAGTTCTCATTTATCTATTTTTTCTTTTGTTGCTTGTGATTTGGATGTAAAGTTTAGGAAGCTACCTCTATTAATAGGTCTTGAAAATATTTCCCTACATTTTCTTCTAGGAGTTTTATGGTACTGGTTCTTATATTTAGGTGTTTAATCCACTTTGAATTAACTTTTGTATAGGGTATAAGAAAGGGTCCTCTTTCATTCTTTTTGTTATTGATATCCAGTTCTCCCATATCCATTTATTGAAAAGACTATTTTGTCCTAGTTTAGTGGATTTGGGGGCCTTGTCAAATATCAGGTGACCATAGATTTGGTGGGCTATTTCTGCACTCTCAATTCTATTCCACTGGTCAATACTTCTATCTTTGTGCCAGTAGCATGCTGTTTTGACCACTGTGGATTTATAATAAGCCTTAAAATCAGGAAGTGTTAATCTCCCACTTTCTTCTTTTTTTTTAGGATAATTTTTAGCTTTGGGGTCTCTTTCCCTTCCAAATGAATTTGATAACTAATTTTTCCATGCCTTCTAAGCAGTTTGTTGGAATTTTGATTGTTACTGTGTTGAATCTTTAGATCAGTTTGGGTAGAATTGACATCTTAACTACATTTAACCTTCCTGTCCATGAGCAGAGACTGTCTTTCCACTTGTTTAGATATTCTTTGATTTCTTTTAGCAATCTTATGTAGTTTTCTGTGTACAAGTCCTTTATATCCCTATTTAAGTTCATTTCTAGGTACTTGATTCTTTTAGTTGCTATTTTGAGTAGATTTTTTTCCTTAATAGACTCCTAAATTAGATCGTTTCTTGTATATAGAGACAGTACTGATTTTTGCACACTAATTTTATATCCCGCCACCTTGCTGAATTTGTTTATTAGGTTAAGTAACTTTGTTTTAGATTTTTAGCATTTTCCAAGTATAGTATCATTTCATCTGCAGATAATGAAAGTTCTATTTCTTCCTTTTCAATTTGCGTGCCCTTAATTTCTTTTCCCTGAGATCCAATTCAGATTTTTCCATCTTTTTGCCATTTGCACTTTTGTGTATTCAAAATCAGTTGTCCTGTCCTCTAGTTCACTTATGCTTTCTTCTGCCTCTTCAAGTCTGTTGTTGTGTGTCTCTCGTGTATTTTTTATTTGGTCTACAGCAAAATAATCTCTGTGATATCTGCTGTTTTTCTATTTATTCTTTTAAATTCTTCTTTATGCTCTTCTAGTGTCTTCTTGATTTCTTTATGTCATTAGC
This sequence comes from Tamandua tetradactyla, assembly GCF_023851605.1. Taxonomy (NCBI): domain Eukaryota; kingdom Metazoa; phylum Chordata; class Mammalia; order Pilosa; family Myrmecophagidae; genus Tamandua; species Tamandua tetradactyla. The sequence goes on from NC_135332.1 coordinate 147,732,375, forward strand.
CAACCCACTGATTTTATTTAACAGTTATATGATACCTTTGGTTAGTTGTTCCAAAGTCTGTGTGCCTTCTCTGTGTTTTAATTTAGTCATTGGACTGGGCTCTATCTGTTTGCATCTTCATATGCTTTGTGATTTTCTGTTGTCTTCTAGGCATGTAAATATCTTAATAGGTTTACTTTGTAAGTTGACTTCCTTCAGTAGTCTAAGATTTTGTATTTGTGGATGGGTGTGGAGCAGGATACAGGGTGTGTGGCAGGACACAATAGTGCAGCGATGAGTATAGGTACAGGTTGGGGGTGCTACGCTGGTGCCCAGGAGCATGAGGTGTGGGGTGTGGGACTGGGGAGGTGTGGTGTGGGGGCCATGGGGGTGGAGTGCAGCTTGGCCAGGCCTTGGAGCACAGGTGCAGGGTGTGGCAGGGAGACATAGAGGTCAGGTGTGGTGGGATGTGAATCAGGGGGGTTGTGTGAATGTGCGGGGGCTGGTACGCAGGCAGGATGTGGATGGGCCTGGGGAGTGAGGGGGTCATGGGTGTCAGGGTGTGGGGTTCAGGGTACAGAGGTCGTGGTACAGGGAGGGTGGGGTGTGAGTGCATCCTTGTGTGGGTGGAGGTGCTCCAGGGGGACTGGGATGCGTATGCGTCCATGTGCAGGGGCGGAGCACAGGTCGCAGGGGTTGCAGGGCATGGTTCGGGGCGTGGGGCACATGTGCACGTGTTGTGTGGTATGTGGGGCCCTGACACTGTGCGCAGGTGTGGTGTGGGGTGAGGCAGGGGTGCATGCAGGCTCAGCATAGGGGCTGTGTGGCACGGTTGCACATGGGAGCACCTGTCGGGTGTGGATCTGTGTGCTTGTGCCAGGGGATAGAACAAGGGTGTGTGTGTGTGGGGGGGGGTACAGGGGCTGCGGGTGCCAGGGTTGAGGGGTTGGTGCACGAATACATGGGTGCCTGGGTGTGCAGGACATGGGTGTGTGCATGTGCTGGTCTGGGGTGCTGGGCCCTGGTGTGCGCATGTGCAGAGCTTGGGGGTGGGGTGGGGTAGTGCTTCTGCATGGGCTGGGGACGGATATGGCCTACATCCGTGGGTGAGCACTTGCACAGACCTGGGTGGGTGGGTCAGGGGGCTCACGTGTGGGACCAGGGGGTGGGGTGCAGGGTTTGAGGGAGCGGGGCACAGATGTTTGGGTGCTGGGGCGGGCAGGATGTGGGTGTGCGTGGGTGCAGGTCTGGGCTGAACGTCTGATGTGGGAGGGTGGGGGCCAGAATGTGCACTTGTGCGGGAGAGGTCAGTTGGGCTGAGGTGGTCATGGGTGGGTGTGTGTGGTGGGGACTCCTGGAGTACAGGGTCAGGGTGGCAGGGGCAGGGTTCAGGGGCATGGGGGATGGGTGGGTTGTGGGGTTGGGGTGGCATGCATGGGTGTAGTGCTTCCAGGGAATGAAGCCTGGCTTACTTCCTAGTCCCCGTCTACCTGTCCGTGCACTCCTGAGGGCTCTGGGCCTCCATTTGGAAAGAGATACGTTAGGCTCTTTGCACCAGCTGGATGGTCTTTGGGCCTGATGGACTCTCGGGTCACTTGCAGCCTGGAATTGCTGTCCTGATTGCTTTTCTGTCCCTTCTCTAACTGTTCCTTGGAGCAGGTGAGGACTCAACCTATCCTGTTCCTCCATCTTCCCAGAAGTCCCCGATAATTCTTTGTTGTAAGGGTCTGTGCTGTGCATTGTAGGACATTTAGCAGCAGCCCTGGCCTCTACCCGCTAGATGCCAGAGGCAGTCCCCTATTGATGACCAGTATGTCTCCAGACATTGCCAGATGTCCCCTGACAGCAAAGCCACCCTAGTTGAATACCACTGTGCTAGATTCTAGGTCCACAGACCAGAGGACCTTTAGGTGGGCTTGTTAGGAAGTGTTCCTAGCATTAAAAAGCCACATAATCATCTCTTGGCATAATTCCCAATTTGGGGGTACTTATTCTTCACAAATAAAATACTGATTTCAGAGTCACTCTGCTGGACACTGCGCTGTATTAGAAGTCACAGAATTTTTTAAATTATTATTTTTTAAATGCAATTTTATTGAGGTATATTCACACACCATAGAAACCATCCAAAGTATACCATCACTGGCCCACAGTATCATCACATGATTGTGTATACATCCCCATGATCAATTTTAAAACATTTCATTACTCCAGAAAGGAAAACAGCTAGTTCATGGCAGAGTGATTTTATTTAAATAAACCCTGTCTTTCTCCAAAAAGGATTTGAGGCCATCATCATGGAGTCATTAGAAACTTGTGGGCACCCCTCCAATGTGGCCTCTCTCTAAACCGACTCCACAGTGAACTCACTGCCCTCCCACCCCCACCCCCCATGTGGGACATGACTCCCAGGGATGTAAATCTCCCTGACAATATGGGACATGACTCAGGGGATGAGCCGGGACCCAGCATCGTGGTATTGAGAAAGCCTTCTTGACCAAAGGGGGAAACAATGAAATAAAATAAAGTTTCAGTGACTGAGAGATTTCCAATAGAGTCGAGAGGTTATCCTTGAGGTTATTCTTATGCATTATTTAGTTTATGGTGTATTGGAGTGGCTCGAGGGAAGTACCTAAAACGGTTTAACTGTATTCCAGAAGTCTTTATTCTTTTTTTTTTTTTTTTTGGTTTTTAATAAAAGGGAATTTATTTCATTAGTTCTTCAGAGGAAAGGCACCTAACTTTCAACTGAGGTTCTTTCTTACGTGGGAAGGCACAGGGTGATTGATCTCTGCTGGCCTTCTCTCCAGGCCTCTGGGTTCCAACAGCTTTCCCCAGGATGATTCCTTTCTGCATCTCCAAAGGCCTGGGCTGAGCTGCGAGTGCTGAGATGAGGTGCTGAGCTGCTTTTGGCTGTGCTACGTTGTGCTCTCTCATTTAAGCACCAGCCAATTAAATCAAACATCTTTCATTACAGCAGGCACGCCTCTTAGCTGACTAGTATTTCCCACTAACACAAAAACTAAAAGCCTTGTAGTGAGCTTTGAGTGATCAGCATTAGACTTGATGGAGACCAGGTAAATGTTCTCTTGGGTCCATTTTGAATCCATCTACCATCAGTGGAACACTGCTCATGATCTTGGTATTTTGATCAGAATACATTCTTTGTCACATAGCATTCCACTTATTTTCTTCTTGTCATACAGAATGGACCATTGTTCAAAGGCATGCAACCTGGGGGAACACTGATATCAAAATTCCAGACGTCCATATGGGTCATGAGCATAATGATTTTTCCGTTCCTTCAAGTCATTCTTGACTCGATTTTTCAATAGCATTCACTTGATCAAAATTCTCATGCAGCCCCTTAAAATGTCAAAACACAATGTTCTCCTTGATATTTCTTTGCTTGACTTTCCAAGGGGTCTGGTTTTCCTCCTTCCTCACTGGCTTTCCATCTCAGTCTTTGCTGGTTCCTTCTTTTCTCCCTGGTTTCTTAATCAGAAGTCTAGATTCTTGAAGCTGATTGTATAACTATATAGCTTTTACAATGTAACCATGTGATTGTGAAACCCTTGTGACTGACACTACCTTTATCCAGGGTATGGACAGATGAGTAAAACAATAAGGACAAAAAATAAAGAAATAATGGGGGAGATAAGGGGTTAAAAAATTGAGTAGGTTGAAATATTAGTGGTCAGTGAGAGAGAGGAGTAAGGAGTACGGGATGCATGGGCTTTTCTTTTTATTTCTTTTCTGGAGTGATGAAAATATTCTGAAATTGATCAAGGCGATGAATACACAACTATGTGATGGTATTGTGAGCCACTGATTGTATACTTTGAATGAACTATATGGTGTGTGAAGATGTCTCAATAAAAATATTAAAAATTAAAGAATGTGAAAAAAAGAGTCAATAAGGCAAATGCCAAAACCTGAAGAAGAAAATAATCCAAAACAGCAGATGCCTGACCAAATTCTAAAACCTTATCTATGGTCTATTAATTTAGGAATGTTTGTTTAAATTATTCTGCAGTTTTTACCAAGAACTAAGCCAATATATGTGCTTATCAACCAGTATTCTCATAGCATGAAGATCAGTCAGGTCCAGACTGTTACGAGGTGAGATCTAATGTAGAAATCAATTAGATGTCCCTGAAATCTAAGTCACTGAACAACCAATAAACAGTAACCTCCATCAAATGCCATATCGATGGACCAGTGTCAGCAGCTGCTCCCCATACTTTGTGAACAGTCTTACTCTATTTACACATATGTAATTAAAATTGTAATCCTAACAAACAAACCAGAAGACCTGTGAGCCCCAGCTCTACCCAGGCATTGTGCTTGATACTGGAGCCCTGCCCTCGAGGAACTTGCCATGGGCCCAGGGAGATGAGGCTGTGGGCAAACAATGACTGGGGTGGTGGATAGTCAGCAGGGAGAGTGGAAATAGTAATAGAGGGGGATGCCCTCAGGATTGTAGGGCACAGAGCAGTCTAATGGGACTGGAATTCCTAGGTCCATGGTCAGAGAAGGTGGCTGTATCCACTGAAGGAGCCCAGAGTGGTTGCTTTCTAATCCAGAGGAACCGTGAGGCCTGTTAGGAGCCCAGAGCATGGGGCAGGCCTGGGCCTGGTGCCGGCATTACTTGCTGGCCCAGCGGAGAATGATGAGAGAGTGGATGTAGACAGGGGGAGCTGGGAAGAACACCGGGGAGAAAAAGAGCAGACCTGTAGCCAAGAGGGCCTGCAAAAGAAAACAACGGTGTGAAAGCAAGGCAGGGTGGAGCGTGGCGGTGCCAGGCGTCCGTTGTTATTAGTTGGTCATCGTGGGCTTCCAGGGAGCTGACTGCGGAGCCCCTGGATCCATCTGGCCGGCGGCACGAGGGACTCATGTGCTAGGCCTCAGGGACAAACTGGCCTTCTGGCCCTGGGACTCAGATGGTAACCACGGAGCAAAAACTTGGCAGAGAGTGAATCCATGCCTGGAGGGCACAGGAGCTGCTTCCAAGATATATCTATGCAGATATTAGTGGGTGGCCATTACAGGAGGGAGGCTTCCTACTTCAGTGTCTTTTAAGCCCTTGCCTCTCTCCTCACCACTCACTCCAGGGTCCAGGGAGCAATAATCTAGAAAATAGGGGTCAGGAGGATTTAGGGAGAAGCTCAGACAAGGGGCACAGAAAGGGAGAGAGCAAGGTCAAAGCTGCCAGGAAGTACTTTGGATTTCGGTGGGGCTTCCCCTTAACAATCATATGAAAATTACAATAGAATTGAAAATGAACCGAGACAAAAATGTTCAGATCCCCGATTTTTAGCCACATTTCAAGGCAGGGTTACAGTGAGTGGTCAAACACATATGAAATGACTTTTCTGTTCTTTCCTTCCTGGGTAATTGGATTAGAAAATTCTATGAAACCAGCCTCCTCGGTTGCAAAACCCCTGAAAACAAGGCTCGATAGTGGAAAAAGGGGAGAGAGCTGTTCTTTCCCCGCCTGGTAGAGAAAACATGGAGTTTAGGTTGGGTTAGGGTTCTGAGGCCTTGGTGGAATATTTCAAGGAAGAGAAAGACAAGTTTCAGGACAAACAGTGGAGATGCAGGAGCCATGGGTGAGTTTCTCACGGGGTTCTCTCTCTGCCACTCCCTTTGTTGTGCTGTGGGGTTAGCAGGGGATGAAATTGTAATTGTGGTTAATCTTTTGAAACATTCCGGGGTGAGGTAGGCTGTGCCTAAAAAGTCCTGTGAGTGGCTTGAGGTAATACCATGCCATTAATAAAATCCCCCATATTCTGTAGCTAAATGGTCGCTGCCTTAGTGTGTCCTGCTTTCCCAGGACCGTAGGGGGGCACTGCTGAAGGAGATTTGACCCTATTAATCACAAAATAAATGAGAATTTGGTTAATAGTAGTTAATATAAAAACTAACATTTATTAGCACTTTCCATGGGCCAGGCATGCTGCATGGATCATTTCATTTTATTGTCCCAGCAATCCTATCAAGTAGGTCCTATAATACACTCATTTTATAAACAAGGAAATTAAGGGATAGTGAGCATAAGCAACTTGCCAAAAGGTCACACAGAGTAACTGGAGGAGCCAGAATTCAGATTCTTCAGAAGCGGTTATTTCTTTGCCACTTGCTGGAGGTCACAGTAAGCTCTTGCTTTGTCCCATGGCTGTGTGCTTTTCCCTCACTCAGACCTTCGTCAGACAGTTTGTGGGGAGAGCTGCCTATTGGTGGTGCCTGCTTTGCTACCAGGTGCAAAGTTTTGGGTCCCTTACACCTGGGACTTTGCAACCAAAGTGAAACTGAGAGCCTCCAGACCCTCACCACAGAGTAAACCTTATGCTGTTCGCTAAACAGGCAGATGTACAAATCTGTATTAGAGGGAGTTTGCAGTCTCATTCAGGGGCCGACTCCTGAGTTCTCCTGAAGAAGATTTAGGGTAAAGCCCTTAGCTGGGAATGAAACATGAAAATTCCTTTATGCTTTTTCCAGAACCTTTTTCCTTTTGTCCTCCTCATTTTACATCCTTTCCTGTCACACTTCCCACCCTGGCTTGCCATAGAATTTATATCAGAGAATTCTCCATTTCTTCATCTGCACTTATGTAATATCTACATTTGTTTTTGAGGCTATTGTATGAGGCTCTGGCCGGCTCTCTTTCCAGTGTTCTATTGTCTAGATCCACACCATGCTAGAATTTTTGAATGTTCACTCCTCTTTGGTATAAATTCTTCAGTGTCCCTGCTTCAGCCGCTCTTGCAGCCAAAACGGCTTTTCTCTACCTCATGCTATGGTGTAGAAAAGAGGGAGGAGGTTGAACAGGTGATTATATATAGACCATCTGGGCTTTTGTGACAAGAGAACAAATTTGCCATCTGAAAATAAATGATCTCTAATGAGACTTGAATGTGTGTTGAAAAGGAAGTGAAAAGACTCGCACTGTTTTCATGTTTGCCCGAATCTGAGGTAGGAGCAGGTGGAAAACACTTTTCATCCCTACAGCTGATACAGTGATATAGAGAAAGCCCTGAGGACCCCTCAGAGCCAAAAAACCTGTGCCCTGCTTCCTCTCTGAACTCGGCCTCTCGAATTTTCTTTAGATGTCTTTTGAAATTTGAAATCCCCACCGAGGCAGCTGATCCAGGTAGCTAATCAAGCCCCTAGTTCATTACCTTTGATCCAATATAAAATGAAGCCCCCCCTACTCTAGCCTACCTGTATAAGATAGCAAACCCCTGTCCAATCAATAATAAGAGTCAAGCTAACTTCCTTTTTATGTCTGTAAAAATCATCTGCCATCCCTAGAGCCCTGAAGCTACTTCCATTCTTGCAAGTGCTCTGGCTTCCTTTGCTGCAGCGAAACTTTGGTGTCCTACATGAAATGCTGTAGCCTGCAAACTTGACTCTGATTTGTCTTACCATGCAGCATTAGGCTGTGAGCGCCTGGGGGCAGGGGTGCTGTCTTATTGTGCTGCACTCAGTTCATCTGGCTCCACCAGAGGGCGCTAACTCACCAGGAACCTCCCGAGGCCTGCATTCATCTTAAAGTGTTCATCAGTGAGGAGGCTTTCAGCTGCAAGGAACGAAATGCCCTCCTAGAGACTGCTTCAACTGTAAGGAACTTATCATCTCCTGCCACGAGACAGGTAGAAGCAGAGCTGCTCCCGGGGTGGCTAACTGGGCAGCTCAGCACCACCAGGCTTCCAGGCTGTCTTCCCTTATCCTCCCGCTACAGCACTCAGAAGCAGAAAAGGCAGTACCCTCCTTTGTCTGGTTGCCAGAAGCCACCCCGCCCCTCCGCCATGACCTTTGCATATCACGGAACAGTATTAAATCACATTCTCAGCCCGGAACGATCACTGGGAAAGGAGAACACATTCCCCTGATCATCACTGGTCTTCACGCTACCCCCCCCCCCCCCCCCCCGCCTGGGGTTGGGGGAGGGGCGCAGGGAGCTGAGAAAGCCAGGGTCAGCATTGCAGCCTCTCTGTCTCAGGAGATGGGGTCTGCCAAGAAGGATGGGGAATGTCTGTTGAGTGGTGTGCCAGTTTGAATCTGTTGAATACCCCAAAAAAGCCAAGGTCTTTAATCCTCATTTAATACTGCTGGGTGGGTGCTTTTTGATTGTTTCCATGGAGATGTGGGTGGTAACTTTTGATTAATGGTTTCCATGGAGATGTGTCTCCACCCATTCAAGGCGGGGCTGTTTACTGGAACCCTTTAAGAGGGAACCATTTTGGCAAAGGTTTAGAGCCACAAGAGTCCACACAGCCAGAGACCTTGGGGGAGGAGAAAGAAAAATGCCACTGGGGGAGGGTCATGAAAGAAGAAGCTAGGAGAGAAAGCTAGTAGATGTTTGCCATGTGCCCTTCCAGCTGAGAGAAACCCCCAACCTTCATTGGTCTTTCTTTTAATTTTTATTTTGGCATGGGCAGGCACCGGGAATCGAACCTGGGTCTCTGGCATGGTAGGCAAGAGCTCTGCCTGCTAAGCCACCATGGCCTGCCCCAAATCATTGGCCTTTCTTGAGTGAAGGTAACCTCTTGTTGATGCCTGAATTTGGACGTTTTCACAGCCTTAGAATTGCAAACTTGCAACTTAATTTCCCTTCTTAAAAGCTGTTCTGTTTCTGGTATACTGCATTCTAGCAGCTTTTTCAAACTAAAACAGGTGGGAAACCAGCAATACTACAAAGATTCCTTTGCGAAAAGGCCAAAGATGAGGGGAAGTGGAGGATAACAGGGAAAAGTCTGATTTCTCTTTCTCTTTTAGATTCAGCCACTTCCAGATCCCATTGCCTTATTCTCCTGTCTCTGGCCATCGGCTGTTTGCTCTCTTGCTTTTGTACTTGCAAAGAGAGTCAAAAGAGCCTAAGGGCTCTGCCCGCTCAGAAGTGCTGTGTAGGAAGCTTGGCTACACGTTGGTACAGGGAGTGAGAAGGTGGAGGTGGAAGGACTGCCTCTGGGGAGGGGAGAGCAGACAGCAATACAAGGACCAGGTGAGCCGCATCTCGGGAGAGCATCTCAGGCCCAGGTGTCCTGGAGTGTTTCCTGTGGCATGTACACATTCAGGCTTCAGTACTGCTGCCACAGAATTACAAGCAGCGGTCGATTCTTTTCCAACACAAAGGTTGGAATGAGGAACTATCCAGTCTCACCACCCCTGCCCCACAGCTCCTCACTCACCTAGACGTATAACTGCTGAAATTGGCCCTAAGCATGGAAGTCACGGTCACGTCACATAAGCCAGCAGAGCACTGTTGGGTACTAGCAGAATTCCCGGGTGTGATCCCTGAGAGCAGGATGGGAAAACACCCATGATGACAAATGCATTCGTTTGTTATTGCTGCTGTAACAAATTACCACTAATTCAGTGGCTTAAAGAACCCAACTATTTTTTTTTATCTTATAATTCTGTGGGATAAAGGCCTGACACGGATCTCCTGGGGCTAAGTGTCAGCAGGACTGCATTCCTTTCTGGGGGGACTCCATTTCCTGTCCCCTTCCAGCTTCAAGAGGCTGCCACATTCATTGGTTCCTACATCCTCAGAGCCAACGACATTGCATCTCTCCGACCAATCTTTCCTAATCATTTCTCTCTTTGACTCTTCTGCCTTCCTTTTCCACTTCTAAGGACACCTGTGATGACAATGGGCCCACAAGAGTAAACCGGGATAATTTCCCTATTTTAAGGTCAAATGATCAGCAACCTTAATTTCTTCTGCCAACTTAATTCCCCTTTGCCATATACTCCCACGTATTCATGGGTTTTGGGGATTAGAACATGGCTCTCTTTGCGGGGGGTGGGGCACAATTCTGCCTCCCACACTATGTCAGCAGAGTTGTGGTCAATATATACGAGAGCTGTAGGGGAAGAGATCTGCCGTTTATTGACTGTCTACTATGTATCAGACAGTAAACTAGATGCTTTACATATTATCTCATTTAATCTCCCAACATCTAATTTACAAGGGGGAAAACACTGTCTCTGAGAGGCTTGGTGACATAACTGTGACTGTGGAACTCAGTCCCCATGACCTGTAGCCCACGCTGCCTTCTCCTACTCCTTATTCCTACTAAATAGGCCCAGGTGCTTCAAAATGTTTGTGAGCTCACATCAGTGTGTGTGAGAGTGAGGGACAAAAACATGGTAAGAAATGACCTTCTAAAATTGAAGCTAAGGAGAATCAACTTAAAATAGATGACAGCAGGGCAGTGCGATGGTGACTCAGCGGCAGAATTCTCACCTGCCATGTCAGAGACCCGGGTTCAATTCCCAGTGCCTGCCTATGTTAAAAAAATAAAAATAAAAAATAGATGACAGCAGCCACTGGAAGGGGTAACCCACCCAAGAGAGAATTTGGTGGCTGGCTGCCATCAATTTAAGGTGATTAGGGTATGAGTTGAAGCGACTCACCTGGACTAAAGCACAGGGAACTGTCATTTATTCAGATGACTTATAAAGGCCTGGCATTGAGGGGAACTTTGGGAGTCTGATCAAGGTGGGATCTGGGTAATGAGAATGTCTTGGTTTTTCTCCAGCCATCTGGACCAAGAGAGGAGAGACGTCCTGTGCCCTTGAGCACATGTGTAATGATGGGTGGCAGAGCATGTCCCTGTCCCAGGCCCCACCGTGTCACCAAAGCTTGGGTGAATAGCTCCTGATTCTTTGTGCTCTCCAAGCAGCTCCCTGCCTGCTTTGGTCTCTTTCATAACTGATTGGCTGTTCACAAAAAAACATGATTTAAAACCTCTACCAGGCCCTGATTGCTGCAAGACCATCATTTGACTCAATCCAGAGTGGCCTCTTCTCTCCCTTCATTACCTTCACCAGCCCCCAGCTGTGATCTCTGCCCCCTGTCCAGCAGCCCTGCACCTCCCACTTCTGCAGGGAAATTGATATGTAATCGCATTCAAATTTTCATTCTCTCAACTTTTCTATTTTTTCTCTATTTTCACCTTCTTTTGGGCTGGTTTTTTTTCTCTCACTTTTGATATTTCTCACTATACTAGTTTGGAATGTTTGCATTCTCTTTCTATTCTAGTGGTTATCCTAAAATCTTAATCCTTAAATGATCAAAGTCTGAAGTTTATCAGTATCTTCTGTTGTTTCTGTTAGTTTAATTCATTCCCATCACTGGGCTCAAAGTTAAGTGGATTCCAAGAAACTGCAACGCAAGACCTTTCTCTGATCTGGGAGATTAGAGGGATTGGGACTGTAATCTGGGTCTACATGATAACTGTACTTCCCTTCATTTTAGAGAAGATTAGACCACTTCTTGCCATCACCTCAGATTTTTGTTGGTCCTTTCTCTTTGATTACCAAGTAATACCTTCTAATGCATTTGTGGAAAAACAAGCAATGCTAGGGTCCTTTTGCACCTGAGTTTAACCTCAGTGGTACTAAGGAAGCATTATTATTATTTTTATGGCCAAGGTCTCCCTAGCCAGCTGGTCACCGCATTACCGTCTCACAGGTGATGTGAAGACCAGGATCACTGAGCCCTCAGTCAGGCGCCAGGTGTGCATCCTTCCCCTGCCGGGACCCTGCGCTCACAGGTCAGCTGCATTTCCACCAGAGATGTCTCAGCTCTGGGGAAAAGCTCCCACATTGCAATTCCATAGGTACCGAATGAGCTCATCTAGAGATCTGCTTTACTGCCTGTACCTGCCTTACGTTAGTGTTAGTTTCTTTCACCTTTCCAAATACACCTGCGGGAACCACCGTCTTTCTCAGTAAGGGAAGGACGATCAGGGCGTCTCGGCCCCCGAGGTCAGTGGGCCCTAGAACCAAAATGTGTCTCTAAAGGGAGGGTCGCTCCCTGCCTGCAGTTGTTCAGTCAGAAAACACATCACTGCAAGTCTAAGAACTCTGCAAATTGTGAGACCATTTTAATAACAGCTTTTAGGAGGGAAAACACTATGCAGATTAAACGTGCACATCAATTAGAAAATACATTCAAATTTCAGAAATATAAAAATGTGCTAGTTAGAGTGGCAGAATGCTCGCTTTCCACGTGGGAGACCCAGGTTTGATTCCTGGACTGTGCACTACCCCCACTCCTACCCCCCCCCCCCCCAATGTGCTAGTTGGGATTCAAAAAGAATTCCGAGTATCTTCTAGGTGTTGGTGATAAGTGTAGTGGAGAGTAAGCAGGGAACAGCCCCTGCCCTCAGGGGGATCACAATCTAACAGGGAAGACAAAAGGAACTGAATCATTCCTAAAGTTACCACAAGTCTACAAAGGACTTTGAACCTGAAGAAGCTGGTGCTGTGGGAGTGGGCTCCCGTGAGACCCTGGGGCTCACGCGCCTGCTCTTCTTAGCCACGTAGGAAAGGTGGGGCTGTGCCTTCCACTTCCGTTTAGTCTGATCACTTCTTCCTCTTCTCTGCTTGCTGCCAAGGTCTTGTGTCAGCCCTCAGGAGCCCTCAGGCTGCGTTCTCTGCCTGCACACGATAGGCGTCCAGTTGAAATGGTGAATGGAGTTGTAGAATTGGATGTCAAGCCCCTTTGGGGCAGACCAAGCCTCTTCGTCTGTGATTGATAGCAGGATCCAATGGACACCTGTGGAGCCCCTTCCCACTCCCCCCCTTATGGAAGTTTAGCTAGCAAGGGATAACCTCCTCCAAGCACTTTCTCTGTGCTGTCCTCACATTCATCCTGTGACGTGGGGACCGGGATCTCTGCTTTACTGCATAAGGAAACTGAGGGTTGGAGATGCCACTTGCATAATATCACATAAGTAGTTGGTGGTGGAGGTGTTGGACCCCAGCAAAGCCAGTTCTCATTACACTGTAACATCGCAGAGTTAGACACATACAAGGTCAGTAAATAATGTGAGTAAATGAGTCTGGTTCCCTTGGGAATCTCCAAGGGAAGGGAATTCCTGCTTGTCACCAAGCTCCACTTCTGTTGCCTGTAGGGGTTATTTTCTGACTGAGCCAAGGCCATCTTCACCCAGGCTAGTCTTCCTGCTGCCCTGGAGACTCTTGATTATTTTGCCCAGGAAACTCCTTCCTATTCCCTCCGTCTCCCTGTACACATACTGGAAGGTCCAAGCCCCAGAAATGAAAGACACATTGAGTTTAAACAGTGGTCTCTGGAGTTTGTTGCCCTGCGGCTGTGAGTACATTTATTTGTGACCGAGAGAAAGGCAGTGGGCAATCTTGAGCCGAACTTCTGATCTGGTTCAGGGTTATGGGATTTTCTGAGCTTAATTCAAATTCTCTGAGGTCTCACCGGCCTCTGGGCCCAAATGGGCTCAGATGAAAAGCAATAAGCATGTTTCTCTCTTTCTTCCCACCACTTCTTTTCTCTGGACTCTGGCCCTTTTGCAAAGTCCCCCAAAGTATTTTAGGGGTTCCCAGACTATGGCTCGCAAATAAGACTGGCCAGCTGCATGGGGGCCTGTTTCTGTTTTTTATTTTTTTATACTTTCTGCTGTACATGCTTCTCCTTTTCCCTATCCCCACCCCTACTCCCAGCACACACACATTCTAGGCATCTCACATCTCCCAGGCACAATTATTTTGGGCATTTGGGCATCACTACCACTTCCTGCAGGCACTGAAGTCCCCTTTTGTTCTGCAATTGCTGCAAATGCTCTATGGTTCTCAAACTGGGGCGATTTTGGCTCTCAGGGCACATTTGCCAACATCTGGAAACATTTTGGGTTGTGACAATGGGGAGTGTTACTGTTACCTAGGGAGTACAGCCAGGGATGCTGCTGGACATTCTACAATGCTCAGGACAGTCCCCACAGCAAAGAATTATCCAGACCAAATGTCACTAGTGCTAAGGTTGAGAAATGCTGCTCTCGAGTCCAGGGGATCCAGTCTGAGCAGAGTTATATCATGATGGAGGAAAGAAGCCATCCTTCCCTTGTTTGTCTTATGGTGTAATCTTAGAGTGCTCCCAAGTAGTGTTGTCATAAATAGTTTTTGACAAGCAGCTTTCTCAGTTTTTGCTTCTGTCCAGACAGATGAAGATTCCACTTAAAATTGCTCCTTCTCTCCAAACTTTGAGATTTTGCTCATCTTAGTTACGCGGCAACGCTTGCTGGGCGTGGCTCCTTCTCCTCGTAGTACGTTTTTTTCCAGAGGCGCCCCAGCGGAGACATGCTGCGTGCACCTTATCACTTTGTACTGTCATGTCTGAACTCCAGTGCAAGTTATGGCTTAAACTCCGACAAGGAGAAAATCTTTTGTGAATTGATATGCAGGTCTCACAGACCTTGGATAAATGTAACTGAAGGTTAGGGTCGAGTTAGGACTGTTTTTGATGACAAGTGATAAATCAACAACAAAGAAAACTTTAAAAAGGGACTATCTTGGTTTGCGTAGCAGAAAGGCCACAGGGAGGACTGGCTTGGGGTGAAACTGAATTCAAGTCTTCCTTCAATGATGTCACAAGGCCTGATGTCTCCGCCATCTCTCTCAATCCTCCTCTGCATTGGCTCCATTCTCGGAGAAGCCCTTCTCTCATGACACTGCAGCCCCCGATTCAAGTCCAACGGGAAAGAGAGAGCCTCGTTTCCTGCCGCTCCTGCAAAGGTGCTAGATACACTGTGATTGGACTGCCTCAGGTCATGTGATGCTGCTGAACCAATTGCAAAGTCTAAGAGAATGCCAAGTGGTGATTGGCTTCTGCTTCAGCCGTATGCTCCAACTCAGACCCCACAGTCTGAAATTGGGAGGGTGGGGTCACTGGAAATGTTGGGGTGATGGCTTCCAAACATGGCTTGGAATCTTAGGCTCTGAGTCCTGACTGTGGGATGATAAAAGTTAGGTCAGGAAAGAAGTCTCTAATGAAGAATAGATCCTTTTAAAATGAGGAGAAAGAATGAATAATTTTGTGTTTAAATAAATCAGAACGGGTTTAGGGAGCAAGTGGGCCAGGACTGTAGGGAATTTTAAAGGGATCTAACAGAAAGGAAACATGCCTGCATGTTCTTCCAGTTATATTTTTTATAGCCACATGAAACTAGGCATATACTCCCCTTTGCCAGTCTTTCAGTATCTGAAATTTATAATTACTTTGTGTGACTTTTGCTTCATAATATGTGAAGATATTTTCAGCTGTAAAGAGTTCCTATGTTGTTCTATGGTTTAATGTATTCATATTTTTTTATTTTGAGTTCCTATGTTGTTCTATGGTTTAATGTATTCATATTTTTTATTTTCCCCCAATTTGCTTGTGAAATCTCATATCTTTATTTTAATAGGTGACTTTCTAAAACAATATTCCACCGTTTTCTTGGAAAGTCAGAAAGTGGCGATTGAAGGACTTTTAATTTCCATTAGACTTCAGTGTGCTTTTTCTCAACATATCCAGTATGAGATGAGCAATAAACATACCTTTTTCACAAAATAAAAAATTTTAAGAAAAAAAATGCCCTGTGCCTGTCTCACAGTCCATAGTGAGGCTTAAACAAAATAAAGCGACTAGTTCAGTGCATGACACATAGTAGGCTCCTTATTACTACAAGCTCCTTTCTGTTGATTTCTAGACCATATACAAACTCTTACTGAGGAAAAAATGGAATATATCCACTTGTTTGTAGAGATGGTGACATTTATCATTTCCAAAAGATTATAAGGCTTAAACCTAAGTTTAAGCATCTTTAATCCTAAAATATATAATTTAATAATTACACATGAACTAGAGAGCACACCGAGTAGGAATTTGTTTTAAAGTCGTTACCATGTTGTTGCATTTCCCAAGCTTTAAATGAGAGCAAGAGCTAAAATGCTACGAAAAGAGGAACTGGCTTGAAGGTAACATGATAAGTTCATTTTGGACAAATTGAATTTAAGCTGACTGGAGAGGCCTTCAGGTAGAAAAGTTAGGCTATAGCTGGTTCTGTAAGATTGTCGACTTCATTGTCTAAATGTCTTCCCCCTACCTTCCCCCTGCTAAGTATCTCTTGAATCCTTCTTTTCCTGTTCAAACCCCACCCCATCCCATTGTCTTAGTTGAGACCCTCATCACCTCTTGCCTCAACTGTTGGGACTATCCTAATTTTCCTTCCCCCAGCCTTTTAATCCATTCTCCATGTCTCAAATATTCTTTCATGTTTTCATATTGCCCATAATTTTGTTGTCCCGATTACTAATTCAGTAGTTACTTGGGGTTATTATAAAGCATTACAGTGTATTATCAGTGAATGAGATCCCCTTTACTTCTCTCCAGGAAAAACAAGTAAAGTATTAGATTACTTTCTAATAAATTTTGAGTGCTGAATTGTTGAATCCTGTTTCTTTTGATACGACAGCACTCTGAGACCAGACCACAAAGTGATTTGAATCATAAGGACTATATTGACTTCTATTTCTGACTCTCTTACCAGATGTGAGTATCTTGAGGGCAAACACCATAACTTATTCCTTCATGAGTTTCCAGAGCCTGATGAAATGTCTGGCATTTGCTGGGGCTCAGTAAATACTGGCTGAGATGAACTGATAAGAGCAGAGAGTTGTGGTGTCTGAGAGAGGAATACATTAGAACAGAGTTGGGGACAAGATTCTCAGGTTGGCCATCTTCTCCTCTGCGATAGGTCACCCACATGTTCTGATTTTTCTGGAGAGAATCCACAAAGCCATGGTTCAGTAGTGTAGGGCTCAGAATAAACCAGTTTAATGAGGGTCCCAGAACTGCATCTGAGTCCCTACGTGGCCTTGTGTTCCCAAGGTTTTCCATAGCACTACCCACCTTTTTGTAGATCCCGGAGGTCTGATCCAGATATTTTGAATGGGAAACTTGAGCAATAAAACATTTGCCACTGTTTTACTCTGCAGGAAAACTACCTTATAGGAAAATTCCCAGAAGGATCTTTATCTTTCTCAGCCTTCATGTCCCCTGGTTTTATGATGTAGAACTTTTCACAGAACTTTTGTTTCAAAGTGGAGTCTGTACATTTAGGATGGGGCCAGGTCACATGAACAAGTTCTTAACTTTACAGATGATAATGCCCAAATTCTTCCACTGGAAAAGCCACCTCCTTCTGTAAATATGAAGAACTATAAAATGATCTAAATCGAAGCCAGCTGCTCCTACTCCCAGAAGCCTGCTGGAACTTGTCAAAAAGGGGAAGCTTTAACTTGACTCCTCAGAAGAAAAAAGGAAGATTAAACCTGCTTTTAAAGCTATCCAAGGAAAGCTGCAGAGACAGGAACTGGGGAGTTGAGTCAATGACTGTATTTCAGAAATATGAAAATTAAATGAGCCCAATAGGGATCCTATTTTCCGCTTCATGTAGAAAACCCACAGCATCACTGTCTCATGAAGCTGCTGCAGAAGACGTTTTGAATATCACCAACTACTTAAATATTAATAGTGGGCCACGTGACTAGTAGATTGTCAGGCTTCCTCCTTTTCATTCTCGCTGCATCCTTTTGAAATTGTTACTGAAAACCTTTTCATATACATTTTCTTATACCTGATTGTCCTAATTAATTTTCTGTTGTTTTTCTTTTCATCCCTTTTTTTTCCAAGTACTCAGTTGCATTTTGCAGGTGTGTTTTGTTGTTCTTGTTTGTCAAAAGCCATGTTTCTGAAGTGGGATAATTTCCAACCACAGCATTTGAGAGTGTCTTCCAATTTGATGAGTTCAGCTGGGAAGATAATCATCTCAAAATACAATCAGGTGGCTAGGAAGCAATGCGGCCTCAAAGGTGGGGGCTCTCCTTGGTGGATTCCTGTCTCCAGCCATTCCAAGGTTTCCACTGCCCAGAGGACATCCAGACCTCTCCACTTAAGGCCACCCACGGTTTGCCCTCTGCCTCTCCTAGGTCATTACCTGTGTTGCACTTTGTCACCAGCAACACCAGATGCCACCACAGAGGGCAAGGCCCGAGCCTCTCTCCCTCAGCTCTGCCCTCCCCCAAAGCAGAGCCTGACACTGGAGAGGTACAGTGACTCTTTGGAGCTGGGCTGCACGAGCTGCCCAGGAGTCTGCTTTTCTCTGGTTCTGTCCATTTCTCTTCAGCATGACAGAGGACCAGCTTGCCCAGCCCCAGATTATCTATCCTTCTAAAGAAGGTGAGGCACAGAGAACTGGTGAATGTTGTGCTTTATTTTTTTTCCCGTTACATGCCACATATCGACCCTCTGACGGCACACTATGACCCAGTTTACTGTGGGCACCAAGAGGCTCAGTCACAAGGTAGAGTCAAATCCAGAGACGTGGCAATGAAGGAAAAAACCTCAGTTCAAATCCTTCTCTGTCTCAAAAGAAAAATATTACAAAGAAAGGAGTTCAATTTTGATACACACCAAAATCTCTCTGAAATTCTTTTACTCTTAGACTTTCTTACAAACCAGGCAGCAGCTTTCCTTTCCTCACATCCCACTCCTTCCTCTTTCTCTCTGTGACATCACTCTTCTGTCATCCCATCATCTCCACCTAAACCCTATTAAATAAATCAACGCAATTGCTCTCTTTTCTTTGCCTTCCATTCCACTGCTTAGTTATCTGTATTCTCCCACCCAAAGCAAGCAGTCAGGTTGTTCTAGCAAACAAGAATCCTTTGCCTTTAAAAGATTGGTGGAGAGAGGTTGCAAATACAAATGTGACATCTTTTATTTTATTCCTGTCACAGAAGAATGTGAATTTAAGTTACCATGTCCCTTCTCCTACAGCCAACTAAGTTTTAAACCTTATTATTAATCACAGTGCAAAAGATACTCTTCCCTGGGTAAGGGATTTTAAGCAGCGGTCAGCAGGAAGCTGGGGATGCTTCCTCAGTGTGTGACCGGGGTCACAGCCTCAGAAGTGCCCTTTCCTTCTGTGACGCAGCCTCCTGTGGCGAGAGGAAGGGAAAGCCCAGCGCCCCCAGCAGCCCCGACACAGTGTTTGCCAGCCCTGCCACCAGCCCTTCCTGTCGCTGGGCTCAGGGTGACCTTGACTGACCTGAGGCTATTGGGAAATTGCTTTTGCCAGAGTGCTCCCCATCTTTCTGCAGCCCAACCCCCCGATGGGCAAAATGATGGCTCAGGACATTCCCAGGGGGTCTAGGGGGTCTTCATGTCCACACTCAGCCCCAAGGCCTGGTGGGGGGGAGGCATAGCAGTGTGGAGGGGTGCGTGGGTAAGGGGCCAGCAGCCAATGACAAGTCCCTGCTGGGGGCTGACTTCACTTTGTGTGAACCCACAGGAATAAGAACAACCAGCGTGTTTCATGTTTGCACTTGATTCCTTTTGGAATTTCAGCTGTATGTTACATCGAGGGAGAAAACATTTTAACAGAGAGAGAGAGGTCTAAATGGCCCCTTCTTCCTGCTCTGACCACGTTCAGCTCTACCAACCTGCTCAGCAGTTTTAGACTCATCAGGCCTCTCTCGAGGGCTGGGTCTGGCCGTGAACAAGATGGTCTTGGTCCTCGTCTTCGAGGAGCTCAGTGGCTGGTAGGGGCAGTCACAGAAGAAACCATCCCAACAGTGAGGGCTCCGGGGAGGGGCTGCAGGATACTCTGGGAGGCAATAACAGGGAAACCAACCCAGGGTTGGGAAGGAGTCTGGGAAGTCCTCTCGTTACATTTAATCAGAGATTAGCTAGGCCAAGGAGAGAGCAGGGGAAAGGAGAAGTGAGAGGTATTTTGAGTAGAAAACAGCCTCGATAAGGCTGTGAGGTGCCTTTGATGTCCATAAGGCTGGAGCACTGAGCAGAGGGGCAGGGGACCTGATGAAGCCAGAAAGAGAAGCTGAGCTCGCAGAGCCTTGTACAGACACAGGGACTTGGAATGTTACACTAAAGGCATTTACAGATGTTTCGTTTCATTCCTTCTATTAACCTTCATGCCACAATTTATTTAGTAGTTACCCAACTGATGCATGGTTTTGTTGATTCTATTTTTCACTGTTTCAAAGAGTGCTTTGAAATCTCATCCTCAACAAGCCTCTTTGTGTGTGTGCAAGAGATTTTCTATGGTAGATACTCAGGGCTAGAATTGCTAAGTCATAATGCAATGCACATTTAAACTTGACTAAGTTCTGCCAGTTACCCTCCAGAATAGTTTTGTTTGCACTCCCGCAACTGTGTGTGAGAGAGCTCATTGACCCACAACCTTTCAACATTTAGGATTATCCAACTCCCTAATTTTTGCCATTCCAATGGTTAAGAAACAACGTTTTTGTTTAAATTTTGCATGGTTCCACTTTCTAGTAATCCTTAAATAAACTGTGAGTTTCCAATTAGATTATAAAAGCATAAAGAATTCAGGTAGGGCAGAGTTTTATAGCTCCTAAAACACAGCACAGTGCTGGACACACTCAGTAGCTGATGGAAGGTTGATTGCATTGGGTGATTTTAAGATTTCAATAATTAAAGTAATTTAATCGACCTAATCCTGTAATTTTGATGGACTCAAGTGTACTTTTTAGGTCTAATAAAGATATAATATCACCAGTTTAAAAAAAGGTGGGCAATGTGGTGCCAGCATGGAAAGAGCCTACTAAAGAAGCTGGTTATACTAAACTCAGAAAACTTCAAGTTCTTAAACAACGAGGCAAAGAGCTGCCCTTTCCTTAAAGGACCAAATACCCCAAAAGGGATTGACCAAGGAATACAAGAAAACAGAGAGGGAAATTAAATGAGAAGACTCTTTCCCTAAAGAAAATTTTTACTGATTAAGCAAGAAAGAGTCCAAAAGGCATGTCATTAAGCCTGGCACTAGGCTAGGTGCCTTTGGAGCAATTCAAGGGTGATGCCTCCAGGGCGTTTTTAAATCCCTGACTAATTAGACTTGCCAACTTTGTGGAAAGAGGCCAGGCCACAAGCAGAACACCTTGACTAGATATCTAAAGAAGTAGAATAAGAATGAAAGTTCAAAGGAAGGCTCCCCATCCAAGCAGCAGTGCAGCCGCGATGGGCTCAGCAGAGTCACCGGCTGCTCCTGAGAGGGGTGTGTCCAGCTGTGCCTCAGCCAGGGGCAGGAAGGTCCCAAGGTCCCCTCCACTTCCCCCACCCCCAAATCCTGGGACTCTGTTCCCAGGCATCTGGGAGTCACCCTCAGAAAGTGTTCCATGGTGAGGGTGCTGCTTGTAATGGATGCCTGCGATTGGAAAATAGTTCCCTGGAGTAGTAGTTTTAGTCCGAGTAAAAAGATGGGAGCCAGACTGGGTCACAGGGAAGAGGAACAGAGAGTTATACAGGTGGATGGATGACTCAGTGCCTTTTAAACGTTCCCTACCTTGTCTTGCCCTCCTTCTCGCAAAAGGTCTTGTGCCAACAGGCACTCATATTCTCGTCTTCCTTCTTCCTCCAAGGAGAATTCAGTCCTTGTCCTTCATCTTCATGCATCCTTTAGGGTGCAAAATTAGAGGACGAAGAACTGGGAGAGCAAGAAGAGGGAGGTGGAGGTTGGAGGATTTAGCTGAGGAACTGTAACCTCTAGTGCCTGGCGCACAAGAAATGTCGAGATAGATTGACTGAAAGAGAAAAAATAGGAATGAATAAGCAATATGTGGTGAGAAGATGAAGGCAGATGAAGGAGGGAGGAAGCTGAGTAGAAATGCTGGTAGATAAGGGGAATCAATGAAACGGCGTTATGGTATAATCTCATGTCTTAAACACTATGACAGGAGTGTTTTTGTGAACATTTGGGAGGAGGCTCTGGAAAAGTCCAAGGTATCATTACGGTCATAGCAACATTACATACCTTACGAGCAGTGAGGTGGGAAGTGCACTTGATGAGTGAGCAAGCTGAATTTTTATTACAGTCTGGAGCACCCACAGTAATTAACACAGAATCAAGCCAGGTAATGGCTGTGAGCTGCAAGCTTCAAGGAAGGGAGGCGCAGACAAGGGGATCAAAAGAAGAGAGGACAGGGTAAACCCTGGGAGAAGACAGATGCCAAGGATATTAATAGGGAGAAGGAAAATGATGTGTGACTGCGCCTCTTGCTGCTTCCAGGTCATTAGCTTGTTTGTTGTCTCCAGAGTGTCTCTTTGGGGAGAGAAGAATTCAGGCCTGATTTCACCAAGGACAGACAGGATTCCCTTTTTTAGCTGGCTGTCCTCTCAGGTCCGGCTGTTGCTCTCAGTGAGCATCTTCCTTCCAAACGCGGGGAAGCTGTTTCCATCAGACGCCCAGGGACAGATGGAACTGGCTGGTGATTCATCCCAGGGAAAAACTGGCTTCCAAGGCCCTCCTGGTGAGGACTTTGGCCACTTAAGTTGTACTGCCGTCATCCTTAAGGACTATATAAGTGCTTTAGTAAGTTTTCCCCCCCTGACCTTTGCTGGTCAAGTCCCAATGTGCTTTTTATTTCCTTTAGTCAGTGTAATATTTCAGTGCATTGCTCTAATTTTTCTTGTTTGTTTTTTTCAATTTTATTGAAATATATTCACACACCGCACAAACCTCCCAAAGTATGTAATCACTGGCTCACAATGTCATCATATAGTTGTGCATAATATCCATGATCAATTTTAGAACATTTTCATTACTCCAAAACAGAAATAAGAATAAAAATAAACAAATAAAACCAAATCCTCCCCTACTCTTTATCTCCCCTATTGTTGACCCATAGTATTGGTGTAGTACATTTGTTACTGTTGATGAAAGAATATTAAAATAAGACTGTTAACTATAGTCCATAGTTTGCAATAGCTATGTTTTTTCCCATATACCCCTCTATTATTTTTTTACATTTGTAAAGGTTCGTGGAGGAACTTATTTATATATGTGATTTTAAACAATCAGTTTCAATCAAATTCATCTACACTGTTACTGTTACTTATAATCCCAAGAATGAGCTACCATCACCTCTATCTATTTCTAAACATTTAAGTTCAACCTCTTTAACAATTCTGTGCATATTAGGTAACCTCTCCCCCTTCTCTAGCATCTGTCTGTTTCTAGATACCCTATATTCTACATTTTTTCCCCACGCATGCTTTTAGTATATTACGCATTTAACCACAGAGTGGATAAAAGGGGTATCAGCCACAAGATTTTTATAATCACACAGTCACAAGATAAAAGCTGTATAGTTACACAGTCATTATTAAAGATCAAGACTACTGGGTTACAGTTCAACAATTTAAGACTTTCCTCTGGCTGTTCTACTATTCTAGAAACTGAAAAGAAATATCTATATAATGATTCAGTAGTGATAATCATTTGTTAAATCCTCCCTCTCATTTGATCGACCTCTCAATCTTCAGAGGTTTTTGGGCGATGACCATTCTAACTTCTTCAAGCTGTAAAGGGGTGTCAACATCATGAGGTAGAGGAATGCAACTGGTTAATATTCCTGGGGAGACTGATTCCTCTGGGTTTCAGGACTTATCTGGGATAGGAACAATATGGAGATTTTAAAATAAACTTAAGTAAAATTTTTATATAGTCTTAAATAAAACCCAGGTATTCTTTAGGGTTTTCAGGAATTCTCTTGGTTGGGGCTTGGAATATTGTGGCAATTTGTAATATCTGGCTGAAGCTTGCATAAGAGTAACCTCCAGAATGACTTCTTGACTCTATTTGAAACCTCTTAAACCTTGTTTCATTTCTTTTCTCCCTTTTAGGCAAAAAGGCATTGACAATCCCACACACCAAGGACATGTTCATGCCTGGGAGTCATGTCCCATGTTGTGAGGGAGACATACACCCTTGGAAGTCAGGTCCCATGTAGGGGGGAGGGTAGGGAGTTTATTTGCAGAGTTTGGCTTAGAGAGAGAGAAACCATATCTGAACCAAAAAAAAAAAAAAAAAAAAAAGAGGTTCTTTCAGGATGATCCTTAGGCATAATTATAGGCAGGCTTGGCTTATCCATTACAAAATTAGTTTCATAAGGACAAGTCTCAAGATCGAAGACTTGCCTTATTTAATTGGGAGTACCTAATGCTTACGAGAATATCAGAAATTTCCCAGTTGGGGAAGTTTAATATTTCTACATTTTTTTCTCCAGTCCCTAAAGGGATTTTGCAAATCCTTTTTTTATTTTCTGCTCTAAATACTCTGGAATGTATGAGGGTATTACACTAATTATAGAGGATAACAAGCTCTCATTCTCTACTTTAGGCTCCATGTATTTAGGATGTTTAAATAATCTGACTATACTGGTTAAATTAGATAGTGTGCTACATAAAATTTAAACTTTGGACAAAATAAACATCTCTTCTTTTGGTCTCTTATAGAAGTTGAAGATTTAAAATACAGACAATATCATCCTTTGCCCTCTAATCTGCTTTACATTAGTCCTAACCAGATCAGCTTCATTCATGTCTCTAATTGAAGTCTGATCTCTTTTTCAGCTTCTTTAACAGTTGCTGTATGGAATAATGCTGACTTTCAGAGCTGCAGAACTCTGAGTCTCAGGTCCCAGACAGATATCCAAAGTTCCAGGGAAATACCAGGTTATACACATAGTGCACAACATCACAGAACTTAGTAATAATGCTTAAAACTCAGGAATAAATATGACTGCAGAAGAGCTTACAATCTAGGCCCTAATTTTCTTATAAGCATTTTCTAAATGAGACCCTAGAGTACTTGCCCTTTTGTTTTGGCTTATTTTGCTCAACATAATGTCCTCCAGGTTCATTTATCTTGTTGCATGCCACATGACCTGTAGTTGCACCATTTTCCATCATATGTATACTCTACAGTTCACCCTTCTGCTCTTCAGTCAATGGATACATCAGCCACCTCCATCCAGTGGCCATCATGAATAACACCGCCATAAACATCAGTGTGTATTTTGGTTTTGCTAATGCTGCCAGAATACAAATATATCAGAAAATGGGTTGGCTTTTATAAAGGGAATTTGCATGTTACAAGTTTACAGTTCTAAGGCCATAAAAAATGTCCACCTAAGCATCCAGAGAAATATCCCTTGATTCGAGAAAGGGCCAATGACATTTGGGGCTTCCCTGACAGCTGGGAAGGCACATGGTAGCATCTGCTGGCTTTCTCTCTTTGCTTCTCATTTCAAAATGGCTTCCCAGGGGTGTTTTCTTTCTGCATCTCCAAAGGTCTCTCTCTGTGTCAGCTCTGACACTTTCCAAAATGGTTTCCTCTTAAAAAACCCCAGTTAGTGACCTACCTTGAATGGGTGGAGATGCTTCTCCATAGAAACCATCTAATCAAAAGGTCCCACCCACCATTTGGTGAGTGACATCTCCATGGAAACAACTTAATCAAAAAGATCCCACCCAATAATGTTGAAGGAGGGTTAAAGAACTTGGTTTTTCTGGGATACACAACAGTTTCAAACAGGCACAGAGTGCAAGTGTCTAATGGTGTCCCTGCTTTCAGTTCTTCCAAGTATATTCCTACTAATGGGATTATATGATCATATGGAAACCCTGTATTTAGCCTCTTGTGAATCCACCATACTACCCCCCACAGGGGCTACATCTTTCTGCTTCCCTACCAACAACTCTACTCATCATTTTTTAAATAACAACTTTATTCGGATATAGTTCACATCCCATACAATTCACATATTCAAAGAGTACATACAATTAAATGGGTTTTAGTATATTTACAGAGTTCTGCAACCATCGCCACAATCAGTTTTAGATAGTTTCATCACACCAAAAGGAAGCTCTGTACCCTTTAGCAGTTACTCCCCATTCCCCCCATCCTCCTCCAGCCCTAGGCAACCACTAATCTACTTTCTGTGTCTAAAGAGTTGCCTATTTCTGAATATCTCATATAAATGGAATCATACAACAGGTGGCCTTTTGTGGCTGGCTTCTTCCATTTATCATCCTATTTTCAAGGTTTATCCATATTTTAGCATGTATCAGCACTTCGTTCATTTTTAGGGCTGAATGACATTCCATTATGTAGAAATACCACATTTTATTTATCCACTTACCAGTTGAGGGACATTTGAGTTGTTTCTACCCTTTTTGTATTATGAAAACTGCTGCTATGAACATTTGTTTACAAGTTTGGTGGGGGCATAAGTTTTCATTTCTGTTAGGTATATACTTAGGAAAGGAATTGCTGGGTCATATGTTGACTCTATTTTTAACCTTTCGAAGATGTTCCAGGTTATTTCCCAAAGTGGTTGCATCATTTTACATTCCTGCCACCTTTGTAGGAGGGTTCCATTTCTCCATATACTCATCAGCACTTATAATTTGTCTTTTTAATAATAGCTTTCCTAATGGGCATGAAGTATTATCTCATTGTGGTTTTGATTTGCATTTCCCTAATAGCAAATAATGTTGAACTTCTCTTATGTTTATTGGCCACTCAGATACCATCTTTGGAGGAATGTCTATTTAGATTTTTTGCCCAATTTTTATTGAGTTGAAAGAATCCTTATCAGATATATGATACTACCTAATCAGGTATATGACTTGCAGAAATTTTCTCCTATCTATGGATTGTCTTTTCACTTTTTTGGTGGTACCCTTTGAAGCATAAAAGTTTTCAGTTTTGATGCGGTCCAATTTATCTATCTTTTGTTGTTGCTTGTGCTGTTGGTGTTATTTCTAAGAAACCATTGCCTAATCCAAGGTCATAAGGATTTATAAATGCCTATGTTTTCTTTTGAATGTTTCATAGTTTTAGCTCTTACATATAGGTCTTTGATCCATTTGAGTTAATTTTTGCATGTGGTGTGAGATAGGAGCCCATTGTCACTCTTTTGTATGTGGATACCCAATTGTCTCAGCACCATTTGTTGAAAAAATGATTCTTTCCCCATTGAATTGTCCTGGCACCCTTGTCAAAATCAGTTGACAACAAATGCGAGGGTTACTCATCATTTTTAAAGAAGATGCTTATATTAGTCGTAGAAAAAGTCACATATTAGTTCCTTTCACATAGCAGGAGCTCGGTATATACTCATCAGATTGAGGAAATGACAGACACCTCCCCATTCTAAATTATTTTGAAAGATGAGACAAATTCTCAGGTACTGTCTGAGTAGTTGCACTTTCTTTAATTTTTTAAAGTGCATTTTATTTTCTAAGAAGCACAGTTTTACACATATGTAATATATATTAAAACATTTTAAGATTTACTGTATCATATTTAATAGACATTTAGACTAAAAAAGGTATTTTAACAGTTCTACTAAGGTTGTATTTTTCAATCTCAGTTTCTCTCATTTATTGAACTCTTTCTACATGCCTTATTATTTTAAAATTGTTTTGGTGCATGGTCTGGGAATCAAACCCAGGTCTTCTGCATGAAAGGCAAGCATTCCACCGCTGAACCACCTGTGCACCCTTACATGCCTTATTTTTTTTTTTAATATTTTTCTATTATAAAACATAATATACATACAAAGGAAAGAAAGAAAAAAGCAATAATTTTCAAAGCACACTTCAATAAGCAGTGACAGAACAGATCCCAGAGTTTGTCATGGACTACCAATCCACCATCTCAGATTTTTCCTTCTAGCTGCTCCAAAACACTGGAGGCTAGAAGGAATATCAATATAGTGATTCAGCAGCCATACTCGTTTGTTAAATCCCATTTTCTCTGTTATACCTCCTCCTCCTTTAATCCTTCTCCCAATCTATAGGGCTGTTTGGGCAATGACCGTTCTGGCTTTCTCATGTTAAGAAAAGGTGTCCATACTAAAGGAAAGGGGAATGAAATTAATTGATAATCTTGGAGAGGATGGTCCCACTGAGTTTCAGGATTTATCTGACCTAGGAACCTTCCAGGAATGATATGTTTCAGGAAGGCAAACCCAGATCATGAAATCTTTATAGAGCTCAGTTGGAGCCCTAGGTGTTCTTAAGGGTCAACAGGAACCATGCTGATTTGGGTTTAGCAAAGCTCGGCAATCAGCACTATCAAACTGAAGTTTGCATATGAGCAGCCCCTGGAACAGCCTCTTGACACCATTTGATGTCTCTTGGTCACTAATGCCTTATTTTATCACACTTCCTTTCCCCATTTTGGTCAGGAAGGCACCATCGATCCCATGGTGCCAGGGCCAGACTCATCCCCTGGAGTCACACCCCATGCTGTCAGGGAGACCGTCACCCCTGAATGGCCTGTACCACATGGAGGGAGGGGAAGGAAATGAGTCTCCCTGCAGAGTTGGGCCCAGAAAGAGAGAGGCCACATCTGAGCAACAAAGAGATTTCCTGGAAGCAACTCTTAGGCCTTGCTATAGGTAATGTTAGCTTTTCCACTACAGATATAGGTTTCATGAGGGCAAGACTCAAAATCCAGGGCTTAGCCTATTTTATTGGGAGTCCCTAAGAAAGTACCCAGTGTTCTAGTTTGCTAGCTGCTGGAATGCAATATATGAGAATCAGAATGACTTTTAAAAAGGGGAATTAATAAGTTGCTAGTTTAAGTTCTAAGGCCGAGAAAATGTCCAATTAAAACAAGTCTATATAAATGTCCAGTCAAAGGTATCCAGGGAAAGATACCTTGGTTCAAGAAGGCTAATGAAGTTCAGGGTTTCTCTCTCAAGTGGAAGGGCACATGGCAAACACAGTCAGAGTTTCTCTCTCATCTGGAAAGGCACACGGTGAACACTGTGTCATCTGCTAGCTTCTTCTCCTGGCTTCCTATTTCATGAAGCTCCCCGGGAGGTGTTTTCCTTCTTCATCTCCAAAGGTTGCTGGCTAGCGGGGTCCCTGCTTCTCATGGCTATATCATTCTTCTCTGCCTCTCTGAATCTCTCATTCTCCAAAATGTTTCCACTTTTATATGGCTCCAGTAAACCAATCAAGACCTACCCAAATGGGTGGAGACACATCTCCCCTAATCCAGTTTAACAACCACTCTTGATTGGGTTACATTTCCAGGAAGATGATCTAATTACAGATTCAAATGTACAGTATTGAATAGAGATTATTCTGCCTTTATGAAATGAGATTTTGATTAAAACAAGGCTTTTCTAGGGTCCATACATCCTTTCAAACCAGCATATCAGCATTTCCCAGATGGGAGAGTTCAATAGATATATAGAATTTTATATATATATATATATATATATTTCCCCTTCGGACCCTCAAGGGACTTTACAATACCTTTTAATTATCAGCCTACCATAGTCTGAGATGTACCCTGGTATTAAATTAAGCTATACAGAATTACAAGGCCTCATCCCCATTCTGGACTCCAGGAGTTTGGGTTGTTTAAAATGAATTATCCAGGGAGGTTGATTTAGATTATGTATTACAGAAAGTTTAGGTTCTAGATCTAATAAACCTCTCTGCCTTTGATCTCATACAGTAGCTGAAGATCTAGAGCACATATGCTATCATCCTTATCCTTTTCCCTACATTCTAATTTACCTTAGCCCTAGTCAGATTGGCTTCATTTTAAACTCTAATTGAGGCCTGATGTCTTTCTGGGTTACTTCCACTGTTATTATATATAGCTGTGCTAACTTTCCAGGCTGCAGCACTCCGTTTCTGGGTGTTTGGTGTGCACTTTATTTAATTTTTGCTCCAGTTCAGACAAATTGTCCTCAGACATGTGTCCAGAGTCTGAGCCCAGACGGTTTGATGAACCACAACTTCATTTGATGTGATTTGAAGGTTTTTCTTCCCAAACCGACTACTAAATCTTAACTCTGCTTTTCTCTCATTTAAGAAATAGCTTGTAGGTGGTTTCTGATGACTTTAGACCAACTCTTCACCAAAGAGGATGAGGTGTTCGGAATAGGACTCAGCTTTTCTCCACTGCCATTTTAAATTCCTGTGCCCTCCCCCTCCAAGTCCAAATTCCAAAATAGCAAGAAGTCATTGGTTGCAATTCATCAGCAAGTTGCTTGGGAAGCAGCTGTTTCTCATCCCTTGGCACTGTTAGTAATTTGGCTTGACTCCTGGGTGGAATGAAAATGTTGTAAAGGGTGTCAAGAAAGACAAACTCCAGGGGTGCACAGATGACTCTTAATTTACTGCAGTAGAATTCACTGTGGAAAACTTATAGATGGGCATTTTGCCAGCCACTTTCAAGACTAGCATGTGTGTTTCTGTCTGTGTTAAGAGCCTCCAAGTGTAGTCTTTAGATTCCCCTGCCTGAGAATCACTAGGGGAGGAGGATCAGAGCAGGAGGGGACTTATTGAAAGGCATATTCCTGGGCCCCTAGGAATCAGAAGTTCTGGGGTTTGAATATAGAGATCTGAATTGTTAACAGGAACCCCAAGTGGGTCTCATGCATACTAAAATTTAAGACCTGCCTACATTGGAGAAATTTCTCCTGAAAGAAAATGTAAATACTTGCAAAGACCACAAGCTTTGGAAACATAAGGAATCTGGATAAAACTTCATTTTCTTCTCCCACCTCCCAGGCTTGGGAGCGGTGGTATGGAATAGAAATGCAGTTGGGACTCGGGGTCTAGTGCCATACAGCTTTCACAACACATCCCACCCCAACCCTCACCCCACCCCCCAGTCTGGGGTATTTGACACTCAGCTAGGGTTGCCCGATAAAATTCAGGACAGCTAGTTAAATTTGAGTTTCAGGTAAACAACAAGTAATTTTTTAGTATAAGTGTGGCCGCAGTGCTGAGGGCGTTTTCCTGTGTCCCGGGCTTGGTGGGAGTAACTGCAGCTTTGTCCTCACCAGATCAGCTCTGTGGAGGGATCTGGGACATTGTTCCCAGATTGATATACAGCCTTGGTGCCTCCTCCTCCAGCCATCTGAGAAATTTGCAAGCAGCCTGGACTTACTTTTAGTAAGTTCCTTTTCTACTTTAATTCTTGCTTAGAAGCCTGACTGATAAATCATCTGTAACTCCCTGCTCAACACCGTGCCATCTGTCCTCTGTTCTCACCACCCCCTGGAGCTCTCCCTGGAGTCATCAGAAACCTCCTTTTTCTATGCCTCTGCACCCTCCTCTGGTGGAAGGGGGTAGAGGACACGGAGCTTCCACAGCAGCCTGGCAGGGAGAGAGCTAGAGGAAGAAAATCCTGCCTTCGGTCTGCTGCCTCCAGGCCTCCACACATTAGGTAGTGTCTCCCATTGTCAGAACCCAGCTGAAAGCCAGAGGCAAGGAAGCCTGTGACAAGGTCTCCTGGGGCACAGAGAGGGTAGAGAGGCGGGGAGAATGGGGTTTGAATGGGGCAAAATGAATATATCCAACACATGAACAGTAGACACCATCTTAGGTCCAATTCCCTAGAAGCAGAGCCTGAGATGGGGATTTTTGTACAAGTGATTCATTGGGGGAGTGCTCCCAGGAGAACCACAGTGGGGAGCAAAGGAAACAGGGTGGGCCAGGGGAAGGAGCTGGGCAAAGGTGTGATTTGAGGAGACATCTCACCTCAGCCCAATCCGGGATGCATTAGAGTGTTGAGTTGCCCCACAGCACCTGTCCTGCACAGAAGCAAGGGAGCTGGGCTCTTGGACCCCCCAATACTTTTAGTCCATCACTGGCCAGGGTTGCCCCTGATAGAACCTCAGTCTGGCCTCTCCAGGTGTGGGTCTACCTTTTGCCAAGGACAGGCCTCAGGAGAAGGGGCAGGCATGAGGCTTGAGCAGCCAGCGTCCACTGCAGCTGGGGGACAGTTGCCGCAGTCCAGTGAGCACATCTGGGCAGGGCAGCGGCAGCATCTGCGGAACAACATACATCTTCTTGTTAACTAGGGGGGATCTCTGGGTGGTGAGGAAAAATTATTTTTCCTTTGTGCTTTTCTGAAGTTTTACAAATTTTCTAACATTGCCTCTATTATTTTGGACTTAGAAAATACAAGTCAAGTTCAATGAGCGCAGTGCAAACACCAGGCTTGTCGCAGCAGAAGTAGCAATAAATGGTCCCACACTCCTGACCCCTCTGTGGTGTGACTCCTCACACTCTGACAGCCCTGGTCAGATGAGCTTTGCTTACTGTCTGGCAAAGCCAGTCCCCAAGCCCAGGCCCTGATTCTCTGCTTGTCCTCAGAGTTTCTCTGCTTGCCTGCCAAAGCTCAGCAGGCCGGTCATTTGGCACTTAGTGACCTCTGATTGTGTGACTCATAAATCAAGAATAGTAACTAACGTGGCTAGTGGAGAGGGTCATGAGGAAGAGACAAGGATGCTGGTGGTGAGCCATGAATGATAATGAATACAACGTGTGTGTCAGACATGGTTAGAAGATTTGCATATGTTGTTTCATTTAAACCCCATTAAGTAGGAATTGCTACTCTCACTTAATAGATGAGGAAGTACTGGACTAGAGGTTAAGGAACCAGGGTTCTAATTTTTGTTCAGCAACCAATGAAAACTGAAAATGCTGCGCCAGATGAGCAATTTTCATACTGCTTCTAGGAATCCTGAGTTCTAGCCAAGATGCCTGGGGCACGGAGGGGATATTGAGAGGGAAGGACTGGCCATGTGCCCCTCCACCACAGCAACTCCACCTTAATCTGTTTTAGCTGTTGGTAGGGCCTGCTTCCTGGGTGTACAACCAGTGCAGATGCACAGGGCTCCACGCTCAGAATGGGTTCTGTGCTTAGGTTTCAGGGCTCTGTGGGTGCCATCTTGAAAGTCTTAATGATTTTATCTTTGCAGTGTATCTTTGAACTTTACTCTGTAAGTGAACTCTGATTGGACCATGGGGCATGTGCCTCCATTGTCTTGGAGCTTTGGCTCGTGTGTGGTTGCACTTTCTGCTGCCTCCCACCTCCTTGGGATCTGTTCTCCACAGGCTGCTCCTTGGCCCCTGGTGCCTGGGGTCTGACCTTTACTGTCCCACCACCACTGTTGCCCTCTGCCTGGGATGGCAACTGGATTGCATTGGCAGGGGTTGGGGATGGGCGACGTTACATGCCCTCTGTCCCCTGAGGAGCCTAGACATAGGGAGTTTTGGGGTCAGTGCTACCTCAAAGCATCTCAGGATGAGACAAGGTAGTGACCATCCTCCTGTCCCAAGCCAGCAGCACTATGGTGCTTTCAGTGGACAGCTCATTAGGGACTTCTTGCTTACCCTTAACCCAGGTACTGAGTCATGATCCAAATAGAAAATGGTCACGTTCATATTGCACACTGTGGCAAACAGCCATGGACCACTGACCAGGAGCAGCCTCAAGTCCATCCATCAGCCCCAAGGGCTGAATGCAGTTCCACCCCACACTTGCACAAGCAAGGTTCTTGTCTTGGGCTTGTGCTCCTGATGCCTACCTCGTGGCAAAATAAAAATTGCTCAACACTCTGGGGAAAGGATTTTGTTTGTCTTCCCTAAATTTGATTAATAGCAAACAGACCAACACCCCAAAGGATATACAGACAAATGACTTAACAATTAAAAACACATATACAATTAGACAATGTGCATAGAAATAATGACATAGAATTTCTACTAAACAAAGAAGTATAAATTTAAGATTGAGATACTTTAGTTTCTTAAAGTGACAAAAAAAGATAATGAAAAGACTCATTTTTTTCTTAGGGTCTGGGGAATATGGGCTATCTCATATTCTATTGGCAGAAGGTCAATTGGGTATTGAAGAAAGATTTATAGAGTGAAATTTGGCAATGTGTTGCAAAAAACTCAATGTGCATATCCTTTGACATTTTGAAGACATTGTTCCATAGTCTTCTTACATCTAATGGCCATTAATGAAAAATCTGATGTCAATCTCCTTCTTGATTTTTTTTGTCTTCTTTTGAAGCTTTTCTTTATCATTAGCATTCTTAAATTTCACTATGATCTGTCTAAGTGGGGTTTCTTTCTTTTCTTAAAAAAATTTTATCTTGACAAACACTTCGTAGACTATTTCAATCTCTTATCTCATGTCTTTCTTCAGTTCTAAGAAATCCTTAACTATTTCTGTGATATAATACTTCCCCTCAATTTTCTCTACTGTCCTTCTAGAACTTGTATTAGGTTAAGGCTGTAATTTCTAGAGCTCTACCCATGTCTCCTAATCTGTTTTTCATACATTCATTTATACCTTTGTGCTGCCATCCAAGAGAATTCCTTGGCTTGATCTTCCAGCTCACTAAATTGCTCTTTAACTCTGTCTACCTTACTAGTTTTTCTTCCTAATTTTTTCTTTCATGTCAATAGTTAAGATTATTATTTCAAATAACTTTAGTTGATCTTGTTTTGGCCACCCTTTTTCTCATTTTGTGATTATATTATCCTTCCTCATTTTTTTCTGGGTAGACTAATTATACTAATTTAAAATTCTCTTCTGCATGCCATACTATCTCCATCTTCTTTGACAAAGGGTCTTCATATATAGAGTTTGGTATTTTTTATGGCACAGGTCTTACTGAAATGTTTATCTTGTTTTTGGGCTCATTTTTCTCACTGAAATTTCCTGCTGGAACATCAGCTGCATCTGTTTGAGAGGCCCACTTCCAGGACAGGGATGGGAATTACTATTGGCTTAGTTCTTGGCACTGTTTTTATAAAGCCTGTGTCCTTGGCATGGCTGTTCTCTTTTGCTTGGGGGTGGGGGAATCACCAGCTCTTTAGAACACTGCTTTTTGCTGTGCTGAGCTGAGCCCTTTACAGACATCTCCAGCATTGCCATCTGGCCTGAGCTGGGGAATAATTAGAACAGCTGACTTTCCTGGCTGCTCCTGGTGTCCCTGTGGCTGTCACTGGGCCTCTGCCTACTCCTGGCCTCTCTCCTTGGTGCTGCCCTCATGCCTCCTGGGGCTTTTTCTCCTTCAAACTAATCCTCTAAATCCTTCATGGATTTTCAGGACATTCTTTTTGTTTTTTAGTGAGGCTATATATTTTTTAAATTTCTATCTCTGATTTCTTGGTATGGGAAGGACACATGTTCAGTCCAACATGGTGAAATGGAATTACACAAAGTCCCTATATAATCTTTAAACCAGTAATCCCACTTCCCAAGGCAGTAATTCAGAATTAAACCTTAATACAAGGAGTTTCATCACAATAACACTTATTATAATGAAGAAGTAGAGACAAATTATAGGGGATTAGTTAAAGAAATGGTAGCATATTCATAAACCAGTATGAATAATAAAACCACTGTGAAATATAATGTGGTAGAATATTTAATGGCATGAGCAAATGCCATCAATGTATTATTAAGTAAAAATTTCAGGTCACAACATTATTTTAAAATCTCATGTGTTTTTGGAGGAAAGGGTGGTTCTGTAGGGTGGGATTTCTGGCAACTTTCATTTTCTCTTTTCTGGCTATCTGTTCTTCCCCCAATCTGGGGGATTATTTGCAGCCCCTGGTTACCCTCCTTTCATCTCCTCCCCAAGGTGTGCTGGAAGATGGCCTGTCCTCCAATGGCGGTCCCCGACCTTCAGCCCCAGGTGGAACTTCCAACCCTGAGAAGCAGCCAAGCAGTGGGAACCAGGGCCCAAACCCTCAGAGCCTCAGCGCAGGTACCCTGACCCAGAAACAGAACAGCCTTCGGAGCACTGAGGTAGGCGGATTGCAGCGCAGAGCCGGGCGTTGTGGGTGGGGTGGGGGCGGGGGCGGGGGCGGAGCTTGCTTCAGGGAGGGGCCAGGCGGACGCTTTGTCCTAGGAGGGAGCAGTGACCACTCACGTTGGCAACTGAAATTCTCCACCCCTACCGCTGTGAAAATTGTTGTAAACAAAGAACGAGGTCCACCCTCCACCGGACCTTCGGACGTTCGGCTTCCAGGGGTTATTGTTTTGGGTTGAATCAGCGGAAACAGGTCCATGATATTTCCACTCTAAAGGAAGTGTGTGTGTTTGCTTAAATGCAGCTTGGTCGGAGGATCTCCTTTTCTGTCGCGGCCTTTGCCAACTTCACTGCGAGGGCTGAGCTGATTACAGGACCCAGTCTCGGGCCAGGCACTCGGCCCGCCTCCGGGTGGCAGGGTGGGGAGTAGGCAGGAGAGGGAGGGAGAAGACCAGCGTGATGGTAGAGGGGCCCGGCCGGGTACCGGTACCTGGGAGCCTCCATCCGGGCAGTCAGGGGGAGGGTCCCGGCAGCTGAATGTGGTCTGGTGCCGTGGGAGAGACAGGGTAAGGGCGTCCCTGGGCCCGGCCTGCGTCCTTTCTGATCCTTCCTCTTCTCCTAGGACTGTTGCTGAGTAGTGTTCCTCCTGCCGCCCTGACTGCTCCCCAGTGGGAAGCCCGCGGGTGCAGGAGGCTGGGCCCGGAACCAATGCTTAGGAAGCCCAGCTCAAGGCCTGCATTCTCTTCCTCCTCCAGCTCAACCTCTCCCTACCTGTTCCTCACCTTCTCCACCCCAGCCCCCTTGAGAGCCCACTGCTCACCCTATGCACAGACAACATTTTTCTCCCCTCTCTCCTATCAAAACCTATGGTCCTGTCCCTTCAGGCCAATGCCATGTGCTTTCTGAGGATGCACATGGTTAATGATGGATCTCTTGCTCACATCAAGAAAGTTATCACTTTCTATTTTATTCAGAAAACCTGTTGCAAATTCAGCTCTAACGCTCATTAACTAAGTGGCCTAGTAGGAATCATGTGATTTCTTAGAGTCTCAGGTTTCTTACCCACAGAATAGAAATAATCCTCAAATGAGAGAACAGAGGCACATTCTTTATAAGCTGAAATGTGCTCTAAAAATGCAGTAAGGATTCACAGGGGGTGGCTGGGCACGTGGCACCGTAACCCAACTAAATGAAGCACCAGTGGTGGCCCTTCAAACACTGTAGGAGGTAATGGGTGGCAGCTTGGTCTGAGGGTAGCAGTGGCCTTCCTAGAACTGTGTGCATCACTCTGCAGGCTGCTGCCTCCTTAGCCTGTACATAAGGCTCATTAAGTCTTCCTCGAGCACTGTAAAATAAGCATCATCCCCACTTTATAGACAAACAGACTCATTTGGTTGCGGGATGTGGTCAACACTATAAAGTGCTGGAGAGGGGTGTCTGACGTTGAAAAAGGTGACTGTTAGAAAGGTGGAGCATAAGAGATTTTAAAGTACTTTTTCACTGAAAAATAAAGTATTATTCAGTTATTGCCACAATAGTGTTACATAATGGTGTGCACCAACATTCAGTGGCTTAAAACAACGTTCATTTTTTCTCTCTTCTGGGTCAGCTGCAGCTTGAATAGGCTAAGCCTGACTTCAGGGTCCAAACTACACAGGTCGGGCTCAGTCTGTTCCATGTGCATCATTCTGGGAAGCAGGCCAAGAGAGCAGCAGCTCTCTGAGGTGGTGTCTGCTCAGAACTATGGCAGAAATCCAAAAGGACCAGCCACAGTACTCCTCTCATTCCGTACCTCGCCTCACTCTGTGCCCACTAATGCTCTTATTGACCAAAGCAAGTGCCAGGGACCAGCCCAGCAGCCACAGGGCAAGGAAATGCACGCTGTCCACTGCTGTGGAGGAGCAATAATGCAATCCACTCCACATAACCTACAGAAAAATGGACAAACTCATAAATTCAGGGAATTTTCATAAAGTGACAAACTCATGTAATCATCATCCATTTGACAGAGAAGACCATTAACACAACCCCAGAAATCTCCACTGTGCCCACTCCCAGCCACCGTCTGCCCCTCACAAGGTGACCACTCTTCTAATTTCTAGCATTAGAGATCAGTTTTATTTCTGACATTAATATAAGTGGAATCAAATAGTATATGCTTTTTGTGTAATCTCTTGCTCAATATTATGTTGTGAAAGGAATCATCTGTGTTGGTGTGAGTTGTGATAATTTGCTCATTTCCATTGTTATGTATGCTCCATACTATGGAACACCACAATTTAACGATTCTTCTGTTGCGTGACATTTGGGCTGTTTCCAATCTGGAACCATTGTAAACAGTGCAGCTGTGAGTGTACTTGTGCTTGTCCTCAGGAGGACGCTCACTTCCTTTGGGTCTAGGAGTGGAACTGCTGTGTCATTGAGGAGGAATCCATTTGGCTTTAACAGATACCAGCAAATCGTTGTCCAAGGTGGTTGTAGCACTTCACAGTGTAACCAACAGTGAATGAGTTCCGGTTATGGAATTCA
This sequence comes from Tamandua tetradactyla, assembly GCF_023851605.1. Classification (NCBI taxonomy): domain Eukaryota; kingdom Metazoa; phylum Chordata; class Mammalia; order Pilosa; family Myrmecophagidae; genus Tamandua; species Tamandua tetradactyla. The sequence continues at coordinate 147,770,178 of NC_135332.1, forward strand.
GGACTTTTAAACCAGTAAGCTGTGCTTACTCCTGTCTTCCTTAGGTCTGTGATAGCAACAAAATATTCATTTGAGTGCCTTCTTGGTACCACATAGGAAATTAAACCCTTGGTTATATTGTCTCAGTGAGCCATCACAATGGCTCTAAACTGTTGATATTATTGTTTCCAGTTTACAGATGACACATTGACACTTAGAAGTACTAAGGAAAGCACTCCCCACACCACACACACACATGGAGTCTGGGGCCTGGTGGGACTCTCATAGGAATGGAAGCTGTGTTGCAGGGAGTGGTGGCCGCACACACCTGTCAAACACCATGTCTCCCCAGATGATGCAGGTTCATAAGCAGTCCATGCAGCTTTTGTTTTCATAATTCAATGGACAATGGCTGTGTTGTAACTGTTCCCAAAATAAGACCAGGGAGCAAATAATGTCGGTTTTAAGTATTCAAACAATTGCTCGAGTCTTGGACTTCTGAGACCTCACCAGCCACCAGACGTCCTGAGTCCCAACAAGGCCATAACAAAGGTTTCCCTTATAAAGTGTCAGTTTACAAGGTTTCCTCACTGGGACACCCAGGTGCAGAGAGGTCAAGCCTTGAGGATCCACATGCTCTCCTGGGAGGTGAAAATCTCATTTCCTTAAATCAGGGATAAGCCCTCTACCAAGTTGTGTTTGTCAGTAGTGGTTAGAACTCAGGATTATGTGGTTAAAAGATAAGCCCTCTTTATGTAAGCAGTAGAAGCTTAGCCTACCTATAGCAATGCCTCAGAGATACTTCTGGAAGACCTCTTTTGTTGCTCAGATGTGGCCTCTCTCTTTCTCTCTAAGCCCAAGTCTGTAAGTGAAGTCGATGTCTACCCACCTACATGGGACATGATATCCAGGGGTGAAAGTCTCCCTGGTGACATGGGAGATGACTCCCAGGGATGAGTCTGGCCCTGGCACCATGGGATGAACAATTCCATCCTGAACAAAAGGGGGAAAAGAAGTGTAATTAATAATATATCAGTGGCTGAGAGAGTTCAAATAGAGTCGAGAGACTAAGCTGGAGGTTGCTCCAATGCAAGGTTCAGTTGGACATTGCTGTCTATCATAACTTGCCACCCCCTAATCAAAACCATTCCAGCCAATCTTAAAGAACACCTAGGACAATATATAAGATTCTGCAAAGTTTCCATGCACTAGGGTAACTTTCCAGAAATCTACAACCTCCAGATGGGTCCCTGGTCCAGATAAGTCCTGAAACCTAGAGGGCCCAGTAATCAGATAGTTCCATCTCTTTACCCCATATTAGTGAAAGACCCTTCCAATATGAAAAAGTTAGAATGGCCATGGCCCAAATACCCCTAAAGAGTGGAATAGAAAGATCAAAGGTGATGGCAGAGTTATATAGAGAAGGTAGAGTTTAACAAACGAATATAATTGCTGAATCATTAAATTGCTATTTCTTTTAGTCTACTCTAGCATCTTAGAGCAGCTAGAAGTGAAAATCTAAAATTGTGGAATTGTAACCCATACCAAACTCTGAAATCTATTCAACGACTAATTGTGGTGTGCTTTGAAGTTTATTGTTTTTTTGCATATATGTTATTTTTCACAAGATAAAAAAACATCAATTCTGATGATAAACACATATTTATGCCTTCTAGCTAGAAGGAAAAATCTGAGATGATGGTATGGTAGCCCATGATAAACTCCGAGTTCTGTCCTGTAACTACTTGTTGAAGAGTGCTTTGAAACTATTGCTTCTTTTCTTTCTTTGCTTTGTATATGCATTATATTATATAATAAAAAAAAGTAAAAACAAGGACAAGCCCTCGGCATTTCTGGGAAATATGTCCTGGAACCCGGCTCAGATCTGGTGGTGGTGGTGGGAATGCAGTGAGTTTCAGACCACCTCATAAGACATTTTAGGGCTGTGAGGTCTTTGCTTTATATATTGTCAGATGACTCATTCCTTTGTGTCTTCATTCAAAAATTATTCCTTGAGCATCTACCAACAGGATTTAGGGGTGGGCCATAAAAAGAGCACATTTCTCTTCCGCTCCTGAATTCAGAGCCACTTCCTGTGCTTGTCAGATACTTATAGTTCCTGGGGATACAGCAGTGATCCAAACTGATTGTGTCCTTGTCCTCATGGAGCTTCTATTCCAGGGAAATAGAGTCAATAAACAGGCAAACAAATACATAATATGCTAGGTAATAGTAAGAGTTATTGAGAAAAATAGAGCAGGGTCAAGGATAAGAGTGCCACCCACGTTGGTCAGGGAAAGCTGCTGTGTGGAGGTGACGTTTGAACAGAGGCCTGAAGGGGAGCCAGCTTTCCTAAAGGAGGCAACAGTAAGTAGAAAGGTCTGGGGCCCGACAAGGAGGCCAGTGTGGCTGGAGTGGGGAAGGCAAGAGGAGAAGAGGAGAGAGAATGCGGGAAGAGGCAAGGAGTGGAGTACAGCTCATGTAGAGACGTAAGGAATTTGGCTTTTAAAAAAGTCAGCTTTATTGGGTTATAATTTACATTCAGTATTCACCAGTTTAATGAGTACAATTCCATACATTTTGATCATTTTGATACATATGTACAGTTATGTATATATGGATATGGAAATGATATAGAGCTTTTCCATTACGTCAAAAAGTTCCCTTGTACCCCTTTTCAGTCAGACCCTCTCCCCACTCTGGTCCTGTCATCCCCTGATCTGCTTTCTGTTGGGATAATTTTGCCCTTTCTAGAATTTCAAATAAAGGAAATCATGCAATGGCTAATCTTCCTTTTTTTTTTTTTTTAACTTCTTTTATTTACCATTTTGCTTCTGAGATTCATCCATATTGTCATGTCTATAAGTATTCTTTTTAATTGTTGACTATTCCATTATGTGACTATACCACAATTCACTTATCTATGTACCGATTGATAGACAACTGGTTTACTTCCAGTTTTTGGCTATTACAAATAAGGGGGCTAAGGACATTCAACTATAAGCTATCATGTGGAAATATGCTACAACTTCCCTGGATAAATAACTAGGGGAATTGCTGGGTCATACAGAGACTATATTTTTAATTTTATAAGACATTGCCAAGCTGTTTTCCAAAGTGGCTATACTTTGAAATGTGCTCATAATGACTGAGAATTCCAGTGTCTCTGCATCCTCACCAACATTTGGTGTGGTCAGTTTTTTTAATTTTTAGATTTTTAAATTTAATTCTAGAGAGTGTGTAGTGATATCTTGCTGGGATTTTAATTTGCATTTTCCTGATTAGTCTGAGGACCTTTTTATAAGCTTACTAGCCATTTGCATATCTTCCTTGGTAAAGTGTCTATTCAAATCTTTTGCCCAATTTAAATTTTATTATTGAGGTATAAGAGCATTTTTTATGTTTTCTAGATACAAGTACCTTATCAGGTATGTTTTGCAGTTATTTTCTCCCAGTCTATGGCTGTGTCTTCATTTTCTTAACAATGTCTTTCACAGAATCAAAGTTTTAAATTTTGATAAAGCCAGTTTATCAATTTTATCTTTTCTGGTTTGTGAGTTCTGTGCCTGTCCAAGAAATTTTGCCTTCTTGTAGGCCTTAAAGATTTCTTCTTTAGTTTTCTTTGAAGTTTTTATTGTTTTAGATCTTAGATTTGATTATAATCCAGTACAATATTGAATAGAAGTATTGAGAGTGGACATCCTTGCCTTGTTTCCAACCTTAAGGGGAAAGTGTTCCTTCTTTCACCATTAGGTATGATGTAAATATTAGGTATTTTATATGTGTCTCTAATCTGACTAAGGCCTTTCTGTCCCTTATTTGGTGAGAAGATTTTGTTTTGTTTTGTTTTAAATGTAGACTAGGTAATGAATTGTGTTAAAAACTTCTTCTGCGTCTGTAGAGATGATCATATTGTTTTTATCTTTTATTCTTATAATGTAATGAATTACGTTTTCATTAGTTTTTTAATGTTAAGCCAACCTTGCATTCCTGAGATTAACCCTACTTATGCATGCTGTATTATATATTTCTGGATTCAGTTGCACATATTTCATTAAGGATTTGGCGGAAGGAGGCAGTATAGTTCTTATCATTCCCCTGAAATAGCTCGTGAGGGACCTTGATCTGTAGTATTGTCATCATTGTCGACTTTGTCAGCTTTTTATGTGAGGGTCGTGCTGGCCTCATAGTGTTGCGAAGTGTGCTCTTCTGTTCTGTGGAAGACTTTGTGTACAATTGGTATTGTTTCTTCCTTAAATATTTGGTAGAATTCACTGGTGAACCCATCTGGGCCTGGATTTGGGTGGTGGTGGTGGTGGCTCTTAACTAGGAATTCAATTACTTTAATAGATATAGGGTTGTTCAAATTATCTATTTCCTCTTGGATGAATTTTGGTTCATTTGGCTTATATCTTTCCATGAGTTTTTCCATTTCATTTAAGTTGTCAAATTTAATGGCAATAAGATTGTTCATAATATCCTCTTATTGGGATCTATAATGATGCCCTCTCTTTTATTCCTGATGCTGGTAATATGTGTTCTCTCTCTTTTTTTTTGATCGGTCTGCTTAGAGAATTATCAGTTTCATTGATCTTTTCTGCACCATCCTTTCGGTTTTCCTATACCCTCCCCAACCCTTAATAAATAATTCCTTTGTTAAGTTACCCAACTTATTTCCTCTTTCCTCTGGGATCCTGACAGATGCTGGCAATGATTGAACACTGAAAACTGGATTTAACTATGTCGTGTTGTCTGCTTCAAGAGTTATTTCAGTGGCATGGTGAGAATAAGAACTTTCTTGGAAAGGGTTTAAAAGAGAATAGGAGGGCGGGCCACAGTGGCTCAGCAGGCAGAGTTCTCACCTGCCATGCCAGAGACTCGGGTTCAAATCCTGGTGCCTGCCCATGCCAAAAAAAAAAGAGAGAGAGAGAGAATAGGAAAGGATAAGTGAAGTAGGAAGTAGAGAATTTTGCTGTAAAGGGAAGCAGAGAAAATGAGCAATGGCTAGGGAGAAATGTGAGATTGAGGTATAACTTCTATTTCTTTTCTTTTATTAACATGAGTAATTACATGGCATTTTTGGGTGATCATGGAAATGATCCAGTAAAGAGGGAAAAGTTGAAGATGAAGAAGAAGGGACAATTTCTAGAGTGACAGAATATGAGAGAATGGGATCTATAATGACACATTGCAAATGGCAGAGCCAGGATTCACACCCAGGCCTGCATAATTCCAGAAAACAAAAACAAAAACCTATGAGATTAAAAAAAAAAAAAAAAAAACTGTGAGATTTACAACTGAACTTTATTGCCTTTAGGGTAAATTAGATAATCCTAAATCTCTTCCTGTTACGAAATTCCTACTCTATGATGCCCGAATTTTGAGCCATCCCAGCCTTCCCTCCAAAATGACCACTGTACCCAGAAACAGGAACTGTTAGTTGAGAACCAAAGCACAGAACATCATATCCTGGTGTCTGTTGTATGTATTGTTGTCTCTTGACTTTCCTCAAGCTATTTGTCCATCTCCAAGATGCCACTTACTTTGAAAGGCAGAGTTTACATTATTGTCTTCAACTGGTCATCCCTATGTCACATTTTTCTGCCATTCCAATGCTCTGTCCTCTCCACTACCCCATCCTTTCTTCAACCAATACAGTTTACCTCCATTTCCAGTCACTGTGGGAGTTATTTTCAGCTGGGGTCTCAGGTTTAAGCCTGCAGACCTCATGGAAGCTTCCGTCCAGCTGAGCTATCTCATACCAACACAGCTTTCATCTATCTAGAATCTGCCCAAAGAAAATAGTTTTCCTTTTCTCTCTGAAGCCTTTGACATACTGTCTTTTCCTAGCATGTCTCTGATACTCTGGCCTAAAACTTCCAGCATTTCCAGTACCTGACTCACTCAATATCCTCTCTTCCTTTGCTCCCCGAAGAGGACCCATTAGCTTTTTGCAGCTTGCCCCGATGCGTCATCAGGCCAGCTGGATGATATTTCTTTGGCAATTCTTTGAAGCGCTCATTCTCCAGAAGCACCTTTTTGTGGAGCATGCATCCTCATCCACATCCCTACCATGGATTTACATCAGTAAGTTTTGTAAAACTTTACATCAGTACTTTTTTTTAATTTTGGATTTTCAAGACAAGTGTGTGCATGTGTTAAATAAAGGCAATCCTTTTAGGTCTCAAAAATGTCCACATAGATTTCTTTATAACCACCCTTTTGATTCATTCATCAAAGATTTATTAAGCACCATCTAGGTGCCAGAAACTATTCTAGTGCTGAAGATCCACAAGTAGACAGGACAGATACGGTCTTTGCTTTAATGGAGCTACCAGTTTTAATGAGGGGTGAGGGTGGGGAATCACATAATAAAGAATAAATAAACAAAGCATTTATAGACCCAGAATGGTGCTATGAAGGAAATAAGAAAGGTCCCCAGTGTAGGACAGTACTTTATTTAACATAGATGCCACCCCACAGTTTAAATCTCTTTCTGAAGGGTGATAAAAGGCTCCTAAAGTTGTTAATGCAACTGCACCTTATCTTCTGAGCCCTTCCCCACATCATGTCCATCAAACAGTCTCCCTTTTTCCAATTCCCTCTGGCTCCTGCCTTATCGCTGGCGTTAATAGGTGTTAACTGGCAAAAAGAATGTGACAAAAATGATCTTTCACAAATTGGAACTGACAGTCTCAGTGGGTTGCTCTTTCCTTTTTTATATTATGCTTTCATTTCCTCAAGTAACTTGGGACCTTATTGACCCCACAGCCTCTGATAAATCATTGCTCCATCTACTTCACCACCTCTCTTCCTTAGCTACATAAACAACACAAGAGGAAGCTGTGTAGTTGCTTGTCCTCTCCTGTTACTCAATTGTTCAGGAAGTCTGGACTGCCTCCAAACGTTTACTTTCCACCTAAATGTGCCATTTCCTTGGGTTTAGACCTGGTTCCCCACCCCCATCTCCACCCCAGAATGACCTCCTCAAGTATTCAGCTAAGGTAGAAATGGATATGTTAACATAGCTCTGAGCACACACAGCCCTGAGTATGTGACTGCACTCCCAATTAGCCTTCCTGTCTTCAGAAGCTGCATATTTTCAAGTTGCTTTATTATTCTTGGCAAAGTGACCAGACCATGCTAAAGGAATTAGCTGATGTCTGAGCTGATCTCAGCTAAAACCTCTAACTCCCACTCCTCTACCTCCAGTGTCTGATTATTGTCAAGGCTTTGCCCTAAGAAAAATGGGTGAAGCGGGTGATGGTGGTGCAGTGGCAGAGTTCTCGCCTGCCACACTGGAGACCTGGGTTCAATTCCTGGTGCCTGCCCATGCCAAAAAAAAATAATAATAATAATAATTTAAAAAAAAATGGATGAAGCCCCCCAGAGGTGACTGTGGTAAAAGAAGGAGCCCCCCCCAACCCCCCCATTCAAGAAAGGAGGACAGGACCAGCCCACGATTTTTCTTGGACAGCAGTAATATGAGATATATGAGGGAAGAGTTTAGAAAGTAAATATGAATCTCCTAGAAAAACATAAACACATTAAAAAGAGGGAGAGAACAAAGAAACCACTGGAGAAAACCAAAGAGAGAGAGCAAGAGCTGTTAGAAGAGTAGTTCAGTGCACTAGCGTGAGCCTGGGAAAAAGGAAGGAATTGAGCAGTGCATGTGCATGTGTGTATAGTGCTTTCCACAACCCATCTATGTGTTGGCTGCTGCCTTACGTAGATGGAGATTTGCAAGACTCACTGTTTTCTAAGCGTCTGCAGAAAAATCAGTTCAATTAGAGGCCAAAGACCTCCATATTCTTTATATTCCTCCTTTGCCCTCTAGCCTACTTCAGGGCTGTACACCTCGTAGATGATCAGTAACAACATACTGACTGAGTGAGACCAGTCTAGTAATTCACAGTTTTCCCACAGCGTCATCTGCCAGCACCAGCCTCATATGATGGCTGTTCTATGAGAGCCCCGCTTCCTTTTCTCAGGCAGGTTCTGCTGCCTTCCTGATGTTTTTTCTTCTCTCTGTCTGAGGTTCAAGTCGAAAAACAGCAATTCTTTTTTTTTTTTTTTTACAGACTAATATATTTTATGAATATGGATGCAAAAATCCTCAGCAAATGTCCAGCAACATATAAAAAGAATTGTATACCAATTTCAAACCCAGTGAAATTTATTCCAGAAATGCAAGGGTGATTTCAAATGATTGAACATAGAGTCACCATATGACCAAACAAACCCACTCCTAGGTATATGCAAAGAGAAATGAAAACATGCATCCACACAAAAACTTAAACATGAATGTTTATTAGCTGTATTATTCATCATGGCCAACTGGTGGAAACAACCCAAATATCCATCAACAGACATTTGAGAAAACAAAATGTGTATACCATACAATGGAATATTATTTAGCCATAAAAGAATGAGGTTCTGATACATACTGCAATATGGATGAACCTGGAAAACGTAAGTAAGATAGGCCTGTCTTCTGAATGGAAGAAATGTCCAGAATAGGGAACCTACAGAGACAAAAGTAGATTAGTAGTAACAACTCCTTTTAGTATGTGCTACCTGATAGCTTAAAATACCTAGGCTGAGGCAGGATAAGGAAGTACCCTGCATGGGGCTGCAGTCTGTGCAGAATTTGCCCCAGTCTTGGGGAATTCTTGAGAGTTTTCCGGATGTATAGTTTGATCTCTTTCTTCTGAGACCAGCAACCTGACCCTTGTATCAAAAGTTCCCTGGCTGACCTTGCTCTGATGCCAAAAACTCCATGAAGCAACAGCAAATAAATCCATGGAATTCTAGGGACAGCCAGAGGTTTGTTAATATCTGTCTTCTTGTTTATTTTTACATGGGCAGGCACAGGGAATTAAACCCGGGTCTCTGGCATGGCAGGGGAGAACTCTGCCTGTTAGACACCATGGCCCACCCTGTCTGTCTCCTTTTAATGGGAATTGACTGGGCAGGAGAAAAGCAGCTTGAGTTTTGGCTCACAAAGCTCTAGACTTTAATCCTTTGGGAAGGGAGAGAAGAGGCAACTGATATTTTTGGAGTATCTACTATGTGCCATACACACTGTCATGATGTCATCTAATGCCACACAACTCTGAGTGCTCAGCAGCTTCCTTCTCCACCTGGGAAAATGGAGGATCAGGAAGGTTATTTGCTTGGTCAGCGGAGCATAGGAAGTAGCGGTGGGCTGTGCTGGAATCGGAACCCAGGTCTCTGCTTCCAAATCCCACATTCTTCCCATTACCAGAAACATTATGGTGGAGAATTTAGAATGAGTTTCAGCAGGGCCATGGAGACAGGATGGGTACCTGGAGCCATCAACTTTGGTTTGACTTATGACCTGTATGGACGTCGACCTTGGGCTAATGCTTTAGCCTGAGTGACTTCAGCCGCCTGGCTGGGAGAGTGAGCGCAGTGACATTCCCACCTCTCAGGGATGCTGGAAGGAACAGTCAATTAGGAGTATCACTGAAATCCTGTCGGAAAAGTTCTAGGACATTTAAGCAGAGCAAAGCAAACAACTTCTGTTCCAGGGATTTTTTTCTTCTTTCCTTCTTTCTGAATATTTTCATTCCAACATTCTTCATCAAATTGTCAGTGGAGTATATATATTGTATGACATATGCTGAGTTAGATTCTGGGGATTCATTGGGAATGGGGTCCCTACCTTCTTGAAGCTTATAATCTAATGAAGAAGCAGAAGAAAAGCTAGTAAGTGAACAAATCAATGTATAATTCAAACCATGGTTAATGGCCAGGAAGATTATAAGGAGTATCACTAGAGAGTACCCAAAATCCCTGCAATATCCCATTGAAATTATTGGCTGTAATTATCTCTGGAGTAAGGACCAGGGGGCAGACAGGGGAAGCAAGTACTACTTTTTTTGCTGTGCCCTTCTCTGCTCTTTGAATCTTGTTTTACTGTAATTAATTATTACATTTATAACTTGTATCAATTAAATGTACATAATTTTTTTCTTTTATAACTTAGAAATACAAGTTATAGAAAAAATTTGGTGTCTGATAAATCGTAATCTCAGTAAGCTGTGCTTGTCTTCATTGTTTGTAAAGAACTGTGAGAAGGTTCCTGCAGTCCCATGTTGGGTACAGATACATTTGTGGTGTCAGAGGAAAGCTGAGAGTATCTCTATTTCCCTTTGGGGGGAAGTGGGAAAGGCCGAGCGGATTTGGCTGTGCTCTCTGAGTCAGCCCTCACTTCCCTGGGAATCAGTCTAGATCACTGACTTCTGAACTCCAAGGGAAACAAGCTCATCTGGTTTTGAGACTGCTTCGGAGTTAGCGCAGTCAAACTGGCTACTCTTGAGAGATTGCAGCCAATAGATTACTTTTAATTAAAGAGGTCGTATCAAGAGGACTAAAATCTACAATTCATGGTGGAAGGAAACTTGCAGAAATTAAAATGAGGCTAGGGAAGAACAGAAAAACTGTCAAACTGGAATGAGAAATAAGAGGTGGCCCATTAACAAGAGTGAATGGTGATAAAACTCACAAAACAAGAATATTAGAAGGAGAAGAAGGATTGAAGTCACAGATAGCCGCAAAAGAAAAGGTGCCAAATAGATTTCTCTCATCATTCATTCAGGAAACGTAAGATTTTTTTTTTAAACCGGTAATTGTAATAGGGACACATTTCCTTTTCCTGTCATTAAAAAAGGAGTGGGAGGAGGTGTGAAGTAAAACCACATCAGAAAGGAGAATATCTAGGTTGTCCAAAGTGTCCTAAATCCAAAGGGACAAAATGGTATAATCAGTCCCAGTATCTCTATGACTCTTTTCTCATAGGAGGAAAAAGCAACTTCTCAGAACTTCTAGAGAAAAGAGCTGGCACTTTATTCTCCTTCTCATCTTTTTCCTTCTCATCTGGGCCTGAAATTTAAGGCTTCCAAGTGATAACCAGATGACCCCCTGAACTTCTCAACCAACCCCACCCCATGGGGAGCTCTGAAGCTCTAGTGGCCCCTCAGAGGTATCCTGCTTTGAGCCTTTATATTTCCACGTGGGCCAGCCTGGGGTGGGGGGGACTTGACCTTGGGTGTGGTGGCTCTCCGCAGCTGAGGTTACCCCTGAAGGCACCGACACCTGGAGGCCATTTGCCGACTGCACTCACTGCTGCCGGACAGGTCCTTCCTGGAAGTAGGGTTGGGTGGTCCAGGTCTGTGTCTGTCCACTGATGGGGCCAACCCACTGGCCCCTGGCACCCTTGCTCCAGAGCAAGGGCATAAAATTGTCCTCTCTAGTTAAAGCTTTTTTTTTCCTTTTTTGGAGAGTTTGGGGGTTTGAGGTCTGGGCACATATAGTTGAAGAGCCTATGGTTTAGTTGCTGCTTTAATATTTAGTATTAATTCTGGACATTTATCATTGTTTTATCTTCACTTGGAAATGAATAGTTGATCCTACTTTTGGCTTACTATAGTTACTAGGTTTTGGGGGGTTTTTATTTTTCATTTTTATTTAGTGGCAGGTATTGTGTTAAGTACCTTACCTGCATTATCTTATCTAAATTCTTACAATAATCTAATGAGGTAGGTACTGTATTATTATTCCCTATTTGTAGATGAAGAAACTAAGGATCAGAAAGGTTAGAAAAAACTTTTCCACAGTAGAATCATATTTTAAAAGTTTGTCTGAGTCCAGAATTCCAGCCCTTAACTAAAACCTACTGAAACCTCTCACATCATCCGTTGAACAGACCTTAGCTGATGAATTCATTCATTCGACAGTGTTTTATTGAGCACATTTTGTGCTCAGCTCTGTTGTAGTTTGGTATTAGAGATTCAACAAAGAAGCCTACCAAAAAGGGCCATGTGCATGTGTTTTTGTGGGTCATTCTTCCTGCCTCTGTGTGTGTGTGTGTGTGTGTGTGTGTGAGTGTGTGTGTGTCTTGTAATAATCTCAAGAGCTTGATGCAAACCTGGAAACCTTTGGACAATCCTAGTAACTCAATTCATTGTTTTAAACTCTTTAACAGGCTAAAAGAGATGCTAAGCGGATGTCTGCAAAAGAAGTCACCATTAGTGTTACTGACAGCATCCGGCAAATGGACAGAAGTCGAAAAAGCACAAAGAACTGTGTTAATTAGCAGAGCGTTCACACAGAAGGCCAGATGGACTTCTTTGGTGCCCTTCACAGTCCCAGATCCTGCCAAGGAAACTTGAAGAAGTGGGTGCCCCTTGCAGAACGAGAAAGCTGCTGCATGCCTTGAGAGACTCTCTCTTACTTGCCTGCACAGTTGGGACATCTTCGGCCTCTTGTTGATCACATAAATGTACTGGCACAGCACTCCTCTCGGGGACTAAACTGCAAATGTACAGTTCAGTTTGCCTTTTTGCAACGTGTGTAATATGGTCCAGAGTAAAATTGGTGAACTAAAGCCACAGGCCGGTTTGTGAAACAGAGAAAAGCAGGAGGGGTGAATTCCCTGGGTGAAAGCTTCATAAGTCACTTCCAAGCAATCCTGGTCACAATAGTATGCACTGTTTCAGGCAAGTTTACCTTTTATTCTTTTTTAAAAATACCACCATCACGAAGCTTATTGTGTTTACTTAAAAGTTGGCTTTTATCCAAATCTAAGCTATGTGAGAACCATGAAACAGGAAAACTCCCTGTTACTCTTGTCTCCATAGCTCAATATGAGACAGGTTCAGATCCAGTTTTACATGAACCAACACCCACAGGTGTCTCTGGGAGGTCTCTAAGTACCTGTGATGCAGTCAGGTCACATCCGCCTCTCATCTGCCTTCATTGTCCTCCCAGGCCGGCATCCATGTTAGCCTGCAACCCATAATATCTAGGTTAATGGGGGTCAGTTCATCCAATCTATGAAGACCCTCATGGCTCAGCCAGACATTGCATTTTTTCGTAGCTTTCTTACTCCCTTTGCTTGTGTTCTTGAGGGTTTTCTTTCTCCATTCAGGTTATTTACAATTGTTCATCAAAGACTAGAGGGAATCATCCAGGAACATGTTGGCAGAATACATAGCTTCTTTTTTGACTTCTCTGTGCACAGCCCCAGGATTGTGTCACACTGGTTTCTAAAAAAGTAGTGACTTTAGAAAACCAATCCCTGGTTGATGTGCATTCATACTGACCTGAGATTGACATGCATTGTGTTAGAAACCAGGTAGCTCATGAGTAAGAAAGATGTTTTAATGGGAATAATTTCCTAGCATTTTGTTAAACATGTTTTTCTGGAAGTATTTTCCTCCAAACTATTTTAACATGATTCTTATAGGACTGTTAACATTCTGGGATTGGGAAAAGTAGGACTAAAGTTGTACCAAACTATACCAATAAACTCCATGTTTAGCTGAAATAGGCAGCCTGATGGTGTGTGTTTATGTAACATGGTCCAAAGAATTAATATAAGCAGGTGAAAATTCAGGTATCATCCTCCTTACCTGCCAACTCTGTTATTCCTTAAACACAAGTGGGTGGTATCTGTCATTATTCTCTCATTCTTTCTTTCATCAATGGATTGTATCATTATTTATTAGGCATTTAATGCCAACTCGGTGTCAGGTACTGTGCAGATGTTTAGGGACTTGGACTCTGGCCAGTCATGATTCTATGTCCTGAATCTTAACCATAGACTTAATAACTTGAGACTACTCTAAGAGATCGTGTGTGTTGTGAATTGCTCTCCAATGAAATCTCACTTTCATATTCAGGGTAGGTTTGTATCTTAAACTCCAGACATGAGTATTCTCCTAAGCACTGTACAAGCCTATCATATACACAAAACCATTTTTTCCCCAAACCTCTACCATTTGGTGATTCTTTGAGAAAGGGCTTTTAGGGAACTTCACATTCTAAAAAGTAGAAATAATAAAATAAAAGCCTGTGACTCGGCTCCACTAGATTACTCAGCAGAAGCTCCCACCTGACAAAAGTTGGCAATGATCCTACAAGGTCAGGGCCTGTTCTTCCAGGGTTTCCTTCACTAGTGACTGCTTCGGCCATGGACAAAGCCTAATTTTCTCTTTACAACTTTGCTTTGCATCCGTTAACTGCTGCCCGTTGTTTGGAATTTATCAACTTGAGAGGCTATCTTTGATTTATATAGAAAGAGTTATTTGCTCCTTGAGGAGAAGGGAATGAAGGGCGTGTAATCTGCCTCTCCAGAACCGTCTGGAATTCACTAAACAATAATCGGAAGTTAAACCATGATGCTGAATATTTGTGTGTGTGTGTATGATACAGGAACTAACTTACTAACCTGCTAGGATAACACTTTCCATTGCAAAGTTTGTGTCAATAAAGCCATTAATTTCAAGCATAGATAGGCTGTTATGGGGAATCTTTATTGGTATCTTAGATTTGTATGTAGAGCAGTTTAGATTTCTTTATTATTTTTTTTTTACAAAGGCCTTTTATATAAGCAATCCCTGTGAATTCTTGTGAAGTAGGAAAGGAGAATGCTATGAGTCCCAAGTTACAGCTTTAAAATTACACGTTTCATTCAACTAGTAAGTGATATAGCAAGACTCAGGAGAGGGAAATCTGCAAGTCCAGAACACGGTGCCTCTCAGGGCAAAAAGTTCTCACCAGGGCTGGGACACTCAGCCCAGGATTACTGGAGGGAAATTTTCCTGAGCCTAGGCCTGGGCCAATGCAGCGATTGGAGAAAGCCAGTGAGCTCTTGGGGAGTTGGGTTTGGCCCAGGCTCTCTTGTCCGTCCAGAGAGGGTGACCCTGAACCAGGGTGAGAGGGCATGTCAGTGAAGGAACATGGCCAGAAAGTGGAAAGCGACTTCGCAATTCAAAGGAGTCCCCAGGATGATGGAAATTACACCTCCAGGAAGAGCTGTTTGGACTTAAAGGTAATGGTTTCCATGGCAGCCAGGGACCTGCCCCAGCTGCTGCCAATGCCCTGAGCACCCCCTCAGATGTGCAGTCTGAGGACTGTCCCTCCTCCCCTCTCCCCTTTTCCGTGCTCCCACCCCACCCCTTAGCCTGCCGGAACACTCCTGCTTTGCACTCCCTCTCTAGCCCCTGCTAGCCTGACCTGTTTATGAGCCACCTGAGTCCCTCTGATTGATTGTCCCACATGCCACAGAAATGCAGCCCATCCATATTTATCCCTCTTAGCAGGGTTCACAAAACTTGGCAGCCCCCATGCTGAAAGCGGTTGGCTGCCATGTTGTTAAAAAATGAGAATTTCACATAAAAAGCCAACTGTGGCAGAGAGTCCTAATTCAGAACTCCAATATTCAATCTCTCTTCATTACCTGGGGACATGTCCACTTTGAATAAATTCTGAACTACCCTATCTCCCTTGCAGCTACATGATTAAGTTCTGACTAATGAAATAAATGGTAGTGAGATATGGAGGCTTCCAGGAAGTCTTATACAAGAACAGTCTGATCCCTTTTTTCACCTCTTTCCTTCTGGCTGCCTGGAATGAGGAGGTAATGGCTGGAGCTAGAACAGTCCACTGAGTCACGAGGCAAACTTGGGAATGGAAGCCATGTCAAGCAGAGCAACAAGTTAGAAGAAGCTTGGGTCCCTGATTTCATTTAGCATCCATGAGCACACCTCTAAACCTCTTTTATGTGAGAGGGTTCTTCACAACTTCTACCTCATTTAGGTTGCTGCGTGGTGTCATTACTCACAACCAAACCTAACCCTAATTAATATACAAACTTTCCAGCTTCTTTTGAAAAATTGGAATGTCTGGCACCTCTGGGCCCTCATTACCACTTGGCCACAGTTGGCTGAAGTTGAAGAGTCCCAGATTGTGACCATCCTCACTATTCATCCATGGCTTACACACTGTAGCCTCCCCTTTCATATAACCTGCCCAACCCCAAGTCATTAGCATTTGCAATCTCTGCTTTAAATTGTGTTTCCAATATATTGTTTTCATCTCCTTTTCAGGAGTCATCAATACGTAGAAGATCATTTTGCCTCATCCCACCATTCTGGGAAGTAGTTAATCTCAGAATTTTCTGAATAGCCAGATTACAAGTATGACATTATTTAAAAGTATGCATTCACTCACTCTTTCATTTACTCAAATGTGAATTTATTAAAAAATCTTCAATATATCAGAAGCTGGGATACAGTGAAGAATAAAACTCTGCCCTCATGGACCTGGCATTCTAGTGGAGGAAACAGACAATAAAAAATAAGTTATCACACTAATAAATGTGATAAATGCTAAGAAGAATGTTAACAGGAGAATGAATTGGAGGGAGGCAGGAAAGAAAGCAGGAGACCATTTAGAAAGCTATTGCAGTAGCTCCCATGAGAGGTATTAGTGGCAAGGAATAAAGTAATTGTTGTAAAGAATAGAAGTGGATGGATGCTGAATACATTTTGAAAGCAGAAACAATAGGACCTGCAGATGGATTGGGTATAGGAAATGAACGAAAGGGAGAAATCAGGGTGATTCCTAAATTTTTTGGTTTGAGCAAGTGTTCTTGATAAGATAGGGTAAGACTAGATGAGAAAAGTTTTTGTGGAGGAACAGAGTGCAAAATCAAGAGAACCATTTTGGTTCCATTCAGAAGGAAATATCTATCAGATATTCAATGGAGGTGTCCAGAAGACAATTAGGTATATAAGTTTAAAGTAAAAAGACAGGATTGGTCAGAGATGAAGATATGAATTTGAAAGTCATCAGCATATATATAGCAGGTATTTAATGACTCAGGAATTAGTTCACTTGAGGAAAAGCTAATAAGGAGGACCCAGAACTGTGTCCTGGGATACTCCACTGTTCAGGAAGTTGGTGGTGGAGGAGGAGGCAGCAAAAGATGCTTAGAATCCTGAGGAAGTTAGGAGGAAGACCAGGTTCAGTTGATGGAAGTCAAGATAAAAATATTCAGTAAGGAAAAATCATCAGCTGGGCTCACTTTTGACCAAAAGGTTAAATAATATGAGAACTGAGAAATAACTACAATTGACATCGTGAGGGTAACTGGGGACCTCAACAAAAGCAATTTCAATGGAAGGACAGTTGTGGAAGCTAGAGACATCAGTGAGTGGAGGAGTAAGGAGGAAGTAGAGGAATGAAAAATTTCGCGTTTGAGAAATTTTGCTATGAGGGTGAAGAAAAAGAGGGCAGTAGTTGGAGAAGGACAAAGGGTGAAGGAGAAGTTTTAACAAGTGAGACATACTAGAGTATGTTTCTCAACTAGTGCGAAGATTCAGTAGCAAGTGAGAGGCTGATAATGGAAGAGTGAGAGAAGAGAAATGTTCTTAAGAAGGTGAGATGACGAGATCAGGACACACAAAAAAAACCACAGTAAAACTGGAATTTTCTGTATGACAAAAATTAATGTAAAGAAAGTTTAGAGACTAACAATTGTCTATTGGGAAACATTTGCAGGACATATATCAAAGAGTTACTATACTAATACATATATATATGTTTTAAACCCTACAATTTAACAAGAAAAAGCCAAATTACCCAGGAGAATATAGAGAAAAGTATGTGAACAGGCAAGAGGAAACTTCAATGGCCAATAAAAATATAAAAAGATATCTCACCAGTAATCAGGCAAATGCAATTTAAAACAGAGATGCCATTTTTCACCTAGCAAAATATTAAACATTTGATAATAGTATTGAGAAGGATGTGGGAAAGAGGTACTTTCAAACACTGCTAGTCAAAATGAAGATCGATAATGCCACTTAAGATGGCAATTTAGTAACTTCATTAAAATTTAAAATGTGCATGCCCTTTGACTCAACAATTCCATTTTTTTATATATACTCTAGCAAAACACTTGCACATTTTTATAAGGCAGATATTTGTAGGATAATGCTCAGAATTTTAGAATCTGGCTTCAAGGAATCAGAATGAAAGAGGTCAGAACAAGTCCCTTATTGAGGGGAACTTTGCAGAAGCCCCAACAAAGTTGTGGGAGGCACAATCCTAACCCTCTACCCTCCATTCCCTACAATCCTTGGGTGCACCTCTGATGACCGCCGAATGCTCTTCTTGGCCTGAGGGATTTTTTTCCATCTCCACTAAAAGGTAGAAAGGGCAGGGTTTATAGAGACTTGCACAACCAACAAGGAACCTAGCAACATGAATGTATTGGCTACATCAAGATAATACATACTTCTTAAGCTAAAGCCAAATGGGTGTGTGTGTGTGTGTGTGTGTGTGTCAGGAAACACAGGCTAAATTGGAGTTGGTGGACTATGATTGGTTAGCCTTAGGCTTCATGTTCTCTGAGAGCCCTGCCCTACAAGAAACAGGAACCAAGTTGAATTTTGGTTTGCTGATGCGGGGTTTTAGCATGAGCAACTCCATCTTGCGCCCATACACATTATTTTACAGACTTTATAGAAAACTGTAATAGAAGCTGTAGTTCATGATAAATAGAGATGGTATCAACTTAAATAAAACCTTTGGCCCACCTGAATTGTTTTCTGTTTTCAAATCATTATATGTCTTTGGTCTATAGTATTTAAATATTTTCTAACCTTCTCTTCCTTATTGTCCTAGAGGAGACTAATAATTGGCATCACATCTAAATTCTCATAGTACTTGTGCCAACAAGACTATTTCCAAGGTTTCTTACTGAATGCTATTGTGATCTATAATATCCTTTTATTTTGACCAAGTATGAATTAAGTCCAAGGCTTATAATTTTATTTCTCATTAAAGTTTTCATGAATTTTAAATGAGAGCATGTATACGAAGTATTTAACCCAATGTCTGGCTAGAGTGGTGCTCATTATTATTTTCCCATCGAAGTTATTTCTATTTCATATTCATCAACTTGGCATGACCTTCAACCCAGACACAGAAGTAGAAACTATCCCAGATTCCTTCCCCTTGCCCCAACAAATCTAAGTGACTGCCCTCTGTCAGAGCCACCTGTGGAATGCCTTCCTCCCCATCCATCCCTTTGTTACAGTTGTAGTTCAGATTTCATCTTCTCTTTCTTGGATATTGTCATAGCTGTTAACTATTTCTCCCCACTCCTGGCCCTCCTCTCTCAATACATCTAATTATTTTTCTGAAGTACAAATCGAATCACTTCTCTCCCTTAAGGACTCCTCTATTACCCATAGCAGTACTTCTCAAGCATAGCTTTGTGCTTCACTTTGAGTCAGGACCATCTCAGTTGCAAATGATGGAAATCCAACTCAAACCAGCCTAAGCCAAAAGGGGGATTTACCAGCTCATACAACTTGTAAATCTAAGGGTGTCATGACCCAAGCATGGATAGGTCAAGTGATTCAGACATCCATTATTCAAACTCGGGTGTTCCCCCAGCCCCTTTTCTCAGCATCTCTACTCAGCTCAGAGACAAAGAGAAAGCCAGAGGGACCAGCCAGAAGCAGAACATCAACAGAGACCCAGAAGACAAGGGGAGAGACCAAGAGAGGCCACCATGTGCTGTGCCATGTGACAGGCTAAGGACCAAGTACGCCGGCTGCCAGCCTCAGAATGCCACAGTCTTCAGGGAGAGAGCACTGCCCTGATGATGCCTTGATTTGGATGCTCGCTTAGCCTCAAAACCAAGAGCAAATCAATTCTCATTGTTTAACTTGATCCTTTTCGTGGTATTTGCTTGAGTTACCCAAGCAACCAAAACAGCTGGGATGGACTGTGAAACAAGGGATGAGAGCCTGACAGCCCAGAATTGCAGAAGGGAGCACAGAGTTCAGACGCACAAGACAAGAGCCCAAGTCCTAACCTGGCACCTTATAGCTGGGTGCCCTAGGGACTCTCGGAGGCTCACTCCCTTTAAGTGGAAATAGCAGCAACTTTTTGAGGTTATGCTGTGAGGACTGAACAAGATAACAAATGCAGAGTGGATCACATGGTGTCTGTCACATGATCATAATTATTGCCATGCCCCAGGTACCAGGTGCTTCACACTCACTACCTCTAACCAGTCAAGCAGCCATGGAAGATGGGCATACTCAGCCCCACAAGGCCCAAGACTGCACAGCTACTGAGCAGTAGAACTCGCATTTGAACCCACTTCTGTTTATCTATAAGATCCCATGTGCTGTCTGGTGCACCATGAGTAAGTGCTCAATAGATGTAAATTTCCTTCCTGTCAGGATAAACGGCGAGTAACTTCACAGCCCTTTTTATAGCATCGCTATCTCACCGCTTCCAAGTTGTCAGTGCTAATGCCAAGATCAATTATAGCACCCTAGATACAAATCTGTGAAATTTCACCTTTGTTTCTTTTAACTTTTTTTTCTAAGCAGCAACAAAAAGAGTGGCAGTCTTTTAAGCTGCCTTCATATTTAAAGCTAATTCTTATTAATTGGGGAGGGGGGTCTTTCTAAAATATATTGCAAACCTAAGCGGTATTAATCTACCATAGTAATCACTCCTTTCATTTTGTTCCAGAAAAAACAAAATGAATGCCTGAGCTTACTAGATCCCTAAGGAGAAAGGACCCTCCAGTCAGAGAATAGAGGGTAGCACTTGCAAAAATATGTGCTTGTGGAAAGGAATGCAGTGGAATAGAATTGTTTTCTTGTTTAAAAATTTTAACAGGTGAAAAGGATTATGACTGAGCACAATAGTTTGCAACGGGGCTGCAAGTTGGAATCACCTGGAGAGTTTCAAAACCTTTTGCTGCCTGGATCTCACCCACAGAGCCCCTGATTATATTCATCTGTTATGCAGCCTGGGCATCAGGATTTAAAAAAAAAAAAAAAAACTCCCTATATAAGAAAATTAAGTTTCGCTTTCATACAAGATGGTGCAGGAAAAGGCTGCAGGACAGCTCACACCAGTCTTGTAGGCAGGGAAGAAGAGAAAGCTCTGACATAAGCCTAGAATTGGAGCTAAATAGGTAGAAACAAGATTAAATAAGTTCCGACGAGGGTCATTGAAATGTAAAGCTTAATCAAAAGGAGGAACCTTCATGGGAAGTTTGAATTAGTTAGAAAATCCAGATAGGCTGTAGCCTCTGGAGATACAATCAACGGAGAGACAGGGAGGGGCCTGTGGATTGGGTTTAGGAGATAAATATCACTGCTTTTGGTTGCTGTGTGCCAGCCACCATTTTGGGGCTGGACGCCTATCCTTGCAAGATTGTGAATAAATTATTTTCTTCTCCGCAGTTGGGTGAATGTTTATTCTCTTTCAGATATGGCGTCCTTTCTAATGCCTAAAACAAGGGTAAATCAGAATACAGAGTAAAGGATGACATTGTCTGTATTTTAGAACTTCACCTACTCTATGAGACCAAAGGAAGAGAGGTTTATTTTGTCCAAAACCTAAATTTTCTGCAGCATACAATCTATCTCAACCTGTTTAGATAGTTCATCTAAACAGCACAAACACTTGGAGCCCAGAATGGAAATGAGGGCTTGTAATTCTATATCACTTAATGTAATACCTGGATACATCCCAGAGTAAATATGACAAAGTTCCTTGAGGGACTGGAGGAAAAATACGGAACTGTTAAGCTTTCCCTTAATAGTATCAGGACACGCCTGATACTCTCTCAAACACAAGGAGCTCCCAAGCCCCTGATCTTGAGGCTTGCTCTTATGAAACGTTATTTCTGTAGTGGAGAAGCTAAGACTACCTATAATTATGCCTAAGAGTTACTTCCAGAGAACCTCTTTTGTTGCTGAGAGGTGGCCTCTCTCTAGGTCCAACTCTGCAAGTAAAATCATTACCCTTCCCCGTATGTGGCATATGATGTGCAGAGGTGCGAGTCTCCCTGGCAACATGGGAGATGACTCCTAGGGATGAGCCTGGCCCTGGCACCGTGAGATCAACAATGCCTTCCTGACCAAAAGGGGGAAAAGAATTGTAACAGAATAAGACTTCAGTGGCTGAAAGAGCTCAAATAGAGCTGAGAGGCTCCTCTGGAGGCTACTCTTATGCAAGCTTCAGCTAGATATTGCTACTGGCCAAGGTTGCCAGACACCAACCAACATAATTCCTGTCAACCCTAAAGAATACCCAGGGCTCTATATGAGATCCGTCAAAAGTTTCAGTGACTAAGTTTACTTTTCAGAAACCTAAAGCCTTCAGGTGGTTCCTAGGCCAGATAAGTCCTGAAACCCAGAGGTGCCAGTCACTCCAAGAATGTCAACCAATTCCATCCGTCTATCCTATATTGTCAACATCCCTTTTCAACATGAAAAAAGTTCGAATGGGCGTAGCCCAAATATCCCTAAAAATTGGTAAAAGGGTCAAAGGAGAAGGAGGAGTTATAACATAGAAGTTAGGATTTAACAAATGAGTATGACTACTGAATCATTATATTGCTATTTCTTTGTAGTCTCCAGTGTCTTGGAGCAGCTTGGAGGAAAATCCTGTAATTGTCCCACTGTAACTCTATTGAACTTTGAAATCTGTTTACAACTACTTGTTAAATGTTTTGCTTTTTTGAAGGTATATTTCATACACACACACAAAAAGAAGCTAAAAACCTCAGAGGGTTCTAGTGTGCAGGCAGGGTTGAGAACCACTGGTTTAGTTGATCACAGATATAATTAGTGTCTCAAAGACACCAGGAAGGGAACTTAAATCAGGGTCCCTGGCCTGAATTCCAGCTTTCCCACTTATAAGCTTTGTGACCTTAGGCAAGTCATTTAACCTCTCCAAGATTCTGTTTGCCCATTCATAAAGGTTAATGTATCCTATAATATTGTGAGGATTTAGCATGAATTTATATGTGAAGCACATGGTATAGTCCCTAACATATGAAGATAAACAGGTTGTTTGTTATAGTTGCCCTATGATCCAGCTCTGAAATTTCCAGTACATGGGCAAGATCTGACCTACAAAATTCAGTTCTCACCAGTAAATGTACCAGAAAGCTGGTCCCTTATTTAAGCACCAACTCAGCATAATTATGTGGAGGCAGAAAACTCTTGCTTAGTTAGTGTTGGGCTCTAGAGACTTTGGGTTCTCACGTGAAACTTGACAGAATTTTTGTTCGCAAGCTCTCTGGAGGGTGGTTTTCCCCAAGTTGCTAACTAGTAAGCAAGCCATGAGTTTGGAGGTAAAGGAGTCCCTGGCAAGGACCTGTAAAGCTGTGGGTTTGGGGTATCACATTTTTCTTTTGCACTGATAAATTTGCCAGGCCCTGGCATCAAATACACGATGCTGTTCTCTGTGAGGGGAGAAACTCTAGCCCTGCAGCACCTGCTATAGACCCTGGGCAAGCCTGTTTTGTTCTACCCATATGATTTTCACCTGACCCTCAAAACCAGGAAAGACCAAGTAAATGTGTATATTCAGAAGCTTTACTTGGAGTGGGCACAAAAAACTTAAATCTCATTAAAGAAGAGAGCCTTTTAAAACAGCTTTATTCAAGATCCCTGAAAGAGGAGACTAGGGACAACTCATATATTGATTCTGAAACAAAATCAAGGCTTGTGTTTTGGGGATAATAGGAAAATCTTTGGACAAGGAAAACAGAATGAATGAGGTTCTGGTAGCCCCCCACTTCTGCTGATGGCTTTGATCTCACGTTCCAGCCCTAGGCCAAGGACCTGGGACATCCCTTTATATCTGTTATTATTGTGTTGAGAAAGTTTTGTTTTTTTTTAACATTTCTCACCTTAACGTCATTTAGAAAATGGATATTTTTAAATATTTTTTTTATTAGAGACATTGCAGGTTTACTGAAAAATCATGCAGAAAATACAGAGTTCCCATATAACCCCTTATTAATAACATTTTGCATTACTGTGGTAATTTTGTTACAATCTGTGATGGTTACGTCAACTTGACCAAGTGATCATGTCATTGTTGTAAGGATATTTCGTGGCTGGTTGATTAAATCATCGGTCAGTTGACTGCATTTGTGGCTGATTATATCTGAGATCAGCTAAGGCGTGTCTCCAATCAGCTGAGCGCTTTTAAGGGAGAAGAGCCTCTCACTGCTTCTTCAGCCAGCGACCTCTCCTGTGGAGTTCGTCCAGACTCTTCATTGCAGCCGCCGGCTCACAGCCTGCCCCGTGGATTTTGGACTGTTCAATTCCCACGGTTGCGTGAGTCACCTTTATAAATCTCACACTTACAAATCTTTCCTGTTCGTTCTGTTTCTCTAGAGAACCCTGACTGACACACAATTGATGAGAGAGTATTATTAAACTGGTGTTATTAACTATTGTCCATAGTTTACGTTAGGAGTCACAGTTTGTGTTGTACAATCCTATGGTTGTTTTTAGAAATTTTTATTTTAGTAATATGTATATATAATCAACCCAAAATTTCCCCCTTTTAACCACACTCACATATATACTTCTGTGTGGGTAATTACATTCACAGTGTTGTACTACTGTCGCCACTATCCATTACCAAAACTTTCCCATCACCCTAAGCGTTAATTCACCATTCTCTACCTCCACCCTGGCTCCTGGTAACCTATATTCTAGTTTTTGACTCTGTGACATTGTTTATTCTATTGTTTCCTAACTGTGAGATCGTACGATATTTGCCCTTTTGTAACTGACTTAATTCACTCAACATGTCTTCAAGGTTCATCCATGTTGTCTCATGTATCAGAACATCATTTCTTTTTATAACAGAACAATATCTATTGTGTATATATATACATTTCATTTATGCATTCATTGGATGGTGGCCACTTGGGTTGCTTCCATCAATTGTTAATAATGCCGTTATGAATATATAGCTATTGGTCTACATGTTTTTCCTCGTGCTAGTACCATGCTGTTTTGATCACTATAGATTTGGAATAATCCCTATTTTTAATTCTTTTGGCTATATACCTAGAAGTGGGATAGTTGAGTCATATGGTAATTCTACACTTAACTCTCTGAGGAACTGCCAAACTGTTTTCCGCAATGGCTGTACCATTTTACATTCCCATCAACAAGGTATGAGTGTTCTATTTCTCCACATCCTCTCTAACATAATATTTTCCATTTTTTGAATAGTAGCCATTCTAGCAGGTGTGAAATGGTGTCTCGTTATAGTTTTATTTTCATTTCCAAAAATAAAACTATAATGAGATAATTATATCATTATAATATCAATTGATGATTATATCAATATAATAAAAATAATTTATATCAATATAATAAAACTATAATCACTAATGATATTGAACATCTTTCCATGTGCTTTTTGGCCATCTGTATATCTTCTTGGAGAAATATTTCATAAGTCTTTTGCTCATTTTTGAAGGGGGTTGTGGTCTTTTAATTGTTTAGCTGTAGGATTTCTTTATATATTCTAGGAATTAAGCCCTTATCAGATCTGTGGTTTTCAATATTTTCTTCCATTCTGTAAGTTTTCTTTTTACTTTTATAATGAAGTTCTTTGATGCATGTTCTAGTTTGCTAGCTGCCAGAATGCAATATACCAGAAACGGAATGACTTTTTTTTTAAAAAGGGGAATTTAATAAATTGCTAGTTTACAGTTGTAAGGCCGAGAAAATGTCCCAATTAAAACAAATATATAGAAATATCCAATTGAAGGCATCCAGGGAAAGACACTTTGGTTCAAGAAGGCCAATGAAATTCAGGGTTTCTCTCTCAAATGGAAGGGCACATGGTGACACAGTCAGGGTTTCTCTCTCATCTGGAAAGGCACATGGCAAACACGATTAGGGTTCCTCTGTCATCTGGAAGGGCACATGGTGAACACAGCGTCGTCTGCTAGCTTCTTCTCCTGGCTTCCTGTTTCATGAAGCAGCCTGAGAGGCATTTTCCTTCTTCATCTCCAAAGGTCGCTGACTGGTGGACTCTGCTTCTCGTAGCTATGTCGTTCTGCTCTGCTCTCTCTGAATCTCCCATTCTCCAATATGTTTCCTCTTTTATAGGACTTCAGAAACTAATCAAGACCCACCCAAATGGGTGGAGACATGTCATCACCTAATCCAGTTTAACAACCACTCTTGATTAAACCACATCTCCAGGGAGACGATCTGATTACAGTTTCAAACACACAATGCTGAATAGGCATTAGAAGAAATGCTGCCTTTACAAAATGGGATTAGGATTAAAACATGGCTTTTCTAGGGTACATACATCATTTCAAACCAGCACAATGCACAACAGTTTTAAATTTTGACAAAGTGCCATTTATCTATTTTTTTTCTTTTGTTCCTCATACTTTTGGTGTAAAGTCTAAGAAATCATTCCCTAATACAATGTCTTAAAAATGCTTTCCTGTGTTTTTTTCTATGAGTTTGATAGTTTTTTCCTTATATTTGTCTTTGGCCCATTTTGAGTTAATTTTTGAATATATTCTTTTGCATATGGATATCCAGTTTTCCCAGCACCATTTGTTTAAACAACTTTTCTTTCCCCATTGAGCAGACTTGGCATCCTTGCCAAAAATCACTTGGCTATAGATGTGAAATCTATTTCTGAACTCTCAATTTGATTCCACTGGTTTATATGTCTTGTGCCAGTACCATGCTGTTTTGACTACTTTAGATTTGTAATAAGTTTTACAGTGAGGAAGTATGAGCCCTGCAACTTTGCTCCTCTTTTTCAAGATGGTTTTAACTATTTGGGGTCCCTTTCCCTTTCATATAACTTTGATGGTTGGCTTTTCTATTTCTGCAAAGAAGACTGTTGGAGTTTTTGTTAGGATCGCATTAAATCTGTAAATTCCTTTGGGTAGAACTGATATATTGACAATATTTAGTCTTCCAATCCATGAGCATGGGAGGTTCTTCCATTTATTTAGACTTTTGATTTTTTTCTAGCAATGTGTTCTGTGGACAAGTCCTTTATATCCTTGGTTAAATTCATTCCTAGACATTTGATTATTTTCATTGCTATTGAAAATGGCATTTTTTCCTTAATTTCTTCTTCAAATTGTTCACATCTAGTATATAGAAACACTACTTATTTTTGCATCTTATACCCCACCACTTTGCGGAATTTATTTATTTGCTCTAGTAGCTTTATTCTGGATTTTCAGGATTTTCTCTATAAAGGATGATGCCATCCAAAAATAGGAATAGTTTTACTTCTTCTTTCCAATTTGGATGCATTTTAATTATTTTTCTTACCCAACTACTCTGGATAGAACTTCCAGTACAATGTTTAAAAACAGTGGTGACATTGGGCATTCTTGTCTTGTTCCTGATCTCGGAGAGAAAGCTTTTCAGTCTTTCACCATCGAGTATGATTTAAACTGAGGGTTTTTAATATATGCCCTTGTTTTATCTGCTAAAGCTGCTAGAATGCAAAACACCAGCGATGAATTGCTTTAATAAAAGGAGATTTATTTAGTTAATTATAGTTCTTCAGAGGGAAGGGAGCTAACTTTCGTCTGAGGTTCTCTGTTGCATGACAAGGTACAGCAATGCCTGCAGGCCTTCTCTCCTGTGTCCCAATGGCTTTCCCCAGGGTGATTCCTTTCTGCATCTCTGAACTTGAGGCTGAGCTGCAAGTGCTGAGATGAGGTATACTGAGCTGCTTGGACTGTGCTGCATTGAACTCTCTTCTGACCACTCTTTTAAGCCTCCAGCTAATTAAATTAAACATCACTCATTGTGGATTGAAAGGGGTTGTATAGACCTATGTGTCCCACTGATTAACACTACAAATATAAATAAGTTCTTGCATGAAGTGCTTCTAAGACATGATTCTTGTACAAAGAGTGCTTAAGTTCAGGGCATAGGGAAAAAACTGCTATTGCATGCTACTGGCTATGTTTAACAGGAAAACAGCACTACCATAGCAACACCAGGGGTAAATAATGGGGGGGGGGGGGACAAGAGTTAAGGGGAGTTTTAGATTTCCTATTTGGTGAGGGTCTGTTTATTGGCTATCTTTCTCTTGGGAACAATGAAATTATCTAAAATTGAGAGGGTTGATGGACTGTGGACTTTGGACATTATACGTGGTGCCTAATGAATGCAGGTGGCTGAAAGATGCACTGACTGCGAAGCAGACTGGCAAATTACAGTGGATCGAATATTGTGCTGCTACAAAAAGGAATGAAGCAGTGAGGCAGGCAACACTGTGAATGAGTCTGTGGGACATTTGGTGAGGCTATATAAGCCAGAAACAAAAGTAATTATTGTATGGTCTCATTTAGACAATGCTTATAAGAAAATGGGGACCTAGATTGTAAACTCTTACAGCAGTCACATTTAGTCCAGAGTGGTAATTATTATTTCTAGATTTGAGAGACTGTTTATATATGTATACCCTGATATCAGAGATGAGAACAAAGCCAACCAGGTCTGGATTAAGGTAATTCAGAACACAGGGGTAAGGAAGACAGTGTCTGTATTTTAGAACCTCACCTACTCGTTGAGACCAAAGAAAGAAAGGTTTATCTTGTTCAGAACCTAAATTTTTTGTAGCATATAATCCAACAACTGTGTGGATAGCTCATTTAAACAATCGAAACATAGGGAGCCCAGAATAAGAATGAGGGCCTTTAATCTTGTATAGCTTAATGTAATGCCTGGTTACATCCCAGAATATATTAAATAGATAATCAAAAAGTATTGGCAAAGTCCCTCAAGATATGGAAGAAAAAATATGGAATGATTAAACTTTACCACCGGGAAAACACCTGATACTGTGTCAAACATTAGGAACACCTAAATCAACAGGCCAAGCCCTTGATCTTGAGGCTTGCTCTTGTGAAGCTTATGTATGTAGTACAGAAGCTTAGCCTACCTATAGGTATGCCTAAGAGTTACTTCTGGAGGACCTAATTTGTTGCTCAGATTTGGCCTCACTCTAACTCTGCAGGTGAAATCATTGCCTTCCCCTCTACGTGGGACATGACATCCAAGGGTGAAAGTCTCCCTGGTGGCGTGGGAGATGACTCCCAGGGATGAGTCTGGCCCTGGCACTGTGGGATTAACAATGCCATCCTGACCAAAAAGGAGAAAAGAAGTGGAACAAATAAGGTATCAGTGGCTGAAAGAGTTCAAATGGAGTCCACAGGTTACCCTGGAGATCACTCAACACAAGTTTCAGTTAGACATTGCTACCTATCATAACTTGCCAAACCCCAACCGAAACCATTCCAGCCAATCCTAAAGAACACGTAGGGCAATATATAAGATTCTACAAAGGTTCCATGCACTAGTGTAACTTTCCAGAAACCTACAACCTCCAGATGGGTTCCTGGACGAGATAAGCCCTGCCAGCTAGAGGGGCAACCTCTCCAGAACACCATCTAGTTCCATTTTCCTACCCCATATTATTGACAGTCCCTTCTAACATGAAAAAGTTAGAATGAATGGTCTTGGCCAAATACCCCTAAAGAGTGATATATAAAGATCAAAGGTGATGACGGGGTTATACAAAGAAGGTAGGGTTTAACAAACAAGTATGATTGTTGAGTCGTTATATTGACATTTCTTTTAGTGTCCAGTATCTTAGAGCAGCTAGAAGTAAAATCCTAAAATTGTGGAATTGCAACCTATACCAAATTCTGAAATCTGTTCTACAATTAATTGTTACACTGTGCTTTGAAATTTATTGCTTTTTTGTATATATGTTATTTTTCATAAAAAAAGGAAAAAAGTTGATTTTGATGATAAAAAAAACTACTTATTCCTTCTGGGCTCCAAAGTTCTGGAACAGCTAGAAGAAAAAATCTGAGAGGATCATATGGTAGCCAATGACAAACTCTGGGATCTGTCCTGTAACTACTTGTTGAAGAATCTTTGAAAACTATTACTTTTTTTTCTTTGTTTTGTATATATGTTATTATACAATAAAAAAGTTTTAAAAAGAAAAACAAAACATCACTCATTTGGAAGGCACGCCCCTTAGCCAACTGCAGATGTAATCAGCCATGAATGAATTTCACTTGCTAATGATTCAACTTCACAACAACAGAGCTAGGCCCCATCACCTGGCAAGCTGACACCTGAACCTAACTACCACAGCCCTTTTTTGTGTGTTTTTGGAAGTTTCCTTCTATTCTTAGCTTCCTAAGGGTCTTTACCAAGAAGGGGTGCTGTATTTTGCCAAATGCCTTTTCTGCATTAACTGAGATGATCACGTGTCTTTTTCCCTTCATTCTGTTAGTGTGATTTATTACATTAATTGATTTTCTTACGTTGATCCACCCTTGCAAACCTAGGATGAACCCCACTTGATCTTGGCATATAATTATTTCAATGTGCTGTTGAATCAGTTTGCTAGTATTTTGTTGAGGGGGTTTGCATCCATTATGTATTCATAGAGGATATTGGTTTGCAATTTTCTTTTCTTGCGGTATCTTGATCTGGATTATATGATCTAGATTTCTAAAAATTTGTTATTTGTTAGAGGAGTTGTAGGTTTACAAAAAAACGATCCAAAAAAAGTTACAGGGTTCCTATATATCTCCCCTCGCACAGTTTTCCCTATTAACACTTTGCATTCATGTGGTAGCTTTGATACAATTGATGAAACAATATAATTATAATTATACTATTAATTATAGTCCATAGTTTACATTAGGCTTCACTCTATGAATAGTTCTGTTTTTTAAAAAATGTTTTTGTTCTGGTAACATATATACAAGCTATAATTTCTCCTTTTTAACCACACTCAAATATATAATTCAGTGGCATTAATTACATTTTTAATGTTGTGCTACCAACACCACCATCCATGACCTAAACTTTTCCATCACCCCAAACAGAAACTCTGCATTTTGTTTGTTTTTTAAATGTGGTTTATAAAAAGAGAACAACAACAACAACAAAACAAATGTGGTTGATAATGATTTACATCAAACTTATTTTTTGTTCAGACTGCTTTATTTGCAATGACCATTCCCAAAGTGATAATAAAGTAATCCCTTTAATTCTTCAGTTGCATGGCAAAATAGGGCACAAACTCATTTTAGAATAAATTACATATTTGGAAAAATGTTATTGAGCACCTACTATGGAGGATTTATAAATCTTGAAGAAACCATGAGATTATATTCTTCTTTCTTCCTCCCTCCCTTCCTTCCTTCCTTGTTCCCTTCCCTACTCCCTGCCTGCCCCCTCCATCTCTCTTTCCCTCCCTCCCTGTTTTTTCTCCCTCTCTCTTTCCACAAATATTTATTGTGCACCAGTTATATGCCAGGCTTTTTCCTGGTACTAGAAATACAGGGTGAAGCAGTGAGGCAAGATCTTTGTTTTGGGGGGGCTTGAATTCTTATAGGAAGAGGCAGGTACCAAACTTATGCAGTTAGGTAGCAGCACACGCTTTGAAGAGCCATAAGCAGGGCAATGTGGAGAGAGGCCCAGGAGGGCTGCTTAAGTGAGTGGTCTGGCAAGCCTCTCTGTGGAGGAGACATTAGAGCTGATACCCGAGTGACCAGAAGGAGCCTGCCATGCAAAGATCGGGGCAAAGGGCAGGATGAGTGCAGAGGCTCTGAGTGCCTCATGGGCCATGGCAAGGAACTGGGATTTTTATTTTTTGAAGATTCCTCTGGCTCCTGTGTGGAGAAGTGGGTGGATTTGGGATACATTTTTGAGGTTGAGCCCTCAGAACTTGATTTTATGGCCTAAAATTGGGGCAGAAGAGCAGGTGAGGAAAGGAAATCAAAGATGGTTTCTAGGTTTTTGGTTGGAGTAATTAGATAGTTGATGATGTCATTCACTGAGAAAGCAAAGATAGGGGGAAGGAAAGTTTGGGGAGAGAAAATCAAGACTTCTGTTTTGGCCACAAAGTGTGAGATGTTTATTAGACATCAACATGGGGATGTTGAGTAGGCCATTGAAAATTCAGGCCTGGAGCTCAGATGGGAGGGGCTGGTCAGACCTGGTGATATATATCTGAGTCATTGGCAATACATGATATTTAAATTCATGGGACTGCATGAGATCACCTAGGGAGACAGTGTGTAGAGAGACGCCTCTCCCTCTCATTTTATGGATGAGGGAACTATGCTCAGAAAAGCTAAGCGTCCTACAATTTCCTAGCCAATCAACAGCAGAAGCAGGATTAAAACCCCAATTTAATTCCTAGAGAGGTGGCTGTTTTAGTCTGTAAAAGCTGCCAGAATGCAATGTACCAGAAATGGAATGGCTTTTAAAAGAAGAATTTATTAATTTGCAAGTTTACAGTTTTAAAGCCATGAAAGTGTCCAAACTAAGGTAAGACTATAAAAATGTCTAAACTAAGGCATACAGGAGAAGATACCTTGGCTCAAGAAAGCCGATGAACTTCAGTGTTTCTCTGTCAGCTGGAAAGGCTCATGGTGACATCTACTAGCTTTCTCTCCAGGCTTCTTCAACAGCCTGCCTGGGGACGTTTTCTTTCTTTGTCTCCTGGGCTCTGTCAGTTCTGTTGGCTTTTTCTGAAAATGATTCCCTCTTAAATGGCTCCAGTAAGAAACCCCACCTTGAATGGGTGGAGACACAGTTCCATGGAAAACATCTGATCAAAAGTTGCCACCCACAATTGGGTGGGTCACATCTCCATGGAAATGATAAAAAAAGATCCCACCCAGCAATATTGAATGAGAATGAAAGAAGTGGCTGCCCCTACAAGATTGGATCAGGATTAAAACTTGACTTTTCTGGGGTACATAATGGCTTCAAACTGGCAGTGACCAAGGAGGGGTTCCCAGGGTGTAGGACTTTCAGTGTTAAAATCATGAAACTCACAAGCAAACCAGGACAAGTTGATCACCCTATTGAGGTGGTCATTTTCTCTTCTGGTGATGGCTGCTGAGATAGGAGTGATTACAGTCAGTAAATTTGTTTATTCTTGTCTCCAAAGGAAGACTGTCTTCATTCTGTTCAATTTTTTGCTTTCTGTGTCAATGAAATATGTTCACTTTGAAGGAGATGTAGCCTTTCCTATTATGGGGTGGTAATTATATGTTTTCCTGCTCCTCCTGCAATAATCAGAGCAGGAAAGACAATGAGATGGTACCACATGTGTAAACCCTGGAGACAATGTTGAAATCTAAAGCTAGTGGCAGAGGCGCTGGAGAGAACAAAGTGCCCCAAACAGAGCTCAGCATCTGCCCTCAATTCAGCTACTCCTCTTGATCAGCTATTCCTTCTGACTCACCCGACAGCTTTTATTACTGTTACAACCGTTCTTTCACATCCTTTTGACTCCATCTCTCCCTGCTTGCTACTACTCCAACTTCTTAGCTCTGTAAATTTGTTGTCATTGTGCCTTTCATCTGGCACAGTGAATGGCTCCACCGTCGACTAAACTCAAAACAGAAATTCCAGTCACCTTTTACGCTCCCTCTCCTTCTATCATTAAATCCTGTCCCAAATGTCTCTTATATCTCTCTTTTTCTTTCCCTTCTCACAACCACCCCCTTAGTCCAGACCACTAAATCTCCAGGATTTCTGAAGAAGCCCCCCCACCTCCCACTTTGCCCCCTAATCCAGGCTCTATGCTGCTGAAAAATTATCCTTCTAAAATGCAAGCCTGATCTTGTCACTTGCTGCCCTTAAGATTTAGACTTAAACAAGATGTGTTTACTAAATGCTTCAAAATCTGGCTCCTTCCATCACCTTTAGTCAAGTTATATATTCAGAACAAAAGGTCTTTTTGGAACTTCTCATTGGGACAATTGGAGCTTACCTTATATCTGGGATTGCTTCATTTCTGGCAATGATTCAATGAATGAATGTAAAGGGTTTTTTCTCAGCCGCAATCCCCAACTTCAGTTTCTATCCCTCCAGTTCAGCCTACCTAGGTTATATCCCACAGTTTAGCTATATAAGCCTAGCCATACTAGTTTAGGAAAAGGGCATAAGGAATTAATATTTATTTAATGCTCAGTAAGTGCCAAGGAATGTATACACTTGATTTCATTGCCAGAGCTATTGTGGGATATCACTATTAACTACATATTATAGATGAGGAAACCTAGATTAAGAGCAGTTGCATAACTTATGTGGGGTCATGCAGTTAGAAGATCTGAGCTTGTTTTCAAACCCAGGTCTGTGATATCAACTGGCTATAGTAACAACCTGCCATACAACCATCAGACAGTTACCTGAGGGCCTGTGGGTATACTGCACAGGTGTCTGTTCTAGGAACCTGTGCTATTGATGCGGAGCTACGGGAATTTGCTTCCTGCCAGAAGACTTAGATAGCAAAGGAACCAGGGATATTTGGCCCATATTGCAAATCATTCATCCAGGAAATGTGGTAAGATATTTCAGGTGACACCTCACACTAAAAGAAATTTAAGTGATTCAGGATAGTGATTTAGGTTTCTTTTGAAACCTAAACTCCAAGTGCCCTTCCTGCAATCCTGCCTTTGAAAACTCCACCTCTTTTCAAACCCTATGCAGAGGGCTGAAGAAGAAATCCAAGCCTGTTCCTGATCCAAGTTTTTATCACCTAACTTCGGCTTCCACCCAACCTTTCATTAGCACAGTGGAATGCAGGGAAACCATAAGCATAGGATGAAATTTCACGTACCATCAAGAGGAACACAATGCTGTGTTTGTGAAATAATTTGGAAAGATATTTTTTTTTTTGAAGCCAAGAGATCTCAAGACTTTGTGCAAAAAATTATGAACATAGCTTCCTGGACATAAAATGTAATATTCCTAAACAAATGCTTTTGTGTTTTGTCTTGTTTTTTGTTTTTTAACCATTAAATTAAAGATATGCTTTCATTGGGAGCAGGGTTTTTTCTGAGTTTATATAGAAAAATGTTGATGACTGTGTTTAGTTATTGCAGCCAGTACTAAGACCAACCCATAAACTTTGGGGTGCATGAAATGTAACTCAGATTTTGTTTTCTTAGTTATATCTCAATTTCTACTTTAATCTTCATTCTTCCATGTGAAAGAAACTTAATCTCAGTGTATTCAGAACTCCTACCTTTTTCAAATTACACCCTCATACCAGGAATGTCAAACGCAGGGGATAAGGGTGTGTGTGAGAGAGCTTTCGGACATGTGTCATTATCCTCATTGACTTCGGAAGTGCCCGTCAAGGGGTCTAGACTTTGTAGTCTCACTCCAGTCTGCACAGTGGTTTTCCTGCATTCTCTCAGGGACACAGGGAACACTGTGTGGCTTCCAAGTCACACTGGGCACAGTCAAGTGACTCTGTGCTGCTAAGACCGTATCTACTTCTGGGCAGTTTGGGGGCCCAGGTAGCTGTTCTACTGCTCTCTGCCGTGTTGGGCTGGAGCAGTTAGAGCATGCTGCCATCACTGCTTTCCCTCCTTTCCAGGGCTCGCTTGGGAAGGATTTCATCTTGGAATTCCCTCTACCCTTCTCCTTCTCAAGGCTTTTTAAAAGTCCAAAGCCAGAAGATGCTATGTGGCCATAGGGGAGGGGGGAGGTCAGCTCAAGGAGTAGCAGAAAATACTGGGGGAAAAGCCCAAGAAATCTTTCAAAAATGTTACCCCCACTACATTGCTTTTATTCAATGTTTTGCATGTAGAAAAATCGTCAGTGTTATCAAATTGTTTTTCTTTTTAAATGCGTTTTGTATGTTTCATTAAAGCGATGGGCAACTAGAAAAGGAAAATGTACTAAACTGATAAAACAAAAGCACCCTAGCCCTTGTCCTCCCCTTCTTCATTCCTAGCCAACTCATTTGACTTCTTTTAGTTGTTTGTTCTTCTATCGCCTCAATATTTTTAAATAACAAGCTTATATGCCCATTTCTTGATGTATCGGTTTTACATATTATCATCAACTTCATGGTATAGTAGTAAGGCTTTAGCTCCCTTACGTAACCTCCACCTTCACTACCGCTCCATCCATCCTCCTAGTAGTTACATTATAATTGTCAAAAAGAATAATGTTTATATTATTGTGACTATATATTCATTACAGAATCAGATGGTCTACTGTGGCTATTTATTCTACTTTGTACAATTTTTTGTTTTTCTTGGAGTTAATGACTGCCTCTTTTTTAGTTTCCCCCACCAAAACAAAACAAAGAAACAGTATTTTATCTCAGTTAAAGAGAATTCTATATAAAATAGTTTATAGCCCAAATCATTTAACTTTTCTGATCTAGCATATTTCTGATGGTTACAAATACTAATTTTCTCTCTGGAAAATCAAGATGGTACTTTGAGTCACTGGGATGTTTATGTGGAGATGTTGGGGTGGGCACTTTACCATGTGAGAACACAGACCTCATCAGGGGAAGAGGCACCCTTTCTTCACACTCTAAAACAAGATAAAGGGTTATAATTTGGTTTACACACCTAGATATCAGTCCTTTTCTGCCCCAGGATCTGGCATGATGTCCTTCAAGAAAAGGGACAAATGTAGCCCAGGTACCTAATCTCATGACAGATCCCATTTACATGATCTGAAGGTGATTACCAGGTCCTGCCTGCTCCAGACACCCTCATCAGTCTGCTGTCCCCACACTTTCCCCTTCCTCCTGGAAAACTTTATTTCATCAGAGTTACTTCTTTGGTTTAGAAGGCAAAAGTTGGAAGACACTGCCATTGTCCTACATGGAAAAAAAAAGCCTTGGGGGCCCTTTCTGTTCTTTTTGGCACCTGCAGACGGAAGGGCAATCAAAGGAACTGGCATGTTTGCAAAGCCTTCTCTATTGGGGAAGAGTTTTCTGTATCTCCTATCTCTTACTTGCAGCGATTCTTCCTCATTGCCCTCATTGCTCACCAGCTCCATGCAACAGAGCTGTCTCACCCTATGGATCTTTGATGACGCATATCCTGGCATCTTTGGAAGAAACTGAAAAAGAAAAGTAATATGTGAGAAACTTTGTCTTTCTGTCTCTGAGGATTCATGCATGGCATAATGCCTTTTTTTTTTTTTTTTTTTTTTACAACCAGCCTTTAACTCTATGTTAAAGTTTTTAATTAAATTCTAATTAAAAACTGAGGCGTACTTTGCCTTTTACAAAGAATGGGGGTTGAAACAAAGCACTGAAGATGTTTTCTGTTTCAGTGCTTTGTTGGAAAGCAATTTCTGCCTTGTCCCAGTTTTAAGATGCATTTGCCAGTTGTTCTTCGGAATTAAGCTGCTAAGCCACACTCGGCCCTGGCAGGGGCCTCGGGCTTATACAAGGGGCTGAAAATTCTTATTCTCCTGCCAAGTTCTCCTACTGAGGCAAGCTGGGAGAAAACCATTTGCGTCTTTGTGCTCAGTTTCCTACTCTGGATTAAAATAGGGGATAATAATACTGATTACATTTCTAGCAGCAGCAAATGAAACAGGAAATAAAACTCTTTTGATATGTTAAGTGTCAAAATAATTTAATGTCATAATTAAAGGGATTGTCATACATTTATTCATGTGTAAATATTGGACTTATAATAATCTGTCATTCTCCAACCTTGACATTTAATATTAAGCTTTAGTATGGAGCAGAGATTTTCAGCCCTGGCTGAACATTAGAATAATCTGGGGGGCTTTAAAAAAAATGCTTAAGTTAGACCCAGTTTCAGGTATTCTGACTTAATTGGTTCTGGGTGACAGCCAAGACACAGTATTTTCAAATGCTCCCTAGTTGATTCTAATGTGAAGCCTGTGTTGCAACCACCGATTGGGTGAATTACTTAATTTAATTTTAAGCCTAAATTTCCTCCTTTGCCAAAAAGCAGGATGGATGGTGTTTAGTGGGTTTGTAACTAATGTATGTAAAATATCACACAGAATAGCTATGCTATTAATTTAAGTGCTCTCCCTTCCCTTTAAAATTTTTTTAACAGATTTACATGATACTCCTTTCTGTAAAGATAGGCAAACCCTCCAGACCTTTGGTTTTAAATGGAAATGAAGACAAATTTGGTGTTGATCAGGGTGTTTAGTAAGGAAGATAGGACCTAATTCAATTTGCCCTGCAATGGATAGTTATATAAGTGTTGCAAATGGTGCTCCATCATCACAGCTTTCAGAACATCGTGACCTGGTACTTTTCTTTATCATGCCTTGTGGCACCATATTATAAGATCTATATTTTAAATATCTAGCAAATTCTTTCTGAGGTGTCTTTAAATATCATAAATCACTTGGATATTCTGCTCTGTGTACTTTCTATTTTCTTGCTCACGAATGGTGACTATCAGTGGGAAATGTACAATTGTAAAGAAAATACCGAACTTTGCCAGTAGAATGAGATAAGAACTTTCATTCTTTTATTTTGGCAAAAGATAAGGAACCCAAGACACTCCACCTTTTCCTCCTAAACTACTGTTTTGTCCCCCTGACTAGAAATAGCCCTGGGAGTGCTCTCTAAATGACACGAAAGCTGTTTAGGCAGGTGCTGCCACCCATGCTCTCAGTAACCAACCAAAGGCCTGAGAGTGAGACTGTGACTCACTCCATGATGTGCCTCTGAGGGCTCCCTGGACAGGTTGAGGGCGATAAGAACAAGGAGTTAAAAAGGGCTGAGTGGTGAAGAAGATCAGGTATAGGGAAAGAAGAGGAAAGAAAGAAAATGTTCAGATGCTTGGGAAAAGCCCAGCCGACAACTTTTGTAATAACCTTGTAGAAACTTTGTTGGAAATCAGCTGAGCTGAGAGTCAAGCAGTTTGGCAATTTGGGGTCAGAAATTTACCCTCTTGGCTCTAAGGAATGGGGAGTTGACCAAGTGCAGAGAATGTCTCATTGTTGTATCGCTTTCCTTCCTCCCTTTTTAAGGATATAGAGATTAGGTATTACAATGGAAAAAAAAATCTTGGTTTATTTAGTTCCAGACTGCCTCTTGGCAGAGTAATGCTCAACTCATAAGACATAAATCCCCAACTCACATATTTTTTAAAGAACATGGGTTTAAACTATTCTTATAAAAGTTATGCATGTCCGAACATAAATTTTAAGTCATGTAGTGGTTAAGAGAGTGGACTCTGAAGTTGGACATGTGTTTATTCAAATCCCAGTTCCTCAATTACTAGCTTTGCGGCCCTGAGCAAGTCAATCTTACTAAGCCTAGGTTTCCTGACCTCTGCAATCAAAATAATAATAGCACCTGCCTCAAAGGTGTGGTGAGGGGATTAAGGGAAGGATGCATTCTAAATGTATTCATCGTGCTGGACATAAAGCAACAGCTCTAAGTGAGCTGTTGATATTGAAAATGTGTGTTTGTATGGGGAGTATATTTAGAATTGATGGCATATGGTCTGCAGAGCAGGTACGTGGCACAAAGTGGAAGCTGCTAAGCATTAGCCATTGTCATCAGTGTCCTCACCCTCCTCGTCATGCTAAGCTGACTTTCTTTACCTACAATGATGTTTCGTTCCAAGTTAATTTTGTGATAGCTCTTTCTTTTCTCTACATTTCCTGATGAATTTATCACAATGTTTCCTGAAATGATTTTTAAAAGTTTAATCAGCCCCATGTGACCATGAGACAATATTGGATTCATGGTAAATATTCAACATGTATTTGTTCATTGATACTTCATAAATGCTATCTCTGTCTACTCTTACTGTATTTTGTGACCTGGAAGTCAGAACACATCGTTATATCCATGGTCTGACAATGGGACAGAACTTGTACAATTGAGATGATTTCTCCAAATCATCTTGACCACCTTCTATAATATAGGGAATTTACTGGACTTGACTGAGCATTGTGATTAAAATTGCTTCCTAATACAATTCTGGTTTAGGAACCCCATAGCAACCCCATACCTTCCATGCAAAGATGAGATGGGTATCCTATCGGGGAGAGTTCCACTAGATTTCTTGCTGGCACAATAGGAAGCCAGTCTTCCTCCTGCCTGTTTGGTTTCTACCATGTCTGCTCTCAAATACCAAGGCTCTGGGGATGCTGTTTGGGAGCAGACGCGCTAGAAGGTGGCATCAAAAGTCTGATTTTCTGCTTCTGTCAAAAGCCCCACTGAGAAGTGATATTTACTGATGATTGACTAAAAAAAAATTTCATTTGTTCACTTTTCTACATACTCTAAATGTTAGACTTGAATCAGATTGAATCCAAGGCTCCATATGAATATTAATAACTAATGTTTATTGAGCACTAACTAGTGCCCGGCACTATGTAAGAATTCTGCATTCACTCTCATTTAAACCTCAACATAACTCTTTGAGGAAGAGTTTGTCATTATCTTCCTAGCCCTGACACTGGGTCTTGGCTACCCAAAAGCAATTTACCTCCCTCTTCTCCTTCCCCATGACCTCAATGCCGATGTGAGACTGAGGGTGCAACACCCATTTTGCATGAAGGCAGAAGCCTCTAATGCTAAGGCCACCAAAGGCTATGTTGGCCCTGGATGATCCAAGCCCGGACTTGATAGTATACCAGAAAATTAAACCCCTAAATTACCCTGGTAGATTTTCTGATCCTTTAGCCTAACACATTTCTAAATGATGTACTTAATTTAGGAAATGAGGAAACTAGAGCTCAGTGTGACTGGATAACTTTTCCAAAGTCATACCTGACCAGTAGGTGCTAGAGACAGGACTTCTACTTGAATTTACCCACACACGTGCTCTTACCAGCTTAGATGGCTGCCCTGGCCTCTCCTTATTGTATTTCCACCACTTTACCACGGCTCATCCTTTCCAAACTATGTGTCACCGAATTTAGAGATTAGAAAGGTTTCTGTGGTAAAATAACATCTAGAAACACTACATGGGTTTTCCTCCTTTTTGGAGAGCCACAATACACATCAAAAGTTTCCATGAAATCTTACAACAAAGAAACCTGCTTGATTTTGACTAACTTGGCACTTCCCAAATTTATTTGAGCATGGGAAATTTTTTCTTTTTTTAAGTGACACAGCTTTTTTTTTTTTTTACGTATTATTATTATTTTTTATTTTATTGTATAATATAGCATATATACAAAGCAAAGTAAGAAGAAAAACAATAATTTTCAAAGCATTCTTCAACAAGTAGTTACAGGACAGATTCCAGATTTTGTTATGGGCTACCATACCATCATCTCTGATTTTTTTCCTTCTAGCTGCTCCAGAATATAGGAGCCTATATAGGAAAAAATATTTTTTATCATCACAATCGACTTTTTTTTTCTTTTGTGGAAAATAATGTGAAAAAAGCAATAAATTTCAAAGCATAGCACAACAATTAGTTGTAGAACAGATTTCAGAGTTTGGTATGCGTTATGATTCCACAATTTTAGATTTGCACTTCTAGCTGCTCTAATACTGGAGACTAAAAGAAATATCAATTTCATGATTCAGCAATCATATTCAGGTTTGTTAAACCCTACCTTCTCTTTATAACTCCACCATCACTTTTGATCTTTCTATCCCATTCTTTAGGGGTATTAGGGCTATGGCCATTCTAACTTTTTCATGTTGGAAGGGGCTGTCAATTATATGGGGCAGGGAGATGGAGCTACTTGATGTTCTGGAAAGTCGGAAACCCTCTAGGTTTCAGGACTTATCTGGTCCAGGGATCCATCTAGAGTTTATAGGTTTCTGGAAAGTTATCCTAATGCATGGAACCTTTGGAGAATCTTATATATTGCCCTAAGTATTCTTTAAGATTGGCTGGAATGGTTTTCATTGGGGTTTGGCAAGTTATGATGGGCAGCAATGTCTAACTGAAGCTTGTATAAGAGTGACCGCCAGAGTAGACCCTCGATAGACTCTCAACTCTATTTGAACTCTCTCAGCCACTGATACTTTATTAGTTAAACTCCTTTCCCCCCTTTTGGTCAGGATGGAATTGTTCATCCCATCGTGCCAGGACCAGTCTCATCCCTGGGAGTCATCTCCCACACCGCCAAGGAGACTTTCACCCCTGGATGTGACACACCTGTTAAAATCCTTTGAAATATCATTCTCTAGACCATCAGTCTGAGAGCTCACTTGCTAAATTTAAGTTATCTCCTCAACTTTGGTTTAAAGTAAAAGAAAAGGGAGCCATGTATGGTTTCTTACTCTGTGAATATTTTTGAGGATTTTGTTTACGATGTAATGCAGGACCTTCTATGAATTCCCAAATGACACATTTCTTTAGGAATATGTGGTCAGGACAAAATATATATCTCTTGAGGAAGTTGTCTGCTTCCTTTCTTCCTATAATGAAAATTATGTGACTTACTGTACCTCCCCTTTGGCTTTGACTTTTAGGAAGCTCAGAGACAAATGGGAAAGAACAATTGCTGACTTGGAATCCTGGCTTTTACATATTTGTGTTTTCTTTTACCTGGTCTCTGTTTTCCTCTTTATTTTTCCTTGCTTCTGATTCTGCATTTGAGTTATATTTTGTATTATTGTGTATGTTCTTGTAAGTGATGCTATGTTCTTTGCAGAATGGGGTGGAGTATAAACAAATTAATTAAACAAAAATCAATACTTTCCGGAAAAATGCAGGTGTCATGGCCACCATCACCACACAGTCATGCCTGTGGTTCCTGATCAAAGAATTGAGTTTTTAAAAATTGGCAATATAAAAGTTGAAATTATGGCTTATGAATATTTACTAGAAGGAGGTGAGATGTTCAAAGGGGGGATGTATTCTCAGAGATGAAACCTAAATGCCTTTTCTGAACTAACTTTTATTGGAATTGATTCTACTTCTCTAGCTTGTCAAGCTAAATCAATGTCTATTGCAAAATTAATCATAATTTCGCAGAAAAATAAGGTTGAGAGAAAGAAAGACATACCCCGTGATATATATACCTATTTCAGGAAACTTCACTTAGTTATCCATGGTTGAATAACAGTTACTTCATTAAGGAGTAGAATTTGTTATAACTGTCAATGCAGTTAAGTGACTCAAGAAATTGGTGACTTGTGCCATTCATCAAAGGGTACCCCAAGAAGCCCCAGATCAATAAGCACATCTTAATTAAAGGCCTCTTGTGGAATTCATAGGCGCCGCAAAGAAATATCAGATATGGATGTTGACTCATACAACTATTTAGGGGAGAATTTTAGGATGTTAAATAGAAGCTAGGAGAGGCAGTTCAAGATCTGTTATTTGTAGCCACTGTTTTAAAGCAACTCCTGTAGAACTGCCATCATCAAATTTATTGATAACATTTCATTTCTCTATGCTTCTTTTTGATCTTTATAACCTTTTATTCCAGGCTTTAATCTGAGGCATTCTGACTGCTTGGATGAATTAATGTGTGAGATTATAACATTTTGAACTGTTAATATTTGCATATCTCTCTATTCTTCAGGCAGTAGAAAGATGTCCTACTCAGGGTTCTCAGATAAGGGTTGTTACAATATAAATGCAAAGAAGGAAAAGGAGTCCAATTTTAGCTGTCGAGTTTCAATGTAGACCTTTGAAATTCATGACAGAGAAAATAGCTTGAGAAAGGGTTTCCAAGAACAAAAGCCAAAGCCCTTGTTGGAGTTAGTTAGGCAGCCCACCACAGAAAACTGAAAATAAAAAGGCTTGAATGATATAAAAGTTTTTCTTTCTTATAAAAGAAGTTTGGTAGGTAGTTTAGAGCTAGTCTGGTCACCAGAGACCCAGGCTCCATCTTTATTTCTGTTTCCTCCTATACCAGCTTGTAGGTACAAGATTATCTCCTGGTACAAGGGAGCTGCTAAAGTGCCGATTATTATATCCACATTCAAGGCAACAGGACTCAGGGAAAGACAGAAAGGGTCACACTAAGATCATTTCCATAGCCATCCCAGAATCCTGTTCAACATTTCTGCTAATATCTCATTTGCCAGAAGTTAGCTACATGGCCATGCTAAGCTGAATAGAGTCTGGAAGATAAAATCTTTTAGTAGAGAACACTGCTGACTTAAATGAAATCAGCACCTTACTAAAGCTGAAAGGGAGAATGGACATAGAATTGCAAATCGTAATTTTTTGCCACATCCTGAAGTATACAAGGTGTAAAGTTTACATCATAAAAATAAGCCAAGAATAATTCTTGATTATTGCAAAATCAAGTTTTCTCACCTCAGGTGAGATAAACATCTTTGTACTGGGGGACAAAGGAAGAGCCAGATAGCAAGCTAGGAGCAAATAGATGTTATGGATCAGCGAACAGGTTCCTGTGCCCTAAGATTCATCCCTGGATCCTCCAGAGAGGCAGTAGAAACCTCAGACACATTGGAAAAGCCAGAAGCAGAGAAGGTCTGTGCATTGCTCCCTGGGGAAGAGCCAGGAGGTGACACATCTCATGCATTAAAAGGAGCTCGGAAGTTGCTGAGTGTGTTGTTTGCCTCCTGTTCATCCTGTTGGTGAGAGAAGAATTCCTGCCCTAGGGTTACGGGGGTGGCTGAACTCACGACCCCTGACACTGGAGAGATGAGACCCATGGCGGTTTATTTATCCCATAAACTCAGGGCCCAGGAAGGAGGACATAGTGCCACTTAGGGCCACCAGAGGTCACATTTGGGAACAGAGTGAACAGGCAGGGGCTGTGGGAGACAGGCTTTGTTTTGTCAAGAGGGTAGAGTGCCTCCTGGTTCCTGCTAAAGGATGTGATCAGCTTGTATGAATAATTTCGTGAGCTGGCAGATAACTAAAAGCTGCTACTCAGGGATAAGCAGGAAATGCATTTGGTCTGTTTGATTAGAGAGTTGTTAGGTTAGGGGACCTTAACCATAGGAACAGAGTAGAGAGGAGAACACATTTTCAGATGTTAAGGCAACATATAGTCTTAATTTTAGGCCACTGAGAGAGTCCTGAAAATGCTTTGAGATTGAGATGACAGGGATACAGGGCCAACTACCAGAGACCAGATGGAGAACCCACACGTCCTAGAAACTTACTGTGGTGTGATGTACATCTTGGTAGATGCCAACAGGGACACATGCCTTCCTTTCCTCCGACACTGCAGCTCTGTCAAAGCTCCCGGAACTTAAACATGAACCAGAGAACTGGAGGTGGCAAAAACCCTGAATTGAGTGGGGAAAAAAAATCCTGATTTGATTGAGAAAACTCTAATTTAACAGATTTTTCTCTCAAATGGTTAGGATGCAGTTATGGTACCAAACAGAAGAGATGCTTGAGATTAAAGCAAAGTTGAGTTACAGAAAAAAAAATTTGTGCAATTGAGTGACCTGTAAAAATTCATCTGCAACATATGCTTTCTCAATCTGTC
Source organism: Tamandua tetradactyla (assembly GCF_023851605.1). Taxonomy (NCBI): domain Eukaryota; kingdom Metazoa; phylum Chordata; class Mammalia; order Pilosa; family Myrmecophagidae; genus Tamandua; species Tamandua tetradactyla. The sequence goes on from NC_135332.1 coordinate 147,815,039, forward strand.
ATATCTCACTTTTTAAAGTCATTCAGTTCATAGCATTTTGGGACCCTCATACTTCAATGGTATATGAAATAGTGACAAATAAGCATTTTGTTATTTCAGCCAGAGTCTTTTTGAGTGAACAGAACTTCACTGCTCCATTGCTTCAATGACAGTATATGTCATGCCTCTGACTCACAAACATCTTCTACCCACTCACCCACCCAACAAGCACCTCCACAGATGGCCTAAGATTGTGGTTTGCAAACTTTTGCTGCATATAAGGGACCAGTTTTACCTGGCTTCTCGGGACTTTTCTGGTTTTAGCAATGAAAGCCCTGTGTCCAAGGAATAATTTCAGCCTCAGGGGAGAAAAGGATGGCAGGTCACCCTGCTGTATCAGAATCATGTGGAGGGCTTGTTAAAAACACAGACTCCTGGCCTCCACCCCTAGCCCTTCGAATTGCATAGATCTGGGGTGGGGGCCCAAGATAATGCATTTACAATAAACTCCCATGGGAGGAGATATTTCTGGTCTGTGGGCCATGTTGCATTGATCTAGGAGACGGGTCAAAGTTTTCTCCCAACATTGACATAATAAAGCCATAATAATGATCCATATATTTAATAAATGGCATATTTGTGACAAAAGCCTTGATTGAGACCTCAAGTTTTTCTCCTTTCCTTTTACAGCAGTCCCCTGGGCAGGCCAGTTCTTGGGGACCGTTCTAGATGTCATCTCTGGGGGTGTTTAACCTAGAACCAAAAGTTCAGTAAGCACCTAATTTTAAATATTAAATCCCTTTCTGCTGAAACCAGCAAGTGTTCTGTTACCTGTAACTGATTCTTGACTGACAACATGGGCCACTGGTCCACAGGGCTTGAGAAATGGAGTTTGTGCACATCTCAGGGGCTAAGGGGGAAGGAAAAGCAGAGATTTCCTGTGAGTGCAAAGGTCTGTTTAGGCAAAGATGTCTCTATACCCCTCCTCTATTTTCAAAGCACTCACAACCCAGCTACGGAAAGCCACACCAATACACTCCTAAACAATTACTGTAGTCAGCAAGGAAATGACAGGACAGCTCCTCCCCATCAGAACAGGGCTGGCCCTAACTCTGTAAATAATGAAAAGCAAAATCCGTTCCTCTGACAGACTGAAAGGCATAGCCTTGCAGAAGATGGCGATCTTTCTGTGGTCTAACTGGCCTCCCCCAGTACAAGTATCTTACCCTAGAATATTACAAATGCAAACACAACTAGAAACAGTAGAATCACCTGAGCAGAGTGAACACAGCTAGAACCAAAGATTTGGGTCTTGGCATCTAAGAGTTTTTGAGCACAGTCTAGAAGGAAGGAATCCCAAAATTCTCCCACATCGCCAAAGAAAGCAACTTCTAAGTCCTCCCTTTTGGGTTTTTATTTAAGTCTTTAATAAGTTTATCATAAAAGGAGGACGGGAAAAAGAGATGGCAGAAATATTCTCAACTACAAGATTGGTTATTTAAAAAAATTTTTTTTGCATGGGCAGGCACTGGGAATTGAACCCAGGTCTCTGGCATGGTAGGTGAGAACTCTGCCTGCTGAGCCACCATGGCCCACCCAAGGGTGGTTTTTTTTAAATCAAGCACAGAAGGGGGAAATACAAACCATGAATTCTCAATGTAGACATCCCAAACTCTATCATGCCAAGTATATTCTTAAAATTGGATTATGCATAGGTAAAAAAACCAATGTTAGATATTAAAGTTACATTTCTCCTGATGAAGCAAACTGTTGCTAGGACTTAGGGAACTGGTTGGTGTCACCCCCAGCCCCATGCAACAGCAGTGGTATTGTCACACTCAGGGAAGTGCCATGCATTTTGTTAGCCAGACTCTCTTATGCCATTGGAGATGCTTATACCCTTTTCTGACTCATTTTTAAAATTCTTTTCTGACTTGCAAAATAACTGCATCTGCTGCTCTTGGTATAAACTTCCTTAGTAATCTGTGAGGTCCAGTTCTTATAGGGCCAAGGAATGAGTATACTTTTGTTTGTTTGTTCTTAAAACTTCTTATCTCAATAAAAAAATTTTGCCCATATAACTGCATACAAGGTATAAAATCATATTCATTGTTTTACTTCTGCTCTTATTATCATTGCACTTGCAATGAAATTACTGTAATAATTCTATCCATTTGTCAGAAGGTACTTTATATAAAATCACTCTGAGTTATGGGGGAGAGGGGTATGAGCAAAAAGGTGGTTGAGAATGTAATGGGTTCTTTCCACTCTTGCCTATCTCCAATCCTTCCTTAGCATAACAGCAGAGTCTTTGCAAGATGTAAACCTAATCACATCACTGACATCCTCAATGATTTCCCATCACACTCAGAATAAAAAACACACTGCTTAACATGACCTAAAATAACAGGCCTCTCATTTAGAATTTTATTTGAGGATTAATTGAGTTAATAAATATGAAACTCTTAGATCTATGTCCGGCACATAAGCAAATGCTTAGCAAATCTTAGGTATCCTTTCCCTTGCCCCCTCACCCTCTTCTGCCTCCTTGCTATTATATGAGCTGGTCTTTTCCTCTTTTTTGGGGGGGGGGGGGTACGTGGGCTGGGAATCAAACCTGTGTCTCCAGCATGGCAGGTGAGCTTTCTACCACAGAACCCCCTGTGCAGTTCCTTGCCTCATCCTTGACCTGCTACCTTCTCTCTCCTTCAATGTGCTGCCACCACGCTGTCATCACTACTTGAGCATATTAAGCTCCTCCCCATTTCAGAATCTCCCCTCAAACTGTTCCCTATGCCTTTCTTCCCATCTTTTAGGCCTATATCTCTCTTGTTCAGGGCATCTTCCTTTCTGCCTGATGTAAATTGGCCCCTCTGTTATTTTCCTACAGCACCAGATGCTTTTCTTTCAGCATCCTAATGGTAATTTGTAATTAGTGTTTATTTTACACCTTAAGTGCTTTCTTTCTCATTAGCTTTAAGCCCTCATAAGGAAGGAGAACTATTTTTGTTCTCTACTTTTACTCAGTGGATATATATCACAGTGCCTGGCACATAAAGAAACTCAAATATTGCAAAATATTTGAATATTGAAAAATAAGAAACAATGATAGGAAAAAATAAAACTTTCACTATTTACAGATATGATCCTGTATCTCAACAGCCCTGAAAAATCTACAACAAAGCTACTAGATCTAATAAATGAATTCAGCATAGTGGCAAAATACAAGATCAATGTGCGAAAATCAGTAGTGTTGAAAAAAATCAGTACTGTTTCTATACACTAGTAAGAGGCATTCTGAGGAGAAAATTAAAGAAATAACTTCAATTTTTATTGAATATTTGCTATGCAACTAGGTACTCGGCTAAATACTTGGGATGCATTAGCTCACCAATCTTTCAATTATCCCATGAGGTAGATAATTATCTCCATTTCCCATTTGCAGAAAGTGAGGCTCAAAGAGTTTGTGTCACTGTCAGATTTAGAATATGAACTGAGATCAGTATATGGCTCCAAATCATTTGCTTTTCCTCCTGCACCAAGTTGCTTTCAGTTACAATGGGTGAGGCTATGTGAAATTATGTACCATGACAAATAGTTCTGCCCCACTTGTGGCATGAAAAGTCTCCCTGAGTGAGTAAATGATTCACTTATTTTTCTGGAATTTCAAACATGAGTGAAACAGTTTTGCTGACATGTGATGAGCTTTACCCTGGGCATGTGTTTTATCTTTTATCAATCTCAGCAACATTCCAATGCTTAAGCATGCAGCATGTTTCAATTGTGTGATTTCAAAATATTGTGCAGGCATTGTTCCCCCTAAGCCTGTGTTGCTGCCAGTTCCCTTCGTGGCTCTGGATTGATTATCGATGTTAATGTGAAAGTGGTCCACCAAAATAACCAGAGGAACCCTCTTGAGTTCACTTGGGAAGAAAGCAAACAAATAAGAGGGGAGAAGGGAAAATAAGGGTGTCTGGGGTGGGGGGTGGGGAGGATCTGTTTATTCCAAAATAGCTGTTTTGAGTCTTAAAATATTTAATAGCTCGTGTTTTAACAGTGATTACCTAAGGACTAAAGGCTCTTTGGTTTCCATTCCATTTCCAAATTAGTGAGATGCGCTTGAATACCAAATTGAAAATTAAAGAGCCAAGAAAACAAATGACAAATAATAATATCTAGCATTTATTGAGTCCTTGCAATCAAGCAGGCACTGTGCTATGCCCTTTACATGAATTCACTTTTATCTTTACACAACCCTTAAGATAGGCACTATTAATTCTGTTGTTTAAAAACGGGTGAGGAAACTAAGACACAGGCTAAATAACTTGCAGTGTAGTCTTACTAAATTTATATGGCATAGGGGAAGGAGAGGAAGAACCTCTGAAAAATTTCTTCTCCATAAAAGTAATGAGAAGGTTGGAGGAAAATTGTGAAAATCAACTTTTATAGAACTCTGGAAATTAATCAAAGGCTTACAACAATCCAGGGAGCATTTATTCAAGAAAAGTAACTTAATCTCTGCAGGAACAGAAAATTTGGTGGCATTTTAACTTGATATATCCCCATCCCTCTCTCCTAAGCTCTGTGATAGTCTTGAAACAATAACCCCACAAACACGGTGAAAACCATCAGCCTAGCAGCCAGTGGAGGATGCAAAACAGGGTTGGAGTGCTCCAAATCCCCATCCTCAGAGAACTGTTATTTGACCTTCTGGGAAATTCCCTGGAAAACCCCACTCACAGGGCTTGTCCTTATTTGACCTAACTCAGCGCTCACCCCGTGTAAACAAACCTCATCCCCAGAGGCATTTGCCAATACAGTCAGCAGCAATTGTTTAACACCAAAGCTGCCTTAGATGGCAGTAACAATTAGGCAAATGACAAGTGGATAACCACCCACCCCATAAACCATCCCCCCAAAAAAAGAACGAAAAGAAGAGAAGAAAATTCTGGGGAATGACATGGCCATAGGGGACTTTGAAAAGCTTAAACATATTCCTGGGACTCTAGAATGTCTAACATTTGTATAGGGGTTGTGGGCATGGTCAGGAAAGACCTGAGAAGGCCCTAAGCTCTCATCTCTGGTTGACCTAACTAAGCCTTTAGTTAGCAAGAAGGCCTTACTTCTTGTAAGCAAGAAGTGAAGGCTAAGGCAGAGTTGTAAACTGCATGCTTGAGCATTGAAGGCATACTCCAGCATTCACCTTCAGCCCCTCAGCAAAGGCTGGGATACTTACTGGTTTCAGACATTTAAAGAAATCTCTCTCCAGTCATTAGCTGGCCAACCTTTAAGCTAATTGAGTCGAGTCTTCAGTGGCCACACTTGGCAAAGAATGCAGACTTGATAGAATTAGTCCATAGAAGTCATTAAACAAACAAAAACAACAGCAAATGCTGGGGAGGGGAGGAATCAGATTTCTAGAACTGCCATATTATATTAATTAAAATGTCCAATTTTCAACAAAAATTTAGGATATATGTAAAGAAACTAGAAAGTATGGCCCATTCAGAGGGGCAGGAGGAAGCTGCCACTAGAAACATTCCCTGAGGAAGCCCACATATTGGACTTACTAGATAAATATTTTAAAACAGCTATATTAAATATTTTCAAAGGACTAAAAAAACCTGTGTCTAAAGAACTAAAAGAAAGTATGAGGACAATGTTTCACCAAATAGAGAATATCAATAAAGAGAAATTATTTTAAAGGAAGCAAATAGGAATCCTGTAATTGAAAAGGACAATAACTTAAATAAAAATTCAACAGCAGATTTGAGATGGCAGAAGAAAGAATCAGTGAATGTTATGGTAGGTCCATGGAGATTGCACAGTCTGAAAAACAGAAATAAGAATGAAGTAAAAGAAATTGAGTTCCAAAGTTCTGTGAACATCATCAAGTGTATAGATATTCTCATAACGCAATCTCAGAAGGAGAGTGGAGAGAAAGGGGTAGAAATAATGGCTAAAATTGTCCCAAATTTGATGAAAAACATCAATCTACACAGCCAAGGAGCTCAATGAACTCCAAGGAAGATAAACTCAAGGAGAGCCACACTTAGACATATCATAATCAAACTGCTAAAAAGGCAAAGACAGAATTTTAAAGCAGTTAAGGAGAAACGACTCATTATGTGTAAGGGATCCTCAATCAGAGAACTGGCTTCTCATCAAAAACCATGGAGGTCAGAAGGCACAGCATGGGATGACATATTCAAAGTGCTGAAAGAAAAAAAACTGTTAATCAAGAGCTCTATACAAGCAAAGTTATCCTTCAAAAATGAAGGAGAAATTGAGGTATTCCAAGATTTTTTAAAAATTGAGAGAATTTGTCCCTAGTAGATCTGCTTTACAAGAAAGACTAAAGGGAGTCCTTCAGGTTGAAAAAAAAGTAAAGCAAATACCCAGGAAGAAATGAAGAGCAGGGGTGGTAAAAGCAAGTACATAGGTAAGTATAAAAGACAGTATAAGGGGTGTGAGGATAGCTCAGGGGTAGAATTCTTACCTGCCATGTGGGAGACCTGGGTTCAATTCCCGGCCCATGCACTTCCCAAACAAACAAATGAAAAACCAAGCAACAACAAAAATTTTCAACAAATGGTGCTATAATATAGGGATACTCACATGGAAAAAAAATTAAATATGACCCTTGACACACAGCATACAAAGAAAAAAAAAGTATAAATATTTTTTGGTAACTTTTTTCCTTCAATCTGACTTAAAATACAACTACATAAAGCCATAACTATATAACCATGTTTATGAGCATACAATGTATAGAGATGTAATGTGGTATTACCCTGAACTAGATTGTGATAAATTAAGATATTAACTGTAATTCTCAGAAAAATCACTATAAAAATATATAGTAAAAGAAATGACAAGCAAATTAAAATGGTACACTGGAAATGTCTATTTAACTGAAAAAAAAAGCAGTCATAGTGGAATAGAGTAACTGAAAAGACATGTAGAAAACAAATAGTCTCTTACTCTTCATCTGAGTGAATTTTCAGTCCCCAGAGAAGAGGAAAAGAATGGGAGATCATATTTTTTTGGCTTGAGACTCTATTTAGCTTGGAGGGGAAGGAAAACTGACACATTCCTGTCTGGGCCTTATTACCAGGCAATTCTGTGCCCTTATAATGAGTTTTAACCTTTCGAAAATTTTCCTTATAATTTGCTAAGTGAAACTAATATTAATTGGCATCCACGCATCACTGGAGTTTTGTTACGATTTATGAGATACTAAGTCTGAGTCAGCCAAGCTGGAGAGGGCAGTGCGGGGGCCAGGTGGAGAGAGGAGGAATGGGAAAGGAGAGGAGGGCAACCACTTTCTCTTCTTCATCTATAAATTAATGCTTACCTGGCCCATATTATAGTGTTGTATGAGGATCAGAGGATGTTGTGTCTGTGCAAGTGCTTTGTATCCTTAGTGCACCATAGAAATAAGAGGGATCGTTACTGTTCTAGTTTGCTGGCTGCCAGAATGCAATATACCAGAAATGCAATGGCTTTTAAAAGGGGGAATCTAATAAGTTGCTAGTTTACAGTTCTAAGGCCAAGAAAATGTCCCAATTAAAACAAGTGTATAGAAATGTCCAATCAAAGGCATCTAGGGAAAGATAACTTGATTCAAGAAGGCCAATGAAGTTCAGGGTTTCTCAAGTGAGAAGGCACATGGTGAACACAGTCACGGTTTCTCTCTCAGCTGGAAGGGCACATGGCAAACACGGCGTCATCTGATAGCTCTCTCTCCTGGCTTCCTGTTTCATGAAGCTCCCTGGGAGGCGTTTTCCTTCTTCATCTCCAAAGGTCGCTGGCTGGTGGGCTCTCTGCTTCATGGTGCTGCAGCATTCTCTGCTCTCTCCGAATCTCTCTCATTCTCGAAAATGTTTCCTCTTTTACAGGACTCCAGAAACTAATTCAACCCACCCAAATGCATGGAGACATGTCATCACCTAATCCAGTTTAACAACCACTCTTGATTGAGTCATATCTCCAGGGGGATGATCTAATTGCAGTTTCAAGCATACAGTACTGAATAGGGATTAGGATTAAAACATGGCTTTTCTAGGGTACATACATCCTTTCAAACTGGCACAATTACTGCTTAAATAGCCAGAGATGTGGTTCACTAAAAGTGGTCTGAGTTTGTGTTCAGTTCTCATGTGTAGGCTCATGCCCAAATTTTGCATTGAGAATTTTATCTTTGAAAGGCTGGTGCATTACAACTATAAAGTAATAGCGCTATCATTATCTGGCTTAAATTATTCCACTACTGTGACTAAATGACAAGTCAACAAAAATCTACACTATATAGTACAACCTTCTCAATACATTGACAGAATTTGAAATTTCTCACAGAACAAATGAGACTAGGCTATGAAAGCACTTTGTTAACTGGAAAATGCCAATTATTATTATCAATTGAGCCAAGTAAATTTTATTCATTTCAACATTTTAAGTTCGTGTTGAAAAATATCACCTATTTCCAAGCCAGTCCCATGACAGTATTTATTGGTGCCATCTGCTGGAAGTTCCTGAAAAATTGATGAGGTTGAGATGAATAAAATAACAAACGGCATAGCACATGGTACTTAAAGTTAATGTATCCCTCAGGCATTAAAATTAATGTAGGTAAAGTTCCTGGCATGCATTTCTCATATTAAAATTTGCTATGTAAAATGTTTCGATGCTGAATAAATGAATGTGTTTCATGAATTTTAGTATACACTTATCCAATTTGTTTTGAGCTCCTGCTGTTCACCAGACCCTGTGCTAAAAATCAGGGATGCTGGAGACATAGGTAACTGTACCACTCACAAATTCACAAAGAAACAAATGTAATGCATTGGGGGTAAGCCAAGCCTCCATTTGGAAACTGAAGAGGGGAACTCCCAAATCCAGAAAGTAGTGGTTTTCACAAAATACTGGAATCTATCATCCTCGCAGGGGTGGAGAAGAGAGGAGAATTACTGGAGCAAAATTGAGTTTGAGGAAGTGAAGGTGGGTGGAGGTAATAATAAAGGAAACCAACCTTCCTCTAATCTTCTAATACTTCACATCTCTACGAACATTGCATCAGTTTTAAATTAATCAACAGTTCTGTTTTGGTTTGCTAAAGCTGCTGGAATGCAATATACCAGAAATGGATTAGTTTTTACAAGAAGGATTTATTAAGTTATAAGTTTTAATTCTAAGGCTTGTGAAAATGTCCAAATTAAGGCACCAAAAAGATACTTTCTCAGAGGAAAGGCAGCTGGCATCTGGGGTTCCTCTGTTATATGGGAAAGTACCTGGTAACGTCTGTTCTCCTTCTCTCCCAGGTACTGGTTTCAAACGTCTCTTGCAGCACCTGTGGGTCCTTCTTGCTTCTCTCCAGATCGTTTCCTTTCTCAGCTTCTCTTGGCTCTCTCTCATAAAGGGCTCCAGGAAAGGGTTAAGACTCGCCTTGAATGGGCAGGGTCACGTCTCCGTGGAAACAACCTAATCAAAACGTCCCACCCGCAACAGGTCTGTACCGGCAAGAGTGGATTAGAAGAACATGGCTTTTCTGGAGCACATAAGCATTTCAAACCAGCACAACTTATGTCTTTTAAATGAACCAGGGAATTCAATTTAGAGAATCTGTATTCCTCAGACACACACATATCATGAAACCCCAGCATAATTTGCCACTCAATGAATTTGCACATAGAACAAGTGAAAAGCTTTCATCCTCCGGGGCAGGCTCACTCCAACCAGCTCATTAACTCCACAAGAATGCAACTCTGCATTTTATATGATTGTATTTTTTAAACTCCATTTATGGAACTTTCCTAGAGATTTACAGGAATGTATAATGAAAGTTTCTTTTAGAAGTTATTCTCACAGTTTACTGTGCATCAAAACCACCTGGAGGGCTTCTTAAAACACAGATTGCCGGGTCCTACCCCTAGAGTTTCTTATTCAGAAGGTCCTGGCAGATGATTTGATAATTTTCATTTTCCGGGTAATATTGATGCTGCTGATCCAGGGACTACTCTATGAGAACCACTGCTTTAGACTATGATAACAGACTAAAAGGAAATAGAAGGAATTCATCAGCTTTTATGAGCATTTAAAAACAACATTCATTTGTTCTGATTTAAAATGCAATACAGGGCACATTAAAAAAACTGAAAAATAGAGACAATTATCAGGAAGAAAATATCAATCACTCAATATCTCAACACCCAGAAACATTTGGTGTGCTTCTTTCCATATTTTTTAAAATTCTGGTAAAATACGGATTACGTAAAATATACTAATTTAACCATTTTAAAGTGTAACATTCAGTGGTTTTAAGTATATTTACAATGTACAACAATCACTACTACTTAGTTCTAGAACCTTTTCATCATCCTAAAAGCAAACCCCATAGCCATTAACGAGTCACTCCCTTTTCCCCTTTTCCCCCAATATGGTAATCACTAATCTGCTTTTCTGTCTCTATGGATTTTCCAATATTGGATATTTCATATTATTGGAACCTTACAACTTGTGACCTTTTCTGTCTGGCTTCTTTCATTTAGCATGTTTTCAAGGTTCATTCATGTTGTAGTATGTATCAGTACTGAATTCCTTTTTATGGCTAAATAGTATTCCATTGTATGCACATACCAAAATGTTTCCAGCCATTCATCTGTTAATGGACTTTGGGTTGTTTGTACCTTTTGGGTATTGTGAATAGTGCCACTATGAACATTCATACACACATATTTTTTTGAGTATCTCTTTTCTATTCTTTTTGAGTAGGAGTGAAATTGCTAAACCATAAGGTAAATTTGTGCTTAACTTGCTGAGGAGCTGTCAAAATGCTTTCCATGCCGCCTCACCATTTTACATTGTACCAGCAACATATGAGGGTTTCAACGTCTCTGTCTTCTCCCCAGTGCTTGTTTACCTTTTTTTTTTTCTCAAATCATGGATATCCTAATTATAGCTTCCTACTGAAATGGTATCTGTGGTTTTGATTTGCATTTCCCCAGTAACTAATAATATTGGCATCTTTTATTATGCATGCTTGTCAATATACTGTTCTAGTTTGCTAGCTGCTGGAATGCAACACACCAGAGACGGATTGGCTTTTAATAAAAGGGGATTTATTTTGTTGGTTCTTCAGAGGAAAGGCAGCTAACTTTCCACTGAGGTTCTTTCTTATGTGGAAGGCACAGGATGGTCTCTGCTGGTCTTCTCTCCAGGCCCCTGGGTTCCAACAACTTTCCCCAGGGCGACTTCTTCCTGCATCTCCAAAGGCCTGGGCTGAGCTGCAAGTGCTGAGATGAGGAATGCCGAGCTGCTTAGGCTGTGCTACCTTGCGCTCTCTGATTTAAGCACCAGCCAGTTAAGTCAAATGTCACTCATTGCAGCAGACATGCCTCCTAGCCAACTGCAGATGTGATTAGCAACAGATGAGGTTCACATACCATTGGCTTATGTCCGCAGCAACCAGACTAGGTATGCTCACCTGGCCAAGTTGACAACTGAATCTAACTAACACATATACTATCTATTTATCTCTTCTTTCCATGTTTCTTTTTGAAGTGTATGTGAATTTGTGCACAAGTGTATATAATTGAAATCATTCTTTATGTACAATTTTTAGAGGTACGATTTTTTTCATTTTGCATTCTGTTTTCTCTACTTTGAGCATTTTTCCAAATTATTTAAAAATCAGCCAACACAGAGTGGCTAACAAGCAGTTATCACTGTGAGCAACTAGGGCTCAAAACTACCAGTGACCTCTGGGAGATGCTGTGAAATGAGTTGCCCCACCCAAGAAGCAGGAAAGCCGAGGTGTTTATCTTATGTCTCCCATTGTCATTGGCTGAGGGTTGCTTCTTCCTAGCACTACCAGTCTTCTAGTGTTTGGGCCAAGAGAAAGCCCTCAGAGAATCACAGGTGCTTGCAGTACGATGTCACAAGGAATAAGCATGGATAAACTAGTGAGTGGGTAACTATCATCTACAAAAAGGCAACAAATCTAGAGTGAGATTGGAGCTTCCCAGGGAGACTACTTTGAGGAGTACATCAACCTAGATATAAGTCCTACAATACGTTTGTTTTAAAAAGTCAATCCTGTTATTGAATAGCCATATCTTGTATTCTTTCTGTAAAAGCAGTTTAAAGGCGTCTTTATAAAGATGTCCTTATGGATTAAGCCTCATACCCTGCTGAGCTCATGGCTTGGTCAGAGTCAGGGCTAACCTCTGACTCTCCCTCAGCTTGCTCTAATACCTGTACCTGCCAGCGTTCTCTTATCTGAATTGTTTTATATAATAATCCAACATATTTTAGACTGCCCGTGGTTGCCTCCATTTTAGCTCTCTTCCCAAAAATGGTAGTCTTCTACCATTAATTGATTCTATTTCTCTTGAGCCCATTTGAGCTATGTTAAGGCAAGTACCACCTTATTCTTGTTAGGCCAGTTCTAAAGCTGTTTCCCTGCATACCTTTTTGGTGTGATTTTAGGAAAGTTGAAAGTCTTGCCTGCCCCAAAACAATGGCCTGGCAGAGACAGCATATAGGGGAATTTATGGGAGACGTTATATAGGAGCCAATTATCCTGTGGTAGTTCCCTTCTGAGGTCCCTGAGCTGTTAAGAAAGTCTTAGCTGTGCTGTGGGAAAGTAAGAGAAGGATCTATGCTTTGGGGGAAAGAGAGACAAAGTTCCCTGAGGCATTGTGGTGATGACAGCAGCTATGAGTATGAAATTCCTAAGGGGTAGGAGGATCTCAAAGAACAAGAGGTGGGTCCCTGGCATCCAGGCACTCTTCACTATAAATTCTCAGCACACCTACAGATGACTTGGGAGGACGAGGGTATGGTTTCATTAAGAAACATGCCAATTCCTCATATGTGTACTGAACATTATAGGTGCATGGACTGAGTGTGGAGGATAGATGATTCTCCAGCAGAAAGAGATGAGTTTTATTGCCCAGGGAAGTAATGCTGATACAGAACAAACCACCTTCAGTGGAATAGTGGAGAATGGTAGCAGTAATAAACTACTCAGGAATTGAGGATAGAAGGTGAAGACTGTTATTTTTCTGTTGAGTTCTAACCACTTTGAGATCCTGAATAATAACTGGTCTCCTTGCTAAGACTCTGTAGAAATCCTCTATGAAAAATAGACAAGTTACATAAATCCTCTGAACCCCAATTATCTCATATATAAAATGGATGTTGGGACTTTAGGGGCTTTATAAATGGTACCCATATTTCCCATTCAAATCTAAAATTAATCATGGAACAAAGAAGTTAGGCAGCTAGAAACTACAATGCCAACTTTATTAGTGAAAAGGCTGATACTAGAAAATGTGGCTTAGATGCAGAGCTTCCTAATACTATACCCCAGAATCAGACAGGTATACCCAGTCACGGGCTCAGTTGGAAAGGCCTCCCCAGTTCTTCCTTCAGATGTGGAATGGTAGGGGAAAATGCATGCTACATGCTGGTAGAGAGATCACAAAGAGAGAGAACAGGAGAGCATAGAGATGACTTAATAGTGCTGTTATGGATGAATTGTCTGCCACAACCACCCCTAAGACACATTCAAGTCTTAACCCACAGTCCTATGAATTTAAACTTATTTGTAAATAGGATCTTTGAAAATGTCATTAGATAAGATAAGACAAAATTCGATTACGGTGGGCCCTAATTCAATATGACTAAAGACCTTGTAAGGAGAAGAAATTTTTACAAAGAGACAGACAACTGATGCAGACACAGAGATAGCCATGTGACAGAGGCAGAAGTTGAGTCATATATTATGGGCAAGCCACTGCAGAGCCCTACAGACTTCAGAGGAAGCACAACTCGCCACATCTAGCCTCCACAATGATAAAACAATAAATTTCTGTTGTTTAAGCCAGCTACTCTGTGGTACTTTGTTACAGCAACCCTGGAAAACCAGCACAAGTGCCAATACAGACCTTTCTTCCAAACCTTTCTTAGGGGAAGTGGTGTAATAGGGACCAGATTGTCACCAGGACTGTTAAGCTTATAGAGGTTTCTCCACCCAAAGATAGGAAGACAAAGGTATAAGCAGTCATCCTCACTATCGATGCGGAAAATCCTACCTACCTACCTGGTAGAATTACTGTGAAGGCTTAAATGAGATATAAAAAGCATTGTGCTACACTGCGTGGGCTTCAGCTCCTGACACTCTGAGTTTGGATCCCTATTCTATAGCTATTAGCTGGCTTTGGCAAACAACATAAACTCTTTAAGCCTCAGTTTCCTATTACACAAAATGAAAGCAATAATCATCTACCTTATATAGTTATCCTAAGAATTAATAAAGATAAGGCATTTATCATAGAGCTGGGCACATGGTAAAAACTCAGTTAACTATTAGCTATTTTATTGTACTAAAGTGCTTAACACAATATCTGGTATATGGGCTCAATACTTTGAGGTGGTGGTGGTAATTGTAGGTGTTCTTATTTTTATTATTGGCCTAGAGTTATCCTTAAGCCTCCTAATGCAGTTGTTTTCTAGGAAAGCAGGTCCTTACAATACCATTGACCAGCACAATTTGTAATTAATTGGTATTCATTGTTAGTAAAATTAACCAGTGAAACCATCTGGGCCTGGGATTTTCTTTATGGGATTTTTAAAGTACTAATTTGATCTCTTTTTCTTTGTTAAAGGCCTACTCAGCTTTTCAAATCCTACTTGACTTAGTGTTAATAGTTTGTCTTTCTAGAAATGTGTCCATCTTACCTAAAGTTATCTAATTTGTTGGCATGCAGTGCTTCATAGTATTCGCTTATAATCCCTTTTATTTCTGTAAGGTTGGTAGTATGTCTTCATTCCTGATTCTAGCAATTTGCGTTTTCTCTATTTTTTAATTGGTCAATGTAACTAAAGTTTATTTGATTTTATATATCTTTTCAAAGAGCCAAATTTTGCTTTTGTTTTCTATAGTTTTTTTTATTCTCTCTGACTTTTATTTCTATTATAATCTTGATCATTTCCTTCACTTGGCTTGGGTTTAGTTTGTTTTTCTTTCTCTAGTTTCTTAAGGTGTCGTGCTAGTTTATTGATTTGAGATCTTTCCCCTTTTTAATATATGCGTGTTTACTGCTAAGAAATTCCTTCTAAAAGCTGTTTTTCCTGCCTCCAGTAAATTTTGATATGCTGTGTTTTGTTCTTATTCATCTCAAAATATTTTATAATTTATTTTTGACCCATTGGCTATTGAGGAGTGTGTTGTTTAATGTCCACGTAGGCTCTCCTTGACTCTTTCCCTGGTTCTCTCTGTTTAACTTCTGGTTGCCCTGCCCTTTCGCTTGTATCAGAGCTACCTGACTCCTCTTAATTGTTCTCCACCAAGATCTTCATTGTTTTCAACAACATCTTCTTCTATTCTGTTTTTCAAACAAAAGTCAGTCCACCCAGGCAGAGTTGCAGAGCTCCTCATCCTTATATCCTGCCTTTCCCCCTGAGCAGAATGTAATGAAACAGGGATCAGGGACTACTCTTTCATTCTGTAAGTAGGAAGTCGAGAAATGGCAGCCCCTGGTCTTTTCAGCTGGTTCCTCCTAAAATAGGTCTGTCTCTATAGGTGAAGTGGGGTGGAAATACTTGGAGTCCCAGCACTCTTGGCCTCTTGTGCCTCTAGTAGAGCTGTCCTAAGAGTGGAGGCTGTGTGGGGGAAGACAGAAACAGTTCTCTCGGCCATGCTTGTCTGGAATAGAGACTCTGTAACCCAGGACTTGAGGGGGGAGGATGAGAAATATCAACAGCCTGCCTTTTCTGGGATGAAACTGTAGCCCCAGATTGGTGAGCTATCGGAAAAGGGAACCCCTGTCTTCATGGTTGCAGATGCCTAGGGTATAGCTTCTGTATTATGGAACTGAGGATGGAGGGAGAGCAATGAAGTGGGCTGTGGCTCAAATGCCACAGACTATTTTTCTTACCAAAATTTGGTAAATTTCCTAAATGAATGTTTCCCCATTTGCTGTATGCCTTTAGAACAATTTCCTAATTGACACTTAGGTTCAGTGTCAATGTCTAAGAAACAGTCTAGGTATTTCAAATAGGGGACTTAATAGAGAGTATTGCTACAAAAGTGCTACAAGTTCTCGGAAGGAACAAAAAAAGAGAAATAACTGAGAGATTAGTAACTACAGGAATCTATTATCACCCCTAGGGCTATAGAAAAAAAAAAAAAAAAAGAAAGAGAAAATGATGTCACCAGGTCTATGAGGCATTTATCACTGTTACTGCTGAAGCTTACTGCTCCTGCCAGAATTATTGATGTCACTGGGTCTCATAGCTGCTCACCAGCAATTGTGACCCATTATCATTGCTATTGAAACTGCCCAAAGACAATGGAGTCAGTGGCCAACAGAGGCTGTTAGAGGAAGAATAATGACTTCTCTTCTTTCATCTCCATCGTCCATCTTCCACTAGTGCCTTCTTTTGGCATTGGAAGTTTATTAAAAGGAAATATTGTAGGGTCTAAATTCCAGTGCTGTCCAATAGAACTTTCTGCAATGATGGGAATGTTCTGTAATCCATGCTGCCCAATACAATAGCTGAGGCAGTTTATAAGCTTAACCTCAGTATTATTGTATAACTTTATGAATCATGTGTATCATCTCAGTATTATTGTTGTATAACTTCATGAATTTATGTGTATTCGTGCTTATCACCTTATGAATTTATATATGAAATTATGTATTCCTAAAGTATATTGAAAGGGAGTAAAAGAAAATGTGGCATTCCCAATTCCCTTGGCCAAGCCTGCAGACCCAGCCTCTGGTCACATCCGCGGAAAAGGGGTCCTCTGTGCATGTCCCATTCTCAGACAAAAGAAATTCCATACCTTTCCAGTGTTCACCACCCATTCCCATAGTGACTCCTGCCTTGCTTACTAGCCTATATAATCTGAAAACCAAGGATATTTGGGGCTCAAACTTTGGATGGAGAGTCCTCTGGGCCTGCTGGCAATAAAGTTTTGTCCCCTTCTCAGAGGTTCAGATGCTTTCTTGGGTGATCAGACCTTTCCCTACTTCATAGCTACTAGCTTACATGGGAGCTATTGAGTGCTTGAAATGTGGCTAATGCAGCTAAGGAACTGAATGTTTAATTTTATTTAATTTTAATTCATTTTTTTAGAGTCACATGTGGCTAGTAGTTTCCCTATTGGGCAGCACAAATTTAGAATTCTGCAATACAAAGCAGATTCTTTGTATCTGAGAAGGGCTGAGAGCGAATAGGTAAATGATTGGTAGAGGATACATAGATAGACTTGGGTTCCCACCCTCGCTCTATCACTCACTAGCTACTAGAAGTAGCTTAAGGCAAAAAATCCTGGAAGGCATTTGTAGAAAAAAAAATTATTAATTTAAAAAAGATGTTAGGGGGTGCAAGCGTAGTTCAGTGGTAGAATTCTCGCCTGCCATGTGGGAGACTTGGGTTCAATTCCCAGCCCATACACTTCCTAAAACAAGCAAGCAAATAAAAACAAACAAACAAAAACAAGCAAACAGACAGACAAAAAAGTCAACAAATGGTGCTACAATAACAGGATTCTCACACGGAAAAAGAATGAAATGTGACCCCTACCATACAGCATACAAAAAATAAAGGGGGAGGGATTATGATAGTACTTATCTCCTAGGATTATGGAGTTATTGGGAGAACTAAACAAGATGATGCAAGCACCCAGCAAAAGCCTGATTCATGGCAAGTGCCCAATAAATGTTTGTTATAATTATTATCTGAAATAAATATTCCCAAAGCTTTTGTGATGGGGGAGGGGCAGTTGCGGTTCAGGAAGTCTAGGGAAAATGGGAGTCCAGTTTGTCCATGAATGTTTCTTTTAGCTCTTATCCTGTGAATATATTTGCTAAACATTTTCATCTTCCCTCTTTTCTATGTTAGTCTCTGTCTCTTGTCTAGAAAGTGATTTCAGCCTTTCTTTATCATCCTTAGTATGGGCTGGTTTTCAAACTTGATTTACTTCATTAGCATACTGTTATGGCAGAGTTAGTTATCATATGCCATAAGGTTCATTGTTACGCCAAAATAATATTTATTGGACCTGACATAGTGATATAAATTTTCTTACTATTTACTCTTTTGTTCCAAGGGGTGATTTTTGTGACACCAGTTTGATATGCTGAGGTATTAGCCATAAT
Source organism: Tamandua tetradactyla (assembly GCF_023851605.1). Taxonomy (NCBI): domain Eukaryota; kingdom Metazoa; phylum Chordata; class Mammalia; order Pilosa; family Myrmecophagidae; genus Tamandua; species Tamandua tetradactyla. Next base: position 147,833,188 of record NC_135332.1, read on the forward strand.
ACATTGCACAGTATTCATATCTGATCTTTCCTTAAGATATTCTTGAAGATCAGAAAGATTGATAAATATTTTCTAATAGATCTAATACTTTAAAGAAACTTGATTTACTAAAAAATGTAATATTTTATGCCAAAATCAGCCATCTCCTGCATAATCTCTTTCACTGTTTGGGTGGTTTAGGAGAGCAGACTCGCATCAGAAGACTTAATTTTTGCACAAACAATACCAATACAGCCTATATATTGTAGTCCACTTAAAGAACAATAATGCAATTGAAAATGACAGGAATTTCACAAAACATACCCATTCTTTACATATGCATTGAGAAAGCACCTTATATTGGCCAGAAACAAGACTAATGAGACACACCTTGGAGCAAAATGATTCTATGATGGAGGTTAAAAAAAAAAAAGAATATTTTTCATTTCTCAACTACTTCCTTAGAAATGGCACATTTCTTGGATAACTTACAAGGGGTCTTTTGAGGAAAGGATGAATGTGAACGGAAGGTTGAATCCTAAAAGGAATCCAATGCAATAATCACAAGGTGAGTCTTTGTGCAACTACTGTGGGTTGATATTAGTAGTACATAATGTGTGTCAATAGACACATCAGGCGTTTTTCCAAAGTCAAGCAAGGACGTGTATTGTTCTGAATTTTTCCTGTGGATATGTTATTACATTAGTGGGGACTGTTTATATGAAGTGCAAAAAAATCACGATGACAACAGTGGTACTGCGATCCTCTCTTTCTTATATTAGATGTAGTCTAGAATTATCTTTAAGGGAATCATTTGCCAAGACTTGGGCCAATTTTTTAAAGCATTCTCAGGCACCAGAACATGAAAATAAATAATTGTCTCCATCTTTCTTTCTACCTCTGAACAGTATTTAAGCTAGTGAAAGGAAACTAGCATCTGATTATTAGTTAGTGCTGTCTTTCAACTTTATTTTTGTACTACTTGTACTCAAGAAACTGTAATTTGAAGAAAATCACAAGCAAGCATGTAAGAAAAAACTGGATGAAGAGATAGTCAACAATTTTCCCATACTTTTTTTTTTGTATGCTGGTATGGCAGGGTCCCATTTCATTATTTTTCTATGTGAGTATCCCATTATTGCAGCACTGTTTGTTGAATTTTTGTTTGTTTTTTTGTTTGTTTTTTGGGAAGTGCATGGACCGGAAATCAAACCCAGGTATCCCTCATGGCAGGCAAGAATTCTACCACTGAATGACCCTTGCACCCCCAATTTTCCTATACTTGAAAGGAAATGAAAGGAAAATGTAAGAAATGCATTTGCTTGTAACATTTGATAGCAGTATCACTGCTTTCCAAAACAAACTAGACATTGCCTATCCTTTCAGTTATAGCTGCTGTAAAGCCCATTTTCTGCTTAGCACATCATGAAAACCCTGGCATGATGCCTGGACAAAAGAGGGCAATTTCTTTCTAACTTTGACTTTTCAGAGCATCATACTTGGTCATTAAGGACAGTGCAGATTGGTACAGTCTTGGAGACTTAAGATGCACACTTATGAGATTATTTATTCTTGGAAAGGCTTTGGAATTTCCACTTTCTAGAACTATCTACAGTCATTTTAACACTCCAGCATTATTGTTTTTCTGGCAAAAAGCAAAAAAAGTAAGAAAAATCTGGAAGAAGTGAATCATGGTCTATTGGAGCTAAAAGCTACCCTGGGACCAGAGCCTCCATCCCTTTCCTTACACACTGATGTCAAGACCCAGAGAGCTGCAGTGACTTCACCAAGTGTTTATTGTTAATGCAAGATGGAGCAGGCCCTAAAACCCAGGTTTTATTTTGATTCTTTCTACAACACCATTCTAAACATACTGAAAATGCAGTGATGAAAAATAAATTGTGGGGTGCAAGAGTAGTTCAGTGGTAGAATTCTCGCCTGCCATGCGGGAGACCCAGATTCGATTCCTGGTCCATGCACTTCCCAAAAAACAAACAAACTCAGCAAATGTTGCTGCAATGATGGGATCTCACATGGAAAAGTAATGAAATGTGACCTCACCATACAGCATATAAAAATAAATAAATAAACAAAAAATAAATTGTATTAAATAAATTTTGATAAGTAAAAGTCACAGCTTCCATTTGGTGGCATGTGGGCAGTGGGAGTCTTACCAAGTGTCAGGCACCAAACTGAGGGTTTTATGTACATTTTCTCATATAATCCTCAACCAAATCTATGGGGTTTTTTACTTATTTTCAGTTTACAGATTAATAAATTGAAGTTCAGAGAGTCTAAATCATAGAATTAGTAAGTGGCCGAGCCAGAATTCAAACAAATGTCTGAATGCAAAGGCCATGCCTTTAAACTGCCACATTGTAATTTATTGTCTCTGTAGAATGTAACTCATTCTAAAAATGAAGTGTTACCAAAACATGGACAGTAATTTGAAACCGCCAGAAATGATGAAATCACAGAAAACACACGAACCATCCCTTAATAATATCAATAATGATATTAATAATAGTAATAATAATAATAGCTATCATTAACTGAGTGCCTATTAAGTGCCAAACACTTTACATTTGTTCTTTCATCTAGTTATCACAATAACTATGTGAAATAGATATTATAAGGTCCATTTTTCAGATGAGAAGACTGAGAATTAGAGAAGTTAAATAATTTTCCCCATTCACATAGTTAAGTGGTAAAATGAGATTTAAAGTCAAATTTAAGTGTCTTGAAACCCATGCTGTTACATATTGTAACATCCAGTGTCTGGCAAAAGGAAACTGATAATGTTAAATGCCTGAGTAAATGAATGAATGAATAAATGAATAAAGTCTGGGATGGAATAGGTACCTGTTATAGCATGGCTAAGAAGCCTTGATTAAATGTTCCTAAAATCAAATAAGTAATAAATACGCAGTGTTTTGTTTTGCTTCAAAAGGTAGAACTGGAACAAATCAGTGAAACTGCAGCCTTCCTGTAGTTTCCTGTACATGAGTCTGGCTTGAAAGAGTTCATTGCCTAGATGACCTTCAATTCTATGACTCAAAGATTCTGTGACAGCCTCTGTCTCTATGAAGGCATAATAAGGGAGAACATTCCAACAGTGAGAACTGCCTTGTAAAACAGTGACTTGCCGATTTTTCTTGGTGTTCTGGCAACAAGACCATCTGCTGGAAATTCTGCAGAGGAGATTATTATATGGGATCGTGCAAGAGATTGTTTGAAAAGAATGACTGAAATGCTTCCCTTTCCTTTATCCATTCCCCTTTGCAACCCCTTCCATTGAGAGGTGACATCTATTTCCCACCCCCTTGATTCTGGACTGGCCTTGGGACTTGCTTTGTTCAAAAGAATGCAGCAGAAGTGACAGTGTGACAGTTCTGAATCTAGGCCTCAAGGGGCCTTACATAATTTCACTTTCTTTCTAGAACCCAGACTCTGCCATCCAAATAAACTCTATCACTAGCCTGCTAGAAGATGAGAGACTACAGAGAGGGGAACAGAAGTGTTCCAACCAACAGCCAGCCACCCTCTTGAAACAGAGCCACTAGCTGACCTGGAGCGGAACATACATGCATGAGGGAGACCAGAAGAATCATTCAATTGAACCATAAACTCATGGGCAATGATAAACAGTTGTATGATTCTCAAAAGAGATTAAAGGAAGAGGCAGGGTATGCCTGATGTCCCAATCAGACCAGTTCATGCCACCTTCATCTGCCTGTATTCCAGAATACCTTCAGGGACTTTTCTTGATGGACTTAATAATAGCCAACATTAGTTGGCACCTTACCACTTGCCAGGCAGTGGTCTTAATGCTTTATATAAACTAATTCCTTCACCCTCACAACAATCAATGGGAAATATATTATTATTTTGAACCAATTTTACAGATATGGCACAGCCTGCTTAAAGAACTTACCCATTTAGTAAATGCCCAGACCTGGATTCAAACCCAAGAAGTCTAAAGATACGGCCTTGGCTGTTAGTCATACTACACTGCTTCTTGCTACCAAACTAAAAGGGAGGAGAATCTGCAAGGGCTGTATTTATATTCCCTAAACCCGGTAGTTATAAGCACTCCCTTGATGCCTTTTATCAGTCTCTCTTAACAAGCCACCAAACACCTCATTCATGTTTTCCAGACCTCTTTTACCTGAAAGTCATTTTTTTTATGCTTGTTACTGAGGAATCTCACTTTTACTTGAAACTTGGAACCTGTGATCAGGGAAAATGTTTAAAATGATTCATTACCAAAAGTATAGGAGCAAAGAGAAGAAATACTCCTGTTCCAGAAGAGAATCAATTCCCGAGTATGAAAGTTTCCATGCTACCCAGAATAGGAAATTTGTGTAAATTAGGTTTGGAATAGTATATGAGATGATCTTATACAAAAGGTGTCAGCAGGGAATAAATGCTAAATACAATGATAAAAACAGATTTAAAACTCATGCCCAATGTCCAAGACATGTGGGTGTTTTTCTCCCTGATGTAGTTACCCTATAGCTCAAGAGAGTTGCAAAAATGCCTCAAACCACTGTTTTTAACATTTAGACTGCCAACACTTCAACCATAATTAAACTAACACAGCATGAAAAAAGCCAAAGAATGTGTCAACTCCATTTTCTGCACAGTCTGTAATGCATTGCCCTCTGCTATGCAATCCTTTAAATGGGAACTCCTTTTGTCAAACTGGATGAGACATTTTTTTTGGAAACTTCCTCGACCTTGTCTCTTTCCCATTTAGTAAATGTCCAGCCCTGGATTCAAACCCAAGAAGTCTGAAGATACGGCCTTGAGCACTCATTTCCTTGCTGTTATATTTTTAATCTCATTTTTGTCCTTCACTCTTGTATATATACTACACTGTGAGATTTTTCTATTTTCCTTCAGAGTGTTTTTTATAAAAGTAATATATGCTCAATGTGGGAAAAATAAAAATGAGTCCCCCTTGGTCTTCAGCCTCTGGCTTAGGCTTTAATGGTTCCAGTCAGACCCAATGGTAATAGTTTCTTGTGCTTCTTTGAAAATGTATTTTCTGTCTCTCTTCTCCATCTCTATCCCACACCATATCCTGGTCTCATCTAATTTAGCCTAAAGCTGATGTTTTTCTATATAACCAATTAAAATTTATTTAGGAAAATATCCTGTAACTTTCATATTTGTCTATAACTATAATAGACAGAATGGCTTTTACAATCTCAGATGTCTCTAGTTGTTAAATTGTACTTGTAATTCTCTTATTGCCAAGCCGCTAGTAGAAGGTGATCTTCAAGGAGTCCATTAGTGCTTTCTGGCTGATGATAGGTAGAAGAATTTCCTCTTCCCATGAACTCTATCTCATTGGCCACAAGGGTGTCCAGATGGAGGAAGAAGTGAAGAGACAAAGACTGGTAGGGCTTATCCAGGCTTGAAGATCTCCATAATAAAAACTTGTAGCAGCATTATTCACAATTGCCAAAAGATGGAAACAAACCAAATGCCCATCAACAGATGAGCGGATCAACAAAATGTGGTATATACATATGATGGAATATTATGCAGAGTAAGACAAAACGACGTCCTGAAGCACATAAGATGGATGAGCTTTGAGGACATAATGCTGAGTGAAATTAGCCAGACACAAAAGGATTGCCACTGTATGATTCCACTTTTATGACCAGCATAAAGTTATAATCAGAGGCTTATAATACAGAATATAGGGGACTTAGAGATACATAGAAGCCATATATGGGTGAACCGTTTGCTAATGAGGTTGAATTCCGATGTAAGGGAATAGACAGGAGCAAAGGTGATTCTCTAGTGTGCCTAGAAGTAACATTACTATATTGAAGATGAACAACTTTGAAAGGGGTTGTATAGACCTACGTGTCTAGTGGATTCACACTAAAAGTATGAATGAGTTCTCATAAGAATTATTTCAAAGATATGATTCTTGTATAAAGTGTTTATGTCCAGAGTAAAGGGGGAAACTGCAATTGCATGCTATGGGCTATGTTCAAAAGTAAACCATCAGCACTACCACAGCAACAGCAGAGGTAAATAATGGGGTGAGGGACAAGAGTTAAGAGGACGTTCAGATTTCCTATTTGGCAAGGCTGCGTTTATTGGTTTTCTGTCTCTTGGGAACAATGAAATTATCTAAAATTGAGAACGTTGATGGACTTTGGATTTTGGGCCTTTTACATGATTCCCAATGAAGGCAGTAGCTGAAGGATGCACTGATGGAGGAGTAGATTGGCGAATGATGGTGTATACTTATGAATGAAGGTTGTGCTGCTACAAAAAGGAACAATGTCACGAGGCATGCAACAATGTGAATGAAACTGTGGGACATTTGGTGAGACAAAATAAACCAGAAACAAGAACAACAATGGTATGGTCACCATTAGAAAATGCGTATAAGAAAACAGGGGCCTAGAGTGTAACCTTTTAGAACAGACGCGTTAAGTCTGTAGTGGTGATGATTATTTCTGGATTTTGAGAGGCTGTTTTATATACGTAACCTGATATTTAGAGATAAGAACGAAGCCAAACAGGTTGGGGTTAAAGTAATTCAGAACATAGAGGTAAGGAAGACAGTGTCTATTTTTGAACCACACATACTCTTTGAGACCAATTGAAGAAAGGTTTATTTGATCTGGAACTGAAATTTTCTATAGTGCATAATCTAATTCGACCTATCTAATACAGCTCATTTGAACAACTGAAACACAGGAAGCACAGAATAAAAAAGAGGTCCTTTAATCCTGTATAGATTACTGTAATGCCTGGAAGCACACTAGAGTACATTAAGCAGATAATCAAAAAGTATTGGCAAAGTCCCCTGAGGGAGGGGAGAAAGAATATGGAATTATTAAACCTTGCCATCAGGGAATCCCCTGATACTGTGTCAAACTTTAGAGCTATCCAAATCAATAGGCCATGCCCTTGATCATGAGGCTTACTCTTGTGAAACTTACATAGGTAGTGGAGAAGCTTAGATTACTTATAGGCATGCCTAAAAATTACTTCTGGAGGACCTCTGTTGTAGCTCAGATGTGGCCTCATTGTCTCTAAGCCCAACTCTGCAAGTGAAATCATTGCCTTACCCCCTACATGGGACATTACTTCCAGGGGTGAAAGTCTCCCTGGCAACATGGGAGATGACTCCCAGGGATGAATCCAGACGTGGCACTGTGTGATCAACAATTACATGCTGACCAAAGGGGGAGTGTAATTAGTAAAGTATCAGTGGCAGAGAGAGTTCAAATTGAGTCGAGAGGCTATTCTGGAGGTGCTCTCATGCAAGCTTTAGGTAGGCCTTGCTACCTATCATAACCAGCCAACCAATCCAGCCAGGACCAATCCAGCCAATCCTAAAGAACACCTAGGGCAATATATAAGATTCCACAAGGGTTCCATGCACTAGAATAACTTTCCAGAAACCTACAACCTCCAGATGGGTCCCTGGACCAGATGAGTCCTGAAGCCTAGCCCAGCCTCTCCAGAACATCAGACAGTTCCATCTCCCTACCCTATATTAGTGACAGACCCTTCCAGTATCAAAAATTTAGAATTGTTATAGCCCAAACACCCCTAAAGAGAGGGATGGAAAGATCAGAGGTGATGGTGGAATTATACATAGAAGATAGGACTTAACAAATGAATATGAATGCTGAATCATTAAATTGATCTCTTTTAGTCTCCGGTATCTTAGAGCAGCTAGAAGTAAAAACCTATAATTGTGGAATTGCAACCCATGTCAAAGTTTGAAATATGTTCTACAACTAATTGTGCTGTGCTTTGAAATTTATAGCTTTTTTGTATATATGTTATTTTTCACAAAAAGGAAAAAAAGTCAATTGTGATGATAAAGTATTTAAGCCCTCTAGTCTCCTAAATTCTGGAGCAGCTAGAAGGAAAAATCTGAGAGGATCGTATGGTAGCCCATGACAAACTCTGGGATCTGTCCTGTAACTATTTGTTGAAAAGTGTTTTGAAAACTATTGCTTTTTTATTTATTTGCTTTGTATACATGTTATACTATACAATTAAAAAAGTTAAAAAAAAACGCTAAGTATAAAAAAAAACAAAACTTGTATGTCCTTGTTACCTCCCAGTGCTCTTATAAATATACATTTACATGGAATAAATGAATAAATATACATAATATATCAAATAAGTGTTATATATTATCTTATAAAATAATACATTAATATATAAAATATGTATAGTTTTAAGTTCTGTCAAAGTTATACATATAAGAGAATTAGCTAGTTCTACAAGGTTTATTAATAACATTTGGTTGCAGCCTCCCCCTCTGCCATTTCCTCTTTCCTAGAGGCAATGGCTCAACTCTTTTAAATGTTATTCACTGCCTCAAAGTTCCCTGAGTTATCCCATTTCCCTTGTCCCTGCGATTTTATTTTCTTCATTTCAAGAGAAGTGAATTCAGGCTGTGAGGGTGTTAAAGCTTTCACAATTTTTAATAGAAAGAATGTGAGTTGACAAATACAAAAATTAGAGCCTTGGAAAGACTCCTGAAGCTTAAGCCTTAGTAGCTTCATGCTAAATCTGCCTGTGTCTTCAAGTGGAAATACGCCAAATCCCTAGTATCAAAATATCCCATTGCATCCTCTGAACTATCTCCCAACCCGCATCAAGTCTGCAACAGCAAGAGCTCTCGATAATGTTTTATTCATGTAACTCTCCCAAATCCCACCTCCTCTATAAAATCCTTTCTATCAACTGGGAAAAAGAACATTTCTTTAATTCCAATTTCTTTAAAAATTTAATTCTATATTTTCCTTCATCACCCTATAACACACAATTATCTCATTTGTTTTTAAGGCTCTTTTAAAAGAAGTATATGTCATCATTAGCAGCCCATGATGCACAATTAGGTATGAAGTTGGTTTTGCATATCAAAGAAAATTAATTCAGTTATTAACTAGGTCACTAAATTTGAGGCAAGAAGGCATTTTCTAGCTGTTAAAGGCTTTAGGGAAAACTACCATTTCTAATACTTGAATTAACATGGCTGTTTGCTAGGAGAAACAATAAGATATTAAGTATTTAAGATGGCCAGATGGAAGGTGTTGGAGCCACTAAAAAAGAAAACCTAGCAGTGTGACTCACAGTCATAAACTGTAACACAAAGCACCAGTAGAGCTGGAGCTGTTTTTATTTAGCATTCTGAATTTCTGTATTTGTAAATGACAATACTAGAGTTCCAAAAAGGCAATCTTATATATCAAACTGTCATTTTAAAATGTGGCTCTTTCCTGCAGTGTCATGTTACTGCTGCACTGAAAAATTAATTTTTCCAGTTATCCTAGAGGTAGCAATTAGAAAGTTTCATTCTGGCCAACCATAATGGATACAACCACGGCATATTAAGAGGTTAATTGCTATGCTACAAACACAGCAGCAATTAGCTTTTAAAGCAGGGAGTGACAGGTAAGGTACTTCAAGTGGAAGCTAATTTTAAAATAAAGGCTATCTTTTGTATCATGGATAAATTGAGCCACTGCATGATCAACTTCAGAAACAATACTTTGAAGGCTTGGAGCCCTGAGTAGGGTTTTCAAGGAGGAGGCTAAGAAGAGTTTGGGAGAGAATTTCAGGAAGGAAGCAGAGGATGCATGCAGCTCTTCTAACTGCTGTACTCCTGAGTTCCTCAATTTTCTTCTATGTCTCTGCTCAGCACAGCCTTTTCCGCTAAGGAGCCCTCCTGCTGTTTGTTACTGGGGGCAAGCAGCCCTACCCCCAGTATGGGGGCAGGACCCAGGCAAGACTATAAAAGATGACATCATACTATATACCTAAATAATTAAAAGCCGTAAATCAAGCTAACAAACTGCTAGATAAAACATGTTCCATCCTCTTACCCTGAAAAATATACTTCTACAAAGACAAAATTTTTCTAAATGTATAAAGCTATATTTTAATGGCAGTAGACAAAATATAAAAGATGAATAATTTAATTTCTATTCCATCTGTCTGCATACTCTGGTGATGGGCTGGAGTCCCTTGGATAAGTAATAAAATAAAAAGTTACAGAATTTTTCAGTTATTTATTGACTCTATAAAATATGTTTTTCTTCTTTTCATCAATCACTTAATTACGTTATAATGAAGATTTTCGTGTAATCAGTATTCTGTGAAAAAATAGTGCCAAATTATATAACTTCCCTCAGTTATTGCATCTCCTGGATTTATTTAACTTAATTTTAACTTGCATAAACTTTGTTCTGTTAATTTGCTCTGGAATTGTCAACAAAATTCTTTAAGTTCTTAAAGCAATATTAATTTTCAAAAATGAATCATTAATTTTACATATTATTCAAACATTATAATAGGGGTACATGTGATAAACTATTATGACGCAGGAATCGTTACAAAATATTTTAATTTCATCATATAAATCACCATATTATCATTTTCACCATCTGATAAAACAAGGTCAAGATTAATTCAGTATTTCTTAAGTTCTTTTCAAAATTTTCATTGTTCAATTTGTTCTAATCTCTCTTCAATCAAGATTATACCTTAATGGACAGAGAATAGTACTCCAAAACCACAAATTGGAACAAGAAGAAAAGGGATGCTTGATGGTACCAGGAAATGGTATTTTCTTATGAAAGAATCCATTTCATTCATGCTATATATGTGAAAGAATTTCACAAAGTAGGTAGTTTCACTTTCATATCTAAACACCTCCCCATACTTTGAAGGGGTGTCTGTCCTTGATATTGGCAATGATTCAACACAAAAACTCCACAGCATTCATAAGTGGTGGCCCTCTGTTTCAAAGAGCAGTGGTTCTCAAAGGGCGGCCCATGGCCTACAACCATCAGAGTCTCCTGTAGACTTGTTAGAAATAAATACTCAGGCCTCACTCCCACACTACCTGAATTAGAAATTGTGGAGGCAAGGGTCAGCAATCTGTGAGTTTTCAAGCCTTCCAGGTGATTTTGATGTATCAATGGCATAGAGCAATAAATATGAAGTGTTTCTTCAGGGCCATTGCTGGTTTGAAGCTGTTATGCACCCCAGAAAAGCTTTGTCCTTTTTCCGGATCCAATCTTATGTGGACAGCCATGTTTTTTAAATCTTGATTCAATATTATGTCATGGAAACTTTGATTGGACACTTCCATGGAGGTGTGATGTACCCAGCTGCAGGTGTGACCTTTTGATTAGATGGAGATATGACTCTACCCATTCAAGGTGGGTTTTGATTAGTTTACTAGAGTCCTTTTAAAGGGGAAACGTTTTGGAGAAACCTCAGATGCAGATGCTTGAGGAACAGTTGCTTCAGAGTCAACATGAGACCCAGGTGTTTGGAGATGCAGAAAGAAAATGCCCCCGAGTAAGCTATTTGAAACCAGAAGCCAAGGACCCCAGCAGATGCCACTCATGTGCCTTTCCAGTTGACAGAGGTGCTCTGGATCCATCGGCCTTTCTTGAGACAAGCTGTCTTTCTCTGGATGCCTTAGTTTGGACATTTTTATGGCCTTAGAACTATAAACTATGTAACTTGATAAATTCCCTTTATAAGAGCCATTCCATTTCTGTTGTATTGAATTTTGGCAGCAGTAGCTAACCAATACAGGCCCTGGACATTATTAGTCATGAGAACTTGTGTTTAAATCTATGTGTCATGTGGCACCTGTGTTGAATGCCAGATCCTTAGTGACAGAGGCAGTCATGTTCTTTTTTTTATGTTTTTTAAATTGTGAAATATAACATGTAAAAAGCAATAAATTTTCAAGTATATTTTAACAAGTAGTTATAGAACAGATTTTAAAGTTTTGTATGGGTTACAGTTCCATGATTTTTCATTCTTTCCTCCAGCTGCTCCAAGACACTGGAGACCATAAGAAATATCAATAAAATGATTCAGCAGTCATACTCCTCTTCTCTTTTTTTGTGAAAACTGACGCATATAAATTTCAAAGCACATCACAATATTAGTTGTAGAACAAATTTCAGAGTTTGATATTGGTTACAATTCCACAATTTTAGGTTTTTATCTCTAGCTGTTCTAAGATTCTGGAGATAAAAACAAATATCAGTATAATGATTCAGCAATCACACTCATTTGTTAAGCCCTACCTTCTTTGTATAACTCCACCATCACCTTTGATCTTTCTCCCACTCTTTAGGGATATTTGGGCTATGCCCATTCTAACTTTTTTATATTGGAAGGTGCTGTTGATAACATGGGATAGGGGGATGGAACTAGCTGATGTTCTGGAGAGGCTGGCCCCTCTGCATTTCAGGACTTATCTGGTCAAGGGGCCCATCTGGAGATTGTTGGTTTCTGGAAAGTTATCCTAGTGACCTAGGGACCTTTGTAGAATTTTATATATTGCCCCAGCAGGAATGGTTTTGGTTGGGGTTTAGCAAGATAAGTTAGGTAGCAATGTCTAACTGAAGCTTGCATGAGTGACCCCCAGAGTAGCCTCTTGACTCTATTTAAACTCTCTCACCAACTCCTTATTAGTTAAACTTCTTTTCCCCCTTTTGGTCAAGATGGCATTGCTGATCCCACAGAGTTAGGGCTAGACTAATCCCCGGGAATCATCTCCCATGCTGCCAGGGAGACTTTCATCCTTGGATATGAGTCATGTGTTCTTTAAAGTATTTGTATGAATGTGTTTGTGATATGCAGGACCCAATTAAGTAAAGTGTCTAGGGCAGCAGTCCCTTGGGTCTCAGGTCAGTCCCAGATACCATTTGGACATTATCTTACGATTTTTTAAATGAGAAACTAAATATTTAAAAAAGATAAATTAAAAATATGGGCAAAGATTAATTTAGGACAAATAACTCAAAGTAATGCAATGAGTGACATAATACAGATAAGCATAAAGTTTCATCAAGAATCTACTTACCAGTTGTGTCAGCAAAAATGGCATAGTAAGGACCAAAATTTGCTTCTCTAGTTAATATTCAAAGTTCTGAAAAAGTTGGTTCTAACATTTTTTTCCAGTTTTTTCCTTGCTTTTCTAAAGACTTGCAGCAAACCAGGGAACATTTATTCAAGAAAAAGGGCTGAAACTAGGTAAGAACAGCAAGCTTTGTGATGGTTTAACTTGCCCTAGCCCCATTTCCCCACTCTACAGTGCAGCCTGGCAGCTACTGGAGGAAGCAGAAAGGAGCTCACCATTTCAAAAAGGAGAGACAGAGCAACTAAAGAGATAGTGATGATTAAATGCAAAACATTATCATCAGTGCAATTAGCAAGGGAGGAGTAAAGGTTCTAAGGGACATTATTGGTACAGACGAAGAAATTGGAATATAGACTGTAAACTTTTTATCAATGTTGAATTTCTTTAACTCGATAACTGCATTTAAGGTGGCTGCATAAGTAAAACATTGTTGTTCTTAGGAAATGTAAATGGCAGTAAGTGTTCAAGGAGCATGGTGTATACAACCTATATTCACGTGTTCAGAAAAATCGATTGATAGATAGACAGAAGGGCAGATGGATGGATGAATGGATGGAAAGACAGGTAGACAGACTGATACCCAGATTTTAAAATTTTGCCATATTTGCTGTATCTGGGAGAGGGCAGGTTAAGGGTATGTTGGAGTTCTCTATATGAGGCTTGCATTTTTTAAACTGTCCTGTAAGTTTGAAAATATTTCAAAATAAAAGTTAAAAAAAAGCATCACAGAAGGAAAAGTTTAGATCAGAAATTTTCGCTTATGAATTCTACCAAATGTTTAAAGAATAATTAACATCAATCCCTCCCAAATGCTTCCAAAAAAATTGTACACGGAATACTTCTTCACTCATTCTATAAGGCCAGAATTTCTCTGGCAAGACCAGACAAAGACATTACAGGAAAAGAAATTACAGACCAATATCTTTTATGAATATAGATGGAAAAATTCTCAAAAAAATAGTACAAACTAAATCTAGCAGCATGTAAAAAGGATTATACACCATGACCAAATGGAATTCATCTCAGGAATGCATGTTTTGTTCAACTATGAAAATCAATCTTATACAATATATTGATTAAATAAAACATGAAACCCACGTGATCATCTACATAAATGCAGAATAAGATTTTACCTTTTCAATATAAAAACACTCAATAAACTAGGAATAGAAGGGAACTTCCTCAATCTGAAAGGAACATCAATGGAAAACAAACAACCAATGTCTCCAAGTTCACCCTGACAACCATTAGAGCTCATCACTACTCATTATATAATGAAATATAGCTCAAGTTCAACAGACCTTATTTCAGTATAAACCAATTTATACCATCTTTTCCTTTAAACCATGTTACATTCATTCATCTGAATAAATCAAAAGCATTGCTTTAAAAAGTCACCGTCTGCTTCTGGCCCTCAAGTCTGTCCACAGAAAGGTTCGTTAATTTTATAAGAATTGGGGAGAAATATTCTTCCTACATAGAAACTTAGGTTCTGCCATATATAATTAAATTGTCCAGCTCTTAATGATGTTAATATTTTGTCATCATTTATTATCTGCCAATATCAATCCTAAGCTTTTGGTAAAATTGGGAAGGAATTCCCCTATCCAAACTCAAGCCTTTTCTCATTTTGATGTTTTGTAGGTTTCAAAATTCTTCTTTCTGGTTATTCAGTAGTGTCCTTTATCCCAGGTACTTCATGAAGTCTGACATTTGTTTTCTGAGGCCGGATGATTTATACGATAAGAATAGCCTCCAATTAAACATCACGCTGAATTTTTCAAAGTGCTCCTGAATGCTCATTTGCTTCTCACACAATTCTTCCTACTTCGAGTGTCTCGCAGATTAGACGTAAATGCATGTAGTGCACTCAGGACCATCCTTGCTTTATAGACAGTGCTCAATAAACGTTAACTACCATTATAACTTATCATTCTTTCTATTGCTGTGAAGAGACTGAGACCTGAAATTTCAGGTAATTTAGCTGAGATGACGTGTGGCAGAGTTGGCACTAAAAACTAGGTCGACTTTTCAAGCAATTCAACTCCATTTTACGATTTTGTGTGAATAAACCTGTAGGGCCTGCCAGGGCTGGAATCCCACTGCTACTTGTGCTTCAAGTTAGTGACCAAACTCCCCAAATTAAAAGGGCTATTTAGGACGTTTACTCAGGGAGATAAGTTGGCCTCCACTTTCCAGCTCAGGTCACTTGTACAATTGATGTTACAGAGCAAAGCGGCCCAGTGAAAAGAACTCTTGGCTCCTTAAAACCGAAATGAAGCTGGGCTACGTGGCTCTTTTAAAGGGTGCTTTATTTTGCGGATCACCATGAGCTTCAAAAATCTCATTTAGGCTGAACCTCTCTGGACTCGGATACCGAGATAGGGCGCGGCCCTTGCTTCAAGTACCGAAACAGAGAGAAAGGTGGAGGGGACTTCCGGGTCCTCCAGTCGGACCCCATACCTGCAGCCCGGTTCATACCAGTCCCGCCCGCGCCGCCTGCAAAGCCAGGCGGGCCGGGCGTAGCCGGGCGGGGCCAGCGCTGAGAAAGAATCCCACTGCCGCCGGCGCGAGCCCGAACCTGTCCGCCGGACCTGGCAGTGCAGTCTCGCGGGATCGCTCAGCTCTCGCGCCCACTGGGGCTCCGACGGCGGCTCGGGTTCCGAACCCTCGCGGGAGCCGTCCGGCGCCGCCTGCAAACCATAGGCTGGACAGAGGCGGGGAGGAAAAGAGGCTCTCAACTGTTGCCCGAGGTGAGTCTCCTTCGGCCCGGACTGGGTAGGCGGCCGCGACCGGGACGGCGGGGCCCCGGGGGATGCGGGGCGGGCAGGAAGCCGTGGCCAGACTGGGGAGGTACGGGGTGGGCTGGGGCAGCGTCTGGAGTGGAGCGGTGGGGCGGGCGGAGCCGCAGGTGTCGGGGAAGCGGCGGCGGGACGGTCCGCACGCGCCCAAGTTTCCTCGCAAGTTGGAGCCAGCCCTTGAAGGGCGCCGCGGGGTCACGGCGGCGCTGCGCGGGTGAGGTCAGGAAGCCGCTGCCCGCCTTTAGGCCGGGCAGGTGCTCGGGTGTGGACGAGTTACTCTGCCCGGTGCGGGCAAACGGGGCACGTGTGTGTGTCTTTTGAGGGAAGGTAGCGATTGTTTGTTGTGGGGGCCCACAGACGACCTCCTCTCCCTCCCAGAATAGATTTGCTCATTTTCCCTTTCGGGAGATCCCTACAAACCGAGCCTATAAAAATTACAATTTCGCTCCTCCACACAAGGAATTCTAGAAGTTTCCCATTAGTTGGCCTTTTTGAAAAACAGGAAAAGTAAATTTCCAGAAGACGGCCACAAAAACTGGCTTTTTGGAATCTCCAAAGCGTCTAAGGACTATTTAGGGCTTAAGGAATTTCTTTTGGCCTCAGTTTTCTTGTTCCTGAGATGATTTTCAACAGGGGCCCTTAGATGTTAAGATTCTATTAATCCGTTTTATTTATTTAT
Source organism: Tamandua tetradactyla (assembly GCF_023851605.1). Lineage (NCBI taxonomy): Eukaryota > Metazoa > Chordata > Mammalia > Pilosa > Myrmecophagidae > Tamandua > Tamandua tetradactyla. The sequence goes on from NC_135332.1 coordinate 147,849,599, forward strand.
TTATTTAAAGATGTTAAGATTCTGTCAATCCTTTAAATTTATTTTTAGCTTATGCCTTACCTCCAGCATCCCTTTTTCTCCATCCGCCTCGTTTTGTGCCCCGTTTTAGCCACCCATATAGCGCAGCACAAACCTATCATGTGTCCCCTAGGGATGAGACTTGTTCACCAGATGATAGTTCTGTGCAAAGGCGGACAGGAGATCATCTCGGTAGGTCGGAATTTTCCGCGGTCTTTCAAGTGTTACCTCGTATAAAAATTGTAATTCTGCCCTTTGAAGTCCATATTTGAGCTTATGACGAATTTTACAACCCTCTTGGTTGTTTTTACAGTAATTGACTCAGAACTCATCTTCAGGAAAACCGTTTCCTTCAAAGTGATAAAATAATGAAATGAGGAATTTGGACATTTTATGTTTGGATGGAAATCTGCTGTGGAGGAAAAGAACAATTATTAATTTGAGTCATGTGGTAAAATCGGAAATTTGAAGAAAATGGAAGTATCTACCTTTTTGTGGATCTGTATTTTTCTACCCCTGGTAACTGGGCACAGTCTCTTCACCTGTGAACCAATTGCTGTTCCCAGATGTATGAAAATGGCCTACAATATGACATTTTTTCCTAATCTCATGGGTCATTATGACCAGGATACTGCTGCTGTGAAAATGAAGGTGAGTCATTCTTCATACGTTTATAGAAAAATTGTTTATGCCTTGTTCTGAAATAAAATATAGACGTGACTTTTTTATAACACAGTAAGTGATTTCTTCAGGTTGTGTATAAGTCATATTAAGAATAAACTGTTTTGAAATTGAAATCCCTTGCTAAATTATGTTTTGTCTATATTTGGGGCCCTGTTTAGTGGACTTGAATAAGATAGGATTTGTTTACAATGAAGTATAGCTATGAATGATTTCAAAATGTCTTGTACTTGGCAAATACTTTGTTTTCCTGAAGCACATCTGGTAGTTCCTTTAGAAATGTGAATTCTGAATTTTTCCTAATCCATTGAACACATGATTTTATGTTGCCTTGATTAAACCTGAAGAAATTCACATATTTTCTTACAAGTAGTTACAGTAGTTCACTTGGTACAGTTTTTCTGAAGCAAATAAAACTGGGAGCTGTGGATACTCTTACTAAAAAGTGACTGTTTTTTTTTTTTAAGCATAGCCAAGTAGTCTTTGTAAGATATTTTTAAAAATGAGCTATTAGGGGAGGTGCAAGGGACGCCAAGATTGCCTTAGGTGTTCAGTTACCTGTCTGCTGGTTTAGAGATAATGTAGAGACTAGGTAGGTGTGGGAAGAGCTACCTGTAGAAACAGGAACCTGCTCTCTCGCACAGATCTGTAGAGTTGACAAGTCCTGTGAAGGAAAGAAGACAAATGCATTGTTTTGCAGTTTTTCTCTACAAACACTGTCCAAGGGTGGTAAAGGCTTTTCTCCTCTGAAGTTGTTGCTAAGAGGTGAAAGCAAAACCCTACACATTTAATATAGACACTATTTTAAAAACTGACTAGATTTGGTTTTGATTCTTTGAAAGTCTTCCACTGTTGTTCATTTGAATAGTTGTCTGACTACATTAAATACTTATGTGTAGAAAAAAGAGAGCTTTTAAATACTGAGTGGAGGTGCTTTTAAGGGATATTACAAATTATATCAATGTATTCTTTTGTGGTTTCTCAAAGAGTCCAAGCTGCTGTTTTGAACACTGAAAAAATGATATCAAGAGATTTTCATTGATTAATCAGAAACATTTTAATGTTTTAATTGAATTAAAATAAAGTATGTAGTGAAAATACCTTCAAGTAATAATTATATCATTCATTCATTTATTCACATTTTCTCTCATGATATATTGTATAATTCATGCCTTGCAATGTTATGGAAATATGAGTTTTTAAAAATTTGTAGTAGCTACATATACTTTAAATTTCAGTGCTTTCAGTGACCTTGTAAATTCAGATAATTTAGACTTGAATTTCTGATGATTGAGTACCATTTAAAGATAGGAAAGAGAACAATTGTTTCTGACTGAAAAAAAAGAAAAATTATTTTTGTTTACCTAGCTTCTTTCCCAGATTGTTTTGGATCTGGATGTCTTCAAGAAGGCATTTTTGTTATTACCTCCTCTATTTGACTGTGAACATTACCAATTTCTTATTATAAAATCTTCTAAATATAATAAACATTCTCATGGCCTTTATTAATTATAAGTTTAATATATAAAATGTATCTACTGTAAACTATGGACTATGGTTAACAGCAATATCTTAATATTCTTTCATCATCAGTAACAAATGCACCAGACCAATACTGGGGTTCAGTAATGGGAAGGGATAATGGGTATGTGATGTTTTGGGTATTCTTTTTATTTTTATTTCTTTTTCTGAAATAACGAAAACGTTCTAAAATTGATTATAGTGACAAATGCACAACAGTGTGACGATACTCTGAGCCATTGATTGTGGCTCACAATCACCTTTATATGTTTTTTAAACCACAGAAATATATTTCAACATAATTGGTTTCCTTTGTAATCTTTCGCATTATGTTTATTGAAATTTAAAAACAGTATTCTGAGCTGGAGATTAAAACATGGGACTGTATAACACAGTGACTGTTGTGGTAGATGATGACTGTGATTAACTATACAAATATAAAAAATTCTTTCATGAATTAGAACAAATGTATGACACTATAACAAAGAGTTAATAGTAGAGGGATATATGGCAAAAAATATATTTTTTGGAGAAAAAAGCAGTCATTTATTACTGGCCTTAATCCAAGTTTTCAGAAGGAGAAAGGGACAGAAAGAAAAATGGAAGGGCAAAATAATACCAACTTGGGTCAGACTTTTAATCCCTGTATATTACTGTTTGGTTCGAAGAATTGTATTTTCCTTGTGGTCTTATTCCTGTTTGTCCTTAGCCAGTGACATTCTAATTTTAGTTTTTGTATTAAGTGTCCACAATCCTATAATTTGAGAATTGAAAGTGACCCTAAGGGATCATAGGGGACTTCTTACCCTATTTGACCCTTTCTCAGGACCCTATTTTTTTTTTTTTTTTCACATGGGCAGGCGCTGGGAATTGAACCTGGGTCTCTCCGGCATGACAGGCAAGAACTCGGCCTACTGAGCCATGTGGCCCACCCCTGTTTTTCTTTTTTTAAAGTGATTTTATTGAGATATATTCACACACCATACTCTCCATCTGAAGTATACAATCAATGGCTCACAGTATCATCACATCGTTGTGCATTTGTCACTGTAATCAATTTTAGAACATTTTCGTTATTCCAGAAAAAGAAATAAAAATAAAAAGAACACCCAAAACATCACATACCCATTATCCCTCCCCATTATTTAATCCTAGTATTGGTGTGGTGCATTGTTACAGATGATGAAAGAATATTAAGATATTACTGTTCACCATAGTTCATAGTTTGCAGTAGATACACTTTTTTGCCATATATCCCTCTACTATTAACTCTTTGTAATAGTGTCGTACATTTGTTCTAATTCATGAAAGAATGTTTTATATTTGTATAATCACAGTCATCATCTACCACAATAGTCACTGTGTTATACAGTCCCATGTTTTAATCTCCAGCTCAAAATACTGTTTTTAAATTTCAATAAATATAATGCAAAAGATTACAAAGGAAACCAATTATGTTGATATATATTTCTGCCTATGGTTTAAAAAAATCGAAAAGTCAATAGATGAAGAAACTGAGACCCAAGGAGGTTATGATTTGCCAAAGGTCTGAGCGCTATACTTTGACACAGTCTTCTCTTTCAACATGATCTTTAAATATTTTTCATTTATTTTTTCATTTTTAAGCAGTTTTATTTGCATATCATACAATCCAAACTAAGTGTATAGACATGCCTTTGCCGCCATACTCTATCTGATGACATTTCCTTTCCTTCCACAAAGAGTCCATATGCTTTTTGCTTGTTTGTTTTTTACTCTTGACCTTATTGGATAAACAGGAAAATGTTTCCTAAGATTCAAATGTCAGAATGTGATGTGCTAATTCCAGTCTTTGCTATTTCTGCACAAACTTCATTTAGCTAAATGGGTACTTTCCCCGCCCCCGCTTTTCAGCTCTTCCAGTCTTTCCATCTCTCATCTGTGCCTGGAGTACAAAGTCTGATCTGAATTTTTAGATCAAATCCTTACCGTTTCCATGTTTTCAATCTCTCGTCTCTTTGGTTCAATGGTGATTTTATTAAAATGCAAATCTTCATAATCTGCTTTGGGGTTAAAATTCTTCACAAGTTCACTAAAACTTGAAAAATGAAGACATGACTCTTGCCTGGCATCCAGAGCTCTTTGTGTGGGACTCTGTCTTCCTATCCAGCCTCGGATCTTGCTCCTTCCCACATTGTATACTTTGCTTTGACCACTACTTGCAGAGCCAAATCTGTGTCGTTCTCTCACCTCTATACCTTTGCATATATTGTACAGTCAGCCTGATGTTCCATCTGCCTATTCTTCTATGCCTGTTCAATTCCTTCAAGTCTCAGAGCAGTAATTTTGTGCTTTGTGAAGCCTTCTTTCACCTTTCTCCCATGCATATTAATCAGTTCACTCCTGTATACTCTCTAATAATTAATATATATGACTGTCTAATATTTATGAGGCTGTATTGTAGTTATTTACATGACTCTTTCATTAGATTGTGAGCTTTTTGAGAACAGGGTGGTGTTTTCTCATCATTGTTCCTACTGCCTAGTATAGTACCTTTGAGCATATTAGATGCTTAATAAAGGCTGAATAAAGAGGAAGGTATTGGTTTCTGTCCCAGCAAATCAGAAGAGAGAATCCTACCCCCCCTCCCCAAGTGAAACACATCCTAATATTTTTTGGTGGTTTATAGATCATCCTTTTTTGTTCTGCCTGAGCCCTAATTCTAATAAAATATACCAATTGACATCCTTCACTCTCTTTATACACGTCAGAATTTAAAGAATTTATTTTTTAAAGTTATGTTTAAATTTGGGATTATAAAATATATATCAGATTTTTTAATAAAAACTGTTCTTTAGTGCTGAAGTATATGGTCCAGTCAAGTATTTAATCATAGCTGCATATATCTTAGCTATTGTTAAAAATGTGTTGTATAGCTTCTCTAAAGAACAGATTGGGTTTTACAAATCTCTGATCTAACTGCCTTTGGTTCCCACTAGTCCCTGTTAATTTCCAGTTTTCTTTGTGAATTAGTATCAAGAAGAGGGGTTGAGGAATTATCTGGTTATTATGGCAACCATGTATACTTTCTTAGCCACCAAGAATTCGGTATAGGTCAAGCCATCTATCTCACTCCTCTTTTATGTCTCAGTTTTCATTTTATGTGAAGGATAGCCTATTTTATAGAATTTAGGCACTTGTGGTCTTTGTTTATCTGTGATAATAATTATATGCTCTAGAGCAGTGGTCCTCAAAGTTCAGTTCATAGACTTGTGAATTTGTTAGAAATGGGAGTTCATGGACCCTAACGCAACGTAACTGAAATCTCATCTTTGGATATAAGGCTCAGGAAACTTTTAACAAGCTGTTGAGGTGTTTCTTAAGAACATTAAAGTTTGAGATCTGCTAATTTAAAGTAGGAATTGGTAAACTTTATCTATAAAGGGCCAAATAATAAATATTTTCAGCTTGTGGGTCATAGAGTCTCTGTTGCAGTTATTCACTTTACAGGTGTAGCCCAGTGCAACCATAGACAATATGTAAATGACTGAATGTGGCTGTTTTAATAAAACTTTACAAAACAGGTGGGGCAAATTTTGGCCCATGGGCTGTAGTTGCCAACTCCTGGCCTAAAGTACTTGAAAGTGTTCTTAAGAATAGTGTAGGGATAAGAAATAGGAATAAGGAATAAATATTATTGTTCTTTCTCATTAATATTTTACCTGAGTTATGTCATTTATTTTCTGCATAAAATTTCTTTTAAAGTCAAATTTATCACAAACCAAAAAGATCTGACCAGAATATCCTGCTTATTGAGTTAAACTGGAATTTTGTTTTGGAGCATGCTAGAAATAAGGGACTTAGATTTTTGTTTGTTTTATTTTTCTGTACCTGATCATTTGTGTTACAAAGAGTTAATTTATAATTCTGATTGGCAGCTTGACTTGTAATGAAAAAGATATTGTACAGTCTAACTCTCACAAGTGGAAAACAAATGGCTGCTGGTTTTCCATTGTGTTCCTTTTTGTTTCATATCTAGAGCATTGTTTCTCAAATTGTGATACTGACGTCCCTTGAGACACTGATTTCATCTAGAAAAAGCTGAGACTAGGGAAAATGGAAACAGGAATATGCCGTTTTTCTTTTTTAATTGTCCTTACTGAGATCCAGGCAAAAGCTAAGTCATGTATTGTGTTTGGAACAGCATGTGGTCTTTCCCCTTTTAAACAGTCTAAAGCAAAGCAAGGCCAAGCACCTCTTTCCTTTCTACCTGTTAATATGTACTATTAAAATGTCTCTGTTCAATTGGAAATAAAGGGATGGGGAAAAACTGTATAAACAAACTTTTAAGAAAAAAATACCTACTTCCACTAGGCAGTAATTTGGAGACATTTTCATTTTTCTGCTTTTGAAGAGTCCAGTGGAACCTCTCCTCTGAACCCTGTCACTTGTACCTCCATATACAAAGAAAGAAAATGTTTTATATGATGAACTTTACTTTTTCAGGAAAAAATATCTGAAAATAGCTGTGACAATTCTCCAAGGAAGATTTTGAGTCATATAAAATTAAATAGACACTGAAAAGCATTCCAAATCAGTTGTGTGTATAGTGGCAACTATTACGTTTTAAAAGTAGACCACAAGTTTAACTTCTTTGTAATGTCTTGCAGTAGCAGGAAGAGTAACTTGACTACTTCTGGTTGTGCAGAATAAAGGTAGATGTGTATGTGAACAGAGAGGTCAGTGTTTCTCTGTTAGACTCTGCTGATAGATAAATGATCTGGAGTATTATCAGTTATGCCCTCAAGAGAGCCTGTCCACAAAGGAACATGGTTCTTTTAGACCATGAGAAGACTGCTAAGTTGTGATTAATTTCCTTTTCTTGAGAATGGATGCAGATAGTGAAACTATATGGCCCTAGTTTGTACATTTGTCTTGTGCTCATTCATTAATGTTTGTTGAATATGCGCTGTTTCCCATAGTTACAGTTTTTCACATTATAAATTTTAAATTAAAAAAATGCATCAATTCTTTTGTAGTACCAATCACATACATGTTATACAAATGTGACATGTATATTTGTCTTATTTCCAAAGGAAAGCTCTTGGAGAAATAATTTTAAATTTCTAATGCTTCTACTAAGAAATATGTTAAAAACAAGTTTTCCATCACAGAAATATGCATATTCTTGTTTTTTCATCTTTGCTTGTATTCCAGGAACTGCTTTTCTTTTTAAAAGAAAAAAACCTTTTTGTTGTAATGATGTATATGCAATTCAAAATTTCCCAATTTAACCACTTGCAGGTATGCAGCTCAGTGAAATTAATTACATTCACAATATTGTGCTCTAACCATCATTTATTATCTAAACTTTCATCACCTCAAACAGAAAGTTTGCACCCATTAAGTGCTTTTAATTTTGAAAGGAAGCTGACTTGGCTAAGATTAGTCACATTTCATGAACATAAATGGCAGAGTTTGCACTACTTTGATGCCCTTTGCTCTCTGAGGTTTCCCTTTAGGTCCTTAATAAGTTGTCTATCTAAGGTCACTTTTTTTCCCCCAATCACTTATTAGACTTCACTTCCTATCAGTTATCATCAACACCACTAAAAGTTGGCTCCCTTTTTTGGTGCCGTTTAGAGCAAGAAATAAAGCTGTTTTATTACTTTCTAAGAGTTACTGTGTATGTCACCATGAATAGAAAGCAAAATTCTTGATCTAGAATTAGATGCTTTGCAGTCATTTAGCCTTGTTCACTGGTGAAGTGGCATGTTCCCTTGGACCAATGGGATTCTGATTCATGCTTTTCTAAAGTCCTGTATCTTCAGAACTAAGGAAGGCAAGCCATAGCCAAGAGATTGCCACAGAATCACTCTGTTTAGGCTTAGCTTTATATAAATATATTTAAAAACAAATTCATTTCTTCTTTTATTCCCTTCTCTATTAATTCTACCCCAGACTATCTTTTCAGGCTCTTACACTGCCACCAACCCCAGACCCATGTTATGGTCCCTTTCATTATGTCATTATAGCTAAGTCATTTCCCAGTATATCTCATTGAGAACAGCAAATGTTCATTCATTCAAAAAATATTTGAATGTCTAAATAAATAAATACTTGAGTCACTGTTCCAGATACTGGAGATATAGTAATGAACCAAAGAGACATTATATCATCTTGGAATTTATATTCTGGTGGGGGAAATATAAGACAACCTGTTTCGGTCATTGATTTTGGCAAGGCTTTATGTTTCTTTTTTTACTCTTGTACTTGTTTCTAACAAACACTTTGTCAGGCCTTTTTTTTTTGGTCAGGCCTATTTTAATGGTATTTTATTCTGATCATTCCTTCATTTATTTTATGTAGTTCTTTAATGCTTTTAATTCTAAATAAGGAGCCTCCTTTTCTTGTACTTCAACTAATTTTCTTCCTTTTCTGTGCCCTTTCAACATGAAATAGGATATCCAGACCAGAAAACAGAAAAGAATTTATTAGAAGGGTAGCAGGGTAGCTCATAGAATCAGCAAATCAAGCTCAGGTTCTAAGGAAACAAGCCACTGCCATAATCCTGTCACAAGAATGGTCATGCCTGGGATGCCACCAGTGATTGTATTTCCTCTAGACACTTAGTGCTGAGCTGCTGGATCCTGTTGCCCCTGGACGCTCACAACCCATGCTGGTTTCTCAGTAATGCTTCACCAACTTCAAGTAATATCTAACTGCACTTATGCTTCACTCAAGTTTCAGAGGCATTTCAAGTTTCAATAAGAACATGTTAATTGGCACTGCTTAGTTGATGTGCCCAAACTATAATGTCTGGGAGTAGGAAGAGAGAATATCTGTCCCTCTTGATCTGAGGTAGAAGGCATAGCTTCTGAATATGGAAAGTATGTCAGATGTTGAGCTGCTAGACTGATAAATATTCACTTCAGTACACTTATGGTTGCCCAGCATCCACAAGCATACTATTTTTCCACATTTACATTTGTTTGTATATTTTTATTTATCTCTCTTATCGATTTCTTGCTTCATTCCATTGTTGCCCAAGAGATACATTGTATAATTTCAATATTCAGAATTTACTGAGATTGTTTTGTGACCTAACACTTGGTCTCTCTTGGAGAATGATCCATTTGCACTAGGAAGAAGGTGTATTCAGCTGCTGTTCATTTAAGTATTCTATATATATGTCTGTTAGATCTAGGTGGTTTAGAGTATCATTCAGGTCTTCTATTTCCTTACTGATTTTCTGTCTAGATGTTCTATTACTGAAAGAAGACTATTGAAATCTACTACTATTAATGTAGAACTGTTTGTTTCTCCCTTCAAATCTATCAGTGTTTGCTTTATGTATTTTGGGGCTCTGCTGTTGGGTGCATATGTGTATAGAATTGTTTTGTCTTATTGAATTGACTCCATTAATAACACATAATGACACTCTGTCCCTCATAACAGTTTTTCTGTTTTATCTGATACTATGATAGCTACCCCAGCTCTCTCTTGGTTACTAATTGCATGGAATATCTTTTTCTATTCTTTCACTTTCAACCTTTGAATTTAAGGGGAGTCTCTTCTAAATTGCATATAGTTGGGGTCATGCTTTTAAGTCTGTCTTCCAACTGTTTCCTTTTGACTGGAGAGTTTAATCCATTTACATTTAAAGTAGCTGCTGATAATGCAAGACTTTCTTTTGCCATTTGGTTATTGTGTGTTTGTAAGTCTTATCTTTTTTGACCCTCTCTTGCTCTGTTAATGCCTACTTCAGTATTTACTTAGGCTTTATATTGTATCATTTTGTGACTCTTCTCATTTCTTCATGAATATACTTTTTCATGTATTTTCTTCATGATTACAATGGAATTAAACTTTAACATCCTAAATTATAACAATCAGATTTGATTTGATATGTTTATCTTCAATAACATACACATACGCTGTTCCTTTACCCATATGTTCCTCCATTTTTTTGTACTTGTTACATATTATATTTTTATACATTGTAAGTCCAAAGCTATTGATTTATCATACTTTTTATGCACTTGTGTTTTCACACCTATAATTAGTAAGAAGTGGTGTTATATAACAAACGATAGCACTGTCTTTTATAATTACCTGTGTGGTTACCTTTACCAGAAGTCTTTATTTCTATACGCTGCTTTGACCCACTGTCTAGTGCCTTTTCCTTTCAGTTTGAAGAACTCTCTTTAGCATTGCTTGTAGGGCAGGTCTAGTATTGACAAACTCCTTTGTGTATCTGGGCATGTCTTAAAATCTCCCCTCACCCCCACTTTTTTTTTTTTTTGGCATGGGCAGGCACCGGGAATTGAACCTGGGTCTCCAGAATGGCAGATGAGAATTCTGCCTGCTGAGCTACCATGGCCTGCCCTAATTTCCCCTGTGTTTGAAAGAAAGTCTTGTCAGATATAAAATTCTTGGTTTGCAGTTGTTTTCATTCAGCACTTTAAATCTTTCATACCACGGCCTTCTTGCCTCTATGGTTTATTGTAAACAGCAAACAAGCATACAAACATTCTTGACAAACAAACATTCTTGACATGGTTACAATTAGTGGCTCACAGTATCATGACATAGTTGTGTATTCATCGTGATGATCATTTTTTTTTTTAACATTTGTATCTCCCCAGAAAAAGAACAAAAAAGAAAAAACACATACATGCCATACCCCTTATACCTCCCTCTCATTGACCACTAGTATTTCAATCTACTCAATTTATCTTAACTTTTGTTCCCCTTATTATTTATTTCTTATCCATACTTTTTAGTCATTTGTCCATAGTGTAGATAAAAGGAGCATCAGACAAAAGGTTTTCACAATCACATAGTCACATTGTGAAAGCTATATCACTATGCAATCATCTTCAAGAAACATGGCTACTGGAACACAGCTCTACAGTTTCGGGTACTTCCATCTAACCACTCTAAAACACCATGAACTAAAAAAGGGATATCTATATAATGCATAAGAATAACCTGGATAACCTCCCGACTCTGTTTAAAATCTCTCAGCCATCAACACTTTATTTTGTCTCATTTCTCACTTCCCTTTTTTTTGGTCTAGAAGGTTTTCTCAATCCCTTGATGCTGAGTCTCAGCTCATTCTAGGATTTGTGTCCCATGATGCCAGAGAGGTTTACACCCCTGGGAGTCATGTAGAATGAGGGAGAGCACTGAGTTCACTTGCTCGGTTGGCTGAGAGAGAGACAACATCTGAGCAACAAAAGAGGTTCTCTGGGAGTGAGCCTTAGGCCTGATTTTAAGTAGGTTTAGCCTATCCTGTGCAGGGATAAGTTTCGTAGGGGCAAACACCAAGCTTGAGGGCTTGGCCTATTGATTTGGTTGTCCCCACTGCTTGTAAGAATATCAGGAATTCTCCAAATGGAGTTAAATATTTCCCCCTTGCCATTCCCCTAAGGGGACTTTGCAAATAATTCTTCATTCACCATCCACATCACTCTGGGATTTATCAGGGCATCACACTAACCTGTACAAATCTACAAAATCTCATGCTGTATTCAAGGTTCCATGTACTTATGGTGTTCAATTAAATCGTCCATGTAAGTTAAATTATTCAAAATATAAATTTTGTACCAAATAAACATTTCTTGCTTTAGTCTCACACAGGAGTTGAAGTTTTAAGGTATAAATGACCATCTGTTTTCAACACCCTGCAATATTGACATTCCTTTGTGTTCTAGTTTGCTAGCTGCCAGAATGCAACACACCAGAGACGGATTGGCTTTTAATAAAAGGGGATTTGTTTTGTTAGTTGTTTAGAGGAAAGGCAGCTAACTTTCCACTGAGGCTCTTTCTTACGTGGAAAGCACGGGATGGTCTCTGCTGGTCTTCTCTCCAGGCCCCTGGGTTCCAACAACTTTCCCCGGGGTGACTTCTTTCTCCATCTCCAAAGGCCTGGGCTGAGCTGCAAGTGCTGAGATGAGGAATGCCGAGCTGCTTAGGCTGTGCTACACTGCGTTCTCTCATTTAAGCACCAGCCAATTAAGTCAAATGTCTCTCATTGCAGCAGACGCACCTCCTAGCCATCTGCAGATGTAATTAGCAACAAATGAGGTTCACGTACCATTAGCTTATGTCTGCAGCAACCAGACTAGGTATGCTCACGTGGCCAAGTTGACAACTGAATCTAACTAACACACTTTGTTTTTCTTCATGCAAAACAGTTTTTAGTTTGTAATTTAGTCACTATCATTGTACACTCTAGGCATTCCTGGATTATACCATCTCAGTCTTTGTCTATCTTTCCGTCTGGTTTCATATGTGTCCCCAGCCCTTTTCCCTCTATCATTCTCACATTCACCTTCATTCAGTGTACTTACATTATTGTGCTACAGTCAGGTAGTGTACTATCCATTTCTGAATTTTTACTATCAGTCCTGTTGCACAATCTGTATCCCTTCAGCTCCAATTATCCAATCTCTACCCTACTTCTATCTCCTGATAACCTGTGTTCTCAACTGAAATTCTCCAAGTTCACTCGTTAATGTTAGTTCATTTCAGTGAGACCATACAGTATTTGTCCTTTTGTTTCTGGCTAATTTCACTCAGAATAATGTCCTCAAGGTTCATCCACATTGTAACATGCTTCATGACTTTATTCTGTCTTACAGCTGTGTAATATTTCATTGTATGAGCATACCACAGCTTGTTGAGGCACTCCTCTGTTGATGGACATTTGGGCTGTTTCTATCTCTTGGCAATTGTACATAATGCCTCTGTAAACCTTGGTGTGCAAATGTCTGTGTCCTTGCCCTCATATCCTCTGAATAGATACCTAGCAGTGATATTGCTGGATCATATGGCAGTCCTATACTTAGCTTCCTAAGAGCTGCCAAACTGCCTTCCACAGCAGTTGTACCATTTTACGTTCCCACCATTAGTGGATAAGTGTGCCTCTTTCTCCATATCCTCTCCAGCACTTGTCATGTTCTGTTTTTTTTTTTTTTTTTTTTTTTGGTAATGGCCTTTCTAGTGGGTGTCAAATGATACCTTGTTGTGATTTTGATTTGCACTTCTCTAATAGCCGGCAAAGTTGAGCATCTTTTCATTTGCCTTTTAGCCATTTGTATTTCCTCTCCTGAGAAGTGTCTGTTCATGTCTTTTGCCCATTTTTCAATTGGGTTGTTTGTCTTTTTGTTGTTGAGTTGAACAAGTCTCTTTATATATTCTGGATACTAGACCCGAATCTGATATGTGGTTTCCAAATATTGTCTCCCATTGCATAGGCTGCCTTTTTACTTTCTTAACAAAGTTCTTTGATGCGCAAAAGTGTTTAATTTTGAGGAGTTTGTATTTATCTATTTCTTTCTTCAGTGCTCATGCTTTAGGTGTAAGATCTAGGAAACTGCCTCCTATACAAGTTTTATAAAATATTTTCCCTTCATTTTTTTCAAAAAGCTTTATGGTCTTAGCTCTAATGGTTTTTTGATCCATTTTGAGTTAATTTCTGTATAAGGTGTGAGATACAGATCCTCTTTCTTTTGCATATGGCTATACAGTTCTTCAAGTACCATTTATTGAAGAGACTGTTCTGTCCCAGGTGAGTTGGCTTGATGGCCTTATCAAAGATCAATTGTCCATACATGAGAGGGTGTATATCTGAACACTCTATTGTATTCCATTGGTCTATCTGTCTTTATGCCGGTACCACGCTGCTTTGACCATTGTAGCTTCATCATATGCCTTAAAGTCAGGTAGTGTGAGACCTCTAAAATCTTTTTCTTAAGGTATTTTGAGCTATTTGGGGCACCTTACTCTTCCAAATAAATTTATATATTGGTTTTTCTATTTCTGCAAAGTAGTTTTTTGGCATTTTAATTGGTATTGCATGAATCTATAAATCAATTTAGGTAGAATTGCATCTATATTTAGTTTTCCAGTCCATGAACACAGTATGGCCTTCCGTTTATTTAGGTCTTCTGTGATTTCTTTTAGCAATTTCTTATAGTTTTCTTTGTATAGGTCTTTTGTATCTTTAGTTAAATTTATTCCTAAATATTTTATTCTTTTGATTGTAATTGTAAACGGAATTTTTTCTTGATTTTTCTCTTCAGATTGCTCATTACTAGTGTATAGAAATACTACAAATTTTTGAGTGTGGATCTTGAACCTACCACTTTGCTATGTTCATTTATTAGCTGTAATAGCTTTGCTGTGAATGTGAGTGTTTTACTTCTTTCCAATCTTGATGCCTTATACTTCTTTTTCTTGTCTTATTGCTCTAGCTAGAACTTCCAATACAATGCTGAATAATAATGGTGACAGTGGACATCCTTGTGTTGTTCCTGATTCTTCCCCATTGAGGATGATGTTAGGTGTGGGTTTTTCATATATTCCTGTGCTGGTAAAAGGATGTATGACCCCTAGAAAAGCCATGTTTTAATCAAAATCCCATTTCATAAAGGTAGAATAATCCCTATTCAATACTGTATATTTGAAACTGTAATCAGATCATTTCCTTGGATGATGGATTTAGTTAAGAGTGGTTATTCAACTGGATTAGGTGTTGACATGTCTCCACCCATTTGAGTGGGTCTTGATTGGTTTACTGGAGTCCTATAAAAGAGGAAACATTTTGGAGAATGGGAGATTCAGAGAGAGCAGCAGCACAAAGCAGAGAGTCTATGAGCCAGTGACCTTTGGAGATGAAGAAGAAAAATGCCTCCCGGGGAGCTTCATGAAACCAGAAGCCAGGGGAGAAGAAGCTAGCAGATGACGCTGTGTTTGCCATGTGTCCTTCCAGATGAGAGAGGAACCCTGACCATGTTCACCATGTGCCTTTCCAGATGAGAGAGAAACTCTGACTGTGCTCACCATGTGCCCTTCCACTTAAGAGAGAAACCCTGAACTTCATCGGCCTTCTTGAACCAAAGTATCTTTCCCTGGATTCCTTAGATTGGACATTTCTATAGATTTGTTGTAGTTGGGACATTTTCTCGGCCTTAGAACTGTAAACTAGCAACTCATTAAATTCCCCTCTTTAAAGTCATTCCTTTTCTGGTATATTGCATTTTGGCAGCTAGCAAACTAGAACAATTCCCTGTATCATGTTTATTTATTTTTTATTTTTTACATGGGCAGGCACCGGGAATCAAACCCGGGTCCTCTGGCATGGCAGGCAAGTGTTCTTGCCTGCTGAGCCACTGTGGCCCGCCCAATTCCCTGTATCATGTTGAGGAAGTTTCCTTCTATTTCTATCCTTTGAAGTGTTTTCATCAAGAAAGAATGTTGAATTTTGTCAAATGCCTTTTCTGCATCAATCAAGATGATCATGAGGTTTTTCTGCTTTGATTTGTTGATATGGTGTATTACATTAATTGATTTTCTTAATGTTGAGTCATCCTTGCATACCTGGAATAAATCCCACTTGGTCATGGTGTATAATTCTTTTAATGTGCCGCTGGATTCTATTTGCAAGTATTTTGTTGAGGATTTTTGCATCTTTATTCATTAGAGAGATTGGACTGTAATTTTCTTTTCTTGTAGTATCTTTGTCTGGCTATGTTAGGAGGGTGATATTGGCTTCATGGAATGAGTTAGATAGCCTTCCCTCCTCTTCAATTTTTTTTGAAGAGTTTGAGCAGAATTGGTACTAATTATTTCTTGAATGTTTGGTAGAATTCACATGTGAAGCCATCTGGTCCTGGACTGTTCTTTTTTGGGAGGCTCATAATGACTAATCGAGTTTCTTTACTTTGATTGGTTTGTTGAGGTCATCTGTTTCTTCTTGAGTCAGTGTTGGTTTTCATGCCTTTCTGGGAAGTTGTCCATTTCATCTACATTGTCTAGTTCATTAACATAAAGTTGTTCATAGTATCTTCTCATTACCTCCTTTATTTCTGTGTGGCGAGTGGTTTTTTCCATTTATGATTTTGTTTGTTTGCATCCTCTCTCTTTTTGTCAGCCTTGCTAAGGGTCCATCAATCTTATTGATTTTCTCATAAAACCAACGTCGATTTTCTAAGTTGTTTTCATGTTCTCAATTTCATTTATTTCTGCTCTAATCTTTGTTATTTCTTTCCTTTTGCTTGCTTTGGGGTTAGTTTGCTGTTCTTTCTCTAGTTCTTCCAAATGGACATTTAATTCCTTGATTTTTGCTCTTCTTTTTTGATATAGGCATTTAGGGCAATAAATTTCCCTCTTAGCACTGCCTGTTCTGCATCCTATAAATTTTGATATGTTGTGTTTTCATTTTCATTTGCCTCAAGATATTTACTGATTTCTCTTGTAAGTTCTTCCTTGACCCAGTGGTTGTTTAAGAGTGTGTTGTTGGGCCTCCATATATTTGTGAATTTTCTGGCCCTCTGCCTATTATTGATTTCCAACTTGATTCCTTTATGATCTGAGAAAGTGTTTTGTATGATTTCAACCTTTTTAAATTTATTGAGACTTGCTTTGTGATCCAGCATATGGTCAATCCTTGAGAATGATCCATAAGCACTTGAGAAAAAGGTGTGTCCTGCTGTTGTGCTGTTGTAAGGTGTAATGTTCTATAAATGTCTGTTAAGTCTAGTTCATTTATTGTATTGTTCAAATTCTCTGTTTCTTTATTGATCCTCTGTGCTGGTTTGAAAGGATGTATGCACCCTAGAAAAGCCATGTTTTAATCCTAAACCCATTTTTAAATTAATTTTTAAATTTTTAAAAAAATACTGAAAAACACCAAACAAACATAAACATTCATAACTTTTGATTATTCCATTCTATGTATATAACCAGTAATTCACAGTATCATCACATAGTTGCATATTCATCATCATGATTATTTCTTGGAACATTTGCATCTATTCAGAAAAAGAAATAAAAAGAAAACGGAAAAAAAAAATCATAAATACCATACCTCCACCCCTCCCCATCACCGATCACCAGCATTTCACTCTAAATTTATCTTAACATTTGTTCCCCCTATTATTCATCTTTATTCCATATGTTTTACTCGTCTGTTGATAAGTTAGATATAAAAGGAACATCAGACATAAGATTTTCACAATCACACAGTCACATTGTAAAAGCTATATCATTAAACAATCATCATCAAGAAACATGGCTACTGGAACACAGCTCCAAATTTTCAGGCAGTTCCCTCCAGCTTCTCCTACATCTTGACTAACAAGGTGATATCTATTTAATGCGTCAGAATAACCTCCAGGATAACCTCTCGACTCTGTTGGGAATCTCTCAGCCATTGACACTTTATTTTGTCTCTTCTCACTCTTCCCCCTTTTGGTCGAGAAGGTTTTCTCAATCCCCTGATGCTGAGTCTCAGCTCATTCTGGGAGTTTTCTCAGTCCCTTGATGCTGAGTCTCAGCTCATTCGAGGATTTCTGTCCCACGTTGCCAGGAAGGTCCTCACCCCTGGGAGTCATGTCCCACGTAGACAGGGAGAGGGCAGTGAGTTTGCTTGTGTTGACTGGAGAGAGAGGCCACATCTGAGCAACAAAAGAGGTTCTCTTGGGGGTGACTCTTAGGCATAGTTTTAAGTAGGCTTGACCTTCCTTTGTGGGGTTAAGTTTCATATGAACAAACCCCAAGATTGGGGGCTCAGCCTATAGCTTTGATTGTCCACACTGCTTGTGAGAATATCAAGAATTCAACTTGGGGAAGTTGAATTTTCCCCCTTTCTCATTATTCCCCGAAGGGAGTTTTGCAAATATTTTTTTATTCACTGTTCAAATCACTCTGGGATTTATTGGGGCATCACTGTAGACAAACCAATAAAATCTCATGTCCTGCTCAAGGTTCCATGTACTTATGGTGTTCAATTAAGTTGTCTACATAAGTTATATTAGGAAATGCACTAGTCAAAAATGTAAATTTTGTACCAAATAAACATTTTTTGATTTAGTCCCAAACATAAGGTAACATATTTAAATATTAATTACCATTATTTTCAGCATCCTGCAGTAATGACATTCCTTTGTTCATCCGCATGCAAAAACAGTTTTTAAATTTGTACATTTAGTCACTATCATTATACACTATGGGCATTCCTAGATTATACCATCTCAGTCTTTATCATCTATCTTTCTTTCTGATTTCATTTTGCCCCCAGCCCTCCTCCCTCTATCATTTTCACATTCAGTTTCATTCAGTGCTAAACCCATTTTCTAAAGGCAGCCATTTCTTCTAATCCCTATTCAGTACTATATGTTGAAAACTTTAATTAGATTATCTCTATGGAGATGTAAATCACTCACTGTGGATCTTAAACCTGATTAGGTCCAGATGTGTCTCCACCCATTCCTGGTGGGTCTTGATTGGTTTTATCAGAATCCTTTAAAAGCTAGAGAGTGACAAGAGAGAAATCCACAAGATTCTGAGAGGACAGAATGACATAGCCATGAGAAGCAGAGAGCCCATCAGTCTTTGGAGATCAAGTGAGAAAATGCCTCCCAGGGAGCTTCATGAAACAGGAAGCCAGGAGAAAAAGCTCGCAGGTGACACCATGTTTGCCATGTGCTTTTCCAGATAAGTGAGAGTGCACATGGCAAACACAGTCAGGGTTTCTCGCTCAAGAGAGAAATCTTGAACTTCATCAGCCTTCTTGAACCAAGGTATCTTTC
This sequence comes from Tamandua tetradactyla, assembly GCF_023851605.1. Lineage (NCBI taxonomy): Eukaryota > Metazoa > Chordata > Mammalia > Pilosa > Myrmecophagidae > Tamandua > Tamandua tetradactyla. The sequence goes on from NC_135332.1 coordinate 147,868,399, forward strand.
TTTGCATGCCTTAGATTGGACATTTCTGTACACTTGCTTTAATTGGGACATTTTCTCGGCCTTAGAAATGTAAACTAGCAACTTTCTAAATTCCCTTTTTTTAAAAGCCATTCTGTTTCTGGTATATTGCATTCTGGCAGCTAGCAAACTAGAACATCCTCTGTCTAGATGTTCTGTCCATTGATGAGAGCAGGGAATTGAAGTCTCCAATTATTATGGTAATGTGTGTGTTTCTCCTTTCATTGTTTTCAGTGTTTGCCTCATGTATTTTGGAGCGCTCTGGCTTGGTGCATAAATATTTATGATTGTTATGTCTTCTTGTTTAATTGTTCCTTTTGTTAATACATAGTGTCCTTCTTTGTCTCTTTTAACTGTTTTACATTTGAAGCCTAACTTGTTGGATATTAGTGTAGCTATTCCTGCTGTTTTCTGGTTGTTGTTTGCATAAAATATCTTTTCCCAACCTTTCACTTTCAACCTGTGTTTAACCTTGGGTCTAAAATGCTTCTCCTGTAAACAGCATATATATAGGTCCTGTTTTTAATCCATTCTGCCAGTCTATGTCTTTTGATTGGGGAGTTTAATCCATTAACATTTAGTGTTAGTACTATAAGGGAAGTACTTTCTTCTACCATTTTGCCTTTTCGATTTTATATGTCATATCTTATTTTACTTGTTTTTACCTTTATTGATAGTCTTCATTTCTACGCTCTTCTCCATACCTCTCTCTGCTGTCTTTTCCTGTCTATCTCTAGTGCTTCCTTTAGTATTTCTTGCAGAGCTGATCTCTTGGACACCAGTTCTCTCAGTGTATTTTTGCCTGAAAATGTTTTAATTTCCCCCTCATTTTTGAAGGACAATTTTGCTGGATATAGAATTCTTGGTAGGCAGTGTTCCTCTTTTAGTACCTTAAATATATCATCCCACTGTCTTCTCACCTCCATGGTTTCTGCTGGTAAATCTACACACAGTTGTTTCAACTCCTATATCTCATTTGAATTGGTGGTTACTTCCTTTGGCTGGGCCATACCATCAACTTTCCTAGTATGACTCATTATTTTTTGTTGATATCTAGGCATTTGACTTCCTTAGTTTATTCTAGTGATTTTTTTTTACTCTTTTACCTAGGATTTTCTTGCTGGTTGACTTTGGTCTCTGTTATTTGACATTCAGTTCAGCTTATTCTAGACCTCTAGCTTAGGTTTTGTTTTTCCCTATCAGAAGTTTTCTGTTTCTTGTCCTGCCCATATGGAACCTTTTTTTGTTTTTGTTTTTAGGAGGGTGTACTTAGATATTATAGACCTCAGTCAGATTTACCTAAACCGGACTGGCCTTCTCTCAGGAGGAAAGAGTCATCTGCCTCAGTTTTCCCTGAGGGTGAGGTGCAGCAGATGAAAATCTCCAGAATAAGCTAAGGAAATCAAATGCCTAGACGCCAGCAAAAAGGAATGAGTCATACTAGGAAAGGTGACAATATGGTCCAGTCAAAATGTGATATTTGTCTGTCTGTGGATTCCCACCGGCAGAAAGTGATGCGGTGCCTTTAACTTTAGCAGACTCTCCCTGCTGGGGATGTGGTTGTGTCGAAGGAGAGGTTGTAGGCTGGCTTTAATTGCTTCAGTTTTCCAGTCCCTGGTGTCTGAATTTCTAGACAGAGGGATTCCACCTGAGCTTGGCTCCACCCCTCTCTTGGGGAAGGCACAGCCTCCAGGCTGACCAACTTTCAGCTGACCAGTCTGCCTCTTTGTCCCTCAGACAAGCTTAATTCTACTTTTACCTGGAGCATTTGGAGACAGAGAAGCCTTGCAGTCCTATCTAATGAGCTGTTAAGTAGTAGAAAAAAAGCCAAAAAAAAAAAAATCCTTTTCAGAACAAGAGCCCTGTTTCTGGGATTTGTCAATCAAGAGCTTAAGTTGGTTGGTACATTGCTCTGTGTATCTCCAGGTTTTATGTGCCAACTCCCCCCCACCCCCCCTTTTTTAGGGTCCTGCCCTTTTCAAGTATTTTGTGCTGTCCTATCCGAAAAACCCTCTGTTTTGTTTCCATTAGCCCTGCCTGCTCTGTGCTGTGGCAAAAATTCCTAATAATACCTTTAGTTCTTATTCCAGATTTATCTGAGCCAGGGGCCTATTTTCAGTAGTCAGAATTTGTTAATTTAATTCCACAATTGGAGCTTGGTTGAGCTAATGCCTTGCTTGCTACTAGTAAAGTCTCTTTCCTTTCCTCTCTGGGAGCCAGCCTTTGAGGGAGGGGGTGCCAGTCTCCGAGGCTTGGGGGACTTACAGTTCTGTGTGGGATCGCAGCTGGTACAGCTTGTCCAGACTGGTGTATGCTGTCACTAATGTGGCCCCAGCAGTTGTTCTTTGTACTGTTCTGGCTTATTTACTAGCTGCTCTGGAGGATGATCTAAATTCCACCTCACTAAGTTGCCATCTTGGAATCTCTGCCTTTGTGGTTTCTGATGTGAAATTCATACTTAATATTATTGGGATTCCATTGTACATAATGTTGCTTTTCTCTTGTAACTTTCAGAACTCTCTCTGTTTTTAGCATTGAACAATTTGAGTACTATGTTTCTGGGTCTGAGTTATCTTTTTTTGGGTTCATTGGCCTTCTTGAATGTGTATATTCATATTTTTTCATTAAATGTGGGAAGTTTTCTGCCATTACTTCTTTGAGTATTCTTTCTGCCCCTTTCTGTCTCTCTTCATCTTCTGATATTCCTATCAGAGATATATTGGTACACTTGATAGTGTCCCACAGATTTCTTAGACTCTGTTCATTTTTTTCCTTTTTTATCTTTCTGTTCTCAGTTTTCCCTGTGTTTCAGTTCATTTCCAATTCCAATTCCAGTCTACTGTTGAATCTGTAGATTCAATTGGGGGATTTTCATTTCAGTTATTGTTCTTCAACTCCAATATTTCTCTGGAGAGATTCCCATATTTTCTATTCATTGTTTTCCTCATATCTTTTAGTTCTTTCTGTGTTTTCCTTTATCTCCTTGAGCATATTGAGGATCATTGTTACAAAGTTTCTGTCCTGCAAGTTTAAAGTCTGATCCTTTTGCTATTTTGAATGGGCCTCCTTTCTTGTTTCTTTTTCTTATGATCTTTTGTTGCACACTTTAAATTTTAATATTTTAATTAAAATTTTAAAATTTTAATATTTAAAGTGTTAACTCTTAGTTTTAGTTCCTGTACTGTCCTTTAAGTTTGTATCCAGCTAATGATATAAAAGAGATTTTATTGAATACTAGGAATTAATCAAAACAAACAAACCAAAGCAAAAAAGCACCTTTCATTTTCTTTGCAAATTGGTCCAGTTTTGGCTAGTTATCTCTTTCATAGCTTAGCCTTCCTATCAAGCAGATCTGTTGGAGGGAAATGGAAGTGTACTGTCCTGTCTTACCTGAACCTGCATGGAACCAGAGCCAAGGAGCTTGCTTCTTTTCCTGGGTTTGTGCTCATTCTCTTAGACTTTCACTTGATAGATTGGCCCTATTATACATGTACCCCAGAATGTACACTGGGGTCCCTCTGTTTCCTCTAGAACAGGGCCAGGGGCCCACTAAGAGCACAAGCCGTGACCACCCTGTAATTTAGATGGGGTGGAGGAGCGGTCAACAAGGGCCAGCGTTTTGAAACTGCATTTTCTTGGTTCACTGCTTGGGGATTAATGCAGCTCTTTAACTGTTCTCTGTAGTTTTAGGGAAGATTACTGTCTCAAAGATTGCTCTGCTCCCTTTGCCTAAGGGAAATTGAAACAATGGCTGCCCCCAGCACTGGCCCCCAGCTATCTAAAGTAGCTGATCAAAGATAGAGATCTGGAATCAGACCACACGTATCCCAGAGTTTGAAAGACTAGTTCTTTACATCCCATCCCAGCAACCCAGCAAACTGTGTCAGGAGTCTGAGTTGAAGTCTACATTGCTGCTGGACACAGCTGGGGAAAGGAGCATAGTAGGCATTACAGGAAGGGTGAAATTCACAGGTCCTTTATCCCAGTTTACTAGCCTCATCTTCCTGCTCTTCCCTGGATGCTGCATAGTGTTCCCCTAGATTTTGGAGTTTTAAAGTGATTGATTCAGACAGTTCCTGCCAATCCAGTAGTTATATTTGTGGAGGGACTGATTCCTGGAGCTTCCTATTCCACCATCTTCCCACAATCTTCCTTCCCAGATTTGATTTTTAAAAAATATGTTTTTATTATAAACAGCAAACAAACATACAAACATTCTTGACATGATTACAGTCAGTGGCTCCCAATATCATCACATAGTTGTGTATTCATCACCATGATCATTTTTTTGAACATTTGCGTCTCTCCAGAAAAAGAAAGAAAGAAAAAAAACTCGTGCATGCCATACCCCTTACCACTCCCCTTTCATCAACCACTAGTATTTCAATCTACTCAATTTATTTTAACCTTTGTTCCCCCTGTTTATTTCTTACTCGTATTTTTTACTCATCTGTCCATACTGTAGATAAAAGGGGCATCAGACATAAAAGGTTTTCGAAATCACACACATTGCAAAAGCTTTATCATTATACAGTCATCTTTAGGAAACATGTCTACTGGAACACAGCTCTACAGTTTCAGGTACTTCCATCTAGCCACTCTACTACATCAAAAACTAAAAAGGGAATATCTGTATAATGCATAAGAATAACCTCAGGATAACCTCTCGACTCTGAAATCTCTCAGCCACTGACACTTTATTTTGTGTCATTTCTCTTTCCCTTTTTGGTTGAGAAGGTTTTTTCAGTCCCTTGATGCTGAGTCCCAGCTCATTCTAGGATTTCTGTCCCACGAAATACATTTTAACAAGTAGTTTTAGAACAATTTTCAAAATGTTATGGATTACAGTTCCACAGTTTTTGGTATGGGTTACAGTTCCACAGCTTCAGGTATTTCCTTCTAGCTGCTCAAATACATTGGAGACTAAAAAGAAATGTCAGCATAATGGTTCACTAGTTATCTTCACTTGTTAAATCCCATTTTATCTCTTACAACTTCTCCATCTCATTTGATCCTTCTCCCAATCTTTAGGGATATTTGGTTGATGTTTTTAGAGAGGCTGGTTCCTCCAGGTTTCAGGGCTTATCTGGCATAGGAACAATCTGGAGATTTTAGATTTCTGAAAAATAAATTTAGTGAATGAAACTTTTATAATATCTCAGATAGAGCCCAGGGTATTCTTTAGGGTTTTCAGGAAAACTGTTGGTTGGGGCTTAGCATTCCATGGCAATTAGCAGAATCTGTCTGAAGCTTGCATAAGAGTGACAGAATAGTCTCTTGTCTCTATTTGAAATTTCTTAGCCACTGAAACCTTATTTTGTTTCATTTCCTTTCCCCCTTTTTGTCAAGAAGGCATTGTCAATCCCCCAGTGCCAGGGCCAGGCTCATCTCTGGGAGTCATGTCCTACCTTGTCAGGGAGACTTCACACTGCTGGACATCATGTTCCATGTGGGGGGGAAGGGAAATGAATTTATTTGCAGGGTTTGGCTTAAAGAGATAGAGGCCACATCTGAACAAAAAGGTTCTCTAGAAGTGGACTCTTAGACATAATTATAGATAGGTTTAGCTTCCCTGTTACAGAAATGAGTTTCATGAAAGTGAGCCTCAAGATCAAGGACTTGGCCTATTAACTTGGGAGTCCCTAATGCTTAAGAGAATATCAGGAATTTTCCAGGTAGGAAAGTTGAATAGATCCATATTTTTTCTCCAGTCCTCAAGGGACTTTGCAAATACTTTTTTATTATCTGCCCAACGTACTCCAGAGTATATTACATTAAGCTATACGGAAGTAAAAGACCTCATTCCCTATTCTGGCTCCATGTATTTAGATTGTTTAAATGAACTGACCAGACAGGTTAGGTTAGATTGTGTGCTACAGAAAATTTAAATTTTGGACAAAATGGACATCTCATTCTTTGATCTCACACAGAAGGTGAAGATTTAGTATTCAGATGCTATCATCCTTTACCCTATATTCTGATTTATTTTAGTCCCATCCAGATCAGCTTTGTTCATATCTCTAACTGAGGTTTGATCTCTCTTTTTTTTGCTGCTTTAACAGTTTGCTCTATGGAGTAATGCTAACTTTCAGAGCTGCAGAACTCCAAATCTGGGTCTTAGTCACACTGGTACCCAAAGTTCCAGGGAAATACCAGGTTATATATATTGAGCACAGCACCTCAGGATTTAGAAATAACACTTAAAACTCAGGAATAAGAACTTGTTATCTAGGCTCTAGTTTTCTTGTTAAGTATTTTCTAAATGAGACCATACAGTATTTATCATTTTGTTACTGGCTAATTTTGCTCAACATTGTGTCCTGAGGATTCATTCACCCTGTTGCCTACCTCACGACTTCATTCCTTTCTGTAGCACACAATATTCCATCATATGAGAATACCACAATTCACCCTTCTGCTCCTCAGTTGATGTGCCCTTTGGCCACCTCCATCCATTGGCTGTCATGAATAATGCCACCATAAACATCAGTGTGCAAATGCCTATTCGAATCCCTACTTTTAGTTCTTCTTAGAATATTCCTAGTAACAGGATTGCCTAATCATATGGTGACCCATTATTTATCCTCCTGTAGATCCCCACTACTTTACTCTCTGGAGGGACTGCCAACACTGAATAGGGATATGAGTAATAGTGGCATACTGAAGGTAAGAATGATTGAAAGGGGTTGTTTAAAGCCGTGTATCTCACCAATGAGCACTACAAATGTAAATAACTTCTTGCATGAATAGGGGTATATGAATAGGGATACCTCTCCACATTTTCTCTAGCATTTGAATCTTTCTGTTTGTTTATTTATTTCGAATCTGCAGATTGTGTGGTCAGATTTGTATAGTTACATAGCATTTATTCTGTCCAAAGTAAAGTGTCTCACAGTATCTTCATTTAGTTGTACAATCATCATCATTCTCAATTTTAGACACATTTCATTGCTCCAAAGAGAAAAGGAACAGACACATCCCCACCAAAGAGAAAACCCAAAACTCCCCTTTACTTCTACCCCTCCCCCATTTATTTACCCATAGTATTGTAATACTAGTGAGGTTTTCCTGTTAAATATAATCCATAGCATGCAATAGGTAGTTTTTTCTGTATACCTGCTGTGCCAGTTTGAAAGGATTTATGTACCCTTGAAAAGCCATGTTTTAATTCTAATCCCATTTTATAAAGACAGCCATTTCTTCTAATTCCTTTTTAGCACTATAGGTTGGAAACTTGATTAGTTTATCTCCATGGAAATGTGGCTCAGTCAAGTGTGGGTATTAAACTTGGTTAGATGGAGGCATGTCTCCACCCATTCTACATGGGTCTTGATTAGTTTACTGGGATCCTGTAAAAGAGGAGACATTTTTGGAGTGAAGGCCTTTTGAGAATGACGAGAAAGCCATAGCAGAGCCGAACAGAGCCATAAGGCCAAGAGAACCACAGAGTCCACCAGCCAGCAACCTTTGGAGATTCTGAGAAAATGCTGGGAGAATGATGGGAGAACGACGGGAGAATTAGGAGAATGCCCCTGGGGAGCTTCATGAAGCAAGAAGCCTGGAGAGGAAGCTAACAGATGACACTGTTTGCCATGTGCCTTTCCAGATGAAAGAGAAACCCTAACTGTGTTTGCCGTGTGTCTTTCCACTTGAGAGAGAAATATTGAACTTCATCAGTCTTCTTGAATCATGGTATCTTTCCCTGGATGCCTTAGATTGGACATTTCTATAGACTTGATTTAATTGGGACATTTTCATGACCTTAGAACTGTAAACACATAACTTATTAAATTCCCTTGTTTTAAAAGCCTTTCCATTTCTGGTAGCAAACTAGAACACCTCTTATTTTTAACTCTTTGTGCAGTTGTCATACTCTTTGAAGTAGTTCATGTAGAATTTATTTATATTTGTAGTGCTCATTGGTGAGATACATGGCTTTAAACAACCCCTTCTGTATGGCACTATTACTTAGAATCCCACTAATGAACTACCATTGCCTCTATCCATTCCCATACCTTTAAGCTCAACCTTGGTAAAAGTCTGTACATATTGGGTACCTATTCCCCCTTTTCTAGCTTATGTCTATCTCTAGGTCTCTGTGTTCTACGTTAAGACTCTGAGTTTACATTCGAAGGGGTTTCATATTAGTGAAACCATATAGAACCTACCCTTTTGTGTCTGACTTATTTCCTCAGTGTTATTTCCTCAAGGTTCATCCATGTTACAGATATGATTTTGACTTCACCGTTCCAGGGCATACTGAAATGGAACTCTATGATTGAGATGTTGAAGACTTGTGGAGACGGGGCATGTGGATAGTTTTCTTTTTACTAGGTAATTCTTTGAGAGTAGGGGCTCCTTCCTCAACAGTCAAGGAATTAGGATCTGTTTTCACTGGCAAGGTACTTTCATGGAGGACTGGGGTTCAGGGCATTGAGTGAGTACTCTAAATCTTAAGTATCCCAACTTCAAATCTCTGAATTGTACTGATTTCTTTTTTTTTTTTTTTTTTTAATTTTCTTTGTGGTAACATAAATACAACATAAAATTTCCGATGTTTAGAGTCATACATGTCAACAGAAGGAAAGCCAGTGGTTAAAATATGGGAATATGTAACTCAGTACATTTTGGGGTGGAAGATGAGTGACTTGGAATATACAATTCATTGGTATTAATTACATTCCCAGTTTTGTGCCACTGTCATTACTATCACTAAAACCTTTTCATCATTCCAAACAGGAAGTGTTCCCATTAAATAGAATGGGAACCCAATTCCCCCTATTCCCTCTCTGTAATCCACTTTCTGTCCTGTTAATTTGCATATTTTAGGTATTTCCTGTAAGGGAAATCATACAATTTTTGTCCTTTTTGCTCCTGCCTTTTACTCAGTATGAAGTCATCAAGGTTCATCTATGTTATAGCATGTATCAGAACTTCTTTTTTTTTTTCCTTTAATGTGATTTTATTGGTATATATTCACACATCATACAGTCCACCCAAAATATTCAATCAGTGGCTCACAGCATCATCACATAGTTGTGTGTTCATCACCACAATCATTTCTAGAGCAGTTTCATTTCTTCAGAAAGAAAAAAAAAAAATACCCAAAAATCCTGTTCCCCTGATCCCTCCATCATGATCCTTAGTGTTGGTATGGTACATATGTTACTGTTGATGAAAGAATGTTAGATGGTAGTTAACTATAGTCCATAGTTTGCAGTATGTGCGTTTCCCCCCATATACCACTCTTATTAACTCCTTTTAATAGTTTGGTTTATTTGTTCTAGTTAATGGAAGAAATTTTTTATATTTGTACTATTTTTTTTTTTTTTTTTTTTTTTTAAAGAGAGAGGGAGGAAGGGAAGGAAAGACAGAGAAGGAAGGAAGGATAGAAGGAAGGAAGGGAGGAAGAAAGGGAAACATCTTTAAACATTTTCTTGTTTTATTATATTTTTGTTTGTTTGTTTGTTTTTTACATGGGCTGGGGCCGGGAATCGAACCGGGGTCCTATGGCATGGCAGGCAAGCACTCTTGCCCGCTGAGCCACCGCGGCCCGCCCTATATTTGTACTATTAATCACTCATCTTCCACCTCAAAATATACTGAGTTATACATTCCCATATTTTAACCACTGGCTTTCCTTCTGTTAACATGTATGGCTCTAAACATCCCCTGTCTACCACATTCACACACCATTCATGACTCCTGTATTCTAGACTGTATGTCCATGAGTTTACATAGTATAATGAGTTCATATTATTGAGATCATACAATATTTGTCCTTTTATATCTAACTTATTTCGCTTAGCATAATGTCCTCAAGATTCATCTATGTCATGTTGCTTCAGTACATCATTCATTATCACTACTGAATAATATTTCATCTTAGGTATATACCACATTTTGTTTATCTATTCATCAGTTGATGGATTGTTTCAACCATTTGGCAGGTATGAATAATGCCACTATGAACATCAGTGTGCAAACTCCATTCCTCTTCATGGTGAATAATATTCCATTATATGTATATATGACTGTTTTATCCACCTATCTGTTAATGGACACTTAGGTTTGTTTATACCTTTTGTCTATTGTGAATAATACTAGAATGAACATTGTGCGCAAATATCTGAGTCTTTGTTTTCAGTTCTTTTGGGTATAAGCTAGAAAGTAAAATTGCCAGGTCATTTTGTAATGATATACTTAACTTTCTGAGGAATTGCCAAACAATTTTCCACAGCAACTGTTTCTTTGCCCCCACTTGTTCAGGATGGAGTTGTTCATCCCATGGTGCCAGGGCCAGACTCAGGAACCACCACACTATTTTAGATTCCTACCAACAGTGTATAAGGGTTACCACTATTTCTCCACATAATTGCCCACACTTATTTTCCTCTTTTTTGATTATAGCCATTCTAGTGGATGTGAAGTGTTATCTCAATCTGCATTTCCCTAATGGCTAATGATGTTGAGCATCTTTTTATGTGCTTATTATTGGGCAATTGTATATTTTCTTTACAGAAATGCCTATCAGATCCATCTCACAGTCTTTGAATAACTCATGTTCTTCATGTGTTTTCCTAGTTTTCTGGCAACAGCCATTTATTTGAACTCCCCAAAGCCTTGCCTTCACTGGGCATATCATTTCAAGATTTACAATCAAAGTGATTACAAGCATAACTCAATTAGCTGTTTTGCCTGCTATATGCCATGAGCTTCCAGATTTCCATTTCTAAGTACCATCTAACAGAAAATTCACTGCTTTTGGCCCCAGTTAGACCAGAAAACTAGTCCTAGAATTCCTCCCATTGTGCTGATGTCACTTGTAACCCATTCTTTGTATAATTTCTGTATTAGTCACTGGTCTTGGTTGCAAACAACAGAAGCCAACTGTCTCTGTTTACTAAAGCTGCCAGAATGCAATGTACAAGAAATGGATTGGCTTGTACAAAGGGGAGTTATTAAATTACAAGTTGCAATTCTAAGGCCATGGAAATGTCCAAATTAAGGCATCAGCAAGAGAATAGTGCCACTGAAGAAAGGCCAATTGCGTCTGGATTCTTCTGTCACATGGGAAGGCACATGGCCACCACTGCTGATCATCTCTCTCTCATAGGTTGGTTTCAGAAATGGCTTTCTCTGCTTCTGTGGGTCCTTCTGGTTTTTTTTTTTTTTGTTGTTGTTGTTGTTGCTTTTTAATATGGGCAGGCACTGGATATTGAACCTGAGTCTCCAGCATAGCTGGTGAGAATTCTGCTACTGAACCACCGTCACACTGCCCTCTTGGTTTTTACTGGGGCATTTTCTTTCTTCAGGTGTCTGCTCTTCTCCAAAATGTCTCTCTCTTAAAGGACTCCAGTAAGCACATTAAGACCCACCTTGAATGGGCGGGGTCACATCTCCCTGGAAACAATGTAATTAAGAGGTTCTGCCCTCACAAGATTGGATTAAAAGAACATGGCTTTTCTGAGGTACATAACAGTTTCAAACCGGCATATCAACTCTGACTAATTTAAGTGGAAAATGTACAGATATTGAATACCTTATAGAATCAGTGGGGAGGCTGGAGAGTCAAGTTCAGAGTGTAAGAAGGAACAAAGGCAGCCAGGGCACAGCTAAGATCATCCAGAAGGGTTGGGCTGCCACTGATACCAAAGCCAGTGGACACTAATTTTGGCACTGCAGAATTGTTGACCCCTTTCAGCTACCTTAAATAAACTGAATATATCTGTTCTTTGGCACAACACATCCTCAACCCACCAAGAATCAGAATCCCTGAAGTATCCAAATGGTTAAGCTTAGATTATATGCCTATTTTTTGCTGCCAGGTTGCAACCCTTCAAATCTGCTTAAGCTTCTGTGATATCCCATATTCCTTGGGATTCCCAAAATAGGACTGCTGGGCAGATGAAAACAATAATTGTTCACTGCAAAGCTCAGTGCAAGACAGTTACTTACCAAGGAGAAAATTTCGTTGTAGTACCTACAGTTGCTTTGAAATTTATCTCCACTTTAAATATTCAAATCTTGTTACCCTTTTCAAAAATATTTTGAGCCAAAAGTGTCCTTAGAGATCATCCAGTAGTACATTACTCTCTTTTACTGATACTTTGAGACTCAAGGATAGAAAATTATTACTTTTATTTCTCTGAGCATTAAAACTGTGATCAAAGCCAGGGCTATTTTAGGTGTTATTGAGTGATAGTATCTCAAAAACATTATTGACACTTGGTGTTGTACTTAGTCATAGGAGACTTTCTGAGCCTTCCCTGAGAATGAAATTTGTAAAGGAGAAATTCATGAGCACAACCATGATTGCACTGGGTTACTTAGATTTAAAGAAGATCTGCCCCTAAAAAAGAAGAAAAGGAACAGACTGAAGAGACCAGGAATATTGAAACTATGCTTAATTCACAGGTTTACATAGTACTTATCATGCCAAATACTAGTTTAAAAATATGATGGAATTCAAAGTATTAAGACTGTGAGAAATGTTGCAGTTGAGACAGTCTTCATCTTAATGTTCAGTTTCTGAGAATGATACCTAGGATATTCTGTGGAAGAGCAGAAATCATTCCTACCAGATTTTTTTTTTTAACTTTTTATTGTATAATATAACATATACGAAGCAAAGAAATAAAAAAGTATTGGTTTTCAAAGCACTCTTCAACAACTAGTTACAGGACAGTCCAGAATTTGTCATGGGCTACCATACCATCCTTTCTTATTTTTCCTTCCAGCTACTCCAGAATATAGGAGGCCAGAAGGCTTAAATATTTTTTTATCATCACAATTGACTTTTTTTTCTTTTTTTGTGAAAAATAACATGTACAAAGCAATCTAATGTTCTGGAGAGGCTGGGCCATCTAGGTTTCAGGACTTATCTGGACCAGGGACCCATCTGGAGGGTGTAGGTTTCTAGAAAGTTACCCTAGTGCATGGAAATTTTGTAGAATCTTATATATTGCCCTAGGTGTACTTTAGGATTGGCCGAAATGGTTTTGGTTGAAGTTTGGCAAGTTATATTAGATAGCAGTTTCCAACTGAAGCTTGCGTAAGAGTAACGTCCAGAGTAGTCTCTCGACTCTATTTGAACCCTCTCAGCCACTGATACATTATTAGTCACACTTTCTTTGCCCCCGCTTGTTCAGGATGGAGTTGTTCATCCCATGGTGCCAGGGCCAGACTCATCCCTGGGAGTCATCTCCCATGTCGCCAGGAAGACTTTCACCGCTGGATGTCGTGTTCCATATAGCGGGGGTGGGCAATGATTTCACTTACAGAGTTGGTCTTAGAGAGACTGAGGCCACATCTGAGCTACAACAGAGGTCCTCCAGAAGCAGCTCTTAGATATGCCAGGTATATACTGAGCCATGGGGTTTCAGGATCATATGGCAAACCCACCCATAGCCTCTTGTGGAACCACCACACTGCCCTCCAAGGGTCTGTACCTCTCAGTTCCCCACTGACAGTGAATAGGAACATCTCTTTCTCTGCATTTTCTCTAGCACTTCTCTCTGTTCATTTTTAAATAGTTTTATTCACACATCATACAAGCCAGATGAAGTGTATAGACATGCTTTCACCACCATACTCTATCTGAAGACATTCCTTTTCTTCCACAAAGAATCCATACCCCTTTCTCAATCTCCTGGCCTGTTGACATTTAGTTTTGGCATAATGCCTTTGTTACATTCAGTGGAAGCATATTACAATGTTACTGTTGACTATAGACCCTAGCTTACATTGGTTGTACTTTTTCCCATATACCATCTACTTCAACACCCTGCAATACTGACATTCACTTGTTCCCCCTCATGCGCGAACATTTTTAGATTTATACATTTAATCCCTATTATTGTCCACTTAAGGCATTTCAAAATTATAGTGTCTCTGTCTTTCCTTCTGGTTTCATACATGCCCCCAACCCTTCTCCCTCTATCATGCTCACATTCAGTTTCATTCAGTGTACTTATATTATTGTGCTACCATCATGTAGTATTGTGCTATCCATTTCTGAATTTTTACACTCAGTTCTGTTGTATGGTCTGTATTCCTTCAGCACTAATTGCCCAGTTTCTATCCTTTTTCTATCCTGGAGGCTAGTCTTATGCAAACTTCACCTAGACATTGCTAATTCCTGTGGTTTGCCAACCCCCAACAAACATCATTACTGTTAACTCTTAAGAACACCGAGAGCTCTGAAACTCTATAAAGTTTCATGCGCTAAGTTTATTTTCCTGAAATAAAGATTGTCTAAGATTATCAACTTGATTTTCCATCAAACACCATGGAGGCGAGAAAGCGGTGGTTTCTTATATTTAAGATACTGAAGGAGAAAAATTGCCAGCCACGAATTCTTTATCCAGCAAAGCTGTCATTCAAAAATGAAGGAGGTTTGAAATATTCACAGATAAACAGAAGCTGAGAGAATTTGTTAATAAGAGACCAAATCTACAAGAATTTCTAAAAGGACTGCTGCCAACTGAAAAAAGAAGAGGTCTAGAGCAGTACAGAATCGAAGGGTATTAGTCAGGATAACTAAAAAGATAAAAAGAAAAAAAATAAATCTGACTAAAATGAAATGACAAGATGGTTGAATTAAGAACTGCCTTTACAATAATAGCTTTGTTAATGGATTAAACTCCTTGTGCTGGTTTGAAAGCGTTATGTACCCCAGAAAAACCATGTCCTTTAATCCTGGGTTAGTGTTGTAGGGTGGAAACTCTTGATTAGATTATTGCATGGAGAAGTGGCATGCCCAGTTGTGGGTGTGGCCTTTTGATTAGGTGGTGGTGTGGCTCCACTCATTCAAGGTGGGTCTTGATTAGTATACTAGAGTCCTTTAAAAGGGGAGACATTTTGGAGAAAACACAGTTGCTTCAGAGCTGACAGAGATGCAGATACTTGGAGATGTTTGGAATACCAACAGAGAGCAGATTCCTAGATGTGGACGTTTGGCGATGCAGAGCCCTGCAGTTGTCACCATGTGCCTGCTTAAGCAAGCCAGAACCCAGACTTGTTCCCCAGAGAAGCTAAGTGAAGGCCCACTGTGCTGGTTTGAAAGGAAGCATGCCCCCTAAGAAAAGCCATGTTTTAATATAAATCCCATTTCTTAAAGGTAGTATAATCCCTATTCAATACTGTATATGTGAAACTGTAATGAGATCATCTCCCTGGTTGATGTGATTTAGTCAAGAATGGTTGTTAAACTGGATTAGGGGATGACATGTCTCCACCCATTTGAGTGGGCCTTGATTAGTTTGTGAAGTCCTATAAAAGAGGAAACATTTTGGAGAATGAGAGATTCAGAGAGAGCAACACTACAAAGCAGAGAGTCCACCAGCCAGTGACCTTTGGAGATGAAGAAGAAAGGTGCCTCCCGGGGAGCTTCATGAAACAGGAAACCAGGAGAGAAAGCTAGCAGATGAGGCCGTGTTCGCCATGTGCCCTTCCAGCTGAGAGAAGCCCTGACTGTGTTCGTCATGTGCCTTCTCACATGAGAGAGAAACCCTGAACTTCATCGGTCTTCTTGAACCAAGGAATCTTTCCCTAGATGCCTTTGATTGGACATTTCTTTAGACTTGTTTTAATTGGGACATTTTCTCAGCCTTAAAACTGTAAACCAGCAACTCATTAAATTCCCCTTTTTAAAAGCCATCCTGTTTCTGGTATATTGCATTCCAGCAGCTAGCAAACCAGAACACCCACAAACACTTAGAAAACCACTAGCATCAAGAGCTGGAAGAAGTGGACTGGAAACAAGGACCACCAGAGGCCGGCCTTGTACCTTCCCTTGTGATAAACATTGGCCTTCCTTAAGTCCAGATATCTTTCTCTGGTTGCCTTAGTTTGGACATTTTTATGGCCTTAGAACTGTGAACTTGTAACTTAATAAATTCCTTTTTTAAAAGCTGCTCTGTTTCTGGTATTTTGCATTCCGGCAGCTTTAGCAAAACCAAAACACTTGTTTGTACAGGTTAGTGTGATGTGATGCTCAGATATATCACAGAGTAATTTGGGCAAAGAATAAAAAAGTATTTGTAAAAAGTCCCCTTGCAGGACTGGGAAGAAAGAAGGAAATATTAAGCTTTCCCATTTGAGGAATTCCTGATATTCTCACAAGCAGTGGGGACAAGTTCAATAAATTGAGCCCTCAATCTTGAGGTTCACCCCTATGAAGCTTATTTCTGAAAAGAAGATGCTAAGCCTACTTATAATTATGCCTAAGGGTCACCCCAGAGAACCTCTCTTGTAGCTCATATGTGGCCTCTCTCTCTAAGCCAACTTGGCAGGTGAAGTCACTACCCTCCCCACTACATGGGACATGACTCCCAGGGGTATAAATCTCTCTGGCACTGTGGAACTTGACTCCCGAGGATGAGTCGGGTCCTGGCATCATGGGATTGAGAAAGCTTCTTGACCAAAAGGGGGAAGAGAGAAATGAGACAAAATAAAGATTCAGTGGCTGATAGATTTCAAACAGAGCAAGAGATTATTGACTCTGGAGGTTATTCTTACACATTATATAGATATCTTTTTTTTAGTTCATGGTGTATTGGAGTGGCTAGAGGGAAATACCTGAAACTGTTGACCTGTAGTCCAGTAGCGTTGATTCTTGAAGGTGACTGTATAAGTATATATAGCATTTAGAGTGTGACCATGTGATTGTGAAAACCTTGTGTCTAATGCTCCTTTTTTCCAGGGTATGGACAGATGAGTATAAAAAATAAGGATAAAAAATAAATAATAGGGGGTGTTCTAGTTTGCTAGCTGCTGGAATGCAACACACCAGAGATGGAATTGCTTTCAATAAAAGGGGATTTATTTAGTTAACATATAGTTCTTGAACAGACAGGCAGCTAACTTTCAGCTGAGGTTGTTTCTTACGTGGGAAGACACAGGGCACTCTTTCCTGACCATCTCTCCAGGCCTCTGGGATCCAACAACTTCCCCCTGGGTGATTCCTTTCTGCATCTCCAAAGGCCTGGGCTGAGCTGCGAGTACTGAGATGGAGTATGCTGAGCTGCTTTGGCTGTGCTACATTGAGCTCTCTCATTTAATCACCAGCCAATTAAATCAAACATCATTCATTGCAGCAGGCACGCCTCCTAGCTGACTGCAGATGTAATCAGCAGCAGATGAGGTTCAAATACCATTGGCTCATGTCCACAGCAATAGAACTAGGTACGTATTCACCTAGCCATGTTGACACCTGAACCTAACTACCACAGGGTGTATAAAAGGTAAAAAAAATTGGGTAAATTGAAATACTAGTTGTCATGGAAGGGAGGAGTTAGGGGTATGGAATGTATGAGTTCTTTCTTTTTCCTTTTTCTTTTTCTGGAGTGATGCATATGTTCTAAAAATGATCATGGTGATAAATACATAACTATGTGATGACATTGTGAGCTATTGATTGTATAATATGGTTGGACTGAATATGTGTGAAGGTTTCAGTAAAAATATTTTTTAAAGAAAGATGTCATTCTTTGACAAATCAATCTTCAGATTCAGTGCAATACCAGTAAAAATTCCAACAAACTACCTTGCAGAAATGGAAACATTACTCTTCAATAAATGGTGTTGGGAGAACTGGATATTCATGTCCAAAAGAATGAAAGAGGAACATACCTTATACAAAAATTAACTCAAATTGGGTTAAAGACCTAAATACAAGAGCCAGTACCATAAAACTCTTAGAAGAAAATGTAGGGAAGCATCTTCAAAATCTAACGATAGGTGGTAGTTTCTTAGACTTTACACCCAAAACACAAGTAACAAAAGAAAAAATAGATAAATGGGACCCCCTCAAAATTGAATATTTCAATGCTTCAAGGGACTTGTGTCAAAGGATGAAAAGGCAACTGACTCAATGGGAGAAAATATTTAGAAACCACATATCTAATAAGGGTTTGTTATCAGAATATATAAAGAAATGCTATGACTCAACAAAAAAAAAACAGACAACACGATTGAAAAATGGGCAAATGGCATGAATAAATCATTTTTCCAAAGAGAAACTACATATGCCTAGAAAGCACGTGAAAAGGTGCTCAGCTTCACTAGCTATTAGGGAAATGCAAATCAAAACCACAATGTGATATCATCTCATACTTAGAATGGCCACTTTTAAACAGGCAACTACCTGTTGGAGAGGATGTGAAGGAATTGGAAACTTATTCACTGCTGGTGGGAGTGTAAAATGGTATAACCACTGTGGAGAATGGTTTGACAGTTCCTTAGGAAGCTCAGCCTTGCCTTACAACGTAGTAATCCCACAACTCGGGGTATATCCGGAAGATTTGAAAGCAGGGACACGAACAGGCATTTGCACATCAGTTGCCAAAAGATGGAAACAAACAGGTGTCCCTTAACAGATGAATGAATAAACAAAATGTGGTCTAATTTTCCATTATATGGTATAATGGAATATTTGGCAGAATCCATTATGTGGTATAATGGAATATTCAGCAGTAAAAAGGAACGAAGTCCTGAAGCACGTGGCAACATGGATGAATCCTGAGAACATTATGTTAAGTGAAATAAGTCAGACACAAAAGGACAAATATTGTATGAAGTCACTGATACGAACAAATTATAATATGTAAACTCATAGACATAAAATATAGAATAGGTTACCGGCAGATAGCATGAGGCTAGAGAAAGGGGTATGGTTGCTTAATATGTGCAGAATGTTTAACTAGGTTGAACTTAAACATTTGGAAATGGACAGAGGTGACATAGCACGCTATTTGGACAATAATTAACAATTCTGAATAGTGTGAGAATGTTGTAGAAAGGGAAAGGTTAGAATCATGTATGTCACCAGAAGGAAACATTAAAATGTATAATACAGTGAATCTTGTGATAGACAGTGTTTGGAATTAACTGTACAAATATAAAAAAGTTTTTTCGTGAACTAGAACAAGTATACTACTCTATTGCAAGGAATTAATAATAGAGATGTAATGGGAAAAATGAACCTATTGGAAACTGAACTATAATTAACAGTAATATTTTTAATATTCTTTCATCAACAATAATAAATGTACTACACCAATACCATGGGACAATTAATATGAGAGAAAGGTGGGTTTTCTTTTCTATTTTCCTGTCTTTTCTGGAGTAATGAAAATGTTCTAAAATGATCATGGGGTTGTATGTACAACTATGTGATGATACTGTGAGCACTTTGGATGATTTGTGTTGTGTGAATATATCAGCAAAACTGCATTAAACCAATGATTAGGAAAATATGCTCCTCCTGTTTATGTTTTCAATCAAAAGAGATGAGGTCAATAATAATCCTACACCCATTAATTAAAATGCTGTTACTTGTTCTGAAATTATTTGTTCTAAACTACCTGTTTCAAGAGATAGATAGCTTGAGTGATTTTCTAGTCTTTGATTATGTATCCTGTGAACATTTATTTTTTTCAAATGTAATTATTTCATGTAGAAGATTCCCCCAATTTATATATGTATACTTTTTTTCTTTTTTCATCCTTGTTGATGTTTTTGCCTGTTATGGTGCTTTAGGGAAGAAGAATTTTCAGGGAGTACTGGGTGGCAGCACAGTGTAAGGTTTTTTGTTGTTGTTTTTTATTTTTAAACAGTTTTATTCACACATCATACAGTGCAACCTAAGTATATGGACATGCCTTCAGTGTAAGGTTTAAAGAGGACATACTGTTGAGACATACCACCAAATCAGGTCATATCCTGGTTCTGCCACTTACTAGCTGTTTGACTCTCCACAGGATGCTCAACCTCTTAGTCCCCATTTCCTGCAGTTTAGATAGGTTAGTGGTCTTCTTAAGGTTTGATTTCTGAGAATGGTACCCAGATATTTTATACTTCAGAAAATAGTTTAATAGTTTCTTGAGTAAACCTACACCTTCAATGCCATTCCATTCCTAGGTATTTAGCCAAGGAAAATTTAAAACATATACCCATAAAAAGACCTGTTCAGGTATGTTCATAGTAGCTTTATTTATAATAGCAAAAAATTGGAAATAACCCAAATATCCATAAGCAGGTGAATAAATAAATTATGGTACAGTCATGCAATAGAACACTACACAGAAATTAAAAGGAATGAACTATTGACTCAGGCAACAATGTGGATGAATCTCAAGATAATGATGCTGAGTGAAAGAAGCTAGACAAAAAAAAGTATACTACTTTATGATTCATTTATATAAAATTCTAGAAAATGCCACCGTAGTGATAGAAAGCAAACCAGTAGTTGCCAGGGGTAAGGGCATGCCAGTTTGAAAGTATTATATATCCCAGAAAAGCCATGTTTTAATCCTGATTCAATACTGTAGATTGGAAACTTTTGATTAGATTATCTCCACAAAGATGTGATGCCTGTAATTGTGGGTATAATCTTTTTTTTTTTTTTTTTTTTACTCTTTTTTTTTTATTAATTAAAAAAAGAATTAACAAAACAATTAGAAATCATTCCAATCTACATGTACAATCAGTAATTCTTAATAACATCACATAGTTGCATATTCATCATTTCTTAGTACATTTGCATCGATTTAGAAAAAGAAATAAAAAGACAACAGAATAAGAATTAAAACAATAATAGAAAGAAAAAAAACAAAAAAAACAAAAACAAAAAACCTATACCTCACATGCAGCTTCATTCAGTGTTTTAACATAATTGCATTACAATTGGGTAGTATTGTGCTGTCCATTTCTGAGTTTTTATATCCAGTCCCGTTGTACAGTCTGTATCCCTTCAGCTCCAATTATCCCTTCTCTCTCTTTTTTTTTTTTAATTAACAGTAAAAAAGAAATTAACCCAACATTTAGAGATCATACCATTCTACATATGCAATCATTAATTCTTAACATCGTCACATAGATGCATGATCATCATTTCTTAGTACATTTGCATTGGTTTAGAAGAACTAGCAACATAATCGAAAAAGATATAGAATGTTAATATAGAGAAAAAAATAAAAGTAATAATAGTAAAATCAAAACAAAACAAAACAAAACAAAAACCTATAGCTCAGATGCAGCTTCATTCAGTGTTTTAACATGATTACTTTACAATTAGGTATTATTGTGCTGTCCATTTTTGAGTTTTTGTATCTAGTCCTGTTGCACAGTCTGTATCCCTTCAGCTTCAATTACCCATTGTCTTACCCTGTTTCTAACTCCTGCTGAACTCTGTTACCAATGACATATTTCAAGTTTATTCTCGAATGTCCGTTCACATCAGTGGGACCATACAGTATTTGTCCTTTAGTTTTTGGCTGGATTCACTCAGCATAATATTCTCTAGGTCCATCCATGTTATTACATGGTTCATAAGTTTATCTTGTCTTAAAGCTGCATAATATTCCATCGTATGTATATACCACAGTTTGTTTAGCCACTCTTCTGTTGATGGAGATTTTGGCTGTTTCCATCTCTTTGCAATTGTAAATAATGCTGCTATAAACATTGGTGTGCAAATGTCCGTTTGTGTCTTTGCCCTTAAGTCCTTTGAGTAGATACCTAGCAATGGTATTGCTGGGTCGTATGGCAATTCTATATTCAGCTTTTTGAGGAACCGCCAAACTGCCTTCCACAGTGGTTGCACCCTTTGACATTCCCACCAACAGTGGATAAGTGTGCCTCTTTCTCCGCATCCTCTCCAGCACTTGTCATTTTCTGTTTTGTTGATAATGGCCATTCTGGTGGGTGTGAGATGATATCTCATTGTGGTTTTGATTTGCATTTCTCTAATGGCCAGGGACATTGAGCATCTCTTCATGTGCCTCTTGGCCATCCGTATTTCCTCTTCTGAGAGGTGTCTGTTCAAGTCTTTTTCCCATTTTGTAATTGGGTTGGCTGTCTTTTTGTTGTTGAGATGAACAATCTCTTTATAAATTCTGGATACTAGACCTTTATCTGATATATCATTTCCAAATATTGTCTCCCATTGTGAAGGCTGTCTTTCTACTTTCTTGATGAAGTTCTTTGATGCACAAAAGTGTTTAATTTTGAGGAGTTCCCATTTATTTATTTCCTTCTTCAGTGCTCTTGCTTTAGGTTTAAGGTCCATAAAACCGCCTCCAGTTGTAAGATCCATAAGATATCTCCCAACATTTTCCTCTAACTGTTTTATGGTCTTAGACCTAATGTTTAGATCTTTGATCCATTTTGAGTTAACTTTTGTATAGGGTGTGAGAGATGGGTCTTCTTTCATTCTTTTGCATATGGATATCCAGTTCTCTAGGCACCATTTATTGAAGAGACTGCTCTGTCCCAGGTGAGTTGGCTTGACTGCCTTATCAAAGATCAAATGTCCATAGATGAGAGGGTCTATATCTGAGCACTCTGTTCGATTCCATTGGTCGATATATCTATCTTTATGCCAATACCATGCTGTTTTGACCACTGTGGCTTCATAATATGCCTTAAAGTCAGGCAGCGCGAGACCTCCAGCTTCGTTTTTTTTCCTCAAGATGTTTTTAGCAATTCGGGGCACCCTGCCCTTCCAGATAAATTTGCTTATTGGTTTTTCTATTTCTGAAAAATAAGTTGTTGGGATTTTGATTGGTATTGCATTGAATCTGTAAATCAATTTAGGTAGGATTGACATCTTAACTATATTTAGTCTTCCAATCCATGAACACGGTATGCCCTTCCATCTATTTAGGTCTTCTGTGATTTCTTTTAGCAGTTTTTTGTAGTTTTCTTTATATAGGTTTTTTGTCTCTTTAGTTAAATTTATTCCTAGGTATTTTATTCTTTTAGTTGCAATTGTAAATGGGATTCGTTTCTTGATTTCCCCCTCAGCTTGTTCATTACTAGTGTATAGAAATGCTACAGATTTTTGAATGTTGATCTTGTAACCTGCTACTTTGCTGTACTCATTTATTAGCTCTAGTAGTTTTGTTGTGGATTTTTCCAGGTTTTCGACGTATAGTATCATATCGTCTGCAAACAGTGATAGTTTTACTTCTTCCTTTCCAATTTTGATGCCTTGTATTTCTTTTTCTTGTCTAATTGCTCTGGCTAGAACCTCCAACACAATGTTGAATAATAGTGGTGATAGTGGACATCCTTGTCTTGTTCCTGATCTTAGGGGGAAAGTTTTCAATTTTTCCCCATTGAGGATGATATTAGCTGTGGGTTTTTCATATATTCCCTCTATCATTTTAAGGAAGTTCCCTTGTATTCCTATCTTTTCAAGTGTTTTCAACAGGAAAGGATGTTGAATCTTGTCGAATGCCTTCTCTGCATCAATTGAGATGATTATGTGATTTTTCTGCTTTGATTTGTTGATATGGTGTATTACATTAATTGATTTTCTTATGTTGAACCATCCTTGCATACCTGGGATGAATCCTACTTGGTCATGATGTATAATTCTTTTAATGTGTTGTTGGATACGATTTGCTAGAATTTTATTGAGGATTTTTGCATCTGTATTCATTAGAGAGATTGGTCTGTAGTTTTCTTTTTTTGTAATATCTTTGCCTGGTTTTGGTATGAGGGTGATGTTGGCTTCATAGAATGAATTAGGTAGTTTTCCCTCCATTTCGATTTTTTTGAAGAGTTTGAAGAGAATTGGTACTAATTCTTTCTGGAACGTTTGGTAGAATTCACATGTGAAGCCATCTGGTCCTGGACTTTTCTTTTTAGGAAGCTTTTGAATGACTAATTCAATTTCTTTACTTGTGATTGGTTTGTTGAGGTCATCTATGTCTTCTTGAGTCAAAGTTGGTTGTTCATGTCTTTCCAGGAACCCGTCCATTTCCTCTAAATTGTTGTATTTATTAGCGTAAAGTTGTTCATAGTATCCTGTTATTACCTCCTTTATTTCTGTGAGGTCAGTAGTTATGTCTCCTCTTCCATTTCTGATCTTATTTATTTGCATCCTCTCTCTTCTTCTTTTTGTCAATCTTGCTAAGGGCCCATCAATCTTATTGATTTTCTCATAGAACCAACTTCTGGCCTTATTGATTTTCTCTATTGTTTTCATGTTTTCAATTTCATTTATTTGTGCTCTAATCTTTGTTATTTCTTTCCTTTTGCTTGCTTTGGGATTAGCTTGCTGTTCTTTCTCCAGTTCTTCCAAATGGATAGTTAATTCCTGAATTTTTGCCTTTTCTTCTTTTCTGATATAGGCATTTAGAGCAATAAATTTCCCTCTTAGCACTGCCTTTGCTGCGTCCCATAAGTTTTGATATGTTGTGTTTTCATTTTCATTCGCCTCGAGGTATTTGCTAATTTCTCTTGCAATTTCTTCTTTGACCCAGTCGTTGTTTAGGAGTGTGTTGTTGAGCCTCCACGTATTTGTGAATTTTCTGGCACTCTGCCTATTATTGATTTCCAACATCATTCCTTTATGGTCCGAGAAAGTGTTGTGTAAGATTTCAATCTTTTTAAATTTGTTGAGACTTGCTTTGTGACCCAGCATATGGTCTATCTTTGAGAATGATCCATGAGCACTTGAGAAAAAGGTGTATCCTGCTGTTGTGGGATGTAATGTCCTATAAATGTCTATTAAGTCTAGTTCATTTATAGTAATATTCAGATTCTCTATTTCTTTGTTGATCCTCTGTCTAGATGTTCTGTCCCTTGATGAGAGTGGTGAGTTGAAGTCTCCAACTATTATGGTATATGAGTCTATTTCCCTTTTCAGTGTTTGCAGTATATTCTTCACGTATTTTGGGGCATTCTGATTCGGTGCGTAAATATTTATGATTGTTATGTCTTCTTGTTTAATTGTTCCTTTTATTAGTATATAGTGTCCTTCTTTGTCTCTTTTAACTGTTTTACATTTGAAGTCTAATTTGTTGGATATTAGTATAGCCACTCCTGCTCTTTTCTGGTTGTTATTTGCATGAAATATCTTTTCCCAACCTTTCACTTTCAACCTATGTTTATCTTTGGGTCTAAGATGTGTTTCCTGTAGACAGCATATAGAAGGATCCTGTTTTTTAATCCATTCTGCCAATCTATGTCTTTTGATTGGGGAATTCAGTCCATTGACATTTAGTGTTATTACTGTTTGGATAATATTTTCCTCTAACATTTTGCCTTTTGTATTATATATATCATATCTGATTTTCCTTCTTTCTACACTCTTTTCCATATCTCTCTCTTCTGTCTTTTTGTATCTGACTCTAGTGCTCCCTTTAGTATTTCTTGCAGAGCTGGTCTCTTGGTCACAAATTCTTTCAGTGACTTTTTGTCTGAGAATGTTTTAATTTCTCCCTCATTTTTGAAGGATAATTTTGCTGGATATAGGAGTCTTGGTTGGCAGTTTTTCTCTTTTAGTATTTTAAATATATCATCCCACTGTCTTCTAGCTTCCATGGTTTCTGCTGAGAAATCTACACAAAGTCTTATTGGGTTTCCCTTGTATGTAATGGATTGTTTTTCTCTTGCTGCTTTCAAGATCTTCTCTTTCTCTTTGACCTCTGACATTCTAACTAGTAAGTGTCTTGGAGAACGCCTATTTGGGTCTAATCTCTTTGGGGTGCGCTGCACTTCTTGGATCTGTAATTTTAGGTCTTTCATAAGAGTTGGGAAATTTTCAGTGAAAATTTCTTCCATTAGTTTTTCTCCTCCTTTTCCCTTCTCTTCTCCTTCTGGGACACCCACAACACGTATATTTGTGCGATTCATATTGTCCTTGAGTTCCCTGATACCCTGTTCAAATTTTTCCATTCTTTTCCCTATAGTTTCTGTTTCTTTTTGGAATTCAGATGTTCCATCCTCCAAATCACTAATTCTATCTTCTGTCTCTTTAAATCTATCATTGTAGCTATCCATTATTTTTTCTATGTTTGCTACTTTATCCTTCACTTCCATAAGTTCTGCGATTTGTTTTTTCAGTTTTTCTATTTCTTCTTTATGTTCAGCCCATGTCCTCTTCATGTCCTCCCTCAATTTATCGATTTCATTTTTGAAGAGGTTTTCCATTTCTGTTCGTATATTCAGCATTAGTTGTCTCAGCTCTTGTGTCTCATTTGAGCTATTGGTTTGTTCCTTTGACTGAGCCATATTCTCAATCTTTTGAGCGTGGACAGTTATCTTCTGCTGCTGGCGTCTGGGCATTTATTCAGATTTCTCTTGGTGTTGGACCCAGCAAGGTTGTAATATTTTTCTGTGAAATCTCTGGGTTCTGTTTTTCTTATCCTGCCCAGTAGGTGGCGCTCGTGGCACACGTTTGTCTGCGGGTCCCACCAGTAAAAGGTGCTGTGGGACCTTAAACTTTGGAAAACTCTCGCCGTCCTGGGGGTTCGCTAGCCGAAGCGGCTTGAGCCGGCCCGGGGTCCGAACGCAGGGAGGGTGTCCGAACGCAGGGAGGGTTGCTGGTCGCCGCAGCCAGGGAAAGAGCCCGTCCGAATTTCCTAGTCGGCCCTGGGCAACAAGTGTGGCGGGAGGGCGCCAGCGGCAGCGGCCCGCCCGAGAGAGTGCACGTTCCCCGGGAGTCACGGGTTTGGAAGGGGCCTCCCCCACCCGTCACCGTTCTCCGCGGCCTGGGGGTTTCCGATCCAATTCTCTTAGTTGGTCTGGGGGCTGCGCGTGGTGTGGGTGCCAGCCGCCTTGGTTTCAGGGGACCGCCTCTCCAGTTCTCCCAGCCGGCCCGGGAAGGGGGAAGGGAGTAACTCCGGCCGCTTGCCACCCCGCCCGGTAAGGCCCGCGCGCCTCGGCGATCTCACCCGAGCTGCTTCTCTCAGCCAGCCAGCAGTTCCAGGATGGGGTACGCTGTCTTTTTTATCTCTGTTGTGGCTTTGGGCGCTTTCTGTATCGATTCTACTCCCCTAGTAGGTGTCCTGGAGAAGAAACTAAGATCCGCGCATCTTACTAAGCCGCCATCTTCTGTGGGTATAATCTTTTGATTAGAGAGAGATGTGACTCCACCTATTTTAAGTGGGTCTTGATTAGATTCCTAGAGTCTTTAAAAGGGGAAACGTTTTGGAGAGAGAGTCAGAAACGACAGAAGCCTAAGAGCCGACAGAGACTTCACAGCACAGCTGACACAGATGTGAACACATGGAGAACAGAGACACAAATGTTTTGAGGCCAGCAGATGTCTCCCTGAGAGGTTAAGCAAGCCAGAACCTGGAGAGAGCCGAGGGAAGCCAAGGGATGAAAGCTACCCCTGGAGAAGTAAAGTGAGGAACCCCCACAGGAACAGAGACTGAAAGCAACAGAGCCCAGAAGCAGGGAACCAGCAGAGGCCAGCCACGTGGCTTCCCAGCTGACAGAGGTGTTCCTGACCCATTGACCTTTTTCTTGAGTGAAGGTAACCTCTTTGTTGGCAACTTATTAAATTCCCTTTTAAAAAGCCATTCTAGGGCTTGTGACTGTGCCTCAGTGGCAGAGTACTCACCTGCCATGCCAAAAACCCGGGTTTGATTCCTGGTGCCTGAAAAAAAAACCATTCCATTCCTGGTATATCACTTTCTGGCAGCTTGCAAACTAACCCAGGGCATTACTGAGGGTGAGGAGGGGTAAACAAAAGGAATTACAGTGGGACAAGAGGAACCTTAGTGGTGATGGATATATTTATTATCTTGGTTATAGTAATGATTTCAAAAATTTACAAATTGTACACATTATTCATGTTCATGTTATTGTATGTCGGTTATGCCTGAATAAAGCTATAAAAATAAACCTTCAATACTAAATGACTTTTAACAGAAAACAGTTCCTGCACACCCTGCTCCACCCCACTCCTGTCCTCACCCCTAGAGGAAGCCACTTTGAACTCCTTGGTAATTTTTCTGATATACAGGCCATATTCTAACCAATATGATTTGTTATTTATTTATTCACCAATTTTAGAACTTTAGGCAGTGACTGTTTATTTTTTCTTATGATTTATTTCTCTTCACTTCTTTTACTTCTCCTCCCAATCTCCTTGTATAATTATATTACAGTTTTTGGTTAAATCAATAGTTAGTGCTAGCATTAGTAGGAAAATTAAATCTTGTACATTGTTGAATTAAGTAGTATACTTTAATTACATTTCTTTATTTAATTCCTCCCTTCCACACACACACAGTAATTGCATTCTTCCCCATTTTCTGTGTACCTATGGCTAAGTTTTGCAAATGCTCCAACAGACTTGTCAGACACCTAGCAGCAGGTTTTCCTATGCTCAAAACATAATCTATCAGTTCTAGTTTCTTATTCCTATCACCTGGAGACCTTTCTCCTTCATCCCTATATTCTTCTGTCATATATGCTTTGATTGTTTTCTGGACTAGGTACCTAGAAGAGGCTTCCTCTTGACATACTTCAGTTTTCAGATCAGCTAAGTCCTGAGTCCCTTATTTTCCCCCTACTTTATTCATATATTCCTTCAGTTTGTTTCAGGAATGTGACATCCTCTAGTTTCTTCCTTAAAAGAATACTTGAAATCTAAAATATTGGAATCTTTACATGACCAAAAATGTCATTATTTCACTATTACCCTTGATTAAGTATTTGTGTATAGAATCCTAGCTTGAAAATAATTTTCCTTTAGGGTTTTAGTGTCATTTCTTCATCATCTTCTGGCATCTGACTATATTATCAAATTTTCAGGATTTAGCTCCTTTGTGTATGACCTCTTCCCCACATACACACCCAGATATATTTGTGATCTCTTTATCTTGATGCTCTGCATTGTTCTGGATAGTCATTTTTTTCAATAAAGATTTATAAAATCACTGTGTAGCAGACACTTTTCTTGGCACTAGCAATAAAGCAGTGAATAGACAAAGACCCCGCACTTGTGCAATTTACATTCTAGTAGTGAAGACAGAAATTAAGAAATAAACTAGTATATATGAAATGTCAGATAATGATAAGGGCTATAAAGAAATTCAAACCTGAGTAATGGGACGCAGAATGACAGGATACTTTTTTAGATATGGGGGGGGCAGGGAATGCCCCTCTTAGGTGATAGTCGAACAGAGACCCAAATGAATAAAGACACAAGCCATGTGACTAAGCAGAGTAAGAGTGCTTCCAATGAAGAGGACAGCAAATGCAAAGTTTCTGAGGCAGAAACATAAGGTGGAATGTTTGAAGAAAAGCACAAAGAACAGTTTGGCTGCAGTGGAGTGAATAAGAGAAATACCAGGACATTTAAGGCCTTGTAGGACTTGGTAAGGACTTTGGGGTTTATTCCATTTGAGGCTTTTGAACAAGGACAATCTTAAATTTTAAAGACTCACATTGATGGAAGGTTGGATTAGTATGGAGAATTAACTGTAAAATGAACAAGTGGAAGCAGTGAAACCTGTCAGGAGGCTATTCCAGTAGTTTAGGTGAGAGATATAGTGGCTGAGATTGAGTGGTAATGGTGAGAAATGACCGTATTTTGAACAATTTGAAGGGAGAGAGAACAAGATTTGCCTGGTTGATTGGATACAAAGTGAGACAAAGACAAGAGTAAAGAATGATTAAGATTCTTGGCCCTGAGCAACTTGGTGAGTGGTGATACCATTTATAGAGATGGGGAAGACCAAGGGAATGTTTGGGGAATAGGGATGCAGTGAGATTGAGGTGTTTCTGGACATAGTGGATTTGAGATGCCTCTTGACAGCCAAGTGAAGCAGTCAAAGAGGTAGATAGACTCTGGATCAAGTCTGGAGTTCAGAGGAGAGGAGGAGACTAGAGATACAAATTAGGAAGTCCTTTATTTTTAATTGGTATTTCATAATGTGGAACTGAATTAATTTCCCCTGAGGAGGGAATGTAGTGATAGAAAAAGTCTGAGGACTGAGCTCTGGAGCACAAATTAGGAAATAGAGGAAGATCTGAAAAGGAGCAGCCAGTTTTCATAGAAGCCCAGGAAAAATCGCATCCGAGAAACCAAGTGAAAAAAAAAAGTCTCAGGAAGAGGACAAGATCCACTGTGTCCCATATTGTTAAGAGTTGAGTAGGATAAAGACTCAGAATTGACCATTGGATTTGACAATATGGAGTTTATTGGTAACTCTGAGAGGCAGTTTCATCAAGTATGGGAACAAAACCTGATTAGACAGTGGGTTGGAGAGGGAATGTAAAGAGGAATTGGATAATTTGAGTGCAGACAATTATTTTGAAGAGCTGTTCTATAAAAAGGAGCAAAAAAAAAAAATGGAGCAATAGCTAGATGGGAATGCAGAGTCAATAAAAGATATTGGTTTTTGTTTTTTTTCTGTATGTTGTATGGCAAGGTCACATTTCATTATTTTTCCATGTGACTTTCCCTTTATTGCAGTACCATTTGTTGTATTTTGGTTGGTTTTTGTTTGTTTTTCTTGTTTGTTTTTTGAGAAGTGCATGGACTGAGAATCGAACCTAGGTCTCCCACATGGCAGGTGAGAATTCTACCACTGATTTACCCTTGCACCCCCAAGATATTATTTTTTTATGATGGGAGATAGCAAGTTTGTATGATGGAGGGATCACTGTAGCAAGATGGGGAGGGCATGGATATTGCTGTATTAGGAGACAATTGCTGGAGCAGAGTCCTTGACTCATCAAATGGGGAGGAATCCAGTGTACAAATGGAGAGTTTGGTTGATTAGGAGTTTAAACTGTTTATTCATTCTAATAGGGAAGGCAGAGAATGTAGATAAGCTACAGGTAGAATGGCACAGTTGGTGAGAGAACAAGGAAATTAGATTGTTTCTATTTTCTCAGTGAAGTAAAAGGAGGTCATCAACTGGGAAGAAAGGATGTAGAATTGAGGGTTGAAAAGAAAGGAGAATGCTAGAGAGATCACTATAAGAGACCAAGTTAATTAATGAGAATTATTAGCCCAGAAATGGTTTAATAGTATAACTGCAGAATATGATACCAGCTCTCTCAATTTGGAGAACAGTATTCTTCAGTTCTGAGAAATGTTCTTATATTCTTTATTTATTTATCACTCTTCTATCCCCATTGTCCCTATTCTTTCTCTCTAGAACTCTTAATCAAGTTTTAAAAGCTTGGACTGATTCTCAGATGGGAAAGATTGTTGCTCTGATTGTCCATATCTTCCTTCAATCCTTCTACAGAATGTTTTATTTCAGCTATCATTATTTTAATTTTTCATAGAATCCTGTTTTCTGGATGCAATTGCTTCTCAGATTTGATATTAAGGTTTGTTGCTGTTTTGTGATTTTTGTTTTGTTTTCTGTTTCCTGCATCTTTATTTCCTTCAGATGTCCTTTTATCTGTG
Source organism: Tamandua tetradactyla (assembly GCF_023851605.1). Lineage (NCBI taxonomy): Eukaryota > Metazoa > Chordata > Mammalia > Pilosa > Myrmecophagidae > Tamandua > Tamandua tetradactyla. The sequence goes on from NC_135332.1 coordinate 147,899,594, forward strand.
TGCTTACTTGGACTTTTTCATGTCGGAGGCTTTCTTTAGCTGTCTGATGATCCTTGGCTATTTATATTGATGTAGGTCACTGAAAAGCTCTACACTAATGGGGGCTTGTTACTGGTAGGCTTCCTAGTAAGGTGAGCTTGAGGTGGACCTAGTTTTTCATTGTCATTATGTAGGGGTCTTTTCTCCAAGATTCTTGAGTTTTATCAAAGAGTCAGGATGGTAGGTTTATTCCTATCTGCCAGCCTTTTGGGAACAAAGCAATAAAAGGAAGCTAAGGGCTCCGTATTTCAGTAAATAGACAACAATTATTCAGTCCCCTTCTTTTCACTCTGCATTGCATCTCTGCCCTGCTCTGTGCCTCATAACTCAAGTGCAGAATATTTCTATTTATTTTTTCTAGCAACAACCCTGGTGGAATGCATTGATCATCTGGCTGTCCAGAAAGGGTACGTGTGTGTAATATACAGAGGAATTAATTGGTAAAACATTCCTCTCATTTTAGCCTTTTATGCTATATGGTACCTCAAAGCACTGAGACTCTTAGATTTGTCAGGGCAAATTAGCTTGTTCTCATCTGAATTCCTCCACTCCTGCTTTGTAATCTACCCCTACACACTTAAGTTATTCATCTCAACTCTACTTGTTTCTGTTTTTTCAAAGTTTGGAGTCCCCTGCCCACTTTGTTTTGTATTTATGCTTTGTAAAACTCTTGATATGCTGTTGCAGTCTCACATGCTCACTTTATCCTAATGGACTGGTACCTTTATTATTATTGTTGTTGTTATTGTCATTTTAGTTAGGAAGAAGAGAAGGTATGGAGATCAACATGTGGGGTCAGTCTATCATGTTTATCCAGAACCTATCAGAACTCTCTGAAGTATAATCATCTCAATAACCTAACACTTATTGAGTGCTTACTCTATGCCAGACACTGCTCTAAGTGCTTTACATTTATTAACTCAATCTTCACAACAAGCTTATGAGGCAGTGTTCAGTTTGCTAAAGCTGCCAGAATTCAGTGTACCAGATATGGATTGGCTTTTACAAAGGGGAGTTATTAAATTACAAGTTACAGATCTAAAGCCATGGAAATGTCCAAATAAAGGCATCAACAAGAGGATACCTTCCCTGAAGAAAGGTCAATGGCTTCTGGGACACAGGAAGACCACATGAAGACATCTGCTAGCCCTTCTTTCTTGGGTTGGTTTCAAAATGCCTCTCAGCTCTTGTAGGTCCTTCTGGCTTCTCCTGGGTATTTTCTTTCTTTAAACATTTCTGGCTCTCTTTCATAAAGGGTTCCAGGAAAGGATTAAGACCCACCTTGAATTGGATAGGTCTCATCTCCAAGAAGTAATTTAACCAAAAGGTCCCATCCAGCACTATGCCTGTACCTACACGATTGGATTAAGAGAATGACTTTTCTGGGGCACTTAACAGTTCATACCAGCACAGACAGGTACTACTGTTATCCCTATTTTACAGATACAGAAACTAAGGCACGGAGAAGTTAAATAACTTGTCCAAAGTTACACACCTATTAAGTGTGGAACCAGAATTCACACTCAGACTGTCAGACTATAAAGTCACTTTCTGCTTAAAACTTAGCAATAGTATCTTATTCCTTTATTTAAAAATTCAGTTGGCATAGCCTATCATTTATACTTTTCACGATCAGGTCCCAGGTTACCTGTCCATGCTTATCTCTCAAGTCTGTCCTTGACTCGACCTCTTTGGTCTTATTATTGTAGTCGTACTGAACTTCTTGCTGTAAATGCACCATGTTCTTGCAGTCTTTTTGCCTTTTTCATGTTGTTCCCTCTGCCCCAAACACCCCTTTATTTTCCTTAATGCTCATGTGAATTGAATATTTATGTAATGTATTTCACCTAGCCAAAAAAAAAAATGCTTTTGATTTAGCATATCTTCTAGAGAAATGTCTAATTGGGTAAAATAATACTATCTCATTGTATATGAAGGATTCATAAGTCTAACAGACTAAACAAAATTACTTTCTCAAAATATGGTTTACAAAGAGAGGAAATTTAAAGATTCTTTTGAAGTGTAAGTAGAAAAGTTTCCTTTAAACAGTAAATTAATTTTATTCGTTTGCTATTAAAATGTTATCTAACCTTCTCTTGCTGTTTTTCTTAATAGCTTTTCCTTCCTCTTGCAAATTTGGAGTGTTCACCAAATGTTGAAACTTTCCTTTGCAAAGCTTTTGTACCAGCCTGCACAGAACAAATTCAGGTGATTCCACCCTGTCGTAAATTTTGTGAGAAAGTATATTCTGATTGCAAAAAATTAATTGATACTTTTGGTATCCGATGGCCTGAGGAACTTGAATGTGACAGGTAAATTATGTTTTTGACTGAAAGCTATTGGTGGTATTTGAATATCGGTGTTAGCTTTCCCAAATGTTGGTAACTGTCTTTTCATTAATTAACTCAACAAATGTTTATTGCACACTTGTTATTTGTCAGACACTGTGGTGATAAGTTTGGGTGAATTGTGCTGAGCAGAAACAAACATAGTACTTGCTCTCAAGAAATTTACAGTACAGGGAGTGATAGTAGTCAAAGTATTATACAAATAGATGTAAAATTACCTCTGTGATAGATACTTGAAAAAATTGAAGTCTGAAGGCTAAGATGGCTTTAACTAGGCAGTGAGGGCAGGGAAGAGCATTTTAGGCAGAAGGATAGCTTGTTCAGAGACCCTATGGCAGGAGGGAGCATGGCATATTCAGGGAATTAGAAGGTCATTGTGGCTGAGTGACGTAAGAAAGTATAGTGCAAGAGAAGGAAGGAGAGAAAGCAGCAGTCAAGCCACTAAGATCTCTAGATTGCATGTTTTTATCCTGGAACAGTAAGAAGCTCTTGAAATATTTTTAAGATAGATTGGGGAAGGGTAGGATGATTACATTGGCTCCCATGTACAGCCTGGTATCATGTCACAATCTGATGAGGTTTGGGCAGCTTCCCTTGGCAGTTCACCTCAGGAATCCAGACTTCTATTTTGTGACTCTGACAGTCATGCCACTGGGAAGAGAGAATGTGGAGAACATGTATCTTTTCTTAAATGCCTCAGACTGGAAGTATCACATCTTTTTTATTCACATTCCTATAGGCAAGATGTGAGTCACATGGTCACAACTGAACTATTAGGGAGAATAGAAAGTCTGGGTCCAGAAGGGAAAAAGGTATTCAAGGCAGAGAAAGTGTCCGGTGCTGCCAGTTAGTAAGAACATTAGCATGTACTGTTTCACTGAAGTGGTCAGGGCAGAGGATAGATTGCAGTGGGAGATAAAGCAAAACATTTGGCTAATTCTCAGAAAATTTGTATATGAAAGAGAAAAGAGGTATAGTAGCCAGGAGGGGAAGGTCAGGGAGATTTTTTTTTTTTTAATGGAAAAGAACTGACTTTTTAAGAACTGCTAGGAGATAACAAGAAAGAGACAAGCATAAATGGGGCAAGAAGGATAATCAGCAGAAGTTTCCTGAGGAGTCAGGTTCCCAAGCACAGATAGAAGATTGGCCATAGATAACCAGAACCGAGACAATAGATGGCTGTGGATCTAGGTAGGTTTGATTAGTAAAGATTGTTGCAAAAATTCCTGTCTGGCGGTTGTGAAATAGTAAGAGCCAAGGTCTGTTGACAGTCTGGAGAGAAGGGATGCAAGTTTGAGTGGAGTTGATGTTATAGAGGGTAGGTGTGAAGTTGACTGGAGAGGCTTTGTAACATTTTAGGTAAATGAGGTGATCCTGAATTTGTAAGGGATCTCATCTAACCTATTGAAACCTCCAGCAGTAGTTGGTTCATCTGTGGTTGGCTTTTCTTAGATGGATTCAGTAAAAAGATAAAGGAGCTGCAAGAAAGTTAGGGATAACAAGAAGGTTGATACTAAAATGATAGACTGTGGAAGTGAAATGAAAAAAGGGAAGGAGTAATATATTGAGACTAGGTAGAGGAAATTCCAGTGTAGTTTAAAAAAAAAAAAAGATGCACAGTGAAAAAGTTTAAATAAACCAACTGTAAGGATAGGGGCTTGTTGTCAAAAGTCAGGCTGCTTAAATTGGTGATTTTTGAAGATAGTGTGCAGTTACCAGTTGTGGTGGAATTCACTGTGACCATGATTGAGATGGCTGAAGTAGGTTGGAGATGATAATTGGAGATGAGGTTAAGATGCTGAGGAAAGGAAGCCCGAGTGTCATTGGCTTGTTCCTAAGGATGATGACAGCAAAAGGAGAGGGGAGAAAACGTGATTCATTCCAACAAATATGTATTGAGTGCTCACCTTATTATGTGCCAGGATGTTTAGTTACTATCAGTAGAGCAGAAGAAAAACTCCTGCCCTACATTCTATAGGCTAGAATGTAGATCTTACATTCTATTAGAGGGAGGAAAAGATGAAATAAACATAATAAACATATTAGATGTTTTATTTCATCATACCACCTTATTTTAGAAGGTGATAAGTTCTATGAAGAAAAAGAATAATAACCACTTTTTGATTATTTTTGTGTATTTAAATCTTGATAATTACTGGTAATTACTGTTTCATGCAGTATTTTTTATCCCAAGTGGCACTTTGGTTTACTTAATACTTTTTTTTCTTGGGGTTGCGTTGTTAATTTCAAAACAGAGGCAAGATTATAAAACTTGTAGAAATTTACTCTGGCATCTATACAGTAATTCCCAACCCATTTGGAATTTTGATCTTTTGGGAAACTGACACTTTTTTCCTATAATGAAACTATTTCAAATTCATTTCATAGTCAAGAATGTTTGATACATTGGGAAATAGAATTGATTTTTTAAAATTATCTAAGCCCCATATTTAACTGTATGCCACTATTTTTAAGCAGAAACCACAAATATTATTAAATAAGTCATAAGAATAACGCCAACATTTTTAGTATAAGAGAAATATTGTTTTCATTTCTATAAATAAGACATTCATGCTTTCTTAGCATCTTATTTACTTTGGAAACACACCAAGGAAAAAAATAAAACCCAGAATAGTGCTCTGATTGAAACTCTAATTTTGGCCTGTTGAAAGGTTTCTAGCATAATGAAAGGTTTAAAATGTTTACCTATCTGTTAAAAACACAAACAGTTCCTATTACTTGAGAAACAGTGGAACTATATAGTTATGGTTTACATTGTACTCCTGCCTCCCGAGGGGAGTGCCTTTGCCACTCCAGTGTCTTTGCTTTGGAAGTAAGTTAATAAAAAGTAGGTTAAAAAAAACTTAATTGATTCTTGGAGGCATCTAGAGCATGCTTTTGTATCTGAGGAATTTTGTGGTAAATTGAACTTTGTTTTCAGCTTTGACTCAAGCTGGCCTCTGGTGCCTTGCCAGTAGATTAAGCCCTCTCATTGTGACCTTTCACATTTCTTCTCTGCTCTTCTCATTCTTTTTCCCACAGTAGTGCATATCTTTCCACAGTACCTCAGAGTTTATAGAAGCTTATTTTCTGCTCTACTATTTTTTCTTTTCCTTTTTTCCTGTATCTTTTGTGCTTTTATTAAAATATACTCTTCTGACATGAGTTATCAGCAGTATTTCTACCCCTTACCCACTATATGATGACAGATTTTTAAATTAGCAAGTCATATCAAAATGAAAGTGATGGTAAAGTGCTTAATTAACATTTTTAGAACATGGAATATTCTATGTTAAGGTCAAAAATGCTACTTGTTACTGTCAGTCTTAATATTAGTATAACATGTTAAGTATAAAACCTCAGTCATAATACTCATTTTCTCTTAAAATAGTCCATCTGGGTCTTTCAGTGATTGTGAATAAATATGATAAATACTAGTTGGCTTGATCATTTACAATTAGTGAGAAAATGAATTTTAAGGACAATTAACTCAGGAATGAACCATATTATCAATTCACTGGCCTTTTATACATTAGTCTTGATTAATTATTTTTGTTTCCTATTCTCTGGGCATTGAGAGCTTACAATTTGAAATATTCTGCTGCTTCAGTGAGACTTCATTTAATAAACATGGGAAAGAAACTGACTAACTTGATCTGTAGACTGGGAAAAAAACAAGCTGAGAACTCACTTCTGATAGATGAATAAGCACTTTCAAGAACAATTTAGTGATACACAGTAAAGTTGAAGGTTCTTATAGCGTACATCCTAGGAAATCCCTTTCTATAGAAACTCTTTTACATGAACAAGGAATCATGCACAAGAATATTATTCCTGATTTTTTTTTTAATTAAGAAAATGTCTAAAAGTTGACTGTAGAAGAATAGTTACTGTATTGTGATGATAGACACTGGAATGTTACTGTGCAGCTGATAAAATGATTGCAGATGGCCCACATCTGTTGATATGAATAAGTCTAAAATATATAGTGTTGAGTAACAAAGGAAGTTATAGATTGATGTATACAGCATGTCATTTATATAAAGTTCAAAACTTATAAACCAGTACTATAAAATTTATGGTTAGAAAATAATGTAATAAATATACAAAACCATGCATGAGTACATGTTTTAGTATTTAGGATTTGTGATAATGAATTTTTCTGAGGAAGTAGAGACGAGACTAAAACAGAAAAGGGGCCCTAACTGTATATATTACTTCAATGAAAAAGATATAAAGCAAAGCTGACATAATATCAATATTTGATCAAGTGGGTGGGTACATAAAATGGTCCTTCCGTAGACATACATTTTATTAATCTCTGTTCTTATCCACAGTATTTTTAAAATATGTTCTGGCTAAAGACAAAAAACACTTATTTTTTTAATCCTTTGGATCTCCCAATAATACTGATATATACATATTTGACTCAGTGATTAAGTTGGGTACCACTTGGGTCTGTCCATAAACAATTGGAGACAAATAAGGCTAAATAAAATGGTGACGCAAGTTAAGCTGGACCTCAGCCTTCTTTGTGGTTTTCTTGCCCTTCTTTAAGAACTTAGTGATTACCTGAACACTGTCAGTCCAAGCAAGGATCTCATTTCAGTCATTTTAGTTGTCAACACCTTGGTTATATGGTTGATCTGCCTTGCAGTTGGTATTAGAAAAAAAAAATGAATATCCCCAAGACTTGTATCTCACATCCTGTAAAAAGAGAAGCCAGCACTTTAAGCCATCAATATAAACTTTCTTAAATGAATGCATAAGGTAATTTTTTATAGATTGAAAACACAAAGCATTAAAATAATGAATCAGTAAAAATGTTGACTTCATATATTTAATTTTTATGATCTTTACAGATTACAGTACTGTGATAAGACTGTTCCTGTAACTTTTGATCCGCCTACAAAGTTTCTTGACCCTCAGAAGAAAGCAGAACAAGTCCAAAGAGACATTGGATTTTGGTGTCCAAGACATCTCAAGACATCTGGCGCACAAGGCTATAAGTTTTTGGGAGTTGACCAGTGTGCACCTCCATGTCCCAACATGTATTTTAAAAGTGATGAGTTAGAATTTGCAAAAAGTTTTATTGGGATAGTTTCAATATTTTGTCTCTTTGCAACTCTGTTCACCTTTCTGACTTTTTTAATTGATGTTAAAAGATTTAGATACCCCGAGAGACCAATTATATACTATTCTGTCTGTTACAGCATTGTATCTCTCATGTACTTCATTGGGTTTTTACTAGGCAATAACACAGCCTGTAATAAGGCAGATGAGAAGCTAGAACTTGGTGACACAGTTGTTCTAGGCTCTCAAAATAAGGCTTGTACTGTTTTGTTTATGTTTTTATATTTTTTCACAATGGCTGGCACTGTGTGGTGGGTGATTCTTACCATTACTTGGTTCTTAGCAGCAGGAAGAAAATGGAGTTGTGAAGCCATTGAGCAAAAAGCAGTGTGGTTTCATGCTGTTGCATGGGGAACACCAGGATTTCTGACTGTTATGCTTCTTGCTATGAACAAAGTTGAAGGAGACAATATCAGTGGAGTTTGCTTTGTTGGCCTTTATGACTTGGATGCTTCTCGCTACTTTGTACTCTTGCCACTGTGCCTTTGTGTGTTTGTTGGGCTCTCTCTTCTTTTAGCTGGCATTATTTCCTTAAATCACGTCCGACAAGTTATACAACATGATGGCCGGAACCAAGAAAAACTAAAGAAGTTTATGATTCGAATAGGAGTCTTCAGTGGCCTGTATCTCGTACCATTAGTGACACTTCTTGGATGCTATGTCTATGAACAAGTGAGCAGAAGCACCTGGGAGATAACGTGGGTCTCTGACCATTGTCGTCAGTACCACATTCCATGCCCTTATCAGGTAAAAGCTATCATCTGGATTATTGCATTATTTAATTTTAACATAAAAAATGTTCCTTGGCAATATACTTGTATTAGTCATAGACATAAATTTAGTTTTCAGGTGAGAAAATCCAACAGACATAGATAGGTAATCATTCCTTATGCATCAGTTGAAACTGGGTGTCTGAAGAGTTCTCAAGTTTTGGCTTTAGTTAAAGTTAGCTATTCTTTTAAATATTAAATCGGGTTGCAAAGGCAGATTAATAAGAATAGGCTTTGTCATAGGGAGAAAAAGAGAAGTAACTGCTTAATTCTTCAGTTTGCAGGGGAAAACCTTGAATACATTTAATTATATTATCTTACAATTTTTTCCATAGTTTATACTTTATAATTTCTTAACTAAAAAAAAACCACATGAAACAAAATCTGTTTCATAGTATTAGAGTGAGTAGTGTTTTAAGACTGAAAAAAGTACATTTTATTTCTGAAAATGTAAAAATTCTTAAAGCATTTTGAAGGCTTTTTCTGTAGAAAATTTTTGTTTCTAGTAGCTTTTGTACTTTGTTCCTGAATATTTATATATGGTATTAACTAACTATAGTAAACAGTAATTCTGTCATCACAGTGTATCAAATCAAGCAGTGAGTGAATTGTTTTATGAATTTATGTTTTAGAAATTTCCTGCTTCATAAGCACTTTTTAAAGTGGTGTGAGATAATAGATTTACTTGTCTTACAAGATAGCCATAGTTTTTTTTTTTTTAACTATATCCTTAATAAGGGAGCTATGTCTTAAGGTCATTCTTCCATATTAAATGTCTCCCACATTCTTCAGTCTTTTTGGCAAACTTTAAGATCTGTGGTTCTTAAAAATTATGTTTCATGTTATAAAAAACTGCCAAGTTATTAGAAGATAAAATGATAAAATTATTTTATAAACCCAAAGTGGGGAAGGACTTTAGAATTCTGATATAAAATTGAGAAACTATAAAAAAAAAGATTGCAAAAAAAAAAGATTGCTAAATTTGATTTTTTAAAAATACAGAATCTGCATAGGGAAAAAAAAAAGTCAAAACACCATCTGGGAAAATTTTCAATTCACATCATAGCAGAAGGTCTAATTAATATATGAAGAATTCCTGCCAATCAATAAGAAATCAACAATTTGATATAAAAATGGAAAAAGAATATGAAGAGGGTTCTTAAAAAAGAGTCAAAGGCTTTTCTTAAATATGTGAAAAAATATTAAGAGAAATGTAAGATTACAATAAAATTAAATTCCTATTTATGACATGGCAAACATTTAAAGATTTTAATAACCTCTGTGTTTGTGAATGTGTGGCAAAAATAGGCAAAACAGACATTCTCAGGCTTTGCTACTGAGAGTTTCGGTTATTACAAACCTCTGGAGAGCAATTTGATAATATCCATTAGATTTAAAATGTGCATACCCTTTTTGCCATTTCTGGGAATTTATTGACAAGTCTCACAAAGAATGACGTATCTAGAAAGATAGTTACTACAATATTATTTGCAATGGCAATAGAATGGAAATAACCAAAATATCCTTAAAGAGGGATAAAGTTATAGTTCATCCACACAATGGAACACTAGGCAACCTTTAAAAAAAATGAAAGCCTTCATTTGTACTGATCTGTAGTGGTCTCCAAGAAATACTAAGTGCAATATGCAGGCTGTAACACAGAATTTATAGTATTGACATTTGTGCAACTTTTTAAAAAATATGTGAAAATTTTTGCTTGAAGGAAAAGTATTTTTCATTTTTATGAAATTTGCACATTTTCACACTTTTGGGACAGTGATTTATTTTACTCTAATCAAAATTTTATAACAGATATTAATGGTACTGTTGTGATTATAATGAAAAATAGTTAAGAATTTAGAGAAAGATATTTTTACAATTGTAAGAGGCTGCTCTACTGGTTAAAAAACAAACAAACAAAAAAACAGGAAGCCATGCCAAGATTTAGAACATTCTTCGTAAATAGATAAATAGATTCTAATATTTTTCCCTTGATAGTTATATATTATGATATGCAGCTAATCGTTCTTTGTTAGTTGAGAACATCAGAAAAATGTGTTGCACTTAAAGCACTAGTCATTATATAATGTTATTTCAGACCTTTTATAGTAAAATAGACTTTGCAAATTTTATATTGAATCTAGAGGCATTTCTCTGCACTTTAAATGTATCACTGAAAATTGCTTTTCTCTATATATTTTTGTAGGCAAAAACAGAAGCTCGACCGGAATTGGCTTTATTTATGCTAAAATATCTGATGACATTAATTGTTGGCATCTCTGCTGTCTTCTGGGTTGGAAGCAAAAAGACATGCACAGAATGGGCTGGATTTTTTAAACGAAATCGCAAGAGAGAGTAAGACTTTATTCACTTATCTGTCATTGTTGTAAGATAAATAGACCAAATACCAAGGAACGTTTCAAAAATTCATTGTACTGGAGTTTCATTGTATCAACCATTTCCTTGAATTTGATGGCCACCTCCCAGTGTTTGATGTATACTATTCTATTTGAAATATGAATGAAAGATTTGTAAAATGTACATATTCTTTCCATGACTTGCATCCAATATCATTACTGCTATCGTGCTTATTTTGGTACATTTTTAATAGTTTTATCTTTGTCACTGTTAATGAGGATTAAATTAGATCAAATATATATAAGCATATTTATAAAGTATGACTCAAATATAAACAATGGATTATGGTCATTATTTACTACATTTGAATTCTACTACACACTCAGCTTTGTCCTAAAGTATCATTTACTTGCCTTGCCTAAAGTGGTAAAAATTCAAACTTATGGAATTTTCTAGAATGTATAATAGATTTACATTTATAAATAGTTCAATTTAGTTATTTCATATATATATATAAATAAATGTGCTATCAACAGTGTACTGTAGACCTTTTAAAACTATTCCCTACTGCTTTGATTGATGAACTTTTTTTGTGGTTCAAATTGCAGAATCACAGGAAGTTTTCACAAATAACTTTTTGAAGTCTGAGGAATTGCATTTAAATTGGAGTTTAATTTTTTTGGCACATACTATTAATTATGTCTATCCTGTAATTACATACCCACAGTGACTTCAGTGTAACTTTCTAATTTTATTAAATTGAATAATTTAATTACATTTAACCAAAAACCACTAGCTATATTTATAATATTTTTTCTCTTTTGGTTGTCTTGCTGAGGAATGTGACTGCAAGTAATTTACTGTTATATTTTTCAAAATAGACATACAAATAGTGCCCCCACTTTATGCTGCTGTGTTTCCTTGTCCTCATGTGATTTTTATCTAGTTAATTTCTTACCAATCCACTCTTTAAGCTGACAAAAGTAACAGATAGTACATACATAGAAGATTTTGCTTTATAGGAAGCCTCCTTTTATCTCTGTTCTAGTTTGCTAGCTGCTGGAATGCAATACACCAGAGACGGACTGGCTTTTAATAAAAGGGGATTTATTTTGTTGGTTCTTCAGAGGAAAGGCAGCTAACTTTCCACTGAGGTTCTTTCTTGCGTGGAAGGCACAAGATGGTCTCTGCTGGTCCCTCTGATGGTCTCCAGGCCCCTGGGTTCCAACAACTTTCCCCGGGGTGACTTCTTTCTGCATCTTCAAAAGCCTGGGCTGAGCTGCTAGTGCTGAGATGAGGAATGCCGAGCTGCTTCGCAGTGCTATGTTGCGATCTCTCATTTAAGCACCAGCCAATTAAGTCAAACATCACTCACTGCAGCAGACACGCCTCCTAGCTGACTGCAGATGTAATTGGCAACAGATGAGGTTCACATACCATTGGCTTATGTCTGCAGCAACAAGACTAGGTATGCTCACCTGGCCAAGTTGACAACAGAATCTAACACATGTCCACCCCTGTCAACTTGGCAACTTCAAGCATCACCTTACACAGATGTAAAAAATTCTCTTGCTGTGGACCTGTGAATCTCAAAACAAGTTGTCTGGTGCCAAGATGCAAAGGAGGATATTCACAGGATATAGATTGTCATTTCCATAGGGAGAAACTGGAACACAGATGTAAAACCTGCAGGGCAAGTGCCGTGGGATCTCAAAGTCTGAAAGTCATTTATCCTTCGGCTTTAGAAAGTGGCAGTCCCAACCCTTCCAAGGGCTATGCAGTGGCCCGCCTCTTTCCAAATCAACCTCGGGGAACATTGAGGAGACCACCTCTGGGCTCACTCTCTCCAGGCATCAGGGGCACCCCTGGGCTCTCTGCCATTTCTGGGGCACACGCTCAACCCCTGCACATGGTGGCAGCCAAGCTCTCCCAGTCCCCCAAGGAGCGTGCTACACCTTTTCCAAGGCCTGAGGCTGTACAACTCTTCCACTGCAATGAGAGGGGAGACTCATCCTTGCCCTTCAGGGTAAACTCACCCTCTCCACGCATACAGGTGGGTCCACTCTCCTGGCTGAGGTTTCTTGGCTTCAGACCCGAACTTTCATGGTTCTCACTCTGCAAACTCCAGTCTCTCCCTTTTGTGTCCTCCTTTGTCAAGATTGGCAGTGGTTTCATTTACACCAACAGTCTCTTCAAGCCCTCCAGGACTTCTCCATCATTCTCTTCACGGTTCCTCCAAAATCTTCCCCTTAAGCCATCCAAAACACCATTCAAATGTATCTGGCATTTGCAAACCGCAGCAGCACCCCACTCTCCGGTACCAAATCTGTTCTAGTTTGCTAGCTGCCGGAATGCAACACACCAGAGACAGATTGGCTTTTAATAAAAGGGGATTTATTTTGTTGGTTCTTCAGAGGAAAGGCAGCTAACTTTCCACTGAGGTTCTTTCTTGCGTGGAAGGCACAAGATGGTCTCTGCTGGTCCCTCTGATGGTCTCCAGGCCCCTGGGTTCCAACAACTTTCCCCGGGGTGACTTCTTTCTGCATCTTCAAAAGCCTGGGCTGAGCTGCTAGTGCTGAGATGAGGAATGCCGAGCTGCTTCGCAGTGCTATGTTGCGATCTCTCATTTAAGCACCAGCCAATTAAGTCAAACATCACTCATTGCAGCAGACACGCCTCCTAGCTGACTGCAGATGTAACTGGCAACAGATGAGGTTCACATACCATTGGCTTATGTCCGCAGCAACCAGACTAGGTATGCTCACCTGGCCAAGTTGACAACTGAATCTAACTAACACAATCTCATAATATTTAAAATACCAAATTTTATAAATAATAGATCATATAGAATTTCTAAATTTATTACATAAGAATCTTTGGCAAGAGATATAATTGTATGATTTTTGGCTCCTACAGTAACAAAATTTATCAAGTAAATCCTTTCCTTTAATTTTCTTACAGTCCAATCAGTGAAAGTCGAAGAGTACTACAAGAATCATGTGAGTTTTTCTTAAAACACAATACTAAAGTTAAACACAAAAAGAAGCACTATAAACCAAGTTCACATAAACTGAAGGTCATTTCCAAATCCATGGGAACCAGCACGGGAGCTACAGCAAATCATGGCACTTCTGCTGTAGCAATCACTAACCATGATTACTTAGGACAAGAAACTTTGACAGAAATCCAAACCTCACCAGAAACATCAGCGAGAGAGGTGACAACAGATGGAGGAAACATCTCCAAATTAAGAGAACAGGACTGTGGTGAACCTTCCTCTCCAGCAGCATCCAGCTCCAAATTCTCTGGGGAACAGGCTGACAGAAAGAGCAAGGGAGGCAACCAGAATGATAAGAGCAGTGTATCTGAAAGTGTTCAGAGTGAAGGAAGGTAAGATTTAATTTTCTAAATCTAATTAAACACTAATTAGCCAGACGGCTAACTCCTTTAAGATCTCAAGGTTAATCTTACCTAACTTCACCCCTCACCCCAAACTAGGCCTCCTGTACCATCTCAGTGTTCTCACAACATCTTCTATGCATCTGGATTGTAATTAGATATATTTAATCCACCTCCAATTTTTTTTTTTTAACTCCCAATCAAGTCATCTTTGTATTCTCATCTTCTTATACAGTATCTGATCCATGGTGGGAAGTCAGTAAAATTATGCTAAACTGAGGGCAGGAATCCTGTCATAGTTAATTATATTCCTTCTCAGCCCAGATACTTGAAGTATCTGAAGTGAATAAAAATTGTATTTGTTAATAAATTATTTGTATTTTGAAGTTTGAGTATACATAAAGAGTTTTAGTTAATTATCTTCTGACAGTGGTAGACACTGATTAGAGGTAAAACATATGAAAAATGGATAGCAATTTTAAGGGCATCTGACATTGTATTAGTTTTTGTGTATACATTTTTTTTTTCTTTTATCTAGGGTAAGTCCAAAAAGTGATTTTACAGAAACTGGCCCAGGCCAGAGCAACAGTTTGCAAAACCCCAGTTCTTCACAGCCAAGCAGCCTCAAGGGTTCTACATCATTGCTTGTTCACTCGATTTCAGGAATCAGAAAAGAGCAATGTGCTGGCAGTCATTCAGATACTTGAAAATTACTTCAAACAGGATTCATATTACACTGGAGGTCACCAATGCACTGTCTTGTAAGATCACTGCTATGTTCTTATTTTGCACTTAAAGCTCATTCCCTGCTGTTACACTGAAAAAAAATTTTTTTTTAAGAATAATAGGATTCATTTCACATAAAGCCTTTAACAAGTATATCTAGAAACCAGCAATGTGCAGGTTATTAATACTTTTTAAATTTTGTGGGAAGAGGGACTTAGGAGGAATCTTCCTTTTCTATTTATGAAGATTCTAGGTAAAAGTGTTTTAGATATACTATGCTATTTCATTTTTATGATAAAATATCAAGATAATTCTTTGAAATATTTAAAACATATCCTTGTATCTTTTTTATATGTTTGAAATAAGCTTATATGTAATTGAACTTTTTTGATATCTTGGAAAACCTATTCAAAAAACCTACTATTATTATTACAGTATCATTCTGATACCTTATTTTGGCATTACTTGGATAGATTTTACACTGAATTTCCAAGAAAATTGGAAAATATTCTTTTATAATATAAAAAAAGGTGACACACGGAAAGGTATAATAGGAATTCAACTTTAAAACACTTACTGTACTTTATGTGAATTTTACAATTTCTGATTATTGTAGAAATTTCACAGATCTATTATGCAAATGAAATAAGGTGCTTACTTAAAGGGTATCCAATGTTAATTGTATCATGCTGCTCACTCACCCTTCTGCATTTTTAAAATAAAATGTTCTGAAGGATTAGTAGATGAAATGTTACTCTTTTATGAATTAAGCCAAGTGCAATTTTCCTTTTTTTAAAAATGTTTCTGACCACCCAAGATTGTATAATGAGCATTTACAGTGGCTTATACTGTAACTTATGTTTTTAACATTTTGAATAGCATAAACACTTTGTGCAGTTTCTTTTCAGACACTAGAAAAATTTCTCCATTATATGGGATTTTGCTGAACATTCAACAGTGTATTAGTAACAATGTGCCAATGAAATGGAAAAAAATTGTAAGCTCTGATCAAAACATATTTTCTATAACATATTTTAGGATATTTTAAATCTTAAAATTGTTTCCCAGTAATAAAGTTTTCTGATGCTTTTTCTAATTAGCATTATTAAAACATCAAGAAAATTATCATGTACTGTATGGAAAATGTAAATATTAAGTTTTTCACTTTTTAAACAGGTATCTCTTTGTATATAAAAACTTGATGTTTTGTGTGATCTTTTCAGTAATAAAATTTTCTTTGTATTAGAGACTGTGGAATTTTTGTCTGTGAATGGGGGAATAGTCCTGGCCCAGGGAGTGGTATAATTTCTCAGCTCAATGTCTCCAGGACTGATAAGCCAGAATTCTCTTTTAAATTAGAGGACAATTAGGACTTGTTTTATATTTGTCATAGTCTCTTCCCCAAAGTGTAAGTTATATAGCCATATTTAGCATAACTTTTAAAAGCCAGTAAAGACACGGGGAAGGGAAAAAGCAAAGGAAACCCAAGACTCTGCTTTTGCTACTAATAGTGAATTAGGTAATTTGGACAAATATTCCCCAAAAAAGAAAGCAAAAATATGCAGATGATACAACAATATCTTCCCATAACACATTAAAACAACAGTAATGAATTGCCAGCCTAAGATCTTGGAAAAGGTGGCTGAGAGGCTGAGTAGTGCTTTTAATAGCCTCAGACATCTGGAGGACAAAGGAAAAGAGTTTGGCAAATCCTGTACTTAGAATTGTGATCTCAAAGGTATGTATCCTAGGAGTGAATGTGAACTGTTAAGTAAAGCAACCCTGCTTCAAGTTACTGGGAAAAGTCTCAAACCCTGAAATTAGATTAATGTAATTCTGGATTAGTAACATGCCCAGGAACCATGCAGAAGTAAATAAAAATCCTCTCTGGCAGAAAAAAATGTTATTCTACATACTTTACAAATACTTTTACCCGGCATACAATCAAACATATCAGGCATACAAAAAGAACAAGATGTGCAAGAATCGGCATAACCATCAGACAAGAAGAAAGAACCACAGGTAGTCCTGGAATTACCAGGCATAGATTTGTAAAGTTCATATCAGTTAAAAATATCAGCAGTGACAACAATGAGATACAGCTACATACCTATCAGAATAGTTAAATTCCAGAAAACTGACAGTACCAACTTCTGGAGAAGCAACCTGAACTTTCATTTATTACTGAAGAAAATGCAAAATGGTACCAGCCGAGGTAGCAGTGAAGCTTCAACTACCTATAGGCATTCTTAAGTTACTTCTGGAGGATCTCTTTTGTTGCTCAGATGTGGCCTCACTCTCCCAAAGTCCGACTCCGCAAGTGAAATCATTGCCCTGCCCCCTACATTGGGACATTAGTTCCAGGAGTGAATCTAGACCTGGCACTGTGGGATCAACAATTACATCCTGACCAAAAGGGGGAAAAGAAGTGCAATTAATACAGTATCAGTGGCAAAGAGAGTTCAAATAGGATTGAGAGACCACTCTGGAGGTTGCTCTTATGCAAGCTTCAGCTAGACCTTGCTACCTACATAACCTGCCAACCTCCAACCAGGACCATTCCAACCAATCCTAAAGAACACCTAGGGCAATATATACGATCCCATGGGGTTCCAGGCACTAGAGTAACTTCCCAGAAACCTACAACCTCCAGATGGGTCCCTGGTCCAGGTAAGTCCTGAAAACTAGCCCAGCCTCTCCAGAACATCAGATAGTTCAATCTTCCCACCTCAGTTTAGTGTCAGACCCTTCCAATATCAAAAATTGAGAATTGCCATAGCCCAAAGAGAGGGATGGGAAGATCAAAGGTGATGGTGGAGTTATACAGAGAAGGTAGGCTTTAACAAATGAATATGAATGCTGAATCATTAAATTGATATCTCTTTTAGTCTCCAGTATTTTAGAGCAGCTAGAAGTAAGAACCTAAAATTGTGGAATTGTAACCCTTGTCAAATTCTGAAGTCTGTTCTACAACTAATTGTGGTGCTGTGCTTGAAATTTATAGCTTTTTTGAAATTTATAACTCTTGTATGTATGTTGTTTTTCACAAATAAGGAAGGAAACAATAAATGTAATAATAAAAAATGGTACTAGACATTTTGGAGGTGGTTGGCAGTTTCTTACAAAGCTAAATGTGGTCTCACCATACAACTCCAGTAATCACACTTCCAGGTATTTACCCAAATGCTTTGAAAGTTTAGTCCACAAAAAAGCCTGCATACAAATAATGTTTATAGTAGCTTCCTTAATAATAGCCAAAAGCTGGGAGGAACCAAGATGTCCTTCAGAAGATGAATGGATGAACTGTGGTACATTCACAAAATGGACCACTTTTCAGCAATGAAAAGAAATGAGCTATCACACCATAAAAAGAAATGGATGCATCTTAAATGCATATGGTTAAGTGAGAGAAGCCTGTCTGAAAAGACTATTGTATGATTCTAATTGTTTTGACATTCTGAAAATAGCAAAAGTATAGAGACAATCAAGATCAATGGTTGCTGTGAGTTTGGGGGGAAGGGTGGGAAGCATGGGGGATTTTTGCAATGAAACTATTCATGTGATGCAGGGGTGAATACATGCATTACATGCACGACATGCATTTGTCAAAACCCTTTGAAGGTCATAGTACAAAAAATGAACTTCAGGGGTGCACAGGTGGTTCAGTATTAGAATGCTCACCTTCCATGCAGGAGACCTGGGTTTGATTTCTGAACTGTGCACACACACACACACACACAAACAGTGAACCTTAATGTGCACAAATTTTAAAAATTATGGAGGTGGAAGGAATCCTAGGATGAAATATAGAATGTACCCAAACAATCTGTGCTACAAATGTATAAAAAAAACTTTACCAAAGCATACATAGGTATGAAAAAACTTGACCGAAGTGGGTGGTGGAAAAAGTTACCGACCTATGAAGCTTGCGAATGAATCTGTAAACCTGAAGGCAAAAGAAAAAAAAAATCTACATAAGCACTGTACTGTTGTTGACAAAGTTTTATCCCATGGGACATGGATTAACAATTCTGATACTTTCATACATGAATACTGGAACTGAACAATTATATAAATGAGAAGCAGGTTTGGGAGCCAGTTCTCTTACTTTTGAAGTGGGAATTTACAGATGAACAAGGGGACGAGACTAGGCTGATACATATGATAATGGGTCAGTGCTGGGGACATCAAAATAAACTTTAGTTTACTATTGATACAGATGAAAAGGTACATTAATGGCAGTATGTCAGAGAGGGATAGCCAACTGAAAGAGTTCCCAAAACCAGAACAATTTGAGCAACAAAAACAAAATAAGGTATTATTTGATGATAACTCAAAATATAAAATAAATATTAATAAGTCCATACTGATTTTATACAAATGATAGAATTCCAAATAATATATAGAGATAGTCCACCCTCGTGGTGGAATGTCAGTCCCCAGTCCTTAAGTGTTGGCAGTGCAGTGATTCCCTTCCAAAGAGTACAGTAGGGAGAGGGGACCAGACGAGTAACTTTACAGTGGAGAAATCTGACAACACCTCAGCCAGATGATGAAGGTCAGCACCAACAATGGTGAGTCATGTTGATAGTATAAACTCTTGATATGATGCGATGAGAATGGCACTTTACTTCTGATCTTACTCCCTAAAACCTGGTCTAGTCATGAGAAAAACATCAGACAAATCCCAACGGAGGGCACTAGGATACCTCAAAACTGTCATGGTCATCAAAAACAAGAAAAGGCTGAAAAACTGTAAGCCGAGAGAAGTCTAAGGACTGATAGCTCAAAGAAATGGGCTTCTAAGATGACATCAATGGCGATGTAAGACATCCACTGAAAAACTCTCCCTAGAGATTCGGGCGGGAAAAGGGACAAATATCACATGCTTAGAACTCTGGTGAAGGATCCCAGAAATGGTAAATCAAAGAAAGAGAAAAATCTTAGGTAGGAAACTTCCATCCCAATAGGTGGCCCCTCCCTTCTCCCCCTCACTCCATCCCATGCAGCTTGGAAGTGCCAATAGGCAGTGGCCAGAATCCCTCCCACTTCCCCCTTGGGACACAGACTATAAAAACTTACACGGCAGTGACATAGAACCCCATGTACATCCAGACACAGAGACTGAAGTCCACATCCAGGGTAGGACACAATCACAGGTGGGCTGAATATCAAAGAGCCCCAAGGAGAGGTACCAAATGGAGGATTAGGAAGGGAAAGGTAGAACCTACTTCTTTCCACAAAGTAGCAAGTTGTCAGGCAGAAACTGTCCGAATCAACTGTTTAGGGACCTGGGGGACAGGGGAAGACATTTCAACGCCCAGGTCAGTGTAGGACAAAGAGACTGAAAAACTTGGGCAAAGGCTGTAATTTCGCCCATGACTCCTGGCACCCATCCCCCACCCTTGCCTGGAGAAGGCAATGGGCTGTGATGGCCACGGAAGTTCTCCATCCCAAGTACAGATGGGGACGGCCCAATAGTGACCCACTCATAGGCCTGGAAAATGAGAAAATGGAATTCCTGAATTTCAGTTTCAGATACTGCTGAGTGCCACCATTTAAATAACTTTAGAAGCATGCATAACCGAAGAGCGCCATCTTCTGGACAGGCTGGAAAGTGCATGGGAAATAAGGACGTTTTGGAGTCTTTCCAGTACCCATCGCAGGCTCAATGAAGCTATCTACACCCTCTACAAAGATACCCGGCTGTGTTTTGACTGGGAAATACTGACAATCCAACAGTCAAAGCAGTGCCCTAATACAAACCCATGCAACAACTAAATCCTAAACAAGAGCGAGAAACAGCCTTCAGAACAGATTCATCAAGGTAATCAGATGACCAGATACCAGCAAAAAATCACAAAGCATACTAAAAACAGGAAGGTATGGCCCAATCAAAGGAACAACTTTTAAAAGTTGGAGGAGGCAGAATCTGGAACAGCTAATCAAAGATGTGCAGACAAATCTCCTAAACAAGTTCAACGCGATGGTTAAAGAGATAAAGGGTATTAAGAAGATACTAGGTGAACATAAAGAAGAATTTGAAAGAATACATAGAAGAATAACAGACATTATGGAAATAATAGACACTGTAGATGACATTTAAAATATACTACAGACAGGGCAATGGTGGCACAGTGGCAGAATCCTCACCTGCCATGTCAGAAACCCAGGTTCACCACCCAGAGCCTGCCCATGCCAAAATATATATATTTTTTATACTACAGACAAACAACAGCAGATTTGAAGAACAAAAGTATCAGAGCTAGAAGATAGAACAAATGAATTAAAATTTTAAAAGACAAAAGAACAAATGAAGAAAAAATAGAAAAATTCGAGCAGGGAATCAACTGACAAGATGAAGCTCACAAACATATGCATCACAGGTGTCCCAGTAGAAGAAAAGGGAAAAGGACCAGGAAGAAAATTTGAAAAACTAATGGCTGAAAATTCCCCAATGCTTATAAAAGACATAAATATTCAAGTCCAAGAAGCCCAGCATACTCCAAACAGATTAAATCCAAACAGACCCACTCCAAGACACACAATAATCAGACTGCCAATGCCAAAGAGAAGGAAAAATTCTGAAAGCAGCAAAAGAAAAGCAATTCACGACATACAAGGGAAGCCAAATAAGGCTTTAGTACTGATTTCTCATTAGACACTGTTCTAGTTTGCTAGCTGCTGGAATGCAATATGCCAGAAACAGAATGGCTTTTTAAAAGGGGAATTTAATAAGTTGCTAGTTTACAGTTCTAAGGCCGAGAAAATGTCCCAGTTAAAACAAGTCTATAGAAATGTCCAATCAAAGGCATCCAGGGAAAGACACCTTGGTTCAAGAAGGCCGATGAAGTTCAGGGTTTCTCTCTCAAGTGAGAAGGCACATGGCAAACACAGTAAGAGTCTCTCTCTCATCTGGAAGGACACATGGCAAATACAGCATCATCTGCCAGTTTCTTCTCCTGGCTTCCTGTTTCATGAAGCTCCCCAGGAGGCATTTTCCTTCTTCATCTCCAAAGGTCGCTGGCTGGTGGACTCTGCTTCTCGTGGCTATGTCATTCTGCTCTGCTCTCTCTGAATCTTCTTCATTCTCCATAATGTTTCCTCTTTTATAGGACTCCAGAAACCTCTCAAGACCCACCCAAATGGGTTAAGGCATGTCATCACCTAATCCAGTTTAACAGCCACTCTTGATTGGGTTACATCTCCAGGGAGATGATCTAATTACATACAGTATTGAATAGGGATTATTCTGCCTTTACAAAATGGGATTTAGATTAAAACATGACTTTCATAGGGGACATATATCCTTTCAAACCAGCACAGTGGGGGGTCACATTTCATTCTTTTTCCATGTGAGTATCCCATTATTGCAGCACCATTTGTTGAATTTTTTTTCCTTGTTTACTTGTTTGTTTGTTTTGGGAAGTACATGGGTAGATCAAGTTTTATATTCTTCATTTGATGATTCTTATACTATCAATACTTTATTTTCATTATTTTACCTTTATTGTAGATTTTAATAACCTGATAGGTTAAGCTCACATTTGTTTTTTATATTTTAATTTATTTCCTATTATCCACCCTATTTATCATTCCCTCTAAACTTTAGCATTTTTTAGCACACTTTCTCTTCCCCTCCTGCCCTACAGATATTTAAAAAACTGTAATAGTATTAAATACATATATTAAAAATGAGCTTGTATTGTATTTTAAGGTACTAATATGTAGGAAGGTTGATTTTAAAATTTACTAATTCTATATCTGTATACAGTTAGAAAATAATCCTAAATGCACATAAAATAGAGCAGCTCCCTGAGCCACTCGCACTTACTCCCAGGACTACACCTCAGGAGCAACTATTCTCAGCCTTAGGCAGTTTCTTTCTGATATATAATCTTATATTTTGAAATAATATGCTTATACTCATATTTCTTCACCTATTATTTGATATCCTATAATGCTATATGAAGACAAATATTCCACACCTCCTCTACTTACATTCCCCGCTTTTATCTTCCCAATGTAGTTATTTTTCAGTTTAAGTCCTTAGTTGATGTTTGTTATTAACATATATCAATATAAGTTATGACTGAGCCATTTATTTTCAATATTTTTATTGAGAAATAGCTATGCATGTACAGTCCAATCATATCATACAATGAATGGCTTGAAATATCATCACATAATTGTGTGTTCTTCACCATAATCATTTTTAGAATATTTTCATCACTCCAGAAAAAGAAATAAGAAAAAAATAACCTCATACATCCCATGACCCTTAACCACCCACTCACTGACCCACAGTGTTTCAATCTACTCAATTTTTACCCTTTATCTCCCCTTTTATTTTCATCCTTTTTTTTTTTTCTTCACTCATCCATCCACACCCTAGATAAAAGGAGCATCAGATACAAGGTTTTTACAACCACACAGCCACATTATAAAAGCTATGGAATGATACAGTCTTCAACAATTAAGGTTACTAGAACACAACTCAACAGTTTCAGATACTTCCCTCTAGCCACTCCAATACACCATAAACCAAAAAGAGGTATCTATATAACACATAAGAATAATCTCCAGGATAACCTCTCAACTCTGAAATCTCTCAGCCACTGAAACTTTGTCTCAATTCTCTCTTCCCCCTTTTGGTCAAGAAGGCTTTCTCATTCTCATGATGCCGGGTCCCAGCTCATCCCTGGGAGTCAGGTCCCATTAACAGGGAGATTTACACCCCTGGGAGTCATGTCACACATAGCAGGGACGGCAGTGAGTTCAGCTGCCACGTTGGCTTAAGTGAGAAGCCACATCTAGCAACAAAAGAGGTTCTCTGGGTGTGACTCTTAGGCATAATAATCAGTAGGCTTAGCTTTCCCTTTGCATGAATAAGCTTCATCCAGGTGAGGGTGAAGATTGACGGCTCAGCCTATTGAATTTGTTGTCCCCACTGCTTGTGAGAACATCAGGAATTCCCCAAATGGGGAAGGTGAATATTTTCTCCTTTCTCCCCAATCCCCCGAGGAGGCTTTGCAAATACTTTTTTATTCTTTGCCCAAATTACTCTGGGATATAACAGGGTATCACATTAAGCTGTACAAACCACCATGATCTCACTCCGTATTCAAGATTCCATATAATTACGGTGTTCAAGTAAACTGACCATAGCAGTTAAATTAGATAATATGCTACCCAAAATATAAATTATGCACGAGATAAATTTCTCTCCCTTTGTTCTCACACAGAGGTTGAAGTCTGTATATGTGAAGTTTGTATATATGGGTCATTTCATCCTTTATCCAGTATTCTGAATTACCTTAGTCCTATCCAGATCAGCTTCACTCATATCTCCAGACAAAGTCTGATCACTTTTTCAGCTTTTTAAACAGTTGCTATATGGGGTAATGCTGACTTTCATAGCTTCAGTGCTCAAGCTCTGAGTCTCAGGTGTCACATAAACACCTGAAGTTTCAGGGAATGACCAGGTAATATACAAATAGCTCAGTACTTCAGAATTTGGAAATACCAGTTACAACTCCTGAATATATGTGACTTCTGTAAGAGTTCATAATCTAGGAGACTTTACAATTGGCCCTGTTCTAGTTTACAAGCTGCCGGAATGTGATATGCCAGAAACGGAATGGCTTTTTAAAAGGATAATTTATTAAGTTGCAAGTTTACATGTTCTAAGGCCATAAAAATGTCCAAATTAAAGCAAGGCTATAGAAAAGTCCAATATAAGGCCTCCAGGGAACGATATCTTGGTTCAAGAGGGACAACGACATTCAGGGTTTCTCTCTCAACTGGAAAGGCACATGGTGAACATGGCGACATCTGCCAGCTTTCTATCTAGGCTTGTTGTTTCATGAAGCTCCCCAGGAGGTATTTTCCTTCTTCATCTCCAAAGGTCTCTGGCTGTGTGGGCTCGAAAGCCTTTTCTAAAAATGGTTCCCTCTTAAAGGGCTCCAGTAAGCACCCCCACTTTGAAAGGGTTGAGATACATCTCCATGGAAAGCATTAATCAAAAGTTACCACCCACAATTGGGTGAGTCACGTCTCCATGGAAACAATAAAAAAGATTTTACCCAGCAATACTGAATGAGGATTAAAGGACATAGCTTTTCTTGGGTACATAACAGATTAAAACCAGCACAGTCCCCAACCTGATAACCCATGCTCTCAACTTCAATTATCTGAGTTTATATATTATAGTTAATCCATATGAGTGAGGCATGATATTTGTCTTTTTTGTTTCTGACATTTTATTTAACATACTGTCTTTGAGGTTCATTCACATAGTTGAATGCCTCACAACTTCATTCCTTCTTGCAGCTGCTCAGTAGTCCATTGTATATAAGCACTACCCTTCCCCCTTTCATCCTCAGTCAATGTACCCTTAGACCACCTCCATCCATTGTGGATTGTAGAATAGCGAACAATGCCACTGTAAACACCAGTGTGCAAATGTCCATTTGTGTCCTCACTCTCAGTTCCTCCAGGTATATACCTAGCAACCCCTAGCCTCCTGTGGAACCACGATACTGCACTCTGGAGGGGCTGTACCTCTCCGATTCCCTACCAACAGTGAATAGGTACATCTCTTTCTCCACATTTTCTCTAGCACTTGTTTCTCTGTTTATTTTTAATTAATTTTATTCATACATCATACAATCCAGCCTAATAGACATGTCTTTGCCACGATAATCTATATGAAGATATTTCCTTTACTTCCACATAGAATCTAAACCCCATCCCCATGCACCCCCCCCCCCAACTTGTTGACCTTTAGTTTTGGCATAATGCTTTTGTTACATTCAGTGGAAGCATATTACAATGATACTGTTGACTATAGACCCTAGCTTGTATTGATGTACCTTTTCTTCTATACCATCCATTCTCAACCCCTTGCAATATTGACATTCATTTATTCTCCCTCATGCAAAAATGTTTTTATATTTGTACATTTGATCACCATGATTGTCCACTCTAGGCATTTCTAAGTTATGCTGTCTCAGTTTTGTTCTCCATCTTTCCTCCTGGTTTCATACATGCTCCCAACCCTTCTCCCTCAATCATACTCCATTCAGCATCATTCAGTGTGCTTACCTTATTGTGCTGCCATCAGGTAGTACTATCCATTTCTGAATTTTTACAATCAGTCCTTGTGCCGGTTTGAAAGGATTAGGTGCCTAAAAAAGCCATGTTTTAATCCTTGACCCATCTTGTGGAAGCAGCCATTTCTTTTAATTCCTATTCAGTACTGCAGGTTGGAAATGTGATTAGATTATCTCCAAAGAGATGTGACACACCCAGTTGTGGATATTAACCTCTGATTTGAAGGAGATGTGACTCCACCCATTCCAGGTGGGTCTTGATTAGTTTACTGGAATTCTTTAAAAGAGGAAACATTTTGGAGAAAGCCTCAGAGCCACAAGAACCACAAGAGCTCATGTGGCCAGAGACCTTAGGAGATGAAGAAGGAACATGCCCCTGGGGAAAGCTTCATGTAAGAAGAAGCTGGAGAGAAAGCTAGCAAATGTCATCAGGTGTACCATGTGCCTTTCCAATTGAGAGAGAAATCGTGAACTTCATCGGCCTTTCTTGAGTGAAGGTAACCTCTTGTTGGTGCCTTTATTTGGACATTTTTATAGACTTGCTTTAATTGGGACATTTTCATGGCCTTAGAACTGTAAACTTGCAACTTATTAAATTCCCCTTTTTAAAAGGTGTTTCATTTCTGGTATCACAGTATTCTGGCATCTTGCAAAGTAGAACAGTTCTGTTGCACAATCTATACTCTTTCAGCCTCAAATGCCCAATCTCAACCCTCTATCTTCTGATAACCTGTATCCTTAACTTTAACTCTCAAAGTTTACTTATTAATATTAGTTCATATTGGTGAGATCACATAGTAATTGTCTTTTGCTTCTGGTTAATTTCACTCAGTATAATATCTTCAAAATTCATCCATGTTGTTACATACCTCTTGACTTCATTCTGTTTTACAGCTGTGTAGTATTCCATTGTATCTATATATCACAGATTGTTTAGCCACTCTTCTGTTGATGGATATTTGGGCTCTTTCCACCCCTTGGCAATTGTTATAATGCTGCTATAAACATCTGTGTGAAACTGTCTTCTTTACTTCCTCTGAATATATACCCTAGTAATGGGTTTGCTGGATCATATGGCAGTTCTACTGAGGAACTGCCCAACTGCCTTCCCGAGTAATTGTACTATCTTATATTCCCGCCAACAGTGGATAAGTGTGCCTCTCTCTCCACATCCTCTCCAGCACTTGTCATTTTCTGCTTTTTTTTTTTTATCATGGCCATTCTAGTGGGTGTGAGATGATATCTCATTGTGGTTTTGATTTTCATCTCCCTAATAGCAAGGGGAGCCGAGCATCTTTTCATGTGCCTTTTAACCATTTGTATTTCTTCTTCTGAGAAATGTCTGCTCTTGTGTTTTGCCCATCTTTTAATTGGATTGTCTTTTTGTTGGTAAGTTGTAGAATCTCTTTATATATTCTGGATACTAAACCCTTATCTGATATTTGGTTTCAAAATATTGTCTTCCATTGTGTAGGCTGCCCTTTTCCAATCCTGACAAAGTTCTTTGATGCATAAAAGTGTTTAATTTTGAGGAATTTCCATTTATCTATTTCTTTTTTCAATGCCTGTGCTTTTGATATAAGGTCTAGGAAACTGCCTCCTATTCCAAGATTTCTAAGATATTTCTCTACATTTTCTTCTAAAAGTTTCATGGTCTTAGCTCTAATGTTTAGGTCCTTGATCCATTTTGAGTTAATTTTTATATAGGTTAAGAGATATGGATCCTCTTTCATTCTTTCGAATATGGATATCCAGTTCTCCAAACACCATTTATTGAAGAGGCTACTCTGTCCCAGGTGGGTTGGCTTGATTGCCTTATCAAAGATCAATTGTCCATAGATGAGAGGTTCCATTTCCAAATACTTTATTCTAATCCATTGGTTAGTATATCTATCTTTATTCCAGTACCATGCTGTTTTGACCACCGTAGCTTTATAATATGCTTTTAAGTCAGAAAGTGTGAGACCTCCCATTTCATTTTTCTTTCTGAAAATATTTTGAGCTATTTGGGGCACTCTTCCCTTCCAAATAAATTTAGTTATTAGTTTTTCTATTTCTGCAAAATAAGCTTTTGGGATTTTAGTTGGTATTGTATTGAATCAATAAATCAATTCGGGTAGAATTGACATCTTAATTCTATCTAGTCTTTCAATACATGAACCTAGTATGCCTTTCCATTTATTTAGGTCTTCCATGATTTCTTTTAGCAATTTCTTGTAGTTTTCTGTGTATAGGTCTTTTGTCTCCTTAGTTAAATTCATTCCTAGATATTTGATTCTTTTGGTTTGTATTGTAAATGGAATTTTCTTCTTGATTTCCTCCTCAGATTACTCATTACCAGCATATAGAAACACTGCTGATTTGGGGATGTTGATCTTGTATCCCACCACTTTGCCATACTCATTTATTAGCTTTAGTAGCTTTGCTCTAGATTTCTCAGGATCTTTTACATATAGTGTTCTAGTTTGCTAGATGCCGGAATGCAATATACCAGAAATTGCATGTCTTATATAAGGGGGAATTTATTAAGTTGCAAGTTTACAGTTCTAAGGCCATGAGAATGTCCCAACTAAAGCAAGTCTATAAAAATGTCCAAATTAAGGCACCAAAAGAGGTTACCTTCACTCAATAAAGGCTGATGAAGTTCAGGGTTTCTCTCTCAACTGGAAAGGCACATGGCAAACATGGTGACATCTGCTAGCTTCCTCTCCCAGCCTCTTGCTTCATGAAGCTCCCCCAGGGGCATTTGCCTTCATCTTCAAATGTCACTGACTGATGGACTCTGCAGCTTTCATGTCTCTGCTGCTCTCATCATTAAACAGTAAAAAAAAGTAAAACAAAATAATAATTAAGTCAAGTTTCTTCACTTCCACATTTGTTTGCTTGCTGCTGTATATGTGAGATTTCATAATATGATAATGCAGATTCTGTTCTGTCTTCTACCATGTTTTGAAGAAAGTTTGCTTTTACTGGACTCTCCTCCCTTAATACACAGAGTATTGGGAAAAATGGTCTCTGTTCTCCAAGCAAAAAAATGAATGTATTGTTCTATACATTCTGGAGTATATTGTTCTATACATTCTGGTAGATTCTGGAGTATCAAGTTCTAGAAGGTCTGTCATAGTCTGTGGAATTGACGTATAGTTTTGAACTCTTAGAACATGGTTAAGAAAATTCTGTCCATAATTTTTTCCAGCCCAAAGCATCATTACAAAGCCTGCATCCATGAGGAAAGCTCCATCCCTGCTCAGCTTCTCCACCAAAAGCTGAAGAATAGGGGGCTGAGCTATGGTTCTATCATTGATACTGAGTGCTCCCTCATTTGAGAGATTGTCAACTCTATACAAACTGGGATGAGTTGTGAGCAACGTAAACCAGAGGTTGATTTTTCACTTGACACATAGCAAAAATTCATTCATCTAGATGTGCATTTGTCCCAGTCCGGAATGATTTCTGTTTAAGGTGAACCAACACAAAGAGTAGAGAAAAGCTGCAAGGAAAAGGAACCATGAGTTCAGGCTGCTGGTTACTTAGGACTAAAGAACAATAAGCTGAAAGAGAGTCTATGATGGCATTCAACAGGGCATCTTGCATCACTCAGACTGGCAGTAATACAAGTGTCAATAGCTGTATTTGCTAATCATCTAAAATTGCTTGAACATCAGCTCCGAGAAAGACTTCATTCAGAGTTGAAACTACTGGCAAACACAATGTATGGACACATTCTTTGCTCACCTTTTCTGGAAGTATACAAGAGTGCTGACTGAAAAGAAACTGAGTGTCAGATTCTCTTCTAGCGATATCTATACTGCATACCTAGCTTCTGGGTTTACGTTGGGCAAAGACAATAAGTCTGTTGACCAAACTAAGAAGTTCTCAGGGCAAGTATGAACCAAAAGACCTTTGGTGCGTTGAATCCTCATGACTGCCTCAAAACCAATCTTCTGTGTGAGTTATCTATGTAGTTCTTTCTATAACTTCTATACTTAGACTGGGTTGTGCTGGTGGTGGTAAAAGGGATAGTAATAGACACTACCTGCTGAATACTGAGAAATACAACCCAGAGAAGCCAAATCAGAATACTATCCACTGAGAAGGAATAAATCCGCACTGCTAGGTAATAAAAACTACCTGCTGATCAGAACAGTCCAAAGCTAATTTCTTATAGAAGTCAGTGGATAGGATCAAGTGTATTTTCTTAGCAGAGGACCTTTGGTTGTCTCTTCTTGAGCTCCAAGATTTGGGAGCTGTATTTGAAAGACAGATATTCAACCACCAACTGGGGACATCAACTTAAATAAGGCACCCTGAAGTGCAGGGTCAAAGCACTCTGGGTCTCCAGAGTCTTGGTAAACATTTGTGGCAGTGTTTTCAGTAAATCTTGGATAAGCTCTTTACTTTCATTTAAATGTACTAATGAGTTCTCTGACATAAGTATAAAAACATCTTCAATATCTGAAACCATCAGCATCTAAAGTTGAAAGAGGCCTTCTTGAAGAGTTTAGAAATGGATGGTACTGTCAAATGTCATGAAGCCAATTTTTGTTCTCATATTGCCAGGAAGCAAACCTAGACTGTCTAAAAAACTCTGGCAAACTAAATTCAAGTATCCAGTTTCAACTGCATTGTGAGATACAGCAAGTAAAAATATCTATACTAGAGGTTGAGGTGGTCATAATGTGTATTCTGAAGAAGCCATAAACTCAATAGTAGAATTTCAGGTCTTCTATGAGGCTCTACATAAACTCTGGTCAGAGGGTCGTACATGAATTCTTCAGGAACATCATTGACTCAGTAACATAAGTTACACTTCCATCTCCTTTTACCTAGAAAGCTCACAAAATGGTTGATGTGCATCCAGTACGAACAGACACAATTGTACTGGAGGTAACCACAGGCAGTTGCACTAGGTCTTTGAAAGGATGAAGTAGCAGCCCCAAAGGAAGTTTGGCTCGATTCAGTAATGCCTGAGTCTGAAGACTGCTAGTCAGTGTGCATCAAAATCACTCTGGGTGACAGTTAAGTTTCTGGATGTCTTCATGCAAATTTGAAATCAGAGGCTGCAGAGGTGTTGTTGCAAGCACGTCTTTTTCTTGAAGAGAATTGATAACTCTTAGACCCTTTGGATGTAGGCTTAATCCATGCATGCTTTCAGTTAAATGATTAGCACCAAAGGGAGTCTGATTAAAGGCCAGCAGCCCACTTGGGTAATTCAAGAATAGGGTGGCATTCCAAGGTAGTGGTGTGTTCTAATAACCAGGTAGAAAAGAAGGATACGAATAGCCACCAGTTTGGCCCATTTTGGGATTCTTATTAGTAAGCTGTGATGTCGCCAAGAAGCCACAACCTTCAATTTCATCATAACTATTGTGGACCACCAAAGACTCATTCCTGGTATTTGATGTACCACCTTCTTGACTGATAGCTGAATTAAATGAGGGCTATCTCATTAATGGGAGGATTTCTTGGGAATGAGGGCCCTCGCTGGAGGTGGGCCTTTAATTGGAGGGGGGCCCAAGAGGAGTTCCTGGTTGAAAAGTAGAAGCAGGTGAATTCACTAAGAAGGATGTAGAATCTGATTTTAAGTAGCTGTTTTGAAATGAAGGATCTCCAGCTAGAAACATGTTGATAATTTGTTAAATTTGTTTTCTCAGATACAGTTGATTGGGATGATGCATGAGGACAATGGTTTGTCTGTGATCCCATAGGTGGATAGTTATATTGCCAATTCAAAGGTGGTGGCAGGTTGACTCCAGGAAGAAAGCTACCAGAAGGCACTGGTGTCGTAGCCGGGATCTGAGAAGTAGGTGGTGGCATTCGAGGAACATGTTCACTAAGGAGTGAAGTTGTCATTGGAGTAGAAGCCGTGGGAGGTCTATTAAGAGTCTGACCAGGTCCTTGATAATGACTTAATGTAGAAACAGTCTGAGAACCACCACAGTTATGCTGTTCAGAGAATGAATTCAAAGAAGTTTTTGCTGGCATTAGTGAGGGTAAGGTCCTGGAAACCGGGAATTAGATCCTTGGCTCACTGACACTAGTGAAGACATCAAGGCATTTTGGACAGGACCTTTGGTGTAGGGGGACTCTAAGGCTGAGGCGGTTAGGTTCTGGAACTGGAGGCCAGTACCACGGGCTGAGACGTGAGGATGGTGGCTACAGGCATTGGAAAGGACTGGTCGGAGACAACACCAAGTAGAGGTCTTAAAGACGACTGGGACGTCGGGAAACTCAAGGCTGGGAAGAGAGAGGGCGGTGCCTGAAGCCCTAGGCTTGGCTCTGAACTCTCCCCAGCCCGCCAGACCTCGGCCTGGCCTGGGAGCGGAGGGACGGGAGTCTGGCGGGTCGGGCCAGGAGCACCAGGTGAGGACACCCGGCCGGGAATGCCAGACCAGGAGGCGGAGTGGAGACCACGTGGAGAAAGAAGGACGAGCCATTTATTTTTAAATGATGGTATTTCCTTTTCTTTACAACTGTTGTTTTTCCCAGCATTAGTAATTGTGCCATTTGCTTATTTTTTGATATACCAATTCTTGCTTTTTTCCACCTATTGCATCAGCTTTAACAGTACAATCTAACCAAAGTAATATATGTAGAAATGTAAGAACATAAAAGTTAAAATTTCTTATAATCCAATTGCCCAGAGTTAATCACTGTTAATATTATGTGTCCTTCCAGTATTATTTTCCAAATTATAAAAATGATAAATTTTTTATTTTGTTCTTTCCTGAAGAACTCTCCCAGAGTCCTTGCCTCCTGCTCCAACTAGTCTGGTAGCTTTCTAGGTTTACTGCTTGGCTCTCATCCTAGGACTTCGTTTCATTGCCATGCCACTTTGTTATGTTTGTTCACCTGTTTCCTGGCTCCTATACTGTCCTCTTTCTTGTTTTAAATTCCTATTTGCGGGAACATAATCTCCAATAGTTTCCTTTAAAAATGCATGGGAAAGTGGGAGAAAGTTCAAGGGTGGTGGTGGAGTTATACAGAGAAGGTAGGGTTTAACATATGAGTATTAGTGCTGAATCGTTATACTGATATTTCTTTTAATCTCCAGTACCTTAGAGCAGCCAGAAGTAAAAACCTAAAATTGTGGAATTGTAACCCATATGAAACTCTGAAATCTGTTCTACAACTAGTTGTTGTGATGTACTTTGAAATTTATTGCTTTTTGTACATGTTATTTAAAGAGAAGAAAGAGTATAACAGAGAAAATAGGATTTAACAGATGAATATGACTGCTGAATCATTATATTGATATTTCTGTTGATCTCCTGTGTCTTGGAGAAGCTAGAAGTAAAAACGAATAATCGTGGAACTGTAACCCATACCAAACTTTAAAATCTGTTTTATAACTACTTGTTAAAATGTACTTGGAAATTTGTTGCTTTTTTGTTCATATATTATATTTCACAGTTAAAAAAGTTAAAAAAAAGCCTGGGAAAGAATTACACTTAGTTTCTACATGTCTGAAAATATCTTTATTCTACTCTTATGTTGGGTCTGTACTTTTTCTGGGTACATATTTTTTGGGGGTCATATTTTTTGTGTGTTTTTTTTGTTTTTTGGGTTTTCTTGTCATAATTTGGAAACACTATTACACTGCACTACCTCACAAGTCATGTTAGGGAGTCCAATGTCATTTTGATTTCTCTTCTTTTGTCTGGTCTTTTTCTTTCTCTGTAAGCTTTTTAGGACCGTCTCTTTACCTCTGATGTTCTGAAATTTTATGAATCTGTGACTTGATGTGGGTCTTTGTTAATTTATTCTGCAGGTCACTTGTCGAGTCTTCCAGGCTAGAAACTCATACCTTACACTTCAGAAAGCATTCTTAGGTCTGTGTGAGATAATTTCTTCCCTCTGTGTTCTCTTTCTCACTGGAACTCCCTTTAATAAGATATTGGACTTTCTGGGTAGATTTTAATTTGGCCATAATACTTTATAATTTCACAGAGGTTTTTCTTATCTGTTATTTTTTCCATTGTATCTTCCTGTTTTATAACTCTTAAATTCAAAATTATATAATTTACTTTTTAAAGGTCATGGGAAATTTTAAAATATCTATTTAGTAACAGATAACTTTATTCGAGTTCCTTAGTCTCTCCAGTAATTTGCCATTGGCTTTTCCTGGATTTTCTAGGTGGGTGATCTTTTCATCTCAGATAATGGTGATTTTATATCTCATCCATTATCTAAAACTTGTACTTAATCAACATTATAGTAATAGCAACAGGCTTGTTTCTTTTGATGAAAATGCCTACAGTGTGTCACTATTAAGAATACTATTGAATTTGACATATAGATATCTTAAGGAGTTTAAGAGTCCTGTTCCATCTTACAACGTTTAAAGATTAGCACTATTTTTTCATTTTATCAAATA
Source organism: Tamandua tetradactyla (assembly GCF_023851605.1). Classification (NCBI taxonomy): domain Eukaryota; kingdom Metazoa; phylum Chordata; class Mammalia; order Pilosa; family Myrmecophagidae; genus Tamandua; species Tamandua tetradactyla. The sequence goes on from NC_135332.1 coordinate 147,933,858, forward strand.
CCTTTTTGTTATCAATATTAGTCAAGGTAGGCCAACTGCTATCACAAACAGTTCCCCAAATCTTAGCAATTGAAGAATCTGTTAACATTTAAACAGCTCAATATAAATGTTCTTGGGGTAACCTTCCAAATCATGATTCCAGGACCCCCGACCTTCATCCTGTGACTCTGCCATCACGTAGGGCCTTAGATTCTTCTATAGGATTCTGTGCACCCGCCAGCAGCTGGAGGAAGAGAGTCAATGACTGCATAGGAAAAAATGTTACGGGCCAGGTCTGGAAGTGGCGCTCAATTTCCAGTTGCATTCCATTTACCAGAACGCAGCTGTAAATACATACCTACTAGCAAGGAAGGCTGATAAATGTAGTCTTGGTTTGTGTCTAGGAGGGAGAAGAAGCAGGTTTAGTGAGCAATTGGCCAGCAACATCTTAATCTATTAATGTGATGTATTACGTAAATTTCCTTTATAGTGTCATCCTTAAATTATTTGAATAACCCTACTTGATCTTGATGTATCATTTAATTGTCTGCTAGATTTGATTTGTTAGTGATTTGTTTAGGATATAAATTTGCATTTATGTCCATCTATATTCTAAAGGATTTATCAGCCATGTAATTAGCAAGCCTGAATTCAAACAGTCTTCTTTTTTTTTTGGCATGGACAGGCTCTGGGAATCAAACCCGGGTTTCTGGCATGGCAGGAGAGAACTCTGCCACTGAGCCACTGTCACCCAGTATTCATTTTTAATAGTAAACTTCTAAATTATGTTCTAGTATAAAAGAAAAACAGTAGTTCTTCTTTTTCATGGACCCAAACTCTTCATTCAGAAAGAGCCCACTATTTCAAAAGAGATTTCATTTTCAAAAGATTTACATAGTTTTTAACCAAGATAGTTGACTTGAATTACACAATATGTTCACATTCACAATAAAAAAGGGGGTTGGCAAGAACAGTGTGCAGCTAAACCCTGCTGCAGTGAAGATATGATAAAGTATATTTCACTCTGAAAGTCAGTTACAGACTCTCAACTGAACTTTATGGAATGCCATATTTCAAAAAGACCCAGCACACCCATTGGGATATGTTTTGGTTTGCTAAATGCTGCCAGAATGCAATATACCAGAGATGGAATGGCTTTTAAAAAAGGAATTTATTAAATTACAAGTTTACAGTTCTAAGGCTATAAAAATGCCCAAACTAAGGCATCTGGAGAAAGATATTTTGACTCAAGAAAGGCCGATATCTGTCATATGGGAAAGCACATCGCTGGCATCTGCTGGTCCTTGTTCCCAGTTCCATTGCTTCCAGCTTCTGATGCCAGTGGGTTTCCTCTCTAAGTGTCTGTGAGCCTTCACTTAGCAACTCCAGGACACAACTCTGGGTTCTGGTTGGCTTAGAATCTCATGGGAAGGCACATGGCAATGTCTGCTGGGCTCTGCTTCTCCAAAGGTCCATGTCAAGGTGTCTGTTCTCTGTCAGTACTCCAAACATCTCCAAATCTCTGCATCTCTGTCAGCTCTGAAGCAACTGTGTTTTCTCCAAAATATGTCCCTTTTAAAGGACTCTAGTAAACTAAATAAGAGCCACGTTGAATAAGTGGAGCCACATCTCCATCTAATCAAAAGGCCACACCCACAATTGGGTGTGTCACATCTCCATGGATTAATCTAACCAAAAGGTCACACCCACAATTGAGTGGTTCAATCTCCATGGAAACAATCTAATCAAAGGTTTGCACCCTACCATATTGAATCAGGATTAAAGAACATGGATTTTCTGGGGTACACGGTACTTTCAAACCAGCACAGGATACATAACTGCTAAGATTATTCATGGTTTTGATCCTTCAAAATTCTAGACTTTCCTGGAAAAACTAGATCTAAAACACCTTGCAAATGCCATCCATCATCAAAATCACAGTTTTAGTGCTTCCTCACTCTCGTCTTCTCAGAAATATACCACTGGCAGGCATTTCCAGTCATTACTGTTGGAAAGTTTTAACATTGCCAAGGCAGGCACTTGGACTCTCAGGAAATGAAAGATGCAATTTTAAATAACCACAAGAAACCCTGACATTGCTTTTCTGCCTGGAAAGCATAATCCTTAATACCTCATAACCCACAGCACAAGCCAAAGACTTAAATTCCAGATGCTAAAGGCTTTAGCAGGGGCCACCGGGATCTGTCATGTGCAGAAGAATCAAACTTTTATTAACTTCCAATGGCAATGTGTCAACAGCGAGAGTAGGGTAGGAAAGAGTAAAAGGTTAATTCAAAATGATCATAAGACATAGGTACTGAAAGCCAGAGGGAAACAGAAAGTGGCATAGTAAAGTTCATTTTCAACATTACTGGAGGAGGATGACCAAAAGGGAGCAAAATGAAAAGAACTACGATAAAATGAAAATACTAATGAGGAATGAAAGTAAATGGAAAAATGATTGCCAATATGAATAAATTTTAATAGCCAAATATGAAGTCTAGGTTTTTGCCCCCCATCACTACCAAAAATAAAAAAGTGAAATCAAGAACGACTTTGAAGAATAAGTTTCCTAAGTTTCACTCACAAAAGGAGAAGGGGAGGGAGGGTGAACCTATTTAAGTTTGGAGAGAAACATCTTAGAGAAAGTATTTCAAATAAATTATTTTCCAAGCACATGCCATAACTCATCTTCATTTACACTGAACACACTTTAAATATTTTCTGTTATTTGGCTTTACTTACACTCTGTTTTAAATATAACTTGTGTAGAGTCTATTAAACCCTACATAGTTATCTATGCTTAGAAATATACTATTACATTTAGAATATGTTGAGAAGGGAGGCAAAAAGTCAATATAGATTATGAAAAAAGTTTTTCCTAAAATCAAAAAAGAAAAAGAAAACATCTTACTTTCTGAACTGCTAATTAAAGTAAAACTGTCTACCTTGTGGGTTTATTTCCTTAGGGCCTATTCCAGGATCTAATTAGTTCCACTGTCAAGAAATATACAAATCTGAATAGACAGACTCCAGGCTTTAACAAGGAAAATTCAACAAGGCAAGAGCTCCTCTAGTGCTTTTAGGCCCTTCACTGGGCTTGCACCCCCTACAAAAACTTTCATAAAACAGAGACCTCCAGAGCCTATAGCAAAATTGACCACTGGCAAATCCCTTGCTGGCATTTTGAACCTCTTAACTGCCACCTCCATTAGTACAGGCTCTATGTGGGAAAATATGGCATGCTATGTTTCTAGAGCTGAGCTCATTGGCAGGTTTCAGGGAAATAAGAAGTCCAGTGTGACCAAACAGGAGCACTGTGTTTCCTCAACAGACATGCATCACTGCCTCTTTGTCACTGGTCCTCAGGCCCCTGGAAGGGCTTTCCAGACTTACCCAACAGACACTGAGAGTTCCAAATGTTTTCTTTATGAAAGCAAACCCCATGAAACAGGAAAGGCCACTATTTCATCTAGTTCCATCTCCCTTTGGTTCCTCACCCATATGCTTCTCCTCTTTCCCTAAAACCACACACTCAAGTATTGGCAATCACCACATGTTTATTGAGCACGTCCTTACCCACTTCTTTTTCTTTGGTCCCTTCCCCAGACCCCACTCCCATCCTCACCCATAAAGCCTTGAACTGCTGACCTATCTCAGAACTGGGAAGACAGAGGGTGCCAGAGGCCCATCCTCCCAGTGTGTGACATGGGGGACATGAGGAAAGGGAGTGGGGCTGCAGTGGGCTAAGTTCAGTGAAGCATCCTGGTTGCAGAGTCTACCTCCCTCCCCACTGCACCTCTCACATCCCCACCATCTCAAGTGTCCCCAGAAGTGAATAATTCATCACTACGATTTGTTTCTATGTTCTTTAACCTCAGATTGAGAAACTGGCCAAAAGTGAGTCAAGAGTCTGAGTGCTGGAAGTCAGGGAGAGTCTGTGGCATCCATGACTTTCTGCAGAAGGCAGACCCCTGTTCTCTAGAACCCCCACCAGTGTGTTCACGAATGCTTCTAGAGCACTTGAGTTTGGACTCAGGCCCAGCAGCCCATGGAGCTGAGAAGAAAGTTGGCTGTTGGCCTTTGGCTCTCTCCTAGCAGCCATAGCTAGGTGTTTGGGTACAGTTCCTAATTTGCAGGGTAGTTCCAAACTTGGGCTGAACTCTGAAGGGAATATATTTCTGTCTGTGTCTGCCTACTACCTAAGCTGCCGAGAGACTAGTTCTTGATTTTGCAATTTGACCTATTCCTTTCCCTCCAGAACAGAAAAGTCAGCTTTTCCTTTATGGTATGCTTATCAAGAGCAAAAATAATATTCCTAACTATCTGACAGTTAAACCAAAAACTCCTTATGTTTAACCCGGAGGATGAAATGTTGCAATACAAACATATATAATTCAACTGTTATATATATCAGCCAAAGATAACAGCCCAGATTAGCCTGGGAGAATTCAGAGCCTGCAGGAGCTATTCTTCTGTCACTGCCAGATCTACTGTTGATCAGCCAAGAAAGAAAATCTGTATGTTGTCTTTTGGCAAACGAACATGCAAACTCTAGGCCCTGAACTTAGTAACTCCCAATAGATATTTTGTTTACTTATATCCGGTCAGTTTTATGGCTTCAGCAGAACTAGTAGCTGATGTCCAAATTAGATTCTATTCCTATTAACTGAGACAGGTGCTACAGTCCCTCCTTATTTTTCAGGGGGTGGGTATGGTGGGGGAAGGCAATAAAGTCAGCTAGTGTCTGTGCTTCAGGCCTAGGCAAGTCCTCCTGGGATGGAACTTGAGATATATCAAGGACTTAAAATAAGGTATATCACATAAGGAAGAAGGAGTCCATGAAAACAATACAACCTTATTTTTTGATGCTTTATTAAGACACCTATTCCATACTGCTTTGGATTTGGAATCACCGCATCTCTCTGAAGACAGAGGACTGCTGACTATGGAAAACTGAAGGATGTACCTCGGCTTTAAAGTTGGTAAATATCAAGCCTGTGCATATAAGTGTGTGTGTGTGTGTGTGTGTGTGTGTGTGTGTGTGTGTGCACCTGAGCACGTGTGGAGGGGGAGTGTATGTGAGCATTGTGTGAGTGTGATGGGCATGAGATTTTGAAACACCCCCAACGAACTACTAAGAACACCCCACATCAAGCCTCCGTCCTTCACACTCACGTAAATAGATCTGTTCTTCAGCCTCAAATTTTCCCTTGAATGAGCTCTTCTAAGCTTGGTCCAAACTTGGATGTGTTAGGAGACTGGGAGTGCAAGCCAGCCTGTTTGGCTCTCACAATAAGACACCTTCTCCAACACCAATTTTAACACTAACAAAAGTAAGGTGTTATCTTCATCTGTCTAACTCCTGTGTTGATCTCTCAAATGTTTCCAGATATAGGTGTCATTTATTATGGACTCTCAAACATAGAAACTTAGCATGCGGTCACAAAAATCAGGGGAGGCATAGATAAATGAGGAATCACTCAGACAAGCTACAGGGTATGAATCTAGTAATTCTGCTTTTTGCTCAGCCCTGTGCTACTAATCACAGTAGACTGGGGAAAATGCTCTGACTTCTCACTCATTTCCCTCTAACAGATATCTGGTCCAGGAACAATTTGCCTCATCTAAAAGTAATTTTCAAACAGAATTAACCCAGAAGCTATACAATGAAGCTACAAAAAAAAGGAAGATGAAACACCCACACACACAGCATGGCAAACATAAAATGCTCCCAAGAAAATACTGCTGCAGAGCAGATAAATTTTCTTACTAAACATATGCTTTTTTAAAAGTCTTCAAAAGCAATGAAACAACTGACACAAAGCAGAAACAAGAGCTCAGGGATGATGTGAAAACAAGATATGAATTGCTGCCAAAACTCAGGAAAGGAATAAGAATTAATTAGAAGTAACACTAGGAATAATAAAAACTGCTTCTTACTCAAAAGACATGGAGGAGAGGATTTTAAAAAGGGAGTAAAGTAAATAAAAACAAAGAGTTAAAAAGAATAAAAAGAGTTGAAAAGTGATAGAGAACATGATAATTACAGAAGATAAAAGAAATTAACACATGTATAACTAGTGTCCCCAAAGAAGATAACCAAAATAATGGAACATATGAAACATCTAATAATAGGTTACAAGAAAAATTTTCAAGAATAAAAGAATTGAGTCTATCACAGTACATGCCCATTTCCTAGGAAAACTTGACAAAGAATTGTCAACAGTAAAATATACCTAGTAAAGTGATTTAGGAAGAATCCTTTGGTGGTTTGGAGCTGTACCCCAGAAAAACATGTTCTTAAACTTAATCCATTCCTGTGGGTGTGAACCCATCGTAGGTAGGACGTTTTGAGGTGGCTACTTGAGTTGAAGTGTGGCCCACCTCAATGAGGATAGGTCTTAATCCTATTGCTGCAGACCTTTATAAGTGGAATGAAATTCAGACAGAGAAAGAAAGCCACCAGAAGAAGAAAAACTGAAATTCATGGGAACCTGAAAGCGAACTGAAAGGCCAGGAGAGGCCACCATGTACATTGCCACGTGACAGGGGAACCAAGGACCAAAGATCATCTGGGACCAGCCCCAGAACTCCAGTTTTCAGGAAGAAAGCATTGCCTTCCTGACTCCTTGATTTGGACTTTCTCTTAGCCTCCAAACCATGAGCAATTAACTCCTCATTGCTTAAGCCATCCCTTTGAATGGGTTTGATAAAGAATAAGGAGTGGCTGCTTAAGATGTGTGGAATGTTTAACTGGGTTGAATTTAAATATGTGGAAATGGACAGAGGTGATGATAGCACATTATTGTGAGTATAATTAAGAATATTGAACGTGTGTGAACGTGGTTCATAGGGGAAGTTTAGAGTCATGTATGCCAACAAAAGGGAAGTTAAAGTGTAAAGCATAGGACTGTTAAACACAGCAAATTTTGTGGTGGATGACAACTGTGATTAACAGTACAAATATAAAAAATTGCTTCCTTGAACTGGAACAAATGAATGACACTATTACAAAGAGTTAATAATAGAGTAGCATATAGAAAAATGTACCTACTGTAAACCATGGACTGTACTTAACAATAATATCTTAATATTCTTTAATAAAAGTTACAAATACCATGCCAATGCTAGGAGTCAGTGATGGGAGTGGTGGTGGGAGGGTATAGGACATCTGGTTCTTGTTTGTTTGAAGTAATGAAACTGTTCTAATATTAATTGTGGTGATGCATGCATAACTATGTGATGATACAGTGAATCCCTGATTGTATACTTTGGATGGCTTGTATGGTGTGTGAATGTATCTCAATAAAGCTGCATTTTTTTAAAAAAAGAGCACCCAGGAGGGAGAGGAGGTCTATTCCGAAGGAAGTAGAAAAGATCTTCATTCCAAGTCCTGTGAACTTTGAGGGAATTCCTAAGGCCTCCAGCAATCACAAGCTGAGGAAAAGATACAGGGTCCCTGACTACTGCTCTGTGCAGGGTCACATTAGACAGACATGACCTGTCCTTTCCATTTCTCTCAGGCTGATCTGCTTCATAGGGGAGCTAAGCTCTAAAGGAGATAACCAGCCAAAGCAGAGCCAATTTGCAGAGAGTGAAAGGGGCTTTTTCTTTGGTTTTTTTTTTTTTTTTAATTTACTACTGACATTCAAGAAAATCTCTGTCATATCACTAGTTAGAAACAACTAGAGGCAGCTCAGGGACTCAAATATGGAGTTAACCTGTTAAAATGTTAACATGTTAAAATACTAAAATGTACAGTGTGAAAGAGATTATAAGACAAATAAAGTAAAAGGAAATGATGGTCAATTCAAAGGAATATAATAAAAATCCAGAATACATATATGAAAAGAACCAGACTTTGGACTTACTGGAAAAAGACATTAAAACAGTGATCCACAATATGCTGAAGGAGATGAAAGAAAACACAGACAAAGAATTGAAGGATATGAGGAATGAACAACTGAATGAACAATGTGGGAATCTCACCAGAGAAATACTGGAGTTGAAGAATACAAGAACTGAAATAAAAACTACCTGACAGTTTCAATAGCAGGTTGGAGGTGGCAGAAGAAATAATTAGTGAGCTGAAAGATTTGACAACTGAAAGGATTCAGGATGAGAAGCAAAAAGATGAAAGAATAAAATAAATAAATAAATATATGAAAACAGATCCTAAGGCAACTGTGAGACACCATAAAGCAGACCAATACACACATTATAAAAGTTCCAGAAGAAGAAGGAGAGAAAGAGGTAGAAGGAATATTCAAAGAAATAACAGCGGAAAACTTCCTAAATTTAACAAAAGACATGATTTGCACACTAAAGAAGCTGAAGGAAGCTCAAACAGGAAAAACTCAAAAAGAACTATGCCCACACTCATGGTAATCAAATTTTTTTACACCAAGGACAAGGAGAGAGTTCTGAGAGTTGTAAGAGAAAAACAACATGTTATTTTCTAGGGAATCCCAATAAAATTAAGTGCTAATTTCTCATTAGAAACCATGGAGGCAAGAAGGCAGTAGCATGAAATATTTAAAATGCTTAACAAAAATGATTGCAAACCAAGAACTTTATATCTGGCAAGACTTTCATTCAAATATGGAGGAAATTTTAAGATATTCCCCAATACATAAAACCTGAGGGAGTTTGTCACCATTAGATCTGCCATACAAGAAATGCTAAAGAGGTCTTCAGACTGGAAGGAAAGTACACTAGAAATGGGTTAAATCTGTAACCAAAAGAAAGAAGAAATAGCTATACTAATAAGAGACAAAATAGACTTTAAATGTAAAGACATCATAAGAGACAAGGAAGGACATTACATATTAATAAAAGAGACAATTCACCAAAAAGTAAAAACAATCATAAATGTTTATGCACCCTATTAAGGAGCTCTGGAGACATGAGGCAAACATTAGCAAAACTGAAGGGAGCAATAGACATTTCAACAATAATAGTGGGAGATTTCAATACACCACTCTGCTCGGTAGACATAGCAATCAGATGAAGGATCAACAAGGGGATAGAGAAAGTAAACAATTTGATAAATGAGTTAGACCTAACAGATAATATATAGGTCATTACACCCCAACACCAGGATATACATTCTTCTCTAGTGCTCATGGAATATTCTCCAGGATAGAGCATATACTATGGCACAAAATAGGACAGGTTTTTATAAATTTAAAAAGATTAAAATTATTCAAAGCAGTTTTTTCTGATAACAACAAAATGAAACTAGAAATTAATAGCCCCAAAAGAACCAGAACTTTCAAAAATATGTAGAGATTATTTAGTATACTCTTAAACAATCAGTGAGTCAAAGAAGAAATTGCTAGAGAAATCGGTAAATATCTGGAGATGAATGAAAATGAGAATACAATTTATCAGAATTTATGGCATGCAGCAAAGGCAGGGCTGAAAGGGAAATTTATTGCCTTAAATGCCTATATTAAAAAAGAAGAAAGAGCAAAAACTGAGGGCTTCACTGCTCATCAGGAAGAACTAGAGAAAGAATAGCAACCTAACCTCAAAACAAATAGAGGAGAAATAACAGATGAAATAGCAGATTAAAGCAGAAATGAATGAATTGGAGAACAACAACAACAATAGAATCAATAAAAGCGATTTCTCAAAGATTCTTTTGAGAAAAATCAATAAATCAATGGATGTGTAGCTAGGCTGACAAAAAGAAAAAGAGAGAAGATGCAAATAAACAAAATCAGGAATGAAAGCGGGGATTGTTACCATGGACCCTGAATTAAAAAAAAAAAAAGAGAGAGAGAGAGACTATGAACAATTATACACCAACAAACTAGACAACTTAGATGAAAAGAACAAATTCCTAGAAATACATGAACAACCTACACTGACTCAAGAAGAAACAGAAGATCTCAATGAAACAATCACAAGAGATTCAATCAGTCATCAAAAAATCTTCCTACAAAGAAAAGCCCAGGACCAGATGGCTTCACAAGGGAATTTTATCAAATATTCCAAAAAGAGCTAACACCAATCTTGCTCAAACTCTTCCAAAACACTGAGGAAAAAGGGACACCACCTAGCCCATTTTATGATGCTAACATCACTTTAATACCAAAACCAGGTAAAGATGCTAAAGGAAAGGAAAACTACAGGCCAATCTCTCTTATGAATAGAGATACAAAAATTCTCAACAAAATACTAGCAAATTGAATCCAAAAACACATCAAAAGAATTATACACCACAACCAAGTAGAGTTTATACCAGGAATGCAAGGGTGGGCTAACACAAGAAAATCAATCAATGTAATACAGCATATTAACAAGTAAAAAGGAAAAATTACATGATCATCTTGCTGAGAAATCATTTATCAAAATCTAGCATGTTTTTCTGATAAAAATACTTCCAAAGGTAGGACACAAAGGACACTTCCTCAATATGATAAAGGACATATATGAAAAACCCAGAGCCAGCATTATTCTCCATAGGCAGAGACTGAAAACCTTCTCCCTAAGACCAAGACTGAGACAAGGATGCCCTCTGACACCACTCATTGTATTAGAAGTTCTAGCTAGTTCAACATTGTATTAGAAGTTCTAGCTAGAGAAGTCAGGCAGAAAAAAGGATGAAAAGGCATCCAAGGGCAGGCAACAGCAGCTCAGTGGCAGAGTTCTCACTTGCCATGCCAGAGACCCAGATTCGGTTCCCGGTGTCTGCCCATGTTTAAAAAAAAAAAAAAAAAAAATCCAAGTCAGAAAGGAAGAAGTAAAACTTTCATTATTTGCAGATGACATGATGCTATACTGGAAAACCATTGAGAAATCTATGACCAAGCTAAATAAACAAATTCAGCAAAGTGGCAGGACGTAAGATGAATGTGCAAAAGTCAGTAATGTTTCTATACACAAGCAATGACCTGAGGAGACAAATAAAAATTCCATTCAAAATAGCAACTAAAAGAATCAATTTATACAACTATGTGATGACATTGTGAGCCACTGACTGTACACCATGTATGGAATGTTTGTATGTTAAGTTTTATCAGTAAAAGTATTTTTTAAAAAATCAATTATCTAGGAAAAACTTAACCAGGGATGTAAAAGACCTCTACACAGAAAACTAGAAAACATTGCTAAAAGAAATCAAAGACCTAAATAGATGTAAAGACATCCCCTGCTCATGGATAGGAAAATTAAATGTCAATTCTACCCAAACTGACCTACAGATTCAATGCAATACCAATACAAATTCCAACAACCTACTTTGAAGACTTGGAAAACATAGATATCAAATTCATTTGGATCTTTTCTATAACTACTTGTTAAAATGTACTTGGAAATTTATTGCTTTTGTGTGTGTATATATATATATATATATTTCACAATAAATACTTGTTAAAAAATTAAAAATTAAAAATATATTAAAAATTTCATTTGGAAGGGAAAGAGACTTTGAGTAGCTAAAAATATCCTTAAAAAAATAAAGTGGGAGGACTAACACTTCTTGATTTTAAAGCTTATTACAAAGCCACAGTGGTTAAAACAGCATGGGGCAGGCACAAAGACAGAAATAGTGACCAATGGAATCCAATTAAGAGTATGGAGATAGACAACCAAATCTATGGTCAATTCATCTTTGACAAGGCCCCCAAATCTGCGAACTGAGACAGAATAGTTTTTTCTATAAATGAGCATGGGAGAATTGGATATCAATAGCCAGAAGAATGAAAGAGGACCCTTATCTTACACCCTATACAAAAATGAACTCAAAGTGGATCAAACACCTAAATATAAGAGCCAGTACCATAAAATTCCTAGAAGAAAATATAGGGAAACATCTTCAAGACCTGATAATAGGAGTTAACTTCTCAAACTTTACACCCAAAAGCACAATCAATGAAAGAAAAAATAGATAAATGGGAACTCCTAAAAATCAAACGCTTTTGTACCTCAAAGGACTTTGTCAAGAAGGTGAAGAGGCAGCCAACTCAATGGGAGAAAACATATGGAAATCACATATCAGAAAAAGGTTTGATATCCCATATTTATAAGGAAATCATACAACTCAACAACAAAAGAACAAACAACCCAATTATAAAATGGACTAAAGCTACAAATACACATTTTTCCAAAGAGCAAATACAGATGGCTAAAAAAGCACATGAAGAGATGCTAATTTTCATTAGTTATAAGGGAAATGCAGATCAGGACTAAAATGAGATATCACCTCACACCTATAAGAATGGCTGCTTTTAAGCAAATAGGAAACTACAAATGTTGGAGAAGACATGGAGAAATTGGAACACTTATGTACTCTTGGTACAAATGTATAATGGTACAGCCACTAAGGAAGACAGTTTGGTGGTTCCTTAGAAAACTAAATATCAAGTTGCCCTATGACCTGGCAATACCACTACTTGGTATACCCAGAAGAGCTGAGAGCAGAGAAACAAACAGACATTTTCACACTGATGTTCATAGCAGCATCACAATCACCCAAAGATAGAAACAATCCAAGTACCCATCAACAGATTAGTGAATTAACAAAATGTGGTATATACATATGATGGAATACTATGCAGCAGTAAGACAAAATGATGTTATGAAGCACTTGACAAGATGGATGAAACCTTGAAGATATAATGCTGAGTGAAATAAGTCAGGCATAAAAAGATAGATACTGTATGATTTCACTATTATGACTTGGTAAAGGCAAATTCAGAGGCTTATAACATAGAGTAGGGGGACCTAGAGATACACAGAAGCTAAACTCGGGTGAATGGTTAGCTAATGAAGTTGAACTTAAATGTAAGAGAATGGATAGAAGTGAAGGCAGTTCATTAGTGGGTTTATAAGTAATATTGCTATATTGAAGGTGAACATGATTGAAAGAGGTGGTATAGAGCCATGTATCCCACCGATTAACACTACCTTGCATGAACTACTTCAAAATAATGAATCTTATACAAAGAGTCAATAACAGAGGGGTCTAAGGGGAAACCTACAAACCTACTATTACATGCTATGGGCTATGTTAACAGGAAGACATCCACAGTACCCTAGAAATACCAAGGGTAAATAATTGGGGGTGGGGAGGGGGCACAAGAGTTAGGAGGATTTTTGGACTTTCTATTTGGAGAGGGTGTTTATCGATTATTTTTCTCCTTGGAGCAATGAAGGTTTTCTAAAAATGAGAATGTTGATGACCATAAAACTAAGTAAAGATAATGAGAGATATGGATTGTTGACTTTGAACATTATTCATGATGCCCAACGGATGGAGGTGGCTGAAGGATATACTGACTGAGAAGTAGAATGGAGAACTGTGGTGTATACGCATCATGGAATATCATGCAGCTATAGGAAGGAACAAAGTCCTGAGGCCTGCAACAAGTTGAATGAACCTTGGGGTCATTATGTGGTGCAAAATAAGCCAGAAACAAAACAACAAATATTTTATGGTCTCTTTTAAAAATTACCTATAAGAAAATTGGGGCCTAGACTGTAGGCTCTTAGAACAGTCACAATTAGTCTGGAGCTAATAAATGCTATTTCTAGATTTTGAGATGCTGTGCGATGTATGTATAACCTGATATCTCCCTGGAACTTTGGCTGCCTGTGTGACACCTAAGACTCAGAGTTGGAGTTCTGCAGCTCTGAAAGTCAGCATTGCTACACAGAACAACTGTTAAAGAAAGGGAAGAAGAAATCAGACTACAATTACAGATAACATAGCTGATCAGATTGGGACTAAGGTGAATCAGGATACAGGGGTAAGGATGATACTGTCTGTATTTTAGAACTCCACCTACTGTATGAGACAAAGGAAGAGAGGATTATTTTGTCCAAAACCTAAAATTTCTTTGGTACATTGTTTTAGTTTATAAGCTGCCAGAATGCTATATACCAGAGATAGAATGGCTTTTTAAAAAATATTTATTGACTAGACAACATACAAACACAAACATTCTTAACGTACAAACATTCCATATATGATGTACAATCAACAGCTTGCAATATCATCCCATACTTGTGCCTTCATCACCATGATCATTTTTTAGAATATTTACATCACTCCAGAAAAAGAAATAAGAAGAAAAAAGAAAAAAATTCATATATACCATACCTCTTACCCCTCCTTCTCATTGACCGCTACTGTTTCCATCTACCTAATTTATTTTAACCTTTGTTCCCCCCATTATTTGTTTATTTAACTTTTATTGTATAGTACAACATATATACAAAGCAAAGAAATAAAAAAGCAATAGTTTTCAAAGCACTCTTCAACAAGTCGTTAGAGGACAGATCCCGGAGTTTGTCATGGGGTGCCATGTGATCCTCTCATATTTTTCCTTCTAGCTGCTCCAGAATATAAGAGGCTAGAGGGCTTAAATACTTTTTTTTGTCATCACAATGAACTTTTTTTTCCTTCTTTTTTTGGTAAAAAGTAACATATATGCAAAAAAAAGCTATAAATTTCAAAGCACAGCACCACAATTACTTGTAAAACAGATTTCAGAGTTTAATATGGGTTACAATTCCACAATTTTAGGTTTTTACTTCTAGCTGCTCTAAAATACTGGAGACTAATGATTCAGCTTTCATATTCATTTGTTAAATCCTATCTTCTCTGCATAACTCCACCATCGCCTTTGATCTTACCATACCTCTCTTTAGAGGTGTTTGGGCTATGGCAATTATAAATTTTTGATATTGGAAGGGTCTGTCATTAATATGGGGTAGAGAGATGGAACTATCTGATGTTTTCGAGAGGCTGGGCTAGGTTTCAGCACTTATCTGGTTCAGGCACTCATCTGGAGATTGTAGGTTTCTGGAAAGTTACTCTAGTGCCTGGAACCCTTGTGGAATCTTACATATTGCCCAAGGTGTTCTTTAGGATTGGCAGGAATGGTCCTGGTTGGGGGATGGCAGGTTATGATAGGTAGCAATGTCTACATGAAGCTTGCATAAGAGCAACCTCCAGGTAGCCTCTTGACACTACTTGAACTCTCTCTACTACTGATACTTTATTAATCACACTTCTTTTCCCCCTTTTGGTCAGGATGGAATTGTTGATCCCACAGTGCCAGGGCTGGACTCATCCCTGGGAGTCATCTCCCACATTGCCAGAGAGACTTTTATACTTGGATGTCATGTCCCATGTAGGGGACAGGGCAATGATTTCACTTGCAGAGTTGGGCTTAGAGAGACTGAGGCCACATCTGAGCAACAACAGATGTCCTCTATAAGTAACTCTTAGGTGTGCCTACAATTAGTCTAAGCTTCTCTGCCACCTACAAAGGCTTCACAAGAGTAAGCCTGCTGATCGAGGGCATGGCCTATTGATTTGGGTGTCCCTAAAATTTGACACAGGGTCAGAGGATTCACTGATGGTAAGGTTTAATAGTTCCATATTCTTTCTCCCCTCCCTCAGGGGACTTTACCAATACCTTTTTATTATCTGCTTAATATACTCTAGGATGTTTCCAGGCATTTCAATAATCTACACAGAATTAAAGGACCTCTATCTTATTCTGTGCTCCCTGTGTTTCAATTGTTCAAATGAGCTACACAGATAGTTTGAATTAGATTATACACTACAGAAAATTTCAGTTCCAGATCAAATAAACCTTTCTTCAACTGGTCTCAAAGAGTACGTGTGGTTCGAAAATAGACACTGTCTTCCTTACCCCTATGTTCTGAATTACTTTAACCCCAACTTGTTTGGCTTTGTTCTTATCTCTAAATATCAGGTTATGTATATAAAACAGCCTCTCAAAATCCAGAAATATTAATCACCACTCTGGACTTAATATATCTGCTCTAAAAGCTGACAATATAGGCCCTTGTTTTCTTATAAGCGTTTTCTAAAGGTGACCATACCATTGTTGTTTTTGTTTCTGGCTTACTTTGCCTCACCAAATGTCCCACATGTTCATACACATCATTGCATGCCTCACAACTTTGTTCCTTTTTGTAGCAGCACAACCTTCATTCATAAGTATACACCATCGTTCACCAATCTATTTGTTTATTTTTTAATCCATATTTTTTACTTATCTGTCCATGCCCTAGATAAAGGGAACATCAGACAAGATTTTTTTCACAATGATAGTCATACTGTAAACATTATAACTTCATAAAATCATCTTCAAGAAATAAGGCTACTGGAACACCTCTCTACAGTTTCAGGTACTTTCCTTTAGCCACTCAAATACACAATAAACTGAAATGGATATCTATATAATACATAAGAATAACCTCCAGGATAACCTCTAAATTCTTGTTTGAAATCTCTCAGCCATTTTAACTTTAATTTTTCTCATTTCTCTTTCCCCTTTTGGTCAAGAAGGTTTTCTCAATCCCTTGAAGCCAAGTCCAGATCATCTTGGGATTTTTGTCCCATGTTGCCAGGGAGATTCACACCCCTGGGAGTCATATCCCATGTAGTAGGGGAGGGCAGTGGATTCCCTTGTAGTGTCAGCTTACAGAGGCCACATCTAAGCAACAAAAGAAGTTCTCTAGGGATGACTCTCAGGTATAATTTTAAGTAGGCTTAGTCTATCCTTTGCAGGAATAAGTTTCCTAGGGGCAAACCCAAGATTGGGAGCTCAGTCTATTGATTTGGTTGTCCCCACTGCTTGTGAGAGTATCAGAAATTCTCCAAATGGAACATTAAGTCTTTCCCCCTTTCTCCCAATTACCCTAAGGGGACCCAGCAAGTACTACTTTATTCATTCTCCAGATCACTCTGGGATTTATCAGGGCATCGCACTAACCTAGACAAATCAACAAAACCTCATGCTCTGATCAAGATTCCCTGTACTTTTGGTGTTCATCTAAACTGACCACACAAGTTAAATTAGGAAATACACTACACAAAACATAAATAAATATCTCTCCCTTTAGTCTCACATAGAAGTTGAAGTTTTAAGACATGGATGATATCATCCTTTACCCAGTCTTCTGATATATCTTAATCCTATCCAGATCAGCTTCATTCATATCTCTACTCAATGCCTGATCACTTTTTAAACTGCAGAATGGCCTTTAAAAAGGAGAGTTTAATAAGTTGCAAGTTTACAGTTCTAAAGCTGTGAAAATGTCCAAATTAAGGTACCAATAAGAGGTTAACTTCACTCAAGAAAGGCCAATGAAGTTTGGAGTTTCTCTCTCAGCTAGGAGATACATGGCAATGTCTGCTAGCTTTCTCTCCTGGCTTATTTCATGAAGCTCACCAGAGAGCATTTTCCTTCTTCATCTGCAAAGGTCTTTGGCTGTGTGGACTCTGTTGGTCCTGGTAGCTCTAAAGCTTTTTTCAGAATGGTTCCCTTTTAAAGAGCTCCAATTAGCAATCCCACCTTGAATGGGTGGAGACATATTTCCATGGAAACCATCTAATCAAAAGTTACCACCCACAACTGAGTGGGTCACATCTCCATGGAACCAATAAAAAAGATTTCACCCAGTCATACTGAATGAGGATTAAATAACTTGGCATTTCTGGGGTATCCAACAGATTCAAACTGCACACATATAATCTAACTTAATCTGTTTGGATAGCTCACTTAAACAATTCAAACACATGGAACCCACAATGGGAATGAGAGCTTGTAATTCTGTATATCTTAAGCTAATACCCAGGATACATCTCAGAGCACGTCATGCAGTTGCTTATGAAGTATTGGCAAAGTCCCCTGAGGGATGGGAGAAAAAATATGGAACTATTAAATTTTACCACTGGAGAAACCCCTGATACTACCTGAAATATTAGGGACTCCCAAGTCAATAGGCCAAAACTTTGATCTTGAGGCTTGCATTTATGAAGCTTACTTCTGTAATAGAGAACCTAAGCCTACACAGAGTTACTTCCAGAAAGTAACTGGAGACTAAAAGAAATATCAATATAATGATTCAGTAGTCATGCTCATTTGTTAAATCCTATCTTCTCTGTTATAGCTACTCCCTCTCCTTTGTTATAACTTCTCCCAATCTTTATGGTTATCTGAACTCAAGTTATTTAAGTTGATTAAATAACGCCAAGTTATTTAATCCTCATTCAGTATGACTGGGTGAAATCTTTTTTATTGGTTCCATGGAGATGTGACCCACTTCAGTTGTGGGTGGTAACTTCTGATTAGATGGTTTCCATGGAAATATGTCTCCACCCATCCAAGGTGGGGTTGCTAACTAGAGCTCTTTAAAAGGGAACCATTTTGAAAAAAGCTTTAGAGCTACCAGGACCAACAGAGTCCACACAGCCACATGTCCACTATGTGGGACATGACATCCAGGGTGAAAATCTCCCTGGCAACGTGGAACATGACTCCCAGGGGTGAGCCTGGCCCTGGCACCATGGGATCAACAATGATTTACTGACCAGAAGGGGGAAAAGAAATGTAACAAAATAAGGCTTTGGTGGCTAGGAGAGTTCAAACAGATTTGAGAAGCTATTCTGGAGTCTACTCTCACACAAGCTTTAGTTAGATATTGCTAATTACCATGGTTTGCCAAACTCCAGCTAAACTATTAACCCTAAAGAACACCTAGGACTTGATCAGAGATTCTACAAAAGTCTCACGTACTAAGATTACTTTCCAGAAACCTACAACCTTCAGATGGGTTCCTAGGCCAGATAAGTCCTGAAACCCAGAAGGGTCAGCCTCTCCAAGAATATCAACTAGTTCCATCCCCCTACTGCGCACTAACAACATCGCTTTCCAAGATGAAAAAGTTAAAAAGGGAGAGTTCAGATAACCATAAAGATTGGGAGAAGTTATAACAAAGGAGAGGGAATAGCTATAACAGAGAAGATAGGATTTAACAAATGAGCATGACTACTGAATCATTATATTGATATTTCTTTTAGTCTCCAGTCTTAAAGCAGCTAGGAAGAAAAACTTAAGATTGTGGAAAAATAACCCATACCAAACTCTGAAAGCTCTTCTATCTAGTTACAATATAGTTTGAAATTTATTGCTTTTTTTGTATATATGTTATATTTCATAACAAAGAATGCTTTTTAAAAAAACAGGACTGAGGCTGGGCAGTAATGAAGCATTTTTAAATTAAGGTATGTGCATTGTTTTTTTAGACATAATGCTATTGCACACTTAATAGACCACAGTATAGTATAAAGATAACTTATATATGTACTGGGAAACCAAGAACTATATGCAGTAGGAAACCAAAACTTAGTCATTTGACTCACTTTATTGCGATATTTGGTCTGAAACTAAACCTGCAATATCTCCAAGGTATGTCTGTATTCAAGTATTATCTTACATACATATGTGTATGTATAATGACTTGAAGCATATATGCCGACCTATGAACAATAATTAGTTTAGAGGAGTGAGATTATGGTAGTGGTTAACAACAGGGAAAACTTTTACTTTCTATATACTTCTATATTGGTGGAGTTTCTCAGAATGAGCATATGCTATTCTCCATCTCACCTCCCAAAAGGAAAAAACACTCAAAATGGTAAGAAAGAAAAACTGGCAAATTTCTATTACTTGTTTAATTCCATATTTCATGCAGATCAATGCATATTGCAGCTCAAGATACACATCAGTACAAAGATAAGAAGCTTTATGATTTCATTATCTTCAACCTCATTCTAGAATTTGCAAAATTTTTACCCATCAGATAAACATTTCCATTTTTTTTTTCCAATTTTGTAAAACAGAATATGTATATTCCTGGAACAAGACATTGTAAGATTTCATTCATTGCATATATGATATTAATGTACAAAATACATATTTAGTTTTATGTCCTACTGTAGCTTTGTTTAGAACTTAATTTTGATCAGTGATCCATGTCTCTGGATAAAGATCTTAGGAATATTTTACACAGTTTCGGCCTATACTGAATTTGAAATTAAATATTTCAAGATGGCTTTGGACAGCCAAGCATGACTGCTGGTATGCAGACATGAGTAAATCACTAAGAAAAACAATTAAAATCCTTAGTTTGGACAGGCAGCTTGGAAATCAGCATATCTGTTGAACATATTAACAATGACTCATAACCACATGAGTTAAATATACCAAGGAATTAAATGTTTAGCTCATAGCTCTGGGTCTGCTGAGGTCTGGGATTACTGCAACATGAACAGAAAATTGGGATTGAATTAGGTATATTGGATTGGACTTCTAACTTTGAGGCCAAGAGTTTGCTAATAATGTACTCTGCTGGGCTCAGAAGTAGGGGAACCTCCCTATCTCCCTCTGCCTTTTTTTCAGGACTCTGTCTGTCAGCAGGGGAGAAATACCTTCACAGCAGCCCACGGTGTGACTTAGACTCTTGCTTCTGATGCAAAAGCCAAGAATCTCAGAACAAAAGGAGTCTTGCTGATGAAGTTATAAGGGATGGGAAATCTGCATCCTCTCAGAATTCTCAGGAGCCCTCAGAGCAATCCAGCTTTTGTCTCGGCCTCCTCCACCCAGTGGGAGCAGCAAAGGGGCAGTACCCACTAGTACACTATGGTCTCCTCAGCATATGTCTGGACTCTAGGGTTCATTCTGCAGTGAGAACACTCTAGAGCTCCAAGCCCTGGGGTTCTCTCTATTCTGATCCCATCAAGCTCTCCGGAAAGGAGCTGATAGACTCATTTATCCTGAAGTATAAATGGCTGATATAATCTTATCAGATGAATGAATAAACAGATTATGTGATATATTTCAATGATAAAAAGAAACAAACTACTGACACATACAATAATAGATAAGTCTCAAAAACGTTATGCTGAGCAAAGAAGCCAGACACATATATTCAAAGACTACAAAGTCTGAAGGTGGGTAAGTGATGAGTCTAGGCTATGGGGTCAAAGGATTGTACACACACGTCTAGAATCTCCTTGTAGAATATGTAGGTACCTGTCACCTACTTTGGCTTCATTCAAAGTTTGAGGGAAAAGAAAGCTGCTAACTACCAACTCAACATTCATTCCCCCTTCCTTCTTCATTATAGAATCCTTATTTACTCAAGTAGCAACCCTCTTCTACAAGGGGAAACTGGTTCCAGGAGCTTCTGATTCATTTGCCTAAGTCACTTGTGGTTAGCTCATTCATCTGATTAATGAGTATTTTAGGACTGGACATGTAACCCAATTCTGGCTAATGAGATGGGGAAGGGAGATATTACAGGCAAAGAGGGGAGATTCTGGGAAAGATTCCTTTCCTCTTAAGAAGGGGACACTCCATGAGATTGTCTTCTTCTTCCTCTAGACATCTGGACCAGCTGCCTCCTCAGGGGGATGGCTTGGGGATAAAGCCAATACTCTAAGAGTATCAATGATAAAGATAGTAAAAACCTGAATCCTTAATGATATGGTTGACACACTGAATTATCTAACCTTGAAGCAGCCCTCCCTCTGCACTTCTTTTTCAAAAAATATTTTTTTGATAAATTTTAACACACAAACATACAAACATTCTTAACATATAGACATGCCATACATGGTATACAATCAATGGCTCACAATATCATCATGTAATTGTGTATTCATCACCATGATAATTTTTTAGAACATTTGCATCACTCCAGAAAAAAAAGGAAAAAGAAAAACTCATATATGCCATACCCCTTACCCTTCCCTCTCATTGACCACTAGTATGTCCATCTACTCAATTTGTCTTAATCTTTGTCCCCCATTATCTGTTTTTTATCCATATTTTTAAATCATCTGTCCATAACCTAGATACAAGGAGTATCAGACACAAGGTTTTCACAATCACACAGTTACATTGTGAAAGTTATATCATTATACAATCATCTTCAAGAAACATAGCTACTGGAACACAGCTCTACAGTTTCAGGTACTTCCCTCTAGCCACTCCAATACACCATAAACTAAAAAGAGATATCTATATACTGCATAAGAATAACCTCCAGTATACCCTCTCAACTCTGTCTCTAAATTTCCTAAAAGAGAACATAAATTTCATTATTATTGAAGCCACTTTGAGTTGGATTTTCTGTTACATGCTGCTGAAAACATTTTAACTGATAAAACAATCAACTTCTTGTGGGTGATACATATCCCTCAATGCAGAGTGTCTGTCACATAAAAGGCACACAACAGATGTTTGTTGAAATACTATAAGAGAGTGTATATCAGACTCCCTGGTGATCTCAACAAGAAGTACATCATTCTACCAAATAAGCCTGAATTTGAGCTTATTCATAATTTGCAAATGAGTAGCAAAAATGGTATGATATATGTGGGGTGAGTATATCTGAGAATCATTCATGATCAAGAGTCAGCAAGGAAAGCAAGAATAACCATCTAGCTAGAGAAATGTGATTTATGTCTCTAAAGGGACTTCAACCCTCAGAATGAAATCCTTGAACATTCTGTTGTAAGCATGGGGAGACTATGGCATAGCAGGATAGTAAATGATAAGCTGAAAGTTTTTCCCAATCTGAGGTATGGTTAAGACTAATGGGACAGATAATGAGCCTCTAGAATAAAAGGCTTAAAGCTAAAGTTTGGTTATACCTAGAATTCTGTACTCTTTTGTATGTAGAGATATCCCCCTTCATATGTATCCATTTTACATATTGCCCAACCAAAGTGATTTCTGCATTGTGGGCAATGGCTATTCTAGGAAGTCTTTGTTTAAAAAAGGATCCAAAGTTGGTATTTTGTATGGATGCTAGGCAATACCACAACATTCTACCCAATCACACTCAAGTTTTTAACTACACTTTGGTGACAGACTCCAAAAAGGACTGATCCTCTTTCTACCCTGATTTTATCCATCTGTCCTAGATGCTCTGAAACTTATATGAAGGCAAGGTTAGAATTTCAGTTCAATGCTGTATTATTTAGCATCCATTCTGTGCCCAGCATAATGTTTTAAGTATTGTGAAAGATACAAAGAAATGTCAGAGTTCCTGCCTTTTTGGTAGTCTTTGGGCGATCAAAGATAGCAATTAAAAAATTAGACAACATCAAAGTACATAAAAATTGAATTGCCAAAAAACATGGTATACCCTCAAAGTACTTACCATGAAACTCTTCTTCATATAATTAAATATAATTAAAACTCAAATTTTCTTTATACATACATTTAGAAGTTATTTTCACAAAAGATAATGGTCAACTGTGTGGATAATTGACTAAAGTAATCTACTGATAAACTGTATCTGGTATAGAGAAAACTTTGTAAAAGTGGAAACAGTTATCACAAAGACTCATCTTATCTTCAGTGTGGAATTGAAGACCATACCAATGGATATAAAGACTAGTGTGGAGACAAGCAACTTGTGAGTTAAAGTGCAATCATGATTATTATAATAGAATCATTGTAGCACCCACTATAATGCCTAATAATTGAGTTTCTGCCAACAGTTCAATCCTTTAGGAACCTGACATTTCCCAAAATTACACAGGCTCCTCAATAAATAGGGCCCCACAGATGATGGTACAAAGTACCCCAGGAGGAGAAGCATATTCCACTAAGACCAGAATCTCTGGAGAGGCAGGACACAAATATATTATGGATAAGACACTGAGTAAGCACAGAAATTTGTGCAAGCTTCTTGGAATTTGTGTGAAACATTCATAACAATGGATCGTCTCTGAGACATTCCATTAAAAACCGCAAACTAAACTGAGGCTACTTCCCTGAAAACAGAGCTGGCCTCTGATTCACCTTTGTGAGCTAGAAAAACTATTGGTGCAAGAAGAGAGTAGGTATAATGGATTTGCATCCATAAATGGAACTCTGTGATACATCCTCTGGACTTAGTAATTTACTTCCCCTGGTAAATTTATCCCACCTTCCCCTTAGGTCTCCCATTACCAAAAGTTACTCAGAACTTTTGAAAATAGCTGTTGGGAGGTTGGATGAGTAAACCAAAGACTTTCCAGTAGTTAACAGGAAGGGGTAAATAGATCATCATGGATGAGAAAGATTGTATTCTGTGGCAGACACTTTCGGTTTTCTACACAACAGTTAGCCACCATACCTGCCCCTCACCCTTCTTCCTGCTAACAGAACACATATTTTGTTCTCTGTCCTACAAGTGGCCATATACTTAATGGCCGGTAGGGTCTCTCATCCCTATGGATCTAATATTCCTTCCCAGTTGGTTCAGCAACAGGGATGAGAGACAATTCTGGCCAATGAGACAGCAGGGACGTCTGCAGGGAAGACCCTGGGGAGAATTTCCCTACTTTTGAAAAGGAACATATGACAGAGTCATTTCATGTTTCTGCCTCTGGAAGACTGCTGTTCTATATATTTATTTATATATTCATTCATTCATTTTTTTTTTTTAACATTCAAACATTTTATTTGAATGATGTATTATAGTAACAAAGCTTGACAATTTTATTAGAGGTCACAAACAGAAAGTTTTTCGTTCCACACATACAATTTTAATACAAATATTAATAAAACTCATCGATTTAATAACAATTTGAGTTCTACGAATTTACTGAACATTTACTACTGTATTCTTATGACATCTTTCCAATAAGCCTGCAGACCAGATTAAATGACCTTTGACTTCAGTTATTACCAAAGCTAACACTAATCCCTTAGCAAAAAGTCACATAGATAATTCCTGATAAACTGTATTTTTTATGACCATTGTAGACACGTTCTGACTTCCCCAAATTAGAGACTTTAGTCTTAATCATAAAGAATGCTGTGTCATATTTTACATTTTTAATGAAATGTAGTTATTATGTTGGACATTGGCTGAAGAAGTGGGATGAAATTTATGTAAATAAATATTTTTAAAAATGTATCAAAAGATATTTAAGTCTTTGCTAACTTGGAATTTAAAGATGTAAAAACATCTTTATTCTCTTTTAAATAATTTCTTCAGAACCCTGTTTAAATGCAAGTAACACAGTCTCATAGTTAGCAAGGACATGGTGGGTGCTTTTTCAGATTTTTTTTTAATGGTGGATTATGACTTGCTGACAATTAGAAGGACATATCATAAAAAAAATCCTAGATAGTTTTAGATTACCTTTAAAAATCGTTTGCTAAAGGGATTTATAAAGGCTCTCATAAAGTAAAGAGTCTTTAATCCTGGTAAATCAAAATGACTGCATAACTTTTTTATTTTTTGACTGCATAACTTTTTTTTTTTTTTCACACGGGCAGGCACCGGGAAACGAACCCGGGTCCTCGGGCATGGCAGGCAAGCACTCTTACCTGCTGAGCCACTGTGGCCCGCCCTGACTGCATAACTTTTTATATTTAAATTTCTATGAACTTATTTTACAGAAATAAAAGCACATTCCTAACTCTACTTTTTTACATAAAAAGCAAACCTTTTTAGTCCTGAGTTCTGTTTTATTTTTTAACTTATTTCTGGAATATAATTAAGTATAAATCAAGTTACTATATGTAAGATGCCTATTTTGGTAATAGAGAAGAAAGCAGATTAGTAATAAAGCAAATTATGAAAATATGTAAGATTAATTTAATGGAAGCTGGTTGTTAGATTTTCACACCATTTTACGAGTTACAAGGAGTATTTTTTGTTGTTTGGGTATAAAGAAAATACTTTTAGCGATCATTATGACATTGTCTGCTCTAGTTTAAAAAATTATGTTAGTTAATGATCAATCCTCAAAGTAGAAGTGTTCTCTTATTAAAATGTTATCCACATAAAAATCAGCTTCTAGAATGTAGATAATTCATGACAATTTCTAAATAAAACATTTTGGTTGTAACTGAGATCATAAATTGATTTTCTAGACAAAGGAAAGTATACTGTACTTCTTCCTTATCCCATAACCCATGGAGACCATCTGAAAATGGAGCTATCAGCTTGGGGACATAAAAATTAAGATAAATGTATAAGTGTGTAGCTAAGTGTAAAAATTAGGTAGTCAACGTGATCTCTGAGAGTACAATAGGAAAAATACTGAAAACTTATTGCTTAACATTGAGAATAGTGAGAAAAGGGCTAGTCAAATTAAACCAAGTTATCGAAACTCATCATTGGTAAAAGCTTGTTGAGACAGATGTTTGAAGATTTATGTGAAGGCAGGTATATCTGAGGTCAAGAGTTTTGAACTAGTCATTCTCTAAAGAGAAAGGCACATGGCTAAGGCTAAGCCATAAAAATCTATTTGGTAAACATAGTGTTTGTGGTTGATAAATAGATCAACATTTGTTGACTTATCTTATAGATAAAGCCTTTGTTCTATTTGTTACAGATTATAAATCTGTTAATTTAAATGAGGGTGAATTAATAAAGGAAACCATGATTTTATCCTGCACCTCAATGTTTTGGCTATTAAGTTTCTTTAATTTCCTTAAAAATTTAGCAAAAACATTTAATCTTAAGCATATCCAGAACTCTCATATTTGTTACCGGACCACATATGGGGCCAGTTGTTTTCTATTATTGGATAAAATAGTTATCCAAGATTCTACTTAACAGAATCAGTAGAGGAAGGTGGAGTAAGAATTGAATCCTCTGCTCTGAAATCTCTCCTAGGATGAAAGTGGGGGCTTCGAGAATATCGTGGTTTCAAACCTACAGATGAAGGTTGAGAAAAGCTTCTTCTCACAGAATGTAACATTGGTTCCCTAAGTTTCACTTAAAAACATCTTTGGTGTTTATTCAGTTTCATATTTGTAGACACAGCTAAGGGTGTATAGAATACGGAGCAACAGGGTTATTTTTAATATGATATAGTTCAAGAAAACACTGTTGTGTTAGGAAGATAATATGTGTAGAATAGATTCTAGCTTTCACTTGATTTTGGTTTCACCATATTTAGGCTTGTGTATATTTTAGCAATATTAACTGTTTTTTAAAATTCAAACTCTAGGTTTATATTACAAACATTAATACATATGTTCAAAATATTTGTATATATAATATCCAGAAACCTGTCATATTATGATTATTTTTCTCATATAAATTACTATGGCCAAAGTTGACGCTTTTCTTAAACATACTTAAAGATATCTCCATATCTATTATTGACCCTCTTTTGTCATTCATATATTGAGTATAAGGCTTCTTAAAGCATCTTAGCAAATAAAAACATTTGCTGCATGTATCATGTCAGACTAGATACATATTTCTTCCTTTAAAACAGTAACATTTTCAGTATTGCTTTTTATCTTTCATTCAGGTCTTAGTTTGTGATGTTTCTAGGCTTTTAAAAAATTAACATTGTCTGCATAAAATTTACCCATATTATCAATTCACCTTTAAAATACAAAGAAGCCGTGATTGCCTGCTCTTACAGAATTGGAGAACTTTTTTACTATTAAAAATGTCACACTTGAGTTTTTTAAATTAAAAACTGGCCACTCTAACTTTTCTCTAAATGCTGACTGTTTAACATGTATCTCAACTTTCTTCTGTAAAAATATTATTCCTTTTATAGATATTTGGATTAATAATGAAACAACATATAAATGAGCAACGTTTAAATTGACTACATGGAAATTTACTCTACCATTGAATGAAATTTGATTGCACAATATTAGGCAAGAGTGTAATTTTCTTCACCATTTTAATTTCATGTCCACTCTGAGAACTGAAGTGGTTTTGCACTTCCACTGAGTATGAATAAAATATATTTAAAAAACCATAGTATTTTCATAATATTCAGAAGATGATACCTGGTTATAACCTTAGTTAATTTTTTTATCCTGTCTCATAAAGGATAATGAACTGTCAATTGATATTAAATACGTTTTCTGTATATCAGTCTTAACGTTTCTGGGCTAATATATTTAACCCGAAGAATAAATATTCTGGCAAACTTGAAAACCACTCCATCTATATGAAAATATTTTACTTTGATAGTTATTTTGAAAGTAACATACTTTGTCATAAGGTCTGTGTTCTATTATTGAAGCCCTAGTGAAAATATCATGAAACAATATATTTAATACTCTGCTTATCTGTTGTTTTCAGCATATATTTTAATCCTATGTTTTTTACAGTTTATTCAGTGTATACCAAGGCATTTTTGTTCTAAACCTTTTGTAAATTTTTAAATCCAAGAGTAATTGTATTTTGCTTCAAAAAGGATTTAGATTTGAAGTGTTTTTCTTAACTAATTTATTTTAAGCAGTTGTGCTCCTTGTCAGAACATACTGATGTACTTCCATATTATTTTTATTCAATTCTATAATGATTTTGTTACTTTATTTTCCCCTCTACAGACAAAAAAACTGGGGTGGGGTGCACGGATAGTTCAGTAGTTAGAATGCCCACCTTCCATGCAGGAAACCCGGGTTCAATTCCCGGGCCATGCACCCAAAACAAACAAACAAAAAAACTGGGCTGGTATAAAAATTCATTAATGTCCTTTTAAAAAAAAGTTCTGCTCTTTCTTTATAGATAAGGTAACATACCCATAATAACAAAAATACTTTAATCAAACTATTATAAAAGATCAGTGTTTTAGCTTTTAATGGCCAAGGTCCTTTTACAAGTCATAATAAAAATGAGCAAAGATACAGAAACTAAAACTTCATCCTTAGCGTTATAGGGTTCTGAAACAACAAATGATAGTATATGAAGGAAATGTTTGATCAATATAAAAAGTATTGCCTTAAAAGTATATATTTTTTCCTTCAGCATTTTGAAGAAAACATTTAAAGGATAATAATTTTTAAGTATTCATTACCCATTTGGAATAATTTTAATACTCACAATGTGTTTCTTACTAATCATATTTAGGATCTTTGTTTTTAAAATGTCTAACTTTGGTACCAAAGAAAGCCACACAATATCCACTTACATAACGTATTTTTAGCAACATGTAAAAGAAACGTCTTAAAATCCTTATTTTAGCGTCTAACATATTATGCAAATTATTCAAAAAAGGTACTAATACATTCACATTTTGTCTTCCCTGTATAAGCACTGGAATACAGTAATAAAGTTAACCTTAGGATTACTTTATTCAGGTCAGTTACAATTGTTAAAAATAACTTTGAGTTACAATAACACATTTATCATAAGATGTACTTTGATGTCTCTAGCTGGACAGCTTTGAAAACCTAGTTTGGTGAAGAAGTTGGGGAGGAAGTACATGCTGAGCATAAGATAAAAAGAACAGCACTGTGGATTCGAGAGAGTCAACTAATTCCAAAGCTCAGGAAGTCACCAAAGACTCAGAGAAGCATGTAGCACTGAAGTCCTGGGCTGAAAGAAAGAATCAACAGTTCAAGAACCTGGGAAGACCAGCAGGTATATAGAATAGAGTGGGACTTCTAATCTCGTACTAAGAATATTTCCTCTCTGCCGTGATTTTAACTTCTTCACCCTATAATTTGGGGTGGAACCTTTAATTAGATTGTTTCCATGGATACCCAACATGAGCAAGCCAACCCAGGCTTGGGATGATCACAGTTCTAGGGTGTTGTTGGACATTTCACAGAGATATATGATATGCATTTTTCAAAAAGGAGCTGGTCATGAAACTCAAAGATTTTTTTTTTTAATCACCCATTCTGAACTCTCAACATTCACAGGCTATTGCATCAGTGAGCTCAACTATTAAACATCCCTCATTCCAGAAGGGATGGTGTGGCGAGACTGCATAGACACCATGATTTGCATGGTGGTTTGGCTCTTTACCAAAATGGTACATTTCCATACCTGGGCATATACAACCTTGAGATGAAGCATATAATCAGGCTACTTAGTCTTAGTCTCCCTCTGGCCTCCTCTTCTTTGGCCATTCTGCTCATCCTTCTTCATGGCTAAGCTGATGACTGCTTCATTAAATTTCAGAGTAGTGTTTCCAACTGCTTGCAGAATAGCTCTACAGGGATGCCCCTCAGGTACCCTGAGACTGACAGGTCCAAAGCTGCATTTTTTTTTTATTTGTTCCCTGAAAACTATTCCTTCTGTTGTATTTTATATCCTAGTTGGGGATTCACAATCCATGAATTGTCTACCTAACCTACAAAGTTGGGGAGGAGAGAAGATCCTTGTGGCCTTCTTCCTCTTTCCTACCACCCCCTAGATCCAATCAGTCACTAAGTCCACTGATTGTATCTCCTAAATTTTTCTCATCATCATCATCTCTTCCTCACCAACCCACCTATCCCTGTGCAAGTTCAGATCTGTGTCATATCTCATCTACACCAGTGGGTTCCAATCTTTTTTCTTCTGAGAAATAAATATTCATGGATAGAGACACCAGGTAGGTAAAAGACACCCCTATGGCCACAGACATGCAGCACAGATTTACAAAAAGAAAGAAAAGGATTCAGATTCTGGGCAATTTCCAGGTCCCTAGCAGGACTCGAGTCTGTTCTCAAATTTAATCAGGACGAACCACTATGTCTGAGACCCACTAGTCTTCCTGGCAGCAATGGCCCTTTAAAGAGTCTTCCTGGATACTATCTGGCTGACTGGAAACCAGCCTTTACTTGTTACCAGAGACCTTTGCCTAAACAAACCTAATCAAACCATCCAGAGTTTTACATTGATTATAAAACAAATCCCGAATACTTTGAAAAGAAACATAGAGCACACCATGCTCTGACCCTTACTGGCCTCTCCAGCCCCATTTCTGGACAGTCCCTGCCTTGCACTATAAGATCTAGTCATCCCAATGCTACAGTTCCCTGAACACAGTGCTGTTCTACACCTCTGTGCCAGTTCTCATGCTACCACTTTGATCGAATGCCCTTTCTTTCATATCCTCCTCTCCATCTCTCTCCATCTCTCCAAAGCCCAGTGCACACCTTTGCCTGGCTAACTCCCACCTACTCTTTAGAACAGCTCAGATATCAACGTCTCCAGGAAAACTTCCATGGCAGTGCCTCTCCCCATCATTGACAGTCTGTATTCACCTCTACAACAGCATTCTCTACACTATTCAGTACTAATATCTATCTTTAGAAATCTGTGTTTTGCACTAGACTGAGCTATTTAAGGATAGAAACCATGTTTTTTTCTTATTTATACTGCCAGTGTCTAACACAAGGTCTCTATATAGACCAGGTGCCATAAGCATTAGCTGGGTGAATGAAAGAATTCCAAGAATAATGAGGATAACCCAAGTGGCAGCATCAACAGGAGCATCACAGGTCAGAGGGAATCCAGAGTGCAGGAGGCACATGGCGCAGTTGCTGGGTGAGATGGGGCTGGGTGGAATACCTACACAATGGAATGTCCTGAGATAAAGTTTTTCAGAGAAAAACAGAGCACCTGAGCCCTGCTTTGTAAAGCCTGGAATCTGCCTCCACAGCCTTGCCACTCTTAAACTGGCTGTGCTTCAAGACTGTTTTGAGAGTATGCATCCAATTTCAGTTCCTGGGACAGGCATTACCTATTAGGCCTGGTTTCATGGATTTAGATATTGCCAATTCATAGCCTATTTCTGGAATGTAATCTGTATCTTCTAAAGTCAACTGAAATTGCCCTGTGTAAACTATCTCCAAACAGGAGGCCTCACAGAGGTAGCACTGCACATTCAGACAGAACCTCTACTCCTGCCCACCCACTGCCAGGAAAGCTGGACTTTTGCTGCAACACAAACATCCTCCCCAAATGATCACTTCCACTTTTAGCACTTTCTGGGAGGCAGTGGACAACGATCTCAGGGAAGCTTATTCCACCCTCTTGAGTACGGTCTCCTCTGGGGCTGTCCTTCAGACTTTTGTATCTTGCCTCCCCTTAGTTACCTTTCTCCAGTTTCTCAACTATTCTTCCTTTGAGATGTTTTTTAAATCTCCTTTCAATCATGTTCACTCTACTTAGAAACATTCCCAGGCTGAACAAGCCAATGTCCATCTTAGCATATGCTGGCTGGAACGGAACACAATACTCTGGCAGTGTTCTTAATCATGCAGAATAGTCTATGTCTGTCAATGCACTTATTTCTTATAGTGGTTATAATGCCATTAAGATTACCTTAGCTTTTGGTAACCATATCATCTTGGTCTTGATAATTGTGAAATATGGAGTGATATAATTAAAATCAGAGTAGAAATGCAGGACTTTGCCTTGGTTTATATATGTGAATATTTGGGCCGAGATGGGCAGAGATGACAGAGAAGTAGTACAATAATGCAATGTTCCACCACGACCTTGAAATGTACTCAAACACTTAATAAGAGGTTACTAAGAGGCAGCAATTCTTAGGAGACATATGAAGCAAATGCTGAGGATGTGGCCTGGCTCTAAGAAGAATTATACCTACAAGAACGGGGTGGAAAGGAATAGGACTGGTGTGCAAATTTCCTGTGACAGTCAAGGCCTTTGAAATCAAGGCTTGTGCCAAGGGCTCCAGGTACCTGATAAGGAAATTTCACAGTAAGATGGAGAAGGGAGCAGGCCACAGGCCATCCCTTATCATCCCTAGTGTAAGAGTCACATGCAAATAGTGGCTCCATCTAAACTGGTCCATTTAACATCTGTTTAACAGATTTAGTGAGAATTTTTATTCTCTCTCCTTATTCAATTTCAGGTGATTCTACTCTGTACGATTCATTGGTTTTCACTCAGCAAGTGGCTAATTCAACATGTCTCCCTCTCCCATCACCTATCTGCCCTTGGAAACTGCTGCCAAGCAACTCTCTCCCATGTGGTTTTGGTGCCAGCAGCTGCATATTGTATAGCTCTCTTTTCCAGTTTTGGATCATCTAGAAATTGCAAATCATGCTTTCCATAGAAAACACAGGTAAATCAGGAGGTAAAGAGTTTTGATAAAATAGGAATCATTAATCTAGTCAAGGGTTAAAAGATGGTGAGAAGATGTTTCTGACAATTCTGTAATAACTATAATTCTGATAATACTGCCTAAGTTTTTGATAATATTGTCACAGGGTTTTCAGATCATGGTAAATGACATGGAAAGGCTGTTTGCATAGAATTAATTTTAATTTTATTAGAATAGATAAAATTACTTAATAAGTCTTACAACAGGTAACCTTATTGCCATAATTATTAATGAACCATTACACTAACACTTGTTTTTTTTCTTTGAATAGTTATCCATTTCTTGTTTTGCATTCAAACTTGATTTCTTTCTCCCTCCTGTCACCAGTCAATTCACATTTCATCACACTTTAGCATTCTCTATTGGACATAGAGAGACGGGGTGGGGGTGGGGGTAGAGTTAAAACCACATTCAGCTTGCTAAAAGCTTTG
Source organism: Tamandua tetradactyla (assembly GCF_023851605.1). NCBI lineage: Eukaryota > Metazoa > Chordata > Mammalia > Pilosa > Myrmecophagidae > Tamandua > Tamandua tetradactyla. The sequence continues at coordinate 147,966,948 of NC_135332.1, forward strand.
GTAGGTGGGAGAGAAGATTAATAATATTGACTTGTCTCAGTTTCCATTGCAAAGATTTGATTTGATATCAGCAAATCTATCACCTACATTACAACTGGAGGAGTTGGGGCAGGGAGATTTATGAGAAACTACAGTTTAGCTGGTAAGGTTGGAGATTTGTGGAGGGAGAGACTGGGGAGTTGGATGTGTCTTTGCAAATTTAAATATTTTATAATTCCAAAAATCCTGCTTACTTTGGCTTCCTTTTATCACAAAACAGGCAGTTCTTTGTGCCTTGAAAGAGACACACAGGCTGCAAAGAGTCATCGAAACTGCCCCAAAATGCCTTTAATCTTGACCATTTTCAAACATAGATCTTTATGGTGGACAGTTTTCTGAGGAATTCTTACAAAGCAGAGTCTGTTCTGAGGTTGCTGATTCAAAAATCTGTACACAGGGCATAATGAAGAGGTAAAGTTTTGTGTAACTTAATGAAAAGGAAGAAAAATTAGCAGGAAATTAAAGACTACCCAAGTTGCAAGCATGCAGCATGTTAGGATTCAGAATAAATGAAATGTAACTCTACCAGGTCTACCACAGAGCAGCGTTTGCCCTTAAGCCCTGCAAAGTGTCGAAGGAACTCTAAATTGACCTTCAGGTCCTGGGTTTTAAGAGGGCTCCCAGCAGAGGGGGCGTAGAAGGTAACATGCTGATGACTTCAGAAATGCACAGCTTGGAGAATGAGAGTTACAGGAAATTGGATTAAAAAAAAAGAGGTCTAAGCTCTGACCAGTCAGTTTCGTACAGGTTTCCTTCTGCCTCCGCGTTCCAATAAGCACCTAGCACAGAACTCTCCTGACAACCACTTTTTCTGGACTATAAATTCCCAATTCCCCCTTCTGCTTTGGAACACCAGCTTTTGCTTTGTGTTGCCCACTTTGCAAATTGTTATACTGTTAATTATACTCTCTTCTTTCTGTTTGCTTGTAATAGTTCTCTTGACAGAAGAATATGAGCTTCCAGTAGCATAAATAAAAATAATAAAGTCTGCATCTAGAACGTACTTACCATAATTGCAGGCAAGGGATTTCCACTCATCTTTCACTAATGATTTAGGTTCTATTACTTTCCATCTACTTTTATTCTCTTAGAACTAGAAAAATTCCCATAACTTGTGAGCCATTAAAGCATTACATATCTACTATTCAATCAGTACAGAATGGTGATAAATTAATCACTTACAGATCTGAGCACTCCGGCAATTTAGGCAGTTAGGAATGTGGATGAAGTCACCACACTGTTGGATTTTAGAGCTGACCATCTGCGTGCCCATGTGAACATGGTAGGAGCCAGTGGAGGGAGGAATTTAGTCCCTTCCTTTCAGAGCTGGTGTGTGCCTCTTCGCCCTTCAATCTGCTCTTCCTGCCTCCTACTCTGCTCTTTATCACCGGAAGCTGACCCTGCAGATGGGTTCCCAGGTGCCTGTAATCAAGCGACCCCCAGGTGGGTTTGGCCAATCAGAGATTGGTGGGTGCGTTGAACAGAGAAGCCAGGGCTTTGCCCCTCGTCCTTGCCTGCCCTAGATGGCCCCTCTGTCAGTTACTTCACCTCTTTCGTGGCTCCAGCTTCTAATGGACAAGTCTAACATAGTTCCAGCTTTGACTGGACAATCTATGTCTCTCCATCTTAAGGGGGGAGCACTTTCAGCTATTGCCAATTTTAGCTTCTGGCCTGTGTGGCCCGTTTCCTACCTTAAATTCTCACTCAGAGTAGTCTTTGTTTCCTGGTTGGACCTCAAATGATGTAACTGATATGGAAGTTATGTACTATCTATTCAAATCATAACTTCCTTTCCTTTTATATGGAATCCCCTACTTTTTAAATAAAAAGAGTTGCTAATATGTATTGAGCACTTTCTGAGTACCATGTACTATGCTAAGCCCTTACATTCATTCTCCCAATAGATCTTCCCAAAAGCCCTCTGAAGCCGGTTCTATCAATATCTTCATTTGAGAAACGTGAGGCTCAAAGAGATTAAGTAATTTATTTAAGGCCATGCTGCTGAAGGGCCTTAGTCAGAATTTGAACCTAAGTCTATACAATTACAGAGTTCTCACTCTTAATCACTGTATTCCATATTGCCTTTGAACATTTTATACTTATGAAAAATATGTATAAAAGTCAAATATCTTAAAATTAAAACTAACACAATAAGGAAAAGAAAAAAGGAATTAATGGGATCATATAACTTAAAAGTATAAGTTCACTTCATGATTGGGTTCAACTTACGTTTTGAGTCTTTATGTCTTTCTTCCTCTGTCTCTTGAAAGAGCTCTTTCCAGTGGTAGAAAAAACAGCACTGGCAGCCTCAAACTCTTATTCTGCCAAATTACCAAGGCCAGCAGAAAATGTATGTGCTGAGAATGACTTCTTTTTTTTTTAAGTCCCAGGAGAAACTGGATTGGCTTGGTTTAGACTATTGTTCATCTCTGAACCAATTACTTATGCCAAGTGAATGGAGTCCTACAATTATTGGGTCTAGATACAATACCCCACTCTTGTGGTGGCTAGACCAGCTTTACTTGACCTACATGGAATCAGTTCCCTATTCTAAAAGAAGGGTTCCAACTCCAGAAGAAATCAGACAAGTGCTTCTGAAAGGACAAAGGCAAGAGAAGTTCAACAGAGAGTTTCCCTTTCCTTCCATTCTAGCCTTCAGATGAATGCCCTAGTTGGACCAGTATTTGGCATGTATTTTTAGCATTTTGCACATGCTCAGGGTTATTTTCTACTGCCTCTCAACTCTAACCCCTCCCTTTTGTACTCCGAGAACTACACGTCCCAGACCCTCTTGCCAGTGACTGTTAGGTTCTAACAATTGGACAACTGGAGGAACTAGAAGGAGATAAGAAGGAAAAAGAAGGGAGGAGGGGTCTCCTTTTATCACAAATTCCTGGTAGCTTCATGCCCAAAGCAAAGGGCAGCTATAGTTTCAGCCTCCAGCTTTTCTTGGCACTTCTACCAGCCCTGCCACCCCCTCAGAGGTGTCAGAACCAGCTGGCCTTGCCCTGTTTGTCTTCCAGACACTGTGTACTTGGTGCTTTAACCTGAAGTCTAAGACCAAATGTGTTCTAGCTGGGCTTAGGGTTGGAACTTCCTCAAAGCTCTAGCCTCAGAAGCTCTGCAAATACTTCTTCCATTTTGTTTCTCTAGCTATAGGGGTGTTAGCTGCTTTTTTTGTAACCATGTGGTGCCCCTTAGCATCTTGGATTTCCAACACCTGTGTAACCAAGCTCCTATATTAAGTGCTCTCTGGTTGAAATATCTAGCAGGTTTATGTTACTCTGTCACAGTTTCTTCTAAATTCCACTATGTTCCATCGAGCCTTAAAAATTGGCACTTTTAGCCCATTTATTGCTGTCTTTATTTGAATTCTTTCTAAATTTATGAGCTTTTATTATGACCACTTTTCATTCTCTATTTTTTTTGCTTTTTTAATGAAATGATAGAATATATAAAAATAGTCAAATAGTAGTGCAAATACTGCTATGCAAAGATAGAAAGGCTGCCGAAATGGAACTTTTGACTGGCAGGCAGTGATTATGGGATAGAGTGAAATGTTCATCATCAGCTGATGCATGAAAGGATTCACTTGGCATATAAATGGTAATTTAGAGATATACGAATGCTGAACATTTTTAAAACTGAGAAGTTCTCGTGTTTGCCTTCCTGAGAAAGAAGTATAGAATTTTGGTGGTTGGCTTCTATCACTCGTGTGATTAGAATATTCTTATCAATGACCTTTAACTTCTTGATACCTGCCAGCCATTTTACTTTTCACATTATAACGAAGTTGTGATGAATAGCAAAAGCTCTCAATCAAAGCCAACTGATAGATGTGGCATGCATATATTCTTAAGATGTCCCCAAGATTCCTGTCCCCAGTGTACATTTGCTGTATAATGTCCTCCTCCTGAGTGTGAGTGGAACCTGTGAATGTGGTGGATGTCACTTCCACAGTTATGCTACATTATATGGCAGAAGGGATTTTGCACATGTAATTAAGGCCCCAAACCAGTGAATTCTGAGTAAGTCAAAAGGAAGATTGTACTGAGCGGGCCTGGCTTACTCATGTGAGCCCTTTAAAGGGACTGGGCTTTTCCTGAACTCAGAGATTTGAAGAACTACAGACAGAGAGGGCTTGCGGAGGAGACCCACGGCAAGGACATGAGAACAGCCTCAAAGCTGAGAACAGCCTTATAGCTGAGAACCATCCCCAACTGACAGCTGCAAGATAATAGGCATCTCAGCCATACAAACACGAGGACATTAATTCTGCCAAAAAACTAAGGAAGTTTAGAAGTGCTCTTTCCCAAGTCAGTCCACCAGATGAGGACACACCTGGTTGACACATTGCTTTCAGCCTTGTAAGAACTTGAGCAAAGGATTCAGCTAACTCATGCCGAAATCCTGACCCACAAAAAACTGTGAGATAAATTTGTGTTGTGTTAAGCCACTAAATGTGTGGTAATGGGTTACACAGTAATAGAAGATGAATATAGTATACAGGGGAGGAAAAATTACATTTCCAACAGCAGCAAAATACCAAGATCAGAAAAAATATAGGCAGATAAAAAATATACAAGACCCATACAGTATAAAGAAAATGATAAAGTTTTTTTACTGAAGTATAAAAGAGGATTTGGAAAAATGGAGAGACATAGTATGTCCCTAGATGGAAAGATTAAATGTTCTAAGAATGTCAGGCTTTAAAAGATGTTTATGATAAGTAAGTGCACTAATAGCCTAATAGAAAAAGTAATGGATTTAAATGGGAAATATGCAAAAGATTTGGAAATGGCTGGTAAACGATCATTTAAAATCAAGAGCCTCTTTGATGTAGTAATTCCATATCTAGGAATCAATCCATAGGAAATAATCAGAAGTGTGCAAAAGAACTTTGGAGAATAGTGTTCAATGTGGTATTATTTATAGGATGGAAAAATTGAAAATAACCAATGAAAGTAACATTTTCAACATCAATATCACTTCAAATGATTGGTCTAAGCTAAACTCTAAACTCCATTCATTTCCTTTGGGAGTGATTGGTTTGGAAACAGATGTGATCCAATGCTGGCAAAAAACATGACTGGAATACTGTGAGGTGGTTTTGGAAAGTCTCCTTGTTCTTTAACATGACAGAGAAAGGATATTGACGCTTGTCTTTTTCTGGACATTCCTATGTCCAATGCCATTTTACCCGCATGATGCGAATTGGCCTGAGGGTAAAGTTGTCCCACTGAAATGACAGAGTAGATAAATGGAAAGATCTGGGCACCCTTTGGCCTCAGGGCCTTCACACTGAAGATTCCCTTTGCCTGGAATAGTCTTCTCACAGATATCTGCACAGCTTGCTCCCTCACCATCTTCAAACCCTTACTCAAACGTGACCTACCCCTACCACTCTATGGAAAACTATAATCAGCTTCTCTGCCACTGCCACTGACATTTTTAATCCCTTCTACCATCTATTTTTCCATAGAATTTATTACATAACATACTTTATACCTTGTTCATTAAGTTTATTTTCTATCTATCATGATGAACTAAATTGTAAGCAATGGGATATTTATCTATATTCTTCATCAATGGATTTCCAAAACCTTGAACAGTACTGAGCATATAGTAAGATCACAATAAATATTTGCTCAGGGAATGAATGAATGAATGAATGAATCCAACTAGCAATGATGGACTTGAATCTCAAACTTGGGTCCCCTGACTCCAAATTTCACAACTGTCTCACTCTATGGTATGCTGTTTTGAAACAGAGGAAAGATTGTCAAAGGGACAAGTGATTGGACTTGCTATGGGTTGTCCTGGAGAACAAAACCAGGGTATATGGGTCAACACTACACAGAGTCACTTAAGAAAACAGCTTCTTTATTTAAATACAACCCAGCACCCTCCAAAAGGCAGCTAGCTGGTCAAGCAGTTTTACCTTTCCTTTGGGATCCTGTCTCATTGATCCCTTTCTGCCTTTATGATACCTGTTTCAAAGGCATGTCTTTGTCTTGAAACTTCTGGCTCAAGTGTGGAAAATTCTTTCCTTGTTTTCCACAAGCAAGGCTTTGGAAGATTAGAATCTTTGAAAGTAATATTACTTAGATACTACTTTCTGAATATTACCTGAACTAGGAGTCCTCTGACTTCCGTACTGCCATGTCTTTGACATTTACTTGCAATTAGATCTTGGGAAAGCTCCTTGACCTCTCTGAGTTGCCTTTAATTATATCCTACAACCACAGACTATGTGGATAGGATTAGATAATTTCTAAAATTCTTGTCAGCTCTAAGAGTCTATTACTCTTTTCTACCAAAGAGATCAATATTGTTATATTAGAACTTGCATCACATGAACAACTAGGATAAACTACACCCAACAATATTAACTCATTCATTTCCCTTCTTAATTTCTTTCAGTAGAGAGGGGATGCTGTATGTGCATAGAAAATGCTATTTGCAGCTACTCTAATTAGTTAAAAAATTAAATTTGAAAACCAAGTTTTAAGTCTTTAAGCTTAACATAGAGGATTCAGGTTCAAGTGCCTCATCAGTTTAAAAGACTTAATTTTTCTAAAGGTTAGCACTACTTATAATCTTAGTTTAATAAATTACTTTACATATTTTAAACCACATTTACAAATGTAATATATGAAATTTATCCCAATGCCAAATTCTTGTCAGGACAAGCTTAACAATTTAAGAAGATTCTTTTTAAACATCCAAGCACTTCTTTTAAATCTATAAGCTTATAAATGTAGCAAATAAGATTTTTAAAACATTCAAAAGCTCTACAAACTTGATTAAATTTTGTTACTCATTGCAAATTAATGTCACAAAATAATTAGTTAAATTTTCTTAAATGTTTCAAAGACTTTACTAAATCATATGATCACATTAGTATGAGACATTCCTAAAATTATCATGAAAATACTAACATTATGGGTTTGATTAATTTCACTCTCTATGCTTACTTCTATACTTTGTAAGGTTTGCAAAGTCACTTATCCTAATGACTCTGGACGCTACTGCCCAAGTCCAGATGAGTTTTCTCGGTCCAAAATTTAGGCCTCTTCTCACTTTTCTCTCTTTTAATTAAACTTATAGATTTTAATTCCAATTAGAGACTAAGGATTAGTTTAGGATCCCTTCCAAGGCCACGGATTAACAAATTGAGTTTATTCTAAGGGATCTCAACATATGCCTCTCAGATGGGATTTAGTATTGTAAACCAATTCACCAATGTTCCCTGGGTATGTTTTAAGATTTACTCTTACCTTTTTTTTGGTCTTAAATGACATCAAATGCTTTCATAGCCTTTAATCACTTGAGTAGAGTTGGCTGGCTTGCCAATAAACTCTTCGTGCTTTGTATTCCTATATGCAGTTTTGTGATTTGGGAATCAGCATGGAGTAGGGGAAATAGCATATGACTTAGAAATGGCCAGGTTTAAGGCTTACATCTGCTGCTTAACAACAGTGAGATCTGTGCCAATCACTTCACTCCTCTGAGATGCTAGTTTACACATTTGTTTACTAATCAGCTCCACCAGGAGCTGATCCAGGTTTTGTGGGGCCAGAGTTTATATAATTTGGAGCATCCTCTTTTAAAAAAATGTGAAATTATAAATCAAAATTATGTACAAAAGTGACTATTTAGAATGAAAAAATCACAAGTTAACATAGTTTTCAAATATCAGTGGATGCCATAAACATTACAAAATCCAGAAAAATGTCACAATATTTTCATTAACTGCCTGACACATCTCTACAATACCTTTGTTCCTACATTTTTCAACTGCCTGCTCTTTGATTGACTGGCATGATAATGATTTTGCAATGACATTTACTATAGAGAGATTAGAAAGACAGCTCACTGTTTCCTGTAAAATGGTTGATGGAAACTTTTTATTATTGATAGTTGGAATGGAAAAACGTGGATTTACACACCAGTGAACCCATTATTTGTAGTACTATTACAGATCTGTTCCCTAGAAGTGCAGAAATTCCAATAATTCAATTTTGAATTATCAACAAAGAAAAATATGTATAGTGCTTTTTATTTTGTGCACTGTATTACTGAATATATTCCTTATAGGAGGAAACTTCCATTTTGATAAGACCTGAAGTTTTCCGTGTCTAATGACCAGAAAAAAAATTTCTATGGACTAGCTTCTGGCTGCATGCATGCCAAACCTTGTTTCTCCTCCATTATCCACATTCTTCTGAGGCCGAGGACCTTAGGATACATTTATATCATACAAACTCTGGCCTTGCACCCTTAAATCACAAGAAAGGGTTAAGCAGCCCAGTGGGCAGTAGGAATATTCCTGGAAGCCATTCCTATCCAGGCTGGTCAGAAATAGAAAATATACATATTCTACTAAACACGAACCAAATGAGTCAACACTTCAATTTGCCCTTAGCTGGATCCCCAAAATGTTTGTGGCCATTCCAATGCCACCCAAGAGGAGGGTGAAATGGAGGGGAAATTCAAGTGCAAAGAGAGAAGAGTCTTAAAAAAATATTGTGGCTGAAAATTTTACTTCTGCAAATTTTGTACCACATACAGCCATGTAAGCACCAAGGTAGGGCCTCTTCCTAGACCACTGGAAGGATGAAGAGTGAAGGGCCTAGGCCAGCCTCCAGGAAATCTCTGTGCACAGGGCTACTTGAGGACCTGGGGGTCAGGGTAGGTGAAACCCTATGTATACGGTAAAGTACTTATGTGTTATTATATATGTGAAATATAGATAATGATACCTGCCTTATTTATCTTTCAGTACAATTTAATAATGTGAATGTGTGGCTTTAAAATGCTTGAAAGTTAATGCAGGGTTAGATCTTTGCTGAAACCCCAATTTGGACACCAGATTTAGCCAGAGAGAGACCATCTGCAGTCATTGGATGATAGCAGCAGCAGCTGCAACTGCAGGAATCAGGTAGAAGACAGACTCTTTGGGTGGCGATGCCCCCCCTCTGACCCGTGAGCTTGCTGCCATTACAGTGGTTTGGCTGCACAAGGGCATCAACTGGGACCTTGTTTAGCTTTGCATGGGACCAGCTTTATGGGAGTTCAACCTGGGCAGCCTCACAGGGCTCTTCGCTTACAAGAGTCCCATGCTGGATTTAACACTCTGCTGTCACTGTCTTGATATTATTAATGCGTATTTTTATCAAAACAAGGGACTCTGCATTTTTGTTTTGCATTGGGCATGGCAAGTTATCTAGCAAGTCCTGGCTTTAGAACTGATGTGGTTATTTCTTCTTCTGACAAACTGGAATAAAATTTACCTGCTCTCACTCCAAAGTGAGCATTCCTAGAATTTGCCTTGACCAACTCACAGGCCACTGTTCCTTCTCTTTAATATTCATCAGTTGGATTCACAATAACTTCCTGGAGTCTTGCTGGGTCTCTAAAGAGAACCCTGCTGAGGTGAATCTGACCCCAGCAGCACTGCCATCTGTCAACAACCTCAGTGCAGCAATACTTCTATTCTGCCTGATTCTAGCCAGTGGACTATGAGGGAGTTATTCCTGCTCCAACCTGTCCCTTCCGGATGCGTGGCCTAGGTCCCTGAGGACGCTTTCTTCCAGAGTGGACAAAGGACAGATGACTTCCCCAACCTGCAGAGGGGGCCTGGTCCAGTGCGACATAACAGAAGAGGATCCTATTCACCCCAGGTCCCTCGGCGCTAGGAGAGAGACTGCCAGTTCATTCTATCAAAACTTAACTCTCACCGCCGTCACTGCCGCAAACCTCTCCCTTTAGAAGTTGGAAAGCATCTGAGATTAAGTCCCAGGAAGACAAGCTTGGAAAAAGATACCAAACTAAATTCTAGAGTAATATTCAAAGGTAAATCCTATCACCGAATCAGGATGAACTTCTCTGAGACTCAATTTCCTCATCCGTTAATGCGGCTAGCGGGGGATGCTTCTAACCCCTAGGGTGACAGCGAAGGCGGAGGACACGAAAAGGACTCTCCGGTTCTCCGCGTTTAGTAAGCGTCTGCACTTATTAAAACAGCTGTTCTTAATCATTAGGGTTATGGGCCCCTCGGAGAACCTGAGGATATCTACGGTTTCTTTACACTCAAAAATGTCAACTCTCCTTCTCCCTCCCCCAAGAAGCCTTGCCGACACTGCCAGAGACTGACGACCCTCGAAGGCGGTTCCCGGACCCAGGTGGAAGAACTGGTCTCTAAATGTTCACGTGGCGCTGTTAGCTCCACCCCTCTTTGAAGCCACCACCTGCGGCTCCCCGCCGACGACCATCTCCCACCTCCCGCCCCTCCACTTGGTCTGCCCAGTGCCGCGAGGGTCGTGGCGGGCCGAGCGGCGGCTGCAGGAGGGGGCGGGTCTCGTTCTCGGCCCGCCCCGCGTGGGGCCCGGGGCGCGGGCTCCCGCCTATGAAGCTCCGGTGGCCGGGGGGAGGGAGGCGCGCGGGTGAAAGGCGCATTGATGCAGCCTGCGGCGGCTGCGGAGCGCGGCGGGGCCAGGCGCTGACCACGTCCCGACCCCCCCCTCCTGCTCGTCTTGGTCCTCTTCCTCCTCCCGCCCCGGGCTTCCCACCCGCGGAGCTCAGTGCGTCCCGGGGCCGCCTCGCGCCATGAGCCCGCAGGTCCCGGTCGCCGCCTCCCGGCAGCGGCTTTTCGGCCTCATGCTGCTGCTGCTGCTGCAGCTGCCGGCGCTGTCGAGCGGCTCCGAGACCCCCAAGGGGAAGCAAAAGTCGCTGCTCCGGCAGAGGGAGGTGGTGGACCTGGTGAGTCGGGGAGGGCGGCCCAGGGGTGGGCATTGATCCAGATGTCGAGCGGTGAGGTCTCTACAGTTGTGTGTGTGTGTGTGTGTGTGTGTGGTGTATCTTGCGTGCGCCTGGTTGTCCTGCTTTGTCTGTCTGTACGTGTAAGAAAGGACCCGGGCTGTACATTTAGTGGCGTCCTGGAACTCGGAGTGGAAACCAAAATGAGAGGGCCATCGTAGAGCAAAGAGGAATCCGGGTTGGGTGGGACACTTCGAAGTACTGGGATTCGCCCAAGACTTTATGGGTTCAGAGGGAACTCCTCAGAGAAAGGAAAAGGAAAGGATGGGAATGCGGGTAGAATGAGAAGCTTGGGTAGGTTAGAACCTGGGCCAGGGGCTGACAGGGAGACCCTGGACTCCGCTGATCTCCTGGGCTTGTGCCAGGGCCCTGCGACGAGTACTTTCTTGGGGCCGATGGCCACGTCTGCCCACAGGAAAGAATTACAGCCCTCACGAGGCGTCAGTCCCACTCTTTGTAACTTGAAGACTGTGAGTCACGTTGGGTCATCTTCCTAGGGAGTTTGAACTGCAATTTACTTTGTTAGAAAACCACAGCTGAGGCCAGGAATGGTTCAGAGGGTTTAGGGCAGGAAGCGAAAATGAAGGGTTCCAGTAGGAACCCTCCAAGGACCCATTTCATTCCTTCTGTTTAGACCAGATGGGCAGTCAAGTCCTTCCAGACACATTAGGTCTTCAGCCTGTGGTCACAAAGTAGAAATTTAGTGGAGCTAAGGTAGAAGAGTTTCCAGGAGAACGAATAGCCTAAGTGCTTTCTGAGGGATTAATCTATAGGAAGGTTTATTTGCTCAAAGCTCTTTCCCTCCAAAAGTCAACAGACCCCTGGAGGGCCCTGAAGTTCTCTGTTCAGTGGTAAGAGCTATTGCAATACCATATTCTTGGGCACATAATAAACTTCAGTCCTTAAGCCAATCTCATCTGCACAAATAATGGTTTACAGGCATTGCAGAAATAAGACAGAGATATTTTTTGACAAAAAATATTTCAAATTTGTTAAGCTACCATTCTTAACTGAGCTAATAAACCAAGCTCTCTGGAAGCTAGTTTTATGCTGTATTCAAAAGAGCTGGGAAAAAATTCCTGCCTTTTCACTTAGCACTTCTTAGTGATATGCTGGTAATTTCATTCTACAAAAGCAGACTATATAATTCAAGGATACAGGTCTAAGTGTCTAAAATGTTAAAGCTGCTGAGTGTAGTTCATGTACAGTTTGCATTTTATGAATCTGTATTTATGATACAGATTTTCCCCTAAAGCTAGCAATTTTTTTCTTTCTCTCCAAGGATTTCCAGTATGCGACTTGGGAAAGCTTATTGTACAGCCAGACTCAGGTGTATCCTGTAGATTTGGATTTGGTTTTACTGAACGATAAAGTCCACATAGTTATTAAGGTTCCAACCGATTTTATAAAACAACTTCTTTGTACAGGTCTTTCAAAGCATCTCTTTCATGCTTTCAGCTAGCTCTGACCTCTGGTGGTCAGGAAAAGGAACAGTTTTGAATATATAGGGAGTAGAGAAGAGTTTGTGCTTCCATTCACGTTTTTATTCATTCCAGATACTTGCTGAACTTCAGTATTAGGCATGTGCTGGGTTAGAGAAAGGAAGTAGATAGAATACCTATGGAAGCGAATCCTATAAAATTAAGTCATCTCTGAAATGTAGCTTTTGGATAAAAAAAGATGAATAAAAATTCCAGGATTTCTCAACCTTGGCACTATTGGTGTTTGGGCTGGGCAGTTCTTTGCTTTGAGGGGCTGTCCTACACATTGTAGGATGTTTCTACCCACTAGATGCCAGTAGCAACCCTCCCACTCCCCAGGTTGTGATAATCAAAAATATCTCCAGACATTGCCTGGGGGGTAAAATTGCCCTGATGGAGTACTGCTGATATTTAGGAAAATAAAACTTAGTCTGTGCAAGTTTTGCCCTGAGAGAGATAATAGTGAAAAAAAAAAAGTAAATGCCAGAATCCTAATTGTTTCTCCCTTCCTACTTGAGATATAAGTCCAAATATTGCAGTTATACCTGCCAATGAGAGTGAATGAAATTACTAAAATGAAAATTAAGCCTAAAATAAAGCCAAATTGCTTTAAAATATTTTATACTTTAGCCTGTCTTTGAATACTTTTGCAAATGCTAAATATTTTTACCTATTTTTCTGGCAGTAAATGAATGTCTTTTTTTTTTTATCTTACCATCAGAAAAATGTCAAAGTCATCATTTGTCAGTGGTCAAAGTCATCATTTATCATTTATCAAAGCAGAGATCAAACTGGTGATGTAAGAAACAAATTGGCAAATATTAGCCTAGATACATAAAGGATTCTTCCTAGGTAGTATTATTATTTGTAATCTGACCATGTCCAATCCAAGCTGATGAAGTTAAAAGATAAGCTATTTTATAGGTACATGGATATACATGGAATAATATAGAAAATGCTGTGAGATGTTAAAAGTTGGCAGATCTGGATATCTCGGTGGGGAGGCTGCTATGCTGGAATACTCTGTATGGGTTTTATTATTATTTTTGCAACTATCCTATAGATAAGAAAACATTTCAAAATAAGTTTTAAAAAGATAAGCCATTTAATAATAAAACAATAATTTTAAAAGATAAGTTATTTTAATATATAAGTAACTTGGTTTTTGCTTTCACTGGAAAGAATGATAGTACTGAACAGTTTATACAAATAGGGGAAATGTTATAATAAGAAACTTAAGTGGTTTGTTTTGGGGGTTAAGGGTCTAATAAATGGCATCCCTGTGCCCACATGAACCAATTCAAGGATAGACAAAGGAATCAGACAGATGGAGATCAAAATATCACCTTTATCATGAATAAAACTACATTGGCATGTGTGAATTATGTGTATTAGCAGGTGGGCTTGCTAATGCTCATTTCTCCAGGTCTAGACTCGGGTAAAATCAACCTAAGTGAGTGGACACACTCACCCAGGATCACTGCCTTGCTCTGGTCTTGGGGGAATAATAATAATAATAATAATGGCTGATTTATGCAATATTTACTGTGTACCAGGCAACGCTCTAGGCACGTTTTTATTGTTTCACTTAAATCTCATAAAAACCCTAAGAACTATATTATTATCCACATTTTACTGATAAGGAAATTGAGACACTGAAAGGTTAAGTAACTTGCTCTATGTCACGTACCTACTAAGTGGCTGAGCCAGGAATTAAATCCAGAGAATCTGGATCTAGAATCCATGCTATTAACCTGTACACAATACCACCCCTGCCCCTCACCCCCGAACACACACACACACACACACACACATACACATACACACAGAATCCTAGCTCTTACAGACTTCTGGTAGACTGCCACCAATTGAGGACCAGAATCACCTGCAACCAAATCACTTACTTTTTCTCCTCGGGAAGTGAGGGGTAGGCCAGAGGCCAAGAGCCTCTAGTGACGTTTCCTCCACATAAAGGGAGGGAGGAGAAGTCGGGGTCAGCATATTCAACTTATAGCTATTACCAGTGGAGGATAATTATTGACTATTAAGATTTTATTTTATAATTCTAGGAATTTATCTTAGGGAAATAACTCAGAAGAAAAAGGTAAAGAGTTTCATTACCAATATTAATGATAGAAAAAATGGAAATAAGATCTAAAAATAGTGGAATATTTGTATAAAAGTATAAAATTCAAGTCCCTTTACAAGATTAGGGTTAGAAGAAAAAAAGCAGATTATCAACTTATACCCATCTTGGAACACAGCTATTTAAAAACTATGTATGCTTATAGTATTGAGCAGTAGAAAGGAGCAAGGCAAATAGAAACATTTTTTCTTCTTCCTTGATTCTTTTTTTTGTATGTGTGTAAAGGTATGCACTTAATCTCATATTTTTAAAGTAATAATTTAAAAATAAATTATCTGCAATAACTCATTTAGAATAACATGTGCAAAGAGGTATGAAGGGATGTTTGACTCCAAGGGCTTAAAATACATGCAATTCTAATCAGACTGAGTCATTGAGTCTTAAGTGGTTTTTCCACCTTTCATTTCTCCCCGTAGTACAATGGAATGTGCTTACAAGGGCCTGCCGGAGTGCCTGGGCGAGATGGGAACCCTGGGGCCAATGGCATTCCTGGTACCCCTGGGATCCCAGGTCGGGATGGATTCAAAGGAGAAAAGGGAGAATGCCTGAGGGAAAGTTTTGAAGAATCCTGGACACCCAACTACAAGCAGTGCTCATGGAGTTCACTAAATTATGGCATAGATCTTGGGAAAATTGCGGTAAGTCTGATTTTTTAAAAAGTTGAAGCAAAACTTTAGGGTTTTCACATTTGAATATTAACATTTAGGTAGGATTTTATTGTTTGTTTTTTTAAAAAGTATGGGATACATCGTGACTTATAATTTTAAAGCAATGACAAAGTTACTAAATTTCAGAGTGAATTTTGTGAAGATATTTCTAAGACAAATAAATCACCATATCATTTTAACCATAATATCTAAAATGACTCTCATCTTTTTAAAGTGCAAACGAAAAGGGAGAACATAGGTGTCTGTGTTGGGCAGTAAGCAACAACTTTTTAATCTTCTCCTAATATGAATTCAAATTTAAATTATTCTAAGAAACTTCTGCTCTGATTCCAATGTAGGAATACATTTCTAGAACTGTTCACATGATAGAGATTATCTGGAAGTGGGAAGTCTTTTGGAATTTGCCCTCATTCCAAGGAAGCAGAGACCTAGTTTAAAAATACTAAGCTTAAGAGAACTGAAATGGACTAACCAGATGAGATGCACTGCATTGACCAATTTAAATTATTCTGTAACATTTAAGGGGAAAATTATTCAAAATCGACTATTTGGCAATGCATTTTGATGAATGATTCAATCATTTTTGTTAATTTTTGCCTCAGAAGTAATTGGCATCAGATGGTTTGTATGGTATGTGAATATCTCAATAAAATTGCATAAAAAAGTAACCATCAAGTCCACTGGAATGGGATAGAGTTGAAGAAGTTGGTGGCATTCATAAGCCTCTTTTGTTATTTGTCAACCAAATCTGCACATGGTTCCTTCTTCACAACATGTGACTGTGATGTTTTTAAACTTTTTTTTTATTGTATAGCATATATACAAAGCAAAGAAAGAAAAAAGCAAGTTTTCAAAGTACTCTTCAACAAATAGTAACAGGAATGGCTGTGATTTTAACTACCATGACCCCTGGGACAACATTTTACAAAATAATTTGCTTTTATAAAACTCAAATGTTTTGAGATGCTATCTGTGTAGTAGTATCCCTGCCCCTCATCTCAGCTCCTTAAAGCATTTAGGGCTCTGATTTACTATCCATAAAAAGTTTTGAGACTGTCTTGACTTGATTTTTGCATGAAAGGAACTTCATATAGCTTTTATAGTGTTTGTGGCTGTAACCATTCTTATGTTCTAGTTTCTAAGAAAGCACTTGATTAAAACAGCTGAAATTGATAGACTGGTTGCTTGTTTATAGTCCATCAAAAGTTGCTTAATTCTTTCTAAAAACCATCTCTGTGGACTCTAAATTATTAATATGTCTCAGGTTCCTTTTAGCAATGATCAGAATGGGTTTGGGAGCCTTCTGCAAGCTAAAGATAGTGGCTTCATGAGTCAATAGACAAATTTTGCCAAGACCAATTAGAGAAAAAGCTAGGCTTTAAAATTGTGTCATATAGGTAAAGACTAAAAATTAGGTGGACTAACAGACCTTCCACACCTGCCTATGCTCTACCCCTCCCCTGTCCACCCCACCCCCCAGTACTGTTTGCTGTTGTTCAAAAAGAACGAGGTCAAGAGTAAAGATGTATAGGCAGAGCCGGTCTAGGATGCAAGTTCCGTGAGGGCAAGGATTTTGTCTGTTTTGTTAACTGCGTATCTAGAATGTAGTTGGGGCTCAGTAAATATTTTTTAATAAAATAAATGAATAAATAGATTAGTTTGGTCTGAAATACTGAAGACTAGTTTTTTGTTTTGTTTTGGTAAAATTAAAATATACCCTTGATGGGACGAATAATTTAAAAGAAGCCATGATTTGATTTTCTTAGCGTTCCTGTATCAAAGTCTCGTATCTATTTTGCAGAGAGTCAATCAATCAATCTCTCTCCACCTCTGTCTCTGTAAAACTTAAGCTTTTAAAATGTGGTTTGGGGGAAAGGAGTGTTAAATAAAACTCATAATACAATTTGAAAGCATATTTTTAAATAAAATTTTAAATGCTAATTAAACCCCATTTCTGTGTTTGTGATAGGAGTGTACATTTACAAAGATGCGTTCAAACAGTGCTCTTAGAGTTTTATTTAGTGGCTCACTTCGGCTAAAATGCAGAAACGCATGCTGTCAGCGGTGGTATTTCACATTCAATGGAGCTGAATGTTCAGGGCCTCTTCCAATTGAAGCCATAATTTATTTGGACCAAGGAAGCCCTGAAATGAATTCAACAATTAACATTCATCGCACTTCTTCTGGTATGTTGCATGTGCCTCAAAACTTTAGAGACATAAGATTAGCTTTGAGTCCCACGGTCATGTTGGGTCACTAGCCTGCAATAAGGGGAGTTACAGCAAGATTTCAGTGTATATGATTCTCCAGCTTGATTGCATTTTAGAATTACTGGTAGCTCTCTAAAAATATAAATAGAGATCCCTGAGTCTCCCCTCTCACGTACTGAATCCGAATCTCGGGGGTTAAAGCATCTGCATTTTTAAAAAGTACCCCCTTGTGATTCTGATAGGGTCTCAGGGTTTAAAATCAGATGAAATGGCAAAACAGCTAATAATGACATCAAGTTCTTGACTTTGTCTGCATATTGGGCTCACCTGGGTACCACCTATCAGACTCTAATTTACTTGGTCAGGGTGCAGCCTACGCATGGGACTTCCAATGATAAGGGGACTTTTTTTTTTGCTAAGGAGACTGATTATCTGCCTAATCCTTAAAAGAGTGGGTATAGTCTGCTGAATTTGTAAAAGTGAGAATTTTTATATTGTTCTTGCATTCTGTTTGTTTCTACCTAGTATGAAAGAAAAAAAATTTACTTAAACCACTAGTCACATAAGCTGTCAGGAAAAAAAATTGGTTTGCATTATTCTATTTTATTCATTAAAGAACGTTTAGAAAGTACCAAACAGTAGACAGGAAAAACAAATTACCTACTAATCTTATTACCTGGAGACATCACTTGGCTACTGGCCATTTTGGTTTTTTGAGGTGCTGCGGCATGACACGCCATGTAGCATTTGCCTGGGAGAATCACAAGGGATACCATAAGGGGTACACATCACCACTTTCATTTCCTTGATCTCTTATTGAAATTTCTCACTAAACTTGTGCTTAAAAGTGGCAGAGGAAAGGGAAAAGATCCCCCCCCATTGCTAACCAGAAGAAATCATATTTCAGCATTGTTTGGGAATCCATGTCAGATACTATAGTTGAAAACTAATATAGCACATTTAGTCCTAAGAAATCAAGGGTATCCCTTTCACATTTTTTTCTCAAATCCATACAATATAGTAGATATACAGCGAAGATATTTTAATCCCCTCTGTTCACACATAGAAGAGGCCCAGGGAAATAACTGGTTTTTAATTTTAATTTGATTAGGAAGTGATATGTGTTTAGATGTTAGTTGAAAACAAGCAACTTATTTTGTTATATTACCTTTAAGGTATGTGGTAATATCTTGCATAATGTAAGCCCTTAGAGCTAAAAATGGTGTCTTGAACATGCATATACTTTATAAATTATTTAATATAGCATTTCCTAATAGTGGTATGGACATTTATTTGATGTAAGTTGGATGGAGTATCTTAAGTAATTTATTAAAAACAGTCTTTGTATTAAAGTAGATTAAAGGTTACCTCTGTAATAAAATCACTTTCCCTTGCACACTGTTCCCTATCCTGAGTGAAAGAAAAGGGGATGCATTTATAGTTAGCACATCGGAGGATGACTTAAAACCTTGGATATGACCATCAGAATGTTTGACAAACATATGAAAGTCATTTAGAAGGAAAACAGGATGAGAATTCCCAATTCAAAGTATTTCAGGTACTTAGTAAATTGCAATACCACATTACCAGATAATGAAAATTTTAAATTCATTCATTTAACAAAATTATTTGTCAAAGACCATGAGGCACCATTTGACTCTCCCCATGTCTGAGGCTGATGCTAGATCCCAGCTTGTCTGACTTCCTGAGTTGACAGGCTCTATGATGAGTGAACAGGTTTGTGTCATGGATGTCAAGACCTCAGAAACATATGAATATTTCTGGGCACTCCCACCTGGTATGGTACTGAGAATACTAGGTTAAATGGTATTGTTGGCCCCTGCTTACCTCGCCAACCTTTGAAGGCTCCGTCTTCTAAGGGACCTACCCTAGATTCACTGATGGAGTACTAATAGCTAATAGATATACTTCAGACCTACATTCCTGTGTCTCAGTTGGACTGCGCTAACCGCAACCAAATTGGAAATCTTACCAATCACATGAGGTCATCCAGTACACTCCCTATATGTCCAGAATTCAGTTTCCTAAAGAATCTGCTGATTTATAGTTCCTTTACCCTCCTTACAAAGACACCAAAGGTGCTGTGTCTTTTTGCCTGCTAAAATGGCCACTAGGAGAAATTTTTCTAAGGTATAAGAAACTTAAGATGGTACAATGGAATGCAAATAGTATGTTAGTATGTGATAGTCCAGAGGACACGTGAGAAGACATATATTTAGAAAGCCTAAGAATGCAGAGGAAAAGCAGAATATGTATTTTTGTTTTACCGTGAGGAAATTCTATAAAATGGAATTTCCACATTGAAATATTCATGTAACGATTATGCTAGAATTTCTTTTAATGTTTATAAGAGCGCTTTCTTTTACTTCAATGGCATCAAATGTACAGAAAGATGTTGAAAGGGCTTTCTTAAAAGAATCGTATATCAAATCAACATCTTATATATTAAAGGTGCAGGTTTCCTTTGGTTTGGTTTAGTCAAATGAATTGATTTATTTTAGACTGTTTCTCTAACTGAACAAATTATGTTATTTTGGCTGAAACTTGTAAGCAAACTGCTGTTAAGCTTATATCATAGAATGGATATGTATGAAAGTTTTGAAAATCTTTATTTACCAAAAAAAAGATAATTTGTCTTTATGAACATATTTATAATATAGCTGGCTAAAGTAGTAAAATTTAGCTAAAGGTCTTTGCTTTTTAAAGGAAAGATATAACTTTCATCTTTGTTTTGCAGTGGAAGGACTTTGTGAAGGAATTGGTGCTGGATTAGTAGATATTGCTATTTGGGTTGGTACTTGTTCGGATTACCCCAAAGGAGATGCTTCTACTGGATGGAATTCAGTGTCTCGCATAATTATTGAAGAACTGCCGAAATAATTTAATTTTCATTCCCTACCTCTTTTTTTAATTATACCTTTGCTTATTCATTTAAATAGCATTTTATATCATTTTTAAGTATGCTTTTGAATGAGAAACAAAGCTAAACATGTTTACGGACCAAAGTGTGATCTCACACTGCTTTTAAATATCATATTATTCATTTTATTTCAATCAAAAATTGTTTCAGGATTTTGTAGTTGATTAGAATACTTTCTACATATGTCTATTCCCTGAACCTATAATTTGAAATCTCATAGTGGTCTTTAGTTTTTTCTGTTCTCTTCGTAAAACATTTTTTTAAATAGGAAAGCTGCCAGTCTTTGTGCGAGCTGTAAATGTTCAGAACTGTTTTATATGTATTAAATAAAAACTTATTCCAAACAAGTTTAATATCTTGAAACTGTCACTAAGCATTATTGTACTGTATATCACTGTAAAGTTGGTTATAAACCTAATCTTGCATGTATTCATTTAACAATCATATTAATTTTGATTGTATAGTACTGTTCCATATTTGGGTATGTACAAAGAGAATGGAGTGTTTATGTGTCAGGAAATACACTAGCACTTTAGGATTTTTATCTTAATTTAACAAAAACTAAAAATATGGGCTCTATCCTCAAATTGCTTACCATTTGGTAGGAAGAATCAGATATATACAGAAATATCAGGAGGGCAATGGTGGCGCAGTGGCAAAGTTCTTGCCTGCCATGCTGGAGACCTGGGTATTGATTCCCGGTGCCTGCCCATGCAGAATAATAATAATAATAATAATAATAATAAATACCAATAAATCAAAGATTAATTTGTTGATTCCCATAAAAGAAAGAGAGATTGATCACTACTGGCTAAGACTGTCAGAATTCATGAAGGAAGCACATGTGTAAGACTGATGAAGTGAAGTGAATTGGTGTGGTCCTGGGCTTAAATTGGAAACATCAATGTGAACGCATGAACTATTTGATCCTAAACAACAACTATAAAACAACAATAATAAAATTTGGAAAAGAAGACAACCATAAAAGATAATTCAAAAGGATCCAAACTTAAAATAGGTTCCTGTTAGCAAAGATGAAACAATTTAAGCATCAAAAATGAAATGGCTGTCTTTCTACTTTCTTGATGAAGTTCTTTGATGCACAAAAGTGTTTAATTTTGAGGAGCTCCCATTTATTTCTTTCTTTCTTCAGTGCTCTTGCTTTAGGTTTAAGGTCCGTAAAACCGCCTCCAGTTGTAAGATTCGTAAGATATCTCCCTACATTTTCCTCTAACTGTTTTATGGTCTTAGACCTAATGTTTAGATCTTTGATCCATTTTGAGTTAATTTTTGTATAAGGTGTGAGATACGGGTCTTCTTTCATTCTTTTACTTATGGATATCCAGTTCTCTAGGCACCATTTATTGAAGAGACTGTTCTGTCCCAGGTGAGTTGGCTTGACTGCCTTATCAAAGATCAAATGTCCATAGATGAGAGGGTCTATATCTGAGCACTTTATTCGATTCCATTGGTCGATATATCTATCTTTATGCCAATACCATGCTGTTTTGACCACTGTGGCTTCATAATATGCCTTAAAGTCCGGCATCGCTGGACCTCCAAAAGACAGCCTACACAATGGGAGACAATATTTGGAAACGACATATCAGATAAAGGTCTAGTATCCAGAATTTATAAAGAGATTGTTCAACTCAACAACAAAAAGACAGCCAACCCAATTACAAAATGGGAAAAAGACTTGAACAGACACCTACCAGAAGAAGAAATACGGATGGCCAAGAGGTACATGAAGAGATGCTCAATGTCCCTGGCCATTAGAGAAATGCAAATCAAAACCACAATGAGATATCATCTCACACCCACCAGAATGGCCATTATCAACAAAACAGAAAATGACAAGTGCTGGAGACGATGCGGAGAAAGAGGCACACTTATCCACTGTTGGTGGGAATGTCAAATGGTGCAACCACTGTGGAAGGCAGTTTGGCGGTTCCTCAAAAAGCTGAATATAGAATTGCCATACGACCCAGCAATACCATTGCTGGGAATTTACTCAAAGGACTTAAGGGCAAAGACACAAACGGACATTTGCACACCAATGTTTATAGCAGCGTTATTTACAATTGCAAAGAGATGGAAACAGCCAAAATGTCCATCAACAGAAGAATGGCTAAACAAACTGTGGTATATACATACGATGGAATATTATGCAGCTTTAAGACAAGATAAACTTATGAACCATGTAATAACATGGATGGACCTAGAGAATATTATGCTGAGTGAGTCTAGCCAAAAACTAAAGGACAAATACTGTATGGTCCCACTGATGTGAACGGACATTCGAGAATAAACTTGAAATATGTCATTGGTAACAGAGTTCAGCAGGAGTTAGAAACAGGGTAAGACAATGGGTAATTGAAGCTGAAGGGATACAGACTGTGCAACAGGACTAGATACAAAAACTCAAAAATGGACAGCACAATAATACCTAATTGTAAAGTAATCATGTTAAAACACTGAATGAAGCTGCATCTGAGCTATAGGTTTTTTTTGTTTTTGTTTGTTTGTTTGTTGTTGTTTTTTACTATTATTACTACTTTTATTTCTTTTCTTTATATTAACATTTTATATCTTTTTCTGTTGTGTTGCTAGTTCCTCTAAACCGATGCAAATGTACTAAGAAACGATGATCATGCATCTATATGATGATGTTAAGAATTACTGAGAGCATATGTAGAACGGTATGATTTCTAAATGTTGTGTTAATTTCTTTTTTTTTTCTTTCCGTTAACAAAAAAATAAAATATATATCAACTAAAAAAATAATGAAATGGTTTGAAACGCATAAAACATTTTTAAATGCATGAATTCGTAATGATACTAAAATAAAATTTATTGGTCAACTTAGAGGATGCTAGCAAACCAACCTGTTATTTTGAAAACTGGCAAATTAAAAAGCAGCATTTGTTCTGCTTTCCCTTTATGAACTGTTATTTTTAGGTTACCAAATTGTTGGTGAAGGGAAATTTTTTTTATCGAAGTACATGTAATAGTATAGTAACCTAGTATTATATGTTTCATAGTAATATACTATAGCTACCAAATTTAGAAAGTTATAAAATTAAAATATCACCCCTATGCAGCTCTAATGAATTATGGGATTTAGCAATGATTATTAATGGCTGATAACATTCCAAGAAGACAGACTAGATAATATGCATCCTGATGAAAATAAGTATCACCACTCGAGAAATTTTACCTGCCAAGAAACAATCAAATCCGGACCTGATTTTGCCTCTGGATCAAACCATTAGTTTTTAGGAAATACAGGAAATAGAGGAGTATGGTTAACTACCACCACAGGGATATGGATCAGCATATCCAGCTTGTGGGAAACTCTAAGTAGACAACTTTGTTTCTTTGAAAAATGAGTTCAAGAAAAGTGGAAGAAAACTTCTAGATTACAAGAGAGACCTAAGACCAGATCAACCAATTGCAATGTTTGGACTTCATTTGGATGCTGATTCAAGCAAATTACAAAAACAAAAACAAAACTGCTTTGAGATAGTTGAAGGTCTTTTGAACACTGACTAGATATTTGATATGAAAAAAATATTTTTTAGGTATAATGTATTGTGGTTATTTTTAAATATTGCTTAAGTTTTAGAGATACTGACATAATTAAGATAAAGTATTTGATGTCTGGAATTTGCTTCAAAGTAACCTGGAAAAGGGAGCGAGTGGGGAGATGTAGAAGAAATAATATTGACCATAGGTAGAAGTTAAACAAAGATGGGTAAAATTTTTGATAAGTGGGGGACATTGAGGACATTTTAGGTGAGAGCAAGAACATTAAACTGTGAGTTAGGAAAGACATGGTTTTCAGAGAATAGTTGAATTGAGGCTTAAAGCATTTATGTAGTAATGGTAAGAGATAGAGCTGGAAAAGGAGGTTGGGAAAATACTGCGGAGCACATGAATACCAGAGTTATTTGAGAGCCATGGAAAGCTACTGATATTTGGAGGCATAACATCATAACAAAATTCACTGACAACTGAGTGAAAAAATAAACAACAACAAAAAGCAGAGGTGCAAAGATGAGGAAGAATGGGTTAAAAGGCTACCGTGATGCTTTGGGCTTTGGTAGTGACCACAGGAATGAAAAAGAAAACTTCAAAAGAGAATCAAAAGGCCTTTCAACTACATATGGAAAAACTGAGTAGAGGAGAATCAAATGTAACTTCAAGGTTTGAATCCTGGGACACTGGCAGAAACAGAAATAGAGAAGTCAGGAGATTTGGGGACAAGATGTTTTGGGCTTGGAATGTGCTGAGTTTGCATTAGTACTAAGAAATTCTAGCAGGCAGATGGAAATAAAAGTCTGGAATTCAGACGAAAGTCAGGGGATGGAAATGAATATTTGCAAGTTTTTAGCACAGAAAAACAGTCAAAGCCATGACAACAGATTGTCAAGAAAGAAAGCAGAAAGAGTATAAGAGAGAGAAGAAAAATCCAGATTCAGGAATTTTATTGGATAGAAATGAAGGAATCCAAAGAGTAAAGTATCACAGAAGTCAGTGAGTGTACAATTTAATGGAGGGGCAACAATATTGGATACTGTACAAATGGTGACGAGGTTGAGGACTGAGACAGAAAGCAGTGAGTGGTGTGCTACAGCTGGCTGGTATCAGCTGACAAACACTGAATAAGTGCATGTCTTCACAATTCTGCATTCAGTGACGTAGTGCCAGTGGCTTAATATAGCAGTGACAGATTCACTTAGTATTGGGACTTCATGTCATCTCATTTACAAAGGGCAACAATTTTACTTGTAACAGTAGTTGTATCTTGCTAGGCAGAAATACAGTTGCTTCCTCGTTGTACAGTTTAAATGTGTGTAGAAGGGTACTTATGAATGCTGGATAGTCAAAGGGGTGGGCTGAGCCAGTTACCAATATTGTTTCTCAGCTCCAAATTCACCCTTCAGTACCTACTCTGTGATAATTGACTGGATTCCTTAGGCATTTCTCCTTTAGAGTAAACATGATGTTAGGCTTTGTCAGGAGAAAATACAGGGACAATGCAGGAGGACGGGGCGTCTCTTCCTAGTTTCAGTGTGCTGAATTATGGTTTTTCTTGCTCCTGTTGCATAGATAGTGGTGACTTTGGGTGAAGAGCTGGTGGTGCTCTGCTCCAGTCACACCTCCAGAATGTACAGTCGGTCAATCACCTCGAAGCCCTGGTCCAGACCCAATGAACACCTTACTGTTGCCTGTTGCCATGGACACTAAATGTTCCTGGCCCTGTACTTACAGGAGTATCCCGACTCCTTCTGCATGCCCACCCACCAATATTGACTTGCCTGCTCCATGAAGGGGTGTTCCTGAGGTCCTCTCTCTGTAGACAAGGACTGCTCCTGGCTTTACACCTGCAGAAATGCCCTACCTCCCTCTGCACATGTGCCAATCACTCTGTCTTGCCTGTGAACCAGAGGATTGTTTACTGTTTAATTGTCAGTGAACTCGGGCATAGGAAACCCAGCAAACCTCTCTACCATACAGGAGCCTAGCAAACATACTTCCAGTGATGTCTGAATGCCAACCTAGGGGAAGGGAATTTTCTTCCAAACTTGTTCTTCCTTAGGTACTCTCCTTCAGCCCTAGGGTTCTCTTGACATATTTATATTACTCTTTTATCATAGCTTAATAATTCTTTAAACATTTCTTTTCTGAATTACTGTGTTTCTGTCTCCTGAATGGATTCAGATTGATAGATTACTACATTGATGAGTTTGGGATGAGTTAGCATGAGTAGCACATTCTCTTTTCCTTCTCCCTCTTGAGAAAAAGCCACTTTGAGAGCATATGTCCTGCCCTATTCCTTCTTGCCATACGTTTTCAGGATCAGACTGTAGAATAGTCTTGGTCCAATGTCTTCTATGCCTGGATGAGTATGTCTGTATGATTCATGGAGTGGACTACTATTAAGAAGCCTAATTTTATCTAGATATAAATCTCTAACTGCAGCTTTATCACTAATAAAGGTAATAATTTATGCTCCATTTACTTCTTGTCTATTTTTGAGTAAGTTTAAAACGTGGGTGGGAAAGGGATTAAAGTGAGTCACTTAAAAAGAAACTTAACATATTTAGTATAGTTTTATCATTTTCTAGGCTTAAATAAAACAGGTTTAATTTCATAATTAACATGTATTTAAAATTAATATTAAGCATACAACCTTGTAATATTTGATCTCAGAAAATACACTAGTGAGAACTTTTTTATCTTTTCACACAGTCACATTGTGAAAGCTATATCATTATACGATCATCTTCAAGAAACATGGCTACTGGGACACAGTTCTACAGTTTCAGTCACTTACCTCTAGGTAATATACCTTAATCTAAAAATGGGGGTATCTATATAATGCGTATGAATAACCTCCAGAATAACCTCTCAACTCTGTTTGAAATCTCTCAGCCACTGACACTTTATTTTGTCTCATTTCTCTCTTCCCCCTTTCGGTCGAGAAGACTTTCGCAATCCCTTGATGCTGAGTCCCAGCTCATTGTAGGATTTCTGTCCCATGTTTCTTAGGGAGGTTTACATCCCTGGGAGTCATGTCCCACATAGAGAGGGGGAGAGTGGTGTGTTTGCTTGCCATGTTGGCTGAGAAATAGGCTACATGTGAGCAACAAAAGAGTTTCTCTGGGGGTGACTCTTGGGCCTAATTTTAAGTAGGCTTGGCCTATTCTTTGCAGGGATAAGTTTCATATGAACAAACCCCAAGATTGAGGGCTCAGGCTATTGATTTGGTTGTCCCCACTGCTTGCGAGAATATCAGGAGTTCTCCAGATTGGGAAGTTGAACTTTCCCACTTCCTTGTCATTCACCAAAGGGGACTTGGCAAATACTTTTTTTATTCACTGTTTAAACCACTCTGGGATTTATTGGGGCATCCCTCTGGACAAACCTATAAAATCTTATGCCTTATTTAAAGTTCCATGTACTTGTGGTGTTCAATTAAACTGTCCATATAAGTTATATTAGGAAATGCATTAGTCAAGATATAAATTTTGTACCAAATAAAGATTTTTTGCTTTAGTCTCACACACAAGTTAAAGACTTAAAATATGAATTACCATCTATTTTCAACACCCTGCAATATTGACATTCCTTTGTTCTTCATGGAAAAACATTTTTTAAAATTTGTAGTCACTATCATTGTACTCTAGGCATTACTAGACTATACCACTTCAGTGTCTATCATCTATCTTTTCTTCTGGTTTCATTTGTGCCTCCAGCCCTCCTCCCTCAATCATTCTCACATTCAGCTTCATTCGGTGTACTAACATTATTGTGCTACAATTAGGAAGTATTGTGCTATCCATTTCTGAATTTTTACAATCAGTCCTGTTGCACAATCTGTATCCCTTCAGCTCCAATTACCCAATATATACACTATTTCTATCTCCTGATGGCCTCTGTTCTTCACTGAAATTCTCCAAGTTCATTTATTAATGTCAGTTCATATCAGTGAGACCATACAGTATTTGTCTTTCTTTTTCTGGCTAATCTCACTCAGCATAATGTCCTCAAGGTCCATCCATGTTGTTACATACTTCATTACTTTATTCCGCCTTACAGCTGCATAATATTCCATCGTATGTATATACCACAGCTTGTTTAGCCACTTGCCTACTTTTGGGCTGATTCCATCTCTTGGCAACTGTAAATAATGCCACTAATATTGGTGTGCAAATGTCCATTTGTGTCCTTGCCCTCATGTCCTCTGAACAGATACCTAGCAATGGTACTGCCAGATCATATGGCAATTCTATACTTAGCTTCCTGAGGGACACCAAACTGCCTTCCACAGCGGTTGTCCCATTTTACATTCCCACCATCAGTGGATAAGAAAGTGTGCCTCTTTCTCCACATCTTCTCCAGCACTTATCGTTTTGTTTTATTGATAATGGCCATTCTGGTAAGTGTGAGATGATATCTCATTGTGGTTTTGATTTGCATTTCCCTAATAGCCAGGGAAGTTGTGCCTTTTAGCCATTTCTATTTCCTCCTCTGAGAAGTGTCTCTTCATATCTTTTGCTCATTTTGTAATTGGGTTGTCTTTTTGTTGAGTTGAACAATCTCTTTACATATTCTGTATACTAGACCCTTATCTGATATATCATTTCCAAATACTGACTCCCATTGTGTAGGCAGTCTTTTTACTTTCTTGATGAAAATCTTTGATGCACAAAAGTGTTTAATTTTGAGGAGTTCCCATTTATCTATTTCTTTCTTCAATGCTTGTGTTTTGGGTGTAAGGTCTAGGA
Source organism: Tamandua tetradactyla (assembly GCF_023851605.1). Taxonomy (NCBI): domain Eukaryota; kingdom Metazoa; phylum Chordata; class Mammalia; order Pilosa; family Myrmecophagidae; genus Tamandua; species Tamandua tetradactyla. The sequence goes on from NC_135332.1 coordinate 147,995,551, forward strand.
AACTGCTTCCTATTATAAAATTTATAAGATATTTCCCTACATTTTCTTCTAAAAATTTTATGGTTTTAGATTTAATGTCTAGGTCTTTGATCCATTTTGACTTAATTTTTATATAGCGTGTGAGATATGGATTCTCTTTCATTCTTTGCATGTGAATATCCAGCTCTCTAGGCACCATTTATTGAAGAGACTGCCCTGACCCAGGTGAGTTGGCTTGACTGCCTTATCAAAGATCAATTGTCCATAGATGAGAGGGTCTATATCTGAACATTCCATTCAAATCCATTGGTCACTATATCTATCTTTATGCCAGTACCAGGCTGTTCTGACCACTGTAACTTTGTAATGCCTTAGTGTCAGGTAGCGTGAGACCTCCGAGTTAATTTTTCTTTCTCAGGATATTTTTAGCTATTTGGGGCACCCTGCCCTTCCAGATAAATTTGGTTATTGTTTTTTCTATTTCTTATAGGTTTTTGGGATTTTTAACTGGTATTGCATTGGATCTATAAATCAATTTAGGTAGAAGTGATATCTTAACTATATCTGGTCTTCCAATCCATGAACACGGTATGCCCTTCCATTTATTTAGATCTTCTGTGATTTCTTTCAGAAATTTCTTGTAGTTTTCTTTGTATAGGTCTTTTGTATCCTTAAATTTATTCCTAAATACTTTATTCTTTTGGTTGCAATTGGTAAATGGCATTTTTTTCTTGATTTCCCCCTCAGCTTGCTCATTACTAGTGTATAGAAACACTACAGATTTTTGAGCACTGATCTTGTAATCTGCCACTCTGCTGTACTCATTTATTAGTTCTAGTAGTTTTGCTGTAGATTTTTCTGGGTTTTTGACATATAGTATCATATCATATGAAAACAGTGAGAGTTTTACTTCTTCCTTTCCAATTTTGATGCCTTGTATTTCTTTTTCTTGTTAATTGCTCTGGCTAGAACTTCCAACACAATGTTGAATAACAATGGTGAAAGTGGACATCCTTGTCTTATTCCTGATTTTAGGGGGAAAGTTTTCAGTTTTCCCCCATTGAGGAAATGTTAACTGTAGGTTTTTCATATATGCCCTTTATCACATTGAACAAGCTTCCTTCTATTCCTATCCTTTGAAATGTTTTCAAGAAGAAAGGATGTTGAATTTTGTCAAATGCCTATTCTGCATCAATCGAGATGATCATGTGGTTTTTCTGCCTTGATTTGTTGATATGGTGTATTACATTAATTGATTTTCTTACGTTGAAACATCCTTGCATACCTGGGATGAATCCTAATTGGTCATGGTGTATAATCCTTTTAATGTGTTGCTGGATTCAATTCACAAGAATTTTATTGAGGATTTTTACATCCATATTCATTAGAGAGACTGGTCTGTAACTTTCTTTCCTTGTAACATCTTTGTCTGGCTCTGGTATGAGGGTGATGTAGGCTTCATAGAATGAGTTAAGCAGCCTTCCCTCCTCTTCAATTTTTTTGAAGAGTTTGAGCAGGATTGCTACTAATTCTTTCTTGAATGTTTGAGAGAATTCACATGTGAAATCATCTGATCCTGGACTTTTCAGGGAGATTCTTAATGACTAATTCAATTTATTTACTTGTGACTGGTTTGTTTAGGTTGTCTCATCTCTTCTCGAGTCAATGTTGGTTGTTCATGCCTTTCTAGGAAGTTATTCATTTCATCTATATTGTGTAGTTTATTAGCATAAAGTTGTTCACAGTATCCTCTCATTATCTCCTTTATTTCAGTGGTATGTCTCTTCTTCCATTTCTGATTTTGTTTATTTGCATCCTCTCCCTTTCTTTTTGTCAACCTTCTAACAGTCCATTAATCTTATTGATTTTCTCATAGAACCAACTTCTGGTTTTGTTGATTTTTCTAGATTGTTTTCATGTTCTCAATTTCATTTATTTTGCTCTAATCTTTATTGTCTTTCCTTTTGCTTGCTTTGGGGTTAGTTTGCTGTTCTTTCTCTTGTTCTTCCAAGTGGACAGTTAATTCCTCAATTTTTGCTTTTTGATATAGACATTTAGGGCAATTAATTTCCCTCTTAGCAGTGCCTTTGCTGCATGCCACAAATTTTGATATGTTGTATTTTCATTTTCATTTGCGTCGAGATGTTTACTGATTGCTCTTGCAATTCCTTCCTTGAGCCACTGGTTGTTTAAGAGTGTGATGTTGAGCCTCCATATATCTGTGAATTTTCAGGCCCTCTGCCTATTATTGATTTCCAAGTTCATTCCTTTATGATCTGAGACAGTATTTTGTATGATTTCAATCTTTTTAAATTTATTGAGACTTGCTTTGTGACCCAGCTATGGTCTATCCTTGAGAATGAGCCATGAGCACTTGAGAAAAAGGCGTATCCTGCTGTTGTGGTGTGTAATGTTCTATAAATGTCTGTTAAGTCTAGCTTGTTTATTGTGTTATTCAAAAATTCTCTTTCTTTATTGATCCTCTGTCCAGATGTTCTGTGCATTGATAACAGTGAGGAATTGAAGTGTCCAACTATTACGTAGATGTGTCTACTTCTCTTTTCAGTGTTTGCCTCATGTATTTTGGAGCACTCTGGCTTGGTGCATAAATATTTATGATTGTTGTCTTCTTCTGAATTGTTTCTTTTATTAATACATAGTGTACTTCTTTGTCTTTTTCAATTGTTTTATATTTGAAGCTTAATTTGTTGGATATTAGTAAGGCTAGTCTTGCTCTTTTCTGATTGTTCTTTGCATGAAGTATCTCTTCCCAACCTTTCACTTTCAACCTATGTTTATCCTTGGGTCTAAGATGCATCTCCTGTAGACAGCATATAGATGTGTCCTGTTTTTTTTTTTTTTTTCATGGGCAGGAACTGGGAATCAAACCCAGGTCTCCGGCATGGCAGGCGAGAACTCTGCCTGCTGAGCCACCATGGCCTGCCCGTGTTCTGTTTTTTCATTCATTCTGCCAGTCTATATCTTTTGATTAAGGAGCTTAATCCATTAACATTTAGTGTTATTACTGTATGGGCAATACTTTCTTCTTCCATTTTGTGTTTTGGATTTTATATGCCATATCTAATTTTTCTTCTTTTTACTTTTACTGATAGTCTTCATTTCTACCCTCTTCTCCACACCTCTTTCTCCTGCCTTTTCCTATCTGTCTGCAGTGCTACCTTTAGTATTTCTTGCAGAGCTGGTCTTTTGACCACAAAGTGTCTCAGTGATTTTTTGTCTGAAAATGTTATAATTTCCCCCTCATTTCTGAAGGACAATTTTGCTGGATATAGAATTCTTGGTTGGTAGTTTCTCTCTTTTAGTATCTTAAATATATCATGCCACTGTCTTCTCACCTCCATGGTTTCTGCTGAGAAATCTACACATAGTCCTATTGGGCTTCTCTTGTATGTGATGGATTGCTTTTCTCTTTAAGTCATCTAACTTCTGGGCTTTCCAGTATAAGCAGACTTTCGGTTATTTTTCTAAGCTTACTAAACAATATTTTTCATTTATGCTTTTGATGTTGAGTTGAATAATCTCTTTGATTTCATAAATATTAGTAACTAATGTTTTTCTGTAAAGCTAAAGACACTTTAAATAAATATGTGGCCACAATAGACAAAGTTTCCAAAGTGCTCATTTTTATAAATGTGACATCAATTTCCATAGAAACAGTACACAAACATTGTGACAGCTGATGAGATAGTAACATAGAAACTTCAGGGTCTGTATCAAAGATTCTGTATCATCCAAGAAGCTTTCAGTTGCAGCAATAGAAAAACCCAACTGAGACTGACTTAAAAAATAAAATTTACTGGTTCATCTATTGGAAACTCCAGTAGTATATTTTGCTACAAAGGCTGATCCAAATCTCATATAATGATTCGGGACATAATTTCTTTCTTTCTTTAAATCTTCTTTATTGTAATTTCTTTGGTGTTGACTCCATTTTGTATAAACTCACTTCCTCCAATTCATGATCCTACATTGGGTTTGAGTGGCTCCAAGAATTACATGAAATCTCATTCATGAAACAGCCCAATGAGAATCTGTGAAAGTATTCTCAGAAAACATGTCATTAAAAGTCACTCTGTGGTGATACGGTGGCAGAATTCTCGCCTACCATGTTGGAGACCCGGGTTTGATTCCTGGTGCCTGTCCATGCAAAAAAAAAAAAAAAAAAAAAAAAGAGTCACTCTGAATGGCCAGCTTAGGCACCTGGACCAATAATTATAAAGAGATGGTACATGCATATTGGTTCTGTTAATCAGGGCACACAGCTGGGACAGGCGAGGTCAATTCCTTCTAAACCACAAAGCTGAGAGGAGTGAAACAGGCTCCTAAAAGAAATTCAGACTACTACTCCAAAAAGGAAGAGAAATGGATACTGGATAGTCAACAACAGATATTTATTACAGGAACTTCAAGAGTTTGTTTCCCATTTACTCTTCAGAGGGAAATTTAAGACTTTTAAGTAACCCAAAACGTCATGTTTTCTGCATGTTACCTAACACATTTTTAGAAAGAGGCATAAAGAGATATTGTTAGGAGTGGTAATAATACTTTATCTGAAGGAATTTATATTCAAGAAAATATCTACATTCAAAGAAAATCCTAATTCTGATGACTCACAAACTAAGCATACTTTAGTTGATGTCCCTCTTTTAGTAGTGTTTAAAAAAACATGATGACTTTATACGTTGTTAGACCACAAAAGCACATACTGCAATGTAATAGCTTTCTTTTCACAGAACATGGCACCCACCATCATCTTTGGTTCCATTCTACCCTATGTTCTCTGGCACCTACCTATGACCAGCTGTTTTTGTCTTTTGGGCTGTATCTTTTTTTATCTTCCTCTTTAAGAGCTCTCCCTACAATCATATCCCGGTTTTCCTTCTGCCAACCCCTTCCACTCTTTCTTACATTCTCACTACTTTTCCAAGCTGAAGTTCTTTACCTTTCGTTTATCTGCAAAAATCCAGAAAAGCTAAGTGAGATGAATACTTGCAGTTCACCCCACCTCATTAGCTGTAAGATGTCACTCTCTTTTCCATGTTTTCCTCGAGGTTCTCTTTGAAGCTCTTCCTTCAAGACCCAATTCAAATGTTTTTCCTTCTGTGAACTCTTCTCTGCTTTCTCCAAGCCATAAATCACTACCTCCATCAACCAAATCCAAGCTACCATCAGCTCTTGATTAGATTTGTATAAGCTTCTGTCATGGTTTGGGACAGGTGTCAACTTGGCCAAGTTGTGGTACCTGTTCATCTGATTGGGCAAGCACTGGCCTGTCTGTTGCAATGAGGACATTTCATAGGATTAGGTCATGATCACGTCAGCTACATCCACAGCTGATTCCATTTGTAATCAGCCAAAGGGGAGTGTCTTCTGCAATTAGTGATGCTAAATCCAATCATGGGAAGCCTTTTAAGGAGGACTCAGAGGAGACAGGTTGCATTCCTGCTTTGGCTGGTGAGCCTCTCCTGTGGAGTTCATCCAGGCCATCCATTGGAGTCATCGGCTTCGCAGCCTGCCCTGTGGATTTTGGACTCTGCATTCCTATGGTCACGTGAGACACTTTCATAAATTTTATATTTGCAAGTGTTCCCTGTTGGTTCTGTTTCTCTAGAGAACCCTGACTAATACATCTTGGTACCAGGAGTGGTTCTTAAGGAACAGAATCTTAAAAATGGGTTTTTATGAATGGTTTTCTACTCTGACTGGGCTCAGAGACACTAAGGACTCTGATTCCCGTAATCAGAATGACACTCCCAATCCATGGACTGAGTTGGCAAAGGAGATAGTCAAAATATCATCATTCGATTCTCCTAATGCTTCGCTTGTACGAAGCCAGACTCTGGGGGATAACGTTTTTGACACCTTTACAGAGTTTTGTAGGAATAAGAGTTATAGAGATGTTGGTTGGTTGTTGTTAGATACACTGTCTACATTAAAGGATGAAAGGGATGGGCTTAAGGCTTCAAATAAGAAGCTTAAGTGCCGTCTGAAAGATGTAGAGGTTTCTATGAGTATCTTGAAGGAAAATTTTATTTCCTGTAGCCGTAGACTTGAGATCTCTGAAAATCAGACTCAGAATCTTATTGTTAGAGTAGCAACTTTACAACGTAAACTGAAATCTCAGTCTTGCATGGTGTCTGCCGTTAAAGTGAGGGCATTGATTGGAAAGGAGTGGGACCCTGAAAAATGGGATGGTGACATATGGATTGATAATGATGTTGGGGGTGAGGTTGAAACCCTAGACCATGCTGAGCCTTCTTTAGATAACCCTGTAATAGTCTGCCCTAAGGACATAGCCGCCCCACCTCCAGCCTGCCTTGAGGAATTGGCCACCCAACCTCCTCCTGAAGGGATTAGCCCTAGAGTTATTAATCCTGTTTCACCAGATGAAACTGCAAATGAAAGCCCTGAAGCAAATGACTTGGAAGATATTTCTAATTCTTTTCATGACCCACCCCCACCACCCCTCATTTCTTCTAGACCTATAACTAGACTAAAGTCCCAACAGGCCCCTAAAGGTGAGGTACAAAGTATCACACATGAGGAGGTACGTTATACTCCAAAAGAACTGTGTGAGTTTTCCAATTTATATAGACAGAAATCAGGGGAATATGTGTGGCAATGGATTTTAAGAGTGTGGGATAATGGTGGGAGGAATATAAGGCTGGATCAGGCTGAATTTATTGATATGGGCCCACTAAGCAGAGATTCTGCATTCAATGTTATAGCTAGAGCAGTTAGAAAAGGTGTTAACAGCTTGTTTGGGTGGTTGGTTGAAACATGGATCAAAAGGTGGCCAACATTACCTGAGGTTGAAATGCCAGAACTGCCCTGGTATAATGTAGATGAGGGGATCCAGAGGCTTAGAGAGATTGGGATGTTAGAGTGGATTTATCATGCAAAGCCTGCTCTTACACCCCAGGAATGTCCAGAAGATGCACCTTTTACCAGAACAGTGAGAAATAAGTTTGTGAGACTAGCACCATCATCCCTCAAGAGCTCTGTGGTTGCACTTCTCTGTAGGTCAGATATTACTGTAGGAACTGCTGTCACTGAGCTGGAATCCTTAAACACAATGGGGATGACAGGATCCCGAGTTGGCAGAAGCCAGGTGGCAGCACTTAATCACCAAAGACAGGGTAGACGTGGGTATTATAATAGACAACAAACTCAAAGGAGGCATCAAAATTATATGACACGCAGAGATTTGTGGCATTGGCTAGTGAATCATGGGGTACCTAGAAATACAATAGAAGGGCAGTCTACTAAATTCTTGTTGGAGCTGTATAAACAAAAGAGTTCTAGGTCAAGGGAACAGAAGTCTAACCTGAATTACAAAAACACAGAGTCACGGCCCCTTAACCAATTTCCAGACTTGAAACAGTTTACAGACCCTGAGCCCCTTGAATGAAGGGGAGGCCAGGTCCCTATGGGGGAGAAACCTGTTACACTGCCACAAATTTATACTGTTAACCTTCCTCTAAGTCTTCCCCAAGGAGGCCGATGGCCTTTTACCAGGGTAACTGTGCATTGGGGAAAAGGAAATGATCAGATATTTCGGGGATTATTAGACACTGGTTCAGAAGTGACATTAATTCCAGGGGACCCAAAACGTCACTCTGGACCACCAGTCAGAGTGGGGGCTTTTGGAGGCCAGGTGATCAATGGACTTTTAGCTCAGGTCCGTCTCACAGTGGGTCCAGTGGGCCCCCGGACCCATCCTGTAGTTATTTCCCCAGTTCCAGAATGTATAATTGGCATAGACATACTGAGCAACTGGCAGAATCCCCACGTTGGTTCTCTAACTCGTGCGGTGAGGGCTATTATGGTAGGAAAGGCCAAGTGGAAGCCACTAGAACTGCCCCTACCAAGCAAAATAGTAAATCAAAAGCAATACCGTATTCCTGGAGGGATTGCAGAGATTACTGCCACTCTTAAGGACTTGAAAGATGCAGGGGTGGTGATTCCCACCACATCCCCATTCAACTCTCCTATTTGGCCTGTGCAGAAAACAGATGGGTCTTGGAGAATGACAGTGGATTATCGTAAACTCAACCAGGTGGTAACTCCAATTGCAGCTGCTGTTCCAGATGTAGTATCATTGCTTGAGCAAATCAATACATCCCCTGGTACCTGGTATGCAGCTATTGATCTGGCAAATGCTTTTTTCTCAATAGCTATTAGTAAGGACCACCAGAAACAGTTTGCTTTCAGCTGGCAAGGTCAGCAATATACTTTCACTGTCCTACCTCAGGGGTATATTAACTCTCCAGCCCTATGTCATAATCTTGTTCGCAGAGACCTTGATCGTTTCTCCCTCCCACAAGATATCACACTGGTCCATTATATTGATGATATCATGTTGATTGGACCTAGTGAGCAAGAAGTAGCAACTACTCTAGATTTACTGGTAAGGCATTTGCGTGTCAGAGGATGGGAGATAAATCCAACAAAAATACAGGGGCCTTCCACCTCAGTAAAATTTTTAGGTGTCCAGTGGTGTGGGGCATGTCGAGATATCCCTTCTAAGGTGAAGGATAAATTGCTGCATCTGGCCCCTCCCACATCCAAAAAAGAGGCACAACGCCTAGTTGGTCTTTTTGGATTTTGGCGACAACATATTCCTCATTTGGGTGTGCTACTCCGGCCCATTTATCGAGTGACCAGAAAAGCTGCTAATTTTGAGTGGGGACCTGAACAAGAGGAGGTTCTGCGACAGGTCCAGGCTGCTGTGCAAGCTGCTCTGCCACTTGGGCCATATGATCCAGCAGATCCAATGGTGCTGGAAGTGTCAGTGGCAAATAGAGATGCTGTCTGGAGCCTTTGGCAGGCCCCTATAGGAGAATCACAACGCAGACCCTTAGGATTTTGGAGCAAGGCCTTACCATCTGCTGCAGATAACTACTCTCCTTTTGAGAAACAGCTTTTGGCCTGCTACTGGGCCTTAGTAGAGACTGAATGCTTAACCATGGGCCACCAAGTTACCATGAGACCTGAGTTGCCTATCATGAGTTGGGTGTTGTCTGACCCACCAAGCCATAAAGTTGGGCGTGCACAGCAGCACTCTATTGTAAAGTGGAAATGGTATATACGAGATAGAGCCAGAGCAGGTCCTGAAGGCACAAGTAAGTTACATGAAGAAGTGGCACAAATGCCCATGGTTTCCACTCCTGCTGCCACATTACCTTCTCTTTCCCAGACCAGAGCTATGGCCTCTTGGGGAGTTCCTTACAGTGAATTGACTGAGGAAGAGAAAACTCGGGCCTGGTTTACAGATGGTTCAGCACGATATGCAGGTACCACCCGAAAGTGGACAGCTGCAGCATTACAACCCCTTTCTGGGGTGTCCTTGAAGGACAGTGGTGAGGGGAAATCCTCCCAGTGGGCAGAACTTCGAGCAGTGCACCTGGTTGTTCATTTTGCTTGGAAGGAAAACTGGCCAGAGGTGCGTTTGTATACTGACTCATGGGCTGTTGCTAATGGTTTGGCTGGATGGTCAGGGACTTGGAAAGACCATAATTGGAAAATTGGTGACAAAGAGGTCTGGGGAAGAAGTATGTGGATAGACCTTTCTGAGTGGGCTAAAAACATGAAGATATTTGTGTCCCATGTGAATGCACACCAGAGGGTGACTTCAGCAGAGGAAGATTTTAATAATCAAGTGGATAAGATGACCCGTTCTATGGATACCAGTCAGCCTCTTTCCTCAGCAACTCCTGTTATTGCCCAATGGGCTCATGAACAAAGTGGTCATGGTGGTCGGGATGGAGGTTATGCATGGGCTCAGCAACATGGACTTCCACTCACCTAGGCTGACCTGGCTACAGCCACTGCTGAGTGCCCAATCTGCCAGCAGCAGAGACCCACACTCAGCCCCCGATATGGCACCATTCCCCGAGGTGACCAGCCAGCTACATGGTGGCAGGTTGATTACATTGGACCACTCCCTTCATGGAAGGGGCAGCGATTTGTTCTAACTGGAATAGATACATACTCTGGATATGGGTTTGCTTTCCCTGCACGCAATGCTTCTGCCAAAACTACTATCCGTGGGCTTACAGAATGCCTTATCCATCGTCATGGTATTCCACATAGCATTGCTTCGGATCAAGGAACACACTTCACAGCAAATGAAGTGCGGGAATGGGCACATGCTCATGGAATTCTCTGGTCTTACCATGTTCCCCATCATCCAGAAGCAGCTGGATTGATAGAACGGTGGAATGGCCTTTTGAAAACTCAATTACGGTGCCAACTAGGTGGCAAAAACTTGAAAGGCTGGGGTAATGTTCTCCAGGAAGCTGTGTATGCTCTGAATCAGCGTCCGCTGTATGGTGCTGTTTCTCCCATAGCCAGGATCCATGGGTCCAGGAACCAAGGGGTGGAAATGGGTGTGGTGCCACTCACTATTACTCCTAGTGATCCACTAGGAAAATTTTTGCTTCCTGTCCGCTACCCTGAGTTCTGCTGGCCTACAGGTTTTAGTTCCAAAACGGGGTGTGCTTTCTCCAGGAGAAACAACAGTGATACCACTGAACTGGAAGTTAAGATTGCCACCTGGCCACTTTGGGCTACTTATGCCTCTGGATCAACACACCAAGAAGGGGATTACATTATTGTCTGGGGTAATTGACCCTGACTATCAGAAGGAAGTAGGACTGCAACTACATAATGGAGGTAAAGAAGAGTTTTCTTGGAATATAGGAGATCCCCTGGGGCGTCTATTAGTACTACCATGCCCTGTGATTAAAATCAATGGAAAACTGCAACAACACAATCCAGACAGGACCACTAATGGCTCTGAGACTTCAGGAATGAAGGTTTGGGTCACCCCACCAGGCAAAGAACCATGGCCAGCTGAAGTGCTTGCTGAGGGGAAAGGGAACATGGAATGGGTAGTGGAAGAAGGTAGTGATAAATATGAACTTCAACCACGTGATCAGTTACAGAAACGAGGACTGTAATGCTGTTTTGTTTGTGTTATACTATTTAAGTTGTAAGATATCAAGTTTAAGAATGAATGTTGCCCAAGGATTTGCACACTATTATGGAGAGATTTAATGTGTTTCCAGTTATATGCAGGACAGTTGAGTATTGTCAGGTAAAAAAAAAAAAAAAAAAAATGCGTGCTTATTTGCTTTCATTTGGAAATTAAGTACGGTCTAAGGTGATATATATATATATATATATGTGCCAAGTTGACAAGGGGTGGACTGTCATGGTTAGGGACAGGTGTCAACTTGGCCAAGTTGTGGTACCTGTTCATCTGATTGGGCAAGCACTGGCCTGTCTGTTGCAATGAGGACATTTCATAGGATTAGGTCATGATCACGTCAGCTACATCCACAGCTGATTCCATTTGTAATCAGCCAAAGGGGAGTGTCTTCTGCAATTAGTGATGCTAAATCCAATCATGGGAAGCCTTTTAAGGAGGACTCAGAGGAGACAGGTTGCATTCCTGCTTTGGCTGGTGAGCCTCTCCTGTGGAGTTCATCCAGGCCATCCATTGGAGTCATCGGCTTCGCAGCCTGCCCTGTGGATTTTGGACTCTGCATTCCTACGGTCACGTGAGACACTTCCATAAATTTTATATTTGCAAGTGTTCCCTGTTGGTTCTGTTTCTCTAGAGAACCCTGACTAATACAGCTTCTTAACCAGTATCCCTGTTTCTCATCTGTCCCCCAATTATTGTATATAACCGGCAGAACGTTCTCTCATAATCCAAACTCCTTACTCATGGCCTACAAGATCCTACAAGACCTGGCCCCTGCTAATGCTCACTCTCACAGAAACTGTACTGTGCACTTTACTGGGACTAATTAATATAAATTCTTTTGATAATCCAATGAGCTATTCAATTTAATATCCTTATTTGTAGGAGTTGTTACTGGTGATCCACCTAGATATCTTTTCTAGGGCTGGTGCACCCATCTCCCATCCCCCAGCTGCCTGAGGTGTTAGTGGCTAACAGCTTCTACCGGCACCCTTTGGAGGATTGCTCTTGGCTGAGGAGAGACACCTAACCACATCTCACATAATCCACAGTCAATGACTGACCTATGTTGTGGGAACATAAAAGCCCAGCCCTATCTTTTTTTTTTTTAACTCCATTACAAATTTGTCCTAAATGTACTCCTTCAATAAATCACTTGCCCAAGAATCCTCATCTCAGGCACTGCTTCAAAGGAACTGAACTAAGATCATTTTTCAGAAGAGCAAATGGGAAAGGGGAAAGCTGAAATTTGAAACCAGCCAGTCTGGCTTCTGGACCTGCCCTCTTTACCACCACACATTCTCCAACCTCCTCTCAGTCTGTCCTCCCTCTTCTTCCTCTAGTCAAGTTCATTTCTGCCTCTGAGCCTTTGTACTTCTTATTTACTCTGCCTGAATATTTTTCTTTTAGCTGTTTTTGGCTTACATCCTCACTTCTTTCAAAATACTTCAAATATTACTTCCTCAAAGAGGCTTTTCCAGATGCCAACAATCCTATCTATAATAGCACCACTATCCCTAACTCTGCTTTAGTTTTATTTATAGCATTGAACAACTGAAATTATATTATACATTGCTGTCACTCACACTAAACAAAAATACCACAAGGGCAGGAATACTTGTGGCTTATTTACTGCTCTATTCTCATTTGGAAACATATCTGGCACTGAGAAGGAGCTCAAGAAGTATTTGTTATTGAGTGAATAAAATGAGTTGTCTTTTCTCAGAACTCCTGCAGGGCTTTGTACAAATCTCTTTGCATGTTTTTAACCTAGAACTGCAATTATTTAATGCATATTTTGTTTACCTCAATAGCTTGTATCCTCTCACAGGACAGCGATGACATATTTTCTTAATTTGTGTACATGGGAGGCATTCAAATAATGGTATGACTTCCCAAATTCCAAATAGCAATTGCAGCTTGTCATTCCATCTGGGGACCAATGTCTGATTTCACATGAATTAAAGCATAATTCAGAGGTATGAAAAACACATATTTAATTTATAAAGTAGTCCTATGCATATTACACAAGATTATAGGAAATACAATTCAGTACATGTCAATTCTTTTTTATTTTAAAAACTGCCACTTTCAAAATATAAAAATAGAGCTATTTTTTAAAGAACCACTTAAATACAGTTTTGAAAACCACAATGTTTTATTTACAATAAATAGATGGTAGTGCAAAAGCATTCATAGATGTAGATGATTAAAAAAAACATTATTCTGGCATCCTACTGGAGAAGTCCTTTATATTCACAAGATATTTCCAATAATTCATGAAAGTAAAATCAATATTGTCCATTAAATATGAATTTGAGCAACCAAATCATTTAATTTGGGATCTGGACCCAGATATGCCAAAGTTAAGTGAATATTACTCTACTTTATAGAGGAACTGTTTCTCATTTCCATACAGTTTGCCAACAAACATACCCCAAACATTCCAGCATCTGTATAAGGGGATCTATTAGCACCTCCAATAAATGATTTATAGCCATACGTGCTAAATGGCTGGATCCTAAATGTTCTGATTTTATAAATTTAAAATACACTGTCTATGCCACAAAACAAGAACTGGATCCCAGACTATATTTTAAATTAAGGAAAGAGCCTCTGAAAAAATTAAACATTAGTAATGAAATAACAACAGATATCAGATATTTCTCAAACTTAGAGATGTGAATACTTTTCAGTTTTCTCTAATAAACTGAATTAAAAATAAAACACATTTATAGTGGATTCTTTCTTACCAAAATAATCCAATCTAAAATGGTCTGGATTTGGGCAACACACTTTCAGTATTCATTAAAGTTTAATTTATCCTTGAAACATAAAATGACATTCTTAATAAGAAGCCATTCTTTTTTTCTTTTTAATTTTTATTAATAAAACCAATCAACATACAATATGAACACTTTTTTCATCATATAGTTGTATAGTCATCATCATGATAATTTCTTAGAACATTTGCACCAATTCAGAAAAAGAAATAAAAAGAAAACAGAAAAAAAATTCATACATACCATAACCCTTACCCCTCCAGAAGCCATTCTTACTATTGCACAGTGGTCAATTTGAAAACCAATCCAGGCAAATTAGTTTAGAAAAAACAGCAAATTCATCTACATTCCTGTAGCAAACATTGCAAAACAGCTTCTACCTGAACAGTGAAATGAACACATTTTGCAGATCCACACTCAGTCTGTTTTAACATTGTGCTGATGGCAGCGATTTTTAGGCAGAGGTAGCCAAGCCCCATAAACATGAGAAAGCAAAAAGCAGAAAAATATTGTGGAAACTCAGCAGTTCTTCAACTTCTTCTAATGATTACAGATCAGTTTCAATTATGAGCCATGTATTCTTGCAGTATTCTGAGTCTTATGTTTTAAATATAAAGGAACATGTTGCCATCGTGGGCAAATATACTGGAATTATCTTCTTTTAGCTTACTTTCTCTTTTCTCTAAGGTCAACTAAAAAATATGAGACATTTTCATATACCACAAAAGTAATACAGCAGGCTGGAGTCACTCTAATCAAATTGGGGGCAATTCCTTTGTAAAATCCACCGAAGCCTTCTTTCCTTTAGAGGGAAAAACAGATATATGCTTAATTTTCTAAATAACTAGCCTAAAATTACAAAAGTTTAACTGACACAGGGGATGGAGCAAATAGTTAAACCTCACTGTGATTTATGTCTGTGCTTCTAGTCTTCTGAAATCATGTAGTTTATGACATAGATATTCGGTGGGACTTAACATTACTTTCATGGACTGACTGAGAAAGAGAGAGCAAGATTACCTCAAAATCAAATTAAAAAGTACCTTAATGAAAACTATTTTTCAAATGTCTTTAAATGTATAAATATGCACGAGTTTTAAATCCAATCTAATATAGGCATTAAAAATTTCATGGTTTACATAATGCTAGACAACACTAAATATAGCACACACAAAAAATAAAACCTTATTTCCTTAAATGCCTAGAATAGGGGATATGGTCTAGGACCTTGCCATGCTTTCAATAACTATTTTCAGAATGGAACTAAATTTAAACATTCTAAATATTCTGCTCTGAGCTTTTAGAATAAAAGGGAAATATGGGGATGTCTACATATCAGTTTAACTATAGCAAATTTTTCAAACATGGAATCAAGTATTTGCAAAAATTATGAGGCCAATAGATGGCGAGGGACCTTCTCAAATGTATTAAATGAGGTTTATTACCTATAGCCAATGTCATTTAAATATTTTTAAACACCTAAATTGTTTTATTAGTTCTCAAAGTACTTTCACAGATTTCATTCAATCATTCCAACAGTCTTGTCAGCTTAGATATTCTAATTTCACAAAGAACAAATCAAGCCTCAGAATGATTAATCCATGGTTCCAGATATCATAAACGGGACAGCAAGAATTACCAGGATCTTTTCACCACAGCACACTGGCCTCTGTTATAAAACCAATATCAACTGGACAGTCTAAGACATGCAAGTCCCCTCTTAAGACCAATTTAGATAGATCTCAGGCACTCACCTCCATGTTTTTGTGATTACATCCAATACACCCCTGTAAAAAATGTGTTGATCCTGAAGACGAGCTCTCACAACTTGATATGGGTATGTTGCTGTTACAGCAAATATTTTGGATAATGCTGCAACAGATATATACTCTACTGTGCTCTAAAATCACAACACAAAACATTTATGTTTTTCTTTAGTCAGGATTTCTTAAAAATACAGAAGTGAAAATTATATAGAAAAATAAACATTTAACTAAGTCAGTACTCATTATCACATCAATACTACCCAAAAAAGCATGACAAAATTTCTACCTATGAAAGGCCCATAAAAGTAAATGATATCAGGTGCACAGGTGGTTCAGCAGTAGAACGCTCATCTTCCATGCAGGAGACCAGAGTTTGACTCCCAGACCTTGCACCCCACCCCTCAAAAAGTAAATGATATCTTTCAAGAATCATCTTACCAGCTGGGCTTCTGGTAATCTATTGATATGCTGGTTGTACTTCATTTTTAGCAATTCATATGCCATAAACTGAAGGGCACCATGTGATGTTCCAAACAGCCCAGGAACAAATCCCTAGAAGAGAACCATTACAAGAAAATAACACAAAAATAAACAACATACTTTCAAAGAAAGATACGCTTATTAAAATATTTTCTCTTCCCTCTTAGTCTAGTACCGTGATAGTTAGGTTCATGTGTCAGCTTGGCCAGGTAATGATGCCCAGTTGTTTGGTCAAGCAAGAAGTGGTCTGACTGTTACTATGAGGACATAGTACTATGTTACTACGAGCACATTTTATGGACCTAAATCATCACTAAGTTGACTATATTTATGGCTGATTATGTCTACATCAATGAAGGAGATTGCCTTCAGCAATAAGTGACACTCCATCTAACCAGCTGAAGGCTTTAAAAAAAGTGATGATTTCAGGCGTCAGAAGAGAGAATTTTCATCTCTACTTCAGCCAGACAGCTTCTCCTAGGGAATTCATCGAAAACCTTCATTGGAGTTCCCAATTTGCAGTCTGTCCTACAGAATTTGGACTCATGCATCTCCACAGTGGTGCAAGACAATTTTATAAAATCTCGTATTTAGAGATATCTCCAGCCAGTTCTGTTTCCCTAATACAGTACCTTAAGCAAATTCATTTAAGCTGTGCACAAATCACATTTTTGTATATACTGAGTTAAAGAAAGCATTCCTTTCTATTTTATTTAAGGTTTATTCAAGGTTTGGAATTTCATACGTTTAGTTAAATATTAGTTAAATATAACTAATTTTAAATCAGTTTTGTATAACTAGTTTAAATCAGAGGTATATAACTAGTTTTTCTTTAAACAGGATACATATAAACATAAAGAAGACCTACACTGTAAGGTCAGAAAAACTGAAATTTCTAACCTGAAATAGCTCTGGAATGGAAAACATGACTGCATTTTTAGAAATGTATCTGCCACTAACACTACGAACAACTCTGAACAAATTTTAAATCTCTCCCATCCTTCATTTCATTATTTATAAAATGAGGACTATATGACCTATTCTAGAAAAACTCTACTTGCTATGTAGAAAAGAACATAAGTGGGCTTCTGGGTTCACTAATGCCTAAAGTGTCCTTTTCCACTCTCATGAACTGGATTACAAGTAGGAAGTTAACTTCTGGAAATTAAGAAAGGGAATCGTAATTTCATGGCATAGGTAATCTGAAAGAATGAGATCAGAAGCGATAGGAAAAAACAAAGAATTGAATGATGTATTTCCATAATTTCTGTCCATAAATCATAACCCCTAACACTAATCTTATAATGCCAATGATTTGAAAGCTATTATACAATTCTCAAAAAACAAACTAAAATCTAATTATATCTAAATTTGTTTTAAACTATTTATAGCTTTAAAAAAGTTTTTATGGAAATAAGCAGGAGGTGGATAAGGAAGAAACAGATAAAGGAAAAAGGAGTTATAAGAATCAGAAAACAGAGCTTACTGCCACTAGGAAGAAATTTTTAAAAATATTACAATAGTGAAGGTTTTTATTGTTGTTGTTGTCTTTTAATTCAGTTAAGATCTGTCCAAAATATATTCCCTTGATCAGACTGGAGTTGTTATATCATTGGTACACTGACCACAAGGGTCAATAAAATCTCTTAAGATTCTGTTAGACCCACTGATCTCTTCTCCCTGCCATGTTATCCCAAGTTTCCAAAACATCAAAACTTCCAGGGAGGTGCATAGGGGATATGTGACCTGGAGTGTGACCTAGTGAAAAGGTATTTGACAAAGTTTTAGACAGATCTCACACCCACCAGTGTCATGATGATACATCTTGTGGTAATGAGGATAAACAGCTTAAAGTACAATTTCAATATTGTAATATTTCAGTTTTTGTTAAATTGTTTCTTGCTTAGAGTCTAGCTTCTTTTGACAACCAACTACAGGCCATTCAATTCAACCAACAGGAATAATTGCAGTAACAATTTTTAGTTATTCAAAATATATTGACAATAATAATTCACTACCTTATACAATCCACGCACTCCTTCATACTTATATATTTTCAAAAGTGTATCAAACATTCCTTTATACTGTCGTTGTGGAGAGTTAACAACACCATCATACTGTAACATAAGGCGAGTTTTTGCTACCCATAATGGGTTTGTAATGCAGAGGGTCATGGCTCCTAAAATCAGATTTAAATAAGATTATTCACTTATGACCTATAAATTAGGATATATACACACACATATCTCCATCCCAACTTTATCACAATCCTCCTCAAATCTATTCAAAGTAGCTATTATTCCTCAAAACTAAAATATTACATATTGCAGTAACATTTTATGTTCTTCATAGAAAGTTAAAATTTAAAAATATCATCTGGTGCTAATTTTCTAGTTTGCTGAGTTTCCTAAGTAGTCATTTATTAAACAATATTTATTGAGTCCTGTTGTGGTTTAGTCTTTGCTAAATACTAAGATTTAGTCTTAGTATTCAGAAGTGGGTAAAACAGTTCCTGCCTTAAAGAACTCACAAATAGTAAACATTAAGAAACCAACGAATGTAAGGGAACAAAGTATGAGTTATAAAAACTTATGGGTCTTCGTTTTTTTCCCTCTGGATATTGTGCATACATGAGGCAATAAAACAAAACTACTAAATTATACAAATTATATAATTTGCAAACTGAAATTATACTTTAAATGGAACCACAGCAGTCTACTCTGGGTAATAAATAAAAACACCTGCTTTCTAAGAAATTTCATGTGATAACTGATTAATAAAGTTAGATGGGCATATTTAGATTCTGGTTTAAAGAAAAAAAGGCAAATAAATCAAAGCAAAAAATAAAAATCAAGTTGGAAGTTGGTGTTACTTATTTCACACACTGCCTTACCAGCTTCAGCAGCTGAAATGAGGTATTCTGTTGCCTCTAACCGTTCAGCTCTTCCTTCTGTCTTATACGATTTGATGGCATTATAACTAAAAAAATTAAACAGGAACAGTTTGTCAAATACTGGAATAGGTGCCATAAAATACTAAATCAATTTGAAAGTGTGTATAATAAACAAGAGGATCTCAGGAGTAAAAGTCAATGCCTAATGCAACCACAAAATGAGTCCCTTTACATGAACGGTATTTGCTGGAAATGGCTCATTGTAGGCTATCAACCGTCCCCAAATGGCTAGCAATACATTTGTAAAATATTTTAATCACACACTCATCAATTAAAAACAGACAGGAAAACTTGGGGACGACAGACAAGGCAAAAGACCAAAAACAAAATAACAACAAAAAACAACTAACATTTGCTGAGCACATATGTTCAGTTACCATATTTGGCATTTTGAAAGAGAATATAAATGTGCTATGGATCCTTTCTTAACAGACTAACAAGGACTACAAGAAACACATAAATAACCACAGTAGAGATAATATGGTATTCTTTACCCCTAAAGGGATCTGAAATTCATTTTAGATAATAGTTTCAAGCTCCTCCAGCCTCTGTGACATTTTATAAACTTGCTAACAAATGCCAAACTGTCTGATTCAGTTTTTCTTTCAATTCTATTGTGACTATCTTTGTTGGAAATACTCAGGAGTACAGATAATAGCCAAATACCTCAGAATTACTAAAGGGGCTCTCTACAGTAACATTTTGAACCATCTGGAGTTAGCTGTATTTCAAATGGTCTTAATGAAAATAAAAACTCTTTTCAGCTTACAAGAGAAACCAGTTAAACATTTCACTTTGCTGAACTCACCTCACAGAAACGGCTTCTATAAGAGTATTTCTTCTCATCCTTTTACCTTTTTCTAATTACGATTTTATTCTGGACTAAATACCTCTGGTAACAGCTGACGGAGAAAGAAACTATTAAGCCTTTTTACCCCTTCTGACTCTTTGAATTCAGAGAAACTAATTAAATGTGTCAACTTGCTTTATTAACTGATATGTAAAAATCATTAAAAATAGAAATTTGCTTGTATTTAATACTGTAAAATTTCCCAAGTCTACTTACAAGAAAAAGTAGAGTCCCCAGGATAAACCTGCACCCCACACATTTGGGGTTACTCCTTGGTAAAGTCCCCGAAGTCCATCAAGTTTCCAAATAGTAGTCAAGCAATGCAAAATTCCTTTATATTTTGGTCTCAGTTCCAATCCATCACTCACTATATTAAAGGATACACAAAGTTAGGTAAGATCCAAGTTCTAGCTCTGAATCACACAGAAATACAGAAATCACAGTCAGTTATACAAAGATAAGTTTAGAAGATAAATCGTTTAAGTAGAGAAAATTACTTTCCAGGATAATTTAATATTTTAAAATTAATACATTCATGAATCTATGTTTATTGAGGGCATAATAAACAGTCAAATAATATTGTATGAAGTATTAGATCAGCTCTTAAATAATCCAAAAGCCTCTTAGATAAACAGGTTTTAACATTTAGTTCTTTTGTTATAGACATCCAAAATTAAGGATGCTCAAACTATTACTCAAAAATTAGCCAGGAGGGGGTGCACAGGTAGTTCAATGGTAGAATTCTCACCTGCCATGTAGGAGAACAGGGTTCCATTCCTAGTCCATGTAAACCCCCCACCCCACACCAAGAAACAAAACAAAAACAAAACCTCAAAAACAAAAAAACCCACAAAAAACTAACTAGGAACCTCAATTACACCAAGAGTGCTGTCAAAACCTGGGGAGCGGCAGGAAAAAAATGTGAACGATGGAATAAACTTTTTTCCTGGAAATTCTTTCTATTCCCCTCTATCCCCTAACACACACCAAAATCAGAACAGAAAGGAGAAAAAATATCTTTCCTATCCATTTTTTTCTTACTCTCAAAAGCTCTAGATTAATAAAATATGATAGGATAAAGCAAAAACTGAGTTATATACATTTTATGTTTCTTAAAGGGAACTCAAATCTGTTTTTGACAGTGTAAAAGATACTTCTGACTAAATAATTTTACAGCTCTATTTGGCAAAAGACTCCACAAACAAGAGGTTGAGAAAAAACAAAATAAAACTGGCAATATATAAAAAACAAAGCGTTAAAAGACTTACTATATACAAAGTGTCTGCAAATCAGTAACAAAAAGACAACCCTAAAGGAAAATGGGCAAAGTATACGAACTGTTAATCCGCAGAAAAATACAAATTGCCAAGAAGCACTGAAAAAGCATATAGCCCCACTAATAAAATAAATATTAATTAAAATGATAGGCCTTTATTTTGCTTTCCAGACTGAAAATAAATGTTTTAATTTGCTATTACCCAGTGTTGGAAAGGGTGTAGGGACATATGCTCTCACATGCTCTTTTTGAAGTTCAGATGTGTCTATTAAAATTTTAAAGGCAATTACCCTTTGACCTAGCAGTTTCATTTCTAAGAATATCCTACAGAAATACTAGGCCAAGATAGGGTATAATGAACATGGAAAATGTTAATTATAGCATTTTCTGTAGCAATAAAAGTGAATAAAATCTTGGGGTACAAGGGTAGTTCAGTGGTAGAATTCTCATGCAGGGGACCCAGGTTAGATTCCCACCAGTGCACCCCTCCCCCCTCCAAATTTTTTTTCAAGAAATGGTGCTGCAATAATGGGACAGTTACATGGAAAAAGAATGAAATGTGACCCCCCACCATACAGCATACAAAAATAAATAAATAAAAATAAATAAAGCAGTCCTAAGGAAAATGTTTAAAAATTTTAATTTCTGATATCCCTCATTCCAGAAAATTTCGATGTTGAGCATCTGCAAATGACATTAACATATAGTAACAGAATAACATTTAAAACCTTTTCATGTATTAAATGTTAAACTACTATATAATCATTTAAAAGAGCTTTTTAAAAGCAATACATGTACACTGCAGAACATGTATCAACTATAAAAAGACAATAAAAACACCCCTAAAGTTACCACTCAAGAGATGACTGCCCTTATTTTAACATATTTCCTTCCTTTCTTTTTTGTTTCTGGACATAAATTCCAGTTCTATATCTCTAGACTAGACCTTTTGTTGATCTTCAGATCCATACAGATATATGCAACTGGATATTTCATGTAAACATATTCAAAATTAAACTAGTCTGTTCCTTCATCCCTGCCAAAGATACTGGATTCAAATTACACATCCATCTTCACAAACATACGATTTGGACAAATCAGTAAACTTCTTTTATCTTCCATTTCCTTACCCATATAATCGAGACAATAAATCCAAGGACTGCTGAGAGCAATAAAAGAGATAATGCATGCGAAGTTCTTACATTATTGCCTTGTTCCTTGTATTAAACGCTTAATGAATATTACTTGTTAACATATTTATTATTTATGTATGCACTGTAGACTCCCTGAAATTATATGCCTTGTGGATTTTATTCTGGGGAGAATACTCCATAATTTCCACTAATTTTCCTTTATTTCGAAATGGCTTCTTGCCTCTCCCCAACTCGCTACTGAAATATCAGTCCTTTGATGGTGAACTTCAAGATCTAACCTTTCATGGAAACTTTATGGATATATACCGCCACCAGCAATCTATAATTTTTTTGATAATATAGCTATACCTATGTTTTGATATTTGGATTTATTCCACTTTGCCTTTGATTTTATGTTATCTAGTACTATCTGTTTCATATGATTAGGTCTCAAGCCTATAATTCGACTATAAGTTCTTTGAGGGCAAAAACTTTGTTAGGTACTTATGCAACCCACACAGAAGACTACAAACATTAAGAGAAAAGTATGTATTTGGAGAATTGAATGGAATTATCTAACTTTTTGAATAAATCACTTCTGTAGATCTAATTCTCAAGGTAGAATCTAATTAGTTGTAATAAGATAACTGAAATACCAGAAAAGTTTTTCAAATTAAGTTATCAAAAATAATCTTTGAAACTATCTTTTGCATAATTTAGTATTAATTTCTAATAATCTAATAATTCTGTAATTTCAATACACTTAATTCAATAAATTTAAAGACAAACCAGTACTTAAATTCTAGCTACCTATTCCCTCACAGTACCTTGTACCACACCATAAACCACAAAAATCAAACCTTCAAAGAGCATTCTATTCTAAACCTTTCACCACCTGCTGAGTAAGGGTTACTCCCTACCTCCAAGCATAACATTTTTCTTTTCAGCGGAGCTGCTAAACACGTGGCTACTCATAAGACTATTAAATACCTCCAAGCGTGGGACGAAGGATATGCCTACTTGAACATTTTAAAATTTAAGCTTTGAGTCCCACATTCTAAGCCAGCGAAGAGTCTTGTCAAACTTTCTACTCACATTCCCTATCCCTCAGTGTTGCGAGGCAGGAGTGACGGGACTAGACACCTTTACCAGGATCCCGTCCCCAAATCTAGTTCCAGGTAAGCCAGAACAGAAGCATCCTCTCCAAAGCTCTAGATCAAGAACTGCTTCTGAGTTTTTATCACCCAGTTCAGATGATATTGTAGCCAGAAACTATCCCAACTTCGCCAGCCTTTGCCTTCTTCGCCATTCTCAAGTGACAACGCAGTCAGGGACTCGGAATCCGAAACGAGGAGTAAGAGAAGGAACCGTTGGGGTCGCGGTGGTGATGGGGGTTCCAGGGATGGGATGAAGAGGAGTTGAGATAGCTCTTACCAGCGAAGCGGATCTTCACGAGGTCGAGCGGGTGCAACGCGAGATTGGACAGGACTCCACCGCTTACTCCCGCCACCAGGTTCTCGTATCGGACGTGGCGGAAAATCGTGCTCCATACCGTCGACCCAGATACAGACTGGCTCTGTCCCGTCATAGGCTCCTGGATTGCCGAGACCACGGTACCCAGGGAAGAGAAGGTGGGACGAGACACAGTGGTCGCCGCCCGGGAGCAGCAGAACCACAAAGTGCAAGCCCACCTCCGTGACTCCAACGACGGAGAGAGTGCAAAGCCGAGAGACCGTCACTCAGAGGGGATGAGGGAAGGGGAAGCCGCACGTCACGCAGGCGGAGAGGGCGAAGGAGGCGGGGTGCCCTCCTGCGCTGGGCTGAGTCCCCGCCCTGTTACAGCCGCGGGCTCGGGGAAAAGGCTAGGGATGAGAGAGAGCTGCCGAAAAAACGCCCCCTGCCAACCGTAGATGGCTGCAAACCTACGGAACGCCGCAGGACCCAGTCGAGCCGGCTTCCACTACCTGAAGTCATGTGACAGGAAGTAGTTTAGGAGAAGCGGAAGTCGCATGTGGCGGAAGAGGTGGCTGTAAGAGGCACTCTGACTGACAGGCTCCCGGGTGAGAACGAGCCGCAAAGATGAAGGTAAAGATGTTGAGCCGCAACCCGGACAACTACGTCCGCGAAACGAAGTTGGACTTACAGAGAGGTGAGACTAGTTGGTAAGGAGAAAGGAACGCGAGTCCTGGGATCTGGCTTCAGCTTCCCGAAGTAAATCTGGAAAGAGGCTGGTGCTCTAGTTTCGTTCTTCCCCACTTCTCTTTCACCAAAGCAAACTTTGCAATTAAGGCGGGAGCAGGGCTGGATAGCAGATAACTCCCCTCTTCCTAGTCTTTTTTGGAAGAATTTCTTCTATTGGTACGTGGGAAATAGATATGTGGGGGAAGCTCCCGCCTTCCTTCCAACTGCTTTTTTCTGATTGTTCTCATGTTCCTATTTCTCTTGGAAAGTGAAGCTTGAATGAGCAAAACTTGTGAATTGAAGTGGTTGAAGAGTTAAACAGGCTTCTTTAAGTCTTTCTGTGCTGCTCTGACTTCTGGCCACTTCCCGACTAATAACATAGTCCTGGATGGAAGAAGAAACAAAGATGAAACATAACGCCATCAATTTTCTCTTATCAACAACTTCTGGGAAAAGTTTGATGAGGGAATTATTGAAATGAAGTTACTGAGTTTTGTTTATACGTAGTGTGCTTCCCAGTTAGCACACCAACCAATTTTTAATTATATGGCCTAATCATGCAACTTAATGACAAGGAACCAACCATGTGTGAACATTCCAGGGAAGGGAAATGACAGGTACAATGGCCTAAAGTAGTGTAAGTAGAAGCAGCACTTACTTTTAGACATTGAAGTTTTTCAGACGTATAGGCTTAGAATTATTTTCTAAGCATAATTATTAACTGAGGCAGTATATTTGGCAGCATAGCAGAATGGTTAAGAACATTAATTCTTGAGTCGGGCTACCTTAGTTTGAACCCTGGCTCCACCTTTAATAGACATTACTTAATCCCTGCACCTCAGGTTCTTTATCTGTACAGTGGAACATAGTAATAGAACTTATCCTGTAGGAGTGCTGTAAGGATGAAAGGAATTAATATAAGGTGTATAGAGCAGTTCCTGGCATATGGTAAGCTCTGTATGAGGCTTTTTAAAGTTACTAAAGTACTCAATAATTGATAGTTAGATAATAAGACCATAACACAACATTGTGTGCCTGTCAGTACAGTATTTAGGACCAGAGCTTAATAGTGTACACTGCCCCATGAAAAGCTTAATTGAACAAACATTCATCATGTGCTTGTTTTGTTTCTGACACTGAGCTTGGCCTAGGGAGTACAGATGCAGAATGTATTGGAAGCCCTGCCCAGGGGAGTTTACAACTCAGTTGAAGAGTGTAGTTAGGACATATAAAAGGCAAAGCTGTGTATATATAGGGTCTAGTTATTTAACAAGATACAATTCCATGATTTTCTGGCAATTTTGAAAATGCTTCTAAACAACAGGCATAGAACAGGGCCCCTCAGGAATGCTTATTGAAAAATAAGTTGTGATAGCGGTGGAAGACCACAGGAAATACTAAATGTGAATTATTTTATTAAAAGAAGTCATTATTATTTCAGTTCCAAGAAACTATGATCCTGCCTTGCATCCTTTTGAGGTTCCACGAGAATATATAAGAGCTTTAAATGCTACCAAACTAGAGCGGGTATTTGCAAAACCATTCCTTGCCTCCCTGGATGGTCACCGAGATGGAGTCAATTGCTTGGCAAAACATCCAAAGAGTCTGGCTACAGTCCTTTCTGGGGCATGTGATGGAGAGGCAAGTGTCACTCTACATGTTGAGATTTTAAACTAAAGATAGGCATATTAGAAGTGTTTTACCTCTAATTTTTCATTATTGTGCATTGTACTTTGATTTTAGTCTTAACTGTGTCCTGTTTTCTGTTAATTCTCAAGACTAAATTCTATTTGAAATGGTAACTTTGATAACTTCTTAACCTAAGAAATTATGAATGTAGTAGACTTGAGAGTAAATAAAATAACTTGTGTTTACAATAAAGATATTTAAGTGTGATTTTCCCCCCACAGTGGTGTTATTATAGAGTCTATGTCATAATTTTCCACTCTAGTGAGGAAAAAAGCTTTGAAATACTTTAAGCTAGAATTAACCATACTTGACAGATTGAATTTACTGCTTGTTGAAATACTTACCCATATGCGTTGCATTATTTTAATCCAAAGGAATTTGTTTTTAGTTGGCTGGTACAGTGATTCATAGTTTTTCCAATGTTAAATATATTTTTCTTAGAATGCAATATTTCTATACTTGAACATTTTATATTTATAGTTCACTGAAATTTCCTGGTATGATTTGTCATAGGTTAGAATTTGGAACTTGACTAAACGAAAATGTATTCGTACAATACAAGCACATGAAGGTTTTGTACGAGGAATATGTACTCGCTTTTGTGGGACTTCTTTTTTTACTGTAAGTAAAATGCCATTGTAATTAAGATTTTTTAACCCCTGTAAAACTGATCTGATCATAGTTTGTTTATTTATTCCTAGGCCCCTTTGGAGTTTAACAAAGCAAAGTATTATTACAAGCCTTGAAAAGCCCTAGTTTCTTTCATGTAATCCAGTTTCCCCATATTTCGACTTTTTACAAGTAATTATTTAGCTTTTTATTGAATTAATATTCTGTAGAATTCTGGGAAGTAGGACAGGAGGTGAGACTAGAAAAGTAGTTTGGCTTATTTTTATTTCAGTACCAGCCTTAGGAGTTTGTATGCAGTTTGCCAGACAGTGAGACATTGGAAGTTTTTAAACACAATGATAGTATTTAAGGTATGCTTTGAGATGATTAATTTGGTAGCAGTGAAGTGATCTAGGTTTAATAGTCTGAGCAGGCAATAATAAGAAGCTCCACTGAGGAGAAGAAACAGTAGAAAGAAATGATTGGACTCAAGAAACATCTAGAAGTTCGAATATCGAAAACTTCACAGCTGAGTCAGAGATGCCTAGAAAGATAGTGGTGCCTGTTACAAAATAGAGAAGTCAAGAAAATCACCAAGTTTAGAAGAGAGTGAGAATAGGAAGGGTATCATGTGGTGAGTGGGACGGCCAATGAACTATTCACATCAAGATATCTGTTGGCCTTTACAGGTCTAGAGGTCAGGAACAAAGTCAGAGCTCAAGTTGGCATCATCAATATGGAAGTAATGATTGAAGTCATGGTATGTCATCACTGAGGGAGGTGAGAAGAGGAAATGTAGAAATACAAATATGTCATGAAGTAGCTTTGGATAGTGTCTGTCTCCAGGAATAGCCAGAAAACTAGAAGCCCCTGAGAATGAGTGTAGAGTCCCAGGAGGAAGGGATAGTCAGTTTTGTGAACCACTACAAGGATAATGAGGATGAAGACTGAGAAAAACATTTTAGGAATGTATTCATGTGAAAAATAGAAAATTAAAGGTATAATTCTAACTCTTTCAGTTTTAACACTGTTAGTGTTTGGTGTGCATGTTTTCAAATCTTTTAATCTTCCTATATAACAGTTGGTATACATATACACACTAGCCATTTATTTATTCATTGGTGACTTATTAAAGAACAGGTTAAGGAGTATTGAGGTAAAAACCAGATTGCAACAGAATAGTAAATGAAATAGAAGACTTCTGGAAAACCTGATAGCTGCCTTTATTTATTTGAAAGATTGTCATGTGGAATAGAAAATAGACTTTTTTGATGTTCCATTAGGGAGCATTAGAAACAAATGCTAATGTTAAAATTTTTATTTTGATGTAAAGAAAAACATTTACGTGCTGTCAAAAACCAAAATAGGCTACCTTGCAAAGCATTCATTGGCTTTTCACCAGAGTATAAACGGCCTGATCATGTATATACTATATTGTAGAAGGGATTGGATGGCAAGTTGGTTGCAGCTAAGATCTCTTCCATTTGGTTATTCTGAATATATTGGTTAATTTATTATCATAGCCAGAGAATTGACTGTTGTTTTTTGTTAATGCTTGAAGTGAATGATGGCTGAAAATGTTTCATATTCACCATTCATTTTTCCCTTTTTCAGATATTTTTAAGTAATGTTTGCTTTGTCAGAGATGGCACATGTAAAAAGCCATTTACTGGCATAATTTTACTTCTTATGCTTTCAAATACTGTTTGTATGCAACAATGCGAAAGGTAAACATTTATTATCCAAATTTCATAGTTTTCAAGAAATCCCAGTTTGTGGTACCAATAGGTCCATTCTCAGCCTGCCTATCCTGAAGACGAACTATTGTTCTAGCCATGCAAGTATTTTTATTGGGCTACTCAGTTGAACGCATCCCCTAAGCTTATACTTACTATATAGCATAGTTCAGTCGTTGCAAAAAGTTCAGACTTGACCTGCAGACACTATCAGAGGCTCAGTTGAGAGAAACTGTTTTCAAGGAGAGTGTGGTCAAGGACACAGTTTGTACTGTCTTCCACAAATGCTAAAATACTCACTGGGTCAAGCCAGACCAGCCAAGACCTGGATACCTAGTTCCAGGTACATCTTACTTGCTCCCAGTAGAATTGGTTTTCTTAAATTGAGTTTTGTTGTGATGCCAAATTTAGAGTTATTAATAAATACTATTTATTAAAGAGTAAGGATTTGATATTTTAGCATCTTCAACAAAAGAAATTCCTGTCTTCTGATCATTTCTCTCTCCTGATCACTTGTCTATTCTAATCTCATTGCCCTGTGAACTGTTTTGTAGGAAAGGTTTCCTGTTTTGAGTTGGATACAAGAAGTGATCTAAATTCATACTCTTCACACAAGAAATATATATTTTTTGTTAATATTGTTATTCCAAAAGTGAATGTGGATTGTATATAACATAGAAAAGTAAAAAACGGAAACTTAATGGACCCTGAAACTCTGAGTTTACATTAGCAGTTTATTTATACAATTGTGCAATACCACATACATGATTATTTTATGTTTTTAACTACAAACCAGATTATACATTCTATTTTGCAGCCTATTTCACCTAATATCTTGAATATTTTTCCAATTAAGAACATACAGCTCTTCTTTATGCTTTATAGTAACTACTTAGTATTCCGTTGTGCAAATTTGACATGGATTACTTAATCAAATCACTATTGATAGGCTTTTGGATTGTTTCCAGTCTGCTATTGCAAACAGTCCTGCACAGTGAATCATTGTACTTTTGTCTGCACTCATGTATTTCTGTAGGATCAAATCTTTTTCTTGTCTGATTTAATCGAAGACAACTAAATTCTCATGTCTATCTATTCATTCTGGTGCAATATGTGATTTGGTAGAAGTGTATGAAGGAAATTTGACCTCACACAGAAGTGTAGTTGAAAAATGAACAGTATTTTCGTAGTCTTTTTCAATGATTGTGAATATTCCTCTTTGATACTGTACCCAAATTTGAAAGTGATAATTTAAAGATTACAGCTACCCTAAATCTAAAGGCACATCAGTAAACTTTGCATACACTGTTATATTAGAATTCTTCAGTCTGACTTGTACTTTGAATATATCTTTTACTCTTGGATTATTTTGTAACATCATGCATTGGTCATCTAGAAAATACTGGCTTACCAAACTATACAGATCTTCTAAATATTGACACATTTCATTATATAATATTTTAAAAATCACATTTTAATATTACCATTGAGGTTATCAGAAAACTTTAAGTATTGGCTGTCAAGCTTATGAAGGTAGATGAAAGTTTCCTAAAATTTTGTTTTTTTTTTTTTTTTGCTAGAAGGCTTACAGTTTATCATTGGCGAAAGTATTGACATTTGTTTTCTATGAAGTGACAGGATTGCTTCATTTAATTTTGAGAAAATGTCTACCAGATATCTAACTCTAAATTACTATAGTTTGTTGCTACACCCTTGGCTCATGCTAAAGGCCTACAGTTTTACTCATTGTTGCTTTACATTATCTGTGCAAATATCAACACAGTAAAAAGGCAAATGATGTCTTAGTAGCATTATGAAAATAGTTTTGACCTTGTGGACCTCTGAAAAGTTGTCAGGTGACTATTTGAAAACTGCTTGCCTTGATCGTTTCTGGATTTTTGTGTCATGCATAGAAGACCTTTATTCACTCTAGGATTATAAAAAGTATCTTCCATTTAGCATTTTTATGTTTTTAATTTCATTTTTTACATTTAAAATTATCTGGATTTTTTTAATGTAAGACATTAGATGAGGCTCAAACTTAGTAAATGACTAACGTGATATCACAGTGCTGTCTTATTGTAGTCCATTTCCTGCCCAATTTGAAATACTGCCTTTATCATAATGACTCTTTTGACATATTTATAATCCTACTTTTTTCCTATTCTAATTTTCTTTTGTTCTACTCATAGTATTTTATTTTTTACTCTGTGCTCTATATATCTTTACCATAATGAGGTGAATGACAAATGCATCAGTAATAAGTTACAAGAAGGATATGTTATTTTTCAAACTGGGGATGCTTAAAATTTGATGTATATGTTGGCAAGCTTATACTTTATAGCTATTGTTCATCATAATGTAACAAATATTTCTAGATTGGTGATGACAAAACTGTGAAGCACTGGAAAATGGATGGCCCAGGCTATGGAGAAGAGGAGGAGCCACTGCATACAGTGTTAGGAAAGGTATAAAAATAAATTAACCCATGCTTTTTCTATTAAAATTCTTCCTTTTTACTTAAAATTATTTCCTAATTATATCTTACCAAAGGAAAAAAAGAGATGAAAATAAGAAATGAGAGAGACTTTATTTAGGCTGCAGTAATTGATCTATTTTGAGCAGTATTTAATCCAATTCACGTCTTTTGCAGCCAAAGAATTTGAGCAATTCTTTGATGTTCATTGTAGTAGATTTTTATTTCTGTTTGTAGCTAGGAAATGCAATGAGACTTTGCCTATAGCAAGGCCAAGAAGGAAAATCTGTAAGATGAAAGGTCAGGAAAATTAATATTTCAGCTTCTGTCTGATGTATCTCATAATAGTTCTTGCACAAAGGTTAGACTTTCTTACTTGAAAGAGTACTTCAGGCCATGAAGAGATGTAATAATGTGATACTTTTTGTGTATTTGTCATTCATGTTTCTTACAGATTATTCTGCAAATCATGATATGGTTTAATTTTAGCTTAAGTTTATTCACAACCTTTGGCCTACCCATATTTTATATGCTTACATTTTTATATTAAATAAAGGACATACTGAAGTTAGATTTAATCTTAAATTAAATATGGGTGCTTTACAAATCATAATTTCTGAACTATGCTTAGCTATATTTAGGTTCTGCTTTTCAGGTTTCAAGAAGTTGTAAATGTTCTTAAAGAAATGGGAGAATGGGGTATGAGTGTGGAATAGTACTAATTTGCAGATAGTAACAAATAAATTTAAAAAATTGGTCTCGTTTCTCAAGGAGTTTCAATAGTTTTTGAAGTCTCTGGTCTTATCCCTGTCTCTGTGGTATTGGAAACTAATATTTAGAGTCGAAAAATTTGTAAGTCTCACCTCCATGAACAGAAAATAATTAGAAACCTGTATATGGTGATGAGGGTTCTTAAAGGCTAAAAGTATTGGCCAAATATCTCCCTTTAATTTGTTTTGCAAACATTCTTTTCCCTGTGTCGTACAAAGGCGAACTTTATTCTAGCCCTGAGCAGATTAATTACATGTTCAAGGGAATAAAATCAAACTTACAAGACTTTATTGTTTTTAGCAATATTATTATCCATCCCCTTTGTTCTAGTTTACTACTGCTGGAATTCAATATACCAGAAAGAGAACAGCTTTTAAAAAGGGGAGTTTATTAAGAAGCAAGTCCACAGTCCTAAGGCCATGAAAATGTCGCAACAAAAGCAAGGCTATAGAAATGTCCAGTCTCCTAACAGAGAGGCTAGGAACTGCTTGAAAATGTAGAGCTGTGTTCCAGTAGCCATGTTTCTTGAAGATGATTGTATAATGATATAGCTTTCGCAGTGTGACTGTGTGATTGTGAAACCTTGTGTCTAATGCTTCTTTTGTCTACCTCATGAACAGATGAGTAAAACATATGGATTAAAAATAAATAATAGGGGGAACAAATGTCAAAATGAATTTAGTAGATTGAAATGCTTGTGATAATGAAAGGGAGGGATAGGGGGTGTGGTATGTATAAATTTTTTTCTGTTTTATTTTTATTTCTTTTTCTGAATTGATGCAAATGTTCTAAGAAATGATCATGATGATGAATATACAACGATATGATTTTAAAAAATAGGAAATGTCCAATCTAAGGTGTCCAGGGAAAGATACCTTGGTTCAAGAAAGCCGATGACATTCAGGGTTTCTCTCTAAACTGGAAAGGCAAATGGCTGTGTTTGCTAGCTCCTGTTTCATGAAGCTCCCCCAGGGGCATTTTCCTTCTTCCCCTCCAAAGGTCTCTGGTTGTGCAGGTTCTATAGCTTTTTCCAAAATGTCTCCCTCCTAAAGGGCTCCAGTAAGCAATCCCACCTTGAATGGGTAGAGACACACCTCCATGGAAATAATTTAATAAAAAATTACCACCCACAATTGGATGGGTCACATCTCATGGAAACAGTCAAAAAGGCCCCACCCAGCAATATTGAATGAGGATGAAAGGACATGGTTTTTCTGGGATCCACTACAGATTAAAACCGGCATACCCTTCAACCTCCCTCCCCCCAGGTTTCAATCCAGCTGTTAGTATCTGTGTTTCTGTCCTGGGAATTTATGTGTTAAAGTATTTTATGTGTTAAAGTAGACCTATGTTTTTTAGAAATTGCTTTTGCAAGTCATTCGTGGTTCCTAGATTCTTCAGTACCCAGTGATGATTTAAAAGGCATTTCAATAAAATGTAGTCAAACTTGAATATAGTTATCCTTCCACACTGCAGGGGTTAAGAGTGTAGCATCCTTGTGATCTGGAAAATCTGTGTATAATTTTTTTTCTTCAGGGTTTCAGGAAACTCCCTAGCTGCCTCTTGATTGGGAGGCACTGCTGATCATTACACTGTTTCTGTTTGTAGCTAGAGACATTGCTGATTTACACTGCATAGGTGTTCTAGTTTGTAAGCTGCTGAAATACAATATACCAGAAACGGGATGTCTTTTAAAAGGGGGAATTCATTAAGTTGCAAGTTTACAGTTCTAAGTCTGTGAAAATGTCCAAATTAAGGCACCTACAAAAGATTACCTTCACTTAAGAAAGGCTGATGAAGTTTGGGGCTTCTCTCTCAGCTGTAAGGGCATGTTGCAAAGCCTGTTAGCTTTCTCTCCCAGCTTCTTGTTTCATGAAGCTCCCCTGGGGGTGTTTTCCTTCTTCATATCCAAATGTGTCTGGCTGTGTGGGCTCTAAAGTTTTTTCCAAAATGATTGCCTCTTAAAGGGCTCCAGTAAGTAACTCCACCTTGAATGGGTGGAGACCATCTAATCAAAAGTTACCAGCCACAGTTGGGTGGGTCATAGGTAGGTCACATCTCCACAGTTGGGATAATCCATAGATAATCCACATCTCCATGGAAACCATCTGATCAAAAATTACTACTACAATTGGGTAGGTCACATCTCCATGGATAATCAAAATACCTACCCAGTAATATGAATGAGGATTAAAGGACATGGCTTTTCTAGGGTACATAACAGATTCTTATTGGCACAATAGGCTAAATCTTTTTTAAGAATTTTCAAACCAGTTTTTGCTGGCCTGAAAATCTGTATTAGTAGATTCTTCACTTTCATTTTCCTTTAGGGTATCTTATAAAGACTTGCCTTTTTTGTATGATGCCAGAATCTACTGGAATGCCTTTTTTTTTTTTTAATAACAATCCTGCACATTTCTACACTTTTTGTGAATCTGCTGGCCTTTGGGTGTCATCTGTGCCTTCTGCAAAAATCCCCCCGTTTTAATTTCTTATATTGACCCACGATATATCAAAACCACGATGGAGAAAGTCACGGTGTGGAAGGGATAACTGTATATCCCATGCTAACATTTTTCTTTATTCTCAGAGTATGTGATAAGAAACATTACTTATGTTACTATTTTTCTGTTTAAGTATTGGGTTCAAAGAAGTTTCTTTGTGAATGGAAATTTTCTCCAAGATTTGAGTGTGTGGATAGATATGTTGAAAATATTATTCTGCAGATTGGAAGTAGCAGTGAACAGACCCATCTATAACAACCTCTCTGTTTTTAAAGACAGTGTATACTGGAATTGATCATCACTGGAAAGAAGCTGTTTTTGCCACATGTGGACAGCAAGTGGACATTTGGGATGAACAAAGAACCAATCCTATATGTTCAATGACCTGGGGATTTGACAGTATAAGTAGTGTTAAATTTAACCCAATTGAGGTAATGTTCCTTTTTAAATATGTTCTGCTTAATAATATGCCTTTTAAGTTCTGTTTATGAAACTTGAGTGTGTAATATAAGAATTTTCTGAGTTTTAACAGTGTTCTGGCATTTGGTCAGTGTTCCAGTTTGTATCTGAGTTGTATCCTTGGTCAGCTCTTAACTTGTTTGCCTGTAGTCCAGTCCCAGACACCTGTGTTAAGCATCATTGGAAGAGGGACGTATGCAGGGCGTCATGGGGATGGAATCCAAGCAAATACTTTACTATTTAACTTTAGTTTTATTCATACCTTCAACACTTATGTTCCACAGATTACATCATTGCATCTTTAGGAAAATGTCAAATTTTCTGAACCCTCTTTGAGGCTAAAAGGAGCACTTAGTATTCTTTTCTCTAATTATTTGTAAATGAGAAGGGTACCAGTACTTCATAAAAATATGCGTAATTTTTATTGTGTGATGTTGTAGTTAGTTACAGTTATATTTGTCTATGCTCAGAAGTCTGAATTGTGATTCCCAGTTCTTTTCAGGTCTTTGGGAAGAGATGGAGATTGGCCATTACTTGCTGTGTATTCAGGTTTGAATTTAGGAGGAGGCTGCCCTGATGACTAAGCTAGCCCTTTCTTTGTGTTTTTTCTGAATATTTGGCAGGTGAATTCGTTGGCTAGAGAACTTAGAAGATGGCTTTTTCCTGCAAAAAGAAAAAGAAATCACTATTAGAAGGCTATCATAGAGTTTAACTGGAACACAGCCAATGCCTATTTGTTTGTTTATTTTTATAGCTGCTTTTGTGCTACAGTGGTTGAGTTGAGTAATTGCAACAGAGACCAAATGGCCCACAAAACTAAGATACTTACCAGCTGGCCCTTCAACAGAAAAAAGTTTACTGTTCCTTGCTCTAGAACATCCATCTACTATACCTTTTTCATTCTATCTTCTGTCTCCCTTCCCTGTGTTCTCCCTGGTTGTAGAAGTGAGGTGTGGCATGGATGGGCAAACCAGCTTTGCAGAGTGGGACCTAGATGATACCAGGCAGAGGCAGGCTACAAAAACAAGTGATTTGTAGGTTCATTTTATGCCCTATTTGGGATGGAGTTAGACTGAAATTGTATTTCCTGCCATTGTGCCTTTGCACTGACCTTGTATAAGTTACAGTTTCTCTGTATTTACTTTTTTATTTATAAATCAGATTAATTATGGCTCAGTGTGTTTCATAGGTTTGTTGTGAGTTTAAAATATGATAATATATGTGAACTTTTGAGAAAGTGCTACCCAAATTCAAGGCGATGATGTTATCACTATAAAAAAAGCCAAGAGAAACAGGCAGATATTGATTCCTACTTCTCTCAGGGTCAAAGAAGATGTGCTTCTTTGTTTTGGTGAACACCTATATCAGAAGAGATAATGGCCAATTCTAAAATTACTTTAGACTGTTTCTCAGACTTGTCAGTAAGTCAACTCTGTTCATTGCATTTCTTTATTAATCCTATGAACTGACTTAGTTGTGAATGCAAATGGTATACATCTCTTACTTTATATTAAACATACTGGAGACAGCATGTTCCTGTGAGCAAATGGAGTGTATTTGTCTCCTCTAATCATTAATAATTAATTTTCTGTTAAAATATTGAAACCTAGAGTTCTGGTGAACCCAAAAGCTTATGCTGAGCCGTACCACATTTTACAGTGTGAAAACTGACTTTCAGTCTGGCAGAATTCTTTTACTTTGTTTAGATCAAAGCCTTTGTTTTTAGAAATGGAACCTGGTCAACTTTGAGGTGACATAATGGGAAGCCAAGAAAAATCGAGTCACTAACTAGGGGAATGTCTCAGAGAGGCGGTGAATAAAAAGGAGGGTTTGGAAAAGAAATGGAAATCATGATTGTAGCATTAGCTTTATGATGCTTTGTAAACTGTTTATAATAAGTATGTAGTTGGAGTCAGCTGGCATACAGCTATTTAGTAAAGAACCCTTATTCCTCTTAACGCTTGCGAAAGGAAGTATTAATAGGCAGAAGTCAGGAGTTGTGCATGTCAGGAACCATGAGTGAGGAATAATGCTACAACTACAAATGGTTAGATTCAGGGCTCCATTTTTACTATAATTTTTAAAATAAGAGGACATATTTTGACAATGTTTACCAAGCATTGTTTACGTACCTTGCACATTTATAAATGGCTTAAAAATAAATATTTGAAACATCTTGAAATGATCAAAGAAACAGGCCTAATTTCTACAGAAAGTTAACAAAAATAAGGAAACATTTACCCTAATAAAGTAATACATTCATATAATTAAAAATATTTATTGTAGATATTAACTTATAAATGACACTGCCTAATGCTGCCCAGATTGCAGTAAAATTGGCATATTCCTACACGGATGTACACAACTCTTTGGAAAATAATTAGCCCTATATATCAAAAGCCCTAAATATGTTCATACCTTTTGATTCAATATCCCACTCTAAAATTTTACCCTAAGAAAATAATGAAAAAGAAGGGCTTTTCATTATTTTTAAATGTTTAAAAATGGTTATCAATGTTATTTGTAATAGCAAAAAATAGGAAATAAGTCTAAGTCAAGTAATGGATAAGTAAAATATGTTCTATTGTAAATTAAACACAGTAATGTCTGTGCACTATCACAGGATCTACAATACATGCATAAGGGTTTAACAGTGAAAATACTTAGAGTTCTGAGATGATGGGTGGTTTATTTTCCCCTCTTAAAGTGGATTTTAATGTTGTAACCTTGTTTTTAACATAAATATGAGGAATAATTAAATCTTTTGTTTGCTGAATGGACAGGTGTGCTGCCAAACTTGGCTTTTAACTAGTGATTATTCACTTATTTTTAGACATTTCTCTTGGGAAGTTGTGCTTCTGACAGAAATATAGTACTGTATGATATGAGGCAAGCCACCCCTCTGAAAAAGGTGAGTTTCAGTGTCATCTTTTGCTTTATACAAATGTTAATGTATTCCTCTAAATCAGAATGATTGAAATTATGGAGCAAATGATTTTTTAAGAATTTATATTGTTTACATTTGAAATTGTTTTCATAGAGATGTTCTTAGAACCCAAAGTGATAATAGTAGCATTCTCTCAGCTATTTAGAGACCCTTACATTTTCACTCTTACACAAAAACCTACCTTTGAAGTTATTACCATCTGGCTATATGACTGACTGTCCCCTCACTGCTGCCTCACTCATTGAAGTCTTTGGTATCTGACTCTGTCGTATGAGTCCCATTCCTGCCACCCACCAGGGTGGTTTCAGCTTTCATGTGGGCAGTCTATCCTGTTCCCTAGCCTCTGAGTTCATTGTCTCTCTGCACTCCAGTTACATTCATCTATATTGTACCTCAGTAGTTTATTGCTTTGGCCTTCACTCAGAAATACTCCACTTCTGGAATCTTTTTAAACTTCTGAGTGCTAACCACAACCTTCTTTCCTTCTAGCTTTCTGACTCTCTTACTCCCTTTCTACCTATTGTTAAATCTCAGTGAGACTCTTTGACCCTATATTCTCTTCCTTTTATCCTGTCATTCCTGGAAGGCACAGTTTTACTACCTATTCAACGTTGACACCATTGATTCAGTTAATCGGGAAATACTCATTAATGCCTACTCCATCAGCACTGTGCTAGGTACTGGGAATATACCACAAGGTTCTTTTTGTGTTGTCTTGTATGTTTAAAATGTGTTGTAGGTTTTATGAAAACCACAAAAATGAAAATTCTATTTCATTAGTTTAGACTATAAAAGGATTATTTTGGGGGATGTGCAAGGGTAATTCAGTGTTAGAATTCTCACCTGCCATGTGGGAGACCCGGGTACTATTCCCGGTCCATGCATTTCCCAAACAAACAAACAAGCAAGCAAACAAACAAAAAACCCAACAAAAATTCAACAAATGGTGCTGCAATACAGGGTTATGCACATGGAAAAAGAATGAAATGTGACCCTCGCCATACAGCATACAAAAAAAGGGTTATTTTAGCTAAGTATTTATAAATAAGATTCCTTTTAAGTAGGAGCTCCCTATTGTATATGAAGTAG
The DNA here is from genome assembly GCF_023851605.1 of Tamandua tetradactyla. NCBI lineage: Eukaryota > Metazoa > Chordata > Mammalia > Pilosa > Myrmecophagidae > Tamandua > Tamandua tetradactyla. Next base: position 148,034,246 of record NC_135332.1, read on the forward strand.
GTCTAGAATAGCACACATTTTTCCAGGAACACATGCACTGCTGAAAGTCAGTATAGGCTTGTGGAAATATTCAGATGTTACAGTCTAGATAGAGGTCACAGTCTGGACAGATGTGAGCAAAAAATACATGTTAGTGAACTTTTACTTTATAATTCCGTATCTGACTACTGCAGTTATTTAATAAAAATGTTCAGTATTTCTTTATGTGTGAAAGGCTTTTTCCCAGAAAAATGTAAAGATGACCTAAATGACTTTTTAGCATGAAGTTAGAATTATGTACAGACCACATGCTTCATGATAGAAATTAAAAATTCCTCTTTTCTCAAAGAAAAATATATTTCTTTATAACTTTTGTGAGTACCTTGATAGAATTATACTGGTTATCCTGTAGCCAGTGTTGTACTGCATGTCATTTCTTTGAAAATCTTTCCACAGGGAGTTACAGGTTTTTAATGTGATGACTTCACTGTATACTGGGCTGACTTCAGAGGTGATATTTTAATGAATGCTGATGATATAAAATAGGAAAAAATAGAAGGCTGTTCAGCACTTTTTGCATGTTGAAATAGCTATGTGGTAATTCATTAATATTATTCAGTGAGACTTATAAATAGTGCTATATACCAATGATATGGATACTATTTTAATGCCAACGTATTTTTAAGTATGCTTAATAATATAGTGCTAGTAACTGGTCAGAAATCATGACTTTTAGAACTTTTAAGAGCCGCTGTTCTACTCTGTGGCACTACTTATAACCAGGCTTTAAGTTATGAATAAATAATTTAGGAAATCCATGTTCTGGTTATCCAGAAAGTAAAAAGTAGTTGGGTAACATTACAATGTATGTTATGGTAACCTTAAACTGTTAAGTGTCTTGCAGCAGCTTCTTCACATCTTCTGTCAAACAAAATTTTAAAGTAGCATCAGGTTGCTTCCAGGATAAGACTCAGACCCCTTAGCCTGGTATTAGAGCTTTTCTGTAGCCTTGTCTTTCTTTTACTTCTTTATCCTCTAGAGAAATATATCTTCTCAATTTCATCTTCTAATGCTTTCCAGAATAATGTTCTGCTTCTTTGTGGTCCTCTGACATTTCTGCTCATCATTGCTTTAGTGATGCTGTTTCCTTCTGCCTAGCATTTTCCTTTGTTGAAGGCCTAATACTGCAGGCCTTTATGGCCAAGCTTAAACACCCTCTTATTGGTCAAATCTGAACAGTCTGTAGCAATCTGCATATTCTTCTCTCCACTCTGGAATCCATAATTTCAGTTACTTGCTATATAGCTTCATATTTTTGACTGGGGTTGTATTGTCTTTCATTGAATTTACTCTACTATTTTGGAATTGGACTGCGTTAGTTATTTGATGTTAGTACTGTATCCTAGTCTTCTTTATAATTTCCATACTACAGGCATCTAGTTAGTACTTACTGAATTGAAAGTTCTTACACTAGCATCTACCTAGTAGTGTAGCAGTACTTCACACCCCATGAAGTAGGCCATGTACAGTATTTTGTTTCAGAAAGTTTTATAACTAATTGAGACTATCAGCTTTATTTGTTTAGTTGCTTGCTGTTGGGTATGAGTTTGACTATTTGTTTAAATAAGTGTTATCCTGATCAGGGTGACCTGTTTCTCAATAGTTCTTAGTTGGTCATTTCAGAACTTAGATATCAAAACTTACTACAACTTTAAAATGACTCTCAAAAGGGAGAGCAATAGTGTCAGTGAAGAAAGGAGTGTTAGTATAAGTTCTGATTTCAAATGTTAGAATTGTGGGGACACAGAAAGGGCCATACATCATTCCTATGCTGTGAGCCCATTTTCATAATCTGCATGTGAAAGACCTGCTTTTAATATTTGTTTTTCCTAAATCTTTTTTTTTAACTTTTTTATTGTATAGTATGGCAAATATACAAAGCAAAGAAATAAAAAAGCAATAGTTTTCAAAGCAGTCTTCAACAATAAGTAACAGGACAGATTCCAGAGTTTGTCATGGGATCTCAGTCCTCTCAGAATTTTCATTCTAGATACTCCAGAATATAGGAAGCTAGAAGGCTTTTATCACCACAATTAACTTTTTTTCTTTTGTGAAAGGTAACATATATACAAAAAAAGCAATAAATTTTAAAGCACAGCACCACAATTAGTTGTAGAACATATTTCAGAGTTTGACATGGGTTACAATTCCACAATTCAGGTTTTTACTTCTAGCTGCTCTAAGTTACTGGAGACTAAAAGAGATCAATTTAATGATTCAGCAATCTTACTCATTTGTTAAATCCTATCTTTTCTGTATAACTCCACTATCACCTTTGATCTTTCTATCCCTCTCTTTAGGGGTGTTTGGGTTATGGCCATTCTAACTTTTTCATGTTGGAAAGGTCTGTCACTAATATGAGGTAGGGAGAGGGAACTATCTGATGTTCTGGAGAGGCTGGGCCCTCTAGGTTTCAGGATTTATCTGGCCCAGGGACCCATCTGGAGGTAGTGCGTTTCTTGAAAGTTTCACTAGTGCATGGAACCCTTGTGGAATCTTATATATTGCCCTAGATCTTTAGGGTCAGCTAAAATGGTCCTGGTTGGGGTTTGGCAGGTTATGAGAGGTAGCTAAGTCTAACTGAAGCTTGTGTAAGAGCAGCCTCCAGAGTAGCCTCTCAGCTCTATTTGAACTTTCTCTGCACTTCTTTTCCCTGTTTTGGTCAGAATGGAATTGTTGATCCCATAGTGCCAGGGCCGGATTTATCCTTGGAGTCATCTCCTTTGTCACCAGGGAGACTTTCACCCCTGGATATCATGTCCCACGTAGGGGAGAGACAATGATTTCATTTGCAGAGTTGGGCTTAAAGAAAGTGAGGCCACATCTGAGCCACAAAAGAGGTCTCCAGAAGTAATTCTTAGGCATACCTATAGGTAGGCTAAGCTTCTCTGCTACTCACATAAGCCTCACAAGAGTAAGCGTCAAGATCATGGGTGTGGCCTATTGATTTGGGTTCCCTATAATTTGAGTCAGTATCAGGCGATTTCCAAATTTTTTCTCCCATCCCTCAAGGGACTTTGACAATACTTTTTGATTATCTACTTAATATACTCTAAGATGTATCCAGGCATTACATTAAGCTATACAGGATTAAAGGACCTCTTTCTTATTCTGGGCTCCCTGTGTTTCAGTTGTTCAAATAAGCTATGCAAATAGGTTGAGTTAGATTATGTGCTACAGAACATTTCAGTTCCAAACCAAATACTTTTCTTCCTTTGATCTCAAAGATTATGTGTGGTTCTAAAATATAGACATTGTCTTCTTTACTCCTGTGTGCTGAATTACTTTAACCCCAACCTGATCGGCTTCGTTCTTATCTCTAAATATCAGGTTTTATATATATATATTTTATATTTTATATATATATATGAAACAGCCTCTCGAAATCCAGAAATAATAATTACCACTCCAGACTAAATATGTCTGCTATAAAAGCTTACAATCTAGGCCCCTGTTTTCTTATAAGCATTTTCTATAGGAGACCATACCATTGTTATTCTTTTGTTCCTGTCTCATTCTGCCTCATCAAATATCCCACATGTTCATTCATATCGTTGCTTGTCTCATGATTTCGTTCCTTTTTTGTAGCAGCACAACATTCGTTGATAAGTATACACCATTGTTCGACAATCTGCTTCTCAAACAGTGCATCCTTCAGCCACCTGCCTTCATCAGGGATCATGTATAGTACCCAAAGCCCACAGTCCGCCAACACTCAATTTTAGATCATTTCATTGTTCCCAAGAGAAAGAAAACAATAAACACTACGCTTGCCAAATAGGAAATCTAAACCTCCTCTTAACTCTTATCCCTCCCCCCAAATCATTTTTATAACATGAATAAATTTTAAAATATTAGACATAGAATATGTATTCATTCAAATTTTAACTAGATAAATAGGGGGTAATCTTTCCAAAATACCGCTTTAATCATTTCACTCATTTGTGTGATGTAGTGGGAAGATATATGTGAACTTTGGCATTAGACTTTAAGTGGGTGACAATCTGAGTTTTTCCTATAAAATGTTGTTCTCTTGCTGCTTTCAGGATTTTCTGCTTCTCTTCAACATTTGACAGACTTATTAGTATGTGTTTTGGGGGAGACCTATTTGGATTTATTCTGTTTGGAGTTCATTGGACTTCTTTGACTTGTATATTTATGTCCTTTTTAAGGGTTGGGAAGTTTTCCCCCATTATATCCTCAGCTACTCTTCCTAGCCCTTTAGTCCTCTCTTCTCCTTCTGGGACACCAGTGATTCTTACATTTGTGTGCTTTGTTTTGTCTATCATTTCCTTGTGATCCAATTCAAAATTTTCCATCTTTTTTGCCATTTGCTGTTTTGAGTCTTTGAAATCAGTTATCCTGTCCTCTGGGTCTCTTGTTCTTTCTTCTTTCTCTTCAAATCTGCTGTTGTGTGCCTCTAGTATGTGTTTTATTTGGTCAACAGAGTCTTTAATATCTGTGATATCTGCTATTTTTCTATTTATTCTTTCAAATTCCTCTTTATGCTCTTCTACTGTCTTCTTGATCTCCTTTACATTATTAGCCATCCACTTATTTTATTAAGTAAATTATATGAACATCTTTGATTAGTTGCTCCAACATCTGTGTCTCTGTTGTTTTAATTTGGTCATTAGGCTGGCCAATATCTGTCTGCATTGTGATGTTCTTAGTGATCTTCTGTTGTTTTGTCACATGTAAATATCTTGATTGATTTACTTTGGGAGTTGATTTCCTTCGATAGTCTAAAGCCTTGTGGTTGTAGGGTGGATATGTAGCAGGATACATGGTACCAGGTCGGGCACAACAGTGCAGTGATGCATTGCAGTGCAGGTTGGGGATGTGATGCTAGTGCTTGTGAATGTGGGCACCCAGCGGCCAGGGAGGATGTAGTTGTGCCCCTAATGGTGCACAGGTCTGGGAGATGTAACCCTGATGTACACTGATCTAGGAGGCACGGCCCTTTGTGCTCATGTGCAGAGCTTTGGCAGCAGGTCAGTGTTATACCTTCATGGGCTGGGGGCGGATGTGATTTGGCTGCTCAGGTCAGCGCTCTCTCTGTCTGGGAATCATGAGGACCCTGTGCATGTGCGTGTCTCGGAGTACTGTAAGCTGATGTTTCCAGAGCTGGGAAGTGTGACTGAAGGCTTTGCGCATGCGCAGGTCTAGGCGTGCCTTGACCTGATTCTCAGAGCTCAGGGGAAACAGGGGGAGGTTGTGCGACACTGTGGGCAGGGGATGGGTGTAGCCTGGGTATGGAGTTAAGCGCCTGCAACCTCCATGCACTGGCGACACCTTGCAGGGAGCAGGGAGGGGAAGTGGTGCTTGGGCTGCATTTGGGGTGGCAGTGGGGGTGGGTACATGCGCTGGGGGTTGGTGGGGCGAGGGTGCTTGGAGCACGGGGAGTGGGGGCAGGTGATGGGGTTCATGTGGTGCGGTGTGGGGTGAGTCGTGGGTCACGGGGCTGCACTCATGGGGGTAACACGTTCAAGGAACTTGGCTTGTCTTACTTCATAGTCCTCTTTTCCCCATCTTTCTACTTCCGTGCACTCAGGGTTCCGAGCTAGGGTCTGGTCCTCTGCCTCTCAGTTCCTTGGCCTCTGCAACCAGGGCTGCCCTATGTGGTGCAGAAGATTCTCCCAGGTCAGCTGCACTCCTAAATTGCTGTCTCAGTCACCCTCCTGTCTCTTCTCTAACTTTTCCTTGGAGCAGGGCTGACTCGATCTACCCTATTCCCTGCTCCCTTTAAGTGGGTAACAATCTGAGTTTTTCCTATAAAATGTTCTCTTGCTGCTTTCAGGATTTTCTGCTTCTCTTCAACATTTGACAGACTGATTAGTATGTGTCTGGGGGAGTAAGTATTTACAAACATTCGTATGTTACTTGCCTTTTGAAACCTTTTCTCTCTGTCCAAACCCTAAGCTCACACCATTAACTTTGCCTGTACTTCGATACATTTTTGCACATCTCATTTTCCTGAGTAAAGTATAAACTTTTTGAGGTCAAGTGACTATTTTTATATTTTTCATTATTTACTACCATGCTTATGTATTCAGAAAACAGTTGTTGATTGATTTTCTTTTCCTATTGCTTTGAGCTGGGTAGGTTCTGTGCACATAATAGGTACTTACTAAAAATTTGCTTAAGTCAATGAGAAGGAAAGGAAATTTATCCATTTTAGAGGGAATTTTATGGTAATGGAATAATGTATGTTTCCTTTCTCAGGTTATCTTAGATATGAGAACGAATACAATCTGTTGGAATCCTATGGAGGCTTTCATTTTTACTGCAGCAAATGAAGATTACAAGTAAGTTTCCCCTCTTTTTAAAAGTTATTTCTGTCAGGAAGAGCTCAATTGTAAAAGTCTTACTATGAAAAATGTGTCACTAGGTAGTGTACTTTCATATATGTTAGAACACTGTTGTTTGTGAATTGGTGACAAAAAGCTTGGGCTTTATTCAGGATTGATGAGCCAACATTATGTTTGAACAGGAAACATAAAATGACTGTTAACCTTAGAAAAATTATTCTTACAATGGTGGATAAGAGGAATCAACAGGGGAAAATTGGAGGCAGCCAGTTTCAGAACTTTTTTGGTCTTGGTATGAAATAATAAAACTGTAATGGTGAATAGGACTTCCATGAAAGCAAGGCAGCAAAAGCATACCTGCTCTGTGGTTTTACGAGGTGGGCACTGCATATCTCCAGAGGACACTTCACATTGCAGCCTGTTTGCATTCTGCAAAGCATAGCTTGTGTGGTAGTATGTGGTAATCCTGGATAAATGCCATAGACCAGGTTTCTCAGCCTCAGCACTGTTGATACTTAGGACGTGATACTTCTTTGTTAGGGGGCTGGCCTGTTCACTGTAGGATGTTTAGCAGCATTCCTGGCCTCTACCCACTCAATGCCTTCTTGCTTGTGACAACCAGCAGGACCCTGATGGAGAACCCCTGGACTAGATGTCTAGATCAGGAATATAAGCAGTTGTCTGCTCAGAAATTTAACCACACAAAAAAAATTTTCAGCCCTACTGTAGATGAAAATCCATGCTATGTTGGAATATTAAAGAAAGAAAACAATGGTTTGTCTTTTGGTAAGAACTACATGACATTTGGGATTTTTTATCACTGGCATCAGTGACTTTTTGCAATAGTGGTATTAAAAAATAATCTTTTTCAAGTGTTGGGTTTTTTTTTTAACAGTTTACTTTGAAATACTTTTAGGCCTGCTGAAAAGTTGAAAATAGTACCTGTTACTTAGTTTCCACTAATGTTAACATCTTACATAATAATAATACAATTAGCAAAATCAAGAATTAGCATTAGTAAAATAGTGTTTATAACTTTATTCGTTATCAAGTTTTCCCCCAGTGTTCCTTTTCTGTTCCACAGGATTCGTGGTGCATTTAATTCCCATTTCTTTTTAGTCCATTCAATCTATGACTGTTCCTTAGCCTTTCTTTCTCTTGTATGATCTTAGTGCTTTTGAAGAAGACTCAGCAGTAATTTTGTAGCCTGCGACTTACTTGGGTTTAACTGATATTTCAGGTTAGGCATTTTTAGGAAGAATACTACAAAATTGATGTGCCCTTCTCAGAGTATCATATCAGGGTGTATGTGATATCAATATGTCTTAATACTGATGATACTAACCTTGATCACTTGGCTAAGGTGGTGCCTGGCAGGTTGCTCTACCATAAGTTACTATTTTTTCCCTTTGTAACTAATATTATCTTTGAAGGGGGGCTATTTTGAAACTATGCAGATATATCCTTTTTCTCCTCAAAATTTGCTCACTAATCTTAGCATTTTGAAGAGTTCTGATGTGAGAAACTTGGTCACAATAATGCTGTATTACTGTTGTTCACTGTCCCTGTTGAGTTATGTGGAGCCCTGTTCTGTTGGCTATTTCTAAATCTTAAACTCAAGTCATTGTTCTTATCAGTTGTGCACTAAGTATAGTTTTCTAATTTTGGCACACCCTCTGAAAACCTGTGATCATCCATAGATAACAGTAAATTATTGCAGCTTTGTTGGAAAGTGATTTGGCAACTTAATGCCTTTGGACCTAATAATCTTCCTTGTAGGAATCTGTCCAGATTTAATTGAATATGTCCCATACAATTAAAGATTGAATGGCAAACATTCAAATATCAGGATTTCATTAAATAGTATTTATAATAAGTAAAAAATTAGAAACCATATATCAAAAATTTGGGAAATAATTTATTTTAATTCTTATGTAAATGTGTAGCCATTAAAGTCTTCAAAGATTATTTAATGATATGGGTAAATAAATGCTCATCATATGCTAGATGAAACAACAAATTACAAAGGTTTATACAGTATTATCTCAATTTTATTAAAATGGCATGGTGAAGAGATTAGAAAGAGCTAGTTTCTCTGGGTGGTGGAATTAAAGGTAATTCCTATATTCTTTGTTCGTTTTCAAAATTCCCACATTTTCTACAATGAAATTGATATTTATAAGGAAGAAAATGTGTGTGTGTATAATCTTAAGGAATAATAACAACTTGATACTTTCCTCCATCCCTCAACTGTCTTAGTATGAGATGTGTGTTATTTGGATAATGGGTCTTATTTTTACTAATACCTCTTACTACTGTATATGGTTTATTTCTAGAAGTTTGTGTTGGATATTTAAAATATCTTATATACTTTTTTTTTTTAAACAGCTTATATACTTTTGATATGCGGGCACTTGACATGCCTGTAATGGTCCATATGGATCATGTATCTGCAGTGCTTGATGTGGATTACTCTCCTACTGGGAAAGAGTTTGTGTCTGCTAGCTTTGATAAATCTATTCGAATCTTTCCTGTGAATAAAGGTCGAAGCAGGTATGTGACTATCAATAAGCCATCTATTTTTCTTTAAATTTTTTTTTAATCTTGATGTTCTTTTATCTTTTCTCACAAGTTGACTGGTTATGTGTATATGGTGGGACTGTGTAATCTACAGACAAGCATCAGCTTCTTTCATTACCAGTATTATTATATAATTTGTTGGCATAGACTCTTAGTGTTTGTCTTAGGCCCAGGCCTTTTCTTTTGGAAATATTTGTAAGTGTTTGTTTTATAGTAAACTTAAAAAAAATGTTTTTGATAAAGAAGAGCTTGAATGAGTAGGTTTTACCCTAATGTAGTTTAAGAGCAATTAATAATAATAAACCATACATTTGTTATTTTTTACTTACTTCATGTCAACTCTATGGAGTCCAGGTGGGAGAAATAATAGTTTAAATTGTAAGACTCATTCTCCCTGTTTTCCATTTATTTAGCATATGCCCTCGAATGATGGAGAGGTGGAACAAATACTCAGCTGTTCCTTAGTCTCAGTTTTTGTGCCTGTTATTTTTTAAGTACATTGATTATGATTCTGTTTAAAACATGTGTCGTCTTATATAGATTGGCCCTCTACTCTATATTATATATTAATGAATATGTTTACACATCTGTATTATATCATATGGTATATTATATCATATTGTATATTATCTCATATTTTTATAATGATGTTTACAAAAATATGGCATTTTAAGAGATTTTTAAAGGTAATTTTGACTGTACTTTTTTTTTGTTGTATAGGCTAACTTTAAAACCTAACTCCTGTGTAAGATACAGCCCCCTTTGTGGCATGTTACAGATTACAAAGCACTTTCACACATACTCTCTTTGCTTCATAATAGTGATTTAGATGCATTCCTAGAAATATGCATAAAACAAATCCGAGTAAATTGGAGTTAAAAATATTTAACAATATCGATTTAAAAAAAAGATAAAGGTGGCATTTTACATACTTAAAGATTTGACTGCCTCCATTTTAACATATTCCTATTAATTACGTATTAAAATTTTTAAAACTGTAAATCCCTTTAAAATAATATAAAGGTGTATACATATGCTTGTGTGTGTGTGTGTGTGTATATGTACTTACACATACATATTCTTGATTGAGTGGCCCAGATTTGCTTGATGGAATTATTATAGTTAGGTAGAGAGAAGATGGACTTAGTGAAAGATAACAGGGAGTGATTGGTGGTAGAAAAACGAAAGGAGGAAAAAGTAGAATGGGAAAAAGGAAAGAACAGAGAACCTACATAGTGAAGGTGGGTGATCTGCAATAGAAGACAACAGCATGGAGCAGTTTCCCCAGTGTAATAAAGATTGATGGTAGCCGAGAATCTTCCTGGGACCCTCCCTCACTTAAAAAAATCTACAGAACATTTAGTTTGGTTTTGCAGCTTCACCAGGGTAGATAAATTTGTCCATTTTAGTGCAGGGAGAAAATTTAACTCATCATTAATAATTAGCCAAGCATTTCCTCTCGTGAAGATTCTGAGAGAATGATGTTCATGTTTTGTAAGGCTCATCCTCTCCTTTTTTCTGCTTCACCCTCTTTCTGTTCCAGAAGGACCAAAAATAGGAAGAGGGAGTGAGGTACCTAGGACACAAAATTTTAGAAGATACTCTTAGGGTTGTACAGGTGCCAGCTTAGCATTTGGACCAGCCTGGGAGTGAGTGCCTCCTTAAAGTTTACACTATCGATGCCTCAGCTTGTCTCACCCTAGTCCTACCCTATGTTTCAACACCAAAAAATCTTTCAGACAGTGCCTCCTCCTAAGAGAAAAGTACTCATTCATGTCTTCTTTGGGCATAGCCAACCTGTTTGTCTCTCTTTGGTATTTTTACTTTTGATGGTTGCAACTTTGTCCGCTCTTAATTTGAGGAAGCCATATTGATTCTTAAGCCTCCTGGTATCGTGGTTGGTTGCCAACAAATAATTGTGTTCATCACTGTTTATATGATTATAAAGTGGTTTTCCTTTGCTTGAATCAAAAGCATACTGACCAAAGCTTTCTGGTAACTTTGGTCTTTATTCCATCATCTCCCAATCTCCTGATGGGTAATTTTGGGGTCTGTATGGCTTTTGCTTCCTTTGCAGTTAACTTGATAGTCTCCCCAAGCTGTCAGTAATGGCTTGTTGGGACCATTTAATCAGGCCCAAGGCAAGGCTAATATTTTCCATTCTTCTTTGGTTCTCTGGAAAATGTTGAGAATCAAAAGAGTATTGTTTTTAGGCACCAAAACTTCCCAAAGTAGTGGGATAATTCTTTTCTAACATGATACATAGATAGACACAAAGAATGGGAGCAGAACAAAGAGAATAAGAAATGGGAGTGTGTAGGTAGCTATGATCCCAAGAGCCTGGCTGCTGAATTCAGACTGAATTATTCCAAAGCCAACTTGGGCAACTAACTAAATGCAAGTCTAGCTACCAAATTCAGGTTATTCTACAATTGTGTAAAGTGATGAGTTCTTACCTCCCATTAGCAGGCTATTGTCTCTTAATGTCATTTGGAAGTTTTGTAATCACAATCTTAAGGTGTGTTACTTTCTGTTAGGTTTAGATATAAATGATACGCTCTCAGACCTTTGCTTTCATCTGCTTGAAATGTAGTTCTGGTTTGTTTCTATGGTCTGCTCTAATTTACGATCATTTTAAAAAGTCAAAAAACATTTAGGCATTACTTTGAACAACCTATCTTTAAAAATATTTTCCTTCAAAAGACCTTAAAATGGTTAAAGTGAATTTTAAAGTAAATTTTGAGTAGATTTTTTAGGTAAATACTACAGTTGACAATATTTGAAAGTCTCTTCGGATTTCATTCAATATTTACTAAGCAAACAAATGAATAAACAGCATTCACACATAGAACAGTTAGTTTATTTCGAGTATGTACATAAAGAATTTAAGTTTTTTAATGTGTTGGTCTCCTAATACATAGTATAACTTTTAACGAGCTTTATAAATCTAGTGTATGTGCAAGTGTCAGCATATCTCAAGGTTAGAAACCTTGAGATAGTTTACCATTAAAGAGGGGAGGGTTTTAAGTTGATAAAATGATGAACCATTTAATTTGACTGGACTGGAACATGACCAGATTATTTGTAATGGTTATCTAAGTCTGACTGAATTTCCTGACATTTAAACTCATTACATTGCTTTGAGAAAAAAAGGACCTCTTAAAAAGGTAGAATCTGTGAGAAATGAGTATTGTAAAAGCGGAGCATTGAGGAAAGAGAAGAAAACACAATTATTGTCTCAACTATTTTCATTTTAATAGGATGTTCTTTATAATCGCCTCTCGTGTTTTAAATAAATTTCTTATGGTTTACCTTTACATATTCAAGAATTTTAAAAAATCTGTCAGAAACAATTTAAAACACTAGTTTTGTAGCTATACTTCAGAGATTTTTTTTTACAGAAATGAATTTTATTTATCTGGTCATCTCCATGGGTTTTCTTTTACTGTGCATAGTTTGTTGAATTTGGTTCTTTCTCTCATGTAATCTGCAGTTTTGATTATTTAATAGAGACCATGAACCTTTTTTTTTTTTTTTTGCATGGGCAGGCACTGGGAATCAAACCTGGGTCTCCAGCACGGCAGGCGAGAACTCTGTCTGCTGAGCCATCATGGCCCACCCGAATCATGGAACTTTTATTTCTCCAGAAGTTTCATCTTTTTTTTTTCTGACCTTGTCTTTTATTTACTTTGTAATGCTTTTCTTAACACTTCCTAATATAGTTTCTTCTGTGAATTCTCTCAGCATGTTTCACAACCTTTCCAAAAAGGTATGATATTTGACATTTCCATTTATGAAATGATTCTTACCTCAGCTCACCAAACACTTCTGTAGACCTTTTCTCCTCTTCACACATGTAAATCATCATCTGTCACTTCAATTAATTATGCCCTTTAAACAATTTGACCAAAACAAAAAAAATCAGACTTAGAATCAACAATCAAATTATGCTTTTTGAATGCTATTGCATTTATTTTGTTTTCAGTAAAACGGGGTGGGAGGGTGAGTGGTATATTTTTGTTGACCTGAATTTTTTTTTAAGGCTTATTTTAAGAGCAAGCCATTTTTTTCATCACATAGTTGAGTATTCATCATCATGATCATTTCTTAGAACATTCACATCAATTCAGAAAAAGAAATGAAAAGAAAACAAAAAAATTCATACATACCAAACCCCTTACCCCTCCCTTTCATTGATCACTAGCATTTCAATCTACTAAATTTATTTTAACATTTATTCCCCCTATTACTTATTTATTTTTAGTCCGTATGTTTTACTCATCTGTCAGTAAGGTAGATAAAAGGAGAATCAGACACAAGGTTTTCCCAGTCACACAGTCACATTGCAAAAGCTGTATCATTATACAGTCATCTTCGAGAAACATGGCTTTTAGGTGGGCCACGGTGGCTCAGCAGGCAGAATTCTTTGCCTGCCATTCCGGAGACCCAGGTTCAATTCCCGGTGCCTACCCATGCAAAAAAAAAAGAAAAAACCATGGCTACTGGAACACAGCTCTACATTTTCAGGCAGTTCCCTCCAGTCTCTCCATTACACCTTAACTAAAAAGGTGATATCTATATAATACATAAGAATAACCTCCAGGATAACCTCTTCACTCTGTTTGGAATCTCTCAGCGATTGACACTTTATTTTGTAAGAGCAAGCCATTTTAACTGTTGCAGAATTACTCTGGCTTTAGCTTTATAGTTTATTTGCATTATATGTCTTCATTTATTTTTCATGCTTTTCTGTGCATCTGTTTTGCTCAGTTTGTTATTTCTTTTACTGGATTCAACTGTCAGATTCCCCAGCACTTAGCATAGAGCCTTGCTGATTGGGCTCAATAAAAAATATAATGCGCGTGTTAATAACAAGGTGGTATATGGGAGCTCTGTGTTTTATGTGAACTTTTTTTTGTAGAGCTACAATTTATCTAATTAAAAAATACATTAAAATTTATTTGAATTTCCTTTTTTATACTTCCTCAGATTCGTAAGTCGTATCCTGATATTGATGGGTAATGATTAAAGAAAAGCTGTACCAAAATCATCCTAAGAGTTTTAACTTAATTCTTCTACAGGGAAGTTTATCACACAAAGCGAATGCAGCATGTTATCTGCGTAAAATGGACTTCTGACGGCAAGTACATTATGTGTGGATCTGATGAAATGAACATTCGTCTGTGGAAAGCTAATGCTTCTGAAAAGTTGGGTGTGGTAAGAACCCCATTTTCTTTCATTGTGGTAAAGCTTGTTTCTCATTTTATTGGATATCGTCATTTTGTGAAGAGAATTTATTTGAAGTACTTTAGGTATGTTGATCAAATTGGCATAGCTGTGATAAAAATAAATTAGCAACATAACTGACAAGGCTGTATTGAGATTGTTTTTCCATGTCAAAGACATCTTCACGCTGCCTTTGTTAATTCAGATATTTGATAATATTTCAGCCTTCTTCGTTCTTTGTATTTTCCTTGAGGTAGGGTGTAAGAAAAGAAGCTTAGAATTTAGGAGAGTACATATTTCTTCTGTTAGAGGCATAGAAATCCAGCAGATCAAAAACTGAAGTTTCCTGGGAGGTCTTTTAATATCTGAGACATGATAAAATGCCAAAAGTTTTGGACTTTAAAGAAGATTTAGAAAAATATAACAGATATTATCATTAGCTACTTGCATCTGAGTTGTGGGCTTAGGGATGATTTTTTGTTCTTGATGCTTTTCTAAATGTCCCATGTTTTCTATAAGAAACATACAGAGCTTTTCTATCAGGAATAAATGCTAAGTTTAAGAAGGAAATTTGAAAGGGTGATTAATTTTCTACTTAGCCTGAGTAGGAAGACTAAGGTATATAATAAGAAGTAATTAAAGACAGTTCTAAGTTTAATGATTGGTTGGCATTGCACCATGCTGTTCCTGCAAGTTATATCTTCCTTAACGTTTATTAAACAAAGCCTAGTTATTATGGAATCGATCTCTTTTTTTTCCTTTTTTTTCATTTCTGTGTGGTTATTTTTACAGAAAAAAAAAATTGAGTGATTGTGTTAGGTGTTATTTCTATTATTTATGCCTAGGTAAAGTTCAATTCAGTGGTCCATATAGCCCTATTCCCTCAACACTGCTGTATTTCACTTGATGGCATTTATCCATATTGTTCGCATGGTATCTAAAAAGATGTTCAGTGCTTGCAGAGCTAGTATTACTTACATGAAAGTGAGTAATCATACTTTTTTTTGTAAAGATCAGAAGTACGTTGGCAATTAAATTGCATATTTTTTTTTTATATTTGGTTTTTGGGAAAAGGGTGGTCCTAGCTTTGATATACTAAAGCAAAAGAAAGAATGCAGATTCATTAAAATACCCAAATACATTTTTTCAGCTTACATCACGAGAAAAAGCAGCCAAGGATTATAATCAGAAATTGAAGGAAAAATTTCAACATCATCCTCAAATAAAACGTATAGCTCGTCACCGACATCTACCAAAATCTATCTACAGCCAGATTCAGGAGCAGCGCATCATGAAAGAAGCTCGTCGACGAAAGTATGTTTTGGGGCATTTGACTCTATTTCAGGACCCTTTTCTAATTTTCCCTTCTCCACTCATCAAAAACAACAAAAAACTACTTTTCAAGAGAGTAGTTTATGTGTGGCTGTACATTAGAGATATCGCCCCCCCCCCTTTTTTTCTAATAATGGGGGAAAGCACTGATCATCTGAGATTGTGAAAATTTGCATTACACATTTTTGAGAATTAAAGTGACTTATGTAAAATTAAGGAAACACTCTCATACTAAAAAAACTTATAAATAATGTTTTAAAAACTATTTCTAGTGTAACTGGAATTAAGAGGTATTATGTATCTTCCAAGTTAAAGAATGCAAATAACTTATATAGAGGATATTTCTTAAATAAGAATTTTTCTAAATGCTTTATCATAACATTTGAGATCTAACATGTTGGATAAAAGATTTAGCACCCCACTTCCTCCCTATCAGTGTGGAATATCCTTCTTTGAAATCCTTGAATTCATGGCGAAAAGTATATAGAAACTCTAAGGCAGAGTTCTTTTTATTGTTACTGCCATCAGGCTGTACAAATGACTGTCATTGGGTAGGTGTTGGACTTGAGTCCATTTAAAATATGTTAATACTGTTGCACAGTTTAAAATGTAGTGAAGTACATTTATATGTAATGGAATCAGAAGGAAATAAGTAATAAAAATTCATTTCTAGCTACTTTTTACTTCCTCATTATGAATTCCTAATATTCCTGTTATGAAAAACAAAAATTATACTGTTTTTTCAGTAGGTGGTGTTCCAGTGAAAGAAAATGCTTTATGATTTCTTTAAGAAAGTTTTCTTTGATTAAGATAATTTCTCATGAAGTTGCTTATATTTTACATATTTTGTTTATTTCTAGGGAAGTGAATCGTCGTAAACATAGCAAGCCTGGATCTGTGCCAGTTGTGTCGGAGAAGAAGAAACACATAGTGGCAGTTGTAAAATAATATTTGGTATTCCTCCCAATCCTAATGTATACTTATTTGTTATATTTGGGTGTGTAAACTCTAGAAATAAAAATACTGGCTCCTGTTTAATATCACCCATTTCAGTTTTATGTGTAGAACTTTATCATTGCTCATTTTTGCTGCCCTGAAAAACTATCCTTAAAGGTGACCTGGCTGCCAGGACTATCCAGCGTTTTATACTTTGGTCTGCTTTCTTATTTTATTAAAGCATATAATATGTGTAAACCACTTTAATTTTTGCTATTAGGCATTGCAGCTATGTGTTTTCTCTGATCTGTTTATTATATATATCAAACATTACATGTTTGAATTTACATTTAGGCCCAGTATCTCTTTGTTATTGTTAATATTAGATGGGGTAATGATTGCCATTATTCTTTAGAATCTGTGATTCTTCATAACATTCAGAACTTTTTTCAACTGAATTTATTTTCTGTGCTTTATATATATTTAACTTTTTGAGACTTAAAAGACGATTAGCCTGTGTTTATATATACCTCTTATAAATAATTATAATTTGTGGTTGGGATAATAAAACATCCTTTTTCTCAGCATCAAAATTTGATCCATTTCTGATCATTTATTCCAGGCTCACCAAATCCTAAACAGTTCTGTGTGAGATAGGTTTTTTTCTTGTCTTAAATCATCAGTTTAGTAAGATTTTACTATACATATATGTAAGCCAAAATTTTAGAAAATTTTAAGTAAAGAAGAACTAAAAAGAAATCCAAAGAAAAATTATGAATTATTTAGGAATACTTATATTTGTAATAAAAATGTTAAGAAATGCACAGGCATTGTAAAGACCAAAGTCTGGAGAGTGGGAAGTAGATATAATTAGGGTGGGTACACTGGAGACTTCAACTCTGTTGGTAAGGTTTTATCTCTTAAGCTGTGTGTCCAGTCTATTATATTTTATACTTTCTTGAATGTTTTAAATATTTCATCATATTTTTTCTTAAAGCAGGGCAGACAATAGGCATGTTAGAGATACATAGCTACCTTTTTGATCCTAGTGATCTAGTGTTGGCCTAGATTGCTTGATTTTCAAGGTGAACCAAGCTCTCTTGTGTATACTTTACTGCAGTTAATTTGGATATGGTCTCAAAAAAATATGCAAATATTACTTATAAGTATGAGCTATGGTGTCAGTTTGGGTCCTTCAGAAAGCAGATGCCTACACAAGATTAAAGATATAAGAGATTTGTTGGAAGGAATTGCCTATGAAAGATGAAGGGGAGGAATAGGAGCTGCAAGAAAAGCCTTCAGACCATATTGAGTTTTGACTACTGTAATGAGGGGTAAGGAATGATGGTTGGATAGGAAGAATCTCAGACTGCAGTTCAATTCTGAGAAAATTTCAAGCAAGTCAATGGAGAGTCCTCAAGCCAAAATTGCCCATTAGAGAAGGCCCACATCTTACAGATTAGCCAGCACTAGAACCCAGATTGTGCTCAGTCACTTGCTGAGCGCAGGGAATATGTAGCCTTGGGGAGAATGTAGAGGGTTACTACCTCTCAGTCAACTATACTCCCCTCAAAAAAGATCCAAGCAGCACATTTCTGTGGTTGCTACAATCACCCACATTCATATCCAGCATCACTTATAATTTACTATCTTTAGTATATTTCTGTAGAGAAAATCTCAGTTGGCTTAATAGGTATATAGGAATTTTTTACTTACCCTGAACTTTATGTAAGTAAAAGTGCATTTCATTTGCAAAGTGCTATTCAAATATTAGTGTAATTGATATTAAAAACTGATGAAACTGGAGTGAACATGAGAGAGAAAGGATCCAAGCTCCACACTTTGCTTGAAATAAAATTTAGACTTGTGTTCTTGGTGGAATATTGACTGATGACTTGGGTTATATATTTTCATGACTTAACCCTTTCTGCTAATTCCTTTGTCCTCATCAAACCTAGAGAATGCAAATGTCTAGGTTTAAGGAGAGCACCTTTTAAAATCTATTTTGTTCTGAAATACTTAAAAATATTTTGTTCATGTGCGCAAATAAAAACAACTCACTTTTTTGATGGTGTTAAAATTATTTGATAAAATAAAAATTTGATTAAATTTCTGCTTCTGCTTTCTCTCATGCCAGTGAATTTTGCATCATAACTGGTTAAGTTTGCCTTTATGAAAATATTTAAGCTTTTTTGTGCCATGCACTCCACACCTCAGTTAATTGAAATAATTGGTTCAAATAATTGAAATATTTCCATGTGCAAAAATACAGTCAAATATTTAAAGTTAGGTCAATGGATGTTACAAAATAACTTTCTGATTTTATTGTTTGTTGAAGGGTAATCATCATTACCAAAACAGAGCCTAGCCATACTTTTTTTTTTTTTAAGTTGTTCATAGCAGTTTTATTTGTAATAGCCAAAAACTGGAAACAAGATGTCCTTTAACAGGTGAATGATTAAACAAACTGTGATACATCCATACCATAGATTACTACTTGGAATTTAAAAGGAACAAATTACTGACACATGCAAGAACTTGGATGAATCTCAAGGGAATTATTTTGCCTGAAAAAAATCCAATCCCAAAAAGTTACAATATAATTGCATTTTTATGACATACTTGAAGTAATAAAACTGTAGAAATGGAGAACAGATTAGTGATTGCCAGGAGTTAGGTGCATGACAGAAGTGAGGGAGCCAACCAGTCTGGTACTCGTTAAGCAGCCCTGGCAAACTGAATCAATTAAGTATGATTTTAAAAGGGCAACATAAGGATCCCTTGTGTTGATGGAACTGTTCTCTAACCTGACTGTGATGGTGAAGACAAATGTACATGTAATACATCATACAGAACTAAATGCACATATGCATATACAAATGAGTACAAGTAAAACTGGAGAAATTTGAATAAGATTGGGGGACTGTATCAATATTGATATCCTGGTTGTGGAATTATATTTTAGTTTTGCATGATGTTACCCATTCGGGAAAACTGGATAAACGGTACACAGGATCTCTCAATAATTTAAATATTTTTATTGACAAAACAACATACAAACATTCTTAACATACAGACATTCCATACATGGTATATAATCAATCAGCCATGACTCTTAAGGAATGAGGGATGAGTGCATAGATTAGATCATGTAGTTTGAAAACAAAGCCCCGGTATTCCCCTTTGCTTGATTTTAAGTTTTTATTATGGGTTGAATCATGGTCCATGAAGACATGTTCATGTCCCAACCCCCATCTTGTGGATGTGAACCCATTTGTAAATAGGATCTTTGAAGATGTTATTTCTTAAAATGAGATCAAACTAAATCAGGGTTGGTCTTAATCCAATATGACTGGAGTCCCTATAAGAAGAAGAAATTCAGACACAGTAAGAGGAGATGGAAGGAGACAGGTGGCCATGTGACAGAGATAGAAATTAAGTTATGGATTGCCATCAAACCACCCCTGGAACGCACAGACTTACGAGAGAAATCTGCATGATCCTGCTGGCATCTTGATTTTGGACCTTTACTGTCCAAAATTCTGAGCCAATAAGTTGCTGTTCTTTAAGTCAACCAGTCTGTCTGGTATATGTTAAGCAGCCCTGGTAAACTAAGTCACTATAACGGTTTTCCTTTAATTTCACAAAATATAAAGGAGGACCACAGATTTTGAAGCTTAGCAAAGTGGGTAGGCAAGCCCTAAGTGGAGCAAAATGCTAGTAGAGGGTTCCGCCCTATTCATAAAAGATTTAACAGTTTTTGAAAGTTCAGATATTTGCCATCATTATATTCCAATTTTACTTGAAGGGTTGAAGAGGGGAATAACGGGAAGGTGAATAGGTCATAGCGCTTATGGACATGTATGATGACTGAGTTCTCAACTTGAAACCAAAGGAATATGTCAGGAAAACGGAAGTGTTTTTTAAAAGCGGTTTAAAGTGACATTTAAAAACAACACTTGGTACATCACTGCCAATATTTGGGGAGCGTATCACTTCTTAAATACATCTTATTCTTTTGGCATTTGTTTTAGTTTGTTAACTTCCAGAATGCACTATACCAGAAACAGAATGGCTTTTTAAAAAGGGAGTTTATTAAGTTGCAAGTTTACAATTCTAAGGCTGTGAAAATGTCCAAACTAAGGCATCTAGATATAAAGATACCTTAACTCCAAAGAAAGAGCTGATGAAGTTGTGGTTTCTTTCAGTTGGGAAGGTACATAATTATGTCTGCTAGCTTTCTCTCCTCATTTCATAAGGCTTCCCCAGTGGCATTTTCCTTCTGTATCTCCAAAGATATCTTGCTGTGTGGGCTCTGTTGGCACTGCTGGCACTGTTGGCTCTGAAGCTTTTTCCAAAGTGATTCCCTCTTCAAGGGCTCCAATAAGACACATCTCCATGGGAACCATCTAATCAAAAGATACCACCCACAGCAGTATAGGTGGGTCACATCCCCATGAAAATAATAAAAGAGATCCCATCCAGCAATATTGAATGAGGATTAAAGGGCATGGCTTTTCTGGAGTACACAACAGTTTCAAACTGGCACAGTATTGATGCTTAGGAGTTCAATAAAGAACTTACTTAAAAAATTTTTTTATTGTTAAACATAACATATTTAAGAAGAAAAAGAAAAACAAGCAACAATTCTCAAAGTATACTTCAATAAGTAGATACAGAACAGATTTCAGAGTTTGTTATGATTTACCATTCCACTATTTCAGGTGTTTCCTTATAGCTGCTCCAAGACACTGGAGGCTAGAAGAAATAACATTTTTTTTCTTTTTTGTGAAAAATAGCATATATACAAAAAAGCAATAAATTTCAAAGTACATCACAACTGTTAGCTGTGGAACAGATTTCAGAGTTTGGTATGGGCTACAATTACATAATTTTTTAAGTATTTACTTCTAGCTGCTCTAAGGTACTGGAAACTAAAAGAAATATTAATATAATAATTTAGTAATTATACTCGTTTGTTAAATCCTACCTTCTCCGTATAACTGCACCATCACCTCTGATCTTTCTCCCATTCTCTAGGGGTATTTGGGCTATGCCCATTCTAACTTTTTCATGTTGGAAGGGGCTGTCGATAATATGGGATAGGGGAACTAGTTGATGTTCTGGAGAGGCTGGCCCCTCTGCATTTCAGGACTTATCTGGTCCAGGGACCTATCTGGAGGCTGTAGATTTCTGGTAGGTTACCCTAGTACATGGAATCTTTGTACAATTTTATATAATGCCCTAGGTGTTCTTTAAGATTGGCAGGAATGGTTTTGGTTGGGGTTTGGCAAGTCATGGTAGATTGCAATGTCTAACTGAAGCTTGCATGAAAGTGACTTCCAGAGTAACCTCTTGACTATTTGAACTCCCTCAGCCACTGATACCTTATTTTCCCTGTTTTGGTCAGGATGGTATTGTTGATCCCACAGTGCCAGAGCACTCCCAGCAGAATCATCTCCCACGCTACCAGGGAGACTTTCACTGCTAGATGTCATGTCCCATGTAGAGGGGAGGGCAATGATTTCACTTGCAGAGTTGGGCTTAGAAAGAGAGAAGCCACATCTGAGCAGCAGAAGAGATGCTCTGGAAGTAACTCTTAGGCATACCTATTGGTAGGCTGAGCTTCTCCAACACTTACATAAGCTTCACAAGAGCAATCCTCAAGATCAAGAGCTTGCCCTATTAATTTGGGTGTCCCTAATGTTTGACAGTATCAGGGTTTTCCCCTGTGTTAAAGCTTAATAG
Source organism: Tamandua tetradactyla (assembly GCF_023851605.1). NCBI lineage: Eukaryota > Metazoa > Chordata > Mammalia > Pilosa > Myrmecophagidae > Tamandua > Tamandua tetradactyla. The sequence goes on from NC_135332.1 coordinate 148,056,418, forward strand.
CTCCAGATTTTTTCTTCCATGCCTTAAGGGACTTTGTTAATACTTTTGATTATCTGCTTAATAAACTCTGGGATATATCCAGGCATTACATTAGCCTATATAGGATGAAAGGCCTTCATTCTTATTCTGGGCTACCTGTGTTTGGATTTTTTAAATGATCTATCCAGACAGGTTGAGTTAGATTATGTGCTACAGAAATTTAGGTTCTGGACAAAATAAACATTTCCTCTTCTTTGGTTTCAAAGAGTAGATGAAGTTCTAAAATAAAGACAAGGTCTTCCTTACCCCTGTATTCTAAATTACCTTAATCCTGATCTGATACGTTTCATTCTTAATTTTAAATACCAGGTTGTACATATATAAAACAGCCTTGCAAGATTCAGATATAATAAGTACCACTCTGGGTGAAATGTGACTGCTATAAGAGCTTTAATCCAGGCTCTTATAGGTACTCAATCTGTTTTCTTATAGGTATTTTCTAAATAAGACCATACAATAATTGCTCTTTTGTTTCTGGCTTGTTTTGCCTCACCAAATGTTCCACAAGTTCATTCAGAATGTTGCATGCCCCGCAACTTTGTTCCTTTTTGTAGCAGCACAATATGTGATTATATGTACACACCATCATTCACCCATCTACTTCTCAGTCAGTTCATCTTTCAGCCACCTCCATTCATTAGGCATCATTTTTTAAATTAGTTTATTTTTTAAATTTTTTGTCTTTTTTAAACATAACAACATACAAAAATGAACATTCATACCATACGATCATTCCATTCTTGGTATATAATCAGTAACTCACAATATCATTACATAGTTGCATATTCATCACCATGATTATTTCTTAGAACATCTGCATCAATTCTGAAAAAGAAATAAAAAGAAAAAAGAAAAAATTCATACATACCATACCCCTTACCCCTCCCTCTCATTGACTGCTAGTATTTTATTTACCCAATATATTTTAGCCTTTGTTTCCCCTACTTTTTTTTCTATACCCCTTACCACTCCCTTTCATTGATCACTAGCATTTTATCTACTAAATTTATTTTAACATTTGTTCCCCATATTATTTATTTATTTTTAGTCCATATGTTTTACTCATCTATCCATACCATAGATAAAAGGAGCATCAGACACAAGGTTTTCACAATCACACAGTCACATTGCAAAAGCTATAGCATTATACAATCATCTTCAAGAAAAATGGCTACTGGAACACAGCTCTACAGTTTCAGGCACTTCCCTCCAGCCTCTCCAATATACCTTAACTCTTAACTAAAAAGGTGATCTATATAATGCGTAAGAATAACCTCCAGGATAACCTCTCGAGTCTGTTTGAAATCTCTCAGCCACTGACACTTTATTTTGTCTCATTTCTCTCTTCCCCCTTTTGGTCAAGAAGGTTTTCTCAATCGCTTGATGCTGAGTCCCAGGTCATTCTAGGATTTCTGTCCCACATTGCCAGGAGAGTTTACACCCCTGGAAGTCATGTCTCACGTCCCAGGTCATTCTAGGATTTCTGTCCCACATTGCCAGGAAAGTTTACACCCCTGGAAGTCATGTCCCATGTAGAGAGGGGAGGGTAGTGAGTTTGCTTGTCATGTTGGTTGAAAGAGAGAGGCCACATGTGAGCAACAAAAGAGGTTTTATGGGGGGTGACTCTTAGGCCTAATTTTAAGTAGGCTTAGTCTATCCTTTGTGGGGATGTTTCATTTGAACAAACCCCAAGATTGAGGGCTCGCTCTGTTACTTTGGTTGCCCCCACTGCTTGTAAGAATAACAGGAATTCTTCACATGGGGAAGTTGAATTTTCCCCTTTTCTCGCCATTCCCCCAAGGGGACTTTGCAAATACTTTTTTATTCACTGTTCAAATCACTCTGGGATTTATCAGGGCATCACTCTGGACAAACCTACAAAATCTCATGCCCTATTCAAGGTTCTGTGTATTTATGGTGTTCAATTAAACTGTCCACATAAGTTATATTAGGAAATGCACTAGTCAAAACACAAATTTTGTACCAAGTAAACATTTTTTGCTTTAGTCTCACATATAAGTTAAAGTTTTAAAGTATGAATTACCATCTATTTTCAAAACACTGCAATGTTGACATTCCTTTGTTCTTCCTCATGCAAAACTTTTTTTAATTTGTACATTTAGTTACTATCATTGTACACTCTAGGCATTCCTAGATTATACCATTTCAGTCTTTATCATCTATCTTTCCTTTGATTTCATTTGTGGCCCCAGCCCTCCTCCCTCTATCATTCTCACATTCAGCTTCATGCAGTGTACTAACATTGTTGTGTTACAGTTAGGTAGTATTGTGCTATCCATATCTGAATTTTTAAGTTCTGTATCCCTTCAGCTCCAATCACCAATGTCTACACTATTTCTATCTCCTGATGGTCTCTGTTCTTAACTGAAACTCTCCAAGTTCATTCATTAATGTTAGTTCATATCAGTGAGACCATACAGTATTTGTCCTTCTGTTTCTGGCTAATATCATTTAGCATAATAATGTCCTCAATGTCCATCCATGTTGTTACATACTTCATAACTCTATTCTGTCTTACGGCTGCATAATGTTCCATCGTATGTCTATACCACAGCTTGTTTAGCCACTTGTCTGTTGATGGACATTTGGGCTGTTTCCATCTCTTGGAAATTGTAAATAATGCTGCTATAAACATTGGTGTGCAAATGTCCATCTGTGTCCTTGAACAGATACCTAGCAGTGGTATTGCCAGATCATATGGCATTTCTATACTTAGCTTCCTGAAGAACTGCCAAACTGCCCTTACAGCGGTTGTACCATTTGACATTCCCGCCAATGGTGGATAAGTGTGCCTCTTTCTCCACATCCTCTCCAGCACTTGTCATTTTGTGTTTTATTGATAATGGCCATTCTGGTGAGTGTGAGATGATATCTCATTGTGGTTTGATTTGCATTTCCCTAATAGCCAAGGAAGTTGAGCATCTTTTCATGTGCCTTTTAGCCATTTGTATTTCCTCTTCTAAGAAGTGTCTGTTCATATCTTTTGGCCATTTTGTAATTGGGTTGTTTGTCTTTTTGTTGTTGAGTTGAACAATCTCTTTATATATTCTGGATACTAGACTCTTACCCTTATTGGATATATCATACCCAAATATTGTCTCCCATTGTAAGTAGGCTGTCTTTTTACTTTCTTGACAAAGTTCTTTGACACACTAAAGTGTTTAATTTTGAGGAGTTCCCATTTTATCTATTTCTTTCTTCAATACTAATGCCTTGGGTGTAAGATCTAGGAAACTACCTCCTATTATAAAATTTATAAAATATTTCCCTACATTTTCTTCTAAAAGTTTTATGGTCTTGGATCTAACGTTTAGGTCTTTGATCCATTTTGAGTTAAGTTTTGTATAGCATGTGAAAAAAGGAACCTCTTTCATTCTTTTTGCATGTGGATATCAGGCTCTCTAGGCACCATTTATTGAAGAGACTGTTCTGTCCCAAGTGTGTTGGCTTGACTGCCTTATCAAAGATTAATTGTCCATAGATGAGAGGGTCTATATCTGAACACTCTATTTCATTCCATTGGTCAGTGTATCTATCTTTATGCCAGTACCAGGCTGTTTTGACCACTGTAACTTCGTAATATGCCCTAGTGTCAGGTAGTATGAGACCTCCGACTTCATTTTTCTTTCTCAGGATATTTTTAGCTTTTTGGGGCATCCTGCTCTTCCAGATAAATTTGGTTATTGTTTTTTCTATTTCTTAAAAGCAAATTTTTGGGATTTTAATTGATATTGCATTGATTCTATAAATCAATTTAGGTAGAATTAACATCTTAACTATATTCGATCTTCTAATCCATGAATATGGTATGCCTTTCCATTTATTTAGGTGTTCTGTGATTTTTTAGCAATTTCTTGTAGTTTTCTTTGTGTAAGTCTTTTGTATCTTTAGTTAAATTTATTCCTAAATATTTTATTCTTTTGGTTGCAATTATAAATGGATTTTTTTCTTGATTTACCACTCAGATTGTTCATTACTAGTGTATAGAAACAGTACAGATTTTTTTAGTGTTGTCTTGTAACCTGCCACTTTGCTGTACTCATTTATTAGTTCTAGTAGTTTTGCTGTGGATTTTTCAGAGTTTTTGACATATAGTATCATATCATCTGAAAACAGTGAGAGTTTTACTTCTTTCTTTCCAATTTTGATGCCTTATATTTCTTTTTGTTGTCTAATTGCTCTGGCTAGAATTTGCAACACAATGTTGAATAACAATGGTGATAGTGGACATCCTTGTCTTGTTCCTGATCTTAGGAGGAAAGTTTTCAGTTTTTCCCCACTGAGGATGATGTTAGCTGTGGGTTTTTCACATATTCCTTTTATCATGTTGAGGAAGTTCTCTTCTATTCCTATCTTTTGAAATGTTTTCAAGAAAAAAGGATGTTGAATTTTGTCAAATGCCTTTTCTGCATCAATCCTGATGATCATCTGGTTTTTCTGCTTTGATTTATTGATATAATGTATTACATTAATTGATTTTCTTATGTTGAACCATCCTTGCATACCTGGGATGAATCCTACTTGGTCATGGTGTATAATCTTTTTAATGCTTTGCTGGATTCAATTTGCAAGAATTTTGTTGACGATTTTTGCATCCATATTCATTAGGGAGATTGGTCTGTAATTTTCTTTCCTTGTAATATCTTTGTCTGGCTTTGGTATGAGGGTGATGTTGGCTTCATAGAATGAGTTAGGTAGCCTTCCCTCCTCTTCAATTTTTTAAGAGTTTGAGCAGGATTGGTACTAATTCTTTCTTGAATGTTTGGTAGAATTCACATGTGAAGCCATTTAGTCCTGGATCTTTCTCTTTTAGGAGTTTCTTAATGACTTCTTCAATTTCTTTAATTGTGATTGGTTTGTTGAGGTCATCTATTTCTTCACGAATTAATGTTGGTTGTTCATGCCTTTCTATGAAGCTGTTCATTTCATCTATATTGTCTAGTTTATTAGCATAAAGTTGTTCATAGTATCCTCTCATTACTTCCTTTATTTCTGCAGGGTCAGTGGTTGTATCTCCTCTTCCATTTATGATTTTATTTATTTGCATCCTCTTTCTTCTTCTTTTTGTTAACCTTACTAAGGGTCCATCAATCTTTTTGATTTTCTCATTGTTCTGGTTTGCTAGCTGCCGGAATGCAATATACCAGAAATGGAATGGCTTTTTAAAAGGGGAATTTAATGAGTTGCTAGTTTACAGTTCTAAGGCCGAGAAAATGCCCCAATTAAAACAAGTCTATAGAAATGTCCAATCAAAGGCATCCAGGGAAAGATACCTTGGTTCAAGAAGGCCAATGAAGTTCAGGATTTCTCTCAAGTGAGAAGGCACATGATGAACACAGTCAGGGCTTCTCTCTTGGCTGGAAGGGCACACAGTGAATACGGCATAATCTGCTAGCTTCCTCTCCTGGCTTCCGGTTTCATGAAGCTCCATGGGAGGCGTTTTCCTTCTTCATCCCCAAAGGTCGCTGGCTGGTGGACTCTCTGCTTTGTGGTGCTGCAGCATTCTCTGCTCTCTCTGAGTCTCTCATTCTCCAAATATTTCCTGTTTTATAGGACTCCAATAAACCAATCAAGACCAACCCAAATGGGTGGAGACATGTCATCCCTTAATCCAGTTTAACAACCACTCTTGACTAAATCACATCATCCAGGGACATGTTCTGATTACAGTTTCAAACATACAGTATTGAAAAGAGATTATTCTACCTTTATGAAATGATATTTTGATTAAAACCTGGCTTTTCTAGGGGGCATACTTCCTTTCAAACCAGCACACTCATAGAATCAACTTCTGGTTTTCTTGATTTTCTTGATTGATTTCATGTTCTCAATTTCATTTATTTCTGCTCTAATCGTGTTATTTCTTTCCTTTTGCTTGTTTGGGGTTAGTCTGCTGTCCTTTTCCAAGTGGATAGTTAATTTTTTTATTTTTGCTCTTTTTTCTTTTATGGTATAGGCATTTAGGACAATAAATTTCCCTCTTAGCACTGCCTTTGCTGTATTCCACAAATTTTGATATGTTGTGTTTTCATTTTCATTTGCCTGATTTCTCTTGTAATTTCTTCCTTGGCGCACTGGTTATTTACGAGTGTGTTGTTGAGCCTCCAGATGTATGTGAATTTTCTGGCTCTCTGCCTATTACTGACTTCCAACTTCATTCCTTTATGATCTGAGAAAGTGTTTTGTATGATTTCAATCTTTTTAAATGTATTGAGACTTGCTTTGTGATCCACATATGGCCTATCCTTGAGAATGATCCATGAGCACTTGAGAAAAGGGCACATCCTGCTATTGTGGGGTGTAATGTTCTATAAAGGTCTATTAAGTCTAACTCTTTTATTGTATTATTCAAATTCTGTGTTTCTTTATTGATCTTCTGTCTAGATGTTTTGTCCATTGATGAGAGTGGGGAATTGAAGTCTCCAACTGTTATGTAGATGTATCTACTTCTCTTTTTAGTGTTCATCTCATGTATTTTGGAGCACTCCGGCTCGGTGTATAAGTATTTATGATTGTTATGTCTTCTGAATTGTTCCTTTTATTAATACATAGTGTCCTTCTTTGTCTCTTTTAATTGTTTTATATTTGAAGTCTAATTTGTTGGATATTAGTATAGCTACTCCTGCTCTTTTCTGATTGTTGTTTGCATGAAATATCTTTTCCCAACCTTTCACTTTCAACCTATGTTTATCCTTGGGTCTAAGATGCATCTCCTATAGACAGCATATAGTTGGGTCCTGTTTTTTAATCCATTCTATGAGTCTATGCATTTTGATTGGGGAGTTAATCCATTAACATTTAGTATTATTACTGTAAGGGCAGTACTTTCTTCTACCATTTTGCCTTTTCGGTTTTATACGTCATATCTAATTTTTCTTCTTTTTACCTTTACTGATCATCTTCATTTCTACACTCTTCTCCACACCTCTCTCTCCTGTTTTTTCTTATCTGTCTCTAGTGCTCCCTTTAGTACTTCTTGCAGAGCTGGTCTCTTGGTCCAAATTCTCTCAGTGTATTTTTGTCTGAAAATGTTTTAATTTCTCCCTCATTTTTGAAGGACAATTTTGCAGGATATAGAATTCTTGGTTGGCAGTTTTTCTCTTTTAGTATCTTAAATACATCATCCCACTGTTTTCTTGCCTCCATGGTTTCTGCTGAGAAATCTATGCACAGTCTTATTGGGCTTCCCTTGTGTGTGATGGATTGCTTTTCTCTTGCTGCTTTCAAGATTCTCTCTTTCTCTTTGACATCTGATATTCTGATTAGTGTCATGGAGTATGTCTATTTGGATCTATTCTGTTTGCGGTACTGTACACTTCTTGGATCTGTAATTTTAAGTCTTTCATAAGAGCTGAGAAATTTTCAGTGATAATTTCCTCCATCAGTTTTTCTCCTCCTTTTCCCATCTCTTCTCCTCTTGGGACACCCACAACACGTATATTCGTGCACTTCATGTTGTCATTCAATTCCCTGAGTCCCTGCTCATATTTTTCCATTCTTTTTCCTGTATTTTCTTTTGCTTTTCAGATTTCAGATGTCCTGTCCTCCAGTTCACTAATCCTATCTTCTGCTTTTGAAATCTAATGTAGGTTTCCATTTTTTATTCATCCCTTCTACTGTGCTTTCATTCCCATAAGTTCTGTGATTTACTTTTTCAGATTTTCAATTTCTTCTTTTTGTTCATTCCTTGCCTTCTTTATAACCTCCCTCAATTCATTGATTTGATTTTTGATGAGGTTTTTCCATGTCTGTTCAAACATTCTGAATTAATTGTTTCAACTCCTCTTTCTCATTTGAATGGTTGGTTTGTTCCTTTGACTGGGCCATATCTTCAATTTTCCCAGTATGATTCATTATTTTTGCTGGTGTCAAGGCATTTAATTTCCTTAATTAGATTATTCTGGAGATTGCTTTCAGTTTTTTTACCTAGGATTTTCTTACTGGATGACTTTGTTGTCTATTTCTTCTTTGACATTCAGTTCAGCTTATTCTAGACCTCTAGCTTAGGTTTTATTTAAGAGATCAGAATTTTTCTGTTCTTATTTTCTTGTTTCTTGCCCTGCCTGTATGGTGCCTTTCCCCTACCCCTTAGTAGGGTCTACTTAGGTATTATAGACCCCAGCCAGATTTTTGTGGACCAAACTGGCCTCCTGTCAGGCGGGAAGAGTCACCTGCATCAGTTTTCCCTGAGGGTGAGACCCAGCAGATTGAAAGATTTTCCTATGAAGCCTCTCAACTCTGTGTTTTTTCTATCCTGCCCATTCTATGATACTTGTCTGTCTGTGGGTCCAGCCAGCATAAGGTGATTTGGTATCTTTAACTTCTCCCTCCTGGGGGGTGTGGCTGAGACAGAGGAGAAGTTGTAGGCTGGCTTTAATCGCTTCAGTTTTCCAGACCCTGGGGTCTGAATTCCCTGAGGGAGGCATTCCACCTGAGTTGGGCCCCACCCCTCTCCTGGGGAGGGCACAGCCTCCAGACAAACTCTCAAACAAGCTTAATTCTGCCCATGCCTGGGGCAACTGGAGCCTGAGAATCCTTGCAGCTGTATCCAAAGAGCAGTCAAGCCATAGAAACACAGCCACAAAAAAAGAAAAGAAAAGAAATCCTTTTCAGAGGAGGACCCTGTTCCTTAGGTTTGCCAATCAATTAGGAGCTTAAGTTCGTATGTTGCTTTGTGTATCTCCACGTCCTATGTGCCCCCTCCTTTCCTTCAGGGCCCAGAACCTTTCAAGTATTTTGTGTTGTACAATCCAAAAAAACTTCTGTTCTGTTTGGGTTTTTTTCCCTTTTTCCATCAGCCCTGACCCCTCTGCACTGGGGCAAAACCCAACAACCTCAGCTTTTAGTTGAGGTTCAGCTGAGCTGGGGGCCTGTTTTTAGTAGTCAGAATTTGTTAATTAATTTCACAATTGGAGCTTGCTTGAGATCAGCCCCTGCTGCTAGTAAAGTCTCTTTCCTTTCCCCTCTGGGAAGCAGCCTGTGGGGAAGAGGCGTCGGCCACCATGGTTTGGGGGATTCATGGTTCTGGGTGGGCTCACAGCCAGTCCAGCTGGTCCAGACTGGGGTACGCTGTGTGTCTGGTCACTGACATGGCCCCATCAGTTGTTCTGTACTGTTTCTGGCTATTTATTAGCTGCTCTGGAGGATGAACTAAATCCCACACCTCACTAAGCCGTCATCTTGGTTCCCTTCTTGCCTCTTTAATTTATTTTTAAATTTAGTTTCATTGAGCTATATTTACACACCATGCAATCCATCTTAAGTATAGTCAGTGGCTCACAGTATCATTACATAGTTATGTATTCATCAATTTTAGAACATTTTCATTACTCCATAAAAAGAACAAAAATAAAAAATAAAATCTAAAACATTCTATACCCCTTGTTTCTCCCTCTATTTTTTTAACTAGTGAGTTAAGCTCACATGTTTTTTCCCCAATTTTAACAATGTAATAATATACATTTAACTATATACTTGGATTTATTTCTAGATTTTTTTTCCTTTTCTGTTTTCTATTAGATTGGTTGACTTTATTTCTGTTCTCCCTTGCTTCAGTCTACTGGTTTGGAAATTATACTTTTATTTATGTTATTTCCTTAACATTTTTTAAAATAGGTACATCACTTTATCCACATTTTCTCTAGCACTACTTCCTTTCTGTTCATTTTTTTAAACTTTTTTTTTTTTTGTATTGTATACCATATATACAAAGCAAGGAAATAAAAAGGCAATAGTTTTCAACACAGTTTCAACATGTAGTTACAGGACAGATTCCAGAGTTTGTCATGGACTACCATTTGTTCCTCTCATATTTTTCCTTCTAGCTGATCCCAAATATAGGAGGCTAGAGGGCTTAAAAAATTTTTTTATCATCACTGTCATGGTCAGGTTCATGTGTCAACTTGGCCAAGTAATGGTACCTGTTTGTCTGGTTGGGCAAGTGCTGGCCTATCTGTTGTGATGAGGACATTTCATAAAATCATATCATGATCAAGTGCTGCATCCACAGCTGATTCCATTTGTAATCAGCCAAGGGGAGTGTCTTCTGCAATAAGTGATGCTTAATCTAATCTCTGGAAGCCTTTAAGGAGGATTCAGAAGAGGCAGGCTCTTCTTCCTGCTTTGGCTGATGAGCCTCTCCTGTGGAGTGCATCCAGACCCTCCATTGGAATCTCCGGCTTCACACCCTGCCCTGCAGATTTTGAATTCTGTGTTCCCATGGTCACGTGAGACACTTTTATAAATTTTATATTTGCAAGTGTTCCCTGTTGATTCTGTTTCTCTAGAGAACCCTAACGTAAACAATCACAATCAACGGTTTTCTTATTTTGTATAAAATAGCATATATACAATAAAGCTATGAATTTCAAAGCACAGCACCACAATTAGTTGTAGAACAGATTTCAGGGTTTGACATGGTTACAATTTCACAATTTTAGGTTTTTACTCCTAGCTGCTCTAAAATACTGGAGACTAAAAGAGATATTAATTTAATGATTCAGCCGTCTTATTCATTTGTTAAAACCTATCTTCTCTGTATAACTCCACCATCACCTTTGATCTTTCCATTCCTCTCTTTAAGGGTATTTGGGCTATGGCAATTCTAATTTTTTTTATATTGGAAGGGTCTGTCACTAATATGGAGTAGGGAAATGGAGCTATCTGATGTTCTGGAGTGGCTGAGCTAGGTTTCAGTACTTATATGTTCAGGCACCAATCTGGAGGTTGTAGGTTTCTGGAAAGTTACTCTAGTGCATGGAACCCTTGTGGGATCTTATGTATTGCCCTAGGTGTTCCTTAGGATTGGCTAGAATGGTCCTGATTGGGGTTTGGCAGGTTATGATAGGTAGCAAGTTCTAACTGAAGCTTGCATAAGAGCAACCTCCAAAGTAGCCTCTTGGTTCTATCTCTTTCTGCCATTGATACTTTCTTAGTTGCACTTCTTTTCCCCCTTTTGGTCAGGATGGAATTGTTGATCCCATGGTGCCGGGTCTGCATTCATCCCTGGGAGTCATCTCCCACATTGCAGGGAGACTTTCACCCCTGGATGATGCATTAGGCATCATTTTATAATGTCCAAAGTCAACAGTCCCTCAACATTCTCAATTTTAGATAATTTCATTGTTCCCAAGAGAAAGAAAACCATAACCATACCCTTGTCAAATAGAAAATCTAAATGTCCTCTTAACTCTTGTCCCTCACCCCATTATTTACCTCTGTTGTTGCTGTAGTAGTGGATGGTTTCCTTTTGAACATAGCTCATAGCATGCAATAGCAGCTTTCCCCCTGTACCCCGGACTTAAACACTCTTTGTACAAGAATCACATCTTTGAAGTAATTCTTGCGAAAACTAATTCATATTTCTAGTGTTAATCAGTGGGTCACATAGGCCTATACAACCCCTTTCAATCTTGTTCATCTTCAATATGGTAATATTACTTACATATGGTAATATTACTTATAGGCCCACTAGATAACCACATTTGCTCCTATCTATTCCCTTACATTGTAGTTCAACCTCATTAGCTAATGGTTCACCCATCTCTAGCTTCTTTGTATCTCTAAGTACCTATATTCTGTATTATAAGCCTCTGATTTTACCTTTACCGTGGTCATAATAGTGGAATCATATAGTATCTATCATGTGCTTGGCTTATTTCACACAACATTATGTCCTCAAGGCTCATCCATCTTGTCATGTGCTCCAGGATGTCATTCCATCTTACAGCTGCATGATATTCCACCCTATGTACATACCACATTTTGTTAATCTACTCATCTGTTAATGGGCACTTGAACTGTTCCATCTTTTGGCAATTGTTACTAATGCTGCTATAAACATCGGTGTGCAAATGTCGGTTTGTGTCACTGCTTTCAGCTCTTCTGAGCATATACCAAGTAGTGATAGTGCCAGGTCATAGGGCAATTCAGTATTTAGTTTCCTAAGGAACTGCCAAACTGTTTTCCATAGTGGCTGTACTGTTATACATTCCCACAAGCAGTGCATAAGTGTCCCAGTTTCTCCACATCTTCTCTAACATTTGTAGTTTCCTGTTTGTTTAATAGCAGCCATTCTTATAGGTGTGAGATGGTGTCTCATTGAAGTCTTGATTTGCATTTTCATTTTAGCTAATGAAAATGAGCATCTCTTCATGTGCTTTTCTGGAGTACATGACAGTTTCAAACAAGCACAGCAGTGATGCTTAGAAGTTCAATAAAGAACTTATTTTTTCCTTAATATTTAAGAAGAATAGTGGATTCATTGCTCTTAGTTTTCTGGGTGCAGGTTTTTGTTTGGTTTTTAACCTCTTAATCCAGTGACTCAACTGGGGGTAGTTTTGCCCTACCAGAAACATTTGGCAATATCTGAAGACAAATTTTGGTTGTCACAATGTGGGGAGGGGACTGCTAGGGGCCAGAGGTGCTGCTAAACATCCCCAAATATTCAGAATAGCAGCCCCACAAAAAAGAATTATCTAGCCCAAAATGTCAGTAGTGAACTGTTGATAAAACCCTGGGTTAGTTTAATTTAATCAAGCTGCTACAGAGATCTTTTGTTTCAGTCAGCTGTGCAGTTTGAGCAGTTTATAACTCATTAAGGAAAGAAAATTCCAGTAGGAAATTATCTAGCAATATCTTATCCTAACAGGCGGTAAGAATGAGCCCAACACAGACAAGAGCATCTTTCCCCTGGGTAATTCCAGTTATTTAAGTGAATTACCTAATGACTTACAAATTTACTTAAAATTTTTTACTTTTCACCACTTGACTCTGATCTTGCACTTCTATTTTTACTATTCATAGTTTGGTAGATCTAAAATCTGATTGTGCCTTAGCCCAGTGAATTTTCAATTTATTTACTATTTAAAGAATGAAATAGCCATAGTAGGGCTTTTGCCCAGCATCTCATCAGGGCGCTGGGTATTAGTGACTAGAAAATTACCACCTGCTGAATCACTGGCACTACCTCCTGCTACAACCTGTGGTTTCCATAGTGATGGCTCAGTGAATTGTACACAACAGAATCTGATTGGTTAAAGACATGGGCAATTTCCTGCAATTCAGACCTTTTATTAATGTAGAAATGGGAGCATGATTTTGACCATTTTGAAATATAACTTCACCCATCAAAATGTTTTGGAATAAAACCCACATATGTGTTGTGGGTTTTAAGAAGTAAGGATTGTTAGGGTGGAGCCCCGAGGAAGGAAATAAAAGGGGTGGCATGCGAAAGGGTTACTTCAGAGGGTAGAAATAAAGATTTATAGTAGCCCTTCAAAGAAGGAAAGCTACAACAAATGTCTGGTTATTAAGTCTTGCCACTTGGTCACTGCTACTACTCTTGCCTTTGATGGAATCAGATAAAGTTCATTACTATTAACCTCTTTTATAACTTCCACTCATCATTTTATTTTCAGAAAAAAAGGAACAGAAAAGAGCAATCATTTTCCCACACCCATTTGGTGATGTGGACACAGAACAGTCTTTTTTCCTTTTTCTTTTCCTCCCTTCCTACCTCCCCCTTTTTCCCTCCTCCTCATCTTCTGTCATCTATGTTTTTATAATTCCAGAACAGAGCAGAGAGATTTTTAAAGTTGGTGTGACCACTATATACTAGGGACACTTAAGGGCAAGAAGGGATAATCAGGATATCACACACGTGAGATCAGACATTCATACTCAGCTTTATTTGAGTAATGAATACAAAATTGATGGCAACCCAGTGAAAACTGATGATGTAAACAGGGTCTTAAAGCCCCATATGAGAAGATACTAACTAAATATTCAGTTGTTTGGTGAAAGGAATTTTAAAACATATACTGCATCAGTGTTTTCCAGTTTGGAGAGATGATGACACTTCTAATATTGCTAATATTGCATGCATTTTACAGTTAAAATTAAGTTTGTTTGAGTCTTTAAAGTTTTTGACTACCTAGGGTTGAATAAGGGTCAATAAATTTTTCATTGAATAAATAAATGATTTCTTTCATTTAGTCAGCACTTACTGGGCTTCAGCTATGTATTTGGTTTATTATTATTTTTTAATCCAAGGGCAGTACCAGATCCATGTCTACATCTCTTCACAAGTACATGAAACCAATGTCCAGATATGAACTCATTATTTTACTCCATAGCCAAAATTTAATTTCTTCTGCATTCCTTATCCCTGAATGGCACATCCCTTGCACAGAGACACCAAGACAGAAATGTGGAGGTAAGGACACACGTTTTATTACTAATGAAAGTAATAATAATAATAGCAGCTAATGTTTACGTAACACTCACAGCACTGCAAATGCTTTACATGCACTTCATTTAAATTAATTTACTTTTAATTCTCATAAGAATCCTAAAAGAAAGGACGTATTATTATCTATATTGAGTCTCTGTACTCTGCACTTAATCTATGAAAGATTCCAAAAGGAGCACATTCTCAAAAGAAATAAGCATGAAAAGAAGTGATTGCAATACATTGTGCTGCCTTAGGACAGTTATAGCAGTGCCCAAGAGAAAACTTTCCCTAACTTCCTGCAGGGAAATTCACTTTCAGAAGTGAATGATGCTTATCCAATGCCAGCTGGTCCTGGCATATTGCATGGGTGAGTGGAAATACTGTAAGTCGGTGTTCTAGTTTGCTAGCTGCCAGAATGCAATATACCGGAAATGGAATGGCTTTTAAAAGGGGAATTTAATAAGTTGCTAGTTTACAGTTCTAAGGCTGAGAAGATGTCCCAATTAAAACAAATCTATAGAAATGTCCAATCTAAGGCATCCGGGAACAGATACCTTGATTCAAGAAGGCTGATGAAGTTCAGAGTTTCTCTCTCATCTGGAAAGGCATACGGTGAACACGGTCAGGGTTCCTCTCTCATCTGAAAGGGCACATGGCGAGCACATCACCATCTGCTAGCTTCTTCTGGCTTCCTGTTTTGTGAAACTCCCTGGGAGGCATTTTCCTTCATCTCCAAAGGTCGCTGGCGCGTGGACTCTGCTTCTCGTGGCTATGCCATTCTGCTCTGCTCTCTCTGAATCTCTCTCTTCCCCAAAATGTTTCCTCTTTTATAGGACTTCAGAAACTAATCAAGACTGACCCAAATGGGTGGAGACATGTCATCACTTAATCCAGCTTAACAACCACTCTTGATTGGGTTATATCTCCAGGTAGTTGATCTAATTACAGATTCAAATATACAGTATTGAATAGGGATTATTCTGCCATTATGAAATGGGATTTAGATTAAAACATGGTTTTTCTAGGGGACATACATCATTTCAAACCAGCACAGGCTGTTATCAAAATAAATCTGTGATCCCTCATTCAGACATGTCACTACTAATGAACGAAATTGTTTCAGCAATGCTACATTGTAGAAAGTTTTTATCCTAAGCTAAATAACAGAAGGTCTGGTCTAATGTTCTTGGAAGATAAAGAGTTACTGTAAAGTAGCTTCAATGGGTATTAAAGATGGAATGGATAAGAAAGCAAAAAAAAAAAAAAAAAAAAGTACAGTTCCAGAGGTCTTAGGGCAAAGGGCAGAAAAGGGGAGGATTAAATAAAGGTGAAGGTGGGTGCAAAAAGTGAAATGTGCTGCAGGTCCTGGTAATTACTCTTAACAAAATCAGCCAGCATGGGAAACAGGCTTCTAACAGGAGCCAAGTGAATGCTAGCAGAAAAGAAAAAAAAGAGAAGACATTTCTTCTGATCTTTAACACATAATTCATTCAACCAAAGGAGGAAATTAGTTTCACTTTTAGGGCCAGCTTTAGAAATAGGCCTCAATGATTTTGTGATTCTCCCTCCTTTTGCCCCCATCCAAAATAAACACTTCTCCACAACAACTATAAAAGAACAGTTTTAAAATCTAATGCTTGGGGCAGATTCTGGCTAGATGGTGAAGTAGGAAGCTTCAATACTCAGCCCTTCCACCAGAACAACTATTAAACAGATAGGAATTGTCTGGAACAGAAATTTCAAAACTCCTGAGGCCAGAATAACACTGCAGCATCCAGGCAAGAGCGGGAGGAAGACACTTATCAATTACAACCAAGAACAATAAATTACTCTCTGCACAGTGGCTACCAGTTCCCATTCCCCACTCTTACAGCAGTCCATTGTGGAGTCCCCTGGCTAGTGACTGGTGACAGAAAGGGATGTAAAAATCCTCTTCCCCAAGACCAGGTATAGACATGACTGCTCATTGATCATGGTTACTGACTACTGAATTCAGTGTCCTGGGGGCCCAGCTCTGAGGGCAGCTAATGCTTCAACCCATGAAGGACAAAGATAGCAGCAGCCATTGTTTCAACCTACCCTGGAGAGAGGCTGTGCCACGAAGATTTAAAGATGCTGTGCTTCCTCAGGGCTGCGGGGCACAGTTAGCTGAAGGGTTGCATCTGCTTGGCAGGCCAGCTCTGGGGAGCCTTCAGAAACGATCTTGGTGCCCTTCCTGATCCCTTTCCTGGGGCACTTTGGAGCCAGTCTATGCTTCCTTCGTGGGTCCCTGGCCTTGACTTGGGAAAATTCCCCCTGTTGTGCCTTGCTTCCAGAATTTGCCCTCCAGACAAAGGCAACTTGAGAAAATGATAGGAATATAAAAAAGCATAGAGAGGGACAGTCTGGGACAAAGGCCTGCCAACTTCAGACACCCAGGGGAGGGAGTTCTGTCTCCTGGGAAACATAGTGGACAACAAAACTCTTGGAAACAAGGGAACTCCAAAACAACTAACAAGCAAAAGCCAAATGCATCCTGCATCTGCCTTGGGAAGATCTTCCTGATAGAAGGACTGAAGCTCAAGAAAATATCTGTCTTATCACAAGATGTTTACAAACCAAGAAACAGACATCTCAGGGAATAAATCCCAGAGCTAAAACTTTTAAATATTAAAATGTACAATGTGAAATAGAGTTCAAGACAAACAAAGAACCAGGAAATGATGGCCTATGCAAAGGAAGAGGATAAATCCAAAAAAACACTAATGAAGAAGACAAGGATGTGAGCATACTGGAAAAAAAAAAGATCTCAGAAATGTTCAAGGAGATGAAGGAAAGTACAGAGAAAGGACTAAATGATATCTGGAAAACAATGAGTGAGCAATATAAGAGTCTTAGTAAAGAAGTACAGATTTTAAAAGGGTAACAAATGGAACTTTTGGAGTTGAAAACCACAATAAGTGAAATGAAAATGGGAGGGTTTTAAGAGTAGATTGGAACTGACAGAAGAAAGAATCAGTGAAAGGGATGTAAAAATCATCTCGAAGGCATGACACCTGAAATGAATCAGGCTGAGGAACAAAAAGAAAAAAGAAATATTAAAAGTAAAAATAGCCTAAGACACTTCTTGGACACCATCAAATGCATCAATATATATATATATGTTATAGGAGTCCAGAAGGAGAAGAAAGAGAGAAAGGGGCAGAAGAAATAGGTAAAGAAATAATGACAGAGAACTTCCCAAACTTAACAAAAGACATGAATATGCACATCTAAAAAGTTCAGAGATCACCAAGCAGGATAAATGGAAGAAAAATGCACCCCATCATATAGTGATTACACTATCAAATGCAAAGAGCAAGGAGAGCATTCTGAAAGCTGCAAGAGAAAACTAATGTTACCTACAAGGGAGCCCCAAACAGATTGAGTGCTGCTTTCTCTTCAGAAACCATGGAGACAAGAAGGCAGTGGGTTAAAGTACTAAAAGTGCTAATGAAAAACAGCTGCCAACCAAGAATTTTCTATCTGGTGAGACTTTCAAAATTGACACAGAGATTAAGACATTCTCAGAGAAACAAAAGCTGAGGGAGTTCATCACCACTAGATCTGCCCTACAAGCAATGCTAAAGGGAGTTCTTTTTTTTTTTAGATCCAGAATTTATTTATTTATTTGTTTTTAAACTTTTTTTTTATTATATAGTATAACATATATACAAAGCAAAGAAATAAAAAAGCAACAGTTTTCAAAGCACTCTTCTACAAGTAGTTACAGAACAGATCCCAGAGTTTCTCATGGGCTACAATACTATCCTCTCATGTTTTTCCTTCTCCAGAATATAAGAGGCTAGAGGGTTTAAATATTTTTTTGTCATCACAATCGACTTTTTTCCCTTCTTTTTTGTGAAGAATAACACATATACAAAAAAAGTTATAAATTTCAAAGCACAGCACCACAATTACTTGTAAAACAGATTTCAGAGTTTGACATGGGTTACAATTCCATAATTTTACCTTTTTACTTCTAGCTGCTCTAAAATACTGGAGATTAATGATTCAACTTTCATATTCATTTGTTAAGTCCTATCTTTTATGTATAATTCCACCATCACCTTTGATCTTTCCATACCTCTCTTTGGGGTTGTTTGGGCTATGACAATTCTAAATTTTTGATATAGGAAGGGTCTGTCACTAATATGGGGTAGGGAGATAGAACTATCTGATGTTCTGGAGAGGCTGGGCTAGGTTTCAGCACTTATTTGGTCTAGGCACCCATTTGCAGGTTGTAGGTTTCTGGAAAGTTACCCTAGTGCATGGAACCCTTGTGGGATCATATTTATTACCCTATGTGTTCTTTAGGATTGGCTGGAATGGTACTGGCTGGGGGTTGGTAGGTTATGATAAGTAGCAAGGTCTACCTGAAGCCTGTGTAAGAGCCACCTCCAGAGTAGCCTCTTGACTATTTCAACACTCTCTGCCACTGACATTTTATTAATTACACGTCTTTTCCCTCTTTTGGTCATTATATAATTGTTGACCCCACGCTGCCAGGTCTGGATTCAACCTTGGGAGTCATCTCCCATGTCACCAGGGAGACTTTCACCCTGGATGTCATGTCCCATGTAGAGGGGAGGGCAATTATTTCACTTGCAAAGTTGGGCTTAGAGAGACTGAGGCCACATCTGAGGAACAACAGAGCTCCTCCTGAAGTAACTCTTAGACATGCCTATAGGTAGTCTAAGCTTCTGCACTACCTACATAAGCATCACAAGAGTAAGCCTCATGATCAAGGGCATGGCCTATTGATTTGGATGTCCCTAAAGTTTGACACAGTATCAAGGGATTCCCTGATGGCAAGGTTTAATAGTTCCATATTTTCTCTCCCCTCTCAGGGGACTTTGCCAATACTTTTTGATTATCTGCTTAATATATTCTAGGATGTTTCCAGGCATTACAATAATCTATACAAGATTAAAGGACCTCTTTCTTATTCTGTGCTCCCTGTGTTTCAATTGTTCAAACGAGTTGTACAGATAGGTTGAATTAGATTTTGCACTGCAGAAAATTTCAGTTCCAGACCAAATAAACCTTTTTTCCATTGGTCTCAAAGAGTATGTTTGGTTCTAAAATATAGACACTGTCTTCCTTACCCCTATGTTCTGAATTACTTTAACCCCAACATGTTCATCTTTGTTCTTATCTCTAAATATTAGGTTACACATATAAAACAGCCTCTCAAAATCCAGAAATAGTAATCATCACTCCGGACTTAATGTGTCTGCTCTAAAAGCTTACAACCTAGAACCTGTTTTCTCAGCATTTTATAAAGGTGACCATACCATTGTTGTTTTTTGTTTCTGGCTTATTTTGTCTCACCAAATGTCCCACATATTCATTCACATCATTGCATGCCTCACAACATTATTCCTTTTTGTAGCAGCACAACCTTCATTCATAAGTATACACCATTGTTTGCCACTCTACTTCTCCATCAGTGCATCCTTCAGCCGCCTGCATTCATTGGGCATCATGTATAGTGCCCAAAGTCAACAGTCCATCAACGTTCTCAATTTTAGATAATTTCATTGTTCTCAAGAGAAAGAAAACCATGGAATGCACCCTTCTCAAATAGGAAATCTAAACCTCCTCTTAACTCTTGTCCCTCATCCCATTTTTTACCTCTGTTGTTGCTGTGGTAGTGCTGATGGTTTCCTTCTGAACATAGCTCATAGCATGCAGTAGTAGTTTTCGCCCTGTACCCTGAACTTAAACACTCTTTTTACAAGAATCTTATCTTTGAAGTAATTCTTACGAGAACTCATTCATATTTCTAGTGTGAGTCAGTGGGACACATAGGTCTATACAACCCTAAAGGGAGTTCTTTAGACTGAAAGGAAAGGACACGAGGTTAAAAGTGGCACAAAGAAATAAAGAGCTGTGTAAAGGTAACCATTTTGGAAATTATAAATACTAGCATTATTGAAGTGTATAATTTGGTATGTAACTTCACTTCTTACTATCTACAGGTGCTAAAATGCAAATAAATAAATAGCAATGATAAGTCTATATTTTTGGACATAAAATATACAAAGATAAAAGTGGAAACAAGTACAAAAAATGTTGGGGGGGACAGAGGATATAGGAAAAATATATGGGCATGCTATTGAAATAAAGTTGGGATCAAACCAAATATTACACACAAAAAAACTACAAAAAACCGTAGAGGGACAGAGGAGGTATGGGAAGGGAATATGTGCATGTTATAGAAATTAAACTGGTATCAAACAAAATATGATTGACATATATGTAGGATTTTAAATTTTAATTGCATTGTAACCACAAAGAAAATAGATGGAAAAATATATCCAGATAGAAATGAGAAGGCACTTAATATGGAAAAGCACACAAAAAATCCAATAAATGTAAAAGTAGGCATTAATGGAATTGAGGGACCAAAAAAAGGCATGAGACGTACAAAGTCTAAATAGCAAAATGGCAGGAAGTCCCATATTATCAATAGGGACTTTAAAAGTAAATAGATTAAACTCTACATCAAAAGAAACAGATTGGAGAATAAATAAAAAAGAATGACCTAACTATATGCTGTCTACTAGAGATTTTCAAATTCAAAGGTGCAAGTAGATTTATGGTGAAAGGATGGGAAAATATATGTATCATACAAGAAGTAACAAAAAGAGCGCTGGGGTGGCTATACTAATTTCAGATAAAATAGACTTGAAGTAGAAAACAGTTGTGAGCAGCCTCTTGCCTCTATCATCTTGTGAGAGTGCATGCATGTCCTCTTACATGTGTATCTAATCAATTTCCTACTTATTTGCTCTAAAAATAACACCCAGTTATGAGGGACAAATATGGTCACAAAGGGGACAATTCACAGGAAGATGTAGCAGTTATTAGTATATATACATACACCTAACAGCAGAGCCCCAAAATATGTGAAACAGATACTGACAGATCTGAAGGCAGAAATTGACAGTTCTACATTAAAAGGAGGAGACCTTAATGTACCACTTTCAAAAACTGATGACATCTAGTCAGATGATCAGTAAGGAAGTACAAGACTTGAATGGTGCTCTAAACCACCTAGACCTAGCAGACACATATAGAACACTTCACTCAGTGAGAAGATCATACACATTTTTTCTAAGTTCACACATATAATTCTTCAGGGTAGACCATATATTGGGTCACAAAAAAAACAAGTCTCAATAAATTCAAAAATATTGAAATCATACACTACATATTCTCTGACCGCAATGGAATGGTGTTAGACATCAATAAAAGATGGAGAAGTGGAAAACTCACAAATATGTGGAAATTAAACAAAACACATTCTAAACAACCAATGGTTTAAAGAGGAAACCAGAAAGAAAATTGGGAAATATTTTGAGGTGAATGGAAATTAAAGTACAATATACCAGATTTATGACATGCAACAAAGGCAGTGCTGAGAGAGGGAAATGTATAGCCCTAAGTGTTCATTAAAAAAGAAGAAAGACTTTACATCAGAGCCCTGACCTGAAAACTGGAAGAAGTAGGGGAAAAAAATGAACTAAACAGAAAGTGAGCAGAAGAAAGAAAACAAAGACTAAAGTTAAGATAAATGAAATAGAAAACAAACAAACAATAGAATCAACAATACCAATTGTTGTTTTTTTGAAAAAAATCAATATAATTGACAAGCCTGTAGCTATATTGACAAAGAAAAAAAAAAGAGGATCCGAATAATGGAAATCTGAAATGAAAAGGGGGCCATTTTGACTGACCTCACTGAAATAAAAAGTACTGTAAGAGGTTACTACGAAAAACTGTACACCAATAAATTAGATAAAATTGATGAAATGGACAAGTTCTTAGAAACATACAAACTACCTACAATGACTCAAGAAGAAATAGAAGATCTTAACAAGCAATTACTACTAAGGAGATTGAATCAGTAATCAAAACATCCCAACAAAGAAGAGCCCATGACAGATGGCTTCACAGTGAATTCTACCAATTATTCCAAGAAGAATTAATAACAATCCTGGTCAAACTCTTCCAAAACATTGAAGAGGTGGGAACACTCCCTAATTCATTCTAAAAGGCCAATATCACCCTCATACTAAAGCCAGATAAAGATAAAAAAAATGAACAAACTACAGACCAATATCTCTTATGAATATAGATGCAACAACCCTCAGGAAAATATCAAATCGGAGTTATATTAAAAGAGTTATACATCATGATCAAGTGGGATTTATCCCTGGTATGCAAGGGTGGTCAACATAATGAAATTAAATAATGTAATAGAACACATTAAGTGAATGAGAGAAAAGAGTCACATGATAATCTCAAGTGATGCAGAAAAGGCATCTGGCAAAATCTAGTACCTTTGTGATAAAAACACTTAGAAAACTAGGAATAGAAGGAAACTTCCTCAATATAATAAAGGGAGTATATGAAAAGCCCACAGCTAATACCTTACTTAATGGTGAAAGACTGAAATCTTTCCCTCTAAGATTAGAAATAAGACAAGGATGCCACTGTCACCACTGTTACTCAACATTGTACTAGAAGTCCTAGCTAAAGCAACTAGCCAAGAAAAATAAGTAAAAAGCATCCAAGTTGGAAAGGAAGAAGTAAAACTTGCCCTGTTTGCAGATGATATGATCCTATATTAAAAAAATCTTGAAAAATCAACAAAAAAGCTTCTAAAGCTAATAAATGAATTCAGTAAAGTGGTGGGATACAAGATTAACACCTAAAACTCAGTAGGGTTTTTATATACAAGCAATGAACAATTGGTAGGTATAATCAAGAAAAGAATTCCATTCACAATAACAACTAGAAGAATCAAATATCTAGAAATAAATCTAGGATAAAGTATGTAAAGGACTTGTGCACAGAAAACTATAAAACATTGCTAAAAGAAATAAAAGAAGAATAAATAAATGGAAGGACATTCTGTGTTCATGGAATGGAAGACTATTATTAAGATGTCAATTCTAAGTAAGTAGTGGAGACATCCAGTTCAATACGCTGAGCCCTTGATTTTGAAGTTCACCCTTATAAACATTCCTGCAAAGGTCAAGCTACACCTACTTATAATTATGCCTAAGACTACACCCCCCACCCCAGCCCAGAGAACCTCATTTGTTGCTCAGATGTGGTCTCTCTCTATATATGCCAACTCAACAGGTGAACTCACTGCCTTTCCCCCTACATGGAACATGACTCCCAGGGGTGTAAATCTCCCTGGCAATGTGGGACATGATTTCCGGGGATAAGCCAGGATCTGGCATCATGGAATGAGGAAGACTTCGTGATCAAGTGGGGGAAGAGAGAAAATACGTTTGCAGTGACTGAAAGATTTCAAACAGAGTTGAGAGGTTATTCTGGAGGTTATTCGTATGCATTTTCTACCAATTGTTCATTGCTTGTATATAAAAACGATTTTTAGTTTATGTTGTATTGGAGTGGCTAGAGGGAAGTGCCTGAAACTGTTGAACTGTATTCCAGGAGCCTTGATTCTTGAAGATGAGTCTATAACTATATAGCTTTTACAATGTGACCATGTGATTGTGAAAACCTTGTGTCTGATGCTCCTTTGACCCAGGGTATGGCCAGATGAGTAAAAAATAAAGAAAAATAAATAAATAATAGGGAGGGATAGAGGGTAAAAAATTGGCTAGATTGAAATACTGGTGGTCAGTGAGAGGGAGGGGTAAGGGGTATGGAATGTATGAGTTTTCTATTTTTTAATTTTTATTGCTTTTTCTAGAGTGATGCAAATGTTTAAAAAATAATCATGGTAATGAATATAATACTATGTGATGACATTGTGAGCCAGTAATTGTATGCAATGTATGGACTGTATGTGTGTGAAGATTTCTCAGTAAAAATATTTTTTTAAAAAGCACGATACAGGCACAAGCACAGAGCTATAGACCAACGCTCAAAAATCTACCCTCAGATTTATAGCCATCTGATTTTTGACAAGGTGGCAAAGAACAGTCTCTTCCACAAATCATGCCAGTGAAATTGGTTCTCTATTAAAAAAAAAAAAAAAGAGGAGGGTCCTACCTCACCCTATATTAAAAAGTCAACTCAAAATAGATCATAGACCTCAATATAAGAGCTAAAACTATCAAACTCCTAGAGGGAAATACAGCAAAACATTTTCAGGACCTTGTGTTAGGCAATGGTTTCTTAGACCTTACACCCAGAGCATAACAACAAAAGAAAAAAATAAATGGAACCTCATCAAAATTAAAGATCAGCATGATTAGCTAGCAGGGTGTGGTAGTTAGGTTCAGGTGTCACCTTGGCCAGGTGAAGGTGCCTAGTTCTGTTGCTGTGGACATGAGCCATTGGCATGTGAAACTTATCTATCACTGATTGCATCTGCGATTAGCTGATGGGGAGGGCCTCCTGCAATGAGTGATGTTTAATTTTATTGGCTGGATGCTTAAATGAGCGCTCAACACAGCACAGCCCAAGCAGCTCAGCATACCTCATGTCAGCACTCATAGCTCAGCTCCAAGCCTTTGGAGATGCAGAAAGAAAACACCCAGGAGAAAGCTGTTGGAACCTAGAAGCCTAGAGAGAAGGCCAGCAGAGATCGCCCTATGCCTTCCTGTGTAAGACAGAACCTCAGATGAAAGTTAGCTGCCTTTCCTCTGAAGAACTATACATTTTTAACTAAATAAATCCCCTTTTATTAAAAGTCAATCTATCTCTGGTGCATTGAATTTGGCAGCTTTGGCAGTCTAGAACACAAGGAAATACAAATCAAAACCATAAGATACCATTTCACCTATTAGAGTAGCTGCTATTAAGAAAATGGAAAATAACAAGTGTTAGAGATGCTGAAGAGAAGTAGGAACACTCATTCATTGCTGGTGGCAATGTAAAATGGTGCAGTTGCTCTGGCAGATAGTTTGGTGGTTCCTCAGAAAGTTAAGTACAGAACTACCATATGACCTGGTAAGCCCACTATTAGGTATATACTGAAAAGAACTGATAGCAGGCATGAACAGATATATGCACACTGATGTTCATAGTGTCATTATTCACAATTGAAATAGATGGAAGCAAGCCAAGTGTCCATAAACCAATGAATGGATTAACAAAATGGGAATATACATGCAAGGAAATATTATCCAGCCATAAAAAGGAATGATGTCCTGATACATGTGACAACATGGGTGAACCTTGAAGATTTCATGTGAGTGAAATAAGCCAGACATAGAAAGGACATGTATGATCTTGTTGATTTGAAACAATTAGAATAAGCAAATTCATAGTGTTAGAATCTAGAATACAAGTTACCCAGGGATGAGGTGAGCATAGGGAATGGAAAGTTAAGGCTTAAAATGTGCAGGGATCCTATTTGGAATGATGGAAATATTTTGGAAATGGATGGTGCTGATTGAAACCCAATGTCATCAACTCAACAACACTGAAATATATATATCTGAATATGAGTAAAAGGAGAAATATTAGATTGTGTGTATAGTGTCATGGTTAGGCTCATGTGTCAACTTGGCCAAGTGGTGGTACCTGTTTGTCTGATTGGGCAAGTGCTGGCCTGTCTGTTGTGATGAGGACATTTCAGAGAACTAAATCATGATCATGTCAGCTACATCCACGGCTGATTACATTTATATCAGCCAAAGGAGAGTGTCTTCTGCAATGAATAATGCTTAATCTGATCACTGGAAGCCTTTTAAGGAGGATTCAGAAGAGACAGACTCTTCCTGTTTTGGCTGGTGAGCCTCTCTTGTGGAGTTCATCCAGACCCTCCATTGGAATTGTTGGTTTCATAGCCTGCCCTGTGGATTTTGGACTCTGCATTCCCACGGTCATGTGAGACACTTTTATAAATTATATATTTGCAAGTGTTCCATGTTGATTCTGTTTCTCTAGAGAACCCTAAGTAATACATATGGTTACAGAATAAAATTTTTTTAAAAACCCATAGTACTATGCTATACAAACCATGAACCCTAAGTTAAATCATGTGCTTCAATCAGTAGTATGATTGTTAAAATGTGCTATTAATTGCAACAAATGTTCCACCCCAACGCCAGGTGTTGGTGGTGGGATGGTGAATGAGAACCCTATATTTCATGCAATGCTCTGTAAACCCACAATTTCTATAATTAAAAAGACAATTAAAAGACAAAAATTAAAATAAAAATAATGGTTGGTTGAATTAGTTCTTTGATTAAAGCACACTACTATTGTGTTGTGGATGGGAATCATTTGATTGTGAGGAACAATATCTTCCTCAAGACAGTTCAAGGAATTTGTAGGAAGGGATGTCATGGTAGCTCAAGGACAAGAATGCCTATACAATTGAGCCAGACCTTCAGGGCTCTGGAGCTGGGCAGTAAGCCATGAGGAAATGAGAGTCCTTCTGCATTTGCTCTTTGCATTTTCTATCAATTGGCTTCTTCTACTTGTCCATAAGTTCTACTATTTCATAACTTCAGCTCTTCATGTCCCCAAATGGCTGTTCCTGCTTAACATGACTTTTCAGTTCCTGTGCCCCATCAATTGGCCACTAATCTCTATATCTTTCAATTTAACTCCCTGAGAGAGGAAAACTTCTTGTCTTGGGCTATCTATTTTGGCAAATTTCTTTGTGGCAGGTTCATGTTGGAGTCCATGGTTAGTAGTTGTCACTTGTCTACCCTGACACACTTGGCACAGCATGGGCTAGTTGAAAGGTGCCTGCACAATCAGCTGTGGATATGTAAGTCTTCTAAAATGCCTGATACATTTTAGTTAATCAAAATAAATAACATAATTTTGATATGAGGAAGGAGGTAAAGAAAACAGGAGTACCTTGGGTATCTGGAGTAGAGAACAGGTCACTCCTGAGTTGATCAAAGGGCACAGGAAGAGAAGGCTAGTGTCACTTAACTTACTTTGACTAACTCATTTTTCTAGTTCCTCAATCCTGGGTCTCTTGAATCTCACCTTCAAATATCTTCCTACGCTCATTGCCTCTTTTGCTCCTGATTGAGGCAGGAATTATAAGATGGGTCTTGGAATTCTGTTAGACTCTCTAAACCTCAGTGTCTCCCAGGTCTGAGTGTAGATTCCAATTGCCATTCATTCTCCATGAGGCTACACCCCAAGGTCCAGTATTGAGTAGTGCCATTGAACCCTAACTAGCTCCTAGCAAATCTACTTATCCATGGCTGGATCCTGCTATCTTATGCCCTGCTTGCTGGCATAATGGACATGTTGGTATATGCTTTATCTGTCTCCTAAATCAACCAAACTCTCAGAACCTTCCCTCTATGCTCTGACAAACCACCACAGAGCCCCTGAATCCTTCTTGCACTTGCCAAAACTTTGACAGTGCTGAGAGCACTTGTAGTCATTACCTGTGAGTGTAGATCCTATTTTGCCATGCCAGAGCTCCTCTCTTGTTGTTGAGGTCCCAGCATGCCTTGTGCCTGAGAACACAAACTTTGCAGACTTCATAATTACTTCAAAGGGAATTTTATTTTTGGGGGGTGCATGGCCCGGGAATCATACCCAAGTTTCCTGTATGAAAGGTGAGCATTCTAACCACTGAACTACCCAGGCACCCACTTCAAAGGGAATTTTATCTTCACTTTATCGGGGATGAAATAGAAGCTCTGTTTAGAGGTGTGTTGCCCTGCTAGCACATTTAGGAGCCCTTCCTTTGCATGACTTATGAAGGTTTTTGTTACCTTTAACACCTTGAATTTCTTTATGAAGAAACTTATTTCCCTAAGAGTTGCTTAATCAAAACATCACAATGTTAGATACTGTTGAAACGTTTCCTTAAACAAATATAATTGAGAGAGACTCTAAAGTCTAAATATTGAGTTTGGTATAGTGATGGTAACATACAGCCCTCACATTTATTGTTCTTTTTTTTTCACATAATTTTGTTGAGATATCTTTACACATCATACAATTCATCCAAGTATAAAATCAATGGTTCACAACATCATCACAAAATTGTGTATTCACTGCCATGATCATTTCTAGAATATTTGCACTACTCCAGAAAAATTAAAAGGAAGAAGAGAAGCTCTATACATCCCATGCCCCTTACCCCTCCCTATTGACCACTAGCATTGCAGCCTACCCAGTTTTAAGACTTATAGTAGATGTAGGTTAACAAAGACAGTATAGTATTGACCTATGTTTTAGTTTGCTAATGCTGCCAGAATACAATTCCCCAGAAATGGACTGTCTTTTATAATAAGGATTTATTTTGTTACAAAGTTACAGTTCTTCAGAGGAAAGATAGGTAGCTTTTATCTGGCTTCCTCTGTCATGTGGGGAGACACATGGAGATGGTGCGCTGTCCTTCCCTCCTGGCTTCAGGGTTCAAATGGCTTTCCCTGGGGCAATTCCTGTCTGCATCTCCAAACATCTGGGTCTGAGCTACTCTGAGTGCCTCTCCTCTGACTCCTCCTATTAAGCCTCACTCATTGCAGAAAGCATTCCCCTGAGCCCACTGCAGATGTAATCAGCCATAGATGAAATTCATATGCTAATGATTTAAGTCCCAGCAACAGAATTGGGCACCATTATCTGACAAAGTTGACACTTGAACCTAAGTTCTACACTTGAACCTAAGTTCAACTTAGAACAACCTAAGTTCTATCTATAGAACCTAAGTTCTATAGATAGATAGATAGATAGATAGATAGATAGATAGATAGATAGATAGATAGATAGATAGATAGATATAGATTGTGATGGTTAGGTTCTAGTGTCAATTTGGCCAAGTGATTATATCTAGTTGTCTGGTCAGGTAAGCACTGGCCTGACCATTGCTATAAGGATATTTCATGACTAGTTAACACACCAGAAGGCTGATGTATTAAATCATCAGTCACTAGATTGCATCTGAGAATGATTATATCTGTGATCAACTAAGGAGTGTCTCCCATAATGAGATAATACAATCAGTTGAAGGTTTTTAAGGAAGAAGAGAGATTTTTTTCAGTGCTGCTTCAGCCAGAAAGCCTCTTCTGAGGAGTTCATCCAGACCCTTCATTGGAGCTGCCCTATGGATTTTGGAATCTTTCATTCCCATGGTTGTGTAAGACACCTTTATAAATCTCATATTTACAAATCCTTCCTGTTGGTTTTGCTTCTCTACAGAACCCTGACTATCATATATATAGTCAGCAGGATCATGTATATATATATATATATAAAACCAAGCTTGACAAAGCACCCATCTCAAAATGATTACTACTAGTTTTAGGACATAAGTTTATCATCTAGCTTGCATTACTTCATGACTATAATGGAAATATTACAGAATATAGTTACATGGTGCTGGTTTGAAACTGTTATGTACCCCAGAAAAGCCATGTTCTTTAAATCCAATTTTGTGGGGGCAAACCTATTGTTGGTTGTTGACCTTTTGATTAAGTTGTTTCCATGGAGATGTGACCCCACCTATTCAAGTGTTCTTAATCTGCTTACTGGAATCCTTTTAATAGGAGAAGGTATAGACACATGGAGACAGAAAACACCCAGGAGATGCTAAGCTAAGAGATGAAGTCCAGAGTTTTCCCTGGAAGAGCTAAGAGAGGATCCAAAGAAGTTTAGAGAGAGAAACACCTCAGAGATATTAGGAGAAGACCCACAGGACACAGAGAGAAAGCCACTGGGATTAGAAGTTGAAAGCAATGAACCAGGAGCAAGGACTATCAGATGCCAGCCACAAACTTTCCAGCTGATAGAGGTGTTCCAGACGTCAGTGGCCTTTTTTCAGAGCCCAGTTATCATCTTGTTGATGACTTAATTCACACATTTTCATGGCCTTAGAACTATACATTTGTAACCTAATAAATCCACTTTGTAAAAGCCAATCCATTTCTGGTATATTGCATTCCAGCAGATTTAGCAAACTAAAACAAGATATATATGCCTTTGTCCTGTGGAATAGGACAAAACACCCAGAAATAGATCCATATAAACACAAGCAATTAACTTTTTTCTTTTTGCAATACCAAAAATTGGGGCTACTAGAGATTACAGTTCAACAACTTCACATATTTCCTTCTGGCAATTCTAAAACTCTAGACACTAAAAAGAAATATCTGTATAATGAGTCAGTACTCACAGTCGTTCTTTTTCTTCTTTCTTTGGCATGGGCAGGTAGTGGGAATCAAACCCTGGTCTCTGGCATGGCAGGTGAGAACACTGCCTGCTGAGCCACTGTGGTCTGCCCCTCACAGTCATTTTTAAATCCTAATTTCTCAGTTACACCTCCTTCCACTCATGTGATCTTTCTCTCAACCTTCAGGGATATCTGGAAATGGCTATTTTAACTTCTCATGCTGGAAAGGGTTATTGACCTTCTGGGTTAGAGGAATGAACCTGGTTGTTGTTCTTGGAGAGATTGGTACTTCTGGGTTACAGGATTTATCTGGCCTAGGATCAATCTGAATGCCTTAAGTTCCTGTAAAAATAAACTTACTAAGAAGAACTTATACTTAGAGCCCAGGACATTCCCTAGGGTTTGCAGAAATACTGTTGGTTGGGGCATGGCATACTGTGGTGGCTTGAAATATCTCACTAAAGCTTGCATAAGAGTAACCTCCAGAATGACCTCTCAACTCTATTTGAAATCTCTTCACCACTGAAACCAGATTTTATTCCATTTCTCTCCCCCCTTTTGCTCATCTTCAATCACACAATGCCAATTCCAAGGCTCATCCCTGGGCATCATGTCCATGTTGCCAGGGAGACTTACATTCCTGGGAGTCATGTCCCTTGTGTGTGGCGGGGGCGGGGGGGGGGCTAGTGAGTTGATTTGCAGAGTTGTCTTAAAGAATGAGGCCACATCTGAGCAATAAAAGAGGTTCTCTGAGGGTGACTCTTAGGCATAATTACATGAGGCCTAGATTTGCCATTGCAGAAATAAGTTCCATAAGGATAAGCCTCAAGATTGAGGGTTTGGATTACTAAATTGGGAGTCCCTAATGACTGAGAGAATATCAGGAATTCCCCAGGAGGGGAGGTTTAATAGTTCCACATTTTCCCCCAGTTCTTCAAGGTGACTTTGCAAATATGTCTTTGTTTTATGCCCAAAATATGCTGGACTGTATCCAAGTATTACATTGACCTGTAGAGAATAATATGTTCTCATGCCCTATTCTAGGTTCCAGGTAATTAGGATCAAATAAAGTGACCAAACAGGTTCAATTAGATAGTGTGCTATTGAAAATTCAAATTTTGGACCAAATAAACATCTCTGCCTTTGGTCTTCTGCAGAATTTGAAGTTTTAAAATACAGACGATATCATTCTTTACCTTGTATTCTTATTTATCTTAGACCTAACCAGGTCCATTTCATTCATATCTCTAATTGGAGTCTGATCTCTTTTTCAGCTTCTTTAACAGCTATTGTGTGGAACTATGCAGACTTTCAGAGCTGCAGAACTGTAGTTCTGTATCTCAGGTGTCCCACAGATACTCAATATTCTGTGGTATAAAGCATCTCAGAATTTAGAAATAAACAATTAAAACTCAGGAATAGATGTGACTGCTGTAAGAGTTAATAATCTAGGAGCATTTACAATGAGCTTATTTGAATATTATGTACTCCTTAATTATTGATTGCCTAATCTCTGGCCACTTTCTATGCTCAGATAGCCTATGTATTCAAATATAATTCTCAGAATTTGCTCATTATATTTGGTTTATGTTAGTGAGATCATACATTATCTGTCAAATTTTCTGGCTCATTTCACTCAACATAGTGTCCTCAAAATTAATTCTCCTAGTTACATGCTACATGACTTCATTCCTTCCTGCAGCCACTCATTATTCCATCGTATGAATACACCATGTTTTACCCTTCTATTCATCAGTAAATGTACCTTTAGGCAACTTCCATCTCTTGCAAATTGTGAATAATGCCACCATAAACACCAATGTGCAATTGATTATTTATATCCCTGCTTTCAGTTCTTCCAAGTCTTTATCTGCTAACGGGATTTCAGAATCATGTGGCAATCATATACTGAGACTCCTGTTAAACCATACACTACCCTCCAGAGGGGATTCACCATCTACTTCCCTATGGTATGGCCACAGTCATCCCTATGGCAAAAATCACATAGTTAAGCATTTACCACCTCTATGAGACCATTTACATTTCTTCCTCAAAGAGAGAATAAGAGGAGAAAAGAAAAGAGAAAAAGGAGAAACAACAAAAACAGCAAAAATCCCATACCCCTCCATTATATCCCCTAATTATTGACATTTGGCTTTGGTATGTTACCTTTCTTACAATTAATGAAAGAACACTACAATGTTACTGTTATAGATCCTAGTTTGCATTAATTGTATTTTCCCTCATACCATCTCATTTTTAATGCCTTACAATAGTGACCTTCACTTGTTCTTCCTCAAGTGAAAACTTTCTTATATTTGTACATTTAATTGCCATAATTGTCCACACTATGTTTCACTGTGTTATACAGTCCTAACTTTCATCCTCTATTTTTCCTTCTAGTCTCATATATACCTCTAGTCTTCTCATTCAACCAAACTCACCTTCAACTTTTCACATTATACTTACAGTATTTTGCAACCATCACATAGTATTATGTTATCCATTTCTGGATCTTTATAATCACCCTGTTGAACGTTCTGTACTCCTTCAACATCAACTGCCCAAACTGTAACCTTTTTCTATCTCCTGATAACATATGTTCTCAACTTTAACTTTTGGACTTTGTTAGTATTTTTTTTTTTTAAGCTTAGTTAGCTTATATTAATGAGGCCATGTATATGTGTTCTTTGGTTTCTGGCTTATTTCACTCAAAATAATGTCATCAAGGCTAATCCTCATGACTTCGTGACTTCATTTTTTCTTACAGCTGTGTAATATTCCATCATATGTATATATCCGGTGTTTTAACCACTCATCCATTGGTGGACATTTGGGTTGTTTCCTTCTCCTGGCAATCATGAATAATGCTGCTATAAACATCAATTTGCAAATGTCTGTCCATGCCCCACTTTCACTTCCTCAGAATATATACCTAGCAATGGGATTTGGGGATCATACAGCAATTTTATATTTACAAGCTATTGTTCTTTTTTTTTAATACTACTTCCCCTTCCTCTTGTTGACCCGCAGTATTTCAATCTACCCAATTTTCACCCTTTATATCCCCCTACTATTTATTTATTTCAATTTTTACTTTTTTTATTCTATAGTATAAAATACATATGAAGCAAAGGATAAAAAAGCAACACTTCCAAAGCACTCTTCAAAAAGTAGTTCCAGGACAGATCCCAGAGTTTGTCATGAGCTACCATATGATCTCATATTTTTCCTTCTAACTGCTCCAGAAAATAGAAAGCTAGAGGGCTTAAATACTTTTTTATCATCACAATTGACTTCTTTTCTTTTTTTTTTTTGTGAAAAATAGCATACATACAAAAAAGCTATAAATTTCAAAGCACAGCAACACAATTAGTTGTAGAACATATTTCAGATTTTGACATGGGTTATAATTTCACAATTTTAGGTTTCTACTTCTAGCTGCCCTAAAATACTGGAGACTAATAGAGATCTCAATTTAATGATTCAGCATTCATATTCATGTGTTAAATCCTATCTACTCTGTATAACTCCACCTTCACCTTCAATCTTTCAATCCCTCTCTTTAGGGGTGTTTGGGCTATGGCAATTCTAAATTTTTCATATTGGAAGAGTCTGTCTCTAATATGGGGTAGAGGGATAGAACTATCTGATGTTCAGGAGAGGCTGGGCTAGGTTTCAGCACCTTTCTGGACCAGGAACCCATCTGGAGGTTGTAGGTTTCTGGAAAGTTATTCTAGTGCACAGAACCCTTGTGGGGTCTTATATATTGCCCTAGGTGTTCTTTAGAATTGGCTGGAATGGTCCTGGTTGGGGGTTGGCAGGTCATGACAAGAAGCAAGGTCTAACTGAAGCTTGCATAAGAGCAACCTCCAGAGTAGCCTCTCAAATATATTTGAACTCTCTTTGCCACTGACACTTTATTAATTACACTTCTTTTCCCCCTTTTGATCAGGATGGAGTAGTTGATCCCATGGTACCAGGTCTGGATTCATTCCTGGGAGTTATCTCCTGTGTCGCCAGGGAGACTTTCATCCCTGGAAGTAATGTACCATGTAGAGGGGAGGGCAATTATTTCACTTGCAAAGTTGGGCTTAGAGAGACTGAAGCCACAGCTGAGCAACAAAAGAGGGCCTCCAAAAGTAACTCTTAGGCATACCTATGGGTAGTTTAAGCTTCTCCGCAACCTACATAAGCTTCACAAGAGTAAGCCTCATGATCGAGGGCATGGCCTATTGATTTAGATGTCCCTAAAGTTTGACACAGTATCAAGGGATTCCCTGATGGCAAGGTTTAATAGTTCCATATTTTTTCTCCCCTCCCTCAGGGGACTTTGCCAATACTTTTTTGATTATCTGCTTAATATATTCTAGGATGCTTCCAGGCATTACAATAATCTATACAAGATTAAAGCACCTCTTTCTTATTCTGTGTTCCCTGTGTTTCAATTGTTCAAATGAGTTGTACAGATACGTTGAATTAGATTTTGCACTGCAGAAAATTTCAGTTCCAGAACAAATAAACCTTTCTTCCATTGGTCTCAAAGAGTATGTTTGGTTCTAAAATATAGACACTGTCTTCCTTACCCCTATGTTCTGAATTACTTTAACCCCAACCTGTTCATCTTCGTTCTTATCTCTAAATATCAGGTTACATATGTAAAACAGCCTCTCAAAATCCAGAAATAATAATCACCACTCCAGACAATGTGTCTGCTGTAAAAGCTTACAACCTAGCCCCTGTTTTCTTATAAGCATTTTATAAAGGTGACCATATCATTGTTGTTTTTTTTTTTTGTTTCTAGCTTATTTTGTCTCACCAAATGTCCCACATATTCATTCACATCGTTGCATACCTCACAACATTGTTCCTTTTTGTAGCAGCACAACCTTCATTCATAAGTATACACCATTGTTTGCCACTCTACTTCTCCATCAGTGCATCCTTCAGCCGCCTGCATTCATTGGGCATCACGTATAGTGCCCAAAGTCAACAGTTCATCAACATTCTCAATTTTAGATAATTTCATTGTTCCCAAGAGAAAGAAAACCAGTGAACGCACCCTTCTCAAATAGGAAATCTAAACCTCCTCTTAACTCTTGTCCCTCATCCCATTATTTACCTCTGTTATTGCTGTAGTAGTGGATGGTTTCCTTTTGAATGTAGCTCATAGCATGCAATAGCAGTTTTCCCCCTGTACCCTGGACTTAAACACTCTTTGTACAAGAATCATATCTTTGAAGTAATTCTTGTGGAAACTAATTCATATTTCTAGTGTTAATCAGTGGGACACATAGGTCTATACAACCCCATTCAATCTTGTTTATCTTCAATATGGTAATATTACTTATAGGCCCACTAGAGAACCACCTTCGCTCCTATCTATTCCCTTACATTGTAGTTCAACCTCATTAGCTAATGGTTCACCTATCTCTAGCTTCTATGTATCTCTAAGTATCCTATATTCTGTATTATAAGCCTATGATTATACCTTTATGCTGGTCATAAAAGTGGAATCATTCAGTATCTATCTTTTTGTGTCTGGCTAATTTCACTCAATATTATGTCCTTAAGGCTCATTCATCTTGTCATGTGCTTCAGGACATCATTTTGTCTTCCTGCTGCATAATATTCCATCATATGTTTGTAACACAGTTTGTTGATCCACTCGCCTGTTGATGGACATTTGGTTTCTTTCCATCTTTTGATGATTGTGAATAATGCTGCTATGAACATCAGTGTGCAAATGTCTGCTTATGTCATTGCTTTTAGCTCTTCTGGGTGAATACCAAGTAGTGCTATTGCTGGGTCATAGGGCAACTCAATATTTATTACCTAAGGAACTGTCAGTCTACCATAGTGGCTGCACCATCACACATTCCCACAAGCAGTGCATAAGTGTTCCAGTTTCTCCACATCCTCTCCAAAATTTTTAGTTTCCTGTTTGTTTAATAGCAGCCATTCTTATAGGTGTGAGCTGGTATCTCATTGTAGTCTTGATCTGCATTTCCCTTATAGGCAATGAAAATTAGCATCTCTTCACGTGCTTTTTAGCCATCTTTAGTTGCTCTTCAGACAAATGCCTATTCATATCTTTAACCCATTTTATAATTGGGTTGTTTGTTCTTTTGTTGTTGAATTGTATGATTTCTTTGTACATACAGGAAATCAAACCTTTGTCCAATATGCGATTTTCAAACATTTTCTCCCATTGAGTTGGCTGCCTCATCACCTTTTTGGCAAAGTCTTTCGAGATGCAGAAACATTGGATTTTGAGGAGTTCCCATTTACCTATTTTTTTCTTTTGTTGCTTATGCTTTGGGTTTAAAGTTTAGGAAGCTACCTCCTATTGCTAGGTCTTGAAGACATTCCCCTATATTTTCTTCTAGAAGCTTTATGGTGCTAGTTCTTATGTTTAGGTATTTGATCCACTTTGAGTTAATTTTTGTTTACAGTGTAAGATAGGGGTCCTCTTTCATTCTCTTGGCTATTGATATCCAGTTCTTATATGTCCAATTATGGAAAAGACTATTTTGTCCCAGTTCAGGGGATTTGGGGGGCTTGTCAAAAATCAGTTGACCATAGATTTGGTGATCTATTTCTGCACTCTTGATTCAATTCCATTGGTCAATGCTTATATTTTTGTGCAAGTACCATGCTGTTTTGACCACTGAGGTTTTATAATAGGTTTTAAAGTCAGGGAGTGTTAATCCTCCCACTTCATTCTTCTATTTTAGGATGCTTTTAGCTATTTGGGGTCCCTTTCCCTTCCAGATGAATTTGGCAGTTAGCTTTTCCAAATCTTCCAAGTAGGTTGCTAGAATTTTGATTGGTACTGTGTTGAATCTGTAGATCAATTTGGGGAGAATTGATATCTTAAGAATATTTAGCCTTCCTATCTATGAGCAGGGAGTGTCTTTCCATTTCTTTAGATGTCCTTTGATTTCTTTTAGCAATGTTATGTAGTTTTCTGGGTACAAGTTCCTTATGTCTGTAGTTTGGTTCATTCCTAAGTACTTGATTCTTTTAGTTGCATTTTGAATGGAATTTTTTCCTTAACTGACTCTTCATTTGGGTCATTGCTTGTGTATAGAAATGTTACTGATTTTTGCACATTAATTTTATATCCCACTGCCTTGCTGAACTTATTAGCTCAAGTAACTTT
Organism: Tamandua tetradactyla; assembly: GCF_023851605.1. NCBI lineage: Eukaryota > Metazoa > Chordata > Mammalia > Pilosa > Myrmecophagidae > Tamandua > Tamandua tetradactyla. The sequence continues at coordinate 148,093,990 of NC_135332.1, forward strand.
GCTGTAGATTTCTCAGGATCTTCCAAGTATACTATCATATCATCTGCAAATAATGAGAGTTTTACTTCTTCCTTTCCAACTTGGATGCCTTTTATTTATTTCTCCTGCCTGATTGCTCTAGCACAATGTTGAATAATAGTGGTGACAGTGGGAATCCTTGTCTTTTTCCTTATCTTAGGGGGAAAGCTTTCAGTCTCTCTCCATTGAGTATGATGCTGGCGATCGGTTTTTCATATATTCCCGTTATCATATTGAAGTAGTTACCTTTGATTCCTATCTTTTGGAGGTTTTTATCAGAAAAGGATGCTGAATTTTGTTGAATGCTTTGTTCAGCCTCAACTGCGATGATCATGTAAATTTTCCCTTTCGATTTGTTAATGTGCTGCATTACATTAATTGATTTTCTTGTGTTGAACCATCCTCACATTCCTGGTATAAATTCCAGTTGGTCATGGTGTATAATTCTTTAAATGTGCTATTGGATTCAATTTGCTAATATTTTATTGAGAATTTTCACATCTCTGTTCATTAGATTGGCCTGTAGTTTTCCTTTCTTATAGCATCTTTACCAGGTTTTGGTATTAAAATGATATTAGCTTCATAAAATGAGTTAGGTAGACTTCCTTTTTTCTCAGTTTTTGGAAATGTTTGAGCAGGATTGGGGTTAGTTCTTTATGGAATGTTTGATAAAATTCCTTTGTGAAGCCATCTGGCCCTGGGCTTTTCTTTGTAGGAAGATTTTTGATGACTGATTAAATCTCTTTACTTGTAAGTCATTTATTGAGATATTCTATTTCTTCCTGGGTCAGCATAGCTTGTTTGTGTGTCTCCAGGAATTTGTCCATTTCATCTAAGTTGTCTAGTTTGTTGGCATATTGTTGCTCATTGTATTCTCTTATGATGTACTTTATTTTTCAGGGTCAGTGGTAATGCACCCTTTCTCATTTCTGATTTTGTTTATTTGCATCCTTTTCCTTTTCTTCTTTATCAGTCTTGCTATTGGCTCATCAATTTTATTGATTTTCTCAAAGAACCAACTTTTGATTTTATTGATTCTTTCTATTGTTCTTTTGTTCTTCCATTCATTTAACTCTGCTTCAATCTTTGTTATTTCTCTTCTTCTATTTGCTTTGTGGTTAGTTTGCTTTTCTTTCTCAAATTTCTCCAGGTGTGCTGTTAAGCCCTCAATTTTCTTTCTTTCTTTTATTTTTTTTAAATATAGTCATTTAGGGCAATAAATTTCCCCCTTAGCCCAGCCTTTGTCACATCCCATAAGTTCTGATAAACTGTGTTCTCATTTTCATTCCTCTTCAGATAGCTACTGATTTCTCTAGAAATTTCTTCTTTGACCCACTGGTTGTTTAAGAGTGTGTTATTTAATTGTCATATATTTGTGAATGTTATCATTCTTTGGTGATTATTGAGATCCAGTTCCATCCCATTGTGATCAGAGAAGGTGCTTTGAATAATTACAATGTTTTTAAGTTTATAAAGACCTGTTTTGTGCCCCAGCATATGATCTATCCTGGAGAATGCTCCATGAGCACTACAGAAGAATGCATATGCTTGTGCTTTGGGGTGCAATGACCTATATATGTTTGTTAGATCTAATTCATTTATTATGTCATTTAACTTCTCTCTTTCCTTTTTGATCTGTCTGATTGTTCTATCTATAGAGGAGAGTGATGTATTGGTGTATTGAATTCTTCTCCTATTATTGTTGAAACATCTATTGCTCCCTTCAGTTTTGCCAATGTCTGTCTCATGTACTTTGGAGCTCCTTGATTTGGAGCATAAACATGTATGAATGGTATACTTTCTTGGTGAATTAATCCTTTAATTAGTATATAGTGTCCTTCTTTGTCTCTTATGATGTTTTTATATTTAAAGTCTATTTTGTCCAATATTAGTATAGCTATTCCTGCATTCTTTTGGCTACAACTTGCATGGAAAATCTTTTTCCATCCTTTCACTTTCAATCTATTTGTATCCTCGAGTCTCTTGGAAGCAGCATATAGCTGTATTATGTTTCTTAATCCATTCTACCAATCTGTAGCTTTTAACTGGTAAGTGTAGTCCATTAACATTCAAAGTTATTACTGAAAAGGTGTTTCTTGATTCCACCATCTTATCTTTTTAATTTTATTTTCAGGTCTATATATTCTTTTCTGTCTTTCTCTTTGTATTCTTTAAATTACCCTTAGTAGTTCTCTGCCCTCCTCCAGAACTCCCTCTCCTGACTTTTTCTTTCAGACATAGAACTTCTTTTGGTTTTTCTTGTAGGGTTGGTCTCTTGTTGACAAATCCTTTCAGGACTCTTTGCCTGTGAAAACTTTAATCTCTCCCTCAGTTTTGAAGGACAATCTGGCTTGGTACAGAATTCTTGGTTGGAAGCCTTTCTCTTTCAGGATCGTGAATATATCATACCACTGTCTTCTCGCCTCCAGGGTTGAGTAATTGAGTAGTCTGAACTCAGTCTTATTTGGTATCCTTTGTATGTAGTAGTTCATTTTTCTCTTGCCACTTTCAGGATTTTCTGCTTCTCTTCATCATTTGACAGACTGATTAGTGTGTGCTGTGGGGAAGGCCTATTTGCATTTATTCTGTTTGGAGTTCGTTGGGCTTCTTTGACTTGTATATTTATGCCCTTTATGAGCATTGGGGAGTTTTCCCCCATTACATCCTCAACCATTCTTCCTAGCCCTTTACTCCTCTCTTCTCCGTCTGGTTCACCAATGATTCTTATATTTGTGTGCTTTGTTTTGTCTGTCACTTCCCTGAGATCCAATTCAATTTTTTCCATCTTTTTTGCCATTTGCTGTTTTGAGTCTTTGATGTCAGTTATCCTGTCCTCTATATCATTTATTCTTTCTTCTGTCTCTTCAAATCTGGTGTTGTGTGCCTCTAGTATGTTTTTTATTTGGCCAACAGATTCTTTAATCTCTGTGATATCTTCTATTTTTCTATTTACTCTTTCAAAATCCTCTTTATGCTCTTCTACTGTCTTCCTGATCCCCTTTATATCATTTGCTATCCCATTTATTTTATTAAGTAGAGTTGTATAAACATCTTTGATTAGTTGTTCCAACATCTATGCCTCCTCTGGTGTTTTAATTTGATCATTAGGCAGGGCTATATCTGTCTGCATTGTGATATACTTAGTGATCTCCTGCTGTCTTCATGGCATGTAAATATCTTGATTGATTTATTCTGGGAGCTGATTTTTTTCAGTAGTCTAACTCCTTGTGTTTGTGGGATGGTTGTACAGCAGGGAGCAGAATACAGGGTGGGGCACTCAGTGCAGTGATTTTTTCATGGAAGGTATAGGTGCAGGCTGGGGTTGTTACACTGATGCTTGTGAATGTGAGCACCCAGCTCCCAAGGAGGATGTAGCTGTGTGGGTGCAGCTGTCTGGGGGGTGTAATCCTGGTGTGCACTGGACTAAGGCATGTTACCCTTTGTGTGCATGTGTAGAGTTGTGGCAGCAGGTCAGCAGTAACCTTTCATGGATCGGGGACAGATGTGACCTAGCTGTGAAGGTCAGCACTTTCTCAGAGTCAGGAAATGTAGCTGAGGGCCATGTGCATGCATGGTTCTAGGACTGCTGTTAAGTGCGGTTCCCAGAGCTGAATGACATGATTGGGGGCCGTGCACAGGTGTGGGCCTAGGAGTGCTGTAAACTGAGGTACAGAGCTCAGCAGGGGCTGGGTGAGGCTATGTGACACTATAGGCAGGGGGGCAGGGGTTGCCTAGGTATGGATGTTAGTTCTGTAGCTTTTATGTGCTGGCAACAGTTTACAGGGAACAGGGAGGGGAGGTAGTGCTCAGGAGGGGTGCAGGAGAAGCAAGTTGGGCTGTATTTGGGGTGGGGTTGTGGGGCAGTTAGGTGCACTGGGAGCTGGTGAGGTGGGGTGTCTGGAGCATGGGGAATGGGAGTGGGTGGTGGGGTCAGGTGCATGGGGTGTGGTGTGAGTCACTGGTTAAGGGGCTGCACTGGTGAGGGTAGCGCACCCAAGGAACATGGCCTGGTTTACTTCCTAGTCCCTGGCACCCATTCATGCACTCCCACAGTCTCCATGCCTCTGCACCAGGCTCCAGTTTTCTGCCTCTTAGTTCCTTGGCTGCTGCAACCAGGGTTGCTCCATGTGGTGCAGAAGGCTCTCTCAGGTCAGCTGCATTACTGAATCACGGCCTCAGTCACTGTCCTGTCCCTTCTCTAACTTTTCTGTGGAGCAGCGCTAATCTTGAGCTACTCTATTTAGCTATCTTCCCAGAAGTCTCTTATTTATTTTTTAATCCTTATTATTATTATTTTTACACATCTCTCCATTCCCTGGATAAAGGAGCCTCAGATATGTGGTTTTCACAGTCACAGTCACATTGTAAAAGCTATATAATTATAAAGTCTTCTTCAAAAATGACTACTAGAACACAACTTGACAGTTTCAGATACTTCCCTCTAGCCACTACAATACTCCATAAACTAAAAAGTGATATTTATATAATGCATAAGAATAACCTCCAGAGTAACCTCCCGACTCTGTTTGAAATCTCTCAGCCACTGACACTTTATTTTATTTCATTTTTCTCTTCCCACTTTTGGTCAAGAAGGCTTTCTCATTCTGATGACATCAGGTCCAAGCTCATCTCCAGGAGTCCTGTCCCATGTTGTCAGGGAGATTTACACCCCTGGGAATCATGTCCCATGTAGAGAGGAGAGTACTGAGTTCATTTGCCATGTTGACTTAGAGAGAAAGGTCACATCTGAGCAACAAAAGAGGCTTTCCATGGGTGACACTTAGGCATAATTATCAGTAGGCTTAGCCTCTCTTTTTCAGGAATTAGCTTTATAGGGGTGAGCTCCAAGATTGAGGACTCAGCCTATTGAATTGGTTGTCCCCACTGCTTGTGAGAATATGAGGAATTCCCCAGATGGGGAAGTTGAATATTTCCTCCTTTCTTCCCAGTTCTGCAAGGAGTCTTGGCAAGTTTTTTTTTATTCTCTGCTCAAACTGCTCTGGGATATATCCGGGTATCACACTAACCTGTATAAACCAACAAGATCTCACATCCTATTCAAGATTCCATGTAATTATGGTGTACAAGTAAACTGACTATGTAAGTTAAATTAGATAATGTTCTACCCAAAATAGAAATTTTGCAACAAATAAACATCTCTCCCTTTGGTCTTGCACAGAAGTTGAAGTTCGAAAATATGGGCCATAACATCCTTTACCCAGTATTCTGATTTACCTTAGTCCAATCCAGATCAGCTTCATTCATAATCCTAATTGAACTCTGACAACTTTTTCAGCTTTTTAAACAGCTGCTGAAAGGGGTAATGCTGTCTTTCATGGCTTTAGTTCTCTAACTCTAAGTCTCAGGTATCACAGAAATACCCAAAGTTTCAGGAAACAACCAGGTTATATACTAAATTCAGTATCTCAGAATTTAGAAATATCCATTACAACACCTGAATATATGTGTCTGGGGTAAGTGCTTATGACCTAGGATGCTTTACAATAGGTCCTAACCTGATAACCCATGCTCTCAACATCAATTCTCTGAGTTTGTATATTATAGTTAGTCCATATGAGTGAGGCATCATAGCATTTGTCTTTTTTTCCTGACATTTAATTCAACATACTGTTCTAAAGTTTCATTTACCTAGTTGCATGTCTCACAACTTCATTCCTTCTTGCAGCCACTCAGTAGTCTGTTGTATGTAAACACCACAGTTCTTCCTTCCATTCCTCAGTCACTGTAACCTCAGGCCACCTCCATCCACTGCAAATTTTGAACACTGCCACCATAAACACCAGTGTGTAAATGTCCATTGCTGTTCTCACTCTCAGTTCCTCCAGATATATACCTAGCAACAGGGTTGCAATATCATATGGCAACCCCACCCCTAGCCTCCTGTGGAACCACCACACAGCCCTCTGGAAGGGAAGCACCTCTTAGCTTCCTGTTCTAGTTTGCTAACTGTTGGAATGCAATATACCAGAAATGGAATGGCTTCTAAAAAGGGGAATTTAATAAGTTGCTAGTTTACAGTTCTAAGGCCAAGAAAATGTCCCAATTAAAGCAAGTCTATAGAAATGTGCCATCAAAGGCATCCAGAGAAAGATACCTTGGTTCAAGAAGGTCAGTGAAGTTCAGGGTCTCTCTCTCTCTCAAGTGAGAAGGCACATGGTGAACACAGTCAGGGTTTCTCTCTTGGCTGGAAAGAACATGGCAAACATGGTGTCATCTGCTAGTTTTCTCTCCTGGCTTCCTGTTTCATGAAGCTTCCTGGGAAGCATTTTCCTTCTTCATCTCCAAAGGTTGCTGGCTGGGGGACTCTCCTTCATGGTGCTATAGCATTCTCTGCTCTCTCAGAATCGCTCATTCTCCAAAATGTTTCCTCTTTTACAGGACTTCAGAAACTAATGAAGACCCACCCAAATGGATGGAGACATGCCTCTACCTAATCCAGTTCAACAATCACTCTTGATTAAATAACATCTCCAGGGAGATGACCTAATAACTTGTCAAACATACAATACTGAATAGGGATTAGAAGAAATGGCTGTCTTTACAAAATGAGATTAGGATTAAAACATGGCTTTTTAGGGTATATGCATCATTTCAAACCAGCACACTTCCCTACCAACAGTGAATAGGTACAGCTCTTTCTCCACATTTTCTCTAGCACTTGTTTCTCTCTCTAAAATTAATTGTAATTAGTTTTATTTGCACACCATATAATCCAACCTAAGTAAATAGACATAACTTCACCACCATAATCTATATGAAGACATTACATTTTCTTCCACATAGAATCCATATTCCTCTGCCATCCCCTATCCCACCCCCACTTGTTGACATTTACTTTTGACATAATACCTTTGTTACATTCACTGGACACATATTACAGTGTTACTACTGACTATAGACACTGGCTTGCATTGATTGCACCTTTTCATGTATACCATTCATTTTCAATCCCTGCAATGTTGACATTCGTTTGTTCTTCCCCATGCAAAAAAAGTTCTTTTTATTTGTGTATTTAATCCCCATCATTGTCCAGTCTAGGCATTCCTAAATTATGCCATTTCAGTGTTTATCCTCTACCTTTCCCTCTGGTTTCATACATGCCCCAAACCCTTCCCCTTCAGCCATACTCACATTCAGCTTCATTCAGTATACTTATGTTATTGTGCTACAAAGTAGTATTGTGCTATCCATTTCTGAATTTTTACAATCAGCCCTGTTGCACAATCCTTCAGCACCAAGTGCCCATTCATGACCCTCTTTATATTTCCTGATAACCTGTGGTCTTAATAACTCTCAAAGTTCACTCATTAATATTAGTTCATACTAGTGAGACCATACAATATTTGCCCTTTTGTTTTTGTCTAATTTCACTCAACATAATGTCCTCAAGATTCATTCATGTTGTTACATGCTTCATGATCTTATTCTCTTTAACAGCTGTGTAGTGTTCCATTGTACCACATTATACCACAGCTTGTTTAGCCATCATCTGTTGATGGAAATTTGGCCTGTTTCTTTCTCTTGGCAATTGTATATAATGTTGCTATAAACATAGGTGAGTAAATGTCCACTTGTGATCTTAGCTTCAGTTCCTCTGAATATAAACCTAGTAATGGATTCCTGGTTCATATAGCAATTTTATACATAGCTTCCTGAGGAACAACCAAACTTCCTTCCAGGGTGGTTGTATTATTTTGCATTCCAACCAACAGTGGATAAGTGTGCCTCTTTCTCCACATCTTCTCCAGCACTTGCCATTTTCTGCTTTTTTTAAATAATGGCCATTCTAGTGGGTGTGAGATGATATCTTATTGTGATTTTGATTTGCATTTCCTAATAGCTAGTGAAATTGAGCATCTTTTCATGTTCCTCTTAACAATTTGTATTTCCTCTTCTGAGAAGTGTCTGTTTATACCCATCTTTAAATTGGGTTGTTTGCCTTTTTGTTGTTGAGTTGAAGAATCTCTTTACATATTTTGAATACTAAATCTTTATCTGAAATGTGGTTTCCAAGTATTGTCTCCCACTGTGTCTCCCATTTGCTTTCCTGACAAAGTCCTTTGATGCACAAAAGTGTTTAATTTTGAGGAGATCCCGTTTATCTATTTCTTTATTCAGTGCTTGTGGTTTGGGTGCAAGGCCTAGGAAAACACCTCCTATTACAAGATTTATATGATATTTCTCTATATTTTATTCTAACAGTTTTATGGTCTTACCTCTAATGTTTAGGCTTTTGATCCATTTGAGTTAATTTTTGTAAAAAGTGTGAAATATGGATCCTCTTTCATTCTTTTGCAAATGGCTATCCAGTTTTCCAAACACCATTTATTGAATGATTTTCCAAAATGCTTGTCCTCGGTGGGTTGGTTTGACTGCCTTACCAAAGGCCAACTGTCCATAGATGATAGGGTCTATTTCTGAACATTCTATTCATTCCATTGGTCATTATAGCTATTTTTATGCCAGTAAAATGTTATTTTGACCACAGGAGCTTCATAATATGCTTTAAAGTCAGGAAATGAAAGGCCTCCCATTTCATTTTTTTCTCAAGATATTTTTAGCTATTCATGGCACCCTGCCCTTCCAAATAAATTTGGTTATTGGTTTTTCTATTGCTACAAAGCAAGTTGTTGGGATTTTATTGGTATTACATTGAATCTATAAGTCAGTTTCAGTAGAATTGACATCTTAACTATATTTAGTTTCCCAATCCATGAACATGATGTGCTAGTCCATTTATTTAGGTCTTCCATTATTTCTTTTAGCAATTTCTTATAGTTTTCTGTGTACTGATCTTTTCATCTATAGTTAAATTTATTCCTAAATATTTTATTCTTTTGGTTAATATTATAAATGGATTTTATTCTTGATTTCCTCCTCAGATTGCTCATTACTAGTGTACAAAAACACTGCTGATTTTGGGGTGTTGATTTTGTACCCTGCCACTGACTCATTAGCTCTAGTAGCTTTGCTTTAAATTTTTCAGGGATTTCAATGTGTAGCATCATGTTATCTGCAAACAGTGAGTTTTACTTCCTCCTTTCCAATTTGGATGCCTTTTATTTCTTTTTCTTGTCTAATTGCTCTGGTTAGAACTTCCAATACAATATTGAATAACAATGGTGACAGTGGGCATCCATGTCTTTTTCCTGATCTTACAGGGAAAATGTTCAGTCTCTCCCCATTGAGGATCATAGCTGTGGGTTTTACATATATTCCCTTTATCATGTTGATGAAGTTCCCTTCTATCCCTATCATTTAAAGTGGTTTCATCAAGAAAGGATGTTGAATTTTGTCAAATGCATTTTCTGCATCAAGTGAGATGATCATATGGTTTCTCTGCATTGACATATTGATATGGTATATTATATTAATTGATTTTTTAATGTTCAACCAACCTTGCATATCTGGAATAAATCCCACTTGGTCTTTTTGTATAATTCTTTTAATGTGTTGCTGGATTAGATTTGCAAGTATTTTGTGGAGGATTTTTGTATCTATATTACTTAAAGAGATTGGTCTGTAATTTTCTTTTCTTATAGTATCTTTGTCTGGCTTTGGCATTAGGATGACGTTGGCTTCATAGTATAAGTTTGGTAGCTTTCCCACTTCTTCAGTTTTTTTGAAGAGTTTGAGCAGGACTGAATTTTGAATTCTTGGCAAAATTCACATGTGAAGCCATTTGGTCTTGGTCTTTTCTTTTTTGGGGAGTTTCTTGGTGACTGATTCAATCTCATTATTTGTGATTGGTTTGTTGAGGTTGCCTATTTCTTTTCAAGTCAGTGTTTATTGTCATGCCTTTCTAGGAAGTTGTCCATTTTATCTAAGTTGTCTTATTTATTAATATATAGTTGCTCATAGTATCTTCTCATTTATTCCTTTATTTCTGTGGGGTCAGTGGTTTGTGTCCTTTTTCATTTCTGATTTTATTTATCTGCATCCTTTCTCTCTCTCTCTCTTTGTCAGCCTAGCTAAGGGTCCACTAATTTTATTGATTTTCTCAAAGAATGAACTTCTCGTTTTCCTAATTTTCTTGATTGTTTTCATATTCTCAATTTCATTTATTTCTGCTCTGATCATCATAATTTCTTTCCTTTCATTTGCCTTGGGGTTCATTTGCTATTCTTTCTTTAGTCCTTTCAAGTGAACAGTTAATTCCTTGATTTTTCCTCTTTCTTCTTTTCTAATATAAGCATTTAAGGCAATAAATTTTCCTCTCAGTACTGCCTTTGCTGCATCCCATAAATTTTGATATCTTGTGTTTTCATTTTCATTTGCCTCGAGATACTTACTGATTTCTCTTGTTATTTCTTTCTTGACCCACTGGTTGTTTAAGAGTGTGTTGTTGAGCCTCCATATATTTGCAAATTTTCTAGCTATCTGCCTGTTATTGATAGCCAACTTCAGTTCATTATGATCCAAGAAAGTGTTTTGTATAATTTTCAATGTGTTTAAATTTATTGAGACTTGCTTTGTGGCCCAGCATATGGTCTATCCTTGAGGATGACCCATGAGCACTTGAGAAAAATGCATATCCTGCTGTTCTAGTTTGCTAGCTACTGGAATGCAATATGCCAGAAACAGAATGGCTTTTAAAAAGGGGAATTTAATAAGTTACAGGTTTACAGTTCTAAGGCTGTGAAATTGTCCAAATTAAAGCAAGTCTATAGAAATGTCCAGTCTAAGGCATCCAGAGAAAGATACCTTGGTTCAAGAAGGCTGATGACAGTCAGCATTTCTCTCTCAGGTGGAAGGGCACATGGTGAACATGGCGGTGTCTGCTAGCTTTCTCTCCAGGCCTTTTGCTTCATGAAGCTCCCTGGGAGGCATTTTCCTTCTTCATCTTCAAAGGTTGCTGGCTAGTGGACTCTCTGCTTCATGGTTCTGTGGTGTTCTGAAGCTTTCTCCAAAATGCTTCTTTTAAAGGATTAAAAAATCTAATCAAGGCCCATCTAGAAGAGCAAAGACATATCTCCATCTAATCAAGTTTAATACCCACTATTGATTGAGTCACATCTCCATGGAGATAACTTACTCAACTTTCCAAACTATAGTACTGAATAGGAATTAGAAAAACCGTTGCTCTCACAAGATTGATTAGGATTAAAACATGGCCTTTCTAGGGTACATAAATCCTTTCAAACTGGCACACCTACTGTTGTGGGGTATAATGCTCTGTATATGTCTGTTAAGTCTAGTTGATTTATCATATTACTCAAAATCTCTGTTTCCTTATTGATCCTCTTTCTAGACATTCTATCCATTGATGAGAGTGGGGAATTGAAGTCTCTAATTATTATGGTAGAGGTGTCTATTTCTCACTTCAGTGTTGTCAGAGTTTGACTTATGTACTTTGGAGCACTCTGGCTTGGTGCATAAATATTTATGATTGTTATGTCTTCTTTTTAAATTGTCATTTTATTAATATTTAATGTCTTTTGTCATTTTTAATTGTTTTACATTTGAAGTCTAATTTGTCAGATATTAGTATACTACCCTTGCTCTTTTATGATTGTTGTTTGCATGAAATATCTTTGCCCAACCTTTCACTTTCAACCTTTTTTGTCCTTGTGTATAAAGTGAGTATAAAGTGAGTCTCCTGTAGATAGCATATAGATGGGTCCTGTTTTTTAATCCATTCTGCCAGTCTGTGTCTTTTGATTGAAGAGTTTAACCCATTAAAATATCTCCTCAGATATTATAGACCCCAGTCAGGTTTTCTCTGATCAGACAGGCCCAGGTCTCAGAAGGAGAGAGCAGCCAGCATCAGTTTTCCCAGAGAGTGAGACTCAGGAGGTTGTCAGACTTTCCTATGATGCTGCTAGATTCTGTGCTTTTCCAATCCTGCCCTGCTAATGGTGCTTGTATGCCCACAACTTCCCACCAGTTTAAAATGATACAATGCCTTAATTTCAGCAGACTCACCCTGCCAGTGACTTGGTTGAGACAGATGTGAGGTAGTAGATGGGCTTTCATTGCATTTGTTTTCCAGTACCTGGGGCCTGAATTCCTAGAAGGAGGGATTCCACTTGAACTAGGCCCCACCCCCTGATAATGCTCTTTATGGAATTAACCCCATTCACCTGACTAGTTACTTTGTCTCTCAGACATGCTTCAGTTCTGCCCTTGCCTGGGGCAGTGCTGGAGCCTGAGAGTTCTATCTAATGAGCTGTTTAAAAAGTAAAAAAACAAAAGCAAAAAAGCCTTTTCAGATCCAGACCTCTGCTCCTTGGGTTTGCCAATCAAAAGCTTGAGTTGGTATGTGGCTTTATGTATCTCCAGGCTCTATGTGTCCCCTTTCCTTGGAATCCAGCCCTTTTCCAGTACTTTGGACTGTCCCAACTCAAAAAGCCTCTGCTTTTTGTTTTTTCCATAAGTTGGACCCCCTCTCTGGAGACGTAAAAATTCCTAGTTCTTTTCATGCTTATTCCAGATTTATCTGTGCTGGGGGGCTGTTTTCAGTAGTCAGAATTTGTTCATTAATTCCACAATTGGAGTTTGGTTGAACTAAGCCCTTGCTTCTTGTAAAATCTGTTTCCTTCTTTCAGGGAAACATCCTGCCATGATGGGGGTGGGGTGCCAGCCTCCACTGCTTGGGGGACTTACAAGTCTGTAATTGTGGGTGTAACCTTTTGATTTGATGGAATGTGATTCTGCCTATTTAAGGTGGGTCTTTATTAGTTTACTAGAGTCCTTAAAAGAGCTGACACAGGAAAACATTTAGAAGAAAGTTCAGACAAAGACATTTGGAGATGCTTGGAGACAGACAGGAATTTAGAGAGAAAGCCACTGGAATCAGAATCACAAAACAATGAATTGGGGACAAGGACTTCAGACACCAAACCTGTGCTGTCCCAGCTGACAGAGAAATCCTGGGTTCCATTTGGCCTTTCCTCAGAGTCAAGGCATTTTTTCTCTAGATGCCTTAATGTGGACATTTTTAAGGCCTTAGAACTATAAACTTGTAACTTAAAAAATTCCCTAGTATACTGCATTCCTGCAGTGTTAGCAAACTAAAACATTCCATCTTTCCTACCCTATTTGTGAGCTATCCTATACCTTTCCAACAAATTCCTAAATTTCATTTCTGCTGAAGTTAACAAGAGTCAGTATTTATTGCTGTAACCAAAAACAGGCATACAGCCCTTGATCAATTAATTCATTAGAAAATTATCTCTTGTTAGTTGTATTTCATCATCCCTGAAATCAGACTGCTTGGGTTCAAATGCTGGCTTTGCCAGTCATAAGGAGTGTAATCTTGGACAATTTACACAACCTGTGGCTCTGTTTTAGCTTTCTTGCTGCTAAAACAAACACCATGCAATGGGCTGGCTTAACAACAGGAATTTATTGGCTCATGGCTTCAGAAGTTAGAAGGCTTTCTTTCTCCTGGGATCAGTATCCTCTGGCTGGCCTGTAACTTTGGAGGTTCTTTGGCTCTCCTGTCACATGGCAATGCACATGACAATGTCTTCTCCTTTCTCCTCTGGTTTCCATTGATTTCCTGTTTCCAGCTTCTCCCCATGGTTTCTTTCTGTCTGACTTTTATTCTGCTTAAAAAGGACTCCACTAATCTGGGTTAAAGCTCAACTGATTCAGTTGGGCCACACCTTAACTGAAGTTAACATCTTGAAGAGATTTTATTTATAATAGGTCCACACCCAGCAGAATGAGGACAAAGACCAAAAATGTTCAAACAGGGGTACACACATTTCAATCTGCCACAAGCTTTAATTGCATTTCCTCATCTGTGAAATGGTTATACCATCTGCCTCATAGGGTTGTTGGGAGAATTAAATGAATTAATATGTCATATACGTCACCTAAAACAGTGCCTGGTATATAATGTATGCTAGGCAAGTATTTGCTATTATCATTTCTTGAACATGGATGCTGTGCAACACAGATGAGCAAACTTAACTTTGTGAGAGCAGGGATTGTGTTGGTCTTATTTACTTTGGTTTCCCCAGTGACTAGCCTAGTGCCTAGCAGTAATTAGGTTTATGTTAAATATCTGTAGAATGAATACAATGATGACTGAATGAATGGTCATCATTCATTAGACATTATGAGAGTGAAGAATACGACAGAAGGAACCTAACGTTTATTGAAGTTTCCATAAACCTCCTATCCTTATCTGAGAAAGAGGATAGTAATATCTTCTTCACAGGTCTGTTGTGAGATTTCAATGGCAATAACATATGTAAAATACTATCCCAGAACCTAGCACACTAAGGTCAACAATTGGAGCTATCATTACCTTCTGGGTTTGGAATCTAGAAAATATAGCTCTTTTCTGTGTATTCTAATAATACATTTTCAGTTCTGCCTCTGTGACTGTACTTTGTTAAGGCATTTGCAACAGGATCTTTTGTCTTCTCAACCTCCTAGCATTGTTATAAAGTCTCTATGAAAGGCCACCAGCCTCTTCTGCCTTCAATATTAGCCAAAACTTTCTCTGTCCAGTGGTTACTCCACCCTTGTAGATACTGAGAAGATGAATAGAAATGATTAGAATATATTTTCCAAACATAAAACACCGTACTATAGGAGCTTGCCAAAGGGGATTAACAAACCAGATACTGGAAGAACTTCATGAAACATTGTGTAAGCTTCAGCTTTAATGACTGATGTTGTAGATATGCTAGAAATCTGTAAATAGCAAGTAAAAGGAAATTTATTAGTCTAGGACAACTGCATCACCCAGCTGTATCCAGTGTGTTCTTTCTTCAGATGTTATGATAAATGAAAAAAAAGAAAGGTTGCCATAGAGACAAACCATGCCCTTTGGTTAGCGGTTTAGAAGTCCATTTCATGAAGAGGATGTATTTTTTGTCTTTAAGTGATCTTTGCAGATTCTTTGTATTGCAATTGCTACCCAAGTTATTAAAGGTCAAATGTTAAGCCTATAAATATTGCACTTTATGAAGACTTTTGTTCTTTTGGCAAAACTTATTTTAGGATTTACATGCAAATTTTAAGAGCTGCTATCTTTTTGTCTTGGAAAATGAATTTTTAAAGTCCCCCCCTACCGCGAGATATTATAAAAATCTTCCTTGAAATCTATTCTACTACATAGTTGGCTTCATTTCTTTGAAGCTCATAATTTATTTTTGAGATTATTTGTCAGTGGCTTTATGTAGTATTGTAAAGGGTGCACCAGCACAGAAAACACTTATGAATCATGGGAAACCCATTCAATAATAACTCATAATATCATTAGCAGAAAGATATGTGGATGGTAGTATTCAGATCCTTATTCAGTCATTTAATCTGTTCTTCAAAATTCAGAAAGTAATTACAAGTCCACAGTTGGGAAAATCTGCCAGTTGATGCAAGCATTTGCTGCAGGGAGAAAATTTGCCAAGGTTAAGCTTATTTTGCCTGGATGGGTAAGATAGGGTCTGTGGATAACAAAGAGGAAGTTGGAATTTTTTGCAAATTGAACGAATTTTATGTCATCATAAATCTTACTACTTTTCCCTGAAATACTGCTGTATAAATCCATTTTTCAGATGTGATAATTTAAAAGAGATTTGTGTTCTCCAGGGAAATATTAATTTTCCTTTTTCTCCCGGCTTTGGGGATTCAGTCACGACCTTCCTTTGCCAAAGCCAAGGTTTAGATAATTGCTTCCTTCTCCATGCTTGTAGGGACTATTTCTATCATTTTTAGTATGTAAATATATGTGTTTAATTAGGAACTTAAAGGGAGGAAAAATGTACTTTGTCAAGTTTTTTGAACTCTGTACCAGGACCCACTAATGTTGTAAATTTGGGCAAGTGAATTATCAGGTAGCTCATTTTCCAATCTTCCCCCTAGTCCCCAGTCTTCAATGTCTTTCTCTTAAATGCAGTAAAACTGATTGTGACAATATTAATGAAGGTCTTTTAGGATCTGGAAAGAAGAGCCACACTATTTAAGGTAGAATATCAGTTTTCTTTTCCCTGAAAGGAAATAAAAAATTAAGCATCTACACACTTCCTAGGTTAAGAAAGATAAAAGAGGAATCATACAGTGTTCATGTTCTTGTTTATTAGGCATCAAATCCATTACTTTATTTCTTCATCTAAGAATCTTTTTAAAATTTGCACAAGAAAAAATGTGTCAGCCAGTGAAGTCTGGCTAGCCTAAAACATTGCCAACCCTCTATTATAGAAGCTAGACATGCTAAATATTTTCTTTCTGTCTCCATTGCAGTGTATTAGTCAGGGTTCTCCAGAGAAACAGATGTATATTATAGGAATTGCCTCATGTGGCCATACGGATTGGCAAATCTGAATTCTGTAAATTGAGAGCTTGATGGTGACAATAAATTCCCCAGGAGAAGGTGGTTGATTGGAGATAGAAATTATTCTTTCTGACTGCTAGAATTTTCAGTTCTCCCTTTAAGACCTCTAACTGAATGAAGTGATTGCTGAAGGCAATCTCCTTTGTTGATTGTAGGTGTAGTCAGTCATAAACATAATCAACAGTCTATTGATTGAAATCCATGAAATACCCTCACAGTAACAGTCAGTCAGTACTGGACATCATAACCTAGTCCAGTTGACAGGAAATGAACTATCCCAGAGAAGTCATGTGGCATAAACAGAAGTCTACTTTGAGGTTTTTGTGAAAGCTTTTCCTTCCAAATAAAGGCATAGATAGAGTTGGTGCATCCTCTTCACCCACTTCTTTATGGCTTAAATGTGAACATGATGCCCAGTACTGTGGTGGCTGCATTGTGACCATGAGTCCAAAAGCATGAGGCTATGGATGGTGGAATGGTAAAACAAAAAATGCAAGGGCTTTGATGGCATCACTTAGGAGGAGATCTAAACTCCTCTCTTCTGTCTTCTAGTTATGAGACAAGTAAATCCCTATTGGTTTAGGGTGTTATTAGTAGGATTTTCTGATACTTACAGCCAAGAAAACATCTTAATGGCTACAAGACTTGGTTTGAGTTACAATCTGAGAAAGAAGAACCCAAAGGGTGGTTGAATATTTCTATATTAACGATTAGCTTTTCCCATAATATTGTTTCCATATATAGAATAATTATTAGCTTTTTCAATTCACTAAGTAAACTGGACCTTTCCAAACAGTGACGAGAAGTGTCTGATTTTATGCAAACTTTAGTATGTCATCAAGATGTGAATGAGAGATAGTTCAAGAATCATCCTTAGGGTGATAACTTTAACTAGTTTGGAAACGAGGCCAATTACAGACCCGGATGGAGAAATTTAAAGTTAATCCCTTTTAATCAGGGTCTCAGGTGGCTTTTTTCCACTAAACAAGAATTTTCTGTGGAAGTTACTGAAACTGACTCCTGCAAAGTGAAAAGCACATTCTGCTTGAATATCAAGGCAGAGTCTCTACCGTTAAGATGTTGGACAGAGCTTTGAAGTATTAGGATACCTTCATAATGCTATTCAAAAAGCAGGGCCATCCTTTGAAAAAGTGGAATAGGGATTATACCTGTTATACCTACCAAGATTTCAAAGAAAGAACAGACCTCTGACTAACATAGAATCCAAATATGATGGTTTTCTTGGGAGAGTCTCCATAGATTTTTAGCTTTTCAGGTTGAGAAATGGATTTTTTACTCTATTCACTTACTTGAGGACTGATTCATGTTAATTTAACTGACAAGAGGCTGCTTTATAAATTAGGATGCCCACTGTTTTAGCTTGAAAGCTGCAAGAATGCAGTATACCAGAAATGGAATGGTTTTTAAAAAGGGGAATTTATTAAGTTGCAAGTTTACAGTTCTAAGGCTGTGAAAATATCCAAATTAAAGTAAGGCTATAAAAATTTCCAATCTAAGGCACCCAGGGAATGGTATCTTGGTTCAAGAAGGCAAATGACATTCAAGGCTTCTTTCTCAGCTGGAAAGGCACATGGCAAGATCTGCTAGCTTTCTCTTCAATGGCTTCCCCAGGCTCTATCCATTTTGTTGGCTCCATCAGTTCTGGTGACTCTAGAGCTTTCCCAAAATGGTTCCCTCTTAAAGGGCTCCAGTAAGCAACCCCACCTTGAATGGGTGGAGACACAACTCCATGGAAACCATCTAATCAAAAGTTACCACCCACAGTTGGGTGGGTCACATCTCCATGGGAACAATACAAAAGATTCTACCCAGCAATATTGAATGAGGATTAAAAGACATGGCTTTTCTGGGGTACATAATAGCTTCAAACTGGCACACTAGCTTTAAAATTTTCAGAGGGCAGAATTTATATTTGCCCAGATGCCAATATTGGCTGCTTGCTTAGATTTATCCCTCTAAGTATTTAGTACACTTGGGTGAACAAAATGTTGGTGCTGGAAAATAGCACAATAGGGAGCTCCAGGACTCCTCCTCCAAAACACCTAGTGCACAGGAAGGAATAGTCTGAAAACAACTGTTCAGGGGCCCCTGAGTCCAAGGCAGCACTGTATGGCATTCAAGGAAGCACAGGACAAAGAGTCTGAGAAATTGTGGTAAAGAGTTGTGAGTAGCTCACTTTGCCATGGCTGCCAATACCCATTTCCCACTCTCAAGGTGGGCCACCTCAGGAATGGGTACCTGGCTGGCTGCTGTAGACAGAGAGGGATGTGAAATTTCTCTTCCCCAAGAATGGGGGAGAGGAATGGCCAAGCACTGATTATGGATTTTGATTGATGAATTTAATTGCTAAGTCCCAGTTCTGAGCTGCTGGTTTCAGCCTGCCTTGGACAGGGATGGCCATAGCCATTGTGTCAATCCTGCCACTGGCAGACACGTAGGTGGTGAAGGTTTAAAAACACAGTGCCTCCTTAGGGCTGTGGAAAACAGTTTGCAGAAGGGCATCTGGCTTCTTTCCTCACCTGCTTCCCACAGTTTATTCTCCAGGCAAAAGCAGCTAAAGTCAATAAAAGGAGTGTAAAAAAGAAGGCTATAGAGGCAAAACAAAAACAAAAAAAACAGATCAAGATTCCTGGAGAAGGAGTAGAGGAAAGGAAGCTTTCTCCTGGGGGTGAAACAATTGCACAAATAGTGCAACCTTAAAAATTGTAGCATATATCCAGGACAAGAATCAGATAAAGAAGAGCTGAAAATATCTGATTAGCTAAAAATGAACTATGGTAAAGGTCTAGAAAAAGTTGGTCCAAGTGTTAAAGAGAGGCTTAACATAGAACCAATCAACAATAAAACTTTAGGCAAGAGAGAGAGAATGACCTTCAGAGTAAACTCATCAAGATAATCAGATGCCCAGACATCAGCAAAAAGTTACAAGCTGTTTTAGTCTACCAAAGCTGTCCAGAATACAACACACCAGAGATGGATTGGCTTTTAATAAAAGGGGATTTATTAAGTTAGACATTTACAATTCTTCAGAGGAAAGGCAGCTAACTTTCATCTGAGGGCCTCTGTTACATGGGAAGGCACACAGTAATGTCTGCTGGCTTTCTCTCTGGCTTCTGGTTACCAACAGGCTTCCCCAGGGCAATTCCTTTCTGCATCTTCAAAGATCTGGGTGAGTTCATGTGCTAAGATGAGGTATGTTTTGCTGCTTGGGTTGTGCTACATTGAGCTCTCTTCTGACCTCTTTCTTTTAAGCCTCCAGCTAACTAAATTAAACATCACTCATTGCAGAAGACACTCTCTTTAGCCAACTGCAAATGTAACTATCCATAGATGAGCTTCACATGCCAATGATTCAAGTCAACAAGAACGAGGCACCATCACCTGGTCAAGTTGACACCTGAACCTAATTACCACACAAGCCCAAAGTAGGAAACAAGAGGATATGGCTCAGTCAAAGGAATAAATCAAAACTTTGGAGGAGACACAGAATTTGGAACAACGAATCAAAGATGTTCAAACAAATCTTCTAAGTCAATTCAAGGAGATAAAGGAAAATATGGCTAAAGAGATAAAGGATATTAAGAAGACACTGGGTGAGCATAAGGAAGAGTTTGAAAGTATAAAAAGAAACATAACAGAAATTATGAAATGAAAGGCACAAGAGAAGAGATTAAGTACACTAGAGGCATACAACAACAGATTTGAACAGGAAGAAGAAAGAATCAACAAACTAGAAGATAGGACAATCAAAATATTTTTTACCTTTAAAAATAATTATTTTATTTATAAGAATAATTCACATTTATTATAAAAATTCATAGTCAAAAGTTATTAAGTAAAAATTTCCAAGATCCTACTCTTTAAAATTGCATATTTTTCATACTTTCTTGGGAATCTTTTCAAACATTTTCTATGCATAATAAACACATAAGCATTTTTTTCACAGCTGAGATCAATCCATACATACTGTTGCTTTTTTCTAATTTATCCATGTAAATTTGCCTTTTTCTGTATTGACATGTAAATATATCTCACATTCCTTTTTTTTATTGTGAAAAATAATATACATACCAAAAAGCAATAAATTTCTAAGTGCACTGCAACAATTAGTTGTAGAACAAATTTCCGACTTTGGTATGGGTTACAGTTCCACCATTTTAGGTTTTTTACTTCTAGCTGCTCCAAGACACTGGAGACTAAGAGAAATATCAATATAATGATTCGGCAATCGTACTCATTTGTTTGTTAAACCCCATCTTCTTGTTATAATTTCTGCTTTGGTCTTTCTTCCAATCTTAGGGTTATTTGGACTCTGCCCATTATAACTTTTTCATGTTGGAAGGGGCTGTTGATAATATGGGATAGAGGGATGGAACTAGTTGATGTTTTATGGAGGCTGGCCTCTCTGCATTTCAGGTCTTATCTGACCTAGGAACACATCTGGAGGTTGTAGGTTTCTGGAAAGTAATCATAGTGCATGGAACTTTGTAGAATCTCATATAGCACCCTAGATGTTCTTTAGGGTTGGCAGGAGTGGTTTTGATTGGGGTTTGGCAAACCATGATAGGTTGCAATTTCTAGCTGAAGCTTGCATAAGAGTAGCCTCCAGAGGATAGTCTTTACTCTATCTGAACTCTCTCAGCCACTGATACCTTATTTGCTACACCTCTTTTCTCCCTTTTGGTCAGATGACATTGTTGATCCGAAAATGTCAGGGCCAGGCTCATCCCTGGGAGTCATATCCTATGTTGTCAGGGAGACTTTCACCTCTGGATGTCAAGGACAATCAAACTCTTACAGATGGAATAACAGGTAGAGAAAAGAATGGAAAAACTTGAGTAGGGTTTCAGGGATTTGAATGACAGCAAGAAGTGCACAAACATAATTGTATGGATGTTCCAGGAGAAGAGAAGGGAAAAGTGGCAGAAAGAAAATTTGCAGAAATAGTGGAAGAAAACCTCCCAATTCTTATGAAAGACATAAATACACATGTCCAAGAAGTGCAACATACCCCCAAAAGAATATATCCAAGACACTTATGCTGAGACACATAATATTCAGAATGTCAAATGCCAAAGATAAAGAGAATCCTGAAAGCAGCAAGACAAAAGTGATTCACCACATATAAGAAAACTGAAATAAGATGAAGTGCTGATTTCTTATCAGAAATGATGAATGTGAGAAAACAGAGGTATGTATATTTAAGGGACTGAAAGGGAAAAATTGCTGGCCAAGAATTCTTTGTCTGGCAAAGCTGTCTTTCAAAAATTAGGGAGAGTTAAAAATATTCACAGATAAATGGAAACTGAGCAGGTTCGTTAATAAGAGATTTGCCCTACAGGAAATACTGAAGGGAGTTATGTAGACTGAAAGGGAAAGAAAGGAGAGAGAGAGACTTGGAGTAGAGTGTGGAAATGAAGATTATCAGTAAGGGTAACTAAAGACAAAAAAGATTTGACATATAAAAACCAAAGGATAAAATGATTGAGATAAGTACTCCTTTATAGTAATAGCATTGAATGTTAATGGATTAAATTTCCTAATTAAAACACACAGATTGGAAGAAAGGCTTAAAAAGTATTTTAAAAAAATCTGTTTGCAGTCTACAAAAGACTCATCTTGGACCCCAAACTACAAATAGAAAAAGAAAGGTAGGAAAAAGGTATTTCATGTAAACAGCAACTAGGAGAGAGAGAGAGAGAGAGAGAGAGAGAGAGAGAGAGGGAGAGAGAGAGAGAGAGAGAGAGAGAGAGAGAGAGAGAGAGAGAGAGAGAGAGAGAGAAAGAGAAAGCTGTGATTGCTATACCAATATTGTACGAAGTAGACTTGAAATGCAAAACTATTATAAGAGACAAAGAAGGACAATATATATTAATGAAAGGGGCACTCGATCAAGAACAAATAACAGTCATAAATATTTAGGTACCTAACTGTGCTGGTTTGAAACTGTTATGTACCAAGAAAAGCCTTGTTCTAATCCTGACTTAGTATTATAGGATGGAACCTTTTGATTAGATTGTTTCCATGATGATGTGACACACCAATTGTGGGTGTGATTTTGATTAGATGGAGATATGACTCCACCCATTCAAGATGGGTCTTGATTAATTTAATGGAGTCTTTAAAAGAGCAAACACAGGGAAACATTTAAGAACAAGCTTAGATGCAGACATTTGAAAATGCAAAAACACCAGTAGAA
Source organism: Tamandua tetradactyla (assembly GCF_023851605.1). Taxonomy (NCBI): domain Eukaryota; kingdom Metazoa; phylum Chordata; class Mammalia; order Pilosa; family Myrmecophagidae; genus Tamandua; species Tamandua tetradactyla. The sequence goes on from NC_135332.1 coordinate 148,116,540, forward strand.
ACCAGGAGCTGAGAGAGCTGACAGAAGCTAGACAGGAATCAGACCCCTGTCTGAAAGTCACCATGTGCTTTTCCATGAAATACTAAGCTAAGAGAGGAAACCCAGCCTTTTGCCCTAGAGCAAAGTCAGGACCAAGGAACACCTAAAGAGAAAGCTACTGGAATCAGAAGCTAAAGGCAATGGAACCAGGAACAAGGACCAACAGATGCCAGCCACATGCCTCCCCATGTGACAGACATTGGCCTTTCTTTGGAGTCAAGGTATCTCTCTCTGGATGCCTTAGTTTGGACATTTTTAAGGCCTTAGAATGGTAAACTTGTAATTTAACAGATACATTAAGATAAGGTTAAGATAAGGTAAGTTATAAGTTAAGATAAGGTAAGTTATCTTAACAGATAACTTACCTTTTCTGAGGTTTATAAAACCTCAGAAAAGAGGTTTTATAAACCTCTTTTATAAAGAGGTTTATAAAAGCCAATCCATTTCTGGTATATTGCATTCCAGCAACTTTAGCAAACTATAACATGTAACCGTGGTGTTCCTAAATATATGAGGAAAACACTGGCAAAACTGAAGGGAGAAATAGATGTCTGTACAATAATAGTTGGACATTTCAACACACCAATCTCATCAATAGAACATCTAGACAAGAGGAACACTAAGGAAACAGAGAACCTGAGTAGTAGAGAAATGAAGTAGACCTAAAAGGCATATACAGGAACATGTACCCCTAAACATCAGAATATACATTCTTTTCAAGTTCATATTGGTCATTCTCCAGGATAGACCACATATTGAGTTACACAGCAAGTCTCAATACATTTAGAAAGACTGAATTATACAAAGCATCTTCTCTGACCATAATGGAATGAAGCCAGATAAAGATACTACAAAAAAATAACATTAAAGACCAATTTCTCTTTGAATATAGATGTAAAAACATCAACAAAATACTTGCAAATCAAATCCAACATCACATTAAAAGAAGATACACCATGACCAAGTTTATTCCAAGTATGCAAGGGTGGTGCAAAAATAAGAAAATCAATAAATGTAATACATTACATTTACAGAATGAAGGAAAATACATTTACAGAATGAAGGAAAAAACACCACATGATTTTCTCAATTGATGTAGAAATATATTTGAAAAAATCCACAATCCTTCTTGGAAAAAGTACTTAGAAAACTAGGGATAGAAGGAAACTTCCACAACATAATAAAGAGCATATATGAAAAACTCACAGCCAACATTGTACTCAGTAGTGAAAGACTGAAAACTTCCCTTATAAGATCTGGAGTAAGAGACGGATTCCCACTGTCACCATTATTATTCAATATCATACTGGAAGTTCTAGCAGGAGCAGTTAGGCAAGAAAAAGAAATAAAAGACATCCAACTGGAAAGGAAGAAGTAACACTTTCACTATTTTCAGATGACCTGATCTTATATATAGAAAGTCCCGAAAATCTACAACAAAGCTATTAGAACTAGTAAACAAGTTCAATAATGTGTAGACATAAGACCAACATGCAAAAATCAGTAGAATTTCTATACAGTAGTAATGAGCAATCTCATTACCAATCTCATTACTAATTTAGAAGAAATAAAGAAAAAATCCATTTATATTAGCAACTAAAAGAATCAAATATCTAGAAATAAATTTAACCAAGGATGTAAAGAACTTGAACACAGAAAACCACAAAAGAAGTTAAAGAAGACCTAAATAAATGGTAGGACATTCTATGTTCATGGATTGGAAGACTAAATATTAAGGTGTCAATTCTACCCAAATTGATTTGCACATTCAGTACAATCACAATGAAGTTCCAACAGCCTACTTTGCAGAAATGAAAAAGCCAATTACCAAATTTATTTGGAAGTGTGAGGACCCTGAATAGCCAAAAACATCTTGATAAAGAACAACAAAGAGGATTTACATTTCTTAACTTTAAAACATATTACAAAGCTACAGTGGTCAAAACAGTATGGTATTGGCATAAAGTTGATATATTGACCAATGGAATCTAATTGAGAGTTCAGAAATAGACCTTCACATTTATGGCCTATTGATTTTTGACAAGGCTGCCAAGTAAAGTCAACTGGGACAGAAGGGTCACTTCAACAAATGATGCTGGGAGAACTCAATATCCATATGAAAAGAATGAACAGACACCTATCTCACACCTCATACAAAGTTATCTCAAAGTGAATCAAAGATCTAAATGTAAGAACTAGGACCACAAAACTCCTAGAGGAAAATGTAGGGAAGCATTTTCAAGAACTTGTGGTAGGAAGTGGTTTCCTAAGCTTTACAAGCAAAGCACAAACAATGAAAGAAAAAATAGATAAATGGGACCTTCTCAAAATTAAAAACTTGTGTGCTTCAAAGGATTTAGTCAAGAAAGTGAAACAGCAACCTATTCAATGGGAAAAAATACTTGAAAACTACGTATCTGATAAGAGTTTAAGATTCAGAATATATAAAGAAATACTACAACTCATTAATAAAAAGACAAACAACCCAATTTAAAAATGGGCTCAAGACTTGAGTAGACATTTCTCCAGAGAAGACATACAAATGGCTAAAATGCACATGAAAAGGTGCTTAACAGCACTAGCTATTAGGGAAATGTGAATCAAAACCACAACAAGATATCATTTTACACCTACTAGGATGGCCATTATTTAAAAAAACAGAAAACTACAAGTGTTGGAGAAGATGTGGAGAAATAGAAACAGTCACTCATTGCTGATGAGAGTGTAAAATAGTGTCCCAGAAAGCTAAGTAGAGAATTGCCATTAGATCTGGTATTCCCACTATTAGGCATATACAGAAGAAATTAAAGCAGGGACTTGAAAAGATATTTGCACACCAAAGTTCATGGTGGCATTATTCACAATTGCTAAAAAATGGAAAGTAAACCAAGTGTCTATCAAGTGATTAATGAATACACAAAATGTAGTATATACATATGACGTAATATTATTCAACTGTGAGAAGGAATGCCATTTTGATGCATTTGACAACATGGATGAAACTTGAGGACATTATGTGAACTAAGTCAGACACAAAAGAACAAAAATTGTATGATCCCACTGATATGAATTGGTTATTGTAAGCAAATCCATAGAGTTAGAATCTAGATTATAGGTTATCAGGGGATAAAATGGGGGTAAAGAATGAAGAGTTGATGCTTAATGTGGAAAATTGTCATTTAGGTTGATTGTAAATGTTTGGAAATGGATGGTAGTGATGATGGCACATTATTGTGAGTGTAATTAACAGTTCTGAATTATGTTTGTGAATGTGGTTGAAAGGGGAAGTTTTGGGTCATGTATGTTATTAGAAGGAAAGTTAGAAGATAAAACATGGAAGTACAAAACACAGTGAACCTAATTGTGGATGATGAACGGTGGTTAATAGTATAAATATAAAAATGCTCTTTCATGAGTTATAACAAATACACAACACTATTTAAGCTGTTAATAATAGAGTGGTATATGGGAAAATTACGCCTAACATAAGCTATGGACTATAAATAGTAATATTTTATTATTCTTTTCTCAGTTGTAACAAAGGCACCACACTAATGCAAAGTGTCAACAATGGGGATATATTGGAACGCTGTATTTTTTACATGACTTTTCTGTAAACCTACAATTTCTCTGGGTAAAAAATGACAATAATGAACAAATGCACCACATCAATGCTAGGAGTCAATGATAGGGAACATAAAGGGTATAAAATTCTTTGAGTTTTCTCTGTTTTTTTGAATAGTAAAAATGTTCTAAAATGGATTGTGGTGATAAATTCACAACTATTTGATGATACTGTGAGCCATTGATTGTATACTTTGAATGGCTTTTATGATATGTGAATAATCTGAAAACTGCATTGAAAAAATGAATTTTAAAAAACATTATGCTAAATGAAAGAAAAAAAGAAATACTCCCATGAAATTGATGGGAGAAATAGCCATAAAATTTGATAAAGCATAAGTAAAAATATTTTGTATTGTGAAAATATACAATAGAGAATACATTCAATTCAACTAGACCAAATTTAGCATCCTTGTGTAAATATGTCCTAGCCACATCGCCATGATAAAAAAGAGCACCAATAAATAGCTTTGATGAAAAATATTTTTAGTGGAGCTATACTCAGATTGTGCGAGCAAATATATTTAATTAAATATTAAAGTGATTTGTTTAAAGTAGTAGTATTTAAGTTGCAATGAAAATGGATAGTGTAGATTACTATCTTTAGCAATTGTCTTATTCTCATCAGTCTATTCTGTTTAAAGTACAACAATACCATTAGATATTGGATAACTCTACTGATACTTAAACAGTATTTTACGTTCAATATAGTCTTGCTGTTGCAAAATTTGATCCAGGCAGTCTTTTTTTGGCTCAACTGGAATTCAGCAGGAGTAAGTTCTGCTTTCTATAAGGTGAGCCCTTCAGGCTGTTGCTTAAGCTGTAGACTAGACTAGAGTAGAGTAGGGTACAGTAGAATAGAATAGAATAGAATAATTTAAAAGAAACATTTGTGCTGCGCTTTGATAGAAATTCAATATAGGTAGGTGTGCCGGTTTGAAGCTATTATGTACCCCAGAAAAGCCATGTCCTTCAATTCTCATTCAATATTGCTGGGTGGGATCTTTTTTATTGTTTCCATGGAGATGTGACCCACACAATTGCGGGTGGTAACCTTTGATTACATGGTTTCCATGGAGATGCATCTTCACCCATTCAAAGTGGGGTTGCCTACTGGAGCCTTTTAAGAGGAAGTTATTTTGGAAAAAGCTTGAGAGCCACCAGAGCTCACAGAGCCAACAGAATGGACAGAGCCCATGAGAAGCTGTTGAAAAAGCCTGGAGAGAAAGCTAGCAGACATCAGCCATGACTTCCCAGCTGAGAGAGAAACCCCACATGTCATTGGCTTTCTCGAACCAGATATCTTTCCCTGGATGTCTTAGTTGAACATTTTTATATCCTTGCCTTAATTTGGACATTTTCACAGCCTTAGAACTGTAAACTTACAACTTAATAAATTCCCCTTCTAAAAGCTGTTCCATTTTTGATATATTGCATTCTGGCAGCTTTTAATAAACCAAAACAGTGGGGAAGTGGGTTGCAGTAGTAAAGATCTTCACTTGTCCCTCCCTGCTCACTGTATAAAAATAGTTAGATAAGTATTAGTTGATTTTCCCCATAGAGGGCCTGTCTTTCAACAAGTATACTGTTCATCCCATAGGCAGTCTTTCTCTTTGGTGAATTGTAGTTTGGATAAAAGCCTATGTAGGCTATCCATGAGCTATCTCTCTATCAAGAAACCTATAGTTCCTTCCACACACCAGGGGAGATCTGAATATATTAATCAAAACCCTCTTGCCAATGGCTGCCTTTTTTGGCTTACACTTTGACTGACCTAGTAATTTTAATAACTTGCAGTAAGCCTCTGAGCCATCCAAGTAGGCATAAATAAATGGTGCTTTATTTTCTCCTGCTTTTCTCTCTCAAAAAGCAAGAAGGAGAATGAAAAAAGTGAGGTAAGTACATTTACCACTTCCCTTCTGAAACTCCACACCACAACGATTCTTTGGACAGACAATACATATTTCAGGGTTTCCCAGAATGGAATCTGTATATCATCAGTAGTATGCAAAGATGATTTCAGCCAGCACACAGATAAAGAACCTTTATGTTTAAGGTTACACTTTTGTGTTTATGTGTGTTAGAAAAAGATCTAACTAATATACCAAACTTATGGTGTCATATATACTAATCCTCAGAATGAAGCTGAAGTGGGTAAATTTTTAAAAATTAATTGCTTTCAATAATCAAATAAGAGCATAGATCATAGGAGAATATTACAAAGAGGGTGAAAGTGATACCCACAGCATTCAAGTTTGTGAAACTATTTATTTCAATTACACTTAAGTAATACAATTTTAGCAGCATTTGTTTAAGATGTTTTGATAGGTGATTTGATATATCCAACTAATCACAATCTATTTCCTATCTTCTACATCATTTGACTGGTTTATAAATGTGTGCTGATTTGAAGGAATGTATGTCCCCTAGAAAAGTCATGTTTTAATCAAAATCCTGTTTCATAAAGTCAGAATAATCCCTATTCAATACTGTATATTTGAAGCTATAGTCGGATTGTCTCCCTGGAGATGTGATGTAATCGAGAGTGGTTGTTAAACTGGATTAGGTGATGACATGTCTCCACCCATTCGGATGGGTCTTGATTAGTTTCTGAAGTCCTATAAAAGAGGAAATATTTTGGAGAATAAGAGATTCAGAGAGAGCAGAGAAGAACGACATAGCCACAAGGATAGTCCACCAGCTAGCGACCTTTGGAGATGAAGAAGGAAAATGCCTCCAGGGGAGCTTCATGAAACAGGAAGCCAGGAGAAGAAGCTAGCAGATGACACTGTGTTTACCATGTGCCCTTCCAGATGAGAGAGAAACCGTGACTGTGTTCACCATGTGCCTTCTCACCTGAGAGAGAAACCCTGAACTTCATCGGCCTTCTTGAACCAAGGTATCTTTCCCTGAATGCCTTAGATTGGACATTTCTATAGACTTGCTTTAATTGGGACATCATCTCAGCCTTAGAACTGTAAACTAGCAACTTATTAAATTCCCCCTTTTAAAAGTCATTGTTTCTGGTATATTACATTCCGGCAGCTAGCAAACTGGAACAAAATGCTTACCCCTCAATTGGTTGGCATTAGAAAGTATCATCTCCATTTGGAAAAGTGCTTACTATTGCAACCACTACAATAGTAAATTGGGACTTCTTTTCCCAATTTTTCTCTTCACTCAAGCATTCAGATTCAGCAGTTATCTATAAATGCACTCCCTTGTGATTATGCCTCATCCTAGCTTTCTTTTATCAGTAGGTCAGCTTTGCCTTTCTCCCAGTCTTTCTTTTTTCACCCATTCCTGAGCTGCATCTCTCCTAAACCTTCAATTTAGCAATGTATTTTCCTATCTGGCACCAAATGTACATTATTTCCCTCATCCATGACATTCCTTTCCTCTCCTTTTCCCAGTTCTTGCAACCTATTGCAATACTTGGTGAAAATAATTATAGCGAAAATAATTAGATGTGATTGCTAAAATTAAGGGTAACTTGCCCCTGCTTTATTCTAGGTATTTTCTAACTAAATAATTGACACTGGTCCTCTGAAGTCAAATGTCCTTCTATCTATGGAGGCTGGATAAAGCCTTTATCCACTTGCCTTTTTTAGAGCAGAGGCATGCCTCAAATCCTCCTACTATTATAACAGCACAACAGTATTATGAGGCATTTGATAATACCACTGACTAGTCTAAAGTTTTTTGAGAGCCCAGTGACTTTCTTAATTGGATTAAGAGAGAATGATTCCATTAGGCGGCAAGTTTATAAATCACTTAAAGTGGGTCAGCCTTTATTGTAGATGGGCAATTTTCACCAGTATTTTTTATAGTTTCAATATCAGAAGTTAATCTTTTCTTGATCTAATCAGACCCTAGTCTGTGCCCTTATGGAATGGCCCTTGTCTCTCCACCATGTGCCATTTGTAGAGTGATTACTGCTAATACGTTCTTAGTTTATTAAGGCTTGTGATTAAGAAAAACTTTCTTAATGAATGTGAAATTTAAGGATCTAGCACTTCTCTTTCCTATATGTTGACAAGAGTAATTAAAATATAAATGGGTTTAATAATACCAAGAGGGATAGGATGAAATCTCTGGGTGTACTGGAGGGAGAAAACCAGAGACATAATTGTGAGAGAAAATGATGGACAACATGAAACGTAAAAATTACTTAGAGGGACACTTGGGGATATTTCAAGAATCATGGGAAACTAGAAGAGGGCTAGGAGGTTATAAGGATGCTAGGAGAGTCCAGTGGGAGGAGTGCATTAGCTTTGTACAGATAAATTATAGAGAAAATATTTGGAAAGAGGAAACACCAGCTTAAATCACCTCCTCTAAACAGACTGAGGATATGTTGAGATAAGAAATTCATAGTGAGATGAGGGAAGGAATCTAAATAGAATTTTTCAGACAGTGACTGGAGGTTGCAGAAAGAAAGCTGTTTTCATTTGGGACCAAGGACAGTTCCTGATGGCTAGGACTGGGCTGAATTACCAGCTCATCTGGTAATAATCTGTTAAAATTGGATTTAATGCATAAAGAAGCATCAAACTGGTTTAAACAATTACATGTTTGCCCTGACACTCTGGATAATATTTATACTGAAATTTCCTCACTGCAGAACAAAGTTATACTGACAGTTAAATGACTGACTGGCTGGGCTGAGAAAACAAAACCCAGAAAGAAGGGGGAATAGAGATAACCAGACACCATGGATGGTAGTGATGAGTAAACATACCAGTCATGGAGTTCTAGGAAGATTCCTTTTTGGAGTTACTCCTAGAACTTTTTTTTCTTAAATATTTTTATTGAGAAATATCCACTCATGTACAGTCCACTCATATTATATAATCAATGGCACACAATATCATCACATAGTTGTGTATTCTTCACCATGACCATTTTTAGAACATTTGCATCACTCCAGAAAAATAAATAAAAAGAAAAAAACGAATTTATACATTCCATACCCTCTACCCCTTCCTCTCATTGACCCATAGTATTTCAGTCTACCCATTTTTTACCCTTTATCTTTCCTTATTATTTACTTATTTATATCCTTTTTTTCACTCATCTGTCCATAATCTAGACAAAAGAAGCGTCAGACACATGGTTTTCACAATCACACAGCCACATTGTAAAAGCTATATTATTATACAGTCTTCTTCAAGAATCGAGGCTACTAGAACACAGTTCAATAGTTTCAGGTGCTTCTCTCAAGCTACTCTGATACACCACAAATTAAAAAAGGATATCTATGTAATGGGTAAGAATAACCTCCAGGTCTGAAAAGTTTTGCTCCAAAGCTTAAAGAGAATTATTTTGGAATGTGGGCTCATTCTAGGACCTTTCAGTTCACGCTATGTCTAGTACTGAGAATGAACTGAAGTGTGTCGAAATATACTTTTTTCATTGCACACTAAAACACAAGGTGCCAAAGAAACACATGCCCAATTTATTTATTCTTTATTTTCTTACCTCAATTTCCCTATAGGCAAATGTTCATGCTATCATATAGGTTTGGCAAGCAATTATATGTTTTTGGTTGCTTATGATTAAGGTTCCTTTTAAATTGTTGTGGATTTGATAAAACTCCAAACACATTTTTCTCTGGGAATTTTTACACTAAAAGACAGATTCTTGTAAAACAGATTTTTTGTTTGCTTGTTTTTAACATAGATACTACAAAATTTTGATTTTGGAGTGTGGAAAACGTTTTAAAATAAGACTTTGGTGGTGGAATAATACCTCTAAGTCAACAAAGGAAAACAGGGCATATGACACTTTGTTTTTTCAGAAGTGGGAGTCAGGTTCACCTGTCAGTAGTACCTGGCATCTGGCTCAGGGGCATCTATCAAGCAGATAAGATAATTTACTCTCTTTGGCTCTGTATTCAGTACCTGCCACCATACATGGTGGTAGAGAACAAACTCACGGAGGTAGCTGGACTAGGGAGGAAAGAGATGATCCATATTAAGGTGAGAATTTCATGAACATACACTTGACTACAGAATTGTAGCCAGGATTTAACATTAACACATGCAAGATTTGGGGAGCTGATGGGGTAGGTGCCTACAGAATTCAGGCTGTATGTGGTCCTCTTTGACTTTTTTTCCTACTACAGTGTTCCTGGTATTTATCTGTAAATGTTTCCTGTTCCTTGAAATGGCTCTTCCCAGATTCTCTACTACCACTGAATCTGGTTTGAAGAATTCTGAGTTCTTAACAGTTGAATTAATTTCTCCTTTATTTCCCCTCTAAAAATAGACATGTAGTCTCTTACAGTATTTCTATAACCAAGAATCATTGCAAATCTCTTTAAAAAGAATTTAGAATAAGATCAAATTCTCAGACAATAGAATTTTTCACCCTTTAGTTTCAGTTCTTTAAAAAAGCTTATTGAAATTGCACTTGATAAAATAACAACAACTTTTTGCCCAGTGCCAATTATATTGCAAAATGTTTACCTGAAGAGAAGCTAACAGCACTTTTAATTTGCTTATGAACAAAGGAGATGAAAGATTTTAGATAACATCCCATCCTTAAAATCTCATCTTAGGGTGGGCCCCATGGTTCAGCAGGCAGAGTTCTTGCCTGCCATGCCAGAGACCCAGGTTCAATTCCCGGTGTCTGCCCATACAAAAACAAACAAAAATCTCATCTTGAAAATAATTTCATCAAGAAAGGCTCCTCCGACCCTTCCAGTCTTCCCAGTTTTGTATTCTTATAAAATCCTTTGTATTTATTCACATAAATCCTACGTATTTATTCACACTATGATTAATAGTATGAACAAACATTTCTTATTTATTATATGCCTAGCAATGTGCTAAGGACTCTACATAAAATATCTCAGTAATCCTTACAATAATCCCATGAGATAGGTTCTATTTAAGCCCCCTTGTACAAATCATGAACTGAACTAAAGATAGACTAATAAATTACTTGCTCGAGGTCACACAGCCAGTATGGAGAGTCAAGAGTTGACCAGGTCTGACTATATGGCCCATGCTCTTAGGCACCAGCTTGATTTTCCTTATGTGCTTATTTGCAGCATATTTAATAATTGTGAACCATGGCCATCGCAGAATGGTTTGGGTGAAGTTCAACAAGTTTTCTATTCTGGCAATCTCCATTTCAGGCATAATATCCAGAATATTAGGAGTAGGTCAACAGATGACACTTGAAAGAAAGAAAGAGAGAACAAATGAAGAAAGAGAGAAAGGAAGAAAGAAGGAAGGAATGAAGGAAGGAGGGAAAGAAAGACATTGATTTTCCATGTTCATTAATAAGAAAATACAATGAAACAGATTATAATCATGGCATATGAATTATTTGTTCCATCTAAACGAGTGGGATGGCAACATCAATTTATCTGAGTGTGTGTGGGTCAACACTGATTTGAATAAAATATGTTGGCTTGCTTTAAAGTGGAAGCACCATCTCAAAAGAAAAACCAAAGCACTATGTCTCTCCTTCATGACACTTTTTAGTTTTCTTTACTTTTCTATTCACATTATCATCATTTGAAATGATTCACTCATCATTTACTGAGTCAGGCCTACTGTACCAGGCCACATGGATATGAGGAGGAATAGGACACAATCACTGTTTTTAATGCACTTACATTCTACTCGGGGAGATAACATTTATGCTAAAACCTGAGCCCTTCATATATTATCACAATAATTTCCAAACAGGTTCTCCTGATATTGTCTTTCAAGTCACAAAATGATCCACTATTCTAGCACCCTTTTCTCTACATATCACTTCCCTGCTCTTTAACTTTAATATTCTCTCCTGCTTATGACAGCTAGATAAATAGAAAATACTCACTATAATCCTTTAGCTAAAATGCTTAATAGAGTCTTCAATAGCTAGAAAATTTTTTTGTGTGTGATCACTTCACTCAAGCAGCCTTGAAGTCATTTTAAGCCTAAAAAGCCCTAGTTGAAATAGTTTTGTGCTGGTCTATGCTGAAAGAGCTTGCTCTCTGTTCCCAGAAACCCTCCCTTGTTCTGCTTATAGGGATCAAACATCATATGAACTATTATCAGCACTTTCCTTCCTTTTGAAGGACAAGATCAAAAGCCCAAATAGACAACAAGAGGGGTCTACAGGGACATGTTGACCTGTTTTTCCTCTTTTATTTTTATTCTTTTGCTTTCTTCTGGATCCTGGCCATTTCTTTGTCTACTTGAGTTTATAAAAGCCCAAATCACCCTTCCCACTCTGAACTGGTCTTGGAAAGATTTTCCCGCAGTTCCTTCATGATGCATCTTCAATAAACTCTCCTTACCAAAATAAAGAGACTTGTTTCTCTGTTTTATGCAGGATCAGGCAGACCTTACTATTTAGGACCTTCTTTTGTGATGGAAACACTTGCAAATAAAGTCTAAGCCAAGTAGGCAGGTCCTTCTCTCCACAGTGAGGTCCCACAGCACCTTTCCCACTCTACTCCTATACCGCTGCCACAGCCTGCCCAGTTTGTTTTTTGTGCCTGAATGCTCCATGTATGCCTAGCTCCACATTGTTACTCATGCTGCTCTCTTTCTGCAATGTAATCTGTGGTAGAGAGCACTATGTTCTCACCAGAACCCACTTACTCTACTTCAAAAGCATGCTACTAGACTATATTTCCCTGTCCCTCTTGAACTTTGGTGTGGCTATAGGACTGAGTTGTGGCCAGTGAAATGAGGCTGGAAATGATGTGTGCAAATTTCCAGGATCAGTCCAATCCATGCAATTATCTATATTCTCTCTCTCTCTCTCTCTCTTTTTTTTATCGTTGGGCCAGATGTAGAGCATTTGGCTGAGAACTCTGAGTCACTAGGGAACGTCTCCAGTCTCAAGATAGAAGATTCCTGGGTCCTTGAATCACTGTGTGGAAGGTTGATGAATTGTCTTATGAGCAGGAAAAATGCTCGTATTTTATTAAGCTACTGAGGTTTGGGGATATGTTTGTTAAAGCAGCTAGGTATCTTACCATAACTAATTCCCCAATGTCTTAGTTTGCCAGAGCTGTTATGACAAATACCACACAATGGGTTGGATTAAACAACAAGAATTTATTGTTTCACAGTTTTGAAGGCTAGAAGGCAAAATCAAATTGTCAGCAAGGCCATGCTTTCTCCCAGAATCACTGGCGTTCTGGTGATGGTGGTCCTCCATCACATGGCAATGTAGTTGGTCTCCTCCTGTGGCTTTCTCTGACTTCAGGGTTCTGTCATATAGTTTCCAGACTGCCTCCAAATTTTCCCTCCTTATAAGGCCTCCAATAATTTATATTAAGACCCATCCTGCTTCAGTTTGGCCACATCTTAACTAATAACATCTTCAAAAGTTTCCTATTTACAAATGGGCTTGCACCCACAGGAATGTGGGTTAAGACTAAGAACATGTGTTTTGTTGGAGTATATGATTCAATCTACCGTACCCAACTAAAATGAACACTTCTTTTAAGGACTTGTTTAATATTCACTTAAAAAAACGAAAACTTTCCTAAACACTTCAGGCCACAGCATTTATCCCATTTTCTAAACTCCCCAAAGCTCATACATGTATATTTATTTGGCTCCTACTGAACATACTGCTTGACAAGTTCAGCTTTCTTTTCTTATCTTGTTCGTTAAAAAATTACATTATTTTTATTGAAATATTAATACTTAGCTGCTGTAGAGTATTTGCAGTGTTCAGAAAAGCTAAAATGAAAATAACCATCTAAATTATGTCTGTACTTCCATTTTTTAGTACACAATTTGTTATATACAAAATACTGAGAGAGACGTGTGTGTGTGTGTGTGTGTGACTCCCTTAAGAACCTCTTAGTATACTAGCATAATTCTTTGCTCAATAAATATTTGATGTATTGTCTTAACAAAGCAATATGCAGTATGCTTCTAATTATGATAAAATAAATTAGCTGATAATTGTTGCTTAATGGATAACAGGAATATGTTTATATTGGAGTACAGATGGGGCTTAGGTTGCCTTTGTTTCATGGAGGATAAAAACTCATATTAAGTTTCATTTATTCCTTTGCAATATTATAATAAAACAAGTGACTTAATTGATGAAATTGTTTATTTCTATTGTATTAATAACCTTTCATAGTGCATTTTAAAAAATCTTTGATACTGGGTAAAGCTAGTAATGTTAATCACAGAGTGAATATTGTTATAAAATACATTGAATCCATAAAAGAATGCAATAATCCAAATACTGGATTAAATACTATTATTCATTATGGTGATCCTTGTGCTTTCTTGAAAAATACCTCATCCCAAGCATGTTTGAAATGTCAGTCAGGTTTCCTTATCACAAATTACTGAAAACTCACCTATCAAGTTACAGATAGTACCTAAAAATTGTATGTAATTAACCTTGAAAAGAGAAATGAACAACTCCCATGTATAGTGCAATATATAATGAAAGCACTATAGTAGATTTCTGAGTCAGAGTTAGCAAGAAATCCCAGTTCCAACGAGGTTTAATTATGGGCAAGTTACTTAACTTCTATGAACTTCAGTGTCTTCGTCTGCAAAGCTGTTCAGCAAATGAGAGACAACCAGGATGATTCACCACTACTTCTACTATGCCCTCACATTCAATGGACAAGGTATTGCAAGTCAATTTGCTGAAAGACAATTACCAGAAGACAGTTTACCAAAAAGCCAAGTCGATACTGATGAATTCATCAAAAGCTGAGTAACCAAGAGCCTGTGTACGAAAAGATTAATTGCAAGTGCCAATTTTCTTTTAAACTATTTGTAAGATTTAAAATACTTTATGCTGGAGGACAGGGGTTTAATAGCATTTGTATAAGTTCCCCGTAGCTTCTTTTCATATGGAAGAGTGGGAAGAATCTTGGACATGAGAAGAATGTTTTCATAAGAAGACTATATTTCTTAATTATATGTACTAAACGTTTTCAAGGAGAATATAGTCTTAAAAAAAGATATGTTTATTGAAAATATTCAACAACGTATCAGGAGTAAAATATAATTGATTAGATTATATCCATAAATATATTGATAGGCAGAATTTATTCAAGTAAATACTAAACCACCCAATGATCCTTTAACTTCTCAGAAATTAAAATTTCCTTAAAATTCTATTTAAAGACTAATAAAAACTGGTCACCTAAAACCATATGACGGTCTGTAGAAGCTGTTAAACACCATCCATCTAATACAAATTGCTGTAATACGAAAATAGTTAAAAGAAACAAGTAAATTCAGCAATTAGTCATTTACAGTCATTTACTGAACAGCCATCAGTGGACCTGCATTCTGTAGATTGACCTACAGTTATGTGGTAAGTAACAAGTAGCTAGATTTTATTCTACACACACAGCCACATCCTAGGGCAAGCCTGCCTTAAGTAATCTGTGTCGAGACTGTTTCCATATTAGCTATGTCATAGACCCAGATTTACAACACTTTATATCTTAATACCAGAGCTAATTCACAGGTCTGGTCACTTTCCTGTAAAAAGACTTCCAGAGCCTTATTGGCCTACTTTTGAAAGCATTTCTTGGCTGGAGCCACCCTAGAATACCCAAATAGATCTCTCTCTTGTTCTAAATCTCAGAGTGAATGAGTGGAGACAGGGTGATTAAGTTCCTTTTTCTCTTAAAGTTCCTTCCTTATCCTCCACAGTCCCATTCTGCAATACATTTACCATATCTTCCTAGTTTTCTAGCAACAGCATCATAGCAGGATGACGAAGATAATTAGGGCTATGGACTCCAAGGGAAAAGATCAAGGTAAATTGGCTTGGTCAAGAAAGGGAAACAAAGTCGAACAGTATAACTTGAGCTGGTTCTTAAAAGGATGAGTAGCATTTAGGTAATTGAAGAGAAAGGAAGCAGTCTAAACAAAATCTCAGTACAAAAAATACGTGAATATTTAGAGGATGGTTAGAA
Organism: Tamandua tetradactyla; assembly: GCF_023851605.1. Taxonomy (NCBI): domain Eukaryota; kingdom Metazoa; phylum Chordata; class Mammalia; order Pilosa; family Myrmecophagidae; genus Tamandua; species Tamandua tetradactyla. Next base: position 148,132,132 of record NC_135332.1, read on the forward strand.
AAATCATATGGTTAGAGCTAAAGGTTTGTAGAAATTAGAACTGAGTTATAATTTCTCTTGCTTGCCAGGCTATCTCCTGCCTGCTCCTCACGTTCCAATTCATCTTTTATTCCTTAGTTCCAAACAAGCTTAAAAGAAGGGATCTTGTTATCCATTTTGGTTTTCTGAGTTTGGTTCTGTTAATTGTTGTATCTCTTAACAGTGAACTGATTGTTTTTCTCACTTTTTGCATCTTATAGTTTTGATTGAGTGCTTGACATTGTGTGTGGACCAGTAGAGATAGTAAATAGCAGTTATGCCTGAAATTAGGCATAACTCTTCTGCTAAGTCATTAATGTGGACAGTTGGGTCAATCTAGTCAAAATCTAAGCTGGGTTTGAGTTTTGTTATTGTCATGGTTACCTTCAGTACACCTCCAGTTTAAAATTCCTTAACTGTTACTTTGTGTTTGGTGGGGTTCTGGAATGCCAGAGTGTTTTTCTCTACGTTTGTGCTCCACCCTCAGCTTTAGGCCTTCCCTGTGTGCTTGTATCACAGAGGGGATAGCACTTCATGGCCTTGACCTTTCCACATTGGTAGATTGCTATTACTTGCAACTTTGTGCTTGCTAGACTGGTCTAGCCCCTCTTAGGTAGGCTGTGTATTCATGGATCTTGAGGGTGGAGCTTTTTCGGTACACCTGCCATGGAACCCAAATTTCCTTCTATCTTTGGCTAGTCTTGTGTGGGAGAGTTTCCTGTCCCTCTCTCAGCTGTAAATAAAAAACTCTCATGAGATTAGTATATGATTCTGAGTCCAGGCCTGTTTCATGCCCTTTCCTAGGGGCTAAAGCATTTTTTTCTTTTGCCCTTTCTCCAGCCACAAAGTGTTATTCACATGTGCCCTGGGGATAACATGATTTTCTTCACCTCCTCCAGCAGCTTAAGGGAGGTGGTGGAGATCTCAGTGAAGTTTCATGTCTTTCCTTAGGAAAGCTCTCTTGGTCTCCCCTCTGCATCCTCCACCCCTCAATCTTTCCCATAAACACCCGGTGGATATTCATGGAGAAAGGCCTGCAAGTCAGTGCAAACTTCTAACTCTCATTGGGCTACACTTAGCCTTTAGCAACTCATTAAAAGAAGAGTGGTTACATTCTTTTTACTTGTTTGTATAGCACCTGGCATCTATTCCTCTCATGCTTAGTCACAAGTGATCTACTCTCAACCTGTCTTTCCTTGAAAGTTTCTGTATTTCCTTGTATTTCAGTATACTCATTTGCCCTGTGACAGTTACTTTTTTATTGATTTAAGAAAAGTCACAATGATGGCAATTATCCAGCTTTTTCTTTTTGTTACGGTGGGAACAACACTGTTTCTAGCTTTCTACATTCCAGGTGGTAGTGGAATTACGTTCACTTTTAAGTATATTTGGTTTGGATTGATGGCAGTGGAATCAACAGACATTTCTAAGAAGTAGTTGGAAAAGTGAAACTGCTGATTAAATAAGATTTGACTATTCAGGTGCCATCTGTAGATGTGATGGTTAAAGCTAATACAATAGATGATAGTTTGGGGGAAAAATAAAGAGGATAAGAAGAGATGATTAGAGATTCAGAATTAAATCACTGAAATTACTATAAAAAGGTAATGCTTGTGTGTGTGTGTTTGATGGAAAGTGGATGATTGGACAAAAAATTCATTATACTTTCCTTGTAGTGTGCTGTCATTCCAGTTTTATATACAATTTCCTCACTTTCTATGTCTTTTAATTAAGCATAACTAAAGAACCATCTGAACTTTTTCTCCTCTCTTCTTCCTTAGCTGGTTAACAATGTTACATTTTTGGCTTTATCAGCAAAAAAGAAATCAATATATTTTTTGTTTTTTTCCCTTTGAATTCCTTTAATTACTTAAAGTAGTGCTGCTCCAAATAGTTATGGCATAATTTAAAAAACTAAATGGTGATTCATTCATTTCCTCCACCAGAGTCACATCTCAGCCTAAGGGTTTAGGATGGCAGCAGCCTAAGTTTATTTCTGGAATCACAGCCTGCTTGCTTAAGAAGTGTTAGCTTCACTGCTCATCTCTTCTGGGTATAGAGTTCCCACTGATTGCATATACAGAATGACAGTTGAGAATTATGCTTCTTATTTGGAAATTAAGTATTTTGAACAAAATTGAGGATGGTGAAGACAGGGTGGATTAGGTTGAAATGAACCCCATTCTGAAAAAGACTTAAAACATACATACATTTACACATGTACCAAATAACAAAACCACCATCCACATTCAAGAACAAGGTAAATCATCACACATCTGCAGTGTCCTACTAGTTTTTCCGTAATAGTATTGCAAGAGAATAATTAAGGTAATTTAGATTATGGACCCTGAATTTAAATCCTGGCTGTACTACCCACTAACCGTGTAACCTTGAGAACTTGCTCTCCCCAAGTTCCTCTTATGTTACATAGGGTTTAATAATCACAACTAACATTTATTTAGTATATGCTATGCAAAGAATATTTATTTATCTATCAATTTACTTATTTATGATTTAGCAAATTGGAAGGGTCAAAAGAAAATATTCAGACTTAAGTACAAAAACAGGTGGAAAACAGAAAAGAGAGTAAAATAAATAAATAAGACATGGTGAATAGGTTTAACACATTTTGGAGCCCCAGAGTGAGATGAGAAAGAAAGGGAAGAAACTTACCATTTGCCAATAACTGTTTGTAAACAAACAAGACACTCTCAGTAACCTGCCCAGTGTCACACAGCTACTAAGTCTTAGAACGGGGATACAAATCTAAGAAGTCTGGCTTCAGAGTTCACATTCTGAACCATTCTTGTTCTGAAGGCTTTACATATATTAACTCAATAAATGCCAACAAGAATCTATTAAATAAGTACTATCATTATCCCTATTTTATAGGTGAGAAAAATTAGATAATTTGCCCAAAGTTACAGTACTTACATCATAGAGTTCTTATGAGAACTAAATGAAATAAGGTATTTAAAACACTTAGTCCAGTGCCTGGCAGACAATCATTATTATCATGCTTACCATCTGATAGCTTGTGGTTTCCTGAGAGCATAAGGAGCAATTGCAGTGGGGTGAGAGGGGAAGGAATGCGTGGAACAATGCCTGAAACATGACAATCTTGCTCTCAGGGAGGTCCTAAGAAGAGGGACTTTGCTGGAGATTTCTTGCATACCTGTTCATCTGCCCCCATTGCCTCTGACAAGGTATTTTTTTTTTACATGGGCAGGCACTGGGAATCGAACCCGGGTCCTCGGGCATGGCAGGCAAGCACTCTTACCTGCTGAGCCACCATGGCCCACCCATCTCTGACAAGGTATTGTTACAAATAGTTGCCTATCTAATACAACAAGTAATATCAGAAAATTTGTAGGAAAAGAGAAAAGGGCATAAATATTTTGCCAAGAGTTTTAAAATTTGATGGAATTCCAATCTACATTAATTGGAGGCAACTTATAACAGGGTACCATATCATACTCCCCTAATGATGGTAAGGATATATAATAATAGGAAACATTTTTTTAATTCTTACTCTGTGTTAAGTACTTTTAAGTAGACACATGTTAACTTAAGTATTCCTCAGAAGAGACCTATGAGATGAGCACTATTACTCTTCTATTTTACAGATAAGGAAACTAAGGCACAGTGCCCACAGCCACAGGGGGTAGAGCTGGGATTCAAGCCCAGTCTGGCTCCAGAACCCAACCTCTCACCATTTCTCTCCTCTAGGTACCAGATTTAACCCTCCTCTCATGTTAATTGACTGCTCAGATAAATCTTACGAAAGAAACAAAAGATTAAATACATACTTGGAAGTACAAGGTAGGTAACATTTACAAAGTTGTTTTAGGGTCTTCCCAAGTTTGGGATATCTCCCATCTCTCTCTCTGAAACTACTTTGATTCTGTTTTGGTGTGTTAATACTGCTGGAAAGCAATATACTAGAAATGGAATGGCTTTTAAAAAGGGAATTTCATAAATTATAAGATTACAGTTCTAAGGCCATAAAAATGTCCAAACTAAGGCATCCAGAGAAAGATACCTTGACTCAAGAAAGGCCAGAGGGTCCAGAACACCTCTGTCAGCTGGAAAGGTACATGGCTGACATCTGCTGGGCTCTTTGGGTTCTGGTTTCAAATAGCTTCCCCAGGGGCATTTACTTTCTGCATCTCCAAATGTCTGGGTTTTGTGCTGGCTTTGTCACTTCTCCAAAATGTTGCCCCCTTTTAAAGGACTCCAGTAAACTAATCAAGGCCCACTTTGAATGGCCAGAGTAACATTTCCATGTAATCAAAAGGCTACACCCTCACTTGGGTGTGCCACATCTCCTTGAATTAATCCAATCAAAGTTTCCCACCCTAAACAATAGGTCTAGCCCCACAATATTAGATCAGCATTAAAACATGGCTTTTCTGGGGTGAACAATAGTTTCAAATTGGCACATTCCATCCTCTGGACCCCAAAAGACATATTCTTTCTATTTACAAAATGCATTCATTCCATCACAATATCATAAAATTCTTAAACCATTTCAGTAGCAATACGAATACAAAGTCAAAAACAGTACAAAATCTCTTCAAAGTCAGTTACAGGTATGGCCTGTTCTAAGGCAGAATTCTCCTCTGGCTCTGGACCTGTGAAACTCAGCACAAGTTATCTGCTGCTAATATACAAAGGAGAGGTAGTCATAGGATACATGTTTCCATTTCCACAGGGAGAGACTGAAAGAAAAACAGAGGTCACTGGACCAAAACAGTTTCAAAAACCTGCGGGGCAAACTCCATTGGGTTTCAAAGTCCAAGAGTCATTTATCATCACGGCTTTAGAAGGCAGCAGTCCTACCCTTTCCAAGGGCTTGTGTAGTGGCTCTGCTTTCTCCAAACGCAACAGCGTGGGTTGCAAGACTAGGGCTTATTGGGGGGACCACTTTTTTCTTGGCTTGACTCTCTCCAAACATTGGGGAAGCACCCAGGCTCTCTGTCATCTTTGTGGCACATGTGTAACCACCTCAAAATGTTGAAGCGATTGCCAGGCTTGCCCCCAACCTCTGTTTATGTGCTCCACCCTCTCTGAGGCCTCGAGCACCCAAACTCTTCCTGAGCAATGTAGTAGAAGGCCCACTCTCTGCTTCCAGGGAAAACCCACCCTCTCCACATGTATGGGTGGGTCCAATCTCCTGGCCCAAGATTTCCTGGCTCCAGACCTTGGCTTCCATGGTTCTGCCTTTAGAGTTATTTTTCCTTCAATTTGTGACTTTTCTGTCCCTTTTAGTCCAGACTAGCAGTGGTTCCATTAATACAGATTCCGCAACACTCTTGTCAGTTTTCTATGTAGTATGCATTCCCTTTAAATTCAGGAACATTGCATTTTATAGATGTTAAGTTTTTCCCCAAGCATTTCATCTGTCATTTTCTCAATTGTATTTCTAAGGACACAATTTACAATTTCCTTTGATCTCAATGCTATTTTTTTTTCTAAGCTTTACTCTCACTGCATCTTTATATTTTCTTTTTCTATCCCAATATTATTTTAACTCTTTTAAATCTCATACCTACAATTATTACTAAATACTTGAAGCCATTAGGGAGTTATCTTTGTACTAACCCAGCACAATGCCACGTGGAGAAGTTAATCATAAGGTTGAGGTAGTTCATAAGAGGGACCTCAGTATTATTTCTGTATTTCCTTACTGAAATGACTTTATAAATTTGTGTACTCTCAAGAATGTGTAACAACATGCTTCCTGGAAAAGTTAATAAAACACAATGTCTGCTGCATCTGCCTCGTCACATCTAGGCATGCTCAAGAATGTCCAGGCTTGCCTGCATAGCAAGGTGAAATGTCTACTGGGCAGATAAGAGAAATCAGCCCTGGGCCACAGCTTATGGCACTGAACCACCCCGTTCCCACGTAACTCCTACCCTGCAAGCTAGCCTATATAATCTTTTTTTTTTTTTTTTTTTTTTGGTGCATGGTCGGGGAATCGAACCCAGGTCTCCCACATGGAAGGCGGGCAGGGCATTCTAACCACTAAACTACCCATGCACCCCTAGCCTATATAATCTTGAAACAAAGGATATTCAGGACTCAGACTTTGGACAGAAGTCCTCTTAGCCTGCCAGCAATAAAAAGCTTGCCCACTTCTCAGAGGCTCCAGTGCTTTCTTGTGTGGTGTCCAGAGGTTTTCCCTACTTCAAGGTACCATGGGAATCTATAATTAAGTTGATGATAATGGAAGTGATGAATGCTGTCCCACAATATTTAGTCCTTTTTTGCAGAGTTTTTCCTCACTTTTTTTTTGCCAGCTTCTTCTAACCATATGAGCAGCTATGCTTAAGAATGATCTTACACACTTTGTAAAAATAGTATATGATGAGCCATTAACACAATGACCCTTTGAAAAAAAACTAAACCAAAATCTTTTGAGGTTCGTGCAAGGAAAACTGAAAGGAAAACCTCCACAAAAAAAAGTCACCTAAACTACCCTAATTCTGTCACCTCCATTTTCATCTTTGAAATTTATGCTGGATACCAAACTCTCATCCAAATGTGGACATTTTCTTCCTTGCTTTGCTTTAGGACAGAAGAAATAGGTGGTCATTTAAAAAACTTTATTAAATATTAAGGTAGAACAAAAAATATTTTTAAAATAAAAAAATCAAGCACAAAAGAGACACATTTTTTTTTATGTGGTTTCTTTCTTTTTCGTCTTCCTGCCTCCATCTGACATGGCATCTCATTCACCATCACAAAAGAGCTGTTTTCTTGACATGCAGATTCAGTTTTGGACTTATGCCGGGGAGCACAGTTGAAATGTGTCAGACTAACTAGTTTTCTCACATAGTTCAGGTTACTAGCCTGAGGTATGTATCTTATTAATAGTGGATTACTGGGATTATGATATTTAGCACCATGAGTTAGCTAAACCTTTCTCACTGAGGCTAATAAATTTGCCAACTTCTTGAGCATTCTATGAGAAGTGATCTAAAGGGTTATCATCATCATCATGATCATCATCACAAATTATTTTAATCATACTATAACCATAATGCTTACAATGTAACCACAGCCTTATAGTTTCATAAAAATACGAAGGGAATAAAGGAAGAAAAAATATCAGTAATCTCAGGGTAGAGTATTATGACCTACTATGCTCTGAATTAGAAAATCCCTTAAATCATTTTTCATAAAAAAAAAGATGTTAAATTAAAATGGTCTTTTGAAGGTAAGCTAGAATTTGGAGATGTGCTGTTCATCAATTCACCTAAATATATACCTATATATGATTTTTGCAATCTTTATGCTAACAATAAAGGCTCAGAGCGAAGAAAAATCATCCTCAACATTTTAAATGATGAAAAGCAGATTCCTGTGTTTGGATGTTTTTTGTCAAGTATTGAGATTTTAAAGTAAAAACATAGTGTCTGTGAATTGTTGGCTTATTAGCAGTGCTTACTGATTTTAAATTAAACTGAATAAATATTCACTGGAGTAGAAGGTAATATGCTAGGAAATAGGCAAATACAAAGAATAAGGCATTTCACATATCTTTGAAAAGTTCATAATCTCCTGAGGAAGACAGAATTGTTATTAGAATATCTAGGAATGCATGTTTTTTTAAGTTTGAGAAAGAGAAACTGCAGCAATTATTTGCAAATTTACTGTTTGAGTCTGTTTTTAGAAAGGAAGTTTTTTTTTCCTTAGCATATTAATTTTCACCGTTATGCTTTGCTATGCTGCTCTAGTGAACTTAATTTTAAAAAGAGGATTCATTTCATTTAGGATCTTTAAAAGAGGAATAAAAAGCATTAGGTGACTCCTAATGATCTCAATTTATAAATAAAAGATTGCATCATAATTAGACAGGTGTTTTGCTTTCTTCTTTTGAAGAGCAACGATTCAAAAATTTTTCTTAATAATTTAGATCAGTCATTGTTTTAGTTTGCTAGCTGCTGGAATGCAATATACCAGAAACAGAATGGCTTTTAAAATGGGGAGTTTAATGAGTTGCTAGTTTATAGTTCTAAGGCTGAGAAAATGCCCCAGTTAAAACAAGTCTAGAGAAATGTCCAATCAAAGGTATCCAGGGAAAGATATCTTGGCTCAAGAAGGCCGATGAGTTCTGGGTTTCTCTCTCATCTGGAAAGGCACATGGCAAACACAGTCAGGGTTCCTCTCTCATCTGGAAAGGCACATGGCGAACACAGCATCATCTGCTAGCTTTCTCTCCTAGCTTCCTGTTTCATGAAGCTCCCTGGGAGATATTTTCTTTCTTCATCTCCAAAGATTGCTGGCTCGTGGACTCTCTGCTTTGTGGTGCTGCAGCATTCTCTGCTGTCTCCGAATCTCCCTCATTCTCCAAAATGTTTCCTTTTTTATGGGACTCCAGAAACTTATCAAGATCCACCCATATGGGTGGAGACATGTTGTCACCTGATCCAGCTTAACAACCACTCTTGATTAAATCACATCTCCAGGGAGATGATCTGATTACAGTTTCAAACATACAATATTTAATAGGGATTATTCTGCCTTTATGAAATGGGATTTATATTAAAACATGGCTTTTCTAGGGGACATACATCCTTTCAAACCAGCACAGTCATATGTAAATTAAAAATGTGAATAGAAAAATTAAATTGCCAACTAGCTGCAAATCTACAAAACAGCTGTTGCACTGTGAAGCTTTTATTATTAGAAACATAATAGATATCCAAATTTCAAGTCATAACATTTCAATAAAATATATATACATGAGGTTTCCATTTATAAAATATTTTGTACAGAAATAGCAAAATATTTTTATACAAGGTATTGGGTTCTGTTATCACTTCCATTTGCAAAGAATGATGACTATTAACAATCAATGATTGTTGCAAGAGCATTTGGTGCTCTAATAGTTAGGGAAGCAATAAGGAGTTCAAGGGAGCCATTGTGAAAGAAATGAATATGTTTTCCCAGTTTTCACTTGAGGTAAAACACTTTGAAAGATACAAAGTTAGTAAGAAAATGCAACTGAGAATCGTTAAGGCTATGAAAGCCACTTGTGGGGTTTTAAGGATAGCCATCAAATACAAAATCACATTGGCTTCAAACTCATTCTGAAAGCAGAAATAGGCTCCTTTTTTTAGTGTGTGAATTGCTGCTTGATTTTACCCAAAATCCATTGCTTAACTTGTTACTTTCTCCCTAGGGCAGTTTTGAGAACTGTACTACTCTTTTCCAACTATTCCACTTTATTCAACCACCTAGTCCCATTTCCAAATATATAGTACTGAAACCACAGTAAAAGTAAGTTTCCCTTCATTCAGTGCTCTGTATATATATATATACCTCAGTGTTGAGTAAGAATATGTCTCCAATACTGAGAAATTACAGTCTACTTAGGGAAGCAAGACATAGTGCATTAAAGACATTATAAGGCAAGGCATGTTTATAGAAAATGACATTGTCAAAGAGATGACCTTTAGATAGTCTTAGGGATGATGGTGTAGATGTCATTGTTTGAATAGATAACATTTATTCCCTGCTTTCCCATTGCCAAGACCATATGTATTTTAACTTGGATAGCATCCTTGACCATTATTAGCTCAAGTACTTTGGAGTGAGCTCATCCTACCCCAAGCATCAGGGCGTGCTCTAATTAGTTTAATCCAATCATTGGCACATTTCATTTCCCTTGGTCGCATCATTGCTTGTTGGGGCAGGAGGTAGAGAATGGAAAGGAGTAGGGGGATATTGCCCAATCTATTCAATCAGGGTGAATCTTAGGACTTTTGTTTGGAATGCTAGGATAGAATCGCTGTCTTCCTCTGACACCATGGTGTGTGGATATGAAGCCTAGAATCACTAGAAGTATTTGCTACCGTTATGTAAGTCATTCTGAGAGCCAAATAACTAGATAGAGGAGGGGATTGCCCAGGAGAACTGCAAAGAAACAGAGGTGGAACCCCTGGATTAAGCCAATTTGAAGCTCTGCTTACCACTGGACCAATGTGCTTCCTTATGGTTTAACCTAGTTTGGGTTGTTTGTTTTTCTGTTTTTGTTTCATGTAGCCAAAAACCTTCTGATTTATATGGGTATATTTCCAATAAGTAGAGCAAAGAGGCTGGAATGCTCCATGCTTAAGTGATATTGCCACGATGCAAATAAGTCAGGAGCTTCTGGAAGATAAAGGGTAGATAAATAGTCTTGGGACAGAGGGTATATAGAATGTAATATTAAAGGCAAGTGTCAAAAAAAAAAGTGGTTCAGAAGACGATGTAGAGAAACAAACTCAAGCTATGGAATTTGGATTTGTTTTGCAGCCGGGATGAACTAAAGGCTTTTAAGTGGGGGAAAGTATGAATAAAAACACATATTTATTGGGTACTTACTATGTGTCAGGCATTATACATGTATAACCTTATTTAATTTTTGAAAACTATGAGGTGCTATCATTTTCCCTGTTTTTCAGATGAGGAAACTGTGACATGGAGAAGTCATATGTCATGCTTAATAATATGGTAGTAAGTGGCAGAACTGAGATTAGAATCCTTCATTCTGATTTCAGAGCTAACACTCTTAACTATTGCTCTATTCTGCTACTTATATATCATAATAAAATTGGACTTTTAGAAGGTTAATTTTGTATCATTGTATAGAATGATTTTGAGGGGAAGAAACTGAAGTAAGGGAAAATATTTCTGGCACAAAATTTTAGAATTGAAGAGAACATAGTGATAATCTCATCCAGTCCTATTCACTTAATAGAGCAATGTGGGGCCAATATATTGTAATAATTAAATTGATAATTAAAAGTAACCTGATTCAGAGTCCAGTGATTTTTCCCCTGCATAATGCCCAGGATAATGCAATTGTTTGAGTGTGAAGTGATAGTAACCTAGACTAGGGGGGTGGTAGTGAGAGTAATTTAAGGGATATGTATGAGATTTTATAAACAAATATTTGATAGCATGCAGGGGCTCATTAGGTCTAAGAAAAACATAAGAATAATCAAGGATGTTTTTCACATTCCCTACTATGGAAAATACACAAGGGAAACAATGAATCCAATGATAGAAAAATGGAAATCTGAAGAAAGAGCTGTTTCTGTTTTGTTGTTGTCATTGTTATTGAAGAGGGGGATAGGGGATAATTTCAGTTGTAGGCATATTAAGTTTGAGGTGGTAGCAGGCCCCTTAAGTATGTTAAATACACAGAGCTGGGAATGAACAATTGAAACTGGAGATACAGTGTAGATATTAGTTTCGTTGGGGTGTGTCATGGTCAGGTTCATGCGTCAAGTTGGTCAGGTGGTCGTGCCCGGTTGTCTGGTTGGGCAGGTGCTGGCCTGTCTGTTGCTATGAGGACATTTTATGGACTTAAATCATGATTACATTGACTGCATCCACGCTGATCGCATATATAATCAGCTAAAGGGAGTGTCTTCTGCCATGAGTGATACTTAATCTAATCACCAGAAGGCTTTTCAAGAGGACTCAGAAGAGACAGTCACTCTTCCTGCTTCAGCTGGTGAGCCTCTCTTGTGGCGTTTGTTCAGACCCTTCATTGGAGTCACCAGCTTCACAGCCTGCCCTATGGATTTTGGACTTTTCCATTCCCGTGGTTGCCCAACCACAGCCTCTCCTAAGAGTTCATTGAGGACCTTCATTGGTTGACAGCTTGTGGCTTGCTTTACAAACCCTGGATTCTGCATTCCCATGTTTATGTGAGACACTTTTATAAATTTTGTATCTACGGATATCTCCTGCTGATTCTGGTTCTCTAGAGAATCTTAGCTAATAATACAGGGTGATAGTTGAAACCATAATTTTGTCATTAATCTCAGGGTGAGAGTTAAGTAAAACAATGGCATTATCATTAATTTTTAAATCTCCTTTATTCATTCAGAGTCTTTTCAGTTACTTGGCAAACTTTAGGGGATACGTAAATACTTTAATAATTCTTTAACTGGACTTGGATGAAAATCCTCCAGTGAACTCTCAAGGACAGAGAAAATATAAGCAATAACATGCATATGGTTGTACATTATCATGGAACACATTTGTTCGATACACATTTGTATACTTAAATATGTAAAAGTAATTACAAGTAATTAGTTCCTATGCATGTATATTTTAACAACTGACTGGCCTATGTCCTTCTATTTCACTTTTGTTACTGCTTTCATGTTATCAAAGATTCTCATCTATAGTTTTTAGGGTAAAATTTAGATATATCCCAATGTCTCTATAGATGCACACTAATTCTTTTTATGAGTTTATTCCCTTACTTTTTGAGGCTACAATAAAAAAGTAAAATTTACCACTTTTGTACTGCCATTTTCTTCATTATACTCTGTGAGTGAGCTAGGTTGGGATATGAGAAAGTTCTGATTGTTTTTGTCAAAAATATATTTGTGAAAGGAGTCATTGCTAGAATAAAGTCAACACCATGGATGGCAAAGCACAGATCCAGAAAGAAACTAAGCTCCTGATAATCATAACTAGTTTGCTAGATCAACCAATTCTGAAGCCTTATCTACCTCTGGATTTTCCAATTACTTGAGTCAAAGCTTTTCCTTATTGTTTAAGTCAGTTTGTGTTGAAGTTTCCTTTATACATCCCTGAAAACATGCTAATAGGCAAAGTAATCTTTCTTGTTGTTGTTATGAAGAAAAATGTCCAGGAATATATTCCATCTTTATGTTTCTATACTCACTCCCTCTTTATGAACTACTCATGACAACTTAAAAGGTTTTGAAACTGAGTTATATTTATCCATTACTTAAGTATGGAGAGAGTGTCTGTTATCACTCTCCCAGACTTACTTTACTTACAAATGGGCTCATTTCCTCAGGGGTACTATGATCTTGAGATCTCTTTTGGGATTTACAAACCTTGGTGTTGTTTCTCAAAGGGAAATGATGTTGAGCCTTGTGTTAGTTAGATTCAGTTGTCAACTTGGCCAGGTGAGCATACCTAGTTCTGTTGCTGCGGACACAAGCCAATGGTACGTGAACCTCATCTGTTGCCAATTACATCTGCAGTCAGCTAGGAGGCGTGTCTGCTGCAATGAGTGATGTTTGACTTAATTGGCTTGTGTTTAAATGAGAGAACGCAATGTAGCACAGCTTAAGCAGCTTGGCATTCCTCATCCCATCACTCGCAGCTCAGCCCAAGCCTTTGGAGATGCAGAAAGAAGTCACCCCGGGGAAAGTTGTTGGAACCCAGGGGCCTGGAAAGAAGACCAGCAGAGACCATCCTGTGCCTTCCACATAAGAAGGAACCTCAGTGGAAAGTTAGCTGCCCTTTCTCTGAAGAACCAACAAAATAAATCCCCTTTTATTAAAAGCCAATCCGTCTCTGGTGTGTTGCATTCCGGCAGCTAGCAAACCAGAACAAGCCTGCCAACATCTCTTTACTTTCAATACAATTTCCAAAGTTCCCACTTCATAATTCCTTGACTTGCATTTTAAAAAATCTTTAAATACCCTAAAAGAAAATGATCCGTTTAAAGAATAAAGAATAAAAACATTGTATGTTTTTCATAGTGCTGACTACTTGTAATAAAAGTAGTCATTGATTACTAGTCATGTAGTCATGACTAGTAGTAGTAGTCATGACTACAGATACAGTAGTCATCTGTAGGCATTTTACAGATGCCTACCTGAGCCTCCATCCTTGCTGTTCAGTAGAACTTTCTTTCAAGATGGAAATGTTTTACATTAGCATTGTACAAAACTGTAGCTACCAGCCACATGTAATTATAGAGCACTTGATATGTTACTCGTGTAACGAGAACCAAATTTTAAATGTTATTTGATTTTAACAAATATGGTACTAAATTAATAAAAATTAAAAATTTAAATATCCACACATGGCTAACATGGCTATGGCTAGTGACTATCATACGGATAGCACAACTCCAGATCAATCTTAAAATACTACAGGGTTAAATCAAGCAATGTCAAAAGGTTATTGTAGGCTTAAAAAAAAGATTATTGTAGGTTAACAGGTATATCCATATAGTCTATCTTTTCCTGCCCTTGAGAAGTTCAACATTTATTTAATTTTGTGTTAGGATTTTATTCACTTAAATCAAATTAAATGAGATTACTGGATTTTTGTGTGGATTGTTCTCTTTTCCTTACCTCTCACAGCTAATTGGTCACCATATCCTGCTCATTCGATCTCTTGAATATCTCTTAAAGATTGTCTCTCCTTTATATCTCCACTACCACTGTTCAAGTATTATCTTTTACCCTTTATTATTTCAATAGCTTCCTAATTTTTCTCCTTACTACCACTCTTACTTTTCTACATTTTATTTCCTGTTGATAGAGTAAACTTTACTAAAATAATCTCATCATATCACTTCCTTGCTTAGAATAAGCTTCCCACTCAAAATGTGGTCCATGGACCATAGTATTGGCATCACTGGCACTTTTTAAAAATGCAGAATCTCAGTCCTACCTCAAACTTACTGAATCAGAATCTGCATTTTAACAAGATCAACCAAGGTGATTTTTATGAATATTTGAATTTGAGAAGCATTGTTATAGGATGCGGTCCAAACTTCTTAGCATATATATATATATATATTTTTTTGGGTTTTAAAAAGGGGAATTTAATAAGTTGCTAGTTTACAGTTCTAAGGCAGAGAAAATGTCCCAATTAAAGCAAGTCTACAGAAATGGTCCCATCAAAGGCATCCAGGGAAAGATACCTTGGTTCAAGAAGGCTGATGAAGTTCAGGGTTTCTCGCTCAAGTGAGAAGGCACGTGGCAAACATGGTCAGGGTTTCTCTCACATTTGAAAGAGCACAGGTTCTTATGATTTGGTCCAGTTCAGTTTCCAGCTACTCTTCAGTGACTACTCCTTCCCAACCTCTTAAAAGCTGTACTCCAAGTAGTCACAATAATGTACTCTGTGTTACTATGGAAGTGTTTCCAACATTGGCAATGGGAAGATGAGGAAAAATCAGTTTGAAGGAGGAAATTATGGATAGTCTTTTAGCTTCTGTTGCTTATTTGTTGCCGTTCCTGTGTTGCAAATGGAGAGGAGAGGGGCGAGAAAGAATTAATTAGAAATTGGCAGAATTTAGTGTATATAGCTATTCTTGTTTTATAATGTTTAGTTTTTCTTGTGAAGCTACACTTAAGAATTATCATTTACTAAGTGTGCCAGTTTGAAACTGTTGTGTACCCTTGAAAAGCCATGTCCTTTAATCTTCATTCAGTATTGCCAGGTGGGATCTTTTTTATTGTTTCCCTGGAGATGTGACCCACCCAACTGTTGGTGGTAACTTTTAAAAAAATATTTTATTTTTTACTCTTTTAAAAAATTATTTATTTTTATTGATATATATTCATATACCATGTAAGCATTAAAAATGTATAATCAGTGGTTCACAATATCATGTAGCTGTGTATCTATCATCACAATTGACATTTTTATTTTTTGTGAAAAATAACATATATATAAAAGAGCAATAAATTTCAAAGCACATCACAACAATTAGTTGTAGAACAGATTTCAGAGTTTGGTGTGGGTTACAATTCCACAATTTTACGTTTTTACTTCTAGCTTCTCTAAGATATTCAGGACTTAAAGAAATATCAATATAATGATTCAGCAATCATACTCATTTGTTAAACCCTACCTTCTCTATGTAACTCCACCATCACCTTCGATCTTTCTCCCACTCTTTAGGGATATTTGGACTATGCTCACTCTAACTTTTTCATGTTGGAAGGGACTGCCAATAATATGTGATAGGAGGATGGACTGGGTGGTAACTTTTGATTTGATGGTTTCCATGGAGATGTATCACTACCCATTCAAGGTGGGTTGCTTACTGGAACCCTTTAAGAGGAAACTATTTTGGAAAAATCTTTAGAACCAAAGAGCCCACATAGCCAGAGACCTGTGGAGATGCAGAAGGAAAATACACCTGGGGAAGCCTTATGAAATGAGGAGAGAAAGCTAACAGATGTAACCATGAGCCTTCCCAGCTAAGAGAGAAACCCCGAACTTCATCGGCCCTTTCTTTTGAGTTAAGGTATCTTTCCCAGATGTCCATTTTCACAGCCTTAGAACTGTAAACTTACAACTTAATATATCCCCTTTAAAAAGCTGTTCCATTTCTAGTATATTGCATTTTGGCAGATCACAAGCTAAAACGCTGAGAGCTAAACTTTGGGGCAGGTACTTGACCTAAATTCATTTTAATCCTCACAGCAACTTTGGTAATTTGTTACTATTATGTGCATTTTTACAGTTGAGAAATCTAAGGTTCAGATTATTTTAGTAATCCACCTAATCCTAAAATCTGTTTAGGATCCACTTTTCAAGCCCATCCAAAATAGGTACCAAGTTGCCTTTACAAGTTTTGTAGACTGCAGCCAAATAAATGCCTATATAGAATTATTGCCAAATATTTGTTATTTATGGAATTCATTTTCATTATTGGGATCAGTAATAAGAAGTTTCAGACTTAATACCCAATTTAGCAGAAAAAAATTTGTGTTTCCTTGTACTTTCTTTAAAATATAATGTAAACTTGGCTATTTATGGTTGGATTTTAAAAATAGAAGTTGAACTGCTTCACTATCTGAAGTAAAATCTATATAGGCCAAAAAATTATTTGTAATTCCATGTATCCAACTTTGTTCCTCTTCCTAAAAAGCCATTTTTCCTTGTCCTCAAGAACTACTTAAAATTTTCTATGGTTTCTCAACAGATTTAGTTATATCTTCTTTGTGTTCTTGCAAAATTTTATAGATACCTCTCTTATAGCGTGTACTACAATGGGTTATAATTATTACTATGATTCTCATATTAGATTATGAACTTTTGAGATTAGACACTATTTTTTTTTGTTTTCAATAGTTAATACATGCTTGTTGGATGAATGATATGTTTCAGAAGTGATTACTTGCCAATGGCAGGATTTTACAGAATCCTTTCATTTTAAAGGTAGACTCTTACTGATCACCTAGTAGAGGATTTTTATTTTACAAGAGGAAAACTGAAGCCCCTGAAGTTGGAAGACTTTCCCCAAATTATTGGCATGGTGACATTTTCTCTGTGTATACCAGGAAGTGCATAAAATATCCAGCCAATAAATAAAATACATTTATTTTTCTCCCTCTTGTGTTAGGTTGAGCTAATTTTTCTTTGATTAGCAAGGTAAAGACACTAAGAAACTTGGGTTATTCTTGATTTCTTCTGCTAATCTTTTCTTTACCTTTCTCTCATGGGAAAAGGCTCTTTTCTATCTCCCTTTCAGTTTAGTGTTACGTGACACTTATCAGAAAGATAGTGAAGTAATTAGGGATGCAGTACCATCAGTACACAGCTGATAGTAAGCTTTGCATCTCCTTTCATCAGATCTAGTATGTGGTTTCTTGAATTTCAGTGTCTAGCAGAGTAATGAACCTGGATGAAAGCAGTTGGATTAAACACCATCTAGATAAGACTAAAACAATTCTCGTAAGAGGGAGACATTTGAAATATACAGCAGCTAGTCACATTGTAGGAGATAAGCCCATCCCTGAAAGCCATAATTTGTGGGAAATCTTGGATTGCAGGCTATTCCTAAGTGACTAGATTTTGGTTAAGACTTCTACAATTACTTCTTTCATCTTTTAAATAAGACATGTGGGTGGTACAATGGCGGCTCAGTGGCAGAATTCTCACCTGCCATGCCAGAGACCTAGGTTCGATTCCCAGTGCCTGCCCTTGCAAAAAACAAACAAATAAATAAATGATAAATAAGAGATGTAACTTTTCTTCCAATTGGGAAGCTTGCTATGATTTTATCTTCTTGCACTGTATTCCAGGTCTATGTAGATGACTTCTGTGTCAATTATTATGCTTGTCTTAACAAATCTCAGGCAGTTTGTTTTCTTTTTGCTATGCATCTTTATTTGAAGATAGCTTGATATTCCTATGAGTTATTTCTGGATTCCAACTGGTATAAAAAACTTGTCCTAGAAGAAAAATTAATCTAAACTAATGATAGTGATTCACCTTTTTCTAGTAGGAAATTCATTAATCTCAGTTCATTTGAACTAGGATTTACTGAAAGTTTAGCATATACATAATACATAGGGTGGTAATTACAAAGATGATTAGGACAAATTTTCACTCTAGGAACAAACTAACTTTTACAAATTTATTAAAGCTGTATCATAGTGTGCATCTGAGCTTAATTCATAGTGCATTAAATATAGCATGATCATATAATTTGAGGCATAAACTGGGATATGCTTGGTAAGGAAAGGAGTTACAATTAATAATTATACCTTATCAATTGATTAAGCTGACTAGAATTGTCCTGAGCACACTGGGATAGTATCAGAAAAACTGGAACACATGGTCCCCTTAATTAGTTTCTGTTATAAGTTTTTCTTCACATTTGAACTATTAGTTATTAGGGAGCATCATTGGTTTGAATATAGTTGTTTCATGATGCCTATATGGTAGATACTACATTAGAAGTTGTTGTTGTCGTCACTAGAGAACTCAGATTTTAGTCAAGGAATCAGAATATATACATAAATGCATACTAAGAAATTATACACGGTGGCATGTATACTGGACACAGAGCCAAGAGACCTAAATTTGAATATTGGTCTTGAAATTCAGTCATTTCCTTTGGTCAAATCACGTAACCTCTCTGAGCCTGTTTTCTTATAAAATGGAGTACTAATTCTACATATGATGGTGTGGAAGGTGGTAAAAAATGTGAAAGCATTTAACTTAGTGTGGTGGTTTGAAGCTGTATGTACCCCTGAAAAACACATTCTCAAATCTAACCTATTCCTGTGTGTGTAAACCCATTAACAGTAGGATCTTTAGATGAAGCTACTTCAGTTAGGGTGTGACCCACATCATTCAGGATGGAAATTAACTGTATTACTGGAGTCCTTTATAATGGAATGGAAGGAAAGTGGGAGAGGGAGAGGGAGAGGGAGAAGGAGAGGGGAAGGGAGAGGGAGAGAGATTGAGAGAGAAAGAGAGGTCAAAGAGAAACAAGCAGATATTGCCATGTGTCTCGCCACATAGCAGAGGAGCCAAGGATCATTAGCAGCTAGTCTTTGGGATGAAGCATTGCTTCATGATGCCTTGATTTGGGCATTTTCATGTCCTCAAACTGTAAGCCAATTCCCACTGTTCAAGCCAATGCATTTCATAGTATCTGCTTTAAGTAGCCTAGGAAATTAAATTACACAGTTTCTGTTATATAATGAATGCTTGATAAAAGGTTATCTGAATTTATTGACTTCCTAGCTTAACAAGAGGCAACTGGAATGGAAGTTAGAAACTATTTTTCAATTGCTCTCATTTTTTTCCCTCTCATTTTCTTTTGGCGGGTGGGGGGGGGTGGGGAGGGGCGGGGGTGGTAGTGCGTGGTCCAGGAATCCAACCTGTGTCTCCTGCATGAAAGGTGAGCATTATACCATTGAACCACCTGTGCACCCTTCTCATTTTCTTTTGAAAACACTTTATTATGGAGAATTTTCTACATATGTAAAAGTAGACAGAACTCCCATGTACCTATCAACCAGCCCCAACCACCATCAGCCCTGGCTAATCCTGCCCTATTCACACCCCCATCATATTATGTTGAAGTAAATACCAGATATCACATTATGTACCACCAAAGATTTTTTTAAAATAATAATTTCATTAACTAAAGACAAGAATTCTTTTAAAAACATAAGCACAATATCAGCATTAATCCAAAAATAACAACAATTTCCAACTACCGAACACCCAAATGTCTGAAATTTTAATTGTTTTATAAAAGGTTTTTCCAGTCTTTTTTTTTTCTTTTTTCTTTTTTGGTCAGTGTCTAAGTGAGGTCCATGAATTGCACTTGGTTGATGCCTTTAAGTCTTATTTAAACTATAAATTCCTCATCCATATCTTTAATTTTTCTTTTATATTTGCTGAAAAGAATGGCTATTTGTTCTGTACAGTGTCAGTAGAGTATTCCACAGATTGCAAGCCCATGGTGCATTTTAATATACTTCTCTGTCCTCATCATTTCCTATAAATTGGTAAGTGGATCTAGAAGATGTTCAAATTCAGGTTTTCTTTCTCTTTTCTTTTTGAGTAAGACAATGCCACAGGTGGTGTTGTGTGCTTCCATCTGTAGGCACATAACGTCTGGTCTATTATCTTTTATAATGTTAGCAGCTGCTGCTATTTAATCAATATTTAATTACTAGAGCCATTTGTTGATTAGTGGTGTTTAATTTATTTTTGACCTCATAAAATTAAGTTTTTTGTTAACCTTTTTTTTTTAAACTTCTGTAAGTGGCCACGGTTGCAATTAAGATGAAGATATAATTAAGAAAATAGTAATATCGGGTATGCTTACATGTTCCAACTTCTAACATTTTCCCAATCCACTTACATGTGCTCACTGATTGCTAAGAGGGAACAAAAATAGAAATGGCTTTATAATGCCATAAATTAAAAATGATTAGAGCATGATTTTCCAGGTCCCTCTAATATAAACCACTTTATGGCTTTTATGACATGATAATTAAGAAATAACCCCTTATATCGTTAAACACATAAAAAAGTAATTAATAAAATTTACCTACACTAATATCCACTAAAATTTTCATTACTTCTTGGCTTTGAGTACAAATAATTAAACTATATTAATCCTTAGCTTCTTTTCCAGGAATAAACAAAATATTCTCTCTTGATGCTGTGATTTAGGTTATCACTAATATAAAATGACACTATGGAGTAAGAATATTCATAGTCAGAATCTAAAATACAGGTTACCAGGGGCTGGAGTCAGCTTAGGAAATGCTTAATTGTCATAGAGTTACTGTTTGGGGAGATGGGAAAGTTTGGAAATGGATGGTGGTTAATAGTAGCACAATGTTGTGGATGTAATTAACACCATGGAATTATATATTTGAATGTGGTTAGATGTGAATATTTGTTACTAGAATAAAAATTAAACAATCAAGAGTGCAAGGGTAGTTCAGTGGTAGAATTCTCACTTGCCATGCAGGAGATCCGGGTTCAATTCCTGGGCCATGCATCCCTGCCGCCAAAAAAAAAAAAAAAATCAACAAATGGTACTGTAATAACAGGATAGTCACATGGAAAAAGAATGAAATGTGAACCCCACCATACAGCATACAAAAAAATTAATCAAGCAAACATAGTAGTGTACAACACAGTGAACCCTAATGTAAACTATAGACCACAGTTAATAGTACAATTATAATAATATTCTTTTATCAATTTTAACAAAGCTATTGCACTAATCCAAACTGTTAATAATGGGAGAGTTGTATACAGGAACTCTGTATTTTCTGCATGACTTTTCTGTAAACTTACAACTTCTCTAATAACTATATATATATATACATATATATATATATACATATATACACATATATATATACATATACATATATATATATACATATATATACATATATATATATATATATATATATATATATATATATGAAAAAATGACACTATAGTCTGATAATCAATAGCCATGTACTTTTAAGTTGCTTTTCCAGTAGTGCTGATTAACTTTTGACAAACCAGTCATATTCTTCTACTCAGTTTCTGGTCAAGAAACAAAATTTTGCTATATGTCAATTGGCAAGGATTAACAGTCAGCTGTGGCCACTGCACCAACTGACTTACCTAGGGATTTAAATCATGACCTTGGCCTCATTATCATGCTGTTGTAATCTACTGTAGAAAATAGCCACAAAAATAATTCCCGAAATGAGGAGTAAAATTTTTGCTATTTGTATCTCCAAGCTTAAGCCACTGTGTACCTGGGTCTTTTGTTAATTCTTCTAGCAGGTGTCATGGACATGGAGGAGAATTTGAAGGCAATCCTTTCCTTTGGAAAAATCAAAGCTAATTATGTCAATTATCTAGCAAAAAGGCCTCCAATACCTATCTGATTACTAAAGACTAAGTTCAAATTCTACAGTATTCCTGTAGCATAATCTTGCCACAACCTACAACTCCAACTCCCTGACTCCCTCCTTTTATACTCCAATAACTGATTTTCTCATTATTTTGTGACTACTCATTTAATTTTTTGTTATGTATTTACTGAGTCTCTATCATGTATGAGACACTCTGTGGGGCCTTGGGGACACTTGGGTCAAAAGCACATTCCTTGGTCTCAAAGAATCTATGGTCCATTTGGGGAGACAGACAAGGGAATAAATGGCAACAACCCAGTGTGACAAGTGCTATCTATGAGCATGTTCTGTACAGTGCTAAGAGAGCCTACAGCAATACAAATGGAAAGAGGAGAGAGGCAGAGTTGTGGATATGGTGGAGGAACCAAAAGAAGTTAACAAGACTCAGACTAAGTTTATGGAAGAGGTTATAGTAAAGGTAATTCAAGCTGAGGGAATAAAATGTCACAGAAATGAGAGTATTTATATACTTTTTAAAGTTGCAAATAGATTATCATGGCTGAAGAGGGTGTGTATATGTAGGCTGGGCTAGAAATGAGGATAGAGAGGTAGGTAGGGGCTGAATCCTAAAAGAACCTACATACCTCGTCAGAGTTTAGATCTTACCTCTTCGCACCTGTTTTCCCTTTTTTTGAGAATCTATTTTCCTTTTCTCCTGCTCAACTTAAACAATTACTAATGACAAAGCCTCTCCCTAGAACTTCATTCAACAAGTAATTGTTGGAATACCTACATGTGCCACACACTATTCTAGGTGCTTGGATATATTAGCAAAATTCATGCCCTGCCCTTGTGATAAATGATAAACATAATAAACTGGTATATTATTCAACTTGGAGTGAAAACACAGTTGTAAGAGAGAGGTGAGTGCAATGGAAAAAGAAAAAGTAGGGTAAGGTAAAGAAAAGTGATAGACAGGGTGGTAGGCAGGTTGGAGTATAATAGGATGAAACTTGAGCAAAGATTTGAAGGAAAAGAGGGAGTTAACCAAGTGAATATCTTAATGAAGTGTTCCAGACAGAGGAAACATTTAGAGGAAAGCCTAAATTAAAGTAGTAGGAGATGAGGTCAAAGACCCCATGTGGGACTTGTAGGGCATTTAAGGAGTTCAGCTCTTTTATTAAGTAAAATGCACAGCCCCCACAGGGATCTGCAGAAGATTGGTATGATTTAACATTTTCAGATCATCACTATGCTGTTCTGAGAAAAGACTATAGAGTTGCGAGGATAAAAGCAGGGAGAACTGTTAGGAGAAACTAGAAATGCCAACCACCTAAGTATATTCTTGTGCAATAGGAGATTGCAATGATTTCTAGCACTGTGAGGCAGCCAGCTTTCTTAGCAGAGTACTGAATGAGTCCTCAGTCAATTCTAGTGATGCCATATTAGATAGTTAACCTCTGTCATGGTCAGGTTCATGTATCAACTTGACCAAGTGGTGGTACCTGTTTGTCTGGTTGGACAAGTTATGGCCTGTCTGTTGCAATGAGGACATTTCATAGAATTAAATCATGATCACGTCAGCTGCATCCACAGCTGATTCCATTTGTAATCAGCCAAGGGGAGTGTTTTCTGTAATGAGTGACGCTTAATCTAATCACTGGAAGCCTTTTAAGGAGGATTCAGAAGAGACAGGCTCTTTCTGCTTCGGCTGGCGAGCCTCTCCTGTGGAGTTTGTCCAGACTCTCCATCGGAATTGTTGACTTCACAGCCTGCCCTGCAGATTTTGGACTCTGCATTCCTGTGGTCACGTGAGACACTTTTATAAATTTATATTTGTGAGTGTTCCCTGTTGATTCTGTTTCTCTACAGAACCCTAACTAATATAACCTCCTAATAACTTTAGTAGATTACAAGTAAGTAGCTGTTATTCATCTGAAAAATGAAAGTCACAGATTCACAGGCTTTACTAGCTGACAGGAACTGCAGAAAGGACCTTCATTTTGGGATTAGTTTATGGCTTGTCAGGAAGACCTTGGGAATTCAATGATAAAGGTGTCCAGTTACTTCTAAAGTTAAATGAGAATACTATAGTTTCAACTCAACTTCAAATGTGTTTATACATTTGGGGACATGCCCAAGTGAAATATAATGCAACACAGGATACAGTGAGATGTGTTAAACATAACACTAAATTTGGGGAAAACAAAAAACATCTCCAAGATCCATTATGTGGAAAGATTGAAAGATATCTTTGAAGGAATTTTACTTTCTATAGGTCTTACATGGCAATCTTATGTTGAACTGGGGTGATTGCATTAAAAAGTAGCCCATTTAAAAATTCTGTAATATATATTCTATGTAATATACAAATACTGTGACTAAGTTTTATTTTGGAAAGGTGTGTAAATCAGTGTGGAAGATGATTTTAAGATACTTCCACTTCTAGGGATTCCCTTTAATAGGGAAAATACATCTAGCTGTAGTAAAGACTGTAAAAACAAACGGTACGCCAAGCTCACTCATTTCTCCTGCAGTATTGTAAGAAGTTAGGTGTCTTAATGATACCTGCTCATGCACAATGTATTTCATATGCTGGTACTGTCTCTAGGAACCTGAGAGGCAATGGGGGTGCAGGGAGACACCACCAACTATGTGATTGGTATAAAATAGTGTAGCGTCTAGGGGGTGACTCTCTTCTGTAAAAGAAGCCCTAATTGTCCAATTTGGACAACCACTTTTAAATTCTCATTTTATTTACTCAGAATAATTAAGCTATTTTAGCACATCAAGCCTTTGAGTAGTGTGTGCATTTTAGCTTGTGGTTCTGCTTGAGTTGTTAGTTGGCTGGAGGTGGAAGACAGGGTTATTTCTTCAAATATGGCTCAGAAATAGTTGAATAAGGTAATGTGTTCCATCCATTCTTTTTGCTTATTTCTAGTTCTGCTCTTCTCTCTTTGAAAGGCACAAATAGTGTATTTTAGTGGCACTTCGGGTTTCCCAAGCTAAAATCATAGGTATGTGTATTCACTGGTACCTCTTACTGCATATGAGAGGAAAGTGAATAGTACTGTGAAATTCCAATACTGTAATTTAAAGTAAAAAAAAATATCTGTTATCTCTGGAAGTGTACTTTTTGCTTGTTTTCTACTTCTCAGTTGTGATTTACCCCTCCATTATCTATGTAGTGCACATGTAGCCCTCAACCCTTGCTAGTCATTTGGGGAATGTTGAAGTAAAGCTACAGCCAGGGTCCCAATCCCAGAGATTGGTTCATCTGATCTAGAGTTAGGCCTGGATGGTATTTTAAAAAAGTAATCCAGGTAATTCTAATGTGCAGTCAGGGTTGAAAACCACCATGGTTTCAACTTGGAGTAAAAATATTTAGATTCTAGTTCCAGGTCTACCATTTACTAGCTGTCTTACCTTGGTTCTTAATTTCTCATAGGATGATTGAGGTTGGATTAGTGATTTACAAAGATTTTCTAACTCAATAACAAAATTACATTGGCATTCATCTGCTCTCATCTAGTTTGCAAAGCTCCAAAGAGATGAAAACGGACTTATTTGCATCTTGCAGTCTTGGTTTCATGCAGGTGAATAACAATAATAATAAAAATTGCACTTCAGTTTTCTCTTCTCCTTCTTCCTAATTACAAGGCATGGTAGGAAAGGAAAATATAAATGTAAGCTTAGAAATCATAAGCAACTTCTAGGGCTGCTTGGCCTGTCCCAAGCACTCTTAAATTGGGACCCGTGGTACCCAGGGAGAGCACTTACTACACACCGAGGTAAATATAATACAAACCCCAAAGGCTTTACACTACTCATCAGACCGCAACTGGCCTGGTACTTAGTGTGTGTGGGAGGAGCCCAGCTTCTCCTCCCCAGAGCGTGCTGCCAGTGCCAAGAGGAGGGAGTGATCGCCGGCAATTTGCTTCGTGGCGCGTCTTGCATCGTCTCCCCTCATCCTTTCTCCGGCCTCTCCCTGCCCTGCCCCCACCAGGAGCCGTGTCAGGGCGGCAGAGCCCAGTCGAGAGCAGAAGGCGGCGGCGGTGGTCACTGCGGTTCTCCTGGGGCTGGTTTTCCTTCTACCGGGTCCTCTTTCACTGAACATACATGCTTCGAAAATCAGACTCCGACTCTAACCCTCCTCTCTTCTGCCTTTTTCTCTTTAGGCTAGACTGAGGGTCAAAAGAAGCCAAACAGACAGAAGTCCTCCGCCCAAAAACCGGCTCCTTAGCCTCCCTATGATCCTTCGTTCTTTCACCCTCACAGCCCTCAGTCACCTCCCTTTCTCACACACCTCTCAGACACACTCTGACTCTCCCAGTGTCACCTCTCCACTTCTCCAGGCTCTCTCCAGTACCACTTGCCTTCAGTTTTTCAGAACTTCCTTACTTCCCCGCCCCAGGCCCGCGACGCCACCTGTGCTCAGTACTCATTCACGCACATCTGTCTCCATCTCCCCTCAGATGGGCCCTCACGCCCCCCACCTCCCACCTCTCACCCCCCACCCCCTACCCCAAGCCCTCCTCGACAACCCGCGCCGCCCCCCACACTCTTTTAACTAGGAGCCAGACATCCGGGCGACCCCTGCCCTCCCCATTCCCCCCCCCCCCCTCCCCCAGCTTACACTCTATTTCTCTTTCCGAAACCTTGGGAGCAGCTCCCTCAGGCTCACACTCCGGACCTAACATCCCCAGTAGTTCCCCTCTCCCTCCTACCCCCAATTCCCCACTGATCTCCAGACCTGACACCCGGCCCTCCCCATTTATCTCCCTCCCCAACGTTCATACTCTTTGCCATCTGGGCTTGACGCCGCAGCCACACCCCTCATCCGCATTCCCTCCCTCCTCCCCGCCGCCGCCTCACTCTCTTCCCCTGACTACCAACACCTCGGGCTTCGCTCTTTCACTCACAGTATTCATGCCCCGCCCTAAAAAGCTCGGGCACTTCCTCTCTTCCCCACCTCCCTCCTCCCACCCCACGCCCCTCATTTACGCTCTCCTGACCAACTTCTTCCCGCCCGGCCCCAGCCCAGCTGTCGCGCACCCGAGGGGTGGCCGCCACCCTTGGGGCGCTCATCGTGCCCGGGCCTGGGCTGCTGGGAGGTGACGCGGCCAGAACGGGAGGAGCTGGGGAGGCGGAGGGACTGAGGTGGCGCAGGCGAAGGCACCGAGCCGCGGCGGTGGCGGCGGCGGCAGCTTCTGAGGGCCCCGGGCGGGCGCGTGACAAGGAGGGACCAGCGTCCGATCCTGCTGCCACGCTTCGAAGCGTTTTAGGACCCGAGCGCTGGCAGCCAAGGGGCCCTGGCCCCAGGAACCCTCCGCCGCTAACCCCAGTCTGATCTCCTTCTCTGCTTTCACCTCTCGGCTCCAAACGCTAGTCTCCCGCCCCGCTTCCGTCTCCCGGTAGCTACCTGAGGGGTCCTCCCCCCTGGGGCTGAGGAGTCAGTCCTGTGACGCGCCAGCTGGCGGGACAGCAGAGCTGCTTCTCTGGGAAATTCATCCCTGCTTCCTCACTCCTCCTTGCTCCTTCCTTCGTGCTCCTCGAGCACTCTGCGAATTCCCGGAACTCCCTCCGGGAGCCTGGATCGCAGCCGCCCCTTTCCCTTCAGAGGCGAAGCGCACGGCCCCCCACCCCCGCGGTCAGACACACTAGCGCCCGGCCCGCGCGCCGCCCTCCTGCCCGCTCCCTCCAGTCACCCCACCCTCAGCTGTCCCCGCCACCTTACTCCACCACCCTCCCCCGCCGTTCCGCGCACTCCAGTCTCGGCCCGGCCTCCCGCTCCTCTCTTCCCGGAACCGCTCACTTGCCAGCCCTCGGCTCCCGAGAAGAAGCAACATTTCCCGAAGCGCACTCCTTAGCTCTCTCCTCCCCCCATTTTCTCCTCCCTTCGCTCTTTCTTTCTTGAGGAAGGAGGGCTGTCGCCTCGGATTGAAAGGCCATTAATTTGTATGTGTCCCAGCGCTGGAGGCTGCTCCAGCCACCCGCGCCGGTGCCGCCGCTAGTGGAGTTGCCTCCCTGTTTCCCTAGGGTGGTTTGGCTCCACCAAACATGTCGGCTCCTCTCGGGCCCCGGGGCCGCCAGGCTCCCACCCCTGCAGCCTTTCAGCAGCCTCTGCAGCCCGAGATGCCCGACCTCAGCCACCTCACGGAGGAGGAGAGGAAAATCATCCTGGCAGTCATGGACCGGCAGAAGAAAGAAGAGGAGAAAGAGCAGTCCGTGCTCAAGTAAGGACCTGGCTCCATCTTCCCGCCTCCCACCTGCCCTCCGCCCCTTCGGCCGCTCTCCTGCGGCCGCCAGCGCGCGGTGGATCGCCGCCCTCCCCGCCTGCCGGTAGCGCGGGGACTACGATGGTTGCGGCCGCCTCCGGCCACCCAGGCTGCTTTCTGGGTCTCCGAGCGCGTGGGTGTGTGGGGAGGGAGGGCGCCAAGGCCGGCTTAGGTGAGGATGGCGAGCCTTGGGGCGCTGTAATTTTCCCAGTGCTCTTCTAGCTTTCCTCCCGGGTCAGTTCGGCTCTGGGGCCCCAGTGGGGCCGGGTCTGAATCCAGGCTCCGCGCGTCCCTTCACTCTTCCCCACCGCCTCCGCGCGGAGGCAGTGACTGGGGCAAGGAATCCAATATGGCCGTGCACAGGTGCTTTCTGGCAGGGACCCAGGCGAAGGCGCACCGGCCAGGGGATGGCGGGTGCTGCCGGGGCCTTTAGTCCTGCGCCTTTGGAGGGCCGCTCTATCCCCAATTCAGGGAAGAGCAGATCTGCCCACGGTCGCGACCGGCCAGAGGGTGGTGGCGCGGGCGGGCGAGGGGCCTAAGCTCAGTTGCGTCTCGGGTGGGTGTGCGACCGGCGCCATCTTCCAGCCCCTCCCCTTTGGTGGGTCTAACACCCTGCACTCTGCTGCTCTTCCTGTTTGCAAGTAGTAAATCTGTTTAATCCTGAAGAGACTCCAGGTCCTACCGTTACCTCACTGTGGGATGCTTTGAAGTTCTGCTATATGTGCTCATAGTTTAGGCGCCGTGATTTTGCAGAGAGGCTGGGAGGATTGAAAGCAGCACCCAAGCTTTGGTTTAGCGACGGAGTAACTTCAGCACCTGGGAACTGTCCAGACAAGATGATAAATACCCTTTGAGACACCTTGTCAGTGTAGCAGAGATTTCTTTTAAAGCGTTTGCTTTGAAAGTTCTATGATTATTTGATCTCACAGACACTGTGTGAAAGAGATCGTGCAAAAGATGTGTAACCTCTTTATGTTTTTACAATTCACCTTTTTTTTTTTCACGTGAAATGGGTTCTAAGATAATTTATAGTTTATATGCCGAAGTTGGGACAGTTTTCTTTCTTTTTTTGTTTGCGTGCTTTCCCTCCATATTCTCCACAGGTACACACTATTGAAAGTGTAGAGCTCCTCTGTGAAGGAGCTAACACACTAACCTCTAATCGTTTACATTAAAAAAAATAGGTTGTTGCATCCAGTATTCTTTAATTCATTTATGCAGAAGCAATTCTCTCTATGTCTACATATATATTGTCACATTTTGATGAAATTATTATTTAGGTAATTTATGATAACATAAAATATACGTAGTTCATAGAGAAAAATACTATTTCTGACAAGATATTGAGGAACTAAAAGAGCAAATGCATTCCTGACATTAACCAAAATCATGAAGAACTGATTCTTCAAATCTAATTTCTGGATTTGAATGCCTTTTTGGGGATGTGATTTATTAGTGGGCTTGAGATATGAAAAAAATGAAGTTAAGTAGTCTATTTCAACTAATGGGAGAGTAAAGCATTGTTTTTAAAAGCTTATTGAGCATACTCCTAACACTGCTTAACTTCACTATATGTTCTAACAAGCTCTTGAAGCGTACAGTTTGATGTTTAGATATTTGGATTTATGCTTTTTTATTATAATTGCTAAAAATCAGTGTTAGAATGATGCTCATATAGTTGTATTTTTTACACATAATTAAACATAAAATGTGTTTTTATTTCTTTATGGTATGCTAACTCAGTATTTATTGGCTAGTTTACTAGAGCTCTAAAGCTGTTTATTGTTCTAAATGTTTACCAAGGTTTAAGAATTAAGGTTTTAGAGTATCTATAGTACATTTCTAATATACAGAAATTCAAATGAAGATGAGTATTGAATTAAGAAATAAAATGAACAGTATATTTTATTATAAATTGTTATGAAAGATTTTTTCATGTAGCTACATATGTGTATATTACATCTATATGTAAACATACATAGTGTGCAAATATATTTAATGTTTGTGTATTCATATTTGCATAGTTAAGCAGAAACAACCTTCCCTAACCATGTATTCAGGCAGTTTATACAATACATTTATGAGAGGCCTATTCAGATTTAATTAAAATAAATATTTCAGTTTCTAACTAACTTAATCTTAGAAGGGGACTTACCTCAATATGGCCTATAATTTCAAAATTATTTTTATATATATTTAACAAGAAGGAAGTTAAAGCATTATACACTTGAAATATTAACTTTAAACATTCTATAATATGCTTTTGGCTTTTGTAATAAAATACGAGTAGGCAAGGAAAATGAGATGTGGAATACAGACTTTGTAATAGAATTATAATAGTGAGAGACAAATAGCTTTGAAGAATTTGGCAATTTATTAACAGCATGTAATACATTATTAATATAGGGTATTAAATAACATACAATATATGAGAAAAATAATAGTAATAGCTTTTAATGATTGTAATTTCTCATAAAGCTTTAGGGACTATTTATCTGGTCATGACTATACTATCCTTGGTTTCACTTCCTTGGTAATGTGCAGTTAATTGCATGTTAACATCTTTATGAGAGGTCATGGGCACAGAGAAATAAACTGAATTTCAAATTCCTGTCTGCTGCTTTTCAACAACTATCTTTCAAAAAGTTTGACGTATGAAGAAACTGAAACTATTGGAAAAAATAATTTTGTATGATCTGTGAGTTTCAATATTCATATGAAGTGTTCATGTAAGGGGGGGGTGTGCATTTCCGAAGATATCACGAGTTGATATATTGGAATATAGGAGGAAAATATATTAGAACTTCTAATTGCATTTCTATTTAGAAAAATAGAGATATTAAAGTTTAGTAATATTTAATATATATATTGATACCATCCAGATACATATAATTTATAAATAGATATATAAATATTAAGAGGTTAATATGTAAAACTTTTTTTTTTTAACATGGGCAGGCACCGGGAACCGAACCTGGGTCTCCGGCATGGCAGGAACCCTGCCTGCTGAGCCACTGTGGCCCGCCCTAAAACTTTTTAATAAGAGATGTAGGAGATCAAAACAGATTTGAGACTACAGTAATCTCTCTTTTCTAGGAGCCTGAATAAATAAGAACTGTCAATTCTTAATTAGGAATTTCTTCAAAGCCCATCTGAACATCCACCTATTTCAAGAATTCTTCTGTCACCATCGAAATAATGACTTTTTACATATTAGTTAGGTACCATAATTTTGAGAACAGTTTACATTTCAGTAGATTAACAATTATTATTTTTGTCCTTCCATGAATTCTTGAGGCACTTTTAGTTTGGATAACTCAATATATTAGTAAAATCTGAAACATACTTTTACTGATTATGTTTTAAAGGTTTGTCTTTTAAGATTGTAAACTTGAGGAGAGAATCAAATTTTAGCTTTCTTTAGTATTTCAGTGTTTTGTAGTATCCTTAACATGTGCACATAGTAGGACCCTAATAAATAATATTGATTTGATTTATGGTAATGAATGAGGTATTTTGTCAGTTTTGTCAGGAAATGGGAAGAATAAGTTTTTTGAAAGAAAAACGTAATTCACTAAAAGTTTGTATTTTCCAGTTTTTTAAGAGTGTGGTATTGTGAGAAAAGTATGAGGGAATGAATACACAAGTATTCATTCAACAAATAATAGATATTTTTATTATGTGCCTGTTAGTCTTTTTGTAAGGTGTTTTAATAACAAAAATTGGAAAATTGTGTTTCTTGACCTGTGTATTACCTTTTTATTCCCATTTTTCGATTTCTGTCAATGTCAAAGGATTTTCTCCCCAAATAAAGACAATAATCATTTAGGTAAAAAATTTAACTTATATTTAAAACTTATGTGTGCAGTTCTAAATAATTTTTTTTTGTAACTCAATTTATAAGTACTTTTCAAAGTAAATTTATGAAATTCTTTATTTTTTAATTGGTCATACATACAAATGGTACAAAATTTCTTATCTACTATTTCCCCTATCTAGGGAAAATTACTGTTACCAGTTTATTGTGTACTCTTCCAGAGATATTCTAAGCATATAAAAGTAAATATGTGTATATCAAACATTGTGTAGTGTTGGTCTGTATGGATGTGCATACACGCACATGTATGTATGGATGTACACACAAATGGTATCATGCTACTCAAGGTGTTCTTCTGTTTGTTTTCTAGGAGATCAATTTCATATCAGTTTATATATAGCTCCCTCATTCATTTCAATGGTTGCATAATAGCCCACTTTATGATTGTTCTGTAATTTCTTTAACACGTACCGTATTTATGGGTACTTAAATTGTTTCTAATTATTTTGCATTAGAAACAATACTTTGATAAATATATTTGTACATATACCATTTCCCATATATGTGAATATATCTGGATAAATTGCTAGAAATGGAATTGTTGGGTCAAAGGGTCTGTATGTTTTAAATTTTAGTAAATTATTGTCAAATTTACCTTTACAGAGTCTGTATAAATGAATGATATGTATGAGGAAGGCTATTTCTCACATAGCTCAGTGCGTGATAATCTTTGCTGCTATTTTGGTGGAAAATATGCCATAGTAGATTTAATTTGCATTTTTCTTCTTATCAGTGCGCTTGAGAGTCTCTTTACATTTATTTAGAAGCTTTTGTATTTCCTTTTCTATTGGTCATTTTCAGTGATTAAAGAGCTTCTTTATATATTTAAGAAATTTTACTTTTGTTTGTGGTGAGTTACAATAATTCTTTCATGTTTTGTTGTTTGTTTTATGATGTTTTTATAACCAATCAGGATTACATCTTTTTCATGTGTGTTTGAATTTGTTACTGTTGTTTTATGGCTTTCCTGTTTAGTATTTACTTAGAATGGCCTTCCCCATCCTAATATATATATATAAAAAAACTTTCGTATTTTCTTCTTATGGCTGAAGTGAAAGTGTAAAAATTTAGCATGTTAGATATACAATTTAATCTATAGGACTTTTGAATGAAAATGATTATTGTACATGCACTACTGTTGCCCAAAATTTAAAACCTTTATTTTTCAGGATTCAAAATGCATTCTAAAAAGTTGATTGGCAATTTATGAGAAAGCACCTAATAAATTCTTACATATTTCTGTATTTAAAAGTAAGTTAATCAATTACATAATATCTTCCCATTGAAAATATATTTTGATAAAGAACTGATTATAATATGTGATGAAGAGATGGGTAGTAGGGGCAAGTGCGATGAAACCAGATGGATTTTGACTTGAAACCTTACTCTACTAATTAATAAATGTGAAGTCTTGCTTATATTACTATACTCTCTGAACCGATCTTTTCTCATCTATACTATACTAAACTATACTACACTATACTATACTACATGATATATTACGTGAGTAATTACCCCTACCTTGCAAGATTGTTGTGATCATCATATACTGTGTAAATCAAGTGTTCTTACCCGCATAGGTATGCAATAGTTGTTATTTTTGACTGATTATAGACAGCAGCCTTTAAGCTGCTGCTTAATATTATTATGGTATTCCTGGGTGAAATCTTCCTCCTATTTTTTTTTTAATTGAGAGATTCTTTTCCTTGTCTGCTGGGAAGCTGAAATATATATGAAGGACTTTTAAGTGATTTCATTATTTGTCTAGAAGGTCAGGGATGGGGAGAGGGAAAGTGGCCATTTGGAAGTAGTTTCCTTAGCAAAAAACGTTCCTAGGGAGTTTGATAACTAAGACGTAGCAGTGAAAACAATATTGACACCAACTTGTTAGTTATTGGCAAGATATTGATTGTCCTAAGTGAATGTGAGGGGACTATTTTCTGAAAACTAATTTATGATTTTTCCTTAAATCTGCCTTGGATCAACTTTTTTCTCTATTATTTAACCAAAATACATATTTACTTATTTGCCTTATCCATATGATAGCTGTGAACTGAGAGAACCTTATCGGTCAATCTCATTCTGAAGCATGGCTATTAGAATGTTCATCTCTTCCCACTGCCTCTCCTTTATATATAATCTTTGCAGACTGCCTCTTTCTCATCTTTCTGGCCTTAGCTTCACACTTACATCCTTAGAGAGGTCTTTTTTGACCATGTTTGCTTTAACTTTTTATTTTGAAATATTTTCAAACTTTAAGGACAGTTGTAAAAATAATACAAACTCTATACAGAGAACTCCAACATCTCCCCACCCAGTATCTAGATCCAGTAATTTTAACATTTTGCCACCTTTGCTGAATCATTCCAGCTATCCACCTACCTGTATATCTGCTATCTGTCTATCTATCTATCTATCATCTATCTTTTCTGAACATTAGAGAGAAGGTTGCACATATCCTTGAACACATAATACTTCCATGTATATTTCCTAGGAACAAGGATATTCACTTACATAATCACTTTAAGTTCAGTTATAAAGTTTAAGAAATTTAACATTGATAAAAGCTTACATTCTATATTCCATTTTTTTCTTAAGTTTCAATAATGTCCTTTTTGAGCTTTTCTCCTCCATTCTTGATCCAAGCCAGTATAATGTATTGAATTTTGTTGGCATCATTTCCTTAGTTTCTCTCTCTCTTTTTAAATTGTGTAAACATATAACATAAATCTTCCTATCCCAGTCCCTCCAAATCATACCATTCAGTGGAATTAATTACATTCACACTGTTGCAGTACCCTTACCGCCATCCATTACTATAACTTTCCTGCACCTCAAACAGAAATCCTACACTCATTTTGCGTTAATTTCCCATTACCCCTTTCTCCCACACCTGGTAACCTAAACTCATAGAGTCAGAAACCTGTACTTTCTGTCTCTATGAGTGTACATATTCTCTGGTATTTTCTTTGTGGTTACCATGGGGCTTACATTTAACATTCTAAATCTGTAACGATCCTGTTTGCTTTGAAACTAACTTAACATCAGTAGCAAATACAAACTATTCCTATACCTTTTCACCCTCTCACCTTTATGTAGTACTTGATGCAAATTAAGTATTTATAAATTATGAGTCTAAAACCATTGATTTATCAGTAAAATTTTTTTTGGGGGGGTGTATGGTCCAGGAATTGAACTCGATTCTCCTGCATGGAAGGCAAGCATTCTACCATTGGACCACCTGTGTACCCTTGATTTATCATTACATTTTTAAGAATATTTTCCTTTTGGATCCTGTAGGAAGTAAAAGGTGGAGTTACAAATCAAACATACAATAGTACTAGTATTTCTATTTCTCTATGTCATTTTTACCAGAGATCTTTACTTCTTCATGTGACTTTAGTCAATTATTTAGCGTCTTTGCCTTTCAACCTGCAGAACTCCCTTTACCATTTCTTATAGGGTCTGTCTAGGTCCCTTAGCTTTTGTTTATCCAGAAATGTCTTAATTTGTCTCTCATTTTTGAAAGACAGTTTGCCAGCTATGGATTTCTTGGTTTGCATTATTTTGCTTTCAGCACTTTAAGTGTGTCTTCCCACTTTAAGTGTATCTTCTAGCCTCCATGGTTTCTGATGAGAACATTTAATCTTAATTGAAGTTCCCTTTTATGTGACATGTTGCTTTTCTTTTCAGCTTTCAGAATTCTCTGTCTTTGGCATTTGATAACTTTATTATAACATGGCCCAGTGTGGGTTTTTTTGAGTTTATCATGTTTGAGTTTTTTGAACATTTTAGATGTGTATATTTGTTCTAGTTTGCTAGCTGCCGGAATGCAATATACCAGAAATGGAATGACTTTTTTTTTTTTTTTTTACATGGGCAGGCACCGGGAATCGAACCCGGGTCCTCGGGCATGGCAGGCAAGCACTCTTACCTGCTGAGCCACCGTGGCCCTGGAATGACTTTTAAAAGGGGAATTTAATAAGTTGCTAGTTTACAGTTATAAGGCTGAGAAAATGTCCCAATTAAACAAAAAGTCTATAGAAATGTCCAATCTAAGGCATCCAGGGAAAGATACCTTGGTTCAAGAAGGCCAATGAAGTTCAGAGTTTCTCTCTCAAGTGGAAGGGCACATGGCAATCACAGTCACAGTTTCTCTCTCATCTGGAAAGGCACATGGTGAACGTGGCGTCATCTGCTATCTTCTTCTCCTGGCTTCCTGTTTCATGAAGTACCCTGGGAGGCATTTTCCTTCTTCATCTCCAAAGGTCACTGGCTGGTGGACTCTGCTTCTCGTGGCTGCGTTGTTCTCTGCTCTCTCTGAATCCCCTTCATTCTCCAAAATGTTTCCTCTTTTATAGGACTCCGATAAACCAATCAAGACCCACTCAAATGGGTGGAGACACGTCGTCACCTAATCCAGCTTAACAACCACTCTTGATTAAATCACATATCTAATTACAGTTTCAGACATAATAGGGATTATTCTGAATGGGATTTTGATTAAAAAATGGCTTTTCTAGGGTCCATACATCCTTTCAAACCAGCACAATATACATGTCTTTCATTAAATTTGGGAAGTATTCAACTGCTATTTCTTTGAAAAGTCTCTGTGTCCCTTTCTTTCTTCTCCTTTTGGTACTCTCGCAATGCAGATGTGTTGGTACACTTGATGGTGTCCCACAGTTTTCTCAGGCCCTGTTCACTTTTCTTCATTCTTACCTCTTTCTGCTCCGCAGACTGGATGATTTCAATAGTCATATCTTCAAGTTCATTGATTCTTTCTTATCCGAGATCCAGTCTGCTGTTGAACCCCTCTAGGAAACTTTTAGTTTCTCTTATGATGGTCTTCAACTCAGTTTGGTTCATTTTCATAATTTCAGTTCTTTACTGGTATTTTCTTTGTGTTCATTGGTAATTTTCCTGATTTCCTTTAATTCTTTGTCTGTTTTTTCCTTTGCTCTTTGAAGATATTTAGGACCATTTTTAAAAATGTCTGGAATGTCCCAGGTCTAATCCTCTTCATTGATGGTTTCTAATGCTTTAATCTTCTCCTTTGCCTGGGCCATTGCTTCCTGTTTCTTAATATGTTTTGTAATCTTTTGTTGATACTTGGACATTTTGATATTTTAGTGTTTTATCACTGCAATTTAGACTCAGATGTAGTCTAAATTGATTAATTGTTCCTTAAACTTGTATTCAGCTAGTGTTCTGACATAGTTTTCCTTGAGTGCCAGGAGCTAACAACAGCAATAACAACATAGTGAAATTAAAAAAGAAGACACCTTTTCTAGTCTTTGAAGATTGACCTGTACTAGGAGCTCTCTTATTCAGGGCTTATCCATACAGAGTTTTGAGAAAAGCTCCAGGCCTTCCTGATCCTTTCTCTACTTTGACCTTGTGTTGGGCTTGTGCATGGCCTAGAAATTTCCCTATTTATATAGATATGAATGTACCCTTTTCCCCAGGAAACAGTTTCCTCATGGTCCCAGGCCCTGTGCTTTATGTTCTATGGACAGCAGTCCTGTGTCCTAGGCTGCACAGCTTGACTGCTCTCCTGTGGTATGCTTTAGGAGATCTTGGTGAGCTACCTTGTACACACTGAGCAAGTTCTGGGACAGTGAGTCCTTCAGGCCATCACCAGATAGATTGGGCCAGACATCTATGCTCCCAGTATGTGCTGGAGTGTTACTCAGCCCCCTCCAGAACTGAGACCAGGGATCCACACTAGGAGTGCAGGTTAGTTCTGCCTTCAGGCTGAGGGAATCAGTGGAGGGGATCAGTGGAGGGGCCAGTCAGGGCACCATGAGAGCCTACTGCTTTTAAGTGGCCTTTATCGGAATTCAGTGCTTGCTCAGTTACTGCAATCCTACTTTTCTGAAGCTTCTAGAATAATGTTTCTGCCA
The DNA here is from genome assembly GCF_023851605.1 of Tamandua tetradactyla. Classification (NCBI taxonomy): domain Eukaryota; kingdom Metazoa; phylum Chordata; class Mammalia; order Pilosa; family Myrmecophagidae; genus Tamandua; species Tamandua tetradactyla. The sequence continues at coordinate 148,170,134 of NC_135332.1, forward strand.
GTTCTTGCTGGTTGTTCAAAGTTTCTATAAGAATAGGGAGCCCTAGAGTGTCTTGCTCCATGATCTTGATTGGGGCAGGGCCCTGATCATGTTTGTTATAGTAGATTTCTCCTTTTATCCTTTTTTTTGTGTGTGTGTGTGACCTCTATTAGAGAAGTTGTGGGTTTACAGAACTGTCATAGATAAGATACAGGATTCCCATATATTGCCCCACCACCCACACATGCATTGGTGTGAACTATTTGTTACCATTGATCTTAGCACATTTTTATAATTGTACTATTAATTAAAGTCCATGGTTTAACTTAAAATTCACTGTTTAGGTAGCGTGGTTCCATGGACTTTTAAAAAATGTTTTCTTCTGTTACTATATATAACAATTTAACATTTCCCCTCTTAATCATATTCAGTGTTGTTAATTGCATTCACAGTGTTGTGCTACCATCACCACATCCATTTCTAAAGCATTTTCATCATTTCCAATAGGAATCTTGTATATTTTAAGTCTTAACTTCCAATCCCTATCACCACCCTGTCCTTTGGTAACCTATATTCTAGATTCTAACTCTGTGAGTTTGCTTATTTTAATTGTTTCAAATCAGTGAGATTCTATAATATTTGTTCTTTTGTGTTTAGCTTATGTCACTCAACATGATGTCTTTAGTGTTCATCCATGTTGTCACATGTATCAGGACTTCATTCCTTTTACTAGCTGAATAATATTCCATTGTATATATATTCCACATTTTATCTATCCATTCAGTGGTTGATGGACACATGGGTTGCTTCCACCATTTCGCAATTGTGTATAATGCTGCAATGAACTTTGGTGTGCAAATATCTGTTGGAGCCCCAGCTTTCACTTCAAGTGGGATTGCCAGATTGTATGGTAATTCTATACTTATCTTTCTGAGGAGCCGCCAAACTATCTTCCATAGCAGCTGCACCATTTTACATTGCCACAGGCAATGAATGAGTGTTCCTATTTCTCTGCATCCTCTCTAACACTTGTTATTTCTCCATTGTTTAAATGGCAGCTATTCTAATGGGTGTGAAATGGTATCTCATTGCGATTTTGATTTCATTTCCCTGATGGCTAATAGTGTTGAGCATTTTATCATGTGCTTTTTGGGCCATTTGTATATCTTCTTTAGAGAGGTGTCTTTTTAAGTCTTCTGTTAATTTTCTTTCTTTCTCTTTTTTTTTGCTTTTCAAATATTTTATTTATTGCTGTTTTAGTTTCCTTGGCTGCTCAAGCAAATGCCATGCAATGGGATGGCTTAAACAATGGGAATTTATTAGCTCATGGTTTTGAGCTTCAGAGAAAGTCCAAATTAAGATGATGCTTTCTTCCCAAAGACTGGTACTCTGGGGTGGGTTGCTATTCTGATCATATTTAAATTGGGTAGTTTTTATTGTTGAGTTGAAGGATTTATTTATATATACTAAATATTAATCCTTTATTGGATGTGTGGTTGCCAAATATTTCCTCCCATTATGTAGGTTTCCTTTTTACTTTCATTATAAATCCTTTGAGGAACAAAAATTTTGAATTTTGATGAGACCCCATTTATCTATTTTTTTCTTTTGTTACTTGTTCTTTGGGTACGAAGTCTGAGAAATCATTGCTTAACACAGGTCCTGAAGATGTTCCCCTGTATTTTCTTCTAAGAGTTTGATTGTTCTAGCTCTTATATTTAGGTCTTTGGCCCCCTTTATTCTTTTCTTCATAATGCTTATCAAAAATTATAATTGTTTACCATTTTATAGTTTGTCTACCTTGCTAGATTATAAACTTCCAGAGAACAGAAACTGTATATGTCTTATTCATCATTGTAACACAATGCCTTATACACAGCTGTACTCAAAATATTAGTTGGGTGACTGAATGAAAGATTGAAAATGAAATACTGTGTTTGTTTAGATAGTGCTTGCCTTCAGGGTGAAATCCAGTAATCTAAAAGAAAAATGTTTGCTTATGCAGTAGTGTCTTTATTTTTGAAATCAAATTATCATCTTCAAACATATGCCCAATTTTGCTTAGTTTACCTGAAACTAAACTTTCTTTTGGACTAAGAGCATGTCTCTTTTGACTAGAAACCAGAATAATTTTGTGACATTATATCATATTAATTTAAGGGGTATCATACTTTAAAATTATTAATTTACTTTCAAGTGATTTAAAAATTTCTATTGTATTTAGAAGAGTTGAATGATAAGGAATATAAAGAACGCTTTGGATAGAAATGATTTATGTGGTACTTCAGAGCTGACAGTCTAAAACCAACCATAATCATATAAACACATAAAAATGTAAGATGTCATGAAGAAATACTTTAAAGGTGCTTTTAGTGCATTATAATCATGGTAAAAATTACATCAGTCTATTCTAATGAGTTGCTTGTTGTCTCTGTGGTATTGTTTAAGGGTAGCAGGCAATATGTCCTGTTAAATCTCTAGAAGTTTCATTCCAAGATATTAAAGGCTTTCAATAGTCTCTAGTCACCTACTGAAATGCAGTTATGTTTGGCTGTGGAAGCACATTTAACCACTATCAGCTACTCCTTAAACTAATTGTGAGAAACTTGATAAATCATAGTTAAAATATTGCATAAGTGCGAGGAGATCACTATGCACAGTGATCATATCATGTATATATTCATATAAGAGGAGCATATGGTTCAATCTTGGAGAGATGACATATAGATTGAGTTTCAAAGAATGAGTTAGCAGTTCAGAGGAAGACATTCCAAGAAAGAAACCAAGATACCTTCCCCCTTTGCTACCCCTCCCAACAAAACAAAACAAAAAACCTTCATTTGTTTTTCCACCAAGATGTGGTGAAGAAATCTATTTGATGTGGTTCAGAAGATCTGGGGCATAGGGTTTAAATGAAGGCATGTCAATAGAGGAGTCTGGGGAGGATGGTTAGGAAAGGGTTTATATGCTATGGTTTGGATTTGGATTTAATCCTTAAAGCAGTGCAGAGTCATGGAGGGATTTTAGGGAGTGGTATAATAAAGTGAGAGTTCTGGTTTTTTTTTTTTTTTTTAAAAAAAACAAACCTTCCACTCTTGCAGTGTAATGGATTGATGAGAGTGTGATACTAGAGAAAAGGGTGCCAGTTAGGAGAGTCTTACAGTAATCCTGGTGATAAATAATGAGAATTTGAAATAAGGCAGTAGTAGTGGAGATGGAGAGGCAGAACAGATATCTAAAAATTTAGAAGCCAGAATTGCCGGATTTGGCAATTGTATGTTTAAGGTGAGATAGGCTCTTATGAGTTTGATTTGCTTAACTGACTGCTATACATCCTCTAACTGCTGAACTTACCTGGTGTCAGGGCAAGTATTCTTTTGAGAAAGCAGTATGTGAAGGGGGTTCTTTGATTTTTTAGGTAGTCTAAGGAGATTATAAAATGAATATGAATTAGAGAAGTGGCTACAATTTGGAATATAATGGGGTAGGGTAGGAAATGATGGATAAATGGTAAAAAGGGCACAGGAGGTAGGAGAAAGAAGAAAAGGCAAAGAAAAAAGAGGGCAGGAGAAAAATCAGGGCTTTTCAAATCCATTTGTAATTTGAAGGAAGCTTTCTTTTTATTTTTTTATCTTTTTTTTTAGGAAACTTTTTTAATATCTCAATGTGTAAAACATTTTTTCTACTAGATATAATCATATCATGTAATCTGTTTACAACTCTTGGTCTATCTTAATTTTATTGAACATTCCTTAGTCCCATTGATAACTTGGTGTCAGTGACTTTCTCACTGTCTAGTTTTGTTTCATTCTTTAGGTGATTTTAACTGTCATACAATATTTGTTTTAATATGTTAGGATTACCTAGGACAAATTCTCTCTCTCTCTCTTTTTTAAAAAATATATCCCTACATCACCTCTAAGGAAATTTTGGAAATGTGAGTGCATTTTAGAAAAATAGAGGAGATCAGTTATGGATGTGACATGTTGATGTTGGTAAAGGTTTCCTTCTTTTTGTCAGCTTAATGAATTATTGTAGGATTTCAGAAGGTGTTTGGATTATGAAAGGGGGTTAAATTTTGTTGGGTTTTCTGAAGGGAGGTTCCAGAAATAGGGTTGACAATAGGGTTATTCAAAAGGAAAAGTTAAGAAAAGGCTTCGACCCAGGAGTGACATAATATAATTTCACCCACTTCCCTCCTAGGATTGCTACTTAAAAAAATTGAAGGCAACTAGAAAATATTAGTTAATTGACCAAGTGTTAATAATTTTTGTACCATTTATATATTATGAGTAATTATTATATCTGTATTATATGCACATGTCAGAAACCTATAATTTGTATTTTCCATGTAGTATGGTGCTAGCTAAATGCTTTTTCATTTAGAATTAACATTTATATGGCTTATACATTATAAACACAATTTTTATGTAGCATACACATAATTTGGTAGGCCTTACTAAACAAAGATACTAGATAAATACTTCTACAGGCCTTCTTTAGGCTTGTACATTTTCTTCCAATCAAACTTATGCTCAGCTGGAAAAAAATAGTGAGGCAGCTTCAGGTATCCTGGAGCAAAGCTTCCAGGCTGATAAAACTGGGAAAAAAGGATACAATAAACAATAGAGCTAGATAGCAGAATTACCATAATGGTGTTTTGGTGCTTGGTAATGTTAATTTGGCAGACAGAGATGACACTTACATGCATCTTGTTTTCCTGGCATATGAGGGGGGCCTCTACTATCATATTTGTAATAGTTTGTTTTGCAGGCACATAGTCAAAATATCAGTTTCATTACACATAATTCCTTTTAACCAAAAGCTGTCTTTAGCCTGAAAGAATTAGTTAGTGCTTCTATTATCATAGCATTTTTTTTCTCTTAAAGATGAATTTTGGGGTGGAGATAGCTAAGTGTTCAATAAAGATTTGCTCTCTTTTTTTAGAATTGTGGCTATACAGCAACGGCCTAGCCCTGAGCTGCATTTCCCAGGTCCCCTTGCATCTACATGGGTTCATGTGACTGAATTCTGGTTTATGACTACCCTTCCTGCCCCCATTAGACTTTACATGAACACTTTTGTGTTATCACTGCCACTTTGGAGGTGTATTTGTTACCGTGGCTAACATCATCTTAACTAATAAAAAATTTCAAATGATGATTTTCTGTTATTTGACTTTAGAAAGACTTTAAAATTCATTTCTGTGCAATGGTTGACTCTGGAAGTACTTCCACAGCACTGAATTTTATTACCACAGACTAATGTCTCTTCCATGCTTATCTGGTCTAAGCTAACATAAATCTTAACTCAGCCATAGGATTCCTGAATATAGAATTTATCAAAAAAGGTGTATTCTGTCTGCTTGGTGAGAACTGAGCTGTATTCCGATGGGATTTATTTTCTAATGGTTTAGCGCTTTATGTACGCATTTCAGTATGTTTAAAAAGGACTCCAGTAATCTGGTTTAAAGCCCAACCTGATTCAATTGGGCCACACCTTAAATGACAACCTCATCAAAAAATAGTACTATTTACAATGGGTTCACACCCACAGGAATGGATTAAGTTTAAGAACATGTTTTTCTGGGATACATAATTCATTCCCAACAAGCGTCATGTCAGAAGTTTGGCAGGTTGAATGCTGTTAGCTAATTTCCATCTACTAAGGGTTAGTAATGATTTATAAAAATTGCAGGTAAATTTTGTAAGCACAGAGGAAGATATATTGTTGAATGTTGTTGAATTTTGTCACTGTATGTTACATATTTTGCCATTTACTTCCCAGATCTACCCCAGTTACTCCCAACTCTGTTATGTACTATGAGAGGCAGACCTCTGTGGATTGTACCACATGTTCCCTTGCTCACTGGCTTCCATCTGGATTCTGTCAAAGTGAGATGCTAGTAGTAGATTGGAGGGAGGGAGAAGAATGAGGTCAGATTATTTGTTCCCCAGGTTGTCTCCTTGTCAGATCTTTGCAATTGGCTGTGTACTTCTGGAAAAAACCACAGTTCCGTCAGGTGGCCCTCTTAGCATAGCTACTGTCTTTGGGTTCTGGTAATTGTTTTCTAGTCTTGCTAACCTAGTTGATTTTCTTAAACCATATTGATGTCTTCATCCTTATAAATAGTCCTTTTACTAAACTCTTCTCAATTATTCAATTTGAATATGTCATGTTTGCTGTTAGAACCTGGAATGATACACCCCGGTTCAGTAAAACTTTACTGGGATTATGAATGTGAACGGACGATGATTTTAGGTATTCATTATTCATTCCACCCATGTACTGTTCAGTATAACCATAGCAATCTTCTTGTAAGTCCCTGCATACATCGTGTTCTTTAACTCTTTGATTATGCACATAGCCATATTACTTTATCCGTTAAACTGTTTTGTGTCCAACTCAGTTGCTCTGAAGAGATGTATCTCTTTGATGCATTTCTGCCAGTTAGCGTGTCTCTTCTCTCAACTTCGATAACATTTTGTTTATACTTCCCTAATAATATTTCTAATATTATTCAATAGTAATTACTAAGCTCTATGTTTTCTTCACTGTAACTGGTTTCTTTGAGGTCATGAACCAAGATTTTAATAATTTTTTTTATGCCCAGGGTAGTGCAAAGCACATAGTTGTCAGTCAATAAAGATTTGCAAAATAAACCCCAGAGGTGGTGGGGGTCGTCCTAATTTCCTTCTTCACTCTTAGCCCTCAAACACAATCACTTACCAAATTCTGTCAGTCTTTGAGATCTGTCTCTTTCCCTCCATTTTCATTGCCACTGTGTTATTTCATGCCTTTATTATAATTTGCTTAATTACTCTATTAGTTTCGAACTAGGTCTCTTCACTTTGAGGCTCACCTCCTCCCATCCAACCTCCATAATTCTACAACATTTAAGATGCAAATATGTCTTAAAAATTATTGATATATTCACTATTACCTTTAGTATAAAGTCTGAACTTTATATAGGTATCTCATACAAGGCTCTTTGTGATGTTTTATCAATTTTCATCTCTTGATAGTCTTTCATGGACATCATCTGTTGTTTCAAGTTATTTGAATTAGTTCCCTAATAGATATATTTTAATTTTGCCTCTGTATTGTTCCTTTTGCCTAGAAAGCCCTATATACTTTTCTTGCTGGCTAATTCCTACTAGTTCTTAAAGACTCACATCCGACTTCTAACTTATTAAAAACTGGGTTGGGTGACTCTCCTTTGTGCTCCCTTAATTCTTACTGCATACCTCTATTACAGCTCTTATCACATTCATGGCCAACATTTATTGAATGCTTACTATGCTCTTAATGTGCTACATTTTACATGCATTACCTGATAGAGCTCTTATAACAATCATATAAGATTTTATTTTTCCCAGTTTTACAGATGAAAATATGAAAGTTTAATTTATGTGCCCAAGGATATACAACTTACCAGTGGGGACCCAGGATTTAAACCCCAGTAGTTAGATTCCAGCACCTACACTCTTAATAATTACACTTTATTATTACAGTTGTTGACTTGCTTCTTCCTCTTTTCTAATAATTGTGGATAAAGGATAGTGTTATCATTGGGTGATCCATTATAAGTGAGTAGTAAATCTTTTTTGAATGAATATGTCTGGCAGTGCCTGACTAGCAGAGTTGACAGCTGCTAATACCAAAATAAATTATTTTCTTTGGGATTTTGTAGGTACGCTTAAGTTTTACTGTTGCCTCTCTTGCATGTGAGAGCTATTAATTATGTTGCATGGTTGTAACTAAACTAATAATTGGCAAGCAGCTAACAAATGAAATCAGGGAGAACATAATGTATTTAAGATTATTATTTTTCCATTTAAAAAACTTTCTATTTAATAAACATTTATTCAAGGATGTGAGAGATTGAACCACCTCTTGCTGGTGGTAGACTTTTTTTGATATTGAATAGAACGTTTTTCTATTTGAAATAATAGTCGTTAGCATTTTAGAAATCCCCAGTAACAAAAATTATTTGGGTGGTAATGATGGTAGTATTGCAGGGGTAGAGAGCTAAATGGATCTTCAGAGAGAATATGTAGATTTGGATCATCTTTTAGGTTTGCTTCAAAAAAGAAACAACTTTAAAATTGGGGGATATCAAGTGTATAGGCATTTAAATAGTTCACCGGTGGAGAGGGTGTATACCTTTGAGGACATATAGTCTTTGTAATCTAGACATATAGTTTAGAGCAGGTGTCATGTCTAGAATATTAGATGATGAAGTTGGATTTCTAGATGACAAAGGATATAAAGAGCATTAGTATATAGGCAATGACCCCTCTTCAGGCGTGTTAACAAGGTAACTTAGTAATAAGGTTGAATTAAAGAAATGAACCTTTTAGTTTGCACTAAACTGTGTCATTTGAGATAATCTATGACTAAGTGTTATGTCAAAAAGTCTTTATTCTACACATGCACCATGTTTAATTTTCCCCTTGGTTTCCTAGAAAAGTTCTGATAGTAAAATTCAGTCTATTTTTGTTGATACAGTGAGAACACTGAGTACTCTTAGAGACAGTAACGTGAAACTGGAAGAGAGAAGTGGAAATTCAGGAGTCTGAGATTAGTATTCCAGTCTAATCTTAAACCTATCTCAGTAGGGCTTTCCTTACAATGGAAATGATTTTTGTTTAATTTGAGTGTATCTGTAGACTTGTAGCAGGAATTGAAAGAGGAAATTAACATTTGTTCAATGTCTGCTATGTGTTAGGACCCATGTCATAAAGCTTATAAATAAAGGAACGCTGATTTGTACCCAGGTTTTTCTAACTCCAGAGTCCATTCTCTTTCCATCACATTGCATTCAGTTTGAAAGGAAATAAGAGCATGGTGCTTGAACTTCTGGACTCTGGAGTCAGGTAGCCTTGGTTTGAATCCCCCCTCTGCTACTTGCTAGCTGTATGCCACAGAGTGTTTATCTGCAAAATAGGGATGATAGTAACACCTATATTGGAAACTGTTATGAAGAGTAATTGAATATATATTTGAAAAGCACTTAGAAGAGTTACCTGGCAGATAATAAACATTATTTAAGTGTATTAGTCAAGAAATCTAATAGAAAATATTGAGTGTACAATGACTCAGACTTTACGATAGTGTTTAAAAATGATCAATTGCTTTAACATAGGTAATAAAACATTAATAATAGTCATGAAATAAAGGAGAAATGGAAAATAATCCAAGGCTGTCCTTTAAAACTGCTAATATAAATTCATGTTGCAATATAATTTTATATCAGGATAGACTAGGTATCACTTAGGGTCTAGTCAGGAGACAGAAACTACAATAGTAATTTGAACAGGGAAGTAGTAATATAAAGGATTATTAATCTGGGAGATTAACAGGGAGATTGACTATTAAGAGAGTTAAAGAAAACTCTAAAGAATAAAAGAATAGCAGAAAGAGGGAGCAGTCACCTCTTCTACATCTGAGCAGAGTATCTAAGGAAGGAACAAACTAGGCAGGGTACCCTTCCACCACAGCTAAGGCTGAGATTCAGACTTCTTTGAAGGGTGTGGCTGTGGCCCACTGAGATGCCTCAGGCTGGGGCGGGCAAGTTGGAAATCACCTGACTGGGAGTCCTGGAACTTGCTGAGAAGCTGACTGGCTGCCCACTAAATTCACTGGGAAGCTAGCTATTTGGGTGACAGGGAGACTTGGGAAAATGCCTGCTGAGGTGCTGTTGAAACTTGCTGGAAAGATGACCTCTGGGATCTTGGTGCAACTTGCTAGGGGGGTGAGTGCCGCGCTTGAAGCTCCTGGCAGTCGCACGCTGCAGGAACAACAAGCACTTACAACCGGGAAGAGGAGCCCCTTCCTTCCTCCTTTAATGTTGCTCTGGCTCCCTCTGCTGACAAATCTTAAAATTGTACCAACTGGCAAAAGAGAAATAGCTGAGAGCCCAGGTCCAGTATCACAAAGCAGGACAAAGTGGGTGGATTTGGAATTGAGAGACTATATATTGATAGTAGGCTATGCTGTCCCTAAATGTCAGTGGTTTAAAACAACAGAAGTTCATTGCTTTTGCAGGCTACATGTTTTCCCTGGGTCACTTGGGGTCGCTCACTGTGACCCTCACACTGGGACAGAAGCTAATGGAGCAGCAGCTGTCTGGAACATTGCTTCTAGACCAAAAAAAAAAAAAAAAAAAGATAATGTGGCGAATCTCAAATTGTCTCTTAAAGTTTGCATTCAGAAGTTATGTATGCAACTTCTACTCACATTTCATTTGCTAAAGCGTTACACGATCATACCTAACTCAGGGTAGAGAAGTGCAATTCCACAGTGTATGGAGGGAGAACAAGAAATACTTGTTGAAAAATAACATTATTACACGATTAACATGATAGACATTAGAAAATTTAGCAATCCTTAGGATAATCTTTTTGTAATTTTCTCTTAAAAATTTTTTACTTTTGCTTTGTAGTTTTTATGAAATTTAGTGAAAAATAGCATCAACATACAAACTGATGGTGCTTATTTTCTGGGCCAATGAACTCAAAATAGAAAATGAACTTAGTCACTTGTATAAAACAGTTTAGCACAAACTTATTTTGAAGATTAAATACAAATAGACTTTATTCTCCACTTTTCAAATTTTGTATTAACTTATGATAATAACAAAATAAATATTTCTTTATGCTGAACAAAGGGTTTTTTAATGCTCATTTTGAATAGGGGATAGAAAACAAGATTCAGAGATCTCCATTAGAGTCTTAGTGCCATCATTTATGAGCTATGTTATCTTGAAGATATTACTTAAACTCCCTAAATTCCGTAAAATTGTGATTAAAAACACAGGTCCATAATCTCTTACTGAAAGCTGTGGTACCAAAAATGTTTTAGAATTCAGGTATTTTAAATTTTAGAAATGTAAAGATGCATATACCAGATAATATGTAACTCTTAGCAGGGTAAGTTTAGCAGCTTCTACTCAAACACATTCATATTTCTTTGTGAAACATATAGGTATTGACACCAAGTGGGCTAGACAAAGATTATGTGTAGCCTCATGACAATTCAGGACAGGAGTTTTGGCCCAGATTTAGAAAAAAAGCAACATTTTCACAGTTTTCTTCTTTTTTTTCTTTTTTATTGAGAAATCTTCACACCCATACATTCTATACATGGTGTACAATCAGTGGCTCATAATATCATCACATAGTCATGTATTCATTGCTATAATCATTTTTTAGAACATTTGTATCACTCCAGAAAAACAAATAAAAAGAAAAAATAAAACATTCATACATACCATGCACCTTACCCCTTCCTTTCATTGACCACTAGCGTTTCCATCTATCCAATATATTTTGCCTTTTGTGCCCCCTATTATTTATTATACATTTTTTTTTACTTATTTGTCCATACCCTGGATATAAGGAGCATCAGACACAAAGTTTTCACAATCACACATTCACATTGTAAACATTATATCTTTATACAATCATCTTCAAGATTCTAGGCTACTGGAACACAGCTCAACAGTTTCAACCACTCCAATACACCATAAACTAAAAAGGGATATCTATATAATGCATAAGAAGAACTTCCAGGATAACCTCTCAACTCTGAAATCTCTCAGCCACTGACACTTTATTTTGTCTCATTTCTCTCTTCCCCCTTTTGTTCAAGAAGTCTTTCTCAATCTCTTGATGCTGGGTCCTGGCTCATCCTGGGCTTTCTGTCCCACGTTGTCAGAGAGATTTGTAAATTGCTATGGTCTATTAAGTATCAAAATCATAATGGCCACTGTTATCGATATCACCTGCCATTTAATATAATCTTTAAAGGAAAGAATTGAAAATTAAATTTAGTTGTCCTAGGCAGCTTTTCTTGTTTAACTGTATTCTGATTCTTTTATGAATTAATGAGTAAAGTTGTATATTGAGGATACAATGCTGTTAGGTTTTTCATCTATCCTTTAGATACTCATACCAATGATCTTCATTTCTTCACACTACTCCAAGCCACTCTCTCCTGTTTTTTCCTTTCACTCTACAGAACTTCCTTTAGTAATTCTTGTAGGGTATATCTTTTGTTGATGAACTATATCAGTTTCTTTTGATCAGTGAATATTTTAAACTCTCCCTCATTTTTGAAGGACTGATTTGCTAAATAAAGAATTTTTAGCTGTCATTTTTTTCTCTCTCAGTACCTTAAATATATCATATCACTGCCTTTTTGCCTCCATGGTTTCTGATGATAAAATGACAGTCTTATTGAAGATCCCTTGTATGTGGCGACTCACTTCTCTCTTGTTGCTTTTAGAATTATTCTTTCTTTAGCTTTGTCATTTGACATTCCGATTAGTATGTGTCTTTGAGTAGGTCTAATTAGAATTTATTTTGTTTGGAGTACATTTTGCTTCTTGGACATGTATATTTATATCTTTCATAAGAGAACTTTTTATCTATTATTTCCTCATATATTCTTTCTGCCCCTTTTCCTTTCTCTTCTCTTTCTGGACACCCATGAAATGTTTACATGCTTTGTGCTGTCACTAAAATCCCTGAGACAGTGCTCAATTTTTTCTATTCTTTTTTTTTTTTTATCTGTTCTGACTATATGATTTTGATTCCCTAGTCTTCTAGTTGGCTGATTCTTTCCTCTCCCTGTTCAAATCTCCTGTTGCATGCCACTAGTGTATTTTTAATCTCAAGTGTTGCAATTTTCATCCCCATAATTTCTGTTTTTTTTTATACTTTCAAATTCTTCTTTTTGCTCACTTTGTCTTCTTAATATTGTTTAACTCTATATCCATATTTTCCTCATCTCCTTGAATTGATTTAGAATATTTGTTTGAACATCTTTAAATAGTTGTTGCAACTTCTGAGTCTCCTGTGACATTTTAATTTGTTCCTTGACTGAGCCATAACTTTCTGTTTTTTAGTATGGCTTGTAATTTTTTGCTGATGTCCAGGCATGCGATTATCTTGATGAGTTAACTCTGGAGGTATGTTTCTCCCTCTTGTGTAGGGTTTAATTGTTAATTGGCTTTCTGTTAAGGCTCTTCTTAGTACTTGGTCCAACTTAAGGTCTAAATCCAAGACCTTTAGAATAGCCTGTGTTTAACTGTTCAGATTTTCTCAGTTCTTCATCTGATTCTTGTTCTAGATATATGGTGTAATTTTTAAAAATTGCACTATTTGTGCAATTGTTTTACCTCCAGGAGAATACAGTGCTGTTAGGTTTTTCATCTAGTCTTTTAGATACTCATACCAATGATCTTCATTTCTTCACACTACTGCAAACTTCCTTTCTTCTGTTCTTTCTCCATGAATCTTGATCTGTTGTTAGCATATGTGCCGAACTTTCTTTCCAGCTTCTCTGATTTGTTTAAATTCTTACCCTCACTCGTTGTCTCATTTTCCTTACACTTTTCAGTTCTTGGACGCATCCTATTTTATAGCAGTTCAGTTTATCTCCCCCACACTTTTTTTTTCCTGTGAGGTTTTTCTGCCTCTAGTTTCTTCCACTTTAGACTTTTCTGCCCAGTGGAGCCAGGTATGTTCAATCCAGAAGATGGATCATTTCAGAAAAGCCCTTTTTGAGATTAGATGGTCCAGCTGACTATGACTAGATTGAGGGCACAACAGTTCTTTGCAGCAGTTCTATTGCTAGTCTTTCTTTTTTTTTCCTCCCCTGGGTGCCCTTTTATATGTTCCTTCTTATGTCTCTGTGTACTTAAGTCCCTGTGCCTGGTTATGCATGGAATTTTAATTAGCCATTGTGAATCTTGCTCTGTGGTGGGAGGGACATGGGCCGTGCTGCTTCTGCGCAACTCCCAAGCTATGTGAAACTAACTAACGGGTAGGAGAGTGGGGACCTGACTGGCAGTCTGGGTGGAGTTTTCCTACCTGATATTTTTCTCCTTCAGTACAGTTTGTGGAGTCCTTCTTCAGTATCTACTATCCCCCAAGAGTTCTAAGTATGCGGGATCTGTCCTTTTATTCACTAAATCTCTGTGGGGCATTTTCAGGTGCTGTCCTATGTTGCCATGTTGATGATGTTACTCCCCTGATCATTTGGGTTTTGATTTAAATCAATTAAAATTATGCTTTTGCCAGAAGGAGATTTACACATAAAAAAATGTGATATTCCAACTTTTTTCCTTAAAAATATCATTGTCTCCCTACTGCCAGTTGGACTGATCCTTTAACCTAATTTCTTTCTCTCAATCACGGGACACTTCTCCCAGAGATAGGTAATAACTAGTTCCATTTTATATGCATAAGAGATAAATTAATTTGTTATATCTAATGGATGCCTTAGAATGTTAGAGCTTAATTCTCTTCTGGACCTCTGGTTGTTAAAGCTAAAAAAGAATAAAACTCTTAGCTTGGCAAACAAGGCCCTTTATGGTCAGTACTTTATTTATTTATCATTTTTGCACTTCTCCCCTTTTATTGTGTATTTTAGTTACATAGTTCACTCCTTTAACTTAGTGTTTCCTACCCTTTTATGTGTCATACCACATGAAGAAAATGATAATAGATGTGTGTATTATGTTAGTGTAAAATGAAAAGGCTTTGGGGCATCTACATTGGACTGAGTGAAAAAATATGTCTTTTATTATACAATTATAAGAAAAACAATATGCAAGTATGATCTAAGATATTAGGTGTTGAAATTAAAAACTTTTAAATAAAATCTTTTAAACATCTAAAATGAGAAACTCAACTGACTTCTGTGAGGTTACGCGTCTTATATATATTTTTTTTAATGGATACTCAAAATTGCTAATCAAGACTGTTTAATGGTGATCTCTTCAAATTATTGCTGATCACCATCGACAAAATACTTTGTACAAGTAGTTGGTAGCAAACTGCAGCATTTTTTTGTCTTTTTCTCTGATGAAAACTCTTTTCCTTGTTATTAGCCAGAATTTTGAAAATTCAGTCTCTTTAAATATTACTTCAAGGGTAGTAATGTTTGAAAAAGGGTAGAAATGTTACTTCAAGGGTAGTTCTTTAACTTGAACTGCTCATCCTTTTTTCACTGATAGAAGTAATGTTTAAATTTCTTGCAATAAGGTGAATTGATTTTGAATTTGATTGTTTTTAAAAATTATCAAGTATTTAAAAATAAAGTTGAGTGCCATGGTGGGTCAACAGGCAGACTTCTTGCCTGCCATGCCGGAGACCCGGGTTCGATTCCCGGTGCATGCCCATGCAAAAAATAAATAAATAATAAAGTTGATACTCTTCCTCAAGCATATACAATGCTTTGCTTAATAATTTTTCTTTAAAGACTCATCACATTAACAATCACTGGTGAGTCATTTTAACCTCATTTTTCTGAAGCGGAACTTTTGCTTTGAATGTATAAACTTTGCTGTACTTATTAATATATTTTTGCACAGTTCACAGAAATTTTTAAGTTCTATCAGTGTTCACAGCTGTCATTTAAATAAGACAGTTTTTTTAAGCCTTTCAACAAATCTGTAAAATGGCATCATTGACAATTTCAATGCTTATTTTTAATCCGAAATTTAAAAATAAAATCTTCTCCTTTGAATAAACAATACACTGAGGTATGGAACAGCAGAGAATAGTATTCTGATCACGTTTCTTTGCACAAAGCAGAAAATAGATGGTACTATAACACCTTGGAATTGACTTGATTCTTCATTTTGAGAACATATTTTATTTATGTGGAATTTATACCTACATCAAAACTATGCATATAGGAACTTCTTTCCTATATGTGCTGCTGGAGTGAGCACAACTTCTTTGGGAATAAAATTATATTAATTGAATTTCAAGTTTTTCAGGATGGACTCTGGTTGCAGAGTATTATGCTTTCTGGTCATTGAACATTTATACAGTGTTTTTGTAAAAGTTTGTTTGAAAATATTGATTTACCGATTTGAGTATTTCATTTGTTTTGGTACTTGTTTGCAGAACAAATAGTATTTTTTAAATGATTACTCTTCAGGGGCTTTAATGTTAGTTATTAACTGAATAGTGCTATCAACTATAGAGTCATTAATCTGCAGTGAAAACTACTTAGTAATCTTGCTGTTTCTATGTGCTCTCACATATTATTTACTGCATTTACCAACATTGTTTGAAAGTGTCATTCACGATCTCTTTGTCTCTTTCCCTCCCTTCCTCCCTCCTCCCTTTTTCTTTCTTTCTCCCTTTCTCTCTCTCTCTGTTATTCATTGATGTCAAAAATAGTGTTGGCACTTTCCATGTTGTGTTGATTTGAAAGGATGTATGGACCCTAGAGAAGCCATGTTTTAATCAAAATCCCATTTCATAAAGGTAGAATAATCCCTGTTTGTTTGAAACTGTAATCAGATCATCTCCCTGGATGATGTGATTTAGTCAAGAGTGATTGTTAAGATGGATTAGATGACGACATATCTCCACCCATTTCGGTGGGTCTTGATATGTTTCTGGAGTCCTGTAAAAGCGGCAACATTTTGGAGAATGAAGGAGATTCAGAGAGAGCAGAGAATGCTGCAGCACCACGGAGCAGAGAGTCTACAAGCCAGTGACCTTTGGAGATGAAGAAGGAAAATGCCTCCCAGGAGCTTCATGAGACAGGAAGCCGGGAGAAAAAGCTAGCAGATGACACTGTGTTCGCCATGGCCCTTCCAGATGAGAGAGGAACCCTGACCATATTTACCATGTGCCTTTCCAGATGAGAGAGAAACTCTGTGTTCCCCATGTGCCCTTCCACTTGAGAAAGAAACTGTGAACTTCATCGGCCTTCTTGAACCAAGGTATCTTTCCCTGGATTGGACATTTCTATAGACTTGTTTTAATTGGGACATTTTCTGAGCCTTAGAACTGTAAACTAGCAACTTATTAAATTCCCCTTTTTAAGAGTCATTCTGTTTCTGGTATATTGCATTCTGGCAGCTAGCAAACTAGAACACATGTAGTCTGATAAAAGAGTGATTGTGCAGTTGTGCTTTGCTTGCTATTTTGTACTTGCAGACAATATTAAAAAGTTATTGTTTTTTTGCTTTGTGGTAAGGTCCTGACATCGTTTACTTGCCCCATTGCTTTATGTGATAACTTTTTCATGCAAATAAGACATGTAGTTTGAGGAAGAGAAGAATTATCAGAATACAGGAATCCAAATTTAAGGTCCTTATGTTGCTTAACTAGTAATTTAAACTTTCATTTTGGACTAATGGGTTTGTCTTGTCCAGCTTTAATTTGAATTCTCCAGTATGGCAGGAAACAAAAATATTTTAAAATTTAGTATATTTAAATATAAAGTATTTAAATGCCTTTATGACTTCAGAAACTTAACTTTTCAAAAGTAGATTTTATATTTCACTTGTTAAGAATGTTTTCAAACAAACAACATGAAACATTTTAATATTAAGCATAAGCAAAACGAGAAATAACAATACTGATGATCAATTACTCCAATAATTAAAGTTTTTAAAAATTCACAATTGCACTCATGTTTGAGTAAAATTTATTTAATTAAATTATGTTAAAATTTTTTACTTCTAAAATTAAAATAATACATTAGGAAATTCTGTCATAGATGAGTCTCTTACTAATTGCTAATGTCAAAAGCCAGTAAGAGGGCAGGCTACGGTGGCACAGTGGCAGAGTTCTCACCCGGGTTCGATTCCCGGTGCCTACCTATGCAAAAAAAAAAAAAAGCCAATAAGAAAGAAAAAAGAGAGAAAAGTAGAGGGCAGGGAAGAAAGAAAGAAGGAAGGAAGGAGGGACAAACAATCAAGAAAATTAACAAAATATATTCTAATTAGGAACACCTAATGGTATATAATGTTGATGCTGCCACTGATGCTGATGAGGATAACACTTGATTTATGTGTTAGAAAATATAAAATGAGCAAATGAAATAAAAATATTTTACAGGACTATATGAAATAAGGAAATTCATTGATAGTAACCCATTTAGGACAAAATTAATTATTAGCCCAACTGAGATGATTCATTGGGAAGGTCAGGGAGAGGTGCTATGTGGGCAGCTTCTACAAAGCTCCACATACTCTGTGCTCTCCAAGACAATTTTGCACAAGTATGTATCCCCTTGTACATATTAAGTTTATATCTCAAATTTTCCTATAGCATTCAGTATCGGAATATCAAAGACAATTATTGTTTTGGCTTAGGTATTTGTTCATTCTTTCTTTAAATAAATATGTTTGAGTATATACTATATACCAGCCACTGTTCTAATTTAGGAAACACAGAGGAATAGAATGTAGTCTGTGCCCTTGAGGTGCTCATAATCTACTGGGAGAGAGTCATATAAATAAATAAATAAAGAACTAAAACACATGATAAATGCTTTAAATGATGTACCAAATTTTGAGCTAACAGAGAAAGAGGAGAATATATGAACATGAAGGATTTAGAGAAGGCTTTATAAGCAAAGTTAACATTTGAACTAGGCTTTGCAGGAAAACTGTGATTTAGTATGCAGAGAAGGAGAAGGGCATTCTAGATATATACAATGGTATGGGCTGTGAAAGAACAGTGTTTTGGGGGAATGGCCAACATTCCTATATTACTAGGTACATGGAAGGTGGTAGGAGATGAAGCTAGAAATATTGGCAAAGGGCTTTTTTGTAGTGCCCTGTCTGCAGGGCTGATCTTCAGTTGATATGTACCTATACAGAGATACTAGTTGTTAAAATATTGAATTCCTTCCATGCTGATTGCTAAATCTTATTGGAAGAATAAATTACCTAATGATGTTGTCCAGTACACTTTGCTATGGGACCTAATAACCTTGCTGGTGTGGATTAAGGTTTTTGGAAGGCAAGTAATGGTTGGGAGTCAGTGCCTATCTGATACTCCAGAGTGTTCCATTGTTGTTGGAGGCAACGGAGCAGGCTGCAATGTACAAAAACTGGCTACAAAAACTGCAGGCTGCAGTTTTTGTAGCACCACTTTTGGGGGTGTCCTGAAATATGGGACTCAAGCCTTGTAGGAAATATTAGCACCTAGATGCTTATGTGACCACCAAATGCAGGCAGCAGACCCAGCTGCCTTTTGGCTGCAATGGGGTACCAGTGTTGGATATGGGATATAATGATTGTCTTTTTAATGAGGAAAATGTTGGGAAAAGTTTGATATGGTAATATCTCAATTCATGGCCCAATAAACAAGAGATTAAGTCAATATTTATAAAATTTATCTCATTAATATGTTCGACATTCAATGAAAGATTTTGAAATAAGGAAATGATAGAGCCAATTTTAATATGTCAACAAACCCTATTAATTTTGTGTCAATAATCCTCACTAGTGTTAGAATTCTCATCAGTGTACGTCTACAATTACTACTACTTTGTAATCTGGGATCTTTCGTTTCTATCCTGGTTTTTCCTTTAAATTGCTATAGAATATCTTCTTGAGTATCAAGTTTAAATCATTCATTCCTTGTCTTAAAGATCTCTTTAGTCTTCCTGTTGCATAAGATAAAACTGAAACTCCTTAGTTTTGCGTATAAGGTCTCTCCCCAACCTAATTTTCCAGCTTCACCTTGCACCCTTCTTTTTCCCTCCTTCCTTTCAGTATAATAAAATTTTCACTGCTTAGAGCATTGAAAGAGGGAAGTGGGCCCTTTCCTAGGGGCATATGTACAGAATAAA
This sequence comes from Tamandua tetradactyla, assembly GCF_023851605.1. NCBI lineage: Eukaryota > Metazoa > Chordata > Mammalia > Pilosa > Myrmecophagidae > Tamandua > Tamandua tetradactyla. Next base: position 148,189,736 of record NC_135332.1, read on the forward strand.
CTATTTAGTGAATTTATATATTCTATATACTATATATCCTGAAATATTTGAGATTGGGGCCAAACAGTGGTGCTTTGATTTAAAAAGTTATGTCAAAATTACCTTTTGAAGAGACTCAGATCCTTTAAGAATATAAAGCTCTTGCTACACATTTTCTTCAACTTCAATAAGAAATTTTATAGAATTGTTTTGAAACACATGCTTCCAATCTGCCACCAGACTTTGAAACAGGAATTTATATAACCAAGTCATAGCTGAAATTATTTCACAATCACCATGTGTTTCAACATTTCCAATGTTTTCAAACACTTTCCTTTTTTTTCCCCACTCCTTCCAGTTCACATTTCTCAGCTCATACCCAAGACTTCTTCATTTTTCTGATTCATGGATAATCCCTGTTATAGCTTTCCAGTTTAAAATCAGTTACAAATTGGTTCTGTTCCTTGGTGGGCCATTTTCTTTGGTTAAGCCTATTAATACAGGCAATGCTTAATCCTCAATTTAGAACTCTAGATTCTGGTCTAGGTTCTGCACTCTAATCTCAGTATGTATTTTTAGGGCTTGGCTACTCCTCTCTTGCCACTGTTTAAATTTAGAGCCAGAAACACGGCTTGGAGTAAACTGGCTCCTGTGACAATATAAGATAGCAGTTACAGTCAAAACTTCTCTTTATGACCCTTGTTCTCATCCTAGAACAGCTAGGGGCTGTTCTAAATATAGTCAGTTTAGATAGCTTTATATAAGTACTGTATCTTTATTACTGCAAATATTTCTTTTCTGCTTATTTTTCTCCTAACCTGTGTTTCCTTAACTTGTTTCAAGGAATCAATGCAGCACAGTATGTAAGCAGCATAAAGAAAAAGCTTTGGCATTTGTCAACACTGGGTTATATTTTAGTTTGTCAATTACTAGTTGTGTAACCTTGAGCAAGTGACTTAATCTCTCAGAAGCTCTGTTTCCTTATTTATATATTGAGGATAATAATGCTGACTTTATAGTATTGTGGTAAGATATAAATGTAATACACCTAGCACACAGAATACATACAACAAATGTTGGTAGAAATAGAAATTTCACAGACTATGTTACTGTCAAAAAACACAATCCTATATAATTAGGCCTGCCTGATCCTGCATCAAACAGAAAAACAACTCTCTTTGGTTTGGTGAAAAGGTGAGTTTATTGAACTCTATTGAAGATGTATCATCAAGGAGCTGGAGGAAAAACTTTGCAAGACCAGTTTGAAGTAAGAAAGGAGATTTGAGCTTTTATAGTCCATACAGACAAAGGGATGGCAAAGTCCAGAAGAAAGCAGAAAAAAAAAAAAATAAACACTAGATAAAAGTCACAGGATTCATTCAAATTGAGTAATGGCCACTTGCTTCATTTTGTTTGTCAGCATATCCTGATATCTGGTAGGCCCTTCCTTCTTTGTTGACTGTTTGGGCTTTTGATCTTGTTTTTCAAAAGGAGGAAAGTGCTGATTAGTTCATATGTTTCATTCCTACAAGAAGAATAAGGGAGGTGTTCTAGTTTGCTAGCTGCCAGAATGCAATATACCAGAAATGGAATGGGTTTTAAAAAGGGGAATTTAATAAGTTGCTAGTTTACAGTTCTAAGGCTGAGAAAATGTCCCAATTAAAATAAGTCTATAGAAATGTCCAATCAAAGGCAGCCAGGGAAATATACTTTGGTTCAAGAAGGCTGATGATGTTCAAGGTTTCTCTCTCAAGTGAGAAGGCACATGGCAAACATAGTCAGGGCTTCTCGCTCAGCTGAAAGGGCATGTGGCAAACACGGCGTAATCTGCTAGCTTTCTCTCCTGGCTTCTGGTTTCATGAAGCTCCCTGGGAGGCGCTTTCTTTCTTCATCTCTAAAGGTTGCTGGCTTGTGGACTCGCTGCTTCGTGGTGCTGCAGCATTCTCTGCTCTCTCCGAATCTCCTTCATTCTCCAAAATGTTTCCTCTTTTATAGGACTTCAGAAACTTATCAAGACCCACCCAAATGGGTGGAGACATGTTGTCACTTAATCCAGTTTAACAACCACTCTTTACTAAATAACATCATCCAGGGAGATGATCTGATTACAGTTTCAAACATACAGTATTGAATAGGGAATGGGATTTTGATTAAAACATGGCTTTTCTAGGGGACAAACATCCTTTCAGACCAGTACAGGAGGGTTACTGGGAACAGAGAGTAAGTTTTCCTTTTTTTTTTTTTTTTTTGTTTAACCCAGTTTTATTTGCATTGACTATGTTATAATTTTGTCTGATTTATCTTTTTTTTGTTTAATTTTTATTGAAAGAGCAATGTACAAGCACATACATTTTTAACATACAAACATTCCATACATGGTATACAATCAGTGGCTTGCAATATCATCACATAGTTGTATATTCATCACCGTGATCACTTTTTAGAACATTTGCATCACTCCAGATAAAGAAATAAAAAGAAAAAAGAAAAAACTCCTACATACCATATCCCTTACCCCTCCCTCTCATTGACCACTTGTATTTCCATTTATCCAATAAGATTTCTTTTTCTTTGTTGAGATTAGACAAACAGCAAACTATTTCAACAGGTGCTTTTTATGCCTAAAATAACTCAAAGCTGCTTAAGTCAAGTGATTATACTAAATAGTTTTTTCTTTTTAACTACAGAAGACTATACTAAGCATTTTCCAGCTGAAGGATTATACTGAATATTTTTCTATCTAACCAGCTATCAAATAGTCACTTCATCTCAATTTTTCTATTGTTATTTTATAATAACAATAAAGACATTCTTTAAATAAAAAAATCTATATAATCTCACTGGCCTACATAATTTTTCATTTTTGTATATTCCTTTATAGATTTTTTCTATCTGTATACATCATGTTTTTTTTTTTTTTAACTTTTTTTATTGTATAGTACAACGTATATACAAAGCAAAGAAATAAAAAAAGCAATAGTTTTCAAAGCACACTTCAACAAGTAGCTACAGGACAGATCCCAGAGTTGGTCATGGGCTACCCATACAATCCTCTCAGATTATTTTCCTTCTAGCTGCTCCAGAATATAGGAGGCTAGAAGGCTTAAACATTTTTTTATCATCACAACCGACTTTTTTTTCCTTTTTTTTGTGAAAAATAACGTATATACAAAACAATAAATTTCAAAGCACAGCACCACAATCAATTGTAGAACATAGTTCAGAGTTTGACATGGGTTACAATTCCACAATTTTAGGTTTTTACTTCTAGCTGCTTTAAGATGCTGAAGACTAAAAGAGATATCAATTTAATGATTCAGCATTCATATTCATTTGTTAAATCTTATCTTCACTGTATAAGTCCACCATCGCCTTGGATCTTTCTATTCCTGTCTTTATGGGTATTTGTGCTATGGCCATTCTAACTTTTTCATTTGATCGAGAGCATGGCCTATGGATTTTTGTGTCCCTAAAGTTTGACACAGTATCAGGGGATTCCCTGATGATAAGGTTTCATAGTTCCATATTCTTTCCCCCATCCCTCAGGGGACTTTGCCGATAATTTTTGATTATCTGCTTAAAATACTCTAGGATGTATCCAGATATTACAATAATCTATACAGGATTAAAGGACCTTTTTCTTATTCTGCGCTCCCTGTGTTTCAGTTGTTTAAATGAGCTATACAGACAGGTTGAGTTAGATTATGTGCTACAGAAAATTTCAGGCCAGACCATATAAACCTTTCTTCCTCTGGTCTCAAAGAGTAAGTGTCATTCTAAAATATAGACACCATCTTCCTTACCCCTGTGTTCTGAATTACAAAACCTGATCAGCTTCATTCTTATCTCTAAATATCCATATATATATATATATCAGTCCCTTGAAATCCATAATAATAATCACCACTCCAGACTTAATGTGTCTGCTTTAAAAGCTTACAATCTAGGCCCCTGTTTTTTTATAAATAGTTTTGAAAGGTGGCCATGCCATTGTTGTTCTTTTGTTTCTGGCTTATTTTGCCTCACCGAATGTCCCACAGGTTCACTCACATCGTTGTGACTTTGTTCCTTTTTGTAGCTGCACAACCTTCGTTCAGAAGTATATGCCGTTGTTTGCCAATCTGCTTCTCAGACAGCGTATGCTTCAGCCGCCTGCTTTCATCAGGCTTCATGTATAGTGCCCAAAGTCCACAGTCTATCAACACACTCAGTTTTAGATAATTTCATTGTTCCCAAGAGAAAACCAGTAAACACACCCTTGCCAAAATGGAAATCTAAAACTCCTCTTAACTCTTGTCCCTCTTCCCATTATTTACCTCTGCTGTTGCTGTAATAGAGCTGATATTTACCTTTTGAACATAGCCCATAGTATGCAATAGCAGTTTTCCACCTTACCATGGACTTAAACACTCTTTGTACATAAATCATATCTTTGAAGTAATTCTTGCAAGAATTAATTTATATTTCTAATGTTAAGCAGGGGGATAGATAGGTCTATACAACCCTTTCAATATTCATCTTCAATATGATAATATTACTTATAGATCTACTAGGGATTCACCTTCACGTTTATCTATTCCCGTATATTGGAGTTCAACCTCATTAGCTAACGGTTCACCTATCTCTAGCTTCTTTGTATCTTTAAGTTCCCTATATTCTGTATTATAAGCCTCTGATTATACCTTTATGCTGGTCATAAAAATTGAGTCATACAGTATCTATCCTTTTGTGTCTGGCTTATTTCACTCAGCATTATGTCCACAAGGTTCATCCATCTTGTTATGTGCTTCAGGATGTCATTTTGTCTTACTGCTGCGATATGCATCATGTTTTACATAGATGCAATTATGGTGTATGTACAGTTTTATGTTCTGCTTAATAATTTACTATAAATGTTTTTACTTATTAGGATATCATGAATATTTTTCCATGAATATATTTTTTCATTCACCTACCTCAGAATATGACATAACATACATATTCAATTAAATGGATTCCCTTTCATTCTGGTTTTTAATACTTATAGAACATTTCATTGCAGTTGGAACAATTAAAACAAAAATGTTCAACATTCCACTGTGAAGTTTTGTTTGATATCTTGTTTTTATCTCTGCTTCATTGTCAACCCAAATGTGGGACAGCTTTATTTCTTTGATCCAGAATTCAACTCATATCATGCAGCTGTGTTTGTAGCATGTATTGGGAAAGTTTGGGGATAATGATGATGAGGCTTCTGCACAGTGACTACTTCAAAAATGAATTCAATTTTTCCATTTAAAAAAAATTTGTTTGAACATTTATTTTTTTATTTTTTATTTTTGAAGTTTTGAAATATGAATGGCCATCTATTTTCAACACCCTGCAATATTGTTGTTTGGACATTTATATACACTTTGTTTCTAACTCATGATCAGGTTATTAGTATCTCCTTTTTATTTTCCCTTTCATCTCCATTCCCTCTCTACTGCCCAATTTTTAAATTTTCTTTTTCTATCTTTCTTTCTTTTTTCCACTGACCAATTTTTGTTAATTTTTTACATAGCAGCTTAGCTATGTTTTTGTTTTTTATTTCAGTCTGTTCCCTTGGAGTTTCCATTCTGCTTTGATGTAGTTTATCAAGGCAATTGCTTAAGTGAACCTGGTATCTTCCTAAATAAATCTCCAATATCAGTTGGTAAAATATTTATCCTTCATTCTGCTGCATAGATTGTTCTATACATGTTCAACTGAATTTGATTGGGCTTTAGGGGAATCCTTCTGGGTATAAGTTCACTTGGACCTGATGATATTCATATCTGGGTAAGAGTTTACTGTATTTACTCAAGGGAAATACTTAAGGTTCATTAGGTTGACATTATAATTAAATTCCAGCATTTTTTTGTAGGTTCATATAGAGTAGAAGGATATATTGATAAATAAATCCTCTGAGGATATGGTACCATTATAATAGCCTTAGTAAAATAGAAAAAAAATCATTTACCATGTGAAACAGTGTAGTTATAATTCTTGTGACCTAAAAACAATGCTCCTAATGATAATACAGTTTCTGTTTATCTGTCCACATTTTTTTTTTTTTGCTAAAGAAGGCTGACCAAGGTGAAATAGTGAACATGGTGAAATCTATCTTGTGTTCTTCCTGGTTTTCTTATTTGTCACCTCTTTCTCCATTGATGAATGACTTTTTTCCTTTGGACATCTACTTTTTAGTCTTCTTTCCTCATCCCTAGAACATTAGAGAAAGAGAAATCAGTCATTTATGCTTTTCCAAATGGTGAATAATTGTGCCATAACCTTAATTTTTCCAATTGGCTAATAATAAAGGTACAACCTTAAGCAGATTTTTATTTATACAGGTTAAGTCAAGTACTGTTAACTTATGTAGAGACTGTGAGGGCAGGAATTTTATGCAATATATCTCTATGTTTTGCTGAGGTTAGCACAGTACCTAACACATAATGAGTGCTCAGTAAAGAACTAATAAAAGAATTAAAGACATTCTGTTTAAAGAATTCCCAAGTATCAATAGAAGACATGAAGGGGCACAATAACAGGTATTTTTAGAATTGTATTAAAAATACTCTAAAAGTTGATCCTGAAGATAATCCTGAATTAATTATTTTGGTGAGACCAGAAATGAAGATGGTGTGTGCGTGTGTGTCTGTGTGTGTGCGTGTGCATGTGTGCATGAGTGCGTGTGTGTGTGTGTGAGTGTGTGGCGAGTTAGGATTTTGTCAATCTGTGATGATTGGCTGTTTTCCTTTTGTCCATCCTGAATAAGGAAAGTACAAAGTACATGAGTTGAGGATGGAACAGGAGGCAGGGGCCAGATTATATAGGGACTTATAGCGCATGGCAAGGAGTTTAGTTTTATTCTAAATATAATGACAATTTTAGGGGAAAGGGTTGAGTGGTACGATGTCGGGGAAAGGTGGTGGTAGTGTTTTAGAGTGGGAGCAAGAGAGGTAGCAGGTTTCTGGCTCAGACAGAAGTTCAATTTTGAACAAATCTGAAGTTTTAGTTGTGATTCCAAGTGAATAGTTGAAGTCATCTTTTTCAGACTTTTATTTTTAATGTTTTTTTTCTCATTTTTAGGTAAGTTAAAATATCTTGACATTGTCTTATTGCCATCTTCTAAAATAGATTTTCCTTGTTATATAGGCTAGTGGTGGTACCCATGAAATATAACCTAAAGCTATGAATTATAATTTCTATTTTAATTAAAATTGCTACTTGTCTTGAGTCTTTAGGACTAAGATAACTTTTCTACTCAAGTGGTGGATTTTGTTAGTGTTTATGGCAAACATTTTATAGGTATTGACAATAGCAGTTGTAATTACAACACAAATTGGATTTAAAGAATTGTAGTTTCTGAGGGAATTATTGTTTTTGTATTTGAATTGCTGATTATTTAAGTCCAAAGTAGTTCAGCATCTTTTTTCCTGAGTGTTGTTTTGATGACATTATTAAGCACTGGTATGCTTAAGAAAAGGTTAATAAGAAAGAAAAAAAGAATTCAAGATAAAGGATAGAGAAGTGGAGTGTGCAAATAAGAAAGAAAAAGTGGACAAAAGAAACACAAAAATAGAGATACAAAAAGAAAAGAGAAAAGACCCATGCCATTTAAAGTTGTATGATTAGGAAAATAAAATTCACTCTAGGTTATTTCAAACAATGGGAATTTAATATAAGGACTCAATTACCAAAAGTTTTGGTAGAGCCAGGGATGCAAAAAAAGTGGAAGATAAATTAACTGAAGACCAGCTACTACAGGAAGCCATTACCACCCCTAGGTGGGACAATGGGCTGGGAGAATGAAAAGGAAAATCATGTTAAACAGAGCCTATAGGTATTATGATATAAGATTGTTGGACTACCACCACTGTCCTTGGAGATGTTGCTGCTTTGCAGGGAGCCAAAAGCCTGACTTTTACTGATGCAAAATGTCTGTAGTCCTCTTGGTGATGCTGGACTTACCTCAGAGTATGCTGGATCCTGCAGTAACTCACAGATACCTCTGTCAGAACTGTACTGCTAATGCAGTAACCAGCATTTGTATGATGGTTTTCTGGTACTGATACCTATTTTGGAGCCAGAACCTATGAGTAATCTTTGCTGAGGCCCTTGGAATGCTGCTGCTCTCCATGCAGGAACCAGAAATAGAAGGAAGTAAACAGAATGGTTCATTTTCTCCTGCCACCTAATTTTCACCAGTGCTTCCCAGTGGCAGTACTTAACTGGAAATCAGCTATTAAGGTAGTATGAGAAATATAGTCCTTAGATTTTAGCCTCCAAAATACAGAGGAGAATACAGAAGGGTAGGAATGGAGCTGAGAGCCAATAACAAACAAGCATTAGGAAAAGTTAAAAATTACTATTTCTTAATCACAATAGGAGAGAAGAAAAATTTTTGCAATTTTTATGAGTAATATCAGGATCCATTCTCCTCCTTCTCTTACCCTTCCCCTCTTCCTCCTTCTCCTCCTCTTTTGGATATGGTTGAGATAAATGATTAAATTACAGGGGCTGATAGAAAAACTTTGAAAGTAAGCTAATTCTCCATTGAGGTGTCAGGATATTTTAGGAATCAAGCAGCAAAAATGGAGCCGAGTTAATTTAATCAGAAAAGAAACTTATTAGAAGGATATTGGTTGGCTCTCAGAAAAGATGAATAATTTGTCCATGGAAAAGAGAAATTGGAGTAGCTCTGGAAACTAATTTTTCAGAAACTAATGGATAGTGTTTTCAAGGTACTGCTTGCTATTTGTATGAATCAGCTTAATCATTTTCCGTATCAATTTTATATCATGTTTAAGGTTCACGTCACCAGAAGAGATGTAATCTGGCCTAGTTGGGTTAGTTACCAACTCCTTGATCAGAGGAACGCAAGGCACCTTGGTAGACAGCTATATCAAGACTATTCAATAATTGAGGATTCCTTTCTCAAAAGAATTTTGAGTTTTAGAGGAAAGTGGATACTAGGCAGGCAAAAATCACAAGATATCTATTAATTGATTTATTTTGTATTAATGATAGGTGGCTCAAAACCATAGCCAAAAATTCTTTAGCACTTAATATGTAATAGGCACTTTGATCTTCTAAAATAATATCTTTGAGGAGGTTGTCATTATTATCCTCATTTTACAGATGAGAAAAATTGAGAGGTGCGCTTCTGGTGATGGTGGATTAGGCAGTTTGGACTAACACTCCCACTGAGAACAACTAGAAAAGCTGGATCAAATATAAAAATCATCTGTTTGAAGGTATCAGAGAGCTAACACATCAGTGAAGACAATGGGGACAAGACCCTGGAGAAGAAGGAAACCTAAAGAGGTGAGCTAGACATTTGAGGCCTTTTTCCCCTAAGGGAATCTGCTGTTTCCAGTAGAGGTGGCTGAGAGGCTAAGAAACTGAGAAGATCTTTTGATACCCTCATGGGCTCAGGCCGTGGGAGCAATAGTAAGTCTAGGGTCCACCAAAGATGTAGGTTACCTGTTAAGTTCCCCAGGCTTTGGGTTCAGACTCTGAAGGACTACACCTTAGGAATAAGGATGAATCAGAAATAAAATTATCTTCTTACAGAATAAAGTCCAGTTTAGAATAATCATAATCCTTGATTAGATTAAGGACATTCAGGATTGTTTGACTCTAGTTATTTCTTAAAGCAGAAATGAATCTTTTCTGGAGGAAGCTAACATTGTCCTAGGCCTCACTAATTTTTTACATATAATGTCTGGCTTGCACACAAAAATAACCAGGCATATAGAAGACTAAGAGAAAAAACAGCTCATAGAAACAGATCCATAAAGGATGCAAATAATGGAGTTCTCAGACACTACCTAAAAATAAGTATAATTAATATGTTTAAAGTAGCAAAATACAAAACTGAAAATTTTGATAGAATTAGAAATCATAAAGACTAAGTAGTAAAAAGTATAGAACTGAAAAATAAATGAAATTAAGAACTCATTGGATGCATTTAACAGCATACCAGATATAGTTGAAAAGTGACATAGCTGAAATTAATTGATATATATTGAGGAATATACCCAGTAACTTCAGGAAACACATTCTTTTCACTTGCATATGTAATATAAAAATTGGCCATATCCTGGATAAAGCAATTCTCAACAAATTTCAGAAGATTGAAATATGCAGGCCACAGTGCTAAAAATCTATAATAGAAAGATAATTAGAAAATTCCTATATATTTAGAAATTAAGAAATCCACTTTGGAAAAACCAGAGGATTAAAGTAGAAATGACAAGGAAAGTTTAAATATATTTTTTACCTGAATGGTAATGAAAACACAACTTGCAAAATATGTGTGAAGCAGCTAAAGTAGTCTTTAGAGGGTAATTTATTGTGTAAAGCCATATGTCACAAAAAAAGAATGGGTGAAAATTATTGATTTAAGCATTTATCTCAAGAAGGTAAGAAGAAAACTTCTATCAAATTAATCTGAAAGAAAGTAGAAGGAAACAAATAATAAAGATAAGGGAGAAACCAATGGAAGGAAAAGTAGACATAAAATAAGAAAGGATCAACAAAAAATTGAAAAAAATTTCAAAAATTTCAAAAATTGAGTCTCTGAAAATATTAATAAAATTGGTAAACACCTGCCATGACTGGTGAGGAAAAAGAGAGAGAAGGCACAACTAGCATCAGGTATGAAAAAGAAGATATCACTGTAGACCCTAAAGATGTTAAGGAGATAATAAAAGGATTTTATGAAATTATGTGTCTGTACAGTTAGAAAATAGTTGATATGGATAAATTCCTCAAAAATATAATTTGCTAAAAGAAGAAATAGAAAACTTGAGCAGTACTGTAGTTCTTTTTTTGAAAATATTAAAAATATTTTCATTTCATCATATAACATCACTTACATTGCAATTTTTATACTCTTTTAAATCAATAACTAGAGCCATAGAGTAGTTAAGTTCTTCTTTCAAAGTTTCCAGTTTATTCAAATCTTTCCTCAAATGAGACTACATTTTGTTCAATAATGTCAAGAAAATGGATCTAATTAAAATTAGTTTCAGGATTATTTGTGCATGAATCTTCTTTAAAATCATGCAAACATTTTCTTTTTCTCATTTTAATTTCTTATGTTTTATTGGAATGTCACTTTTCTTCATATGTCACGTGCAGTTTCATTCAATTTAAATAAACAATTTTCTTTATCATTAAAATGTTTTAACCCTTATATAAGTGAAATAGACAATGTTAACCTATTTGTTTTTGTAAGCTTCTGATAATATTTGGAATAGAAAGCAATACCTATATCAAATAAGTACAGATAGTGTGAATTTAAAATTAATTCTAATTTTCTGCCATGAAGTATGATTCATTCTTCATTTGAGGATCTTCTATTGTTTCAGTCAACTCATCTCATACATCCTCTATCTAGCCTAAATTAAGTCTAATGGCTATAGCACCATTTAATAGGCATTCACATTGTATGCCTGAAAGCACTTCAAAGGTCAGTTCTGATACGCGTTTCATCAAGACGTGACATCTCTAGGCAGAACCAGAAAATACTGCATATAATCTTTGAAGTGATCTGAAGGATGACAATGCTATTTGTGCCAGTTTGAAATTATTATGTACCCCAAGAAAGTCATGTCCTTTAATTCTCATTCAATATTACTGGGTGGGATCATTTCTATTGTTTCCATGGAGATGTGACCCACCCAATTGTGGGTGGTAGCTTTTGATTAGATGGTTTCCATGGAAATGTGTCTCCACCCATTCAAGGTGGGTTGCTTACTGGAGCCCTTTTAGAGGGAACTATTTTGGAAAAAAGCTATAGAGCCACCAGAGCTGAGAGAGCTATAGAGCCAGAGATCTTTGAAAATGCAAAAGGAGAACAGTACTGGGGAATCCTTATGAAATGAGAAGCCAGGAGAGAAAGCTAGCGGACGTTGTCATGGGCCTTTCCAGCTGACAGAGGTATTCTGGACCCATTGGTCTCTCTTGAATCAAGGTATCTTTTACTGGATGCCTTAGTTTGGACATTTTCATGGTCTTAGAACTGTAAACTTATAACTTAATAAATTCCCTTTTAAAACCTGTTCTATTTCTGGTATATTGCATTCTGGCAGCTTTTGCAAACTTTTTAAAGCACAGTTGATGATGTGTCTCCTGAAACAAATTCAGACTATGCACTGCATTGCCCAAAATGACAGGCACTAGACACATGTGGCTATTGAGCATTTGAAATGTGGCTAGTCCAAATTGAGATTGCTATACGTATAAAGTATATACAGGATTTCAAAAGCTTAGTAAAAGAAAAAAGAAAGAATATAAAATATCTCACTAATAATTTTTAATATTGATTGCATGTTGAAATGATAATATTTTAGATATATTAGGAAGAATAAAGTAAATTAATTTCACTTCTTTCTTTTTATGGTTGCAATGTAAATATTTAAAATCTTAGAGATATATACGTGGCTTGCATTATATTTCTATTGGACAGTACTGCTGTAGCGCACAAAGCTTTTGAAATTTTGGCCAAAATTCTGGTTTGTACATTTTTTCCTTTACCAAAGAGTGTTAGCATTGTTATTATTGGCTTGGCCTCAGCAATCTTTTAGATCAAGAGCCATGTAATTGAAAGGGTTTTTTGCTTGTTTGTCTGTTTAATTCTTTACTTAAGTCAAAACCTGTACTTTTCACAACCGAGGTAAAACTAATGAAATATTAGTTACGATTTTCCTGTACTTCTGTGACTTTGATTTTCTTATTTTCTTCTTCTGGCAATTTGACAGTAATAAATGTTAGGTCAAATGCCTTTTTTTCTGGGTACAGACTAGTGGAACTTATTATTATTAACTCTTCAAAATTCATCTTTTAATTATTAACCATTAAATCAATGCTTTCATTTTGAATTCTTAATCCTACTTGGTCATAATTTGCTTTATTATTTTTTAACTATCTTACACATTTGGCTTTTCTAGGTTTAATTTTGAAATCATTTTTACTAAGCCTAGAAGTTCTCCTTTATTTTCTGTCAATAATTTGGCAATAAATACTATGAAATGCATCAGTATGCCTGGCTAAATATTGGACATGTATTATTGTTTTAGGGATATCCTCAGTGTTTTATATTGGTGTTTACCTTTCATTGTGGAGTACTGTCAATTGTCTACTGTTTACTCAAACTTTTTTTTTTGAGTTCCAGTAATTGCATGCGCTTTTTAAAAACTTTTTCATTGTATAATATAACATGTATATACAACACAAAGAAGTGAAAAAGCAGTAGTTTTCAAAGCTGCATGTGCCTTTTTTAAATGCATAAGTGACATTCATATTCTTTTTTTTCCTTATCATATGATCATTCCGTTCTTCTTATATAATCAATAACTCACATTATCATCACATAGTTATATATTCATCATCATGATCATTTCTTAGAACATCTCCATCAATTCAGAAAAAGGAATAAAAATACAAAAGAAAAAAATTCATACATACCATACCCCTTACCCCTCCCCTTCACCGATCACCAGCATTTCAATCTACTAAATTTATTTTAACATTTGTTCCCCCTATTATTTATTTATTTTCAATCCATATGTTTTACTTGTCCATCAATAAGGTAGAAAAAAGGAGCATCAGACACAAGGCTCTCACAACCACATAGTCACACTGCGACAGCCATATCATCGTACAATTATCTTCAAGAAACATGGCCACCAGAGCACAGCTCCATATTTTCAGGTGGTTCCCTCCAGCCTCTCCATTACACCTTAACTGTGATATCTATTTAATTCATAAGAATAACCTCCAGGATAAACTCTTACTCTGTTTGAAATCTCTCAGCCATTGACACTTTATTTTGTTCATTTTGCTCTTCCCCCTTTTGATCAAGAAGGTTTTCTCAAGCCCTTCATGCTGAGTTCCAGCTCATTCTAGGGTTTCTGTCCCATGTTGGCAGGAAGGTCCACACCCCTGGGAGTCGTGTCCGATGTAGGGAAGGGGAGGAGAATGAGTTTGCTTGCTGTGTCAGCCGAGAGAGAGAGAGGCCACATCTGAGCAACAGAAGAGGTTCTCTTGGAGGTGACTCTTAGGCCAAATTTTCAGTAAGTTTAGCCTGTCCTTTGCGGGGTTAAGTTTCATATGAACAAACCCCAAGATTGGAGGCTTGGCCTATTGCTTTGGCTGTCCCCACTGCCTGTATCAAGAATTCTCCACTTGGGAAAGTTGAATTTTCCCCCTTTTTCCCCATTCCCCCTAAGAGACTCTGCAAATACTTCCCAATTCACTGTTCAAATCGCTCTGGGATTTATCTGGGCATCACTCTGACAAACCTACAAAATTTCAAGCCTTACACAAGATTCCAAGTACTGTGGTGTTCGATTAAGCTGTCTTCTTAAGTTATATTAGGAAATGCACTAGTCAAAATATAAATTTTGTACCAAATAAACATTTTTTTGCTTCTCTCAAACATACGTTAAAGTTTAAAAATATGAATTACCATCTATTTTCAACAACCTGCATTATTGACATTCCTTTGTTCTTTCTCATGCAGAAACATTTTTTTTTCTTATTTATTTTTTGTTGTTTCTTTCCCTGCTGGAGAATGCCAGCCCCCTGAGGGCAAGAGTTTTTGCTGCCATGTCCTGGGTGCCTAGAATGGTGCTAGATACTCAACATATTTAGTGACTTGAGTGAAGTCACTAAATGGAGTCACCTGAATGACATCATGCTCCAGCAACCCTGCCTGCCCCGGCCACCCACCAGTGGAAATGGCTAATGGCAGGATACTGTGTTGCCAGAGTCTGGTCAACGGCTCTTCCAAGCAAGTTGAGGGACCTCATTGAGCTGAGCCTAGAGATTTTTCTGGTTTGCCGCATATCTTTCAAATCACAAGCATGCAACCTGCTTCCTCTTTCACAGGTGTCCCTGCCCTGGGGTGATAGAATAGTAAGGCAAACAGGAAGCATATGGAAACCAGGGTCTTCCTTGTAGGGGCAAAGGTCTTGGGCTAGGTCTGTTGAGGCTGGGCAGGGCAGGGCTGGGAGGGCTGGGCCACAGGACCCAGCTGATGCTGGTGGGGGCGGCCTGGGAGGAAGTACGTGGAGCTCAGGTGTGCTTCTGTGCCCTGCTGACTGCTATGGTTTCCTGGTTAGCGGGACTGGCTTTGGGTCAAGAAGTGTTGGCACCCCCATGCATGTGGCTGGGTTTCAGGCTGGGTCTGAGATCAGATCCTTCTGGACAGAAAATGGGCCCTGTGGGACTGCTGGTTGCTCCTGGATTGGATGTCATGAGCTCCGTTTCTTGCCAGCTGTGAGGCTGTGCGGTCATGTCACCTCTCTTGGCCTCAGTTTCCTCCTTGTAAAATGAGGAAAGTGATGTCCATGTGACTTGTCTCACAGGGGAGTGATGAGAAGGGAGGCAGCCACAGTGTACTTTAAACCAGAAAAGGAAGGGCAGGGCATGCAAATGTGCAAGGAAATTGTGTGGGGAAGGAACGTGGGGTTCAGCCAGCCAACCAGATCCGAATTTGGGGAACTGGCTCTACTCCTGATTTGAGACCTCGACAAATATCCCTTTGCCAGGGGTTTGGTTCCTCACTGGTGTGGACAGGTTTGCTCTGGGTTGCTTTGGTTAGGGGGTGTGGGTGGGAAGAGCTGGTTCGTTCCTGCGCCTGAGTGAGGTGGACCAGCCGGGCAGGGTGGTGCGGTGATGAAGCAAGCAGCACAGAGAGCTTTGTGCCCAGGGGGCAAACTTCAGGGACGCTGCAAATAAGACCTTGGCACCAGAAAAAAGCGCCAATTGGCCTTTTGCAACCTAGCCATCATGGTTCTTGCAGCTCAATAATAAAAAAAGACAAATAACCCAATTAAAAATGAACACAGGATGTGAATAGGCATTTTCCCAAAGAAGATCTACAAAAGGCGAATAAGCAAGGAGAAGATGCTGGCAGGCTGTTTTAGTTTCCTAGGCTGCTCAAGACAGGCACTATGAAGTGGACTGGCTTAAACAATGGGAATTTATTCACTTACAGTTTGAGGCCAGGAAAATGTCCAGATCAAGGCACTGTTGAGGTGGTGCTTTCTGCCTGAAGACCAGCTGCCGGGAATCCTTGCCTCTGCTGCCAGGTGGCAAGGCTCATGGCAGAGTTTGCTGATATCTCTCTTCTCTTCTGGGTTTCATTGATTTCCGCTTCTTGCTTCTGTGGCTTTCTCTCTGTCTGAATTTCCTTCTCTCTTTTTTTTTTTTTATTAATTAACGGAAAAAAAGAAATTAACCCAACATTTAGAAATCATACCATTCTACATATGCAATCAGTAATTCTTAAAATCATCACATAGATGCATGATCATCGGTTCTTAGTACATTTGCATTGGTTTAGAAGAACTAGCAACACAACAGAAAAAGATACAGAATGTTAATATAGAGAAAAGAAATAAAAGTAATAATAATAGTAAAAAAACAAACAAACAAAACAAACAAACAAAAAATCTTTAGCTCAGATGCAGCTTCATTCAGTGTTTTAACATGATTACTTTACACTTAGGTATTATTGTGCTGTCCAATTTTGAGTTTTTGTATCTAATCCTGTTGCACAGTCTGTATCCCTTCAGCTCCAATTACCCGTTATCTTACCCTGTTTCTAACTCCTGCTGGACTCTGTTACCAATGACATATTCCAAGTTTATTCTCGAATGTTGGTTCACATCAGTGGTACCATACAGTATCTGTCCTTTAGTTTTTGGCTGGACTCACTCAGCATAATGTTCTCTAGGTCCATCCATGTTATTACATGCTTCATAAGTTTATTCTGTCTTAAAGCTGCATAATATTCCATCGTATGTATATACCACAGTTTGTTTAGCCATTCTTCTGTTGATGGACATTTTGGCTGTTTCCATTGCTTTGCAATTGTAAATAACGCTGCTATAAACATTGGTGTGCAAATGTCCGTTTGTGTCTTTGCCCTTAAGTCCTTTGAGTAGATACCTAGCAATGGTATTGCTGGGTCGTATGGCAATTTTTATATTCAGCTTTTTGAGGAACCGCCAAACTGCCTTCCACAGTGGTTGCACCATTTGACATTCCCACCAACAGTGGATAAGTGTGCCTCTTTCTCCGCATCCTCTCCAGCACTTGTCATTTTCTGTTTTGTTGATAATGGCCATTCTGGTGGGTGTGAGATGATATCTCATTGTGGTTTTGATTTGCATTTCTCTAATGGCCAGGGACATTGAGCATCTCTTCATGTGCCTTTTGGCCATTTGTATTTCCTCTTCTGGTAGGTGTCTGTTCAAGTCTTTTTCCCATTTTGTAATTGGGTTGGCTGTCTTTTTGTTGTTGAGTTGAACAATCTCTTTATAAATTCTGGATACTAGACCTTTATCTGATATGTCATTTCCAAATATTATCTCCCATTGTGTAGGCTGTCTTTCTACTTTCATGATAAAGTTCTTTGATGCACAAAAGTGTTTAATTTTGAGGAGCTCCCATTTCTTTCTTTCTTTCTTCAGTGCTCTTGCTTTAGGTTTAAGGTCCATAAAACCACCTCCAATTGTAAGTTTCATAAGATATCTCCCTACATTTTCCTCTAACTGTTTTATGGTCTTAGACATAATGTTTAGCTCTTTGATCCATTTTGAGTTAACTTTTGTATAGGGTGTGAGATACGGGTCTTCTTTCATTCTTTTGCATATGGATATCCAGTTCTCTAGGCACCATTTATTGAAGAGACTGTTCTGTCCCAGGTGAGTTGGCTTGACTGCCTTATTAAAGATCAAATGTCCATAGATGAGCGAGTCTATATCTGAGCACTCTATTTGATTCCATTGGTCGATATATCTATCTTTATGCCAATACCATGCTGTTTTGACCACTGTGGCTTCATAATATGCCTTAAAGTCAGGCAGCGTGAGACTTCCAGCTTCGTTTTTTTTCCTCAAGATATTTTTAGCAATTCGGGGCACCTTGCCCTTCCAGA
The DNA here is from genome assembly GCF_023851605.1 of Tamandua tetradactyla. Taxonomy (NCBI): domain Eukaryota; kingdom Metazoa; phylum Chordata; class Mammalia; order Pilosa; family Myrmecophagidae; genus Tamandua; species Tamandua tetradactyla. The sequence continues at coordinate 148,207,677 of NC_135332.1, forward strand.
TAAATTTGCTTATTGGTTTTTCTATTTCTGAAAAATAAGTTGTTGGGATTTTGATTGGTATTGCATTGAATCTGTAGATCAATTTAGGTAGGATTGACATCTTAACTATATTTAGTCTTCCAATCCATGAACACGGTATGCCCTTCCATCTATTTAGGTCTTCTGTGATTTCTTTGAGCAGTATTTTGTAGTTTTCTTTGTATAGGTTTTTTGTCTCTTTAGTTAAATTTATTCCTAGGTATTTTATTCTTTTAGTTGCAATTGTAAATGGGATTCGTTTCTTGATTTCCCCCTCAGCTTATTCATTACTAGTGTATAGAAATGCTACAGATTTTTGAATGTTGATCTTGTAACCTGCTACTTTGCTGTACTCATTTATTAGCTCTAGTAGTTTTGTTGTGGATTTTTCTGGGTTTTCGACGTATAGTATCATATCGTCTGCAAACAGTGATAGTTTTACTTCTTCCTTTCCAATTTTGATGCCTTGTATTTCTTTTTCTTGTCTAATTGCTCTGGCTAGAACCTCCAACACAATGTTGAATAATAGTGGTGATAATGGACATCCTTGTCTTGTTTCTGATCTTAGGGGGAAAGTTTTCAATTTTTCCCCATTGAGGATGATATTAGCTGTGGGTTTTTCATATATTCCCTCTATCATTTTAAGGAAGTTCCCTTGTATTCCTATCTTTTGAAGTGTTTTCAACAGGAAAGGATGTTGAATCTTGTCGAATGCCTTCTCTGCATCAATTGAGATGATCATGTGATTTTTCTGCTTTGATTTGTTGATATGGTGTATTACATTAATTGATTTTCTTATGTTGAACCATCCTTGCATACCTGGGATGAATCCTACTTGGTCATGATGTATAATTCTTTTAATGTGTTGTTGGATACGATTTGCTAGAATTTTATTGAGGATTTTTGCATCTATATTCATTAGAGAGATTGGTCTGTAGTTTTCTTTTTTTGTAATATCTTTGCCTGGTTTTGGTATGAGGGTGACGTTGGCTTCATAGAATGAATTAGGTAGTTTTCCCTCCACTTCGATTTTTTTGAAGAGTTTGAGGAGAATTGGTACTAATTCTTTCTGGAACGTTTGGTAGAATTCACATGTGAAGCCATTTGGTCCTGGACTTTTCTTTTTAGGAAGCTTTTGAATGACTAATTCAATTTCTTTACTTGTGATTGGTTTGTTGAGGTCATCTATGTCTTCTTGAGTCAAAGTTGGTTGTTCATGTCTTTCCAGGAACCCGTCCATTTCATCTAAATTGTTGTATTTATTAGCATAAAGTTTTTCATAGAATCCTGTTATTACCTCCTTTATTTCTGTGAGGTCAGTAGTTATGTCTCCTCTTCCATTTCTGATCTTATTTATTTGCATCCTCTCTCTTCTTCTTTTTGTCAATCTTGCTAAGGGCCCATCAATCTTATTGATTTTCTCATAGAACCAACTTCTGGCCTTATTGATTTTCTCTATTGTTTTCATGTTTTCAATTTCATTTATTTCTGCTCTTATCTTTGTTATTTCTTTCCTTTTGCTTGCTTTGGGATTAGTTTGCTGTTCTTTCTCCAGTTCTTCCAAGTAGACAGTTAATTCCTGCATTTTTGCCTTTTCTTCTTTTCTGATATAGGCATTTAGGGCAATAAATTTCCCTCTTAGCACTGCCTTTGCTGCGTCCCATAAGTTTTGATATGTTGTGTTTTCATTTTCATTTGCCTCAAGCTATTTACTAATTTCTCTTGCAATTTCTTCTTTGACCCACTTGTTGTTTAAGAGTGTGTTGTTGAGCCTCCACGTATTTGTGAATTTTCTGGCACTCCACCTATTATTGATTTCCAACTTCATTCCTTTATGATTCGAGAAAGTGTTGTGTATGATTTCAATCTTTTTAAATTTGTTAAGACTTGCTTTGTGACCCAGCATATGGTCGATCTTTGAGAATGATCCATGGGCACTTGAGAAAAAGGTGTATCCTGCTGTTGTGGGATGTAATGTCCTATAAATGTCTGTTAAGTTAGCTCATTTATAGTAATATTCAGATTCTCTATTTCTTTATTGATCCTCTGTCTAGATGTTCTGTCCATTGATGAGAGTGGTGAATTGAAGTCTCCAACTATTATGGTATATGTGTCTATTTCCCTTTTCAGTGTTTGCAGTGTATTCCTCACGTATTTTGGGGCATTCTGGTTTGGTGCATAAATATTTATGATTGTTATGTCTTCTTGTTTAATTGTTGCTTTTATTAGTATATAGTGTCCTTCTTTGTCTCTTTTAACTGTTTTACATGTGAAGTCTAATTTGTTGGATATTAGTATAGCCACTCCTGCTCTTTTCTGGTTGTTATTTGCATGAAATATCTTTTCCCAACCTTTTACTTTCAACCTATGTTTATCTTTTGGTCTAAGATGTGTTTCCTGTAGACAGCATATAGAAGGATCCTGTTTTTTAATCCATTCTGCCAATCTATGTCTTTTGATTGGGGAATTCAGCCCATTAACATTTAGTGTTATTACTGTTTGGATAATATTTTCCTCTACCATTTTGCCTTTTGTATTATATATATCATATCTGATTTTCCTTCTTTCTACACTCTTCTCCATACCTCTCTCTTCTGTCTTTTCGTTTCTGACTCTAGTGCTCCCTTTAGTATTTCTTGCAGAGCTGGTCTCTTGGTCACAAATTCTCTCAGTGACGTTTTGTCTGAGAATGTTTTAATTTCTCCCTCATTTTTGAAGGACAATTTTGCTGGATATAGGAGTCTTGGTTGGCAGTTTTTCTCTTTTAGTAATTTAAATATATCATCCCACTGTCTTCTAGCTTCCATGGTTTCTGCTGAGAAATCTACACATAGTCTTATTTGGTTTCCCTTGTATGTGATGGATTGTTTTTCTCTTGCTGCTTTCAAGATCCTCTCTTTCTCTTTGACCTCTGACATTCTAACTGGTAAGTGTCTTGGAGAATGCCTATTTGGGTCTAATCTCTTTGGGGTGCGCTGCACTTCTTGGATCTGTAATTTTAGGTCTTTCATTAGAGTTGGGAAATTTTCAGTGATAATTTCTTCCATTAGTTTTTCTCCTCCTTTTCCCTTCTCTTCTCCTTCTGGGACATCCACAACACGTATATTTGTGCGGTTCATATTGTCCTTGAGTTCTCTGATACCCTGTTCAAATTTTTCCATTCTTTTCCCGATAGTTTCTGTTTCTTTTTGGAATTCAGATGTTCCATCCTCCAAATCACTAATTCTATTTTCTGTCTCTTTAAATCTATCATTGCAGGTATCCATTGTTTCTTCCATCTTTTCTACTTTATCCTTCACTTCCATAAGCTCTGTGATTTGTTTTTTCAGTTTTTCTATTTCTTCTTTTTGTTCAGCCCATGTCTTCTTCATGTCCTCCCTCAAGTTATCGATTTCGTTTTTGAAGAGGTTTTCCATTTCTATTCATATATTCAGCATTAGTTGTCTCAGCTCCTGTATCTCATTTGAACTATTGGTTTGTTCCTTTGACTGGGCCATATTTTCAATTTTCTGAGCGTGATCCATTATCTTCTGCTGGCGTCTGGGCATTTAGTTAGATTTTCCTGGGTGTTGGACCCAACAGGTTGAAAGATTTTTCTGTGAAATCTCTGGGTTCTGTTTTTCTTATCCTTCCCAGTAGGTGGCACTCGTGGCACATGTTTGTCTGTGGGTTTCACCAGTAAAAGGTGCTGTGGGTCCTTTAACTTTGGAAAACTCTTGCCATGGGGGAGGTTCGCCAGCCGAAGCAGCTTGGAAGAGTGCCAGCCAGCCCGGGGTCCAAACATGGGGAGGGTCACCAGCCGCCGCAGCCCGGGAGAGCACCCTACCGAATTTCCTAGTTGGCCCAGGGCGCCAAGCTTGGCGGGAGCGTGCCAGCCGCTGCACCCTGGGAGAGTGCACCGTTCCCAGCCGGACCGGGGAGTCACGTGTTTGGAAGGGACCCCCCCGGTCACCGTTCTCCGTGGTCTGGGGATTTCCGACCCAACTCTCTCAGTTGGTCCTGGGGGCCTCGCGTAGTGGGGGTGCCAGCCGCCACAGCCTGAGGGGACCGCCTACCCAATTCTGCCAGCTGGCCTGGGAAGGAGGAAGGGAGGGACTCCAGCTGCTTGCCGTCCCACCTGGGAAAGCCCGCGCCCCTCGGCGATCTCACCGGAGCTGGTTCTCCCAGACAGTCAGCCGTTCCAGGATGGGGTACGCCGTCCCTTTGATCTCCGTCATGGCTCCGGGAGCTGCTCTGTATCGTCTCCACTCCCCCATTATCTGTTCTGGAGGAGGAAAGGTGAGGGTGGCAAGGCTGTCGAGGACGATGGCGGAGGAGGCAGTGAAGGCGGAAGAGGGCACAGTGGTGGTTGGAGAGCCGCCAGAGCAGGAGGAGAAGGGGAAGGATAAGATGGCGGATGGAGCGCCGCCGGAGCAGAAGGGGAAAGAGAAGGGCAAGATGGTGGTGGGAGCGCCGCTGGCGGAGAAAGGGGAAGAGGAGGGCTGGATGGCGGCGGGAGCGCTGCCGGCGGAGAGAGAGGGAGAGGAGGGCTGGCTGGCGGTGGGAGCGCCACTGGCGGAGAAAGAGGGAGAGGAGGGCTGGCTGGCGGCGGGAGCGCCGCCGGCAGAGAAAGAGGGAGAGGAGGGCTGGCTGGCGGCGGGAACGTCGCTGGTGGAGAAAGAGGGAGAGAAGGGCTGGCTGCCAGAAACATTTTTAAATTTGCACATTTAGTCACTATCATTATACACTCTAGGCATTCCTAGATTGTACCATCGCAAACTTTATTGTCTATCTTTCCTTCTGATTTCATTTGTGCCTGAGGCCTCCTCCCTCTATCATTCTCACATTCAGCTTCATTCAGTGTTCTAACATTATTGTATTACAGTTAGGTAGTATTGTGCTATCCATTTCTGAATTTTTATAATCAGTCCTGTTGCACAATATGTATCCCTTCAGCTCCAATTACCCAATATCTACCCTGTTTCTATCTCCTGATGGTCTCTGTTATGAATTGAAATTCTCCAAGTTCATTCACTACTGTCAGTTCATATCAGTGAGACCATACAGTATTTGTCGTTTTGTTTCTGGCTAATCTCACTCAGCATAATGTCCTGAAGGTCCATCCATGTTATTACATGCTTCATGTCTTTATTCTACCTTACAGGTGCATATTATTCCATTGTATGTATATACCACAGCTTGCTTAGCCACTTATCTGTTGATGGAAATTTGGGCTGTTTCCATCTCTTGGCAATTGTAAATAATGCTACTATAAACATTGGTGCGCAAATATCCATTTGTGTTCTTGCCCTCATGTCCTCTGAGTAGATACGTAGCAATTGTATTGCTAGATCATATGACAATTCTATACTTAGCTTCCTGAGGAACCACCACACTGTCTTCTACAGTGGTGGTACCATTTGACATTCCCACCAACAGTGGATAAGTGTGCCTCTTTCTCCGCATCCTCTCCAGCACTTGTCATTTTCTGTTTTATTGATAATGGCCATTCCGATGGGTGTGAGATAATATTTCATTGTAGTTTTGATTTACAATTCCCTAATAGCCAGGGAAGTTGAGATCTTTTTATGTGCCTTTTGGCTATTTTTATTTCCTCTTCTGAGAAGGATCTGTTCAGGTCTTTTGCCCATTTTGGAATTGGGTTGTTTGTCTTTTTGTTGTTGAGGTGAATAATCTCTTTATATATTCTAGATGCTAGACCTTTATCCAATATATTGTTTCTAAATATTGTCTCCCATTGTGTCCACTGTCTTTTTACTTTCTTGATAAAGTTCTTTGATGCACAAAAATGTTTAATTTTGAGAAGTTCCCATTTCTTTCTTTCTTTCTTCAGTGCTCATGCTTTGGGTGTAAGGTCTAGGAAACCACCTTCTATGACAAGATTGATAAAATATTCCCTGCATTTTCATCTAAAAGGTTTATGGCCTTAGATCTAATGTTTAGGTATTTGATCCGTTTTGAGTTAATTTTTGTATAGGGTGTGATATATGGATCCTCTTTCATTCTTTTGCATGTGGATATCCAGTTCTCTAGGCACCATTTATTGAAGAGACTGTTCTGTCCCAAGTGAGGTTTTTTGACTGCCTTATCAAAGATGAATTGTGCATAGATGAGGGGGTCTATATCTGAACACTCTATTCAATTTCATTGGTCAGTATATCTATCTTTATGCCAGTGCCATGCTGTTTTGACCACTGTAGCTTCATAATATGCCTTAAGGTCAGGTAGTGTGAGGCCTCCAACTTCATTTTTCTTTCTCAGGATATTTTTAGCTATTTGGGGCACCCTGCCCCTCCAGATGAATTTGGTTATTGGTTTTTTCTGTTTCTGAAAAGTAAGTTTTTGGGATTTTAATTGGTATTGCATTGAATCTCTAAGTCAATTTAGATAGAATTGACATCTTAACTATATTTAGTCTTCCAATCCATGAATACAGTATGCCCTTCTATCTATTTAGGTCTTCTTTGATTTCTTTTAACAATTTCTTGTAGTTTTCTTTGTATAGGTCTTTTGTATCTTTAGTTAAATTTATTCCTAAATATTTTATTCTTTTGGTTGCAATTGTAAATGGAATTTTTTTCTTCATTTCCCCCTCAGATTGTTCAATACTATGTATAGAAACACTACAGATTTTTGAGTGTTGATCTTGCAACCTGCCACTTTGCTGTACTCATTTATCAGTTCTAGTGGTTTTGCTGTGGATTTTTCAGGGTTTTCGACATATAATATAATATTATCTGCAAACAGTAAGAGTTTTACTTCTTCCTTTCCAATTTTGATGCCTTGTATTTCTTTTTCTTGTCTAATTGCTCTGGCTAGAACTTCCAACACAATGTTGAATAACAATGGTGATAGTGGACATCCTTGTCTTGTTCTTGATCTTAGGGGGATAGTTTTCAGTTTTTCCCCATTGAGGATGATGTTAGCTGTGGGTTTTTCATATATTCCCTTTATCATTTTGAGGAAGTTCCCTTCTATTCCTATCCTTTGAAGTGTTTCAACAAGAAAGCAGGTTGAATTTTGTCAGATGCCTTTTCTGCATCAATCCTGATGATCATGTGGTTTTTCTGCTTTGATTAGTTGATGTGGTATATTACATTAATTGATTTTCTTATGTTGAACTATTGTTGCAGACCTGGTATGAATCCTACTTGGTCATGGTATATAATATTTTTTATGTGCTGCTGGATTTGATTTGCTAGAATTTTGTTGAGAATTTTTCCATCTATGTTCATTGGAGAGATTGGTCTGTAGTTTTCTTTTCTTGTATTATCTTTGTCTGGCTTTGGTATGAGGGTGATGTTGGCTTCATAGAATGAGTTAGGTGGCTTTCCACCCTCTTCAATTTTTTTGAAGAGTTTGAGCAGGATTACTACTAATTCTTTCTTGAATGTTTGGGAAAATTCACATGTGAAGCCATCTGGTTCTGTACTTTTCTTTTTGGGGAGCTTCTTAATGACTGATTCAGTTTCTTTACTTGTGATAGGTTTGTTGAGTTTGTCTATTTCTTCTCGAGTCAATGTTATTTTTTCATACCTTTCTAGGAAGTTGTCCATTTCATCTACATTGTTGTATTTATTAGCATAAAGTTGTTCATAGTATCCTCTCATTACTTCCTTTATTTCTGTGGGGTCAGTAGTTATGTCTCCTCTTCCATTTCTGATTTTATTTATTTGCATCCTCTCTCTTCTTCTTTTCATCAACTTCGCTAAGGGTCCATCCATCTTATTGATTTTCTCATAGAACCAGCTTCTGGTTTTGTTGATTTTCTCAATTGTTTTCATGTTCTCAATTTCATTTATTTATGCTCTAATCTTCATTATTTCTTTCCTTTTGCTTGCTTTGGTGTTAATTTGCTGTTCTTTCTCTAGTTCTCCCACGTGGACAGTTAATTCCTCGATTTTTGCTCTTTCTTCTTTTTTGATATAGGCATTTAGGGCAATAAATTTCCCTCTTAGCACTGCCTTTGCTGCATCCCATAAATTTTGATATATTGTGCTTTCATTTTCATTTGCCTCAAGATATTTACTGATTTCTCTTGTAATTTCTTCCTTGACCCACTGGTTGTTTAATAGTGTGTTGTTGAGCCTCCACATATTTGTGAATTTTCTGGCACTGTGCTTATTATTGATTTCCAACTTCATTCTTTAATGATCTGAGAAAGTGTTTTGTATGATTTCAATCTTTTTAAATTTATTGAGACTTGCTTTGTGACCCAGCATACGGTCTATCCTTGAGAATGATCCATGAGCACTTGAGAAAAAGGTATATCCTGTTGTTCTGGGGTGTAATGTTCTATATGTGTCTGTTAAGTCTAACTCATTTATTGTATTATTCACATTCTCTGTTTCTTTATTGATCCTCTGTCTCGATGTTCTGTCTATTGATGAGAGTGGGGAATTGAAGTCTCCAACTATTATGGTAGATGTGTCTATTTCTCTTTTCAGTGTTAGCCTCATGTATTTTGAGGCATTCTGGCTTGGTTCATAAAGATTTATGATTGTGATGTCTTCTTGTTGAATTGTTCCTTTTATTAATCCATAGTGTCCTTCTTTGTCTCTTTTAATTGTTTTATATTTGAAGTCTAACTTGTTGGATATTAGTATAGCTACCTCTGCTCTTTTCTGATTGTTATTTGCAAGGAATATCTTTCCCAACCTTTCACTTTCAATGTATGTTTATCCTTGGGTCTAAGATGTGTTTCCTACATGTAGACAGCATATAGATGGGCCCTGTTTTTTAACCCATTCTGCCAGTCTGTTTCTTTTGATAGGGGAGTTTAATCCATTAATATTTAGTTTTATTACTGTATGGGCACTACTTTCTTCTAGCATTTTGCCTTTTGGATTTTATATGTCATATCTAATTTTTCTTCTTTTTACCTTTACTGATAGTCTTTGTTTCTATATTCTTCTCCACACCTCTCTCTCTTGTCTTTTCTTATCTGTCTCTAGTGCTCCCTTTAGTATTTCTTGCAGAGCTGGTCTCTTGGTCACAAATTCATTCAGTGATTTTTTGCCTGAAAATGTTTTAATATCTCCCTCATTTTTGAAGGACAGTTTTGCTGTATATAGAATTCTTGGATGGCAGTTTTTCTCTTTTATTTTCTTAAATATTTCATCCCACTGTCTTCTTGCCTCCTTCTTGTCCTTCTTGCCTGTAAAATCTACACATAGTCTTATTGGGCTTCCCCTGTATGTGATGAATTGTTTTTCTCTTGCTGGTTTCAAGATTCTCTCTTGAATTGTTTTCACTGTTTGACATCTGACATTCTGATTAGTAAGTGTCTTGGGGTACATCTATTTGGATCTATTCTATTTGGGGTATGCTGCACTTCTTGGATCTGTAATTTTAAGTCTTTCATAAGAGTTGGAAAATTTTCAGTGATAATTTCCTCCATTAGTTTTTCTCCTTCTTTTCCCTTCTCTTCTCCTTCTGGGACACCTACAACACATATATTCATGTGCTTCATGTTGTCATTCAGTTGCCTGAGTCCCTGCTCATATTTTTCCATTCTTTTCCCTATATTTTCTCTTGCTTGTTGGATTTCAGATGTTCCATCCTCTAGTTCACTAATCTTATCTTCTGCCTCTTGAAATCTGACATTTTTTCATCTCTTCTACTGTGCCTTTCATTCCATAAGTTCTGTGATTTGTTTTTTCAGACTTTCGATTTCTTTTTGTTCATCTTTTGCCTTTTTTATATCCTCCCTCAATCCATTGATTTGATTTTTGATGAGGTTTTTTCCATGTCTGTTCAAACATTCTGAATTGTTTCAACTCCTCTATCTCATTTGAATTGTTGGTTTGTTCCTTTGACAGGCCCATCTCTTCAATTTTCCTAGTAGGGTTCATTATTTTTTGCTGGCGTCTAGGCATTTAATTACATTAATTAGTTTATTCTGGAGATTGTTTTCACTATTTTTTCTTCTTGCTAGATGACCTTATTGTCTATCTGTTTTTTGACATTCTGTTTAGCTTATTCTATTCCTCTAGCTTAGGTTTTGTTTGATAGATCAGAATTTTTCAGTTGTTGTTTTTTTGTTTCTTGCCTGTATGGTGCCTTTCCCTGACCCTTTAGGAGGATCTACTTAGGTGTTATAGACCCCGGTCAGATTTTCCCAGACCAAACTGGTCTCCTCTCAGGAGGAAAGAGCCACCTGTGTCAATTTTCCCTGAGGGTGAGACCCAGCAGATTGAAAGACTTTCCTATGAAGCCTCTGGGCTCTCTGTTTTTCCTATCCTGCCCAGTGTGTGGCATTTTTCTGCCTGCAGGTCCCACCAGCATAAGGTGACATGGTACCTTTAACTTCAGCAGACTCTTCATGCTGGGGGCGTGGTTGAGACAAAGAGAGGTTGTATGCTGGCTTTAATCGTTTCACTTTTTCAGACCCTGGTGTCTGAATTCCTTGAAGGAGGGAGTCCACCTGAGCTTTGCCCCACCCCTCTCCTGGGGAAGGAACAGGCTCCAGACCAGCTCTCAAACAAGCTTAATTCTGCCTGTGCCTGGGGCAGTGGAGCCAGAGAAGCCTTGCAGCTGTATCCAAAGAGTAATCAATACGTAGAAACACAGCCACAAAAGAGAAAAAGAAAAATCCTTTTCAGAGAAGGAACCTCTTCCTCGGGTTTGCCAATCAAGAGCTTAAGTTAGTATGTTGCTCTGTGTATCTCCAGGTCCATGTGCCCCCTTCTTTCCGACAGGTCCCAGACCATTTTAGTTCTAAAAAAAGTCTCTGTTTTTTTCCTTTTTTCTTTTTCTGTCAGCCCTGCCCCCTCTGCACTGGGGCAAAAAACATCAACATCTACTTTTCTCCAGGTTCAGCTGAGCTGGGGGCCTAGTTTTAGTAGTCAGAATTTGTTAATTAATTCCACAATTGGAGTTTTGTTTTGCTCTGCCCCTGCTGCTAGTAAAGTCCCTTTCCTTTTCCCTCTGGAAGCAGCCTGTGGGGCAGGGGCATTGCCTGCTGCAGCTTGGGGAACTCACAACCGGTCCAGCTGGTCTAGACTGGGGTACACTGTGTATTCGGTCACTAACGTGGCCCCAGCAATTGTTCTGAACTGTTCCTGGCTATTTACTAGCTGCTCTGGAGGACGAACTAAATCCCACACTTCGCTAAGCCGCCATCTTGGCTGAAAGATTACTGTAGCTCTTAAATGAAATTGAATATGTTATTTAAAAACCTTCCAACAAAGAAAACTTCAAGATTGCTTACCAAATGCATAAAAAAGAAATAATGCCTGTCTTAAATTCAGAGAATAGAAAAGTTGTTAATAATTTATAGTTCATTTTATCAGGTCAGCAAAACTTTGAGAGCAAAAGCTAACATTTCAGTAAAGGAAAATTATAGGCCAAATTTTACTCAGGAATAAAGATGCAAGAATCCTTAAAAAAAAGCATAAATCCATCAAGAAATAAGAAAAATAATACATGACTAAATTGTGTATATTCTAGAAATATAAGGTTGGCTTAATATTTGCATATCAATCAGCGTAATTCACATGTTAATGGAATAAAAGAGAAAAAGACCACAACTATGTGATGATGCAATTAGATGCGGAAGAAGTCATTCATGAATCTAGTATCCATTATGATAAAAGTGAATTAGGAATTGATGGGAAACTTGTTAATATGATTAATAGTATTACAAAAACTCTACAGCAGGTACCATACTTATGGAAATGTATTGAAATGTTTTTCTTTGAGATAGGGAATGAGGAAAAGATGTCTATTCTCACCACTTCTCTTAAATATTGGGCTAAGAGTCCTAGCCAGTATAGTAGGTAAGCCAAAGAAGCACATGGTATAGGGATTGGGAAGTAAAAAAAAAGGCTCCATAATTCACAGGTGTTATGATTTGGTATATAGTGAATTAAAAAGAAACTATAGATATATTTTAGAATAAATAACGATTTTAGCAAGGTTTTTTGATACTGAGTTAATATGTAGGAATCAATTATATTTCTATATACCATCAAAATTGGAAAAATAAATTTAAAATATTATATAATTTGTATCAAATAACTGTAAATAAATCTAAATAAAGATGGGCAAGTCCTTTACCCTAAAAGCTATGAAAGATTATTTAAATAAATTAAAGAAGAATAAATAAATTAAATGATATATCATATTGATAAAAGGTTCAGTGTTATTGAAATGTTAATTCTCCCCAAATTGAACTACAGATACAGTACAATCTGAATGAAAATTCCAGCAGTTTTCTAAATAATAAAAGAGTTGATAGGCTAATTCTAAAATTTATGTGGAAAGCCAAGAAAAACTTTTAGAAGAAGAAGAAGAGCAAAGCTGAAGAAATTGGTCTACCAGATATTAAAAATTATTATTGTTCTACCCTAGCTAAGACATTGAGGTTATGGTGCAAAGGTGTACGTATCAGTTGATGGAGTAGAATAAAGAATACAGAAACAAAACTGCAAATATATGGACACTTGGATTTATGACTAAATACTGCATAGTAGTGGGACAAAGATGGTCTTTTCAGTAAATGGAAAATTTACTGAAATTTCCAATATCCAAGGGTCAATTGGATATTGTGGTGGAAAAAAAAGTATTATTTACTCCTACCCTACACTGTACCCAAGTATCAATTCCAGAGCTAAATGTGCAAGTAAAATATTAAGACCTCTAGAATATAATTTGGAAGAATATCTTTATGACTTTGGGGAAGGAAAATAATTCTTAAATAGGAGCTAAAGAACTGAATGATAAAGAAAATGATTGGTGAGTTGTATTATAGTGAAAAGAATTTCTGTTCATCAAAATATACCAGTTAGAGAGTCCAAAGCAAATCAAGCATAGAATATATTTGAAAATTTGGGAAAAAAAATAACATTACTGGAAATATGTTCATAGTATCTTTTAAATGTAGATGTAGTGTGCATTATAGCAGAAACTTTGTTTACTGAGCTATTTCTTATATTCTTTAACATATTGTTCAGATGGAATCTTCTAAAGTTCTATTCCTGTAAAAGAGCTAATTTATTTATAAAAGTAAAGTATTTTTATTCAAAAAGGACTGTGCATTTTTTGGTCATTCTATTACCTTGCATTAAAATGATCTGTATGTGTCTGTTTCCCTACTAGACACTAGGCTATTGAAGATATATGCTCTGTCTCATTTAACACATAGTTTGAACTCACTGATCAGTGGTTAAATGAATAAATGAATGCTACTGACTTAGGCTTGCAATGATACCACTAATGGCAAGTATAAGCACACAATTATTATAGTGCTACAAAAGAGATATTCTGGGCTGTTTCTGGCTAGCCAAACTCACTCATATATTGACAACTTTTTATATAGAAAACTTGTATACAGAAAATAATGAAGCGTTTACACAATTTCCTCCTGAAAATTATGTGATGGCAAATGAAGAATACAAATGAGCATTGTGCTAAGAGTCAGGTCATCTGGGTTCTAAGCCTACCTTTTCTATCATTTAGTTGTGTGGTCTTTGCTATGTTTCATAACTTCATTTGTAAAATTAAGGGACTGGGTTAGATGATCTCTATGGCTCTTTTTCACTTTTAATATGTTATTGAAATATAAAACTTTTAAGAAGAGTTTGAACAGTGCATGTCCAATTTCTGCTAATTATTGTAAGCTTCTCTGTCCTATGGTTATGATTTTAAAGTTGTATCTGCTACAAAGCTACATTTAGAATCAATAGTTAGTGTCAATTAAAATTATTTGAAACTCTAAGAGAAAAATTTATTATACTTTGGACGACAGAATATTTTCTAATGTTGGCTAGCTTTATTGTATCCAGGAAAATAGCATAAGTTTTGAAGCAGACAATGCTGGTTTGGAATATTTGTTCTGACATCTATTAGTGTGATCTTTAATAAGTTATTTACTCCAAGGGACTGTATGGCTCATTTGTTAGCCAAGAAAGGAAATTTGTTCACCATGGTGAGTTAAATAAATGATATTTGATTGCAACAGCTAAAAAATTGTGTCCAGAGAAAATAAGCTTGTTTAAGATGGTTAGCCATTTTGTAGGAACAGTTGCTTACCAAATTGAAGACACTGGAAACAACATCTACATCAGTTCAAAAACAAGGCGTGGTTTTGAGGCTACTGAGTTGTTGTTTATTGAGGAATCAAAATGCTGAGATTGAAGTAACTGAAGAATTAGTCTCCATGAATAGTCTATGGAATAACTAGAGGCAAGAACGTTTTAAAAGAGTTTAAGAAAACAGAATTCAGTAAAACCTGAAGTAGAATTTGCTAAGATGTGCTATAAAAGTATATAAGGAGTAGAAAAAGACTTGATGAAACACATTTACAAAGCTTGTGCAAATATAAAATGTTTAAAGCCTATGATTATTCGTGTGTTATTTATCAGCAGGTACTTTGTGGAAAGTATCTGAATCACCATGTGCTATTGAATCAGTAGTGTCAGCAGTGAACTTCATTTCTTGTGGACTTACACATCATTACTTTTGTGAAATTTTTTTTTTGTCAGAAATAGAAACAATATCCTGACATAAAAGTTTGATGGCTAAGCAATATGAGTTTTACTGTGCTTTTTTTGAGCTCAGGGCTGACATTGAACTTTTTCTGAAATTTTTTTCTGCCCTTGACCACTATCATTGAAGACTGAAAGGCTTTGGAAATTGGCTTTTGCTGCAGAATTGGTAGTGTTTCTGTTTAACCTAAAATTACAAGGCAAAATTGTGCTTATATGTGGAATTTGTCACTTCACTGACAACTAACATTTAAATTATTTCAAGCTGTTTTATATACTTCCCATGTTGTCAAAAGTTAAAACAATTAGTAAGCTCTCCATTCCCACACAAATTTGCAGTAGATTTATTTTCCAAGCTCAAACTATGGTTGCTACACCATTTTTCAGACTTTGATGCAAGTGGCAAGGAAATTTCCATATTTCAAATTCATGTCACTATGCAATTGAAGAGCTTCCACCCAACCTTAATCTGCAATGTAATAATGTGAGAAAAGTCAAATATTAAGAGATTGATATAATGCAGTTCTTTAAATGTGTTCTAAGTGATGAATACACTCGAAGTCATATGTTCATGGATTGAAAACAGAATTTAACAGTACCTACTTGTGTGAAAAGACACTTTCTATGATGAAATACATAAAGTCATATTGTTAATCAACAAGTTCAAATTCTGTAGGGCAGGCTGCAAGCTCAAATTCCATGAAAATTTTCCATGAATTCCCCAGGAGAAGCTGGCTGGCTGAAGTAGAGGTGGAAATTCTTCCTTCTGATTGCTAAAATCATCACTTCTTTTAGAGCTGTGACTGATTGGATGAGACTTCTCTCACCGTTGGAGGCAATCTCCTCAGTTGATTGTCATAGATGCAGTCAACGTACTGATGGTTTAGATCCACGAAATAATTTCACAGTAACAGCCACACCAGTGCTTACTTGACCAAACAACTGGAAATCATAACCTGGCCAAATTGAGACATGAACATAACCATCACAGTCTATGCCAACAAATTAGATAACCTAGATGAAATGGACAATTTCCTAGGAACACACAAACTACCTATACTGACTCAAAAAGAAATAGAAGCTCTCAAAAGACTGATAACAACTAAAGAGAGGAATCTTTAATAAAATATCCCCCAACAAAGAATAGCCCAGGACCAGATGGCTTCATTGGTGAATTTTACCAAACATTCCACAAAGAAGTAACACCAACCCTGCTCAAACTTCCAAACAACTGAAGAGAAGGGAGCACTTCATATCTCATTCTATGAAGCCAACATCTCCCTAATATGAAAGCTAGGCAAAGATACCACAAGAAAAGAAACTTATAGACTAATATCCCTTATGAATATAGTTGTAAATATCCCCAGCAAAATTCTAGCTAACTGAATCTAACAGCACATTAAAAGAAGTATACACCATGATCAAGTGCGATTTATCCCAGGTTTGTAGTGATGGTTCAACATAAGAAAATCAATTAATGTAATACAACATGTTAATAGCATGAAGGGGAAAAAAACCCACATGATCTTCTCAATTGTTGCAGAAAAGGCATTTGACAAGATTCAGCACCCCGTCTTTGCTTTTTTTTCATTATGATCATCCCAGACCTCCTGTCTATCCCAAGGATTCTGTTTTAGTTTGAACTTGGGACCAGGTGACCAATACATCAATAATTTTTTCTTTCTGATTCTTCTTTTTAAATTTTAGTTTATTTTTAAATGCAGTTTTATTGATATATATATATATATTATAAATCCACATACCATATAATTATCCAAAGTGTACAATCCATGGTTCACAGTGTCATCATATAATTGTGCATTCATCACCACAATAGATTTTTGAACATTTTCATTACTCTGAAAAATAAAAGAATAAAAATAAAAGTAAAAAAGAATATCCAAAACATCCCATCTCCTCCGCCTCCCCCTATTATTTATCTATTTTTTTGTCTTCATTTTCTTACTCGCCTTTCCATACACCAGATAAAGGCATTGTCAGTCACATGGTTTTCACAATCACACAGTCACACCTTAAAAGCTATATAGTTATACAGTCATCTTAAAAAATCAAGGTTATTGGGTTATAGCTCAACAGTTTCAAGCATTTCCCTGTACCTACTTGAATACACCAAAAATTGAAAAGAGATATCTATATACTACATAAGAATAACCTCCAGAATGATCTCTTGACTCTATTTGAAATCTCTCCATTACTGAAACTTTGTGTTTCATTTCTCTTCTCCCTTTTGGTCAAGAAGACTTTCTCAATCTCATGATGCCAGGGCTAGGTGTATATGAGGGAGTCGTGTCCCACATTGCTAAGGAGATTTATATCCCTGGGGGCAGTGAGCTCACCTGTGGAGCTGGCTTAGAGAGAGAGGCAACAAAGAGGTTCTCTGGGGGTGACTCTTAGGCATAATCATAAGTAGGTTTGGCATCTTTCAGCATCCCATCTTCATAAAAACATTTAGAAAACCACAAATAGAAGGAAACTTCCACAATATGATAAATGACATACATGAAAATTTTATTTAGTTAAAAATTTATAGTTCTTCAGAGGAAAGTCAGCTAGCTTTCATCTAAGTGTCTCTGTCACTTTCTGCATCTCCAAATGTCTGGGCTGAGCTGTGAGTGCTGAGATGAGGTATGCTGAGCTCTCTTCTGTCCCCTCTCTTTTAAGCCTCCAGCTAATTAAATTATACCTCACTCATTGTGGAAGTTACTTCCCTTAGCCAACCCCAAATGTAGTCAGCCATAGATAAATTTCACATACTGAATATTTAAAAGTCCATAGAAATAGAACAATCCGGCATCATTACCTGGCCAAGTTGACACCTGGACCTACCTACCATAAAGATTAACAAGCAAAAATCAGTTTCTAGACCCTAGCAATGACCAATTGTAAGAAGAAATCAACAACAGATTCCACTTAAAATAGCAAGTAGAAGAATAAAATACCTAGGAATAAGTTTAACAAGAGGAAGTAAAGGATTTGTAGCCAGAAAATTACAAGACATTGCTAAAAGAAATCAAAAAGGACCTAAATAAATGGAAGGACATTCCATGTTCATGGGTTGCAAAACTAAATATTGTTAAAATGTCAGTTCTACCTAAAGCAATTTACAGATTCAGCACAATCCCAGTCAAAATTCCAGCAACTATTTTTGCAAAAATGGAAAGCCAATCATTACATTTAGGTAGAAATGTAATGAATGATCTGAATAGTCAAAATCATCTTGAAAAGAAGTTAGAGTATTAACAGAGTGTGTAGAAATTGTGAAGGAATCTCAAGATATATACCAGTCAGACTTTGACTGGAATAATATCTATTTTTTTTATTATAAAGCTTAAAAAGTATAACAAGAAATTGACAAAAAGAAAGCCTGAAAAATTGTCAATTGTCTGTAAAACAAAACAGATTAGTAAAGGTTTTAAAACTTTTTTACCAACCTGCAGTAATCAAAAGAGCATGGTAGTGTCATAAGGACAGATATAGAGATCAATGGAATTGAATTGAGAGTTTAGAATTGAACCTAATTGTTTTTTTCCTTTTGTTTCTGGTTTATTTTGCTCAACATAATGACCTTAAAGTTTATTCATGTCATTGCATGCATCAAGATTTCATTCCTTCCCACAGCTACACAATGTTCCATTGTATTTATACACCACTCTTTAGTCCTTCCACTCTTCTGTTGATGGATTCTTTTACCTCCTCTATCCTTTGGTGATTGTGAATAAGGCTGCCATAAACATTGGTGTGAAAATGTCTACTCATGTCCCTGCTTTTGGTTCTTCCAAGTATATACCTAGTAATGGGATTGACGGATCATATGGCAATTTTATATTTAGCTCCCTGAGAAGCAGCCACATTGCTCTCCAGAGCTGCTGCCCTGCGTAGACCTCTTTCAATGCATAGGTATAGTATACCTGCTTCTCTATCACCTGCAGTTTTCAGTTTTTTTTTTTTTGCATGGACAGGCAGCAGGAATCGAACCCTGGTTCTGGCATGGTAGGTGAGAATTCTGCCACTGAGACACTGTTGCACTGCCCTTTGTTTATTTTTTAAAAACATTTTTAACTCATTGATTTATGACAAGGATGCCATGCTTATTCAGTGGGGAAAGAATAGTCTCTTCAAGAAATGTAAGGAAAAGTGGATATCCAAATTCAAAAACAAAAGTGGACTCCTACCTCACTCCATATACAAAAATTTTCTCAAAATCATTCAAATACCTAAATATAAGAGTAAAACTATAAAAGTTGCAGAAGATAGAGAAACATCTTCAGGAATTTTTGTTAGGCAATAGTTTCTTAGACTTTGCACCCAAAGCATGAATGACAATGGAAAATCTTAAAAATGTTTGTCCATTAAAGGATTTCATCATTAAACTAAAAAGACATCTGCTAGAATGGTTAATATTACACCCCCAACCAAGAAAATATGTGTTGGAGAGGATGTGGAGAAATAGGAACACTTGTTCATTGTTGGTGAGATTGTAAAATGCTGCATTCTAAAATAGTTTTGCAGTTCTTCAGAAAGTTAAGTATAGAATTAGCACATGCCCTGGCAATCCCATTTCTAGAAATATATTGAAAAGAACTGAAAGCAGGGACTCGAACAGACATTTGCACACCAGTGTTCACAACTGCAAAAAGGTGGAAACAAAGCTAAGTGTCTATCAATAGATGAATGGGTAACTAAAATTTGATATGTGCATATAATGGATATTATTCAGTTTTAAAAAGGAATGAGGTTCTGATATTGCAACAGCATGGCTGAATCTTGAAGCCAACCTGTTGAGGGAAATAAGTGAGATGCAAAAGGACAAAAACTGTATGGTCTCATGGATATAAAATAATTAGAATAAGCAAATTCATAAGTTGTAAACTAGAATACAGGTTACTAGGGCTGGGATGGGTAGGGAATGGCGAGCTGATACATAATTTATACAGAGTTTCTGTTTTGGGTAATGGAAAATGTTGGTAATGGGTGGTGGTGATGGTAGTACAGCATTGCAAATGTAATTAACAGCACTGGATTATATACTAAATGTTGTAAAAGGGGAAATTTTAGGTTGTACATATGTTATCAGAATAAAACTTTTCTAAAAAGCCAAAGGACTGTACAATGCAAACAGTGAGCCCTAATTTAAACTATGTACTATACTTAATAGTATAATTGTAATAATATTTTTTCACCATTTGTAAGAAAGTTACACAATGCACAGTATTAATAGTGGAAAGGGATATATGGGAATTCATTTTTTCTGAATGATTTTTATGTCTAATTAAAAAAATGCGCAAGGGAACTTTGTGGGTTGAGGATTAAAGAGAGATTAATAAAATAATTTTAAAGTTTAATTAGATATTTTTGTGTTGTGCCTTATGGTAGAGAAGGCTTATGTATTGCCATAGATCTGAGAAAAGTCAATAAGAAAAGCAGTGTAGTAATAGAACCTAGAAATTGTGAAGCAACCTCAAGATATACACCAGTCAGACTTTGACTGGAATAATATCTATTTTTTTATTATAAAACTTAAAAAGTGTAACAAGAAATCAACAAAAGCAGAAGGCTGAAAAATTGTCAATTGTCTGTAAAATAAAAAACAGACTAGTAATTGATTCATTAACTCAGTGATCTATTTATCATAATTTTAGTCCACTATGTAACATCTTTGCTAAGTACTGGCAAGACAAAGATGGACAGACATGGACTTGGTACTTAATCTTAGTCTCAGTTTTTATTTCCATAAAAATCAGTTTATAAAACTTACCTGGAAGGCTATTTTTTGTATGTGAAGTTTAAATGGGAAAATATATTTAAATTTTTAGAAATGCAGGCCACATAGTAAGGACTCAATTAAAACATGGGCCATATAGTAACGACTCAATGCACAGTCTAACAGAGGAGACTGAGAAGTAAACACTGATTATATTATAATCAAGGTACTTATACATACCCCGAAGGAGATTGTGTTGCCTCCTTGAAGAAGAATGGACAGAATTAGGAAAATTTGGTCTGTGGAAGTAAAAGCTTCGAATGGTTCAAAAGATGTCTCACCAAACTTCCACTGTTTTTTTGTTGATGGTATGACGGTGTTGATAAATCCTGGTGTTTTTTCCAAAGAGTAGTTCTCCAGCTTCTTTGCTTTACTGGTGCAGTGACTTAAGGTTCTAGAACTTGGATTATAAACCTGTTTTTTAAGCATCTGACCTTGAGCAGATTATTTTAATTCCTTTTTTTTTTTTTGCATGGGCAGGAACTGGGAACCGAACCCAGGTCTCCAGCATGGCAGGTGAGAACTCTGCCTCCTGAGCCACCGTGGCCCTCCCTATTTTAATTCTTTTGCCTCAGCTTCCTCATATAAAATGGGGATACTTACCTCATAGGGTAGTACTTACCAGGCATGACATGGTAAGCTGTCAGTTAGTAATGGAAATTATAATTCCTATTAGTAGTGGTAGTAGTACTTAGTAGTAGTACACAGTCCCCTATTGCTGATGATTATAATCTTTGCCATTAATCTTTTTTCTTTTAATTTTTCAACCTATGGTGCAATGCACAGGTTAGTCTCCTGTGGCACATTTTTCTCTCACATTGTGGGGATGGAAGAAGTTTAGCAATACACAAATAACCTAATTTATCCTGTGCCACCCTGTATAGATATTTGATTTACTGTTTTATAGAGACAATACAGAATTAGGCTTATTGTAGTATGAAAGATTTAGGGTAAGCATTCAAAGAGTTTCCTGATGTAATAATTGATGTGAAATCTCTTTCAAGGTCTTTAAAATGTGATGTATCTGTATGACATGGCTAGATTTAGACTCACTTGTTAGGGACACTAAGGCCTCTGAATGTTGCTACTAAACGTATTAAGTGTAATATGTATGCTCCATTGAATCTTATCATATTAGCCATGCTTCTTGCTTGTTGGCTATTTCCACTTGGGTTTGTCAGTTTTCTTAAAGTCAGTGTTCAAAACTGAAGTAAAATCGATCTTCCAAAAATATGCTCTCTTCACCTCTTTGAATTAATAGCATTACTATTCTACTGTTCATCAGGGTTTGAAGCCATGGTCTCAAGGCTTTTTCACTAATTCTTCTTCTTTAGTCCTTATATTTAGTTAGTTAAAAGTCCTGTGGCTTCTTCCTTTGTAATATTGCCTCCCCTTTGTCCCCTTTGTTAACTATTCTAATTAATAACCTTATTATATCTTTCTAGGATTATTGCAATTATCTTCTAACAGATTTTCTTGTACTCAGTTTTTAATTTTTTTGCACATTGTATCCTGGCTAATTTTCCTTAAAAGGACTTTTAAAAAAATGACATTTTTAAAATGACATTATTTTCCTTCTAAAATATGTGCAATGGCTTCTCATTCATTAAGGAAAAAACTCTAAACATTTCTGACTGGCATTTAAGTTAAAATTAAAATTAAAATTCTAATAACTGTTGAACTGTAATCCAGTAGCCTTGATTCTTGAAGACAATTGTATAACTCTAGCTTTTACTGTGTGACCACGCAATCATGAAAACCTTGTGACTAACACTCCCTTTATTTAGTGTATGGACAGATGAGTAAGAAATAAAGACAAAAAATAAATAAATAATAGAAGGGGAAAGGGATACAGGGTATTCTGTGTGTTCATTTTAATTTTTTTATTCTTTTTAAAATTTTTCTTGGAGCAATGAAAATATTAAAAAAATGATTGTAGTGATGAATGTACAACTATATGAGGATACTGTGAACCATTGATTAAACACTTTGAATAAATATATATGTGAATATATCTTAATAAAATTACATTAAAAAACCTATTCAAATGTAACTTAACCTCACTCTGATTTACAGTTTACAAAGTACTTTTATGAAGTATCCATTTTTTTCTTCCTAATAGTCCCATAAAGCAAGGAAAATAATATTATTATGTTATAGATGAGGAATCCGGATGTAAGTTAGGTGACATTCAAAGTCTTAATGGTTGAGCCAGGACTTGATAGAGGTCTTTTGAATTTATATCTGCCTCATCATAGGAACATTAGCTAGGCCAATCTATGCTGTGTCTGGTTCAAGTTACATATACAACTTAGAACAAAAATAATTTCCAAGTCACCATATTTCCTTTATATTGTTGACAAAACACAACCAGAAGTTGAACATGTTCTCAATATTTGTCTTTTCTTCAAAAATATTTTTATTTAAGAAAAAAAATACACTTAGACTCACCAAAAATGGATATATTAGTTAGCTTATCCAAAGGCATATTTAAATAAAATATCCAAATAATCATTGTAAAACCTGTATTTGCACAATAAGTTTCATAAACCAATTTAAAAGTAAAGCAACAAGAAAAAAATCCGCAAATTCACGTATCAGGGCTTCTTAAATTCTAAATAATAAACACTAACTTAAATACCCTTTGATTAGCTGTCAAAACTGTGAATGTACTCAAAACGTCAAGTAAAATATAATATATATACAAAGCAAAGAAAGAAAAAAGCTATAATTTTCAAAGTACTCTTCAACAAGCAGTTACAGAACATGTCCCAGAATTTGTCATAGGCTACCACTCCATCATCTCAGATTTTTCCTTCTAGCTCCTCCAAAAAACTGGAGACTAGAAGGAATATCAATATAGTGATTCATAGCCATACTCATTTGTTAAATCCCATTTTCTCTCTTATACCTCCTCCTTTCCCTTTAATCCCTCTCCCACACTGTAAGGATCCTTGGGGAGTGCATGTTCCAAGTCTTTCATGTTGAAAAGGCGTGTCCACACTGAAGGACAGGGGGATGCAATTAGTTGATAATCCTGGAGGGTATGGGCCCTCTGGGTTTCATAATTTATATAACCTAGGAACCCTCTGGGAATTATATGTTCTAGGAAGGCAAACCTAGTGCATAAAACCTTTATAGAGTCTCAGTTTGAGCCTCAAGTGGTCTCAAGAGATAACAGGAGAGATGTTGATTGGGGTTTAGCAAACTATAACTATTAGCACTATCTAACTGCCTGTTAACTATTGGGCATAGATTGCATATATCCCTCTGCCATTGACTCCTTGTCCACCATTGAACCATTGTAATAGTTCATGTGAGAACTTATTTATAATCATAAATTTAATCATTGGATACTTGGTACTATACATCCCCTTTCAGTCCTGTTCACCTTCAACATGGCAATGTTACTTATAAACCCATTAATTATCCTCACTCATACCTGTTCCCTTGCATTTAGATTTAACATCTTTGGGTAGCCTCCTTCATCTCTAGCTTCTGTGTATCTCTCGGTCTTCTATATTCCACAAGATATCCTCTGAGATTACTTTTACCACAGTCATAATAACAAAATCATACAGTATCTGTTCTTTTGTATCTGACTTATTTCACAGCTTTATGTCCTCAAGTTTTATCCATGTTGTCATGTGTTTCAGGACATCATTTCTTCTTACTGCTACATAATATTCCATTGTATGTATATACCATATTTTTGTTTATCTACTCATATGTCGATGGACACGTGGATTGTTTCCATCTCTTGGCAATTGTGAATAGTGCCACTCTGAACATGGGTGCGAAAATGTCTGTTCATGTCACTGCCCCCAGCTCTTCTGGGTATATACTGAGTATTGGTATTGCAACACACTCTTAAATAATCAGTGGGTCAAGGAAGAAATTGCTAGAGAAATTGGTAAATATCTGGAGACAAATAATAAAAAGAATACAACATATCGCAACTTACAGGCAGTGCTAAGAGGGAAATTCATTGCCCTAAATGCCTGTATTAAAACACAAGAATGAGCAAAACTTGAGGATTTAACCTCTCACCTGGAGAATTCAGAGAAAGAACAGCAAACTAATACCAAAGCAAATAAAAGAAGAGAAATAATAAAGATTAACACAGATAAAAATAAACTGGAGAATGAGAAAAAAATCAACAAAACTAAAAGTTGGTTCTTTGAGAAAAATCAGTAAAATTGGTGGACCCCTAACTAGACCAACAAATAAAAAAAGAAAGGATGCAAATAAACAGAATCAGAAATGAGAGGGGGCCATTACCACAGATCATGAAGAAATTAAAAAATCATAAGAGACTATTATGAGTAACTATTTCCAACAAGCTAGACAACTTAGATGAAATGGATAAATTCCTAGAAACACATGAGTTATCTATACAGACTTACGAAGAAATAGAAGAGCTCAACAAACCAATTACAAGTAAAGAAATACAATTGGTCATTTAAAATCTTCCCACAAAGAAAAGCCCAGGACCAGACGGTTTCACAGGAGAATTTTATTAAACATTCCAAAAAGAACTGATGCCACTCCTGTTCAAACTCTTCCTAAAATTGAGGTAAAAGGAATGCTACCTAACTGATTTTATGAAACTAGCATCACTCTACTTCCAAAATCACATAAAGATGATATAAGGAAGGAAAACTACAGCTCAATCTCCCTAATGAACACAGATGCAAAATTCTTAAGAATATCCTAGCAAATTGAATCCAATGGTACATTAAAAGGAGTATACATCATGACCAGTGGGATTCATACCAGAAATGCAAGCGTGATTTAGCATAAGGAAATTTGTTAAGCACATTAACAAATTGAAAGGGAAAAATCACATGATCATTTTGATTGATGCTGAAAAAGCATTCAACAAAATCCAGCATCCTTTCCTCATGAAAACACTTCAAAAGTTAGGAATCAAAGGAAATTTTCTCAATATCATAAAGAGCATATATGAAAAACCCATAACCGGCATTATACTTAATGGTGAGAAATTGAAAACATTTCCCCTTAGATTGGAAATGACACAAGGATGCCCATTGTCACCACTATTATCTACCATGGCATTAGAAATTCTAGCTGGAGTCAGTCATTAGACAGGAGAAAGAAATAAAAGACATTCAAATAGAAAAGGAAGAAGTGAAACTTTTATTATTTGCAGATGACATGATCCTATATGTAGAAAATCCTGAGAATTCCACAGCAAAGCTACTTGAGCTAATAAACAAATTCAGCAATTCAGCAAAGTGGCAGGATACAAGATTAACGTACAAAATTCAGTAATGTTTCTATACACAAGCAATGACCTATCTGAGGTGATAACTAAGGAAAAAATTCCATTCAAAACAGTGACCAGAAGAATCAGATATCTAGGAATAAGCCTAACCAGGGATGTCACAGAAAATTACAAAAAATTGCTAAAGGAAATAAAAAATTTCCTAAATAGATGGAAAGACGTTCCATGCTCTTGGATAGGAAGATTGAATGTTATCAAGATGTCAATTATACCCAAACTGATCTACAGAGTCAATGCAATGTCAATCAAAATCCTGGCAACCTAATTTGAAGACCTGGAAGAGCTGGTTACCAAATTTATATGGAAGGGAAAGAGACCCCCAAGTAGCTAAAGATATCCTAAAAAAGAAGAACAAAGTGGGAGGACTATTACTTCCTGACTTTAAACCTTACTTTAAAGCTAGAGTGGTCAAAATAGCATGGTACTAGCACAAAGGCAGAAGGATAGAACAATGGAATAGAATCAAAAGTGCAGAGATTGACCACCAAATTGATGGACATTTGATCTTTGATAAAGCCCCACAAGCCACTGAACTGGGACAGAATAGTCTTTTCAATAAATGGGCATGGGAGAACTGGATTTCAATAGGCAAAAGAATGAAAGAGGACCCCTACTTTACACCCTACACAAAAATTAATTTAAAATGGATTAAAGACCTAAATGTAAGAGCCAGTACCATAAAACTTCTAGAAGAAAATGTAGGGAAGCATCTTCAAGATCTAGTAATAGGAGAAGCTTCTTAAATTTTACACCTGAATCCCAAGCAGGAAAGAAAAAATAGACAAATGGGAACTCCTTGCACTCAAGAGCTTCTCTGCTTCAAAGGACTTTGTTAAAAAGGTGAAGAGGTAGCCAACTCGACAAGAGAAAATATTTGGAAACCACATATTGGATAAAGGCTTGATATCCTGTGTACATAAAGAAATTATACAGTTCAACAGCAAAAGAGCAAGCAACCCAATTATAAAATGGGCAGAAGATATGAATAGACACTTTTCTGAAAAGCAAATATAGATGGTTAAAAAGCACATGAAGAGACTGTTCTGTCCCAGGTGAGTTGGCTTGACTGCCTTATCAAAGATCAAATGTCCATAGATGAGAGGGTCTATATCTGAGCACTCTATTCGATTCCGTTGGTCGATATATCTATCTTTATGCCAATACCATGCTGTTTTGACCACTGTGGCTTCATAATATGCCTTAAAGTCCAGCAGCGTGAGACCTCCAGCTTCGTTTTTTCCCTCAAGATACTTTTAGCAATTCGGGGCACCCTGCCCTTCCAGATAAGTTTGCTTATTGGTTTTTCTATTTCTGAAAAATAAGTTGTTGGGATTTTGATTGGTATTGCATTGAATCTGTAAATCAATTTAGGTAGGATTGGTATCTTAACTATATTTAGTCTTCCAATCCATGAACACGGTATGCCCTTCCATCTATTTAGGTCTTCTGTGATTTCTTTTAACAGTTTTTTTGTAGTTTTCTTTGTATAGGTTTTTTGTCTCTTTAGTTAAATTTATTCCTAGGTATTTTATTCTTTTAGTTGCAATTGTAAATGGGATTAGTTTCTTGATTTCCCCGTCAGCTTGTTCATTACTAGTGTATAGAAATGCTACAGATTTTTGAATGTTGATCTTGTAACCTGCTACTTTGCTGTACTCATTTATTAGCTCTAGTAGTTTTGTTGTGGATTTTTCCGGGTTTTCGACGTATAGTATCATATCGTCTGCAAACAGTGATAGTTTTACTTCTTCCTTTCCAATTTTGATGCCTTATATTTCCTTTTCTTGTCTAATTGCTCTGGCTAGAACCTCCAACACGATGTTGAATAATAGTGGTGATAATGGACATCCTTGTCTTGTTCCTGATCTTAGGGGGAAAGTTTTCAATTTTTCCCCATTGAGGATGATATTAGCTGTGGGTTTTTCATATATTCCCTCTATCATTTTAAGGAAGTTCCCTCGTATTCCTATCTTTTGAAGTATTTTCAACAGGAAAAGGTGCCTAGAGAACTGGATATCCATATGCAAAAGAATGAAAGAAGACCAGTATCTCACACCCTATACAAAAGTTAACTCAAAATGGATAAAAGATCTAAACATTAGGTCTAAGACCATAAAACAGTTAGAGAAAAATATAGGGAGATATCTTATGAAACTTACAATTGGAGGCGGTTTTATGGACCTTAAACCTAAAGCAAGAGCACTGAAGAAAGAAATAAATAAATGGGAGCTCCTCAAAATTAAACACTATTGTCCGTCAAAGAACTTCATCAAGAAAGTAGAAAGACAGCCTACACAATGGGAGACAATATTTGGAAACGACATATCAGATAAAGGTCTAGTATCCAGAATTTATAAAGAGATTGTCCAACTCAACAACAAAAAGACAGCCAACCCAATTACAAAATGGGAAAAAGACTTGAACAGACACCTCTCAGAAGAGGAAATACAAATGGCCAAAAGGCACATGCAGAGATGCTCAATGTCCCTGGCCATTAGAGAAATGCAAATCAAAACCACAATGAGATATCATCTCACACCCACCAGAATGGCCAACAAAACAGAAAATGACAAGTGCTGGAGAGGATGCGGAGAAAGAGGCACACTTATCCACTGTTGGTGGGAATGTCAAATGGTGCAACCACTGTGGAAGGCAGTTTGGCGGTTCCTCAAAAAACTGAATATAGAATTGCCATACGACCCAGCAATACCATTGCTAGGTATCTACTCAAAGGACTTAAGGGCAAAGACACAAACGGACATTTGCACACCAATGTTTATAGCAGCGTTATTTACAATTGCAAAGAGATGGAAGCAGCCAAAATGTCCATCAACAGAAGAATGGCTAAACAAACTGTGGTATATACATATGATGGAATATTATGCAGCTTTAAGACAGAATAAACTTATGAAGCATGTAATAACATGAATGGACCTAGAGAACATTATGCTGAGTGAGTCTAGCCAAAAACTAAAGGACAAATACTGTATGGTCCCACTGATGTGAACCGACATTCGAGAATAAACTTGGAATATGTCATTGGTAACAGAGACCAACAGGACTTAGAAACAGGGTAAGATAATGGGTAATCGGAGCTGAAGGGATACAGACTGTGCAACAGGACTAGATACAAAAACTCAAAAATGGACAGCACAATAATACCTAATTGTAAAGTAATCATGTTAAAACACTGAATGAAGCTGCATCTGAGCTATAGGTTTTTTTTTTTGTTTGTCTGTTTGTTTGTATCTTTTTTTTTACTATTATTATTATTTTAATTTTTTCTCTATATTAACATTCTATATCTTTTTCTGTTGTTTTGCTAGTTCTTTTCCTAAATCGATGCAAATGTACTAAGAAATGATGATCATGCATCTATGTGATGATGTTAAGAATTACTGATTGCATATGTAGAATGGAATGATGTCTAAATGTTGTGTTAATTTCTTTTTTCTTTAATTAATAAAAAAAATAAAAGCAAAGGGAAATTAGAAGAAAAAAAAGCACATGAAGAGCTGCTCATCTTCATTGGTATAAGGGAGATGCAAATTAAGATATATTACTTTACACCTATAAGAGTCGCAACTATTAAACAAACAAAACTATAAATGTTGGAGAGGATGTGGAGAAATTGGAGTACTTATTCACTGCTGGTGAGAATGTATAATGGTGCAGCTGCTGTAGAAGTCAGTTTGGTGATTCCTCAGAAAACTAAATATTTCTGTCTTCTTAATACACCAGATGTACATTTCCTTAGGAAAAAATAACATTGATAAAGATTAGGTTCCAAGCTTACCTAACAAATAATGTGATGTCTTTAACAAGGTTTTCTATGTTTTGATTCATTGCAGTGTGATGGAATATCAGCTATTTTTTGCTATTGTGGGTCAGCCTGGGGAATATTTCAGTGGGAAAATGTATTCTGGGTTATAAACAGCCTACTTAAGAAAGATAATTTTGGAATATAATTTGTATGAAAATTGGAGATAGTCTTCTCAAATGCAGTTTGGATCAGTGGAACAGGATATACAAATCAAAATAGAAATCATCTGAATAATGGGAAAAGATTACCTTAAAGAATTGGTGAGCCTTAAAGGAAATAATGCATGTGAAGTAGCCAACACAATGCTTAAATCAAGAATTGATAGCTCTTTTCTCTATTCTTTTCACCCATATTGCTATCACTTAATGATTAGCAATACTACTTAATATAATCTCATTTCTGTTCCCTGGCTAGGACAGAACTACTTTAACTTAACGCGATTGCTAGTTAGTGTGATGTCAATTCTCTTTCAAAACCTTTCTTACTACCAGTATCAAATAGTCGTTTACTCTGAGTAGGCTATTTATCCCTGAGAATTTTATAGCCTAATTTGCCTTTCTGGGTTAGGAAAAACATTCATGTATGTATCTTCTGATTCTTCTGTATTGTTTCCCATCTTTAGGCAAAGCAAACAGGTAAATATAGTTGTATATTGATGTTAGATATGATATCTCAACACAATATTACTTACATATTATTTTATAAATATTTATTTTCTACTGTATTCCAGGTACTCTGCTAGGAATTTAGGACACAGCAATAAACGAAACCATCGAATAAACCTATTGATAATTCCTTCCCCCATTGAGTTTACATTCTACATCTGTGCTTTTTCAGTAAGTGACGACTGCCACAAACTTCTGATTTATATATGTTCAGTTTTTTTTCAACACTTTTAGTTATAATAATTCAGCCTAACAGGAAAGTGTTTTGAAAGTGCGCATAAATCAAGCATAACAAAATAGTTTCTGGTATAATAGAAAAAATACTGAAAGCACTGAAGCATGTTGCATTTCTGCGACTCTAAAGTTTTAAAAATGGTATTTGGGGCAGTGCAATGGTGGCCAAGGGGCAGAATTCTAGCCTTCCATGCCAGAGACCTGGGTTCGAGTCCCAGAGCCTGCCCATGCAAAAAAAAAAAAAGGAAAAAAGTATTTGAAGTGGCTTTCTTGTAGAATGTGTTATTTTCCTACTGATACTATCAAGTTCTTGAGGGTCAGGAATTCAAGTCTTATGCTAAGTTAAAACTGCAGATCCTAGTATAATGCTATGCACCGAGAATGTTTTCAACAAAGATTTATTGAATTAGGTCAAATCACTAGATTGTCAAGAACCATGAAGGGTCTGAGATTTTACCCAACTTGTAAGTTAACAAGTTAGCCTGACACAGTTTCATGAATGCTGGTAGAAGACATGCGATTTTGAGTCATAGCTATAGGAATAGGCAGAATGCCATCATTTATGCCAGTTCCCTTAGCCCCAATTCCCAGAGGGTGATGTGATGATGGCCAAATTATACCTGAATGTGCTGTGGGTTGAGTTACAGGAGAGGAACTCTGAGATTAGGGACCTCGAATCTTTGATAACATGCAGTAAGTATGCTTGCCCTTTGCTTTAGAAGGAGTCATTTTCTTTATCTTTTATCTTTGTAAACAGAGCTGCCCTTGGCTTTGGAGAGTAACCTTTACTTCCAAGTTTATTTACTATACAAACCTTCTTGAAAGGATAGTCCTGAGTAAAGAGATCAGTGCAAGAAGTTTCACAAGACATGCAGAAACATGAGAGGACCCATGGAGAACTGTCTCTCCACATAGGTTTTTGTTAGAATTATTGTTATATTAAAGGACGAGAAGACAAGTTTAGATTTCACTTTAACGGTGTCTATCAAGTGTGTTTATAACTAAAATATTAGAAACTGATAAACATGTGCCCTTTATATAAAAATCTTCAGAGGCAATACACTCTGAAAACAACATTGACATAAATTTTTGAATGTTGCTGAATACGCATACCAAACCTTTGATTATATTTACTCACTGACATGGAAAGGAAACTCAATAATAATTCATGTGTTTTACTTATAAAATAATTAGGCTGATGTCAATGTCTTGTGAGTCAGAGATTGTTACAAAACACAAGGTAAACATATTATACAATCATTCGAAATTTAGCATGTTTTTAAATTTCAAGGATAAGATTATTTAAAGATTTACTTTATCAAATTCCTTAATGAAAAATACCAGCTATCATGTTTGCGTTCTTTTGAGGTTCTGTTAATAGATATAAATATGTTCTTTATGTTAACTAGGAATTGGTTGGCAATTTGACTAGTATTGCAAACAAAGAAACAAAGAAAAGAAATTGCAAGCCCCAAACCAATGGAAATAAGCCGCAAAAAAAATTGCTATTGTATCTTTAAATTCTTAAGTTTGTTTTGGAATTTGTTTGACAAAGTTTAAGTTGGTTTTAAAATTTAGCTCAGTGACTCAGTTGCAGCTGTTCCAAATAATTGGTCATGAGCTTTTTATACTATCTTAATCTAAGAGAGTACAGCTTCCTGCACTTTTTCTTCTTTGTGATCAAGAATCTGAAATTTACTTATCTTAAATTTTATTTATATAGATATAAATACAAAATTTTTTTTCTTTTTTTTTTGTGATGCGTGGTCTGGGAATTGAATCTCGGTCTCCCGCATGCAAGGTGATAATTCCTACCACTGAACCTCCCATGAACCCTCAATTGTTCACATTTAATAACAATGTGCTTTATAAAGGCCTCAAACACTTTTTATTTTAGATGCTTTTGATCTGGATAGATTAAAAGTAATAGGAATTCCTGGGTGCACGGGTGGTTCAGTGGTAGAATCCTTGCCTTACATATAGGAGACCCAGGTTTGATTGCTGGACCATGCCCCCTCCCCACACAAAAAAGATAAAAGTAATAGGAATTCCAGTTATTGTACATTTTAAAATATGTAACATGTACTCATTGTATTAGTTTAGAAAATTCAGGAATATAAAAAGAAAAGAAAAATCATAGATACTACTTTTACTTAGAGATAAGTACTTCAACATTTTTGAATGTAGTCAAATTACTATGCCTTGACATCTGATTTATTGCTTTTGTAGCAGTTAAAATTATTAATCTATTATGAGTATGGTGGAAGTCCAGAGAAACCTACAAATGACCAGTTCTGATCCATTGAGTGACATTTCTTTTTTCAAAAAAAATTTCCTTTCTTACATTAGCAATAACAGCAATACAATAGAAGCAAAACGAAAAGTATGCTCCTACTATATCTTGAGTTAATAAATAATGAATATTAGCTTCTTGGCAACCATAAAAATGAGTTAGCTCCTAAATGACTGGATTACTTATGATTTTCACATAGGTAAACGTTTTTTTCTGGCCTCTTGTTTTTTATGGCCTCAAATCACAGGCCATACTGTTGTCCTGCAAATGTCTAAGTCTGTTGTGTGTCTCTAGTCCTGATTATCCCACTTAAGGAAAGTACATACTTTTATAACCCATGCATTCAAGTCAAACAATCTTTCCCTTTAACTCTCATCTTAAGTATGTTTTTAAAAATATGGTTATAGGGGAAAATTAACTGGTTTTTTAATAAACATATCAAATCCCATACCTTTGAATGAATATTGTCTCCTTTTAAGGAGTCACTTGGGAAATAGTTACTCCAACTATCCTGTCAGTAAGTTAACATTTTTGGTATTAGTCATGATTATCATTTAGTTATATATAAATGGAGAGCAGGATAGGGAAGGAGAGATAAAGAGGCTGTTGTGTGACAGAGTTCCATCTTTAGATTTCTAGCCACATCTGTAGAGAGACCTTATATCATATTGAGGACCCTGCTCTGGCTGGATCCTATTTGATATCTCATCTGAGACTTGAGTCTGTACATATGGGCTAAAGACATATGCGTGTACAGAAGTTCATCGTTTCACGTTAAGATTTATATCTAACATAGGAACTACAGCATTAATACACTGGTTAGGGACAGAATAGTCCAGATACGCTTTCACAAAGCTGCCTTCCAGCAACTTTCTTTAGCTCCTGTGATCTTTGTTAAATGCCGGGGTGCCAAGTGGAGGAGGGAGGAAAAGGAATGTTATTTTTGATTTTGTGCTATTTCATTTTTCAGCAGATCTTTTTGATGCTATAGAATTGTATTATATATAATTCTTTAACTCTAAAAAGGAGCAAAGTTGAGAAGACCAAAATGTGGAATTTTACTAAGTGAAGAAAGGCCAAGAATAGGTCTACTCTAGGTGTTATGACTGATACTGTAGTCTTATAGAGTGTCAGGAAGCAAGATGGCTCTCTTTCTCAATTCTGTCAGGGATACTTCTGAACTTTTCTCATCCTCTTTAGACTTCCAACTTCTTTCAGATATTCTTCACTTTCAACTGCTGGCCTGACTTCCTATTCCACTGGGAAGATGGAGTCCATAATGTATGGACTCTCAATTCTTGTACCTTCCACTTAACACTTGCATATATTTATCTGTATTTACATTTTGTAGTTATTTCTCCTAGGATATATTCCTGTTCTTCCTGTCTAAGAACACCTTAAATTTCCTAGTCATACCATTTAGGTGGTAGTTACTCTATCCCTAGCATCAGGACTGGATTCTCCACGGCCTTAAGCCAATTAGTAAATTTTATTCCTCTAGTTTCAGTGATTTATTTGTTCAGGGATGGGCAAATGTCCTCAGTTTGTCCATTCAGAGTTTTGGGATATGGATTCTTCTTTGGTGGACTTTTGGGACTGTTATAAACAACCATTAGGGAAAGCCAGGAATTGTGAAGATCACCATGTGAACCCCTAGGATAGAGCTAAAAACCCAAAGATAGAACCTGATGCCCTTGTTTGAAATGTGGAACAAACTTGTATTCATCAGTCTGTATGCCAATATATTTTTTACTTAAGCCAGTTTGGGATGGGTTTTCTGGAACTTGCAAATAAAAACTATAACCAATGTACTGGACCCTGGCCTGTTTTTCATGTACGCCCCCATCACACAACTTTCTGAAGCAGCTCCCTCCTGGACAAGGTAACAAATGTTTCCACTTCTCTTTTCTCTGATCTACGAAATCCCTACCTATACACTTCATAGATAAGTTCTTGTTTTTCATAGCTCCAGCTAGACCAGCCTTAATTGACTTTACCAAGATATGCACAATTTAAAAGAAAGTTAACTTAGGGGAAAACTTTGTCTAATTATAATAGCAAAAATCACACCTCCTCAGCTGTAAACTAGATGCCTTGTTTTGCAGGTGCTATGTTTTGAAACTGTACTGTGTAACTGGACAATAACAAAACAACTCTTGACTAGCCCCATCTATATCCTCCTACCTTGTTTTGCAACCCTGAGGTCGGGTATCCTGGCACATAGCATCTTATTGATTAATATAAGTCAGTCCAGAACTAAACATTCTAAATTCCTAAACTATATTGCTGAACCAAACCAGTTCTAATCAGAGGTAACACCCCTGACATGCGCAGTAGCCTAAGTATGTAATCACTGTACACATACTCAGTAATTAAACCATCTCTGACCTCCTCATCTCAAACCTTCCTGCTTATTATCCTAAGTCTGCCTGCCTTTGTTTGAATGTTATAAAACACTGAAAGTTTCTTTAGTTTGGGAAAACAGATTTGAGGACTGACCTTCTGTCTTTGTGATGTTAGCCTTTTCCAAATAAACTTTTTCTCTTAAAATCCTAGTGCCAGCTGATGGACTCTGCATGTCGGGTTAGAACTTGCTTTTGAGCCACAATTATGTATTCATCAATATCTTTGAGAGGCCATTATTCAGTCTACCACAATTCCCAAACTGAAAACAACTCAAATGTTCGTTGACAGCAGACTTGAATACAGTGATGTATTCATATAATTAGATATCAAACAGCAATAAAAATGAAAAACAAATACTAAACCCAGAAACATGGATAAATCTCTCACAGGTATAATATTTACAAAAGAAGCCAGGCACAAAAGAATATATACTTTGTGATTCCATTTATATAATGGTCAAAAATAGGCAAAACTAACCTAGGGTGATTGAAGTCAGTAAAATGGTTTACTGTGGAATGATTACTCACTGGGGAGGCACAAAGGAGCCTTCGGGGTGCTGGTAGTATTCTATTTCTTGATTTGTATGCTGATTACCCAGGTGTATCCACTTTGTACACTTATAATCTGTGCACTTTTCTGTAGGTATACTTCACCAAAAATCCCTGGGTAGCTATAATGACTTCAAATTATAAATCTTTAATTTAATTAAACTGAGTTATATCCTCTTTCCAGTCAACTCTATGTAGTTAAATGGTTACTGATCTAGGGACAAGGGAAGTGAGTTACTATGGAATAGAAATGACATTAAAGAAGGGAGCATAGATATGATTCAAGTAGAAAGACCAATTTTGATGGCACTGTGGCAAAATGACTAAAGGAGGGCACTGAAAGAGTATCTTAGGTTCCCCAGGAAACAGATTCTGAGATGAAGATTTGTCTGCAGGAAATTTAGGGAAGAATGAAGGCGGTATAATTAGATAGAGGTAGAAGTTGGACTGAAATGTGGTTGCAACAAAGGTCATAATCATTCCCAAGGAGAGCTCCAGAGGTGGGACGCCAAGAGCTGTCACTTGAGGCAAGGGAACCAACCAGGTTTTTGTTTTTCCACATCCCAAGGTCACTAGAGATGGGATGCTTCTGGGGAGAACTTTGGCGAGGCAGCATGCTTCAGGTGAAGGCAGTTTTTGGGGAAGAGTCTGTTGTAAGCTATCAACCGGAAATACTTTTGGCAGTACTGAGGGAATGTATACCTTTGTACCGATAAGGGATCTGGGCACCATAGCATCCGTCTGTTACAAAGAGGCACAAGATATGCTTGATTAAGAGCCTTTTTTTTTTTGCATGGGCAGGCACCAGGAATTGAACCTGGGTCTCTGGCATGGCATGTGAGACCTCTGCCTGCTGAGCCACCGTGGACCACCCAAGAAGCGTTTTTAATAATAAGCTTTATTATTTTTTTTTAAATCAGGATAATAAGAAAGAAGAATAGGTTACAGAATTCATGTAATGAAATACCAAGTTTGGAACTGACTAAATTTTGAAGTCAGGGTTAGCAAGGACTTGATTATATGTTAGTATTATCTCTTGTGGTTTGGAAAAGGAAGGCAAAAACAGAATCTTAAAGTTGAAAGTACTTTAGTTCACAATACATCCCCACTTTCAAGCATCTGTGTTAGGTACTTACCTAATTTTTGATTTTGTACCTAATGGTGATGACCTACTACTTTTCATGGCAACCCATTCCATTCATGTACAATTCTAATTGTTCAACTTATCTTCAAATTGACTCTAAATCTGCTTTACCCCCTTACTTCCATTTGTTTCTACTAATTCTACCTTCTATTCCTCTTTATCTAGCCTCATGTCCTCCTTTCTCTCTCTCTCTCTCTCTCTCTCTCTCTCTCTATATATATATATATATATATGAACATATACACACACATATGTTTAAGCAGTCTTCTACATGATCCACATGAAGATCGTTATCATGTGCCTAAAGTCTGATATTTTCCCAATTAAATATCACAGATCTCTTCATTTGTTTTTTTTTCCATAACTCAGTTTTTGAAAATTAATTTGTTCTAAATGATGTATCTTTCATGAAAAGAAGAAAAAGAAAATGTTGGGACTCTTTAAGATAGATTATAAAGATATAACAGTAAAAATTAAAGCTATACCGATGTACAAAATTAAAGCTTTCTTTATTTTTATGATCTAATTCATCAAATTATGTCACTATAAAGTGTTTTTTTCTTTATTAGAAAAGTTCTGGGTTTATGGAACAATCATGCATAAAATACAGAACTCCCAAATACCAGGTTTCACACCATACATTGGTGTGAAGCATTTGTTACAATTGATGATAGCACATTTATATTATTGTACTATTAATTAAAGACCATGGTGTAACTAGGGATTCACTCCTTGTGTAGTGTAGTTCCATGGATGTTTCAAAAATTTTATTGTTACCACATATACAGTCTAACATTTCCCCTTTTAATCATACTCAGATATATATTTCAGTGTTGTTGGGTTCACAATGTTGTGCTACCATCACCACTATCCATTGTCAAAACATTTCCATCCTTCCAAATAAGAATACCATACATTGTAGGCCTTAACTTTCCATCCCTATTTCCACCCTGTCCCCTAGTAACCTATATTCTAGAATCTGACTGTATGAGTTGGTTATTCCAATTGTTTCAGAATAGTGAGATCATACAATATTTATCCTTTTGTGTCTTACTTATTTCACTCAACATGATGTCTTCTGAGTTCATCCATGTTGTCACAGTATCAAGACTTCATTCCTTTTTATGGCTGAATAGTATATATGTATTTTGTTTATCCATTCAATGGTTGATAGACCCTTGGGTTGCTTCCATCTTTTGGCAATTGTAAATAATGCAGCTATGAACATCAGTGAAAAATATCGGTTTGAATCTCTGTTTTCAATTCTTTTGGGTCTATAATTGGTGGTGGGGTTGTTGGGTCATATGGTAGTTCTGTGCTTAGCTTCTCAGGAACTGCCAAACTGTTTTCCACAGTGGCTGCACCATTTTACATTGCCACCAGCAATGAGTGAGTGTTCCTATTTCTCTGCATCCTATCCAATACTTGTTATTTTCTTTTTTTTAATAGCTGCCATTCTAATGGGTGTAAAATTGTATCTCATTGTAGTTTTGATTGCATTTCTCTGATGACTAATGATTTTGAGCATCTTTTTTATGTGCTTTCTGGCCATTTGTATATTTCTTTGGAGAAATGTCTGTTTAAAGCATTTTGCCCAGTTTTTAATTGGGTTGCTTGTCTTTTTGTTGTTGTATTGAAGGATTTCTTTATATGTATTAATCCTTTATTAGATAAACCAAATATTGATTTCCAAATATTTCTCCCATCATGTAAATTGTTTTATTTTCATGATGGAGTCCTTTGAGGAATTAAAGTTTTAAATTTTGATGAAGTCCCATTTATCTGTTTTTTTCTTTTGTAGCTTATGCTTTGGGTATAAATTCTAAGAAACCATTGCCTAATAAAAGCTCCTGAATATGCTTTTTCTATGAGTTTGATGATTGTTGCTCTTATATTATAAGGTCTTTGATCCAGTTTGAATTGATTTTTGTACGTGGTATGAGGTTGGGGGTTTTCCTTCTTTCTTTTGTAAATGGAGGTCCAGTTTTCCCAGCACCATTTATTGAAGAGACTATTCTTTCCCAATTGTGTTGTCTTGGCCCTCTTGTCAAAATCAGTGACACTGATTTCTGAGCTCTCAATTCTATTCCATGTTTTATTATATCTGTGTTTGTGTGAGTACCATGTTGTTTTGATTACTGTCACTTTGTAATTAATAAGTTTTCAGATTGGAAAGTGTGAGTCCTCCAACTTCAGTCTTTTTCGAGGTGACTTTAGTTATTTGGGACCCCTTTTCCTTATAAATTTGATATTTGGCTTTTCCATTTCTGCACAGGTTGTTGGAATTTTGATTGGGATGGTATTGAATTTTTGAATTGCTTTGGGTTAGTATTGACATCTTAGTGGTATGTAGTCTTCTAATCATGAACATGAAATATCCTTTCAGTCTTCTTTGATTTATTTTAGCAATGTTCTGTAGTTTTCTGTATACAAGTCCTTTATATACTTG
Source organism: Tamandua tetradactyla (assembly GCF_023851605.1). Taxonomy (NCBI): domain Eukaryota; kingdom Metazoa; phylum Chordata; class Mammalia; order Pilosa; family Myrmecophagidae; genus Tamandua; species Tamandua tetradactyla. Next base: position 148,246,836 of record NC_135332.1, read on the forward strand.
GATAGATTTATTACTAGATATTTGTTTAGTTGCTATTGTGATGGAATTTTTTTCTTGATTTCTTGATTTGATTGTTCATTGCTTGTGTACAGAAAATCCTGAAAAATTCACAATAAAGTTCCTAGAGCTTTTGGTGTAAAGAATCTTATAATCTTCAAATAAGTAGTTTTACTTTTTCCTTCCCAATTTAGATGCTTTTTATTGATTTTTCTTGTCTAATTGCTCTGGCAAGAACTTCCAGTACAATGTTGAGTAACAGTGGTGACAGTGGGTATTCTTGTCTTGTTCCTGATGTTAGAAAGAAACCTTTTAATTTAGGCTTTCACCATTAAGTAGGATGTTAGCTTTGGATTTTTTGCATATGCCCTTAATCATGTTGAGGCGGTTTCCTTCTATTTCTAGAGTTTTAAGTTTTTGTCATGAAGGGGTGCTGGATTTTGTTAAATGTTTTTCTCCATCAATTGGGATGATCATGTTTTTTTCCCTTTCATTTTGTTAATATGATGTATTATAGTAATTGATTTTCTTATATTGAACCAACCTCGTATATCAGGGATAAATCGAACTTGATCATGGAATATGTATTAGCTAGGGTTCTCTAGAGAAACAGCACCAGCAGGAGATATAAAATTTATAAAAGTGTCTCACGTATCTGTGGGGATGTAGAGTCCAAGGTCTGTAGGGCAGGTCATGAACTGGGACCTCCAATGAAGGTCCTCAATGAACTATCAGGAGAGGTTGGCTGGGCAACCATGGGGATGTAAGAATCCAAGATCTGTAGGGCAGGCCACAAGCTGTTAGCTTCAGTGAAGGTCCTCAATTAACTCTCAGGAGAGGCTGGCTGGCTGAAGCAGGAAGAGTGATTGTCTCTTCTGAGTCCTCCTTAAAAGCCTTGCAGTGATTAGATTAAGCATTGCTCATTTCAGAAGACACTCCCTTTAGTGGATGCAGCTAACATGGTCATGATTTAAGTCCACGAAGTGTCCTTATGTCAACAGACAGGCTAGCTTACCTGACCAGACAACCGGGTTCCACCACCTGGCCAAGTTGACACATGAACCTGACTATATGCACTTTTGCTAATAATTTGTTGAGGATTTTTGCATCTATATTCATAAAAGATATTGGTCTGTAGTTTTCTTTTCTTTCTTTCTTTTTGACATGGGCAGGCTCTGGGAATTGAATCCGGGTCTCCAGCACAGCAAGTGAGAATTCTGCCACTGAGCCACTGGTATACTACCCTGTAGTTTTCTTTTATTGTGGCATCTTTAACTGGCTTTGGAATGAGGGGAGAGTTTGGCCTCATGGAATGAATTAGAGATTATTCCCACTTCTTCAACTTTTTGGAAGATTTTGAGCAGAATTAAAATTGAATTTTCTCAGAATATTTGGTAGGATCTCCCTGAAGTGTTCTGGGGAAGGGATCAGAGGGTGCCAAAATCTTCTCCTATGACTATCCAAACCTCAGCTTTTCTGGCCTGCACAGCAAATGGAATCCTTCACTTAAATGTCCCCTGTAGCCCTGACAAAGTGCTTTGTCTAAATCTTTACTTTCTCTGCCCTCCACTGGGAGGGTTGAAGCAATGCCTCCTACAGCCTTTGCCAGGGGCAGTGTGGTTCGGAGTATCCTCTTATGATTTCTTTTATTTCTTCAGGGTCTGTGGTAATACACCCCTTTTCATTTTTGATTTTGTTTATTTGCATCCTCTCTTTTTTCCTTTTCAGTCTTGGTAGTGGCCCATCAATTTTATTGATTTTCTCAAAGAACCAACTTTTGGTTTTATTGATTCTTTCTATTGTTCTTTTGTTCTCCTATTCATTTAACACAGCTTTAATTGTTATTTTTTTCTTCTATTTGCTTTGGGGTTAGTTTGCTGTTTTTTCTTAAGTTCCTTCAAGTGAGCAGTTAAGTCTTCAGATTTTGTTCCTTCTTGTTTTTTAATATAGGCATTTAGGGCAATAAATTTCCACCTCAGCACAGCATTTGCCACATCCCATAAATTCTGATATTCTCATTTTCATTCATCTCCGTATAGCTACTGATTTTTCTAGCAATTTCTTCTTTGACCCACTGGTTGTTTAAGATTGTGTTATTTAATCTCCATATATTTGTGAATGTTCTCTTCCTTTGGTGGTTATTGCAATCCAACTTCATCTATTGTGATCAGAGAAAGTGCTTTGTATAATTTCACTGTTTTCAAATTTATAAAGACCTGTTTTGTACCCCAGCGTATGACCTATCTCAGAGAATGTTCCATGAGCACTAGAGAAGATCCTTGTGTTTTGGAGTGCATTGGCCTATATATGTCAGGTCTAATTCATTTATCAAGTTGTTTAATTTCTCTGTTTCCTTATTGGTCTTTTGTCTGGTTGTTCTATCTACAGAGAAGAGTTGTGTATTGAAGTCTCCTACTATTATTGTTGAAACATCTATTGCTTCCTTCAGTTTTGCCAATGTCTATCTCATGTACTTTGGAGCTCCTTGATTGGGAGCATATACATTTATGATTATTATATCTTCTTGGTGAATTGTCCCTTTTATTAATATATAGTGTCCTCCTTTGTCTCTTATGATGTCTTTAAAATTTAAAATTTATTTTGTCTGATATTAAAAGAAAGCTACTTCTGCTTTCTTTTGGTTACAACTTGCATGGAGAATCTTTTTCCATCCTTTCACTTTAAATCTATTTGTATCCTGTGTCTATGATGAGTCTCCTGTAAGCAGCATATAGCTGGATTATATTTCTTCATCCATTTTGTAATCTGTATCTTTTAATTGGTATTTTAGTCTGTTACCACTCAGAGTTATTACTGAACAGGCATTTCTTAAATCCACCATCTTATCTTTTTTATTTTATTTATCTATAAAATAAATCTTTATTTTATATATCAGATCTATATATTTATTCTTTTTCCTCTTTGTCTTTGTATTATTTAAATTACCTTTATTGGTACTCTTCAATTCTGTGCCCTCCTCCCGACCTCCCTCTCCAGTCTTTTTTTCTCAACTAAAGGCATAACTCCCTTTAGTATTTCTTGTAGGGCTGGTCTCTTGTTGACAGATTCTTTCAGGCTTTGTTCATCTGCAAAAATTTTAATCTCTTCTCAGTTTTGAAGGACAATTTGGCTTGGTACAGATTTCTTGGCTAGAAGTCTTTGTCTTTTAGGATCTTAAATATATCAAACCATTGCCTTCATGCCTCCATGGTGCCTGCTGAGTAGTCTGAACTCAGTCCTATGTGGTTCCCCTTGTATGTAGTAGGTTGTTTTTCTCTTGCTGCTTTCAGAATTTTCTGCTTCTCTTCAACATTTGACAGAATGATTAGTATTTATCTTGGGGAAGCCTATTTGAATTTAGTCTGTTTGGAGTTCGTTTGGCTTCTTTGACTTGTATATTTTTGTCCTTTATAGGGGTTGGGAAGTTTTCCCCATTATATCCTCAACTACTCTTCCTAGCCCTTTATTCCTCTCTTCTTCTTCTGGGACACCAATAATTCTTACATTTGTGTGCTTTCGTTTGCCTGTCATTTCCCTGAGATCCAATACAAATATTTCCATCTTTTTTGCCATTTGCTGTTTTGAGTGTTCGAAATCAGTTATCTTGTCCTCTATATCACTTATTCTTTTTTCTGTCTCTTCAAATTTGCTGTGCCTCTAATATGGTTTTTATTTGGTCAGTGGAGTCTTTTATCTCTGTGATATCTGCTATTTTTCTATTTATTCTTTCAAATTCTTCTTTGTGCTTTTCTACTGTTTTCTTGATCTCCTTTATGTCATTAGCCATCCCAATTATTTTATTAAGTAGAGTTATGTAAACATCTCTGATTCACTGTTCCAGAGTCTGTCTCCTCTGGTGTTTTATTTTGGTCATTAGGCTGGGCTATATCTGTCTGCATTGTGATACGCTTAGTGATCTTCTGTTGTTTTCACTGCATGTAAATATTGATTTACTTTGAAAATTGATTTCCTTTAGTAGTCTAAAGCCTTGTGTTTGCAGGGTGTGTATGTAGCTGCATGCAGGGTATGGGGCGGGGCACAGCAGTGCAATGGTGCTTTGCATCCTAGGTGTAGGCACAGGTTGGGGATGTTATGCTAGTGCTTGTGAATGTGAGCACCCAGTGGCCAGGGAGGATGTAGCTGTGCAGGTTCCCAGGTTTGGGGTGTGTGACCCTGGTATGCACTGATCTAGGGTGTGGGACCCTTTGTGCATATGCACAGAGGTGTGGCAGCAGGTTGGTGTTATGACTTCCTGGGCTGGTGGTGGGTGTGACCTGCCTGCACAGGTCAGTGCTTTCTCAGAGCTGGAAAGCATGAATGAGGGCCATGCACATGCATAGGTCTAAGAGTGCTGTAAACTGATGTTCCCAGACCTGAAGGATGTGATTGGGAGTCGTATACATGCGCGGGTCTAAGAGTGCTGTAAACTGATGTTCCCAGAGCTGAAGAACATGATTGGGGGCCGTGTGCATGCGTGAGTCTAGGAGTGCCATAAATTGACATTTTCAGAGCTGAGGAGCATGTCTGGGAGCTGAGCACACGTGTGGGTCTAGGAATGCCATAAACTGATGCGCAGAGCTCAGGGTGGGTGGAATGAGGCTGTGTGACACTATGGGCGGGGGTGAGTGTAGCCTGGGTATGGAGGTTAGCGCCACCAGCCTTTATGTGCTGGCAACAGCCTGCAGGGAGCAGGGAGGGGGAGGTAGTGCTTGGGATGGGTGCAGGAAAGGTGAGTTGGGCTGCACTTGATGTGGGTGTGTGGTGCAGGTATGTGCACTGGGGATTAGTTGGCAGGGACACTTGCAGCACTGGGAGTGGGGGTCGGTGATGGGGTTCAAGTGCGTGGGGTGTGGGGTGCATTGCAGGTCATGGTGCAGCACTGGTGAAGATAGCGTGTTCAAGGAACGCAGCTTGGCTTGCTTCCTAGTACCCATCTCCCCATCTGTGCACTCCTGTAGGCTACGGACTTCTGCGTTAGGCTCACTTTCTGCTCCTCAGCTCCTCAGCCCCTGCAACCAGGGTCACCCTATGTGGTGCAGAAGGCTCTCCCAGGTCAGTTGCACTCTTGAATCGCCATCTCAGTCACCCTCCTGTCCCTTCTCTAACTTCTCCTTGGACCAGTGCCAAACTTGACCTACCCTATTCAGAACTCCCATCTTGTTATATTTTGATATTTCTCTTTTTTTTATTTTTTAAAACTTTTTGCTCATGTTTTTGAAGTTCTGTTATTAGGTGCATATAGATTTAGAAATGTATTCTATTGGTAAATCGATCCATTTATCATTATGAAATATGCCTTTTTATTCCATGGAATATTCTTTGTCCTGACAGTCATTTCACTTTTTCTAAGATTAGTCTTTGTATGACATATCTTATTTCTTATCCCATCTATCTTGATATTTGATCTGTATGTTTCATTCCATCTCCTCTTTGTTCCATTTTTCCTTTTTTGAAGGCTTTTTTTTAGTGCTGCATATTTTTCATTAAAATTTTAATGGTTTTTGAATTGATTAATATTTTAGTTTTTTTGATATCTCAATTTATATCCATTATTGGTTATTAGATACACTTTTTTGCTTAAGGTTTGCAATCTGCATCTTAAAACTGTCCCAGAGTACCTTCAAATACTATCATATGACTTCATGTATAATGTAAGTACCAGCAATGTATTTTCATTTATTCCTATTTATTCATTTATTGTTGTCATTTATTTTACTTCTACATGCAAAATTTATACACATTATATTTTTACTTAAAAAAATTAATGCCTTTAAAATAATTTACAAAAGAAATAAATGTGTTTTTTTATGTACCCACATAATTTCTGGTTCCCTTTGTCCTCGTGGAGATACATCTTCCAAATATAATTCAACCAGGAAAATTTTTTTAAAAAGCTTTTTTTATTGTGAAATATATATACAGAAAAGTGATACATTTCAAAGTTCTGTTTAACAAGTAGTTATGGAGCAAGTTTCAAAGTATAGTATGTGTTCCACTTCCACTATTTCAGGAATTTCCTTCTGCTGTTCTAATGCACTAGAAACTAAAAAAGAAATATCTATATACTGATTTGGTAGTGATAATCATTTGTTATATTCTAACTTCTCTGTTAAAATTACTCCCTCTCATTTGATCATTCTCTCAATTTCTTACAGTATATTTGGGCATTGACCATCTTAACTTCTTCATTCAACTGGGAAAACTTTTAATATTTATTTTACTGTAGGTGTGCTAGTGATGAATTATATATATATATAGAATAATATATAATATATTATATATATATAGGATAGTTTTGTTGTGTGTTTTCATGTTCATTCATCTTTTTCTCTTTAGTGTCTAATATCCTAATATTCCCATGCAGTGAATTTTCCCATGTCATAATTTGTGTTTTTATTTCTAGAAGTTTCATTTGTTTTTTTCTTACATCATCTGTATATTTATGTTTTCTTTTGCATCCTTGATCATGTTTATAATTGCTTTTAAAAAGTTTTTGTCCACTATTTCCATTATTTCTGTCTCTTTTTATATTGAATATTTCTTTTTATATTATATTTATATTTCCTCTTGGGCACAGGTTGCATGTTTTTTTCTTCATTACGTGCATATGTTTTTCTGTTTTATGCTGGACACTGAATTTTATGTTGTTGAGTGCTGCTTTTGATTGTTTTCCATTAAGTAGCATTGAATTTTTATTGAATTTCAAAGCCTTTTTTATGTTCTATTAGGGCAGGCTTAGTATAGGCTTTACTCCTGGGTTACTTTAGCTCTGTTGCTTCAGCGTGCCTTTCTTGGGTCTCTACTGAGCATCCCCACTGCTCAATGACAATGCTCTATGCAATCTAGTTGGAATTTGGACCTCTCTCAGCTATGTGTGAGTTCTGAGAATAGTTTAGCTTACCCTTCCCCTGTGCTGTGTCACAGTATGTATGTATGGTTTAATATTTAGGAACATACTCAATGGGATCCCTTTGCACAGTTCTGGAGCTTTTCTTCTGCATAGGTCTCTCTTTTAACTATATTCTCTTTCTTCTAAACTTAGTTAATAAAATGTGCTCTGCTTAGGATCCCCTTCCCTTTGCATTTTTGCCTGGTAATTGCTTCCATGAAGAAAATCAGGGGGATTATAGGACTCATGTTGGTACCTTTCTCAATACTCACAGTCTTGTGTTGTCTGCTGTCCAATGTGTGAAAACAATTGTTTCATAGATTTTGTACCGTGTTCTTGTTGTTTGTGGTCAGGAGGCAAGTCTGGTCCCGGTTAACTTCATCATAGGCGGTAGTGGAGGTTCTCTATGAACATTCTTGTATGTGTCTTTTGATAGTAATATTTAGAGAGTTTTCTTGGATGTACGTCTAGAAGGGTGTATTGTCACACTGTTTTAATTGTTGCAGCTTTATAGTATGCTTTAATAGATCTCAGAGTAAGAATGTCTTTGCTATTCTTCCTGTTCAGAATTATTTTGGATATTCTCTTTTAAGTAAAAGTCACAATCAACTTGTTATGTTTCCTTTCCATGCCCTCAGTTTCTTTTCATTCCTAATTTTTACAAGAATTGCATTAAAATACAGATTAACTTGGAGTAACTGAAATATATCAAATGTTGAACCTTTCCATAAGGAACCATTTCAATGCTATGTCCTCTCTTTTATGCTGATCTGGGACCGCAGTAGACCATAATTTTTAAGAGTACAAGATCTGAAGTCAGTTTACTTAGATTTCAGTTCTGGCTCTTGTTTGTTTGAGGATGTTAAATGCGTATTTAACATCTGTAAACTTTAGTTTTAGCACATGTAACAGAAAGATAATAAAAAGATCTATATCTTTGGGGTCTTGTATATAATCAAATCAGGAAGTATATTAAATAGTACCTGGCACAAAGTAAGCATTCAACATGTACCAAATACTATTATGTATTTTATTAATTACTATAGTTTATTTTCATATGTAACATACTTCTTTTTCTTAGTGCAGTAAACTTGTTGTTTTTCTGTGGGTTCTTTTTCTATTAAATTTTCTAATTTTTTTTTATGTGGCATATATGACAGCTACCTGCTTTTAAGTTTGCATATTTAAATTAGTAAGCTTACTGTACTCTATTACTAGTTTCATTAGTTTTTCTGTTGAGTTTCTGGAATTTTCTAGTAGATAAGCATCTAGAATTATGGTTATGATATTGACCTACAAAATTTCAAGATCCTTTTGAAAGGCAGGAACATAGAAGTTCATTGTCAGTATTAGTAGAGAGTATTATCAAAGAAATATATGGTGTAATTATGTTTTCATACTACCAACTTTTAATTTAGAATCTCAATATGTATTTTACCTAGGGTCAAATCCTTTAAGATTTGATTTTTTCTAAAATATAGGAATAAGGAATAATAGAAGTTTTATACTCTGGATTATATTTAAAGCCAGGAATAAATATTTATGTCTCACTATATATAGTATGTATTTTCTTTGGGAATATGATACAAATGTTTGTATATTATTTGTACATATATTTTAGAAAGCTCAGAAATGATTCTTTTTTCCAGTAATTAAAATATATTTTAGAAAGCTCAGAAATGATTCTTTTTTTCCAGTAATTAAAATTTTTAAGTTTTCAAGTAAAGATTTTGAAATTTGAAACTGATTTGTAGCATAAATATCAATACATTTATGATGATAATTTTTATCACTGAGTAAAAGCAACATGATTCCTTGCAGATTATCATGCAGAACTTCTTTAACAAATATTTACCTCTTCATTTATGTATTTATTTAAATATTTGTGTTCATACTTTTTAATATATATTTAGGACACTCTTTCTTTGTCATTTTTTTGTCTACTTGTGATATGTTTTGTACAAAATATGTTTTATTCTCAAAGAAATGAAGTTATATCTAAGGTAGAATCCAGTGTTACTATAGTTTTTATTCTGAAATCAGTCCACCTTAGTACTATATTTAATTATTAAATGATGTGGCTCCAGGATAAAGCTACTATACTTTTTAAAATTTATGCAGAAGACACAGGATATTCTGTTATGGTCAATATAGAAATATATAATGCATACAATGTATAATAGTATGTCTTTTCATTTTTTGTCCTATATTATTTTTAAAAATGCACTGGAAAAAATCAATTTAATATAAAGGAGATTTAATTTACAGTGTTCATATAACTTCCTAATGAAAGTCCTACGTTTTGATGGCAAATTTTGGTTACCAATTTTTAGGCTTCTTTTGAGAAAATAAAAGTTAATCAATTGTTCATTGAGTCATGGGTTTAAGTCTCAGGACCACTGCTTGTGGGGTGTCAAATTTCAGAGGCCTTCACTATACTTGTATATGATCTTTCTCTATCCTTGAAATAATCAGTCCTGCTTCATTTGGGCATCCAGTGCTCAAGACCGGCTCATCACCTATTAATTTCCTGAATATTGTTTAAGTAAAACAGTATTGGTCTGCAGAAGGAATTAATTTTAATAAAGGAATATAAAGAGAAATTAGTAATGCTAGCCTAGAGGGTGAATCACTTAAGATAACACATGAATTGGGTACCTAATTGTTAACATCTTATCCACCGTGAATTGACTGTTTAAAAGAGTTTCTGATCATAACTGATAATTTAAAAATGAATTTCACTTCATCACATAATTAGAGAGCAGGATTTTTCTGTATACAGTTTTGGACAAGGCTTCCTTGAACTCTGTAGACCTGCAACCAAAACACTGGTTTGATTATAGTTTAAATCGATTTTCAGTCTTGTATAGTTATATAAATAGATTTTCAGTCTTGTATAGTTATATGAATAGTTTAGTTTATGATTATTTAAATTTAATATTATGGGTATTCTAAATAATTATTTTTGAATTGGTTGGATATATAACCCCTCAAATTTCCTCTACTCCTTTAAGAAAAAAATTCATTTTTAAGGCTTTTATAATACATTTATAATGTTTATAATATAAAACACTCTGTTTTATTTAAAATACCGTATTTTTTTTTTTTTTTAAACATTTTCTTGTTTTATTGTATTTTGTTTGTTTGTTTGTTTTTTACATGGGCTGGGGCCGGGAATCGAACCGAGGTCCTCCGGCATGGCAGGCAAGCACTTTGCCCGCTGAGCCACCGCGGCCCGCCCTAAAATACCGTATTTTAATTTATACTAAGGAAGAAATAAAAAATAAAAAGGGAACCTATTTATTTTCAGTGAAATAAATGTGACTATGTTTCTTATGGTACTTTAATTATTTTTAAGACTTCAATATCCGTAAAAATATGCATAAAACTTGAGGACTTAATCATGAGTTTAGAGCAGCAATAGAGTTTTAATATCAATACTCTTTGTTAAGAACAAATGTCAAATTAATTGAAGTAAGTAATTCCAGTATATGGTGAACCACCAAGCTTTTTTATATAATAAACTTCATATTTCATGTCCATTTTATATGACCACAAATCTGTAGATAGAAATTTCTTCTTAGTGCAGTGCACTCAGTCGTGCAAACTTATCTTTTTAGGGTCAAAGAAGAACACAAACCACAACCGACACAGTAAGTAAATTTAAGAGTGCAGTAGGCTTGACTTCTGTACCTTTGCCACATTCTGCTTTCTGCACCTTTGATGGTATTAGCTTACACTAATACTGGATAGGCTGCAGCTAGTGTGTCTTCTGCTTTCTGACTCTCTGGCTTGTAAGAGAGCTGCCTGCAGCTTCTTACTTCATCCATGAAGTGAGTGGATGTAGTTTTTGCTGCCTGCTTGTGGACTGGTTAAGTGTTCAAACCTAATTTCCCTATATTCTGATTGCCTGGATGATAACTGGAGCTCATATTTCCATTGGCTGTAGCTTTTGTGCCTGTGTATTTTTATTTTTATGGATAAGAAAACATTTGACCTACATTGTTATTCATTGGTTTTCAGTCACATTATTTGCTTATTTAAACAGGTGGTTTCCCTTTAGTGGGATCACTGAACTGGTAAATAACGTTCTTCAGCCCCAGCAAAAACAACAAAATGAAAAGGAGCCCCAGACGTAAGTAAGCTGATCTATATAGACTGAATATTTTCTCTGACAGTATAGCATACTGAATAGTATGTATTAAAATACTGCCCTTGGAATAGCCTGCCCTTCAGAAAAGAATATTGATAGGTTATAGGTTTGGTACTTTTACCTTTAATTATCCCATGGGAATCTAAAAAGGCAGCAAGGGTAATTTATGGGGAAATAAGAAAGAAGATTTAATGCTCTAAATTGCAGTATAATTAATATAAACCATATTTACCCAGTAAAGTATATTTTGTCCAAAAATTCAACGTGTTCCAGAGTATGTTTCTTTGAACATTAAATTCTAATTAAGAGGCAGTAATCTGCCAAATTCAATCTTTGTCAAATAGTTTTGGAAAGGTTGAGTTAAAAAAAAAGGGTAAGCACTTTTCTTTGTTGTAATACTTTTGAGGGCTTAAATATGCTCTAATGGCATTAGAACATAAACTGTTACTAAGCATATTTGACCAATGAATCTTGTTTTCATTGAACATTTCACTAAGTCATGATATATAATTTGAGAAATGGTGCAAATTATTCATAAACTAACCTTAGACATTTACAAAAAGTGTTGATTCCATTTATTTTAGTTGCTAACAGATTAAAATTTTAAAAAGCAAGTTGTTTACATTTGTATCTTATTAATTTTGTGAAAGAAGTTTTATTTGTTACTGAGGTGGGAGTCATCGAGAATGGGAGAAAGACTGAATATATTTGAAATCCAGTCTCCCTATGATAACTGCCACCATACTGAGAAATGCTCCCACCACTTAGTCTCTGTGCTTTATTTAAGTAGTAGTTATGTCTGTGAAGAAGATCATTTAGTTATAGCAAAGGACATATTGAGAAGTGACATGAATTCTAGGAGAGAATGAGAGTGTCTATTAGGAACTCTAAGATGAAATACTCATAAAAACATTCACATTTTACCTTTAATGCAAAGTAAAAGATAAATATCTTTTTATTTTGTTACTATACACAAGGGTAATTCCCTCATCCATTTTATGTTACCTTGTATGCATTTTATTTTATATTTTGTCATTTTACACTTTCAACTGAAGTAAAACTATGTTGTCATATACTTTTCCTATTATTTGATATGTACTTGTAAAATTGGGTCTGTTTCTGTATTCAAGCTTTTGATGTCAGGACCTGGGTTTGTCTTATTTCTACTTTATCCCTGGAATTAGCACGATACATAGTAGGAACACAAGAAATATTTCACTACTGATTACATGTTTTATCCTTTTTAGATATTAAACTACTGCACCATAAAGAATAAAATTAAATGTATCAATCTCTTGTCTAATCAGCAAGCTCTGTGTTAAAATGGTACACAATATCATTATTTTGCTGATTTTTCTTAAAGCACCAAAACCTAAAATAGATTAAAGAAGTGAAATCAATAGCAAAACATAACTAAATGTAGCAATGCCTCAATTTTAAGTAGCTTCAGCTATGAATTTTGTGTCAGAGTTTTAGAAAAATAATCAAGATCGCATTATCTCAAGTATTGTATTACAGCAGTCATTAAATAAAATGACATTTTGTGAGAAACTTTAGAAAGTGATCTTATAGTAGTTATAATAAAGTGACATTTGATTGACATAAGGTTGGTATATGATGCTGAAGATTTCTGGTATATCATTTTTCAGAAGTTGTCCTTTTATCTTTCTGAACCACAGACCAAGTTTACCTGTGAACCCCATCCTTTAATTTATCTTCTCTTTGTTTAGCATTCTAAGTTTTCTTCTTATTACTGGGTCATCTCATTTGCTTCTCATTGACTATCATTTGAAGGGAAAACTTCCTATTGCCTACTTTCTTTCCACTCATCCATAAAATTATTTCTGACAACTGAATTCCAGGTATTTATTTTAAGTAATAAATATATAAAAAGTAATACATGCATTTTTCATTTTCTGTATAGCCATTTTATTAGACTAAGTTAAATATTCTATTAGATAACCAATATTACAACTTCAGCATGTTTCTTGAAAAAATAATTTCATTTTAGTAAGTTTATCCCCCTCCTATTTTGTGTTTATTCAAAGGTATAATAATAATCATAATAATAATAATATAGGCTTCTTGTATGTTTGGGTTTTGTTTATTTCATAGTTGTGGCATAACAAGAATATTTGCTAACATTGATTTGGATAAATCACATGAAATTTTAACTCTAAGTGGAACAATATGTCCATCTTTGACTTTCCATGAGGTGGGAAATAGAAAATCTGTTTAGGCAATTGTTTTAATCATCAATTCATTCAGCCTTTGCCAAAACTGCTTATTGTACAAATTAAATGATTCGGATTTTACTTTCTTTTCTTTCTCTCACTACTTTTTGCTTTAGTATCAAAATAAGGGAAAGTTGTCTGTATGGGACAATACATTAAAGCTTATTTGTATAGTGTAAAACAAATATCTGGATAAGTAAGCTAAAATGACAAATACTTTGTAATATAACTGCTATTTTAACTTTGTATCCCCAAATCTAGCATAATATCAAAGGCAAGCAAGATGACTATTTAATAAAAAATCATTAAACTAATCAACTGGGTTATTTTGTTTTGAATTTTGATATGATAATAGCTTTACTCATGTTGTGACATGATACATAATAAATATAATATTGAAATATTAGAAAAATCTAAAATTTGAATAATTAGAATCAAATCACCACTTAATATACTTTTTGATTGTGAGGTCTTTTAATTGGAAAAAATACTAAGGGGAAAAGTATTTAGGCATAGGGAACATCATATGTGAAAGTCTTAAGGCAACAAAGTGTTTGAGACATAGGAAGACCAGCACAGCTGTAATATAGTGGACCAGAGGAATTGTAGTGTGAGGTGAAGTTCCAGAGGTAGGACCAAGACAGGGCAGTGTTTTATAGATGATAGGTGTTTGGATCTGAGTCTCAGTATAAGGCTAAAATATTGAAAATTTTTAAACATGGGAGTGGAATGATATAATTTACTTATGATGATCAATCCTGCTGCTCTGTGAGTAGAATAGGTGGGATAGAAATAGTAGTGGAGAATTTTGTGAGGGATTCTGCCATAGATCATGGTGATTACAGAGGAGATAAAGAGAAGTAGATTGGAGATATATTTGGAGGAATAAATGATATGCTTTGCTAGTGGATTTGGAGGGAGGCAGTAAGGAAGAGAAAAGAACCAAAGATGATTTCTAGGTTCTGGCTTGAAGAACTAATTGGGTTAGGTCATTAACTAAGATCAGGAAGAGGAGGGGATTACCCCTGGTGGGGAGTGGAAACTAAAACTTTAATTTTGAATTTTTTAAATTTAAGATGCCTGGGAAATGGCCGTTATTGAAGGAGAAATTTGGAATGGCTGGAGATAAAAATTTGGGAATTGTCATCCTGGTACATGCTAGAAGAATAGTTAAGATAACTAATAGGAAGTACACAGAATGATCAGATATGAAGACCTGTGGTTGAGCTCTGAACAATTCTTACATTGTTCTGTGTCCTAGGAATCCAGAGATAAAAGGACTGTGGTCTCTGCTCTGAAATAGTTTACAATTTAGTGAGAAAAAGGCATGCTGTTAAGCAATACAAACTATACTGCTATAATTGCTGTAATGATGGTTAGTATTATAAGGTGCAATGAAAGCCTAGAGGGACAAATAGGAGTTTGTGTGACAAACAGGAGTGAGGTGTGGTTTTAGAGAAAAAGACAGTAGTTACAGGAGCATAGAGGAATGTAAGAGCATTGTTTATTCCGGGATATTTCACTATTACTGGATCAATAAGGATAGGTAGTTTTATTCATGAAAGGGCTTATATACTGAGATATGAGATTTTAATATGAAGGTGGAGGAGAGACATTGAAGATTTTAAATGTCTAAATAAGTGACAAGGTAAGATTTGCATGGAAATAAATTCACTCTGTAGGAAAGGTGGAAGGTGAATCAGATAGAACTGAAATTTGACAAAGGAGAGGTCAGTAAAGAGGCTACTGTAGTGTCTGCCCTAGGCTAGAGAGAGAGATTGCCTGATCTAGGACAGTGGAGTTGGAGAAACAGGGTGGGTAGGCAGTATTTACTAGGGTGAATTGATAGGATTGGGGAGGTTGATTTGGTCTAAGGATTGAGGGAGAAAGAAGGTGTTATACTTACAAGTAGCCTATGAGATGAAAGGGATGATCTTTTTTGTATTCTCAGTGCCTGTTCCATTGTATGTCACATGGCAGGAAAGACACAATGATTGTTATATAAATGAATAAATGATTGAATTGATTAAAAATTGCCTAATTGTGGGACAGTAGACCTATTCTAATTATATTAGTAGATAGTATTCCATTTGTTCAGACTTAAATGGGCCTGTCAGAAATTTCGTTTTTCATCATAAAAAATAGAGGAGTAATCCATAAACACAAGCTTGTTATCAATTATTTAATTTTAGATTACATAGAGTTTGAAGCAAAAGCCAGCCCTATTTTAAAAGCCATATCTCATTTATTTCTCAATAATAATGATGTGTAAATAGTTATTAAGAATATATTCACTTACAAGTACATCTTATTTCATATTTTTATGTAAAATTTGATTATAGAGATATGTGTGTACATATATATATGCATATATGTGCATACACATATATCTTTGTCTTTTTTTCACATCTGTATATTTTGAATATCTTGTTGTATGTCATTCTTATTAAAAGCAACTCACTATTCTTTAATATTGATGTTCTTCATTTTTGGTAGAATGACTACTCATTCATTCAACTGAAAATTCCAGTGACCTTGCTAAAAAAGGGACAGTTCTAAATTTTGTGGGGAATGCAGAACTGACTGCTAACTAAGATACAATCAGGAAAAATTGGGAGGCAGTGTTCAGTTAAGATGATGTTGCAGTAGGCCTGGTGATTATTGTCTCGTAGTACTCTGAATTGATACTGTTCATCATATTATTAGTCACATTTTTATATTCCTGAAGAGTAAAAGATAGAAATCTACCTTAGAACTTGTAGTACTTTTTATTTAATCTTAATTTGGCATGTACCATTAAAGTGTACTATGATGGTATTGCTCATACAGTTCACAATTTTGTACTGCTATTTTATCCTTATATTCTTCTTCACTGTTTACTATATTTTTCTTAATTCCTTACCTACATATGAAGTCCTTGAAAGCTGAGACAAAATTCTTTCTGTCCTTCATAGTTCCTTTCAATGATCTATATGCAATTAATGCTCAATAAATATGTATGGAATAAATGAATGAAATTTAAACAGAAGTCAATTTATAATATGTATACTGTGCTATTTGTTTAGGTGCAGTGTTGTGTAGAGGAAAGAACGTGGACAAAAGGGCACGGTTTTCTGAGTTCAAGGTTTTAATATGTAACTATTAGAATTTTTATTTTCATGTCATAAAGATGTGGTATTCAAATACATTCTTTTCAGTTTAAGAAATTTAATAAAATTAAATTGACTTTTCCATTTATTAGAAAAGTTATTTTAACTTGTAATTCTATTGCTTTATCTGTATAATGGAACTACTAATATTCATACCATGAGGCTGTAAGGTGTAAATGCAGTAGCATCTACAGATCTAGCCAAATGATCAACACATAGTAGGTGATCAGCAAACAATATTTCTTTCCCTCCAAATATAGTAATGTAGGATTTTAATTGGATAGTTAGTATAATCATAATATATAGATAATGTGGTTGATCTAAAAGGTATAGTTTAAAATGGAAACTCTTTGTAAAATCTAGTTAAGAACAGAAATACTTTCACCTTTTGACTGTAATCTAAATTTTTGTTTGACATTTGGAAAATATGATTGTATTTTTAAATATAAAAAAGAATGAATGAATTCAGTCTGCTTTAATAGATATACTCAATTATGGAAAATATTTTATATGTATATTTCCTTTATTGGTGTTTTTACTAGCATACTATTTCTACTGAGGTTCTTCTAGCTTAGTGATGTGCTTAGAGATTTTTGAGTGGTATAGATGTATTGGTTTTACATTCAATTGTTTTAACTCTTGCTTTTTCTTGTTTCTTTCTTCCCAGCCTTTTCTATTCTATACTGTTACTACTCTTTTAAACTATGAAACTGAACTTCAGGGCAGGGTCTGGGTCTTAAATATTTTTATATCCTCCACAATGCAAAACACAATGGTATGAACATAAATTCTCAGTTGCTGAATGAATGATTTCACCACTATTTTAAGTCAGTTCCTGCCACTCTTTTCCTATACTACTTCTAACCCTGTAGATCCTCCCCAGTGTTTCCAGTTGTTACCGAGGAAAAGGGATCTGGATTCCCTTTTACTCGGTAACAAATGGACTTAATATTTGACTTAAATGCTCCTAAGGATACAAGTCAAATACGTCTCTACCTGAGAAGATAGGTAATGGCTTGTTCTACCTCTATTCTGTAAATTTCACTTTAGCTATATACAGTGACTTTTGTGTTGACATATTTACTTATCTTTGCCAATATTTGTCAATATCCTGAAATAATGAGATTGTGGAAACCAACCATCAGATTTATAATGTGCTATTATACTGGAGAAGAATCTGACCAGCTCTTTCCTTCCTCTACCTCAGGCTTCCATTCCATTCTTTCAAATTGTTAGTTGGCAGAGGAGGAGAACCCTCCCCTTGCTTTGTGTTTTTTATTCTTTGCTTGAACATAATTATGTGCACAATGAATTATTGTGCAATTGCACAATGAATTAGAAGCTGGTAGTTTTGCAAAGGGCCACACACTAAAATATCACAGAGCTCTTGCTTTTAATTTGGGAAAATATCTAGGTTATATTGTTTACATGAAAAATAGCAGAGAGACCATAGGAAATATGCTTCTACTCCATGAAGGGAAGAGATTATTTCAACTCCTACTTTATATTAAATGAGAAAGACTGGTTCAGTTTATCTAATTTTATAGTAAAATTTACCAAGTATTTATCAATGCTTTTTTCTTTCTGCATATTGAAGCTTAACAAGGTCTGAAAAATATCTTAGAACAGGAGGATTATGGCGGTGTGATAGTGGCTCAGTGGCAGAATTCTTGCCTGCCATGGCAGAGACCCAGGTTCAGTTCCTGGTTCCTGCCCATGCAAAGAAACAAGCAAGCAAAAAAACAAACAAAAACAGGAGGATTTGTGAACTGAGTTCACTTAATTGTTGCAATTTGATGTAAGTCCATAATTGCTTCCATCATTCTTTTACAGTGTACACTACAGTGGCTTTTAGTATGGTCACCTATTTTTTATTTTTATATTGTTCTTATGTTCAAGAAGTATCCTCACTGATTGCTGTTTATCTTATTCTTATAACATCATGGTGTATTAACCATTGTTACATACCCTTAAGAGTCAGAGCCCTCTTTTTGTCATTCTGGCCATATCTGTTATAGTGAGTACATGTACTTTGTGTCTGATGGTTATGTGCCTTCCCTTGTCTTTGCTATTATAGAATAATTCCCATTAACACTAGGTAACCCAGTTCCAGAGTAGTATTTCCATCATAAGTCCTGTCCTATAGAGGATAGCCACCACTAAACTTCTCAATAAGCTGGTGTGCTCTCACTAGGGCATTTTTAATTTTTAATTTTTTATTGCTTTAATAAAGGGACTGTCCCCTCTCAAGAATATAATCAGCTACATCTTTTCATATCACAATCTTGATTACAAATCTGTTCTAACCTGCTCACCTCTCTGTTTTGACTCCTTTCTCAATACCCTGTTTAAGGCAGTACCAGCATTACTACTATCATTAATTGCAGGCCATCGTTTTTTCAAGTTTCAAAGAGTCATCTCAGCAGTACATTAAGATTGCCTCCAGGTGTCCTGAATTATGGGAGATTGCCCTCAAAATCACTTTTTCCCCCCTAATAAGCCTCATATTCCTCCTACTCCTCCCTCCCTTCCTCCCTAGTTCTACCCAGTCTATAATATGCAAGATCCATTCCTAGGCATATTTTCTTGGTTTCTCCCACTTCATATCATCTTGGGCCTGCAGCTCTTTTGACAAATAGTTTCTTTCCTTCTGTAATAGGAATAGTGATTATCTGCTTCTGTCCTGCTGAAATTTGACTTCAGTTATTGGTCTAGATGCCATGAAGGAAAATAGAGGCAGATCTTGAAAAAAGCAAGGCATCCCCCTCAAGTGCTGTCTTTAGGTAGTTTTAGGTCACTGTGCACCTCAAAGTGTCCATTCTACATGATTCTGCATAATCTGAATTCTATAACTGCTCCCTCTCCTTGAGTTTAGTGTTGGTGCAGCTCTTCTGTTACTGTTCCGAGGTTACTGCACCAAACCTTGTGGCTTCTCTACAGCTATTCATAGCCGTAGTTTTATAAATAAACCATTCTTTAATTATCCTAAATATGGTGTGCCTTCTGTTTCCTGTTGGGACCCTATGTACCATTTGTTTACATTTGGAATCCTGTTTAATACACTAACACCTACATGATACTGACTACAGTGTATTTGAATTCAGGAGAAAGTGCTAATTGTGATAATAGTGTTACTTGTTATTACTTGTTCTGTTGGAAGTGTCTTGATGCTTATTTAGGTTAAGAGAAAGGATATTTCTTGCTGTATGTCTTAAGCTGGAGTCTGGTTCTATTTTAGGTTAATTTAGAAACTGGTGAAGCTTGTCATAAATACTACATTCTGTTTGTGCTTTTACCCATTTGCTAGTCTCAATAAATTCACAGTGTTTCTTGTTTTCTCTAATCTCTCTTTAGCAAGTATGCTGAACAAATTCTATTTTGAAATGTAACTAGTAATGATTAATGTATTATTCTTTGGCCCAGTTTAATTTAAAGAGTATTTGTACATGCTCCTGTCTATAGTACATTATCTTTTAGACATTGTTTAATCAAGATACAAAGAGGTGAAAGACCTTATAAATACTTATGAGAAGCTTATAATATTAATAATAACTAAGTAACACATAGAGGAGTTTGCAGTTTAAGAGAAGGCAAAGCCTTAACATGAAGGAAGTAATTTCTAATTTGGGATCTAATGAATTAGCAAGTTTGTGGGCACTTGAACTTGCCTGGTACCCTTTACAGTTCCTTCCACCTCCAAAGAAATAATCCACCAGCTTCCTGCAAAAGGCTCCTTGTTTTCACACCCCATTGCTTGTGGGAATCATTCAAATCTACTACCTCTGGATCTGTTCTGTCCAATTTATTTGGTTTTAGTTTTAGTTTCAGTTTTCGTTGTTGCTTAAGCCTTCTGTTTAGACCTTATTCTTTCTAACCACTCTTCTGAACACAATACTTTGCATCTTTCTTTACCTCCAGACTGTCCTTTTTGGAGATTCTGACTCCATTTCTGATTTGTTTGTCCGGATGTTTCTTGACTCCTGTCATTAATACTACTCTGTCTGCTTCTAGCCTTTAAGGACCCCTGTTGTTTGGGCAGCTTCTAAAGATGAAATGCAGCATATAGTATGTATAAAAATCTGGGACTATCTGGGGAGAAGGGGTGATGTATGAGAAGAAGGTACTCTCATATCCTTTTGGGGATACAAATTGTTAAACCTCTTTGCAAATTTTAAATTTTAGAAGATATTGTCAAATTTACAATTCCAGGGGTCATATTCAAAATATTTAACAACTAATATGGGGTGGTCATTGACCATTAAGAAAGATACCTGACCGATCGACGTGGTCTTATGTTTACTATCAAATATCAACTCTACTTACACCCTCTAACCCAGAAATTCTGTTTCTAGGAATTTATCCTACAGAATTTATTGCACAAATGCACAAAGATATATTTACTTGTAGAATGAAGCATTAGAAATCATGTGTCCTTTAATAAGGGATTTGTTGAAAATATAAAATGAAAGCCTATAAACCTTCAAAAAGAATTAGATAGATCTAGATTATTGATATGGAAATGTCTAAGGTGTAATTTTGAAATAGAAAATAAGTTGAAAATTCTTAGGCATAGTATGAATCTTTTTGGTGTGTGTGTGTGTGTGTGTGTTTATGTGTATGTGTGTGTATGTTTTATATATAGAATTTATGTATGTGTGTGTGTTAGAGGATTTAATAGTGATTGTCTAGAAAGGATTCCTTTTATTTTTCATACTTTATATATTGATTATGTTTGAATTTTTGTAATAAGCACATAATACTTTTATAATCAGAGAAAAATCACTTATAGAAAAAATTTATGTAGGAACTTTTCCTAATTTTTTCCTTCATTGCCATCATATTTTCCTCTTCTGTTTTGGTTAACATATTAGAATATGGCAACAGTGGGGGAACGGACGGTGGAGGAAACTATGAAAATTTTAAACACTACATACTCTCTCAATTTCCAGATTCTTGCCCTCCCTTCCTCCCTCTAAATGTGGCACATATGTACTTTGGAAAATGTACCTTCCTTGTCTGTCCCAAACTTTATGGCCTCATGACTCCATAACCCTCATAGAGAGCCACTGCTCTAACATGTATTATACCAATCTACCTTACCAGTTTATGGCATTATCTTCCTTTAAAACCAGTGCCTTGATTGCCATTAGGATCCTAACTTTTAGACAGATTGGTGTGCTGGTAGTATATTACAGAAGTTATCCCTAAGTTAAATCTGCCAGTCACAATTACTTTACTGTGTCTTATTTATTTTTTCATTGTTCTTGTCACTGACTGAAATCATATTGCTTATTGATTTGTTTTCTTAATTATTTTCTATTTACCTGACTAGAC
The DNA here is from genome assembly GCF_023851605.1 of Tamandua tetradactyla. NCBI lineage: Eukaryota > Metazoa > Chordata > Mammalia > Pilosa > Myrmecophagidae > Tamandua > Tamandua tetradactyla. The sequence continues at coordinate 148,268,592 of NC_135332.1, forward strand.
TTTAAGCTCCATGTAGTGCTGTATTTGTTTGCCAGGGCTGCCATGACAAAGTACCACAAACTGGACAGCTTAAAGCAACAGCAATTTACTGTCTCATAGTTCTGGATTCTAGATGTCAAAAACTAACGTGTCAGCAGGACCATGCTTCCTCTGAATTCTGTGGGGGTTCTGGCAGTGCCTTGCCAGTAATTTCATAACTCAATCTCTCTCCTTGTCTCTCTTTCAGTCATCTGTCTCTCTGTTCAAATTTCTTCTCCTTATAAGGACTCTAGTCATAGTTGAATTAGGGCCACTCTAATCCAGGTTGGCCTCATCTTAACTAATAATATCTTCGAAGATCCTATTTACAAATGAGTTCACATTCATAGGACGAGGGGTTAGTACCTGAGTAAGTCTTTTTAGAGAACACGACAATCCATACATGGGCTCTTGTCTGTTTTGCTTACCATTGTATTTCCATTACCCAGACTCTGCCTAGGAAACAGTAGGAACATAAGTATTTGTTGAATGAATGAATAAAGTAGAAGAAAGGATGGATTAACTTGTTAATTGTAATTAACCTGTAATTGTTAACATGTCTTATGGTCTTTTCTGTCAAGACTCAGTGGCAGTTGCTGTTTCATATCTCTCCCAGAAGACTGCATCTCTAGGATTCAGGTCACAGCAGGTTGAATTATATCACCTTTCATTAGAGCAGAGTTTAAGATCAGATGCAATGAAATACTATTGCACTCCTATTAAATGAGAATCTGAAGTTCCCTAATGACATAGTGTTGAGCATTTTCTCACCTACTTACTTGCTGTTTGTGTATCTTCTTCAGTGAAGTTTCTCTTTTGCTCTTCTGTCCCTTTTTAAAATTGGGTGGTTTGTTTTCCTATTGTTGAATTTTAAGAATTTGGATATTTTGGATACAAGTCTTTTATTAGGTATGTGTTGTGTAACTCTTTTCTCCCAGTCTGTGTGGCTTGCTTTTCATTCTCTTAACAATCTTTCACAAAGCAAAAGTTTTAATTTTAATGAATTCCAGCTTACCATGTTTTTCTTCCATAGCTTGTACTTTTGAAGTTGTATCTAAGATGTCAAAGTGCCTAGATTTTCTTCTATGTTATCTTCTAGAAGTTTTATAATTTTTTTGTTTTACAGTCAGGTCTATCCCATTTTGAGAAAATATTTGTGAAAGGTACAAAGTCTGTGTATAGATTCATTGAGATATATGATAAAAGAACATCACAAATCATAATAAATGGTGTTGGGGAATTGGAAAATCCAGATAGAGAAGAATAAAATTAAATCCCTGTATCACATTACATACAGAAGTAAACTTCAGATCTATTGAAAGCCTAAATGTGAGAGGTAAAATTATAAAGGTGTTAGAAGAAAATGTAGAATATTTTTGTAACTAACTTGGGGATAAACAATTTTTTTTTAAGCCAGTCACCCAAACCACTAATCTTAAAGGGAAAAAACAAAATTGAAGATTTTTGTTTCACAAAGGACACCGCATGCAAAATTAACACTCAGTCGATAGACTTGAAGAAGATACCTGTATGGTTAATTATGCAGGATTAATGTATTGGCCATATAGGATACTGCTTCCTGCACATAAGCAAGAAAAAAATAGGAAATCCAAGTGAATATTGGATAAAGGACATGAATAGACACTCCATAGGAGGGTAGTCCTTTTGGATGAATTTCATTAGAAGCCAGAAAACCACACACTTAAAAAATGGGATATCAGTTCATATCTATCAAAGGAGTAAATATTTAAAAAGTTGAATAGCGCCGCACACTGGCAAAGATTAGAAGAAACTCGAGCTTTCATACTCTGATGGCAGGTGTGCTAACTGGGATAGCCACTTTGGAGAGCAGTTTGTAAATATTTAGTAGACTTGAGTATGTGCATTACACTCTTGCATATACAGACATAGCTTGTTTTATTGTGCTTCACTTAATTGTGCTTCACAGATATTGTATATTTTACAAATTGATGGTTTTGTGGCAATCCTGCATCAAGCAAGTCTATCGGCACTATTTTTCTAATATGCTCACTTCGTGTCTCTGTGTCACATTTTAGTAATCCTCACGATATTTCAGACATTTTCATTATTATTATATCTATTAGGGTTGTCTGTAATCAGTGATCTTTGATGTTGCTACAGAACTGTAATTGTTTTGAGGTTCCACGAATTGTGCCCAATAAGATGGCAATTTAAGATAGATGATTGTATTCTGACTGCTCCACTGACTGGCCGTTTCCTTATCTTTCTCCTTATCCTCGGACCTACCCTATTTCCTGAGATGCAGCAATATTGAAATTAGGTCAATTAATAACCCTACAATGGCCTCTGTATATTCAAGTGAAAGGAAAAGTCACATGTCTCTCACTTTAAATCAAAAGCTGGAAATGATTAAGCTTAGTGAGGAAGGCATGTTGAAAGCCGAGATAGGTTGATAGCTAAGCCTCTTGGCTGAACAGTTAGCCAAGTTGTGAATGCAAAGGAAGAGTTCTTGAAGGAAATTTAAAGTGTTGCTCCAGTGAATACATGAAAATAAGAAAGCGGAACAGGCTTACTGCTGATATTTAGTGGTCTGGATAGAAAATCAAACCAGCAACAGGGTTCCCTTCAGCCAAAGCCTAGTCCAGGCAAGGCTCTAACTCTTTAAAATTCTGTGAAGGCTAAGAGACGTAAGGAAGTTGCAGAAGAAAAGTTCACCACCTGCAGAGGTTGTTGGTTCATGATTTTTAAGGAAAGAAGCCATCTCCAAACATAGAAGTGAAAGGTGAAACAGCGAGTTTTGATGTAGAAGCTGCAGTAAGTTATCTAGAAGATCTAGCTAAGATAATTGATACAGGTAGCTACATTAAACAACATATTTTCAATGAAGACAAAGTAACCTTATATTGGAAAAAGGGGCCATCAAGGACTTTAACCCTTAGAGGGGAGAAGTCAATGCCTGACTTCAAAGCTTCAGAGAACAGGCTGACTCTTCTTAGGAGCTAATGAAGCTGATGACTTTAAGTTAAAGCCAATGCTCATATATTATTCTGAAAATCCTAGGGCCTTTAAGAAGTATGCAAAATCTGCTCTGCCTGCCCTATAGAAATGGAACAACAAAGCCTGGTTAACAGCACATCTATATATAACCTGGTTTCCTTAGTATTTTAAGCCCACTGTTGAGACCTACTGCTCAGAAAAAAAATTCCTTTGAAAATATTCCTGCTCATTGACAATGCATCTGTAACCCAAGAGCTCTGCTGGAAATGTTCAATAAGATGAATGCTGTTTCATGCCTATCATAACATCCATTCTGCAGCCCATGGATCAAGAAGTCATTTAGACTTTCAAGTCTTATTATTTAAGAAATATATTTTGTAAGGCTATAGCTGCCATAGATGGTGATTCTTCTGATGATTTGGGCAAAGTGAATTGAGAACCTTCTGGAAAGTTTTCCCCATTCTAGATGTCATTAAGAACATTCGTTATTCATGGGAGGAGGTCAAAATATTAATATTAACAGGAGTTTATAAGAAGTTGATTCCAACTATTGTGGATGACTGTTTTAAAGAGTTCAAGATTTCAGTGAAGGAAGTAATTGTTGATGTAGTAGAAATAGCAAGAGAATTAGAATTAGAAGTAGAGCTTGAATAACTGACTGAATTGCTGCAATCTCATGATAAAATGTTAATAGATGTGGAGGTGCTTCTTATGGATGAGCAAAGACAGTGAGATGCAATCTATTCCTGGTGAATGTGCTATGAACATTGTTGAAATGACAGCAAAGGATTTAGAATATTTCATTAACTGAGTTGATAAAGCAGTGGCATGGTTGAGAGCAGTTACTCCAATTTTGAAAGAACTTCTACCAAACAGCTACCAAGAGTTTAAAGGGCTACCAAATAGCATCACATGCTATGGAGAAATCTTTTGTGAAAGAATCAATCAATGTAGCAAACTTCATTGTCTTATTTTAAATAATTGCTACAGCCACCCCAACCTTCAGTAATCACCACCTTGATCAGTCAGCAGCCATCAACATTGAGACAAGATCTTCCTTCAGCAAAAGATTACGATTCACTGAAGGCTCAGATGATGGTTAGGGTTTTTTAACAATAAAGTATTTAAAAATTAAGGCATGTATATTTTTTAAAGATATAATGGTATTACACACTTAATAGACTGGTAATTATAAACATAACTTTTATGTGCATTGTGAAACCAGAAAATTCATGCAAACTGCTTTATTGCTAGATTTGTTTTATTAGGTGGTCTGGGACTGAACCCACAATACCTCTGAGGGGCGACTCTATGCCAATCCTGTTTGAATTTAAGCTTCCGCATCTCTTTTCTTTTCACAGCCGTGACCAGTTAATCCCATCATGCATCTTTAACATTGCCACAGTCTCTGGAATCACTACAATTCTTATGAAAGAGGGTGTAAAATAGTTTAAATCTAGCATTTTGGATTACATAATTATTAACTTTGCTACTGATCTGACTCTGGTCTCCCCAAGTGTGAAATGGGGCTTCCTTATCCTTATCCTTTGAGGCACCATCCCTATATTAATATTATAGTGCCGTTCATTTAACTGGGATTCTGTCTTCTATTCTAGTGTGCCTTTGTAAATTGTTTAGTACTCCAGTGCCTCTAGAACTAAATCAAAGCTTTCATGTTTCCAGTTTACCTCTACCTGCCTTTTTGGTCTTTTTCCCAATTGCATTCATCATTTATTCAGTGGTATCACAGGTAGGGAAATGTGTAATATATCTCACACAGGAAGATGATTTTTCTGAATGGTAGGAAAAGCTCTGAGGCAGAGATCATTCAGTGGTCCACTGAAAATTGTGTTTGTTCTAGTACTTGTTTTATGGGTTTGAACCACCAGTAGTGGTGCCTGTTTTGTGTAGCAGAGCTTCACTTAAACCCGGTGGAACATTATTAGGGAAAAACAGTTGAAGTTACAGCAGAAGTTAAACTATAGCTATTCAGAATTCAATGATATTAGAATGTGCTTACACAAAAGGAAGTGTGCTTTTGTGATTAAGTAGTTAGAAGGGCTCCTAGAATGCTATGATTTACCTATTGACTTCAGATTAGCACTTTGAAACTGTTTTTAAAAGTCAAGTTTTGAGGTATAATTCATTTATAGTAAATTTCACTCTTTTGATGTATATGCTTGGGTAAATTTTGACAAACATATATAGTCATTTATCTGATACCACAATCAAGACAATTTCTGCCATTCCAAAAACAGTTCCTTGTGCCCATTTGTAGTAATTGACTCCCTTCTCTTCAGCCATTGATCTGATATTAGTCCCTATAATTTTTCCCTTTCCAGAATGTTACATAAATGAGATCATATTGTATATGAGTGGGCAAACTATGGCCCACAAACCAAATCTGGGCCACTGCCTGTTTTAGTATAACTGGTAAGTTAAGAATATTTCTTTCATTTGTTAAGTGTTTGAAAACGATTTTAATGGATAATATTCTGAGACTAAAAAGGATGTGAAAATAACATTTCAGAGTCCCTACATAGTTTTAATGAAACATAGCCAAGCACGTTCATTTATATATTGTTGATGGCTGGTTTTTGCTTCATGGTTTTTATGTCCAATTTTTGCCTAACATGTAAGAAGTCTTTGTCTGACCCAAGGTCATGAAGATTTTTTTCTAGAAGTTTTGTAATTTTAGCTATTATTTTATGTCTGTGATCCATTTTTAGTTAATTTTTGCATAAAAAGGTGTGAGGTTTGAATTGATGTTCATTTTTTTTTTTTTACACATGAATTACCAATTGCTTTTTATACATGGGTTTCCGACTGCTTAAAAGACTATTCTTTCTCTATGAAATTACCTTGGAACTTTGTAGAAATTAAAGACCTTATTAGTGTTAGATTATATGTGGGCTATCTATGCTGTTTCATTGAAATTTGTCTTTATCTTTTGCTAAAACCATATTGACTAGATTACTATAGCTTTTATAATAAGTCTTGAATTCTGGTAGTTTGAGTCCTTTAGCTTTTATTTCTTCAACATACTTTACCGATTCTTGAACTTTTTTTTTCCATATAAAGTTTAGACTCCGCTTGTCAATTTACCCAAAAATCATTCTAAGATTTTGATTGGGATGGTTAAAACAATAGATCAATTGACATCCTAAGAATACTGAGTTTTCCCATTGATGAACACAGTATATTTCTTCTATTATTTAGGTCTTCTTTGATTCTTTTATTGGTGTTTTATAGTTTTCACCATAGAATTTCTGCATGCATTTCTTTGGATTTATACTTGAGTATCCTGCCCTGCTTGCTATTATGACTATTTTTAAAATTTTTATTTCTACTCATTCATTGCTAATATGTAAATATACAATTGACTTTTGTATATTGATCTTATATCCTGTGAAATTGCTAAACTCAGTATTAGTTATACGAACTTTTTTGTAGTTTCTTTGAGATTTCAAATAATTATATCATTTATATATAGAGACAGTTTTATATATTCCTTTTCAATTTGTATGTGTTTTTTTTTTGCCTTAGTACACTGGCTAGAATGTCCCATTTGATGTTGATTAGGATAGTGAGAGAGGTAAACTTGCCTTGTTCTTGATTTTAGAGGAAGTATTCAGTATTTCACCATAAAGTATGGTGATAGCTATAGCTTTTTGTGTACTATGATTTTTTAAATTATAGAAGTTGTAGGTTTACAGAAAAAGCATACATTAAATACAGAGTTCCCATATACCAACCTATTATTAACACCTTGCATTGGTGTGGTACATTTGTTACAATTTATGAAGGAACATATTTATAATTGTGCTATTAATGCTAGTCATTTTTTACAATAGGGTTCACTGTTTGTGAAACACAGTCCTATGTCTCTGTTTGTAAAATTTTTACTTTAGTAACATATATATAACCTTAAATTTTCCCTTTAAGTCCTATTCAAATATATAATTTAGTGCTGTTAATTATATTCACAGTGTTGTGCTACCATCAACTCAACCATAAATTCTAGAATTCAAGCATTATTCCCCATTCCCTACCCCCCAACGTGGCCTCCGGTAACCTATATCTAGTTTCTGACTCTGTGAATTTGCTTATTCTAATTATTTCATATCAGTGAGATCATTCAGTATTTAACCTTTTTCTGTCTGGATTATTTCACTCAACATATGTATTTAAGGTTCATGCATGTTGTCACTTATATCAGAAGTTCATTCTGTTTTAATGGTTGAATCCATTGCATTATATACCACATTTTATTTATTCCTTCATTTATTGATAGACACTTGGATTACTTTCATCTTTTGGCAATTGTGAGTAATGCTGCTATGGACATCAGTGTGCAAATATCTGTTCAAGTTCCTGCTTTCAGTTCTTTAGTGTATATATCTAGAAGTGTGATTGCTGGGTCATATGGTATTTTGGTTTGTTAAAGTTGCTGGAGTGTAATATATCAGAAATGGTATGGCTTTTATAAAAGGGAATCTGTTAAATTGCAAATTTACAGTTCTAAGGCCATAGAAATGTCCATTCTAAGGCATCCAGAGAAAGATACTTAACTCCAAAGAAAGGCCAATGTCTGTCATTTGAGAAGGCATGTGGCTGGTATCTGCTGATCCTTGTTACTGGTTCTGTTGCTTCCAATTTCTGATGCCAGTAGTTTCTTCTCTACGCATCTGTGGGCCTTCACTTAGCTTCTCTGGGATACAGCTCTGGGTTCTACCTTGCTTAGCTTCTCATGGGAAGGCACATGGTAACTTCTGCTGGGCTCCAGATATCCTTGTCTAGGCATCTACTCTCTCTCTCTCGACACTCCAAGCACCTCCAAGTGTCTCGGTTGGCTCTGAACTAACTTCTCTAAGCATCTGTATCTGAGGTTTCTCCAAAATGTTTCCGCTTTTAAAAGACTCTAGTAAACTAAGCAAAACCCACCTTTAATGGATGAAATCACATCTCTATTTAGTCAGAAGGTCATACCCACAATTGGGTGTGTCACATCTCCATGGAAACAATCCAATCAAATTCTTCCACCCAAAGCAGGGTGCGCCCGAAGCAGGTCTGGCTTCACAAGACTGGATAGGATTGTAACATGGCTTTTCTGGGGTACATAATGGTTTCAAGCAGGCACATATGGTAATTCTAAACTTACCTTTCTGAGGAACTGCCAAACTGTCTTCTACCATGGCTGCCCCATTTTGCATTTCTGCCAACATTGAATGAGCATCCCTATTTCTCCACATCCTCTCCAACACTTCTAATTTTTTAAAAATAACATCCATTATAGCGGGTATGATATGGTATCCCATGTGGCTTTGATTTGAATTAATCTAACAGCTAATGATGTTGAGCATCTTTTCATGTTATTTTTGGCTATTTGTATATCTTCTTTGGAGAAATATCTTTTCAGGTCTTTTACCTATTTTTTTAATTGGGTTGCTTGTCTTTTTTGTTGTTGAATTGAAGGATTTCTATATATACTGGATATTAATCCTTTACTAGATATGTGGTATCTGCGTATTTTCTCCCATTGTGTAGATGTCTTTTTTACTTTCATGATAAAGTCATTTGAGGTGCAAAAGTCTTTATTTTTGATGAGGTCCCTTTTATCTATTTTTTCTTTTGCTGCTTGTACTCTGAGTGTAAAGTCTAAGAAACCATTGCCTAACAAAAGGTCCTGAAGACTTTTTGCTATGTTTTCTTCTAGGAATTTTATAGTTCTGGTTCTTATATTTAGGTATTCTATTTATTTGTATTGATTTTCATATATGGTGTGAGATAGAGATCCACTTTAATTGTTTTCCACATGGGTATCCAGTTTTCCAAGGCTCATTTAAGAGAATTTTCTTTCCTAATTGAAAAATGATTGGCATCTTTGTCAAAAATCAGTTGGCAATAAATGTGAGGGTTGATTTATGAACTCTCAATTTGATTGTATTAGTCTTTATGTCTTGTGTTGGCACCATGCTGTTTTGATTACTGTGGCTTTGTAATAAGTTTTAAGATCAGGAAGTATGAATCCTCGAATTTTGTTCTTTTTCAAGGTGGTCTTAGCTATTAGCTCCTTAACCTCCTATATCTGTTTCTATATTCTATACTAGAAATGGGTTGACTTTTAATGATGGGGATTTATTAACTTATAATTTATAGTTCTTAGGTCATGAAAATGTCCCAATTAAGGCATCAACAGATGAACCTGGACCCTGAAGAAAGACTGCCAGCTGCTGGGACACCTCTGACACATGGGAAGGCACATGGCAAGCATCTGCTCATCCTTTGCTTCTGGGTTCCGTGGCTTTCCCTCTGAGCATGCATGAGTCCTCTCTTAGCATCTCTGGGACTTTTCTCCCTCTGGAGCTCTCTGTCTTGGTGTATGTCTTTGAGCTCTCTCAGCTTTTTCTGTCATTTATTCTCTTCATAGAGGACTCTAGTAACAGGATTAAGACCCACCTTGAATTAGGTGGGTCACATATCAATTGAAACAACCTAACCAAAATGTTCCACCTACAACAGGTCCACACCCACAGGAATGGATTAAAAGAACATGGTCTTTTCTGGGGCACATAATGTCTTCAAATCAGCACATCTTATATATAAATTTGATGATTTTTCCATTTCTGCAAAGACAGCTGTTGGAATTTTTATTGGGATTACATTAAATCTGTAAATTGCTTTGGGTGGAATTGACATCTTAACAATATTTAGTCTTCTGCTTCATGAACATGGAATGCACTTCCATGTATGTAGGACTTCTTTGATTTGTTTTTGCAAAGTTTTGTAGTTTTCTGTGTATAAATCCTTTACATTCTTGGTTAGATTTGTTTCTAGATATTTGATTCTTTATTTGCTATTGTAAATAGAATTTTTTCTTGATTTCTTCTTCTGAATGTTCATTGCTTATGTATAGAAACACTACTGATTTTGGGTGTTGCTCTTGTAGCCTTCCACTTTGCTGAAAGCTTGATGAGCTTTGTTGTGGATTTTCTGGATTTTCTCTATACAGGATCATACTATCTGCAAATAGGGAAAGTTTCACTTCTTCCTTTCCAATTTGGATACCTTTTATTTCTTTCTCTAGCCTAATTTCTCTAGTTAAAACTTCCAGTACAATGTTGAATAACACTGGTGATACTGGGCATCATCGTCTTGTTCCTGTTTTTAGTGGGGAATTTTTCAGTCTTTCACCATTGAGAATGATATTAGCTCTTTTTTTCCATAAATTCCCTTTATCATGTCAAGAAAGTTTCCTTCTATTCCTAATTTTCTAAGTGTTTTTATCAAGAACAGGTACTGGATTTTGTCAGATAGCTTTTCTGCATCAATTGAGTTGATCATCTGTTTTTTCCCTTGGTTCTATTAATGTGATGTATTATATTTATTTATTTTCTTATGTTGAAACATCTTTGCATAGCTGGGATAAATCCTACTCTATCATGGTGTAAAATTCTTTTGATGCACTGTTGGATTCAATTTGCTAGTATTTTTATTGTATATTTGCATCTATTTCTTAAGGCATATTGGTCTCTAGTTTTCTTTTCTTCTGGTATTTTTGTTTGGTTTTGGAGGTGATATTGGCCTCATAGAATGAATTTGGGAATGGTCCTTCCTCTTCAATTGTTTGAGAGCATTTGAACAGGATTAGTGTTAATTCTTTGAGGAATATTCAGTGAAATTAACTGGTGGAGGCATTTGGTCCTGGGCTTTCTTTGTTTGGAGGCATTTGATTACTGATTCAATTTCTTTACTAGTTATTGATATGTTGAGACCTTTTGTTTCTTCTTGAGTTAGTGTAGGTGGTTTGTTTCTAAGAATTTGTTCATTTCACTAGCTTATCTAATTTGTTGACATACTATTGTTGAATATCCTCTTATAGTTTATTTTTGTTTGTTTCTTTGGGGTTCATAGTAAGTTCCCCTTTGCTTTTCCGATTTTTGTTATTTGTGAGCTTTTTATTGATCTTTTCAAAGAACTAACTTTTGATTTTGGTGATTCTCTGTACAGTTTTTTAAAATTTTCTATTTCATTTATCTCTGCCCTGTCTTTAATATTTCTTTCCTTCTGTTCACTTCGAGTTTAGTTTGGTTTTCTTTTTCTAGATCCTCCAGTTTTGAGGTTAGGTCTTTAATTTGAGATCTTCTTTTTTAATGTAAGCATTAAAAAAAAAGCATGTATTACATTAATGTAATACATTTCCCTGTTAGTACTACCTTTGCTGTCTCACAAGTGTTTGGTATGTTTCATTTATCTCAAGATATTTCCTAATTTCCTTTGTAATTTCTTCTGTGATCCATTGGTTAAGAATGCAGTGCTTCATTTCTACATATTTGTGAGTTTTCCATTTTTCTCATGGCTATTGATTTCTAGCCCATTCCATTGTGTTTGGAGAAGATATATTATATGATTTTAAAAGTTTTGAATTAATTGAGACTTGTTTTGTGACCTAAGATATGGTTTATCAAATAAATGTAGAGAAGAATGTGTATTTTGTGGTTATTGGATGAAATATTCTACATATGTATGTTAGGTCTAGCTGTTTTAGAATGTTGTTCCTTATTAATCTTCTGTCGATATGTCCTATCCACTATTGTAAGTGGTGTATTAGAAACCTCCTACTACGAATGTAAAACTATTTCTTCCTTCAATTCTGTCAATATTTTCTTCATATACTTTTGGACTAAAGAAGAAATAGATGCTCTCAATATATCAATAACTACTAAAGAAATTGAATCAGTAATCTAATGCCTCCAAACAAAGAAAGCCCAGGACCAAATGCCTTCACCAGTTAATTTCACCAAATATTCCTCAAAGAATTAACCCTGCCCAAACTCTTCCAGACAATTGAAGAGGAGGGAACATTCCCTAACTTATTCTTTGAGGCCATCATCCTCATATCAAAACCAGATAAAAATACCAAAAGAAAAGAAAACTAGAGACCAATATGGCTTAAGAATATAGATGCAAAAATACCCAATAAAACAATAAAAACAATATATTTTTGGTGCATGTATTTTTAAATTATGTTTTCTTGTTGCATTGACCCTCCCCTTCATCAGTATATAATGACTATCTTTGTCCTTCATTAGCTTTTTGACTTAAAGTTTATTTTATCAGTTATCAGTATAGCTATTCTAGCTCTCTTATTTTTTATTTGAGAAGTCTTTACACACATACATTCTGTACACGGTGTACAATTGATGGCTCACAATATCATCACATAGTTGTGTATTCATAATGATGATAATTTTTTAGAACATTTGCATCACTCTAGAAAAAGAAATAAAAAGAAAACAGAAAAAACTCATACATACCATACATTTTACCCATCCCTTTCATTGACCACTAGTGTTTCCATCTACCCAAATTATTTTGTTTTATTTTTAAGTTAAAAAAAATTTTTTTCCCTAGCTCTCTTTTGGTTACCACTTGCATTGTATATTTTTTCTATCTTTTCTCTTTCCAGTATTTGTGCCTTTGAATTTAAGGGGAGCCTTTTATAGATAGCATATAGTTGGTTTATGCTTTGTTTGTTCTGCTGATCTCTGCCTTTTGACTGGAGAGTTTAATCCATTTAAATTTAAAGTCACTACTGATAAGACATGCTCTAGTTTGCTCGCTGCCAGAATGTGATATACCAGAAATGTAATGGCTTTTAAAAAGGGGGAATTTATTCAGTTGCAAGTTCATAGTTCTATTGCCATGAAAATGTCCCACTTAAAGCAAGTTTTTGAAAATGTCCAAATTAAGGCACCAACAAGAGGTTACCTTCACTCAAGAAAGCCCGATTAAGTTCGGGGTTTGTCTCTAGACTGGGAAGGCACATGGCGAACATGGTGATGCCTGCTACCTTTCTCTCCAGACTTCTTGTTTCATGAGGCTCCCCCAGGGGTGTTTTCCTTCTTTATCATCAAGGCCTCCGGCTGCATGGGCTCTCATGGTTCTTGTGGCTGTGTCCTCTCATGGCTCTCTTGCTTTCTCCAAAATGCTTCCTCTTTTAAAGGATTCCAGTAAACTAATCAAGACCCACCTGGAATTGGTGGAGTCATAGCTCCATCTAATCAAAAAGTTAAAACCCACAATTGTACACACCACACCTCCATGGAGATAATCTAATCAAAAGATTCCAACTTACATTATTAAATAAGGATTGAAAGAAAGGGTTGGTCCCACAAGATTGGATCAGGATTAAAACATGGTTTTTCCTGGATACATAATCCTTTCAAACCAGCACAATGCACTGCTTTCTTCTGCCATTTTGTTATTTTGTCTTTGAATATTTTTATACCCTTTTGACCCTCAATTCTTCCATTAATGCCTACTTTTTTTTATACTGTACCATATTTAGTCACTTCTCTTTTCTATGTATATATATTTTTCATCTATTTTTCTTGTAGTTACCATGGTGTAAAATTTAACATCCTAAATTTAATGAGCATATTTGGTTTAATACCAACTTTACTTCATAGCATACATGTACACTATTGCTATGCCTCCAACCCCCCACTTTTCTTTTGTATTCGTTACATGTTATGTTTTTGTACATTGCATGTCCAAAGCAATCAATTTGCCATTAAATTTTATTCATTTGCATTTTAGCATCTATATGCAATAAGAAGTAGAGTTGCATAACAAACAATACAATACGATAGTCCTGGCATTATAATTACCCATATGGTTACTTTGCCAGAGGTATGCATTTCTTTATGCTGCTTTGATCCACTGTTTATTGTTCTGTCCTTCAATCTGAAGAACTCCCTTTGGCATTGCTTGTCAGGGCAGGTCTAGTGATAATAAATTCCTTCAGCTTTTGTTTATCTGGGAATATCTTAATTTCTCCTTCATTACTGAAAGTCTTGCTTGATATAATTTGTTGGCAATTGTTTTCTTTCAGTACTTTAGATATTTAATTCCACTGCCTTTTTACCTCCATGGGTTCTCATAAGAAATCATCTGTTAATCTTATAGGAATTGCCTTGTACATAATTTATTCCTTTCTCTTGACAGCTTTCAGAGCTCTCTTCATCCTTGGCACTGAACAATTTGATTACTATGTCTGAGCCTGGTTCTTTTTCAGTTAATCCTTTTTGGGGTTCATTGAGATTCTTGAATATTCATAGTCATATCTTTTTAAATTTGGGAAGTTTTCTATTATTATTTCTTTGAATATATACCTTTTTTGCCCATTCCTTTCTTTCTTCTCCTTCTAGAACTCCCATAATGGGTATATTGTTTGCTTGATGGTATCCCACAGGTCTCTTAGGCTCTATTTGTTCTTTTGAATTATTTTTTCTATCTGCTTCTCAGCCTGAATCATTTCAGTTGTTTTATCTTCTATAAGATTATTTGTCTGCAACTTCCAGTCTGCTACTGAAAATGTCTAGGGATTTTTCATGTCAGTTACTGTGTTCTTGAATGCCAGTATTTCTCTGGAGAGAGTCCTATATTGTTCATTCATTGTTTTCCTTGTGTCCTTTAGTTCTTTCTCCATGTTTTCCTTTATCTCCTTGAACACATTGAGGATCAGTATTTTAAAGTCTCTATCCAAAGTCTCATCCTCTTTGTTGGAGATTTTGGATTTTTATCTTGTTCTTTTTGATGAGCCATTTCCTCTATCTTTGTTTGTCTTCTAATCTTTTATTGTACACTGTATATTTTAATATTTTAAAGTGTTAATATTTTAAAGATAGTCCCTGAGCTATCTGTTCCTTTTGTTTGCATCCAGATAGTTATATGACTGAGATTTTCTTGAATCCTAAAAGCTAATCAAAACAAAAAACCAAGGTCAAAAGTACCTTTCACTGTCTTTACAAATTGGCTCCAGTTTGGCTAGTGATTTCCCTCAGAGCTTAGCCCTCCTATCAAGATCAACCCAAGGAAAATAGGAAGTACAGGTCCTCTTTGACTTATGTGAGCCTGTGTGAGCCAGAGGCACAAGGCTGCTTCTTTTCCTGGGCTTGTGTTTACCAGAGGTCTCAGAATTCTCTATTTACAGTTTATAGAATTGGAGTGAATGCCCCCTCTACTCCCATTGAAATAGATGTCCTCCCCATCCTGGGTGCTCTCGTGGTTGGCTTAATGCAGGTTATTCATTGCCCAAGGCCCCTTCATCTTGATTGTTTTTCACACTTTTCCAGCTGTATGCAAGATGTTTCTCTGATCTCAGGAAATACTCTGGGAGGGCCAACTGAAACACGTTCCCGAGCTCAGTGCCTGAGACTGCCACTTGATAGATTAGCACTGACATACATGCTGCTCAGTATGCACACATGGCCACTCTGCTCCCTCTAGAACAGGGCCAGGGATCTACAATGGGAGGGAAAAGGGGATCTATCCTATATTGTGGAGAGGTGGGGGGAGGGGCCAGCAAGGTTGCCAGAGCTATTTCTATGGTTTTTGAAGCTACATTTTCTTGATTCCGTACTTTCCCTGAAATGCAGCCTTTAACTGTTTTCTGCAGTTTTAAAGAAAGTTACTATCTTTAAGATTCCTCAGTCACCATTGCCTTGGAGCTTGGAACAATGGCCACCTTCAGAGCTGGCCACCAGGGATCTGAAGTAGATGATCAAAGGTAGAGGTTTTGGACAGACTGCAAACTCTTGGAGTTTGGAGAAGTAGGTCTTTATGTCTCATCCTTCCCACCAGCAATCTGTGCCAGGAACCCAAGCTCTAGTTCCCACTGATGTCTGCTATGAGACTGGGGAAAGTGATATGGTGATCACTGCAGTAAGGATGAAACTCACTGTTATTTATCATAATTTACTGGCCTCTTCTTTCCACTCCTCCCTGGAGGCTACACAGTGTTCCACTAGGCTCTGTAGTGTCAAAGTAATTGATTAAATCAGTTCTGCCAGTTAAGTAGTTGTTTGGGTTGAAGGACTGATTCCTGGAGCTTCCTACTCTGCCATCTTCCCCCAAACCTCTCCTCAGATATAGGCTCCTTTTGTAGACGCTGTTGTCATGTTAGGAAAATTTCTTTGTATTCTTAGTTTGCTAAGCAATTTTGTCAAGTGCTTTCCCAACATATTTTGAGAAAGTCATACTTTTTTCCCCTTAGTCTATTAATGTGATGAATCACATTGCTTTGTTTTAGAATTTGGAAGCAATATTTTATTCCCAGGATATTTTGAACTGTTTCTAATGTATTGTGCTTTAACATATTTCTGGATTTGATGTGGAGGATTTTTTGCATCTTTCCATGAGAAGTATTAGTCTACATTTTTCTTTTCTTGTAACATATTTGTATGGTTTTAGTGTCAGTGTACTGCTGGCCTTATGAAATTAGTTGTAAAAGTGTCCCTCCTTTTCTGTTTTCTAGAAGAGATTGTGTGGAATTTGTACAGTGTCTTTGTTTATTTGAATTCACCAGTACAGCCATCCAGAGGGAAAATTTTTATTTTTTGAGTTTTTAAACCATGAATTAAATTTCTTTAACAGCTATTGCATTATTCAAGTTATCTTTTTCATCTTGAATGAGGTATGGTTTCTGTATTTTAAGAAACTGGCCTATTTTCTTATATTTTTTGCATGTATGGGCATAGAATTGTTTGTAGTATGTCGATTGTAATATTTCCTCTCTCGTTCTTGCTATAGGTAGTTTGTGTCTTTTTTTTTTCCCTTGGTCATTCTAACTAAGGGTTTATCAGTTTTAAAGATCTTTTCAAACAACCAATTTTTGGTTTCTGCTCTAATCTTTACTATTTCTTTCCTTATGCTTTCTTGGGTTTAATTTTCTCTTCTTTTTCTAGTTTCTTAAAGTAAAAATTTAGATTACCTACTTGAGACCCTGTTTTTTCTAAAAGTAAACATTTATTGCTATGTGTAGGTCCTGTTTTTCATGTGAAACTTTCAAGGAGTTTCATATTCCTTCTGCCTGAAGAACTTTCTTTAAATTCCTTGCAGTAACATGAAAAGATGCTCAACTTCACTGGGTATTAGAGAAATGCAAATCAAAGCCACAATGAGAAATCATCTGATACCCACTAGAATGGCTATTATCAAAAATCAGAAAATGACAAATGCTGGAGAGAATGTAGAGAAAGAGGCACATTTACCCATTGTGGGTGGGAATGTAAAATGGTACAACAGCTCTGAAAGGCAGTTTGGTGGCTCCTCAGGAAGCTAAGTATTGAATTGCCATATGATCCAGCAATCCCATTACTAGGTATATATTCAGAGGACATGAGGACAAGGACACAAGCAGACATTTGTACATCAATGTTTATAGCAGCATTATTTACCATTCCCAAGCGATGGAAACAGCCCAAATGTCCATCAACAGATGAGTGGCTAAATAAACTGTGTTATATACATAGTTGGAATATTACACAGCTGTAAGACAGAATAAAGTCATGAAGCATGTAACAACATGGATGAATCTTGAAGACATTATGCTGGGTGAAATTAGCCAAAAACAAAAGGACAAATACTGTATGGTCTCATTAATATGAACTAACATTAATGAGTGAACTTGGAGAATTGAAGTTAAGAACACAGGTTATCAGGAGAGAAATAGGGTACAGATTAGGCAATTGATGCTGAAGGAATACAGACTGTGTAACAGGACTGATTATAAAAATTAAAAAATGGATAGCACAAAACTACTTGAGTTGTAGCACAATAATGTAAGTGCACTGAATGAAGCTGAATGTGAGTATGATAGAGGGAGAAAGGCTGGGGGCATGTATGAAACCAGAAGGAAAGACAGAGGATAAAGACTGAGAAGGTATAATTTAGGAATGCTTAGAGTGGACAATGATGGTGATTAAATGTACAAATAAAAAGCCATTTTTACGTGAGGAAGAACAAATGAATGCCAGTATTGCAGGATGTTGAAAATAGATGGCATATGGGGAAAGTACAATCAATGCAAACCAGGGTCTATAGTCAACAGTAACATTGCAATATGCCTCCACCGAATATAAAAAAAGCGTTATGCCAAAACTAAATGTCAACAGGTGGGGGACAGGGCAGGGGTAATGGATTCTTTGTGAAAGAAAAGGAAATGTCTTCAGATAGATTATGGTGGTGAAGGCATGTCTATACACTTGGGTTGGATTGTATGATGTGTGAATAAAACTGTTTATAAATGAAAAAATATTCCTTGCAGTACAGATCTACTGACAATGAATTCTTTCAACTTCTGTTTCTCTGTATAAGTCTGTAATTTTGTGTTCATTATTTGAAACTTAACTTCACTGGGTATGAAATCATATGTTGACTTTTTTTTTCCCAGTCAGTAATTTACAAATGTCACTGCAAAGTCTTTGGGCTTGTATTACTCTGAAGAGCAATATGTGTAGTTCTTATCATCATTTCTCTGTAGATATATGTCATTTTTTTCTTTACTGCTTTCATAGTTTTCTCTTTATCATTGGTTTTCAGCAATTTGAAAATGAGGTTTCTGTGTGTGTGTGTGTCTATTTGGTCTTTGTCAGATATGGTCTTTGTCTCTGAGGCTCTTGTTCCTGTGGTTTATTTCTTGAAATTTCTTGTCCATTATTCCTTCAAACATTTCCTTCTGTTCTATTTTCTCTTTCTTCTTCTGTGACTCCAGTTTCACATATTTTAGGCCAGTTGCCCTTGCCCTACAGCTCTTGAATGCTCTTTTTACCCTACTCTTTTTTTTCTCTTTCTGTTTCAGCTTAGATTTTTCAAAAATCTATTTTCAGTTTTACTGATTTTTCCTCAGCTCTATTGAGTCTATGCATAAATTTGTCAAAGGAATTCTTTGTCTTTAATAGAATATTTTTTATTTCTAGCATTTCCATTCAACTTTTCTTTGTTTTCCAACTCTCTGCCTCAATTTTCCATCTGTTTTTGGATGTTGGCCACCTTTTTCTCTTTATAATTTATCTTAATAATTTTAATAAATTTAAAGTTTCTGTCTGATTATTCCACATCCATGTCATTTCTGCATCTGATAATGTTGATAATTTTGTATCTTTACAGTAGTTTGTTTATTCTTTTTTCCTGAGTCATGTGGTTTTGAATTGAATGCCAGATATCATGTGTAGAGTAATAGAGACTGCAGTTAATTGTACTAATACCTAGAAATGAGCAAACCTCTTCTGTTAGAGTGTTAATATTGGGGATTGGATTTATCAAGTTCAGCTAGGTTTGAATTTTCCTTTTGCCATCATTATTTTCAGTGTGCACAATCGTCAATATTTTCTAATATGCTATTGTTGTGTTGTGATTAGGATGGGTAGAGGGGTGTCTTTTCTAGCCTTTTAGCCATTCCCACACTCCTATGCTGCTTAGATGGTTTCTCCCATCATCTTGTAACTTCACTAACGGTGATTTGTTACCTGGTACTAAGGTTGTGATAAGGGTAAGGAGTGTTCTCTGTAATATTTTTTCATCCTCCCTCTTTGAGAGACTGTTCATTTGGGCTTTGGGCATAGGGTTTGATCAGAGTACCTGTCGGTTCTGCCAATGCAAACAAACTTCATATCTAATGGACAGGAGTTTGTTCCTCCCCTATGGGTAAAAGACCTCTGATTTGTACTGGGGCAAATTCCTGAGCCCAAGATGTTTTCTTTCCATTCTTTCATGGGTAGAGAATTTTTTCTTCAATTTTTTTCCCTAGCTACATTGATTGTATCCTTTCCTGTGTCTTGGGGATGACAGAGTTTACTTTTTTTCTCCTGTGGTAAAGCTTTTTGTTTTTTTTAGGTCAGAATTGCTTGGAGCATTTTGCCTGTCCCCCAGCAGCCACTGCTCACCTCTTTTATATCTGCATATCTGCATCCCTTAAGTGGGGAGACTTTTTTCTTTTCCTGCTCTGCTCCCAGTCTTTCTTATGCAGCAGGGGGCTAGTCACTGTGAGCTTTCTTTGAGTAAAGCATATCTAGCTATTCCAAACTGTTATACTTGGCCTTTAACAATTTGTTATAATTTTAGCTAATTTCTTCATACCTGCCCATATGGGTGCCCCATGCTCTGCCAGAGGTGAAATAGTTAGCATTTCTCATTTCTCCTTAGAGCGGCTTGTCACTCTTTAATATTCAGATCATTTGGTTGTCTTGTAACCCCAACTCTCTGATAGGCTCAAGAACAGTTATGATTTGCAGATTGTTCAGCCTTTTGTGATTGCTAAGATGGGAGAGATGTTATTTACAGCTTTCTACATCCTCATGTGAAATAACTATAGCTTTTAAACATTTTCAGTATTTCTTATAAAAAAAGGAAGTAAACTTTTTATTGCTATTTATTTTAATTAGAGTAAGTAATATTCTTTTCTAGGATTTTTTTCTTATCCTTTTATTTTATTTTTTAAGTAAAAATTGGCTTTACTTTTATTTGCACAGCCTCACTTGGTAGACACCTAATATTTCATAGTGTTTATATAGCTAACTAATGTCCAGACTGTTGAACAGATTTAAACAGTTAGTGAAAGCACTCATCCAGTGTTCCTTTCTCAGTTTTGATTTTGCAGACAAATCCTGTTGAGATTCAATCTCAGTAATTTGAAGTTCAGAGGTTTTAGCTTCACTGTATAAGTCAATTTAGCTCCCACATTTCTGTAGCTCAAGTGTTTGAAATAATATTGTAAATATTTTAAAGCGTATTGTTACTGGACAAAAGCTGTGGATTCTTCTGCCTGACACACTCAGTAACCAATTCCTGATACACTGAAGCTCAAAGAGAGAAAGAGTTTATTACTAGGTACGTGGTAGGAAAGCAGATGGCCTTGTGGCCCAAAATCTGTCTCCCTGAACACCAGTAATTCTGATAGTTTTATTAGAGAAAAAGATGGGCAGGGTTTAGGATAATGAGCACAATGGCCCCAGATGATGTAATTAAAGGTGATCTAATTATTGAGCATGTGCAGATTGATTGTATGTTTAGTCACAGAACATGTAAAAGAAAATGGCAGAGAGGTATAGGTGACTTGTAGGTTAAAGTTTAAGATACTGCACATGTCAGGCAGGTCCATTTTGGTTAGACTTAGTCTTTGTTATGAAAATAACTTAAGATTTGGGGTAGTTAGTTCTGGGCTGACACTTCATTAATAAACATTAGGAGCTGTCTTTAGACAAGACTCAAGTTGAAAAACTGGATAGCTGGGTACAAGTGAGGGTTAGTCACAGGATTTTTACAATCACAGAAGCAGAAGATAAGGGCTATGAAATCATTATCAGAGATCAAGGTAGCTGGATTACAATTCAGAGATTTCAGTATTTCCTTCTGTCTACTTCAATATGCCAGAAAGCAAAAAGGAGTATTTGTATAATGATTCAGTAATCAAAATCATCCCTTAAATTCTGATTTCTTGGTTACAATATGATGAAAATATTTTACAAATGGTAGGTAAAAATTTTAGGATTGCATTCCAAGGAATATCTTCATAAACATATTGTATTAATTGTTTTTAAATTAACATTCATATCAGAATGCAGAACTAGTTACATTTATATGATGTACAATAGAAGATATTATTCTTTAATTAGAAATTATTTTTTTCTTTCATTCTCACTGTATTTTCTTGGTTAAAAAATTATACCTACAGATCATGGTAATTATTATTTTTTATACCATCAAGAAACCTTTTTCTTATCTGTTCTCTCTGCAGAAAACTGCATCAACAGTTCGAAATGTATAAAGAACAGGTGAAGAAGATGGGAGAAGAATCACAGCAGCAGCCAGAACAAAAGGGTGATGCCCCAACCTGTGGTATTTGCCACAAAACAAAGTTTGCTGATGGCTGTGGCCATAACTGTTCATATTGCCAAACAAAGTTCTGTGCTCGTTGTGGAGGTCGAGTGTCGTTACGCTCAAACAAGGTACACAAGTGATTTTAATTACACATAATTACATTATTTCCTTTATAGTTAAGTTTATTGTTAAAAAAAAGAAGATAAATGAAACTATTATTCAGATGAGCCAAAGAATGAAAGCCTTCTCTATTGTTACTCATTTTAGATAAAAGAAATTCTTTAATTTTTTCGCTATCATTTATCTTATGATTTTGTTTAGAATAATAGAATCTTAGATTTTCAAAGATGGGATTAAGGGAATCTAGAGATCATTTGGCCTAATTCCTTTATTTTACTAGTGCAGGAAACTCAAACCAAGAGACTAAAGTTTGTTCTTAAAGCCACACAACTGATTAACGCCGGACTTGTGACACAGCATTTTCCATTACTACACATAATTTTACGAACTTTTTAGATCTGTTCTTCTTTTTCCTGTTCATTTGAAAGAGGCCATTTCCAGCTTTAAGATTATGTATTTAATGATTATACAGATTTTGAAATTTTGAAGCTATATGCCCCTTTATTTTGTTTTAACAGCAATAGAATAAACAGACAATGGAATATTAAGAAGAAATGTTACATAGATGTTTTATGCTTATACTAGATTTTGTAGTTTATCCATCCATTTTAATAATTTGCTTCATTTAGCAACGGCATTATTTTAAAATGTTTATAAGGTCTTCAGAATTTGGATTTACCTCATCAATAATATCTCATCACCCAATACTTTAACTAAGTAGCTTTAAAATAGGAAGCTGATATCTTTACCTACATTATATAGACATAATAGTGGGAACTTTTTCTCCTGTGTGATTTCATTTCCCCCTTCCCTAAATGTTTTTTTTTTTTTCCAGAACTGATAAATTTTCTTTATTTCTTTTAATCTTTCCCACTGGTTTGTCTGATTTTTTTTTCTTCCTTGCCTGGTTGCATTGGCTAGAAATGAGTAAAAGTTTGAGAGCGGACATCTTGTCTTACTGTAGAGCTTACATTTACATGAAAAGCATTCAGTTTTTCACTATTAAGTATGGTGCTAATTTTTGGCTTCTCATAGATACCATCCAGTCTTAGTATGTTGAGAGTTTTCAAATTTTCAAAATCAGGAATGGATGTTGGGTTTTGTTAAATTCTTTTTCTGTATCTATTGAGATTAATCATATTTTTTCATTGTTTGTTAATATGGTAAATTATATTGACTGATTTTTGAATGTTAAACCAATTCTGTATTGTTGGGATAAACTCCATTTGGTCATGATGGATTATCCCTTTTTATATGTTAATGGATTTGGTTTGTTAAAATTTTGTTTAGAAATTTTACATCATCGTTGCTTGGGCCTTTTGGCTAACATCAAATATAGGATTTTTGCATTGGTGTTCATGAGGGCTAGTTATATTGTCATTTTACTTTCTTGTAAAGTTTTTCATTGAGTTTTGGTATTAGGGTAATGTTGGCCTGATAATGAGTTGGAAAGTAGTTCATCCTCTTCAATGTTATGGATGAATTTGTGTAGAACTGGCATGATTTCATCCTTTAATGTCTGGTAGAATTCACCAGTAAAGCTATCTGGGCATGGAGTTTTCTTTGTGGGGACGTTTTAAATTAAATTTCAATCTCTTTAAAAGATATAGTGCTATTCAGATTGTTTAGTTTTTCTTGAGTGGGCTTTGATAGTTTGTATCTTTCAATTAATTTATCTAGTTCGTCATAAATTGTCAAATTTATTGACATAAGTTCATAATATTCCCTTATTATTCTTTTGATATCTGTAGTATCTGTAATAAGCCACCTCTTTAATTCCTCATTTTGGTAATTTGTGTCTTCTTTTTTCCTGCTCAGTCAAGCTCTGTATTCATCAATTTTATTGATCTTCTCAAAGAACTCTTGATTTCACTAATTTCTCTGTTTGCTTTAATCTTTATTATTTATTTTCTCCTGCTTTGGGTTTAATTTTCTCTTCTTGCTGTAGTTTCTTATGCTGAGGTCAATGCTATGTGATTTTTCTTTTTTTTATTATGGGTTTAGTGCTGTCAATTCTCTCTAAACATTGCTTTTATGGTACCTCACAAATTCTGATATGTTGTCTTTCAGTTTTCATTAAATTAAAATAATATATTTTTCTAATTTGTATTTTGATTTATTCTTTGATCCATGGGTAATTTAAAAGTGTGTTATTTATTTTCCAAATATTGGAGGATTTTTTAGAGATATGTTGTTGATTTCTAATTTGATTCTGTTGTGCCCCTGAATATATGTTGTATGACTTCACTCCTTTGAAATTTATTGATACTTATATTATGCCCCAGAATATGGTATATCTTGGTAAATATACTGTACTTGAGAAGGATTCTTTGTTTTTTTATTGTTGGACAGAGTGTGTGTAAATGTCACTTAGTTCAGAGTTGTTGATAAGAGTTGTTCAAGTCTACTATATTCTTGTTGAATTTCTGCCTTTTTATTCTATCAGTTATTTAGAGAGGGTTATTGAACTATCCAACTATAAATGCATTTATCTCTCTTTGCAGTTCTGTTAGTTTTTGCTTCATGTATTTTGAAGCTCTGTTTTTAGGTACAAAAACATCTAAGATTGTTGTGTCCTATTAATAATTGCTCCTTTATCATTATGAAGTTACCTACTTAAGTACTGATGATATTCTTTGGTTAGTTTATGTAATCTTAATATGGCCACTCCAGCTTTCTACTGAGTAATATTAACATGAGATATATTTTTATATTCTAAAGTACTTTGTTTGTAAGAAGCATTATATTTGGACCTCACTTTTTTATCCAATCTGATCATCTCTGCTATTTAATTGGAGTGTTTAGACCATTTAATCTGAGTATTGTTATTGTTAAGTTTGAGTCTGTAATTTTGCTTTTTGTTTTCTATCTGTTCCATCTATTCTTTGCTTATTTTTCTCTTTTTCAGCTTTCTTTTGCATTAATCAAGTCTTTTTATATGATTCCAGTTTACCCCTTTTGTTGACTCATTAACTGTAACTCTTTGCTTTATTCTGTTATTTTAGTAATTGCTTCAAGATCTGTGCTGGTATATCTCCTTATCAACTGGTATTATATTATTTCATATATAGTATATGAACCTTGCATAATATACTTCCATTTCTCCCTTACTGGCCTTTAGGTTATTAGTGTCATCTATTTTATTTTCACCTATATTACAAATCTTACCATGCATATTTATTTTTGTTTAAACATTATATTTCAAGAATCTTAATAAGAAAACATGTTACATATTTATTTTTATATATACAGACAAATAAACATTTGTATATTTATAATTTATAATGATAAATTATCACTTCTGGTAATTTTTTGTAGACCCTTATTTTTATTTGGCATGATTATCTGTCTGAAGGAATTTCTTTAATATTTCTTTAATGTGAGTCTAATGGTGAATCCTTTTAACTTTCATATGCTGAAATTTTGCCTTTGTTTCTTAAAAGATATTTTTGCTGAGTAAAGAATCTAGATTGACAGCTTTTTCTTTCAGTAATTTAAAGAAATTGTTTCACTGCTTCGTCCTTTTATTGTTTCCAATGAGAAGTATGATATTCTCATCTTTGTTTCTGTGTATATAATGTGTCATTTTTTGCTGGTCGCTTTCAGATTTTCTCTTAATCACTACTTATGTGCAATGTAATTTTTCTTCATGTTTCTTATGTTCAGGATTCATTGAGCTTCTTAGATCTGTGTGTTAATAATTTTTACTGGGTTTAAGAAAATTTAAGCCATTATTTCTTCAAATATATTTTTTCTTGTGCCTGGTCTCTGTCCTCTCCTTTAGGGACTCCTATTTTTCAAAGAGTAGGCTGTTTGAAATTGTCCTACAGCTCATTTATTTTCTTTTCATTAAAACAGATTTTAATTTGATACTTTTCAATTCTATCTAAAATTCGATACTATCGAATTTTTAATTTGATACTTTTTTCTTCAAAAAGAAGAAAAAAGAAGTCTTTTCTTCTGCAATGTCACATCTGCTGTTCATACTGTTCAGATATTCTATATTTCATCTCTAATATTCACTTTGGGGCATTTTTTATCTCATCCACATCTCTACTGAACTTTTTGAACATATAGAAAACAGCTGATATAGCTGTGTTAATATCCTCCTTTGCACTAACTGTAGTATCCATGCCAATTTGGGGTTAGTTTCAATTAATTATTCTCCTAGTGGGATGGTTTTTCCTTCCTCTTTACAATGATAGGTATCTTATGTTGGATGCCAAGCATGGTAAATTTTACATTGTTGAGTGCCTGATGTTTTTGTATTCCTGTAAATCTTTTTTACTTTGTTCTGGATTGCAGTTAAGTTATGTGGAAACAATTTGATCCTTTTGCATCTTGCTTTTATTACGTACTAGGCATATGTGGAGATATCTGGAGCAATACTCAATTTAGCTCTGATTATTCCCTCCTACTGAGGGAAGACCTTCCTGAGTACCCTACCCAATGATCCATGAATTTTGAATGTTTCAGGTCTCACTGGTAGAACAGCCACTGTTGTCTCTCTATTCCTTTCAGATGGTTCTTTCCCTTCCCTTGGTTATTTTTCTTCACCTGCATACACAGATCATTACTCAGCTGAATACGTGAGGGGATGCTCTGCTGATCTCTTAGGGATTTCCTTTAGTGCAACTTTCTCCTCTCTGGTAACTTGTCCTATGAAGTCTAGCTACATTGCCTCCCTGGGCTCTTGGCTGTTTCTCTCAGTCTGAAAGTCTGCCAGGCTCCACCTCTGTTCCTTCTTACTGCACTGCTGCCTGCATAGTTTCTGAAAGCAGTAAGCTGGAGACAGATGTAGAACTTACTTTGTTTCTCATCTTCAGCTGTTGCTGTTCTTTGTTGTTGCCTGATGTCTAATATCTTAAAAACCATTATTTCTTATATTTTGTCTGTTTTTGTTTGTTTGTTTCAGGCAGGAGGAGAAATCTGGTCCTTGCTCATCATCTGTTTTGTCCAGAAGCCGAAGTACCCAATGACACCTGATTATAGTTAAACTGCTTAAACTATGCTTCCCGATTTCTAATGTGTTGCCCTTTATGTTGAGCAAAATTTTAGTCAATAAATGACGTACAGTGAAAAATTTGAATACCCCTTGAAAATCTGTTATATTGTGATCAACCTAAATCTCCTTATATGCTGCGGAAGGTTTATGGAAGAACTTAGGAACGAGAGACAGTATTCCCAATATTCACGTAGTTTTTCTTAGGTATGAGGGAAATATCAGCGGAATAAGGGAATAAGAAGTAATCTAGGGTGGGCCACCGTGGCTCAGCAGGCAGAGTTCTTGCCTGCCATGCTGGAGACCCGGGTTCGTTTCCCAGTGCCTGCCCATGAAAAAAAAAAGGTGATCTAGATTTTAGCTCGAGGAAGGGAGTCCTGGATTTCTTTTATTAGTTCTTTCTACATTTTCATTCAGGTAAGAGGCCATCATAAGAAGGTCTTAATTTACATGAGAAAGCATTCCTTTGAATGGTATGTATAAAGGTTGTCTATATTCCATATGAAAAGAGTATGGAGTTCAATTTCTCTTTTCAAATTGTATCATCATAATTATTTTTGGTTGGCTTATGTTACAGAAGAAGGTTTTTGCTATTAATACCAAATACATTTATTTGATTTATCATAGGCCCATAGGATTAAGCTCAGTGAAATTTGGTCAGACTATCTTTGTGAAGTATAATAATGAGAATATAAATACTTTATAGCTTAAAGTTTAATTGTAAAGTTATTTTTAAATTCTTTTAGTAATCTCATGAGAAAACAAGATAAAATAGACTTTTGTTTTAATTTCGACACTCTTTCATATGGAATTATCCTTAAAAATTAAATCAGTTCTCTTGAGGTGCATTTAGAATATAGAGAGAATAAATGAAGTGCACTGAAGTACCAATACATCCATATATTTCAAGATGACACCGTCTTCATAAACAAAACCTATATATTTAGTTAAATGAAGAAATAATGACTTTATAAAGGAGAATTTATTTTATCATCATTGAATGGTGTCTTTAGTAGGAAAAACATTAGAGGTATTTTATAATGAGAATTATTTTAAACATCAATGTGTGGAAACATTTTTCATTTCTTTTACTTTTGGGTGGGAAAAATAGATAACTATCTGCTTAACAGTTAATCTAATTGTGAATAATGAGGATACCTTTTCTAAATTGTGTTGCTTAACTTGCAAATGTGACAGAAATTATTTTTTCACTTTATAAATTATCAAATTTGTAGCAGATTAATTCTAAATTTATGATGGTTAAAAGGAAAGTTATTCTTAAGCAAGTCCTTTAAAATCTATTAGCATAAATGTTTGCAATATATCAGACCATGAAAATGGAATGATGATATTGATAACCTGTTGTATAACCAAGTCATTGGATCATTTATATGTCTGATTTTAGTGATTAGTATTTCAATTGTGTACTAAGAGAGAAAATTATGATTAGAGTATTTTTGCAGTCCTATAGAAAGTATTTTTTTTTTTTTTTAAATTTCAAGCCATTGTGATTACCTGCAAATCTTTATATAGGCTGCTTAAAAATGATTGTGTGCTATGTGGTTAGTCTCCATATACCTGAGGCAAGCAATATTACATATATTTTCTTTCAGAATTCCTAGAGTTACTACATACCAGTATATCAGAAATAATTTGACATTACTTAGGGAAAGGGAGGCGTAAGGTGAGAAAGTATGAGAGCCAGGTTCTTTTCCTGTCCTGACATTGTGACATTTCTTTGGCAAGTCACTTCATCTGTAGTGCTTCTGTTTTAAAATCTGCAAAATGAAGTTGTCAATATAAATGGCTTCTAAGGTCTCTTCTGGATTTAACATTTTATAATTTTAAAAAGTAATACTGGATTACCCATGCAATTCTTAAAACATCTGAAAAATATATTCATATAGTCATATTTTTCTACAGCTTACATAATTTTTTTAAGTAATTGAAGAGGTTTATTTTTTTAAGTAATTGAGAAATTTTAAGACTTCTAGTTTACTTTGTATATTAACTGAGAAATGTAGTGTAGCATAGTTGAGCTTTGGTTTCTATACCTTCCCACATTTATATAACATATGGATGCTTAAAGCACCACTATTTCAGTAAACTTTTTAGGAAAGGAGAAAACAGGCAAGCTTATTAGAATTATACAACTTATAGGACCACCATTAAGTAAGTGGTTGCATTGGATGAATCCTCAGTTTGGAGACTGTGAGGCTGAATAATTTAAGAATGTCAGAGATTATTATTAGGAAATGGTTATAGAATTTATAAAGAAGAAAGGGAGAATTGTTTTTCTTCACTGATGTTAACTTCTCTAATGGTGCGGGATTACTTGGTAACCATGAAAAAACCTAAATTGCAGAATCTTGTGAAACTTTAGCTTGTAATGCATATCAGCTTCTTGGAAATAGGCAAGACAATACTTCACGCTCACCATAAATGAAAATATTTTCACCAAAGTATACATGGGCTAAGTCCCTCTCCTTATTGCAACATCTTTTATTCAGTTTTCACTTGGTTCAGCCACCCACTGTATCATCTGTATACCATAATAAACTGTGGGGCTATTATCTAGAAGAGCAAGTAAAGTAAACTTATGAATATGATCATAGCAACCAATGTGGGATTGTTTCTCTTCAAATATCTCTTGATGATTTCTTGGATCTTTTATACTTTGAAATATGTTCAGCAGTATTAGAAGTGTGGTTGTGTACACCTGCTGTGGAACAAAGGCTTTATGGGGAATAGGTGGATATGAATAACTTCAAGGGCAAGGATTTCCATATGGATTATTTCTTTAAGTTGAATGGAGAACATTTTCTTTTTTGTGAATTTTTCTCTTCCAACTCACTTTTCTAACTGCCCTTCTGTTTTTCAGAAGAAAAGCATGCTCTTCAACCCTCCCTAATCTGCGTCTAGTCTTAATATAATATATTACCTCAGGATATAAAAATCTCTGGGACACCAAACAAATGGACAATTCCAAAATTAATTGTTCTGAGGAAGGGTTCCATGATGGCAAAGTAAAGTGAAATTTTGAAAGGGTACAGCACCTTATTTCATTCAGGCAACAGACTTCTGGACATACTCCAGTGCCTCATCTATCTTTTTTAGAGTTAGGATTTGAACATGAGATGATTGTCATGTTGACCTATTGTAATACATTTATTTGAATTAAAAAAATGAAATCGGACTTTTTCGAATAGAAAATCAGATTTGTCTGATGGTTTTACAGTGTGGAATGGTTTGTTAATTAGGTTATATAGACATTTTCCTTAAATTGAATTGGTTAAATTGTAGTGCCAAGATTTGAAGCAAATAAAATTAAAGCACATCTACAATAAACAATACTTAAGATATATCCTTTCAACTATTTAAACTTAAACTTTATATATTAACTGAGAAATAGGGATTTTATATTTTCTTGATTTTATAAATTTGTTTTAAGAATGAGAAAAGATATTGCTTGGCTTTTGGCATATCTGTATTCAAAAACTGCCTTGGCTCAGAGCTTAATGTCCTCTTCAATAGAGAAGGTGAGCACCTTATCAGTAAATACAGTAAGCACCTGAATAAAGAAATTCTACTTAGCAAAAATGGTAAAGATTAATATTTGCATCTGGAATTAACTCTCATCATAGTAGGAGACTATACAATGGCTTAACATGTAAAGGAATCAGGATATCACCAAAATTGTAGAATGATAAAACAGACACTAGATATGGGAGGACAAAGAAAATGGAATGCAGGCCAGACATGTGAGATGGATTAGAACTGGTAATGAATACCTTTATTCCTCTTAAATGGAATACCTGATAAATCTCATTCAGTTTCTTTTCCAGCATTCCAAACAAGAATCTTTAATTTCAAATATAAGCAAAAAAGTGGATGGACTTTATTTTAGTTTCCTAGGCTGATCAAGGAAATACCATAAAATAAGTAAGGTTAAACAATGGAATTTATTTGCTCATAGTTTGAAGCTAGGACAAGTCCAATTATGGTGTCATCAAGGTGATGCTTACTTCCCCAAAACTGTAGTGTTCTGGGGCTGGCTGCTCGTGATCTTTGGTCCTTAGCCTGTTACATGGCATGGCACATGGCAGTGATTCCTGGTCTCTCCTTTCTCTTGGGTTCTGTTGATCTTCAGCATCTTGCTTCCTGTGTCTTTCTCTCTGTCTGAATAGCAGTCTGCTTACAAAGGATTCCAGCAATATGATTAAGACCCATACTGACTGAGGTAGCCACACCTTAACTGAAGTAACCTCATCAACGGGTAATACTTATAATGGATTCACACCAACAAGAAAAGGTCAAATTTAAGAGCATGTTTTCTAAGGTACATACAGTTTCAACCATCATAGGCTCTTATCTATAATAATGTTCTTTTAAAGTTAAAAATAATTCTAATCCATAAAAAGAATAGAGCATAGAATTATCTTTTAAGTTTTATCTTTCTAACTCCCCTTTCAATACATAAATTCTAATATCACTGAATATTACTTAGGCCATGTCAGACTTTCTACCTATTTTCCATGGTTGGAACAACTCCCAGATCTACTTCTCCTGTAATTCTCAACTTTGTATATGGTACCAATTCTGACACCTAAACCAGAAAACTAGAAATCCTCTCAGGTTTCTTTCCTTCACCTCTCTTTCATCATTTCCTCTCTATTTCTATGTAAATGACTGATTTATCTCTTATTTAAGCCTTCATCTTCCATCACTTGGACTGGTACAAGTCTCCTGTTTCGTTTTTCTGCTCCAGTCTTGGTGCCTCAATAAACTGTTCACATGCTGCTATAGTGATCTTTGGAAAATGCACATCTTATTTTACCTTCTGCTTAAAAACTATTTTAGTGACTCATTTCCTGAGTGAAATGTCTAATGGCACAAAAAAACCCTTCATGATTTATTCCCTGCCTAATGATAGATGTGAGCTTTTCTCCATTCTGTATATCTCAATCAGACTAAACCACTTAGCACTTCTCTAAAATTATCACTGCCTTTTATCTCTTATCCTTTGGCTTACTCTGCTACTTTAGTCTGAAATACTTCTCTGTTTCCGCCTACTTCCGATCCTTCACCCCCTTGATGAACACACTCGTCTTGATGTAAGCATCATCCCCCCATGATGATTGTTTTGGGTGCCCCATGTAAGTTAACTACTCACTCTTTTATGCCACACTGGAGTCTACAGACTTTTATTTATTTATCTATTTTCAAATTCATTTATTTTTTATTAATTTTTAAATTAAAAAAATATAACAACAAAAAACACAAACATTCTTAACATATGATCATTCTGTTCTACATATATAATCAGTAATTCACAATATCATCACATAGTTGCATATTCATCATCATGAACATTTCTTAGAACCTCTGCATCAATTCAGAAAAAGAAATTAAAAGACAACAGAAAAAAAAATCATACATACCATGACCCTCACCCCTCCCCTTCATTGATCACTAGCATTTCAATCTATTAAATTTATCATTTGTTCCCCCTATTATTTATTTTTATTTCGTATATTTTACTTGTCTGAGTCTACAGGCTTTTAAGCAACTATTCTCCAGACTTTATTATTCTTAATTGATTGCAATCTCTCTAGTTTCTTTCATCTGCTGTAAGTGTCTATGTGTTTGCCATGTAAAAAAGGTCAGTACAAATACTGGTGTAGTGAGAGAACTGAAGAAAGATAACTGGTGTACCTACTGTAAGCATGTTATTCTGGCATAGATATTTGTTTTGATCCAGCTTCTTGCTACATTTTAGCACTGTGATAATGTGTTCTTGAAGATGGCAGCCCAAATTGGTGGATGAATAAAATACTAAACTATATAGGCAGAATTTGATTGTTGCCTATATATAGAAATACAACTGAGTTTTGTTTCTTGACTTAGAGAAAATTCATTTTTATAGAACATTTTCAAATGCAAATGATCAATATGCTTAAAATAAAAATATTCCTCTACATGTGTTGTTTGCATTTTATGAGATTTTAATTGATCTTTGCCTTAATGTCCTTGAAAATATTTTATATTTATGTTATCTTTTGTTTTCAAGCAGCTGAATTTCAGTTTGATTATTAAGATTAATATCACTTTTGACAATTACAGTGAGACTTCTGATTTAATGGTATTACTAAAATCTGATTAGAAGATGTAGCCAATCCTTTCTGAATTTCTTTTCCTTGGAAAGGACACCAGGTCAAAAAGAAGAACCATTTTGATTAGGGATTTATCACTTCCTTCTTCCTTTTTTCTTTAACTACAGAAAAGACAGAGCATTGATATAGTGTCAGAAATCTTGTGTGTGTGTGTGTGTGTGTGTGTGTGCGTGTGTGTGTGTGTGTGTGACAATACAGAGGAAGAAATATTAGGAAAAAGACTGACTATCTAGAGGAGTCTAAGGGGACAGAAACATTAGTTTCCTAGGATTCTGTATGACTAATAGTGGAGAAGTTATTGGCAGATGGACTTGCCATACTGAGCCTGAAATGGTGCCATGACTATAAAGAGGAAATATTACACAGACAAGAAACTCATAAAACACTGACATAAATGAGAATGAGAAGGTGGATTTGGGAATGACATAAAGTGAATTGGTCTTGGGAAAAAGGGGTGGCAGGCTGATGGGCTAGCAGCAGAGGTGATAAGATAGAATGTTTATGGGGTAGTTGATTATGAGAAAAAACTGGTGGGTCTGAAATTATATACAATAAATACAATAATATTTAATTCAGTGACAATTCTCTAATTTCTTTCTTTTTGGTTGTAAAATTTAGGAGACTTTTAAATTAATTAGACAGAATGATTTTAGAAGCAGTATGCATAATTCATTTCCACTTTTGATAGCATATGATGAAATTAAAGATAAGCAGTGATGCTGTGTTTTTGTAGTCTTAATATGTAAAAGAATTTTATCTTAAACACTTTCCAGTTTTTCCTTTGAGTTAATTGAGTATTTAGTTAGGGTTTTACTTGTGAAAGAATATTCTCCTTTCCTGAAGTCTGGTATTTAATTACTTCTATGGAAATTAAATATGCTGCTTATATATCAGTTTATTCTAGAATGTAGCATGCCCTTGCTTGAATTGAATGAAATTTATGGAAAAACTTTCATTTAAAATGTTTAGAGTTCAATCAAAATGTAATTTAGACTTTTCAGAATTTTTATTTCACTAACAAACTCTTAAAAATTGTTTTAAGAATGGAATTAATTATTTCTTTTTTGTTTTGTCTTTTCTGTCCTTTTTAACTTGCTTTCGTGGATATTCACTCCAGGAGGACAAAGTGGTTAGAGTTCTTTTTTCTGTCTAATTTTATTTTTTCTTCTTATTGTTGTTATTGCTAACTTTAATTTTATAACTATATTTAATTTGTATGCTTTTATGTGTTTTGATACAGATGCAGCGCATGATAATTGCTAAACATTGACATATTTTAAGCATGCTATTTTACTGAAAACATTTTATTGTATTATAGATAAAATTGATTATTTTATTTAATTTTTAAAGAAGTTTTTCTCTTTAGAATTTAGTTTTAGTTTCAAGGAGATCTCATAGCATTCCTCATTGTGATAAGAATTCCTTTAGTTTTGTAATATTGCCCTAAACTCATTGTGTTGGTCAGATTTTTAAAAAGATGCTTCTGAGTAAATACAAAGATCCAATCTTTATAATGAATCACAGTAACATTAAACATGTATTTTGTGAAGTATGCATTTTAAGTTAATTATATATATATTTATTTTTATTAGCATATGTTTTAGAGATTGAGAAATGTCCATCCTATATCTCCACTTGAATGCTGAACATAATTATATTTTTAAAGTATTCAGGTGCATAGGATTAGACTTCAATGTATGTCTTAATAATCTGGTTTTGTCTGCCCTGAGGATGTCTGACTTGGCTGTGGATGTACTCTAGAGACTGGTGACCTGCAAGTGTAGATAGAATCCTTTTGTTCTAATTTTTATTTTGGGAGTCAGACTGAAACTTGAGGTTTTTTCAATTTTCCAATTTCAAATTGGAATAAAATCCAAACAGAAAATCATTTTAGAAGGACATTGTCTTTAAACAGTGGCTTCTTTGTTAGATGAAGCCTTTTTCTTCCCTCAAAGTCCTTCAATTGTTGGATTGTGGATGATGTAGGTAGTGGCAAATATTGTATGAGTCAGGGGCAAGAATATGAATGTAGAATTAAGAAAACATATTGATACTGCTTTCTGTTATCAAACTTTTGAGGCAGTTTTAAAGATAAATGGGTGAATTACTGTAGATCCATTCCAGACTGCACATTATCCGTGGTCCAGGGCAGATTCCCTAGATAATCTGCTGTCTACCAGCTGATCTTATTGACTAACACAAAGTGATGAAATTCAGGCAATTCAAAACCTTTAGAATCTGTAGTGCTACCTTTGTGTCTAGAGTTAATACAGGGTGCATTAAAAAGCCTGACTACCTTCTGTGGTTTTCATAATGAATTCTAACACCTGTCTCAGAAATGAGGCTTTTTATGTTATCAGTTATAGAAATGACTTTCATATACTGACAAGAATTCATAATTAACAGCCTATATTTTAAACCAATGATTGCCTGACATAGAAAAGTATATCAATTGAGTGTGAATTTGGAGTATTGCAAGTAAAATCTGACATATCTTTTTGTGACGCTCCTTATGGTGCACTAATAGAACTTTCAGAAATGATGATTTTTTTTTGTCTGCACTATCCAGTACACATGTAGATATTGAGTACATTGTGTGACCAAGGAACTGAATTTTAAATTTTAGTTAATTTTAATTAAATTTAAATAGCCACATGTGATTAGTGGCTAGAGAAACCCCAAGCTTAAATGGAAAAAATTCTGTGACTGCTCAGAAATAGTTCAGATATAGGTATCATCCATCTTTTTCACCTAAGTATTCTATAAATAGAATTCTTGAAATTACAGTCCAGACAATGAAAATTGATTTACTATAAAATAATTTCATTTATTTTGATGTTCTACTGACACAGCTGAACCCTAGATTATATGTGCCTTAGAAATATTCAGTAAATGCATTCTCATTTGTCTTTAGTATTTTAATGAAACTGTATGATAAAGGATTTTAAAATGACAAATAAACCACTTTTTCACTTCAATGAGAGAGATTCTATTTCTGCTTTGCATAAGAGTAAATGGAGGCTAGTCTGGAAGTTTACCATAATTTTAAATGTTGATAAATGAACATTTTGGTGGGTAGCTTCCATTTGTACCAATGGATTCACAAAGGGGAATAGTATAACAGTTAAATTGAAGATTTTTTTCTATGTTGATTCATGAAGACCTAATGCATTTTAACTAATCTACATTGTTCCATCATGTGAATTACCTGGAGTGATTTCATTCAGTTTGTTATTGATTAACAGCCAGAATATACCCACTTTTTTTGCTATTACAAGCAGTGCTATAACGAGCATCCTTGCACGTTTCCTATAATGAGAGATTGTCTAGGATAGACACCAAAAATAAAAAGCAAAGATGCTTTGCTGTATCATAAGCATCTTTGATTTCACTAAATTTTACCAAATTGTTTTCCAAAATATTTGTACTACTTAACACTGCATCAGCAGTAAATGAAAGTTAAATGTCTTCTTATTTTCTCCAAAAATTGATATTATCATGTTTTTAACATTTTGCCAGTGTGATGGATGTGAAATGGCCTGAAATTTTTGTTTGTATTTTGAACAAGCAAAAATTTTGAAATATTTTTTGCATTTTCATGATTATAGGTGAGTTAGTTGGGCATCTTTCTGCATTTTTATTGTCCTGTGGGTTTTTTCAGGAAATTGCTTGCTTATGTATTGGAGTACTTATTGACTTTGCGTTTTCTTATTGAGCTATAAGATATATATATATTATTATATATATAATTTATAAATGTATATAATTTTTTGAAACTAATCCTTTTTTGGTTGTGTGCATTGTAAAATATTACTTATCGCTTCATGATTTTGTACTATCTTTCATTATTTCAGAAGTTTTGAATTCTAATGTAGTTGAAGTTACATTTATTTTGTTTGTACATTTTTTACTTATTTAAGAAACCCTACTCCCCTCCATGTCATGAACATATTCTCCTATATTTTCTTGAAAAGTTTCTGTTTTGTCTTTCACATTTTTATTAGTAATCTGATTGATCTGTTTTTTTCCTTCTTTTTCTAGCATCTTAAAGTGAAGGCATACATTGTATACTTCATGTTGTTCTTCTGTATATAATAGGTCACACATTTCCCTCTAAGGATGGCTTTAACTACATCTCTATCCCTCCCTCTCTCTCTCTAGAGAGCAGAATATTTATTAGATATACATGTGAAAGACATGTGAGCACTCTTTCAAGAAAAGAAAATGAAGAGCAGAGAGGCAATAGGCAATACGGGGCCATTTGCTTCTATAGATTTTTACGTTACTCCCCTCCCCCTTCCTTATTCAGGGTTTTCTCTTCCCCTCTTCTCACCAGGGCAGAGCCTATTGATAGATAATGTATTTGGGTGGGTGGGTTGACTCCACCCTTCTCTGTGGATGACTCAGGTTGGGGTCCTTTGGCTTCAGATGGGTTGGCTGCTGCCAGTTGTTTCTCATAAGGAAACAACCTGTAGCCCCAGGCAGGTTGTGTGTCCAGGACATGGGCCTTTCTGACCTTGATTAACTGTTCTTGCTTAAGGGCTCCTTCATGTTTGTTTGTTTTTTCCTATCCCCTCTCTTACTGTTCTAGTCTGTCTCAAATTCCTCCTCAAGAGTTCTCACCCCTTAATATCAAAGTTTCTTGAATTCTAAATATTAAACAGTCTTAAATACCATTTGATTAACTATTAAAACTGTGTGCATTCTCAAAGTATCAAGTAAAATATATTATAAATATCAACTTTGGTATAGTAGTGAGCTATGTTACTAAATATTTTTAAATTTTTGGTTTCAGGAATTTATCTAATATTATTATAACTGCCTATAGTTTTCTTTAACCATTTTTATGTTGTAAATATATATATATATATATATATATATATATATATATATATACATACACACAAAGAAAAAAAGAAAGAAAAAGAAATAATTTTCAAAGCACCCTTCAACAAGCAACTACAGAATAGTTTCCAGAGTGTGTCATGGGATACTATGCCCTCATCTCAGATTTTTCCTTCTAGCTACTTCAAAACACTGGTGACTTTATCTGAGTCACAATAACGGAATCATACAGTATCTGTCCTTTTGTATCTGACTTATTTCATTCAGCATTAGGTCTTCAAGGTTCATCCACGCAGTCATATGTTTCGGGACATCATTTTGTCTAAATGCTGCATAATATTCCATTGTATGTATATACCACATTTTTTGTTTATCCCCTCGTCTTTTGATGGACACCTGGATTGTTTCCATCTCTTGGCAATTGTGAATAGTGCCACTATGAACATCAATGAGCAAATGTCTGTTTGTGTCACTGCCCTCAACAACTCTGGGTATATACTGAGTATTGGTATTGCTGGGTCATAGGGCAACTCAATATCTAGTTTTCTGAGGATTCACCAAACTGACTTCCACACCAACAGTGAATAAACGTTCCAATTTCTTTGTATTCTCTCCAACATTTATAGTTTCCTGTTTGTTTAATAGCAGCCATTCTTATAGGTGTGAGGTGATGTCTCTTTTGTTGGTGAGCTGTATAATTTCTTTATATACACAGGATAGACAAGCTTTTATCCAACATGTGGTTTCCAAATATTTTCTCCCATTGAGTTGGCTGCCTCTTCCCCTTTTTAACAAAGTCCTTTGAGGAACTGAAGCTCATGATCTTAAGGAGTTCCCATTTGTCTATTTTTTCTTTCACAGCTTTTGCTTTAGGTATAAAGTTTAGGAAGCTTCCTCCTATTACTAGATCTTGAAGATGTTTCCCTACATTTTTTCAAGAAGTTTTATGGTATGGCTCTTACATTTAGGTCTTTGATTCCTTTTTTTTCTTTATTAATTTTTAATTAAAAAAATATAACAACAAACACAAACATTCTTAACTTATGATCATTCCCTTCTACGTATATAATCAGTAATTCACAATATCATCACATAGTTGCATATTCATCATGATCATTTCTTAGAACATTTGCATTAATTCAGAAAAAGAAATAAAAAGACAACAGAAAAAATGCATACATACCATACCCCTTACCCCTCCCTTTCATTGATCACTAGCATTTCAATCTAAATTTATTTTAACATTTGTTCCCCCTATTAATTATTTTTATTACATATGTTTTACTAATCCGTTGATAAGGTAGATAAAAGGAGCATCAGACACAAGGTTTTCACAATCACACAGTCACACTGTGATTGCTATATTATTGTACAATCATCTTCAAGAAACATGGCTACTGGAAACAGCTCTACATTTTCTGGCAATTCCCTCCAGCCTCTCCATTTACATCTTGACTAACAAGGTGATATCTATTTAATGCGTAAGAATAACCTCCAGGATAACCTCTCAACTCTGTTTGGAATCTCTCAGCCACTGACACTTTATTTTCTCTCATTTCGTTCTTCCCCCTTTTGATTGAGAAGGTTTTCCCAATCCCTTGATGCTGAGTCTCAACTCATTCTAGGATTTCTGTCCCACATTGTCAGGAAAGTCCATACCCTGGGAAGTCATGTCCCCCAAAGACAGGGGGAGCGTGGTGAGTTTGCTTGTTGTGTTGGCTGGAGAGAGAGGCCACATATGAGCAATGAAACAGGTTCTCTTGGGGATGACAAGCTTAATTTTAAGTAAGCTTGATCTATCCTTTGTGGGGTTAAGTTTCATATGAACAAACCCCAAGATTTGGGGCTCAGCCTATTGCTTTGGTGGTCCCCACTGCTTGTGAGAATACAAAAAATTCAGCTTGGGGAAGTTGAATTTTTCCCCCTTTCTCACCATTGCCCTAAGGGGACTTTGCAAATACTTTTGTATTCACTGTTCAAATCACTCTGGGATTAATCAGGGCTTCGCTCTGGATAAACCTACAAAATCTCATGCACTACTCAAGGTTCCATATACTTATGGTGTTCAATTAAGCTGTCTACATAAGTTGTATTAGGAAATGTACTAGTCAAAATATAAATTTTGTACCAAATAAACATTTTTTGCTTTAGTCTCACACATAAGTTAAAATTTTAAAATATTACCATCTATTTTCAACACCCTGCAGTAATGACATTCCTTTGTTCTTCCTCATGCAAAAACATTTTTAAATTTGTACATTTAGTCACTATCATTATACACTCTAGGCATTCCTACATTATACCATCTCAATCTTTATCGTCCCCATAAGTTCTGTGATTTGTTTTTTCAGACTTTCGATTTCTTCTTTTTGTTCATTCCTTGCCCTCTTTATATCCCCCCTCAATTCATTAATTTGATTTTTGATTAGACTTTCCATGTCTGTTTGAGCCTTCTGAATTAATTGTTTCAACTCCTGTATCTCATTTGAATGGTTGGTTTGTTCCTTTGACTGGGCCATATCTTCAATTTTCCTAGTGTGATTCATTATTTTTTGCTGGCGTCTAGGCATTTAGTTACCTTAATTAGTTAATTCTGGATATTGTTTCCACTTCTTTTAGCCAGGATTTTCTTGCTGGATAACTTTGTTGTATCTGTTCTTTGACATTCAGTTCAGCTTATTCTGCAACACTAGTTTAGGTTTTGTTTAACAGAGTAAAATTTTTCAGTTCTTGTTTTCTTGTTTCTTGCCCTGCCTGCATGGTGCCTTCCCCCTGCCCCCACTCCTTAGGAGGGTCTACTTGGGTATTATAGACCTCAGCCAGTTTTCCCAGACCAAACTGGCCTCCTGTCAGGAGGAAAGGGTCACTTGAGTCAGTTTTCCCTGAGGGTGAGACCCAGCAGGTTAAAAGGCTTTCCTGTGAAGTCTCTTAGCTCTCTGATTTTCCTATCCTGCCTAGTATGTGGTGCTTGTCTGCCTGCAGGTCTCACCAGTATAAGGTGATGTGGTACCTTTAACTTTGGCAGACCTTCCCTGTTGGAGTGTGGTGGAGATAGAGGAGAGGTTGTGGGCTGGTTTTAATCACTTCATATTTCCAAGCCCTGGGGTCTGAATTCTTTGAGGGAGGGAATCCACCTGAGCTGGACCCCAACCCTCTCCTGGGGAAGGCCCAGGCTCCAGAGAGTTCTCAAAGAAGCTTGTTTCTCCCTATGCCTGGGGCAGTTGCAGCCTGAGA
Source organism: Tamandua tetradactyla (assembly GCF_023851605.1). Taxonomy (NCBI): domain Eukaryota; kingdom Metazoa; phylum Chordata; class Mammalia; order Pilosa; family Myrmecophagidae; genus Tamandua; species Tamandua tetradactyla. The sequence goes on from NC_135332.1 coordinate 148,309,626, forward strand.
AGCTCTGCCACTGTATCCAAAGGCAGTCAAGCCTTTGTAGAAACACAGCCACAAAAAAAAAAAAAGAGAGAAAAATCCTTCTTAGAGCAGGACCCCCATTCCTCAGGTTTGCCAATCAAGAGCATAAGTTGGTATGTTGCTTTGTGTACCTTCAGATCCTATGTGCCCCCTCCTTTCCTTCAGGGCCCAGACCCTTTCAAGTATTATGTGCTATCCAATCCAAAAACCTCTGTTTCTTTTTTTTCTTTTTTCTTTTTCTGTCAGCCCTGCCTCCTTGGCACTGGGGCAAAAATCAGCAACCTCTGCTTTGACCAGGTTCAGCTGAGCTGAGGTCCTATTTTTAGTAGTCAGAATTTGTGAATTAATTCCACCATTAAAGCTTAGTTGTGCTCAACCCCTGCTGCTGGTAAAGTCTTTCCTTTCCCCTCTGGGAAGTGGCCTGTGGGGAAGGGGTGCCGGCCACCACAGCTTGGGAAACTGATGGTTCTGGGGGGGCTTGCAGCCAGTCCGGCTGGTCCAGACTGGGGTACACTGTGTGTCCGGTCACTGACATGGCCCCAGCAGTTGTTCTGTACTGTTCCTGGCTATTTAGTAGCTGTTCTGGAGGACGAACTAAATCCCACACCTTGCTAAGCTGCCATCTTGGCACTCTCTATCTTTTGATCCATTTTGAATTAATTTTTGTATAGAGTGTAAGGTCAGGGTCCTCTTTCATTCTTTTGGCTATTGAAATCTAGTTCTCCCATGCCCATTTATTGAAAAGACTACTCTGTCCCAATTTTGTGAATTTGGGGGCCTTATCAGGATCGAATGTCCATAAATTTGGTGGTCAATCTCTGCACTCTCAATTCTATTTCACTCATCAGTCCTTCTGTATTTGTGCCAGTACCATGGTGTTTTGGCCACTGTGGCTTTACAAGTAAGCTTTAAAGTCAGGAAGTGATGGACCTCCCAGTTCACTCCTTTTTAGGATATCTTTAGCTATTCATGATCTCTTTCTCTTCCACATAAATTTGATAACCAGTTTTTCCAAGTCTTCAAAGTAGGTTGTTGGGATTTTTATTGGTATTTCATCAAATGTGAAGATCAGTTTGGGTAGAATTGACATCTTGATGATATTCAACCTTCCTATCCATGAGAATAGAATATCTTTCCATCTATTTAGGTCATTTTTTATTTCTTTTAGCAATTTTTTTGTAATTTTCTGTATGTAAGTCCTTGACATCCCTGGTTAGACTTATTCTTAGATACCTAATTCTTCTGGTCACTATTCTGAATGGAATTTTTTCCCTTAGTTGTCACCTCAGATAGTCATTGCTTGTGTATAGAAGCATTACTGATTTTTACATTAATCTTGTATCCTGCAACTTTGCTAATTTGTTTATTAGCTCAAGTAGTTTTGCTGTAGATTTCTCAGGGTTTTCTAAGTATAGCATCGTGTCATCTGCAAATAATGAAAGTTTTACTTCTTCGTTTCCTATTTGGGTGCCTTTTATTTCTTTTACCTGTCTAATTGCTCCACCTAGTACTTCTAATACAATGTTGAATAATAGTACTGACAGTGTGTATCCTTGTCTTGTCCCCAATCTCAAGGGGAATGCTTTCAATTTCTTACCATTAAGTATGATGCTGGCTATGCATTTTTCATATATGTCCTTTATGATATTGAGAAAATTTTCTTTGATGCCTAACTTTTGAAGTGTTTTTATCAGGAAAGGATATTGGATTTTGTCAGATGCTTTTTCAGCATCAATCAATATGACCGTGTGATTTTTCCCTTTTGATTTGTTAATGTGCTGTATTATGTTGATTGATTTTTCTTATGTTGAACTACCCTTGCATTACTGGTAGGAATCCCATTTGACATTGATGTATAATTCTTTTAATGTGGCTTTGGATATGATTTGCTAGTATTTTGTTAAGAACTTCTACATCTATGTTCATTAGGGAGATTGGTCTGTAGTTTTTCTTTTCTTGCATTGTCTTTATCCGATTTTGATATTAGAGTGATGTTAGCTTTTTGGAAGAGTTTGAGCAGGACTGACATTAGTTCTTTTTGAAATGTTTCATAAAGTTCTCCTGTGAAGCCATCAGGGCCTGGTCTCTTTTTTGTGGGAAGATTTTTGATGACTGATTGGATCTCTTATAATTGGTTTGTTTAAATCTTCTATTTCTTCTTGAGTCAGTATAGGTTATTCATGTGTTTCTAGGAATTTGTCCATTTCAATTAAGTTGTCTAAATATTCTCTTATGATTTTTAAAATTTCTTCCTGATTTGTGGTAACAACTCCCCTCTCATTCCTAATTTGTTTATTTGTGTCTTCTCTCTTTTCTTCTTTGTTAGTCTAGCTAGGGGGCCATCAATTTTATTAGCTTTATCAAAGAATCAACTTTTAGTTTTGTTGATTCTTTCTATTGTTTTATTGTTCTCCAGTTTGTTTATTTCTGCTTTAGTCTTTATTATTTCTCTTCTTTTATTTGCTTTGGGGCTAATTTGCTGCTCATTCTCTAAATTTTCCAGGTGAGCAGTTAAATCTTCAAGTTTTGATTGTTCTTATTTTTTAATATAGGCATTTAGAGCAATAAATTTCCCTCTCAGCACTGCCTTTGCTGCATCCCATTAGTTATGATATATTGTATTCTCATTATCATTCATCTCCAGATATTTACTGATTTCTCTAGCAAGTTTTTCCTTGACCCGCTGATTATTTAAGAGTGTGTTGTTTAATCTCCATATTTTAGTGAAAATTCTGGGTCTTTGGTAATTATTAATTTCCAACTTTATTCCATTGTAATCAGAGAAAGTGCTTTGGATAATTTCAATCTTACTAAATTTATAGAGACTCAGTTTATGTCCCAGCATAAGATCTATCCTGGAGAATGTTCCATGTATGCTAGAGAAGAATGTGTATCCTGATGTTTTGAGGTGTACTGATCTAGATATGTCTATCAGATCTAATTCACTTATCTTATTGTTTAGGTTCTCTATTTCCTTGTTGATCCTCTGTGTGGTTGTTCTATCTATAGTGGAGAGTGATGTATTTAAGTCTCCCACTATTACTGTTGATATGTCTATAACTCCCTTCAGTTTTTCCAATATGTGCCTCATGTACTTTGGAGCTCCTTGATTGGGAGCATACACATTTATAATTGCTATTTTTTCCTGGTGAATTGTCCTTTTTATTAATATGTAGTGTCCTTCTTTGTCTCTTATGACGTCTTTGCATTTAAAGTCTGTTTGGTCTGCTATTAGTATAGTTATTCCTGCTTTTTTTGGCTATGGCTTGAATTGAAGGTCTTTTTTCCATCCTTTCACTTTCAATCTAACTGTGTCCTTGAGTCTAAGATGCATTTCTTATAAACAGCATATAGAAGGGTTATGTTTTTTGATCCATTCTTTCAGTCTGTATCTTTTAATTGGTGACTTTAGTCCATTAACATTCAAAGTAATTACTTTAAAAACAGTTCTTGACTCTACCATGTTGTCCTTTAGTTTTTATTTGTCAGAGCTATATATTATTTTCCTTCTCTCTCTCTTTTCCTTTGAATTACCTTTACTCATATTCTTCAATTCTGTGCCCTCCAGACCTTCCTCTACTGTCTTTTTTTATCAGCTAACAGGGCTCCCTTTAATATTTCTTGTAGGGCTAGTCTCTTGTTGACTAGTTCTCTCAATCTTTCTTTGTCTTTGAAGATCTCAATCTCTCCCTCAGTTTTGAAGGATAACTTGGCTGGATAAAGAATTCTTGATTGAAAGCCTTTATCATTCAGTACCTCAAAAATATCATTCCACTGTCTTCTTGCTTCCATGGTACCTGTTGAGTGGTCTGAAGTCAGTCTTATGTGTTTTCTCTCATATGTAGTAGATTGTTTTTCCTTTGCTGCTTTCAGGACTTTCTGTTTCTCTTCAACACTTGACAGTCTGATTAGTATGTGTCTTAGAGAGGCCCTGTTCAGATTCATTCTATTTGGAGTATGCTAGGCCTCTTTGATTTGTATATTCATGTCTTTTATAAGGGTTGGGAAGTTTTCTCCAATTATCTTCAACTAACTTTCCAAACCCTTTACTATTCTCCTTCTGGGACACCAATAATTCTTATATTTGCCCACCTCTTATTGTCCATCATTTCCCTAAGATCCAGTTGTATTTTCCCATTTGTTCTTTTGTGTGCTCTAGTTATATTGTTCTATCTTCTAGCTCACTTATTCTTCCTTCTGCTTCTTTGAATCTGCTATCATGTGTCTCCAGTATATTTTTTGTTTGGTCTACGATATCCTTCATTTCTGAGAAATCTACCATTTATCTATTTAACCTCCCACATACTTCTTTCTGTTCTTTTAGTGTCTTCCTGATATCCCTTATTTCTTTATAAATATCCTTCAGTAGTTGTTCCATATTCTGTGTCCCCTCTGGAGTTGGTCATGTGGCTAGGCCATTTCTGCTTGTGTCATCTTGCACTTTGTGATTTTCTGTTGTGTTTGGGCATTTGATTATCTCGATATGATTATTTTGTGAGTTGATTTCCTTTACTCTTCTAAAGTTCTGTATTTACTTAGTTTTTGCTGAAAGTTTCTGTGGTAGTTAGATTCAGTTGTCAACTTGGCCAGGTGAAGGCACCTAGTTTTGTTGCTGTGGACATGAGCCAATTGTACGTGAACATCATCTGTTGCTGATTACATCCGCAGTTGGCTAGGAGGCATGCCTGCTGCAATGAATGATGTTTGACTTAATGGGCTGGTGCTTAAATGAGAGAGTGCAATGTAGCATAGCCCACACAGCTCGTCATACCTCATCTCAGCACTCACAGCTCAGCCTAGGCCTTTGGAGATGCAGAAAGAAATCACCCTGGGAAAGTTGTTGGAACCCAGAGGCCTGGAGAGAAGCCCAGCAGAGACAATTCTGTGCCTTCCAACGTAAGAAAGAACCTCAGTTGAAAGCTAGCTGCCTTTCCTCTGAAGAACTAATGAAATAAATCCCCTTTTATTAAAAGCCAATCCATCTCTGTTATGTTGTGTTCTGGCAGCTAGCAAGCTAGAACAGTTTCCTTTTGTACTTTGTCAGTTATTCTCCACCAAATCAAGGTCCAGATTTCATGTAGGGAATACATTCAACTTAAGGGTCTATTATAAACTAGGCTGGGGAGCACGGGTACTCCAATGGCAGAATGGCTGCCCACCACACAGGAGACCTAGGCTCGATTCTAGCCCAAGCACAAAAAAAAAGAAGAAGAAGAAAAAAGAGATAATAGTAATAAAGTAAAATAATATTATAATAAAAATATGAAGTACAAAAAGAACCACAACAAAATATACCTCAACAGTAGTAGGCTCAGGAATCAAAAGAAGACACCCCAGGACATACTGGGAATGAAGTCAGGCTGGTGCCCACCAGGGAGGTGAAAATTCAAGAAAAAAAAATAATAGTAATAATAAAAATAAATGAAATGGAATAATAAAAAATGATATTTGAAATAAAAAATAAAAAATCAACAAAAGTATAATAGAAAATTTAAAAATAATGAAAAGGACAATTATGTTACTAATAAAAATGTATGGAAAAATATGTGTTTAAAGGGGGGAAATAGGGCGGTGCAATGGTAGCTCACTGGCTGAATTCTAGCCTGCCATGCCAGAGACCTGGGTTCGATTCCTGGTGCCTGCCCATGCAAAAAAAAAAGGGGGGTGGGGAGGAGGGAATAAAAAAAGATACAAAGAAAAAAATGAAAAGACCTAGGCAGATAGGGAGTTAGCTTGCCTGCAATGCAATTACCCTTTCTCCCCAGCGGGTGACTACCATGAGGCTCCTCCTCCCTCAAGCTCTTCCCTCCCTGTCTGGTGCCACTGATCTGCACTTACTGCATCTGGCAAATAGACGGCATGCTTGAGTCTCCTCCCTCAGCCCCGCCCCTCCTGGCCTGAGCAACTGGAGGTCTGCAAGCTCAGCAGGGGGCTGCTTCGGTAGGGGGACTGCTCCACCAGCGTCGGCCATCCAGTGGGTCTCTGCCTGCTGACTGGGGAGCTAACCAGCACGTGGGGGATCAGCCAGTCACTGTAATTGCTGCCGGCTTTTCCCACCTCCAACCAGGTTATCATCTCCCCCAACCCCAAGGCCTGCCCCACAGACTCCCTGTGGGCACTTCCCATCGCAATCACAGGGAAGGTTTCCCTAGCCAGCAGCTGTGCAGGCTGGAGTTGAAGAGGGTCAGTTCCCTCCTATTGCACCTCCGTGGTTGCACTGCACTCGGTGGGGATCCCGGTCACCCAACCCACTCACTCTCCTCCAATCCTCCCCCCCAAACTGCCTAAAGACCCTCCCAGACCACTCACACTCCAGGACCTACAGTTCTGGACATTTTTTCCACTTCTTCTATATTGTTTCACAGAGCAGGCTTGAACTCACTGCACTCCGCTCCAGACTCCTTTTAAGAATGAAGCTTAGTATGCCTTCTAGGGAATCAGAAGGGTCTAGGTCTAAGAGTGAGGCTTTTTCATCCCTTACTGCACAGATTCTTTTTTAAGAAGGCGAAAGCACACCTAACAACCTATTCTCCCCAGCCAATGGTTTCCTCCTGCACTGGGCAATACCATCAGAAGGGTTAATAGTAAAACATGCTGGGACTTGAGATGTAGTAGTGGATGAAGAGATGGAAAGATCCAGAGGAATAAAGTGAAGAGCTGGTCATGAGAGCGATGCTGTCAGCCAGTCGAGAACCAGAGAGCCTGCATGCTTGGGGGCTTACCAGCTTTCACAGGCTCAGTTTACTCTAATTAGGATAGCTAGGGCTTTTTTTTTTTTTTTTTTTTAATTTTGTAACTACACTTCTGGCATTTAGGGGTAGACACTCCCATTGGAAGGTACTCAGTTCCCAATGGTTTAAACAAGACATGACTTCCTGGAATGTTAAAGACAATATCTTATTTGTTATAAGAATCCTTAGCCCAGAATCCTGTGTTATGAAAGATGGAATGTCTCAGAAGACATTGAAAGCCAGACAGAGGAGAAAGGAAATTCTCTGGAGGTAAGGGAGAAGCTCTTGGGGGAGGAGGTAAAAAAGAGGGACAGATTCAGTAGGATGAAACGTTTTGATTCTCAGAGGGGAGGAAAAGAGAGAATGAGTTGATGAAGCTTTGGAGTGCTTAAGAGAGGTGTGTGTGGAAGGGACTTGATTTAATCCCATTGGACTCCTGTTTGACACCGAGAGAAGGCGCGGTCAGGTCCCAAAGGTGGTGTCCTGATTTGAATCTGTTATGTACACCAGAAAAACCTATGTTCTTTTAATCCAATCTAGTGGGGACAGGCCTATTTTTTGGGTGAAACATTTTGATTAGGTTGTTTCCATAGAGATGTGACGCCACCCATTCGAGGTAGCTCTTAATCCATTTGCTGGAGTCCTGTGCCAGTTTGAATCTATTATGTTACCCAGAAAAGCCATGTTCTAATCCTGATCCTATCTTGTGAGGTGGGGAGGAGCAGCTATTTTAATCCTGATTCAACATTGTAGTGAGGAAATTTTAGATTAACTCCACAGAGATGTGGCATGCCCAATTGTGGGTGTGACCTTTTGATTAGATGGATATGTGACTCTACGGATTCTAGGAGGGTCTTGATTAGTTTACTGGAGTTCTTTAAAGGAGGGAACATTTATGAGAGAGCTCACAGCCGACAGTCAGAGCCAACGTAGACATTTGGAGACTGAGACAGAAATAGCCCAGTGTTAAGCAAGGACTCACAGAAATAACCAGAACCTGAAGAGAAGAAATCTCTGAAACCCAGAATTTTGTCCTGGAGCATCTAAGTGAATGCCCCAGATACTTAGAGAGGGAACCATTGGCATCAGAAGCTTGACGCAGTGGAACCAGAACAAGGAGCGGCAGTTGCCAGCCATGTGCCTTCCCAGTTCCCCCTTCCTTGAGCCAAGCTATCTTTCTCTGGATGCCTTAGTTAGGACATATTTCTGGCCTTAGAGCTGTAAACTTGTAACTTTTAAAAAGCCTTTCAATTTCTGGTATATAGCTTTGTGGCAAAGAAGAGTCATTTTGGAGAGAGCTCAGAACTGAGAGAAGTAAAGAGAGAAAGAAAGTGCCCTAGAAGAAACCAAAAGGCCCAGGAGCTGAGAGAGCCATTTTGGAAACCAACCCAGGAAAGAATGGCCAGTACACATTGCCATGAGCCTTCCTGAGTGACAGAGGAATCCTAGATGTCAGTAACCTTTCCTCTAAGAAAGTACCCTTTTGTTCATGCCTTAATTTAGACATTTTCATGGCCTTAGAAATGTAACTTGTAACTTAGTAAATCCCCATTGTTAGAGCCAATCCATTTCTGGTATATGGCATTCTGGCAGCTTTAGCAAACCAAATCATATTTTCATACCAGAGAAGTAGAATGCTCCTGAGTTTGCAAATACCAAACATGTTGGAATGACTTTTTAAATGGATAAGGGGGAAATTCTGGAATAATTGTGAGGAGCTTAAAAGGAAAGGCCTAAAATACTTTGAAGAGACTATTGGTCGAAATATGGACTCCAAAAGGTACTTCCAATGAGGCCTTAGACAGAAATGAGGAATGTGTTATTGCAAACTGGAAGGAAGGTGATCCTTGTTTTAAAGTGGCAGAGGATTTGGTAAAATTGAGTACTGGAGTTGGATGGAAGGGAGAATTTGAAAGTGACAAGTTGATATCTAGCTGAGAAAATTCCTAAATTAACTGTGGAAAATGCAGCCTGGGTTCTACTTGCAGCCTACAGCGAAATGTGAGAAGAAATGGATAAATTGAGAACTGAACTCTTGGATACAAAGAAACCAGAAACTGATATTTTGGAAAATTCTGAGCTTTTAGAAATTGAGTCCCCAGAGAATATTGCACCATGTGAGGATTTAAGCAAGCATGGAATCAGTCAGCCATTTTTAGCACAAGCCAGGATAGGAAATGTAGTTATTGATGAAGAATTTGTGGAAAGTCCTATTGTCTGATGGTTGTGACCCCTGCATGCTGCATGGAAAATCAACAAGTTTGCTGTGGTATCTGTATAACCAGAACCACTGCCAGTCTGGACTAAAAGGCAGAAAAAAGACAGATTAAAGGAAAAATGACTTCAAGGAAGCCACGGTCTAAAGCTGAGACACCTCAGGCCAGGGCAGTAGACCCACCCAAGCACATGGAAAAGGTGAGTTTGCCCTGGAGTTTAGAGAGGCTGGGCCTTCCTCCACTTGTTCAAGAAGCTTTTCTGCCCCTGGTTTCAGAGAAGTTGAAACACATCTCCTGGGAATTAGGGAGGCCTGGCCACCACCCCATTGTTCAGAAAGGGTGTCTTCATGTGCCCTGCAGATGGTAGAGAGTCTGGGTGCTACCCTGAAGCTTGAAGAAGGTGGGACCAAGAACAAGGTGGTCTCCCCAATGTTTGGCTATGTTGCAACACTCACCCCAGTATTTGGAGAGAGTAGGGTTGCTGCATAAATCTTTGGAGAGGGTGGAACTGCCACTCTCTCAAGCCCTGGGGATAAAACATCATGTATAAATGATTCTCAGACTTTGAAATCTAATGGAGCCTTCCCTGCATGTTTTGGGAACTGCTTGGGAACTTTGATCCTTGTTTTTCTTCCAGTTTTCCCCTATGGAAATGAGAATGTTTATCTTATGACTTTCCTTTGTATATTGGAAGCAAATAACTTGTTCTGAGTTTCAAAGATCTGTAGCTAGAGGAGAATTTTGCCTTTGGACAGAACATGTCTGTAGCTGCTTTTGATGAGACTTGGTATCGTTTTTGACTTTGTATTGTATTTCTATTGTTATTTAAATAGCCTAAGGCTTTTGTGATATTGTGGTGTAATAAATGTATTTTGTATATGGAAAGAACATGTCTGTTTGTGGTCCAGAGGGTAGAATGTGTTGGTTTTAATCTGTTATGTACCCTAGAAAAGCCTATGTTATTTTAATCTAATCTTGTGGGAGCAGGCTATTGTCAGGTGGGACCTGTTGATTAGTTTGTTTCCATGGAGATGTGATGCTACCCATTCAAGATGGGTTTTAATCCACTTGCTGGAGTCCTTTAAGGGAAAGACATTATGGAGAGAAATCAGAACTCAGAGAAGTGAAGAGAGAGAAAAACATCCTAGGAGAAGCCAGAAAGGCCCAGGAGCTGAGAGAGCCATTTTGAAAACCAACCCAGGAGAGAAAGAGCCAGCAGATGTTGCCATGTGCCTTCCCATGTGACAGAGAAACCCCAGACATGGTTGGTCTTTCTTGAGTGAAGATATCCTGATGCCTTAATTTGGACATTTTCATGGCCTTAAAACTGTAAATATGTAGCCTAATAAATCCCCTTTGTAAAAGCCAATCCATTTCTTGTATATTGCATTCTGGCAGCATTAGTAAACTGAAACAGGCAGTATTACCTACCACCTTGAGCCTCTAATTTACATGGCATGGAGATGGGGCTCCTGCCACCTCTGAGGAGGGAGCCCATGACTCAGGGTGAACTGAGTTTAGTCCTGGGGAAACCAGATTTGAGGCCCTAGGTTCCTAGAGAGAACAGTGAAAATGATTCCACCCTTTTGAGAGGACACAGAATTGCATGAAGACATAGAACAGGATAACAGTGAACTAAGTGAGAAGGAAAAATGAAAGCACAGAGTGAAGCCTCTACTTAATATTTACCAGTCCAGACAGTCGAAGAGAAGTGTCTCCTGCCTGGCTTGCCAAAACATGTTACCAGATTTCATCTTCCCTTGGTTCCTGGCCATGCCATGAGGAAGAATTAAGACACAGCATAGAGTAAGCAGGCAGCAACTTTATTAGATACACATGTGAGAAGACATGTGGGCACTCTTGCAAGAAAAGAAAGTGACAGGCAAGAGGCCACGTTAATGTATTTTGACGTGTGTTTACATTTTATCATCAGATTAAAATATTTAAAAAATCTCTCTTGGGTGATTTTTTTATTTGAACTCTGGGTTACTTAAAATTTTTTTTGTTTTATTACCAAATGTTTGGGCATTCTCTATATATCTTATTGATTTCTAATTTAATACTACTGCAGTCAGGAAACTTACTGTGTGAAGTTATGAGGTCCTTTTCTTTATCTTTTGCCACACTCTTACTTTCGGTGTCTACCTTGTTTGATATTAATATGTCCATACCAGCTTTCTTATGTTTACTATATGCATGATAAGTCATTCACCATTCTTTTACTTTCAAACTTTCTTTATCTGTATGTTTAAAATGTGTTTCTTATGTACAATATCTCATTGGGCTTTGCTTTTTATATCTTTTCTGGCAATCTCTGTCTTTAAATGAATCTTAAAACACATAATGTAGTTATTGACATGTTTGAGTTTATCTACTGTCTTGCTGTTTTTTCTTTCCGTCCTTTTATGTTCTTTTATTCCGTCCATACTTTCTGTTCTGTTCTCCTTCTTTTCCTACTTTCTTGCCTTCTTTGCATGAAAATTAAGTGTGTGCATTTGTGCTTTTAATATTCTCCCTTGACTTCTTAGTTATTTATTTCTTTTGTGGTTATTATGGGTCACTCAGAAGATTACAGTATGCATCTTTAATGTATCACAGTCTACCCTCAAAAGTATTCTTTCACTTTATGAGTGATATAAGGATTTTACAGCACATTACTTCCAATGACTACCCTTCTATCCTTTGTGTTCTATATACTCTACACACATTAATATATGCTAGAAACCTCACATTATATTATTAATATTTTTACTGTAATCAGTCAATAGTTTGTTTAAAAAGTAGATTTATACTTGTGCCTAGGCCTGTGTCTATTAATAAGCTTGAAAAATAGTCCTTTACTAACATATTTATTCTTTCTGGTGTTCTCTATTCATTCATACAGAAATGGATATATTTTATTTCTTTTAACATTTCCATAATGCAGGTCTGCTGGAGATGAAATGTTTTCATTTTTGTATGTTTGAACATACTTATTTCATCCACATTTTTGAAGGATATGTTTGCAAGATTTAGAATCTTGGCATTCAAAAAAAAAACTGCTCTTCCATTGTCGTCCGACTTTTCATTGTTTCCTATAAAAAGTTGCCTGTCATTATTATTGTTTTCTTTTTGCCTGAATGTAATTTATTTTTTGTTTCTTTGGCTACTTTGAGGAATTAATTTTTATTTTGGTCTTGAGAAATTTTACTGTGATGTGGTTCAGTGTGGTTTTATGTTTATCATATTTTGGGTTAACTGAGTTTGCTATGTTTCATCAATTTTGGTAAGTTTTCAGCTAGTATATTGTCGACTAGTTTTTATTACCCATTGTGTCTCCTCATTTTCTAGGCCCTTGTATGTATGTTAGGCCTTTTGACATTGCTTTACAGGCCTCAGATTTTTTTTTTCTATTCTTTTCACTGTTGTTTTCTAGTTTACATAATTTCTGTTGATCTGTCTTTAAATTCACTGGTTCTTTTCTCTACTGTGTTCAATGTGCTGGTAAGCCTATCAAATGGCCTTTTCATCTCAGATAAAATATTTTTCATTTTCTTTTGAAATTTTCTATAGTTTTCATCTATGTTATCCAAATTTCTTACTGTAAATTTATCATGTTAACACATTTATCATAGTTATTCTAAAGTAGTCCATGTTTGATAATCCCAACTTCTGGAGCAACTCAGTGTCTGGTTCTATTGGCTGTATTCTGTCTTGCTGACAGTTTGCTTTTTTGTTTCTTATCATGTGGTTGAATTTTTTGTTGTATGGTGAACATTGTGTTCAAAGACCAGTAGACACTAAAATAGATACCATAAGGCTCAGAAAAAGGCATGCTTCTTCTCTCAGGTTGTAAATGTGTGTGATTGTGTGTGTGTGTGTGTTGCATTGGTCTAGTGTGATGTTCATCTAGGTCTATGCTTTGTGGTTGTCAGTTTGAGTTATCTGTTGCTCTGTAATAAAAACAAGCCATAAACTTAGAGGTATAAAGCAACAACCATTTTATTGTGTATACAGTTTCTATGGATTAAGAATTTGTCTAAAGCAGTTGGGGATTGTTTTTATCTACTTCACAATGTCTAAGGCTTCAGGTGGAGAGCCTGGGGCAGACTGCAGTGCCTCATGTAACTGGGGACTGGAATCATCTGAAAGCTTCTTTCACATATGCTGGTTTTGGCATAGAAGACTCAAAGACTCAAATCAACTTCAACTGTTGATTGTAGTGTGTGCACATATCCTTCTTTGTGGCTTGGGCTTCTTACAGTATGTGACTGAGTTCTAAGTGGGAGTGTCCTGAGAGGGAGCTTCCTAATGAGGGACAATTTAACAGATCAGGGCACCAGTTGCAATACCTATTCTAACCTAGCCTCTAAAGTAACATAATATCACTTATACCCTCTGCTTGATGCAGGCACAAGGCCTCCCTTATACAAGACCTTACTTTTTAATCAGAGCAATGCCAAATAATTTGTGGTCATGTTTGAAAACTGCCACATTACTTTAGTTCATTTCATCATGATTTTTAATATATTCCAAAGGATTAGCTCTTTCTTTTATCAAGGTGTGGGATCTAAATGCTTGTCTTAGTTCTCCTGCCTAGTACTTACCTTCAGCATACCTTGCTTACCTGTACCTCAGTAGGTATCTCTCCTTCTTTCCCAGCTGCAGAATGCCACTGCCTCACACTCAGCATTAAAGTTTGGAGAACCTGTGCGAATTTATTCCCCTGTCTTCAGATTTGAGCAAGTCCCACATGTGTACACTGGGCAGGATGCTTCTTTTAGTCCTTTTGCCTTTCCCCTAGTATTAGACAGATACTGCTTGCTATTCATTGTAAGGCCTGGAGTAATGGTAAGTTTTCTGTCAATTCTCCTGCCTTGCCTTTAGTCTAAGTTGCAGGTATTCTCTTCATACTAAGTGCAAGTTCTGGCATCTGTAGCCTTCCTCAGATCTCTTGCTCCATCGTCTTGCTTTGGTAGCTCTCATGCTTTTGTGCCTTGTTGGGTGGGAGTCTCTGTCAGGTCCTGTGCTCACCCTTTAGTGATAATGATTATTGTCATTATGAGACCTGGAATGCTTGTAGGGTTTTCCTTTCAATTATCTAGACCCACTGCTGCACCACAGAAGGGACTCTTTCTAAGCTTTTCTATCCTCTCACCAATCTTTCTTGTGAGTAATTGGTAGGAGCTCATGAAAAGGGGTGCTTGGTGGGACTTGCAGGGTGTGGTAGAGTGATTTTTGTACCCCAACAAATACCTGTTCTTAATCATAATCCATATCCCTGTGTGCATGAACCCATTGTAAATATTACTTTTTAAAAGATGTTGTTTTTAGTTGTGTGGCCAACTTTAACTAGGGTGGGCCTAGTTAAAGTAGGGTGGGCCATAATCTGTATTACTGGAGGCCTTGTGAAGAGAGCCCAGAAGTCATGGAATTGAGAAAAGAGAGGCCATTGCCTTGTGATATGAGGCAGAAATACAAACCAAGGATTGCCAGGAACCAGTGTCAGAATGCTACAGATTTTCAGTAGAAAGCAAGCCTTGCCAATATCTTGATTTTGGACTTCTAGCTTCAAAGCTGTGAGCCAATAAATTCCTGTTGTTAAGCCAAAATCAGTTTATGATATTTGTCACAACAGTTCTGACATACTAAGGCCAAGGGATTCTAAAACTAATATACCTATACTCAATCTTAAAAAAATCTTTAAAAGTTCAGCTAGTTTCTTCTTTTTTTTTTTTTTTTAAAGAGAGAGGGAGGAAGGGAAGGAAAGACAGAGAGAAGGAAGGAAGGATGGAAGGAAGGAAGGGAGGAAGAAAGGGAAACATCTTTAAACATTTTCTTGTTTTATTGTATTTTGTTTGTTTGTTTGTTTTTTACATGGGCTGGGGCCGGGAATCGAACCGAGGTCCTCCGGCATAGCAGGCAAGCACTTTGCCCGCTGAGCCACCGCGGCCCGCCCTGCTAGTTTCTTCTTATATGTATCTGTGATGGCGTCCTCCTCTTTCCACTGTTCTGATAAGGGTGAAACCTGTCTTGCTTCCTTCTTCCCTCAGAGGGGCTTGTTACCTTTTGGTTTTTAGTTCAATATGTTTCTCATTGACCTCAATTCTCTGAAGGGCTTAAAGAAACTGTGACATTGTTCTCCTTGTTAGCATGGGAGTGACATTCTCTTGCAACTTTCTACTTTGTAAGCAGAAGTGGAAGCCTCTCAATGGCCATGTTTTTAATTTCTAGAAATTCTATTTTGTTTTCATGTATTTAAATCCTTATAATCCGTTTATAAGGATTAATCCTTTTTATTTCTTTAATAAATTAAAAAATATTTACTTTATAATCTCTAGCAGAAATTTCTTTTATTTTAATGACCTAGATTTTTGTTCTACTTTTGTGACTGCTGATGTTCATTTGTGGTAGATTATTTTCCTCATGTGGTTTGTAATTTTGGTCTGTGAACTAATTTTCAGAGGACCTCAATAAATGGGAATCTTCTGTAGCCATTGCTGATAGTTAATATCTCTCAAGAAGTTTGAATTTTTTTTTTCTTCCAAATATCTTTCTAGTATCTCTGGCCTGGGACCAATTTTTATGCTAATTTCTGGACTTATGGGTTCCTGTACATGTAAGTGCTGCAAATTATAAACCTGTGTGAAGTAAATGCTTTGAATTCTTAGGGAAAACTTTTCTTTTTTAGTGCAAAGTATAAGCTGAGACATATTTTCTTGTGATTTTCCTTGAGTGTAGATGAGATTTTTCTAGTGTACCCTTTCACTGACTATATGAAGATACAGGGCTTTGAGTACCCTAGCTTTGTGTATCATTTCAGATTCAACTCCTTAGCCTGTATAGACCTCAGGTTTTATTTTTCATCCTTGTTTTGTCCTTGATTAAGTATTAAAATTCTAACATACACAGCATCAGCTTATGAACATGGTACTCTGATTTATAGCTCCATCTTCCTTTTTGGTACTTGGGCTTTTCATTCTTTGTGAGCTCAACTTTTCATTTAAAATAAGTTGTTTTTAAACATTATTTTCTAAGCATAATGATTTTCAGCTTATTTTAATGTGCCATCATGCTAGTTTTAATAAGAATTTTGACCTGAGTTCCTTAAGATGACTAATGGTGACTAAAATAGTTTGAGTTTTAAGATCCATTATAGTGCTGGCTTAAATTCTAATCCAATCTTGTGGAGGTAGACCTATTGTTTGGGTGAGACCTTTTGATTAGGTTGTTTCCATGGAGATATGACCACCTGATTGTGGGTGGAACCTTTTGATTAGATGGCAATGTGACCCTGCACACTCAAGGTGGGTCTTAATCCTTTTACTGGAGCCCTGTATGAACAGAATAAGAGGGAGAAAACATAGAGAGAACCCAAAACTGACACAGACGGCAGAGAGATCAAACCAAGAGAAGCAGAATGAGCTGAGAGAGCCATTTGAACCCAGAGGCCGGTAGAGAAGGACAACAGACATTGCCATGTGCCTTACAATGTGACAGAGAAACCCTGGACATGATTAACCTTTCTTGAGAGAATGTATCTTCTTGTTGGTGTCGTAATTTGAACAATTTCATGGCCTTAGAATTGTAACTTGTAACTTAATAAATCCCCCTTATAAAAGCCAATCCATTTCTGGTATACTGCATTCTAGCAACTTTAGCAAACCAAAATAATTATATAATATTCAAGCTAGGGTTCTGCAGAAAAATGGGTAATTTAGGTTTTTGCTGTCAAAGGCTTGTTAGTCCTGAGACCACATTTTGTAGAGGAGGACAAATAGTTGGTTTTATTTTATCACTACCATGAATAGACCTAGCCAGTTGAGTAGCTTTAAAATTATGCCTGGTCTGAATCTGAATAATTTATGAATATTGCCTTATCCAAGCTTTTAAACAGGTGAAGAGATGCAATACACTGACATTGAAGAGAATGCAGCCATGATTTCTTTTGCCCCTATCTTGGAATAATTTTAGCCTATCATGAGCTGTTATGAATTCATTGGAATGAATCTGAGAAGATGTTTCTCCCTTTTTTTAATAACCAACTCTAGTTTTTAATAGTTTTGATCATTAAAAAAGTTTAAATTTGCATAGAAATCATTTAAAAATAATTATTTAATGTTCCATAATTAAACTGTACACAACCTAGTTTTGGGACAGAGAAGCCAGTGAGGTGAGTTTGGAGCAGTCCTAATACAGTCCCAGGAGCCAGGAGTTGAGTTCTTTTCTTTGGGCCTCATTTTTTTATAATTCTGCTCATCTAAGTTTATTTGGATACTTGACACAATCTGGCTCCACTGATGAGCAGATCTGCACTGGGAAGAGAGAGCAGCTTGACCTCTGTCCCTTTTCACTTCTCTCCCCTACTCAACCAGGTTCCTCAAAGTCATTCAATGTCTTGGTATTTCTTCCACAGAATAGAGACCTGGTCTTTAAAGCAGATTGGGTCGAGCCTTATCTGAAAGTCGAGCCTTATCTGAAAGTGGATCAGTGGCCTGTAGCCAAATCAGCTGACAAGCGTATTCATGCAGCTCTGTCACTGGGCAAAGTGGTCAGGGTCAGCCCAGTGGGAAGCCTGAGAAATCTGTCCCATCATTGTCTCCTTATTCTGCTTTTTCTGGGTCATTTGGATAGGAGGCAGTTTTGTCACAGCAGACATCAGGAATTCATGAGAATGTCCTCACGATTGGCTGCCTGGCAGGTAATGGGAGTACAAGTAGTAATAATATTTGTGGTAAATAGCAGCTCCTGTCAACACCATGGAGCTGTCGTTTACCCAGTGGGATTATCTACCTCTCCTTAGAATTATCCCCAAAATGACTGCATGCAAGGTACCCCACAATTCTCTTGAGGACGCTCTGCCACACTGTGAAGACAAAATTCATCTCCATTGTTGAAAGTACACTGTCCTTCTCAAGGCTGAGCACCTCATTGGGGATACTGTTGTCATAGGGCAGAAAATGTCTGCTCATAACCTTGCCTTCTCCTTCAATGATGATGACAGGCACAGCAGTTTCAGGCTAGTAGTGTTTGGCTGGTAGGGACTTGTCACAATTCACAGTACTGGGATTTGGCTGTTGCCACAAAAGTTTCAACACTGGCTGGGACTGAGGGACCAGAGAAGTCACTGCATGGATGATTGCAATGAATTTGGAAGGGGTCTTTAAACCTAAATTAGTATAGTAGTAAGGAAAATCTCTCAGTTAAGATGAATACTGTGGTACTTAGTACAAACAATCTTCCTCAGGAAGTTTGTTCTATAGTAAACTGTTATGTGATATGTGCTTGGCTAGTTCTTTTAAAGTTACTCAAGATTTAGCTTTATTTTGGTTCTTGATTGATTTTAATTTGAGAGTTGAGTTTTGTATGGAAACAAAATTTTGATTTTAGGGAGGGCATAGGGCTTCTTGAAGTATAAAATAATGGGCTTTATACTAGTTTTGTCACTACAGATGACTTCTCTTCCATGACCACTTTTTTTTTTTTAATACAAGAGGTGACATTTAGCTCGAACAAAATATTATGGGCAAAAAAAATTATGGGCCATTGTGAACAAGAGTAAATAGTGAATTACTGTATTTGCTTTCCTCAGATAAACCGTCTTTTCACATATTGGATCACTGAGTGTAAACTGAATTCTAAGGGGGAGAGAGTAGAGTATGAGGCTCACCTGTGTACTGTTGTCTAAATCTGTGTACTGTTGTCTTCTAAATGTATACTGTAGTCCTGACAAGCCCTCTAGAGTCATATGTATATCCAGCTCTTTTACATCTTTTCTTGATATATAGCAGAGGCATTTCAAATGTAGCATGTACCTCCTTTCACCTAATATCATTATGTAACCTATGGCACGAACAATAAACAGAGAATAATCTTTTATTCTCACCTTTTCTTACTCAGCAATTTGAATTTATCTCCAAGTTTTATTGGTTTCTCCTTCTAAAACATCTTTCTATTTTTGTTGCAATCTCCTAATCTAAGCCATTATTATCTCTCATTTGAATTGTTGCAATAGCATCCTAATTGGTGTCTGTGCTTCCTTTCTCAAACCCAGTCTCCATACATCTGCTAGGGTGCTAGTTTCTAAAATGCAGTCGGCTTATGCCATTCTGTTGATTAAATCCCTTAAGTGTCTTTTCATACAACTTCTTATTGTGTGCTACAACCTATGACTACAGACTATTTCTCCAATACCATCTCATCATATTCTCTCCCTCATTGCTTTTATCCCAGATATTTCTGACCCTGAAATCACTAAGCCTTTTCCCAACCTATCAGCATTTATATGTATGCTACTTCCTTTACTTGAAATATACTTCACTAGATTTTCACACGGGGGGCTCTTCTCATCTTTGATATCAACTCACCTATCATAACTTCAGAAAGACCTTCCTATAGGATGTCACTACCATTCCAATACCACTTACTCTCTATCATATTGCTTTATTAATTTTCTTCAAGAGACACACATATAATTATTTTGTTTATGTATCTGTTTACTTGTTTATTGTCTACCTCCCTTGTTAGAATGCAATCCCCATGAGAATAAGAATTTGTCTTTCTTCTTTATCACTATATATCTAGTGAGAAGCAGAGGGCTTGCACACAGTAGTAAGTATTTGTTTTGGTTTGCTAATGCTGCCCAAATGCAGCATACCAGAATGGATTGGCTTTTACAAAGGAGTTTATTTTAGGTTACAAGTTTACAGATCTAAGGCTATGAAAATGTCCAAGTTAAGACATCCAT
The DNA here is from genome assembly GCF_023851605.1 of Tamandua tetradactyla. NCBI lineage: Eukaryota > Metazoa > Chordata > Mammalia > Pilosa > Myrmecophagidae > Tamandua > Tamandua tetradactyla. Next base: position 148,329,317 of record NC_135332.1, read on the forward strand.
AGAAAGATAGCTTGACTTTGAAGAAAGGCTGCTGGTGTCTGGAACACGTCTGGCACCTGGGAAAGCAGGTGGCTATCATCTGCTTATCCTTGCTCCAGTTCGGTGCTTTCACTTCTAATTCCGGTGGCCTTCTCGCTAAGCATTTAGCTTTTCCTGGGCAAACTATGGATTAACATTTCCAAACATCTGTGACTTGGTTTCATCTCTCGGCTTTCTTTGTCAGCTCTCTCAGTATCTATGCTTTCTCCAAAAGGTCTCCCTCTTAGAGGACTCTGGTAAACAGATTAAGACCCACACTGAATGAATGGTGCTTACATTTCCATGGAAATAATCAAAGGGTCCCTCTTGCAATTGGGTGGGTAACATCCCATGGAAACAACCCAGTCAAAAGTTCCCACCCAACATTGGTTCTGCCCTCACAAGATTGTATTAGAAGAACATGTCTTTTCTGGAGTACATAACTGTGCTGGTTTGAAAGGATGTGTGGACCCTAGAAAAGCCATCTTTTAATCAAAATCCCATTTCATAAAGGCAGAATAATTCCTATTCAATACTGTATGTTTGAAACTGTAATCAGATCATCTCTCTGGAGATGTGATTTAATCAAGAGTGGTTTTTAAACTGGATTAGGTGACGACATGTTTCCACCCATTTGGGTGGGTCTTGATAAGTCTCTGGAGTCCTATAAAAGAGGAAACATTTTGGAGAATGAAGGTGATTCAGAGAGAGCAGAGCAGAACAACATGCATGAGAATCAGAGTCCACCAGCCAGCAACTTTTGGAGATGAAGAAGGAAAATGCCTCCAGGGGAGCTTCATGAAACAGGAAGCCAGGAGAAGAAGCTAGCAAATGACACCGTGTTCTCCATGTGCCCTTCCAGATGAGAGAGGAACTCTTGACTGTGTTTGTCATGTGCCCTTCCACTTGAGAGAGAAACCCTGAACTTCATCAGCCTTCTTGAACCAAGGTATCTTTCCCTGGATGCCTTAGATTGGACATTTCTATAGACTTGTTTTAATTGGGATATTTTCTCGGCCTTAGAACTGTAAACTAGCAACTTATTAAATTCCCCCTTTTAAAAGCCATTCTGTTTCTGGTATATTGCATTCCAGCAGGTAGCAAACTAGAACAATAACAGTTTCAGATAAGCACAGAACTCAATAGTTACTTATAAATGAATTAATAAATTGATTGAATGATATAGTTGTTTCCTGATATTACTAGTTTTTCCCCTGCCCTCAACCCCAAATAAGCAGATGGAATGATATAAATACAGAAAATGAAACAATTGCTTTTTTAGTCCTAGGAAATAATAACAGTATCACAAAACCAAAAGTCATATGGAAAGATTTAAATCTCAATCACTTTAAGCTTCAATATATTAAAAAATATTTAAATGGTTCTGGCATGTCAAATGAGATTAGCTACTACTGGCTACATCAAACTGGATAATTTTTCCTTTGTTAACATCAGCTTTCCAACTTTTGGCTTTGTTGTTTGGTATTGAGAACTTAGAAAATAGGAACAAATATTTCAATAAGTATTTTGACAATTGTATCTTTATCATATATTCCCCAGCCCTTATTGAGCTTTCCAGGTCATTTCCTTTTCTGGGTACTAAGGGTCTAGTAATCTCCAGTTATGAAATAGAGTCCTTTCTTTCAGTCTAACAGACTGCTCTATGGCTTGGAGGCTTTACTGTGTACAGCAGACAAGGTCTTTCACTGCCTTTATCTGTTCTACTTTTTAGAGTGGTTCTTATAATGTTGGATGATAGAACTAGATTAAAATGGGTATAACTAGGAAAGTATGCTCTGGTCTGGAGCCTTCCTAGTTGATCTAGGTAAATATAACATATAATAGAAATTCAGGTTTAGTACTTCATTATGGATTCTCTTGATACAAACTATCTGGGAAACTACCAGAGTGTGATCAACCTGGGAGGTGACCAGATTGGATCTCTAGGAATAGCTCTGCATTAGCTCTAGTCATCCATAGAGATTTCAATAGGGTAACTGATCTGGAATTTCTATTAAGTAACTGATCTGGGATTTTGAGTCCTTAAGAACTTGTATTTGTTAGGCAGGATGTGCATAGTAGCTGGTCTAGCTTTTTGTCCAGCAATTTATTTTAAAGTATTTATCATAGTAGAAGGTACTGAATTGTGTGTGTACCTTTCAAAGTGATAGCACATTGTGCCTCTTGAATTTGAGGGTAAGCTTATTTAGTTGACCATGGCACCAAGGGAGACTGGAATGCTGACACCTAGAAAAGTAGTAATAGAATTCATCGTGATGTTGAAAAAGCAAATAAATGACCAATTAAAGGTGGGATAATGTTTTCTAGAGACTCAGTGAAAGTATCCTATATACAAGGACCAACGAAGACCTTGAAAATACAAGTACCATTGACTTGGTTAAATATGTTTGGTTAGGGAACAGGACAGGGTTAAGGGAAGGGGCTAGTATTTGCTCTGGATTTAGTTGCATGGTTATATAAGACCATTCATGATTTAGCAAATTTTCTATCTCACTTTGTAGCACTTCTTTTAGATTTTAAAATTCAGCACTTTTGAACATCATCTTTTATCAAAAGACATCATTTTATTTAATACTTCTGTCCCTTTTCATACATTTTTTTCTACCCTTTCACTATCTTGCCCATGTAACAAATTTGCAACAATTCTTCCAAATCTAGCCTAGATAGTCTTGTTTTCAGAAATCCTAATAGATTTAATCCAACTCTTCCTCAAGTATCTTTAATATACTGTTATTGCAGCACTAATCAGATTGTAATGTGGTTTATTTATTTACCTGTATTCTTGAGGACAGAGACTTCACTTCATCAGTATCTAACACAATTACTAAATCATTGTACATACTTACATGATTGGTGTGCTGGTTTGAAAGTATTATGTCCTCCAGAAAAGCCATGTTTTAATCCTGATTCAATCTTTTTTTTTTTCTTTTTTGTGAAAAATAACATATATACAAAAAGCAATAAATTTCAAAGCACAGCACAACAATTAGTTGTAGAACAGATTTCAGAGTCTGGCATTTTAGATTTTTACTTCTAGCTGCTCTAAGATACTAGAGACAAAATGAAATATCAATTTAATTATTGCAATCATATTCGTTTGTTAAACTCTACCTTTTCAGTATAACTCCACCATCACCTTTGATCTTTCTCTTGCTCTTTAGGGGTATTTGGACTATAGCCATTCTAACTTTTTCATGTTGGAAGGGTCTGTCTATAGGGTAGGGAGATGGAACTAGCTGATATTCTGGAGAGCTGGGCCCTCTAGGTTTCAGGACTTATCTGGTCCAGGGACCCATCTGGAGGTTGTAGGTTTCTAGAAAGTTACCCTAGTGCATGGAACCTTTGTAGAATCTTATATATTGTCCTAGGTGTTCTTTAGGATTGGCTGGAATGGTTTTGTTTGGGGTTTGGCAAGTTATGATAGGTAGCAATGTCTAATTGCATAAGAGTGACTTCCAGAGTAGCCTCTTGACTGTATTTGAATTCTCTCTGCCACTGATACTTGATTAGTTACATTTCTTTTCCCCCTTTTGGTCAGGATGGAATTGTTGATCCCACAGATCCAGGGCTGGCCTCATCCCTGGGAGTCATCTCCCATGCTTCCAGGGCAACTTTCACCCCTGGATGTCATGTCCCACATAGGGGGAGGACAATAATTTCACTTACAGAGTTGGGCCTAGAGAGAGTGAGGCCACATCTGAAACACAAAGAGGTCGTCCAGAAGTAACTCTTAGGCATACCTATAGGTAGGCTAAGTTTTTTTGTTACCTACATAAGCTTCACAAGAGTAACCCTCAAAATCAAGGGCTTGGCCTATTGATTTTTGTCTCTAGTTTTTGACACAGTATCAGGGAATTCCCTGATGGTAGTTTAGTAGTTCCATGTTTTTTTCCTGTCCCTCAAGGGACTTTGCCAATACTTTTTGATTATCTGCTTAATATATTCTAGGATGTATCCAGACAGTACATTAGCTATACAGGATTAAAAGCCCTCATTCTTATTCTAGGCTCCCTGTTTCAATTGCTCAAATGAGCCATCCAGATAGGTTGAATTAGATCATGTGCTATACAAAATTTAGGTTCTGGACGAATTAAACCTTTCTCCCTTTGGTCTCAAAGAGTAGGTATGGTTCTAAAATATGGACAATGTCCTCCTTACCCCTGTGTTCTGAATTACCTTAATCCCGACTTGATTGGCTTTGTTTTTATCTCTAAATACCTGGCTATAGATATATAAAACATCCTCTCAAAATCCAGAAATAATAATTACCACTCCAGACTAAATGTGTCTGTTATAAGAGCTTACAATCTAGGCCCCTCTTTTCTTATAAGCATTTTCTAAAGGAGACCATTCAATAATTGTTCTTTGTTTCTGGTTTATTTTGGCTCACCAAATGTCCCACAGGTTCATTCACATTGTTGCATGCCTTATGACTTCATTCCTTCTCGTAGCAGCACAATATTCGATCATATGTATACACCATCATTCACCAATATACTTCTCAATCAGTACATCCTTCAGCCACCTGCATTCATTAGGCATCATGTAAAGTGTCCAAAGCCCACAGTCCATCAAAACTCTCAATTTTAGATAATTTCATTGTTCCCAAGAGAAAGATAGCTAATAAACACACCCTCACCAAATAGGAAATCTAAGCGTCCCCTTAACTCTTGCCCCTCCCCCCATTTATTTACCCCTGTTGTTGTGGTACTGCTGATGTTTTCCTTTTAAACATAGCCCATAGCATGCAATAGCAGTTTTCCACCTGTACCCTGGACTTAAGCTCTCTTTGTACACAAATCATACCTTAGGAGTAGTTCTTGCAAGGTAGTTCTTACAAGAACTAATTTATATTTCTAGTGTTAATCAGTGGAACATGTAGGTTATACAACCCCTTTCAATATTGTTCATTTTCAATATGGTCATATTACTTATAGACTCACTAGAGAGCCACTTTCACTTCTATCTATTCCCCTACATTGGAGTTCAACCTCATTAGCTAACTGTTCACCCATCTCTAGCTTCTTTGTATCTCTGTGCCTCCTATATTCTTATTATAAACCTCTGATTTTACCTTTACCACGATCATAAATGTGGAGTCATATATATCTATTCTGTCTTGTCTGGCTTATTTCATTCAGCGTTATGTCCATTTCTCACATGCTTCAGGACATCATTTTGTCTTACTGCTGCATAATATTCCATCATATGTATATACCACATTTTGTTAATCCACTCATCTGTTACCCGGCATTTGGATTGTTTCCATCTTTTGGCAATTGTGAATAATGCTTCTGTGAACATCAATGTGCAAATATCTTTTGTGTCATTGCTTTCAACTCTTCTGGGTATATACTAAATAGTGTTATTGCTGGGTCACAGGACAACTCGATATTTAATTTCCTGTGGAACCATCAACTGTCTTCCATAGCGGCTGTACCATTATACATTCCCACCAGCAGTGCATAAGTGTCCCAGTTTCTCCACATCCTCTCCAACGTTTGTAATTTCCTGTTTGTTTAATAGCAGACATTCTTATAGGTGTGAAGTGGTATCTCATTGTAGTCTTGATCTGCATTTCCCTTATTGCTAATGAAAATGAGCATCTCTTCATATGCTTTTGAGCCATCTGTATTTGCTCTTCAGAAAAATGTCTATTCATATTTTCAGCCCATTTTATAATTGGGTTGTTTGTTCTTTTGTTGTTGAGTTGTATGATTTCTTTATGTATACAGGCTATCAAACCTTTGTCCAATGTGTGATTTCCAAATATTTTCTCCAATTGAGTTGGCTGCCTCTTCACCCTTTTGACAAAATCTTTTGAGGTACAGAAATATTTGTGTTTTTTCTTTTGTTGCTTGGGTTTTGTGTATAAAGTTTAGTAAGGTACCTCCTATTACTAGGTCTTGAAGATGTTTCCCACATTTTCTTCTAGAAGCTTTATGGTGCTAGTTCTTATATTTAGGTATTTGATCCACTTTGAGTTAATTTTTTTATAGAGTGTAAGATAAGGGTCCTCTTTCATTCTTCTTGCTATCGATATCCAGTTCTCCCATGACCATTTACTGAAAAGACTATTTTGTCCCAGTTCAGTGGATTTGGGGGTCTTGTCAAAAATCAGTTGACCGTAGATTTGGTGGTCTATTTCTGTACTCTGAATTCGATTTCATTGGTCAATACTGCTGTCTTTGTGCCAATACCATGCTGTTCTGACCTCTGTGGCTCTATAATAAGTTTTAAAGTCAGAAAGTATTAATTCTACCACCTCATTCTTCTTTTTAAGGATGCTTTTAGCTATTAAGGGTCTCTTTCCCTTCCAGATGAATTTGGTAATTACTTTTTCCAGGTCTTCAAAGTAGGTTGTTGGAATTTTGATTGGCACTGCATTGAATCTGTAGATAATTTGGATAGAATATATACCTAACAATTGATCAGAATTGATACTGGCCACTACTCCATATTATTGTTTACTGGCTGAATATTAGTCTGGGATGCTTTAGTCAATGCCTGTAGACTGATTGAAAGACAAATGGACAGGGCTTTCTTTCATTTTTTTCTTTTTTATGTAGTGTTTGTTGGTTTTCCTGTGTGCATAAAAGATATTGTTTCTTTTCCCAATGTTTTAAAATTAATAGAAAGAAATAAGCTAAAAAAACTCACTTTATTCACTTATATGGGAAATATTTTTAGTATTTCAACTTCCTGTTTTCCTTTTTTTTTGTTTTTGACTTATTTTCACAAATGATTATGTTCTATAGGACCTATAAGGGACAGAGGTTTAATGTTGCCATCCTTATTTTGACTCAACAAGTTATCATACACCATTAAAAAAAGAATAAATGTATCACTATCTCATCATGCCATATATAGTTCCCACTTTGAGGGTAAAAAGTATGGCCTTATTTAGGAATCTCTTCTAAGGGGTGGGAAATAAGCAGGAAAGCCAACATGAGGAAGCTAAGTTATTTTTGGTCTGGCCATAAACTTCACAGATTGTCTTTGCATTTAAATATCACTACAAAAATTCATTTCAATTGGATGTAGTATGAATCTTTATTATTCATACCACCATATTCTAGCTTAGTAGAGGCAATTTAGAATCATATGATATAAGAAATGGAAATTCGCTTGGAGATAGTCTATGTTTGTTATATTATAAAAATATTAATACCAGAATGTACCTTTTACAAATTGCATAACTCTGGAAAGATTAAAAAGGGAATATATTCTTGAATAAGAAGCAGAATTTATATATATTGAATCATTTTCCAGTGTTTTTCATTTAAGATGGAAGTTGTGTTTCCATCCTTACAGTTCCTAAATATTGTTGTTGTAATTACCACCACAGCCCTTATGCTTATCTTAACACACACACTGTTGCTGCTTATGTGTCAGTCTGTAAGCATTGGGAACTGAGCATGTCAGAGAAACTTATATTTTTGTAACTGAGAATTTAATAGTATGTATTTAAGATATATCCTATGAATTTTAATTTCTGAAATAATATGAAGATATTCTGTAATAGAAAGCAGCACACATGTTGAATTTATTTAAGGATACCTAAATATACAACATATTAACAACAGTCAATTAAAAGCTATAGCTACCACATACTGTGCCCAGGAATCACAGGGCTGAATAAAACACAGTCTTTTCTCCTCAAGGAGCTTAATTACCTTCATTTTATATATAAACAGAGCTTCAAATAGATTAAATAATTTGCCCCAAATCCCACAACTAATAAGCATTAGATCTTGGATGATTTATCTCAGGAGTTCCTGGTTAGTTGTACTTGAATTGGTTTTATCAGGATTATCTGAGGGAGAGTTTTAGAAAATTATACAAGTCTATGCTGAACTGACAATCAGACTGTCTGAGGGTGGTGCTTTGAATCTTTATTTTTATATAGTTATCCAGATGATTCTAATGCATAATCAGGTTTGGAAGTCACTGAGTTCTCTGTCCCTAAAGTTCATTCCTTTTTAAACTTGAGGCACTGCCTTTCTCTCAGTGTTAACACACTCAAAAATCCATGTCATGAATTTTAGATTTGCAAAGATGGAATATGTGGAAAGAATATACTTATGTACAGTTAGTATGTGACTTAAAATTTTAACCAAGAAATGATTCATAAATATGTAATTCGTGTCTGGTCCAGATAGCATATCTACCCTTTGTACCTTAATTTATAATGACTTGAAAATGACTGTTTAGATAGGTATTATTTTATGTAAAAAGAAGAAGTTAACATGCTAAAAGTGTTTGGAAATATGTAGATTTTCATTTGTTATTAGAGTAGTTGCTACTATTAAGAGTGGGGCAGTAAAAGAAAAGGAGGAGAACAAGAATAATAAATATTTTTAACATGCTAAGCTGGAACTCAGTATTTGTTTTCCCACAGAAACAATTTTATAATTGGTGATTAAATAGAATTTTAGTGGATATTATGCATAAACCATGCTGGCTTAATCTAGATGCTCACTGACTTCTTGGCGGTTAGTGGGGAAGGGAAGAAATGCCTCCATGGGCAAGGCCTGTTTGTAGGGTTGGTTCTAGAAGATGGTGATCAGCAGTCTACATGACACTTCTCAGGGAATATTGTACACTTTAGTTCATTATAAGATGCTAGGGCATTAGAGAATTTGCTTAGTCTGGGAGCAGGAAGAAACTATATGGTGTAACCAGTAGCTGAGATGGTAGTTCAAACATGGAACTTGAAATGTGTCCTGAGATCCTAACTTAATTTTTAAAAACCTTTTATTGCCTCACACAAAATGGCTAGAATTTATTATACTCAATTCCTTCGACAGTTTCTAAGTTCTCTGACAAAAATATAGTAATCTATCATCAAAAATTAATTTTAATTATGTATCAGCTGACCACTCATTTAGGTTTTCCTTCAGTTTGTTGAAAACAAAGAATTGGAAGTACTGGACTTGCAAAACATTTTGTTATTCAGCTAATGATTAATTCTGTCAGTTTCTAGGAAACTTTTTAGACCAAAAAGGCTTTACCAAAATTTGTCAAATGACTGCTTTTCTTGTTACTTTTTCACTTAGAGGAATATTTAATCCAAAAAAATGGTTTGGAAAATGTTGTTAATTTTATTATCCTTACCAATTACAATTTATATTAATAAATTTTTAACTTTTCACCTGCTTTCAATAACTTTTATCAACATCTTGGAACTGCTTATTTAGGTAATTCCATTTATAGAAAATATGGATCAAATGAGAAAGGAATTTGATGAAAGCCAATGGAAAGCCAATTCTTCCGGTCAAACCAAGTGGCTAAATGGAATTTTCCTTTTCACTTTAAATAAATCTATTACTACGTACACTTTGCTAATCTTAATGTGTTTTCTTAATGTGACAAAAACTATGTATGAGTGGATCCATTTTCACAAATCACTTGAAAAAAGAAAAGCAAACTATTTCGGCATCCCAGACTTAATATTTCCTAATTTAACGGTAGCATCCAGTATTCCAAATCGGGACCCAACTTTTAAGGAACAGTTTCTTTATGAATAGGAGTGTTCTTAATGTAGAATTTAAAGTGCAGGTATTAGTCGTAAGGCTATTTCTTGTGATTACTCACTGAATCAACCCCATCCAAGGAGATCCTAATATACTTTGCCAACTAAGGCCAAATCAACCTGGACGTGGGTATTCACGGTTTTGAAATCTCTTCACCAGTTGATTTCTGGGAAAGTCTTTGTGCTTCATAATTTCATCAGTTATGTTGTTTCCATTATAATGGGGAATGATTAAAACTTCTACGGATTAATCACATTTATTACAATTTTTCCATAATCTACTGAACAATGAAATTTTATGAACTCTATAAGGTATAGTGATTTCTATCTGGATTTAATAAAATTTCAGTGATAGACTAACATCTCTTTAGCTATTCACTTGTGGAACATGTGTTATAAACCTTTCTCATCATGTAAGATTTCTTAGTTTCAGCAGTGAGCAATGTTAATTTGTAGGTTTCCAAAGACAGTATTGATTATTGTTTGTGAGTTGCTAATACCCTCGGTTTTCTTTTTATAATGTTAACAGCTTTATTTTTATGGTTTGACTGTTTTGCAAATAAATAATGCTGCAAAAGAGATAACTTCATACCATTGTTTAACAATAATCCCTCAGGGATGGAGTTCCTCATGGACTCTCAGGAGCAATGCATTCTTTCACAATTTGGAGTCACTTTCCAAGAAAAGATATATATCTGTTTTGCCATTTTTTGGATGTTCACATACCTCTGTTATTAATTCTGAATGGATTTTAACAAATTGCCAGTTATTGAATAGCATAGGATAGCATATAAGGAATAGGCTTTATATGCTATGATCTACTGTACCAGTAATTAAGCACTTTTAATAAAGAACAATGCCAGTTAAAAATAATAATTTAAGCTGCTCCTTACTCTCAAGTTATATATTTTAGTATTATTGCAGTATTATTAGGTTCTTGTGATGCCCTTTTTCAAAGTTTGTTTAGCCAGTTCCTTGTTTTAGTCACGGTTGTATAACTGTAGCATCCCTAATGCTCTTTGAACACAGGAGAAAACTATGAATATTTAATAAGCAAGTGTTGGTGTTAGCTGTTGAAAAACTCCATTTATGTCATTAACTAATTTATAAATAGTATGTGTTATATATCATATGCATAACAGGAAGCATCCACATATTTCTTTCTTCTTGGGCTATTTGCCAATTGTATTCAATACAATAAATACAGTGTATTTGCTCATTATTTATAATGAATACTTTACCATTTAAAGTATTGAGAAATTAAGTTAAGAAAACCACAATTACAAGACTGCCATGGGGCTTTATTTATCTGTATTTTCTGTTCTATGGAGGTGATGTCTAATTTGAAACTATCCTCTAAAAATGAGGAAATCGAGATTGAGATGAAAAACCCCACATTATCATGTATTTACAACTTATCTAGCTCTCAAGATCATTAACAACATGACATAACTGAGTTCAAGTCTCATTTCTATCATCTTCTATAATAATCAGTATCTGTATTTCTTGATTATCTGGTTTTTGGCTTTGTTGATATCTTGGACTTTTCTGTTTTCTTTTATCTTACAAACGTGTCACTATATGTTCTAAGAAATTATTTGAGAAAGTGCAGTTTTATTTGGTCAGGTACTGTGTTGATTTGCTAAAGCAGCCAGAATGCAATATACCAGAAATGGGTTGACTTTTTCAATGGGTTTTATTAGGTTACAAACTTAAAGTTCTAAGGCTTTGAAAATGTGCAAATTAAGACATCAAGAGGAAGATACCTTCTTGGAGGGAAGGCTACTTGGCATCTGGGGTTTTTCTGTCATACGGGAAGACGCATGGTGATGTCTGCTGGTCCTTCTCTCCTGGTTTGGTTTCAATGGCTCTCTCTCTCTCTCCTCCAGAGGCTTTTCTCCAGATTTTCTCTCTTAGTTTCTCTCAGCTTTTTCTGTATTTTAAGCTCTTCTAGGATTGCAGCAGAGGATTAAGGCCCACCTTGAATGGGGTTGGTCACATTTCAATTGAAATAATCTAATGAAAAGATCCCACTCACAATAGATCTACCCCCACAAGAATGGATTTAAAGAACATAGTCTTTTCTGAGGTACATAACAGATTCAAACCAGCATAGGTGCTATGCATACTTAGATGGATCTTAATCCTTTTCTATAAAGTATAACCTTTGCTAAGCGTTTTTGATACATAATCTTTACCAACCTCAGATAATCCCCTTTTATTCCTAGTTCTGTTATACAGTTAAAAACATACACTTCTATTCATAGTTGTCTAAGAGTTATTTAAAGCCATACAATGTTATTGAACGTTATCGAATGCTTTTTCTTCACTGATTGAGATAATCATGATTTTTCTCCTTTATTAGTTAATATACTGAATTACATCACTAGATTTTTTGATGTTGCACCATCCTTACATTTCAGGATAAATTATGGTTGATCATCATGAAACACATTTTTTAGTTGTGTTGGATTTTATTTAAGTTTAAGCTTAGGATTTTTGCCTCTACATATTTGAGTGAAGTTGGCCTATGATTTTCTTGTCTTTTGTCAAAGACACAGTTATGGTTTTTTTCTTCCTCTTTTTTAATTTTAAGGAACAGTTTCTATATGAATAAATTATTCCTTAAAAGTTTGGCAAAATTCACCTGTAAAACTACTGCAGTTGTTATAGTTGCTCTGCTCATATGCCGTTAGCCCATACTAGAAGAAACCTGTAAATGGTTCCTAAACTTACCAATAGCTTCCTGCATCTCTCTGCCTAAAGATATTTTCTGGCCAAGGAGCAGAATTCACCTGAGAGGGAAGGGCTAGACATGTCAGTGAACTAATGGATAAAACTCAGACTCCTTGTCCCTCAATGAGATGATTCTGAGAGGTTCCCTGGCATGACTGAGCTGCATTTGCCCCTTTGAAGTAGCTTACTTTTTAATGGATGCTTATCGACATTCCTTCCTTCCCTGTTTCATTTTCCCACTATGTTACTATGCTTTTTGGGATCATCTATCAAATAAAAAAATGACTTTACATCCAAATCTTTGGCTTAGCTTGTAGATAAACCCAAAATAAGATGAAAATAATCCAGGCCTGAGATTTTCTGTAATAGAGGCCTTTTATTTTCTTTTTACAATTTAAAAATTAAGAAATAATTCGCATAGAAGTATACAATTTAGTGGTTTTTGGTATATTCACGATGTTGTACAAACATCATTACCCTCTAATTTTAGAATATTTCCATCTTCCCAAGAAGGAATCCTGTATCTGTTAGTAGTCACTCCCCACCAAAATCAAAAGTGGTATCAACTACTTTTTTATGTACACTTATAGTGTACATAAAAATAATCTTATACTACTTTGTTTCTGGATTTCGAATTTTATTAAAGAAGTATTTTTACCAGAAAAACATATTTTATAAATAATACTTGTGAACATGGAAAGCTCTTAAATGTTATTTTGTTCTTTTCTAAAGACAATTTTATGAAAGCCCATGGCATTTGGATGGTAGATATTTGTTAAGCAAGCAGATTTTAAAGAAAGTAATGTATTACTGTGCCATGTACCTATAGTAAATTTATTAATTAGTTAAACACATCTTGGTGTTTTCTTGGCCATTGGGGCATAGCAGTGAACTAAAATAGACAAACATCTCAACTTCATGGAAAATATTCTAATGAGGAGAGGCAGAAAGTAAATGAGATAAGTATTAGAAGGTACAGGTGCCTTGGCAAAAATTAAAATCAAGATATTTAATTTTGGGTGGTGTTGAAAATTTAAATTGCATGGCCTTAAAAATGACAGATGAGGAGGGACTTGAAAGTGGGAGTTGGCCTTCAAGATCTTTAGGGGAAAAGCAGTTCAGACTGAAGGAATAGCAAGTACAAGGCTCTAAGGTAGGAACATGCTTAATATGTTGGAAAAATAGCAAGAAAGCCAGTGTGGCCAGAGCAGAGCAAATGGGGGAGAATGGGAAGAGATGAGGTTGTAGAGTTAGAGGACTAAGGACTTTGGCCTTTTGTTTTTTCTTTTTAATTATTGCTGTAACATAAACACAACACAGAATTTCCCATTTTAACCACTTTCATGTGTACAATTTCATGTTAATTACATTCATAATATATATGTTGCCATTATCATCAACTATTACCAAAACTTTGTCACTTTAAACAGAAACTCTGTACCCAACAGCAATAACTCCCCACTCCTCCTCTAGATTATTTTTTTATTCTAGATATTTCATACAAGTAAAATCATACTATATATGCTTTTTAAAAAATTTCAGCTTATTTTACTATCATGATGGCTTCAAGGTCATTGGCTTTTTTTTTTTAACTTTTTTATTAATTAAAAAAAATTAACAAAGAAAACATTTAGAAATCATTCCATTCTACATATATAATCAGTAATTCTTAATATCATCACATAGTTGCATATTCATCATTTCTTAGTACATTTGCATCGATTTAGAAAAAGAAATAAAAAGAAGTAAAATGATAATACAGAAAAAAAAACTATACGTACCATACCCCTTACCCCTCGCTTTCATTTACCACTATTTCAAACTGAATTTATTTTAACATTTGTTCCCCTTATTATTTATTTTTATTCCTTATGTTCTACTCTTCTGTTGATATAATAGCTAAAAGGAGCATCAGACATAAGGTTTTCACATTCACAGAGTCTCATTGTGAAAGCTATATCATTGTTCAATCATCATCAAGAAACATGGCTACTGGAACACAGCTCTACATTTTCAGGCAATTCCCTCCAGCCTGTCCACTGCATCTTGAACAACAAGGTGATACCTACTTAATGTGTAAGAATAACCTCCAGGATAACCTCTCGACTCTGTTTGGAATCTCTCAGCCATTGACACTTTGTCTCATTTTACTCTTCCCCCTTTTGGTCAAGAAGGTTCTCTCAGTCTCTTGATGTTAATTCTCAGCTCATTCTAGGGTTTTTCTCAGTCCTTTGATGCTGAGTCTCAGCTCATTCCAGGATCTTTGTCCCATGTTGCCAGGAAGGTCCACACCCCTGGGAGTCGTGTCCCACGCAGAGAGGGGGAGGGTGGTGAGACTGCTCATCATATTGGCTGGAGAGAGAGGCCACATCTGAGCAACAAAAGAGGCTTTCTTGGGGGTGACTCTTAGGCCTAAATTTTAAGTAGACTTGACCTGTCTTTTGTGGGGTTAAGTTTCATGTGAACAAACCCCAAGACTGGAGGCTCAGCCTATAGCTTTGGTTGTCCACACTGCTTGTGAGAATATCAAGAATTCAAAGTTGGGGAAGTTGAATTTCTCCCAACTCTCACCATTCCCCGAAGGGGCCTTGCAAATACTTTTCCAGTCGCTGATCAAATCATTCTGGGATTCATCGGGGGATCACTCTGGACAAACCAACAAAATCTCATGTGCTACCTGAGATTCCAAGTACTTATGACATTCAATCAAACTATCTACATGAGTTATATTAGGAAATGCTCTAGTCAAAATCTAAATTTTGTAATAAATAAACATTTTTTGCTTTAGTCTCACATATAAGGTGACTTTTAAAGTATTAGTTATCATCTATTTTCAGCACCCTGCAATAATGGCAATCCTTTGTTCTTCCTTATGCAAAAACATTTTTTAAATTTGTACATTGTACATTTCACTATTGTTATACACTCTAGGCATTCCTAGATTATACCATCTCGATTTTTAACATCTATCTTTCTTTCTGATTTCATTTATGTCCCCAGCCCTCCTCCCTTTATCATTCTCACATGCAGCTTCATTCAGTGTTTTAACATAATTACATTACAGTTAGGTAGTATTGTGCTGTCCATTTCTGAGTTTTTGTATCCAGTCCTGTTGCACAGCCCGTATCCCTTCAGCTCCAATTACCCACTATCTTACCCTATTTCTATCTCCTGATGGTCTCTGTTACCAATGACATATTCCAAGTTTATTCACTAATGTCGGTTCATATCAGTGAGACTATACAGTATTTGTCCTTTAGTTTTTGGCTAGTCTCACTCAGCATAATGTTCTCTAGGTCCATCCATGTTGTTACATACTTCATAAGTTTATTCTGTCTTAAAGCTGCATAATATTCCATCGTATGTATATACCACAGTTTGTTTAGCCATTCTTCTGTTGATGGACATTTTGGCTGTTTCCATCTCTTTGCAATTGTAAATAATGCTGCTATAAACATTGGTGTGCAAATGTCCATTTGTGTCTTTGCCCTTAAGTCCTCTGAGTAGGTACCTAGCAATGGTATTGCTGGGTCATATGGCAATTCTATATTCAGCTTTTTGAGGAACCACCAAACTGCCTTCCACAGTGGTTGCACCATTTGACATTCCCACCAACAGTGGATAAGTGTGCCTCTTTCTCCACATCCTCTCCAGCACTTGTCATTTTTTGTTTTGTTGATAATGGCCATTCTGGTGGGTGTGAGATGATATCTCATTGTGGTTTTGATTTGCATTTCTCTAATGGCCAGGGACATTGAGCATCTCTTCATGTGCCTTTTGGCCATTTGTATTTCCTCTTCTGATAGGTGTCTGTTCAAGTCTTTTTCCCATTTTGTAATTGGATTGGCTGTCTTTTCGTTGTTGAGTTGAACAATCTCTTTACAAATTCTGGATTCTAGACCTTTATCTGATATGTCGTTTCCAAATATTGTCTCCCATTGTGTAGGCTGTCTCTCTACTTTCTTGATGAAATTCTTTGATGCACAAAAGTGTTTAATTTTGAGGAGCTCCCATTTATTTATTTATTTCTTCAGTGCTCTTGCTTTAGGTGTAAGGTCCATAAAACCGCCTCCAATTATAAGATTCATAAGATATCTCCCTACATTTTCCTCTAACTGTTTTATGGTCTTAGACCTAATGTTTAGATCTTTGATCCATTTTGAGTTAACTTTTGTATAGGGTGTGAGATACGGGTACTCTTTCATTCTTTTGCATATGGATATCTAGTTCTCTAGGCACCATTTATTGAAGAGACTGTTCTGTCCCAGGTGGGTTGGCTTGACTGCCTTATCAAAGATCAAATGTCCATAGATGAGAGGGTCTATATCTGAGCACTCTATTCTATTCCATTGATCAATATACTATCTTTATGCCAGTACCATTCTCTTTTGACCACTGTGGCTTCATAATAGGCCTTAAAGTCAGGCAGCATGAGACCTCCTGTTCGGTTTTTTTTCCTCAAGATACTTTTAGCAATTCGGGGCACCCTGCCCTTCCAGATAAATTTGCTTATTGGTTTTTCTATTTCTGAAAAGTAAGTTGTTGGGATTTTGATTGGTATTGCGTTGAATCTGTAAATCAATTTAGGTAGAATTGACATCTTAACTATATTTAGTCTTCCAATCCATGAACATGGTATGCCCTTCCATCTATTTTGGTCTTCTGTGATTTATTTTAACAGTTTCTTGTAGTTTTCTTTGTATAGGTCTTTTGTCTCTTTAGTTAAATTTATTCCTAGGTATTTTATTCTTTTAGTTGCAATTGTAAATGGAATTTGTTTCTTGATTTCCCCCTCAGCTTGTTCATTGCTAGTGTATAGAAACACTACAGATTTTTGAATGTTGATCTTGTAACCTGCCACTTTGCTGTACTCATTTATTAGTTCTAGTAGTTTTGCTGTGGATTTTTCAGGGTTTTCGACGTATAGTATCATATCATCTGCAAACAGTGATGGTTTTACTTCTTCCTCTCCAATTTTGATGCCTTGTATTTCTTTTTCTTGTCTAATTACTCTGGCTAGAACTTCCAACATGATGTTGAATAACAGTGGTGATAGTGGAGATCCTTGTCTTGTTCCTGATCTTAGGGGGAAAGTTTTCAATTTTTCCCCATTGAGGATGATATTAGCTGTGGGTTTTTCATATATTCCCTCTATCATTTTAAGGAAGTTCCCTTGTATTCCTATCCTTTGAGGTGTTTTCAACATGAAAGGATGTTGTATCCTGTCAAATGCCTTCTCTGCATCAATTGAGATGATCATTTGATTTGTCTGCTTTGGTTTGTTGATATGGTGTATTACATTAATTGATTTTCTCATGTTGAACCATCCTTGCTACCTGGGATGAATCCTACTTGGTCATGATGTATAATTCTTTTAATGTGTTACTGGATTTGATTTGCTAGAATTTTGTTGAGGATTTTTGCATCTATATTCATTACAGAGATTGGTCTGTAGTTTTCTTTTTTTGTATTATCTTTGCCTGGTTTTGGTATGAGGGTGATGTTGGCTTCATAGAATGAATTAGGTAGCTTTCCCTCCACTTCAAGGTCATTGGCTTTTATTCTGGGCAAAAATGGCAAGCATTAAAAAGTTCTGACCAGAAAAGTAACATGATCTTACTGACAGTTTTAAATGTTTTAAAAGATGTTGACTGCTTTGCTGAGATAGATTATTGAGGGGGAGTACGAAGGGATGGAAGCTGGAAGACCCATTTATGAGGCTATTGCAATAATTCAGGTGAAAGATGATGGTAACTTAAACAAGGGTAGTTGTGGTGGAGGTGGTGTGATGCCATCTCTATGGAGCAATTTAAAAACAGAGCAAAAAATATTTTCTGGTGGAATGTATGTGGAATACAAAAGGAAAAGTTTATTCCAAGAGTTTTGGCCTGAGAAACTGGGAGTTTGGGGAGTTCCCGTTTACTGCTGAGAGTAAGGCTGTGGATGGAGCAGTTTTGGGGTTAAGGTCTGGAATTCAGCTTTGGATTTGTTAAATCTTAACTGAATCAAAATATGAGCACACTAAACCTTTGATATAAAACTGCCCTTTTAAGTTTATTCTATGATAGTGTTGTCTTAGTTTATTCCTTAGAATCGTAATTCTCTCTTGGGTGAGCCAAATTGAAATTGCCTTGTATTGAACTCTATTTTGGAGTAGTTCAGATGTATGTGATTAGTGACATTATAGTCTTTAGATAGTTACTGGAGCAAGAAACATAGTTTGTGAAGGGAAGTCCATATTGCTCATGTCCTCTGGAAATTTACTTGAAAGAAACCATTGACGATGCCAAACAATTATTTCCATTAACTCTAAATTTTAGAAGATTACTACTGGGGATCTAAGAAACAGGTAAAATGAAGCTTTGTATTTTGAATATTTTTTCCCTGAATTAACAATCCTTCCTTAAAAATTTCTCTTCCCCAGTGTTCCAGTGATTTCCACATCAACATATTTTGTTAATATTTCACCATCATTGACTTTAGTTTTACATCTCAAATTCTTTTCAATTTGTTAAAGCATCATCTTCTTTACCATGTTAACCTTTCAGTTATTAAGTCCTGTCCCCTTTTCTTTTATAAGACATCCTCATTAAAAATTGTCATGTGTGTTCCCCAATTTAAGTGAAACATTCTAGATGCTCTCTATTGAAAGAAAAATTCAGTGTGCTTTCCCCCATTTTAAATCAATTTTGCTTTAATATTATTGAGGTGATTTTAGTAATATAGCTTTTACATCATAACATGTAAATTCTTCTAAATGATGGAATAGAAAACCGTTAACCGATAACATATTGTATTCACTGTGAATTTTTGAATCAGTAAATATGTGATGGGAAATAATTATTCTAACTAATATTATAAACTTTTGTGATATTTCCAACTCACTTTACCTGATTATTTTTATTTTATTAAAGTTACTATACTTTTTACAGAACTGTTTTATTTTCAGGGGACAAAGTAGGTTAGAAATACAGTAATAAAATAGAATGAATCCAGATGGGTCAGATTGTACAAAGTGCTATAGCACAGACTAGTGGGGAACTCAGTAAATGCAGAAATGTTTCCATTATCTTGCAAATTATACCTACCATTTTAAGATTCATTTTTTCCTCAAGAATTACTTGGGAAATTTTAAGCTTAAAATATAAATTTTGAATTAAAATAAGATTAAAATTCATATGTTTAATATGTAAGCAGCAATTAGCTATGCGGATAATAACTGATACACAATTAAATGCTCTCAATGGCTGAGAAAACACTTCCTTAGTTTTTTGATAAGATTTTATTTAGAACAGAAAGTTTATTAAATGAATCACCAACATTGTTGAAAAGAAAAATAAAAACATTACAAAAACATATGCAGCTAATTGTTTACCTTTGATAAAGTTGTCTGACCCCTTTACCCTTACCTCTTCCCTCAAAAAACTCCAGAAAGTAAGCTATATTGTATTTTTTAAATTATGTATATGTGAAAAGTCAGTAATTAGTTCTCAGTTAACTAATATATTTATTTTAACACACATCTACTTCAGTGTGTTTATGTAGCAAGCAGGCCCCTTGGGCAGGCAGGCCCCTCACCCCTCCTTGTAGATTTAAAACTACCTCCTCTTTAAAAATTCCCCAAATTCCTCTAAGCAGTCAGAACTATACATAAACAGGATGCATGCCTCAAGAACGAGTAAAACTGCACCTAGGCAAGATAAGACAAATTCCTGTAAAGAAATCCCTCCCCTAAAGGCTCATCCATTTCTGTAAACCCAGCTTTGTGCCCTTCCCAATTTAAACCAGCCAACCATTTCCTTTCAACACCACCAGTTATCATATTAAGCATACCTTGTCTTTAATGTGCCATCCTGTCCATAAAAACTGATGTTAATCTTTTGTTCTGGGCTCAGACTTTCAGAGGCTACTGTTGAGCCCTATGGCCATAAACAATAAAACCTACTTCCTGAAACTTTGGAACCTCAGCCCCGGTTTGTTCTGTTTCCACATAACATTCCTGGAGGCTTGTAGCCTTGTCCCTGGTTTCATGCAGCAGTTATAAGTATCAATAAATATTTTCATTAGCCCAGTGAACTTTAAGTGGTTAGTAGTCTGACCTTTCTGGTTATACATACCTATCTCTTCCCATTGTTTCCCTTTCTCTCTCTTCTTATTTTTAAATAATTAAATCATATAGAAAATTTAGAGAATAATACAAGCAAGTTATACGAATCTTAACATTTTGCTATATTTGTTTTATATATTTCTTTTTTTAGAGCTAAAACTGAATTTGTTCTTGTTTTTTTTTCCATCTTTTTCTCCTCAGAGATAGTAACTATAATGAATGTTTTTATTATCATAGCTTATCTTTATGATATATATTGTTAAACCATATATAGTTTTGTTTTGCAATGTTTTAAATTTTATTTCATGGTATCATATGATACATATTTTTTCTGCAATTTGCTTTGTTTTCTTCATTCTTTATTTTGAGAATTATCTCAACATTTAGATGAATTTAAATCTAATTCATGTATTTTGACTGCTGAATAAAATTCTGCTGCATGGATATGCCTCAGTTTATCCATTGTCATATCAGTTTATCTATTTTTTTTTCCATTAAAAATAGTGCTCAATGAACATCCCTGATCATATCTTCTTGCGCCTGTGTGAGAATTTCTCTTGGGAAAAAGTGAAATTTCTGGGTCATAGAGTATAGATAGCCATTTTTAGTTTCAGTAGATATTGCAGAATGGCTCTCCAAATTGTTTGCTACAATATATATGCCTGAAAGAAATGTTTGGGAGTATTGGTTCCTCCTACTTCTTCTCCAGTGTTTGGTATTGTTAGGCTTTCAAATGTTGCCAGATGATTTAGTGAAATGGTAATTCACTGTTTCAAGTTTGTTTTTTGACTGCTGAGGTTAAGCACCTTCTTAATTGTTATTTCCTCTGAAATTGCATATCTGATACTTGAGCTATTAAATCGACTGTGATGTTTGTCTTTTTCTTATTGAACTATGGGAATCTTCATATTTTCTAAATTTATACCCTTTGTTTATTATATATATTGCAATAAAACTTCTAGGTTGTTGTTTCTCTTTTTATTTTATTTTCCAAAAGTGTTTATTTTTAAATTATGGTAGAATTTGCTACTTTTTGCATTTATGGTTTGTATCTGGGTTAAGAAATCTTTTATTTTCTTGACATCATAAAGATTTCTTGACATTTCGTTCTAAAAGTTTTGAATTTTTGCCTTTCACATTTCAGTATCTAATCTGACTAGAATGGATATTTTTTAAATTGTGTGAGGTGGGACTCTATTGTTTTCCTATGCAGACAATCATTTGTCCCAGCAATGCTGATTTGTAATGTTCACTACTGACAAATACAAGGGTCTGTTTCTGAATTCTCTATTATACTCCTTGTTCTATTTACTGTTCCTGTATTAATGCCACACTATCTTAATTTCTATGACTTATGGTAATTAGAGCAAAAAGTGCCACTCAAATTGTTAATTCTCTTCAGAATTATTGTGATTCTTCTTATCTTTGGCTCCTCCATATTCATTTTATAATCAGCTTGATAAATTCTATGAAAAGCATGGTAAGAATTTTCAATAAAATTGCATTGCATTTACAGATTTAATTTGTAAGACTGGCATCCTTGTGGTATCTGGTCTTCTCATTCCACCACTTATGTAAGTCCTCATTTAAATCTTTAAATAAAGCTTTGTAATTTTTAATGAGAGGGTCTTGCATTTCCTTTGTTAGGTTTATTTGCAGGAATCTTTTATGTTATTTTTCTTTGTAATAGTTTTCTTTAAATTTTTTAATTTAATATTTTGTAATTGATTATTGGTGGTGTATAGTAATGATATAATTTTGGTTTGTTCGTCTTTGGTCTAGAAAACACACTAAGTTCTCTAACTACTTTTAGTGTTTTGTCTGTAGATTTTCTTGAATTTTCTTTCACAATCAGATAGTGCTCACAATCAAATAGTGTCCAAATAAGGGCAGTTTTAATTAATCCTTTCTCTTGTCTCTTATCATTGTGTATGTGCATATGTGTTTAATTTACTTGGTTGGTGCCTCCAGGACGGTATTGAATAGGAGTGGTGATACTAGATGTTTTAATTTCTTGAGTGCTAAAACAAATACCACACAATAGGTTGGCTTAAAAAAATAGGAATATTTTGGCTCACAGTTTTGAGGCTGGGAGAAGTCCAAAATTGAGGCATCAGCAAACCAATGCTTTCTTTCTGAGGATTATGTTGTTTTCGAGCAGGCTGTGTGCAATTCTTGGTCCTTGGCTTTTCTGTCACATGGCAATGCACAGGGCAACCTCTCTTGACTCCTCTCTCCATCTAACTTTCACTATGCCTGTAAAGGAGCCCAGTAACTCAAATTAAAGCACAGCCTGGCTAAGTGGGGCCATGCCTTAACTGAAGTAACATCTTGAAGAGATATTATTTATAATGGGCACATACCCACCAGAATATGGACCAAGACCAAGAACATGTCCAAACTGAGGTACACAGTTCAATCCACCACACTGGGCATCCTTAGTTCATACTTGACTCTAAGGGGAACGCTTTCATTCATGCTGCAGATTTTTTTGTAGATACCTTTTATCAGGTTAAAGCATTGCTTTTCTATTTCTTGTTTACTAGATTTTATTATTTTCACATTAATTTTTTTTGAATTTTATGAATGCTGAATGATTTTTATGTATCCAATGTTTTTTCTATTTTAATCTATTAATATTGTGAATTATACTCATATTTTCTAATACTAAACTACTCTTACATTTCCGGTATATTGTCTAATAGGTTCTTTGTTAATTTTTTTTTCATATAGATTTATTTTATAAAATTTAGGATTTTGTTTGTTGTTTTAAGATTTGTCCATCCATGTACATTGTGCTTTTGGCCTATATTTTACATTTATATCATCTACAGTAGGCTGAAAAATGGTGCTCAAAAGATATCCGTGATTAATCCTTATATAGCAAAAAAAAAAATGTCTTTGCTGGTGTGATTAAGAATCTTGTGATGGAGAGATTATCCAGGTGGGCCTTAAATGCAATCACTTATATTTTTATAAGCACCAGGAAGAGGGAGATTACATATGCATAGAGGATAAGGTGATGTGAAGATGGGACAGAGGGAGATTTGGAGATGTGGTCTTTGAAGACTGAAGTGATATGGCCACAAGCCAAGGAATGCTGGTAGTCACCAGAGGTGAAAGAAGCAAGGGATGGATCCTTCCCTACAGCCTTCAGAAAGAGCGTGGCCCTATTGACACCTTGATTTCAGCCCAGTGATACTAAATTTGGTTTGCTGTTCTCTGAAACTGTGAGAGAATAAATTTCTATTGTTTTAAGCCACCCAGTTTGTGGTAATTTGTTATAGCAGCTGTGGTATACTACTATATTGTCTTTCTCTGATTTTGAAAGTTTATAGTTTATCTAGTCTTATTAAATGAGTTGGGGAATGTTCCTTTTATTTTTTTCTCTGATATTTAAAAAAATATTTTTATTGAGAAATATCCACACACATACAGTCCAATCATATTATACAATCAGTGGCTTATATCATCACACAGTTGTGTATTCTTCATTTTTAGAACATTTACATCACTCCAGAAAAATACATAAATAAAAAAAGAACTCATATATCTCATGCCCCCTACCTCACCCTCTCATTGACTCACAGTATTTCAATCTATCCAATTTTTACCCTTTATCTTCCCCTATTATATTTATATATATATATTTTTTAACTCATCTGTTGATACCCTGGATAAAAGGAGCCATCAGATACAAGGTTTTCACAATCACACAGTCACTTTGTACAAGCTATACAGTTATACAATCTTCTTCAAGAATCAAGGCTACTGGAACACAGTTCAACAGTTTCAGGTACTCCCCCTAGCCACTCCAAAACACCATAGATTAAAGGGATTTCTATATAATGCATAAAAATAACCTCCAGGATAAACTCTTGACTCTGAAATCTCTCAGCCACTGAGACTTTATTTTGTCTCATTTCTCTCTTCTTCTTTTGGTCAAGAAGACCTTCTCATTCCCATGATGCCATGTCCTGGCTCATCCACGGGAGTCAGGTTCCATGTTGCCGGGGAGATTTGTACCCCTGGAAGTCATGTCCCACATAGGTGGGGGAGGGCAATGAGTTAACCTGCCAAGTTGGCTTAGAGAGAGAAAGGCCACATCTGAGTAACCAAAGAGGTTCTCTGGGGGTGACTCTTAGGCATAATTATTGGTAGGCTTAGCTTCTCCTTTGCAGGAATAAGTTTCATAAGGACTAGCCCCAAGACTGAGAGCTCAGCATACGGAATTAGTTGGAAGCCCACTGCTTGCAAGAATATCAGGAATTCCCCAGATAGGGAAGTTGAATATTTTCTCCTTTCTCCCAAGTCCCCTATGGGGACTTTTGCAAATCCTTTTTTTATTCTCTGTCCAAATTACTGTGGAATATATTGGGGAATCAGACTAACCTGTACAAACCAACAAAATCTCATGCCCTATTCAAGATTCCATGTAATTATGGTATTAAGTAAACTGACCATATAAGTTGAATTAGATAAGGTGCTACCCAAAATATAAATTTTGTACCAAATAAACATCTCTCCCTTTGGTCTCATACAGAGGATGAAGTTTGTAAATATGGACCATATCATTCTTTACCTGGTATTCTGATTTACTTAGTCTTATCCAGATCAGCTTCATTCATATCTCTAGACTAAGTCTGATCACCTTTCAATGTTTTTAAACAATTGCTGAATGGGGTAATGCTAACTTTCATAGCTTCAGTGCTCTTACTCTGAGTCTCAGGTGTCACATAAATACCTGAAGTTTCAGGGAATGATGAGGTTATATACAAATAGCTCAGTATCTCTGAATTTAGAAATATCAGTTACAACTTCAAAATATATGCGACTGTTGTAAGAGCTTACAATTTAGGAACATTTACAATAGGCCCCAACCTGATAACCCATGCTCTCAACTTCAGATCTCTGAGTTTGTATATTATAGTTAATCTACATGAGTGAGGCATGATAATATTTGTCTTTTTGTTTTTGACATTTTATTCAACATACTGTCCTTAAGGTTCATTCACCTAGTTGTGTGCCTCACAATTTCAATCCTTTTTGCAGCTGCTCAGTAGTCCATTGTATGTATGTTCCACAGTTCCTCATTCCATTCCTCATCCTTGTACCCTTAGGTCACCTCTATCCATTGTGACAAACACCAGTGAGCAAATGTCCATTCCTCTCCCCACTCTCATTTCCTCCAGGTATATACCTAGCAATGGGGTTACAAGATAATATGGAAATCCCACCCTAACCTCCTATGGAACCAGCATACTGCCCTCAGGAGGGGCTGCATCTCTCAGTTTACCCTACCAATAATGAATAGGTACATCGTTTTCTCTAGCACTTGTTTCTTTCTGTTCATTTTAAACAATTTTATTCATACATCATACCATCCAACCCAAGTAAATAGACACGTCTTCGCCACCATAATCTATATAAAGACCATTCCTTTTCTTCCAAGTAGAATCCTTACCCCTCCCCCATGCCCCCCACCTGTTGACATTTTGTTTTAGCATAACATCTTTCTTTCATTCTGTGGAAGCATATTACAATGGTATGGTTGCCTATAGACCCTAGTTTGCATTGATTGTACTTTTTTCTGTATACCATCCTATTTTCAACCCCTTGCAATATTGAAATTCATTTGTTCTCCTTCATGCAAAACGTTTTGTATTTGTACATCTATTCACCATCATTGTCCAATGTAGGCATTCCTAAATTATCCCAGTCTTTATCCTCTATTTTTCCTTCTGGTTTCAGCCCTTCTCCCTCAATCATATATTCAGCTTCATTCAGTGCACTTATATTATTGTGCTACAATCAGATAATATTGTGCTATCCATTTCTGAAGTTTTACAATCAGTCCTGTTGCACAATCTATATTTCTTCAGCACCAAATGCCCAATCTCTACATTTTTTCTATCTCTTGATAACCTGTGTTCTTAACTTCAACTTTCAAAGTTCACTCATTAATGTTAGTTCATATTCGTGAGACTATATAGTATTTGTCCTTTTGTTTCTGGCTAATTTCACTCAGCATAATGTCCTCAAGATTCATCCACGCTGTTGCATGCTACATGACTGTATCTGTCTTAGAGCTGCATAATATTGCATTGTATGTGTATACCACACCTTGTTTAGCCATTGTCTGTTGATGGACATTTGGGTTGTTTCCATTTCTTGGCAATCATAAATAATGCTACTATAAACATCAGTATGCAGATAATTTGTGCCCTTGCCCTCAGATCCTCTGAATATATACCTAGTAATGGGATTGCTGGATCATATAGCAATGCTATACTTAGCTTCTTGAGGAACTGCCAAACTGCTTTCCAGAGCACTTGTACCATTTTACATTCCCACCAACAGTGAATAAGTGTACCTTTTTTCTCCACATCCTCTGCAGCACTTGTTTTCTTTTTAGATAATGGCCATTCTAGTGAGTGTGAGATATCTCATTGTGGTTTTGATTTGCATTTCCCTAATAACCAGTGAAGTTGAGCATCTTTTCATGTACCTTTTAGCCATTTGTATTTCCTCTTCTGGGAAGTGTCTGTTCATGTCTTTTGCTCATTTTTCAATTGGGTTGTCTTCTTGTTGTTGGGTTGAAGAATCTCTATATATTCTAGATACTAAACCTTTATCTGATTTGTGGTTTCCAAATATTGTCTCCCATTGCATAGGCTGCCTTTTTACTTATCTGACAAAGTTCTTTGACACACAGAAGTTTTTAATTTAGAGGAGATCCCGTTTATCTATTTTTTTTTCAATGCTCGTGCTTTGGATGTAACATCTAGAAAACTGCATCCTATCACAAGATTTTAAAGATATTTCCCTACATTTTCTTTTAAGAGTTTTATGGTCTTAGCTGTAATGTTTAGGTCTTTGATCCATTTTGAGTTAATTTTTATATAGGGTGTGAGATATGGATCCTCTTTCATTCTTTTGTATATGGATATTCAGTTCTCCAAACACCATTTATTGAACAGGCTGCTCTGTCTTAGGTGGGTTGGTTTGACCTTATAAAAAAATCAGTTGTCCATAGATGAGAAGCTGTATTTCTGAACACTCAATTCAATTCCGTTCATTAGTAGATCTCTCTTTATGCCAGTACTATGCTGTTTTGACCATTGTAGCTTTGTAAGAAGCTTTAAAGTTAGGTAGCATGAGACCTTCCACTTCATTTTTCTTTCTCAAAATATTTTTAGTTATTCAGCATCCTGCCCTTCTGAATAAATTTGGTTATTGGGTTTCCTATTTCTGAAAAATAAATAGTTGGGATTTTAATTGGTATTGCATTTAATTCTATAAATCAACTATATTTAGTCTTCCAATCCATCAATATGGTATGCCCTTCAATTTATTTAGGTCTTTCATGATTTCTTTTAGGAATTTCTTGTGGTTTTCTGTGTGTAGGTCTTTTCTATCCTTGGTTAAATTTATTCCTGAATATTTGATTCTTTTAGTTACTATAGTAAATGGAATTTTTTTCTTGTGTTCCTCCTCAGGTTACTCATCACTAGTGTATGGAAACAGTACTGATTTTGGGGCATTGATCTTGTACCCTGGCAACTTTGCTGTACTCATTATTTGCTCTAGTGGGTTTGCTGTAGATTTTCCCCCATTTTTGACATGTAGTTTCATGTCATCTGCAAACTATGAGAGTTTTGCTTCATCCTTTCAAACTTGGATGCCTTTTATTTCTTTTTCTTGTCTAATTGTTTTGGCTAGAACTTCCAGCATAATGTTGAATAACAGTGAGCATCTTTGTCTTGTTCATCATCTTAGCAGGAAAGCTTTGAGTGTTTCCCGATTGAGGATAATGTTAGCTGTGGGTTTTTTCATATATTCCCTTTATCATGTTGAAGAAGTTCCCTTCTATTCCTGTTCTTTGAAGTGTTTTCATCAAGAAAGGATATTGAATTTTGTCAAATGCCTTTTCTGCATCTTATTGTTATAGTGTATTGCATTAATAGATTTTTTTATGTTGAACCAGCCTTGCATACCTGGAATAAATCCCACTTGGTCCTGGTGTATAATTCTTTTAATGTGGAGCTGGATTTGATTTGCAAATTTTTTGAGGATTGGTGTATAATCCTCAAAGAGATTGGTGTCTAATTTTCTTTTCTTGTAGTATCTTTGTCTGGCTTTGCTATTAAGATGATGTTGGCTTCGTAGTATGAGTTAAGTAGTTTTCCCTCCTCTTCAATTTTTTTGAAGAGCTTAAGCAGGATTGGTACTAATCCTTTCTTGAATGCTTCATAAAATTCACATGTGAAACCATTTGGTCCTGGTCTTTTCTTTTTTGGGGGAATCTTGATGCCTGATTCAGGTTTGTTGAGATTGTCTTTTCTTCTTAAGTCAGTGTTGGTTGTTCATGCCTTTCTAGGAAGTTGTCCATTTCATCTGTGTTGTCTATTTTATTAGCATATAGCTGCTCAAAGTATCCTCTCATTACCACCTATATTTCTGTGGGGTCAGTGATTATGTCTCCTCTTCCTTTTCTGATTTTATTTATTTGCATCCTCTTCTCTCTCTCTCTCTCTCTCTCTCTCTCTCTGTCAACCTTGCTAAGTTTCTGTATATTTTATTGATTTCCTTAAAGAACCAGCTTCTGGATTTGTTGATTTTCTTGACTGTTTTCATATTCTCAATTTCATTTATTTCTGCTCTAATCTTTGTTATTTCTTTTCTTTTGTTTGCTCTGGGGTAAGTTTGCTGTCCTTTCTCTAGTTCTTACAAGTGAACAATTAGTTCCTTGATTTTTGTTCTTTCTTCTTTTTTAACATAGGAGTTTAAGGCAATAAATTTCCCTCTCAGCACTACCTTTTTTGCATCCCATACATTTTGATATGTTTTGTTTGATTTTCATTTGCTTTGAGATATTTACTGATTTCTCTTGTAATTACTTCCTTGACTTACTGGTTGTTTAAGAGTGCATTGTTTAGCCTCCATACATTGGTGAATTTTCTGGCCCTCTGACTTATTGATTTACAGCTTCATTCCATTATGATCTGCAAAAGTGTTTTATATGATTTCTATCTTTTAAAATTTATTGAGACTTGCTTTGTGACCCAGCATATGGCCTATCCTTGAGAATGATCCATAAGCACTTGAGAAAAATGTATATCCTGCTCTTCTGGAGTGTAATGTTCTGTAAATGTTTGTTAAGTCCAGTTCAGAATCTCTGTTTCATTATTGATCCTCTGTTTAGATGTTCTATCCACTGATGAGAGCATGGAATTGAAGTCTCCAACTATTATGGTAGAGGTGTGTGCTTTTTCCTTCAGTGTTGTCAGTATTTGCTTCATGTATTTTGGAGTACTCTGCTTCAGTGCATACATATTTATGATTTTTATGTCTTCTTGTTGAAGTGTTCTTTTTATTAATACATAATGTCCTTCTTTGTCTCTTTTAGTTGTTTAATGTTAGATACCTAATTTTTTGAATATTAGCATAGCTGCTCCTGCTCTTTTCTGATTGTTGTTTTCATGAAATATCTTTTTCCAACCTTTTAAATTTCTACCTATTTTTGTCCTTGGGTGTAAAGTGAGTCTCCTGTAGACAGCATATAGATGGTTCCTGTTTGTAAATCCGTTTTGCCAGCCAATGTCTTTTGGTTCGGGAGTTTAATCCATTAACATTTAATGTTATTACTGTCAAGGCAGTACTTTCTTCTACCATTTTGTCTTTTGGGTTTTATGGGTCGTGTCTAATTTTTTTTCTCTTTTTACCTTTACTGATAGTCTTCATTTCTATACTCTTCTCCAAACCTCTCTTTCCCACCTTTTCCTATCTGCCTGTAGTGCTCCCTTTAGTATTTCTTGCAGAACTGGTATCTTAGTCACAAATTCTCTCAGTGATTGTGTGTCTGAAATATTTTAATCTCCTCCTCATTTTTGAAGGGCAGTTTTGCTGGGTATAGAATTCTTGGTTGGCAGTTTTTCTCTTTTAGAATCTTAAATATACCATACTATTGCCTTCTCAGCTGCATGGTTTCTGCTGAGAAATCCATACATAGTATTATTGAGTTTCCCTTGTATGTGATAGATTGCTTCTCTTTTGCTGCTTTCAAAATTCTCACTTTATGTCTTTGACATTTGACAATCTGATTAGTAAATATCTTGGAGTATGTCCATTTGGATCTATTCTGTTTAGGTATGCTGGCCTTCTTGGATCTGTAACTTTATGTCTTTCATAAAAGATGGGAAATTTTTAGTGATTATTTCCTCCATTAGTCTTTCTTCTTCTTTTCCATTCTCATCTCCCTCTGGGACAGCCACAACATATATATTCATGCAATTCATGTTGTCATTCAATTCCCTGAGGCCCTGCTCATATTTTTCTATTCTTCTCTCTGTTTTTTCTTTTGTGTGTCAGATTCCAGATGTCCAGTTCTCTTGTTCACCAATCCTTTCTTCTGCCTCTTCAAATCTATTGTTGTAGGTTTCTATTGTTTTTTCATCTTGTCTGTTTTGCCTTTCATTCCCATAAATTCTGTGATTTGTTTTTTCAATCTTTTGAGTTTTTCTTTATATTCACCCAATGTCTCTTTATATCCTCCCTCAACTCACTGATTTGATTTTTTATGAGATTTTGCATGTCTCTTTGAACATCCTGAATTAGTTGTTTCAGCTCCTATATCTCATTTGAAGTGTTGGTTTGTTCCTTTGACTGGATTATATCTTGAATTTTCCTAGTATGACTTGTTATTTTTTCCTGTCATTTAGGCATTTGGTTTCCTTTATTAGTTTATTCTGGAGGTTGTTTTCACTCTTTTAGCTAAGGTTTTCTTGGTGTATCACTTTGTTCTCTACTGTTCTTTGACAGTCAATTAAACTTATTCTAGATATTGCATATGTTCTGTTTAACTGATCAGAATTTTTCAGTTCTTGTTTTTCTATTTCTTGCCCTACCTATATAGAGTCTTTTATTTTGAAGAGGGTTTCCTCAGATATTATAAACCCCAGTCAGATTTTCCATACCAGACTCCCTCAGAAGGGGAGAGTAGCCAACATCAGTTTTCCCTGAGGGTGAGACCCAGCAGGTTGTCAGACTTTACTATGAAGCTTCTAGGCTCTCTTCTTTTCCTATTCTACCCAGCACGTGATGCTCATCTGCCTGAAGGTTCCCAGTACTTTAAAGTGATGCAGTGCCTTTAATTTCAGCAGACTGCTCTTGCCAGGGGCATGGTTGAGACAGAGGTGAGGTTGTAGGAGGCCTTTGGTTGCTTCTGTTTTCCAGCCTCTGGGGCCTGAATTCCTTGAAGGAGAGCTGGGCCTTGCCCCACTTTTCTTGGGGGAGATAAGCCCTTTAGGGAACTAATCCCTTTCTTCTGATGAATTACTTTGTCTCTCAGATATGCCTTAGTTCTTCCCTTGCCTGGGCCTGTGCTAGAGCCTGAGAGTGCTTGCAGTTCTATCTAATGAGCCATTAAGAAGTAAAAAAAAAAAAAAAAAAAAAAAAAAAAAAGCACAAAAAGCCTTTTCAGAGCCTGACCCCTGCTCCTTGGGTTTGCCAATCAAGAGCTTCAGTTGGTACATTGCTCTATATATCTCTAGGCTCTATGGGCCCCCTTTCCTTGGACTCCAGCCCTTTTCCAGTATTTTGTGTTGTTTAACTAAAAAAGCCTCTGGATTTTTCTGTCAGCCCCACCCTCTTTCTGCTAGGGCAAAAACTCTTAGCTCCTTTAGTGCTTATTCCAGGTTTGTCGATGCTGGGGGCCTGTTTTCAGTAGTCAGAATTTGTTAATTAATTTTGCAACTGGAGCTTGGTTGAGCTAAGCCCTTGTTATTAGTAAAGTCTGTTTCCTTCCCCTTGGATAACCAGCCTGCCATGCCCATGGCAAAGGGGCACTGGCCTCTGCAGCTTGGGGGACTTACAGTTCTGTGTGGGATCTCAACCAGTCTACCTGGTCTAGACTGGTGCATGCTGTGTGTCTGGTCACTGATTTCCCACCAGCAGTTGTTTGTACCTTCCTGGCTATTTACTAGCTGCTCTGGGGGATGAATTAAATTCCTTACTTCATTATGCTGCCATCTTGCCCTGAAGTTTCTTTCTCTGATATTATGAATATGCTTGAGATTATTTATTCCTTCAATGTTTGGTTGGAATCAAATGTTAAAGCATCTACAACCTTTTTATTTGTGATAGACAAGAAAGTTTCCACTGTAGTTTTTTTTCTCAACTCTCTACCTTTTTCTCTCCCCTTTCCTCCCTCCTCCCTCTAAATTTATCCTTTCCTCATTAACAATTTTTTTTGATTGCCTTCATGCAGTTTCTGAGCTCCCTAATCCAGAATCAGGTCTTTATTAGTGAACTGGGCTCTGCCTCCACCCTGATATTTAGTGACACTGCAAATTATTATGTTACTGATACTTTAAATTAGTGATATTGAAAATTCATGTGTACATACTGAGTCAATTTGTATAGTTGAGTTTTTGTGCCTCAATTGCCTAGGTCCACAGTTGGATAGAATCTGTAGCCTCAGGCATTTTTTCAACTTCTTTTTACTATATGAAGAAGCCCCCACTCAAGGACTGGGTATCGGAAGTGAACCTGACTCCAGTTTCCTATTTTCATGGAGCACTTTTAGTTATATAATCCCATAAGAAGTGTGCTCTCAGTCATTGGTGAGTGCACAGTAATCCAGAGACTTCAGCTCTGCTCATTTTCTTTCATTTTTTCCTGTTTAGGGGTCCCTAGAGATTTTTTAGTCCAGTTGTGTCATTTTTTTATATCTTAAACTTGAAGTTTTACTTAACATTGACATGTGATTGAAGTAGGGGGATTTATTAAGCATACATTTACTACGTAAATGGAGACACTTGAAGCCCCCATTTTCTTTATAATCTAAAATTCTGGGTATCAAAACACAAATCTTTCTAATAAAAACCATCTCTATTTAGCAGAAAAGTGGGAAAAGTTAAGATTTTATATCATGGCCTAAAATGAAATGCTTCAATATGTAGAGATAAAACGAGTTTAGGGAAAGTAGAGAAAGAGGTTGAAGTTTATGTTTAGGCAGAGTGGTAGAAGTCATTATAGTTTTTAATTTTCTGTAATTTCAGGCTTTAGGCATAAGTTAGTTTGCTTCTTTGCAGTTGTATATTTTGTTTTGATAAATGGTGGTACAGATATTTAAAATTTTTAATAGCATTGGCTACAGCACAATACGATAAATTATTGTATTTTCAACTTAATTGTCTTGTTTTCATTAATTTTTAAATTAATAATTTATTATTTTCCACATTTTAACTAGTATTTGGCCTCTCAAATGGCCAAAATAGGACAGATGGGCCTTCCATATTATTGATATTATAAAGCTGTTGAAATTGCTTCTAAGTTGTCTGATCATCTTGGTTTTTTAATTTAGTTGACTATTTATTGTAAGCTCATGGAAATTAATACTCAATGACCAGTTATCTAATTTAATTATTTGAAATCAATTTTAGTTTCACTGATACCTTTCTCTTTTTGAAACATACATAGTGAACACATCTGTTAATTATTGTACTACCATGTCTTTCTTTTTGATGGAAATAGCGTGCTACTAATATGTATGGATAGCACATTAAACTTCAGTCATAGATGGCAGCACCTTATTTTTAGCAATTACACAGATTGTCCCTTTGACTCTCCTAACTAGCTCTGTTCTCTAGTTTCTGATATTCTCCTTAGGCCTTCCTATCTTTGTTTCATTGTACTGTTTCTTTAGATTACTAACCTCAGTTAATTTTGCTATATTGACAACTTGACATGTTTTAAGCTCTATCATTAAGTAACACCAGCTGTCCATAGTATAGGCTATTGTCACCTTCCCTAAAAACCCACCTTGTCTGGTCTAGATTCCTTTTTCATCCTCTTCAGCCTCCTCCCATTCTACAACTGCTTGCCCAGAGCAGGGGATTAGCCATTTTACCAGAAACCCGAAGCTTCCAGGACTTCTCTCAGTGATCAATGGATGTGGATCTGGTCCATACTTTGTACCTAAGCAAATATTAATTTTTGCACAGAGCTGGGTAATAATTATATCATATTCTAAGTGCCTCCCAGTTTAGATTCTTTTATCAGTAAAATAGCTTCACTCTATCTCTACCCCCTTTTTTGCTATTCAGGTAGATTGATAAAGTAGAATACCCAAAGCTCATTAATTTAAGCCTGAGGGTGCTTGGGGGAAGGAGGGAAAAGAAAAAGGAAGCCAATGAAAGGCTACCTCTCCTATCTTTGTAGATTGTGGGGGAGGAGAAAGAAAGAGGTAAATAAAGTAGATGATCAAATGTGTGTCCTAGTCTCCCTTCCAGGCTTTGATCCTGGAGGAGGATGTGCTGGTTAAATTGAAGATATGCTTAGGATAGGGCAGTATTAACCTTTGCTTATGTTTTAGGTTCTTGGAAGAGATCAGGTTTAGGATGTACTAATATTTAGCTGGGGCATAGGTATTGAACGTGCAACATAATTAGGCCAAGAAAGGGCCGGCATTAGTTTAAGAATTATCCTTTGCTCCTATGCGGTTTGAAAGACACAAAAGTAGCTGCATGTTCCTGCTGTGCTTCTCCCCCTACCCCCCACTCCCCAATGAAGGATGGGGTGATTTTTGCAGAAAAGACTGAAGAACATACAATTTAGGCCATGGCTGAATAGAGGATTACTTAGAGACTTAAGAGAAGTCAGCAGTGCCTGTGGGAGCAGAAGTGAGGTCAGGTCAACAGTCTAGCACGATCCTATTAAAGGTGAGAAGAACCAGACTACAAATTAGATAAATTGTACATCTAAGCTGCATATACTAATAAAACTCCTAGACACTTTCTTGGAGAACAAAAGAGAAGAGGGTAGAAAGATTAGAAATAAGGGATTTAATCAAAAGAATTATTTGTCAGAATAAAATTTTATGGGTAGCTTTAAAAAAATCTGGCTAGTGCGCTCTCAAGGAAAATTGGATCAGAAAGAGAGAATCAAGCAACATTTCTTTAGTATATTTGAGCTTAGTGAATAATTTCTCAAAGCCAATAAAACAGCCATCAGAGAAGACCTCAAATGCTTGAGATTAAAGTTCCTTTTTGTGCTGCTACCTCTTGAGAGATTTGTGGAAGGATCCCACCAGACTTTTCTTCAGGCTACAGATGTGGCTATAGTTAGAAATGCTGAGCTTGCAGTTCAAAGGAGAATCTGGGAAAATTCTGCTGTTTGTCTCAAGGGTATCAGATGAAGCAAAATAATTCTGAAGCCTATTTGGTTTAATTACTTAGGGAACATAAGTAATTAAACCTTAACTCTCTAGGATTCAGCATTCCAAATCCATTGCAGTATTGCTGGGAAAGGGCTTGTAGATTAGTAGCACAGAATGCCACTGAATCCTGCCTTTCGGGAGACTGTGATGCCATGGACCTGATGATGGGAAGACTTAAAGTAAGGCTGTGGTGGAGCCTCTCTGGATTGTCAGGCCTCTTATAAATCAGGAGAAAAATAATTAGAGGCCACCCATCACAGCAGACATCCTTGAGTTCTTATTTTGTTTTCTTCCAAACCCAGTTTGGGCTAGGGAAGATAAAGGCATTCGGGAGGCTGTGGTATGCATGCATTTCTTTGATCACATTTATCACAACAATATAATATTGACCTAATTTGTGCATTTGTTCATTTGCTTTTTGTCTTTCCCACTAGACTTTAAATGCTATAGCAACATCTGTGACCTTTGAGCTATATTCACTTGTTCTTTTCTTTAAAATTTTAATGTTTTTTATTTAGAAAACATTTTTATTAGGATGGGAGGGAGGAATTATTTGCCCTTCCAAGCTTTTATTTCCCTCAGATAAAACTCTAGATCCTTGCTTTCTAGCACATGGCCATCTGCTTGGCCACACTGGCCTGGCCTTGAAGCAATACAGACAACAAGCTTGCCCTGCTACTCCTCAAGAAGATCTTGGCATTCTTTTTCTTTTCATCATATTTCTTCTGGATTTTCTTTGATTATTTTTTGTTTAAAATTTCTTTCTCCCCAGGAGTCAGCTTGGCCCTCTTCTTGCGGCTCAAGGGCAGAACATAGTGAGACTCATACCACTGCCAATACAGTGTGCTGTTGATGAGCACAATACAGTTCTTCACTAGGGTCTTGGTGCAGACCAGCTTATTATTGGATGCATTGTAGACAACATCGATGATCTTTGGTTTTGCAAGTTCAACACTCAGACCCCCAGGGGAGGTTCCCCACATCCAGCCTCAGGGCACGGTACTTCTTGTTGCTTCCTTGCACCTGAACTGTGTGTATGTGATGGGGACCAGTCTTTGTGTTGGCAGCCAGGCGTCCTAGCTCATACTTCTGCTTCTTGTGGTAGGGCTTTTACTTGCCCCTGGTCTTGTGGCACTTGTGTCCTAGAGAGATGCCCATTGCATGGCACTGGCTGGAAAGAGCTCCAGTATTTGTTATATCTAATGAGTGTGAAATGTTATCTCATTGTGATTTTTGATTCATATTTCCTTGATGGCTAATGATTTTGAGCATCTTTTCATGTGTGTTCTGGCCATTTGTATATGTTCTTTGGAGAGATGTCTGTTCATGTCTTTTGCTCAGATTGAGTTGTTTGCCTTTTTGTTGTTGAGTTGAAGGATTTCTTTTCTGTATATTAATCCTTTGTTGGATATGTGGTTTACAAATATTTTCCCCATTGGATAGGTTGTCATTTTACTTTCATGATAAAGTCCTTTGAGGAACAAAAGTTTTAAATTTTGATGAGTCCCATTTATCTATTTCTTTTGTTGCCTGTGCTTTTGGTATAAAGCCTCAGAAACCATTGCCTAACAAAACTCCTGAAGATGCTTTCCTGCATTTTATTCTAGGACTTTGATAATTTTAGCTCTTATATTATGGTCTCTGATCCATGTTGAATTTTTTTTTTTTTTTTTTGGTATATAGTGTGAGGTAGTGGTCCTTTTTTTGTTTTGCAAATGGGGAACCAATTCTCCCATCACCATTTGTTGAAGAGACTATTCTTTCCCAACTGAAAGTCTTTGCTCTTGTCAAAAATCAGTTGGCCATAAATGGGAGTGTTGATTTCTGGGTTCTCAATTTGATTCCATTGGTCTGTATGCCTGTGCTTGTGCCAATACCATGTTATTTTGATTACTGTAGCTTGGTAATAAGATTAAGATTAAGAAGTGTGAGTCTAAAACTTCATTCTTCTTTTTCAAGATGGCTTTAGCTAATTTTGGGTCCCTTATGGTCTCATATAAATTTAATGATTGGCTTTTCCATTTCTGGAAAAAAGGTTGTTGGGATTTTGATTATG
The DNA here is from genome assembly GCF_023851605.1 of Tamandua tetradactyla. Taxonomy (NCBI): domain Eukaryota; kingdom Metazoa; phylum Chordata; class Mammalia; order Pilosa; family Myrmecophagidae; genus Tamandua; species Tamandua tetradactyla. The sequence continues at coordinate 148,367,010 of NC_135332.1, forward strand.
ATTGCATTTGATATATAAATTGCTATGGGTAAGATCAACATCTTAATGATATTTAGTCTTCCAATTCATGAACATGGAATGTCTTTCCATTATTTGGGTCTTTAACTTCTTTCAGCAATATTTTGTAGTTTTCTATGTACAAATCCTTTACATCCTTGGATAGATTTATTCATAGTTGTTTGATTCTTTTAGCTGCTATTGATACTCACCAAAACTTATCATATTTTAGCATCTATTTAGCATATATATCTGGCATTTACTAGGCACTTAGTGAATATTGTATGAATGAATGAATAATTCATAAATTTGTGTTAATAGTTTTTGCTATCTAAAAATAAATTGGAATTTTGTATATTTGAATTAATTTTTATCTTAAGTTGCAGCTTAATTCAAGTTTACTTACTGATACTGAATGTAGTATTCTTTTAGTAGCATATAGTAGGTATATGTACTCAGTGGTATGCTGGTATGTGTTTAATAGCTGGCTCTCTGAAAGAAAAACCTCTGATGTGTAACCTTTTCAGATTTGTGAAGTCTAAATACATCCACCATATCCAATTTCAAGCTACACTTGTTATTTCCCTGAGGTGGGAAGAGATGCATACAATTGGCTCTCCTGTGTCAGGGTTGGTTCCTTTAGTAATGCATTGTTCTGTACACACAAATATTGTGCTACTGTTGCTTATTCAATAGAACTTGTACTTTTAAAAAGCATTTGAATTAGTTTTAAGGTAATGCTATTAACTATAAAAGATAAACCAAAATAATTTCTGTCACTCAACATGATAGAAGCTTATTTATCACCTACATGAAATCCACACTGGGGTGCCTGGTCAGTAAAGGGTTTATTTTCAAGTTCTCGCTCAGGGATCCAGGCCCCTTTTCTTTTGTGACTCCTTTATCCCCTAGGGTCTTGAGTGCAGAGCAAACAGATACAATATGAAAGTTTTTAATGATCATGGAAGTGGTAAAACATCACTTCCATTTATAATCTTTGGGCCACAGCATAGTCATGTGGCCATGGCTACCCCTAACTAAAGGAAGACTGGGAAATATAATTTCCCAAGAGGAAAAGCTAGCAAGCCTTTTCCATGACTTTCTAGTCCTGTGAGAATTACATAGATCAGCTTACACTTTTTCACCTTATTTCTTCTCTGACAATTATACACATTTTTAAACAGGCTGGCAATGGTTAGAGGCAGTCTAGTAAATTTTTTTTCTGTGCAGATTTAGCTGGGTCATATGAGCTTGGATTATGGTCTCATTAGCACTAGCCTTTAACAAATAATCCTTCTCTTTTCCAAATTACTCTATTATCCTTTTTTAGCCAAATGTCACCAAGTTTTATAGACTTTTAGATTCCTTTAAATTCTTCTTATATAAATTTAACATCATTTTGGTTTTTGCTTTCTTTGCCAATTCAGATGAGCTATTTGCCATTTTTGTGGTTTAAAAAGATTTGTACTTTTCTCAGTTTATTCTCCCTTTCAACCCCACTAAAGGTGTTTATGGAGTGGAATATCTGGTAATATGTGACAAATTTGGGACATTTGGGAGCATTCCATCTGTTGACGTTGTGCTCTATTACTTTAAACAATTGGCATATTTCGGGCTGAAGGCAATAGTACTTTATAACTTTGAATCCTATATGTCTTTGTATTTTCAGGGCCTAGATGTTTTTCATAATTATGACCTGAAAACTGGTAGACTTTTACCATTGAGATTTACAGGCATATACATTTCTAAGATATTTTTTAAACAGCATTCATAGTAAGATACAGTTGATAGTTAACTTATTTGGTTAAAGGGCTCCATTAGCAAGAGCCCTGAGATGAACACAAAATTTATTTAGACATTAGTCACTTCATAGCCAGTTATTAGAAAATCATCTCATAGTGTGTGCATAAAGTTCAAGATCACTTTATATATAAGCTATGTGTGCAAAGGGCTCCAAGTAAAAGCATCAGTTTCTTTATACAGCTTGAAGTGAAGCATTTAGGCTTCTTGAACTTTAAAGTTTAAGGAGTTATTCAAGAGTGGGAAGAAATGGTAAAAGAAGGAAAGAAATGTGTATTGGATGTTAGAATATGGGGATACTAGTGATGCCAGAGAACCCTGGGAGTTCCTGGATAAATCAAGACCTTAACCAAGGGCTGGCATTGGGAGGGATTTTGACTCAGTCACAGGAAATAATTCAAGGACTATCAGTATGTACAGCCAAGTACTTCAATAAGCTTGATGCTGGAGAGCCCCAGGAATTCTTGGTGTAGTTGAGACCTCCACTAAGGGCTGACGCCATGAAGGTTCTTGATTCAACTGCAGAAAAGAACTCAAAGACTAGTCAGTGTGTACAGCTAAAGAATCCAAAGGCTAGCCAGCGTGCACAGCTCAAAACTTTAATGCATAGCGAAAAGTACATTCTTGAAGAAAGATGCACAATGCATTCTCCAAAGGAGGAGAAGCAGTCCTAGTTCTGGATTCTTATATCATGAAGACTTGGAGGGGCCCTTCTCCCTTTAGCTATACTGATGAGGAATTGATGAGCTGCACTTTTTATTGGTTCTTTTCAGGTGCCAACCTGAATGAGGGCTAGGTGTGCAGGGGCTGGGTAGGTGTGTGCGTGTCAAAAGTAACTTTTTGTTATGGGTCTTAGGGCCACTTCCTCCTCCCTCCTCCCCTATCTAACCTGCCTCACTAGGAGCTAGCTGTTTAGGAGTGAACATAGGATGTAGTCAGGAGAGGAGCAGCCAGTGTGGATGGCCCAGAGAGTGTGGGAAGGATATTAATAAATAGAGAATCTTTAATAGGAATCAGGCACCATTCTGCACACCTTATAGTGGATTCATTTTAAATTCATAGCCACTAGTTATTATAAGCCCTATTTAACAGCTGAGGAAAATGGAGCCCATAGTGCTTTCTAGCCCTTTTCCCATCTTGGGCTACAAAGAAAATGATAGTATTTGTACAATGAGTAGTTCATACTGAGGTAAACTGTCAAGACTTATCATTGTCTTTGCAGGCCTTTCCTAGTCCCTCTGAAGGGCACATTTGCAACCCATTCAACATATCGATTTGGGAATGTCTGCCCTAAAACGAGTGGTTCTCAAACCTTACTTGCATCAGAATCACCTGCAGGGCTTGTTAAATCAGATTTCTGGGTCCCTCCCCAGGGTGCCTGATTCAGTAGGTTTCAGGTGAGACCTGAGAATATGCACTTCTGAGGAGTTCTGAGGTGGTATCTACGCTCTTGTACCAGGGATGTTCTTTGATAATGCTACTTCAGAAGAGGTTAAATAACCTGCTTAACTTGTGACAGATATGAAGCAGCAAAGGTTGTTTCTGCAGGTGATAGTGATTGATTAATTGTTTGTTCCACAAACTTTTTTCTATTACATAGGCAATTACCTGACACAAAGCACCTTATTCTTCAATACTGAGTGTGGCTTATTCCAAATACTCATAATTTAATATAAAATAGTATATTATCACTATGATGTTAATAAAATTTGTTTAAAATAAAACAGAAAAGTTAAAATTCAACTTTGTTTGTATTTTTATGTTATTTTGTGGTTCTGTATTTAGTGTCATTTTACTTTTTAAAAAATATCTGCAATACCAATAATTGTCACAAGATGGCAACAAAATGCTGAAGATTTTTTTGGTTGCCATTTGACCTGTCAGGTTTTGGAAGGTTAGATAGAATTGTATTGAATCTATATTCAAATTAATTATAGCAAAAAAATTTGAACTAGGTAGATTAATTTTTTTTAATTTGACGAAGATACTGTTATTTTTATGTTGAAGATGATTTCTCATAATAAAAATAACATAGGCACATGTATTGATATTATTGATGACCATTTCTTTTAGAATTAGATGAACATAAGTCTTTGTTTATTAATAACAGATATATTTTTATGGTATTTCCCTCATAGGGGCTTCAAAAGTATTTAAGTTAGCAAATTTATAAGGTCTTACCATTCTATGATTTATAAGGACTTATGCAAATTGAAATAGTCTTTGTCCTCAATAAGATGGGAATAAAAGAAATGTGTATACAATTCAGTGAGGGAAGAAACAAAAAATATTAAGGACAAGGCTGTATGATTCATATTATACAAGCAATATGAAGTGGAGTAATGGACAGTTAAACATATTTTAAATGGTATTTTACAAACATCCTTATACCAAACGTCATGTTAAGTATTTCTTTTACTGTGATTATATTGTTATAATTTATTTAAACTGTGAAAAAATGTTTAGCAACCTGAAGAGCTATGTCAGATTCTGTATTTGACATAAACAAAACATCATAAAACACTCACCTGAAATATGAACTCATTTTTATTTCACGATGATATATCTGAAAAAGATATTTTTCAGAAGAGGGTGGAAGGTTTTGTGGTCACACAGATATTAATTATAATATACTTAAATTCTTAAAGTCTGAAAAACATGTTAGAAGACTAAAGTGTCTACAAATTGTGAACAATTAATGTGTTTATCGAGGATCAAAAATATTCCTAGTATTATTATAGCCGTTAGTACCTATTTGAAAGAAATGAAAACGCCCCTCAGAAACTTATAGTTGATGATAGAAGATTAACCTAATATTAATAAATAATTTACTGGAAACCTAATGCCAAGTATTGTGCTAGACATTTTATGTAAATTATTTCTAATCTTTGACCCTCAAAATTTATAGCAAAATAAGTGTATTATACTCATTTCCTTTCTTGTCATTACGGCACCAAGTTTCATAGATGTGGAGGTTTAATATCTTGTTGAAGATTGTAAGGTTTGTAATCTTGAATTGGTATTTAAACACAGGTCTGTTTGACTTCAAAACCCATTTTATGGATACCATATCATGTTCCTCACTTGAGTCACAAAATAGCTGAAGAATATAAAACAGCTAGTCATTTAAACTAGTTTGTTATTTCACAGTCAGTGAAAATTTGTCTATTTCATTATGATTATTCTGAAAAAATTAAAGGAAAGAATAAATTGTATAATGGTAAAGTTACTCTAGATTACATATTAACTTCAGAAAAGTGTGTGTGCGTATAGATATTTATATTTTTGTTGTTGTTGTTGCTTGGATTGCCTCCTTTTTTGTTTGTGTTTTCTGAAATATTATTTCCTTTCCCTGTGTATTTATGTGTAGGTTATGTGGGTATGTAACTTGTGCCGAAAACAACAAGAAATCCTCACAAAATCAGGAGCGTGGTTCTATAATAGTGGATCTAACACGCCACAGCAAACTGATCAAAAGGGTCTCCGAGGACTGCGAAATGAAGAAGCGCCTCAAGAGAAGAAAGCAAAACTACATGAGCAGGCTCAGTTCCAAGGACCCTCAGGTGATTTCTCTGTACCTGCAGTGGAGAAGAGTCGATCTCATGGGCTCACAAGACAGGATTCTATTAAAAATGGGTCAGGAGTGAAGCACCAAATTACCAGTGACATGGCTTCTGACAGGTAAACATTTTGTTTGATCTTCAGGTAAACATAATATTTTTATTTTCATTCCAAACAGAAATAAAATTACATGAAATGTTTAAGTAACATGAGTTGTTTAAATGTAGTGTAAATGCTGAATGTGATTTCTATCATAGTTTTGAACTATTTTATGTTTGATGTGGGAGTTTCAGGTTATCAGATATATTTTCCATAATAAGAAAGATAAAGAAAACAGGGAATTTAGATAGGATGTTATTAGGAAAGATATGCTAAATGCTTTAAACTAGGAGCAATGGAAATGAAGAAGAAATGACACTTTACAGAGTTTGGATTGATGGGACTATCTGGAAGTAGGAGCTAAGGGTATGGGATAAATTGAGGATACCTGCAAGGGTTCTAGCTTTGGCTGGAGGTTGAAGTGGTTTTTCAAGCATGTAAAGACAGATGAAATAATAGGTTTGCAGGTAAGGATATCATGAGTTTGATATAACCATGGGCTAACTCATTACTAGTTTGGCTCAGTTATTTAGCTGTTCTATGGAGTTTATGTTCAAAGTGTTAGACTTTTAAAAACAGTGTTTATAGTCCTTTTTAGTTCTTATTTTCAATCTTTGGAAGAAGGAGAATGAAAATTTTTCATAGGTAACTTATTTTTCTATATCTTATTTCTCTAATGAAAAATTTTCATGGGTAACTTATTTTTCTATTCCTTATTTCTCTGTTCCATTAGAAAAGTCTGGTTTCTACTATTTCTATTGTCTAGAAGTGACAAATACCTTCTATGTGAGCAAATACTAAGTTGTGCATTTTTGGAAAAACAAATCTTTATTGTCTATAAGTGGCAATACGTTCTATGTGAGCAAATACTAAGTTGTGCATTTGTGGAAAAACAAATCTAAATTGTACTTTTAGGATATTTTTGAGCAGTCATTATAACAGGTAAGCCAACTAAGAACCACTTCAGATTGATGCATTCAACCATTTCCCCATTATATTGCTTTGTCTTGGGTGAAAAATAAAATTATGGCTGCACCATTTCATTTTTTGAATTGAAGAAATTTATGGAGTACCTTAAGGAAGCTAGTAAAAGTGAAAAAGAATATGGATCCTATCTTTGGGCAAAACAATGGTGGTTTCATGGTTGAAAGACTGTGTACCCATCTCAGTAAAAAACCTTAGGAATCCAAGAATTTTAAGATTAGAGGGCAATCTTAACGCATTCCACTTTACACAAAGATTTGAGTGCAGATAATTCATATGGAGGGAAATACTAGACACCACTTGTAGGGGAGCAGGAAATAATTCAGGTAAAGGAACAATACTGGGCGCATTAAAGAGCAGGTTACCGCTGTTGGCAACTGCATCTCAATCTTACTGGGACTTACAGGAGAAAGGGTAGAATTACCTCTGAGATATCCCTCAAAAAGGGCAAGGAAACGGGGTTATTTATCCATCAATTCTTCTTGTTTATTGGTTCAAAGCTGTTTCTGGGGTTGTTAACTCCCTGGAACTCACTGGCCAAGCATATTCTTGTGGCCAGAGTCTGTGGAAAGCAATATGTAGTGGTTCCTTTTTTATTCCCTTCTCTTTTGCCTGATGTCTTTGGCGGCTATCAATTAACTTATGTATTTTAATGACTCAAAGTATTTTGTAATTATATATTTTTCTGACCCTCACAGAAGTAAAATCAACAGCTCCTTTAGTTTATAAGAATTACTTTTAGTCAGGAAAGAAATTAGATTTTAACATCAAATTCGGTAGTTATGCATAGAAGATGGAATTGGTTATAATTTGCACAAACATATTCAGAAAATACTATCTTTTCAAAAATAATTAGACTCCTCTTATCATTGGCAATAAAGAGCATTTTCCTGTTCTTTAAAGCAAATTCTAAAGTTCATTTATAGTCGTACATATATGACCAATAATGAGCCCTTCAAATTTTTTTTCCTGGAGCAGAGGGTCAGCAGAGCCAAATCTGATTGGTGCTTGTTTATGTACATAAAGTTTTATTGGAACATATCTGTATCGATTCACTTACTTATTAACTATGGCTGCTGTGTCAGTCAGGGTTCTCTAGAGAAACGGAACCAACAGGAGAGATCTGTAAATATGAGATTTATAAAGGAGCCTCACGCAGCTGTGGGAATGGAAGAGTCCAAAATCTGTGGGGCAGGTTGTGAAGCTGTCAGCTCTGATGAAGGATCTGGACAAACTTCACAGGAGAAGTTTCTGGCTGAAGAAGCAGTGAAAGAGTCTTATTCCTTAAAAGCCTTCACCTAACTGGATTATCTCATTGTAGGAGATATGCCTTAGTTGATTGCTGATGTAATCAGTCACAGATGCAGTCAACTGACTTGTTGATTTAATATACCAGCCTTCCAGTTATCAACCAGCCACAAAATATCCTTGCAGCAATGGCCAGACCAGTGCTTGCCTGACCAGATGACTGGGTATAATCATTTGGCCAAGATGACACCAGAACCTAACCATCATAGCTGCTTTCGCACTACAAATCTAGTGTTGAGTAATTGTGACAGCGATCATATGGATCTGATAGCTTAAAATATTTACTACTTGATTCTTTACAGAAAAAGTTTTCCAAATTGTGTTTTAGAGAGTAATTATCTTAGGGCTGCTAAATTTTCTCCTTTAAATTTGCCCATATTCTTGTGTCATTTATTTAAATTATTTTAATTAAGCCTGCTTTCCTTTCTTGTTTCTCTCTCCTACCCCACTCCTGCCCTCTCCCATTTACCTCTCTGTGTCTCTCTTTCGTTTTACTTACCAGAATGGGTATTCTAGCAATATTTGAGTTGGGCAGTGAAATGGAGCTACTGATAAAGTATATAATTCCAGTTCAAAATATTATTTTTTTTCTTCAATATTATTCAGAAACAATGAGTCTCAACAAAGGGCAACTTCAGTTCAATTAATTTTGAATTTCTGTGGACCTAGAACTGTGTTTGAGAAATAGAAAAGTATGTTACATTTCCCTTTTTTAGAAAGCTTTAGATTAATCTTCTGGTACATGCTGTATTACATGCTGTAATTGTATTGATCTGTTTTATGACTTGGCTTCTCTCACAGTCTTAGCACTGTGCCTTGTAGGTAGGCACTTAGTTTTTATGGAATGAATGAATACCAACTTGGCTGTAGGCCTTAGTTTTGAGTAAACAAATATTTACTAAATTCATTTATTAAGAAATATTGTGAATGCTTATCAACTTAAATGCAAAATAGGAAATACATTTACACCAGCAGCAGAAATGTGAAGTACTTAAGGTATAAATCTAATAAAATATGTTCAGGGAATGGGTCACAGTGGCTCAGCAGGCAGAGTTGTCGCCTGCCGTGATGAAGACCCAGGTTTGATTCCTGGTGCCTGCCCATGCAAAAAAAAAAAGTATAGAATCTATATGCTGAAAACAATGAAACACTGATGAAAGAAGTGAAAGACCTAAATAAGTGGGTGATAAACTGTGTTCATGGGTTAGAAGACTTAATATTGTGAAGATGTCATTTCTCCCTAATGTGACTTATATATACAAATAGATTCTAAAATTCATATAGAAATGTAAAGGACTTTGGAATAACCGAAATAACTTTTAAATAGAGTAAAGTTACAGGCCTAACTACTTGATTTGAAGACATTATAAAATCTGTAGTAATCAAAACATTGTAATATTAGTATAAAGATTACAAATAGATTGATGCAACAGATCAGAGAGTCCAAATATAGATCCACACATATATTGACAAATGATTTTTGACAAAGTTGCAAAAATAATAGCGAAGAAAGGATAGTTTTTTCAACAAATGGTGGAGTAACAACTGGATATCCATATACAAAAAAAAGTTTGAAGCTTACATTTCACCATACTGAAAATGGGTCATGGACCTAAATGTAAAATGTAAAAGTATAAAATTTCTGAAAGAAAATATAGGAGAAAGTCACTGTGATCTTGATTTAGGCTAAAATAATAAAGTTTTTAGAAGGAAATATAGAATATCTTCATGATAGATTAGGCAATGATTTCTTAGATGATACACAGAAAGCACTAATCATAAAAGGAATAAAATGTCAAATTAGACTTCCTCAAAATAAAAATTTCAGTTCATCAAAAGTCACCAATAAGAAAATATATAAGCAAGCCAAAGATTTCAAGAAAATGATTTCAATGCATATAGCTGTAAGGAATTTATGAGGAACTCTTATAATTCAATAACAAAAATAAAAATAATCCAGTAAAAATGTTCAGAAATTGGAATATGCTCTTCGTAAAAGGAAATTCACAATGGCTAATAAACACAAGGGAGTATCTTTGTCCTTAGTCATTTGGGAAAAGCAAATCAAAACTATAAAGAGGTATTTCGATGCATCCACTAGGAAGGCTACAATTTGAAACAACAATCAAAGAATTTGGCAACGTGTTTGGACGTCTTAAACCTTGCTAACGGGAGTATAAAACATGTAATATAGTACAGGCGCTTGGGAAAAGGGTTTAACAGTTTCTTAGATACACTTATCTAGTGACTCAATCTTCTCCTAGGTATTTACCCAAGTGAAATGAAATTATATGTCTACAAAAATACTTGTACAATAATTTTTATAACAGTTTACCCGTAGTAGCCCCCAAATGGAGACCTACCCACATGTCCATCAGCAGGAGAATGGGTTATTTCTGTGTGCAGATTGTGGTATAGTCACATAAAAGTACTACTCATCAATTAAATGAATGGCCTTCTTACATGCTCGAGAACATGGATAAGTCTCAGAATCATTGTACTGAATGAGAGAAGTCAGACACAAAATATGTTCATATGAAGTTCAAGAAGAGACAAAAACAATTCTGTCAGAAGAAATCATCAGTGCTTGCTTTAAGAGAACTATACGGGGTGATGGAAATGTACTGTATCTTGAAAAGGATATGAATTACATGATTGTATGCATTTGCCAATAACTGTTACATTTAAGGTCTTTGTGCACTTCACTGAATGTGAGTTATACCTCAATAAAAAAAAATAGATAAAATACATACCTAACTGTTTGGCACATTTCTAAATTGCTGGTTTCATTGAAATTTTATTGGTACTAAATGCTTAAGATTTATTATGGAATTGAATCAGAAATAATGAATTCTTCTTCATAATCAATCTTTTCAACAATGGCTTTTTCCATTAGTTTCAGAGATGTCAGTATTTATAGAAGGCTGAATGGGTACGTAGGACCAAACCAGTTATACTTTGAATTTACTAGGTGTGAATTACACATGATTTTAGGACTATATAGCCTTTTTCTACAAGCTGTCTTATGAAACTGCAGCTTAATTCTCATGAACCTTATTTAGAGTAGTTATTTGAAATATATAATAAGAAAAAAATCAAACATGAAGATCAGAGAAATGAATGAAAAAGATGAAAAAGGCATTAAGTTTTAAAAAGGAATCAGTCAAAATGTAGTTAAGAAAGAGATTAAACTATGAAGAGTCAAGAAACTAGAAATGGTAAAAATTTCATGGTTGCCTTAGGAGAGAAGATAATCTTATTTTGGAAACAAATGGCTCATAAATTTAATTCCTAGGTGTTTCTTCATGGTGTTTTTCTTCTTTTGTGTATTATCTCCCCTATTCCATACACTTACTTCATGCCTTAGCCACTGAATTTCCTTTTCTTCTGGCAACCACTGTTATTAAGACTTAAAAAACATTCCCATGATTTCTTCTAATACTGTTATTATTTTACTGTTTACATGGTAAAATGATAATCTGTCTGGAACTTACTAGGGAAATATTTACGAGGTGCTGACCCAACCTTCTTTTTTTGTATTTGGATGGTACTCCTTTGTTCCATGACCATTTCTGGAATGAGCAATCTTTTCTTCCCACTGATTTGAGATATTCTATTATTTTCCTTGGCCTTCTGTAGCAAAGTACCACAGACTTGGTAGCTTAAAACAATAGAAATGTATTGTCTCTCAGCTTTAGAAGTTAGGAATCCAAAATCAAGATGTTAGCATGGGCCGTGCATCATCTGAAACACGTACTAGAATCCTTTACTTCTTCTAGTTCCTGGTATTTGCCGGCAATTCTTGGCATTACTTGATTTGTAAATGTATCACTCCAGTCGCTGCATCCTCTTCTTTACATGGCCTTCTCCCCTATGTTTGTCTCTGTTTCCTCTCCTCGTCTTATACAAACACCAATCATATTGGATGAAGGGCCCATCCTACTCTAATAGTGACCTCATTTTAACCTAATTCCATCTACAATGACTATTGCTATATGAGGTCACATACACAGATACTAGGATCAGAACATAACATTTCTTTCAGGGAGACACAATTCAACCCATAACAGATGCCATATTTATTATTTCTTGAGTTATTGGGTGTTAGGGTCTATTTATAAAACTTCTATTCCATTGATCTATCTGTGCAAAACATGTTTCTATTTTAAAAACCCCATTTCCATCACTTAACTTGAATTAGTAGTTGTTGAAAGCAAGAAACTTTACAACATGAGTTTTAGGAATACATTTATATTTATAGCTGTTTAACTGTCTTCTAGGTATATTAGATTATGCAGTGAGTGATGGGAAGGTAATGGGGGAGTGGGAATGTTATATTTTTACCAATAATAATTCTTTAAATTATATGGTTTGAATGCATGAGTAGCCAAGGTAAAAAAAATGAGAAAAGAAAAAGTAATTATGACTGAATTGAAGAATAAAAGAGCCTTTCCCAGTATCATATTGCTGGAAAAGTCATCAATAAGTGGAATTACAAGAGATCATGTCGGCTTTTGAGTAAGAATGAACATGCATTCTAATATTTGCCACCAGATGGCAAAATGGTTTAAATCTGTTACTGACTGCACTTGAACCAACCATCAAAGAAGGTTACAAACTATTAAGTGGCTTATGTTGGCATTTGAGAATGTGGAAAATAGGGCTTTCTCGTATAACATAATATTTCATTTGTAGGAATGATATTTATTCCTAAATGTTTATCTTTTGTTCAGAAATTGCCATGTGCCAGGCTTATATTTACAACTGTAGCTGCACAATCCTACCTTTTGTTCCACAAACACTTCAAAATCAAAATATTCAGAATCTGTGTGTATATTCCTTCTCGAAGTAGCTTCTTCTTTATCATTCCCTAGCCCAGCTGATTGCACCATCAATCATCTTGCTACTCAAGATACTTAAGTATCATTTTATCATTTTCTGGTATCTCTTTCCCTAGGCTCTCATAGTCAATAAATTAATTTTTTGTCAGTTCCATTTCTGTAGTGTTTCCTCTATTCAACCTTTCTTTACAATAAGGATGTTGTCATTGCCCTTGTTTAGGCAATTTTATTTCCTTTCTGGCTTCCTGTTTCTCAGCTTTATTGGCTTCTTTCCATTTTCTATTTTGTTTTCAGGATAATGATTTTAAGTATACCTTTGCTCATTTTTTATATGTCCCCATTTTGTACTTAAAATTTAATTCTTTAGAAACTAATGTTTAGTGAGTACCTACAATGTTCTAGGCTATGTGAGAAAAGTTTTAAGGCATTTAATTTTAATCTCCACAATGATGTTGTAAGGTGGGGTTTAAGATATGCTTTTTATCCTGACTTAGTTACCCAAGATCCGAGAGTTAGAAGTAGAGTTTCAATTGAAAAATAGTTTGTTTTTTTTTTAAACTCATGCCTGTCATTTATTTCTAAGGCTTTCTATTATGTCAAACCTCATCTCCCACTACTTTTCTTCCTTTCCTCCATGAGACTTATAATATAGTAACAGCAAATAACTTATTAATTAAAAAATAATTCATTTTCAAAAGTTCAAATATTTCCTTATACCATTTGTTTTATTTAGAATTCTATTCCAGCTAGGTATTACATTCATTCAATAAATATTTGAATGCTGACTTTTTTATGTGTTAAGGGTATAGCAATGAACAATATTTTCAAGAACACTCACAGAGAATATTTTTATTTGGGGAAGACCCACAAAAAAAATAAGAAATATCTAGTATTTTGGATAATATATAATTTGAGTTCTCTGTATTTGGTTGTACCGGCTATGGACGAAAGAACACCAGGGGGCACCATTCACTTAGATTTGAGTGGCACAAATTGGAGTTCTGTAACTGAGGCTCTGGTGACAAGTGCTATAGAAAAAAACAGTACAGGGGAGGAGGAATAAAAGGCTTTTTTTTTTTCTTTTAATGGGAAAGATAATCATTTTAAATAGGAAATTAGAGAGACCTTGCTTAACTCTGAATTAAGACCTGTAATATATGAAGAAACAAATCACGCAGATCTCTGGATGAAAAGCACTGTAGGCAGAGAAATAGCAAGAGCCAAAACCATTAAGTGAGGGTATGCCTTGGTCTGTTTGCCTAAGTCTTACTTATTCTTCAAAGTATGGCTCAAATGTTCCTGCTTACATGAAGCTGTCCCTTATTTTTTCCAGCAAGAATTATATTTTTGCTTACAAATGATTCCTTTATTATAGCATTAATTATACTGTCTGATGCTCATATGCTTGCTGAGGTTTCTTTCCCTCTTAATAAATTTTGAACCTCTTGAAGACATCCTGTCTTCAACATTTTTATGTCTACATACATGCGCCTATTTCGGGTTCTAAATAGTAGAAACTTGTTGAATATAAATTGAATTAGAATGAATTGAAATAAACTGCATCACTGAAAAGACTCATAGATAACCAATTATCTTTTCCACATATTTGATCTGTTACCACAACCCTATGTTTATAAAAATGGAATTCATGTACAGAATCTGATATTTTATTTTGTTTTATCTCTTAGCATTATTTTTTTCTAGTATCTTTGTGAAAACATGTCAACATGTATAAAATAAGTAAATTAATTTGGTTTCTACATAAAAAATTAAGCTCTAGTAAACTGTTGTTTCTCAGAAACTTGCAATGATGCTGTAACACTTTAAATGCTTCAGTATATATATATACATATATATATAGACATATATATATCTATATATATACATATATATAGATATATATAGATATATATATATAGATATATATATTCTTTTTTTTCATGGGCAGGCACCGGGAGTCTAACCTGGGTCTCCTGGCATGGCAGATGAGAACTCTACCTGCTAAGCCACCGTGGCCTGCCCTTCATATATTATTTAAAGAAATTCTTATACCTGTTTGCTTTCACCTGTACATTTTAGCTTCATTTCAAAGAATTTTCTTTAATATCCTGCTGTTTCATCTTATTCAATCTGTTTTTGGGTAGAAATTTGCAATGTCCCATATTGTCAGGGACTTGTTCCAGCATAATTACTAAAAGTACAACTTTCACTCTGAAAGTATCCTGGTTCAGACAATATATTACATGGATTCTTAGAGGCTTTCTGTGCAATATGTAGTGAAAATACTGTATAATATTTGTTAGATTTACTGAAAGAGGATGACTCAATGGAACTATATTGTAGAAAATATTACCTCAGGTACTTAGCCTAAACATTTGTTGAGTAGATGCTTTATTTATAACAGTATTTATGTGGAGGAATATAAAGACAATAGAAGATACTCTATGGTATAAGAATTTATAATCTAATAAGTAAGCCAGTTTGTTTATATTATGCTTTCTTTTTCTTTCTTTTCTACTTTCAAGTTTTGTACTTAAGATAATAGATGTATGCTATTTTAAGCTTCTAAGTTTGTGACAGTTTGTTTTTTAGAAGTATAAAACTAATATAGCATATTTCAAAATGAAGAAAAATTTATTGAGAGAAGTGGCATTATTTTAAATTTTTGCAAATCCCTTTAGTATCTGTTAGATAATGGCTAGATTCTGTTATCTCCTTCTGTAATCAATCTCTTGAAATACATTGTGTAGCCTCTGCAAAACTCCACTGTACAATCAGGAGATCATGAGAGTGAAAAAATAAACATCTTACTGTATTTATGAATACAGGTTTGATTTTGTAGATCTTATGAAAGTGTCCTGGGGACTTCCTGTAGTCACTCAACTACACTTTTGAGAACTGCTGAATTAAAGATTAATATTTAGTAGTCTTCTCCTCTGCCACCAAGAAAACATTTAATTATATATGGACAGTTATTTACAGTAACCTAAATTAGACTGAATTTTCAGTTTCCTTACTCTTTTTCACTTGATTTGTGGTTTGACTTGAGTTTATTTTGTAGTTTATTTATGTAGTTTATTTTGTAGTTTATTTTGTCATTCCTCATGCCAAGGAAGTGCAGAAAATCCTTGCTGACTTCAATTTCTGAAAGGAAGTTGTAGGAATATGTTTACCATATAATGGATTAGAACAGGTTTTCCTTGAAATGATCCTGACATCTTTTAACTGTAGGCTTAATCTGCAAAGATGCTGTACTCATTGAGAGATTTGGTGTAAAGTGCAAGGAGAGTTTTTAAATGCATTTTTATTCATTGGTAAGACATTTATAGAAATTGTCTCATTTCATTTTTAATTATGCATATTCATTTTTATATATGTGTATGTATATATGCATGCATTACATAATAATGGTACCCGTAAATGTTTTCTTGTGTTTTTGTATGATCTTTTATCCTTAGAAATCTGAAGAATGAATAAGTACCATGCATTTCAAGATAGCTCAATATATGATAAATCACTATTGTCTTAAGATTTGGGATGAAGTTTGTTGTTAAAAATATTAATATAGAATCATGTGGATTTCTTCATTAGTAATCTATGGCTACTCAACTTTTTCAAACTAAGACAGCAGAACTACATAGCTTGTAAAAATTGTTGATGTCTATAGTCAACTATTTTTCATGTCTATGAAACATATGTATATCTGAGAGTTGCTTGTATATGTATTACTTGACACAGTTGGAATTTTTGAGGTATGATTTGGAACTTGTCTGAAAGGCCTTTCAAGGTTGGTTTGAAGGTTATGGGTGGAACATTTCTCACTGAGCTTTCCTAATTACACAGTGCTTGAACTGGAAAATTAAACTTAGGGTGACCTTCCCTTCCCATACTGATGCAATCCCCATTTATTTTTTCCTTTAACTTCTTCTTTCTTTTGTATATACACCTGAATATTTTTGTCTGTTTCTTAGATATTATTTTAAACTTATTTTTCTTCAGTAATCTTTTAAAATTCATATTGAGCTTTCTATTTATCCAAACTAGTTAGCCACTTTTGTCTTCATTTTATTTCATAAAACTTGATAGGCAAATTTTAAAGTTATATCTCTCAGAAAAAGTTTATAATATTATTCACACAACCAAGATAACAAGACTTGAGAATCAGAATTGACTATAGGTAATCAAAATTGTGATGTCAAATAACTGGTTTTTTTCACTTGTGTATATATATCTGAAATTCAATTATATAAATTATTTGACACAGCTGAATGTTTTGAAAATGTATGTCTGGAAAGTGGTGAGAATCTGTTTCTCCTGGCCAAATTTATTTAATAAGAATTACAGTTACAGTATCAAGATGGCAGAATACAAAGCTTCAGTGCCCTGTCCCCCCATGAAAGGTTTGAATAACCAACAAGAACTAGTAGCAATAAGACTGCAGTTATAGAGTGAGTGCCAAATCAAGAAAAAGCCTACTATTTAAAAGCGGTAGGATCGTGTGATGCCCTGGTTGGTCCTTTTCCTCTCACCTCCCTAGCTTGGTGCAGACTGGCCCATGCTCCTAGTGTGGATCCCTGGTTCTAGTTACAGGGGGTGCAGAATAACCCTTGTGCACATACTGGGATCATGTATGTCTTGCACAATCTGTCTGGTGGAGGCCTGAAAGACTTGATGTCATAGAATTCGTCCTGCATGTAGAAGATAGCTCATAGAGCTCTGCTACAAAAAACTATAGGAGAGCAATCAAGACATGCCTGGAGCATGTGATTGCTGGACGTAGGACATATTATGCAGTGCCTGGGACTATGGAGAAACTGTTTTCTAGGGAAGAGGGGTATTTGGATGAGCTGTTGAAATGGAGGTATTCCTAGGGTCAAATATGCATGCCCAAGAAAAATGCATGCACAGTAAGGACAAGGCTGACACTATACTTTGGTCCAGAGCTATTCTCTAAATTCCTATGGATAAGCTCTGAAGGAGAATACTGGCAGGGGTCAATTTGCAGACTGGGAAAGGTGCTTTCTTTTTTCTCTTCATCTTTTCTTCCTCCCCCACCCCCTTCCTTCTTTCTTTCTTTCTTTCTTCTTGTTAGCTCCTGGGCACTCAAGGAATGGTCTGTCATAACATTGTCTAGATACAAGCTTAAGGAGCAGGTGCTTCAGGGTCTAAATTCCAGCTATAACATATTAAAATATTAAAATGTTCAGGTTTCAGCAAAAACATTAGAAAACATACAAAGAAACAAGAAGCAGTGTCTCAGGCAAAGGAGAAAATACTCATTAGAAACCATCAATGAGAAAGATCAAACCTGGAACATTCCAAATGAAGACGTTAAAAAAAATTGTCTTAAATATATTCAAAGAGCTGAAGAACATGGATGAATCACTAAAGGAAACCAGGAAAATGATAGATAAACAGAAAGACAATATAAATAGAGAGATGGATATTAAGAAAAGGAATCAAGCATAGCTGATAAACACAGTAACTGAAGTAAAAAATTCTTTATAGGAGTGTGACAGTAGACTGAAGTTGAGAGAAGTCAGTGAACTTGAAGATAAAACAATTGAAATTATTCAGTCTGAGGAGCAGAAAGAGGAAAGAGTGAAGAAAAGTGAATGGACTCTGAGAACCCATGTGACACTATCAAGTGTAACAATATTCTCATTGTGGGTGTCACAGAAAGAAAAGAAAGAAGGGAGCAGAGAGAATAGTCAAAGAAATAATGGCTGAAAAGTTCCCAAATTTAATGAAAGACATGAATATACACATCCAAGATGTTTACCCAACTGCAAACAGGATAAACTTAAATGAACCCATGCTACACCATGTTTTAACCAAACTATCAGATGCCAAAGATAAAGGGAAATTTTTGAAAGCTGTAAGAGCAATGTGTCACATATAAGGGCACTTTGGTAAGATTACATGCTGATTTGTCATTGGAGACCATGGATGTAAGATGGCAATGGAAAGACGTATTTAAAGTGCTGAAAGAAAAAAAGAATCACCAACTAAGAATTGTATATCCAGTAAAACTCTCTTTGAAAAATGAATGGGGAATTAAGACTTTACCTGATAAACAAAAGCTGAGGGGCTTCATCACCACTAGACAATGGGCTGAAGCCATGGATAACCATAAATACTATATTAATATGTAATATTATATTTTTAATTTGTAACTACATTTTTTACTTCACAGGATCTAAAAGGCAAAAACATAAAATATAATGATAAATAAAATGATGTTGGACTCTTAAATATAAATATGTGATTTGTGACAAGAACTAATATGTGTACTATTGAAGTTAAGCTGGTATCACAGCAAAGGAAATTGTTATAAATTTAGGATGTTAAATTTGTCCCATAGTAACTATGAATAAAATATCAGATAATATGTAAACTTACAGAGACAGAAAGTAAAGTACAGGTTACCAGGGGTGGAGGGAAGGGGCGGTGGGGGATGAATGTGAAATGAGTGTAGGGTTTCTGTTTGGGGTAAAGGGAAAGTTCTAGTAATAGATGGTGTTGAGGGTTCACTGAAACATTGTGAACGTGATTAAGCCCACTGAATGGTATGCTTGAGAGGGGAATATATGGGAAGATATGTGTTCTTACAATTAAAAAATAAATAGTAGAAATTAAAGAGATAATGTTGGTTAAATGCAGTATGTGATCCTGGATGGGATCTAAGAATGGAGGAGAAAGGGCTCAGAAAGACATCATTGGGACATAAGAAAAAATGGGAATATAGAATATAAGCTGTATATCAATGTTACATTTCTTGAAGTTGATAATTGCATTCTGGTGGTTACAAAAGTGTATATTCTTGTTCGAGGAAATATATATGGAAGTATTATTGTTCAAAGATTATATGTGTACAACCTGCTCTCTGATGTTCAGAAAATTAATAGATGGATGATAGAATTATATGGAAAATGCAGTAAAATGTTAAAATTGGTAGAGCTGGGTATCTGGGGGTGGTGTGGGGGTATGTTGGAGTTTTCTGTGTGGGTGTGTAAGTTTGTCTTATAAGTTTGAAATTATCACAAAGTAAAACATAAAGTAAAAAAGAATTAGAGTGTGGGAGTGGGAGAAGTATGCAGATTTGATTTTTTTCATTCCACCATTTCCCTCTTCTGCCTAAACATATTTTGATCCAGTGCATCTTCTTGTTTTATTCTCTCAAATAATATGCGATTTGGGGAGATATCTTTATGTCCAGGCTTAAATATTTTATTTGTATTTTTACAGTATCTTTTCTTTTTAATTCTGGGGAAACTTGTAAATTATAAAATTGATTTACATTTTAAATCAGGTGTCCCTAGTAGGTTACTGCATGACTGAGACACAATACTGCTATTTGAAGAGCACTAGTCTGTGTCAGAAGCTCTGGACTCTAGTTCTAACTTTGATGCCAAATCCTTGAACAAAAACAAGCAAAAAAGTTGAACAAAACAACACAACTCATTTGTCTTCTGTAAAATAAGGGACTTTGAATAATATTTAAAATGTGATAGGATACCATTAAAGGGTTTAGGTATAGGAGGAGCATGACAATATTTATATATAGTCATCATATTGTTTGGAGAATAGGTTGGAGGGACCAAGAATTGATGCAGAGAAAAGTGAGGAGGCTACTAAGTAGTCCTGGAGAAAGATATTGGTAGCTACTAGAATTGTAGTAGTGAGATGGAAAATGTTGGTTGATTTTGGCTTCATTTTGAAGATGAAGTTGACAGAACCTAATGATAGATTGGATATGTGTAGTGGAGTATGACAAAAAGAGAGAAATTAAGAATTAAGAATGACTCCTCAGTAAATCCTGGTGATGTTCTAAGATAGGAAATACTGGAGAAGAACAGATTTGGGTAAGGAATTCAAGAACTCTGTTTTGCCATATTATGTTTGAGAATTCCTTTTTCTTTTTGCTTTTTCTTTTGTCAAATATTTTATTCATCTTTTTATTAATAATGGATGTAGTAAGATATTAAGACCTGTTGAAAATGTATTTAAGGAACTAGATATGTATAAAATGTAATAAGGGAACTAAATATAAGTCTAAATCAGACTAATATTGCTCATTAGCTAGAAAACTGGTTAATGTTTTTACAAAGCAATAAACCATAAGTTGTAGGACTATGTTTTCCATAGATGGAAATTATTTGCATCTCAATTACACAAAAATGTACAAGCTAATATGTAGCTTCACTTAATCTGGAATCTTTAATCAAGATTCGTAACAGTCTCCTTGGCCTTATAATCATAAATAATCATCAACAGTTATTCTTGATGAGATGCTTTTTTGGCTTCTCTTTGGGTATGTCAAGTTGATAGATGGGAAGATGAGTCTGGTTCTAGGGGCACATCAGTTCAAAAGCAGTACATAAAGATGTTTAAAACTATGGGACCTAAGTCACCTAAGGAGAGCAAGTAGACTAGAGAACACAAAGGATTCACAACAGAGCCTTGACAGTCCAAATGTTTAGAGATCCCAGGGAAGAGGAAGAGCTGTTAGAGGACATTGAGAAGGAATTGCCACTGAGCAAGAGGAAATCAGGAAAATGTGCCTGAGAAACAAAGAGAAAAAATTGTTTAAGAGCCATGGAAAGCATAGCATCACTGTCAAATGCTAGAGAAAAGTCATGTTAAGTTAAGAATAGAGAATTTTATATTGAATTTGGCAACATGAATTTATTAGTTAACTTGACAAGAGTAATCTTAATGGGGTATTAGGAATGGGAACTTGGTTGGAATAGATTGAAAAGAGGATGTGGAATGAAGAAGCAAACATAGTAATTGTAGACAACTTCAAGAAATTTTGCTGTAAAGAGGAGCAGAAAAATGGGGCAGTACTTGGAAGGAGATATGGGGGTCAAGGGAGATTCTTTTAAGACAGAAGATAATATAGTGATAAAATCACTGGCAATATGATTGACATATAAGATAAACATTATTCATTCATCATTATAAGTATCTTTAGCACTAATTTTATTTCTAAAATTAAGTTGATAATAAGTAAGCTAAATATTTTAGGAAGGTAAGAAAAAGTGTAAGTGTAAGCTAGATGGAAAATTAATAAAATAGGTATTGTTTACATTATGCTTTCTTTTACTTTGTTTTCTTTCAAGTTTTGTGCTTAAGTACCTTCACTCATAAGTAGCTGTGATTTCGATTAAGCCTGATCTCTGTTTATTTCTAAATGCCAGATATTTCAAGTTGTATTTTTTAAATTGGTAGGATTGGATTGAAATATATGTAGATTTGCATGGGTTTATTTGCATGTCTTCTGTTTTTGCTGAACAAAGACTTAAGATTTTGTTTGCTTAACTTTGATGAGGTAGGAAGAGGAGTAGGTGAAGGAAGCATAGACAATGTTTCTGTCCAGGCCATCTTCATAGGCTGCATCTAGGTCCTATGGAGTGAATGTTTTCAGGCCAAAAGATTTATTTTCTGGAGAATGGTTTTGAAGCTCAGGGTCACAAGCAGTAATATTCCAAATTCCAGATGACAAAGTGTATAACACAGAGTTGATCATACCATTTTTTCTAACACACTTTTATTGGCTTCCAGGCCACCATTCTCTTCTGATTTTCCTTTTACCTCAATGGCTGCTCCTCCTCTCTCTCTTTTGCTGGCTTCTCCATCTTAAACTGACCACTTACTGTGGAACTTGGTTTCTTGATGCTCTTAGACCTCTTCCCTCCTTCCTTCCTTCATCCCTCACTCTCTCTGTTCCTTCCTTCTTGACTTATCATCTTCTCCCTCTCCCTCAAATTGCTCTTCCTTTAGCATTACCTCTGTCAGCAAAATTTAAGACTATCTGCTTGCTTACTTAAAAGAGAAAAATTTGAGAATCATTTTTAAACCCTCTTTTAACCTTCACATACCACTTACCACCTCAATTTCTAATCACTCACCAAACCCTGTTGATTCAATGTTTACCTTTGTAGTTTGTTCCTTTTTCTCTACCTTACTTTCATTGCTATAATCCAAGCCAACTATCTTTCTAAGACAACTGCATCAGCTTTCTAATTATCTCACTAATCAAGACAGGTAAAATTTTGATGTATTTAGGATGTATGTCTTGTTAATTCCTGAATTTTCTCCGTGGTGATAACAAGGACTCCATGTGTCTATTGATTCAAAAGAAGTTGTTAGTAGCAGAAAACAGGATTATTCTTGGATTGTGAGGATTAAAAATCAAAACACTCAACAGTTTTCAATGCCCTCTAGGATGTGGCTCCTGTTTCTTCTTAAGCAATTTGATTTCTACTTAAATTGGCCTTCTGGTTCTTTGTGCCAAGAGATGTGATCTCTTGAGTTTAGTGTATACTGTTCCCAACATCTAGAATACTCTTTTGTCCCACTCTTTGCTTGGCTAACTATTACCATTCTGTAGTTCTCATTTTGAATGGCACTTTCTTTAGGAGAACTTCCCCTAAACTTCTGAATTCCAAGTTAATGACTGTCTGCTGCAAGTTCCCTTCACATTTTTAGTCATAAAACTCAATAACACATATAATTGCTTATTCAATACCCATTACACTGTAGGACAAACAATTCTATTAGGACTGGGATGATGTCTTTGGTTTTCTTCTCTCCCTCCCTCCTTCCCTGCTTCCGTCCCTTCCTTCCTTCCTTCCTGCCTTCTCTTTAGTACTTAGAAAAGTGCCTGTAACTTAAATACTAACTACAGTCTTGTAGTTAGTACTTAATAAATACTTGTAGAATTAATTAATGAATGAACTTTGAGAAAAGACTCGTTCTCCCCATACCTGCATAAAACACAGCACCTTAAATTGTTGTAGTCTTTGTATTCACCACCTTTGGCTAGGAACTGGAGTTCAGACTGAGGGAACCAGCAGTGGTAAGGCTGTATCCTCAAGTAGCTTCATAGTCTGCAGATAAGACTGAAGAGGATATGGGAATGGAAGAATTAGAAAACTATGGAAGCATATGTGATATACCTGGGTACTTCTTGATGTATGGGAGGTGATTTGTCAGGAAGTTGAAGTCCTACAAAATGACCCAGGGAAATTTGAAGTATTACTCTTGGTGTAATCTCTTTTGTAACCATAGTCAGATATGGGGACTGTTAACATTTGGGATTAACATAAAATTTTGAAGGAACTTTAAAAATGATCTAATTTTACCTTCTACTTAATTCCTTCTACTTAATTATGTAATAATTACATAATACAGATTAATGTCCTCTGCTGGAATCTTTTAAAAACATTTTTGTGAAATATAACATATGCAGAAAAATGATATGTGTCAGAGTACAGTTCAACAAGTAGTTATAAAGCAATTTTTGAGGTATAGTATGGATTATAGTTCCACAATTTCAGATATTTCCTTCTGGCTTTTCTAATATACTAGAAACTAAAAAGAATTATCTACATAATGATTCAGTAGTCATAATTTTTTGTTAGATCGTAACTTCTTTGTTACAGCTCCTCCTTCTCATTTGATCATTCTCTCAATCTCCAGGGATTTTTGGGCAATATCCATTCTAACTTCTTCAGGTTGAAAAATGGTATTGACTATGGGTTAGGGGATGCAACTGGTGTTCTGGGAGAGACTGGTACCTCTACATTTTAGAGCTTATCTGGCATAGGAGCAATCTGGAGGTTTTAAGTTTCTGAAAAATAAACTTAATAATTTAAACTTTTAAAGCATCTTAGATAGAGCCCTGAGTTTTCAGGAGTACTGTTGGTTGGGGCTTGGCATACTGTGGCAATTTGTAATATCTGGCTGAAGCTGGCCCAAGAATAACACCCCAAAATACCTGTATTTGAAACCTCTTAGCTGCTGAAATCTTATTTTGTTACATTTCTTTTTCCTCTTTTGGTCAAGCAGCCCTTCTCAATCCTATGATACCCCGGCCATGATCCACAACCTGGGAGCCATGTCCCATGTTGCCAGAGAGATTTACACCCCTGAAAGTAATGTCCCATGTAGGGGGAAGATATGAGTTTATTTGCAGAGTTTGGCTTAGAAAGAGGCCACATCTGAGCACAACAAAAGAGATTTTCTGGGGGTGACTTATAGACATGCATGTAAGTAGGCTTAGCTTACCATTACAGAAACAACTTTCATAGGGCCCAGCCTCAAGACTGAGGGTGTGGTTTATTAAATTGGGAGTCCTCAGTGCTTGACAGAATATCAGGAACCTTCCAGGTAGGGAAGTTTAATAGTTGTGTATTGTTTCTACAGTCCCTCAAGGGGCTTTGAAAATATTTTTTATTATGTGCCCCAAATACTCTGGACTGAATCATGGTATTACATTAATTTATACAGAATCATCAGATCTCATTCCCTATTCTAGGTTCCATGTATTTCGGTTGTTTAAATAAACTAGCCAGACAGGTTAAGTTAGATAGTGTGCTACAGAAAATTTACATCTTGGACAAAATAAACATCTCTTCCTTTGGTTTCACACAAAAGTTGAAGTTTTAAAATACAGACAATATTATCCTTCACCTGTATGCTTGAATATTTTTAAGACACCATGCTAGGACTACAGCAGTTACTTGAACCTTCTTTACAGGACTAACCCTTCACTTTGTAGTACCTCTCCAATATTTCCACACATATTGAATAGAACAGAAAGCCTGTTGGAATCACCGTTAATGGTCCCTCTAAGCTGAGTCTGTTTAGAGACAGTTATAGTAGTTCAATAGTGGCTCTTTTGGCTATTACAGACCAAGAATTTGGGCTAGGAGAGATAAAAAGAAAGAAACTAAGCAATGGAAAAGAATAAAAAAAGTAAGTTCCGACTCACAGTTCCCATTTGTATATATCCAGCCAGTGTCAAGTAGCTGGTTATTACTTGTATATTTAACAAAACATATGTATCCTGGCAAAGACAGAATACATTCTCGTTTATAAGAAGTGTTCTATAATGTTAAAGTTACAGTTTATTGTTTACAGTTTATTACACTTTATTGTTATATCTTTATGTAAATTACTGTTTTTCGGCACTGACCTGATTAATGCTATTGATGTTTTTAAGGAACTTTTGCTGACAGCCAGTGTCAAAGCTGAAACATATATTTGTGTTATAGAATAGATAGCTTTGGGTGAAAGGAATACTCTTCCATTTGAAAAAAAATAATGTAATTGGTAGAGAGAAATTTCATGAAAAGAAAGGAACCATGGATGGCAACTCCTGGAGGCAAATATTATTACATAGTATTTAATTTGTTACCATTTTTTGCTGAAACACATTAGTAATTGTGCCAATGGGTATTATTTCTAGTATTTTCATATTTTAATGTACTGACAGTATTTATTTTTGGAAGAATTTAGGTGCACTTGGAAATTCCTAGGTAACAAAGGTGGCTTGTAGAGGCAGTTTGCATGCTTAGGCATGAGTCCCTGGAGTCTCAAGGCTATAAACATTCCCTATGTCATGGCTCTTGGTGAATGTAACTGTTAGAGATTGAGTTGGATCTCATTCATGGTAATGTAGCTCCCTCATATTGTAGAGTGCTTCCAGTGGTTCTTTTGATAGTTATCAAGGGAACATATTCTTGGAACTAGCAGCCCTAACAGTGGAGGGATTTACCAAATCGGTTTTTTTTAGAGAATAATGTAGCAGGAGCCAAAGCACAAACGGATTTATATTTCTGGCTTAGAAATAGGAATCAGAGAGGTGATAATGATGGTGAGGCTTTGCACACTTGCAGTGACTTTCACTATGCTCCTTTCATTTCTGAGTTAAATGGTATGAAATTTGTGCTACAAGTCTGTTCTATGGCAGTTGTCAGAATTAAGCTTAGATACAGTGTTCAAGATCTGAAAATACCACAGAATTTGTTTTAACATATCAAAAAAAATGGATATCTACAATTTTTTAAATCTTATGGAAACTGCTGTAGATATTTTAGAGCTATACAGTTTTCTAATTTTTATCTGATGTTTTGAGAGTTGCAATGTTGTAGTTATCTTTAGGTTTTTAGTGTGCTTAGTTAGGTCTGGGCTGTTTTTGCTTTCATTTCCAAGTAGTATTGTATTGTCCTGCTTAAGATGAAAAACTTGCCAAGGTATCTTTCTTTTTGAATGCCTTTTTTTTCACCCTTTGCAAGGAATTCCATCATCTGCTTTTTGTTTCTTTGCTATTTGTTATTCCTGGGGTAGATGGTTCTGTGGTCTGCCTGAGGGAAAGATATACAATTGAATAATTTACAATACATAAGAAGACATCATTTTTCAAAATATTTGTTCTCTGGGCCATTTTGTTTATTATCCTTAGATTTTTATCAATTGGATGTTTCAGATAGTCAGTGCAACAAAAAATAATGCAATGGGAATGGTGCAGGATGTTTTAGTTATATAAATAAAACTATAGATATTTACAAAAATGACAAATTTCTTTGGCTTTTCAGGGATTTTTGTAGTGGATTGTACATATTATATAATATGTCATTATTTAAACTGATTAACTATGTTTATATATATGTTTAAATATTTGCATGTATGGAGCATTTCCATAGAAATACTTTGGTACTTTTAAAAATTGAAAGTCTTTAAACTATAAAGATGTCTTTATAAACTATAAAATTTAAATGTGCCATGAGTGCTTTTCCTTATCAGATTAGGGCAGTGTGTTGTTATTAATTTCGAAAGTGTGATTTCCCTATTTTAATTCTTTCATTTAATTTTTGAGTTTGTGTTAAATTTAAGATATTCAGTCAGCAACCACTAGACACTTGTGAACCCAGATTCTCAAACAGTTTTAACTTGAAAGGTTGTACTTCAAATATTTTTAAGTATGATGTAAAGAAGTTATTGCTGAGTTTTGTTTTCTTATCTCATTTGGATGCTTCACATTACTAATTTTAAAACTTGAGTTATTACAGAATTTTAGAAACTCATAATTATTGATAAATGAGGATATCATTGCTAATGGAAACCAGTATAGCTAATCACATGAAAACTAACAATCTAGTATTTGATTTACTTGAACATTATTAAGTAAAAGTTCATAGGCCAATGTCATATTTGATATGTGATAGTTAATAATTACATGATAATAGTAGAGTTCTACTGTAGGTAGATTAAACTTAGTGCTTTTCTTGTGGCTGATGTATCACAAAGTATAATGGAAAAAAAAGTTTGGTTTACTCATCCAGATATGATCAATATCAACATTTTGTTGATTATTCCAGTGTTCTCTCAGAGATTTTGCCCATTTTTGACAGCTTTTGACACCTATTACGAAATTTTTCTCATAAGGGTTGTACTAATGTAAACTCCTCCTGATAAATATGATTTGAGAGTGCCCATTTTAAAACCTGTGGCCAATACTTTGCCAATTTAAAAGGTAAAAAATAAAGTATGTCATTATTGTTTCTATTTGAATTCTTTTGATTACTTTTAGATTTTGAACTTATGGGATTTTTAGATATTTTCTTTAATGGATTATTATTATTTTTTTTGCATGGACAGGCACCGGGAATTGAACCCGGGTCTCAGGCATGGCAGGCGGAAATTCAGCCACTGAGCCACTGATACATTGCCCTTTAATAAGTTATTTTTGCTGCTAAAAGTTTCTTAATATCTTTTCTGTGAGAATTCTTACAAGCTTTGTCCTTTCCAATGATGTGTTAAAGATTCTACAAGAAAAGCCACAGGGAAACCAATTGCTACAATCTACACCATTTATTAGAGTTTATGCCTCTGCTGGACTCAATGTAAATATGGAGCTGACCTTACCTGGATGATATGCTGAATTTGTCTAATTTTCCAGGAAAAGGCTAAGAATAAGAATTGTATTTCCTCAGAATCAAACGGATTGAACCTTGCACAAAGAAACTGTGCAAATATTTGTAACATGAATAAATTTTAAGTTAAAGATACTTAAATATAACTGCTAGAATCCTGGTCCCAGTAATTTAATTCCTTAAATAATTCATAGTGAGATTACTTCCAAATACTATGAACTCTATAGTCTATAAAATATGTTTATATACATTAAATGTTTTAACATTCACAATAATAATCCTATGAGGTAAGCAAAGTAGCTTATTTTACATTTGAGGAAATCATAGCTCAGTTATATATAGTGAATATCCTGAGATCTTTTACCTAATTAGAATTGGAGTCAGAATTTAGCCCAGTACCTAAACCCAGGGCTTTTGTCTCAGCGTAGCAGATCTTTCTGTTCTCATAGAAGCCTCCAATATTTATGTTATTTGTGAGTCTGCGTTAAATAGAAGTTTATAGCAGCAGTTATCTATAAATATTATTTGTAATACTCAAGATATTTATGACAAATCACAAAGTTCCTCCAAAGCACAGTGTTTTTTATTGCAAATATTGGTAGTTCTTCTAATTGTAAAACTAATAAAATGATGTGATAGGTTAAATTAAAAAACAACAACAAAAGAATTACTA
This sequence comes from Tamandua tetradactyla, assembly GCF_023851605.1. Taxonomy (NCBI): domain Eukaryota; kingdom Metazoa; phylum Chordata; class Mammalia; order Pilosa; family Myrmecophagidae; genus Tamandua; species Tamandua tetradactyla. Next base: position 148,395,998 of record NC_135332.1, read on the forward strand.
TCCAGATAAATCCCTGAGGATATTTTCTAGCTTATCTGTAGAATGTGACTAAAAAAGAGTGAACTTTTCAGTAAAATATAGGCATTGATTAATTCAACAGATATTTATTGAGTAACTTACTCTGTACTAGACACTGTGCCAAATGAATAAGATACAAATTATTAGCCTTTAATCTCATGAAAGTAAAGGTGAAAGATTTTAAACATTTTTTTGAAATGTTAAAAGGTAGCTACACTTTTATCTAGTGTTGTAAAGACTAGTACAGAACACCATGAGAATGTGAACAGGAGACCTCACCTAGGTCAGAGAAAGTCTTCCAAAGAATGTGACATTTGAAGTCTTAAGAATGAACAGGGGCAGGTGAAAGTTGGTAATACGGTGGGAGGTAGAAGAAATCACTCCTGGGATATTGCGGAAACTAAGGGAAAGCTGTCTAGTAGTATGACTGTTGTATAGTCAGAAATGGAACAAAAGGATCTGAGGAAGACGTTGCTATATTGTTGACTCTTTCAAAGGAGTCATTTTAAGACTCCTTCCAGTGTTAAGACCACTTTTGAAATGCTATCACATTGCCTTCAGCTCTAATTTTAAAATACATGGGGGAAAAACATTTATTTTTTAAACAACGAAGAGTATTCTGTAGTATAATCATCTTATTTAATAAAGACTTGGTTCAAAAGTGCTTTTGATTTATTAATAAAAATTCAATCTACCCACAAAAGGTAAATATGTTCATTTTCATCACAGAAAGTATAAGCTGGAAAATTAACTTAAAAATAAAAATTTTTTCTCGAATGTCAGTTCAATAAACTTGGAATATGTCATTGGTAACAGAGACCAGCAGGAGTTAGAAACAGGGTAAGATAATGGGTAATTGGAGCTAAAGGGATGCAGACTGTGCAACAGGACTATATACAAAAACTCAAAAATGGACAGCACAATACTACCTAATTGTAATGTAATTATGTTAAAACACTGAATGAAGCTTCATCTGCGCTATAGTTTTTTTGTTTGTTTGTTTGTTTGTGTCTTTTGTTTTTTTTCTTTTTCCTTTTTTATATATTTTATATATATTTTTTATTTATTATTATTATTATTATTTTTATTTTTTTCTCTATATTATCATTCTATATCTTTTTCTGTTGTTTTGCTAGTTCTTTTCCTAAATCGATGCAAATGTACTAAGAAATGATGATCTTACATCTATGTGATGATATTAAGAATTACTGATTGCATATTTAGAATGGAATGATTTCTAAATGTTGTGTTAATTTCTTTTTTTTAATTAATAAAAAATAAAAATTAAAAAAATTAAAATTTTTTACATATATGTTTACACTTGTAGAAATTGACCTTTTCATAGCTGTAAAAAATTAGCTTATGATCAGAGACTTGAACATTTAAAGCATGCCAGGTTGTGTCTGTTTGAGCTAAATGGAAGAAACCCATCTGAAGTTACTTGTGAGTTAAAAATTGTGAGATGTTTTCTCTGACTGACATACACTTTATTAGACCACTGGCAAGTAGTTTTCCTATTCACTATACAGAATGACATATAAATAGATGTACATATTTGTGTAAATATGTGCAAATATGGTCACATATGTGCAAGGTAGAGTGATAGGGAAGAAGCATAATGAAATGAAGTTCAGTGACCCTATTCAGATACTCTATGTCTTACAAACAGCGTGACCGTTAACCCCTGGAAGTCTCATTTTCTTTTCATCTGTCAAATGACAATAACATTAACACCTATCTTACAACATTTTCTGGTTAATAAAAAATAAATGTTTAAGTACTTTGTAAACTAAAAATTACTGCAATTATCATGTATACATATGACTTAGGAATGCACCTATAAAAATCTAAAATAATAAATAGAATAAGAACACTTTTAATTGAGGACAAACTCATAAGTGAACCTCTTAGTTTATAAAAGAAATAAATTAGTTTTTTGTAAAATATGTATTATTACATGTTTATTTATGTCAAAAAGAATCCACCAGTGTTTTTTTAAACCTCTTAGTGTATTTAAGTGCCTATTTATTGGCAATAGTATGTCTGTGGAAGGAATAGATGAAGTTAGAGCTAAAAATTGAGAAAAGAAAGGACTTAAAAAGGATGAATCTGTTGAAGAAATGTCAAGGATTAGAAGCAATTAAAGATCAATAAAAATATTAAGCATCTATATAAGTGAGTTGGTTCTTAAAATTTTGCTTACACAACTTTTGGAGCATCTCTTTTTATAAAGATGAATGTACCTGGATATAGAATAACCTAAGATTTTATTCAAAAGAGTATGCATTGGGTACTCTAAAGTCTCACTTGGTGTCGTCAGTAAATTTCCTCTTTTATTTTGTTTCCTCTAAAAATGCTATGACCACCATTATTGAAATAAATTAAAATTAATATTAGTTGTAAAAGTCTCTCTGGCCTTAATTTTGATTTTTGGATTTGTGGGAAAATTCATATATAATGTGTACTGTTTAAGTAAATTGTAATTGTTACGATATAAATTTTTCTAAAATTATCTGAATAATCTTGTAGTCACTATATATAGCTTTTATGAAGGGACCAGATTGAACATTATTCACTTTTCTTTGAAAGTAAATAGAGATATTTTAATATTAAAAAAAAATTAAGGTGACTAAGTATGCATTTTCCAAATGTCTCTTTAGAAGCTATAGGATTATAAATGCAGGTACTAAAAAGCTTATTGTCTGTAATATTTTTATTTCTTCGTGATATCAAAAGAGGGACATGCTATTTATTTTCAGAATGTTCTTTTGGTCCTATGCAGCAGCCTGCTTATTGAAGAGCTCTCTATACTCTGTTGCTGGAGTTATTCATTTGTCAGAGAAAATGGTTGGGGAAATTGATGATACCTTCTCTCTTAACTAGTAGTAACATTGAGAAAATACTTGGTCTCCATTTTTATTACTTCTGAGATTTTATTACTGGTAGCCAGATGTGCTGAAACTCCTGACGACAGCATCTATTCATTGCGTGTTTTTAATAGGCTTAGAGAAATATGAGTAGAGCGCATGAAAGCAGCTCAGCTTCACACTTCATCTGGGAATGCCCAAAAAGCTTACTGCTGTTTAGAATTCTTGCTACAGTCAGGAGAAAGCCGAAAGCTGCACGGGTACTGAATCTTACGACTGAATTAGAAGAATAATGACTGTACAATTAACTATCAACCTCTGCTCATTTAGGCACAGTTTTTACAGAGATCAGGAGAAATATGGAACTTGATTGGTATGTTTTTATTTGATTGTGTCTGTAAATAGATGACTTTAAATACAGGTGATAAAGAAAAATAAGAGGAGAAAAAAAAGAAAATGCAATTTGAGACATTGCGCCAAGTCTGCAATTCTGTTTTATCTCATTTTCATGGGGTTTTTTCATCCCCACCAAATATTTTACAAAATGAGCTTTTTGGACAAACACTGAACAATGCAAGGTGAGTAAAGCTCAACTACATTTTATTTTAGTATGAATATTTTTCAGAATAATGATCTTATATATCTGGAAAATTGTTTTGTATTGAAATGTTAGTACTATTAGAATGCATCTTTTTAAACATAAATATAAAATTGTATGTAGCATTCTTAATTTAATTTTAAGAAATAAAATGATCTTACATGAAAGCATAAAAAGCATCTCTAATTTAACAGCTTGACCTCTGAAGCATAATTCAGATAGGCTGTTACATTCTTTCATTTCCTAATGAATAAAATGATTAACTTAAAATGCCTGATAGATTTTTTCTTTGTGGCCATGGCTGTGATTACATTGCATATATAGGGATGGAGCTGTATAAACCCATGTGATTTGTTGGAAAATGTGAAGTAGCAATCATACATGCTCTTTGTACAACATGCAGAAGATGTTTTCTATGTCTAAGACATTTCTCAATGCAAGGTGGATCAATAATCACTTTTAAACAAGCTATATTATGGCATTACTTAGAATGCTTTATATTAGGTCAGCTATTTAGTAAGGATTCTTTGTTATAAATTCCTTTTGCTTTTACAGACTGATTTATTTTTATGGTGGAGGCTGTTAAATTATGAACATATGTTTTAGATGATGCCTCTGGCTTACACTAAAAGAGATATTCTATTAGAGAAAGCTTTTAAAATGCAGTTTTATCAACCAGGTGTTTCCATATTTAAGTTGTTTGCCTTTAAAAATTTCTAATGTTAGATAACGAGTATGGGAAAGACCCCATCTTAACTAAATATATGTGGAGAAAGAGTGAGAAAGAAATTCTGTCTATGAACATGATAATGCACTGAAACCTTCTGGAATTTAGGAAGAACTAACAGTGCACAGAATATTGAATGGCTTTGCTGGTCTTCCTTTTAGAATCTCTGAACAATGAGAGGCAGCCTAATTTACAGACTAGAAAAAAAACAACTATTATACAGTTTGTATCTTAATTTAGGAAATGACAAAGGAGACTTTTAATATTTGTTGGCATTTAAAATGTTTACTGATGATAAATATTTCTGTGACCTTTGGCTTGAATATGAAATAACATCTCTATTTTTTTTATATAATTTCACTTCTTTCCCTCAGTGCAGTTCTGTTAAATTAAATAATTTGATTTTGTTGTTTTATTTTTTATTATTTATTTTTTTAATTAAAAATTTTTTGCTGTTTGTTTTTTGTCATTTTATTTTTGTACTAATTTAAGATATATTATAGTATATAAAATATTAGGCTCTTTTATATAGGCAATCTATATATAAAATATTGCTTTGTTTTTACTTAGCAATATATTGCTTGACCACCAATTAGTTATATAAAAATAATGTGTATTACATGTTATATTTAAATCAAAGAAGCAGTGTGGCTTTCTAAAAATTTCCATGACTTCAAGCTACCAGTGTTTTAGGAATTGAACTCTTCCTTTATAAATCTTTTCCTTGTTCTATTTTTATTTTTTTTTCAATATCAAGAATTTATATGTTTAAAAATATTAGTATTAGAGACGGGTGTGTATTTACTTTTAAAATTTTGTTACTAACAGCACAGTAAAGAATTAGGTTTCGAGTAAGTGTTATTAACTTTGAAATATGAGAATATCTATATTTTTAAAGAAATTGTGGATGCCCTTATAACTATTCTTTTGCTTTTGCTTCAAGTTTCCTTTTTGTTGCATGCTTATAATTGCAATGCTCTTATTATTAGAAATCTGTAATTTTATGCTGCTGCAATTAAACATTAAATTATTAAGTTTCTAATGCTTCTGGAAGACCAATCTTATTTAACTTATTTTGATTTTCTTACCTAAAATTATCTGAAACTATTAGCAAATCAATAAATAATTTTTTTTTTTTTTGCTGTAGGGAAAAAAGTCCCTGCTTGATATGGTCTTAACTTCTTAGTCTTTAAAAAACATACGGCATTGGTTTCACAAATAGATCTACTGATCCTCCTAAGTATTCAATCACTTGATTCACTTTTTAAATCAGTTAAAACCAGTCATACAATTGCTATTTTTGAAGTATAAAGTGTAAAAAATAGTTTACATGACTTCACAATTGTTTCCACATATTTTTTGTGTTTTGATCAAATAAATAGGCTTTTTAAAATTTTTATTCTCCTTTGATTTTTAAAATTATATAAATGATAGGCATCAACATTACAGTTAATGATTTAAAAATTAAGCTAGAGACTAAAAAATCGTTTTTTATAAAACAAACAAAAAAATCATTCTTGAAGACTAAAACCATGGAAAAGGAATCATTTGAACTTGTCATCAGAAGATGTGATTCTACCAACTTAAAAAAAATTCTAAATAATGGACTTCATGGATTGCACATTAATGATCTTGAAAATTTTAAGCATCAATTATATAATCATCACCTTTGGAAAGAACAATTTTTGTTGTTATTAATGAATAGTAAATGTTTAATTGTTTGGATTAGTTAAAATGTAATATTCAGTGTTTGTATTGTGGCATAAATTGTGTTCTTTTCCTACACTGTAGAAAAATAACTTCATAGATATGGACAATTACATTTTATGCAATTATATTTATTCTTGATTGCTTTTCAGGAGAAATTAGAAGATGAAAGTATTATGCATCAATTACAGGCAATATATTATTAAAAGGGTAACTTTTCAATAGCTTTTGGACTGAGACTTCTCAGATGATTAATCTTTGCAACTCAGTTTTCATCAGATTTTCAGATGGGGCAGTTTACTTGTATGAGATATTAGCAATAAAAGGTTAAAAAAAGAATCTCATAATAATTGCTGCAAAAAATTTAGAAGTTCAACTTGTTAAGGGAGCAAAGATTTTAAATGCTCCAGTAATACTTTGTGTATCATAAATCAATGAGCTCGAGATGAATATGGATTTATTAAGCTATGTTATTATCCAGTAAATGATTGAAATTTGCTTGCAAGAGAAAATCATTAGAATATTTGAGACTAATTTTTTTTGTTGGAAACCATATAGCCCTACCCTTATGTTGCAGGCTGGAAATTATTAGCTTATTCTCTTGTCACTGTAGTTCTTGAGTACCATTTTAGTGCATAACAGAGGAGGCAGGATATCTTCTGTTCATTTACAGCTGAATAGAAACAACTGAAGGTTCAGCAAGAAGAAAATAGTGTTATCTCCTAGATCTACTTGATAGGTTTTGATGAAATGCTAGTTTAAATTCTTGTCAAATTTTACTGTAAATTCATTTTTTTTTACAAATTATTTAATCAGGACACGAAAATAATTGCTTTTGTCACTAGTAAAAAAAGCCCTTAAATACTGAATTCATTATGAAATCTAATGTTTGAGTTCTTGTCTTTGGAAGCCAATATTTTAATATTGGAATGCTAGATGGTATAGTTTTAGCCAAGTTCTCTTCACTGCATTGAATAATCAGTTGCTTTGGGCAATATTCAAAGGAATATGATAATGATGAGTATCTTTTTTGATAAAATTTATGAAAAAATGTACTTAGTATCTTCTAAGTTTTTCTATTTGCTGCTTTTTAGCAATCTTTCTTATACAATGAAGAAATCTGTATGTTCCTCTGGATGTGACTATTTATCACTAAATGTATGATGGAGAGTTTTCTAGGCCAGATGGCCACACAGGAACATATTATAACAAATTAATCAGAATATATATTAAAGACTTTTTCTCCCTTCCATATGTGTATAATGAAATATGCAAACTCTCATATTTAAAAGTCAGATAATATGACCTTAGCAGACCAAAAAATATCTGGATATATTGGTGTTTTTTATTACAAGTAAAGCAGCTGCATGATTTAGTTTGCCTGGAGTAGTTTCAGTTTAGCCTGCTGTTCTCTAGTAACTATTGTTTTCTCCCCAAGGTGTTCTGGTTTGGACATAAATGACAGGTCACCTAATTATAAAAATGAAATGTAAAGCTTAACTTCATCTAGTGTGTATTAATGATTCTCTCCCTTGAAACATTCCCAAGGTTTTAAAACCTTAATATTATTTTAACTAAAGCCTGCTTTTCACACTGAATGTTTAATTATTTAGTTTGGTAGTAGTCTTGGTCAAAAATATTTAGACCTTTATATAGCATTTACTATTGATTTGGTTTATAATGAAACCATGAATTCATGTTCAGGATTATTGGCAAAGGTACTTTTTATTCATCATGGTACATTAACGACTACTTTGACATTAAAAGAACAGAATACTTAATTTTTCATAGCACTGAGCATATTGTTTGAACTTGGTATGATCACAGCACAATCAATTATTCATATCAGGAACATATTTCATTAATAATCTATATTCTGAAGTATAAATCACCCAATAGCTTGATATATGCACAAACATAATATAGGTATGTACATACATATATAAACCTTATGAAGTATATATTATTATGGAGATGTTATATATCATATATTAAACCTTATTATGTTAATTATCCATTGAGATTTTTAATCAAAATGAATTTTATTTAGAGATGTGTATCATTAGTATTTCTACCAGAATATTTACTATGGATCTTAACTTAATACTGGCTATAACTATGAATATAAATACTTAATTTGATACAGTCATTAAGTATTGTTGAAAGGACTTTTATCAAGCTACTAATTTTGTTGATAAATGATAGGTACATTTTAAATATACCTGTCTATTACCAACTTTTATAGGATCATCAAAGATCTTAGAAAATTCAAAAGAGATAATTACCAGTACACTTTTTTCTGTTTAATTTTGGCACTATTTACTGAAGAGTCAAATGAATTCATGTCATCTGTGCTTTGGACTATCTTCATATCCACGTATGAATTACTCACAAGATTCATGGCTCCACCAAAAGTATTCCTAAGTTGACCTAGAGTTAGAGTTTAGATTCTGAATTTGAGAAGTTTTAAAGACCTCAAAATGTGTGTGAACACTTCTGATAGGGCAAAATTGGAAAAAAGCCAATGTACTTTAACATCATAATATCCTAAAATATGAGGGCTCTTTATTTTGTTAAGTGTTTTTCCAATTATGCTTTTAAATTTGCTTTTGCTTTTCTTTTTAGCAGAGAACATTTTCCTAAGTTTCACTCAGTATGTAAAGAAAATAAAAGTGGAGCATCTCTAGATCAGAAAGTGGTATGTGGGTCCCAGCCTGGGCTCCAAGAAACACATTTTGAAGATTTAGTTATTCCACCCCTTTTATTTTACTCTTAGGCAAACCCAAGTCCAATTGCTTACTTAGTCAAACTCAGGACTCCTCACTTTTCCTTTGAACTTTTCATCTCATTACATGTCCTTTGAAATGACAGAGATAAAGATAATGGAAGATGGCAAGGAGCACTGCCATGTTTAAGCAAGGACTGATTTGTGCCTGTCTTTTCTACTATGTGCTGTTTAGCTTTTAAGTTGGGTACTTTTGAACATGGGCTGTGTGTTCACATCTAGGGTCCACTACTTCCTGTCTATGTGAATTGGTAAGGTTCCAGTACTGTGAGCTCCTTGCATTAGGAAGTATAATTTTATTGATTTCTGAATTCCTTGCCCTTTTTATAGTACTTGAAACATAGTAACAAGGGAACACATTCTTTTCAACCTCATTTTCTTTATTTATGAAATAGCAAAACCTCATCCATCACTGGTAGGCATTAAATGAAATAGATAGAGAAAGCTGCTACCATAATGCCTGGCCCATGGTAGGTACTCCATATATATTAATTACTTTTATCTTGTATTTTACTGAATTTCTGCATTTGATGCTATTTATATAAATTTCATTGCTGGTTCCATTGAGTTCTACTATCCTTGCAGCTCCTAATGTTTGTACATAAATGTATAACAATTTAATATTTGTGTTATGTTTGTGTATACACACACATAGACACATATTTTATTTTTATTTTTCAAAAAATTTATTCTGAAAAATTTCAAAGTCAGATAAAAGTTGGAAGAATTGGATGGTGAATACCCATATACTCATTGCCTAGATTCTACAATAACATTTAACAATACTTTATCATATATTTATATATAGCCATCTATCCACCCTCTATCTGTCCCTCAATCCATCTCACTGTTTTGATGCATTTCAAGGTAAGTTGCAAACGTCAGTACAACTCAACTTTAAACAATTTTCATGCCTATCATAAATTAGAGTTTAACTTTTGTGATCATATTTCCTTTTGATGTAACATTTTACACACAGTGAATGCACACATTTTAAGTATACCAATTAATGACTAAGAAATTGATGACTAAAAAAATCCTTACACTTTTGAAACCCAAAAATGTATTAAGATATAGAACAATACCATGAAATTAAGATATAGAATATTACTTTCACTCCAGTAAGTTCTCTCATGCCCCTTCCCTGGCAATACCTACTTTCTCCATACTCCTGGAAGCAAATATTGTTCTTCCCCTATTATAGATTAAATTTATCTGTTTTAGAATTTCATGTAATTGAAATCATATGAAATTACTCTGTTTTTAAAGCCTTTTACTCAGCATAACTTTTTGAAATTCATCCATTTGTTGCATGTAGTAGTAGTTTTCTTCCTTTTTATTGCTGAATAGTATTCCACTTTATGAATATAATATACTCTCATATGTAAGACGTTTTGCAGGTGTATATTTTTATTTCTCTTGGATAAATACATAGGAATGAAATTATTGGGTCATAGGGTAGGTGTATATTGAATTTTATAATGTTAGGTCATTTTAAAAAGTGGTTGTATGTTTTAAAATCCTACCAACAATGTTTGAGAGTTTTGGTGGTTCCACATATTTCCCAACATTTTGTGATATATCTTCTTATTTTTTGTCATTCTGTTAAGTTTATAATAGCATCTCCTTATGTTATTGTTTATTTCCCTCATGACAATGATGCCATGCAGTTTTTCATACTATCGTTGGCCATTCATACATCTTCCTTTGTGAAGTGTCTGTAAAAAAAAATTGTTAAATTAATCTGTGTTTCTACTATTGAGTTGTAGAAGTCTTTATCATATGAAATACCAGTCCTTGGTTGTTTATGTTTGGTAAATATTTTCTCCATATGTTTTATAGATATTTTCTCCAGTTTCTTGCCTGTTATTTGTCCTTACTATGTGTTATTTCACTGAACATAGTGTTTTCAAGGTTCTTCACTGTTGTAGCATGTCTCAGAATTTCGTTCTTTCTTATGGCCTAATCTTTTGACACTTCTTGAAGTGCAGATATCCACTTTTGTTTATTGTTATTAGGAAAAAATCTTTATTTAGTCTTTGTTCTTTAGAGTATTTTTGGTGGGTATAGAATTTTCTGTTGACAGTTTTATCATTTTAAAAATTTCTGCAGTTTATAATGGATTCTGTAGTTTTAGTGAAAAGTAGTAGTTTTTTATGAGGTTAGTGGCAATTCAAATGATTCTTCTTTTCTATCTAACGTGTTGCTTTTCTCTGGTTACTTAAAAAATTTTCTCTTTCGTTTTTTTTTTTTTTTTTGCTTTTGCCTGTTTGAGTACAATATGCCTATATGTAATTTTCCTTGTAACTATCTTGTGTAGATTTCTTAAGTCTGTAAATTTATATCTTTCATTTATTTTAATAAATTGTCCATTATTCTAAGATTTTTTGCTATTCTGTTTTCTCTCTCCTTTCCTTTGGAGTCTCCAATGATTAGTATATTAAAAGCTTTATAATTATCCCTTGGGATCTTGTCACTTTTATTCAATTTTTCCTTCCCTCCCTGTTCTTCAGATTGATTAATATTCAAGTTAATTGATTCTTTCATTATCTCCTATCAGATGAAAAGCTTATCTAATAAAACTTTTTATTTTAGATAGTTTACTTTTTGTTGTAAAATTTCCATTTGATTTTTCTTATTTTCACAATTTCTCTGTTGAGATTTCTATTTTTTCACTCGTTATGAGCATATTATTTTTACTTCTTTGAAGATAGGTATTACAGTGGGTTTAAAATCCTTTTCTGCTAATTTTAACATTTGGATTATTTCTTCATCAGTTCCCATGAATTGTTTCTTCTCTTGAGTATGGGTCATGTTTACCTATTTCTTCCTATATCAAGGAATTTTGAATTGTATTTTTTGAATATTGTTAACAATGCAATTATAAAGATTGCAGTCCCTTCTATTCCCTTGAAGAGTGCTGTTTTTTTTTTTTTAAGCAGGTAGTTACTTTGGTGGAGCTGAACTGCAGACTGTTTCCCTTGAGGTGACAGAAGCTGAAATCTTAATCATTTTAATTTTAGCTGATCTACTTGGAGTCTGTATATGAATGCCTGATTTAGCAGTGTTCATTATATGCAGAATCATTATATACAGAATTTTATTTTTCCGTTTGATAACTTTCTTTTTTTGTCATTTCTCCCTCACTTTCTACTCTGAATTTGCTCAAACTCTTTCCTGTGGTTCTTTAAGTCAGTAAACTATAGGTTTTCTCTTCTAGATTTAGCCTCTAGGCATTGACTGGATGTGGCTAAATGCCATAAAAATGGAAAATCCACCCAGTGTCATTCCATTCTTCCCAATGTCATTCTTTTTTCTTACTATATGTAGGAGGGTTAGTTTGTTAGGTGCTTCTTAGCTACTACTAATAGAGGAAACTATTCTTTTATAGTCTAATTGTATATGTTAAACACTATACTGGCAGGAATTATTTGTATGGCTTCTTTTGTAAATCTTACCTAGCTTTACTCTCTGTAATTTGTTGTGCTTTTCCAAATATCATTGGATAGTCAGTTGCCCAGAGGCTTATTTGGAAATCTGTCCTAATTAAATTATCATTGTGTGTTTCAGAATATATAGAAAATATATAACTTTCAAATATTCACTTTTTATTACTCTGCCTCATCATATTCTAATGACTATTGCTGTTATAAAACACAAGCAAGATGTTCGGAGGTTTTCCTCACAGAAATGACAATATTGATATGACTGATATATTTACAAAAGAAAATGACTGATCAGTACACTGAAGAGAAAATGCCATCATATTTCTTCTTCACTTTGTAATTGGATGAGCATCCCTTTCAAAGATGATTTCCACAAGGAATTTTTAAAGGAAATTTGACAATGTTTGTGGTGAGATTGATTAAGCTTAAGATGAAATTTCACTTAGAGCAGACACCAACTGATTCTTCAATTGGTGTCAGTCAGTATAGAAATAAAAAAAATGTGCTGGAAAGTTGATTTTAATTATTTTTAGTCACAGGGCCCATATTTTAAATTAATAAAATTTTCAAGGCCCAAATGTATTTTTCCAGTAAATTTCTGAATATTGATATTTTGGGTCCTGTTGATTTACATCAAAATTCTGAAAGAAATCACAGTGAACCTAAAAATAGGATGCATTTTCTAGAAGTATTGACTAGCTTGTTACAATTTTTTTTGCACAAAATGTAAACATGATCATGAAAATACACTTAGAGCAATGAGTGCTTCAAAAAATATTGCCATATTTCCCATGTAACACACACACACATAAGGAAAAGCTCATTATATCCTCTACTTTAGGCATTGCAACAAATATTTAGATAAGCAGCTTCAATAAAAGAAGTACTATGGTTTGATATACAGTCCAAAGATTATGTGAAATTCTTCACCTGTGTAAGCATATGACTGTGTAAGCATATGACTGTTTTAATATTCTCTATTATAGTAATTTTTGTTCATGTTGGTGAATGCAAAAAATATTCCTTAGTTTATTTTAATAAAAATCCATGATGTATTAGTTTTCCATTGCTTTGCAACAAATTACCACACGTTTAGTGGATTAAAACAACACCCATTTTTAATCTCATAGTTCTGCAGGTAAGTCCAGGCAGGGTCAACTTGGTTCTTTGCTCAGGGTCTCATAAGGACGAAGTCAACATGTTAGCTAGGCTGACCTCTTAGGTCTAATATAATTAGATTGAACCTACCTGGATAAATCTTTCTTTTGATTAATCAAAAGTCCACTGTATAGTAACATTATTACATACACAAAAATACCTTTTTTGGCTATGTAAGATAACTTAATCATAAGTATGATGTCTTATATTTACAGTTCCAGGGTTAGGGCTGGAAATATTGAGAGAATTCTGCCAAGTAAAAATCATAAGAAGAAAATTTTAGAAGTTAAATTAGTTTTTAACTAACTATGAAATACAGTAGAACACACACGTACATATTGTGTGCTGAAATTAATAGAACATTACAATATCATTCAAAACCTTGAGTTTCTCATGTTTATGTCCAAAAAAATAGTTTAAGAATAAATTAAAATATCCTTTAGAATTTGATTGCTTCATCCCTCAAAGTTAATTCTTTATTACTCAAATTATGTAAAATGCTTCTTCCGATTTTATATTCTAATCAGGGAAATTCACCTCCATGAAGCCTTTTAATCTAATCAGAAAATTGTTTGCCAAGTCTTAGTTTCACATATTTTTCTCAATGCAGAAAATACGAATTGAATATTAATAATTGATATTTGAATCATCAGGTTTGTATGGAAGGTTAAGGAGCCCAAATAGCTAAAGCAATCTTGACAAAGAATAATGAAATTGGAGGACACACTTCCTGACCTTAAAACTTATTTTGTACAAAGCTGCAATTATCAAAACAGCATGGTATTGGCACAAGGACAGACCTATAGACCAGTGGAATCAAATTGAGAGCTCAGAAATCAATCCTCACATTTATGGCCAACTATTTTTGACAAGGCAGCAAAGACACCTCAATTGGGAGAGAACAGTTTCTTCAACAAATGGTGCTGGGAAAACTGGATCTCCCTTTGAAAAAAAAAGGAACACTCCTACCACACACCATATACAAAAATCAATTCAGAATGGGTCAAAAAACCTAGATATAAGAGCCAGAACTGTCAAACTCTTAGAAGAAAAGTATAGAAAAGCATCTTCACGACTTTGTGTTAGGCAATGCCCTCTTAGATTTTTATACTCAAAGCACAAGCCACAAAAGAAAAAATAGATCAGTGGGATCTCATCAAAATTAGAAACTTTGGTCCTTGTGTTAGTTAGATTCAGTTGTCAACTTGGCCAGGTGAGCATTCCTAGTTCTGTTGCTGCAGACACAAGCCAATGGTGCATGAACCTCATCTGTTGCTAATTACATATGCAGTCAGCTAGGAGGCGTGTCTGCTGCAATGAGTGACGTTTGACTTAATTGGCTGGTGCTTAAATGAGAGAACGCAATGTAGCACAGCTTAAGCAGCTCGGCATTCCTTATCTCAGCACTTGCAGCTCAGCCCAGGGCTTTGGAGACGCAGAAAGAAGTCACCCCTGGGAAAGTTGTTGGAACCCAGGGGCCTGGAGAGAAGACCAGCAGAGACCATCCTGTGCCTTCCACATAAGAAAGAACCTCAGTGGAAAGTTAGCTGCCTTTCCTCTGAAGAACCAACAAAATAAATCCCCTTTTATTAAAAGCCAATCCGTCTCTGGTGTGTTGCATTCTGGCAGCTAGCAAACTAGAGCAGTCCTCAAAGGACTTCGTCATGAAAGTAAAACAAAAACCCACCCAATGGGAGAAACCACATATCCAATATCTGAAACCATATGTCCAATAAAGGATTAATATCCAGAATATATAAAGAGTTCTTTCAACTTAACAACAAAAAGACAACCAACCCTATTAAAGCATGGGCAAAACTTGAACAGACATCTCTCCAAAGAAGATACACAAATGGCCAAAAAGTGCATGAAAAGATGCCCAATGTCATTAGCCATCAGGGAAATGAAAATCAAAACCACAATGAATTACCATTTTACATCTATGAAAATGGCAGCTATTAAAAAAAAGAAAATAAAAAATGTTGTAGAGGATGTGGAGAAATAGGAACACTCATTCATTGCTGGTGGAAATATAAAATGATGCAGCCACTGTGGAAGACAATTTGGCAGTTCTTCAGAAAGCTAATTTTCTGATTAGAATCTGTTGTGCATCCCAGAAAAGCCAAGTTCTTTAATCAGTATCACTGATGGGAGCTTTTTGATTGTTTCCATGGATATGTGACCTACCCAGTTGTGGGTGGTAACTTTGATTAGATGGTTTCCATGGAGATGTATCTTCACCCATTCAAGGTGAGGGTTGCTCACTGGAGCCCCTTAAGAGGGACCCACCTTTAAAAAAACTTTAGACCCTCGAGAGTCACAAGAACCCACACAGCCAGAGACCTTTGGAGATGAGGAAAGAAAGAAAATGCCCCTGGGGGAGCTTCAGGAAGAAGCCTGGAAAGAAAGCTAGCAGACATCACCATATTTGTTATGTGCCTTTCCAGTTGAGGGGAAATCCTGAACATCATTCGCCTTCTTGAACCAAGGTATATTTCCCTGGATGCTTGCTTAAATTTGGACATTTTCACAGCCTCAGAACATGTATATTTGCAACATAATAAATTCCCCTTTTTAAAAACCATTCTATTTCTGGTATATCACATTCCAGCAGCTTGCAAACTAAAACAGCTAAGTTAGAACTATTACCATAAGACCCAATAATCCCACTTCTAGGTATAAATCCAAAAGAATTGAAAGCAGAGACTTGAACAGATATTTGCATACTGATGTTCATAGCAGCATTATTCACAGTTGCCAGAAGATGGAAATAAACTGAGTGTCCATCAATCAATGAAGGGATATGCAAAGTGTGGTATATACATAAAATAGAATGTCATTCAGCAATAAAAAGGAATGAAGTCCAATATGTGGAACAACATGGCTGAACCTTGAAGACTTCCTATTGAGTGAAATAAGCAAGACATAAAACAACAAATATTGTATAATCTATTTTGAAACCATTAGAATAGGCAAACTCATGATTATATTTAGATCATATTAGTGAGATCATACAAGATTTATCCTATTGTGTCTGGCTTATTTCACTTAACATAATGTCGCCAAGGTTCATCCATGCTATTGCATGCCTCAGAACTTTATTCCTTTTTAGAAGATAATGTCCTCTGCAAAGAGTGAAAATTCTATATCTTTCTTTCCAATTTGGTTGCCTTTTATTTATTTTTCTTGTCCAACTGCTCTGGCTAGAACTTCTAGCACAGTGTTGAGTAATAGTGTTGACAGTGGGTATCCTTGTCTTGTTCCCAATCTTAGAGGGAAAGCTTTCAGTCTTTTACCATTGAGCATGATGTTAGCTGTGGATTTTTGATATGTGCCCTTTATCATGTTGAGGAAGTTTCCTTTTAATCTTATCTTTTGAAATGTTTTTGTCAAGAAAGGATGCTGAATTATGTTAAATGCCTTTTCTGCATCAATTGATAAGATCACGTGATTTTCCCCCTTTGATTTGTGAATGTGGTGTATTACATTAATTGATTTTCTTCTGTTGAGCCTCCCTGGCATACATGGAATAAAACCCACTTGATCATGCTGTATAAATATTTCAATGTGCTGTTGGATTTGATTTGCAAGTATTTTTTGAGGATTTTTGTATCCATAATCATTAGAGAGATTTGTCTGTAATTTTCTTTTCTTGTAGTATCTTTATCTGGCTTTGGTATTGGGATAATGTTGGTAGTTTTCCTTTCAATTTCTCCCAATGGCAAGGGGAACGTTTATCCTATGACAGACACCCCTCTGTATATTGAAAGCAGATAACTTATTCTGAGTTTCACAGATCCACAACCAGAGGGGAATTTTGCCTTAGAACAACCATGCCTGTAGCTGATTTTGATAAGACTTCCTACTTAGCTATTGTTACTGAAATGATTTAAGCTTTTGTGACATTGTGATGGAATGAATGTATTTTGCATATGGAAAGAACATGTCTTTTTGGGGTTCAGAGGGGGGAATGTGCTGGTTTGAATCTATTATGTACCCCAGAAAAGACTATGTTCTTTGAATCCATTTTTGTGGGGGGCAGACCTGTTGTGGGTGGGACTTTTTGATTAGGTTGTTTCTATGGAGCTGTGACCCACCCAATTCAAGGTGGATCTTAATCCTGTTACTGGAGTCCTCTATGAAGAGAATAAAGATAGAAAACACAGAGACACAGCAAAACTAAGAGATGAAATCCAGAGAAAAGACTCTAGAAGAGAGAGAGAGAGCTATTGAAACCAAAACCGCTTGTAAAGGGCCAACAGACATCTCCATTTGCCTTCCCATGTGACAGAAAAATCCCAAATACCAGCAGCCATTCCTCCAAGAAGGTATCTTCCTCTTGATGCTTTAATTTAGACATTTTCATAGTCTTTGAGCTGTAAATTTGTAACTGATATTTCCTTTTTAAAAAGCCAACCCATTTCTGGTTTATTACATTTCTGAAGGTTTAGCAAACCAAAACCTGGGGCCCTGTGTCTTTGAATTTCCACCTCATTCACCCCTGTTGGGGGCAGGATTGAAACTATGCCTGGCATTCCTTGTCCTGGGTGAGCTAAAATCATGACTCAAAGCCAGAACCCACTGATCCCAATTTGCCCATCAAAAGCCATGATCAGTACTTGTCAGTGTGCTGTACTTGTACTGTTCTTGGTGAAGAAGGCTTCTACATCCCTTTCCATTTGCCACAGCCAGGCAGGAACTCAACTGAGGCAGCTAACATCGAGAATGGTGGATGGGCATTGATAGTTTCTGCTGAGTGCTTTATTCACAGTTTTTTTACACAGTGTCTGGAATACTTTGTTTCTGTTTTCCCTGGATGCTGTGTAATGCTTTCCTGGCCTCCAGAGCCCCAGAACAGTTTTCAGACAGTTTCTTCCTGTCTGCTAGCCTTTTTTGGAGAAGTAGTGATGCTCCTGCTCTGTACCATCTTCCCTGGAAATTCCATTCTTTCTTATTCCATCCTACTATTAAGCATGTGCAATGAAATCTGTACTTCTGTTGTTGCATGTTTCAGCTCTAGAATTTCCATTTTTTTTAAAGTTTCCATTAATATGCTGTAATTCTCCCATTTTTTTCGACTGTTATCCCTTTTTTCATTAAATCTTTTATAAATTCATTATAGATATTGTTTTGGTTTGCTAAACACTGCCAGAATGCAGTATACCAGAAATGAAATGACTTTTAAAAAGGAAATTTATTAAGTTACATGTTGACAGTTCTGAGGCCATAAAAATGTCCAAACTAAGGCATCTAGATACATTGACTCAAGAAAGGCTAATGTCTATCTATGGGAAGGCATGTGGCTGGCATCTGCTGGTTCTTATTCCCTGTTCCATTGCTTTCGGCTATTGATGACAGTGGTTTCTTCTCTTAGCATCTGTGGACCTTCACTTAGCTTCTCTGGGACACAACTCAGGGCTCTAACTTGCTTAGCATCTCCTGGGAAGGCACATGTTGACATCTGCAGGGCTTTGCATCTCCAGACGTCCATGTCTATGTGTCTGCTCTCTCCATGTCCATGAGTTGCACCATGGCATCTTAGCAACTCCAAATGTCTGCATCTTTATCAGCTCTGAAGCAATTATGTTTTCTCCAAAATATCTCCCATGTTAAAGGACTCCAGTAAACTAATCAAGACCCACCTTGAATGAGTGGAGTCACATCTCCATCCAATCCAAAGGCCACACCCACAAGTTACATCTCCATGGAAGTCATACAATCAAAAGGTCACACACACAATTGAGTGGGTCAGTCTCCATGGAAACAATCTAGCCAAAGGTTTCAACCCTACAATATCGAATCAGAATTAAAGGACATGGCTTTCCTGGGGTACACGCTTTCAAACCAGCACAGGTGGTTCACCTTGATCTTGTTAAAACTTGGCTTTAGACTTTGTTAGGGCACAGCCCTTACTTCCAGGCTCTTGTTTCTTCCTCTTCATGCATGACTTTTTTGAGCCCAACTGAATTGGGATTTTTCACAAATATTTCTCCATGCTGGCTTGTTAAAAGCAGATCACAGAAGTATGTACCTGTCAAAATTTCTCTTTAACTCTCACATGTCAGCAGATGCAACTATCAGGTTCCACACAGCCTGCTAATACATAGATTAAGGTTTGGGCAGGCACTTGAGGAAAATCCCCATGCCTATCTCTGGAGCTTTTTGTTTGCAGCAATTTTCTCTCTAGTAACCTGCCTTGCAAATTACAGCTGCTTAAAGTTAACCTGAATTCTAATCTCTGTTTTTTACACTAGACTATTGTAAAAGACCAACGCTTTCTGCTTGAACTCTAATTCCTCATATTGTAGTTGTGAAATTGTTTTCAGACAGAAAGCTAGTGTGATTGTGAAACTTATTTTACAACACTTACATTTTCTCAAGAAACACAGGCTTGTGTTTTGTCTTTTCCAATGGCCTAAATGATATTCTTCCAGTTTTATAGTTGTTTATGACAAAAGGGAGAATCTTCTGGTTACTCAAGAACCTGTTAATTATTTTATTATAATGTAATAAGCATCTGTGAACCTACCATCCCAAACAAGAGCCAGAACTATGAGAATTATTTGTATCTACTATATCCATTTGTTTACCTTCTACCATCTCCTTGACTCCTTTATTTTGTGGCAACTTTCATCATGAAACCCAAGTTCGTCATTCCTTTGCTTTCCTTTTTATATAAATGTCTGGTATCTATGTGTATTCCTGAAAAACATTATTTGTTTTCCTTTATAAAAAGTTACAATTCCATTGTTTTCACTCAGTTTTGTGCTGTAAAAATACATCTGTATTGTTATAGGTTCCAGTAGTTCATTTATTTTGATTGCTGTCTGATATTCCACAGTGTGACCATAGCACAGATTTTAATTGACTTTTCCATTGGTAGGCGTTTGAATTGTTTCCAGGTGTTTGCTGTTGTTAAAATATTGCTATGAGCATTCTTATGCATGTCTCCTGGATATATCCCATTCATATGTTCAACTTTAGGAGATAATGCCAAAATATTTTCCAACATTTTAGGCAATGACAGTTCAATGTACTTATAATCAGGAGTGAAATGGTTCAAGAGTAAAAAACTTATTACAAATAAATAACTGTACAGTTTTAATCTTAGCTTCTCTTCTTAGAGGTGCACTTTTTAATTTCATAAAAATATGACAAAATAAAAATATGGATATACTTATACCAGAATTTTATTTTTTTACTTTTTACATTTTAATACCAAACAACATGGTCTATAAAACTTCCTTCATATATCAGTGAAGGATGAAGGGATTTGAAAGAGGCAAGAGTAGCAGATGTAATTTTTAGAGCAGGTGTTAAAGAGCATAGGATCTAACATTTTCATTGATAAAGTGTCCAGATTGCTGAGAATTGCCAAAGAAAAATTTTGTATTCTGTAGTGATAACAAATTAAGTTTCCTGGGTTCATTTAAATACTTATTGCTACATGCAATTTATTTATTTATTTATTTACTTACTTACTTACTTATTTATTCTCAAGCAATTAGTTCCCACAGTACCACTTCCTCACCTCACCCTGCTATCAAGAGAGGAATTTGTTCTTGCCTCCTATCTCTAGAAATGCTAAATGTTAAATCTCTAAGTGCTGCTTTCACATTTTAAATTGTTGCCTTCTTTCTTACTAGCTCATAAAATTGTTTCCCCATATATTTCCCTCTCATATGTGATATTACCTTATGTATTATTCCTTTTCTTTGGATCCTTATTGTTAAACATTTAAAAAACTTAACAATATTCTTTTATGGTTTTCTCATGATAATAAGATGCAAGCAAGTGAATCATAGTAAGGTTTTCAGTCTTCACAGCCTCATGGTGCTTTATCTAATCTGCGTCTAGCCAAAAAAGGCAGATGAGCCTTGTTAACCCAATCAGCTAGACATCTTTCTCCATAAAATCTTACAGATGGTTCTGATATTTCCGACATTTCTAAGCATCTGTTTAAAATTCTCAAGTTGCTTCCACAAAATATATTTGAATTTTATTTGTAGTTGTACTTGATTATATATCTGTAGACATTTGAGGATTAGCATTGAGAAAGAGTTTTAAGACATGTCCTTATTCTGGATGAACATCACAATCTAGTGCAATTAAAATTGAAGTAAAAAATAAACAAAGAACAAACCAAAATATATGCTATTGGGGCATTAAGTCAAGTTTTCTATTGACTTCCATTATTCTTTTGGTGATTTGATATAGAATAATGATGACTTCATCCATCTATACCAAGTGAAAAAGAACATAATGATATGATTCTTGTTATGTAAATAAGAAAAATGCATAGGGAAAAGCATGGAAAAAATGTAAAAATATCAATAGCAAATACTTTTGCTTTTATAAAACTAAAAAATAATGAGGCAATAACTTTTATGAAGTTTAAGTGAGCTAAAATATATAAAGCATTTAGAATATGGTTTGGCAAGTAAATATTAAATAACTAATAAGAATTATTAATTTCATTGTTATTGCTTGCGCCTTTTATTCTTTTCAAGATTACACCCTGAAAAGATTCCCTGGGTCAAAACATATCAACTTTTCTAAGACTCCTATTATTCTCAAATTGCCTTCCCAAAAGGTTAAGCCAGGAACACATAATATTACTTTTCATAATTGACATTGGCTAATATTGTATATCTTATTTTAAATTTCATTGGTTGCTGATTTTTTTAAATGTTTAAACAAATATTTACTCTTTCAATTTTCAGTCAAGAATATATTAATGCATTCTTCTTTTCATGAACATTTAAAACCACAATTACGCTGTTCTTGATTTCTTCAATGTAATTTATTTCCCAGTGGACAACTGATTGCTCTCACTACATTTTAAAGAAGGGATATATGGGTGATGTTTTCTGAGAATATGTTTATTTGAGACTTTTTCCCCTTACTTTTCACTTGTGGCTAAATCTACAATTTTTTTTTAAACTTTTTTTTTTTAATTAATTAATGGAAAAAAAGAAATTAACCCAACATTTAGAACCCATACCATTCTACATATGCAATGAGTAATTCTTAACATCATCACACAGATGCATGATCATCGTTTCTTAGTACATTTGCATCGGTTTAGAAGAACTAGCAACACAACAGAAAAAGATATAGAATGTTAATATAGAGAAAAAAAATAAAAGTAATAATAATAGTAAAAAAAAAAAAAAAACCAAAACCTATAGCTCAGATGCAGCTTCATTCAGTGTTTTAACATGATTACTTTACAATTAGGTATTATTGTGCTGTCCATTTTTGAGTTTTTGTATCTAGTCCTGTTGCACAGTCTGTATCCCATCAGCTCCAATTACCCATTATCTTACCCTGTTTCTAACTCCTGCTGAACTCTGTTACCAATGACATATTCCAAGTTTGTTCTCAAATGTCAGTTCACATCAGTGGGACCATACAGTACTTGTCCTTTAGTTTTTGGCTAGACTCACTCAGCATAATGTTCTCTAGGTCCATCCATGTTATTACATGCTTCATATGTTTATCCTGTCTTAAAGCTGCATAATATTCCATTATATGTATATACCACAGTTTGTTTAGCCACTCGTCTGTTGATGGACATTTTGGCTGTTTCCATCTCTTTGCAATTGTAAATAACGCTGCTATAAACATTGGTGTGCAAATGTCCGTTTGTGTCTTTGCCCTTAAGTCCTTTGAGTAGATACCCAGCAATGGTATTGCTGGGTCGTATGGCAAGTCTATATTCAGCTTTTTGAGGAACCTCCAAACTGCCTTCCACAGTGGTTGCACCATTTGACATTCCCACCAACAGTGGATAAGTGTGCTTCTTTCTCCGCATCCTCTCCAGCACTTGTCATTTTCTGTTTTGTTGATAATGGCCATTCTGGTGGGTGTGAGATGATATCTCATTGTGGTTTTGATTTGCATTTCTCTAATGGCCAGGGACATTGAGCATCTCTTCATGTGCCTTTTGGCCATTTGTATTTCCTCTTCTGAGAGGTGTCTGTTCAAGTCTTTTTCCCATTTTGTAATTGGGTTGGGTGTCTTTTTGTTGTTGTTGAGTTGAACAATCTCTTTATAAATTCTGGATACTAGACCTTTATCTGATATGTCATTACGAAATATTGTCTCCCATTGTGTAGGCTGTCTTTCTACTTTCTTGATGAAATTCTTTGATGCACAAAAGTGTTTAATTTTGAGGAGCTCCCATTTATTTATTTCCTTCTTCAGTGCTCTTGCTTTAGGTTTAAGGTCCATAAATCCGCCTCCAATTGTAAGTTTCATAAGATATCTCCCTACATTTTCCTCTAACTGTTTTATGGTCTTAGACCTAATGTTTAGATCTTTGATCCATTTTGAGTTAACTTTTGTATAGGGTGTGAGATATAGGTCTTCTTTCATTCTTTTATATATGGATATCCAGTTCTCTAGGCACCATTTATTGAAGAGACTGTTCTGTCCCAGGTGAGTTGGCTTGACTGCCTTATCAAAGATCAAATGTCCATAGATGAGAGGGTCTATATCTGAGCACTCTATTTGATTCCATTGGTCGATATATCTATCTTTATGCCAATACCATGCTGTTTTGACCACTGTGGTTTCATAATATGCCTTAAAGTCAGGCAGCGTGAGACCTCCAGCTTCGTTTTTTTTCCTCAAGATGTTTTTAGCAATTCGGGGCACCCTGCCCTTCCAGATAAATTTGCTTATTGGTTTTTCTATTTCTAAAAAATAAGTTGTTGGGATTTTGATTGGTATTGCATTGAATCTGTAAATCAATTTAGGTAGGATTGACATCTTAACTATATTTAGTCTTCTAATCCATGAACACAGTATGCCCTTCCATCTATTTAGGTCTTCTGTGATTTCTTTTAACAGTTTTTTGTAGTTTTCTTTATATAGGTTTTTTGTCTCTTTAGTTAAATTTATTCCTAGGTATTTTATTCTTTTAGTTGCAATTGTAAATGGGATTCATTTCTTGATTTCCCCCTCTGCTTGTTCATTGCTAGTGTATAGAAATGCTACAGATTTTTGAATGTTGATCTTGTAACCTGCTACTTTGCTGTACTCATTTATTAGCTCTAGTAGTTTTGTTGTGGATTTTTCCAGGTTTTCGACATATAGTATCATATCGTCTGCAAACAGTGATAGTTTTACTTCTTCCTTTCCAATTTTGATGCCTTGTATTTCTTTTTCTTGTCTAATTGCCTTGGCTAGAACCTCCAACACAATGTTGAATAATAGTGGTGATAGTGGACATCCTTGTCTTGTTCCTGATCTTAGGGGGAAAGTTTTCAATTTTTCCCCATTGAGGATGATATTAGCTGTGGGTTTTTCATATATTCCCTCTATCATTTTAAGGAAGTTCCCTTGTATTCCTATCTTTTGAAGTGTTTTCAACAGGAAAGGATGTTGAATCTTGTCAAATGCCTTTTCTGCATCAATTGAGATGATCATGTGATTTTTCTGCTTTGATTTGTTGATATGGTGTATTACATTAATTGATTTTCTTATGTTGAACCATCCTTGCATACCTGGGATGAATCCTATTTGGTCATGATGTATAATTCTTTTAATGTGTTGTTGGATACGATTTGCTAGAATTTTATTGAGGATTTTTGCATCCATATTCATTAGAGAGATTGGTCTGTAGTTTTCTTTTTTTGTAATGTCTTTGCCTGGTTTTGGTATGAGGGTGATGTTGGCTTCATAGAATGAATTAGGTAGTTTTCCCTCCACTTCGATTTTTTTGAAGAGTTTGAGGAGAGTTGGTACTAATTCTTTCTGGAATGTTTGGTAGAATTCACATGTGAAGCTGTCTGGTCCTGGACTTTTCTTTTTAGGAAGCTTTTGAATGAGTAATTCAATTTCTTTACTTGTGATTGGTTTGTTGAGGTCATCTATTTCTTCTTGAGTCAAAGTTGGTTGTTCATGTCTTTTCAGGAACCCGTCTATTTCATCTAAATTGTTGTATTTATTAGTGTAAAGTTGTTCATAGTATCCTGTTATTACCTCCTTTATTTCTGTGAGGTCAGTAGTTATGTCTCCTCTTCCATTTCTGATCTTATTTATTTGCATCCTCTCTCTTCTTCTTTTTGTCAATCTTGCTAAGGGCCCATCAATCTTATTGATTTTCTCATAGAACCAACTTCTGGTCTTATTGATTTTCTCTATTGTTTTCATGTTTTCAATTTCATTTATTTCTGCTCTAATCTTTGTTATTTCTTTCCTTTTGCTTGCTTTGGGATTAGTTTGCTGTTCTTTCTCCAGTTCGTCCAAGTGGACAGTTAATTCCTGCATTTTTGCCTTTTCTTCTTTTCTGATATAGGCATTTAGGGCAATAAATTTCCCTCTTAGCACTGCCTTTGCTGCGTCCCATAAGTTTTGATATGTTGTGTTTTCATTTTCATTCGCCTCAAGGTATTTACTAATTTCTCTTGCAATTTCTTCTTTGACCCACTTGTTGTTTAAGAGTGTGTTGTTCAGCCTCCACGTATTTGTGAATTTTCTGGCACTCTGCCTATTATTGATTTCCAACTTCATTCCTTTATGATCCGAGAAAGTGTTGTGTATGATTTCAATCTTTTTAAATTTGTTAAGACTTGCTTTGTGACCCAGCATATGGTCTATCTTTGAGAATGATCCATGAGCACTTGAGAAAAAGGTGTATCCTGCTGTTGTGGGATGTAATGTCCTATAAATGTCTGTTAAGTCTAGCTCATTTATAGTAATATTCAGATTCTCTATTTCTTTATTGATCCTCTGTCTAGATGTTCTGTCCATTGATGAGAGTGGGGAATTGAAGTCTCCAACTATTATGGTAAATGTGTCTATTTCCCTTTTCAGTGTTTGCAGTGTATTCTTCACGTATTTTGGGGCATTCTGGTTCGGTGCATAAATATTTATGATTGTTATGTCTTGTTTAATTGTTCCTTTTAGTAGTATATAGTGTCCTTCTTTGTCTCTTTTAACTGTTTTACGTTTGAAGTCTAACTTGTTGGATATTAGTATATCCACTCCTGCTCTTTTCTGGTTGTTATTTGCATGAAATATCTTTTCCCAACCTTTCACTTTCAACCTATGTTTATCTTTGGGTCTAAGATGTGTTTCCTGTAGACAGCATATGGAAGGATCCTGTTTTTTAATCCATTCTGCCAGTCTATGTCTTTTGATTGGGGAATTCAGTCCATTAACATTTAGTGTTATTACTGTTTGGATAATATTTTCCTCTAACATTTTGCCTTTTGTATTATATATATCATATCTGACTTTCCTTCTTTCTACACTTTTCTCCATACCACTCTCTTCTGTCTTTTCATATCTGACTCTAGTGCTCCCTTTAGTATTTCTTGCAGAGCTGGTCTCTTGGTCACAAATTCTCTCAGTGACTTTTTGTCTGAGAATAAACTTTTTTTTCTTAATCAAAAAAAATTGACGAACAAAACATTTAGATATCATTCCATTCTACATATACAATCAGTAATTCTTAATATCATCACATGGTTGCCTATTCATCATTTCTTAGTACATTTGCATCGATTTAGAAAAAGATATAAAAAGACAACAGAAAAAAAATAAAATGATAATAGAGAAAAAAAAGATAATACATACCATACCCCTTACCCCTCACTTTCATTTACCACTATTTCAAACTGAATTCATTTTAAAATTTGTTCCCCTATTATTTATTTTTATTCCATATGTTCTACTCTTCTGTTGATATAGTAGCTAAAAGGAGCATCAAACATAAGGTTTTCATATTCACAGAGTCTTATTGTGAAAGCTATATCATTGTTCAATAATCATCAAGAAACATGGCTACTGGAACACAGCTCTACATTTTCAGGCAATTCCCTCCAGCCTGTCCACTACATCTTGAACAACAAGGTGATATCTACTTAATGCATAAGAATAACCTCCAGGATAACCTCTCGACTCTGTTTGGAATCTCTCAGCCATTGACACTTTGTCTCATTTAACTCTTCCCCCTTTTGATCGAGAAGGTTCTCTCAGTCTCTTGATGTTAATTCTCAGCTCATTCTAGGGTTTTTCTCAGTCCCTTGATGCTGAGTCTCAGCTCATTCCAGGATCTCTGTCCCACGTTGCCAGGAAGGTCCACACCCCTGGGAGTCATGTCCCACGCACAGAGGGGGAGGGTGGTGAGACTGCTCGTCGTGTTGGCTGGAGAGAGGGGCCACATCTGAGCAACAAAAGAGGCTCTCTTGGGGGTGACTCTTAGGCCTAAATTTTAAGTAGACTTGACCTATCCTTTGTGGGCTTAAGTTTCATGTGAACAAACCCCAAGACTGGGGGCTCAGCCTTTAGCTTTGGTTGTCCACACTGCTTGTGAGAATATCAAGAATTCAACTTGGGGGAGTTGAATTTCTCCCCACTCTCACCATTCCCCGAAGAGGGCTTGCAAAAACCTACAATTTTAGAATAACAGTGGTTTTACTCAAATATCTGTAGGGACATTTTTTTTTCCTTTTGTCGATGATCTACAATTAGAATGGTACATATTGACAGTAATACTTTACCATAATCATGTTCAAAGCTGCTTTATTATTTCTCTTATAACATTCATTTCTACCGTATGATAATATAGCATTTTTATTAATGATTTTCCTTATTTTATAATTTCATTTGTATTTTACATGCAAATTCATAATTCTTGTGATTAAAATCATTGTTTTGGCATGATTTGAGTTTTCATTCCCTTTATCACACATTTTCTTTGTATATCTTTTATTACTTTCACCATTTTTAGGATAATGTCTACAAATATGGTTTATATTTACTATGGTTAGCAGTCTCTAATCCCTAGTATTTTGAAAAGAAGAGTAAAATCTTGTAGGGAATTTAGTCCTCTTCTGTCCTATATTTCACTAAAGGCTTTAAAAGATTTACTTTAGTTATACTCAGATTGAACTATCAATCCCAGATTTGGATCACCACTCTTGAAGCTTGATTGTAATTCTCTTTTTTGGACTGTCATTTAGTTTTCAAATCCCTCCTTTTAAAAATTTTTTCTGTGGAAAATGTATCTCAACCTCACTCCTCATCTTTAACATTTTCTTTGGCTCTAAAAGCCATCTAATTAATATAAAATCACTGAGTGTTAGTAATTTTTCTTTGTAATTTTTAAATATTTGTCTGTTTTTGTCCCTCAAAAGTGTTGAACTTTTATTTATTTTACCTTCACTATTTATTTTTTTGAAGATTTTACAGTGTTTATTGATTAAAAAATTGATATTATTTTCCAGTCTCTTTTTACCATTTTCACAGATTGAAATTATCTAATTTCGTGTTTTGTTTTTTTTTCCCTACTTTTTCTTACCTTTTTTTTTTAAAGTATTGTTTCTGTTAGCCATTGACTCAATATAAATATTCAGTTTTTAAAAGAAGATATCGCTTCAGTTATTCAATTAGTTGCTCTTTTTAAATTCCTTTCAGCATATTCCATTCACTAGCTCCTTATTAAAATATACTCTATTACACACTCCTTTTAAAAAATTGATTATTGTTGAAACACACATTTCTCTAGTTTCTATATATTTTTGGTATATCTTGGTGATTTAACAAATCAAATTCCTCATTTTTATTGTTTTGTCAAAAATATACTATTTAATTTTTGCTTATGAAAGTTAAACCTACAAGCTCACTTCAGTTTTATGCGACTTCTAATTTTGAAGTAAAGAGTCAGAACTCATTTTTCAAAACGTATTTTACACATTTCAAATCTTTTATGTCTATTACTTTTTAAATTATCACCTAGTGCTATTCTCCTTTTCTTAGGTTTATACTTAATTTTCATAGCAGGTTGTGATAGGAAGAGTCTCAGAAAGATTCAGGAGAACTGAAATCTAATTCTGTTATTATAAGGAAACTGCCATCACCAATTGCTACTATAACCACCTACTACAAGTACTGTAAATGATTAAAAAAAATAAAAGGGAAAAATAACTAAAATTTATATGATATTTTAGAAATAACTAATACTTTTATTTATATTATCTTAATTAATCATTATTATTACTTTGGTATTGATATGGTATTGATATAGTGTCATCATTTTTTAGATTTCGGAAATAGCATTCAGATAGCTCACATGACCATGACTTTATAGCTGGTGAAACTAGGACCAAAACTCAGGTTCTTTGGCTTTAAATTTCAAAATTTTCAAAGTTGGGTACATTACCACTGGATGTCAGGTACCCTGCATTTATTTTGCTGGGTATAAGGAAAGGAGCTGATGCAGTCTCTGACCTCAAGGAACACAGCATAAATGGAGTGAGTATTGGAAAAACGCATAACATAAAACACCATACTTCCAGTGCTTGATGTTAATTCATACTTGAGTAGGATAGGATGGTCAAGGGAGTCCACAGGTGTTAATACTGAATGACATTGTAGATTCCAATTAATTCTTTCCTATGGGCAGACACTTCCCTATGACAAAGGACAGAGAAAGGGGAATTCAATTTGAGATTCATCCTTTTTGTTATGTGTATAATTGATACATTCCTTTTTATTCCTGAGTAGTTTTGATGGTTAAGTTCATGTGTCAACTTGTCTCGGTTATGGTGTCCAGTTGTTTGGTCAAGCAAGTATTGGCCTGATCATTACTTTGAGGATATTTCATGGATTAAAATAATTAGTTAGTTGATTGCATCTATGACTGAGCACATCTACAATCAACAAAGGAAATTGCCTTCAGCAATGAGAGATGTCTCATCAGTGGTAACTGATGATTTCAGCAGTCAGAAAGAAGAATTCCTATCTCTACTTTAGTCAGCTAGCTTCTCCTGGAGAAATTATTGAAACTTTCATCAGTATTCCCAACTTGTGGCCTGCCCTAAGGAATTCAGACTTGCCAATCTCCAAGGTCGTGTGAGCTGATTCCTTTAATAAGTCTCTTTATAGTTATATATACATATACATACGTGTATCTCCTGTCAGTTCTGTTTCTCTAGGGAACCTTGACTAATGCAGTAGTATTCTGTTGTATGGATATACTGCAATTTGTATATCCATTCACCTGTTGATTGACATTTAGATTGTTACTAGTTTTTGGGTATTACAAATAATGCTCCTGTGAACATTCACGTAAGAGCATAGCTTTCTGTTATGGGTTAGGGAAGTGACCATTTCTTTAAAGAGCATTACCTACTGTGAGGGACGCATTCTTTTACAATCTAATTTCCTTTCTTTCATACATCAAGCCCTTTGTCATATATGATCCTAGATGGAACTTTCAGCTTTCATATATTGTTGTTAGTTTATTTTATTAAATAAGAATCCTCTTCTGATGTAATCTCTAATGATCTATAAGAAGAGCACCACATTTAGTTGTTTCATCCCTATACATGAGATCTTTACATTTAGCTTAGTCTTTTGCTAAGCTTATATCAGATCCCCATAGACATTTTCTTTCTTTTGTGTTATGACAGTGTTCATTATATGCTGTTCTAGTTTGCTAGCTGCTGGAATGTAATATACCAGAAATAGAATGGCTTTTAAAAAGGGGAATTTAATAAGTTGCTAGTTTACAGTTCTAAGGCCGAGAAAATGTCCAATTAAGACAAGTCTATAGAAATGTCCAATCAAATGTATCCAGGGATAGATACCTTGGTTCTAGAAGGCCAATGCAATTTACAGTTTCTCTCTCAAGTGGAAGGGCACATGGCAAGCATGGCATCATCTGCTAGCTTCTCCTGGTTTCCTGTTTCATGAAGCTCCCTGGGAGGCATTTTCCTTCTTCATCTCCAAAGGTTGCTGACTGGTGGACTCTGCTTCTCGTGACTATGTCATTCTTCTCTGCTCTCTCTGAATCTTCTTTCTCCAAAATGTTTCCTCTTTTATAGGGCTTCAGAAACTAATCAAGACCCACCCAAATGGGTGGAGACATGTCCTCACCTAATCCATTTTAACAACCATTCTTGATTTGATTACATTTCCAGGGAGATGACCTAATTACATACAGTATTGAATAGGGATTATTCTGCCTTTACGAAATGGGATTTTGATTAAAACATGACTTTTCTAGGGTCCATACATCCTTTCAAACCAGTACATATGCATTCCTAGCTTTGCTGTGCATTGCTTTTAATGGAATGTAATGAGTCACATTTTAAGGTTTTATATTGGTACCTTTCCTAACATTTCTTTTTTTCTCTCTTGTTCCATATTTTTGTCTATTCTGATGTTTGCCAGCTTTATCCATTCTTATAGTTCCTAACTGGTTCTTGGGTACTGTCTTTGGTCAGAATTCTCCCCTTATTTTCTTTATCTTATACTTCTTCTAATGTCTTTTGAAGTGTTTTGCTTTCTTTGCTCTTTTTCATCTGTTCCTAATTCAGACATTTCTACTATGGTTGGCATTCTTACATTAGCATTTTGATCTTAGTGGAATGAGGGTGACCAGAAGGTACCAGAGTGATTATTTAAGTGAAGGAAGCATAAGAGATAGATGCCATCAATCTGAAATATGCAGACTGTCAGCTGGAACATAAAAAAAAATTCAAGAAAGACCAAGGAGGGTCATAATCCAAAAGGGTCATACAGAGGGGTTTATAGCCTTTGCAAGGAAGTTTGATAAATGTTTCCTGGATTTTAACTGGATTGAGGCAGTCCTATTCCCTTAGGTATGGTCCCGTTATAGCAAGAGCAATAGAAGGATTTGATCAAAGTAAGGGATGTGAAAGTTACTTGTACTTCATCTGAAAGTTTTTATGTTTTTTATATTTTCTCAGTTTATTTTTTACCGCTTTCTCCTTTTCCTGATTTGTTTTGTCTTATATACTGTTTGAAATGCAACCTGAACTTTCCCCTCCTTTTTTTTGTGCATATTCTCTTTTTTCCTATTTTCTATCTTTGATGATATTTGTTCAACCCTAGCAAAAACTTAACTATATCTTCTGATTTTAATATGGAACCTTTCTGGTCTAGCTATTAAATTTTGTTTAATATACATATTTTTTTCCTGTGATGAATTAAAAATGATCTATTTTTAGTAGATAGCTATAAAGTTCTTTTAATTTATTCTTTCAACTAATATTTCCAAGCACTGAGAAGAAGATGGCGAACAAGACAGTGAGATAACCAAGGTCCTTACTACTGGAGAATTTATATTACCTGTGACATTTCAAGTCATTATAAGGTAAACTTGTGCTCAAAAGAACCAATCATTAAACTAGAACTTTGGTCTCATCTTGATTCTGTCCTAATTGAAAAGTCATTTGCTGATGGCTCTTTCACTTCCTTTTTATTAAGTGTATGTGGAATATGAAGCTTGAGAACTAGAAGTCAGAATAGTTATTTAAATATCTTAAAGTATATTTCTTCTTGCTGTCTTGCAGTTGAAATTTTCAGTTCATTAGAATTTATATTAAAGAAAGGAAGGGGGATATCTTAATGCAGGTTGACTAGAAGCAGGATCTGAGATGGGAATGCAGGTACCTATGATTTATTGAGGGTGTGCTTTTCAGGAAAAAGAATATATATATATATATATTACAGGATAGAAATGAGAAAGAGCTAAGCAAGGATATGGTCTCTGGTTAAGTCCATCCATGGGGATTGGGGACTTGAGCATAAATCATTCTTCAGCTTTTTTCCTTCTTCAAGGAGGCTAGATTTTTGTCAACTGTATTAGTCACTCCCTGGCTAAGCCATTCTTGGCATGGGAGTAACCTTCTGGATGAGATAGCTACCATCATTTGAGTATATTTCTTTGGAGAACACAGCTCCTGTGAGCAATTAACAGGCAACACTCATAGCAGCTGGGATATGGGTGTATGGGCCTGGTAAGGAGGATTGGGCAGGACACTAACAGTGTACACTATAGCCTACCCTTTGTGCCAGTATGAACTGATTGGCTCTGACAATTATGTACACTGTATCCAAGCACAAGTTCTCAAGGATTTT
Organism: Tamandua tetradactyla; assembly: GCF_023851605.1. Classification (NCBI taxonomy): domain Eukaryota; kingdom Metazoa; phylum Chordata; class Mammalia; order Pilosa; family Myrmecophagidae; genus Tamandua; species Tamandua tetradactyla. The sequence goes on from NC_135332.1 coordinate 148,429,209, forward strand.
GTGTTCACAATTTCTCGAAAGACTTAAGAGTGCTATAGCTGCTACCATTGTTGTTGGTCCTGCAGTCATATCTGATACTTCTCAACTTCCTTTTTATCACTTCTGTTGGTATAGATGGCTTGCCTGGTAGATTGATTCAGACCCTCATCTCAGGGTTCTGAGCCCTTGTAGTCTTCTTTTTTTTTAATCATGGTTTTCCACTTGCAGTTGCAACATGATGAAAATAATAAAATATACTCCAGTGGATAACCTTAGTGTCGGACATACCCTGCTGACCCATATTCCGGCAGCCATCCTACTTTGGAGTAATGGTTAGTAAGGCAACGTCTACTTCACCTGTTGGTTCCTGAAACTGTTTGGCACAGGCCATATGACAACCATTGATTTAAGGAGTGTACTATATTCTGAAGTGTCCTGTCCTTGCAGGGTGTCCACTCCAACTAGTATCTCAGCAGCATGTTTAAGATGATATTCTACTGCTCTGTCAGGTCAAAAGGTTCTGGGTGGCATGATATGTGGTAGAGATCAGTGATAATATGGTCACTACATTACCACTACAAAAGAAAAATATTTCCTTTGCTTGGTCTGAAGTATAGTTTATGATTTCCCATGTAGATAAAACAGGTACTCTGTAAGTACATGTATAATGGTGCTCACTGAAGGAGTTTGGGGAAAGAAGGCAAACTTATACTAAGAATATGTATCTATTCTTGTTTGAATGAATCACTGCCCATGTTGGGGGGTTCTCTGTTTGGCAGATCAGACATTCAGCAGGAATAGTAGGTAGATAAGATCTCTACCTACTAGTGAGAGGTAGAATATTCTGTTGGGCACTTGCATAGCCTGCCTATCTGCCACCATGGTCTATTCCATTTATAGGTCATTTATAGGTATTGGTGGGTGTAGTGGTTTGAAGCTATATGTGCCCCAGAAAAACATGTTCTTAAATTGAATCTATCCTTATGTGCAAACCCATTGTAAGTAGGACGTCTTGATGAGACTTCTTCAGTTAAGTTGTGTCCTACCCCTATCAGGATGGGTCTTAACCCTATTACTGGAGTCCTTTATAAAAGAATGAAATTCAGCCAGAGAAAGAGAAAGGCATGGAAACAAGAAGCTGAAACCAGTGAAACCCAGAAGAAAAGGAAGAGACAAGCAGATGCTGCCATGGGCCTTACCATGCAACAGAGGAACCAAGGATTTCTGGAAGCTGGTCTTTGGGATGAAAGCATTGCCTTGATTTGGACATTTTCCTGGCTTTAATACTCTGAGCAAATAAATTCCCATTTTTAACCCAATCCATTTCTTGGTATTTGCTTTGAGTAGCCTAGGAAGCTAAAATAGTAGGGTTGGTGAGGACAGAGGCTGGCTGACATCAACTGATCAATTTGTCTGGTCTACTTGATTATTTAGTGCTTCCTTTTAATCAAATGTTATCTGGTACACATTAATGTGCATTATAAAGATCCATACAGCTTCTCTGCACTCCGATAGGTTCAACCGTATGTCTATTTACCAGAACTCATTGTCTCTGATCTTTTAATCATGCTTTTCTTCTTGCCCTCTAAACAACTGGCTAAGCTATTTGCCACCATAGTCCATTTATATTCTAACGGGCTGCTTTTCTCTTCATACAAAGTGGTGACTTTGTGCAAACACAAAAAGTCCTTGACAAAATACTAGCAAAAATATTTCAACAGCTTGGTAAAAAGATTATATATCATAACCAAGTGGGATTTATCTCAGGAATGCAGGGGTGGATTGACAAACGAATATCAGTGTAATAGATGAAATACCTATAACAAAGGAAAAAATCATATGGTTATCTCAATAGAGGTAGAAAAGGCATTTGATGAAATTCAACACCCTTTCATGTTTAAAACACTTAGAAAATTAGGAATAGAAGGGTACTTCCTCAATAATCATAAAGGTCCTTTATGAAAAACACAGAGCTAGCAACACACTCAATGATGAAAGGTAGAAGGCTGTCCTCCTAAGATCAGGAAGAAAACAAGTATCCCCACCTTCACCACTGCTATTCAATATTGTACTAGTAGTTCTAGCCAGAGCAATTAGACAAGAAGAAGAAATAAAAGGTATCCAAATTGGAAAGGAAGAATTTTTATTTGCAGATGACATGATTCTCTATATAGAAAATCCAAAGATTCTGAAGGAAAGTCACAATGAGATACCATTTCACACCCACAAGCACAACTGTTATTAAAATAATGAAATAAATGTTGGAGAGGATGCAGAAAAACTGAAACTCTAGTGCCTTGTTGGCAAAATGTAAAATGGTACAGTAGTATGTGGAAAGCAATATGATGATTCCTCAGAATCTTAAATATAGAATTACTGCATGACCCGACAATTATACTATTAGGTATTTACCAAAAGAAACTGAAAACAAATACTTACATACCAATATTTATAACAGCATTATTCACAATAGCCAAAATATGAAGACAACCTAAGTGTCCATTAACTGATGAATGGATAAACAAAATGTTGGTCATACACAGAATGGAATATTGTTTGGCCATAAGAAAGAATGAAGTTCTGACATATCCTACAACATGGATGAACCATGAAAACATTGTGCTGAATGAATTAAGCAAGGCACATAAGGACAAATATTTTATGACTTCACATATTAAATACCAGGGAACTCGGGGAGGAGAGTTGGAGAAGTTATTACTTGGTGAGTATAGAGAGTAAATTTTTGGAAAAAAATTTAATTAAAAAAGAGCAGATAACCAGGTTCATACCCTAAAGCACTACTTATTGGGAGGATTTCCCTTTATCACTTCCTCTTCCGAAATAGAGCTGAGGTGCAATAACATGCAATTTTTAGCTAGCATTCACATATGGAAAAGCCTATTCATTATCCAAGCTCAGCCTTTTCTTCCATCTTCAACTGGTCACAGATGGTTGTGAGCTTGGGAAGAGGCATTGATGCAATAGTGGTAAGTCACTTGATAGTCTGGACCACATGTTTGGGCAGCTTACTTGTGCCCTCTGGACTTGTGCAACCCCAATCCCAGATCAGCTATTTCCATTTTATAACTGACAGCTGCTGAGCCTGTCTGACCTTATGATTTGGTGGATCTCATGATTAATATCTGACCACAACTTTATTTGATAAACTAAAGCCAGATGCTCCATCTCTGTCAGGACTCAGTAGCACCACAGAAGCTGTTTTTTTCATTTTTTTTTTTTTATGGTTTTTTGCTTTGATGGCAAGGCCTCACTCCAAAATGCTAAAGGTTTACTTTACATTTTCCTACTGGGATTTTCTAGAGACTCCACCTGTCTTCTTCTTTCACTACTGATATCTCTAGCACCAGTAGATATACAGGATCATATTATGATCATATATCATCATATACATTTGTACCTTAGTGTGGAACTGCTGAAGATCTCAGAATATGTTATGTTCAAAACACAAAGAGTCACAACAAATCTTAAACTGTTTTTTATTAGTGCTGGGAAGTACATTGTGTAATATAATTGATTTTATATTGGAGAAGATATTTTGACATGTTTCAGACCAGTAAAACCCTAAAAACTTAAACTCTTTTGCATTTATCCCTTACTTTATCCTTTGGAGTACGTGTCCCTTACCCTTCGGTTGCTGTTCAAATCCATTCCACATGTTGTCGTCAATGGAGTGTACCAATGCTATGTTCTGTTGGATATTCAGACTACAAAGATTCTTCTGACTGTCCTATGACAGAAGGAAGAAGAATTAACCAAATCCCTGGGGCAAGTCCATGAATACATCCGGTTGTCTGACCTATGTGAATGAGGATTGCTTTTCCTCCTTTTTTCTGATGGGAATAGAAAATAATACTTTCACCAAAGCAGTCACTACATATCCAGTGCTGTGCTCATTAGCACAACAGCTGAGTCTACTACTTGGTTAAATTTATAGTAGTATTTGCCCTTGTCCTTTGGGATTTGCAAGGTCCAAACTGGTGAATTAAATGGGGATATTTTAGGGAACCCCTACCTGGTACCATTTAAATCTTTAAGGGTAGCACTAATCACTGCTATTTCCCTCAGGATGCAAATTATTTTCATTTACTAACTTTGTAATAATGGTGGGGTGGCTTGTACTTGCCAGGTTATAAAACCAGTGTGATGGTTTTGCCAATTGCTATGTGTGTTCATTCTGGTAACATTTGGGAATCAGGGAAATGACCCTTTGGGTGGGTACACTGTAGCACAGACATGAGCTGTGACTCCATTTCTTACCTGACTATATTCTCCTGCTCTAGTTGGAAGTGCAGGGGTCATAATGTGCTTTACATCTCTAAGTAATAGTGTCCCTTGGATCCTGTATCCAGTATCCAGTATCTCCTGATAAGTCTGAGTATTCACCTTTCCTCAACATATGGTTACCTGAGTAAATGTCATAGATCCCTCTGGGAAAGGATTGGGGGAATCACTATTATATAAACTTATAGTGATGTTGTAAAATCCTTCTTGATAGGGATCTGGTGTTCTTTAGTTGGCTCAGGTTTAGGCATGAGGTGGTGACTAGAAGTGCTTTCCAAGCATTTACTTTCAATTTCTTCTAAATATGTATATAGTAAGCAAAGTCTTACCCTTAGGAACACATGTTCTCTAAGCCATTTCCACAGACTACTGTGGATCAGGGCCACCTGGCTGCCATTAGAAGCTTGTAGTCCATTCTTAGACCCATCTTGCTTCTTACTGTTTTCAGTGAATCTACCTGGCGACTGCAGTTCTGGAGTCCTGTCATTCCCGTTTCTACCCAAGTTTTCTGATAACGTCTTTAACCATTAAAGAACAGCCACCATTTTTACCTTCTCAGCAATGCTTGTGTCTCTGTCACCAGTGTATTTCTACAATCTTGGTAGACGGAGTGTCCTCTAAGTTCTCCTGAGTAACATAGTCAGCCAGTATGTTTTCCAGTCTTTAATAACAGATTCTCTGTAGCATATTCACTTCTCTGAGTCTTTAAATATTTTTTTATGTATTTTTATTGAGATATCTTCACAGCCATACAATCCATCCAAATTTCTCTAAGTCTTTTAATCCATCCCTTCACAATCTTCTATGGTAGGACCGGCATCTCTATCTCATGTAGGTGGCCCATCACTTTTTCTAAGCTTCCAGTATCATATTAACACCATATACTGGGCCCTTGCCATAGTGTTAAATTCTTTTTTACATATTACAAACTCTCTTATCCAGCTTCATATTTTAGCCCCTTTGACCCAGCACTATCAGGATCCACTTCCAGTCATACTCTCCCACTTCCTGCTAGTATATGTTAACTAGGATCTGTTTTGGCACACAATCTCTGTTCAAACCCAGCCTTTTCTCACTTGGGTTATGTGAAGGTTTGAGGCTTTACTGGTCAGGTGCCCAGGAGGGAGGTATTAGCAGACCTCGAAGGAAGCTGGCACAGTCCAAAAAGGTACCTACATCATTTGAAGATTCTTTGTTTTTAGTTGTGAGTTTACAGAACAATCATGCATAAAATGCAAGATTTCCATATACCACCCTATTTTTGACACTTTGTATTGGCATGGTACATTTGTTACAATGATGAAACACATTTTAAGAATTGTACTATTTACTATAAGCCCTGTTTAACTTAGGTTCACTATGTAGTACAGTTCCATAGATTGTTTTAAATTTTTTATATTAGAAGTGTATATACAACCTAACATTTCCTCTTTTAACTTCATTCAGATATTTATTTCAATGCTGTTAATTGCATTCACAATATTATTCTACCAATACCACCATCCATTACCAAAACATTTCCCTTAAATGCAATTCCCTATCCCTACCCGATACCCTAGTTAACTATAGTCTAGATTCTGACTCTATAAATTTGTTTTTTTACTAATTATTTCATGTCACTGATGATTTCATTTCATACCAATTGTTTTGTATTAGAAGATTCATGCAATATTTGTCCTTCTTTGTCTTGCTTATTTCACTCAACATGATGTCTTCAAGGTTCCTCCATGTTGTCGCATGTATCAGGACTTCATTCTTTTTTAAGGTTGAATAATAATCCACTGCATGTATATGCCTCATATTGCTTATCCAGTGATCTGTTGATGAACAGTTGGATTGCTTCCATTTTTGGTCAAATGTGAATAATGCCACTATGAACATTGCTGTGCAAATATATGTTCCAGTCCCTGCTTTCAATTCTTTGGGATATATACCTAGAAGTGGTATTTCCAGGTCATACGGTAATTCTATACTTAACTTTCTGATGAACTGCCAAACTGTCTTCCACTGTGGCTGCACCATTTTATATTGCCACTGACATTGAATGAGTGTTGCTATTTCTCTGCATCCTCTCCAACATTTGTAATTTTCCATTTTTTAATAGCTGCCATTTTAGTGATTATGAAATGGTATCTCATTGTGGTTTTGATTTTTAATTTTCCTGATGGTTAATGATGTTTAGCATCTTTTTATGTACTTTCTGACCATTTGTATATCTTCTTTGGAGAAATGTCTATTTGAGTCTTTTGCCTGTTCTTAGACTTTGTTCTTTGTCTTTTTACTGAGAAGTTGTAGGATTTCTTTATATACTGTAGATATTAAACCTTTATCAGATATGTGGTTTCTGTTTTCTCTCATTGTCTAGGTAGTTGTTTTACTTTCATGATAAAGTCTCTGAGGCACAAATGTTTTTAATTTTGATGAACCCCTTTTATCTATTTTTTTCTTTTGTTACTTGTATTTTGGCTGTAAAGTCAAAGAAGTTGTTGCCTAATACAAGGTGCTGAAAATGCTTCCCTATGTTTTCTTCTAGAGTTTGATAGTTCTGGTTCTTATATTTAGGTCTTTGATTCATTTTGAATTGATTTGTTATGAACTATGAAGTGGGGGCCCATGTTCATTGCAAGTGGAAATCCAGTTTTCCTAACACCATTTATTGCAGAGATTTTTCCTTCTCAATTAGTGTTCTTGGCACCCTTGTCAAAAATCAGCTGGCCATCAAGCCCTTGATCTTGAGTTTTGCTCTTGTGAAGCTTATGTATGTAGCGGAAAAGCTTAGCCTACCTACAGGTATGCCTAAAAGTTACTTCTGGAGGACCTCTTTTGTTGCTCAAATGTGGCCTCACTCTCTCGAAGTCCAACTCTTTAAGTGAAATCATTGCTCTCCCCCTGAATGGGACATCCAGGGTGAAATCCAGGGTGAAAGTCTCCCTGCTGATGTGGGAGATGACTCCCAGGCATGTTTCTGGCCCTGGCACCATGGGTTCAACAATGCCATCCTGACCAAAAGAAGGGAAAGAAGTGTAACTAACAAAGTATCAGTGGCTGAGAGGGTTCAAATAGAGTCGAGAGGCTACTCTGGAAGTCACTCTTATGCAAGTTTCAGTTAGACATTGCTACTTATCATAGCTTACCAAACCCCAGCCAAAACCACTTCAGCTAATCCTAAAGAACATCTAGGATAATATAAGATTCTACTAAGGGTCCATGCACTAGGATAGCTTTCCAGAAATCTACAACCTCCAGATGGGTCCCTGGACAAGATAAATCCTGAACCCTAGAGGGGCCATCCTCTCCAGAACATCAGCTAGTTCCATCCCTTACCCATATTTCCATAGCCCCTTTCAACAAGAAAAAGTTAAAATGGGCATAGCCCAAATACCCCTAAAGAGTGGGGAAAAAGATCAAAGGTGATGGTGGAGTTATACAAAGAAGGTAGGGTTTAACAAATGGATATGATTGCTGTATCATCAAATTGGTATTTCTTTTAGTCTCCAGTATCTCAGAGCAGCTAGAAGTAAAAATCTAAAATTATGAAATTGTAACCTATAGCAAACTCTGAAATCTGTTCTATAGCTAATTGTTGCACTATGCTTTGAAATTTATTGCTTTTTTTGTATATGTTAGTTATCAAAAAAAAAGAAAAAAGGCTACTGTGATGATATATAAATATTTAAGCCTTTTAGCCTCCTATATTCTGGAGCAGCTAGAAGGAAAAATACAAGAGGATTGTATGTTAACCCATACAATCAATCATTTGGGGTCTGTTCTATAACTACTTGTTGAAGAGTGCTTTGAAAATTATTGCTTTTGTCTTTCTTAGCTTTGTATATATGTTATATTATACAACAAATGAAGTTAAAAAATCAATTGGCCATAAATGTGAAGGTTTATTTTTGAGCTATCAATTCAATTCTGTTGGTCTATATTATCTATCCTTGTGCCAGTACCTTGCTATTTTGTTTATTGTGTCTTTGTAAGGAGTTTTGAGATTAGGAAGTGTGAATCCTCCAACTTTATTCTTCTTTTTCATGATGGTTTTAGCTATTCAGGTTCCTTTATCCTTCCATAAATATTTGATGATTGGGCTTTTCCATTTCTGCAAAGAAGATTTTTGGAATTTGACTTGGGTTGTGTTGTGTCTGTAAACCTTTTTGGGTAAAATTGATATCTTAACCATATTTCATCTCCCAACAAATGGACACAGAATGTCCTTCCATTATTTAGGTCTACTTTGATTTCTTTTAGTAATGCTTTGTATTTTTTTGTATACAGGTCCATAGCATCTTCAGCTAGATTTGTTCCTAGTATTTGATTCTTTTTTTTTATTTTTTTTACATTGGCATGCACCGGGAATCAAACCCGGGTCCTCTGGCATGGCAGGCAAGCATTCTTGCCTGCTGAGCCACCGTGGCCCGCCCCCTAGTATTTGATTCTTTTAGTCACTATTTTAACTGGATTATTTTCTTAATTTCTTCTTCTGATTGTTCACTGCTTGTGTATAGCAACAATACTGATTCCAGAATACTGATTTAATACCCAAACACTTTGCTAATTAATTTATTAACTTCAGGGACTTTGTTGTGGATTTTTCAGGATTTTCTGTATATAGGACCATGCCATCTGCAAATAGGGAATGTTTTACTTCTTCTTTTCCAATTTGAATGCCTTTTATTTCTTTTTCTTGTCTAATTGCTCTAGTGAGAACTTCCAGTAAAATGTTGACTATCAGTGGTGACAGTGGACATTCTTGTCTTGTTCCTGACCTTGGAGGTCAAATCTTCAGTCTTTAAGCATTAATTATGATGTCACCTGTGGGTTAATTCATATATGCCCCTCATAAAAGTTGAGGAAATTTCATTCTACTCCTGATTTTTTTGTGCTTTTTCAAGAAGTGGTGCTGGATTTTGTCAAATGCCTTTTCTCCATAATTTGTGAAGATCATGTTTTTTTTTTCCCCTCTTCATTCTCTTAATGTGAGGTACTACATTAGTTGATTTTCCTATGTTGATACACCCTTGCACCCTTGGGATTAATCACACTTGGTCATGTATATAAATATTTTAATGTGCTGTTGGATTCAGTTTGCTAGTATTTTGTTGCAGATGTTTATATCTATATTCATAAGAGATACTGGTCTATAATTTTCTTTTCTTTTGTGATCTTTATCTGGCTTAAATATGAGGATGATGTTGGCCTCATAGAATGAATTAAGGAGTATTCCTTCTGCTGCAATGTTTTGTAAGAGTTTGAGCTGTATTGGTGTTAATTCTTAGTGTAATGTTTGGTAAAATTTCCCTGTGAAGCCATCTGGTACTGGGCTTTTTTTGAGGGGGAGGTTTTTTTTTTTTATTACTGATTCAATTTCTTTACTAGTTATTTGTTGGCTGAAATTTTTCTTTTTCTACTTAAGTCTGTGTAGGTAATTTGTGTGTTCCTAGGTTTCTTATTTGTTGGCATACAGCTGTTCATAGTATCTTCATATAGCCTTTTTATTTCAGCCCAGTCATTTCTGAATTTTCACTTCTGGTTTTTATTACTTGTGTCTTCCCTCTTTTTGCCAGTCTCACTAAAGATTTGTCAATTTTATTGGTCTTCTCATAAAACCAATTTTTCATTTTTTTGGTTGTAATTATTGCTTTGCTATTCTCTATTTCATTTATTGCTGCTGTAATCTTTGTCATTTCCTTCCTTCTGTTCACTTTGAGTTTAGTTGGCTGTTCTTTTTCTTATTCTTCCAGTTTTGAGGTTAGGTCTCTGATTTGAAGTCATTTCTCTTTTAATGTAATCATTTAGAGCTATAAATTTCCCTCTCAGCACTGCGTTTTTTTTGTATCCCATGGCTTGGTATGTGTGCCTTCATTTTTACTCCCTCAACAAAATTTACTTCCCATTGTGATTTCCTCTTTAATACTTTGGTTGTTTAAGAGTAAGCTGTTTAATTTCCACACATTTGTGAATTTTCCATTTCTACCTCTGTTAATGATTTCTGTTTTCATTCTGTTGTGGTCAAGGAAGACACATTGTATGTTTCCAATATTTTTGAATATATGAGACTTGTTTTGTGATGTCATATGGTCTAGTTTGGAGAATGATCCATGTGCACTCCAGAAGAATGTGTATTTTGTTGTTGGGTGAAATATTCTCTATATATCTTTTAGTTCTAGTTGGTTCAAGTCTTCCACTTCCTTATTTTGATTTCTGTCTGAATGTTGTATCCATTAATGAAAGTGGTATATTAGAGTCTGCTACTATTAATATAGAATAGTCAATTTCTCCCTTCAAATATGGTAGTATTTTCTCTATATATTTTGAGGCTGTGCTATTAGGTGTATATATATTAATAACTGTTTTGTCTTCTTGTTGAATTGACCCCTTTATCAGTATATAATGACTGCCTTTGTCTTTCATAACTGTTTTCAAATAAAAGTTTATTTCATCTGATAATACTATAGGTACCTGTGGTAATAAGATTCAGTTGTCAACTTGGCCAAGTGAAGGTACCTAGTTATATTGCTGTGGACATGAGCCAATGGTACATGAACCTCATCTGTTGCTCATTACATCTGCAGTCGGCTAGGAGGCGTGCCTGCTGAGATGAATGATGTTTGATTTAATTGACTGGTGCTTAAATGAGTGAGCTCAATGTAGCACAGCCAAAAGCAGTTTAGCACCTCATGTCAGCACTCACAGCTCAGCCCAGGCCTTTGGAGATGCAGAAAAGAATCATCCTGGGGAAAGTTGTTGGAACCCAGAGGCCTGGAGAGAAGGCCAGCAGAGATCACCCTGTGCCTTCCCGTGTAAGAAAGAACCTCAGTTGAAAGTTAGCTGCCTTTCCTCTGAAGAATGAAATAAATCACCTTTTATTAAAAGCCAATCTGTCTCTGATGTGCTAGCAGCTAGCAAACTAGAACAGTACACCAGGTCTCCTTTGGTTACTACTTGCATAGTATATTTTTTCCCTTTCCATTTCAACTTTCAACTTGTGTATTTGAATTTAAGGTGAGTCTCTTGCAGATAGCATATAATTGGGGTCATGCTTTTTTATGTGTTCTGCTAATCTCTGCCTTTTGACTGGACAATTTAATCCATTTACATTTAAGGTTACTCCTGATAATGCAGGACTTTCTTCTGCCATTTGCCTGTTTAATCTTTGTAAGTCTTATACTTTCCTTGTTCCTCAATTCTTCTTATTTATTTATTTATTTTTTTGGGGGGGTACACGGTCTGGGAATCGAACCCAGGCCTCCCGCATGAAAGGCGAGCATTCTGCCACTGAACCACCCACCCTCAATTCTTATTTTAATGCCTGCTTTTATGTTTATTTGATTTTTTGTGTTGTACTCTATTGAGTGCCTTCTCATTTCTATCTGGAGATATTTTTCATGTTTCTTCCTTGTGATTACCATTGAGTTAAAATATATCATTTTAAATATATAGCAGTCATATTTGGTTTAAGGCTAATTTCACTTCAATAGCTTACACATACACTTTTTATTTACCCCATCCTCCCAACTTTTTTGGTACTTGTTACCAGTTTTTTTCTTTGAACTCTGTATGTGCAAAACCATGGATTTATCTTTACTTTCATGCATTTGTATCTTAGCACCTGTAGAAAATAAGAAGTGGAATTTGATATCAAAACATACAGTGCAATAGTACTGGCATTTATAGTTACCCACACAGTTATGTTTACTGGAGATTTTTATTTCTTTAAGCAGCTTTGAACCATTGTCTAGTGTCCTTTCCTTTTAGTCTGAAGAATTCCCTTTAGCATTGCTTTTTGGGTAGATCTAGTGGTGACAAATTCACTCAGCTTTTGCTTATCCAGGAATGACTGAGTGTCTCCCTCATTTTAGAAAGTTAATCTAGTGCATATAAAATTATTGGTTGACAGTTATTTTCCTTTAGCACTTTAAGTATTCCAACCCATCACCTTTTTGCCTGCGTGTTTTCTGATGAGAAATTGATACTTAATCTAATTGGGACTCCTTTGTATATAATGCATTGATTTTCTCTTGCAGTTTTCAGAACTCTCTCCTTGTCCTTTGCATTCAACAGTTTGAGCCATATGTGATAAGGTATATTTTTCTTCAGTTTTATCCTGTTTATTGTTCTCTGGGCTTCTTGCATGGGCATATTCACATCTTTTGCTATGTTTGGGAAGTTTTCTGTCATTATTTCTTTGAACATTCCTTCTGCCTCTTTCTCTCTTTTTTCTCCTTCTGGAACTCCCATAATGCAAACATTGCTATGCTTGATTGGTGTGCAAGAGATTTCTTAGTCTATTTTCACTTTTTATAATTCTTTTTTCTTTCTATTTCTCAGCCTGACTTATTTCAGTCATCTTGTGTTTGATTTACTGATTCTTTCTTCTGCCTCTATTGTATCTACCCAAGTAGACACACACTGCTGTTTGTTTAATGATTCTCACTTTGGCACTGAAGATTTGCCTGAGCTATGAATTTAGCCTCCTCTGAAGTTTTATAACTTTTATAATTAAATTCTATTATTGGTCTTCACCTCTGAATTCCCTCTGGCTTTAAGAAAAGAGTCCTTTAAATTATGCTAGGGAGGCCCTCTGACTGCTTTATATTGGTAACTGATTCTGTGAGCTTGTCATTTTCTCTCTTCTAAGTATTCAGCAACAGGTATCTTTGCCAGTCTTTATAATTACTTTTTCTCCCATACCTGTCAAATGACAAAGATATTGCATGATCCAGTGCATCCCTCTAGCTATAATTCATTTCAATTCACTGCAGGTGAAAATCTTTACAATGGCATTACCACTGTACAGCAGGGATGAATCATCAGTGCTCCACTTACACTGGTGATGGGGTTCTTACTTTCAGCTGGCCAACAAGTGATATAACTCCAGAATTCCTTCCTTAGTGCCTAATTCCTAAGCTTACTCCTGGATTTAATTTTCTTAGGTCTGGTTCATTGGAGTCAGAGTCTAAAACAGGGATTTCTATGCACATGACTTTTTGAGAGTGTTCTTTAAGGAAAATCTGTAAGGGGGTGATAGAAGGGATAAAGCAGGGGAAAAAACTGCAGAAGGATATTGTTCTTAAGTAAAGACTGGCCTTGACCTGATCCTGCATGTTTGTAGGGGATAGGGGGAGAAGTTTGGAGGTAGTGAGGGTGTGTTCTGCAGGTTGGCTTTTGAGTATAAATTGCATGGCAGTGGCAGTATTTCCCCTTTGAGAGAAGGGTGGCAGACTTTGGTATCCCCCAAACTGTGAGCCATTGGCTCTGGGCCGCACATGGGAGGGAAGTGGCAGTGCTACTTTTCCAGTGGAGGTGTCTTCTGTTAGTTGAGGAGGGCAATTTGCTGGTGGGTGGAAGCTTGTGCCATTATTGCAGGCAACACTCAAATCAGTTGGGGGATGGATCTATCAGCCTGGTAAAGGGGATCTGGAAAGGATACTAATACTGTCCACCATAAGGAGGAATAAAAATTGTGTATATCTTCTAGCTAATATTTTAATACTTAGGAATTATCTATAGATTTCAGAGTTTTACCCTATTAAAGAACTAGCTGTTTTACCTAGAGATGGAAGAATGGATACATATCACAGAGTAGTAGTTGTGCAAAACTGTTGAAAAGAAAAATGGTTTCAATATAAATCACAAACCATTTGCTGAAAGACGATGGATATAGAAAAAGACAATTATTGAATGGGTTCTATATTGGAAAAGTAGAAATATTTCATTGGGAAAATTTTCACTATCTAATAAGGTATTAACGTTCTTTTCTTTTTTACTCACTTTTCCAGAAATTGTTCTTTGAATTTGGATATAATATTGCTGAAACAGTGTGGGCCATGATGGCTTACTCAGCAGTCACAGTTCTCGCCTGCCATGCCAGAGACCCAGGTATGATTCCCGGTGCCTGCCCATGCAAAAAAAGAATGAAATACTACCCTACTTTGAAAAAAAATTCATTTTTTAAAAAATTTTGCTATTTTTATTATTTTACATAGGCAGGCACCGGGAACCGAACCCGGGTCTCTGGCATGGCAGGCAAGAACTCTGCCACTGAGCCACCACCGTTGCTCGAAAAAAAGTCATTTTTTAAAAAAAAAATTTTTATCATCACAATTGATTTTCTTCCTTCTTTTTTTGTGAAAAATAACATATATACAAGAAAAATTCAAAAGCACAGCACAACAATTAGTTGTAGAACTGATTTCAGAGTTTGACATGGGTTACAATTTCACAATTTTAAGATTTTACTTTTAGCTGCTCTAAAATACTAGGGCCTAAAAGAGATATCAATTTAATGATTCAACATTCATATTCATTTGTTAGATCCTACCTTCTATGTATAACTCCATCATCTTTGATCTTTCCATACCTCTCTTTAGGGGTGTATGGGCTATGGCAACTCTAAATTTTTCATATTAGAAGGGTCTGTCACTAATATGGGGTAGGGAGATGGAACTATCTGATGTTCTAGAGAGGCTGGGCCCTCTAGGTTTCAGGACTTATCTGGACCAGGACTCGTCTGGATGTTGTATGTTTCTGGTTGTGGAATTTTATGTATTTCCTTTTCTTTAGGTGTTCTTTAGGATTGGCTGGAATGGTCCTGGTTGGGGGTTGGCAGGTTATGATAAGTAGCAAGGTCTAACTGAAGCTTGCATAAGAGCAACCTCCAGAGTAACCGCTCGTCTCGATTTGGACTCTCTCTGCCAGTGATACATTATTAATTATACTTCTTTCCCCGCATTTGGTCAGGATGGATTGTTGATCCCACAGTACCAGATCTAGGTTCATCCCTGGGAGTCATCTCCCACGTTGCCAGGGAGACTTTTACCTCTGGATGTCTTGTCCCATGTAGGGGAGAGGACAATGATTTCACTTACAGAGTTGGATTTAGAGAGATGGAGGCCACATCTGAGCAACAAAAGAGGTCCTCCAGAAGTAACTCTTAGGCATGCCTATAGGTAATATAAGCTTCTCCACTACCTACATAAACGTCACAAGAGTAAGCCTCATGATCAAGGGCATGGCCTATTGATTTGGGTGTCCCTAAAGTTTGACACAGTATCAGGAAATTCCCTGATGGTAAGGTTTAATAGTTCCATATTCTTTCTCCCCTCCCTCAGGGGACTTTGCCAATACTTTTTATTATCTGCTTAATATACTCTAGAATGTTTCCAAGCATTACAATAGTCTGTACAGGATTAAAGGACCTCTTTCTTATTTAGTGCTCCCTGTATTTCATTTGTTCAAATGAGTACACAGATAGGTTGAATTAGATTATGTACTACAGAAAATTTCAATTCCAGATCAAATAAGCCTTTCTTCCATTGGTCTCAAAGAGTATGTGTAGTTCTAAAATTTAGACACTGTCTTTCTTACCCCTATGTTCTGAATTACTTTAACCCCAACCTGTTTGGCTTCATTCTTATCTCTAAATATCAGAGATATAAAAAATATATAAAACAGCCTTTTAAAATCCAGAGATAATAATCACCACTCCAGACTTAATGTGTATTCTTTAAAAGCTTACAATCTAGATACCTATTTTCTTACAGTTTCTAAAGGTGACCATACCATTCTTGTTCTTTTGATTCTGACTTATTTTGTCTCACCAAATGTCCCACATGTTCATTCACATCATTGCATGCCTGACTTTGTTCCTTTTTGTAGCAGCACAACCTCAGTTCAGAAGAATACACAATCGTTCGCCAATCTACTTCTCCATTAGTGCATCCTTCAGCCACCTGCATTCATTGGGCATCATGTAGAAGACCCAAAGTTCACAGTCTATCAGCATTTTCAATTTTAGATAATTTCATTGTTCCCAAGAGATGGAAAACCAATAAACACACCCTTGCCAAATAGTAACTCTAAACCACCTCTTAACTCTTGTCCCTCCCCCCATTATTTACCTTTGCTATTGCTGTGGTAGTGCTGATCGTTTCCTTCTGAACATAGCTCATGGAATGCAATAGCAGGTTCCCCTGTACCCTGGACTTAAACATTCTTTATACAAGAATCATATCTTTGAAGTAATTCTTGTGAGAATGAATTCATGTTTCTAGTGTGAATCAGTGGGGCATGTAGGTCTATACAACCCCTTTCAATTTTGTTCATCTTCAATATGGTAATATTACTTCTAGACCCTAGAAGAATCACCTTCACTCCTATCTATTCCCTTACATTGGAGTTCAACCTCATTAGCTAATTGTTCACCAATCTCTAGCTTCTATGTATCTCTAAGTCCCCTATATTCTGTATTATAAGACTCTGATTATGCCTTTATGCTAGTCATAAAAGTGAAATCATACATTGTTCTAGTTTGCTAGCCGCTGGAATGCAATATACCAGAAACGGAATGGCTTTTTAAAAAGGGGAATTTAATGAGTTGCTAGTTTACATTTCTAAGGCTGAGAAAATGTCCCAGTTAAAACAAGTCTAAAGAAATGTCCAATCAAAGGCATTCAGGGAAAGATACCTTGGTTCAAGAAGGCCAATGAAGTTCAGGGTTTCTCTCTCAAGTGAGAAGGCACATGGCAAACACAGTCAGGGCTTCCCTCTCAGCTGGAAGGGCACATGGCGAACACGGCATCATCTACTAGCTTTCTCTCCTGGCTTCCTATTTCATGAAGCTCCCCTGGAGGTGTCTTCCTTCTTCATCTCCAAAGGTCGCTGGCTGGTGGACTCTCGGCTTTGTAGTCTTTCTCTCTCTGAATCTCTCATTCTCCAAAATGTTTCCTCTTTTATAGGACTTCAGAAACTAATCAAGACCCACTCAAATGGGTGTAGAGATATCATCCCCTAATCCAGTTTAACAACCATTCTTAACTAAATCACATCATCCAGGGAGATGATCTCATCACAGTTTCAAACACATAGCATTGAATAGAGATTATTCTACCTTTATGAAATGGGATTTATATTAAAACATAGCTTTTCTTAGGGGGCATACTTCCTTTTAAACCAGCACATACATTATCTATCATTTTGTGTCTGGCTAATTTCGCTCAGTGTTTGTCCTCAAGGACCAAACATCTTGTCTGTGCTTCAGGACATCATTTTGTCTTACTGCTGCATAATATTCCCTCGTATGTATATGTGTATGTACCACTATTTGTTGATCCATTAATCTGTTGATGGACATTTGGTTTGTTTCCATCTTTTGGTGATTGTGGATAATGCTGCTATGAGCATTGGTGTGCAAATGTCTGTTTGTGTCATTGCTTTCAGATCTTCTGGGTATATACCAAGTAGTACTATTGATGGGTCATAGGGAAACTCAATATTTAGTTTCCTAAGGAACCACCAAACAGTCTTCCATAGTGGCTGCACCATTATACATTCCCACCAGCAGTGCGTAAGTGTCCCAGTTTCTCCATATCCTCTCCAACATTCATAGTTTCCTGTTTGTTTAATAGCAGCCGTTCTTGTAGGTGTGAGGTAGTAGCTCATTTTCGTCTTGATCTGTATTTCCCTTATGGCCAATGAAAATGAGCATCTCTTCATTTCCTTTTGAGCCATCTGTATTTGCTCTTTAGAAAAATGCCTGTTCATATCTTTAGCTCATTTTATAATTGGGTTGTTTGTTGTTTTGTTGTTGAATTGTATGATTTCTTTGTATATAAAGGAAACCAAACCTTTGTCTGATATGTGATTTCCAAATATTTTCCCCCATTGAGTTGGCTGCCTCTTCACCTTTTGACAGAACCTTTTGAGGTTCAGAAGCATTTGATTTTTTTTTCTTTTTTTTTTTCTCTACATTTCCAAATCAGCACACGTCCTGAGTTAGAAGGAGGAGTCAAGAATGACAGCGAGAATATTGAATATATAACTGAGTACATAGCCACAAGATTTACTGAAATGGAAAATGCTGGAGAAGGAATAGACTTGGGGAAAAGGTCTAGAGTTCAGGCAAAAATGCCCCCCAAGATATTAGAGCATTTGATTTTGAGGAGTTCCCATTTATTTATGTTTTTCTTTTGTTGCTCATGCTTTGGGTGTAAAGTTTAGGAAGCTACCTCCTATTACTAGGTCTTGAAAATGTTTCCCTATATTTTTTTCTAGACACTTTATGGTGCTAGTTCTTATATTTAGGTGTTTGATCCACTTTGAATTAATTTTTGTGTAAGATATAAGATAGGGGTCCTCTTTCATTCTCTTGGCTATTGATATCCAGTTCTTCTTTGCCCAATTATTGAAAAGACTATTTTCTCCCAGTTCAGAGGATTTAGGGGCCTTGTCAAAACTCAGTTGACCATAGATTTGTTGGTCTATTTCTGCACTCTCTATTCGACTCCATTGGTCAATGTTTCTGTCTTTGTGCAGTACCATGCTGTTTTGACCACTGTAGCTTTATAATCTCTCTCTACTGAGTACAATGCTGGCTATCAGTTTTTCATGTATTCCCTTTATCATATTGAGGTTGCCTTTGATTCCTATCTTTTGGAGTGTTTTCATCAGAAAAGGGTGCTCAATTTTGTCAAATGCTTTTTCCAGCATCAATTGAGATGATCATGTAATTTTTCCTTTTTGATTTATTAATGTGCTGTATTACGTTAATTGATTTTCTTGTGTTGAACCATCCTTGCATTCCTGGTTTAAACCACAGTCATGGTGTATAATTCTCTTAATGTATTGTTGGATTTGATTTGCTAATATTTTATTGAGATCTTTTGCATCTAATTTCATTAGGGAGATTGGCCTGTAGTTTTCCTTTCTTATATCATCTTTACCCTGTTTTGGTTTTAAAATGATACTGGCTTCATAAAATAAGTTAGGTAGAGTTCCTTTTCCTCAATTTTTGGAAAAGTTTGAGCAGGATTCATGTTAGTTCTTTATGGAATGTTTGCTAAAGTTCCCCTGTGAAGCCATCTGGACCTGGGCTTTTCTTTGTAGGATTTTTTTTTTTTTACATGGGCAGGCACCAGGAATTGAACCCAGATCTCTGGAATGGCAGGCGAGAACTCTGCCTGTTGAGCCTCCATGGCACACCCTGTAGGAAGATTTTTGATGACTGATTGTGTCTTTACTTGTGATTCGTTTGTTGAGATCTTCTAATTCTTCCTGAGTCAATGTAGCTGGTTTGTGTGTCTCCAGGAATTTGTCCTTCATCTAAGTTGTCTAGTTTGTTGGCATATAGTTATTCATAGTATCCTCCTATGATTTCTTTTATTTCTTCAGGGTCTGTGATAATGCATCCCTTCCATTTCTGATTTTGTTTGCATCTTCTCTCTTTTTCCTTTGTCAGTCTTGCTAGTGGCCCATCAATTTTATTGATTTTTCTCAAAGAACCAAATTTGGTGTTATTGATTCTTTCTATTGTTGTTTTTGTTCTCCCATTCATAAACCATTCATTTATCTATGCTTTAACATTTGTTATTTCTCCCCTTCTGTTTGCTTTGGAGTTAGTTTGCTGTTCCTTCTCCAATTCCTCCAGGTGTGCTATTAAGTCCTCGATTTTTTGCTCCTTCTTGTTTTTTAATAAAGGCATTCAGGGCAATAAATTTCCCTCTCAGCACAGCCTTTGCCACAACCCATAAGTTCTGATAAGTTGGGTTGTCATTTTCATTCACTCAATGCAGTGATTTGCTTCAGGGCAGGTATAGGTGCAGGTTGGGTATGTTATGCTGATGCCTGTGAATGTGAGTGCACAGTGGCCAGGGAGGATGTAGCTGCGTGGGTGCACCAGTCTGGGATGGGGGGCATAATCCTGATGCATGCTGGTTTAAGGCATGGGGACCTTTGTATGCATGTGTCAAACTGTGGCAGCAGGTTGGCTTTATGCCTTCAGGATTGGAGGCAGATGTGACCTGATTGCACTGGCCAGCACTTTCTCAGAGCTGGGAAGTAGCTGAGGGTCATGTACCTGAAAAAAAGTCATTTTTCTAATGGAATGGGTACTTAATTTTTAAATTTTATGTGCTCATTATTGGTAATTGTCAAACAATTCTCTCTCAATCATACTCAGAGTTCCTAAGTCTTTGACAGCTCAGTAAATTTCCTCTGGTACAGGTGCCATTTGGAGTCCTGTTACAGAGGCAACTAAGCACACTGTCTTGGAAAGAGGATCATCTTCCAGTATAGCTCCCTGATGCCTGTTTAGTTCTCCCAAATGAATGCCAAAGTCCAATTGCTCTTGTGTTTGGTTGAGGACAAAGAGACCAAAGGCACCCTTGCTCTTCTTATCTTTTGTGGTCATCTGTTCTTTCTCCACAACTATGACTTTCTATTTTTACCTTATACTTATATTTATTATAACTCTAAGGAAGAAGAGATAAGAAAGTAGGCTGGGAGTTTAGAAGGTAAGTCATGTATTTTTAATGTGAGTGAATGAAATTTACTGGATCTATTCTGTTGCATGTGATCTGAAAGTTTTAGAATTCTGTAATTTTTCTTATCTATTACTGGATAAGACAATTAATTCTTGTGTATAAAGTGCATTAAATATATATTTCTTTATATTAAATCTACTGTCTTTCAATTTTGGTAATTTGTAGATTAAAGAATATTATAGTTACTTACTATGTCAGAATTTTGAGAAATTAATTTTACAACTTTCAGTGTACTTTAGAGATTTATATTATAAGTTTTTAATTGCCATATCTGAATGTGAAATTTTACATTCATGTGCAAAGGGAAAGTTGCTGAGAAAACAACTTTTAATATTCAATTAAACTTTTCTTCTTTATAAGGTAATAGGGAAGTTGAAAAGGGAAATGAAATATGCATAGTTATAGTTATATATTTATATATCAGTTTTCTTTTTGATACTTTTTAGATCGATAAAAACCTGTTCAAATATAAATATAAATGAAAAAATGTTGTGCTCTACATAATTAACCCAATGAGCTTTTAAATATGTGACTGAGAGTAAAGTATATTTTCTTCCTCTTCTTTATGTTCAGAAAACAGTTTGATTTCAGTATTCTCAGAGTTGCTAACTACAGACCAGTGTTGTTTGAATATATATATATCTGTGTGTATGAATGTATGTGTGTGTATATATATATACATATATATGTACACATACATACATACATATAAATATGCACGTGCACAAATACAGACACACACAAAGGCAACCCAAAATTTGAAGATTAAATGGATTATATATTTTGGTCTTAAATAAAGTCAAATTATGGTCCATGGTGTCCAAAGTGGGGCTTTATACATGTTATGATTGTATTATTTGTATGTAACATTTTAATGATTGTACTGCAATAACAAATAAAATATGAAAATGTAATTGCCCTTTTAAGAAAATGATTTCATGATTCATCACCTCCAAATGCCAGTAATCACATTTCTGAGGGCCATCAGAGGCAGCTGGATTGCAGTTTCCTATCCCTTCTCTGTATGGATGCTGCAAGTGGTATTCAGGAGGATGGGTATTGAGATCAATTCTCCACTGCAGTGTCCTTGGCCTTCCCCCTACTCCCCAAATGGATAGACACCAATGACCTTTCTTTCTCCAAAATGTTGTCTTAGAAAATAAAGAGACTGCTGTGATGGTGTGACAATGGTTGTAACTTCTAGCAAGACTGGTTCCTGTCTTTTTCCCTTGTGGCAGAGTAGCAGATTTGCATGAGGGGACTTAACACTAATATTACTAGGAATACCTCAATAGAGCAACAGAGATACTACAGTATGCATGTAACAGCAATGGACTCATCTGGGGTATTGGGAGCTATTATTTTAAATTATCCATGTATTAAATACATGTAAAAAATTTCCTTTATTTGAATTTTGAAAGTGAGATCATGGTAAAATTACTTTGGTAATATATAAATTTTGCAGTTTACAAAGCATGTTTGCAAACAAGTTTACTCACATGGCACATAGGTAAAATTTGGGTCTTAGCTGCGACTTTTGCTCTTGTAGGACACATTTTTATTCAGAGGAAGGTTGATATATATGCTCCATTAAATTGATTTTCAGTTGGAAGTGATTCATTTGTTAGGAAAAAGTTCATATGGTAATTTGAAAAAAATGGCTAAAAGAAGGCACAAGAAAAGAATAAAATGGTAGACCTTTTACAGTTTATCAGGATATGCCCGAAAGCATTCATTTTTTTAAAACAACCAAAGCAACTGATTCTAATTTACAGTATATACAATATATTTAATGCTAGCTATAAAAACATTAATTAAAAATTTTAAATTAATAGTTTGAGTTATCATCATTAAGTTCTGGTGGGAAAATATAGATAACTTAGTTCTTTTAAAAATGCATTCAAAAGAAGTTTAAGCTCAGGCTTTTTCCCTTAGACAGTTCTATAATTTGCAGAGACCTTCAATATCATTACATTAAACATTGAGTTTTATTTTTTTTCCTCCTCCAAATCTGCAATATCTCTGAAAAAGTTTGTTAACAGCTAGCAGAAAATTATACTGTTGTATAAAATTTTACCCAGGGAAATTTGTGAGTGTTGATTCTATTACCAAAATTGATAGATCAGAAATCAAGTAAGGGACTATTTATTAGCATATAAACCCATGCTTAAAATATATCCTACATTTAATGAAGACTCTGAGGACATGGGTGTAAGGTTTAGGAGGCGAAAGAGAGAAGAGGCAAACCAAAAAACCTTAGATTGAGCGAGTTCATTCCTGCGCTCCTGGGCAGAGCTCACACAACTCCAGGTAGGGAGTTGTGAGCTCACTACTGGGTCCTGGTGCGGGCGGTTTTTAAGCAAGGGGGTTAGGTGATGTCTGGAAGGGGCAGCACATTTTACACAGCTCAAGTCATGGTGACCTTCCCTGTTGCCCTGACCTAACATTCCAGCCTTTTTGTGATAATAGGGTACCGAGATCTTTCTGGCTATTTCCTGCTGCATTGGGGTAGCATAGGGCTATAGGCCAGAACCATTAGTGTCAAGAGAGTGGGGAGGTTGGCTATAGGAATCTGGTGAGGAAGGCAGGTGGTGATAATGATGTAGGAGCATTTGGTTGATTGCCATCCATGACAGTTCTTTTATGTGTCCTTGAAGGAAGTTGAGGGGACAGGGAGCTAGGAGAAAGAAAAGACAGATTAGAATAATTGGTCCTAGTAGCGGGAGGAGCCATGTTGCCAGGGGCTAAGAGAACCAGGTTAGGGCAGAGTTGGTTCCCTGTTTTTTATGGTAGAGATCTTCTTTTAGTTTGTTTAGGGTGTGGACATTTTATTCTACCAGACCTGACTCGTTGACATAATAGCAGCATTCTTCTTGGAGGAATATGCACGTCCCTCCTTTTTTGGCTGTTAGCAGGTCCAAGGCCCGTCGATTTTGAAGAATCACCTGGGCCAGTGAGGTAAGTTGACGTTGCAGAGAAGATAGAGATTCTGATGTTGAGTCCAGGGCTACCTGTAGTCGAGTTTTGAAGTTTTGAGAGGTTAAAATACCATGTCCTAGCACTCCTCCCACTGCTGCTGAGGCTGTGACTGAGACAGCCAGGCTAACACCTACCAGGATAGGAAGGAAGGTAGCCCTTTTGGAGCAAAGAAGGGGCAATAACCAAGTTAGCTCGGATTCACTGTAGAGGGTTAATTGAGGAATTATGGTCACCAGGAAGCATGGTCCTGAGGTAGTGGGGTTGAGGCACTTGGCAAGAGTCCCATTACACCAGAAATATTGTCCTTTAGGGGCGTGGGTGGAGTTGTGGGTGTTGATGTTAGTTTGGCATT
Source organism: Tamandua tetradactyla (assembly GCF_023851605.1). Taxonomy (NCBI): domain Eukaryota; kingdom Metazoa; phylum Chordata; class Mammalia; order Pilosa; family Myrmecophagidae; genus Tamandua; species Tamandua tetradactyla. Next base: position 148,453,140 of record NC_135332.1, read on the forward strand.
GGCTATGGGGCTCTCCTTGGCTTATGGTTGTGTGGGTGAGGTAGCAGAGCCTAAGGGGGTAGAGGAGGTTATTGGGCTCTGGTTCCCATAGGGGGGTGTTCTTTAGGGTGGTATGGCAGGAATCAGGGTGATGCTTGTGTATTTGGGTAAGATTTATAGGGACAGCTGCTAATAGGGGCCTTCTCAACGAAGCACAAAGGAACCAGTGGGTTACATTGGGAAGTATTTGTTTTTGGTTGAGGAATTGTAAGGTGTGTTGGAGGATTTGGAGCCATGTTTGAGGGGCTGTTGGGGCAGAGAGTTTGGCGAGGTGGTTGGAGGGGTTCTGTTCTGCTTGTAAAATGTTGACAGACACCTGGGTATGAGTATTATTCACGAGGATATATTCTCAATGTATTTCAATGGTGCTTATGGGGTACTGGGACCAGCTGCTGTAGTATAGTTTGCCTTGAACCCCTGTCACCCATCTAGTACCCCAGGGATCTGTAATATTCATGTAAAATCGTTTGGAACTGATGTAGAAGAGTCCCATTCCATCATCAGCATCATGTATTTTGCATGACCAATAGGGGCATTCCCCATATATGTCGTTACACTTGTCCTGGTTGCAGTAAGTTTTAGTTTGATCATATGGAAAGCAGGCAAATGGCCCCTGGTTGCTAGCAACCAATTTAGGAGTTATGGGGATGGTTAAAGATTGGCTACAGCCCGTGAGAGGGTAGTCTCCTGCACCAATTTTATGGCTGGTTGACTTGCCATTTTGGTCAACGGTTTCCCAGATTTTGAATTGCTATGTATAGGAAGTGCCCTCAATGGGGGTTAGGAGGGTGAATAGTGTGAGTGAGGCAGATGCAAGTAGGCCCCAGAGGGTGACAGGTGTATGGGCTCTCATTCTGTTTATATAGCTTGACCCATGACAGGTGGTGCCAAGAGGGGTCACCTAGAAGTTTTACCGCTGTAGGACTGGTAAGAATCACCGTGTTTGGGCCAGTCCACCATGGTTGGAGTGGTCTTGGCTGGAGCTGTTTAAGGAGTATTTCGTCTCCTGGTTGGAGACCATGGGGAGGATCAGCGGGATCAGTTTCCCCGGCTTGTGGCAGGAATCGATTGGCGTGTTCCCACAGCAAATGCCTGATTAAGGAGAGATATGGTAAGTAAGAATCCAGAGGAGGAGGTTGCACTGGCTGATGGTGGTGATTGAGTAGGAACAGGCAGCCGTACATGAGCTCAAAAGGACTTAAGAAAGTAGGTGCTCGTGGAGCGGCACATAGTTGGGCAAGAGCCAGCGGAAGAAGGTCAACCCAGGACTGTCGTAATTCAATGGCTAATTTGGTTAATTGCATCTTGATAAGACCGTTAGCTCATTCCACCTTACCCGAGGATTGTAGTCTGTATGGGATATGTAGTTTCCAGTCTATTCCCGAGTCAGACAAGGCCTGCTGGACCACCTGAGAAATAAAAGCTGGGCCATTATCAGATTGGATGGAGGTACGTAGTCCAAAGCGGGGAATGATTTGTTTTAGGAGGATGTCAGCTACTATGTCAGCAGTTTCCCATGTAGTAGGGAAAGCTGCTCTCCAGCCTGTCAAGGTGTCCATCATAGTTAGTAGGTATCGGAATTTTTTGTGGGTGGGCATGTGTGTGAAATCAATCCTGTCCTGAAAGGTGGCCCCTTAGTTGATGGGTTGGGGAAGTGGGGCACAACCCTCCTTGAGGGTTTGTTATTTGGTAAGTGGGGCAGGAGGAGCAGACCGACGTTATGAAGTGAGTTAGGGATGGATGATGGAATAAGGGTTGGAGGAACCATGTAAGGGCCCTGGGTCCGATATGAAGTGATGAATGTACCTGAGAAAGAATATTGGGGGCCTGTTTTTTTTTGGAGAGCCACCTTGTTATCGAGGAAGATCCAGCCTTCCGGTGTAGTAGAACCTCCCTGTGCAAGGAGGTTTTCATGTTCCCTGGAAGAATAGGCCAGTTGGAAGGAGGGGAGAGTAAAGAAAAGAATTGGTGCTGGAGGATTTAAAGGTGAGGGTTCTTTTGGTCAGTTCCTGTGCAACAGCATCAGCCCAGTTATTTCCGTGGGTGATTTCAGATTTATCTGTTTGGTGTCCTTTGCAATGGATGATGGCCACCTGTGATGGTAACTGAAGTGCTTGAAGCAGGCATTGGATAAGCTTAGCATTAATTACAGGTAAGGTTTTGTTGGGAAGGAACCCTCACTCCTTCCAGATGGCTGAGTGGCAGTGTGCTATCAGAAAAGCGTATTTGGAGTCTGTATAGATGTTGGCGGATTTATTTTTGGCTAGGTGTAAGGCCCTGGTGAGAGCAGTTAGTTAAGCCTTTTGGGATGTGGTTCCCTCTGGGAGCCATGCCGCTTCAAGTATTTTGGTGGGAGAAATTATAGTGTATGAAGCCCTGCGCTTTCCCCGTTGGTCTATTATTGAGCTGCCGTCAATAAAGAGGGTGAGGTTTGCCTGTGACAGGGGTGTGTCTGAGAGGCCCTGGCATGGGAAGGTGAGTTCTTCCATGATTTCGGTGCAAAGGTGAGTGGGCTGTGGAGAGGGGTTTGATAGGGGGTTGTGAGGGAGAAGAGTAACAGGGTTGAGGCCAGGTGAGACAGTGTGATATCCGAGTTTTCTAGGAAGAGTAAGTGAAATTCCTGGAGACGGGAAGGAGTGAGCAGAGAGAGAGATTTATGGAATAAGAGGTCTTGTAAATGGTGGGGTGACAGTACTTGGAGAGGCCTACCCAGATTAAGTTTAAGAGCTGTATGAGTTAGGGTGGCGGCTGCAGCCAGTGCTTGGAGGCAGGGAAGCCACCCATGGGTGGTGGGGTCCATTTGCTTAGAGAGGTAGGCCACTGGAGTATAAGTTTGTCCCAGGGGTTGGGTTAAGATTCCCACTACTATTCCTTGTTTTTCATTGGTGAAAAGGAAGAAGGACTTGTCAGGATTTGGAAGAGCAAGCATGGGAGAACAAAGTAAGGCATTATGGAGAACCAGAAAAGCTTTGGCTACAGTAGAGGGGTCATTCAGGGGTCCCATGGGCGTCACCTTGGCTGCTTCATAAAGAGGTTTTGCTAGGAGGGAAAAGCTGGGGACTCAGTGTCGGAAGAACCCTACAAAACCTAGGAAGGATAAAATTTGTTCAGCATTTTCTGGATGTTGGAGTTTTTGGAGGGCTTGCTGTCTGTCTACTGTTAGATATTGGGATGTGGGAGTGAGGTGGAGCCCAGGTAGGTGATGGTGGAGGAAGAGAGTTGAGCTTTGGCAGGGGAGACTCGATATCCTTTGTTAGCTAAAAAATTCAATAGGGTGGCTGTACCCTTTGTGAAAGTTTCTTCAGAAGGGCTGAAAATTAATAGGTCATCTACATATGGGAGAATGATACTGGCAGTTAGATTGCACCCTATTAGGTCCCTGGCTGGGGCTTGGCCAAAGATATGGGGCCTGTTGCGAACCCCCTGAGGTAATACCGCCATGTAAGTTGTTGGGCAGCTGAAGAGTCTGGGTCTTCCCAGGTAAAGGCAAATAAATTGTAACAGCCAGGATCTAGAGGGATTGTGAAGAAGGCATCTTTGAGGTCTAGGACAGAATAATGAGTAGTGTGAGGGGGGATGTGTGAGAGAAGAGTATATGGGTTGGGAACTACTGGGTGGATGGGGATGACAGCTTCATTAATTAGTCAGAGGTCTTGGACTAAACAATAAGAACCATCAGGTTTTTTGACAGGCAAAATAGGGGTGTTATATGGTGAGTTAGTGGATATGAGGAGTCCCTTTCCCTTGAGCTGGTTAATGATGGGTTGAAGTTCTTTTCGATGGGTTATGGAGATGGGAAATTGTGGCCGAGATGGGAATGAGGAGGGATCTTTTAGCTGGATAAGAACTGGTTTATTATGGGAAGTTATTAGGGGAGTTGAGGTATCCCATACCTCTGGGTTCACTAGCTGAGGCAGTAGAGGAGGTGAAGGAAGGGTGGAACCCTGGGTGGAGGTGGAGGCCACACATAAGGGTAATAGTAAATTCGTTTGAGGTTTTTGTATCCAGTGAAGTGAGGCTTCTAATTTGGTGAGAAGATCCCACCCCATTAGTGGGCTGGGGCAGGAAGGCATCACTAAGAAAGAATATGTAATGGAGTAGCCTTCTATTAAACATGTAAGTGGTCCAGTAGTTAAGGGGCTCAAAGGACGGCCATCTATGCCATAACCATGACCTGGGAAGGGAGAAGTTGACCCAAGTAAGAGGGAAGGACGGAGAAGGTAGCCCCTATGTCCACTAAAAAGGATGTGGACTTACCCGCTACCTTGATTGTTGCCCTGGGCTCGATGAGGGTGATTGGGGTTGCTGAGGCCGGGCGTCATCAGCCATCAGTGGCCAGGCCCAGGACTACCAGTGGTGGGTCAGGGGTTGGAAGGATGGCCCCTCCACAGCTAGGCGCGGAGGGGCAATCACTTTTCCAATGTCCCTTTTTCCCACAGAGAGGGCATGGTCCCTTGGGCAGTTGAGGATTGGGGCACTGGTGGGACTGGTGTCCGTCAAGGCCACATTTGAAGCATTTTCCTGGTGGCAGATTAGTCATAGTCAGCTTCTTGTCAGTTGAAGTAGGCCACAGGGCCACAATCAGGGATTGGGTTTGTAAATTCGCCCTTTGGCAATCCCGGGACTCTTTCTCCACCCTCTCTAATTCATCACAAGTATTAAAAATTTTAAAGGCCATGTTTACCAGGTCACAAATAGAGGCCTGAGGACCATCCTTGATTTTTCTGTTTGTGGCTTATATCCGGAGCTGACTGGGATATAAAATGTGTGGCTAAGACAGTTTTACTAGCCTCCAAGTCAGGGTCTAGGCGGGTATATTGGGAGAGGGCTTCTGTGAGCCGGTTTAGAAAAGTGGCAGGATTCTCTTCAGGACCTTGAGTAATTTCCCTTAGCTTGTGAAAGTTTATGATTTTATAGGAAACTTTTTGCATGCTGGCTATGAGGCATTAAGCATTTTATCTCGCCTAATTGGTCCATTTCTCCCCACTGGAGTCAATTTGATACTCCCACCCTGGCTCTTGATCTGGTACTGCCTCGGCCCCTACTGGCATGGTGTGGTCAGTTATATGCACCTGGTTAGCATGAGCCCTGGCTGCATTGAAAGTGCGGTCCATTTCATCTGTAGTTGGGGAAGAAGAGCAGATTTCATGAATGTCATACCAGGTAAGGTCATAGGCATTAGCCAGATATTGGAATTCTTTAGTATAAGTAGTTGGATCGTTGGAGAAGGAGCTCAACCATTTTTCGATGTGAGAGAGAGCCAGGGAGAAGGGAGTGTGTACTTGAGTTAACCCTTCAGGTCCTGCAATTTCCCTGAGGGGACAGAGTAAAGTACTTTTTGAGCGGGTATGGGAGCTTACAGGTGAGGATGGCAAGGCTGTTGAGGACTGCAAAGGATTAGGCGGTGGCGGAGGAGCCCGTGAAGGGAGAAAGGGGCACAGTGGTGGTTGGAGAGCCACTGAAGTAGAAGGAGGAAGGGAAGGATAAGATGGTGGCTGGAGAGCCGCTAGAGCAGAAGGGGAAAGAGAAGGACAAGATGGAGGGTGGAGTGCTGCCAGCACAGAAGGGGAAAGAGGAGGGCAAGATGGCGGCGGGAGGGCCACCGGCAGAGAAAGAGGAAGAGGAGGGCAAGATGGCGTTGGGAGTGCTGCCAGAGGGAGAGAAGAATAGAGCAGGGAAGAAGAGGATAGTTTCTCTAAATATGGTGGAGGCCCTGGTCGTTTAAAGGAAGATGAATTGAGGGGGTCGAAAAAGGAGGAAGTTTCATCGGACTCTTTGTCCAGGAGTGAGGGCTTGGGGGTTTCTCTGGCTAGAAGAATCTGAGCCGTAGAATAGGAAGTGCAGAGAGAGGGGCGGGAGCGCAGAAGAAAAAAAACCTGGACATAAGGAATTTCGGCCTATTTGTTGTTCCTCTGGCAAAAGTTGCAGAGGTTTGTGAGGATATTAAAATCGAAAGTCCCATCCTCAGGCCAATGAGAATCATTGTCCAACTGATATTTGGGCCAAGCCTTTTTATAAAAGTAAGTGAGTCCTTTTGGCTTGATGCCTGGAAGTAAATCCACTGTTGATAGGTTAGTCAGGAGACAACCCAGCCGGGTAGAGGGTTTGGCTTTTGAGGATTTGCTGCCCATATTGATGGGTCTGAAAGGAGAAAGGACTGGCCAGGGGGTGTCGGCGTCCCAATGCCCTGAGAGAGTCCTCGGAGCTCTTATGAGTGGGGGCTTGTCTCCCCAGGGGACGTCTCACCCTGGTTTGAAGCCCTTTCCAGTCCTGGACCTGAAAATTGGGAGGGAAACGAGAAGCGGGGTGTCCCCATGACTTTTCGAGTCTCAGGAAAGGGTATGAGGTTAGCAGGCGTCCCCGTTCACCTCAGCCCTCAGAAGAGAACCTGACGTGAATTCACGATAATTTACAGGGTAATTTACAGACAGGCTGTCTCAGAAAGGTGAGATACAACAGCAGGGCTAGGAGGGAAAGGACTTACCCAATCTGTGGTGGATGTAGTGGCGGGATGAGGGATCCCTTGTCACTGGATATGTGGAGGAAAGAGGAGAGAGGAGGCATGGTCGCCCCTGGCCAGGTGGGCGGCACCCACGCGCTCATCCCGGGTTTCAGCACCAAAATGTAAAGTTTAGGAGGCAAAAGAGAGAAGAGGCAGACCAAAAAACCTTAGAGTGAGCAAATTTATTCCTGCGCTCCCAGGCAGAGCTCACAGAACTCCAGGTAGGGAGTTGTGAGCTCACTGCTGGGTCCTGGTGTGGGCAGTTTTTAAGCAAGGGGGTTAGGTGACGTCTAGAAGGGGTGGCACATTTTGCACAGCTTGAGTCATGGTGACCTTCCCTGTTCCCCTGACCTAACAATGGGCAGTGCCTCAGAATCTTTCATCAAACTGTTCTTTATTTTGAAATGGATAGGATAAAGCACTTGTGATTTATTAAAATGCTTCAGCAAATCAGTTATGTATAACTATGCTTACTTTTTGTCATCAATATCAATCAGCTTTTCATTTGTATACATCATGATAAAATTGTTTCTCTGTTCTTACCTCAGTCTTTAATATTATACTGACCTTAAAGATCTTCATTTATCAATTTTCCTGAGCTTTGAAGCTTAAGTTTTGCTTTGGAATAATTTAAATAGCTTTATTTTAAAATCTTATTTAAAAATAATCTTATTTAAAGATGTGTATTTATATATGATTGTGTATTGCAGTCTTCAGTTTCATCTCATGGTGTTTAATGATCATCAGTTACTTTTGCTATAAAGTACTGCTATTATACTCTATCCAATTGACTATTTTTAGGATTACACTTACGTGAAAAAGAAAGTATTAGTCATCAGATCACAAGATGTGTGGATACTGTATGTCCACTAAACTCTACTCATTTATTCTCTTTTTGTGACAGAAGTTACAACCCAAACATTCCATCTTTCCTGTAGCTTCAGGTGGCCATGTGAATAAATTCTGGACAAAGATAACATGGACTGCTGGTGTTGCCTCTCTGGCTTCTTCCTTAGTCTTTTTTCGCACTTGTCCAAAGTCCAGGATTTCCGGGCTGTAAACTAGAGAGTATCTGGGATCTTGTCAACATTGTTTAGTATTACATCAGCCCTTGACTAACTTCTTGTTGTACAAAACAAATATCTTTCTGGTTTAAAATGCTGCTTGATGGATTTTCTGGGACTTGTGGCCAAATGTACTTTTTGTTTGTTTGTTTGTTTTTGAGAAAGTTAGACTCTTTTTTTTTTTCTCTCTCTCTTTGCCATGGGCAGGCTGTGGGAATTGAACCTGGGTCTCTGGCTTGGCAGGTGAGAATTCTGCCACTGAGCCACTGTTGCACCGCCCCCAAATGTACTTTTAACTGATATATTAGATTAGCTTTTAAAGATGAACATCAAACAGATTTTGCAAATTATTGCTAAGACAAGCATGGGATGTTGTCTTACATAGGTCTGTGTAAACATCTTATGTATACCTTCAGAAAACATTGAAACGCAGTGTTTTAATTTGCTAGTGCTGCTGGAATGCAATATACCAGAAATGGATCAGCTTTTACCAAGTGGATTTATTAGGTTACAGCTTTAAAAATAAAAAGTTTACAGCTCTAACGCCATGAAAATGTCTAAATTAAGGCCTCAACAAGAGGATAACTTCACTCAAGAAAGGCTGATTTCTGTCTGGGGGTTCTCTGTCACATGATAAGGCACATGATGATGTCTGTTGGCCCTTTGCTCCCAGGTTTCTTTGCTTTTAGCTCCTGGTTCCAGTGGTCTCCTCTTTGAGCATCTATCTCTAAGCATCTCCAAATGTCCGTGTCTCAGCTTTCTCCAAAATATTCCTCTCTTAAGAGAGCTCTAGTTAACTAATTAAGACAAATGTTGAATGGGTGGTGTCACATCTCCATCTAATCAAAAGGTCACATCCACAATTTGGTGTGTCACATCTCTGTAGAAATAACCTAATCAGAAGGTCAGACCCTACAACATTAGATCAGAATTAAAAGAACAAGTGGGTCACCAAGGCTCAGCAGGCAGAGTTCTTGTCTGCATGTCAGAGACCCAGGCTTTATTCTCAGTGTCTGCCAATTGAAAAAACAGAAAAAACAAAAAAAAAAACCCATGACTGCCCCCACAAAATTGGAGTAGGAGTAAAAGAATATGTCTTTTCTGGGATACATAATAGTTTCAAACCAGCACACATAGTGAAAACTATTTCATTAACATTTTTTTACCTTATCCTGCCTAGTACAATACTTTGTAACTAGTAGGAAATTAAGATATATATGAAGGAATAAAATAATTGAGTGAAACACAAAATAAAAATTATTGATTACCTCTACTAAATATTATTTAATCTCTGTTTTTAATTTCTAACATTAAGGGTATATTTTATTTTTATAAATGATTTACTCAGATTCTGCACTAATTTTTTGAACAAAGTTATTTTACACATTTAAAAATTATTGTTTAAAAAATAATATTATGGGCTTCTATGTCAGTTTGAAACTGTTGTGTACCCCAGAAAAGACATATTCTTCAATCCTCATTTAATATTGCTAGGTATGTACTGTTTAGAAAAAGTTTTAGAACCAACAGAGCCCACACAGCCAGGGACACTTGGAGATGAAAGAAAATGCCCCTGGGGAAGCCTTATGAAATGAGGAGAGAAAGTTAGCAGATTTCCCATGTGCCTTTCCAGCTGACATAGGTGTCTAGAAGCCGAGGACCCCAGCAGATGCCAGACATTTGCCTTCCCAGCTGACAGAGCTGTTGCGGATGGTATCATCCTTTCTTGAGTGAGGGTCACCTCTTGTTGGTGCCTTAATTTGGACATTTTCATGGCTTTAGAACTGTAAGCTTGCAACTTAATAAATACCCTTTTCAAAAAGCCATTCTGTTCCTGGCATATTGCATTCCAGCAGCTTTAGCAAACTAAAACAGCTTCTAATTAAGTTATTGAAATATTCCTCCCTTAAGCTTCACAGTTGTTTTTTATTTTTTTAATTACATTGCTATTTTATCAGAATAAAATTAGAATTGAAAACTTACAATGCTTCTGATGATTTGTATTGCGGGGGGGAATTTCCTGTTTCATGGCAGCAAGTATGTTACTGTAACCAAATTTACCAGTTTGTAGTATTTCATTCAGTTTTCTGAGATCTAATCAAATCATGAAAGCTATAAAGGAAAAAACTATTAGAATTGATTAGTAGGTGCTAAACTTAATTTCTTTATGTGAAGAATAAAAAAGTGGTGTCTTGTATTCAGCCATTTGTTCTATTAAAATCCTTTTGGCATAGCTTTATCTTAGGAAAATAGGTAAAATTTATATATTATATATTTGTTTAAAATATTATTAATGAACAGTTGAAAATCTGGAAGATTAGTTTAGAAAAACTCAAATAATGTAATTATTCTTTTTATATGCCTAAGTACATTTTATGCCCAGAAGACCAAAAAATTCAAGACGCTATTTCAAAACAGCCAGGAGAATATTACTTCCTACTCACCATAGGAAGTTCAAAAGCCCTTATATAAATGAAAATTGCTGCTGATATTATGTTTATCAATTATTAATGTTAATTAATCAGCCAATTTTATTTTGCTTATATTATATATTTATAAAATGTGATTCTTTCATAGTAATTATTGAATACTATATACCTTTATTCAGTTCTAAAGGATAATGACCCTTGAATTGTTTTTTTTTGGCATGGGCAGGCTCTGGGAATTGAACCTGGGTCTCCAACATGACAGGCAAGAATTTTGCCATTGAGCCACCATTGCCCTGCCCAAATTTTAAATATTAAAGCAAAAAAACAAACTTTCTAAATTTGCTTTAATGTCCATATACAGAAAAATATTGGGTTATCATATGTAATTAAGAAAATGAAATTAAGGAGAGCCATAGCACATATATTAGCTGGGCTTGCCTTAACCTGGAACTTAGTTACCTAATGTTACCATGGTTTATTTTTTCCTAGCTGGGTAGCATAGGAAAAACTCTACAACAATATAGTGTATAGAATTATAGGCTTATAGTAGGGTAAAATTAGAGGAATTTTATCATATATTCTGAATAATGTATCTTACAGAGCAGGGGGAAATAGAAGCCCTCTGGAAGGATATTCTTGTCATTTGTACATTTTAGTGCATTGGCTCAATCTGAGTGTTTCTTTACGATACAAAGTAAATTAGTTAATTGCAGCCTGAATAAATTTTCAGGCTTTGGTAAGTTTAAATAAGTGCCTCAAATAACAGCTTAGAATGACATGAGACACAAAATAATTGTAATAAGATATGGCATGGATCTTTTCCTGCTGCTTCAGAATTAGAGATTGAAGCTTAATGAAGTCTAATGAAGACAAAGAAGTATTAAGTACCCCATATTAAACAAAAGACATGACAATTTTGGGAGTCCAACACTCTGTCAGGGTTTTTTGAGGGGAGATAAACTGGCTGCTATTCTCAGCCTTCACCCAAGTATAATGAGTCCTCAATTTCCATAATATGAAAGAGGAGTAGGCAGAGGGAAGAGAGTAATTTGAATAATGAATCTTGAGCCTAATGGAGAATGCAGTGGTTTTACCTTCCTTATTCCGCCACTTTGGAAAGGCATGCACTATCCCTCTTTCAAAGGCCAAGTGAACAGAGATTCCAAGAGAGTTACTTGTAACCATTAGAAATGCCAGAAAGAAGGGAATGATAACATCTCCCCTATTTACCACCTACTTATGCAGTAGAGTTATCAATCTATTGCTATGTGCGTCTATAGAAAACAAGATCACTGGAAATAGAGATTGGGGATGGTGTATGGGCATGCAGATAAGAGCCTGTATTTCCAAGTGTGGTATGGAAAGCAGCATGTAAATGTCTTGTTTAGGACTGGCAAGGTTATGTAGCAGTAATAAGTCTAACACACAGGAAAGGTTTACTCCTTGCTCTTGAATAGATCACTGTGGGTATGGGTGACTCTCCAGTGCAATTATCTCCTCTGCTGATTTGAAGCTATTTTGTACTCCAGAAAAGCCATATCCTTTAATCCTCATTCAACATTGCTGGGTAGGATCTTTTTGAATGTTTCAATGAAGATATGACCCACCCAATTGTGGATGGTAACTTTTGATTAGATGGTTTCCATGGACTTGTGTCTCCACCCATTCAAGGTGTGATTGCTTACGGGAGCCCTTTAAGAGGGAGCCATTTTGGAAAAAGCTTTAGAGCCGTGAGAGCCATGAGAGCCACCAGAAACAACAGCCAACAGAATGGACATAGCCCCAGGGAAGCCGCAGTAGAGAAAACTAGCAGATCTTGCATATGCCTTTCCAGCTGAGAGAGAAACCCTGAAAGTTATTGGCCTTCTTGAACCAAGGTATCTTTCCCTGGATGCCTTAGACTGGACATTTTTATAACCTCACTTTAACTTGGACATTTCCACGGCCTTAGAACTGTAAACCAGAAACTTAATAAATTCCCCTTTTTAAAAGTTGTTCTGTTTCTGGTATATCGCTTTCCAGCAGCTTGCAAACTAGAACAGAATTAGGTACCAGAGAAGTGGGGTACTGTGGTTTGCAAATACCAAACATGTTGGGATGGCTTTTTAAATGGATAAGGGAAAGGTTCTGGAAAAGTTGGGAGTACCTTAATAAAGAATGCCTAGAATGCTTTGAAGAGACTCATGGTAGAAATGTGACATCTAATGATACCTTTAATGAGACTTTAGACAGAAATGATGAACATGTTGTTCCAAACGGGAAGGAAGGCAATTCTTGTTTTAAAATTGAAAATAATCTAGCAAAACTAACCACTGGTTTTATATGAAAGGCAGATTTTCAAAGCCACAAACTTGGATATCTAACAGAAGAGATTTCTAAATTAAATGTGGGAAGTGCAGCCTGGTTTCTCCTTGCAGCTTATAGCAAAATGTGACAGGAAAGAGATAAATTGAAAGCCAACACTTGGGTACAAAGAAACCAGAAATTGTTGTTCCGGAAAATTCTGAGCTTTCAGGAAGGGAGACCCCAGAGAATAGTGCCACATGTGAAGACTTAACCAAATGTGGAAGCAGTTAGCCTTCAAAGTACATGCCAAGATTAGAGATGGAGGTATCCAGGAAGGATTCCTTTTGTCTGAAGGGTATGATCCTTGCCTACTACATAGAAAGCCAACAAGAGTGTTGTGGGATCTGTATAAATGAAGCTAGTTATAAAGTCTGGACTAAGTGGGGCAGAAAAGGGATACATTGAAGGAAAAATAACTTCAGAGGCATGGCTATGGAGGCTAAGGTCTGAAGTCAAGAAACCATGGGCCAGGAGAGTGGACCCACCCAAGTACTTGGAGAGGGTGAGTTTACCTGGAAGGCAGAGGGTGGACCTTCCATCTCTTTGCAGTGGAAGTGTTGTGCAACCTCAGGCCCTGGAGAGGTTGGAGCACATTTCTTGGGGACTTAGAAGAGCCTACCTGCCACATATTGTTGTGGAGGGGTTGAGTGTGTGCCCTGGAGATGGCAGGGAGTCTGGATGCAACCCTAATGCTTGGAGAGGGTGGAGCCTAGAAAAAGGTGATCTCCCCAGTGTCCCCCTAGATAGCATTTAGAGAGAGGCAGACCACTGCATAGGCCCATGAAAAGAGTGGGACAGCCACTTTCTAAGGCCCTGAAGATAAATGACTCTCAGACTTTGAAATCTATTAGACTTTGGCCTGCAGGTTTTCAAAACTCCTTGGGTCCAATGACCCCTGTGTTCCTTCCAATTTTCCCTATGAAAATGGAACTATGTATCCTATGACTGTCCCTCCTTTGTATGTTGGCAGCAAACAACTTGCTCTGAGTTTTAAAGGTCCAGAGCCAGAGGAGAATTTTGCCTTAGGACAGACCATACCTGTAGCTGACTTTGATGAAATTTTGTACTATTTCTGAGTTTGAATTATATTTGTATTGTTACTGAAATGGTTTAAGGCTTTCTGATATTATTATGGAATGAATGTATTTTGCATTTGGGAAGAACATGTCTTTTTGGGGTCCAGCGGGTGGAATGTGCTGATTTGAAGCTAATATGTATTCCAGAAAAGCCATGTCTTTTAATCCTCATTCAGTATTGCTGTGTAGGATCTTTTTGATTGTTTCAGTGGAGATGTGACCCACCCAATTGTGGGTGCTAGCTATTGATTAGGTGGTTTCCATGGAGTTGTGTCTTCACCCATTCAAGGTGGGGTTGCTTATTGAGCCCTTTAAGAGGGAACCATTTTGGAAAAAGCTTTAGAGCCATGAGAGCCACTAGAACCAAAAAAGCCAACAGAATGGACAGAGCCCTGGGGAAGGTATGGAAGAGAAAGCTAGCAGATCTTGCTATGTACCTTTCCAGCTGAGAGAGAAATCCTGAACATCATCAGCCTTCTTGAACCAAGGTATCTTTCCTTGATTGCCTTAGATTGGACATTTAAAAAAAAATTTTATTTGTTTATTTTTAAATATCAAATGTTTTTTTATTTATGAAACATAACCACATACAAACACTAACATTCTTACCATATGATCATTCCATTCTTGTTATATAGTCAATAACTCACAATATCATCACATAGTTGTATATTCATCATCACAATCATTTCTTAGAACATTTGCATTGATTCAGAAAAAGAAATAAAAAGAAAACAGAAAAAAATTCATACATACTATACCCCTTACCCCTCCCTTTCATTGATCACTAGCATTTCAGATCAGACATTTTTATAGCCTTGCTTTAGTTTGGATATTTCCATGGCCTTAGAACTGTAAGCTAGCAACTCAATAAATTCCCATTTTTAAAAGTTGTTCTAGTTTGCAAACTGCAAACCAGAACATCTCCTATTTCAGTTTTGGCTACCAAAACAAATATTACATAATAGGTTGGAATACCAGACAATGGGTTGGATTATACAATGGGAATTTATTAGCTCACAATTTTGAAGCTAAAAGATTTTCAAAATTGAGGCATCAACAAGGCCATATTTTTTCCTGTAAACTGTGACATTCTGGGCATGACTGCTGACCTTCCTTGCCCCCTGACTTTTCTGTCACATGGCATTGCAAATAGTGACCTTTCCTGACTTCTCCCTCTGTCTTTCTTTTATTCTGCCTGTAAAGACCTCCAGTAATCTGGATTAAAACCTAATCTGATTAAGTGGGGCCATACCTTAACTGCAGTAACATCTTGAAGAGATCTTATTTACAATGTGTCTGTACCTACCAGAATGTGAACCTAGACCAAGAACATGTACAAACTGGGGTCCACAATTCAATCTGCGACACTTCCCTTGTGTTTCAGCAGTGTAGATTCCATCACCTTGCAGCTGTGCTGTAGGGAATGTGTTGGAGGTGGCAGAGAAATAAGAGAGTTGTGCAGGGACTTTACACCACTTCAGCTCAGAGTTCACTTTGCCTTAGAGTTCACTGGACAGGATCAGTCAATTGCCCTACCTAACTGGAAAGGGGTTGAGAAGTGCAGTCTTCCATGTACCCAGAATGTGAGGAAATTTCAGTATGGGCAAATTCAGTAATATTTACTGCAATGAATTTTCTGTTGGTCAAATGGAACTTACTAAAGATGGATATACTTGAGCTGGTCTAATGACAAAGGGAGATTTAGCAGAACATAATGGAATACAGTGGTCAGAGAAAAATAATGCAATATTCATGTTCAATCTTAGGACATCTCACCAAATCGTTTACATAAGGGAATGAAATAAATAAACTAGACACAAATTCAGGCACTTGTTTCCCAATTGTTTTATTTTGTTAAGTTACTTAAGCTAAGTTTCACTTTCTTATTTGCACAAAGGGTGTTATAATAGAACCCTCTTCACAGAGTTGTTTTGAGAATTAAATAATGATAATGTAGTAAAGCATCATGCATACTCATTATACATAGTGGGTATTCAATAAATATAGCAGCCATTGTTGTTTGGCATTTAGGGTCTTAGCAAAAAAGTGTATTAGGGGGTTAACTAGGGATAAAGATGAGGAAGAGGGAAAATATTTTGAACAAGATTTCTTATATCAACATTTTTTCTAGGGTCAAGTAAAGAAAAAGAAGTCTTTTCTATTTATGCCATGTGAATTTGTGGTCCCAATAAACAGAGATATCCCAAAATATTGACTTTCATTATTGAGCACTTACTTTGTTTTAGGCATTGGGTTAAGCACTGTACATATATTTCCTCATTTAATTTTCATTACATTTCTTATTCCTCTTAATAAATCAGGAAACTGATGTCACACTACTAGTAATCGTGGAAACCAAGTCTGTCTGATTTTAAAGCTCATGGTTTATTATATATTCTGTTATGCTATTTATTGGGTAACAGCTATTTTAGAAAAGAAAAGAAAAAAAAAACTCTTGAAGAGATTGAATTAAATCTAAAAATATATTTGACTGTCAGGTAAAAATGACTTTTTTTTTTTTTTTTGGATGCATGGTCCGGGAATTGAACCCAGGTCTCCCACATGAAAAGTGGGCATTCTAATCACTGAACTACAAAAATGACATTTTGATCCTCATCTGTAAGGGATATGATTTGACTCTTTTTCGAGGATGGATTTATGCTGGTCATGTTACATTTTCTTAACTAGACCATACAGCTTAGTGCATCCCAAACGATTTTCTATTACAGAACATACAGAAAATGTCAATATTTATATAATGTACTGGATTAAATTGATAGGATTTGAAGATGTTTAAATGAGGTAACAATTTTTAAATAAAATACAATGTCTTGTGGATTTTTATAGTTCTCCAAGTATATATATAATTTCAATGAAAATTTTGAACTTGTTATTGTAAATGTAACTTTTTTATATCAGTTTTCATGTCTCAAGTGGCAATTTCCAATTACTGATCACTCATTGTTTTAAAGATGATATGTTTAAGTTATGTTCATCATTACAAGAAACTGCATAAAAGGTAATAGAATGATGAATACGGTAGAATAAGATGGTTCAAGGCTCTATCACCTGACAGAGGCTTTGAACAACCATCAAGAATTGGTAGACCACATCTTTCTCAAAGCTCCAGAAACCAGTTAAAGGGTTTCAGTAACTGGGAGAGTGCTGGATGCAGAAAAAGACTATTTAAGAGCAGTAGGGGTTTGATGAGGGTGTGTTTATCTGTTACTTTTCACTTTGGACTAATGAAAATTTCTAAAATTGAGAGTGTTGATGATTATACTAATAAGTGAGGATACTGTAAGACCTGAATTATTTATTTTGGGCATTACCCATGATACCTAATAATGGAGGTGGCTGAAGAGTACATTGATTGAGAAGCAGAAAGGCAAACTGAGGTGTGTTCATAATGATGGAATATTGTGTGGCTGCAGAAAGGAACTAAGTCATGAGGCATGTAATGAAGTGAATGAACCTTGGGGACATTATGCTGTGCAAAATAAGCCACAAACAAAAGAATAAATGTTGTATGCTCTCCTTTAGAAACTATGTATAAGAAAAAATGCTCTCCTTTAGAAGCTACGTATAAGAAAATTGAGGCTTAGATTGTAAACTCTAATAGAGGTCACATTTAGTCTGGAGTTGTAAGTGTATTTCTAGATTCTGAGATGTGTGCTATATGTGTATACCTGGTATTTCTCTGGAATGTTGGGTGCCTGAGTGACACTTAGACTCAGAGTTGGAATTCTGCAGCTGTGAAAGTCAGCATTGCTGTATACAACAACTGTTAAGGAAATTGAAAAAGAGATCAGGTTTCACTTAGAGATAAGAACAAAGTCAATCTGGTTGGGACTAAGGTAAATTAGAATACAGGGCAAAGAATTCTCTTTGTATACAAAGAAATTACAGAACTCTGAATACAAAACTCTGTATTCTAGAGTTTCAACTACTATATGAGACCAAAGGCAGAGTGGTTTATTTTGTCTAAAACCTACATTTTCTGTAACACATTGTCTAAATCAACCTGCCTGGATAGCACCCCCCCCCCCCTTTTTTGTCTTTTTTTCTCTCTTTTCTTTTCTTCCCCCCCCCCCCCCCCCCCCGATAGCCCATTTAATAACCCAAAGACATGGAGCCCAGAAAAATGGGAACCTGGGCTTGTAATTCTGTATAGCTTAATGTTATACCCAGATACAACTAGGGTATGTTGGGCAGATAATTAAAAAGTGTTGACAAAGTCCCTTGAGGGACTGGAGAAAAAAAATAATGGAATTATTAATTTTCTCACCTGGGAACCTCTGATACTCTCTCAAATTAGGGACTCCCATGTTAATAGTCCAAGCCCTTGATCTTGAGGCTTGCTCTTATGAAACCTATTACTGTAGTGAAGAAGCTATGCCTAACTATAATTATGCCTAAGTTACTTCTAGAAAACCTCTTTTGTTGCACATATGTGGCTCTCTCTCTAAACCCAACTCTACAAGGAAAATCATTACCTCTCTACTATGTGTGACATGACATTCAGGAGTGAAAGTGTCCCTGATAATGTGGGACATGACTCTCAGGGATGAGGCTAGCCCTGGCACCATGGGATTGACAAATCATTCCTGACCAAAGGGAGGATAGAAGTTTAACAAAATAAGGTATCAGTGGCTAAGAGAGTTCAAATAGAGTTGAGAGGCTATTCTGGAGGCTACTGTTATGCAAGCTTCAGCTAAATATTGCTAATTGCCATGTGTTGTAGTTTGAAAGCTGCCAGAATGTGATATACCAGAAATGGAATGGCTTTTAAAAAGGGAACTTTATTAAGTTGTAAGTTTACAGTTCTAATGCTTGGAAATTGTCCAAACTAAGGAATGACTATAAAAATGTCCAAATTAAGGCATCCAGGAAAAGATACCTTGGTTCAAGAAGGCTGATGGTGTTCGAGATTTCTTTCTCAGCTGAAAAGGCATATGGTTACATCTGTTAGCTTTCTCTCCAGGCTTCTTCAATGGCTTCTCCAGGCTCTGTCCATTCTATTGGCTCTGTCGGTTCTGGTGGCTCTAAAGTTTTTCCCGAAATGGTTCCCTTTTAAAGGGCTCCAGTAAGTAACCCCACTGTGAATGGGTGAAGACACAACTCCATAGAAACTATCTAATCAAAGTTACCAGCACATTTGGGTGGGTCATGTCTCCATCTAATCAAAGGTGACACCCACAATTGGCTGTGTCACATCTCTGTGGATATATCCAATCATGTCTCCAACCTACAGTACTAAATAGGGATTACAAGAAGTGACTGCCTCCACAAGATTGAATCAGGATTAAAACATGGCTTTTCTGGGGTATATAATACTTTTGAACCAGCACACTATGGTTTGCCAAACCCCAACCAACATCATTCCTGTTAACCCTAAAGAACATCTAGGGCTCCATCTGAGATTCTACCCAAAGTTCCATGCACTGAGTTTACTTTCCAGAAACCTATAACCTCCAGATGGTTCCTAGGCTAATAAATCCTGAAACCCAGAGGACCTAGCTTCTCCAAGAACATCAATTAATTCCATCCCACTATCCTGTATTGTTGGCACACTTTTTCAACATGAAAAAGTTAGTATGGGCATAGGCCACATATCCCTAAACATTGGGAGAATGATCAAGGGAGAAGGAGGAGTTTTAACAAAGAAGATAGAATTTAACAAATGTGTATGACTGCTGAATCATAATGATACATTTGTTTTAGTCTCCAGTGTCTTGGAGCAGCTAGGAGGAAAAACCAGAAATTGCAGTTACCAAACTTTGAAATCTGTTCTATAACTACTTGTTAAAATGTACTTTGAAATTTATTGCTTTTTTTGTATATACTTCACAATAGAAACTTAAGAAAAAAAGTAGTAGGGGACAGAGGAGTCTGTGCTAGAGCAGATACTCCCCTACTCCTGTGTTTCTGTGGATTCTTCCTTCCCAGCACCTTTCTTGCTTTGCTGAGGAGTCCACTCCACTCAGCCTTATCACTGGCATTAAGGAATCTCAGCCCAATCTCAGGGATTCAGCTAGAGGAACTAGAACAGGTGCAGCATCCAGCAGGCACCTGCACTTGCCTTTTCTGACCCATGTTAACTCAGACTTTCCCAGAAACATTTTAGTATTCAATTCCCCAGATCCTGGTGCTGTCTCCACAGTGAGGATAGAGCTTTTTTCCCTGTGGGACCCACAGAGGAGGCACCTGCTGCTCTAGGATATCTTACTGGTCCATACCATCCTTGTGGGTATGAAGTAGTACCTCATTGTGACTTTGAGTTGCATTACCCTAAAGCTAATGATAATGAAGCAATTAGCCTTTAAGACTGATACTATAAATAAGGAGACATAAACTGATACTGAAAATTTCTTCCTGGAGATTTGAGTTTTTCAGAACTCCAGAGGAAGCTGTAGACTAGAGGAGGACCCTTCAAATGCCAAATTGAAGAAAAAGCATAATATCAGGTAGGAAACCTCCATACCAAGTGGCCGGTTGTGCCAGTTTGAATCTGTTGTGTAACCCAGAAAAGCCAAGTTCTTTACTCCTCATTCAATATTGCTAGGTGGAAACTTTTTGATTATCCATGGAGATGTGACCCACCCAATTGAGGGTGGTAACATTTGATTAGATGGTTTCCATGGAGATGTGTCTCCACCCATTCAAAGTGCGGTTTGCTTACTGGAGCCCTTTAAGAGGAAACCATTTTAGAAAAAGCTATATAGCCCATGCAGCCAGAGACCTTTGGAGATGAAGAAAGAAAATGCCCCCAGGGCAGGTGCATGAAATAAGAAGCCTGTAGAGAAAGCTAGCAGATATTGCCATGTGCCTTTCCAGTTGAGAGAGAAACCCTGATATCATCAGCCTTCTTGAACAAAGGTATCTTTCCTTGGATGCCTTAGATCGGACATTTCTGTAGCCTTGCTTTAATTTGAACATGTTCAGAGCCTTAGAACATGTAAACCTGCAACTTAACAAATTCCTCCTTTTAAAGCCCTTCCATTTCTGGTATATTGCATTCCAGCAGCTTGCAAACTAGAACACTGGTCCTCTCCCTGCCCTCTCACTCAGTATCACACACTGCATAGAAAGAGCACACAAACGACAGCCAGGATACTTCCCATTGGGGACACAGACTATAAAATTTTTCACAGCAGTGAGACAGACCCCCACCGTTTGGAGACCCAAGGGATGAGGGAGGGCATTTCAAGGCCCAGGTCAGTGAAGGATAAGTCAGAAAATGTGGAGAGAGTGTGCATTTCCAGCCCTGTGTCAAAAATCCCATTCCCCATCCCTGAGGGAAATAGCAGCAGGGGGACTGATTCCTAGCTAGTGGCTGGCTGAAGATTGGGTCAGCTGGGGGAGTCTTCTGCCCCCAATAAGTGGGGTGCAGAGCCCCACATTGAGCCAGATTTTGGCTGGCAAAAGGAGGTCACAGGACACCTGCAGTCCCAGCCTTGTCTGCCAAGATGTAGCCTGGGATATGAGGTCAACAGCTTCTGAGGATGATTAAGTTGTCCAATAGTGCTATCTACTGGGCAAACCAGAAAGCACAAGGGAATTGAAGGGCTTTTTCAAAGAATCTTCAGAAAAATATCTCAGACCCATTGGAGCTGGTGTACACCCCTGGCATGGGGATATGCCCCTGTTTTGGCTGAGAAGTACAAGTGATCCAACTATTAAAGCTGTACCATAAAAGAAACTCAGGTCTTACTGGCCTGTGAAAAGCATAGCACCACTGGGAGCCAGACTATTTGTTTTACCTACAAACAGAATCATACCAGGAAGTATGGAGATATGGCCCAATCAAAGGAACAAACTAATACCTCAACTGAGATATAGGAGTTGAAACAACTTAAACATATTCAAATAAATCTTCTTGAGTTGGAGGAAAATATGGAAAGAGAGAGAAAAGATATAAAGAGGACACAGGGTGTCCATACAGAACTCAAAAGCTTGAAAAAACAAATGGCAGAATTTATGGGATGGAAGGGCACAGTAGAAGAGATGAAAAACCAATGGAGACATTCAAAGGCATATTTGAAGAGGCAGAAGAAAGGATTAGTGAATTACAGGACCGGGCATCTGAAATAATGCACGTGAACAGACAGGGAAAGAATGGAAAGATATGAGCAGGGTCTCAGGAAATTGAATGACAGCATTTAAGCACATGAATATATGTGTTATGGGTGACCCAGAAAGAGAAGAGACGGAGAAAGAGGCAGAAAATATAATGGGAGAAGTATTAACTGAAAACTTCCCAATTCTCATGAAAGACATAAAATTACAGATTCAAGAAACTCAGCAACCCTCAAACATAATAGATCTGAATAGACCTACTCCAAGATGTTTATTAATCAGATTGTCGAATGTCAAAGACAAAGAGAGAATTCTGAAAGCAGCAAAGAAAAAAGTGATCCATCACATACAAGGGAAGCTTGATAAGACTAATTGTGGATCTCTCAGAAGAAAGCACAGAGGTGAGCATGCAGGGTATGACATATTTAAGATACTGAAAGAAGAAAGCTGCCAATCAAGAATTCTATATCCAGCAAAACTGTCCTTCAAAAATGAGGGAAAGTTTAAAATATTTACAGATAAACTGACACAGAAAGTTCATGAACAAGAGACTTACTCTACAAGAAACAGTAAAAGGAATGCTATAAGCAAGTAGGAAAGACAGGAGAGAGAAGTTTGGAGAAGAGGGTATAAATGAAGACTAGCAGTAAGGGTAAAATTAATAAGGTAAAAAGAGAGAAAAAAATAAAAATAAAATATGACAGAATCCAAAAGACAAAGTGGCAGAAGTACTGTCTTTGCAATAATAACATTAAGTGTTAAAGGATAAAACTCCCTGATTTAAAGACAAAGATTGGCAGAATGAATAGAAACAAACAAAAAAACAGGATGTATATACTGTCTACAAGAGACTTACTGAAGACCCAAGGACAAAAAAACAGTTTGAAAGTGAAAGTTTGGATAAAGATGTTTCATGCAAACAACAACAGAAAAAAGCAGGGCTATCCTAATATCAGACAAATTAGATTTCAAATGTAAAGCAATTAAAAGAGATAAAGAAGGACAGTATTAATAAAAGGGACAATTTAGCAGGAAGTCATAACAGTTTTTAATATCCATGCACTGACCCAGAGCGTCCCAAAATACATGAGGCAAACACTGACAACACTGAAGGAAGGATTAGACACTTCTACAATAATAGCTGGGGACTTCAACACACCATTTTTATTAGTGGATAGAACATCTAGACTGAGGAGCTATCAGGAAACAGAGATGTTGAATAATACAATAAATGAACTAGACTTAAGACATTTACAGAACATTGCACCAAACCACAGCAGGATACACATTTTTCTTGAGTGCTCATGGATCACTCTCCAGAATAGAGCACATGTTGGGACAAAAAAGCATGTTTCAATACATTTAAAAAGGTTGAAATTATACAAAGCACTTTTTAGGATCACAATGGAATGAAGGTGGAAGTCAATGACATGCAGAGGGTCAGAAAATTCACAAGTATATGGAGGCTAAACAACATACTCTTAAACAACCAGTGGGTCAAGGAAAAAATTGAAAGAGAAATCAGTAAATATCTTAAGGCAAATGAAAATGTGAACACAACCTATCAAAACTTATGGGATACAGCAAAGGCAGTGCTGAGAGGGAAATTTTTTGCCCTAAAACATATATATTAATAAAGAAGAAAGAACAAAAGTCAAGGAATTACTTCTCACCTGGAGGAACTAGAGAAAGAAAAGCAAGCTAACCCCAAAACAACAGAAGGAAAGAAATACCAGAGTTAAGAGCAGAAATAACTGAAATTGAGAATATGAGGACAGTAGAGAGAATAAATAAAACCATAAGTTGTTTTTTTAAGAAAATCAATGAAATCAATGGACCCTTATCTAGACTGACAAAGAAAAAAAAGAGGATGCAAATAAAATCAGAAATGGGAGAGTTGGACATAACAACTGACCCCACAGAAATGAAGGAGATAATGAGAGAATACTATGAACAATTATATGCTAACAAACTAGGCAACCTAGACAAAATGGACAACTTCCTAGAAAAGTATGAACAACCAACATTGACTGGAGAAGAAATAGGAGACCTCAACAAACCAATCACAAGTAAAGATATTGAATCAGTCATCAAAAAACTCCCCCAAAAGAAAAGTCCAGTACCAGATGGCTTCACGTGTGAATTCTATCAAGAATTTAAGGAATAATTTATACCAATTCTGTTCAAGCTCTTCAAAAAAATTAAAAGAAGAGGGAAAGCTACCTAACTCATTCTATCAAGGTATCATCACCCGAATACCAAAGCCAGGCAAAGATACCTAAAGAAAAGAAAACTACAGACTAATCTCTTTAATGACTATAGTTGTAAAAATCCTCAACAGAATACTTGCAGATCAAATCCACCTGCACGTTAAAAGAATTATACACCACGACCAAGTGGGTTTTATCCCAGGTAAGCAAGGGTGGTTTAACACAAGAAAATCAATTAATGTAATACACTGGATCAATAAATTAAGGAGGAAAAAAAACACATGATCATCTAAATTGATGCAGAAATGTATTTGACAAACATCAGCATCCTTTCTTGATGAAAACACTTCAAATGATAGGAATAGAAGGGAACTTCTTTAGTATGATAAGGGAATATATGAATATCTCACAACTAGCATCATAATCAATGGGGAAAGACTGAACGCTTTCCTCCTAAGATCAGGAACAAGACAAGGATACCCACTGTCACCATTGTTATTCAACATTGTGCTGAAAGTTTTAGCTAGAGCAATTAGGCGAGAAAAATAAACGGCATCCAGATTGGCAAGGAGGAAGTAAAACTTCCACTGTTTGCAGATGACATGATCTTATATGCAGAAAATTCTGAAAAATCTGTAGTAAAACTATTAGACCTAATAAATGAGTACAGCAAAGTGATAGGCTACAAGATCAACATGCAAAAATCAGTTGTGTTTCTATATACCAGCAATGTGCAATTTGAGGAGGAAATCAAGAAAAAATCCCATCTACAATAGCAACCAAAAGAATCAAATGTTTAGGATAAATTTAACCGAGGACATATAAGACCTATACACAGAAAATTAGAAAATGGTGCTAAAAGAAATCAAGGAAGACCTAAATAATTGGAAGGACATACTATTTTCATGGATTGGAAGACTAAATATAGTTAAAATGTCAATTCTACCCAAATTGATTTATAGATTCAATGCAATACCCATTAAAATCTCAACAACTTACTTTTCAGAAATAGAAAAACTAATAATCAAGTTTATTTGAAAGTGCAGGTTGCCCCAAAGAGCAAAAAATAACTTGAGGAAGAAAAATTAGTGGGAGGTCGTGCACTACCTGACTTTGAAGCATATTATAAACTACAGTGGTCAAAACAGTGTGAAATTGACATAAAGACAGATGTACTGAACAATGGAATCAAATAAAGTTACAAAAGAGGACCCTTTCGTCTATGGCTAATTGATCTTTGATCAGGCAATCAGGTCAACTCAGAGCATCCTCTTCAACAAATAGTGCTTGGAGAATTGGATAACCATATCCCAAAGACCAAAAGAGGAAACCCTACCTTACACCTTATACAAAAATTAACTCAAAATTGATCAAAGACCTAAACATTAGAGCTAAGACCAACATTTAGAAAAAAATGTAGGGAAATATCATAAGGATCTTGTGATAGGAAGTAGTTTCCTAGATTTTACACCCAAAGCACAAGCAAGGAACAAATAAATATATAAATAGGATCTCCTCAACATTGAACACTCTTGCACATCAAAGGACTTTGCCAGGAAAGTAAAATAGGCTTATGCAATGGGAGACAATATTTAGAAACTGTTTATCAGATAAGGCTTTAATATATAAATATGTAATGATATCCTACAACTCAATAAGAAAAAGACAAATGACCAATTAAAAATAGGCAACAGACATGGACACTTTTCCAAAGAGGAATTGCAAATGCCTCAACAACATATGAAAAGATGCTCAGCTTCACTTGTGTTTAGGGAAATGCAAACAAAATCAATATGAGATATCACATCTACTTGAATGGCCTTTATCAAAAAGCCCCAGAAAACAACAAGTGCTGGAGAGGATGAGGAGAAATAGATACATTCATTCACTGTTGATGGGAATGTAGAACGGTGCATGCCCACCTCTGGAAGGCAGTTTGATGGTTCCTTAGGAAGCTAGATATAGAATTGCTGTATGATCCAGTAAGCCCATTGCTAAGTAGATATTCAGAGGAACTGAAAGCAGGGACATGAACAGACATTTGCACGCTGATATTTATGGTGGCATTATTCACGATTGCCAAGAGATTGGAACTGCCTATTCTAGGTTTGCTAGCTGCCAGAATGCAATATACCAGAAACAGAATGGCTTTAAAAAAGGGAAATTTAATAAGTTGCTCATTAATAGTTCTAAGGCTGAGAAAATGTCCCAATTAAAGCAAGTCTATAGAAATGTCCAATCAAAGGCATCCATCCAGGGAAAGATACCTTGGTTTAAGAAGGCCAATTAAGTTCAGGGTTTCTCTTTCAGCTGGAAGGACACGTGGCAAACACAGCACTATTTGCTAGCATTCTCTCCTGGTTTCTAGTTTCATGAAGCTCCCCGGGAGGTGTTTTCCTTCTTCATCTCCAAAGGTTGCTGGCTGGTGGACTCTGCTTCACATGGCTATATCGTTCTGCTTTACTCTCTTTGAATCTCTTTCATTCTCCAAAATGTTTCCTATTTTATAGGACTCCAGAAACTTATCAAGACCCACCCAAATGAGTGGAGACATGTTGTCACCTAATCCAACTTAACAACCACTCTTGATTAAATCACATCTCCAAGAAGATGACCTGATTACAGTTTCAAACATACAGTATTGAATAGGGATTATTCTGCCTTTACAAAATGGAATTTAGATTAAAACATGACTTTTCTAGGGGACATGCATCCTTTCAAACCAGCACACTGCCCAAATGTCCATCAATGGAGACGAGTGGATAAAGAAATTATAGTGTATATATATATATTTACATATACATATATATATTTACATATATATTTATATATAGTATATATATTATATATTTATACATATATATATATTTACACACACACCATGGGATATTATGCAGCAATGAAGACAGAATGAAGTCATGATGCATGCAATAACGTGGATGAGCCTTAAGGACATTATATTGAGCGAAATAAGCCAGAAACAAAAGGATAAACACTGTATGGTGTCACTAACAGAAACCAACTATAATAAACAAATTCCAAGAGTTAAAGTTGAGAATACAGGTAATCAGGAAATAGAAAGAGGGTAGAGTTTGGGCACTTGATGCTGAAGGAATATAGAACACTCAATATAGTTGATTGTAAAGATCCAGAAATGGATAGCACAATACTATGTGATGGTTGCACAATATTGTAAATATACTAAGCAAAGCACAATATTGTAAATATACTGAACATAGTTGAAAGAGGAAAACTAGGGGCATGTATGACAACAGAAGGAAAGATAGAGGGTAAAATCTAGTACCGTAGAACATAGCAAAACCTAGAGTGGGCAATAATGGTAATTAAAAGAACAAATATAAGAATATTTTTACTTGAGGGAGAACAAATGAAGGTCACCATTGTAAAATATAAAAAGGGGATGGTATATGGAAAAAATAAAATTAATGCAAACTAGGGTCTATGGTTAACAGTAACACTGTAGTGTTCTTTGGTTCTAACAGGCAGTATATCAAAACTAAATGTCAATAATGAGGGGGATATAATGAAGGAGTTTGGGATTCTTGTTCTTGTTTCTCTTTTTTATTTTACTTTTCTCCCCTTCTCTCCTTTTGGAAGAAATGGAAATGTTCTCATATAGATTGTGGTGGTGAATACATAACTATGTATACTTATGTGATTTTATCATAAGGAAGTAAAATGATGCAACCCCTCTGAAGGGCAGTGTGGTGGTTCCATAGGAGACTAACTATAAGGTTTACCTATGATCCTGCAACCCTGTTAATAAATGAAAGACTTGGATGAACTGAAAGCAGGGACACGAATAGGCAATTGCACACTAGTGCTTATGGCAACATTTTTCATGATTTGCAATGGATGGAGGTGGCCTAACGGTACATTTACTGATGAACAGAAGGGTGAAATGTAGTGTACACATACGATGGAATAATGAGTGGCTGCAGGAAGGAATGATGTCATGTGGTATGCAACTAGAGAATGAACCTTGAGGACATTATTTTGAGTGAAGTAAGCCAGAAAAAAAATGTACAAATAATATATGATCTCACTGTTATAAACTAAATATAATGAGCAAACTCTGTGAATTGAATTTGAATGCATACGTTATCAGGTGATAGAAATTGGGCAGAGATTGGCAATTGATGATTATAGAGTACAGAGCATTCAAATAAGGATCATTGTAAAGATTCCTAGATTGTAAGCTCTTATAGCAGTCACATCTATTCCTGAGTTTTAACTGTTATTTTCAAATTATGCGCTGCTGCGCTCTTTGTGTATAACCTGGTAGTTCCCAGGAACATTGGATATCTATGGGACACCTGAGTCTCAGAACTAGAGTTCTGTACCTCTGAAAGTCTGCTTTACTCCATATAGCAACTGCTAAAGAAGCAGAAAAAGAGATCAGACATCAATTACAGGTATGAATTAAATGAACCTGGTTAGGACTAAGGTATATCAGAATACAGGATAAAGGATGATATTGTCTGTATTTTATAACTTCAACCTCTCTGTGAGACCAAAGAAAGAGATTTGGTCTAAAATTAAAATTTTCTGTAGCACAATATCTAATATAACCTATGTGGCCAGTTATTTAAACAAACTAAATTCCATGGAACCTTGATTAAGGAATGAGATATTATTACTCTCTACAGGTTAATGTAATATCCAGCTACATTTCAGAGTATTTTGGGTAGAAAATAAAAATACATACTTACAAAGTCCACTTGAGGGACTTTTCAATAGATACACTTCTATTAAACTTCCCCACCTAAGGAAATCCTGATATTCTCTCAGGCTTGAAGGATTTCCAGTTTAATAAGCCAAGTTCTGGTTCTTGAGTCTTGCCCTTATGAAACTTATTTCTTCAATGCCAAAGCTGAGCCTGCATGTAATTGTGCCTAAGAATCACCCACAGAGAGTTTCTTTTGTTACTCAGATATAGCTTCTCTCTTTAAGCCAATGCTGCGAATATACTCATTACCTTTCCCCCTTAACTTCCAGGGGTATAAATCTCCATGGCAATGTGGGATATGACTCCCAAATATGAATCTGGCTCTGGCATCATGGGATTGAGAAAGACCAAAAGGGGGAAAAGAAATGGAACAAAATAATGTTTCAGTGACTAAGAGATTTCAAATAGAATTGAGAGGTCATTCTGGTAATTCTATTCAGGCTTTAGCCAGATACTTCAAACTACCACAGTATGCCATGTCTCAACCAGCAATGTTCCTGAAAACCCTAGGACATTCCCTGAGCTCTATCTAAGTCTCTATAAATGTTTTTCTTAGTAAGTTTATTTTCTCAGAATTTTAAGGCCTCCAGATTGATCATAGGCCAGATGAGTCCTGAAACCCAGAGGTATCACACTCTCCAAGAACAACAACCAGGTTCATTCCTCCATCACAGAAAGTCAATTTCCCTTTCCAGCATGAAAAAGGTAAAATGGTCACCCAGATATCCCAGAAGATTGAGAGAAAGATCAAATGAGAGGAATGAGGTGTAATTGAGAAATTAAGATCTTGCGAATGACTGACTACTGACTCATTATATAGATATTTCTTTTTAGAGTCTAATGTTTTAGATTAGCCAGAGGGAAATACCTGAAGTTGTTGAACTGTAATCCAGTAGCCCTGATCTTTGATAGTGATTATATAACTATATTGAAAAAAAATTGGTTGCCCATATTTGTCTGGATATATATGTATACTATATATATCAGTGAACCAAAACAAAATATCCACAGGTAAATCCATATATATATATATATATATATATATATATATATATATATATATCTGTCAATATTATACTGTCTAAAATAACCTACCTCTATTGTAAATTTTCAGATTGGGTAGATTGCAATACTAGTGGTCTAAGAGGGATGGATAAGGGGTATAGAATGTTCGGGGTTTTCTTTTTTCTTTTAATTTTGTTTTCTGGAGTAATGCAAATGTTCTAAAAATGATCGTGGTGATGAATACACAACTATGTGATGATATTGTGAACCACTGATTGTATATTTTGGCTGGATTGTACGGTATGAGAAGATATCTCAATAAAAATACATAAAAAATTTTTAAAAAGCGGTAGGATCTCATGGTGCCCTGGCTGGCCCTTCCCCCACCCCTCACTGACTCAGTAAAGAGTGGTCTGTGTATCCAGTGTGAATTTGGTCCTAGTTCTGGAGGTTTCAGAAAAACCCTTTTGTTTATAAGTCTGGCCCAATCACTCTGGGGAAGTCTGAGGGACTCAACATTCCAGAATGCACCCTGCATGTAGAAGGCAGTTCACAGAGTGCTCCTACAGTCATGTGGCTGCCCTGGGCAAGGTATTGCTGGCTGTAGGACATACAGTGCAATGCCCAATACCTTGAGGAAGCTGTCTCCTAAACTCATTTTATGGATAAAAGCCAGGAAGGAGGTCACTCACATAGGCCAATCTGCAAAGACTGGGAATGGTATTTTTTTTTTGTTAGCTCTTGGCATTCCAGGAAAGCTCTGTCATCACACTAGCTGGATACAAACTTAAGGAACAGATGCTTCAGAATCTGAATTCTAGTGGTAATGTATTAAATGCCCAAGTTTTAAAAAAAACATTGCAAAACATAAAGGAGCAAGAAGTAATGGCTCAGGCAAAGGAGATTATCATTAGAAACCATCAGTGAGGAAGATCAGACTTGGGACATTACAGACAAAGACTTAGAAAAAAAAAAAGCTCCTAAATTTGTAAAGAGAGCTAAAAGAAAACATGTACAAAAAACCAAAGGAAACAAGGAAAATGATAGACGACCATTGTTTTTTTTTTGGTCCTAAAAGATGGATATTAGGAAAAGGAACCAAACAGAACTGATAAGCGTAGTAATAGAATTTAAAATTCCTAAAGGATTTTAACAGCAGATTAGAGCAGACAGAAGAAAGAATCAGTGAACCTGGAAATAAGACTATTGTAACCATTCAGTCTGAAGAGTAGAAAGAGGGATGAAGGAAGAAAAGTAAACAGTCTGAAAAACTGGTAGGACACTATCAAACATACCAAATCTTCATTATGGGAGTCCCAGAAGGAGAAGAAAGAAAGGGGCAAAGAGAATAGTCAAATAATGGCTGTAAACCTCCTAAATTTAATGAAAGATGAGACTCTATGGGTCCAAGATGTTCAGCAAACTCTAAACAGGATAAATCAAAATAGACTCCTACCACACATCTTATAAACAAACTGTCAGTTGCCAAAGATAAAGAGAGAATTCTGAAAGCCACATGAGTGAAGCAACATGTGATATATAAGGTAGGCTCAATAAGATTAAGTGCCGGTTTTTCATCAGACAAGGAGGCAAGAAGACATTGGGAAGTCTTTTTTTTTGGGGGGGGGGGGGTGCATGGTGTAGGAAACAAATGAGAAGTCATTTTAAACATGCTGACAGCAAAAAATCATCAGTCAAGAATTCTACATCAGGAAAAACACTTTAAAAAATGAGGAAGAAATTAAGATATTCCCAGATAAGCAAAAGCTGAGGGAGTTTGTCACCACTAACCAGTCCTACAAGAGATGATGAAGAGAGTTCTGCAGGTTGAAAAGAAAGGACACAGTAGTTCAGCACTGCATGAAGAAATAAATGTTACCATTACTCAGAAATGGTAACATGCGTAAATATGTCAGTATTGTATGCTTGGTTTGCAACTCAGTTTTTTACTTCCTATAGGGTCTAAACAGCAAATGCATAAAATGTAGTAATAATGTATAAACATGCAATTTGTGAAAAGACAGAGGTATATAGGAACATAGTTTGTATATGCTAATGAAGTTAGCTTGGTATCAAAGCAAACTAGATTGTTATAGATTTACAATATTAAATTTAAGTCCCAAAGTAGCTACAAGGAAAATGTCAGAAAAACTCATACAGACAGAAATTCAAGTCCAAGCTGCCAACGGTGGGGAGCAGGGGAATGGCGAGTTAATGTATAAAGAGTGTAAAGTTTCTGTTTGGAAAGATAGGAGATTTTAGTAATGGAAGGTCATGAGGATATTACTATATTGTGAATGTGATTAATTCTATAGAATGGTATGATTGGGAGAAATTGAGACAGGAATGTATATGTTACATATATGTTCCCACAATTAAAAAGAACAAGAAAAGTACAACTAAAGAGTTAATAACAATTATCCTGGATGGGATCTAGCAAGGAAGGAGAAAAGGCTCAAAGGGACATTATTGGGACATATGGAAAAATTGGAATAATGAATGTAAGCTTTATATCAATGTTAAATTTCTTAAACTTGATAAATGCACTTAATGTGGCTACATAAACGGATATCTTTTTTCTGGGAAATGTACCTATCAATATTAAATGGTCACGGAGCATCATGTGTGCATCCTTTACTCAAGTGTTCAAAATCTGGATAGATAGATAGACAGATAGATAATAGATAGGATGACAGAAAGATAGGGCAAATGTGGCAAAATGTTAAAATTGGTGGGTTTGGGTATCGGGGACTATGGGTATGTTGAATTTCTCTGTATTGGGTTGTATTATTTTTGTAATTCTGTAAGTTTGAAAGTTTTCTAAATAAAAATTTTTTAAAGTGATAGAAATAGAAGATAACTACTTTTTTCTCTGATTAATGGGAACACTAATTTTTTTTCTTGCAGTATCTTTATCTGACTTTGGTATTAGGTTCATATTGGCATCATAGAAAGAGATAAAAAGTGTTCTTTTTTATTTTGAAGAGTTTATGTAGGATTGGTTATAAATCTTGGAATTTTTGGTAAAGTTTCTCTGTGAAGCCATCAATCCTGGATTTTTGTTCATTGGGAGGTTTTCGATTATTGATTCAAATTATTTACTTATTATTGGTCTGTTAAGATCTTCTTTTTCTCTTGAGTTTGTGTTCTAGGAATTTGTCTATTTTATCTAGGTTATCTCATTTGTTGGCATATAGTTGTTTCTCATATGAAACTTTTTATTTCTGTCGTGTTGGTAGAATGTTTCCATTTCATTTCTAATTCAGTTATTTTATCCATTCCTCCTATTCTTTTTCAGTCTATGTAAATGTCTGTCAATTTTATTAATGTTTACAAAATGTCAACTCTTTTTTAATTGTCTATTTAATTTATCTTTGCTCTAATCTTTATTTTCTCCCTTCTGCACACTTCCAACTTACTTTCCTCTACTCTATCTTAATCCCCAGTCTCTGATTTGATATCTTTCTTCCTTTATAATGTAAGCAGTTAGAACTATAAATGTTTCTTTCAGCGCCACCTTTGCAGTATCCCATAAATTTTGTGAATTTGTTTTTGCTTGCTTCAAGATAGTTTCTAATACTCCTTGTGATTTCTTCTTTGAGTATTGGTTGTTGAAAAGTATTGTATTTGATTTCCACATATTTGTGGATTTTTCAGGTCTTCCACTGTTATTTCTAGCTTCATTGCATTGTGATCTGATAAAATACATTGTGTGATTTTAAATTTATTGACACTTGTTTTGTGAAATTATATATGATTTATCCTAGAGAATGACTGCTGTTCACTGGAGAAAAGGTAAATGGTGTTGTTGTTGGGTGAAATGTTCTATACCTGTCTGTTGGTTTATAATATAATCAATCTTCCATCTCTTTTTTTGTCTTCTGTCTAGATGTTTGTCAATTATTTAAAGGGGTGTATTGAAATCTCCTCTAAATGTAGAACCGTCAGTTTCTCCTTTCAAAACTTTCAGTATTTCCTTAATGTGTCTTAAGTCTCTACTGTT
Organism: Tamandua tetradactyla; assembly: GCF_023851605.1. Lineage (NCBI taxonomy): Eukaryota > Metazoa > Chordata > Mammalia > Pilosa > Myrmecophagidae > Tamandua > Tamandua tetradactyla. The sequence continues at coordinate 148,486,646 of NC_135332.1, forward strand.
ATGTGCATATATATTGTTTATTATTGTTATGTGTTCTTGTTAAATTGACCGCTTTATCAGTGTATAGACTTCTTTTTCCCTCATAATTTTTTAAAATTGGAATATAATCGTGATGATTCATAAAGAGCTTTTTGAATGTAATGTAAGAAGATATATGTGAATATGTTCCTTAAGTTTAGAAATGCGATTATAATTATTATAGAGCTCAGGTCTGCCAACTCCCATTTGTTGTATGAATGTGGCTAAGCAGAAGTAAGAAGCTGCCAATGTTCAGAAGGTATTTGCCAGTTTTACGGAAGTGCATGGTGCAGCATTTTAGTCTTTTACAAATCATAAGTCACAAACCTCAATGAGCCTTATATGTTACTGGAAAATTAAACCTAAAGAGTAGGCTCCTCCCCCGGACGCCGCCACGTCCCCCCCTTCCTGGGCTACAGCTCAGGTGAGGTCGGTTCTGACCCGCGGGGGGCCGAACCGGATGCTGCCCGGTACTGGAAGACTGCGCGATGAGGGCTGGGAGTGCTGAGGTGAACTTGGGGCAGCCTCCTCAACTGAGCTCTGGCTCTGGCGTGAGGGACCCTGGGACGAGGAGCAGAGGGAGAGAGCCGCTTTTGCTGACCCCTTGGTCAGCACATGAGATCCTTAGCGGAGCGCTGGAGCTTTCTGCGTTCGGAAAGGTTATGGGAGCCCCCAAACCCTGGAAGGTTTCGACTCTCTTGTGCCCTCTCTCAAGAAACCGAGTCTTTTTCTATGAAGGTGATATCATTTTCCTGGAAAATCCAAGTAAATAAATGGAAAATCTATTACAAACATTAAGAGAATTAAAAAAGATAACTAGGTGCAAAATTACATTTTAGAAATGAATGTATTTTACATATACAGGGCACCACCAGTTATCAAATATGATGGAAGTTGCCTTTTACAACTATGAATAAGATAAAACACCTAGGACAATACTTAATAACTGTGCAAAATCTCTATGTAAAACTTGAAAATGCTCCAGAAGGACTGAAGAGAACAACCAAAGGAATGGAAATGCACACCACATTCTTGCCTGGAAAGACTCAGCATTTAAAGGCATTGATGTGATCCCATTAAATTCCAAACTAAGCTTGGAAAATAGATCAGTTGATTTGAAAGTTTGAGTGGAGAAAGTAATGTAACCAAAAAGATCCAGGAAAATTCTGGAAAAGAAAAATAAATGGGAAAAGAGAGAGAATCAACTCTATAAAATAATGATAAAACTATAGTAAATAAAATAATGTGACAGGTTCATGAGTAAACAGTAAGAAATCTAAAAATAAACTGAAATACATATGAGAATTTAGTGAGTTGTTTTTTTAGTATATGTTTTTAAACCTTATAATGTTTTTTAACTAAAGTCTATTCTATCTGCTATCATATAGCTACCCCAACTCTGTTTTGTTTAATATTTGTTTGTTTGTTGTTGTGTTTTCATTCTGTTCATTTTTAGCCTCCTTGTATCTTTGGATTTAAAGTTAGTCTCTTACAAAGAGCATATAGTTGGGTCATGTTTTTTATGTCATTCTGTCTGCGTTTTGTCTGGAAAGGTCAATCCATTTACATTTAAAGGAAATACTGATAATGTAGGGCTTTCTTCTGCCATTTTGCTATTTGATCTTTGTAAATCCTTTATTTTTTTGTTCACAACTCTTCCTTTAATATTTATTTGATTTTCCTGTTTATACAGGTTTTGTAACGTTCCACTTTGTATCCCTTCTCATTTCTTTAGATATTTTCTTTGTGGTTATCATCAGGCTAAAATTTAACTTCCTAAACCTAAAGCAATCACCTTTCATTTGATACCAAACTAACTCTGATAGTATACACAAGACACTATTCGTATACCCACCTCTCTGTCTCCCCCATCTCTTTGTTGTACTTACAAATAATGTCTTTATGTACTGTGTACACAAAACCATAGATTTATCATTCCTGTTTTATGTATTCATATTTTAGAACCTTTAGAAAAAAAAAGTGGATTTACATACCAGAAATTCAATGTAATAGTACTAGTATTTATAATTGCCCATATGGTTACTTGTACTGGAGTTCTTTATTTCTTTGTGCCACTCCAATCCAGTATCCTCTGCTTTCTGTCTTAAGAACTCTCTTTTGTAATGCTCTTGGACAGGCCTGATATAACATTCTCAGCTTTTATTTATCTGAGTTTTGTCTTAATCTCTCTCTTATTTTTGAAAGACAGTTTTGCTGGATATAACATTCTTGGTTGGCAGTTGTTTTCTTTTAGCACTTTATTTCATCCCACTGCATTCTTGCCTCCATGGTTTCTGATGAAAACCTGGCACTTAATCTTATTGAGATCCCTTGGAGAGACTCCCTTGGCTTTCTCCTGCAGCTTTCAGAACTCTTTACTTGTCCTTCACATTCGCCGCTTTGACTGCTATGTATCTGGACATGATTCTCTTTGCGTTTGATTGGTTTCTGGTGTGTTGTGTTTCTTTAATGTGTGTATTCATGTCTTTTGTTAAATTCTGGTATTTTTCTGCCCTGATTTCTGTGAATATTCCTTCTGTCCCTTTCTCTCTTTCTTCTCCTTCTAGGACTCCCCAAATTCATATATTGGTTTGCTTGATGATGTACCACAGGTCTTTTAGACTCTGCTCACTTTTTTCGTGCTTTTTTCTTTCTTTTCAGCCTGAAACGTATCAATTTTCTTGTGTTTGACTCATTGATTCTTTCTTCTGGTCACCTCAATCAGTTGTTGCAATGGTCTAGGGAATTTTTCATTTTCAGATTCCAATATTTCTTTTTAGTCCCTTTAAAAAATTGAATTGAAATTCTCATATTATTCATTCATTGTTTCCCTAATATCTTTTAGTTCTTTCTGCAATTTTCCCTTTATCTCCTTGAACATATTGATAATTTCTTTAAGTCTTTTCTGGTATGCCCAAAGTCTGGTCTTCTTTGTTTATATATTTTTTAATTTTATTTCATTTCTTTTGATGGCCATCATTTCTAGTTTCTTTGTCTTGTAATCTTTTGTTGCACACTGTATACTTTAATATTTCAATGTGCTAACTCTGGGATTTAGTCCCTAGGTTTTCCACTCCTTAAATTTATATCTAGCTAGTGATAGGACAGATTTTCTTGAGTACCAGGAGCTAACAATACAAACAATCCAAGGCAAAAATTTTTTTTGTTTAGACTTAATAATTGGCTCTGCATTGGCTTTTCATCAGAATTTAGCCTTCCTATCAAGATGATCAAACTGAGGGAATAATGAATTGCAGATTCTTCTCTGTGCTTTCTGAACAGATGACTTATCCTCAGCTTGTGCTCACTTGTGGCCTTAGGAATTCCCTTATTTATTTAATCTGTCCTCCCCCGCCCCTTTCCTGGTGTTCTGTTGTATGTCTTAAAGCTAGTAATCCTTCTCCTAAATCTGCTTTAATCTATTTGTTTCTTACTGCCCTGGTTGTCAGCAAACATCTTCTGTGTAGGGTAAATTCCAGAAAGGTAAGCCAGAGAAGAGTTTCTTGGTTCAATATTTCTTGCTGCCATTCAATAGATTGGCGCAAAAATAGAGATGCCCAAATATGCACTTAGGGGTTACTCTGTTTCCTCTGGAACTGGGCCAGGGACTACAGCTGGAACAGATGCTGGCTCTACAGTGTGCTGGGGATGGGTTGAGGCAGGGGCCAACAAGTGTGCCATAAGCTTCTCTTGTCATTTTTAAAGCTTTTTTTTGATTCAGCATTTTTCCAGTTACCTCAACCCTTTGACTATTTTCTGGATTTTTGAGGAAGATGTCTCTGCCTTTTTTTGCTAGTTATTCAAAGAGTCTGTGGGGGTCAGCATTCTAGAGCCTCCTACACTGCCATCTTGGTCTTACTGGAAATCAGAGCATCTCCATGTAAGCCCACGGCAATCTTTGCCCAACATTTTTTTCTGTTCTCTCCTGCCCCTCTCATTTTGATCCTTATTTTGTGTTTCTATTTTACTTACCTGTTTTTAAATATTTTATTTTTATGCCATTTCAAATTCATGGTACAAAAAGGTGGGGTATACATAATTCCAATAAATAAAATTTGAAAGGTATTTTGCTAAATATAAAATCTTGAATAATGGAAAAAAGGAGAATAGTTTTTATTTTAGATACTTGAAGGTATAGATTCATATGTACAATCCAGTGCTATACAGTGGTAACTACTTTCAGTTTTTTCCTACTGGGGGACTTTAACTATAGTTTGACAAGCTTACTCTGCCTACTGTCATTACACAGGCAACTGGAACTTTGAAAATCATGTTCACCAAAGAGTTTTTAAGGTGTAAAATATTCTGACACACTTAAACTCTGTTACAACATGCAACTCAAAAAAGAGTATATAGGCCAATAGGTAGAACGCTATAATCACAGACTTGCAGAAATTTTTAGATGTTATTAAATAAAACCTGAAAGTTTGTTTTCCTGCATTTAATTCTTTTGAAGTATAAAATTAAGTCCAAATTTATCAATGACTGAGAAATAATTCTTTCTTCTTTCTTACTCCCTTCCTTTTTCATACAGTGACCAAACTGGTGCTAAATGTCAAGCTGTATAGTAGGCATTCTTTACAATAATGAAACGAAGGTCTCCAGATGAATCGTGATAGCCATTTCAATAACTTACTTTTTCTCCTGGGCTCATGTTTAGCGGAGCTATAGCATATAAGCAGTGGCTTACTGGTAAATATTTGAAAACTAGCTTTTCAAATTAAAGAGATATGATTCATAGCATTTGCCAATTTTTATGGAGTAAATATTCCCAATGTGGCTGATTTTGAGCTAAAAATTTGACATCACTGAACACCAAGTTGGAAAGAGATGCTTACAATAGGCTCTTGGCTTCAGTATACCATTGGATAGGGAATTATGACCTGTGCTATAGACTGCTATGCTTCCTTCATTTTAAATCATACTTCCCTTGGCTTATGCTTCATTTGACAACTAGCATATATTTTCTGTCTTTGACCCTTTTCATCTATGGTAGTCTCTTATTTACTTGTATCTTCTACTGAAATAACATCCAGGTTACTAATGACTGCAGATATCTTAGAATGCACGCTAGAGGCAAATCTGTTTTTGTCATCATTTAAAATTGTATTTAAGTGTATGTAAGATTGTGTTTACCTGTATGTTAGGCATCACAACCATAATGCTTAAATAAGGAATTTATTTTTTCTTACATTAAAAAAATATCTGAAGATAGGTAGTTTAAGGTTGAATTGCTCAAGAAAGTCAACAGAAAACTGGGCTTCTTCTTACTTACTGCCCTGTTACTGTAATTGTGTGTGCCTCTCAAACACAGGGTTAAAAGATGGCTTTTGCATTTATAGGCATCAGGACCACTTTCCACTCAAGAGAAAGGCAAAGTATGAAAGATGCATGGCAGCTGAGTCTATCTTTTCTTTAGGAATAAATAGCTTTTGTACAAGATACACGTAGTAAACTTCTATGTAAATTGTACTGACTGAATTATTGCACATGACTCCCCAAGAGCAAGAGAACGTGAAAAATAAAAAAAATTAGACTAGGCACATTGTTCTATAAATAAAATTAACAGTTTGCTAAGAAAGAAAAGAGAAGAGATACTCAGTATGCAACTAGTAGTCTGCAACAACCGCTTTTGTCTTTTTTTTGTTGTTCCTTATTCAGCTCCATGAAACTTATAAAAGTTGTAGTTCCTTGCTGGTATCTCATCAATTTTAGGTTTAAGTAAAATTTTATTTTAAACTCTAATCATGAAATTGTGTATGTACTAGGGTTGCTTTAATTTAACACAATTTCAGACCTAAATGGGTCTAGAGTTTTGGTAGGTAGGTTACCCTCCTTTCTCACTCCTGTGTTTCCTTCCACATGGAAGGAACTGCTCTAGAGTAGCATTTTGGACTCTCTCTATTCCCCTTCCTGTTCCTCTCCTTGGGATGAAGAAATATGCATTCAAGAGTTAAGTAAGAAAGAAATTACTCTTTCCCTCTGGCTCTCATGAACAAGCTGTTCATAAGGAAAATATTTTCTCACCTGTTTTAAGTTTTACAGGGACAGGTTGTAAAATAAGCAGTTTGTATTAGCGTTGTCTGTCTCTGGTTATGTATATGATTCTGAGTCTTGGTGTTCTAATTTGCTATCTGCCAGAATGCAATATACCAGAAACAGAATGGCTTTTAAAAGGGGGAATTTAATAAGTTGCTAGTTTACAGTTCTAAGGCCGAGAAAATGTCCCAATTAAAACAAGTCTCTAAAAATGCTAATCAAAGGCATCCATCCAGGGGAAGATACCTTGGTTCAAGAAGGCCGATGAAGTTCAAGGTTTATCTCTTAAGTGAGAAGGTACATGGTGAACACAGAGTTTCTCTCTCATCTGGAAAAGCATTTAGTGAACACGGTCAGGGTTCCTCTCTCATCTGGAAGGGCACATGGTGATGAAGGCGTCAAGTGCTAGCTTCTTCTCCTGCCTTCCTATTTCATAAAGCAACCTGGGAGGCATTTTCCTTCTTCATCCCCAAAGGTCGCTGGCTGGTGGACTCTGCTTCTTGTGGCTAGGTTGTTCTGTTCTTCTCTCTCTGAATCTCTCATTCTCCAAAACGTTTCCTCTTTTATAGGACTTCAGAAACTAATCAAGACCCACCCAAATGGGGGGAGACATGCTTCTATCTAATCCAGCTTAACAACCACTCTTGATTAAATCACACCCCCTAGGAGACGATCTAATTATAGTTTCAAACATACAATGCTGACTAGGGATTAGAAGAAATGACTGCCTTTACAAAATAGGATTAGGATTAAAACATGGCTTTTCTAAGGTACATACATCATTTCAAACCAGCACACTTGGTATCAGGAAACCCACTTTTACATAGATAAAAGCCACATTATTTATCAATAATAGTCATAATGTTCCACATACCATCCATCTCTTTTGTTTAATTTAGAAATTGGGGGATTGGTTTAATGTGAATTTCTCAAACAATCAGATTATTGTTGCTTCAGATATGTTGTGTGTGATTTGTTTTTATCTCTTTTTAGCCTTGATTATAATATGAAATTTAATATCAAATATGCAATCTTATGATTTTTGATCTCAGAAAATATATTAGGGAGAACCTTTGGATCATCCAATTTTCATTTCAAAAGGAGCACCATGTTCTAAATATTATAAACCATACAAAAATACTTGTTGAAATTTAACAGCTTGTTTTTGCAAAGCTCAGCTCTGCTGTTTTTTTTTTTTGTCACATTCTGTCTCATCTGAATGGGCCTAACTCTAGTAAGTATCCTCTTTTTTTGTTTTTGGCTGACTCCAGCACATCACTGGCAAAGAAAATTTGTAGGAATAAGCTAGTGCAAGGCTAAGAGAAGTTTATGGAAGTGAGAAATACTTCATGGAAAGAACAGAATTGTTAAATGATGTTTTATGGAAGCTTTGCTCTTTTCAATGCAATGCTGTATAACCTCCTCAGAAGTCTTGAATTTTCCATCATCTTTTAATGCTTTTGTAATGTTACATGTGTGGGTTTTAGGGTGATATTGTGAGACCTCAGTGGAATGAAAACAATGGCATCCCAAGATAGAGTTATAAATTATTTTTAGCCACTTTTGAAGACGCTCTGCTAAAACAGTCCACTATATATTACTTTACTGGTCTTAAAGAGTTAAGGACTGTCTAAAATACTTCTCTTTACAGCATATATTGCACATGTAATAGTGAGACCAATTGAAACATAATTTAAAGCAATGCAATATCGATATATATATATATATATATATATATATATATATATATATATATATATATATAGTTAGTTAGTTAAGAAACAACCCACAAATCTTGCTGGCATATAGTTGTTAAGTACTGCTTTCTCCATTTGAGAAAGAACATTCTGCTAACTGAAGGATAATTTAAAAAATATATATATATATTTTTTGCATGGGCAGACACCAGGAATCAAACCCGGGTCTCCGGCACAGCAGGTGAGAACTTCTCTGCCTGCTGAGCCACCGAGTCCTGCCCTGAAGGATAAATTTTTTTAATGGATCAAATTGAGTCATATCGAATATGCAGATGGAGAAATAATTTGTGTCAGTTGCTTCAACTTTGAAATGAGATATGTAACATCCTATTTGTGTTTTTATTCATACATTAACAAATAAGTATTATACAGTGAAAATCTATCACCACAGATATTAGTTAATGAAAGTCCCACATTTAAACAGGTATATATATATATATACCCTCTTAGTAGTTGTTCTGAACCTGGTAGTTGTTCTGAACAGTACTATATTGTTTAGGTTATCATAAATTCTCTCCCAAGAAAAATCTTAAAATCTTATTTAGCAAGTACTTTCTTTGTATCTTCACTCTCTGAAAGAGTTTGATTGAATTGTTTTCTCATGCATATTAGTTGTAGGCTAATCGTAAAAAAAAAAAGTAAAAATTTTTACTTTTCAGTCTTTCTAGTCTATTATCAAGAAATGGCTCTTTAATTCCTCTCCTATCCCTATTTCAAGCAGTGCAGTTTTCATCACATCTCTGAAAAGTTACTTCTGAAATCACTTTTAACAAAATTGCACAAAAGTATTCATTGGCTGGGGGAGTGAAGAGGTTGGCGTTCATGGCACTCATGCATTGAAGGTACATCTTTTGCTAGTACATTAGAGAGTATTATTTTGGGTAATTTGTGAGTTTATTTCTCAAGGTAAAATACAGATAAGGAAAACAAGAAGTGACTAATACTATTAAGGTTGTATTGTAGGTGGGCTGTGTACTTGGGGTAAATGAAGTTTACTTTTGCCATAATTGCAAAAAAAAGCCTTTTTATATAACTTTATTTATTTATTCAGCAATTATTTATGAGTATCTATTATATGCCAGGCATTTGATATGAAGTCATGCAAATAGTAAGCCCAGCCCAATCCCTTTTAGCGTGAAGAAATAGATGGTAAACATGACAAAAAACTATATCATAATTAGAAGATTATAAGTTTATGAAAAAGATTTTTTTTTAAAGTAGAGCAGTTTAAGGGGATTGGGATTGAGAGTGCAGGTGGTAAAGGAAGAAGTTGAAATATTAAATAGGGGGTCAGGGTAAGCCTCCCTGAGAAAGTAAAATTTGAGGGAAGATTTGAAAGTGAATAGTTTTGTCCTCAGATCTTTAGTGATGCAGCATTTCAGACAGAGAGAGCTGCTAGGGTAAGGGCACAAAGGTAAAGACCATGCAGGGTAGCCAGCTTGGCTGGATCTGAGTGAGCAAAGTGCCAGCAGTAGCAGAGGAGGTCAAATAAATAATGGGCATCAGGTTCCTGGATTATCTTGAACAAAATGGGGAGTTAGTGCAGGGTTTTGAGCATATTAGAGACATAAACAGACTTAGATTCTGACTGCTGTGTGTAGGCTCTATAGGGACATAGGATAAAGTCAGGGAGACCAATTAGAAAGCTTTTGTAGTAGTTAGCAAGACTTCACCAAATTGGAACCAGTGGAGATAGTGAGAAATGTTTGGATTCTGAGTATATCTTGACTGTAGATCCAAAAGAATATACAGATGGTTTGCATGAGTTAATTAGAAGGAAGGAATTGTTATTAACAGAGAATAGGAATGCTGCTTTTACTTAAACCCACTTATCTGTATTTCCCTGTTTTGAAACACTATGTAATTCTTTTTTCCAATTAGGAAATACATTCTTAATATGAATATTAGTTGACTTGCAGATAAGCAACACTTTTTTTTTTTTGATATGTACTTCTAGATTAGTTTGCTTCCTTTTAGAGGAGGAGATTTATCTTCTCTGAATAATCACTGTTTTAGGTCCTAACCAAAATCTGTAAATTGAAAATAAAAAAAACCTTTTTAAAATTGCATTAAATCAATAATTGGAGTTCACTAAAGGAACTGCAATACTAAAAGAACATAAAGGTGCCAGGATAGAATGGGAGAAAGTAACTCTTTGTAGGGGTTTTGCCGATGATCATGGGAGGTGGTTCTGGCTAGCTTATTTATTTTTTTTTCCTCTTCTATTTCTCCTATTTTGTTCATTGTACTTCTTGTACTGTTTTCAAAGAATCTTTCTTGATTGTTGGATTGTTTGTAAGCCTGCCACAGATTCGTAGTACCTTAAAAGAAGGAAAATATCACTACAGGCTTAAATTATCTTCTAGTTTAGCGTGATTCACAATCTTCATGTCTCCTTTTGGAAGAGATGATGAGGGGAGGTGAGTGACATTTGAGACCATCAAAATCATTTGTGCACCATTTTCTAGACATCTGAATGCACAAGAGCTTCATTTTCAAATATAAGTTGATAATATTGTCATGAATGACATAAAAATTAATTTTTTAAAATCAAATCTAGAATGCACAACTGTGTGATGATATTGTGAGCCATTGATTATGTACCATGTATGGACTGTATGTGTGTGAAGATTTATCAATACAAATGTTTTAAAAATTCAAATCTATTTGATTCAGATAACCTTTTGTTATTTTATACTGCCTTAGTCAATGAATACTAAAATTGCAATTATTCTAATGAAACATTTTATAACTCCAAATTACATCCTATAAATTTGAAAGCATGGAACTATCTACCCAGGGAATGAAAAAAATATTAAAAAATTTAAATGAAGAAAGTAATCCTAAAAGGAGAATAAAAATACTGGAGGAAGAGAGGGTATGAAATTGGAACTCTAGAAAGGTCAGTAGAGAGTAAAGAAAAAGTGTGGGTGATATTAGAGATGATACACATAAAAGTCTAGGGTGGATGACTAAGAGGAGCTAGAAACAAGGATGATGGTAGAGGAGAGGACTGGTAACAGACGGTACATTACAGATTAGGAAATACTGACAAGAGAATTCACTGCAGTCATGAAAGTGAATGGAAGGCAAAGTAAAGTGGAATGTTTGCTGTTATGGCATCAACTGTAATGTTTCTGAAATTTTGTGAACATATTAAATTAAAGGAATCAATATAGTCTGTGAAAATATTTTCAGTTTGATATGAATTGTGGTTCTGAATTTATATTTTATTATTGGTTGACATTATCATGAAAATGAATTATCTTCAATTTATATTCCATTTCTCTTTGAAGAACCTACAAATCTTTATTAGGACTCTCAGAAGGTAAAAAGTACTTTCTCTGCTCCCCCTTCCCCCACAACTACACTTAATGCTAGAAGAGACTTCTACAGATGAACACTGCACAATGAACAATCCAACAATAAAGAAAGATCGCTTGGTTGAGTGCTTCTTCCACATATTTCTTGGACCTTCCTTTAAACCTGAAATTTGGGAGACAAATAACACAGTACTTTTCAATTCTCCTCAATCTTCCAATACTTGCATTTACTCAGTTTTATGTAAATTTACTTGGAATCAGTTAAATATCGTTCTCAGAGGTGTAATTTTAACATTTAGATAATTGGCTTTTGGAAGAAAGAATCTGTGGTGTTACCCTCTTTTCTATTTATTATAGTTTTGAATGGCTGAATGTAGGCTTTGAGAAGTTAAGTGATAAAGTGAGCAAAGTTTGATTTAAACTTGATCTGTAAACTATTTAGATCATGGAGCACATTATTTCTTATTAAATTTCAGAAGAAACTCCTGCTTCCTGTCCCATTGCACCTTTGAAGAAACATTCCCTTTTACGTAAGGATTAAGAAACTTGTTATTGAATAATTGAGAAATTTAATAGGCCTGTTAAACTATCACACATTTATCATACACTTTCTTTGTTTGTTCACCTGGGCAGGCACTGGTAGTCAAACCCGGGTCTCCGGCCTGGCAGGCAAGAACTATGCCACTGTGCCACCATTGCCCGCCTTATCATTATACATTTTAAGGTGAAAGCTAAGCAGTAGATTTAACAATAACTCATATAATAAATTCTGTTATTTTAAAGTAACAAGTGAGTAGAGGAGAACATATCTATAAATTTCTGCATGTCAATTTTAAGTGTGTTGCACAAAAATGCCTTGGAATGTAGGTTGCATTTCTGTTCAGTACTGTGAGGCACTAATCAGTTAAATACCATAATCCTCCTTACAGAGTAAATTCTTACTTGACCTGGAGCTATATACAGTCACAGAGGGACAGCATTAATGAATAACTTTTCCCATAGCAGGCTCATCACTAGAGGATTTTATGACTCCATCCTTGCATGAATGTTGTTTTATGTATAACTTATTAGTAATTGAGGTTTGAAATAAAATTATAAGCAAGTAGAGATTTTCAAATCATCTGATTAATGATGCTGCCTGTGATTTTGCTAGAGCTAGAAGGATTAAATGGAAGTACTGCCTGGCACAGTGTTGATGTATTTTTGTCAACATGATGCTTCATGCTCGACAGATGTACAATGATTGAGCAAAAGGTAAAACAATGAAAATGTAATAAATATTACTGGTTACATGTAAAAATTTGTCTTTTTAAAATTTTGATGTTATAAATTGTTTCATTTGTTAAAAGCTTTTTATAGGCATTGTAGAAATGGAAAATATATTTCATGTTTTACAGATTGTTCATGTCTGCTAAATCCTTGATTTAATGTGTTTTAACAGCTTTTATTTTTAGAATTTGATTATAATGTTGTATTTAAATGATATGCTTGGCTTATGTAATTGTATTAATGAAATGTTGTTTTAGTTTATGTAGCAATATCCATGATTGTAAAGATTTTTAAAAGATGGAGGTTTTTTAATAGATTATTGAGCTTAAAATTTCATGTATACTTTTTATTTAAAAAAATGACAATTTTTAGTGATTTCTACTAAGAAAAATTATGAGTAAGAGATTTTCTTTTAACTAATGTTTAATAGTAATGATCCTACATTTGAATTAACTTAAATTAGTAATCCTCAAATTCTTCATCCTACTTTTAACATCATATGATTCTTAAAAATTGCATATATCTTCAGTTGAGTTAGGAAGTATGAATTAAAAGCTTAACTTTTCATGTAATCTTTCACTTTCTTTTTAAATATCTTCAAATATTCACTAGACTATATTTTCAAAGACTTGATGATTATTTTATAGTATAAGGTTAGTATTGTAAGTGGTATAATAATACAAATCACATAAGATGGTACAGGTTGTAACTGTTCAAATGGAAACCACAGTAAAACGTGATGAATTAATATATAGTATATAAATTGAGAATGCATCTTTGGGAAATTGCAAAAAAAGTGGCTTTAATTGGAAAAGAAGTTTATTATTTGGACTTTTCCCATAAGTCAGTGTGATTTTTGGACATGGAATTTCAAAGAGATTAACTGGTGGAATTTCTTGCTCAAGTTATAGTGCTTAGTCAGAATAACATTTATAATGGAATATCAACTATGAATAGTACAGTTAGAACATTTAGAAATAGATTCAATAGTTAACCCATATGAAAAAGATAAATAGCAAAAGATATTCTATTGATTAAGATAAATTTAAGATATATAAATTTTTATTTTCATAAAGTGATTCCAATTAAGAACCACTATAATAAGATGGAAGAGAAGATAATTGTAACAACCTAGGTTTCAATAAAGAGAAGTAAGATCAATAGATATTAGGTAACTATAAAGTGAACATAAATATACATTGATATTATATCATAAATGGAAATGAATGTTATACATAAGAGTAAAAATTAAGGCAGTGTATCATGCATACATTTTATTCTAAAGAAAGGCATAACTTTGGATTCTGTCTCTTAATTTGTCAGGGTTTTTGAAGGATTAAATAAAATGTAACATCCTAGATGAATTTCTCCATTACCATGGAATTTAATTTATAGGTTATATACTGTTAAGTGCTTTATGATGCTTTGGAGAAGTGAACAAATTACTATGTTCTTTTACCCCCACCTGAAATTAATAAATGCTAAGGTTGCTTACAAAAGCCAGAGGAAAAAGTAGAGATTTGTAATACATTAATTTAATTTTCGTCTATTTTGACAAGGATATAGTATTAAGAAATATGATTTAATTTAAAGTAATGGATGTATGTGATAGAATGAATGATAAAATTGGTAAAATGATTTTGACAGAATATTTTAATATTTTGGATTAATTGACAAATTTTCTGTAGTTTGGTTAAGCATACCTTATTTTTTTTAAGAGTCTTGCCTTCTTTCTAGCATAGCTTTAAAATACTATAAGATACTATACCTTAAAATGCATTTTTACAAACCAAAGTCCATTTTAGAGAACAAAGACAATAGCTATCTCAGTTTCAATAATCATGGTCATTGTTCTAGTTCTTACTTGTGCAAATAAGCATCTACAATATGATTCACATGTTTTAAGCAAATTTCATAATCTCTAGAATAAAGTGATAGCTAGATTTACTATTAAATATAATTTTCCAAAGGTAAGATTTTTTATAAGCACTTTAACTTGCTAGAGTCTAATTATTAGTGTTCCTACAAACTTTTTTAAGACCCCAGATAACCCCTAGTATAACCTTTTCTTTGGTACTGAACTCTATAATAGGAAATACTCTATAATAGGAAAACTCTATAATAGGAAAAAATATTTTGATTTATAAAACAAATATAATATAATCCCTATGTTGGAAAAGCTCTTTATTCATTTTATTTATACCTTGTTTACTTTCAAATATCTTCTTAATTCCTCAGTATAGTAATGAAGTACCCTCCTCCTCCCCATCCCACCCCACCTTTTTTCAATAACTTCTTTTTTTTAAGTAACTGTGATGTTAAATATATTACTTGAAATCCTCAATTTACAAAGAAGTTATTTTACAAACAGTAATTGGATTCTGAAGTCCAACAACAAACATCAAATTAATATATAATAGCGATAAATTACACTGATGGTAAAAATAGTTCCTTCCTTCCACTTATGGTGCTATTACTGCCATGGGAACAGTAGGGAAAAGAAAAAAAGAACTTGACTATTTTAGCAAGTCGTGAAACTTAATATTCTAAAGGGTAATACAGACAAGCCTGAATAGAAATTGTTAATATCACCTAGGGAGGACATAGGGCAGTGGAGTGGAGGGCCACTATTATATTGAACTACTTTCCAAACACCTATTTTCCCTCAATGTTTCTGAAATTTCCATTTCACTTTCTTTATGACCTTAAATTCAACATTCTAGAGATTAATTTGTATTAACAAACATTCTTAAGGAGAATTGGAATTTTCATTAGGATTATAGAAATATAGATAGGGAACATTTACTTTTTTGGAAGGGAGGGATCTGTGAAAAAGAGGTCTGTGGTCTGCTTTTCAGTGAGTTCCAGAAATGAATTACCTTGGAAAATGCTTTGTTTAATAAAAGTATAATTAAAAATTTAATAGATTTGTGTTTTATAAAAATAATGTTGAATAAAAAATAGTGAAAATAATAGCAACTTCATGAGGTTATGAAAAATATTTCCAGTGTAGTGATATATTTTATATAATTTGGGCTTTCCTTTGTGTAAATATATTTTTCAGGTCTTAGTTCACATATCCCTTTTCAGAAAGACCTTCCTTACAGAAAGTAGTCTCCCCCCCAGTCACTTTTTATCATCTTGTTTTAATTTTTTTTATTATAATTATCACTATCTGAAAATATCTTTATTTGTTATCTGCTTACTGACCTTTTCCTCTACTAGAAATTAGGCTTCTTAAGAGAAAGGATCTTATCTGTCTTTTTCTCTGTTGTATTCCCTGAACCTAGACTAATTTCTGGCAATAGTAAGACCTAAGTAAATATTTATTGAGTTAATGAATAAATGCTAGAGCTAAAAAGGCACATTAGATAATTTCCTTTCTGGTACAAAATTTAAAGCCTAGTGAAGTGTACAAAATATGAATTAAGGATTTGTAAATAGGATGAGCAGTTTTATGCAAGGGGAACAGCAAAGGCATGAAAGAGCTTCCAAGCTGACAGACTGGTCTTACTGATGCTTAGTAAAGAGATAATACTGCTTTCATTTAACAAGTCACATATTACTTCTTATTTTATGTCTCCTGTGTATATATATATAATTTCTTATAAAGCCCAAATTGAATTTTAGGGAAACTAGAATTTATTTCATTAGCCAATTCCTAACAAAATTAAAACTGTTTTTCTTATGTACCATATAAATCTGGGAAACGCTAGAATCTTACTCGTAGAACAGCACCAATTTCTTATTACTAAATTAGGTTTATAAATTGCTTACATTTTTAGAGAGAAATAATTAACTTAGATTGGAAATGTTACTGTTTATCTTTAACATACTGAAATATATTTGAACTCAACATAAATTCAGCGTCTAATGGAGAGTAAATGGTCAGTTTGAGAAGGAATGGATTACTTAATTCTTTAGAATTCCTTAGAAAATCTCATTTATCTCAGTATTTTTAAGTAAATAAAGTAGATGTAAGTAGGAATTAATGAGATGTTTGTTGAAAATTAGCACAAGTTGTCAGAAAATTATATTTTGACAGAAGTATGCTTGTTTTTTGCTTTTTAAAGTCAAATCTTATTGACCTGATGAAGCTTTGATATCAATATGATAAGATTATAGTCTCTAAAGTATGGAACAGAACTTTAAAAGCATTTAGCTTCTTAAGATCAGGGATCATGTCATTTATTTTTGTATTCTTATCCTTTTACAGGGTGGGGCATCTAGTTCTTACTCCAATATTTATTAAAATAATGTATAATTGTATTATTCTATGCCTCTCCTTATAAAACACAGATTCTCAAAGATGAAATTACTCATATAGGTTCAAATAACTAATTAATGGCAGTAACTCGACTAAGAAACCTAAATCTATTAACTCTCGTGATACACTGCTACCATGATAGAGTATTTATTTCTTTAGTCACATGCCTAAAAATAATGACAAAAGTAAAATGAATGATGCCTAACTTGACCATATAGAATGTTTTGTTAGTTAATACTAAAATATTTATTTGAGTATCTGCTTTGATTGTACATTTAAACTGTTGGACTCTATGATTTTGTGTAACAATTTTAGCCTCACAGTTTTTTGTATGTCTTAAGTTTTTTACATAGCTTTAATATTAAGAATAATCATCTCTATCTGATTAATCATAAAACTTTTAGGTGAACATGCCAGTTCCTTCATTTACTACAATACTTTTCCTTTTATGGTTACAGGTTACAGTCTTACCATGGATATGTGCTTGTGTGAGATTTAGTAGGTAGAAGAGAAACAGAAGCCATTATTTTCTAGCAGCAGTTGTAGGCAGGCAATTGGGTAGGCGGGAAAATCTTAGTGGCTTTTGGACAAGCTCCTGTTATTTGACCACTCTGATTACGTAGGCAGCTGATAAAATTGGTGGAAATTTCCAGAGTACTCTTTTTTTTTTTATTAATTAAAAAAAAATTAACAAAACATTTAGAAATCATTCCATTCTACATGTACAATCAGTAATTCTTAATATCATCACATAGTTGCATATTCATCATTTCTTAGTACATTTGCATCGATTTAGAAAAAGAAATAAAAAGACAACAGAATAAGAATTAAAACGATAATAGAGAGAGAAAAAAACCCTATACCTCACATGCAGCTTCATTCAGTGTTTTAAGATAATTGCATTACAATTAGGTAGTATTGTGCCGTCCATTTCTGAGTTTTTATATCCAGTCCTATTGCACAGTCTGTATCCCTTCAGCTCCAATTACCCCTTCTCTTTTTTTTTTTTTAAATTAACGGAAAAAAAGAAATTAACCCAACATTTAGAAATCATACCATTCTACATATGCAATCAGTAATTCTTAACATCATCACATAGATGCATGATCATCGTTTCTTAATACCTTTGCATCGGTTTAGAAGAACTAGCAACACAACCGAAAAAGATATAGAATGTTAATATAGAGAAAAAAATAAAAGTAATAATAGTAAAAACAAAACAAAACAAAACAAAACAAAACCTACAGCTCAGATGCAGCTTCGTTCAGTGTTTTAACATGATTACTTTACAATTAGGTATTATTGTGCTGTCCATTTTTGAGTTTTTGTATCTAGTCCTGTTGCACAGTCTGTATCCCTTCAGCTCCAATTGCCCATTATCTTACCCTGTTTCTACCTCCTGCTGGACTCTGTTACCAATGACATATTCCAAATTTATTCTCGAATGTCCATTCACATCAGTGGGACCATACAGTATTTGTCCTTTAGTTTTTGGCTAGACTCACTCAGCATAATGTTCTCTAGGTCCATCCATGTTATTACATGCTTCATAAGTTTATCCTGTCTTAAAGCTGCATAATATTCTATCGTATGTATATACGACAGTTTGTTTAGCCACTCTTCTGTTGATGGAGATTTTGGCTGTTTCCATCTCTTCGCAAATGTAAATAACGCTGCTATAAACATTGGTGTGCAAATGTCCGTTTGTGTCTTTGCCCTTAAGTCCTTTGAGTAGATTCCCAGCAATGGTATTGCTGGGTCGTATGGCAATTCTATATTCAGCTTTTTGAGGAACCGCCAAACTGCCTTCCACAGTGGTTGCACCATTTGACATTCCCACCAACAGTGGATAAGTGTGCCTCTTTCTCCGCATCCTCTCCAGCACTTGTCATTTTCTGTTTTGTTGATAATGGCCATTCTGGTGGGTGTGAGATGATATCTCATTGTGGTTTTGATTTGCATTTCTCTAATGGCCAGGGACATTGAGCATCTCTTCATGTGCCTTTTGGCCATTTGTATTTCCTCTTCTGATAGGTGTCTGTTCAAGTCTTTTTCCCATTTTGTAATTGGGTTGGCTGTCTTTTTGTTGTTGAGTTGAACAATCTCTTTACAAATTCTGGATTCTAGACCTTTATCTGATATGTCGTTTCCAAATATTGTCTCCCATTGTGTAGGCTGTCTTTCTACTTTCTTGATGAAGTTCTTTGATGCACAAAAGTGTTTAATTTTGAGAAGCTCCCATTTATTTATTTCCTTCTTCAGTGCTCTTGCTTTAGGTTTAAGGTCCAAAAAACCGCCTCCAGTTGTAAGATTCATAAAATATCTCCCAACATTTTCCTCTAACTGTTTTATGGTCTTAGACCTAATGTTTAGATCTTTGATCCATTTTGAGTTAACTTTTGTATAGGGTGTGAGACATGGGTCTTCTTTCATTCTTTTGCATATGGATATCCAGTTCTCTAGGCACCATTTATTGAAGAGACTGTTCTGTCCCAGGTGAGTTGGCTTGACTGCCTTATCAAAGATCAAATGTCCATAGATGAGAGGGTCTATATCTGAGCACTCTATTCAATTCCATTGGTCGATATATCTATCTTTATGCCAATACCATGCTGTTTTGACCACTGTGGCTTCATAATATGCCTTAAAGTCAGGCAGCGCGAGACCTCCAGCTTCGTTTTTTTTCCTCAAGATGTTTTTAGCAATTCGGGGCACCCTGCCCTTCCAGAGAAATTTGCTTATTGGTTTTTCTATTTCTGAAAAATAAGTTGTTGGGATTTTTATTGGTATTGCATTGCATTGAATCTGTAAATCAATTTAGGTAGGATTGACATCTTAACTATATTTAGTCTTCCAATCCATGAACACGGTATGCCCTTCCATCTATTTAGGTCTTCTGTGATTTCTTTTAACAGTTTTTTGTAGTTTTCTTTATATAGGTTTTTTGTCTCTTTAGTTAAATTTATTCCTAGGTATTTTATTCTTTTAGTTGCAATTGTAAATGGGATTCGTTTCTTGATTTCCCCCTCAGCTTGTTCATTACTATTGTATAGAAATGCTACAGATTTTTGAGTGTTGATCTTGTAACCTGCTACTTTGCTGTACTCATTTATTAGCTCTAGTAGTTTTGTTGTGGATTTTTCCGGGTTTTCGACGTATAGTATCATATCGTCTGCAAACAGTGATAGTTTTACTTCTTCCTTTCCAATTTTGATGCCTTGTATTTCTTTTTCTTGTCTAATTGCTCTGGCTAGAACCTCCAACACAATGTTGAATAATAGTGGTGATAGTGGACATCCTTGTCTTGTTCCTGATCTTAGGGGGAAAGTTTTCAATTTTTCCCCATTGAGGATGATATTAGCTGTGGGTTTTTCATATATTCCCTCTATCATTTTAAGGAAGTTCCCTTGTATTCCTATCTTTTGAAGTGTTTTCAACAGGAAAGGATGTTGAATCTTGTCAAATGCCTTCTCTGCATCAATTGAGATGATCATGTGATTTTTCTGCTTTGATTTGTTGATATGGTGTATTACATTAATTGATTTTCTTATGTTGAACCATCCTTGCATACCTGGGATGAATCCTATTTGGTCATGATGTATAATTCTTTTAATGTGTTGTTGGATACGATTTGCTAGAATTTTATTGAGGAATTTTGCATCCATATTCATTAGAGAGGTTGGTCTGTAGTTTTCTTTTTTTGTAATATCTTTGCCTGGTTTTGGTATGAGGGTGATGTTGGCTTCATAGAATGAATTAGGTAGTTTTCCCTCCACTTCGATTTTTTTGAAGAGTTTGAGGAGAGTTGGTACTAATTCTTTCTGGAATGTTTGGTAGAATTCACATGTGAAGCCGTCTGGTCCTGGACTTTTCTTTTTAGGAAGCTTTTGAATGAGTAATTCAATTTCTTTACTTGTGATTGATTTGTTGAGGTTATCTATTTCTTCTTGAGTCAAAGTTGGTTGTTCATGTCTTTTCAGGAACCCGTCCATTTCATCTAAATTGTATTTATTAGTGTAAAGTTGTTCATAGTATCCTGTTATTACCTCCTTTATTTCTGTGAGGTCAGTAGTTATGTCTCCTCTTCCATTTCTGATCTTATTTATTTGCATCCTCTCTCTTCTTCTTTTTGTCAATCTTGATAAGGGCCCATCAATCTTATTGATTTTCTCATAGAACCAACTTCTGGTCTTATTGATTTTCTCTATTGTTTGCATGTTTTCAATTTCATTTATTTCTGTTCTGATCTTTGTTATTTCTTTCCTTTTGCTTGCTTTGGGATTAGTTTGCTGTTCTTTCTCCAGTTCTTCCAAGTGAACAGTTAATTCCTGCATTTTTGCCTTTTCTTCTTTTCTGATATAGGCATTTAGGGCAATAAATTTCCCTCTTAGCACTGCCTTTGCTGCATCCCATAAGTTTTGATATGTTGTGTTTTCATTTTCATTCGCCTCGAGGTATTTACTAATTTCTCTTGCAATTTCTTCTTTGACCCACTCGTTGTTTAAGAGTGTGTTGTTGAGCCTCCACGTATTTGTGAATTTTCTGGCACTCTGCCTATTATTGATTTCCAACTTCATTCCTTTATGATCCGAGAAAGTGTTGTGTATGATTTCAATCTTTTTAAATTTGTTAAGACTTGCTTTGTGACCCAGCATATGGTCTATCTTTGAGAACGATCCATGAGCACTTGAGAAAAAGGTGTATCCTGCTATTGTGGGATGTAATGTCCTATAAATGTCTGTTAAGTCTAGCTCATTTATAGTAATATTCAGATTCTCTATTTCTTTATTGATCCTCTGTCTAGATATCTGTCCATTGATGAGAGTGGGGGAATTGAAGTCTCCAACTATTATGGTATTTGTGTCTATTTCCCTTTTCAGTGTTTGCAGTGTATTCCTCATGTATTTTGGGACATTCTGGTTTGGTGCATAAATATTTATGATTGTTATGTCTTCTTGTTTAATTGTTCCTTTATTAGTATATAGTGTCCTTCTTTGTCTCTTTTAACTGTTTTACATTTGAAGTCTAACTTGTTGGATATTAGTATATCCACTCCTGCTCTTTTCTGATTGTTATTTGCATGAAATAACTTTTCCCAACCTTTCACTTTCAACCTATGTTTATCTTTGGGTCTAAGATGTGTTTCCTGTAGACAGCATATAGAAGGATCCTGTTTTTTAATCCATTCTGCCAGTCTATGTCTTTTGATTGGGGAATTCAGGCCATTAACATTTAGTGTTATTACTGTTTGGATAATATTTTCCTCTACCATTTTGCCTTTTGTATTATATATATCATATCTGACTTTCCTTCTTTCTACACTCTTCTCCATCCCTCTCTCTTCTGTTTTTTCGTATCTGACTCTAGTGCTCCCTTTAGTATTTCTTGCAGAGCTGGTCTCTTGGTCACAAATTCTCTCAGTGACTTTTTGTCTGAGAATGTTTTAATTTCTACCTCATTTTTGAAGGACAATTTTGCTGGATATAGGAGTCTCGGTTGGCAGTTTTTCTCTTTTAGTAATTTAAATATATCATCCCACTGTCTTCTAGCCTCCATGGTTTCTCCTGAGAAATCTACACATAGTCTTATTGGGTTTCCCTTGTATGTGACAGATTGTTTTTCTCTTGCTGCTTTCAAGATCCTCTCTTTCTCTTTGACCTCTGACATTCTAACTAGTAAGTGTCTTGGAGAACGCCTATTTGGGTCTAATCTCTTTGGGGTGCACTGCACTTCTTGGATCTGTAATTTTAGGTCTTTCATAAGAGTTGGGAAATTTTCAGTGAAAATTTCTTCCATTAGTTTTTCTCCTCCTTTTCCCTTCTCTTCTCCTTCTGGGACACCCACAACACGTATGTTTGTGCGCTTCATATTGTCATTCAGTTCCCTGATCCCCTGTTCAAATTTTTCCATTCTTTTCCCAATAGTTTCTGTTTGTTTTTGGAATTCAGATGTTCCATCCTCCAAATCACTAATTCTATCTTCTGTCTCTTTGAATCTATCATTGTAGGTATCCATTGTTTTTTCCATCTTTTCTACTTTGTCCTTCACTTCCATAAGTTCTGTGATTTGTTTTTCCAGTTTTTCTATTTCTTCTTTATGTTCAGCCCATGTCTTCTTCATGTCCTCCCTCAGTTTATCGATTTCGTTTTTGAAGAAGTTTTCCATTTCTGTTCGTATATTCAGCATTAGTTGTCTCAGCTCCTGTATCTTATTTGAACTATTGGTTTGTTTCTTTGACTGGGCCATATTTTCAATTTTTTGAGCGTGATCCATTATCTTCTGCTGGCATCTGCGCATTTAGACAGATTTCCCTGGGTGTTGGATCCAAAAGTTTGGAAGATTTTTCTGTGAAATCTCTGGGTTCTGTTTTTCTTATCCTGCCCAGTAGGTGGCGCTCGTGGCACACGCTTGTCTGCGGGTCCCACCAGTAAAAGGTGCTGTGGGTCCTTTAACTTTGGAAAACTCTCGCTGTCCGGGAGTTTCGCTAGCCGAAGCTGCTTGGAAGAGTGCCAGCCGGCCCGGGGTCCGAACGCAGGGAGGGTCGCTGGCCGCCGCAGCCCGGGAAAGCACCCATCCGAATTTCCTAGTCGGCCCGGGGCGCCAAGTGTGGCGGGAGGGTGCCAGCCACAGCGGCCCACCTGGGAGAGTGCACCGTTCCCGGGGAGTCACGGGTTTGGAAGGGCCCCCCCCATCACCGTTCTCCGCGGCCTGGGGATTTCCGATCCAATTCCCTCAGTTGATCCGGGGGGCCGTGCGTGGTGTGGGCGCCAGCCGCCGCTGTTTGAGGGGACTGCCTGTCCAGTTCTCCCAGCCGGCCCGGGAAGGGGGAAGGGAGTGACTCCGGCCGTTTGCCGCCCTGCCCGGTGAAGCCCGCGCCCCTCGGCGATCTCACCAGAGCGGGTTCTCTCAGCCAGCCAGCCGTTCCAGGATGGGGTACGCTGTCTTTTTTATCTGTGTCATGGCTTTGGGAGCTGTTCTGTATTGTTTCTACTCCCCTAGTGGCTGTTCTGGAGGAGAAACTAAGATCCGCGTGTCTTACTAAGCCGCCATCTTCTCCAGAAGTCTCCAGAGTACTCTTAAGATTCATAGCAGCTTCAAAATGATGGTTTGAGAATCCCTGTTCTAGTTCTACAGTCTGAGATCAGAAGCAATCACTTACCTGGACTTCATTCCCTAGCCATTTCAGCAGTTATTTAGCTTCTTATTCCTGTATTATGATTCTTCATACCTGGGAAACTTAGAGTGACTTCTCTTTCTGTTAATGAACCATGATTGATACATTAGTAGACTGTATTCCAGATATCGGGGAAAATGAGTTCATTGACACAGAGGAGACTTTAGACAAGAGCAGTGATGTTGCTGGGCAAGGTCATTATACCATATCCTTTCTCTGCTCCTGTTTTTGGACAACAAATGTCTAAGAAATTCACAACTGAGCTGTCTGATTTTGGTCATCTTTATCTTCAGCTGATACTAATTTCTCATTATCTTTGGTTCATGTCCTGGTAAAAAATGCAGATAGCAGTTTTTCTAATCTTTTCTGTCACCTTCAGACATTCTTCCTATGGTTAATAGCCAACACTATTAGAGTGCATGCCATAGAAGAGGGTAGTGTGACGATTTTGTTGAAAAGACAATTATGTGTGATTTCAAGGCCCACCAGTTTGTACCACTGTTAGAGGGGGAGGTTGAGAATTTAAGAAGCAGTGTTTTCCTTTAAGACTAAAGAAATAGGATGTTGAGACTAAATGGAGAAGTGTCAGTGAGCTGGCCTTAATCCTAATTAAAATGGAATTCTGATATCTAGAGTTGTTTTGATGAACAAATCAATTTATAATCCAGGAGATGAATAATACATGAAAATACTTATTTATTTTTGGTATTTATTAAATTGCTTGTCTCAAGTGAAAGCAGTAGAGAAGGGTTGAAGACATAATGATGAAACAATGATTTACATGAACCAAGACTGGGAATGATTTAGACAGATAATGAATAAAAGAATGAATAATTTTAGGAGCCAGGACTTAGTCAGAAAATATTCAACTCTTGAGCCAGGTTGGTTTGGTTCATTACCTTTCCAAGTAACTTTCATAGCAGAGTGTCAGGAATAGAGAGACAAGAAGGAGGAATTATTCTACTGAATAACAAATGGGGGTTAGTGTAATAACCCAAACAAGGAAAAGTTACAGGATGAATGCCATATTATAAGAACATCAGAATATGATTGATCTAATTTCAAAACATAAGAATGTTCCATGTATGGTGTGCTAAGTGTTTAATAACCACTACAAAAGTACTTATTAAATTAACAAATAAATTAATATTATTAAAACTTTTTCTATGGAATGTCTTTAAAATGAAATCAGAAACAAAGAGACAAAAGAACTATTTGCTGTTTGAATTTAACTATCAGTCTGCCAGTGAATCACTAAAATGTAAAATCGTTTATGCTGCTCTTTTCATGTGTCTTTTCTTTTGGTTATTTAGGAAAAGAAGTCCATCAGTGTCCAGAGATCAGAATAGAAGATACGACCAAAGGGAAGAAAGGGAGGAATATTCACAGTATGCTTCTTCAGATAATGCAATGTCTCAATCTCCATCAGAATATGCTGATAGACGATCTCAACCTGAACCTCAGTTTTATGAAGAATCTGATCATATAAATTATAGGGATTCCAACAGGAGAAGTCATAGGCGTTCCAAAGAGTATATTGTAGATGATGAGGATGTAGAGAGCAGAGATGAATATGAAAGACAGAGGAGAGAGGAAGAGTACCAGGCACGCTACCGAAGTGATCCAAATTTGGCACGTTATCCAGTAAAGCCACAGCCCTATGAAGAACAAATGCGTATCCATGCGGAAGTATCCCGAGCCCGGCATGAGAGAAGACATAGTGATGTTTCTTTGGCAAATGCGGAACTGGAAGAATCCAGGATTACTATGCTAAGGATGGAACGACCGTCGCGGCAAAGATCTATTTCTGAACGTAGAGCTGCCATGGAGAATCAGCGATCTTATTCAGTGGAAAGAACTCGAGAAGCTCAGGGTCCAAGTTCCTATCCACAAAGGACCACAAACCTCAGTCCTCCCACTCCCCGGAGGAGTCCAATACCCATTGATAGACCAGACATGAGGCGTACTGACTCATTAAGGAAACAACACCACTTAGATCCTAGCTCTGCTGTAAGGAAAACAAAACGTGAAAAAATGGAAACAATGTTAAGGAATGATTCTCTCAGTTCAGACCAGTCAGAGTCAGTGAGACCTCCACCACCAAAGCCTCATAAATCAAAGAAAGGGGGTAAAATGCGCCAACTTTCATTGAGCAGTTCAGAGGAAGAATTAGCTTCCACACCTGAATATACAAGTTGTGATGATGTTGAGATTGAAAGTGAGAGTGTAAGTGAAAAAGGTAAGCACTATTCTAATTGCACATTTCTGTTGTAATTGATTAGATAAAGGTTTTCTTTCTTTGTAGCTTTTATTTCTCAATAGACGTTTAGTAACGTAAAGGAATCATTACCTTTATTATATCTTAGTGGTCGGTCTTGGTCATGTGAAGAGTATTTCAAGTTATAAACAGTGAGTATTTCTATTGTTAATATATTTAAAAGTCTATTGATTCTTTAAATTAATTTTTGCTTTGTTTCTGATATTTTTGCATCATTTGATGGCATATTTTGAAAATATCTATTAACTGCAATTTTAGAAATAGCATTTTTGTGTCTCCTTTTAAAAGTAATATATTCACTAGAGAACATTTGAAAAGAATGCCTTAAAATGTAAAGGATAAAATACAAGTTATCCCAAATCCTTTACCCCAGATCTAACAATTGTTAACATTTTGTTGTATTTTTTCTTATGCATGCATATTTTACGTATTTATCAAATTAATGTTGTACTATATATTGTTTTATCCTGATTTTTTTCAATTGACATATCATACCCTTTTTTCATGCAATTATTTGTTCTTTAAAAATGTTTTTAAATAACTACACTAATATTTTATCAAAGGAGTACACCACAAACTAACTATTTCTTTATTTGGAGTAATTGTAGTTGTTTCCAATTGCTAGAATGAATGATGTTATAAAGGTTATCTTTATACATAATTTTTTCCTACATCTGATTATTTCATATATACATACTCATACTTTAGACTCTTTTAAGCTTTTAATTCAAATTAACACATTACTTTCCAGAAGGTTGTAACACTCTGTATTCCTGCCAGATAGGCTTGAGGTTTCCAGTCTCAAGTGCACCAAATCTTCGTTAAGTTGAATAGACCACACAAAAAAAAGAGCTATTTCTTTGTCATTTTAATTTTAATTTGATTGTGAAGTTGAATGTTTTATATGTTTATGGGCCATTTGATTTCTTCTATGAATTATCTGTTCATTCCTTTTAGTCTCTGTGTCTTTATTCCTATTGGTTTTAGTGTTTCTCATTGATTTATAAGAGCTTTTATACAGATAGAATTTTACCCTATTTAACTGCCATTTGTTTCATATGTATTTTCCTTTTAAATGTTTATCTACTACATTTCTTTGGTCATTTGGTAATATTGAATTTAATTTAGCTGTATCTTTGTATCTTTGGTAATTTTTCCATTACTTTCATCCTTAGAAACTTTTTAGTTATCACTGAATCAGTTAAATATTTACCTGTGTATTTTCTCATGCTTTATTATTTATTTTTTTAACCTTTAATTCTTTAATCTATCTGGAATTTATTTTGGTGTATGCAAAAATGCAACAGATAGGTAAGTATCTAACACACACCCTTCCCCCTACCCCAACAGTTTCTAGCACCATTTTGTACATAATCCATTTGTTGTTCATAAAAATCAAAAGGAATCAATAGGAGAAATCAGAAAGGTGAATAAATATGAAATTAATATAAAATCATTTTATGGTATACCAAAATAAAAATGAATGAAAAGTAGCTCCCACCTAAACTAAAACCAGAAAATATAATTTAAGAATAACTCACAAAACATAAAGGGCCTTTAGAAAGAATGTTACAGAACTTTACTGAGTCACATAAAAGAAAGATATGAGTAGCTTCCTTTAATTTTACTAACTGGGAAGGGTAAAGATGTTAGTTTCTTCCAAATTATTTCTTGGGATAAGTAACTTTCAAGTCATAATCCCATTGAACTTTTGGAATGTCTATTTCTGAAAGACAATCTAGAAAAAAAAAAAAAGACTAGTAAAAATACCTAAGAGTAATGAAGGAGAACTTAGTTGTTCAGATACAAATAAAAGGGCAATAATTGAAAGTATGATGTTGATAGAAAATTTGACAGATCAATGAAATTCTTGTATAGTGTGTTAAAACCAATAAAAGTTTTGGGTTTTTTTTGCTTCAATCTCTCAGTAGTATTTTATAGTTTTCATTGAAAAATTTGAGAGTTAATGGGAGACATTACAACATCTTAACCCTAAATACTCCATGTATATCATGATAATGGGGCCATTCTCCTAAATAACTCCACTGTAATTGGTAGTCAGGAAATTTAACAAGGACATAATATCAACATCTAATATGCAGTCCATATTCAAATTTCCCCAGTTGTCTAATGATGTCCTTTATGGCCATTTATTGCTTTACCAATTTCTATGCATTGCATTTGCTGACATGTCTTCTTTAGTCTCGTTTAATCTGGAAGTTTCCCCTACTTTTAAAAACTTTTCCTGATGTAAAAAATTTTTGAAGGTTAGAGGACATTTGGCAAAGTGCCCCTCAATTTGGAGTTGTCTAATATTTTTCCCCACATACTTTGATTTAGTTTACCTTTTTTGTCAGAACATAGGTGATGTTGTGTGGGCACATGGTGTCGAGCTGCTCTATTATTAAGTTTGGACATTTGGCTAAGGTGGTGTTCTCTAGATTTCTTCATTGTAAAGGTGCGTTTTTGCCTTTATAGTTAATAAGCTATCTATGGATGCTGAGTGAATATGCTTTTTTGGAAGTCTTTCACTTAGTGAAAGACTCATTGATTTATAAGAGCTTTTATACAGATAGAATTTTACCCTATTTAACTGCCATTTGTGTCCATTGATAACTCATTGTCTGAATCAATATTTTTCTGGCGGTTGTAAGCAGTGATTTTCTGCTTCTTTCTACACTTATTATTTGGCATTCTTCTGTAAAGAAGAGCCTTTCTTTTATTTTTTTTCCCCTCCTTTTTTTTTTTTAAAAAAAAAACAACCAGTTTTGGTATGCTTTATTCAACAGACTTGAATCTATTCTCGTCACTGTCCATTTTGATGCTCAGATTGCTCTAGATTTGGCCAGTGGGAATCTCTTCTGATGTCCTGTTGACATGTCCTCATTAGTTTTTGAGCACTTGGACCGATAAGATGTTCCAGACTCAATTTGCACTTTCGTTGTCCCAGCCTGGAAGCATGGAAGCAACCATTTCTCTAAGGAGCCAACCCAGCTTGATTTTTCTCTCCCTCCCTACAACATTGGCTTTTTAATTTTATTTTTAGCTGTGTATTTATCATCCCAATTACTTTTTTTTTGAGAAAAATAACATATATGCAAAAAAGCAATAAATTTCAAAGCACATTGCATCAATTAGTTGTAGAACAGATTTGACTTTGATATGGGTTACAATACCACAGTTTTAGGCTTTTACTGCTAGCTGCTCTAGGAAACTGGAGACTAAAAGAAATATCGGTATAATGATGTAACAGTCATAGTCATTTGTTAAACCCTACCTTCTCTGTATAATTCCACCATCACCTTAGTTCTTTCCCCCACTCTTTACAGGTATTCGGACTATTCCCATCCTAACTTTTCCATGTTGAAAGAGGCTGTCAGTAATATGGGATAGGGGATGGAACTTCTTGATGTTCTAGAGAGGCTGACACCTCTGTATTTCAGGACTTATCTGGTCCAGGGACCCATCTGGAAGTTGTAGGTTTCTGGAAAGTTACTGTAGTGCATGTAACCCTTGTGGAATCTTACATATTGCCCTAGGTGTTCTTTAGGATTGGCTGGAAGAGTCCTGGTTGGGGGCTGGCAGGTTATAGTAGCAAGGTCTAACCGAAGCCTGTGTAAGAGAAACCTCCAGAGTAGCCTCTCGACTCTTTGAACTCTTTCTACCATTGATACTTTCTTTGTTACACTCCTTTTCCCCTTTTTGTTCAGGATGGAATTGTTGATCCCATGGTGTTAGGTCTGGATTCATCTCTGGGAATCATCTTTAGCTATGTCACCAGGGAGATTTTCACCCCTGGGGAGGGCAATGATTTCACTTGCAGTGTTGGGCTTAGAGAGAGGGAGGCCACATTTGAGCAACAAAAGACATCCTCCAGAAGTAACTCTTAGGCATGCCTATAGGTAGTCTAAGCTTCTCCACTACCTACATAAGCTTCACAAGAGTAAGCTTCATGATTGAGGGCATGGCCTATTGATTCTAGTGTCCCTAAAATTTGACACAGTATCAGAGGATTCCCTGATGGTAAGGTTTAATAGATCCATATTCTTTCTCCCCTCCCTCAGGGGATTTTGCCAACTCTTTTTGATTATCTGCTTAATATACACTAGGATGTATCCAGGCATTACAATAATCTATACAGGATTAAAGGACCTCTTTCTTATTCTGTGCTCCCTGTGTTTCAATTTGTCAAATGTGTTATACAGATAGTTTGAATTAGATTATGCACTACAGAAAATTTCAGTTACAGGTGAAATAAACCTTTCTTCCATTGGTCTCAAAGAGTATGTGTGGTTCTAAAATATAAGCACTGTCTTCCTTCCCCCTATGTTCTGAATTACTTTAACCCCAACCTGTTCGGCTTCGTTTTTATCTCAAAATATCAGGTTATATATATAAAACATCCTCTCAAAACCCAGAAATAATAATCACCACTACAGACTTAATGTATCTGCTCTAAAAGTTTACAATCTAGGCCCCTGTTTTCTTATAAGCATTTTCTAAAGGTGACCATATCATTCTTGTTCTTTTGTTTCTGACTTATTTTGTCTCACCAAATGTCCCATATGTTCATTTACATCGTTGCGTACCTCTTAACTTTGTTCCTTTTTGTAGCAGCACAACTTTCGTTCATAAGTATACACCATCATTCACCAACATATGTTCGTCAGTGCATCCTTTAGCAATGTGCATTCATCGGGCATCATGTATAGGGCCCAAAGTCTACAGTCCATCAACATTCTCAATTTTAGATAACGTCATTGTTCACAAAAGAAAGAAAACCTAAACACACCCTTGCCAAATAGGAAATCTAAACCTCCTCTTAACTCTTGTCTCTCCCCCATTATTTACCTCTGCTATTGCTGTAGTAGTGCTGATGGTTTCCTTTTGAACATAACTCATAGCATGCTATGGGTGTTTTCCCCCGTACCCTGGACTTAAACACTTTTTGTACAAGTATCACATCTTTGAAGTGATTCTTGTGAGAACTAATTAATATTTCTAGTGTTAATCGGTGGAACATGCAGATCTATACAATCCCTTTCAATCTTGTTCATCTTCAATATGGTAATATTACTTATAGACCCACCAGAGAATCACCTTCACTCCTAGCTATTCCCTTACTTGGAGTTCAACCTCATTAGCTAACACCATCTCTAGCTTCTATGTATCTCTAAATCTTCTATATTCTGTATTATAAGCCTCTGATTACCTTTACGCTAGTCATAAAAGTGGAATCATACAGTATCTGTCCTTTTGCGTCTGGCTCATTTCACTCAACATTATAACCTCAAGGCCCATTCATCTTGTCATGTGCTTCAGGATGTCATTTTGTCTTACTATTGCATAATATTCCATTGTATGTATATACCACATTTTGTTGATCCACTTGTCTGTTGATAGGCATTTGGTTTGTTTCCATCTTTTGGTGATTGTGAATAATGCTGCTATGAACATTAGTGTGCAAATATCCGTTTGTATCATTACTTTCAGTTCTTCCAGGTATATACCAAGTAGTGCTATTGCTGGGTCATAGGGCAACTCAATATTTAGTTTCCTAAGGAACCATCAAACTGTCTTCTATAATGACTGCACTATGATACATTCCCACCAGCAGTGCATTTGTGTCCCAGTTTCTCCACATCCTCTCCAACATTTATTATTTCCTCTTTGTTTAAAAGCAGCCATTCTTATGAGTGTGAGGTGGTATCTCATAGTCTTGTTTTGCATTTCCCTTATAGCCAATGAAAATGAGCATTTCTTCACATGTTTTTGAGCCATGTGTAATTGCTTTTCAGAAAAATACCTATTCATATCTTTAGCCCATTTTATAATTGGGTTGTTTGTTGTTTTGTTGTTGAGTTGTATGATTTCTTTGTATATACAGGAAATCAAATCTTTTTCCAGTATGTGATTTCCAAATATTTTCTCCCATTGATTTGGCCGCCTCTTCACTTTTCAACAAATTCTTTTGCGGTGCAGAAGCATTTGATTTTGAGGAGTTCCCATTTATCTATTTTTCTTTGGTTGCCTTTACTTTGGGTATAAAGTTTAAGATATAAGATAGGGGTCCTCTTTCATTCTCTTGGCTATTGATATCCTGTTCTTCTGTGCCCAATTATTGAGAAGACTATTTTGTCTGAGTTCAGAGGATTTAGGAGCCTTGTTAAAAATCAGTTGACCATAGATTTAATGGTCTATTTCTGAACTTTCAATTTGATTCCATTGGTCAGTGCTTCTGTCTTTGTGCCATTCGATTCTGTTTTGACCACTGTGGCTTTATAATAGGTTTTAAAGTCAGGGAGCGTTAATCTTCGTACTTCATTCTTCTTTTTTAGGGTGCTTTTAGCTATTTGGGGTCTCTTTCCCTTCCAATTTCTTGTAAGCAGCATATAGCTGGATTACATTTCTTAATCCATTCTTCCATTCTGCTAATCTGTATTTTTTTTTTTTTTTAACATGGACAGACACCGGGAATTGAACCCGGGTCTCCGGCATGGCAGGCGAGAACTCTGCCAGTGAGTCACAGTGGCCTGCCCTGTATTGTATCTTTTAATTGGTAAGTTTAGTCCATTAGCATTCAAAGTTATCTCTGAAAAGGTGTTTCTTGAATCCACCGTCTTATCTTTTTTAAATTTTAGTTGTCAGATCTATATATTCTTTTCCCTCTTTCTCTTTTTATCCTTTAAGTTACCTTTACTGGTACTCTTTAATTCTGTGCCCTCCTTTGGACCTCCCTCTCCTGTCTTTTTTTTTTTTTTTCCAGCTGGCAGATCTCCTTTGAGTATTTCTTGTAGGAGCAGTTTCGTTTTGACAAATTGTTTTGGGACTTCTTTGCCTGTGAAAACTTTAATTTCTTTTTTGATTTCAATTGAAGGACAGTTTGGCTGGGTGCAGAATACTTAGTTGGAACTCTTTCTCTTTTAGCATCTTGAATATATCACACCACTGCCTTCCCGCCTCCAGGGTGCTAGTTGAATAGTCTGAGCTCAGTCTTATTTGGTTTCTCTTGTATGTAGTATATTGTTTTTCTCTTGCCCCTTTCAGGATTTTCTGCTTCTCTTCAACATTTAACAGACTGATTAATATGTGTCTTGTGGAAGGCCTATTTGCGTTTATTCTGTTTGGTGTTTGTTGGGCTTCTTTTGCTTTTATATTTATGTCCTTTATAAGGGTCGGGAAGTTTTCCTCCATTGTATCCTCAACTACTCTTCCTAGCCCTTTACTCCTCTCCCCTCCTTCTGGGAAACCAATGATTTTTTGCATGCTTTGTTTTGTCTATCATTTCCCTAAGATCCAATTCAATTTTTTCCATCTTTTTTGGCATTTGCTGTTTTGAGTCTTCAAAGTCAGTTATCCTGTCCTCTATATCACTTATTCTTTCTTCTGTCTCTTCAAATCTGGTGTTGTGTGCCTCTAGTATGTTTTTTATTTTGTCAATGGAGTCTTTAATCTCTGTGATATCTGCTATTTTTCTATTTATTCTTTCAAATTCCTCTTTATGGTCTTCTACTGTCTTTTTTATTTCCTTTATGTCATTTGCTATCCCACTTATTTTATTAAGTAGGAGTTGTACGAATATCTTTGATTAGTTGTTCCATCATCTGTGTGTCTACTGTTGTTTAAATTTGGTCAATAGGCAAGGCTGTATCTGTCTCCATTGTGATATGCTTAGTGATCTTCTGTCTTCGTAACATTTAAATATCTTGATTGATTTACTTTGGAAGTTGATTTCTTTCAGTAGTCTAAGGCCTTGTGTTTGTAGAATGGTTGTACTGAAGGGAGCAGGATATGTGGTGGGGCACTCAGTGTGGCGATTTGTTTCAGGGCAGGTATAGGCACAGGTTGGAGATGTTACACTGATGCTTGTGAACGTGGGAGCCCAGCGGCCAGGGAGGATGTAGCTGTGTGAATGCACGGGTCTGGAGGGTGTAACCCTGGTATGTGTTGGTCTAAGGCACGGGGCCCTCTGTGAGCATGCATAGAGCTGTGGCAACAGGTTGGTGCTATGCCTTCATGGATTGGGGCAGATGTGACTGAGCTATGCAGGTGAGCACCTTCTCTGTGTGCATGCACAGCTCTAGGACTGCTGTAAAAGTGCGGTTGCCAGAGCTGAATGATGTGATTGGGGATCCGTGCACATGCATGGGCCTAGGAATGCCATAAACTGATGTGCAGAGCTCACTGTTGGCAGGGTGACACTGTGGGCAGGGTTGCTGGGGTAGCCTGGGTATGGAGGTTAGTGCCCACAGCCTTTGTGCGCTGGCAGTAGCCTACATGGAAGAGGGAGGGAGAGGTAGTGCTCAGAAGGGGTGCAGAAGAGGTGGGTTGGGCTGCACTTGGGGTGGGGGTGTGAGGCAGGTACGTGCACTGGGTGCTGGTGGGGTTAGGGCTCCTGGAGCGCGTGGGATGGGAGTGGGTGATGGGGTTTGGATGTGTGGGGTATAAGGTGAGTGGCCAATCAAGGGGGTGTGCTAATGAGGGTAGCGCGCCCAAGGAACACGTCCTGGCTTACTTCCTAGTCCCCGGCACCTGTCCATGCACACTCGTGGGCTCCGCACCTCCGTGCCAGGCTCCGACTCTCTGCCTCTCAGTTTCTTGGTCACTGCAACTAGGGCTGCCCCATGCAGTGCAGAAGTCTCCCCCAGGTCAGTGGCACTCCAGAATCGCCACCTCAGTAGCCCTCCTGTCCCTTCTCTAACTTTTCGTAGAGCAGGGCTAATCTCGAGCTACTCTATTTGGCCATCTTCCGAAAAGTTTAATTATTACAATATTAACATGAGTCTTTCAGTCTCATCCTTAAATTATAAAATGAACTCAACATATG
Organism: Tamandua tetradactyla; assembly: GCF_023851605.1. NCBI lineage: Eukaryota > Metazoa > Chordata > Mammalia > Pilosa > Myrmecophagidae > Tamandua > Tamandua tetradactyla. The sequence continues at coordinate 148,521,598 of NC_135332.1, forward strand.
GAAATTACATGGACGTAATTAATTAATCTGTTATTTCATCATATCTTTTCTAAAGTTAGGATGCTTTTGATTTTATAAAAAATCAAGTTGCAAATGCACTTTATGAATCTTATTGGGAGTCAAAATTATATAATGTAAATATGTGCAGATTAAGAAGGTAAACTAGCTCAAGGTTAATTTGTAAAGTGTACAGCCAGAGGTAGATTTACTAATGGGAATAAAGGATAATATTTCATTGCCTGATAAATTACAACATTTAAAAATTTTTAAATTGGTAATTCCTTCACTTGGCACAAATATTTCCTTATTAACTATGGATAAAATACCATTTTAAGCATTTGAGTAGAGATGAAGGATTGCTTTTTAGTGTGTGTGTATGCTGCATGGCGGGGTCACATTTCTCTCATTTTTCCATGAGAGTATCCCATTTTTTGCAGTACCATTTGTTGAATTTTTGTGGTGGTTGTTTCTTTGTTTTTGTTAGTTTCTTTATTTGGGAAGTGCATGGGCCGGGATTCGAACCCAGTTCTCCCACATGGCAGGTGAGAATTCTACCACTGAACTACCCTCACACTCCACAAAGGATTGTTTTTAATGGAAAACTTGGCACTAGAGTAGGTACCAAGAAAAAATATCTTGCAAGTTTCTTTTTGTGGCATATTTGAGAAGTTACTTAGCTAGCTGAGTGAAAAATTATAGACCAGTTGCTTAAATTAGCTTGGCATACGATAATATTTTAACTTAAAATGGATGCTCCATTAAATTCGGTTAAAATTCAAGAACTTATGCCTAGATTTTGATATTTAATAACATTTTAAAATTTTGATGATGAAATTGTTAGAAGAATAGAAAAAATATATACTTTTGTGAAGGACATAATATTATTGACTGATAGGAGTGCCAGAGCAAATACCCTGATGCTATTACAGGCCAATTATACTTGAGTTGAAAAAGCATTGAGATAGCTGACAAGTTGAGTCTAAGATTAATTCAATATTTCAAAAAATATGCAGTAGATTAATTTGTTCATCTTGTTTTTCATTTAACTATATTATATTAGATGCCAATAATCTATAGTAATTGAGGGTGAAGCACAAAATATAAAAGTGTTTTCTCTTGTCTTACAATTTCTCCTTTTTGTGGAACAGAAGGAAAAACTTGGGACTATAAATGTGACTTCATTTATACTGACTGATTCATTAAAAAAAAAAAAGCTGTATCTAGGATAGGCTTTTATTTTTATTAATGTGTGCCAGAAATGTTAAGCAGGTCTTTCTAGAGAAGGTTTGGCAGCAGGAGAACCTTACTCCTTATCTAAACCTTAACATTTGGGATATACAATATAATTTTATTGCATGTGAGAAAGTATCCTTTTAATAGGAAGTTACAGTTGAGAGACTGATCAGATAATACAGTTTGGAGCAAGGATGGGAGAGTATGGTGTATGGGGTAAATCTGGCCCTGCCACTTGCTTTTGTGTATTGCCTATTTTTGAGCTAGAATGGTTTGTACATTTTTAAATGATTGGAAAAAAGTCATTAAAATAATATTTAATGTGATAATTATTCGAAATTTGAACTTATGTTTATAAACAAAGTTTTATTTAAACATGTTCTTTTATTTATATATTGCCTATGAGTGCTCTTGTGCTACAACTACAGAATGAAGTAGTTGTGACAGAGACCATATGTAGTGCTCTTTCTGCTTTACACTGCTGTTCAGAGTGCTGCAAATCACTGTGACACATTTAAAACTCAACAATGTTTTGGGTGCCATACATATCGTGACAGTGTAGCATTTAAGTTTTTATTACCAGTGCATACTCATCATGTCACAACAAGATTAGAGAAAAGGTATTTTGAATGTCATGCTTTTAAGGCACACGGAGCGTGATTATCTTGTTATCGAATTAGATGGCAAAGCATTATGTTTATTATGCAGTGTCACTATAGCTGTGCCACAAGGAAACTATATGTTGACATTACTAGATAAAGCACCCATCACAATATTACCAGCTCACAGGGGAGAAAAGATAAGAAAAAGTTGAAAATTTGAAATGAAATATGTCAACATAGTAGAATATCTCCACAAAAATGAAAAGTAAAAGTGAGGCTGTAGAGAAAGTAAGTGTCCAAGTTGCTCATTTGTTAGCCAACCTAAGAAAGCTGTTTACTAGTGGTGAGGTAATTAAATTGTGTTTGAATATAGCAGCTGAAGTAATGTGTCCAGAGAAAATTAACATGCTAAAGACTAATAGTCTGTTGGAGAGAATAGTTGCTTCAATATTTGAGGACATTGGTCAATTAAAAAAGAAGGCAAATGATTGCAAGTGGTTTCCCTTGGCTCTTGACAAGTCAACGAGTTTTACCAGTACTGCTCAGTTGTTTATTTGGAGTCAATGCTGAATTTGAAGTAATTGAAGAATTACCCCCTACAAATAGTCTGAGAATATTTTCAAAGTTGAGAGAACACTAATTTGGTACAGCCTGGAGAGAAATCTGCTGAAATGCATGACGACAAAAATATGTGTGGAGCCACAAGAATCTTAGTTGGACAAACATTTTGTGAAAATGTGGGGTATTAAAAGCCTAAGGTTATTAATCGAATTAATTACCAGCAGGTACTTAATGGAAAGCATTTCAGTCTATCTTGCATTATTGAACCAGTAGTGTCAATGGTGAACTTCTACTCTTACAGACTTAATCATTGTCAATTCCATGAATTTTGGTCAGAAATAGAAGCTGAATATCTGACTTTCTCTACCACACAGCAGTTCAGCAGCTTAGCAATGGTAAAGTTTTAGTTCCTTTTTTCTGTTTTAGCTCAGGGTTGATACTAAATATTTTTATAATGAAAAGAGCTTCCCTTAACCGTATTATTGAACGAAGAATGGCTTTTTGGCTTTTGAAATTGCCTTTTGTACAAACTTCATCTTTCTTAATGAATGTAACCTACAAGTATGAGGTAAAACAATGATTATAAGAGAAACTTATCCTTTAGTAAAACTTTTTTCTACAACTAATGTCTTTTAAATCACAAGTAATGTCAATTTTCTTTATCATTTTCCATGATGTCAAAAGTTAAAACAAAAAAGGAAGATCTCCATTCTCATACCCATACATAGCAGAAATATTTTCTGAGCTCAAAAAAAAACAACGTTCCCCTAGTGTTTATTGGACCTCCGTGCAAATGCAAAGAAATTTTCCATATTTTAAAATCCATTTAACTATGCAATTGAGGAGCTTCCCTATAATTTTTAATTAGAAGTGATTAGTCTGTAGTGTAATGACAGGGTAAAAGATAAAAATTAAGAGAAGAATCTAATAAAAATCTATAAATATCTTACAAGTGATGAATATGTTAAATTAAAATCATATGCTTGTAGATTGATATCAGTTTTGGGCAATACCTGTCTGTAAGGAGAGCAATTTTTGAAGATGAAATAAATTTTATTACTGATCAGTATCAACAGATAAACATTTGCCATCACTTTTGATGATAGGAAACACTACCTTTGAACCCTAGTTAAGTGAAATGTTATCCCCAAATGTGTAAACCTGTACATCAAAAAAATTTACTCAATTATTATTATAGTATTTTGAATTCCACCAATAAAAATGTGGAAATTTGTCTTTGCTCTTGTTATGTAAGTACCTATATTATGTCTTTACATTTTCTCTTTCCTACAAACCCTAAAATATTTACTCAGTGGCCCTTTGTAGATAAAGTTTGCTCACTCTGGTTTATGGTACTTATTGCTCATTTTAAATAAAATTATCTTGAAATCAGTTAATGATATTTTCCAAAAACTAAATCATCTGTAATATTTTTTAATTTTTTAAAAGTGCTGAAACACTGTTATAATGCATTTGTTTTTTTTTTTTTGCTGGACATTCTAAGCATTTTTGCTCTCATTGATGAAATAGCTTAGAGGTAAACAGATGTAACCTCAGACATTTACTATGTGACCTTGGTCACATTCTATAGTTTCTAATATTTACTTTTCTCATCTGTAAAATGTGGATAATGGTGCTTTTATGATAAGGTTATGGTAATGATTAATAACATATTAAAGCATCTAGTATGGTCCCTGGTATGCACTAAGCTCGAAAATATATTGTCAAATATTGTTTTGAAATAAATGACTGATCTACGAGAGGAGAGACTTTGAAAATGTATTTGTTTTTCACTGATGTGTCTTCAACACTTAGAGCAATTCCTGGCACATGTAAGTTCTATAATATTTGTTGAATGAATTTATGAATCATTTAAAAAGTATTTTAGTGAATTCTTCCCTGGGCTTTAAGTATAAAATTTCATTGTTATTGTAGGTTAGGAGTGAGGTGGAATATCTTCTTCCATATTATCAGGTAGGCATAAGGTTTTGCACCAAATGGTTACCATTATTTCTTCATGTTGGTGTGAGTAAAAAGATCTAGTAAATAGTCTTTTTGATCCTGTATACTGATACACACACATACATACATGCGCAATGACTTTTTAAATCTGGATACAAACTTTCCTATCAGTTTGTCACAGAGTTAGTTACTATTAGGCTTTTGGATTTTTTTAGTTCCAGTTCTATGTAGTGGAGTAATATTCCTTTGTTACACTTTTACTTTTATGTGAAGGGAAGGAATGATAAGTAGTCTGCTGTTACCAGTAGTCTGAATCATTTAATCTAGGAACTTGATATCCCAGAATTAAACTGTACAATTTTTGAGATTATAGATTCACTTTACTTTCTCCGACAGTGATCAAGTATATACTGGATTAGATTTCAAATTGTGTTTGAGAGAAGACAGTTTTGTGGCTAGGGTGGACGTTATCTTTCAGCTCCGAACTTTTTCTTCTTCACTCAATTTGTCATGTTGGCCCTGAAATTCTGCAGATCACATTTCTGCTTTGTCTCCACCAGTGTGGGATGCCTCAGGGAGATTGTAAGGATGGAAAAGAAAGAAGGGACTTGCTTCTTCCTGTTTGCTTTCCACCTGCTTTCAGTTCCTGTGAGTGGCAGGCTGGTAACACTGTGGCAGTGACAGTTTCTATCTGTATGAGAACTTTAAATTTGCAATTTTTCCAGGAGTTTTATTAACATTTGCAAAACCAGGCTTATGCATCCTCCCTCAGAGACACCACATCAGTTGAACGGTACCCTATATCAGAGGTCTGGAATACGGCCCCAAAGGGACTCTCAAGTGAGGCCGGGAACACTGTCACTAGCTGAACATGAGCCCTCCCTCCTCAGAGGTTTGAGTTTTACTTTCTTAGGGCCCCTTCTCAACACTTCTACTATTAGTAATAGTAGCCCTTTGTTCTCCCCGCCTTATGGGTGGGTTGTAGCTACTTCCTATAATTGCTACCTTTGTAATGGTTTAGTATTCTCTTTTTATCTTTTGATTTACCTACTTAACATACCTAGTGATAGTTCTTCAGATTAAATTTTCTCTGTTAAATAGCTAGTGTGTTTTGTGTCTTGTCACTGGACCCTGACTGGTTAAAAAAAAAAAAAAAAAGAAAGAGAAAGATCAGAGGCTGTAGGTCTAGATTACAAAGGATGGAATTTGGAGATTAATTTGGCCATGTTCTCAGGATTTGGACTTTGATTTGGAGAATATATTAGACCCTTCCTCTTATTTATATCTTCCTTAGATTCCTACAGCTAGATTTAATGTATTCAAAGTATTAGAACTTGTCCATATATAGAATGAATTCAGGATATACCTGATAAGATAAGTTTTTGATATTAATCCTACTATCTGATATAGCTTGGAATGAAATCATGCTGTACTTAACTAAGGGATTTAATCTCAAAAATTTAATTTTTAGCTGTTAACTCTGCCATAAGTGATGATAGTGATGATAGGGTATTGGATTTACTGAGGAAGGTATCAAGTATGACTTCTAAGTTTTAGGGAGTAATTGAGTGGATAGTGCTATCATTTCTGAAATGAGGTATCCTAGGAGAGGATCAAGTATGGATAGAAAATCAATAATTCCATTTTGGAAATGGTATTAATTTCTAAAATGTTAAGTTGTAAGTGACAGACACTCAAACTGGTTTGGGAAAACAATAGTGTATAGTCACTCATAAAATAGAATCATACAGGAATCTACTATTGGGTACAACTGAATCCAGTATATAAAGTATTTTATGAAAAATATGTCTATCACTCAGTTCTGCTTTCTTCTTTGTCGACCTCATTCTTAGGCAGGCTTTCTCATGTGGTAGCATAAAGAGTCCTACCTGTTTAGCAATTCTGAGTAAGAACGTCTTTACCTTCTCTCAATAGTTCTAACAGATGTCCTGGCTTTATTTTCACTGGACTAATTTGAATCATCTCTTCATCTTGAGCTAATCTTGTGGCAAGGAGAACAGAATATGCTGATTGTCTGAGAATGGGTCATGTACCTACTCCTACATCAGCCTCACTTGAACCAAATGCAATGAGAGAGAACAGGGAAGAACTGATTCCCCAAAGGAAGTGTCAGAGTAAGCAACCATGAGAAGAGTGAATGGGTACTTGAGAGACAAAAACAACAGATGTCTACTGCTGAAATATGAACTTTGAAATGCTTATGAGGTATTAAAGTGGAGATGTATATATCAGATATACAGTCTGAAGCAGTGTTCTCTGGAGGTATAAAGTTAGTAGTCATAAAACTGTGGGAATTAATTAAGTTATTCAGAAAGAGAATGGAGAAAGAATGAGTGTGCTCTGAATTGAGTGCTAAGGAATGTCAACAAATAATAGTCAAATGTAGGAGAAGGAACCTACAAAAAGTGTAGCCATTGAGGAGGAAGGAAAACTGAGTTAAAGCAAAATTGGGAGTAAAGGATATCGTCACAACTGAGAGGAGAGTGCTTTATTAAGGGAAAGATAAGACATATAAATGCATAAAGGTCCAGTAATTTGAGAATAGTAAAATGCCGTTGGATTTGGCAACATGGTGTTAACCTAGACAGGAGCTCTTTCAATTTGATTATGAGGGTGGTTGCTGGATTGCACAGAACTGAAGAGTAAATGAGTTGTAAAGAAGTGAAGATAACATATTTACGCTACACATAAGTGGGCTTTTGTGATCCAAGGTAGGCAGCACGACCCTCTCAAGAGGAGGCTTGGGATTAATGGGGAGTTGGGATCACAAAATTGTAATCATTAGCTAGGGAGCAATTCTTTCTATTTTTCTTCTTAGGTTTTATCCATAAGAAGGGCTTTTTGAGGAAAAATTCTGGGTGGGCCGGCATGTTTCAAAGCAGATGGACAGCTCAATTTGTTTCCCTACATAATCCCGTTCTCCCTGGAGCTGCTTGTCTCCCTCCTCTTGCAGGGCATAGCCTGGATAAGAACACATTTAGAAGCAGATAAAGTAAGCCCGGCATAGTAAATTTCAAGCATGGACTCCTATGGTACACAATTGATATTTTCAGTAGGGGACTAGTGAAATGTAAGTGAAGATTTAATTTCAATGGAATTTAAGATGCTCCTGATACTTGCCATTCTCTTGTACCCAAATCTTGATATAATAATGATTATATCAGTTAATTAGTGGAATGGACTGTTGAATAAAATATCAGGATCTATGGAAATGATTAGATTTAATGAATTAGCAGAATGTTGAGAACAAGTTAGATGATGAGTAGGATGAAGGATATCAAGAAAGTAATATACTAAAAGAATAAAAGAAGGATATTATAATTCTTGGTTAAGGATAAATGGTAAAAATGGAATGCTTTTCAATCTCTTTACATCAAATACATTTTAGATATAATTATCTTTCTACAAAACAGTAAACATGCTTAATAGTGCATTCTTGTATGTGTAGGAACAATGCTGAGTCAGACAATCGAGTTTCAAATTTTATTCTGATAGATTATTTTAAAAGCTACTTTATTTCCACATTAGTATTCTATGTATGTTTAGAATCTTTTAAAGAAAATTCTCTGAGCCTCTTATTCTCTATGGGACTACTGCCCTGTTTTTAAATTAAGCTTACCTGGGGTTTGATTAACGTAGAATTTGAGTTCTTCTATTCTTGAGATAGAAGAAAGATACAACTCTCCAAATTTTTACCAAGGAAACAGGAAATATGTACTTCTGATTTCAAACTTTAGATGTGTCCTCCCCCCAAAAATTATGACGATAAACTATATCTTTATTCATTTGATTCTACAAATATAGGAGCCAGTTCTAGCCACCAAGCTAGATGCTTGGATTCCTGTGGTATAAAAGGTATATGTCTACCTTTGTTTGCTTTTTTAATCTTGGAATATTTAAAATTTCATCTGTGTTTGTGAAGATATAAAATTCTTGATCGACAGTTTTTCTTTTTCTCTTCCAGCACTTTGAACATGTCATTCAACTTTTTTTGGCCTCCATTTTTCTGTTGAGAAGTCAGTTATTAATTGAATTTTCATTTCTCTTTACATGATGAGTCTTATTCATTGTTGTTTTTAACATTTTCTAGTTATTGAATTTCAGCAATTTGATTTTGATATGTTTAGGTGGGATTCTCTTGCTTACCTCCTACTTAGGGATCATTGAGCTTCTTGGATTCATAAATTCCTTTCCTTAAATTTGGGAAGTTTTTGGCCATGGTTCTTCAACTATTTTTTATGCCATTTTTCTCCTCCCAGAAATCCCATTGCATATATGTTCATATGCCTGATATTTTCCCATAGGTCTCTGAAGTTCTTTCCATTTTTCTTCAATATTTTTTCTTTCTCTTCTTCAAGTAGATTACTTCTATTGATCCTTGTTAAAGTTCACTAATACTCTCATCTGCCATCTCAAATATGCTGTTGAACTCATGTAATGGATATTTCATTCTCTAGAATTTTCATTCCCATCTCATTTTTTTTTACAGTTTCTATTTCTCTATCGAGAGTCCCAATTTGTTGAATCATTGTCATAATATTTTTGTACAAATCTTTGACATGGTTTTTCTTTCATTTTTTTTAAACATATTTAAAACAGTTGCACTGAAATTCTTATTTTCCAAATCCATTATTTGGGTCTGCTTAGAGTCAGATTCTCTGGCTACTGCTGTTCTTGGTTATGGGTCACATTTTTCTGTTTCTTTGTATGTAGCATAATTTTTGGTTGAAACTGGACATTTTAGATAATATATTACTATAGCTTTGGATTCTTATTTATTTTCCTGAGGATTGTCTTGTCTTATCTTTCTTTTCTTTTTTAGTAACTTTCCTGGACTTAAAGTGTGGAATCTGTCCTCCCTGTGGTATGTGTCCACTGATGTGTTTGCTCAATTTTTTCATTCTATATATACTTTCTAGTGCAGCTTCCTAGATTTTACTCCTGTGTCTGCATAGCTTAATTATCAGCCAAAGATTTGGGCAGAGGTTCTGCTCATTTTTCTTGAGCCTATAAAGTTGCCACCTCTGCCAGTAAATCTGTACATGGCATGGAGATACCAAACACAGTTCAGCCAGTTCTCAAATCACCCTTGGGCCTCAATTTTACTGGGCTTCCTCAGATTTCCCTTGCACATGGTGTAGTTTTCCAATCAGCTTGATATGTGTTCACAGCTTACCTAGCTTTTCTGTAGGTCTCTCATTTCCAAGGTTTTCCTTTAAATTTCTGACTAGTCTGCCATTCACCCTATGTGGGACTGCAAAATTCAGTTAGAATGGCTGTGGATTTTCCCTATTTGTTTTTAAATGAGTTGGCATCTTTTATCTGACAAAGCTATGGGTTCTCACTTCCACCTCAAACCAAGTTTTAACTTCTGGTAGCAAAACTTCTGGGTTTCCCAGCCAGCCAACACTGGTAAAACTATTGATCCTGCCTAAAGAGATTGGGTGTAATAGGAGCAGCTTCAGATAAGAAGGTAAAAAACTTGTATTGTTATTTTCTGAAACTCTGGCGGTTTTCAAGTATAAACACTTCTCAATGTATCTGCCTTTTGAGAAAATTTCCAGAACAATGCAGTTGTTGCTTTTGATATATTTTCCTATATACTTGATTTTTGTGGAGATAATTAGTTGACACTTCACACCATTCTTACCAGAAGTCCCTCCTTCCTCAAGATTTTATAAATATGGTATTTAGGAAGAGTTCAGCTGGGTAATTTTTCTTTTTCATGTAGTGTTGATAGAAGTTAATTGGTGGAATTTAGCTGGTAGGGTGGTTAATCTGGAAGGTTCAAGATGACTTCTCTTGTACAAAAGGCTCCTTGACAGGATGGTTGAAAGACTCCTTGGCTGGGATTATCAACTGTTACACCTACATTTTGCTTCTCCAGCATAGCCATTTCTAGTTAGTAGGGCTTTGTATATAGTGCTTACAGCTCATAGAGATAGGGTTCCAAGAAACCATCTATTCTGACACAGCTTTGAAGTTATGCAGCATCATTTCTACCATATTTTACTGGTTACAAATATATCACAATGCATACAAAGGGATAGGTCTGCAAAAGGGCATAAATGCTGTGATATCTAATTCATTGGGCAACTATTGTTAGAGTCCAGCTACCAAAAAATGCTTTTAAACTGTTATAAAATGATCTTTATTATTATTTTTTACTCATTCCCATGACTCTTCTCTAGAAATCCTTTTCTCCAGCATTTCAGTTTTGCTTTCTTCTACCCCACTGCCCAACCAGCCAAGCCATTTGCCTCTTCCTAGGTGTATATGTATTCTTACCCCATGACACATCTCTTTCTACACAAAGTGGATGACTGGGTATACCATTTAAAGCTCTCCCCATTGGGAACATCTTCCTCACTGTTGTTTTTCAGGGCAACCCCTGAATGGGGC